>NC_088104.1:8275000-18275000 GCF_036370855.1 Dromaius novaehollandiae | reverse complement strand
TATGAATCAGATCTCTACCACTGGGCTACTTCGTTTGTCCCTATTCCACTGCCAATTTCCAATCCCAAATCCTGTGCTCTGCCTCCAGGTTTTATCACAGGTATCTAAAGGAAGGACCCTCATCAACTACTCCAAAGCAGACACTCAAGTGCCAAAATCAGCTCAGCAGCGAGCTCTTTCCACTCAGAGTGCCCCCATGCCACAGAGCTGCCCGCTTACCAAAGGTGATGTAACCGATATTGTCGCCGACGGCTGCGTCTGTGTCTTTCAGCTCCAAGGGCGGCTCCCTGTGGCTGAAGAGCACCTGTGGGGCTGTGTGACTGGCCCGGCGACCCTCCTTGAACTCCTGCACAAGACAAAGCCAAGGTGTGTTCCACGGCAACACTGCAGGCAATGCGCTAGAAACCAAATGGGGGTCCCCCTCTCCCAGGGGACAGCTGAGCAGGAGGTTTCCCAGCTCTTCCTGCATGGGCCAAGCTCATCAGGTCAAACTTCTGCATTCCCAGGAAAACAACCCTTCTTCCCAGCAAAACGAGAACAAAATGAATAGCTGTTCCTGCCACATGATCACGTATCTTAGTGCAGCCCCTCAGCTGGGGCAGTTTTCTGCATCACGCTTCCTGCCATGGGATGTGGGAGTATTTTGTGGGACACCTCAGACTGAGCAAGCACACAAGACAGCATGGCTTCTGCTGCAAAGTCAACACCATTGACGACACCAGCGAGAGCAGGCAGTGCTCATCACCCCAGAGGAAAGGAAATGCTCAGAGAGGCCTGCGGGGTCTCTGCGGCACCGAGCCTCAAGGCTCTGCCGTTTGGGAAAGCATCTCCTACCAGGAGCCTTTGGGCATTAAGATGTGCCTATGGGATTTGGAGCTTGTGTGTGAAGCCTGCCCCTCCTAGCTCTTCTGCAAGTCTTGCAATGATACCTACAGACAGAGAGATTCATTCCCACTAGGGAACCTCTCCAACAGCAGCACAACTGCCAGCTCTGCATTTCAGGAGTTACAGAACTGTCCCTAAGGGGGGGTGGGAGAATCCAAAGCACCATCACCCCTCCCCAGGGCAGAACAACCCCCCATCTGCTTAGCTGCCCCTCAGTCCAGCCTATGCATCAGCTATTCCTAGCCTCTCCTTCCTTGTCACCCCAGGAAGGGCAGGAGCATCCATGCCCCTTTAGGAGAGCCAAGTAGTTCACTGGGGTTTCCTTAATGAAACGTTTAGCTTTGCATTCTGCCTGCTTAAGCCAGAGGGTAAAATGGTTCAGATTGCTTCACCAGCTAGTTAATGGTCAGATTTTCTGTGAGAGCCCAGATGAACAGCCACTGTGTCAGGCTGGGCTGTGTTACGTAACAGTAATAGCTGGAGGGAAGGAGCCAGTGTGACTCAGAGTGGAAATTCTTGTGGCTGGGCAGGAGTAGGGTTTGCTGTTTTAAAAACCAAGAACTTGGGCCATGCAGACTCTGGGACAGCCGCTCCCTTGAAGCCCTGCCACCTTCTAGGGAGCCTCACAAACCCTGTTTTGTTCACCTCATGCCTCCTTCTCTGTTTTATGAGGCTGAAATTCAGGCAGTGGGACATGCTGGTGGGGAGAAACACAGCCAGAGCAGATGCCCTGCCCATAGCTAAAGCACAGAGAGAGCAAAGCTGTGAGCTAAGACTGCCACTACGGCCGTCGCAACAGACCTTATTATGATGGTCCCTAAAACAGGTAAACTAGTACCTGGGGAACAACAACTGTGCCAGTGACTTGCTGTTTGTCAGCCTGTCCTTGCCAGCAGCGCAGCCTGGCACCCCTGTGTGAACAAGCTAAAGCTCCTCCTGCCCCATGATACCCTGCAGGGTGCCACTCCATGGCTGTACCAGTCCAGGAGGTCCCCTGGGCACTCCAGCAGACAGACGGGGAGCTAGGCAGGTCAGCAACACAGATGAACACACATAGCAATGTGGACAGAGCCCTCCCAGGCTGGAAGCAAAAGTCTTAATCTCCACAGGCCAAACAGTCATTAACAGACAGGCAAACTGTTTACTATGGGCCTCCAAATGCTTCCCAGCCAAGTAGCAGTTGCAAGGGCAGCCGAGTCCAGAACTACTTGGCATTATTGTAATTGATTAAAGTAAGCAGACTAAGCAAATTCATAGTTTTGAAAAGCTCAAATCCAAGAGCCCATCACAGCACAAGGGCAGTCACACTGAGCTGCTTCCAGTCTCAGCCTCTTTGCATTTGAGCATTAGCAGGAATAACCTCAGAGATGAGGAACACCTTCAGCGCCACCCCAGACACAGCTTAACATTGCCCCCTCTGCTCCTTTTATGCCTCCCCCAACCACACAGTTCCTCTGCTGGCCTGTGATTCCTACACCACTGCTAGCTGGACTACAGGGCCTCAGATGGATACCAAAGTATTTATGTAGTGTTTTATTCATCTGTTACACATAACGTATGATTATCTCATACTGGTAAGACCATCAATAATTAAGAGGCCAATGCAAGAGCCTGGATTAGAAAAGATACTGCCTAAGCCTATTAACATGGTTCTTCCATTCCAGGGCAGACCGGAGCCCTGCAAAGCATCTACATGTGTTAAACTGCCAGTGACCTTCCTTCAGCCTAACATCTGCTCGTTCAGCAACACGACTTCAAGAAAGAAGCCATCTGAACTGAGAATCAGACCCTTTCCCCTCAACACTTCAGTTTCCATACCTGCATAAACACCTTTCCAATCACGATGTCATCGTCATCCTTAAATACCGTGCTGAACACAACTGTGACGCGATCCTTTTTTGCCTCAACATACCTGCGGATGGACGAGAGAGGAGAATTCTGATGTGAACAGGGGCTAAGAACTGCAACCGGATGAGCAAGCAACTAAATGACAAGGTCAGGTAGATGCAATCATTCACACGCCTGGCTGCCAGAAACCTCCCCTCCCTGAAGACAGTATTAGACAGGAAACAAAGCATTTCTGTTGGGAGTAGCCAGTTCCCTCCCTACACACACAGCCACAAGTGCTGTCACTCACAGAGACTTGTATAACATTGCTGCAGCCTGAGGGAAAAGCATTACCCTCACTGGATGCTTTTGACAGCCTAGGACAGGCCCTTAATACCCAGCCAAAGCATGGAGCAATAGGATGTCCTGGCTTTCCACCACATCTTACAGCTCTGAACAGGACTGGAGAGTGTGCTGACAGCTGTCTGACCCCTGTACTGCTTGATTTGAACACTTACATCGTCTCATCGTCCCTGTAGTGGATGACGGCTCTTTTCTCTCCTTCCTTGCCCTCTTCCTGGAATTTGAAATACTTCTCAAAGACTGAAGCAAAGCAGTTGCGCTTCAACATGCCGGCTTGGTGAACAATAGCATCCTTGTCTGCAGGAAGGTTTTCCAGGTCGTAGAGCAAAGAGACATTGTAACCTGGGGAGGGACAGTTGCTAACCTTAATAATCTATACAGGGCCTTAATCCAGCCAGAAAGACACTTTCTGGAAAGAGACACCTACAGTTCAAGCATCACTGCCACAGTTTGTCACACCTTTGCCCTAACCCCTTCCAAAAGCCTCAGAGGTGCCTGCTTCCCACTCAAATCATCACCAGAAGCCACGTCTGAACTCGGCGCGTGGCCATGGCAACATTCCTGGGGCTCTTTGCCTAGCTGAGACACACGTGCTGACTGAGCTGCTCCCAAGTTTTGCAGTGAGTAGGAAGAGATGCTGTCACAGGTAACCATGGTTTTCCTGTGTCTCACAAAGCATCGCTGAAAAGAACAAAGACCCCAACCGTGAGGAACAGAGCGTTTCTTGGAGGAGGGCAGCATCAAGAATTACAGCTTGTGCTGAAAACTACTTCAGCCCTGCTGTACCCCAAGCCACCTTTTTAAATGCGTTCATCGTACAATTATCAAGCTCTCAAAGCGCAGCCTTCATTTGAGCATTTCTAATGGGAATTAAGTCATTTTGGAGTTGCATTCATGCACTGTAAGTGTTACAGCAGGGTTACCTGATTCAGGATTTACCAAGTAGTTTCCATAGACTTTCTTCAATACCTAGGAGAAAGAAATTAAACATTGAGAGCACAAGCTATCAGAGTCACTTCTTCCCTTTTAGTCTAGGCCATGTTCAGTCTCCATTTAGAAACCTCAGATTGCTGGACAAATATTAACTGTCATCAGCTTCTAGGATTATTGGCTGCTCCTACTCTAGGTAGAGCTTCCTGAGCTCCACCGATAGGGAACGTGCTGCAGGAGTCAAAACTGGAGCTTTTTAAAGTTCCTGCTAGTCTTGAACTTGTGCAGGGAAAAAAAACATCCTTACACATGCTTCTTATCTTCAAAGGAGAACTGTCAGCAGAGCCTGAAACCACAGATCTAAGACCTGCAACCCTCCTTCCCACCTTAAAGGTGGGCCCCTCCCAGGAACCTTGGGATCCAGAAGGCATTGCAAAGCATGCCCTGCTCCTTGCAGGGAGGCAAGTTCAAAGCTGGGGTCAGGCGCAGCATGGCCAGGTGACTGCCCGCCCTGCCTCAGCCTGTTCCACAGGACAGATGGGGACGGAGAGGAAATTGCCAGGCAGCTTGGACGTCTCCCAGAAGCAAGACCACCTACAGCACAGCAAAAACCCTTTTTCAGACATAATCACTGCTGAATTTTACATCAATGGCAATTTTCAGCTGAGCCATAGCTCCGTGTCAATGAGGGGGCCGGGAACAGGAGGTATTTCACAGAGAAGAACAGAACAGCGCTGTGGCAGAACTGGCCCTCTTGGGATGACACCCACTACCACCCAGAGAGGATGCACGGGCTCTCCGCATGCCAAAACCTCCTCTCAGCAGACAGGGAGCAGCAGCCCAGGGAGATGATCTGCCTGAGTAGGGACCCCACTTTGTGCTTCTCACAGCGGGGTTTCACAGAGACTAAGTGGAGGAAGTGAAGAAACAAGCTCCACCTTCTCCAGGGGGTAACAGAAAGAACCAGTTTGTTACACATCTATTTTCAAACTCAATTACTGTTTAGTCAGCACTCCCAAGACAGTCCTGCAGAGATCCCCTTCTCCTCTAAGAGCCAGGGAAGTGGTTGACAGCCGCCCTCACTTTCAGCATGACAGCACGGTCCATGGAGCAATGGGTCTGACACAGCAGTCAGGGTCAAAGAGAAATGCTGCTGTCCAGCCGTCACCACAGTGGCTGTTGGTGTAATGCCACTGCACCCTGCTACAACGCAGTGAGTTGTCAGTTGCCTGCCTACCACAGCACTCCTTTTTGTATCACACGCCAAGCCGATCCACCCTGCACATCCTGGGACGGCTGCACAATTTGGGCTACTCAACTCCCCAGTTTTCCAGCAGGAGTACCTTATGTTGGGCAAATCTCATTGCCCTGTTTGTTATAGGTTAAGCGTGCTCCTGGAAAGATCTACACACAGGAGCCAGGAAAGCAGGGTATTTAGCCATATTTATTCTGACTTAGGTAGGTCTTGTAGCAACTCGCAGGAATTCACTCTGGGTTCAAAATCCACCCGTTTCTAGCCCAACTCTCAATAAACTCATGAAACAGTTTCCTTTTTCTCCTCCAAGGTCAGACACCCAGGGGCAAAAGCCTGTTGAAGAGCCTTGGGTGAACCCCTTTTGCTAACATGAGGAGATCTGAAAACTGACTCAGGAACTGAGTCATACTTCCTGCCTTGTGACCCAACCACAGCTCAGAGAGGCTCCTTCTTTCTACCATAAATGGCCCTCCACAGCCTGAGCCCATTCAACAGGAACTGAACCTGCTGCTTCACACATCAGCAGCAAAAAGGGAACCCGGGCAGCCTGCAGATCAAGGCCTGTAAACACAGTGGGAGCCCATCACTGACTCTCAAGTGTGGTTAGAGCCAGAAGAGCAGTGTCACAGGATTCCAGGTTTATCTCAGTGCCTTTCTTCACTAGAAGGCTCAGCGTACAAGTCAGAGAAACTATTTCTACCTGGTCAGGCCTCTCAATTGTTCGGGAGGGACTTGCAAAATTAGCGGCGCCTTTTGCCCTTTGGGCTGTAGGGTATATGATGACTTATTTGTCTGAAAGAATGGGAACAGACTTTGTACTTGATTTCAAACAAAGCAGGACTCACGGCTGGCACAGGGCTGCTCCTTTGACGAGCATGAGGTGGAGTACAGAAACTTTTCTAAACAAGAGATCCACTAATATTGCAACATCATCTGTGCTACCAAAGCATTTGTGAGTGCAAAGCCCAGGATGCCCAGAGACACTCACTCACCTCATCAGCACCGTGTTCCTGGAGCTCTTTGTAGAATTTCAGAGAAATACTGACCATCACTTTTGTCTTATCTCCATTGGGGTTTGAAATATGATAAAGGACTCCATCAAAGTCTAGGAAGCAAGCAAGAGAGAAGCAAGGAACTCAAGAGGGGCCAGTTCCTATTTCGGAGGAAGGCTTTCCCTATGTGTAGCTCTAGGAACTGCACAGGGTGATGTGGTTCCACCTGTTCCAGCCCTCATAGACACATCAAGAAAGAGACCCATAATTAAGGAAAGTGGCAGCGTCACATAGGGAGACCTGTTATCACTCAGAGGGCTGAAACAGTTTTGACATCTGTCTGTCACAGGAAGCTTTCTTCCAGTGTTGTTTAGTGTCCCTTGTAAATCTGCTTATGTTCAATGCACAAGGATACAAATGTGCAAAGATGGGAGCCTTCTGGAAGGTCAGCATCCATCCCTCTGCTCAGCACAGAAAGTGACTGACATACCCACCAAGCCAAAGCTGCAGCCTGGAGGAGAAAGCACCTCCATCAGCAGAGCAAAGGCAGCTCAGCCACTGCCTGCTGAGGCAGCTCTCACTTCACTGCAGGATGGGCTGTGAGGGCTGAAGCAGGGGAAAGTAACTTTCCAGCTACCTAGCAAGCTTCACTTCCCTATGCAGCTCACACAGATTCTTGAGAACTGAAGCAAAAAATCAGTTGCTCAGTGAAAATTTGTACTTCCCTGGCACTCCCCGTCCCAGAGAACAAACTTCAGGCTATGAATTCATGTTGCCTGTCATCCTGAGCCAGCTTTCTAAAAACCCTAACCAAATGGTGCTAAAGACCTAACAATAAACAGCATCAAGTGCAGAACATGAGAACAGGTGAGGTAAAAGTCAGAGGCATGTAGTGCACATATCAAAGTGTGGACCACCAAGTTCATCACTGTGGGCAAAGTCCTAGGAAGAAAAAGCAGAACAGCCTACAGGACAATTTGTTCCTGCAGCACACAAACACCCCCAGCCCTGGGAAAGCTGCAGGGTGTGTTGCCTGCCCCTGTGCAGCTCTCCTCCCTCAGTGGTGCTGGATGAATCTGGACACATCAGGCACAACTGTGGGCAGGCCATTCGAGCCAGCCGTTTTTTCAAGAGAATGGAGTCAAAAGAGATCTGGAGCTTACCTGCAAATGTTACTTCTACTGCCTCTGGTTTATTTCTAAAAAGCAAAGAGAACAAAAGAGGTAAATAAGAAATCAAACAGCAGCCTCCATCAAGCCATGAAGAAAGAGGATAAATCTCCAATGCTGCGTTTCCCACAACCAACTCTACCTGAAAGCCCTTCTATCTCTTGCTGCTCAGGTAGCAGATAACCTTCAACAAGAAATCTTAGACTTCTCCCCATTCGTACAAGCACCAATTTCATCAGAGATGATATAAAATAAGCCTTGAAGCTGGCAGAGATTGTTATTATTTGTAGTTTATTAATAGATTTGAGATCACAGACTGCAGATGTCCAGTTAGAAATGCCTGAGAAAGCTACCCATCACTAAAGAGCATGTTTTAATGAGGACGTTCTCTGTACAGAATTGCTAAGATACAAGTTCAGGGGACAGAGGCTTGTCTGCAAGTTCAGGTAATGCCAGTTTGTGAAAGAGACTTAGAGGCTGAGCAATCCCTCCCTCTGTGCTCCCTTCACCACCACCAGCAGCTCTGCAAACACTTTGGTACCACTGACTTGCAGGAAACACCCCACTCTCCAAGTCTGGTGGTAGGAGTGGACCACAGAAGGAAACATTTCAGATGTGCATTTCCTCCTGACCCCCTACATCCCTTCCTAAATATCCCAGTGCTATGCCAACTACCGCTACAGGCAAGAGGTGAGTTTAGCCTAACACCCCCCAGCATCCTCTTTGGAACCTCTAATCAGCAAAAAGCGCATCTCTCAAACCAATGACCCATCACTTCTTACGCTCTAGGCATGAAGATTTAATAACATCCTAACAAACGATATTTGCCACTTTGTCCAAGAACTCTAGAAGAGTTAGATCCTGTGAAGGATCGAACCGCATCTGAAGGGTGAATTTGTTGGGACTGGTGCTACATAACCACTTCAACAGCTCCAGGGGGTCTATATTAATAGGTCATTCTCCAGCAGGAAACAACACAATGGCACCTCCAACACAGAGAGCAGGGGTGCCAAATGAAAATAGGGTAAAAACGTGAGTCAGCTACTGCTCTGTTTCACAGCACATCTCCCTCTTATTTTTCAAAAGCAGCTGGTATTAAACAGACTGGAGGCTAATGATGCTAATTTTGTTTTGAAGGCCAGAAAAATCTCAGATATCATTCACACCCACCTGAACTAAAGCACTGAAATAACTCCACAAACCAAGCCAGTGTGTTGAGGCAACCTTGTGGTCTCAACTGGGTTGCCACAGTTTGGAAACCAGCTTCACCATTTTTGCCAAGATTCACTCTGTCCACCAAAAGGTATGCTATTGAGTACCAGCTGTGCCTTGCTGGACAGAGAAAGTAAGACATAGGTGGGGGGAAGTCTCAGTATCTGTTTTCCCCTCATGTTATTTTGTAAAGGTTTTTTCCCGCAAAATACATTGTTCTTCTATCTGCTTTTCTGCAGACGGCCCCATTTCAAGTCCTGATGTGGAAGTCAGGAATGACCAGACGTGCTGAAACTCAAGACGGACATACAACGAGATGAAGGCACTAAAGGGCACCAATTCCAGACCATGTACTGAGTCAACAATGTGTTTTTGGGGGGGGAGGGGGCGGAAAAGGAGGAATGAGGAATTAACCCCCAACCAGAGATCTTAAGTGGAAATGATGAGGCATTGTTACTTCTTAGAAGTTACCAGCTGTGAAAAGCAACAGGCTTTTTTGTTAGGAGTCTGGAGAGCTTCTGTCTTTTGTGCTGCATCACTGAAGATGAAAACATACTTGAAAGAAGCACCACACATGCACCTGAGGCAGATCCTTTAGTTTAAGAGCTGTACCAGTTACCTGTGACCTCTCCCACTCATCCTCTCTTTCCAGCTAGGCCTGAGACAGAAGCTAAGAGGGCCTTTGCATATTTAACTCCAGCTCTAGAAAAGGGAAGCAATTCTCAAAGTCACATCCAAGCCATTTCTGCTGAGGACTGCTCAAAGCAGAGAGGAAAGAAAATTCCACTGAGCACACATGGTCAGTTGATGTAGACATTTTCTTCTTTTAGAGCACCACACTCAGACTTGGCAATCAGCTTGGATGGCAGTATAAATTTTATAAAAAAAGAAACCTATGTAGGAAGCTTTAAAGATAGCGCAGTCAGGCACATGACAGCTAGGAATATTAAAGAGGGCACATCCTTAACCCTTGTTTCCATCTTCTTCGAGTTACACCATTCAAACCTCATTCCCCAAGCACACAGAGCTGATGTCTCCTGCAGCTCTGACTCTGAGCAGACCCTTCCAACACAGCACCTCACTCAGAGGGATCCTGGAAAGCAACTTCTAGACAACGAGCAATGAAGCCATTTTGCCTAGAAAGTACACTCATCCCCTGTGCACTTGCTCTGTACCTCAAGAGGCTGTGGAAAGATAACTTGTCATGTTATTAAGAAACCACAGAAGACCATGTACCCAAAGCCAGTTAATAGCTCTGCATGAGAGCCTTTGTTCTGCACACAAAAGCCTAATGCTGACACATCTTGATTTCTGAATGTTTCATCGTGCCAGCACGGATTTCTCCGAGAACTTACTTTAACACAGATTTCCTAAGCAGTTCAGTTTTTATATTGGGGGGTGGTGGGGAGAGGAAAAGATATTTAGAGGAAAAGCAGGTAACCAGGCAGAACTTTTGGGTGCTGAATATTCAATAGCTTCCTGATACAGCCTCAGTGAAGTGAGTGCTCACGTGAACTGCATACAGAGCTCTTCATGCCACACTGATCCTGTCTACTACAGGACGCTGTTTCTGCCTTGTCTGGCACACATCTAAGTAATCCAGGCCTGGCCATGCCCAAGGGAAGAAGTCAGGGAAGCTGTATCACAGGTGTGGCTGAGATTGAAGTGAGCTCTCTAGAGCTCAGCAGCATTATAACTCAAATGTTTATAAAGTGCTCCTATTTATTTATCTAGCTAGCCTCGGCTATCTACACCAAAATTGCACTGGCTGCGTAAAACATTTCTTCTACAGAAAAAGCACCCATCTTGCTATTTTTTTTTCCTCCATTAAGGAATTGTTTTTCCTCCATTAAGAAGTCCGCAAGCATAGATCGAGGCTGAACCGCCACCCTCCTGCATCACGCAGTCGGCTGAGAAGGGAGAGGCGCTCTCACCTCCAGCCTCCTGCGGCTTCCGGATGAGCAACAGCACAGTGGGTCACGCACACGCAATCACTTCCCCTCAACCTCCCACCAACCCAGCGTTCAGCCAGCAGAAATAGCAGCAGGGATGTGCTGAAAACCCTGCAGAGGCGCAATGATATCCTCCCCATCTTCAGGCACTCCCAGTCCACCCTGCTGTCATGAAGGCTAATGTTTCGTACAGGGCATGTGCAGCACTGAGCGCAGCAGGCCTGGGACAGGAATGCTGCCTGCGTGGTGCGAGTACCAGTCACCATCACGTTGCTGGCATGATCCCGAAGAGCTCCACTCAGCCTAGCACACTCAGGTGTCCCTTTCCTCCATTGTGTCATTCACTTATGGCTTTTATGACAATTGATGGTTTAGCGTCTCAGAACAGACCACCCTAAATCCCAGCCACTCTTTTTACATTGCCAGGTCCTTCAAAATAAGGTCCTGTGCAACCTGGAGCTCATTCATGTCTACCCCAAATTCAAGCCTCGGAGAGCCAGACTGCCTAGGTCTCGCCATGCTCAGAGGATTTCAAACAGCATACCTCTCCTGCTCCCGGGGAGGAGAGACCTCATCCCCGCACCGGGGCTGACATCACCTGAACCACAGCCCTCCCCACCCCAGGCCTTCCCTTTTTGCTACAATCTGCCCCGAATGGACAATAAAAACAGCTCTCATACAAGAATAACTGAGATGGCTCCTTCCTGTACTAAACACTGAACACAAACCAGACCTGTCTGCAAAGCCCTGCCTGAACTCAGAAGCTAAAATGGCAGCTGTTCCAAGCAGAGGCGGCTGTCCATTTTCTAATAACACTTATCAGGTTTGAAGTCAAATTCACATTAAATCCCATCTGCCCTCTGCTTATAACAACAAAAGGCCCTGACAGGTTTTATGTCTTCTTGCTCATACTCCTCCTATTCATCTCCAAAAGGCTCTTGCACAAGGCTCCTACACTAAGTCTATCTAATATAGAGCCAGTTCCAAATCAGATTTTTCACCCCGGCAGAACATCCAAGAAGAGCCACAGAGCCCGTGGAGAGGAGCCAACAAGCACTTAAGAGCAACAGCAAATCTTTCTTCTGACAGCATTTCCTCAGTTTTGACTCAGACAACTTCCAAACTTCCCTGCTTAATTCCTCAGGCCACAGAGGCTCTTAGCCATATGTTATGACAAATTTAAGAACAGAGGAACAAAGACTGTAATTATACAGCAGTCCTCATCTTCTGAATTCAACAGACCTGTGTGCAAATGCAAACTTGGCCAACCACCGTACTGATAACTGACTAAAGCGTCTCCCACATCACAATTAACGCTTATACCCAATAAAGGAAGATGGCAATTATTTTAAAAGCTGCAGGCTCACAGATATTCTTGTCTTTTGCCCCAGAGGACAAAAAGAAAACAAAGAAAGAGAAAGGTATTTCAAAGCTCAAAGCCTCCCAGCTCTGAGCAGAGCTTTCAGATCACTGGAGTTAATACACTGTTTGAAGAGAGTGAGCCAGATTCAGCGACAGACTGCCGGCTCTCACTACAGAAAGGTCACCCCAATAAAAAAATTATAAGCAATGTCTAAAATTATCTGAACAGTTCCTCTACTCCCAGGCCCCGCTCAGCTAACACAAAAGCTACTCCGCGTAAGCTGCAGGAGCGCATTAAATCAAAGAGCTCCCATAGCTCTAGCAGCACACCCACCACGAACTTGAGCAGAAATGCTCTGTCACGCGGGCAATGCTGAGCAGCGTATGGCAGCCCCCACGCATGCAGACTGGTAGCATCCCACAACAGCCACGCGGAGCACAGCTCAGACCTGCTGGGAACAGGGCTCACAGCCCTGAAGGAGAAGGCCCAGGTGGCCAGAGCAGGGTGCTTAGGACTCCCATCCATCTCAGCTAGGTTCCCCTCCACACCTGAGCTTCTCCCTTGCAGAGGGCACAGGAATCTGGAGGAGGCTGCTGGTAACAAGGCATTGAGATTCCCAGCATACAAAACACACGCTGATCCCGCTAAGTGCAAGCATGTGCAGTTATATTTCTGGCCAGCTCATCTCCCTGCGAGTCTTCGTTCCAGCTCCGAGAAGACCCCTGCGATTCCCATGCCTGAGCAATCCACTGCCAGCACTGTGGCAGGTCTCTGGGGAAGTGCCTCATTTTGTGCCGACCATTCACTAAGAATCTTTAGTACTGCGACTGACAGCCAGACCTGGAGCTTGACACTAGAGAAAAGCAGGTGTTAGGGGCACTTAGGAACTGTTCCCACAGAGGATAATGTGGAGCAGGCCTCTCACAGGAACCTGAGATGAAAACTAAGTCTGGAGTGATGACAGAACTACCTGCCTAACCCTTTGCAGACCTAGGCTACCACTCCCTCCTCTTCCTCCCCTGTGTTATTTCCCCAAAGCATAGAGCTGCCTAGTTCCAGACAGACGTAGGTCACCATCCACCATTGATACACAGGTACCTTCCCTCATGACTGCAGCCAGATGCAGGGTGGCAGCCCAGGAGCTACACTCAAACATGTATGGCACGTCCAGGCAGTCAATACAGAACAGCAATAGTTTATGATGCTGCTGTTCCCACGCAGCTAAAGGGTCCCACTTTCTGCCAGCAATATTATCTGAGTGCTCCTCATCCGCTCCACCACAATGTCAGCCAGCTTGAATTTAAGCAGATGCTGCTTGAGTAGAAGCAGGTGACTACTGCCTGACATGCTCCTCCTGCTCTTCCATGGGAGACAAAAGGCTGGAAGGTGGGCTTGCAAGGACACCGAGCCAGCACATTATCTTACTTGCTCCCCTGCTGCATCACTGTGAGCAGCATTTTCACAATGAATGGGATCAGGAAACTCATGTGGGCTAAAAATACCCAGTTTTGCCTAGATAATTTTGACCTAGGTCACTTCCCCAATCCTGTTTCCCTCAGAGCCACAGAAATGCTCATGTCAGCAAAAGGGAGATGGTGGCAGAAGGACACACTCTGTTTTGGTGGGGCTGCTGAGCCCTCTTGGAGTGTTGCAGCCCTGAATTGCCACAGCTGTTCTTGCAGGGAGCTTCTGACACATGTCCAGGAGGATCTCTAGCTCCTCTATGCTCCTGGCATGTCTGATGCCTCCAGAAACCTCCAGTCTCTCTGCGGTTTCCCCAGGATGAACTCGCTTCACATCTCGCATCACAAACACAAAGTTCACGTTTCACTCAATTTCACCCAGTGCTCAGCCTCCTTGTGTAGGGCACTAAGGCCAAAGCGCTCTGCTCTAGAGGAGACCAGCACCAAAATGACCATGAATGGGAAATACCACAGTGTGTGTGGGTACAGCTTTAGCCAAACCCTCCATCCAGCTTACAGGAACTAGTATACATCAAGGAAGTTAAAACTTCAGTTATTTTCCTACGTAGCTGATAGTCACGAAACCCTGCAGATTTGTACTTACTAAAGGTTAAAAAAAAATTAATTTGACATTCTCTCCCTCACCCCTCAACACTCACACTGTTCTCCATTTATGCAAATTTGTTTTCTTTTGCACAGTGGGTAAATACTAAGTATCAATTTGAGATACATGATTAATTTACTGGTGATTTACAGCATGCTGTGTATGGCTGGAAAACTGAACCCAGTGAAACAAGCACTGTGCCACACTTCCACTGGAATCAGTTAAACCAGAGCAGGCCAACAGCAGAGGCCAAATCTCTTTTGGGGGGCAATTCCCCCACGCATTAAACAGAACAAATAATCACTGGATACAGAAAACAACGGTTATCAAAATTCTTTGCACAGATAAAAGAATAACAACCTGTTTTAAGTGTAGTTAGCAAAGGGAAGCAACAATGACCAGAAACAAAATCTGCCAGGTTTTAAAGCTGGTAGAGGTCGCCTCCTCACACCACAGTTCTCTCAGAAATGGGAAAAACCCCAGTGTGACTTCAGCTTTGAGGCTGTTTCCCAAGTCACAATGAATTAGTCAAAAGCTTACAGAAGAGTTTATTCTCTTCTTGCAGGCTCTTTATGGAGCCTGCAAAAGGCTCAAATGATGTCTAAAAATGCCTGATCATTTCAACACACTTGTCTCCAGGTACTGACCAGATATTGCTTCCCCCCACACTCCAGCCTGCAGTTTGACACTTTAAACTTTCAGCAGCAAATTCCTACCTCAAATTATTTCAACAGATTCTGGTAGCTTTAGGCCTTTATTTAAAATTGTGGTTGCTTTAAAGAAGTTGATTCAAAACAAGAAATTACAATACTAAAAGTATTAATTAAAAAAATCAGATGCATTAAAGTCCGCTATCTGTAACCACTTGGAACTAAATACTGACATGCAATGGTGGCTGATTAAGGGGCTGAGATTTCCATGGGTTTTGCCCATAAAAACAAACTCACTTGCCTTTTTGGAATTACCCTATTCATGGATGGATGCTATCAACCCCCAAGAACCTTGTCAAGGAAGGACTATCCCAATGCACAGTTTAGGCCCTGCCTCGAGTGGTAATCTTTTTCTGTAGTCTGCCAAGGCACCTCCCACGCTGGGAATTTCAGGGACCATTAATGGACCTCCACGCAGAGCAGATTTTTCTGCCTTTTAGTGAAATGTCACATACGACAGTAACGTTATGAGCACATATTAGCTCTGACTTCTAAACGTGACCTAGTTCTACACAACATGGTGAAATACAAGATTTCTCTCACCTGAAGGTCTAGGAATGCTCTGCAGGGAGGCTGTTGAATCATCCCCATAGCATGGCCAGGCAAAGCAGAGGGAAGTGACACAAGCCTTACCAAAAACAAGTTGCTGGCAAAGGATTTGGAAACAAACCCTGCTCTGTCAGATTCCCAAACCAGTGCTGAAGCCACTAGGCACACCTAAGATAACCGCTGCAGACAAATACGTATACTGCATCTGCCCAATTCCCATTTTAGAGCAAATAACTCAAGAAAAACTCTGTCTGAATGCCCAGACTCACTCCTCTCAATCACTGTATCCCTTAAGGCTTGTCTTTGCTCTGACTGCCCTGCGTCTGTCCCCAAGACACACCTCAGGAAAACAATCAGCAAAATAGTGAAATACAGCAAATCCTTCCCCCTTCTGCCCCTCCCCCCATGCTCAGCACCACAGGAATCACCCTGGAACTGTGGCTGGAGGGAGAAAAAATCTCACACGAATAAATACTGAGTAACACCCACCCGCAAGAAGATTTGAAACTAGGAGGAAAAAAAAGTACACCTCTCCATGTGTCTCAGACTTTTGTCTCCACCCTGTGCTTGCCTGGACAGGAGGGCCTCAGCACAAGCACAAAAGAAAATGCAGAAGTAAATAACTTCCTCTCATACAGCAACATACCCAAGGCACAGAAATTATATAGAAACAACATCTAGTTTGTTGTTTTCCTAAACAAAAGAACAACCTGTAGATGAAGAAGAGGCAGGGTATCATCAACCACACTAACAGCAACCAAGAGGAATCAATCCAGGAACAACTGGTATGCCAGGCGAGTGTGGCGATACAGAAGTGAGGCTTTGCTGTACAGCAAAATGGAAACTTTGCAGGCCTGCACACTGTTGCAGAATGAGTAACCCCAGTTCCAGTTGCACGAAGCCAGGATTTCGAGGTGCATGTAGCCTTTTGCTAGCTGCAAACTGCCACCTCCACTGCAACTGCTGCATTTAGATCAACCTAAGGACATAGGTGCATTCTCTTGCTCCAACAGGAAGAGTGCCTCAGTATGAACTTATGATGAACGAGCATTTTTGACACACACTATTAACCTCCACACACACAATGTTTTCTAATGGACGCAGCTGCAAGACCATAGCACAGTCACCTGCGAGTTCTCTCTTCCCAGCGTGGTGCCTGTGCTTTGGAGAAACTTGTTGCATTAAATGAGCACGCTCAGGAAGAACAAAATCCTGACTGCAGAGGCAAGCAGCTCACCGATCCCACAAAGCAGTGCAGTCTGTGGGGTTATTTTATGAAAAAAAAAGAGCAAGAACCAACACAGAAGTCAGCTGAAAGGGTAAACCAGAGGAAATGGCCTCTGTCAAAGTTCTGAATGCAAAAGGCAGAAGAGCTTCAAAAGCAACTTAAGGAAAAGGTGACACAGAAAAAGACACCTGCCTAGGGGGTCTCCTCCCAGGCAGCTCAGCCCCTGCTCTTTGAACACAGGCTCCACCCCAGAGATAACACTACTGCATTTTGTTTTTCAAGGCTTTGTCTACACATGAAGGTGCCCTGCGTTAGTCACACCATCACACAGCACAGGGAGAGCATGGGTAGCTTGCCTAAAGATAAGGACATCTGTACCAAGTGACTGTCTTCCACAGCTAAATTGTGCTCAGATAAGCACCTTTACAGCCTCTGCACTGAGGCTAGTGTAACGCTCTCAGTAAAATAGCCACTGGCTCCGTAGGGACTGAACTTTCCCAGCCTGAGGTACAGGTGCAAACCAGGCTGCCCCTTGGGGCCAGGACACTCACAAAGCCTAAACTGGGCCTGTTCTGATGCAGGTTACTTTGTCAGAATAAACCTGAAACCCCACAACAAACATCCCTATAAACCCACCTCCTCCCCAGCAGCAGCTCTGTCTTGAGCATCCTTCCTTGCCCCAAAACTGGCCCCACAGTCCCATCCATCTTGCCTTTCCTTTTTCCCTCAGCTCTGCTTCCCAGCTTTGCTTCCTATCCCAGCCCCCATGACCCCCCAGACCTTGCGCCATCACCATTCCTCTCACTATCTCGAGCCCCTTAAGGCAACCAATCCCTCTTCTTTTTCTCTCAGCCCTACTCATCATCTTCACTTACAGTAACTTGATCTTTACAGCCAGCTCCTCCTTCCCAAGCCCAAACCCCTCATCCCCAATGTCCTCAGCCCAGTTCCCTCCTTCACAAGCCCCCCTCCCCCAGCTTTGTTCCCCTAGCCCAGCCCCCCCACCCTCACAGCCTGCCTCAACACCACCCCCTCAGCTCTCCTCTCTTGAGCTCTCTATACTCTCTCCAGCCCCTTCCTCTTCCCCCAGGCCTCCACACTGCCCTACCACCAGCCAGGTTGGCTCCCTTCTCTAGTTCTGCCTGCCCAACTTTGCCCCCTCATCCTGCAGGCCTTAACTCTACCCTTGCTCTAACGAACTCCTGCCCCCGCCACCAGCTTTGTTCCCCCAGCCCAGGTCAACCCGCTTGCAGCTCTGCCCCCTCCCCCGGACCAGCCCCACCGTCCCCCAGGCGCCCATCTTGCGCTAGTACCAACACCCCCCACCTGGACCTTTCCTATGGCTCTGCTCCCAGCGCGTCACTCCGCAGGTCCCCATCCAACGCCGGCACTAGCCCAGCCCTGCCATCCACCACGCTGCCCCGGCACGAGCCCTCCCGGACCAGTCCCGTCGCCTCCCAGGACTCCATCCCGCCCCGGCCCCGGCCCTCCCCGACGAGCCCCGTCACCCCCCGTCGGCCCTGGTTCTCCTCCTGTCACAGCTCTGCTCCCGCCAGCCCCTCCCGCACGCCCGGCCCCGGCCCCGCCGCCCCCGCCAGGCCCGGCCGCCCCTGCCCCTGCCCCTGTCCCCGCCCCAGCCAGGCCCCGCCGCCCCTGCCCCTGCCCCTGCCCCTGTCCCTGTCCCCGCCCCAGCCAGGCCCGGCCCTGCCCCCCGGCCCTACCCGGCGGCGGCGCCCTCGAACTTGAGCGTGAGGGTCTCCTCGATGATGCGGTTGTTGACCTCGAGCAGGATCATGTCGGTACCGGGGAAGGGGGCGCGGGCTCTCAGGGCGCCGAGGCCGGAGGGAGCCGAGCCCGCTGCGCGCACCGGGGACCCGCCCGAGCCTGCGCCGCCGCTTCCGCTCTCGGGCGCGCGCGTCACTTCCGGCCCGGCGGCGGCGGAGCCGGGCGGCGGCGGCGCCTGCGCGCGCGCTCCCCGCTCCGCGCCCCGCCCCTCCCGCCGCGTGACGGCCCGCCGGCCCCGCCCACGGGAGCGCGGGGGGCGGGACTGCCCGGTGGGGGTGCCCCAAAGTGTGGGGGGCGCCCGGGGCCCGGGGGTGCCCCAGGGGACGGGGGAGGGGGTCCCCAACCATGTGGGGGTGCCCCAGGAAAGTGGGGGGCCCCCAAAGTGTGTGTGGGGGCCCCGGGGGGCCCCACAAGCATGGGGTGCCCCCAGGGGGCACGGGTGCCCCGGGGGGCTGTGGGGGATACACAGGGTTATGGGGTCCCCAAAAGTGTGGGGTGCCCCCAGGGGACAGGGGTGCCCCCAGGGTTATGGGGTCCTGCAAAGTTTGGGAGCACCCCAGGGTAAGGGCTGCCCCAAAAGCGTGGGTGTGCCCCGGGGGGTCCCCAAAAGCAGGGGGGCCCCCAGGGCATTCAGGCATCCCAAGGGAGCATGGGGTGCCCCGAGGCCCCCCAAAGCAGGGGGGGCCCCCCATGCAGCAAACAAGGTGCCAGAGGGGGGCCACGTGGGTGCCCCAGGCAGACATGGGGGTTTGGGGGCGCCCCAAGGGTTTGGGAGCACCAAGGGGGTGCCTGGGGCGGGGGGTCAGCTGGGATGCCGGGGAGCTGCGGGGTTTGGGGGTGCAGCCCCAGAGCCGCCCCCCCCCCCCCCCCAGCTCACCTGTGCACGCAGGCTCAGCGCCCCTGGGGCATGCGTGTTCGGCTGCACGCTGGGTCGGCCCCACTCCGGGAGCCAGCCAGCCCCATGGCGGAGACACACGGCCCAGCCATGCCCTGCCGTGCTCCTGAGCCCCAGGGCCAGGGATGGCTCTGCCTGTGTTTTGTGTGGGGCTCAGCCCCCCCCAGCCAGGGAGGGCAGTTTTGGGGGCTGGAGCCCTGCTGTGGGGCAGCGCGTGGCCCTGGGGGGCACGGCAGGTAGCAGCGAGTGGGGACGGGTGCCCCCCCAGCAGCGGGGCTGGGGTCCCGTGGGGCGAAGCAGCCTCAGGGCACTGGGGAGGGGGCTTCCCGCCTGCTCCCGCTCCCAGTGCCCAGGGGGACGCCCGGACCAGGGTCCAGCTCTGCTCCCCCCGCGGGCATCCCCGTGGCACTGCTGTCCGTGGGAGGTGAATCTTGGCTCTGTCAATGGGGAAACTGAGGGATGGAGCCGCGTCCTCCTCTTGGCTGGCTGACCGGAGTGAGAGCCCGCCGTGGGGCAGGCGAGGGGCCCTGTGGCCTTGTGGGGAGGCTGGGGGAGCTGGGGGTACCCTGTCACAAACACTGCTCGTGGCCAGCGGGGTGACTTGTATTTTTCTTTTAACACTTCACTGACCAAACAGCCAGGCGGTTATCAGGTTTCAGATATTTATTAAGTACACCAGTATCCTTAAGCAAGAGAGTTTAAACAATATAGCAAGTTCCGTAATTTAACAGGGTAAAAATACCACACTACACTACATACAGAGCAAGCAGGGGTAATACGACCTGTTCCATGTCGGGCGAGGGTCTCAAGTGTGCAGGACGCAATAAGGCGGGGGGTCCCAGACCAGCTGAGAGGGAGCTCCAAAGAGCTGTTGTTATCACATTTTATATGCTTCTAAGGCGCATGTCTATTGTGATTAGGTTTCTTGGCATCCTTATCAGTAGCCAGAACCTATGTCACTCTGACACACTCCTCTGGGCTCAACCCGCTGACTGGGTTTTCAAAAGAGAAGGGAAAAGAAATTAATGAAAACTTGTGACAAAGGTTTCCACCCTTCAGATTTAGAGAACTAAATAGTGGAGGCCCCCCATCATGGGTTCTCATGCCTGATCAGCATGTAGTTGTAGATATTAATTCCCCTTTTCACTTGACCTATGAGGCAGCTTTGGTGTGGGTCAGGCTCTTGACATTAGTTTAGGCTGCAAGTGGTTGGTAGCAGATAATAGCAGAGGTGGTGACAAAGGCATTGTTATCATATCCTGCACAAGCTGGGGCGTGTGTCCACGGGCAGGGAGAGACTGCTTGGCCTACGCCCGGTCCCACTCCCCATCTGTGAACAGTGATACCTTCCCCTCTTCAGCAAGCCTTTGGAGTAAACAGTGCCTTGTCTGTTCTCCACACACCCCCAGGCTGGACCCAGGCCCCAGGGCTCGCGGTGCTGGCACCCCCGGGGCGATCGCTGCAGGTCGGACGCGATCCCCCTCCGTGTGTGCCCACCTGCGACCCGCTGCTGGGTGGCCGAGGGCGCTGCGGTCCCCCGCCATGGGGCAGGGGGGTGGCAGGGGGCTGCCCAGCTGCCCCCAGCCCGAGGGGAGGCAGTCCGGGAGCCGGGAAAGAGTCCCTCCTGGCTGCCACTTCCTCTCTGGGCTGCACGGTGGTTTTGCAACCTCTCTTCCTCCATGGGTGGCATAAATCGGCCGGCGGAGGAGCAGCGCGGGGCACCGCGGCGCGGACAGCGGCGCAGGTGAGGGACCCTCTGGCTCTGCTGGCAGGCGCCGGGGAGCCGAAGCGTGGCGGGCCTCCTTGGGCCCCTCGTGCCCCCGGCGCTCTGCGCTCCCTCCACGCTCCGCTCCGGAGCCCAGGTTCGTCCCCACGTCAGCCTGCAGCGGAGAGCGAGACTGTGGGGAGGGAGGACTGGCAAAATCCCTGGGGAGCTTCCTGACAAGAACAGGACTGGGAAGGGCAAAAGACTCTGGACTTGAGGGGAGCCAGCTAAGGAAGCGACCGGTGAGTCCTCAAGGATGCTGCACTAGAGCCCGGGGTTTCCTTCGGCTTTGCCAGCCCTCGAGCTCCACGGCTAAGCTGCTGCCTGCCCCAGCGTTTTGGACCCACCGCACCGGGATGGTCTCCTGGGTCCGGCCGGCCCCGAGGGCTGGGTGGCCTTGCAGGGGGGATGCCGGACGTGGCGGAGAAGGAGCCCCGGGGGGCTGCATCTGGGGCTGGTCTCGGCTGGCTCCTGAATGGGGGCAAATCCTTCCCTTCCTGGGGGCCGGGCAGTGCAGGTGTTGCGGGCGAAAGCACCTGCTCCCATTTCCTTCGCGCTTGGCGGTGGGCTGGGAGGATGTTTCCCCACGCCCTGTCCCTCCTTCCCCCCACAAAGGGACCTGCTGGGCAGCTGCTTCACAGGCAGGACTTCCACGGCGGCAGGCTTGGGGAGGAAACTGGGTGCTTCTTGTTCTCCCGAGCAGCCCGGGGCTGGGCCGGGAGTCTGATACCCACGGCAGGGTGGTGGGAGGGGTGGGGAAAATCTGGTCCCCAGAGGAACCGCAGGGATTTTGTGAGGGAGTCAAAACAAGAAGCCAAAAATACCCCAAGGGGAAGCGCTTCTCTTCTACCCTGGGCGCAAGCGTCTGGCTCTGCCTGGTGTCCGCGGCGGCTGGGAAGCCTGAGCAGCCCTGCCCCGGGGACCCTCCCCTTGGGCACCAGCAGTGCCCCCCAGGGAGATGGAGCGGGATCTCCGCAGGAGCAGAGCTGGCAGAGCCCGGGAGGGTTTGTCCCTCCATGGGCACTGGTGGGAGCCCAACTGGGCACTGAGTCCAGCTCTGGGCTCCCGGTACAGGAGGTTGTGACAAACTGGAGCTGCTCTAGCCACAGGGTTTGGAGCACAGGACATAAAAGGGGAGATGGAGGGAGCTGGGTTTGTCCAGCTGGGAGAAGAGAAGGTGTAGGGGGCATCTAATTGCTGTCTTCAGCTCTCCTATGGGGTCTGCAGAGAAGACAGAGCTGGGCTTCTTGCGGAGAGGCCCAGAAGAAGGGCAGAGGCAGCAGCAGAAGTTGCAGTGGGGAAATCCCCGCTGGACGGAAGGGGAAAGTTGTTCCCAGGCAGAGTGGTTCGGTTCAAACCAGGCCAGCTCATGGCCAGGGCTTCCAGCACCGTGGGGCAGCAGCACCCCCCGAGAGGCCTGGCAACTCCAAGCACAGATGGGGAGAGGGGGCCGGGAAATGGGACAGAGGCACGAAACTGGAGTGAAAAGGAAACCTCAGTCCACAGTGGGAGAAAGATGAAACCCTATAGTCTTCAGGGAAGTGTGGATGGTGTGCGTAGGCAATGTCCTAAATGCCAGAAGACACAAAAAAGCAACTGTCAGCTATGATTTCCCCACCATGGCAGAGCTAAAGGGGCATGGGGATAGCTGGCAGTACTGGGCAGAGGAACAGGAAAACCAGAGATGTGCAATGTTTCCAAAGCCGCCTGCAAAGGGCAATACATCCTTCCGTCCCAGGGGTGAAACCCATCACACAGGGACAGGACCTGGGGGGAGAAGAAAAGCATGAAATTGCCTTCAGACCTTCCCAATTCCACTCTGTCCCTGACACCGCGACTCTAGCACCACTGCTGAGCAGGGTGGCAGAAGGGGTAGAGTCAGCAGAGAGATGCTCGAAGGGCTGGGGATGCTGGAGGAATCCAGAGGTACTTGAAGGATGCAGAAATGCCCAAAGAGCTCAGAGGTGCTTGAAGGACCAACACAAGCCAGAGGGACCCAGGGATGCTCGAGGGCCCAGGTGCCTCCTGGAGGGGACTGAACTCAAGCAGAGGTGCTGCATTGATGGGGAGCCCCCACCCCGAGATGAGAAGGTCGATTGGTGGTGGGGACCCGGGAAGATACATGTGCTGATCAGGAAATCCTGCCTTTGTGTGAGGGGAGAATGAGGGGGACAGGGAAGGGACAGGGCTGCAACAAGATTTGGCTGGTCTTTACCTGAGGACTGGCCTGTCCTTGGTGCTGTTTCTGGTGTGGGATTGACAAGCAAACATTGCCTGGCCTGGGGGGAACTGGGCTCTTCCTGGCAGCTGCATGGCCCTGGGACCATGCCAATTCAGAGCTGCAGACGTGGTCTGGGAGGAGATGACAGGTCAGGTTCTGCCCTGGGAGAAAGGCTTGAAGGCAGGAGGGAACTGAGCTACCAGAGGGGCCCTGGGGGTGTTGTACAAGGGGACACATGGGTGACAGTGTCCACATGTAGCACTGCCCATTACCTGGCACAGCTTGGACATGGGGCACAGCAGAGGGATCGAGGGGCATTGCTGGGGGATGGAGCTGTGGGGGACCCAGAGATGCTGCCACCTCTGGCTCAGGCCATGCTCCCACCTTGCACTCACGATGCCTTTGTGCCTTGCAGGCAAAATGGACACGATCTCCTTCAACGGGGATCTCTCTGATCTCTTCTTACTCTACAACTACACCTACGACTACAGCACTGCCATGCCCGACACCGCTATCTCCTCCTCCCCGTGCCGGCCTGATAGCTCTGTCCTCAATAAGTACCTGGTGGTGGTGATCTACTGCCTCGTCTTCCTCCTCAGTGTGGTGGGGAATGGGCTGGTGGTGTTGGTGGTGACCTCCAGCCACACAAACCGCTCTGTCACCGATGTCTACCTGCTCAACCTGGCTGTGGCAGACCTGCTTTTCGCCTTCAGCCTGCCGCTCTGGGCTGCCTACCGGGCCCACGAGTGGGTTTTTGGCACTGTGATGTGCAAGGCCATCTCTGTGCTGCAGGAGGCCAACTTCTACAGTGGTATCCTGCTGCTGGCTTGCATCAGTGTGGACCGCTACCTGGCCATCGTCTATGCCACCCGGGCCGCGGGTGAGAAGAGGCACTGGGTTAAGTTTGTCTGCTTGGGCATCTGGGTCTTCTCCGTCCTGCTCTCCCTGCCTGTTCTGCTCTTCCGTGAGGCCTTCCCCTCACCTAGCAACGGCACGGTGTGCTACGAGCGCATTGGCGGTGAGGACACGGCCAAGTGGCGGGTGGTGCTGCGGGTCCTCCCGCAGACCTTTGGCTTTGCAGTGCCCCTCCTGGTGATGCTCTTCTGCTACGGCGTCACCGTGCACACCCTCCTCCAGACCAAGAATGCCCAGAAGCAGCGGGCCATGAAGGTCATCTTGGCTGTGGTGCTGGTATTCCTCATTTGCTGGCTGCCCTACAACATCACGCTGGTGAGCGACACTCTCATGAGGACACGGGCCATTGCTGAGACATGCGAGCGGAGGAACCGCATCGACACAGCCCTCTCCGTCACGCAGGTCCTGGGCTTTGCGCACAGCTGCATCAACCCCTTCATCTATGCCTTCATCGGGCAGAAGTTTCGCAACAGCTTCCTCAAGATCCTGGTGCAGCGTGGGCTCATCAGCAAGGATGCTTTGGCTCGCTACGGCCGCAGCTCTTACGCCTCCTCCTCTGCCAACACCTCCACCACCCTCTGAGCCCTGCCGCTCCCCCAGGACCTGAGCTGCCTGGCTTGCAGCAGTCCCCAGGACCCCAACTCTCCCTTCCCACACACCCCAGCACCCTTGTGCGGACTCCAGAGACATGGCCTGGGGTGCCGGGCACAGCCCTCCAGGACTCCCTGCTCGCAGACGGGTGTCAGATGGGTCTGTGCTTGCTGCATGTCGGTGATGGTAAGAGTGTGCGCGGGGGGGCTGCGTGCGATTGCATGTGTGTGCAATGCTGTGTGTATGATCATAAGTTTGCGTGGGTGTGATTGTGTGAGATTGTGTGTTGTGTGTGATCATATGTGCATGCAATCATGGTGTGATCATATATGTGTGGGAGTTTGTGTAGGTGTGATCGTGTGAGGTTGTGTATGTGTGTGCACAGCCGTGTGTGCATGTGTGAGTGCGCATAAGCGTGTGTGTGTGACTGCATGTGTGACTGAGCAGGTGTGTGTGTGTGTGACTATGTGTGCATGTGTGTATGTGTATACATGATAGCTGAAATGTGTCTGTATGAATGTGTGTGTGATTGTGGGTGTGCATGTGAGTGGTATTTGCACGTGAGAGCAATGCTCTCACGTGCAAATATGTGCACAAGCACTACTGGGCATTCATAAACTTGTGTGCATGTTAGCGTGTGCAGTTATGTGATCATCTGTGAGTTGATATATATGTGATTGTGTGTGTCTGCATGCAAGTGTGTGCACAATTGCGTGTGAAAGTGTGTGTGACCGTGGATAGGGTGTGTGTGCATGGGAGATTGCGTCGTTCTGTGTGTGCGACTGTGTGTGTGATTGTGTGTACATCAGTGAGTTGGGGAGGTGTGTGACCATGCACATGGCAGTGAGCTGGCGTGTGTGTAGCTGTCCATCAGGCTGCCTGGGACACGCAGGGGGTGGAGCAGCCCTCAGGCACTGTCAGCAGGCCCCAGCGACACAGTGAGGGCTGGTGGGCAGCGATGCCACGGGGATGTGCGAGGCCGCTGCTGGAATAGGGACCCCAGCTGGAATAGGGATCTGGCAATGAGGGGGTATGAGCCACCCCGGCCTTGTTTCCAGAGAAGACGTGCCCAGTGCTGCTCTCCTTCCACTCACTTTGGGACAGAGCCTGTGACATTGGGGACTCTGCACCAGGGCCATGGGATGCAGACGATGTTCGTGCCTGATGGCCGTCCATCAACATCAATAAAGAAGCTGATGGGTTTGTCACCCATGTTTGGCTTCTGTTTGCCATGGGGATCTGGCTGTGTGGGATAGGGTGGTGGCACAGGGGTCAGAGCACACTTCTGGGGAGCCACTTGGCCATGGTGTTTCTTGGGGATGATGGGTCCCGGATTCCCTGCCCCAGCAGGCCCCCCCCCTTGCTGCCCTGCATGCTGTGCTGAAAAGGCTATGTTCAGTGTGTCCTGGCCAGCTCGGCCCTGCGGTGTGTGCTGTAATGCTCGTTTCCAAGCCAGGAAAACGCTGTTGCCCAAGAGACTGTTGCAGATGTTTTTGCATCCTGTGCGTCCCTGGCAGGTCTCACCATCTGCGTCACGGAGCCAGGCCCTGTCCTTTCCTGGCCTGGGGCCTCCATGACCTGTTAGTCCCACCCGGGAACAGGGCTGGGGGGCAGACTCCTGCCACCCCTTTCCCAGCACCCATCTGAGCCCGAATGATGCAAATCAGGGCAAGATCCCTTTGCAGCTGCCCTCTGCCCTCACTGACACAGAGCCAGCCCCGTCCCCAACGGGCCGAGGGTGTCAGCACCCCCCCTGCCTCCCCGGTGCTGCAGTGCCTGGTGGTCATTGTGCAAAGGCCTGGGAACCTGCCCCTTACACAACCGGGCAGAGGAGGAGGGAGCGTTTCCGCCCCGGCTTGGGCAACTGGGGCTGGCACCAGAGTGCAGCAGAGGGGCTGGAGAGGGGGTTGAGACCCTGCTGGGGTCCCACCTGCCACCCTCCATGACACGTGTCAGACTGTCTGTCCCAGTGCTGTTCCATGGGGGTCCTGTACTGCTCCTCCATTGTCACCTGCCTCTGGGTCCTGGGGGTCCTTAACGCAGGAGGCATCAGTGGGTGCCTGCTGCGTGCTGCGTGGTGGGTGCTGAGGGGCTGAAGACAGGGGCACGGGGGTCCCTTGGCACCCAGGCATGGAGCCCTGCGTCCTGGGGGCTTGGGGCTGGGCAGGGTCAGTGGAGTAGCTTGGCAGGCACAGCCCATCACCTTTGCATCTGGGAAACCTCTTGCCCAAGTGGTTCCTTGCAGCCCGGCAGGAAGCTGGGGGTGTTGGCTAAGAGCTGTCTCTCCTGCCTGTTGCTGCCTCCCTGCCAGGGCCTCGTGGTGGGGCAAGGGGCAGGGGCTCAGGCAGGCCTCAGATGGGGCACCTTTTCCTGGGACGGTTTCCCCCCAAGGAGGGCTTGGACAGCCCACCTTGGTATCACCCGGCTCCCGCACCCTGGCCAGGGATTCGAACTGACGATGACCGGCAGGTGACACAGGAGCCACAGAGTTAGCAGGAGCGGGTTGTTTTCCTCTCCGTGGACCAGCCACATGAAAGACATGTCCAAAACCCTAAACTCTGAGAGGAAGAACCTGCGCAGCAGGCCCTGGACGCCTGGGTCCCTGGCTCATGTGAGTCCATGAAGAGGCAGTCAGGGTGGGCTGTGGCTGGAGTGGGTCTCCCAGGCATGGCACGACGGACCCGGTCCTGACTCATGTGGCCTGCTGGTGCCTTTGTTGATAGCAAAGCAGGCAGCAACGACCCTGCTTGCCCACGTCCACGGAGCATGCGTGGCACACCTTGCCCTGGCATAACCTGCCAAGAGAGGACGGGCTCGTGTGCTCAGAGGCCATGACATCCCGGTGCCCCTCATCCCCCTGGATGCCCACCCCCTGCCCCACTCTCTCCCCCCATGCCTCGGGCCCCACCTGCAGCTGTAGCGCCGGGAGAGGAGGCGGAAGTCCTTGTGGCAGCGGGCACACAGCCCCACGTCGCGAGGCACCGCGCTGGGCATCTGCGGGTCGATGCCCTCTGTCTTCTGCCACAGTGCATCCTTCTCCCTGCAGAGAGGGGTCAGGTCAGCTCCAGCTGGGCGCAGGGGCTGGCAGAGCCTCTCTGCCTCTGCCAGCACCCTCAGGAGTGGGGTTGTCCCCAGACCGGATCCCCTGGGTGCATGGACAAGGGCTGGATGTCTCTCTTGGGCATCTCTCTTTCTGCAGTGGGTGGGGACACGTGGGAGCTTGGCCGGGTGGGCACAGGCATGTGCGTGCACACACACACATGAACACCCACACATGTAGACACTCATGCATGTGTGTGCATGCATGTGCATGTGCGCACACAAGCCTGATGGCATGGACAGGTCATGCGCAGGCCGGAGTGTGCATGTGTTTGGGGCATGCACCATTTGTTGCACTCGCAAGTGTCCCATGCAACAGCCCCTTTTTGGCTGCCAGCTGTGCTCTCTGGTTTACACATGTGCAACAGCCCCAGCAAAAATCCGTGCTCCCTTTGCTGTAACGGCCCCCAATATAGCTGCTGCCCCCATACCAGTAGTCCAGCAATGGGAGGTCTTGGTGCAAGGCCTGGCACCAAAGACCCAAGGTGGGCACCCAAGTCTCCCCCCAGGTCTCTGAGGTGGTGACTGGGATTTTCCTGGGCTCTGGTGCCCTCCTCTGGGCAAAGGGGTTTGCGAGCATGCATTTGCACATGGCACAAAGCCTGCCAGTTGTGGTGGCCATGGAAAGGGTGGGCACAGGGCTGCCCAGGGCTCTCACCGCAGCAGCTCCAGCAGCCGCCCCTTCATGTCACGGATGAGCTCCTGCTGCCGGGCCTGCTCCTCGCCACGTGTGGCCTCCCGCTCCATGGCCTCCCGCTGCGCCCGCTGCAGGGCCGATGCCCAGCGCTCCCCATCTTGCCGTGCCCTGGCACAGAGGGTGGCATGATGGCTCTGAGCCCAGCCCCGGGGTGCTGGGACAGCTGGGGTGGTGGAGGGGATCCCCCCCAACCCACAGCCAGCCACCTCTCTATCCATCCCTCCATCTGCTCACCCATGCATCCCTCAGTCCATCCATCTGTGCATCCCCACGGTCATCTCGCCATCCACCAGTCCATCCATCCACCTACCCAGCTGTTTTCCAGCTATTCATTCATCCTTCCCCTCACCCATCCCTCCATCCCTCCACCAACCCACTCATCCCTCCATCCATCTACTCACGCCCAGTCCATGCCTTTGTCCCTCCACCCATCCATCCATCCCTCACACGTCCTCACTTCAAATTCATCTCTCCTTCCCTCCACCGACCCATCTGTCCCTCCATCCATCTGCTCACCCTAAACCTATCCCTCCACCCATTCATCCATCCCTGTCCATCTGCTCACCCCATGCTCATCCCTCCATCCTTCCAGCCATCCCTCAATCCCCCACACATCTCCTCACCCCAAATTCATCCTCCCATCCCTCCACCCACGCCTCTGTCCCCCCTTATCCGTCAGTCCCCAGATCGATCCCCTGCTCCTTCCCTCTGCCCATGCCCTGCCTCTGCTCCTGTGGGGATGCAGCAGGGCACTGGAGGCCAAACCTCCTCATCCTGGGGCCACCGCCATGGGGCGAGGGGGCTCCGCAGCGGGAGCCGGGGGCACGCCGGGGACAGGGGAGGGCTCATCGCCTACCTGCCCAGCTGCTCCTCCAGCTGCACCACCTTCTGCCACTGGGCTTGGAGCTGCTGCCGACCCTGGCGGGCCTCGTCCTGGGCTGCAGTGGCCAGGGCAGCCAGGCGCTGCAGGGAGAGGCGCTGGGCTCAGCCAGGGCCCCCGCCGTGGCCCCCCACAGTAGTTCTGGGGGGGCTCTCACTGGGGGGCTGCTGGGGGTCTCACCGCCCCCCGCCCCGGAGATGTGGCTCGGGAGGGCACCCCAGGGCGGCCGCCTGTACCGTCACCATGTCAGCAGCTGTGCTGGCGCCCGGCTCTGCCCTGGCCTCCGCCGGCTCCTCTCCTCGGGGCTCCCGGGCCCGCTCCAGCGCCCGCCTCAGCGCCTCCTCCAGCGCGGCCGCCTCCTCCTGGGCCGCCGCCAGCCGCCGGGTGCCATCCTCAGCCACGGCGCTGGCCCGCTGCTCCAGGGCCTGGCGCTCCTCGTCCGCTGCCCGCAGGGCCGCCCGCAGCTGCCCCCATTCCTCCCGCTGCCCGGCCGCCGCTGCCTCGCAGGCCTCCAGGCGCGAGGCCAGGGCCGCCTGCTCCGCCTGCGCCTCTGCCAGGCGGGCGGCCCGCGCCTCCGCCACGTCCCGCCAGCCCCGCGCCTCCTCCGCTGCCAGTGCCAGCGCCCACTGGGTCTCCTCCAGGGCAGCCGCTGCTGCCCCTGCCGCCGCCGCTCCGCCGGCCTTGCTCTCTGCTGCCCGCTCCCGTGGCTCACAGCCCTCGGCCTCCAAGGGCTGCGGTGGCCACCCGGCCTCCAGCGCCCGCAGCCGCCCCTCGGCCGCCTCCAGGGCCGCGGCCTGCGCACGGCAGAGGCCATCCAGCTCCTCGCGGCGCCGCTCCTGCTCCTCCCGGGCCTGCTGCAGGGCAGCGGCGGCCTCCTCCGCCTGCTGGGCCCGGCGCCGCAGCTCGGTGGCCCTGGCGTGCAGCCGCACCAGCGTCCCGCTGAGGAAGGCATTGGTCTCCCGCAGCGCCTCGGCCTCCCGGGCCTGCAGCTCGGCCTGCTGGGCGCTGCCCTCCTCCTGCTCCCGGTGCCGCCGCTCCTCCCGCGCCAGCCGCCCCTCCAGCACCACCACCTCTGCCCTCAGCCGCTCCGCCAGAGCCTGCAGGGCGGCGTTGGCCCGCCGCAGCTCCCTGAGGCGCTCCCGTGGTGGCGTGCCGGCCTCCCCGGCTCCCTCGGCCTGCGGTGCCTCGCCCGCCCGCCCCGGTGGGGAGCTGCCAGCGTCGCTGTCCTGTGGGGCCTTCTCCTCCGGACTGCCAGCGGTCTGGGGCCGCAGTGGCATCCTGGGGGGATGGGGATGGGCTCAGGGCTAGGGGAAGGGGGCTGGCCGCGCGCTGAGGGCAGGCACGGCTTGTGGGGAGGCCCCCCGCGCACCCCCCGTGCCCCTAGGCTCACTCGGAGAACATGGGCCAGGCGGTGTCCAGGTCCGCCCGGCGCAGTGCCAGGTGGAAGGTGATGCCGTCCAGCTCGTACAGGCTGCCCAGGATCTCGGCCCGGCGCCGGGGGCTCAGGAAGGGGCTGCGGGCGTAGTACCACTCACTGCAACCACAACACAGGCTCTCGCACCCCTCCGCAGGTCCCTCTCCCACCACATGCCCACCGTGTCCCCCCACCCCGTGCCGCCCCGGCTGCCAGGCGCCCCCCGCTCTCACCTGAGGCTCTGTGGGTCGAGGAGGCAGAGCTGCAGTGACTCGGCCAGCTGCCGGTGCACCAGGCAGTAGCGCAGAAAGGCCCGGGCTCGGCCCACGGGGGTCTTCAGCTGCGGGGAGAGGGGGTTACCCACGCCAGCCGCGCCAGCGCTCGCCCGCCCGCTGCCGAGCCTGCCCTCATGCAGGCCTCCTCCCAGCCCACCCGCGCAGGGGAGGACAGGGGTGCGCAGGGCTCAGGCTGGGGGGTTTGGGGGTAGTGGGGAGCCTGGGGGGCAGTGGGGACCCTGGAGGGCAGTGGGGGGCACTGCTTATCAAAGAGGAGAAAATGCGGTGCTAGTGGGCAAATCCTCTCCATGTGCATGAGTGTGCACATCCACATGCGTGTGCATAAATGAGAAAAAGTGCACACAAGCACAGGCGTGCAAGTGCTTACGTGCATACACAAGGATGTGTATGGAGTGCCTGCACTCACGAGCGCACCCATGCACGAGTGGGTAAGCGCGCATGCACCCACAAACGTGTGCGCAAGTGCAAATGCGCTCAGGCGTGTGCCTGTGCACCAACACTCGTGCAAGTGCTGCTCGCAGAGGTGTGCACGCAACCGCGCACACGTATGCACAAGTGTGCATGTAAGCGTTCCCCAGGGCAGCCCCGTGAGCCCGCGCAGGTGGCCCGTGCCCACCTTGTCCAGCGAGGTCACAAAGCGAACGCCCTCGTGTTCGTGCCGGCGCCGCGCCAGGCCCTGGCACAGGAAGTCCCAATAGTCTTTCCGCTGCCCAAAGAAGTTCCTCTTCTCCTTGAGGTCGAACTGGCAGAGACAAGGGCTCAGCCCCGTTGGGAGAGGTCCCCTGTCCCCTCAGCCTGTCCCCCACGGGGCTGGGAGCCAGCCAGCTCCCCTGAGTGCCCAGCAGGCACCCTGGCACTGTTAGTCCCGGTGTCCCCTGGCTGGGTACAGCCTGCTGCACTGGGGTGGTGGGGGGAGAGGTGCAGGGTGGCCCTTGGCTGGCTCTGTGCCTCAGTTTCCCTTTTGTGGCATGGGGAATAACACCACGCTTCCTGTGGGGATGAGGGTGAGCCCTGGGCAGGGTGTCTGCCGGCTGCGGGGGTGCTTGGCACAGCCAGGGATGCCCTGAGCTGGACAACACCAACCGCATCCGAGAGTGCCAGGGGAGTTGGCTCAGCCCTCCCTGGAGAAGCTCTTCCTCCATGTTCCCAAAGCCAGGCAGCGTGAGGGCCTGATAGTGCCAAGGGCCAGTGCGCCCAGCTCTTCCAGGGTGCCCACCCCCCAAACGGCTGGCACAGGTCCCCTCGGCTGTGCCCCGGGGGAAACTGAGGCAGGGAGCGGGCTGGGGGCATGCGGGTACCTGGAGGAGGAACTCCAGCTGGGCGCAGAGGCTGTGCAGCTCCCGGCTCCCGTCCGTCACAGGCAGGTTCTGCTCCCGGTAGCACCGGTTCAGCTCAGTGATGGTTTCTGTGGGGCGGCAGGGCTGAGCCGGCCCGGCCCTGGCGGGCAGCAGGCTCCATGCCCAATCCCACACCCTCCCTGCTGTGCCCAGGCTCCCATGCCCGGGGATTTCTGCTGCGGGTGAAAGAGGAACCCATGGCGGGGTGAAAAGGGAGAAGAGGGAGAGCGAGTGGGCGCAGGTACCCGTTGGGCTCTGCCGGCACCTGCTTCCCCCTGCCCAGGCACCTGCGCTGGTTGTGGGGCTGGCAGCGAGGATGGGAGCAGAGCCCTGCACCAGGCTTGGCGCTGGGGGGGAGCTGGCATCCCCGCAGTGCCAGCTGAGAGGGTGATGAAGGGGTGATGGGGCTGCTCCAGGGGGCTGGTCCTGAATGGCACCCATGGGGGGGGATGGGGACTGCTTCCCTGCAGCACCAGGACACGAGTGACACAGCCCTTCCCTGCTGCCCGTGGGCTGGGTGCAAGAGGAACATGGTGTCCGGGTTGCCGGCCTGGCCAGCCTGCCCAGGATGAGATGGTGGGAGGTGAGGGCGCCCGTGCACCCCGGCAGGGACACGCCGGCACACTTACTGTGCAAGTCCTTGATGATGCGGTTGAGCTCCCCATCCCCTGCCATGGCTTCTGCTCCGGGGGTCTGCAAAGACAGAGGCACCAATTACAGGGTGCTGGGCTGGCACTGACCCTGGCACCCCAAAACTCTGCTTTGGCCTCTCTCTCCCCCAAGGAAAGGGTCCTTTTCCCCCCAGCCCTACCATGGAGCTGCTCTTTCTTAGGGTAAAGAGCAGGTTGGGCATGGGGCACCCTTTCTGCCCATACCCCCCCCTCCATAGGCATGAGGGGGCACAGGTGCCCCATTTGTGCCCCCTTAGTTCTCCATGCACCCCATCCCGGACAGGCCAAAACACCCTTGGGCTCTGTCCCCTGCACCGCGCCAGGCGTGCCCTGCCTGGCAGCACAGCCCTGTTTGTGGGAAGGCTGCTGGAGCCGAGCTCCCGGAGTGTCCCCATCCCTGTCCTCTCTCCCTTCGCCCGGGATTCAGGATGTGGGTTTGTTGTGGGGGGAGCACTGCCTTCGCTTCTGCTCTCGCTTCCTGTGCTCTCACCATCAGCAGCCCGGGAAGCACCGAGGCGGGCCGGGCAGGGGGCACAGAGCCTCCCAAAGCGCAGGCCCCCAAACCGAGCCGTACCCCGGGCAGAGCACGCCGGGGCCTGCCACCATGGGTGGAAGGTGGCCATGGGGCACGGGGAGCGTGCATGCGTGTGCAAGTGTGTGCACGGCCGGGTGCGTGTGTGCACGCTCACGGGAGCCGTGCGAGCACGCGTGCACAAGCATGCCCGAGCGTGCGCGAAAGCCCTGTGACCCTGATCTCCCCAGCCCCTGCTGCCCCCAGGGCCCCCCTCCCCCTGGCGCTGCCCCCAGGGCCACCCCACCTGCCTGCAGCGGACTCTGCCACCCGGCGTCACCGGGTGCCTGGTGGGATCCAGGCCTCCAGACACCCGGGTGCCTGCTTTTGCATCCTTGGGTGCCCAGTCTTCCCATGCGCCCACCCAGTCCTGCGCCCCACTTTCCCCTGGGGAGAGGCGCCACTTACTGGTGCTGGCAAGCTGTGGGGTGCCCCAGCCACTTGCTGCGTCCCTGTCGGCTCCCCACTCGCCCCGCGCCCACGCTGCGCCCAGCCGCTTCTCCTTTTGTACCTCGGCCAGGAGGAAGTGAATGGGATTGGGGCGGCAGGATTTGCCCCCACCGCATCGGGCACCGCGGCTCTGCCCACCGGCCCCGGCCCCTGCTCTGTGGGGCTGGGCAGTGCTGGATGCTCAGCCTGAGCCCTCCGCCAGGCCCCTGGGATGGCCCGTGGGGGCAGGAGGGCAGCAGGGTCCCAGGCCTGGGGGTCCCTAATGCCCTCCCCTGGGGGGAGCCTGGCTTAGGAATGTTTTGTGGGACCCCCAGATTTTGGGGGACCCGGGGCCCATACCCAGCTGGGGAGAGACAGCAGCGCCCCCAAGGCACCAGCAGTCCTCTGGCACAGAGACCCCTCCTGGGCACCAGCCCCCTGGGCACCAGCCCTCCCCAGCAAGGGCAGTAGCCCAGACCCCCGGGGGTCTGCCCCCCAGGTTGGGGCTGTGCCCACAGCCGGGGCTGCAAACTCATCCTCAGAGACCCTGGTCAAGGCCCCCCCTTGCCATCCCTGCCCGGGAGCCCCCAGCCCCAGAGTGCCGCTCTGCCACTGTACCCATCTGCCTTTGCCGTGCCAGCCCTGCCCCGCGGCTGCCGGGGCGGGGGAGGGGGTGATGCCGGCTCAACCAGCAGCACGGGGCACGGGGACCCAATGCCACCCCGCTCCCCACCACCAGCTGGGTGAACGACCCCACTGTGCCTGGCTGCCCTCCGCCCCCACCCCCGGCACCCGCCGCCCCTACCTGCGGCACCCCAGGGCCTGCCTGGCCAGGCCCCCGCCACCCCCAGCCCAGGCCTCTGCTCGGCACCAAAGCGAAAGTAGGAAGTGGTGCTGAGCCGGGGCCTCGGCATCCCCGCACCCTCCCAGCTCCCGGTGGGGGCCACCTGCTCTGCGGAGGGCATCAGGGCGGGGGGCGCCCCACAGCAGCAGGGGCACGAGGGGGGAGCTGCTGGCAGTGCCTGGAGCGATCCCTGCGTGGGCACCCTCGGCCTGCCCGGACCCCTGCCCCAAGCTGCCCTGTGGGTGGGGGGGCCTGGCACCCCCGTTGGTGGGGGCACTGGGCGCCTGCAAACCACCACCCCACTGCACTGGGGCAGGGAGGGGGGCGCATAGGTGTGCGTGTGCCTGCAGCTGCACCGCTCCACCAGTGCCACGTGCCTGGGGCCGGGCATCCCGGTGGCAGGACCTCGGCCCCTGCGGAGGGTCCATGTCCCCCCCCAGGGCTGGTGCCATGGCCCCTTGTCCCCTTGGCACTGGAAAGGGGGGATGAGGCACCGTGAGACCCCCCTTCCCTGCCCCAGGCGGGGGTGAAGGAGGGGGTGCCGGGGGGCCGGGCCGCCCGCCCATCCTTGGTGTGGGCGCAATTCAATTAGGGAGGGCTGGCCCGCGTGCAGCACTGCCAATAAAGCTAATGGCCCTGCGCAGGCCTGGCGCTGCCTGACGGGGGGTCCCAGCTGTGCAGGCCATCTGCTAATTAAATTGGAGAGGGGACGGCGGTGGAGCCAGCGGTGACGTCACCTGCCTGGTGCTCAGGGAGGGGGCCGCGGCCTGGCCCCCGTGCGCCTGAGGGCCCTCTGCCCACCCTGGGGCGCTGGGCACAGCCACAGGGGGCTGCAGCGGGCAGGGGACCCCCGGGCTGCGGGGGACACCCACGGTGATGCTGGCCCCGGGGGTGCAGAAGGAGGGCCAGCCCCGAGCGGGGGGTGCGGGATCTCCTCGGGGGCCCTTGCAGCGAGGAGCCCCCCCGGATAACTCCGCACGTCAGGGCACCCTGCCTGGGTGAGGGCACCCAGCTGGGGGGGGCACCCTCAAACCTGTGTCCAGGCACCCGGGGGGGGCCAGGCACAGCTGGGTGCCGTGGGGTGGATCCCGCAAGGCAGGGAAGGGAAGCCCCCCATGGGCAGGCACTGGGGCTCACGTTGAGGGGGGTTGGGGGGAAACTGAGGCAGAGCTGGGGGGGGCACTGGCTGAGCTGTGCTCCATCCCAGGCGTCTGGGCTGGGGGTCTTTGGGGGGGGGCATTAGCATGCACCCCGCAGCGGGAGCACACGTGTGTGCGGGGGACAGGCGCCGGCATGGCACCGGAGCCCCGTGGGTGCCGAGGCCCTGGCAAGCCGGGGAGGAGGAGGAGGAGGAGGAGGGGGAGGAGGAGGAGGAGGTGGAGGGGGAGCGTGGCGGAGCTGGCTGCCACCCAAGCACTGCAGGACATGGGCGGGCACGGTGCTCCCTGCCTGGCTGCCAGCGCGCAGGCGATGCTGGGGGACCGAGGGGGGGGAGGACCTGGCCTGGGGGCACAACAGCCCCCAGGCCCATCGCCGCACACGGGCTGCCTGCTGTCGGGCGCCTCCCGCATCCCCTTGTGCCAGGGGGGCCCAGTCGCGTTTGGCTCTCGGCCCCGGAGCACGCCTGCAGCAGAGGTCGGCGCCTGCACCCCCCTGGCTGGGCGCCCCTCGGGCGGGGGGCACCATGACCCGGCTGAGCTGGTGCTTCACTGCCCTGGTGCGCTGGGGGAAATACTTCTTGTCCTGCCTGCTGCCCCTGCGCGGCTGCCCGCGCCAGCAGGTAAGCCGGCACCGCCGGGTGGCGGGCGCCGGGGGGAGTGTCAGGCAGCACGGGGGGGCACAGCTGGGGGGGGGGCGTGGGGAGGGGGGTGCGGGCTGGTTGTGCCCCTGCCTGCTGCAGGCACTGGGCGGGGGGGGGTTAAACCACACAGGTGTTTGCCCGGTGCATGTCCCTCGTCCCTCCTCGTGCCAGCATCAGCGCCTGGCACAGGGACCCATCCTGCCCTGTCTGCGCTGGGGAAACTGAGGCAGGGAGGGCAGCAGCTCCAGGGCGGTCACAGCCCCGGCCGGTCCCGCTGCAGCGCCATGCCTTCTGTCCTCGAACTCCCCCAAGCCCGGTGGGCCGGTGCGTGCCACTCCGGCTGGCTCCGCCGCCCGTGTGAGACTGTGCCGGCGAAGTGGGCGCCAAAGCCGCTATGGGGCAGCGCCTGGGGGACTGTCATGGTGGGGCAGGGACATGCCGGTGGTGCAGGCGTGGGGAGCGTGTGTGACGACAGGGATTCCCGGGGGCTGCAGTGTGTGTGCATGTGCATGTGTCCCTTCCCCAGGGGTGCGGGTGTGCAGGGGTGCGTGTGCATCAGGGTGCATATGTGTGTCTGTGTGTAGCATCACCAGGGTTTTCCCCTGCCATGAGCTGCTACATGGGTGCCCCTGTCCCTCTCCATGCCCAGACATGTGCCATGTGCACACGAGGCCACCTCGCCGCCGGGGCCTCGGCTTTCCTTCGCAGATGGGCTCCCCCCTGTCTGGCACTTGGGTGCGCCCGCATTGGGAACAGCACGCAGAAGGCGGCTGGGGAAACTGAGGCACAGGGCCGAGGGCTGCGGGGGCTGTGGGCCCACGGCCCCGACGCGCTCGTGACCCCCTGTGAGCACAGCTCGCCCTGCCTGCACCCGCGTCCTGCCCCGCCGCATCCCCCGCCTGACTCACGGCCTCGTGGCTCCGGGCAGCTGAGCACAAGTTTCCAGGCTGGAGCCGGAGTCACCGCTGGCCGCCTCCGCTCGGGACTGGAGGGGCATGCTGCCGCCTGGCCGAGCCCCCCAGGCGGGCGGCCACAGCCACCCAACCCCTCCCGCGGTGTTTGAGGGCTGCCAGTTCTGCCCCCACCACCTTGAAGGTTGTCCCCCCGCTCTGAGGCCCCCCAGCTCGGCTCATGAATGTCCTTGGGACTGCGCCACTTCCTCCCCGTCTCATCTCAGTGGTGGGAGCCGGGACCACCCAGGGGGTAGCGGGGCCCTTCCTGGCGGTCTGCTGGGGGGGGGGGACGCGGAAGGCGACCCTTTCCCGCAGGACCCTATAGAGGCTGGGAGCGAGCGGGGGGTGGCCAGGGGTGGCGGGTGCCCCCCGGGTCGGGCCGCGGCGGCGAGCGGAGGAAATGAATCCCAAATGCTGCGGGAGGAGGCAGGGACGGGCCCCAGCTCCCGGGCAGCGCGCCCGGACCCGCAGACCCTCGGGGGGGGGGGGCCGGGGTCCCGCCAGCCCCCCAAAACCCTCGGGGGCACCTTGGCCAGGGTGCCAGGCCCCCTCCGCCCCCAGGCCGGGGGTGCTGGGGGGGCGTTGCCGGAGGGCAGCGCTCCCGCAGCTGGAGCAGGCGCTGGGGGCCGGTCCCGGCGGAGGGCTGGGGGCGGGCCCGGGCCGGGGGGAGCGGAGCGAGCGCCGCCGGGGCCGGCGCCGGGGCTGCGGGAGCTGCCGCGGGGCTCGGCGGCCGCCGGGGCTGCGCCGCAGGCAGCATGACCGGCGTCTGCCTCTCCTGCCTGCTCTGGGTACGGCCCGCGCCGCCCCGCTCCGGCACCGGCACCGGCACCGGCACCGGCACCGGGAGCACCGGGGGCAGCGGCACCGCGCGGTGGGGCGCGGGGGGCGCGGGGGGCTGCAGCGGGACCGGCCCGGGCACCGCACGGGAAACCAGCTGGGTTCGGGCCGGGACCGGGGCCGGGACCGGGGGGAGACCGGCGGGGATGGCCCAGCCCCGGGGTGGAGCTGGGGGGGCCATGGCGGGGAGGGGACACCCGGGCCGGGAGCGGGGGTTACAGCGGGTACCGGGGGGATCGGACCGGGAGCGGGACGGCTGCGGCGGTGAGCGCCGGGTCGGGGACCACAAGGGGAGACCGGGACCGCGAGGGTGCAGGACGGGGGGACAGGGCTGCCGCGGGGGGGGGGGCTACGGTGCCGCGGGGGCAGCTCGGGGCCGATCCCCCGTTGCCTGCAGCCTGGGGCACCGGCTGGGGGAGCCCCTTTGCCCCGGGTGGGGGACCGGGCAGACCGAGGGGATCCGGTTTGCGCCGGGGTTTCCGTGCCGTGGGGATGCCGCAGGGGCCCTGCGCCCCCGTTAGCCGCTGGAGCGCTCTGGGTGCGAGGTGCTGTCCCGCAGCGGGCCCGGGGCCACCCGGCAGAGCGGGACCCGGCGTCCCGGTGCCTCCACCCGTCCCGGCGCTGCAGCCTCGGCAGAATCGGGCCGCGAACCCGGGTGTCCTGGGTGCCCGGAGGGACCCGGATCCCCCCACCCCGCAGCTTTCTGCGGTGCTGGGCAGTGAACCGGGCAGCCCGGGATCGGGACTGATCTGCCCTCCCTCGCTGGCGCTTTCGCCAGCCCAGGACACCTGGGTCCCCTTCCTGGCTCCTGGTGTGGGGAGGCCCCTGGCCAGCGAGACTCCTGCCCACTTGCGCTGGGGGACCAGGCCCCCGGTAATGGTACCTATGGGTCTGCGGGTGGCATCCCCAAGAGGTCCCCTGTCCCCCTCCCCAGTCCCCCTGCCATTCCTGGCCCTGGGGCAGGGAAGCTGACTGGGATCTTCCTGGTATGGGGCTGGGACGTGGTGGTCTCATGGGGTCGGCTGCAGCCTGCCAAGCGGCGCAGGGGGGGTGGCACTGGGTGGGCACCTGGAGCGGGGAGGTGGGAGCGTGAAGTGGGGCTCTGGGCCTCCCTGCCAGCAGCCCCCCAGCACAGGCACAGCGCTGGCACCGTGACAAGCTCGGGGGGCTCTGTGGGGTGGGAATGGGGGGGGCTTCACTTTCCCAACAAGGATAATTAGCACTAACGAAGCATGCCAAAGCTGCTGTGTGGGGCCTGGCTGGGGTGGGGGGGGGCACGTGTGCGAGACGCGTAGGCCTCCCTGGGAGCCCACCCCGGTGCCCTGGGAGCGTGGGCCGAGGCCTCTTCCCGGGCACCGTGCAGCCCTCCAGCGTGGCAGCTGCTTTGCATATGCAAACGAGCTCATGGCATCGTCAGCCGTAGCTGTCACCCAGCAACTACGGCGTGAGAGCCCGTGGCCGGTGGCGGCAGGGGCAGAAAGCCGAGGGGATTTGGGCACCGCTGGGGAAACTTTTCCCATGGCCGTGGCCACAGTGTTGCCCGGTGTGATGTCTGTGCACACATGCGTGTGCATTTGCGTCGCCATGTGCACACGTTCCCGCTTCTGCGTGGGGCCATGCGAGGGCTGGGGGCTGGCGAGGGACCAGCAAGTGGCCCCATGGGGAGCAGAGGCCCAGGGCAGAGGAGTTTGCACCTGCGTGCACAAGTCTGTGCGGAAGTGCACATGATTCGCATGGATCTGTGTGTGGGGACACAGATGTCCCCACACCCAAATGCACACACATCTGCTGGCAGGAACTTGCACACTTGCGCAGCCTTGCACACTCACAGGCACACATACGGGTGTGATGCACTGGCTCGCATGCATGATGTGCAGCACACACAGCGCCCTCACACCCACTTGTGCATGGCTCAGGCGTGCGCCCAGCACAGGCTCCTCTGCACACACACATGCATGTGCGCTCCCCCTTTGCCTCTGCAGCAGTGGGGCCTGCTGCCCCGACCTCTTCGTCTGCTGCACCCTGGGGAAACTGAGGCAGGAGGTGGGACAGCAGGAGCTGGGTGGCACCCTGACGCTTTGGCACCGTCGCACCCCGCTCTCCGCTGCCTGGCGAGCTGTGCTAGCCTGGAGGGGAGCAGAAAACCCCGGCAGCCTGGCAAGGGGGAGGCTGCAGGGCCTCTGCTTAATCTCATTAGTCTTGGCAGGAAAAGACCGGGGTCTCACTTCTTCCTCTGAGGCTCCGTGGTGGGACGCTGGGCGCATCACCGTCCAGTGCTCACGGGTGTGCAGCGTGCACGGGTGTGTGAGCACCCACATGCGACTGGGTGTGTGACCTGGTGGGCACCCACCTGCTCTCATACATACACACACACACACACACACACACACACACACACACAATCCCTCTTTAGGCCCCCACACTCACCGCATTACCCGCCCCCCCGGCTCTCATGGGCTGCATCAGCGGAGTGGGCACAGACCCCTCCGTTGCCCACCCCAGGGCACGTGGGGGTGACGCCAGCCTCACAGATGCTGGGTGCGTTTCCTGGGCCTGGGGGGGGGGGTGGGTGACCTTGCAAAGCCACCCATGGGTGTTGGAGTGGCTCTGCCTTGGGCACAGCCGGGAGCAGCACCCTGGGCACAGCTCACAGCCCCAGATGCACTGTGCACTAGAAAGCCTGCTTGGGGACACCACACACACGCTGAACACATGCATGTGCCACGTCCCCCGTGCATCCCCCATGCAGCATTTGGCACTCAGCTGTGCCCACACAACACGTTGCAGTGAGACACCCCCCTGCAAGTGCACATGGCCCATAATGCATGCACATGTCCGGGTGCGCACACAGTTGCATATTCACACACATACATGCAGACACATCAGTGCCTGCACACACTTTCACCTGCATGCATTCCCACATGCTCGCACACATGGTCATGCATGCACACAAGCACACTCACACACATGTGCATGCAGGCATGTGCTCATATGTGCTTGTGCGTGCACACACATGCTCCCAAAGGCACATTAACAGTTGTGCACCCACACGCATGCACCTGTACACACATGCACTCACACATATACCTTGACACGTAGGCAAATATAAGGGCACATCTATGCATGCTTGCACGTGCAGACACACTCACATACGTGCACACAAACACGTATTCACACATGTGCACACACATGCACACGTGCACACGTATGCAGATGCATGCAGACCTGTGTGCACGTGTGCATGTACCTGCATGCACCCAGGCACACGCGTGTGCGCTCACGCCCGTATGTGCACGCACATGCGTGTGGCTCAGCCCCCTGTGCGCCACCAGGGGGCGGCAGAGACTATTTAAAGGGACAGCCCCTCGGGGGGGGGGACATTGCCCCCCCCCAGCCCTGCTGGGGCCCACGCAGGAGCCGAGGCCCTGGCCCCGTGGCACCGGGCCTCCTGCAACGGTGCTGCTCGGGTGCGTGGGGTTCTGGGGGGCTGCCTTTGCACGGAGCGGGGTTTGCACTGCGGGGCAGGTGGAGGATGAGCTCATTGCTGGGAAGCAAGCTGAGACCGGGCCATGGGGGTCAGGGTAGAGCAGAGGCAGGGCTGTCGCGGGGTCCCTGGCGCGCAGTGGGGTCTCCGAGCTGCCTGGTGCCCTGCTGATGAAGCCCCCGTGTCCCCCCAGCCCCAGGACCTGGAGGCCCCCCCGGCGCACACGTTCAAGGTGACCAACTTCAAGAAGGTGAAGGCGTGCGGGATCTGCCGGCAGGCCATCACGCGCGAGGGCAGCACGTGCCGAGGTGAGCGCCCGCCCGCGCGGGGGCCCGGGGGTGGGCGCCGTCTGCCCCGCCGCGGGGTGCCGCGGCAGTGAGAGGAGGGCCAGGGAGCCGGCGGGGGATGAGCATGTGTGCACAGGGGTGTGTGGATGTGTGTGAGCTAAGCAGCTGCGAGCCAAGTGTGTGCGGCAGCGAACGCACTCGTGTAGGTGTCTGATAGGTGCCGAAGTTTGTGCATGTCCCTTTTTGCAAGGGGTTGCCTGTGTGTGCGTGCAAGGGTGCACGTGCAAGCATGTGCACAGCTGTGTGTGTGCCCGCACGTGTGAGGGCAGGAGCTTGTGTGTGTGCAAGGCTGTGCATGCATACCTGAAGGCAGGATCACATGCACGCATGCACATGCAAGTGTGTGCATGTGTCAGAGCAGGTGCTTGTGCGTGTGCAAGCATGCATGCAAGTGTGTGCACACCTTTGCATGCAAGCACGAGGTGAGAACAGCATGCAGATGTCGCTGTGTGTGACGTGGCTGCGCACGCCAGCTACGTGTGCGTGCACATGCGTGTGCACCCTCACTGTTGTCCGCGTGTGCACATAGAGGTTTGTCCGCGCGGGCCTGCGTGCACGCGCTCGCGGCCTCCCGCCCCGCTCTCGGCCCCCCTGTGTAGCGCGTGGCTGCCGTGCCCCTGTGAGCCGGGCGCGTCCTGGTGGGACACGCTCTGACGTGTCCCCTCACAAGTGTGCGGTGACGCCGGGCCCCATGCGAGGGGCAGCGGGGAGGAAGCACTCCTTGCCGCGGGAACAATGTGGCTTCCTGTGTTCCCTGCACTGCAGGAAATGACCCCGCTGGGGACGGGACCTGGCGCAGTGGCCTTGGCCGGGGCCACGCCGCACGGGACTCCCGCGTCCTCCTGGCCCGCCGTCTGGGGGAGCCGCGCGGGTTTGCCGTCGCAGGGGTGCACGGCCGGTGTGCTGTGTGTGCGCCCAGTCCCGTGTGGACTCACACTGTGCCTCTGCGGCGGTGTGCGGGGCTGCAAGGGCAGTTGCGTGCGTGCCCGCGCCCGGTGCCGACCCGCTCCCTGCACATCCCTGCGGGATGCCAGCGCTGGATGCGGGCTCCTCATGAGCTGCCCCCCGCAATGCCCCCAGCGCCCCACTAACCCTCTGCCCCCTCTGGTGTCCCGCAGGCTGCAAGCTCTCCTGCCACAGAAAGTGCCAAGCCAAGGTAAGACCCGCGCCCCGCCGCCCGCCCCTCCCTGCCTGCCCTGCCTGGGGGGCACCCAAGTGCTTTCTGCACGAGCGGGGCCATGGCATCGGCCAGCGCTGGGCGCCGCGCTGGGGGTGGCTTGCAGGAATCCAGGCCTTCGTCCCGGCTCTTTGGAGAGCTGGAGGTGGGCACGACGCCTACCGCCTGCTGCACCGCTGCAGAAGGGGAGGCTGTGCTTTTGCACGCCTCCGGGAGGGGACAAGTGCCAGCCGGCGCCGTGGCTGGCACCTTTGGCAGGAAGAGCCCAGCGTGCCCCGGGCAGCGGCATGGGCTGCGACGTGCCTGTGCCTGCGGCCGGCTGGGCAGGGAGGTGAGGAGAGGCCCCGGAGCCTGGGGGTGGCCGCGCCAGGAGCTGCCTGTGCCGGAGGCCGGGCACGCGCCGGGCTTCGCCGCGTGGGTGGTGCGGGGTGCGCGCCAGGGTGCAGCCTAGCACCCTGCCCCAGCCGGGCTGCTGGGGAGGCGGGGGCTGCCGGGGCCCCTGGGGGCCTGAGCTGGCAGCGCAGAGCCGGCGGGGGCGCTCAGCAGGGCAGTGGCTGGCTTGTGCCACCCTGGGGACCCTGGGCCACCCTGGGCACCCTGGACCAGCCATGCCCTGGGGCTGAGCGGAGAGGGGTGGCTTGCTGCAACGACTGGGTGCTGCCAATGGGACCCAGGTGTCCTGTGTCCCAGTGCTACGCTGTCCGCAGCAGGCCCTGGACACCAAAGACCACCTCCCTGGTCGCCACAGAAGGCCAAGCCAGGAGCTTGGGTGTCACCTTGAGGCCCAACATGTCAGTGCCAGTCTGCCCGCAGTGGGGCACACGGTGGTGGAGAGCATCTGCCAGTGGTTTCCAGGTGGGAGGGAATGATGAGACGTGCCCATTTCTTGAGATGGGCCCCATGGGGATTCTCTGATGTCTGATACGGGGTTGTGCACTGATGTGGGATTGCAGTAGGAACCCTGTGTCTGGGTAGCCGGTAAACAAGAGAAGCCCGTGGCCTGCTCCCGTGGCCAGCTGCAGTTCATTAACTTGTGTCACACTTCCCACGCTCGCCGGGAGCTGGAGATCCCCCCCCGTGGGGCTGGCTAGCCGAGGGGGGTGCTGCTGGGGGTGGCGGCGCGCATGGGGCCAGGGATAGGGGCCTGCTCTGCAGCTCCTGGGCCAGGGCCTGGGGAGGGGCTCCGATAGCCGGGCAAATGGCCAGCTGACTTATGCGCCGTCTTGTTATCGTAGGGTCTCCAGGGAGGGCACGTGTGGGAGGGGGTGTCGCACGCAGAGAAGATTGCCTCTTCTCCACCTGAACCTGCTCGCGCTTAACCCCTGCACCCCCAATAGGCTGGGGGGGGGTATGGGTCACCCCAAGGTGCTGGGTGCTCTCCGTCCCCATGCTCCCCACTCCTGCCCTGGAGAGGCTGCCAAGCTCCTGGTCCCCCCGGCCTGCTCCCAGCCTTGGAGCCCAGCCGGCGATGCTATTCTTAGCATATTCCCCTTTTTCCCTGTATTTACCCCCCTGGGACCTGCCCCGACCCCTTGTTCTGCCCCATGCCTGCCCCCACAGCTGGGTGTCTGCCAGCTGGCTCCTGGCCTGGGTAGGGGAAGCCCCTAGCTAAAAACACCCATTCCTGCCCAAAACGGCCTGGGCCCAGTGGGAGAGGAAAGGGGGGGATAAAGGTGCGTTGGTGGGTGCTGGGTGCGTAGGGCTGTACGGGGGGGCGTATGGGATGCCAGGGTGGTGATGGGGGTGTCGAGGCTGCGACAGGGCACGGCTGGGTTGGGGTGACACCGGGGGTGTGTGGGGGTGCTGGGCAGGGCCGTGCTCCCGGGGGGCAGTGAGGGGGTGAGCAGGCAGAGCTGAGCCGGGGCAGGCGGGACGTGAGCCCCCAGCCGGGGCCGGGGCTGGGGCCCCCCGCCGCGGTTCCCCCTCCCCCCTGTGCCCCGTGGCGGCAGGCAGGGCTGGCGGGGTGCCCAGAGCCCGTGGGCGGCCCCGGGGGGGCCGGGGCAGACACACTCGCCTCATCTGGGAAGCACGAAGCCGTTCCCATGCCCATGTAAGGCCCTTCTCGCGCCCGGCCCCTCCGCTCGGGGATTTTTCCTTGCTTAGCAAACCGCCCTCCCTCCCTCCGCGACGCTGGACGCTGGCGCGCCTCTGAGCCCCCGACTCTGCCTGCTCTGTCCGTCCGTTGTACCCTCCTCTTACAAGTGGGGAAACTGAGTCCCAGAGCCATGCTGGGGGCAGCTGGCGGGGGTCCCTGCAGGTCCCCCAGCCGTGGGTGTGCGATGCCCCACAGTCCGGTGCATGGTGCTTTCGGGGCAGCGGTTGGGCACGTGTGCGCCCACGTGCCGGCACATGCCCTTCGCGCACCCCCTGGTCGCTCCCTGCTCGCGGCACACGAGGATGGTGGTCCCGGTGGGAGGCCGCGAAGGCACCGGGAGGATGCTCTGCTCGGTGTCTCCCCGTGCGGCAGGGCCGGCGCAGGTGCTTCCCGAATTGCCGGGCCCGCAGAGCATGGGAAGTGCCGAGGGCGCCCTGTCCCTGGGGATGGGCTCGCTCCAGCCAGCTGCTGCGTTTTGCCGTGATGCTCGTTGGAGAGGCTGAGCAAACGCGGTTGTGCAGGGCTGCCTAGGAGGGGATGGGGAAGGCGTCTCTCCCGGCGTGGTAATGGCCGGTTTGGCTGGGGAACGGGGCAAGCTGCTGCGTTTGGCTGCCGAGGTGGCCTTCGATCGCGGGTGGGCGGTTCTGGGAAGAGAGCTGGGCTGCGCCGTGCTGCGGCCCTGGCCGGGCTCCAGCCGGTGCTGCTCATCCCACGCCACACAGTGGGACCCACGGCTCTGGGGGCAGCGGGGTGCTGGGCAGTTGGCTCGGGGAGGAGGGGAAACCGAGGCAGGGGGAGGGCTGCTTGCTGCACAGCGTGCAACACAGTGGGGGAGCAAGGCAACTCCCCCCTCAGGCTTCAGCCCAGGGAGCTCCTTGGAGCTGCTCCAGGCTGCTGCTCCGTGTGTGTGCAACAAGGTGCGTGCGCATGGCTCTGCAAATTAATGTACATGTTGGCGTGCAAGAAAGTGTGTGGATGAGTCTGCCAGTGCAGGCAGGTGTGTGTGCATTAGCGTGTTTGTGCACAGACGTGTTTGCATGCCCTGTGCACCTTAACGTGTTGCATGGGGGTGTGTGCATGTATGTGGGCAGCTCTGCGTGCACACGTCGCCAGGCACATGTTCCTTCCATGCACACGCATGTGTTCACATGCATGTGTGTCTCTCGCAGGCCCAGCGTGGTGCCTTCGTGCCAGTCCTTCCCTGCTGGCCTGGTGCCAGGCCCAGCTTGTTTTTCAAGTGCCCCTTCTGCGACGGGCGTCTGGGGCGGTTCGTCCATCATTAAACCAGGTGCTGGAGTGGGGCCAGTGCCGGGCAGTGAGGCGCGTCCTGGCGAGAGCCGTTGCTTGCGGTGCCCGCGGCACCTCCTGCCCCCTCGCACGGGGACAAGTCCTTGGTGGCGGGGGCGGCGGGGGGGGGACCCACAGTGGGGTAGGCGGTGCTGGAGAGTGGCGTGTGCATCCTCCCCTTCCCCATCGCTGCTGGGGCGGGGGACCCCTGGATTTGCGAAGCAGGTCGGGGCAGGAAGGGAAACTGAGGCAGGGAGCGGCTGGACCCCTGTAGGCAGGCTTGACCCACGGTGATGGGCACCCAGATGGCTCCGTGGCTCAGGGCACTGGCACGACCAGACCCCCATGGCTGTGCCGGGCACGGTGGCTGCAGAGAGGGGTCATCGTGTCCTGGCTCATGCTAGGGGATGTGTGGCTGTCCTTTCCTTCCTCAGCTCTCGAACTGCTGGGCCCCCGTGCCGCCTCGCTGTGCAGGGCAGGGGATGACGTGCCAGTCACGTGCGGAGCTGGGCGTCCCGTCCCTGTCCCCGATGCCCCATTTCGAGACAGATAATTAGCAACACCCCGGTCTCCACAACAGAGTGGGCGGCGGGGCGCAGGAATGTTGCGGGAATGTGTCCTTGGCCGTGGCACGGGCCCAGCCGCGGTGGCAGGATGAGGGGCTGCTGGGGGGCAGCCCTGGCCTGGTGCTGTGCCAGGTTGTGTTTACGCAGCAGGTCCGGGAGCGAGGGAGTTCTTATATTTTTCTTGCTATTTCCCTTTTCCTCCTCTTTACATCACCGCCAAAATATTCGGCCTCTGCCACAGCTCTGAGGGGGGTTGGCTCGGCTGCTCGGAGGAGCTGGGGCTCTTCTCTGCACCCTCGGGGTGCGGGGAGGGAGGGCAGGGGCGAGGGGGTGCTGAGGCTGCCCGCGGTTGCTGCACTGGTGGGCGTTGTTCTGGGAGGTGTCAGCGAGGGGGGGGTGAGCGGCTGCCCCCAGCCTCCCTCTCCCCCCTCGGGGGTTCCCACAGCAGCCCCTGGGCCCTGCTCTGTGCTGGCAGGACTGGGGAGGCAGGAGCCGTGCTGGACGGGGGTGCTCGGGGGGGGTCTCTGCCTCGTCTCCCATCAATTTCCGCCCCTGCTGGCTCTGCTGCTGTCCTGGCCTGCTCCGCACCCCCGCGGCCACGCTGTGCTGGCCCCGTGCTGGTCCCCAGGGACCCTCTCCCTGTGGCACCGCTGCCCCTAATGGCCCCGGGAGGGGGGAGGTTGCGGCTGGCGGCGGTGGAGCAGAAGGACATTTTCATGACTTTTCCGTGCACATCCTGCAGAGCGGACGCGTCATCTCCCCGCGGGACAGCTCCCGCCATGTCCCCAGGGACAGCTCCTGTGTCAGGGGACAGGGACTTGCTGTCAGTGCCCTTTGCTCACCCCGTTTCCATCTCCCGCTCCACCGCTGTTATTTTCCCATCCATCCCCTGGCTTTTCCGGGGCTGGGGTTTCCCAGGCTCTGGGTGTTGCAGCTGAGGGGCCCTGGGCAGTGCCTGGCACTGGTAGGGCTGTGGGGATGCCCGGCTCGTGGGCCTGGGTCCGGGTCTGGCCGGGCCCCGCTCCGCTGTCGGGAGCGCCGGTTCGCGCCATGCTGGAGCCGAGCCCTCACCTGGCTCCGGCCCCGGGAGGAAACAGCCTGGCCTGGACAGGAAACCGGTGGGAGATGTTCGGCGGAGATCTGGCCCCGGCGCTGCCCACCGCAGCTGCACAAACCCTGTGGCGGCCACTGCGCTGTGCCATGGGGCACAGTGCATGCTGGGGGACGCCGGAGGAGACGCCCCCCCTCCAAACCCTGCGTATTTATTAAAGTTGTCGTTTTTGGCTGTGCTAGGGCATGCTGAGAGTGAGGGAGCCTGCCAGCATCAGGCCCCTCGTGCCCCTTCCCCAGCCGCAGGCAGGCAGGAGGACACGTCAGTGGTGGTGACACCCGTCCCTCATCCTCCTCGTCCTCCTCGTCCTCCTGTCCCACTCCCCGGCCGCGCCTGCGCTGCCCGCGCCCGGGCCGGGCCGGCCCGCTGGGAGGAAGCGTCCCGCTTCGCCCCTCGCCTGCTAACCGCAGCCCGAGCCAGATGTGCAGGGCGGCCTCGGCAGGGAGGTGCAGGAAAGCCTGACTCATCCCCGGACGCCTGGTTTTTGGGAGGCTGTGGGGCCGGGGCTGGGGTGAGGGGCGGCTCCCGCTGTGCTCCCCGTGTGGCGGCTGCTGGGGGAGGAGGGGGTTCAGCCCCTGGGTCTGGGGGCAAGGGGAGAGCAGAGGGGCTGGTGTTTCCTCCAGAGGGGGACAAGAAGGTGCCCGCTGGGGGTGTCATGACCCCCTTTGCTCCATCCTCAGCAGCAGGCAAGGTCCACCGGTGCCTCTCGGTGCTCCCTTCCCATGGTACCGTTCGGGCCAGGCGGCCGGGGGAAACCAAGGCAGGGCTCTCAGGCAGGGCTGGGCGCAGGTCGGGCAGGGCAGGATCTGCTGGGTGGTGTTGAACTTGTAGGGCTAATTTGTCTCACGGGTGGGTTCAAATCCCTGCAGTGTCGCCGTGGCCCTGTCCCCCCTGCTTTGTGGCCTTTGGAGGTCACTTAGCTGATCTGTGCCTCAGTTTCCCCCTGCAGAGGCACATCTCCCTGCTCTGCTGGGGGGAGGCAGGCAGGGACGGGGTGTCAGGTCTGGGGTGGCTCACAGTCATCTTCCCCCGGTGCATTTGGGGAGCATGACTGCGGTGGAGAGGACTAGCCCCCCATTTGGCTGGAGGGATCCCAGCTAGCAGGACGCTTGGGTCAGCCATCCCGGGGCTGCCCTGGGCTCTCCCCATAGTGCCGGCAGATGCAAATTGCTGTGGCTCGCTCCTGCCCCGTGCCCCTGGCCCTATGGAAGGAGGAGGGCAGAGGGAGACCCCTCACTGCCATCCCGGTGCCATCAGCCAGTGTCTTTAGGGGGGCTGGAAGCTCCTGGAAAGGCAGATGCCATCTGCCGTGAGCAGGAAGGGCTCTCTGGGGGTCCTGCCCCACAGCGGCTCTAGGCAGAGCTCTGGCCACGGTGTTTTGGCCGGGCCGGCAGCACAAGGACAGAAATGCAAACAGGAACGGGGAGGTGTTGGGTGAGAAAATGTCAACAGTGCTGGGCCCGGTGGTTGGCTTGCGGCCTCCCTGGCCTGTTTGCCTTTCTATGGGCCACTGCAAGGCGGGCTCAACCCTCCTGCCCCACTCCGGCAGGGGCTCTCCCGCAGCATGTCCCTTCAATCCCGGGTCTCCTGGCATTGACCACTTGCTCGTGCAGCAGCTGCCAGCACCCGCAGCCAGGGCTGGGCTGCCTCCGTGAGGGCTTGGGGTGAGAAAAGAGGGGTGGTGGGAGAGGAGGGGCTGACCATGGCTACACAGAGCCCAGCGTGCCCTGCCAGAGGGGCCTGAGAGCACGGAGGAAGAGGAGGTTGAAGGCGGATGGGAGGAAGGAGGAGGGGACGGTGGCGGTTTTGGGACAGCCAGTAGGGGCTGGCACGGCTCCGTGTGCTGTGGGCACCCTGTCCGCAGTGTGCAGAGGGGATCCCCCCCCCCCAGCCTGGTCATTTCCATCGTTTTCACTTTGCTTTTCTACGGGCAGCCGGTAAATCTCTGCAGCTTCACTCCGCCCTCCCCGGTGGCGCCCGGGGGCACAGCGCACCCCGGGGCCCGTTATTGTTATCGGGCACAGACACCCCGCGGCACCCGACGGGGGGGGGGGGGCAAGCTGTCCCCTGCCAGCAGCGCCGGGGGGGGGGGGGCCGAGCAGAAGGGCCCCGAGAAGGGCTCCCCCCGCCCCCCACCCCGTGCCAAGGGGGGCGGGCGGTGAGGCCCAGACCCCGCCGCGCCCCGCGGCCGGCCGGGACCTCTTGGCACGGGGAGGCGGGGGGACGAGACGTCCGCACTTTGCTGTGTTGCAGGGGCAGGCGGCGGGGGCGGGGGGGGGATATTTGGGCTGGGGGGGCTGCGCCCCTGGCCCCAGGCCCGGCTCCCGGTCGCCTTTAAGGGCGTTTTGGGGGAGGCGAGGGGAGCGGGCTGGGCGTGTGCGCGCCAGGCTTGGAGCGCCGCGCCGCTGGGGAGAGGGGAGAGGAGAAGAAAGAGAGGGAAGGAGCGAGAGGAGGGAGGGCAGCGGCGGAAAAAGCCAGCCGGGACCCCTGTCCTCCCCAACCCCCAACCCCCCCCCGCGCCCCCCGGCTCCCCAGCGCCCGGCGGCCCCGCGGGTGCCCGGGGGTGAGGGGGGCTGGCGGGAGCGCGGCGCCCCTCCATCGCCGGGGTCCCGCCTGCGGGGAGCGAAACCCTTTGGCTCTCCCCCTCCCTCCCCCCCCTCCCCGCTCCCTCCCTCCCTCCTTCCTTCCTTCCTTCTCGACGCCCGTCCTGGGGAGGGAGGGGGCATCGCCTGCAGTCCGCCTTCACGCCTGCCCGCCTCGGCGACGCTGCGCCGCCGCGCGCCCCGGCCCCCCCGCACCCCCCTCGGATGCGGGCGAGCGGCGCCCCGCATGGATTTCGGGAGCGTCATGAGCCAGGTACGGGGGGGGGCCCGTCCCGGGGGGGCCGGCGCGGGGGGCACCGCCGTGGGGCGGCGGGGCGCCGCGTGGGACGCCCGGGCGAGGAGGTTGGTGTGTATCGGGGGACCCCTGCTGCCCCCCGTCGGGGGGGGTCTTGGAGGGGGCAGTGCGCTGTTTCCAGGCAGGAGGTTTGGGGCGGGGGTCAGGGCTGCTTCCCTGCCTGCTCCGCGGGGGCTGCCTGCTCCCCGTGCCCACCTCCACGCCCCGCTTGGGAGGTGGCCCGGGGGGATCCCGGTGGGGACGGCAAAGCGTGTCCGGGTTTGCACTGCTCTGCGGCACGGAAAACCCTGTCGCGGGCAGGGGGGCCGTGTGGGGAAGCAGGGCCCCCTGCACCCCAATCCCCCCACACACCCCAATCCCCCCCCACACCCCTGCACCGTGGGCAGGAGCAGGCGATGCCCGGCGGTGCCCTCTCCCCCGCGGGCCGCCCGGCAGCCCGGGGGTTAACCCCCGCGCTGCTTCCCCTCTGCAGGACCCGTCAATGGTTAAACGTGGGTTAATGAGTGGTGAGGGCCGACAGCTGCTCCTCACGGCCCGGTGGGGCAGCCCGTGGGTGCGGAGCACCCGCCGGGCCCACACAGGGTTAAATCTGCCAGGGCAGGTCCCGCGCAGATGTTTTTAGGCTGTGCTCCTGGGAGAGGAAGCAGGCCGAGCACAGCATCAGCCGTTTTGTTTTTAAGGGGAAAACGGCAAAAAGAGAATGGCTCAGCTCTGTGGTGCGCTGCAGCCATGCCAGCCCCGGGGATGGCTGGCAGGGTCAGGGCACCCCCGGGGCTGCATGTGCCCTAGGCTGGAGGTCCGCTATGGACCAGCTGGCGTGCACGGAGGCAACACTGGCAGGACCGGGGGGGGGGTGCGGTGTCTGCGCTCCTGAGGTGGGTGCTGGGGTGCCATCTGGCTTGGTGGCTGTGTCATGTCAGGTTTTGGGGTGCTGGGGTCACCCGCAGAAGCACCCTGTGTCCCTACAGCCGCTGGCTCCAGGGGGGCTCCACTCAGTCCTAGAGTTGCCCCCCAGCAGTGCTGCCGGGATCCTGGTGCCCCGATGCTGTCCCAGCACCACCGGGCATGAATCTGCCCTCCTGTTCAGCCCTGTTGTGTGCGGGCGGCCTGGGACCCCCTCAGCAGTGCTACCCTGCCTGGAGCCGGACACCCCCCGGCCTGGGGCGGTGCCATGGGGGCAGTGGGTGCCGAGCAAGCGTACCCCAAGCCAGGGCTTAAAAGCGCAGCTGTCAGCACTAACGAAGCCACCCCATTAGCAATCATTGCAGCCAGCTGAGCTGGCCAGGATGCTCAGCCCCACGGGGCACCGGGGCAGCCCTGCACAGAGCAGCATGGCTCAGCGGCACAGCCCTCCTGGCTGGGACGAGTGGCCCTGGCACAGCTTCGACGCCTCGGCTGGGGCTGTGTCCCCCAGCATCTCCAAACCTCCTGCTCCCGCAGCAGCCCCGGGTGGGGGCGGCCGGGTCTGGCGCAGCCGCTTGTCGGGTTGGTTTGGTTACAGCAGCTTCGGCTCCTTCCTGTGGGCTGCGGATAGCGCACCGGCCCCGGTGCTCACGGCTTTGCGCCCCTTCTCCAGGTGTCAGGCCAGCAGGCAGGGCAGGCCGGGCTGCAGCACCAGGGCGCCTTCCTGCTCCCTGAGGCCGGCCGTGGCCCCACGGGGCATCCCGGGGCCAAGTGGCAGGCGGGAGCCTGTGGCGGGGCTGGGTGCCCACGCACGAGGGCACCCGTGGGGCAGAGGTGCACAGCCTGGAGGCAGCAGCCAACCTGCCCACCTAGGGACCTGGGTGTTGGCCAATCCTGTGCGAGAATCCCGGCTCTGCACAATCCCATCTGAGAATCCATGCCCTGGCCAATCACATGTCAGAGTCCCCATATTGACCAATCCCGTGCAGAATCCACATGTTGGCCAATCCCACATCAGAATCCATGCACCGACCAATCCTGTGCAGAATCCACACGTTGGCCAGTCCCACATCAGAATCCATGCACTGACCAATCCCATGCCAGAATCCACATGTTGCCCAATCCCAATGAAGACCCCCCGTGAGACCCCCCAATCCCACGGCGCCTTCCTCTCCGGCCAGTCCCCTGCAGGGCTTGCAGTGGCTTCTGCGCCCCAGCCAATCTGCTGTCGCCCTTGCCAGGTGAGCAGCCCCAGGGGTGCCCAATGGCGCGCTGCCCTGGGGCGCCCCGGGGCTGGGGGGCAGCCAAGGGGGCTCCGCGAGGGGCTGGGGGGCGGCTGGCGGCGGCAGGGGCCGGACACTGCCATGTGCCTGGAGCCTCCGTGGGCTCTGGGGCCGGAGCCAGGCGCGCGCTGGCCTCCGGGCCGGACCCGGCGCCGGGAATGTTGCCTTTTTAGGTGCTGAGCGTGGTGCGGCCCGGCCCCGTGCCGACCCGAGGAGGCCGCTGGCGGGAGCGGGGGGCGGCCCTGCCCCGGGCCCCTCTCCCAGGCACGCGGAGGCACCTTTGCCCCGCTACCAACCAAAAAAAACCCCTTCCTCCCCCAAATCCACCCAGGGACGGGGGTGCTGCTGGCCTCTCCCCCTTCCCCCAGTCCCCCCGCTACAGCCGGCGGGGCGATTGCTCAAACCCGTTCGGAGCCAGTCGCTGCCCTTATTTGGGTTGAAACCAGGGCTATTTTGGTGCTGCTGGTTCAATCAAAACCGGCGGGAGCCGGAGGCCCTGTGGCCCTGCTGCGCGTCACCTTCCCGGTTCGGTCCCTCACGGCTTTGACCTGCTGCCGCGTTCCCAGCAGGGAAGCACCCTGGGAGAGGGAGGGAGACGGGTGGCAGAGCCGGGGGCAGTGAGCCCTGGCGGGGCCGTTCTGGCGGGCCCAGCGCTGCAGGGGGCCGGGACCCCGGCCTGTGCCTGCAGCTATTGCAATTGGGTGCTTCAGTGCTGCAGGCGGCCGCTGGCCTGTGGGCGGCTGCGCGGTGCCTCCAAGCTATCCGAGTGGCCGGGAACGGGGCTGGGGAAGTGCTGACCCAGCCGGGCGGGTTATTAGGCAGGGCTCGGCCGCGGGGAGCGGCGCGGAGCCGGGAGGGTATTTAGGCGCCAGCGCTGGAGGTGTTTTTTCGAAAATGCGCCGTGCGGGTGAAGGAGGTTTGAGTTGCAGGCTGCCGAGGAGGGGGGACATCCTGCGCCGGGGCCATGTCAAGGGGTGAGGAGGACCCCACCGTGGCGGGATGCTCAGGAAGGGCTGGCGTCAGTGGTGCCGGGGAGTGTGCCGGGGCCCGGGATGCTGGCAGAGCGAAAGCCTGGGAGCAGCAAGACCTCTGAGCTGCAGCGTCGGCCCGGTGGGCCGGGTGGAGCGCCGTGCCGGGCGGGGGGACGAGCGGCGTGGCTGGAAACATGCCGTCCTCCCCCCAGGGACTTGTTGCATAAACAGTAGATTTGCTGGGGCTGCGAGAAATGTGCGGCTTGAAGGCCGGGCATGGGGAGGGGAGTGGCAGGCAGCGCGTGGGGGGGGCAGGGGGGCCCAACCCGGCACGGGGAGTGTGCTGCTGGTGGAATTGGTGGCTGGCAGAGCTGCCTTTGAGCCCGGCTCAGTCTGGGATCCCCAGCAGCGGTGTGTGGCTGGAAGGGGATGGGATGCTGGGCAAGGCTGGTCCACCAAGGTTAGAAGGAGTCCTGGAAGGAGGACAACCTTTCCCCACTTCCCCAGCTTGGTGGCCCCAGCCCTTCTCTCCTAAAGCATCTTCTGCCCCTGGCTGCTGTGGGGTGCTGGAGCAGACCTCATGCTCTCCCCCGTGCCTTGATGCGAGGGGCTTCAGCATGGCCCTGTTGCAGCAGCAGGGCTTGAGGGAAGGGCTCTGGGAGCCCCCAAGAGGTTATCGTGGCCAGTGGTGGCCCCTGGGATCCCCCTTTGGCTGGGGTGAGGCCTTGGGGTGAGCAGAAAGCAATGGGGGAGCCCAGGGAGGTGATGCACAGCCCAGCTGGGACGTGGGGTGAAGCTTGGCTGACCTTCCAGAGGGGGAAGAGGTCCCCCGGGGGCGATGTGGGGCTGTGTGAAGGGGGCTTCTTGGGGCTGTGGTGCTGTGGTGGGGCTTGGGGTGGGCCAAGCTGGCGGCTCACCACGCAGCCTCCCTGGGTGCCACCCCGGCACTGTCCTGCTGGGCACCGAACGCGCCGCTGAGTCACCGTCCTCGCTGGTGATGGTTTCGTCAGGGTCCTGCTTCCAGCGCCTCTCCCTCTCCCCCTCTTTCTGGGGGTCAGAAGTGCTGGAGGCAGTTAGGTGCCTTGCTCTCCTCATTTGGGGTCCGAATCCCTCCTGGGCTGGGGGGGCAATGCCTGTCGGAGCCGTCCGGCTTGTGATGGGGGGCTGCTGGAGCAGGGGGCCGGGGTGGGGGGTGCTTTCCAGCCTTTCCGTCCCATGTGCGGTCTGGGGCAGTGGGGGTCCCTTTTGACAGGCACGTCTCCGGCTGCAACGGCACCAGCTTGGCTTGGTTGCCGGCATCTCCGCGCCTCTCCGTGGGAAGCTGGGAAGGGCTGGCTCGCGGGAGGGGGTGAGGCAGCTCCGACCACAGAGCGAAACATCTGGGGCGGCTTGAGCAGCGTGCAGTGCCGGGAACCGCTCACCATCTCGCCTGCCCCCGGCCGCCCCACGACAGCGTTTGCTTCCCTGCTGTGCCCAGCCCTGGCTACCTCGCAGGGAAAGCAGGGAGGATGAGGAAGGACGCTGCGCTGGCCTGCCTCCCTCCTTGCATTTATGGGGTCCTGCCATGGGATGGCGAGCCGGCACTGGGGTCTTGCCCTGCCTTTGGGATCCTGTGGTTGCCCATGTCCGAGCAGGACGTGCTCTGGCAGCTTTGCAGCCTGGCTCTTCTTGCTTTGGGCCCGGCATCTGGTTTTCGCATGGCTTGAGCGTGTCAGGGTTCACACGAGGGCCCGCTGGCTTGCGCCGCTGGTCCTGGCGTTGCAAGGGTCAGCACCAGCCCGGATATCGGACAGCTCAGGAATGTTTATCAGAGCTCATGGGGAAGGGAAAAACAAAAACCGACACCCAAAGGAAGGGATATGCGTCAGAGATGGGCCTGTATAACCCACCGGCAGCCAGGCAGGCAGGGCTGTGGGCCGCCGGCCAGCCCTCGCCTCGCCCTGCGCACGGCGGCTCTGCTGCCTCCCCTGGCCCCAGCCGGGAGAAAGCGCTGTGCCGCGCCAGCCCACCGCATGCTCGGTGCTGCACGGACCTGGCCTGCTCCCCCATCGCGGGCCCTTCCGCGGAGGTTTGTCTTCCCGGCGCAGAGCACGTCCCTCCCCTGCCACCCTGCGGCTTCGCTCTCGGCGCCTGGTGTCTCGGTCCTGGGGCGTGCGGCTCGGCTGGGCGCTGCGGCGTGCTCGGAGCTGCACAAAGCCGGCTGAGCTCTGGAGAGCACGGGCTAGACCTGTGGGGGAGCGCTTGGGCTGCAGTGGTGACCTGGGTACCTCTGCCGCTGCAGAGCCGCCAGGCAGGCAGGGTTATTGTGCCAAGCTCTGTCCCGAGGGAGAGGAAGGATAAATTTGGGAGGGAAGGAGGGAGGGAGAGGTGTGCTGTGATTGCTGCGGGGGAGTCCTGGCTCATCCCTGGGTGTGCGTGGGCAGTATGTGTCCCTCCAGCTTCAATTGTCACTTGTAAAACCGATGCCAAAATCCATGCGGGGCTCCTGAACGCAGAGGCCACCTCGGCCTGGCAGGTCCCCCACCTGTGGGCCAAGGGCAGCAGCTTGGTGGAGAAGAGCCACTCTGATGGCTTGCTCTGACATGGGGATGCGTTGGCAGGCTCTGGGGGGCCGTGACTTTGGTGTGGCTGGCCAGGTGTTTAAGCTCGGCAGAGGAATGGAACCTGAAGGATATGAAGTTTCCACAGATGTTGTGACAGCTGGTAGCTGGATAGAAAAGACAGAGCCCATCAGCTCTGGGAAGGCTGTAGCGTGTGCCCAACCCTTTACAAGACATCAGAGACTCCGCACAGGCCCACAACCGCAGATACTAATTCACTTGGAAACTGGGCTGTGTTGGTTTTGCTGCTTGGCCTTCACCTGCAAGGAAAACCCAGGTTTAAAAGCAGCGGCTTACGGGTTGCCACTTGTGAGAGACAGGGCTGCGGGGTGCCGAGCCCTCGAGGCTGGGAGCAGCCAGGCAGTACCAGGGCCGGGGAGACAGGGGCACCTGAACATCGGGCTGCAAAAGGGAGGGGAAGCACCAGCTCCGTTTAGCGGGCGCCCAGCGAAGGCCCGTTAAGGCGGAGCAGCGACGTGGGGGGCCCGGGGGGTGGCGGGGGGCGGCGGGTCCGTGACGATGCCGCTGCGCCTCGTTCCTCGCATTCCTGGGCAGGGCTGCCAGGCGGAGGGGTCGCGGCGGTGGGAGCCGGCTGGCAGGAATGCAAACACCGGCGGCGGGAGAAGAAAGGCCGCTGTGTCTGGCGTGGCGTGGCGAAGGCCGGCCGAGGGGCACGTGTCCCTGCCACCGTCCCATCGCCCTGCCAGCGCGGAGTCCCTGGGGGTGCAGGCAGCGGCCATCCTGCGGTGCCTCCCCGCTGTCTTCTCCCTGTTCGAGGGCGGCAGGAGCCAGCTCTGTGCTCCCAGCATTGTCATCCTCCATCGGGAGCAGGGGGGCTTGGGAGGGCAGTGATGCTGGCTGGGGGTCTAACCCGGCCCACGGGTGAGCCCACGCTGCGCATGCACGGTGCCCACTGGTCCCCTTGGAGCCAGGCGCTTGCCCTGCTCCCTGCCTGCCCCGGTGGGGGTGGGGAGGAGAGGGCTGGGGACCACAGCCGCTTTGGACGATTCCTGCTGTGTGGGTGCAGTGCCCTGGAGCCGCCCAGCTGGGGCGATGTGCTCACTGCGCCTTGCGGGAAGGGCCCTGTTGTGAAATGCCTTTTCCGACCCAAAGCGTTCCCTGCCAGCAGGGCAGGGCGACGCGGATGGCAGACCGGCCGGGTGAGGGCTGCGCAGCCCCACTGCGTGGCAGCCTGGCCACCCTGAGGGGGCTTTTGGGGCGTTTTTGTGCCTTTTGTTGCTCCCCATGTAAGGGGAGGAGGAGGAGAGCAGAGCCGGGCTCTTGGCGAGCAGGGGGGGCAGAGCCCTGCCGTGGTCTCGGTGCCCTTGTCACCCGTGCTGTCCCCAGCATCTCCTGTGATCTACCCCAATTCTAGGGGTGCTGGGGGGGGCAGTACCACCGTGTTGCGCTTTGGGGTCCCCCCCGGCTGCCGGGGCATGGCGGGGTCCCTTGGTGACCCCCAGCTCCTACAGAGTCCCAAACTACCCTTAGTCTTGATTTGAGCTCTGGGGGCGACGGACTCAAAATATCTCCCGGGGAAGGTTCCCATGCCCTTTCCCAGCCAGGGCAGGGGGAGGTGGGAGCCATCTCTCCCCCTAGATGGGCTGCTCAGCTCCTTCTGCCAGGCTCTCTGCTCTGCGCCCCGGCCCTCCCGGCCCAGCCGCCCTCCCTGCCGGAGCCCGGGTGGTAAATCACCCGCAGAAGGATAACAAATGGCTGTGGTCGGCCCGTGCTTCCTGCCTGCCTGCCCGCGGGCACCGAGCCTGCCTGGAGCTGGGCACGGAGGGGCCCAAGGCCTGGAGGTGGCTGCATTGGGGTCTGGCAGCAAGGGGCAGGGGATGGCGAGGGGATGGGAGAGCCAGGCTCCCCCACACCAAGCCAGGCTGAAGGCTCAGCCCCTTGCTGCCTCTTCCTCCCAGCAGGAGGGATGCTCCTACTCAGCCGGTTACAAGGCGGCCAGGGTCTTCCCTCTTGTCTATGAACACAGTGGCTCATTTTAGCCAAACTTGAGAGAGGGGAAAAAGCTTAAAACAGTGTTAAGTTCCCACAAGATTCATAAAATTGCCTTTCTGAGAAGGTAGAGAGACATACAGCCTGTGTTAGTGTTTTCTGTGAACGGGAGGAGAGGTGTCTGGAGAGCACAACCCCATATTAGACATCAGAGAATCCACTGGGCTAGGAAACTACAGCCATAGGAACCCCAGCTTTGTCCTTCTCCAGCTGAAGGAACATCTCATGTGTAGCATACAAACCTCCTGGTGCAGCAAGCAGGAGCTAGGTGTGGGTCCCACCTTGCCGCAGGGCCTTCGTGTCGCAAGGGGAGACTGAGCAGCTCCCCGTCCCCGGTCCCCGGGCACCAGGGCTTGGTGGCCCCCAGGGCTCAGGGAGCTTCTTTTATGGGGCCTTATTTGAGCATCCTCATGGTGGAGGAGCTTGCCAGGTCCTGGGCTGCGGTGCGGAGCCCGGCGAGGGCTGCATGAGCGGCGTGTGGGGGTGCGCGGGGCGCTGCGTGGTGCTCGCCGGCCCCGGCCTGGCCCCGGCCGAGGCAGCTCGCCGCCGGAGAACATTCCAGGGAGGCTGGCGCGGGGCCAGCGCCGCAGGGCAGGGAAAGGGGCCTTTTATGGAAGTGTTTCTGCATTAGAATAAAATCATAATAATAATGCGCAGGGGAAGGGAGCGGGAGGAGGAGGAGGAACCCCTGAACAAAACACGGAGGTGGGATGGGTACGGTCGGGCGGCCGGGGAAAGGATGGGCTTCAGGCACCGCAGTGCGGGGACAGGGACAGGGTGGGATCGGGATGCTCCGAGCGGGATGGGATGGGGTGAAACCTGCTCGTCCCCCATCAGGGGAGGCTGTGTGGGGTGCAGGAGGCCCCTGCTCCGAGGTGGGGGATCAGCCTCTGAGCAGCACCTGGCAGCTGAGCACGTTGGCTCGGTGCATCGGGGCTTGGGAAGCGGCAGGGGATGGCTTGCTGGGGTTTGCCGCCCATGGGGTCGCACGGTGGGGGCTTGGCGGGGACGAGTGTGCCAGATCACAGCTTCTGGTCACCACCAGCTTCTCTGCGCCTCCGCTGAGCCATGGGGCTGTAGCGGCTGTCCCTGGTGCCCCTGAAAAGCAAGGCACTGCCTCTCCCACCACAGCATGCTGCTGGTTGCCGGCGGACTGGGGTGCACGCAAAACCCAAGGTTAATTGTCAGTAATTGCCACTGGTAATTAAGGTAACAATAGCTGAGCTGTTCAGCTGGCGTCTGTAGAAGAGCTCACGAGGCCGGGCAGGGTTTTGTTCCAGTTTTTTTTCCAGGAGCTTGGATTTGCTCCTGGCATCAGGCTGCCGCGCTGTGCCACGCCGTGCCCATCTGCCCCATGCAGGGCTGAGGCTGGCCGTGCCCACTCGCCCCTGGCTCCCCGGCCGAGGAGGCATGGCATTGCCAGAGCAGAGCCCAGCCTCGTCCTCGGGAAGCTTCCCCGGGGGTGGCACAAGCTGCCTGGTCCTCCTGCCGCTTCCTCCTCCTGGCCCGGAGCTTGCATGGGGGATGCTGCAGCCAGGCCCCTTCCCACGCTCTCTGCTTGGCAGCGAGGCGACGGGGACTAATTCCTGCCCTTTTTCTGCTTCCTTGCAGGCCGCGAGCCCGTGCTCCCCCGCTGTCAGCTATGAGCTGGTAAGTGAGCGCTGCCGGCCCTGCGTGCGTGCAGGCGCATGCGCAGCCTCTGGGCCTGATGGACGGGGACAGACCCCGGCTCTGCGCTGGCCTTGGGGGCTGCAGGGTTTGAGTCCCTGTGTCTCCCCGAACAGCAGCGCTGGGGTCCCGTTGGGGGCTTAACATCATGCGCTGATTCAGGCGCCGTGCCCCACAGCATTGCTGGGCTGTGGGGCACCCCACATCTGAGGAGCACGAGCAGGTCAGCCCAGCCGTCCTGGGACTCCCAGAGCTGGGGCTTTCTGGGAAAAGGGGCTTGCGCGGTTCCTCTGGACAGGACGGGACCCTGTTTGGGCTCTGGCGTCCCCCGGAGCTGAGGGAGCTGATGGCCTCCCCTCCCTGAGCTGGAGCCAGGACTGTTTCTTGCATGCCCGGAGATGACTCTGCCAGATGTGTCTTTGGCTCTAGGCGCCCAAGGCTGCACGTTAGCATCCCTTGTTATTGTCGCCCCTTTGTTTTGTCCCTCCTGGGGATCTTTAACGAGTGGCCGGAAGCACACGGGGCTGGACGGAGGCTGGGAGCCTCTGGGGTAACACACAACCCGTCCCACCCGTCCGCTCCGGATGCAGGGAATGGCGAAAACAGCTGGGCGTCCCTGGGCAAGGATGGTCGTGGGGCGCTGGGCTGGTGGCTGTGTTTCCCTGCCCCGAGCTGGGCTCTCCCCACGCTGATGTGGAGAGCAGCAGGGCTTTGGGGGTGGCGGGGCAGTGGGTTGGCCCCGGGGCGAGAGCGCGGGGGGGGTCCGTGCCGGAGGCAGAGGTTTGGGGTGGGTGCAGGGTAGTGCCTGGGGGCAGCGTCTCGCTGCAGGGCCCGGCGGGGCTGCCGGCTGCCCCGTGCCCAGCCTGGCTGTGCCCGCCGGGGCGAGAAGTGCAGCACCTGGGGCTGGCACGGCGGCTCTTTCCTTTTGCTCCAGGCACATGCCAAGGCCTCTGCGTGCTGGGGCAGGCGCAGGGGAGCGGAGGCTGTGGCAGGATTTCGGCTCCTGGCTCGGCTGCCAGCAGCCTTGCAGTGCAGGGGGGTGGCTGTGTCCCGTGAAGCACCCAAGGCTGGGCACCCGGTAGCCAGGCAGAGATCGCCCCTAGGTGGAGCGGGTTTATGTGACTGCCTAGCCCTATTTTGGCTTTTTGCCCTTGAATGCCTTTGCTGTGACCAGGACACTCGTGAAGGGTGCGTGTGTGCACCCGGGGCCCTGCAGAGGCTTGGTGCGGCCCTGTGCAAGCTCATGAGAGCAGCGCGTGAACGCAAACACGAGAGCACGGGAGCGCGCTGCCTGCCACCGGCAGCTCGCTGCGGTTATCTGCCCGGGTTTAATCTCTGTGCGCACCCCCTCCCTTGCCCGTGCCTGCCAGCCTTGGTGCTCGCCCTGCGGCACTTATCACTGGCAAAAACATGTTGGCTCCGAGCTGGGACCGTTACTGTGGCTTTGGGAGGAAATCGAAAGGGGTTTGTCTTGTCCCATGGGCTGGAAATGGCAGCCCCTGCCCCGCTCGCCTGGCTTCTGGGATGGGAGCAGGAGGGCACAGACCGGTCTCAGGGGCCCCCTCCATTCCCCTGGTCCCAGGACCGAGTCCCCCGGGAGCCACCGAGCTGGGTCCCCTTGCTGTACCGTCCCCAAGCCTTCCAGCCATGGGGCCTCCCCTGCCCCCTAAATTCGAGGACTGGTTGCTCTCCCCCACCCTGGGAGGTTTACTCCTCTCCCCAACCCCTTTTCAAAGCTGTCTGTCTCCACAGGAGACATTTCACCACATTTTGCCCCTTTCTTCCTCTCTCAGACCATCTCTCTCCTTGTCCAGCACCCGTTGGTGGCCGTGGGGTCAAGGTGAGAAGGCCCTGAGATGTTTGCAAGCCCTGGGGGAGCCGGGTTTATCTGCAGGAGCTGCGTCTGGCAGCGGCCTGCGGCCCCACTGGGTGTGCGGCTGCGCAGGACTCGCTCTGTTGTTTACTGAGACGCTTCGTGGCCTGCAACGCCCAGCACCCGGCGAGGGGCACGGCCATGGCCGGGGGCTGGTTTTCTGGTTGCAAATCACTGCAGTGCACTGGGGCCCTGCTGCAGCCAGGTCTTGGAGGAGGGACATGGAAAGCATCAAACATTGAGGGTTTGGGAGCCCCCAGCTGCTTTTTGGGGTCTGGGAGGGGGACATGACTGTGGGGTCTGGCGATGGAGGATCCAGAAGGGATCGCGGAGGTGCCAGGAGCGCCAGGTGCCTGTCGCAGAGTGGGTGCAGGGCTCGGCCAAGTGCTCTCCATCTGCTCCAGCGTGACAGCGGTCCCGTGCAGGGAGGTGGCTGCTGCCGCGTGGCCGGATGGCAGCGCTTTTGGTACCCAAGCAGGGCTCCGAGTCGCCCCGGCTCTGCGCTTGGGTTTCGAGGGATTCCTGACCTTTAGGAAGAACGGACACATCCTTCCCACAGGGACCCAGGCAGGGAAGGAAATGGGACCATGGAGCATTTCCTAGGAAGGGCCAGAAATAGCCAGGGGGAACTTTCAAACCCAGCCTTCACTCCGTGTGTGTGTGTGTGTGTGTGTGTGTGTGTGTGTGTGTGTGTGTGTGTGTGTGTGTGTGTGTGTGTGTGTGTGTGCGTGTGCCTCTCAATCTCTCTCTCCCTCTTTCTCTCTCCTTTTTCTCGCCTTCTCCTTCCTCTCGCCTGTCTGCTGCAGCCGTCCCAGGGGGAGAGCATCACGAAGCAGGTAGACACCCTGGTAAGTGTTACACCCCTGGGCCTTTGCTGGGAAGCTGTGGAGGCTGGTCTCAACCTCAAGATGTTACTGGGAGTCATTCGTGCTTGTTTCATTGCCACAAGCCCCCAAGGGACACCTGCAGCTTAAATCCCTCGGTCTGCCTCTATTGAGACCCTTGTGGCCCCCCAACCCTGCTGAGACCCCCCAGACCCTCTGCCCTCCCAGCGAATGACCCTGGTTGTGATGAGGGCTGAGTTGAAGGCTGAGAGAAGTGCCCAGGGTCACTGAAAGAGGCAGTGTTGGAGCTGAGTGGGGGCCCTGGAGGAGGCTGGGGCTTTTGCTGCAAAGCCGACTTTCCTGTCCAAGAGCTGGGGAGATGTTATTTAATCTGAGGACATGAAGTTGCTAAGACAGTGTAGACAAATGCCCTGCCAAAGTCAATGCAGACAGCTTCCCCCTGCCCCACAGCTGGCTCGCCGTGCCTCCATGCACACCGGAGCTGGGACCAGAGGGATGGAGCAGATCCCCAACCAGGATACAGGGAGAATGGTTCCTGTGAGGAAGAGGAGCTGAGAGCCCTCCTTGCCTACGGACCAGCTTCGCTCCATCCCTTTGGCAGTCCAGGCATGTTTCTGGCCCTCTCCAAGCTGGAGGAAGAGCACTCAGAGCTTGAAAAACCCAATGGGGTGTCAGGGACCCCCTTTGCTGCCTTTACTCTTTTTGGGGGAGGTTTCTGACATTTCTCCATGCTTTCTTGTGGCTAAGATTGCCCTTTCTGGAAGCTGGAGCTGGATGGGATCTGTGGTTTTCAGATGGTGCCTAGAGCCTGGGGACATGTTGAGATGGCCAGGGGTGGGACACCAATGCCTGATGGCGCTAGAGGGGTCTTTCTCCCAAAGTCCCTGGCACTGGTCAAAACTGGGCCTGGGACCAGTCTGATCCAACCTTCCTTGTGCCAGACCACACTGGGGACATACTGGTTTGAGTGGGACCATGTGTCCTAGGGTGTCTGCTCTGGAGGGGATCTCTACAGTGTCTCTTTAGCCCTGCCAGTGTTTAATAACACGAGTGCTTATTCCTATCAGCTGATCGCTGCCTGACTCTTCCTCGTGTAGGGGCTGGCTGCGGGGACGGGAGCGCGGCTGTGGTTAGAGCAGGGAGGGACCAGGGCCGGCCCATGTGCCCACATGGCTGAGCCTGGGGGCTTGTGCCGGGGTGGGTGACGGGCTGTCGGAGGGGTCTGGCCGCGTGCTGCTCCGGGCTGGGTGGGTGCCGGGAGCAGAGCCGCCATGCCCTGGAAGTGGATTAGCAAGGGTCTCGGCATGGCCAAGGTAGGGCGAGCACGGGGAGGTGGGCCCCATTTGCACGTGTGGGGTCGGCTCGCGGTGGCACGGGGGGCAGGCGGGGTGGAGAGGGGCTCTTGTGTCCCAGCCTTGCTTGCTCTGCTGTGCCTCAGTTTCCCCAGCTGGGAGAGGGGAGCATTCCCAGTTTCCCTTTGTCATTTCTGTCATGTAAGGCTGTGTCTTAGGACCCTGCTCCAGCCGCGTGGGGCAAAGGGGGCTCGTGGTGCTCTGCTGGATGGACAGGTGCATGGTAGAGACCCCAGATGTCTCCTATTGTGAGGGCTTAGGGCAGAGCATGGCCCATGGCAGGGAGCCTCTCCTGGCCACCCGTGACATGGGGACTAGCCCACTTTCAAATTCAAGGTTGCCCCTCCAAGTATCCTGATTCTGCTTGAGGAGGTTTTACCCTCCCTTTTTGCTGTTTTTTAACTCCTTTTTTGCCCCCCACCTGGCTAGGGGACCTCTGGGGTGAGCAGGGCACTTGGGGCGCCATGGGGAGCCCTTGGGAGGGGGGATCATTGCTGGCATCTGAACCCCCCCAGGCACTCGGACGGGGACGCCGTCCCCCGGCACCACTTTCACTTGGGCAGGGAGGATGTCGGCTCTCCCGGGCCGACAGGATCTTGGCAGGATCAGCTCCTAGGCCCTGCAGGCTGCCGAGCTGTGCTCCGCCGGGGCTCTGCTCCACTGGGCGGCCTGACCTTGAAAGGGGAACGTGCGGCTGATGGAAAGCAGGAGCCACTGCAGGGAGTGACGCTGGCTGCACACGGGAAAACCAGCCCCAGGCTGAGGCTCTGATGTGGAGCCAGGGACCATGCTGGGTGAGAGATGATGGGGGAAGGATGCTGTGGATCTCTCTCCCACCTTGTCCCGTCGCCTCCCGCACTCCCGTGTGCTGGTTGCGTGGCTCCGCTGCCACGCTGCACTCCGAAGCAGCTGCATTGCAGCCCTGCCGGTGGTGGCAGTGAGTCCTGCAGCTCAGGGGGTGCTGCACTGATGGAAGAGGCACCCATGGGAGCCAGCTGAGAGGCACCTATCTGGTTTAACCAGGTTTGGATCCTTCTGGGGGATTGGGATGTGCTGCCCGTGCAAGACGAGCCTTTAAATGACTCCTGCTTGTTAGCTGGAGATACTAAAACTAATGAGGTGTGAGTGTGTTTTTCCTTAGCGGTTTTTTTTGGAAACCCTGCTTTGTTTTTCGGCTGAGGTCACAAAGTCACCGAACAAACCGGCTGCAGATGAAATTCTTGAGGCCGGAGAACATGCATAAATAGAAGTTTCCTGCTCTGAGAGCTCAAACATTTCCTCCCGGTGTTGGGCTCTGCAGCGCCCTGGCCAAAGCAAACCGCCGTGCCTCGCTGGCTCCTCGCCGCTGCTCAGGCAGCGAGCGTTTCCTGCCAGGCTGTAACCTGCCCCTTCACTCGGTGCCAGGCAGGTACAAAGCTGCTCTGTCAGGCCAGGTGTGCAAGCACAACGGCTGGCTGAGACCAGAGGAACTCGAGACGTGCTCAAGACTGTCTCCCTGCCAGCCGTGCCCTCCTCAAAGGCCCTCTGCGACCGTGTCTGTGCCAATGCGCTGGCCCAGCTTGGCTGAGCCATGTGAGCTGGGTTTGGTCCCCGTGGCTGTAGGGGAAGAGCAGCACCATCGGGGTCTTTGGTGCCGCCAGGATGCTCGGCAGAGTCACGATGCGTTTTGGAGACAGCGACACTTTGGGGGCGTTGCGGCGTGTAGCGCAGCGTTGGGGAGGAGATGCTCCAGCAGCGTCGTGACACCTGGCTCTACTGGGACTGCTGTGACACTAGGTGCTATTGCAACATTTAGCATCTTGTGCTGCGTTCATGGGGACAGTGTTGTGCCGTTTGTGTGGCCGGCGAGGGGCTGAGGAGGAAAGCAGAAGGATGCCTTTCCGATGTGATCGGGCCACGGTGCTGTGGGGTGCTGTGGAGATTCCTGGAGCAGTGGCACGTGGGTTTTGGGGCCGAGGCAGGGTTGGCGCAGTAGGTGACAGCGCTGGCTGGCTCCTGTGGCAGTGACTCGTTTTTCCTCTCTCATCCTTTAGGATGCCACCAAATCCCCCAGGAGCGGGCAGTCACGCCGCAAAACATCCAGGTAAGCCTCAGCGCCTGCCCCTTTCCAGGGCCATGACGGCTGCCAGGGACAGCGGCTCCTCGTGGGCCCTCCAGAGAGGGCTGCAGGGGACCCAGCAAACCGCGTGGGGACGGGAGTGCATGGCAGGGACAGTGTGACCTGCTGGCTGGAGCTCAGAGTAGGGGTGCTGCATGTGGGGTGGCTTGTGCCCAGCTCTGCTGCAGGTAGGAGGCTTCTGTGCCTCAGTTTCCCCCTCTGGTGATAAACTCTGTCCTGCCTGGCCACACCTCATATTTGCCTTCTCCAGATGGGCCAGATGGGCTGCCAACACACTGTCCCCAACCCGGGGTCCCCACAGCTGCACCCCAACAGGGCTGTCTTGAGGCAGGGGTGTTCTCCGAGGCCAGGGCAAAGCCGTCTGCACCTGCCCTTGGAATGGGAAATGCCCTGCCACTGTGTCCCCACATGTCCCAGCCCATGTCACTTAACCCAAAGAGCTGTGCAGGATTGGGATGGTCACCCATGTCCCCTCCTCCACGCTGCGTCCTGATCACGGCCCCCTCTCTTGCGCAGGAGCATGAGCGTGACTGCGGCCATGGAGAGCAGCTGCGAGCTGGACCTGGTGTACATCACGGAGCGGATCATTGCTGTCTCCTACCCCAGCGCAGCCGAGGAGCACAACCTCCACAGCAACCTCCGGGAGGTGGCCCACATGCTGAGATCCAAGCATGGGGACAGCTACGTGGTGAGGGGCACAGCTGGCTCTGGCAAGGCTGGGGAGGGGGCTGGGACGCTCTGGCCCGGGGACAAGGTGCTGCAGGGGCTGGGATCCTGCATCCTCACCTTCTGCTGGTCTCAACTCCAGTGCTCGGAGCCGGAGAGGGGGGTCTTTGCACCGGCACAAATGCATTTTTCTTCCTTGAAGTTTTCCAGTCTGTTTTGGACTCTGTGGGAATTTTGGGCTGTTGTGGTGCCCAAGGTGTTCCCCATGTTAACATGTCCCAGGAAGCCTCTTGTGGGGGGTTTGGAGAGGCTTTGGGGTGAGGAAGAGGTGGCAGGGTGACAACGGCAGGGGGAGGAAGGTGTCCCCTGACCCTGGCTTTTCTCTTCCCCACAGCTTTTTAATCTCTCTGAGCGGAGACATGACATCAACAAACTTCACCCCAAGGTGGGTTGCACTTGTGGAGAGCAGGGGGGCTGGTGGAGGGTTTGGAGGGCTCAGGGGAGGGGAGGGAGAGCTGCCTCTAGGCTCTGCTCCCTGTTGCAAGCTGTTCAGGGGAGGAACATCCATCCTATTTACTCCACCCCACTGGCATAGGGGGAAGGGGGGTGACAGCCTGGAGGAAAGCACAGGACTTTCTGATGAGTTTGCCAGGTCTCAGCTCAACACCCACTGGCCCAAACCCAGCTGCTGGGGCTTCCTGGTGACTTCCCCTTGATTCCCCCTAAAGCGTTATCCCCGTTCAGGTGAATGTAGGGGAGCCTGAGGCAGCCAAGCTGTGGGTGACCCACAGGGTGCTGAGATCTGGAGCCCCTCTGACAGACCCCCCCGCCCAGGGCTGGGTGCCCCCCCTCATGGCAGTGGGGTGCAGGTCTGGCGGAGAGGCTTGGAGGAGCATTTCAGAGCAATGTTGTGGCATTTCCCCACTTTGCCCACCCTGGATACCTGCTCTGGGCTTTGCACACCAGCAGGCAGGGGGGCTGTAGAGGGGGCACAGTGAGGCATGGGTATGACACCCCGCCCCTGTTGCTCCCCTTCCTGCACAGGTGCTGGATTTCGGGTGGCCTGACCTGCACACCCCTGCGCTGGAGAAGATCTGCAGCATTTGCAAAGCCATGGACACGTGGCTCAGCGCCGCGCCTCACAACGTGGTGGTGCTGCACAACAAGGTGGGCTGGGCCCTGTCCCAGGGGTGCGTGATGATGGGGAGCTGGGGGTGTGTGGGTGTTGGGTGCCCACGGGGATGAGGATGAGCAGCCGCAGGGGTTGGCAGGTGCAGGGTTATGTGCTTGGTTTGGGGGGGGGGTGTTGGTGTGTGTGTATGTAGGGGTCAGGGTGCACATGTGGATGGGTGCGTGGCTATAGGGGTCAGGGTGTGTGTGTGGCATGGTGTGCGTATAGCGGTTGGGGGTGCATGCAGCTCAGTGTGTCTGTGGGGTTGTTGGGTGCACAGTGTGTGTTTGATATATGTGGAAGGGGTTGGTGTGACGTATGCAGGGGAGTCAGCACGTATGCAGTGTTTGTATATAGGGGGTGGTGTGATCATAGGCAGAGGTTGGCACGTGCATGGTGTGTGCACACAGGAGTTGGCATGTGCGCAGTGTGTATGCAGAGGCTGGCGTGCACGCGCCCACGTGCAGGGCAGCCGTGCCTGGGTGCTCACATGCGTTGCCACCCCCATGACTCCCCTTCGCTGTGTGCCCGCAGGGGAATCGTGGCCGGCTGGGCGTTGTGGTGGCTGCCTACATGCACTACAGCAACATCTCAGCCAGGTGAGACGGGCCCCGGGGGCTGCATCTCTGCCTGCAGCCCACCACTGCGCTTCAGCCCTCTCCCAGTCTCCTGCAGCCCCAGCTGGTGCTGCGTCGAGGCGGTGCCAGGTGCCGAGGGCTTCCTTCCCCTCATGTGCTCTTTCGTTCCCGCAGTGCGGACCAGGCTCTGGACAGGTTTGCCATGAAGCGCTTCTACGAGGACAAGGTGGTGCCAGTGGGACAGCCCTCGCAGAAGAGGTGTGTCCTGGGGCGCATTGCAGCCTGGGTTTTGCCCCCTTGGCCAAGGTGTAGCGGGGGCTCCACGGGGCGGTTGCGTGCAAGCTGATGGGGCTGTTCCACTGTGGGTCCTGCCCCAACCTGCCTGTCCCCACTCTAGGTACATCCATTACTTCAGCGGCCTCCTGTCCGGCACCATCAAGATGAACAACAAACCTCTCTTCCTCCACCACGTCATCATGCATGGCATCCCCAACTTCGAGTCGAAAGGCGGTAGGTGCTCCCGAGCCTTCCCTCCACCCTGGCTCCCATGACCTAACCACTGCTCCATGCTGCTGGGCTGCTTGTTTACTAAGAGGGTTTTTTTTCCATAATTCCCTGGGCAATTTGAATCCTTTCCTCCCTTTCCACCTTTGGGACTGATTACTCCTAGTAGCAAGGCATGAGCCTTTTCCCACAGTGCCTCCCCTGGGGGCACTCCTGTGCTGGGGCTCTCAGTGCTGGGCAGCAGTCAGAGCTGTGCAGTGAGGAGGCTTTTCTGATGGTTTTTTGGAGGACGGTACCAAACTGGGGTGCCCTGCCTGGTGCCACTTCCCACCAGGGCACCGAGAAAGGGTCTCTAGCTCAGGGACTGAGCAAGCTCTATCCTACCTCCATCACCAGCCCAGCCTTTGGCACAGGTCCCATAGGACCCAGCTGGGCTGTAAGGGGTCCTGGCTTCCCCCTTTCCCCCCGACTTCCAGCCCCATCCAGCCTTGGAGCATCCCTTTTGGCCCATCTCACCTCCCCGTTGCTGTTCCAGATGTTGCCCGCAGCTGGCTCCCTCGCAGATGCTGCCTGGCCGAGGCGGGGAGTGGCTGTTTGCCTTGGCTCCCGTGCTGTTTGGATTTCTACCCCGTGACTAATCCCTGCCCTGGCCCCTCCGCCCTGCCGGCTAACAAGGCGCCTTCTCTCCCTTCATTGATGTCTTCCAGGTTGTCGGCCCTTCCTGAAAATCTACCAGGCCATGCAGCCCGTCTACACCTCGGGGATCTAGTAACTATCTCCTCTCTCTCTTCCCTGCACAGGGCCCCGGGGTGCTACCCTCCTTGCCCAGCTCACGGGGGCTTTTGCGAGGCGGCAGATGGAGAGATTCAAGGCCAAGTCCCCAGTCCTCTGCCCCGTGCTCAGTGCATTTGTTGTGCCAGGGCTGGTGGGAACTGAAATGAGGGCTCCCCTTTCCTGGAAGGCAATGACTGGCCGTGCTGGGCTATACTGGGCTGGACTGGGCCCTCCTGCTGGGAGGGCTGTAGTGACTCTGTGTATCGGCAGAGGGAGCCTGGGGCTGTGCGGAGCCTGGGGCTGGTTGTCCCAGGCAGGGAGCAGGGGACGGGGGACACCTCTCCCTCCCTTGGGAATGGAGGCGTTTCTTTTCTCTCTGGCCAAAGAGCTGCTCCTCCTGCCAGGAGAGCTTTGATCAGTGCTTAAACCCCTCGTCTCCCTGTCGCATCGTGGTCACAAGCACACTCTCCTGAGACACACTTTCCCAGTACTGTTTCTCCCTCCCCAGGGTACCCCCGTGTACCCGATAGGGCTGAAACCTGCCTGCCCCCGGAGCCTGTGTCCCCATCCTTCGTGTTACAGAGTAGCTTGGGGAAAAGGGGTTGTGAAGAGCATCTTCCCCGCAGCCCCTCTAAATTGTTTTTTTTTCTCTCAAAAAAGGGTTCCCTCTGCCAAATTAACCTCCCCACAGTTTACCCTGACCCCATTCTCCAACATGAGCACCCTGAGCCAGCTTATGCACCCACTGGGGTCTCCCTGACCCTGCCAGGACTGGGGCCCCCGGGAGCGAGCGCTGTCAAAGGCAAAGCAGGAGCTGGTTTCTCCAGACACAGTACTGGGGCCGTGTCCCAGCCTGGGTTCCCCTGGCTCCTGGCCCCATGTCCAGCCTGTGGCTGAGCCCTCTTGTGAGGGAGCAAAGCCCCTCATCTTTGGGGTATTCCCGCCTCACCCCCTGAACTGGGAACTCTCTTCCCGGCCGGCTGGGCGTCCCCATTAGCTGAGATTTACTGCCATCCTGGCCTCGCCTTCAAGCTTTTTATGGGACGCTGGTAACAAACTCCAGGTTTATCTTGCCTGTGAAATCCTACTCCCTTCTTCCCTCGTCCCCCGCGCTTGTCCCCCATTGCCAAACACTGATGCCACCACTCACAGGCATCTCCCTGGCACACCGGGGAGAGGAGCGCTTTCGGCAGGGAAACCGAGGTAGAGAAGAGACCTTCCCCTGAGACCTCTCCCTCCCTGTCCCCTGTGCCGCTTGAAACATGGGAGCAGAATGGATGGCATGATAACTTAGCCCTGTTGTTCATGCCCCAGTCAAACCCTCTGACCCAGGATTTTGGCACCCTTATCAAGCTGTCTCTGTGCCTCAGTTTCTCTCTCCTGTCTGCCTCCCCCTGGGATTGAGGTGCCCCTTGGGATGGGGGACAGGACCCTCCTCTATCACCAGGAAAACCAACTGCATGCTTTGAGCCTTTCCTGAGGGCCTTTCCCAGCTTATTTTGGGTGGAAGGGGCTGGTGGAGGCAGTGATGGGTGCTGTGGGGGGCGCTTTCCCGTCTCCAGCTGTGGCTGCTCCCTGCTCTGTCTCTGCCCAGTGCTCATGTCCTCCTGCCATCCCTCTCCACAGCAATGTGCAAGGGGACAGCCAAACAGGCATCTGCATCACCATTGAGCCCGGCCTACTCCTCAAGGGTGATATCTTGGTAAGGAGCCTCGTCCCCAGCCCAGCTTCCCATGCAGGGAGCCCCAGGCAGCTGGTGGACCAGGGGGCCTCAGGGCTTGGAGCATCCTGGCTCCACTTGAGGGTCCTGGGGCTCCTCTCCTGCCCAGCTCTGGGGGCTCATAGGGGTTAGCAAGTCTTCATGGCCTGTCCCCCCTCCTCTCCGCAGCTGAAATGCTATCACAAAAAGTTTCGCAGCCCGACCCGCGATGTGATTTTTCGCGTGCAGTTCCACACGTGCGCCGTGCATGACCTCGACATCGTGTTTGGCAAGGAGGATCTGGACGAAGCATTTAGAGGTAACCATGCCTGTCTCCGCAGCATCTTCCTCCTGTGAACTCCCTTCTCCCAGTTCCATGCTTCTGCAGCTGTGATGCTGCTCCCGCTGCTGGGATTTCTGGGCACCCATGGATGGGGAGGGCAGCCCCAACTCCTCTCCAGTGAAGCTCACAGACCCAGGAAAGACCATCCCTGCTAAGGAGGCTGGCCCTGAGACCAGCTTTTCTCTCTGTTGCTCATGCACCAGGGTCAGGGAGGGCTTTGATGATGGGCAGGTGTTACCTCTTTGCACTGGCATGGTAGAGGTGAAGAAGGACATGCTCCTACTCCATAGGGTGTGGTGCCACTTGGGGACAGGCGATGTCATCATCCCCTTCATTGCCCAGATCTGGTACTGATAAGGAGGGGTTGCCTTGTGGTTGTTTCTGAGCTGAGATGCTCCATGCTGCTATCGCCGGGTCTGTATCCTGCCCAGCTCTTGGCTTGGAGGCCTGGGGCACTGCCCCATGCTGGGATATCTCACACCAGCTCCTCGAGCTTCTTGAGCTGGCTGGGGCAGTGCCCTGTGCTCTGAATGTGTTTGGGGTGGTCATGTGGATGCTGTCAGAGGGACAGACGGAGATGGTCCCCTTGCTCTGCTCTCTCTCTCCCAGATGATCGCTTCCCTGAGTATGGGAAGGTGGAGTTTGTGTTCTCCTATGGTCCCGAGAAGATCCAAGGTACGGCTGGCTCCCCCTGCGCTGCCGCAGGGGTTGGGTAGGCTGGATGCTGGCCCCCTTCTCCTTCTTCCCCGCACCCCCAACACCCTTCCCAGCACCCTGCCACCCTCCTCCCCCATCTCTGGCCCTTGCTGTTCCTGCTTCATCCCCCCGCCTGGTTTGCAGCCCCCTAATCACCGGGGGGGCCTTGGTGCCAGGCACCAACACTGCTCTGAGAGCGCCCAGGGGTGCCCTGGAGCCCTGGCTCACCTCCCTGGGGAAGCTGCATGGCTGGGACACTTGCTGGCCTGGGAGAGAGGGAAGGGGCACTTGGGGACGGACTCCCCCCCCCCCCCCCCAACAATTCCAGCACTAGGCATGCTTGCTGTGGGCCCCTCTGTCTGTCCCTAGGCAAGCCCAAAACCTCAGCCAGCCCTGTACACCTTGTCTGTGTGTCGTGATGGACTTTCCCCCATCCCATCCCTCGGCCTCCCTGTTCCTTTTCACTGCCCTGGACGCTCTCCTGCCCTCTCTGCCTGGCCGTGCCCCCTTTCACTGCCTGCCCCGTCCGGTCCCGTGAAGCATCTCCTGCCATCACGGGGTGCCAAATCCTGCAGAAGGGCCAATACATGACTGTCCTGCTTTATCCTGTGACACTGCCCCTCTTTCCCTTGCCTGCACCTCTTCTCCATCTCTTCTCCCCATCCCATCCATACCAGCTCTGCATTCACCCTGACTGACCGTCCCTCATCTTCCCAGGCATGGAGCACCTGGAGAATGGGCCCAGTGTCTCCGTGGACTACAACACATCCGACCCGCTCATCCGGTGGGATTCCTATGAGAATTTCAACATCCAGCGTGAGGACAGTGTGGAGGGCTCCTGGGCCGAGCCGCCCCTGGCTGGCAAACCCCTGGAGAAAGGTTAGGGCTGTGGATGGTTCGTGGGGGTAATCTGCAGGTTCCTGTCCTGCTCCTGGGGAGATGAATATGGCAAAAGGGTCCCTGTGGACATCCACCCTCCTTTGCTGGGAGAAGGAGAAACTGGCAGGCAGCAAAGCTGGGGGGACGCAACCACTGCTGGGGGGGGGGAACGTTGCCAAGGGACCTGTCCTGCTAACTGGGGACAGGCAGGTGAGCAAAATTGCTGCCCTCAAGCCTGCAGGGACCCCCGTCACGGGACATAGAGCCCCGAGGGCAGGTTCATGGAGGCAAGGCAGGATACGGTGCCCGGGGTTGTCACCAGCCCAGGTCTGGCCGGGTTCCTGCAGTGCCCCCATCTGTTCCAGCCGGGTTTCTCACACGAGCGGGGCTGCACCGGGATGCTGGCATCTGGGTAAACCCATGTGTTCTCCCAAGACTCCTCCAGCGCCCGTAGGCCAGCTGGGCGATCCAGTCTGGCCATGTCTCCCTCAGGCCACAGCACAGATGGAGCGAAGGGGAACTGGAGATCTCTAAATGACTGGGGCAGAGGGAATAACGAACCCTGGTAGAGATGCTCTGAGGTGGTGCCAAGGAGAGGTACTGAGCTCGGGTGGGAAGCTCTTACTGACTTCTCTGCCCCTGCGGTGGCTGGGAGCTTGGGCTCTTCTCTCGGTGCTCCTGCTCGCACAGTCCTGTTTGTGCAGAGCAGGATCTAGCCCTGGTTCACATGCCACTTGCTCCCAAGGCTTTGGGAAACCACATCAAGATCCCAGCCCCACTAAAAACCTCTTTTGGGAGCCGGGAGCTGGCCTCAGAATGGCCAGCTGGGACCATTGTGTCTCCCAACTCCTTTCTTGTGGTGCCAGCGTGGCAAAGTCGCGGGACATAGCCGTGCCTCAGTTTCCCTTGGGGGTAAGGACTCCTTGCTAGCACCGGAGGGCCTGTGCTGTCACTCGGAGCCCGGGAAACTCTTGAGCACCCGCTTGGATGGCGTGAGCCGATCGCCTTCGCCCGCTTGCCAGGGACAGAGCGTACGTTCATGTCGAGGTGGGGTGGGCCTGCGTCCCGGCTGGGAAACCACCTGTGGCCGGACAGATGCTTGAACTTTCCCGGCCGGGTCCTTGCAGCCGGCCCAGCCAGGCGTCCCCGGAGCGGCGGCGTGAAGCGGGGACAGCTGTGATCCCTGGCACGCCTGAAGGTCACCGGTGGCCGCCGTGCCGCGGCGGAGCTGCGCGCGGTCGGGCTTGTTGCGGAGGGCAGGGGGGCGTCGGGGTGCCTGGGCGGACGAGGGAGTCCCCTGCCCCCAGCAGAGTGCGGGGCCGGCCCTGGTGTGGCTGCACGGAGCTGGCACAGGGCAGCCTGCCTTGGCGCGGGGCGGTAAACAGAGAACTAGTGACGCGCGGGCTCAGCTGTGCGGCGGGCGCCTCGGGTACCCGGGGTGACCCCATTCCTGCTGCGCGGAGCCGGGTGTCAGCATGGCCTCTCCTGGGGGACAGCGGCGGGCAGTGCCAGTGTTTACATGCGAGCGGGCTCCCTCTTGGGTGCGCGCCAAGCCGCGGAGAGGTTTCGCCTGGACGCAGACTGAGCAAACGGCTCCTGCGCGAAGCTGCGGGTCCAGCCGCTAGGGAAGGGGACTTGTATCCCCTGAGTACAGACCCCTGTCCGGGGCCTCCGACTCTGCTCCAAACTGGTGGGACTGGCTGGCTGCCCCTTTCTGCCTGCAGAGAACTGCTTGCCTTGACACACGTGTGTTCCGCCTTGCTCTGCCTCTGGCCCTGGCCCTCGACGCTGGGAGTGTGGTGGCTCTGTCCCCGTTGGCCCCTCTCAGTGCCGCTTTGGCTAGGGTGAGAGTGTTTCCATCCGAACAGGGGTCTGCTGGGTTTCGCCTCCCTCGGCTGAGGGCAGGGGCTTGTTTCCTCCAGCCCCTGCTCCCCGGGTGCCCGGGCTGGGGATGGCCCGTCTAGGGGGACCTTCCCCACGGCTGCCTCCATGGTCTAGAGGGCACCTGGAGCTGCAGTGGGGAGAGTCGCCACGGGCTTGTGGGCAGGGGACTGGCCCCAGGCTCTGCGCTTCCTTCCTCTCCATTGGGACTTTCCCTCTTTTCCAGTGCCGTTTCCTTCCTCCCTTGCGCTCCCCTGGCCTTTGGCTGCAGCAGCCCTTGGGGAGCAGGCAGGCAGGGCCGCCGGGGCGTGCACATGGAGGGGCCGGGATTGGGGCCCTGGTGTCCGGGGAGGCGGAAAAGGAGGCTGTGCGAGGGGGTCCTTGTTTATGGTTGTTCTCGCCTTATTTGGTCAGGGAATTGCACGCCACATTTTTGGCACGGCAGGCGCCAGCGAGCAGCGGCCGGGGGCGGAGGGGGGTGAGGCTGGCACGGGGACCAGCGCCGCGCTGGGATCAGCTGCGGCTCCCCGCCTGTGCCACTGCCCTTCCCTGCGGCTTGGTGGAGGCTCCTGGAGAAGCCGCTGCGCCGCGGGAAGACGGGATCTGCTGCGAGCCGGTGGGTTCCCTCCGCCCCGTGTCGCTGCCTGCCCCTGTGCCGTGGCTGGGCACTGCAGCTCTCAGTGGGGGGGGTGCCCATTATCTGGGTGCTTTGGCTCCATTTGGGTGTCCCATCCAGGCTTGGAGGGGCTGCTGGGCTGGATGGGCGCCTGACAGGCTGGGAGTGACCCCGAGGGGAAGGTAGCCCTGAAGCCAGAGGGGCAGGTGGATCCCGGGGGAATCTGCTGGGGGATCCGCTGGGGATGGTGCTTGGTGCTAGCTAGCCTTGGTGCTACGCTCACCTCCCGTGTGCTTATTCTCAGGGGTTTGGGGAAGGGGAAACTGAGTCGCAGTGCAATTGGAATATGACAGGTTTCGCCCTGGGCAGGGAACGCCCTGGGGATTTGAACCCCCATCTCTCCCTGTTTGGGAGATGGGGGTCTCGGCTGGGGCAGGCTGCTGCAGCAGGGGGGCAAGCAGGCAGGAGATGCTCCCCAAACTGCTACCAGTGGCAACGGGGGCCTGTTAGCAGGGCGGGGAGCCCTGCAATAGCACCCGCGGCCCCGTCCCGCCGTGTGCCGTCCGCTTCCGCACTGCACAAGGTGAACCATGTCCCCAGGCGCCTTGCAGCTCCCCCCTGCCGTCCTCCCGTCTCCCCAACAGGACTCGGGGACCAGTGCCGGCTCCGTGGTGGGTTCCCCTGGTGATTGTGGCTGCGATCAGTTGGCCAGGTGGTTGGCTCCGGAGGCTGGTGTTGGGGTACCTCTTCCTTCAGCTGCCTTTGGGGGTTCAGGTGTCCCCTTCCCAGGGTGGAGCAGGCTGAAGGATGCTTCAAACAGTGCCTGGTGCCTCCTCTCCTTGTGGACATGGGCAGGGGAGACTGCAGCCCTCTGCCTGGACACTGTGCGCATCACATCTTGTAGAGGGAAACAAGTAAGGCATCAGGGTCCAAAATGCTTATTTGTTTAGGGGGTCCCCACTGTCAGGGAGCTTGTCAGCTGGACAAATCCCTGGGATCCCTCAAGGTGGGTCCCACTGCAGGGAGTGGCGAGTGGTGCCAACCCCTCTCCGTGCCTGTGCTGCCCGAATGCCTGTGGGTCACTGAGCAGAGCTGCGGGCAGCCTTGCGCACCCCACGCTGCTTCCTCAGGAGACCTTTCCCTAGCCAGTGGGGCTTGGGGGCTGCACGCTGCTGCGTTTGCAGCTTGCCGGAAGATCCCTGCAGAGACTTTTTTGGGGTACCGCAGAGCTGGGTGGACCCAGCTGGAAGGGGAACGTTCATTGCCTAAATTTTGCTGAGAAAATCAGTGCTGTTGTGGAGCAGGGTGTGGGTTACCCTGCCCGGAGCTGGCAAAGGGCTTGTCCCTGGGTTTGGAGCATGGTGGCACAGAGCGGGTGAACACTGGGCTCCACCCTGGCCTTCATCCTGTGGCAGTGTGAAATTGTGCAAAAGGGCCGGGCACGTGTCCCCAGCTCAGCAGCTCCCTGTAACTCGTCACTTGGCCCTGCCAGCACGTCCTGGTGTCTGGCCTGCCCACCTCCCTCCTACGTCCCGGCCGTGCTGTTCCTGCCGCAGGCCGGCCCTGCATGCCTCCTCTTTGTGCTGAAGGTTTCGCTGATGTTGGAATGGAGGCGGTCGAGGCCCAGCCAAGTCCAACATCTGCTGGAGACTTGCTAAATCCCCACCTGAGTAATGCTTCTGGCGCGAGGCTTGGCCATGCTCACGCGCATGTGCGCTGCCCTCCCTTGGTGCTGTTCGGTGGGGACATCTCTGCTGTCCAGGGGTGCTGGAGGTGCCAGGAGGGAGATGGGGTTTTACAGTGCGGGGAACAGGGATTGCAGTGTCCCAGGTCAGCCTGGGCCATAAAACTTTCCTGGGTGATGTTGGTGCCTTCATCCTCCTGCCTCAGCTGCACTGTTCTTCCCTGACTACCTGCCCGCTCCCTGCTTGCCCGGGGAGCCTGCGGCGTCCGGGCTCACCAGCAGATGCCGGAGTGGGGAGGCGCAGGCCAGCCTGGCCCCGTGCCTCCAGGCCATGGGCGTGCAGGACAGGGAGGTCCCCGCACCCCATCCCAGGGCGTCTCCCTCAGGCCGTGCTGTGCTGGTCCTGCCGCTCCTCCTGGTGCCTCCTGTGCAGGTCAGCGGTGCTGCGCTGGCCCAGCTTGACCCATGGGCGCAGGCTGGGCTGGCCGAGGAGCTCGTCAGGGAAGGGTGTATAACTGGGGTGGGGAGCTGGCTGGTTGCCCTGCACCTCTGGCACAGCGCATCGCGGGGAGAGCCAGACCCCTGGCGTGGCAAAGGCTGGGGGGATCCCAGGGCCCCGAATCGAGCTGGACCCCAGTCTGGAGCCTTTTTGTGTATTGGCAGGTCCCCGGACAGGGTTGCTGTCAGTGGTTTCCTCTGATATTCAGGGTCCCTGCAATGGGGTGGTGGCTGCCCTGGCAGGTAGCATCTCACATAGTGGGGACACATCCTGCCCCACATGTCTGGGACTTAGGCTGCCAATCCCCTGGCTGCGTGCACAGACTGGGCGCATGGAGGTGGCGAGCGAGTCCGTCCAGAGGTGGGGAGCCAAGACAGGCCAGGCTGGAGCTGTTAAAGCTATCGCCGAAGCTCCTGGCAGTGCCGATCTGCTGCTCTCCTCCCTTCGGCTGGCTCCGTCCCCTGGCCGGGCTCAGCGGGGAGGGAGCCGCTGGCTCTTGTCTCGCCTTCGCCAGCTGACTAAAGCCGAAGGAATCCAATTCCCCCTCCCCATCCCACCCCTCTCCGCGGTTGTCTGCTCCAGCTGCCGCAAGGTAAGGGCTCGGTGGGATGGGGGTTTTGGGGGTGCGGAGGGCCTGGAGAGGGGAGGCTGGCTCTGCACCTCCTCCCCAGGCAGCGGGGACTGGCTGGGCTGGCCTTGGCTCCACGGGGTGTTGAACCAGGAGAGTTTCTCCTCGTTGCTTGTGGTTGGTCCCTGTAGGGAAAATGCTGGAGTGCTGGGCTGGGCTGGGGATGCAGGTACCTAGCAGGGCTGGGATGCCAGGCAGGGAGAGAAGGACAGGCTTGTCAGCTCCAACAGCCCAGTGCCTTCCCTTTCCCACTGAAACCTTCCTTGAAGTCAAACCCTGCCTGAGTAAGCGTGCACAAGAGAGCGCAAGCACATGCGTCCAGCTGGAGCTGCCTCCGGGAAGCAAGTGCTGTCAGCACTGGAGCTGGGGAGCCGCTCGGCCTGACCTCCTGCGAAGTGCCCATGGTTGCCAGGAGCTTTGGAAATGGGAAACAACCACCCCCCCAATAAAAAAAAAAAAAAAAAAAACAGCAAAAAAGCAAGCAGAATAGAAGCAGGTTTTGTGAAGATGCTAACTCGGTGCTTTTCACTATTTGGACCAAAGGGGGCCCTGAACTAGGGGGTTGTTTGGAAATGTGGCTCTTCTTAGCTTCCTGTGGGCATGGACTGGAACAGGGGAAATGTAGGCTTTGGGGGAATGGAGTGGAGGTTTTGCATTTGCTTATGTGTTTTATATTTGCAAATGGATGCAGAATATTTTGCTGTGTATTTTGGATCGATCAAGCAGCAGAGGTGAGGGGAAAAGGGGATTAAATCTCACCTGGCTTCCAGGCAGGGCCAGAACATGGGTTCACGCGCTGGCCTGCAATCACCTGGACTGGTGAATTGTCAGCACGTTCCCAGCGCAGATTTTGGCCTGGACCAACTGGGGGAGTGCCAGGCAGCTCCTGGGTGGATGTGAGCCATGCTGTGCCTCCTGCTCTGGGACAGGGCCATGCATGCCGTGGTCCTGCACACTAATCCAGCACTCACACGTTCACGCTGTGGCGCTGGCGAGGGCCCGCTGGCACAGCTCATGGTGAGGATGGTGGCAGGGGAAAGGGCAGAGAAAGGAATTTGCAGAAATGGGGTGGGTTTGACAGATTGCACTGGGAGAGCCAACACGGAGAGTGGTGGCCTTCAGAAGGGATTGGTGGCTCAGCCACAAACAATTTCCACTCTTCTTGAACTGTGTATTAAAGAAGAAGAAACTCAAGTCTCCAGTGAGACACTTGCATTTGCAATTCTGGCTGTGCCTCCCGGCTCCGTTAAAGCATCACGCATAGCCTGAGGGAACATCCCCTCTTCCCACCCAAAATGTGTAATTGCTTTTTGAGGACAGATGTGACACGTGTACACGGCAGCGCCAGGCAGGGCTGGGGGTCACAAACTGGGAGGTTGCCACGGCTGGGGGCTTCACCCTACCAGCGCAGTGGGGTGGTGCTCAGCCCCTGGCGCGGGGAGGCTGCCTGGCCGGCCGCTGTCTGGGAAACCGTCCGACCATCCGTGCCTAGGAAATGGTTAACGCAGCGCAGCCCTGCCTGCGGAGGAAGTAGTTAATATTCATAGCTAGGAGCTGTCTGTCCGGCTGTCCTTCCTTCATAGCAGCTGGCGTCTCACCCTCCCCGCACCTCGCTGGGGTTAACTGGGGCTGGGACTGTCGTCACAAAATTAGACACGGGCATCCCTGAGCCCCCCTTCCCCGCTGCCTCTCCCCTTCCCCTCCGGCTCGTGGCCGCGAGCGCTCCCATCCCTGTGTGGTCTGGGAAGGAGGGGAAGGGAACAGCACCTCCTCTGTCTCCAGCCCATCTCCGCCAGCTCTCGCTGCCTTTCACTCCTCCATCCTCCCTCGGGCGCTCGGGCGCTGCACCGTGTCCGCGAGCTGCCCAGGGCTGAGCCCCTCCGTGGCGTCCCGCTGCTGTTGTGGCACTGTGGGCAGCAGAGGGACCCTGCAGCTGCCCGTGGGGGACCCTCTCGCTCACCCCGAGGGGCTTGCTGGTGGGGAGGGAATAGCTCTGTGAGAAGAAAAGCAAAGCCAAGAGGACTGACACCAACCAAAGGCAGCCCCAGGCTGACAGCTCCCGTCCTGGACGGACACACGGAGCTGGCTGCAGACGCTGTTCGAGCTGCCGTCGTGCCAGGTCCCCTGGAGAGCTCTGGTGCTGGAAGGAGTGAAGGAAGGGGAATTTGCCACCCGCTCCTTCTCTTCGCCTGGGATCTTTTCTTCCCCATCCCCTTTGGGTAAGTCCTGACTTTGCTTTTCTTTGAATGTGATGGGATGGGGGAAAGGGGCAGGGGGCATGGGAAGTCCATGGCTGTGGCTCAGAGGCTGGGGTCACTTTTGGTATCATGTCTGGGCACATGATAAAACCAGAGCTGTGGGGGGCTGAGCTCTACCCCATGGGGCCTCAGCCTGGGCCCTTCACCCTATGAAGGATCCTGGGACTCTATGATCCTGCCTGCCTGCTCATGGTTTGGAGATGCTCCAGGGCTGGTGCTCTGGCTGTCCTGGTGTGGAGGGAGCAGGTGGGATGCTGCTTCTGGCAGGGATCAGGGATCAGGAAAAACATGGTGATGCCCCGACTTTCCCATGCATGCCAGAGATGGGATTCATGCTGGCACAAGGTGCTGTGCAGTGAGACACTGCTGCACCCAGGGCAGCTGTCTGGGATTTAGGGATACAGGTCCTTCCTCTCCCCACCTGTCTGTCATCAAGTCCTGATGCCACATGTGTTGTGGACCAGGTTTTCTTCTGGGGCTGAGCTTTGGGGTGATGGGGAGGGAGAGGGCAAAGCATTGCCCTCCTGGGGGCAGCTAACAGTAACCGGGGCAGGAACAGCCCGGGCTTAGCAATTCCCCCAAGCACGGCAATGCAACCAGACTGATGACGCGTCTGGGGCTGAGCCCTGCCCAGGCCGGGATGGCACAGCCTGCCAGGCTGGACCTGCTCTGACCTTTCGGGCTGAAATCTGACCTTGCTGGGAGCTGGGACCACTTTGCTGCAAACAGGAACCTGGGATCTTGCTGTTTTGGGGATGGTTGTTTTGACTAAGACAGCTTGTGCCCCCTTTCCTCATTCTTATTTTTCGGGGCAGAGGGATTTTATCCAGCTTGGACCACTTTGCTGCAAACAGGAACCTGGGATCTTGCTGTTTTGGGGATGGTTGTTTTGGCTAAGACAGCCTGTGCCCCCTTTCCTCATTCTTATTTTGCGGGGCAGAGGGATTTTATCCAGCTTCTCAGGTGACAAATGGTTGATGGCCATATGATCATAGCATGGTCTAGGGGTGACATGGGGGGCCTGGAGGTGTCAGGGAGTAGCAGATGCTTGGTCTGGGTATCAGAGCCCAGGGGATGTGAGGGGACGGGGACAGGGTGGGCTGTCAGGTGGGGGGCAGAGCAGCCAGGGGACAAGGAGCTGGCTGAGGGTGGAGGTGCTGCAGCCTTGTTCTTCCTTGCCATCCTACTACTGCTCTTGGGCTGGGGGCCACCAAATGTCCCCTGCCCCCTGTCTGGCCAGAGAGAAGGTGGGATGGTGCGTTTGGGTCTCTCTGGGCCCGCTGTGAACTGCATTGTGCCCCCTGCTGACCCCGCTTTCAAGATGTTTCTCCTGGCCCGGGGGCAATCCCCAGACCACAGTCTAATTAAAGTCTTTACTATCTACTTTTTCCTCCTGGAGCCATGTGCTTTCATTTAGTTTTATTTATTCCCTTTTCCTTTCCCTCCACCTGCCCTATTTATTCCTGCCTCCCCCGCTGGCTCTTGCCCTATTTCCCAGGACCGGCCAGCGCCCATCCCTGCCTTCCTGCTGTTGCATGGGAGGGCCAGGTGATGTCCCAGCTCCAAGAGATGTCTCAGCCTCTCGGGCGTTGATGCTGCCCCTGGACACTCCTTTTTCCTTTCTCCCTTCATGAGAAGGGATTCCCTCCCTCTCTCCCCCTTTCTGGTGCGGGAGGTGTTGCCGAGTCAAACGCTGTGGGTTCCTGCCTAAACTGGGTGGATTAAGTTGCTCTGAGTCTCCAGAAGAAACTGTGGACTCCCATCCTCGCCTCCTTTCCCACGCCGGGGTGCTCGGGAGGACCTTGCCGTCCCTGCCAGGACTGCTCCAGCAGGGGGTCCCTGGGGCATCGTCAAGCGCAGGAGGGTCTTTGGGACTTGCCCACCTCCTTGGGACGCCACCGGTCACCGTCAGGGATTCAGGAGTGGAAAATCGGTGGTGAGGGGGTTCTTCCCAGAGTGGGAAGAGGCTGACTTGGTATGTCATGTGCTGGGTGTTATTTCTCCGCTCCGCTTCGCAGCAGGGGAGAGGGGTCGGGTGGCTGCATGTGTTGGAGCTGTTGGGGAGCCACAAGCGCGTGGCCAGCCTTGGCACATCAGGGCCGGCAAGCGCAGCACACCCAGCCCCATGAGCGGACAGGGACAGGTTAATGCAGCGCCAGTGCCCCCCGGCTCAGGGGCTCGCTTTCGGAAGTGTTTTGCTCGCAGATAGGAGCGCTCTGATTTCACACTATCGCATTAGAGCCGTCTTCCGTTCCTGAGTCAGCCGCCTGGCCTCCGGCCAGAGAAGAGTCATTTTTTCCTCCAAAAGAAAGTGTTTAATGCTGCTTGCAGGCCCTTCCAGGAAACCTCAGCGGGGAGCTGGAAAAACAGAGTCTGCAGCCCAGCCGGTGGCATGCGTGGTCTGGGGGAGGGATGGGCGTGGCTCGCAAGCTGTCCCCATCGCCATCTTGGCAGCTGGGGTCCCTGGGACCCCTCTTTGCACCAAAGGCTGTGCGACCTGTTGGGAAATCCTTAACAAGCACAGCCTGTACTGCTGGGGGCGGCCGCTGCCGGGGCGGTTCGTTCTGGGATGCTTGGAGAGGGATGTGAGGCCGGCAGAGGGGGGAGCCGGGGCAGCCGCCGCGGTGAGGACTCCTGCCCAGGTTGCTGGAGGGCAAGGCGGTGTCGTTGCTGTATTGTGGCTGTCTCCCGGCCCATCGGCCCATCCAGGCTTGGCTGTGGAGCAGAGCTGGCTGCTTGCGCAGGCCTTGAACTGTGGCATCGCGGCGTTTGGTGCCTCCCTGGGGAGGAGACGCTACATGTTGAGAGTTGAGCAGAAGTGCTGCTTGTGCAGTAGCTGTGGGAGAGCATCTGGCCATGAGTAAAGGACCTGGGCAGATCTCTCCACCCTGAGGGAGAGAAGGAGAAGCACAGAAAGAGTGGGAGCTTTTCTGTAGCTAGGGAAGAAAATGTCAAGGATGGGTGGCTGGCTGGATCCATGCATCATCTGGGAGGAGAGTGGGAGGAAGGAGTGGGTGGGGAGGTGGGAAGGTGGGTCCTGAGTTCATCTGTCCTCCATCCATGGGATGAACACATCCAGCTGACACAGACAGATCCTCAGCCTGTCCTCCTAAGGCCTGCGCATGCATCGCTCCCACCCTTTGCATGGCCACAGCCCTGTCAGTCTCCCCAGTGCCATATGGCCCTTTGGTTGAGCCCTGCAGAGAAGTAGGGACACCATTATGTACAAGCTGATTCCCTATCAGCAGCCCTGACTGTCTCCATTGATGGATCCTGGAGGAGAATTGCCATTAACATTGGATTGAACCAGGGGGTTATTTGCCGAGTGGCTTCAGAGCATGCGGTGCTTTCAGGGCAGGACAGACGGAGGGAAGGACAGCGTGCAGAGCCGGGGCAGCGCGTGTGGAGCTGTGGTGCATGGGGAGGGGAGATCTGGCTCCGGTGTCTTTGCATGGTGGCGCCTGTGGGATTGCGGAGGGTTCTGAGGAGACGGCAGTATTGATAGTTAAGCGTTACAGTGGCATGGAAGAGATCGAAACCTTCGGCTAATGGGACCCATTAGCTCCGTGCAGAGAGCCAGCAATTGATCTTGGGTCTCGTGTTCGTTTCTCCCCCTGCAGAGGTTGGGCACACGCAAGGGCCCCTGGACGGGAGCCTCTACGCTAAGGTGAAGAAGAAAGACTCCCTCCACGGCAGCAGTGGTGCCGTTAACACCAACCGCCTCCCGCTCTCAGCAACACCGAATCATGTTGAGCACACGCTCTCGGTGAGCAGCGACTCAGGCAACTCCACCGCCTCCACCAAGACCGACAGGACCGATGAGCCGGGGGCGCCTGGGGCACCTGGTGGCCGCACGGTGCTGAGCCCCGAGGAGAAACGGGAGCTGGACCGTCTCCTTGTTGGCTTCGGCTTGGAGAGTGCAGCACCAATGCACAACCATGCACCGGGCCCTGGGCCCACTCGCTTGCCCGCCATGCCGGGCCGCCACGTGGTGCCAGCTCAGGTGCATGTCAATGGGAATGCTGCACCACTGGTGGCCGAGCGGGAGACAGATATCTTAGATGATGAGCTGCCCAACCAGGATGGGCACAGTGTGGGCAGCCTGGGCACGCTCTCCTCCTTGGATGGCACCACCACCACCAGTGAGGCTGGGTACCACGAGGCACCCCGCGTAGGGAGCCTCTCGTCCCTGCCCAATGGCCCTGCAAGCTACAATGGCACTGAGAAGCTGCTCAAAGAGGGGCTCTATGATGCGGAGCCACTCTCCAACGGTGGCTACCCCTACAACAACCAGAACACGTTGATGGGGCATCACCTCCGTGACCCACTGGCTCACCTGCGGCCTTCAGCATCCACTCAGGAGAGCCTGGCTGGCTACCCACAGAGGCAGCCAGGCTTGCCTGCCCCAGTCTGGCACCAGCCCCCGCCACTGGCCAGTGTCCAGCCCTACTTGTACAACTACGACCCTCCTGGTGCCTATCGCTCCCAGTCCTTCCCGACGGTGGACATGGCCAAGTATGAGACAAACCCCACACTGCCCCAGGCCCCAGCTCGCAGCACCAGCAGCCGGGAGGCCGTGCAGAGGGGCTTGAATTCCTGGCAGCAGCAAGGCGGGAGTCGGCCGCCTTCCCGGCAGCAAGACGGTGGCTTGGAGAGCCACAGCCCAAGTGTGTCCAGCTGCAGCCCCCAGCCCAGCCCGTTGCAGCTCGTGCCCCCGCACAGCCACAGCATGCCTGAGTTCCCTCGGGCACCCTCCCGCCGGGAGATCGAGCAGTCCATCGAAGCACTTGATGTCCTCATGCTTGACCTCGCTCCCACTGTGCACAAGTCGCAGAGCGTGCCTGTGACCTCCCGCGAAGACAAGCCAGGGCCCCTGGTCTCCTCACTGTCAGCCCAGCCTGTCTCGGGCCTCTATGCCCAGCCGGCTCTGCAGGTGGCCCAGCCGAGGTCCTTCGGCACCTCCTTGAGCCCCACAGTCTCTGAACCTGTGCCCAAAGCCTATTCTCCTGTGGGTCGAGGGGCTGGGGAGCCAGACTACATGGTGCAGGATTACCGGGAAACCTATTCACCCTACAGCTACCAGCCGCCTCCGGTGCCAGAGCCGAGGAGTTACAGCCATGCCCCAGCTAGTGCCCCAGTGAGTGTCATCCCGCTGAGCACCTCGTACAGCCCTGCAGGATCTCAGCAGCTCCTGGTCTCTTCCCCACCTTCCCCTACAGTCCCGGCACAAACCCAGCTGCCCCCCAAGGGACTGGAGAGTTACGAAGACCTGTCGAGATCAGCAGAAGAGCCCTTGAATCTGGAGGGCCTGGTGGCCCACAGGGTGGCAGGTAGGATGCTTTGATTCCTTGTGGGGATGGGAGGGACCATGTGTCCTGAGATGCCAGAGCTCATGGAGGTGGCATGGGGCTATGTGGGGTCAGGCTGGCATGCCTGGCTCAGCTGAGGGCACTGCGTGGGGCTGCAGGTGCCTGGAGGAGGGAGAGCTGGCTTCCCATGTAGGGCAGCAGAGAGCTGTGGTGACTCCTCCTCCGTGCCAGATCTAGGCTTGCCGCTTGGCCACTTGAGAGTGGATGCACCCCATGTCTTCTCTGGCGTTGGGTGGGCTGGCACCTAGCTCCAAGCCCGTGGAGGGTGGCAGCCTGTGCTGCTCTCTCCTTGGCACCATGGAGCGCTGGGGCGGGCTGAGCCCTTGCCATGGCTTTGCTCCCTGCAGCCTGCTGTCTTGGGGCTGCTGGCCTGGTAGGAGGGAAGTAGTCGCTCTGATCTGTGCTGGCAGGAGCATGCAGCAGCAGCGACCAGAAGGGAGAGAAGAGTTGTGCCGAAGTCCGGCTCCCCCTTCTCAGCCCTTGGGGACATTGAGCTGGGATTTCTCCTGCAGCAGGGCTGCTCACTGGGTCATGGAGGGATTCCTTCCTTTCAGGGAGAATATGGCCCAGTTAGGGATGATATTTCCAGCTCTGACTGACGGTGTCCTGTCTGGACCCCTCCTTGGGTGCGGTGCTCCCAGTGCCTGGAGCATGCTCAGGTTTAAGGTGCAGAGAATGTGCCTCGTGTTGCGTGTAGCTGGCTCCTCTCTGACTGCAGCCCCTTTCTTTCCCCCCAGGGTGTTGGGCTCTGGGCTCATGCCACCCCCCGGGCAGTGTGGGTGCTGCTGGAGGGGGAACCGTGGTGCAGAGTGGCAGTGGCATCCCCTGCCCTGCTTCAGGTCCTGCTCTCTGGGGCTCCCCACCTCAGCTTTCTGCCCCAGTTGCCGAGCTAGCTGGGCTCTGGGAAGTTTGGAAATGGGCCTGGTGTGTGTGTGGCAGCCAGGTGATGGGAAGGTATTTCCCAGCCCAGCTGGAGAGGAGGAACAGCACTGTGTGGTTGGGTGCAATGCAGAGCGTTGGTGCCATGGGTGGCCAAAGGGGTTTGCTCTGTGCCATGGAGGGGAAAATCCTGTGCTCCAAATTCCTGCCCTTCCCTGGCTCTGGCTCAGGGAGATTAGGGGCACAGGGGGTGCTAGCCCCCCCCAGGAATGGGCTCCCATCGCCTGGGAGCAGCGCAGATGCCTTCCCTCCATGCCGTTTGAACGAGCAGTTGTTTAGTTGTGGAGTGATATTTGGGAAGGATTCAGGGATGCGTCCAGGCTCAGGGCCAGCTCGTGATGCTGAGGCTTGGCAGCTCCGTCCGTTCCAGCTCTGCGCTCAGTCCAGAAGCTTGCACGGTATTAGAGGGAGGGGGGAAAGGCTTGGCTGGAAAAATACAACTAGCACCAACCCACCAGGCACTGGGCTGAGTCACTGCGGCACAGGGGTAGGGGACAAGAGGGGTGCCAGTGGCAGGGGGAAAGACTGGGGGCTGGACAGGTGGTGGGGGGCAGCTTGCATCCATCTAAACCCAATCTTTGTGATTCAGATCCACAGAAATACTTGGGGACCGAGGGCTTGTGCAGAGGGTTTAAAAAATGCCAAGGACATACAAATGCCCAAACCCCTGTGTATCTCTGGACTGAATATTGCAATGAGAAGCACCCCAACACCCCTCAAAATCCTCCTAACAGCTACAGGGAGGGAAAAAATGGGGTGGAAAAGAGCAGAGCCCCCCAGGAGAGGAGGGGAGCATGGAGGGGGCAGTTAACCGTCTCTGGCACCGTCCCAATGGGTAATAGCATTTGCAGTGGGTCGGAAATGGATGTTTGCTTGTGTCTGTCAAAGACTCTTGCCCCAACCCTGGGGGTCTGAGGAAGGGTCCTGGAGGCTGGGCCGAGGTGAGGCACATCCCCCCACAGTGCTGGGCTTCCCGGGAAGGAGAGCAGCCTGGGCTGGTGCCCACCCACGTGCAGCTGTCACCGATGGAGCCTGGCCATCCGCCCCCAGCAGGGACATGCAGACAGGCGCCTGACCTCCGGTGGGAACGAGGCGTCCTGACGGCCGCGCCGGGGCTGGGAGGGGACGGCTGTGGCATTAGGGCTGGGTTTGTTTACATCCCCCACTGCTATAAATTGCCCAGTGCGTCCAGGTTCAGCGATGAGGAACATCTCGCACCTCCTCCGTTCCTGGGGAGTGAGCACTCCCGCTCCCGCTCCTGTTTCCCGGAGGGGGCGGGAAAGGGGCAAGGGTGGACCTTCACGTCCCTGCCTCCTCCCAGTTAGGCATCTGGGGACATCCTTTCTTCTTGCCCAGGGCCCTGGGGCATGTCATGCCCAGGCACCCTGAGATGCAAGGCCCAAGATGGCTGTGATGGGTTGTCCTTGGTTGTCCATCGTGGGATTTGCTGGTCTCTTCGCTGGGCAGCTGCTCTCTGGCTGCACTGACACGTGTGGGGCTGGTGTGAGATGGGGGGAACCTGTGTGGTGTCGTACCCAAGGGGACAGGTCTGAGCGTCAGCTGGGCATTTATAGTGCAACATGAGGCTGCATGTGGCTGGGAGCCGCCATTTATTTCCCACTGGGAGCAGAAGGGGTGTCTGGAGCCGTGTGCAGGGGGCTGAGGTGAAGTGAAGTCTCCCTTGAACCCCCAGCAACCATGGGTCTATCTGTGGGAGCCTGACTAATGTTTTCTCTCATTTTTTCTCTCTCTGTCCCTATTGTCTATTGTGATATATGTTCTGTCTGTCCGTCTGCCACTTCCTTTCCCTGTGGTGGACTGTGTCCATGTCCTGTGGTCTCCCACCCTCCCCTCCATCCCTTTTGCACCCCCTGTTCTGGGTGTGCTGACAGAGTACAATGCCAAGCTCAGGGACCTCTGCAAGAGCACCAAAGCCCCCCGTCCTCCTCTGAACCAGCCACGGTCCTTCTCCTTCTCTGGTTTGTTCTGTTCCACCTTCCTCTTTCCTTCTCCTCCCGCCTTCCATCCTTCTCTGCCTTCCTTCCTTCTCCTCCTCTTTCCTTCTCCTCCATCTTTCCTCCACTTTTCCTGCATGCTGAGTGCTCTGTGTGTTGCATGGACACGGGATGGGGGGAGGCTCAGGAGACCCTCCTCACACAAGATTTATCCCCTTTTTCAGCTGGGCGAAGCTCAGTGTCCCTCCCGCCTTGAGTTCCTCCAGTGCATGGGGGAGCCCCTGGCCCTGGGCACAGACTCTCCCACCCACACTGGGTTTTGCTTCTCATTCAACCCCAGAACTGATGTCTGGTGGGTTTTATTCCTGTGCCATGTCCTGGTGCTCAATCCAAACCCTCTGAGCTTTGCCCCAGCCCCAGCTTCTGCCCAGGGAAGCAAGGGCAGGAGTGCAGTTTGGCAACCCCTTGGTTCAGCCAGCTTCTGGCCTGGCAGGATCTCGCCTGCCCCAAACCTGGGGGCTTCCCTCCATTGGACTGTCCACAGCCAGGCAGTGCAAGCTGCAAAGGCTGAATTTTAAGAAGTGGCTTTTGCAGGACAAGTGAATGCCTTGCTCTTTGGAGGTGAATCTCTGCTGGGCTGCCAGGCCTGAGTGAGCTGTGCTGGGGACCTGCTCAGCACCCATGCAGCAATCTGCAGGTTTTGCATCCACGAGTCCCCAGGGCGGGCAGGAGGAGGGGGTGGAGAGGGGCTGGGGGCAGAGCTGGGGGATGGGGGGTGAAGAGTGGGCTGGGGATTCACCACTTCTGTGGGTGACTTCTCTCTCCCTGCTAGCCACCTTGGGTTTCTCCCCAGGAGAACCGAAGAGGTTTGAACCCTCCAAATCTTTGATGCAGAGTAACATATTCTGCCTGTGCCTGTTTGCAGTGATGAACAGTGCTGCCGGCTGTGCTGTGCTGGGGGCACAGCCTGCTCTCGAGCGTCCCCGAGACTAGGGACGAAGCCACCGAGCTGGCTGGGGGCAGAGAGTTTAGGAGCCCCATGCCTGTCACAGCAAAGCCAGACTGTCCGTGCACATGTGGTCCTGACTTGGCTACTGATGTGGACCTGGCCATGAATTCCTCCAGAGGACAAGCTAGAAGATCAGAGGCAGGGTTTATCTAGGCTTAATCCAGGGCTGACCTGTGGCTGCCGAGCCTGGCATGCTGCTTTTGGCCACTGCCGGCACATGCTGCTCGTGCCTGGAGCACATCTCTCTCACCGAGGGACTGTGCATCAGCCCCAGCTGCACCCATCTGTGGATGGTTGCATCAAAAAAGTGCCCTGGGAGGAGGGTAGAGGTAGACGTGGCTGTGGCCTGTGGGATGGGGGAGTCTGGCTCTGGCGGAGAGCAGACCAGGGCGATGTCTGCTGCTGTCCCTCATGCAGGGAGAAAGCAAGTTTTGACCTCTCTGGCACTGGGTATCCTGTGTCCCAGCCTGGCCCTAATGGCTGGGTGCAGCATCCCACAGGCGCAGTGGGGATGTAGTGCCAGATTAGCAAGTGAAGCCGGCTCGCAGCAGGGGCGGCAGCAGTGGTGTGAGGCAGGGGGAGCCACGGGGGTGCAGCCTGCTGTTTGGTGTTTCGGCTGCTCTCGGTGTGCTGTGATGGGGGAACCTCATCCGCGCAACCGGGCAGGGCATCCTGGAGGAGCGTGAGCTGGCCGTGAACGGTTGGGCTGCGCCACACCGTGCCCCTGGGGACAGTTTGCCCTGCCAAAGCTGGGCTGGGCTGTGTGTCTGCAGAGGGGGGCACACCAAGGCGGGGTAAGGATACTTTAATTTTGAAGAGTCATTTCCAGCATGTCAATCACCCAGGGGTCGGGGGAAGCTGTGCGCAGAGCCTGGGTTTCCTCCAGGCTTTGCTGCAAGTGCCCTGTGATGTTTCCCACTCTCGGCTCCCGAACAATGAGTCCCTTTTTCCCTTCTTCCCTCCCCTCCCCGCCGTCCCCGTCTGTTTTCCATTTCTGGGGAGCAGAGAAGCGAAAGTGTGGTGAACTCATGGGTGTCTTGAGCGCAGGGCACAGAGCGGGATTCAGTGCTGTGCAGGCACTTGGCCGGCGCTGCCAAGCGCTGGCTGCTCCCGGGAGCTGTGGGGGCTGTGGCAGCTCCCGCGTTGCACTGTGTCCTTTTGCCAAGCAGTTTTTCTCCAAGACCCGTGCGCTGATTCCCACGTGGCCCCCTGCTCCCACCTCCTCTTGGGCCTTCTCCTTGGGGTGTCCAGCCACATGCTCCCTCCCTGTCCCCTCTCCGCCTGCTTGGGGTCTGGGGACACCCAAATGCATCGCGGATGGGTGACACAGAGCCATGGCTGGTCCCTGTGCCAGAGCGGGAGGCCCCATGCTGCAAACAAGTGATGTGGGCTGACAGCCGTGCTCCAGGGACCTGGTGTTGTGCCTCCCAAATTAAAAAAGCAAGCAACGTGAACACGTGCAGCTTGAGGTGGGGCCCAGTCCCTGTCTCTCTGCAATGCTAAATCTCTGCAGCTCACTTTGGGGTAGGGATGCTCCCAGTGGCGTTGCAGCTTGTGCTGATCCACGAGAGCGCAGGACCCGACACTTGGTGCATGAAGCAGAGAGAAGAAAAGAAAATGCAGAGTTTTGCTTTATTGTCTCCCCATTTCTTTTCTTCCCGTGCTTGCAACTTACAGATTCATTCACTTAGAAGAAGTGGAGCAAAAGATTTAGGATGGCTGCTTACAGCGCTCCCGATTGGCCGCCGTGTCTGCATTGCAGCTTCTCAGAGGCCCTCTCCCCTCCCCGTCCTCACTGATGGCCTTTTTAGCTGCCTGCCCCTGCCCCCCAGGCTGGGGCTGGCTGCCTCCGAGCCAGGGAGCACCTGCAGACTGGACCGACCGGGGAGTTGTGTTTCAAAGCGGCTCTTAGTGGAATTTTCCAGGCCGCCTCCGCGGCTGGAGCCAGCCCTGCTGGCGCGCGGCCCCTGCCTCCCAGCCCCGCCACTTCTCCCCGGAGCGGTGATTTTATTGTTGTTGCCATTAACTGCACTGATTATTTAGAAATGCATCCACCTCCCTTGCTAGCTCTGAGCCCATCCCTGAGCCGGGGAAGCTCTGACGTCGCTTGCGCACGGCTTTGTGCGTGAGTGGTATGTGCAGGGACGGAGGAGAGGTCAGCGGGCGCGAGGCGTCAGGCCCGGTCGCAGCCCCACAGAATGACGGGAAGCAGCTGATGGCTGGTTTTTCTCTGTGAGCCCGTGGGAAAGGAGTTGGTGTTTGAAAAGTGCATTTCCTGGAGAATGATATTGTCCTTTTATTTATTTATTTTTTTTTGGCGTTCTGGGCCGAGAGCATTGTAAGAGCTCTGTGGCTCTGCAGGAAAGGCTGAGGGGACAGTGCTGTCACCTTTGCCGGTCCCCACGTTGCCGTTCCTGCTTGCTGCGGCATCTCCCCACTACCGCGGTGCTCTGGCTCGGGATGCACTGGAAGCTCGGGGATGTGGCCGGGGCCGCGGGATGTTGTTGGCCCCTTCCAGGGCAGGGCGAGCAGCAAATCTGAAATCAGAGAGTTGCCTCACTGCCATGTGGGTCCCGAGGAGGAGAGGGACTGCAGTGCGGCTCTGAGTTATACCCATGATAACTCTGTTCAGTCTCTGCTGAGGCCTCCTGCGCCAAACCTGGCACCATGGCTGTTTTGGGGAGCTCCCACTCAGAGCACAGCATGTGCCGGCTCCAGGTGCCGGTTAACCTCCTTGTGAGGGGAGCTCCAGTGTGGGGCCAGCTGGAGTGGAGCTTTCAGCTGGGCCTTGCTGGGCACTGGGAGAGGTGGGGTCACATCCTTCATCCCAGCCCTCTGAGCACCCTCTGCCCTATGCTGGTTTTGCCCCGTTCCTCAGCCTTCTGCCCCTCAGCCCTGCTTTGTGGATGAGCTAGGATCTCTGGTGGGATCCATCCTATGTTTCCCTTCAGTGACTTGCTCACTCCCTACTCCTCCACTGGGACTAAGTGCCCCTTGGCCCTGCCCCATGCTGCAGGTGCCAATGCTTTGTGGGGTGTTTGCCCTGCTCTTGTTGGGGGCACAAAAGAGGAGGAGACTTGGAGGGAGATGGAGAGAAAAGGCCGGTCTCCCATGTTAGAAAAGCTTGTGCTGGGGAGGCAGGAGAGCAGCAGTGGTGTGCTGTGATTCCCTGCCCCATCCCTCTGCATAGCCCTTCCACTTGCCTGGGTGCTCCCTCTGCCTTGGGGACTTGCTGCAGAAATGCACCTTTTCTGCTCCTGTAATTGGAGCCACTTCTGGCTGCAGGAGCAGGGATGCAGGCCAACACAGCTCCTCCAGCACGGGGGAACTGGCCCTGTCCCCCGTGAAGCACCCGTTACCCTGGGGGCAGATCCTGGCCCTTGCTTAGCCTGCAGGTCCCCATGTGCTTTGGGGGCTCGGGCAGGCAGCATCCCCCTTGCTCTGCTAGCTGTCACCGGCTCTCTGGGCTGTTGGAGGATGCTCGTACCCACCGTACCCAGTGCTGGGGGATGCTCTGCCCAGCCGAATCCAAGAGTCAGGCAGTGCTTGGGAAGGCTAAAGCAGTGATCTGGATGCTAGCCACAGAAAAAAAAAAGCAAGCCTAACTTGCTTTTCTGCTTGGCTATGGACCACTGCTTTAGGGAATGTCTGATCCAGCTTGAAACAGGCCATGGCAGGGGGGTTAGATGCTGCCCTGAGATGGGGGCAGGTGAAGCTGCCATTCCTGCTGGACGCAGCCCCAGGGAGGCCTCTCGGATCAGCCATCCATCAGCTGCAGGGAATCTCCTCCTGGTCCCCGGCTCAGTTGGTGTCTCCTGACCGCATCGCCTGCCCTGTGCTTGCCCCTGCAGGCGTGCAGTCTCGGGAGAAGCCCCCAGATGAGAGCGCCGTCCCTGCCCGCAAGCGGCCCCCCAGCGAGAGCCACTATGAGAAGAGCTCGCCGGAGCCCAGCTCGCCACGCAGCCCCACGGTCCGCTCGCCTGTGCACAGCGTCTCGCCCGAGGTGGTCAGCACCATCGCAGCCAACCCCGGAGGGAGGCCCAAGGAGGTGCGACGGGGCTCGGCCACAGGCGGGCAGCTGGTGGGGGAGATGATTGCCGCTGGGGAGGGGAAGGGCCTGGAGATTGCTAGAGGACCTTTAGCATCCGCAGCATCCCATGGCAGGAGGTTTGGGGATTAGTCATGCTTTTTGTGGTGGTTTTTAGCAGGCAGGATGGGAAAACCTTCCCTTTGCCCCCTCCACTCCCTGCTCCCTGTGTCCTGGAAGTACATGTTGTGGGGCTGGGACTGACCCTTTCTCTTGCTCTCCTGCAGCCTCACCTCCACAGCTACAAGGAAGCCTTTGAAGAGATGGAGGGTGCCTCCCCCACTAGCCCACCCCCCAGCGGCGGTGAGACTTCTCCCCCCACCTCAGCCTTCCCCGTCTCGCCACAAACCCCTTACTCCAACCCCTGTAAGTGCCGTGGCTCCAGGAGGTGGAGGGGCTCGGTGGGTGGCTTTCGTCAAGCCAGAGAGATGCCAAGGGTCAGACAGCTCCAGGCTGCAGACACCCACCACCATGTTCATCACTCCTCCTCTCTCTCTCTCTCTCTCCTTTCTCCCCTTCACATCCCACCACCCGCTGGTCCAGTGCTTCCCACTGCTCCACAACATCCCACACCCAGCACCTTCCTCTTGGCTTTTCCCTGTCCTCCACGCACTGGGGCAATTCACAGCAGGGATCCTGAGGCTGGATGGGAGACAGGTGGCAGGGTGTGCAAGATAGCATCCTTCCCCCCCCCAGCCCACTCCAGCACCTCCCCATCTTTCCTAATGGCACGGCATAAAACCAGAGACGTTGCTATAGCGGGAGAGCGGGGGAGGCAGGAGGGTAAACAGCTGGAATAGGCACTCGGTGCAGTCTCTTGCAGGCAGTGTCACTTCTCACTCACTATTTCCAGTGCAGGAGGGGCCAAAAGGCTGGGAGGTATTTGCAATAGCGTGGCCCTTTGCATGTGGTACTTCTCTGCTCCTCTGTTTCCTTTCTGACTAACCCCGACCTGAGTCACGGTGGGTTTGTGTGGACTGGGTTTGTCTGACTGGCTCTAGCGGCAAAGCCTGATGTGGAGCAGCACGTCAGCACAGTGCGACTTGGGCTGGAGCAAGGCAATGGAGCAGCCGCTCAACTGGGAAACTCAGCAAGGCTCGTTGCAAAGATGGCAATTCGCCCCCCAAACTTTTGTGGGATGAACGCTAAGGGATGCACTGATACTGGAGATGCTGCGTCTGCCTGCAGCCCCCTCCGATGCCATATCCTGGTCCCAGCTGGCAGCATGGGTTGCAATGGGCCCACCTGCCCCATTTAGCTTGTCCAAGCGGGCTCACAAGACTGTTTCCTTCTGCGGTGTTGCTGCTTCTCCTCTGCAACACGCTGATGTCTGAGACCTGTTTCACGGGATGCAGCGAATGGAGTGTGGGAGTGTCCCTGGGGCATCTGGCAGCTGGGAAATGGCCCCGTTGTTCCAGGGGGATGGGGAGAGCTCGGCCCCGGGGTGGGAACTCCATGGCAGGGGGACAGTGGCTCCTTCTGGGGATGAGTCACCCAGAGAGGTGACGGGAACTGCCTCACTGGCGAAGTGGCCCTGAGGCTGTGTGTCTTGTTGAACGCCAGCTGCGGCGGCCTGGGAAGTTTGAAGCTGAACCTTTCAGGCTTAGCCAAAGTGCCATGCGGGGGGATGCAGGAGCGATTCCCCTCCATGGGGAGATTGCTGTCCTCAGGGGAATTCCCAGCCATAGGAGGCCCACACAGTTTGTCAGCCAATGGAGGCGTGAGCTGACGCCGTGGCTTGCAGCTGACCAGATTTGGGGAAATCAGACACTCGCCAGAGCCGGGGAACACACTGCCATCTCGCCCTTGCTTGGTTTCCCAGTGACTCGGCTGCACAGTTGCTCCAACCCAAGGCAGCCGTGAAGACGGGTCTGGCTTTCCTCTGTAGCTGCCCACCACCCACCACCTCCCAGCATTGGGCGCTGTGCCCCAGCTGTAAGTTGGGACATTCAACCACCACCGAGGAATGTGCCCTGAAACACTCTCCAATTCCATCTGCTGGCGGCGAAACGCCTCCCTGCATATCCTTCAGCCACCTCTGTGCTGAAGTCTCTTCCGGCGGATTAGAAAGCTGGATTGTTTGTGGCTCTGGTAAAATGCAGCATCAAGGAGACAGGAGTCAAACCCGTGGGGTGGGATGGGGCAGGACGTGCAGTCAGCTTGGAGACACTGACTGTACTGCGGTTTGCCTGGCTCATCCACCGTTTCCACTGCACCATGAAACCCTGCCGCCCAGTACTGCCAGTGCATCCGTATCCATACCCATACATGCGTGTACAGCTCTGCCGTATATGTGTGTTATGGACACACACCACAAACCACACGTGCATTTCCACCTCTCAGGGAACATGCCATATACGACCATCCTCACCTGCCTGTCGAGCTGTTCTGAAGGACATGGAATTTTTTGACAGTCCTGCTGCCTGTTTTGTGGGTGTGATGAACTGCTCTGGGCCAGCCCAGCCTCAGCAGAGCCAGATGGGGATCAGAAGGGGGGTTGACTGTTCGGGAGAGCTGGCAGAGGGGAGGTGGCTGCCCTCATAGGGATGACGAAGGAGGCTTGTGCCTATGGTAGGAGCTTTCCCTTATGGGGACACTGCTGGGAAATGGGATCTGGGCCTGCCCCAGCAGGTATAGCCCCCTCCCTCCAGCCTGCCATTCCTGGGGGAGGCTGCTTGTTCCTGGGCACCTCCTGCCCTGAGTGCATCCTCAAACGGAGAGGGGGACCGGTGCTGTGTCCCAGGGTGTTGCTTCTGATGAGGGCTGGCTCCCTGCCCTGTGTCTCATCTTCCCTTCAAGTGCCTGATTGCAGCCAGTGGGGGGAATGGGTTGTGGAGGGCTGTGAGCTCCCAGGCAGTGACACCACCAGCCTTTCTGAAGCTTTATTTGCCACCCCTCTGTTAACGCTGTTATTTTTCCCTCCTGTGCTGACAGTGCGTTCTCCACCTGGCCTGGCCAAGACCCCGTTGTCAGCACTGGGGCTGAAACCCCATAACCCGGCCGAGATCCTGCTGCACCCGGTGGGAGGTGAGTGTGGGGCCGGTGCTGCAGGCACTGGGGCTGGAGGTGGTTCTCCATGGGGGACATCCATGGGGTTACCCCTGGAAGGTCCCTTGGCTGTAGAAGGCACTTCTGCCTCCCCCTTTGGGCCAGGCAGCCCTGGGGCACTTGTAGCTTCCGCTGGGACCTCTGGGACTGTTTGCCGATGGGGGAACTCAGTGCTGCTGTGGGGGGCTCAGCCTAGCAGGGCGATATGGCAGGGGATGCGCAGTCGCATTGATCAGCTCCCCACTACTGGAAATCTTTGCTGGTGGAGGCTGAAAAAGCCCCGCGTCTTGTCTCCTCCTCAGCCTACTCCTCCCTCGCTCTCTTCATCCCTCCTCCTCCCAGTGCAGCTGGAGAGGGTTTGCTCTTTCAGGAGCCGAACTTGTCATCCAGGACAGTATCCAGAGCCCTCTCCATCCCAGGAACAGGTCCCTGAGTGCAAAGACTCCAGCTACCCCATGCTGGGCTCGCTCAGCTGTGCTGGGGATGCATCCCAGAGCTGTCGGCTAAGCCAGACACCTTTCTGCTCCCCAGCAACTGGCCCCTCCCAGGGGATCTCGGAGCTGAAAGCCCAGCTGCGACCTGGAAGGGAACGGCTTGGCTGATGCTCTCCTGGTGCTTGCTGGGTTTTTCTCGGAGCAGCCCTTTATGGTTGCTCTCTGCCAGGCTGTTCCCACTTCCCCACCCCAAACCAGCCCCCTCAGGTCTGGACATCACCTCCAGGATGCCAAGCTGGTTGCAGTCACCCCAAGGAGCTGTCTCTGGGTTGCAGGGGCCAGATTGGGCGCAGGATCAGGAAGGTGTGGGTCCTTCCGTTGCGCTCCATGTGCCCTCATCAAAGCAAGGCAAAGCCTCTAAACTCAGATTTCTCTCTCTCTCTGTCTCACACCTCCCTTCTTCCATCTCTCCCCCACATCCCATCACTCCCCTGCTCCTCCATCTTTCAGAGCTAGAAGGGGAGGTGGGAGTTGACTCTGGTGAAGGTAAGAAAGGCTTTTCTTTCTCTGTATCTCTTTTTCCCACTCCTCCTCCTGACTGTCTGGGCCCATCACTCAGAGCAGGCTAAAGCTGTCTGAGATAGTAGGTTTCCCTTTGTTGGAGAGGGGCCCCTCAGTCATTCTTTGGAAGTGATTTAGGAGCCTGAGTCTTGCTGATCCCATTCCCTTTTGGGAAGGGGAATGTTGTGTCTTGTGGTGTGGATTCTCCGATGTCTCTGATGCATGGGGTAAAGAGGGACTGATGCTTTTCCTGCCCCTGGTGTTGGGAGTTTCTCTCTGCGGTGTAGATCCCCAGGCACTTTAAAAGGAGCTGCGTGATTGCTGCAGTCTCTCCTGGTGCGTGCCTCGCTCCTTTAGCCACCTGGTCCCAGGAAGCGTGCAGAGGTCCGTCGCATTGGGTGGCAATGGTCCAAGGAGGCTGAAAGCTCTTTGTCTGTGAATGTGGCGCATGATGTCCTCACTGGAGACACACTGCGAAAGCTGGCATGCCTCAGCCAGCTTCAAACTAGTCTGCCTGGGGGCTGCAAGCAACAGTCCTGTTTCCACGATCCTTCCCTCCCCCTCTGGCTGTGCTGCTGCCATTTGGAGGAGAGCGAAAATAAACCAAAGTGCAGCACAAAAGGTCACAAGGCGCAAAGGCTACAAACGTGCTGCTGGCTCAGCTGGGCGCCAGCTTGTCCTTTTGGGCAGTGGCGAAACACACACAGCCTGCGTGCATCCGCTGCCGGGCTGGCGCAGCAGTGAAAAAAAGGTGGCCCACATTCCCACAGCTGTGTCGACCTCCCCACCCCTCACTGGGCTGTGCGTCTCGGCAGGATGGCGTGGCATGGGCTGAGCTGGGACAGCCTCAGTTCTCTCATTGCCCACGGCCTCCATCAGCTGGGTGGGTTCGCACAGCCCCCTGCGCAAGGTTTAGGGATGGCTCTGCCGATCGCGGAGGTATTGCATGGCTCCAGGCCGGTGTGTGTCCCGGGGCAGCAGAGGCTTTGGGAGTGCCTGCAATTACCCAGTGTGCCAGCTTCTATCTAATCATTGTTGGGTGGTTTTATGTTCTTATTTAATGAAAGTTCAGGCCTTCAGGGCCGGGATGGGAAAGTATTTGTTCAGAATCCTTTTCAGTCAGAGGATGTCTCTTTTCAGTATGTTTGCTACGTTTTCCCGTGCCTCCTGGGAACAATTAGTATTTCTCCCCAGAAATTCCTTGAAATACAAATATCAGCCCAAACGTGAACATTTTGGAGATACTGGAGAAAGAGTTTGCTTAAAGTAAATAACACAAAAGATCTTCCATTTCCAGAATTTCCAGATTTTTCAGTGATGGTTTCTTGGATGCCTCAAAGGAAGAAAAGTGGAAATAAAAATAGGCTTTTCCCCCCAATTTTCCTTCTAGGCTTTTCCCAGAAACTTTACCTTTTCACCCTCCAAAGACCCAAATATCTCTTCTGTCCTTCCCACCAAAACCCACAGGAATCAGACAGAAAGGAGCTTGAACTACACTGCTTCTCTGGTCTCACGGTCCTCCAGCCGCTTGTGTGATGGTTAGCCTGGGTGAGGACTTTGGCAGCCCCGTTCTGGTGGGGCTGAATAGCCATCACCAATCTCTTGCAAAGCTGCTTTCCTTCTTTTACCTCTCAGATAACATGACGGCTTTAATGGGGCTGGGTCCGCAGCCCTGAGCAGGGACTGTTGTTTTGGCCTAAAGGAGGTGGTGGGAGCTTTTCAGATGGCATGTCTGGGACACGGGAACAGCCCAAGAGCAGGGAGATGAGCTTGAGCAGTGGCCTGCTCTGTGCTGTTTAGCAGGGTGCAGCTCCCATCAGCAGCGCCTCTGAGCCCAGGGCACCTCTGTACCCCAGCCAGATGCTCCACAAGGGTCTCTGTCCCTCTGGGACAGGACATGGTCGGCAGATGGCAGCCTGCCTGGCCTGTGCCTGGAGCTGGGGTCTGGGGTCTGGGGTCTGGGATCTGGGACAAGAGAGCAGCCGTGCGGGTGCGCTGGCAGCGTGTGAGGTTGGAGCCTGGCTGCCACCTCCGAGGGGTCTTTAAAAAGACTGTTACAGTTGTGATGTTGGGTATTTCTGGCAGGAGCGCAGCCCCCCTTGGTTTTGGGGAGGGTCTGGCACACAGGGAGCTCCTCTCGGGCAGGGATTCCCGAATGGCTGCCCACCCCTGGCTGACTCATGGCCTCTCTATTCTCCCATCCTCTTCCCGTCTCCAGATCCTCTTCCAAGAAAACACGAGGAGGTGAGATCGGATTTTTCAAACTAAAAAAATCCTGCCTAAAACTTCCCAGTTGTTTTTTTTTCTCATGTAGTGAACCAAAGCACTCAGATGTGTGCCCGCAGTTGTGCACCCGCCCTCACTGTCACACACCCACTTGCGTTTGCCTACCCATGCTCCTGCATGCTCATGTGTGGGCTTTCCCTTCCCCTTGCCCTTCTTGCTGAGCCCCTGCCTCCTGCCTCACTTTAATCTCTCTACATTAGCAGGAGGGGCTGGTATTTTTGCAGCCGTTTTGTCTTAACCTCTTGCAGGCTGACTCATTTGTACTGTCTGGCTAATTTTAGTCTGGGGTGGGGACAAGGGGGAAGATGTGTGTAGCTGTGAAATTAATTTAATTACCTAAGCAGCAAAGAGTTTCTTGCAGCTGCCTTGGACATCCCCCTGGATGCCAAGTGCCTTGTCCCTGTCACTCTATGCCTTATGTCCTGCCTCAGCCATTGGTACCCAGCCCATGCTGACGTCACTGGGTTTTCAGCTCAGATCTTTCCTAGGATAGCTGAGCAGGGCTGGGCAGGGAGATTAGCCCCGGGGGATTGACTCATTCTCTCCTGTCTGCAGATGGGGCACTTGCTTTTATTCTCAGTGCATGGAGACAGACGCAAGGAGGGAAGGAGGGAGGGCTGTGACAGTCATTTTCCTTGCAACTCCCTTGGGTTCAGCTCTGAACACAGTGCTGTGCATTGGCACTGCTGGCTGGAAGCCGGCTGTCTTGCCTGCAGGATTAACCAGAGACCGGTTGTTATGACTAATGATAAAAATAACGTTCGTAACGCTAATTACTACTGCAGAGCTGCCTAAGGCATGACCAGCCTGGAGCTGGCCATGCAAAGAGCTGGTGGAGCTGGGGACCTGTGAGGGTGCCTGGCCCAAAGTGTTTCATCCTGGCCAGTGATGTGGTTGGGCAGGGAAGGCGTATGGAAAATATCAGGAGGTGAGTGTCACGGTACTCACTCGGCTCGTGTCCAGTGCTGCCAGCCCAGGCCTGGTCCCAAAGAGGGATAGGGTCCACTGGGCGCTGTGTGTCCAGCACAGGGCAGACTGGGGATGGGGACAGTCTCCAGGCTCTGTTGTCCTCTCCAGCATCCTGGCCTGGCTCAAGGCCTAGAGCTGGTGAACACCACGGCTTTGCCCGTGGTTTTGCTTCCAGTGCTACACTCCGGCGCTGGGCACTGGTTACAGGCACAGAGGCAATCCATGGCATACGTGAGTCATGCAAGGTAGCCATGCCTCCTGGCAAGGTGTGAAATTCCTGTGATGCCGTGGAAGAAAGAGGTTAAAGCTGAAGCCCCTTCCTCCGTCTTGGCTGGTGGGTGGTAACGTGAGGCTGGCTGCTGCTGGGGGGCATCCACACAGCTGGCCTCACCCAGCCTCGATGGAGCAAGAACAGATTTGGTGCTTTCCCTGCTCAGCACTGAAGGCAGGGGAGAAGAAATCCAAGATGGAAAGGGAAGAGGAGACGGAGAGCTGGATCTGCTGGCCAGCTTGGCTAGGCTGCTGACAGCCAGCCCAACCTGCTGTTCCTGGCATGGGACAGCTCGGCATCTCCGAAGGAAAACTGCTTTTTCCGAGTGTGCTTAGGGAGTCCAGTTTCAGGCTGGAATGGGGAGGAAGCATTGAATGCTTCAGTAGAAATAGCTGGGGCTGCTGCCTTGGTTTCTGCTGCTGGAGGTGGCAGGGAGGGGTGGGCTGCACAGGGCAGGGACCGTGGGACATCACTGTCAGTCCTGCCGTGAGTCAGCACAGGCTGGGCCAAGCCACCAGCTCTATTTTTACGGGTTGAGGATGAGTGTGGAGCACGACGTGTGCTGTTTGGCATCCTGGCTGGAGAGGGACGCTGATTCAGAGCAGGGTGGAGGGACAGTGGTGTCAGAGCCTGCAGTGAGGACGAGTTGTGCTGCAGGATGGGACCATGGCCCTGCTTGCTCCGGGAAGGGATGGGCATAGTCCCCCCTCCCTGTTTGCTTGCCGGGGGCTTCGGGAGCTCTCAGAGTAACCTTAAAGTCCGTACAGGGTCCAACCTCTCTGTTTTTGCACAACCCCCTGGGGATGCGGGAGGGAGACAGGCAGATTTGTTTTAGGCTCGGTGAAAAGATGGGGCAGAAGGACGAGGGGAAATGTGCAGCCGGAGGAGCTCAGGTCAAGCACCTTCACTGGTTGAAATGGGGTGACTGGGAAGGGCATGGCCTCGTTCCCACACTCTCACCAGCAGCGCAAGCCACAGGCTCATCCGTTTCCTCTTTCCTTCTGCCACAGAGCCGAGGAGCTACGTTGAGTCGGTGGCACGGACAGCCACGACAGACAGAGGAGGGAGCCTGCCGACCGTCCAGCCGGAGGCCACGGAAGCACCTACCAGGAACGGCATCTTCTCCAACTCCTTCACCACCCCCAGCCCCATCTCCACCAGCAGCCCCATTCACAGCGTGGACGGGTAAGAGGGCAGTGGGCAGGTCCTCATGGCTCTGCATACCTCTTTGCCAGCTGGCAGTGCTGGGGGCTCCTCTGCCATCCTCAGAGGCGACAGTGACCTGACAGTACCCAAGGACATAGAGTTGGGTCAATGGTGGTCACCAGGCGCTCGGCAGCATCTCACTGGGAACGTGGCCCCCAGGGTGGGAGGAGGGATCGGATCTGTACTAACACTGCTCCGGGCTGGGCTGAGCATCCATCCCTTGTGGTGCAATGGAGCCCTCCGTCCCCAGCCCCTCTCCACCCCTGCTTGCTGCCTGCCACTGTCGCAGCCTGTACAGTGGCAGGGAGGAATCAACCAGGCGTTTTGCTGGGAGAAGAGCTAGGAAAAGGCTCTGCCTCCCAGAAAGCGACATATTTTGGTTGGGAATTGGTGTGGGTGTGTGGGAACTGAAGCCGCCTCCAGTTGCTTTCACATGGCTGGCAGTTCCTGGGCTGTCATTCTGCTGCTGCCACTGAGCAACTCAGTGGCTTTCTGGCTCCATGCCTCAGTTTCCCTGTGCACTGCTTGGAGATGTGGTGTCAGCAAGCAGCCATGATGAGCGCCAGCAGCTGAATCCTTCTCCCCTCCCCATCTCTCCTCAGAGCCTCCATCCACAGCTACCCATCGGAGGGCAGCCCCCACGGCACGGTTACGCCTCCCCACACCTCAGCCGAATCTACTTACCGGTCACCCGTTGCCTCCCAAATGCCCTCTGCTCACAGCAGCTACCAAAACTCGTCTCCCTCCTCCTTCGTCGCAGTCCAAGGTGGGGCCCCGGGCCCAGCGTACAGCAGCCCTGACTACCCCGACAGCCGTGGTGGCCTCCCACCGGATCCCCAAGCTCGGCCACAGCCACAGGTTAGCGTGGTGGGGGTCCACACGCTGTCGGGGAGCCCCCGCACCCTGCACCGGACAGTGGCTACCAACACGCCACCCAGCCCGGGCTTTGGGCGAAGAGCGGTCAACCCCAGTGTCACGGGTGCTCCTGGTAGCCCTGGCTTGGGCCGGCATGCTGTGGCAGCCCACAGCAACCTGGCCGTGGCACCGGGGAGCCCCAGCCTGGCCAGGCATCAGGCCATGGTGGCCGGCCCCCCCGGCAGCCCCACATATGGCTACACCACCCCGGAGGAGAGGCGCCCGACGCTGTCTCGGCAGAGCAGCTCCTCTGGCTACCAGCCTCCCTCCACGCCGTCCTTCCCCGTCTCGCCGGCGTACTACCCCGGCACCAGCACGCCCCACTCCTCCTCGCCGGACTCGGCTGCCTACCGGCAGGGCAGCCCCACGCTGCAGCCTGCGCTGCCTGAGAAGAGGAGGATGTCGGCCGGGGACCGCTCCAACAGCCTGCCCAACTACGCCACCATCAACGGCAAGATGTCCTCACCCCTCTCCAGTGGCATGTCCAGTCCCAGCGGAGGCAGTGCCGTGACTTTCTCCCACACCCTGCCGGACTTCTCCAAGTTTTCCATGCCAGGTAAGGGATGCCCAGGGCCTCCCTCCCAGGGAGACAAGAAAATAGAAAAAGAAATAGGAGAAACTTTTGCTTTTCCTGTTTGGCATGTCTTGAGTCTCCATTCCCTCCCCTCTCTTTGCCCCTCTGGCTCTCCCCTCTTCTTCGCTGGTGAGCAGGGAAGTGGTCATGGCTGTGATTTGATTTATTCCTCCTGTTGATGTAGAAACCCGCGGCACTTCTGGGGCTTGGGCCACTTCCTGCTTTTTCTGCTTTTCAAAACAGCGAATCTAAACAGGAAAATACTGACTTAGCATCAGAAGCAAACTTGCCATTGTGCTGGCATAAACAGTGCAGGAGTTCGTGTATGGGGAGATCAAAGTCCTGGGAGGCCGCTCACATCCGCGTGGCCTTTCTCCCCCGTGGGGACTCACCTAACCCAGAGCCCTGTTCACTGCTGGCTTTGCCCCAGAGAGACCCTGCTGCAGCGCATCCGGGTGGCCTCCTTATTTTGAAAAGCTGTGCCGTGCCCTGGGTGCTACGATGCCTGAAACCTGTCCCCCCGCTCTTGTTAGGAGACGCCTCCATGACGCCAAGATTGGGCTGATAGGATGAGGGGAATAAAGCGCTGGTGGAGCAGTGGCTCCGGTGGCCGGGTTGGTTTCGCAGCCCTTTGTGGACTCCCTGGCTCCCGCGACGGCCGCAGTGTTCACGTTCGCTGCGAGCTGCCAACCTTGTGGGCTGCGGGGAGGAGGGACGTTTCTGAGCTGTGAAGCGTGAGCGTGAAACCGTAGCAATTAGGGAGCAGGCTGGAGACTGGAGCAAACCCTCTGCAGGTGACTAGACTGCAATGGGCTGATAATGCCTGAGGTGTTATCTGACCTGGCCTGGCAGGTTGTTTGCTTGTATGTTTGTGAAAAGCAGGTGGTTAGAAATGTAGTGTGAGCAAAGCGGAGGCTTCATAACAGGAGCGGTGGGTCCCCTCGGGGCTGTGCCACAGACAGAGCGTGGCAAGATTGGGCCGCGCTGGGGCTGGGGACCCGCCGCCTTTCCTGGGGGGCATCTGCCTGTCTGGGTGCTCTGCATGGAGCAAAGATCGGCAAGGGATTTATTTTTATGATGGATCAGCCACATCTTGAACACTGGAGAGTGGTAAATATCCTCCAAAGTCAATGGATCTCCCCACTGCCCTCTGGAGATCCCACATTTTTCCTCAGACAGCTTTTATTCACCTGGCTGGCTGACTTTTAAATGATGAATGATTTTTTCTCAGCATATGTGCAGGATAAGCTCTTCCCTGCATAGCCTTTCAAGGCTTGTGCCTGGGTTTAGCTTTAGATGCAGCCCTGCCAGCTCCAGGTGAAGATCAGCCTGCCTCTGTCTGGACTGCAACCTGCCACGACCTGAGGTTAAGGCAATATGCTGGGGCTAAAATGAGCTGAAGATATTAATACTCCTGGAGATCAGCTGGCCATCCTGCAGGCAGGAGCTGCTCATACAGGGTTTTATATACAATGTCTCTTGACTTTTTTTCTTTTCTTTTCCCCTTTCCTTCCTGCAGACATCAGCCCTGAGACTCGTGCCAATGTCAAGTTTGTCCAAGACACTTCCAAGTACTGGTACAAACCAGAGATCTCCAGGGAGCAGGGTGAGTAAATTGCTTGGGGCGAAGGATTTGGCTGAGTGAGCCGCGTTTGAGACTCAGGGTGCACCGCTGCATTGGAGGCTGAAGTTGGAGATAGCTGCAGGATTGTGGGGGCTAGAAAGGATTTCCCTGAGGGAAAATCCTAGGGCTAGGTAGGAAATGAAGATGCACTGGGGATGCTGGGGCTGTGGGAGGAGGGGTTTGCGTCCCAAGTCAGCTGCAGGCTTGCATGATGTGGGCTCCCCAAACCTTCCCCCTTTGAGCACTGGTCTCTCCCCGGTGTGCAGTGGAGCTACGCAGCTTGGTGTGTAAAGCACCCGGATCTTGCACAGGTATTGCTCAGAGGGGTCTCAGAGCTGGGGCAAGCGAGCTCCCCATCTTGACCACCACCCGCCGGTTTCAGAGGGCATGTTGGCTCTGCGCCTGCCAGGCCTGAGAGCTGCCTTTCTCTCTCTGCAGCCATCACGTTGCTGAAGGACAGGGAGCCGGGGGCTTTCATTATCCGCGACAGCCATTCCTTCCGGGGAGCCTACGGCCTTGCCATGAAAGTAGCGTCCCCACCTCCCACGGTCATGCAGCAGAACAAGAAAGGTATTGTGTGCCCTTCTCCTTCCCACGCCAAGATGCTTTCTATTGTTCAGCCCGCGGCAAGTGGGCAGCTGGGTCTGCTGAGTATGGTGTGCCCTTGGGTATGTGCTGATGTGGCAGCATCCATCCTTCCCTCCCATCTCTTCCCTAGCCCTCCCCTCCGGTGGCATGGGGAAGCGCTGGACACTGCCCTGAGCTGTGGAGGGCTTGGGGGCATTTGCAACTGGTCCTCAGCATGGAGAAATGGGCACAGCCCCCCAGCCCAGCAACACCGCAGGGGAGCCTGGCTTGAGGTCAGCCTTTTGCAAAGGACCTGATACAAGGTCTGCAGGCATGCAGAAAGGCAGAGCACCCTCCCTCAAGCCAGGGACGTGCCAGACTGCTGGATTCCCATGGGATCTCAGGGTGGTGGGGTGGGAGAGGCCAGAGGGGGGGCTGCTCCCATAGGTGAAGGATTGCAGGCAGCCGGCAGGGAGGAGGAGGGTGGCTCTGGTGTGAGAACCTCCCATCTCTTCCCAGGAGACATCACCAATGAGCTGGTGAGGCACTTCCTCATCGAGACCAGCCCACGGGGTGTGAAACTAAAAGGATGTCCCAATGAGCCCAATTTTGGTGAGTGCCCCCATGTGCTTCCCCATCTTCAGGGCTGGGAAGGCCTTTACTTTGCTGGACTGTAAAAGCAGAGCAAGCAGGTGTCTGGGAGAGCCTCTGCCTTTGCCACGGCCACTTGTTCCTGCATAACTGAGTCCTGCAGGTGTTTGGAGCAGAGCCCTAAGAAGCCTCTGGGGCCATGCATGCTCATGCATGCACATGTGTGCACACTCATGTGTGCATATATGCACAAGTACTTACCTTCATACATGCCTAAATTTAACTGAACACCCCTGTATCCATGTGAACATGACACACAAATGCACACAAATGCACCAATATGCATATCTACACGTGTGTGTGTGCACGCACATCTGAACATAAAGTGCACACCTGTGCACGCACATGTATTTTCACCTGTGCACAGACACATAGGTGCCTGTCCATGCACATCTGTGTGCATGCGCACAGACCTACTGCCCTGCATTTGTACACGGAGATACACACACAGAGCAGACATGCATGTGCACACAGCTCCCTTCATGTGCCTATATGTGCACACAGTCACATGCACACATCCAATGGCATGCATGTACACATGCTGCTTGGTCTCCTGCACATGCACACACATGCAAATGTGAATGCACAGGGTTGCACAGACTTTGTTGAAGTGTGTGACAGATCCTCAGCTTTTTGGGGGCAGAGTGAGAGGAGGAGAAATGATGCTGTTGGGCAGGATGAAGGGCGGTGACTTCCCTTGTTCCAATTATCCCGTGGCTAATGTGCTCCAAGGCAGGGTATTACATGTCACCGGACCTGTGCTGATTGTCTCCTGTCTCTCCCCAGGGTGCCTCTCGGCTCTAGTGTACCAGCACTCCATCATGCCCTTGGCCCTGCCCTGCAAGCTGGTCATTCCTGACCGAGGTGAGAGCCAGGCTCAGAAGGGAGCAATGGGGCAGCATTGCCCCTCTGCAGCTTGGGACAGGATCTTGGTTCCTCTGCCAGCCAGAGCCACATTCAGGGCTGTATTTCCCCAGCAGAGCCAGTCCTGGGGATGTGCTCCCTCTTCTCTCCGTGCTGGGGGCTGTGCTTCCCCACCATTCCCCTTACACCCATGTGCTCAGACAGTTCAGGTCCAGGCTGGGCTTTTCCCTTGGGGTGGTGTGCTGGGAGCCAGCATCCATCCTGGGATCCGATGCCCAGCAGTTGGAAAGGGGATAGTGCATCTGCCCCCACAGCCTGGGCTGCTGGGGACAGGGTCACTTGTCAAGCAGGGAGAAGCAGTGATGTCTCCTCTCTTCTAGATCCTACTGAGGAAAAGAAAGATGCAGCGTCAGCCACCAACTCCACCACGGACCTCCTCAAACAGGGTGCGGGTGAGTAGGCAGGGGCTGCCCAGAGCCCTGCTGCCATGGGGTGAACATGGCCTGGAGCGATCGCTCAACGCACGCCTGCTCTGTCTCTCCTTCCAGCTTGCAACGTCCTCTTTATCAACTCGGTGGAGATGGAGTCGCTCACTGGCCCCCAGGCCATCGCAAAAGCTGTCTCCGAGACGCTAGTTGCCGACCCTACACCCACTGCTACTATCGTCCACTTCAAAGTATCCGCGCAAGGCATCACCTTAACAGACAACCAGAGGAAGTAAGAGCTCCCAGAGCTGTGTCCCCAGGTCCCCAATGCCCAAGCATGTGTGGGACTAGAGTACCATGCTGGGAGCTGATTAGCCGTGACCCAGGGAGCACGTTGGTGAAGAACGTCCCTGGGGTGGCATTAGGCTGCTCATAGGCAGGGATGAGCTCCGCCCTTGACTCTTGGAGCATCCCAGGGGAGACCTAGGGAAATGGTCCCCATACTGGTGGGGACTCAGTGGCGATGGGCTGGTACTGCTTTGGGCCGTGATGGTGGGGCAGAGGCAGGGGGCTTGCTGACTGTGACTCCCTGCCTTGTGTTTCAGATTGTTCTTCCGACGACACTACCCCCTCAACACCGTCACCTTCTGTGACCTGGATGCCCAGGAAAGAAAGTGAGTGCCCTAGCTCAGGGGGAGCTCATCCCCCCTGCCCTTCCTCTCCCTCCAGGCTCCTGGGCTGCTTGGAGCAGGGTTGTTGCTTGCTTGGTCCTCCTTGCTCTGGAGGAGGGCAGGGATGGAAGGTACCCTCAGATACCCTGTGGAAATGCCAGCTTCTTGCAGTGACTTCTTGGTTTTTCCAAGCTGGGGGAAAGGTGCATCACGTTTGGATGCCAATCTGCCCCCTTGGCTGGGTAAGGATCAGCTAACAGCCATGCTCATGAGTAATATGGGGCTGCAAGAGCTGAGCCTGGAGCTCACAGCTCCTCCAAAGAATGCGGAGAAAGATCCTGGCTCTGCGAGGCAGTCCATTTAACTGCTGTGGCCTCTCTGCTTGCGGCTGGGTGAAGGAGTGGGGTTGGGAGGGAGACGCTGTGGAGAGCGAGCCCGTCCAGATGTGTGCACAGGCATGCCTCCCCTATGTACCCCTGATGGGCATGGCTGCAGACCATGCACCAGCCTGAGGGCACTCTCGGGACTGCAGTCTTTTTCCAAAGCACCAAACCTGCGAAGAATCCAGGTCGTCACCATGTCTGCATGGTGGTCCCCAGCAGGGCTGGTTTGGCAAACTACCTCATTGCTCTGCAGGATGCAGGAGATGCAGCTTCTCACACCTCTTCTTCTCCTTGCAGGTGGACTAAAACTGATGGCAGCGGCCCAGCCAAGTAAGTGCTTTCAGAGCTCAGTTCCTCCCAGCCCCAACTGGAGTGGCCCCCGCTTGCATTTGAGTGTTGTCCCGCAGGTCCTGGCTGGGGATGCTCCATCTGATATAGTGTCCATCCAATGAAGAGCTTTCCCGCTCTGGGGTGGTGAGAGGCCATTCCCCAAGGGACAGGCTCAGCAGCTTGCTGCAGGAAAGTTTCACCCAAGCATGTGACTGTGGTCCTGGGGACTCAGTAAGCATCTTTTGGCCCCAAATTCCTGGTCAGAGCAGGTATGGACCACACTGAACTGGCCTCACTGGAGACCATCCCGGTGCTGTTAGTGGGACACTGGCTCATGGAACAGAACGGCAGGGTAGTATTAACCAGGTGTGAACCATGCAGTGCCATGATGACTCTGCTGGCTCTTCCCTTCCTTTCTTCCTTCTTTTCCTGAACCACGGGAGCACAGAGTTGCCAGCTGAGCCCAGTTCCAGGGGCTAATTCCCACTAATTTTAGCCATTATCTTAGTGAAGGGGTTTTTATTAGGATGCTCAGCTGCTGGGATATTTCCCCTGTCCAATTAGAAATGCCATGGCTGGGCCTGTCTCACATTCTGTTCCCCCGTATTTATAACTTGAGTTTGCACGTTCTAATTAAAAAAAGGATATTTTATTCCTTAAGGGAAGGACAGACAGGAATAACTGCATGGTTTCACCCAGCTCTGTGTGTGGCAGCACATGGGTCTGCTCTCTCCATGTCCCTGCATGGCCTTTCCAGTATTAGGAGATCTCCCTAGTGACTATCCCAGTGGCTGGCCAGTCACACCTCTGTGGTTTCACTCAAAGGGAGGCAGTGCTGTGATCATTTGGAAGGTCTCTTCTTGGGGACAACCTGGGGGAGGGTGATGGGAATGGTCAGAGCGAAGGAGCCAGGAAGGTTTGGTGGAGAGATGCTGGAAGGGAAATGCAGTGCTGGCCCTCAGAGCAACTGCAGCAAAGGGAAGGGTAGACTGGTCTTCATGCACGCTGTTTGTCAAGATGTCTCACATTGTGTCATGCGAGATGGAGGTTGAGAGGGTGAAGCTGGACTGGCCCATGCAGGAAGAGTCTGGTATTGCCCCTTGAGTGAGCAGAGCTGGCAGCCCATAAGATACCCCTAAGGAAGGGTTTTGGGCAGAGCCCTGGGGCAGAAAGGCTTGCAGACAGCTGCCCTGGGAGCCCCAGGCTCCCCATCAGGGATTGGAATTCCCCGTACTGCCAGCATCAGTCGCTGCGCCTCCCCGGGTTTGTTGCTGGGGACCTCTCTGAGCCTCTTGCCTTCTCCCACCCAGGCTCTTTGGTTTCGTGGCCAGGAAGCAAGGGAGCACCACGGACAATGTTTGCCACCTCTTTGCCGAGCTGGATCCGGACCAGCCAGCTGCAGCCATCGTCAACTTTGTCTCCCGGGTCATGCTTGGCTCCGGCCAGAAAAGATGAGCTGGTGCTCGCGGGTGATTCTTGAATTTTGGAGAAGGACTTGGAGCCGATCTGAGAAGGAGTGCAAGGAAGTGCATTGTGGGAGAGGGAAGTGAATCAGAGGGGGGAAAGGGTTGGAATTTTGGAGGAAAACAGCAAACAACAAAAAACACCAACAAAACTCCTAAGAACTTAACACAAACCAAACACACACATAAAGGAATGAAGACCACGCACCTATGTAACAGAGCCACAGAGTTGCGCCAAAGGGGGAAGGATGTGGATGCATGTCCCATCGCAGGGAAGGTGATCAAAGCGAAGCCAGCAGCGAGAGGTGCATCCCCAGCTTTTGGCATTGCGGTCCCGAGGCTGGACCAAGCAGTGATGTTCACTCTGGACTGAACGCGGGATTATGACTGACTTGTCATCTGGAAAAAAGAAGCCACCGGAAAACCCGCAAGAGAAGTTCCATCCTGACAGCTCCGTTTGCAAACGTCTGTTGCGTGTTTGAAACCACCCATAGGAAATAAAACCCTGCCGGCACGTAAGCACCTGCAGAACAACGGAGAAGATGCCCTTGGAAACCTTCCCTTGCCTGGATGCAGCAGAGGGTCCTCATGGGCCCCTGTGCTTCTCCCCAAACCTGCTCACTGCCTGGTGACTTGCTGGGGCACGTGAGGGCTTGGTCTCGAATCCTCTTGTGCCCTGGGAGTTTGGCCTTGGGCTGATTTCAGTTGCTAGCCCAGAACCCCGGCAGAGTCCAGGACTGGTCACAGGTGAGCGGTATGAGTCCGCACGGAGAGGGGTAATTGCAGCATTTCCACACACCTCTACAGGTGTGCTTGTGCTCAGCCACATGCCTGCCGCACGCGGCATCGTGTCCGGGGACTCCAGCCGCTCTGCGCCTGGGAGAAGGCAAATACACACCGGCAACTTTCTGGGTTGATCTAGAGTCACCTCCTGTCCTGCCTTCCCTTTTTCCCTCCTGTCACTAGTCCTCTTTGGCAGTTTTCTCCTGCGGCCTGTCACATTGTTCTCTTAACAATAAGAAAAGGAAAGAAAAATATTGTAATAATAATAATAATAATAATAATAATAATAGTGGATGCTGGCACAGGTGGGTTTTCTGTGCAAAGCAATGGACCCGTGGCTAGCCCTATCTCTCTCTTCAGAGATGTGCAAGCACTTTTTAAATTGCATGGACGTTCAGTTGCATGAAAGGCGAATGACTACAAGTAACTGAGGCGCTTTTTACATTTTATTTTGGAGGCCATGTTAAAAAAAAAAGGAAGAAAATTAAGGAAAAAAAAAAAGGACCTGCAGTCACTGGGCAGCTTTGGCTTGGTGGGGAGGTAACAGGTCCTCCGAGAGCCAGCCTGCTCGGCCTGTGCATCGCCCTGTAGTTGGCCCGCTGGAGGCTCACATCTCCGAAAGTACTGTCGTTTTGCAGTGACTTAGGTGCCGTCGGCTTTTCCCTTTGCTTCAGGAGGTTCGTGCGGGGTGAGAGGGGGTGAAGGGCAAGCAGAACAACCGTCCCCTGAGCTGTGGCACCGGGTCTAGTGGTGGGGGAGCCCGCAGAGGTCCCCAGCCCCATTGCAGTTCCCGGTAGGGTCTGGCTGGTGTTGGGGACGCAGGGAGCACAGAGTGTCCTGGTCACATGTGCAGGTCTGGGGGCAGGAGGAATAGTCTGGATGGAGCCACTGGGTTATTGAAAACAAGGGCTGAGCCCCCTGCTACAAGCATCCCCCACTTTGAAGCCCCCCGAGCTGGATGGGGATGGCTGTGCCACCAGCATCCCAACCTCCTGGTGTGCTGCGGCGGGTGCTGCAGATGCAGCAACCTAACGGATGGGCTCTGCATGGGGAGCAGGAGCCAGGCAAATGCAGAAGCCAAGAGCTGCTTCAGAGAAATCTTCAGTGCAAAGTGGCCCAGATAGGCTGTTGGGGGCAAAAATTCGAAACAGTACTACAGCCCTGCAGAGCCCCCCGGAGAGCTTGCCTCCCTCAGACCGCCCTGGCCTTGATAGCTATAATATATATATGGGCTATGCTGACAAAATATTGTAAGCTAATGAAATTTTAAGGAGGAAAAAAGGTTCAATTTACACTCCAAAAATATTTAGTTTTGCCATATTGCTTTCTGCGCATCATATCTCCCCCATTTTATCCGCCTCCCCTCCTTTCCCTGCCCTGGGGAAACACCTGCATGTTACGAGAAAATCAAGAGCTGGGAAAATGCGACCGGAGCAAACCTGCAGCTCTCGAGGAGGGTGAGCGACTTCGGCCCTTCCCGGGTGCAGGGCCCTCTGAGTCCTCCCCTTTCCCCTTTCGGCTCCCCCCGACCTGCTGCCGCTGGGAGCTGCAGAGCATGCGAGCGGCAGGCGCGGCGGGCGGGCATGCGTGTGACCGTGAGCGTGAGCGTGTGCATGTGCGTGTGCGTGTGCGAGAGAGCGAGCGAGTGGCGTGGGCGTGCGGAGGGGGCTTTCGTTGCTGGAGACTTGTTATAAGGCGTTGGATATGGAGTGGGGAGTTGGTTGCGAGACTGCGGCAAGATGGGGGGCATCTGGGGGGGGGCTTCCCCTCCTGCTGCTGCTCCCCATCCGCATGGATGTGAGGATCTTTTAATTTTGACGTTTCAAAAGCGATTCCCTCCTTCTGCGAAATTCAAGCAAGATGGAAAAAAGAAATCTCACCCGTAATCCCCTCACCCTGCCTTTAACCAATTAGAGAAACACTGTGTTTATAGATATATAAATATATATTTTTGAAAGTCTCTATTTTTCAGACTTCATTTTCTCACCGCTAAGAAAGAAAAGAGATGATAATAATGTAATTTTATTTTAATCTGCTGCCTCGGAAACCAGTGCTTGAAACTCCTATTCATTTTTTTTCTCTCCGTAAAATGAAGCAGAATAAAGCACCCCGGAGATGTCACGTATAAACCGACCACAGCAGATACATGCAGATAACATCACGCCTGCTTCGAGCTGTGACCCGCTCACAGCTTAAATACTAACTCACTAGGTGAAGACAGAGATTTAGACCACGTCCAAATCTTGAACACTAATAAAATCGTCCGACGATTATATATATATTTTTAACACAGAGCTAATCACCTTCCAGTGGCGTAGCCAGATGTTTGTCAGCTACCTTTAAAGGCACTTTTCTTCTTTTAGCTCCTTTTTTTAAGTTACATTATCATGTGTAACTACCCTTTCTGTCCCCAGTTCCCTGGAAGAGACCATCAGCTGGTGTTGAGGGATCGCTCAGGTCCCCGTGCCGACCGGGGCCCACAGGGACCTAGTACCATGTTGATATTTTTCTTTACGAAAGGGACAGAAAAGATTCTTTGGTTTTTCTTTGGTTTTAAATGCAGTCATGGTATTTGAGATTCGAGCTTGTGCGAGTTAAGCCCAGCGTATGTTTCGTTGTAATCACACTGCCGTTTTCAGCAGCCGGACGTTATCTCTCTCACACACACAAAGAACTCACATCCCTCATTCATGCACAAAGAACTGCATATATTCTTGCCAAAGATATCCTTAAAAACGCACTTTTCCCCACATATATATATATATATATATATATTTTTGTGTGTGTGTAAATTTATCGTATGTGCCCTTTTTATGTCGGTTCATTCTTCAGAGAACCCCTTTCCCACCCCTCTTCCCTTTGCTGTCGATTTTGCTACCGGAAATGCTCCCAATGGAGGTTTGTTTGCTGCATGTCCCAAAAAAGTGGGCGATCTGTCACAGAGCTGACCCTGGGGTGGGGGATCCTGTTAGCTGAGGACCAGCAAGGTGAGTGGTGCCTGGCCTTCTCTACGGCACGTGAGACATGGGATGCCCATTCACGGCATCTGCCTCCAGCTATGGCACCTGGAAACGATTTTGGGAAGCATCTGTGTCACTGTGTGCTGAGGGGATGTGCCGTGGACCCAAGCGGGTCCCAACTTCTCACAGTCTTTCATGTGGGCGAAAGCAGCGAAAGGGGGAACTCATTCCCCATTCATTTAGGCAGTCAAATTGTGCAAAACTCGGGGTTGCTCTGGATGCAACAGTTGCAGTGTGGATCTCCCACCCGTGAGTGCAGGGAGTGGTCGGGCTGGCCTTGGCCCCCTCTGCCAGCCCAGGGCCATGTGCCGGCTCGGCCCAGCCTCCCAGCGTTGATTTTCTCATCAAGTTTGAAAGACTGAACCAAAGGGCAAAGTGTGCTGGGGCTGAGCAAATTCCCACCCAGCAGGTCGGGTGGGGAAAGGAACCAGTTGCCCCAAAAACCTGGACAGCAGCAGCAGCAACAAAAAGCAAAACCTCCCCATTGGAGCAGGCAGGAAGGTCAGACAGCAAAGGAGCCCGCAGGGGCTTGTTTGATTTTGTTCGTTTGTTTTGCATATTGTGAGGTTGGTTTGGGGTTACTAATTTTTTTTCCTTAAAAAGGAAAAAAAAAAAAGGAAAAGGAAGCAACCCGATGTTTCTGTTGGTGGATCCTGTTCTGCCGTGTTACGCGTGTTATTTTTGTTGTTTTTGTTGCTTTGGGAACGTTACAGATTTATTTGCTAATCAGTGTTAATGAACAGTTTAAAACTTTTAGACTTTCCCATTTCTGTGTATTTATATAGATGGAAAAATACGTTATATTTTGTATCTTTGTGCCCATAATGTGGTCGCGTGTGTAAAGATGACTTCAGTCACACCATGTCCATGTGCGAATGTGACTCTGCTTTCGTCTTCCCCTTTGTACAGATGTCTGATTCTTTGCAGTTCATTGTATGGCTTTATAAAATGGTAAAAACAAAAATCAGTTATATAAAATATACTGTTGCTTGGAATGCCAGCTTGGTGTCTGGATCGCTGGAATTGTTTCTTGAAATTTAAGGGAGCGCAGGAATAAATGCTCTGTTCTTTTTGCACAGGGAAAAACCCGCCGGGTGCCGTGTTTTCTCCAGGCTGTCTTTTCCCGGCAGCAGATTCGGGGCCCCAGGACAGATGCATGGGGTGGGCGTGGGAAGAAGTAAGGGTTGCTCGGCTTGTTGTCAGCCTGGGACCGCAGCTTGTGTTCACCAGATGGCTGTTAACCAAAGAGCTCAGCAGCTTCCTATGTGGCTCCAGCTCTGGTTTTGTCCTTGGTTTAGCAGGCCGGGGATCTCTCCTGCTTGCTGTGCCCCTTGCAAGGACCAGGAGCTCTTCAAATCCTGCTGCTCGGTCCCAGTTTGCCTTTACGCGCCGAAGGGGCGTGAGTGGGCATGAGTGGACGATGCCCCCCGGGCAAACCCCGTCCTGCAGAGCTGGGGACTGTGGCTGTCCCCATCCCTTTTCTCTCTCTGGCCCTGATGTCTGAGTGGTGCCACCTGCCCAGCCCTGGACACCTCCCAGGAGCCCGTCTTTCCCTCTGCCAGGGAATGGGATGGGGCTGATGGCGACAGGGGGTCTTTCGTCTTTGCAGGAGCGCTGCTCCCGTTCACCCCCTTCTCAGCGCCCTTCGGAGCTGTCCCACTCCCCGGTGCCCAGCAAAACAAAACAGCTCCCCCTGAAGCTTCAGCCCTGCTTTTCCTACTGCTCACAGAGCAATTCCCAGCATCTGTCAGAGCCCTCAGCCCCCAGCTCTCTGGCTCTGCTCCTTCCCCTCCTTGCTGAGTTGGTGGCCAAGACCTGGCCCCCGGGATGGACTGAGTTTAATTATACGAGAAATATCAGCCAGAGCAGCGGCAGTTTCCCTGGCGCCAGCGCTGCTGCAGCTCAGAGGCTCAGAGCTTCTCTTGGGAGCTGAGAGCACTAAAAATACCTCCTGCCTTTCTCTAAAATAGCTTCAGGGCGAGGAGCGGGTAGAGGGGGCTGCTTGCAAGGGTACCCCATGCTGACACCAGCCGCCTGCCTGTTCCCAGCACGCCAGCACAGCTGGGAGCCGCTCAGCCGACTCTCTCGGGTCTCCCCTCGGCGGAGAGCAGAGGTGGCAAGTGGCTGGTGAGGTGGCAGGGCACAGACAAGACCATTTTGTCAAGAGCCAGAAACTGCTGTGCATTTCCTTCCTTCCCCCCTGTCCCCTCCCCAGCCTTTTCTGCAGTTAATTCCCCATTTCCTTTCCAAAATTCCTTGGGAGCTTCTGGTTTGTGTTTGTCCTCGACATGTTCTTATCTGCCACTTGCTTTCCCTTGCTGGGTTTCACAGCACAGGCGTTTTGGGTTGGGTTTTCCCTCTTTGCAGCTTGCTGCTGTCTCCAGGCCAGGCTGCAGCTCTGGTGTGACCATCAGCAGGCATTGGAGTGTCAGGTCCCACTGGCCTCATGCTGGGAAACTTCGTCTCCCTATTGCATCTCCCCATGCCTATCAAGTCCCCTCTTTCAGGTTCCTAAATCAGGGATTTTCTTCTAAATTCAGCCCCTGCTCAGGAGGGCTCTGGGCCACCCAGGGAGTATTTCTTGTGGGGCTGTGAAAGGCAGTGAAGTTTCTCACTCTCACTCCTCTCTGCCTTCAGCCTCCCAAAGAAAGAGGTGTGCACACTGTTAGGCAGAAAAGCAGCCAGGAAATTATGAGTTGGGATTGGGGTGCAAAGCCTATATGGAGGCCAAATCTTTCTAACTGATCTGCTTGCAAATGTGGCCAGGCTCAAAGCAACCTTTCTTAAACAGATTTTAAAGGCAGCAAACACAGGCCCTGTGAACCCGCTGGGTTACTGGGTTACAGAACGCTGCTGGCAGCCCCACAGATAAGGGCTACCAGGAAAGCCAGCCCCCAAGTCCAGGGGCAGCCCAGGAAGAGGGGGTGCTCCTGGGGAGAAACGCCTGGAAGTGGGTCTGTTACCCCTGCCAGCATCACTTTCCATTGACTAAACTGGAAATAGCTCTGAGATCTGGAGCGAAACCAGAGTCATTGTGGTGGGGATGGGGCAATTTCTTCTCCTTCCACTTTTCCTCTCTCCCAAGCTTCTCAGCAGTGCTGGGCCTCCCTCATAAATGTCTCCAAGAGGACAGAAAGCATGATACAACCTGGCTTTTCCCAAGCCAGGCATGGCCAGTAGCCACACAGCCTCCCCAGGCCAGAAAGGACTCGGTATGGGCAACACCCCCACTGGGGCTGGGGGCAAATTCTGACCATAGCTTCACCCTATTTGGCAAATGGTGGCCCTGTCCCCTATCTCGCTGCAGCCACTGAAGCCAAACCACTCCAATCACAAATTACCTGTCAGTCCACATTAGACCCTTTGCCACAGGAAAACAGAGCACCGAGGCTGAGGTATTCACCCTCTTGGATCCAACTGATGCCTTCTAAACACCTGCATCCCATTTCCCAGACTAGTTTAGGAGCTGCAGTGTCATGGGCAGGAGGAATTAGGATGTGAATCAAAAAACAAGGGGTGTAAGTCACTCAAGCCTGTTGTAAAGTTTGATCCTTGTTCCTCTCAGGCTTGCAGAAATGAAGGTGAGGTGGGTGTGCTGAGCAAACTACTGCCAGCCACACATGCGCACACACATATACACCCCTGCGCATATGCACCACACCTGCCCTGGCACAAACGTGTGTCAGCTTGCTTTCTGGCACAGGCTCTCTGACATGCATGTACACGAGTTCCCATGGGGAGGACAGTGCATGCGTGAGTGGTGGTGCCTTCCTGTAGGTGGCAAACCCCACTGTGGCATCCAGGATGTTGATGCTGAATTACCGCATTACCCTGAGCTGCTTGGCCACTGTGTGTCAGTGAAACCCCGGCCCACTGGTGAAGGGAGCACAGGCCATTTGCTCAGGAGCCTTGGGCTCCTCTGGACATGCAGAGAAGGTCTGAGCAGCACAGCAGTCTGTTAGGCCTCCCTAACACGCTGTTCAGGGGTTTTAGAAGTGAAAGACAGGGGTCAATCAGCTTCTCTTCTCTGGGCCCAGCAGCCTCCCTTGGAGCTCCCCCTCAGCCCTTCCCTGGGTGGGGGATGGAGGTGATTGCAGGGGACACATCCATCCCAGCACAGCCTGGAGAAGCCTGTTATAGGGCTGATGGTGAGCAAAGCCTTCCCAGAAACAGCCTTAGGGGCTTCATTGCTGCCTTGGGCAGATGTTTCTGTGTGGAGAGGAATGGCAATGTGCAGTGCATGGCGTGGGTGCTTTGGATAGAAAAGGCTTTTCTATCCATAATGGGCAATGTGATCCTCAGGGATGATGTCCCTGGGGAGGGAGTGGAGCTGAATCCCTGCATGTGTTCAAGGGCAGGGAACAGGGGGGCTGAGTGAGTCTCTTCTTGGAGCAGGGACAAATTGTCCTGTCCTGTCCCTCAAATTGGGCTGTCCTCCTGCCTTGTGAGGATCTGGCTCCATCTACAGGGATGTGCCTCTGAGTGATTGAGGCCTTGGACTGATGCACCCCCAAATCAGTCTGGGCAGGAGGTAATGTCTCCCTGCCTGCAGCCAGCTTCTGCTGTGGCTCCTCTCCTGCAATGCACCTCTGAGTCATACTCCTTCTGCTCTGCAATGTGGGGATAAGCGCAGATGCAAGTAGGTCTGTATTTTGCTGAGATACAGCAGCTTAGAGCCTGCCCCACAGCTGCAGAACCTGGGGGAAAGGGAGGAGGAAGAAATGGATCTCAGCCTTCCTTCCTGCCCTTCTCATTCCTACGTGAGGCTCAGGCAGTGTCCAGCAGAAACAGACCTGCTGTTCATCTCCAGTCAAAAGCAAGCCTTCTCTGCATGTCACCAGGGGCTTGACATTTCAGCAGGTGGTCCCAGCAAGAAATTTCCAGACAATGGAAAGGAAAAGACAGTTTCATCCCAAAATAGGGGTTATCCTTTTGGACTCCAAGATCCCTCTTCTCCATGTCTCTGCCTTCCAGATGGAAGGGACAGAGGCAGGTGTTTCTTTCCTGGTGATTCCGGGACAGCAGTATGGCTTTGTCGGGACCACTGCATGGCACAGTTAGTCTTCTGTTCACTCCGGCAAGGGATGCACCAAGAACCGCCTCTGGAAAGGTGGATGGGTTGCAAATCGCCCAGTACACTGCATCTCCTGAAAGAGTCTGACACCTCCCGTGCTTTGGCTGGGCTTGTCAGCAATGGATGCTCACTTATCCCCTGGGCAGTCACACCTAGGAGGGAATCTGACCTGCAACAGCAAAGCAAAAAGAAAAATGTGGCAGAGATGCGTCTCCTTGTGGTGATCCTTGTCCTCCCCGGTGCACTGTAAGGAGACAACGTTAGAGCTATCAGCCTTGGCACGTCCTTTGTTGCAGCTTTCTGGTGGTGGTGGTGATAGGGTCCTGCTGTGCTACTTGAGTCAGGGCAACATGTGTGTGGGATGTGTGCCAGACGGTTGGGTCAATCCCCTGAGAGGGCAGGTGTGAAACACACATGCACACATGTATTCTTTCATACATGTGTATTCACCATGGGACGAAAATGCCCCCCTGATCTTTTTTCTCCCATTCCTGTTAACCTCAAACTCCAGTGCTATCTTCTCTTTTTCTTCCCCCTAGCCCCTCGGAAAAAAAAAAGAAAGAAAAAAGAAAAAGAGAAGGTGAGGAAAGCAACATTTGCAAGCTCATTGTTTTAAGCCTCCAACAACTGGATAAAATAAATAACCAGTGAACAGCTTCTCGTGACTGTGCACAGAGCCCTTGCCAGAAGAGCTGGGCTCTAATGAAAACAGTATGTGGGAGGGGAGATTGCATTTGAATCAAAGCAATGATCTCTCAGCTCTAGTGTAGCAGAGTGCTTCTGGGATGCACTGTATTTGCTCAAGAGAGCTGTGGAGGGGAGGAGCAAAGTGGTTTAATGATGAAGCTGGGTGCCCAGACACTTTGCTATCTTTGCTGTCTGTGGGGAAGTTTGTGTGAAAGAAATCTTTCTAAATATGAGATGCTTAGCAAATGTGTTAGACTTATTCCCAAAGAGAATTGATCAGTCTAATGTTCCTGTTTTGGCTTTACTGAGACCTCAGTTTTTCCAGTGCTGACGGGTGTCTTTGTCTAGCTACTGTCACCCCTCCCTGCTCTCCAGCTGGGAGAGCAGGGAGGAAACATTCACTCACCATCCTCTGGTTCACCCACCTGGTCCCTCTAGAGTTTTACTGCAGTTTTGGAAGGCCTCTGAGAGATGACTGCATGGATTATGTGCCCAGAGCGATTTCCAGAATGCCACAGCTCTGCCTGCGTCTGGCTCTTCATGTGCATTTACGGCCCTTGGAGACTTATGGCCACAGACGTCTCAACTGACACTAGAAAATCAGGTTCACTCCTACCAGCTTTGCCTTGTGCTCTTCAGCTTCCCATGGATCCCATATACTCACTTGGGAGGGTAAAAAGGGGGTCCCTGACCACCATTTGGTTAACACTGTCCCCTGCATGCCTGTCCCTGTCCCTTGTTTCTGGTACCTTAGGAAAGATGCTTCTCTTGCTCCTTAGCTGGAGGAAAGGCTGTTTGTGGAGACAGCAGTCTCCCTGGGAGCACCGGAAAGGTTTGTAGGACATGCTTGGGATGCCTAGGACATGTGGAGCAGCCAAGCTGACCTTTTGGCCTCATGCCACCTGGTAAGACATGAGGAGAATCAGGAACGTATGCCAAGGTCCTATTTTAAAGCAGCCCCCCTTGGACCCTTTGACATGGATAGCCATGGAGATAGGGTTTCGCATGTCTTTATATTCCATGTGAGAGAAACCTCAGCCTTGCTCAAGAAGGCTGCTATCAGCCTCAGCCAGCTGAGATGCAAGCAATAGCTGTCCTTCATTCCCAAGGGCCCCCCTGCTCTCACCTCAGCTGGTGCAGAGGAAGATCCTGTACCCTCTAGTTGCCATCCAGTGAGGAGAAAGTGCTCGTCTCCCAGCTTTTGCAGGAACCTGGTACTTATTCCTAAGTTTCCTCCTCTTCACACCACTGGGAAATAGGGAGACAGCCCCTCTTTAGACACTTTGGAAACTGCCACACTAGGGAAGGGAAAATGACTGTGTAGGATATGGGGCATGAACTCAGGGACCCTAACCATCAGGCCACCCTGCCTTGCAAATCCTCTCTGAGGTCAGTGCTCTGCTATCTCATGGCTGCTGTCTCCCTCAACCTCATTTCAACCAAGCCTCATTTCAGAGCTGCCAGATCTTAGGGAACAAAGGTGGAGGTGCTGCAGGGTTTGGTAATGCAAGTCCCAAGACAAAGCTGGTGCTCTGAGCTCTTGTGGCTGCTTCCTTCTGCCCCCTTACCATTGTTCTCCCATGCATTTCCTCCCTTTTTTGGTGTCTCTGGAGGTCCTGACCCTGACACTGAACCTAAAGAGTTATGTTTGTCCACCTGTGGTAGCAAGAGCCAAGCTCAGCGCTGGCAGTGGGAAGTCAACTTTGGAAAGGAGGCTGCCACAGAAAGACTGATGGCTTCTCCTGTCTCCCCCTTAATTTGTTGTGGGAGACCTTTTATTATTCAAGGCAGAAAACTGTGTGCATGTAAGACCCTCTGCTCTGGATCTTGTCTTCCTTGTGGCCCGAGAAGAGGCTGTTTCCTAGCATTGTGGTCTTGTACCACTAGAGGTCAGCCGGTCCCTACCGATGGGATTGCTAAAAGCAAGAGAAAAGAGCAGCAGGCCAAATATGATTTGAAATAGCTTGGCTGATTGAGCCTTGTGTATGTATATGTGAAAGATACTTCCTCTCATATTGACATTTCTCCCGGCTCCAGGCCAGCTTTCCAGGCTTGGTGCTGCTCCTCTTATAGATTGGTGTATTTGACACGCTAGAAGAACGTCAGGTCTTTAAGGGCAGGGAAGTGTTGGAATAGCTGGAGTGCCAGCTTTTCCTGGAAAAAAAAGGGTTCAGGCAGACAGCTGGTGCTCACAGAGCTCTGACAGCCTCAGGGGCCAGCCCCAGGGATTGGCAAGATGAAGAGAAACTGTCTCAGCCTTATGGAGACAAGTCTCAGCACTGGTTGTGCTCCCCTACTGCTTGGTGACCCACAGGGACTGATGACTTCTCGTCATGCCCTCAGGATCTTGCACTGAGTGTGGAACCTCTATAACCAGCCAGGTTTGGGTCCCAGCCTCTCTCAGTACAATTGCGATTAAGAATTCACATCATGGAAACATCCGCAGGCTTTGATGAAGATCCAGCTCCTGCTTTGATCAGTTCTGTCCATCCGTAGGGTAAGGAGAAAGGCTGGCTGGGCACACCTTGCAGCTGGGTTGAATTCTCTCTCTTGCTGGCGAGGGCACTGGAGAAGGCAGGTTACAATTAAACTGCATGTATTATTTGGAGTCCTTCTTCAGTTCAGCGAAACCGTAAACAGCAGCTGATATGTCTGCTGTGAACATTGCATTAACTGGACAGTGAAGGACAGGAGCTTTGATACACCAGCTGCTCCCCCTGCCACAGGGATCTGAAACCACCCTTTGTGCAGCTCTCCTGCCTGGCTGGCTTGCACGATCCCGGCTCTTCTTGTAGGCCCTCTATCCAAACACCATGTGAGATAAGCCCAACGCAGCTGGTTTGCTTTGGGAGAGCCAAGGATTAAACTGTGCTGAGGCAGAAATCATGCCAGCAATACCACTAGTCGCTTCTTGTGCCAGGACTCAGACATCCTCTGAGCTTATTGGAGATGGGCTATAGGCAGAGCTGTAGGCAGCCCCAGACTCACACTGCTTTGCTTGCCTGGACACACCAGTCTTTCTCACTGTTTTTAAAAATTCAAGGACCCTCTCTCCTTTCTGCAACATGACCCCCAAATGTCTACTGAAGAGCTTTTGCGTATTGCTTGCCCACAGCTGGACTCAGCTCTGAGAAGTCCTATTTCACTTTTATTTCTTCACAGGTTGTTTGCTTGTGTATATGAGGTGGTATTTGTCTCAGTCATTGGTTTCCCGGTTGTCTTGCAAGATGTTACACACCAGCAGTGGCCATGAACCACAGGTTGATGATGAGCCCATGGGGTGATTTATCATCAGATTTTTCAGGTCTCAGAGAATTTTTGGAAGGGGAATGTAGTTCCCTAATTTTCCTGTCTAAGTTTTAAGTCCCTGAGGGAGTGAACTCCTCAGATGATGTGCCTGAATTCCCTGGGTAGCAGTCGGACTTGATTCCCTCCAGATGCTCTCTAAATGGCCTTCAGATGTCTCTCCTTTAGAACAGCATGGTACCTAACACCCAGTTCGGTGCGTGGCTCAGACAGGCTTCTCCCCAGCAGCCGATTCCAAGAACTCAGCAATCCAGCGGCTTCTTCTGAAGTCGCCAGGCTTTTAGTCCTGCCAAACTTTCTCCAAGGAGATGGTGATGACAGAGTTCACTTTACAGGAGTGGAGAAGCAAGCCTACCTCCAAGTGTGGTCCCTGCCAGCTACGGAGAAGTGGGTGAAAGAAACAGCAAAGCCCTGGAAAATCAGACCTCTGCACATGTCATGACCATCCCAGGAACAGAGGAAGCTCACTGGGCAGAAGTCAGCCTTCTGCTCCTGGGCTCAGCTCTTGAATTTAAAAGGGGCTGAGACTTAGCTGGTTTGAACTCAGTATCTCAGTTCTTCCATTTGTTACCTAAAGGAGGCCAATTTTTGTAACTTTTGGGAACTCATTTCATGTAATCATAACCCTACGGTACAACAGAAAAAATACTTTAAATAAATACCGACGTGTTTTGTGACACAAAAACCAGATACAGTGTATGGAAAATATAACCTCCTTCCATCTGGAAATGGCCTGGGATTATCTACTTGTTCTTGTAACTCATTTTCTACATGTCTCTGCTTCAAGGGTGATTTACTGCAAACATCTCTGTGTTCCCTTGCTGTATTGATTCATAAGAAATCCTTTCACAATGAAATCATATTTTCCATGCACCAAAAAAAAAAAGGCAGATAGAAGATGAAGAATATTATTGTAACAGGAGAATGGTTGGGACAAAGAAAGCTTATAATTTTGTAAACAGAGGTTGGGAGGAGGCTTTTGGGATTGAGTTTCTGGGCAGCAAGTCAGAGGGTTTTTCTCTTCTTATTTTTAAGTCTCTACTGGCAATTTCAACAACCCAGAAAGAAATAAATACAAACATTTTCCCCCTCCTGCCTCCCCAGTACAGCTCTGATAGCTCTATTAGCAGAATTGAGACTTTGATGAAGGATGAGCCCAGGAACCTTGCTATCTTGGACAAATGTTTAAAACTTAATGGTCTTGTCCCACTGCTGACAACTTGCCAGAGAGGATTTAGCAAGATGCTATCTTCTACTGCTGAATGTTTAAGTGACCAAAGCCAAGGGATTTCATGACAAAAATGCAATGGTGTCACCCATCCTTGGAGGCAAAGAGGAGGTGAGGCAAGCACTTTCCAGCTAAAATGAAAGTTTTTGATTTACTTCAAATTGTCTTTTTTTTTTTCCATTGGAAAAAAATTCCTGTCCCATTAGTCACAGTGAGTAACTGGGGGGAGGGTGTGATGGTGGTGGAAAGCAATGACATTTGGCTAAGAAAAACAGTTTATAGTATTTACAAATACTTAGCAAAGCAGGTGATTACTGTTGTTTTGCTCTCTAAAACCATTCTCTTTTGGATAACCCAACATTTTTTGTGGAACAATCAGAAAAAACGTGCAGGAAATTGTGAATTTTTTTTTTTTGCTATTTTTGTCTGGTTCTGCAATTGCCAACAATGACCAGTTTGGTTTCTAAACATTGCCACTTTGCTGGGATAGCTTATTGGGAAGGCATGTGTGGAACTGCTCCTCCTGAGGGAACTGTTCTGTGTTGCCTGTGAATCTTCAGCTTCAACCTGTTCTGGCATCAAGGAAAATGAGAGAGAGAGAAACCATCAAGCAGCTTCTAGGATGCTCCATGCAGTTCACCTGGAACCGATTTTCAGGAGACCCATCCTTCATCTGATGTAAATCAACATAGCTCCATGCTCTTTTCTTGGTTGGGGTGTTTTGCAGAAGTCTTTTATTTGGGTAGGGAAAAGATCTGCTTGTTATAGAAGGTCTTTCTGGGCCCATTGTTCTGCCTGCACCTCCTGAGGCTGTGTCCTACAGAAGGGTTGGAGATAGTTATGAGCTCTGTGCCTCCATTTCAGGTGTCTGCACGAATGGGGAGACAGGTACTTGGCTGGGACATTTTATATGTGTGCAGAAAATTTCTGCTTGGGCAAAACTAGTAAAATTCCTTTCTGGGGCACATGGCCTTTCTAGGTTCGGTGCCAGTGACACATCTGGAGTTGCTGATCTGGGGATATGGGGCCTTGTAAGCTCCAGCTCTGGTTTCACAGCTTTTGTGAACTGCCTTGGAAAAGCCTCCAGCCTTCTCGTCCAGGTTCACCACCTCCTTTCCCAGCTGTAAAAATAACCCAGGGTGGGACAGAAAGTTACACCCTCTCCCCTTCCCGTGGACCTCAGCAGATGTTGTGATGGATGGTGAAAGCCAACTCTGGAGGTGTCAATGGAATTTGGCTGCAGAAGGAACTTGGTTTATTCTGTCATTCATCAGGGCTGTGATTGCTGCCTGACAACTGGCAAAATCAGCTCGTTTCATTCAACCAAGAGTGAAACTCTAGATCTTTCCCTATGCTCTGGTTGAAGGTCTTTCCATCTGCCTGCATGCCCCCATTCCCTGTGTGGCTCCAGCCAGCCAGAGATGGCCAGCAAGTGAGATTTCAAGCTGGTGATAAGGTTTAGCTCTGCCTCAGGCAGATGCAGGGGCAAATAGCCTTAGATTAGTTCAGCAAGTTTGATAAATCAAATCATTCCTTGTCTTCTGCTTCTCTCACTGCAGCCAATATCTGTTGCTGTCAGCTGTGATCCAAAGGGATATGGGTGCTACAGGACCAATTGGAAAAGGTTTTGAACCCAGCAAAACTCTCACATTTGTGCTTTCTTGGACTGTGTGTCTCATTTTAACTGCAGTGCAGTGATGGGGAAGGAAGTGTTCACCCCAGGCCTTGAGACAGATGTGGAAACTCTTGAATTCACCGGTAAGCTGGAAATATGGGAGACAGTTCCCTACACATTTGGACTTAGTTTCATAACTGTGTTTTCTCTGCAGCTTTCTCTAGTTTCTCCTATTGTGTTTTTCTGGTCCTTCCAAGTATGCAGGCAGGAATGTGGAAGAAGAGCATTCCAAGGATACGATACAGGGGGCTGGCTCCACTGCATGGCATCATTTTATCTTCCTCGCAAGGCTCTCTGGGTTAACTTGGAATCTCTCTCTTTCTTTTCCAATGCAGAAACCACCTTGAGGGAGAGGACTGGAAGTGAAGATTTGTGGTAGGAGCAGCAAGTTGCTTCTAGTGTGAATCTCATGGCTAGTTGCAGGAGGAAACAGTACTTCTTCCTATCGTGACTCTCTGGGGCTCTCTGGGACAGCTGTCCTATTCGTCTGCCTTGCTTGTCCTTCTCAAATCACAGCTGAAACACCTGATTCTGGCCTGATGAGACTGCTACAGCAACATCAGGCAATCCACCAGAGCTTGGGGAAGCTGCCCAAGTCCTGTTCATTGACGAGTTCTTTATGCCTTTCCCCCTCCAGCTCCTTTTCCAGTTGTAGTGCCTATCCCTCACCTGGCCAAGTTTCTACATCCCGGCTTAGTCCAGGGGATCCTGTGGGTCCCAAAACTGAGCTGTGACAGAGCAGTGAAGCAAAACACAGAGCACTGCAAGGGTTCCCAACTCCTCAGCTCATCCCAGCTTCTTATTTCTTCTTTTCCTTTGCACATCCTTTGAAACAGTAATATTTTGCTCTCTGAGGCCAGGATGCCTAGCTTGCTTCTTGAAGCTTGTAGTCTCATGCTGCAAGTCAATGGTTATCTTTACCCACTCTCCTGTCATCACTTGTGATCAACACCCGGGGCTTCTGAGGGAGGGATAAAAATATCATAATGCATATAATTGAGCCGTACCATAATATAGGTATAGGGAAATCCCATGATGCTGAATCTTGAGCCTAGGCTAGTGGTTTGGAAAAGGTTCATCAGCTTTGGTTCACTTTCCGGGTGTGTTCTGCTAACAAGATCCCTGTTCATGTCAGAAGATGTGTCACTTAGTGAAAGCAACAGACAGTGTGGTCTAGCGGTCAGAACACTTCCTCATAATTGCCTTGACTCTAATGATGACCCCTTTTGGGCCCGAGCCACTCACTGAACTCCGTGTTTCCTGAGAAGCTCTTTGACTCAGCTGCCTTCAATCTTGAGAAATGGGGCTGCTCAGAGATATGATTTCTTCATCTGCATGGCAAGGGCTCAGATGACCTGGCATTTGGCAATGCGGGGAGAAATATCAGCTGTCTTATCTGTTATAGACGGCAGGGGGAGGAGAGAAAACTGCCAGTGAAGGAGCCGCTGGGTTGCAAAGCTACTCATGTCTCCATGTTATGATCAGGCCTTTTTAAATGGCATTTCTTAGATCTTTATGTGAGGAGATGCCTGGAGAGCTTGCATCAAGTCAAGTGCCCAGACTGCAACCCAAACTTGCCTCCCGAGGAATTCCGGAGCACTGGTGGCTTGTATGATGGCTTGTCTAAAACCCTACTGATGGATACTTAGTGGTGACATTTCATTCCCAGGTTATACCTGGCAGTATCCCCCAAGCACAGATGAAATGATACGTTCTACCTGTCTACCAGCTGGATACGATCCTTTTTTCACAAGGAAGAGGCATAATTCTCTCTTTCCATTGCCTCCTAGATTACAGTGGGAGCCTATGAAGGAATCCAAGACTGATCGAGGGATGAAAACCTCCCAAGATCCTGCTGATCCTGTCTCAGGGACACCCGTACATCCTTCATCGATCTCTGTGCCCAGAGCAGGGCCTGGACTAGCCTGGTCTCTGCCCTCTGGGATTTAGACTCACCTCTGTGCTCTTCTCACAAAAAGCTCCATCATGGAAATGGAAGCATTTCTCTCCGTGTGTGTGTGACCACAACACCATTTTTTTTCTTTCTCTAAAACAACCCCCAAAACTTGCATAAGGTTTGCAGTTGACATCTGGCCAAATCATTAGCCTCAGAGCTGTGCTTGCTTTCTGCCAGCAGGGCTGGTGGATGTGCATGGTGTACCCCCTGCCAGGCTCGGGAAGGATCTGACACATGGATGCTTTGGGGCAGGCAGACAGGGAGGAAGGGGACCATGGCAATGCCCAGTGGGTCTTCATCCAGGACATCCAGTTACTGCCACGGGATTGCAGCATGAGGGAAGCCCTCCAGGAGCCAGGGGAGGGCTTGTTTCAGAGGAGCTGGCTTGTTTTAGATCCTTTTCATATGCAGCCACTCCCAGCCTGCTCCCACGACCCACCTGTGTTTGTGGTGACCAGCTTGGGGGTGGCCCCAGGTGAGCAGATCCCTTGGAAAGGGGGCAGTGTGGAGGCTGGGATGGGCAGGTAAGGGCTTACATGCCTCTGATGTGCATTTAGAGGTGGGGAGGCAGGGTAATGGTTTTGCCCTCTCTTCCACAGCTGGAGGAGTGGCTGGAGCCCAGTAATAGCCCCTGGCAGTGCGAGAGGCTTGTCTTTGAGGTGGGTGTGAGGTGCCCTGCAGAAGGCCTGGCAGGATGGGCTGCACCACCCTGAATGCTCACATCCTCATCCCTGTGATGAGAAGAGTTGCTACAGCCCCTTGGCCCCTACACACTCATCTGGGTTGAGCAACTTGAGCATCATTCCCTGGGCTTCCTTGGGCAGCCCTCGGGAAGTGCAGTACAAGGCCTTAAACTCAGAGGGAAAAGTGAGGCCACGTTAACAACACAGAGCAAGGGAGGCTGGGCGTTGGATTCAAATGGTGGCTTGGCCACCAACACTGTGTGGGACATGAGGGACAACCCATCCCCATGAAGCAGGAGTTAGAAATTCTCTTTCTCCCTCAGCTCTCCCCTCTGCAAAACCTTGTACTGGCCCATACCTTACCAGGGTGCATGGGGCAGAACTGGGAGGCTGTGTTGTGTTAGTGGGAGCAACTGCTGGCCCAGGGTCACTGCAGTGCCAGCAGGGACCTCACTGTTACCCTACATGTGTAGATGGAGGAGGGCTCAGGGACAGGAGGTAAGATCCTCGCAGACTGCCAGGACTCTTCCTTTGGAGGCCAGCTAGAGACCAGGCGGCTGGCTCTGATGCAGTCTGTAAGTCTTTCCCTGCCATCTGATGGCAGCATAACAATTGAGGAGGGGTCAGTGAGTCAAAGCACCAGCTCTTCCCAGCTGGAACAGGGGTAGCAGGTTCCCCCTCAGCCCATCTTTGTACGTCTCCTCAGCTGTCATAGCAGTCCTCAAAGGGTTAATGCTAACATGCCCCCACTATGGGTCATAATTTGGGATTTTGGGCCACCTGCCCAAATGCCAACAACAACAAAAATCAGTTAAAAATGACAATAAAAAAGAAAGAAATCTCAAACTTGACTCCTGGGTGAAGCTGAAACAACAGAGCTATAACTAATTAATCCTTGGCTACTGGAAAGAGGAACTTTGAGAGCAGAATGAAATCTGGGGTCTTTTCCCCATACTCAGTCTCCCTGGCACTCTGTGCTTCTGTGCTGGCTGGATAGTCTTGGCAGACCTGCTTGTAAACCCTGGCTGTGACAACTTGCAGAACTTTGCTTCCTCATCTGAAATCATTCCCTTCTGTCCCTCTCCAGTCCCCTCAGTCCGTCTCTTCCATTGCTTCCCATCCCACCATGTGTCTGTCTGTCTCACTGTCTGTGCAGATGTTTCTGGGCATCTGGGTCAGCAGCACATCTGCCTGTAAGAAGCAGCCCCATAGCTGGATTGCAAACAGCTGGCTGGGGAGTGGTGCCTGACTGGGAGATTTCGCTCTGGGCTGAATGTCATTTCAAATACATACCCATCTCCTGATCAGGAGTAGGGCTGAGGGAGGGAAAGGGTTGGATATGGGGAGTTCACACAACTCTGTACACCTTTCTCTTGAGCACAGTTCCTGCCGTTTGGCCCAGTTTAGGGGTCACTCCAATATATTTTGTATCACTAGTTATTAGCAAACATGTTGAGATCTCTCAAAGGCCTTTATGGAGACCTGCATTAACTCAGGCCCAATCTTTGAGTCTTGGCACAAACTCTTACTCATCCATAGAAAGCCCTCAGACACGTCATGGAAAGCCCTTCCAGCTCATGAGTGCTGATCTGTGTCTCAGACCCAGTCAAAGTCTTTGGGTGGTGCATTAATAGAGTGGCACTGCTGAGCTGGGTGAATCCCTCCAGGGTCCCCAAGGGGTGAAGATTCAAGCTACTCCTGCAAAGGAATCAGAATTTCTCGCTTGGGCTCTTCATCCAGTTGCATAGTCAAGCCTGAGCAGAGGCAATACAAGCTCTAGGCAGGTTAGAAAATCATATGCTATTCAGATTCAAGTGCTGTGATGTGTCTGCAAGGCAAGGAAGTCTAAAGAAGGGATTTCCCATTTTTCTATCACTCTCTTAAGTGTTCCTGGAAACCCCTCTATAAATGAAGGGAGTGTGACTAGATGGACATGGCTGGATGAAGAAAATGAGGTAACGACTAAAAGCAACTTTTTCAGGGTGTGGCTGACGATGGTGTAAAGAAGAAGTAGCAGTTTAAAAATGATAAAAAGATCAGTGCCAAAGGAGGGACAGAGAGATGGGTGCAAAGAATGTTGTGGATCAAAGAAAGGAGAGCAAGGGGTGAGGAACAGCTGCAGATCAGGAGGTGGACAGCTAGTAAAAGCAGTGGGATGGCTGGATGGAGGGAGGTGAGGATAACAACTACATTCAAGCTAGGAAGAGGAGGAGTAGATGGAATCTGCAGCCTTCCCTTAGAGCAGATACGGGGAAATGCCAGCAACTACACTGAGAGTCTGGGGCTGGAAATGGGTTAAATCTCCTCTGGGGATGTTTGAGGTAATAGACATGGCATGTTATGGGGACATCTTAGCTTTCAGACCCCGTCCTATCCTCGCACTGGGCAAAATGGAACCTGCTGTCCCCCAGCCACGAAGGAGGGCACCCTCGCCAAGAAGCACCTGGGAAACTGTCAATGCCATGGCTGGGAAATGTCTCCCAGGAGCAGATGCCTTTAAATTAAAACAACAACAACAACAACAACAGCAACAACAACAACAACCACAACCCTTAAATCCTAGGGCTGGGAGAGGAAAGCAGAGTAGTTCCTTCAGCTGTTGAATTTGCCTTGTCAGCATCCGTGAATGGTTGGCTGGCTTGCTGGCTCTGACAAAAATTGATGGGGACCATGTGGCAGTCAACACGGGAGAGGGTGGGAGGGTGCCAAGTTTTCCTACGTATGTGTGTGTGTATATATATGTGAGTGTGTATTTATTATCCCATCTCTTCTGCAGTTGCCTATGCAACTTGTGCCAGCAAGCTGTGGAGATGTGGCCTTTCCCTGGAATGAGGAATGCGTCAAGGAAAGTGCGGTTGCATATACTTATGAACATATGGAGGCCTTGGAGTCATGCCACATGGTTTGCCACTAATTGAAATAGGCTGGCTAACCTCTTATTGTGGCCACCAGGAGCAACCCTGGGGGAGGGATAGCAGAAGGGGAGGAGAACACAGTGAATGGGCACAATACATCTTCCAGAGTATGACTGAGAGAAGAAAACACCTCCCCTTTCTCCTCCACCTCTTCCAGGATGGTCAGAGGAAGCTGCAGGGATACAGTGGGTCCAGAAGCAGAAAGAAAAAGCAGTGGCCAAAGGGCCAAATATGGATTGGAGGCTGCCCCCAAGTGAAGTTGCTTTGCACTTGGATTAGATCCCTGTTCCACCAAGTCCATACCTGGCCATCTCCCTCAAAGGTGATGTGCTGGGTGGGCAGAAAGCGACAGATTAGAAGAGGTTTTCAGCAGCCAGGGAAGGAACAGGAAGAAGACAGATAAGAAGAAATTTGTAGAAGGGACCTGGGCAGTTTGTGAAGGGGAATTGCATGAAGCGATACCTGGGAGAATGGGTTGCTTCATGGACACAACAAAGAGCAGTAACAGACACAGATCATTTCTGCCTGGTCCTCTACTACCAAGTTTCTGAGGTATGTTCACGTATGGCCAAATGATGAGCATCCTCCCTGTGCTCATGCAATCTCTGAAATGAGCTTGTGAGAACAGGGCCTACTTTTATCATGGGTTAAAAGACACCCTGATGCATCACAAATGGATTGCACAAGCTGCGTCTAGGCTGAGGAACTCCTTTTGCACTTGGAGTTTTTGGCTCCTCCAGATACCAGAGTATCCCAGCTTCTGGATTCCAGTGCACCTGAGCATCTCTTGACTCCTTTCTAAATCAGGCCCACTCCTGCTGCCTTCTCCTTCCCACAGCTGCCCACACCACTCCTGAGTGCTAAGACACGTCCAGGTTGAAATGCTCCAGTGGTTGTTAAATCACCTGCTTTTTTTTTCTTGCGTATGTTCCAAGAGGTGTCATTTGAAGTGGTGTTTCTATTTATTTATTTATTTATTTATTGCATGACCTGTCTTTGTGCTATACTGGCAATCTAGATTCTTGGGGTGAAGACAGCCAGATAGAAATATGTAGGCTGAGGTCTCTGGATTGTCCTGGGCCCAGCATCACACCCTGTTCAAGTCTTTCCTAACCATGGAGTGGAGGAGCCTCTTGGAGAGCTGCTAGCATCCGCTTCCTGTAAACTCCACCTGAATCTCTCTTGCCACTCAGCTTTCAGAGGTTCAGTCTACATGTCTTGGTCATGTGTCAGAAGACTGATTGACTATTGGCACCTGTGTGATTTTTCCAGGTTCTTTGCAACAAAGTGGAAGAGCTCTGACGAATACCTCAGGTCAGCTAATTCTGTCCAGTTTTTTTCGCCAAACTCAAATCTAGGCATTTTTCTGTGGAAATAAAATAGAATGAGCTAAAATCAAGACAAGTTCTGAACTACCTGTGCAGTGAAGCAAAGAAAGATAGTGTGTTTTTTGGAAATAAAACTCAAAGGAATATGTGATGTAGAGAATTTCCAGGAATGAAATGGGATTCCACTGCTGTTCAGGAAAACCAGTCTTTTTTACACAATGGTTCAACAAAAATATTTCAGAAGAGAACATCTAGAACATACTGCTCTTGCATCATCAGTTTCTCTAATGGGGACAATGATAAAAGTCCCAAATGTGGTTGAGTGTTTGGGTTGAAAGGGAAACAATATGCAGCATGCTTTTCTATCTTATTTATAGTTCTTGTACAAGCTAGACAAATCTTTTCCTTGAGTTGCTATAGGAATTTGCTTCCTGAAGAAGAACAGTGTCTGATTTTGATGTATAACATTCTCAGGATATTTTAGTGAAGGTTCAAAGAGTTCTCTAAAACACATGCAGGCTGATCCATTTATCCTCAGACACTCAAGATGTGCCCAAACTACCTCAACATACGTCACTGCCTGTGCTGTGAATCTGTACTTTACAGCTCTCTAAATCCATCCTCCTTGGGCAAATGAATCTTGGGTAGATCTTTTTGCTTACATGTATTAGCATACAAAGTTAAGTTTGACAGTGCCTTTGAATGGAAAAGAACATGTAGATAACCTTACAAATATGTATGCTAGGAGGCAGGTGAAGACTCCTGCATGGCTATATCCTAACTGACTCTCCATGTTCCAGAGATCTAAAAGATGAGACACAGCAGCCGGACGATGGGCTAAATAGGAAGGGGGAGGTGACAGAGGATGAGGGACCAACAGATAAAATAGGCGATGTGCCACTCCCTGCTGGCCAGGGACAGTAACCACAGCTTGCTGTCTGTTCACAGCCATCCCCACATCACACTTCACCTACAGCACAAACTGCCAAAAATCTGCAGTTTCTTTCATCACCAACGTTTTTAAATGATACAAAACAAAGGCAAAGAAAAGGGAAAAAAAATCTCTCCATTCCTCTCTTGCTTTCAGCACATTTGTGCCAGGCTCAGAAAGAGATCAGGGAAGGAAAAGGCTTTCTGCATTTGACATAGCTGAGCAGGGAAGCCCTGGATAAAGTAACAGAGGTGGCATTCCAGACATTAACATGCGAGGAGGATCGGGTGTGTGATGAGAGGCAGCATGGCGGGAAGAGGTGAATAAGCCTTCTGCTGTATATGGCTATGTGCTGACTCTGGTGGGTTTCCTCTTGCATCAGCCTCTGGAGGGAAAGCTGGAATTGAACCTGTACTCCAAACCAAAGATCTGATGGGTAGAAAAGGGGGTGCCAAGAAGATGAGAGAGGGGATCCTGTCTGTTCATAAAACAAGGAAAGAATTTTGTTTGGCATCAGTACTCTGGCACCTCCCCAGGCATGTAGTGCCAGATGCTACCATGAGAGTTTTGCTTTAGTGTTCCCGTGTTAGCACCAGCTAGAGTAATTAACACCATGCTGATCCCTTGGGCTCTGGGGTCTGCAGCTTTCCCTTACCTTTCCACAGTTCCTTCCTCAGTATCTAGAGAACGATTAATATCACTGAGTTGTAGTGAGTGAGTGGGTGCTAACATCAAGACCTGAACTGACATTACTTAGCTTTGGCTCAGATGTCCAAATTAGGAGCCTGCTAGCCTAAATCTACCTGCTTGGTGTGTCACATGCACGGATGGGTAGAGTAGGTGCCAATGTGCATACATGGACGTGTGTTCATGGTAGCATGTCATCTCAGGCCCTTCTGAGAATGGTGGCCTGCAGCATCCATTTTGAGAGCCCTTTTCAAACTTGTTTAGATTGCTTTTTTTAAACACTGCTTTTTGTTCCAAAGGAAATTGCACTGAATATATAAGTACATGTTTTTTAGGCAAGTAGATTCCTTTACATTAAAGCTTGTGGGATGAAAAGCAAACAAAATCCAAACGCAAAAATGGGACTAGTGTGCCCAAATCTGCATCATTCTTTTGGGGTTTAAGAATTATATGGATTTTTCTCTTGCTGCTAACTTGGGCTCCATAAGCTTATCTGCTTATGGCCTTATATGTCCTGCATTAATTTCAACATCTTTTGGGCATGTTTGATCAATCTCTATCCTAACCCAAGCAGACAGATGCACAGCATGAGAAAGGGGATGACAAAGACACCTACTCATTCAGAACCTGAAGCCTAAAAATGTCCTAAGTCGTTGCATGAGTGGTGAACCAAGGAAGCTTTGTTTCTGGTGCACCTTTAAGGTGAGTACCTCTGGATGTATTCTTGAAGTCTTGCAAAGGGTTGAACTTATGCAGCAGTGGGTATATTTATTAGATCTATTTTTTTTCCAGTCGGCCAATAATTTTCATGAAACTCATAGAAACTTCCTATTTTGGAGACTTATACTCCTTCATCGTATTTTCTTGAAACTCATCTGTAAGTTAAAAAGCTATTAGGAAGGACCAGACAAATGCATTGGCAGACTAAAAGACACTGTAATCTCAGAAGCCTGGTTTCCTAAGTAAACCTGTCTAAACGCCCCTAGGATCATTAATATCTGATCTGTTACTTCCATCAGCATTTTTTGAAAGCAGGACTGTGATTTCTCCCAGAGCAGATGGGTCCTGGCATCATATTAGAAAGATTTCTTTACAGTGACCTGTGCAATACTCATTTATCCCCCTGGAAAGACTGAAAAGGAAAGGTACCTCTTTTTTCCACACGTTCAGCCATTTAAAACCCAATCACATAGGCAGCTAAGCTTTCTTTCAAAGCTAGCCTACAGGGAACTTGCTGCCTACTCCTGCAGCTTACCACAGCTCCTGTGGCTTTGTGATAGCTCAGCAGCCACAGGGCATGTTTCTTTGACTGTTGCAAGACCAGGAAAACAGTCATCTGACTCTCTCTTGTGTCTGGAGATTTCCCCATCAAGCATATTCTGGAGCTCTGCGGATTTGTTTGCAGAAAAAGTCCCTGCAGAAGGCATTCAACAAGTGGCAAAAATAAGGCTGGTTGGCAGGTGCCCATGTAGGGAATTTTAACTGCCTTGGTTGCAGCTCTGAGAAAAAGCACCTCACCATCTCTGAGACAAGTTTGGCTGCACTAAAATCTCTCACCCTCTCTCCAAACAGGGGGTTCACATGAACCCAGCCTACATTAGGCATCTTCCCATTGATTTAAATATGAACTGGAATATCCCCTATCACATAAAACACACAGGTGGCCCATTGATGGCAAAATTTAAAATGCAAACATTTCCAGTGGCTTTTGCTGAGGTTTGAGCTGTGCTTTGGGCAAAACTTTGGGGGCAGGAGTTGGTTTCTCATTTTCAGATTGTTTTTGTCCCTGCCTGATGATGACATTACATAGCAAATCCAAATCCTCAGCCTCCTGGCCTGACACTTCTCCTTTTCACCTCTTGTTTCTTCATGCACAGATCGCCTCAGCTCCCAGCCAAATCATACCCTGGCCCAAGCTTGCTCAGGAGGTGCTTTCTGCCAGAAATTTCCCGAGAGATTTAAGAAACAAATAAACCAAGCAGTCCTCACAGCATCCCAATGACAAACAAACAAACAAACAAACACACACACCGTGTTCTTGAAATGGCATGTGACCCTGCTATCCAGAACCCTGGGGCAGGAGATGTATGTTTGCAATAAACACAGAACACTTGTGTCAGAGTGAATATTGGAGCAAACTGCAAATCATTGCTTTTTTTTTCCGTGGGGAGAGGTAAGAGAAAAAGCCAAGCCAAATTTGTTTTGCGGCTCCAGCACCTCTAAAACAGAATGGGAATGGACTGCTGTTCCTACAGTTGCCATTTGCTATTGGGCTAGTGGCTGTCTCCTTCACATCTTTCTCCTTCCTTCTTTGTGAGCAAGCTGGAAGCCAGTTCTCCAACAGCTCTGTCTCTCTCCTGGAAAGCCATCTCTCCACCACTTCAGGTGCAATTGATGGGTGATGTGTCCCAGGGGTCATTTGCTCACACACCATGACCATGGGCTACTTGCAAATTCTTGTTGGTCAGACTGGGCCTAGCAAATGCTGAGCATTCACTCCTCTGAACGTTGCCTCTTGGAAAGAGCCCCATCCTTGTGTTTAGAAAGACAGTCTGGACATTCAAAGTGGTCCTGTCTCCACTTTCTGAGCTCCAGGCCCATAGATGGAGGTGTCCCCATTGGTCTGGTCCCGTGTATGCTGGATGGATGAAGGTGTTACCCAGAAAAGTGTGGTCCAACATCTTCTGCAGGGAGAAGCATGTTGGCTGGATGCTGAGGTGAGGGTCAGACAAGGCAGACTCCAGAGACAGGTCAAGCAGGTGGTTGTCTTAAGGCAGGGAGCTGTCATGCAGAGTAGAAATGCCAGGATGGCTGCTGCTGAGGAAAGACTGAGGTTTCTATGTTTGAGGCTTTTCTGCAGCTGGTCTCTTCCTAGAAAGGTGGTCACTGTCCCTACCTTCCACCTCCCAGGGCAGCAAGAACAGCAAGGTCACCTCTCCAGGGTTTGCATCCAGTTCTCCATCCTGTTTCTGCATGTCCCCACTCCTCCTCCAGCAGAAGCAACCCAGTCCTTGGAGCAGTGACATATATTCCTGAAATGCTTGGAGTCAGATGTGTGTTCAGAGAAGCCTGAAAGAAAGACACAGTTGTTTTCACCATTGCTCTTGAAAGCTATGAAGATGCTGTGGGCAGGAATTCATTCTGGGTTGAGTAAGCTGGTGCTCTGGAGGATGCAGGCTGAGGGAAATGGAAGAAGGGAGAGGAGAAAGAGAATAGGAAACTTCACCAACTCACTAGTACTATTAAAATTCAGTTTCATTCAGTGGGAGATCCTCCTACAGAATATCTCCCGTGTGAGTTTCTCAGGCATGCCCAGTCATCCTCTTCACAGCTGGGCCTATAGCTAGGTACATACATCACACATCACTTTCCAAAGTCCACAAGGCTTCTTGTTAGGGGGGGGAAGAAGCTCCATCAAGCTCCTTATGAAAAGAGTGTCATAGTTATAATAAAGACATCTGTCTTGCCATGGTGAGGTAGGTGATGCTCACACCTGCCCAGGGTTTTGTTGCACCCCCCCCGCCCCAGCCAGGGGTCACCCAGGCAAAGGGGTGTATCCAAATGTTATTGTGAGCTTGGAGGTGGGAGGTTAACTTTTCTGTAAGTCCTTTCAAGAAAGACGAATTCAGGTTAGTCCATTCCTGTGGGAGCCAGCTCAAAGAACAGCCACTTGTCTCAAGAGCACCTCCATGTGGAGGTTTGATGCAGGTTAGTAAAGCCACTACACAAATTAAAGCAGATGGCCTTTTCTGACATAACCTATGCAGCTGAAGTGATGGTTATGGACAGCACACATGTTTTAAGTTCCCTTTTCTCTCATGGCCACAGAGGACAGTGAACTCCATGCCAGTTGACAGCTGAGATGCTGATGTCAACAGAGATGCTATGCCTTGGTTTCAATATTCTCCTCACAGAAAATAAGGCATCCATGGAGGGAAGCCTATTTCTTCTAGCATATCTAAGTGGGCTGCAAGGATCTGGACACGTCTGAGCTGTGTGACTGAGTGTTCTGGGGCTATTTTGAGCTGTTACTAGTGTTTAGAAAGAGCACAGGCAGGAGCGTCTTTGCAGCTCTAGCTGGAGGGCTTGGAGATTATTCCTCTCTTAGCTTAGAAGCAGCTCACCTTTTGTAAGCTGCTCCAGTGCTGAGTCAGTGCTTTCCTGAAATTACTGCTAATGGTTACCTCCTCTCACAACACCCCTATCTCCAACCTCCCTTGGTACAGAAGCCCCTTCTGTCAGAGCTCTGAGGGCACTAGTAGGTTTTAAAAGCCCTGACTAGCCTCACCTGGGTCCTCCACTCACACCCTGCTCATGGGTTACCTTTAAGTTCAGGCCTAGGTACCCAGCCCTGCTTTGAGCTATACTGTAGGTGTGCCTGTCTCTAGCCCTGCCTCTGGCCAGCCTCCTGGGTGGACCTTGGACATATGCTTATCTCCTGGATGGATCACTTGCTTGTATGTTGCAGGTTGTCTGGCTGTGTTCAGCCCATGTGGCTCTGTGTCCTGTTGGCGAGGGCACTGTCTGCCTCTGGGGTTCTAGCTTGCCTGCTAGCCTTTACTGCTCCCTGAAAACACCTTCCCTTTGGCAGCCCCTTTCCAGGCCCACTCTAACTGCAGCTCTAGGCTTTGTCTCTCTCCTAACTCTCACCCTCGATCTTGGCTCCGACTGCTCCCAGGACCCCCAGGAATGGCCCAGGGGAAAAATTTCTAAGGGGCAACTTCTCTGGCAGCACTGCTTTTTCTTGGCAGCCTCTTTTCAGCCGCATACCAACTGCAAATCTAGGCTTTAGTTCTCTCCCAACTCTAATGCTAGGCCTTGTCCTGGGTTGAGCCTGAGCCCAGAACCCCCAGCCATGGCCCAGGAGGACTTGCTGGGGGGATAACTCTTCTGTCAATGTACACCTTTCCTTAGTGGAAATTCCTCTGGTCATGTACTCCTTCCTCCTAAATACTGCAATTCTCAAACTCAAAGCTTAGTCCCATTTATTTGTGTGTTTTTTTTGTTTTGTTTTTTTTTTTTGTTTTTTTGTGTGTGGTATAGGTCCCTCTTGTTTTCCACTCAGAAAGTCTCTTTGTGGGGGAGAGGAGGGGGAAAATTCAGGATTTCCTGTGTTTGACTGGGATTTCCTGTAGCATTTTCAGGGAAAATTCTGATGCCTCTGCACGTGGGTTTTATATTGACAATGTGGTTATGGCTTTCCATCAGGGCTGACTTGAGATGAGGAATCCCTGGCAGAGTGTGTGTTTGGTGGTTAGAGACCACATGCATTGAGTCCAGCACCTCCAGGAAATGTTGGGCTTACCAGGCTAGGGTTTATTAGGGAGGGATTCCCATCTTTCGTGTTCCTCCTGTGATGCTGATACCCTCTGTGCTCTTGTGCTGAGAGATGGTCTGGGGCTGCAGCATAGTGCCTGATCTTGGGATCATACTGTTGGAGGGGTGGGAGAAAGAGCCTGGCCTCTCCTACTGAGGTTGAGAACTGTGTGTGCTTTAGGTGTGCTATGAGCACTGGGTAGGGCTGAAAGTGAGAAAGAGGTGAACAGATGAGTGGTATATGTAAGGAGACAAAGAAAGACTGCACATTGCAACACAAATTGCCAGAGGTGGATAGAAATCATGGGGATAAATAGATGAATAAGGGAATGGATGGACAGGTGTCATGGGAAGAGTTGATCACCATTACCTTGAAATCACACCAGCATAGACCCTCTGGCTCTCCCCCAGCCTATGCCCCTTCCAGACTTTGAATCTGAGCTGATGTTACCCTTCCTAGGGCAGGCAGGACATAAGCAGATGTGGAGCACACAGTGGATTTTATAATAACACAGTGGTTATAGACAATTGCCTAATAGGGACCAGATGGTCAGTTTTATTTTAAGCTGCCCTTTAACAACATTCCCATCTAAGCTGTGTTTTTAAGTAATAGTTTTTTAATGAGATGCCCATAAGATCTTACAACACATCAGGTTTTAATCACACCGACCTATTTAAATGGCAGTGTCTGTCTTTAGTGCTCCTTCTGCATTTTTATGGTATTTAATTCCTTCCCACCACCGTTGCTCACTCCAAACCTCAAATGGGCTGTGTCAAAGGGACTGCTTCTCCCAGCACTGCATGCTGTCCCTATTGAACTCATCCCTGTCATTCCTGACTAAGACGGAGGACAGAACTCCTTCCAGGAGAAAGAGGGCATGTCTGTACCCACCTGCACCCTCAGAGTTCAGGGTGCAAGTCTGCTTCACAAAATAAAAGCTTTGACTGCAAATGCTGCTCTTGGATGGGCAAGGGAAGGAGTGATCTGTCTTAAAAAGATACTGTTATCAAGGCAATATGCATATTTGCTTTGGAATGATGACTCTAAATCCCCTGGGCAGCACTGCATGGCTTTGCTGATCAGGATGTCTGAGAGCCTAGGTGCACCACAGACATTTTGATGGTGATAAACTGTGAGGAATCACTGGGAAAATGCACAATCCCCAAACTGAATTTTCGCATCAGGATAGGGATGTAACTGCACAGGATGTTAGCACATCCACTTCACTTCTTAGGTGCAGACACAGAGGTGAGGTCCTGCTGCCTGTGTGTGGCACAGCTGAGAAGAGAAGCTCAGGTGTCTTGCTTCTCTACTCTCTACCACAGAGGTGCAGTTGGGTCCTGAATTGCACAGACAGCTCATTTCATCTCTGGAACCCTGATGTCTGCTTGCCTGTTGGACAGGCCATCTTGGCTAGGGCTTTGCTTGACCATTGGGGCAGAGAGAGGACAGATGGGTCAGAGTTAGGAACACAGCTTTACTATGGTCCAATGTGAGCAGTGCTGGATTAAACCCTGGTGTGTAGTCCACAGATTCATGCTGTTTACCCTAAAAATCTGTGTCAACACTTCAGCCAGCCAAGCCTTCCATGGCCTCCCCTGTATGGACCAGTTTGACTTACAGTTCCCTTTGCTGGCGCTCAGCCCATTAACCAAAAACCACCTTGCCATAAGAAACCCATTTGCACACAGGCAGAGCAGAAAACCTGCTGTCAGGATTCAGAATACTTGAATTTTGAAGACCAAGCAGTACAGTTCTCTCTATGTAATATCTGTGGGTTTCTTTCCTGCCTGTCCCTCTCTTACAGACATTAGCAAACCTTGGACAAAACAATGCATGACCCTCACCTCTTGCCCATTTCATTTTTCCTGTTGCTGTCAAAGGTTCTGGAAAATTGCAGACAAGATCAAGCTCTGTCTTCCTTCCTGGAGTCTTAGTTGCCCTTTGGCGCAGCTTTCACGACGACCGTGACTGTGTTGGTTAAGTGACATCATCATGTTTCAAAACTATTATTTGTTTTTTTCAGATTTTTTGCATGTTTACCCAGTCACCTTCTAGCAGCTGCAAACTCAAATACTTTCCACTTGTTGGTGGGTGCGGGAGGCACAGAGAGTGCTGATGAATGACACTGCGGTTTGGGGATATTCTCAGCCTTTCCTGTATTTGAAGTAGTTCATTCAAACTCAACTGCAGCAAAATACATCTTCCTATTGCACCAGACTCAGTCCTGTTTCCTTAACAACAGGAGAGGCTATAGGGACTGTTTCCTGAGGAGAAGTTTAAGTCCAAATATGACCTGGGTCATACTAGCAAGCAGCAGGAGAGATGGACAGTGTGCCATCATTTCTCAAGACTCAGAGTACAGTCTAAGCTATTAGCTGCTGTCACCTGGAGAAAAACAGGCTTCACTGATCCAGCTCTAAGCAACGGCCATGGTGAAGCATGAAGAGCAACAGAGGAGGTAACAAGCCAGGAGGCTGTGGGCAGGAAGAGCTGGGGTGTGAGTCCAAGAAGTAAAGGTCTGCTAAACACCAGCCTTGACAACCCTGGGCTTGGTTTGACAGCACTAAATTAATACAAGATTTCAGTGGTTCTGGGAGAGATGTCGATTTTGCATTTGGATCTGTTTTGAGGGGGACCGTGAGCACACTAAAGGCAGATCTTGTGAGGGATCTCTTAGCATCTGTCCTCATACCAAGCTTATGAGCAAGACATTTCACCCTGGTTCCTCACACGAGGAAGAGGGGGCAAGTCCAGAGTCACTGACGCTGTTCAATTGTTTTCCCTGGCAAGTAGGAAGAGCGCCCAAAATCTTCTACTTACATAACCTTTTGCAGAACAGACTAGACTGTGTTTCTGGATGATTGGTCCTTGAAGGCCAATGGCTTTTGGCTTTCTAAGGCTCCCAGCTGAAGCCTGTATGTCCTTGGCTTCAAATCCAGTGGCATTTGTTCCAGGACACAAGAGAAGCAAAGCTCCAGGCTCTGAATCTTCTCAGAGCTCTTTGGTGAAGCAGGAACAGGGAATGCTGTTCTCAATCCTGGAGAGACCAGAAAATCTCTGTGTTCAAATGAGAAGGGGGATTCAGCTGAGGGGCAGAACTGTCCTGGAGGAAGAGAATGAAAATTAAATGTTGGCAGGAACAGAAAATCCCTCTGCAGCTGGTGTAGGGAGGGAAGGTGGCTGCAGATGGAGGTTTGCCCTTGAATCATGCCATTGGCAAGATGGTGACTAGTGGTCTCTACGAAGGCACCTTGGCATTTGGCATGGCTCTTTGCAAAGAGATGTCCTCAAGCCAGGGTGGTTGCTTGCCCTAGAGCAAATAGCAATATCTCTTTTTGTACGTGGTTTCCTCTTCAGAGGTTTGCTTACTCCTGTAGCTTGGCCTTTGGTTAACTAAGCAGCATCCTGGGGCCAGATCTGTGTGAAGTGGAAAGTGTGTGTGACTGCAGGGGCTGGAAGACAGAGCCACAGCTGGGCTTAGGGCCCTGAAGTCATGCTGTCTGAGCCGGTAGTTGCTCTGTGGGTTCAGGGAGCTTTCCTTGGAGCCAGAGCGGCCTTGCAGGGAAAACAATGGCAGTTGGAGGGAGCACTGTGTGTGTGTTTGGCACAGATCTAACACCCTGTTTTCCTCTTCCCCCACACCCCCCAATGATGGGGCATGTTTCCTGCAGACACATGGAGTCAGTAATTTGTGGTGAGCTCTACTGCTTGATAGTGGATGGAGGAGCCTCAGCACAGCTGGGAGTGAGATAGATACACAGAAAGCAACAAAGAGAAATGGAGTTTGGGTGGCAAAGAGGAAGAATTGGGAAAAACTTGGGATGCCAACTTGCCGGGGATATCCCTTGCCAGGAAGTTGGGTCCTCTGAACCATGGAGAACTGCTTCATGCCCACTGTACCCACTGCTGGGGTGTTGCCAGAAAAGGGCTGGGTTGTTTGGCTTTGCACTCCCATGGTGGCATTACACAGAGGCGATAGGCTTGGCCCCTTCCCCAAAGCTTCGTTTAGCTTCTTGCAGCTGCAACAGGGGTGGCAGCTTGAGAAACTTGCTCTCAGCTGGTGATTTTATTTGGGCACATCAGAAATGTTCCCAAGGCAAATGAAAGTGCCTGAAACAGTCTTGCAAAATGAGAGAGGCTGTAACAAATAGCAGTGTCTATCCCAGTGTTGCTGGGATCTGAGCATTGCAACTGCAGGAGCAATAGGATTCAGAAGACTTTGGGAAAATGAGCCATGGAGGGGCTGGCAGTGAATCACTGCTAACAGGACCTCTGGCCGAGTGGCTGCCAGTCCAGCCGTGCCATAGATCTGTGCAGCAGCTTATTGTTTTCCCCTTTTGTGATGATGGGAATATTATGCCATCCCATCTTCCTTCTGGGAAGAGAGGGTGACCTGCTTCTGACTGGAGAAACTGAGAGCACCAGACACAGCCCCAAGGTAAAAACACATGAAACCAATCTGTGAGGGACACTACTACAAACTGTTTCCTAGGGGCTAGGCCAGAACTCTCAGCAGATAGCCTTTATTCACCTCATCCAGGGACTTGCACCAGCAACAACCCCCAAAGCGGAGCATCCATTTTGGGCCCAAGCTTTGTAAAGCCTTTGCTCTGCTCTGTCGAAGATGACCTCTCCTTGAAGAGTGACACCACCCAAACACAGCCACCAGCTTCTGCCAGGCTCTTTTTATGGGGGTGTAGCCAGCTCTCCCTTTCCTGTCTGGGAAGGATCAACTCTAGCAGGGTAGCTGGGATGCTGAAGGCGAAGTCTTCAGGCTGTGACGGTGCTTTGGCACCAAGTTCAAGTCCTGTCTGTGGCTGCTGGCATGCTTCTGACAGCCATCTTTCTCCAGCACAATCCTCTTACATTCAGCTGGGTGGCCCAACAGCTTCTCCAAACCCATCAGTGTCTGGGTTCAGAGCAGTGCGGCACCGCAGATGTTGTGGGGAGCCTGGGCATATGCCCATGTTCTGTGGCTTGGTTGCATATTAGCTCTTTCTATTTTTTGATCAAGGCTGTGAGCTTGGACCATATAGCAGCTTGGCTTTAGGGCCTGAACGTAATAGGTAATGGTGTCCCTCTATGTGGATTGATATGGCTGAGTTCATCTCTCACCCTGTCCTGCAGTGGGATGCCTAACACAGTCTGTGTCCTCTATCCGGATGATTATTTTCCCAAATCCAGCAGTAGTTTTCCATCTTTGAGATCTCTGCCCTTTGAGCAAATTAAGTGGAAAAGGCCTATGGGTTCCAAAGCTTCAGACAGGGGGGACAGATGGAGAGAGCATGACATGCAGATAGTGAGATCACATAAGCCCCATTCATTTAGGGAACCATGTTAAAAATAAAAGGCACATTGTAAAACAGGAGCGGTTGGAAGGTGGGGTTCACAGGCAGCCTGGCAGCCATGTGAGTCCTTGATTGCTTGATTTTGGAAATACAAAGCAAAGTTGTCGGCAAACAATAGAATATGAGTCCTTTCCACCTACCCCTCTGTTTATCCTGAGAACAGGGACATGGGAACTTTTCCTTTCTGTTACTGTTTTGATGGAAACACTTTGCATCAAAAAATGTTTTTCACCCTCCCCCACCAGCCCCCATCATAAGCTTCATGCATGTAATTACGCTTCCACATGAAAGCTTTTTTCCTTTCCTAGCCAAAGCTTTTCCACTGCTGTTTTGCTTGTCCGAAATGATGCTTTCTAACCTACCTCTGCACAGTGCTTGGACTGAGTTACATGAAGACAGCCTGAGCATCCTCCCATGCATGTCTCTGATTTACTGTTTGAGTATGCGCTGATGCTGCTGCCACCTCCTGTACTCTGCCTCATCCAGCTTTCTTCTAAGTAACAAGTTGTTTTGCTCCACATCTGAAGGAGATAGGGCAGAAGGGGTACCTGACCTCCTACAGGCTGTGTCTCACAGCTGGCTCACATGAAACTTGTCCCATGGTTGAGATCTTTCGAAAGACATGTCTCATGTGGATGCTCTGATGGCTAAATAGGGTTGAACTCCTCCCAGCTGCCTTTTGTGACTAAGGGTAGGATTCAGTTCAAGGTGATATACCCAAATGTTGGTGTCCACATGTCACTGAGCTCCCATTATATCCCATATAGGCATCCAGTGCCTGTGGAGAAGCCCCAGACCAGACTTGGCCTGCAGCTGCCACGCCAAGATGGGTGGGTTTCACAAAGGTCCTGTGTCATACCCGACAGCCGCACATCCATTCATGGTGCCTTCATTTGTGTCCGATGGCATTGAACAACATGGTGGGCAACTGAATGGATCCTTTTTTCTAATCTCACTGCAAATTTTTGTTGCATGTCATGCACAAACTTACTGTCCTTGCAACAACTCCCTTCCTCTCAAAGCTGATTGCAATTGGACAACTGGTTTAATAATTACCAGTGGCAGAGCAGACACTCAGCTGAAGCATGATGATACCAGTCATGTTTTTTAGGAAACTAAGGTAGCAGAAAGTAGCAGACAGAGGAAACAGGCAAGTCTGTGGGTGCGTGGCACACCATGAGCATCAGACTCTGAGATCCTGTGGGCTTTGAGGTGATGTGCTGGAGATTTGGGCACAGAGCAAAGCCATAGATATTTCTGTTTGCTCCTTGTCCACAAGGAAGCATGGGATGGTCTAATTCTGACCTCCTCAACGGTTACACAAGGAGTTTGCCTGGTGTGGCTAATCACGACTGTATTTGCATTGCATGCTGGATAGAAAGCAGATACCAGAAGCTTTTAGGAACACAGTGGCTTGTAACATGCTGAGCTGTGGATATGCATGTTCTGCATGTAACCTGACAGGTGCTTGCAAACACATTGCAGCATGACTGTATTCATAACCTCTCCTTTGGGTCTCTCTGCAATTATGGTTCAGTTTATGTCTGTGCCTTATGACCACTGGGATGGAGCATGCTTGGGAGATGCAGCTAACAGATAGTCAGGATATAAGGAGGACTGGAGTTCATACTGACAGGCTTGGCAGGTTCTTGAGACAGGTTTTGACTGTACATGTATAAACAGGAAGGTGTAAAATCTTTTGGCTCCAGAATTGGACTGTGGGAGCTCTGGAGAGCTGGGTTCCGTTCTTGGTCTGGCTGCTCCTTCTGTCTCACTGGTGACATTTCTTTTTAAAACATGCCCCTGCCTCAGTTTCCTCCAGCCTACTCCCACAGTCAAACCACAACCATATTGACAGCCTCACTCACTGGTGCTGATGACCAAGCTAGCTGGCAGACATCTGTGTGGCATTCAAACCAGATGGGCTCTGTCTGTGTCCTCAGCTCAGTATATATCTCAGATGTAAATGGGTAACATGTTTTTCCCAGAGAGACTTCTGGACCCCTTCCAGGCATAGCTGGAAGCCATTCCCCAAACCCTTGCAGAGTATTGCACACGCCAAGGGCTAGCTGTTTGGTTCTCGTTCCTCCTCAGATGCTCTGACTCTATTCCTGGGCCTTGTCTGATCACACGTCCTTCCTCTGCCTTTGCCAGGATCCTATCCGGGAGTGACTGCAGGATCTCAAGGATATATATGGATCTGGAAAGTGCCAGCCTTAGTTTTGAACTGGACTTATGTCTGGAGAAGGAAGATGGCACAGCTAGGTCAGAATCTGTCCCCTCTGAGAGGCTCCAATACTTGAAGCATATGAGAAGAAGAGATCATTCACTTTGTTCAACCCAACACTCCTGCTGCAAGTTCAGCAGTGTGGCAAGATTAACATGGGGTCAGAAACATTTGGAGTTGCACAAGGAAAAAGCAAAGTAATGAGATCTCAGGCATCAGTGGAGGGATGATCCTGGGAGCCAGGAAGGAATTAGCCCCTTCCTCTGCTCCTTTCAGCCACACAAAATTGGCCAGGTGCATTGTGGCAGCTTATTGCTTTCCTCTGAGGCATTAAGTTTTGGCTGCCATCAGAGAAAGGATATCAGCATGCTGGGTTGGGATGAAAATTGCCATTCCTGTGAGTGGAAGCTCCAATATATCATTGAATAAGAATGTATTGGGGCCAGAAAAGTGTTTGCCTCAAGGAATTTACTTTTCCCAGGAAAGGTCAGTCTGAGGGGAACATCCATTTCCACCCCACCACTTTCTGCCTGGCTTGGGTAGATTAGTGGTTGTAGAGCACAGGTAAAAGCAGTCCCAAACCTCTGTCCTTGTCTGGTTCCAGTTAGCGTCCTTAGCTATGAAGCTGAACTTCTTTGGCTCCTGGTATAGAAAGAGTTAAACTAAATTGACAGAGATCCTAATGCTTTGAAATAGCTCCATTGTAAAGAAACATGTTTGCACTTATGTTGCGGGGTCATCTTTCAGGCCTGAGGCTTATGATAAGTTCAGGACATAAGGGAAAAAACTGGCTGGGTTTCCCACTCCACTCTTCCCACTTTTTTTGCTGTTTAACTTTCTCAGTTTTTGTTTGTTTGTTTGTTTTCCTCTTTCCTGCCTGTTTCAGTGAATCAGATTCAGCCTTGGTGTGACTGCATAGGAACTGATGAAGTTACTCCCATCCTGAAAGTTTATTGCTCTTTTTATTCTTATGTGAAGGAAGTGGTTCACGTATCCCCTAAATCCAGGCTGTGTATCTCTTTCTCAGAGACATGTGCTTTTAGTTCAGCCTTAAAAAAAAAAAAAAAAAAAAAAAAGCCTTGCTGGGAAAATGCAAGATGAGTCAGATGAATGCTCAGATGATTCCTTTTCACTGCAAAATTCATGGCTCTTGACTTTTCCTCTCAGTTGTGCCTTCATCCTTTAAAGAGGCAGATTCCATTGCCTATGAATAGTCATATCTCCTCAGTTAAGTAAGAGGGAACGCTGCAGGTGGCTCATGCTCTGTCCTGAATCTCTGCGGCCAACTATGATTGGAGTGGGACAGCACTAAAGAATGCTTCAGGCCCCACTTCTACAAAGCAACAGGAGCTAAATGTTTCTTATCTGTTCTTGTTTTAACTGAAGAACAAGGCCCAAATCCCTGTTTTGGTGGGACTGGAAATGGAAATGCTTCTTAAATAGTAACATATAATAATATATAATATATAGAGTGTATGTGAGCATGTCATATAATCTTGGAGCAAAGGAAGGTAAAAAGGAAAAATGAAGCAGGCAATGGTGGAGAGTAGAGTTCTGAAAGGAGGAAAGGAGAGAGTAAGCATAAAAGAAAGCTGAGTTTGGAGGAAGAAGAGTTGGCTTGCTAGGTAATTTTTTTTTCCAAGTGCTCCCCAACTCTAATATATACAATATAAATAATTAAAAGTTGTGCAGGCCCAGTGCTAATCCTTGTGGTATTCCACAAGCAACTTCCTTCCCGCTTAGAAAGGATTCCATTGAGAATTATCTGACGGTTCTTGCTCTGCAGCCAATTTTCCGCTCCTGTCCATGAGTCTGAGCTCTCCTTTTGCTTGGTTCAGCCTCCCCCAAAATGCATGGTAAAAAAATCCCAGTATGTGAGGCTTTCAGCAGGCCTGTTTCCTCTGATCCTGGAGCTATGTGTGCTAAAATCTCACAGCACACCTAGATGGAAGAGAAGGTCTTTTCCCACTGAGATCTTGTAAAAAGTTGTAATTTTTGAAGCCAGATTCAATCTTATCACATCCATTTTGTCTCTTAAAGGAATTCTACAGCAGTCCTGCTGTATCATCACATTGACAGGCCTGTGATTACCTGATGCAATCTAAATTGATATGGTACTGTGGCATTGTCCAAGAAGCACACGGCATCAACAGAGACCACTTTCCCCTGTGCAAATGCATGCTGTGGGAGCAGCGGTAATGAGGTGGAGACCCTGCTGTCACCAGGAAGATGGGTTTAGCAGGGGTATTACAGAAACGTGGTGACGGTCACTGACATAGCTTGCATGCACAGAATGGAGGATTTCCTGGGTGTTTCAGGCAAGGCTGAGTACTTCTGGCCTGGAAAGAGTTGGGATATCACTGAAAAGGACTGCAGAGGTGGAATCTCAATTTCCTGGGGGTATGGGGACAGACGAGTTCTGAACAATGTTGCTTGGTGCAGAAGTCAGGCCTCAAAGATGATCAGCAATGTGTTGGTAGGAAGGCACAGATTTAGTGTTGATGGTAACATTTTACAATGGTAGGATGGAGGAAATAAAAGCATTTTGAGGGAGATGGGTTGAAAAAGCTGAAGAAGGCTTTTACTTTCAAGAAATTACCTGACTGTAAGCGAAGATGGAAGTTTATCACTTATTTGGAAATCCAGGATCCTAGCAGACCCACTGTGCTCTGGCTTCCTAAGAGAAAGGGAATAAATTCCTAGTTGCTGAGTTAGAGATTAGGGCTCAAAAATTTGATATAAACTGGCTCAATTGCAAGAAGTGTTCTCAACAGCAAATTTGAAAAATAAATACTAATTCAACAGCCCATTCTACAGGACTGCACTGACCAGCCTTGTGCTGCTTGTATTACCCTCTACCCCTAGTGATTTCATTTTATGTCCAAAACAGAATAGTCCAGGAGTGTGGTTTTCCATCTAGGCCAACAAGACTACTGCAGTCTCCTAACAGCTGTAAACAATGAAATCACCTACACAGCCCCACTGTCTTGGAGAAAACAGCGATAGTCTCTGTGCATCAGGGCTCATACAGATGTAACGGAATTCCTAGGAGTCAGAACAGTGCATCCTCCCTGAAGATGTGGTAGGTATTTGACAGAGGAGACTGAATATTTGAATTGCTTTCTCAGTGCGAAGAATTTGTGTTCTTCCTGATAGAGGGGAAATAGGGATGCATATTTTGCAAAGTAACATTCATGCCTCTATTGTTCTGTGTCACCAACAAGAGGTTATTATCTGCTTGTCCAGCATTGCCTGTGGCATTGCCCACCCTTCACACACTTGGCAAAGCAAATATAAGGGGAATATCTTCCAATTTTGGATTCACTAAGGACAGCAGTGAGGCAGCTGTGAATTGAAATACACAAGCATTTCTGCAATGAGGACAATATAATTGCTCCTGTAAAAAACCAAGAGGTGTGCTGTTGTTGCATGCTCTGGCTGGCTGTTGCTAATGAATCATCCAGCTACTGGATCATCCCCATGAAGGAGATGGAAAATGGATCTCACCCAGAGAGATCTTGGGAGTTTGTTGCAATGTGATAACCCTGTTTACTACTGTAAGAGCTCCAGAAATTCAGGAGGTGCTGGCTGAACATCTGTTTAGTCCAGCATCTTGCCAGCCACTCTCTGGAGGTATTAGCTCTGTGTTTCATTTCTCCATTTGAGATGTCTCAGAGACAGCATGTTGCTGTAGCCTAAGGAAAGTAAATGGGTCTGGGGAGAGGCAACTCTGCTTCACTTTCCAGTGGAAACTCAAAGCTCTTCTAAACTTTCAACAAGTGTTGGCTCAACTAATTCTCCCAGGACAGAGCAGCTGGGAGCTGAGGGTCATGCTGCCCTTACAGTTCTTCCCCTTTCCCCCACCCGATACACCCACAGAACCTCTGAAGTCACTGAAGAAAACATACTTGTAGGACATTTTTGATCAGACCTGAAAACCCTTTCTAAGCATGTGTAAGAAACTGCTGATGCATGTCTTCTGCAGGATATAGATATGGAAAGGAGGTGAATTGGGGTGAAAATAATCCTGGGGTTAATCAAATAAGATAATACAGTTGCCCTGACAATAAATGGAAGAACCAATTGGTCGCTCAGAAGCAATTAAACAGTGTGGGTCATCATGTGCCAGAGCTGTGCCCTGCTATGTTTCATCTTTTAGCTATGTAATCTAGTCCAGCTGGATCTGGCAACCACAGGCAATATCATCTAGGAGCCCAGTTCCTGCTTCATGCAGGATTGATTGGCTGCCTGTTCACTGCTGTGATGGCAGATACCTCTTCCTAAGTTCCCAGCCTTTCATTTACACCTGGAAGTTGAGAGGCTCAGGTTAGAACCTGACTGGGTGGCCTCATGAGCAGGATGGCCTGCCAAGGCCATGCATGGCCATGCAGTGACCAGAGCTGCACTTCTGCTCCACGGGAGAGGCTGATGCAGCAGCTGGGACCAGAAGGGGAACTGCCAGGTCACCCTCACCTCACTCACTCCTCATTGCAACCCCTCTCATTGCAAGCAATGACCATGGGGACAGGCTGCTCTCTGCCCACTGAAGGAGGAGGAGGGGTACAAAGGAGGTGTTGTCCTCTGTGTCCTGAGCTGGAGAGCTGCAGCTCAAGCCCCAGGAGGAACAGAGGGATCCCAATGCTATGGTGGTGGGGAATGGCAAGGGCTGGCTGGATGTGGCTGGCCCCTGGTCCAGATGAGCTGTAAGCCCCAAGCCAGAGAGGATGCCACACTTCACCATGAATGCTTCCTGTCCCCTTGCCCTACTGTCAATGGCTGAGGACCTGCACACTCCCAAACCACAGAGGATCTGGACTCTTCTCAGCCACAGCTGCTAAGCCAACACGATGCCTGTCGGCAGTTTTTCTCTTTCTCGGGGAACTGCTGGCTGGAGGCAGGGCCCCTGCAAGCGTGTTTCAGTAAAACCATGGGTGACACAGCCCAGCATGCACTCCTCCCAGCCCTGCCGCCTGGGGATGGGAGGCTGGAAGCCAGAGGGCTTTGTGGGCGTTTCGACGAGCTAACGTATCATTTAAGGTCAACCCCGGTGCCATTTGGAATGGAGCTCATATTTCCTTAACTGAAACAGCAAGTTCTGAATGTAATTACAGGATTAAAGGCATGTTCTGGGGCTAAACACATGATTTATAAGCAAAGGTTACATTTTCAGTCTGTTTACAAGGCACACTCAGCCCTCCTTAACCCTTTCTTTGCTGAAGACAAGGAGTGACCTTGTGCTTCAGCAACTGCACAAGCCAGGGCCTAGGCTGGGCAGGAAGGAAATTCAAAGGGAAATACCTCTGCTCGTGTTACGGTGTTTGTTCATAATGGTGAGATGGAGTAGAGGGGTGAATAAAACCCTTCTCCTCTCCACTGGGGGCAGACCAAGAAGTCATTCCATATGTTCATCCCCTAGAAGTGGGAAGTGGATGTTATGACTTTCTCCCTTTATGTGTCACAGCATCCTTAACCAGCTAAAAAGCCAAAGCTGTAGCACCATCAGAAAGTTGCTTACAAAGTCTTAGCTGATTTTCATTTCTCAAGGTGAAAATCTCTATGGCATTGCTCAGCTCTTCCCAAAGCCTTTTTGCCTGGTGGTACCTCAGCAGTAAGATTAGGAAAGATGATTATGAAGATCAAACCTGACATCTGGTAAATGAGCCAAGCCCTGAATAGTTTTTTCTACAATTCTTCTATTGAATCCACCAGTTTGTGATGAAGCCAAAGCCTATCATGCACAATGGCAGCCACAAGCAATCTCAAGCCAACCACTTTAGGCAGCTAACTTCATTGTCATGACTATCTCTCTTCATTGACTATAGGGATCCAGGGATGTCATAGCTCTGTAGAGAAGATGACCAGAATTTTTCACTTATTTGAATGTGTAGTATGTGCAATGACCAAATGAGGCATCTACAGCAGGTCATTTCCATCTTGTTCTGAAGAGTCCAAAGGATGGAGCCCCAATGATGGTATTCCAAAAGCGAGGGTATTGTATTCAAAATTTGCATTTTGCAGCCAGAAAGTTGCCATACTTAGTTTTCTGCTGGTCGCTCTAGCAATGACTGCCCCACTTCCTTGCTTTTAGGATTACCATAGCATTTCTTTGAGAGCCCTGGTGAATTCAGAGCTACCCACAGCCTACCTCTGGGTTACATTTTCCAGAGCATGAACACAGACTAGAATTGAGCTTGTTTTTTTTCATCTCATGAGAAGAGCTGGGACATCTGCACGGAGTGAGGCATCCTGAATTCAGAAATACTGTTGAAGGTGTCCTCATAAGCATCTGCCTCTTTGATTTCAGTTATTGGTTAACTGGTTTCCCTCTAGCATTACAATGGAGATATATCAGTTCGTAATTTGTTATTTCCTGCTGGTATGTGGTATCAAAGCAACTGAAGTATTTTGGTGCATGTCCAGGGCTCTGAGTTCAAGTGTTCCACTGTGCTTATGGCAAAGGCTTCCTGCCAAACTGTGAATAAACAGGTACCTTGTTATTCTGACTGGCTTGCCACTTTTCCATCATTTCTTCTAGAGCTGCCTCTAGCCTCAGGGTGGAAACAGCCATGCCCTTGCTCTGGATTTCTCTGTAGTCTTTGTGGAATGATAATGTGAGACTGTGTGTGAGCAATAACCCAAGGAGCACAAAGAGAAGAGGAGAGATGCAGGCATGGGAATTCCTGTGACCACTGGGCCAAATTGATGTCATGCTCCAAATGTGAGAATTTTAGTGTGGAATCAATGCCTAGAGAAGTTTAGGTCTGGTTATTGTGTGTTATCTTCCTTGTGCTTTTACAAACTGAAAGGATTTATGGATCTGGGAAGCCTTGCCATTTTTATCTAAGATAAAGAATATTGTCAACATGAGAGAGGGGGCTCAGACAGGGGGCTGTATCTCATGTTTGCTTTCTCTGTTTACATTGTTTAAGGGTGACTAATTGACAACCCCGAAGTTGGATGCAGACCTCAACATCCTGTTCACATGCAGGTCTGCTACACTGGAGGTGTGTTTGTTGTTGGGACAATGCAGACCTAGGTTAGGTCTGGTGGGGCTTATTAAGAAAGCTGCAGCAGTAGGCTAGCATGACTGCCTCTGCCTGGTCCCTGGACACCTGGTGGTGAATACAAGATCTAAATGCTTCCTCAAGCATTTAGAAGTTAGCCACTCTTGGCTTAAGCTGTAGCATTGCTCAACTATTTTGGTTGGCTTGGTGCGTCTCCAACCACCTAGCCACCCATCTATTTTGTTTCTATAGCACTAATGCCTCTAGTAACGTAGGGCACCACGTTGCAATTTGGAAGACCTGAACTTCCAGGGAATGATGAAGTACAGCAGATGAGAAACCCTACGATTTGTGTGCCAGGAGAATGTTGTCATTACCACAAGTATGCAGTGATGTGTCCATCTGGCTCAACTCTTCGAGGCTGCTAATAACCAGCTGAACAGTGATAGTTGGTTGCATGTGGAAGGGGGTTTTAGGAGGGCCACATACATGGTCATATCATCTATGAACAAAGAACGGAGAATAAAATCTGAAAAAAAGGGAAAGCTGTTCTCCCAAAGATGGTGACTATGCAAAAGACATAGGGTTTATGGTGACTGTCCAGCTGAATACACATTCCTAGTGCAATAATGTGGTTAGAAGAGCTGACACAATCCTTTGAGTTAGAGGCCTGAAAGAACTCTGCTGGTATTGCACCAAATAAAAGTGAAGTGAACAGAATGCTCTGTTTGCAAACTTGAAAAATTTAGGAGGTCAGAAATATCCGGAAAAAGGCTTCCTGTGCAACCTTGATTTGGACATGTTCTTTAATGACATGGTGGTATAAGGGTGTGCATGTGTGTATATTTATTTATTTTCTCTCCTGTAAGGCCCAGGCATCACTTGGTACACAGTGGACAGAGCTCTCTGGTACAAGTTTGGTGCCCACCTCCCCTTGAGTCCAGTTGCAGGGTGAGTGCTCAGTGTTGCACTAACCCAGAGCCTGAGTGTTTTTAGAGGGATTGCCAGGAACCAAAACACATGATGACCTGCGATGAAAATTCTTTTTGGATGGACTTGTCCAGCCTATTCAGGGTACCTATGCATTTCATTTCCCTTTGCACCTCCCTTACTCTATGATGTTGACAACCTGATGGTGTCCCAGGCTGATATGTTCCTTCTTTGAGTACATGGATGAGATGAGACGGTTGCATCTTTCTGTGATGTAGGAAGAACCTTTTTACAGGATGGAAAAACTGAGACCATCTGAGTTTACTATTTCTGAGAGAGGAAGGTGGAAGCAACTGAGGCTTTCCAGCCTTCCTCAGGCCTTGTTGGAGACCGTGGCACAGAGATGCAGAGCAGTTGTCTTGCGTAGCGGAGAGCACTTTTTCTATGCCATGGGGACAAGCCCCAGTGTCACTTCAGTCTTTCAGTCTTTGACAGGGACATTTTGGAAGCCTATTCTGCCTGCTGGGGCCTGGTACATTGGGGAGCTTACAGGCCCTCGGGAGAGGCAGTTGCTGTTATTGCTGGAAGGGGAGGAATGATCCTGTGACTCAGCCGCTAGACTGGGTCTTGGAAGCTGTGGGTTTATTTCCTGGCTCTGCTGCTGGCTCCCAGCAGGGAAGACTCAGAGTGGCACTCTCCCTAGCTCACTTCCTCAACTGCTCATTGCATGGTATCATGTTATTTTAAAACCCCAACCAGGCTGCAGTAAAATGTCTCATGTTACATGACAGCCCACAGCTTTGCTTGTATCCTCAGCGGGTAATTTGGAAAGGGACATAGGTCCCAACCAAAACCCTGAATCCCCGGGCTCCCCAGCATTGAAGTCTGTATCCTACAGCTTTCATGCAATTGAAGATGAGGTGCTGCAGTGATTGAGTCAGCGATCTCTGATAGTGCTTTTGTGGTGAAACTTCCCTCTTTACCCAGAGTTTGCATAAAGTCTGCTTAGTACTTAACTCCCACTTAATGCCACAAAGTATAGCTTGAGTTGGACTTGAAATGAAGCTTAGCCCATTGCTGGGATGGGGTGCGCAAGGTCTGGGCTGTTGAGATGGGGTTCTCCAAATCTACCAGAAAGTGCAACAGAGATGGGCAGTTTGGGAGTCCTTTTTATTCGTGTTCATTGATCTGGGGGAACACTGAGGAGTCTGATTCAGTACCTTCCCCATTCCTCCCTCCTTTTGCCTGGTGCTATTCAAACCTCCAAATTAAGGGTGACTCCACATGCCAGTAAGCTTACAATCTAAAGCAAGAGACAATTGGTGGATATGGAGAGCTGCAAAGACCAAGACTGCATGATCTCAAAGTTTCATGAAGATATCTGGGAGCAACTCAGTCTTTGAAAAATTTAGGGAAGGATTTTTCAGGGCTGCTGGTCTAACCATACTTGGATTACAATGTTCTGCCTCAGGCACTCCCTTAGCAAAGGGGCATTGCCCAAGTCAGAGGCACTCAAAAAAGCTGGAAGTGAGCTGGAAGAATGAAAAGAAGATCAGCAAGTTGCATGACAGCTGGCTGGGGAGAGACATGACAGAAAACTGTGCCATGGTGGAGGATGCAGACTTATTCAGAAGGCATTAAGGAGCTAGGAGGGAATACAGTTTAAGGAAAGGGTACCATGTACCTTGGAGGCACAACCAAGCTTCCTCCAATAAGAACCATCATCTGTTGAGATAATTACTTTTGCATCATGACGGTGCCTGGTGACCCTGACTGGGATCAGGGAAAAATTGCAGCTGGCACTGGGACACCCCCCAGCTCTGGTGCTTCAGTGCATGATGTGCAACCTCAAAGTTCTGGGAAAAGGATGGGGCAGGGAGAAGGAAAGACTTTCCCAACAGACACCCCCAAAAACTGATCCCACCGCACTGTGTCAAAAAGAAGCTGAAAGGTCTGAAATTGGGCAAAGGAGTAACAAAGTATTGCCTCAATAGACAGAAGTGGAAGGCAGGTCTCTGGCCATCAGGTTTTCTACAGAAATTCTCTTTTCCAGGGAAGCACCATAATTTGAACTATTTTAAGACCAGACTGGATTGAGCTCTAGGAAATACACAGTAAGAAGCTGCCCCAGGACTGGCAGGGAAAGATGCCAGCTGGTCAAAGCCTTTTCAGTAATGTCGCCATTTGTACGACTGTTTATATTTCCTTGCCAGCCCTGTGGACAATTAAGAAAAGGCTTGGCTGAGATGTGGGCTATCATTATTGGTCTAGACACTGGATTGGCTCCACATCATAAAAATCTTTAAGATGAAGAGAGCTGTATGAAGCAGTCACTTGCAAACTGTAGAGGGTATTCTGCAAATCTAAAAATATGACTAGCAAAAAGAAAAGAAGGACACAACCCTATGCATCCGTGGCCAGCAGATTCACTGAGCGGAAGCATGTCAGTCACTGAGAGACCAGTCAGTGGCTCCACTGTCTGTGTGCATGCCTCCACTAAAGCAAAAAAAAAAAAAAAAAAAAAAAAAAAAAAAAAAAAAGAGAGAGAGATAGCAGACGCTCAATTTTCTCCTTTGGCCTCATTTTGAAATCTTGATGAGTCCCTCTAACTCTACTTCTGTCAAGCAGTGCTTTGTGCTTCCAAAACATTGCTAGGCCTGGAGCCCTGGCTAAAGCCAGGATTGCTAGACCTGACTGTCCACTGGAGAGGGGTCTATGGCTTACCTCCATGAGCCCAATGTCTAACTGCACAAGGTGGAGGAAAGTTGGAAGGGGAGGCTGAAGGGAAGTGACTCATCTGAAGCCACTCAGCTGTGTCAAAGCACTGCTGGGGACGAGGAGATAAATCTGAGATAAATCAGAACCCGATCTTTTCTCGCCCACTTGGCCACCCTCTTGGCTTTGGGGGCAGAATGTTCTTAGCACTTAAGGGTGAAATTCATGGTTCAGGGCCTTGGTTTTAATTTCCTATTTCCAGTGTGCTGGTTAGTGAAACTTCCACACAGAGAGACATCCAGAATTTGCCTGGGGTGAATGATGTCAGCCTGATCTCATCTCTGCTCATTTATTCGTACTGGTTATCTCTGGCTTCAGTCTTAACTCATTCGGATAATTGCACACATTCTCCTTTGGGACATGGGAGTCCTGCCACCAGCCTTGCTGACAAACCCCCTTGAGTTATCAAGGGGGGGTTATTCATATTAACAAGGAGAGGGAGGAATTGAATTAAGACAATCTGAGGCTCATGAGCTGCTTTCTCCCTGCCGGTCTCTCAGTAGGGCCTGTCCCAGCACCACATGTCCCATGGTGAGTGCTTTGCCGGTGCTGTTCACCTCTCCACAGCACTAAGCTGCTTTTAAACCATCCCCTGCCCCAGGAAATGGCCTTGGGGGATAGCTCCATTAGTGCTACAATAATATCCCTTAGGTATTTATTTCATTAACCTTCCTCGCAAACAAAACTTCGAAGTCATCAGGTTATCTGAGAAAATATCTTGCTCTCTGCCTTATGAATTGTATCCTGCCTTGTTCCATCCAGTTCCTATCTAAGTGAAACCACTGAGTTAGGGATCCCCTTTATAGATATGTTTGTGCTAGATAGATATATGTTGTGTATGTACAGATAGGAGATCTGCTGCAATAGACTTATCAACTGCCTTGTCCTGGGAAGTAATGATGAATTTCCTGGTTCAACAAGGCTTTCTTCTCATGCTCCTTTGACAGGAACGGGCAGAAACAGGGAAGAGCTTTTGTGAGAGAAATGAGCCAACTATGACTCTTCAGCCGGGAAATGAGATGGCTAAGGGAGGGTATAACAGAGATCTATAAAGCCAGGAGCAGTACGAAGGAAACAAATGAGCAAGCAAGCAAACAAGCACATAAAAAATCACCCCCCACCATCCAATAAGTTAACTAAAGGAGCTCCATGCCACAGGAGATTGTGAAGGCTAAAAGTTGGCATGTGTTCAAAAACTAGGTGGATGAATCAAGAACTTTTGAGTACAAAGCTATCATCTTTGATCACTGGAGGGTGGGAGAGTGTCCCAGGGAAGCATCACTATACACTCGCCTGGTCCTTATATCCCTCACTGGGTGCCTGTTACTGCATAGTGTCCAAAAAAAAGACATTGGGCTGATAGGCTCTGGCTGTACTCGTGCTCTAATGAAATCAGCACAGTCCTGTCCGTGGACTGAGTACTGAGGGTCTGGCCCGGAATATATTCTGCAAGGTAGCTTGGAGCAAAGCAGGGAAATCAAATCTCGCTTGCTTAAAATCAAAGCCAGGCTTAGAAAGCAGTCCCAGAGCAGGAGCGCCGTTCTCCAGGAAGCATTCCAAAACCAACTCCTGGCCTTGGAGAGTAACATGGCAAACCACCAATAAATAAATAAATATATAAAGAAGCAAATGCAAAACCTGTGTAGAAAGGTCCCTGAACAAATGTCAAAAATATTTCCATTTTTCAGGCCACCTGCTTGTCATCTATCACTTAGAAAAAAATGAGCGTTCTTTAAATATTTATATGGAGAAAACAGACCCACCCTCCTGGGTTTGCATGATGATTTATACTGTGACCTTTTCAAGGTCATCCATTGCCTAAATCCCTTGTCTGCCTGAAGCCTGGGTCCTTCAAGGAACCCGATTCCCTTGATCATCTAGATTAGAAGGGATAGGGCCTGTTTCCATATGTATCTTAGTGCTGGCATCTGAATTTTGCATGAATTTGCAGATTCCTCAGTCTGTACTCAGACACCAACATTCTCCTTTGGCTGCTCTGATGAAGACTTACATGAAGAGTTTTCAGCTGAGGGGCTTTCAGTGGCAATATTCTTAAAGATATATTTTGGAGTATTATTTCAGGCCCTTACAGCCAGCTCACAAACTCTCACTGTGGGTTGGAACTTGATACATTCAGGTTGTGCTCCTGTTTCATGAGGAAAGTGAGCTATATTAAGGGAGTCTTGTCACTTTCGGAAAATTAGGAATAAGATAGAGCCAATACTTGCATCCACTGTTGTTTTTTTTTTTTTTTTTTTTTTTGAGCAGGTATGTAGAGAAATGTGATGCTTGGCATAGGGAAGCTTGGGATCAACAAATAGACATTGGTCTGGATAGACTGGAAGGATTCATCTCCTTTCAGGAATGAAACAAACAGGCTGGATAAACTGATCTCTGGAGATGCTGATCTCACCGCCTACAAGTAGAGCTTGGACAACCAGGTAGAGTGTTAACCAATTCTGCCCTGGCCAAAAAGAATAAGTCTCTAGAGTCCTATGATTAGGGACCTAGCACATGTCTAATCAGGTTAAATATCTCTTCTCTTCAGCCTCTACTTGAACATCTAGAGGTTCCTCCTTCTGTGACACGCACAGGGTGTTCACACACCAGGCTTCACCCTGAAGCTCTCAGCAAATGCAGTGAAGGGCATGGCCAAATTCAACCGTCCATGTAAAACCACTGTTGCTTGTAAGATTTGAGGTCGGCACATGGAACGCTGCTGAAAGACCAAAGGGAAACCCTCTGCATTGGTTTCAAGCAGCGCTTAACCATCTTGATTAGAAAAACTCCAAATGTTGTACCAACAGTTACCTTGTTTTATTTGGAAAATATAATGGAAGGGATTCCCCAGTTCCCCCCACCCCCCACCCCACCACCTCTTTTTTCACCTCATTAGGCAAAAATCTGCTTCATCTGTACTTTTCCTGAGCACCCTAATGAGAGACAAAATATACCTGTCAGTGACAGGTTTCTCAACACAGGCTTTTGTGTTCTGCTTTGTACAGGGGGAAAACAAACAAACCTTCTGCAGCAGAGCTATTACCTGTTTTGCGGCTGACTAAACACATCAGGTTGCTGTGAGATGTAAAGTAAGGGAACTAGCACACCAGATCCCAAGGGTCTGACCATGGACGGCGGGGGGTGGGGGGCCAAAGCAGCAAGGTGACTACAACAGTAGCTGGGGAGCGGACGCTCTGGAAATTGCCTGCTGCAGCTACAACTTCCTTTGTCATGAGCACGGAGGTGGGGCCAGAGCAGGCACATGGCTAGAGACATACTTTCTTCCAGGGCAGCTGTTTATAGATCCTCCAAGCTCTGTGCATGGACACTCCACAGTCCTCCAGGAGAAGGCACACAACTGGCAGGGAAGAGTCACAACATGCTCTCTTTATTATTATGCTCTCAGTATTATTTTCCCTCCTTTATAAAATTTGGCTTTACAAAAGTTGGCTTATTTGGCTGAGCTCAGACCTCTGGCCTTCCAGCTGAAGCTGGCAAAATTGAAGGAATTTCTTCGTTCTCAGCATTGCTTGGCCTTAGCAGCAGAGCTGAAGCAAGTCAAAAGCACGGGAAGGGGAAATGCTGTTGTTATGGGTTTTCTACCTGCTTGTGGTGACCGCATAAATAGACTTCTTTTTTTGGTCTCCCAGGCTGTAAATGTACCGACTGCCATGAAATTCCCCACATAAAACATGAAGCCACAATTGAACCCTGATTTATATCATCTGTCTACCAGGCTCCTTATGTCCAAACTCCTCCCCCCCCTGCCCCGCACTCTAGTTACATCAAGGTCTCCCCACCAGCTTGCCTGTTTCCTTCCTTGGGCCAGTCCCCGGCTGGATTTATAGTGGCAACCGGCCACTGCCTTCAAAGTTGCATGTGTGTGGAAAGAGCAAGGAACAATATTTATGTGCCAACAAGACTGTGTGTGGGGGGGGTGTTAATCAGCACAGGTCAAACAAAGCTGGTGCAGAGTTTCCCATGACGTAAAGAGAGATAGCCTATTCTCCCCACCATGTTAAAGAACCGAGTATCTTACTTGTGATTTAGAATTACCAAAGCAAGCATCCTGTATGGGAGAATGAACTTTGGGCATCCATCATTGCAAAACCAGTGTCCTCTTCCCACTTCATGTTAGCAGTACATAGGTTCTTTCCACTACTTTGGGATTTGGCCCGGATTGTGCTTGGACTGTGATCGCTTCCAGATGTTCTCAGCCCTCCAGGGGACACAGGCGCACCAGGCTGTAATTGGTATGTGAGCAAGCCCCATGTGAGGGGCATATAAAACATTACCTATCCCCTGGCCAACGTCTCCTGCCTGGAGGCCTGCTGGTCACCAGTGGCAAAGGGGAAGGAAAATGTCACAGCCTGGTGGAACAGTTTCTTTTATTACCATATCCCTGGGCAAAATGGACAGTGTGCTAAGTGGCACCTGGATGGAAAGGCAGGAGAATGCAACAGGAAGAAGCAATGAGAATGCGGTCCAAGCCAAAAGCTTTAAAAACTTGAAGGAAAACATTGCTTCTCCCACCATTGCCAAGTTTATTTCAGTATGTGGCAACCTGGTGAAGTACGTTCCTTTATAAGGGAGGAATTGGAGAGGACAAGACCCTAAATTCCTGCCATTTGCTCAAGAACTCCAGCAAACACCTCCTCCTTCTTCCCCCTCCTGCTGATCCGATTTTAAGGAGATTTTAATTTGAGCCCAAAGTGCTGGAACATAGACAGGAAATGGCTTATAATTTGCAAAAGTGTATATAGTTTCATGGAAAAGCAACATACATACCAAAACCTATGCCTTTCAAACTCTTCCCAGCAGCCATCTCTGCTGGCCTTGGGACAATGAAGTCTCTGTGTTCAGGTCTGTTTTTGGTCGAAGCAGTCCATGACTGCTCTTTTGTGACCAAATAGAATGTGAGAGCAAGCCGGACTGAGCGTTTGGTGCCTTAATTACTTTGGGTCATGTGGCTGCCCCCGCCACTGCAAGTGGCAGAGCACATGCAACTGAGGAACATCTTTTCTGTTAGGTGGAGACTTGAAAAAAACACAGAGGGGAAATTCAGGCCTCCCTTGGAAATCAGTGGCAAGGCTCCCATCAGCTTTGACAGGACCAGGACTTCAACCATTGTGCTGGGATGGACGGATGTGTGCTTGCATTCATATTTATGACAAGGTCGTTGTGAAATAGAAATGTAGCTGGCTTCAGCCACTAAGAAAATTGGAAGTCCCAGAGGCTCCTCTGTCCAGCCTTTGCATTTGCCCTAGAAAATCTGCAGGCACAAAGACAGGCTACACAGACAATGGCTTGCTTGACTGGCAAACACAAATGTGAGCTTTTGCACGTACGAAGGCTTGCCTATGCAAGCAAAAATCACATGCAAAATGAGGAGCATGTGGCCATGAAAACAGGTCTTCAGACTAAACTCATATCCAGGCCCATCACCAGTTTCATTAAGGAAACAAGAGCAAAATTTTGAGATATATGAGTTGGCTTCTGAATAAGAGAGAGGTCTCTTGCCTTGGGTAATCAGGAAGCAGATGAGCTCTTGGACGGTTGAGGCTGCAGAAAGCTGACAATGCAGCTCTTCAGACGGGGATATTTAAAAGAAACCATCCATATACAAGTGAGACATATCATTACAATATGGTCCACACTGCAGGCTGCTCAAACACTGATGGCCCGATACTGTTGGCAAGCATTAGCCTGGAACAAGATTCTCAGACAGTATAGATGTGCAATTGTGCGTGCAAAATGCATGTCTAATTGCTCAACTAATTGCAGTGAAGCTATCAGAGTTACATAAAGTGGGGAACATACAGAGACTTACTCTTTGTGATTTAACAGATGCGCTTGTAGTAGTGGCTTAACTATGCTAGATGTTCAGTTGTGCCCTACATTAGATACCTCAGACAAGATCTGGATGGGCTGAAGCATTGTACTGTTGGTTGGGAGTGAGAGATGCTGGGCTGGTTTTCTGAGCTGTGACATTACTTGGTTTGCCAAAGCTACTTGCTCACCTGCTCGGAAACCCTCTCCCATTTTTGAAACCTTACGCCTTAGAGTCCAAACTTAAAATGCTGGCCTTTGAAACACTATGTAACATAAAGTGCCCTTGGGCAAATAATTTACTGCCATGATTTGCTTCTTTCTTTTGGAAACAGAGGGTAATTATGCCTGACTATTCTCATCAATTAGGCACAGCTGAGAGCCTATTTCTCTCCCACTTACAATCTTGTTGCAACTGAGGCTTATATGAGCACTGGTTAGCTTCTGCTGCCTATGAGTTGAAGCTGCTATCCATGACCCCACAGCCAGGCTATTAGCAGCTACCTCTAAGGCCCACAGGCAGCACCATAACTTCAAGCCTCTTTGAAAGCATGGGCAGAAACTCAATCAGGGATGCTTAGTGCTTTTAGCCACCATTTCATGGGTTAGCATGCAGGACCATTTTCTCACTTTGGACAAGGGATAGTGGTGGTGGGATTCCTACCCTTCCCTTGAAGCTACTCTTCCTCTAACCCTGGGTAAAGAATCACTAACTCATTAGCCCCAATTCAGGAATTTAAGGCAGAGACCAAGAAGACCATGCCATAGGAAATGTTCAAGGCCACTGGTTGAGGGGTATTTTGATTTGAGTAAGGGGGTACAGAGAGCTCTATCTGGAATATTGTAATTCCTCACTGGCCATGAAAAAGAGGCTGGGAGTTCTGGCATTTCACCAGCTAATTACCTGCAAGAAGAAAGGCTGGGGCTTGGCTTTTGAAATGCAAAATGAACCATTACGCAAAATGAACCTGGAATTTACACCAAAAGAAAAGTCAGAGCCCTGTGATGTGAGGGGCACTTTCCCTCTGCTTGGACTGTCTGGGCTGCTCCCTCAGCATGACAGACCTTGTCTGTCTGTGTGCATCATGCAGGCACTGTGACCAGAGAGCCCACTTAATGAGACCACAGCATTTCCCAGCTGAAGGATCAGTGAGCAAGCCAGACACTGTCCTCCAGAGGGGAAATGAATCCTTGTTTACCTTAGTTCTCCTGCTGGGGTTGAGGCCTCATGTCTGCCCCTGAACCCCCACCCTCTGCAGGGAGAGCTGGAGAAAACCAAATCAAAAAAGTTGCACAGGAAACTAAGTAGGGCCAGGCAGCTAGCTGTGTGTGCAAGAGATGAACAGGGCATCTATGAGCTTGGCTCAAACAAGACAGTTCCAGACTCTCTGCAGCTCTGAAAAATCTCAGGAAGTATCGGACTGTTGCCCTTGTAGCACTCAACTGGCAGGGGCCTCCTGGCCTTCCCAGTAGCTCCAGGCATTGTGTCCACTGGGTAATTCTATGGTCTTGCCTGAGCAAGAGAGAAGACTTCCTTCAGGTTATCTACTCCATTCCTTGTACCTTGGCTTCTGCATTTCTGGGGGCTGTTGTGGGAGGGCAGCAAGAGCACCGATAAGATGTGGATCAGGTGGTGGTGAAGTTCCTGTCCTCAAGAGGGTATAGAGACGTTGCTGTGTTCTGCAGACACCCCCTGTCACTGCCACTACATGGTTCTTTCTTTGTGCAACTGTGCTCTAGGGAGCATCGTGAAGGCAAAATGCATATGTAGAGGAGAGGTGAAAAAGGGGTCACATGGGCCTTTCAGCATGTGCTGAGATCCAGAGGTTCTGCAGCTGAGAGAGAAGACAGACTCCAGCAGTTTGGGTTTACTGATAGGGGAGAGGAAAAAATAATGGGACTTAATGAATCTGATCCATTTTCAAGTCAACCTATGCTTTCAGCTGGGAGGGAGCAAGGGATGTTCATAGTTTTGGAACCAAGACTAGCCAGCTTCTTAAGTCAGGTCTGATTCCAGAATTTAGAAGCTTTGGAGTCCCTGGGTGCAGTTCTGTCATTTCTGGTTATTATAATATGGTTCAGATCTCCGAAGAAGCCAACTGGGCTCCAGCTCTCAGCAAAATTTAGCTTGTGTTTCTGCTGAAGAAAAGTCCTGGAATAATCAGTCCATTTGCAAATGTCTATTATAACAAGAAAGCGAAAAACTGGATCAAATACTAGCTCTGCAAAGCCATAGGATGGGTTTCCTAGTTCTTATTTCCTTAGCCTGCCTGCCCCTCAAAAATACATCTGAAATGATACAGGATTCCACAAGAAATTGCTCATTGGCTTCCATGGGACTTGTGCATAGGTCACCAGGTGCAAAATGGTGCTGGTATTTGCTGACAAAGAACACAGCTTCTTTTTGCTGCCCTAGTAATGTGTAGCTGATTGCAAAGGTGTTCAATACTTCCTGTATGAGGATGGTCCTTGAAAACTACGGCAAAATGGCTTTGGTTCTTTCATAGCAAAAGGCTGCAGTGGGAGTCTTGGAAAGAGCTATTTTTGTTGTTGTTGTTGTTGTTGAAAAATGGAAAACCATACCATTTCTGTTCAAAGCCAAAAGCTGTTGGTTGCTCAGGCGTGTCCTTTCTTCTTTCCTCTCCCACCATCAAATCATTTAATTCTTGGTATTCTACTAGAAAATCCAGGCCATTTCAATGAAAAGCCATGCCAATTTTGGTTCTCTGCATTTCTGTAGATTTTCATCCAACCTTCTCTACTTGATATCAAGAGGCTGAATATCAGCTTCTTGGAGACCTGTTCTGTAAAGTATTTTAATGTAAGACAAGTTCTTCTACTTCCACTTTTAATGTCATTAGCTATATCCTCAGTGCCTTTTCATTCAAATATTAATGATGTAACTCTGTCCTCCTGTCCTTCACTCTCAAATAAATGTTTTTTTCCAGTTTCTTTTAACCCATATTGGTCATACTCCATCCTAGTCAGCTTATTAAATGCCCTGTGCTCACCTGTTTTCAGGAAAAGCTGTAGAAAGGGCTGAACTGGGCTCGTGAAAAGTTTTAACTCATTCATCACAGCTAGGATATTCATGTATGATGGATCTTGGTAAGTTTATTGAGAGGATAAGACTTGGTGGCCTGCCTTTGCAGAGATCTGGACTCTATAACACAGTAGGTCCCTTCATGTCCTGTGCTACTGCAAATATCTGCCCTGGTGCTTGCTGAGAAAGTAACAATATTTTATTGTGACACCCAGCAGAGGCTCTGCAAACTTGCAGGGGGTGAAGTTCCTCACTGTCTCTAAGGTCAGATAGACTCAGAAGATGGAGGAAGGGCTTTTTTTTGTTTCTAAACAGAAAATCATCTCAGTTTAATATGAGTAGGACACAAAGCTATACTCCTTAGTGAAGATGGGAAGGGGATGGAAGAATAAGGCTTTAATAGCTGCATTCCTCCTTCCTGAGTCTGATAGTTTTTGGCTGTTTTGTTAAAGCTGCAGCTTTGAGATTCATAAGATCTTCATATGACAGGGCTCTTCGCTTTCATTTCCTAAGAAAGAAAACAGATTTTTAACTTCTGAAATATGGAAGAAAAATCTGAGGCAGTGACAAAAAGCAACAGACTCCAATAAACAAATAAAACATCATTTTTCATTCTTGTGAAGTCTCATGACATCCAGGACAACCTTGGGATTTTCTAAGCCCCTTCGCATAGGCCAGCCTATCTTGTGGTGCTCCTACATTTATGTTTGGAAACACTGTGGCAATTGAAGATTCAAAGCAGCCTTGGTCTGATCCCAGCCATTGGGGCTTGTGCAAACCCCTTTCCAGACTGGAATTGCAATGAACCAAACTAACCCTCCCCCTTCCTGTAATTCCAGCACCTTCCAGCTGTGGAGACACTGGCAAGCCTACATGGACCTTAGGCAGGTTAAGCTCATCTGCGTAGCAGATCTGAGAGCACTGCAAAGGACCTGGAGACCATGATGGGCTGGGGAATGCCTGTGACCCAGAGAGTCGATCCATTCTTTGCCTCTTTCCATTGCTCGCTCTCAGAGAAATGGGGCTGGAGGCATTCCACCATCCTTTTCCAAGCCTGCTTGTGCTGTGAGGAATAAGCTGTAGAGGGTGCTCTTGCTCTGCCTGAAAATGAGAAAATTTGTTCATCTCCTGTCCCATCTCTTCCTTCTTTTCTCCCTTCCACCCCCTCCCTTTAAATATAAGCAAACAAGTGAGAATGCTGCTATGTGAACTCTGCATAGGAACCACAGAGTCAGCGGGGGAGAGCCATTTCAAAACATCCCCCTCCCTTGCTTTGCTGGGGGGAGGCTAGGATTGAAGGCTGAACTTTGAGGGGCTGCGCAGCTGAGGCAGGCGGGGAGGGCAAGAAGCTGCTTGTCGTAATCTGCATCAGAAAGAACCTCTGTCAGCAACAGCAGCAGCTAAAAGGAGAGGTGTTCCCTACCTTCTGGGCTGGCCTGGGACAGAAAGGATGCACTGGGAGACCTTGGGCTGGTGGCTCACATTCAGGATAGAGAGTCTCCTCCAGTTGTGCTGGCATTGTACTGCTGCTGCCTGTATCTTGGAGAGGCCCAACATACTGTTGCACAGGAGAAACGTGCTGTTTCTTAACCATCCTGGGGCCAGGATATCTATTAAAGCAGCTTGCGGTGCCTTGGCTTTTCTAGCTACTGGAAACAAAGGTAACATGCACCCTGTTGCCATGCTCCCTTTCGAGAGCTGCTTTCTCTTCCTCACGCTGGGGCTGGGTTAGGTGTCAGTGGGTTGTTGTTGCTCTGGGCTTTTGTCTCATCAAAAAAAAGGGAGGACAGAGACCTGCCCACAGGGATTTTATCTCCATCAAGGCTCTTGCCCTGGCAAATCATGCAGTTCTGTATAAGTTCAAATTAAGTGCTGAGGTAGCCAAAAGCTCTAACTGTGCTGGATTTTACTGCTTCCTTGATGATAATGCCTTTGTTTCAGTCACCAGAAAAACAGTCAGCTTTCCATTCAGAAAAGGCAATCTGTCAAGAAAGAGCTCACCTGTTGTGCGGCTCGCCTGGGGAACTCCTTGGCACAGCATGGCAGCAGGGCAGCTATTGTATGCAAATACACCTACACTCTTTCAGAGGGTGAAGAACAGAGATTTTTAGAGCCACAGAAAACAAAGATGGGAAGGATCATGACAGGTAGTTTAATGCATTGACCTTCCCCAAGACAATAGCAACTCAGCTGAAGGGAATCCTTGCCTGGACTCCTTTTAAAATCTTCCAGTGAGATTTCACAAACTTTCCAGGCCATCTGTTCACTCTTCTTGTTTTGGTGTTAGTATCTGGAATACATTTTTCATTCCTCATGCCTCTTGGCTAATCATGCACCAAAGATAAAGAGGATTTTCTCCCCTCCACCGTGTGAATCTGCACAATAATTGGTACAGAAGAGATCAGTGTTGCCTTTTGGATCTCTGTGTTGATTTGAAGCCAGGCTTAATACAATCTATGAACACCAGCAACTTATGTTTCTAGGCATGGGGGTGGACATACACACCACTGAAATGCAACTGTGCTGGAAGAGAGGACACCAGCTAATGAAGAGGCTGATGTGGTGAGGTACTGAGGACTTCCCTGAGAGTTGCGGAGGCTCAGCCTTTCTTGGAAGGTACTCCACAAATATCTCAAACAGGTTAGGGGCAATCATGTTTTGATGACATCCACAAAATAAAAAAAATATTTCAGTGCAAATCCGCATAAGGCTAGAAGTGAGGAAATTCAATGCAGGAAGGAATAAGAGGTGGAATTTACTTCACGACACTTTATCCTAAACTTTAAATAAATGTAGTCTTGTCTAGTTCTCTAGGCTCACTCCATAGTCAAAGGCAAAAGACTGGTGCCTCCAGACAGTCAATTTCTCCCGTTCAAAGTGGATGTGTAGGTTAGATGGCAATGGAAGCAAAATGAAGACACTTCCCATCTGTTTTATTTTGGTATTACAATATAGACTTTCAAAATTCACAAAGCTTCCAATACATTGATTTCAGGTGAGCAAAATTGTTTAAAGCTATCAGTAGTCTAAAACAGATGGAGATATTCATAATTTGTGGAACAGCATTTGCTTGCTGAAGAAATTCACAAATAATCCCCCATACTGAACACAGCTCAGAATACTGAAATTTTGTTCATGAACATTTGCTAAGAGGAAAAGCTGCAGTCACCAAGTAAATGCCTTGTTCATCATCTGAACTTATATGCAGCTAGCATTTGAAAGCAAGCTGCTTTCTGCCATCCCCTGAAGACCTGTGGTCACAGAACATTTACCCATTTTTCTACATGATTTCAAAATACATTATTATTTACCTTGATGAACTCTCAAAATGAGTACCACATCTATGAAATTACAGATATCAAAGTAGAGCTGTAATAAAGTAATAAAGCTATTAATCTTCTCATCCGTTCTCTCTGTCTGCTGAAATTATGGATCATTAATTATCATTGCTATATCATTAGTTTAGCTTGGAATGTTTTAGAAAACAGGACCAGTATTGTTTCCATCTTGGGAGACTAATCTAAGCTCGAGTCATTAAACCTAAGGATGTTTGTCTTAGATCTTTTACCACTACCAAGTACCATAGGCACACTATGTTACTTCTGCTTAATCCATTTGGTAAGTGGAACAGATGAAAATATTCCTTCCAGAGAGGGGGATTCATATGAAGGTCAGCATTTTGCTTTTGTATCCTCTACTGTCCAAACTGTACACCCTCATCTTGGTTTTATTTGGAGAAATCAAAAAATAAGGAATTGAACAACCAACAGAACCATTCTTCTGCTCCAAAACTTTCCTTGTCAGCTGTGACAAGCCTCCTTTGTATTGTCAAATTTTATATACTGAAGTCTTCATCTGGAAAGTCTTAATTTAAGGTCCCAATATAGGATCTGAAATACAAATTTCCATGTCTGTCTACCCCTGCAGTAATTTGGCACTGTTCAGTGTTCCTTCTAAGAGCAACTGTCTGCCTCTGTGAATGCTTGTGCAGATACCAGGGCATTTTTGAAGGGTGTATAGATGAATAAGATCTAATATTCTAGGACTATATGCTCAAGAGTGTCATGGCAAAGATATTTGTTTCATTCATCTATTCATCTGGAAGAGAAGGAGTCAGTGGAAACAGTTTGATGTGGAAAAGTCACATTCAGTGGGCCAACACAGGCTATGTCCTCTCTAATTTGGGCATTGGATTTATGGTGAAAGAAGCATCAGAACAACATATTTGTGGTCTGGTCTTGGCCAGGACCAGGGTTTTTGATAATCCTGACTTCTTAGTCTTGACTTCAGTCTTGTGAAGGCCCCATGTAATTAAATGCATCCTACAAATTTCCCTTGCTGGAAACTGTTGTCTCTGTACTTCCCATATCAATGCTTCGATTCCAGTATTTCACCATCTCCTCTTGTCACAATTTAATCCCTTCTGACAGAGCTCCAAGGTGTGCAAGGAGAACTCTGAGCAGGGATTACTGGGAAGAAGGGCTATGGGTAGGAGAAGGGATGTTTCCTATCCAGGTAGGAGAAGAGATGTTTCTTATCCTATTTTGGTTCTTTTCCATCAAGAGCTGTGCTCCCCTGAGCTGTAGAAGCATCTAACCAAAGTGGAATCTTCCCCAAAATTCTGGCCAATGGCAGATGCTTCTTCACAAAGCAAAATAATTTCCGGAAGAACTGGGCAGTGGGAAACCAGAAAGGCTTTGAAGCACGGAGGAATGGTGACTACTCTTGCAACACAAAGTACTTTAAAGCTACATACTGCACAGGAAATAGGAGAAAGGTGGGGATAGGCTCTGCAAGCTTACCTGCTTTCCTGTCTCTTCAAAGTTACTGTGGCCTTTCTAGCAAGGGGAAGAGTTCAGTATTCCTCATACTTCTGGCTCAAGCTTTTCAACTATTGAGCCACTTGCTTCTCAGTCAACAAATTTATCCCTGTAGCTTTCCAAAATTAAAGATCCCCTTCGAACTCCAGACTCCCTAAGGAAGCAGGGGGCAAATGTCAAAATTTTTCAAGTTATCCCCCTTCTGCCAAAGTATGCAGGTGGCTGGGACAGCAGAATTGTAGCAGTAAAATCCAGTGAGGTCAACAAAGAAAGGCAACACAAAGGTAGTGTCTTTGATTAAGTGCTGTGGCACAGAGACAGGTGAGAGAGCAACAGAAGTTGGCCAGGTTCAGCACTCTCCCATAGGAAACATTTGAACAACTCCTGTCAGTCTGGGTTGATAAAGATCCTTCTGAGTATGTTACTATTGATGAGAAGGAATTGGAAATGTGAGAGAAAGGACAACAGTCTGGCTTATAGAAGGACTGACTTTTTTAATAAGATGTTCCGAGAAGGACTTTTTAGCCTCTTTCTCCATAACTAGTTCTGAATCCTGCTCTAGCTGTTGTGTCACAGCTGCAATTTCCATGTAAAGCTTCCTCAGGGATCTCCCTAGCTGGCCTCCAAACTATGTGTTTATTTGGGTCTTCCACTTCTACATCCACCACAGCCATGGGATGGGAGAGAAGGATAAGTAAATATCTCTCCAAGATTTGGGGGTCCAAGATGACCTTAAGGAAAAGGGATGAAGAATGGGAGCTGGAGAAAACATGGTGGTTCTCGTTAAAAGTAAGGTGGAAGGAGAGATAAAGTGTTGGCTACAGATTTATCATCTGCTGAGTGCATTTTCTCACCTGTTGAGCAAGTATCCTAGGGGCAGCTTCCAGCCTGTTCCCAGCTCTCTCTCATATCTTTCCTTCAAGGTGTTAAGTGTCTTTCTCCCTTCCTCTTGTACTAGCCCTTACGGCCTTGAATGTAGTGGGCCTACTTTGGCCTGTTTTATTTGGGTCCATATATGCTCTTTTTCCTCTCTGCAGTCTGCTTCAGTGATTGAGAAGGAGAAGCTAACCAGGGATTTTTCCCTTCTTCCTTCCCCCATGACACTGTAATCTATTGCTGAGGGCTGAGCACAAAGATATGAAATAAATAAGAGGACATTTAGCAACAAGGCGTTCCTCTTGCTGAAGGGCCTCCCACCCTCTCGATGCAGAAATCACTTTGCAAAGTGGAGAACTGCTGCCAGGCGGAATGTGTCAGATGCTTACCAGTTCCTGGGCACGTTATACAGCCGTTGGAGAAACAAGCTGAAGCAGTGGTATGAACACAACCATATGCTTAGTGTTAAGCCAGTGAGAAATTCCACTGAAGTCAAGGGGGTTTTTACACATGCTTAAGGGCTTTACTGGATTGGGGCCTATTGAGAGAAGAATGGACCGTTGGTCCATCAAATGGGATTGGACCAAGAACCTTTCATCCTTTCTCTTGCCAAATCCTGAAAGATGCCTCTGATTCACAAGTGATTAGGAATGAAATGGGTTATTGAAAAGAAGGGAACTCAAATGATCAGCTGACCATAAACTCCCTGGTTGGATGCTGCTGTGAAAAAAATGACAGCACTTGGGTTCTCTTTGTAGTGTTTTTTTGTTTTTTGTTTTTTTTTTTAATTCAGCTATCCAAACTTAGGTAACTCGTGATGGAACAAGATTCCTGCTTGTGGTTGCTTGGCTGTTGTTACAGATGAAAAGCAATCAAATCATGATTAACAACAATATTTGCAAAGTCAGCAGCTAAGTTCCCTGACCTGCTACGGTTGCAGAGCAACAACATTGCATCGGGCAAAAGATTAACCACAAAGATTGTTGAAAAGAAAAGAAAAAAAGAGGCTGGATTTGTCAGATCAAAGAGAATAAACTTGATGATACTTAGATAGTAAATTGTCCCAGGATGATATATACAGCCGTAAAAGTCTATAGAAATAAACTGGAACTCAGCTGCTGAGGAACTGTCAGCAGCCTAAGGATATTGTGTGGTCTTGATTGAGTAACACAAGAGGCTAAGAGGAGAAGGGGTATTCTTAGGTTCAGATCTGGAGCAGAGTCACTCCATGGCCAGAGACACATCGTTTGTGGATCCCATTCTTCTCTCCCAGCCAAATCAGTCAAAAATAGAAATGGGAAAACTGATTCTAACAGGAAGACTGCTTTATGCTTCCTAATCTTTTTGGGTCCAAGTTGTCACATGGTTTGTCTTGAATTCAGTGACACAACTGTGCATATAGAAAAGACTCACTAATTATCTTCTAGGTTCTTTGCAAATTTTTTCTTAATTCCCTGTAAAGCAAACCTTGTTTTCCCTTCCAGATATATGCAGAGAGATATTAATCCCAACAGCAAGATGTCAGCCAATATCCTAAACCAGGAGGAAGGACTAGGGTCAAAGCTAGCAAATGAGGTTGGAATAAGTAAGTTCACGGTCAGTGTGTTCTTTCATGAGCAGATTACAAAGGTTTTGGAAACTCTCTCATCACAGACATAGTGAAATACTGCTAGTTTGCCATAGGCAATGTCTAATCTCCACCCCCTCCATCCTCTTGTGAAATTAAAAATAAAATAATCAAGGTGTCAAATAACTGATGAAGAAACAGTCGTCCTTTTCCAGCTGTTTTGAACAAAAGGGGAAGGGCAGAACATTGGTACTGTGTGAGCAGGAGCATGAATCTGTGTGAGCTCAGCTTTAGCAGGGTGGAAGTCATCCATGAAGACAGACCTAGCAAAAGTTGCACAAGTCACTTAACTCCTGGCACTAGCAATATTCATGGGACTGAATTTTACCCTCTGGAGACACTGTAGCATTTAAGGAGACATGGCTTTGAATGCTGAGGTTTTGTACTCTTTAAGAATCTTCTACAAAAGTAACAAAATCAAGCAACAGCAGGGATTGATAGACTTAGAAAGGGATGCAAGAGAGGGGTCCAGTTCCTGATTCAGCCACTGACCTAATTTTAGTTTAGGAAAGTCACTCAGATGTGGGATCTACTGTCTACAGATTATGTGCCTAATCTAAGCCAGTTGTGTGAACTGTTTTTCAAGTTAATGCAGCGAGACAGGTACCTCCAGAGCCTGTAGTCGCCACTGCTCTTAGGGCAGGGCATTTACCCTGGGGAAATACCACCCTCTTTCCATTGCAATATCATCTCTTTGTTGCTGTAGTGTCTTCAGTGTGAGAATGGTCTCTGAGTGGGTTTACTCTGCACACAAATCATTTTTTTTTCTTGAATCTTTGCTGGATGTTTGGCCATTATAGTTATAATAACTGTTATTCCCTATGCTGACCTCCACTCAGATTCAAAATGTTATGTTGGGAATGGCATGCAACCCTTAGTCTGACCTGAACTTGCCTTCTGCTGAATGGCCAGCCTGTGGAGCCCATGAACTGGCCCTTGTACCTGCAGTGTCCAAAAAACAGCCAGTTCTGCTGCAAGTGGTCTTGTCTGTTTGTCTTACTGCTAAAGCCTGAATTCCTGTGCAGAGGAAGTGCTCACCTCCACTGAAGCACAGAGTGTGCGTGATGTGTGGACCTGTCTTCCAGTTCAAAATAACTAGAGATTACTCATCTCTAGCACCAGGTCAGTGACTGACAATGAGAGGGCATTATGTCAATAACATCTCTCATAGTGACAAACAGAGGCTTGTTTGCTGTTGGCTGTGTTATAGATTCTTGTCTGTAGTGTTTATTTCTATTGATGGCACTGCAAATCCACTTCATCCCTTTAAAACTGTCCCTGTTCCCCATAAATAACTCTTCCAGCACTGACCTTCTTCAAGAGTCTCTTCACTTGCTCCTGAGCACTTCACCAAGCATTGCAGCTTTCTATAATCTACTAGACGCAAGAGTGCTAAATCTGACTGGCTGGGCTATTCTGTAGATCCACACTTCACCAGCTTAGTGGTTTGGAAAATGGAAGATACTGTCTCCAAAGAGTCTTGTAGTATAGCATCTGCAAAGGCACTGCAAAGGGCCTGAGCATCCCAAGCTGAATAAATATTTGCAATGTAGGCTGAAAGGAAAGTAGTCAAGACTTCACTGGGATACTGAAGAGGAAGTGAGTATCTCTAGGCACTCTGAGCTTAGTTTATTGTTTGTCTGCATCTGGCTCATCCAGATGAGTGCTCCACTACTTACCGCAGCCCTGAGAGCTTTGCAGTTTGGACTCATACAGTCTCCTAGTGCAGACTCAAGTGTTTATGTTGTGGATGATGAACAGAGATGGAGATATGCCTTAGAGACATGCCCTAAAGCACAGCAGAGGGACACAGAGCTCCTGAGTGTACTGAGCACTGTGGGAAAGTGTTGTGGCAAAGACTTCTACTGCCTTCACGTGATTCTTGCCTGGCTAACTGCATGTTGCTCTTCCCAAAGAAATCCTGCTTGTTTGGCTGGAGAAAGTATTTCTGATCTTGGGTATAAGACTGAGACAGTGTTTAGATAGTCACCATGTTTCACACTCATGATCTACTTGCTCTCCAGCAGGGAAGAGAGGGTTGCTATAAAAAAGTGGTGTGGCCTCTCTTGGGAAGGAGGTTGTTGTGGCAGCTCAGTTCATCCTCTGACCTGGAAGGTGAAGGGAAAAAGAGAGGAACATACATCCAGCCTTACAGTCAACCTGGCCATGAATAGACAAGACATAAAACAGTCTTGGTTCCCACTGAGCTTACTTAATAACCTCTGTGCTGTGGCATCTTGCAATGATTTGGTCTCAAAGATGGTACCTGTTAGGTCCCATCCTGGAAATATCTCCTTCCTAAGTGCCATGAATCCTGCCCAGATTTCTCCAGATCCAGCCTGTGGATAATTGCAAGTGACTCAGATGGAGAATTGTAGAAAGCCATTGCCTCTCTACTTCAAACAATAATCCCCTGAGGCTGCACATTAGCAAAAATCCATGTGATTTCTTCCAATGTGGTGTCACATGGAAAGACTTCTCCCCCTGTGCTGTTTTGGAAATACAATAGTCATTTTTGTGTTATCTGCTGCTGCCATCAGCCCCCCCAGCTGGGGACTCAAACATGCATTAATTCTGTTGACGACTGCCAGGAGAGTTTATTATGGCCAACAGCAAGAAGCATGTACGAATCTGTGAGGTCTATGTATTTCTGCAGAAAAAGAGCCTCTGTCCCTGCTTGCCATCAGCTTTCATTACAGCAGGAGAGACTTCTTGCTGGAGAGAGGATCATGTGGTGGGCAAGAGGGAGAGAGATGCCAGGACAGGTTCTATGGCTGGGCTGTTGTAGTGGGATGGGGTAAGGAAGGGAAGCCAGGATCTGAAAGGCAAGGGGAGAGATGAAATACAAGGTAGCCCTCAGGAGCTTGAAGTGTTAGGATGACAGGATGGTTAGTTCCTCCGAATAAGGGCTTATTTTATTTTCTTTCTTTTCTGCTGAAAGAAGCCCTTTTGTGTTGATTGGCACAAGTTTGGGAAGGATTAAAGAAACCCAACAAACAGACTGACTTTTCCACCTTTGCTGGAGGCAGCTGCCTTTCAGCAATCAAACCAGTGCGTTGCTGCAAAAGCTCAGCATATCACTGATTGCATCTAAATGGCAAGAACATCATGGCACATCTCCAATGATGCTGGTCCCCTTGGAGGGGAAGAGGGCTGAACTTTTCCTTCCTTCTCCCCCAGTGCAACCAAGACTGATTTTCTACACTACTTCTCTTCCCATTGCATCTCTGTTTTCATTCTCTATATGCTGCTTTTAGTCATGAGATAGTTTAAGTTGGAAGGGACATCAGGAGGTCTCTGATCTAAACTGCTGATCACAGCAAGGCTAGCTTCAAAATTAGGTTATGTTGCTCAGGGGCCTGCCCAGTCCAGTCTCCTATTTTTTTTCTAAAGTGAGCAGGATAACACTGAAACCACCACGACAACAAAAAGCTGGAAAAGTGCCAAGACCAGGAGTATCTAAGAGCAGGACAGGGAGTTTGTCTGGCAAGGTTTGGTAGAGTTGACCCTGTTTCGATGTAGCCAAGGAGTCAGTGACTACTTAGAGGGGGTCATTTTGGAGCAGGCCAGCATCTTCCTCAGCCTGGTTCCTACAGCAATAAGACAATACAGTGTGCATGTGTCTGTCTCTCTTCCCCCATAGCATCATCTCACACATACTGGATCATGTTATGAGAACAGCAGCTGGCTGAAGGAGGGAAACTCTTTCAGTGCCTATGTCAGAGGAGAGCCAGGGCATGGTCTCATTCTTTTTAAACATCAGCTGATCAGGATGGGTGATGACTCATGAGGCACAAAGCCATAGGAAACCGGGATTCATCAGTCATCCTGGCTGCCAAATGACCTCTTTACCTGCTGGCTAAGCTAGCCTGACTCTGTCCAGCAGTGCCTAGCATAGGACACTTGCTGAGATTGCAAAATCCACAGACTTGTGTTGTTAGGTTTTGCCTCATCAGAACTGGCCCCAGGTAGACAATCATGATTTGATCCAACAGTGTTGTATCAGACCTTGCCTTTTCTCATCTATTATGTACATCATCTCTCTAGCCTCTCTCTGAAACCCAGGTCATTGCTCTCACTTCTGATGCAGAAATTTCAACCATTTAATGCCCTACAGTAGATATGAAGAGTCAAATACTGTGCTGATTTCCACATCATTCAATGATAAAACCCATGGAGTTGTAGGAGGTGCAATTCCCCTCTGTTTCCAACATAATATCTTCATTCAGCTCATTTGCAGAGCAAGGAATTTATCAGTGGAAACAAAGGGTTTCAGGCACCTCCTATCTCCTCATGGACTGGGCCTCTACCAGAAGATTACTTTCATTTTCCCAGTCCTCAGCCCTGAAGGTACAGCTCACACCCCCACAGTGCTGGCTTCTTTTCTCTCTCGGTAAGTCTTGCATCTTTGCAGTTTCTCCTCCTGCAGACACAGTTTCAGTCTCATCTTTGTTCTGACTTGCTGCTGTGGAATGTGAGGCCTTTATTATTTTTTTCACTCTGTAAAACAAAAATATGAAGCTAAGCACATCACATCAAGACTTCAAGCTTGCATTTTCTGTCTGGGTCCTTTACAGAAAATAAGAGCTACACCTTGTTTTTCCTCTCCTTTTTACCTCTCCCTTTGTCCTCCTGCTCTCAGAGAAGATTTATGCCTTGTTGTGAAAGTGCTATACCTAACACAGTCAGCTCTCAGAGTTTCACTTGCTGTGCAATTCCAGTATGATCTTGCTTCAATGCATACTTGATTCAGGAACAGTGGGGTGTGTTCAGATGGACGGAGCTGATCAAACATGAGCCAAACTCTTATTTTATTGCAGTTTATTTCTTTGGGAAGAGCCAGGGTTGAACTAGGAGTTCACTGAGTTTTAAGCTAATGCATTTTCTCTCTCAGCAGGAGCAGGCCATTGGCATATATGGTTATTTACAGCAGTTCAGCTGAGGAAGGGTAACCCATAAATAGCAACTCCTTATGTTTGCTCACAGGCACATATGCTTAAAGAAGGCAGAAACCTCATGTTCCAGCCCATTCGTTAATGTTCAGGAATAGGGTTTTTGAAGGAAAATGTCTCCCTAGGTAAGATATCCTGTAACTCCTGACCACAGGGGTTTCCTGCAACTTCACCTCCAGCATCTGGTGTTGTCTGTTCTCAGAGACAGGCAGATGGGGTAGATAGACCCCTGATTTGATTCGAGAGGACAGCAATTCCCATGAGCCAAATGCAGCACCGGAGAAATATGTCAAATGAATTCCAGATGGATATCCCAGGAGAGCAACGTCTTAATTTACAGACCAGGCAAAGAGGCTTGAAGAGGAAATGGCTTTCCCCCATCGCTGTGGGGAGCCTCTAGAAAGGAAGGACAGCTCATCTTCATAGGCTGAGCTTGCAGGCTTGGTCTGGTAGCTTCGGTGATGGAAGCATTTGGGCTGAGGGTTCTTGTCCATCTGTTCCCCAGCACATTTCAAAGTGTTGCCTACAAACAGCCTTTACTGGTGTCCTCTTTCCATCACTGGTTAAGTCAGAGTGGTCACTTAACATCCTCTGTTATGAATGAACTGCCTCCCCAGTGAACTCTGCCTGTTTCACCTTTTCTGATCAACTACACGGTTAGTTTTCAAGGTGCACTGTGCTAAGGACAAATACATGGGCAAGTACTCTTCTGCCAAGATGTCTCATATTTCACTTATTTAGAGTGACAGCAACTCATCTTTTCTCTCAGATGAATCAACTTTCTATGGGAAAGATCTACCCTGCTGCCTCTGCCTAGCCTATATTTTTGTTTCACAGGTCTGTGAGATCCCCTAGACCTCACATCCCCTCTTTCTTCTCTTTAAGCTACATATCTGTACATTTTATAAACATAGAGTAGACACCTAAGTCTGATCATGTGGCTAGCTCTCTGGTCATGTACTGACAGTACTGATTAAATCACCATTGATTATTTGGGAACTTACACCATGGCTCACATGTAGACACTCTACTTAGGAGACACATCTGTAAGCAGCATCCCAGTCTGAAAATACCCAGACCATTCCCAAGTGCAAATATCAACATTATATTACAGTATTTTCTACTGGCAAAACACATACAAGCTCTCATTATCAGCAAGGCCCCACTCTGCTACATGCTGTACATAACTGGGGAAAGAAACTGAACTCTTCATCTCAGCATTTCTTAGTCTAACAGGTGGAACTGGAGAGTAAGTGGTTCAGAGTGGGACTGTCAAATTCTGACCCCCCCAGTCAGAACAGCACTTATCCCAGGAACAGAAAGGGAATAAAAGATACAATCTATTTAAAAAGTCCACGCCCTTCCAGTGATGAATGCAGGAAAACTCCCACACAAATGAAATGCCCCCAGTAACCTCATTTCTGTCTTCCAAAGAATTAGATCTGCTATCATGATGCTAGTAGCTGACGGCTGACATCTATCACAACAGAAAGGCAAGGCAAGGCATAGGCTTGCTCTAATCCTGCACCATTGATAAGGAACAGATTTTTCACTGTCAATGTTGATTCAAGCCATGCTGAACGCTGGCAATGCAAAAGACTGAGGGCTCTTAGGATGCACGTGCTTTGCAGTCCCTCTTGCTGCTGGCTGGCCTAGAACACGTTTCTGACCCCTCTCCTCATGGAAGCATATTTTTACATATGGTAACAATGTGCTTTCCTTCCCATAGTGTATTTACAGATATGTGCTGCTTTCTGGCAGGTTGGTTGTGGATGACATAGATTTGGAAGGGTTTCACTTTGCCTATGTTTCCTTTGAGTGGTTAGACTGTACGTGTGGGTGGTGTTAGATTCCCCATCTCTTCACTTATACCTTGTGTTAGAGGATCAGGAGGATCTGTGACAAGTGCTACAAGACGGCTTTCTAATGGGAATTCTGTTTGTGTAGCTGTCAGGTCAATTGGTGCTATTGAAGCATATGTACTATAGTGGGTGTTGCAAGCAGGTTCCTCTAAGAAGTTTGCAGCAATGGAACTGTTTCAACCCACTTGCTTGTGCGGCAGTCAATCCATCTGCTTGCTTAAAGCTCTTGACTAGGCTACAGGCATTTTGCACCTTGTTTAACACAGGTTCTCTCTCTCAGCTTGTCAAGGGCCATTTTGCCCTATTAATGGCCTTTCTGAATGCTCTTGCCCATGTCACAGTTTTTAGGCCTTGACCCGGTTGTTGTTCCATTCAAAGGAAAAGAACTGAAAGGTTCTTTAGCTAACTGCAGCCTCACCCATCACACTGTCCACAGGCTGGTAAGGATCTGGAAATGGCTGATAATGGAATGGAGATAATATTGAGATAACCAGCAATTTAATGAGCTGAATCTCAAAAGCTTCATGTAGCATAATGACGATTCATGAGCTGCATTAAGGGTCCTGGAACATTCTTGTCTTAGCTCAGGATACCGTTTTATCAGATGCACAGCAGATTATTTCATGATTCAGTTAAGTTCACAGGCTAACAAACTGGGGGCCTTAGTATTCGAATTCATGACAGTGTTCTTACTGTTAAGTAAGAAAGACTGAGGGAGTTAAAGATGCCTGTCCAGTGGCACTGTACTGGGGCTTCACTTTTTACTTACATAAATTTCAGTACAGAGAAGTTTTCCAAGTTTAAATGGACCTTGTCAAAATGTCTCTCAGATAAATACATAGAGTGAGATCCTTGTGGCCTGACAGAATACTTGCATAACGTGTGAGAGCTTAAAGCAAGTGAAGGAAATAATTATTGCCTTTAGGAAATAGAAAAATCAACAGGAAGAGCCAATTTTTTGCAGGCTTGATGACAGTGAGGAAAATTTCATTAGCTTTAAAGAACTCTGCTTTATCCTTTTATTTCCATCAGAAATTTGAATTCTCCATACTCATGTGTGGTTAGAATTCCTTACTGAAACTACACTGTGCTTACAGTATTTTACTATTATCAGCACTATCATGATAGTGCCTCTGAGCCCAAGGCAAGGGGCTGCTAAGCGTTGTACAAGCACAGAGCAAAACCACGATCCTGTTCTTAAAGATCTCACAGGCAATACTTGGAGCACAGAGCAGTAGTGGAAGACAAGGTGAAACAGCTGAAGAGGGAACTTATAGCCCTGTCTTTGTCACACATCAGAAACTCTTCCTAGTAGCCTTAGGAACAGAAGGAGGATAGGCTAGTGATTAGGGGGCTTCTTTGGCATTCAGGATCCCTCTGCACCTCTGCTGCTACTCTAGGGACAGGAATAATGATACCACTCTCCCGTCTTTCCTCCTATGGTGTTGGGAACACAGATGTAAGGAGAGTCCACGACATGTGTTTAGGTACCACTCTCCTACAGCCACTTGTACTTATCTTGCTGTTTCAAGATTGTGAGTTCTCATATCGCTGCTCCACACAGCCTGTTATACTGTTTTTGATAACAAGCCAATGCTGAATATTTCAAAAGATGGAGCCCTTTCGCCCTACACTACTCAGCATCATAATTCAGATGGGCCTTGGCACCGGCACTATATGATGAAGGGGAGGAAATTCTTGCCTGATCCCAGCTGATGGTCTGCCCAGGCCTAGAAACATGATGATTGATGGCCTCTGCTACCACCATTGCTGTCTGTGCTGCTGAAGGATCCCTGCCTGTCTCCCCAGGGCCTGCTTCTCCCTCTCCTTGCTTGGTGCTGATGCCTTTTAGCAGCTGACAGATCACCATCCCTTTACCTCTTGCCCCAAGTGAGACATATTTCACTCACAAGGAGCTTCAGTGTGAAGAAGGCTCTGAGACTGAAGCCTTATCCTGTTCGGCACTGCTCTGCATCTGAGGTTATTTCTTCCTCTTCCATGCTTTTAACTAGTGCTTTTAAGAAGGATAGGAGATGAGGCCACAATGTATTTATTGAGCCCAGGGGAGACGAATGCATCTGTTAAGTATTATTAAGATATCACTGATGTGTTGGTTTCTGCAAAAGACTGGAAGAGGGATAGTATTTGCATGGATCCCACAGGATGGCATGGAGCAGGAGAAAGGGCTCTTTGCTCAGTGATACCCCATGTCCAGGGGAGAAAGGCACACAGAGAGGCTCCTGGTCTCAAAATACTGAGTCCTCTGTGTTTTCTGGTTGTGTTTGATGGGAGGAAAGGCTGTATGATAGGCTTTGCACTCACCAGCCACCTCATGGCAAGATTTCAGTTGCTTTACCTCTCAAATAAAGGAACTGTATTTGCCCCATCCCCCACTTTTGGGCCTCCTACAGAGATCTGCCTACTTGCTAAAGATATCAGCTCCAAAGTTTTCTTCCTAGGAATTAAAGGCACATCTATAGTCGCTCTTTTCCAGCTGCTATCTGCCCGGAAATGAAAGCAAGCCTTTTTGGTCCTGCCTGACCACAAGGTGCCTCTTGCATTCTAGCAGGTCTCAGTCCTCTACACAACCCCCAGCTGCTGTTCTTGTCTCCTAAACAGGTAGGCTGAGTTTGACTCCTGGTGGAAAACCAACTGAACTCCAGGCCCCTGAAAGGGAACCTTCCTTGTAGGCTGAAGAGTGTTTTTGGAGGGGGATACAATGTGGAAAATCCTAACTGACACCTGTTACAGCATAAACTATGCCTAAGTTGGAGTGAAAGCAGATGGATACAGCAAGCCACACTGTCCAGCCAACTCAACATCATTGCAACAGGGTCTTCCAGAAGCTCCTGGGCATGTGAAAAGCACAAGAGCTTCTGAAAACCAACAAGGGGAAAAGTGCCTAGGGTCCTTTCCAGTCTGCTTTCTGCCATCCCTGGACCTGTGCTTTCAGACCCACACAGGCTAGCTTTTGCAAAACCTGCATTTGGGGTTGGTCTGAGCTCACCATTGGCCTTTCAATACCCAAGTATCTCAAAGCTTCCACAGTGGACATCACTGGATAGTTCACCCCAACCCAACAGGGGCTTAAGAGCAAGGCGATGAATGTCCTTCTGAAGCTGCACCTCCCTCCCCACTGCCTACAGAAAAGGACCTTGAGGACTCTCCTAGAATAGAACTTTGCCTCTCAAACAGCCTTATTTATGTGGGAAGAATCCACTATCCTTTACTGTTTATGCTCATCCCAAATGACTTCGCAGGCTAGGTGCAACTGTCCCATCCCAACTCCAGAGAACAGTGACTGGTCAAACCAGCCCTCTGCCCTGTGAAGAGAGCACAAAAGGGTCCTGGATCACAGGCTAAAGCAGAAAACATAGTTTTTTTGGATGAAACCATCATCTGACATACATACTCTCAACCCCTCCCCTAAAAGTTAAATAAACAGTAACTACAGTCCTGTTGTGACAGGAAACAATTCCAGCTCTCTGCCCAGGAGAAGGGAAAGTGTCTTCTCCCTTTGGGTTTGATTCTCTTTATGTTTATGTAAAGACCAAAGATCCTGACAGTAAAGTGTAATATCAAAACCAGAAAGAGGTAGGAAAGGAGAGAGAAATTCATGTTTCAAAATACTTTCAATATTCACTCGATCCTTGCAGGGGGGACCCATATCCTATCACACACCTGACACTGCCCCTAGCAAAATTAGTCACGATGGCCCCATGCAGGTTTTGGATTTATTGTCTGCAAATTTGGCTGGTCCAGCCACTGGTCTGAACACCTGTGGAGCCTCAGAGTCCAGACTATTAGATTAATCTGTCAGTCACTCTATATAACAGCCTGTCCTCCTTTCCATCCCAGTCCAACACTCCCTTCCCAAGCTCGGTGTACAGCTCTGAGATCCAGTTTCACCGGAATGTAAACACTGTCTGAATCCCCCAACTTCCCTGCTTTGCTTCCGCTGTGAGTACACTCTGGGTATATTGGCTGCTTGAAAAGTAATTATCCTCACTTCCCACCTGATAAATTAAAGACCTCCAGGTTCTCTGCTTAATGGTGCAGAGCGATCCAAAGTGATTCTCCTGCAGAAGCCGTTAGGAGAACATCCTATCAACCCCACACCCCTCTGGACCTCATTGTGCTGGGACGACAGCCCATTAATCAGCCCGACCTGGCTTGGAGATGGCAAAGGTTGTGCTGCGTGAAGTCTAATCGGAAAAACAAATTCCACCCCTCTGGAGCACTTCCTGGCAGAGATGGAGGGGGAGACTCGCTTGGTTTCACACTTAAGTATGTTAAGTAATTTTCCAAGGCTAGAACACAACTGATGTGAAGGGTTTGTGCTTCAAACAGGGAGCACACGTCCCCAGGGCTCTGTCTACACTGCTTAGAAGTGTACTTTTGGGAAAGATCAGGGGAATGAAGAGCTCCCCAATCAGCCCATTTTACATCTGCTCAGCTGCTTCCCAGGGAAGCAAGAGCTAAGCTGCTGGTGCATGTGGGGTCCGAGGTTTGGTGAAGACCTTGGACTGTGCTGGCAGACTCACTGTCTACAGGCACAGATGAAAAGACTGGTCTCAGGACAGTGGGGCCTATCAGTGGGTTCCACATAAGAAAGACTAAGGTACATCAAAGAAGAAGTCCATCTTGCCCAAACTGTGTCTTTGACAGAGGCCAGCAGTGGATGCCTAGGGAAGAATGATATTTCCCAGGTATCTTCCCCAGTCTCCAGTGGCTCAGAGGTGGTATATTTGTGATTAGGAGCCCTCGATGGATTGTTTTTCCATTAATCTGTCCATTTAGTTTCTGAGTCCATGCAAGCTTTTGGCTTCTGCCATGTCCTGTGGCCAAGTTCCACAGTTCAATGATGCATTAAATGAAGTGCCTCCTTTTCTCTGTTCTGAACCTGTATCCTTTCAGCCTTACATTATGAGAGCCAAATTACAATCATCTCCATTAATCTTCTCTGTTTAGACCTCTGCAATACCCTGTTTCAGTTGTAGAGATGTGTTCTTTCGTTACTTGTGATGATATTGGAAATTTACACCCTTTTTGATTCTAGTCTGTACTGCTCAGGAAGCTGGAATAATTCACTGAAGTGGTCCCAAAATCCATGAACCTAGGAAATAATAACATTAGATGATAAGCCCATTAAAACTTCTTCTCCATCCTGGCAGGTGATGATGTCCACAATTTGATAAGCCAAGGTAAAGTCATCCAGGAAAAACAATGTATAAGCTGCAATATATTCTTGTGCTGGTTTAGCATGGGGAAAAAAAGAAAAAAAGAAAAAAACCCAATTCTTTGGTTGACTACTATCATGCTTGATTTTTCTGGCTCAAGAAAGCAGTCCTGTAGATGGAGGACTGAATATATTAGGAAGCAAAGAACTTGCTGCCATTTGGCTCCAAGACAAGAATAGCAGTGAGCGATAGTTTGTTGTTTTCTGATAGGTCTGGAATAACTGCACACAGTTAATCCTGTGATCCTTTGCTGTAAAGTGGCATGTTCCTTCATGGCTGAGAAAAAAACTACAGCACCAGCATCACTACAGGTACATCACTCTACAGCACTACCTTTTCCACTGACTGGCAAGGATTTGCACACATTTAGCAGTGACCCCAGCAGCAGCGCTTACATCATTACTGTAGGGAATGTGGATCAGCAGCTGGTGACCTATGCTGATAGATTCAATTTACATTTTTTGCTTAGTAGTTTCAGCATCTTGTCCTTGCTGCAGGTGTAATACTATCATATTTGTACCACAACCATCTTTGACACCAGTTTGTGACCAAGCTGTGCTGTATTGACATACACTCCCTCTGTTCTGACTGTGCTGAACCCTCCATCTAGTCTTTCAGTCCAGAAGACCTTCCAACTAATTCTGATTGATTTTCTATTTATTTTCTACCTGTGTTTGTACCTGCTTTTGTTTGGTTTTGTGATCATCCTGAGCCTATAGTTCTCCTTGTGCACTTGAATATAACAATGTTCAGGAGATGGTAAAAACCTTCCAGCTCTGGTGTGTTTGGGACAGCAGGCCAGGGCGTGAGAGACTTGAATGCAGCCCTTGGCCTCTCCATCAATCCCATGTATGATTTGAGTGCCCAGATGCCTTTGATAGCAGAAAGTCTCAATTGCACTCTTGAGCTTAGACATCCTAGTAGGCTTTTAAGCCTATTTTGGGTGCTGTGTAGGCAATTTGGATAGGTTCTACTGTGCCTCACTTTCCCTAGGTGAGTAATAGCCCTGCCCTATTTCACAAAGGGGTTGACAAGTCATATCTTCACACAACCAGTGAAATATTCAGACAATAACAGAGAGAAAAACTCCATGCTCAGACATAGCTGTGTCTAACTGCCTTGGCACAGGAATTATCTTTGGAGCTTAGGGCTTTGCCACCCATCTTGCAGGGAAAATCATAGAGGATAGTGAAGTAAGCACTGAGCAGAGTTTGCAGAGGTATTACATGAGCCTGAATAATGAGAAGGGAGAGGCTGCACTGTTTCATCAGGTGAGAGGCTCATGGATATTTCCTGAGGAATGGTTCTGGTTAAGCAAGGTGTCCTATTCCTGCTCTAACCTGTGATCTAGGACTAGGAGCTTGCTCATTTAAAGAGGAACCCAGTGAAAGGGGCTAACCCACTACAACAAGCAGGGCACTGATGTACAGTCACCATACAGTAACCATTGATGGCCCCAAACCTAAACCCACTGCAGCTTTGAGCTTTGTTATCAGCCAGCAGCTACTATATTATCACTGTTTTGGCCTGATTAAAGGCTAGTTTTTCAGTGCAGTAGGGATGTTTGTCCTTGGAAATGGCCATGAAGCTCTTGGGGAGGAGCAGATGAGGCTCTCTGAGGCTTAACTGATGGGCTTCATGGGTAAGGCTGAGGATAACTGCTTGGGGAAAGGACTGAGCAGAGGGTCCTTGAAGGCAGTCATTGAAAGGAGCTCTTCTGGAGGTGAAGTAAAACCAGAGGCAGTATTTTGGCTAAAGGAAAGGGGCCATGGCAGAAGCTGCTCAGCTGGAAAAAGTGGAGTTCTACAAACTCATGTTTTCCTGCTGTCAGTGGGGAGAAGAAAAGCTCTCATAAAATAAAGTGGCATCTGCTCTGCTGTACCTGCCATGCTCTTGGCCTCCTGAGCAGTCAAGACAGATCTGTTGGAACAGCCAGTCCTTGGCCAATATACTGAGATGTTCCTCCATGCTAATAGCATCGCTGTCCACAGCTTGTGAGCAGGGTGGGGAGCTCATGATACCAATGCTGGTTGATGCTTGCATAGAAGGCATTGTGCTGTGGGAAGTCACAGTCTATATTCTTTACTGCAGACTCGCCCAGCTGGTGGCTCACAGACCACTGCTGGCCCATGAGAACTCAGAAGATGGCTCATAAAAAAACAGAGAAACAAATGAATATAGAAAACCCACAAATGCCTTTTTCTAGAGCCAAGCACCAATTCCTTCCCTGGGAAAATGCGGAGGAGGAGGCCCAAGATACACTGGAGTCTGCTGGTCACAGGGAACAGCAGTGAATGGGCTGAGATGCCTGTCTTTGCTGAGGGCACCGACACCAGCTGACCACAAGAGAGAAAGGAGGGGGATGTGGAGAAAAGCCTGCCAAAGAGTGAGGGAGCCAGAAGGAGATTCTGAGAAGCTCAGAAAGTATTTTGAAAATGGGGACCCAACCCAGCGTGGCAAATGCAGCATGACCCTCTCTAACGCAGCATGGGGAAAGCAAAGAGCAGCCCAGCTGCTTGGATACTCGACACCAGGATCACGCTCAGTGGTGCTGCTTGCAGTTGATGACTGAGGGCCATTTGCAGCTTGTGATTTCAAGTGTGAAGCCTATTCAATGTATGGCAACTGCTGAGAGATTTGGAGTGGGTGACTTGCTTATGGGCTGGGAAACGAACACAAGCAACAGTTGCTAAAAGCCAAGCTCAATCATGTGAAAATTATAAAATGGATGTCCAAACTAGGACCTCTCCTGGAGCTGCACAGTGCTGACAAGCTGACCCTGGATGTGTTGCACCTCTTAGTTTCACAGCTCCTGATGCATGGCACTAGCTCTCCCATATGTCAGGAGTCACATTCCCCACTGCTGGAAGGCAGCCACCTCTGGAGCAGAACCCAGCAGCTGTTTAAAGATTTGACAGAAACAAACCAGGGACAGGATGCGAAGACACAGCCAAAGTGCAGAGGAAAACAAGGGAAAGAAAAATGTCATCCAAGTCCATAGGGTGAGTGTGACGGTCATTAAATCAGGGACTGAACTCACAATCAAATGACAAAGAGCATAGCAAGTTACCAGGCATCAGCTGAGCTATAGTAAGCACTGAGGTGTTTCCTATCAGCCTGAAGCAAGCACAAAATAATGCAACTTAGCATAGACCCTTCTTTTGCATATTATGCTTTGCATACTTCCTTGCATTTACTGCAGGCTAAGACTGCACATGTAGGCCAATATAACAGCTTAGGTAATGTGTAGTAACCTCTGAAGCTCTGATAACCTGCACAGGAGCACGAGCCCTTTGTCCCAAGTGGTTAAAGAATGTGAGTTTTAGTTTCTCCCTTCAAGCCAGCCTCACCTTTAGCTCAAGCTTTTAACCTGGTTCCTTATTTTACAACCAATCCCTCCTCTTACCCCCCGGACACTAAAAGTGATAATCTAGATAATAACCAAGACACCCCTTGAAATGACATCAAAAGAAGCAAGTGTTTTTAGGCTGAAGTTATCACGAGAGGTTCAGAGGGCAGAGACTCCCTCTGTGTATGAATGGAGGGATCATTTGTACCCCTGTGCTTTTGGAGGAGACCATCCAGCCTGACAAAAATAATAATTTATAAAATTGACTTTGAAAACTTTCAGGAGAGTTATCAGTGCTACTAGGCACAAGCCAAGGTCTGGTGGTTTGGAGATGAAGGAACCTCATCCTAACCCAACTACATCAGAATCCTCTCTTGCTGGGTTGCTGATGGTGTCCTCCTCCAGGATCAGCCTGCTCTGGTCCCTGCTGCAGACAGATCACTAGGTTATTAACTGTCATATCGTCACCAACTTCAGAAAAGCTGTGACACTTTACACAGGCTAAGGACTGGGGTCTGTGCACAGCAAGAGGTGGTATTTTCAACCTGCAGGAGCAGATCTTCCCCTGCCACCCACTCAGAGCAACCCCTTGGATAGGAGGCTAGGTGCTCCAGGAGAGCAGTTCAGGCATCAGGTTCCTGTTCTCCCCCAGAGTTTAGCATAGCTGGGGTTTGGTTGCTGCATTCCCTCTCTGCTCAGAAAGAAGCCAGGATGGGGAACCAATTGAAAGGCAGAGTGGCCTGTGGTTTGGAGGTGCCTGGAAGAGTTTTTTCTGCTGAGACATGAACCACACAGGGGAAGGACCACTGCATACAAGTATTAGTCTCCAACACCTGCCCTAGGCCTTTTTCACAAAGACTCCATGCTGGATCATAATAATCATCATAATTCTGGATCATCATAATTCAGTTCACAAGTAACTTCACGAGTCCTGTGGATCCTGTGGTCATCGACTCTGGAGCATCAATGGTGTGTTGACCTGGCACAGCAGAGCTACTTTCACATCCTTCTGTTCTGGCCCAGTCCTGGGTATTCATTTGAGTTAGTCAGCAGTATCTGGACTGGCAATTACCTCCAGACTCCAACTTAAAGGGATTAATTAGAACGAGCCACCAACTGAATCCACAAGGGAGAGTGCTGTGTGGAGACAGCCAGAGCTTTGTGTAGTGGTGCCCATCTGAACACGCTGGCCCATGAAAAGGAGGCGGAGTGGGGGAAGAGGGACGGAGGCTTTCAAGGTGGATAATGGAAGAACGAAGAGACAGGAAGGTGATGGTTTCTCCTGAATACCCACACTGCCATTGCTTCTGCCATTTCAGTCAAGATAAAGTCATCTGTTCTCCACACATGGGCTGTCTCTCGCCACCATTGTATTTGGCTACTTGGAAACCCATTTGCAAGCTTCCCCCCATTGCATTCAGTGCGCAGCCACAAGAACAGCAGCTGTCTGGATCCCCTCCAGCTGTCCAGTGAGAGAAAGGGAAAAGCATTTAGTAGTAGCAGAGAAAAGGGGCGGGGGGGAAGGCCAGAAATCATTTTTCCTGGCACACTATGACGCACGGATTTGGGAATGAGGGTTGTGAAAGCTTTTTGTTTAGCTTATTCTTTTCTGGTCTGACAGCTGATAAGTCCCACAGCTCAGAAACATCTGACAGGACTGGCTGAAGTCAATTCATCTTTCATCTGCCCATCATGCTCTTGAAGCAGAGAGTGACAGAAGTATTTCTCCTCTGTCTGAATGCTACTCTCCCTCCTTCTCCCTCTTTCGTGTGCTGTTGTTGTGAGCTTGGGAAAATCAGTTTCCTTCCTGCCTACAGCCTTCTCCCCAGGTTCAGGGCAGCGTCCGTCTGCCCTTGCACCTGCTCCGTACAGCTGCAAGCTGCCTCTGCTGAAATCATTTGCACCTGACCCAGTAGCAGGCTGATGGGGCCCCTCCAGCTTCCCCTCGACTCCTCTGCCTGTCATATTTTCCTTGCTGCTCTTGTAATTAACATGCTTGTTCATTGCTCTTCTCACTAGCTCCTTCTGCTATTCCGGCACACTCCTCTTTTAACCTCCCCCAGCTCCTCGTGTGCTCACTACAGCGGTGCTTCTCAGATGCAGCTTTTGAAATGCAGCTCCGTTTCTTTGCTCTGTGCCCTATTCCCAAATATTGCTGAGCATTCACCTCCTGGGTGGAGAGATGTAAATTTAAAAGGCCTTTAGCATCTTCCACAGACTGGTTAGATCTCGCTGACTCTGGCCCTGCCTTAGCTGTCACCTAGTCACTTCTCTGTAGAGACATACCCCTGATGTTGGCCAGTCACAGCCTCCAGGGTCAGACCAGCTCAGAAAAAGCAGTTCTACCTCATATTTGCACCAGACAGTTACCACAGCTCAGTTGATGAGGAGTAAATCATCCACCCTGCTGTCAGGCTTGCGATTGCTGTTACATATTCTGAAGCACCCACTGAGTTGGTGTGCTACAAACCTGCCCTTTGGGGAGGACTGCATTAAGCCAATACACTTTCAGCAAACTAGCGAATGCCACGAGAGGGGAGCTTTGTGTGCTTTCCTGGTGAACATTGATTGAAAGCAGCAAAGTACAGGAAGGAGGGGTGTCTGAACTTAGGAGACCTTAATGTCTTTCCACACGGAGTACTATTTCTTTGTGCTTTTTCTCTGTCAGTGCCCACTCACGTAAGCTTGCCTTATGTGGGTAGGCAGCAAACTCTTTGAGGCAGGGACTAGCTTTTCAGTTTAGATCATGTATCACCTAGCACTCAGTGAGTAGGTTTTTGATGTGGGCAAGGGGCCCTCCAGACTGCTAGTAGGTAGCAAAAAAGTATTAAAGGTGGCAAAAGAAGAGACTAAGACACCAAGTTACTGAATGGGGATTTTTTATTCCAAAGACGGGGTTCCTGCCAATACACTGGAGTGAAGCCAAACCAAGGTAACCATGAAAAAAAAAGAAAAGAAAAAAGATTATAAATGACTGGAATTACAAATGATACTGTACTTTGATATAAACTTAAACAGCTAGAAAAAATCTGAATGATAATAATAATAATAAAACACCCTCCACATTGCTGGGAAATCTTGTTTTGCTTCCTGGAGCAGAAAACCAATGATCTAATTTCACTTAAACTTGATGGGCTGCATCTCTGAAATAAGGAACCCCATTAGACACACTTGCAAACAGAAGCTGTTTCGGCAAACTCCCTGCTTTGCATCACAAGGCTGTCATTTTGGTCCCCAGGGATTTGTTTTCTCATGCATGTGTTTTGTTGCAGAAAAAAAAGCACCTATTTTGCAAAACAGGATTTCTAATATTTAATTTACTCATCTTTTTTAATATGCTCCACATCTTGAATTTTTCTGCTGTAGGTTCTGCAGTCCTTGCTCCCACAACTCCATCACTCATCCCTTTCCAGTTTCAAAACTATGTAGCCATGTTATGTCTGCCCACCAGCTGGGCCCCAAAGTCCATGCAAGAAGCTTAGCTGAATCCTCCCTGTATCTCACGCTTGGTCTTACAATGTCTGTTTATATCCTCTAAATTAGTGCAACATGGCCCCTAAGCAGGATCCTCACAGTTTTATAAGCAGCAATACAAGTCTTGCCAGGCCAGCCATGAACCTGGATGGGCCTATAAAAGCTGTGATAAAGTCTGTCTTAGCTCAGTGTCTCTGGTTGTATCTTTCGGATGCAGCTTGAACAACAGAGAAAAGAGGGGAAAAGAAGAGAGGGAGAGTGAGAAGGAGGAGAGAGAGAAAAAAAGTCTCAAATATTTTGTTGAGTTGCCGGATCTGGTTCAACGCCATTAAGAAAGGGGATATCGAAGACTGCTTTTCATTCCACCATTTTGCAGTGGTTAATTGCTTTCCACACAGTGTATGGGGTTTTGATGTCAGTCCAGCTGCAGTAACGCAAGTTACGGCAAGGGCTGTTCCAGTGCAAATGTGTTATTTGAGTGTCTCTCTGCTCACACTATGACTAAACAGAAGCAGCTGTGGCCAGAGGGCCATCAGCACTTTGTATCACACAATCTGGCATTTCATGGAAAGTTTTCATGTTTTCAGTTGGAAAAACTTTCTTTCTTCCATGGCTGGAAATTTTGAAGAAATTTTATTTTTTCATGATGCAAAAAAATGCCCCAAGAAACAACTGTCCTCTCCAAAGGAAATACAAGCCTGATACCATCTAGACCTCCAGTATGACCCTCACATATTATGATCCTCAGCATGTCTAAGAGCTACCAATGTACGTTGGTCAGGAAAACTACCTGTATGTTTCTGAAGGGCATCAGTTTCAAAAAAATAAGGTAGGGCTGGAATAAGGACAGCTTGGAATTGTGGGACTACATTGCTAAGTCAGGGGAAGAAGATCCATCACTCTGTGGCCTAAAATCTGTCGGGAAGAGAATTCCTCAGTTATTTCAAAACTAGCTTGGAGAAAGCACTGAAGAAGGAGGACAAGCTTGTCTTAGCAGAAAAGTGTAATAGAATCCTCTTACCCATCTCCAGCCATGACTTTTACAAGATTTTATCCATCATCAAGAAGCAGCCCAGGGCTTTCATCAAGAAGCAGCCCAGGGCTTTGCCTGAGCAACTCTTGATTCTCTCCAGGAGAGGCACACAAGTAGGAAAATGATACAAGGTTGCAGTATCTGCCAGATCTGGGGATGGCTCACATAGAGCATCAGCTAAATCTTTTGGGACAGATATTGTACTTGAATCTGGGTATCTCTTAAAATCTTTTTTTTTTGCTTTTTTTTTTGAGATTGTTCTCAGGCCCTCGAGAGTAGGCTGTCATTTATGGGTATCCTTGCAGCTCTGATCACTTGGCAAAGCAAGGAAACAAACAAACAAACAAATGAATGAAAACATAAAGATAGCCTGTCTAAACAGGACAGTTCTGCATTTATAACTGTCCTTAGAAAGAGGCAAGGAAACAGGAAAGATCTACTCAAGACAAAATATGGCTCCCCAAAGGTCTTGTATCCCTTAATTGCAGGTAGAGGCAAGTGACTTTCTCAGGTTTGGTACAATAAGCCTTTGAGAACCACTGGGATTAAAACTCAGGATCTTGAACCCAACTTTTATTTCCCCCTTGAAATCCTAGACCACACAACCTTCTTCTTGTAAATGTATGGACACATCTATGCACGTGGAGGGAAAGTTCAGCATCACATGGTGGTCTGCTCTCTTTCTAAGAGGATACACATGGTAACTGAGATGAGAACTGTGAGTTGTTGTAGGGAAGAAAGACACTGGTTCTAGGCCTATCAGCTGCATATAACTCTCACGTTCTGAACCTGATATCTTTCATTTTCTCATTCAGTCTATTTTTTGACTGTCCATGATTCCATTTACCAATGGCTTTTCTTGGTAATTCATTTCACACATTCATTACAGTTTGCTTTGCTATAAACACATGTGGATTTCCTTTTTAACTCTTCATTTCCTGAGTTTTAGAGAGATTCTAATGCTAAACCACAGGAATGGTCTATCCAGTTCCAGTTTATTAAATCTATCCCACTGCGTCAAGTGTCTATAGTGCATACAATTACTAGTGCCAAGCTACATTTATGAGAGAATTCATTTCACCCAAGGGTGGATTAGATCTGTAGGTGTTTTGTATAAAAATGGTAATACTCATGTTGCGACACAAGATGGAAATGTTAAATTCTTAGGATCTACTCAGATCTCAGTACATGCTCTGGAGTTGATGACTTCCAAAGCCAGGTTTGGTCAACTACTTCCTCTCCATATATACTGCATAATCCATATGCATAAGACTACTTTAAAAAAGCTTTAAAAGGCACAAAAGGTCAAGGTCCTTTGGGTCCTTTATTAAAAAAAAGGTAAAATTAACCCAAAATAGGCAGAATGTCTGAATGCAAGAAATAACCGCAGATGGAAAAGTTTACATTCAGTTTTATCAGTAACCTTTTTTATACCCTCAGGTGATAGACTTCTCAGACTAGTAAGACAAAATTAGACAGATAGCAAAGAGAAAGATGGGAAAGCTGTTAGTATTTCAGTGTGGTCATACATAGTATTAAAAACCCAACAGGCAATTGGAACTGCAAACTGAAGAAACTCCAAAAACCTAGCAGAAGTCCTGTAGTTTATACCTAGAAGTGATGAACCCCCTGAGGAGTAAAATGCTAAGAGATTCACAGTCTAAAAGCTCTCCTAGCAGACAGGTCTGCTATTGAATGCAACTGGATAAAGAAACACTCAGAAGTGAGTTGATTCATCTGTCTTCCACATTCTGGGTTTTATCATGTTTCTCATCCTCTCCATTTTGGAACATCTGCCCCATAAAATAAAGTGACAATAAAGCAGCTCCTTATAAACTTCATATTATCAGTGGATATCTTTACAGTCACATGGCAACCACTGTTTGATTTTCTTCTTTAGCTTAGTTTTGGATTCTGAAGGTGGTGGTGCAGTTACTGATGAGAGTTTTGCCCTTGTCAAAGTAGCCTTTTAGCACAAAAGTTTCTGAGAAGGCACATTGTATTTTTTGAGAGTTATGCAGTGGACTCCAGCACAATCCATCCAATGGGACCTTTGGAGTCCAGGAAGACAGATTCCTCCTGATAATGCACATTGCTCACTAGCCTTCCCTTTATGCTCTGATGCTGGTGGAGGTGTCAAGTCCACCCTCCTGTCTAAAACAGGGCCAGCTTCAACATGAGGTTGACCAGGTTGATCAGGTCTTTTCTGGTCAAGTTTTGAAAAAACTCTGAGGATGGAGACTCCACCTTGTCTCTGACCACCTGTCCCAGGGTTGCACCACTCTCAGTGTGAAGATGTTTTTCCTTATATCTGATTGGACTTTCCTTTTCAACTCGTGTCTTTTGCCTTTTGCCTTTTCACTGTGCACATTTGGGCAGAGTCTAGCTCCATCTCCTCTAAAGCTGTGTCCCAACTCTTGGATCATCCTAATGGCTCTTGGATGGCTTCTCTTCAATTTCTCAAAATATCTCTTATGCTGGGGGCCATAACTGTACAAAGTACTTCAGCTGTAGCCTCATGAGTAAAGAGCAGAGGTGAATGACCACTTTAATAATTTGAAGTCCACTGCCTCATTGACCCCTTGGCTTTTGCTCCTTTGCATACAGTCACTTAGGGTTGTTAAGTATTGTGCAAACCTCTTCTTATCTGTCCTCAAAGTGGGCTGCCAAAGAGTCTGTGTCCATCGCTGTTACAGGTTACCATCATCACCGCAAAGACCTGAGAATTTCCCAGTGGCTTCAATGGTTTTGGCTGGATTAATTTTTGCTGTTTGTATGTTGCATTAAAGCTCCTTAAATCAATAGCAGTAATTCACTGGGGAGCAGAGAGAGACTAGCCAGTTGTCCAAAACCTAACCTGTAAATATCCAGGGGTGTGTTTTCCTTTGCTTTTAGCTGACAGACTAGACAAGTAGAAGGATATTTTTTCTATGTGTCATTGAAGGGAATATGCAACCCTTACCACCTAAAATTTAACCTTCCAGTCTGTGCAAAGTCCTGTGGTAGACAGAAATCACCTTAAGGGCTCCTTGTGCCCATAAAGCTGTGGTTCCACCCCCTCCCCCTGAGCCACAGCTTTGAGTCTTCTTGAGAGCCTGTCTCCCTCACAGGAAATGTTCCACTGCCTGACAAGCAGATATAAGACATTGTTAAAGAGACAACATGTTCTCAGATAAAATGTTCCAAATATAACAAGTCTATTTTTATTAAATTTCACCAAAGGCCTCCCTGCTTCCTAATCAGAAAGCCTGATTTGCTGACTCCCCCAGACCTGGCTGTTCTGGCTCACTACAGCTGTATCATGATATAGAATTACATTTTTATAATGACTCAAATCTTTTCCCAAGTTCTTAAGTATTTTCACAAAAAGGAAAAAAATAAGGAAAGAAGAAAAAAAAAAGAAGAAAAACTCCACACACCCTCCTGTAAAATCCAGGCACCAACTTTGAGTTGTGTGTGGTCTTTTTTGTCTTTTCTTCTGGCTTCCCTCAAGACACGGCTTATTGCATTGGTCTGGATGCTGTCCTACCAGCACAGTGAGCTGGCCAAGCTCTGATCCCAACAACAAAGTCACCTTAGCAGGTGCCAAAATAAACGTCAGCCTCCAGCTACCTGTGCTGACTGCAGACGCTTGTGTGTGTGTATTGTGGGCCACAAGGCCGGAAAGGCAGTGCCTTCTTCTTCCATCCTTTTGATGTGTATCAGTCCTTGGACCTGGTCTTTTTTCTTCAGGGGAGCCTTTAGGGCACTGAAACCTGGGGAATTATTTTTGAACATCCCTTTTTTAGAAAAGGGTGAAGTTCTTCAGAGAGTACTGGCTATGAAATGGGCAGAGGCTGAAAAATGTGCATGTATGATATGGAAGCTGCATGTGTACAAACAGTACCAGTAACTTCAGTTATCTATGCAGCTTTAGCTCATGTGCGTGTGCATGTGAGTGTGTCCTCATGTACAGGGTGTATGCCCATGCACTTATTCCAAATGGATACATTTCTGGTGTCATCTGTATTGCTTACAACCGTAGTAGCTCCTTTGGTAGCCAATACAAAGCTTTTTGATTACACAGTCACTTCCATTGGATTTACAGGGTGCAGCAAATATTAGGAGTCATTCAAATTCATGAATGACATAAAAGGGGAAGTTACAAGTTGTGCTTAAATTGGTCAGAAAATTACAAAAGTTAAGTGGGAAAGGGGTACAATCCAGCCAGTTGCATACACTGAAGGGGCTGGGGAAGCTGGGGTTGGCAGGCACACATGAGCATTGCTTTGTTCTCCTCTGTTTTACAAGTTGCGGTAGTTGTTTTTCCACATTCCACCATATAAAAAACACTGGGTCTCAAAGACCTGCTTCAAAGTCAGCTGAAAGACTGCTAATGACTTACTTGGGCTCCAGAGCCTACTCTGCTCGCATGGCGTCAGTTTGACTCCTGCCCTTGGATTGCATGAGCGGGCAGACCTGATTGGCTCAAGAGTCTTGTCCTGTGCTGGACACATGCCATACTTGCTCAGCTGTATCTTTCTGTAATTATTACTTACAGAAAATGGATTTCAATAAAAACAAACAAATGAGTAGGGTCTAGAAAAGCCCAACACTTTCTCTGCCTGCACCTCAGTAAATCTATTTAAGGTTACTACATTTCAACAAGCGAAGACAACACTAGACTTTGGAGATGACTTCCAAAATGTGTGCAGATGTTAAAGTACAGAGTACAAGTAAGTAAAGATAAAAGCAAATCAAGAACAGTCCCAAAATACTAAATTAAAAAGGGAGTGGGAGAAGGAAAGAAACAGCAATCTCTTTTTCCCGAAAGACTTGTGGAACAGCTGACTGAAATGTCAAAGAGAAACAGGTTTTGGAAGTTGTATTTCAGCTCCACAAACTTGTTTCTGCACCCTTTCCTGGTTCAACATCTGCAACGCATATTTCATCCCTGTAGCGCTCATTGGAGGACTTCATTTCCCAGGAGTGGGGAAGGTGACACATTATGTTCAGGATACATTGGTTCAGATGTGGATTGGAGTTCACGAAGGGAACAGCTTAGCAGTTTCAGATGAGCAACAAGGCCCTCAGCTAAGACTGGGCCCAAACATAATGTTCTAAAAACAGGTTCAGAAATCCTACCATGAGTGGAAGCTGTTGTATGATTTACACTGGGTGCATGTTTTTTTTGGTTGTTTTCCAAGCCTCATTTCCTAAAAAACCAAAGCCTATGCTATTCTGCTTTGTGTCTGGACATGCATGAGTATGTGTGTATCCGTCTGTCTGTCCAACCAACTGTGACACTCCCAGGACTTTCTGAGCCCTATCTGCCTCCTGCCTGGGAGAGTAGCAGAGCTCTCAATGATGTTACATCCTTAAAGGCTTTGAGAAAACTTGGCAGTTGGTGAGAGCAGGGCTGTCACTGCAGTACAGGCTGGAGCGTGAGGATGCTTCTTCTTAGACAGCACAGAGATTTTTTGTTTCATCCATGGGGAACACTGTGATGGGAACTTGCTCCTTACAGGACAGTGAAGGAGAGCAAACTACAAGAAATGAGTGTCACTGATGCCAGCTCTTACAGAGCTGCTTTGAACAACACTTAGTGGAAAATAAAAGAATATAAAGAAAATGATCAGAGAGCTACTCAGGATGCTCAGCCCCAGGAGCAACCAGAGGGACTTAGGTTGCCAGGCCACCAAAATGGTTTGGAAAGTTTTATTCTTAGTCCATACAAGCCCAGAAGCAAAACTGACAGTATTTATTTTCTTCCTGGAGAGATGCAAAAGAGCAAAGTCAAGAGGCAGTTAACCAACAGCAAGTTAAAAAAGATAAATCTTTTGAAACTCTTTATTTCTCTTAATCAAAGAGCTAGAGAGAGTGCTTTTTCTTTTTAAAAACATCTGCTTTGTCAAAAAGAAGTGTAACTTTTCATTTAACAAATGATGTCCTTTTTGACTTGATTTTTCCCACACTTTAGTCCCAGCAAAATAGAAAATATTAGAGTTTAAATACATATTTTCTGAAGTATGAAGGAAGCAATAATGCAGTGATCAATGGCAGGAAGACAGAACATTTTGAGGAACTACCAGATTTCTCCCTAAACTAAAATATAATCAGTAAATAACTAAATAAATCAATGCATGTTTTTTTACATAGGAAAAACCCCCAAACATTTCCTGATCAGATCGAAACTACAGCATTTCTGGTGGAGAGGAAACTGTACAGTAAGTTTTTGCTAGACTCCAGGAGCTGCTGGGCTTCTCTCCTGGCTCACCTTCAGTTCAGATAGTGGGTCCTTTATAAGTATGGAGAGTCACGTTGACAGGTGGATCTGGTTAGCTTCAGTCATGTCATAAGCAAGCTTGGTGTGTCTCTGGGGAGCAGAAGGAACTAGAGTTCGTGTTGGAGACAGAAGGCAGCTGGCAAGCAAACTCCAAGAATAGCCATACTGTCTTCTCCAGGAGAAAGTTCAGGCTCTCTCTTTGCTTGGCTCATTAGATTTGTTGTTGTTATTCTTGTTTGAGAGACCGGTAAAGTCCCAGGAGGACATAGTAGAGCTGTGATCAGATGCCAAAGTAAAAAAGCAATGGTATAAGGCCCTGCAGAAAGCAGAGAAACTTACAGGAATGTCTGGGTTTTTCAGAAGTGCTCAGCACCTGAAAGCTCCTCTTTTGGACCTTGAGTTTTGGGAACCCAGTCTGGCAGCTGTGCATCCTGCATGAGCTGGCAGTTTCATTTGTCTACCCATACAAGGCGTTCTCTGCATTTCTACAGCTGAAAACTGATACAGCAGGAGGAGGAAAAAACAAATCAAATGAGGGAAGTGTGTTTCATTTGACAATGGGTCTTTAGAGCCTGCATTTTTTAGAGCTAGACTCTTGGAATAAAAAAAGGAACAACCCACATCTGAGATACATGCAAAATATAGCTCAGATCTAAAGGCTTTAACAGTGTGAGAAAAGTCAGATGTTAAACAATCACAGTTTTATTCCTCCCAGCAAGACAGCCTGTGCACCTGTAGCTGTTATTGTCTCTACTGTATAAAGTGAAAATGAATGTCACATTGTATTGAAAACCCTCATGGAATACAATTACTCAACAGGAACTGTCCTAAATCTATCAGCTGTAACTCACTTGTAATTTTGTGGGACTAATGCAGAGAAATCTTTCTCCATGCATGGTTTACCCCCAACCTTTCCCCTATTAATACATTTCATCCACTTTTGCTTACAATGGCTAAATTATTTGTACAAGACTAATTACTTACGGGAAGTGTCTGTCTTGGTCTGTAGGAGTGACATTATGCTGAACATTAAATGCTGACACTATTAAACTCTGTTGGACTTGTTTTGATATAGTAACTCTGCAGACCGCAAGTGAAATGGGTTCCTCACCAATTCACTACCTCATTGCTCTTCTGTCATCAGCAGACTTTGGGATATAGTTTCAGCCGACATAGCTCTGAGTTTCATTCAAGTCAGTGAAGCAGTGTATTACGGCTTTTTATTTCCCTGGAAGTTTTGGTGAGTTTCCAGCTGCAGACTGGAATCTTTGGTCACAAATAACCTTGAACTGAGATACAGAAGCTGCCATTTTCCAAGCAGACATGCGGGCCAGCTGGGAAACTGTTTTTTTTTTCTCTATTGAAATCAACAACTCAAAACAAAACATGTTTTTCTTGCTGTGTTTCAAAATTAAATTTTCTACAACTTAGAATGTTGTTTTGCTTTAGTCTGCAGAAACTGCAAATGTGGTGGGTGGCAGTTCAGGGAACTTCATCTTTTTCACAGTGAAAAGAAAAGTAGAAAAAATCTGAAAAAAATTGAGATACTGCACTGATGGAGGGAATCTTTTACTTTTTTTTCCCCCCAGTGGGAAAAATGTTCAAAAAAGGCTAAGAGTTTTTAAAATATGGGTTATTTCCCTCCAGCCATCCAATGCGTATTTAGCTGTTGTTTTATCTTTCATTTAGGAGAGTTGCTTTAACTTTCTGTTGATTTTCTAAGCACTCAACACTTTCCCTGAAGGTGTGGGCCTTGCAGAGTGGCTTTAGCCCATGGGCTTTTTGCTTATCTCTTTATTGCTGCTCATGGTAGGATGCACACATAGGTCACAGGTTGAAAACCCTTGACCTACACTTGAGATCAGAGACCCCATTCCCACGAGGGGTCATATGGGTCTTCCTTTGGCAGGAGCTGGAGAAATACACAAGCCAGGCATCCCATGTCTTTGTTGGCATTGCCACATATGATAGCTTTGCTTTTGGGGACTCTTTCCATGAGAGATCAGAAATCAGCATGGTTTGTTCAGCAGCAGATTCCTTGAAGTAGTCAGGATCTATGTGGCCTCATCTGAGTTCCCATATGAATTCCCTATCCTAAGGTCACTGTTTGGGTTACAAAAAGCTACTTTCAAAATCCAGCAAGCTCCTCTCCCTACAGCTGTTTTTCTCTTCACCATCATCTATTCCACCCATGTTCAGAGCACAGGCAACTGCTCTTGCTCTTCTCCTGCCCATGTCGCTCCAACACAGAAGTTCTTGTCTGCTGTATTTGTGCAACATTGTCACTGCTGACCCTGTCCTGCCTCTCCTCTTTGGCTTTATCCCTTGGAGCTGGTTGAAATTCCACTGGTAGCAGGTAGAAGCAGGTGTGTTTGGCTCTCCTAGTAAACAGCTGTGGCTCTCACCACACCAGCATGTTACATCCCTGGGCCTAAAAATCACCCTCTGCTGCTGTGTCCTTATTGCATGCCCAAGTTCACAGGCTCCTTAGTATTCAAAACCAAACCCTCTGCCCCTATCCCTGAGGACACTATGCCTGGATCCTATTTACATGCACATGTACTTATGCAGGACAAGGAGTCCAGGCAAGGAGAAGGGGACATGGTACATCTTTCAGGGAGCAGCAGTTTGAGCTGCAAGCCCTTTTTGTTCTGTAATCTGGGATATTTCCTAGCAGTCAACATAGAGAAGAAAAAGGGTATTGTCTGGTGAGTGGCTTCATTACTAATCTCTCCTGGATGCATTTTAATTCATTCTGCCTCCTGCCAGAACTTTCATTTGTTAAAGGGGTTTGTTAAAGAGATTAAGTACAAGGGGAATATGAACCTCAAAACACTACATCCCTTCCCCCAGCCCCCTTTCTCTTCCCCTCAAGATTAATATTACACCAAAAGGAGGAGAAAAGTCATTTTCTGTGAAACACATTACAAGACTTTTAGGAACAAAAGGAAGGAGGAAGAGCAATGGAGCATGCTGGATTCTTTTAACCCATGGAGGAGCTGGAAGGTGACAATATTGATATGATGTCATTCCAGCTACGTTGTTCCCTGTCCACGTGTCTATTGAAGCTTTGTACAAACACAGCTGTTTACTAGGAATGCCAGCTTAGGAAAACAAACTATCTTCCTCAATTTGCTTTTACTCCTCTCTTTTATTCATGTGGGAGCTTGGAATAACCTGTCCCACCCTGAAAAACACATGTACCATGCAGCACATGTACCATGAAAACCTTTCAACTGAAATCCAAGTTTTCAGCCAGCTGAAAGAATAAGAGAACCTCTTGGTTTCCTGTATCAGTTTCCTACCCAGGAATCTTTTGTACATTAAGACACAGAGAACTTCCCTTGAAAAGGGAGCAGGTAGGTCTGAGCAATGGTTTGCCCAAAGTCACTCAGTGTGAGAGGTGGTAAAGTCAGCAGAAACCCTATGTGGAACTGTGAGTGTATTTTCAAAATTCTTGGTATCAATAGACATCCTTTGAGACACTCATGTTTCAAGGATTTGCTAAAGAAATTCTCTCCACTAGCTAAGGGACTATTTCACTCCCTCTTGTAGTCCACAGTTCCTGACAACAATTTCCCTATAGACCTATGGACCTTTTATCTCCATAGAATGGGAGTCAGCTTCAGACATTCATGGAAAGGATCACAGAATGAAGTGCCATGCAATAGCAGAGTGGTGGATTCTGGCCAAGAAGATGACTTTCTTCCCTATATCCCTAAATGTTACTATAATGGCCTATTGGTACATGGGTGCCACCTAAGCAGCATGTATTTTATGCAGAACACTTACACGGAAGAAGTCTCTTCATGCATCACAGCTTTACTACATATTATAATGTAAATTACATTAGGTAAAAATGTAATTGTAATACAGATTGCATTTTTTCTACTGGCTTCAGAATGAATTGCATTGAGTCTGCTTGTAGGGGGAAAATAAGATGCATTTCAATAAAGAGGTATGCAAGATGTTGCCCTTAGGCAGAATGGTCATCTGAGCTGCCAGAGACTGGAACAGGATTGCCTAGAGCAGGTCAGATATGGTGCATAATCCAACACAATTGTGCTCTTGGGAAAGAGAAAACTGCCATACTGTGATGGATAATTGGGAGAACTGCCTGTAAGTATGAAACAATTCTTCCATTCGTCTTGGCATTAATAGGGACTCAATTTGAATACTCTGTGAGTTTTGGTTACCACTTTTCAGGAAAGATGTGGACCAGCTGGAGAGCAACAGGAATGATTGAAGACCTGACTTAAAAAGAAAGATCGAAAGAAGTAGGATTGTTTAGTCTAGAGAAGAGAAACTGAAGGGACCTTTGATAGATGTCTTTGTGCACACAAAAACTGCCAAGAAAAGGAACAATCTGTTCCCCCTGTCAATGCAGACAGGGTGAGAGACAGAGGGTTAAAACTGAAGAAAAGGAAAGTAGGTTGGAAATGAGGAAACCCCTTTAGTCGTGAGGACAGAGAGGCACAGGAGGGACTTGGAGGAGACACATCCATCACCTGTGGGAGATGTGTCCACCAGGGCTCACAGAGACACCAGCCCTGGATTTTGGAAGAGGAGGTTAGGAATGACACAAGTATAACAGTCCTGTGATTGTTGCAGGTGACTTATGGAGGTTTCCACAGTCCTGTTTGCTATAATTCTTTGTATTATTTCCCACACAGGGAGACCAGGAAGTCTGATACACCCACTGCTGTTCTAGCACTGAAGGCTGCATACTCTCCTGAAAAGGGAAGTAAATGATTGTGGAGTGATTTGGAATGGAAGGGCAAATATTCAAGAAACAAACCCAAATCATTAAAAGTTCAAGGGAGAAAGACCAAAAGCTCCCTATCTTTTATATTTCCTTGCTATATTTTAAGCTCCAGGGACAAATCCATCCCGACATCGCACAAGAAAGCTCCACACCCTCATAAACCCAATATAATGAGTGAAACATGACAGCAAATCCTCCAGGTTTTGTTTTAGCTTGGAAGGCATTAAAGAAAAGTGTTGTGCAGAAGGAATGGAAATGTTGCTTGGGTGCCAATTCCACAAGGGTGTGTTCTTCTACAGCCAGGTATGTCACTCAATGAAAAGCAGTGTTCAGCTCCTGCCATGGTTTGGGGGTTAGCCAAAGAGGTTGGAGAAGGGTAGCTGGAAGGAGAAAGCAGCTTGGTACTTTTCACTGCCAACCTTCTGCTTTTTGTCCAGCTTCCCCTGCACAAATGACATCTGAAATGCAATCTGGCCCCTTTCCGTTATGGAAACCTCAAACTGATTTAATAGTAGGGGCTTATATGCAAGTGTCCCATAAAGCGTTGTAGAGAGTTGTATCATCACTGGAGCATTTTGTGGTGTGGTCCAACCTCTTCGACCTGAAACCTTCCCCACCCTAGAATTTTAGACTAGCCAAAGTGATTTGGACACATCTTCCATTAACTCATATAGACAGACTTTTATTACTTTGTATTGCTTCACTGCTTTGCGTCCCCTGATCAGAGTAAGAACCCATTATTCTAGATGGTGGCCAAGGAGGGTCTGTGTTGCACAGTTTGCAGTCTAGGTGCACAGCAATAGATGGGCAACCCAGACAAAGCATGTCTGTGTTCACCCTGCAAGAGGAATATAGCCTGATAGACAGAAGGGATCAGCTCAGCATTTTCCCAGTCTGGGGAATGCAGAACATACAGGGCACAGGATGCCTGCTGCAGGATTGGTCTGTAGCTTGGTGTAACTGGCAGTGCAGCTTTCTAGGAGAATAAGTGCATCTCTGTGCCGTAGTGAGCTTGGAAAATCTCAAGCACTGGGGTGTTTTCCCTCCCTCTTGACAACCGTAGGATCTGTGAGCAATTTCCCTACTAGCCAATTCAATCCCTGTGGAATCTCACTGCTTTCACCCCTATTATGTGCCACAAGACTTTCCCACAAGGGTTTAATCTTTCATTGCCTCAACTGAGAAATCTGTGCAAGCAGAAAGAGTGCGAGACAGACTAAAGAGGAAACAAAACACAGTTGGGAATTGTTCAGCCTTGTTCCAAGATGCCCTGTCTCTTTACAGCTGAGATTCTTCTGCAGTTCACTGGTACTAACTAGCATTCATCACTCCAACCCACAGCAATTTACTGGTGGCGATTTTTCGCTTCCAGCTGGTGACCTCCTGATCTCAGAGGTTAAGACAATTTTTATTCATGCTACTGAACTTGGCATCTGAATTTTAATGTCATGCTTTTTGCTTCCCCATCCCCCTGTTTTCTTCGTGGAAGCTTAGAGTCTGTGGAATCTTTTCAGGGAAAATGGAGAAGCAATATGCTTTCCCGAAAGGATGACAGCACAGCATGGCAAAATGATTGTCTGCACAATAGTGCAAGCATGATATTTTTAGGTGAGTGCTGTGATGCAGGGAGAAACTGCTAGTCACATGCCTACATCCTTGGTGCTGAGTTGAAATGGGTTACCTTTTGAAATACTGTTTTCTGCTGTTTTTATCTTATAGCAACCAACAGAGAACACTCATTGGCCAGCTCTGTTGTCTGTTGTCTTAGGTTTAGGTCACGCTATGTGGAAGAGATGTGACCCTATGTAAACACTCAGGAGGAACTAAGAACAAGCTATAACAGCAAACAAACATCAAGACAATAAGATATATTCTGAATGAACTCTTTCAGCACACTAGCTCAGTCATCAGGAGGCTCTTCTCAACAGTGGAAGTTAGGCAGCCATCATTCAGGCCCTGGGGTAGCAAGGCCCAGACAAACTAAATATTCTAATTTGCCTAAATATCTTTGCTGAGCTGGGATTGGGGTTTCAGGGTTCTGTATCAGGTCAATATGTTTTCTTCAGGTCTTTTCATAGCACCAGAAAAAGACCACCAGACATTTTAATGATCCTTCTTTGACTCAACTTCAGTTCCACTTTACGCCTCTCCACAGCTCCTTTTATGTATGGTCTTAATCACAGAAGTTAGAAAGAACCTCAGGGGAGGCCTGAGTCAACACTCTGCCCCAAGATAGCATCTGCCCACTTGATCCATCATTCCTATTTGGCATATGTCTCACTGGTTCCTAAAAATCCATACTGATAGATATTCCATCTCTTCCCATGTAATACCAGATAATCTACCCTGCTATGACAAATATTTTTGTAATATTCAATCAAAATCTCCTGCACAAAGGATGAAAAAGGAGACTAAGACAGCTGTAGCCCAATTTCAGTGCCACCTGGTTTGCTGCATAGAGTTTTGCCTCATGGGGAGACTGGACACAGAAGTGAAAGCTCCATTTGCCAGCATTCAAGGCCTCAATCCTTTCTCCTATCCCAAATGCAAAACACAGCAGTTCATTTCCTGGCAAAGTCTTTAAATATTGTGATTTATGGTGTCTTGGCTGTGCAGAGGCAAGCAGTGATAAGGAAGTGCACACTCTGAAAGTATTTAATGATGCTCAAGTGAAAAACATAGCTCTTGACATTTCTGAATGGGTGCTGGCTGGCTATATAATTTATAGCCAACTTTTTTCTTTGAGCTTTTCTCTTTGAGCTTTGATGAAGATCTGAAAAATGGAGAGTCGTATGCGCCTTTCAGGCTAGGAAAAAAGGACAGGACTCTGCACAGCATGATAGAGCTGATGCTGATGGAGCATTTCTTGTGATGTGAAGAGGAGAAGGAAAGCATTTATTGGGGAGCTCTTGCGAGGATTCAGGACAGCTAGAGGAAGACCCAAAAACAGCAGTGAGGGGAAGATGACAGTGGAGAAAATCAGGCAGGAGACAGTTGCAGCAGCGAGACCTGGCTTTAGCTGAACAGATTACAGGCTGGAGGACAAAGGCTGTGTCCACATAATGAAGTTTTAAGAAGCTGGTGTCCCAAACTGGACCTTTCCTGGGTTAGAACATGCTGCCCACCCAGCTGGCAGTTACCATCTTCCCTGCAAAGACAGGACAACTGCCCTTGTGCCAATAGTCTCATTTTACTTCTCCTGACATTGAGGAGCAGCAGAACACGGATAGCTGGTCAGCACCACCACCAGGAGCAGGAATTTCCAGCAGGGAGACAGCTTATTTCTTTCCAGTGTGTAGGGCATAACTTCTCAATGCGAACTAAATCAGAGTGCTCAAAATTACATGCAAACATCAAGAGATCTAAAGGAACTATCATAACCCAGACAGCTCCAGAGAAGAACTTTCTATTCTTCTTTCATGTTTATGGTGCAACAATCACATCTCTTCACAAGAAAGATTTGCTTGAGAAATGGGAGGCCAGATATGCTTCTGGTTGTTTTCTTTTAATATGCAGTAATGAGGCTGGGGATGGCCTGAGTGTCGCAGCACATATTGTCACCTTCACACTAAGAGAATATGAAACTTCTATCACTGCTCTTCTCTACTTTATGCCCTTGTGTGTTTTATTAATTGGTATTATGTTCTTCAGAGTCCAAAGTTCCTACCTAGGAATGTAGCAGTGTTTCTGGAAGCTGGGGCAAAAGTGTTGACTCTGTCTCCCTTTATTAGGGAGGATTGGGAGGATATAAAGGATTAGGATCTTTGGCAACCTCCTCCTTCCCCTGAGGTGTCCACATTGCTGAACCCAGCTTGCCCAGCCACAGGTATCATTCAAGACCAGTACTTTCTTAATTCAGTAGTTGTTCATAAAAACAAAAACTGAACAACGGCAACATTTACTAATTTTTGTCTTTCACACTGAACAGAAGATTCTCTTTCTGGATTAAAGGAGAATCACTGAAGCTGTGAATCTGAAATGAGAACTTCCATCTGTGTATCCATGTGTTCCTCTGGCCTCTCTGTTCTGCTCCAGTGCCCATTTGGTAGGTGAATATCAGAACAGATCAGCACTGGCAAAAGAAACAAATGCCTTATTTGCCCACAGTGTTAGGATGGGGATTATCCAAACATTGCCATTAAGGGCTAAGTTGAGAACAACATAAGGAAGCAGGCAAACCCAGGTCTCTGCTGGGAAAGCAGAATAAGCTGGCCCTTAAGCTCTTTCAATTATTTTCTTACTCACTCAAGGTATCCTTTGTTTATTCACCCCCAAAACATCTGCTTCACCAGGCCCATGTCTGCTGGCCAGTTTCAAGGACTGAACCATGGTCTTTGTGAACTATCAGTGTGGCTCTTCACACAGTGAAGGAAAAACCAAGCTGGGGCTGAGATTGAAGGGTAATCTAGCAAAAGACGGTCACCAAGATTCCTGAATGTCAGCAGCATGGTGAACCCTTCCCCATATTTTTTTCTCTCTTGTTACATTTCTGTCCTCCTTTCAAGCTTTCACTGCTAGGAGGAATCCTCTAAACCTCCATTATTTTGAAAATAGCTGGCTTTGGACATGCTTTGTTACTGACTTTCACCTGGTGCTGTCATTTAAGCTAGAGCTAAATGGGCTGTCACGCGCTCAGAGATCAGCATAAATGCCCTGGCATCAAAGGTTCATGGCCACAATACACCAGGCTGCTTCTGAAAAGACCCAAGGATCAAGTCCATTGCGACGCAAATGTGGCCGATTCCCTAGCTGGTGTTTTGTTTCTGTCTGGGCTTAGAGAGGGGAGGTTGAGGACAAGAAAGGAAATGTTCTGTGGGAAGATGATCTGGCATTTTTTCTCATTCTCCCCACACACGCATTCCAGAGAGTTATACACCAGATAAGCAGCAAGCACTGTTTGGCTGGCTAACTACTACACAAGCATTATGGACCATCTGGGGACTTATAAAGTCTTCAGAATATGTGTTGAGGGTTTGCTGGAAGTAGAGGCTGAGTTGGCATCCTGTGTCTAAATACCAACACAGCTGCTTGGAGCAGGAAAGGGGAATCCTCCAAAGGAACAGCGGTAGGGGCTCTTCTTTATGAAGGATATTATTCTTGAGTGACTGAATTGATTGTGACTCTTCCATTTGAGCCCATGAAATAAGATTCACTCCAACAGAAGGAGCTGGGGGTACAGCAGCAGACTCAAAGACTATTATTATTTTTATTATTATATCTTAAAGAGCCTCTGAAAATAAATGTATGTATAAGTTTTTCAGTGACTTGAGATGTGTGAACTCTGTATCATATGCTGGCCTTGGAAAGAAATCAATGTGCTTCAGATGAAGGGAGGCTTGAAAGACATCATTTTTCCATACTCTGAGGAGAACCAGCTTGCTGGCTTTTACCATGCGCCAGTGTTACAGGAATAGGCATGCTATGGTTACAATTCCTAATGAGCTTTTAACAGGTGAACCAGTCTGGTGGTGGTGGGTGGGGAAAGGACTCAGAAAACAAACATATATCTGAGCTTATGATATTTTATGAACGAGAGATACTCAGGGCTCTTAGGTGGAGGGAGTTTGATTTAAAACAAACAAGGTCTTTAGTCACGTCTGGAGACCTTATTAAAATTCTTTCTGCTTGCAAATCCGTCTGATAGAAGGGAAGCACGCTTACCTCCAGCGTGACCCCAGGCCAGGGTTTGACCGGGGGTGAATTTGCCCCTCTGTGACTATTTTCTGAATCCTAAGCACATATCAGCCTTTAAAAGGCCTTTTCTCAAAGTACCAGACTCCCTACTTTGCTCCAGCTGTTCAGCTCCATGCTGCAGCACAACCTCCCACTTATGGCTGCTCTTCCCCAGTGTCAGTAAACAAATGTTGTAGCCTAATATAATTTCTAAATTAAGTCAGTGCCTACTGCAGATCCTAAAGACAACTGAGTGCTCTTTGTGCTATGATGTGCTGCATGAGAACAAGGCAGAGCAACTTCCTGACTTGAAGAGACTTCGGACTCTTCAAGAGAAAGGAAGAGAAAGGAAGTGCTCTGGGGAAATAAAGGGAAGTACTGAAAATAAACCCTAAGGATTGCTGTCCCCCCCATCAACTGATTATCAGCCCATCCCCTTCACCCTTCAGTGAACAATGGTATTAGAAATAAGTTATTTAACCAGTTAATCCAGATGGCTGGTGTCATGAAAATTAGTTTGGGTTTTACAAGCAGTCTCCTTTTGCCTTGGAAAGGATGCTTGGTAGATCACATACAACCTGAAACCACTGGGGTTCAGGTGAAACTACATAACATACTGAATAGCTTCCTGCCATCTTCTGTTCTTCATAAATGTTCAATAATTTTTTCAGCAGAGACATGTCTCAAGTTCCAGGGAAGCCCTCAGCCAAGAGGGGATTAAAAAAAACAATCATATCATATCATTTCCAAGTAATATTTGAAAAGTAAACATCGAAGGGCATACATCTTTGTGGATGGATTTTCAAACACCTGATGTGAGAGACCCAGCTCTACCCATGCCAGCACACGCCACATTCTCTGCAGAATGGTTTCAGATGCAGTGCAGAGTTTGGTCTCCCAGCCCCACCAAAATGCTTATGGCTTAGGACTATTGTAAGTTTTTGGACAGTACTTCAAAAGGAACATTGGTTGAAGAAATAATTATCATATAAGTTACAGCTGAGCATTTATAGGATAATTGCCTTTCCAGAAGTGTACCTCTAACACACCCTGCCATTGATGTTTTCAATTTTAGGGTGAAGACCAAAACTAAATGAGATCAGCAGGAAATCCATATTCATTTCAAATTCATTTAGCTACCCCTGGATACAAAAATAAAGCAATATACAGTCAAAGAAAGAAAGTCATTATAATAAGAAAAATCTGGGCCAAATGAAGGCAAGTGATTAGGTATGTTTGGGCAACCATGAGCTTTTCAGAAGGAAGCCAGTCCATATCTTGCCTTTATTTGTAATTATAATGTTCAAATAAAGCTGCTAATTTTATAGAAACTAATTAAAAACAGTTTCTGCATCTCATTTGGGTCAAGCAGCACAAGCAAAGTCAGAGGAGAGATGATAAAAATATACAAAATCACCAGTGGCAAAACTGAAAGACATCATACAAATTAAAAGATGGATGTAAAACAAATAAAAGAAGATATTTCTTCACATAAACTGTTGTTAAACTGTGGAATTCCTTGATGCAGGATGCTCTGGGTGCTTAAGATTTTTCTGCTATTAACCTGTACAACTGATCTTTGATCCATCAAGGACTGTTCAGTATAAAGACATGATAGGTGGCTCAGGGAGTCCGTAAGCCAGAAATGTCAGGAGCCTGGGGTAGAGTTCTGTGAAGGTATCTGTACAAACCTGCTCTGTTCTTGTGCATCTTCCTTGGGCTTCTCTGCTGCTGATGGCCACAGCTGAAGAGAGGGCTGTGGTTGACACTGGACAGCTCCAGCCATTCCTGCAAATGCTTCAGAAGGAAAAATGCCCTTTTTGGTCTCTGTGCTCTGTCCTCAACTCTGATTTCCTTACTCCAACAGGTCCCTTTCTTCAGAGTTGTTGCAGGTGGAGAGGTTGAACAGGGAAGCACCAAATGAAGCCATGCAGCCCAGGATGCCAATAATTGCTTCTCTGGAGAGCAGTAGAGGGGAAGGACAAGTCCCTAGCACATTTAAGCAGTCTGTGGAGGGAAGAAGGTGTCAGTCCTCCACATTGGTCCCAAGATGGCCATGTAATGGTGAATTCAAATTTTGGGGGTCTGTGGAAGAGATGTTGCGGAACTGTGCCAGGTGGGTGCAGCAGTCACAGCATCATAATAACCTTCAGAATACTTTTGTACAACCACAGTACCCTCAAAGCAAAACTCCGCTTTATTCCAATGAGAGAGAGCATGAGCTGTGCTTGGTGGTTTCGTTTGGATGGCAGCCCTGTAACCGAACACCAGGGGCTGGTGTGTTCCCAATAAGGCAAAGCTCTCCCAAAGCGAGCTGATTTTGCTCCAGAGAGAATTGCTGCCCTTGTCTGGATAGAAGGTGGGGTTTAAGAGAGTATAAAAAGGGCTTTATGGAGGATGAGGGTGAGAAGGCAGCCTAGTCACTGTTTCGCAGATGGGGAAAAGCTCTCGACTCCAGATGGATTCACCAGGGAATCAGATAAGCCATTTAGAGTGCTTGTTGGCTCCCCATTCACTAAAATTGCTTTTCAGCTGGGTGCCTCTCCCAAGGACTTTGGAAAGGCAAAGTCTGGGCATAGGCCAGTGCTAGGAGTTCAGCAAGGGTGGAAGATGTGCTCCTGACACATGGCTGGGACTTGCTCCTACAAAGAAATGCAGTGGGTCAAGGACTGAATGATGTTTATTAAGCAAGGGAGGACATGTGGGTAGTGCTGCCTTTTCTGAGGTAGCAGTACAACAGCTTGGGAGCATTTCTCAGGCCCTGCTCTGCAAGCAGGTGGTAAAATACCCTCTTAGCTCAAGTTGCAGATAAACCTGGTGTTTTGAGACTGAGGCCGCAAAACAACAGCTAAAAAGACTTCCTTCTGGGCAGCAGGTTTCACACAACAGTGGCAGCAGTAGCTGCTGTTCCTCCTTTGACACTCAGAAAGACCCAAAGGAGTTATCCCTCCATTATCTTGGTCCTGGCTGAGGCAGAAATCCTCCAGGTAAGTTAGAGGAGTGTTAGAAAAACAATGTGAAGGATCAGGCCAGTATGGTTTTGCCCTGGGCTTGGTGCACACACACAGCAAAACTGTCCATTACAGTTATACACCCAGTGCCCTGGGTGATTTCTATTGGCCTTGAAATGCTAGAAGAAAAATAACATCACAACCGGACACCTACATTTGAGGGATATTACCTAATTCCTATATCCAACTAGCACTATTTAGAAGCAGGAAGGCTGAGATATCTTGAAGACTCCAAAGCTTAGGGTCAGTAAGTGGTTGTTTAGATTAAGCAAGCAAGGGAAAGATGGACTGATAAATGGCTCATCTGAGTGGAAGCTGGCATCTATGTATTCTCTTTTCTGTCTCTGTAAATCATGTCAACCCGCTGCCATGATGTTTCTTCTCTTTCTGAAGTGGGGAGAATGCTCCTGGGAGCACAGGGAGCTGTGCAGGTCAAAGCCATTTTTCTATTGGATGTTGCACTCGCTAATGCCATGATGGGAATTTAATAACATTATGTTGATTCCCCCCCAGCTCACAGACTTCTCTTTTCTTTCAGCCTTTCTTCAGCCTTTCAAAAGAAACATAAAAAATGTTGTTTCTTATGCATGAACAATCACTTTCAAATGCCAGATCTCACTCCAGAGCCTCCTGGAAAGGAGTCAAACTCTAAGGAGTCTGTTTTCATATATTTTCTCTTATCAGTCCCCATCACAGATCAGGGTTTGTGGTTTTACAGCTGATGGCAGATTGCCTGCATATCTCAGGGCTGAAATGCAAAAATAAGCCAAGCATGAAGACAGTATCAACTTGACGCTACATGCCATTCTAGGGCTATTAGATAAGAGATACTGTTTGTACAGAGCAAACCTGTTACCTCAAGAAAACAAAGCTGCTTTTAACCATGGCTTGCTTTTAACTTCTCTCTTGTTAATCAAATCTGCAAAGTATATCAGCATTGCTTTCAAAGAAATGGGCAACCAGATCATCAGCTATGTATTACTGACACTAGTGAAGGAGGAACGAGCTGTCAGTGCACTGAAAGGATTGCCCCTCAGGACAACCGGTACTGTCCTCTTTGTTTCTGACACCTTCCCAGGTGCCTGTTCCTGAGAGCTTCCTACCTGTTCATTCCCATCTGTTGTCTCACATCTTGTGCACACACTGCAAGGTGGTTGACCTGTGGGCCATCTTTTTGTTCTGTGCTTGTACAGCACAAAGCACAGAGGAAGGTCCGGTCTGTGACTCAGCCACGCTGTAGATGACCACAATATACATCATCTGAGGGGCTAACTACCAGCCTAGAGAAGATCAGCTGCCATCTAATCTTAAGCCCCAAGACCCCTTGAAAAGTAAAGCATTTCCAAAAGGTGTTTCCAATTCCATACAGAGCATGTGTGGGGGATACTCCAGGGTACTCTGTGTGAGGAGTCCACATTGGAGTCCTTGTTGCCTGATGGACCATCCTAAGGAATGGCACTGAGGTTCTCTTCTGGCCCACATGCCTGGTTTTCTTCCATGAAAATGATGATACTGGGGTTGCAATGAGGACTGATGCACACTCAATTCTCTCCAAAGCACATGGTCCAGATTTGTCCAGGCATGCGCTTGCATTCCCCAATTTAAATATAGCCTGAGTATGCTTCTGCTCTGAATCACCTTTTCAGAGAGTCTCTCTCTCTCTTCCCTCAAATCATTCACTCTAGATGATGTGGAGACATTCAAAGTGTAATGTAAGCCTTATAGTGCACTGCACATTCTTACATATTACCTTTTGGGCAAATAACATGTTTTTCTTTACCCTAGTTAACTACTGTTTTAGAAGCCACCATATTCCACTAAACCACAGGAAGTTTTCTTATCTTATTTCTTATAAAGCACATCTCTAAGGGAAAATTGGATTCTATGTTGCCCCCCTGAACAAGAAAGATGAGCTCTTAGGCTGTAAATATGGTCCCTGTATGTCAAGGGGAAAGGTAGTTTGAGACCGGTTATAAAACTTACTCCTGAAAGATGACTTCACTGGACTGGTGTTTGCTAAAGGATCAAGTTAATTTCCCAACCACCCCATCTTCTAATTCCATTCTTAAAACCTAATTGTATATACACTGCTCCAGTTGCAAAAGGCACAGCAGGAGCCTGCTTCTCTTAAAATGTCTTGGGATCAGGGCTTTTTCCTGGGGCTTTACAGCTGATCTAGAAATTATCTTATATTCATACTTATCATCAGAAATTTTGGACACAAGTTAGGCTTAAAACACCCCATGCACTCTCATACCAAATCAAAACCGTATCTACAGAGAGAGATAAACCTTATAGAATAAGATTAACTGGTATTCAAAAAAACCTCTTGGGAGACAATTCAAGTGATTCAACATGGCTGGTAATGGGTTAAAACAGACATTCAGCCTTGTGTCCATCAGCCTGCCATGGGATGATGTGGTTGGATGCTGAACATCTGAACTAATACCAGGCAAAAATGTGGGCATTATGCTTGATCCTGAATTTGGCTTATCATGTGAAAAGTGTCTTAAGAGTTTAAACTCTTAAGTTGGCATGGATGGCTCTGGTGCACTAAGTTCTCAGCTCCTCCATCAGAGTTAAGGTGGTTTAAGAATTTAGTGTCTTAAAAGCAGCGTGATCTGCTAAACTGCTTCCAAGATTTAGGAGGACTTAATTCTTTAAACCAGTTTAATATCTCAGAGTGGCTGAGCCACTTTTGCTGGCTTAAGAAGTTAGAAGACTTGAGACTAGGTGATATTGGAGGGACAATGTTATGCAGAGGATCGAATCAGACCAGTGTGGTGCAGCCTTCTGGCTTCCCTGTCCCTGAATCTGCTGTGTGTTTTTCAAGGTCGTTGCTCAAACAATTCCAAGCAGTTGGCAAATAGAGACTGGGACTGTTTGCCAGTCAAATCTAGTTCAAGTATTCTTTGAATCAATATCCAGCCATTGTGTTACTTATTTGTTCTTCTAATATTCCAAATCCCCCATAAAACCTATATACTTTTGCTCTGTCCTCCTCTTATATTTCAATGACAGCATGTCTATTTCTGGAGCTCCTTGAAAATCCAAGCCAAATTTTCTATTGATGCCAGGTTCGTCTCCCACCCTTATGCCTTCCTGTAGGAGATACTCCCCCTTTTAACTTGCCTTCACACTCTGAGAACATAATCCCAGCTTTAGGATCTGGTGCCTGACAATAAAAATGTAAGAAGTATGGGTGGGCAAAACAGGGAATATCTGAAGCTCCCTTTCAGAGCTTTCCTGTCTGTTTCTGTCTGGCAGGTCATTTGTACGTGCCTGCTACTGAAGTCAGGGGAACACAGGGAAATCTTGGTTCATTCAGACGTGAGGATGTCTCTAGCAGTGACTGACACTGATGTTTCAGAAAGGAGGACATGCAGTCCAAAGTAGACAGCTTTTGGACAATCTGACAAGCCCTTTCATCCTTCCCTACTGGGAAGGTTCCCAAGTGCTCATAACTAGAGGAATGGCTTAAACCTTCAGTACTCATTATCGCAGTCTGCCTGTGGCAATGAGTCCAGCTTTCCCAAGAAAACAAAATACTAATTTCTTTTGATCAAGATGGAATTTGCCACTTTGCTGTTGCCCCAGCTGGACCTTCCCTTATCATGAGATGGGGAGACAGACTATCTCTTTAAGATCCATCCCTACTGTTTTTCATCATTACTTTCATTCATCTTTTCTTTGTAATAAGCAACCCTGTTATTGTCACTTTCTCTTTGTGTGGCCTCTGTAAGACCCAGACACCTTTAGCAGCTTTGAACCTGATGCCCAGATATGTATGCTCCAGTTTAGGCACTTTATCTTGAAAATCTAGGCCACAATTGTACTGCCCAGAGGATCTCCTAAATGTAATGTGACTGTGTTTATCATCACACTTGTACTTTGGTACCTAGAGTAGATATTTGCACTACAATAGAATTATGCTTACTTTAGCAACATGAAGATTAGGGATCAAGTCTGACAGCTTGTTAGCAGGTCAAAAGAAAGTGGTGTCCCATTTTCCTTAGGCAATTCACTTAGGGTAGGATGTATTGCTTCCAGAGGTGCTGAACTCTCTCTGTTGAATACAGAAGCAGCCTGATTTTTAGCTGCTAGATGTCGCCCATCCTACAGGCACTCTCGCTTCAGGGAAAGGGTTAAATACCCTCACACTCCACACTTTCTGTCGGCCAGTTTTGGGATATCTCCTAGTTCAGCTTGTTGGGGATAATCTTTGAGATTGTATAAAAGCAATACTGCAAGCACTTATTCAGAGGGATCTGGCATAAAGTTTTACCTGAGCCAAGAGCAAGAAAAAGAAAAGGAAAAAATAAGTTAAAATTTGGCTCTGAGACTTGTTCCTTAATTATCACCGGGGCTGTTTATCAGCTCCAAAGAAAGGCAGAAATGGCTGTCTGGATCAGTCAACTGTGTATCCTCTCACTGTCTTATGCCATGGTCAGGGTCCCTGAATCCATTGTTATGCACTTTCCTGTGCCCTGAAGAGAGGGGGCATGCGAGAAGGGAGGGGGAGTTTAGATAAAAAGCTTCCTCCCTAGAGACAGGAAAGCTTCACAGCATGGCAATGGGACATGGACTTTTTGCCTCGAGGTCAGGGTTTCAAATGCATCCACAGTTAATGGTTTTGGAATTTTTTCCCCCAGACTGAGAAGAATATGGGGTGGAGGGCATCTGTCCCAGTCCTTTTACTCTGGTTCAGTCCAGTCTCTACATTTTGAAATCCTGGAATGCCATTCAGTGCTTCAGCCATCACCTAAGTACTCCTCCCTACCCCGAGTTTGCTACTGCTGAGTGATTTGTCTGCAGAGACCAGTATGGATTTTAACATTACCTGTGAGAGAAGGGGACAGGGATCAGCATACAGATCTCAGAACAAACTTCAGGCTCTGAGTTTCTTCACTGGAGTGTGGAAAAGTTGCTTTCCTCTCCATTTCCACAAATTAAAGAATTCTTTCCCCTATTCTCACGCATAATCAAATCCTGGGGTCAAAACCTGGCTCCATTCAAATCAGCTTTTCTGGAATGCCCTAGGAATTTCACACATTCTTCTTAAAGGCTGCGCAAGTGTTGCAACCATGCTGTACTTACAGGCTTCCTCAGGATGGGAGGCCCCCTGCACCATTTGGTGGACTTGTCTGAGAGATGAGTCTAGGGTAGCTTCTGGTCCTTCATGGCATGACTTTTATAAAGAACAGGATGTATAGAAAATATTATCATGTCCACTTATAGAAAATTCTCTTGGAGCTCAGTTTTAACCATTTCACTTACTCGAAAATCACTGGATTGTACCTTTGGTATAAGCTTAACTTCACTTTTTTAAACAGTTCACCTTAAGCCTGGTAACTTCTTTCCTTAGAGCCTGTATGTAAACACCCTGGAGCTGAAAGATGACTCTCATTTCCTTTAGCGGGGTCCCAAACCCAGGCAAATCACTATGGGGGCCAAAGACTTCTACCATGCCAGCACAGAGCTTCATTTGCACAGTGCCTCAGGTCCTTGTTCTGTAAGCCAAGGAGCTCATGCATAGCCATATTTAGCAGCTATCAGGCAGGCTTTACATGTAATTTCTCTCTTTGCAGCCTCCCATTTGGCCTCCGTGCCTGCCAAATGCTTGTGAAGCCTCCTCAGGCCAATCAGCTGTACTGGTGTGCAGGCTGGATCCAGCTGTAACCTGGGAGAGACTTAGTCATTACCCTGTGACTCTGTCAGTCCCTTCCCTCTGTTCATACATGCAAAAATCTCTTTCTGTTCATATGTGCAGAAAGTGTCTCCTGTGACTTCAGCACTGGAGAGGACACACGGCTGGGGCACCAGGAGGAAGGGCAGTGACTGATCCTTCCCAGAAGGCCTTTCAGGCTGATGATCTGGAAGACATCTCTATCATCAGTTCACTTGGCCCTCTGTTTAACATGGGATGTAATATTTCATGTCCATTTGGGCTGGAACCAGGGATGTCAACCCATGGCTCCAAATGAGAGTAAATCCACCCTGTCCCTTGTGGCGCAGCTCTCCCTGTACTGAATTACTCTTCTGCATAGAAACGTGCTGCATATTTCCTCTGTGGGCTTTGCCGATTTCCAGCTTGCAGACAGTGGAATCTCTCATGTCTCTGGCTGCTAGATCAAAGATCCATTTTATATCAGTTTTTTGCTCTATAAGTCCCCTAATCACTTCTTAACCTGTTAGTCCTTATGCCATCTTGCAAATTGCTCTCCTTTCCTCTCTCACTGGGAAGCATGTTTGCCAGACTATAAATCTTTCTGGCAGCTCTTCACTGAGCTTTCTCCAAGTTTTCTCTTTAAAGTGCCAGCTCCAGGACTGGACAGAGGATTTTATTCTCACGTGTTCACCAGAGGCTGGTCGCTCAAACTCATTTGTAAATACATTTCTCTTCTATTTATTTCGACCAGTTCTGGGTGAGGAAAGGGAGAGAGAGAGGGAAAGTGATAGTGTATGATGCTGCTTCTTTTAACTATGCGATCCTAACATGGAAGAATCCTTTGTGGTTCATGTAGAGACCACGCCCAGCTTTTAGTGCAGGGGAAAGAATCAGTTACCATCTTGTTTTTATGGGATCTGACAGCAGATGTCGAGAAAGAAGCCATTTTTGAACAGAATCAGCATCAGACCCATCTATTTCCCCAGCCCTGGCAAAAAAAAAAAAAAAAAAAAAAAACATTGCCACAGCATCCATTCCTCCCATATTCACAAGATACGGCCATGTTGAGCGAGGCTGGGATGAAATGCCACCTTTCCAGTTTCCCTGCCATGGCTTTCGTCGACGGACATCCGTTCCATCTCCACGAATTGGCGGAAGGACCCACCAGCGTCTGTGCTTGGATGCACCACGCTGTGATCAGAGGATGCAGTGCTCGCTGCGCTTCCCCAGCCTCCATGCTGGCAAGCTCCTGATCCTGCTCTGGAGACTGCCTCGGGGCCGTTGTGCTAGAGAAATTTTGTGTCTCTCTTCTTGTCTCTGAGGAAAGAGTCAATTTGCTCAGCAGAATCTTCTAGAGAGGATGTTGAAAAAACTCAGTGAGCTGGTAGGGTCAGTCTAGGCTGAGGACAGCAGTCAACTCTAAAACATGGCAGGGAGGAGAATGTTTGCTTTAGAAATTTTTTTGACTTAAAAAGAGAACAGAACTGGAAATCTTTCTAGTAGTCTCCATTTCTCTCTCTCTCTCTCTCTCTCTCTCTCTCTCTCTCTCTCACACACACACACACACACACACACACACACACACACACACATATACGTGTATATATATGTATTTGAAAAAAAGCAACCCACAACTTTTGGGTTAAATTTGATCTGACAATATCCCTTTAACATGAAACTTTAAAGCCGTAATTGATACCCCAGTTGGACATTATCACAGATTATTTCCTGTCTGTGTTTTGACTGTCCTGGTCGAATGGCTTCCAAACCTAACACAGAGTCAATGAAGAGAAACAACCCTCAGCTACTATTATTCCTGTTACTCATTCTACCAAAATAATAAAAATAATGAAACCACAGCCTGCCTTGCAAAGATCTCTTAAAAGCCCTTCCTAAGCCGAGCCTTGACGTATCTTGCATATCTTAGGGAAAAAATAAAGTTGGTAGGTTTGAGGCACGAATTACCAGTGATGTTCCTTGGCCAGGCTCATGTCCACACTGCCTCATAAAGCCCTGTCTTGGGAGCAGATGTGAGCAGTGGGAACTCCCTGTCCCACCCACTGCTGGCCACCCACTTGCCTCAGGCCTGGCCATGCTCTGCGGTCTGCCAAGCCATGGTGTGCGCTCAGGCACACAGCAGTGCATGTGCATGTGGCTGGCTCTGCAGGCCAATGTCTGCACCAGCGGCAAACCTGGTCTTGAAGGGAGCTGAGGAGGGTCTTTCCAAAGAGAGTATAGACTTCCCTTTCTGGCTTTCAGTGTGGGTAAATGTGCTGGGTTACTGTTCAAGGTCCCAAAACAAGCAAGTACTAGACAGTCACGATGCCAAAACTGAGATACTACATGATGTTTTTCATCTAATGCTTTTTATGTCAGTCAAAATAATAATAATAATAATAATAATAATAATAGCAATAGTGATAATTCCCCTCCTGTTGATTTAGAAATACCAAAACGTTTCATGAATTCATGTCTTTTCCCCTGAGCAGTTCATTTAGGCGGGGAAAAAACACCCAATAATAATACTAAAGTCCCTCCCTGTCCAATCATTTCATTCCAATAGGTTGGAAAATAAATGTTTTCCATTATTTGCCTTGGAAATAGGTATTCATTTAAAAATAAATTAGTTAATTTACCTTTCTGTATTTTTTCATGTGTTTAAAAATGGTTAATGCAGAACTTAAAATGTCAGTATAAAAATGCCTATTTGTTTTAATTCCCACTTGGTAAAAATTTTCTTAAAAATTCTATCCAACAGAAAATGGCCTTTTGTTTTTTTTTTCCTTTGTTTTATTTTATTTTATCAATCTAAAAGAAAGCCAGTAAAGGAGCAAGGGGAAAATAAAATACAATCGAAATCTCCCCACCTATTCTGAAGCCTGTCTATGAAGCTTCAGGTGGGAGCTCTGAGTGATGTGGGTTTTCCCAGTTCCATTTGTCATGTTTGCTCTCTCAACCAGGGTCCAGCCCCTTCTGGTAGCCTGGGCATGGGGGTCTCAACTGAACTGCTTGAGAGCTGCACACAACCATTTCTGTTTCTAGTTCAGTTCAAAAGACAAAGCACAAAAAACGGGATTATCAGGGAGCCAAAGAGACTTTGGAACATGGGTCCAAATTGGGGCAATTTTGTTAGTTTTACCCCAGCAATTTCAGAGACTAATTCCTTTTTTCAAGAGAGATTTAAATGCCAATGCCTTACAATGAGACATTCAGCTCCTTCCTCTGTTTAGCTTCAGACTTAGATTTCTAAATTACTAACAGATTCTCTTGAGAATCTTGCTTAGACGTGACACAGAGGCCCAGACTCCTCTCCATAAAGAGCATCTCTCCAGACCTGGGCTCACATCAAAATGATGCACACTGAAGGGATTTTTGGCTCCGCATGCTGGTTGGAAGGGGTAGGGGCTGCTCCACTCTGATACCACTCAGATGCTTGGCTGTGATTTCAACATCTGGCAAAGGCTAGCAACTAGCTTAAATTGGAGCAGGTTTCAGTAGAAGGGGACTCAAGGCATAACCAAACTAATGTTAAGGCATTTTTGCACACGGTCTTCACCACATGCACACACCCTACTAAGCCAACCCGAAGACATCTTCATTAGGAACTCCTGGGCACTCTTTCACACTGTGTTTTTGGCTTCTGTATGGCAGGTTTCTCTTGGTTCATTTTCCCCTCTTTCAGGATAGGTTCCTCTCAGGAACCAGGTCATAGCCAATTATATTCTGAGAGCATAAATCCAAAAGTCCACATTTATGTCTGTTGAAATGCCAATGTAGTGATGTTGCAGCTGGTAGAATTTGTCTCTAAGAAGTTAAAAGTGGGAAAAACCCTCAGAGATTGCTGAGCTCATAATCCCTCATGGGAACGGTCAGTGGTAACCATGCAGGAGGAACTTCAGTGCAGCAGAATGAAAGAGAAAAGTGTTTTCATCTTCCACAGTCTTAAGGCAGGGAGGGAGGGCAGCTGGGGAAAATTAAATAAAATAAAAAGACATCACACGAGGAACAGTAAGCAGAAGGTTGAAAGAAGGTGAGATGGATAATTAAGCAATAAGACACGACAGGCTGTGCATTTCTGGGTGATTATTGCATGCCTGGTATGATGTTGCTTTAGGAGCAAGCTTTCGCAGTACAAGAACTAGAATCACCCCCCAGGGACAGGCTGGCAAGAAGGCCTGATTGCTGTTATTACAAAATTAATTTTGAAATTAAAATAATAATAATAATAATAAGGGACAACCTCCCTCTGTATCATACTGTTTGTTAGAATGTGTTATGGCAAAAGAGATGACATCACCAGCAGCCTATGGAGAGAAAGCAGTGACATCACTGCCAGCCAATCATCTGGCCGCACCTTGGCAGCATGCTAGCTTTCACGGGGCTTTTCTTCTCTCTGTTTTTCTCATTCTTTGGCCTGGGTTGTCTGCCTTCAGGTCAGTGTGCCCACCTAACTTCCTTCTGTGTCAAGAACTTCCACCCTGCTGGCTTAAGGTCTTTCTTTTACCCCTTTCTGAAAAAATCTTAATTCTCTTCCTTGCCTTGTTCTATGCCCTCTTTTGATAAAAAATCCTAACCGTCTGAGATGTGGAAAGCAATGCATACCTTTCCTATGGTGCAGCAGCACAGTATTTTCTTGGGATTTCCTTTATGAAGATCTTTCTCTCCTTTCACCACCAGGTTCTACCTACCCACCTTCTTCAGTCAACCTGTAAACAATTGGGCAGACAAGCCATACCTTCAGAGAAAAAGAAGTAGATAAAAACAGGAGTTAAGCAGCCTTTCCTCCCCAAGACGTTGAGAGTAGCAAACCCTTGTTTTGAGCAGGGAGAAAGGCATGACCCACCACTCTTGGAAGGCAAAGATCCAAAATAAGTCCAGTGTTGCATTAGCGCAGTGGTAGCCATTCCAGTCATATAACCCACCATGAGACTATTTCAGTCATAGCTTTAGCATGCCACTCTGCTTCCACCTCTGGAGCTGGGCTAGGCTTGAAGTGATCTCCAGGGCTTTGCTTGGGCTGGGCACATAGGAGTGGCTTGGTTGCAGTGAGGAGATATGCAGGTATCAGCTTACACCCTGGGAAGATGGAGCACTGCATGGGGCAGAAGCTACCTGCTTGTCTGAATGGAAAGGAGGACAACATACTAGAAGTGAATGGTTTCTGCTCTTTGTCTGTAGAGCACTGGATAACAGCAAAATAGCTTGTTGGGTGGGTCGTTCTAAATATACTTGGACTTTCATCAGCACTGGGTGGTGGTTTAAGTTTTTTTTTAATTTAATGTACAGAAATTCCCTGCTCAAATGACAGCTTGGTTGGGAAACACTGATTATGAAATATTTAAAGTTTTCAGAATTAAATCTCCCATGTTTCTGAATCAAATGCCTTCAGTAATGCTCATGATAGAGGCATTCAGTGATGCCTACTATTTACTACTTTTTATTCTAATTTCCAATGGAAATGAGATTCTGTGATTTCACTGGGGAGGGAATTCCATTTCTCCATAATTATAGTTGCTTTTATTTCATTCCTAAGTAATCTGCTGGCTTAACAAAGACTTCTGGTCAGACAATTACTCAGAAATATCTAGCAGCTTTAGAGATATGAATCTGATCAATTCTAGATTTAGAGTTTATATATGGCTTTGAAATTTCCCTTAACCACACAAATGGTTCAAGTAAAGCAAACTGACCTCCTCCAATTGGTCATTCATTCCAGCAGAGACTCCAATTTCTATTGGGAAGCTCTGTATCATTATCTGCTGAGCGGTGCTGGTATCAGGGCTCTCTTAGTGATAGCTGCTGTACAACACAGGAGGTAATCTAGGACTAGATGAAACAGAGATCAGCAAGAAAAGAAGATACACAGAGAGGTAAAATGACATGCCTATGTTCACACCAGAAATAGTAGCAAGATCAGGATTAGATTTCAGGATTTCTGAAACTCAACACTGAACTATGCCTTCAGCTTTGTTGTCAAGGGATGGGTGGAGGGCAAAACCAGCTCACCCTCTCCCCAAATCAATCATGTTCATGTAAGTTATATTCAGCAAATTGAAAAGTTGGTCAATATGCATTCTCAAAAACAGAGCTTTGCTCACTCTGCAAAAAAATTGTATTTTAAGTTATCTCTATATCTTCATCATACCTGCCACATTAGGAGATGGGATGTTTTTCACGTGACACTGCATATTACCAACATATTATCAAAGGGATGAACCTGTGACCTTTAACATCAAAGCCTGGGCTCCTTCACCAGAATTAAGGAATGAGCTAGAATATTTGTTATCCTTACACGACCCAACCAGTGTAATGGGAACATAATGTTATACACGTTACACACACACACACACACACACAAACACACATATACAATGTTTTTATATATATGTATATACACATATGTACACTATTGTAGAAAGAACGGAAAACATCTCAAGAGAGAAAGAGTTAAATGGTGAATGCAAAGTTGCTTATGCAGACATTTTCTTGTAAGGATCTGGTCTCTGTCTATGCATTACATACATGCAGAGACTCGCTGTATCCAGGTTGACAGCTCTGGTGTCATACATCTGGGAGGAAAGGTTAAACAGCACCATGGTACCACTTGGAAAAACTTAATAGATGGAATTGTACCTCCTCAGTCTTCCACATTTTCTAAGGTAAACTGAAGTGGGAAATTCCGCTGGGCTAATAAACAAACTTCTACCTCATGGATAGTGTTAAACCATCAGGTCAAAAGGCTGGGGGAGAGGAATGATACTCTCAATTTGATGATAGGAAAGATAAATAGGCAACATATACCACATAAGGGGATTCTTTTTCTTTTCTAGGACAGGGAAGAAGTTCCCTTGATGCCCTCAGCACAGTCAATTCATGAAGAATCAGAAGCAGCAGCTCCAGAGAAAATAAAAGCCAAGAGGGAGACAAGTTTGGATCAAGGATGGGAGGCAAAGACAAGAAAAGCTTCAAAAATGTTGTTGGGACAGCCAGAGAAATGAGTGTAGACAGAGGACGCTTGCCATCTTCTTCTGAGAGCAGCTTCAGCTTTACAGATACTGAACACAAAGAGTTTCTTTCTAGTATGGTAGGATCACACAGCAGTTGAAATGTTAATTTTCCACTTTCTAGGATCAGTTCCCTGCTCCACCTCAGACTTGCTGTGACACTGATTGGCCCTGTACCTCTGCCAAGGCCAACACTACAAAGTGGAGATGTGGCCTTCACCATGCTGATCCCAGGCGTCACTCTCTCCTTTCTGCACTGGCCTCCCACCCTCCATGCTTGACCTCATTTGGGCCCTTTACAAAGCTCTGGCTTTTGGACTGAGGCATCTCCTTAGGGCAGGCTTGAGGGTTTGCCATGTGGAAGTGCAGACAAGTTCAGTTTTGGAAGGTTTCAGACCTGCTGGATCCACAGGGGTTGCACCTCATCAGCTACCTCATCCTTACCAAGGTCCTGCTTAGCACCACAGTGGGAGGAAGCTGAAAGTGGTCATGCTTGGGGGTATAATGAAGTGGAGGAGTGGGAAGGTTGTTCCACACAGAAGAGCACTGGGGGAGACACCAAGAATTTGTACATTTACTCCCAAACACTTTTTTTATTTCCATTGTCTTCTGCTGTAAAATGATGGTCTCACTGCATTTCAGAGCAGTCTAATAAAGCCCAAGTACTGAAATCAAGTTCAGTGTACAAACCCTTCTCCTTCTCTTTCTTTCCTAGTACCCGTATCTTCAGGGAGCTGGAAAAGGGAATGGGTATGCCCAGGGACCAAGGTCTCCAGGAAGCCCATTAGAGGCTCTCTTACCTGCTTGTATTCAGGCAGCAGGTGACAAACAAGTTTCCATCATCAGATCACCTGGCAGATGTGTTCCTACTCATTGAGGTGGATGGGGCAGAGAGAAAACAAAACTCAAGCCCCAAACTCAATTCAGTGAAGAGGTGGAGATGAGATGTTGGGATTTGGTTGTGCTTGCGCTCCGTGCACAGGGGTGATACTGTTAGAACACCCTGTGCTATTTCTGGCATGTCAGGCATGCTGGTACCAGCAGAGTCTGGCTGGGAGCCACTGGAATAGATCTGGCAACTTTACAGGAGAGGACTGTGGGCTCAACACATCACATAAACCTGCCAAAACAGACCTAAAGGCAGAGGGATCCCTTCTGGTCAGGCTCACTAGCACCTCAGAGCAGTCTCTCCCTTTAGAAATTCCTTGGGATAAAATCAACCAAGAAGATGTCTGCAAAACAACATAACAGTTGATGGTTCATTTCAATTCCAATGAAATAAAATGAAAACAACTTTTGTGTGTCTGTACTTTTTTCCCCCAACTGTTTTGGTTTCTCATAGTGTCACTGGCGGCTTAAGTGAGATGCTTCCCCTGCCTCCTTTTTTCTCCATTGTCACAAAATTGTTTGGTCTGATTTTTTTCCTTCTTCACTCCTTGAGGCTGTGACTGAACTTATTAAAACTTTATGGGGGAGAAAAATAATAATAATAAAGTCCCCTAGATGGTGGAATTCTAATCCACCACAAACATAAGCAATAGCAGGAAGCATCCAGCTCCCTTTCTACACACCCGCCAAAATGTTTCTCGTAATTTTCAGGTCAACTGTATATCTGTGAGCTTCCATACAAAAAGTGTTAATTTTACTCATGCAAGTAATTTTTCTTTGCAAGCTTTCTGTGTAGCCTGAAGCATAGGGCTATTTTTGAATCTTTCTATCTTTTTTAGGGTGAGGCAGAGTCAAGTTACCTTGTCATCAAAATCCCATTTTTGCAAGGAGGGTGGTGGGGGTGAAGAAACAGAGGACTTTATAGCAATAATCACTAACCAAAACACTTCAGAGTGCCTGAACTTGTTACTGCATATGTTCAGTTCTTCAACAATATGTCAAGCAGAAAGAAAACAGTTCAATTTTTCACAAGCTTCATTGCTTTCTGAAGCTAACAACAACACATCAACTTGTTTGAACTAGTGAATGGAGGGAACATGCTATTAATACCAGAGTCGCAGTGTCCGGTCCCCCACAACTCGCCAGATGTCTGAATTTAAACTGTCACTTCACGTATCACATCAGTTCCTATGCGCAAATCTTGGCCTGTGTTCCAAATGCCCTAGGGGCATTTAGCTGTTCTTGCTTGGTCTTTGATACAGTCTGTTAGTAATATGGTTGTAAAATGTCATGTGCATTTATGGTGCATTATTATTAATATAGCTCCTGTTCCCATCATTGTTTTATTATTATTTATGTATTATTTCCTTTCAGGCAACTGGATTGCACTGAGGACTGATATGTTGTACAAGTCCTTTCACCTTTCTACCAGCACTCTCAGTCCAGTTTACTATCCTGCTTGCTCTCTTGTTGGTAGATAGTATGGCATAGCTATGCATTCACATCAAACACAAAAGTTTCTCGGAAAACAGAGAGGATTTCTGGGAAAACTCTGAAAGAAACCAAAATAAATTCATTCCCTCTGGAATTTGTTTTGGGAAATTTTTGAATATTTTGCCTTTCATATCCTCCAAAAAAAGACTCAAAGCCCCCAAATGTTTAGGCCTTTTTGGTCTTCATCAAAAAGTCAAAATTCCTGTGGAAAGAAGACACTTTTCAAGAAAATGTACATTTAATCAAAACCCCATTTTCCCAGCAAAGGCAGTGTTGACTACAGCTATGTAGAAGATGAGAGAAGATATACCACCTTCACCCCCTGCCAGGGGATTGCCTGGAGCTATATGACCTGATCCACGGAGTATCACACAGTGGAGAGAAGAAAGTCAAGAGCTTTGCTCATCTGAGCAGTCAGATAGAAAGAAAGAGGATGGTCTGTGTGTAGGGAAAGAAGCTGGGAAGGAAGGGGAGACAGAATGGAGTATGGAAGACAGGTAGAGAGAAGTGGCTATGGGTGGTGGGGAAATTGGGGGGAGACAAGATGCCAGAGAAAGGAAAAAGGGGTTGCGTGGAAGGAAGTTGACCTGCAAATTGTCCTGGGTTTGTGCAAGTTCGGCGCAATCTTTTGGGTCACAGTAACCTCTCAAACAGCCCTTTCTTTTCCATTGTATTCAGCTCCGCCAGGACCTGTTCCCTGGTGAAGTCACCCTTTGCGTTCCCAGGAGCCTTCTCTCTAAGGCAGCTGTGGGCCTTTGGAAAGGCAAGACTATTGGCTGTGGTTCCAGAATCCTTATGTACATACATACCTGTCCATGAGGGCCTGAAGCCCCAGACTCACTTTGTATTTGTTCATTCCTGATGGTTTCTCTTTTATTTTTTCCTGAGATCTAAAATTAAGAAATCCTGCAGATGGAAAACATCTGCCTGTGCTTTGTGCATGGAAAAACATAACACATGGCAGGGATGATAAATAATAATAAATAACGATGATGATGAAAGCATTTTGAGAGACGCAATAGTTTGATTTGTCTGGATCAAGCATCACACACTCTCTGTTAGAGCTAAGAAGGATAAATAGACTGCTGTGATTTGAAATTTTGCAAATGGCAACACAGTTTTGAGGTATTTAGGAGGAGCAGGTGGTGAACATGGCTTGGCTTTTGATGGGTTTGTTCACTAGTGCCTAGTCAGATACTCTCTGGGTGTGCAAAAGGAGCCAGGCCTCTCCTGAGTGCAGGTCTATTTATGTGTGAGACACAAATTGCTGTCTCTCCTAAAACTAGCACAGCTAGGCCCCAGAATGACATACCCTCCCAGTCACATAATTTACTTCTTTTCTACTTAGCTATCTAATATGGCGTTATGAATCTAATTCATGTGACAAGTCATATATTTGGCTTCCCTATGGCTATTGGAAAAAAGGGTAGTTTTTCACAAAGAAGACACAATTCTCCATGCCTCTCAATCATCCATACAGGAATCAGCTCTAATTATATCCCCATGGATCTTACCTTACTTTAAGTAGGGTCCATCTAAAATCTTCCAGGGTTTGGGCTGTGCCTGGTCACCTCAGACTGTAAGTAATGGAGTTGTAAAATACAGTAAGTGTTACCTGACGCAGAGGGACAATGGGGATTATTTAATGAGTTGCCAAGCTGAGCTTCCAGAATGCAGGTGGTCAACTTAATATCTGCCAGCAGGCTGGTGCTCTCCCTGCCTTTGCAAATAACTAGGCCCAAATGGCAGCTACTTTTGAAAACATTTGAAGTTTTGACATATCTACAAACAGAATAAAGAGGGATGGTGGAGAAGAAGTACAGTATACCGTCAACGAAAGGTCCATATCTATACTTGAGAAAAAGCATTCTAACCCCAGAGAAGGCGATTCATATATACCTATGCATGCAGGTTTGAATACTGGAAAAGGAAATATTCCGGGACTGGGTGTATTTAGTGCTGACTGAACAATATGACACCAAGTGTTCTAAAGGATAGTAACAGTTTTGCCCACCTTCAAATTTCAGCTGTTTACAGGAGGTACTTCAAAGCATCTGAGATCGCAGCTCCCAGGTGAACCATCCCATAATATTTCAAGCAGGATGATTCAAAAATGGAGATATTATTGAAAAAAAATGACACTAACACTCAAGACAACCCATACTCTGTGTGCCTCTATGTGCCTGCATGCTTGTGAGAGCATTCAGAGAGTAAACACAACATAGCATTTTTTTTTTGTCTGCTGGAATGACTGAAGCTTAAGAGAAAAAAGGGAGAAAATGAAGAGGAATCAGAGCTGAGGAAAAGCAGAATGATGATGCAATAATACTGCAGCAGCAAAAGCAAAACGATCTGCTAAAAATACACCAGAGGGATCTAAATATTTCCATAAACAGATGGAGGTCAGAGCCCAAATGGAAGAAAAAAATGCAAGTAAAGGAAATTGTACTTGACAACCATAAGGGTCTTATAGTTCTTCTGTGTCTTTTATCCCAAAAGGGTTTTTTACAGATGCTCACAGCTGGGTAAAAGAGGAGTCTGATCCCACAACACTTTACTCATAGGAGTAACCCTAACTTATGTTCATAGACTCAAAGGGGCCAATGGAACTGCCATGTGAGCTATAGCCTATATGAGTTCTTTTAGAGAAGGCATCTGGCAGTGCTTTATAGTCAAGGCTGCAGAGCTGTTTCCATGCTAAACCTCTCTTTTATTCATTCTCATAAACTTTTTTTTTCTGTTTTAGAGCATTTACATTTTCAGCTGAAGTTTTCCAAATGTAGTCCATGCCTGAATGTGAATTTTATTGGGATTCATGAGGAAGAACAGCTTCAGCCTGACTGGAAAAATGTGTTTTCCCTTAAAGAAAAGGTCCCAGTCTCTTCCCTCTCCTCCCCATTTATCTAAACAAATTAAAAGGGACTAAAATTTCATTTGCTGAATTGTCCTGTGGAATGGTGAGACTTGGAGAGGTTTCAAAATCCAAAATACCCCCAAAATGTATTATGAGGCAAATCTGTAGGTACCTGAAATCTGGCGAATGTTCTGCAGAGGTGAAATTCAGCTCCCAGAGAAAAGGCACTGGAGAGCTGTATGGTTTGTGCTCCTTTGGAGGCTGAGGCCTGTGCTCAAGCCTTGCTTTGATCTTGCCCAAGTTCACCCAGCTATGAGTGGAAACCTGACTTTCTGACTGGGAAACCAAAACCAGGAGAGCCGCTAGCCCTGATGGATCATCTTGGCTCAGGACAAATCTTAGATAGGATTAGGAAACATCAGCACAAACTACTGTTCTGGCTGGAAAGTACAGATCTCCCTGTCTGAGCACAATGCAAAGACTGAGAGGTGCCCAGCTCGGGAATCTTTCCTCTTGAGTTACTGCAGCCCTCCTTTCCAGCAAGGATGAAACCTTGTGAATCCACATAAGATGCATTGCGAGTTGGGGCAAATGCAAGGAAGCCTGAAAGTTTCTGAAAAGCAAAGCTTTTCTTTGCACAAATGTTTTGTTCAGGTCAAAGAAAAATAGAATGCTTTCATAAATTCAAAAGCTTTTTTATTTCCAGCTCTCGGTCATGTTGGATAATTGACTCAGGAAGAAGGGGTAAAAAGTCATTTCAAAAAGAAAAAGTAATATATTTTGAAAATATTTGGCTCTGTCATTCTGCATTTCATGCTCTTCTTTCTAAACCAGCATCTCTCCAAAGCAACACATTTCTAAGAAAATGTAATTTTTTAAATCAAGTTTTTCAGAAGAAAATTTCTTAGTCTCTTTTTATAGGCAAACAAGAGTGACGATTCCATAGAACTTTAGAAAGGCCAGGCTAGCATATCCAGCCATTCATACATAAGCCTTCAGCTAGCACACAGAATATGTTTTCATTCAGTTTAATTCTTGCTTTGCACATTGCATGAGTGTCCTAAATGATAGAGATTTTACCAGATGATCTCCCAGGTCTCTTCCAGTATAAATTATTCTGTGATCCTAAGCAAGGTGTATCATACAACACATAGTAAACCCATGAAACTCACTTCTGCAGTATCCCACCGAGACCCGTGCTGTAATTTAACTATGTTCAAGAGGATGAGAACTAAGCATCTGTATTTATAATCTCTGAGATGTACTTGAGATTATGAGGTATCAGGCTTGAGGGGCTGATTATAAGATAGTCATATTAAAATGACATCAAGCACTCATTTAAAACAATGAATTAGCAGCACAGTGCTCTGTGAAGAAATCAGACAAATGGCAACTTTTCTTGTCACTTTAAATGCCAAATTGAGTACATTTTTGTCTGGCCACTGTGGAAGAGTGGATCTAAACACTTCAGCTTCCTGGGTCTTGTCAGCACTTTTTTTTTTCTTTTCAAGAGTGTACAGCCTTGCAGAAAGAAAAATTGTTGCAGCCTATAAACATGTCTCAGATTCTCCATCCCAAGACTGGAGAGGTTTTCCTCCACAGCTCCTGACAGTGATGAGAGAAGTGGTCAGACCTCCTGCCTTTACTCAAACCAAATCTTTCTGACTCTCTTTGCTTGATATTTTTACTGTTGTGTAGCTGAAAGTCATTTTTTGCTTCACCTCTTCTGCATTCTGGATGTCTCATCTCCTTCTGGTGATATACACTATGGCATTGCTGTAGCTTCAGACAGCATACACAGCATTAGGAAGGAAGCTATATCATATGTATTTATTATTATATATATAGCAAAAATGGCTTGGTGATGCCCTAAAGCTTTGTGTTGGGGAAGCCCCAGTTTACTGCAGACAGCTCCTCTCCCTTCACTATGTACTGAGGTAAACTCCCAGCCTGGGCTTGGCTCACTCTGCCTTGTGAAGAGTCACTGCTGATGTTGATTTATTTAGCGGTTGAGTGGTAGGATTTGGAAGAGGCAGGAGGAAGCTCTCCCTTCCTGTTCACACACAGCTGTTCTCCTCCGAGACCCATCTGGATTCATTGGAGGACCACTGGCCTCTTTGCCAGAGCTCTATCACAGGCGGTGTTTACAGCTGTCCCACACGGACGACCAGTGTGTGGTCTGAAACTATTGATGAAGAAGCAAGACAAGTGCATTCCACAGCATTTATTCTCTCCACATCTCCCAGAGCTCCATAAACTCACTGGTATCAGCTGTCATGAATCCCTCAGACCTGGCTGAGTCAGGATAACAGAAGACTGGCTGTACAGAGCTACCGGCACTCCTTGCAGGAGCCGTCGTATTGCACACAAGCTGTATCCAACAGGAAGTATTGTGATCCAGCCTTTGCTTTCAGACGCAGCCAGCTCCTGTGGTATTTGGAGACTTTAAAAAAATCTCAGGCAGAGGGAAAGCCATGTGTGCACAAGAGTTCTCCGTCTGCACAGGACTGGAGAGGTACAGTAAGGGTTACGTGAGCTTCAGGAGTATGGCTTTTTTAAGGAACCTGCCAAGAAAAGAAAGTGCTCTGCAAAGTTCATGTCTTTAAAACATAAGAACAAATAAAAGTATCTCCAAACCTTCTGATCTGTGCAGATGAGAAAAGCCTGGGAGCAAGGAGTTTACCTGCAGTAACACTGCGGAGGAATACTGCCCTTGCTCATCTTAGTGCAAACAGCTGCTCCACCTCTTGGCCTGCCCCAGAGGCTAAGAATGGGCCTGGTTTCAAAGCCCTTTGCACACAAGATTATCCAAGCCCTGCTACTAACAGCAGTTAGGAAACACTGAGCCAGATTCAATGGGTGGATGCTTGCAAGCTGCCATCCTTAGACTCTTAGTGGTAGCATTGCCACACAGGTGGATTCAAAGCTTTCTAAAAGAGCATCAAACCCATCAAAACCTCTAAGCACTCCAGCTAGTTGAAGCCAAGCTCCCAGTACAGACTGCAGCTTGTCCTGGTAACTTCTGCGGCAAATCACCCTACATAATGGCTGCTCTCTCTCTCACCAAAGCAGGTAGGCGTGCCATTATAATCCAAGTCACTGAATTGCTCACAGTTCCTTGGGACCTGCTGTCTAACACTAGGAGTCAGACACATTACAAGGACTCCTGCTGTTCTTACGATTCAGTTTTCACCTTTTCTCTGTGTGTTTATGTCTTCTGGAGCAAAGAGAGGGTTGTACAATGAAGCCTGAGGAGCTGGGAAAAAAATTCTGGTTGCTGGATTGTGTTGCAATGTCAGCACCTGGCAAACTTTGTTCAAAAGTTCACCACTGCCCTCAAAGTCCTTTACAGAACAAGGGATGCTCTCAGAGGAAGGCAAGGGCAGATTTCAGGATAAACTGGGAGGTTTGTTGAGGTGAGCTCAGCCTTCAGTGGTGTGGGTTCACAATACAGTAACTCACCTAGCACCAGCTGAGTTTACCTTTGATTTGTTTTATGGTGCAGTGAAACCTAGACTATGCTGAAGACACCTGAAATATGATGATAGTATGGACCTACTGGGGTCAGTATGCTGGAGGTCAATGGATGTCCTTCTACCAAGCCAAAATTTAGAACTTCACTTCCATCTGCCAGAAGACTGGGTCTTTGGCTCCTCTGGAGGTTCATCTATGTCCAGTTTAAACCACTCTGTTTCATGCAGATATATGGTTCAATTCTGCTCCGAGTTACACCCACTGACTCAAGCAGAGCCACATGAATGTTAACAACAAAAAGTAAACACAGGAGAATTTAACCCTATTGCTTTTCCTAATGGACTCTTTGATATACATTACAAATGTGAAATCCATTAGTTCTGGAAATATCTCTCCATGTTAGAGAACACAATCCACCAAATGGAAAGATGGAGATTCTCCAGGATTAATAACGTGAAAAAGTATGTTATTTGATGTGATAAATATTTGGAAGGCAATTTTATTGTCAGGAGTATAAAGACCCACCCGTTACTTGGAAAACTGGGACAAAGCAACAGAATATCTCACTTTAAGAAAAACATCAAGGAGAAAAGAGGAAGTTATCCAAGAACTGGGGAAACTTGACCAGGGCCTGTAGGGATTTGAAATTGCAAGACTGTTTGTTGTTTGAACTGAGTCACACCGATGCAACAGAGAATTTGTCCTTGGCAACAGAACTGTTAGAACTGAGAGTTAATACTCCCTAGTGTCAACCCACTGAATCCGGGTCATCATGTCTTAATTAAAGTGTAGATGCTATGAAATACTGTTGAATGTCAATTCAGTTCCTTAGTGTATAGAATAGTATGCTTATTGACAGGGTTTGGCAGTCACTTCTGGAAAATAAAAAAAGGTATTCAAATAAAAGATTGCCCATTAACAAGAGAAAACTGCTGTCATGCCACAGATTCCCTTCTTAGCTGGTTTTGGTGAGATTCCCACCTATGGGTCATCTTTTCACACATTAAAAAGGTTTTTCCCTGCCTGAGCCAGGTGCAGTTCAGTCTTACTTGGATGATGATGTGTATATATATGCGGCAGAGTTTGGGTTTAGAATAAACTCACTATGATGGACCCATATGTAAAGTCTGAAGTAACAAAATATTTTCAGATTCTCTTCTATTGAAATCTCACATGCATCTTGGGGTCCCATCAAATGTTTGAGAATTCTAATGCCTGAGACACAGGAAGGAAAAAGCTCCCCCTCTTTTCTCATGCCAATTCCAGAAGAACTGCTGCTTTGGATATCCATCCAACCCTGAAGCAGAATTCCAGCAAAGCCTAGAAATTCAGTGTACTCAAAATCATTCCATGAAGTTTGCTTTTCTGAGGATGGAAAAAGCAGCAACTGCATTTTATATATATGTTAAAATATAACATATTACATATACGTAAAGCATAACTGTTCTAGAGATCCAGCCAAGAAAGACAGCAGAGCAAGTCAGATTGATAAAGATGTGATAGCAAAAGAAGATGCCAAGCCAAACAAGGTCTGATTATGGCTACACACTGTCCTCTGTCTCCAGCTTTCCCTTGCAGGGAATTTCCTAGAAGAAGGCCAATATAAGTGGTCCTGTTTAGCTTGGTAGTTCTCTAAAGGTAACCCTTTCCTGGGTTGTGGAGTTGTGTCTATAAAGGCTCACTTCAGTTGGCTTTAAACCACATGCATGAGTCAGCTACCTTTTGTTGATATTTGTGAAAAAAAACCCCAATAATTTTATATTTCCTTTGAAAAAATGCAATTAGCAGAAAGGCACTTTCATCTGCCCTGTTGTTGTTCTATATTTGGGATGTTTAAAACTAAGATCAATAAAACCTGCAGAACACAGAACTCACTACAATGACCACAGAGTCCTCTTCTTTCTCTGGATCCCCATTGTAGAAAGCCAAAATGGAGACGGCAGCACAGAGGGCCTTATCTGTACCATCAGTTTCCCAAAGTCCTAGGCAAGACCCCCAAGAATGTCCCCTGAGGACCAAAGTGCTAAATTTGTTATTCAGTTGCCTTAGTCTGTCTTTTTATTTTCATTTTCTTTTTAATTGACTAATAACATAGAATATTCACCACATGGCTGTATTTGAATTCATTTTATTGCATTGGTGGGCCAATCAGTGTGCAGAGCTGAAGTAAGCAAATCCCCAGGACAAGGCAAATAGAAGCCCCCTGTGCACTTTGTCCTGGCTGAAATTGTCACACATGCCACTCCATGAAACATGCATTTAAAGGGTGGGCGCCGAGGCCACAGCTTAGTAAGGGAAAAGACACTCTGTGACTCCTGCAGCACTGTAGCTTCACAGCAGCCTGTGAAAGGAGAGAGAAAACTCTGGACTGCCTTGAGAACAAGCTTAAATTTGTACTGGATAGGAAGGTAGTCCTGCAGTCAGTTAATAAATGACACACAGTCCATCTTCCCTCCATCTCCCTCCAACCCAATTAGATACCTAAAACTGAACTCCGTTCTGTCTCCTAAAGAGCGCTTTTCCCAGCAGTCTGAACTGGAATCATGAGAACAGTGGAAGGACAGGCTCAGGAATGATTCATTAACTGCAAAACAGGGGAAAATTCATAGCAAATGTTCCTTGTAACTGCCCTGCTGCTTCCAACAGCCTTTCTTGTGTCCTATAAATGAGGGGTCAAACCTGATGTTAAGCTTTCACATAAGCTCTGTACACATGAGCATGAGATCTTGCAAGCCTGCAAGATGCTCCCCTCAAGCATATAAAGCCTGCTATGTACTGCTTTAGCAGCCAGCTCCTTTAGGTGCCAGCTCTTCTTGGGAACATGTTCTTGGGAACATATGAATGTACCAGTGCATGCTGAGGCAAGAGTGTAAGTCCATAGCAAATGCATAGTGACACATCCCAAAGGTGCTCCACAAGTTCGAGAAATCTTCAGCTCAGGGAAAACAGTACAAATTAATACCTGGGAATTTCCATGCTAAACGGTGGCTTTAGACCATGAAGTAAGCAGCAGAGCATTAAAGATATTGAGATGCTTAACCCTAAAGTCCTTTAAAATTGCAGCCAAGAGAACCATATCTCAATACCTAAGCTAGGCATTGTAACTGCAGTAATGTCTTAGATTAAGAGAATCATGAAAAAATCAGATGCCCTAACACCTATTCCTGCTTTCTGATAGTCAATAGAGAGAGGCTTATACAGGACAGCTTCAGAAGGTGATCCAAATTAAACATGGAAGTAAATTTATAAATCTCATTTTTGGGTGAGTATCCAAAGGAAGGTGGTGGTGGGAGGTATCTCTACATCTTGTGGAACCCTTGCAGCCCCAACTCCTTCAAGTGCAGCAGCACTAGAACTACTGACACATCTTCAGAGCTGGAGCTGCTAATGGAGACCTCATGCAACACTGTAGCTGTTTCATGCAAAAATCCATAAAATTATTAAAAGCTTCTGCAGAATCAAAGAAAATTCAGTATGAGAAAGGCCGAGTTTCTTGGATCAAGCATCATCATCAGCTCCAGTCTTGTTGCCAGGATTTCCTGCTTCTCAGCTCTCTCTATTAATTTGTTCGGGCTAGTTTGAAATGAATAAGTGATGGTGCTTCCCTCAAGCCGCCCTGTGGCTTCATAGTTCTTGCTGTGAGAAATGTCATCCTCGTATTTGGCCTGCCTTTTATTTAATGATTAATCCAAACGTGTACCCTTCCCTTTTCCTGGCTCACACTGAACAATCAAAAATCCCACCCTCTCTTTCTCTCTTTTCTAACGCCTCCAAATAGCTTAGGGGTGTTATTACCTTTTCATATCACTTAGGGCACTTCTATGCAGAGACATCTGAATGGCTTTGCTCTTAATCCAAGCAGGTGGGACACACAGTGGCTTCATTCCAGAAGCCATGTACCTGCACTGCTGAACATGAGCTTGGGGTAAGAAGCGCAGCTAGGAGACAGGATATGGTTTAGTTCACTGTGTTAATACATACATACAGCTTTTGGGCTGTTACAGTGGCATCTAAGGTTTTCCCAGACATTCCTGCTTTATACACCCTGTAATTTTATATAGTGAGCCAGTAAAATGAACACCAGACACAGCAATCTGCACAGAAGTATGGTGATCCTAGGACAGAGAATCTGGACCCAGTGTTGGTGACAGGCTTAGAGACTGATCTTCAACTTTTTGTAGACCTTTCAGAAGTAGACCACAAGTTGGAAATGGAGTCCACAGAGGTAGTTCATCACGTAGCCACTCAGCCTATTTCTTTCCTGTACTTTTCCTTTGTGCTAAAGACTTTACAGGGTTTAAAGCTGCCAATTAAAAACATTGCAGCAGTTTTAATAGCCCTGCATGCCATCTTCTTCTCCCCATGTTATTTACTTATGCTAATTGGTCAGGTATTAAAGAACAAACACAGCAATTAATTAGTGGTCTGACAGCAATTATAAAGAAATAAAGGCCTTTCATGGGTGTCTGATTTGAGTCACTCATACAAGTTTACAGAGTGAAAAAATGAAGAGGGATGAATCATGGTCAAAAGGAGCATTTTCAGTCATGCAGTATGGCATCCAGATGTGTGGGGATTAACTCCACTTTTAGTTCATGGCACAGTAAAGGCTTTGAACAGGGATTTCGGCTCTGTGAGGGCTCAGCACTAGGTTTGTTAGGGGGCAGTGATCCTTGGAAAGATCATGTCCTTCATGGAAACAGGTTGATGTGAGCTCAGGTGTTCAGGCAGGCTGCCTTGGGGAGAGGAAAAACACCTTGGGCTTGAGGCAGGAGACACGCTGAGGAGAGCAAGAACTATCACATGGCTTCATGTCTCAGGTGTCCCTGGATGAAGTTGGATGTGTCCTTTTTATTCCCACTGCCTCTATTTCCCTCTCGTAAAACTGAGGGGGATCTTTTACACTGTGTCCATATTGTCCAGCTTGTCAATAAGCTCTTCAGAATAATGTAGTTTTATCTCCATAGCGTAAAGAGCAGAAATCACAATTGCTAAGGAAGCAAGTACATCAGTTCCATGCAGCATCAATTGTATCCCAAAGCTCTCTCTCCTTTCTAATAGAAAACGTTAACTTTAAGGGCTAGGATGCCAATAGAACCACATAGCTGGACAAGATGGGGACACTGCCTATAGGAAACATTTCCCATTGGAAACATCTGCTTACATGTTGAAAAGAGCTTGTTGCATTGCTGGGGGAGGTGTAGCAGGGCTGGAAGGAGTGGATGTGCTTTCTGTTCCTCCTAGTATCATATCATGCTTGGCTTGATCCCTAGTGCAATACTGGATAAAAAATTTCCTTGTGCTGCCATTGCATGCCACCACTTTCCTCCAGCATTTGTATTAGGTCTACTGGTTTTGCTGCTCTGTTCACAGGTGAGTATGGATCACTGGGTGACCTACGAGAGCTGAGATGTCTCTGAATTTAGAACACAGATCAGTGTTTTGTTAACCTCTTTAGTTCCCAGTTTAGTTAGGGTGTGAATGCCTAAAGTTTACACTTTTAGATTCATGGGGAGACTGGACAAGGTCATGGAAGGGAAGTTCTCTTCTCACAGGAAAGGACTCCATGAAGGGATTTAAATCCAGAGACAACATTTTTGGACTATGGGATTCTGAGCCTCCACTGGCAGGGGCTGGAACGGTAGAGGGGAAAGCGCAGATGATGCTTCTTCTTACATCCTTCCCTAGCCATCCACTTTCAATTATTTTCAGAGGCAACACACACAAATGGACTTTTACTCTAACCCAGTATGACCAGTCTGATAGCCTCAAGGACAGTTATCCCCTGCTGTCCTACTATACAGTCCTTAGCCTAAGTTTGAGCTGTCATCTGGAGCTCTTACTGTAAGGTTTTATTCCCTAAAGTACTTCTGCCTTAAGTAGGAAGATTAATCCCATGGGAATCAAGCTGTAACTGTAGAGAAGGAGCTTCTTTATCCCGGAGAAGGCTGCAAGGACAAGCAAGGTTCTTGGGGCATTTCTACATCAATCAGTGCCACCTGGTGAGAAATAGCTAAGATAGGGAAACTTGGCTTCAGAAATGGATGCAGAGTCTTGGGTTAGGATGGATCTGTACAGAAAAACAGGACTTAAGATTTTGGGAGTGAATCTATGCTAACAAGGCCAATTTATGATACAGTCAACATTTCTGCAGGGCGTTATGCTGTGTGGATGCTGCATCTGAGGGTCCTTGTCAAAGTATTGCCTTCCTTCACTTATTTGCACAACGTCTATGACACATCCTCTTAGGCTGTCCTTTAAGGCCCTTCAAAGTCCAGGAGAGTTTTGATATTTTTTTCCACTACCTTTGATGATCACTTGGGAAAAGAACTTCCACTCCAGTACTGTTGGTCCACAGAAGGATTGCTAAAACCCATCTTACTAAGAAGACATGGGAATTGTTACTGAGGGAATACAGACAAGTGCAAACTTGCATTAAAAAAATGCAAGCAGCCCTTTATGTATGCAAAAAACTTGCAGTCACCAGCCAGCACTCACAGCTCAATACATGAACAGTGCAGAGGTTATTTTAGGTGATACAGAATGGTCCTTCCTGACTTTCTAGTCCATGATTCCACTATAGAAAGATTTCACATCAAAAAAGCACTCTGGTAACCAACACAGGCAGGTAATGTGTCACCCCTGAGATAACAAACCAACAATGCCCAGGATTTCAAGCAGAGGCTTCTGATGGCTACAGACATCAAGAACCAAAGTGGAAGGATGAGAAATTATGACTGTATATATGCATACGTGTCTCTGAAACAAACAAGTTGTTTCAAACTTTAGGACATTGCATTTTTTGGCTGCTCCAGCTCAGAGTCTGCAAAATCTCTGCTGAGCATTTGAGCATGCTGCTGCTGTTCTAAAGCGAAGCAATGAGGAGAACCAGAGGAATCTGGAGTATACACTGCTGGGCTAGAGCACAGTGCAAACATCACTGGATACGTAACCCAGCAATGACCCGCCAAACAGCTGAGAAGAGTAACAGATCTGATACTCACCCAGGGAAAGGTTGCTAGCCCCATCTGTTCCTACTGTTGCTGCTACTGCTATTTTTCAACATCTCATTTTGCCAGGGTGTTCTCCAGCTAAACACCATGTCCTAGAGAACAGCATGGTGTCCACAGAGCTGCCAAAGAGAGAGCAGGGAGCACACTAGGGAAAAGTTCAAGGGGGTCCTTCCTCTTGTTTCTGCTGCACAAGCTGTTTGGGGGAGACAGATCTGCTGAGGAGCCAAAAAGCAACCAAAAATTAGACTAAACTCAGAATCAAAATGCTCTTCCACCCAGCAGAGGAGAAGCCAGAGGGAGGCAGCCTCAGACACTTGAGGCTGTGCCCGAGAATCGCATGAGTCAGGCAAGAGTTGCAGAGTGGGGGCAGAGGCGGAGCTGAAGCTGCCCATTTCGAGCCAATATCCCCCTTGCACTTACAGCCGTCATAGGCTATGGCTATAAGCTGGCAGCTCCCATGGAGATCACCTCTGGAGCAGTATAGAGTTCCCATTACTATCCTTGGGAGCTGAGGACACTCAGCGTGATGCAGGAATGAACCCAAATTAAAGATCTCAGCTCAGTGAGTGACTTCAGAGGATGTGGGCCAGAAAGTAGTCAGAGAAATGGTAGCTCTCTGAGCAGGGTAGCTGCTACTACAGAAGAAATTCATGCTCGCATGGATGAGAGCTTTGCTGTGACTTCAGCACTAACAAAGTTTGCAAATGTTTCATTTCCTGTTTTAACATGGACATGGTTATTAATAGCAAAATAGACATGAATTTAGGGCAGACATGAAACAAGACCCGAGATGAACATTTAAGATTTTTTGTTTGTTTTGTTTTTGTGAACTGAGATAGGATTCCAAAGAATCCGCTCTCTCAGCTAGCTCCTGAGAAATAGTCCATCTTCCCTTCCATTTCCATTCAGTTTGTTAGCAGAACAGGACTGAATCAAGGATTCAGAACTTGGCCCTCAAAGCAGGTATACCTAGTTCAAACCAGAAGAAGCAAGTAGCTTTCATTGTGGTAGAGGGCACCAGGCATTTTGCATGATCTATTCGAGACGGATGCAAGAACACAGTCACAGCAGGGAGAACTGCAAGAATTACCAATAGTGCAATGTAGTTGAGCCACCAAAGTTCATTTTCTTATCAGCGTGAAAAGCAGCAAAGGCATGCAATGAGCATGGGGGACAAAGGATTTTGTATGTCTCCTTCAAAAAAGGCAAAAAAGTTCTCTCTCTATGCTGAGCCAAAAAAATGGATCTGCCTAAGAAAGACAATCAACAGAATCACAGCTAGTTTCTTGATAGCCCTGGATCCAGGCATTAAATAGGCCCAACCTTGTTAGCCTGATGTTTTCGCAGCTTGTAGTGGCATGGCTGGGAGCCACATATAGAATTATATAGACAGGATGAACTGTTTCCAAGGGAAAACATGCACAATGAGAACATGCTCTGTTCTTCCCTAAAGCAACAGGCACCGTTGCCAAGCTATGCTCTGTCAAGCTGCTGTATGTACCAGGAAATAGGCTCCCTTCCAATGTAAAGACATAAAACAGGACAGATAAAAGGGTTTGAAATAAAAATAAAGAGAAAGTGGGAACCTTTTCTTAGCTTATATTCCTCTCTAGACAGTGCTAGCATTTGGAAGACGCTTCCATGACTCTCTGTACCATCGGAACCATGAGCTTCCACCACATCAACCTGTGGCCTCATTTCTGCAGGGTGAAATGGGTGCCCACACCAGTATTCCTGACTGTGTTTATTTTGGGAAAGGGGCAGCTTTGACGGAAGTCACACTTTCCTCATCCAGCTGAAGTTTTCCTGACCATCTCCTGATCATGAAGGGACCCACAGCATGTTCCCCAAGCAAGCTAGACTTGGTCAAAGTCCACCTGAAATCATAAGAGATATTTTCCACTGAGTGATATTTCCCAGTCATCAATTCACTGAGAAGCAGCTGTGTCCTAAAGACAGAAGGTGACAAGTGGTGAGAAGCTGATGAAGTAGGAGTCCAGTTCTCCTGATTACGTAGGAGCAAAGTCAGATGACACTACAAACTGTTTGGGAAAAATCTCTGGGAAGAGTTCTGCTCAGGATGCACCTACACAACATCAGAGTGACGTGGTGGTCACTTCAGTGACCATGCACATGGCTCTGTCTCCTTCATCTCAATAGGTGACCACCCCTTCCACTTGCCTGTGTAGCACTTTGCTGCAGTGCAAAGTAATTCAGAGCAACACCAATGAGCAGATAGCCAATGCCTATGTAGCTGAGCACAAGAATGAATCCCCTGAAATGGACCCTTTCCTATTGCATAGCCTTTCACAAAGTTATGAAAGGAATAGGTGCTGTTATTGGCTCTCTACATTGCCTTACTTGCAATGATACTGTAAATGAATCACTACCCTTCCCTGTGCTTCAGCTTCCCTGTTATCTATTGGGTGTGAATATTCCATCTCAGAGCACTGTAAGGATAGGAGAGTCAGTAATTGCACAGCACTCTAAGCACCACAGGTTACTAACTCATCATCACTAATATTGCTGTGTCCTCCCTTCCCCCAGCATTGGTTGAATTCCAGGATCAAGTGAAGGGAGGTGCACACTGTACATACATATTCACTAGTTTTTCTGCAAAGTGATTCAGAGCTTAGGTGTGATAGAAATCAATTATTTGCTATTAAGTATAACTAGAGCAAGACAGTGAAGTCTTCTTTGTGTGGATTGTGATGCCATTAACAACAGCGAGGAAGAATGTATGAGGGATATATTCTGCCTGAGGGGAAAAGCTGATTGGAATGGAGAAATCCTGCCCTTCAGAAAACTCTGGCATTTAGACATGTGTTCCACCCTGAATCAGTCCAAAAAGGTCAACATTTCTCTATTTTTTCCCCCAGAATAAAAATTTCCATTTGAAAACATCAAAATGACACACTTCAGCTATGCCAAAATATTATGCTAAAATATTATATATAGCAATGTAATTATTGCACTGAAAGTATCAATACACATGACATCCTTTGACCAAGTATAAATGTTAGCTGGACAAAAACAAGTTGCAATTGAACGATTTGAGAAACTTGGAATTAAATAAGTCCATCTTGCTGTTGTAGCAGCTTGACATTTTTCAGTCACAAATTTATTCAGCATCACACATTCCCAAGAAACATTTTGCCTTGAAATGGTCCTTTACAATGGAAAAACAGCCTCTGTCACAATTTTTTCAGCCAGCTCTGACTGTGGCTATCAAGGCCCCATGGGGATCCTCTGGAGAGAGCCTGGTATATTTGCTTGGGAGAACAGTGTCCCCTCAAAAGATGGTGCTACAGATTAAGAATAGATAGAATGGGACCCAACCTCTTTGCTGCAAAAATGATATGTGGATTGTTTTCTTTTTTTGGCTTTGTTTTAATTCAGTGTCAGGGTATTCTGAGACTTTTGCAGCACTGTTCTCCAAGACCTGAGAGGCATGCACACATGGGCTGAAACAGAGAGCTGACATCTCAAGAACCAATGCAATCCCAATGGAACTGAACTGTGAAACAAAGCTTTGAAGGAAACTAGATGCAACAGTGTCATGAGCAGTGGAATTAGCAAACTCAAGGACATAAAGTCTTTCAAAGGGAGAGTAGATGGATTCTCTTTCATCTATGGAAGTGCACGCTTGCGTTGGACTGATCTGTGTATTTGGGACATTCCTGAAGCTCTGCCTCATGTAGATTTTCTGACACTGAATAAGGGTTGTGCTCACCTATAGCCTGCCTTGGGGGAAAGACTAAGAACATGTTCCTGGTCTTATTCTTTAATAAGTCATAAGGAATTGGACACCTTCACTCCTTGATCCTCTTTGCCATGACAATCAAAAGTTCTGTGGAGAAGGATAGACAGACTCATGCTATGTATTCACATACCAAAATCAAGCATAGAGACAAGATCAAAGTATTAGGAGTGACACATAAGCTATGCTCACCTCAGTAGCACACCTAAAACTATAAACACAGCATTTCTTATAACTTGCAGTCATATTCAGATCTGAACACTTAAATTCTAAAGGATTGGTCCTTATTAGGCTTTGCTGTACAGCCTGCCTGAGGCAGAGGTGTGAAGGGTGTAGAAGGGGTAGAAGGTGTCTGGGTGTAGAAGGTTCCCAGCCCAGACACAGCCAGCTCTGCTAGACTGAAATCAACTTCTCAGTGAGTCTGGCATGCAGGAGGCAGGTCCTCTGCTTACTCAGGGTGACCCCAGAGGTAGGATGAGGTGCCTTGACAGATCTTGGATATTCTTACCTGCAAACCCTGAAGAAACAACCCCATAGGCAAGGAATGGGGGAAAGCAGGGATGCAAAACCCTGTTGTAGGACTGTAGATGGTTTTCTTGTTTAATTATTATTTTTCCACTAGAGGATTAGTGGATGGGAAAGATGACACCAAACCAGCCCTTCCACCTATCAGAGTTAGGGCAGTTGCCTGGGTGTGCAGACTTTTCCTATTAGGAGTAGTTGTGATTTTAGTTTACATATGTGTGCGTGCAGGTGTGCGTGTGCATGTGCATGTGCGTGTGTGTGTGTGTGTGTGTGTGTGTGTGTGTATATACTGCAGCTGCTGGAAGGCTACAGTAGGCAGCTGAGAGACAGTTGTTATTTGGTGCCATGAGAGTCCTCAAGGTGGGAAACTGCCTGACAATGTCCTAACTGGTTTGTGCTGGACTGAGTCAGAGGGAGAGCAGGTTGTAACACAGAGACCGTTCCTTTCAGCAGCCAGTTCCTCATGCTGCAGCAGCTAGCTGCTGGAGCATCCCCCCAGGCAGACTAGCAGAGTAAGCCATGCTCTTTGCCTCACATAACCTCACTGCAGATGTGCAACGGGCCTGGATGCACGCAGACCCATGACTCAGCACAGGAGCAGGCCAACAGAGGGAGGCGAAGTTGAGGCTGTTTCAGTAGTAGAAGCAGCAGAGAGTCCAAACTCTGTGAACCTCTTTGCACAGGTAAATCGTGGGGGGGAAATCGGGCCTGTAACCTCTGCCCAAGAGCTCCTCTGCACTGGTCCATGGTAGGCATGTGAGATGTGAGGGAAGGTGGAGCTGCTTCTCTAGAAGTGGAGACTGTTTTCAGGAACCTCAAAGCATTCCAACTTCTTCACCTTGGAAACAGAGGAAAGAGGGTGACACAGCTGCTTTGATCAAAGCCTTCATGTGGAGGTTACACTTGGAAATCCAGCTCTAGCTGGGAACAGCCAAGGCAACCCTGGGTGCCTGATCTGCAGGTGAGGGGAAACTAGGGGAGAATTCATCTCAAATCTGGAACAAATGGCCCTACTGTAGCAAGGAGTATGATGTGACCTCTCTGAGGTTATGTCAAGGGTGGTTGGAAAGAGATAGAAAGCACATAGTAGGAGGTGTAAAGCTGAGGGATCCTGCATGCTGATGGTGCATACAGAAGGGGCAAGCACAGCAAAAGACATTCAGTCTTCCCAGGAGTTGCTATAGGCTTGGGCCTGGGGTTATTACAAAGATAGATACAATTTACATTTGGAAAAGAAGAAATGCACATGCCTGAGGTTTTCTTACTTGCACCTGTGCTGCGCTGCACAGAAACTAGTATCATACTCTTTTAACGGGCTTGTAAACCCTTTACCAGCATTCACCATGTTTCATTTTTGAAGCCACTAGGAGCAAGACAGCAAATGGAAGTTGAGGAGTTGTTTTCTGGGTTGGAAGCACGTCCAGTTCTTTCTCCTTGCTCTTTTCGCTTTGTAAAACCGTAGGACACACGTGTAGGCACAGGAGCACAATGGAGTGGAAATGGTATAAGCAGATGAGAAGTGAGATTGAAAGTGTGGAGCTGAGGTTTGCTAGCTGAGGGTTTGGCTTGAAGTCTGATGCCATCATAAACATTTGTTCAGTTTGTTAATCACAAGATCTGCATCTTTAATCTGCCAAAAAAATACCCCCAAAACCTTCAGAGCCCAAATCTGCCTACAGCTGCAAAATCAGAGCTTGCTGTGATATTGAAAGACTGAAGAAAGTGATGCGAGCCCTTTACGATGGAAGGGTGAGTGACAGGATTTCACTTAGAAATGACTGAAAAGAAAAGAAAAGAAAAGAAAAGAAAAGAAAAGAAAAGAAAACAGAAAAAGACGGGCCTAAAAAAATGCAACTGGTAATTAATATGGGGATTAGGCTTGCCTGAGGCTAACATAGAGGCCCTGTGCTTAGGAGAGATAAAAGAGGATTAGATACTTCCCTTGTAAGAACAGCATCCATCTGCTCCAGCAGATAAGATAATAGTTACACAGGCCATCAAGCCTTGTTTTGACTGGCAGCATGAGCCAAGTTACTTCCACACATCCACAAGTAGTGCACAGTTAGCTAGGTGCTGCAGGCAGGGCTGCCTTCCTTGGAAACTAGAGCTGATAGCTGCAGCTGGAGACCAGAAACTGGGAGGTGTCTATTCCAAGAGGATAATTGCTACCATTGATGGGTACAGGACTTTACAGATCAGAGGGACTAAGAGCCTGGGAGGAACAGTGGGTTCCTCCTTTCAGTGACATTCAATAGCAGCACAAACTCAGAACTGGAACAAGGTAAATATACGTGTGTGAGTGTGTGTGTGTATGGGATTATTTTTTAACACAACATATAGGCAAACTGTGGAACTCTGTATCTCCAAAAAATTATCAAGGTTAAAGGAAAATAGAAAGTTTCTGCTTTTTATATTGAAAACAGGGTTATTCACAGCTACTGGAGTGAATTTTAGTGGATTTGGAAGGGATGTTAGACCCCTTGCCACACAAGTGCCAACAACTTTGATTATTAAAGATCAGACCAAAGTCTAACTTAGGGCCTGGGATTGTTCTGTTCTGTGAAGGTGATTGTAGTATTTTCATTCCTTTCTGGGGCTCTGCTGATGCTGGTGACTGTGTGAACCAGGACATGGTATTAGACAGACTTTGGTTCTGCCCTGCTCTGCAATCCTATGAAATAATCTGGCCTATCTCTCTGGAGAAGTTCTGAACTCTATCTTCTATGGTTACATGACATCATTTTTTAAGAGTCCCTCCCCAGGGAGCTTCTACCATTTACCTGGCTCTGCATCCCTGATACACATCACTGGTGGGAATTCTTCTCTCTGCTGACAAAACCTTTCCTTGATGTCATGGTGCTTACTCATTGCTTGGAAACCTGCACATGCCTTCCCCTCCGAATCAATTTTTAGAAGTGGCTGGGTGCCATTTGCTCTTCCCTTGAGTCTTCCAAAAAAATAGAGGCCTTTCAAGCTGGGCAATGCTGACCCCCTTTGTCCAGCAAATTATTGGAACTAGACTGGTTACTAAAGAAAAGTTTGTTTAAATGAATGATGTTCTAATACAGGCAAGTGAACTGTCACCTGGACATAGGAAGTCATGAAAAACATTTTCCTATGGATTTATGCCCCAAATCTCCCCTGACTTCCCTTCCCATGCCACAGTTCTCTCTTCATACCATATGACAGCTTGCCACATTCCCATGTCCTGTAGCCCCTTTCCATCTCCTCTCTTGTTGCTAGATCTCGGTAGTAGTAGCATACCCATAGCTGGTTCCAAATTCTGGACCTTCTGGCCAAACATAACTGATAATTACTGAGCTCACACTGTAGCTTTTCCCTTGGCAAGAGAGCATTAGCTGGCCTCTTGCTTGTCTAATCAGCCATTGTTTATCAAGTTTCCTGATGGCTTCAAATGGCCCAAGTGAAAGCATGGGCTGGCAAAAAGCAACTTTGAGCCCATCCATATTATTTCTCTTTAGAAAGCAAGGCCACAAGTGCAGGGCAAATTTGGAAGCCTGAAGACCAAAGCCAGAAAAGCAATGATTCTGGAAAGGCATTTGCAACAGTCATTTGAAAGTGAACCACCTTTGTTTTCTTATACTGAGGGGACCAGCCCTGGAGATGTTAGCAAAAAATACCAAGGCAGCATAGGTAAAGGGTATGACCTGCTCATAAATCACTCTCATCTATCACCACTGCTGGGACAGTGTTTGCTTCAGTTGTCCACACTTCAAAAGGGCTTTGAAAAACATAAAGGAGAGTTCAGAAAACAGCAACTGACTCAATATCTGAGAAACCTGCTTTAAGTGAAAGAGCAGACATATGCTGTCTGTTTATGTGATCTACAAAATAGTGAATATTATCCTCAAATACCTGTATGAGGATTGTATTCCAGAGAACAAACAGTGCTCTGATGTAGTAGAACTAAAACAGAACAAGAATTATAAGACACAGGATAAAATTAAAAAAACAAGGCAGGCTGGAGCAACAAGAGTTGCCGGTCTTTCATCCTTCCTGAATTTGTTCCCGATAGGACAGACTTCACCACATCTTACGTGTGATCTAGGGGCAGACTAGCCAGCAGTCCCCGAAAAGGAGAAGTTTTTTTGCTTCCATGCCCTGTATATAACCTCCTCAGAGGTCCTACGAAGTCAATACTGTACAGCTTGGGTCTGATCTCTCATACAAGCTACTGGATTGGTTGGGCAATACAAAATGCCAGGATTTTTTTGCAAAAACTCTGCCACAAAACAAAACCAGTCTTTTTATCGCAGCATTTTGGGGGTACCCAGGTCTGCTGGCTGCTGACTTAGAGGGCCCTATTGTGGGCCCAGCCCCAGATCCTTTGCAAGGTCATCTTTTCATGATCCCTGGGATATTCAGCCAGCACCTTGTTCTCACAGCTAGGTTCTCAGCTGTTCTGACCGGTTTCAAGATAGGTTTTAGTGAGGCAGTAGGAGGTCGACAAAGCAGCTTTTGGAAGGCTCTGATCAGTGACTCAGCAGCTTAGCCCGGATTACATGACCCAGAATCCACTTGGCACAAAAATCTGCCTGTTTTCACTGCTAGGCCACAGCTCTGCCTGCTGCAGCACATCTCATGCTCACGTTCACTCCAGCCTTTACTCTAGGACTCCACATCATCTTCCTTTTTGCAGACATCAAAGCAGTTCTCTGCTTGGCCTAGTCTTTTCCCTGCCAACTCCTTCAAGTAGGATGGATCCAGACTACTTTTGGTCCTGTCTGAAGGCAATGGGTGGATTATAGTTCTCCTCTGCTGCCTTTTCCCACCTCCATGCTCCTGTTCTGCATCAGCCTTTTGGAATTTTTATCTCCAGCTGTTGCAAGCTGACTGCTTCTTCCTGTCTGGATCACAGTTGAAAGCTCCATTTGTTTAATTTGGCTTTTAATTGACCTCATCCAATGATTGTTGAGGTCTCAGTTAATCTGTGTTTCTCCTCTGCTTATCTGGTACAGTTCTTTGTAGTCCCCAATATGATAAAGCATTCTGCAAGAGCAGAAAACAAAAGATGACTGATACAAAATTTCTCATCTAGCTCTCACTATCCAGTCAACTGTTTAAACTGTCCCTCAGCTTTGAGGCAAGAAGGAAGAGGAGGAAGGCTTCCAGGGAAATAAAAAGCAATTTATATCAATTCCCATTTCACTGGAGTTTTTCATGAAAATTTCTGTTAAATAATTGCATTGTTCAGTTCTCCATCTGTCAACATGAGGAGGGAGTACAAGTCTGTCCTCAGCAGATGTATTGTAGAGCCTAGTTCCCTCAACATTTATGAAGTGTTCAGGTTGGGACAGAAGAGAACTGCGTTTCAAGTCGAGGACCTGGGCCAGGTCTGTGTTCTGCATCTCACAGACAGGACGAGCCTGGGCAGGGGGTACTGGTGACAGGAATATCCACCTGCTGGAGCACTCCAGTGTGCGTGCAAAAAAGTTCCTCCATCCCTGTCTGGTAAAGGAGCAGTGAGGTTCCTTGGTGAACTGCTGGCTTTCAACATCTGTGAGTTTCTCGTGGGAAGCTGGGAATTCAGTAGGGAGCTCACAGGGTCAAGAGAGCAAGTACAGCCCCCCCATTCTGGTCTGAGTTCAGGCTGGGCTGAATGGCTCTTCAGATAAATATATTTCTGGGATGGTGAAAACTGGCTGCCTCAGGATCCCTCCTTAAGTGTAAGTGCCACCATCTCAAGGAATTTAGCTTGCTCCGAACTTAGGTACCACTGCTGGAGGCAGCACAGACATAGACTGAGCATTCAGATTTAAAAAGGAGGTTTAAGCGCCCTAGACTTCTGCTAGCTATTTTAAAAATACTGTTTAATAATCTGCCATTAGTACCTAATTTCCACTGAAAGCTAATGGGATTTGGCCTCCTAAGCGATAGTACGTGTTCTTGCTTTCGGTGCTGAGTGTTTCAAAGCTTCCAACTTTCAGAGCTGAAAACTGCAAGACAAATTCATCCCTAGTGTAATGGATACAGCTCCCACTGACTTCAGCTTTTGGTAGATTATAGTTATGAAAGTGCTCTGTGCAAACTTTGCAAAGAAATACAAGACTTTGCAGGGGCACAGCAGGGAGCATTACAAATCAAAGGATACATTCTGCAAAGCTATTTGCACATGAGTCATTGCATGAACAGAGTCCAGGACTCAGAGGAAATGAAAGGGTCTTACTACAAGCAGTATAACATTGAGCGAGTTCGTATATATGTGCAAAGCTCAGCCTTAGCTTCAGAGACATCACAACTACCAAAAAAGTCCACAGTAAGAATTTAACTCAGCTCTATCAAATACAAGCCTGCTATTTTCATACAGAGACAGTGAGCTCCACTCTTCAAAGTGCAGCCCAATTCTGAGTTCAAGAGTTTGAGATTCTCAGCTATTCATTGTTGACGCTATTTACTCTTAAAAATCACTGTCTGAGCATGCAGAGAAATGCATTAAAAAGTGTAATGCAATGGAAGCATAGAATCAAACTTAGATCTGTGCTATGAAAGGGAAAGAACTTATCCCCAGGTACTCTCCAGATGTGCACAGCTAGCCTGTTAATGATTGAGACGTAAGTATTTTTTTTCTTAATCTTGCAGTTCCTTATGCAAACTTTTGGACAAAATTGCAGCATAAAATCCATTGCCAAAGGGCACAATGAGAAATGTTTCAGCTCAAAAAATGTTCTAAAAAGCAGTTTGCTAGTGAGTCATTCAATGTCCAGTTGAGGACTTAGAAAAATTAGAAAAACTGTATGGAAGAAAAGCTGAGCTAATTGCCTTTGCAAAACAAAAATTGGGGTCTCCTGAAACAGGTTTTCTCTAAATGGCCCCCTTTTCAAATTCATTTGCAATGTGGCCTCTGGAAGAAAAAGAAAGAAAAAAAAAAAGGTGTCTCTCTGTATCCCCCCTCATAGATACCATCTGGACTGCAGACAACTCACCCAAATTGAAAATCAAATTTGGCAGGAAAAAAAAAGTCCCCTGTGTATCTTTCCAAATTGATATTTCAGTATCTCTCTTTTGCACCAACTGAAACAAGCCCAAATTCTCTGGTAGCGAGTGTGTGCTAACATGGCTCTATTTTATTAAAAAGAAAAAAAAATCCTCACGGCAGTCATTTAGCTGTAGTGGCCAAGATATAAAATGTCAGTTTTATTTATGGCAAGTAGCTGGGTAGAAAATATGTCCTGGCATCACTTGAGATTTCAAGAACTTTGTTTTCCTTTTTCTCTTACTGCATGAAATAATGCTGTATTCTTAACAAACAAACAAAGCAAAACAAAGAAGCAGACAGCCCTCCTCAGCTAGAGGAACCATATTCTTTTTCCCAGATAACCACCTCCAGAGTGAGGGGACCTGCTAAATATGTAGGGATATAAAAGTCAAAATTCGTAGCCTGAATCAGATGCAACAGGGTCTTAAACCTATGTTTTCCATTTCCAGGTTCACACGCTAATCACTGAAGAAATGAATACTCTGGAGTCTCTCTTTGCTGCTCTGTTTTTGACTAAAAATTCCATGCTGGACCTGAAAACTGTACTTGTCAAAAAAAAAAAAAAAAAAGTGTCATTGAAGTCAGTCCACCCTTGCCACGTGTACAGCTGTGGATGAACCCACTTTTTCCGACAACAAACACTTCCATTGGAAAATTCCTCCCCAGTTCTAAATGATGAGCAATAATTTATTCCTTCTCTGACTCCCCAGAGCTACTCAAAGAGTCAGCAATACTTAGAGAATGGCCTTTAAGACAACAGCCACACTGAGGCTAATGAACAACAATACAGTTTTGTGCTACTGATACATTAGTGTAACACTACTTTAGTCCCAACTCGCACTCTGATGAACCTACACAGAGGTCATTAAAATGCTACCTGAACCAGGTCCACTCTTCCTAAACAGGTTTGATTAAATATAGCTAGTTAGCAGGGTTTTTTTTTTTCTTTTAGCATATAGGTTCCACTATAATCAATTATCCTGTGGTTTACCTTTATCTATTATATATCTGTTTTCCCCAGGAAACCTTCTTAAGAGACCACTGTGCCACTGACCACAGACAACTAGAGAGCTATGCTGGCATATCTGGATATGAAAGGTGACATCAGACAGAGCCCTGACTCTTCTTACACTAGGAAATTAGACAAGCCACGTTCTGTAAACACTTTCCTGGGGGGCTTCAAAGAGACTTTATCAGTCCAAAAAGAGCCATGTATGGATTTCAGAAAGCAGACTTAGATCTGTCAGCCAAGCAAGTGCTAAATCCTTGGATCTTCTATCCTATCACAGCACAATCATAAACAGCAAGGCAGTGCCTGCTACTTTTTAGCCTCTGCTTCCATTGGCATCCCAGGGTTTCTTTTTCCAAGCCACACGAAATCTGGTCAGTGTGCCAGAAAATGGGTTGTCAAAATCTGGATCTGCACAAAGTGTAACCCCAATTAAAGCATCTTTACACACCTCAGGTGGCTCTGGGAGGTTAACATGGCCCTATTAGGAGAAGGGTACAATGGGTCTCCTAGATGCTTCTGAGTGGGTGGGCAACTATTTCTGAAAATAACTTGCTTTTTCTTCTGTTAATTAATGTGGTGCTAACTGCAATGTTTTCCTTAGAGCGAGAAACCTCATCATCTGTGGCATTTGCCAGACCTTGTGCACAAAGTCTGGATGTGCCAGGCAATTTCAGCTCCTCTGAAAATGACGCAGTTTATGGAGTTCAATATCCAGGGCAAAACCACTTCAATCCCTGTAGAAGCCAGAGTCCCAAGTAGAAAGCAAGGTCTGTAATGAAAGCGCAAGCCCTATCAACTCCACTGATGATGGCTGAGCCCCAAGGACCCACAGGCAGAAACCTCACTGCTCCAGAGACTAGAGGCAGATGCCCAACACAGCACACTGCTGCTGAGACATGTACTATATAGGTCAGGGCTCCCTCCAGTAAGAGCCACTGTGCCATCAGTATAGTCGAAACATATAAAGCTCCCTGACGGATTGTGGCTAATGTAGTAAAGAGAGATCTGGCTCACAGCTTCTGTCAGGAGATGATTCAGGCCTTGGGAAATTATGCGGTAACCACTGCAGGAGATTTTAAGATGGGAATAGGCAGAGTGGGTCCTCCCTTGGGACAAGGAATTGGGTTACAGGAGCTCTTGGAGTTTCTTCCAGCCCTATTTGCTTGTCTGATCTAGTGAATGAGGACCTTACATAATCCAGCCGCTGAAAGCTCTAGTTAGACAAATTGAGGGCAGAAATAAGTTACATATTTTTAACACTGGAACAACTTATCTAGGAATGGCACAGGTTTCTTATTTGCTTGATGCCTGAGTTAAGATTAGATAGTATGCTAATAGTTCGTGGTAGGTCAGCACAGAGTTATGAGCTTGACACAAGATATGCAGGGTCTGCAGCTCCTTTTATGTGCTAAGCCAGGGTTTCATTTTGATCTTCAAGTGGATTATTGACCCTAATTAATTCATTGATTATAAGGGGATCATCTGTGAATTGTAGCAGAAAGACAGTAGACTAGATGAACTGAGGAAGCCAAACTAGCCTTTACTGCAGAGCACAAAAAGCATGGGAAAATTGGCTGGGAAGAAAATGTTCCCTTTCCCACTTTCTCTCAAAAGAGCAGGACTCTGCAAGTCACCCTTAAACTGATGGACAGAAACTGGCAAGGGTGCTCTCCCAAATGCAGAACAAAGGCTTTCTCTTCAAGGCCATGCTTCAGTAATTATCTCAAACAGAGCAATCACCTAGCAAAACAAAAAAACAAATGCAACATCTAACTGCAGCTGATGCCTAACATGAATGGCTGGAATATTTACAAGGACTGAATTTGTACTGCAGTCTTCCCAGTTGCTTTCCTAGGTATTGTAGTCTCATTTACCATGGTAAATAAGTAGCATTTACCATGGTAAATGAGTGAGAGAAGAATTTGCAAGGTCATAAAAATTATGGATGTACATGTTATGTGTGGTGAATGATTGGGGAGGAACAAGCACATTCTCTGCTGTTACCCCACCAAAACATCATGCCCCAGCCACGAGGACAGATTCTAACTAATTAAAGGCTTATTCCATGTATCTGTGCCATGTTGAAGTAGAGAATGTTAATAAATTAAATACCTCTTGGCAATGGATGGCAATGTATCTTGGTACATAACATGAGTCACTTATGTGTCTATATAATTTGAACTTTACTGGGCCAAAAGATACTCTAAATTATACAATGTCAGTCTTGAGCAAGAGATGAAGTTATTCAGAATATACTGCTGTCAGAATTGATCCTAATAAAAAAAGGAAAAAAAAAGAATTCCAGGATTCCTTGCTGAGCACCCACTTTTTGGAACATTTTAAAACAAATAAAAAAAATATCCAGGCTAAATTGTTGCTCAGTTTTGTAGAGCCATCAAAAGGTAATGCACCCTCTCTTAACTGCTGAGGGGAGACATTTTGCTCAAGCAGTTATTCTGCATCTTGTAAAAGGCCAGACTCATCCATATCCAAGAGATACCATTCTGGTACACACAGCAAGGATCTTCTGCATTCTGTGAGCTGGAAAATTGCCACAGTTTTTAAGACATCACTCTCCCCCTTGGGTCTTGGTTCAGCAAAATGCTTCAGCACATGTTTAATTTTAATCACTTAAGTCATCTCATTCAAGTCAGAGCTTAAACACTTTGCTTAATTGTGTTTAAAGTAGGGAATGAGTGCTTGAATTTTCAAAAGTCTCTAATTCCAATTAGCTATGCCAAGGGCAGTTTTTATTCTTATTTCTGTATTTGGTGGACAGTTTGGATTAGGAAAGAAATGGCTGCAAGTCCTGTTTTATATACAAGAACCCCCCTGACTACATGATGGGATACTGTAATGCAGAGCTTTGTTTTAGAATAGTTTTGCCCTGGAATTTATTCCAACCTTCCAAAATAGGAAACAAAGTTATCTTAAAAACCCAGTCTGTCTTATGAGAGCCTTAGGTCTCAGACTTGTAATTAAGATACTGTGGCTTAACAAGCTACCAAGCATCAGCTAAGCTGAGGTAATTGTCTGGATGCAAACCTTCCAGCAAATGCTTAGCCTAAATGCTGAGTCAATTTATCCCTCAGCAAATAAAGACTAATGTAATTTAACACTTCAGACCCAGCTAAAATGAATCACTGCATGTTTGCCACAGGCAAAGAGAAGAGATGTAGGCAGTTGCCTATGCTCAGTTACATGATAACTTACAACCCTGGTCACTTGAGGAGCGTGAACCCTTTCACGCTGCTGGGAATTGATAAAAACAGTGCTTGGCAGTTCTGAGACATTCTTCTACAGCTGTTTAATGATTTACTGATCTAAAAAGATCAGTTCAAATCCAGAACATATTGTTAGTGATTGAAATACCCATCTGATGACATACAATGAGGCTGATGGTCCTCGGTCCAGTTCTGGAGGAGCAGTGTTCACCACAGAAATTATTGTGATGAAAGTAGAAGTAGGAAGAGAGAAACTTTCATGTCTGTATGAAGCTAATGAGATCCATGGAAAAGAGATGATGAAGGAAAGATATGGCATAAATCTGTAGAGTTACGAATGTCTTTGAAAGGAAGGATATGAAATGGTTTTTCCCTGTGTCTTCCAGTTCAAGAACTAGGGGACATCAACTTAAATGAGTAAGTGGCAGTAGAAGGAAGGCAAAAGGAGATAGTCTTTCACGCACTTTGCGGTTCAGCTGTGGAACATCTTGCTGCAGGATTCTATGGATGTGAAGAATTTATCAGGGTTCAGAAAATATCTAGACAAATACATAGGAGGAAAATCCATCAAGGGGCTTTAATACAAAGCAGCATCTTGGCTCAAGGAGGTCAGTGGGCCCCAAACTGTTTGGTCTAGAAGTACCTATAAGAAGTTTGACAGAATCTGGCTCTTTGGGTGAGTGAGTGCTTGCGTTTTGAAAGGGGCACAAAGGACATGAAGCTTGAGTGTATTGTGATGGATGATCAGATAAGTTCTTGCAATCCTTACACCCTTCAGATGACATCGGCTTATTTAGGCAATGGCAGCCTCAGCAGAGAACTAGGCACAGGATTGGGCCACGGGGGTGAACACATGTTTCCCTTTAAAGCAGAGGAATTTTAAGGAAACAATTCCTTCAAAGCATGGGCAAAGTGCTTTGATGTGGTGCATGTGGGGGAGCTATTTTACCAGGAATTTGGCATAATTAGGTATGCACGACCATCTTTCAGGGCTCTAGAGTTTGCATTTGATGGGGGTTAGAGGGAGCTGTATACAGATGCGCGAGAAATGAGGTCAGGAACTAAAGTGATTCTTGCCAGATACCTTTGTCTGGCAATTTTATTACTGCTGTGTAAGCAGCCAAGAGAACTTTCTGAAGATATTTATTGGGAATCATTAGGTTTGATCTATAGACTGCAATAATTGCACACAAGATACTGGAAGTAGCAGAATACTGTGTAAATGTTCATTTACTAATCAGAATAGGAAGATAAATTGTTCAGAGTGGTTCAATAATAGATGTAAAGGATTTTTTAATCATTATTTTATTGAAGAGAGGGACTGTTATGAACAAGCTGTGAACCCCAAGGAAGCCAAGGACATGTTTAATGATGGAGATGTGCTTGCTTTTTAAGTCTATAGGAACACAGCTAGAGAACAGAGCATGATATTCAAGCATATCTTTCAATGGTCAAAAGGGTTAAAATGTTAAAGGCTTGTTTAGCTTGAATCTTGAGGATTTGAAAGCTCTAATACAACTGTCAGTGATCAGGAGGAGACTGGGATAAGAATTTACAGAGGTCTTTCTCAGTTGGGCAGCAGTCTGAAATAAATGTGATTTCCTTCCACAAAGACAAGCAACAGAATTTTCTGCTTATGAATGGATAATCAATGGCTCAGAATGGGGACAAGATGGGGACTAAATGGGAAGGCAGCAGTTCTGCATATCCCAGCATCAGTCTAGGGGCTCACAGACCAAATAGGAGACAGGATTTCAGGCTGCTATGAAAAATGGATGCATAAAGAGCAACACTGCTTTGCAAGGTGTGTAAAATAATAATCTCTGACACAGTGTCAGTAAAGCCTCAGTTGAACAACAGCATCGCACTTCAAGAGAGGTAAAAAGCAACTGGTGAGATCCAAAGGAAAGAGAAGCAGCTGATCAGAGATACAGAAAACTCTAGAGGAAAGACTGAAAATGCTGGAGTGTTCAACTGGGCCACTGTTTTCATATTTTAAAAGTGGATGCATAGAGGAAGATGATAAACAGTTCTTGGTTTCTGTGGTGAGCAAGATGAGAAAGAAACTGCAGGGTTAAAGTCACAAGCTTTTCATTGGGAAAATAGCAATTACAGTGAAGCTCTGAACTAGCTGGCCGATATGGCTGTGGTGTTTTTATTGCTGAGGGCTTGTAAGGACAAATTAGACAAGTATCTATGAGAAGTAATACGACAGGACTGAATCTGTGCTGGGTTAGGGAAGCAGACTGGATGTCCCTTTCAGCTCACTTCCAGCCCAATTTTCTATGATCCTATGATCTCATCTTTGCCTGCCAGATTAAAGAACCCTCTAGCATCCCAATTCTTCTGCATTAGTGTTTTTGGGGTGTGGCAATCTCAAACTGAATAGACTGAATATTTTTAACACCATTAAAAGTAGAGCTCATCCAGTGTTAACACAGTTGGAAAAAGCAGCTATTCCCCCTTTCCTTCCTCATTCTTTGACACTTCCCTTTGTCAGTATAGTGAAGGAAAGCCTTCTGCACACTGGAGTCCATTCTTGTAGCTGATACATTTCTATTGTACCCTTAGTAATGGACGAATAGGGATTTCTGTTGTTTAGGACGTACTTACACCATTCTTAATCCAAAGCCATGCATGCATTAGGAGGTGCTTCAAAAGATTTATGCAGCTTGTGGCTTGACACCAGGACAAAGAAACAGAACTGTACAGCAGGAGAAAAGTGCCATTTTTTTTCTTTTTACCTACTTAATATTTTCAAACTTTGTAATCTGAACTTGTTGGAGGACCTTTTCACAGTATCTGATGAATAAAACACTTTTTCATTTGCTTTTGTTTATGTGACTTCTCTCTATTTATGTGATTTGTTGAAGGCATCAGAGGCAACATATTTAAGCCACCTTCAGTGACAAGTACTTGGATATTTAATGGTCTCTAAAACAGCTCCTATCCTTGGGTGCTATATATTTAGCTGCTTAGCCAGTGTCCTGTTTTCTGCATTCTGCAACTGCAAACCTCCTGGTGTCCATGAATAATGATGTTTTTATTCTTTTTCACATAGGGCCGCTGGCATCAACAAGATTGTTAAGATGGGTTGGCGATGCTCTGATGGAGACCCCACAAGCCTGGGGATAGAAAGACATTGTTAAGTGTCCAGATCATCCCTCCTCTAATTCTGGGTACTTATGTCAGGACTACAGCCGCTGTGGACACTCTGTGCATATCTTAGTAAAAGCTTCCTAAGGAATCCAGATCTAAAATAGACTGAATTTTGTAATGCTCGTGTCACTCCACAGTCTAGGTAGGCATACCCATTGGATAACAGTCATAACATGGGCACCCAGGTTTTAAGCATCTCTGAGATGACAGGCCAAATCCAGCTTAATGACATGCTTTACAGAGGAAGTTAGCCTTGTTTGTTTCTTTTTCTCATAACCTAATGTGAAAAGATCAGCTGTGTTGGTTCTTTGACTCATACGAGGAGCTTTCCCTCCTAGACTTTGGATTTCTCTGCCTTCTTTGAAGGCAGTACAAAAAGGCCTCCTAGAGACCCAACAGTAGGTTCCACTGGATTCCTATCAGGTATCATTCCCAAAGGTCTGTTCCTGAACAAAAATCCCAGGGGCTTGATCAATGTAAAACCAAAACCCTTACTCGGGTCAGTGATTTCAGTGGAATCACAGTTAGGCCTAATTTAAAACTCCAGTGAGTGAGTGCAGGCAGACAGCAACAAGAGTGCCATAGTGGTGTGAGCATTTTCTGGTAGAAAGTAGAGTTGCAGAGCAACTGCAGGGCAAACTGACATTTGCTTATGTCTTTAGCAAACAAAGGACTACACATTTCTAGTTCCTTTCTCCAGGAGAGCAGGAATGATCACCCTGACTTTTCTTAAAGTCACAGCTTAACTCCAGAACATCCCAAAACAGTCTCTGAAGGGTCTGGAGGGTGACAAACTAAGTTTACATTGCAGGTATATTTGTAATATCCAATTTTGACCATCCAAAAGGTTTCCTTGAATTCAGAGGCAAAGTATGTGTTAGGTCTCCCATCTGTGGGGTTCCTTTAGCGAAAAATGAGTGGTTATGTCTTTCAAGAGGCTTAATAAAAATGTGTTTTATTTTTCATCCTCTGGGAAGCCATAGGGATATCATCATAAAAGTCTCTGGATCACTCAGTTTATGGCTATGATGGAAAACCTATTAAAAATTCCATCTGTGATGATAACATTCATTGGGTTCTTCAGCCCACTCTCTTCCCTGCTGTCAGTCTTTGGTGATGAGTTAAGGTGCAGCAGACATGTCAGGAAAACTAGTGTGATAGGGGGTTTAATTTCAGTTGGAGACTAAGACAGAGCCAAGGACATTAAACGTGATTTAAAGCAGGTGGGGTTGAACCTGCCACAACTGTTTCGTAATGCTGTGTTATTCTTAAAGTATGATTATATTAGTCTCTGCAGACCATCCCTGGATTTATGGTGTTTGCATAAATGCTTGGCTGTAAATTAGAAGATGTTTTTCAGTGGTGCTTCTCTACGGAAAACACAGATTTTTAGTGCCTGCTGAGCTATCAACCATCCTAAGGGAGATAAGCCAAGAAGATCCTGACTCCTGCAGGAATGGTGAAACATGCAAGACTGTGAACATTTCTGGGAGACATGGTTTATCTCTCGCAGATCAGTTGTGTTCCTGTGATTGGACAGGGACAAGGACAGTGGGAGACATTTGGTTTCCCAGGTACCTGTTTCTGTGGTTAAAAGGACAGCATGGCTGAGAGTGAATGGTATCTGAATTCATGTCTTTGGAATGACAGTCCAACTTCGCTCTCAATTCATGGGTGAAGACCATTTCCATGGGGCACAATTTCAAGTGCGTTGCTGGTCCTTCAGGCTAGAATGGCAGCGGCCACTGGATGCGATGCTAGCTGCATCTCTCTCCCAGACTACAAAGACTATAGTGCCTAACCATGCTGCCCTAATCATCTATGGAGCCTCAGGCAGACCTTTGAGCTATTTGTTCAGCTGGGGTAAGTTTTCCTTCTTAATCTTTTCAGCTTGGCAGGAGCACTGCTGAGCACACAAGGAAGCTCATTAGCTGCTGGCTGGATGTTTGGACAAGGGGATAACTCCTGCTGAGGCTGGTGAGCTCCGGTCCTGTCTAATTTACATTGTTATTTATTCTAAAGGCATTCCTGCGCTTCCTGAGTACAAGCTGGCTTTTCAGCACGTTTACAGCCACACTCCCACAGAGAGCTCAGCAGCAATAGACAATACACACAGAAGCAACAACCCTCTCGCATCATGGAGGACTGGCGCTTGTAGGCCAGCAGTAAAAGGAAGGCCACGCCACTCTGTGGAGAACGGAGAGGAGAAGTAATTCAGCAAGGTCCATCTGCTTCAGATTCTGGGGCCTTATATATTCTGATTGCTGCAATTTTCAAGTCACAGTTTTGCAGATACATGTCATTCTCAAGTACCCCTGGGAAGTAGGAAGATGTTTGCATTCCATCCTCTAGATGGGATTAAGGCGACTTGGTCAAGAGCACCCAAGCTGCCTTTGGCAGAACAGATTGCCAACTCTGACCACTGGGTCACTCAGAGGGGCAGACCTGCCTCTTTGCTTCTTGCAAGCTCAGCTGCAGAGGGTGTTTTTAGATGCACAAGCCTGAATAACAAAAACACACAGGGCATCTTAACTCAGAGCTAGGTGTGCTCTCATGAGCTGGCTGGTGGTCATCTGTGGGGACTGACAGCATGACCAGAAACACACTCTACTTCCAGAGTGGCACATAGCCAGTCTCCAGTCTTTAGTCCTGAGGTTGGAAGTCACATCTCTCTAGGGCTGATGTCACATCTGAAATTTAATTATGCTGTAAGGAGTATAATGATGTTATACTAAAAGTCACCACTCAGTGCCAGAGGGAACTATCTAGTCTAGCACCACTGGTAGTGACTCTCACAAATAAGCAACAGAGGAGACAGATATCTTTCATGGCTTGAACTGAGGGGCCATTCTGGGGCTGAAGGAAAGAGAAGGAGAAAGGAATGGCTGTTTTGTTACTCTGTTTGGCTCTCCAAGGGCTCTGGGTGCTTTTTTCACCCAGACCTGCAAGGTGATCAGTATTAGGGATTCACATCCTGCCAGAACTGCCCATATAGCAACAGGAGTTGGACACCTTACTGCTGTTCAAGGGAGGCAGATAGATTGGACATTGGGTCCTGTGGTGATGGAAGACTGACAGCTTGAGCAATCTCAGTTCACCTCCTAATCTTTGCCCAAAATCTCAAGACCTCAGCTGTTTGTTCTACCACAGTCCTCGGATTCTCCTTTGTACGGTGAAATTAATGCTTCCCTCCACCCCAAGAGGAGAAACATTCTGCAGATAAAATCCATTTGATATCTCAAAGTACTTGAAACCCTTCAATTTTATGTAGTCATTTGAATAGCCATCCTGACCAAAATATTCTCCAGCAGGAATGAGCACAAAGAAAACATCACTACTGACTGCCTCAGCCAGTCAGCTGCATCTTGGAGAGTCTGATGGCAGCAAGCAAAACTTCTGCTTATCTCTATCCACTGTCACTGGCTCCTCTTGGTGCCTCTTCCCCTGTTCTTGTAAGTCAGAGACTGTTTAAGGGTGGTCACACTCCTCGCCACTGAGAACACTGAACAAAACATGCCATTCACATTGTGCCTGCTGGGAGAGAGTCAAACACTGGCAAGGGGGAAACCACTGTGGTGTCTCCTTTGGCAGCCTCCCGGACCTATCCGAAAGCACTCCCAAGACAATTAAGAATTGGAAGATGAACTATCACTGGATGGACTCAGTCTGCTTTTAGAGAAACCTGGACGAAGAGCTGTCTCTTGCAACACCACCTCCCTGTGTAGACTTTTCGCTACATACTGAGTGTCTTCTGGACTAGATCTGCCTGCCACATAGTGCTCACAATGGGCAAAAGCCTCAGACCAGGAACTGCTGGTCTCAGTAGAGTGTCACCCTGGAGGTGATGAACACAAACAAAGGCACCTCTTTAATTTTTATTGCGCTGCTAAGCCCTCTCTTTTGTAGGGTTGGATTTAGCACAGAGCCCATGGCTGCCTGATGACGTGTGAATGGGATGTCAGAGAGGAACTGACCTTAGAGCTGATGACAAGTTGCACTGGCAAAAACTAGTGTAGCTAAGTGAAGGCTGAAATTGTGTAGCAGCAAAACCAAGGGAGATCTGGCATATTGTGCAGAAAGCAGGCATGAATATGTGGAATGGCAAAAACTGATTAAGACAGCAAACATGATGATGCAGGGGTGACTAGAGCAGGGATTGCTCAGGTGAGAACGGCATCATAGAAAAAAAAACAAGGTACGGGACTGTGAAAATCAGGTTGAGCTGCCAACTCGGCTGTTTCTTTATTGCACTTCTAAATTAGAGATATTTACAGCAATATTTCCCCATCTCCGTCTTTTCTTGTAGAAGTACTTGTTTTTCTTTTTGGTTTTTTTTTTTCCCTCTGGTAACAAAGACACCCTGTACATAAATCTTTATGGCTATCTTGCTTTTTTATATCACTTGTGTAACTCTACAAGACACTGATTTGTCCTGCCTTCCCTCAGGCAATTTTTCCATGTCCAGATTTATTTTCAAAGGGACTTGAGGGCTTCTGGAAGACAAAGATGATACATTTTTATATACTCTTTCTGTACTTTGGGCAAGGATTTTCATGTCACCTAGAGAATTCATATTGTAGGATTAAATATACATGCACATACATCCACATGGTCTTTAGCAAGCAGGCAGAACATGCTTTGCCCACACTCCAAACTGGTCCAACAGCCATGGAAATGCAATCACAAGGTGCTGAGTGACAACTAATATAAGCTACTTCTCAAAAGGGCTTATTAGCTGGGCTCAGCAATGCACTAAAATGACTACACAACTTCCCAAATGGACCTGGCTTTTCTTGGGTCAATTCAGAGCACAATATTTCATGAAGATAGGCAATACATTTTATCCCATAGGGTACTTTTAATGAGCTTTATCAGATTCAGATAGGAAAAAGACAGTCATAGGAACAGAAAAATCTCCACAGACCACCAACCTAGAGATCATAGTTGAAGAACCTTTGTGTGAGGACTAGCAAGACCCCAAAATGAAGTGAACAAGACTGATGTTGACAGTTTATTACAGTTCTTGGCTGCATTAGTGAACATTATGTATATATGCTTTTTTTTGGTAAGGTATTGTATGTTAAGCCAAAATCTACTGTGATTTATGTATCACTTCAAATTTGAGCTAGAGCTCATTGGTGCATTTTCAAAATAAGGAAATTTCATAGAATTGTATTGTTCTGAAGCCAGAGCACGTCACAGATATTTATCTGTCCATGACTAATATCCTGAATCAGGGTGAGCTAAGACGGCATTAATCTGCCCCCAAATCCACCTGCCCCACATTTCTCACTCCTTTTGCCTTTCCTGCTCTTATAGCAGTGGTGGCACCCTTGTGGTCTCATGATGAATGAAGTCAGGGAACTGATCTGGCTGAAAACTAGAGAAAGTATAAAAGCAGTTCAGTTTCAGATGGCTGAGTTTTCCAGTCTTAATTATCACATGGCCACCTTAATGCTTTCAGCTGCAGCACAGGACTGCACCGAGTTACTCTGACTGTAAAACTAGGCTGAAGTTTTCATCAGAAGTGCTGTTTAGACCCATGACATTGTAGTCACATGTGGCCACCGAAAGAGATCATGACACCAATTTTTTTTGAACCACAAATATCTTGTTTGATACTGTTTTGTTCCTCAGAAATATTCAAAACTCTTTTTTCCCACCCCGATGTTGAAAGGAAAAGATATTCCAAAAATATATTTTTGAAGCTGTTGAGAGTTTAAACTGTTGTCTTCTGGTTAGTTGTCTTGACAGTGTCAGATAACAGACTTTCTTCCTAGTTGACAAAGTGCAGCTGCAACCAGAAGGAGATTCAAAGTCCATGTTGAATGACATGCAAGTGAAATCCATGGTGAATGAACGCAGATGACAGTCTAATCAAATTGCTACAGTTACCTGGATGCACATATATGCAACCACAGAAAGAATGTGCCCATGTTTCTTTTGAGTAGGCTTTTTTAACAAAAAACAAAAACCCAATCCCCAAACTTAGGTAATTACACGTCCACATGATTGCAAATGTTGTTCCCAACAGCTTTTACACTTGATGGCCAGTTTCACTGACATTTGGCAGACAGTTCAAAGTCACAATGTCTTCAAAGTTACAACCGATCCTCTAGGTTTGGGGATGAATGTATCTGGGGAAAAAAAGGGGAGCCTTTTGTCCCCCCACTGCACAGACATCTTCAGCAGGACACAACCTTATTAGCCATCAGAGAATACATAAATCTGCAGAAAACCACTCTTTGCTGGTTCCTTGGCTTTGATTAGATGTTACAAATATGCAAAATTACTTTCACACAGTGCTCATGGTGTTTCCTTTCATTTTTCATAATCCCTCCCTTTCATAAGCAGTTCTCACCAGCTCCCAGCCCGCCAAGGACTAGCTGTGGCTGCAGAGGAAGGAGGGCCCACAAGATGCTATTTCAGCACTGGATCACAGAAAGATGTGCCCAACACTGCTTCATGCCTGGCATACCAGGCAAAAGATATAAGACAAAGACTGCAGCCCCCATAAGACCGTTGTCTGCACTGGTTTGTTAGGGGGAACTCCCTGTTCCATGCAAAGCATTCTTACTGTGTGCAGCGATATCCATACTCGGGTATCTTTGTGCAATGGACTTTGAGATCCTCAGGACCTCCCAACCATAATAATCACAGATGACCCTAGTAAAAGGATTGATTCAATGTGTCTGAAACAACTGGGCTGGCTGACTGCCTCCATCCTTCACCTATTGTGAATCATAGTCACTTTTGAGGGCAGAAAGAGAAAGGCATTAAAGTCTAAGGAACAGCATGGTCTTGTGGGGAGTGTGTTATTATTATAGGACCTACATGACCTATGTGGGGCATTCACATCACATCACCCAGCTGGAGACATGCAACTTATCTGTCTGGTTGCATTCATCTCCCTCAGATGCAGTGGGGACATCAGCAATCCAGAGCACAAGAAATTAGGTTCCTTCTAAACCATTCTCTAGATGAACTTCTCTCTCTGCCAGTTTTAACATTCTTGTATAGCCCTTTTCAATCTCCAGCATTTCTAGAGTGTCATCTGCCTACCTTGATACTGATCTGTTCAGTGATGTCAGTCCCTAGCAACACCTTTGGTCTCTAAGACATAGTAGCACACAATTTCTGAATTAGTTTCTAAGATCTCTCCTTAGCAAGTGAATTCCATGCAATATTTGTCTGTCTTCATCCTCAACAGTCACCCTCTCTTCATCACCCTCCCTTTCCCAAACACTCTCCTGTATGCTCTCCAGGGCTCACTACTGAAGATGAATAAGAAACAATGGATAAGAACAGTAAGAAGGTTTCACAATGTGAGGCTAAGTAGTCTGTGCTGACAGCTCCAACGGGATTTGCTTTGGTTCCAAAGGACAGTCAGTCCCTACAGATTTCTAAGGTAAACAACACCTTGTGTGTTTATTGTTGGTTTGGGAGAGAAAGCAACCAGCTTTGGTCAATTTTTCCACATGAAAAACCTTTCAACTGGCAGCATTTTCCTTACACCTTAGAGAAGTCTGTTATGAACCCCCCCAAGGTTTTGGGAACTCCCTCTAGTGAGTGGGTTTGCCATGACCAATGCTCTGATAGACAAACTTCCATCCAGTTGTGCAGGTGGCTGAGACCCCAAAAGAACTGTTGTACCACAAAAGGATTTCATAGGTTGCATCAAACTCAGAGACCTTCCACCGAGATTCTCACTATACTTTCTTCCTCTGCCCCATTCCTGTGAAGTCACATGGGATATACAATACATATCACTAGGAGATATAATATATATAACCTTCTATAACCTCAGGGTTCCACAACCCTCCTGAGCTGGGAGGAGGAGAAAGTGAGGCAACTGTGGGGTCCACCTTATCTGTTTTCCTGACCTGACCTGAACACCACTGGGCAGTATTGACAGGCTCCTTGGACCTTGGACCCCCTCACGGAGAGGCCAGGTGCTGCTATCCTCACCCCACCACACCCTGCTGCCAAGTCACCATTTCCTATGCAAGGGGTTTTATTATTTTTTTCTGTGGACAGGATGTGGCCTTACCTCTCTGAGAAATTCAGTAGGGAGCGCAGTCACCATAGATGCCTATAGGACAGCAAATAAGAATGGGGCAAGTGTACAGAGATACTTAGGTGTGAGACATATTGGACACAAGCCGTGCAAGGAAAACTATTTCTAGAATAAAGATCCCTTACCCAGCCTTCCCAGAGCACTCCAGTCCCATCCCATCCTTTAAACTGTGAGTCCTAGGGACAAGGAGAACAAATAGCCTGAGAGTTAAGACATGGTTCATAGGCTTGGGAAACCTGGTTGCAATTCTTGGCTCTTCTATTAACTTCCTTCCTGACCTTTTCCAAGTGCTTTCATTCCTTCTGTGGAGCAAAGCTTATTAACAGACTCTCTTCAGCGTTGCTCAGCCCCAGGCCTGGAAAATGGGGACTGTATGACTTTTCTTCCTTCAGTCACTTGTTAGGTCAATTTAGATGAGAAAGGTGTTTGGAGGGTAGAAAATGAACAACAAAAAACAATTCAACACATGGCATACATCCAGCATGGAAAACCCAAACCTAAATATTCAGGTTTGACAAAACTGTAAACAACTGGAAGCAGCATGTGTTGTAATAGGAGGCACTAGGGAGCCTTGCAAATGGCCAGTGGTCCCAAGTCAGCCTGTAATACAGTCACTGAGTTTCTAGCACATTGTTACCCTGATTTTTACTGAAGTTTTTCAGTTCTGGTGTGATGTGTGTCTCATCCTAAGCTACAACACACTGTGGGCAGTTAAAATCACACTGGGTGGCAGAAACCCAATCTTGATAGTCTCAGGCTTACCATGTAGAAACCTGTCTTTGGAAAGCATCCTCAGAGCTGCCACTCACCTCCCCACACAATGCACACATGTCCTTTTGAAGGCTTGAAGCCTGTTGTACAATGTTCAAAGGCTGTAAGGCCCACCGTGCACCCAGGATGAGAGCTGGCACAGACTGTGGTCCTGGTTCCTTCACTTTCAGGGAGGAGTTTATTAAAGAGAGAGTCCTAAAGGAGCAGATTTTACCCCTAATTTGTAGAGAAAACCAAAGTCTCTCTAAAATAATCCATGCCAGATCTGCAGAATGGAAAAAAAAAAGAAAAAAGAAAATTCTTCCTGTTGACAAACCTGGCAGTGGGTTTAATCTGCAGGCCATGAGTAGGATATACCTGCTGTGCACCAGTGGGAACGCTCATTGCCTCTGGCAGCACTTGGATGCTTTCACCGCACCCTGTCTCTAGGTACAGTTCAGCCCCAAACTGCCAGGAAGAAAATGGGGAAGAAGACACAGAATTCATCCTATGCTTCAAGGAAAATAAAATCTTCCTCTTCCATCTGTGCAGCTGATGGGAATCCCCTACATCCTTTATAAGCAACAGTGCAAAAATGATTAGTGAAGTGGCAATAAAATCTCCTTCTCACCCTCCCTTTTAGGAACACATAAAACACCCATGAGCCTCCTCATCAAAACCTTTCTTTTTAACTCCAGGATTGCCATGATGCTGCCATAGAATGTTAACCTTATCAGGTTCCTCTCTGAAACCATGTACTTTCCCTTCAAGAAAGCTGCTTCAAATAGGTGGCATGGAGGCTTACAGCTGTAAATGTTTCGCTGCTTGTTTAGACTGTCACTGATCAGGAAGCATCTGCAATAATTTTGTATGGAGGAGGCTTGGCAGCAGTAAATTACCATCTGACCTGATGCTGTGGTTGCTTAGCTTTTTTATTCTTTTTTTCTTGCTCCTCCAAGGAGATCTGGGACCCAGGACATGTTAAACATTATTTTGCTGACTTTAAATTGTTTTGCAATATTGCAGTCAACTTGAATGCCAAACTTATGCCTGTAAATTCTATTTTTAACCTTGATTTTGTCAGTGCAATGGATACTGTCATATCAAAGTATTTAAGGGTTTGTGGTAAAACTTCCTCAAACCCATTTTTGCTCAGATGAAAACAGTCTTACTGGAAGCCTATACAGATAGAAGCTATAAAAGCTGGGTTTCAAATTGAATCAGGCTGCAGGAAGAAAACAATCTTTTTGCACCATGGCAGCATAAAAGGAGGCGTTTTTTTGGAACTGGGACTGTTTCTGTTCATAGCATACACATAATACCAGGCTAAGTCCAACCCAGCCCCAAAAGGATCCCATGGATGAAAACTCCTGCAAAATTTGTGCAAAACGGTGCTTTTTGGCTGCATCCATGTAACTGAGTTAGCACTTGTCAGCTCAGCTGGAGTGATTGTTTGTCTTCTAGTCCTTCAGAGAAGGACACAAAACAGATTAGACTGAAACCGTGCTTCTGACTGCACAGCAGTGAAGCCCTTGTGGCCAGGGTCCAGTATCCCGAAACCACAAGATGAAACCCTTACCCAAAGCAGGTGGGTGGGTGGGCTCAGCTGTGGGCAATGGGCAGCCTGGATGGGTCACATTTCATGGCCAGGCAGTGGCAGCGGGGTATGATGCCAGCCACAGGGAATTCTGTGTGTGTGAGCCACGCTGAAGAGTCAGTAACATCTGCCTTTATAACAAGGCAAAAGGCTCTTAGTTGACAGGTAAACAGAGTAATCCAGATCTTCATGGAGGCATCCAGTCATAATCTTCTAAAATAAGGGGGATATTGCCTATGGACAAGGGAGTGTGGCCACAGATGCATTTCTGGATCACCTCCATGTAGATAGCCATCTCTGCAGCACAGCAAGCCCACAATCCATTAATTTCTCTCAGGAGCTCAGGTCCACTCTCCAAGAACCAGCTACGAGATATGATGCCACATGAAATCCTTGAGCTCACTGCAGTAGAATAAAGCTGACAACTGTGGGTTGAGCCTATTGCAGTTTTAGACACAGACTAGAGGACTGGATACTATTTACCTCCAGGAATATCATTGGGAAGGCTGTTTTGGGGAAATGTTTATTTGTTGGCTTGGTTTTTTAGCTTTTCTGGTCTTTTTGCACTAAAATCCAACAAACTGTGGAATCAGAATATTGTGGAAGACCAACTTTTTCCAGAGAACTTCAAAGTACCTTTGTGAAAAATAATAGATGCTCTTGGACTTGCCTGAAAAATATAAATTGTTCAGAGTAGAAATTTTTCAGAGAAATTTTTCAAGGTAGATCCATCATATCTATCCAACAACAAAGAAGTGAGTGAGTCGCATATGACTACAGCAAAGCTGAGAAATGTTGATGGTAAAATGAGAGACAAAAGAAGAAGAGGAAAAAAGATATCCCATGGAAAACTGCCTTTGAATGTCACATAAATTTATTAGCTACTTAACCTGCAAGAGTCTTGCAGGATATCCTAGCTGGACAAAAGGATACTGCTGTGACTACATTCTCATTGCTAATATTGTAAAGGAAAAGGCCAAGTAAAGAAAAAGATGCTGAGATCTAGAGGTAATAGTAACAGCCTGAAACAATTCTGAGGAGTGAGTTAAGTACTCATTCCCTCAGGTTTTCATGATGATGAGCTGAGGTCTGGTTCAGCTTCTCTGGGTGCTGATAGAGCTGCACAAACTGGTGTTGTTATCTTAGATATCTTTTCATCCCACACCAGTTTGGGATCCTCCCCCATTCCGTTTTGGCTATGTCTGCACTACTTTCATACAGCAGCCCAGGGAGAAACGAAGAGGATGATGAACTTTCACCCAGTTGGCTTCCTTATGGACAAGCTTCAGATTGTCCCCAGGCTCCTATTTTTGCCTTCCAGCTCACTAAATCACCTCAGGGACTGCAAAAGTATCAGCCATCTTTTAGTGTGGAATGGTGCACGGTCTAGAAAGCATGCAGGACTTGTTGGCTTATTGTCTGAAAGAAGACTCCAGCCCTGCAACAAGCACATTGTTTCAGAACAGGACTCTGGCTGAGAGTTCATAAGACAGATGCAAATGCTACTAGCAAAGCAACACACCCATTAGAGGGAAATACATCAATTAAAAGGTCTTGCTCTAAAAAATCCCATGTGTTCAAGCAGATTGCATGCACATACAACATACAATTGCCCGAAACACACATTTGCACTTGCAAACTATGCTTAGGCAAGAAAGTACTAAAAACATGGCCCAGGTCAAGTCTTGACTGGAAAGAATTTATTGAAATGATCCATCTGGAGGTGTTCAGCCACCAGACTCTGCTTCTGGGGTGTAAGTATTGGCTTTGGGCACAGGTTCACAGGCAAGTCTAATGGTGCACAGCTGGATCTCACACGCCCATAAGAAGGCTCATGTCCCACATCTGGACACCAGTCTGTCAGACCAACCACCTTGCAAGCTGGCTGTGCTAGGTACCCCTTCCCCGTGTTTTCCCTCAATCTTCACTCTGACTTCATGGCTATCCATTATGATGTTATTCTCAGGCTATAAATGACACAAAAAGTTATGTTTTCACGTTTACATGATGGTGTGTAAATGTCCAATGAAATACCCAAAATATAGCACCAGTACTTCCTTCTCAAAAAGAGCTGAAAACACTAGGAGATTCATATGGCTCCTGCTCTCACAAGATCATGCTTTTCTTCATTGGCTTTGAACTCATTAAGTGGCACTAGTTTATAGTGCCTGGATCCACATCGGTAAAGCAGGGTCACATCATGCATGATAGCCTTATTTTATTTTTCATACCAGCACCAGATGGCTCATAAACTGGACGGTTTGTGTAAGAGCAGAACCTCTCCTCTTCTTTAACTTCATCACAATTTCACCAGCACCAAACAGGCCAAGGCATTCCTGTTAAGTGACCAATTAAACCACATTCATTATTTAAAAACAAAAATAGACAGGGCTTTTTTTTTTTTCCTTTGTGTCCTGTGAACCAAGTGCTAGAAGGAATTTTTACCCCCAAATGAAGATTTATTCTTTGAAAAAGCTTAAATAATAAAAGCAAAAGACAAAAATAAACTCTTCTTTTTTGTCTTTCCAGCTAGCATTGCCTTTGAGTAAATTGGAAATCGTTCAGTCTTTATAGTTTTAGCCGGAGGTGATGATAGCCTGAGAGAATCATATTTGGTTGCAAGGTCTCTGACTACAGGCTTCAAAGGTCTATATTGTAACTGTATTATAGCAAACTTGTTTCCAGGATTTTTCTTTATGAAAGAACATGGCACAAGCAGGTTATATGGATGCATCTTTAATTGCTTTTATTTTTAAAGGAGTTTGAGAAGGAACTTCCATTTCCTCTCTCATTAAATGAGTTGCAGTGTTTTTTCTGGTAAAGAAATTGACCTATAAACAATGCTGGGAAAATATTGCTGGGAACACATTCATCAGGAATAGATAATCTCCTTTTTAGGACTGTGTAATTATTAGAGGGAAACCCTAGCATGGAATGTGGGATTTAAGCGCTTCAGGGTAATACACACTCAAAGCAAAGCAAAAACCCAGGACAGAATCAGATTTTGGTGAACAGTAAAAAAACTGTGAGAATTGTTTTGGAAAACTTATTATGTGATCAGGCAGAATCTGGTTATCTTCTCCCAGATTCCTGGTAAAATGTCCATGGACGCTGTGAATAATCTTTCCTCCAAACTCAGTGGCATATGGAAGAGCAAATGATCACCCAGACAGCATCAGTGTCTGTGAGATCTTTAAGGACATGTTCTTTATAAGGTACAATCACCCTTCTACAGCCTTAAATCCAAACCTTCCTGCTGCAAATACAGAGAAATTGGATCTGAAGCCCCGAAGCGGAGTGCTCTATGGCTTGCACTATGGGTTCCCAAGAAACTACAGCTGATCTGTAAGTACCAGGTTTTCAGATGATGGATTTCAATTTCCATGGGCTCACATTGCAGAGGGATAAGATTCATGACCACACTTCAAAGGTCACTCAGAGTGGGATAAAGAACTGGTAACACTTGAAATGTAAGCAAACCTGGGCAAAAATTTTACACCCAGGAGAGGGTCATCTGGGCCAGTTAGAAAACAGGATTCCAAATGTGCTACTTTTGCCTTGCTACTTTACTTTGCCTTTGTTACTTCCCAAAAACTCCAAATATTCCTCTTGCTTTCCTTCCCTGCCACAATAACCGAATACAGGGAGGATAGGTTTGCTTTCCTCCCTGAGCATAAGCCAATGGAAAATAAAAGAGCTCATTCAGTGAGCATCCCTAATAGGAAACATCAAGAGAAAGGGAGAAGTTACAGGCAACAACAGTTTGTGCAGAGAAGAACTGCTCCTGACAGGCAAATGTTGCAAGATTTACTGGAAGACATCAACTGCTTTTAAGCACTCCCATTCTCCCCTTGTATTTTCTCTCCTTCAACTGGCCACAGAGATCTCATTCCATCCTCTTCAATTAATTGCCTTTACTTGTCACCTCTCCCTGTTCTGGGGGCTGTGAATTTTCTAGATGAGGCATGTTCTATTACTGTATTTTTCTTTTTCCCAGTCTCTCCTCATTTTAGTGTGGGATGTGCTCTAAGTTATGGTGCTTACAGCCAGTTGCTACTCGTTTATACAGGTCCCAGGACTGTCTGCATTTGCTTCGAGTATGAATGCTCAAGTTTTATGAGGAGGAGAAAAAAAACTCTTGTTCATTTTTCTTTCTGACCTTGCTGCAAGACAAATGTTGAGCTGCCTTCCTGTTAGCAGCATTCAGATAACCTACTCAGAGAGTAGGTTTTCAGCACAGACTGGGGGGAGGAGAAGATGAGAGTACATATGGAAGGGTCTCCAGGCTCCTATTAGCCAAAATGGCAAGGCTAATTCTCTGGGTTCTTTCCTAGAAGTTTGGCTCCAAATGTTCCTTTTTTATAAAAGGCAAAAAAATCCCTTATGTTGTTAATTTGACTCTTAATTTGCCAGTTCTGTCTCATGAATGTTGTCCTGTCCCTTCATGTGTTCTCCACTAGTGTAGGCAGACTGAAATTTTACCCTCCCTGACCTCCTTGGGGATTCCAGTCTTGTTTCCATTCTTGCTTCCTTATCAAGTTTACCAGAGGTCTTAGAGCACACTGCAAATTGGCCACGGACACAAAGGAATGCATCGAATAAGCAATTGCTCCACCTATCCAAACAAGCCCCCCCTTTCCCTAATCCCTGCTGGGAGCCTGTGGGTCTGCCTAGAGTACGGGCACTCTTGTGCACTATTTCGTTTGAATTTTCAGTGACCCAAAGGCCCTTCTTGCAGTGAAAATTCGTGGAAGAACACACAGTGGGAAGCAGTCACCAACTAACTTAGAAGATGACTGTGTGAAGACATGGTGCAATGTAACACAAAGCAAAAAATGTTTGCATCCCTGGATAGTTCTTGCCTAGGTAAACCTGCCCCCATGGAAGCATGTGGTTTTTGGGTGTACACAAGCATGTATTATGCAGATATTTCTGCAGCTTCATCCATCCTTGCCTAGCCATCTTGATCTTTTTTGGACCCACACTCCTGAAGCTCAGGTGAAAGAGACTCTACCCCAGAGTACGATGGGGTAATATATAAAGACACACAATACAGGTGTTACCCCCTAGGGTAAGCTGCAGCTGGACTCTGTCAGAGCAACAGCATTAAGGTGTCTTGGAGAAATGGCTCATTAAATCCACATTGTTCTGCAAACTCCTCCTTTCCCTGAAAGGTCAGAGCTCTGGTCAACACTGTTGGGATGCTGCTGGATACAAGGCGTTGTTACCTTCCTCAAAACAGAAGGAAGTGTTAGCTTATTGACTTTCTAACTGATTTCCATTGCTGGGACCATTTGCAGCTCTGTCATTAAACTAGCTGCAGACCTTTGATTAGTTACTTCTCCCATTGATAAAGACCGCCCAGTTCACAGTAGTGAGGACGCAGTAATTTTCTTTTCTAGAGACAACAATCCAAATAACTCAAAATCACAGGCCACCCAAGGCGCTGTCCTGTCCTCTGTCCTCATCTGACCTCAGTCTATGGGTTTTTCCAAACCAGGTGGCTTTGGCAAGCCGCTTTCCTTGGTGATCTTCACTGAGAAGCCACTTCTCAGACACACATGGTTTCACCCTCACTTCCTTACACACACTTGGATGGGAAACTGAGTTTCTATAACCTTATTCACTTATATCAGCAGCTTGGCTGTGAATTGTCATGAATTTTATCAGATGTTCTTTCTGCTACTGTTACTCTCAGATCCAAGTTTCAAATTAAAATATGTAAAAGTTTTACTCCTTCAACACTGTAGTTAGCAACATAAGTTTGGTCACTGGACTCCATATGAGTCCTCTTCATTTATGGACTATACTTCACGCTAAAAGTCTGTCATTCAGCTTTTTCAGTTACATAGGCCTTGATACAAGTAACTTTGCTATCAGAGACAAATCCCTCAGAGGTATCTGAGTAGGTCAGTCCTGAAGAAATCAGTAGCAAGTTAGGAATGAGACTCTTTAAGACCTAAGCCTAACAATCTTAAACGGCCTAAGGATTCACTTGACCTTTGTCTAGACTCACTCAGCACATTTCTTAGGTACTTACCTTGGGTATCCTTGGATTTTTTTTTTACATTCTTTCTTTAAGTCCAAGTCAGCTGAAGAGTGTGACAGCAATGTCCCTTAGATCAATCTGTATGAAGAATATACTCATTTCTAGACCTCCCTGACAGTGGGATTGTTTAGGGTTTGCAACAAGAGTGGACCAAAAAACCAGACATGTAAGTGCAATCTTTGAGGTAGCCACTAGCGACATACGAAGGTCAAAGACCAGGAAAGAACAGGTTGCAGAGAGTCAGGATTGTTGACTGAGTTGCCATTAGAAAACACTGACGTTCCAACCCCTCCCCCCCCCCCCCCCCACATTTTTATGAAAGAAAGTGTTGTCATGAAATAAAACAAATCCAAACACTCAATTAGCGCAGGTTTCTCAGGTTGATGATGGAATTTCTGATCAGATCAGAAGAGACTTTCAGTTCAGAACAGCTGTGAATATAGAGAAGAGGACATATGTCTTGGAATGAGTGTGACCACCTCCCAGGTTTGATGGATGCTCTTTTGGGATCTTACCACCTCATTCATACTCATAAACAGCTGAAAGATGGATATTCTTAAGCCTGTGTTGACTTCCCTGGGGTAACAGCTCCCTCCACAGATGATCTCTTTGCTATTTTAGTCAGCTGACTCTTTTCCAGAGAGGAGACCAAGCTTTTGTTTGTTTGTTCAGGGGGAGGAAGGGAAGAGAGAGCAAACCCTCCCCCCCCCAAATCCCAACTAAACGAACCAAAACCACTACAAAAGGATTTGGGTTTATCCTGTGGTGGGACATGAAAAATTTCTGAAGTCCCAGAAAGTTTCACAGGATGAAAAAACTGTTTTCTGCCCAGATATGTTTGAAAAGAGACATTCAAGAAAATATGGATCTAAATTAACTTTTTTTTCAAACAGATTATTTAACCCAAAATAACTTGGGCAAGTCTATTTGCCTCTAAGCTCATTAAAATACCATCTTATGGACACTTTTTCTAAGGTTTGAGTCATCAACTTCACTTCCATAGTGAATTAAGGCAAATCAGACTGAAGCCACATTAATTCCAAATAAAGTAGTCTATCAAGGGGTTCAATGTAGTATAACCATCAGCTTGAAATTCATCCCGCTGGTTAATTCACATGGACTATGCTGCACGTCTCTGTGTAGGCAAAGCTGTTCCAGGAGTTTCTGACCAACTACCAAAGTCCAACACCACGCAATATCCTTTCCTGCTTACTCACACCCCATGTGGAATGTGCTCTGGAGCCAGCACTAGTAAATTGTCAACTAGTCGGCAAGATCACATTGAATTCTTGTTTGCAGCCAATGTTTTTCTCTGAAGGAAGATGGCAACACTTGTACCTCCAGTGACCCTTTCTGACGATTCCTTGTTAAGTCTATGGCATGCCATCTGTCCTACATTATCTTTACTCATTTCTTTTTCTTTAGGATATCTATTCTACAGGATGTGAGCCTGTGGAACTCACTGGCACAGAGACATGGTTGTGAATCAAAGTCTCGTCACGTTCAATAAGAGCTTAAGCATCTGGGATTGCAACAGTGAATCTTAAAACAAAAATGAAATACATCCTACAGCTGTGGGATACAAGCCACTCTATCAGAATTTTCCCCATCACCTACAGCTTTTGTTTATGAGGTTTCTTGCACTTATCCTAGAGCAACTGCTACTGATCAACCTCATCAGACAGATCTGCCCTCAGATTCAATAACTCTTTGTTGTGGACCTGAGTGGGCTTATTTCCTTTGCAATGCTAACATCATTGTCAAGTGCATTCACCCTTTAAATGGCACATCTCAGAGGAACAGCCCATTCACAGAGGCACATGAATGAACTCAAATAGTCCCTCACGGGTCTGGATCCCAAGGCTCAGACATTGCTTCTGTATGCTGCCAAGTCCAAAGTCAATCAGCTTAGAGCTCTGGCTTGGTAGCACAAGGAAAAAATACTTCCCATTTCTTACTGATAGCCCCTTTTTAAGTCTCAGCAACATGCTCATCCTCCCCCCCCTCCCCCCCCAATATGTCCTCCTCTTCTTGAAAAGCAGCAGACTTTGTCATATAGAAGCTCCTTTGGACCTGCATATCAAACTCAAATCTTCTTTAATAGGGATTTGACACTTGACCATATTAGCAGCCCCTTTGGACAAAGATGTATGTCTCTCATGTCTTCATTTTTACACAATAGTCTGTATATTTTCATTGCTTTCCATTTTTTCCCTAGGTATAATGTGGTTTCTGCTGACAAGGTAGAAGCTGTGGGTCAGAACCTGGTTCCTTATTACGGTGGGATATGAGATATCCAGGAAACACGCTGGCCAGCTTTCAGAATTCAGATCACCTCTGTGTGCTAACCAGAGGATTGTCATGTGTGTAAGGACACAACCTCAGCCTGCACTGTAAAAGGAGAAATATCGTATCGGCTGGTTCCAACTGGGGTACTAAGCTCGTTTTTCTGCGTAAGAAATTTACACTGATGATCTAGGTAGGGTTAAGTAGCAGGGGGATTACTCTGTGGTAAAGCAGAATGTTATTAGATAGAATTGCCTACTTTGCAAAACTGTATCAGATAACAGAGGAATGGATAAAAAAGTGCTATTTCAAAATACAGAACAAAGGGAGGAAATTCTCCTCCTCTGACTGAGCCTGCAGAGTGTGGTACTGTTTTGACTGTAGGTCCCAAGCATCACAATTAGAGCTAAGAAAAAATTCTGAATTTCCATCCCATGCGAAATTCTGACATTTCAACATTTGTTTTAAGTTCCAAAACATGAGGTTAAAGAAAAAGAAAAAAAATCCCTAATTTCCATTTTGTAGAAAATGTCAAGAGTTTTTTTTATTATTTTTAAATGTCAAAATGTTTTGTTTTGACATTTAAAATCTAAACAAAATATTTCAGCATTTCTGAAATAGAAGCACTTCAGCCCTGAAACATCCTGCAGAGGGTTTCTTCCTCTTAGGTCACTTCAATACTTAGTTTCACTCTCCTGCACTGCATTGCCTTCTGGGAGTTGTTGTCCCAGTCTGTGTTTTGTCCTGTGGGCTAGTAACCAGATTGACTACATCTCCCATTAAACTTCCCAAATAGGAATCCTGCCATGCTCTTAAAAAAAAGGAAGCTCTGTCTGCCTTGTGGGATACGTAGTTTTATAGGAAGTCCACACCCCTAAGAAGAACATGGGCATCTGGCATCTTGCAATATACCATAAAGAAATGTAGATGCCTGTTTTGTTGCACAGATTTAGAAATGAAGCAGTTTGTGATAGTTCAAAGGAGGACGTGTTGGGGGGGGGGGGGGGCTGAAGCAACTGAAAACCATTTCAGTCTGATATTCTCCCTGTTTCCAAAATGACCTTTTTCCATAGAAAGTTTTGATACTCATGTATCCCAGTGGAAATCTCCAGAGAATCTTTTGCTGTAGCACTTCGCACCTTGTGCTAGTAAATACAAGACTACTGTTTCGCTGCTCCTGGTCATTCTATATCTAAAACAAGAAAAAAAAGAAAGAAAAGCTAGGAAGATTGATTTTTGAGTTCATTCCTTCAGCCAGCACTCTGGTTTAGATAAGACATTTGCTCAGTGACACAGAGCACTCCAAAGCAAAGCCAGCCACACATTAAACATTGTCCCTTTTATCGGCCATCAGCAGAGCTCACCGCTTTTCTAGCATAATCCCGGGTTTCAAGGATTTCCCCATGGCTCGACACCTGCATACATTGCATGTTTTCCTCTAGCTCCCTGGTGTCCATTTGAGGAAAAGGTCTGTGTGTCTCAAACTTCCTCACTTCCTAACCCCCACCCCTGGGACTCATAACCTCTCTGGCTGACGTGCAGTTCTGCTGCACGGCCTAAAGCCTTGTTGCACTGATGCCTTGGCTACAGCACTTGGCCTCAGGCACTGGTACTTCTGCTGCTGAGCAAAGGAGTGCTCAGTGCCCGCAAATATCTTAAGTAAGTGTGGTGGCCTGCTCTGCTCCCCAAGGATTGAATTGCATGCTGGAGGCAGGCAGAAGACAACTTTCTGTCCCAACACGCATGGCTCTCTCTGCACTGCCCAAGAGTGGAAAGAACATGTAGGTGGAAACTGCAAACCATGCAGGGCCCCACCCAGCAGAAACTCACAGGGAGAGATTCCTCCCTGTGTGGGGGGAGCTGCATCCCTTGCTGATGTCCTGAACCTACCAGCTGCCAGTGTCAAAGATCTCTTCCCTCTGTTCTGCTGCATCTGGCCACTTTCTCCGCTCAGGGCAAAAGCCTCTGTTTTTCATGGCTGCTTCTTCCATTGCTGTCCTGCTGCCAAGGGGTACCACACTGACAGGGCCCTGGGCTCTGTGAACAGGAACGCATCTGCAAAAAACTCCAACAATTTTTATGTTCATGGGTGTTCTAGGCATTAAAACCTGGGCGAAGAAGTGCTTCTAAATTTCCTCCCCCAAGGCAAGGTTAAGAATCTCCTTAACTGAGGTGTACACCAGGTAGTAGTCTTTGTAGTGCTAGTAATACTGTCTCCTCTGGGTCTTATTACTCACCTAGGAGCCTCAATCCAACTTATGAAAAGTAGAGGAACCAAGGTCTAGAGAGGGAGAAAGTGACTTACTCAGAAAGAGCAATGCAGTTCAGCAACTTAGGTGCAGGATATGCAGTCTTGAAAGCCAGGAGAGGGAAATGCCAAAAAATCATTGCCATATCTCCACATCTGTCTATGTGGGGGGAAACATTAATGAGGAAAAGTCAAATTCCTTGCCTTCAGTATATAGCAAAAACTAGGCCATTCCCTTCTTTGATTTAATTTAACTGAGAAAAAAACATGTCAAAAAAGATTAGAATTCTCTAAGAAAAAGAAGCTATTATTCCTTGATGGATCTAGACAGCCAGAAAAGTATGGAAGAAACCTTTTTTCAAAGTCTGCTTGCTTTTCTTTTTCCAGGGCCTGAAAGCTCACTAGTGAGCCATAGAATTGACTTGTGCAGTAAGGGCTCTGGAAACACAGCTGCAGTCAGGATGGGGATTCATCCCATCTCGTTATAAGTACCTTAGCAAAAAAGCTCAGGATTGCAGCCCTGTGCCCCAGGGCTCCATCTCTACTCAAGAGAGAGAAACTTCACCCCCAGAAGGTGACCAGGAGTGAAGTAGTGTGGAACAGCTGAGCTGCTTTAAAAATGTAGCAAGTGGGTGAGGAAAGCAGGTTTCAGGCAGAGGTGAATTCACATACGGTCTCGACCAGACTGCAGCAGGCTGTGCCATTAGCATTTGACTGCGAACTGCCATCAAAAATAAGCAAGCAGATCTCGCTCAGAACTTGGAGCCAGCTCTTTTCTTAGGCGGGATGACGCAAAGGGGGAGCAGGAATACCACACTGCTCATCTTGCGTCTCTGGAACAGGAAGAAACCTTCCCCTCCTCCCCAAGCGACGCCTGTGGACTCCCCCAGGCCCATTCCAGCTGACCCCCAGCAGGGTGACAGGCCCCCGGACACCCCGCAAACTCTGACAGCTCTCAGCCGTCCACCAGGGGAGCTAATGGCGCAGGCCTTGCTGGCGAGAAATCGGAGAGCAATAAACGTCCCAGAGATGCTGCTGAGTCGATCCGTTTCCTGCACGCAAGCTGCACATTGTAAAAACTGAGGCTCAGATTCTTTTTCCTGTTTGCACTGGAGCAGACCGCAAAAATTGCACAATCCTACGGGCCAGACCCAAGGTGAATCGTGAGACGATAGATTCCAAGGCAATATTTCACACTTGCTGAAAAAGTGATACAGCCCAGGGGAGGGGGCTGTAATTAGGGAGAACACTGACAACTCACAGACAAAGTCGTTCCATAAGCAGAGGAAGAAATGAAAGTTCATTTCCAAAGGCTCTCATTTGCATGGATTCTCCAGTGTTTAATAAAAGGTGTGATCCATGAGTAAGAGAGTCTCTCTCCTTTCTCCACTTGCTTGTTTTCATGAAATATGATAGGCACAATCTTCCAGGCATTCTCCCTCCTGTCAGGTTAAAAAGTTGTTAGCTGGAGGTTGTAGGGGCTGACACACAGACAACATGATCACATTAAACTCTGTTTCCTGGGGAAGCCAATCTAAAGTAAAAGTTTTGATCTGTGAAGACATTTGCAGTGGTGAGGTGGAGGGTGGCAACTTTAAGATAAATAATGGTAGAGGGCTGAAAAGAAAATAAAGTTGCTTTTTTTGGCTTTAAATGTCTTCTGGAGGGAGTTTTTCTGAGGGCTTTCTCACTTGTGTTTTGTCAGTAAGAAGAGGGTAAAGAAGAGGGGAAGCAGAATAATATCAGCAAAGCACTCAAGGCAAATTTGGGTTACATGTTTCTCAGCAAAAAAATAAATACATATATGTGTATAAAAGTATTTTTTATAACTGAAAAAATTGTCCAAATCCAGAGAATGGAATTATTGAAAAAACATTTGTCTTTTCTTTTACAAAACCTGGAAAAGGCTGCACGAGCCATCTCCCAGAAGAGTCTGCTCCCTCAGCAGCTGCAGTGCCTGACTGCTGGCCCAACAGGATCAAAACTCAGAGAAATGCTGGAACAATATACAAACTGTACAGCATTGAAAAGAATTCACTCAAGGGCATAGATATCTCCATGAAGTAAACCTCTCCCCTACTCTGCCTTTACCTTCTCCTTCTCCTGAGCAGTGGTAGTGTCTGGGCTGTTCTTCTAGAACATATAGACTCCTTAGACTGGTAACCCTGGGTCCCTATGACCAATCCTTTCCACAAGTGGATGAGTGTCCAATGACACCAAGGATGTCATTTAACTTGCATGAAAATCAAGCACTGCAGAAAAGGCAGTTTATTCCTGGACAGAAGAGGGATAAAATTTTAAGATAGGGAAAGAAGAGAAAGGACCAAAGTGATGCCAATAATTGGAGTCCTATCAGGAGATCAGCAGATTGGCTCCTGTGGAGCTGGAGATTGTGAATAGTTATAGGTCAAACAGCATTTCTCTAGCTAATCAAGACCAACTTCATATTCTGGGGAGACTCATACCCTGCTGGTCTTAGTTAGATTTCCAGAGCTGTACAGTGAATGGCATTCAAAATGATTGAATGTCATTACCTTGACCCTGATGAGGGCCCTGAAATGTCGCTGTTGTTTCCATAAATCACACTCTGGAAAAAGCAGACATCCACAGATCTGTTTGGCATATGACATAGTAGAATGACTTTAGAAACCCTCTGCTCAGCTGATCCAGCTTTACCCCTCTGACTCTGTGGCTGTAGTGCTGCAAACACTTGCACTCCCTGTGCATCCACACAGTCTCTCTGTGACTCTAAACTCCACTTGGCAGGTGCAGAGAACCAGAGAGAAAATAAGATCTGAGATAAGGAGCACTTGTTTCTCCCCGTCTTGGGGGCTTGTTGGTGTCGCTTGCCCTGATGCAAGTCTCCGCTGTCCGTTCAGGCAGGGGCTGTACGTCACTCAGCAGAGGGAGCTGCAGAGGTTGGTTCTCAAGATCTGGAACAGGAACCACATTCTGGAGCAAGGTTGTTTGCATACCTTCTCCTAAACATATACCATGAAGCGCTGTCAAGTTAGAAATGAACACATGAGGTTGGGGACTGGGTTGCCCTCGCATCCTGCTTGAGATTAGTTTTGAGAAAGTCTAGTGGCTAAGAATGGATGGACCTCAGAAAACACAGGTAGTCAATAACAATCATTTGAATCCAGTCTAGCTCTGGGCAAAAGGTTTCCTCTTATCACCTATGCATGCAGAAAGAACACCTCCTGTCATTTAGTTTTATCCTGAAAACCTATTTTTGACAATGAAGAATGCCCAAAGCAACTCCCTCTCTGTGTTCTCCCCAAAAACAACAATGAACAAAAATAAAGTCTCTGAAGGAAACCATGATGGAGAGGCATCTCTTCTGCAGCAGACTGCAGCAAATCTGAGAATGAAGTGATTGCTGCAGATGTCAACTGGTCAAATCATTGAAAAATAGAAGGATCGTGTATAACCAACACAAGAACCAGTGTTTCCAGTAACAGACTGAAAACTGGAAAGTTGTTTGACAAGGTCAATGAAAGCCAAATGGAACTCTCTCTGGAGAGTCAGTTCTGGAGGAAAATGACTGACAGTTATATCTTAAACAGCCTCTCCTCTTGAAGAGGAGACATTTTTTGATAACTAATTAATCACATATGGCATACACACATCCATAGAGTCTCTCTCAAAAAAGGACATATTTCTTTCCCTTTCAGTGTCCATAGAGCCCAACTCTTTTGGGCTGAATGTTTGCTTTCATGGGTGCACTGGTAGAAATAAGTAATAAATTTGCAATAGCCAAGCAAATACCCTGGCTTTGCTTCTCCCTTCCGAGATTCAGTGTGAACATTAACCAGATGTGATCCCAAAAAAGAGGCATCCTCTGATGTACCAGATGGGACTCCTGCATCTCTCTCCCATTGACTTAATATACTTGGGGGGAAACAGTAGTACCAACACAGAGCACTGAGGCTGAGTGATATGAGGAAGGATTGTTTCCTTCATTCCAGAACCTAATAACTGAATGGGCATTTAAGTGAGAAATCAAAGACCATTCCCTCCTCTTTTGCCCTGCATAATTTGTCCGCCTGGTTGGGCATTATGGACTGCATAATATTTCCTAGTTTTGGCTTTTTTTTAAGCAGCAACTTTCATCCTCACTTCAACCTTTACTGCTATTTTGGACCTTTGCTACTGCTGTGTTATAGACAACAGCAGCAGGAGAAATTTTAAAAATAGAGCAGGAAATTTAACAACTGTAAAAAACTCCTTACCCCAGAGAGCCATTGTTTATCCTCCTTCATGTATGCTAGCAATAATTATACTAAAGTCTGCTAGGAAAAAGGGTCTATTTTACATCAGAGAAGAAAATGTTAATTTTTTTTCTTCCAAAACTGAATACAAAGACTGTTTCATTATATGTGGCTTTTTGGTAAAAAATGGAACAAAAACATCTACCCATAAGAATTCCCATTTGACAAATCTTTTCCCATCCAAAAATCCAAACAAGTAGATACAAAAATGTGGATCTCTTCTTGAAAAAGGAGAAGAAAAAAAATCCAAGTTGACCTTCGGTTTTTCACTGCTGTACAGGGCTGCTGGTTCAGAGACACCCCACAAACACACTACATTCCCCAACCTCCCAACCTCCTGCATGTGTCATCCACAGCAGGAGTACCAGGCTCATCTTTGCTGTGTTTCCCTAGTCTGCTCTTACTGATGTAAATTACAGGTTTATTTTGGGCATACACTCACCCTGGTGAGCATGACCCCAGAAATAACAGAGAAGCTGTCGGAGGTCTGTGGCTGAGGGGAATGATATAGTATTCAAATACTGACAGCAGCCTCATGGACCCAAATCAATCACTAATGTACCTTTTAGACCATAGGAAGGTTTCCACCACCAGGTTGTCTGAATATTTCCCAGTGCCTCAAACAGAACTTCAAGAGGTAGATTCATCTCTTCTTGTTTCTGAGTCAAGTTTCACCATCTTTTAAGTCAGAAGGCAAAACCTTTTCTTTGCTTGAAGGAAGGTGAAGGCTTCACACAGTATAATGACTTCTCTAAACTCTAAATGGCTGCCACAGGCTGGTGCAATTAGGTTCCACTTTGGGCAGAATGATTCATGCTTCAATAAATTCAATTTCCACAAGACATAATTATGGTGAGTCACATAATCACAGATTAATCACAGCACCTCCCATTTAGCCGTCAAAACAGTGCAGGATTCCAAATGTGATGCATATGATGCAGTCTCACTGCTTTTGTTTCACTTGATTTCATTTCTGCTTTATACATCGGTCCTACACAAGGTCCAGGAGGAGGCTTTGGGGATTGCAGACAAATCTGTGCTATAGCACAGAGACTTCTCTTACTGCTTTCCATCTGGGGAATGAACCTGAAAGGTGCAAAACCTGAACGTTGCAAATAACAATGACTTCAGCAAGAACCTGAGGATCTCCTGTTTGCTGCAGAGCAACCCTTGACATGATGCATTGGTAGTGGGAATTGAAGATACCCAGCACCTTCTGTAACTGAGCCCAAACAGTCACACAAAAGGCACCCTGCACTGTGGGTTCTTCTGTTGACAGAATTCTTCAAAGCTGTAGGGGATGGGAAACCTCCTCACAGTAATGTCTGAGTGCCTTGTTCCTATCAGATGTCATCAGGATACTTGACAACATCTGTTAGGGATTACCTCCTGCTAAGTGTTGGCCCTGGGCATCCTGTGTGTATGCTGGCTCACATCTCAGCTGAGGATGGTGCTGTCTCCTCCTCTCACCATAGTCCATTATTACTGCTTCTGCATCAAGAGGTTCTGAAGGAATCACTCACTTAGCCAAGCGTGTGCTCAGTTTGTCTCATTTGAACATCACTCTTAGCCTCACGTACACTTGCCACAAACCAATGAGGGGGAAATTCCTTCTTTGTGATCAGCCAATTTGTGGCTGCCCTCTACCAGACCCTGGGTAGGAACGTATGCAGTGGTTTTTCCAAATACTGTAAGACAACTTATTCTGTGTGACCAGCTCATTTTGAATTGTAGTTGGATCATTTTATGGAATTGTTTTCCTTTCAAAGCTTTCATTTTCCAAAGTGGTCAAAGTCAGGTTTATTTTCTTTCCTTTTTATTGAATTTACTTTTAAGGTGAGAGTGTGTGTGGGGAACAGGACAGGAGGGTGTGGTTTTGGCAAGAAAAGTGAGAGGGAAGATTGTTTTTTGATATTTTGTTTTATACTACCACTGATTGGTATAAAACTTGACAAGCTGAAATTTACTTCCCTGTGTATCTTGTGAGTTTTCCCTAGAATTCAGTTTGGTTTCAAAAGTTGGCTAAAGGATCTGTGGACCGGGTGGGGTGTTGATGGAAATGCCAGTAAATTAACACTGTCACAAAACTAATAAAACCTTTAAAGAAAAGCCTTCGAGGGCAAAGACAAGGTTTCTTTCATCTTTTATTCTCTCTCCCCTTTTTTCCTTTGTACAAATCGATTCTTTATTCATTTCTTTTGCAGAAAAGATTAGCATTTTCCTGGGCACAAAAGGATGACAAACACCAGAGAATACCATTTTTGGAGAATTATTAGTGTTCTGACAAACAGCAGGTAAAGGTGAATTTACAGTAGTTCTAAGGCTGGATGTGTGCAGAAGAGAATGGAGCACTGAGCCACACACGTTTGTCTCTGGCAGAGCAAAAATTACATGACATGAACAAGTGCGTCTGTGAGGTGGGGCAGTGGACAAAACAGGATAGCCTTGCAAAGAAAACAAGATTTTAATGTGGGCTCTGAGTGGGGCACGGGTGGACCTTCAGCCATTCACCAGCTAGAGGTTGATCACAGCATATGATATCTGCATCTCTCTTGGGTTTGCTCAGCTCCACACCTCTGAAGACTTGGCTCCCTGGTGGGGTTTCAGGAACCCCAGAGGTCAGCGGATTTCTTAGCAGACATCGCTGTGGCCACGTTCAGAAATGGCTTGTGCAGTGCCCACAGCAGAAGGTGCTAGTGGGTACCTCCATACCGGAAATTTCTGAATTGGCCGTGAAGAAACCAGAAGTTTCTGACTGACTGTTTATACTCTTCCGCCAGCAAGTGCAGGGTGGGGTTTTGAGTGGAGAATGTTGCTCAGGATGACCGTAAGCCCAAAAAGCCACATTTATTCCATGGCTCAAGCCTGTATCCACAGTCCCAGGAGATTATATTACTCACAGCAAAAGCTTATTAAACTCTCCCATGCATCATAAGATATGCCACCCAATAAGAGGTGGTGATCTGTCTCAGTCTTAGTGGCATTTGAGCTGCAGAAAAGACGACAGGAGTCCAGAAATGACTGTATGCTCCCAGCAGGGCCTTCTAATTTCTTAGCATTTACAGGCTACAGCAACAGACCTCCAGGGAGAGCTCTGCTTTACAAACACAGCCTAAGTAATTCCATGGACAGATACTGTCTTTCTTAAGACTAAACCAAAATTAAGGTTGAGATGGTTTCAGAAGCACTGTGCAGCTGAAGAGGTCTGACAGTCCTTGAAAGACAAGATGTTTATTTTTTAACAACTAGAGTTGAGATGTCATTCCAGCTAAGCTGTATAAATTCCATTATAAACAATATCATGTGCCTCTTGAGCTTTCTATTGTACTCATTTGATGGATTATTCCCCTTCATTTCTTCTCAAATTATTGCCTGTGTCTGCTATACACTACAAACTCATTGTGATCCACCTCCAAAATATTTACCTCCTGTTTGGGACACAGATAGCTATGTAAAGACCCTTACTCCCCAATGCATTTATAGAGCCAACTCTCCCATTGGCTCCAATTTGGCTCAGTTTTTTGCCTGATGGGACTTTTGGCCTGTAAAGCATTTTGGGTCTATTTCTAAGTCACAGGTCCATCAGAATGGAAGCCATTTCAGTACCTCTGGAAGTGTGCCGAGGGTGGTATATGATCACTGAGCCAGCTCCACCGTCTAGTATCAAAAACAGGAGCAGACCTGGAAAAATATTACAAAACTCTTCCACTGGCACCAGTGGGTCAGTGTCATTACAAGCAGTGGTGTTGTTCTCAGATACTATTTCATTGGCTTCCTCCTCCTTTTTCCTCTCCCTCTTCTGAGGCACATTTTCTTTCCCTTGTATTGCACGGTAGGGTTGTATCCCTGGAGATTCACAGTGATGAGGAGGAGTAGGCAGAGATCAAAAGCACCTCTAGCTTTGAAAAGATTATTCCTGGCCTCAAACCAAGTATGGCAAGCTCCAATCCATCCATCTTATTCAAATAGTGTTTCAAAACTGGTCACCCAACCCTTTTGGATTCTGCTTCCCTTTCAACTTTATATGGCACACAGAATTCTTTGATTTTACCTTTTAAAGCATGGCACTGAATTCTTTGCTAGCACAACTGACTGTTCTTATTTTTCAAATCTGAGGCTGCAAACTTCTGTGGTGTTTTCAGTCCTGCTCAAACTTTCTCAGGGCCAAAATCTTTCAGTTGCTTCACAGATCAACTATACTGATTTTACCTCAGCTCATTGACCTTCCCAGAGAAGAAAAGTTAAAAATTTTATCTGCATTGCTTTGGAAACATTCTTCTCCAGCAATCTAAAGTACCAAAGCAACAACAAAAGACCCTACAATAATTACAAGACATTCTCCAAAAAGGGATATAATCTGTTTAGAAGGATGCTAAGATCTGCAATGTATGGATAGATGCCTTTGGCCAAAAGAAAATTTAACTTTAACATTTAGGTGGGGATAATGGTGATAATAGCAGAAGATGCAGGAGTTGAATACATTTCTAGTATAAATGTATAAAATGTACTGTATTTCCAAACAACTCTACACTGACTGGATGGATATCACACAGGAAGGGATAAGCAGACTTCATCTCATCCATCTCTGAATCACAACTTCAGACAGTCATGAAGGGAATCAGATATTCAGGAGCATGCTCACTGGCTGTAAGCTGTTGGACTTTTGAAAATCACAGCTTGTTTTTCTCTTGTATTAGAAATGTTCTTAGCTCCAGGCCTCCTGATGTAACAACTACCTAGTAGTCTACCCATCCATGAATGATTGCAATGACTGGTTAGAGTGATATGATATGGTTGGTTAGTTTTATCTGTTTATCACACTGCACAAACAAGTGCAAGTAGAAGATGTGTCTCAGTGCCACATCTGCTGGATAAAATGCAAAACGCATCCTGCAAGTTCTTCTAGAGGGACGGATCACAGCATGACTATGCACTGGTGTGTTTGGAAAATGGATGATTATCCAAGGTTGCCTAGCTTTTGGAAAACAACCAGAAAAAAATGAATCGCTCAAGAAAACAACTCCTCTCGCAAATTCAAAATGTTCTGAATGGATTAGGAAGACATAACCTCTGTTAAATCAGTCATTTTATTTCTCCCATATGCCTTGGAAAGTAGTAAATCATCAATAATGCTTTGTGGATTTTAGAGATGAGATGTGCACTCATATCTTGGTATGAGCATTCAAGAACTTCCAGAGACTGTAAGGGCGATGAAGCTAAGGGTGTCTAAAAATATGACTTCTCAAAAGACAGCAGCATGTTGGGAAAGAGGGATGTCTGTAGAAGGCAATAAAGCATGAGTCAACCTAACATGGCGATTTCACTGCAGGAGTATCAAGAATGGCATTCACTTTCTACAGCTTTTCCTACATAGGAGATAAATCCAAGAGATGCCATATTCCAGAGCCACTGCAGGAGGTGACTGTTGACAAATGTAGCCAAAAACGAAGGTAAGAAAAAAAGACAGCCAAATGAATATGCTCTGGAAAGATGCCATTCAAATAGCCAATTACTAGGTCTTGGTTTCCTCAGCCCAGTGTACCAAGAATACACATGCCCCAAAAATGAGAAAACAAAGCAGAACAAAAAAAAATAATTTCCATGAAACACTGGTCTTATTAGCAGCAGATGAAAGGATCATTAACCACTGTCATTAAATTTTCAGTTATGCATCAAGCAATAACTGCAATCCAGTCTGCCAAAATCCCATCAGGACTGTTACAGCAGACCCAGCTGAGCTTGTGTTGTCTCAGACTACTTTCACCTAGAATGAAGGAAAAAAAGGCATGTAAATACACTTTAGTCATACTAGATCACTTTGCAAGGTTTGTCCCCACCTATTCAGCTACCAGTAACACAATCAATACCCTGACAGCCAAACTTTCAATGAATGCCTTTTAAAGCATTTTTCCCAAGAGGATTAACCACAACCAGGAGGCAGAGGTCAAATATAATTTGTTCAGAAGGTTACTATACTACCATGAAATTAAAACATCTCACATAGCCCCAGTCAGTACCAGGCAGTTCTTAGTTTTAAATTCTCTGAATCTAGGCCAGACCATTACAGTTATCTGATTTGACCACCTATATATTTCATGAGTATGAGGTGCAGTTTTTCTCCCAGTCACCAAATAATAGTAATAAAAGCCCACTGCACAGGGAAAGTGTTTTCCAGAAAAGTGCTCAGATCTTATTTGGAGAAGACATCATTGTTTCTGGAGGCAGATTACCCCAAATAGCTGATTCTTCCACACATACACCATCTTCCAGCTGAATAACATGCCAAGTTTTAATTCAGCTCCAAGCTACTGCTTCTTGTTCTGCATTTCTCTGCTGAATCAAAAACTTCTTTAGTAACTGCTATTTTTTCCTTGGGAAGGTAATTATAGAGTAATCAAGTCACCTCTCATCTCAACAGCTGCCTTCATGATTAGTTAAACAGATTGATTTCTTTAACTCTCCCACGGTGAAGGGATTTCTCTAGACCCAGAATAATCATGTGATTCTGTTCTGTAACATCTTGTGTTTTCGTGTCCTTTCTCAAGTGTGAACTAAGAACCGGATGCAGCATGCTGGCAACAATATATTCCATCTGAAGAGATAATGTCATCCATTACCTTATTACTTCTCTTTCAACATATCCTACCACCTCAACAGTCCTACTTAGCTTGGTTATCATAACCAGAATGAACAGCCTTTTGGTAAATTCTATCATAAGACTTTCCTGGTGAGGAGCAGTCTTTATGTAGGTATGAGGTACTGCCTTTCTCTTTTTGCTGCTTAGGTATAGATTTTTTTCATTTGGATTTACCAAGTGATTACTTTCATTATAAATCATTGCTTTAGCAATGTCTGTGTCACCCAAGTAGCCTTCGTCAGCAGGGACTGTATACATATTACCAAATCTGTGATGAAAGCACAGAATCACAATAAACTTCATACCAGAACAGCAGCACTAACAGTATAGTCATTTAGTCTTTTTCCCTGGATTGAAATTATGAGATCTGCCAGTCAATTTTTAATTCATTTCTGCTCTATATATTGTTCAGTGCCCATTTGTTTTAAATGAAAATATGGAGCACTAACAATTCAGTAAAACTAATGACAGAAATCCAAATATAGAACGTCTCTAATGAGCTCTGTAATGAACTGTGTTTAATTAGGGCTGCTAAGCAGTAACTGGATGCTCATTGCTGTTTTCACAAACCGTGCTAAGTTAAAACTTTTGCTTAGATTTTGAAGGATTCCTGTCTCCTCAGTGGAAACAGAACTGCTTTTCTGGGATGGGATACCCTCCATCACTGTGTCTGGCTCTCTCAGTTGTACCAAATATCAGATCACAGACTTTGCCACGGTATTCTAACAGAGCACATGGGGTGACACTGAAGGGTCAAGTGGGTGGGGATAGTTGAAGTTTTCCTTATAATTCATGGATAAGGGTCAAACTTAAATGTAGTAAGTTACTCCACAGAATGACATCAAGCTTGTTTGATGAGACCTGTTTTCCAAAGTGGCTAACTTTTATGATATGGAAATAGCAAAACAAACAATGTTAATGAACTAGCACCAGAAAGGTCTCAAACATATCCTATTCAAGAGTAATAAATAAATAAATAAATACCTTACAGTGGTAGAATTAGAAACTGACAAGGATATGTGAAATCTGTTAGAAGAAATTGGGAAAACTGACTTTTGAATGGGTCACTATAGATTATGACAGTTGAGTTCACACAGTAAAGAACAGAAGAGGGAAGAATGAGTCTCCAGATTCTTCACAGTAGTTTATTCCCCTGTGGTTCTTCAGCCCTGGATATAATGCACCCCCTACCAGCTGCTGTACAGAGAGGCTGCACAAAGCGAGCCATGCAATAGGAAGTTGAGGAGAATAACAAGGACTGAAACTCCACTCTCTCCAGGTAGCAAAAGGGAAGACAAAGCCCCCTTCATAGATCCAGGTTTGTCTTCATAGTAAGAGGTCTCTCCAGAGATAATTCATTCATATTGTGGGAGTTAAGCTGGTGTTGGTCATGCAATCCATACTCGTTACTTGAGCACTGAAAGACCCAAAAGTGAAGCAAGACAGTGGGGAGGATGAAACTTTTAATGATCTGTAGGAAATAATGAGAAAGAGTAGTTTGATTGTTGAGGCAGCCAGCCTCAAGGATAATGGCAGGTGAACATTTAGGGCTTAGTGTGTAGATTGATAAATGCTCCATGAGAGACACAAAAGGAGCATCCTTCCCAGCAAGGAAGGACAGAGAAGGCCATTGAATATGATCGAAGTGCTGACACTGGGCAAGCATCCCTCCTATATTATGTTGGAGCTCTGTTTCTTCCCTCCTGCTGTGGCACCAGATATCCATTTCTCTTCCTTATGCCATTCTCTACTGATACACTATCAACTTTCGATAAGAGGCTGGCTTACAGTCAAAGATCATCAGGGAAATGCAGAATTACTGCTGCATGGAAGATGCAATGTGTGACTGTATTTCACTTCATCTCATCCAATGGAAACAAAGGACAGCCTTCTTTCAATTACTACTTCTGGTGATTTAAGTACTCACTCAAGTCCAGTGACTACTTTAAATTTAGTAGACTTTCCTAAGTGCCTTACCATCCATTCAGTGCTTTTGACAATGTGTTTATGTTGTCAGTCACACAGGAAAAAAAATCAAAACATTTCATAATGGACCCTGTTTCTGATCATTGGTGTCATAAGTGATAACAGATCTGAGGCCAATTAAACCACTTTTCACATTTTTCTTAAAGCGAGGGAGCATGGCACTAGCAAGAGTACTTAGGTGAGGGGCTTAGCACTGCTGTAATGTGATCTCTCCCCTGCTCACATGCTCCCATGCTCCCCATCCACTGCATGCTACCCAACCTCCTGTTGGGAGCACGGTGCAGGACAGGCACATAAGGTAGGCTTGGCTTATCCAGAGCAAGATGAAGACAGCGCAGGCAGGAGTGTATCTGGGGCAGCTCATATATGAGGCTTGCAGCAGGGAGGAAGCCACTGAATAGCAAAGAGGTGACCAGGTGAAGCTGGACAGGTAAGTTTGGCGCTGTGTGGATGCTGCAGTGGTGATCTGGAAGCAGCATAGTTGCATTTTCAAATCACTCCAGCTCATAAGCTCAAGATGTCTTAGGTTTATATCTGAAAGGCAAGGTTTTTGAGTGTTGGACTGGTATCCCACAGACCTGGCTTCGCTTGTACTTTCCAAGTTTTTCCAGGCCTGGGATTGGCTAATGTGACTACATCTCTCAACCTGAGCCAATAATCTATTCCACAGAGAGTGATATTTTCTTTCAGAGACTGATTAAGATAAGATAAATTAGACTAAACAGAGATTACCCATTCCGATTTCTTCTATTTTCTCCCATTTGTCCAAGAACAAAACTTCAGTTATTAATGACTGTGTCAAGGAATTCTGTGTTTTTTTCTGTCAAACCTTAACTTTTCCATTTGCAGATGGGAAGCCTTAAGCAGAAGCAGAGGTTCCCTGAGCCACTGGATTTAGTGATCATGCCTTGCAAGACATCTGACATGTTCTGAGTGTCTATGTCTGACTGTAAGTAGTCCAATGCACATGCAACAAATCCACACCTGTTAATGCTTTGCACAAGCCACCAGAAATTCCACATGACTGGCCAAAATTTCTCTTTTTTGTCCTGAACAATATTGCCAATGGAAAAGAAAAGAAGATGCACCCAAAGAAGCTTAAAAGCATGGTAACCCTGTATTTGTAAGATGCTTGCATGTAGCTGGCAGAACCACAAGACATCTTAAGCTATTTTTTGAATCATCAGGCACTAGGCATTAATGCATTTGTATGCTAGTGGGGACTATGTTTGGAGCTAAAAGCCATAACGCCTTAGTACTATGACACATAACACCACTTTTCAAAGTCTTTTGATATCCTCGTTCAGTCCTTTACAGGGTCCCATCTTAGAGGTCCGAAAACAAAAGCAATTATAGATTATCTGTCTAATAGGCAGCTGTATCGATCAAAGCACTCCTTTGCTGCCTCCTCTCCTACCCTTTCCTTGAATTAAGCATTGTATCTGCCAGGCAAACTCTGAGTTGGGATGGTAGCTAATTTGGCAGGTATGAGGAATGCTGAGTTTTTCAGCAAGTTGTGAAAACCAGAGTCCTTGCCAACTTTTCTCTAAGCTTTGTAGACCCGGTGTTTACATTTGCTTTCTGTTTCAATTGAGGAGAGATGTGGCAAGCTAGATAGGGTTTCAGTCCCTTTGAATGTCCTGCAGCAAAGAAGGAAATCAAGCAAACACAGAAAAATAGTGGGAATCTCTCACTGATGTCTAACTCCCTGATCTGCGTGTGCTGAATGTATTCCAACCTATGAATTTAATGTAAAACAAATTAAAAAAAAAAAAGCCAGAGAGAGTCAAATTTTTCCATTTCCTGATATTGGGAGATTAAGTTAAAAAAAATCCTGCAATTTTTACATGAGACATGCTTTAGGCTTGTTTTTCTTGCCTTCCAGGTTTTGAACCTGAGTTCGCTGTTTGAACTAATATAAACTGTTTCTTTTGTGAAGGTTTTACCCCCAGAGGTCTTCAAAATCTATTGCAGATTTGAAGAGTCTATTTAACCTTTTCTGACATTTAAAAGAAAACAGAAAGCAAGTCCCTGCCAGCTGAAAGTGAGCTAAAGGACTCAGTCCAGTTTGTGTCCGATTGGATGAAGAAAGGATAGTCGAATTCCTTCCATTTTACACATAGTTAGTCATGAAATTGTACAACAGAAATAAAAAAAAAGACAATAAAATAGCCTTATTGTAGCAGCTGAAGCAAACCTTGGGTAACTGTCAGCAATGAAATGTCCAGAGAGCATTTGTACCATTCCATTTCATTAAGCTGAAGGGTGGGATTGCAGACTGTAAAAGATTATAGCAGAGCTCTTCAGAAATTTACAGCTCACAGTGCAGCAAAGCACAAGGGAAGTCTCCCTTTCTTGTGTACGCAACAGGGAACCTGGGTTTTGTCTCCCCAATGATGGTGATGTGTAGAAGAATAAGGTTGCCAGAAGCGCCAATGAAAACTGAAATGTGCTCCATGAATACTTTTCTTTTTTTCTTCCCCCTGGCCTACAAAGTGCTTTTGCACAGTCAGTTTTACTTACTTCCTGAGTGCTTGACTTTGCAGGCTGGATTAGGACAGGAAGCCTTATGGGTGGTGTTTAGGACAATGTCAGATGCTTTGGGGGGTATAATGTGTAAAAGGAATATATGCAATGAATGCTTTGGGAGGGAGACACTTATCTGATTTCAAGCATTGTAGCCAGCAGGAGCTATTCTGTTTTGTACCAGGAGAGAATCTGGCCCTGGGACCTTCATTGAGCTGCAATGGGAAGCTTAGATTCTGTGTTTAATAGGAATATATGTCTACTGCAATTGCAACCTGCTGCTCTGTAACAGATCGAGTACACTGGGAAGCCACGTTCTTCTTCCTCAGAAATCTCTTTGGTTTCAGACTCCTCTCCCTTTATACCACAGCCTCCCCCTTTACTTCAGGGGAACTCCTGCTAATGTGCTCCAGACTAAGAGAAAATTTAGGATAGGTGTTATTTGTCAGCAAAAAAGACATAGGGCTGGTGGGAAGAGAGTGAGAAAGAGAAGTTATCGTAGATATGTTACAAAAACAATATCCCTAAATACTTTCACTGGTGAAGTTTGGCTGTAGCACCTAACTTTTCCTCTGGCTCCTTTCTTCTTGCCTATGTTGATTCACCAAAATTGTTGGACTGTGCTTACCCTTACCATACCGGAGAAGATATCTACCAAGAGCAAAGGTGGTGAAGAGATTTACACTGGTGCATGTTTCCAACAAACCAATTTCCCAAAGTGAACAATTTTCAAAATCGCAACTGAGATGATGCAAAATGAATTGTTGCAATCCAAATGAAATGTAATCCAAGTCCAGTAAAGTGGTTTTCCTTTTTATTTTTACAAAATAGTTAATTTTCATCTTAATTCACTGTGGCATTCAGCTTCATTTCCTTATTTGTACATTGTCCTATGGGAGCTGTAATTCATGGCTCTGTTCTCTACTGTGGGCCCACAGTCCTTTGGAGGATTGCAGCTCCCAAGAAATAACATACACTTGGCTTGGCTTGAATTGTGTGCTGTGTTGGATACTCATGCGACTCTGATACTGTATGATAGGTGTAATTTGGACAGAAAAGTTTAGCCCATATAGAAATCTGGGGGTTCTGGCCTTTTAACTACAAAGCCAAAATAGAGACCCTCAGAAGAAACAAAGTTCGGTATTAACTGGATTTCAGGCAAATTGAGCATATGTGTCAAATTCCGCAGACAAAGGGAAACAGTTCAATATAGGTAATTCTCCATTCACATTTATATTAAAAAAAAGAAAATATTGGCAGTTCTGAATGAGAATTATTACAAATTTCATTTTTTGTGTGAAAATTTATTGCATTGGAAGTATTTCTTCAGCTTAGAATAATAACTTTTGACATGCTGGAAGTTCCCAAAGAGCAAGAATTCCAAGTTTTTTGCTGCTGCAAGTCCACGTTCATTAATTTTCATGTTCTTTTATGTGCAGACTCTCCTTTGTGGGTTATAAAGGCTTGAGTAGTAAAGCCAAAACCTTTACTGAGGATTTGTACATGGGTAATTGAAGGATTTAATTCTTAAAAGTGGAATTGGGCTGAGTGTGGTTTTATATCAAAAAAATTTGATATAAATTGTATAGGTCAAAGGAAGTGTTCTTAATTTTGCTGAAGTGATCCCACCAAAAGCAATGGAAATGGATGAAAGAACCACTGAAGTCTGTAATGGAACAAAGTCTGGACTTTTCTACAACCTTTTTTTAGTTGTATGCTGTAAGTGATTAGTGGCAAGGGATTCTTGTGTAAGACTGTCAGTTTGGACTGGTTTCATGGCTAGATTTTGCATATGTAAAGAAAAGCATTTTGTGTGCACAGTATTGTGGGACTTTTACTCTCGTTTGCAGGCATCCTTATTTTTTTTCCTCAACAGATGTTTTGCACAGTTCAGAAGTGACCGTTTTCATCACCAAATAGACACTAGAGAGTTCGAACAGCCTCAGGAACAAACTCCTCTTCTGTTTAATATGAGTCTGAAGTCACAAAACTAATCTGAATTTCACAAGCCATGTTCCGTGTTCAGATATGGATTTATGTGAAATGACCTTGGTTTCAGAATGACCTTGATGTCTGCCCTCTGAAAACCTTCAGATATATAACAATGGCCACAAATTTACTAACTGTGGAAAATGTACCCTTGAATATTTCCTTTTCTGCAAGTGTATCAAAAGGACTTTTAAAGCCATAAGAGCTGATCTGCCCTCAAACCTAATCAACAGTTTAGATCATGTCAACAGAATTAAACTATGGGTACTGGGTACTAAACTCACCAGCTTTCTCTCAGAACTCTTAGTTTACCAGTCTGGAGTTTAGATACTGTAACAACCACAGTTTGGTGGGTGCTGAGGCATAAAGAGATAAATTAATAAGCAGTTAAACTGATAGACTCAGACCACTATCTCTCAATCCCTTTATTTCACATACCTTCACCTCAGAGTTAAAGGACTGTGCAAGGGTTCCCCTTTACAGCTGCCATTGGAATGTTGTGAGTAGCAAATGCATGGAGGAGGAAAGGAAAAAATAAATATCCTTCAAATCAGAAGATAAGAAGATTCTTCTGAAGGACAAGCATGAAGACCAGATCTTGAAGGTACCTGTTGTTTTGCAAAAGGCAATAATCAAGCCCATAGTTGGCCCACAGTTCTCTGCACAGGGGTGAAACTCTCCCAGACCAAGAAAGAGGAAGCCAAAGTTTATTCTCAGTTAGTGATGCAAATAGAGAATACAATTCAGTGATTTCATGAGTTGCCTGGATGGAATTTGGCTCAAGTCGATCCTTCATGTCTTAGTTGGGACAAAGCCAGTGAGCAGTCTATAGGAAATGGTTTCTCCACCAAATACAAGGGGAGAGTCACCCAATGGAGTGGACAAGAAAAAAGCTCTCCATCCCTTTCCTACAGAAAAGATGAATATATGTGTGTGTGTGTATATATATATATATATATAAAAATAATAATAATAATGATAATTTCCCTCAAACTGGGAAGCATTCTAATTCTTTCACAAAAAGTTAGTAGGGATTCAAGAAAGGTATCCACTTTCCACTAAAGAAAAGTATTTGGCTGAAAACGCAAGCTAATTATCTGTTCCCTTCTCTTGCAACAGATCGTTTTAAAGTCAGCCTCATAGGGTTGCATGGATAGCGGTAGGGTATTCGATGTAAGAGAGAAGCACTGGCATTTTGATCTCCTTGCAGAATTTTTTCAGTCTTGATGGCTATTGCCATTGCTGCATCTTGCAGAAAAGTACTTGCGGTAAGGTTTCGCTTAACTACTCCCACCATGAGCCTTGTTCTGCTACCAGTGAATTATCTAGTAAGAGTCACAGTGCTTCAGTGTCAGCAGATTAGAGATCAGCATTGATTTTCCATGTCATGTGACAGATTTGGCCCACAAGCATCCAGAGACCAGGCCAGATAATTCCCAGAAAAAAAACTCTGCTCCTGCTGGCATCCAGATTTTGTAAAAGACTCAGTGGGACAGTGAGAGCTGGTGGGCGAAGAGCTCTTTGTTGAATCCAGGTTGTTTGGTTTTGTTTTTTTTCCTTCAAGAGAAGGAGATAAAATTGGGGTGTTGAGTGGTTGGTGGAAAGCAAAATAAAAACACAACCCAGCCTCTAGAAGGCCTGGATCCAGCCCTGTGACAGTCTGTTTTCCACTGGATCTTGAAATTTGTGTAAAGAATAGGGAGAAGAATGCAACTGCTCTATTGCAGTTTCTGCTGTGAAAATGCTCCTAATGAGTTCCCCCTTTTTACCCATCTAATTGTCCATCCTATCCTGGCTCTCTATGGGCCTTTCAGACTCCAGAGATCCCAAGCATCTGAAGACACAAAACTGGTGTCAAATGGCATTTCACATTCCGGGAAGCTCCCAAAGAGCCACCAATTTCCCTTCACTCCAGGAGGCTTTGCAGAATCCAAAGAACAGCCCCCACTTTTCTGGGGAACCAGATCAAACCACAGCACCAAACAAGCATGGGCTTGCCAAATATTTTCTTTTTGTCTTGGAAAAAAATTAAATTAAAATAATAAAAATATTTCTAGTTCTTAGTGAATTTCACATGTCTGTGATCCCAGAGAGAAGGGATACTTTGCTTCCATTAATAGCAAGATACCGAGACATCAAAACCAGTGGAGCATTTCAAATCCCAACAGGAAGGGTGGGACTGTGGGAAGACACCAGTTGTCACAATCAGGATGGGGACAAGGCAAAGCAATTAGGTAAATGGATAGCTCAGATTCAATTTATGCTTTGGATCACCTCAGCCTTTTTTTTTTTCCATTCACATGTGCCAGCAATATGCTAATATTTATTTTTCCCTCTAACTCCTCTGCCCCACCTCATCCTGGCCCACCTCTTCCTACTTGTCCCTCAGTGCAGCAGGATTTCGGATTCATTTGAAGTCCATTAAAAAAGAAGAAGAAAAAGAAAAAGAAAAAAAGAAAAAGAAAAAGAAAAAGGAAAAGAAGAAGAAGAAGAAAAAGAAAAAGAAAAAAGAAAAAGAAGAAAGAAGAAGAAAAAAGAAAAAGAAGAAAAAGAAAAAGAAAGTAAAAAAGAAAAAGAAAAGGCGAAAAGGAGAAAAAGGAGAAAGAGAAAAGGTGGACTTGGGCCAGATTCTGGATCTCAGGTCTCCATTTTTGGCTGTGCAATAGGTTGAGCCAAGATCCTAGATTATGGGAAGCTGATGTGGTCCTCAGCTCATTACAGAGCATGCTGTGTGGATGACTGCTCTTTCTTCAATGACAACTGATGATCTTGCCACACCTACCTTTTGACCACTATGGCAAAAATGCTCCCTTCTGGCTGTCGTTCCACCCTCCACGTGCAAGAGATAGAGACGCCAAATTTCAGTGGCATCTTGGGGAGAGGGCAGACAGCTGGAAAGGAAGGAGGCTGTTGGCAGGGAGGTTGTGAACTCTGAGGTCAAGTCCCAATCCCAAGAGCAAAAATAAGCCATCAAGATTTTAGTGGGGTCAGTTTTCATACCAAAATGGTTCTATCTTCCTACCAATGAAAACATTGTGCTTCTGGGTCCTTATAGAGATGATTTAGGGGTGGACAAAACCAATGCTTTCCTTCATCTTCTCACCAAGAGAAGCAAGAAACCCTCCTATTAGAAAAGGAAAGGGAAAAAAAGCATTAATTCAAGCAAATGGTTTCATTTAGCAAAATTATATCCATGTCTGATGGCTTCTGGAGAAGAGGGTGGCTGAACACGGTCTGTCAGGAACAGAGACACTGTGGCGTGGAGCAGAGCACAAGTCCATACCCCTGTTTACCAAAGAGCCCCAAGTGCTCACAGTGAGCTTTGCCAGTCATTGTTTTCTTCAGTGAGATGCATCATTCCCTTCCTACAAAAATCACCCAGTCCCTCTTTTTCTCATGGACTGTAGCACTGAGATTCAGCAGCAGAGGGGCAAGCAATGTAGTTTCAATTAAGATCCACCAAAAACAGCTCTTACTATGTTATAAATTCTATATTTATCCTGCAACACCAGCCTCATCTTGAGCCTTCCCCCCCCCCCCTTAATTGTTTGCAGAAAAGTTTCCATTGTGTTTTCTTTTCCATTTTTTAGGACCAGTATTGCAATATAAATAGTCTTTTTTTTCCTTTTCTTCTCTCTCTCTCTCTCTCTCTCTCTCTCTCTCTCTCTCTCTCTCTCTCTCTCTCTCTCTCTTTTTGCTAATAGTTTGGTTTCTCTACTTGGCTGAATATACATGACTCTGAGGTTTTGTGATATAATTGCATGATTGCTTCCAAATTTTCCAACCAATGGGGCATCTAATCAGTTGAGAAATTTCATTATCGACTGAATATATGATGGAAGGAAAGCAAAAAATGATTTCTCAATGTATCATTTCCTTCTCTCTCCCCTCCCTTATTTAACCTTCTCCCGACACATTCAGAGCAGGGACAAAGTCAGTCCAGCTGCAAAAGAAGAGATTGAGAGTCCATTAGTTCAGGAGATTTGTGGTTGTACTATGCTCCTTCACATGGGGTTAACCCACCCAAATTGGACTCGGCGGCTGTCCAGCTAAGAATCTAAGTGCTGTTGGATGTGTGAAATGGAGGCAGGTATTACCTTCACTCCCCAGAGAGCCGGTCTCCATTTGGCTGGGATGTCTGGTTTCATCAGATTCAGTTATCTATCTCATTAGGTCTTGTAGTAGCAGCCCAAGGAAAGAGAGAAGCATTTCTAACTGTTCCTCACCCAAGTTTTCCTCTTGTATCTATTTACTTACCCCCCTTAGACCTGACTTGTATTTAATTACCACACGAGGACACTACAGAGGAGCCTGCATCCTTTCACATGCCATCATTTTCTGCTAAGATGTCTGACTTCAAGACCCTACTACATTAGGCAGATAGCTAGGTCAAGACCTAGCTTAAGAATCAAAGGGGAGAAGGGAGGAAGCAACATGATTGCCCCCACTAAAATTTTCAACTTTCTTCAAGAGATGCAAATACACTTGGGAAAATAGGAAAGGGAAACCTTTCTCCTCTTTCCTTCCCTTTGGCTTAGAGGGAGTGAAGCCTGGCTTTGGTCGTACTTTGGGCCACTGCATCCCTCCCCACCCCACATCCCAGGATTGCCCCCAATGTCTTGCATGCTGGAACAGGCAGAGCTGGTTCTTCCTTCCTCTCTCTTCATCCTCTGGCTGTGGCCAAGCACAAAGCATAAAAGTTTATCCCTCCTCAAGTGACTCTTTACAACCTGGGCCAAAATCCGAGTTTGAGTTTTCACTTCATTTGAGCAGACTGCCTAAGAAAAACATCACTACCACTTCTCAAAGCTCATTTATAAGCATCAAAATTTGTACTACCTTTTGAATGGCCTGAATGATTTCAAGGTGCAGAACTCCAAGAAAACCTCTCAATTTGTCTTATAATTAAAAGCATCTCTGGAAACTGGAAATTTTCACTTACAATGAAGTTTGGTCCTTGCTTTTCACTTCCACATAAAAAAAAAATCTCTATCCAAACATTTTATGAAAGAAAAGAAAACCTTTTAGCATAACTTCTTTGAACAGCTCAAAAAAATCCACTTTTCCTGATCAAAGTTAAGATTACTCTCAAAATCTTATTTTAAATGATCAGCATGTTTCATATATGGTTTCCCATTTGTGCAGCATGAGCTCAAGTGTTTTTATCTACCTACAATATCAAGAAGATATTACAACAGGTCTTTCTGAACAGGACTTTTCCATTTAAATATTCTTTGCAGACTGCTCTCTGAGTGCCCTGGATCTCATTAGAAGTGTGGTATTTTCCTCTTCCTCTAAAATTACATTTAGTTTCCAATTAAAAGCTGGCCCCTCTGACAGACACTTTTTTCACTTTCAGGTCCAGATTTCTAACGATGTTGACCCTACCAAATATCTCCAGTGACTTGTAAAAATAATAAGTATTAGGCACAGCTACACAGATCAAAAATTCCCTCAGCATTCAATTGCTATCAGGAGTCTTTTATCAATCTGCTTTAAAGCAGAAAGGGAAACAATTTTGCCACCTTATGAAACTGAGATTTCATAAATGTTCTCTTTTCACACCATGATGAAAAGGAGACCTTTCAAAGTTTTTTTTTTTTTTTTTTTTTTTTTTTTTTTTTTCCCCAAAAGAGACTGCCACACCACAGGGGAATGCTAAGTGAGTGGTTAAGAGATTCCTCTGGGTTATGGAATAGCAGTAGAGGCAGGATTTCCATGTGCAATTCCAGGCTATATGAAATGAGAGAGGAACTTCAGGAGACCCATGTTCACGTGTTGCTCCACCTCAGACTTCCTGCTGTGTTATCTTGGGTGAGTCTCTTCACCTCTCTTCCTCGCTATACCTTCTTATTCTCTAGCTTTCCTGGTCTCCCCTTTTGAGGATGATCTTTACAACAAGAATGAGAACATCAGGCAAAAATGTGGGCAGCTGTCACCTAGGAAAACCTCATCTTCAGAGCATGAGGTTGCTCTGGTTACTAACACTGAATCCATGTTAAGAACAACCACTGGCTCCTAAGTAAGCTAGACAATTTCTTTAATTCACATGTAATTGAATGGTGCCAGCTAATTATTAGAAACATAATAGTCTGTTACATAATCACAACAGCCTCAATAAATGTGGTTTTAGTTATTATGTTGTACTTTATTAATAGACAATAAATGAAATCTTAAATCTAAATTAAATCATTTGGTAGGTGCTTCATTTTGAAAAGACATCAAAATGTGTCACTGAATTCAAATATCAGCATATTTGAAGTCATGTGACAAAAATCCTGGTCCAGATGTTTTTCAGATCCTGTTCAAGGGGCAAGTGGAAGAATGTTCCTGGAGAACAGCTTGTTACAGTGCAGTCTTGTCTGCTGCTCACACGTTTTGTCTGAACATTTAATCCCTGCCAGTGCATAAGCATTCTGGAGGTCCCTTCTGGCCAATATGTTTAGGAGGATCTCAAAAAACAGCCAGCTAGTGTGAGAACATGGTGGTAGTACAGTGATCATGCACTTCCTCCTGTAAGATCCTATGAATGGAGGAAAGAAAAACAGACATATTGAAAGCCAAGAAAGACAGAAGTTATTTAAGAGTAAGTATTTTGATTGACAGCAGCAAGATATAAATTGCTGATTTCCTAAACACATTTGCTCGCAAGCACTCCTGAAGGGGCCACACTAATACAGTGCCTTGTTCTAGACAACCGAATAGCATTGCCCAGGGAAATGGCTTTCCTTTCATTCTGGCTGGCAAGGCAATTCCAGCTGTTGCATTCTGGTGATAGCTCCTTCCACCATGATTTACAAGCCTTTACAACGTAGGGGTCCATTATTGCCATCTGCTCTACCTTGGCCAAAACCCTACAGTGTGCATAGATAATTTAGTGAATAAATCAAAGTCTGATGTGAAAATGTAACTGATCTTTCTGCACAGACCTGATAGCTAGCTTTGCATGTGCTTTAGAGATGTTCCTGCACCTGTAGACTTCAGTTATGCCGACAGGCAAAGGAAGAGAGGACAAACTGTTCTGCAAATATTTACTTCCGCTGAATTGACTCATTTTGATGAGTCTCATCTTTGTTTTGCTCCTTTGTACACTGGGAACCTGGCAATAGAGAAGAATGGTAGCAAAAACTACAAGCGGTCCTACTGACTACTTGTTCCGATGCTGCTTTTAGGAACGAGTCTGTGAAAAAATTAGTAATTCTAAAATCCCCAAATTGCTTTAAAGGCCACAAGGGACTGTTCTGATTACACAGTCGAACTTCCAGAGGAGTCAGGTCTCCTCTGAAAGGAAGATAGTACAGATAAGAAAAGGTTTCTTGGCTACATAAAGAGAAAAAAGAAAGGCTCTGTGCATAGATGAGAAAAGAGAGAATCTAGGCAGGTTTGCAATGTCAGCCAGGTATCTGCTGGCTCACTAGGAGAGAGAGGGATATGGGAACAAGGCTGAAAGCTGGACTGGTGGAGTTGGGATCAGGACTTCAGAGGTAGTTTTAATAAGTAGGAAGAAGGAGAGAGAGCACACAACTGAACTGGCCCAGGGAGTAAAGTCTGCTGGAAGAGAATTTTAACACTTGGTTTAGAATCAAGTGTGATTTTGACAGCTACTTCTACCAAATCAGAGCAAATTGTCCACAGATCAGTTCTGAAGCTAGAAAGAAACCTGAAACTGTATAGACATTCTGTTTTGGTGTTCAGCTTGAATCAGGGAGAGGACACAACGAGGAAGCTGACTAGTGTGAAAGAGCACAGAAATAAAAACTTAAAAAGATGAAGCAGAATGCAGAGTAAAGTGTATAAAAGAACGACTGTGTTCTAAACTCAGTCCTCAGATAGTCCTCAGATAGTGAAAAAAAGGGCACAATTAAAGTCAAGTAGCAGGACTTTTTAAATAATATTCACCGTTCAGTGGTTATAAATTAAGAAAGAAAGGAAGGGAGGACAGAAGTGAACTGCTCAGCTGCAGACCCTTTTTCAAAGCAGCCACAGTAAGCAAGGTGTTAGAACATGTCTGATAGGAAAGACATGAAGGCAGATGGAAAATCTGGGTAGGTACAAAACCAGGTTAACAACATGAGAGTTTTGAACTAAAGTACGCAGTGAAAAACCTGTACATTAAGCCTTTCCCAAAGAAGAAATGCTCATGTTGTCACTGTATGTGTCTAAGACTCTGCCTACCCCCTCCAATACCTACTGAATGCCAAGGCCAATTTAAACTGGCTGGAGGCTAGTTTCTGAGTAGAATCAGCAATGAGTGAAAAGAGAAGGAAATATTATTGGTGCTGTCACTGGAGAAAAAGCTGAAACATGAAATCAAGCTTTACTAGACTGCATACAATTCTGAGGAAAGGAAACACTAGGAATGCCTCAAGCCAGAAGGAGGTTGTTGACTGGTGTTTCTACCTTGGACTACAGCATATCTAACAATGCAGCCATAACATCCAAGCTTTAGTTCTGGTGTTCATGAAGTGATTCATTTGGGTAGATGAAATACTAGGGTAGGGTACTAGTAAGATAAGGTCTAAATGACAATCTACAATTCAGAAGATGCTAGTAAAGATAATTATCAGCTATTTGGGAGAAGATAGGGATAGGAGAAGAAGTGGGTAATGAGCTGTGTATAAAGACTGGCACTGAGAAGGAGGAAAAGAAATTGAAGTTCTCTACAATTAGTATCATAACTTTTTAATATTTCAAAAATACTCTAGGTACAAACAGGGCAGTATTCACCTGGTGTAGCAGAGAGGTGACATATTTCCTTTGAGTTGGGTGCTCTTGAGCATGAAGTAATAGGCAGAGGACATTTAACAGTTCAAGGTTATGCAGCAGCAAACATTTTTATAAGCTGTGGACTCTTCGTGCGAAAGTCACAGAGGCCAGTGTCCTAAATGTGGCAGTTGAGAATGAGATGGCATAGAGCAGCTAGCATGATGAACACCATTGCACAAATACAGTTTCATGTCTCAGGCTGCAATACTGTACAATTCTGATCACGCATCTTCAATAGTAAGGAATTCAGACCAGAAGAGGAAAACGTTACAAGGACAAATACATACACCAAACCCCTTTTTATGGAAACTCATTTTTAATTAGCTAGCTAAAACTGAGAGGGCAAAAGGATTCTACTCTTAAAATATGTCAGGTGAGTAAATGACCAGGAAAAATAGGAAATATTCCAATGAAGAACACCATGAGCACAAGGTTTAAATGGGTGTCAGATGGCCATAGATATATTTGGCTGAGAATGCATGTTGAACTCGCACTACAAGATTTGGGAAGCATCTTCCAGCAGAAATAACGGATGCAAAAAGCCTTACTGAATACAAAAGGTGCAAGATTTATTTATGCTAATACATACAATATGTCATTGTTTGCAGCAAAAGGAAAATTCCTTCCAGTCCTAAGTTTGTAGGCACATTGTATGCCAGAGACTGTCAGCCAGCGGCGCTGGTATCAAACCCTAAAACTTCGGTCTGAAGCCTGCTGTTTAGGAAGGAAGAAACTCAGTCTGTAATGTTGGTGTCCTGGTCACTTGGACCAAGAACACATCCCCTGGGAACATATTCAAGCCATAGATCACATGCAAGCTTGGAAGAGAGGATTTCTCACATACTTTGAGCTGTTCATGGTCTGGTAGAGATTTTAATAAAATACAAGGTCATTTATATTTCTATGTACAACTGACATGTTCCTGGCACTGCTGCAATGTGTTAGACTCAATGTTGTATCTCTTTTTCCTCAATCCACCATGATCTTTTGTTTTTGTCTACTGGGAGAAAGATTTTCCCTCTCTTCCCTGCACCCTAAAATGTCTGTAGAATACCTACCACGTTGTTGGAGGAGAGAAATCTTCCTCAAATGCAGCATGCAAGGATGCAACAGACAGTTCAGCAAATGCATGAGGCATTTGCACTGAGGAGCACAAGAGGACAGATACAAAGGAGTATGGAAAGCAATCCATATCTGTATCTAGAGCCTGATCCAAGGTCTTGTTGGAGCTGATGGAAAAATCCAATGGGCTTCAAATAAGGCCCTTATTCCAAAAAGAGGAAAGAGTTTAGAAAAAAGAATAAAAACTTAAAAAGCCAAAGGAAAAGAAAAGAGATAAATAACATTTACCCAAAACAAACCAGATGTTTCACCTCAAATCCACTTTCTGTTTCCATGAGAATAAAGACAAAGAAAATAATGGCTATTAGCCTTTTCTTTCGGTCAGACTGCAGAGAGCCAATCAGTGAAATGCTCTAACTCATGTGACCTGTACAAGTTTCCTGTGTCATAAATGAGTCATGGCAGTAGCATACTCATAAATATATTGGAAAGAATACTGTTAGTCTAAATGGTTTGATTCAAACAGTATGAGGCAATAAAAGGCAAAAACATCTTCAATTTGCTTCAGACGCCTCTTTGCTTCATTTTGCTTAATTTTTTTTTTTAATCTACTCTAAAGGAAAGCTCTGAATTCCATTTTCTGCCTCAAAATCTGCTACATACTTGGGGACATGGATGAGCAGAGAGGTTTTGTTGACCTGAGCCGTTGGAGATAAAGTCTATGTAGAGCTTTTAATGTTGCTGAGGAAGCAAAGCCACCACAATTTCCCTAGCAGAGATGATAGAACGCGAGTAGAGCTCCATGTTGCTGACAGGGAATGCTCAAGGATCCTGTTTTCACAGGACTTGCCAGTGGCCATTGAGCCATAGCAGCTTTGGGAAGAGAGCACATGGGTTGTAACATCATCTTTCGGTGCCTCAGAAGAACTGAGGGATGACTATAGACCTTTGTTTTTCGTGTATTAGTAGGCAACAGCAAGGTTGTCTCTATTTAAATGTATTTAGTAGGACATCCTTGAAGAAGTTCAAGGTCCTTGAGCCCTGGTCCCTCCATATATATCAGTGTTAGGATTTGGGGTGAAATTGAAAAGGAGAACACTTGCACATGGTTCCCTAAAAAGCCCTATTTACTCACATTTTCTGAAGTGCAGTGCAGATGGCATCTAATTTTTTTTTTTTTCTGGCAAAAAGGCCTCTGCTTTATGATTGGTTATAAAGTTGCCACACTTAATTGGCTCAACCTTAAATTTTCCATGATCGAGCATCGCTTCAGGCTGATTTTCTTTGAAGTTTCAACTAGAACAGTTCAGCTCCCAAGGAAAAGAGAAAAAGGCATCTTTTTGCCCAAGTGAAAAAAGAAACAAACAACTTACAACAGTTTCATTGAAAAACTTTATTGCCTTTGCTTAGAATGGGAATGTAAAATTTGACAGAAAGGTTGCCCTGCTGTCAAGGATGGGACTTGTACTATCAATGTCAAAAACAAATCTATATAAATATGGTCAAGCTGTGAACTTCAAAAAACCCACCAGCTCAATGGAAAATTTGTCAGTGTTTGGCAGCTAAATTCTCAGGCAGTTCAACATGCACTGCACACGCTGTTCCCCTTGCTGTTCTTCACGCTACTGCTTGGAGTGGCACCAGCTCAGTGGGGCTTTCTGGCACTGGCTGCTAGGGATCACTGCAACACTGTATTGCAGGTAGGCAACATCTTTGGTGACTTTCTTCTCCTGTTAAACCTTACACAGGATGGAATAGGAGCAAGTTCCCACGTGTCAGAGAAATAAAAATAAGATAATGTGCCATCATTAAGTGAAGGCTATGATAATGTATAAAGGGGGGGGGGGGAAAGCTGAACAAAGCTTTACCAAGACATCTTTACACCTGGCTTTCCTTACAGCATAAAAGTTTCATTTTGCAGCTTCATTGTTAAATGTTTTTCTTTTCTGGCTGTTATATAGCCCTGAAACACTGAAGACTGAAATCTAGATTGAAATCAGAAGCAGCTAAAGCTTTGTGTCCGTAACAGGTCTCCCCTGCCACCCCATGCACAAAGAACTGATGTTTCAGTTTGCTTTCAAAAGGGAAAGTAGAGCATTCAGGGTGTCCCTTTGCCAGCAATCTAATGGGGAATTTGTCTTTTTCTCCACCCTGTTCTGGGTAAGATGGGTAAAGCTTCTTTTGCAAGAACAGCCTCTGGCTGGCTTTCTGGTAGCCTAGTTTGTTTGACTTTGCTCTTGGGTGACTGCCTGCCTGGAAGCAAAAGTATGGAAGCTGAAAGCAAGCAGCAAGCTGATGCAATGGATAGGGCCCTTTGGGATCATCTTTAGGAGAGCTAAGCAAATTCAAGCAGAATTGAAATAAGCTCTGCAAAACACAGACTAATGGACAGGATTCCCTTCTCCCTGCAGCTGATAAGAACTGAAATAAAGAGAGGGTGTCTAAAGCTGGATCAGTGTCCAGACAAGATGCTGCTCTGAACACCAGAGGAGAGGATGGGCAAGATGGGGCAAACATGCACCTGAAGGTAATGTGGGGAAATCTGCTTTGCACCTGTGACAAACCTAAATGCCATTTACCGAGCTCAAAACACATTAAAACAGGGAGCAAATAACTTGCATATGATGCTCAAGAAAAGTTATTTTCCCAGGGAACCAGATCCTGTCTCTTCAAAGCATCCTTGTTACAGAACAGCCTTTTAAAAAACTTTTCTACAAACCATCCACTATCCCACTACTTCTGGTGTCATGGAATTAGTTATAGTAATAGTGTTAACAAGCCAACTTCCCATGCTGCAAACACACAGAAGGTGGATATCTGTTCCCGGAAATTTTTAATATGCTTTTCGTGGGAACAAGACCTAGGACTGATCAATGAGATTCCAGACCATGCCATGCCAACTCTTCCCCTCCTGCCTTTCTGGATGCATTGAAAGGAGAAAGCAGCAAACTGAGCAGGCCAACCTGTGTGACATTCAGAGGTAGGCTACCCCAACAATTACATACAAGCCCAAGCCTTCATTCAAGACCAGTGTTACTCTCCCTCTGCAACATAAACCTTTGGAAGAGACCACAAGCCTGATCTCTGAAGTTGCTGAAATGGGAATTCTTGCAAGGGGTTAGGTCCCAAAGATTTTGCTTATGCAGTGGGGACATCCTTTGTGGGCAGAGCCAATTGTTCCTCTATAGTCCTCTCTGGCGTATCAGGATCCTTTGAGCCTGAGTGACAGCCATCAAAATCATGTGTCAAGACAGCTGGCGCATATGCCTCATCTCACATTAGTTATCTACCTTCTAATGTAAACAGTTGTACCACTTACAGTCTGACCACCAAACATGTTTCTCCAAAGCTTAGGTGTGGCCCGAGGTAGCCCTGTTTGGTGCAGGGAGAAGAGCCATTCTCTTAGGTTTAGTGTTGATGTTAGCTAGAACAGGCTGTTCCTTGTGATGCTCTTCAGACTTTGGGGTAGATCTTGGCACTGTATCATACTGAGAACTGCAAACATCATACCATGAGGAGAAATAACAGGGGAATGCCTTAACAGCAGTGATGGACAGTTTCTCTCTCCTTTCGCAGCTTCTGTCGCAGTGGACTAGTAACACAACTCACTCCAAACACCAGCACTTTCACCCTCAGCTTATTCTAACTTATTTCTTCAGAGAATATTTGTTTTTCACTTTTCAGAGGAAATTTCTGGTTGGCTCAGGACCCTCTGTATAAAATCCTCTGTGAGCTGCATTCCATGGGTCTCACTAGAATTTGAGCTTCTTTGTTTTACCCTTGAAAGGCTGCTGTGAGCTCCAAAAAGAAAGGGGAAATGATTGGGGCATTTGTGTCCTGGTGAAGCTGAAGTGAGACATGCTTATTTTTAATACAGGATATAATGGATTTTTTTTGACAATATTCATTCATCCTATCAATGACTGGATTAAAAAAAAAATCTCTATTACCCCTGCAGTGGCTGTTGCACAAAGAATATAATTATTTTTGCAGATGTATGTGAGTCTGGTTCATGGCGTGTCAAGTTGCAACAGAACTACAGATGTTGACAGAGTCGTTCTGACTTTGTGATATCCCTTTCCACCAAAGGGGGATGAACCCACCACTTTCTCCTGAATTGCCTGCACTGTCCCCTTCTTAAAATGTACACTTCTCAACACTTTGGTGTACAATTCTGGCTAGTTCTGTTCAGGAAAGATGGAGCAGGTGCAGGAGATAACCTACTAAAAGTGGACTTTTATTTAATAGTAGACCAAAGTCATTCATCAGGAGCGCAGAAGAGATATTTCAGCCAAAAGGCAATGTTGGCTCATAGAAAAGTTCAAGGATAAACTGTTTCAGAAAAAAGTGTCATGTGGAGAGTGTGGAGAAATTTCAAAGTAACAAAGAAATTAGGTTCCTGTAAAGTTTTCTAACAGGGGAAAAGATGCAAGAAATGGTTACTTTTGGAATAAGAGTTAGATCTTCCAGAAGAAGATTCTATGACAGTGTCTTGCTGTCTGCAGAGAACTACATGTGATGAACTACACGTGATAAGATCTTTTTTGGTCCTAAGTTTAATGTTCATCCCTCCTTCTTCGCTGATTTCCCTTACAGGTCCAGCTCAGGGAGTTCCTCTCCTTTGGAACTGTACTGTTGAAATCATCTGCAGAGAGTCATAAGCACCCCTCAGTTCCACATCTCCAGGAAGCTGTACGATATGTATTTCCAGTATGCTGTGAGCATACTAGCCAGCAGATTGCCCCCAGATCTACTGACAAGGGTGCACAGCTGCCAAAGCAGTTCAGCGAGAGAAATGGAAATGTCTCCAACACTTTGGAGTCTTTTCATCTTGCTTTGGACTCAGAGAAAGACATTTAGGAGGTGAATTTTCTTGGATTATATTCACAGAAATAGAAATTTCCTTTTTAATCTTATAAATGTGCAAGTCAGCAGGAAAAACATTGTCTGCAAAGTGCCTAGAGCACTGAATAAAACATGAACACCCAATGTTGACCAAGGGCATCGTAATACAGGTTAAAACCTTGCTCCCCTCTTCATAGCATGAGAAAAATGAAACTCAAAGTTGGTAAAAGATTTAGTCAGGGACAGGTCTGTTGTATCAGAGGTGAGTAGACACTCTTGGCAGATAAGATATTCCATAGGCTAAAAGAGAAAGGAACTTCTTATAGCTAGTCTGGCATTGAAGAACACACCCCATTACTATTTTTTTCCCAATTTTTAAGGAACTTTATTGTCTCATCTTGGTTATCTGGGAGTCTTGTTAAACCCTTACCATGGCTTCTCATTGTGTTGTTACATAAAAGCCTCAGAAAGTAGTTCTGCAAAAAAATTGACTGTCAGAAAAGTGAGTGGAGTGATTTTTTTAAAAAAACTTGAATTTAGGAAAAAAAGGATTTGACAAGCACAAGTGTTTGCTCTAAAAACCTGACTTTAATCATTGCTTTCATTTTTATTCTAAACACAGACTAGATATGGGCTTTGTGCCCCACCCAATATACAATTAACACTCAAGATGTACCAATTAAATACCTAGAGGAAGCTTCTCCCAATAATCTTGATATCAAAAATCCAAATCAATCATTTAATGCACTGAATCAAGTGAAGAGTTGTCAAAAGGTACTTGTAGGAGCCTCTAGACAGAAGAGAGTTAAACTGCAGCATCATGTCTCTGCTAGCTCTGCCCCTGCTGACCTTATGTAGGAAACCCTCATGCCAGAGCATTGAAGGAAAACCATTTTAGCCAATCAGATCTATTTATGTGTGCGCTTATAAACTGGTATGATTTTTGAGCTACTAAAATTAGGTTTAGATCTTAGCCTCCAACTTCCAAATGAAATCAATTCAGTTGTCACTAGGATGGTATGAGATGAGCTGAAATACACATGGACAAACTTTCCCATGTTAAGACTGGTGTCCTAAGGAAGTGAGAATTCAGCAGTCATGCTTGCTGTCCCCTTTCCCTGCCTATCAGCCAATTTCAACAGATTTAACAGAAATACCAGAACTGTTGTTTTACCCATTTCTTTGAAAATTGGCATGTGATAACAGAAAGAGACCCAAATTAATACTCATGTCTCTTCTCTCTTGACTTGCTGAAAATGGAGGGAAGGCAAAAACTCAATCACACCAGAGCATCCGTACAGGAGACAGTGGATTTTTGGGTTTGTTGAGTTCTACTGTTCACAGAGTGACTTTTCTTAATGAACACCAACAAACAGAAGTATGGCACAAGCCCTTTAGAAAACAGCAGAGGTGGAGGAGCTACTGCATGAACATAGCAACACAGGATCATCTTGCTTCAAAAACATTTTACTGTTTTGAAACAGTACACAGTCATAAAAAAATAGCAATGGGCTTTGCCAGAAAAGCATCCAGAGGAGAAGAGGCAAGGAAAGAACAGAGGAGGAACACTGGAAATAAATCTTTCCAAACAAAGTGACAAGTCCAAAAATAATGAGAACTAAAGTTCAAAGAAGAAATCTAAACTGAAGTGGAGAGAGAATACAGCCATGCAGAGACAGTTGGGGGGGTTGCATGCTGGTGGGGGTGTGCGTAACAAACATCTTGTACTGCTTCCTCAGCTAGTAGAAAGGGTTCAGATCAGGACATCAGCACTTGTCAGATGTTATTTACAATTTTGTGTTTTTATATATATATATATATATATTGCTACAATGTCTGGCCCTCAAAGTTTTCAGATCCCATAGAACAACCATCAGGTTTTGTTTTCTCCCTATACACCCAATTGAATTTCTAACGCTTTTTTAGCCTGCTCAGTGACAGTATTCCATATTTATATTTTGACACCTTCCAAGTTGGTGACAACTGGTTGGTCTGGGTGATGGGTGATATGTTGTGTTTTCCCTTTCTCACTTCCCAGCAGCTTCCCCTCTCACCTTTTATTCTCTCCACAAGCAGGACAGAAACAAAAAGCAGCACAAACTGAACATGCAACACAGAGGATGTTGTTAAAGGCAGAGATTTTAACTACAGTTTTTGAGACCAACCACAAGGTCACATGCAATGGATTAACTCCTTAGGAAAGTATTACATCCCTTTGCTTATCAGCAGAAAAAATATTACATAGGTGATCATAACAGAAGCATTTCCCATGCAAGATTTAATACTTTCACAACAAACTCAGTAGTATGAGTTGTATTCAGTGCCTACAGCTCTCTACAGAAATAACCAAATAAGGGTGCTGAGTCATGATGTTGTTTTGGGTGCCTCTCGGCTCAAAAAAACAGATACTTCCTTTGGAGAAGGCAAGTAGCCTTTATGCATACCAGGCTGGGCTACATTAGTTGTCAAGGACAACCTAACCTTCCCCACATACCGCAACCAGAAGTTCCTTTGCTGATTCCTTATGGATTCTTAATCTTCATAGCCAGTTCAAGTTGTGCACTCTCTACTGCACCCCTCAACTCAAAAAGTACAGGGCCATCAAACAGACAAAAGACAAACAGGTAGAAAAGAGCTCATTTAAGATAAAAGAAATCAGACATGTTACAGAATAAATAAGAGCTAGACAGAAGCAGTATTCTTGCTTCTAAGTCAGCAGCCCCTCATTAGTGAGCAGGCTCTTACATAGCCCTTTCAGATTCATACAGCATAAGGACTATGTTCACAAGGTAACTAGCATGAATAAAGACTTGCCTACCTAGGATTTTAATCTTTTAGGAGAGATATAATTTTCTTCCATTCTCTTACATAAAATTTCCTTTCTCTTGCAATAAAATACTAATAACTTCACTAACAATAGCACTATAACCCCCCCCCCCATTCCTTTCCCTAGCAAAGTACTCATCTTTTCCCTCACCCCCAACAAAACCACCTCCAGACTCTTCCCTTATTAAAGCATCATGTAAGTTGCAAGCAGGCCTAAGCTGAGGGTTTATATAAGAGCAAAGAACCACAGATGCTGGAGATAATGTTAATGAGCTACAGATGTTGCCAGGTCCAGCTTTGATTTAAAAGGGATGAGGTAGGAAATAGGGGTTTTGGGGGACTTGAAAAAAACAAAAAAGAAAAAAGTGGTCCTGGTCCTGGTCTGTGTGCTCTGGGGGCTTACCCTTCTAGACAAAGGGCTATGCTAGAGGCTTGTCTGTTCTTTTGCTATTAAGTAAGTAAATTTCCTGTGGAATAAGTCTGTTCTTGCATGTAGACTGTCACTCTGTAAAGCTGTTCAATTGCACAATGGCTCAGCTAATTTTCTGAAGTACAAATTTAGGTAGAACTGAGGGTGAGTTGGGTGTCTAAATTTAGTCTTGAGTTTTTCACTGTGGCTTGAAGAGACTAAATCCACCAGAGCCTGGGGCTACATCCTGGCACAGCTGATGGAACAGCTATCTTACTTGCAGGGGTGAGATAGCTCAAATGCTTAGAAGTCTAGGCTAAAACTCTTTTGTGTTAAGTATCCAGCACCAAAGAGTAGTTTTAAAGCAGTCCTCTATGTAACATGTGCTGGTTTTCCCTATGAAACAGGAGGGTAAGATATCTGAGTTACTAAATCAGTTGTAGAGGGACAACAGAAATGTCTTTATTCCTGCTTTGTAGTGGCAGAAGAAAGCCATGTGTTGGTTGGGTTTTCTTATTGATTGCTCACAGTCCTTGTTGTAAAGGTTAACACTTTTATTATTGTGTGTCCTCAAAATAACAATGTCCTACATAAGGGGGGGGGGGGCTTTTGATTTGAGTATTATTTGTATTAAAGTAGTGCCCAGAGGCACTGACAAAAGCCAGGGCTCTTTTATGCTGGGTGAGGTAGGAATGCAGGATGAGAGACAGCTCTGATGTAATGGTAATATTGGCTTATGCTATAATGAGGCAAGAGTCACCAGGGGGATTTTGTGTGACAGGCTGAAGTGAAGGTAGGTTAAGTCATGTGCCTGATGTTACACGAGACTACTGAAGCAGAATCAGGAGGTAAACCTTCACTTCTTAAATCCAAGTCTGAATGCTTTGACAAAAGACTATTCCTTTTTTCCCCCTTTAAAGGGTTCTGATTGTGCCCAACCATTGCCTCAGCTCTCTAAAGCTGGTAGCTGCAAGTAATTGAATAACATAAATGTTCTGACAAAGTCATTTTTAGCTTGTTAATTATTCCCAATCACACATTCTTTCCCTTCAAGTGGAGCTAGATGACATCAAAGCCATTTGAGGGATAGAGGAACACTTCAAGTATTAACAAGAGCAATGGAAGAGACTATCCATTTTGCTCCAATTAATTTAAAGGAGAAATGGCTGGATGCTGGCCAGGCTCTACCTTCAGAAGTAATAATAGAAAATGGAGGTCATGGAGGCTCTTACATTTGCTGTACTCATGCAGGGTATTCTTGCAGTGTTCCCAAATTACCCATCTCTGCTATGTTATTTGTAAATCTGACTGGACATGGATCTGGGCAACCTGCTCTAGCTGACCCTGCTTGTGCAGAGGGCTTGGACCAGATGGCCTCCAGAGGTCCCTTCCAACCCTAGCTATTCTCTGAATCTGTGATGCAATGCCAATGGCCCAGAATGGGACACATGGGGTGGAAAAAACTTGCTTGGAGATGGCAGGGAGCTCTCAAACTCAATGGACTCCAGAACGAAGGATCTACTTCACTGCTTGTGCAGGCTGGTATGAAACATGGAGTAATGCAATTGAAGTGACAAACATGTTAAGGAGAGTTCCTCCTTGGAAATGAAGGTTGTATTGCTTGAATATATTATAGACAAGGACACAGAGTGGGGAGGTGCTTGGATGGAGAGCACAGCATCCAGCTGGGATGAAGATCCAGGCTGAGAGGCTATCTTCATAGGTATCTCAACCTTACTACATTTCAGTTCCAGTAAAGGCCCACTCTTTAGTAGTGGATTTGCCTCTTCAAAGCCCACTGCAAAAAGTTACGGACTACATAAAATTCTGTTGGAACTGACTCTGCTAGCAGAATTGCTGCATTAGGACTAAATAGGGTCCTGTCTTAAGTTCAACCAGAGTAGCTTTCTAGTGCTGGATCAAGCCATGCTGTGACTACAGAGTAAAAGCTGCTAATGAGAGTTGAGACACTTATTTGCTTAGTGAACAGTAGCATGGTCAAGCACATCACTACTTTCCCCTTTCTGCCGGTGCTGATTTGATGAAATAGGACAAAAAAAATGCTCTGTGGAAAACCAGAGATTTCTCTGCTCTTTGGTGTGGCTTTGCTACAGACATATGAGGAACACCTGGCTGAATCATGTAAGGCCTGGAATGCAAGTCTAATGAAGTAATCTCATCGCTGGAGCTGGGCAAAAATACGTTGGCTTTAAGGAGAAGCAGCAGTACAAGGAAAATTAGAGGAAGAGGTATGTGACAGTTAATGCTTTTATTTGTTTGTAAGGCATTTTCCAGTCTCGCATTGAATCCTTTTGCTTTTCAGTGCAAAAGGAGACAGTCACTGCTTGGAAAATGTTCACAGTTTTTCTGCACTCCATGAGTTGCAAAAGAAATTTTTTTTGTTTGATTCAATGGGTGATCTACTGTATGCTCCAATAAGCCAGAGCATCAAACCTTGTACTGAATCTCATCTACAGGTTTCTGAATGCATGCTTACAAGTAGCAAATACACTTTGGCCCAGTGGTCATTCACATGGCCTGTGAGTTACACAACAGTGTGAAGATCCTGTTTAAAGAGACAAGTTAACCTGCATTGCAAGGCATGCTTATCCTTTTCTAGCTCACTCCCTGCTGATGTCACTTGAGATCCGAAGGCTTGAACAATCTTATATCAAGACATTTCATCTGGCCTGGGTCTTGGGGGCTTGGGAATCTCTGGGCTGTTCCTATGCTCTGCCTGAACAAGGGTATGTCAGGCATTGCAAACCAGTGTTGGCTGTATGCTAAGAAGCACAGAGCAGAATATTACTGTTAGGTGACTGAACTTTGTAGAGGTTAGTCTTCTAAATTGGAGAGGCTGGAGCTTAGCCAGAGAATGGAACCATCTGTATTATCATTCTAACCAAACAACACAGTTTTTATGTAACACATAATAACGGAAATGTATAAAGAAGTTTTTTCTTCATGTTACTGACAAGAAACATGCACAGAGAATATTAGAAGTACATGCATCAACAATATTCAAATGAAAATAGGACCATTTGAACTACAGTCTAAATGACTAAAGGCATTTTTTTCTTTTCAGATCAAAATGGCAAGAAAATGTCAACAGCAGAACAGTTACTTTTCATAGTCTAGTGGCATCATTTTACACTAATTTCTGAATTTCTGGTTACTGGCTCATCCATCACTGTACCATAATCAAAATCACAGCTCTGCTTCTTCGTTTTCAATTTCAGGAGTTGCTGTGGAGATTACAAACTCTTCAGCTGCTGTTTCAATAAAGACGGACTTTTTAAATGAATTTAATTTGCTGAATGATCATTCTTCACTTAAATCTACTGCAAATAGATAGTGCAGTCTCAAAATGATCAAATACTTATTAAATGTACTTCAATATTATAGAACAGTATTAAATGGGATCTTTTATACATAGCTCTCTGGTAACTGGACATGAGACCCTAAGGATATGGAGATTGTTGCAGAATTCTGGCTGCACCCTTCATTAAACAGAATTTTACTTGCCTTATTCAGCATGTTCAAAAATCAGGCTGTTTCAAAGTTGATATTTCATTCCATCCTTCTCGTAGGTTGCTGTTTCAATGAAGGTCAAATCTAGGTCAGCCTTAGGACCTAAAAACTTGGTGTAATCAATTCAGGTGGAAAAGTGTGTATATGACCTATCTTGATTCTAGAAACACACCAAATATCAAAGAGGAGTTTTCCAAGCTTTCTATGATCCTAGATGAGTTTCACAGTTTGAGACCTTCTACTTCCAAAACAAAACAGAACTAGGAGAATGGTAACAAACCAGCTCAGACTTCTACAGAAATGTCCCTGCTGGAATGGAGAAAATAACACAGCTGTACAGAAAACAGAACTTAAAGGCCTAGAGTTTTAACAGGGTACAAATTGGGGAACATGAATAGGGAGCAGTGCCAAGCTTGGAAAATAGAAATGAATAAAGCAATCCAGTTGTGCTCCCATCAACCATGGTGTAAACCTGGAGTTATTCCATAAGAGCTGTGCTGTTAGGCCTCTGAGCAGCCTTTATGGCTTTTGTTTTGGTCTCAGGCTGCTGTATCTCAGGGCTACCTCCTTGTGTACCAGTAGGGGAGCAGCACCCTAACGTGGATGTGATTTAGGAAGGCTCAAACCAGGAATATCCTGGTAAGCTAAATGATAGTTGCAGCCATGGTTGACATTTCGTATTGAAGGTATAAACTTCATTTACTGAGCGCTAATGTTGCATATTTATCCCAGCAAAAAGAGGAAGAGGGTTATACTGCTAAAGGAACACAAACTGGATCTGGAAAATGCACAAAGGAGCTTTTAGACATGAGCATGGGATGTCTGGAGGTGGATCTGAGCAAGCAGAGGACAGAGGCAGAGCCCCTGCTGTATCTTGAATTGGTGGCATGATTCCCAACAGTGGGGATAAAAACATCAGGAAATTGCTGGGGAAGTGATTTCCAGTGGCTAGTTCTGGATCTGGCTGTGATTTGTTTCAGCAGAATCTGCTTTTGATAGGTCCTTTACTGCTCCCTGCATCCGAGGGAAAGCAACAATACTGCAGTAAACCTGAAAGAGGATTAATCTCCTCTTGGTCCTAGCCAGGTTTTCTCATCCAATGATTCTTTTGTCCTTAGAGTTAGAAAAGAATAATATTATCTTGCACCTTCTTCCTTCCCCTGGTGATATAGTTTTGTTCCAGTAGGCACTCTCCTGCAGAGAGCCACCAAAGTATAGTTTCTTCAGGAACAAGTTATTTAAAAAGATCAAAACATCCATGAGGAATTATCTTGGCTACCCTTTAAAAATCTTCCTTTCTCATCTTCCTTTCTTATTTTTTCTCATTCCTCTCCTGTAAAATGAAGCTTTTTTGGCAGAAACAGTAGAGATCAGAAATGTATGAGCTGTGGGCAGGATATTGGATCCTTGGCAGGAGAGAGATGGAACCCGGTGCCTGTGTCCGTGTCTCCCTACCATGTTCAGCAGGGAAGTGACCACAGCAGAATCTGAAATTAAACACATTTTTGTTGCTTTTAGTCTTCATTGTTGTTGTTATAATTGTTGTTCCAGGGCAGCAGAGCTGTATATAGGAGATGGAACAGAAAATGCTGCAGATGGAAGGAAATTATTATTATTATATTTTGGATTAATTTAAGGGCTAGGAATGGTCCACTAGGCATGGTATCAAACCACAGTACGCTGGAGAGCTTAAGGCAATTTGCTGAAGTATAGTTTATAGTTCCTGTGGCTTTTCCAAGTTGATATTTTGCCCAAAAGATAAGAGATTTCTTCATGTATCTTCAGGTAAATTGAGGACAATTCAGAACTGAGAAAAGTGGGAAGCAGGGAGCAATGCAAAATAGTTATACGCTGGATTTCAGGCATGCCCCTGCAGTTCATTGTAAATTCAGTATCCAATCGAGGTTCACCCAGACTAACCAGTCTTCCTCATCTGAGAAGTTTTTAGTCTGAAATGATATTAGAAAACAAGTTCTCTCCGGCACAGCTGGTCTCTGGCATGGTGTTCAGGATGAGATAGAGACATTAGATATATTCATGGTGGCTTGCTGTAGGAATAGGTGGATGTAATGACTTCCAGATCCGGATATGGAAATGCTGGAAATAGATTGTCCCCACCAAGGAAGCTGCCCTGAGGGTTTCTGGAACAGCAAGTTGTTTGTCTAGCTATATTGCTGTAACAAGTCAGGAGGTCACAGCCTGTTGGTCTGAGTGGACAGAATGGGATCACAGCTGCCCTCTCTGTCCCTTATTGCTAAATGACTGGGAAGGGGAGTGTGGTTAGCCAGGTGCTTTTTTCTGAAAGACAGCAAACTTTTTGACTCCAACCTTCTTCTGTCCTGGGACAAATTCCATTTTTGTCAGATTTATATTATGATGGATTCAATGCATTATGCATCAATGAGTAGCAGGCTAAGACTTTGAACAGCTAGGATTTCTTCCCAGCTCTATCACTGTCTAGCTTGGCAACCATGGGTCAATTGTTTGACCTCCCTCAACCTCTGTTTCACTGTCTGTACGATGACAATACTGATATTAGCTGCTTTTATAAGCAGCTGGGAGATAACTGATGAGGAATATCTGGTTATAATCTTTCAATTATTGTTATGAATTGCTCCCCTAGTTTATTCACTTTTAAATTGTCTGAGGTCATGTCGCTTTTTTCTCTTTTGATTTGGTAGGACTGTATATGAAGGGAATGTGTTGGGATTAATCCAAACCACACATCTCTGCACCCTGTCTTATCAAGGTAAAATTATTTTGTAAGAAGTTTTAGGTTCAGCAAGGCATATTTGGTTTCGAGCTCCTGGAATTAAGGCAAATAAGGGGAACATGGAAGAGTGGGAGGAAATGTCTCCTTTCTCAGCGCTGCGACTCAGTAGTGGGCTGGGTTGAGGAATCCCACCCAAGATACAGGTGACCCAGACTGGAATATCCCTTGTCTAGGAGATTGGCTTTGCCTGCAGCTACTGGCTGCTCCGCAGGAATGTCTGGACCAAGAGTACACGTTAGCCAAAGCCTGAGAGAGGCAAATCCTGTGTGCTGTTAGGACTCAAGTTTCATTCCTCTGAACCTCCACAGGCTGTGAGACCTGCTCTTATACCTCCTGACGTCTCTTGTGAGCCTCTCCCATTGCTCAGGGAGATGTCTGCATACATGCCAAGTTGAGAAATGCTGTCACTGCCTGATTCAAGGATGACTGGTGGTGCACGTACTGCACTGCAGGCTGTCTGGCCCGCTAAGTTCTGTTTGTATATTGCCCTCAGCACTGGGAGACAAGGGTTTCAGCCTTCTCCAGCAGAAGAGGAAGCTGATCCTGTGTCTCTTCCTGTCCTGTGCTAGGAAATTCTGTCCCACAGAATTTCCAGGGGTTACCCATAACAGGAACCTCTTCCTGCCTGATTTCATGTCCCACTTCACTGCTGAAAATTTCCAGCAAATACTGATAGCATGAATTTTACTCACATTAGGAAATAGTTCTTGTTATACCTGGAACTTGACTTTTGAAAACATGAACCACTCAACAATACAATTTTTTTAAGCCCAGCTTTGTTCTCTGCCACTTACATAATGGACCCACTCTGAATTACATCCACCTGAGAATCTGCCTTTGAAAGATTTAAGGCACATCAGGATTCAGAGATTCTCAAGGTACAGAAATTTGGCAGCATCAGGGCATGCCTTTGCACTCCAGTGTCCTCCCTTGAAAGGTGAAGGCCTGCCAGTTGTTGAGTATTATTATACAATTAACCTGTTGGGAGAAATGTCCACACCATCATGGACTGTAACTGTAAAGCTTGCAACAAATCATCACAATGTAATCCACTCTACCAGTAGTGAAGACCTTTCCCTTTTCCTCTGAGTCATTTAAAATGTCATTTACTTTGTGCATTTTTCTCTTTATATGTTTTGTTATTAATAATAATATAAAAATGATGAAAAGATCCTCGAAGAAGCCTCAGGAAAGGAATTTTATAAACATTCCCGTGGAATAAAATAAGTGCATTCCTTTTTATCAGGACATTTTCCATTATAAATGGCCAGCTTTCTCATCACCCTGCCAACAGCTTTGCCTGCCATCTGTTCACTGATGTCATACTATGAAGCTAACTCTCAAAACTGATTTTTGGGAAGCCTAGAGTTGTGTTAGAGAAGTTTTGTTTCGGAATAAATTTGCTGGCATCTCCCAGGATTTCTTTTTTAGAGAAATATTTTTTTGTTTATTTCAAAGCTTACATTACTGTCTTCGTTATACAAAGATAATGACCAACATTTTCTGCAGTTACTGGACATTTTGGCCCTTGCTGTTATGGAGGGGTTAATGTAGGACTTCTTAAGAAAGAGAGAAAATGGGAACCTGATTTTCTAAGTGTTGCGCATTTGTCTTCTGGAAACCAGAAGCCTTTTAGGCAGACTAAGTCAGGCATCTAAATTCTTAACCAATGCCTCAGAAAATACAGGTCAAACATAGCTGGTTAGGAAGTAAAGGGGGTGGAGAAAGAGATGCTTCCCTCAGGGGAAAAAAGATTTTTCAATTTTTTTTTTGAAAGAAAGAAAACAGATTTCCCTCATCTTTCCAGTTATCACAAAAATCCAGGGAAATTTCAAATGGGAAATGAAAATATTCCTTATTTTACACTTCCTCTTTCCCAAAGAAAAAAACAAAACAAAAACAGTGTTTGGAAATGACGATGAGAACAAAATGGAAACTTGATGTCAGGGTGCTCCTATGACCAAGCTCAGCCTTGGCTGGCTTGCACTTTCCATGATGTATCATCACTGTTTTCTAGTCTTTCTAAACTCAGACATATCCACACCTTTCCTTTGCCACCCTGCTCCCACCAGCACCCAGAAAAGTTGACTGCTTCGTCCCACATCCCATCCCTCCCTGATGAGTGTACTGCTCTTCAGTCATTTCCAGCTTACCTGCCAGTCATCCAAGGAAGTGGATATTGCATTATATAAAAATCAGGCAGGCTAGCCTGGCAGAAATTGAGATATAGCCCAGCCAGGAGTGGATAGGATGTGATGCCAGCAGAGGAGCAAGTTTATGGGCTCTCACATAGCTGTTTGGTGGCAGATTTTGGCCAGCAGAACTAGAGCAGGTGCCCCAGGTAGGGAAAGGGTTGAGAGGATTAGGGACCATGTAGATGCTGCAGCTGTGCTGGCCAGTGAGAAGCTTTTGTCATCCCAACGTGAGGTGAAGGCAGCCTGGCTCCCATCCCGTGCGTGTGTATATCAAGTCTCCTATGGGATTCCCTTGCCATGGGAGCTGTCCCACTGCTAACATGACAACGAGAGATCATGGACTTGCTGCCTGTGCTGAGGTGTTTGGAAGAAGCGTGGAGACTAGCCCTGGAGGGTACACGCTGGCAGATGTAGGGTGCCATTTTTTGGTGTAGATCCATGTAAAACATTTCAGACGCAGCTAGGATGAGGCCTTTCTGAGGTTTCGCCCCCTTGACATAGCTGCTAGATCATCCATATACCAAATCCTAGTATCTTGATGCTCCAAGCGGGCAATCAGGGGCTGTGGTCTTGAGCGGGTACTTGTAGCCAGAGCTTCTGTTTTATAACCAGATTAGAGCCTGTTTCTGTACAAATTAAACACTGAGGTGAGCACAGGGAATATAATAGCAGGGTCCTGGGGAGAATAAGGGCATTGGAGAAGCTATTTCATAAAAGAAGGCAAGGAACTTTGCTTGTTTTTTTCTAGCAAAATGAAGGTCAAGAAAGGATGGATTAACTTTCTCTGACTACACTGAGGTTGGAGAGAGTAAGATGCCACAAAGGGAGAAGAGCTATTTAAGTTGTAGGAAAAATGTTTCATACCAGAACACAAGAAGATAAATGTGGCCGGGAATAAACTGAAACTGGATAGAAGCAGGAGTTTTCTGAGCATTTGAGGAGTAAAGCTCTGGAATGACCTCCCAAAAAGAGGAGTAGGGGAAAATATTCTACCTTGCCTTCTGGTGAAGGTTTTCCCTGTATACAAAGAGAATAATATGTTTGTGAGCAGGAGACCTGCTGTCCCAGGAGTGCTCCAGGTCAGTCTGTTTGGACTGAAAATGTCTGCAATGCCCCTATCCTTTTTACTCTTCTGCTGCACAAAGTCAAAGTGTTTGGCCCTGACTTCTGAACCATCTTCCTGCTGAATCCAGCATCACTGTCTGTCTAAATTGGAACACCACATTTGTAATTAAGTCTCAGGCAAGATCTCTATTCAGTAAGTGGCCCTGAAAAGCCCTTTTTGTGTGCTTGGCCGGATCCCAGATCACTGAAGAAAGCTGCACAGAAGCTAAAAATGAGTCAATTTAATAGAAAAATGGGAAATGTTCCTGGGTCAAGTGTGCATCTGTGCTCTTTGTAAATTCTGATCTAAATATAGATGCTCTGATGACTTGCTACAGATAACTGGAGAAAGGAAGGTGAAAAGAAAGAAACCACTTAACTTCCACTTACCTTCCCCCCAGCACACTTCATGGTGTTCAATGTTTTTAAATTCCCATTCTGTACCAGTTTAACCTCTTGAAGGCTCTGGACAGTGAAGACACAAAACTGGAAGGTGGGCTTGGGCAAAATCCCACATGCAAAACCGAGTGCTAAGGAAAGACCTCTCTTTTTTAATTACTCTGCTTAATCCTGCCATTTCAAAACACTGTGGAAGGCTGGAGTTGATCATTTGTTTTCTTAAATTACCATAAATTGGAATTTATGGGCCAGGTGATTCTCTTTGAAAAGAGTCCTTGTTTGCTGGAGAGGGGAGGGTGGGGCCAACCTGTCAGTAGGGAGTTTTGGGGCTATTCCAAAATCAATTCTTTTTTCTTTTTCTCCCTCTTCCCATCCATGTTCCCCCAAAGAAAAATGAGTAAATAAAAGCACTCAACCTTCTTTTAACAGTTGCCCACAAAGATTCCTTTCTTAGCACTATTTTCTTCTTTTTATTAGTCCTCCTGATTCCTTGGCACAGCAAAAGGGAACTAAAAGAACTCTAGAGACAGTAGGAACCTCTTGGGGACACCTTGCTTTCTACTTTTTTTTAATATGGGCCATTTGGGGGACAAATAGGTTTTTCTCCCCTAAGCAATATTGCAGGGGATAGGTCAAAGATGCCTTGGGACTTGCAGCTTATCCCTCTTTATTGTGAATCAGATATGTTCTCTTTGCTGAGAAGGGGAAGGATGTTGTTGTGTGTTCCCAACATCAGCACTGATTTCCCTGGGCTAAGTATTCTGAGCTTGTCCACATTGCATACTGCACACTTCTTACTGAGGTTTATATTAACATGTTTTACCTTGTGCTGCCTGAGGCTAAAAAAGGAAGTAAATTGTTCTTTGGGTCTCCTGTGGATTGGACAAGAAGTAATAGGATTAAATTGCACCAAAAAAGAATCAGGTTAGATGTTAGGAAACACTTTTTAACACTTAAATGATGGAATACTTTGCCTAGGGAGGGGGTGGAATCTGTGTTATTAGAGATTTTTAAGAAGTTAGAAAAATATTTGGCAGAAATGGTTTAATGGAGCTGAATCCTGCCTTAGGAAAGGGGATTGGACTCAAACGGTGTTCCTCAGCCTTTGTTTACCTGTTCCCAAATCATCCAAGGTTGACTTCACCTTTCTGATCTGGGAGGAACCATAGTCCAGCTAGTGCAGTGTTTCTACAATAGATCACAATTCCAGCCTACTACAAACGGAGAGCATTGCTGTCATCATCCTTCCCCTCTCCCCACGAATTCCCTGCTTGCCCCCACATGTGGAAATGAGTCTATATACCGGAAAATTAAATTGTTGCAAAGTTTCCTGGCTACTGCCTGATGCCTACCAGACCATGGACCACAGGCTGAAGAATGCTCACTGTAGTGACCTCCTGAGGTCCATTCCTTGACACATGACAATTTGAGCCTTGGTAATAATTAAGCTCCTGAGCTCCGAGAGAGGAAGGACAGTTCTGTGGTGAGATTGACAGTCTGAAAATGGGAGAACTAACTTTAAATCCCAGTCCTTTGGTAAACCTGCTGGTTTGGAACTAGGGAACTTGCAGGAATTCAAAGTTCAGGTGTATCCTCACAGTTTGACAGGCACTGAAATCAGACAGCCCACCTTGCCAGCCTCCAAACGCATGTGCCATTTCTGCCCGTGAACAAAGGAGATACCTGAGATATCACATACTATCTGCAATGAATTTGAAAGGCATTCACTGAAAATGGAGAAAGGCATAGATAAGACTGGCATACTTGCGTGCACATATGTAGGCAGGTTCTTCAGGGTTTTTAAGGTGTAATGTAGTACTTCCTCAGATTAGTGAAGACAGATAGGTGACTATAGATTAGAATATTATGCACTATTAAAACTCTCCTGGCCTCCCCTTAGACAGATCCACCAAACACGTCTAAGAAATTCTTAGCCTTCTTTGCCTTCTGGGGACTTCATTCTTGGAAGAAGGGTTTATTTCATTTGAGTCTTTTGGAAGGGAAATCTGAGGTGCACAAAAGAAATCAACCTGTCCTGTGCTCGAAACATTTCCCAGTTATATGCCTGAGATGAAAAGGAAACAAATGGTGGGGCTGAAGTTAGGCAGTGGAAAAATCTAGCAGAAGCATGATACTATTGTGTATTTCACCTCTACAGAGAAATTAGTCCACTTTCACGCTCCCACTCCAAGGAATCTGAGAGACTTTGCCATTTGCTCCAGAAGTGGCTCAACAGCTGTCATCATTCAGGAGTTATATTCTATGCTGGATATATCTGGCCATTCAAAGAGATGGTATAGCTCACACAGATGCTTGACAGATAGTGGTTATTTTTCTCTGCCCAACTCCTTGTCACTCACCCTGCAGGACTGTGATGTATCCAAATAAATATTGCATCAAACCTGGTTGTCCCTCCAAAGACCTGGGTGCTCTTCTCCTGTACTCCAAGTCAGCTGTCAATACCTGATAATTCTTTTTTTCCCCTTTTTTTCCTTCTCTGATCTTCCTCTGTCCTTGTGTTGTGCCCTTCTGTTGTCTAGCTGTAACAGTTTCTGAGCAGTCCCTGTGAGACAGGAATGATACAGCGCAACAGATCTCATTCCAGGAGCCTGAATCAAATACACAAAATCCAGCCAGATCTCCTCATATGCTGCAAATGGTAACTTCCTTTGAGTGACATAGAGCTCTGCTTTTTTTATAACAAAGACAGAACTGCTTCTTTTCTGCTGCTGTAGGTCAGGGACAATTAAGATACAGGATTTGCATTGTCTGGGGTATGTCTGTGAATGTCTGTTCCTTTTTTCACACATCAAATCCTTCATCTTTAATGCCACAATCTTGGCTCAGAGATTTGTGCCTCTTCCTTGTGTCCAACACCATCGGACACAATTTCCCTGCCAGTAATCCCCAGAAGAATCACACGCTTGCTGCTCTCCTCACCCATATCAAAGGTGACAAGAGGTGTAATTCCCCCTACATGTTCCCAGCAGCCAGAGCCCTTTGAGATCATAACATCCGGGAAAGGGTGTAGAGTATGGTATGTCACTTCTCCTTTGCCCCTGGGCTGTGCTTCCCTTTTGCTCTGCAGGAGAACCCTGGATGTGTCCCAAACAGGAGAAATCAGACGTGGATGAATGTCTGCAGGCTGCAGAGCAAATGGTGTTCTAATGGGGAAGTCAAACAACATGTGCATGAGTGAGCTGGTTGAGTGGCTGATGGAGGCACTGCAGCTTCACGTCTGAACCACATGCAGGATTATCGTTTTTTATAAACATTTTTTTCTGATGAAACTGGGTTGCCGTGGCAATGCAAAGGCTAATGGAATACCCCATCGCTTCTGGAGCACAGGAAAGGGATTTGCTGACCTTCATAAGGGAAGGATGATTTTATAGGGCAGGCATTTGGATGGGACTCCTGGGACTCACTTCTAGCTTTGCCACAGATGCAAGCAAGTCACTTAGGCCAAGACTTTCAGAAATTATTAGCAAAGGAGGGGAGAGAGTATCTCAAAATGGCAATGTCTCCACCTCTTTAAAATGAGAGCTGATTTTCTTTGTGGACAGCCAACAGAATGGATTTGCAAAGGAGAAGCCCAAAGGCAGCAATGTTTGAAGAGAGTTTCTAAATGAAGAAAGAAGCTTGGCAATATCTAGAAGAATACCTCTGCTGGGAAAGCATGACAGACTGGGGTGACCAAAGGCCTGAAATTATCTCAATGGCCTTTTTAGGATGGGAGTTCCTTTAATGAGCCTCCAGCAAGGTTTATTTTTTAATACTTTTTATCTGATGCTTGTTTTTCCGTAACAGCTAAGTGAAGACATCCTGCCAAGTTCCCTTATTAGACACCAGGAAATATGCATGATGGAGGAGTCATGACTCATGATATAATCTTTTTCACAAACTTCAACACAGCTTGTGCAAGTGGCTTTTCTGATGCCTGATACAGTGTTGAGCTCATATTGTGGCCTGTTTCTTAGCTTTGACTAAGTATCTCTTCTCTGATGGGCCACCTATTTACATTTGACTTAGAGTGGTTTGGGACTTCTGCTTATCAGTTTGAGTTGGTCACTGTTTCTAATAACTGACCAAAGGCAGGGGACACTTCAGTCATGTAAGCCTTGTCCCCTTAGCAAACTGAGGCAAAAATTTAGGTATGTATGTGACTGCTTTTAGTCCTTAGGATATGAAAAGAGGTGAAAGACCACCAACACCTGCAGAGGGATAAAGGCAGTGCCTAAGGAAGGTCAGACTGATAGCTCCTGTTCTTACATGATGGGCTTGAAGATGTGGGCTAGGTGCCACTGAAATGAAGGGGGAAGAAGAGTGGTCTACAAGGCAGCCTTTTCTCATGCCTTTGCATTTCCTGTCCTCGAATGAACAGTCTGAGAACTGCTGTATGATTAAGAGATTATCTCCACAGCCTGGTCTCTGGTCACCTCTCCAAGTGCACAGCTGGAACATGCACCCTGAATTTCACCCTGGAATGACTGGGGACACACTGGGGGCTTGGTATCTACTTTGAGCACTGGCACATTCGTACAGGGTGTGCTTTTCAAAGAGCGAAACCACATGCCTGCCTGCTGCTTTCTGAGCTGTAAGATACATGTCCCTGCTTTTGTGTAAGATATCCTGGTGGGAAGCATACACTTTGGGTAGGGATGGACATGACACAAACAAGCAACTGTCCTTTCCCTCACCCTTTGTAACTTAACTCGCATGAGACTGCTGGCCAGAATATCCAGAGAGCTTTCAGACATGACTACAGCAGGTTTTTACTAGTTGATTTGTTAATTATTTTTGCTTCTTTTTTTCCTTCCCTCTCAAGCACCTCAACTCATGTATGTCTGTTTTACCCCATTCACATTTATAACAAGAACTGATTTAATGGGGGGGGGGGGGGGTCCTCATTACATGACACACTCAGTCCTCCTCTGTTGGCCTTGGACTATTCATGCTCTTTCATATGAAGGGGAAGAAGATGAAGGCCTGGTTAGTGACTTATCTCTCTCCCCATCACCACTGCAATTCCACTGAGTCCAGTATGCTGAATAACTTTGAATACTGAGAAATACCTCAGGGCCATATCCTCCAGTGCTCTGAGCAGATACAGCCTCACTGGTTTCCATATTAGAGACCAAACTGATGTGTCCTCAAGTCAGTGCATCTGCTTATAGCTTCTGAGAGTAAGTATCTGATTAAATCCTCCAGAGCATGTCAGTGTCTGTGCAAAAATATACTGCTAAAGGAGGTAGAGGGCAGGAAGGGGAAGGAGCTATCTGAATCTTTGGGGAAAGAGATGATGTTGTAAATAAAGCTTCATACCATTAATTAACTCAGCCTAATCACCCTGTAATTACACTGATAACTATTTATCTTGGGCTTAGACCAAAAACCTTAATGGGGAAAATCCATCATATCCAATTTTTGTCCAGATGCTTAATTCCACCACTAAACTAATGCTAATGGGTCTGTCAGCTTCATTATGGTGCCGTTAGAGATAGAAAACCAGAAACTGTTCTGAGTGTCTCTGCCTCCCTCCTGCACTTGTCTGAACCAATGGGGGGAAAGAGCAGAGGGGAGGTAAAAAACCCAGCCAACTGTGTTTCTAACAGACCTCACAAGTAGTTGTGCAAAAATAGTTTGGCAATACTTTGAAAGGGGATCATAAGTAGGTGACTGATTGGCCACTGCTGGTATTGAGTGAGGAAATCTAGGGGTTGATGTTAACCCCAGGTGAAGGGCTGGCATGAGGTAAACAAATTGCTTCAATCCCACTAAAGCCTTTGCAAAGATTCAGACCTGGCAGGATAGAAAATAGGAATGGATTTAGGCTTCAGTTAGGCTTCCTGGGAAAATGTCATTTTTCTTGGTGCTAAACTTGGTCTGAAGTGCCATGACCCTGAAGTAGCACTTTCGGGATATCTTGATTTGACCACTTTGGTCATTACAAGGATGTTCTAAAACAGGACAAGAAATTGTTGGTAAGCTACATGAGGAATGGATAACAACGTGTTTGACCATTCTTCCATTTTCTCAGCTAGAAGCTGCTAGTTAATACAATTATCTATATAAATTTACAATGTATGTAATTGTTACAGGTGCTGCATACTTGAGTAATTGCTTAATTGAACAAATTATTAATTCAAAATGAAAGAAGCTCTTGGCTCAAAGCACGTTAACTCTAATGGTTTAAACTGTCAGCCATAAAGATCTTCCCTAGTGATGATTTTGTAAAAGATAGTCTTCCCAGATCTTTTTCTTAGCTTGCAAAAAATGAAGCGCAAGTCAGCTACATGTAGTATAGTTTCTGGTTTGGAATGCTGTTTTTTAGGAGAGAAATATTACAGAATGCATTCTGCCATTGAAGATGGATCTCTCTGTCCAGACTGGAAGTTGAGTGTTGGCAGCTTCTGTTTCTTTCTGTTGCTTATTATTTCCTGGTAAACATTGGTAAAGACTTCATATACACTGAAGCATTCAGGTCTCTGCAAGTGATTATGGCCCTAACAACAAACCAGCTTTGGAGGACCTGAAATGCATTACTACTTTGCTGAAAGGCAACACCTACTTTTTAAATTCATTCATGCTATGCTCCTAAAATGATTTCTACTACCCTTCTTTCTTGTCCCATGCTTTTATTCTTTTTTAGGAAATCCAAGCTAAACAAAGCACTATTTTTTTTGGTTTTGTTTTTGTTTCTCCCCCCAAAGAGGGATGCAATGAGATTCAATCCATTCTCTCCTAGGTTAAAAAAAGTAGGTCTAGCTGCCTGAATCCATGGACAATCTCTTTGTCTGTTGTAAGAAATACAGCTTCCACAACTGGAGAGGGACATGTAGTCCTATAGGGTCCATTTCAGCATGGTTCTGAACTAGACTGAACCCCAGAACGTGACTCGGTCTTCACCAGGAAGCCAATCTGATGAACAGGAGAGTTGTGTTCATGGAGTCAACACCGGTAAGGACTCTGTGTGAGCAGGGGTAAAACCTGTTGTTTCTGTTGGTCTCTGCAATGTGTGTAGCTAGGGAACAAAAAGCATGCAGGATACTGGAGGAAGGAAGGTTACATTGGGATTTAAAGACTAAGAATTTAGTGAGCCAAAAGCTATCTTTGAATTTTTCTTCCATTAATTTGTCAACAGAGGTCAGCATTAGCTTCCTCTTCATCTTTATTTTCTCCAAGAGGCTTCATCAACCTGTCAGGGTAACAAGGCTGAAAAAACTAGAAAGATCCTCTTGTTTGGACAGGCTGTTTTACTTACCAGAGACCTTGCTGCTAGTCTAGTTGTCCATTCCTGGCACTACTGCTGTTGGAAGGAGACGGACACCTCCAGCAGGCAATTCAGGTTACTAACTGCTGCTCAGATAATTTCCTGGAAGAAGCCAAGGCATCAAGATGGAAAATTTAGGTGTGTATAGGGTGTGAATATCTTCACAAGAAAATTACTCATCATAATAGATGTCACCCCTCACTTTTATTTTCCAAGCCTTTGTATCACAAATTAAGCCTACTTGCAGCTAGGCCTTGTGAGTTGGCTCCAGACTGCATTTAACACTGCCACTCTCTAATGATTAACAAAATTTTCCTAGAAATACACTGGCTTCTCTAGAAAGTTAATTACAATGTACTAAATTCTCTCCTTCTCACATCTATTCACACACACATGCAACATGGAGATGATCAATGGAGACCTTACCGGTTATTTATTTAATATGAGAAACAAACCTAAACACAAAGAGGGATGGTTAAAAAAAGAATTTTTAAACAAACTCCAAGAACAGCAGCTGATCCTTCTCTTTTGTAAACAAGGCCTTACTGTAATCTTTTCAACTCTCACCACAAGCCAGATTTATCTTTGGACATCCTGCCCAGAAATCATTGCACTTCTCTGCAGTAGAATAAACATTCAAGGGACCCAGCCATATGGACACACACACAGAGAAGGAAAGAGAGAGTCTTGGAGATCAAGCTAGCACAAAAATGTTACATTACAATGAAAAGTCCTGGACTAAAGAAAAAAAAAAGCAATGAAATCAAATCCCTGCCCTGATTGTGTGTGGGTGGATAACTCACTTCCTTCACACACTTCTTATCCACAGATCCTGCACACAGCATACGAGTACTCCAACTTCTGTGCCTTCCCATCATTTACTTCTTAAATCACTGCAAATATATACAGAAAAAAAGCTTTGAGATAAAGCTGGCACAAGGAAGAAATGCAACTTCCACAGCAGAGTTGTGGCAGTGTGACAAGCCGTTGTACCCCATCCAGTGAGCCGAAGCAACTGAAATTCAGGCCTGAAACTGTTGAACGGCAACTATTTGGTCCAGACTGAGGTTTACTGCAATGACTCCAGGAGGTGGAGGTGATACCATGCATGCAGAACCACATGCATTGCTGCATGCACGTACTCTGGGCACCTCTCTACCGAGCTAGCTCCTCTGGAGTGACTTACTGCTTTGCAAAGATACTGAGCAGCTCTGTGTCCCACCCCAGTAGGACAAACCATTACCTAGAATGGATCCTTTTGATTTTTATTTTCATGTGTAGACTTCTGGGCAAATGCCCAGACAATCAAAACTCGGTGCAGGAGGAATGACCCATTAAAGTTCCTTTATGTCAGAGTAATGCTGAGATCGCCTCTATATCCTTAGCACAAGTAAGCCCACAGCTTTTCAAGAGGTTGATATTAGCTACTCTAAGAGCTGCCTCAGTAAATTCTGCCATAATGAATCTTAATACAGAAGCTGATGGTGTGCAGCAGAGTTGAGAGTACTGAGAATTGCCTCTATTGATCTGAACATCCAAAATATCTCAAAATTTCAGCAGGTTCTAAAATAATCTTATTTTCCTGACCTATCAGGGCAAGTAAGCAGGAATCCATAGGCAAAAAGTAGTTCAGCTATCTGACGCTATGAAGTTGTGAATGTGCAGAGGGCTTATATACTCTTAGGTATTGGAGGGATATGTGGTTGAATAAGACTGATTAGCAAGACAAGTGGAAACAGCGGACTGGCTAGGAAAGAGAAGTGAATCAGATACAAGTGATCTGGGCATAAATTCTTGCACTCTCCAGCCTGGCCACAGGCCTATTGGAAAAGGGTTTTCAGGGCCAAGCATCCACTGCCAGCATGTCACTAGTTACCGATAAAATTCATTTAATGTTGTGCTTGTGGCTGGTGCCAGCCTTTGGCCAAAAATGACATCATTTTGTGTGATCAACATCAAAGAAAGGGAAGAGAGGCCTAGGCAACCCACATAAATCTGAACAGAAGCAAACAAAGATATGTCATCAACTCTGGGGATGGCATGGTGAGGAGCACAGTTTTATTGCCACTTGTTTTGGGAGGACCTGTGTTGCTTGCTCATGGCTCTGCGGTGCATGAGTAATGCGGTTGTCCTGAGTCTCCGACAGTGGAAAAGGAATAATTATACTGCACTGTCACATAGCTCACCCACTGAAGAAGGAGGAAATAAAAAGCAACAGGAAGTTCTCAAGCTCTGAGAACCGTATTTGTGTCATTCATTCATTGGGGAGCTGCTGTTGGCATAAAAGCTTCTGGTTTCATGACAGGCCATTAATGGGGGGGGGGGGGGTCTCTGTTTTTTATTTTGTTCCTTACAGATTCAAATCTTGGGGCATCTTCATAAGCAAGTTCAAGGAATGAGGTTGTGGTAGTAAGGATGGTGCCTGTGAAACAGTTTCTTAAAACAGAGTCCAAAGTCTCAGGACATTATCCTTGAGTGACCTGGAAAGGACTGAACTCCTACATAGCTGAAGAGCACATGATGTGAGTTGTCAGGAAACTTGCAGCTGCAGGATAATGGCCTGAAACTTTTTACTGGGGTAGTTCCTTTTCTGTTGGCATTCTTTACATTTAGTTCAGAAGTTCTCCTTAGGATTCTTTGCTTTTAACTCTTTAATTTAGCACTCTGGTTTCATAAAAGAAAACAGATATTTTTAAACTCTCCAGATCTCTCCAGTGCCTCCAGAAGATGCATGTTCCATTGCAGACATCTTTTTCCTCTTTTAAGTTAAATCTGTTTATTTCAACACATAAAGTTATAAACAAGAGATGAAGAAATCCATCTTGTAAAAATAGCTAGAGATGGTCAGGGCATGTGTTCTGCTACCCATGCAGAAAAGAGGAGCATCTGGTTTGAAGAGAAGGCTTCAATAGCTCCAGCAGCAATTTATAGTCATGAAACTGTCAGCTTGCACCTGCCCTGCAGGCAGCAGAGGAGAAGGGGAGAAGGGTGTCTCTTTTTTAAATTCAGTTATTCAGTAGAACTTGTTCTGGGAACCCCTGCAGTCTTAAAATGCCTAAATTCAAAGCTATGATGAATTCACTGAGATACATTAGCTAATACGTGTCATTCTGTCATTGACTTGAACTGGTCTTGAGAATGGCTGGGTTGTAGACCAGGAACATGAGCAGACCCTTAATACTCATGGATACATCATAAAGAGGATCTGCTCTTGGTTTTCAGCTAGTTAATATCCAATGTCATCAGAGAGCACTTAGAAGCACTTAGTGAGTTTTTTTATACTTTTTAAATCTGCATAGTCAGGATCAGTCTGTGCTTTGGCCTCTGTCAGTCTCTATCCCTCCTCCTTGAAACTTTTGAATCCCTGTCCAGTTTCAACCACACTTAGCAGGCTGATCACAGATCTTAAATATGTGTAAGTTCCCATAGGTTTCATAACAATAAACAGAAACTTGTTAGCTTCATTGGGAGAAAGGGTCCAGTGTGAGCATAACTTTTAGTAAGCATCAGAGAATCTACATCAAGCCTCACTCTTGAGCTACATATACACAAAAAACAGATTTCATGAGGTCTGCACTCTATTTTGTTGAACTAAGGAGGCAGTCAGTAATCTTGTTAGTGCAACAGCACAGGGATGGGAGAGCAGGTCAAGCCCCAAACTGGCCTGCGTGTCAAATGGAAATCTGAACTGGGCATCAGTTCTGATGCTGGAAACCAAATTTTGCTTGTTGCAATGCATGCCCCCACTGGAGATGTGCCTTTGCTGATGTCAGCAGACATAAATTTACCAGGCAATGAGAAAGACTAATTTGGCTGTACCCCCTACAGAAAAGATGGTTCACAGGTCTGCAGGAGAGAGAAGCCAACCTCTCCCCTTGTCTCCCTCTCCCACCTTCTGCAGCTCTCTCCCTTTGCCTGTCCCCATACCTGCGCTCTCCACCTGACATTTGCATTCAGGCCTCGGTGTCTGTGTCAGCAGGAAGTGAGCATGAAGGCAGACACCCTCCAACACTTTTCACACGGGTGGATTTCACATGGATGGCAAAAATGGAAAGCAGAAAAGATGCCCACAGTTTCAAACAATAGGAGAGAGACCGTATCAGTGTAGCAGTGGCTAAGGCCAGGTTTTTCCTTCTGAGAAGCACTAAGCTGAAGCACTTGCAACAATACCATTGCATGTGGTGATGGGACACAGTGACCAAGTTTTGGTCAAATTGCCCTGGAGCAAGGGTAATGCTTAAGCTGGAGTGAGGTTCAGAATAAGTGTTGAGCTGACCTTTGCAGATAAAGGTGTCAAGAATGCATTTCCCCTTTTGTCAGTAATCCAGGGAGGATTTAAATAAATCATCTTGGATTGATGCAAATGATTAAAATCTCAAATGATTTGTACAAAGCAACTTCTGTAAGCTCTTGACTTCTGAAATACTGAATTGACTGTATAGAATTATTTCATTTTGGTATAGTCCAAACACAATACTATGCATTCTATATAAAGACATGTAAATGGCTTTAAAAGTAATATTAGCACTATTTAAATGTTTTAAATTATAAAAATGTAATTCAAATAAATGACAAATTTGGTGAAATGCTCCAAGGAAGTCCAAGTGAAAGTCTAATTTTGGAATGATTTACTCTTATTGAAAACATATTCCTGCAAAGTATGTCCTTTGACAAAATGGCATTTTCTAATGTAAAAAGTATTCCAATTCCTTGTTTTTCCATCAGTTCTGCTTATTGACTTATTCATTTTTCTCCTAAAATTGCAACTTACTCTTCAAGGCACTTTTTTTCCTCCTGTGCATTGAGACATGTAAGTTGCAATTAACTTTCATTAGTAAAAAGTCAAAACCAGTTTCTTCTGTCAGGCATCTCACACAAAACGTGACTGTTGTCAGAAAAGATTTCAAGCAAGTGACATGGCCCATGGAAGAAAATGTAGTTGTGTGGCAGGAGCACAGACCTAGACTCCCAAGGAAAAAAACAAAACAAAACAAAGCAAAACAGGGAAAGACTGAGCTAGTCTTGCAGAAGCACCATTCTGCATTGGTCTGGGAAGTGAAGCACCCAACATACCATTTCCTCTGTTAACTAGGAGGGGCAAGGATTAATCAGCCCTTGAAAAGGTAATAATTTAAGCAAATGGAATGCCAGAAATGCTCACTTTCAGGGGAAAGTTTATAGTGCTTATATCCTGTCTGCTTTACTTTAATAAAATGTAAAATACTTTCAAATAAACTATATTTAATGGACTAGAGATACATATCCTCTAGCACTTTTTCCCCTGTCTTCACAGCCTGGTTGCTGTATAATCCAGTATTTTTTATGTTGTGCAATTTCACTGTTTGCTCTATCCTACTTGGCTCATGAGGGCTGAATTTTGTGCTCAGTCAGGACAGTAACATTCTGGCAGTACTCTGGAAAGGAACAATCCTGAGATTGGGAAGGTCCAAACTGTAACCCACATAGTTGTTTTGCTGTAGCCATATCTCTTGGCAAAGTTCATGTTGTTCTTCATCAGAGGGCACTAACGCACACATACAAGAAGACAACACAAAAGGAACTTGCTCATTGTTGTGTCCTTTGTCAACAATAATAACATATATACAATGATAGTAACAATAAAACTAGTTGACCCTACAGTAACTGACCAGTAATCACAGTCCAGCCCTCAAGATTATTTATGCACTGACCTCATTTATGGTTAAGCTCAGAGGACATCAAGGTGCCTTTCTGCTAACTCTTGGAAAAGTCTTGAACAAGAGAAGGATCCTGCAGAAATACAAAGCAGCATCAATAAAGATGAATGTTAATGAGGGCTGCCTACCCCAATGGCAAAAATTTCATTTCAGAAAGTTTCTGGGTTGTCAGGGTAGGAGGGGAACAACCCCAACTTAAGAGTTGTTCGGAGTGACCTGCAGAGGCCATGGACGAAAGGAGCATGGACTGCAGGAAAGGACAGGTTGGAGAGGGTCTCAGGAGGTCTGTCAGATGCTGTGGCTGGAACACCACCTATGCACGCAAAGCCTCTGTTACTGTCTTTCCTCTACTCCAGAGTCAATTTAGTTCTAAAACCATGGAAACCTGATGTCTATAGACAGCAGTTGAAATGTAAGAGTTGAAACATTTTGCCACTAGGCAACGGGGGAGGGGGATTTCTTTTTTCTTTTTTGTGCAACTTGCTTACAGGGCTGCTCTAAACCACTGCTGACAGCACTTAAGAAAAGAGAACGACTCTGAACCTCATGAGGCCCAAGCTCATCACTTGATTACTCAGAAAAGCAGCTGGTTCAAAGCTCTTTATAGACAAACATTCCTCGTGCACTTGCTCTGTGCCTGGCTCATTGTGAGTTCACCCTTTGAGAACATGATGGTCTTCCAGATCCCCAGCTTCTTGACAGCATGTTTCCCGCAATGACAGGCATCCTGAAGGGTGCCTCCCTGAGGCTTTGCCTCCTGCACAGCACTGGAGAGATGCCTAGCATTTCCATGTTGCTAGAGCTGGGTAGATCGTGACCACAATAGGGAAAAGAGTGAGGTCTTTGTTAACATCTCCACATTCACATAGTTTGGAGACCATGCAGAATCCCAACAGTCATCTGCAGCCAAGCCAAAGTATTCTGTGGACAAAAAGGAGAATTAAAAAGTTAGTCTAGCCTTCTCCCCTGTATCCTGTCATTCATGTTATGGGAAAATCTTCATATTTATAAGAAATGGGGAGGCGAGAATCCCTTCCAGTGTCCCAGAGACATTATCATCTCTAAGGAGAAAAACCAGAACAGCTTTGAATGGCAGTGGTTGTGTTTATTTCATTCTCTTCAGAAAGCTGCTAAATCTCCATGCACAGCATGGTTAGCCCCCGGCTTTAATCTGCTTATTTTGACGAATTAGCAAAGTCATTGGCATATCAGGAGGGATGGAGGGAGAGGGATGGTGACATCAAGACTCTTCCTCAGCCCCAACCTCATTGCTATTGTCTTGTGCTCCCAAGGTGCTCCACATCCCAGAACTAATGGCTTTTCTGCATCCTAGAACTGAGGGTGTTTTTGCACAGCTCTCTTCTCATGTCTGCACCTCTGACATCTTTATCCTATGCTGGGCTTTAATAACATTTGTGACTTCTAGTAAAGGACATCTTAACTGCTTTATAGTCATCACAGACATAAAACATGATGGAACTTGTAGTCTAGATATAGGGGTTGCAGGCTTCACTAAAAGAAATTAAGGAAGGAGAGGCTGAAGGTATATGTGAGTTCTTTCTTTTTCCTTGGCAGTCCTAAGAAGAAAAAGTCTGCTTGCTAGATGTCTTCAGAAAAATGACTTAGGAGTGTCCTTGGAGCAGGCTGAGAAAAGGCATAAGGAAAATGTCAAAGTTCTGGGAAGATCTTTCACAAAGCATAGGAAGATGAGTTGTGGTTCATGAAGGGTGATGTAACCAGTTAGAGAGGAAACTGAGGTAATTTCCATATCTGATGGTGGAAGGAAAATCTGCCAGTGTTCAACAAGAACATGGTTAGCCTTTCTGTGTTGTCTCTATTCTAGAAGAGCAAGACTCCAGGCAGCATGTGGGCATGCCAGTCTTTTATTATAGACAATCCTATGTCATGGAAGTGGAGAGTCTTGGGCCTTCATTCTGGTGGAAAGGATTTTCCTAGCATAAGACTGACACTTTCTGTGTTGGGAGAGATTTAGGCCAGGTAACGTCTAGCTCAGGCCTTGCCAGATAGCTGTGTCTCTCTTGCTGTAGATGGGCATGCAGGGTACATGTCTCTTGCCCTTTAGAAATATGTTGCCTGGAGAAGCCAAACTATAACTAACAAGTAAAAAATGCTCTGCACAATAAAACAGAATGACATAAAAGTGTCAGCGCTTCCAAACCTTTCCCTGGTGGGTCACAGCAGAAATATCCATTGTTCCTCTGGGACCTCTCTCCTGCCATCTCCTTCTCATTCACTTTCCCCCTCCTGCCACCTCTTGGAAAGATTCTGGTAAGGAGAGCTTTGCACCAATTGCCAGAAGATTTGAATCCCATGTTTTGATTTGAAGGGTTCCCTCCTCTGAGGGAAAAGTTGGCCTTGTCCAGCGATGCAAGTTAAAAAAAGAAAACAAAGGGATACACCCAGTTCTGCTTCAGTTCCCAAACTGTTTTCTGAGATTCAGGTGAAAGGCAAGCCAGTGTTTTTCCAGCTGATGGTTAAGAAGAGTTTATCTCTGGGGCCGAGTGGGAAACTTCTGTCTCTGTGGCTCATTTGTTTCAAAGCTGGCTTGGCCTGGCTTGCATTCTAGAAGCTAGAAGAGGTTTTAGCACATGTGAAGGTGACCTGTTGCCTCAGGGTAGTTCTTGGAGCATGAAGGCTATTTCCAGACACTTAGGTCAGGTCAGGACTGGGGGTTACAAAGCCATGCAAAGTACTTACACGTCCCTTCTGCCCATGTGGTGGTTCCCTTGTTGCCTCAAGCCGATTTGGTTGACCAGGCGGCATAGGAGAAGGGCACTGGTGCAAACCTGAATCCCACCCTTGGGGCAGGAAGGCTTGGAGCGATGTGGCATTGACAGATCTGAGTACCCCTCCCTCCTCCCACTCGCAGAAAGCAGAGCTTTCAGTGCTGGTGTGTCCCCATTTGTTTCTGTCCCAGCCTAGCCTGTGAGAGCTTCTCCTTGTCCCCTCTGATAGAACTGCTCTCCTGTTGTCCTAGAGCCATCCCCTCTGGGACCTTCAGCTGACCAGAGGAGGTTATTTCCTCCAGAAGGACCCAGCCCAAGATATTCTAGCTTTTTTTCATCCACCCCATCCTGCCACTTTCTATCTACCCCAGAACAGACAGACGTTATCTTCCAGCTGGATTCTGCCTTCCCTTTTGGGGGGAAAAGTGGTGGCAAACCCCGCCTGTATGTGTGTGTGTTTTTGTGTACCTTTCCTGTGTGTCACAGGGAGGCTTGATAAACGCCAGCACTGTGTGTAATTACACAAGGTTTTCCAGTGTTGCTGCCCACATAACTATTGCGATTAGAAGAATGACAAAGATGTACTCAAAATACAGTCGAATATAATCAGGCTTGCCATGACTCCTGCACAGTTTATTCATGCAACTGCACCAGCAGGGCAAGGGAGAGTGCTGTAACTTTTCCATATCTGCAGTATAACCATGGTATAATCTACTGCCGACAAAGCGGGAGGTTTCAGGACAATGCCTCTCATTAGGTATGGTATTAGTGCAGCCTTAGTTTGCTTTATTCCTTCTCTTCTGGACACTTCAAAGTGTTATCTATCCCTGGAAATTGCTCTCCTTTCCCTGCACACTCACACACTGGCACTATCTCAGTGACGTCTGCTTTAGATCAGCAGAGAGCTCACCAGTCTCACTTGTGGAGCAAGCTCCCACTGTCCTGGCAGCCGGACAGCCATCCTCACTCAAGACAGTGTGTCCCTGAGTGTCAGCCAGCAGGTCCCAGCAGGAAAGTGGAAGGGAATGGAGATAGAAAGTCTGCTCAGAGCGAGGAGGAAGTAGCACAAAGGAAGAGAAGGGAGGGAGCAGATGCTGTCCATGTGCTTTTGCTGATTCCTCTTAGACGTGCTGTGATGAGCCCCCACGGCACATGCTGCACTCCCTCTGCTCATAGAGGTGCATGAGAGGGGAATGAAACTCTCCACTGCATGTGTCCTCAATTTTGGCCTTCACAGAAGCTGGAGTTTTTTCTCAGATATCAGCAGGCCAAGCTGGCAAAATATGACTCTCCCTCTGGCAAAAAGGACCAAGTGTTGCTTGCTGAAGGTCCCAGAAGGTCTGGGTTAGACATAACTGCCTTGCAAGGGAATTAACTCTAACATCTGACAAGCGGATAATTATGGCCTTGTGCCTTAATTAGTGGTCTCTCCTGTAAACATAAGCGTGTTATGCAGCTGACTAAGTCTCGCTCATCTGCACTGAGAGGCTGGGACAATATTTAACACAGCCAGCAGGAAAGACATATTTTTACAGCTAGGAGGAATTGCAGCTTCCTCTCCTCCCTGTGGAAAAAGCAAGAGTCACTTTCTATACCTGCCTGAAAGACAGGGCAACTGTATGTGGCACTTCAAGCACTGCTAATTGCAAGCTACAGTCCTACCCCACTGCAGAGGTGCAGTTAGCACTGTACTGAAACATTTTGCTCAGTCCCAATGCAAATAATCCCCCACCCCTGTTCTCCATTTCTGAGATTTTCATTTTAGAACTAGGAAAAACGTACAGAAGGAAGAGAGAATTCTTGGCAAGGGCTGCAGCTGGCTGCCAACCAGAATCTGGGCTGCAACGAGGCAACCAGTTTGAAACCAGACTGTCCTGTGTGGAGGATGGCACTTGGTGAATCCACTGGGATTTCATTCAAATGGCTAGGGAGGGCAGGCTCACCAGATGATGCCGATTAGCATAGCTCAGCATTCCCCTTCTTTGTAAGTGCCAGGAAATCTGTCCTTTATTGTCTAAGCAACCAAATACACATGTACATGCATACACGCATGCACATGTGCGCGCGCGCGCACACACACACACACACACACACACACACACACACACACTAGGTCTGTGGGAGGACTTGCGTTGATGACAGGGTTGAATGCTTGGTGCAAAATCTTTTGTGCCCAGTGGACTTTTGCTGTCTTCCCTGAGATACTTTTTTATATATTTGTTTGTTTGCTTTTATGAAACAGCTCAAGAGCTTTTTACCTCGTGCAAACACAGATGATTAAATCAACTTACATTCACATCATGCTTTCTTGTGCGCCATTCCTTTTTACAAACAAACTGTTTCTAGGCCTGAGTCAGCTGCCTACAGTTGGAAAATCAAAGTACACAGTATCTGGCCAAATATTTAGACCACTCAGGTAAATGCACTGGCCCCGGTATCCCCTTTTGTGCTCAGCCATCGGGCTTTCTTTGTTGTCATGCAGCTTAAATCCTGCTTCCCAGTCCTCAGGTTTTTGGATCAAATGGTAATAAATGTATAGAACTGAGTTCACCAGAGAATCTACTAGTTGTGTAAAGCCACTGATAGCATGTATAGCTTTCAAGAATAAGACCAGCGGAGACAAACAGGAGGGGCTCTCTGGGTCAGGATCTGTAGCTGAGATTTAGGGGTTTCTCTCAACAGGGAAGTGAGGAAATACTGGGCATTTCAATGAGACTTGCAAGTGAGGAATCACTTTTCATCATACAGTTGCTGGGGAAAGCCACAGCATACAGAGGTTGTGAGTAAAGCACAGCCCTAGCCCTCAAGTGTTGCGGCTCTGTTACTATATCAATGTACTCTGAACAATCATGCAGCTTTTTCTTGCCTCAGCTTCCCCAGCTGGGAAATAGGGATCCTGTTCCTCACCTCCATTGTAAAACACTCTGAGATCGACCCATGGCAAGTGCTATAGCAGTTAGTACTAGGAATATTTTTGCTCTGAAGTGAGATATTCAACTGAAGTATTTATGAATATTTAGAAGTCAAATATTTGAAAATCACAAGACATATTTTTTGTGCAGACATTGAAAAAGAAAGCCAAAATTGAACATACTCTGTCTACTTTTGCTGAACAACATTTGACTATGTGCAAACATTGGAGTAATTGCAGCATTAATTGCCTGTCTGCAGGTATTAATTATCTTTAAAAACAAATGTGATCACCTAGAGTTATTCGGGGTTTTGTGTACTCTCACCTTTATGAATATCAAAATGGTATAAAAATCAGCATCATGGTTTACAGGGATTTTGTGGAGAAGAAAAACTTTGTTTCTTTTCTTCAGATAAGCTTAAAGGTAGTACTGAGTATCTATTTCAGGCCTTTCTTTTGCCCTGGCCTCTTTCTCTGCACCTTTTTCCCTTGTGTAACATGGCTATATATCGCTCTTATTCAAAATACTAAATGTAACATTTTTCCTGTGTGCTTCATTCAGTAATTGGTCTCTGTGCAAATCAGGAATGTTAGGCCTTGGGCCTCTGTTTTCATCTGTTGAAGCCAATGGAAAGAATTTGGATAAAGTTTGTCCTCCTTTCTTTACTGCGTCTTGGTGGCACTGGTGTGCAATAAAAACCTGCCCCAAAGGTCTTACAGGAGAATAAGGAGCAAAACAGAGTGGACTCTCAGATTCTGACTGAGCAAATTTCTATGTCCAGTTTGGGTTGCAGCATGTCCCTAGCCCAGACTCTGACCACTGCCATTGCTAACTGAAGGAGGATAAAGGGAACAAGGAAACTGTAAGCATTAACTTGTAGGGAGAGTGGAAGGGAAAAGAGAAAAAAGATCTTTCGAGTGGGTAAAATCAGAGTGTTTCTTCTTCCTCTCCTCCCTCCTCCCCAGTCAGGACAAAATAAATACAGTAATTTCTAATGAAATCAGGAAGGGGGTAATAGTTCCTGGAAGAGGAAGAGAGAGACTGCTAGGAGATCCCTGCCAATGGTGTTCAGTTACTACAGAGAAAGCACTGAGCAGCCCCAGGAAAGAACTTTGTGGGACAGATTCCTTTGGCTAACTCTGATTAAATTTCACTTTTTCATTGGGCAACAAGTTTTTTTCACTTTCTTGCGCTGGAGTGTGTTACTACGATGTGTTTTAAACCGAGACTGTCACAGTCTCATTCTGTTCTCTCTAGGATGCTTGCAAAATGAACTGCCATCCTATCCCTTTTCTCTCCCCACTGAGGTGCTCTGTGGAGGATATTGTCAGAAATCAGCAATGCTTCCTCAAAAATGTTAATGATACCAATCAAAGCCTTGTTTGCAGGCCCCATACTGAGCACTGGAAATTCTGAGAGTCAAATAATAGGGATGCCACAGCTAAAGATCAGAGAGAGCATCTGGGAGGGACTGTAGTGAGGACAGCAGCCCTAGTATCTCTTTGTAGTTTGCAAACACTGTTATTCCCAGCACTTCTAGTAAGTGTTATTGGAGCATTTCAACCAGTCAGCAAACTCCACAGCACATTGCTGCCCACTAGCAGATGGCCTACATCCATTTCTTATTCCAGTTCAGTGGCAGGGACATGCAGCACAGTGAGGAAAAGTTAGATTCTGACCTTGTTTTTTTTATTGCAGCACTATTTATTGCATTGGATGGTTTGAATTCACACAGGCTCCTGGGAGGTGCTAAACCATGGATCATTGTGTGCCAGATGCTGTATAAATGCTGAAGGAAAAATATAGACCATGCCCCAGGGAGTTTATGATTGGAGCAGAAGGCAAGAATTGAAATATTCTATAGGTAGATGAGGAGTAAGGACAAACCAGGGAACTACATGCTGGATATTGCTCAACACGATAGTGAAGACTCAGCAGGATGTGATGTCCACAAAGCTATAACGAAAGCCACAAGGAGAGCTAAAACTGGAATCTGGGTACCCTCACTCCTCTTCTTGCTTTAACTCCAAAGTGAATTCCTCCTTCTCTTACATCCTGGGATTTCTTTCTTAAGTCATTGTGTTTCGCTTCTCTGAAGCTTTGAAGATTTTCTTCTTTTGGTCCAACTGGAGCCATTTCTTTAGGTGGAGAAGGAGTCATGAAGATGAGAAAGAGCAAATGAAATGCACTGTTGAGGCTTTGTGGTTCTGCGCTGTGTAGACAGGCAGGGTTTGAGCCCTGAGCTAACATGACACTACCCAGTGGGGCACAGACCCAGAGTGGCTGAGAGATTTTGCAAGTCGTGGGGTAAGACAGCCTGCCAAGTAGAACAGGGAAGGCAGGAAGAGGAGGGGGAAGGCTTTATTCCAACATGCATGCATGGTGCATGCACACACCATGTACAGTCCTGAGCTTTGGAAAGGATTAAAGATACACTCTTGTTCCATTAACCAAAGTGAGAGAGGACAGGGAGGTGTGCATATAGGAATGGGGAAGGGGGGAGAACAGAAATAACACAGTGCATTAACCAGATAAGAACTAGACAGGGACGAATAATGTATCATTACACCCCAGAGACAAAAGGGCACCATCCAGAGAGCTGAGGCTTACACGCTAATCATCTTGACTTTGTAATGTTATACAAGTAGGGGCACATACTGTGGCTTGGGAGACTTTGCTGAGTAAAACCCTGCAAGCCACAGAAAAATGCTTAAGCAGCCTTTTAAAGCCTGGCAATATTCCAGCCTTCCTCCCTTCCCCCTGCCCCTCGTCCTCCTACCCCCACCCCACCGCTGTAACCCAGCCAGAGAAGCAGGAAAGCCCTTGAAACAGACAATCTTTATTGGTGATGATACAAAAAGCTTTTAAAGACAATGCGAAAATAAAAGCATTAGGGCCAGTCGCTGCACTCTTGTAAGTGATCAGGGTGGCAACAAAATATTTAAGTTCCCACACAGCAGAAGTCTTTGGGTTCAGTCAGGAAAGGAGGTGGGGAGAGGGGTGGTAGGAGGGAAGGGCTTCTGACCACAAGATTTGACTTGGTTCTTGTTGCAGCAGGGCTCAGCCCCTGCGCGCTTTCCCCCAGGCCCTAGTGGAGGAGGGGAGGGGGTGGCGGAAAGGGTCAGGCCATGACGTGCAGCATCTTAGTGGGGCAGGACCTTGGCAGCTGGAGGCTGTCTTGCAGCAACCCTCACTGCTAAATGTCACCCTAATGCTCCCAGTCTGAGCATGCTGCTCTTGCTGCCACTGCTATTTCAGGAGGTGGCAGCCCCTCTCTGTGATTGCCTGGAGCCACCAGCCTGTAATTTGAAACAGCAAAATCCCTTTTTGTCGATCTTCCCACTTCAGGATAAGGCAGGGCCTGTTCTCTTTCAGCAGCACAGTCACTCAGCACTTCCCCAGCTCCTATCTGCAGCGCCCCAGCTCTCAGCTCCTTAGGATAAGTGCAGCAATGTCAGCTCCTGCCTGTACCAGCCGCTCCTCCCTGTCCTGCCATCGATTACAACCTATTCAGATTGCAGGGCTGATGTACACCACCCTCGCACTGGCACTGGAGCTGACAGAGTGAAGTTTTGCCAGCAGGAGGGAAATTTTAATGACATGGGGTGGAGCTGTGCCTACGCAGAAGAAGAAAAAGAAATCCAGGTATATGCCAGACCAGCTGGAATATGTGTGGAGCTGGGAGGGAGAACAGAAACCAGGAGGCCTGACTTTGCCTCTTCCATCCTGAGTCCGGTGCTGAGTGCATCTGGCAGGCAGAGCTCTAAAACCACCCTGAACAGTGGCTGTCTCAGACACAGTTCCCCATGGTTCCTGCTGCAAGCCAGGGCTACTAGTAGGAGTTTCACGTGATTGTGCAAATATTTGCTGAAAGGTTGCTGTTGTTTATGCTCTGGCTTCCTCTTGGCAAATCAGTGAGGTGGGGGAGAAATAAGAGTCACTGCTTAACTGGGAAATTGTGAATAGACTGTGCTCATGGTGAACAGGTCATGGGCCTCCAGAGGCTAGGGTGTAGATGCATGAAGTGTCTGTGGATTGTCTTTGAATGGCAAATTGAGCTCTTCAACACTCCATGAAAAGGAAAGGAAAAAAGAGACAAGGAAGGAGGGTCATACCTCCTCCATGTAACTGAAAATTTCACCAGAACAAGTAATTTCAGAAGACATATGTGTTTCTTCAGGCAGGAAAACAGTGGCTGTTGAATGAATCTCAAACTACTATTTTTCACCCAGTTTCAGACCCAAAGCTCTATCTTCCTTCTCAACACCCAAAGGCTTTCTGCCCCCCACAGAAAATGTCTTGTTGAAAAAAAAAAAAAAAGAGGCATATTTCATCCTTGATTTCCAAGGACCTGCTTTTGCCTTCTGATATTTTGTTCCCCCTTTTCTTTGTTGAAGCGGGGAGGGGCCCTTTTTTGCTTTTGGGCAGTGGTTTAGCAAAAAATATCAGACTTACCCTGGTCTCAGCTTTTGTGGTGGTGTCCATTCTGAGTGTTTGATCTGTGTATAAATCTGTTGTACCAAGATTTAGATCTTCTCTACCTTTTATGTTTTTTCGTCCACAGGTTTGTGTGCCCTGAAGTTTGTCTCCTTCCCTCCCTCTTTTTCTCCCTCTGTCCCCCCTCCTACTCTTACTATCAACTGAGCTAAGAGAACATATTTCTGTTGTCTACTCTCTATTCTTATACTCATGATAATATTCATACATGCTGACACAACTTCTAATTGTGCATTAAACATTGCAAAGAACAGGGGAAGAGATGGGAGTAGTGCAACATCTAGTTGGGGAAGGCATTTCTGCATGTTAACATTACAGGAAGCAAGAGAGAACTCATTTGCCATGTGAATGGACCTGAATATGGCAAGGTTTGGGATGGTTATTCTGTCTCGTGGAGATTTGTTTCAAAGTGTTGGACCCACTCCCAGAAAAAGTTGTGTGTCTCCCATGTGAAAGTTATCCTTATGGTAGAAAGTTCTGTTGTTCCAGAGGAACAAAGTTGTCAGATATCTTCCATATTTTTCTGGTAGTGTTGCTATGGCTGTGATGGCAAAAGGAGATCATTGAGACAAGATCTGTACAGAGAAGAAGAGGTTTTCCAACTATAACTACTTCATGATACTACATACCTGACTTCTCAGCCCTAGTCCTCCAAGCAGACTTACAAAATACCCTAGAAATCTGTGCTGGAAAACTAAAATCCATAATTCTACTGGATACTAAAAATAGTGGGCCAGAAGAGTTTCTTGGTATGTCATATGATGTATAAAAATTTTTAATTTTCCCTCTGTCTTGCCCACAATCAGACTTCAATATTTCATAGGCAATTATTGTATGCTAAGGGACAGAAAAGAGAGATGAAAACTTAATCAACTTCCCTGTTGTGAACATCATCTCTTCAGGAATTGAAAGCTCCTTTCCCTCAAAGTATCTAACCGATTATTAGAATGACAGGTATGGAAACTGTTCCCTATGTGTACATAGTTTGAAATCTGTTTCCTAAAGGAGGAATTATGATGCAAATGCATAGGTTGTTTTCAGCTAGATTAGCAAGTGTAAGGAAAAGAGGTTACCTCTATCTCTCTGCAAAACTATTAGACAGACTCTTACATGCTTTTGCAATAGCCTGAGCTTCTTTTTATAAGTTGAAGAAATAGCACTGTGTTCCTTATGTTTTGGTTAAGTGCTCCTGTAATAGAGCAGAATTTGGTTTAATGTAGTTACATAACAAAAATCTTAATGATTTTAATTATGAAATCATGATGATTAATGAAAAATCTTAATAGTAATCACTAATGTGATACCTCAGCTGAGTTTGGTCTTGTGAGAATGGTAATGGTGGTGTTTATTTTCTGATTTGCTTTGGTTCAGGGACCTCTTTCTTGTCCTTCTATTGTTATGGCTGTGATGTTGTAGGTCTGAGGGCAGGATGGTGTGAACCAAGCTCATCCTTCAAATTCAGTCTCACTTTAGATTTTTCCTGACTAGGATGCAGTAGTGGCTCAAAGAAATTTCATGTCCCATTTGTGCTTGAGAGATCATCAGCAATTCTGAAGAGCAGGTCGTAATTTTCATTCCCAACTATTCAAATCAATGTCTGTTCTGTACCAGTTTTTCCCAAAAGATAGTGGCTTGCACAACCAGAAGACGAACTTCTTTTATTTGGAATTTTCACAGTGCTGGAGCTTTCATATTCAGGTATATTGCTTTGCAGTAATCCACCTGATACACAGTGCAGTCACGAATAACTAACAGTCGGTTGTTGCAAGCCAGGGGAGCTTACAGCTCCTGGACAACTGTAGGTAGTTGAAAGCATTACTCATGGTCCCTGCCATATGTAGGATACAATCTGTCTGCCCAAGAATGCTTTTAATGAGTTGTTCTTCTGTTGGTGCCGGGTTTTAACTGCAGAAAAGCAGCATGGAGGCTGCAAATACTGATTATATCCTGTTTACTGTCCTCACTTTGGTCTTGAATTCATTACAACTTCAACAACCTGTCCTTAAGCTTTGGGATGGATTCATCCCTGTGCTAATTCAGAGGTATTCAAATGGTAGGTTCTGATCTGGATTCAGACTGAGTAAATTTAGATTGAGATCTTGCAAATTTTTGTTTCATAACCACATTTAAAACTATTGACAAAATACTCATGGAAAAGAAGACTGGCAATATTCTCACGCCTCTTCTTCACGAGTCACAAAGCGGGAAAGAAGAAAACTTCAGTTTTTGTGGTATTGGGAGCTGAGAACATCCTCCTTTTTGATATGCAGGCTGAGCAGATTGGGTCTGGGAGTGATTGAGGAGAAATAAATTAAAACCCGCATAGTGTCACTTTTCTGGGGAGTATTCATTTTTCTAATGTCAGCCATAACCACACTTCAAACTCTTTTTGCTTCAATCTTGGATCCATTGAGAAATTTAAGAGCAAACATAACAAAGGGGGAGGAGGGCAGAGGAATCATTTCGGTAAGTGACTCACTTCAGGCAAAATAATTTATCTTGTGAAGAGCTGTGTGATAGAAACAGCAAGGGATCAACAGTGAGATATTGCATGTAAAGTGTTTCCATATTTTCTTAGGCTACCAAGTGGTTATGTGCTGGGATCATTTTGTTAACCAGTAGTAGGCAGCAGGGTGAAAATGTGTTGCTATTTTTTAATGGTATTTCAGAAATTGGACATGCTGGTGACTGAGGAATGATGGTTGCATCAGTTCCCTTTGAAAAGGTTAGTCTTGCTATTCTTAAGTACTTTATTTTAAGTATCTTTTTTTTTGTATCCAGCTCAGTGCCAGAGGACCTGATGCTGTGCATGGAAATACAACACTATGTATAGTACATCACTGCAGATATGTCCCACACTTTCCTTTCTAAGGTCACACACCTCTGGCAACACACAAAGCCGCAGTTGTTGGAGATGGAAAAGAACCTAATTAGCTCATCTATCTCCCTTGAAGGCTAACTCCCTGCCAAACATTTTTTAGGAATTTAGTCCAATCTAATTTAAATGTTCCAAGCATTTAAGATCTCCCCTTATCTCTCAAGAGAGCACTTAAAGGTCAAATACATATCAGGAAGCACTATGATAATGTTTAAGCCAAAAATTTCACTTCTTAGCGTCACCTTTTCACTAGGAGCTCTACTCCCTGGGACTACCCTAAGTAGTACCTTTTCTTCCTTGACTCTTTCATGCCCTTCACAAGACTATTGTGGTTCTATTTATAAATTCTTCAGGGCAGAGACTGGATTTTCGTTTGTCCTAGTGCTGCAGCAAAAATGTGAAGTCTATCACCACAAATAACAAGATTTAGTATCTCCAGCTTCCCAAGAATTTTTTTCCCCCAGTAAACTTCTTAATTAAACAGTTTATACAAAGGTAATGTAGAAGTCAGAAATAATCACCAGCTGGGTCAGTGGAAAGTCACATGAGTCTAGCTTCCCAATTCTGCTGGCCATGGACCCTTGTTAATACTCAACATTTCAGTTGGCCTGTCATGAATCATCTTATCCAACTTTTCACTGCCTAGTAAAGGCAATAGAATCCCATGAATCTGAGATCAGTCAGCATGGCCTGGCAAGTTACTAACAATCTCTCAATAACAGTCTGGAAACCAGCTTCTAGCTGCAAGGTTATTATCTTCTCAGCTCCATGACAAGGTCTTGCTTAAACCTGCAACGACCCATTTGAAACTGTATACTCCTGTCTAATTTTCCATCCACTTTACATGATTTAACTTCCTGATCTAGTTGTCAGCTGCAGCTGGAAGCACTCAAAATTTGTTTCTTCCTCATCCACAGGCAGCATTTAAAAAGGGGAAGTTCATGGCACTAAGCCTGACAATTTTTTATTCTTAATGCCACAGCCTATTGTTAAAGCAGTTATGGCTTCAGATATTGTGACCACATGGAGGAGGCTGGCTTGGCTTGCTACCTCCACAGAGGTAAGGCACAAGATACATCCAATCAGTGTCCAGCCAAGCCTTTATAGCATGGGTACATCCCAGGAATTATACGTCTCTTCCTTTTCAAGAGATACCTGAAAGGGTCCTAAAGGGCTACTAAAAGATTGCCATTACCACCCATTTGGCTGGGGAGAAAGAGAGGGTGGATGGATGGAGAGAATCCAGGTAACCTTCAGCAATGGAGCCTGTCACATGCAGGCTGTGCTTGTAGCTTGAGCCTGTACTGTATCCCTCTGACTTGTTTCACTATTACCTTGAGCAAAGTCTGCTGGTAGGATGGACTCCAGAATATGAGAGCTCTGAGGACAGGAAAGCTCTACATCAGTAGGGTTTCTCACAGAGTTAGGGCCTCATTTGCATGAGGCATCATGAGCTCCCGTGTCTAGTATTTACTCTATACAAGATCAGAAAAAAATTGATACCTTTTTGTGTCATTATCAGTGTGACTTTTGATCCATAGCCAAGTCTAAAACATCTCCTAGTGAGATCTGTCAAAATGCTTCTGTGGTACCTGTGTTCTAGCTTCAAATACAGGCTGGGGGGAGTCAGCTTTTTCCTTGCATCCCAGTACTTGGATGCTGGAAATACCATGAGATGATTAGATTTCATATCCATTTCATCCCGTGAATAACTTAGTGAGGTATCAAAGCAATTGTGGGAAAATGCACAGCCTTACAGATACCAAAAGTGAGGTATTTTATTTGAGTTTTCCCAAATCACTCTGTTTCCAACCTCATTCAAGGTCTTTTACGGGGGTTCTTTAGGAATTGGGAGATTCAGCCTTTGGAGAAACTAACTGAATGATAGTTCTGTGAGGGGAAATACACATGGGGATTAGCCGGAGACCACCCAGCATATCTGTGATCTAGTAGCATCTGTATGCAGCTCTTCAGAGGCATAGAAACCAAAGCATTCATCCATTCCTTGCTGCACCACTGTTGCGTGCATGGGATGAACAAGCCCAAGAGAACCACAACCACATGAAGCCTTGGGCTGAGGTGCCATTTCAAGAGGCACTGTCGATTACTTTCTGCTCAGGAGCTAGAATGCTTTTTTAAAGAAAATTGCTATGGATCAGCATAACAGTAGATCTTGAGATCTAAACTGAGTTTGTAGGCTTCTGCTGGATTCTGCTACAAGCCTAGAGAGAGGAACTCTTGCAACATTTTTTAAGGAAAGCTGCTCAGGGAATTTCCTAAAAAGCACTGATTGCCATTGTAATTTGTAGATTCATCCAAATGGATGAATCTTTGTGGGAAAGGGCTGGGTTTGACCAAGTTCTGCATTTGAAAGTAAAAAGCTTTTGAGATTTGTTGAAACATCCCACTCCAGCATTTTCAAATTGAAAAGAAGGTGGAGGGATTTTTGGTTCAAAATTACTCTTTGGCTGAGCTGTTTTTTTATTAAAAAAAAATATCAAGGCTTAAAATTGGAATATAACCAACTTTGAAATGTTTCGGCTGATGCAATGTGAATACTTCTTAAATAATTAGTTCTTGAACGTGAGATTTTTGGCTTTGTCCTGATTTAGAGTGGGAGGGAAAAAATGAAAAATCTTGAGTGTTTTGGGGAGAGGAGGGAGATAAAATTTCCTATGTACTCTGCTTATAGCCAGCATGGAAATGAAATGCTTCTAAAACACATCTGGCAAAACACCCAAACAATGACCAAAACGTTGCTTAAAAATCTGAGCTTACCACGAGAAATATACATATTGGATTTCATATAAAATTCTTCCTACAAATGCTTGATTGTCATGCTAAAACAGCTTGTGAGGAAAACAGACAGGACCATAAATAATGAAGTTGAAATGTTTTACTTGTATTTGTTCAAAGTAGACTTGTATAGTCTACTTTATCCCCATCTGAGTAAAAAATAGCCATTTCTTCAATGAGAAGTAGTTATTTGCTGCCGTCATCTGCAAGGGCACTCACATGAGGAATTTGTGAGCAACAGGTAAGGTTATAAGATGGTTGTGTGCACTTTCTATGACTTTTTCGCTTTCACCTCCTCTTCTCTTGCGGTCATTGCCTTGCCTGAGCAACTTACCTCCAAGGTCTGAGTTATAACAGGTCTCTCCAGATGTCTTGATCCCAAGCCTCCAAGTTATTGAGATTTGATTTGACAGGCTGTATGGGAGCATTTCAAGGAGTCCTCACTACACATCTAGACCAGATCTTACTCCTGCTCAAGGGAGAACCCTCCTATTCCTTTTACAGAGGCCCACAGGGTTTTGTATGAGGTCATGACAGTGCTACTGAAGTCTGATGTGCTGTGAATGAATGCACTGGGCCTAGGGAGTTGGGGCAGGGCATTTGGCCTTTCTAGGCTAGTGTACACACAGAAGAGCAGTGAAACGTTCTTCGTAAGATCTTCTCCCCAGGCTTCTGCTCTGGATATTTTGTCTCTCTAGTCAATGGGTTGTCTCAGCAGGACATAGTAAGCCTGCTTATTTTAGGGTGGGATGAGTCATTTTACTGAGAGAATAATCTCTCTCCTTTGACCTCTCTGGGAATTTACCTTAGTGGCTTAGCCTACATGCCTAACCTTAAACCCATTATTGCATTGTGAGATAAAGCTAAGGAACATAAAACCATTCCAGCCATCCTGTCATCAAAGGGCTCTTTTCGGCCAGTCTTTCTGTTCTTTATTCTTTTTCACCCTTCCTTAGAGAGCTCTTTAGAAACATACAGACCCAGCTTGACAGTATCACCTCATAGTGAAAGTCACCAAAACCTTTAAACATACTATTAGACCCACAAGAGTCACCATGCTTGGAGAGAAATGTATGCCTTGGCTGTTCTAACTGAACTGAGGTTTTGGGGTTGGATCACACAATACTTACAGGAAACAGGCATTTATTATTTGCTGCAACAGGGAAACCAAAGCCTTGGTCAAGAGGAGAAAAAATATCTGGCTAAGGCAACTGCATCCTAGAAAGTGGTGGGTCTGAGAGAGATTGTTAGAGATCACCTTGGAAAAAAGCTTAGGCTCAGAAGGAGTTAAATAGAAGTGACAAGGAATGGAGGAAATTATATTGCCATAGTAGAAATGATGCTGGCACACTGTGTCCAGTTTGGGGGTTCACACTGTAAAACAAATGATGACAAACACTGTACAGCAGACAGAACAGAGCCGTAGTAATTCCTGTGGGGCTGGAGAAGGACACTTGTGAGTAGGACCTCTTCAGCTTACATAAAGGTAGTAGGGGTAGGTGCTGCTCAAAATTAAGTGGTAGGGGCTGCACAGCTACAATTCCCTAAACACATCAGACGATGCAAAAGTACGCGTTGTTTCTACCAGTGTTAACAGGATGTCTATGGCGAACCCATTTTCTCCTAAATATTCAGATAAGTTTCTGGCCTAGCTGAAGATTTTGACTTTTAACAGATATAGAACTAGGCTGATAAACATTGAGGAATGATTTAAGCAGAAATTTTAATAGGAGCACAGACGGGATTTTTTGTTGAAGGAAAAAAATGGGTTATTTGTGAAGGAAGTGTGAAGGTTACCAAACAGTGTTATATGGGATCAGAGCAATCTCCAGGACTCCACATAACTGCATGGGTTGCTGCTCTTTATGCAAGCAGGCCATGATTTTGATTAAAAACAGATATTGGTATTTGGGTGCTACAAGAAATGATAAGCCTCTGAGTTCTCCAAGAGTCAGGTCATTTTCTGCATCACTTCTTGTTTTCATTGGAATCCACTGCATTCTTTGTAGCTTGGCCAGATTTGAAATGAAATTTCTAAATTCTAAATGAATTATATGAACAAACGAAGAAAAATAATATTTGGACTTGATATTCAGCTGATTGTTAAACTGGCTTCATCCTACCGAAATCAGTGGAACTCTGGCAATTTACACCATTGGGAATCTCAGTGCATATAGTTTCCTGCATAGCAAATACCCAACGTGCCAGTGACAATAGATTAGGGGACTTTTCAGATAAACTGTATCCTCTAATTTTCCTCTAAAAGTTTTAGTATGTACTCAAGATAAAGTATAAGTATTAATTTCTGTGTAATTTCTGTTTGGTTTGCTTATGTTGTAATTTCTTTTCTCATTTTGTAATTAAGATCTGAATCCTTAAAGGTGCCAGGCCAAACTTTCTTCTCTTGTAACAGACTCAGCTGAACTGATCCAAAGTATCAGAAGACAAGATAATTTACTACATTGAGAACATATTCCATGACATTACAGTAGGGAGAGGTTTCTGTCTTCTCGCTTTAAAGGCCCAGCTCACACTGCAGCCCTGAGCAACTTGGTCTGATCTTATGGCTAACCCTGCTTTCAGCAGGGGGCTGGCATAGAGCCCTCCTAAGGTCCCTTCCAGCTTGAACTACTTTATGATTCTATGAACCTAAATATTTAAATAGTACACAACCTTTTTATCTTCTGTGACTTTATTTCATTACTATGTTGTTCTTGGTACAATCCACCTTGCTTAGAGATACTGAATTTACTTTTTTACCATTGTACAAGGGGTTGTAGGAGGGAAAGGAGCCTCTCTGTGATCCTCAGAGCAAGATGCAATTGCAGTATGGGATATTTGAGCCTGATGCTGTTCAACTACTGGTATGTAGCTGCTTCCTCCATGGAAGCCCAGGCACCCCCGGGGATGGAGCTAAAGGAATACTTTCTAGCCCTTTACATTTCAAGGCAATGTTGCTGCAAAGGTTGATGAATAGCCTTCATTGTGGACGTTTCTTCCCTGCTGCAGCTCCCACCCTTGTCTCAACATTCCCATCTGGATATAAATCTTGCTTTTCCCTGTTTCCTTCCCCCACTCTCTTCTTCTTCTCCCCCTGCAGCCCTCTCTGTCCACCCCCCCTCCCCAGCCCAGCCTCTGTGGAAAGCTGCAAAGCTGATAAATAAATCATACCTGCCTAGCTGACCAGGGTGATAGGCACCCAATCCATAACCACTACATGATTTCCTTTGCCAAATGTTGGAAAATGAAAAACACACTGTCCTTTTGAACAGATCAGCATCTGTGTACATACAGAACTATTATTGTGGGACTACCATCATATCTGTGTTAGGGACTATCATTTTCCACCATGTACTGACCCAGGCAAAATCTTTCATTGAGCATGACTTAAAATTCACTAAGGGGACCACTGTTGACTCAGGCCATTATTGTTATTTTGTAGATATTCCCTAGTCTCTGACAAAAAAGAGATTTTATATATCTATAGCTATATCTATATCTATCTATATATCCTGGATATAGATATATTCAGGAAAGAATCTGCTTTAATTCAAAGCTACAATAACTCTTCTAATTTTACCACCATACTGAAAACCACTTAAAAGATGGTCTTCAAATAGACTCCTACATGCAAACATTTTTGTGCTTTTACACTCCATTGCTTCAGCATTGGAAGAGAAAAGGACAGATTGTGGAGTTTATGCCAAATTTTTGAGCTAGCCCTGAAATTTGCATCTACCCTGCACTCCTGATCAGACATGAATCCTTCTTAGCAAGTGGAAAGGACACATCTGTGATGTCTTGGAGCAGTATTCGGAGCCAGACTTTGAGAGTGTAGGCCAGTGTCTGTCATTAGCTAGCTGGTTGCAGGGAATTAAGAAAAAAAGAACCTGAAAAGGGGTATGATGTGAAGAAAGCATAAGCTGGAAATGGACATTCATGTTCCATCATTTCCTAAGGGTGAGAGGTGCCAAGCTGCAGAACAGTTCTGGAGATAAGTGGTAGGTGAGGTATTGGTTGGGCTATTTTAAAAGATGATTGAACATTAGCATGGTGGAAAGAGGGAACATTTCTCATGACTTGAAGATCCTGCTATAGTGAATTACGTGCACACAGCTTGTTACAACTGCTGTTCCAGGAAACAAGATGTGTGTGTACACAGGAAATGAACAAATGATAACAGTTTGTGATTCCACATCACTGGTGTGCTGCACCATGTGAGAAGCTGGCTAAGACAGTAATGAAATCTGCTTCCACTTTTAAAGTGATAACAGGGTAAAGTACAGCCAAAGGGAATATTCCAGTCTACAAGACTAATTTGAATCTAGCCTTGGGCCTTTCCTCTAATTATCCGACATTCAAAAGCAATGAGGCCAGGTGGAGCCTCCCTTTAATTCAGTGACCCACCAAGGGCAACTTTCATCAGCATCTGTGAGATGGATACTGGTAGATCCAAATGGAGACTCCAGTTATGAGGTCAGTTTATCATTTCCTGGAAGTACCTCTCTTCTCTTTTTGCATGTTGAAAGAATCTGGGACAATTATGCTCCCAATTTTATACCTCTGGAAGGTCAGATAAGCATGAGTCCTAATGCATGTGACCTATTGACTGTAGACAGGGAAAGGGAGGAGGAGATCTGAGAACTGGCTAGAAAAGGGAGATGAGTTTCAAGGGAAAACAAAGTTGTGCCAGAAGATATGGACTTGTCTGTCAAGAAAACAACTGAGTTGTATTTATACCCAATGATTAGCTGGGAATATTTGTGTGAAAATTTGCTTGCCAGTGTAAGGGCCCTGTCTCTCCAGTGTGAACTTTTCTGAACAGTTCCTTGCTCAGCCCTGTGTCTGTGTGTTTTTGCTATTTTTGCTTTCAGTCAGAATTTATTTAGAAAGATGCAGGTTTGGTACAGATACAACATCAGGAGTTGATTGGTTACATGGAAACAGTTACTGAGCTCAGCGTAGCAGCCCATGTAGTGATGCCAGTTTACCCCATCTGAGGACCAGGTCTAATTCAAAAGGTCAATCCTTCCCTGATTTGGAAGGCAAGGAAGAGGGGGTATCATTTTAATTTTTTCTTTCTGTTGAATGCTTGGAAACAGACTACTTTTCTGAAATGCAGTAGGATCTCCTAAATGGCAACTCGCAATGTGACAATAAGCAGGTAAAGAAATGTGTGCACACAAGCACACACACACATGTACACACACACGCACACATACGCGCACCTCAGCCTGCTGGGCAGCCTGACTATTTAGCACATGATGCTGCAAATCATGATGATTAGCAGAGTTTCTTCCTGCAGCCTGCTTGATAACAGTAAGATCTGCATATACAAACACACCTTCAGTGTGAGTGGAACAATATTTACTTTGTTCCAAGCAAGCACGAAAAAGATCTCTTTGCTGTGACAGCTGACAAAAGGAGAGAGAAACAATGCATTAATAAAAGATGATGTTTTGAGATGAAAATGCCAGAAATGTTAAAAAAAAGTAACTATGATCATAAGGAAATAATGCGCTGATGTGGTTCCTGTCTGCCTTTCAGGTTAGACTAACAGCTACTTTATTTCTGCCATAAAGGGGCAGGATGTGATCTCCGTTACACTATTGGCACATTGGACAAACTCCCCAAAAGTCAGGTGAAGTCACGAGTTGGTGGAGGCTTGTACGAGACCAGAAGATAGTTGAGATTTATTTCCCAGCCTCTTCACTCACATCCCTTTGATGGTTTCCTGACATCTGTCTGTAACACTTCCATATGAAGAAAACCAGCCCCCTCCATGGCCTAAGGTTTCCATCAAATCTACCAGCCCGGTGTGGGGGTTAAGTATGTAGCTGTTGGCTCAAGTGAACTTATCCCACTTCAAAACACCAGAGCACACAGGGCACTGAGGTCTAGCCGTCCTTCTGGGGCCTGGAGGCATTGTCCAGTGAGTAGGGTGTGGAGGAGTCTGGTCTCAGCCCAGATGCTGACCTGAAGCAATCTTTATGTTACTCCTTTTTCTCTTATACTTTGATTTTTGATAGCTTGCCAGCACAAAGTCTTTTCCCCAATGTGTGTGCATACTGCATCCAGTGCACAAGGAGTAGTGATTGTGGCTGAGGGTTTTGAACTTCTCCTGTGCAGACTTTGCCAATCTCTGCTGTCTCTCCCAGCTCTCAATGAGGCATGATGCTCTTGTCCAACAGCACTGGGGCTGGTGCAGGGGGGAAATGAGGGTGGATTGGAGGGGAAAGGAACAGCGTTGTTCTTCTTTGCTAGCATATGAAGCAGTGAACAAGGCAACCTGTCACCCTCCCCTGAGCCCTACTGCCTCTATTTATCAGGTGCCTTCAGAGGCATTGCTGCAAGAAAGTTGAAGTCATTTTGTCTTTCTTTCGAATTGGTAGGTATGTACCCAGTGATTCTTCTGACATCCACTACACCAGCAAGCAGGAGAAGGAGCAACACTATTGATCTTCAAATCTGTATAGGTTTGGACTGTGTTGAGTAGCTGCACAGGTCTGTTGGCACAAAACAGCAGAGCATATCTGCATACAGAAGTGGGTTCTTGCTTGAGATATATCTACAGGAACAGGGAATTCCAGTTGAGGACAAACTCCCAACCGCACAATTTGCTGACCAGTGTAGTCTCACAAAGAAAGTGCTGAGTACTCTCTTGGCATCAGTATTAGAGAAACTGCACCAGCTGAAACCAATGGATAATGTCAGACTTACTCACACTGCAATCAGAATCTAATGTTCACAGAAGCTCAGGACCAGACTTTCATCCAGCTACATTCTGACTGGCAGGATATTCCCCCCTCAAAAACAGCTGGGATCTACACTTGATGTTAATCCCTGGGGGATCTATAAAAGCCTTGAATATCTCATTTACCTCCAAAGGATGCTTAAACTGGCTTACCAGACCACAGGACAGTCTCATCACACAGGTAAAGTTTTCTGCCCAAGGTTGCATTGATTCAGTTTCCAGGTCTCCTTCAATCTTCCATCTTTCCTGGCATACCAGCTTCAGGTGTTAGCCTTAAAAATTGTTCTTACCCTCTTCATGGCTGCTTAGAGGAGCAGAACATCCCAGCCAATGCTTCTCTTTCTAAGCCAATATCTTCAGAAATAATAAGTTCATGCATGAGCAGCTGAACTATTGAAGTCAGATTTCCTGTGGAATGGTGTCCTCTTTTCCAGATGTTCCTTTCTCCTGCTCCCTCCATAACAACCTCATATTTCTTATGTCCTTTCCACCTGGCAAGAGATGATGTGCCCTGAGGCTAACCTTGAGAAAACAAGAAAGATATGACTTTTACATTGTGGTCAATCTAGGGGAAATGATCTCTCATAAAGAAAATTGCCACAGGAAAAAGATGATTCTTACTTTTGGGGTAGTTGTAAATGACAGTTTGATAACTTCCCTTAATTTTGTTGTTCCCCTTTACTTTATTTGTATAAAGCATTCACGTAAGGGTTTTTTTTTTTTACTTATTATTATTTGAACATAATCTGAAAGTCTAAGTGAATCAAATGATTCATCTAAAACACAACTTTTTTTTTTAACCTCATTGAAACATGTTTTCATTTACTGGACAGCACACTTTGATATTATGACAATGAAATCTTTCAGTGGTCCCCTGTTGAAATTTTTAGTGTGTTCTTTTCACAAGAAATTTCACAATGTTGGCTTTCTGCTCCAATTTGGAATAAAATCCCTCCTCTTTCAAATGCCAGAGTATCCTAAGGAAAGGAAATTCTGGTTTCTGACCAGCTATAATTATAATCCAAAAGCAGCAAATATTTTACCAAGAAAATAATTCTATAAACACTGGATTTCTAGCAGGGAGGGTGGAAGTTAATAAAAGGGCCTAACAATTGATTGAAAACCAACTAGTAAAGCCAGCCTGACTTTGTTCTCCAGATATAACCTCTAGATGAAGACTATGGCAAAACAATCCCTCAAAGAACTGGTTTCCGTCTTTCCTACCACTTGAAGAGCTTCAGAGCAGAGGGAAATCTGAGGCTGCATGTTCAGACACACAGCTTTAGCAGCTCTTCTACATCACTGTTCCAATTTTGGGCTCATATGTGGAACTGGAGAAGTGCTATTCAGGGAGCTGTGCTCATCTCTAATCTAATAGTGACATATATCCCTTGGGTTTCATAGCCCTGAAGTGGAGTGGAGCTTCACCCTAGTGATTGCATCTGAAGATGAGCAGCACTAACGTTAGGGCACTTTGCAGGAGATATGGTGTGCTGAGATTCTACCTTGTCATTTTGCTTCTTGTACCACACAGGTTTTCCATTCAGGTTCTTTTATGTATAGTCCAAGTTTCACCAAAGCAATATATCGTGGCTTTGCGTTCATTTATTTATTTATTACCAACACTGTGTTTAAGTGTTTGAATATTGCATGTAGCCAATTAACATTTCCAGTGAATGTATCTGCTTTCTACCTGAGAAGGAAGTCGCACATTTTGGTTTGAAATCACTGTTGTAGTGGCCTGTAAACTTCACTCCCTCTGTGCCTTCCTGGTGTGCATTTTCCATAAAATCTTGTGAATCTGCTTTACTTACTTGCTGAGAAAAAATTAAAATAAAGAATCTGCTTTTGAGATTGGTAAATAGGCTCATAGTTTTAGTTGGTCTGGTTAGGAGGAAAAAACAATTATTAAACTGAGAAATATATATGTATATAAGTATATGAGATTTTATACACATGCATGTAAGTATTTATAAACACAACTTTAAAACATTAAGACTTGACTTTTTCACTGAAAAAGCTACAAAACTTAGACCAAAACAGAAAAAGCACTCTGTGGAAATTCTTGCTTCTTTCCTCTCAAAAAGCCTAGAATGTATTTTGAGAAATAATAATAATAATAATAATAATAATAATAATAATAATAATAAACAACTCTTGAAATCGGAGTTCAAAAGCTTATTTAGGCTGGGGTGAAAGACTGAATATAGTGAACCTACTTCCAGCATGTTGGGTCATTTGTACACATCAGAAATCCATCAAATAATATTGTGGCCTTTTGCACAAGAGAAGCCCAGAAACAATCCAGCAGAGAAGTTAATCACTCAGCAGGACAAATATATGGTGTATTGAGAGCACTGAATGTAATTCTGGAGTGCAGTAGGGATGCTGCTCTTAATGTCTGGATTAAAGTGAGTTGCCAGCAACATAGCTAGGGTTTGACATGGGATGTGCAGGACCTGGGAGCAGATCTTCTGTTGCTTCATGTTCAGCACGAACTGCTGTGTATATTTGTTCCTTTCAAAGACTCATGTCTTCTTTGTTATTTATAGTAAATCTTCTCTATTTGTACACAAAATGTCCCTCTGAGTTGCCTTAATGTCACTGTTTTCTAAGAGTAGATTAATTACCCATTTATATTTGGGAAGATAATGTAGAAAATCTCAAACAATCTTTCAAAATATATGTAGTTTCATACATAAGGCTTTTACATATACATATACCCACCACACACACACACACACACACACACACGCACGCACACACGCACACACACAGATATGTATGTATATTTATAAATATATATATTTTCTTAGATTCATAAAGTGTGAAGTCAGAAGAGGCCTTTGTGATTGATTATATAATCTGTATGTTTTACACAGCAAAAGTCAGGGGGCTCTCTGAAATTAATTCTTGTTTGAAATACAACAAACATAAAATACATTTTAAAAGTCAGTTCAATCTTGATTTCAGAACTGATGGCGAGGGAGCCTTCACCACAATCCAGGTTTTTAGACTCTGTCTAGATACTCATATGTGTCGAGATATAAATGTATATTAATAGGCACACTCCCATAGTGACTTAAAAACTCTGACAACAGCTCACTAAACTGGGAGAACTTATTGAACACAACAAAGCTCTTCAGGCTTCTAAAATGTTCCTAATCTTAAACTTGCAACTGCTCTTTGCCCGGTCAGCATATGCAAGAGTCTTTGGAGACAGTCTGAAAGCTGCACTCCGCTCAAACCAGTGTTGTGGCTCTTCATTTTGAAGCCATATGCTAACATAACCCTCCTGCCCTCTCCCCCCTCCCCCCCCCCAAAAAAGAGACAACATCTGGTAAGAGGGACTGAGCTTACAAAAGCCCGTCCTGCAGTTCCAGCACTTGGACAGCGATGGGAAAAAGGAAAATACACTTCACACCCCCAGCACACCATCCATCAATAGAGTGTGAAAGAAATATAAGGATTACTGCCCCAGCCTCCAGGTGCCAGGCATAATTATCTAGAGAATGCAGAGCTCAGTTTTCACTCTTCTCTGCTTATATACTTGAGGGCTTCTCCTCAACTCCCTCCAGCATCCAATGCACAAAGATGCATATAGGGACAAGAGGGGGAGGGGAGCAAAAATAAAATAAAAAATATTTCAGCTTTGAAAAGAAAGCAGATGTTTCTGGGATGTTGAATGAAGTGCTTTAGCTATGGGTTTTGCCTAGGATTTCCAGAAAAGCAAATACCAGAGCCCCTGTTTATTGGCTGTTTCCTTGCTCACACTGCAATATGGCTTCCAAATGGAACAAGGCATTGAGCCAAAAATCAGCAGAATTGCCTCAAAAAAGTAGGGGCTTTTTTCAGAAGAGGGAGAAGATTTTTGCTTTCAGGGAAAAAATCTTTCAACCCTGTGTAGGACTCTCTGAACCTGAAAAATCGAGCCAAAATGTCAGCATATCCCACTCTCTCCTTGTGGTAGAGCTGTGGTAAGAGAGACCCTAATCAAACCATTCAGTAAAGATGCACATGTCATCACTCTTTTTATTAGCATCTAATCAGGAGTGTGTGGAAAGAAAGCAGCGCCCACCAACGGTAAGTGACACAAGCTTGACGTTTCTTAAAATACAGAAGAGCTATTTGGACTGTACAGCTGTGAACATCTTGCCACAAGCATTGTTTTTCTCTTGCTTTCAGCATCAGTTTCCCTTTCACTCCTCCAGTTGTTTAGGCAGAGCAACAAGCCGCGACATCTTGGGAGCGTGACAGTATCGCCTTGTCTCTCTCAGGGTGTGCCTCACTCCTCCTTTTTCTTGACAAAACTCTGGCCATGGGTGCACTGGGTAGTGGCCTAGGTGTACAGTCTATGCAGATGCGGAGGGGGGCCATGAAACTCTGAAATCATAATTATCACAAGACATTATGGCATCTGAAAAGGTAGCTGAGTATTTAATAAAGCCAATGAAATGAAATAAAATGCTTCATTTAAGGAATGTGGAAATATTTTGTTTTGATTGGAAGCTGTGGCTGTCCACTGAAAATGTCCGTATGGCAGGTTTGCAGTCATGGACAAAAGTTGGAATTTTCTGCAGAAAGCAAATGATTCTTTCACAATCCAGTTTTCCATTGAGGTAAATCCTCCATTTTCTCACAGATGGAACTACAAACAGTTGTGACAGAAAATTACAACCAGATCTAATAAACAGCTCTCTTGTACGAGGCACAACTGATCACCCTGTGTGAGTCTGCTATATAGCAAACAGGTTCCAGCCGAACTTGCATTTAAGCAATGCCTGCTACTAAAAGACTGCTACAGAAAGCCATGGGTTTTTCACAACATTATTGAAGGCCTCTACAGTGCTCTTCGTCAGGAAATCACAACACATTTTTCAAAGACTGTGATTTATGGTATTGCTTGTCTTGTCTGCAGACGAGAGAGACAAAGCATGGGAAGGTGGTAAGCTTGTATGGGCTAGACATAAGGACAGACATAGTACTACCCACAGTTGTCATGGAGGAGAGAGGGGGTTATTCAGTCCTGCAAGGGGCTGCAAGTTGTTTTGTGGGCTTGAGACAGGCTAAAGAAAGGTGAAAGCAAACTGAGGTCCTTATTCAATGGTCATCAGACCATTGTTGTGCAGTACTGCATATAGGAATAACTTCTGTTTGTTATTAGCAGCATATGCTTCCCATATCAGCAGGCTCCAGCCTTTATTACAAAGCTCTTCCAGCCTTAGAGAAGAACAGTGATGGTAGCTCTTGTGCCCAAACTAAATGATAATTTTGGCAACATACTGTACTGTAGGGTATGTTGTACACAGAGGTGTTACTTTCTCCTCTTCTGCTGTATTAAATTGATGACTACTGTCTGTGCGCTGCTATATCCTACCTAGACTCTCCAGATCAAGCTCACTCAGTTAAGTTTGTCTTCAGGCAGAGCTGGAGAAATTTGTAGAGGCCTTGGAAAATGAATCTTTAAATTTGGCATTGCTATTGAATATTTTTTTGTACTGGCCTAATGTACGGCCACATATTCATTCTAAGTGAAAAAGATGAGATCAGTTGTGCTCACTGGGATGCAGGCTGTTGTTGTTATTACTATGACAGGCTTGTTGCCTTAAGGTGTATTGACTGTAGGGTTTTCTTTTTCCTCTGGGCTAAACAAAATAAATTCTCTCCCCCTCTGTACCTTCTGAGAGGTCTTTGAAAATAACGTATATTTATTATTCAGGTTTCCCAAGGTTGCTTGGTTTCTGGATCCATGCAAAAGAAGTTTTTGTTTTGGTTTGTTCTGCCTTTATTTCACTTTTGTTACCATTCATTTTTCCAGTCATATTTTCACAATTAGTCTTTATTTTTGCATGAAATTAATTTGGGAAGAGTGTACAAACCTCATTAGCAAGAACTCTTGCTTTTCTATGATGCTCTGGAGTAGCTTCCTCAGGAGTTGGTATAGAGTGCAACATCTGAGGCATTTAGAAATAATTCATCATGTGTAATCAAGTACTAATATGTCCTGAGGATGGAGGCCAGGACTTCTAGATCTAAACACATTTGAATTAAATTGGAAATACCTAGATGAGTAGACTGAATGCAGTTGGATATTCATTACTGTTCTTGCAGCCTTCTGCTGGAGAAAGCCTGGGGGCTACATATGTGCATCACATGAATAAATGGAATAAAGGGTAATTTACTCTAATGGCAGCTGGACTGTAAGTGGCTCACGCTTGCTTGGTTAATTACAGGGTAATTGTGTAGGAGGAACTAGGTAGAGCTAAATCTCTCAAAATCCACATTCTGGAGATAATTTTGTTTATATCTGTAACCTAACGAATTGAAATCTACGAAATTTAAGGTGCCGAGTCCAAGAGGTGCCACATTACCATTGCCTTGAAAAGATTTTGTTCCGTAAAGGAATATTTGATACAGAATAAGGATCTCTCTAGACAGCACCTCGGTAGGTGTTCTCTGTTCAAGAGTCTTAAAACCACTCTGTTAAAGTTGGAGTGTGCTTTTGCACAAGGGGTAGTTAGCTAGTGATTTGGGGGATAATTTGGCACGCATCAGCAAGACCGGAGACTGAAGCCTAGGCAAAGCTGGGTCTATGAGTGCTTCCCGGAGCTGGATTTGCAAAGCAATGCTTCTCTCCATATTTAGAAGAAAATTTATTGTAACCTTAGATGTTTACATTAGAATCACAGTACTGGTTGTTCTGGCAGCTTTTGTACACAGCCTCATAAGAGACAGCCCCAATGCTAAAAAGTCTTGGGACTCAAGCATCTAATAATCTGTTGTATCACTATTTATTACCTCTAGTTTGTAATTGAGAAACAGATAAATTCATAGTGAGTTCAATAACTTTCCCAGGGTCACAGAAGGAGTCTAGTTCATAGTCAAGAATTTAGCTCAAGAGTATGTTTATAACTTCAGACACAAAGTTGTTTGTTTCTGGTGCCCCTCCATTTTCAAAAGCCCAAATCCTAGGTTTTGATGCATAAGCAATGAAGGGCCTCAAAACAAGTATTTCAGAAGAAAGAATGATAAAAAGTATGCATTGAGCCCTCCTCCTTTTTGTGGACAACTATCTTTTAATTCAGCATTCCTGCTGCCAGTGAAATTGAGGCTACACTACAAGTTGTGTGAATACAAGCACCTTTGCGACAGACACATGGCAAGCAATTTGGGCTTTCTTTAGGAAGTGGGTAATTCTGCCCTGTGGTGGTTTACAGAAAAAGGTAATAGCACCAGGGCCAATAGGACAACTCTTGCATGGAGTCACTAAACCTGACACAGGAGTCTGAGTTAAGGTCACGGTGCTTATCTCTTTTTCATGGTGCAAGGGAAGAACCAGTTGATTGGAGGGGGAAAAAAAAATTATAAAGAGCCTCCTGAAGGTTTTCCCTTGGATACACTTTCACCAAATGTTCTCTGTGACCTGGACACTCTTGGTCAAACCACGATGTCTAGTCACCCTAGACCAAGATGAGTGGAGCCCATACAGACAACATGTAAGGGATAGAAAATAGCCTGTGTGTACATGTACTGCCATTTCAAAGTGTTGTATACATGCCTAGGAATAATGGTTATATGGATTTGTGTTAGCCTTGATAAATATCCATTGGAATAACTTCTGCAAAGGGTGAGGCGATAAACCAAATGATCTCTCTAAAGTTTCACCGGCTGTATTTTTCCATACTTCTGTGACTGTAAAACCAAGCCATGCCAACCTTTTTAGAATGGGCTATAGTCTTATTTCATCCCAGGAGAGAATATGAATTGATTTGATGCTCAGATCATTTTATAATTTTCCTTCAAGCTTTCTAATTGCAGCACTTTATTAATCTTTGACAAGGGTGGCAGGGGTTGGAAAAAAAAGAGAGAGAGAAAGAGAAAGCATTCTTCTCCATGGCCTCAGCCAAGAAAAATACACTTTATGAAGTGATGTACCATTACCAGCAAAGGCCTATTTCAGCACAGGAAAGTATAGATTGGTTAAACAACCAATCTGTCTTGCCTGGGCATTTGAAAGCTGTCATAGCAAACCCCTGTGGTCTGTCTTCTACATGGTGATTTGCCCTCGTGTGTCATCTCTTTCAGGAGCTTTCTTGGTGTATCCAAAATATTTTTTATTTCCAGAAAATTAATGGGGTTCCATTTGTAATTGATAACCAGGAAGATGTAGTGGAAGAAGGCTGCGCCCAGAGCTAACTGGAGGTAGAGGTGCCAGCAGGGCAGAGAGAAAGCCAATGGACAGTTGAAATTTTTTTTTTCAGTGCATCTGCAATTTCTCCTCTGACATAGTGGTTAATACCAGCTGTGAGAGGGATGTCCTCCTTTGTGTGTGAATGCATACAAGCATACACATACTGTTTGGACACTTGGTGAATGATGTGTAACACTTGTTTTTCTTTTTACCACCTCTTTATTTACTTGCTGAATTTCTGACAAACAAAACCCTATTTAAAAATTCAAGTGGGTTTGGAATAAACAACCCAGAGGAAACAAGCCTTTCATGTTTTTAGTCTGTTTGTCTGCCTGCTTACCTATAGTTCTCACAATATTTTTAACTCATTAAAGTTCCATCAAGTTTAGTGAAAATTACCTGCTACACAGAGCTGAGACCCTAATTAGTGCTCTCACTGTGGAAAAAAGGTTACAATATCAGCTCAGCAGTTATTTATTTATTTTTTTTTCCTGTTAACTGGCACATACTTAGCTCAGAATCATCCACAACATGTTGCCTTTTCTCCACTGCTTATTGGAGAACATGGGCAGAATATGTATATGGAAGAGAGCTAGCAGACATGAGTGAACTGCAAGGTGTGGTGGACTTCAGCGAAGTGAGACAATGATGTGAAGAGACAGTGGGGGCTTGGGAATGGGAAACAGAAAGGGGAGACACAGGGTTGTTGGCAGGAGAAAGGTTTAATGATGAAGGACATATACCTGGAAGGAATCAGATGTCATTTATTTCAATCAGGCATTCACCAGACTATTTGCTTCATTTCTTGGGGATCTTCCATCCTGAAGCCTTCAGGTATTTTGACAATTGTTGCTGTTGGTATTGTGACAGCATTTAGAGTCTCTAGGCAAAGTTCTGGATTCTCTTTTGCTGCTTGCTGTATATACTGAAAGTCTGTTTCTGACCCAAAAACTTCATTGCCTTCAAAGATGAGGTGTATGGCCTACAGCACAGAGTCTGAAAGTGGCTTTTCTACAGTCTTATGGAGCAAGGGACTGATAAGGATATGTGGAACGTCAAACCCATTTCTGCCTCATTTTGGCCATGTTAAGTATTTATATTGGTCAGATCACGTGGAACTAGTCAGTGTTTACTACAGAGAGGTGCCTGAATAACTTAGCTGTTGAAGTTGCTTCAACTATGTTTGGTCTCTATTTCCTGTGCATATTCAAAGGTATTAATTTCACTTACTGAGAAATGTTTTATAGGCCAATGAAATTTTACATCAATATTGCAGAGTAGCCTCTGAGTGCAAATTTGTTATGATTATCCATGTTTACATTTGGTGGCTAATTCTATGGGCCACACACAAGCATTGCCACATTACATAGATTTTTTGGGGGAGGGAGGTCCTGTAATGAAGTACATATTAAGGAAATGACACCGAATGGCAATTAAAGGCATTAAAAGCTTTTCAAGAGTCCACTTAGACTACCTCTATATCAGAAAGGGAAAGAGTGCTTGAAAATATTTTCAGACACTAGAATGTGATTGTCTATAGTGCTAAACTATTAGAATGGTCCATGGCATAATTTTGTCCATGCCTGCTAATACTGTCTAAATTATTTTCCAAGTGTGGTTCAGAGACTGCTTCAGAGAACCTTCCTAGAAGGCTGTTTTTGGTAGCCAGCCTGTTTTGGGGGTCTGGGAGAAGTTAGAAGCTGGTCATTCAAAGCCAGTTGGTTTTCATGCTACAGAATGCTCCTGGGAAAATTTGAGTTTATTAGTATAGTTGTGTTTTGGGTGTGTCTGGCTCAGATGCTTAGAGTTTATCAAGTTCCTGGGATGGGGGAGTTTTCTCCAAGGTAAAATTTTCCTCTGCAGTAGGAGACAAGGTCTGTTTCCTAGTATCATATGGCAAACTCCTTTTTAGAGTAGGACATCCATGTTGTCCTTCATGACTTTTGTTAACTTCTGTGACACAGTGACAGGTGTAACTTTCAGTCTTTTCCTACAGAAATTCTGCAGCCTGTGTTGTGTGGGAACCTATAAAGTTGAAGATCTGTGGTTCCCCCTAAGCAGAAAAGCTATCAAATGGCTGCTGCAGTTGAAGAGACAGGACTTGTTAAGTCAGGTGATCCATCTGAGGCCCCTGTGCTGAATTTCAGGGAGGAAAAAATGATGATCTGTTCTTCCTCAAGTCCCTAAAGTTCAAAAAAGACAGACTTAATCCAATTAACAAGTCGATTTGAAACACCCACCAAGCCCTAATGGCTACCAAGACAAAAGCTTCAGAGAAAGAGAGGTTCTGGATAACTCTGCAATTTGTAACCAGACTAAGCTTATGTTGGTGCATGGTAGACTTACAGGTTTCCAAAATGTAGGGCATTGGGAAAAGTTAGATTCGCAGCTATGTTTTGTAGGTGGAAGTAATTAATTTGTGTGATTGTTATTTTGGAGGCAGGTAAATACAGGGAATGGCAAAATGAAACTCAAGTTTTCCAGAAGTATTGGTGACTTTTGTTTTCTGATTTTCAGTGGTTGCCCAATATATGAGGTTTGTGTTTAAACCCCTAACCACAGCTGCTGATTCACCTAGTGAATATTTGTCATCTGTGAAAATAAGGGCAGGTGCCTTAAATTGGCCATCTGAAGCTTTAACCACTAGATTTTCCTTCATCTGTACATCTGGCTTGCAGCAAAAGAGTTGTGACTGAGGTTAAAAAGGCCCTCTGGATGTCTTGTAACACTCTGTGCAGTATCAATGCATATTTTCTTTCTGTGTCCTCAGCTATGTTTCATGGTGGTGGTTCTTTATAGTGAATCTCTTCTCAAGAACTCTGTATCAATATAAAACATGAACAAAGACAGAGAAAGACCTTTTTGTAGAGAATCTCTTCCACCACCTAGCTCTCTTCCACCATGTTTGAGCAGGCTGACTTCAGAAAAGGATGCGAGAGACTGTTGCACTCAGAGGAATTAAGGGTTTTTTTCTGCTGCTCTAAACTGCCCAATCAGCAGAGGAAAAGATCCAATGCTTCAGAGAAAAGCACAATGGTAGACTTAAAATCTCATTCCCAAGGAAACTGATTTATCTTTCAAGGCTTCAGGATTTTTTTTTCCCCTTCTCCTCCTACCGTGCCTAAATTTGGCCTTCTAATAACATTTTTATAATATACCATTACACAAAGAACACAGCAAAAGCCCATTCAGCTCAAGCCCAGCTGCTTGTAAAGGCTGGATGAATGAGCCGTTTTTACTTCACGCTCTGCTCAGTGTGTTTCTCAACACCTCTGAACTTAATTTTTTTTTTTTTTTTTTTTTTTTTTTTTTAAGGAGGAATTGGGGCAGAATTTTCCTTTTCATTTTATAGGTCAGTTACCTGTCATCAGCTCTGTTGCAGAAGCATGAAGAAGCATCTCTTGAGCTCAATATCTGGTCATCTGACAAGGCCTTTCAGCAGTATTAGTCTCTTATCAGTTCACCAGAGAAATACACCTAAAGGATGTCATTTTCATTGGTCCCCTTGGTAGGTTAGAGGAGAAAATGTGGATATCTTTGATGCATTCCATTTTGGATACTATAGTACAGTGTAGTGTATCATACCCACTAGCCCCATGAGGATGATTGCTATTGTGGGAGCATTCTGCTTCTAGTAGATGACCAAGAGACAAACTCAAACAACCACAAGAAGGGACTATTGCAGACAGTGCAGAAACTGCATAACCCATGGCCACAGGATGCTGTGAATGATTAAATTTTCAGTTTCAGGGCGAGTTAAATTGAATGAATTCAGGAGGAAAAATATATCTTGGGCTCTTTAAGTTGCTACCTTTAGTTCAGGTGGACAGTGAGGAAAAGACAGCAGGAACCAGTGATGCTTGTCCTCTTCTCATGTTGTTCCTAGGCATTGCTGTGAATTCCTGGCACAGAAAAATGCCAGGTGAGATGGATTTCCTTATTTTCTAGAAGTTCTGTCCAAAAAAAAAACTACATTTTGAAAAGTCAAAATGTTTCATTTCCACTTGCCAACTTCAATCTGTTTTGCTTTACAACTGAATCAACCTCAGTCTTCAGAAAACATTTAAAGTTTCTATTTCACAGCAAATCAAACATTCTGTGTTTCATTCAAGTTGAATTTTGTGGAATCCCTACCCCTCCCAAACCCACCTTTGGAAAGCAAAGCTGACATTTTTGTGTTGGGGTGACATGAAACTTCTCTTTTTCTTTCTTGACCCCCAAAATTGATTATATTCATGCAGCTGTCCTTGAGAAAACAGCTGACTTTTTTTTCCCATGCTATCAAATTTGCTATTAAAACAAAACAAAGAAATAACAGCAATGGCCTAGAGAAATAGTCATGGAACATTGGAAACCAAAAGGGAAACCTTGCCAACTGCAGTCAGTTTTCAACCTCAAGGGGGATGAGGGGGTGAATATTGTTATACAGCTTGCTAAGTCACTTGTAAAGCACTTTGGGTTCCTCCAGGATGAAAGGCATTATATGAACACAAGTTGTTGTTATTAGGACTTGTGAAATGTGAAGACATTATTAAAGGCTGTGGTCAAATTTCCCTAGGCAAAAAGAAATTCCCCCGTCAGTTTTGCTCAATCCAATTGGATGTTTACAAGGTGCTTGTAATTGGCCGATTCCCTCCTCAGTTTTAAACCCCATTTCAGTGGTCATGCTCCTTTTCATTGGCAGTATGTTATTTAATTTCTCGGAAAGGAGTTTTACTGGGCAGTTCTTAGTGCTCCTGGATGTCAGACACCCTGTCTTAATCGCTTTTCTCTATTGATATTTCTCCTTTTGTCCCCAAGGAGTAAAGTTAGATGATTCTTCATGGCTGAAGTTTTGCCATTTAGGAATCTGAGGTAAGAATGAGCCAAAGGTAGACCTTTCCCATCATCTTTCCCAGCATGCAGTAAACCATGCATCTGGTGCTGTCAGATCATGTGATGGGACAAAGGATTGGCAAAGGATGGATTGGCACCAGTATGTTCTGCTCAGGCTGCAAATACGACCTGTAGATTGAAATATCCACTCAGAAAAAATAAATTAGTCTGCTCTCCCTCTTTCTGTAGCCCAGTTCTGCCAAAAAGAGAAATGCAAATGTTCATGATACTTGGTTTGGTGTATGGGAACCTTTCTTCTACCTGCCAAGCATTCCTCTTACACTAGACCTCTCCCTGCCTTGTCTCCATCCCAGGCTTTAAAGACTGACAGTGAAGTTAACACACTGACAGCCCTTCTTTGAAAATTACCTCCAGCACAGAAGATAAAGGGCCTGGATTCAGTCCATGTTTACCTGGAGAGTCACACATTTAATAGTAAATACCACAGAGATAATGTGCTGTTAAGTTTTACAAGCAAATTCACTCAGCAGCTAGCTTGTGGTCTTTGGCATCAGCTCAATGCTGCTCTCCCAGAGGGTCACAACATATGAAGAGAAAGGGACGAGTTAGCATTCATTTTACATGCCTTGCTGGGAAGGGAAGGGAAGGGAATGGGTACAAATTAGAGCTGGGGTCAGGGAGGATGACTTTGCTCTATCAGTTCAGTGAGACACTGGGGAGAAAAAAGCAGGGCTGAGCTTTCGCACTAATGTGTCGTTAGGACGTCCAGGTACTGGAACACTGAATTGGGGAACTCTTGTGATATTCTTACCAAACCCCCCTGTAACTTGCTGGATGAAGCTAGAAATTGCTCTGTGTGTTGCTATAATGAAATCAGTCTGTCTGTCTTTGCATTGTCAATTTTTATAGGCTTAGAAAGATGAGCACAATCAGGAAATCTCCTGGCACTCAAAAGAGCAGATCATTGGAAATGAAGCAGCAGCCCCAGAGACAATACTGGCTTTTGCCCATTTTTCCAGTCTTCTGGCAATGACTTCAGTGCATCCCCTCACAGATGTGCAGCATGTGCATTTCTTTGAGTTAGGCCACAGGTTTCTAAAGGAACTGTGCAAAAGCCCAGCAGATTGGCAAGCACACAGGGAGGGATCCTTGTTTTATCTATTTCAGCAGAGGGAGAAGTAAATCTGTTGTTGCTGTACTGTTGAGTACAATGTTTTGCCAAACCTGGGGCAATATACAGGTTGCTAAAGCAGAGACTACAATAAATGTCATTGGCCTTCTGTGCATCCATATCTCTCTTTGAAAGTGACAGCTGTTCATCTGCAGAAGCAGCAAGGCTGCCCTTGCCTGGCATCCTATTCTTTTTTCTGAAAGCTAAAAATGATCCATGGTGAAGAATAAAGAACAGGATTCACTGCATAGTAGAAAGGAGGATAAGGGAGGGGGAGGGGGCTTTGGAAAAGGCTGATACTCTAAACTGATTTAAACTGCTGTTTTAAGTTCTTTAAGGTAGGGATTCAACAAGCTCTTACAGTGCTCTTACCATCTTTGAATGCAGGCACTTCAGGCTATTTTAAGCCTCTGCAAAAAGAATAACAGAGCAGCATGTAAAACTTTCTCAGCTGACACTCAGGTGAGGGGAAGCTGCAAGTAGGGAAGAAAAAGCCTTTGAAAGTTGCTGCCTCCCCCAGTTTGAGCCATCTTGGGGTTGAATTGCATGACCCACTGTGCTCCTGGCGCTGTGGCAAGATCCCTGAGGTAGTTCATGGAGGACTGCCAGAGCCAGGCATTTGTCTAGGAAGAAGGGTGCTCTGCACAAAGATTGCCCCTCACAGAAGGGGAGAGTTGATCATTAATACTTAGACTTGTATTCATGCACTTTAGTCAAGAAAAACAGGGGATAAAACCCAGTCAGCCCCTGGCTTGCAATTAAGTCTTCTCAGTTTCTGCATCTTCCTTAGATTGTTAGTCTTTGGGGAACCTTCTTCTGCTTTGGTTCATCTTTTGTTGGAGGACTCCGGCTTCATCTGGGAAGTTGAGAAATTGACTTTTGGGGCAACAATAGGAGTACAGAGAGGATTTTGTGAATCCAGTCCTGAAGGGTTCCTGCCCGTGCTAGATAGACAGAGGAGATACTGCATGTATGGCATGCTCTACTCAGTATGTGTTTAAAACAAAGTGAACTGCATTTTCATCCATGGGAGAGTGTGTTTCTGTTCAGACCACTTGGCTCAATCTTGGCTGTAAAAAATTTACTGTAGAGAAAAAGGAAAAGGACTATACCATTAACTGCCCCACCTCCCCCCCCCCCCAACAAACAAACAAATGGCCATAAGAAAATGACCCATTTTTTTGAAAGAAATCTGCAGAGATCCTTTCTTGCTACAGGTGCTGATAACCTGCTGGCTGCTCATGAGGATGATGCTCAAAACATGACTCACACCTCTCAATCCTATTTGCATTTAATACAACAAATCCAGGGTTGTAGCCAGCTTATTTTAGACACCTATTTCCAGGATGTTTCAAGAAGCCAGATTGGGATGTTAATGTACAGACTTGCACTAAATTAGAATATATGTTTTTACAACACCCTTTCACTGAACTCAGAGAAAAGGGAAGAATGTATTTTCTATTAGGCCCATTTATATTTAGCAGAATTTTGTCTGTGTTTTCACATTGCTCTGACTGCAAGATAGAGCATATAATTTTCAAAAAAAAAAAAAAGCACGATTAGCAAGTAGGCTCCAACTTTGCAAATTACTTAATCATCTGAGTAATTTGATCTCAGTGATTACTCCTGTAAAATAGTTATGTGAATGCTTAAATATGAGGTTAGTACATTAGCTGTGATATCTATAAGGCTTAATTCATGGCATTTCACTGAGTTAGGGCTCAGTCTAACCCCTAATTCCTGGTTCAGCAAGGATAGAGTTTCTCAAGCTCTTCGGGTCACAACCCCTTTCTAGAAGTCAATCATTTTTGTGACTCCCTATAAAAGTAAGAGTGAAAAACCTGCTGGTGATAACATAGTGAAGGCTCTCTAGCATATTTGTGCTCAGGTTTTCTGAGATCTTGGCAAGGAATACTTGACCTTGGAGACGAAGGTGGTATGGGGAGGAGAAGAGCAAGATTTTCTTGGCCTCAGATTGTAATTACATTTCAATGCCTCACAACGCCCCCATGATTGCCTTTCTGACCCCTCACTCCCTTCTCCTCTATCTACCCTGGTTTTACAAAGCACAAGTTGAAACATGTTACAAAGACAGCTAACCTCACTGCAATGGTTTCAAGTGGTAGAGAATCCACTACTCTGTAGCTGTGAAATGCTTGACCTTTCTTGCTAGGAAAACAGAAAACAAAACCAAGGTGCTCCATTTATAGTCTAGACTGGTCAAAGCAGTGGGGAGGGGGAGAAGGATGAACAGGAGGTAAGTATCCCAGATGTCCCTGTGAATCTGTTAACCAAAGTAAGGAGTCTTCTCATACTGTCTTTATTCCCCATGTTCTCCTATGTATCTTATGGGATCAAGTCACATCTTATGGAAAGAAGCCTGTACTCCTTTCACTTTAAAGCATGTTTTCCAGGTTTCAGATCATTCTTGTTGACCATTGTTTCACTCTTGCTATTAAAATATAGATATCGGAGCTGGACTCAAGATCTCGGTCAAAGTCTTCCTAAAGCAATAGGTGAAGCTAATTTGGGCTTTCTAATTCTACCTGGCATCTCATAGTATAATGTTGTACATTTATAATATGATACATATTTATGCTGGCCAGCTACCCAAGCCACTCTGTTAGGTTCTCTGTAACTGGCAAAGTACTTGGGAGAATGTGTTTATAATCTCTATTTGCACCTCTCTGGTTCCAGGTCTGTCTCACTCTTGAGTATTTCCACTTTGCTGAAACGGCCCAGCAGGAACTGGACTCCCAGCCAGGAGCTTTAAGTCAGCTTTTGAGTACATGGATTACTGAATGTAAAGGAGTTTCTCTGGTCTCACTACCCTGGTACTCAAGCCTCTCCATAACCTTAGTGTTGTGTTAGACAGCTAGAAAAGGGCCAACAGCTTCTTTTTTTGACTTTGTCCACATTCCCTCTCAGATGAAGTTGCTCAGGCTTAGAGAGGAATTCTTTCAGCAAAAGCAAGATCTATAATCTACTTCAGTTTCCAAATTCTAAACTCCGTCCTAAAAGCTAGGCCATCTTTTCTTTCCTGTGCTCTATTGGTAGGAGCAGTACTCACATGGCGCTTCTGTATGTGGGTTATTCAACTTTGCAGCTTGCAGCATTTCATTTAATTTCATCTTAACACAAAGTTACTTCATAAAGATGGCTAGCTCTGATTTGCAATTAGCTGGTGTTATTCAGACAGCCTTTATGTGACACTGGGGCGTTTCTTTGATGTGGTTTCCACATCCATGTTCTGCAGGTCACTGTAGGTTTTATGAGCTCATACCTGTACTACATTTCTCTGCTGTGACTCACTAGTAGCCAGCCAGCCTATTCACTTGCAGAACACCATTTTACGTTTGGAAACCTTAGCCGAAGATTACTGTGGATCTGTCAGTCAGCGACCTGGCAGGACAGGTGTTTACAATTACTTTCTTAGCAAATATAGCCCATGAGCTACAGTAAAGAGTATGAATCATCTCTGTGCCCAGTTTATCATTTGGGGTAACAGAATAAGCAGCTTTAGCCTTGGAAACTGTTGGTTAAAGCTAACTTGGCCATTTACATATTTATAAAAGCATGGAAGGTTTGAGGAAATTCTTTTCTTGGTCATTTGTAGACAAGCAAGAAAATACTGTCATTTCACCTATGCAATAGCTCTGTGGTCACTGTCCCATCTCTGGATTTTTATTAGCATACATCAAAGTAGTTTTGTTAATTAAAGCCCAGAAGGCACTGGGATGGATGCATTTGGATCTGAATATGGTAAAAGTGTTGTGAAAACCTCCAAAGAAAAGAATCTGCCACTAATGGAGTGACCACCATGTAAATTTTAAACTAAAAATGGTTTCCATCTTTCTACTAGGAAGATGTTTACAGGTGAAAAGAAGAGAAAAATGGAACTATTACCCCACCATACATTTCACCTGATAGTGACATTTCAGGTGGCTATTATCCAAGGAGGCTCTTTGATACTTTGAATACTGGTGAAAATAATATCATAAAATCTTCATTTAAATATTTTCCTTTGTTTTGCTAGAAATTGGTGATTTAAACCAGGGTATTATTTCTATTATTAGTTGTTGTTATTTGCTTTATCTCACAAATTGTACTGAGTACCAAGTTCTTTTCAACATCTGATCATGTGGTCAGTTTTTTAAAACATTGACAAAACATTCACAAATTAAATTCATACTCTCTGGCACACATTTTCTGTTTTGCTTCCATTTTACGTAGAGTTTGATTAGTTTATTTTGGATGTTCTGTGTTACTATTAGCAATGTAGCGATACGTGCAAATGTCATGTGCTATGGATGCTGTGCAAATGTTCCGAGTTATTATTTCTAAGGTTATCTATAGTTCTTATTTCTATTCTAATTATGTCTATTTATAATATTTCTATTCAGAAGATGGGGAAACTGAGGCAGAGAGCAAGAGGCTAATTCACTTGTCCAACATCATATGAATAATCATTGCTGAGGATGGGGAATAAAAGCAGAGTTCCTGAAATGAAAGTATGTTACACACTAATGGAAAAGGACTATAAAAACCCTAGGTCTTATAATTCTCTACTTGGGAAACACCTAGGTAAATTGCTGAGTTTGCCCTTAATTTGGGCCATTCTCGGTAGCTGTGGGCCTTTCCTGCTGCTTTTCTGTTTATTTGTCTATTATTCTTTATTCTTGACTCCTTTGTACATAAAACTCTTCTGCATTTGCCCAGAGCAAGGAAATTCTTACCCAAGACTAAGACGTACTGGAAGCTATAATAATATGAAGAGGCCTTCATCTTTGGTTTCCCAGCTACACTGCACCTTCGTAACAAGATGTCCTCTTAAGTGCTTTTCTGAGTCTTTGAATATCTTCCAGCCTGTTTCTTACGGGTGTGAAACTTGATCAGTGTTGGTGGCTCTGCACAAAAGGATCTGGAGTGCTGGTGAAAAGCCCCCAGGCTTTTGACCTGCTTTTTCTCAGATGGGGGCCTTTAACAGGAGGAGGGTCAGAAATTTAACTTGAATTTGGCTTCACGGAAGGCAAGGAAGGACTTGAGCACCAGTTGGTTTCCAAACTGAGCAAAGCCCCTTGCTTACAACATAGTTTATTGTTCCTGGAAAAACTCGAATAATTCCAGTGTGCATTTCAGCAAGCACCTCCTGTGTACCCTCTGAGACCTTCTTCCCAAAACCTGACTCTCCTCAAACATGCCTGCCTTTGAAATAAGAGCTGTCATTGGCCTAACTGTCAATCGGTGTCAGCCGTGTTATTTTTCAGGTCGGAGGAGGCCATTTCAACTAAAAGCTAATTATGTTTTTCCCAAAAAATGAAGTACAGCAACAAGAATTGCATGTGGTTTGGTGCAATGGTGATCAGGTTCTTGCAGGGCCCAGAGTCAGGTCGTCATTGTACCATGAATGGTAAATATCTGAGAATGGGAATAGCCATGAAAGCACAGCAGGAGGTTGTGGGATAGCTGTGCAATACAAGGGTCATGGCCCATGTACTTTGGAGTCATGAAATCATGAGTTTTTAGCATCCCTGTGTTTCAAATGAGGCAGTCACAAGGCCTTAGGACCAGCCAAAGAATAATCAGTGCTTTTTCTAGATTACAGAGGGTAGGTTCACCAGTTTGTTCAGTTAAGAGGGCATCTGGGGTCAATCAGAGTTCAGTTAGAGAGAGAACTCAGTTGTGTCTGATTTTACACATCCCTAATGTGCTCTTAAGGAAAGCAAATATTGCAGCCATTTTCCACCTCAGCCTTATTGTCGTAATTATTTATCCCTCTCAGGAGCTGTTGCTGGTGCAGAAGCTGGAAATCTTGTGCAGGTGCAGACTCACCTATTAAAAAGTAGAGTTCATTACTCCTGTGGCCCACGTGTTGGCTAGCCAGATGTTTCTCCATCTCCCTCTTACTCCATACTCTTCCCTTGCATTTATATGAAGATAAATGAACTTTCAGGGCAGCAAAATAACTGTGCTCCAGACATCTATCCTGGATGGAGATATATCTAAAACAGCATACTGCAGATACTTGAATAGTCATTCAAGTCTCCAGTGAAAAAGAGAAAAGGTGCTGCATACTTCTACAGCTATAATTTAGCCTAGAGCAAAGGGGAGCAGAGTCTGGGACAGCCTTTCTTCCTGGAAAGTCAGCTGTAAAGTAGCTGCTTAGACTCCTCACACACTGGTGAGGAGAGACAGACTCATTCACCTGGTATCTCTCTATTTTAGAAACTTTATAGCTTGGGATGAACACAGTCTTTCAATGTTAGGAATAGAAACTCTTGCTCAATATGCACAAAAACAGCTTTTAGTCATCTGGAATCCAAGTCACAGTTAAGGCATGACTGAAGTGTAAGTAATAACAATAGCTGGTTGCAATTTGCAATCTCAGCAAGGAATCTGAAGACTGTCTGAGCACGGAGGCTGAACTATACTCTCTCTAAAGTAGACACAACCAGCCAGGCTGGGGGCAGTGCTGATGGGCTAATGCCATGAGAGCTTTACTTTGAGGAGGAAATGGCTCTTGCAGGCCCTCAGCCCAGCTCTAAACCATTTTTAAAAAAATCCAACCTGGATCTGGGAGAGGGAGAAAGAAAGGCTTAATTCTTAAAGATCTAGTGCAAACAATAAACACAGTTTAACAGTCAATAGGCAGATTAAACTGGCTGTGGATCAAAATGCGTCGGGAGTAGAGATTTATTGCAGAAAACAAGACATGGAATAAACCCTGCTCTGTTGCTGGGGCTCTAACTAGCTGGTTCTACTGAGGAAAGGGAGGGGGAAAGAAAATTACACTGTCTTTATAAATAGGCATCAGCAAAACTGTTCCTGGCATGCTTTCCTGCCCCAGTCCACACCACCCAGTGGGGTAAATATCTCATTCCGATAATACTGCTGATTAAATGGCTGTGGGATAAGGAATTTAATAAATTCCACACAGCATGTGAATCATAATCAGGCCAGGAGCTTTATATAAAATTGGCTTGTGACATATACCACTGGGATACAGGATAATTAAGGGAATATTCTCTCCTGTCCCTAAATCTCCAGAGACTGTAGGGCATGCTGAGCCTTCTGCTTCAAGAGATATGAAAAGAGCAAACGGGATGAATCAAATGGGATACATAGTCTGAATACCAGTGAAATCTGCAAGGCAGGGGTGTGTCCTCTATAGTCTGTTGCTTATGGAAATTTAGATGACCTGGTAAGTAACTATTCATTCTGCATCCAAGGTATGTGATATGCCTGTATGCATGTTTGATAGTCCATTTTGACTTCTGATAACAGTAAAAGCCTTTTCAGGCAATGTATACCCTGTCTGCCTAGGGACAAGAACAAGATGATTCCCTACCCCACTGCTTTACTATTAGTCTGTCATGGGGATTTCTCATCTGAGTCATTAAACCCTGGGCTGGACACAGTCCAGTAAGAACGTACTTCCCTGTGCTTGAAATTCATTGAATATGTTGCATAATGTGAAACTTAAAACCTAACCTTGCACATCCTGCATTTCTGATTAGAATTCCCAGGCAGAAACTTTATTCATCCTGTAGCCGATGTATATGAAATGTGTCTGTATGCATATTTGATCATCCTTCCAGCTTCTTATTTCAGAAGAAGCCTTACCAGACTGCATGTGCCCATTCTCCTGTGCAACCTGACAGACCTTTGGTGGCATGTTCAGAAATCTTGAAGGAATTGCCATTGCCTTTTTTTCTTTTCTCTTCTTTTTTTTCCTCTCCTTGCTTGTTCTCTACTTATCTGTGAACCTGAGAAATCGTTACAAATTTCCCCATTCTGCTGAATGCTGGCATGTGCTCTGTATGTCTAAAAAGCTATTCAGCATGAATAACCCAGGGTGGGAGAAGTTTTGTTGATGTGGGAGATTGCACTGTCCATCTCCTGCTGTGTGAGCTGGAGCATATGCCACATAAGACAGCACAAATGGAAGGATTGCACCTTCTCCCATAGGGAGAAGCCATTAGGGAAACTGGCTTCTGAGTTTGTTCTGAAGCAGCTGGAGTGTGCTAAGGTTTTTGGTATCTGCTTCCCGTGGACATAAAACCCTGAAGAAGTGTCAGGATGTAGATATTGCCCCAAAAGGCAAAGAAGACAGAAGAGTTCAGGATTTTTTTTTTTCCTTGTTGTTTCTGTGTTTTGGAAATAAGTTAAAAGTTGTGTGTTGTTAGGTGTGTCTCAAAGCAGTGTTATCTATTGCTAACCAGAGCTTTGGAGTTTTTACATAAGCAGGCTTTCAGCGCAGACTTGATGCATTTCAGTGGGTAGGTCTCCAGAGTGTGAATGAAATAAGTGAATTACTATTTTTAATTAAAAATAGTTGTTTCTTCCACAGCCGTCTTTTGTAGAGGTCAGCTGCTGGGTTGGATTGTGTATTTACAGGACGCCCTTCCACAGCTCATCTCTCGGCTGCCTGGACCTAGAGGTAGCTGCCACTTCATCTATCCCCCAGAGAAGGGGCTGACATGCACTTCATCAATGAGTTTCATAACAGCTCGAAAGACAGGAGATCATGTATCCTGGCTCTGCCTCTGGCTCTTCAGGAAGAATGTGGTGTTGATATGGGATAACCAAAGCTCATTCAGCCTGAAAAACATTGCAGCTGAATAGTGAACGTATAGGTTTACTGTGCTGTAGTCTTGCTTTGTGGCCTACAGTGACCTATGGTAACCTCCGTGTTAGCGCTGCTGTGAAATATGGCAGCAGCTTGAACTGGACTGTCTTCTATAATTGGAATTTACTGCCTTGGTCAGTAATGAGGACAAAGAAATGTGCAGTATCAATCACAGCAAGTTATGAGTACCTGAAACAGAGTTAGTTCAGGGGACTAGCTCTGAGGCTACAAGAGTATTGGTATGAGAGCGACATCCATCTATTCTTCCCACCTGTCCCTGAAGCAATCTTATGTCAATATTTCTTGGTGTCTGCCTTTTCAACTAGGGTAGAAAAAAGACAAGACCGTAATATGCTTGAATGCTTTCTATTTGTAATGCTGCTGCATTCATCAATATAGGGATCATCCTGTGGAGCACAGTGCTTTCAGAGTGATCTTAAAAAAAAAAAAATAAATAAATCAAGGGAATCTGATGATAAATTTGAGAAAAGCTTATTTTGGGAATTTGTATTTTTTTCTATCAATTCCTTTTTAATCAAAGGGATTCTGCTCAGAGTTTGCTTTCAGTGTGTTATTTTTTTATGGAAATCTTTACACTATGGAAGTTTCTATAAAACTGAGAATTTCTGACTCAGCCTCTTCTCTGGAATCATAGCTAGTAATCTCCATTACAACCATTTCCCGGCTATTTCCAATAGTCATCTGAGTTGATAAGTCTGCTCTGTTTTCTGATGATAAAAGATCAGGAAACTGATCTTCAGGAAACCAATGCCAAGTTTCTCAAAGCCTCTAATGTGCGAAGGGTTGACCCACTGACTATTTTATATTTGTTCTATTTTATTAGGTCTGTTTCAAGGCTTATGGGTGACAAATGTAGAGTCATTCTATAGGTGTGGACACTGGTAAACTGTAACCTTCTAAGCAGCTAATGGCTTTTTCTGATATTACGTTAGACAATTTGCAACATAATGATATACCTTTTTCAAATGAAGTCAATCCTACTTCCCTTCATTTCAAAATTCCCATGTTCACTGTGCAGTTGAGCAGCATCAGTTTGTTTCTTAATTAGTCTGTTGTAGAAATTTCTTTGGTTTCTAACCTTTTTTTTTCTATTTACACTTTTTTCATTTCTTTTGAGTTGTTCTGTGTGTTAGTGCTTCCACTGTCACAATGGCTTTCATGAGACTGAAGGGAAAAGTAAGCACCTTTCTGCCAGGTGTTTTGAATCTACTTCTCTCTTAATAAAAAGCAGTGTTCCATCTGCTCTTGAACGTGCACATCTCTACTGCCAGTCCTATCCCAACCTCACACCCTTCCAGCTGTACATGTGTTTCTTATTACCAGCCAAGTCTGTGGAGGACGATAGCAATTATTTGCTTGGTCCCCATCTGAAACAAATTCCCAAGATGAAGGATGGCTTCTCAGATTGAAAGTTCTTGTACAAATAATGCATTTTAGGTCCTCAACAGTTCGGTTTCTTTCAAAAAGGAGCATCTTTCAGTAAATGATGCCATAGGAAACCTGTTATTTTTGTTTCATTTTATTCTTGGGAAATCTTATTATTGACATAGACCATCTGAGTGATGTTTCTTATGGCTTTGCAACAGGTGAAGAGTGAATCATTCCAAAAACAAGCTGAGGGCACACAGTTTAAACATCCTAGATTTATCCAAGAAAATCACCTTGTTCTTTGCATCAAACCTACTTGTATACTCATTATATTTATCCCTTTTGGGGGGTTGGGGGGAGAAGTCATGTCTGCAAAGGGCGTAATGGAAGCTTTCTTGTGGCACTGTCTGTCTTGTGGTGTTTTTGAATTCGAAGACTGAGATCTGGAAAAGGAGATAGATCTTGAGGGACATAAGCATGCATATATGCTTATGTACCTGTGTGTCTATGCTTATGTATATATGCATATACCTGTGTGTGTGTGTAAATATATATATGGGTGTATGTGTATGCTTATACACATAAAACTGTTATTGTTCCTTTCAGTGACATCCTGCAGTGGACACAAACGGTCACAAAATGTAAACATGAATGCAGACTGGCAGCTAAATGCCACCAGGAAGATCTTAATGAAACTCATCAGTCAAGTTCACATTCATGCTGTTTCAAGCAGGTTGTTGTGGAGTTAGTATAATCATGTGTGATTGCATTTGGGAAATTTAACCATTGTAAAACTTCACGTATTTGCATAAATACTCAACATATCTTTTCCTGTCTGTGTTATAAAATTAGATCTTTATCATAAATTTCCTTATGATTCTGAGATATTTTAATGTTTGTCCCTCCTCAACAAACAAAAAATGCTTTCCTTTATCAAGGCAGATTGATCTATGCAAGCTGTGTTGGACAAAGAAAGCTTCTCTCTGGGTATCCTGTGGAGAGTGAAGTTGTCAACATTAAACACGCAGAATTGCCATGTAAAGAGAATGTTAGCCTTAGCGGTAGGGAGGCAGCAGGTTTGCCATAGTGGAAAACAAGGTAAGACTAAGAGTTGTCCTGCAATAATGGGCAAAACACTGCAGAGGCAGATCTGGATACCACTGGCAGCCATAGGTCAAATGAGAACAGCAGAAGAAGGAGCTGGAAGAGATGTCAAGTGCTGTCTTGAGAGTAAGTTCATATAGTTACACTCAGACATCCTTGGTGGTCCTGGGAGCCTCAGGTCCTTGTGGGCTCATAGCTGCATCACTTTGGAAGCCTCCTTCTGCTATTCGAATGGGTTTTGCAGCAGTCCCTTGCTGCTTCACCTGAGATTGCTGTTTTTTATGACCCCTGTTCTCCTCCTCCTGGCCGGATTCATTCCACTGCAGCTAGTCCAATGGGATTCAAATTTCCTTTCTAAAATAAATGCCTGTCTTCCATCAAACTTCTTCCTTGTGTCCACCTCAGTTTAGCAAATTACATAGCCACAAAGTATTCCCACTGGTTGCTGCTTTCTCCTGTTCACCACCCCCTCACATGACAACTTTGGGATGGAAACATTGCTTCTGTGTCCCTGACTTCCTTCTCCAGGACAATGTTTTTCTCTTTAATTTTATTTCTTTTATAGAAACGGCCCTTCTGGGGGAAGGTCATGTTGTTTGTGTTGTTTTAGGAAGGCAGGGTGTGTATTTGGTTTTTACCCACAGCAGCTAGAGCACAGTATGTTGTTTCTGTAAATGGGCCACTATGGTGTTTTGTTATGAAACGGCTTTTGATATAGGATAGCTGCAGCCTTATAGCTTCCAAATATATTCCAGCCTTCAATAAAAATGACAAATCTCCCTGTCCCCACAGGGTATGTACATACATATGTTTCCAAGGGCTCAACTGTGCCATCCTGAACCTAAACAGAGAACAGCTGACTTACTGTTGGGAGACAAGTGTTGTCTGCATCTCTTTCCCATCTCTTCTGCCTATCAGCTCTGGACCTGGACTGACCAACTCTGGGAAAAAATAAGGGACAAGAAATGGTGTCAGAGTTGTCTGGTTATAATGCAGACCCTGAGATGGTGTAGTACTAAAGAAAGGAAGTTGTGCACAGAAGAAGGGCTCTTCCTCTTCCAAGTTGTGATGTGGGGTATTGATTTAAGTCAAGCTGCCCAAACTTGATCCAAATGAACTTGAGATTATCAGACTTTCAAAGACTGTTTCTTGAGTGGTGTACATGAATGTACTGAGTTCAGCAGTGTGAAAGGGTTTTATAACTGTTGAGGTTTTGTTACCATTTTACAAATAACTTTGTTGTTGTTTTCATCATTTCCTGTGACCAGCAAGATTGAGCACGAACTGGAAAAAAAGAGACCAAAGCAATAGGCATAATACTAAGAAAATTTGTGCAACAGTTTTACTGGCAGAAGCACAAAAGACTTCTCCAGACTAGGTTCAGAGAAATGTCCAAACTTTTAAGTGTTTGCTTTTCAAATTCATCTTTGAATCTTATGTGGTTTGCTCATCAGTGTCACAGCAATGGGACACTGCATTTCCCTGGGATAATCAAGTATTCCCTTAATGTTGCCAGGTGACCCCTAGGTCCTGCAGTAACATTATTCAGAGACATGGAAATGGGGCCTCAAGACAAAGCCCTTCCTTCAGCCTCCCCTTTCCCGTTTTCAGGAAAGCATCAGGTCATTCAGTGCAGGAGGCCCATGAGCCTGGGAGAAATTTTGACATGAAATGGTGGATTTGAAGAAATGTTGCAGCCACCTAGGGCTGGAATCTCGCAGACATTTATTCTCCATGATGTATGCAGTAATTGCAACCCAGAAACAAAGCCATATGCCAAAGGGCTCTAAGTATATAGTGAAATTTCCATTTTCATTATATAACAATAGCAACAATGATATATTTATAGCCAAAGGCTAGATGTTTAGTAACTGACCAAGATCAGTTTGAGGCATCAGTTCCTTCTGGCTGGGCATTAAACCTCCAGGAAAAATCTCTCTGCTCAGTTATTGCCTCATTATTTACACTAACCATCACAACCGTTTGTATAAATATTTGCTTTTCTGATATTGGCACCATGAAGGAGTTCAGGTTAGGACATTGTCTGCATATTGTATAGCATTACAACATGCAAATATTTAAGTAAATGTGGAAAACAACAGAAGGCTTCAAAACTGACTAAGAAATGAAGAGGTCAGGCTTAGAGCACCTGCTCTGTACAGTTGGCTTTTATTAAAGCATACAAAGTGCAGTTTTGAAGGAGGTTGGAGCATGTGATCTAATGAGTCTTCCTGCCCTTAAAATATAGAGATTATGTTTTTTTTAAAATCAACGTAAGTGAAGCTAGTAAAGTGAATTTAGGCTTGTCCATTTAGATTATCACAAAACAGGTATTTGGTGGAACAGTTTCCCTGGTACTGCTTTCGTTTCCATGACAGTTTTGTCATGGGAAGGGAGAGAGTTTTTTTGGAGTTGCCAAAGATGTCCGCATTCCCAAACACAGTATTTGCAGCCAGACATTGCAGTGTTGTGATAGGCATCGACTGAACTTTGGTTCTACTCACTTATGCTTCCTGGGTGTCTTCTTTCTTAGGCTGAATGATGAGCAAAATGTAAAATAAAATATGTCCTAAGCATATCAGCACATTGGAATTTAAGAGCTCTTCCCCTTATAATGAGCTGAGGAATTACAACACAAAGCACACCTCTCTCTCAAATTGACTGTTTAACATAATAAAATTAAACTCAAAGCAACTTGTTCTCAACCTGTATTTAGCCTGAAGTGTTTTACTTGTATTTCAGACCTGACAAAGGGCTCGTGTGCAAAAGCACGTGCCTGCTATTTTCCAGCTATATCAGTTAGCCTAATTAAAAACCTTACCTCTTCCTACAAACTTTGCCTCAGGAATCTACATGGCTAAGCAATTTTATTCTGTGTCATTATTTAAATCTGGCATTGTTTGAAACCATTAGGAGCATCTTACATGTGACTGGCCTAATTTCTGAAGGCACTGGCCATGGCACCTATAGTTTAAAGTTGGTATCAGTTTCATGTATAGAAAAGGCCTTGCAGCCAGATAATATAGGAGCTAGTTAAACTTATTTTAGGAAAGAGAAGATTAAAGAGTGACTTGAGCACTGCCAATAAACAGCTGTGCAGTCAGAAATTTGGATGTGTAACTGCGCAGATGAAGAAATTACCAGATCCAGTCCCAGACATAGAAGTCAGAAGTCTGTGAATGTTAAAGTGAAATTTGTTTATATTTATTTCTTCAGAGAGTGATAAAGGAACTATATGACAGAAGATGGGTAAATTTTCTATCACTTAGTGTCTATACAGAAAGTTTAGTACCTGACAACCCAGTTTTTAAGTTTGTGGACTTGACAGAAGAAGCAGTAGAGAAGCTGAACAGCCCATGTTCTGAAGGATACAGTACATGATCAAAAAAGTTCCTTCCACTCCAGCTTGGGACAGAGTACCTCTGAAACATAGAGAAGGGGTATTTACACATCAAGGCGACCTCTGCTCCAGTAGATTAGTTCAAAGAGGCTGCATTGTCTTGCAACAAGAGTATCCAGCTGGCTTGCCCTAAGCCTTTGAAAAGCAGCAAGATGCCAAGTTTACCTACTCATTGTGTGTAAGGCCAACATCAATCCTGAAGTCAGACAAGTTTAGATTGGCCCCGTTGTGGGTGGGCACACTGAAACTTCTGAGTTTCATTAAATGGTGCAGTGTTTGATTTTGTTTTCTTTTCCACCAGGCTGCAATTCTTAGCAGGACTTTGTGATGTGAAGAATGGCTGTTCCCAAAGCCTCAGCCTGTATAATCCACTGGTAACTCACTGTAAAAGCAACGGCTGTTTTGTTCATTCCAGTCAGATAAGGACTGAACAAACACTTGACATGGGATTCCCAGCCTGCTGAATGGGGTTGTCTGATTTGCCTTGCCAGACCCAAGATTTGGAGAGGTTGCTCAGCAGATGCTCTGTCATAGTGTGAGGGAAATATTTCATAGCAAGAACGCTGTCTTTCTGACAGCAGTTCAGAGAAGTCTGTGCTGCAGGAACATGGAAGAGCAGGGAGCAGAAGGCTTTTGTTCTGCAAAGTTGTGACTGATGTGGCTCTGGGTGGCCGTGCTGCTGCTTCTACTCTTACACAATAGCCTTATACTCAGCTTGGCAGCTTTAGGAGTTTGTGGAACATGCAGATTTTTCTCTTGGTAGTGCAGTCTTCTCGATAGATCCTTAAGTCTAATGGCTGGGTTTTTCTTAACTATCTTTAGTAGATCTCTTAAATTGTCCATTGAATATATGGGTTGGCTGAAAACTCTTGGAACCCTGCAAGGTTCTATTTGATGAAATGCTAAAGTTTTAAGTGGTATTAAAGTGACCTAAAAAATCCTCCTCTTTTAGAGCTCTGTGCTGGAATTCATCTCTGCTGCGTGCTTGCTAGCCTGTAACTCGTGCCAGCTTTCACTCTTTCTATGCAATACAGCAGAAGTTAGTTTCCATAAGCTGGCACCTCCTCTAAATGCCAGCAGTCAAATCCTATTATTTTAGGTCCTGATCGGGGGCAAAGCTTAAATTAAGTTACAACCCAGAAATCTGAAGATTATCAGTAAAGTTTTCTTTGAAACATTGGAGAGCCGTGGCTCAGGAGTTGGGAAATACCACCTATTAGGTATAATTAAAAAAACTAGGTTTTAATTGCTGCCAAAAAATTGTCAGTCCCAAAGTCAATTTCTGGTAGAAGCATTTGTTCCTTCAACTTTAAAAAGAGAGAGAGAGAGAGAACAAAGGACAAAACCAAAAATCGTTTTGGTTTTCAAAAACAATTTCTTTAGCTTGGATTGGGGGAGGGGAGAAGTGCAGTATTTTTTTTAAAGAAATGCCAAAAATTTCAATGGAAACAAAAATTTCCACAGGTTGAATATCATCTCTGTCCAAAGGCTACTTTTCTCTCTCTCTGTCTCTCTCTCTCTGTCTCTCTCTCTTGTCAAAACAAAGTGGAAAAAAGAACATAGGCAGTTCTTTCTGGGTGTTTTGTTTAGGAAAGGTAGGTTATTGGTGTCTAAGCTGAAGTTCATACAGCATGGTTTCTAACAGATCACTTATGCGGACTGTTCTGAGGTTTCTCCTTTAATAATAGTAAAAACAATAATAATTATTTGCCTACAGAACTTTAATTGATAACAGCACCTTCCATTCTCCTGTTTGTTTTTCCTTTTCCAGATGTGAGATGAAGACCTGATCTGACAGATTAAATGATTTTGACCCATCTAATATTCAAATAAAACAATCACACATAATTGAAAATATCTGTTCTAATCAAGACTCTTTGAGAGCAAATTAGTCTTCTCTTCTTTCTGTTTCTTGCTTGGTGAGTTCACTTTCAAGGTACGATAATAGATGTATCCAAACTTGATCCTTCCTTGTAAACTTTCCCTGAAAGGAAAGGAGTCAGGGAAGATTTGTACAAGCCATGCAAGAACTCCAAGATGCAAGGATACTCTAGCCACTCATAATGCATTGCGGTATAATCTTCCCTTCAGTTTCCATTGAGGCCTCAGTGGCATCTGTCTGAGGTGAACTAACCCCCTATAAAGACTTACTGCCTTTAACAGGAACTAATTTCCTGAGGTAGGTGCTGATGCATGGAGGTATTACTACCAACTAATTGTTTATCTTTCTCCCTCTGCTTCCTTATTAAGAAGTAGATTTTAACTCTTCTTGTGGAGGGTTTGGAGGCATGTGGTATAATTAAAACTCAAATCTTTTGTGGTGAAAGACATATTAAGGGGGGTATTTTAGGGAAAAAAAAAGTCTTGGAAAAATCTTGTTTAACATCCTTGAAATGGCATGTCAAAGTTTGATAAGTTAAAGTTATCTCAGTACTGCTTTAATAGAATGCAGCAGTCAAGTGATTTACACAGAAATAAGAACAAAAAGCTGATCTCCAGTGGGATCTTAAGTCACTGCATCAACAGTATATATGCCAAATACTGTTACGTTTCTGATTGAGAACACTAAGGCTGGTTCTTGATTTTTAGTCTTTTGCTCTATACTGGCAAGCACTGATTTAACTCTCTGCCTCCAGGTATCAAGTTTCATTAAAATCTTTCTTCTTAAGACTTTCCTGGCTAGCATTAGGCACTTAATAATTTTTGATGTAAGCATCTAAATAGTAGCTAGGTACTTATATACCTCTGTGTGTGTCTGGATCTTGGTAGCTTATTCTTTTCACCTACCACCACTCATGTCATTGTCACTGGCAGATCAGTGAATAGGGCCTCTCAGATCTCCATGGAGTTTTTTGCTTGTTTTGTCTTTTTTCTGGGAAAGCAAAAGAAATCAGTCCATAACTTGCATCCAAAAACTTACAAACTGCTATAAGAGATAATTAGACCCCCCCAAAAAAGAGAAGATGGAAGGATAATATCGGTCCTTACTATAGATAATTATCTTAGTGTTTCAGCCACCTAAATATTCCCCTGTTTATGCATGCATTAGGTCAAGGGAGACTTACAGGAATGAACCTGAAGGAAGATTATGAGATGGCCTTGCAGATTCAAATAGGGAGTGCTCAGTTTATCCTTGGCGTGGTGACTATTGGTGTTGCATCGTATACCTCTATATGTGAAAAGGTGGAAGTGCAGAGAGCCTGTCTCAACAGAGGTTCCTTCTCCAAAGACAGAGAGAGAAGAGGGATTGATTCTGGCACACGCAGGTAAAAGCCAGTTATCTTGGGATGACCCAGACGATTTGCTTTCTTCGAGAACTGTTGGATGGAATGGAGGAATGGATGGGAATATTTAAGTTCTTGTTCGGGCCAGAGCGGCAAGCCTTTTCATAGAAGCTGAGTCCAAACTAGTTCACAGAAACATCTGCTCTGCTGTTCCACATACCTCAATACTAAAAACAACCACAAGAGACTAAAAGCTTCCATAATGACAACACTCAGTTCACCTCTGTTTTGGATGGCTTTTGCATGGAGCTCTGAAGGACTGAATGGAAAGTTCTCCTGGTCCATATGCTGATGTAGTACTGGAAGATATTACAATTTTATGAATGTATAAGGCCAAATACCACCAATTAAAAATATTACCATACAACTGTGTGCACTGCACTGCCATGTTGCTTAAGCAGAAAGGTCAAGAGCTGATTGCACTGAAGTGCAATTATTGCATTTATTACAAATTAGGTCAGATGAGAAAACTGTGAGGAAAAAAGTATGTGAGTGAGGAGTAGACTTTTAGAAAAGAAATAAACACCAGCCCACAGACAGGGGAGGGGGATCTCCTACTGGCTATGAGCCCTGTGCTTCTATAGGCTCCTTAGGCCCAAAGACAAGAAAGAGTCAGCCTAGCTTGACAAACAGCGTGTTAGTCGATACTAGTGATCTAAAGGGGAAACGACTGTAATGCTTCTCTGGCTTGCGAGTATTCCCTAGGCCACAGCTCCCGCTTTTGTAATTTGCTCTTGTCATTTTTATTTATTGCCAATTGTTCATTTGAATGCATCAGCTGCTGTTAGTGACAGGAGAGCCGTGCAGTGAGAATGCTGGATGTGCACCATGGAAATATGGTTTAGCCATTAGTGTCAGAGCAACCTGATGAAGGAAACATTTGTACTAATTTTGAGTGGGTGTTTATGCTCTTAAAAGTGACTCTGTTAAAATGACATGGTGGGGCAGGCAGGCGCAAGTCCCTATTTCTTCTTTTTTCATGATGTCAGAGGAAATTTGTTCCATTTACAAGTCAGAGTATGACTGTTCATAGCCTTTGCAGAGAGCTATGCTTTGGGAGGCATAGATCAAGTAAAGTCTGTTCTGACTCAAGTGTCATTGGCAGGGATCAGCACAGTCCAAAACTGCATATTCAAATATACTCCAAACTATGGAACAGGATAGATCTCTTATGTTAGTTCCATATCCCATGTGGCTCCCAGAGAAATTAATTTTCCACATGATCTAAAGGAAAAACTCTTCCCCTTCCCAGCACTTGTCTTTGTTAATGAAAATATTAACATAATCTCTCATCTTGGTTACTTGTAGGATCCTCCCTAAGTACTGACTAGCCAGTACCCTTAGTCTTCTCTTCTAGCCTTCTTGCTTCATTCCTGCTTGCTTTGCCTCCTGATGAGCGAAAGAATTAGCAATTCAGTAGAATCAGCTAATTCTCTGAGAGGAGTGGACAGATGGATGGATGCCATATCCCCACAGGGAAACTGATCCAGCATTGCGTGAGCGCTCAGAACATAGTTGCCTCTGAACACAGCCATGGACCTGGGTGTCTTTAGTGCTGGGAAAATGCTGCTCCACTTCTAAAAGTAAATACTGTGCCACTGAAAACAACCCTGAGATGTCCCGAGTAGAATACAACCTATCACTTGCCCTTTCTGAACTCCACTGGCTTTGATTAGATAGCACAGATTTACTTTTGCTTAACATACGAATGTTCTAATAGCTCTTACCGTGCATGCTCTTAGTATGATCGTTATAGCTGCCCTTCCATCATTATATTCTACACCCAACTGTCATTTCTTGCTTCTTTGTCATCAGTAAGTGCTTTAAGGGGAGTTATGTCTAAGAGATGATGGCACTATCCCAAACAAGGGGCACCTGACGATCATGTTGCTACAGCTAAATGGTCATTTTTCCCTTCTGCTTATTCAAATCTAGCCCTTGTCATCCTCACTGCAGAACTGTGCTCTTGTCATCCTCACTGCAGAACTGTGCAAAGGACTGTAGCATGGGTAAGGATTACTGTGATAATGTGAGATGATTCAGGTTATATTTGCCCCTCTTGAGTTCTGACCTTGGGTAGCCAGTCCCCAGACAGCCTTCCCAGAGCAAAGTTTTATTTTATTCAAATTGGAGAACTGAAGATAAAAAAAAGTTAAATTAATAAATAGCCTAACTTTTCAGAGCTTACTATCTCTGGCAACTTGGGACTTCCCCACAGTGCCTCAGGGACTCCTGCAGGGCCTCTCTCCAGGCTAGTCTCAGAAACTGTCTCTCTCCAGACTGTGCTCTGCTGCTTGCTGCCCTATTGAGCAGGAAATTCCTAGCATCTTGTTGACCAAACCAGTAAAGAGACTATGGAAAGTGGTGGACAGACTGCAGTGAGGTAGGGAGCCACTGGGAAATGGTTATCTTAAAGCTATAAAACGTCATGGTGGTATTTTGCCAAAAAGCCCCTGCTGGACGTGAAGAACTTAGACTAAACCGGTATAACTGCACAGTGCTGATAGTTCACTTAGAGCTCATCATATACAGTATCCATACAACAATTCTCATTCATAAAACATTCTGGGTCAACTTCCCCTCCGTCATACATGGTATTTCTCCTAGCTGGTTAAGTCAGCAGGGGCAACTTGAAGCCAGAAGGAGAGCAGCAAGTGGACTGTATAAGATGTGACACTTTCCTTTTTAGCTTTATCATTCTTTTTACTTTACAATATAGCCCTGTTAGGCTGTTGAGTGCTTTCCTGACCACAACTGACGTAGAATAATCCTGTTCTAGCAGAAAAGGCATGATGAGATTTAGCAGCTGGGAGTAAATTTGACACAAATTTAGTCTAGAAATAAATTTCAGATTATTATTATTTTGTTAAACAATGGAAGGCGATTAATCATTGTAACAAATTCCCTGGGCTTGTGGTGGGATTTCCCAAACTTGGAATCTTTTATGAATGCCTTCTTAAAAACTCTGCCTTAGTTTCAATAGAGCTTACTGGCTGGATGCTAAAAGCTTCATTTGAATTCTTTGGCCTGTACATACAGGAGTTCAGATAACAGCTCATAGGCACCCTTCTGATTTCAAAATTCATGATTCTTCAGTTGGTCTAAGCCCTTGTTGACTTTAGCTTATGCCTACTTGCTTATGTTTTCATTCCCAGTATGAAATCTCTATCTATGCTAAGTATGAAGCCTGTTGTTATTTATTTATGAACTCGCCATGCACCTTCTAGATTAATATCTGTGGGTGAGCATAACTCTGAAGTCAGTGTTGCCTTTTCTATATTCTGCTTGGATCTCTGAATATTTTCTCAAATTGAGCAAGGTAAACAGAACAAGTGGTAACAAGTCTCCTATGTCTTGTCTCTGTCAGGCTTTTCTAGAAGGGTGGATTGTACTCATAGTAAGAAAAAGCTCAGACATGTCACAATCAGAAATAAAGGGTCAGAGTCTTTCCCCAAATGCAAGTCAGGCAAAGGTGACTGATTTTGCCTCCATACGATACAAACTCTTTATCAAAGTATCCTCTTCTGTAATAAGAGTACTCTTTAGGCTTGTGCCTTGGATAATTCACTCCAGTGCTCCTGAACTGGTCCATGGATGGTTCAAGGCAGGAAGGAGTTTGATACAAAACTAAAGGCCCTGTTGCTCCTTCCTCCTGTTCAGGGCACTGCTAAGCAACTTCACACTCTGAGAATAAAATAGGAAACAGGCTGACAGGGACCTAAAGAAGCTGTGCAGTGTATTTATTTCATTGGCTTGCAGTCTGATTTCTTTTCCCTAGCTTGTTCCTGACAGAAACTGGTCTAATCTGTGCTTCAGTGATATGTCAGCTCCTTCCTCAATAATGTCTTCCTGTGAGCTCCTGGCAATAAGAGTTTTTCTTACTTAATATTTAACCTAAATTGACAATGCTTCTAGGGGCCTGCAGAAAACTCTTTTTACTTCCTCTTTGCAGCAGCCTTTTATGGCAATCTTTCTTTCCTCTGCTAGTTACGTGAAAAGTGTAGTTCAGGTGGCAGTCCAGCCTTCAAGGACCCACTTAGGTGTCATCATGTGGCTAATGCAGGATACTGGCTGACAATGTGGACAGGTATGCCTTCAAAAGCCTGTGCTTTCCCCAAGGAAGAGCTGCACTCTTTCTTCTGACTCTGTAAAGTTCAGGCAGGGGCTCAGCTCTCCATAGGGAGCACTGGCAGGGAAAGCTGAGCAGGCTTTGGATGCATCAGTGCACGTGCATCTGTTTGGAGGCTGTGAAAGTGTGTGCTCTGAAGGACTGCCTCCCTCTGCATCTGGAAACCAAACATGTCGCAAGATCTGCTAGGACAGAGCATCCATAGCTGGCGGAGGGCATGCTCACACATTTCCGGTGCTTTGCTGAGCCTAGGAACAGAGCAACTGCTGCAGGCCTCCCAGTCTTGCTTCCCAGCAGCTGATCCCAGCAATGAGTGGATCAGCCTGGTAGGGCTGTTCGCGCAACTGATGCCAAGTTATGCTGTAAGGAGCACAAGCGGACAAGGTGCCCATCTAGAACACCTGCGATGGACATGTCTCTGCAAGGCTGGGATCCAGTTGTCCTTCCTCACACCCAGGGTCATTCAAGAAAAGATCAGGAATGAAAGGATTTACAATGGGAATGGGAAAAGGAATTTAGCCATTCCTGTCCAGTCTGCCCTTCTCCTGTGAATCGTACCCACCCCTGCCCTCTCCCCCTCCTTTTGCCTCCTTTTTTGTCACTGGGCCTGCCTATCATCTCTCCTTCTCTGACCACCCTAGCTGTTCCCCTTGTAGGAGCAACAACTTCCTTACAGCCTTTTGCTTTCTCCTCATGTTACACTGCATACTCATCTTCACTCACGAGGGCAAAGTTTCTCTTCTAGACATGGCCCTGTAAAACACCTTGGTATCAGGTAGCCATTGTGTTATCTCATTAAAATAAATAATTAAAACAAATACCCTCCCCCCCCCCCCCCCCATTTTCTGGGGAGAAAAAAAAAAAAGAGTCAGGCTGCAGCTGAGTTTCTGTTGGGGGAATATTGAAATAGGGGAGCCTGAGAATCCGCTTATTTCTTTAAAGCCAAGATCATGCTAGTTGTTAACACAATGTAAGAGTTTAAGGCATTAAATATGTCTCTCTAAGCACTTTGCAGTTCTTCATTTCCTTACCATGGGGAATCACTTTTCAGTATCAAGTCTAAATAGCCTGTCTTCTCTGGAAAACCACTTGAGTGCATCTTTCTCATTTTAATAAAGTTTGGGTTAGAGGAGGGAAGTGAGCAGCTTATTAAACAATCCATGAAAATATAAAAGTTGCCACTTGAGCCTTGGGACTGACGTCACTTCATAAATCCGTTGACACAGCTCTGCTCACCAATTGAAATGGGGCAGCCTGGGCTTTTTTGAGAAGGGATTTTTGCAACAGATTAATTATTGGTTTAGATAGAGTCCATGCTTTAAGGATACATTTACCTGTGTTAAAAACCCTGGTTACTTTTATATTCTGAAGGACCCAGGAGAAGGGGGTTGGTGGCTGTATTCCTCTTTTTAATTAAAGGTTAGTAAATTGCATCTTTGTAAACTAGGCTTCTTTTCAAAGAGCGGGGGTGGGGGTGGGGGTTGTGTGTGTGTGAAATTTGTAATGGAAAACAACCTGCCTGCAGAGGGTTTTTCTGTTGGATTTCCCTACCCATTTCAGTTCCATGTTGGGGCAATAAGGAGACCACTTACTCCCATTCATTTTTTCGTTTGTGAGTTCAAATGTCAGTACTGTGAAATGAAGCTGGGAGGGTCTGAGATCAGCAGAGGCTGAAGAACAGAACAAAAGATGACACTGTCAGTGTCAGCTGAACTCAGGCATGGGACATGGGGATCGATGTCTCTGCAGACCAGCACTGCAGAGTTTCTCTAGGGCGGGGTTGCCAGCAACAGCTGAAGTGTACCAGAGGCATTGGTGGGTTCATGTGTTGGCTTTGAGGTTCCCCCTCGTTACAGGGGATATGCTGGAGCTAGCTCAGTGAGGAGGTCTGGAATGTACCAGGGATGCTGGGAGGACAGCACCTACTGTTTTATCAGCCTCATAACTGACTTGGCTACCTGGAACCAGGCCTTCAATGTCATAAGCAATAAATTCCTGTAATCACAGGACAAAAGAAAAAAAGCTATCCAAGGACATAGTACAAAACTAAAGACATAAGGCTGCAAATCCTTTCTTTGCATACTGTTCTGTTCTTTATTTCTGGGTGATCACAACAGCACTGAAGTCCTAATACCATAACAAGTCACAGTCAATTCTTCAAATGCTGACAAAGCAATTTCACCCATAAGCGGTTGGAGCTTTTCTGATCACTGTGGTTCATTTGTTTGTTTTTTCCTGAGTGTCCATTTTCCAAGACACTCTATTTGTGTTCATAAAACATGAAGGTGTTTTCTGGGAAGGGTTTCACTGCTATTTAGTTTGGCAGGGTTACCGCAGAGAGCACTGCTAGCTCTGGTAGTGTTGTACTGACTACCTGAGAGAAGCTTTTTCTGTGCTGTAGAAAGACAATGAATGTTTACAGTGAGAGCTGCTAAATTGCACAGTGAGATGTAATCTCTCAAAACCTGGAAAAATCAGAGACAGTACTATTGTTTGCCTTGTGATGTATGTTGTATTTAGAAGAGCTCTTGCAAATAGCAGAGGCATTCATGCCTTGCTGTAACTTATCTAACCTAATGTATTCAAATTAATTCTTGATATTTATTCTGGAACAATAACCACTCATGAAACATGCTGTTGGTTTTGATATGAGAACAACCAAATGAAATGCAATGGTCTTTTATTTACATGATTTACAGATTAGGTGTTTCGATGCATTTAGGACTTTGCCAAAGTTTTGATTTTTTTGTAGGGAGGGAGGCTAGGGCTGAGGTTTCTAAGAGAGCATTTTCCCTAAAGGCTGTTTGCAGTTACTTATGCTCTAGGGCTGATATGTATCATTTAAATAAATGCAGAAAATGTCCAGGGTTTGCAGCACTGATTTCATCACAGATGAAAAAAACAACCTGTCTGCAGCCTTTTCTATCATTACATAGAATGGTGATTGTGCAAAATACATAACTAATATTTCTAGGACATAGGAACTTGTTATGAACACACCATGGAATACAGCAGGGTAGATGGTAGTTTAACAACTCAGTCCCAGGTGGGAATATGCTGGGAGAAGAAGGAGCTGAAACTTTATGCCACTCCTTACTGCGGTCTGTGTTGCTACCACAAGCTAACTACTGGTCTATTGAGACCAGTAGTTCCTAGTCTTTGCTGGCCAATGGACAGCAGCACTGAGCAAATAACATGCCGTCGGTCACACCCTCTGTTGTTCTCTTTGTCATCTAAGACAGTAATGCTGATGGCATCATCTGGTCATCAGCTGCACCAGAAGGTCCCATGGGTGATTTGAATGAGCCAGGGATGGGGTTCCACCACTTAGGATATGAACACTGTGTCTCTCTGTGCTGAGGTGAATTTGTAAGGAAGGAGGGATATTAGAGAGAGAACAGGAGTACAAAGGTGAAGCTCAGTGATCTGAGCAGGGCTTTGGAGCAGAGAGGGAAAATGAGGAGGGGGGAAATCCAAAAGGAAGTATGGGAAATTGACGCTTTTGGTGAGAGACAAGGCTGGAGAAAACAGTTTTACTAGTCCTGAAGATCTTGAGAGCTATGCATGATGGCAGGGAATCTGCAACCCCTCTCAGCGTTTCATAACCTCAGCTGTCTGTCCTAGAAAAACAAGATGACATGCAAACAATTAGCTGGAAGTGTCAAGGAAAGTAACATGAAATTCTATCAATAAAAGGTTGGAATGAGTCTGGCACACTCTGGAGGAAGATATTTGTGTCCATAGTGCCTGGTCAGAGATGAGATGAGAGAAAGATGTTATGAGGAGTGAGAGAGAGAGCATACAGAAGAACTCTTTCCTGGGTTTCAGGGAAGAACTGAGTACTGGGAAGCAAAGGGGGTGCACATCCATTGAAATTTCGTGAGAAAATAAGTCTTGCCCCTTTCTCCTGGCTTCCTGACAGAGGCTGTGAGGACTCAAGTACTGCACCTTTCTACCCCAGCATTACTGCTCAGGGCAGGAGGTTTTTAATGCACAAAGGGCAGCATAAGACCTGCTTCCAGCTCTGTCACAAACTAGTTCTCATCTGGAAATATTTGACTTGTTCTCCATCTCCTTTTCACTCTGAGGTTTCCCATTTCCCTAGCGTGCCCTCTTTATTTTAAGGAGTTCAGACATCTACAGATGAAAAGTGCTGCTGGGACATAACATTAGGTAGGACTCCATCCTTTATTTCTTTATGGTTGAAGTACTGAACTTAAGCAAATAGGAATTAATCAATGTATTTAATATTGTGGTAGCCCCTTGACAACACAGTTGAAAAGCACAGGATCTATTGTGCTAGCTTCTTTGAGGTTATATACAGGATTAAATGATCATCCCTGCTTCAAGCTGCACACAGTCTAACGATAACTCTACCTTTGTTGAGCAGGAAGAATATCTGGGGTGTTTTTCAGTGCCGGCTCTGCTGAGGCTCTTTGTATTGCAGGTCTTGGGGCAGATCCCCAGATAACATACATCTCTGGACTTCAGTTTTTTGAAACAAATAATCTTCCCACTGTATATTCTGCAGCACTCAAGGGGGAAGGAAATAACATCACAGAGTGTTCTGTGCTTTCACAGGAACTAAACAGGAAGTGATTTCAATGGCTTTATATAGCTGGTGGATCTGGCCCTTCACTAATAAAACCACCATATTAAAAACAGAAGCAGGCCATTTCAGGGCCTAGATTTTCATCAGCAGGAAAGAGGAATTATGATCAAGTCGGCTGCATTCCTCTCACGAGCAGGGTCCTTTGAGGATGTCCTTGGAGACTTTATGGAGGGAGGTGAAAAAGGGCTTGATAGTGGAGATTTAGTATAAAGGAACATGAACAACAGACTTGCCTGTGACAAGCGAAGGCCTAGAGGCTCTCTCTTCCATTGCTTTCTTTCCACCTGCAGTAGGAATCACCCATGGTTTCATTAAGGGCACCTCAGAGTTTCACCAGGCTCTGGAGGGTGCCCAGGCACAGCACTACCGTGGAGGAGAGGGCTGAGAAACACTGCTTGTCTGCTTGGTGTGTTCCCATCCCTGGAGGGAACAGTCTGTTTCCTGATAAAGGCCAGGGTGGTGAGACCATGCCACGTCCATGAGCGTCACTGGCGGGGCAGCTGAAGTGCAGCATGTTCTGACAGAGGGAGGGTGGGAATGGCAGCAAATGGGAGGCCACTAATTAGAGGAAGGACAGCAGGTGGGGAGCTGGACAACATCCTTTGCCGTGGCATGTGTGATAAGGCGGGTGTTTACTTCTACGGGAAGGAACAGCTTTGCAAATAAAAGATTAACTGCTGAGTGATCTTGTGGTAACAGCCCTGAGCTATTGCCTATTTAGCCATCCAAAGTAAAACCAGGCAGGGAGGAAGAAAGGATCATATTCCAGTCCCAAACACCTCTCGCTGACATCAGTGTGTGATCCTCATATCTCCACAGAGTGCAGTGCAGTCACCATGTTATCACTGTTTAGCATCTTTGAAGAACTAAGTTTGGCCCACTGCACTGGATACTCTGAAAAAGGGCTGGCAGGCCTCAAAACATGTCTGGATTTTTTAAAGCTGTGTTATCTGGTCTCAAAAAAGATGTGGTCTTCCCTTGCAAGTCTTGCTTCACTGGGTAGACACACAGAGGAGGAAATACTGATGGAGTAAAAGGAAAAAAAACGGCTTTCATTGACTGCAAGCTGTGTATGGAACCTCTAAGCATCTCCAGGGCATGGGAGCCAATCTTCTGTTGCAGATGTTGACCAGCTAGCTCCTGTTAGGAGACTGGGGTAGATTTTTGTGTTTTCCCTTGATCTGACACAAAGCAGATGGAGTCCTACAGCTATTAAATGTCTTGGTATTCACCTTACACACACACATGACTAAATTGCATGTGGCTGTGATCAGAAGCATCAATGACAGTTCCTTCTACATTCAGCATCATGAGGTTATTTTTGCTTCCAAGGACTGTGTAAATCTAATCTGTGAACACTGCTGGCCAGCAGGCCTAAACTGTCATGCACCTCTCTTAAGAATGTGTAGCAGCTTGGGAAACAATGACCACTTCTGGACCAGCAGTCCTGAGAGACCTTTCAGGGAGAAGATTCTGAGGAATCTCCCCGTACTTATTCCAACTTCCATCTGAAGGAACATCCATATTGGCTTCAGAAAAGGAGATCCCAATAATGTGACCATCAACAGTGGCAAATCTAACACAATCCAGAAAACCAGCTGCAGACTCACCTGTTTTTTAATAACAATTACATGATACATTCTCTGCTCTTGCAGGAATGGCTGGAGATCTTTGCGATCACTCCTTCTCTCTCCTGGTGGCTTGATGCAATCTGTGTCTTTTGGCCTTTAATTACAGGTCTTTGTTAGAGGATACTGGGATATGGTTGTCCACAGAGCTTGGTCAGGGGATACTCGTAGAATTAGCTTCTTCCTGTGGTTGTCTGTGCACAGTGAGGACTGGCTGTGATGACTGAAACAATGCTGCCTCGTCTTGATTTCCTTGTTCCTGAATTGTTAAAACTGCCAGTGCCTATGAAGCTTGTCTGGCTTTTTCCTGAGGACCTTACTACTTCTTGCTTCAGGCTGTGCTTAGTTTGGAGTTCAGCCCTGGAAAACACAGGGCTTCTGGTTCAGTGAAGAGGTGGACCTTCTCTTTTCCCACCTGAAGTCTGCCCATTCCCAAAACCTAACACTCCAGTCCTTCACTTGAGTTTTGATGGGCAAGATCTCACCGGCTGGGGAATTCCCTGGGGGATGTTTTTTCCCAGCGTCAGCAGAGATTCAGTGCTCTCAGTGAACAGCGTGGTGAATACTGGTTGTAAACCACAAGGGTTAAGTGGCATGTCAGATCATGGGCGGTGAGAAACTGCTGCATGTGTGTGGTCTCCCCGATTAATGCTGAAGTGTTCTCCCCCCCCCCAAAAAAAAAAACAGAAAAAACTTTTTTGTAAAACTTGAATTCCAGGTAAAATCTTGACCTGCACCTCATCTGAAATCACAATGGGGCTTGGAAGACAGTCCCTTTCAAATTTCAGGGATTTTGTATATTCTGAATTCAAAATAACCTGGGGCTGCCTGTGGGCGGCTTTCTTAAACTGAATATCTCACAAGCGTGAACAAATGCTTTCTGACAATAGCCTAAACCGGCAACACGGCTCAAGGCAGAGAGAGGGAAAGCCTCTTAGGGGAGAGTGACATCTACAGCCTTGTTTATATGATATAATCTGCTACTGTCTAGGACTGGCCTGAGTTGAAAACTCTAGTCCAGACTTGGACTTTGCAGAATTTATAATGGATGTTAACATGACTTGGATCATAGACTCACTTCTGAGCTCCAGCTAGAAGAGTAGCCACATTTTCATCTAGGTGTTGCCCAAACATATAGGAAGAGTTAGGCCCTGTTCCAAAGAGTCTGCAGGAAGAGCAGACATGCTGAAAAGGGAAGTCTTTTTAGCCCCGGTATATGCGGAGGAACCTGGGAAGGGCTAAGTGACTTGCCCGAGGTAATGCAGGGACTTTTTGGCACATCAGTGAACCCAGCCCTCATATGTCCCAGACTAACGTTCTAAGCATAAAAACATCCTTTTTCCAGAAGGAGCAGCTGTCAGATTAAAAGCAAAGGTTTTTTGTTTTGTTTTTATTCTCTTTTTCCCCTTTTCTTCCCATATTTGATGTACAGGAAAGAACAAATTAGCTCATTTAAAAACAACTGGAATTTTCACCCCAACTTGAGCATGTTTTTCCAGATTCAATGCCATTTGCTCAATATTTTTGTTTCTTAATCTTATTTTCTATGAACATGAGACGCTCTTCCTCCCAGAACCTCCTATGCCTACGAGGGCCAAACCACCACTTGAAAGGCTATTCCTGAAGTATCTGGGGCACGTCCAGAGCTGGGGAACACTGAAAAACTTGCAGACAGCCTTGGCCTCTCACCCTTTATTGGCATAACAAAGTGATCTGGATGAAACCTGTTCCAGAAAAAAGGTTTAGGTTGCAGCTGGGTGATACAGAGACCTTTGAATAACCCCAGGACTCTGGTGGCTTCAAGAAAAAGGAAGCTGACTCCAAAACCATTTCTGGTGTGGGGTTTGGTCTGGCAAAAACAAAGTCTGATTGATGAGGTTTGGCCAAACCAAACCTCCAGTTCTGTAGCCAATCTTTGCTTCAAGTGATCGTCAGTTCTTGGGTGTGCTTCCACACATTTGAATTTCCTCACTGCTTGGAGCCTCCAGGAAAAACAGAAATAGCCAGCAGGTCCTTCTGTGAGCACACAGAATCAAAATACAAAGTCAAGAGCAGTGCAGTCATTTCTGGTGGTGTGCTGCTATGGTATCAGATCGATGAGTGTTGTACTAAACAGAGCATTTGCGCTTGCTTCTTAACATGGAAACAGAGAGCAGTGAGAGTCATCTTTATTCTTTCCGCTTGCTTCATCGCAGACTTTCTAAGACAGTCTCTTTCCTTTTTGGGAAGTGTATAAGTGTCGGGGGGTGCTCACAGGGGGAAGGGAGACATGTATTGTGACTTCCTTGGAGATTTATGTTCTGAATCTGTTTACCAAGGACACGTATCACATCCCAGATCCAAACAGGCCGGCCTCTTCATTTTCAGTTTCTGGCCTATTCTCTCTGTGCCTCTGTGCAGAGATTGGTAACCAAGGCATTAGTTGTGCTGACAGGCTGTTGTCAATGAAGAAAACACATGGCTTTTTTTGGCCCACCTGAAGGATGTGTTGGTTGTAACCCACATGACTCACTGTGCTGGAGAAAAACTTCACACCTCAGGCAACTTGTGCTAAAATACTGAAATAGCTGGAATTGTAAAATTGCCCAGAAAAGCCCCAGATCTGATGTGAGGTGTGTTTCTCCTGGAGTCAGCACTGGCAAGGAGGACCACAAGATGGCTTTTCAGAGGCCTCCTTTGAAGTCAGACAAGAAAGAGTGGAAGGAGCAAAGTGCCTTAGCTCTGGGAAAGCTTCCCTCAGAGTCCTTGCCATCTTGCTGATGGGGCACCATTATGAAGAAGCACCTTTATGCTTTAAGCCTCTGGAGTCTGAGCAGACTCCAGTACTTCCTCTGCTTTAGGGCCCTTACCTGACAATGTCTCTCTCAACTTATCCTGGGATTTTATATCATAGGTCTGTTCATTATGGCTCTGAGACCCATTCTGTGTCTCCAGCCCAACCTCCCCCCCCCCCCCCCCATACCTGAAATGTGTGAAATGCACCTTGCTGGTGAAGCTATGGGGTGATTTTTTACCTTTTTATTAATAACTTAGCCTTTGTCTTTACTTTTAAAGATGAAACACTAGCAACTGCTTAACATTTCTATGAGAATGAACTTCCTGAACAGTGTCTTTCCTGGCAGTTCCTGACCCCATTCAAGGTCTTCCTCTGCTTATTTATCTGTTGTCAACCTCCTGTGGTTTCTTTTGTGGACTTTGCTTGTCTCATAGTTAAGTCAGGGTCCCCCTAACAAAATAACCCTGTCTACTATTTCCTCCTTCTGATCTGGCTCTCTATGAACTTTCTCCTTCCCCTCCTGCCATGTGCACCTTTTCTATAACCTGACACCTTTTTTGCCCTTTCCACTGGTCCAAAGCCTTCTTCTGCAAGTAAGTAAAAAATCAGACTCTTCTAGTTGTAATCACCTCCTTAGCAAGTTCATTGTTGTCGTTAAATTTAAATACCCCTCATTGTTCCCAGACTGATGGATGCTTCTTGGCCAAGGTTAATAAACACCGACAAAGAGGCGTTCACAGTGCAGCAGTCCTGCAGTAACAACTTTGTAGTAACTTCACAAACTCATCCAGAATCTGTGAGTATGCATTAGCTTTGCGAAGGAGCATAACCCAGCACGGGGACTGTGCCGTGTGTATGTGCAGAAGGCTGTGTGCTGAGACTACAAATGCTCCAACCATAGCCAGGTATTTGAGGCATGTAAAGAAACTGATTTTGGACTTTCTCTGCCCTGTGTTGGCTAACCGAATCACCATCTCCGGTCAATTCCCTCACAGCATCTTCACCCCAGGCTTATCCACCTAGCTCATGCCTTAGTTTTGTGATCCACCCCTTGTCCATTAGCTGTCCATTAGCTATCCATGTCACCCCCCTGCATCTCTCTGGAGAATCACTGGTCCCTGTGCTGATGTGGGAGCCTCATTATCCCCCATTCATGGCTATGCCTCATCGGCTCAGACCAGACTCCCTACTGGATCAGAGTTTTCCTCTGTTTTTGGCTTTGACAAATGTGTGGAAAAATGAGATTTTCTTGATTGCCTACTCATCAGGCTTTTAATAAACATGCAGGTGAGAATTTAAGGTCTGAATCATGTTAAAAAAAAAAAAAACGATCAGTGGATTCCCAAATTCCAGTGAGATATGCAGTCACTGCTTTACACAGAGACAGTACCCTGTGTTAAGCAGCAGCCCTGAAAGTAGTAACCTAGGTCCAAGCACAGACTTCACAGGTGTCTGCTTCTTTTGTCAGATTCTCTTTCCCTCTGCCTAAGTTTTAAAGCTTTCAGAACAGGATTGCTTGAGGTATTCCTCTTGCCAACCCGTCTGCAGCCAGAGAGTCAGTGGGAGACAGAGAGACCCATAAAAGGTAATAGCTAAATAAGTAACACGCAGAAATTCCTCACACTCACCTCTGTATTGGCAAGGGAAGATGCAGCTGACATGGATTAGCTGAGCATGAGTTTAGAAAGAGGCTGGATACAAAGGCCTCTAGATCTCTTTTAACTCTAAAAGCTTTGGAGGTAATTAACAAAAAAAAAATTTAGTTGTTCTATCACTTTGTGTTTTCTTGACTCTTTCAAGTGAGGAGCTGTTGCTGTTATTTTTTTCTGCTCCCAGGAGAAAATTTCTAAATGATAACTAATAATACTGTGAAAATCTTGTTGCCTCACTGGGTTTCTCTCAACAGCATTATGTCACTCATTGCAGTGTGCAAGAAAGGGAAAAATATCTTTATTTCACCATAGGCTGTGCCCTTGGGCCAGATGAAACTGAAACAGCATGAATCTGCAGAGCAAAAGAAAGGGATAGCATAGAAAACAACCATCCACCCTCTTCTCTTCCCCTTTGCAGCAATGGGAGAAAAAGTTTTGTTTCTATGTGGAAGATTTTTCAGATGTTTCCTTCTCAGGAGTGAATTGGGGCTTAGGAAAAACTTAGTTCACTTCTCCAGATCAGCTGCAATTCCCTAATGCACCTTTGTCCACTTGAGCCTGTGGTAACTTGGCTCCTCACTCTTCTGTTGTGCGCATAGTTCAGGCTGTAGCCTCTCTAGGTAGAATGGGATAATATAAGTTATTAAATTCATGCACTCCAGGATCCAACAAATTCCTCTGGCTTCTCCAATTCCTGTACATCTTCCAGAACCAAGTGCTGCTTTAACCCTTCCTACCCTTCCTAGCAGTCTGTGCTGCACCTGCTAGAAGCAGTGGCCTTGGATGCATGAAGTCGCTCTCTATAGGCAGAAGGCTCTGCTTGAATGGTTATCTTTATTAGAGGCAATGGATGAAGAATAAAGTGTTGTTCTCTCTGCTCTGTTGAATGTAGGAGTCTTTGTCATCTTGCCAAGTCTGGAGAGAAAACACTAAGTTCTGCTACTCGATGTGACAAATTATGTTTAGCTGGAAATTTTGGATTCCCCAGGGCAAATGATCTTTTCATTCTCATTTCACCCAGCTGTGAAATGGGAATAACACTTCTTATCCATGTAGAAGGGATATGTATGATTCCACAGCAGAGAGAAGTTCATGCCTGCAAACTGTATAAAATATTTAGATTCAAAGCTATTCCCTAATCCTCTAAGGAACCTCTTTGAGGATATGTGACTGGTCAGATCATGGACTGATCAACCTTTTCAAGATTCTGTTTTTGGAAAGTAGCTGCCCTCATTAGCAGCCACCCATGCTGTAGGTTTCAAAAGCATTTGAAATAGCCAATGATTCAGGTATCCTTGTAAGGTGATTGCACCCATGATATTCCCAGGGGCTTGAAATTGCTCTGTCTTTCACACTGAAAACTTCTCAGGGTCCCAGCTGGCCCAAGCAGAAGAAAAGACAACTTTTACAGTCTAGAACTCTACACATCGCATCATATGCTTTAGGAAAACGATACAGGACCCATGGCCCTTTACTGCAGGATATACAACCCATATGATGGCCTGGATCAGGAAGAAGTTTTATTTCGTGCAGTTAGTCTTATACCTGGAAGTTTATCTCTTCCTTTGAATCATCCTGCCTGCATCGCTCAAGGCAAGGATATCAGGAGAGATGGACTGTCAGTATTCCCTGATGTAGCAATTTCTGTGTCTGTCTTGGAGTGGAGAAACCTGGACCATCAAAGTGTCCATCTTAATAAATTCCAGGAGGGTTTAGATTGTGAGCTGAATTCTGAAAAGCAGTGACATGATTAGCTAGCTTCTAAGAATTATCTCATAATAATTCCCACACACATGCAGACTGCTCTCTGATTACATTACTGAATGACATAAATTAAAACCATCTTTTTCCAATATGTCTAGTCATATTGGTGCTTTCAACCTATGAAGGGTAATCACCCGCAGCCAAACCACAATTCAAAAGAAATGCTCTCAGCCTTGTTTGCTCTTTCTGCATGTTGATAAATGGATCAATGTCACTGTGGTTTGTTATGTTTCCCTCTTTTGGCCTGTTAGGACTGCAGTAAGTTTGAGCTAATGTCTAATAACAGGGACTGGGAATAGCAAGAAAATGAAAGTGATATGAACACCAACATTTGTGTTAAGCAACCTGAAGGTTGTGATTGAAACTGCACTCATTCTTACTTCTTCCGTTACTCAAATCTGGACCTTGGTCTCTAGCAGCAGCGATTTCTCCTTGCCCATTCTCCTGGAAAGCGCTAGCAAATTGGAGGGGAAGTTTTCTGGGGAAATTGGCATTCTTGTTAGCAGGCCCATTAAGCATGTGAAGGATTGAATCAGCCTCTCTCTGTGAAAATATGAACTGTCTGTGATACATGTGTTCTGTGGAGAAAGAGAAGACTCGAGTCTATTAGCTGTCTACATTTTATTTGTGCAGACAGTAGGGCAAGACCATTACAGCTACAAGAACACTATAACTAAGTAAATAAGCAAGGGAAGATTTGTAGGGAAAGATGACATTCCTGGGTAGAGCAACTGATAAGAAAAAGCAGACAGAGACAAAGGATTTCTTAGGCCTGAAACTGAAGAAGCAAACTTCCAACTAGTAATTATGGGAGAAGATTGCTTTGCAATTTGAATTGATTTGTGTTTATCAGCTTGATATTTGGTGAGGAAAACACATTTGGTACCTGTGGAACAGAAGGATATGCTAGCAAAACTGGTAAGTTCTGTGAGATAAGAGACAAATGGCAAGTGCCTTTGCTATAGTGTGGGGAAAACTGTGACATAAAACCAACAACTCTATTGTGTCTATGATTTTTAGGATGAAGTAGAGTTAGGAATTTGACATACAAAGTTCATCTTTTGAAGATGTTTTGTGGATTGTCTTTGAAGATCAAGACTAAGAAGTCAAACAGAGGGCAGTTATTTTGTTAGAAATGTTCTCCCACCAGGTGTTTCTGTCTTTCATAGAGTGTCAATATGTTGTGGTGCACAGTGATTGCTTGGTTTCACCCACATGCTTTCCATGAGGGCATTTGGTGCTTTGGATAGATCATGTTCTGGAATGAGTACATGTACGATGCAAAGCTTTGATGGTTTCTTTTGGATGGGAACAGGATTCTTATTCTATTGGATATTGACACATGTCAGCAAGTTTTAAATCTATTGCTTTGGCATGATCCTGTTCCATTTAGAATATGTTTGCCATGAGAAATTTTTCTTCTAATAAAGAATTTGGTGAGGCAAGGGCAATTTGGAAAGTTCAAAGGGAGACTTTGAGGACAGTCTCTCTCAAATGATCATCTGCTGCCAAAGGCTGTAGTTTCATGATTTTCTGGACAGGTTCCAATCTAGGGTAAAATGTGATAGCTGAGCATGTTGTTTCTTTCTATATTGTAGTGAGTTTTGCATATACGCTTCAGGAGGATCATTTACATCTGCAATCTCTGTCAGTAGCCTTATTTGCTGAAAGTTTTGGGACTGGTACTGGGGTTATCAAGAATATTCTCTTCAGAACCAATCTGATTGTGTCTGGAGGTCTGGCAGTATATTGCACCTTTTGGGGAGCGCTTTGGATGGCTGCTATGTTTCTGGAGACAGGCGTGCTGCTCCTTGAGTTTTTCTATCATCTGTAGGGTTATTAATTTGTAGGTTGCCATTTTCAAGGTGAGTCTGAGTGTCTGGGAAGCATCCTGAAACAACCGGATGGTTATGGACCTATGAATGGGTATCAGGAAAATTAGAAATGCAGCCCAGACAAATGGGTATTACTGAACATTTGCACTCCACAATTCCCCTTAGACCACAGGTCAAGGCTCATAATATCAGCTTTGCCCCACATATAACAAGAAACGTTCACTCCGTCCAGAAAGGTTTCCATCACAAGTGTCTCGGTCCACAAGGTTGCACTTGTGCAACAAAAAAGTAGACCTTCAGACTGATTCATTAAACAGTCATGCACAAAATCTTAGTAGTAAATCAGTCCTAGTAAGAAAGCCATCTTGTGTTGAATGCACCTGTCATGGTCTAGAGATCTGCCATGCACAGTCAGCCAAATGACTCCCTCTGGTAAGCACTGGTCCCAAAGCGTATCATAAATATTACTCAGGTAAAGGCTATGTGGAAGATGCAGCTGTGGACAGTTCCAGTGAGGCTGAATCAATAGCACAGCTGGTCAAAAAGGGTGGAGAAGGGAGAAAAGCTGGCAAATATCTGTCTTCAATTTAGTTTCTGTCTGATGTTGTGAATTCATGCTTGTCAAAATGATCTGACTGCCTCTGAGCAATAGCTTTCAATGTTACATTTTCATGCAATATGTGGTTAGGAAGTCGTAGCAATCTCAGTACTAAATGTCCAGCACCTCACCCACAGGGAAAGAAAGCAAATGCACTGATGTGAGAGTTGTATGGAACTGACAGATGAGGCAGAAACTGCAAACCACTGTTCTGAATCTTTTATTTTCAGCTTTGTAGGCACTGAAACAATCCGCTAGATGATAGATTTGCCTCCTTTTGTGTTGTCAAAGAAAATAATAGTGCACCAGGTTCTGCCAGAACAGTGAGTACCCAGAACTGTAGAAACTCAGTTCTGGAGCTAAACTTTTCTTAAATGCACTCAAGTCAATTTCAGATGCTTACTGTTAACGTGAGGCCTGATGTGAATTTGTAATATCATACCCAAAAACTGAAGGCAAGCCCTTTGAGCAGATTTAACAAATAAATGTGATTTTCAGTTCTTTTCACCTAGGTCCTGGACTCATGGACAGCTCACATTTGGAACATGGGAAGTGGTACAGGTCAACAGGAACAAAGATCTTTCATTGTTATTTGTCTCTCTTGTTTTGTTCTTCTATAAGGGATTCCAGAGCTTAGGCCTGGTACTGCCATCCAGAGGACATTTGTCTCAAATAAAATGATTCCCACTTGATTATTTTTATCTTACTGAAAATCAAGTTGGATCGCTCTCAGTTTTGCTATTGGCTGTGGTGCTGAGAGCAAAAGGTACTTCTGTAAAGATCAGTAATAGTAAAATAAACATATGGGTGGGTTTGGGTAGAGATGAGAGCTGTGAGTATTTCTGTGTGAACGAGATTAAAGGGACACTCTGGATGAACATCCTGTATTGAAAAATCCTTTCCTGTTTTAGTAACAACTCTGAAAGAACAACAAGGAAGTAATTTAAACCATCTACTGCATTTGTACTCATTTTTCACAAAATGGGTTTTTCTCTTGTATATCTTACCTAGTTTAGAGGTTGAAATTAAAGCACTTTATTTGGTACATTTCAATCCTGGTTTATTAGTCAGGTTCATATTCTGACTTTTGTGCTGTCTACTTTTAGATTATAAACATAGGAGTTTTTCTTCTCTAACTCAAAAAAACTGCAAACTTTAAATTGTTCTAGAAGTAGTTTTCCTTGGTTTTGATAGCAATTCTGGAGGAGGACTTTTAGTTACTCCAAAGTCCACTGATATTTACAGAGGTCCATTGTATATAAGCAGGTCCATCTACTTTTATGAGTAATTGCGTGTGATCTCATTGGAACAAAATGTCACATTGTCACCATGTGATGGTACACTTCCATTTTGTCACTTGGTCTGTATCGAATCTCAAGGTTCCAGCTACAGCTTCATGGGATGTAGGAGTTGTTCACCTCCTTCCCACCAGGCACAAAAGGGATGAGACGTAATGAAATCTATGTCCTCGAGTGTCTCTGTATATATCAGTGTCCTTATCAAGTGCTGTCACTCAGAATCACTTCTGGGAGACCAACAGTGGTCTTAATCATGGCTCTCCCTAGTGCCTTGTGCTCATATCTGAGACTCTTCAAGAGTAATTCATTAATATTATAAACAGATTATATTTACTTCTAGTGCTATTATTCTCTTGCTGGTACATGGGCATAAACTAAGATACCAAGATGTACCTAGAGTAGATCATCACTGTTCTAACTGCTTGCTACTGGCACCAGCCAAGGACCAACACACTTGCTTTCCAAACTTTTCTCTTACTATCCAGCAAGACTCCGCTGAAATCTGCTTTTCATTCCTTCTTAGGGAGAGAAGATTAAGCCCAGTCCTGAGGATGCTTGAGTTTACTCAAGCTCCCTAGAGAAAAAAAATTCATTAACAATGTTGTGTACTTTTGGTTCCTGCTTTTCTTTTTTGTGAATTATTTTCCCTAAGCTGGAGACACTGTGACAAAGACACTGGGACAAGCTCTTTGTTGGAGAATGAGCATCGCTGGTCCTGTGACTGCTTATGCATCCCTGAAAAATGCCTCAAAGAAAAGTTACTTTTCTCTTCCAAAGTCTCAGGCAGATCAGATAGAAAAATAAAGCAGGGGGAGGGGGCTATACCCTCTCATTTAGAAGAACTAAAGGAAATAATATTGAGAAATAGTATTTCGTATTCTTGCTGAGGTGTGTTTTTGTATTTGTAACTGAGGACAGTACATACATAGGTAACTCTGTGTCCTGCTACTCCACACAAGCTTCTCCCTCTATCCCCCTCTCATTTCATAATAATCCCATTTTTTCACCATCCATTTGACTTTCCTCCTAAATGGACAGAAGCTAAAAGGCTGTAGGGAAGATATCCATATTGCAAAAATCACCTTCATAATTAGTATTGATTTATTCACTTTCTGATAGTCTCAGAAGAGAGACCAATCACAGGAAATCATTGTCTTTTAAAAATGGCTCCTCCAGGTTAAGTTAAGGGCATATTATAAGGCATCATTATGGAGGTTTTCCAGAGTTCTGCTAGATCAGAAGAGTTAAGGCTTTGACAGGGAGTTTGGCAACATGTAATAATGTTACTTGGCCAAGTGTGGAAAAAAATCACAAATGCTACATTCAAGCAGATCTATGAGAAACTGCCTTCTCAGCTACATTTACACTGAATGTATTGGGTGCTCAGATGGTGCACAAATACATCGTATGTCTCTCCATTCTACAGAAACTGCTTGGATGAACTGCAACCCAGAAATTAACTGTTAGCACAGAAACCATTATCAACTCCAGGTGCATGAGATCATTCTGCCCTTTTACCTTCAAACCACTCCATCTCCTTATTCTTTCCTGGCACTTGTTTGTTTCTAAACCAGCAACCGAAAGATTAGAAACAAATGGTATGCAAAAGGTGACCTTTGGAAATGAAGGACCTTTACAAGATGAATGCCTCCAGTTCTCCTTTGACAAGGCACCTACTCTCCAACATGTTTACAGAATGGATTGTCATCCTCTAGCGCAGAGGTTGACAGCAGTGGCACAGAGCACTCCTTGGGGTCATGCACTTTGCAACAGCAAGTACGTCATGCCTGCAACAAGCCCCAGAAGAAAGCTACAGCCAGTTCTTGTACTTTCATTGCTGCAGCCTGATGACTAGGAAGGAGCAGCAGGAACTTGGGAGAGAGCAGCCTGCTGAGGCTGCAGCATCCTCTGAGGGTGGATGTGCTGCAGTCTCTGAACTCTGATGAAATCTCTAAGGGATGAGTGTTTAGGCGCAATTCTTCTGAAGCTGCAAACAGGACATTGTCAACTTTTTCTTACACAATCTTTGGGTAATAAGAGATCAGCCATCTAATCTGTGAGAGAATGAAGTTGTCAGTGTATCACTCTTTTTTTCAGTAAATAAATTTCTTGATTCTACTTGTAATATTTTGTAAGTCATGGTGATCCATTACATCTTCAGCTTAACTGGTGACTTTGACCATCTCAGTTCCACAAAGAACTGGAGAAAACTAGTAATAAAAGTTTGTTTATTCTTTTTGCAAAGAAATTTGCTGCTACATGATGTCTCTGCTCCTCCTTCCTGAGATAGTCAGAACACACTTTGTAGTGGTCATAAATAAAGTGTATTGCTTTTAGGGGCAAAGTTGTTCTTCCTCATTCTCTGTGAAGATGATGGAAATCAAATAAACCAACTGATAATGAATCTCTAATCTTTCTTTCACATTATCAAGAGAGATGCAGAGATGTGTGAAAGAATGGTTTTTTTAATGCTAAGGATTTATTGGTCATACAGACCCAGGACACAGTAAAATTTTGAAGGAATGCCTGCTCACACAGTAAGCTTTGATAGAGCACACTTTAAAGGCAATGTTTTATTTTACCAATGTCCCTCTTTCAAGCAATACCAAAGAATGAAAAGGTATATTTCATGGTCATCCTCTGTAGCAAAAAAGTGCAAAACCAGAGGCATTTGATCTTTATGTTTTTTTCTCTGTAGTTGCTGGAGAGAAGACGTCTCCAAACTGACTATGAATAAAATGCTCCTAGGTCCATGCTCTGGAAGAACCAAATACTAATACAACCTCATCCCTCCCCAGTCTGGTTTTATGCTGAGGGAGCTGAGCAGCATGACATTTGGGAGTTTTTGAGATTTTTTTCAATCAGAAAGAGGAACAGTTTTCTCTGAGAAAACAAAGTTGGCTTGTTTGGGCTTTTGAAATATATTTACTGATCAGGAGGAACAGATCCATTGGGTGCAATTTTTAGAGGGTGTAACTCAAAGTAGTCCTGTTGGCTTAAGTAGATCTGGCCCCTCCTGTACTAAATTGGGAATGGTTCTGTAGAGTGTAAAAACTCCATATAGAGCCTTCAACATCTACTTCTAATTTAGCCCGCATTGGTAATGACACAAAGTTACCACTTGATGGCTCTTTATTAGCTTATACAGATGAAATGAGTTAATAGATCCTGATCCATCCTAGTAGCACATGCAGAACTCATGTGCAGACTCACCAGTAGCGTTACGACTGCGAGGCTGTGAGAACAAAGCCACCCAAAAGACTGATTTCTGATTTCTCCTCTTCCTCACTGGAGCAGAGCACCATGATGCAATCTGCCACCTCTTTCATACCCAGTGTGGATTTCACTTTCTAGAGCTGTCTGCCCCAAATCTTTGAGATTAAAACCAGATGCAAACCAAACCAGCAACAACAACAGAAGTTTGATAGCTTCTTTGACTTTTGTACACCACATTCCAGAGGTGGGGGAGGAGTGAGAGGGAAAAGAGCACTGGAAATAAATACCCCTATGAAGAAATTACAACATCAAAATGCAATTCCCTTGTTCATGTTTTTCTTAGAAAGCAGTTCAGTTCCATCTGGCTGTGGGCCTGCAGCCAACACTTGCTTCAGAAGAACTGAGACATTCAAATAAAAATAAATAAATAAATAAATAAAGGAATAATGTACCAAATGTCTCCTGCACCCATCTCTAGAACAGGGACAAGGCAGGGCTCTCAAAGCTCATATTGTTCTTAGCCAGCTTTTCACCCCCATGCAAACATTAATCTTATTTGGGCTGACGGAGTTTCGAATAGTGCCATGTTACATATCCGTTGAAGGGGGATGAAAGCGAACAGAGACGACTGGTCAGATGACACAGAACAAGGAAGGTTTTGTTCTCAGCCATGGGTCATTGGAGCAGCATAGATGGGAAGACACATGCTTGTTTTGGTGATGATTATTTATTTATTTTCCTTACTAACCATCTCAAAACAATGGTGTGCTATTCCATTGCAGGCTGGGAAACTGCAAAGAGCACCTGAAAAGAAGATATGTGTCATTGGCAAAATCTCCAAATATTATTTTCTCTTAAAAAGAAAAAGAAGAAGAAGAAATTGGGGGGAAAGAAGGAGTTCATTAATTTCTAGCAGCGATTGCAAAGGTCCAAGTTGTAGAAGGAACACCAAGTTCATGCAGAGCCAGTCACTGCTTCTGCTTCCTACTAATGAGCTCTGGCCATGACAGTCAACAATCCCTAGGGATTTTAAATGCCTGTGGTTGGTGGATCTTGACAAGGAACTACTTAAATTGTCTTGCTATACATGCTGTGCTGTGATGCAGGTGTTCTGCATGTGTTGGGAGGGAAAATACACAAATGTACAAGTTGCCGGAGCCACAATCCCAACAGAGCTTAGAATTTTGTCCTGAAGCTTTCTGAGAAATGAAGGAGATGAGTGAAAACTGCCTCCTCACATTTCTGATTTCAGTCAGACTGAATGGGAACTTGTTGTGGTTGTAGGACCATGGCTGAAGCAAAAACCAACATGGAGATTAGTCGGGAAAGAGGCCCTAGAGAGCAATAATTCCTGGAAATAATTCTGAGGATATCATAGGGTAGGTAACAGAGGCAGAAAGAGATGAGATTAAAAAAGATGGTCTGATGGTAGTCTAGAGGTTAAAACATAGCCCAAATAAGACTGGGTTATGCCCCAAGCTTCCTGTGTGAGCTGGGGTGAGTCCAATAGCTCATTTCATCTGGGTTTTCACCTGGGTCAGTCAGCTGTCATGTCCTTCTGCAGTCCACAGTCTAAGGTTTCTGAACTGTTCTAAAATCATGAAGGTGAGGCCCTGTTACTACTACAAGGAAACAGTGAAAATTTGCATATATATATTGCCAATTTCTAGTGCCATACCTATCAGCTTTCTTTTTGAGTAAAAGATAAGATCTGCTGTTTCTACATCTGATCCAGCTTATGCATGTAGCATGACACAGTAATGATGCAATAGTTAATTACTCTTACTACTGAAGAGTTTCCTCTCTACCTCCCTACTTCCCCTCATGAGTGAAGGCTTAGCTAGGAAGTATTGAAACTTTTTGTCTTGTTCATTACCTGCAAAAGAAGGCAGAAATGAAGAGACTGAGAAAACAATGGAGAAGAGAGACAGATTTGGCCAGGGAGCTATATTGTATACACTCCTGCTGGCTGATGCCCAAAAGTGGTCTGGTGTCAGCTGGAATTGAGAGGAATCCATCCCATTCTTGCCTACAAAAAATCTGGATCAGAGGTTGATTTTCAGCTTGGGTTGGGGATCAGGGAAAAGGATGATGTGGGAAATGAGAAAGAACTGATTTGATAAGACATTACTGAGTTATCTGTCCTTAATCTTTGGCCCAATTGCTTGGACAGCAAATCTGGCTTCTTGAAAGTACTGCATGCAGTCCAAAGTTAGTCCTTTTGTTTCAAGGACTTGGGGGAACAGACTGAGATCAGAACAATATAGGATTATGTCACAGATTTTAAATAATCTATAAAGATATACAAAGAGCGTTATATAGCTAGATGTGTTTCTCATGTATCCCTGGAAATTTAACTTAATGTCTTAGAGCCAGAGTAAATTGAAATTTTGAGGATTGTCTCTCTTGCTTCAGTGGATGAAAAACAACCTTATTTAACATCTTCCTCTTACCACTTGTAATGTGATATGTCAGCATTGGCTAATTAAGGGATTTGTGAATGCGTGCTTCACCAGTTTTATTTTTTGGGGTCAGCAAAGTGAGAGGAGATTTAGCACCACCCCAGCTCTCACTGCCAAACCCATAAAATATCTCCATCATCCCCTGCTAGATCTGTCATTGATAAAGATAGTTTAAGGAGCCATTCTGAACACAGCCAGATAGTGCAGAATCGGCTGATGTTAAGAAGGAAGGGTGGGATCCCGAACTGTCACTAGTTATCAGAGCAGCAAAACCAAGTAAGGCACTGACTTCCCAGCTGCCAAGTACAAACTACGTCAGGTTGGCCTGTTCAGTTGCTGCCTTTGAGCACGTCCCTGCTGACAGCAAACCTTTCCTGCACTTGTTGGGGAAGAAAGAGGGAAGACTACAGCCACGCTGGCACAGATGGGGCTCTCTAAGATATTCAGCACTGACACTCCCTCCTCAGAGGAAATTATTTAGCTTGTTTTTTGAAGGAAAAAAATAAATGATGAACTTTTTTTATGTGAGAAACACATCTTGGGTTTGGGATTTCTGTCAGATTTCCAACATGATAAAAACATAACAATTTTTCACCATCTCTAGATGCAACCCATGATGAATATTCCTCAGGGGTGATGGGGGAGGGAGAGAGAAGGGCTAGTGAGAGAGAACCCATTATTTCCATCTGAAAATAATTTTAGGAGGATTTTTATCCCACTGGGTAGAGCAGCTCTTAACTAAAGCAACGTGCCTGGCCAGTGAGGTACTATGAAGAGGCAATGAACACCCCTCCACTCCAGGAGACAAAACAGCCTGGAAAGGTTAAAAAGTGCTTCTACAGGCAACCCGTTAACTGTGATGTATGCACTTTCCCTGGGGAAAAAGCACTGCATGTTTTGATTCTGGCTTATCTTTATTTTTTTTTACCCCAAAGAGAAGATGCAGCCTGGAGGTATGAGGGAAGAAACTGAATTGATTGGAAGCTGCCTGCACTATGGGCTTTGAAGATTCCCTTTCTAGTTTTTTTGGTTGCTTCTCCAAGAAGGCTTAGAAAGGAAATAGGGGTGATACATCAGGTGGGTTGCCAAGAGTCCCCATCACATCACTGTTCCTCATCCCTTCTTCTCCTGCGTTATGACATTATGTGCTCTGTGGCCAGGGACCAGCTTTCTCAGCTATGTTTATACGGCACTGAGCATAAGGAGTCTAGGATAGGACCTGTAGATGTCATCACAGTGAAAATTATGTAGCAAGAGTTTCCCATGGAAACTCAGTTGGGGTAAAAAGACATTTGCCATGACTTAGACGTTCGTAAGTATTTACAGGAATAAAGTGCTCCCTTTCCACTTAATTTAACCCTTGGAATACCAATAGTTTGTACACAGTAGTTTTTTTTAGAAGCTTCTGTGACTCGATGGATTTTGCTCTGTCTTTTGTGTCTCACTGATGTGCCTGGCTGGGACATCTCTGACTCCTTCCTCACTGTGATGGAAGACATGAAAATATGGGACCATGGGCAGAGACTTCTGGGGGAAGTGCTGGAGGGAGAGGGTGGAGGTGGCTTGAGTGTCTTCTCCACGGTGAAACATTTGCTCCAGGAAGGGCAGGGCCATGTCTGAGTGTGAACAGCAGAGTCAGCTCCATCGGAACGCAGACAAAGCTTGCAGTCCATTTACTCCTACATCCCTAGATCCCACAGAAAGAGGCAACATATATTTTATTAAAAAAGCCTGTTTTATCTTACCTTCCCTCTCCTTATTACACATAAACTGTAGTGACTCTTTGATTTTAATAAAGAAATAGCCCGTGTTTTTTCATGCATTGACCTTGAGCTCCTGATGAAACATTCTTTTCCAGTTGACTCAGGAGAGTCCACTAAGCAGTTAGAGCTGGTACCCCTCATTTGGATGGATGCTGTGAGGTTTGCAAGTGAGCACAAATATTTCCCCATGTCATGCAAAGAAAATTCCTTCCACAAAAGATAGCAGATTGCTCCACCCAGGCTTTGTACCAGCCACAAGCCAACCAGAGCTCATACACATGGCTTCTCAAGAGGTTCCTCCTTTGCTCCTGGTCTAGAGCCAATTTGTGGCTCCTACTCAAAGCCCAGCTAAAATGATCTTGTGTCTGTCTGCAAAGTACCATATAGCCATACCCATGATAACAGGCCTTGGAAAATAAAACCTGAGCACCAATCTGCAATACTTTGAAGAAGTGGCTTTGAATGCCAGGACCACTCTTGCTTAACAGCTTTCAGCCTAATCTGATTTATTTATTGTTTAACCTACCATGTGCCTGCAAACCAGCTGGAAGCACAGCCGGCTAATTACTGGGCCATGCCAGCATAGGCTGCCTTTGATTGCTTAAGACAAGAAGCCTGTAAGATGGACAAGATTTAAGGCACACAGTTATTATCTGTGACCCTCTTTTAGATCCTAATGAGCTCTGAGAAGCTGAGATGTTCTGTTGGAGAGGCACCAGAGATCTGGCTGCATCAGGGCAGGGGCTGCACTTGGAAATGATTTCTTCTTGGGCTTTCCTTGTCTTTTTCCTATTATTTCTCCTATACATCTGTGAGGTGGAATGTTTTTAAAGCACAATCCTGATAACCCCTCTAGATCTCCTCCTCTATTTTCATCTTTCAGGGGGTACCTGTGCTAACCTGTTCCCCATCTTTGTTCTAGACAAATGATAAATCACTGGCTTTCTCAAAGGCTGCACAGAATAGTGGAGATATTTCCTTACACTCTGATCACATCCACAAGCTAAAATCCCCCTTACAGAAAAGACTGTTAGCTCCAAGAAGCAGACTTACCCTGAACAGGGACAAGAGTCCTGAGGATTATCCCAGTCCCCATCTTTCATGCTTAGCTTTGAAGTGACTACCAAAGTGAAATCACTCTTGATTTTACCCTGCTCATGGACTGATCCTTCCAAGTGCTGCATATGTTCCTTTTTGAGATAAGGAGGCAAGAACAATACAGCAACTAACAAAATCAGCACCTGAATAAGCTAGAGGGGCAACTTTCTTACCAGCCAGTGTTTGAACTCCCATCCTTAGGGAGCGCATTAAATATACATTGTTTCAAGGGCTATTGCTGGCCCCAAACATTTAGAGTTCACTTATTCTTGTTATACCCACTCTACTGAGAAGAGAATAAAGGTCTGGGCCAGAAACTGGGAAAGTACTAAGTATCTGACCACATTAAAAACAACAAAACAAAACAGAAACGAAAAAGAAAAGATGATCTCAATAATTTAAAGTCCTTTTATTGGTCTGGAAAGGGTGAAGGAAACTAGCGGACAGGAAGGGCAGGAAGCAATCTCCTTACTCCACAAGGGTTCTGGGAATGTGGCTACCTTTGGGGGACTGGGAGAAATGGGTAAATAAAATAAAAACATGCTCAAAATGCCAAAAATGATAGGAAATGGTTATCAGCTTGAAAAGTTCCTCCAAGGGTTATTAATAGCTAACAGTGAGGAAATCATGACTCACTGGACAGATAAGTATATTCCAGGCCCTAAAATGTGAATTGGTTCATAGTTTCTTAACCCTGACTATTCTACCCTTACACGTACAGGAAAGGGCTATCAACAAAGTATCACCACATGTACAAAAGTCCACCTCTATCTTGCAAAGCACTTAAACGTGTGCATAAGCCCTGTTGCTTTTCATGAGCCATAAGCACATAAAAGTGTTAAATCTGGCCAAAATTCAGCACTAGATTTCGATTACATTTCAAAAAAGAATTGGGATATTAGTCTTTTTCAGACATTTAGAGCATTTTGCACTTAAGTGACCAATTCTGACAATTAGTCTTAAGTGACTAATTGTTCTATCTTGGGCCATGAAATAACAAATGTTCCCACAATTTCACCTCACCCCTTGAATCATAGGCATTCTTGTTTCCTGTCGTGCACAGGAAAACTGAGGCACAAAGACATTATGGAGCACTCTTTCAAACTTTGGTTACAGAGATGTAGGTGCCAATATCTCCACACATAGGATGTTGTTAAGCTAAGAAGCAGCAGCGTATTCCCAGCCTCAGCAAAAAATTATTTGTTTAGGAGCTTATACGCGAGTTAAACTATTGATAAGTTGCTACCTGAGTAGCTGATTTTCAACCTAACAGACATTCCTAGAAAAATAATCCAGGAAGCCTGGGGCTGAGACAAAGCTGGAGTGTAAGAATGGTCAGATAGAGAACTGTTTTGCAATGGGGTGTAAGACCAGCCAGTCAGAATCAGAGCCCTATTGTGTCAGCTGCTGCACATTAGTATTGTAAAGAAAAATTCCTCTGCTTGATGATAGTCAAGCGAGGTAAAGGCTGGGAGCAATGCAACATGGGAACTCCATTTTAAAGATCAAACAAGCAAGCAAGCAAGCAAATGAGCGTACTGGGTTGCGATCTCCTGAATTTTTGCTGAGTATATGAGCCATAAAATTGTCTTTCCTCCCAGCCAGAGTGATTAATCTCCTTTTGCAGCCTGCACCATTTCTGGGTCATGCCTGGCTACAACAGAAATGATAACATGCCTCTTCTGAAACTATGGCTATGAAAATGACTTTTTGCATATCAAGCTGCCTAAGATATTCTCTTGATACAGAAATCATTGCATTTTGATAATCACCTTGCCACTGAATGGGCTGGAAGGAGAAGAGGCTTCAATGATATCTCAGCCTATTCCCCTGCATCAGTTCAGCTGATGTTCTTCTAACTGGCATGTGAAAACTCCAGCGAAAAGAGGTACCACAAATCCCCAGGTAGTCTCTTCAAGAGCTTTGATATCCTGACTCCTGTAAGTTTTCCTAATGTCTAACTTATACCAGGTCCGTGGCACCATAAGCTCCTGACTTCTCCTATCCCCAGTGGACACAGAGAACATGTTGCTGCCTTGCTCTGATGCAGCCTTTTCTATGTCTGGAGCTGGTCCTCCTCGCTGTCCTCATATTTTATAGCACCGCAAGCATAACAACACTGGGAGGTTTTTTTTCAGTGCTTGTACAATGGGGAATCATCCTGACTGGGCTGCTAGGAAAGAGGAAAAAAAAGGAAGCTAATAAATCTTTTCTGCCTCTCAGTCCTACGGTATTCTATTTTTGCTTTGGAATGGAACATAATATTCTAAGCCCTTCAGCACAACAATATTTCAGGCAATTGGTAAAAACAGATTAGGTTTTTGGGTGGGGGGGGTGCTCTTTTGTGGCATTTGTGTGAAGGATGATTTTCATGAGGTAGTTTTATGGCTTCAGTGACATATTTGTAAAGTGACTGCTACAAGTGTGACTGATTGATTGTCTAGTTTCCTTCTATTTTCTGTTTTCATTAGGTTATGTAAATCACTGGGTATGATGTATACTCCACATTTGATCATTTCAAACCAGTAACTGAAGATTTTGTGTACCAGGGTAAATTCATGGTTTCTGTGAAACTCTTGTTTGCTATAAATAAAAGTTCATTTACCATATGTCAATGAATAAGAACATAAAAGGTGTTAGGAATAACTATGTCTTTTCTTTTTTCATGAATGTACAAATATATTTATTTATCATATTCACTCAGTTCAAGCAAAGAAAGAATTTTGGTGCATTTTTTTCATTTGCGATGTATTTCATAAAATGTATTACACAGACATTTAGAATATATCAGACAATATGGAACATATTATAGCCCATAGCAGCTGTCATGATATTTCAAATATATTACATGGAATGACATAAAATATTTTCAACATATTCTTATAATTTTAACATATATTGTGTGGTGTCCCATATTTTAAGCAGTAGAACAATGGACCAATTCTTTTTTTCTTCTTCTTCTTTTAAAAATTGCATTTTATATATTGTCAGATATATTTTTACCATGTGTGCAATAAATTATATGAAACACATAATGCACATATGGGAAAGGTATGACTTTGGGGGGGGGGGGGTGACGGAGGTAGTGGATTGCTTAGCAAGGAACCTAAATCCTTTGTGCATTGTTTAAGTAACGATCAGTATCTCCGGCCTGGTCTGCAGGCAGTGGGTTTTATAAAACAAGTATTTGTGATTTCCAGTGACTGAGGCTTTTTTCTGGTGAAGTTAAGATGGGAGGATAGAGTCAAACACAAAAACCTGCAGCCTGGAACAAACATCAGGAATACTTTGTAATAGGGCAATCAATTTTCTGGAGATCATGAGAAACTAGGGAACACAGCCCTTTTCCTCACCAGCGCCTGGAAAGGAGATGCATCGCTAGAAGCAGCTAGGCAGAGCCAGGTGATTGCGATCTGCCAGGGCAGTGGTATGCACTCAGCAAACACAGCCCAGCTTCTGGGATGCTTTGAGCTGTTTCCTTGCTTTCCTCCTGATGGCAAACTCATAGTAATTTAGTTAAGCAAGCTGAGATTTAGAGAAGCCAATGTCTATTTAGAGTCCAGTAATCAAAGTTTTAGCTAGTCAGGTTGGTGCACTGGGAATTGTAGTGCGCAGAAATCTTCCAAAAATAGATTTAAATTAATCACAAAGATGGCTTTCTGTTCCAGAGGAGTTCAGATGCCTGTCAGTCCTATTTTAAAGGAATACCTGAAAATCTGAGCTGGTTTGAAGGTGGTTTCATTAAAGTAGCTGTTCTTTCTGGTCTGCTCTCATTGTCCTGTGCTGCTGTTGAACCAGTCCCTGCTCCTGGATGCTGGTTTTGATGGGTGGCGTTACTCCCTCTCCACTCTTCAGCTGCTCAAGTTTAAACAAAGTCTCTAAACCCAAGCAAGATGTGATCCAAGCCTTAAATCCTAACACAGATGGTACTTTCACCTGTGACTTTGGGAGGGAGAGAAAGCTTTATGACATCTGTTGACATCCATGGAGTACATTTTATTTCACGTGAATGAGCAGGCTGATTTTCAAGCCTGGAATTTCAGACTTGGCCTGTTCACTATGGTGAAGATCTCAAATTGTCTTGGATTTTCCCTCAAGGTCAGTAAGGCAAAAGTACACCTCTGTGCCCTACTGGACCATTATACCATTTCTCAAACCCTGTGCATGGTGGGCTGCAGTCCTTCTGCCTCATCACTAAAAATGCAGAGTGCTCACAGCATACATTACCAAGAGAGATTTTAGGCCAAGAGAAATAATCTAATTCAGTATTCCAGTAGTGAACCTGGATTTTATAAATATAAACCAGTGCTCTGAAAGAGTAACCCAAGCTATTTAATAACTGCTTAATTCACCCATGATGACTACATTTTTTATTTCCAATAAGCTTAGAAGAGCTAAGATTTTACTACTTGAGACAAACAGAAACTAGAACCGGGGGAATTGTCCTTAGGTTCTACATTAGACAAAAAATGGTCCTTGTTCTATGTGAACATACCAGATGTAGTAAGGGGTCTTTAAGATTCACCTTAACATTTGAGGAATGGCCAGCCTGAAGGTACACCATGCTCATGTAAGAAGAACAGCTCAATACTGGTAGTTATGTTTATCCTTTTATCCTTTATTGGGCCTTATTGACTGGATGCCATCCAAACCCTCCTTGCTTCATGGTGTTTTCCATGGCTCAAGCACACTTCAGTGCTGGTCTGCAGGGAATGTCTTGCTGAGTCTATGCTCCATCTCCCCAAAAAGATGGCACACGTGCAGTTCAGCTATGGATGGGAAGTGTGCGGGAGGGAGTGAAACACGTCATCGACTGGTGGGGATGGCACATTAAAAGCATAGTGGTCCTAGGAATTGTGCGAGAGCTGATCTCAGGGAGGACTCTGTGGAGATTTTATGCCATAAAATCTAAGAAATCTTGACAGAGCATAGGCATAGTCCCGGTTTTCTGTTAAAGTAATGCGGCCAATTTGGGCAGATATTCACAGGTGTAGCAAATGACATAGCTTTTGACAAAACAGCTGTCTCAGTCCCTATATCTCAAATGCCTAATGAATAGCACACAAAGTCAGGCCTTTTAAAAGGGCAGTTGCCGTTGCGTCCTTGACACATTGCAAATCAATGCAATGAGTTCATGTATTTATTCCACTGAGCCCCTGCCTTGCAAGTAGCTAAGCTGTTTTGGCCAACACATGCACATATGTATGTACAAATATACATTTATATACATATGCATACACACACGTGAATAGGTAATAAGCCTGAGGCAAGACTTCCACAGGGAATTTCAACACCAGTGATGAAAACCTGACAATGTTGCAAGCAGATTTCCACAGACGGAAATGCTGAACAACCTTCCTAATGTCTGTGGTCCTCTTCAGGATCAGTGACACAGACAGAGAGACACTCCTCCCTCACTCACCTTGACCACATTTCCACACCGAATTCCTGGCCAAATAATCTTTACTCTCTCCTGTCTGTCTGATTTCCATGCCGACACTGCTGGGACTGAGGCAGGGGAAGAACCAAGGCGTGTTTCTGAGACACTGTGTTAGCTCTCCCACATGAGAGGCGTGCAAGGGGGCGGCAGAATCTGCTGACAGAAGCAGGTATGTGTGTGCCTTTGTGTGGGGGCACACATTTGCACATCAAATAGTAAGACCAGGAGAAAGCCCCCTCCTCTGCACTTAAAAAGAATGGAAGTGACTGTGCTCCATAGGAAGCAATCTCATAGGCTGAAAAGCTCCAGCAGAGATTACATCAGACAGATGAAAATGTCATAGGAGCAGGATAGGAGAGAAAGGCTCCATTTTGTCCTAATTTCCTGACAGGATTAAAAGAAAGAGGAAAAAAGAAAAAGAAATACATATATTTATGAGTTAGAAATGTGATTTTTGTTCTTTTTTATTTGGTTTCTGGGTTTTAAGCCTGCACCATGCATTTGGATCAGACAAAATAACAACTTTTTTTCCTTCTTTTCCATGCCTTTAGAAGTATCAGGCTTTCAATTTCATGATATCATCCCTTTCCTGTCCCTGAGTTGTACTTTTGGGTGGACTGCTGGAAGCAGAAAAGCCTTAGTATATCTTCTCCTCATCATATGAATTTTCCATTCTGCTTTGTAAGTCACCTAGGGCCAAGGAAGCAAAGAGAGCATAGAGAAAAGAATTTCCTAGTGAAAAGTGCATGAAAGACCAGCTCAGCAAAGGGCTGTCTGGCCATTGCTTCTTTATCCAACTGCTTAGGAGCCGTGTGAACTAAGTCATGATCCTTTTGCACTGTTCCTCCTGTTCATGGATTAGAGATACACCAGCCCTGAGATTTTGAGTGTTGCCACTGTGTAAGCAAATGGGAGTTATCTTGCTCATGCTTTTGGAATAAAGAGAGACTGTGCTATCCATTCATGGGTGTAAAGAGACTTCTCATTTTTATGGCCATGACTGGTCACTGTTGTCCTCTTCCATTTAACACATTATTTTAATTTGACACATTCTAATTTAAGACATAATTCTAATTTGTACTAAATAACGTCACCTAGGGAAAAAAAAAAAGAAGAGTTCACTCCTGATTTAGCTATTTCTAAGGATGGAGATGACACCACAGCCTTTAGTCACCACACGTAAATGGTAGGTCACTGCAAAAAATGCAAGCGTTATATTAGGCTGAATGGACAGGATTGTTACCTTCGAAATGTGTGGAAAAAAAATTCTGTTCTGCTCAGCAGCAATAAGGCCTCACATAGAGAACTGTGTCCCCTGTGGAGTGCTGCACTTCCAAGAAGTAGATAACGTTTAGAGTCCAGAGATGAGCAGTGAGGACTGTCAGGACTTCAGAACCAAGATTTATGGGGAAAAGAGTGAGCAAATAGGGGTCTTCATTCTAAAGAAGAGAAGTCTGAGGGGACACTGGACAACTGTCTTCAAGCCATTATTTCTTGTTTTGCCTCAGCAACAAAAAGCATGGATTATTCCTATCTTCACTGCAGTTTCCTTTTATGTATTAGTATTGCAACATGAGAGATGTCAGTTAGACATGCTGGGATTTCTAATAACAGGGATAATTCAGCCCTGGAAGAGATTGCCTAAATATCAACAGTTTGTGATGTCTCCAGAAAAAAAGGGTTTTAAGAGTAGATGAGATAACATACGTCAGAAGTGACATGGCTAACATTGATCCTGCAGTGGGCAGGGAACAGGTGATGCACTACTCTTAATTATTTCCTTCTGAGGGATGTTTCCCAATAATGTAACTAATCAAGCAGCTCTGCCATGAACCCTCTGCAAGTTATCAATGATGTGCTGCTTGAATTGTTAACACCAAAAATGGATGTTGCATTTCAACAGTAGTCATACCAATGACAAATACAGTCTATTATCACTCCAGCTTCTTTTCAGTATATCTTGTTTATACTTCCAGAAATCACATTCACCCTTCTTGACACTGTATCCACTGAGACCCTCAAATCATTTTCAAAATTGCAGCTGCTGTGTGTAGAGTCCCCTATCCTGTGAATAAGCTCCATTGCATTCTTTGTTCCTAGATGGATGACTTTACAGCTGAATGCATTAAAACACATCGTGTTTTCTTGCACTGAGCTTACTGGCTGATCCAAGCCAATATGTATCAATGACCAACCTTCATTATTTACTATCATCTGTTCCCTCAGTCTTCTCCTTTTGCTGTTAAATCCTTATGCACTATGAAAACTTTGTAAGTACTGGTGCTACAATTCCTTCCAGGTCACTGAGATCCTTTAAGAGCAGCGGTACAGGAATGGATGCCAGCTGGACTTTCCAGAAATGCTTTCGCTTCATAAGAATTCTCTGTTTTATAGTTTCATTTGAGTTCCACAAGCCAGCCATTTCTGAACTGTTGAATGTAGGCCAAATGCATTTTGTGTCTTTCTAGTTTCTTAATTAAAACATCCTGCAGGGCAAAGTCAGCTGCCTTACAGAAGTTTGTTACATCATCAGGATTATCCTTAGCCACCAAACTGGTAATTTTATCAAATAAAGATATCAAGTCAGTTTGACAGGAACTGTTTCCCATAGAACCCCATTGACTGGCTTAATTTATATTTCCTAATGTAATTGTTTATTAGCTAAGCCCATGTCATGTCATGATTTTTCTTGGAGTATGTGTCAGGCTGTCAAACTTACAGCTATAATGAGAAATCACAAAATCATAAAATTTAGATTGGAAGGGACCTCTGGAGGTCATCTTGTCCAACATCCCCAACTGAAATGTTGACCAACTTCAAAGTCTGCTCAGGGCCTTGTCCAGTCTAATCTTGAGCATCTCCAAGGATGGAGATTCCAAAGCTTCTCTGGGGACCTATCCCAGTACTTCGACACTGTCTTTGTATGGATTTTGTTCTTGATTTACAGTCAGAATTTACCAAGAGGCAAAGTGGGCCCATTGCTTCTTGTCCTTTTGCTGTGCACCTTTGAGTAGTGCCTGGCTCCATCTTCTCTGTAATACTCCATTAGACATCTGAAAACATCAGTCTGATCCCACTTCCCCTCTCCAGGCTGAACAAACCCAGCTTGCTGTGCTTTGTCTTGTACTTTGTGTGCTTCAGCTCCCAATCATCTTAGTGTTTTTCTCTCCAGTTCGTCAATATTTCCCACGCATTGGGGACCCCAAAACTGAAGACAGTACTACATAAAGGTGGGTAATCATGTCCCTTGACCTATTTGCTATGTTCCTTCCAATGCAACCCAGTAGGTGGTTAGCTTTCATTGCTGCGAGGACACATTGCCAACTCTTGTTCAACTGCTTGTCCACCAGGAGCCTCAGATCCTTTTCTGCAGAGCTGCTCTAGCTCATCAGCACCCAACACCATAGCATAGGACTATTCCATCCCAGGTGCAAGATTTGACTTTTTTTTCTTGAATGTTATGAGGTTTCCTTCAGCTCACTGATCCTTGTGAAATATTGGTAGAATGTCAGCTTTCTTACAGCTGTTGGGAAATCTTTGGTTGCATGATACTCACTGAAAACTGTAATGGTAAAAATTGATGTTGATGGAGTAGATTAATGTCATGTACCTCTGTACTTTAACAAGTGGCAATACATCCCAAGCTAGATATCCTACACTTACTTTACAGTAAATGAAGAGAGATGAACACCTTTCAGGGAGACTAGTTGCACCTTCCTTTGAAGAGCATAAATCACTTTAGTTGTGCCATTCTCTGCAATGTCACAGAGAGAGTCCCAAAGGCTAGTGTAAACCAGATTCACAAAATGCTATTAAGTAAGAAAAATAAATAATAAATAAGATAAACAAGGTGATTTTATGAGACTTCTACTTCTGGTCTAAGCCAGAATGGTTTTATAATCAGCATGTCCTCTTACTGAAGGTATGCAGTTTCATTGGAGGACATCTAATAAGAGCTCCTTTAAAAGTTCCCAATTACCATTCACATTTACCCCACTGGTTTAAATTCTCTCAGATGATTTGACTCGTAATTATTTTCAGTTTGGTATGAACTGTCCTGTCTGAAGCATCAAATACATGATGTGCACTGTCTCTGTATGTGTGTACACATAAGCATACACGTGCGCACACACACACACACACACACACACACACACACACACACACAAAATCACATAATTCTACTGCAGACACCCAGAGGTCAGACTAACTCTACTAGGCTTAATCTGTGTTTGAGAATTCTCATCACTCTGCCCAGGATTTCTTTCCCACTCAGTATTATGGAAAAGCAGAGTAACAAGGAAACCTCCTTCCTGGAGCCACAAGTTAAGAATCTCTGGAGCTTATAATGGGTCCACCCTGCTTGAAAATTATGAACTTTGTCATTCCCATGGAAACAAAAATGTCTGACCAAGTCATCCTTAAGTGATTTGCCTCAGTTAAATGAAGCTTTGGTTCTACACAGAATAAAGTGAAATTATATTACTATCTGATTATCCTCTATAGTAAATTATACATAGAACAGCCTTATAGTAGTAAAACTGAAAACCATGTATTTTATTTTCATATAATACGTATTTTTTTCATGTGGAACATTTTATTTTGCTTTTGTGTGAAAGGCCATGTGTGTGTGTGTTTGGGGGGGGTATTTTAGAAGGTTGTTTCCTTCCCAGGTTTTTAAACAGTACAGCTACTCAGATAGATTCCTTTTCTTCTTTGCAATGAAAGAACAGAATTGGCAGAATGAAAAAGGCGCCCAGTTTCCTTCCATGTTTTTATGACACTTGTGTTAGGTTTCTTTTTAGGCATCTTATGCATAAACTGATCAGCTTTGGGGACCTCAGTATTCTTCATTGATACTAATTATTGCTAATTTCATCATCTTTTGGGTGTAAAATGGGATAGTGTCACCTTTCTCTGCTCCCCATCTTAGATGCCACCTCACACAGTGCTCTCAGAAATATGGCGGTCTTCCTTGCAAGACCAACATCAACTATAGCTCAGTGTGAAAAAAGTTTGAAAGAGGTGGGACATATGAAATGGCTTCCAATCTAGCTGTCTCTTTTTGTCTCTCCATAAAGGAGATGAAGACCTGTGTTTTGTTCCTGCTAACATGTTTAATACCCTACTGGCCTGCATCACGATGGGATGAAGTTCCCCTGGGTTTCACAGGAATCTATAGAAATCTTTTCCTGATTTCTGCATGGGACCTTTTTGATGCATCAAGTTTGCCATCCCAGGGATCTTCTAGAGCATCGCATACACACATTTGTAATTTAGGAAGGTTTTAAACATTGTTTATAAGTGGAAAAAAAATGAGGTTTGGAGAAGAGGGAGGGGCAATAAATTAGATTTGCAGTCAAACTGTTGTAAATCTCTTCCTTCCAGAAGCTGGGTATAGTCAATCAAATAGTCCTTCCAAGTTTGAGACAGTTGTGACACTTGTTGTGTTTCTCTGAAAGAGACACAGGGAGGGCTGGAGGGGTCTGATAGAAAAGAATTTTCTATTGTTCACATAAACTGTTGATAGAGCTCAGTCCATATCAAGAGACTTTGGACATAAGTCAAACCCATTCCAAACTACAGGCTTTTCCTTCAAGTTTTTCCCTCTCAGCAGAACCACAAGGTGGTTGCCAGATTGGCCTCTTTCCTGTTGCTGCCCTCTGTTTTTCTGCTTTTGCAGGGTATGGAGACAGTCACCAGCGTTGTTCTCAGTCAGTGACATGGATTAGTTTCACTAGCTCAAACGTCTGTCCAGAAAACTGATCAGTTAGAGCTGGAATAAAACAACTCTTGCTCTTTCTAAAGCTCCCTGATGCTTTCTAAGGATTTACACTGGGTCTCTCTTCTGTTTCAGAGATGTTCTGTTTCCATATCTCACTTTGGCCTTTGTGGTTTTTACAGAGTCCTGGGAATCGGACTGGGATACAAGGAGGATGAGGAAGAGGAGTCTGATACTCTTCGTGTTGTGAATCTGGTCATTAAAACCTTGAGAACAGATTAAGCTGAAATTGCAGTTTAGGAAATGTAACCTGATAAAATAGCACAGACTTCACTCCCCGCTGTGGGAATCACAGCCAGCAGCTATTTCCAATACAGCGTCAGCTGAGATTTTCTCCCCCACCCCCCATGTTTTCAGCTTCCTTTGCTGTACTGTAACTTTCATGTTCCTTGCATACCTCAGCCTTTAAACCTCTCCACTGCTAAAAAGCAGTCTTTACTACAATTAGGGAAGCTGGATAAAAATGAAAAGAAAAATATGTGCAATCTGAAAAAATGAGGAAACCAAGTATCATTGGCTTTTCTGCAACCAAGACTTCCACTCTGGTTTTGATATGGCTGATGGCTGAGATTTAGGAATTATTTTTGTTTGTTTATTTGTTTTCACTACAGACAGATGAAACACTTGTAGGAAATAACAAACAAGATGTTAGGAGACCACATTTAGACAATATTCCCTCTCAGCCTCCATGCCTTCCTGCCTCTCCACAAGCGGAGATGCTGAGTGAGACTGGACAGCAGATTTCTTTGAGGCTGGCTCCAATCAGAGGGGAATAAAAACACATTTTTTCCCGTTCAGAGCCCAACTAGTGGGAGTGAATTCCAGATCTGACCTGGCAAACAGATCTACCCTGCTGCTAAAAAGGCACCTGAACAGCTTTGGTGACAAAATGCTGGCCAGCCTCCATCTACTTGCCTGCAGGAATTTGCCTTTGAGGTGGGGCCTTGGGACCCTGCTGATATTCCCAAAGGGAAACCTCAAGGGCAGGCAGCGCATAGCATACCCACCCCTTTCCCATCACACCCACCCCGGGAAGATAGGACCTGGGTTTTTTGTGCAACCTTCAACTAGACCATCTACCTATGATGATATTTATCAGAAAAGATGACCAGGTTCCTTCCTATCAAGGCCTGTAGTCCTTTCCATGAAAGGCTTCACAGTGTCCACCACAGAAGCAAGTAGCTTTTGTGGCCTAAGAGCAGGTGACCTGCAAGAGACTGTCAAGATGTCTTTTAATGTAGGACTCCTAGGACCCAATCAGCAAGGGGAATGGCTGAGACCATGATCTTATCGTTGTGCTTGCCTAATCTTTAGAGTTGCCCAGGGGACTACTCTGAGCTCCTGCACTCTGTTCATCCTGCCTCTATGTTGTGGTTTACCAGGATCCTGGCATTGTCACTTCACAGAAAAGGGCCCCTAGAGGTAAAACTTTCCTGGAAACTGAACTGAGTTTGTAGAACTCCTTGTTAGACAACTGAGAGAGCAGGAATTTTGTTGCACCATAAATGAAAAGCAAAGTGCGTGACTTGCCTTTTCTTTAATTGGTTATTCGTACGCACAGTGACACAGGCTTGCAGAACAAATATTTCTCCTGTGCCATGAAAAGGGGATGAGGTGGCTGGTAATGCTGTTCCTGCTTGGGAACGCCTGGGAGGCATGAGACTATCATGCTGAGAGGAACTCTGTATTTGTTAGAGAGAGAGATGGAGAGAAGAGATAGGACTGTCATAGTAACTCTGCAGAGAATATTTTGCAAGTCTGCAGGATGCGCATACAAACCACGTGGGTCAGTCTGATTATGTTACCTAGTTATGATCACACTTACTTCCAGCTGCACCAGGCAGGTTTCTGCATACATCACAACACAGAGTTTTCGTTCAAAAGAAACTAAACTTTTCTGGACTCCCAGTCTGACTGCAGCTGAGTACAGACCTTGGGATCTGGGTCAGGTCTTGTTTTATCCATGTGGCTTTTACCTAATCCTCACTGAGTACTGCCAGAGCTTCTATAACTTCATTTTTCTCTTTGCATCTCTCTGATAATATCAGCTACCAGTGGTGGTTGTATCTTAAGTTTTGGTTGGATAAGTTTTTTTCCCTAAAATAATGTGTGTGTGAGAGGAAAGATGCCAAATACAAACCACCCCCAGCCCCCCCCCCCCCCCCCAAAATAAAAAGAAAGAGGGGGAAAAAATAGGCTGTGGAATATTAAAAGGAACTCCTGGCTTTGATGGGTACATTTTCCAAAGAAAATAGAAGAAAATATAACGGACACCAAGAATAACATCCGATTTTCTGCTGCCAGCTCTTTTTTATGCCTTTAGAAACCAGTCAGTTCTATTCAACATAGTTTCTGGGAAGGAAAAAAAGGCGGGGGGGGATAAAGAGCCACACACTTCTAATCATATTCAAGTAGGCACTGTACAAAACCTGCTGGAAGCCAGGAATAGTGATGACTGGCTCATTACCATTATATAAATAGTATTTAAAGTGCAGCTGGGCCCTCACATGAGCAGAGACCTAATTGATGCCGAAATATGTTCATTTCAAGTCCTGTGACTTCACGTGGAAAATATTACACTGGCTAATTAACGGCAATGAGAAGAGATGATGCATTGCCTTATAAAACAACCAACTGAGATGTTGAGCCTCCATCCAAAAGGAAAAAGAGGAGGGGGGAAGAGTTCTGGAAGCTTAAAGCGAAAAAACCCAACAAAATAAAATGCATGCTCACACACTCACAGTGACACACACATAATCAAGAAATAGAGATACTCAGGAGGAAATGACTTGCTATTTATCTAACGCCTCTCAAGCCAAATCTGACTTTATTGTATGTCCTTGACAAAAAGAGACTACAAAGCCCAGTGTTTATACAGAAGAGCTTAGGAAAATATTAATGCCCTGATTCTGGCAATTCTGAACACTACCTACCTAATATCCTTTTCAGGCACTTAGCAGGGTTGCATCTACCATGTATTTATTTAATACATAAAAATATGAGTTGGCTCAAACAGGGAATACAGGCTAGGATTAATGGGGGAAATGAACTGGCCTCTGTTGTGCAGTACAACAGACATGATTATCATGGTGTCCTCTAGCCATAAATCATACAAATGCATGAATTGAAACTTCAATGAAAGCTTTTAGTCTAGTGTATGGTTTGCCATACTCTAAGGTGTAGTCAACCATGTCAGAGGTGTGGCTAAAAAGGTTAGTAGTGTGGACAAGCCAATTTTAGGTAAGGCCAGCAGGACTAGATTCATCACGGTTGGTTAGATGAATGTGTATGAATAGCTAGTTGTCCTTATCAAGATATGGCCCTTCTTTACTCCAGAATGGAGTGAGAAGGAAAGATCTTCTGCAAGTTGTTCAAAGAAACAGATGGAGGCTGCTCCATGCAGATACGAAGTCACAGAAGTTAGAGATCCAACACTGGGTGACTGGCAGCTTCCTTGCTCTTAGAAGACTGTTTGGCATGTAGATATTATCTGTACTGTGTCTCAGGATGGAGTCTGGCAGCCCCAAATGCTGGGTTTTCCCAGCCACAGATCCTACCATCAGGAAAAAACTGGCTCCAAATTTCTCCTTTGCTTATGTTTCCTTACATCATTCATAGCAAATCTCTTTCCATTCTATGCACTCTGGATGTTTTATCTCCCTTCCCTGGTTACCCAAAGTCTGTTTTTCTCTCTCTTCTGTGGGTTTTGAATCTTTAGATCTTTAGTCTTTCCACATATATCATACACTCCAGCTCTTTCATCATTTAAAGATGTTTTCTTTGAATTCCATGATCCTGTCCGTCTTTCTTTGAGTGACTAAATCACTTTGCACAAGCAGCCCCTCATTCACAGTGACCTGTCTTGTTGCTAAATCACGCCATAAACCAATATTTGTCATCATCTCTTGGCTGTTTTCCCTTTACCTGCTTTCTAAATCTTGTTTTCCCATTGATTCTTCATGTTATTTTCCTTTCTTATGGGTACCAATTAATAGAATTTGACTGTATCCTTCTTTTATATCACTTACTCCAAAATTATACTCCCCAAATTGCATTTTTTCTACTTTTCTGTCATGGTTGTTTTTGGGACTCCTCCCAAATTATTGTTGTTTGTAAATTTCATCAAGCATCTGCTTATTTCCATTTCCAGAGATTAACAAAGATGTTAAATGAGACTCTTGCAGCATCCAAGTAGGCACATCTGTCTCTATGAGACAAAGTTTATACCTAAGCCAACAGCAATGATTTTTGGAGTAGAATCTCAGGAAATAATTTCTGAAAAGCCAAAAATGTATAATCTGCTGATAGTCATTTCTCTGTGATACTGCAAACACAGTCATCATGGAGTGTCAAAGGCCATACAAAACTGGTGCTGGTTTTCCTTCTCCTGCTCCAGTCTTCTGTAAAATAAGTGGATATTACTTGGTTTGTGGATAGCTTGGCGTACCACTTATGGCCAGGACATCACAGGAGGCATGTAGCCCCACCAGGGAATAGACTGCATTAGGAGATCTCTTAAGGGATTAAGTTATCTGAGCTCTGCCTATCCACCATTGATCATGATGAACATTACTTATGACATTCCCTGTTCAAACAACCAATTTATTCCTCCCTATTCCCAAAACAAACAAACAACCCCCCCCAAAAAAAAAAACAGCAAAACAAACCCACCCAGACAAAACTTTGCACTGTATTTCCTTCTCTCCTAGGGGAAAGGGTAAAGCACAAACAACACCAGACAGATGGTAGCTTTATTATATTATGCCCTATTGGCAGGGGCTCAAAAACAATGGCAGTGAAAATGCATTAGATCCTGGACAGAACAAAATAAAATAGTTTCTCATAATTTTGTTTTCAACAGTTCAGTGTTTCATTTCAGCAAATCAGAATGTCATCCTAGTGGCCATAGTGGTAGAAATTCCAAATACCTATTTCTGAAACAACCCCCCTGAAAGACATTCTTATAGCCATTTATACACACGTATATTGTACATATATTTGCTATCTTTACTCCTGCACAAAGCAGGGCTAGTATAGGACACCTGAGAGTGATAAGGGGAGGGTGAACTTTATCCAGAACTCCCTTCATATGATTTTAAAACTCCTCTACATATGTTGCCATGCAGTCACACTTCCCAAATTCATGCCAGCAGTTCCTTTAATCACACCCCCACATGTTTGTTTGTTTAGTAGATGCCAATTGCGTAGCCTGGGGCAGGCAAAACAACTGACACTTGCCATGTTTCAGACTCACACCTGCATCTGGGATACAAGTGTGATCTTCCAAGAGTCACATGTTTTAGTTAGTGACTGTAAAAGGAGCATTAAGGGAGAGGAGGCAACTGGGTCCAGGCACCTCATATAGGTGTTTACCTGAAGCACTACACCTGCCTGTGTCCAGTGACTGTGTAGAGACCTTGTCTGTGAGTTCTGGGCTCCATTTTTCACTGCTCTGTTCTACACAAATACCATTTGTAGCTACCTAAGCCTGCCATAATCACAGTGGTGTAGAACCTGGATGTTATCCAAAGTGTTTTGCCTGAGGTTGCAAGGAAGATCACTGAAGAAAGCTGTGATTTGAACCATTATCTCCTGAATCCTAATTAATTTCCCCACTGGCAGGGACTTCTCTCTCTCCTCTTGTGGTTTAATTTGCACACCTGAAATAATGAACGAAAATAGAGCAGGAGTGAGAGGCACAGAGGCTGCTGGGCTGGTTGAGGGCTTTGAACACACCCTCTGGAGGGGAGTTCCAATGGGGAGGCTGTCTTGCTTGCTGCCACCAAGCTGTCTTTTGCAAATTCAGCTCCACCTAGGAGCCCAAGCTGCCAGCCTTCTCAGACCTCAAGGTTTCGAGACTGGCTTGAGGGATCTCCTCCCCTGCCCCACCAAAAAGATACCTCCATTTTGTGCTCTGTACCTCAGGAATCTATGCGTGCAGCTGTACATGTACATCTGTCATGGGCATGCAAGAAACATGCACTTGTAGAAAATGTGTCAGTGAAGTCTTGGACAGGGGTGATGCCTGAGGACTTCAAAAATGGTCCTCTGACTGAAAGGCCTTTAATAGCATGGTAAGTTATAGCAACTTTGTGACGATGCAGCCTCAGGGAACTGACTAATTTTCCTGCAGGACAGAGTCTAGCACGAATAAATCCTTCTTCCTATCTCTTGCTTTTCATGTCTGTTTAAGCATTGACATTGATGCCCTCTAAGTTTTGTCTTCCACTCTCATGAGAGCTGTTCTCCAAAGTTCACTGGCTTCACATTGCCTTTTAATGTAATACCAACTATTAATTCAGCTGAAACAGTACATGAGCTCTCTCCCTGATGATCTATTGTTTTGCTGAACTGGGCACAAAATACCTACCTTAGCAGAAGTCAAACAGACAGGAGGCAAAGTGCAGCTCAGTGAGAGCTTTTACACTCCCTTCTGCTGGTTTTTGTCTGTGTTTTTATAAATGGCTTAAATTAATATTTTTTTTAATTATTGCTAAGCATGGATGTTTCAGAGCTGTACTGTATCCTCTAAACAGCTTCGACCTAGTGATCTCAGAGGGGAAGAGAAAAAAGTGGCTGAAACCACCAGAAATCTCCAGCTGCATCTACGACTTTGGACAAGTTTGATCCAAACCCAAATGCTGACAGATTAAGGCCTGTCCTGTGTAGTTTTTCATTTGATACTCTCCAGCTTTGATTTCTGGGGAGGGGAAAGGAAAGGGTGGGTAGGGGATCAAAGGCGCCAGCTACATCCACACCCTCGTGTTAAATCCAAACCCACTTGCTTTAGGATGTTAAAGAAGACATAGCAGGAAAAATAAAAGAAATTATGTTTGCAGAGAGAGAGGAAAAAAAGAGAGGATTTGAAGCTAGTATTCTACTGAAAGTTCAGCTGTGCAAATGTAAACCTTACAGACAAACACTCACTGTTCTGCTTCAGTTTTAGCATATATACCTCCTCCTTGCCTGTCAGACCACCATCCAGAATAGAACAGCAAGGTCCATTGCACCTAGTCCCTCTTGAGCCACTCTGCCACAGTCATAATGGATCATTTGACAATCAGCATGATGCCCTCCCAGATGTCAAAGAGCAAATGTATAATGGAGAAGGGTCGTAAGATGCCACTGGAAGAAATGAAGTTGCATCAACACTTTCTTCAGGGAGCCTAGGCCAAGGAGCGGGTTGAGTGCTAGTGCTCTCCTCTGATCCATGTCTAGATATCCATGCTCTCACTGATAGATAGCCTATGACTGCAGAAGTGTAGTCGGAGCTCACACAGCCTGAAAATCCCATCTGCCTTTGGGGCACATGATCTCAAGTGGATTCTGGGGTGGGCTTATTTGTCCAATACCAGTTGCCAAAGGAGCAGCTGGGAAATGTGGAGGCAGCTGGGCCAGGCATAGTGAATGTCCTTAAAGACTGATGTAGTAGAGGAGTGTAGCTCCAGGCAGGAATTCAGACGGGAGGGATTTCAGGCCATTTGGTTGGCGTCAGGCTGGTTGCCTGGCCTGGAGGGCATGGCTCGGAGTGGTGCCGTAAGATTAGGCCCAAATAAGCCAGTACCCAAAAATATGGGACTGGATGAGGGAGAAGGTCTGGAACAGAGTTTGTGGACCTTGAAGAGCAGCCATATCTAGAGCAGCAAATAAGATCTGCTGCAGCAGACTGGCTTTGTCAAAAAAATTAATTTCCTGCCCAGAAACCACTCCCAGGGCATAAGGAACTCTTCATGGGGACTAAAAGCCTGCATGGGGTAATGTACAGTTTGGAATAAATTATATTTGGATTAAATTATATTTTGTATATGTGAACACTAGGATCACAGACCACTGTGATACAGCTATGGGTCAGTATGTGCCTGCTGTCAAGGGCCTTGATCCATTCCTCACACTAACCTAGGGTTTGTCTTACCCATAAAAAAACATTACTGCAACAGCTGTTACCTGGGGACAACCCTGACCTTCACAGAAGGGATCCATGAGTTGGTTTGGGCCAAGTAGAATCATTTAGGGAACTCCATCACTGTACCAGGTAGTCTGCAAAATGAAGCAGGTTCTGTGCCATAATCCAGAGTTCTGAAATGGCCACCAAAGAGCTTTGGGAAGGACCTCTGAGAATGCCGGACCTGAACTGTTAGTAATGAGACTTGTTGCCAGTGAAATAATCATGGGTGAAATAATCATGGAGGAAACAGGGCAAGGTTCTTTAAGGATCTGGCTTCATCAGTTGTCCTGTTGCCTACTGCCTGTTGCCTGCGTACCTGGAAATGTTATCCAGTAACCCACAAGAAGATGATTAGAGTTTGTCTCGGGAGGCAAAAACATTGTTCTAGTATGAATCTTTTTCAGTAAAAACTGGCCAACCAAATCTCCTTTTGAGAAAGGGCAGCTTCTGCCAGGACAGAAAGAATTCCAGGCCCTTGCAAACATTGATTGTATGAGACGAATGTCAACAGCAACTAATGTTGGAGGGGTTTCCTGTGAGGCCAAGTGATGTTCTGAAGGCCTAGTTCAGACTCTGTCCAACTGCTCCTTTTCCTTTGCTGCACACTCTGGTTTCCTCTAATTGTCCAGCTTATTTGTCACTGGATTGTTCCCCTCAGATTCAAAGATATCCCAGCATGAATTCACCCTTCCTATCAGCTGAAGCTACTAAAGCAAAAATGGGCCAAACTCCCTCCCTGATGTACTGTCAATAGGGTAACACTTCAAATGAACTTGATCTAGTATGCCACTTTCCCTCAACAGTTCTTTTCTACTGCTGAATTAGATAGGTTATGATCAGTAATTTCTGGCAGAACCTTCATCAAGAAATTCTCCCCATGGGGAGGTGGGAAGACTGGTAACTTTTTATCCATCTTAGTATCAGTATTCATACAGATATGGGGCCTAGAGGCCTCTGTTGGTTCTCACAGCAAGAACAGCAGCAGTACTTAGTAGAACACATGCAGAGTCATTTAACATTGTACTTCTGCCCTGGCCTGAAGGGCCCAGCAGGGAGTTCATTCTGCATGGCATTGTTCACGCTTTGATCTCACTGAGGCACCACTTGTGAAGCCACTGAAAAACGCTTATCTGATTGCATTTATTAATAGGCCAGGCTGGATGTGAATGATTCATCCAGGATGTAATGCATCATACTGCAAAATCTAGGCACCAAGACATGTAGCCCTTGCTTTCATGAGGTGAAATATTCCGATGGGTGAGAAAGAAACAGCACAGGGAAGGGAGAACAGAATTTGGAAACAATAAACTAGCTGATGTGTAGCATCCAAGCATGGCTGATAAGAGAGCAACGGCTGCTAAACTACCAGCCAGCACACACTTGAGAACGGCATCACTCCTATTGAGCCATGAGACACATTGCTCAGAGGATGGCCCAGAACCCAGACGTGACTGCCTGGCATTGAGGTAATGGCACAGAGCCATTGGGTGTAAAGACCACATGGATTGCCCAGATGGCTTCTGCCCTATAACCAGTATAGTCATAAACAGCATGTGCTGTTTCCTCATCATCTATCACAGAGGCTTCCCTTGGCCAAAGAGAGCAAAAGATTGATTATTCTTGGCTGATCTTTTCTTGCTGGACAGAAGCTTCCTGGTTCACATTCAGATTTAGTAGAATTGGTCTTGTCATTCTCAGATTACTAGTTCAGCTGCTCCATTAGGGGAACTTCCAGGAATGGAGAAGGGGAGAGGTTCCAAAACTTGAGACTGGAAAGTCTGAGAAATGTGTATTTCTCTTTTTCACTGTCAATATGAGCTTGAACCATATTTAATGCAGTGTCAGCTTTATGAGGTCATTGGCTCCAAAGTCTAGCTCCCAAACTGAAGGTTCCTCTGGTAATGTTCATTGCATCTCCTGTTTCTTTTGCTGTTTCCATTTGCAAGAAAAGGCAGTAGGTTAGAGAAAAACACAATAGAAACATGATGCATCTCCAGCCAGGGAAAACTCATGGAACAGCTGTCCCCTTAGTTGTCACCGTTAAAAACCTATGAGACTTCCAAAGCCAAATGCTCACCTCTAGCTTGCTAATTACATCAACGGCAGGGAAGCACCTCCAGCAGTAAGGGAGATCACATCTTGATTGCTGGAATTCTAATCATTTGTTTTTAATTTTGTAGGTATTCAAGCAGATAAGAAGAAACAAAGATTCTTTGCTGCATCTTTGCCTTGGGACAACTGTTCATCTTTCTCAGTTTACCTGAGGCTAACAAGTTCCTTTCTTCACCTCTGTCTAGGTGGTATCTCTAGAGACTGAGATCCTGAACTAGCACAAATGAGCAAAAGGACTTAATTCAAAACTTCATGCAGGCAAGGAGAATCTTTACATAGATTTCCAGAGCTCCTGGATTAGACTATAAACAAGAAGAGTTTTGCAGTTCCAATAGTGTTGAGCACCTTTCTCTGCAAAAGCATGGACGTGAAACATCCTGAAAGCTTTTGATTTTCCGGAAAGTGCAGTCTTAGACACACATGCCCCCCCCCAAGCCTCCTTGTGATTGTGACTGCAAAACATATTCTACTGCACCAGTTCATTATTAATTCTTTAAGTAGTAACAGCTAGATTAGGTCAAAGACAGTTTTTAAAAAATGGCCAGAGCAAGCAAGGGAACCAGTTTTTGAATGGTTATTTCACACCTAGGTTTCAGCACACGTAACAGAGGTGGACAATATAACATCCTACATTCATTCTAGCTGTATGATTATAGGACATTTACAATTGCACAGATTAGAAATAAAAACAATAACTGTGAATTTTAAATTAGGGTAAATTTATTTTCATTACACATTTCCAACTAGCTAGTACCTTCCAGAATGAGTGCTGGATAGGAAATATCAACCCAAAAATAAATGTTAAAGTGAGCTGTAAGCAAAAGTGGGTTTTAACTGAAAGCATTTCCATACCATGAGCACTGCTGGGTGGCTGCCATATTAACTATAAGAGCCTTCCTTCTCAAGCAATCTTCCACTTGGACACAAAGCATAACTCCAAGAGGTCTCTGATGTGCAATCAACAATTGTGGTCTCTAACAAAAAGTAAAGCTAACTAATGGCAAATGCCCATTGCTGATGAACTCAAAAAAAAAAAAAAGAAAAAAAGAAAAGAAAAAGAAAGAAAAAAAGAAAAGAAAAGAAAAGAAAAGAAAAGAAAAGAAAAGAAAAGAAAAGAAAAGAAAAGAAAAGAAAAGAAAAGAAAAGAAAAAGAACTTCTTTTCTGGGAGAGACAGCAAATAATATGGGTCATGTGCATTTATACTTTTGCACTGATGTAACTGGCATAAGCCTTGAGTCCTTGCCAGGGTGCCACCTGGAACTAACAGCATACATTTAACATGAAACAGAGCAACAGTCATAACAAATCAAATCAGAGGACTCTATCTAGCCCAGTGCCCTGCATCTGGCAAAGGAACACAGGGGATGCCTGGGGAAGGAGTATAGGAGACAAGGCAGGCATAAGGTGGTCCTTCTCTTAGCTGTCTTCTCATGGCCTACCTTGTGATTGACAGTCATCCTGGACCAAAAGTTATTCCCCAAGTTCTTGAACTTCACAACCATTAAAGAACATATCACTAATGGGCTAATCACATTTTGAACCGCTGTATAATTTTAGTTTCCACAATATCCTGTGGCAATGAGTTCTTTCATTTAAATAGGGATTGTGCAAAAGGGTACTTTTGTGTTTAATTTTAATCTGCTGCCTGTTAACTTCACTGGGGTTCTGCTAACTTTATTATGAGAAGTAATTACTATATGTTCCCTATTCACCTGCTTTGCATCATTCGTAATTCTATAGGGCTCTATTATATTTCCCTCAATCATCTCTTTTTCAAGTCAAAGCTCTCTAGCATATTCCATGCCTCCTAGCAAAACCACAGTACCATGCCTTTACCAGCTTTCTAGTATCTTTTTTTTAGTGGGGTGGGACCAGAACTTCAGTTGATTTTCAAGTGGTGGACACACCCTTGGTTTGTACTATGGTGAAATTACATTCTCTGGTTTGTTGTCAGTTGCATTCCTAATAATTCATGATGTTTTTTTGACCTCTCTGACTGCCACTGAGCAACAAGCTGACATTTGTAGAGAATCATCCATCATGGTTCCAAGATCTCTTTGTGAATGGGAATAGCTAAATTATAGCTCATCAGGATAGTGATTTTTTTTTCCTCTCTATGCATTACTTTGCATTTATTAAAATGGAATTTATTGAACTAAAATCCCTGATTACTCAGTTTCATTCATATCCTAAAAGCAGATAAGCTTTGCACTCATCTGGTAATGGTGAACAATATTAAATGTAGCCAGGATTGTTGTCACCTGAATTGGTTTGTGGTCAACAATTCACTGATACAGCAATCCACAACTGCATTTTACATGCATGACTAAGGTCATTTTCCACCTCTGCTTTAATTTGAATCAGACACTCCTTTGTTAGTCATGATGCAGCATAACATGGGTGGTTTCTCATGAAACAAAAGTCTCCTTCACCACCCAATGGAAGCTCCCCTGGCAATCCCCGCAGTCTCCTCAAATAGGTGAAAGATTTGAGGCCAGGAGAATGCATCCTCTGGCAGTGCAGAATGCAGATGCAGAAATGCATCTTTTTCCTGGCAGTGGTACATTCCCTGGGCCCTTCAAGATTTATAAAATTTATCAGGTTTTCTAATTTATTAATACATGGATGGAAGTCTTCATTTTACCATTTCACAGTGGCTTCAGATCCTTTCTGCACTGTTTTCTCTCTAGTCTCCTTGATTTTCTGATGCCTATTTTAAACATCCAACCACATTCATGGTATCATCATCTCCTCTAAACTTTCTGATGAAGATGTGGATCACTGTATGGCTGCAGAACATTTCTCTGGGTATTAAATGGCATACAAATATTTCTAATGTGCCCTTCATTGTGTTACTTCCTTATTTTGAAATACTTTCTCCAGACTCTGAATTTTTGGATCAGGGACTGCCTTATCTGGTGTTGGTTTGCACAGAGCCTAGCACAATAGGTACTTGATTCTAAAATAAGAGAAAGAGGTGCTTTACCAGACAGCTTTATAGCTGTCACAGAAACAGCCAGTATCACACACTTTCGGAGAAGGGTTACAAGAACAAAGGGGCAGTCACTTCACTTTTCTGCATTAGTAGTGCCCATGCCATTATGTTTCCTATCAACTTCTCAGCCTTTCCCCACAAACTGTTAAAATGCTTATAGTAATAATGGATCCATTTTCCGCTAATCTTGCCCCCCTCTCAGTAATTTTCCTATAGTCCTGTTAGTCAGGGTTAGAAGTGGCAAACATGACACTGTGTTCTGGCTCAGATGTGCCTTCAACCTTCAAAGATTGTCATTTTATTCCTATCTCTGCCACCAGGCTGGTGATAGTGTGCCAAGATGTTTCCTTCTCTGGAAAAACAGTGTAATTATTTTGAAAGCTCCTTTGCAAGCCTGTTTTGAGATCTGCTGACACAACACACTGTGTAAGAGCTGGACAATATTATGATTATTGTTGTTGTTATTCCTCCCAAAGTTTCAGAGTTGATTTGCAATCCCTCCTCCTCCTCCTCCTTTTTCTTTTCATGGAGGAAGCTACAAAGCAGGAATTGGCAGCTGATGGGATCTGCAAGATTTATTTTTTATTACTGACCTTTTCCAAAGCCTCAGCAATTGTTTCTTTCCCTTTCCAAAACACACATGCAGCTTTAAGGACAAGTCAAAAGCTGAAATGCTATTTTTGCGTGGTTTTGTAGGCTTATTTTTGTTTTATTCTTTTTTTCCCTTTGTACCCTCCTCCTTACCAAAGACAGAAATGAATGGAATTCTATTTTGGAAAGGCATGAGAAACAGATGCAAACATACATGCATTGGGTAAGGCGTTTTCTGAAACCTCATCAATTGGAAAAGCAGATTTAGAAAGACATTTGATGCTGGCAGTCTCTTGAATTGTTACCAACAGGCACAGCAGGATAGCTGTCCATCTAACTATTTAAACAAGAAAGTAAGCATCATGCACAATTAAATATATATATAAAAATGTGTGTATATGTTCCTTGGAAGGGAACTACAAAGTTAGAACTAGGATAAGCAGTCTGTGTAGGTCCCTTTTTTTTCTTTCTGATTATTTTGCTTAATACTATTTAGAGAGGGTTTTTTTTAAAATAACGGTCTGGTTCTCAACACCTCCTCTCTCTGCACTTTCATAGGATCTCAGTCCAGACTTAGATATTGTAGGACTTCAGTTAAGCCTGGTAAAGGGCTTGTGAGATGGGTGAGATCCCTGGGGGGGTTTTATCTTCTCAGGTTTCCAAATGTTAGCAAGCAAGCCACAATGACCCTGCCTAACCCCATAGTGTTCCAGCATCTGGAAGCAGCTCACTTTTTACCTGAGGGATGTTGGAGAAGGGATGCCTGTGGAAGCAGCAGACCTCCTTTGCACGTGCACAAAAGGGCTGGCCAGGGCTTTGTGCACTTTGTTGTCAGACACAGCACATTTGGTCTCTTGGGGAACTTACCCCCAGATCCCGAAAATTTTGTTGATTTTATCTGCAGAGCAAAACAATGGGGACTTTCTCCGTGTTTCAGGATGAAAGATGGGGAAATCAGCTTCATTGGCCTGACAGTTTGTGGGCCATTTGAGGTGATGAATATCTGTCCTCTCAGAACCAGGCTGTGATTCCAGTTCATTTTCATTTTGGCTAGGAGAAGTTTGACTCACTCTGGCCTGGAGTGGAGCTGAACCAGTGGCCTACCAGTGAACAATGCATTCAGAGGCTCCAAGCAGCAGAGCTGTGTCTGCATCGGGGATTATAAATGCAATATTCTAGAAAGGCCCCTCTGGAGACCCTTCTAAATTCTCACACCGAAGGGGAAGTGGTTGAGATGATGGGGGTCTCATAATCTCTGTAGTTTCTGATGTTTTATACACAGCCCTGTTGAATGGCGATTATCCCAAGCAAAGATGGGACATTTCTGCTGGTGTCTCTTCCTTGATTGTTGTCAGCACACTGCTAGTTTACTGCAATACAATAAGAGATTAGGACATTGCAGTCAAATTCAATGCCCACTTTTGTAAATACAACTCTGTGTGGCCCAATTTTTTAGACTGTTACTCACCTCTTCCTTTGCTGGTAGGAGTTACCCACTTGCCAATCTATGGGTGTTTCACCTCTGTGAGGACTTGGCCACCAAGAGAGGGAGGTTTGGCCCTGACAGGATCAGGGACTCCTATGGAGACTGATAGCATGAGATGCAGAGAAAAGCCAGATTAGGAGGTGACATAAAGTAGCAGAGCTCTTTTCACTCTCTTTGGACATCCTGTGGAGCTGCTTGTCAAAAAGACACCACAGGATTCAAGATTTAGGGCTGAGTAGGAAATAGGCCTTTTCTAGCGGTGACAATAATGCACAGAGTTAGACTGGCAAAGAGCAAAATGGCAATGTTTAGAAGGAAGAAAGTTCCTTCTTCACAGCTCAAGTACATCCTCTCTGAGGAGGTGCATCCAGGACTTGCCTCCTGTAAGGCTCTTTCAACCCTGGTGAAAGGTGGACTGATGGCAGGCTACGGTGGTCCCGGAAGGGTGGCCAGCTAGCCCTTATCTTCATGGACTTCCCCAGCCTTGTGATGCTTTGCCAGAATCAAATCGAGCCCATCACCCTCCAGCTGATTTGGGGTGAGAAGAAATTCTTGGAAAGACTTGCATCACCTGCTGCTTAGCTTCTGCACATGCCTGTATAGGCTGTGAGGCCTGAAGAGACAGTCCTTTCCTCTGCCTCAATTCCCTTGGCTATAAAATGGCAACCTTTTAATTCTCCTATCAGTAGTATGCCAGAGACCCCACGTAATATAATGATACTGTGGTGATCATTCTGTAGTGATGTGATTCTCTCTGTTACTATAGAAGTTCACATTATTGCTGGAGTCTATTTGCAGAGCTCCAAGGAGGAGTCACAGTGTGGCATGTGTTTTCTTGCCTTGCCTGGATGGTCATATGCAAGGATACATTGGAAAAAGTTTGATTCTGAAACAAGAAGATGGTGTAGATTTTGCATTTAAACCTGGTCTTCAGCTATGCTTGGGAAACATGTTACATATTTCAAGAGACAGCACTGCAACCTTCAGTCCTAACCCTGGTCTCTTTTTTCCTGCCCAAGATTAGCTTTAAATGTTACTGGCTAGCAATAGCCACCAGGCGACGCTAAAGTAATCTGAGATTCTGGGGCACATGGAAGATCTGATCACACCCTCTGTGTCCTAATCCTGCTCCTTATTCCAGCTGCAAACAGGCAAAGATGTCAGCAAGGGGCAATCCTGTGCCATGGAGAAGCGGTGTGGTCTTCCGTCCTACAGTGATGTTGGTTCAATGTATTTGCCTGGCACAACACAGCCCCCCACCCCTCCCAGCCTAAGCACAGGGTCAGAGTGTAGGTGACAATGATTTTACTGACACTCCTTAGCCTGTGTGGGCTTTATGGCTGGAGGGCTGTGAAAAGGCGAAGGAGCATGTGTGTCTGGCATGTTGAGCGAAGGAGGGAGCTCCAGGCACCAGCGTGATGACAGTAGATGATGAAATCATTAGCCCAGGATTATAGCAAGAGATGGGGCCTGAGCCACAAGAGCAGAATCTGTATCCAGAGCTCGGGGGTGGTGGGGTTGGGCTTGGGCCCATCTAGAATTCAAACTTCAGTACAGAACTCAGCAGAAAGACACACCAGGCCCAAGGGAGAAAAAGTAAGTTATTCACATACGCAGATCAGCAATAACAGTGGAGGGGATGCAGAGAAATACCTGCCAAGTACATTTTTTGAATATTAATGTTCTCTCCTTTTCCTTTTTTTTTTTTTTTTTTCCAGTGGGAAAGCCCCTCCCCACTTTAATATCGGATCTGGCACCTTGATTTCCTTCTTGCTGAGACATTCCATCCATCTCCAGCACAATGACTAACTCTGCTTTGCTGCACGATAAACACGGTGATCCAGCTCTCTGGATTGTTCACTTGGAGAACAAATGTTCAGCCCACCTTGGAATGGACAAACGGTTTGTCAAGGCAAAGGAAATAACAGGGTGATTCAGAGCCAGGACACCCAGATCCAGCTACCTTAGGAAAAAAGTAAAAATAAAGGTCATCTTTAGATTTCAATCAAGATTAGATTTCCCAGGTTCGGGCTTGTTTTAATAAGGGGGCTGAACCAGATTGCTAAACTGAAATTTCCTGGCCCACTGGGAATATTTTAGCTTTGGAGTAAAATCTTATTTCAAGCTCTGCAGGCTTGGTTGGATCCCTTTCTAGTAATAACTCCATATCCTGCTTGAATAAACTGATACTGAATGTTAACACTGTGGCTGGCTGTGTGCTTTATGGCAGTGTCACTTGCAATGTTTTGGGACAAGGATTTGGTCTGGAAGACTACTGGGGAAGGAAGGCTTGAACAACACTGTGGCTCTGGCAAAGCATAAAAAAAGAACTGCTCTGCCTTGCCTCGCCTCGTTTGTTCAAAATTAAGTTTTCTTTTTTTATGCTTCTAACCTAGTGTGCTTCGTGTTTTTTGCCTTTGCAGTGATTGCTCAGGCAGAACTATCTAAAAAAAAAGGAGGTGGTAAACAGGGTGCTCTGGAAACCATTCCTGGGACATGCGTGGTTGTAACGCTTTGATGCATTTAACCATCCACCTGAACAGAAGTCCACCCTCCTGCAGACAAAGGTCTGTGCCAGACAAAGAGCTTTCCTCCTAGGCCATTGAAGTGCAGCTGGAGCACTGCAGGGATGTTACTGCTACAGCCGCTTCCACCTCCATATTTATCTACTGGGTGGAAACTGGAGAATTTGTGCTGTGTAGGGTTGGGATTGCTGCTGTTGATGTTTGGAGACAGGATCTGTCACTCCAGTGAATATGCCGTGAACAGAAGAGCAGTCATAGCTGCTCAGGCCAAACAACTGTCCCATCTACAGTAGCTCTACTCTGACACTGGACATCAGAGGATGCCTGGAGATGAGTATGAGGAGAAAGCAACCCTGTAGCGTTCTCTCCTCAGACTGTTCTCACAGCTTGTGGCCAGATGGATGTCTGTGTATTTAATGGCTTTCCACAGTTTTTTTTCTCACAGACTGATCCAATTACTTTTTCCTGAGGCGAGGAGTTCCACAGCTGAATTACCTGTTACCAGAGGAACCGCCTCTTTTTGTCTGTTTTGAACATGCCTCCTACCAGTTTAATTTGATACCTGCCCAGCTTCCTGTTTCCCAGCATGAGCTGCACACAGAAAAAAAATAAACCTCCTTGGGAATGGGGTCAATTAGGGGGATGACCTCCTTTCACAAACTCCAGTGGAAAGTCTTACCCAAAGTGTTCCTGAGCTGTGAAGCACTGACTTTACAGTCATGTGGGCTCAGATGGGAGAGATGCCTCCATGCAGAGGTTGACATGTGTGCCTTAATACATGGGCTGGGCTTGGCTGGCCCAGGAACATGGCTGCTCACACTGTCATCTAATCTATTTTGAACTTGAGCTCCAGGGCATTAGTTTGTATTCTCGCCAGGAAGAACCATTTGTTGTTGTTTTTATTTTTCTAACAAATAAATCAATCCAGCCCAGATTTTGACCTTTCACAGAGTTAAAATGTAAACAAAAAGCCAGAGAACCTAGAAGGGATGGGAGATGTGGAAAGACAGCTTTGCAAAGTATGAAGGTGCTCATTTTCCAGCTGGACGAGTAAGCTTTCAGGTTTTGCAGACTATACGACAGCACTAATTGGCAAGGGCTAATTGGCAAATTTAGAAACTAATCTTGCAATGCAGGAGTAAAATAGCCATTCAGTAATAATCCCTCTTGGAACAAAGACAGGAAATTCAGTATCTTTGCAAAGTCCAAAGTTAGACTGGGGCCATGGGTTTAGTGAACAGCTTCTCCATGGAGTGCATTTGTAAATCATAAACAGATTAAGAAAACCCACTCCTGCAAAACAGCCTTCTCATGATGTCTTTTTCCTTTACTTAAAACCTATCTGCATTTGTACTGTAAAATCTCCAAGAAGCATGGTAGGAAGAAATCTTCTTGCAATGCAATGTTTTGCCCTTTCATTACAATCAGGCAAAGAAGGAAGAGAAAAGGAAAAGGGAAAGATAGGCCACAATGTTTGATTTTTGTTTTTTTCTCAAGAGACCTCTTAATTGTTTCACTGTCTCTGGGAGCTGTGGATTGCTTGTGTATTCTTCTTCGTTATCAGAGATCATCCCCCAACCATGTTGTTAGAAAATACAAGTATTTTGGATGCAAAGAAAAATGCTTCACTTATAGGTTAGAAACCTAGATGAAGTAGAGAAAAGATGAAGGAAGAACCTGTAGCTATGTATCGTGTTTGGAATCAGTCAGAGTAGCCAGCTGAATGGCATATGGATCTAGAAGGATCTTTCATGCACAAGTAGCAGATAACACAGTGACAAACACACTCCTTCCCCTGGTCTTTTGTCGATGGAGTTCAAAAACATAAAGATCTGACCTTCATGAATATGGTTCATGAAGGGGAAAGGTGAAGCTGGGGAAAATTGTTGTATGCCTGTTTCTCCAAAGGATGTCTGGAAAGTAACCCTACAGCTGTAAGAAAAGAAAAGTCAACAGAACTGTGAAGGGATGGCAGGCAAAGAGCCAACATTTTTTTATGAAAGCTTACATAAAGAATTATGCATATTATAGATAGAAGAAAAATAATTTACTGTAAACCAAAAAACTAACCCTTACAGTGTGGCAGGAGGCTATGCAGAATGCTTCTGATCAATCAGCTCTTGTGAACACCCCTCTCCCCACAGAGCTGCTTTGGTCACCAAAAAGAAGCCTGGGGGCTGACTTGTAAGAATGTTTAAGTGTTGTTTTCAGTGGAATGGAGAAAACACTTTGTTAAAGAAATAATGTCTCTCCACTTCTGATGGAGACCAAAGAACTTAATGTTACCTAAGAGGTGGGAAAAATCAAGGAAGGTCAGATTTGATCTTGCTGTGTGTTTATGAAGTGAAAAATTTAAGCTTGTTTTCACCATCAAAAGGAAACAAAAAGACAAAAAAAGACAATAAAAAAGAGAAAATTCCTTTGCCAGGTCACTTTTTAGTTGCCCTGAAGGTCATTTTGTCCTAATGCCATGACTTCTGATGTGGACACCTGTTCAGTGGGAACTGTGCTGAGCTCACTAATTCATTTCACAGCGTCACTGGTGGGTAGCTATGTTTAACAAAATCCAGGCTGTGTGAGTGCAGACTCTGGGTTCATCACTGACAAAGCACTGGGGGGCTGTTCAGGTGCAAACATACAGAGCTGCTTTTCTTTATTTTGCTAAAAGCAGTTGCCACAGCGAGAGCACATGACTGATAAACTTCCTGGATTAGTCAGCAGGAGGATAGAGAATCATAGGCATGGTGACCCAGATTTTTGGAGGTATTCAGCTGGACAAATTGCTTTAATTTCAGAGAAAGTGAGACACCCTGAAATCTCCAAGCACTTTGCTATTTGTTCATCCTATCTTAGCACATTATCATTCTTTATGTGCTCACATGGCTAACATCTATACAGTATCTTTCCTGGACCCTCACTTTTGAGACTTACTCATTGTATTCTAACTGTCTGTTGTACCTCACCTCACATTTTCTTCTCAGCCCAGGATCAACAACTCACTTCTGAACCTGTCCTATTTCTGAACTCTTCTTTCTGGTGTGGTTCCATTACCTGAACACAAGAAACCACCTGCCTTCTTTTTCTTTTAAAGTTAGCAATCTTTCCGTTGACCTTTTTAAAGGGTCCCTGTCTTTGGCATGCAAGCAGGAAACAGACAGGCATGGAAGTGCTGTTACCCATTTGGGGAAACTGAGGCAGTGAGAGAATGAGTGAGAAAGAGAGAGCAACTGTCTACATGAATCACTCAAAGAGAACAAGAAATTGAACTCCAGTCTCTAAAGTCACAAGAGATCCTTAACCTAACCACCGGCTTTTCCTTCTTTGCAGCAAATCATGAATGACATGTTTCTGGTACTACCAAAGCTGAAGACAACCTTTGATGTCGTAGTTGAGGACTCCATACCTTGCTCGACCCTTTCTTCCTCTGCTAATTTTTCACTTGGCATTAAATAATTTCACCTAAGTGCAATGTTTGAGGGGAAACATGATGTAGAGAGATGTACACACACATAAATGCCTTGCATTTTCCTAGCTGAGTTCATCAGAGTTTTACTTCAAATATCAAGTCAGTCTCTTTAAGATGGAGCAACCAGTTAGTTGTAAATAAGCTTTGATTATGGCATGTTGAAGGAGGACACAACATTCACAGATATCAGGGTGTTTCTTTCCTGGGTATAGCTCAAAGAATACAAGTTGCTAATGGTAAAACAAGGTCAAGGCCAACATTAGACGCTGGCTGATCACCTGTGAGTGACATCCTGTGAGCTTCACAGCACCCCGAGTCTTTTCCATTGAACCAAGCAGGTGGAGGAAAACTGCTGAAAGCAAGCTGGAGGAATACTGTATTGTTTTTTCCATTCATTGCAATACATTGCTTTAATGTCTTCCCATCAAATGCATCTGTGAAGTAGAAAAAGAAGTCTTTCCCGTGCATTTTTTTGGTGTAGACTTAACAGAAAGAGAGTAAAACAAATCCAGTAGTGAGTGGTTCTCAAATAAAATGGGTAATAGATTTCCTTTACATTTAAAAATGAGTATTTAGAAGCACAGAGGATTCAGCGATCTTCTCTGCATAACAATGTAAGTCTGAAATCAAACCCATGGGTTCCCAGTCCCCAGATTTTGCTAGCAAAAGTGATCCTGAGAATCACCAGGACAGACTTGATCCATTGAGAATTATACCCTGTCTTCCTGACATCATAAACTGGCTGAAAGTCTCTTAAAATCTTTTAGGTTTTCACCTAAAACATGAACTGAACTCACATGCAGCTGGCACCAGGCTCCCTAGAGGTCATCCTGTTCATGTTTCTTGGTATTAGGTGTCTCTGAGGCTACTAAAACTTCACAGTCCTGACCTGCAGAGATCCAGGAGGCCAGATATCACTTATGTTAAAAAGCAATGACACCCATTGAGGATAGTCTGAATTCCTGTTCCCACCTCCCCTCTCCTCTCATCTACCTGCAGGTACTTCTGAAACAGAAATCTTTTGGATATATACCATGGGAGTCAGTGGGGGAAACATTGTCTCGTGTGAGATTCAGGCGCCAGCTCTTTGGGGATGTTCAGATCATACGTCTAGACGAGATAACATCCTTCTCCGAACCCAGGAGCTAACCCCAGGGGGACCCATTATTCATGTATAAAACACCAAGAGAAACTTGCACAGCATACAGCTTCCTTTTTCTTTCCCTCCCCCCATGAGAATTCATTTCATTTAACCCTTCCATCTCTACGAGACAGTTGTTTCCCTGCTCAAAACTGTGGCTGTTTACCCTTCCACCCTTCAGGGCTCAGTACTCTGCACCTGCAAAAACAGCACAGCTGGCTGAACAAAGCCAGGTGAGCCTTCAGCATCAGCTTTAATGTGAAGTCCAAACCCAGAGAGACCTCCTCCTTTCTGCATGGAGAATAACCAGCGCTTGGATGAGATCTCCAACGCTGCCTATAGTGCCTAGACAGCACAAAACACCTGGCAGTTTGCCCTAAGAAAGCACCTGAAGTTTCTCCTGAACTGGAGGAATCTCCAGAGACCATTAAGTAGTAATAAGGATATGCAAGGTCACAGAAGGAGTAAGAGATACTTCATTCTGATCTCCTTTCACTAACATCATGCCCTTTGAAAGTCTCATGAACTAGTGAACTTCAGGAAGTTTAAGAAACAGCTTGCGTACTAGGTGGTGGTAACTGGGGGTAGAACATTTCCCAAGACTGGGAAAAGTGTAAAAGCAATGAATGTCATCCAGACAGGTATTTCTCCCATCCTGGACTAGTCAAAGGGCTACACTTCCCTATTTCATGTTTCCCATGTCCATTGGGAACATGGCACAAGCCATGTCCAGACAGGATATATGCTAATGATTTGACAGGAGCTAGTCTGATTCTGTAAATTACTTAGCAAAACCTTTTCACCTTGGTTTCATGACTTTTTTCACTTAAACATCAACATCGTATTATGGTATCCACCAGGTTCTTGTCCTTAATGGCAAGGTCCTAAATATGTGGAGTCCAGTTTAGTGCCTCTGCTTTCTTTTTCTCCTCAGCATATTGCCCTTTTTGCCTAAAGCCTAAGTTTGGCTCATAATGGTCATTGTAGGAAAACACAAGTCATCACAGAAAAATCTTCTTGAGAAGACCTGCTTTGCAGATCTTGCAACATGGAAAGAGCCATTCATCTACAAAATTATCTGTCTGAACAGTTCTGTTGTTCAAAGACACAAGGGATTTGCATTTCTTTATGATGTCAGTTTGGCAGAAGAGAGGAAAATTTAGGCCCCTACAGTGACTGTTATATCTACAAATGATCTGGAACTTAGATGTCACTGGGCATGCATATCTATTAATGAAATGCAGTTACAGGCAACAGTAGCACAGTACTTCTCCATGTCACTGCATCTTGGCTCTGATTTGAGAAAGTCACTTCTTAGCAGGTGGTGGCATGCTTAGACCATATGGATCCAGCACCTTTCCATTTACAAGTGGTCATAAAGGAAGTATAGGAAGATGGGATCCAGCAGAAACAAATTACACTTACTGACCAAAACAATTAACCTTTTTTTTTTCTTTTCCTGTGCATTGAGAACTGCAGGGGTTTCACAACATCACAGCTGTGCCATCACAGAGATATAGACCCATGACTAGACCGGAGTAGTCAAATTTTTGCTAGCGACAACGTAGAAAAATCAAACGTATTTGATAAATATTTCTACATTTAGAAAGAAGAGGGATGTTGCACTCATATCATATGAGAATAATGAACTGAGTTCCCAGTCCATTAGTAGCTAAGCATGATGTTAAACAACTTCAGTGAGGGATAAACATTTTGAAATCAGTAGGCCTGGATAACTTGCACCCAAAGTCCTAAAAAGGTTGTCTGAAGAGATCTCTAGCCAACTCATGTTAGTTTCAAATAAATCTTGGCCTACCCAGGAAATTCCAGGAGATCAGAGGAGCTAATGTTGTGCCAATATTCGGAAAGGGCAAGTAAAATGACCCAGTTAATGGTAGCTGGGTTAGCTTGACACTGGTCCTGGGCAAAATAAAAAAAGAAGCAGAACTGGGAGTCAAATAATTAAAAATCAGAGGAGGAAATCTATCTAAGTCAGTCAACACGGTTTAGTAGAAACAGGCCTTATGGAACCAACACAATTTCGTTCTCTGATGAGATCACAAATTTTGTTAGCAATCTGTTGGGCATTTGTTAGCAAATGCTATTGTGGAGAAGTAATAGGACATTGTAAGGACTTTATCTTATCCAACATACTCATTTCAAAAAAAAGTTCTTCTTTCTAATATGAACAAATTCCACACTAGATCAGAACTGATTAAACAGCTGTGTAAAAAACACTTACGAATTAGGACACTTTTATAAGTAAAGGATTTCTGGAAGAGGAAGAAGGGGATATGAAATCTTCTGGGAGTATCAAATCTAGTCCCAGTGTTATCCAATATTTTCATCAGTGATCTGAAAGGGAAGGTGAAACTTTCAGATAAAACTGCAAAGGACAAGCATTGATTTTTTTTTTTTTTTTTTAGAAAACAACCCTCCCACACACAAATATTTCTGTCATGCTAGGAAGCAATGAAAAAGATGAAAAATGGGTGAAAATCTGAATCTTATCCTAATTTTAACTTGAGAATGAAAAACAGTATTTCAGCCTCTCACAAGATATTTTGAGGATATTTTTTCCCCTAAAAATGAAATGAGACTTTGATTTAAAAAGGTAGAGAAGTACTGATCAAGATGCTTGATAAACTGAGCCTCTTCAAGTAAAACATATTTTAATATAAGACTATGTGGAAATAGACAAAAAATAGGGAGATACTCTCAGAACAGAAAACTACTTTCTGAAGAATGGTGGTTCTGAAAGTCATAGTGGACAAGTAATTCAACATGTGAGAAAATTGTACTCAAAGAGTAGTTATCAATGGTTTACTGACAAAATGGAAGGTTGTAGGAGTGAAGTTCTGTGGGTACCTGTTGTTTCCTGTGCTATTCAATATTTTCATTAATGACTGGATGATGGAATACAGTTAGTTTGTTAAGTCTGCAGATGACACTGAGCTGAGAGTATCTGTGAATGTTTGAGAAGGCAGTGGGGGAGTTTAAAATGATTTTGACAGGCGAAATGGTCTGGAAAAAAATAGGGTGCTATTCGGTAGGAATGAGTACAAAGAATCATTCCTTAGGCAGCAATAATCAGTTTCCCAAAGATGGGGTAGGTAATGCTGGCAGGGTAGCAGGGATCTGGGGTTGCAGTGGAGCGTAATCTGAACATGAGTCAACAGTGTCATAACATTGCAAAAAAGGCAAACAGCGTGGGGATGTATAAACACAAGTGTCACCTGTAAAATATTTGCAGTAATCCTTTCCCACAGCTCAACATTGATAAAGTCTCAGCTGGAGACTCTATGGGTAATTTTGGACATCTGATGCCAAAGAAGATGCTGGTCAACTGGAGGAAGTTCAGAGGCAAGCGATAAGGTTAGAGGTCTAGAAAACATGACCATGGAGAAAGAGGAGGCATTGTTTATCCTAGAGAAGAAAAGACTGAGAGTACATAAAAGGATGATGCAGAAAGGAAGTGAATGATATGTTCCTCCATGTTCATGACAAACCAAAGTCATGGGCTTAAACAACAGGAGGAGTGATCCCAGACAGGAATGAGGAAAAAAAAGCTCTCTACTCAGAAGGTAGTGAATCACTCGAGTGCATTGCTTGGGGTGTTGTTCTCCTGGGAGGACTGCCGGAGGTCTTAAAGAGCAAATTAGAGAAACATCTGTAGGAATAAACCAGCTGGAATCAATCCTGAATTAGGGCAGGTAGATGGGCTGGAAAAGTATCTTAAAATCCTTGTCAGTCCTGTAATTTATGAACACTTTAATGAAAGAAACAATGCAATAAATGTTATAGTAGTACAGAGAGGAGTGTTGATTAAAAGTAGGGTGCTGGCTCTTTATGCAGTGACAAAATGTGTACGCAAATGGCATCAGCACTCTTGCTTTCTTCAGCACTCTTGCTTTTTTCAGCAGAATGAGGTAAATTATGTAAGAGAAAACAGAAATGTCACTGAGACTTGAAGTTTGCAGGGGAAATATAAGCTATCTGTGAACCTGAGTCCAATTTAGGTAATAGTTTCAGTCAAAAGAAGTGGGAACTTTTTAAATTTGATTAAAAATTGTGTTTTGACATCGTCAAATCAAAAAATTTTATTTTTTATTTTGAAACCATATTTTATTTTAAAGTCAACATTTAAAAAAGAACATTTAAAAGAAGATTTAGAAGCTGTTGGATCACTTCATAACAGAGCCAAATATTTCTCATTGGTTTAAAATTAGTTTAGGGTTCCTCTCCTCTGCCAATTATTAGCTCAAACCCCCAAAAATGTTTTTTCCAGCAATACTTCATTTGGTGATGGAAGGAAAAAAAGCTGATTATTCCCCAGTTCTATTTGTCAAGCCTTGTGAGATCTGGGAAAGCCTTGATTTGTAGCAGCTGTGCACCAGCCCACTTCAAGTACCTCTCTCAGGGCAGCCCTCAGCCTTGATAAAGGTAATTCTTTCTGCTTTAGACTGCAGGCTCTTTCCCTCTTGTCTACTAATTTGCAGGAGCCAGCAGGTATATTGCTCTATGCCTTAAAGGCTATCATAGAGAGAGCTATAAAAAAGCAAAGAAAAATTGGCTAGGGTGAAGACAAGGGCCTTGAAGACTCAATAAATGAGCAAGCAGATGAAATGCCATAGTCGCTGATACCTAGGAAAGCAAAGCAGTGGTTTCTTCTGGTCTTAAAACTGAATTAATCTATGATCCATCAATATATTCTTCCTTTTCTTTCCTGATGGCTGTATATAATGTCTCCTCTCAAGTGTACTTACTGTGTCTTGTGTTCCTCTAGTCCTTCACTGCAGAGCAAAATTGTCTCTACAGATGTAGCTGCTTTGCCTATAAACAGGGTTGCACAACCAACCTCACCATACTTCCTTCCACTTACTTCTCTGATCAGCCCTATCCACACATCACAGAGCCCTTTTTTCTTTTCATCATCTTCTACCATATCCTTCTGCCTCACATGTTTTTATTCAGTCCTCTGCCTCCCTCAGGCTGACCTCTCAGCCAAGCATCTCTATGAAGAGCTATCAGCCTTTTTCTTCTTCAGTAATTAGGTTGCTGTTGTTCAGGCCAAAATCTCCTTTTGAAGTAAGGGTATAAATATTTGTCCAATAGTTGCTGAGACTCCTGGACACTTTCTGTTAAGTCCTGTGGGATATTGCCTCTGTATTTGGGGGCTTATTTTCTTTCTCCTGTCTTTAAACATGAGCCTTGAAGAGGGCTCCAGCCTGAGGCAACTTCTTTGTAGTTGATGTATTTATTTTTGTTTTTTTAGAAGTAAAAGGTGCCTTTCTTCTCTCAGGCAACACATGTAAAGTCAAGTGTCTGAGTCATGTCTTGCTTGCACCAGGAGTCACTGACACTAGCTGTGGAACTGTAAGGATATCAAACTGAGGTAAGCATGCTCAGAATCAGGCGCTGTGCATTTCTAGGTATTTTATCAAGGTGCAGAAGAAAAGGAACAATTTTGAAAGATTCTCCCCTTCCCAAGCAAATCTGCATGAAATTAATAAAGCCAATGTTCCTCCTGTAATGCTTGTTGGACACAGCCTCTCTTATACAAGCAAGAGAAATTAATTCAATGACTTACCATTGAAGCGCTTTGCAATTGCTAGTTAGTCATGTAACTCTGTGACCTGGTAATTCAATGAACTCTGTTCATTTCAGCTGATCCCGGCAAGTAACGGAGAGGGATATAGTTCAGAAGGCTTCTGGCAACAAGCGCACTTGGTGGTCCAGCCTCTGCAGTTTTCACTAACTGTTGTTTCTGAGCAATTTGTCCAGGTCCAAGGCATGGAAGGACTCTGTTTTGTGACCAACAGGGATTGGACTGCACACTCCTCTCCAAGTGTCAGGAAGAATTTGCACTAGCAATGACTCGTGTTACCCTCTGTCCCCTCTCCTGACTCTACTCTTTCTTCCTGCATCTGAGCACTCCTGCTCAGTCCTATTCCCTGTTGAAGAATATGGAGGTGCTTGGAAGGCACTTGTTTGCTCATTAATGTCTGCTTTGTGGTGTCCTTTCACCATGGATGCCTGTTTATTTCTCCTTATAGTGACTTTTGCTATTAGTATTGTTTGGACTCCTGATTAATATGTTGGGCCCAGAAGCTTGCATCTCTTCCAGATTGCATCCATGCTAAGATAGGAGAATGAACAAATGCCTTCGAATGTCTAGAGCAGGAAAGACTGGTATTAGGCCATCAAGATTATTTTCTGCTATCAGTGCGGTCTTCTGGAACATGTGTCCCAGTCTCAGCCATAAGAGAATATGGACTATCTTGGGTGACAGAAGAGCCAGTACTCCCACCTGTCCTCCAACATCTTCTTGCATCCTCTAGGGACATTACAGGCAAGCTGTGATGATGAAGTAAAATTCTGCTTGAGCAAAGTGGGGCATAAGTCCCCCTTCAGAATAGCTTGAAAAGGAAAGAACAAACTCACTCAGAACAGCAAAAGGATTCTAAAGGATGAATCTGGCAAAGCACAGTGTATATATGTTTCATTAAAAAATCCATATAAATAAAATATATAGCACTGAATGTGCTTCCCCAACACAGATTGTATCTCCTGTGGCACTGTATGCTCTCCCATTTCTCTCTGAATTAAAAAAGCAAGTAATTCAACCCACCTGAGAGCAAAAGCAAGGTGCAAGGAAACTGTCTTTAAACAGGATGAGCAAGTGCTAATGAAAACTAAGAGCCCACTGCGAGTGTGTTACAAAGAAAAACTTTGCCTCTGAAATAGGTTTTATGTTTCCCTGAAGCCAGGAGTAGCTGCACTTATACCAGTTCCACACTCTGTCTGATATTGATATGTCTGAGTCATCTTTGAAAGCCTGGCACTTTCTTCTGATAGATAAATATAAACCCAGATGAATTTCACCCATCTGCAAGAGAAATCATTATGAAATTAACCAGTGATCAACCAAACCACATGGGGAGCTCAGAAGGTTTTTTTAGTCTTTTTCAAATGGCTGGCTGCTCTCTCCCCATCTGGTTGTGTTTAGCTCTGAAATATAATTTGCAGTGCTGATCACTTCTGGGTAGACCATACAATTAAGGTATTTGAAAAACAAACATTTCTAAACCACTGATCTTTGGGGAGATGGCTTAGAAAGGACAGCCCATTTTCCAAGAAGATGGTGGGGAAAGGGAACCTGAAAGGTTAAGATAACATTGAAAAGGAAACAGAAATAGTCCAGAGAGGAGGGGAAAAAAAAAAAAAAAGAAGAAGAAAAAAGAAATCTAATAAACAAAACCAGCCACACAACAAGTTTTATAACTACTTCTCTAGTGCTTTCAGACTAATATTATTTGAATGCCTTAGGTGATTCAGCCTGGTTTCTATGTATTTGTATGGATTCATGCTATTCTAGAAGGAATATATTACTGAGAAATGGGCGTTTGAAAAAGGGAGATATTTGCAGCCATAGAAAGAGTTTCAGCTCTGTACCTCTGTTTTGGACTTTGCAGTCTCAGATTTCAAGTGGGGAAGATGGCAGGACTGAAGGCCTAGAAACAAATTTGGACATGCTTCTCCCTTCTGGTACCCTGCTGATAATTTCTCTTTCCCACCTCAGTGTAGCACATTTTGGCTCACCTCCCACAATCCTCAGGCAGCTGCGTTTTTCTTCTTAAATAATTCCAAAGCTGTTCGTTGCTGAAGATAAGGGCTGGCTGCATTCTCAACAGAAAGATGATTTTAAGTCAGGAAGTTTGGTAAAGTTCCATTTTGATTGTTTTATCAGCTACCCAAGAAGATAGAGAAGGTAAAAAATAAAGACTATGATTCTGTGGCTGGTGTAGGAACATAAGATTTCAGAAGTGAGCCAGAAACCCAGGCTGGAGCGGCTTTGAACTCTTCCTGAGTTCAAATTTAGGTGTGAATGCTGCTGAAACACCACCATGTAATCAATTTAAATCAAATTAAATCAGGATCTACAAGGGAAGGCTCAACCTAGACTCTAGCTGAAGAGTTGAAGCCCATCCCTAATAATAGTACTGCTACTGTAATCAACATCACTTTAAAAATGACTGGATAATAGATGGATAGAGTATCACTGGATTTCCTTGAAGTCAGTGGCCACCATTGCCTGAGGAGAGAACAGATTTTGCATCCTGCAAAAGGAGGTGTTAGAGAGGCCAGTGTAGAAGCCTCCAGAATGTTAGATAAGCTTTGGCTAAGCCTTTTGATACTTGGATGCTTAAGCAAAGATAACCTCCAAGCTTTTGGCAGCCCTGCCCACAACTAGCTGAAACACAGAAGGACCCAGGTAATTATCTGAGGTGGTAAGAGCAATTATGGAAAGTGTGTGAAAGGTAAGAGAAATTCTACCTGACACCAAGGCTTGTTCTCACATCTCATTTTTTTCATACTTGATACAAATTCTTTCCTTTCCCTTTTGATTTTAGTGTTATCTGAAACATGTCTGTTGGGGTGATGAGCCTTAGCATGGCTTTGCCTCCTTCCCAGGCAATTCTCCAAAGACCTGGAATGTCATGGGCTTGTGAGAATGGGATTTAAATCCTGACTCCCTCTCCCAGTCTGTTACTGAGATTAGGATGCTGTAATAATTCATTTTCCATTTTTCGAAATGTTGTTACCCAGAACATTATAGTCAAACCCACAGAGCTAGACCTCCCCAGACTTTGGGAAGACTGCATCCCAACATGTCAGCTCTTCTAAGCAGTATGCAGGAGTTGCTGAATCCCTGGAAAGCACCTAGGGAGCTTCCATAAACAACTTTTAAAATGATAATGATAGTTAATGACCTAATTTCCTAGCCAGCCAAAATACCTGCAGAATCAAAGTTACATATCTGAATTAATCTAAACTCCTGGGAGGTTTTGTTCTGGACTTCATCTTCACAATTACTGCTTTCTGTCTAGCATTCCTTGAGCCAAATCAAGACCTCAACTTAGATACCAACAATGTAGTACATAGTCTTAGATTATTATTTATGCTCTGTAAAATGATAGAGATTGTAGGACTGTGTAGCAGCAAGGGATGGCAAGAGAAACCCTAGTTCAACTCTTCAATGAGGCAGAATCAGATGTATATACAGAATATGCTGTATAGACAGCAGTCAAGCTTCAAAAAGCTTCAGGAAAAAGATATTACATGCCCTCCTAAATTTATTGTTCCCATTACAGTTAGGTTTTTCCTAATTTCCAAACTGAATCTTCTTTGCTGTAAATGAGACTTCCTCCCACTCATCTTTTCACCAGTTGCTATGGTGAAAGAGTTACCACTATCCTCTTCATGACGACTTTCCACATACTGGAAAATAATTTATTATGTCCCTCCACCTTTCTTTTTTCTTTATTTTCTGTACTGATTTGTAACATGCAGGCCAATTAATATTCCTGAATTTACCCTACAACTTCTCTCTGTACTAGAAAGACATTCAAACTGTGCTGCATCCAGTTCAGAGTGAGAACTGAACTATGTGGGACTCGCTAGGCAAATCTATGCACACTGCAAAATCAGCGTGTTTTGCCTGCCCTTGCAAGAGAGCCTTTTGTGGTGAATTCCTCGGAATTATCATTTAATTGCCATGGAGCTCATGTTGCCAAGAGTTTGAAGATGCAAAGATTGGATGCTGGTACAATTTCCAACTCATGGGGTACTTAACTATTCCAGAAAAGACTCCAGCTCCTCCTAGAGCCACAAGCCCATAAGCCTGTCTTCTGCTGAAAATGACATTTACAGAGTTTCTGACTTGTGATATCATCTCCTTTTCCTAGTAACACTGGATAGAGTTGGTTGGTTTGATTTAGCCTTCCTTTTCTCGGAAGTCCTCCATTTCATCAGCTTCTATCTAGTTACAAAGTCCATAAAAGTGCATGAAATGTTATCCAGTAGCCTGAGAAATGGAGAGAAAGTTTTAACTTAAACCTAATGAGAGGAAACAGGTTTTCCCCTTCCTTGACATCAGTTTTCTGTGACTAGCAAAAGAATAGCTGCTCAGCTGTGCATGAAAGTTCCCCTTTGTGCAGATAGCTTCTGTTTTGGTTGTCCTGTCCTTACCTCCTAGTACTTAGGTTCTTTTGGTGAGAGGATCAGGATTTGGGAGCAGCCTTGGACAGCAGTCATTGGTCTAGTTATACAATAGACTGGAGAACAGGCTACCTGTCTCCAAAACTGTCAAAGAACTGTCAGTAAGATATGGTAAAAGTGGCATGGAAGATGCCACACCATGCCCAATGGGAACACGCATTACACAGACATTTGAGCAAAATACAGTTGTGCATCCTCCCTGGGAGCAAAACTACCTCTCTTGGCCCCTTGCCAAATTCCCTCTTTGCACCCAGAGAAATTTCTCTTGTGGGAGTTAAAGGCAGACCTGTCTTACACACAGTGCAGTCGCTAAAAAACTGTGTGTATATTATGTGATATTATGTATATCACTAGTTGTGGGTAGGGCTGCCCATATATATGTATAAAAATACATCTATATAATGAATATATATAAAATAAAAATACATCTATATAATGAATATATATAAAATGTATACATATGTGTATATGTAGTGTGTATATTACATGATATGTGTATAGCAATAAAAACTGTGTATAAAAAACTGCGTGTATATATATAGTTTTATTTGTGTATATAACCTAATTAAAATGTTGTCATTTTCTCTCTGTCTTTAGAAATTCTCATGTTTCCTATTACTATCTACAAAAAAGCAAACAAAAATTTCTTTTACAGAATTGCTAAAAGTTCATGATGATATTCTTTATTTTACAGGTACTAAACAGTTTCCAAATTACAGTTGAGGAGTATGTGCTATTGCTTAGGAACGTATTTCTTAGAAAGGAAAATCATATAAACTAATGTTCATGCTCCATTTGTATTCACTTTTGTTTAAAAATCCATGCAAGGGTATACATTGCACCCAGAAATACAATAAGGAAACAAAGATGAACTGTAGACTGTTAGTATTTTATACTACATAAATTAGATTCTTACAGCCATGTGGAATTCGTGAGCTACAGGAGATACACTATGCCATGGATTATACTTTATGCAGTTATGTTTACATTTATTTGGTAACGTTCAAAAATGCAGGGGGATCCAAATGAATCTCTAAAACAGCAGGGCTGCAGGAAACAGCCGACTTGGACAACTAAGCCCAGGACTTGATTAGCCATCTGCTTTGGTACCATGTGAAATTATTTTTTCTCCCTGCTACCATTGTACCTCTTTTTTCAGTAGAGCTCAGCTTTCCTGGCCTTCATCACAGTGAATCACCAGGAACTCAAAAACCCAGCCAGCATACACACTACTTTATCTGCACTGCTTTATGAGTTTTCAGGTGCCAGAACAAAGATCAAATGCTTCTTATCTTCAATTTCACAAATACACATACATATAAACTTGGAGTGCTCTGTAGCTAAATATATTTCCCATTTATTATAGAGACTTTTATTCCATTTAGTTATACAAATCTTCTGACTATTTGTAAAAAATGGTAGTTGACTCTATATTCTGCATGAACTGTATTAATGTAGTATTAGTGTTATTATAGTTATTTATTGTTGAGTCGGATTCTGAATTCCTTTCTTAAGCCAAATTCCCATTGGCTTGCATGTGAGTTTTGTCTGAGTGAAGACATCTGATTTTCACCCTTCCATAATTCCAACTTTGGGGTCATTCATTGCAACTTATTTTAAAAACTAATTATACCCAGCTATTAGGTACATCATCATAGGTGAAATGCCATGATGAGTGGGATGAGCTACAGGCGGTCTGAAAGACTGCACAGCAACACTTCACCATGCGATAGCACAGGGAACAAACCATATTACACCTCCAACAGAAGCTTGGAGAAAAAGAATCAAGTTTCCATGCTGGAAAAAAATCTTGATGCAAGGTTTCGTAACCTTTCATCTTGACACCAACAGTCAATGAGTCCACCTTTGCAAAATATACCAAAGTTGCTCAGAGCAGGCCACTGAAAGAAAAGTGGAAGGATAAACTTTCGGCTGGAAATAAGTTCATTACAGGACAGAGTTCTGCTTTGCAGCATTCTGTAGGGTTGGACTGGGAACTACACTGACCCAAAGTGTGCAGTGGGCTGAGGGGACCTATCCATACTCTGTGAACAAGACTGTTTCTTGACACAGCTAAATATTCACCTTATTTTTTCCCAAGCTTTCATTCTTATTGCCATGTGAGTGCAAGATTTATCTGACAAAAAAGAGTACCATCAAGCAGATTAGAATAAAGAACATTGGCTATTAAATGTGATTTATCTGTGGTCTTGAAATACTGAGAATGGCTTCTTATGTGCAGCCATATGCATCTGCCACTAAGTACCCATTCTGAAGGTACAAGTCAGAGTTCCAGTCTTCCCTGCACTGTTGGGCAAGTAAGTGGCTTAGTAAGGGCTTGAAAGAGTTCAAAAAAAAAGAGGCTTATGGCAGACAGAGGTGATGAGACAGACCCCTGTTACTGTTGGCAAAGATTTCAGTGTAGTTTTTAGAGAAATAATGACCTTTTGGGTTGTGATTGGCTTGCTGAGCACTTCCTTTGTCATATAATTGCCCATGAAATTGCAGCCCATACGGTTAAAATATTAAACCAGATAACATTACACTTTTTAATCCACAGCTGAGACAAAGCAGAGATCAGGAATAATCCTGCTCAACAGCACCACGTTTACTGTCTGATGTGGGAGAAGTTCATTAGGTTTTAAGTAGAAACACATTTTTTAAGGTTACATAATCTGATGCTCAGATTTCCCCCTCCCTCTCAAAAATAATTAAACTAAATATTATGAAAGATTAAGAAGTTCTTCAGTCCTTTGGTTCTAGGGGAGAAGAAGGTGCACCTGCAGCTGGGGTTTTCCTTTCTCTTGCTCCCAAACCCATTGCTCAGTGAAGCATATTTCTGCAGTGTGTCTTGTATAGAATCACACATTCAAATCATCAGAACCTGACTCAGCTGTTACTCAGTACTTCCTCTGGCAAAAGCAATGGAAATTTGCCTGAAGGAAGACTAAAGACTGAATGCAAATGGTAGGAGACATAAGGATCTGAGACACAGGAACTGGAAGGACAAAGGAACTCTAAGATCACCTGGTTCATGTCCCACAACTACCTGTTCTGGCAGTTTTGCTCCTTGGGAAACCAAGATATAATCCTTGGATGCACACGAAATTCAATGTGTTGCCTGTTGCTCTTCATGAAAGTACTGAAGGACAGGGAATGAGCGGGAACATTTTCAGTAAGCGTTTTCAGGTTCTGCCTGCTATCTGTTGTCCTTGGAATCGGTCTTGAGTATTGGCAGGAGAAATGATTACAGAGAATGATGCTCCCCATTCTTGGTCGTGTTTCTGTTTAGAGTGCAATGAGTAAAGCACGTCCTGGGGCACAATGTTCCAAAATGTCCTTAAGGCGAGACACAGAAATCAACATAGCAAATCTATGCTGAAAATACATTTTAGAAATGTTCTTAATTTAAGAACATTAAGAACATTTAAACTCAAATTACTCAACATCAGTCAGAATATTAATGGAGCTAAAGCAATTCAGAATGGTTTGGGTAAGCCAATAAGAGATCCTAAAGTTGAATTTTAATCTCTAACATAAGAAGTCATCTCAAATTAAGAATACTTCTTATTTTCCATTTTCTTCCCCTCTCCATTTTCTATTTGTAAGTGTAGACATTCCTGCCAACAGGCACCTAAATAAAATCGGATGGATTTTTCAGAAGTGCTGAGTATAAACAAATCTAATCAAAATCAGCAAGAACAGTGGATGTTCAGAAATTTTAGGTGCCCAAATAGGGATTTGGCTTCAGAAAAATAGACGCCCTTGTTTGAGAACTTTTGGCTCCAAGATATACTACCCAGCCCATTGTATGAGTGTAATGTTCAGTGAAATGTCAAGCTCTGTTTAAACCTCTGGGAAAATGATAAAGTCCATGCATGCTTCTGCAGCATTCAGCATTCACCCGGGAAACTGCCCCTTTCTCATTTCTTGCAATTTGCAAACAAAATTCAATTCAAGGATCATAATGTTCTGCTTTTCTCTCCATATTGCTCTCTCTCTCTCTCTCTCTCTCTCTCTTTTTTTAACTCGTAGATCTGTTTATTTCTTTTCCTTATTTTCATCATTCTGCAATTTCAAGCACATAAAAGATGCCAAAGCAATAGCCCTGAAAGCAGTTTTCCAGGTTGAACTTGGAGATGAAAGATTACATCACTCACCAAGCCTGGGCTCTGGGGCCCACTCAATCAACATTGCGAAGAGTCTTCTCAGAAGCTACATCAGCCTTGCTTGTGAAAGTGCTTTGTGTGGTGGGCACAACTGGCTGCCACAAGCTAGGCAGATGTCAGCATAAACCAGAAGCCACAAAAATGACCCTCATTTTACAGTGACTTTAGACATTCAACTCCTCATAGTGAGGGAAGGTCAAGCCCAAGGTGATCTAAACAAGGGTAGGTCCTATTCAGTTTACAGAGAAACAATGCACAGAACAGTGATTTTTCATTCTCATGTGCAAGGCCTCAATACTACAGGTTCAAGGGCAAGATCTTGTGGTCTCCCCATTGCCAGTGGATTTTACTTGTGTCAAGAAGAAAGTAAACTGAAAAGAGGGGGAAAGAGAGGCTAAAAGAAAAGCTGCATCTCAGGCTCAGTCAAAAAGTTCAGGTAGCTGGAAACAGGGTTTGGCTAAAAGAAAAAGGACACAAATTAATCAATACAGATATTATTTCCAAGCTTCCAAGAGAGTATTGCAATCCAGATTTCTGGCCTGGGAGTCAGACCCTTGTCCAGTAGCAGCTGTGTTTTATGTACCCAATCCCCTCTTAACATCTTCCATTTTAGCAAAGTCTCTGCATACTTCTGCTCTTGCTCTCTGCAATTCAGATGAAACAGCTGCAAGACAGGCAACAACTTCTTTAATTCTTCTCTCTCACTGCAGTAATAAAAAAAAATTAAGCTGGTTGACACTACATGAATGAGAAGGTTAATCAAAATCAGACCCCACTGGTGGCCCAATTCCAGTTCAGCTCAGACAGGTGGCAGGGGTAAAGCCAACTCCATGCAAACTTCTGAAACATGATGCAGATTATTGGACAGGGTCCGGGATGTATGGGACTGTGCAGGGAGGTCCTTTCTATTACAGACTTCACCAAAGATGGGCCCTCATCCTGCTGGTGCTCAGTCCTCTGCTCAGGATATGTGGCTTCTCTCCTCTCCTTCCTCACTTCCGGCCTGAGGTAACTGCTCGTTGGAAAACCACCTATCGCTTGTTGTAGTTTAGTATGAACAAGCATTCTCAGAAAAAGGCCATCATGGGCCATAGGGCACACAGCATCTATTTATTTTCCATTAGCATTAATTACATTTTAAAAAGTCAGGTCTTTCTTTCCTGTCTTTGATTGGAACTAACAGAGGTAGGTCCAGTTCTGGGAAACACAATTATTCCTCCTCGACTGAGCACAGACAGATGTGTGGGTTCAGAGGAGAAAGTCCCAAGCCTATGACTCAGATGGCCAAAAGTCTCCAAACAGGCCTAATTCTGGAATAAATTATTTTTGCTGACAGAAACTCACAGGCAGAAGCCATTGAAGATTTGCTTTTGAGAAGTGAGAGGTGCCTACACACCTAAGTGAAGCCAACAAAAGTTGCAGATCCTTAGAGCATCCAATTCTTAGACCCATAAGCCTGTTAAACATCAGACAACAAGCTGGAATATCTAAGTTAGCTGCTTAATAGCAGAAGGCTTCCTCTGTAAATCACGGTGTTAAAAGCAGGGGAGCTCAGGGCTTTAGTCTTCTAAATGGCCCTTCAATCTAGCTATTAATGAAAGCTACCCCTTCTTAGCACTGCAGTTGGGAGATTGATGACCAAGGTCTCAAGATCTCAATGCTTCAAGCTGTACCTGCTTCTAATTCCTGTCTCCTAATCTTCATTTAGAAATGGCTATGAAATGCAAAGGCTGCATCCTGCTTTGTATCTCTATACAGAGTCTATCACAGTAGTAAATATTGGTAGTAATTAGAAGTAATTAGGGCAGGAGAGAAGGGGGCTTTTTTTCTTTTTTTCCTTGAGGTCTTAAATGATGTTAAAGGGTTAAAATAGTTTAAAAAAAAGGTGTAATTTACACATTTCAGTGCTGAATATTAAGGAAGAGGTCTTAAAAAATGAAAGGATACATTCCAAAGGTTGATAACACAAGAAAAATCCACCAGCTTTGCTTTCAAACCACAGTGGAGATGCGCAGTCACAAAGAGCAGAGAGGATCAGAGCAGACCAAAACAGAGCAGAGCAGAGAGGAGAAGAGAAAAAAGAAAGAATACAATTCATCTGGAAGCCATTGAGGATCACCTCCTAAGAAGGGGTATGACGAAAGTAGACGCTATCATATACATATGACCTGGAAAATGGTGGGGAGTGTCCTCTTGCAGAACGGCTGAAGAACTACTCTGTAGGCATAGTCTATGAGTGATCAAGGAGGACAGGTCCTGCCATTACTTGCAGGTCTTTCTGGAACTGACAGACACCTTAATAATATGAGGACAGTTCCCTTCTTCTGTGTTTTGGCCAAATCTCTCAGCAAAAAATGCAAATCATGGGATTCTGTGCACAGTATCCCAGCAGCCTTCACTCAACATGTGTGCCCAGCAAGAGTCATCTGCTCAGTCAGGACCTTGGCAGCTGCTTTTGCCAGCTCAAGTCTCCTGTAAAAGGAGGCCTCTCACAGTATTAATGTTTTCTATACTTACCCTTTGGCAGCCCCTAGATCCATTGTTAGATTGGTGTATTTCCCACTCTGGCCAGGCTCTTTGGCTACAGTAAACTCCCCCAACCTATGTCTTCTTAATCCTAATCTCTGAAACACTGGCAAAAAACCAAAAAAACAGTCCTGCTGTCCCGAAGAGGTCTTAGGGCCTTTGTAGAGTATTTGTGAAGCCCTACACCCATCCAGCGGCTTCCTTCCTGCTCTGCCAAGGGGAAAGGGAATTCCAGCATATTTTATACAGTTCAGAGTCTCTGAAGAGCTGTTCACATGCCACCATCTTCTGAGGCAAAGGACATTTCATGTGGTTTTGGCAAGCGAATGGAAGTGGAAACCTCTGTGCTACCTACTGCTACCCAATGGATGTGTTTGTTTTCCATTTGGAAACATTCTGTTGAGTAAAATCCTGGCTAGGAAAGCTCCCTGGCCATCCCATTTATATTATTTTTCAAGCAGAAGGAAATGGCTCATTATGTTCCTGTAGCATGGCACAATTGCAGAACCTTCCTCTGCCCACTTCCTCATTAATTCCCCTAGCAACCAGGCAGATCAGAACATTTCCATATTAAATCCCTCTAGAAAGGATTTTTCTAGCTGGGTATTCCTTTTCCAAGAGAAGTCACCTCCAGATTACTCAGAGGACAGTGCATAGGATCCGGGCAGGCAACAGCATGTTTCAACCTGGCTTCTGGGATTTCATTTTCAGTGTCATTGGCACTTGTGTGAACTATGAGTGACTTCACCAGGACTGCTGTACTTACACTGGACTTCATTTGCATTGTGAGAATGATTTGGAAATGGCTTTCTGAAAATCTGAATTGACTGAAAAGGAAGAGTGGGCCGAAGTCTGTACCTTGAGCCTGGTGCTCCGGAAGGCTGGGCCTTATTTCTTGTGCTAAGAGAGCTTTGGCAGTAGCTGAGTGACAGGCTTAGCTTTCTCATTCTTTGAGGATGTTTTATTTGTCCTCCAGGACTCCAGCTGCAGCACAGGGGTAAACAGCACTTTGTACAGGGGCTCTGAAGAAATGTTCATGGAGAAGGATTCAGGTACTAAGGGAGAGCAAACTCACATATAACACGTGTAATATACATAACAAGTTACAGCTGGTAGCATTGAAGTCTGCCTAGAGAAAAAGTCATCAACAAACCCTTGATTGTCATTCAGAATTTTCTCCTTCAGAGAGACCAATTCACACATTTGGACACTGACATCTAATCTCAATATGTAGGTGCCAAGAAGTGTTTATATCTCAGCTATTTAAGGTTCCCTTACAGCCAGTGAAAATCTAGTCAGTATAGTCACTGGAGGGGAGAGATTGATTTACCTGATAAAATCTAGGGACAGATTTGTGTTGCCCACAGACATGTTTCTATTCTTTCAGCTTGGGATTTGCTGCCCTATCAAATAAAAAGTGATCACCCTTTCTTGAATCTCAATTATTGTCATTCACTCTATCAAGTGAGCTTCTGTTCATCTACAGAAATATGTGGAAATCCTTCATGAATATGTTTTAGCAAGGTTGATTGAATATGAAGTGATTAAGCCTTTACCTGAATGAGCCCAGTGGTCCCCCATACTGCTGAGGAAATTGGACACCATGTACACGTGTATTAGTATCAAAATATCAGTTCTAGTTCTAGCATCACTGATGAGATTTACATTACTGGATCAAAGAATAGAAGTTAGCACATTTAATTCAGGCAAAAAGTATCAGTGCTCCAATGCTACTTTCACAGTTGAGGATAATTGGCTGCTTGGTGACTTTATGAGACATTTCTAAATGACAGTTTCCCTGAAAGTAGAACTACCTCTTGAACTCTTCCCAACTATAAACTAACCACATTGACTCTCCATCTATTATGTATCTGTTCTTGTTGATACCACTTTAGCATGGTAAAAGAATGGGATATAGAAAGAGGAGTGTGTCAGGAAAATGACTTTTAAGTTCATTTCAAATTCAGAATAAAAAACCCCACAACTTCATATCCATTTTACATGGAAACAAAAGTTCAGATTTTTTTTGATCAATTAAAGATTTTTGGTCCATTTGAAATACTTTTTTTTTTAAAAAAGAAATGGAAACATTTTGCCTCTATTTTGGCCTTCAGAAAGTCTAAAAAGAGATCATCTCAAACTGAAGACGTGGAAAATAGATGGTTGAAATTTCCCAGTTAAGTGCTTCTTAAGAGAAAGAAAAAGTCAGTAAAATATCAATCTTGAATCAGAGCTACCTTTTTTTTCCTGGAAAGAAGCTCCTCAAAGAAAATTTCTCCCTACTTCTCCCTTAAATCCTGCCCAGTCCCAGTTTCAATAGAATATGTCATGGTTCCATCCCTATTTCTGTCACTGTGGCTCTTTCAGAAGTTTTTTGGTGCATTCCCTTTTACAAGACTACTTGTAGTACGTGTCATCCTGTACCATCTGATCACAGAATGGATAAGGAAAGCTAGTGATAGCTAACGACAGTGTCTTGTGTTAGTAAGATGAGGTAGCAGGACTCATGTGTGCCATGTTTATTTGACCACTATCTGCTGTTACCAGTTACAGCATGGTGCAGTACAGTGAGAATGTCTAAACTTAATTAAAAAGCAAAAAATGCAAACAAAGAAAATAATAAAAAAAAGTAATAACCACTAGCAGTGGCAGCCTCACACCCTATTTATTTCCCCTTCAAGTTACCTGACACCCACCAGGTTCAGTGGAACTATCTGTTTTTATCAGCCCTGAATTGGTGGCATTTCAAGTATTTCACACAAGCCATCTGTTTCATAGAGGTTTTTGCAAAAAAACCTGCTTCCCAGAATGACAAAGATGCAGGGAGGAGTTTCTAAAATCATCTGTCTGGCTAAGTTCCTGCTGGAATCATCCCTTTAATGCTACTGGAATTTCCAAACAATGAATTAATTAATTGTGCAGTACAGTTAGTTAATGTGAGAGCTTTGGAAAAGTACATGCTGCCTATATATATAATATATATTTGTATATATACATATATGTTTGTATAAACACATATATAGCTATATCTCCTTGGAAATCGAAGTAAACAGCGGACCATACTCCAGAGAAGTTCAGGACTGAAGAAACTCTAAGTTCATGAGCAACTCAGTTTATGCATCAATGACATTGAAAACTCAGCCACAGAATACCAGGGAGAGCTGTAAATAATGACAGGGGATCCTGAAGCTGAGGGCGGGTTATCACTGGTGTACAATGCATTTTGTGAGTCAGGACTGAGTTACCTTGGCAGAACCGGCTTCAGGGAGAAGTGCTCAGCTCTCTATCAGGCCTGTCTTTGAAAAATCTTGATGCTCTCTCATTTTCACGAGCGTCACATAATAATGTTTTCAGTAATGATGAAGTCCCAAGGGCAAATGGTAAAAGAATATCACTCCATGAAAAGGACTGCAACAAAGGCTGAAATGTGGTAACAATTTCGTTCTTGATATATCTCTGGGGAAAGGCTGAATGCATTCCAACCCAAACAGAGCCACTCACCTTTATTCTCAGTGTATTGCTATCGTATGTCATGTAGCATTTTGTACTAGGTCTTGCTGAAATACTCCTTTCTAAGTCTCTTAATTTTTTTAATAGATATCATCCAACTTCCTGAAAATTAGTACATAATAATATGTTCTACTGTAAGTAATATTACAAAAACTGTGTTTCCATGCCACATGTATTTGCTTTTTCCACTAAATAAAATCACCACTCTTAATTCAGCATTTTTATTCACCCTTCACAAATGGGACAGCTGAGAAACAGTGAGACTTGTGTTTGGTTCAAAGCCACAAAATGAATCGACTGTCCAGAGACTTTCTCTATGCAGTTCTACAGTGTGTATTAAGTCCTGTTCCCCTTTGCCCCTCAGTCACTAGCCTAATAAATATTTAAGAGAGAATCTGAATCTGAGACTCTCAGTGTTTTCCCGTGTTTTGCTTTCACAAGATGTAGAAGCAGTCTGCACGCCTTCCACCAGTTCACTCCAAGCACAAAGTCTTGGGGCTAGCCCTACATTTTCCGTAGGATTGTATGCCAGGCAGCTGTCTGAGACATGGCATGCTCTTCATCTGTGCTTTGTGCAAGCAAATAACCATCAGCATGACTTCTGGGACTTCTTTGCTTCCACATCTCCTCTACCTTGCTCCACATGTTGTCAGATTCTCTTTGGAAGGTGCAATGCCAACTTTCTTGCATGATTTTCGTTTCCTAAATTTGCAAGGAGGCAGGAGGGGGTATGTGAACATAAAAGCATGGTTGGGACCAGTGTAATAGATAACATGGGCCCAGGCTTTCTCACCATCATACTCCAGAACATTCCTAAAATTTGTTTCCCAGCCAAGCCTTCTGTCCAGACTAGATTCACAGGGTTGCACTCTGGTGAGCCGTTTGGGCTGAAGCAAGTGATTCAGTCTCTCTACTCAACTGCCAAGCAAGACAGGTACTTCCAAATACTCATCCTATGACTCTTAGGCATGATCTTTAGGAAGACTGAATATCTCTCTGCCTCTATCTAATTACTGAGGTGAATCTTGTCTGTGGTGACACTGAGGCTGAGCAAATGCCCATTACTAAAATACAGTGGAGTCCTCCCTTTGTGTGTGAAAGCTTCAGAGGAAAAAGGAGAGAACAACAGGAGTTTTCCTCCATCCAATAGCCTGATTTATTAATGAGCCCCAGGGTATATCAATAAGCCCTTTCAATTCTGTGAAGAGTGAAAGAAAACTACAAGTGGTAAAAATCCTAGACAGAGTCTCAAGAGAACATCTTCGCTTTCTTTCTTTTTTCTACTACTGTTTTTGCTGCTCTGTTTTTAAATGTCTGCTTTTGCTGGCAAAACTTCCTCATACATCAGTGAGACTCCTTAGCTGTCTTTCTTTAAGTCCTGATATGACTGGGCCTGAGACAATGACTCCTGAGAAAAAGGAGGTGACTGCAGGTGAAGGGAAATGCACGATAATTTTGCTCTCTGAAAGAGTAAGAGAGCTCCAAATAAGTTTGGGACAGCTAACTGTCAAGTCAGCATTATCGTGGTATTCAGCTACAGAAACAAGGGAAATGAGCCAAAGCTGGATGAAGCTGGTGGCAGTTGGCAGATACTGGTGTTGTGACATGATATGATGACACTCATGCCAACGTTTTAGGCCCTCAAGCATGGAAGGAATACAGCCTTGGACCTCCAGCATCAGAAGAGAGATGTTTGTAGAAAATCACTACAGAGATTCATGTCAGAACAGGGACCAAGCCTGAGTATTCACTTTCTTCAGGAGAAAAACAAAGCAGATGAGGCCAGCACAGGCAGGTGTGAGAGCATTCCTGAAATATGGACTACACTCCTGGGACAGAGAGTAGACTCAAAAGAAGGACTTGCCATGCTTTAACCCTGGATTCTGTGTCATGTCTGTCTCCTACTATCAATTTGAAAAGCTTCTCCCTGACTGTGATCTGCATTTGATCCTAGATGTATGCTTAAAAACCAGTAGTAACAGATTTCCAAAATAGGATTAAAATAAGGCTAAGCAGTATTGGCCCCATAGCAGAGAGCTGTGGTCAGTTTTAGTGGGAGGGAGGAGAAGCCTAGAGATTGGAAAGGATTAGGGTTGCACCAATATATCTGGTCATCATCTCTCTGTTCTGCTTTGATGTGGTTCTCTAGAGAAGACTGTAAGAACAGGTTTTGCAGCTTTTGCTAGACATGAACTTCTGAACACGGAAGCACAATGTGAAGGATGGACTAGGAAAAAAACAACATTCAGTCTTTTAGAACTTTTTAGTGCATCTGGCTCCTATTTGGTTTTGCAAATGTCTGCATACTACAGCAATGGGCACATTCTCCTGGAGATGGACCTTGCACGACATGAGTTAGCAAAGGTGAGGCTTGAAATGCTAGTCAGCAGTGCCAACTCCAGTAATGGAGCTGGCAGTGTACCTCACCTAGAGTGTTACTATTATTTTCATGGTACTGTCTTGTATTCTGTGCACAGCTTTGTGTATATGTAAGAAATAAGTGTGTGTGTGTGTGTGCGTGTGGTGCGTGCAATATGTGTGAAAGAGACAATTTCTTAGGGTACGTCTAGCTGTGTTTTTGTAGTCTACCTCATGGTTGCCCTCCAGACCAGCATTGTCAGGCATACAGTGAAGCTGGACACTCAGCCTTGATATAGCCTGGAGAGCATCCTCTGAAGTATGCATTACGAAAGAAGCCCAAGCAGGAAGTCTTCAGGCTGTGCGCAAGGCAGCTGTGCAGCCAGGAGCGAGACAGAGCATGCCGTGCTCAGTCACTCATTAAGAATGGAGCAGGCACAGGCTCAGGATGGGCCAACCTATTCAAAAGTTTGGGCAAATTTCAGGACACCTACATAGGCTGGCAGAGTCAGCAGGATGGGTGAGGTGCACACGGCTGCCTGCCCTGGGAGGTAGGTGTTTCTTTGCCTGACTGGCCTACCACGGAGATGACAGGACACGCTGTAGAGGAGCCAATTCACTGCAGCATGAGGAGGCAACATCTCTGCATCCCCACTGCTGCTAATCCCCCCCGTCCTACAACCCTGCAGAGGGATTGGCAGCTGCTGTGGACAGGGCTGTCTGCTACCTCTCTTGGTGTGGTCAAGGCCCTCCCTGCAATCCAGGCTTATGTCTCCTGTGCAGGCTGAGCAGGTAGGGAAGTACCTGGAATCAGGTCATGACTAACTGGGCCATGCTGACCACAGCTCCGGAGTTTACTGTCTAACTAGATCAGGATGATGATGGCAGATTTCATTCACCATTTTAGAGAATAGGAACACAGCCATAGACTGTCAAAGGTGTTTAGACACCTAGTCCTAGGACTGGGACCAATAGCACTTGCCCAGGGACCCCGAGGCAGCAAACAGGTTTTAATCTCTGCCTTAAGTTCAGCAGCTCTACTCTAAATCCACCTCTTCCGATAGGTGCTGCATGAACCCCAGGGTTCCCAGTTTTTCAAGTACTTGGTAAAGGTAACAGCTGTTCTCAGAGCTAGGAGCATCCATTTTTAATTCCCTTGTTACATCTGTTAACTCATTTGCCCCCTGTAAGAAGGAAAATGAATCATGGATGTCTTTTGTTTACTAAATGTTAACAGCCCGGTGGAAAAACCCTCATAAAATATTCATCTTTTCCTGCTCTTCTAAATTAGGCAGTTACAGTTCTAACAAGCCCCAGAGAAGAGTTCTTCATTCTCTCAGTCAAAGGTACAGTCAAACATATCTGCAGGCTTTTCTGCACCCTGCATTACCCCAAGCCAAAAATCTCTGCTTCCCCAAGCTCTGTGCTGCTTTTATTCTTGCATATCTTTGTGTATATGGCATTGCAAATAGGAGAGGTAAAAAATTCCAAATGTGCTCATCCACATTCCTGCTTTAATGATGAAGAAAAGGAATCCACTTGATATTGCAAGGAAAAATCAGGGGGTATCAGCAAGTGAACACTTCCCACCTAGGGAAAGGGGAGGGAGGTGTTTAAGATGTTTTCGAGCCAGAAGGTAATTGCTAGGCCTCTAAGGACATCGCACCATCTGCTGCCTCCTTGGGTGAAGGCAGATGTTTCTACTCTTGAGAGTGCTTCCCTCCCTCTTGGTTGTGCCAGCAAGACAGGCTGGAACAGAAATGCCTTTACAGGCATTGGCTACCCGTGTTTCACCTCCATGCTTTCCATCCCAGCCAGGTGCACAAGGAGGATGATAGGCACAGCTGAATGGGACCAGTGCTCCCCCCTTCCCCTGCCTCCTGCCAGCTTTTCCTAGCAGCTCCATCGTGCCTTGCTCTTGAGCTGGTTTCTGATGACTCACAACAGGAGGGAAACAATCCTCAGATACTCTTTGCTGCTTGAAAGCGCCAGGGCGTGAAAGGAAAAGGGAGGGGGAGACGTTTGGACTGGAGGAGAAGGAAGAGGGTTTTGGTGCCAGCTCCCTTTCTGAATAAACATTATGGGTAATGACTTGCAGATCTTCAATGTGGTCTGTGTTACTTCAGGCTGATTTGTTCCATACAGCGACCTGCGTGAGCCTGCAAGACTCATGGCCTGTGCCTTGCTGCATTTCAGGCTCTCCTTGGAGTCTGAAGCTAGGAGTTGTTCTGCCTCAGCCAGTGATGTCCTCCAGCCTGTGCTGTGCACTTGCTCCCACAAGCCAAAAGCCTTCTCAGTGAGCAGGGGTAAAACACCATGTTCAGGGCCAGCCTCTGAGCTATTCTCCTCTCCTGCAGTGCCTCTTTGTCCTGCGGTGGTCAGAGGCAAAGCTGGCTTTCTGCACCTTGGTAGAGCTGTCCTGCATCCCTCAGCCCCTCCATGGCCTCAGCCAGGGAAGAAGGAAGACTTCAGTCTGATTTGTATAGGACAGGGAGATCTCAAAGGGGTGGCACTGGGTTTTCCTGGGCATTAGCTATTGTAGGCCACAACCAGCAGTAGCCAAGAAGCTGCTGGTGAGCAGCCGGCACACAAAAGCACCTTCCAGTACTGTCTTCCTTCCTCACAAAGAGAATATCATTTTCAGGGGAAACCTGTTGGCTGGCAAGGGCTGCCAGCTTCTGAGGGTTGAGGGAGCAGCTAGGAAAGCATGGTGCCTCTTTCCAAAAGACTAAGCTAATTCACCTGGGCAACTTCCTGCTCCAGAGTAATTAGCAAAGGGGGCATGCATTTGGAGGAGAAAGCTGTTGGAGAGGGGTGGTGTTACCTCCTGGGGCAGGAAAAGGGTGTTGGGTGTCTGCTGAAAACCACTGAGAGGTGTGACAGTCCATTGGGGGAGCTGCGGAGGTAGAGGAGGGTTTGCTGAAACAGCAGCAGAAATTAGGGAGTCAGTCTTAGGTAACAGCTTGCTTTGGGAGCCCTGAAGCAATCTTCTCAGTTCATAACTGGGTAAAATTCAGTCAATTTCCTCCATCATTTTTGCTGGCAGGATTTGATCTAATTTGGGAAAATGAACAAACTGATGGGAAGGATGGAGTAAGCTAAGTTTCAAAAAGAAGGAAACAAGGCTCTTCCCTTCTGTCTGAGCCAGTTGTTCCGGTGCATGCCTTTCGTCAGCAAGTGACTTTCCAGATTGGCTGTAGGGCTGCACTGAAATTAGCCAACAATCCCACCAAACTTTGCAAAAGTGGGTTGGACTTTCAGACATGCCACAGCTTGAGAAACAAAGCATGCGGTATATTAAAAAATATACCCTTAAATCCTCTAGGAAAAAAAAGAAAGTGCTCTGGTTTCATAGGGCATAAAGTGTTCTTGTTTCCCTAGCACACATTCTATATGTGGAAATCAAAAAAATAGAATAAAATTACAGCTAATAAATTTTTAAGTGCAGAAAGGCTTCTTTTTTATATGTAGTGGTGCCCAGTAGCACCACTAAAGTTAAAGGTCTGTCAACATTTTCATTAATAAACCCTCAATTTTCATGAGTTTATTACTCAGCCATAAAAGTCTGCTTCTCAGTTCAGCTTGGCATATGAGTTCACAGTTCCTGGCCCCCCTCCCCATCTGAAGCTTGGGGAGTGCAAACAGAGTTGATTCAGACCTTTACTCCACCCTGATTTTGCACCACTGAAACAGCATTGGAAAGACTCTTCATCTGTGTCTCAAAAAAATGTAAAGGTGGAGGCACAAGTCTTTATGTTTCTACCACAGGGGAACAATGTTAGAATTAGATCCTTTTTAACAATACAGTGAAATTGGTTTGGCTGTATTTAAAGCTGCAGGAATGTAAAATGGAACAGAAGGCAGATTTCCAGGGTACTGTTTCCTGTCAAGCATGGATGGAGTTGTGGAAGAGCAGGAGAATAAATCTAACATCTTGGTGTCTAATGTTCTATTATTTCCCCTACTGCGTGGTGCTTTGAATTTTCTTTTCTGATAAAAAGTAAGGGTTATTAAGAGACAGGACTAATATTACAGAAACCTTGACAGGCTGTTGAAAAAAACTGGCTCAGTTCTCCTAGTCCAGTGGTCATATGTATATTAAGACACAGTCCTTGTAGCTGTATCAACAGATGAGGAAGACAAAAGGTGAAAGATGGGAAATAGAAGCAATATCAGATCTTCAGGATCAAAACAATCAGTTCTCAATAGAAATAGGAGCTAGTTTTCCTGCATCCCAGTCCAGTGTTCCAGTTCCAGTCACTAGAGAGTGTTGCTTTGTGATTAGGAACAATAGATTGCCTCCTTTTTGCTTTTAGAAGGCGTCTCGTTGCTTCCTGTCTGCATCTAGCAGAAAGCAAGGCACCAGAGCAGCCAGAGCAAAAGCACCTTGACTAATCTGAGCTGCTGCTTCTGAGCTTCTCTCAGAGACCAGCAGAAACCTCTCTTTGGGACCAGCTTGGGCTGAAGCTTCTGATGTATTCACCTTAGTAAGCCTGCCTCAGGCTTACTAAGCATCTTATCCCTGCTTTCCTCTAGACAAGTTTACCTTTGAAATGGTTTATACAGCCACATGATCTGACCTGCTAGTCAGGACATGGTCATGCTAAGGAAATGTCTTGTTCCACTTGGGATGCACAGACATGAATGGGTCTTTGTACTAAGAGCCCTGGTAGCCTGTTTGCATGAAAATCAATACTTTTTTCTCTAAGACACTCACTGAAAAAATCAAAAGTATTTGTTCAATTCCTAATTCATATGTAGCATCTTGGACCCATGTGTCCTGGGAGATGCCCTGTATCATCAGGTTTTAATTTAGTTTGTTTTGTGTTTCTCAAGTTCTCCAGCTGAAGGTTGGGCTGCCATATGTCTCCAAGGGATTTATTAGATACCTCCTACATGGTTATAGGGCAACCAGACAACCAGAACATCCATAGAGTCCTCAAAATTCATATTCAGCTGGTTCAGCTTTATAGGAAAGAATTCAGCATCATGGGAACAGATTTGCCAAGCCCATAATCACTAGTCTGTATCCCAATGAATATTAGAGATATCTATGTACCATAGATCAGCTTCAGCATAAAAGACTGAGAAAGACATCCTCTAGACTACCCTCAATCCCGGTTCAGGCATGTTCCTGTTTCTAGGAAATACGTATTCAGGTTCCTTTAAGTGTCAGGAACTTAGGTGTTTGCTCTCACCGCAGATTTAGTCAGGGGAAAATTCCTCTGTCGGCATCTGGCCATATGGGATTATAGCTTGGAGGTCTTTTTGAAATCTAACCAAATTAGAGAATACAAATTAGAGAGTGGGACTGGGTTTTGGGGGAGCAAGTACCTTGTGCTGCTTTAGGGTTTAGATATGGGTAGGATTTCTTTGTGCTCCTTTGTACCATTTACCTCTGCCAGGCTTACCTACTCATCTCTGCTCCATTTTTTTGGCAACTTGCTGCGGACACACAAAAAGGTGGCTATTCATGGCCTGGCAGGTGGAAGGCTAATCCCAACAGAGGAAGAATTTCTTGATGAAGTGATTTCAAAGGCAAAATACTGTGGATGGAAAGGGGGAGGGGGGAGCAAACAACACTTGCGTGAAGGAAGAAGAAGGAGGCTGTGTCAGTTGGCATCAAACACTAGGAGAATAACCTTCATCCTCAGGGCTGACGCTGGCGGCTCAGCTAGTGCATTGGCAGCTCTGCTTGTATTGCAGTTTCGGCTTCCCCCCAGCTCCTGGCTGATTTGCATTTAGGGGCACATAGGGCACCTGGCCCACATCCAGGGCTTACACCAGGTAGAGCAAAGAAAGCTTTGAAAGGAACGATAGAGGTATGTAACAAATCCCTCCTGGGAAAACTGAGCTCTTTATCCCTTCTTCCTGCTCAGTCTGTTGTAGCAGAGCTGACTAAATCCCTGATGGGTGTGAGGCCTTTGTGTAAAGTTTCTCTCCCCCACCTCGACCCCAGGCTGTGGGAGCCAGTAGATTTTATTATTATTATTGTTATTTAAATGCCATTACATGGTCTTCTTCAGGCATGTGAATGAGCTGATCTGCCTGCCTTGTGAATGCCATGGGAGAGGTTTGGCTGAATGCTGTCATCCTCTCTCAATAGCCTTCTGGTGGAAATTTCTCTCATGAGGTGGGTATTGTAAGAAGACTATGGTGGCATTTTAAATGGGTGGAAATATGGAGATGCCAAACTAACCACTATTAGCAGGGCCAGTGTCTCACCCAGGAGCAGAGTTTCTACAAAGCATCCTCATGATCAAAATGAACAGTTCATGAGAGTGGAACAGAAATTAGCCATAAGCTTTTGCAGATTTTCCACAAAAGCACTCTTATCCTCTATCAAATCCCATTGTTCTGTATCTCAGGTGTCTTAGACATGGATGAAGATGAATGACACAGGCAGATATGCAATCCTGTGGAGGTAGCTGCATTTCATCCTGAAACATTAAATGCAAGGATCATGTGGCAACCTTCAGTGTGGGAAACAGCAGCTCTTTCACAGCAGAGATAAATGTTCATCCTGCACCAGAGCAGGAAGTGAAGCAGAATGTTGTCTCAAGATCAAACTACGTGGGAAATTGAAGGAGACAGAAGTTACCACATTAGCAAACTAGCCAGAGCTTTGAGGAACATCTTTAGGCCTTGTGAAAAGTGTGCTTTAGTTTCCTAATATATTTTACAATGTGCTACACAAACACCAAGCTAGTACAGAAATCTCAACACTGTTCTGCTCAGAAGTCTTTCATCCAAATGTTAAGCAGGCTCATTCCAGCTTATTTTACAAGATTGTTAGACATACGCGAGCTGAAGTCAGTTAAAACTCATTGGCCAAAGAAGTTTTTGTCTGAGTTAACTTGTTAACACCACTTCAGCTGGCCTTCTTTCCCTCCTCCAGCTGGAAAAAAAATGCCTGACTGGTTTAGGACTGTAGAACGCCAAACAACAGATTTTGAAACAAAACAACCTTACAAGTTTGCTGCATAGGTTTGCTAATTGATCAAATCCAGTATTTGGGGTGTCTCAGAAAGTGGGTTCCAGAGATGGCAAATTTCTCTGAGCTGGACTAAACTTGGGGAAAGATCAAGGCAAATTAACATCAAAGATTTTTAATGCAAACCAGCAAGGACTATGTACACAGTCATCAACAGCCTTTTCATCAGTTTCTTCTACCACCAGGCCAGGAACAACTTCATTTGACCTCATAGATTACTAAGATTTTTAACAAGATTGGTCTTTTGGTTAAAGCCAAGAGACCAGTATGTTGTGTCTGATAATGCCTATGGCCACATAAATAGAGAAGAAAACCTCTGGTGGCTCTGAGCATGACACAGTTGTTCTGGGCCAAGGAAATCCTTAGACTAAATGAAATCTGTTCTACACCTCCCCCCTGATTTTATAGCTCTTTTTAATACTCTTTATCCAGCTACAAAGGGCAAGATGAAGTGTGAGGCAGAGAAGAACTGAATTCAGAGGGTGTCAGCAGCTGAGCCTGTGGTTTGATAAGGAAAACTGTTCTGGATGCACCAGATGTAGGAGTTCCTGTGGCACCCTGTCACCCTGACCCTCCCTCCCAGCCTCTGAACCACACCACGCTGCTCCCTTCATGGGAGATCACCACTGTTGCTGCAGACCATGGTCTGGGATGTTCATGCTGCTGTTCAGACATGAGTTTTTTCCTACCACAGGGAAGGGAGAGGGGAGTGAACAGCTGGGAGTGAGGGGGTGGGGAACTCATGGATTTAGTGCAGTGGTGCAAAGCAGCAAATGCTGCTTCTGACTTCTTCTGTCCTCCACAGATGTCAGCCAGGGAGTCCATCTCCCACAGCCATCCTAATGTGATAGCAGCAGATCTGAAGCACTTGTAGCTCAAAGGAACTTCCTAAACTACTATAGCAACCTCTGTAAACACACTGTTACAGATATGAGGCCAACAGCCAAATTACCAGCTGACAGTCAGGGAAGCAGCGGCCAATACCTCTTTTCCTCCTCCAGAAATGCCACAAAGTCCCCACTGACTCCAGTTACTTCCTTCAGCTCACACAGCCTTCTGAACTGGGACAGTTTCTTCTGTCCATGAATTGACTTCACTTCCACACCTAGCAGCAGCTTCAGTTGGAGATAGGGACGATCCTCAGCTCTCAGATCCTCCCACTCCAAGAGGCAGAAAATATCCCAAGAGTCAAAGATGGGCCACAGCCATGCATTCAGATATAATCTGCATCATAATCTGGCCTTTCTCAAGGCTCAGAAACTCCCCTTTGGCTCATTACAGAGATGGAGGTTAGTATTAGCTTTCCCTGAAATTCAAAGATTTTAGCGGCCATGACTTCTTGGAATAGAACCCAGCAGGAAAGACAGCTGTTGCAGATGTCTGATGAGTGATGGATGCTCTTGGGAGCTTGCAGCTCTGGGGAGTAATATGTGTTTGCTTCTACTTACTATTATCAAGAGGAAGAAGTCATAGTTCCTATAGCATTATTTAGCACCAGTACATGGTAGTATAGACAGAGCTTTGCAGGGTATAGCAAAGATATGACTGTTTCTAGGGAAGCTGAACAGACCCACAATTCCATAAGAATCAGACCATTGCTGCCAGGAAAAGGAAGGCCAAATGGGTTTTTATACGGATGGACTAAATGATTCCTAAAACATTTGCAGGCCGTGATGTACCTTATCAAACTTAAAGGGAAAACACTATTCACTATGGCCCTGTGTGTCTTCAGCCACATGTGGACCACAGTTTGAGGACCATGGAAACAGAAAGAAAAAGGCAGGGGTGCAACACAGATGGGTCAGTGGAGGCTGCTCTAAGCCCGTCAGTGAAAGTTGTTGTTGTTTTAAACCTGTTAACATACCACCCTGTTCTCTTCCCTGTACCCCATACTGCTCACACTCTCCTCCATCTCAATCTACATCTTTTGCCCTTAACTCTGACCAACCTACTACAAACTCACATGATAACTCAAAAGGAAAAAGGTTGTCCTGAGGCTGTTGTCCCATCTAAGGGAAAAGCCCTCTCCCTCCTTCCTCAGTGAGTACTTAAAACATGCTTTCTTCTCAAGACACTCTTTTGCAAAGCAAGAAATTAAAAAAGATAACAAAACAAAACCAAAAAAAGCACCAGCGTTTTGAAAGAGATGTGACAGTTTTAAAGAAACTGAGTAAATATTTATCCCACAAGGACAAACAATATTTTTGCTTCTCTAAACAAGCTCTCTGGGGCATGTAGAATTACTGAAAAACCACAGGAATCTCGTGTCTGAGCTGAGGGATCCTTTGAGACTGGACTCCCACAGGACAATGCTTTCAGTGCATGACCCTCTGGAAGCTAACTTACAGAAATAAGTGTGCAAAGCCCTGGGTGTACAAGTCTTGCTACTCTAATAGAACCCTAACTGTCTTCTTCCATTTGCTGGAGAAAGGCCTCAGATCTATAACCAGAGGGTATGTACTTTAGTGCTGAGGAACGGAGGGAGTAATACCTTCATAGCTGGAGGCTTTCAAGTACGAATTTATCCAGCACCTGTCAGGAATGATTTATGCATTGTTGATCCTATCATATGGATAAAAACAGACTAGAGGACACCTTGACAGCCCTACCAGTTATATTGCCTATGGCTCTGTACCTTCCAAGGCATTAAGTACTAAGTAGAACTGCAGGCTTGCCCTCATGACATCTTGTCAACATCTGGGCTTGAGAAGGCATCCCTCCACTCTGGGAGTCTAATAGGAGCTCTGATGCCAGGATCAACACAGGTCTTGGTTGGTCTTCAAAGACTACTAATGATTCTCCCCAGCTTGTGCCATCTGAACCACTCATGAGCTTTCAGTCTGTAACAAGGCCTAGTTAGAAGGCTGTGGAGTTTTTTCCTTCATTCCCCTCCCCAAATCTCCTTTCTTTAGTGTGTGATTGCTGATAGGTTCATAGATGCAGTAAGATTCAACTGATTCTGCACTGCCTTTTTAATCTTAGATCCTTGGACTAGCTCAGAAGAGATTGACAGTGCTTTGCTGTACACAGACATTCACTCAGATCCCAGAAGCAGTAATTCCTCTTACAATAAAGGCAAATTAACTTTGGTAGGGTCACACACTGATGTGGCAATAATGCTTCTATAGTTGGTGCTAATGATTCTAGAGTCAGCTCACATGTTTCTCCACAGGGATTCACTGCATAATGTAGACATAACAAATGCTAGATCCAGAAGTTCCCATTCATTTCCATGAATTTTGGCAGTGAGACCAAAATGACCAAAGCAAGGGTGGGAGGCCCTATTATGAGAAGAGAGTGAAAGAAAATGGCAACAGAAGAACAGAATAGAGGTTCACTAACTTGCCTGAGACAAACTTTGCTTTACCCCCACCTTCTCTATGAGGAGACAAGGGCTATTTGGGCATAAGGTTTCTGCTGCAGGCACTAGAGAACAGCAGTAAATGATGGGCACTTGGAAAGAAAATGGTTTCTTTATGCATATGTTAGGAGGAGGAACATCTTTATCCAGATTTTGAAGCCAAAGTGGCTTTGGTAGTGATGAACTGAATAATAGCCCCAAATGGCCATCATCTTCGGCATTTCTTTTCACTACACCTTCAATTTTAATTTACTTTGTTTTTAATTTACTGTATTTTATGGCTTGTTTGCAGGATGGTTACAACATCCTTGTCCTAGGTTTTCCTCCCGTCCATCCTTAAATTCAATGTATGTGCACTCAACATGAGTTTCAGGTTAGCATAATTTTTCTATATACAAATTTATGTTTACTGAACATCTTTAAAAAGTATTTGTGTGGGATTTCAGATAACACTGAAATTCCTCATGTTGATTTATAAAGCTATTTTCCCCTGTCTAGACACTTACAGTATTTGCAATTAGCTGATGGAAAAATAAACCGTGGAGTATTTTCTCCATCAGAGGGGGGAAAAAAAAGGGTTCCATCATGTAAAGTAAATGTTCTTCTGTCATGTCAGCCAGGAAGAAGCTGCTAAGAGGCAAAATACCCAGAGGATGAGTCCGGCTAGTGCTGTATTCAGGTGTAGAACTTGGATAAAGAAGGGTAACAAAGTTTTTATAGCTCCAGGGAAAAGAAGAAAACAAGCCATTATGCCAGAGACATTTTTCTTGGGCTGACTGCAAAATTAGCTGGAGCTGAAGTTAATTGATTGTGTAGGCAGATGAAACAAACTTGACATGGCTATAAATAGTTACAATCTTGCTTTCTGTGCAGCTGTAAATCTGATCCTGAGAGTTGTCTTAAAGTCATTGTGAACATTCACAGACCATGGAGTGAGAGTAAAATAAAATAAAATAAAACAAAGCATGGTCAAATAAAATAAACACACACACAACCCAACACAGAGAAAAATTGGCAGGATCGGTTCTTCCAAGATGGATGACAACTACAGTTTGATCTCACAGATGTTGTGGCCTGGTGCATTTTACCTGTCTCGCCCCCTCAACCACAGACTGGGAGGGGTGGAATTCAGCTATTTCTTTCTCTTGTATTTCCAAGGTTTGACAGTATAGGGTTGCTGTCTCATCAGCAAGGAAGAGAGGGAGTGAAGCATGGCGGTTAGGTCTGTGTGTCTGGATACGGACAGGCAGGGCTGCCAGAGAAAGAATGCCACATCCCATCAACCACTGGAAATTGGAAAGACATTGCTTGTGATATGGAAAGAATGAATACATGTGGGCAGACCATTGCTTTGTTTTGAGGGTGAAGGGTGGTGGGGTTGTTCAAGTTTGGGGGGTTTTTTTGTCCATCAGGTTTAGGCTTCATGTAACCTTTCATCCACCTTGGGCTCCTCTTGGCCATTTTTCTGTCCATCTGCAGGAGAACATCACCCTGTAAATAACAGCTGACAACATCATTGTTACAATTTTAGACCAAAAGGAGAGAATATGATCATCTGAAATTACAGCATAATTTAAAGGAATAACCACATGACTAGAATTCACTTAGGATGAAAGATTCAATATTTGGACATTTTCAAAAGGTATCATCGGACTTTTATCACCAGTATTACTGCTTGAATTGTACCTGTGGGCTGCATTCTATTCTGTTGTGTTAAGATCTGTATACATTACGAGAGACTTCCCACCCTGGAGAATTATGGTTTACAGACACAAGCCAGAGAAGAGACAAACACAAAGGTTTGCCCGGTCATTTCAGCAGGCTGCTGGCTGAACTGGAAGCCACCTCCTTCCCACATCTCTCTCAGAAAGGTGACTGGAGTGACTGTGTTTTACAAGTAGGGCAAGCAAGGAACATTCACACAGTCAGCTGCGTGCGGATGATGAGTGGTAACTCTTCTAGCTACCATAACTCCCTTGGTTGGCCACACTTCTGCTGAATGATGACAAGGCAGTTCAAGTGCCAGCAAAGACAGTGTGGAAAGGGAGGACGAGCTGCGGCAGTGCAGCACGGCACACTGTGCTGCTAGGGACTCTGCTAGCACATCTGATGTTCCTGAGAGCCACCACCCAGCGGAGAAAACTGGCTCAGCTATGACACTGAGGTCAGTAGAGCCCAGTTCAGCCCAGCAAGAAGCTTCTGCAGTGTCCCTCTACTAAATAAAAAAGTATTCATAAAATTTTTAAATGTCTTTTTAAAATTAAATTTAAATTAAATTTAAAACTGATCTGTTCACCTCACAGCCCTAGAGACTGAGTCTCTCTGCTTACTCTCAGAACAAGCCCTTGAGGTACTGATGTGACTATGATTCCCCTCTGTGACCCACTAATGCAAGTCAGAGCTCTGGGATCTCTCTAAGGTGCAAAGAGCACCTGGATGTAGGCAAAATTTATTCTCCTGGGCTCATTCAGCACTTGAGTTTGACCCAGCCTGTTGGGCAAGGTCTGCTCAGTACTTGTTGCAGGGCCTGCTGTATCAACAGCACCAGCTGTGGTGAGTAAACCAAGGCAGTGATTTGTCTGCTGAAACACCTAGGGGAAAACCCTCTTGGACTGTGTTTCTCATGTCCTTTGTTTGCTGATAAGAAAATGTCAATCTAAGAGCGTAGGACTAGCCCCCTCTCTCCCCCAAAATCATGCATGCACTTTCCAACTGACTTGTCACCTCCTTTCTGACAACAGAAAGCATCTGTGTTTATCTTCCTTTTTACTGGGTTTCAAAAGACAATGCTCTGCTCTCATGGGGGATTCTTTTATCAACTTCAGGGCCAGGAACCTAAAAGAAGTTAACCTGGAGGTCACTTTCTAGCCATTTCACTTCTCAGTCAGAAAAGCCACCTTGGAGCTTCTATGTTTAACCAAGACATTTTTACAGCTTTTCTCCTAAAGGGAGAGGTGCACTTTGATTGAAGATAAAATCCATCAAATGATGCAATTCATTTATTCTGGCGTCCGGGAGTCTCTGTCCATTTGAGGAAAAGTCTCTGTGCATGCATATGAGTGTATTGTGGACAGGAAGGTTTCTTTTCAGGGGCTGGGGGAAGGAAGATGGTTGGGCCTGTTCTTCCAGTCCATTTTTAACATCTTTCTTCTGCTGAACCCCATCTGACCGCTCTAAGAAGAGAAACAAGACAAATAGCTTCTGTTGAATATACCCTGCTCAGATCTGTAAATCAAGTTTGGCCTCTGGTTTCACCAGCTTCTATGAGCATCGCTTCCACTTGGGAGACTCTTGGCCCTTTGGTATCTGCTACTGTGTCACATCATTTGTATTTTACTTGCAACGAGCCATCTCACTCTTATTCTGGTCTCAGAGGTGAATGAGAAACTCTGGGTCTGCCATGATGTCTATGCCTAGCCATTGCCATTTTGTAATTATGGGCCCTGCTTCCCTTCCAATGCTGTCTCTGCAGAAAAAAGTATTCACTGAAGGTATGAGGCAGTCCAGTTTCTGTCACACACCAGATGGTTCCAGCTCCATGATGGTTTAATGCATATATGTCTGAATGGGAATCAGGTGTAGGCCAAAACTCAGGGCCTCTACAATGATAGGAGGGGAGTTGCAAAATCCCTGAAATACCTGTATTGACACATTTCAACCAGCTGTATAGCAAGCAATGAGGAAAGGCTTCTTTCATGCCTCCTACTCACTCACATGTCTTTCATGTTTTGCCCAGTTGGACATCTGGCATGTTTTTCGCTACACACCCAATGCTGAGCTTTCATTTCAGGCGACCCATTCTGATTCTATCAGGGCTGACTTCTGCTCTTATAAATGCACGAAACTCAAGGATTGTCTTGAGGCAGAGCCAAGCACTAGAGACTTTGCTCAGTAATGGGTCAGCCTCAAAGGGTTTGGAGCATCTGCTCTTTTGTGCTCCCAGGGAATCACATGCTGATGCCTACAACCATTAGTCTCTGAGTTAGACAGATGGTATTGTCCTCGGTTTCTGGCCCAGCTGATTCCATTACTATATGATTCTTCTGCAGTTCATCTTGCATTTGTTTCCCACTGGAACCATGCAAGAAGAGACTTGCTACTGGCATTATGTTAACAGATTGAATGTATGAACCTGGTCCATCTTATTGTACTCAACAGGCATCCCAGTAAGTCAGAGACTGTACCTAAAGCAATCAGGTGCTGAAAGGTCTTGCAGAAAGGAGTTGCAGTAGTGTGTTATTTGGTGCAATAGAAGGGAGATTATTATTCCAAGGCCTAAAGAGAATGAGAAATGAGGCTGGGAAGAGGATACCAATAGCCTGAGACATTGAGAGGATTTAGCTACACACGTCACACTGATTCAATAGAAAGCAGGTATCTCAGTCCCTTGGTCCAGGTTTCCCAAAGTGAGGGGCTTTTTTCATTGCTACCAATATTGGCAGAATTAACTGGTCATCAAATCATGGTTACTATAGATAACCAGCTGTGCCAGTCCCAGTCTGGTATGAATTTCAGAATTGCTGACTAGTTTTGCCTATGATAGCATCGCACATGTTAAGCAATATCATATTATCTCTACTGAACATAAAAATATTGTGTTAAACATAAATTCTACTTTGTTCATCTCCCATGCTAATGTCTCACCCCAGTTAAGAGCAACACATTGGGAACTTCTGCCTTTGACCTTGTAACTAAATATAAAGCACCAGAGATATCAGTGGGATAGACTGGGTCTCAGGACTTGAAAGGGAGGATCAGGGACTTTAGTTCAAGGCAGACACAGAGCTTTGAGAGGAAAGTACAGGGGAGTATGGAAGCTGCATGAGAAGCCAGTGGACTGGGTGGGGTGGAGGGCAGCTGGGAAAGGGGTGCTGAAGTCAAAATGGAAAAAGTTGCTGGTGGATCAAAGTCCAGACAAGGATTTATAAGAGAGGGATAAGAGAAATTTAGAGAATGGATACCAGGAATAGCGGTGGGATCCAGCCATATTCTGAAGAGTTTGGGTGGAGGAAAAGACAGATTTCCTAACAGAACTTTGACTTCCTTGCTCCTTCAGCTCTGCACTTCTTGACAGTGCTCCCTTTGCCCTGTGCCAGAATCTCCATTTTCACCTTCTTTTGCAGCCTCTTCCCTATCTGTGCTTCTAGCCCTAACTTTTGCTTTGCTTCATGCTCTCATCCCTGCCAGGATGGCTCAGTAGAGGCTATTCAGTTCACTCTACCACAACTTTCTCCTTCCATCACCTGTTTGCTCAAACCTATCTGGTTGAGGGTCAAATACTCTGAAGTTCAAAGGCTCCTTTTTTTGTGTTTATTTTCTGTCCCATGAAAGCCCACATGATGCTGTGGACTCAGTCCCGGGACATACTGGTGACAGAAGGAGAGAGGGATTTCTGCCACATCTGCTTCTCCATGCTACCCTAATGGCTCATCTGCTACTGAACACTGGCAGGTAGAATGACAGTAAAGGAAGTAAATCACTAACCAAAGACTTAGAAAATCTTGGATATACTTCAGCCATGTCCAGTAAACACAAAGGTCCTGTAACTTCAAAGAACAAGGAATTCAGTCTGCTAGGGCTTCTGGAATGAGGTATCTCCCCACACCAGCTCTTGTCCTTAATAGGCTCCCAATTGGAAGGTGCGAGCTGGCCAGTTGGAGTGAAAACAATTAAGGGAGACATTTTTGCTACCCTTATTAAAGGGATAATGAGGCTTTGATATAACACAATATCCACTAGATGATGCAATTAATTTATTTTGGCTGGCCAGCACTCTTGCCTGGGACTGTGTGTTCTTAGAGGGTGGTGCAATGGTTGTTCATCCCACTGCTTGCAGGCCCCAGGGTCAGGTTCTGCTCCACCAATAACATGACTCATCTCTCCATAAAACAATTCATCAAGTGATACCAAAGTGACCACAACAGCAGTCAGCTTCCAATCATCTGAATCCAGCAACAACGGAGACTTCTCCATAATTCTCTTTGGAGCAGCTCACATGCTTGATCATAACTGCAGAACGAAAGTCAGCAGGGAACATGTTGATTTTCACAAAGTATCTTGCAGGAGAGGTGCTGGGCTGCATATCAGTTATATATCTGCCCTTATTAATATGCATCTCCTCACTAATGAATTAAGTTAGATGCCCTTCTATAAAGATGTCATCACTCTGTGCACTTCGGAGAAAGGGAGGGCGTGGGAAGGTAGGCAGCCCACCCAACTTTGGTACCCAATGCAATTAAGGCCTTCTTAATGCAGAGAAGTGGGCATCTAAGTGACAGCGCTATTCCTAGTTGCCTAGACACCTCAACCATCCCTACCCCATGTAGCCTGGTGCCACTGCTGCGACAGCCCCATTATGGTTGCTGTTGGCTTATGGATGCTAGGTAGAAGAAAATGGTGGGATGAAGAATTTACATCCACTGAGCTGAAGAGGAGAGATCTTTGGGGCGAGTACTGAGTTTCTTTCTTTCTTTTTTTTTTTTTTTGATTTATTTATCTTCTTAAGGTCTGCATAATTAGAAGTATTAGCTATGCAGTTGCTCCAAAGTTTATTTATGGTGATCAGATCCTTCATGGTATGGTTAATGGACTGAAAAAAGAAGTTGTGTGTTCAGAGAGATATTGAGCGAGACTGAAGAAAACTATCTCTGACTTTATAAAGAATTCTTTCTAGCAGCGCTACATCAGCATCGCAGGCTTACTGCTCCGCTTACAGCTAAAGAAACACAGGGGTTGATTGAATAATATTTCCTGTATTCAGGTTTTTTTCTCTTCTCTCTGGTGGAGATAATCTATGAGGATTCATGAAAACATCCTAATATTTCCCCTCCAGTTTGACCCTAGTTACAAGAATTACTTTCTTGTTTATCAGTATCTGTGTCACTTGTAGGAGTTAGGAACAATGTTCCTCTTCCGCTTCCCAGGTAGGTGGAGGCCTAGACCTGTTTTCCTCACAAAGGCAGATCTTGTCCTCACAGGAAGGAAACATGAACCATGGTACTGTGAGAAGATGATCTCTACAGTTGTTAGAAGACATTCCTCCTTTTTTGGAGGATGGGAACAAGATACCCAACTAATCAGAGTAGTAGATCAACTCAGAAGAGTAACTGATTCCCCTGGATTGGGCATAATTTTACAGTGATGAATTTGATTTCTTCCTCTCTTATGTAGAATGAATATGAGCACCAATTAGGTAGATGAATGTGTCCTGACAATAGCTTCTGTAGGACAGGGAAATATTTTTCAAACACTATTTCCATCACAATATTTTGGGAAATATTTGCTATTTTAAAATATTTGTTATTTTAAAATATTTTCTATTTTAAAATATTGTTAATATTCATTCCACATGGGGTACAGATCTGGTAAATCCAAAACATTTGTGAAGAACTCCAAATGTTCTGGGCATATTTCAGGAGCAGCTCCACTTTGCAGAGAATCACCACCTACTTATTTCGCGGGGAACTAAGTTGATATCCTACCAAAATCATTGCATGCATGACCAAAAAAAGGCGTGTCCAGAGGTGAAAGCTGTCTCCTGCTGGATAGGTGTGCATTAATCCCTTTGTGGGGGCAGGATACAATATTCTGGACTCTCTGGAAATCAGTGCCAAGTTAGCAACTGACACACAGAAAGTTTTGTGCTCTCTCTGCCTTGGCTCAGGAATGGTGCCAGAGGAGAAAAAAAAGAAAAGAAAAGAAAAAAAAGTGATCTCCTGCCTAAATTCTTCCTTGTAATGAATGTGTGTGAGAGTAACTATGATCTCATGGAAATCTGTATCCTGTGGTCATTATACATTATGACCATGTCATCAGTCTGTCTGTGTTATCTGCCCTGTCCCCTACAACTAGCCTCCAGCAAAATATCAAAGAAGGAGGTGGCAACCTGCTTGAAATGACCCACACCACCAGCTACACCTTAAGCTCTTTGTTCTTTAGGGTTTACTTCATAAAATAAAAGGTCACTTACAAAAGGAATGAAACTACAAGACTCTCAAACAGTCACTTGCAAAGCAGACCCAACTTTGACGGTCACTTCACACAGATCCTGCAGTATCATGGTGCTAGACAAGGTCTGGTTAGCTGCTCAGCACCTACAGGAACATCAGGCATGGGAAGTATGAGATTATTGGTAATACTTGTTATTTATGTTGTGCTAGTACACAAGATGTGTGAGGTGATCTCTACAAGTGTGGAAAGATATAATCCACTCATCCTTATGCCAGACGCTCATATTCCATGGCTGGCAAAGTACAAAGAGTGAGAAAGGGCGATACAGTCCAAATGCAGTATTTATCTGAATAACTGCCATGGTTCTTTCCCCAGGTTTTGCTTCAGCAGATTATGGTAATGGTTAGCTGTTATGAGAGTCTGTTTGAAAGCTACAGCATTATGTGCTTGCTTTCCGTGGGGAAGGATGCAGTCATACCATGCAAGCATTAAACGTGTGGCCATAATTTGACAAATACTATGAGAAGGAGTTTGCTGCAGATTCAGTGTTTTAAGATGCATGCAATATTTCACTGATATATAACCCAACAGAAACCCATTTAAGAGCCTTACTCTGCCTGGAGTCTAGGTGCCTAATCTTTATTAGTTTGCACTGCTCTGCCAGGCTGCTCTGGAAAGCTCATGTCAGTATCCACAGTCTGTAGGATGAGGGACTTACAGAGGATGTGAGCTCTCATTATGCAGTAGTTAGAAAGAGTGAAAGCACGGTGGATACTCTGCATCTGAAGGTAGTAATTTATGAAATCTCAGGAGACAGAATACCAAAACTACTTTGTTCTTGATTCTGTCATGTGAAGGTCATCAGGTGCTGCTTTTTCACTGAAGACCATGAAAAGAAGGAAGGTGGAACTGAGCAGGAAAAGTGGTGAATGACTGAAAGGTGCCAAAAAAAAAGAAGTTAAAACTCTACAACCCTACAAAGCTTAGAACTTGCAAGCCTACAATGGAGTTCTTGCACTCTTACAACCATCACATGTAACTGTGGGCCACCTTCTTAGAACTAGATCTACCAACTTTCAGGCATCTCAACCTTCTAGCCAGACTCACGTTATCCAAGATTCCCCTTAGAAGCAAGGCAGGCTCAGACTGAGAATCAGAAAGCTAGAACCCTGATGGACTGCCTTAAGTTGCTGATGGGAAACACCAAAAACAGGAGTGACCTTAAATCTGGCCTCTTGCTCTGAGCTTCAAGAAAATCCCGGGATTTCCACCTTTCCAGAAGGTGAACAACATTTTTAACTCACAGTTCAAAGGGAAACTTGTCTTTGCAGAAATACTTTTGTTTTGTTAAAATGATAAGTAGAATTGGGGGAAAATCCATTTATACTGGGAAAGAGAAAAATCATTGGCCTGAGTCAGAATATTTTATTTCTGAATTGGTCTGAAACATTTTGAGTCAGATGAGTTCAATAATAAATTAAATTACCTTCCAGTAACACTGCAGGGTTAAAGTTCAGGACACTTTCTCAGTAGATGGGACACTCTTTGTTGTCCTACATTGCAATGCAGACGTTTCTCTTGTTGCCTTCTGCAGAGGAGGATTATCTAGATGGGTTTTTAGCATCTTTAGGGATGAAACTACTCACACAATCCAGGAATGTACACTGCAAGAACAAACTTCCAAACTACATATCCCAGAAGGCCACAACAAAGGGAGAAAGTACATTTTGAACACCGATGTGACTTGAAACAGAACTTTTTAGGGTGATTTTAACACAATTTTGATTTCAGGAATGTTGAAATGCTTTTTTTGTTTGAAAATGTAAAAAAAAAAAAAATGCTTTGACATTGCCAGAAAAAGTTGGTTTGTTTTTCCAGAATTTCCACCTAGTGAAAAAGTCTTGACATTTCAACTTTGTTTCAATGGGGAATGAAAACAAATATTCAAATGTCAGGATTTAGTGCAGGAAGAAAATTCTGAATTTTTCCCAGTTTTCAGTGTAATGCTTTGGCCCCAGCATTTACATTTTGCTTTGAAGTATGGGTGGATTTTTAGAGAACAGGAGGGAATTTTTAAGAGAAGATTAGATGTTCAAAAGAACTTAAAAATTCAAGTGTTCAAGTCCCTGTGATGTTGCAGGGCATTTTGGGATTGAAATGAGAATGGTGATGTTAACAGGTAATTGTTACAAATCAACCAGAAGAAGGTGATAGCATAATATGACAAACAAGTTCTTGTATCTTGACTTAGTTTTCATTCATTCCATAAGCAGGCAAATTCCCTTTGGTCAGCATCTGATTTTAGATTGATTAATGCAAAAATTGGAACCCTTCCTCTTGAAGTCATCGGGAGTGTTGCCTGCGTGAGGTCTCATGGAGAAAAAAACAAATAAACCTTAGACAGCTTGGCCGAATGCAAGCATTGGAGATATCTCAGCAAGTATGGCAAATGTGGTCACATGCCCTATTGGCTGTAAGTAATTAAGCAGCATAAATCTGGATTACTGTCATGATTCACTTCTGTACAAACATCCTTAGAGGAATTTGATTCTGCAAGCATCAAACAATACATCGGTGGGAATGAGCTAGAAGAGGATTACGTGTGGATATTGCTTCATGGGGAATATGCACAATGACAATAGGATTTATGGTTTTGCTGCTTTCATGGATCTCGTAAACAGCCATCCTTTATATAGCTAAGCACAGGCTCCAAATTAAAAAGATCAGGAAATACAGAAGAGCTGAGCATTGTCTTTGCTTAATTCTGGGTGGTCCAAGCAGTGGCAGAGGATCAACTGCTGGTTTTGGACCTACCTCAGAAACTATGAGGACCTCAAGGTGGCACGTCCCAGCTCTGAATGCCAAGCTATTCTCAGGTGCAGAAAAGTACAGACTTGATGAACACTAGAGTGTCCATCTTCAGTCAGCCCAGAACCATGCCTCCAAAAGGCCAAGAGTTAGCGGTTAATTTAAGATTACAGGAAATGTAGCATGTACATGGAAATTCTTCCCTATTTCTTCTGAATGTCCAGCCATCCGCAGCAGGAAGCTATAGCCAGACCATCACATTTTGTAGCAACCAGTGAACCCCACCTGTATGAATTCACCTCACCACTTTTGGTCATAAGCACTGTTGGCTCTGAGCACAGGTGATGTGAAGCATCAGGCTGTTGGACTTTGCATGCTTTCTGACAGCCATTCTCCATCTCACCCCATGCAAGGATGGGAGACTGCATGGAGTCATCACCTGCCATCTGGAACTGGCTAAGGGGCATCTGCCTGAACCTCCCTTAATCAAACTATCCCTTTGCATCATCATATAAATAAAGCTAACATCATTCAGATGTTTTGAGATCTGTTAACCCAGTAACACAATGCATTTAGAAAAGGAGGTGAGAGCTACCAGATCTTGTTCATCAACTATATCTCTCCAAGGCCCTGGGTAATGAACCTGTTGATCCAAGGAGTTCTGTTAAACAGATCTCAAAACAGCTGAATGACCTAATCTAGGAATTTATAATATGTACAGTCAAAAATGGTCATACAGGTGCAGATCTTGCAAAGTAGTTCTGAAAGATGGACCGAGGTATTTTCAACATCCTAGACTTTTTTTTTAGCCCCTTGAACACCAGAGTCCCAGAGGAGCTCATTTTGAGTACAGAGGGAATGTACAGTGCTTTGAATAATTTGTGAAGGGTGTATTTCACAGTGAGATGAGATGATAAGGTATGATTGCTAAAATCATGTTAAGGCTGCTAGAATTACACCCTTATTATTTATTTCACAATATCTCTGAGATATGGGATGAACTGGGTTCAATGTACATTCATATTAGGAAAGACATTTTTTTCCCAAAAAAGATTTTTGTCTTCCAATGATGCACAGAATAATTTTTGCAACCAGAAGCTGGACTCCTGAATGAATAGATAGATGATTGATCTCAGCTGGGCATGGAAAAAAAAAAATTTCCTCCTCCTCCATAGCACTGTGCTTTGCTCCAAACATGTACCAGTAGCCGTCAGTGAACTTGGACTGACATGCCGTTCTGGCTTAGGTGGACTTGTTCAGAGATGAGGTAAATTTTCTGGCTAGGAGAGTGTGAGCCAAACAAAAGCTTTTACTTGTGCTCAAGGGATGAGGGGAAGGTGAATGAGACTCTCAGAAACAGGGGAACCAGCATTTCCATCCCCCCTGAGTTCATGGGACAGCTGACATTTTAAAGAAGGTCCCTTGACTACAGCAATCAGTTGCAAAACTAAGATCTCTGGGGAATAGACCACCATTTCATAAATGCCATTGCATTCCCCAGGATCAACCTAACAGGCTGTAGGAGACCATCTACAATTGTTCATTACTTTGCCTTACTGCCACCCTTGCTCTGTGATAAAACTGTCACCTTCCCTGACATCTCAGCCCCTGCAGAGAGAAACTAGACACCGTGTCTATCCTGTGCTGGTGCCACCCACATCCTGCCCCCTGGGCTGCCTCACAGATGCCTCTGACCTGCCTGCAGACTTCCTTTGCAAGCATGCCAGTTCCTGTTCTATCCAGCTGGCAGATTTGACCATGCTGAGTCCTACCTGCCTGGAAGGATGCTCTCCAGCTATGCAAGAGGCCACAGTCAAAGGCTTAGCATGTGGGCAGGAGGCAAGCACAGTCTTGAGGCCATTGTTAGCAGAGTACAGATGTGTCTAGAGGATCTAGTGAAAAACTGGAAAGACATTAGCTCTGAAAGCACCCGAGTTAGGACCCAGGCTAGCTGGCCATCTGAGCATGGGATCCAAAGGTAACATGGGCTACAGAGCTCACAGAGTCCCCTCCCATTAGTCTGAGAATTCCTCCCTGAAACACAGCTCAGCTAGTGTCTGGCAAGTAAAGACAGCATGTCTTTCATCCAACCTGTCAATCCTTTTTTCCTAACAGCAAATAGACCTCCTCCCATCCTTTTGCAACACCAATGACCTCCGAAGATGCAAACTTTGTTAAGGATTTGCGTACCTCATTTGTAAGGCAACAGTTACAAGTGTCTGTGTTAGGTTTTACCCTTCTCTTTTCGTAAGAGGCAGCAAACCAAGCTCTATAGGATTTCATTGTTGGATCTTTTGGACATCTTCTAATGTCCATCGCTTCAACCTGGCATTACTTTGCTTAGCTCCCATCAGAGCACTTTGCATGTCCTGACTAGCCTAACACAGCTCCAGTGTCAGAGTAACCATCAAGTTATAGACATCATCACAACAAACCTGTTGCTGCGACAGCTGAGGAACCATGGCATCAAGCTGGATTCCAAGCTGATGTTGGAGGCTGGCGAAGAGCAACCAACCCATTTTCCACTCAAAAAGTAAACACTGGCCAATCTTATGTCAACAGAACTAACCAGTAGAAGGGGAAAGAAAACAATAGAAGGAAGAAAAAGAAAAAAAAACTCCACACAGTTCCCACTGTTTTTTTTCAGCTTGAATGACTGTATATTCCTAACTTCCTCGCAAGGGAAATGATTTTATGTGCTAATGTTGGAGGAGAGGTTTGGAGACTGCCTAAGTGAATGGAGTCATATAAGGTAACGTGGAAAAAAAGGGGAAATAGTGACAGAAGAACAGTGATAATAAAGCAAATCTAAAAAATAAAAACAGAGAAGGAGTAAAAGGCATTAGCAGCTGAAAAGCAACATGACTCACCAGAAAGGTTTTCAAAGGGAAACCATTTTCCCTTATTGCCTAGAGCCAGCCACTAGGCTGTCTTGATGAACTGGATAGGAACAGTGGACAAGGTGCTGTACTGGGACTCAGCTGATGAAGGTTCTTCTCCTGAGTTTAGCCCTGACATGTTGTGTAACCCCAGTAAAGTTTCTTCCCTTTGCTGGGCCTCATCTTTCCTCCCACGTTTTGCCTGTTCTTTTCTACTGGAACTGTGACCTCTTTGGGGCAGGGAAGGAGACAATGTACCTTGGTTCAGAACATCCTGGGAGTGGCTTATTTCAACAGAAGTCCTTCAAGCAGCCGGGAGGTTTGCTAACGAAAACAGTCCTGACTCCCTGGCTTCATCAGCATCCTGCTGGGAAGCAGCTGAGCTCTTGGCAACTCTGCATGCTCTGGGCATCCCCACTGGCTAAAGGAAACTGCTCTAAAGTGGGGGAGTTTCCTGAATTGCAGGGATTCCCCAAGTTGACTGGGGATCCAAGACAGCAGCACTGGAATTCCCAGGATTCAGGACAGTTGGTTGATCTTTTTTTTTCTTTTCTTTTGCTTTTGTTTTTTCTTTCAGAAACCAGTCAAACAAAGGCCTTTTCATTTCTCCTATCCCTCTTCCCCCATAAATAAATAATGAAAAACAAACAATAACCTCCACTGAATGGGGAATAATAATATCTGTCCTTTTCCTCCAAAATTAAAAATGAAAACCATTTTTTGAAATGCTGGAGTTCCTCAAGAAGTAATTCTTGCTCAGGGTAATGGGATAGGCTCTTATGTCCTTCCTTAGGCCTCCAGACATGAGCGCAAGAACAGCCATGTCGGGGTCAGACCACAAGTCCAGTTGTGCTGGCATCAGTGATCAGCAGATGCCTCAGGACACCAAGGGCCATGCAAACATGTTGTGAACCTTCTCCAGAGCTCCCTTCCTCCCCCTAGTCCTCTGCGGTTCTGGCTCTGGCTCTGGCTCTGGCTCTGGCTCTGTCCGAGGTGGTGTTTCAGAAAGATTATTTGATTTCCAAGAAACTCTCTACTTGCATTTTGAATCCAGGTAAATGTCCTGTGGCAATGACGATGGCTTAGCTATGCATCTGGTGAAGAAATATCGATTTTCCTTGGTTTTGAACAGCCTGATTTCACTGACAACCACTTTGTAGGCTGAATTTACAATTCTAGACTACATTTATTATCTATGGAGATAGATATGCACCCTGAGGGGGAATTCATCTCACCTTGGGCTCTATGTCTCAGACACAGATGAAGGGCCCTTGGAAAGAACCCATTTCTCTGCCCTGTGTGTAAAGGGAGTGTAGGATGACTAGCTCAGCTTTAGATGTCTATATTTTAGGCATTCAGCTGAGGTGATGCGAGTCTCCTTTCCCCTACAAGCATCCAGTATCCAAGACAGCGGTTAGCAGACATCACAGGATTATGGGTACCAATACAGACCAAGTATTGCACCATACTTTTTACAGCAACTGTGATTTGTTATTCTGTTGGCTGACAGATATATATCTGTGGAAAGCAAGAGGTGTAATGAACAGTATTTCAAGTCAAGATGAAAGATCCAGCTAAGAAAATCCCTGAACTACCAACTGTGGCAGCTGAGATGAGAACCCAAGGGAGAACTCACACTCAGTTTCTTACTCTCTTTCCCTTCCACGTTCTCATATACAATATAGAATCATAGACTGTAGGTCTGACTCCAGAACAGCTACTTTTTCCTTTCTTCTCATGATAGATGTCCTAGAAGCTAATGGGATACAAATAAATATTAACAATGACAACATAGGGAAGCAGAAATATTGACCAGTGTGGGACATGTTCCATTGAAGTCCTTATCATTAGAAGCAGGTATCCTGAACACCATTTCAGCATTTAAATCACTTCATCATCATATATTAACTGCAGTGAGAGAGACTTACTGCTTTCTCTATTCTTAGCCACCACAAATCCTGCATCTCTCAGATCAACAAGAATTACCCCCTGTATTTCACCATGGTAGGACTGGGATTCTAGTCTGTACAGAAAAAATATCTGCAGAGTGCAGATATACCCAGCAAAAGCTGATATGCAAATAGCTGTATTATGAATAATGAACCTTTGGTTCAAAGCGATTCATTCATGCACACAACCTAATACATTGTTTTCCTGCCTCTCGCCTGCTTTGCTCTAGCTGAATAGCTGTTCTCTTAGGAGTCCATTTTTGCAGACCCAGGCAGTTATTGATACAGGAGGTCAGCTCTGACCATTCAATAAATGTCACATAGCTGCGCAGTATTAAAAAGGTTTCATGAAACAGAAAGATTCACGACATAGAAAAATCTATTCTCTGCATTAAGATTCTGTTTAGTCTGGCAGATGAGTTTTTTTTATAACGCTGTTCCTCCATCTGGGGTTTGGGGCTTGCACAGCCAGAAACAAGAGAGTTGTGAACCAGGGTTCAAAATGAAGTGGATTTTGCTACTTGCTTTCTTTTCTCCCCAGCAGCTGCCTGAACTACCGCTGTACCACTTTAGAGAGGCTCCGTCAATGGGATGGCCCTTAGATGATCCCTTTTGGATACCCCCCCATCTCCATTGCTACCAAAGCCTCCACCTCCTTAAGTGCACATAGCACTTAATTTGATTTCACATCCTGTGGGACTTACATCTTTGATTCTGTTAACGTCAAAGGCGTTATGGCAAGGACTCATCTGGGGCCTTGTGTACAGCTGTTGTGTTTCAGGCTGGAGGAACTTGCATTCCTCTACCCCACCCAAATCTATCCTGAACTATCAATATTCTGATAAGCCACTCAATTGACCTTAAACTCTTCAAGGAATTTTTCCACTCCTTGCTTTCTTTCTCCATTTTCCCTGTGCTCCTTTATGTCCACTTTGATTTTTCACTTTTCAGGCCATGACATTCCTGACAATTCCTAGATCTCAGGATTCCTGCCTCCTCCTCTCATTGTTGCTAACACACAGCTCTGTCTGGAGCCGGATTTAATTAGACCACAAGAAAAATGAGCCGCAATGAAGTTACATCAAGGGTGTGACTTCAACCAACAAGAGCCAGGAAACACAGAAGACTTAGAAAAAAAAAAAAAAAAGAAAGAGAGAAAAGAAAGAGAAGAAGAAGAGAACCCAAGAACTATCCTTGCCCTAACACTGTGGTGTCCCAGTTACAATGAGTGTACAGCTCCAGTGTTCAAGCACAGCTTATGCGATAGGGAGTTGACGAGCAAAAAGCTTGGAAGGGAAAGGAAGGGCCCGGGGAGGATCTGCTGAAACACTTTGGCCCTGTAGCTTTATTGTGTATAGGTCTGACACTGTGCCAAGCTTTATGATGCTTACATCAAGGTTGTTCCCCACAGTGATGCACCGTCAAAGCTAAATCACCTACCCATAATGGAATTCACAATGATTTCACTGTGCCTTGGTTGGGAACATGTTATCATTAACGTCCCTTTTTTATTACCCCAGTGCCTTTCCAGCTCACAGCATACTGTGCTTCAGGAACTTCACTGCCATGATTGTACGTCATTGTGTAAATTCAGCAATGAATACAATAGAGACGTGGTCTATCCCAAGGCCTCCAGGCACTGATGTAATAGAAATAACAAAGCATAATCATAAGGAGGAAAATGGCACGTAGCTCTGCCGTGCAGAGTATGGAAATTGGTATGGATGACTGACACTGATGTAATTCAGTCTTACTGAATGAAGGGAAAGTGCCCAGAAATGGATCCATCCTGCACAGCATCAGCAGAGTTATGCCAGCTGCAATATGACCCTCCACTGGCTGGAAAGATCTGTCCTAGCGATTGTAACACACTGGAGTTTGAGGCTGTGCCTTCTGAGGTTCAGTTTTTGGTTCTTCTTCCCTTGATTACTTGCAAACAATATTTTATTTTACCAAAAGAAAAACAAACAGAGGAGACAGTATTGTCTAATACTTTGGATGCTGGATAACACACTGGCAGGACACGGTTCTATTCCTGGCCCTGTTTCTTAACTCTATGTGCCTCAGTTTCCCCCCTCATAAATAAAAGTGGGGTGGAAAGGTTTACAAGCCTTGCACCTCTGTGGGGAATTCTGAGCATAGAAGGATGTAGCTGGTTTGGAATAATAAATACTCAAGTGTTTGGTTAGAAATTATGCTATGCAGAATGTGGTGAGACAGTTAACTTTCTATTGATTTTTAATGGACTTTTTTGTTTTGGTTCTCAGATTGAATTGGAACTTGGTGCCTGTAAATTATTCTACTGAGAATTAAAACACACAGTCATTGATCATGTGTCATTTCATGTAGGACATATTTTTTTTCCCCACCTGGGAAAGTGCTGTGAACCCAAACCCTAGGCTCATAGTTTTATGGGACATGTAGTTCTGTACCTGGAAGGCCATTTGATGGGAGGTTTAGTGTTGTGATTGGATAAGCTCAAAATTGGAGACAGGGATTTCTTTCTGTAATGAACTCTTTAGCAGAACTTCCTGGTTAATTGCATCCCAGGTGAGCTAAATGGCAGGCTGATTAAAGACAGAGGGGAACAGGCAGGTAGAGAGGTGATGCTAGGCAACTGGGGCATCTATAAAAGAAGGCAGAGTTAGAAAGCAAACTTTTTTTCACTAGGGCTCAGCTGGCAGCTGGCTGGAGTTAGCAGGAGATGAGATGAGAGGCTTTGTTAGTGGTGTATACCATCTACTTTTAGATACAGCTTAGTGGGGAAGTTTCTTTGTTGGGTATGGGAGGGGTTTGGCCTTTGCTAGTCCTCTGGGCTAGTGGGGCTCTTCAAAGAACAAAGTTAGCCTCTGTATTATCTACCCGTTGGCATTTCTGCATGACTCATTGGTGTAGTTAGTTGAATACAGAACAGTTATCAAGTCAACCACAGGATTTTGCAAACCACCTCAGCATCATTGTAAGTATCTCAGTCAAACACACCTACTCTTTGTGCAGGGAGACAGGAAGAAAATGCTAGAAAGGCATAAATGATCTCTTGTGGCTCTACTGCTGTTCTGTGCAGTAAATCAAGGGAAAATCATTGATGCTGAGTGATATGTTGCTCATGTGTCTTCTCTCATATTTTAAAAGACAGAGTCCAGAAAACGATAGCAATATGATCTGATCTAGAGGATCTCCTCATGAGGAGAAACTGAAAAAAGTGAGAAATCGAATATCCTGCTTGTTCCTTGGAATTGCAGACAGATAGACTTACACACACAGATGCATGCAGTTTTTAGAGCAAGCAGGAGTAATTGATGAGTTTTTCTGCCACCAGACACTTTGTGCCAAATACAACAAGCTTTTGAAAAAGCATGGACCTTTCAGTGAGTAACAGGAATGTCTACGGTTAGGAATATCTTTTGGGGGGAAATGAGGTATTATGGAAGAGATGACCCCGTACATTAGACTGAGAATGAAGGAAGCTAGTTTCTATTTATAGGTCTTTCCCTCACCTCCCAGTATCTCCAAAAATTTTTTTTTTTAAATAAAGATAACCTTTGCGCTCCTTCTTGTCTTTGGGTTTGGAAATTAATTTCTTTCCTGGACAGGTTGCTGGTATCTTGCTCTGAAACATCTACTCTGGCCACTGTGTGTGTTGTCTTCCTCAGTGCAGACAAGACTAAGCCCAACCTGAGGGAAAGAAAAAGCCCTTCCTCAGGGAAAGAGCCGCAGACCTGGGAAAACCACATGATTTCAGCAGCAAAAAGATCTTGAGGGGATGGGCAAGGAAGGCTAAGGAGCAAAACATTTTGGAACTGTATGAAGAGGGAAGCGAAGGAGTCCCTGAGAGACCACCCCTAACACTGCTCCGGGAGGGTGTTTGAAGAGCAGTGCATGCTGCCTGCTGCGCTACTAACTCCAGCCAGCTGCTGTACTGAAAAGAAAGTTTGCTTTCTAAGAGGAGGAGGCAGGCAGCTGGCCATGGGCAACATCCACCCCTGGAGCCTCCCAATGCTGTAATCTGGCACACATCAGATGAGCACATACCCATCTCCCTCTCACTGCACACATGGCTTGTATAGCAGAGACTGGCTTCTTAGATTAAAATTTTGATCTACTAGCCACCAAGCCATCCAGGTTCCCACTGGCCCCTGTGAGAGGCCAGACAATCATATATCAGAAGTTCTATCTCTTTCCCTCCCGCAAGCCCAAGGGGATGTCTTCATGCAGAAAGCATTTGTCTGTGATGAGGAGAAGTTCCAGAAACAGCAGAGAGTATAAAAATCTATTAAAAGAAAGAGTTTCAACAGTTGCGGTGCAAAATCCTGGTCTCTAAAGATGTGTCTGCAATAGGGATTAAGTGCGCATCCGAGCCCAGACTTGCTGACCATGCACGCTCTTTATACAGAAGAAAAAATAGGCCAGGATCTAGAGTGGTCTTGGGGGGAAGGCTCAAACTCAAGCTGGCTGTCCTAACATAGGCCCAAGTGTTCCTGTCACAAGCAGTCCAAGCAAAGCTGAGCATGTTACAGCTGTGCACACCAGGAGCTGAGCAGAGCCCCAAGGGCAGCCTGCAGCAGGAATGGAAGAGTCAGGGTCAGCACTCTGACTATAACTATTCTCTCTGATGTGGAGAGAACAAAATAGACTTGCATTTGGGGGCTGAACCTCTTGCTCGTTCTGGAAATGGTGCCTCAGCAGAAAGGTTCTGTGAAGGGATTATGCTGGTTTCCCTCCACCTTTCTATACATTTCTGATGGCCTTAAAATACCTTTGGAAAGTGCAGGATATGGGGATGCAGTCAAAGCATTTTTCTGCTTCTGGAAATGTTGTTGTTCCTGCACAGAGCTGCTTTCCTTCTCCACTTTTTTCTCCCCTCTGAGATGGAAATGCATGAGTAAGCGTATGTATTATTTGCCGACTTGCATACAGGCCAGATCTCCTCATGGCTGAATTACCAGCCAGCCGCTCAGACTGTCTCAAAGAAATGCTTTCTCTTGTGAAACTTTCCAAGCTGGTTTAATCCACCTTGGGTGGCAAACTCCATGTGCTCTTCCCCTGCTGGCACACACTTTGCATTCACCAGAGCCTAAATTAGCTCTGGGTAATTCCAGCAGTGCCTTGGTCTGTGGAACCTATTCTCCAGCTGAATGTGTTGTGCTGCACTCTCTCAATCTACCTGGGTAGTCTCTGAGTCCGTGGGCTAGGAAGAAAAGGACCAAGAAGGAAAGGGAGACCAAGGCAGTTCCTAGGAAATATTAGCATATGCTCTCTCTCCAAGGCAAGACACTCAGTGGTTTGAATTGGAGATGCCTCAACAGCTGTATCACAGGAGGCCAGCACAGCTGGGGATTCCTGGCAGGATCAAATGGATCTGTGTTATTTGCTTCTAGAGGGGGTTGTCTATTCTTTTCTCCTTTCCCCCCATCCCTGAAGTGTCACCTACACTTACATCTCTCTTCTGGGATGACTTGCAGCTGTATCGCTCTTTCCATTCATAGGGCCAGGGATACTCTTATAACAGGATTCACCAGAGGGTGCTATTACACATAACCTTTTATGTTTTTCGTAGCCTGGGAGGAGAATGTAGCCTTTTAAGGGGATGCTGAAAGATTGCTAGTTTTATGGTGTCAGGTCTTCTTCTGAGTGGGAAGTTGCAAAAAGAAGTAGCTTTTTCCTCTGATTCCTCTGTATTTGTTTGGGTGCGTGTTTTCTTTTTCTTTTTCTTTTTCTTTTTTCTTTTTCTTTTTCTTTGCTGTAACTGTCCAACAGGAATTGTTTCTTCTTGCAGTTTTCTTCCTCACATCCCAGTTCTTAATGTTTTGAGAGGACTGTACTGACTGCCTTTGTTTCAGGAATACTTTAAATAGCAAAATTAATTGTTTTTTGCATAACTACCTGCATGGCATGGGTGGGGTTCCTCCTGCAATAGAAAATACCTGCATTTCCTGTGGCTCCTAGAAAGAGGGATGTGCTAGTTTCATTTCACCATCACCATGAAGATCTCTGCAGTTTTGCTTGAACCCAGAGGACCAAATGAATTTGCCAGCTGGGCAAGCTAGGGACAGGTTGAAAGAAATGCCTTAGCTGCAGCGTCGGGGCAAGCTGCAATTATGGACACAGCCCTAAGTAGGATGCATTTATCAGTTCTGCCTTCCCTAAGGAGAGGAAGGAGGTGGCAAAGATGAGGCTGGGGGACTGCTGTTCTTCATATGCAGGTGGCACGGTTCCAGTCAGCCAGGGCAATTTGACAAGCACAGCAAGAAGCGTGTCACAAACAACTCTCAGGCTTGCAACAGAGACCTGTTTGTTTCCCCTGTTTAATTTGGGAACCATGCATCCAAGCACACTTGGTATGTCTCCATGTGTAAGCCTACACTGCAGCCTATTGATTTCCTTCACCCTTGGCAAGAATATCACAGTGGGTTTTGGCTTTGCCTGTAATCTCATGAACGAATGAGACTAGAAACTCAAGTGAAAGCTTAAGTCCCTGACTTTCTGCACTGCACACATGATGGCTTCTCCTTTGGCTGCAGTCTGGAGAGAGTCAGCTGTCTGTGCAAGCAAGAAAACTTGGGGACTGGGCAGGAATGACTGGTTCCCATCTGAGCTCTGCTTCTACAGACAGCCTGGATGAAACCGGTTCCAGGCACTTGGCTCTGCAAATTAGATCCGGAACATGAACATGTCTCCCAAAGGCCACAGAGGTGTAGGCGCTTTTATTTTTGATATATATCTGGTTTTAATCTGGAGGCAAGCCCCTGAATACAGCCAACTGGCTCCCCCAACAGTACTGCATGTTGCCTAGCAATACGAGCAGAAGATACTGGAATCCATTTCTTCCCCCCTCTGTACCAGAGCCAACTGGAGGATAGATGGCTTTATGGCAAAGAACTGACATCTTATTTTTGTGATATCTTTTTTATAGCTGTATTCCTTTAGTAGGAGCTATGGTCACCCATGCAGTAGAAGGTGAGGTGCTTCAGTCTCTGGCTTCTACATAGAGCTGTTTTTTGATTACACAACTTGGTTGCAATCTAGTTGCCTTCAGCTTGGAAGTACCATAAGTCATCTTGGATTTTCTTGCCCTGATTAAAACTAACAAAGACGGGCAAATATACATTTGCTAAATAAACATGCATGAAAGTAAGGAATCTTCCCCAAATTAGCAGATAGGAAGGCACCAGAAAATTCTATTCCATGATTAATATGCTGAATAAACTAGAATTTTTCAAATTATTTCATAGCATGAATGTCCACAGACTCTAGTGCCCCAAGCCATCAGCAATGCAAAGCAAACAGTAATCCTAACATTGGTAGGATGTTTATCAGCTTCTTTGTTATTTTACTGATTTCTTAGAAGAAGAATGAAGAAAATAAAGGCAAGACTCAGAGTAATGGTCCCCACTGACAGACACTTTTCTAGCTTATAACTCGGAAGGGCAGTGATACCCCTCTGAGTATCTGCCATACAGTCAGTTCTCTTCTACTGCCAAAGGGTAGGCCAGAGTAAACACTTTCACTCTCGGTGAAAAGTCACCGACTCACTGTTGGTGACTTTCAAATATCTTTCTATTTGTGACAAGCTTTTACAAGAAAAGTAAAGCTTCTCCAGCAAGTTACATATTACTTAAGGCCACTGAAACAATTGTCAAGATGTCAGTTTGATTTCACTGAGTGGAGAACCAGAGCCTCAGCATTCAGTGCATAGAGGCCTGAGTCAGTGATGAAGGAGAGAGGTGGGGAAGGAAGAAGTTTGCCTCTTTCATATGAGTCACTATATGCTGCTGTCAGGGTCTGGAATGAAATCATGACAATCACATGCCTACAGGAAACGGACCGGAAAAGGCTGCTGTCAGTTAGATTCATTAGATTCCCATTCTCTTACATGCTGTGACCTTTTCAATGTTTTTAGGAAGTCAAGGAATTATCTTTCTGAAGTTGTTGTAGTGGCTTATTGTAACAATTTTGAAGTAAGCACCTTTGCCTCCCTAGTTTATAATCTCTCAGGAGTTTGAAAGGCTTCATTAGCAAGTATTTAATGAATGCTCCACAGACAACAGAAGACCCTGCTAAAATAAAAAAATCTTAATTTCTTCCATTGGTAACCACATGGGATAAGAAGAGACAGAAGTAAAACCTGAATGCTTCATTTTTTGGAGGGGGTAGAAAGGTGAGATTTTCAAGAAGATTTCCTTGCCATGTGTCAATGACTAAATTTGCTACCTCTACGAACTATGTTAATGGAAAGCCCAAAAGCTGACATAAGATCTGAAAAGTTATGTTGTAACAAATAAGGAACAATCAACATCAATTTAGCAAGAGTAAATCATGCTTACCCAACCTGATTGTCCTTTGTGATGAAATGACTATCTGGACAAGGGGAGAACAGTGGATGTAATATAGCTTGATTTATTAAGGCTTTAGAGACAGTCTGCCACAGCATTCTTGTTCTGAGGCTGAGGAAGTGTGGGCTGCATGATCTAGCTGTTAGATATGTTAAAAATTTTCTGGAGTGCTGGGCTCAGACAGTAGCATTCGATGGCTTGATATCCGCTAGAGGCAGCTAGTAACTAACGGAATATCCTCGGTGTCAATTTGTGGTCAATATTTTCATCAGTCACCTGGATGATGACACAGAATGAATCCCCATCACATTTGCAGATGATACCAAATTAGGGGGAATGTTTGATATTTCAGATGGTAGAACTTCAGGGTATAACAGAGAAACTTGAGGACTAGACTAACAGAAACTTCATGGTGTTCAGGAATAAGTGCCCATAGACCAGAATAGCTCCATGTGTTGGTACTGTCTCAGAAGCAACTGTCTGAAGACAGAAGGGCATGGGGGTTATGGTGGATGCCAGGCTGCAGTTGTACCAGCAGTGTACTCTGACTGAAAATGAGGCAAACTGCCTGATGAGCTACATTAAGAGGAACATGGCCAGAAGCTTGACATTAGCTGAGGAGATGTGTGTATTTCAGCAAGGCTACAACAGCATGGTCTTCAGGATACTTTGTCTCAACCTGCCTTGGATGCTCAGACCACAATCATTCTCCGATGCCAACAACACTGTGTCTTTTTTCATGTAGGGGCACAAGATCAAAGCTACCTTGGGTACCATCCCATAGGTTCCAGTTACACCTATGGTTGAAGTATAGGCATATACCTTCATCTTGATTTGCTTCTGGGAGTTCCCTCCTCTTCCTCTCCCACTCCTTCCTCTCCCTCCCCGAAGCCCACAGTTAACTTCAGCTAAATACCAAAAGACACCAGAAATGTGAGACAGCTGCTCAGATGCTCAGAGAAATGACCTGAGAAGAAAGAGCCAGGTAATGCATCCCAGGAAATGGATCTCATCCTGAAAGGAAAATGCATTCATCATCCAGATGACTTCTGCCACAGAAACGCCATCTGGATAAACAAGGGCAGAGTTACAGTCAGTGTGCAGACCCTCTTCCTGGCCAGTTGCAGAAAGGCAAATGTGTGACACAGGGCTGGGTCTGTGGGCAGAGGGAGGGGAACATGGGAATGCGGGAGGGACACAGACTGGGATTTTTGAGGCCAGTTAGCAAGGAGAGCAAGTGCTACGCTTCCTTCATCAGATCCTTTTGCATCATGTTCAAGATTCATAATTGAAAGCTGGCCAGTGGAGGCCTCAGACCAACACTTTTATGTGATCAAGAACCATGACATGTACTACTGCAAAGAACGAAGAGAGAGGGGGAAGTGGGACCTTCAGAAGTTCACCTGCAGGATCCCCAGAGCTCCAGCTTCTCTGTTGCTAAACAAGGCAAGGCCAGGTGTCATAGCAGGACCCATCTTCTTCCTACAGATCAGCCCCACTGCTGCTCAGGTAACAAAACCCCACCTCAAGAGATGCTTCTAAACTGCTGGAGTCATCATCTGACCACAGCATTGCCTCCCTTTGCACAACTGCCCTGCATCCCCACATCCCTTCTTGCTGCCTCTCTCCTCCTCCCCAGCCCTTCAGCAGGAGCCAAGCACTCTCCAGATCTCTCCCTCATGCCCCGTCTCTTCCATGAGGAAGGAAGCAGTCTGAGGTGTTTGTTGGCTAGGGGAGGCAGAGAGGGAAGGTCTGCTAGGGGAGAAGTGGGAAACTGAAAATCAGCAGAAACAATTGGAACATTGTGACAACTTTCTACAAAGCCAGAACAGAGGAGGAATAAATTTTCACTACAGATTCACAAGCTGACTTGAGCCTAATTAGAAAATGATTGGGGAGCATTTTCAGCAAAGTTCCCATTTAGAGCTCTAAGTAATAGGGGAAGCATTAGCCAAAGAAAGCAAAATGTCACCTGCCTCCAAAGGAGGGGCAGACTTTTGAGGAAAAGCCATGTTCAATGCTACTTGCTCAGTTTGGAAAGGGTCTACACTGAGATCTGACTAACATTAAAAAAAATCTGAATCCTACAGCCCCCAAAAGCCAGGCAGGACATGAGTCCTGCACAGATCTCTTTCCCTCTTGCTCAAGAGGGAGGGCTGTAGGCCAGGCTGAGAAGTCCTAGCAAGCTGTGTCAATTCACAGACTGGGCTGAATCCCTCATGAACAGTGGAATAGTGTCAGAGAGAGAGGCCATTACATGAACCAGCTTGGAAGTTAGCTAGAATATGGCAAATCTATTGAGCAGCTGAGATAACAAGAACACATGCAGGAGAGTTAAGGGCAGAAGGAAATGGGTGTACAGTGTGTGCCATAAATTACAAAAGGAGAGTAAGCAGGGCGTGCATGGGAGACTGAGCGTTGTGAGCAAAGGTCAGGACCAGACACTAAAATGAAAAGGTACATGTGTGATGCAGCACAAGCTGTAACCTAACCAGCTTATGGGAAAATCTACAAGGAGATGGGAAAGGAAATATTTTTTTTATTTACTTTTTTTTCCCTCTGCCAAATACTGCGGGTCACTAGCTGGGACAAGCTCTTTGGATAGAAGAACAGACTCTCCAGAGACTGAGCTCTTACATCCCTGCTCTGATGCTGTCAGTCAAAGCTGAGGCATCCCACAGTGTCCACACAAATTAACATTCCCTATAGGACAGGCCTGGGATGACTGGCTATGGAATCTGCTTCTGTGAGAGACAAGGTGGGGTTGTTTCTATCATAAAAATGAAAGCAGCAGGGTGCAAGGGAGCTGCTATACTGGGGCTGGTTTGAGTGATCCATATAGTCCCCTTCTCTATAAAATGAGATGCTATAGATAATTCCAAACTCTCTCTTTCCTCCCACTTTCCTCTGAAGATCTGGGCATTTCTGGTGAGCGATTTAAATTCCTGCTCTTACCTCATCTACATGCACATTGCAAAAGCCAGGGATCCAACCCAGGGCTGTCAGAGTCCCACTTCAGCACTGTTGCTGCAGGTTCCTCCCCTTCTCAGGGGAAGAGCTGTGCAGTGGTTAGAGCAGTAACTTACACTGTAGATGTGGGCTTCAGTCTTTACTGAAACCTGAAGTCTTTACTGAAGTCTTTACTTTTACTATTTCAATCCTCTTTGTCCTGTGACCTGCCTCCTCATTCATAAACAGTGAATAATATCACATCCTTATATTGAAGAAGAGAGAACAAATATTCTGAGTTGTTCTGATATGGTTATGGAAGCTGCAGAGTACTGCAGCTGTGAAATATTGTCATGTGTTTTAAACAGGGTTAGAGATGCACAGGCAGTCATATATAAAATATATGCAAACAGTGTTAGTAACACATGGAATATTAGAATCTCTCTTGCAATATTTGCTGTGTTTCTTAAATCTTCAGTTTCTGGGATTTCCTAACTGAAGATCTGGGCTTTCAAAATATATCACTATTTTAAAAAGACAGAGGTGTATTCCTAACTTTCTCGGTAGAAGAGTGAAAATCCTGAAGAACAACTGAATGCAGCTACTCCTCAAACTGGGAAACAAATAAAGAGTTTCGAATCATCTTTTTTTTTCTCTTCCCCCTGCCCCGGTTCAGTGTTTTGGTGGCTTTTGAGTTCTATAGGTTTAGTGCAGTTTCAACGTTTTTCTCTGAAGCACAGTGCAGAACTCCAAGCAAGGAAAGCCAGCACTGTTTTCATTAGGCACTATGGCAGTCTGAAATCCTGGATGAATCTAGCCTGCTCCACTCCCCTCTGCCACCCTGCTCGATATATTTAAAATCTTCAAAGATCTTCCTTTAAGATACCAGGCCTTCCCATTGTGCTGGCTTTTATTGGATTTCAGGTGCCATTCAGTCAACCCCCTCAGCTGCTTAAATTCTTGAAATGCTAGGATCATATTGCACCTGATCTGGCACTGGAACATGTTCGCTATCTCACCCCAAAATTAATTAAACCATAAATTATCGGAATAAACATGCAGCATCCACTATCACTGAAACAGTCTGGGCTTTGTTGAGCAAACTGCTGCAAGAACAAAGCTGCCTCTTTCTCTTTCTTCCCACCCTGCACTTCTCTTCTCTTGATGTGTATCTGCAAATACAGTAAATACAGTACCCTCCCTCCCTGTAACAAAGGGATATTCTTGTTTTGCCATTGTCACCGTTTTATAGACTCAGAAGAAACTGCAAAAGCTTGCAGGGTGAGGCCTTACAGGAGAGCACTATAACCAGAGAAGTAACTGTACTGACCTGAAGAGGAACTATTCTCCAAAATGAGTACAAATTTTTTGTTTTTTGTTTTGGTTTTTGGCAGCCCTGGAAGATACTATTTTAATTTTTCCCTTGCCTCAGTTTCTCCTCTGTAAAATGAGTTTTTCTGTCTGATATCAGTACTGACTAGTTAAAAATCCATGAAGGAGAGGTGATTAGCTGATGTGCCCAAGGAGAACATTTAGGTATGTAAATAATTGTCAGTAACAGCCTTGTATCCACCTCAGAATGTAGAATGTATCTCCCCATAAATCCTTCCTTTCCTATTGCCCATGAAACTTAGGCTATGTTAACAACTCTTAAAGCCTGAAACATATAAAAACTTGCCATTCCAAAATAACCCCCAATTAAACTATTGAAGAGAAAAAGCTAAAACAAGGATTTCTATTTCCTATTCTGGACCTGTAAGTAGTATGGATCAGCTGAGTCTATCTCAGACCTACAGAAGGACTTGGATCCCCTAAACCTTGTTTAATTTTCTTTGCCAGTGAGCTTGATTGTTCCAGTTAAAAAGCATTATCTCTCCCTATTCTTTAGGATAGAGAACTCTGCAACTTCAACAACATGATTCAGAAGAGACCTTTACCCTTATCCCCAGGGTCATCTAATCCTGTCAAATCCCATAAAGAAACTGGACTGCTGCTTGGGTGGGAAACCTACAGAGAATTGCCTGGTTGCTATAGGCAGTGTAACCAAAGGTGGCATTTTTATTCCTTGAATCAACTGTCAGCCAACACCCTTGCCTGGTATTCAAGGTTGCAGTGGGTTGATAGATATAAATCTGAGCTCCTGACCAGCTCTGGTCTTCAGAAATTGTCTAGTACATTTGATTGTAGCTCTGGTGCAAATGTCAGCATCCTGGCTGAATTCCAGCTCTGCTGATTTACACCCTTCTGACTCAAACTCCCTCTTCTGTTTCAGTAGGATGCTGTACTCTTCTTCAGTTCTTAAGCTTCCATCTAATGCAGCTAAATGCTGTTTCTTCCTAGCCAAAATACAGCAACTCTGATATTTATTCTGGGGCATTTTTGATGAGTGGTGCCACAGAAAAGTGAATGTGGTGTTTGTTCTTGCTGGGGCCTCACATCTTTCATCCCAGGTGAAATCTGAACTCCTGTGCTACAGGATCTTGACTGCAGATTGAGATCCCCAGGGTACAGGGCCTCAGTTGTATGCTTGCTGCTGCCAAGATGCTTCAGTTGGCCAAAGGGCTCAAGTGTTGAACCAGGTGTCAAGACCAAGGTGTCATCTGATGCAGTGCATCATCACCATCATCTGCTGGGTCTGCTGGTTCTGCTCAGTCCCAAGTGGTTTGCCTGCAGAGCCTCCAAGCTCTGCTAGCATAGTAGAAATGTGGTGTCTTTGTGAGAAACACCAGTCTAACATGACAAGAACAAGCTTTTCTCTAGCGTTTCTGTTTCCATTCCCAAGCTGGAACTTAGAAAATATGACCAGAAAAAAGGGAGTACCGAGGAGTTTTTACCCAACATTGTCCTTGAACCTTTGGAACTGGTGATTCATGCCAGGTCTTAATTTTTGATGAAGGATCCTGCAAGCTGTTGTCTATCACTTATTTCTCACCTGTTGCCATGGACAGACTGGTATATAACTGTGCACTGCAAAACTAGAGAGCAGACTCTTGGTTCCTAAGATATTAATCAGCCCTAGTTTAGACAAGAGCATTTCCCCTCATTTCAGTCGCTCCCTCCCCACAGCATCTCCTGCCAGGATGTCCCACTGCCTGCTGAAATTAGCATAGCTAAAATATCCCTCGGGATTCTCTTTGAGGTCAGGAACTCAGCCTCTGGATCCTCTTCAGTTGTCCTTTCCAGCCCTGAAATTTGATGTTGCAAGCGAATCTTGTTTCCCCATCCTCTTCTTCATATTTTCCAAAGACACCTACTCTTAGCTATTCTCACTGGCAAGGAAAGACTTGAAGAGGAGAGTGGGAGGGGAGAGTCCTGGATTGCCTCTTTACCTCTGTAATTTCAGACTCTTCCCCTCTCATTCCTGAGATCATTTTTTCAGTGCCCTATGCTGTGCTACTACCCAAGCTGTTGGCCCTTCTCAGCTCCGTGCTGTCCAGTTGTCCTTAGATTATTGGAGTTTTACCTGCCCTCTATAACTAATTCAAACTTTTTTCTTTCTCCCCTTGAAAGACCAAGGAACTCTTCTTTTCTGTTTTATTTCTTCTTTTCCCATTTTGCTCAATTGAAGCTACACTAGTCATCCCCCCCACCCTTTCCCCTTTCATGTCTTGTTCTTATTCCAAACTCAGAACTTTCTTCCAAGGAGACCCTATCATAGATCAGCTTGTATTGCATCTCCCTCACTTTCTGCTCCCAGTCACTTCATCTGAGGAAGCCTATACATCTCACGTACTTTCTCAGGATGATGGTTGTCTAGAGAAAATCTTTTGACTCAGTTTTTTCCTCACTGAAATCCACTCCAGATCTTTCAGATCTGGAACTAGCTGACAGGCAGGGTTTTCTTCCATCCTTATTCATAGTACCCAGTGAGGTCTTTAAGGCAGGTCACATTATTTGTCAGCATCATGTTATTTGTCACATGACTCACTGATGCTTTCCTGATTTGTACTTCTAACTGGGTTACACCTAGTCTGAATGTAGTCTTCTTTTGGGTCCTCCAAGTCTTATTTGCTTTGTCTTATGCATTGTTTTACCCAGGCAGAAAACATGAGCCATCTAGGACACCTGGTTCTTATGTATCCATGCCCACTGTAGCTCTTGCTACATACAGACCTCGACCTTTTCCAGTCTGGCAGAGTTGAAAGGTCTTGTGCTCCAGCAAAAATCTATCCAGGAAAAAGTTAAGATGAACCCTCCATGCTAATTAGTCTCCTGCTGATATATGTCCAAGACAATCAGAGTGGTGAGTGAGTAATGAGTGTGTCCTGCAAGGGGCTGTGGGTAAGACCAGCTCTCTTCATGGGGCTACTGTCATGTGTGCCTGAACACTCTTCTCTGAGGCTTCAGTCCAGTTACTAGCCTGGAGCAGCAGTTCCAGGACAGGTTCTCCTGATCTCTCCTTAGCAGGGACTGTTCTTTCTTCTCTTATTCAAGTGTCACTCTGTAACCATATATGTCACCTCTTTCCCAGACTCATCTCACAGAGTTATGTATCTTTTACCAGATGTGGCCTTAAAATGAATGACTCTTCTACCCTGAAATTGCTAAAGGGAAGACCTGTTCACTCACAGGACCTGGGCTGGGTAATTCGACAGGTTGTTTTTAACAGCATAGGATGAACAGCTGATCTGCAGACAGCCTGTTTCTTTGAGTGAGAAATTGAAGTATTTCTACATTTTGCATTTCCCTAGAGATGTAGGGAAAATGATACAGTTTCTCTGCTGATTCATCTGCTTTTACAGTTTTGGGTGTTATGTTTATTTTCTCAAAGTGTTTTTTTTCTTTCCCAGACTCTCCCAGGTCCCAAGGTCGGAGCTGATGTCTGCACTCCGAGTGCATCCTGTTTGTCATAGAATCATTTAATGGCCATTTAAGAGAACTTATGCAACTGACCTTTAACATGTCAGAATCTCCCTGCTGCACTTAATTCCTTATGCTGACATATGAAAAGAAAGAAAAAAGCTTCATTTTGGCTAATGGGAAAGTCTTCCCACAGGGAAGATGAAAAAGGCAGGTGGGGTGAGGGAGCTGATGGAGTTCAGAGTGGTCAGTGATTACACAGAGGGCTTGGTTTGGATGCTGCCTGCTTATAGGGGAAACTGCAGTACTCCCTGTTCCGCAGTAAGGACAGGGTTTTAAAAAGGGGAGAAATTAATGATATTATGGGCAAACTGATCTTACTTTATTTCTAGGACATTGCAGAGAAGTTCCATAAATCCCTTACTTTAAATTAACCATGAAAGATCCTTTGTTCAAAGAGAATGTTCGGATTTGGTAGGAAAAGGAGAGAGAAAGAGGGAGAGAGAGAGAAAAGGGGGAAAGGGAGAGCTGGATTGCTCTTCTCTGTCTGTTCTTGTTCCTTTTAACACATGATTTTGATGATAAAAAATCATCTGGCAATGCCTGATAGTGCCTGGCAGTAGATTGACTGGTTTGTGTTGGACCAAGAGTTACAGGATGTTGCACCCCCTTCCTAACTGGATGACCACAGTTTTCAAAGCCAGCGAATAATCGATATGTAATAACAAACAGACTATAATGCACTTTCCAGATAAACATGGATTGTATGATATGAAGATAGTCCTGAATACCTGACACTCATGCTCTTCCTCATAAATTAACTGTGAAAATCAGCTCATAGTAACAGACTGGCCCCAAGGCAAATAGTAATATATAAAATAAATCTCACACAGAATAAAACCATGGTTCAAGATTTTCAACAGTGACCCAGCAATATCCCTCCATTATATTGCACCTTTTGTGTATCACAGACACAGGAGCTGCTGAAGTCTCTGCCCTGAGGACTTGTGACTTCATTTCTCTTCTGTGAAGTTTTGAGATACCGACTGCCAATCAGAGCCAGAGCTGATGGGTGTGGTGGAGAGTGAATGGGGGTAAAGAGAGTTCAGCTACTTCTCCTATATGCCAAAGGCAAGGAGACAATTCACTGGGCAGAAGAAAGCACCTTTCCTTCCTTCCTTACATCCCCTGAATGATATGAAATGCAGCTCACTGATATCAGCATTCCTTGTCATGAGCTGGATCCCCCATAAGCATCCAGGTTACTTTTCCCTAGAACCAGCCCTGTCAGACTCCTTTTGTTTGCAATATGGACGCCTGCTGCCACCTCTCTATATAAGGGCATATAGAGTTCAGGGGGAGAGAATTACACCTTTTATTAGTTGAGAAAACAATTTTCTGCTGAGATTGCTGAAGACAAGGACATAAGCAATGATATTTAGTTGATTTGTGATTTGGCCCCATACCCCTCGAGAGCAGGACCACCTGGTCTGTTTATCATCGGTCACAAACAAACAATGTGTATTTTTAGCATCTCCTTTCAGGGAAGATAAAAAATAATTTGAGTTAGCATGACATGACTTAGTTGGGGACTCTTTTATGCTTTTTGTTTGTTTAGACAATTGGGTCACAGGAAAGCATTCCTGTGAGAACCACACTCATTCCCAGAGATCTAGGGTGGTGGAGGGGAGGGAGGGAGTTGAGATTAAAGCTAAAATAAAACATCCGGTGCAAAAAGTCATTGTTCACGTAACACTAATTTTGAGGCAATTTAGAGGGACAATGGAAAAGTTCAGCCTTAACTCTGCTCATTTTCATCATGTGCCTGTACCATAAAATACATCATCTGCAGAGCCTGCCTTCATCTTTGTCAGATAATAGAATACATATCACTCACTGTGGTGTGTCTTGCACTTGCTATATCTAGAGTTCATACAGGAATTCTCCACTGTGCACTTGTACAGTTTCCAGATGGTCAGCATTTTACAACTGCTGGTTAAGTTTTAATTTTTTTAATTGTACTATTCTTTACTTTTTCCAAAATTCAACTTCATACTTAGTTGCCCCTAATTTTTTGATAATATTTCTTTTAATCCACACTCTAACTAACTGTACTGTGTTTCCATGCAGTTTGTGGGTTTTGAGCTAACAGGTTTAGATTCATGTAGCCAAGGAGAATTTCAGCAAAGAAACTCACCAGCCATATTATAATTATCATCTTCCCTAATTATACCTGATTTAATTAGGAATCAATTCACATATCAAAAAAAATCACTCTTCTGTTGTCTTTTGAACCTGGTGGTGGGACCTCTTTGTGTGTGGCAGAAACCTCAAACAATTAGTCTGGTGCTAAGCATTGTCCTTAACATCTGACTGGATGGAGAAAAGGGATGTTTTGGGGGTGATATTTATCTTGACATGTTGCAAAAATGGCTCCCAAAAGTCAGTGTGGAGGTAAACTTGCTTGGGTTTGAGCACTGTTCACCAACAACCTGCCTAGCACAATCCTGAAATTCACTAAATAGCACTTTGGTGTAGTCAAGTCTGTGCTGGGCAATGTGGTGCCTTTACTGCGCTGCTGAGACTGGGGACATGATCCAGTTAGCAAATCTGCTTTGCTAACTTGTAGCAGCACATGAAAACTTCTATGGAGTTGCATTATTCTTCTGCTTTGGAAAAATGCCGGACAAGCAACCCCTCTCCCCCTCTTCAACTTTTCAAACCTATAATGCAAGAGGTTTGAGTGAAATGTCCATTTAGCTCTTAGACAGCCATCACATCTACCCCAGTAGCATATGGGGGCACTGCCTGGTATCAGAGCTCAGTTTAGGACAGTTCTTGTCCTTTGACCTCCCCTGTCATGGGCATCGGATAAACAGCTCCACCACTGTTTCCGTTCCAGCTGTTCAAGGTTATCCTTCCCAACTCCTTTCCTCTCTGCCTCCTCATCCATGTTCTGTTGCCACACATCTGGCTTTGAGCATGGAGCCACTTCTTGGATCTAGTCCCTAGCAGCTGTCTGCTGCCAGCACTTTCCCACAGAGGATAGGGATGGGATCCAAAAGGCAAGGGGAAATGGAGGACAGGCTGGGAAAGTCCACAGCAGGTGGAAGTTAAGACAGAACTGAATCTCCACAGGAGCAAAGTCTTTTTCCCTCTTCGCTACTCAGTTCCATGGGCTTCTGCCTCATCAGCATGTCTCTCCCTTCCACTTCGCTATTATTTCTCAAAATATAGACTGCCATCCCCACCTCTTTTACTTCTGAATGTGCCCTTTCTTGATGCGGATCTCTACAGCAAGTTGTGTTGCCAGCATAGATTACTGAAAACATCCCAATTGTCACAGCAAAAAAGGAGTAAAGGTGAAACATGACATATCCTAGTCAAACCATTAGGACAGAGACATTTCTTTCATTTGTCCAATGGCAGGTGCCAACAAGACACAATTGGAGATTTTAATCTATGTGGCCCCTCCTACTTGTTTGAGCAGGAATATTTCAAAAGTTATGAAGTGCCAACAACAGTGACTGAGAGCTGGAGAAGGGGACATGTGGAGCCTGGCAATTTATTATCTATGGCTTGTGCATAACAACCAAAGGTTGTATTATGTCTCCAAGTTTGTCAGATGAAGCCTCTCTATCTCATGAAGGAACCAGAATTGCCTGCAAAATTATTCCATGTTTTGTCTTTGTGCTAGAGTGAGAGAGAAAGGCAACAGAAAACTAGGTCTGATCAAAATCCACCTGAAATCTTTGGATCTTGTCTGTTGCCTTCCACAGCTTTGGATCAGGTCTTTTCTCTGCCCTTTAACAGGTTTGGCTTCATGATAAATCCCAGCCAGAGCGCTCTGAGCAGAGACAGATTAGTATCTTGTTTTCAGAAGCCTGAGACTGGGATATATGGATCTGTTTATTTTGCAGATGCCAATAGCTAACACATCCATTGTGTTCAACATACACAGTGCTCTGAAACTGCTGCTAAAAGAGAACAGATATTTTAGCTGGCTTATTATTAGCCTACATGTACTGGAGATGGATCCCTGGCTTTTAGTTCACCCTTGCTCTCAGTTTTATTTCAGCACACTGTCCTATTAATGATCAAGCACTCTTTGAGCTGCATTTTATTAAGTTGCCTGGAGGCCCTCTGGCATCAGCAATGTAAATATACTTGTGGTGATATTATTATTAGATTCATGCTAATAAAAGGATAGCAACACAGCAAAAGGCCTTTAATCAATCTATGCTGTGCAGGCAAAAGCAAAGCTTTTTATTCGGAATTTTTTCCTCTAGCCACATAGGGTCCTGTTCATGTGAGTGGGGTGAAAAAAGATCATCAGCTGAGTGGTTAATTTGCAAGGATTTGTTTCTTTGATGAATTTTGCTCCTTTTCTCTGCTACATAATTGGTTTGGAATTTCCTTGTCCTTACTCAGAATTTCACAGAATGAACCACTAACACTCCATAATAGAACTGGCACCAGAAACTTGCAGACCTTTATCATCCACTGAAGAAAGATCCCAGTTCTTGGTTAGTGCAAGCTGAAGGGGATGATCTGGTGGATCAAAGTAAACCAAGGGCCAGCCAGAAGCCAACATCACATTGAAAACACATGTAGGTAGTGACAAAGGAAATTCCCCAAGGTAATTACTGAATCTACTCATTGCTTTGTTTGTCTGGAAAAACACAGTGAATGCTTTCCTACTTCATTAGGGCATTGTGAGGATAACTTCCAGTAAAGAATAGGAAGTCAAATGCTCCTATGAGGATGATGACACATGAACTCCTTTGTAGACTGGATTGATTTCACTCCCTGCTTCCTACTGGCGTGTCTGTGTCCCATTTTCTCCACAAAAGGACCTTAATCTTGTAGTTCTGAAGCAGACCATAAAGAGAAACTTTAGTACCCAAGTATACACACAACCATGTTCCTTCTTTCAGTCACCGCCAAACTGAGTCTGCAGCTCCTTTTCTGGTACAGTCACAGCACCCTCCAGGGCTTGTGCATGCTTGCCTGCTTTTGGTATCCATCACACTTCACCCTTGCTGCAGCACTACTTAGGACTGCTTTGTATAGAGAACAAGTATCTCTCCTTTTCCTAGCTCTTCTTTTGCTCTGGGAAACACATTTTTGCTGATTCTGGGCTTCAGATATACCTTCCAACTCACGACTCTTTTAATAAAACCATTCTACTCTAAGTAGTTTGTTTTCCTCTTGCACCATCCCCATTTTCTTTCTGTCTTTTTTTAAATTTGTTTGCATGGCTTTTTGCTGGTGAAACTCAAAGCCTGCACTGCTCACCTCGATAGAAATTATTCTAGTCTCACACCTTGATTTTGTATCTCATATTAAAAAAAATTTTCTGTGCTTCTGAACAGCTCAGTACTCCCTACAGCTGTCCTGAACTTGAAACAAAGTTTGAATATCTCTCTACAAATTACTGGCTGTATTAACTACAAGTGTATTTTAAACTAGCAGTATGCTAGTGGAGATAAATGCCCCAACTTTCCCCATGGATTCTTGTATTGCATTGCAGGCCAAGACAAAGGAGAGGCATGGCTGTGGGCAGGCCTGCTGCCCTAGGAGTGTCTGCACTGTCATGCTTCCACCCTCTTGACTCTGCCCTGAAATACTTTCCAAGTGCCTTCCTTGGCAACACCAGGGAGGGACTGGTGTGTCTTGTGTTTCAGCCTTTGGTTTCTAGATTCAATGGATGCTCTGCAAAGGAGGCCTGAAACCTCCAGAGTGGTCTCGTTCAAGCCATGGGGCTCAGAAGCTAAAGCACTTGTGCAGTGTTTTGCTACAAAACACAATGTAATGCAGAGGATGGTATGTTTGCAATGGCATGAATGCAACATGACATAAATTGCAGATGAACCAGGTCCCTCAGATCTGAGGAACCTGTCTAAGAGCCCTCTTGAAGGACATCTTCAAGGGCACAGTGACTGTGTTTATACTGAGGTGTAGGAGAGATTCTGAGGTCAAATATGCAGTCTGTCCACATTACTTGTGTGTGGGAAGGCCTTGAAGCTAATAGTGGTGCAATCTAGCTAATACTCTCAGTATAGCAGTGCAGACACCTTTAACTTATCCCCTACAGAAATCTGAAGGTACAACCAAATTATCTGTCAGGAAACTAGGCAGTAGTAAAAGTCATTTCTAAAGAAAACCAGTCATTGCTGCCCCAGAACTTAGGGGGAATTTAATTTTCTCTATGTAGCTAATAAAATCCCTACCCTAAATCTGATCAACATGAAGTCATTCCTCTCCCTAGGTCAGAGGATGCAAATTCTCATGCACCCAGACAGGCTGTGAGCCCTGAAAAATTTCATTAGAATCCACAAGTACAAAACCACAAAATTAGAGCAGGCGTGCAGGAGCTGGAATGGCTGAATGGATCTTAAGTCTGGTGTCCTTGGGAAGGAGTTTTGTTGGAAACTCCAAAGCACAGATAGCAATATATCAAACAAAACTCCAGAAAGTATGGCTCCTGGGGAATGGCATAAGGAACATAATCTGAGTGGTGAAGAAACCAGCATGATTATTTAATTTCCACTCTTTGAAAACCCATTTGCTGTCTGTGTCAAACAAGAAGGGTTTTGACAGTGAAAGGAGCTTTCAAGACGATTTGACAATTATGCATTATTTTCTTTTATTTTATTTCGATAGCATGTGATGCATACCATTGAGCTGGGAGATAAGAGAGGCAGGGGGAAAGAAGCCCTCCTGCCTTGTTTTGAAATGAATGCTAGTGAAGAGATGAGTCTAGGTGAATGTTTTATACACATGCTAAAAAAGAAAAGAAGAATAAATTCCCATCCACTCGTCTCACCTCAGTCCCCATCTCCATCTTTTTTGAGCTGGAACTTTTCTAAGCCACCCTTCAATACCATCTGCTCTACCGTCTCAGAAAGCCAGAGATATTCTAGGATAACTGACTTAAACTGATTTGTTAAAAATAACATTTTTAAAGTCTTTTATTCATATTTCCTAAGAAGATCCATGGATTCGACAGCCAGAAAAGAAAACAAACAAACAAGAAAGTGATCATCTAATTGTTCTGTTCCCTCTCATAGGCCAGAGTGCCTCACTCAGTAATTCCCACTTTTATGCTTGTAATTTTGTGGTTGAACTGGCATGCAAATTTTAAGACAACTGCTTGCCTTGATTTCACCAAGTGCTTGGTGAATGTCTCGCGGTGGTTAATTATCCTCTCAAACTGAAAGTCAGAGACTTACAACTCATTTTCTAATTTACCTTCTGACTTCACCTTGCAACCACTAGAACTCCTGCCTTTGCTGACTAGCTCAGAAAGCTCTCCCCAACCAAATACATTCTCCTACTGTGTGTTTAAAGGTTGCTGTAGGAAGTGGAACCGATTGGGCATGTTCCAAAGATACAAGACAGGTCTGTGCATTGCATAATGCTTTTGCAAGTGAAGAGAGAAGGAAGAGGAAAACAAGCAAAGGAAATGGGTGAAAGAGAGTGATGCACAGTCAGTCCTTTCCTTTATTGTGGGTCTTGACTTCTCTTAGCTTGGTTCTGTCCTGCACTGAAGGAATTAAGGTTAGGCAGAGAAAGTCTTAGAATCTAAGTCTGAACCCAAACCTGAGCACTTTGCCTCATCTCCAGTGAGTGAGGAGTTAAGCTCAGCCCTGTATCTCCACTACTCATTAAAGACTCTATCTGCCTACCTAATCTAGCGGCTGGGCTAGTTTCCACCAGCTGAGTTTATTCCCTGGAGCTGAGGTAACTTGGAAGACCAAATAAGGTCTTAGGGTAAGCCTGGAGCACCTAAACACCTTGTTACATAGGAGCAACGTTTTGTGTAAAGAGTTGGTGAAATGTTGCTTGCCAAGTATTGCTGCCTTCCTCTGCAGCTCTGGCTAGAGGTGATGGAAGGAAGAAGGGAAGGATATTTAAATAGGGGGAAAATACATATATTTTTTGACTCTTGCCTGCTTCTGCTGGTCCACAGGGTTTGTCACAGACTGAGCAGCATCATTCCTTTCTGTGAGTGAGATCTTTGCTATATTTTCGCTTGACTGCTATTGCTCACTTCCAGCTAAACACCAACAATGTGTCCCTCTTTGGACAGTGTTAAATGGAGCCTTCCTGGCAGGTCAGCATGAGCCGCTTAAATAAAAAGGGCACATACTATCAGGCAGCTGAGTGGGACATGAAAATCACGGATGGGAAAAACCTGGAGCAACTCAGTTCACTTAAAATATATACTTACATTTATCTCCTTTCTTCACAAGCACCACATCCTTTAGGTGGCATCAGCAAATCAGCAGTTTGGCCGTCAAGAAAATGAAAGATGTGTGTAGCCTGAGTTGTATATAGGTAGCAATAGATCCAGTCAGCTGGGAATGACTGGCACAACTCAGGTCTCAGCAGAGTAGGATGAGCAAACAGTCAAGGGAGATCACAGACCAGGCCTGATATGCATTGGCAAAGCTGCCTGATTTCCTGAGATGTGTCTGATCAGTGGTGATATAGTCAGTGGATACAGTGGTCAGCTCCAGCCAGGGAGAAGAAAGCGGTCATTGCACAGTCTGGAAAGGAGCATGCCTTCACCATTCTCATGTGCCAAGCACTCAGCTCATTATAATGAGCCACAGCTCCACATCCATGCAGACAGGGACAAGAACAACTCAGAAGAAGCTAAGAGCAGTGATTTCCCCCTATCCCCCTGCCCCGGTCAATCCTGGATCAGGGCCACACCATGTTGTTGTGGTGCTGGGCCTAGATTTGTTTTGACTTTAGCCTGTTGTTTGTAGTGTGACCTGAAGCTTTAATGACCATTTCCTATTGAACTATCTCAAAGTTTCCCAATTAAACTGGACAGCAGGTAAACAGGGGGAAGAAAGCTTTAACAGAGAGCCTTGCCAAAGTGCTGCTGGATCATCCAGTGAGCACTGGAGAACTTGGCAGGAGAAGAATCACAGGGTTGGATCAAGGCTATTCATTTTTAGCTAACTACTCCTGACATTTCTCTTCTCACACAGATGCACAGCATTCAAGGATTTTGCCCGTGGTTCTTCTATGCAGGCTTGCATTTCACTCTTCAACCATTCATTGACACAGACTTGAAAGGGAAAAATCTTTAACTTAAATGCTCTTGGGTGGAGGGGAGAGAGAAAAGAAAACATAAAAACAACAACTATGACCCGCAGAACCTACAGGGGCTATGAAAGAGGGAAGGGCGTGCTTGAGCAAATGCTAGGATGTCATTTAGCCAGACATTTCCACTTCCAAGGTCACCCAAGTGTTTTGACTGAATAATAAAATGTTGTGTGTCTCACCCCAAAACCTGGGAGGACTGGGAAACAGCAGGGGTGGAGGAGTAACACAGAGGGAGGGAAAGGGGGGGTGGGTTGTGGGAGAGCAAATCAGTCCTTATTGCTCTAAACTCTACGGAGTCTGATCACACAAATATTTGCAGATCCTGGCATTAGCATGTGTAACAGAGTATGTGATCATTCTAAGACCGATACCACATCTATTTTTCTTTTTTAAATGTTGGATGTTGCTGCCTGTTCTCCCAGTCACTGCAGGGGAGAGAAATGAAAAGCCAGAACCACTAGTGTTGAATTCTGTTTCCCCAGAATTTTGCTGCTGCTGTCTCAGCTTGGAAGAGAAGATGTTCCAGGGAAGGAGAAGGAATTGTAAGAGGAAAACTTCCCATGGAGAACATTGTTCTTTCCTTGTGGGATCTGAAGAAACCAATCAGGAAGTGACAGGAATTTTGCTACTAGTATCTCAAAAGGAAAGAATCAAGTCTACATTCTTCTAAAATATCCTTTGCCTTAAAAACCAAACCAAACCAAATTAAACCAAACCAAACCAAACCAAACCAAAAACCCCTAAAACTCTATGTGTGGTGGCACTGGGGCATTCTTTTGTGCCACCAGCTCTCTGACTCAAAAAGATAGGCAGCAGTTCCTGAACTATAAACCAGGGAAATGCATTTTCCCTTTGCAATGCTAGATATTCAGGATGCAGAGAACTTTTTTAACTTTCTGGTCCTACAGTATCCCCTAAAGGGTGAAACTTAGATATGATGTATCCACTTTGCCTCTCTAATCATGGAGGAATAAGCTGTGTTATTAAACTGGGACTGTTTATCCAAATTGAAAACCCACTATGAAGCATCTGTGAAAGCAAGTGCTATTGCATGTTAACTCTAGATAGCAACTGAAATTAAAACCTATGGGAAGATCAGAGGCTCAGCCCAGGCTGAAAAGTGGAGTAATACCTCTGTGGTTTCATCCTTTCTGCATTTCTGCGCTGTGCCAGCTGCCTCCTGTAACCATCTCTACCTCCAGAAAAGACATGTGGATCTACTCTTCAGTGCTCCTGTGGTACAAACGGAGCAATAACGATGTATGTCACTGCAGAAAGCTTGCTGAAATACTTGCTGACTCTGCTTTGTGCCTCTAGTACTGCCCAACAGTTTTTAATGCAGAAAAGGGCAGCAGTATTTCCAAGGAAAAAGAGAAGGAAATGGAAAAGGGGGTTGGGAGGTCAGCAAGCCATCCTTGTTCTAGACGAAATCAAGCCAGGATGACAAAGTTAGTCAATCTACTCTTGTGGAAAAGAGGACATGAAGGAATAAGGACTTTTTCCCCTTTTAATGAAATGGGGGCTTTCTGTATAAATACTCTCGAAATTATACTATTAGTTATAACTTATTTATATATTTGGTATACTTAATTTACATTTCTTTTTCTGATCACATGAGTATTACATAATCAAGGGCAGGAACTATGTAGTATTTTCCCCAAAGACAATATATTTGTTTTAACCACCACTGCATTATAAACAGATCAGATCAGCAAAGGGATTTATACCGAAGTCTGTGTCAGTAAATACTGATCATTAGCACAGGCCAGCTGCTGCCTGTGAGATCCTTTGCTGTCCATGTGTGGGTCACTGCCTGAGGTATTATATCTCATCTGAGAGCAAAACCTGAACTGATGTCCTTGAATTGAATGCCAGTGGAAGGCTTTGCAGGTATGATCCAAATCTGTTCAAGTCAGTAGAAAGTGCCCAAAGGGGAACTGAGTCAGACAGCAGAAGAGTTTGTGTAGGCTGAGGGCATAATGAGAATTAAGAATTTTACTCAAGCAAAAAGCTTTAATTTTGCACCTGAAGGTCAGTGATGCTTGTAAGAAGAGCTACTGCAGACTCTCAGGGTAAGGCTTGGATTCACCTGGCATCTTCAGAGACTGTGCTAAGCCATCTGCAGGGCCGAGCACTTGTTTGGCAGCAAAATCTGAGCCCCATGTAGTCCAATTTCCTTGGAAACTGTCTGAGGGTTGCAGGCCTCTACAGACTTTTTGATTTCCAAGTGCTGAAGAGTGCTCCTTGCCACCTCATTGTACCCAGGCAGGTCTAGCAAAAGCCAGTCTCACGTTCGACTTCAAACCAGACCCCAATGCCTTCAGTGTGTCCCATCCCCTCTGGGAAATGGACACAGCTGGGCAACATCTTCAATTCTTTATGACTCTTTGAAAGATGTCCCAAGCAAGCAGCTGCGCTGTTATCCCACCTTGACTACAAAGACAAGATTTCTGAACTGAAGAGAAAAGGATCCTTACCCTGTAGAGGTGATTGCTCTGCTTGGAGAAATAGAGGCAGTGACTAACTTTCCTTCACTGTTGTGCAGACTGTAGCTGCTCAGTTATTGTCCGGGTGAAAATCAGGTTGCTACTCAGTGCAACATGCTTAAGGGTACTACAATGGCCTGGGGTGCTGGAAGTCCACATTGGGCTCCAGGTTTTGGGGATCTAGTTGTAGTAACAAGCCATAGCAATACAGTACTAGTTAGTGCGGACTTGCATAAGAGGAAGGGTGAATACTCTCCTTTGCTCCTACTGGAAATGATTCTCAGAAGTAACAGATACACTGAGAAATGTGGGTATCATCCTCAGACTTGAGGTTTGATCCATATGCAACTGAGGACTATCAGCTATGGTGAATCTTCTTGAAATTATAACAGCTTCCAAAGATCATACACTTCATACTCTTCATCAGTCTGTCAGATCCCCACTGGCTCCTTGGCCCATCTGAACTACATGCAGTTGAACAATATCAGAATTAGATACTGGGACTGGAAGAGGGGTTGTTATGTTCTGCAACTGTGTAAAGCACCAAGCACAACCTGAGGGCACCCTTTAAGAGCTCTCATGAAATAAATATTGTTGTTAGTTTAAGCTCCAGGCCACTGCACAGTATTCGCCTCTTTCTCTCTCTCTGCCTCTCTCTGGAGTCTGGTTCATCCACCACACGCATTTTTTGCGCTGCCTGAACTTGCTTGCTAGAGGTCAAACACTGATGCTTTTTTTTCTGCCTCAGCCCTCCTGACTGAAGAAAGAATAAATATTTGCTTAAAATTAAGTCCATTTTGGTCTGGAACTTGAGGCACAAAACTGTTTGGATGCTATGCAAAAGAGGAAAGGATCCAGAATGCCTTGCCTTGACTCTCCCTCCCCCCTCTCCCCCTGTAACATCACCCTGGCATTCCAAAAAGACTCAAAGTATTTTGCACAATATTTGAAAATAAATATTGCTCATCCTTGAGCCGATAGTTTGGAGCCTGAATGGGTTCAGGATTTATAGTGGAAAGAGTGATGCAAGCTTAACACTATGTGAGCCATGTGCTGTTACCATCCAGCAACCAGCTCCCACCCAGTCTACTTGCATGAATGGTCATTTTCTTCCAAAATATTCCAAGACCCAAGACACTTCTGATTAACCCCTTCCTGAAGGGTTCAGACCCCAACAGTGATCATTATGGTGCCTAGATGGACTAGAGAGCAACAGGCAATACTTTATTATTATTCTTTAGATGCCTTCTTCTCTAGAAGGGCTTGCCTTTTTTCCTAGTGCAAAGATGTTTCTCTGAGATCAAGCGAAGGCTGGAATAAAGATGTGGGGAAGGGACGTGATGGGATACCATTATTAACTTAGAAGGGGGAGGAGATATAGAAAAGTCATCCATCACTCCCAGGCCCCTCTAAACCAAGCTATCATGGCTTACCCACAGGCCTAATAATCTTCATCATTTTGAAGAGGAAACATCCCACAAGGAAAAGAGTCAGAGAAGATGGAGGTATTGAACAAGCTGATCTATAAAGATAATTTGTTCCATGTTTCTGTACTTTTGACTTGTTCAGTGCTTTGACTCATGAGAGCAGAATAACGCCAAGGTGTTATGGACTGGAAATGCAGCTTCCTGCAGATAGGGACTTTCCTGGGACTCGAGCAATTACCTAAGCAGCCTGCACCTGAACATAAAGCTTCCCTGACCAGCCTCATCTGAGGTGCTCCCACCCTCATGGCTGCACCCCAGCTGGTATAAGGCGAGACTGTGCACATACATACGAACCACAGAGAGAGCAGGGTGATAATGTCCCTGTGCAATCATCTCCCCTTGCTTCCCTCTCTGCTCTGCCCTGAGTCCAGCTAGCCCATTTCTCATGACAAAATTGACTGTGAAGACAAGGGAAAGGAAAGAAGAGGCAACACCAGTTTCAGGCAGCAATGTCGTGAGTGAAGCTCTGTGTCACGCCAGTCAGGCACATGACCATGACGATGTACCAATTATCTTTTATAAATAGCTGTGAGCAGATGTTCAGCCAGCAAGTGGCTGTGTCAGTTGAAGCCATTGCAGCTCACAGATGCTTGGCGCAGCTTTCCAGCCAAAGATTACCTCTCCCGCAGCTCTGCTGGCAGTCAGCTCCGCTTCAAGCAAAAGTCATCTGGATTAGCTCACACCACCTGGATCAGCTGCTTGCACAGAGCTGGCTGACTCTGCACTGAAGCAGATTAGGGAGTGCTCGTGTGATCCTTTCTGCCAGTAGCGATCAGGAGCCAGCCACCTCCAGGCAGTACAGCTAGGTCTGGAGGAGGGTGCCTGGCCTCACTCTGACCAACGTGTGCACATGGGAAGACGTGGGTATGTTTTACGTGTTCAGAAAGAAGGCTGTGTTGTAAGAAGCTAGAACGTATAGCCAGCAGCTTTTATCCAGCCACCAACTTTCTGATGATTTCAGGGCCTTCTATAACCTTCATTCTTCTTCTGTCTTCTTCCTCCTTCCCCTCCTGTTAGTCTGGATTGTAATTCTTGTGCAGGAATTGCCCTTTTACTGTGACTTGTGCAACACCTAACCAATGGCAGACCACTTATGAAACTGTAATGATAGGCTAAAAAAAATTGAGCACTTTCACAGGAGGCCATTTGGAGTTAACATTTATCCTGTGTCTGTAGAATGCATATCACAGTGGGCCCAAACCTTATTCAGTGCCTTTAACTGCTTCCATAGTGTACCAGATAGCAGTAATTTGATCACATGCCTCCATTTCTTCTGTGCCCCGCACATCCATTTTTTACACACATGTAAAGAAACAGTAGACCAGTGATGTGAACATATGGCTTTTCTCCTGCTATGCTGGCACATATATGGTAAGATGCACAGATGTGGGGAAACATGCACTGACTTAAATAAAACTTGCCAAGTGCCAGAGCACACAGAGATCTGCTCCCCGCCAAATGGAGCAAACGGGCTAGAAAAACTGCAAGTTGAGGTGAATCTTGTGTTTTCTTTCCCTCTCCACTTTTCTCTCTCTCTCTTTCTTTATCTCCCTTTTTCTAGGCCTGTTGAAGCCTCTAGCAAAGTTGGTGTCACTCACCCCCTGGCTGGACTCAGATAACAGCTATATAATTCCTGCTTCCCAGCCTCAGCAGTGCTTTTTTTGCTTTTGTTAAACTTGGAATCCAAATTTAATTAACACAAAAATTATAATAAAAATAAATCTTGAGACAACTGAACTCTGGGTCACAAAAGAGGAGAGGTGATTGACAGCTGAAGAGGAAAGGGAAGTAAATGGTATGATTAGCTTCCTTCTGATTCATCCATTCACCTACTGGGGGTGGATATGTGAAAAATAAAAAATGATATCAGTATGGATGCTGGGTCCAAAGCAAAATATAAACTTGCGTACACAAAGGACAGAGATCCTATCTCTACTGATGAATTCCCTGGGAGAGAACTCAGAAGCCTTAGCAAAATCTCACAGAGCAGCAATGCCTGACATGCATCCAAGAGGCATGAGTATACTGACTTGCCCAGTGCTATGTTTGCAAGCTGGAGCTCTTCTCTGAGATATTAGCTGCTACCCCAGCACTTTGGGAAACCTAAAGTGACTCAAGCTGGCCTTGAAGATGAATATATGCATAGAAGAATTGTTCTGCTTCAACACATGAAACAGCATTTTGTGAAGGCATGCGACAGAAGACAAACCAGGGTGCTATGAAAGGAGTGAAGGAAATTGCTTTTAAAAGATCCCATGAGCCAGGGTCCTGCTGGCTAGCACACTCTCAGTTACACATCTTCTCTCCCAGTTTGGGACGCTGTGTTTTCAGTGCCCTGGTCACAGTTGTGCCTGACCAGTGGTACGCGGACTTAAGGAACAGGACAGACTACTGTATCACATACAGACTGATGGACTAAGCTTTCACCATGAGCACTATCCACTGGTGCACACTTATTTTCCTGCTGTCACAACTGCATGATGTCTGGGGCTGCCTGGGGCACCCTTGTATGTTTACAGGATCCCTCCTGTTCAGCACTTCTTTCATAAACAGGGCACTCAACAAGAAAGAAAGCAAATCGACACAGAGATTGTGCTGCTAATCTGCAGTCTCTTGCTCCCGGAGGCCCTTCTGCTACTTGAAAATAAAATTTAAAAAATGAAAAATTATAGGATCACTCTGAAGCCACCTCCTAAAGCCAGTCAAATTAATGCAACAAGCTTTTCCATGGGGAACCTTCCTACACAGGCACTCTCTGAAAAGGGGAGAGGATTGGGATTTGCATCCCGGTGAAGTCTTCTGACTTTAGCCACAGGAAAAGAAATAAAGCAATTAGCAAGAGGAGAGCCTTCCCCTGATGCACTTCCCTGGGAAATGTGTCCCCTGTGCTATTTGAGCCATGAGCTCCTTAGAAGAGAAAATGGGTCCAGGTTGTGGACACATGCTCTCTGTTAGATCCACCCAACAGCAGAGCTGCTTGTGTCAAAGTTCCCCAACCTGTTTCCAATCCAACTGGAGCAGGTTTTCAAATACCTTGTTATTTAAGTAGTTAACTAATCCAGTTCTTAGTGACTCAAATGGATAAGGAGGCACACAATGACATTTTGTCTGCAGGAGAGGTGTGATAAGTATGAGGGGGAAATGATTTCTCCCATCAGCACAGTTGTTGGCAGAGGGCACATGTGTCTGCACCATTAATCTCTATGGAGATTGTCAGTGGGGTGCTGTGGGGAGGAAGCAGTTCACTTCTCTGAAAGCAAGGAGATTATCTACTATGGCTTCCTGCCCTGTGCAAGTTGCAGTTTTCAGCCTGCAACGCTCTCAGAGAGCAGATTTACTCTGCCCCTCCAGAGAAGGGAACAGAGAAGAACCTGGGAACTTGTGGCTGAAACCAAGCCCAGCTTCCAAGACAGTCTTGCCCTGACAGGCTCTTGGACTCCATTGATAGGGGTGGTTCTGTGGTGGGGGCCACCTGCCCTCCAGGAACTGGGCTTAAAGTAGTGTTCAGAGTACATAAAGCAGCCTTGTCCGAAACCCCCAGTGATGACTGCAGGGGAGGTGATGCTGTACGTGCCATGGTATGTAGCGCTGATGCAACTGTCCCAGCCCAGCATGCCAGCTCAGAGGAGAACTGGGCTTATGATGGGGGTGCCACCTGCTGACTGCCTGAATGAGGCCTGGAACCCAGCCCCTCAGGGATCAGCCAGTGCCCATCTCTGCAATTGCTCGAAAACTAAGCTGCTGGAGCTATCAATCTAGTCCCTTTCCTGAGCAGTAAATTCACAATAAAGGTAGTGGAAACAAAGCTCTTCTAAATCTGCTTTACTTTTCAACTTAAAAAAAAAACAGAAGAAAAAAAGAAGAAAAGAGAAAAAGAGAAGGCTTAGCTTAAGAACAGGTTTTGCTGGAACTTCACTGTACTCGAAAATGCTCCAAGAAACATGCTTTTTGGAGATGCAGAGCTTCAAGGCCACAGAAAGGCTTCAGTCTCCAAATAATAACCAATGATATGATCAAAAAAAGCATGTTTCTTGGAGCATTTTCTTCTTACCTCTGTATAGGAGAGGAAACTGAAATACTGAACATGTACTGGAAGTGCACACAGCTTTTTTTCTGCATATAGCAAATGGGTTACCAGACCTGCAGCAGAGTGCAGGTTTCCTGAATTCCTGGTCTCTGCATGACTTGCAACCTCTCTTTCTATCTGGTGAGAGCGCAGAAGAAATTCAGCTGCAACCATGCAGTGCTGTGCCCAAGCCACTTCCATTCTGACGGAATAACTCAGTTTTACACCTTGAGGTGCATGAATACAGTCATGCTGCTCTCACACCAGGCAACCCGCCCCCCCCCCCCCCGGTACTGCCTGTTGCTCTGTGAACTTGTTGCCTTAATTAGGACTTGTTCAGAGATTGCTGGCCTGCCTTTTTGTTGCTGGGTGGAGATGTGCTGTGAGCTAGAGCTTTTCTGGGGTTTGAATTTTTTTTCCTCTTTCTTTCCAGCGAAATTGCAACAATGACTGTTTCATGTTGTTCCACAGGGCTTCCCTTTGTAAAGAAAACTCATCAGCTTTGCTAATATAATCACTCAGCAATGCCATGTCAGAATGGGAGTAGATGAATAACCACAGTCTTTTCAACACATCTTGCTGTGCAAACATGTTTAGAAAGAATGTAATATGCTGCAGGAAAAAGTGTCAGCAAGTGATAATGTCTGAGCAGTTGGGGCCTGGAGTCTCATACTAAGGGTATGACCACTGCCTCCTATGAAGAGAAATGGAGATGAACTTTATTCCTGAAAAGTGAAGTCCTAAATCTTTGACACTGTTAACTCTCAGATCCTGGACAATTCCCAGTTCACTGTGCCACCTCACCATCCCTCCTACAGCAGTGATGGTAGTGACCTACAGTAGTGACAGCAGTGATTCAGTTTGTGTATCCTCTTATAAGTTTTCAAACAAAGGCATTTACTGGTCAGAAATACCACGTGAACAGGTTGCACTATGGCAGAGATTAACTATTTTACTGTATTCACCATTCATGGCCCTCTTAGGAACAATCCACAGATCCCAGGACTGAAAGTCATGGATCTGTACTTTCAGTGCTGTGCTTCAGAGCTTCTGCATAGCCTTAGTGGTTGCTGTGAAATAGCCATCATGACCCACTCCGAAGGAAGGAATTAAATGCTTCTATAACTGGTATCATACCTCTTGTGTATGAACTACTTAAGTCAAAAGCACCATGGAAAGAAAGGGGGAATGAACCACAATCCAATCTATCTAATGCAGCCATTTCTATGGCTTCCATTTCTGAAGTATCTGAGCATTTCACAGTGACTGTCTGTAACATATTCCTCCCCTTAGGAGGCATTGCTGTTAAGTTCCCATTTTACAGAGGCCAATTAAAGCACAACTCACACCCCTCAGTATTTCTCCCTGCCCTAATTTTAGATGTCTACAAGCCAGATATACTGCAAGCTAAGCAAGTCATCTGGGCTTGTTTGTAAGTAAGTAGTGGAGAGAAGAGTCACTTACAGAATGTGATTCCCATGTCTAACCAGTTCCAAAATCATTTCCTGGAGATCCTTTCATTGGACTCATTATGTTTTTTTACACCTTCTTGTCAATGCATTTTCCTGTTCAAAGAACCGATACTTGTTAAAGGGGATGTGAAGTGCCTCTGTTCTAGCATTCACTGCTGCTGGTACAGGAACAGATGTATCCTACATCAAGGACATAAGAATCCTTTGGGAAGGTCAACATTCTAGATATGTAAGGTAATGGTGGGAATGTTTATTAATGAACCAAAAGAAGTTCTAAGAAAGAAAGTTAAGATGAAAGGATATTTGTTTATTCCTAACTAGGTTTTCACAGGGTCTCAGTATTACACCCATGAATCCCTGGTGTGTTCATATGCCTCTACGTTAGAGTCAGAAGATAAGTTGGTGCCAACATTTCCATTATGCTGCTTCATTTGCAAGTTTAAATTTAAGTTAAAATTTAGAGTTTTCTATGTCAGCCATAAATAAAAGCACTCTGGAAGACACTTGGGCAGATGGCATGTGACTCGTGAGTGAGTTTGGTTGAGTTTGTTTTCCATTTCCTTTTTTTGACATTTTTTTTCTCAGAAAGAAGAAGAAGAAAATGACTCCAGATGAACACAAGACCCAAAACATTCTGATGCAAAAGCATTACTATGGGCTACAAGACCACTTAGCAAGAAAGAAAAATAATGATGTGTAAATACCTGAAGATCATCCAAGAGGAAAGATCAGTCATTCAGGGAGATCCAGGGTGGAGAGGGGCTAACGCAAGATGTGGGGAAGAGAATTAAGAGCAATGGGATGAGACTGAGCAAAGGAAAAATTAGCTCGAGGAAAACTTTCCTAAGAGTAGATTGGTCTCCTAAGGGAGGCGATGGAAACCTGATTGAGTCATTGAACCCTGGACTGGTTCAAATTCTGAAGAACATGGTGCAATGAGCTATCCCACACGGTCAGAGAAAAGGCCTGTGTGCCTTGGAGATTTCCATTCCTCACTTGGATGATTCAGTTCAAAGTGCAAGAAGAATTTTAAGTTAATGGGTATACTGCCTGAGTAACACATGCCAGGACACATATCTCTTTCTGCTAAGAGGAGAAGACATCATTGTCTAGATAGAGCTTACATTTTGCCTGCTTCCCAAACATACAGAAAGCATCGGTCTTTAAGCCACCTCTATCCACCAGCAGAAAAGCAATACAAAAAACATTACCTTCCATCCTTCTGGACCTGAGAGCCATTCATCAAAATGTTTACTGTGCAGAGGAGGCTGCTGCGTGAAGTCAGAACCTTTCTCAAAAGCTCCTTCATTTATCAGGTTAAGTCATATGAACAGCTGATAGAGCTGTCTCTTTTCCTGTCTTTCTCCCTGTAATTGTCTCAGGTTTTGTTAAAGAGAAGAATCATCTCTACTTACCTAACCCAGATGAACTCTGTGTTTTGACTGACCCTTAAGTTACTAATTCACATAGATGCTCTTGACAGTTTATTCCAAGACTGATTGTATTTCTGGACTATGGCTTTTTCTAGATGGAAGGAAAAGTCTCCTTGCTTTGAAGGTTCCACTCCACTTTAGCCAGTATGAAAACTGGACCCAATATAGGGCCTTCACTTCCCTCCTCCCTTTTCATTTTTCATCCAACTTCTTGGAAGGCATCTCTCCAGCTGTTCGCTTCCTCCCACTGGTGCTGAGAACTTATGGAAACAATTGCACATTTGCACCGGATGGACGTATTTATTAACACCAGCACTAAACAAAGAGAGTCCAGCCTCTTCAGGAGAGGGATACAGGTCACTATTGCACCTCTCACTTTTTCTTCCACACCACAGCAACTCTTTGGGGCCTGAACTGGATCAGCATTCCACTAAAGACAGACATGACAAACACTATCTTTATTTTTCAGAGGAGGAACTTGGACACATAGAGCATGCTGTGCTATAAGGGGCTGCTTGGAGGCAGGGATGTCAAGACTAGGTTTGCTGTCTGTACACAAAGCAAAACCAGGAATGTAACTTTAAATGGAGCTGTAAATAACAGCTCCAGAGAACATAAGACACATAAGATACTGTTCCAGTATACTCAAGGGCTTAGGACCCTGCTGCTATAGTACAAAGCAACTTGTTATGCTAGTGGCAGCTCCAGAGAGGCTGACATAGGTATGGAAGATGGCTGAATCATGGAGTATGTCATGATCATGCCCACCACTGTAGTCCAAGTCTGAAGGTTGCGTCTCAAACACCGTAATTTTACAGAGAAACCAAAGTGATAACTTAGGTTATCCCACAGGGAGGATTGAGTGCAAGGGCAACACAGCTCACAGAGCTTTCTCCAGACCTTCTCTGAAATCCAAGTTGAACTTGGCCTGTTTGTTTCCATGAGGAGAGCATCTGTACGCCTTTTTGCATATCTCCCAGCAACAACAATATAAATAAAATTCAACACAGCTCTAGACTACAAGCCTGTCCTGACAACTTGTCCTGCCCTTTCCTACGGGGGGGCTTATTCCATGTACTACTACTTATATCAACGTGGAAAGTTTGGATTTTTTTTTCTTTTTGGTGTGTGTCCTTTTTTCTTTTTAGATCTTGGCAAGGAAGCAGGAAAAGCTCTACCAAGTTAATGATTAATGCAAGGAATCACATCCTCACATATTGAACAAATAAATATAAGCTAATATAAATAGGAAAATACTCTTGGAATTTGTCAGTCAGTGGTCTTATTATCTTGAGCTCCAAAGCCAAAATTTCAGACTATGGTTTACAGATGCTTCCCCCCACCCCTTCTTCTTCTTCTTGTTTTCCTTTTCCTTTTTCTTTTTCTTTTCCTTTTTCTTTTTCTTTTTCTTTTTCTTTTTCTTTTTCTTTTTCTTTTTCTTTTTTCCCTTTCCCTTTCCCTTTTCCTTTTCCTTTTTCTTTTTCTTTTTCTTTTTTTCCCTTTCCCTTTCCCTTTTCCTTTTCATTTTTCTTCTTCTTTTTCTTTTTCTTTTTCTTCTTCTTCTTCTCCTTCTTCTTCTTTTTCTTCTTCTTTCCTTCCTTTTCTTTTTTTTTCCAAGACAGTGCAAAGGGGCTTGTGGCTTCCTTGCTAGGAATTGCTCCTCTAATAGAAAATTCATTCCCCTTTTCAAATGATTTTGGCAAATGTTAGTGAAAAGGTTGTTAGTAAATATTCTTTGAAAACATTTATAGGTTTCTGAGGGTGCACAGAAACTGCTTGGACTGTAGTTCATGGAACTTTTGCCCCATCAGAGACCCAGGAAATTCTTGACCAGGTTTTTCCCCAGACTACTCCTCTGTTCCCAGAACACTTGAGACACCACTTTTTCCTGAAAAGTCCCACATGAGAAAAAAAGAAAGGAGGAAAAAAAGTCAGGGCACAAAGAAGAATGTAAAAGGGATCCATGTTTTTATCCTTCTTTCCACTTGATACTCTGAATTCAGAGGAAATTACAGCGCAGACTTAGGTGCTCAACTCTCAGTGACAAGGACGTGAGGGCTTTTGTCTGGGATCATTCATATATCAGTACAAGAAGACTCTCTTCCCCATGCAATACTTCTTTTTAACATTTTTTTTTTTTATGTAGCCCCCCACATAGACCATTAATTCTCTGAAGCACCTTTTCTCTAGCTTTCAAATGACAGTGAACTTACTAAGGTCAGTTTGGAACTACTTTGAGTCTTCACTGAGGCTCTAAGTCAGAAGAGGTTCTATATAGATGGGCATATTTGTCAGTACATAGCTATTCAGCATGTGGGATCAGGCCTTCAGATTTTCATCAGTGCTATAGAAGGAGAAGGTACTGTGGCAGCCACCAGTAGTGAAAGACTTTAGATTTTCAATTTCCAGCTCTGTGGTCTTTCTTCTTTACTGTATGGGCATTAGGAAGGGAGAAGCTGGTGAATCTGTTCCTACTTTAGGGTTCACAAATGTGAATTTCTGTGCCAAAATACGTGTTTTGCATAATCAGAAAATCTCCATCCAGATAATACTAATTCCCTCAGAATTACTCAAAAAAAAAGAAAAAGAAAAGAAATCTCTCACACTATTGATTGCTCAGCAGAGAAATATTATCGAAGAACTTGTCTACATGAGATATTTTCACTGGGTTCTCCCCCCTTTGCTGCCTTGACTCTGGGAGCTGCAGTTCAGTAAGAAGGACCTCTGGTTGCAAGTCTGTCCCGATCCAATATCGGGGGGGGTTTCGTTACGATCCCAAGGACGAGATTAAGACGCTAAAACCAGTCACATATCGTACAACCTTTTAACTTTATTTTCCACAAAGTGGGGAGAAAAGGTGGGGAAAGGCGAAGGGGAGGAGAGAGAGAAAAAGAGAGAGAGAGAGAGAGAGAGAGAGAGAAAGGGATATCACCACCCGTGGATCCAGCGGCGTCCTGTTGGTCCTCTTCACCCTGGGTGTAAATTTTAGTGAAGCGCGTGCAGTAATTACAACTCGAGCAGGGTCCGACCCTGGGTTCCCGCTGAAAAGTTCGGAGCCAAATCAAGGCAAATTAAATAAATAAATTGTAATGACACGCGTGCAGTAGTTACAGCTCGAGTTGGGTGCCTCCGAAGAGGGACCCCGAACAAAGAAATCCCTGGGCAATTATACTTTCCAATCTTAAGCTCTCCGCCCTTCATGCAGTAGTTTGGACCAATAGTAATATTTAGGTCTGGGGTCTCCTGCTCCTTATTGGGTCCCTAGGTAGGTTGCTTACCGTTGTGGTTTCTGCTGACAGATGCGTTTTCATTCTTCGGGTCTTGCCCTTATCTCTCAAAGCCCTGACAATTTATTACTTCCCCAGCAGTGACGGTAGGTGTTATTTCCCAAGGTCCAGGCAAAGGGAATATGATCTGGACCCCAAGATAGCCCAGACCCCCCAATCAGCATTGTTTCTGCAGCAAGAGGAGGCCCTGCTCCCCAGGGTCCCGGTGCCCAAGCAGGCCTCACTTCAATGCCTTGACATCCTTCCTCCCGGATCGTGAAGCATGGAAATGCAAACTGCTGGTAACCCCCTTGTCTTTCCTGCCTGCACCAGCTCTGGGGCCCTTTCTCACTGAACTAGGGAGTGCGGCCTAAGGCTTCAGCAAATTTAGCTACTCATGCTAAGCAAGCTTTATAGAAGTTGTGCTAAGCAGCAGTAATTTATAGTCCAGGTCCCAAAGTCTCTGCCCGATCGTGGTCTGGTTCAGCGCAGGCTCGGTGTGTCCTGGGTGGTCGCAGGGAGACCATTTCGGGGGTGGCAGCAGCTCAGTCCAGATGGCTTGTTTGGGGTTATGGTTTGCTTGCACCTTATGTACCAAGAAATATTTAAGGCAAAAGTTCACTCATCTGTCCGCCACAAGGCCCTCCAGGATCCTGCGTGAAAAGACCATGATAGGTTTCAGCTCCCTTCTTTCTGGGCCAATTGTTAAGGTCACAGAAAACTCCCAGTACAGTTCGCAATCTCTTGTTAGAAATCTCAGCTGAAAGGCCATGTGAACCACTGTCCAAAGCTGCAACAAATTTTGAGCCTGTTTCAAAGTTCAAAGGGGAAGAAAAACAAAGTACCTTTGCTAATTCCCAATATTTCTGCTGACTCAGCATCCAAACAACTGGAAATTTCTCCTTGATTGGGAGAGATATGTCCAAATATAAGGCCTGAATCTGGCCACACTTCTCTGTTGCAAGAAAGTTAGTAACCAGACCTCAAATCTAAACTTGACCCTAAGCCAATATTCACAAAACATAATGAAACCCCTCTTTGTTTGTTTAATATAGCCCAGGAACTAGAGCAGAGCTAGATGCAGCCATGGCTTTGAAAGAGCAGGGATGGGAGCATCATGGGCCAAAGAGTACACACCACATTAGGTAATATTGTTGAGGGGACAAGGAATAAGAATTCAGGGTCACAACAGTTCAGATTCAGGGAAAACCCAAAGATCTGCCTCAGCCAGGGACTCACCCTTCTGTTCCTCACAGATGATTCAGGATCTCACTGCAAGAGCCAAGTCTCCTCAAATTCTGGATTGAATGGTGTGGATTCAGCCCATCTCTGAGAACTTGACTCAGACTTTGAGATCTGGGAGATTTCCACATCAGTAGTTTTACTTGTTCTGTGCTTTTTCTATGCTTCCTTCATAGCCCTTCCCAAAAGCTTTCCAACTGTTTTAAGAGGCTGTGCTGCTGGGGTTGGCCACATAACCAATTTAACATCTCCAAGCTTGGCTGACTTTGATAAAGAGAATTTAGGGGGTTAATTTGAGCCCTCATATTTTTGAGGGGACGCTATACTTAGGAAACTCTCTGCATTGCACTTCAGCATGGATTGGTTGTTCTGCTTCCTATAAAACCTTATGTCTGCCAGCTAGCCCAGGATTAGAAATAAAATGGAGTGTGTAGATCCCATTGCCACAAATAGAGCTTCTGCAATAGGGCTGCTTTGTTTGGGATATGAGCCAAAGTTATAAATATTGAGGGCCTGAATTTTCAGTGCATTGCAGTTACAGTGTATATATATACATATATATGTATTATATATATAATGTATACATATATGTATGTGTTTGTATGTATATACTTTTTTATATATGTATACACACACACACACACACACACACACACACACATGCGCTTCTGTGAGTGTGGCACTTCACATATCTGGTCACCCTGAATGCACAGAAGCAAATATTTCGTGTTGTTCCTTGAAAACTTCAAATGTCAGCACAGAGCTATACTACTATTAGTGAAGTTTGGGGACAAAAATTAAATTAAATTTTTCTCCTCGATGAGACAGACTTGATGTTTCTATCAAAGGACAGATCTCTCTATGGTACAGTTTTGTCATTCATTCACAAGGTAAGACCACCTGGAGACCAGCTCAAAAAACACTGCTTTCAGATTTTATGGTTTGAAATGGTACGTCCAGTACTGAGTAATTGTGCTTGTCTACTTTCCTGAGGGGAGGGTCTTCCATGGGAATACAGAAAGAAAATGTCAGAGTCAGACTAGTCAGCTTGTTACTCAAAGCCTGTTTTCTGTTCTCTGGCTTGTTTGTAGACCTTGATTAAATCTTGAACGGGGCACAGCTGTTCCTGGTACTAACTGCCAACCTCCTTTATAAATGAGCAACATTAATTCTATGTGTTGGTTATGCTATTGCTCATGAAAGATGGTGAATGGGCCATTTGCCAATGGAGGTCCACAGACATGAAGACTAGTGGTGCAAAAACCCTGCAGCATGTCTGGAAGCAAGGAGGCACCTCCCTCTGAGAGGGATAAGAGCCATCAGGTGTTGTTGGTCAGGGACTGCCTGTGATGTGGCTAACTTAGCTGTAAAATGGTCCTGAGGGATTCAGCGTTGAAGGTGGGAGACACAGGACCAGCAGAGAGAAGTGCAAAACCTCTGTTTCTGACGGTCTCCAAGCCTGGTAGCTGCTCTGAATCACTGCAGGTACCACGCAGACAAACGGGTGCTGCTAAGAAGCAGAATTAGTCTCCACCCCTCTGAATTTCCGCTGTCCAGAACAGAATTGAGGTAAAGAGTATTTCCCAGCCTCCTACTCCTGCAGCTTTGGAAGGAAGGACGTGGAGACAAAGCATGAGAAAAAATACCCAAAGCAAAAACCTCAGCAGCTGTTGTAATCAAGAACTCTCCCTTCCCAGCCAAACCTCACCTTTTCTCATAGAGCACAGGAGTCCAAAAGCCCTGCTATTGAAAAATCTTAGCGCAGGTGGAAGGGCACAAAGACAAATTGGTTTTCATTTATAAATTCATGGGGGTAACACGTAAGAACCCCAGGCCAAGCTCAGAACCCCACTGCGTCGGGCATCCTGTAGGCAGGTCAAAGCCAAGACAGCTATGCCTGCCACAGAAGGTTTATGAATCTGAAAGAATATTCCATGCATCTGTCTTAAAACTGCCCGCTTCTTGCTGTGTGGGTCACTCTCATGCCAAGATTTTCTTGTAAATCAGGAGCAAAAAATATACTCCAGGCTTGGTGCCATGCAGTGAAAACACATGTCTTGTCTGTACATAATTGTACAGAAACTGGAGCCTTTTATTTTCCGTGAGAACAGGCCCCTGACAATCAAATCCTGTCTTTCTGAGACACTTATCTGCCATCTCATCACTTAGTTTCTGAGGATTTCATAGGTCTGACTTCACTTACCTTCCCCAAACTCCTTCAAGGTTGTGAGGTGTTGTTGGTTTTACACTGATGATTTCTTCTCAATGCATATGCTATTTTATTAATTTCCTCCAAAAAATGCTTATTAACTTCAACTAACACTATTCATGTTGAATTTTGTCAAATTATTTCCCCTGAGTTTGTCTGCTATTTTTTTATCAATTAAAAAAAATTGGTCTGATATCTCAAAAATGATTCCTGTTTTTGTTTTGAAATGTTACACAGTTGTATCTATATTTAATTTTTATTAACTAGAGATAATACTTTTCTCCCCACCTTTTCCCAAATGTTGAAAATTAAACAAAAATGCTCCTTTTGGACTGGATGGAGTATTTATCTTTGATCTCAAAATACAACAAACTGTTTTATTGTTGTTGATTCTTTACTAGAAACATTTCAGCTGAATCCCAAACTACATATTTTTAATGTAGATTTTTAAGTTTGGCTAATGAACCAGGGACTTTTTCCATTCTGTTATCACCTGTTGTATAGATGAAGATTGTGACAGAGACGCATTAAATTCCTTACCTAAGGTCACACAGGGCATTAGTAACAGAAAACTGAACGGAGGTCTTCCAGTCCTAGGCTATTGTGTTAAGATGCATCAAGCAGGTCTCACCCTGCTCTTCAAAGCCTCTCCAATTATCTCCTCACTCTGCAACTGAGGTGAAATTCTTTTCAGAACTCACCCTATGAATCTGGTGCCAAGATTTTTTCATATTTAGAGATATTCTTTTTTTTTTCCTGGGAAATTATCTTTTACAGAGTTAGGATATGCTTTTTTGTGCATATTTTCTGTTTCTGCTTTTTTCACTTTAACTCTGGAAGATCTCTGATTTGAAAAGCATATTTTCTCTTCTGTTAAAAATGGGTAGAGGTCTGGCAAGCTTGGCCTTGCCATCTGCCCTGTCAGTGAAAGCTCTTGCACTTCTAACTTAACCCACAAAGACAACCTTCTCCCTCTCTCCACCTCCCTAGCATGAGATTTGGAGTCTGTCACCGCACATCTAGCAGAGTTGCCCTGACTCCAGTTCTGTCAGGACCATATTCACAAAGGTTTAACCTGCAGAAGTCAGGACCCTAGGTACATGCAATGTGCCTAAATACCTTGGTGTAGCTGGACCCAACACAGCTGCTGCAGGCAGGAGACCCCCACCTCCATGTTGTAGCTGCTCTATTCAGTGTCCTGAGCAACTCCTTGCTGACTGTTCCCACCCTGCAAAGGGAAATTAAATTCTCCATCAGAGCAGGGAAATCCCCAGAATGGCCTTAAACCACATTCTTCGAAATGAAATCAACACTTCGCAGCATGCTCTGTTCAGGCCCTTGTGTGCACATGCACACAGCAACTTGCTTCTCAGCCCTCCACTCCAGTCATCCCCAGGCACAGCCACAACAGTTTATTCTGCAGTGATTCTCATTCAGTGGTTAAAAAATGGCTATCCCAGCCCCTCTCTTCTTATCCTCCTTCTGGGCTAATGCTGGCAGCTTTGGGAAACAGCTAGAGATATACATTTACTTGGTCAGAGCTGTGCCCCTGTGTCATCATCTATCCTGTTTTATTCACTGCAGCTCTAGGCTGGACCCACCAGGTAGGCTTGGAGGGACAGGCAGATACAACACCCACTCTCCCAAACGTTTAATGAGAAATTTGCACGCTTCTGTAAGCTTTTGCTGGAAAGCAAAGGCTCCCAAGTGGTCTACCCTCTTGAATCCATGGGCCACAACCTCTCGGTACTTTAGGATTCTGGGTGACACAGGGGCCTGGGAGAATTCACAGAGAAGACCACAGATCCTCAAGAGTGCAAAGCTTGGTCCCCAGGAGACCTTGTGCTGGTCCCCTCAGATGGTCTCCCTGACTTGGTTCCCCCTTGCAGGAAGGGTTGCAGACTGCCCAGCAGCTTCCATCAAACACTGTATCAGTGACCTTAGCCCCTCCTTGGGGCTCCTTTGAGGTGCAAGTGCAAGAGGTGGGTGCAGGCTGCAGTCAGTACTGTGCTTCCAGCTGCTGCAAAGGAGATGTCTGAGGAACGTTAAATGAACTTTCTGGGCTGTGAAACAGACGTGGCCCATTCAGCCATATGACACAGGGTGCTTTGAAGGCCGCGGCACAAATCCAGAGTGGGACCCAATGCAAAACTGGTTCTGAGAAGCTAAAATATTCTAGATGCTCTGACAGGTTCCATCAGAAGCTCAGGCTCCCTAAAATACCTTTTGCTGTAAATTCCAGCCTTCTGTGATGTGGTGCAGGCTTCCCCTCACTAGCCACTTTGCAAACCTCCTCAGGTTTTGCTCTGCATCTGTGTGTCCTGAAAAAAGGGTTTGGAGAGGCAGTTGTATAAATAGGACTGATTTAAGGAGGGACAGCAGAGAGGGGAGAGGGGTGTTGTTTTAGCAGAGACAAGGGATACTAGCCCAGCAAAAGACAGCCTGGGAAGCAATGCCATATGTATCTTTGAGATGGATGAAAGCGCTTTCCCAGCCGTGCTCACCTGGATGTTGCCTAAAGATCCAGTTGAGATGAGAGCCAAGGTTTAATGAGAAGAGCACGCAGGCTGCTGGCTGGGTCAGGAACCATTCCCATGGTCACACAGAGTTTACAGGACAAAGCAAGAGAGACAGATTTGTTGCAAATGCCTGAGAACAGGAAACAAGTTGAAGTGGGAGGTCGGGGGAGGACAAAAAATGGCAGCCAGCTAAAAGATTTGGCTTCTGAGATAGGTACCAGCACCACTGATAGACATGCGGAGATCTGGGGCTTGCATGAGCATGAACAAGCAGGGCTGCACTCCTCTGTCCAGCCTGGAGCAGGGAGAGAAAAGATGTGTGACAGTGCCTATGAGACTAATTTTTGGGGTATTTAGGCTTCAAAACTCCCTCAGGGTAGACTGTGGCATTCGGCACCCTGTGCAGGCCTGAAGGAAGGCTCCTCGATAACTCATCAAGCACTGGCGGAAAACGTCAATGTTCCAGTGACAAGGATATGGGAGCCCAGACCAGAGGGCAGTGAGTTTATCCAAAGGCATGCAATGAGTAGAGCTGCAATGAGAATCTCATGCTTTTCTGAATCCCCCCAAAAAGCCTTGTCTTAGTGGGGAGGTTGTGCTCTCCACTCCTTCAGGCAAGCCTCCCACAGCTCCTTCCTGATTCACATCGCTAAAGATGCTTGTACAAATCTGTCCTGGTTTGTCCTTTGGCCTCTGGAGTCCTGGTCAGAGCTGGCTGCTGAGATATTCCAGGCACGCCATCCATGGATATTTCTTTTGTGGCCACACTGAAGTTTCAAAGATTCACTTGCCCCCTGGCCTAAAGGTTTGGACACCTGCCTACAATATTAACAGGACCTGGCTGGGACTTTCCCAGCAGCCTGCAGGAGTCAGGTGCCCAGACTGCCCACAAGGGAGGAGTGCCTCAGTTCCTCGGACTCCCTTCAGATTCCCTGGGAAGCTGCAAAGGCTGCCTGGGCTGGATCAAATGCCTCTAAATCCTGTGGCAGTTCCTACACCAAGCCTCTGTCACCTGAGGGGGTGCAGAAGCTGTCATATCTGCTTGCAGACCACGGAGTGTCCCCAGCCTTCCTGCAGATGTGTCTTCCTTTCACTCCCAGACCTTTCCAGACTGGTTGAGTTTGTGGGGTTTTGGTGTGGTTTACACAGATTCTTTGGGAAAGTTTCTCACACTTCTTGCCCCTAAGTTCCCATACTTAAAAAAAAAATCCTGGCATTACGCTTGCCAGAAACTTTTAGCTAAAATAAAAGTCAGTAGCTGCTGCTTTTTTTTTTAAGTGGTTCTTTTAATTTTAAAAAGATAAATAAATTCAAAGGCACCAGTCCAGGCACTGGTTTTAATTTCTGCGAGGAGAAAAAAGCATCTGAAATCACTACCAGTTTTCCTTTTTTCCCCAGACTTGTAACTTAAAGTGACCAAAATAATTGCATTTTTTGACAATGAGCAGAACAATGTCCTCCAGGCATTCAGAACAGGAAGCTTTCTGCACCGTCTTGAAACCATGGAATTAAAATACCTGCTTGCAGCTGTGAATTTGGTGCTGAGAAATAACTATTGAATATATTTCATCTTCACCCCCCCTCACCTCTGCCACCTTTTATTTTAACATCAGCTTTACTACAAAAGTAGGTAGATAATGGCATCCTGGACAAACAGAAAAATTCTGCCTCTGGTCACCCCTTGGGCTTTGAGGGAGAACAGATCCATAAAGAAACTCTTCATGTCTATCTCTAAAATTAACATGGCAGAAACTGCTTACATGTCTGGAAGACTTTACATCCAAAAGTTTTGGTCCAGAATGTTTTCTTTTTCTATTTAATTATTACTATTCTATTTCCTGATTTTTAACTGGCTTGTAGCTGATGCATTTCTGCCAGCAACTGAGTGCATCCTGAGTCATTGATTTATATAGATCTGTCCATAAAGCCATGGAACTGACTTTCAAAATTTCTTGTCAAAGAGGAGGAAAGTTCAAAGGGTGAGTAGGGGGAGCTGATGATAGGGGAGACAGCAGAGGAGCCTCCTGCATTTCTGACCCCTTTGCTGTGACTATGGAAGCCTGATTTTTAGAAGATTGACTAGATGGATGATGTGACAGAGGGGGTGTGAGGGGTGGTCCTGATGGGGCTGTAATAAAGCAGAGGCTTACAATGGCCTGGATGGATGGAGAATCAGAATGAAAGCTTCATTCAGTTTTACACTGTCTATATGATTTTGTCTAGTGCTGGTTTGGGGGGAGAGAGGGTTGACTCTCACAAGTGTACATGCTAATGCCTGTCCTTCACCTGTTTATTGTGCTCCAAACACCTCCACTGAACATAATATCCTGTCTCCAATGATGAACAAGTATCTCGCTGTTCTTTAAAGCAGTGCTCTCAGATGTTTTCCTTCTCAGCAAGAGATTTCCTAGCATTTCAAAGCAAGGATCTAGGAGGAAGTGCTTCTGGGCTTTGCAGCTCTGACCACTCAGAGTTGCTGTGTTTCATCCTGTGTTTCACTGAAGAATGGGCCCAGCCAAGGAGCACAGCTCTTCACCCATGTGTCACCCGAAAGCAGAACATGTTCAGCTCCCAGAGTCAAATTCAGGTCCATTTCACAGGCATGTTTGTGCAATTGTTAGATCGAACTCCATAGAGGGGAAAAAAGCGAGGCAGAAATGCCAGTGACTCTGGTTTGGCCAGCAATGTTTTGCAGCCAAGAGAGTCCAAACCGGCATCAGACAAGACAGTTCTGATAATGACACATCTTTGGAGTTGTCATGTTTTAACAGCTTCCTTTTTTGTTTTTCCTTAGCTTTTCAAGGTGTGTTTAGCTCACCAAGAGGAGTTTGAGCAGGCTGGTGGTGTGCTTGGGAAGGACTCTTTCCTCACTCTCTTCTTTTCCTGAATTATTTTGTGGGCCTGAGTGGAGGTGTTGATGGGAGGACTTGATCAACTCAGCACAAGGTATTGTCAGAGGGGCGCACATCCACCAGCAGACAGGAGCAACATGACATGGCAGCAGTCCTTATCTGCTCTGACAGCACAGCTTCTAATTTGTTGGGGAGTGAGGAGCCCTTTGAAATCTTTTTTATTAAAGAATAAGAGCAATGAAACTGCTCAGAAAACCATGTGAGGATGAAGTGCCTGGGGCTGGCCAAAGTGACATGTTGGCTCTGAGGGCTGGGAAAGCCGCACACTTGCATGCTGCCAGCCCCCGATTGAATTCAGGAGGAGCCAGGCAGGGCTGCACACCAAATCTGAGCTATCCAGCAAGCCACAAGTTTTGGAGACAGGCTTGACACAGGTTGTTGGCCTTTTGTCATCCTCCTCTTCCCACTGCTGCTGCTTGCTTGCAGACTTCTTCACAAGACTAGCATGGGAGCATGGGGTAGGTCTGAAACTGGACCTGTCTCCCTGTCCCAAAAAGAAAGGGAAGCTTTTGCTTGTTTGTTACCAAAGTAACCAAGAAAACAACCTCCTGACACTGCCGTGTGAGTCCTCAGCTGGTTTAATAGCCTTTTAGCAAAGTCCTTCCCACCAAATGACATTACCAGAGCCCATGAGTGGAGCAGCTTTAATGAGGAAAACTCCTGCCTTCTGTAACTGCTAATGTCATAAGTGGCAATTTTATGGCTAAATCTGAAGACAAAAAAACAAGGGGAGAGAAGGAGAAGAAGAAAACCTCTCCATTTTAAAATGCAGCCAAAGAAATCTGCAGGAATATACTGCTGCCAATTATTTTAACAGCTCCAACCTGTTTCCCCAGCAGAAGGAAAAAAATAAAAATACCCCCTCCAGCCCCTCCTTCCTTGTCCTTTGGGAGGAGAGGGGTTTGGATTAGCTCTTCAGAATGAAAACAAACACATCGGGGCTTTTATAGAGCCAAGCTGTTCCTGCGCCTTGAGATCGAAGCGAGAAAAGATCTAACAGGTGCTGCACAATTTTATATGGCAGCGTCGCAAGAGGCGCTGGTTCTCGCTCATGAAAGGAGGCTTTCTTTGCCCTTCAGCTGGTGCTCTCCTCTATCCCCAGAGCTGATGGCTTTAGTTTAACGACCTGTGGTGGTTATTTAAGCTAGAAGCAGCGCCAGGACGCTAAGCTTATGTCTGTCACATTCCTTCCCTCTGCCAGAGGCTGCTTCTATGGTGCGAGACCCTGTGTTGGCTGGTGAGACTCCTGCTCTGTGCCGTGCCCCACTGCTGGCTCCCTGGCACAACCCTGGGCACATGCACAAGTAGCACATGCTGGGGTGGTGCAAGTGTGTTGGAGGGAGAAACGGAGGTAAAAAGACCAGGAGTGCTATTGACCTCTTTTCTACAGTGCTTTCTGGTCGTGCAAACTGTAAAAGTTATGTGATGTTACAATATTTGGTAAGAGCCTGTTTATGTGTTGTGGGGCAGGGGTGGGATTCAAGCTCACATTTTTATAAAAATTATCAGGGCTAGAAAATCAGCCTTTCCAAGTCATCCAGCTCTATTAACCCCCTTAGCTCAGGTCCACATGGAAGTAATCCCATAAAAGAGGCCGTTGAGTAGGGCTCAGTCCTTCTGAAAGTCCCAGCAGAGTGAGCCACATTTCACAGCAAGTGCCATGCATCGTGTGGTAACACATGGCTGTGAAACTCCCCCCAGCCCTGAGCAGCCCTGGGACAGCAAATATTCCTCCATAGTAGTGCACTGGAGATGGAGATGAAGAGGCACAGAGCAGCGGCAAAGAAGAAAAGTTTTCAAAATCTGATGGTGTATAATGTAGTCACTGACATATTTTCCAGGAAGTCCCCAAATGAACCTCACAGGCCATGGCCCCTCCTTATGGTTTTCTAAGCTGGGAGCTACATAGGTCGCCGCATCCTTTGGAGGAGAGGCATAGCGCGTGATAGCATCCGCGTGACACATGCAGCTACCAGGCAGAGGTGACGCAATGGGGATAGCGGAGGTTAAATCACAACTATTTTAGAGGGTCTGCTGGGACAAAGGCTTGAACTGAGCCACATTTGGGGCTGGCCTTTTATTGTCTTGTTGCTCTTGCCATAAAAATAACCTCCAAATTAGCCCCAGCTGTTAGCAGGTTTCATCATTAAAATTTTGTTTGGTATCTGAGAGGAAGGAAATAAGCCACTTGAAGAACAACATTGCACTTTTTCTCTTTTCTCTCTCTCCTTCGCACTCCCCACACATATACCATGCAGTCTAGACCTGTGTTTCTCCATTGGGGGCTGATGAGCTACTGTCAGATAAGTCAGCAGAAACCATGCTACAAATCTTTTATTTCTTTTAGGAACCATTCCTTCACCCCTCAACACGCATTCTCATGCACACAAGCAAAGGAACAAATGCACTGAGGAAAAATTCCAGCTATAAACAAACCTTCAAAGTTTTAATTGCATTTTTACTTGCCTGGAAATGTGGCAATACCACGCAAGGCTGGCTATTGTTGTACAGATCCACTAAGCAGACTAATAGAGTGCAGATCAGCAATGGGGAACATATGTAAGCCACTCAGCAATATGTCCAGATAAATACGGAAGACCTTTAATGCTTTGCTTTCTAGCAGTCCTTCCTTCAGCTGCACATACTTGGGAGGGTACAGAAACTGTCAGCAGAGACAGAACCATGTCTGGTAATCTGAAGTCTTCTGCTTTTTCCTTGTTTCCCTTGACACGCAACAGGAGAAACGGGGGGAGGTGAATGAACAGAGAAGCAGGTTGTGCTGTGTTCTGCTGCAACTTTGCCTCTTTCTAAAAAAAGACACAATTTTTGAGGGATTTTGAGGGAATCTCAAATATTTCAAGATAAAACAGGAGATGCCATGGGGCTGAGGGGGACACTCAATTCTTAGAGCAATATGGTATGGCTGTGGATTTCCGGAATGTTTCCTGGAAGGATATGAGCATTAAAAGTGGCTCTTCTATTGTTAGGCTGTGTTACAGCTCAGTCCTGTTCTTTGTAAGAGGGCCCAACTGGCCATGTTACTAACTAATCATCAGGGTGGGTGTTTTTTGGCACTGCCAGGGAACTGATGGAACCATCTTGTCATGATTGACAGTGGAGTTTGTTCAAGGTCTTCTGACAATTTTGTTGTTGTTTGCTGTTATCAAAACAGAAAGTCTTCATGGAAATATATTGGCTTCAGAGATAAGTGTCTCTTACCCACAATGTCCGTTTTGGTCAAAAAAGGAAGGATGGTAGATGCTAATTTGCAATAGTGAGGTTCAGCCTCAGACTCTGGCTGTGTTTCACCAGTTTTCTGTGTGTAAAGCAGAGTCATCTCACCTTGCTGCGCTTTTAAGAGGTCCCTCTTTGCTGGCTGCTAGTTCCCTGCTAGATGGCTCTGCCCGTCAGTTGGACAAGGCCACATAAAGAGCAGACTCAGTGTGTGGGGCAGCAGAGGAAGCAGGAGTCTGTGGCACAGGGATGAGATGAGTTTTAGGGACTGGAGACAACTAATGCAGTTTAGCTGGTAACTTCCTTGGGGACAACTCCCTCATGCTCACCCCTGTTACCAAAGGGAAGTTGTGCTGGATGGTCACTCTGCTGATCCAGAGAGTGAAAACCTCTGTCCTGGGATGAAGAATTTGGATTGCTTTTTAAGCATTTTGCTTTTAACCATTCACCCACAAATCAAATCAATTTCTGGGTGTGCAGACTTTAATAGTGATAGGGAACCAGCTCCAGAACCATCCAAACTGGTGTTTGGTGCTCTCCAGACGGAAGGTGGGGAATTCAGGGAGGAGCCAGAGGTGGTGAGGGCACGCACTGTCTCTTGACAGCATTTAAAACGTCCCAGCTTCATTCCACATTGGAGTGAAACCTTGTTTCTGAAACCTCAGCACTTTTTTGTGAAATGACATTCTTGGTCCACAGCCAGCCCTAAAAGACAGTGTCTAAGGTTATCAGTTCAGCTTCAGCCCAGGAACGATCACAGAAAGGAAAAAAAATCCATTACTGCTTGTCAGCTGGTTTTGACTCTGTGTGGAAGGGGTTGGTGGGCTAAGGCCAAGTGGAGCAAAGTAAAAGGTTCTTTTTTTTCTTCCTATTGGTAGCTGGCAGAGGCCAAGGACAGAGGAGAATGCAGAACCTGCACCATCGCAGAAAAATGAGCCCTCTATGTACAAAAGGATTTGGCATATCTGTCCATACCCTTCTATCTGGGTACAAATTCCATGCTGTACCCTGGTATACAGGGTTCTGTATCAAAAGGATATCTCTGACTATTAATGTAGTAGGCAAGGAAATTCCTTAGCTGGATTTAAACAAAGCAACAGCAGACTAGAAGAGTCTGTTGGGTCACTGCAGCCCAGTCTCCTGCTATTCCCAGTAATTATTGCATATCATCACTTTCACAGATGGATCTAGTTGCAGGAGCTATAGCTTCTCAGATATCACAGCAGTGCTGTATGCAAATGCCAAGATAACAAAACCCCACAGAAGGCCATATTCATCTGGCTTTCCCCTGAGCCTAAATATAGTTATTTGGAGGAAAGAAAACCTAAACTTTCCAGTTTCAACTGGACTAGCCCCCAGTTTGAACCACACATCTTCTAGGAGGACATTTTAAAGGGAAAAACAAGACATATTTCACTTTTCTTCCCTGTTTGCCTCCAAATTGCAGAGAAAGTGGAGCTGGGAAAAATCTTCATTAAGTATCTGGCCCATACAATTGAGGTACTAGCTTTGTAGTGCAGGTTCATTCCCGAAATTATATTCAGACTGTTATTACCAGATAAGACAAACCATCTCTCCCAGGTACCTATCAGTCAGTAGTGTCTCCAATGTGACCTGTAGTGGATTTGTACAGGGACAATATAAAACCAGGACAAGTACAGGGTAATCCTTCCCCACAATGTCCTCTCAGCAACCAGTTGTTCAGGGATCTGTCGAGCTGGAGGCTGGGTCCAGACTATTGTATTTTTTAGTTACCAGTGGACCCATATTCCATGAATTTTTCTTACCTGTTTTTTAACCAACTTCTTTCTTGGACTTCAAAGTAGAAGCGGGAATGAGTCCTACAACTGTAGTTGTGCATTTTAAACATTTGTTTTTAGAAAGTCAGAAAATCGGAAAAAGCAGGAAAAAAAAATACTTGTTCTGTTGGTGCCCACTGCTCATAAACAATCAGGCATTTGCATCTCCAGTAGTCTCATCCCCCGAACCCAAGAGCTTAGAGGAACCCAAGCTGTGGATTGGGATCCAGAAGTAAAACCAGTGGCCAGTTTTAGCATCCAGTATTTGGCAATTCTGTGCATCCCATAATGGACAGAAGCAGCTGCAAAGCTGAGCCTCAGATGTGAACTTGCAAATCTTTTGAGACCTATGGAACTAGGATTTGAGTTAAAACCAAGGCCCACCTCAAGTTTGCAACACTGCTTTTTTCCCATTGCTGGCTCTGTTTCCTCCCACTTTAGTAACTTTTACATTTGAGCATTCACAGATAAGCAAAGGATATGTCACAGTAAGAGCAGAATGGTTTAGACTTAGGCATACTCATATTGTCCACCTAAAAGCTAAATGCTCTGATAATGCATCTGTTAGATGCTCGCTTCCCTGCTGAACTCCAAAGTATCTTTTTGTGAATGAAGTCACAAATCTCCAAGTCTTAGGTGGATGCTAGATGTCTAATGAAATTTGGGGAAGCTGGGGAAGGCAGTAGCTGGCTGCCTTAAATACACAGCAAAGTAATTTGGTTTTGATTTGGCTTTAGGTTATTCTTCTCTGTCTTATGGCAGTGTTTCATCCTAATGCTGATTCGCAGGCTGTGCCACTGAGCCAGATGAAAATGAGTCAATAGGATGCAATTCTGGAAAACAGCGATGCCCCAAACTGCTGTCTTTTGCAGGGGCAATCGAAGTGGGTTTTTTTTTTTCCCCCTTCTGTGTTGCATTTTCCACTGTACTTTTCAACCTTTTTTGGAGTCCAGGTGGGATGTGAATGAAACGTGGAGCAGAGCAGACCCATCTGACAGTTCATGTCAGACAGCTTGAGGTGACAAGCTGATACTGAAAAAGCAGCATATGGAAGATCTTAATGTGTGGAGATTTATGACTTTGCCCTGAAACAATGCAAGAAACACCTCCCCCTCACACACCTCCTCCTTTCAACAGTTTCACTCCTGCGTGGTCTGAAGGTCTGATCAAGCCAGCATACAAGCTCTTGCGAAGCGCGCTAATCAGGAGGGACTCAGTCCCTGCAGAGACCTCAGCACTTGTCAGGATGTGCTCAGTGTCTTTCCCCAAATCTGGGAATAAGACAAATGATCCATTTTATGGAGCAGCTTGAGATATTTGTTGCTTCCATGGGAAGTGCTTCATTTGTTTCTTTATCCAACTAAAAGCAATGCAATTAATGAAGTATAATTAATGTAAGACAAAGACATATGGGACAGGTATAGAAAAGGGTGCTTCAAAGCTTTAAAATATAAATCATCTATGGCCAGCTTCCTGACCTTCTGAGCCATGTACCCAAATCTTCACACATGCAGGAACCATAAGACACGAACAACCTGCATGGGAAAGCTGGAGGATGGGGAGCACCAGTGATGCCTTACTGGTAAGACATGACAAGAGCTCCACAGGGATCCCATCTGACCTGGGAGAAACTAGACTATGCATCCGGAGAGATAAGATGGTGTGGGTCAGGATTAGCATCTCATTTCCTCTAGCAGCTGGAGGTTCAGATTACCCAACAGGCCCTGCACTAGCACAGTCATGCCATTGGTGGGAATACACTTTAGCTCTGGTGCAGGAGTTGCTCTTGAATGCTCAGATACATGTATCTTGATAGTAAAAGATTTCCCCTACTCCCCATTTCACAGAGTTCAGACAGAGTTTAGCTTCGATTTTCTCCTTAGGTACCAGGAGTCTTTTTCAGTCCCTCCATTAGCATCTTTCCATGGGGAAAAAAAAATCAAGGCAAACCATGTCTTTTCTATCTTCCCTGGGATCCAGTTGCAAAAGACACATTCCAGTCTCTAGCTTTCTTCACCATTTTTTGAAAGCACTGGTAAATAATGATCTTCCTTTCTGCATACAGCAACTCTAACTCTCTAAAGACGCTAACATTGAAGGAAAGAAGCAGGCATTTTTGCTGTTCTGCTCTCATATTTGGTGATTCTTTTTGGAAAGAGGATTTGGCTTTGTTCATCTAAAAACAGACTTATTCAGGTTGAAATTGTCTCTTCTGTCTGCAAGCAGAAAGATGGAAGCATTTGTATCCAGCTTTGAAAGACAAAGACACTTCTCACATAAGCATGTCTGAGTGCTGTATAATCTGAGCACTTGGTCTTTTTCTGAAATATGATGTTTTTTGCTTGGCCAAAAACATCCCTGACTCAGACTTGTTCTCTTTAAGAAGCTTCCATATTTTCAGATTCTTTTATGTTTACTCTTGTAGCCTGAACTGAGCCCTACCTACTGATTACCCACAGTGATTAAGGTTAAATTTCAGAAGATTCTCACCCTGAGATGTACACTGAATAACCCTGAGCTCTTTTAAAGTGTGGCCACTGCTTCCATGCAGTACAAGAGGGATTTGAAGCTTGCAGGCCCTTTGTAGGTGTTTTTAGTTTGCAACAAAAAAAACTGGAACATTTGTAGGGAAACAAAAGATATTGAAGCATAAACCTACCTATGCACTTCAGCTGTGCAGTCAGCTTTTAAACATCCATTTCTTCCATGTGTTTATTCTCTTTCCCCCTCTCCGCCTCAGATTTCTGCTAGAGTCCGAATTAACCCCACCTGTCTGCAGGGGATGAATGAATTTCCAGCACACTCAAGTACCACTCCACACTAGTCACTCAAAAAGCCCTTGAGACTTGGTGACAAAATATCTGTAAAACATCTTCCTCTCAGGAGCTGACAAGGTGGGTTCTCCTCAACTTGCATCATTTGAGGTCATGTAGTGGTACCATATTAGCCCTGGGGAGCGCATCTCTCTATGGCACTTGAAACTGAACCTCTAATTCATTTGGGCTCAGGTACTGCTTGAGGTATATATATTCAAACACCCTGGGGCTGGGCCAGTACTCAGCCCAACTGGGAAATGTGTTCTATCTTTAGCTTCAGGATTTTGGTGGCCCCAGCTAACTAAGTTCTCAGCACTTTGTGACACAATGCATTTGCTTGCACATTAAGTGCTTTTTATGGGTGGGAAAGTGATACGCAGCTCCTTATACCTGCTGCTGGAGACAGGATCCTTGCCTAGATGGACCTTTGATCAGGCTGTTCTTTCTACAAATTCAGGTGCTGAGATCTCACAGCAGGTGGCAGTGGCTACTGGTGCAACAGACAGTGGAGTCAAACCATGGCTATGGACACTGGGGAGCTGTGGGATACGTGCATGGGTCTGTCTCATGGGGCTGCGGCCTCCTCATTTCTTCCGCAACCCACTATGGCAGCAATCCTTTCCTGATGTTGCTTTTCCAATGGCTCCAGAAGGATATCTAGAGCCAGAGCGGAGCTAATTCCAGGTTCTGAGAAATAGAAAGAGAAATAAGCACCAGACAATGGTGCCTCTATTAAGGGGAGACTGGTGGGTGATAGGGAAATTTGAGTGTGACGAGAGGTACTAGCATACACTGGCATATCTCCATTGATTTCTACATATAATTTACATCAGGAGAGGACCAGCTCAGGGACTGGGGGAAGAGGGAAGGAAGGAGCAGGCATGACTGAGTCCGTATTCATAGCTGAGAGGCAGAAATAGAACCCAGGGCTCCTGATCATGAAAGCCCCCCGCTGCCTTTCCTTGAATTATTGCCTTGATTAGCATGATGTCTTGCCCCTGGCAACCGTGTGCCATTGAGTCTATGGAGGAAAATATATGAGTGTTAGGAATAATTGGGTCTTTGATAGTAGATTGCACAAAGGTCAAAGTTTACTGGGGAAAGCGAGACAGCTGAAAAGTCACATTCCCTGCAGGCGCTGTGGCACTGACCTCTTGTGCCTGCGAAAACTGGGAATCACAGATAATCTGTTGCGATGGCATGGCTTCCTGCACTGGGGGACTGCAAGATCTCAGTGCAAACACTGTGGTTTCTCAGCTGGAAACACTGGAGCTCTTTGTAGTACCAGGTCAGGTTGTGTATAAGGGGAGTTAGATAAGGTTTTCATGTTACGTGATCTGTCTTGTTGCATTATTCTAACAAATGAGACACTAGAAAGCTGCTCAGCTGCACCACTCGGAGGATGTGTCTTCCCCTGAACTCTAATATCTCTGATTTACTTGGGACAAACCTGGTTTCTGTGAAGGATTTTGCTGCCTGTGTTTGTGGGCTCTGTGGAAATTCTGTCGGTCATCGTCCCTCACTTTTGTCCCCATCAGGCATGACAGAATATCCTAAAAAGCTGAAGAACTTTTGAAACTGCTGACCCCAAACCCCTCAACATGGATTTTCCTGCCATTATCCAACATGAAAAGATTTGCCCACATAAGCTCCTTCTTTTAGTAGCACCTCATACCTTCAAATGCTCCACATGGGACCTCTTTTCAGAAGGGTCCTACAGGACAAGTCTTGATAACAAAGCAACTAGAATTCAAACTCTTGTCCTTGTGTCCAGCAGACTCTGAACTTAGGTAAAAGGCAGGCAGCAGAAATGTGCAGGATCCATCCAGAAGGAGGTGCTACATAAAGTACTTAACATACTACAGCCTGTATCAGTGACAGATAACTGAGGTCCTTTGTGTTACCAGAAGCCATTGGGGAAAGCCATAGTGTGAGCTGCATGCAGATTCTGCTTTATTTTGCTGCTGCTCAACAGGCTTCCCCTGAGACATTGGTTAAGCCATTTAGCTTCATAGTGCCTTTGCCCTACCCATGCAGTGGTGATGATGAGGTAGAAGGCCAGCATTGTTCCTGCATCAAGATGACAAGAGGAAGTGCTGTATAGGCACTCAGATCCTACAGAGCAGTGGCCAGAAAATCACCCAAAAGGTTTTCTAGTGAAAGGTTCTCCTCTACATTGCCCCTTTTTTTGTGCATACCTGTTATCTCCCAAAGCCTTCATTCAATTCTGTAGCACTTTCTTTCACAGACAGGCCCAGAGCTCATGGTTTTGCAATGCTGTTTCACAGACCCTATCCATTGGTCCTGACTTACTGGCCTCAGTTTTAAGATGCAAATCAGCGCTGTATGTCAGATGGGATCCTAAAGCAGGGAGGACACTGGGCAATGTAGTGACAACTCTGCCTAGCCTAGCCTAACCTATCCTATCCTATCCTCATTGCTGATCATTTTACCCTTTAAACGTCTAAGTGAGTTAAAGCCAAGTCCTGCAGTGGGACCTGTTTTTATTCCCTTCCTCCTCTCCTTGACTCTCCTCTCACTCTGCTGGAATCCTGACCCCATCCCATCTCTTCTCAAGATGTTGCAGGAAATTTTTGTAATGCTTTGGCTAAAGCTGAATTTGTCCGAAGAACTCCTTAGGGAGAAGACGGAGGTTTGGAAGGAAAACGCATTTCAATAAAAGAGCTGTCCTTGGTATGGCTTTATCTTTCAGTGGGGTTCAGGGTGATTTCTCAGTCACTGTCTGTGTTCAGATCACCATGGGACATTATGAGGAGGTATCAAGGGTATGCTTTCCTGTCAGTGATTATGATTTCTTCACAAAAAGGAACACATAGATGAAAGCAAAGGAATGCTGGCTGTTCTTCTGATGCTTTCCATGTCAACATCGCATAACATGCCAAGGAACACTGGCTTGCAAGGCTTGCTTTCCAAGGCCATCAGCTGGATGATGGCTCACTCAGGATTGAAGGAGAAGCCTGGGCATGAAGAGCCTTTTCCTTCTGCTGCACTGATCTCTGTTCAGGTCTGCTGGCTACTGACTTATTAAAGCCAATACTGTGCAAAATTTCTCCCAGTGTAGTGTGAAATTTGCTCCAGAAGAGCAGAAACATCTGCTTAGAGCCAGGAAGTGGTTACTGGCTGGGTTTGGCAACAAGGGAATGTATAGTTAATACACTCTTACCTCATCAGTAGGTGTCACTACAGCAAAAGACAGGGTCTAGTGGAAAGTTTCAGAGGGGAATAGAGAGGGGTATTTCAGCCAACCAACCAGATGCAGAGTCAGTTCAGTGCTTCCTGACTACAGCCAGGGAACAGCTATGGATCTGAGTTTATGAATTGCTTGTAATAAGGCTATAGGAAATGAGAGATTAAGGAAATGAGTCATTAAGTGATTACAAAGACATGTGGAGTGCACACTGTTGTGGCCGCCAGTAACAGAGCATTGAGCAACCGTAAATTTTTTCTACCGGGGTTTTGGGAATGTTCCTGCTGAACTTATATGTGGTAGTGAGTTACGGTTCGGTGGACACAGTTGAAATGAACCAGTAGCAAGTTTCAGTCACTCTTCACACAAAACCCGCAAAGGAGTTTTCTCCAACTCAAAATCATCCTTTCACTGCCAGGCCTGGTGACCAGTCCCAGGAGAAATAATTCAACAATTAAGAAAACAGCCACCCTCTGGCACATTAGAATTTAGATCTAGGCTTCAGCATGGACACAGAAGCTTTAACTGAGGCTTGGTTTCCCAAACTTCTTCACGAGGGCAAACAATACCTGAAAACTGACAATGCAGCCTTGTGCTAGAACCAGCCTCTCTCTGATTTAATTGTCACATCAGTGACAACAGAGCCCACAGCAGCTGCTCTTCCTCCTGTAAGGTGTTTCTCCTGTGTGCTAGGATTGGCGTTTGGCAATGCCACTGGGGAAGTGTGGATAACCAGGTCTTGGGTCTGCAGAAAGCAGGGGTAAGGAGGGGAATAGCACCGGCTGCACTTGTTCAGCAGGTGCACTACCGTCAGCTGGTGAGCAGATGCTCTCTGGTATGCCTGGAGGCCTTTGTTCACACCACAGTGAACTTGCTTCCGTTCCCAGACTTTTGGACAGCAACCTTTTTGGAGAGACAGCCCCCCCTCCTTCCTTCCCCACAACACCAGCTCTGAAGATCCATAAATGAGCTCTGTTCGTTTTGAGTCCAGAGCTTCTGAGGCAATATGGGAAGCAGGATTCAGAAGTCATTGCTCCAGGCAGCTGGGATAAGTCACAGAACCCATTGAAATGGACCATCCACATGGTCTGTCATCAAGAAAACATCTTTTTAATCCTGGTTTTGGGGAAGCACAATCAGAAAAAAAGAATAATAATAAAGGCCTGAAACCAGGACAGGTTGACCCTGCTGCCTGTTACTGTACCCAGACTTTCCTGCTCTGCATAACCTTCTTGCAGGTTCTTGCCAAGGCACTCTGTTCCATGGTTATGCAGCAGGTGCATGCTGCTTGAGCAAACATGTCATCAAGCAGTATGGAGAAAGGAGATGGGGCAGTCAGGTATCTTTTGACGCAGTCCTAATAGCTTTGCTAAGGACACACAAAGTCCTATATGCCCAGATGCAGAAAGAAATTAAACTATTAGACAGGTTCTTAGAGTCCTTTCCAAGACTTTCTGCATAGCATTTTGCCTCCAATGTATGTTGATTCTCTACCAGCTCTTCTGCGGGCTGCAAGTGCTGGCTCTCAAGCTGACTCTAATACTCCATGCATTGTTTAATACTGTTTCCCTCTCATATATACCTCCCTCCCCAACCTACTTCCTAGGTAGGAGCATGGAGATAGACTCTGGTAAATCGTGGAGGTGGTTCCTCCCTCCATCCAATGATGTACTGTCATATAATAAAGCCTCTCAAAATAGGCATTCTGGGAAATAAAAGCCTCATTTTCATTCCTGTTTTCTCAGTTTTCTTTCTCATATTTGCATTAAGCCTCCTCAGATCCTTGCTGGTCTTGCATGTGACAGGTATTTCAATGGAGATTCTGTTGTTGCAGCTATCTTATTCCACATACAAATTAATCACACCTGAGCAAAGATTGACTGCAATGCCCATAAGTCACAGTTCAATTTCACTCACTCCTGATCCTAACAATTCAATCTCTGCATATACAGTACGAATAGAAACCTTTCCTGTTTGATTTTGCTCCCTCAATACCCTTCTAAAGCAAAATGAGCTGAGACACTTCCATGTTCTCTCTGATGGACTGAGGGCATAGAGCAGAAAAACCACCACTCGTGACATTACACCAGAAACAGTAATCCAGGCATCAGTGTAAAAATAACAGACTGAGCATATAAGAGTTCCTGACCCTACCACTTTAAATCTAAATAGATAAGAGAGCCAAAGAGTGGGAGGTGAAATAAAAGCCCAGAGAGTTGAAAAGATTTGTCATAGCAGATCTGGGACTGGTTCCCAAGCCTTCTAAGCACAGCCGGGTGATGATATTATTGTTGTTATTATTAATAATAATAATAGTGAATCTACCAAAAGCTGGTGTTAGGGCAAGAGTAAAGAGATCACCAAACTGGGCTAAATGTGGTGAAAATTTTTGGCCGAAGAACCTATCGGTCTTCACACCTTTCAAAAGCTCTCAGACGTTTTCAAAACAGAACTTCTAGAGATGTTTTGAAATGCCACTTTGCAAATAAAAATATGTATGCATTTAAAAGCACCAGAAGAAAATGACTGTTCAAAAGATCTAACTCAAACTTGTGAAAAACCTTTCAGTTTCAGTGCAGTGAAAAATTTCATTCTGATCCAGAATCAATCTTTTCTTTTCATCCAAAAACTCAAAAGATCATTGTTTTGGTTGAGCCCTTTTTTTCCCCCTTATGATTTTCCATTTTGGTGACCAGACCAAAATACGTATCACTCACCAAGCTCTGCTCATAAATCCTAAGAAAAAAATGTGTCCCAGGGACTACATTAAACTTTATTATGTAGACTTTTTGAGAATGGAAATCTCTCTCCCAGGCATTTTAACTGCATTGCCACAGTAACTATCCTACCATGCTACAACTTCTACTACAATATTTCTTTGTTGCACAGATAACTGTGACCAAGCCCTTGCTAACGTAATTCACGAGAGGGAGCAGCACAATTGAAACAATACTCACCCTTCAGGGTTGACCTCTTAACCTATCATAAGTCACAAGTGTCAAAATCAAGCAAGGTTATATGGGAGTGAGGGGTTATGAAATTTCATCACTTATACAGATGTTGCATTTTCTATGCTGTAATGACAGAGTCAGGCAACTTACTTGATTGTGTATGTCCTGCTGAAAAGCATAAATTGACTTCATTTTGTTTTCCATTTTTAGATGATGCTCACTATTTCAGCAGTAGGTTATCTTCTGTACTGTCTACTACAGAAGTTCCTTTTTGTTTGTTTTGTTTATATTGCTTGCTATGAGACAATGCATCAATACTTTTCATTCTGAGCAAATCCAGCCAAGAAGCATATTGTGGAGATATTTGCTCCCTGATGAAATTTAGGAAGGAGAAGAAGTAGCTGTGTTATAGCACAGTGTTTACAAATGCTCAGGAAAGGAAGAGAAGAAGGCTTCTGCCTGCAGTTGATGATGAAAGCAGAAAATTAAAGCATAAGGAAAGTAACTGGCCTGACAAGAATCCTATTCAGGAACTGGTCTATCATTGCCTCCTCTTGCAGAAAACGCCACGTGGTCTTAAATGATCAGGATCAACTAGGGCTGTAGTAGTTATATCTCATCGGAAGAGCTCCCTCTGTGCTCTCTGCTGCACCTCCCCTCCTGTCTCGGGAATACTTTCTGTTCTCACAAACATGTCAAAATGCACAAGCAGGACAGTTTAAAGCTCAGTTGTGTCTGATGTTGTCTGAGAGAAAATTACTCCCCACTACTGACTAAGCCTCTTCTCTTGGCCTTTCCTTGCCCTCCAAAAAATTACTGTGCACAGAAACCTAGATCCACAGAATAGCAGGGTAGATAGGAATTACGCATTGTTTCTAGGTGATGTATACAAGCCCAGGTTAGAAGACTATGCCTGAATAGCCCCAACATACTTCTCTAGCTCCTTGGATTTTCCTGGTGTCTTTTAATTACTTCCAGGGATTTTCAGAAAAAGCTAGATTTTCCTGGACAGACTGGCCTTTGAGAAGATATGCGGTAGCTCTGACAAGAGCCCTTTAACACTGCCCTGTATGAAGTCATGTTGTCCAGAGAGTGATAACGCACTGAAGAGAGAAATCAGTTTTTCGGAGCCCTGCCTTCAGCTTGCACACATAACGGTGTAAACCTGGGAGCCCACAGAAAAACACATGTGCATATTGAAGGTGGGATTTATTATTTTCTTTTCCTCCAGGGAGAATTAAAATGAACATCAATAAATTTGAGTGTCAGAGACCAGAGAGAAAGAGAGAGCAATAATGCTAAAAACACAGCACCAGCAAGGAATAGATGGCTCAGGAGACCCAGAAGAGGAATAAAGATCAAGGGCTATATCCAGACTCCCTGCAATAGATGCCCTAACATACATGGAACAGCTACTTTTCTCCACTGATTCCAGAGGGAGCCAGGCTCTGACAGTCAGTCATCATAATGTTCTAAATATGGTCCCAAACTGACTGATGATGAAGCTACCTGCAATGCTTGCCATCTGAGAGTGGCAGTGACATGTACGAATTAAGGGGGTGTATCTTGCTGTACTTTGATCTTGAGATGTCAGTAAGACCTGTGAAGATTAACTTTCTCCTGCAGTGCATGCAGTTCCCGTTGGGGTGGCGTGGGATCACACCGAGGAGGCTGAGGAATGGAATCAGGGTTCACCAGGTTAAATGGAATAAAACACCACACAAAGCATTTGATTTCCTATCTTCTGACACTTTCAAAATAGGCTGCTTTTCTGGAATGAAATATTCAGGCTTAGTAAAGAGATAATAAGCTGACATTTGATGGCCCATGTTTGCATAGGAAGTGAAATCCAGTATTCAGAAGTCCTTTTCCGGCTTTACAAATCTGGATGATATGTAGAAGATCTCCATGCATCGGGTTAACATTCTAACAAATGTCAGAAGTATTCTCTCCTCCACACAAAGAAATGTCATTCAAGGGTCAGTAGATGATGTGCTAGTCCTCATTCTTCACCCCTGGTACTGCATACAGCGCCAGACTTTGTGCCTAATCTCTACCCCTTCAAACTTCCCCCTCTCCATCCCTTTTTTTAGTTTTAGTTCACCCACCTCTAGCTAAACATTGCTATTTTTCTGAATTTTGTAGCATAGCAGATATTAATGGTCCATTAAGATAATTCTGAAACCATATATAAAATTAACATATTTAGGATTTGCAGCCTATGAAGGCTTCAGTTCAAATCCTTTTTTCACATCCATTCCAAGGCTGTACAAGGGTGATATTTAACACCATCACTGAACAGTGATTATTATTGCCAATATTTATGTTCTGTTGGATTCGAAAGGCACCAGCTGAAATCAGGGGTCTATTTTATATATGTGGAATGGCCCTTGTCTTGGAAAAACACCAGGATGGTATCATGAGGCCACTGAGAGGTAACTTAACATACCACTCTTGGTGCAATGCATAGCCTGGGGAATCTCTACATTCCTTAGATGGAAATAGCCTCAGCAACATCCAGTAAAGAAGGGGATGTGTGGGAAAGGAAAGGGAATAAAAGTATCCTACCAGAAGTTTTCAGGTGAGGAAAGTAACTCCACCTCACTCTCACAATGGCTTCAGGGAAAACAAGGTTGAAGGGCATATAGCCATGTCCCTATCCAAAGATAAGATCAGATATACCCTACAGGTAATCTTAAAACTATCCAGCAAGGAAGACTCCATACCGTCCTTACACAAATCTGTTCCATGGCTTTTCTATTCTTACCCCTTAGACCTCTTTCCCTCTTTCGCATCTTGGGACAATCCATCATGGGCATGGAGAAGAGGTGTCCTCCACCACACTGTAGCTGCCCTCCCGGTACTGGAAGACCCCATTCTGTTGCGATGCAATCCAAAGATATTCCATGCCATCCAGAAATTTTCTTTAAAAGTTACTGACTTTGGCACATCAGAAAAAATAAATTAATAAGAAAGTAACATCATCGTGAAAGTGAGTTGCTGTGTAGAGTCATCCATGCAAGAGGACACAGGGTTAGTGGCCAGTGGTGTGCAGGAACAGAGAAGATCCTCTGGCCACTGCCAGGATTAGCAAAAGGCCAGTCCTAGGAGTTTTCTCCAGCAGTTTCAGAAACAATAGTAACAGTCCTCCCCCTCCCAATATGCTAAATCTGATCCTTGCTAATGTGAATTAATACCAGGTTTCAGTGCAGCCGCTGGGGTAATGTGATGCTCTGGAGTGCTGTAATCCTAAACAGAGCATTAGGAGAACAGCTTCCACCACAGCTGTGGCTCCTTGCAGGTGTTTCTTCCCCAGGCAGCCCCTCCAGCAGCATGTCTCTGATTCTGCATGAGAGGCACAGGGGGACTCTGTCAGTGCTCAGACAACAGGCTTCCCTAGGAGAGATGGGCTGACTCAGTGCTGGTGGTACCAGGAGGGGTGGGGAGGGGGAAGTTTGGAGCGATACGGGTCTCCATTTACTATACACAAAAGGAGAGAGAGAGAAGCAGGTGAACGAAAGAAACATACCTCTCTGTGACCCGCTTCCCAAGTGGACCAGGCACAGACTGCCTGCACACATGTGTTCTTTGTTCATTTGAGTGGTGTTCCCATTGACCCTGTCCCTGCCCCACCTCTTTCCCCTATCCTCCCCCTTAAACAAGCCCTGGCTCACGCATTTCATTAACAATCCCCACTATTCATTTTTCAGGGGCACCACAGGGAAATAGAAGTCTCCTAAGCTAAGTTCTGCCTCCTTTGGGACTATCACGCTTTCCCTTCACCCATCCGTCACCACCTTCTTCCCCTAAGCCTTGCATAGTGCCTGTCCACAGTCACAACTCGATATTGGGTTACAGCAGGCCTCCAGCTGACCCGGTGGGTTCATCCTGTAAAAATACCGCTTGTGCCATTCGTCTCTCTTATTACTCCTGGCTCATAACAGGTGGGACTGCCAACTCAAAGCAGGGAGGGCAGGATGGAAAAGCTGCTCTTCAGCTGCCTGCTTTCCTCAGAGGAGGGGACAAACAAGCCCCATTTGTTCACTCTCCTGGCTTTGTCCCCAAGGTCTTGGGTTATTCAGTTTTGTGGAAGTCCATTTTTTTAGTTCAGCATCACTGAAGTCAATGGAGAGATACTAACAGCGGCTGCCTGGCTTGGTTTCCGGGACAGCCTCTTTCTATTTAGATGCAGGTCCCTCTCAAATTCCCAGATAACTTTTATGATCCTCTCACATTGCAGAAACAGGTCAGAAATTTAATAAGTCTCAGGACAATTCCAGTGTTTCCTGATTGTCATTTGGGCCAAGAACTGCCCTTTTTCGCTCTTGGCTCTTGGGCTTTCAGCCTTGGTTGCACTGGGGGAGTCAAGAAGGAGGACAGAAACAACTACAAACTAGCAAAATGTTTTGAGTTCCGGAAATAGATATTGGAGGAAGGGACTTCTATTTAACTCAAAGTAGCAGGTCAGATCTGAACAACTTAATTTTACAGTTCCGTTGAAGAACAACTCAACAGAAAACTAGATCTGAAAACTGATTTCCAAGTCCCATTCCCATCTACCAGAAGAAAAGGATTTGAAAGAAAACATGCATACAAAAAATACTTTCAACATAGGGGTCTGCACACCATCTAGTTAGGTTGGTCAAATAAGTCTTGCAGATGCAAGGGAGAGCTGTGGTGGCTCCTGTCATCTGTGAAATCTACTGGGTGACAAAAGCAAGTGTTCCTGGGGAGGGTTCCACCTTTATCAGTCAGTGAATCCCAAGTCAATACCCAGCAGAGGAGCAGGCAGTCTGCACAGCTGTTTATGCCAACTGAAAACAGCCTGACAATAACTGCATTATGCCAGCTGAGATTTATCCAGTGCAGGAACACTACATTCATTAAAATGATCAGAGATGACCAGGTACTTGGCTGGTGATTTCCAAACCCTCTAGACACCTGAATTATTTCTGATCTATGAAATGCAAGGAGACCTTTGATGGAGTCATGCAGGACTGGGTTTTTCTCTTTCTTCCTTGCAAAGGTGTAATGAGAAATTATTAAAGGATGCCACCACCAAGCTGGATGCATCCTTCACAGCAGGGGAAGGTTGATGCTAAGCATTGGCTTTATCACCTAGAAGACAGACAACAATCCTCAAAGCCAGTGACTTAGAAAGCAAGAGAGGTCATTGCACCAGCCAGATTGAGGGAGGACTCCAGAGCAATTTGTTCAAAAAGCAGACACTTTCATTTATCCCTGTCAAACAACCTCAGTACTGATATTTTTATTTTTTAGCTACCAGTGTCTTCCCTTTTGCATTTTGCTCTGCTTTGCAGTGAAAACAAGCAAGCTGATTTCATTTCCCAGTTCTCATTTTTCTGCTCAAACAGCTCTGTTTGGGAACTGTGGGCAAGTAATTTCAAGCAATGCAGAGTTGCTGATGATGTTTGAAATATAATCCTGAGTCATTTCTACACACAGATAGTTGCAGGATCTTTTGTAAGAGGAAACCTTTTTCTTGTTTTAAGCCTATTCCATTTTCATCAGTGTACTTTAAGTTGCACTGTCCCTCACCTAAAAAATGATCTGCAAATTATACAAGGGCAATGGTTTGCCCATTTTTTACTTTTGTAGTGCCTAAATAAAGCTTAGAAGACTTTATATAATATATTGTATTGTATGATAATTGTTTCTACCTTACAGACTTGAGAACCCTGTGTCTCTATTTTTATGCCTTTCTTCCCTGTATTTCTTGGAAAAAAGAACTGGAGTTGTTGCTGTAAGTTTAATAAATTTCACATTTAAAACGGACACATGTTCACAAAATGTCATCATTCCAAAGAGATCTAAGCAGATGAAAATAAATGTATTTTCCCTCTTCCAGGAGGCATCACTTGCTTGATACTTTCACTGATACCATTACTTGTTTAATCCCTTCATAATCATGCTAATTTTCTATTTGTGAGAGGAATGTAGACCAGAAAGAAAATGCATTTATAAACTATAAATATGTCAAGAAAAAAACCTTCTTCAAGAATAAATAATGGAGTCTGCTCCTGTGTGTACCATAGAGACCCCAAAATGACCAAGCCCAGTGATGTTTTTCCTTTGTAAGTCATTTTTAAAGGGAAACTTGTGCTGTTTCAATTAGAAGTATCATCATTATGACTACCTTGAAACCATAAAGCAGGTGACATGATTTATTGCATTTGTCCTTTGCTGTACTACAGTGTCTGCTTGGTATAAGCTTCCTAAAAGCCTCAGGAATTGCTCTGGGGATGAATTTGGTCTGCAGGGGTCTTCCATTTACTCTGATTTATTGTGATCATTCAAAGTGTATTCTCATTTGGGTGGTCAGGGATTTACACGCATAGCTTCCATTAACACTAAAGGGTGATACCATTAAAACAAATGTACAGTTAATCTCTGACACCATGGAGATAAAAATATACCTTGAAGAGTGCTCTGGCTGGGCTGGAAACATTCGTTATTTGAGTTTCATTTCACAGCATGGTGCAGCTTTAAAAGGGAAACTGTTCATAATAGTCTCTATAATTTTACCATTCCCACCTTGTATTTCTTGGGGAGAGGAGACGAGAGAGAAGGGGGAGCTATTCATGGGAGAGCTGAACCAGAATAAGATTCCTTCCTCCAAGCCCTGGCATGTAGACAGTGTTCCACATGAACAGCAGGGAGGATCAGGTGATTTCTGATCTCTTCAGATGGTTGTCCTTGCAGAATTCCTTCTGAACACCAGGGCACTTGCTGTTATTTTAGCAGTGCTACAGCAGTACTTGGAGAAGGAGCTTCCTTCTCTTTCCCCAGCTTCATGCCAATCAAAGGACTTGTGTGAATCAAGAGATAATCCATATGCAGAAGAGCTTCAATAAACAAAGGAGTAGGATCAGCTGGAAATACAAATATTAAGAGGAAAGAAGCATCTTTCCTCTTCACCTACCCACAGTCCAGCAGCGTTTAACATCACTGATGCTGCACGCTTCATGCTTGTGGTATGTTTTTCCCAAGTAAATGTCTAGATATAGAAAGAGTAGGGAGGTGGAATTTCTCCAGAAAAGCTCTGGTGGAACATCCTAGATAGTCAAATGAAGATCACCTTAAACCAAGTAAAAGAGAGCTGAAAAGCCCCAGCACCCTGGATTGTGACCACTGAGTAGTTATTTCATCACTAGCAAGCAAAGTATGCCCAGCCTCATCCAGCAAACTGTGGGCAGGAAAGCTTTCAGAACCCAAGGGTCTGTCTCACAGGTCTTTTCTCCAATTTTTAAAATGAGCCACTGCGTGGTGCAGTCTCTTTCCATGCTCTCTTAGGTGGATGGAGGTGGTGTCTGATCTCTGGACTATGCTGCCACAGAGTATCTGTAGCATGGTAAGATGCACAAAAGCACCTGTTGGGTGGACACCATCCTATTAAGCCCTCACAAGGAGCAAGAAACAGATGGCCTGAGGCAGTGGGGCTCAGTGGACATAGCACTGAACAGTGACTTAATCCCTGACCTTGGGCAAGGTACTTCATCTTTCTATTTTTTTCTTTCTTCCCTCACCCTTTCTATCCATCTCTTTTACAGACACTATAACTCATTGGAGCTGAATAAGAGAAAACAAATTGTGTGTGTCTACATTAGGGCTTGACACTAATTTATTTCTCAGTTGCTTTAGTGAAGCCATTATATGTCATTAGCACAGATCTGGAGATGCTTTGATCAGGGCAGGGACTGTGCCTTTGGGTCTGTTCTGTCTGCTACTTTATTATTGTATTGGACAACATGACACATTTTAAGTGGTTCCCTGTCTTCAGCTGCAACTCAGTATTGGTATTAGATGGCCTATTAGGCTCTCCTGCTTTGGTAATATGGATTCTATATTCCAAGCACCACTAAACAGTTTTCCACTCATGTAGCTGCATTCAAGTTCATAAATTTTGCTTTGCTATACAGTGTCATTCAACAGCCTGACCCAGCAAAACTCCTACAGATCTCAGAAGATCCCTGGCAAAATGCAGAAGAGAAAATGTTCTGTGTAAACAACAAATGCAAGCAGTAATGGGGGGGTGGGGGGGTGGGGAGGAATGAATGCGGTTCTCTTTTTTTTTTTTTTTTTGCTTTTAAAGCTTTTTGTCTTCTTTTTCTCATTCCCCTCCCCCCTGCCCAAGACCAGAATATCATGCACGTAACAGAATCCGTTTCGATTAGAAGGTTTTGTTACAGCTGTAATAAGCTTTCACACAGAGAGAATCCCCTGAGACCTATATTTCATCTCAACTTCCCCACTGCATTAAATAGAGGGTTTAATTCTCAAAAACAGAGATAGAAATTCTCTCCTCCTGCACTCAACACTGGGAAGTAATGAGAACTGACAATTCCAAGGCTTGATGTGAAACTAGCATCATCTGGACTGAAATTGCTTTTGTGATAACAGGTTTTGGGAATGTTTCCACATTCATCTGTTTATTTATTATTCCTATTAATTATTCTTAGGCTTGTGATTTGGGGGATAGAGGGTGGGAGGAAGAAAAAGGGAAGAGAAAGGGGAGTCAGTAGCTTGGCAGCAGGCAGCCTAAATCTAAACACCACACACACTCGCTATACCCTGGAAAAACCTGGATCTTTTACAACAATTTCTGTAACAGCATCACTTGGATAAACCAGCAACTTACTTGGAAGGAATCTTTGCTTTCCTAGAATTCATGTAACTAAGAGATAAAATGACCTTGAGGGATGGCAGCTTTCCTTGTAAAAGACATTAACTCTTTCAGAGCAGCACCTGTGAAAGTCCTTCCTTGATCCATACCATAGTGAGTCAGACAGCACACCAGAGCCTGGACAAAGCCTGCCAATGGGTCTCTTCACACTAACATCACCAGGTTTCCCATCCAGCCTCAATTCTGATGATTTAGAAGGGAGACTTTAAAAATGCCCGGTCAGTATCACCTTTAAGTGCTTGCAAACAAATGACTTGACCGATCTTTGCTCCTCCCCATTCAAATGTCGTCAGAGTCGATGACTTTGACCCATTTCATTTTCCTTTGAAATAAACTGGCAGACAGCTTAGTACAAGGTTTCTCCCAAAATGGTAGTTCCTGGGACTGTTCTTTTGAACTATTTCTGTTCCCTCCATCCTGCAATGGTGATTTTTAGGAGGAAGAGGAGGAATGAGACAGGCAGGCAGCAACCAGTCGAATCCGCTGTACAACTGATCCAGAAACAACCCATCCTGAGCAGAGCAGGGTAGACTGAATGTGGACTCTGGTGCATAATGTTATTTGGCTGGATTGTCTGGTGTTTAAAAATAGGGTTTTTTCCCTGCTGTAACCTTCCCTTCAGAGGGTTTCTCTTCCCTCTACTCTAGATGCCTGTTTTCACAATACTCGTAAGAACGCAATATTTCTGAGGGCTTTCCCCTCACTGTCAGTTTGAAACAGCAGACAGGTTCGAGGTTGTTGGTGATTGGCAGACAGGTGACTAGTAATTCCTGTTTGCTTAAAAAAAGAAGAAGAACGAAAATTCAAAATAATCAAGGAAGCAATTCACTCATTTAGAATGCATAGTTAGAAGGGGCCATGCACAAGCAGGAGGTAGAAGTGGCAGGAGCTAAGGGCTGGATACTTTTCACTGGTTACTCTATACCCAGCTGTTGTGTCTGTAAGGAAAACCATTTCATACTTCAGCACATTTCCACAAACACAGCCCCTGACAGCTTCCACTCTTCTCTCATCTTTTAGTTGATGCCCTAAGACCAGGTGCTGTGCACTTTTTGGAATTAAAGACCCCACAGAGGCCCCTTTTCCAGAGCAGAGGTATCCCAGCTGTGCTCAGACAAGACTCACATTCACCTTCCCTTGAATTTGCCACTGGTTTTGCTCAGAGATGAGGACTCTTCTGCCCCCCTTGTGCATAGTCCTGGGTTTCACTCCAGAGGTGACTGCATTCCACTGCCAGCTCAGCTGATCCAGAGCACTGAATACTCCCTTCTGCTTCATCAGGCAAGAGGGACTTAAGCAGTCAGAAGCTGGCTGTGGAGAAAGAGCGCTGTCTTTTATGTATTCCTGAGCTGTCATCACCTTGTGAAAGACCATTTAGTCAAGCTCCAGGAAGATATTTAATATGACAGGAGGGAGAGGTCTACCTACTCAGTCATTGTCCCCTGCTCATCTCATAGCCAGGGGCAAACAATTTCCCAAGCTGCTGCAGCTTCATGCATTGTTTATGGGGAGAGAACAGTGTTAAAATCAGAACTGCTGATAGAAAGGCAGCAAAGAGGTATCTGTGCAAGAAAAGGGGGACAGATGTGGCTTTCCCATCACTTCACCTGTGTCAGGGAGTTGCATGGCTGGGAAATGGGGAGAGAGACAGATGGAAAGTACACTCCTTTCCCCACCATCCCCAGTCCTAGCAGAACAGTGAAGGAATGACGTTTACAAAGCAGCAAAGTGGTAATTTGGCCAGGCCAGAAGCTTCTGCAGCAACTCTGCAAGGGCTCATACAAACACACACACCTTTGGCTGCTGGAATCTTTTTGGCTGCCAGAAGGGACATGAGCCAGAAGACCAGGTCACCCAAGAAAGCAAAAAAGAAAAAAGAACTCCAAAACAACAACAAAAAAGAAAGAAAAAGCACACAACGCTCCTCCAAACTACCAACAAAGACAGCTCCAGTACGACCCCACTGAAGCTAAAGGAGCCTCCACCAGGGATGAATTTGGCCTGGTATAATTAGGTCCCCTTTGGAAGAGTTGCCAGCAGGGATCTCAGATTAAAATCTCTTTCTCTCCTCCAATAGGAATCACCTCCAGGAGCGCAGCATCTCCCCTCCCTTCTCCACAGCTTGAAGCACCAGTCCAAGTCCCAGTGTGAGATTTGAACCCACAGTGACCTCCTGAGCCCTGCAGTGAAGGATGTGTTAGCCAATGAGTCATGTTGACTTTGGCTTGAATATAAATAGGCCTCTTCTCTCATTGCAGAGAAACCATGTTCATACAGCTATGCCTACTGCTGGTATCGGACGGTGCATATTGCTGTCATCCCTGCCTAGAAAAAGGCGGTGAGAAATGGGGTGGGGACATCAAAATCTAGTTTCTCCAGAAGCTACATCCTTTCTGTAATTTAGGGTGCAGAAGAAACTGTTGTGCAGCTTAAACCATAGAGACTAAACTAGCCCTCTGGTTAATGGAAATGATGACTCCTGGCTCTCCATGGGTGGCCTTCTCTTTGCAGAGTGAACACAAGTGATTCTTTCTCATGCCAAACACTACATCTTTTCAGTGAATCACTTTTTACTTTTTTACGTGCCTATCTTCTGCAGGGCCAACTCACCTCCTGGTCCTTTACGTGACATGAGGCTGCCAAAGGTACCTTCCAAGAAGCTTTCTGCTGTGGGATAGCTAGCAGAGTTGGTGGCCACTCTTACCTCAATTTCTCCATGCTCTGTACAAACAGACCAACTACTTGGGATCTTCTCAAATCCCCTCTGCTAGTATAGGCTAGGTGAAGTCAGAGCATGGTGTGAATGGAAAACCAGGCATCCCTTCATGGAAAACCAAGGGAGTGAGAATAGGAGTTTATGACCAAATGAGCTGGTAATGTTCCTGGATCACTGCTGGGAGGCAGCAGCTCTCAGATGAGAAGCAAAAGCAAGTGAGCCTCCCAACCATAAGTGCTGCAAGAGAATCTGTGACTCACTCAGTAAAAGGAGGGATGGTTATCTTCTGCTTCTTGGCAGGATGCCAACTTGATATTACATGGAAGGGATTTTACCCACTACTGGAAAACAGCCTACTCTCAGCTGGATGGAGCAGCTGGTCAGCAGGACACTTAATCACACTTCCCTTGAGGTTCTAAGGTGGTTGAGAGTTTAGTGCAAGATAACACTGTGTCTGGGTAGGGCATTCTGTATTCACTTGTAAGTCCAGGCTGATGAACGCTAGTTGCTCAGGCTGATATGTGCCAGGACACTGGCCATTTCAAACAGAGGTTATCCTCCGCCTGATTCTATCAGCCTGATAACCAGCAGGATATTTGTGCTAGAATATTTTGCTTCTGCCTGCTTCTCTTTCTTTTGCAGCTGAACAAAGAGATTATTGTTTCGAGGATATCAAAACTGAGTTCACTTTGATGGGCTTAAATTACCAGCTATATATAAAGGGAAAGACATCAGCCAGACCAACACCTCCTTTCCCAGCTCCCATATCCACCTACTCCTTTTCCCCCAGAAATATGCCAACATCTACTCACAAGCCCTCATGCAGTTCTGAACCTTCTCTGATGCTGTCTGTTACCTATTGACATCATTAATTCTACAGGTCCACAAGGAAATGCAAAGTGGCACTGATAGGAAACCTGAGAAGACAACAGAGAGATTTACTGGGCAGGAAAACACTAGTTTTTCCTTTCTTTATTCATATTGTGGTTCATTGGGCTGTCATATAATGCAAATAACATTCATGGCATTAGCCTGTACTTAAAAATAAATGTTTCCTGTGGTTCTTACATATCTTCATTTCATCATACAGCACCTCAAAAAAAATAGGAAGGAAAAAAGTTGTGCATTGCCTTCAGAACTCTACCAATGTATGTTTTTCCTGCAGCCATGAGTGCATGGGCTGTGCAGCTATAATTCTGGTTTCTGTGTACTTTGCCTTTAAATATGAGTAGGTGGCCTGCCTGTAGGGTTAGAAGGGTGTAAATCTGGAAAGGGATTTAAGAGAAAGAGGCACCTTTTGCAGTGTCACTCATGTAGGAAAGCACAAGATAGAACAAATACAATGGGAAACCAGTCACCCAACCTGAAATCCAAGCCCGGTGGTTATCCAGAACAAGCATTATCAAATAAACTTCCCCAGCCAGGATAGTTCTCTGAGGAAACCTTTGCTCCAAGACCTGGCTGTGCTGAACAGCCAGTTGGATGACTGTGCCTGAGGATAGCTGGTTTCTGTGGCCAGCAGCCCCACAGCAAAGCAGTGTGACTAATGCCACACACAGATCCTTTGGACTTCCAGGCTGGACAACCAGATGGGCACTGACAGCCTGGTTGGTGGGTCCCCAACACATATTGCAGCCACATTCAGCCACATTGGCCTGAAGCAAACACTAGTCTGGCAAGGGTTGCTCTGCAGCTCCCCAGCCACACACACACCTTGTGTTGCAATTTCTTCAGCCTATCCCTGCCTGGGAGTCCCCTGCAGATGCTCTGAGACAACCATCCCCAATGACATTAGGTCTATGTCACAAGATGAAAAATGAGTTGAGAGCAGATCTAAGCACCCTATAGCTTATATTCCTTCATCAGTCTGTTGGCTGTACCTCAGGTTCAAAAAGCCTGTGCTGGGTTTATGAAGGGCTAAACTCTTGATGGGATGGACTGTAGATTGAGTCATCATCTCCAGTACCCATCTGCGCAGATTCGTGAGGACAAGAACCTGTGCCCAGTTTAAGACAACAAACAAGTTCATTCACCAACAGTCAGCCTATATCCATGTCTACACTGCTGGGCTTGGGCCTATGCAAACATACCACAGGGCTTCCATAGATACTGCTGTGTAGCAGCTACACTGCCCTAACACGTAGCTCCTTTCACTTTTTATCATCTCCAAGCTCTCCATAGCCATGCCATTATTGTCCTTTCTCTCCTTCTTCTTTCCAAATGGAGAAGCAGAACTTGTCCAGAACCCAGCAGCATGACAACACCAGAGCTAGGAGAGCAACCCAGCCCTTCTGCCTCCAGTGCCACAGGCTTTGTCTGCTAGACAGAAGTGCTGGTCATGTTTGAATAACGACATTGTCTCTGCTAGATTAGCCAAAGCCCCAAAGTGAGTCATTTCATTCCATCACCTCCTTCATGAGTTGCAATGGCTTGCTGCATATGTCTTCACTTCCATACCAAATTCTTGGTATACCACTTCTGTCCTGGCAGGTGACTGGAGCAATTACCTATAACGTTTTGTTTTGTTTTGTTTTGTTTTTAAAAGAACAAGGTTAGAAAAAGCATCTATCACATCCTCTAGGGCAGGAGAGGTACTACACACATCTTGTCATCACTATACACTGCGTCTTTTGTTGCTTGCACATATGGTCATTTTTAAAGTGGTACAGGATCACTTTCAATAAAGGCAGAGCATACAGGCCAGATCCAATACCAGTTAGAACTGGATTCTTCTGATGCTGTGCTCTGCATAAACCTGGAGGGACATCAAGAAACTGTTTGGTCAAACTGGTTGTATGCGATTTGGACATATGTTTGGAATCAGTATTCACACAGTGAGAGAAGAACATGCTAGCTGGTCTTCGTTACTCTAAAAATGGGCTATAAATATGGCTTAGGCCTAACCGCAGGAGAAAACAGCCATACTGAGCTGACTCAGTTAAAGAACTGGCTAGAGTGTAACTCTCTCTCTTCCTTTCGGCTCAAGCAGAGGGAATTAGCATTATGTGTTTGTCAACAGTGGACTGAAGCTGTGAGTCAGAGTTCAGCAAATACTTTAAGTTCTATATAGATGGTTACCTTGCCATTTGGCAGTTTTAGAAACCCAGTTCTGTAGATGCCTGGAGTTTAGTTTTCCTTGTGACAAGGGGAAAAGAAATCACATTGAAAATTCTGCACTGTATGGCACCTGCCCTGGAAGAGAAGGCTGCTTAAAAAAGTGGTCCCAAAGAACTGCACCTAATGTTTTTCAAATGCATGAAAAGGCATTTGCCAGACTGCAGTGAGGTGGACTGAATGAGAAGAGATAAAAGAGAGAAATGACACATTCATTTCACTTGTTTTCACAGAGAAGAACCTTGTGGATAAAAGAATTTGCCCCCAGGACAAATCCTGGAGGAAGGCAAAGCACCTAGGCATCCTTTTTGCTAGTCCCCTGTCAAATTCACTGAGACAATCTAAGAACATGGCACTACCGGACTTGTCTTGATTCTGAAATGGCCCCTTCCTGCACGTTGCCAGCTTGATCTCTCACTCTGGGTGGCACCTTTAATTACAGTTTATAGGTGGGATTGTGAACAGAAGGAGGCAGCGGGTTTTGGAGTGCTTTACTTTAGAAGTTGCCAGATTAAATCCAGCTCATGTCTAGAGGGACTAAAAGTAGTTACCATCTGAGGGCTGCTCAGCAAATCAGAAGTGCCCAATTCCCTTCCTTTGAGACAAGTGTCCAGAAAACCACCATCATTGCTGGCACAAATTAGGAGTTCTCCCACCAGTGTTACATCTGGTCTGCACTACCTGTTGTGCCAGTAAAGGCTGCCTTCTGTCAGCACAACCTGTGCCCACACTCAGTGCTGAAGCCTGGGAGGGGGTGAAACTTTCTGCTAAGCGCCACCCCAACAAACCTCTCCTAACCCCATTTCACCAGCACAGATGGCAGATGCTACATTTCCCCTGCCAGTCCAAACAGTGCTGGAGCAGCTATCCCAGAATGCCCTTGTGTTCCGAACATATTCAAGGTCTGAACACGTCTCTAAATGTCTTGGAGCAGATGGGAGCCTAGACATATAGTTCTCACCAGTGTAGAGCCTAATCCCAGGTCCCACTATGCATTAACATGTTCCTATGCTTCCTTGGCAAGAAAAGCATTTAGTGCAGCCCAGAGCAGATCCTGGGTCCCAAGTAAAATTTTTGCATCATAGACAGACCTGGAGTGCCCCAGCATGACTGTAGAAAAGCCTTCAGAGAGCCTGGGGCTGACCAGGTGATGGAGACAGAACTTCAGGCCAAGCCTGGGTAGGTGGAGAGCAGGGACTACTAACAACCATACTCTGTCACTTTGGTGAAAAAAGACAAGCCTTCTGTCTTTGACATTCTTGTTAACATATTGCCAGAGGCACTCACTGACACTGAAATTCAGGAACTATTCACAAGCCATCAGAAACACCTTGTGCAAAATTAATCTCCTGTTGAGTTCACAGAAGCCATTTGTTCTAATTGCATGTAGAACCTCGAAGTCCTGCATGTGCTAGAAGCTGAGGGAAAAAAGTAGCCAAGGGACAGTCCTATATTCCTCCCCTGCCCCCCGGCAACAAAAATTACAGATGAGCAGAGGAAAGAGCAGTCTGCCAGAAGGCAATAATACAGGGGCTCCAGGTCAGTGGGAAACTCTGTAAAGGGGAGAAAGGAAACCCTCTTCCTGAGATACTGAAAACATGACCCAGCAATATACAAGTGTGCTTAACGAACAAGCTTTCATTAGGTCTCTATGGCTTAACATGAGCTTCCACTTTTATTGGATCTTTGTCTCCTTTAAGGGATGATGTGTAAATGAGCAGGGCTGAAACTCACTTACCTCAAGATCTCCAAGACAAAGCGCAGTCTGGAAGGTCAATTTAGCAAATTAAAACTGAACTCTAAGAGGACCCAGAGGCTCAAGAATGTGGGTATTGATCCATCCGGACAGCATCTGTCTTTCCTCTTAAACAAATGTCCTTGTATAGTCCTAAAAGCCCAGGTGAAGAAAGGGATCTCTCTGTTTCTTAAAAAAACAGAATTCTTACGCTGTTCATCACACTGGAGGAAGTTATATTTCCATGGACACTCCCCACATCAGAGGACAGGATCTTGTATAAGCACGGATAGGCCGCAAATCCTCTGAACAGTCTTTCATATTTCTGAGGGTTTTGAAGGTATTAGCAGATAGTTTTTCTATATTTTTCGCTTTCCTCTAACTTTAAATATTTGTTTATTCTCATATTTTTCTTATCTTTTTTTCTGTTTTCTCATCTTCATTGCTATTACTACATTTTGTTTCTGTAGCTTGTGTATGTGGTAGCAAAAGGTGGAAGCAAAAAGGGTGGGCGAAATGGTCAGATTTCTGGGTAAAGAGTCAATTTGTCTCGCTGGTTTTGTGCTTTCTGTTCTGCCTGGATCAGTCAAGATACCTCCTCAGAGGTCTTAGGATGGTACCAACCTTGTTTATACATGCACTTATGAGGTGATTCCTTTAGTACGTGTGTGTGCGCACATGTGTATAACTGAACTTCAGAAGAGAGGCCATGAAGTGAGCACCATTTCAAAGGCCCTTGTTTGTTTTGGCATCTTTCTCCTTTCCATTTTTGTTAATTATTTGACGAACTCTTGCTTTGCCTGATGTCTTTCCAAATAAGAAAAGCCCTCAGCCAACTGCGCACCATTATTCAAACCTTCAGTTATTGCTCTGCAAAACCCTCTTCAAAGCCCGGCCTGCTGCCCCTGTTTCTGTTTATCAAACAGCTGTGTTGAGGTTGGCTGCGCTGGTCAAGTTCGAGGAGAAGAGCTGCCAAAATTATGAGAGAGGGAGCAGGGGAGAGTGAAAATGCCTCTCACCTCACAGGGAGTTAGAGAAGGGAAAATGGCAGCCTCTGGTCCAGGATGCTATAAATAATCAGTTTGGCAGTGCTGCACAAGAAACTGCTTGGCTAACCCTCTCTTCTTTCTCCTTCCCCACTGGGTTTATTATGTATTTAACCTTCTACAGCATTTACTGAGGGAGGAGGCTGTGTCAGCCAAGAGACCTCTCTCGAGGTAACCTTTTGTACTCCACACAGATCTCCACCAAAGGCACAAAGAGCAATGAACCTAGCACAGGTCAAGCCTCCCAGGTCTCAAACATATACCTGTGGAACAAGCTCTCAATGCAGAAATAAGCAGAGGTTGAAAAGTCTTGTGTGTCAGTCCCTGGTAGTTATAAACCTACTGAGAGAGCTAGAACTTGGCAAGGAGGGGAGAACACATCGTGTTTCTACTGAAGGATGCATGTATTGCTGAAGACAATGAGCAGGCCTACTGGCAAGAGGTGTGAAGATATACCTTCAGATTAGTTGCTGTCCAGGAATAGTGCAAAACCCCCTAATAGTCTTTCTCCAGAAACACATGCATTAGGAAGGTGCAGTAGTGCAGAGATACTCCAAGTAGGGGGAGTGGGATTAACATTTGCAAGGATGCAGGGAAAGGGTCCAGGAAAACACTTCAAGATCTGTGAAAGTTTTCGTTAAATAGAGATTGGCTATTGCAGGGTGCCACAATGTTTTTTCCAGTCTGTGGAGTGTTTCTCAGTTTTGACAAAATACACTCACCTCCTCCACAGTGTAAAGAATTTTAAATCAAAAGCAATTAGCGTCAGATCCAACAATCTCTCTGAGTACAGATCGATGCATTGTGTTTACAGCAAGCTGGGCCAGGCAGAGTGATTAATCCCCATCTGAGCCTGAGGGATGAGACCCTATTACAGTGTCTCTTTGCTCCATCCTCCAGTCTGTGCCTCAGCTGTGTGTTGAGGAACAGAGCCACAGAAAGTGTAAGAATATGAACAACATCATGGAGACTGCTGGTTTGCAGACAACTTACTAGGCAATACATTTTATAAGGGTCTGGGAGAGATAAAATAGTCTTTGCAGATCTTTCTAAAAAGCAAGTTTGTCAAGGGGCCCATCTGACAAAACCACTTCTCCTTTTCCTCCATTTTTCACATAAACCTTTTTCACTGTTCTCTTCTCCCATCAGAACAGTTTTCTTGCATCTCTTCAAATAACCTGAACATCATTTAGATTCCTCACTGCAGGATCCAAGGCAAGGTTCCCAGCAGTGTCTCCATTTACTGACCTCTCTCCTTCCTTGTCAGCACTTTGGAGGGGTCTTCCCTGGGTCCCATTGTTCCAGGTCTCTCTGACCTTGGCAGCCTTTTAACAAAGTCCTTGGATCATCAGTCGCACACTCTCTTTGTTACTCGATTTGGCCGTCTCTCTTGTTTTCCATCCCCTCTGGTATCCTTGTCAGTCTCCCACATAGCATTCTTCCCCACTCCATTTGTCTTCATTCGGAGCCTCTAGTGATACCTCTTCCCTAATCTCTCCAAAATTCCTTTCACTGTCTTATTCTGTTTTGTACAAGATCTAAGCCACTATTGGAAATGATCGTCGTCTCAGCTTTCATTTGCATTGCTCCTAGAAAATTCTCTGCACAAGTGATCATATTCATCCTGGATGTGAATCCTTTCCAGCAGAGGAAAATGTTTTGAAATTTAAGGCACTTCCTTGGGTTCAGGGTGATGGAGAGATCTTTCAGGGAATCTTTCCATTAATACCTATGTAAAAATATCTCAGATTCAGACATATCCTCCCTGAATGTAGCCCTAGATCAGAAATTGCAGCAGAGGGGTTGTCCTTCCCTACCTTCCTCAACAGGAACTTATCATTCATAAAAACATAAAAACGGCCAGGTTAAAGGTCTAAGATCCTTAGATCCCATCTCTGAAACCGACCGTAAGCTGAGGTTTACCAAAGGAGTGAAAGAGAGGCCGTATGGAGCGTTTCTGTCTTTGGATGTGCCCTTTCAGCCATCAGTAGCATAGGGACTCATGAATTAGTAATCTGGAAAAGCCAGCTTCAGTGGACTAGTAGTTTGCAAATTCAAATGCTAGGAAGCATCCAACCACCAAAAACAGCCTCAGAATAAATACTGCTCTCCTAAATTAACAATGTTCAGAGAACCTTTTATTTTTTTGCATCTTTTGGTAGCAGTGCTTGAAGATAAATTTATCTGAAAAATTGTTTGGTGGAAAAGGGCTCGTATATCTCTACTTGGGAGAATCAAAGCTGACATATTCATCTAGTGCAGGAATGAGATATTCATGCTAGCTCAGGTGCCTGAGAAAAAGAGTGTAAATCATCGTGCAGTTTCTTATATCGCCTGTTATAATTCTCCCAGTATCTGATCAGGTTTCCTCAGAAACAGCTCAAGTTTGCTCCAGACACAGAGATGATGAGAGCTGATCGTTTGGTAGCATAAATCATACCAGTAAAATAGCTAAAGGACTCTCTTTTGTGACTAATCCACCTAATCTTTAGAGGTTTTTCATATCTCTAGTTTGGCCTAGCTGGAGTGAAGATGACTGCCAAACTCAATAATTAGGAACTGAAATTTACCCCAAAGCAGAAAGTCCATGTGAAGGGCTGACTTTGTGCTGTCCCTTAAGCTGGAGAGAGATTTTTCAAACCAGAGCATCCAGTCTTTTCCTTGTGGGATATTCCCTCAGTTTCTGGTTTCATTGGAAGCTTTCAGTAGCAAACAGACTGTCTTATTTCAGATGTTTGTGGAATTGAACAGCAAAGAGAAAAATACCAGGGCTCAGACCTTTCACTTTAGAAACGTGAAACTTCCTTTTGATATATTTCCCCTCAAAACGTGATATTTATTTAACAGGCTCCCTGACTGACTCTGGAAACCTGCTATTTTGACTAAAGAATTTTTCTCAGTGAATTATATTAGATAAATATAACCAAAGTGTGTGATTATGCTGGGTCGATTAACTCCTGATGTTGAAACAGAACCATTCCTTTGGCTCTGTTCTCACCAGCAATTTGTCACTGGTTTACAGTAAAAAAACCTCCCTATGACTGAGTGATGGAAACTTTTAAAAGCCATTAAATTTTGCCCCTGCAGTTAATTGTTCCTGATATTGCATATTGCACCTATTCACAGCCACATTTTTCCTTATACAGTTGAGATGCCAGTGCTCTCTGTAAGGTCCAGAATTAGCTCAGCACTGCACTTCCCTCAAAGCACTTTTCTTGCAACAGAAGAATGTATATTACAAATCTCAAATTCAAACTACTTTGCTGGAAGAGAGAGTCTGAGCTAAATCCTGCAATGTGCTGACTATCCTCAACTCCTGCTGTCAGCAGGAGATCCCAGAGGAAGAGTGCATGTGTCGATCATGCCTTTTCCTATATTTCATGAGTTCTCACTGTGATTTTTAAGCCCTGTTTCAGACATTTTATATCACATTCCTGTCTTGTTTGTCCTTCTGTGAGATGAAAATAGCCTTTCTGTCTCTCTTGTTTCTTTTTTTCCCTAGCATGCCTATTAAGACAATTCTAAAGGAATGGTTTCTTACTGTGAAGATATACAACAAGTGCCACAGTGGGACAGATTTCCTACAGTCTTGGTTACACTAAGTTGTTTGCAAACACCAACAAGTACCGCTACTTCCAAAGCCTTGTGAAAGTGCCAAATGCCACCACACCCAAACTGATAAAATTCATATCTGAAAGAGAAGCAAAATCCAAGTTTATGCTTTTAAGACTTTTTTTTTTTTTTTTTTTTTTTTTTTTTTTTTTTTAATAAACTGCAGGTCTAAAACATTTGCAATGTGGTAAATGTAAATGCTGGTTGGGAGGGTGGAAGTCCCTTTCATTCAGTATTGTGGCAACCAGAAAATGTCAAAGGATAGTGGAACAGATTTAATAGCCATCCTGTCTTTGTTGATTTCTAATCATTAATGAGCTATGATCCCTATACATTTGGCTTGATAATAGAAGTTCACCTAAGTAACAGTTAATTTTATTTGAGGAAGGTTCCTGGAAAATGAACAGGACATGGGTTAGCTATTGGAGGTTTGCCAGGCATGAAGCAACCAACCTTCAGTTTTGCATGCATTTTTTTTCTGTAAAGAAACTGCCTCAGAATGTTTTAATATAGGGGTGACAGCACCTATACAAGATTATCCCCAAAACCAACAGGATTAAATGGATTTAGGCAAACAGGTCTGGGGAAACTTCAGCAGCTTCTTATGGGCCACAGAGTCCCAGCAGTGGAGGGAGACAACCCTCCAGAGGAAAGCTCAGGATCTTTGCAGACAGTGTCACTTTTTAACACTGGCTGGTGGAGACAGAGGCAGGCAGGGAGAGAAAGGAGATAATGGCACAAGGGAGTCAGAAAGGAAAAATTCTTTGCCTCAGTCCTTTGACATCAGAGATTTCCATGTAGTTAAACCAGAAACATGGTTCCCAGGGATTTTGAGAAATGGATGGTTGTTAAAAAAGATACCAACCCCATGACACCTTCCTTCCCCCATTGTAAACAATCTTTAATTGCTTCTTAATAGGCTGCATCAATGTGAGATGGTGGTTAATACTGTTTACCACTAAGAAACTCCCATTGCTTCTTTACCAAGGAGTCATTAGAGCTGAGTTGCACTATGAACACAGGGCTACCTTCCTTTGAAATAATAACTCAGGGAGTGGACTGCCCTGGGTTATTGCTCTATGATGGGATCAAGATGAATAAAATGAGGAAGAGAAGGTCTCCTGCTCCCTTGGCCTTTCCCTGTGTAGTTCCACAAGCTCCTTAAAGATTAGTAAGCATTTATGGCCTCATTTGGAAGAACAAAGGTACAGGGCAAATACAGCTCTTTTGTTTTGCTCAGCGCTCACCAATTAAGAGTCCATCTCTTCTGCTGTCTATTGAAAATACTGACCCAAAGCATTTCTTAAAGTGACACTATAAGTTGGGTAGCTGGGGCTAACGTCCACTTCTTTGGGATTTTGTTTCCCCTCTTTCACATTCAAAACATGAAATATTTTGATTTAAGGATTTAATGGCTGTATGGGGTTTTTTTCTTTTCTTTCTCTCTGGTGGGATTAAATCCCAGTTAACCAGGCAATTTAGGCATGTGACCAGAGCCCCATGGAATATAATCTCAGAGCCCTGAATAGATAAAGGGCACTGAGACACTCTACACTATGGCAGATTTACTCAAAGTTGTCTTATAGCGCCAATGCTTCTCTAGGCATGCAAACTCCTGTTTCGATGTGTCATATCGGCACTTATGAAACACTCCCAAGCTTGGCTGTTTGTTCTGGGTTATTTTTCCAAATCACTAGGATGCAGGCTGAGCTCATGGAGAGAAACAAACAAACATGTTGTTGGAAACATCACCACAAACTCAAAGTGATTCCAGTTTGAGGCAGGAATTAGGAGCCCAGCTTTGATTTTTGCCCAAGCAAATGTGGAGCCAATGGAAATTATCCATCTGCTGGGATCTGCTTAATTGTAGTTGCCTGCGCAGTGAAACTCCAATGTGTGAAACCTGCAAGCATGCTGAAATGTTTTTAAAGCTTTCAGGGACCATTAAGACTCATAGGATCTTACTTCCTGCATAACACAAGCCACAGAATTTCAGTGGGAATTCCCCTCTTCAAGCCTGTAACTTCTGGCTGAGAACGAATAAATCTCATGATGGCAGCATTTCCCCCTTGCAGCTTGGTGAAAATGGTTTACATCAGTGGTAGCACAAGCCATGGCCTCTCTCTCTCTCTCTCTTCCTTTTCTTTTCTCTCTCTTTTTCTTTTCTTTCTTTTCTTTTCTTTTGTGAGCTTGGACCAAAAATTGTTGTTTTCCCCACACCTTCCTTAGCACTTTTCTTACTGATGCAATTGACTTGAGCCACAATTGGGAACCAGTGGTGTGCAACTTGATGAAATATATACAAGATCAAAGCTGAGATGGTTCCGAGCCACAGAGTGGGAATGTGGGTCTGAACTTTCCCAGAGTTTGAAGGAGCTGGTTCAGCCCATTGTGAAAGTCCTGGGTAGATTCCAGGTGCACATTTTCCTAAAATGTGGAGGTATTTAGATCATTATCTCTCATTTGAGCTTATTACAACAAATCGGCTTCTGTGTTCACTACCATTATAACTAGCTTGATGATTTTTTAAATAAATTTTTATAGCAATATGGTATTTACTTGAATGTGAACAGGAACACCATGTGTAAAGATTGATGATGCATAACGCAAGGTGAAAAGGGGTTCATAACCTTATATGGGATCTGACTCCTTTCTTGCAGTTCCAAACAACACAGCAGTGTCTGCCCAGCAGATAACATTTCTTCCAGCAGCTGTTCTGAGAGAGTGAATTCCTAAGGGGCGCTAAGTGCAGTACTGACCAAATGTACCGTTGTGAAAAACAACCCCTACCCATTTATTAATGCATTATGTAATTAACATTGAGAATAACAATATGGGTGTTTAACTTTTCTTAACACTCTCCAGTGTAAGTTCTTCATTTTGTGGATTTATAGCTTTATCAAATTTTAATCGTTTGGACAGAAACTTTCCATGTTCATGCTCTGCCTCAGGCTGGCTTTTTTTTTTTTTTTTTTAATTGAGATTTTAACAGTCTGGCCATTTCTGAAAAAGAAAGAGAGGGGAAAAAATTACTTTTCTAAACTAGGCATTTTTTCCCTAACATTTTTTTCTTGATATATTCTGAAATCTTAATGTTTTCAGGAAGGAACTTGAGAGGGAATGAACTGGGGAAAAGGAAGGTACTGTTATACTGGGGTAAATCCCTGGACATGGCAAAGTGCATGCGGTGATGAGAGCTTGTGAGGGTGCGTGTGGTCCAGCCACTAAAATGCTTGTATATTGTGTCTGAAAATTTGGCAGGCAGATAAGCTGAAATCCTAAACAGAAAGGCATTACAGTAAACATCAGTGATATAGGTGGTCACAGTATAGGTGACCCACAGGAAACTGCAGTAAGGTGGCAATCTAAGTGAAAGTCATGGATTTTAGTCTCAACTCTTCATTTTTTCACTTCTCCACTAAAGGCAGCCTTATATCACAGCCTGAGGAGACAGATAAGAACCATTTTTACGCATTTTACAAATAAGTTTGTGGAAAGGTTTTATCAGAGAAGTATGCAGAGCTAAGATCTCTTTTATGACAGTCTGCCTTTTAGAAAGATTACATACTAAATCTAAGGGATTGAATGTGTTGAATGTACTGGCTTAGAACACATTTCCTCACAGAATCAGGAAGGTGAGCCAGGATTTTGAACATCTATATATTTTTGCTGGCTAGCAAAGAGACATATATGTATCATGTCTCTCTGTGACCATCCGTTCTTATACAGTAACAACACACTACCTCTGCCAGTTGCTCCTTTAGTTCATGCAGCAGACATGTAACATGTATTCAAAGGCAGTGGGCTCTCTGACTGGTTCAGGAGATTCATGCCCCCCTTCCCCTCACTAGCATGTACTTACCCAGAGGAATTAGAGACCTAAGTTTACCACAGAATTTGTTCCAGTTTGTCAAGTCTGCCAGTCAGTATGGAAGAAGAGGATCTAAACATGCTCTCACATGCCTCCTGGATTAGTTCCTCAGCATGTTATCCATGGGCTCCTCTATTTCAAGCTACTGCTTACCCACAGCCACCATCTGAAAACCATGAGGAAGCCACTCCCAATACAGACTTGTTCCATCCAGTGTATTTTCTCACAGGGAGGCAGAAAACATGAGAGGGAAGGTGATAATTCAAACTACTTCAAGTACACTTATATTAGGAAGAGGCTTATTTTATAAGTATATCTTCTCTTGAACCTCCTAAATTCTTCAGATCTCATCCTCAGTTGAAGCAAATGTTCAGATCAGCCGAAGTCAGTAGCACTATGCAGATTTCGAAGATCAGGGAGTAGAAAAAAAGACACTGACTCTTCCCATATATTTTGTTGCACTCCCCAGTTGTTGAAGCTGGAAACCTTGTAAGGCACCTTGTCCTGCTGCAGATCTCCACTGACAAATGAGCGTGGACGGCTCTGGAGACATCACCGAATATTCAAGGTGTTTACTTTCCCCATGAACTTCAGGACCTCTCGTTGGTTCCACCTGAATCAAGGCATTTTACTGACCAGGATTTCATAGTCTAATTGGCAGGTTCCGCTCTCCAAATTCTGCTGTGAACAAAACAGGTGCAGCTTTTTTTTTTTTTTTCCAAAATTGATTACCTCAATTATTTCACTTTATTATATGAAACCTAAGAAAAAGATAAAGTACTCTAATTCCTGGCCATCTGCCAGTTCCAGCTCAATCATTAGAAATTACAAATTGACGCTGGCTGTTTTGTACTGTTCCATAGGAAGATTTATGTCTCTATGTAGCCAGTGCTGATGGAATAAATTAAACTGGGCATGAAAAAGGAATAAAGATTTACTCAGCATTTGAAAGCCTGGCTTCAATGCCTCATGGTAGAGAATGGCAAATATTCCGTAGACAAGCAAATAGATCACATATCCCCAACAAAGAAAACCTGGGTAACTTGCCATTAAAGCTGTGACATTTTACCCCAGTGCCCTCTTATTCCCCAAAAAAGTCTTCTAAGCTGCTGGGGAAAATCACTGCATTCTCCCATTGCAGAAAAAGCATACTGAGCTTCCTAGTGACCATGGGATTTTAGAAGTGGATCTGAAATGAGACCCAGCTTCAGGCCTCACCATCCTGCAAGCTGAACTGTGTTGCACATGTCACAGAGAGATTGCTTCCTTAAAATGAACTGAAAAGGAGAAACTTGGTGTGAACAGCTCCATACTTCATCAGAGAAGAAATATGTTTGACTGAAATCTAAACTGGAAGTTTTCAGACCATTCAGGGCATTTCTACAGCAGCACAACAGTTTGCTGAGCTACAGAGTCCTCTGGAGAAGGAGCGTGTAAAGAGTATGTGGTGCTGGAAAAGCCTATCATGGCTCACAGAGCAAAGTCTCTCATAGATGGTTTTCCCAGACAGCTAGAAGAAAGGTGATGTGTTAAAACTATATTTTTCAGTGGAAGGATTCTACTGTTACAGGAGGTCACAGAAGACAATAGCAGATACAGGTCACAAACAGGGGGACAGCAAAAGGGGTATGGTCCATGAGGCACAGAAAGAGTTGTTACTAAGTTCAGAAGGAAAGAAAATAACATTTTCAAGACAACTTTAGAATAAGTGAATTCTTCAAAGTCTGTGATGACAAATGTGACAGTCCTCTTACGAACGCATTTATTTCTCTGTTTACTCTATAGCAAAGTTCCTATCTTTGCACACAAGAAGCAGTAAGGTACCTGGCAAAGATATGGGGCTCCTTTGCCTGAATAGTCGGGGCAAGAGAACTGTTTGGAAGGCAGCACTGGGCTGCAAGAGCAATGGCAGTCTGCATTGAAGGTAGATAAGTGGATTTAGATTAAGAACATGTCCTTTTGACTTCTCATCAATCCAGACAAACTCTCAGTGTATGGGGTAGACTCGACTCAGGAACAGTATAGGGAGAGATAGAAAGGATTCACTTGCTAGGAACAGTCAGTCACCTGGAGTGCACAGTGCTTATGCCTGACCACCATGTAGGGCTATTGAGTAAATGTACTGGCACTGCAATATTATTTTAGCTTTTATTTTGAACAAGGGACTGCCCAAGGAAAGTAACTAGACTTAAAGAGATCATCTTTCCTCCCAGCTTGCCACGAGCAGGAACCAAGGTTGGTTTTCATTTGTGTCCTTTTGGCAAGCCAGCTGTGTAACCTCGAGTCCAGATTATGTGTTCAGAGCTAAATACAGAATTTTAGTCATTCTGTTTCCAGTTCCTGGACCCCTTCAGCCACAACTGCCTGGGCATGCTGCTGTCCTTCCGGAAAGGAAGAAATGCCATTGATGTGGCAAAAATTGTCAATACTCCAAAAGCATTGCAGGACAAGTCAGGAAAAAAAGGAGTTAATACCCATGTCTTGTCACAAAAAATAACACAGCTAATGGTATAGGAGTATTTTCTATGTTTCGTATTTGGGGTCCATTGAGAAGCCTTGATCTAATGTAAGACCTGGACCTAAAACACACTGCATCATGCAAGAATTTTGCTATTTGAGACTCCTTGTTTCAAATGCATTTCTTTGTCAATGATTCATAACAGGTTGTTTCTTGGATGACTTGTAGTTCATTTTTTGCTTTTGAATGTACGTACTGTGTGAGTCCAGCTGTGAAGTCATTCAAACAAATAATCCTTTTCCCTAGTTTGTTCATGGGCAATTTGTTGCTTGGAATTATCCATTCTGATTGGGCAGCTTGCTCACATGGTTCATTTTAAATTCACTCTTCATAAGTATTCTGTCTAAATTCACTTGTTTCTAGCGTGAAATGGGTTTCATCTTTTCACCATATAACAGAAAGCCAAAATTTGTGGGATTGGATAAGCAGAGGACTGAACCCAAAGTCATTTGCTGGAACATTTAATGATGAGCGAACAGAGACGGAATGAGTCAAAGTGAAATTGCTGATTAATCAAAAAGTGTGTGCACAGAAATCCATGTGTGTGACTCATCCAAGAGAGAAAGATGCCCTGGGTAAATCCAGCTTCCTCATTGTAAAGTGAAAATTAGAAGGAATCTCTTGGAAAAGAATCTGACAATCATCTCTCTCTTAAAGTGTCCAGAGCAACCTGGCTCCAGCCATCTGCTGATGCTTTGTGGGAAATGTTGGGACCACTCCTCCCTTACACTACTTAATCATACAATCTTCCTGCTCACATAGCTACTCCTATTTAGCTATGTTGAAAGAATGCAACCTGTAGAGTGCTCAAAAATCAGGACCTCCCAATGTCCGGATCGGTTATCCGGTGGTAGTTCTACCCCTGCTTCTCAATGTGATTCAAATCCTTGCTGAAACAATAATACGGACGAGCCAATATGAGATGTGTTTTAGTCTCTCTGTATGATAAGTTTTCATGCACTGATAAAGACTGCAAGAACATAAGAGACACCAGCAGACACTATGGTATAGATACACTAGAACCAGTTGGCTTGCAGTAGTGAAAGGAGCTTGCCATTTGCAAACTTCCATGTGAATAATAAAAAAGGGCACTGGGAAAGGAGGCAGAGACCTGGGCACTGGCTGTGAGTAGCTAATCACTGTTTTTTGGCTCATTTAAACAGCAAAGGTGCCCTTTGCAACACTGAAAGTGATCTGCATTACCTAATCATTTCTCAGAACAACCCTTAGAGGATCTGAGGGTGGGAGAAGGGAGGAAGGCATCTGGTCTTGCTGGCCCTTGACTGCTCAGTGAGTTTGAAAGTTTGGTTTTAAATGGGCATTTCTCAATCTCCTGCTGGCAGCCACCTTACAACTGGACAAATAGCAGCATTGGAGAGTGACATCAAAGGAGTATGAGAGGCAGGAGGAAGAAGGGGTGAAAGGGAGGGCATGATTTAAGCAAGGAACAAAACTATCCTGTTTTTAACACTTTAGGATCTGTGCTTGGCACAGTGTGTATGTCCTGTCCAAGGATTGAAACCTGCACATTGCCTGGTGCTTGAAACAGCTCAAACTGCTTGCATGAACAGGCCATGTGTGGAAGACGGGTCCTGTGGCCACAATGTCTTCAAGTTTTCTCCACCCCCCTCCTCTCCAACAACCTCTTGAGTGGAACTTTTCACCAAATCGATATAGGAACATAGTCTTTTTTTACATAAGAAGCAAACCCAAAATTTGGTGAGGAGCTGGAGTGTCCACAGCTTTCTCAGAAAGACAACTACAGGCCTCAGTAGAGCTAACCACCGGTTCTAATGCAATGTTCACTCCAAGAGAAGTGTCTACCAGGTTTGTTTAAGTAAAATCTTCATTTCTGAGTTCCTCTGCATGGGTAGAATTTGTGTTCATATCAGAACAACTGATGCCTTGTTTGGCTCTATCCTTTCCTCAAAATCCTCTGTGAACTCACAGAACTGCAGTTTCTGTGGGTATTTGAAGTGAGGTCTTACAGGGATGCTTGACCTGCTGTTATGGCTCAGTACAGAAAATCTTAGTCCAGTAGTTACTCATATCAGAACAAATTGAAGGAACAGCATGGCATATATGGCAAAGGGCAGGTTCTGATATTTGTCTCCCAACACCGCTAAGTGTCACTCTTTCTGTCATTCACTTGGTTTGGCTTATTCTGTTTCCCCTTGAGCCATCCTTGATCTGACATTAAGAGGATGAACTCCATTAACTTCAATGACATGAGTCAAGACCTTCAAGGCTCAGTCTGACCATATTTTCCTTTACTCCGGGGTGCAAATCAGCTTTAATAGAGCAGGATACAGCCCCTGTAATCTAAACCTGGAAAGGCTAGAAGGGTGTTACACTCCATCTAAAATCCATATGAAATAGAAGGATGGGGTTTTTTCCCTTGAAGGAAAGAAACTGCTTTATTGGTTAAACAATCCACTGTTGCCTCAGAAAGGCAGCGGTTTTTCCTCATTTTTTTTAAAAAGGAAAAAACAAGTACAAATTACTTCTGCTAGGAAATACCGGCCAATAATTGGTAGATGTAATTCTGCAAAGTGTTAGTGGCAAAATCTTCCTGTGAGAAGCACGAGGCCAGTTCTGAACCCAATTCCCTCTGGGTAACTCAAACAAATCCCACAGCACAATGCTGCAAAGGATCCAGCCCATGTTCTGACTCCTGCCTGAGAGGCTGAGTTTCATATGAAAGTATTTTACTTTGCACACTGACCCCAGAAGTTCAGCTCTTGCCGTTAAATAGCCAAAATGTGTTTGAGAAATTCCAATAAGGCCCCAAGCCACCAACCTCAGTGATACCAAGTTTCAGGCAAGAATCCCCTTCTGGCATCACTCCTCTTGAGTGGCCTGAGGTCAGAGGCTGTAATTGTGGGTTACAAATACAGAAACAGAGAGAGCAAGAGCAGATCTTTGCAGAAAGGTGGCCATGGATGCAAAAGGAAGAGAAATGTCTGGATTCAACTGGATTTTATTTTTAAAAGCTAGCACCAGAAGATATTGGGACTCTTTTCTTCTTTCCTTTGAAGGACTCTATTTTTCCGCTGAGAAAAAAAAGAGAGAGATAATGAGTGATCCAGGACATTAGCACTAGAAGGTGGAAAGAAATGGTATCCAACCCTTTCTTAGAACTGCCTGTTCTGAAGGAATGCCACAATGCCTTGGCTTTGATAGTTCAGACTGCTAGGGAGGAAACCAAATTAGCATCAGAAAGGAAGACATGTGGGTTACCCCAAGTACAATTGATGGGTTTAATGTCAACATTATGAGAGTCATGCCAGAGATTTTCACTGCCTCAGAAACCCAACAGTAAGGAGAAGTAGGATGCCCAGGGAAATGGCACTGAGAATATGAACTGATGTCCAGATGGCTCTTCTGAAAGGGCCATCCTGGCTCTTTCCTGGCTTCTTCCTGGCAAAACACACTCTCTGTCTTAGCTGCCTCTTTGCAAACATGGCCATGGTTGAAAATTAATGCAATTAGCCGGATGACTTAGAAAAAGAGAGACAGAGTCTCTCTTTTCAGAGAGTTTCTTGTGGTTGGACCAAAGTCCTATTCATGAGAAGAATCCAGCAAGAATTTCACAGCTTACTGAAAAGTGGTTCCTTGCAATCTGGCTGAATTGAATGCAATGTTTCGCATTAGTCCTGCACTTGATGTGAGCCAATCACATTTCCACCCAAGGACTCCAGGGAGTCCTCAACATAATGAGGTAGTGAATCTTGATTGGGTTCCTATGGGATGGCTAATGGCATAACACAAAGTATCATTCAACAGGCTAAATTTCTTATCTGGGTCACGAATATTAATGCCATACTATGATAGAATAATTTCCCCCCACCTTTGGTCACAGAGAGCAGGACCTATGGCTCAGTCAGGTGTTTCCAATGCCAACAGCACCTACGGGGTTAATGCACCAGTCATCCTTCAGTAGCACTAATTTGTCTCCCTCTTTGAAGAACTCTTCTTTCTCTTCCATAGTCTGGCATAAAATGCCCAGTGTCTAGAGCCTGATCTCTGCTGCCCAGAATAAAACCTAGTTCCTTGCCCTCAATTCCCTTCACAACCCCATCCACTCATGCCTTTAACCCAGCCAGGAAGGCAAACAAATGAGTCATAAGGGAGCCTACTCTAACAAGACCCCATGAATCTCCAAGCTCTGAAGAGCTTTACAGGCATTTTCCCTCCTCCAGGGACTCAAACGCAGCATCTCCAAACTCACTTACCCTCTGCCAGCCTAGGTCCTGGGAACTTCAGTTTATTCCCAAACTCAGATGTTCCAGCTGACAGCATTAAGCAACAGCTGCCAAGCCAACAGGCCAGGGAGTGAATAAGTTTTGTTAAAAATAAATAATAATTTTTAAGGAAAGGTTGGATCAACCTTATCTTCACTTTTGATATAAAATGGATACCTAATATCTGCTGTGGCTTTCAATCTTTACCTGTCGGCCCTTCTGAAATCAACATAAATCACCCCTCTGCCCTGTTCTCTTTCATGTTTTTTGATTTTTCTCTCCTAACTGGTATGAAAGAGAAAACTTTTTTTCCTTCACATGAACTCTAGGGAATTATTGTTAAGCTTGAGTACAGCAGTACAGTCAAGGTTTTTAAGATGTGTGCTTCCAGTAGGCATTCATGTCCACATTTGAACGCCTACGGAATTTGGCCTGACATGCAAAGATACAACATCTGCTGATATGAGTGCTGAATGTGTTTGATAGGAATCAAGCTGCAAGCACTTCATTTTGAACATTTGGGCCAAAATGTAAAGACCTGATATTTACGTGCTAATGAAGCCTGTTTCCATTTAAGTCTTTTTTAATACTTCCTTTTATTAAGCCCTTAAGAATGTTCCCAAACTGATAATGAAGAAAAGATTAATTGAACTGATTTGGATTCACAGAAGTGCCATAAGAATCCAAACCAAACTTCACCAGAAGAACAGGAAAGAGAATGGTTTTCTATTGAATGATAGTCTTGTTTACTTTTACATTCTAAATTAAAATGAAAAGGTTAGCATTGCTTTTAAAAAAATCCTTACCAATTAACTATTACTATTAATGTATGGAACATAGTTTAATGGTAGTTTCTGGTCATAGAAAACATTTTGCTTAAAAAGCAGATGATCTATTTAGTTTTAATTTGGAAAAAGCAAGTACCTTATGAGCAAGCATATCTGTCTGACTCCATCAAACCCAGCATACCCTAAAAAATCTCTGTTTTTCCCTCCCATAAATTTCTAACCCAGTCTTTCCTGGACTAGAGAGGGTTAATATCTGAGAAAGAGTGGTTACTGGTAATGGTAGGGGAGGGAGAGGAAGAGCTTTGAAAAGTTTCTGCAATTTTGTCTTGCTGACTGTTTCTAATATGTAATAGAGTTTTAAAAGGGCTTTTAAATGAGAGTCATTCATACAGCTTTGCTTTCCACTGCTTTCCAGCTCATCGCTTGCCACTTCATGGGATTTACATAAACATCTGGGAACAACTCTGGAAAATGTAAGAGTGAGCACTGTAGGATGTACAATGAACAACAGGAAGGAAACCCCTTTGCCATCCAGTTCTGAAATTAAAAATTTACCTAATCTCATCCCATCCAGCAGTTTCCAGATGAGATGTGAATGCAGCCAAGTTTCACCTGCAAAGCCCCTGAAAGGTCGAGGTCACAGTGACTGCTGCAGCCTGTACCGGTACAAAAACTAAACACCTCTCACACAGCCAGCATCCTGGCAAACCTCCCAAGAGGCCGAGAATAAGCATTACAGATGGGGAAGCAGATCCCTGGAGATTAAATGTAGATTTGTCTGAGGTCCTTTGGCAAATCTATGGTGGAACTGGGATCTAGGATTTCTGGAATACCAAGGCTAAGCTTAAAGGGCAAAAAATCATTTGTGCTGGAGGAGAAGACATGCTTGAACTGGTATTATTGAGAAGGAATTGGTGTTCTGTAGTTTAACCACTAATCAAAGGTAACTGAATGTATTGAGTGTGTGCATGTTTGCCACTATGAATTTAATAGCATAATGCACACATATGCACTGTACTTTCTACCAACCAGCTTCTCCACTGACTTCAAATAGTCTGGGACTATTCACTGTGAGGAAGAGGGATAGATCTAGTACTTGGACTATTCCAGGATCATGATAGGTCTTCTTCTATATATATAAACATTATTTATACATATATATATGTGTGTATATATATATGTATATATATATATATAATGCAAGTGTAATGGAGTCTTTACCTTGTCTAGGACCAGTCTTTGGGGTCAGTTCTAATAAAATGATTGTATGATCTATCTGAACAATGCCCTCAATAGCTACAAGTCTCTATAGGTACTTTAAGGCAGTCCAAACATGGATGGAGGATACTTGCCCCTCTGGCCCATTCTGCTATGAATAAGAGAAAATGTGAGAACTGAAATAACAAGAGTTTAGACCTGGCTACGAGATGCTTTTGGCTATCAAACAGTTTCACAGGGAACACAATAAACCCATCTACTTCAGACAACTCAAACCACATTGCTTCCACTTGCTTTCCAAGAATCCACCACACTCTGTGGCACCAGAAGGAACCTTGTACCCATTCCCCTACATGGTCCATTTGGGTGTGTATCCCTCCACTTGCTTACCCCACATTTCTACAATCTTTCTGTCTCTGTCATATTTTATCCACTGGAGTCCTTTAGACTCACAATATCAGCTTCCAAATCTTTTCTGTTGAATTTCCTCTGGCAATCCTCCCAGAGTTAACTCTTGAACTAAATATACTCTGTAGTGTCAAGGACCTCCCTGAATTCTTTGAGGCTCAAAAGCACAGAGACAAACTGATAGCTGAGGGACAATATGGACCCGAGACATCACCCTGCAGCCATGGCTTCCTGAAGCTTTTGGGTGGGAGTGGTATATATGTCCTTTTCCAGGAAAGAGAAGGTCCAAGTCTCAAGAATTTCATCAACCCTGAAGTCAATGTTGCAGAAGAAAAATGCAGAAATTGCTTTCCTGGAAGTTCTTTTGACATGTCATAGGAGGGTGATATTCCATTAAATAATTCAAGACCACATCAAGGAGGAAGGAACTTTGTTACACCTCAGAAGTCATTGCCTGAACAAGGACAAACCTTGGTAAGGGTTGTATCTGTCTGAAGCAAAGTCAAGGCTTCTGCTGCAAAAGCCAGAAAGACTGTGGAAAGGTTTCTAGTTACAGAGCTGGGGCAATACCCAGAAGTTACACAAACAGTGATGAACCCAGTACAGGGGCCTTTACAAATGACTTTGTGGCAAAAAAGCAACTGGTAAGGAATAATACTGTCCAGGTGAAACTTATTTGATGTTTCTAATCCGTGTGTCACGTAGATGCTATCTTAGAATTGAAGATCTTTTCCTTCATTTTTTGTTTTGGCAGGGAGGGAAGAAAGCATTATCTTTACACAGGGAAGATCCCTTTGAAGGATGAACAAGGCATTGTGGAAGGGATTGATTTCTCTTTTGTTCTTTCCATTCCTCTTCACACACACACACACACACACACACACACACACACACACACACACACCATGTCCATTTGTTCCTTCATCCATATTCAGTCCCTGCCTGTCTACCTAAGGCTCAGGCTATGGATCATTGAACATGCTCTATACCTGTCCCCCTAGTACAACCAGAAAATGAGATGATCCAGCAATCCTATGGAAGTATGAGAATTATTGGAGAAAGATGACGAATTGATCAATGTCTTCCCTGATGAGCCAGAGAAGCCATAAGTCCCTTGTCAGAAAGGAGCTAGGGAAGTAGAGAAGCTTTCAGCTGTGTCAGATCAAACAACTTAGTTCTGAATATCTTCATATATGCCTTGGCTTTCCAAATAAATACTATCCAATATCTGGGGCTTCCGAGGACTGTTCATCTCAGATTCTGACCTAAGCTTATGTTCTTTTTGGTGACAACAGTCCCAATCCAAAATAATTCTGCTGATTTCAAGTCAACTGACACTAAATTTCTGCCACTCAGTGTAAGATAGGAATCTGTCCTCTCAGAGACTAGCTATTCCAGCTAAGCACATGTGGTGCTCCTTCAAGTCACTAAGAGTAAAGCACAGCAAGCTGGGGGTGCAGTGACCTCCTTTCCATCTTCCATGTGTCACTGAAAACAGGAAAGGTCCTGCAAAGTCAGCCATCCAAAGCACAGAGCTGGCTATAAACAATCCAAAGGACCCTGTTTTCCCAACACAATGGAAATAGCTCGCTGGGCAGCTCTAAGATGTATAGATCATGTTTAGTCTACACAATCAAAAATAATAATAATAATAATAATCAGGCCAGAAGGAATTTACAGGCTTAGTGCACCACGAAAAGCAACTACCTTAGTCTGCAGAGTGAAAATATTCCAGAAAGACTCAAATAATCTCCTTCTCTTCCTATTAATACATCAAACTTGGCCATGTATCATTGGCCAAAAGCAGCACCCTTTCCTAGGCAATAATCTCCCTCTTCAGGGTCAGTCACAAGCCGTGCCAGATTCCTTCCAGTCTGTGTGAACTTGATTGGCATTGGCCCTCAGCCGAACAGCCAACTTTTCCTCATGGGATCCAAGTTCTCAGAGACCAAAGAGCCTCTTCCAGCAGCATTAGGCATAGGGCACGGCACTGTTATTTATATGAGGCTCAGATTCTCAGTACTCTTTTTATGGGGAAGGGGATATGTCTGAGATCACACTCTTCAGAGGATCACATCACTCTGGAGCTAGGAATGTTGGCCTCAAGATAATTAGGCCAGACACATTTCAATAGCAAATCGTATTTTTCACAGTCCAAGAAGCCAGACATGTTTACTTCAATTCCCAGGATAAGCAAAAGTTAGAACATTGAGACACTCACCATCATTCAGCTTAGAGGCTTAACCTCTTTGCTGGGAGCTAATTTGGGAATGCTAAACAGCATATCAAGGCTGTCTCAGCACCGCCATGTGCAGCTGCAAAAAGCCATTCAGAATCGCAGCTGGATGCCTTTCGCCTTATCTTAACAGCTGCCATAAATATTCCCATTCCAATTCCCTCATGTAGAGACTGGAGGCTGGACATTTAACAACATTGATGGCAAGATGTGGTCTGGAGTGATGAGCAATCATTATAAGAATGATAACTTTGATTCTTTATTATTCATCTATTGAATCTTGAGTTTGTTTGGAAAAGGAAATTTTGGGATAGAAATTTCAATTTGTGATTCCAAATAACCTTACTGTTTGACAGTATCTGTTACAATTGTTACCACGCAGGCAGCATTGAGCTTTTGCAACATCTTTGGGTCCCTTGGGTGAAAGGAGCTAATTATTTATTCTGGCCAGGGAAATGCACTGACTCCTCTAAGTTCACTTTGTGAATGCTCATTTAAGAGCAATGAAAGTCAAGGTGAACTCAGGCAACTCTGGGGTTTGTAACCGTATAGATATAGAAAAAGAAAGACAAATTCACTGCTGAAGTAAGTTTGAAAAATTCCACTGAGGTCAACTATTCCACCATCACTGAAGCTAGCATGGATTCTGGCTGAATATTTGCAAATAAATTGTCAGTCATTTCATCTTAGAAATACACACTCATTCCATAGCAAAAACAGTAAGGTAACTCAACCAAAGGCAATCCTGCACCTCAATGAGGGCAAGTTAAGTGATGCCAAAGAGGAAAGCATGGTTTATAGGACCAAAGGCATAATTTTTAATAATCATAGGGTTTCCATTTAAAAAGATGTATGTCCATGAATAGTACAACTTCTTGAAGCACATGGGATGGGAACAAAGACCATTTAAATTAGGAGCCTTTTGTCAACTCACTGGTCACACACTGTCTACAGCCACCATGATAAACACCCTCTAGGGTGATGCTCTTCAACCTAAAATGGCTTCCTGCTTCCCTATCCCCAGTAGACTCCACCCAGAGGTAGAAGTAAGTGATACTGTTCCTCTGGGGAACATGCACACCCCATTAGTTGCTGATGCCCTTTCTGAAGATCAAATGGGATCACAGTTAGCAGCGAAGTGACTCATGCAAGCAAACCAATCAACACATCCACCTTGAACATGTAGGGAAGCAAGGTGGAACCCCATCTTTCCTCTTCACTCTCAGGTCAGCTCCTTCAGCTGCTCAGCACTTTCCATTCCAAACCCACAGCTATGAACAGTGAACAGGGTAGTATTTGGTTTTGTTTTACCATGTCAAGTGTTTGACCCAGGCACCAAAGAGAAGAAGTTTCTAAGCTCCTTTATATCTGCTGCATAAGCTTGGGCTAAGCAAGGCAGGAATCATTTACATAAGAAGGAGATTATTTGGTTTTTCCATGAAAACATGCATCTGCTTTTAACTTATTTAGGAGAAGATGCCAGAACAATAAGCCTAAGGATTGAAATTGTCATAGTGTATGCAAATACAGTACCAATTTCCATAACTGACTTTTGGCCTGCATCGTACCAGGCCAAAAGAAACCACATTTAGAAGTGGTCAAAGATCCAGGGTGCATGGAGTCATAAGGCTTTCAACTAGAAGTGCAATAGGGAGGGACAGCAGGGTTAGAAATGTGTTCACCTAGGGACAGCAATGCTCATTATAAGGTTAGAGACAGGAAATGCTTCATATTTGACTCCCAAATCATGACTGACACAATGGTTCTAGCCCACCATTAGGCCTGGACTTTGTATCTTTTGAAAAAGTTTATCCCTCACATTTTAGCGTTCAGAGATGCCCAGCTGGGACAAGTTCTCAGGCTGCATCCCATAAGCAGCCACTGCTCAGCACAGGACTTCTGACATCTGAAGGCAAGAGACTAGTTGTGTCCCTTTTCCTTCCCCACCTTCCTCATTTACTTTCCCTGTAGGTCTGGTTTTGCCACGTTATGATCCACGGCATGGATGGTTTGTGATGGGTGGTGGAGTCATGCCTACTAACAGAAACATCTATGAGTCAGTCTGTGCACTAAAATGTGTTCCACGTTAGGAAAGCTTTGAGACTCTCTGCATTTAACAAACTAGTAGGTGTTGAAGTTTCCATCTCTGGGTAGCTGGATATTATCAAGCTATCAGTACACCTCATAGATGCTTATTCAAGTGTACAGACTTTCAAATACTCATATGCAAGGCCACTCAATTTTACCAAGATTTACTAAGTAATTTTACCAAGGGCTTCTGGATAGCTTTATGGAGGATCACTCAGCAGGAAGCCCTGCAGCAGTACAGCTCCTCTCCCATCAACTCAGGAACTGGAGCAGTTAGGACCTGTCATGGAGCATCGCCACTGCTCCTCAGGAGCAGGGGAGTCAAATGTTAGGAAGGCAAGGAAACCTGCTGGATTCTAGGACACCTCACACATTTGTAATACTGGCAAGGTCATGGCAAAATTTTACATCAGTTATGCCTAGATCTAAGGCATATTTGCAAGTGGAAAGGTTGTATATAGACAAGTTCAGATGGGCTCCATGAACCTCTGCAAAACCATATTTCTATTGGCACCTCCTACTGCCTGAGTCAGGCCTTCGAATGCACGGACTTCAACCTCCTGCCCTTCGTGATGTTCTGGATTGTCAGATGACAACTTTCCTTAGAAATTCAGAAGAATCTGAAGGTGTCAAATTGTCTGTGCTGGGATAAAAATAATACCAACCACCCACCAAAGCCGATCTTCTCCCAGAAAACCTGTCTCATCTTGCCCCAGATTCTCCTCCTGTTGAACTTAAACCAAGATCATTTCCAAGGAAGGTGTGGGTGTGGTTATAGTGGTCTGAGAGGACTGAGGTAGCCATAACTCAGAGCTGTTATCTCAGCAAGTAAGATACTGATTTTTTTGTTTACCATGGGTCCTTGCATATACCTATCAGAACTGGCTCAAGCAGTTTAACTTCACTACACAGAGCTGCCAGGAGACTTCGTGTGACTAGACACATAAGATTGTGCCATAGGGACTTCTTCTGACCCAGAGATGATGGCAGAAGATTACTTTAGCCTCTTTGTTTGTCCCGACATTGATACTGTAGAGCAAATAAGATAATCCTTTGCCACAGATTATAGTTTCTAGACTCCTATTTGATAAACAGGAGTCTATTTTTAGGCAATAGATTTGCCTAGAGAAGTTGTGGAATCTCCATCTCTGAATGATTTTAACAGCAGGTTAGATAGATGATTTAGGTAAAGCTAATCCTGCCTTGGAGCAGCAATACCTTCTTGAAGATTCTCCCAGCTCTGTCTTCAATGACTTGGTATATCATAAAGAAGAAGAAAAGATACTTAAGCATAAATGGGCAATACTTACATCAGTTTTACAGCAGACAAACAGCAGGAGTTTTGAGGGACAGACTGTGAGGAAGGAAATAGGAGAGGAAATGAAGAGGAAATGAAGCACCAAAGAAAGAGAAAAATATTGAGGAGAAGAAGTGGGTGGAAATTAGAATCCTGACTAGGCCTGGAAGCAAAGCAGGGGTGCCTCTTTCCATGACTAAGAGACTCAGCAAAGCCAGGATCTAATGAATGCTGAACTTTAACATGCTTATTCAGGAAACTTCTTAGATTCCTCTTCTTTGAGCCAGCCACCTCCATGGAAGGGTAAGTGAATACCTAATGCTGGGTTAGCACAGACAGCTTCTCTTTATTTAAAAGTTAATTCATACACACACACCCATCTATCCCATACTTAGATTTACGTTCCCACTTCCATCCCCAGTTCAGTTCACTTAGCAATTTTTTTAAAGTTTAATTTCAGTAAAACCATTGCTAATAGGCCATCAGCAATCCTTGTGTCACATTTCTGTATACACGTGTTTGCTATGTCTGATATTTAGTCTGTGAGCTCTTGGGAGAGGATCATTGTTTTAGTGTTGTATCTGTGCAGCACATGGCACAACAGGAAAGAGAGAACAGCAGAGGGCTGACCATGACAGCAACACCAGATACTGATGCAATAAGAGTCATAATAATAGTTCTTCCTCTGTCATTCACCATGATTTGCAACTTTTTGTAAGCCAGTTTTGCAGCCTGCTCTAGAGAAGCACACACATTTTCCAGATCGTGAGTGCAGCAAAAAAGGAGAGGTGGTTTGAAGCCAAGGATCTCTCAATCTGCTCTGAGTGTTGGGGGATGGGGAGATGGACCCTGTTTTTGCTGCTTTATTTTACTCCAAGTCTGGCAGCATTGTCTGAGATGTCTTTGGTGAGTGCTTTACCACCAGCCTCCTGTTCTGTCTCACTTTGTCGACAGACCCTGCTGCACTTATTTAAGAGCTGGCTACTTCAGAGAGCAGCATAGCAGCCCCCAACAGTATGACAAAAGAGCACGTGTGTAAGGGAAAAGAGAGCATTTCCCATGCAAACCAGGGTTTGCATGCTCTGCCAGGTCAATTACAAGCTTTTGCAGCCACAGAGGAAACAGTTTTTTCTCCCTTTTATTAAAATGGCTGCTCCATCCCATTGTGGATTGAAAGTGCTACTTGGCTGCCCTTGGATCCCAGCTGACCTCCAGCCACAAGCCTAGGCTTTTACCAGAAAGGGGGGGAACCATCAATCTCTAAATGAAGACATTGTCCTCCTGATTATCTCTTTGTTGCCAGTGTTATGTGAGGCTATAGAAAGAAAAAGAGAGCGGTTCCAAGATGGCTGAGGGCAAAGGAGCATATCCCAGCCTTGATGAGGCTTTTATTCTGTCTGGCACTGCACAAACTGCTCTGTCAGCAAGAGATGTCTCTATACATTAGGCATTAATTTTCTGGGAAGGACTATGACTGTCCTCCCCACCTCCTCATGCCAATACCACTCAGTGTAGCACACTATTCCAGCCCAAGTGTCAGGGCACCATATTGTCTCTGGAGACTCTATCCTTTTCCTTCTTTGCCTGGCTCTTGGATGAACCTATATAGTTATATAGTTAGAGGGTCAGTTTCTATATAGTTAGAGAGTCAGTTCAGAGAAGGTTCTGGCTGATATGGGTAGGGAATGTACATCAGTCACTGGGGCTCATTGGAGGCTCACCTGAGCCAGACAAATGAAGGGCTCCCCATAGGAAAGATGCCATGAATGGCATGGGTTGGTATTCTGCTTAGTTGCCAGCAATGGCCCAAAAAAGACTGGTAGAGTGGCTTGCATGGAAGGGCTTTGCACTGGAAACCAGGAGGAACTGCCTGAAGCAAGGTCCACAGTAAGAGTGAAAATGTTGTGCCAGTGAAGTCTATGGCACAGCTCTAGCTAATTTCACTGAGGGCTTGGGTTTATATTTGGCCCTTCCCAGGCCATGGAAAAAAAGAAGCCTGTCTTAGATAAGGCATGTTTTGGCCCTCACCCACTGACTCACCTCCCAGTTGGGGACTCAGTGTTAAACTTTTGGAGAACCAGCTCAGCCCATGGAAGTATCCTCTACCTTACTGGAGCGCTTGATCTCTGTCCCTTGACAGATCTCTGTATAGGATCATCTCTGTGTAAGCCTCATCTCTGTATAGGATCTCTGTCTGCAAAGGCTAGAGGACAGGTTTTATGCAGCATGCTTTGAAAAAATAACACAAGTGGTTCCACTGATGTCAAAAACAAGTGATGATCATTAAAAGGATGCAATATGAAGTATCACAATCAAAGCTATCATTCAAGCCAGCAGATCACCTTGTCCTCATGAGTGCAGTCCAGTGTTGAACTATATCCTTTTTTTCTGGTATTTATCATCAGTCTTCTGGCTTTCTAGCTCTGTCATTTTTGACCTTCCTGATTTTGAAAATACTTGGGGGAGGATGTTCGTAGGCACAGACTCCTTTTTGCTGTCATATTGCATACATTCTGCCAACGCATACTATCACTCTCCAAGTACAGTGAATCATACTTTGCAAAATGCCCCTTCAGTTTCTAATTAGCAGGTCCTGGCTGAGCAGCCTCAAGATTTTCTATATATCTACATATAAAATAAGGTAGTGTTCATGCTGGAGACACCTTATAAAAAAAGTGCCTAGGGACAAAGTTGAAAGGCCTCTGCTTTGCCACCCACTGGGTATTGTGACCTTAAGAGCAGAAGAAACTGTTGTTATAGGTTCTGTGGTGATTTGGCTAGCCCAGAAAATGTAATTTATAATTTTGCCTTGGATGTGATGCTTCTTGTTCTTCCCCTACAGAAGTTTAACACATGGTTCAGGCCACATTCTTTGCACTAGCAATTTCCTACACCTGCTTCTACTGTCAGACCTGTTTCACTTCCAGCGAAACATACAGGTTATTTGTGCTGTGTAGGCTCACCAACACCACAGGAGAACTCAGCATCAAACTATTTTGTCCCCAGCTGGGCTTCAGTTCCTGAGACACAAGCATCATTCCTCCTCTACATCCTGAAAACTTGGGTTACTGCAGTAGTGTTTCACTACCCTAGCATGCCAGCGCATTCCTTGGCAACCTTCCTGTTGAAAATATTTAGGCATTGCTGAAGATGCTGCTGTGGTCCACTGAAATCTTACACACTTTCACACTGGAACTGTCATTGAGAAAGCAAGTTACATGGCACAGACTTGGTCCAAGCTAGACTTACTGGGTGTGTGGCTACATCTGCTGCCAGTGGTGGCTGAACACAATCACAAGCCAGGAATCTTCCCTCATAATATTGCCTCCTCGTTCAGTGGCCTTTTTCTTAAAGCATCACTTTTGAGAAGAGTAGACATTTAGGCAGTTATTCCATTCATTGCCTGTCTGTTCTTCCTCATGAGGAGCGGGAATGTTCTCTATTGCACCAAAATATAGGCTTGGCTTTTAGCATATCAATGTGAACCCCGTATAACAGAGAGTCCTTTTTCTCTCCACTGTTCCAGGCCTTTGTTGAAATGCACTTGGGTTGGAGAAAAGTAGGAAGACAATATCTGAAATAAACAGTTCCCAGTGAGTATTTCCAAAGAGACTTGGATGTATTCTTTCAAAGACATCAGTGGTTGCCTAGGGCCTTTCAGCCTCTACACTGAATTGCTCCACACATGCTACAACCAGCTCCAGGAACAGGGTTAATTGAACATATTGGTTTCCATATGTCTACAGCCTGGAGGGACCCCATGTCTGTCATATCCATGATGCTGGAGAGACTGAGAGAGGGGAGAGCTTGCATGTGTTAAGCTCCTGTCACTACAAACACATCACTTTTTACACCAGTATCACCCTGAGGCTCCAGCAACCATTCAGTTTTCATTTGGGCAGGCCTGCCTAGTGCTTTCCACTGCTATTTCATCTCCAGTCCTGCCCTTGGGAGGGATGAGTAAGTGATGGGGAGGAGGTGGGCAGTGACAGCTCTGACAGAGCCGTGTTTATGCTGGATGCTCGTGTCGTTCTTCTGCATCCAGTGAAGAACAGTCCATTTTCCAAGAGCAGCGAGGGATGCGTAAATTACCATGTGTTCAGGGGGAAAGGCTGAGTTGTGCTGACATTGCCACTGCCTTGTCAGGTGCCATTGGGAGCCTCTGATGTAGCCATTCCTCTCTACCACTCACACTGACTCAGATCTTCTACTTCTCTGTGGTGGGATTGAGCCATTTTGGCTCAGCTGTAACCCAGGAACCATCTGCTGGCCTGAAACTCCTTTACTTTTCATAGTAATTCAGCACCTCCGTGGTATCGCCCATGTTATGACAGAGCACTGGCTTCAAATCTGAAGAAATTCCTCTGTTGGATTTATCTCCTCTCACCATGGCTAAGCAAATTGCTTCTCGTGGCATCCACTGGGACCCGGGAATGGAAAAAAAAAAGTTCTAATATCCTCTTTTCTAGATGTACAGAGAAACATTAAAACACTCTGTTCCCAACTTTCTAATTTTTAACTGTGGAAATGTAATTTTTTTTCCAGAGAAAAAAGTGCCTTTTTTCTACATGGAAATCTTTTGCAAATTTACATATTTCTTTTTGACTTTACCACACTTTTCATATGTGTCTGTTGTGTATTAATGAAGATTCTAAGAAGATAAAAATTCTTTGAAACATCCATTCAAAAGAGCGCTTTGCTTTGAAATTTCCTGCTTTTCTTATGTTTTAAAGCATTCAAGAATGACACAAGCTGGCCTGTTTTGAAGAAGGTAAAATATTTTATTTGATGCAAAGTATGTTTTTCCACTATTTGCACAAAACCCTGTGTATTGTTCTCTTTTTTTTTACTCTCTTATATCTGTTTCTCAGAACCTCCAAGAAACAAAACAAAAATTTCCCACAGTTCTTCAGAGCCTTGTCCCATATGTTCACATTTACTAGATTGCAATGCATTTCAAGATCCAATGGAAAACTGTCTTGTTTGAACACTTGAACACTTACGGGGTGTGCTCCAGCTCACATCACAGCTTTTTCCCCATCTCTCCCACCCCAACCTCTCTTCAGCTGTCCTCTTCTCTGCTATTGTTGCCACTCTGAAAGGGAGCTGCTCAAATGGCAGATTTTCTGTCCTTTCTATCCATGTTGCTATGCTTGGAGCGATGCTCCAGCAGAGCTGCCATAAAGCGAGTTCCCAGTCCCTTTGGTTTCTTGGCTTTACCCACAACGAAGAGTGGAAAGTATCTTGTATTATGTTCAACAGGGTGTGGGGGAATAAAGGAAAGAAAACGGTCACTTTTAGTCACATGGGAACTTCTGATTTGCCAAAAGCAACCAGCCCACCCGAGATTCCCATCCAAGCTGGATGTCCTGACTCAGAAAATTGAGTAGATAACGAGCTGTTTATGTGCAGGTCCTGTTTGTTTACTTTGCTGCAAAGCTGTGAATGGCCTGTTCCTAAGAAGCATCCTGGACCCTGGACCCATAGAGGGGACTTGTGTGAGAGTAGAGGAGAGGCCATGGGCTGAGAACCTGCATCTCTGCTGAGGCAAAGCGATCGCCCTGTTTTCTGAAAAGAAAAGCCACCTCAGGGCTGATTCTCTGGCTAAGGACACTTTGCTGCACAAGAGACACTTGCTGCATGGCAGTCAAATAAGCACATACCTGTTGCTAGGCCTGTGCTCTCAGAGAACACTATAAGGAACATCACCAGCCCTAACACATCAGCCTGCCCAACATTGCACTTGATAAAAGGCGGAACAGATATTTTCCTCAAAACCAGATTTCCAGCTAGAGTGGAAGACAAATAATACACTTCTCCTTTCATCCTGTGTCCTGGCATCTAGCTGAACAACAGTCAAAGAAAGCAGAAGGTCAGTTCTGAGAAGCAGGAATATTTCCTACCTGAGATGACTGTAAGAAGCTACTGTGCCCTAACTCAGCCAAATGGGCTCATCATCTTATTCCAGTTTAAAATACATCTTCTCCTTAAGGCAAACATACAGTCTTGAATTAAACATTTCCAATGACACAGATTCCATTCCTGTCCCTTAATTGTTCCAGTGAATAACTTATTTTATTGTGAAAAATGTTAATCTTCTCTCTTAACTTCTTCACTACTGTCTCCTGCCTTATTGTACCTTGTTATACTTCTGGCTATTTGACTGAAAAGTCCTCTATTAATATATTAGCATATGGAGTTTATTACCACAAAATGCCAGAAAGGACAAGCATTCAGGGGGATTCAAACCTCAGAAAAATGTTAAGGTTCCTGAATTTCTTTGTCTCCAGTGGTGCATTCCAAGGAGCTCTTTCCATGGAGGGGCACTGCTCATCTCTCTCAAAAGCTGATGTCAGGGGAGTTCTGGCTTTTTTAGAAGCTTATTCTACAAAATGAATGTTCATCATAGCTGGAAAGAGGGGAAGGAATTCTTTTATAAAGAATTTTCTTTATAAAAAGAAAAAAAGAAATGTTGGCATATCTCAGAGTTTTGACATTGTGAGATTCTGCAGAAACATTTAGGGAGTTTTGCTCTCTGATAGGGGTATTGGGGAAAAGGGAGGGGAAGGAATCAGCAGAAAAAATGAAGGAGATGATAGGGAGGGAAGGAAGAAGGAAGAAAGGAAGGAAGAAAGGAAGGAGGGAGGGGTGGGCAGGAGGATGGTAGGAAGAGAGGGAAGACAGGAGGGAAGGAGGCAGGGAGGCAGAGAATGATTCTGGAGGGAATTCAAGTGGGGATGGCTTAGCGGCAAAGCATGAGAGTTGGCTCTGAAAACTGAGGGTTCTGTTTTATACTTGTGAGAACTGATGAAACGAAGCCCAATCCTGAGAGATTCTGGAACTGATTAAGGCACTTACATAATCAAAGAGTGGTTTTACAAGAAGTCTTTCATTAATTTGCATGTTCATAGGTGACATCTGAATTTACACCCACAACTTCTTGCATGCAATGTTTTACGGTCATTTTTTTGTTTATTTTTATTCTGCAAGATTTGCATGTGCAAAAAAAAAGTGTGCATGTTTTGTTTGTATAGGCAATGTAGGGAATATGCAAGCTAAGTGTCTCAATATTCTATTTTGCATATGTGAAGGACTAATACCAGACACTCCAATCACTCAGGGGAGGCAGGAAAAACTTATTTCCACTGCGTGGCCAACAGTTGACATTTTTTAACTTGTTGAATTTTGCTCATTTATCATGACAGGGATGGCCTGTTCCTCTCTTTCTTCTATGAAGGATCTCCAGGAAAAGAAAATATGGTACGATCAATGTATCAGAAAACATTCAAGTCACATGGATGCTTCTACAGTAAAGCATCCACAAAGCATCAGTTTATGTTAAAATACAGAGCCTCTGTTGGCTGCAGCTCACAGTGGAATATGCCATGTTTTTGTCAACACTGCTTTTATAAATGAATTGATAGGTCCTTGGAAATGGGCCAGAACTGGACAATTTGAACATTGGTTTGAACTCACCAATAGGCAGTTCTGAGATATTTATTCATTCTATTACAGAGAAGCAGCCCAAGTACAAACTGCAGCTCGAGGTATAGGCTCTGGTTTCTGTAGGCAATGAATCACATCCACATACACACAGGCAGTGCTATGGGAACAAAACCTGGCAGCCATGACAACAAAAACACAATCCCTTATTACATGCACTAAGCAGTAACTCCATTAGCTGTGCACAGAAGGCCTTCCCCTTCTCCAGGGCTGGCCACAAGAGAAGAACACAGTGGTATGTAGCAAATCAAAGCAGTACATGAAAATCTCCAGGAACCAAATTTTTGGAGCTTTCCTAGTATCCGAGAAGTTAGCAATGATGTGAGCTGGAAATGAAAATGATGACAGAATTGTGAGCAGTCAGGAGTGCCTCTCCTATAGAAAACATTGGCACAAAAGCTGTTCTGGTACCTCTATGTAAGCCAAGGCCATTCTTACCTGATCCCAGGGCTCTTTCTGGTGGTAATAGTAGTGGAACAGAATAGATGGCAGGACAGGTGTAAAATTCATCACTTGAATTCTTTACATTTCAATTCTTTACATTTTCATCTTTCCAGAAGAGGTTTTGTAGCTTGATCAGAAATACACGTGAAGTTCTTCAGTGTAGGAAATTCAGAAAGTCAGTCTAGAGAGTTCTATAATATGGGAGAAGTGAAATAAAACTTTAGCAAGAAGTGTCCAAATGACAAAACTACTTTTTCTTAAGATTTATGTTCCAGTAGCACCTACAGGATCAAACTGTGAGCTGGGTACCAGCATGCTAAATGAATTACAAGCACAACCTAGAACATAACCCTTACACCAAAACAGGTATCATCTATGTAGGCTATGTTAGGACATAACCAAGTTCACAAGACATCAGCAGCTTCCTTAACACTGCCACATTCTGATCCAAATTTCTGGCCTGGGGTAATGCTTTTCAACAAAGGCAAATACCTTACCATAGATCACTGGGATCATAGATCAGTTATGACAATATTCCCCTACCAAAGCTCACAAGGTGCAAGAGACCTCAAAGCAACTGAGCTTTGACTCAGCAAAGACAAAGAGACAAACAAAGGGAAAAGATTGTGACTATATGCCACGATTTCTTCTAAGCCTCTTAATTCTTGAAGGTTGTACCAGTAATCAAACCAGGCAGATAATCTGACATATGCCAAGGAGCATATTAGAGAGTATGGTATTTGTTATTCACCAGAAGCTGCATGATTCTATGGTTTTACAAGATGAAGTCAGAAAGGGCTCAGGGTGCAAAGCTGGTGTGGATCACTAACTTACAGATGTGGTCACTCAAATCATTTAACTTTGGAGTCTTTGTGCCACTGTCATACTTAGCTGGGGAGTCTACTAATAATACCAGGGACTTCAGTGAACAGGAAAAGGAAGAAAAGAACAAGAATGATCCACAAAATTCTACATTTGATTGGAGTTTTTCTCTGAGTTAGATACAATGGAAACAGTAGAAGCAAAAAAAAAAAAAAAAAAAAGAGAGAGAGAGAGAGAAAAGAGAGAGAGAGAGTGAGAGAGAGAGAGGGAAAACAGGATTAATAACTATTCTCAGTCCAGTGAGATCTGCTTGGTGTGACCAAGCTCCCCCAAGGGAGATAGGCGAGATTCTTACAGTGACACATAATGAATCACAGCTAACTTTACCCTAGTGCTGCTCCGAGCAACTTCCATGGCTGCAACAAAAAAAATATTGAGGGAAGAAAATAAAACAGTGCTTCAACTGTAGGATGCCTGGCAGGTCTGGTCTTGTTTGGATGGGATATTGTCTTTCAAAACCTACTCCAAGGTCTGATTTTAGCCTCCTTTCCTGGGGAAATAAGGACTGTACAAGCATGTCATTTTGGTGTGTGCATGTGTTCAAACTGTTCTCCTCTGATGGCTATTTTCAGTCCCTTTTTGCAAGGACTTCCACTTTTCCACGAGGTTTGTGGCCAGGTGAGGAACAGAGACACTGCTAATCCAGGGAAAAATCTGTTTTATGAGATTTAGATCCCTGAAAATCACTGCAGGAGAACAGCACAGGAAAACAAGCTTCCTTGGTTCCTCTCCTCATTGAACTGTATGTCAAGATACTAAGCACAGCCTGATCTCTTCTCTAATGCATCTGTGTGGAGAGCTGAGCAGCTGCTGCAGTTCAGGACTAGCTGATGCGAATTCCTCCCCATGGCCTTGTTTCTATCCAGCCCTGGAGACTCCCTAGCGGAAGTGCCCCGTTTACCGCAGAAGGCATGTGGCTTGCAGTGCAGATCTAACCTATGGGATATTTGCTAGGGAGAGTATTAGCCTTTTGAGACACAGCTGAAAGGGAAAGTACAAAGAAAGACTCTTCTGCAAAGCTTTGAGGGCTCAAAGGAAGCTGCGAGATAGGATCATCGCGGAAAGCCCTGCTGGAGCTCGAATAGCCTCCTCCTGGTGCACGCACACGTCACCCTGAGTTGTGTGAGAAGCTCATGCTAGCCATCTGGGACTGTATCACCCATATTCATGCTCTGACATTCAAGAGTGATTAAATATATTCCACAAAAGGCAAAACTAAAAAGGAAGCCAGTGAAACAGCAGGGATAAATGGATGCATTTCTGATCTAACCCAGCAGTGCATCTATAAACTATTCCCTGTCTAATTTTTGTTCCAACTTTTTCACCTGCTGTTTCTTCTCGCTAGGACTTTTTTTAAAGCTGCTGTAAAGGAAACATGTTTCATTAATGCTAAAATCAGTGGTATTTAAGGTAACTCAGTGATGAGAGAAAAAAACTTAGGATCCTAATTTTCCCCATGGAAATACTTTGCAGAATCTGAGTCCATCATGTTTGAAAATGGGATGTAGGTTTCCAAGTCACCTAAGTTTTGAAAAGTTTTTCCAAGTCATCTTTGAAAATGCTACTTTCCAGCCGGGGATTTGCCATCATTGTACAGAGCTGACCCACTGGGATTTCTCCAATCTTATACCCACAGCATGCCCCAGGTTTAGGGAAATTGTTCCAATGCAAAGCTTAGCTGCTGCTGGTCCTTGCACTCAGGGTTCAGACTGGTGCAGCTGCAGTGCTGGCGGGTCATGCTCTTTGAAATCCCCTGTGCCCTGAACTACATTGTGCCCTGCAGCTGGTCCCTGCCTCAAGGCAGCAAGAAAAACATGTCCTTAGCTCAATCCCCCGTACCTCAAACACAAGCAATGTAAATCTTCGTGAAGCCTCGACCTTAATATTTTTACATAAGCTCAGCTTGGCCGCTGACTTGTGCACCTCTCTCATCAACCCTAGGTGCACTCCGAGCTCACTGTGATGCCCTGTATTGGAAAAGGCCATGGCTCTGGCTGCTGGCAGCACACAGAGGAGATCATGCAAAATAAACAGAGAGCAAGCAGCTTGGTTTTCATAACCTCGGTTAAACACAGGGGGTGAAGGATCCGAAGCAGCAAAGTCATGCGAGTTCAAGAGAGGCGGAGGGTAACCTCTGAGGGTCTCTTTTCTTTGGCAAGTGGAGGATAGAATGGTGCACAGAGGAGGGGGGAAGGAAAAATTATGGAAATTTTTGGTCCTCTCCACAGAGCAAGTCTGTCTTTGTCTTTCTCTGTGGCTGTCATAACATAACTGAAGTCCCTCACCAATATGGGCAAAAATCACTTTCCTGGGTTTCTGTGACAAAAAGGGGTATCATAATTCACCCCTATTCACACAGCAGAGGCAAAGAAAAATAGAATCAATCTCAAGAGCTAACTCAGTCCTCCTCGTTGCCTGCAGCCTCTCCTTCCTCTGTTCACCTGAAGCACAATTTGATTTATTGCTATTTATGGTGGCAGGGAGGATTTTTCCCCCCCTCCCCAAGTTAGGCTGAGATGTGGAAGGTCTGGCCTCCTCTGCAGCCTGTGGCAGAGTTGGGAGCAGCTGGTCATTGCAACCTGCAATAGAGAGTCTCCATGTTTGTTGAATACGCTCCTCTCAAAGGCAAGTGACTGGCTTGGATAGAGGTGGGACACAGATAGGTCCTTCCATTGGGAACAGAAGGCCTCAGTAAGTCACAGGGAGGTGCTGGGAACCTCCAGAGGTTTGCATATTGATGAGAGCAGGAACTAGTTTCACCGGGGGGTGGGAAGAGCCTTCTCAGGGCCCTAAAGATTCCTGCAACCCAGCAAGTCATTGCATTAACTAAAACCATGCCTGTAAGCAGGAACCTGCCTGCAAGTCGTACAGTGAGTAAGAATAGAGTTGTTTTGGGCCTTTTTCATTTCTATTCTTGTCCAATATAGTGACTTTAAGTGTTCCATGGTTAAAAAAATAAGTATTCTAGTTTACATTCTAATAAGATCTGGCTTTTTTAGTCCAAAGCTTTCCTGTCTTCTTTGGGAATTTACTATAAAGAAAAAATCTTAGCAATTCAGCCTTAAAGCTTTGGCTGTCTCAGAATCCCTACCCATCACCTAACAAATTCCCTATGGCAAAGACCCAGGGCTCTGGTCTGTAGCCTGGGTCTTTCCTACTGCATCCTACCACCTTTTCCTAGAGGCCTGAGTAACCTAAGACCAGTTTGCTCTGAAGATGAGGAAATATTTCATAAGTTGTAAAGTATGTGGAGAGCTGCCATGAGCAGCCCAAATATCTTTTGCATGGAGGAGGGAACAGGACACAGGGATCCCAGTTGTACAGTCCAAGTTTATATTGCTATGGAAATGTAAGTCCTCTGAGAAAGAGCAAATGCCTTTACCTACAAGGCAGTGTCCCTTCTCTTCTGGGCATGTGTCAGCACTGCGCTCCTGGATGGGATGAGGACTGAGCAATGCTCTATAAGGCTGTGAAGGAAAAATTCCCTTTCACTCAAGAGGCTGGGGACTCCTGCACTGCTGGAGCATGAAGGATGGGAGCTCTGATCCCACCTGTCCAAAGCCTTCCAAGTGGTGACAGCCCAGAGATGGTTAGAGAGGCCAAACATTTGTCACCATGTGGATTTTGAAGAGCAATTCCAGGCTGACTTACAAGGATTTTATAGCAGTAGAGTCTTTTCTGACTGACTGCCTAGAACAAGACCAAATTCAGACCATGAGGTGATCAAACCAGTAAGCTGCTGAGCTGGCATGTGTGACTTGGATTTAGCTATCTCTAACACTCTGACTGGATTTGACATCAGCAGTCCCCAAGAGTCCAGCTTGCATTGGAATGGTTCCTATGTAGTATATGTCATTACACGCAATATAGCAAAAGGATGGTTTTCATGGCATAAATCATATAAATACCTAGACTGGAAGCCTAGACCAAGATTTTAGTAGCTCTTCTCCAACTTGTTGGATTTTTTATGTTATCCCAGAGGTGAATGCAGGCTACCATAGCTATGGTCACTGTTGAGAACTTGTCCATCTTTTGCATTCCCATCCACAATCTGGTGACACTTAATGTTAACAACGGTAGGGTAGGAACCTACGGAGAGGGTCTCTTGCAGGATTTGGGGAATATAATTTTCATCCTATAAACAGACTTTTTTTCCACACTGTTTCATTTTTTCTCTTGATTCCTGCTAGAACTTAGCAGCATGAAAATACAATAAAACTTTTCAGACAGAAGAAATTCAGTCTGTATTGATAAGTTTGGTGTCAAGGTCCAGATAAATTTATTATTTTGCTTAATGCTTCATCTAACCAGGCACAGAGGGAAAACCCTTTGGCCACTCACATTTGACTTTACATATCTGTGGACTAAGTTTGGACACCTGCAGAGGTTTGTAAGCTTGGTGTTGCAACTATGATATTTGATTTTTTGTGCAGGAGGGCAAAATCTTGTTGCCCAGAAGCTTGATCCTTTGAATTTATGCACCATGGTGTCTTCATATCTTAGTTAGAACTTTTAATAGGTAATCACTGGACCAATCTCCAGAGATGTCACAGAAGATAGAGCTGGAAGTGACTTGCTTCAGGGCCATCAATTCTGTCTGCCTGCCCAAAGACAAAACTGTCCTCCCCCTGTCATTCCTCAGACATGCTGTGTCCACCTGTCCTTAAAAACTTCCAATAAAGTCCACATTTCAGGCTATTCCAGGGCTTCATTATCTTTCTTATTAGAAAGGTTTTTCTTCATGATATCTAACTTACATGTCCCTTGCTATACTTAAAGCTTTATCCTCTGCACCCTGGATATAAAGAACAAACCATTCTCTTCCTCTTCATCTATCTTTTATGTATTTAAAGACTGTTATCATATCCCCTCTCAGTCTGATCTTCTCTAGACTAAACAACCCCTCTCTTTCAATCTCTCCTCCTTAGTCATGTTCTTTAGACTTCTGATCAACCTTGCTGGTCTTCTCTGGACATTGTCCAACTGGTACCATCCTTCTTGAGCCATGCTGCACAAAACTGGGCAGAAGAGAGTAGAGCAGAAAAACCACATCCCCTGTCATGCAGATAGTACTTCAGTTTATACATCCCAGTATGGTGTTTGCTTTCCTCATGGCAATCCTAACTTTTGTGACTTCTGTTCAGCTTGTGATACACAGTTACCCCAGATCCTTCTCTGCTGGTTATTTCGTTTCCATACTTGTGCATCTGACTGTTCCTGCCTAAGTATAGAAGTACACATCTTGCATTTGTCCTTATTGAATTTCATCCTTTCCTTTTCCAAAACCCCAGGTCACTTCTCCACTTTTACCTGATACTTTTGGAGTTTAATCCTGTCCTGTCCTGTCTTCCTTTGTCATCCGCTAATATAATAAACCTATTCTCTATTCATTTGATCTAGGTGATTAATAAAAATCCTGAAATGTAACAGATTCAGGGAAGATCATTGCAGAATCTTGCCAGGTGTGTTTCTGCAATTAGATGATGATCTGAACCCAGTTTGTTGATAATTGGTTTTGGACATGAGCCTACAGCTACACACTAATTCTCAGCACCTGAAGTTCCTTCTGACATTGGTGTGAACTGAAGAGGCTCAATCCATCAAGCCATAAGTATTATTGCCTATCAAGCCATACATGTTCTATACTTGTAGATGAATGAATTTACACTGTGTCATTGTACTTTACCTCTGTAACACAGTAATGCAACAGAAGAGAGACCACAGGCTGGGGCAGGTCCTATACATAAATTCAAAGGCCATAAATAAACCTTGATAAAAACAAGGGATCAAATCATTAATCTTTTGGGAGGATATAAAACAGCTCTGAATATCTAAAACAGAACTCATAAGTTCAGTATGTCCTAATGCATTCAGCCCTTGCTTTCTGCTCATGTAGCTCTTCTAGCTTCAGCCCATGTATCCTTTATTCACAACTATTTACTGAACAGCTTTGAAATCTCTCTGTATCTTTCAGTTATAGTCCCTTTCTGTATATCATTCTACTGTCCTGTAAATAGGAAGGTTTCCTCCTCCCCATAGCATCTGGTCAGAAACTCTTTTTTTCCCATTCGGGGAACGGAGAGTAGCTTCCCCTAACATTTTTTCAAGACTCTCAAACTGAGACTTCACAAGCTAGGCTTTTATATTGTGATTGATCATGATACTGGAGTGCTTTTTAGCTGACATTTCATTTATAAATATTCATGTCACAAGTTGTTGTCTAGGAACAGGCTTGGGCACATGCTCCACCTGTTAAACAGGACAAGAAATAGTGACTCAGAGATACCCTCACTGACAATAAGGCCCACGTGTATTTTTGTTGAGAGTAACCTTTTCCTAAGCCCTGGAGAGATCCAAGACCCATTTGTGTAAACATAGATGAAGAAAGCAGAGGTGCTTGGGAAATGGAGCCATTCCAAATTCAAGCAGAACTTGATGAACTCCTGTTTTGCAGGATTTGACCAGCAAACTTTGAGTCAGGATTGGGGTGAGACATCACCTTCCTCTTGTCTCTGTGAGCCCAGTGATGAACAGTCTCTGTGGCTTATTCCCCAAGGCCAAAAGTCCTGCAATCTATCTGGATTTAAATTTTTTACTTTTCCTCCCACAACTCCTCCTTCTGGAAGTCACTTATCATTACCGCAGGATTGTTGCCAGATTCCCTTCTGGCATCACTTTTCTCTCTGTTCTCTGCAATCTTTGCTTTAAGGTACCTTAATCGCTTCCCATGTCAACCACCGCAAAGCTCTTTTTTTATAGCCCTCGTAAATACTTATGGGCTTTATACATATTTCCTCTCTTCAAGGGATGCAGGTCATTGCTTAGAGCTGCAGAGGTGGAAGGGAAGGCAGCCTGATTCAGACTTCCACATGACTCAGGCATGGCAAAGTTTCCTGCAAACTGAGCAGAGATTGGCTCTTGCATTAGGATGCAAAGAAGGATGGTTTGCAGTCCTGGCTCAGTGTCACTCTGCACTCCCAGATATCTCATGCTGCTCACCAACAATTCTTTCCCAAAGCATAAAGTCATCAAGTTGCCCAGAAGTTTGCTTTGTTACTTTTCTTTTTAAATCTGAACATTCTGGTGATAGCTTTGTCACTCACTAAAGCAGAGGTTTTCAGCCTTTTTCAAACTCTGGGCCCCTATATTTTTCCCGGGAGAGTGTATTTAATCCTCCTGACAATCAGATGATTTGTCGTCTTTTGTTTAAAAAACAAATAAAAGAAGTAGTAAACAGACCCCAGAGGTCCAGGCACTGCAGGTTAAAACCAACCAGCTAGATTTCTAAATGACATCTTCTCTATTCCTTACCTCTTAAGAGATACAGGTTAGAATCACAGGCTAGTGGCAAAGGAATTTCTTGTTCTCCTGGTTTGAAAGCAGAACTGATTTTTCCTTTTTCTCCATCTTTTGGCTTTATATCAGCTGTCTGTAGGGTGTTTCAGAAGTAATTGTCTGTCTCAGCACAGTAAACTCACTAGCTAATTCCCATAACACTGGTGATACAAAGCAATCAGGCCAGCCAAGATGTTTGTGTTTCAGTGTTCCAAATACACTCTTGTCTGCCTTCAAGCAACAGCAATTTTGTAGAGTTTTCCTTCCTGAAAAATTGTTCAGTGATGACCTAGAAGTGAAAAGTTCCCTGTCCCATTCCCATTTCCATCCAATTCCACATGCAATTTACTTAAAAATTTGGCTTTGACTAAGCCAAGAATCAAATATAAGAGCTACAAGGCCCTGATTAAGAAAGTACTTAATCACTTTCTGTGCTTTGAGTTGGACAGATGCTTTCCTCTGTCAAGGACCGTATCAGTAGCTGGGGGAGGATTGGGGAAAAGAGCTTGGCTTAAAGCCTATGAGAATTCACAACCTAGAGATATGGCTGCAGGACCTTACTAAAAGTATCGGTATTCTAGGACTATCAGCTGTCTCTCATTTTGCTCAGGATTTTCCAGGATACTTGCTCAATAAAACTCAGTGATTTGGGCTTTGTCTGAAAACAGAAGCCACAGAAATCCTTGGGAACCGTCCAGGGAGCACCTACCTTTCATGCAACCCAGAGAGGGGCCCAGAATGACTTCTTCTTAGATTAGATTGCCCTTACTAAATATAGGAAGCCCTTTAGTCCTCCATCTCTCTTGATAAAGCTTTATTTTTAAGCGTATGTTTTGTTTGACCTTGAGCTTTAAAAAAAAAGGGCGGGGGGGGGGGAAGAAAGAAAGAAAAAGAGGGAGCAAAACAGCCTCCTTGACACAAATCCAAGTAACACTGAAGATAAAGCTGTGCTGTGGTTAGCTGGGATTGAGTGAGTGGGAGGTTTTATACAGTCTCACAGTGTCCCATCTGCATTGTTCAAGTAATTATTTCTTGGCTCCATAGGGATGCTGAACAACACTTCATCCAGAATTTGTCTAGTTCTGGTCCACAAGGTATCCTTTCTCCTTTCTCTGGGTTCCCAATGTATTTTTTCTGTTCTTCCTACCCCAATAGCTAAGGCCAAAAGAAAAACAGAAGTGAAAATGATAATTAGCACCTTCAGCCATCAGGCTGTATGCATTAATGTCCCTCATAAAGACTTGGCATGTTCTCTCAATAGTTCTTCAGCCAAAGCAGCCCAAATGGTCATAGAGTCCATGGCGCTCTTGGGGTGACAGGAAACAGATCTCCTTTCTTAACTTGAAAGGAAGTCTCTTTGGGCCAGAGCTGAGGCACACTGTCATAAGAGTGTACTGGAAACTTGTATTCTCATTTGCAAGGTGTGAATTTCACTTCAGATGTCAAGAAACCTTGTGAGGTGAAATTTGTAATGGAGCCCGAAGAAGCTGTTTTAGACGACATTCATCTAGAAAAAGCACATGAGCAGTGCTGGACTTACCCAGCTTTTAGAAAAAACAAAAACCAACCCAGGCAGAAAATACATCTCTAGCTGCAAAAATAATAGTTCCAGTTGAGTATCAACGGTTGCTTATTAAACAATTGAAAACATGCACAGATGCAGCGACAGAAGCACAGGGTTAACATACAGTTTCAGGACGAACAGGCAAGAAGGATGTGAGTGAACCTTGCATGACCTTGAGAAAAACAAACTCTCTAGTGACTCTAGGACTCCAGCTAATGCTGTTTGTCAATGCAAAGCTGGTGAGAGCCATGCAACCCAATTTACCTTCCATCCTGGGGGTATGTTAATTTTCACTCCCTCCCCTCGGTACCAGCTGGGTCCCCATTGCTAGCACATCCAGGGTCCAGGAAACCCGTGCAGATATTTTCATGGACATAGCAAAAGCCCTCTCTCTCTCTGCCAGGACTCACACTGGGCTTTCCGTAGGAGCAAATGTATCTGTCGCTTCCAAAGCAATGTGGTTTTGGAGCAGCTCTAATTTAATCTGAAGTTGAGAAATAAAATCCTCCCGACCTAGTGGTTCTATTCTCCTTGCCCTAAACAATTCTGACAGTAAAATGGCTATTATTTGTCTGTAAACTTGGAATCTCAACCTGAGGCATCCACTCTCTATGGTTAATTTAACTCTTCAATATGGTTTTGAACAGCTATTCTTTTTCTTTTCCAAACCATAAAGTCACAGGCTCTTCTGATTGTTATTAAATATCTCAAGCTCAGAATACTTATAGTTCAAAATAAATAATTTCAGATTTCCAAACTTGTTGGCAGAAAACATTTCACCACATACACACATCCTCGGGCTTTGAACTTTCCGACTCTGGACCACAACCAGTTAAATTTGATAGTCACACTCAGATTTAAATGCCATGTTTTGAGGGGCATACAGATTCCTGCAAGTGAAAAACTTATTGGGGTGCATAGACGTGTTGGGATTTTTAGAGTTCAAATTTGCACAGCACTCATACATGGCTATGTAATCTGGCAGCTTTCCATCATGTCTGTGCAGGGCAGTGTTAGATCGCAGGCCCTGTGGGTGAAATTCATGACCCTTTGAATGCATGTTTTTAACACTATAGAGCAAATCACCCTAAAAAAAAAAGAAAAGAAAAAAAGAACAATGGAACAGTTCTTCTGTGCAGAAGGGTTTTCTTAGGGTGAAAGGCCAACAAGCGCACCTCCCAGAATGGCACCTGCCTTCCAGTCCTCAGGAGGGGAAGTTGCCTATGAAGGTGGGAAAATGTGGCCAAGTCCTTCTGCACCCGCCTGTGAGCGTCAGCCACAGCAGCAGCAAGCAGCAACCGGTAAAGAGCAGGGCACCTTAAAAGACATTCTTCAGAGGTGAAGGCGGAAGCTCTGTTTCAGAATCCACAAAGCTGATGAATGTCTCTTGCTCAAATTTGTCCCAGGATCAGACTAGCTAGTCCTGAGCATCCTTAGCTGATTTAAATTTCATTAGCGTCATTGATCTCTGTGGATGCGCCTGTGCTCTGCTCCATTCCTATTCTTCATCTGTGTAGCTGCATTAGGTTTTAAATGCTTCATGGGAAACACTGTCCTGTACTATGCGTAACACCTCATGTAATAGGGCCCTGATTTCAGCTGGAAAGTGAGAATCTTTCTAGTAAATACTACTAAAAAGAGTCAGCAACTTTTATTTCAGTGTTTAGTTCTGGATTTTGGTGCCAGGTCCTGGCCATACACCTTCTGAAAGCTTCAGCATAGTCTTCCTTTTTGAATGCACAAAGACTGCAGAAATTTGAAATTAATGGAACAAAAACTAAAGCAACACAGCCATGTATTTTTGCAACCCAAACACCACATGCACTGTCCTCTTTTGCAAATTTGTTTATCTTTGGAGTTCTAGATACAAAACCAGGAAATCTTTGTTCTATTTCTTCATGCTTAAAATCCAAAATGGGGGTGTGTGCTTGCTAGCTTTTTGCTCATATGTTAAAAACAAACAAAAAAACCAGTCTCTTTAAAAAGTGCTTTTTTCTCAGAATTTGTCTTCAGTAGTCACATGGAGATTCCCCAGCCTTGGAAACCACTGTACCATTTTGTTGGCTTTTGCTTTTCCCTTGTCAATGGTGATTTTCCTCTAAATTCCCGCTTTCACTTTCTTCAGTGCAGATTCATTCAGTCACATCACAGAGACAGGCCCAACACAGAAAGCTCAAATCCATGATTTCCTGCAGAGGCAGAGCAGAATTGGACCAGATGTTCCATTCAGATCTGCAGTTATTCATGGAGTTGTCAAAAGGGCTGAGAGAAGGCACAAAAACTTCCCATCGGGAATTTCTGCACCCTGGTGATATGTATCATGCATGAACTTGACACTTACCAATGGATAGAGGAAGGTGCTTTTACTGTCATCTTTTCTGTATCACATCTTCAACTACTCTTCAGTTTTCCAGCACTGCTAATTACACCTAAACGGTTTGACTAGCACGGTAGGTCCTGCCCTCTGTCTTGTGAAGAACTGCCAGTGAGCAGAATAGAAATGGTTAAATAGTGTGCCTATGTGCAAAGTTAGGAATAATGTGCAATCATGTAGAAAATACCTGACTAATAATTTACAGTATGTGTATAGCTCAGAACAGTTATAACAGAAACAGTTCCTATAACAGCTTTTGCTTTAAAGGGAGCCTGTACTTTGCAAACGGCTCATTGAACAGATCATCTTAGCTATTCATTATGGAATGTGCCATCCTTACAAGAAAGGAATTTGCTGGGCTTGGCAACAGGCTAGTCTAACCATTCAGTCCTGTACAAAACCTATTTGCTAAACTATGAGGAAGACAATTTTGCAGTGAGCTCTTCAGTGGTTTTAGGTAATAACTTCGGATGAAGGAGAACAGTGGTTAAGGTTAAAAGAGAATATAATAATGTCTTTCCACCCCCTAGTTGCTATTACATTCATCACCACAATATGCTGAGGCCAGATCACCTATACAGCTCATACTTCTTGGCTCTATTAAGAGATCATACATTTATTCAGCTTCCAAAACAATCAATTAGCTCCCTTCTCATGGATTTCTGAACCATCTGGTTTTGTCCCAGGCAGCAATAGCAGGTCCTCTTTGCAGAAGTTGGATCAGTCTTTGACATGAACATGAATTTCCCCAGAGATCAGGAGACTTTGGATTCTTATGGTTTTGTTTTGTTAAGAACAGAGGATCAACATAGGAAGTTCTAGTCCTCTCCCTGACACACGTGTTTAAATGAGATCAGAGCTAAGGTACCTGTTCAGGTCTTTCACTCACTATCTTTGTTTCTGCAAACTGCACTGCATCCCTGGCCTGTACCCATTTCTTTCCACAGAACTTTTCTCACTAGTTTGAAAATATGCCTTAGTGCCAGCCTTAAAGTGCAAGGTTATGGTCACCCTTCTCTTGACGCAGGGTTGGATTTGCAGAGGATGTGACGGGACTGGAGGGTGTCAACTGAGCGACATGTGGGTGGGGGGAGATATCACATGGCTGGATAGATTCAGGTCAGCGTAAGGTGTCTTCAGAGTGTGGACTGTGTGAAATGTGACCTGATCCTCTTCTAACCAGTAGTTATCTGTGATCAGCCCAGCAGAGACACCCACACAGAGATCCCACTCTTCTCTAATGTTTGCTAGCTTGCCCACTATTAAATTTTTATCATAAATACAGTTTCCAGCAGAGAACTTTTAACCTCAGTTTGCAGAGGACACTATAAATACTGCTTAAGTGTATAGCAGACCAGTGTGAGCTCCAGGACAGTAGAATCCTGTTGTAGGTGTGTTCCTGGAGCAGGATGATGAATCCACTAGGAAAGCATTTATAAGAACATGCAACCCCATGCAAAGCTGGCACAGGATTGCTGAGAAGCAGAGCAAAGGTACTTTTAGAGTGTCCTTGGGAAAGCTGACCAGCCTTTGACTACACAACACTTGATTGCACCAAGTTCATTCCAAATATTTTACTAGATGCAAAAAAGGGCTAAATTCCCCAGAAGGACTGGAAGGAAAGTCTTTTCACTCTTTTTAAATAAACTGCCATACTTTTCTTTCTAGAGCCTCCCCCTGGCTTTTGGGAGCTGGTGGGAGGAGTATTCATCATTTCAGATCCTTCTCTCACATTAAAGAAGCCATTGCTGAGCTACACTTTGGCAAGCGGAAGTACTGGTAGCAAAAAAGACCAAGCAGGTCTTGAAAGGTGCCTCCAGTGATCACATTCCAGTGGTTCCTCCTTCTTTTCTCTGTTTTATTTACACAGATAAATTTTTAGCTTTTGCTGTTTCCTTTCCGGCAGCAGAGGAGAATACTCTTCCTCTTCCATCCTGCTCAAGTGCACTCCTACAGTAGCCTGGAGGGCTTTAGTCTTTTCTACAGCGTGTTTAAAGCATGTATCTGCCTTGCTAAAATACATCAGCCTGAACTACTCCATAGGAACAATCAAACTGGATCCAGCTCAAGGTTCACTTTATCTCCTTCAGAGTGGAGCCAGCACCTGCTCCCAGCGGACAGTATCACCTTGCACAGTAAAAGAATTACCTAGTCCAAGAAATCCTCGACCTCCTGCAACCTTCGCACCTCTTTGGTGCAAATTGGTAAAAAAAAAATGCTCTAGAAACCAACACAACAAAAAGGCAGGGGAATTTTGCAAAGTTGACTGCTTATAGGTAGTTTGCTCTCAAAGAGCACTCTCCACCTGGGAAAAGGAGGAGTGAAAGTATCTGCTGAGTAGACAGTGAGGTTCCACTTCGCACTGTTGAAGAAGAAGCATGCTCAGGTGATAGTCACACCTGGAGAAACTGAACTGGTGGCTTCTCCCCATTCCTGGTTATCAAGAAAGGGTCCAGCCCCATGCAGCTACACAGGCAGCTGGTCATGAGCTTGTTGAACAAAGCTGTAGTGTGGCTTGCTCCATGTCCTGTGAGCTCTGCAACCCCTGCACAGCAGGAGCATCAGGATTTGAGAAAGGCTTGGGCAACTGCTCTTACTGGGAATGGCAGACTTCTCCCAGGAACCCCAGCATCTCCATGTGAAGGACTATATGTTTTAGGAGCCAAGGGTACCTTTAGCCCAGCCACAGTGACTATGAAGTCACCCACAGGGCACCCTGGGCCCATCCGTAACTAAGGAGCCATGACCTTGAAAGTGGTTTCCTGAACACAAAGGTGCATAAAGGAGCGGGAGATGAGTAAATTCATCTTTTGAGCTTCATTATAGCAGCCTGCCTGCAAAGCCTGATGTTATCACCAGCTTGTCCTTGTTAGTGGTGCATACATGGAATATGTAGCATCCTCAGCACACGGGCAGGTCGTCATATGGGGTTTGCTGCTGGCTAGCCTGGAACCTGGCGCGACAACTAAGGGGTTAAAGTACCTTTTCTGTGGCTCTCATCAGGTCACTTACTTCTGGAGCAGCCTTGCTGGGTGCCCTCCCCCTGTTATTTTTGTCCCTTTGGTTTCAACAGCTGCTGTCACATTCATCACAAGTCATATATATAGGCCAGGACAGAGCATAAGGTCTCATTTCCAGCCTCCACAGTGGCATCATAACCCATTTTCTTTTGTGAACAGATCAGTTTAAAATGCTTTGAAACCACAGAAAGGGACAAACTAAGAGATGAGCTTGCAGCACCCCTGGCTTTTTGGCTTGCTGCTACAGGGGAGCCGGAGGTGTGGTTACAGTTCAAACCAGGACAGTCTCTTTTTTCTTTCCTTCTTTCTGGTCCTTTTAAAGCACTAATTGTACCCATTACACAGGAGAAAGGGCCAGAGTCATCCATGCTGTGCCGGACCATCAGCGTGCAGGATAGTGTTGTGTCTTCTTTGCTTACGTCTCTAGCTAAACACAGAAAAATAAAAGTGGGGGAGTGGGAGGGGCACTTGCACAGAAAGTGAGAAGATGAATTCAAACTCAGATTTCACTGCTGTAAAGGAAGGGAGGCAATGAGAAGACTTTCAGTTTGGAAATATGTTTACATCTTTTTTATTCAAAAGACCATATTTGTGCCTGCTAGATACCCCTTAGGACAAGTCTATTTGTAAGGCTGCGCATTGATGAACCTTATGGCACAATCTTATTGAACCTGTTTCTAAAAGTGTGCATCTGTGAAGTAACAGGATCATATTCTAACTGCTCACTAAAGATGACTAAAGTAAATGCCAGACAATTACTGCACTGAAACTCAAGAGCAAGATGAGTGTTTCAGACCAAGGCCTCTATAGCACTGTTGGAAAGTAGTAGCTGTGACACCAAAATTAATCACCCATAGTAGGTGCTTATGAGTGGCATTCAGAAGGCCACCTGGCTTGCATGGAGTACTCCTGCCAATAGTCACTGGACTATTGCAGTATACTTTGGAAAGAGTTAAGTGAGGCAGGAAATGAGGAAGATTTGGGGTGGGAAAAGAATTGCTAAAAGATTAATTACAATTTTTCCCTATGCTTTGGACCCAACCCAACAGTCTGCTTCTTCCTCAGAACATTTGGTGCAGAATTTGGGTCTAAAATGAGTGTTCATAATGTCTTTGCAGGTGACCTTTCACTGTTACAGGCTACATGATTCTTTATTGGTAGTGTCTGAACCAAGATTTGGCTCTATTATTACTTGCCTTCTTGCAAAACTTGCTGTCGTCTAGTTTTTGGCAGGAGATATGAAAAATACTTTACAAAATAAAGCAGAAGGGGGTTCCCACTGCTACTAGAGAGGTTGTTGCTAGCTCAGCATTAGCCTTGGTAATGTACTTTCTCATGAAGTATGTTATCCTTCTAGCAACACCTCTAGGCCTGACATTTCTCTTTTGTCCTCATGTGGGTCTGGGATAGGTGCTCCTCAGGGAAAGATTCTCACAGTTTCCAGCATGAAACTTGCCTCCACACTGTGATCCCCCCATTCCTGTTCATGTTTCTGGGGTTCAATCCCAAATGGGCCAGTACCTCCAAGTTTGGCAAACCCTGCTGCATGAATGTCACCTGAAATCATCACCTCTCTTTGTTGTTGCTGAATTACTGCATTGACTCCCTGACTCTGGTTTTTAATGCGTATGTTGAGGGAACCTATAACTATGTTCCTGCAGTGCTGCACAAAGAGAGATACACAAAATGTGGACAGTTTGTGAACCATGACCTCTTGGGGGGCCTGGATGATGGTACATAAGGCACAGACAGTAACAGAGCATGGAGGCATTCATTGCCTCTGAAGCACAGAGGGCTGCTAATGTGCGGGATGACTAAAACTTCTGTCTTTAGAACCTTTTCTGAAAGCCAGTTTTGTGCTTAAAATGCAAGATCAGGAGCAAAGATTGTAAGGTAATGATTTCTGCTCTGCAACTAACTTTCAGTCTATCAAATCTCATACTACCTCGTCCCTCCACCTGTAAAATGTGACAATACCAATAGGCACATGGATCTGGCCCAGCCAGATCATCAAAATCCTATCCCCTTTATATCACCAACCACTACCTCTCACCAAAAATTCTTACATATAGTCCAAAGAGTTTTTTTAGGCCAGCTGTTTCAAACATTTAAAAACCTGGGTGCACTAGGAGGAAAAGATAAAACAAAGGTTCCTCCAGAGCCTGTCACTCTGTGATAGCAGTGTGCAGACAAAGCAGAGTATGCCGTGATGACCCTCGCTGGAGATCTACATCTCATGCCAAATGGCAAAACCCTCCAGAACCTCTGCCAGTGAGAGGTGTGGAAAAATTACCCTAATTTGCTCCACATTTGGGGATTGCTACAGCCCTAAGAAAGCCATGTTTGCCACACAACCTGCAAAGATTTCCCATTTGCCACTTCCGTTTTCTTCTCTAATTCCTGGCTCTTTCTATTCCAAGGATCAATTCTCCTGTCTTAAGGTGCCAAGTTCATGGAATTTTTCCCTATCAAATCTTTCTGGGACCAGCACAACCTCTGTGGCACCAGCACAATCTTCCTAGTACCAGTAAAACCAACAGCAAACTCCCAGCCCAACACAGAAAATGAAAACAATGTCAGGCTACAACATAAATCCTTCCACCCTAAAACAGGCTTAACTTCTTCTGAACTTGTCTGTGTTCCTTGTCATTTGCTGTCCAATTTTTGAACTGGAAACTGAGGTCCACAATGCCTTAAGCATTGTGTCTTTTGGATCATATTGCACATGTTTAACAAATACTAATAAAAATCAGCAATCTAGTTAATTAAGTAGCCATGAACTCTTTGGACACAAGGTCAATAGAAAATTGCACTTACTGTTTTGTTCGGCAACATGATGCAATAAGTATTTTAAAAACTCACCCCAGATCTTTTTTTTTTTTTAGTATGAAATAGAATGATATAAGGTTTTGTTTGTTTCGGAGTTATACAGTTTCAGTAGGTATGTGCAGGACAGAATATGAATGGTTTGTGTGTTCACCAAGACAGATTGTTGACTCGTGTGTCCAAGTTTCTCCAGCTTATAAATAGCATCGTCATAGTACTGCATTGCCTTACAGGTCTTACGCCACAAGCTGTGGCAATGGGAAGCATATACACCATCATTGTACACAACAGGCTGTCTCCTACCTGTGCAAATTGTGTCATTATCACCCAGATTCATCCCAACTGCCCCAACACCCCATCGGGAACCATGATGGCATTTCACTCTAAAGCCTTTTTCATGAACAGCAGCTGGCAGCCAGTGAGCTGAGATACCCCCAAGGCTTCGGGCATATGTTTCTCAGCAGTCTTTGGCTCTTCTCTAGCACCTGCTCTCTAAGAAGCTCAAGGCGTTTGATGCATCAGGCTTCTCAATACCCATTTTGATACAAGTCATCAAATTTAGCCCCATTTTACAAATAAGGAGGATGGATTAACAAGGAATGAGCCCAACCATGGTCATTTTGGATTGATCTCAGCTCTTCAGCTAAGACACTTCAGCTAGGACACTTCAGCTGGTACTGATTCAAAAACTACTGATCTTGCAATATCCTTCCCCCCCCACCCCATGTCAAGGCAAAGCCTCAGATTTCCAGATTAACCTTACCCAGGACCCCAAAACATTGTAGATGACAGCTTCTGGGTGAGTAGTATCTCCTTCCTTGAAGGTTTCTAATAATGGCTTTCAGGATATTTACCAAGCCTCTCTCTCACATGAGCCTGATCCCTCACAAACAGCTCATAATCAATTAGAAAGACACTCCTCTCATTCTTCCTGATCTGCACTTTGGAAAAAACAAATCAAAGGAAGTCTATAAGCAATCTTCCCCAAATTCTCTGTGTGACCCAGAGCACTCTGGGATGGCATACTTAGGATTATTTAGTTCTGTACCTTGCCAACCTCCCTCTCAGCTGGAAACAAGTCTGTAAAAGCTACTGCTTTTTTACCTTAAGGCCAAGTCTTGAGGTGTTAAAGCACAACTCCTAGTAACATGGATCACAATAAAATCTGAGTTTCTCTAGTTCACTTTCACTGCCAGTCTATAACATTGGGACCCCAAAGTTGTTTTGCAAAATTAAAGAGGATCAAGTGTCCAGTAAACTTTTTAATACCATGTGAAATTTGAAAGTCTTAACAGCAGAGGCTTAGCTGTAATGTCTCACAACACTTGGGCTTTTAATGGGTTGCATTTTATGAGACTGTTTCCCTGGGGGCAATAAAAAGATATACGAAAGGGTCAAAGTTAGGAGACTGTAGTGCAAAGTAGCTTGCCAGCCTGTCTAGCACTTTCTCAAGGGAAAGCTGGGTTAGGTCTGCAGCCATGGAGTATCCTGGGTGATTTTTAAAAGGCCTCCAAATAAAGGAGGGCACTATAGACCTTTGTTCTGAAGTGGAGGTGGAGGGGAGGCAGACACTGGGTCTGCCTCCTATATGGTTCAACACACAAATGCAAGCCCAAAGCAACTCACACAGGCCTTGCTCTGGTGATGTAACCGCCATTCCTTTTATCTCATGAGTGGCAACTTGTTTCCCATTTTTTCCCATCAAGGGAAATATGTGACATGAGATCAAAACTTATCTACTTGTTCACTAGGCTGCCATACGAACTTCCAGTTAGCTAATTATTGGCTGTTATTAGTATCATTGCCATTATCACAGCTGCTCTAAAGAGTTCATAGATAGATAGCCAACGTGGTAGAAGTGTCCCAGGAATCCAGGGCAGGTGGATGGATTCTAAGTTTGGATCTGTCCCTCCTGAAGTTAAATTCATACAGTATTCATTTTCTTCAAGTCTCTGAACTCTCAGCTCAAAGCTGATATTGTTTTTCCTCAGCAAAGATGTTTCCAAAATGTATTTGTACAGGGCTGGTAGATCAAAGAGTAAGGAACATGATAATAGATTGTGGAAAACAGCCACTTTCTCAAGTACCGCTTGCCTGTGGGATATACTTCCTTAATATCTGAAAAGTTTTTGATCACTTTTTCTTGTCCTCCTTTGGGAAGGGAGAAGCCTCTGATTTTGTATATTAAGTTAATATTCACCAATGTGCTTTCAATATCTTTTATTATTATTAAAAATGAAATTCTTGGAAATAACTGGAATGCAGAGATATGGCAAGCCATGTAAAAAATAATTGTGGACAACCATCCCAGACGGCTGTTTCCTCTTGTCAACGTACCACGCCTTTTGCACAGTTGTATACTGAAACGTGTATCTGGGTCCACATGTTACCCCTGCTATCTCCATCCCAATGACTTTAGATGTGCACTGAATCAACATCCTTATGCTGCTCAGCTTATTCACTACCGCCTCTTGGCAGCAGCCCCCTGGCCTTGCGGGCAGTGGAGAATGTGGAGTCGGGTTTGAGTAGTGGCCCTTCGCTCTTTGGGGAATAGCCCTTGCAGCTCTTGACCCGGACTGTGCCTTGTCAAGCAGCGAGCACTGCAAGAGTGCCTCCCAGCTACTGGTGGTTGGGTGATGACTAACAGGGATGTCTTGCTTTTTCCAGTCTCTCCTCACCAGTGATGAGCCCACTGTGTTGGGGCCTGCTGCCCCCAGTGTTCCCTGCTGCTCCGGCTCAAAGCAGCGGGGTTTTGCCAAACCCCAGATTCATGCGGTTTGGCACCCTCCATTCATTGGGAGCAGGAGCTCCATTCAACACATACTGCTGCATAAAAGTCAAGCAACAGCCACAGTGAAGCCTATGCCAGAAGCTGGCCCGCAAGCTCCTCTTTAAGCTTCAGGAGGTGGGTTGGTAGCCGCAGGGACAGGGTGACGGGAATGCTGTGCGCTGGGAGTAATAGCAAGCCAAGGATTTGGCTGAAAAGGAAGGGAGGCAGCAGGAGTTTTACAAGCTGCAAGAGAGGTAAGGAAGAGGCCAATAGAACAAATATGATGTATTTTAAACACTTATTTCTCCTAAAATATGTGCCCTCCCCCTTTCCCTGTTTTTAGCCCTGGTTTTCAAGGCTGGAAAGATACCCCTGGTGCCTGCTATTAAGACAGTGCACAGGTTTTTGTTTAGCCCTCAGCACGACCCAGATGCAAGCGTGCATGGGAATGCAGAAGGAGAAGGCTGGGGGGAGAGGCAGATGCCTGAATTTTTCTTCTGTCACAGCAAGTCCACTTGTGTTCATTAAACACCTTCTGTGCAGCCTGAGAATGTGAGGGGGGTAATTTCCGGTGGGAGTCAATCCCCAGGGATTTAGTTACAAAGTGCCACCAGCAGCTTCCTCGAACTCTGTGGCCCTTCTGGGAACCATAAACTCCCTCCAACGACCATGCAGCCAATGCCGGGGTGGGGAAGGGCCAGGGAGGAAAGTAGGGGTGGGAAGAAGTTAGTTGCAGCACTCACACCCCAAGCAAGCTGGGCTTTTTCAGCCACAGAAAAAGCCAGCTCTCGCCTCCACCCCAGCCCAGGCGAGGCTATGGGAAGCACAGCCAGCGTGTTTCCTGTAAACAGGCTGCAGTTCCCAAAGCCATGGCAGTAAGACAAGCCACTGAAACATGAGCGATTCCAAGATTGGGACAGGTGCCACTGTTGATGATGGGCTAAGAGACGTCACTTCTTCCCATCCTTCTCCAACTCCCTTCTTCTCCTACACTTTTCTCCCCTTTGTCCTCCTCTTTAGCTGTCCTCCTTTCTCTTCCTTTCCCACCTTCTTTTCACCTGTCCCCAAGTCTCAGCACAAGAGGGACCTTTGCAGTGGCAACCTTCTGGTAAAATCACAGGCATTGCTCCATCCTTTACGCCACTAGTGGGCTGCCTCTGGCTGACTTCCAGGATCTTTGTGAGGTGATAGCTAAGCCTGACTCAGTCTTTTCCTAGTACCTCTCCATTTTTGGGAAAGGGGCTGAGGGTTATGTGGCTCTACATATTTCATTCTCAGCTGAAACTTGGCAGATAAATTCTCTTCTGAGGAATACTTTTAAAAACAAGCAAATATAGTATTACACAGGACCAACCAAATCTTTCTGCCCCTCCATCTCCTTTCCAGCTTCTCCCCACTTTCATCTGAAAATGAACTGAGGCTACATCATTGCAGGAAAGGACAAGTCACACCACAGTGTGGTAATGATCCATCTAGTCCAATATCCTCCTTCTAAGTAGGTAGCAGCAGGAGGCTGGGACTACTAGCTACTGTCAGCTGTTAAAATTTCACATACTCCATCACACCTTCTTGTCTCAATTCCAGCTGAAAACATCATCCATGTGATAGGGCCTTTGACATCAGCTGTGGACCACATCTTAGGCATTTCTGCTTTAAAAGAAAGGCAGATTGCCAATTCTGTGATAGTTGGTGTTTTCCTTAAAACCTCAACTCCTAGACTTCTTGCTGTTACCAGACAATCTCTGTTTTCTTTTCTTTGTAAATTGGGCAAGCACACATCACTTAGAATTGCTGAGAAAAGCCCAATGATGTGAAAAAAAATGATTCAGATATAAAAAGACAATCAAATATACCTTCTACAGGCTCATTTTAAAAACTGTGTGGTTTTTTCTGTCCAATCTTGTGATTTCTTCTAGTCTGCATCATGGCTATTAATCACTTATTATTTAGCAATGTTAGGGGGATGATGAGCTTGCAAGAGTACTGGTGAGTTCCCGAAAAGAAAGACATGAAACCTTTGTCTCCCACTGAAACATAAATTCAGGATAGTTGGTAACATTACACATGGCAACTGTGTAATGTTGGACAAACTGTATGAAGCCAGCCCATGTCAGGGTGTAAGAAAAGATAAAATATGTTCAGCCTCCTGGCTGCCTGAAAAGTGGGTAGATCTTTTTCTGTGGGTTAAAATTCATTGAGAGTTGGATTTTAACCTTGCACTGTCCACACATGGTCAATAAAAAAGAGGCAGGCTCTTCCTCCTTGCTTAGAAACCAGAAGGCAGGCGAGAAAAGGAACACAAGAAAAAAAATACATAGGATTATTTGTGTTAGTTTCATTGTTTTATTTTTTTTTCCAAATCTAACTCCTGCTTCTGATTACAGCTAGCAATTCCTGAATGATGCTTTCTTTTTCTAGACTAGATGGACCTCACAAAGAATAAGTATGTGCTTTCTCCAGAGCCACTGGGGCTGTATTTACCTTCTCTGGCTTCTGTACTCCCTGTTTTCTGTTGTTGAGGAGAATGAAGAAGAGCTCTGTCACTATGGCAATGCAGAGCTGTGCCTATTCTGGAAAAAGTTTAAGAGCCTTCAACTAAACCTTTCCAAGCCAAAGCTCATGGCATGCTCAGTCCTCTCTCCTGGATGGCAGATGTTGCATCTGAAAGACATTTCAATATGACTAGTGTAGAGAAAACCTAAATCAGAGCATGGTCATAAGGCCCTCCCTGCGGCCGACTAGGTAGGAGCAACCAAAACACACTCTGACTCAGAAAAGGCAATGAAACCCATCCCATGGGTGTGGGTAGATCCTTGCAAGGTGCAGTGATTTTTAGATCAGGCCTGAATCCATCAGAGGTGAGAAGTACAGCCTTGAAAAATGAAGGCAGTGGGAAAATCCAAAGGTGCAGAGCCAGCCTGTTTTGAGGGGCTCATGCTACCCAAGAAGGTGTAAAACTTGCCCCACGAGCTGTGGAGCAGCCCTCCTAGGGAAGAAACAATGAAGACAGGGGCAAGGAAACACTTACAAGTCATCAGAAAAAAAAAATAAAAAAGGAAAAGATGGGAAGAGGGCCATTCCTTGCTCTACCTGAGGAAAGAGTATAGCCAGGCTGGCTTTCTCCTCCCACTCCATCCCTTCCACTGCTGCACTTGCTTCAAAGGAGCTCTAGGGAGGTATTTAGAAAGTTATTTCCTTCCTTCCTATCCTCTTGTTCCCACATGGCATGGATTTGGGGCCTTCCCTCAGCCTTGGCTGACCTTTGTTTGAAGGGATGTGCCTTATTCAGTGCCTTGGAGGTCCTCCAGGTAGCTCTTTGCTTTGCCTTTCAGCAGGGATTACACAGGATGCCACAGTTTGATCTGGCACCTGCATTGAATGTAGTAAATTTTGAATGTCTCTTAAAAAAATGTGTTTTCTTCCAACTAGGAAACTCGGACTTGGGCTCTCAGGGGAATTCCAGGGCTCTCACTGGGTGAGGACCCTGGCATCTTACCACGCATGTCTGCAAGGCTACATTTACTTCATACTCATCTAGATAGTCTTACTGGGAGGAGGCTGCTGTACATTCCCATGTGGTTTTTTTTTTTTTTTCCTAGCTTCATGGTGAAGTTTTTAAGTCTTTATTGGGTTTTTTTTTTTACCTCTAAGAAAAAACAACCCTTTACATGAAGGATAATAGTATTTATTTATTTATTTATTTATTTATTTATTTATCATTTTGAATGTCACAGTCCACCACTGGAAATTTGGGATGGTAAAATAACCCTCCCTATACTTATTCACTGTGAATCCAAAACCAAAACCCAGGACTGGGCAAGCTCCAGATGTGATACAGGCCTCTGAGACTAAAAATAAACAGCCAGAGAGTTGGCTGGAAGGTGAAGCACTCCCTCCTGCCTCCCATCCATTCGTTGCTAAGCCAGGCTGAGCTGGCTTAGCATGTAAAAGCTGCTGACTCTCAAAACAGTGCTGTCACGGTGGGCTGCTGAGGAGGGTGGAAAATGTCTATGCAAGTGCCATCTTTTTAACTGTTTGGAGTTCTTTTCATACCTGTACTTCTTTCTGCTATGAGACAGAGCAGATCTTTGCAGGATACTCTACAGCTAACAAGTATATCATGAAAACTATTAGTGTCTCTGGAGCATCTCAATATAAGCTAATCACATAAACAAATAATTTAAATTCATCCCAAAAACACCTCTGAAAAGTGCTGTGAAGTAGCCTCACACTTTCTGCATCTCTGAAATGCAATCAATAACATCATGAGAGCTATAATGTACAGACCATGAGAAAACACGTGTCTGGATCATTACAGTTAAAAGCTGGAGTAAGAACTGAAAGCTTTGGCCTTTGAAAGGCAGACTGGCTCTGGTTTGGAATGGTTTCATCTCTAAATAAGAATTGCCCATGTCTGGCAGTATGTAGAAATATACTGTTCTGACTCAGGAGGCAGGCAAAATAGCAGGAAATGACTCTGTCTGAAAATTAGACCATAAATTTAGATATAGCTGTTCTGATCCTGGCATGATTTGTTACAAATAAATCAATGTATTTTTGGCAGAGCTCATGAACCCAAAAAATAAGTAAGTAAGTAAGTAAATAAATACATAAATAAAATAAGAGAAAGAGAATAGAAATAGAGTTTTATACAGGAAACTAAACAGAGAGATGCCAGTTTAGGCTAACTGTATCATAAATTTCCAGTCACTGACGCTCCAGCCTATTGACAGCTGCCTCCTGATGTATTCAGTACCACCAGGTGGAAGGGCTCAGCACAGAGACTCTGGAGACTTGAATCCTTTTTTTTGCCTTTGGCTTGGGCTTGTCACTGTCTCTCCAGCTGTCCCTGCCTTTGTTTCTTTTTCTGCTTTTTCTCTATTTAAAGGGCAATATGTGGAATGAGGGGGAAAGGGGGCCAAAGCTACACCCAAGACTGGAAAGCTGCATGCCCAGAACAGGTTATGCCTCTGCTGCTGAAGCTCAAGGAGGCAAATCCTGGTGCAAGCATAGAGGTGCACAGACCTTAAAGCAGGGGTCAAAAGCCATCAGGATCTGGGAAAGGGTTAGGGGCTTACAAGGCTGAATAGCTGGCCTAGACTTGGTGTGGATGGGCAATCAGGGATTAAGTATCTGTAACAAAATGGCCCAGGAACTAATCCCTTAATTAGCCATGGGCAAATCCCAATACCACAGGAAAATCAGGGTTCCAGCTCTGCACTACACTGCTCTCTCTGCTCCCATCTCTAAAGTCCCCTCCTCAGCCCATGGATACTTCTTAGAAGGAGACACTGTGGCAGGTTAGCACAGCATGGACATGTTATGACAGCTAGAAAGGAACTTCCTGAGAGAGTTAGTTCACTTGGTTGGACTTCATTGGACAAACTGAGCTGAAGGAATCCTCATTTTTAATCTCTGCACCCCTAGGCCAAATCCCACAAGAGGAAAGCAAAGGACCACTTAAGAAAATGTCTCAGATCTGGGAGAGAACTTGGCAGAGGAAATGTTTCCTAAGGTCAGATTCCAGAAATCTGGTTAAAGGGAAGTCATGGAAAAATATCCAGGTCTGCTGATCTGCATCACGAAAAGGTGGCTGGTGACACCCAGAGGGGTGGGGAAGGCAAAGGAAGAGCCCAAAATATGATTCACTTGGCACTATTCTCATTTCCTCTGTTGGAACCTCACTGAGCCCTGTGAAACAGGCAGGGTTGGACATCTACCTCTTGTCTGCTGTCACACATTCACTTCAGGAGCAGTACATACCTGGTCTGCTGTAATTCAGTCTGCTGTGGAAGACGATGGAGCCATGCTGGTTCACAGTGAGGGAAGGTCTAGCCCATCGGCTACTAAAGAGTGTAATTCTGACTCCAGTTTCTAAGAATTGGCTTGTGAAGAAAAGTAATGAAACAGCAAAACTGCTGGGAGAATCTAGGTAGGCAGAATATTATTTTCTCCTTGCATATTTAATGACAATACCATTGTTGGACTCCGTTCAGTCAAAAAAATTTTAGCACCTACATGCAGATAGTCCCATGTAGCTCTTCGGCTCTGTAGAAAGAGCCTCAGACACCAAATTAGACCTATATAAAGTTACTTTCTCAAATCTCCTTTAGACATTTACACAAGTGCAATGCAAATATTACCAAATGAGCAATAATATTTGTAAGACAAGGATTTGTAAGGCAACGGCCAAAAATTACAGCAGTGAAAAGAGCTTCACGATCCTATAGTAGCAAGAATCAAAAGATTTTACCCTCTTAGTGAGCCTGTCTTTCCTTATTGATGGTCACATCATATCCATCTTAAGTAGACCCAGCAATACTAGAGGAAAATAGGCAAAGAACATAGCATCAGAGCTGAGGTTAACATCTGGACGGACTTAGGCTTCACAAAGGAATTCACTGACTCATTGGCACGTGTGAGGACTGTCATCTCCTCTGCAGCATTTAATCTTTAATCATGAGAGCCCATCAGAGAAAGGCTTGGCTTTCAGGAATATCAATGGAATAATAAAGCTATGAAAAGGGAAAATGACAGGACAAGAAACTGAGCAGTTCCACACCAAGTTCCAGAAAAGACCAATATGACTCCCACCCTACACACACACACACACACACACGTGCAAGAAGGGAGTAGCCAAAAGAATGACACTGAAAACTAACAAAGTTACCAGCTGGGTGTTTGAACAGGAATGGAATAGGAGTCCTATCTGTGCTCTGACCCTACTCGACCTTCATGGGCTCCAACAGCCCATGAATGCCAAAGGTTTGTGGAGTGACTGAGGTCTCCTTGTGACCTTGGCAGGCTGTAACACGGACTCTCCCGGGCAGGATATCCGCACCAGCATGTCCCCACTGCTCTGAGGCAATTGTGCCCAATCCGGGGAGAGAGAAGGAAGTGGAAACAGAGTAAGAGATGCTGGGCAGGGCTTTCCTGTTGCAATTGTTTGGAGGAACATGGGCCATAGTGTCACTTCTGGACAAAGCTGCTGTGAGCAGAACCCATTCTCTAGCGTATGCAGCACATCCCCCTCCTGCCTCTTCAGAGAAATAAGGATGATTTCAGTCATGGTCTTTGATTTATCACTCTCATGTTAGGTGGTCAGTGGCCTCTTCTGGGTCCTCAGTGGGAGGGTTCACAAACTGTGGTTGGGACAAACACTTTCATATTCAGGCAATCACAGTAGACTTCTGGCTCCTTCTGGACAGTCAAAAGCTGCAGAGCATGAAGCTCTGATTCTGCCTAGCACTTCTGCACTGCTAATCCTAATCCAAACCTCTGTGTTAACAACAGCCAACTGAGAGCAACAGCCTGTAGAGCCATGCAAAGGCATTTTGCTCAGCGCAGCATGCTTGCTAACCTGGACCACATCCTTGTCCTCCCTCTCCTGAGGCCTTTATCCACATATGAAGCTTCCCTGTCCGAGGGAGCAGAGGAAGGGCGCAGAGCCAGCATGTTGCTCCATGCATCTGGGCCCACAGTTCTGCTCTCCTACAGATTATGAATGAACTTCTGAACCTCTCGAGGTTTTGGATCACAGCTAATGACAAGAAGTGATGGGGATCTTATTTGCTCATGACGACTCAGCTGCTGTTCTCCCTTATTTTATCAAGTTCATTCCTCGTGACCAGGGGCATTTGGAAACAAACCTGGTTTGGTTGTCCCATTGCAGTGACTTCAGACCCCAAATCATATCCCTCAGAGAGCTAAGGAATTTCCAGTGGCAGCTCCTCCAAAGGGGAGAGGACAACAGCTGCTCAGGATAGAGGCCTGGATAGGCCTGGATAGAGGAAGGAATTTAGACTCTGACTTGATTTTGCACGATCAGTTCTTCTACCCCCACTTCTGGCTTCCTGCCTCCCCAGCTGTGGTTTCAATTTACCCAGAGGGTCATGCACTGTCACTACCCTTCTCTACTCATACGCTGTAGCATCAACCTGGGAGTAATTCTGCAGACAGCTAAAGATGGCCCTTTCTGGACAAGAACCACAAAGCAGCAATGAATCTCAGGCATTTATACCGTGCACAATAGTCAGGTGAGCAATGGATTGACAGCAAATAATTCCCAGCAACCTAGGAGGCCATTTTCTTCTCAGATTGTGGTTGAACCACTACTCTAAGACAGGTCTTAACCATTTGCTTCCCGTTTTTTTGATAAATCCTCCCAGTCCTGAATAAGCCAGGACATCTTTGTGTGTACCCAACACAAAGGTCTCCAGGAGTACACTCTAGGGGACCACAAAAAACAGAGGACAAAAGGCATCCAGCCCAGTTTATTGACAGTAAGTTGTTATGTCAGGCTACCGTTATGCCAGGCTCTTCACAGAAAGCAGAGTTGTTTGTCATGCAAGTGTTGTGGGAGCTTGTTTCTACATTGTAATATATGGCAGAGAAGGCAGTCAGGGTCTCAGTATATCACTCGCCTCCTGTAATGGTAGTGCTGGCCCCCTGTGGAAGAGAACATAGAAAAGCTAGGATGAGAAAGTCTTCTTGGTCAGAAAGTTGTTCAGGTCACTAATGGCAAGAGTTAGTTGTCCAGTATGCTCACAGAACCTGTTAACTTGATGGATTTTCACAACATAAGGCTCTCAAGTATCTCTGGAACTAAAGATGTAGTGGGGTATAGGGGGTTACTATGGGTTTATGTTTGCCTAAGTGTGATCATCTAACAGCTTAACTGGGTGATCTAGGTGACCTCTTTAGGCAACAGGCAGATATGTGCATTTTCAGAAGAAGATCCATTTGATCTATCTTGCATCATCTTAGACACCTGTCTACAAATGCACCTGGGACTTACCAAGCCCTATAAACCTCTGCTTCACCACCAGTTATGCTATGCAGGGTTATAGGTGTAAGCATGAACGTCTCCTGATTGTTCTTTTATCATCAGAGGTAGTTCTCTGTCCTAAAAACCTGGTATGACTTGGTAGGTAGTGACTAGGGGCTGTGATTTTGTGAGGCTGTTTTTCTTATTCCCCCAAATTCCCTACCTGACTATGAGTAGCTATCACAAAAGATTTAAATATGACAGCCCGCCAGCCTCCTGCCAGTTAAAATGGCCTGCATGTCATTGTGTTTGCAGACAATGTGATCATTTCAACGTTCAGATTGGCTCAACAGACAAGACCTTAAACCCTCTTTACCTCAAAGATGCATCATCCTTGAGTTAGAAAGAGGTTTTCAAGGCTGGTTACAGGATAAGCCCTGCACCTCTATAATTCCACCCGGATTTTTCAGAAAGTCTCATCCTGCAACAGTCCTTCCACTGCTGAGCCCTGAAAGACTGTACCTCCTGTCCTTCCACTTCTCCTTCTCTTGCCTTGCTTCCTTCCTTGCCTCCTGCCTCGTCGTCTGCGCTGGGACCTCCTCCTGCCATGGTGCTGGCGATTTTGCTTGTGTCTCACCATTTCTGCTTTCAAGATCTCTGTAACAGGATGGCAGAGCTGCTTGTTTCTCTGCTGGATGGTCTTGCTCTATATCAAATGGTGAGCTGACACATATGTGACCTATTCCAAGAGGCGAGCAATTATGACATATCAGGCTTATCGGGTGTTTGTGATGCAAAAGTGTTAGGGCCACTTTTGCTATATATGGAAATAACCATATATGGCCATTTGCATTTCCATCACAATAGAAACTGCTTCATGACTGGCCTTTGACTGTGAAATAAGAGCTTTTCCTCCCATCTCAGAATCCATAAACTCAAACTCAAGGCTAAAAATTTATCTCTGGGTTTTCATTTCAGGGTTTTCATTGTGCTAGAGGGAAGATAAAGACACAGAAATCAAGGTACATGATCTTCACAACAGAAGTGAAATTCAGAAGTTCAAAGCCCATCCATGTAACGCTCTTCTACAAGGCTCTGCGCTCATATTCAGCTCTGATGTGACATGACAATGAAAGAAATAAAAATGTTAGAGAAGAAAGAGAGAAAAAGGGAAGTGTGTCAAGGAGAGGAAACAGAGATTTGTAATTGATTTCTATTAATGATTTTGCTTTCAGTCCAAAAATTTCTCCTATCAAAGCACTGATGTCTGCCTTGTAAGAATTAAATGTCAAGAAAAACAAGCCATCCGGTAGCTACAAGTATATATAATTTTTCTGCTCTCTTGATGAAGTGACACATGAATACTGTGAGGTTACTTCCATTGTGCAACCAACATATTTTTATACCACATAGCAGGATGGAGCTGACCCTAGAAACTTCCAGCACAAAAGAAATTAGGATCCTCTCTTGGAAATGACGCTAGCAGTATGTATCACAGTAATGATAGCCTTTGAGCCTTGTTCTGGAGTCATAGGGAGTTTATGAGATGTTATATTCTCCCATTTCCTCCCTGCCGAGACTTCCCTGGAAAGGTCTTTCAGCATCAGGATGTGTCACTTCCAAAAGGAAGTTTGGGCAGAGTCCACAGCAAAAAATCAGACTACTAATCTGGAACTAGATAGACAGAGGGATGCAGTCTAGAGCTGTTGCTGTTCCCAGGTCTGCTCTTTGGGTCTGATTTCCAGAACTATCTGTTTAAAAAATGTGAGTCCTGCAAATGGCTTCCATTATGTTAATCAGATTGATTGACTATTTATGCATAGAATACATACATAATTTAATCACACCATTTTGCATAGTAAAACATCATCCATCCTGCACAGAGGTCTCAGAATATGACCATGAAATATAACAATAAATACTGAAAACAAACCCAACTTTTTCAAACAGTAGAGTGTTTCAAGTGTTTAATGTCAAAGATGTAGCAGGCATGGTTCGTTACAACCTAAAAGCCTACACCACAGCATGGATAGAATAGAGATGACTTCATATTAACTGTAGATAAAGGGAGAGAAAGACCTTGTTTTTTCTCTTACAGTGTGACCAGAAGATCACAGTTGCTTAATGAATATATCTTTATTAATTGTAGGTCAAATAAATGGTATGATTATAAGAGGTACATTATTTCTAATATCTTTATCAGTGAGCTCATGATAATGATTCACGACTAAAAATTATCTACTAATTGTATATTTATAACAGTTAATGGTACTGAGTGATTACTAGCTTTGTATTTGCATTGCTGTTGCCAAAACAGACATTAAGTATAGACAAGGAATGAATTGAGGCAGGCCCTTTATTAGCAAAAAAAAAAAAGAAAAAAGAAAAAAAAAAAAAGGCTTCCAAAAAATAGTTGGGCTCTCAGAAGAGCACAAGGCAGTGAGAGTATTCATGGAAGACTGATCACAATACATCAATCACTACATAAAGGAATTTTATATAGACAACAAAGCAAGAGCTTTAAGGCAGCACAGAGATCACAAAGAAAGTCTCTAGAAGTTTGGGGGAAGATTCTCCTGAGAAGGAGTGGCAGAATGGAACAAAGAATGAAGGCACTTACTTGGAGATCTGTCAGGTAGAGGAGAATGAAGGCAGCATTTTTGCTGATCACAGAGCTAGAAATGATGAGGCTGAATGTGAGTGCAAGATCATGTGATGAACATGCGTTCATTGCAGTCACAAGACTATTCTGTAACAAGTATTAAAACTGATTGAGTATGATCAGATATCAATTTTTACATTTTAAGAGTGGGTTCTGTCTTCTTTCCCTATGTGAATGTTAGTATTAAAAATAAAAAAGTAGTTGGCTCATGTGATTCAGCCAGTATGAAGTGTAAATTTTTTTTTATAATTATGTCTACAATATTTCATGGTGTCCTGCCTAAAAGTTTATTTCACAGTACACGAACACTTAGTGGAATTAGACCAAGGGACCTCAGTTTAACACAACAACCCCAATACACTGGAGAAGATCTGCTGATACTGACCATCTCTTCTAAGGATAAGGAAAGATTAATCAGTAACGAGAGCTTGACTGCTCCCCAAGTTGTGCAGAGACAGGTTTATCTGCAATAGCAAAGCAGCTTGACTCAGCTGCAGAATCTTCACAGAATCCTTCCTTTATTTGTTAGTGCAAATTTGAGAGGCTGGCAGGGAAGAGGGAACAGATGAACAATCAGAGCAGAGGCTGCACCAAACCTTGTTGTATTTTGTCCTTTAAACTGCAGAATATAATGTGTGTTCCTGAGGTGTCCCACAGTTATTAAACAAGGGTAGTGATATTTAAGTTCTCTATCCACATGAAGCAAGTCACCTCCCTGCTAACATGCTTGTAAATCAAGAGCCACTTCCTTGCCGTCAACAGATTTCCAATATACGCAGCTGTGAAACAGGCATGAAATCACAGGCAACTCACTAGCATCTGGGCTCTTTCATTTGCCTAACCCTTGTGATTTGTGCCACTAAACCACCCTCTTGTACAACTGATCCAAAGGGCCAAACTCTTCACTTGCCTTTTCCCCTCTAAGCCAAAGAAATATATCAGGGGTAAATTTATTCCCCACCTACCACCACCTTTTTATTTTTAGTTTATAATCTTAACAGCCATCATAAAAAAAGTGTAATACGGTGTACATGTTCTTACACTTCAGCGAAAGATGGCAATGCAGTTCTCAGGCATTTTGTTCAAAGAGTGGCTCTAGGCAAAAATCCCCTTTGACTACAGTATAGATTCATTCTTTTAAAATCAAGAGTTTATTAACTTTTTTAGTGTGTTGCATTTTAGTGTGTATATGAAGGAGGCCTCTTCATGAAAGGAAGTGCCCTTGATGTGTAAAAAAGGGATCTTTCATAGAAAGGCCAATCATGTTACAGCAAGGACAGAGGTTTACATTTTTGTAGGCAGAAAGTGGTGTCTCATTGATTTTCATCCCACTGTTTCATTTTCAAGGCTACCCAAAAGGTAGGCCTAATTAAGTGCAGCATGTTGGCCGTGACTGAGCAGAGAAAGCAGTAGAAGTCCATAAAATAGAAATACTTCCTCACTGTTTGCACATGGCAAGCTCAAAATGTACAGGAGATAACTATGCACTGTGCAGGAAAATGAAGTCAGGAACTTGCAGTCACAGTTGTTAGGGGTGCTAACAGACATGGGTGCACAAACCAATTTGATGAATTCATTGAACGAAAAATCCATCAAAAATGCATAGATATCCTTCTGACCCAGGAAGTCTGGCCGGGGAGAGTAATACAGGGAAATCAACACCGTTTGCTCAGTCTTTTCTTATACTCTTCCCCAGACATCTGTTTGTTGCTGCTTAAAACAGGTTGCTAAACAGATCTTGCTAAAACAGGCCAGACCTTTCTGTGGTCTAAGTGTGGCAGTCCTCACACTCTTAACAGAAAAGGCTGCACCCAGCAGCAGTGCCAGGCTGGGATTCAAAGTGCACCAACTCATTTTCTTGGTATCCCTGTTGAGTGCATGATTGCACGTGCATGCACGCGCACGCGCGCGCACACACACACACACACACACAGAGAAAAGACACCTTTAACAAGTAAACACACTCAAGAACTGCATTTTCCAAGTGTATTGACAAATTGGTGGCTTTTTTTCACAGGAGGAGACTTACTGGGCCTTGAAGCGCATCACATATCTTGGCGGTTTGTTGGTTTCACTTCATTTTTATGTTGGTCACTTTTTTTTTCTTTTTTCCTTCTATTTTTCCTTTTTTTTTTCCTTGAATTTTTTTGTTTAGATTTTGTTTTTCCACACTTAGGAAGTGGATGGCATGATGACTAACAAGCTAATGCAGAAATGAATTTCTGAAGACAGGTCTTTAAGGGGAAGGTCACACAGATCATCTTGTCTTATAGTAGTAGTAGGTGGTCATAACACGGACATACCCTGCAAAGAAAAGAGAAAGCAGCTCACTGTCCACCACTTGACAAGACTTGTTTGGGAAATTATGACTAAGGCACTGAGGACTTCTACCTTGTACCCTCCACAGACTTTTCATGATGCCCTTAGACATTACTGAACTCTTCAACTCCCCATCACCCCCCTCTCCTGTATTAGCCATGTCATAATATGCATTGAAAAGGAGAGAACTAAGTATTAAACAGGTGTTGGTCACATTACCTTTCTTCTTCTTTATAGGTGCCCTCCTCCAGCTGCACCTCCTTCTCCTCCTCCTAATGCTTCGTGTGGATTGCTGTCTCACTCTGCACCTTGCCATCTCAGCTTCCGTTCAGTTACTTTCAAGAGCCCAGGAGAAAAGCCTACATTTCTCAGTTGTGAAAAGCCAACCTTCTGCTCTGATGGTGCCCGAGGTTGTGAAGAGGTGCCGGTGGGGCCGGCACTACTTAGGGCCCTGGCCATTACGACATCATGAATTGCACTGGCTGTTGTGATCCATGTCGGTGACAGTGGCTGGTAAGCTTCGCTGGAAAACTTAGCTACTTAACAGACCCTACGTTTTGCAGCCATGATCATTCATAGCTATCAAACAGCTGGGTTCGCTATAGTCCCCTGTGAAGCTCACTTGTATGTCCAACATAGATTTGGGAATCTCATGAGTTACTGAACTCTCTTCTGCTAACAAAGCTTGCTACTATTTTCTGACAGATTTAGTCACATCTCTTTTTTTCCCTTCTCAGGGAATTCTTGAAACGTATGAGATTTTTTACCCAGTGTGGTTAAATGCTTTAAGGCTTCCTCTTAAATATATGTTTTTAGCATCCTTTGAGAGGCAACACTTCATTTCCCGCTTTAGGCAGGCTAAAGCTTGGCTACAGCTATTACAGCTCAGCTGACAAGTAGTAGTAATATGTTCACCCACAGCAGCAAGAGTGCTTTGGATCCTGTGAGAACATCCTGAATCAAAGCGGATTTTACCAACATGCCTAAGCACAGGCACATTCCTGGTTGCATCAGTCTGGGTCACTTCTTTGGACTTAAGAAAAGGTGAAACTCATTTTCCCCAAAGGAAAGCCAAGTTGGAGGACATTCAGTTTAAAGCCTCACTTTGATCTGAGATATGATTCACAGATGCCTCTATGTGGAAGTTTGAGCATGTAAAAATTGTACTGTAGGAAGGAATTAAGCTCTAGATGGGGAAAAATGGATAAAAGTGAACTGTGAGCATGAGAGTGAAAAACAAGGGAACACAATCAGTGACTAAGAAAGAAGAGGGACTCTGACACAGAGTGTCTATGTGAAGTTGAATGCTGGACTGGTCTGGCTGAGGTTCCCACTCTGTTAATGACACTCAAGTTGGCTCTTCAAGCTTCTTTTCATTTCCTTTTTCAGCTTTTCAGGACAAGTTCATATTCCAGAGACCTGAAATTTGAAAACTGAGAGTAATGGCTCATGGTTTGTGTCTAGGTAGCAATATGAGTCACTGCCTGCACTGTAACACCATGTAAAAACATTCTTGCAAATGACTGCTAAATGAACCACTGTCAGACTGGCATTATTCCCTAGCAGTAAGGACAAGGCAATATGAAAGTATGACCATAGGGTTTGTATAGCAGAATTAGTATACAACATCACTCAATCAGATGGATCTTTAGGAGTATGTAGCGAGGGTCATGAAAAACCCAGATGGGTTTGGGAAGGGTTCCTGGAGCATTACACATGGAAGATGAGGGCTGGATGTGTGAAGTATGGGTTGGCACTCTCAGTCACCATTCCCACCTCTTTCACCTTCCCATACAGGCATTGTGACATACGAAGTGTATCAACCTGGGTCACCCTCTCTTCATTGTCTGCCACTCCTCTGAGTTTGTAACCTATAGCATACGACTCCTTCCACCAACTCGAGGCACCAAGTTAAGATTGTAGTCACCATAGGCACTCTAGATGTTTGGCGGAGGAGGAGAGAGGCCCTTCCAGACAGTTTGGATCTTTGGAGGTGCTGAATCACTTCCAGAGGTATCTCTTTTTCTTCATGGGGCACTGAGGGAGCCTGGCACTCCTGCACTCATCTCTTGCAAATGCCAAGGAATGGCCTGAACTGTTAGGCCCTCGTTCTGGAGGGACCCCTATTCCACGCCTTTTCTTTAAAGCCTTTCAGCAAGACCAACAAAGACAGAGAATGGAAGTTCCCCACTGTCCTTCCCCCAGTACAAATCCTGCCAGAATGACAATTCTCTTCTTGGAGAAAAGGACAGGGAGAATCAGACTCCCTCTCATCAGGGGCTGGCATGAGCAGAAATGCACTCTGTGGTGTTGCAAAAAGTGCCATGCTCCATGTACCACCACCATCGAACTTCAACCAGGGCTGGCCCTCTCTCTTGGCTTCATCTATGGCCTTAAAGCCATTCCTTAGCCCTAAACATTTCCATTTGTTTTCTATTTAGACATATGCTTCTAGGAAACAGAGCCTTCTGAAGAAGTCATATCTTATATTTTGTTGGTAGGGCAACTTTTCAGAGTCCCTGGTTGATTATCCCTGTTTACCTTCTGATAGCTATGTTTCCTGGATGGCTGCCATGTGTTTTTCCTTTCTAGTTAATCTTACAGCAATGATCCTGGCCTTCAACAGATATACAGTGTTTGTCCTCCTGGCGTTCAATAGGATTCAAAAACATAAACACTTTTTCATGTGTTTCTGGGTATATCAGCACTCAGAAATCAAAGGCCTTTATGAATAGCAGTCACATCCAGAACTTTAGCATTTTCAGATCTCTACAGACAAATAAGTTCATGTTCTCTCTGTCCTGCAAAGCAATAAAGTTTGCATATGACTCTCCATGCTTCTGGGAAAGAAAGCTGAGACATGAAAACTTTAAAAGCTCCCATGTCAGGAGCAAAAGCTAGTCACACAAACAGGTAGCCCAGCATAGGCAACTAAGGCTGAGGTAACACTTCATAGCAGGAAACCCCAGCCTCACACAGGAGCACAGCAGACAGAATTAATCCTTTGTCTGTCTACTTCTTTCTCCAAGGAACAATAAAATGACTTCAGAACACAGCTAACATTTTTTTAACTCTTCAGCTCCATCATCTTTTGCTTGTCTTCTGTTGTTGGGTTCAGCTTCTCTATCTCAGTGATTTGCTGTAGCTCCTTCAATCCCACAAAGTGCTCTAGGAACACTGTTAACTGAATAAGACTTTTCTCCAACATTAACACTCAGCAATGTTGAGCAGAGAAAGCAACAGACCATGGCATCATATTGTATTTGTCTGAGATAGGTTTCAATATGAAGAATTAGGTCATTGTTTCAATGTCTACACACCAGTTAACTATTAATGAATTCACAGTCAATAAAATATACTCTCTGAGTAATATCCGGTCAACAGTTAACCTAGTAGTTATGTTTGGAAAAGAGTTTATGATCAATCCCCTGTTGCCACAACCTTATATGTTCTGGAACATTCAGTTTTCAGCTTTAAACTTTCCAGCAATTTTAGGGGGGCAAAATCAACTCTTACATGACTAAGAGAAAGACTACAGCTTTCCAACAAATCTGCTTCAATATTTTCAAGCCAGAGCTAAAAGAAATATGTACCAGTCTGGGATTAAAGTCTGCCAGGGCAGCCATTTTCTGCAGAAATAATGACTGTTCTTGCTTAAGGAAAGAACATGTCTGGCTATCTCAAAGTCAGTAGCACTGAAAAAAATCCCATTCTGAGAATTTAATTTTTTATTCTCTTTTTCTTACATGTACAGCTGTTGGGTCATGTCTGAAAGAAATTGTTCTATGCAAGTTAATTAGATGAACAGTTCTCATGATTGCTTTGTCAAACTCCACTGTTTACAAGTTTTATTTGGACAAGTGTATGCAAGGCTTCAAACTTGATTGCTTGTGAATCTCACTGGGACCTTAAAAAGAAGCCAGGTTTGAATAAACTTGGTAGAGTTACAAAGTAATTTCAAAGTTATCAGTGATACACACACGCACACACATATATATGTATGTATTACTTAGCATTACTTACAGTCACTTGCAGTCTTCAAATACTTGCAGTCTTCAAACACTTAAAATGTTGATAATATTGCAGTGGTTAGTATTGCACTTCATGTCTAAATGCCCTTAAGATGCATAAAACCAAACAATCAAACCAATAAAAACCCCATAGTTCTTATTTCAGTAGTTTTAAAATGACTCACATTTTTAAATTCTGCAAAGCATCTGAAACTACCTTAAAGTTAAATCATTGCACTCAGAATCTGTTCCATTTTTGACCTAGTAGTGCCTTTCCACATTCAACTCTCTTACCCAGTAAAGTCATGTATGCAAATATCCATATGGGGTGGGGGGGAGGAGGCACAGGAGTGGGTACAAAGCAGTTTAATGGGCCAACTACAAAGTTATGATAGGGAGGGGGTATAAACAGAGTTTCTTCTATGTTGAAGCTTTCCGTACACTAATATAGAGTGACTTGATTTTGTTTATGGTGTGGGACGTAGATTGCCCACAAAGTTGTTTTTCACGGGATTCATTTGTTTGGTCCCCCCTCATTAAAGTAAATCTGATTACATTTCAGACTCATTTTTTCAAAGAGAGGGGAGCTAGCAGGGGGAGCTGGAACCACACACACAGATAATTTCCATTCAAATCCAGCACAGTGGTCCTCTCAGCCAAGTCATACTTAGAGGACGGACACAACAGGGGAAATTTTGTGCCATTCTTTGATAGGCTTCATCAGCTGGATGAAGCATGACCAATCGTCCATAACCTTTCAAGGCCCTGGAAAAGACAGAATCATGCCTACATCACGTATATCTCCACTACCAAAACAATAGGGGATACTGTTGCTGGTTGCAGGCGTGGAAAGGAAGAGCATTTAAAGTTGTAGTAACAAGGAGAAATGATTATCTTGGCAGGGAGGAAAGAGCTGTCTGGCAGAGGACATTAGAAGGGTTTAGGAGGTGAGTTGTCTTGTCCCCTCCCTGCCCCCAGCCCCCATCCTCCCCGAGACATTTCATTATCCAAGCAGCAAGTTCTTTTCTATGATGGGGAAGAAAGAAATCAATTGTGTTTTTAAAAGCTGGTTGGAGCCTACAAAAGGTGCATTGTTGCAAAATGGGTTGAGGGGGCTGGGTGCTTTGGGGGGAAAGGGTTGAACTTATACCATCATTTTGTCTAATTATGCCTGATGTTATTCCTGTTGTCATGTGGGTTACTACAAAGCCAACTGCCAGCTTGTGTCCCTGAGAGCAAAGACTAAACTGTTACGCTTGCAAGGACACGAGGCTTGTTCCCCTCTGCCTCCTCCCCCTGCCACACTACCGCAGGCACTGGCTCCTCCTTGGGACACCCAGAGGCTGTGAAGAGCTGTTGGGAAAAGAACATGGGGGCAGAAACCATCTAGGAGATACCAGCCATTTTTTCCAGTTATGAAACAACTGCCAGGGTTGTACTGCGAGACTCCAGGCACTCCTATTAGACATCCAACCAGTGTCCTGGAACTGAAACTTTCTTCTGTTTGGATGATGCATTTGCCATGTCCGATTCCCAGTCCAGGCGCACATTGAGGTTGACCCTGGAGCAAAAAAAAAACCTCTTGTCATCTCATCCAGCTTTCCTCTCAAAGACAGCTGGTCTTTTACAGAAGGAAGGCCAGACGCCAGCTGGCAGTTGTGTATTGCCAACTAGGGAAGGCACAGGCCCCAGGGCAAAATGGAGCAGGCCACAAAACCAGAGCAGCTACAGCTATCACCAACTGAAAAAACCTCATATCCATCAATAAGGTCCACCTCTTCAACTAAAGGCCAGCTCTGGCAGGTCCATAACTTGACTGTGCCCTGCTGGCACCAACTTTCATCTCTTCAGGGTTAGGGACCTTGCTGGCCTTCCAAGAGACCCTCTGGAGATGTTCAGAAAGCAAGCAGAGGTTGGGCCCTCCCCGAGAGGCTCTTCAGACAGGCATACATCCTCTTGCCAGTTTGGCTCAGCTTGGCCCAGTGAGGGTGCATCCCAATGGGGGCTCGGGGAGAGGGTGGAATTCCAGCTCTGCACCTAGATTTACGCCAGCTGAAGCCAAAATAAACATGGTCGGAATTTGATCCTTTGGCAGACCATGCCAATTCAGGAAGGGTACCTAATAGCTGGAATGGGTGAATTTGAGTCACAGGACATAAACAACAGGCCAAAAGTGTAACCCGATGTTCAAGACAGCTTAGCAAATCCTTCTTTTGTTTGCTTTCATTTTAACTTTTGTAAGCTAAACCCCCTGCCCTCTGGTTGGCCTAATAGGGGACACCATTTCACCTCTGATTTGAAGCAGACATTCAAAACAGAGACTTATGTTTTGGGTAAAAATCTCTCAGCCTAGAAGCATTGAGGTGTACTGTAAGCACAGACAAGGACTTCCTAAATCCTACAGGTCTGAACAGGTTTTTACAATATTCTTCTCTTGTTTGCACATATCAGAAAATATGTATTTGAGACCTGGTGGAAAACCAGCTTCAGAAGATAAGCTCTTAGCTGTATAAGAAGGCTGCACAAGGGTATCTTTTCTTTTACTTTTCCTTTCAGAGGACCATGATCAGCTCTGGTTTATAAAGACATGTCACCTGCCTCAGTCACAGTCTCATCTGAGCACCTTCTCCAGTATTGTAATGAACATCTTTCATGTGACTGTTCTCCCACCTTCAAAGAGTGTTCTGCTTTGGTTTATTTTTAACATGCAGGGACACACATTGCTATACACTTATGCTAGTTACAGCAAAGTCAAAAAACAGATGCTTAACTCTAAAAGCTGTCCTTGTTTTAAGGTCACCAACCTCAAATCCTCCCCCCACACCCTTGTCACTTTATTTTTTACACTGATTTACAGTGAAGAACTTGGAAGAAGAATAGGGTCTTGAAGTCAACTTGGAAGCTATCTGACCCGGTTTCTGTAGGTCAGATTTAGCAACCTTCAAAGCTAGATTGTAAAACTCACCTTTACACAGCAGTTTTCCCCACCCAAACAAATGAGTGTTGAGACAGACATGCTGGAAGCTGTAACAATAGCTGTATTGATGGGAGGGAAGATTTTATTGTAAGTTGGATTTAGGAATGAGTAATTATGCAAACAAGCAATTAACTAAAATAAATATGAATGGCTTCCTCTTGGGGATGCTTTTAGTTTGACTTGTAGCAGGACGAGCATCAGGAGATTTCTCAGGGCTGAATCAACCCTTTAAACAAAGATTAAGGAAGCACTGGCAATGAGAGGATAAATCCTGCTCTGACTCTCCTATGCATCATTAAATACTATGTGCACATGTATGCAACAGGGCCACTTTAATTTACAGAATCAGGAAATACATTAAAATACCAAAGATTTAAGCCCAGATAAGGCCCACTTTATTGACCCACCATCTGCTGAGCAGCATCATACTATTTATTCCTGTAAATTGCACTGATGCAAGACAGGACACTTCTTTCTTTTTTCCTTTGGTGGCGGCTGTTTTCTGATTTCTTTCTCCCCTGAGAAGGCAGGCTGCAGGATGCTTGCAGGATAGTTTAATACTATGGGATTGCTGTCTGCCTTATAGCTTCAGCTAGCTCAGCGCATCAGACCAGACACTTTGGAAATCCAAATGTTTCTGAGGTCAGCCTTCTCCTTCTGTAGTGTATAACCACCTTGTTTACAAGGCCTGTTCTGCCCCATGCTCCTTTGCTGATGGAAGGCAGCTGTGCTGAGAAAGCAGTGCCAGATTCCAGGAATAAGGAGAGATCTTCATGCAAGAGAAAAGGCAGCCCTGCAAATTTTTGAGTGGGAGAGAAAGTAATGGCAGATTATGTACATCATCTTTCCCTGCTCAGGAGCACTCCATCAGAAGGGACTGGATCTAGCTTTCCCTTTGGGAACGTCATGCTGATGAACCTTCAGAGAGGACTTTGCTGGAGATGCAATTGCAGGAATCACTGAAGTCTTTTGTGAATTTCCAGTCAATTTGACAAGTCAGAAAAAATATCAAGCCCACCAAAAGATTTTACTTTGACATCTTGGAAACAAAATGTTTTGACTTTGTGTTCCCAAGTGATTCCTTTCATTTTGAAATTCACCTTTCTAAGGCTTGTAGGAGGGATGAGAGCGAAGGAATCATCTTTCTGCTCTCTGACCTCTGAAATCACAGCCTTCAAGGATATTTTACACCCATTATACCTGAGCTGAAGTGGGTGCCAACAGCTCCACGTGGGCAAAGAGGACAACCCAGAACACTCTCCCTGAAATATGCTCTGGGAGGCCTCTCTCATTATCCTGTCCTCCTATATTAAAAGATTAAGGGAACTACCCTCCTATTTGCAGCACCTAAATCAGGAATTATAAACTCACGCCCCTGCCTGCCCCATGCTCTTGCCTCAGACAGAATGAACTGGACACTGAGAATATCACCATTTCATACCCACAAAATCAACAGTGAGAATTCATTTAACCACTTGCAAAGAACATCAGAGTTGCAAAGAAAGGCATAAACATCCCTGGGAAATGACTTATAAACTGCATCATGTGTTTTTCCAACCCCTGAATGCCTAAAAAGGTGACAGCCTCCAGGAGAATGTAAAAGAGAGGGTTTTGTGGGTGACGTGTATGTTGTCTTTGAGTGAGGCAAGGCTGCTAACAGGGCACGACAAAGAGTCCCCAAATTCCACCCTGGATCTAGAGCACACCTCTCAACTGCCAGGCCCAGCTTTTACACAAACAGAAGAGCACTGTGCATTCAGGGCTTGCAGCAAACAGTTGTTTCAGGGCACCAGGTTAGAGACCCTGCCAAACAGCACCCTCACATCTGTGGTGAGCAGCTGGGCACAGGGGTCTACAGCAGAAGGTGCCTGAAGCAATGACACATGGTGCCTCCCAGACTGCCCCTCACTGAGCACCATGAAGGAGGAGACAAAGTGTGTGAGGAAAAGCAGTATCTTTAATTAAAACAGGCCTTATCTGACTTCATCACTGCACAATTCTTACTCCCTCTGCCCCCTGGAGCTTCTGCTTGGTGGAGTCAGGCAGATGATCTGCTGGGGGTGAGCAGCGGAGAGCTGCAATCCTGGCTTGCCAATTTTGTGCAAAATAAAGGAGGTTTAGCTCCAGGGACAGAAACATCAGCGAAAGCGCAAGTGAATCTGGTTACTGGAAAGCCAGGACCCAATATACATTTCTAATGTTTCAGGGGATGATGCTGTGTTAAAGATGATAGGATAGCGAGCCAGCTGCTGGCTTTACAGCACTTGGAAAGGAGCTGGGGACAAAGTTCCTGTTTATGCAGAAGTGACTGAGTAACCAGTAATTTTGGGAAGAGAGCATTACACACTCCTAAAGAGCAGTCTTCCACTGGGAGTTTTTCAGTTTGTGGTCGTTGTCGCAGTGTGAGATTCACAAGCTGCTATCCAATATGCCTCAGGCCCGGGTCGTGGCTGAACAACTCAGAGAAAGTCCCCCAGAAACAGCAGGGAATCTGGTTCCTGGCAAACAGGACACAGATTTGGGACAGGGATGTGACATGCACGTGGAGTCACACAACAGACACATATACAAACACAGGAGAGGAACGGCACCTAGTGAGAAAGGCTGGACACATGTCACCGGGAGTGGATAGTGGGAGGAAGGACTTTCCCACCGTAAGCTATGCCTGCACCTCTGGACTTCAGCCAGTTGCATATTACTACCCAGAATATTGTGTTTTCTCTGTCCTCCCCTTGGCTGCAAACTTTGGGCATTTGTCTATCATCCGGCAGCTTGCTTTTGTGGCTTTTGCTGTTCGCCCTAGGAGCTGAGGAAAGCAGAAGCGACCCATGTTCTGGAGTGAGAAGGGAAGGGACAAGCTCACGTTCGCTTTGCCGAAGGATCCAGGGACTGTACAAGTCAGACATACCATGAGCATGCGTTCGGAGGCTGGACTCATCCACAGAGGCATCAGAAGGAAGCAGTCCTGCCACACCGGGCAGGCCAAGTGCTGCTCTGGTTGTCTCTCATGCTCAAAAAACTGTCCCTAATGAGCCTTGTTGAGAGTCACTGCAGCCCCCACACAAGCTGAGATCCTGCAAGAGGGCTGCTCTTTAAGCGGGCCTTGCCTGGAGGGTCCCCAGGGACACGGGGCTCTTCGCAAAGCCATGCCCGGAGCCAGGACCCCCGTTCAACCAGCGCCGAGCCCAGGGGCAGCAGTGTCAGGGGCAGAGAAAGGGGTGGGAAGGGAGGATGCTTGCTGAGAGGGAGGGATGTTCACAGCCCCGGGGTCCTGGCCAGATGCCAGCACAGGCAATTAGGTTTGCTGAAACAAACCCCCCTTCCCCCCCCCCCCACACACACACAGGAGGGATTCCTTCATCATTGCCAGATCCAACTCATTTTATTGTTTTGATAATGAGCCCCAGGCAGGTGATGCTGCTCCTTTCAGGAGGACCCCTGCCCCCCACTTATCAAAGCAAAAAAACGTTTGATGCGAGTTTCCACTTGCACGGAGGCAAAGCAGAGGGAATTCAGTGATGCTGAGGGAGCACAAATCTTATTTTGTGAGTGGCAGGCTGCATTCACCAGGTGATGCTGTGGCTGCAGCACTCTTTGGCCTCACTGTGGCCAGGATCTAATTCATGTTTCTTCTCTTTTCTGAGTCCTTTGAGGTAAAGCAGAAGTCTCAGTTCCCAGCGTGTCAAACCCCTGCTACAAACCCCCTCCAAATGCTAATAAAAAATTAAAATAAAAAAAATAAAAAATAAAATTTAAAATAAGTAAAATAAAAAGTAATTCAGCCAGGCACTCCACATGCTAGAATTCGTTCAAAGGACAAACCCGCAAAAAGGGCTGTCTAGTCTTTAATAGGAAGGAGGCAATCTGCTGGGAGCTGTGCTACACATGGGAGCTAGGAAGTCTGGGTGGGGACCCAAGTTCAGTGTCTTGGAAGTGACAGTCGCCGGTACACTGATTGCTTGAGGTCTAAGTATCTAAGAAAAGAAATGAATACACCTCTCCATGCAGAAAAAAAGTTCTGCTGATATATCCAACTCCACCAGTTTATTGCTTTCCTACATTTGTCCTGGAAACTCGCCAAGCAGTGTACACTGAATGTAAAACATTGGAGGCTTGTGACTGCTTTCCTTTGACTTTTCAAGATCCAAAGTCAGAGACAAGACTTTTTTCCTCTTTCAACTTATTTTTCCCAAAGCAGAGACAGAGCTATTCTTCCTGTGAAGAAGATCAGATCCTAAAAAAATTTTTGCCTTTGTATGCATGGCTTTACACTTCTTCTCTCAGCTCTGAGAAGTATTCTGCTTTAAAAGAATAACATGGCGAGCAGATGCCTATAAATGGAAGATGAAATTGTTACTATTAAGCCTGGGCCCTGCCAAGGCAAACAAGTGCAGGGCAAACTGTGTGCGCAAAGGAAGGGAGCTGAGAAAACTCGAAGTCAGCTGAATCATAACTTCACTTTAATTTTAACATCACTTAAAACTACATAAACACAGCCATCTTATTAATAACAAAACTAGCTCCTCGGCAGAGCTGTTGTTTGGAAAGCCAAGCCCGCGCACATGAGTGCAATGAGAAGAATCTTGCAGGAGAGACGTGCCTTCCAAAGCTGTGTTTTAAATTTAAAATAGTTGGGATGTCTGAGACGCAGCAACTTTGCAGGAGCTACGAATAGCATTTGATCTCTCTGCTGTGGTTCTTCAGGGTCCTGACCTCCACAGGCCTACAAGTTTGTCACCTTCAGTGCAAGGAATAAGAGCCATGGGGCCAGCTGCTACCTGTTCACATGGGGCACAGCTCCCCTGAACTAGAAAATGCTTGCCAATCCCAAAGGCTACCTAGCCCTGCTTTCTGCTTTCTCAGTGGAGGCACAGGATGATGCATGAAGATTCTTGCACTCTCCTCCTTCCAGGCTTTGCAAGATCAGTATGACCTTGAATGAATAAATCACATATGCCCACATTTTTAAGTACATACACACCCATTGCACATGCAGAAGTCAACAAGGTGCAGCAGTATAAATCCCCAGTGCATTTCTCCACCTACAATTTTGACTTATCATTGAGGGTTTTCTGCAGGTTATTTGAACACTCACGTGATGCAAAAGTGAGTGCTCTAGGGGTGCACCATCCTGAATGTTTATAGCTCAGTCCTACTTCTCTGTTTGCTGTTTAGTGAAATGGAGAAAATATTGCTTTACTAATTGAGGGGGTGAAAGTGATGAAGATTAAGCAATGTTCTGTAGGAGCTTTGAGATACTCCATAGCAGAGAGCAGAGCAAAGCAAAAGATTTTTACTGTTGTCTTCCAGGAGTGATTTGGTATCTGCGGTGATCTGATAATCTTCAGGTGAGGAGTGAGAGAACACTGGTACAAGGCTCGTTCTTTATTACTTCTGACATTTTATAATGACAAGCTGGCTCAGCAACTCCTCTAATATATAGCCCCTAAAGCAAAGATGCAATTCCTAATACATTCTTAATGAAACTCCCCTGACTTCCATGGCCTTGTGTTAAAGCTGAATTTGGCCCCGTCAGTGAAGTACATTTAGATTTCCAAACTGAAAACTGCCTCTGGATTCCAGAGGGACTTGAAAAACTCCCGGAGTATTTGAGCACAGCAAGGAGATTTATGTTTTTCTCTGACTTTTCACTACTCAGTAATACATTTGTAGGGCCAAAGTAAAGCCAGATCTGGCATTCTCTACTCCTGATTTCTCTACTACCCAGGGAAACAAATGACAGTATAGACTGGACCTTTAATGCTTTAAGCCCCAGAAGAGCTTTTCTAGGGTATTTTCACAGCCTCTGGAAAGAATGTATAGATGGATGTTTGAAATATAGGGCCTTGACACTTTATCTCTCTGAAGTCTGGAGAGCCACTTGTGACACAGGTTCCTGTGCAAAGGCTGAGCACTGAAGCAAAAAAAAAGCTCCTTCTGTTATTTATTTGTAGGAAAGTAGCACCTCTGGGCTCCAAGTGGACGGAGGCTTGGTTGTATTGGGCACTCTTTACTCACTGCCAAAATCAGTCCCAGCTGTGGAAGAGAAAGACAGCTGAACAGATAGGACAAGCAGGTGAAAGGAGGAAAGAGGCACAGAGAAGGTCAGTCATACAGAGCCAAAGCAATCTAGCATGGGCTCAAGGTTTCTCAGCAGCACAGGCAAGCTAAAAATCAGTAAATACAGGGCAGCACGCCAGTCAGGGAGGCACAGAAGAACACAGGACAGAAAGGATTTTCTATATCATAAAGTCTGAGTCCTGTTGTTACCAGCAACCACATCCCCACAATACCTCTCTTGAGTGTATCAAGACATCAAGAACTATGGATAGTTTCGATGCTTTTGACAGGGCTTTGGAGCTGAGTGTTGTAGTGGAGCAGTCTTTCCCACCCAGTTGGGCATGAAGCACTGTCAGACAATGGGCTGTGAAATGGCTGCAGTTTTTTTATTTCATTATTTTATGTTCTCACATACAAACACACAGCCAAAATGGTGAAAATAATAAGAGGAACATGCAAGGGACTGTCGTCTTTTTAGCAAGCTGTGAATGAAAAGTATTGTGGCCATCATGACAAAATGGTCACTGGCTTTTCTCTTTTAGGAGCAGTAGTCATATTACCAAAGGTTGAGAAGCCCAAAATAAAAGGTCTCTGGAGGCCTTTCTCAGCTCCATTTCTATGACTTTATGATCTGAAAATGACTTGGGATTTTTTTATTACTTCGGTATTGCTGTTTTCCCTCTATTCCCATTGTCTAAACGTATTCATAAGTAGTCTGTACCAAGCTGTTCTTGTGCCAACATTGTACAATAGTTTAAATAGCTCTCTTTCCTCCCCAGTATTTAGGCCCCTGATATATCTGTGGAGGCCAGTCCTATCTTTTTCAGCCTTCATTTCAGTAAACCCAAGAAGTCAGGCTCTTCCAGTCTCTGTCCATAAGTGCACTCTTCTCCTGAATGTTACAGGAACCCTTCTCTGCACCTCCTATTTTCTTAACATTGGTGGGATCATGGTAGTTCTGCCAGGGTTTGATGCCCAGAAAATATTGTCTAAGGGAAAGTTACCCAGCTGAAGCTGGACACAAAGTGAAAGGGAAGTTGATGGAAAGGGGAGCACCACTGTTGCGCCATTCTTTGGTAGCTGAGCTGACTGTGAAGTGGGTTTTATTGCCATCACAGTCCTCCTGTGCTTCACACTGCTGCTTAATAGCTCAGATGATAGTCAAGGCTACTAACCAATTGTTTTTTCTATCTACTCCTGTCTTGGTACTTCTCACCACAGTTTGTCCAGACCCCTGACTTCAAGCTGGATGACAGTGTCCACTCTACTGACACTGATCAGCTGTCTGTGAACATTGCAGCCACCATAAACCGCCCCCTCCCCCCCGACTCTGAAGGCTCCCCAGAGCCCTATTCTAAGGTCAAATCCTTGTCAAATAATTCCTCTGTTCCTTTTTAGGTCGCCCCTGGCCAGTGGCAGGAGCTACTGAGGCACCCACCTTTCTCTCAGATGGCGTTACTCCTTGGTATGCCCTAAGTTTTAGCTCTCTCTGGGACAACAAAGAAGAGTCAGTGTACGGAGAAGGATTTACTTTGTGCTGGGTCCTGAGCAATAAAACCATATGGAGGACAAGGTGAGGATAGGCCACGGCTTGTGAAGCACAGAGAGCAAACATGTTGCTCCCACCCAGCTGGAGAACAGCAATAGCTGCAAAGGAAAAGAGAAGTAGACTGAATATCGAAAAGCCACCATGTACTAAAGAAAATGTAGCTGCATTTAAAGAGAAAGGGGAGAACTACACTCCAGGAAGGATTTTATTGTTTGCATTTGTAAGACACTAAGTGTTTTTAATGATGTGTTAATGACCATATTCATCACACTGCCCTTTCTCTATATCAAAATGAAGCATGTAGTCTTAGCTGGTCATTTAGGATCCCTCTCTCCTGAAGGGATGGAGATCTGTCTCTTGAAGAAAGCTCTCTGAGACAGGCAGGATGAGCTGCCATCCAGAGCTGTCAGTCTCTTTCCACGAACTGTAGCAGGACATCTAAGCTCCCCTGCAGCTGTGCCTTGCAATCCTACCTTAAACAATGGCCACCCTCTCCTACCATGGCCAGAGATTTGAAAAGCCTAACTTGAATTGTCCCAGAGTTAGGAGTCTAGTCAAAATTCAGTGATGGGAATCCCACTGTTAACACTATTAAGCGATAGATACACACAGTCCCACAGGATTAGAAACACCCGCTGCTTACAGTATCACACATTATTCTCCCTCCCCTGCAAGACTCACATATTCACAACCACCATTCAGCTCAGGAAAATAACATTTGACACTTCCTTGCTCTATAAGTCACCTTCCCCCCTGCCCAAACAAAAATTGCTACTGACCGTATCCACCCACTGCTGACCTCGACCAGACTGAAAGGGTTGATTTAAAAGCAAATGTCTGTGGCATTTGTTAATGTGTGAGCCAAGACTTCCCAAAGGGCCCAGTGGTGTATCCAGATCACTGGTGCTGAGAGAGGACCAGCCTATGTGAAATCATCCCTTTTTACTCTCTGATACATTAGGCAAAACTGGAAACTCAAAACCCTGAGTGAACATTGATGATGGCAATCTTTATTTTAAATACTTCAGGTAGGGACTGCAAGGTTGGCTGCTATGAATGATTGTCTCTATTTCTCATTCTTGGGGTCCTCAATAAACAGGACTACAGAAAGGTAGAGCTGAATCAGGAGGCCTGGCCCCCACTTTCACCACCATTGATGTCAGAAAACTCTCTTCACTCACAGATCCAGTACATCTTAAAACTAGCTATCACTTTTTTGCTGGTGTTGTGCCCACAGAGGACATGTTTCAGACCTCCTCCCCACTGCTACTTAGAAACCCTCTTCTAATTTCCAGTTTCTAATTTTATTCATGCCTGATTTTGAACCCTTTTTAAAAAAATCTCTTTATAAAGTACCCCCAACAGTTTGAATAGTTTGTTATCAGGGCACAAGTTGTTCCCCATTTAAGGCTTTGAGATTCCCAGACTTTGGCACAAATCAAGTCACAACTAATGGCATTTTCTGTTTTTCACAGTTAAGGAAAGTGGACTTTGTGGTTCAGATATTACTGTGACCTGAGTGTTGTGTTGGAAGACATGTTTTATGTAACAACTGTTTTATCTGCAGCATTAGTCAGAGCTGACTTTTCTCTGTCCTTTGTCCTGGGGCTCTGTTTTTTGGCACCATCTGACATTTGACTCAAGAATCAGTCAGTATTTCCGTAATGATTAACCCACTGATTGTGAGCATTCATAGCTCAATGTTAAATATGGGAATACTTTGATTTCACAGATTCCGAGTGACCGTTGCTAACCAAATAAAAACGTGCCTTGAAAGCCACCCTCCAGGGCACCATCAGTCCTTTGGGGAGGCCTCGCCAGACAATCAAGAGAGCTCTTTCTTTTCACTGTGTTACACAGCACTTCTGATACAGTAATTACAGTTTAGAGAATAAGGGGTGATTGGATTCAATGGCAATTTCAAGGAAAGTGTTAAAAAATTAAGAAATGTTGGCACTGGAAAAAAATGAGGGAAATGACATTTTCAGGGGAATTTAGCTTCTTGAAATATACAGTTGTGTTCAACTTTAAGCCATTTTCTGTCCCTTTTAAGCCAATTTGCTTCTCCAGAAATGCCAGCAGTTTTCATTTTTAGCTTCTCTGAAAGGCTTGGGGATTTTTTTTAATCTTCTGAATGTTTTCAAAAGAAAACATGGAACCAGAAAGTCATTTCAAGCAAACAAACAAATGAGGAAATAAAAAAAAAAAATGCCTGATTATATAATGAAACATTTCAGGTTTTCTTCTCTTGCCATCCCCTCAAAAATCAGGAAGAATTTGGAGTTTTCTCCCTCTCTTTATTTTTCAGTAGAAAAACTGTTTGGGAAATGTTGCTGGGAGCTACTTAGAGGCTCTGTGTGGGTTACAGGTGCACGAGGGCAGCCAGTGGCTGTGGAAAGACAGTAAGTTGAGAAATCTTCTATCCTTCTCTTTTTGTCTAACTCAGGTCTCTTCCTTTGCATTCAGGCAGACAGCAAGAAGTTAAATGCCAGGCAAAGCCAAATACTTCAACATAAGAATTGTGAAGGGCATGAAAATTCCTTCTTATCTTTAGTGCCATGCATCTCGCAAGCAGGAAAAACAGCTCTTTTTTTCCATAATTGTTGTTCAACATAGGTGAGTCATTACACTGAGTTTTATGGAGCAAAACTTTCCTAGTGTCCTGCAAGTTGTGGAGAGACTCTGAGAAGAGGATGCAGTGATAACCAGCATAACCAGGAGTGGAAAGAACATGGTCTCTAGACTCAGAGCACTCAAAGTAGGAATACTCTGCTGGAAGAGAGACAAAAGTAGGTCAGAATATGGACCTGCTACTCCAGTGATGCAACTCTGACCTGGAATGACCGTATATATGGGTCCAGGAGATCACGGGATGTTTGTAAAATAGAACTTCTGTCTTGTGTAAGCAAGAGGATAAAATTATCCTGGCAGCAGCTGTTGTTTCCCAGAATGAGGATCAAGGCTGGCTGTTTTTCTTGCAGTATTCAAGACCTCAGGCTTTCCTATCCTCACGATTCTGCAACTCTCGTCCTATGCAAGTGGTCTCAAACACGCACATATAAACATTCCTCCCTGACACAGTATCCACACCAGCATGGCATAAGGTTCATCTTAACATCTCACGCCATGTAAATCTGCTTCCTTACTAGTTTCTGCAAAATAAAAAACAGTAGAGGGAAGAATGAGGAACACAGAGTAAAGAAGGGAAGACGAGAAAAATGAAGTAAATCAAGTGATTTTGGCAATATAATACCATCTTGCAGCATCCCCAGAACTTGGATGACAGACAGGTTGAAGCTTCTTTATAAAGCTAGAGGTTAAATCCCATTTCCAGTTTTTAAAGAGGACACGGACTTCTCTGAAGTCTTATTCAAATGTGTGCTCAGCTAGAGCTGTGAGGACAGATCCCATACATGAGGATGGCAGACAGGTCATTCAGCCAGTCGGGAGAGGAAGCAGAGTGGTTGGAGAAACAGATGTCTCGCCACGTGACGCCCGACAACCCGGCACCACCAGAGGAGATGAGAGAGCTGGAGCCATGCAGAGTTCCCACTCCAGCAGGTTGTGGGCTTCTTTGGGGCTTGCTGCTTTGCCGGCTGGCTGCCATCCCACACAGCCCATTCAGCATCGTGTTTGTAGGTCAGGCTTGAGCTCAGCAAAGATAAAGTGCCTTTCCACCACACCATGAAACCTCAGTGCTCCCCCTTCCCCCTCCAGAGAGTCCACATACTTCAGTTGTTATTTTCCTGGGCAAAGGGGAGGGTGAGTAGTAGATTTGCTTTGTTACTGGCAGTGCTTACCACCGAAGTGTGGGCCTGGATCTGCTGCTGAGATAAATCAGGGGAGATGGCAGGGTGGTCAGGTGAGCATCTGACCAGAGCTATAACAGCACATTTAATTTACAAGCAGGAGGAAGGTTTAATATTTCTGTCCTTGTGTAAATACACTCATGCAGCATTCCTCCACCTGCCTCCCAGGGAGCCAGGCTAGTTGCCACGGGCTAAGGAACAGAGCCCAGGCCGATTTTTCAGGGCACTGTAACCAAGCAGACAGAATTATTAGGCATTCAGTAAGGGCCGAAGATATCTTTGGCTGAGGGGGCAAGTGAACACCTGGCTGGCTAGATTATATTTATTGCAATATAAAAGTATATTCAGACAATAAAGAGATGTGCAGCCAGATACTGGCTGTGACAGGCAAGATGTAGCAAGCTTCCAGTTTCAATCTGTCCTTCACAATCTGTCTCCCAGAGCTCGCAGTCTCCATCGCCCAGATCCAGTGATTCGTGGACGTGCCCCTTCAGTGTTTCTCATACTAAAAGCAGTCTCCTGACCACTGACCCATGGCTTCTTCCTATGCCACAACCCTGGATGGAGTTTTGCTTCGTCAGGCTCAGGGATAAGAGCATCACTTCCATCCTGTCAATAATTTCACTTTGTTGCAATTTGTGGATTTCTCGAGTGCCTGAGGCAGTGTCTCCTGAATTATTACTCACTCCTGGTGGAAACAGGAGAAAGCAAGGGTGTCTGTCAGCTGTGGGAAAGCTCTGCCTCCCTCTCCTCGCAGTTGCTCGCTGCGCTTATGGGAATAATGCCCCCAGAATACACTGCGGCTGGCCATATTATCAAAGATCTTCAGAGGGGATCTTTTCACACGGTGCAAAGTGCCAGCCACTGAACAGCTAACCTGATATTGAAGGACACATTGCATTACAGGCTCTGAACCGTCTTTGTTTTAAAAGTGCTGTCTTTTGTGTGTAACTCTCTAACTTTCCGTCTCTTTTTACCTTCTCTGGGGCCATTCTCTGCATCCCTTTTTCAGCCCTTATTTTTCTATTTTTCTTCTCCTGTTCAACTGCCAGACAGCTTCTCTCTGTGTGACATGACCATCAAGTTGTGGGTTCAGCTCACTGAATCTAAATTTTGGGTATATGTTCTAAACTGGTCACCTAAACTCCCATCGCTGAAAGAGAAAGAGACATTCCAAAAGACAAATCTTCCCTGACCATTTTGATTTCTCGGTTAGGCTGGGAGAAATCCTTTCCTGCAATTACCAGCATCTCTCCAGCAACTATAGAGGAAGTCCCATTTATATAAGCCACCCACTTTTTAGGTAACCAGACTATGGTGAGATGAATCCTGCCCCTACCTTCAGATAATTGAAACAGGAACTTTCTCCTGTAGCTTCCTTTGTCCTTTTTAAATGACCATAAGCACATGGGAAGTTTGGGGCTTTTTCTTCTTGGAAAAGGAAGGTTTGATATGACTAAATCATTAGGAAAGATTAATGACAATATCCAAGTACCACTTTCCACCTTCATTTCACGTCAGAGCTGTTGCTTGGTTCATCTGTATCTAATGAATATGAGCTGCCATCACTAGATGTGACAGCTGCTGTCTTGCTTAGTTTACAGGGACTGGATGGGAAGCTCTGCAGTGAAAGCTGTGAATTCTCACTGCTGCTCCTGGAAATCAGGCTCTTTCTACTACCACAGATCCTGAGCACAACCAGGAGTCTTGCACAAGGCCTCGCCAGTGGGCTAGACTGGACCTTTTCATCACCAAGGCCCCTTAAATGCTTTTAAAACATAATATCCACAGGAATCACTTCACCTAGGACTTGAATACAAATACTCCACAGCAGGGTGAGACTCTTTTTTCTGGCACAGATTTACTGCATGGTCTATGGATCAGCTAAGGACAGACGATCATTTCTGTTCAGCATGGCACAAGTGCCTTTCCTTTACTCTTCTAACATGCAGGTGGGGGGCATGGCTGTTTAACAGCACTCAGGAACATCACATAACCCTATAGGGAGGGAAGGGAAGAAGTTGCTTCCAGTTTAAGCTGGTATTAAATCTGCATTGCCAATACCTAGCATTTGAAAGTCATGCTCCAGAAATCAAGAATTCAACTTTAAAATCATAAAGGTTTATTTAACATGACAACATATGAAAGGGACAGTGTCTGATTTCAAGTTTTTCAGCCCTTAAAATATAAGTTTCTAGTTGTACAGGCCAACTCCAAAAGTTGAGGAGTCCGTTATTATTCTTACCTAAAACTGAGAGGATATGCAATTATCTGACTCCAGGAGCAAGGGTTTTAGGCAAAACACATCCAGTTTGATGAAAGGAGTTTGATGAAAGGACACAATTCTTCCATTCTTCCCCTCCAACCCAAACCTGGAGGTAGAAATGCAAATCCACATCAATTTAAACCATGGCTTCAGGCTATGGGGTTTTGGCCCAGTCAGCGCTTACTTTTAATATCAAAGCATGAACAGTTTTACATGCGGAGCACTGTTTTTTACCCAGAAAATACTCCCTTCTCAGACTACAGCTAGATGAGCTATTCAGATATGACAGAGCTGAGTAAAGAGGTGACCATCCCTGGACCTTTGCTGGTCTCCTTCTCACCACCACTGCTGACCATGTCCTGAGATCGGCTGGCACAGGTGGCTGTGTAACCCTCATAACACAGCTCCACCAGAACAGCCCAGGTTCCTTTTTGGGCTAGTTAGCATGCAGCTGAGCTGATCGACTGGGAAGAGAGTGGAGGCAACAGAGATGAACAGCTGGAGAGTAATAACTTTTTAAGGGGATCGGCTGCCACTAGAACAGCATGTCTGCTCACAGCTTTGCTGCCAAGCATCTGTTTTCCTCCTACCTCCTGATGTGGTCTAGCTTCTTTGCTGTTGCTCTGACTGTTCTCTCCTTCATTTCAGAGACTGCGTTTCTCAAATCCATATGCATCCTCTTGGGTGCAGAAATGGCTCAGCAACTCCACAGGTCCTGCCAGTGTGTTTGAGAATTGCCCCTCATCCCCTTGTGCGTTGTTCTGACTAACAATGTCGCGACAAACAGGTTTAATCAAGCTCCCTGAACAACTAAAATCTCCAGGGAGTCCAAATTTATATATTTTCCTAGGCAGAGTAATATCACACTGAGTATTGAATGACAGCTAAAAACCACATCTGGATCTTGCTCTATTATAATACATCCACAGCCCTAAGGGGAAGCAGTGTGGTTTAGTGATTCATGAAACCTGGATTTTATTCCCAGCTCCTCCACTGCCTGCTTGAGTGACCTTAGCTAAGTTATTTTACTCCCCTGTGCTTCCATTTTGCCATCTGCGAAGATGTGGGGATTGATACTGTCTCTGGCCCAAAGTGCTTTGATATCTTCCGAAGTCAAATGCTAAGCGTTATTGCTGGGAATGTCAGCCCCACGTACCATTTCTGCACGGAGCTGCACACAGGTAGGCTGCATGCTCCACACCTTTCCTCCCCATACATATGTAGTTTCCCCCACACCTAGGTGTTCATCTGCAGGCTCCATGAGGCTGTCCTATTTCTTTCCTCCTGTGCTGTAACTGGCCAGGCCCAATGCAGCCGGGTAGCCGGAGCTGTGAGCCGTAGATGTGCTGTCTCTGCTGCATGCAATCCATGAGCAGAAGGGATCCCAGAGCATGGAGCAGCATCTGGGGACCATGCCATCCAATATGTCCTGCTAGAAAGCAACATGCTCAGTGGCAGTCTTGTCATTCCATCCGCTGTGACAGACATGTATTTCATGGCCTGCTGTGCTAGTTTGTGCGTGTTGGGAGACACAGAAGCAGAGATGTCTGTGCAGAGCTGGAGTAGGAGGGACTGAACCTCCCAATTTCCCTAGAGTGAGAATAACCCAAGAAAATCTCTGGAAAAAGAACAGTGCCTGTGACATAAAAAGTTGTGTCCTATGGAGAGGTGGTAAACACAGCCAACCCCTCTGTAGGTCAATATGAAGATGTGATTGCCTCTCTGTATGTTCTGTGGCCCATCTGTCTGTGACCTACTGAAACACAAACAGTTAAGCTCCTGAAGACCAGCGGGTGACAAACCCTGCCTTTCCTTTGAGAAATATTCCCATATTCCCCAGGTTACAACCCACTAGATAACAACCTTGAGCTGAATGTTATCACAACTGAGATTTCCCACCACAGCAACATACAGGATACTTTTTGGTTTAGTACCCACTCCAAAAAAAAAAAAAAAAAAATGCATACAGCTAAATAAAGTGAAGGTTCACAGATCTGACAAAGCCTTTCAGTGGGAATCTGGGACGCTTTTCAAGTGTTACCGACTGCTTTATTTTCCCATGGCTCTTTCCAAGATAATAATTGCTTCGCAGATGTTTCCCTCAGGACAGTGAGATGTTCAGGTACTGGGGCGAAAGCTGAGGCTTTGGGCTATCATTCACAAAGCTACTGTTACCTGCTGTGTTCTTACAGAGTGCAACCTTTTCCCATCACATAATTTCTTAGGCGTCTGGTTTATCAGAAACACTGTAAATTTGAGCCCGATGACTAATTGTGCCTGATTTATGTGAATGACGCGGTTGTGTCTGTATACAATGTGAATAAGAAAGGGAAGGCACTTTATTTCTGCCACACATGGTAACACACATGCCCAAACGCACGACTCTGAAATATATTACTCAGCATTTCTGAAAGTCAAGGCACTTCGACATCTGAAAACGTTTGAGCTTCCAACTTTTGACACATCAGTAGCTTTTATATAGCTGCAAAGACAAAAAAGCAATGCTTGTGTTTACTCTGCCACCTCATGTGTATATTTCTTCATCCTTAAATTGACAGAAGCAGTGTGGAATCTCCCTTTGCTGGAGGCTGGGGAACCACCTTGGGAGGAAGGAACTTTGCTTCATGTCCTCAGTGTCACAGAGAAGATGGTAGTTATCTTCCTTCCTAGTAACACTGTGGCCTTGGCCTCCCTCTTTCAAAAACAGGGCTCATTAAACAAGTGACTCAGGCCTTGGGAACAACTATGCCCTCATGTGGTAGGTGTGAGGCCTGTAAAACCCAGCTCTATGGGCACTCACAGAGCCACATAGCAGTGTGGACAATGTTTGTGACTGCTTGTGATGTGTATGGTTATACAAACCAAGGCGATGGGAGGAGGAGCTCATATTGGTGGTGTAACGACTGGGCAGCTGCTGTTAGGCCCTGTCCTGGTGGGCTACCTGGGGAGGATGTTGGAGATGCTCACTGCAGTCATGCTAAGTGACATGCAGGCTAAACCTACTTCCAAGGAGCAGGGATGGTAGATTTGGGAAGCTCTGTGGCATCCCACAACCAGCATTGGGGATGGCTATGTTGAGTGAGGGTTTCATTACACCGTCAACTGTAGGGTGACCTGAACTTGCTCCCCTTGAACTAACCTCTAAGCAATGCAACAGACACTGACTCTGGCTGCTGCCAAGTTGCCTTAAGTCCAAAGCAGTGGAGCTAATCCAAAAGTGGGACAGACACAGACCTGAAGCAAATGAAAGGAAGTGGTGCTTCATAGCATCATCATACCCCATGAGACAGGAAAATCACCTGCATCAAGGAAAATGGTGCAAGGCTGCTTCCTTCTTGCTTCTGAGACCACTCACAAATTACTGCTTTTATCTGCCATGAAATGGTCAAGGAGAAGAAAAGACCTGGCCCAGTGCTGCAAACTACCTGTGCTCCCCTGTAGGAATAGGAATAGGAAAGTAGAATATTGTCCCTTTCCCACCACCCTCCCTTTCCAAAGAGTATGACCACCCAATAACTCCTCCTCAAGACCTGAACATGAAGTTGTTCTGATAACCAAGAACAGTTACTCTGTCACACAGAAAATCTCCTTTTCCTTCCCTTCCCATATGGCAGCTTTTATGGAGGATCTACAAAATTAGAAGGAGCAACTTACTCTCTTTCCTCTGCTGCTTTAGGTCCAGCCAACCTGTGTGTCACAGGCCATATGCTTCCTGACACAACAGATTCTCTTTTCTCTGCAAGTGCAGGGGAGAGGAAGGGGAGTGAGAAACCCTGAATGCAGCTGTGAAACTTGGCTTTAATTTGGTTGGGCAGAATGTTGAAAACTACAGAGGTCTGACCAGGCAGGGATTTGTACAGTTAAAAGAAAAATATACTCCGCCTTACATTGCTCTTTTAAAGTGGTCTTTCTTTGCCTCTCTCCCATATAACAATGGAGGGAATATTTTCTGCCTAGTCACATTCTCACACACGCACAAACCAGCCTGGAAAAGAAGCCAGATATATCACTTGGGATCTTATCCAACAGTCTCCTAGAAATAGAAAGCCAACAAGAGAAAACACTTGGTCACTGCCAGACTCCAGTGCCTCTGTCTGAGCTCAGCTCCTTGGAGCCAAAGCGGTCACTGTAATGTCAGGACATTGGATTTCATCAAAGCTGTGTTCGCTGCAAGGAGCCCTGCTTGGGAAAGGCAGCCAGCCCCACAGCTGATCAGAGGGGGTGATCTTTGATCTTCAAAGTGCCCTGAGAGCATGCGGTGATGCAGAGAGCCTGTACTGCTGCCTAGTTTTGGTCAAGAGAGGCAATGCTGTTGCACCATAGAAACTAGCAGGAGCTGTTTTCCATGCAAGCATCTCTTCCCAGAAGCTCAATCCATGTCTTCACTTGAGTATTGTTGCTGTAGCCTGAGTATACACGGGGGGCTGGGCAAAGCTGGCTTTGGCACCAGTTGTTTTTTGCAGGACAAACAGGCCAAAAACTAACTCTACCTTCCTCCCCCAGAGCATTAGGATTCAACTTGGACAAGTACTGTTTGAAGGATCTCTTTAAACATCAGCAGCAGATTCATCTTCTCAGAGAAGCTGCCCAAACTTACCAGGCTGGGCTACCCCACAGTGTGATCTGTTTTATGAGCAAGGGTAAAACCCTCTTTGCTTCCACATTGCACAATATTATAGGAGAGAGAGAAGGCAAGAAGAACACCTCCCTCCAAACTATCAGCTAATTAATTAGCACATGCCTGGGTGTAATGTTTTCAGCAAAGCCTTGTCTGTGTGCTAATTAGTATCATTAGCTGGTGCCCCAAGGAACAAGCTTTGATTACCCTTCTCTTAGTGATTATACCGGAACAGCCAGACAAATGTTCACATTGGTCATAAAATTATCTCAGCTCTTTTTAAAGCCCATCTACAGCCTTTAACTCTCTGACCTGCTGTGCTGATGAGACATCCACATACTGACTGAAAGAGATCACTTCTTATTAGTTAACACCTGCCGTTAGACGGCCTGGCATGCACGCATAGAAAAAATACAGCCTTTTATGAGGTTAAGCTTTTCCTGTAGATTTGCATACTCTTTTAGCCCTAGCTGTGGTCTGACAGAAAAGGTGCATTTGGCTGGATTGTGCTGCCAGAAGTAGCTCTCTAACCCAGATTCGTTGGTGATCCCTGAGCAGGCTGTGTAGGAGGAAATTAGGCTGACCTCTGTTATTATTTTACTATCTATGGATACATTTGACCTGGAACCCTCAGATCTCCCTTCTAACAGACAGCATACTCCAGACACTTGGGTCCTCCAAGCTCTGTGCAGGGAAGGGAAAGAGCAGAGCATCTTGTGTACTGTTCCACGATCTCTCTAGTCTTTCCGCCATTACAGAATATGTCCCAGTGGATCTGCCCTCTTTACTTCTCTCTGGATTATGACGTGCAACGGACACTTAGGAAAAAGTGTTTTTCCTAAGGCAGAACATGCTTCGGAGAGGTTCACTGGGTAGGCTGGGATGCCACTGCTCTTGACATGCTCCTTCTCTCTGAGCCCAGAGGGGCCGAACATGACAAAGGGCAATGGCAACCTCCATGGAGCTGCTCTACTCCCCCCAAGGTGGATGGGGAACCACATCCAGACAGTTAGGCCAGATACAGGAAATAAAGCAACAAACCAGCTTGTGGTGTTAGAGTGGTTTGCCATACGCTGGCCAGCGGAAGAGGGCTTTTGATAGAACTGAACAGAAAAAGAGGAAAAAATACCAACAAGAAAGTCTGTGTTTGAATTTCTCTCTGTAGTCACCCTGTCATGCTCATATGTATTTTCTCTGTTGACTGCCCACAGGTTTTCCAGGGATTTGAGTTTTACTAGCAGAAGTCACATTTCAAACCCATGTGCTCACACGTTGTGTGAAACCAAACATCTAGCTCTATGAATGAAGACATTGGTGTTTTATATACACACTCCTCTTCAGACTAGAGTATAAAACAAGCTTGAAGCTTGTGAAAACAGGTATAATTAGCCATGTCACTCAGCTTGAGATAAAACTTTGATAAAACCTACATTCAAAAAAGCTGACAATCAAATGGATACACAATAACCGCGAACAATTCTTTCTTCACAGCCAACTTAATAGGATGAATTAATAACTGCAAATTACTTACTTCAAGGGAGGACTTCTCTAATAATTAACGTCACACTGAAACAGTCATGAACAACTCCTTCACCTCTCTATGGGCAGCCTTTTTTTTGTGCTGGAACACTGAGTGTGGTGGAATGAGTGAAATGGTACTTGCAAGTGCAAGAAATCAGAAGCTAACAATGTCATGGTGAGAAAAAGAAAAAAAAGGAGAAGGAAAAGGAAGAAAGAAAAAAAGAAAAAGAAAATGAAAAAGAAAAAGAACTACAGATAATTGTGATAAGGGCTGTGGTTAGTAGCTGAATGCCATTTTGGCTGCAAAGTAGATGGGAAAATAGCTCATAGTGGATGTAGAAGAAAATGAAATGCAAGCAGACATGTTTTTAGTTCTCCTAGATACAGCCCACCATATGCATTTACAGTGTTCAGAAGGGACAAGAGCAGTGCAGGAAGGCCTGTGTAAAATCCTAGAAGTGTTTTTCAATCCACAGAAACAGGAGCATTGTCCAAGGCACTGAAGAAACAATAGATCAGTGTATTGCCAAACTGCGCAAAATGGCTGACTCATGCAATTATCAGAGCCACTATCACCAAACAGAACAATATGCCCAAATTGAAAAGGAATGTTAGAAAGACATGGGAAGACTCAACTGAACCAGTCATATGCCAGTTGCAAAATCAGGGCTGGAAGGAAGCTGGGAATACATTGTACGAGACAAAAATTTACAAATGTTCCCATTCATCTTCCTGTCAAGCTGAGCAGGCACCAAGCACAAGGGCCCAGCTGCCTCTGGAGAGAGGAGCTCTTCGGACATGCTGACCTATCACCCTATGTAGCCGAATGCACAGTTGAGGTGTAAGCTGGAATGTCATCATATGCAGTTTCCCAAGAAAGTGTTGTGGAATAGGAGCCAGTATCCAGGAAGGCAGGACTGATGAAACTGCCTGGCCTTCTCACAGCACCCATCACAGACAAAACAATGAAGAACCTCAGCCAGTGATTACCAGGCAATGAAACCCCATTTAACATGCTTTATGTTCATATTTAATCCAGGAATGGCTTTTGGGTCATATCCCCTCAGACTCAGAGTAGTGCTACCATCAGGGAAATGGCAAATTTCCTTATTTTAATAAAGTAAATTATACTAAATTGAATTTAAAAAATTCTAACTCACTCTTACAATAGACAACAAATATATTTGACAGGCCATTGTCAAATTTCTGCATGTGTCCTTGATAGCAGCCACAACCACTACCCTTAATACAAACACATATAGTACACACATATACTCCTCCATGCTACTGGTTTTAGCCCTGTTAGAATGCACTTAGCACTCAGCCTGGAGCAACAGTGAAAAAGGAGAGAGAGGTTCTCAAAGCAGAAAACCTACTCTGACTGGGGATCTAAATCTTACCTTGAACTACAGCACAGATCTCAGGTCAAGATCCAATTAGTTCATTAGAATAAATCATGTGCCCAGGAGCAAGATACATTTGTGGAACTCATAAATCCTTGTTTGTGTAACAGGCTGGTTACTGGCCATGAATGTCCCTGCAGCCAAACACCAAGAGCAGGGTAAGAGCAGAAGCTACAAGCTCATCTGAAGAAACTCAAAGGAAGGTTCCCTGTGTAGACCTTGCTGCTTAGGCTCTCTTTTGTTCAACCCCTCTTAGGCATTTCTGGAAAGCAGATACTTGGCTAGGTGTCAGCTATTCTGCTCAGTAAATATCAGAATAGATGCCAGAAAATACCTTATCCATCAGAAAATCAAATGGAGAACAGACTCATGTGGTCACAAGATAGATGTTTATTTAATCGCCAGCCCACCTGTATAGCATTAAGATGGGCAGAAGAACCTTTGAAATCCTGCTTCCTAAGAGCTCATGAGTTAACGCTATCCTTCCTCTCTGATCTAAATTGCAGTTTTGTAGACTTTAAGATCATAGCTAGCACATTAACTACCTGAGCAGGTCATGACATTACAGGTTCATTTTGCTATCTCTTATAAAAAAGATAAAAAGGCTATTAAAGTGGATTGTGCTACAAACAGTGGAGCAGTGTAATGCTGAAACATAGGAAGTGGAGAGTAATTTATTTTCTGAACATGCTTATTGAGGAAGGATGGGTACCTGCATCCAGCAGTGACTTGATCCTCACTCTTCCTGTGCTGGAAGAAAATGCAATCAGTGTACTTGACCAAACGTCGTTCTCTTTAGCTGATGATTTTCTGGGATCCCAGAGCAGAGCATGGTAATATAGCACAAAGTTTCACAACACAATAATGAGCCACTATCCTTGTCATCACCTGTCCTGGCTGACTTGCTCATGTGGCTTGCCCAATTTCTGAACAAAAGCTGATTTGTCTGGGATGCAGTTATTTTTAAGAACACGTACTAACTGATCGCTCACAAAGCCTTCATTATTCAATTCTGCAGCGAGGGCTTTGGAGACATGAAAATGCTTTTACATGTTGCACATAGCTGTGAGCCTGTATATTTTCTCATTTTGTTTTCAGGGGAAAAATTGGAACAAAGATAGCAGGACTAAACCAGAGCCCCTTTTTCTTGCTGGTAATCCTCTTGGGACCAGTCCAATTCTGTGTCTCCAAGTAACTCTTTCCTCTCTTGCATTGTTTGCATCCATTTCTTCCCTCACAATATTTCCTTGAAGAAACCCTGCATGCCCTGCTAGCAGCTGATCTGCAAACAGAAGCCTTAGTTAGCATCACCAACATCTTTTCCCATATTTGGGGCTTTTCTTACAGTGATGGGAGTCAAATATTTCATAAACCAGTTCATGTTCCACCCGCCATAAGCTTCTAGGCCGATGAACATGTCATCATTCTCCTGTAACGGGGGAATCAGCAGCTGCTGTTTGAGTACTAAATAATGGTGTTGAGTACTAAATAATGGTGTTTTCATGGCTGCTGGGAATGGGCAATTTTTTCTTTGGGGTTTTATAGAAAAAGGCAGGATCTGGAAATTTCCTCTGGAGAAGACTCCACATTTTCTTCCTTACTTAGGAGCAGGAAAAAAGCAGACAAAAATTGAAATTTTCCAACAAGGAAAATTCTGAGGGAAGAGGCTCAAAATATTTTTCAGGACAGTTAAAATATTTCACCTAATAAAATGGGACTCATTTTTTTTTTTTGTAGCTTTAATATTCATTTTATAATATCTATTATAAAAATATAATGGTTGCATTTTTTAAAAACTGGATGTCTAAAAATTCAGTTTCTAACCAGAAAATGTTAGCCTTATCAAAAAATTATCTTGAAACAGACATACATCAAAATCCACGTGTGTGCCTGTCTCTTTCCATACACTGTTGTTTTATGAGAAAAAAGATGTTTCCTTGGGAAATTTCCACACCACTTTTATTTAATGATGTTGTCTGTTTGTGTAGTCTCTGAATAGTGGTCCCCTAAAATCAACAGCAATAAATATTGGTTTAGTTTTGACTATACAAATTCTCCAGTCACTTCAATCCTACATGCCTCTGAAGCAATTGGTGGATCAATAAAGAATGGCAGTGAAGCCATGCAGAGTCTGCGTGGGCTCACAGTGATGTTCAGCATCTCAGGTCCAGATATGACCAGACCAATTTCTCTTTCTTTCCTCTCTCATTGAAAAGGGTTGAACAAAGAGCTCGTGAATGATATAATACCATACATTGGAATGTGGGATCCTGATCAAAACTTCATATCGTGGGCATACTTCTGAGGAAACGGACAATGCTCTTATGAAGAATTCTAGTATAGGCTATGTCTACATCAGGGTAATGTGGCACAATAGGAACAGATCTGTAGTGTGCAACAGTTATAGCTGGGAAGCCAATATCCACTATATGCATTCCTGATGTTTTCCTGCAGACTACCTCTAGCTTGGCCCCATGGACAGAAATATCCCAGAGTGGATTGAATACATTAGGTTCACTTCTGTTTAGTTTTACCTGAGACCACTCTGTGATGGAAACCAAAGTTTTCATGTGGGCAAGTGGATAAGTGGATGTGATCATGAGCTGCACTTCAGCAGAACATTCCTGATCCAGAGTAATGCACCCACATAGATGCACGCAATATATGACACTGAAGCTTGCCCGAGTCTTTAGGCATTTGAATAAAATTTGCTCCAACTCTCACTAAGAGTTAGGTGGCGTAATATGTTCTTTACATCTCTGGAGTTTATTTTATAGCAGCTTTCAGACACGCATATGAAGGAGAACAAAACTATTCTGCATTTCATGTCCACAAAACCAGCCCACCACATAAATTGTGATTTTAGTCATGTCTTCTTTGTAATTTTTAAACATGAGCTTCAGCTGGGTTACATGGCAACAAAATGAAAGTGGATTCCTTGGATAGACCCAGTAAGTTTCACACTAGCTCACCTGGGCACTGTGGAGATCATAACCATACCAAGACGCTCAGTATACTTTACTACCTGAGGCCTCCTCCTAAATCTTTCTTGCTTGGCAGCCCTTCCTGAGCTTATGTTTCTCCACATAATATGTTAGCAAAATTCACCTAGGTCTTACAAAGCCCACGAGGTATGTCTACATGAGCTGTAGTTACCCCCTCTGACTGCAGTGGATTTAAACCTCAAGGGATTTGCCCCTGTATTGGCTGTATGTACTGAGATGGCAGGAACTGCAGCACAAAAAGGACCTCATGGAGAGAGATCTTTCTAGTGAACCAGCAAGATGGTCGGCACTGCATGTTATGATCAGCAGTTGCAAAACATTGCTGTGATATCTCCTCTATGAACCAGTAGCACCCATGGGACCACACATTTTGATGACAGCCATATTCCATTGTCAATATAGGAAGATTTCTTCATCAGAACTGTCAGGAACAATCATTGAGGCATCAGAGCTGGCCACCAAAGGCTCTTCTCAAAAAGTTAGGTACTTCCCATATCACTGAAGCTTACCTGCCAGAAGGACATTTAAGAGCCAGGCTGGTGTGTCAAAAGGAAGGAAAAAGCCCTCCTGATCAGATGATTTCCCCTCACCTGTGCTGAACGGACAAGGATCTGTAGGTCCTACCTATTTTTCACGGAAGCCAAGTTTTCTCTGAGGTTTTGTTTTTAAGAACATGCACCAATGAACTGCTCACAAGGCACCATTTCTTTAATTCTATAACAGAGGCTTTGCAGAAATTAAAATGCTTTTATATTTTGCACAAAGCCAAGAGCCCGTGTATATCTCTCTTTGTTTTCAGAGGGAAACTTGGAACATGGAGAGTAGGAGTAAACCAAAGCCTTTTTTTATTGTTGCTTGCCAGCCCTCTTGGGTCTGGTCCCGCCTCTTGAGTAACTATTTCCATGCTTTCTGGACAGCCATGCAAAGCCATAGGGCTATGTTTGTACTGTTCATGGTGCTTTGACTACTTTTGATGGTTGGGCACAGTGGCCCAACCATCACAATGGCAATCCAAGGAAGAATCATGCAGAGACAGAGGTCGTTCCACCCAACACAGCTATCATGAAACTGGGCCCCAAAACCTGCTTTTTCTTTCTGAAGACTGCTGATAAACTGGAAAGAAATCTTATCAAGAATGAATGGTGGTGGACTGGTTTAAAGAACAGGTTATGTCCATATTGCCAGTGGAATGACAAAGTCTATGTGGAACCTTGGGATAGTCTAAATGACAAATGTCAACTAATGTGGCTATGTAAACACCACAGGAAGCACATCAGGAGATAACACTGCCCAACAGTTCCATTTTTAAACATTTGCCTTTTTAATTTGTATGTGATTATAGAAACCATGAGGTGAAGGAGCATGGAGGGAGTTCTAGCCCTTCACAACATTCCAGACCCGTAGTGCCTCACTGGTCAAGGCTCCTCCTAGTCTTCTGCCAATATCTTTGAACTGAAGCACAAAGCTCCTAACGCCTCAGTCCTGTGTATAAATATGTGAGTAATAAAATCTCTGCCAGCATAAGGCAGTACTCTGTTGAATCCGCAGCCCCTTTTTTCCCTTAGAGAAAGAAGTTCTTAATCGAGGACCCGTTTGTCTCCTAGAGGATTTGCTCCAGACCCGGCCCCCATGCCCATTCAATGACTCATTTGAAAACAATCATTTTCTGAGAGTCTTTGTTTACGGGTATTTGAGCAAATAAATGTCAGCTCCTCCTCTCTGGTTATTAATGATGCAATTGCTCAGCTTTGCATGCACAAATTCTGCATCCTTATCTGGTGTCTCATCTCAGACACAAATTGAATGACTGACATAAACCATGTGCATCTCCTGTACTTCAGCATCATCAGCAACAGCTAATCTCCTCTAGGATCATCAACTGAGCTCTACCTGCGGGGAATCCATGGGGGCGGATATTGTAACAAGAGCTAGCATCTCTTCTTGTCCAGATACCTTCTCTTGGAACCCATAGGGGGGAGGGCAAAGTCTTGACTAAGAAAAACAAGATTAAGGTGACCCCTGCAGGGATGGCCTACACTACCAACTTGTTAGTCAACTGAAGAAATTAGGGACCTTCAGGTTCTCCTTTCCCATCAGAGCATAATTTTTAAAGGGTTTGGGATACAGACCACTAAAGACTGGTACCAGAAGAATATAGCAAGGCATATTGGATTATTTTAATTAAAAAATGCCAATTCATGACAATTTAAACTGTTCAAAAGAAACAGATAATAGTATAGATTTTTTTTTGAAGATAATAGTATTTTTTTTAATCACCAAAAATGTATGCTCCAGTTCGTCTCTTTTATTCAAAATGCACTTCTGTTTTAAACTGTTTACTGCTGATCAATTTTATTTTAAAGGTTAAAATCTAAACCTAGCATTCCAAAAATTTGTTTTATCAATGCCACTTTTTGCAGTTTGCCAATTAAAGAGAGGAAAAATAAACAAAATGTTCAAAATCTCAAAAATTTTCCTTAAGAAAAGAGTTTCTTGCATATATCTGTATTTGTCTATCAAAGGCAATTGAATAGTTTTGACTCCACCAGATAGGTGCAATGACAGTAATGGAATAATAGACTATAGTAACATTGTTACTTCTAAGCTATGCATCATTGTGATTTTGCCTCCACCTCTTTTTCAGCCATTATAAGTTTTAGAAAAGAAGCATGACTGATGTCTGTCAGAAACTAAACTCTAATTTTGTTCATGCATTTGTGCAAACAAAAATTGAGACTTCCCAAATCTCATTGATTCGGCTGACTTAAAATACGTGTCTGTACCAGTAAAAGCTGCCACCCTTTTTCTCCCTTGCAGTCTTATGAGGTAGAATCCAGCTGCTCATTTTTCTAATGTAAGTCCCTGATTAGCTTCTTTCTGCACTTGCAGTTACTGTAGCAAAAGAATAGGCATGAAAATTATTTTATTGTTTTTGGAGCCAGAAACCTGTATTGTCCTTTATTTCCTAGCTCTCTCATGCTAGGAGACTGCAGCCTCAACATTCATTGGTCCCAAAATACTCATGAAACTTCCTATAGTCCCTGTTTCCAGACAGAATTTAGGACTGTCTTTCATCTGAGATACTCATATAGCCTTATTGACAAATTGCCTGAGTGTCTCACATTCTTCTCTGTATTTATTTTCCCAACATCTCTGGGAAAACTCTGTTAGTTAGGAATCAGACTAAGGCTCTCCCCAAGCCCTGATCTTAGGTACCTGACATTTATTCAGGTGGAAGACTCCCACTGATTTCCATGAAAGCAAAGCTGTTAAGCACACTGGAAGCCAACAGATACGAGCACATAATTATGGCAGCTTAGCAAGTTACCACCCCTTCCTCTGAGGTTTAAGGTAACCCATTTCACCTCATGGTTCAGAACGGGTCAAACACAGGTGTATTGACTGATCAGCAATCACTCCATCCCCTTAGCTTTTTATGAGTTTATGAGATTTTTTAAAGGATCGGACATGTAACCTTTCTGGAAAAAAAAAGCACAGGCTCTTTTGTGCAACATTACTATTTTGATTTTCATTTGCAGCTCATTAGAGATCAAGCATGACTTCAAATGTTCATTTATTACCTTTATTTTCTCCCATTTTACTTGTTTGCTTGAATGTATGGGAATGCACATGTAAGTCTGGGAGCAGGATGTTTGCTTTGGTTTTAATTTGAAGCCATTTGGGGGGTAAAACTGATCTGATGGATCAGCTTTCAAGTGCTCTTCTAACTGGCTTACCTGGGGTCACATACCTGCAGAACCTGCATCTGCATCAGACTCTTGTGGAGGCTATACTAACATCTTCAAGACTGAAACGTCTTTCCTGTCATTTCTCTGATTGACCTTCTTGTTGACTATTCCCATAGATTTAAAAGCATGGTGGCACTTTAGAAATAATCTGTGATAAAAGTTAAAAGCAGAAAAATAAAAGGAATCAGCTTTTGCTATTGCAAGTAGCTTAGAAAAGGTGAGAGAAATGCATGGTATCTCAGAGCTGATAAGTGTTTCCCTTTGTGTGAGCAGCTGATGGCTCTTACTCAGGTTCCTCATCAGACTGAGGTTGGTGATTGAAAGGCTTAGGGACCCCATCTGCCCACCTGTCCCTTGGCTACAGCAGCAATGACTTTTGGCAGAGGACCTGGCTTGTTGGTTGTGGGCAGTAATTCCAAGGTATACACAAGGCAGGCAAATCTGCCTGACTTAATTAGCTCAGCTCTTGCTCACAGTTTCAGGGTAGAGCCACAATAAGATAAACCAGTGTGTCTGTTTTAGTCAGTGACAGGTTGTTCAGACTCAGACTTAATTCTGTTCTGTTATCTACAAAGGTAGGCAGATATTAGATAGATAGATAGATAGATAGATAGACAGATAGAACAAACGAACGAATGAACGAACAGCCTGAAGTCATTATAGTGATAAATCTATTTGTTTCACTGTATTTATATGGGATGATCTTCTTGGCTGAAAAATGCCCTCAGAAGAAGTCTCTGCGGCGTCAGTTTGCACAAACAAAGGCAAAGCAGCAACAAACAAATAATTCCATCTTGCATGCTGCATGGGACATGAAACACAAGGCAAGAGTTTTGCCCCTGGAATGTTTCCAGCAAAATATTACCAGAGGCAGTTTTGAAGGAGTTGCTGCACATTTGTTTGGGGATCTGTGTGCACATGCCGTTATTCTGAGGGGAAAGAAAAGTATTTGTGAAACTACACCATGAAATGCAAAGAAGTTGCTCTAAGATCAGTTCTGGAGCCATGTGCTTGGATTCATTTATTTGCAAAATCTGCGTAATTATGTATTTTTTTAAAGGTTATGTTTATTTGGATGGAAAAAGATATAGAGGGTAGAGAGAGAGTACATTAAGCCCTTTTTCTGATGAATCTATATTAATGTATTTACACAGAACAGCCTTTGTGGGATGAAGAAAGCTTTGGAAAAAGTCCCAACAGAAGATTAGGGGCAAGGGAAGGGTCACACTTTCTTGAATCATCTGTTATCATCAGAGACAAGATACTGACTGAGCTGAAACTTGGCATGTTCCTAGTCTGCCTGCTTCGGTACTTCTGTCACTGTAGTATTTTAAGTTACTGGCCAAAGGTATCTTTTCTAGCTTTTGCTCTCTCTCTGTTATTCAGCAGGGCCTTACACAAGATAGTCAGCAGGGAGACACTGCCTTGAAACACGAGCAGGACACAATTGCTTAAACATAGGCCATTTTAGAGCCTCTAGGGTATCCTCAGCATCCTCATGGGCCTGCCACATAGGTGGCAGGAGCTACACAAGACCCTCCACTCTGCATATGAAAGGGAAGCCAGGTAGGGCACATGACCAGTCATAAAATGGCACCAGTTGCTTGGTGGCAGCCTAGTCCTACACAGAGAGCGCATTGTTTTCAACAGAAGAAAGACAGCTCTGTGGAAAACAAGGGTGCTCCCAGCTCCATGTCCCAGTCACTCCCTGGCATTTCTGGTATTATGCCATTTGCCCATTTCTCTTCTCTATCTAGAAAAGACTGGGAAAATTTACCCCTCCACCATCTCCAAGCAGTGCCATTGGAAATGTCTATTATGTGCGATGGAGCACACATTGGCAAGTTAGCTCCCCACAAAGCATGCTGAGAGAGGCTATACACACAGCAGCCTTGTGCAGACAGGATCAAGGCAGCATCACGCTATGAACATCTGTGTATAGATGTAACCACTGGGCTAGAGGAACAAGAACCAGCCAAAGATATGGGCAGTTTGATGGAGACCACCTTTTCATTTCATATTTCACTGATTTCCCAGTCTTAGGAAGCAAGTGTGAATTCCCTGGGTCACCTCATCTTCTAGGAGATCAGTTAATTCATCTGTCTTACAGTGTAGATTAGCTTGAATCAGACTCTTCATCATCTTGTTTAAACACACGGCTGGTAAAGCCTGTCTCCCTTTACACGTTATTCATTCTGCTCCTTTCCTCATTAAAATTCTTGCCCTGTGCTCAAACACGAGCAGTCAGTGTCATTGTCAGACATGTCATTTAAGGCCCAATAAATCATTATTAATGCCAGTGTTGTTTGGAAACACAGCTATTAATAGAGCTCTCCAATGGAAATGCAGAGTAGCCAAGCCAGGGGCAATGGGTGAGCTGGTGTTACCTCCATTTTGCCAAGAGGGACTCCCCCTCCACCACTTGCAAATGACAGCAGCTATGAAGACCTGCCAAAGAGAACATCCCATCTGCCTGGTAAAGGCATGCTCCTGCGCTGGCCCATAGCAAGCTGAGCCTGCCAAGAAAGATAGGCTATATCACAGGGAAAGATGCAAAAAGTGAACCTTTAAGAGTTGGAAGCAATGGCTCACAACAGCAAGGCAGTGCTGTACCTAACCACCTGTCATTAGCAGCTGGCTCAGAGGGGTATTTTGACATCTTATGGCAGACAGGACCCTCTCCCTTCCCTGAGTGAGAGCACTCACTCCCCCATGCGCCTCAATGTTGTGGCGATGAGTCAGGGGAGGGCTGATGGATGAATGTTTGAATTAGCTGGGTAGCACACGCCGACTAGCAAAGCACGTGGAGACTAAGTGTTTATTTTTCATGTACAAGAGCATAAATCCTGAGCACTCAGCCCTCCCCAAAAGGGAGCAGTCTGGCTCTCAATACACACTGCCACCCTCCGTCCCACCTGTTGCTGCCCCAAGCCGTCTGGAGAGTATTCGTGTAGAGAGGCAGAGGTGCTGACTAGGGAGACACGGCAGAGAAGGGGAGAGAGTCTGCTGGCAGTCTGCACCCGTGAAGCTCACAGATCCAAAAGTGCAGCTTTGCCTCTGAATTGTAAAGAGGCTGATGCTGCTTTTGCCATTAAACACCAGGCTCATGAGAGTAAATCCTAGGAGTAGGTTGCCTAGGAATACAGTGTCTTCCTCCCTCTCTCCTTCACTTGTCCCTTCCTTGATCAAATGAAGATGCTCGCAGACCCAGCTCCAATCATAATCTTTGTCTTCTGGAGAGTCACTTCATTAAGAGACACCACTGAGGAGCCTGGACTACTTCAGGCTCCAGTGCCTTCCACTCCCCAAAACACTGTCTTTTCAAATTGGATCCCTTACAGAGAGTGAACTGAGGCAGATCAGCCCTAAGGGGCTCCATCCAGGAGGCATTTGCTTCATGCCTATAGAAGAAAATAGCTTGCGTGTGGTCATGGGCCTAGCATGGATGGCTAGGGAAAGTGTGATTAGGGCAATGGGAAATAAACTTCCAATCTTCTCCAAGCACAGTCTCAGTCAGTGTGTATGTGTATGTGTTTTGGGAGTGGGGGGAGGAAGGACAGAGGGCAGGTCTCACAGCCTCAGGGGCCCACCAACATGGTGAGATATCCCCCATCTTGCTCTTCCCCAACTCTATCACTGCAAATAGCTTGGCTTGCTTTTTTTCTCCCCCTTTTCTTTTTTTGTGCTTTCTAAGACACTACAAGTCACATGAAAACATGCAACCTTAATTGGCACTGTCAATTCCAGCTGACAGATCTCCCATAAAACACACACAGCAATAAAAAATGTAATTCCTTTTCCCTCACCCACAAGAAAGTTCAATTAAAGCGAGACAAGGAAGACTCCAGTGGATGGCTGTAGGCAGACTGCAATTTGCTGGATTTATGAAAAAAATGTAGTAATCTTGCCAATACTTTCATGAGGACCACTTTGTGCTAACAAAATGAAGTGGTATTTACTCACTGGAAGACATTAAATCCCACTGAACTAATGGGTGGGTTTTAAGGCTGCCCTAGGTGCTTCACCATGAAACCCAGTGTGTTTTACCAGCAAACAATCAACTTCCACCCACTCTCCTGAGCCTCGTGCTTCTCCAGAAGCCCAGGGCACTTGCAAACATTCCCAACTTCACTTTCGTTCCCCTTCCCAGCACTGCGAACTGCCACAGTGTTTGGGGCTCTGTGGGCATTTTCTCTCTCCCTTCTGAGCAGCTTCATGAAGACTTTCTGATGTTTTAATTGCAAAACCTGCTCAGATGAAGACTAAAGAGAAGTGGGGAAGTGAGAAGAGGCACCCCCTCCACTCAAACTCCTCCATTATATGGTATGATGGGGATCTGCAAGGACTGATTCAGATCAGAGCTGTGCCCCACACCCTCACCCTCTCCAGTGAGAGCCTCAGGTGGGAGGTGAAAGGGAAACCCAAACAGTTTTCCTTACCTCCTGACCCTAGGATATTTTAACCCACCCAAGGCTCCTGGTTTGCAGGCCAAACTTGCTCCAGGCAATAATTTACATTTACGGTGAATGTGCCTCCACCTTGGGGATCCAGACATCCACAAGGTCTGTCTGGACCTAACACCTTTACATATGCATAAGCAAAGTGATTTGGGGTTGTTTGCTCCAGGTCCCTACCCTGGGAAGACACACTGCCCCGTCGCTGGGAATGTTTTTCCCCTTCACATGCAATCACAGCTCCAGTGCCCAGCACCTCCTCTGCCCCGCCCCGCCCCCCCCCCGGCCACAAGCCACTGCTCCGCCAGTGTCCAGCAGTGGAGGGAGCAGAGGGGATGGGTATTACTAATGCTGTGGCCACATGCAGGCAGGGAGGAGGGAAGCAGGTGGAGGGAACAGGGTATCGGTGTGAGGAAGGTGGAAAGATAACGCAGCAGCTATCTGGAGCCTTTCAAGGGAAACAACCACCAGATATGCTTGTGGTGTTGCAGCAGAACCTTGAGGAGACGGCTAGTGGGGACCCTTTGATCCTCATTAGAATGAGGGGCCAGGTTTGCTCAGGGAATGGGAGCTGGAAGGAGGAAGGGCAACATTTATCCTGAAGGCTGGTGGGAGTAAATTCCGTCCCCTGCCCTCTAGAAGGAGGCTGAGCAGCGTGGCAAGTGACCAAGGTGGTAAGAATATGAGGGGAGAGATAGGCAGAGCATGGAAATGGTCCCGAGTCTTTGGATTTGGGTTTCATCTATCACCAATGCTTGCACGAAGAGATGAGGGCCCAGCCAGTGACAGAAGTGGGCCCAGAGGAGGCAGGGCCAGAGAACCCCACTCTCTCGGCACCCAAAACCAGGGTTTCAGAAGCAGGCTACATGGGTAACAATTTTGGCAGGGCCAAGAGTGAGTGAGACACTTCTGCTTCCCCACTGCCTTGCTTCTTGGGTGGCCATTTACCTGGGAGGGAGAGGGAGTGTGAAGTACTGCATGATCAGGAGGGAGAGAAAGGGTCAGGTAGGAGACAGGAGGAGAGAGCAAGGGGGACAACAGGGTGGAAATTGGGCCCCAGATCCCTGCTGTCACTTCAGCTTCATGCTCCTTCCCAAATGCCAGCTTCCTTCCCCCCTCCCCAGCCAAGGCATCTCCCTGCTTCCTCTCCCATCTCTGCTCAGCCCTGCAGAGCTCAGCGCTTGCTGCCACTGCTCTTTGGCACACTGCGTGGGGTGGGACATGGATACAAGTCACAGGTTCAAGCCCACAAGTATGTGTGTGTGCACATGCTCTGTTTTGCAAAAACAGTGGCAAGGGGAGAGAAAAGTCAATGCCAGCTTTTCCCAAGCTTTGCAATATGCCTGTCTTCACTGACAACTCTCCAGGGGAGGAGGAGAGGTAGGCAGCCAGGAACGCAGGCTATGAGCGGAGTGGGAGGCGGAGGAGGTGACTGTTTGGGACAGGGATGCTGGCTTGTGCTGTGGGTCTCAGTGGTGATAGATCAGTGTGGGATGCCAGAGCCAGAGTGCCTGTGGGGGAAGATTGTACTGTCTGGCTATGCTTGGATGTTCTCTCATCTTTGATAGAAACAACTGAATTTGCGAACTTGTTTCCCACAAGAAAGGCCCTCAGTGTTCACAAGGGAACAGATTAGGGATTGTCCTAAATCCTCACGGTGGCCAGGGCAGCGGAGAAAGCCAAGTACCAGATGATTTCCTTGGAATGTAACAAATCTCACAGCGCGATAAGAGCAACAATAGCTTTCCCTCCGCCCTCCCTCCAACCTCAGACCCTGCCATCTCACAGGATATTCCTCTCTGGGCAAGTGCTTTGCAGCAATAGCAAAGCAAAGGTGAATCCTAATGAACTCCAGGGCAGATGGGTGCAGAGGAACAGGTGGAGGGCAATGGGTTGAGCTAAGAGAGCAAGACACACTTCTGTGCCATCTGTTCTCCCCCCTACACACTGCTGCTTTCCACATTTGGTGTCTCTGCACCAGTGAGACAGCGCTGAATGGCTCTGGGCATTCAGGAGATCTCCAAGCAAAATACTGAGCTCTCTTTATCTGCCTCTACCATGAGTCGTCTTCTCATTGAGAGAACAAGACTAGATTCTCTGTTCAGCCCTTGCCCATGATGAATTTGGATGCCACATCCCTCTTACAAATCTTCAGAGATTCACTGGTGCACATAGACCATGGGTGCAAGAGAGCCTTGATACATCTTCTTTACTTCACTGCATGATTCTTCATCTCCACCCACTCTGTCCTTGAAAACGGTCAATGATGTCTCTGGGGTATGTAGACCTGCCACCACTGACATCCACAGGTGAATCGAAAATGTAGCCCTGTGACTAATTCTTGCAGGCTTTCTGCAAACTCAGGTAAATACCCTGGCAAAACATTACACCCAGTCTAGAAGTTAGTCTGGGCCCATAATAGCTAGAAATGTAGCTTTAAAAAAATACAAGCATTGGGTTTACATGATTTGCATGATGTATTATTTATATGATGTATGATTATATTTGTATGATTTATGTATGTTTGACACCTTTTCTTTAGGTATAGAAGTTACATACATCATCAGAAGAGCATCACAAGAGATGGTGATGTTAATTTAGTGGAGAAAACTCTTCTATCCTAATTATTGCTCTACAAATGAGTCAGCAAAGCCTGAGGGGTATTGTTTGTTAGAGGAACTACACTGCCTAAACTCTTGACTGCCGAGGGTTAAAAAAAGATCCCCCTAGGCTTGCCACAAGACATTCAAGCAGCCATTCTCCTGGTGGCCTTTAATTCTTATGTCCCAGACAGTCTCATGTTTACATCACCGACCACGCTGAGGATTATTACTTTATTGCCTTGCTTCGGCATCTAAAAAGTAGCAATAAACTCTATTGTCCTAGGCACTGTACAAGCACAGAATAAAAGGCTGATCCTTGTCCTGAAAAACTTAACAATTTAAGACTACAGGGTCCTGAAGGCATTAAGCAGATGAAGCAGCACAAAGTTGCCATTAACGATACAATACAGTGACCACCTCATAAACTCCCTGCTCTGCAATGGAGCTGGTGCACTGCACAGCCTGTGACCCACCGCAGAAGCAGCTGCATTTCAGATGAAAGACAAAAGTTGCCTATGACACCAGTACATACAGCCCTTGGGTGAAGTTTTCAATGACCTTAGCACAGCTATTATAGCCCATGATTCTCGATGGCGGCGATGGTGGGTTTTAGATTAATATGCCGTCATTTCATCATTTACAGTAAATGCCATGGTTCTTTGATAAACATTTCAGGCCTTTTTCCAAACAATTTTTCCATTCGAAGCTGATGAAAACAGGCTGTCAGCACTCCCAGTAGAAACACCCTGCTCGTGGCAACAGTCACTGTCTGGCCTAGTGGTCTCCCTGGAGAAAGTCCAAGTGGGAAGGCAGGCTCAAGTCTTCATTCCTGGAGCTGTTCAGGGCTGGGAGGAAGGTGACCACTGTTTCAAGATGATGATGCTCCTCTGAGAGGCTTAGGGGACAACACAATGCAGTTTCCATCATCCTGGAGGCTGAACTGGCACCAACCTGCCAGACATGAGGCCTCTAACCACCACCACCACCAGGACTTCACTGTGGGGACTGTCCTCCAAACACTCTTACTCTCAGCTCCACCACATGGAGCTGAATGCATACTGCTTCCCAGTCTGGGAGAAGTCTGAACCTGGAGCCAAAGATTACACCACTAGGGTCCATCCTATCTGCAGGAGATAATGAAATCCACAGTTGTTATGCCCAAACTCTGCTTTTAGAGACTGTACTATGCTAAGGCAGGGCCCACGGGGCCTGCTGGGTCCATGACTGGGACCACAGTTGGAAAGAGGTCCCTGATAGACAGTTGCAGGCTTGGTGTGACATCCCAAGCTTAACAAGATAAGTGCACCACTTTCCTTGACTTCTGCAAGAGTCCTGCACATAAAGGTCCTGCAACATCTTTCTTTTGTGCCTCCAAAGTTTGTGCTTAGAAGCTGAGTTCACTATGGTGATACTAAAAGACAAAGTGTAACCACAACACAAAACAGGAGGGAAAGAATGACAGTCTGTACATTGAGTTATGACAGTCTGGCAGTTCTTTTTAGAGTATTTATTAGGCTATTGTCCAAAGACTGCTTCACTGTTTATGACACACCATAAATACCATCTGGCGTCTCCCCCCTCCTCCCTGAACAGGGAGCTGTTCTTTGCCACAATGCTGTTTGCAGGTCATCTTGATAACCTGCCCCACAGGAGGAACTGACAAAAATAGATCTCCCTGCTTAAAAATTCTCTTTATTTGCAGTAAGCACTGATATTTGGCCTCTATTGATGTAATCAAACACCACGTTGACAGCGTGTGAAAAGTCTAAAATAAAGACTCCCTTAATCTGGAAATCAGCACCTGGAAGTGTGTGATCAAGGACAGTTGAAGCAGGGGGAGAGCAGAGTTTGTATCCAATATACTGAGGCATTGTTCAAGATACCTCGCTTTGCTGAGGGCCAGTGACATCAGTAGAAGATAGCTGTTCTTGAGAGAGATACCAAAACAGCAGGTTGTTCCTAGTTACACTCTCTTTTTCCATCTGCACTTTCACTCTAGGTGGATTTTGAGGTCTTACATTGCATTACTGTTGCACCACAAAGGCTGCCGTATCTCCAGGAATGTGAGAAGGATCCACAGTGAAAGCTCAGACTAATAAGACAGTATATAAGGAGCAGATGAGTACGGACTACGCATGCATGATACAGGGACAGAGAGGTCTACAGAAGTCCTGAAGTTTCTGGGGAGCTATTGCACACGAGCATTATACTCAAAACTGCTTGAATCTCATAGCTCTGTTTAATCTCACATCATCTGCAAGGTGTGCTCATTCATACACAGCTCATGAGAACAACTTTGATTCTAAGGCTTTACTTTGATAGGCAGGAAAAAGTAGACAGAGAATTCATAGGCAGCAGCAGCTTATAGGTGGAAGTTGAAGCTAGACACATTCAGGCCAGAAACTAAGTTCAAATATACAGTCACAAGTATAACTAGTCCCTGAAGCAACCAAATTTCAGCTGATGCAGCACTGAATATATTTCAGCAAAGAAAAGTTGTGTGTGTGTGTGTGGGGGGGGGGGGGGTTCCCAACTGATATAATGTGGTTCGAACAGGGCTGAATTCACGGGAATCCTCAAGTCTCAATGTTGCAGAACTAGACAATTAGAGAGGTCTCTCCAACTTTATAACCAGTGAATCCAGGACCCTCTGAAAACCTCTACCTGGGCTTACATGGAAGGTCAGTAGAAAATAGCCTAAGTATCTGGCTAAAGGAGATCAGCTTTTTAATGTTAACTAATCCCAGTGAACAGCTGACAAATGAGGCTATTTGAAGAACTATTTACTGTCATTATTCCAAATTGAACAATAAATTGTTTTGAAAAATTCAGGATTGCTTCACAAATGGTCAGAGCTCAGGAAAAAGACAGAAGGGGTCAGATGACATATTGTGAACTAGTTTCACTTCTCTGAAACTGGCTAATCAACTTGGCTTAATTACAGAACACAGCCCCCTCCTAGCAGAGAATGCAGTATAGAGAAATCTGTGGGCAATTTGGATACAACAAAAAAAACCATCTCACTGAAATCCCTGATGTCCCCATATTGTTTGCATGGGGACTAAGTTGTTCCATACACATGAGTTCTTGTTTATATTGTTTGCTGCCATCCTCAAGAGAAGAGATTGTGGTAGAAGGGGAGAATGAACTAACACACTCTAAACCATTCCTTAGCCTCTTAGCTTCATGTCATGGTAAGTAATGAGTTTGGTACTACATCATGGCAATGTTATGACAGAAAGCAAAGCTCTTCTGACCTCGAATTAATCCTGTCTTCTCTGAGAGCTTTGTTTCAGGCTTCACTGGGGATATGTGTGTGTAACTTTAGATGATTTCTGAAGGCATTTCAGATGTTAGCCAAAAACGTGCTTTCTATTTATGCTGTATTTTGTTGCTTCTTTCCATCCAACATAATTTGGGGGAAGAAGGGGAAATCTCAGGTGGAAAATCCCTTGAGATTCCCTGATCCCCAGAGTAGAAAACTTAAAAATAATTATCAAAAATGTCACTACTGCATGACCTGTATCTGCTGAAATGTAGAGAGCTGTGTTCAGGGTTAGTGTAGCCACTTAAACTGGAGGCAGAAAGTCAAGACAATCACACATTGCAGGAAAGTGCTGGTTATCTCAGATTGGACAGAGGAGAATAAGCCAATTTATGCAACTAGACCATAGAAATTAGAAATAAAAAAAGACTGTGGGGTATTTAGACCAAGCCCATGTAGCACTGATGTCTACAGAAAAGCTCCTATTCTGTTTCACGGGAAGAAAATCTGTCCCCATTTGGTTTACAAAGTATCTCCAGTCTGATCAATATTAGCCAGCTTCTGTCAGTCAGCCTTCCCTTCCAGCTGTATTGTTCCTGTCCCTCTCAGGATGCCTGAGGCATCTGTCCACTTTCTGACCCAGTGAATAGTTTGCATCTGGTTTATTTTAATTTTTATTTAATACATCTGGTTTTAACTTTGAGATAAGATGGATACTGAGAGGAAAGTTTCTTTGCTTACTATAGTAAATTCATGTATTCAGTTTTCCAGAGTCAGAAAAAAATTAGAAAGGGACAAGAAACTCCTTGAGTTTCAGCTCATAGGTTTCATGCACCTATCCTCCCAGCTGGCAGAGAAGAGCTCAGCTTGACAAGGCTCTACACACTTTCTTAAGCTTTTTGCATTACGGTAGGCAGGAAGTGAGAATAACCCTATACCATGAGTTGATCTCTGCTGGGAGTTGGGAGACAAGGAGTTAACACTGAGTGGCAGCAAGACCACAGCTGTATCCTGGAATGACTGGACTCTCCAGGGGCAGGGCTGGAGCAGCTGAAGTGAATAGGCAATTTCCCTGGCATCTCATGAAAGAGGTGGACTGGGCTGTTGATAAGTTTTGTTGTTTGATTGGGGGGTAGGGAAGAACTTGGTCTTTGGGCTCTGCAAGAACATTTTTGTATTGGTGTGGAGGCTAGGCTGAGGGGAAACTTTTTGAACCTTTTGTGTCATGTAGCAACCCTTGAGTCTTTACATTTTATAGTTCCAGTGAAGTATGTCTCAGCAGTGATAGTGAAGGAGCAATAGATGGAAAATGCAAGGAGCTGTAAAACAGCCAGAAAGCTGTGGGTTTTTTCTTGTAGTAGAGATGGACAGGAAAGGAGAAGTTTGAGTCCCATGGCAATAGGTTCAGGGTTAGCAAATCCCCAAAGCTTTGTCTGTTTCAGCTCCCCCATACTTGGGGAACCTCTACCTTTTATGGTTTTGGCTGTCTTCAGCTTCCTTGTGTAACAGCAAGAAGAGTGCTTAAATTTCAGCAATGAGCAATTGATTGCCTGTTTTGTTTTGTTTTTTTTTTTCCTTGTCTATGACTGGTTTGTATATCCTCTTCTTTGCTGCTTGCTTAAAAGAGTTGAATTCTTGTGAGCTGTTCAAATGTTGCTATTTTGAATGGCTTGGCTGAAAGGCTCTAGTCCTGTCCATGCAATGGTCCAGCTTTATCTCACCTTAGGCAAATAAATCAGGATCCTGCTAGCTTTCAGCTCCCTCTGCAGTTAACAGAGAGAGAAACTGTCTGAGGGTTACACAGGTCATCTGAGACCTGAATCACACACAGCTTGAAGGGCCTAGTCTCTCCATTGACTGAACAGGGAGCTCACGTTGTCTGTGCTCCTAACCTCAGCAGCTGAGCTACCAGCTGAAAGTCAGGGGGCTGATGTAAAGGGTGTAAATGAACAGGGAGTAGATGAGATGGGGAGTATTTCTGCCAAAGCAACAAGAGATGTACTGAGAGTGTACTCTGGAAAAGGACTTGTGCCCCTGCTTAGGGCTTAAAAAGGGGGAGGACACTTGTCAAACACACTAGTCCCCTTTGCTGCAAGATGGGAGACAGAAAGAGGAGCTACCTGGGAATATGGGAGCTCTTCTGTGACAGAGAAGAGGGAACAGGTCATGGAAAAAAGTAACAGAGGAGAATCCCCAGCTTTACAAAAGTCAATGGGGCTGTAACTTACCCCAGCAATGAGAACACAAAGGGCTACCAATGACCATATTGTTGTGTTTTTCATAAACTGTTGGGATCCCTACCTCTGCAAAATTGCCCCCCTCCACAGAGAGGCTGCATATCAGGCAATCAGGCTGCCTCTATCATTAACTTGCCCAGAATGTAACATTGCCTTCTTGCACCTCTGCCCTTTACTCTCCTGACTTTGACATCTCACCACATGAACCTGTGCTTTAGAGCAAGGCTAGACAAGAGGCACTATTTCATGAGGGGAGGTAATGTTAAGGTCTTGGAACTTGTGGCCATTAACTTGCTTTTTTGGCAAGAAAACTAGTTTTTGTGCTTCTTGGCTCCTGCTTGTGTGCTGCCCTCTTAAATTCCCTCTGCAAATCCTATGGATTACAGTATTCCCCATCTAGAACCAGTTTGTACCATTGCTGTTTTCCACGAAATAGCTGTCAGGTGGCTGTGTTTCAGTAGCAATAGTTCTCTTGAGTCCATGAAGAGACCGATTGTCAGAAATATTAAGCACTTGTGACTTCTAATGATTTGATAATGAATGCTCTTTTCAGCACAAACCATCTTATTCTCTAATGTTCAAGCATTTCTCTTGCTTCGTTCATAAGGCTAGTCCATTTAAACTAGTAGATGGTGCAATTAAATGGACTTGGCTTAGTTTGCTTTCAGGTTTTTTTTTTCCACTGTTGTCTTTGAGCTGCAATTTTTACCATCTAGCTTTCGGAAGACCAGCCAGGCTGATTTTCTTCCACTATTCTATTTGCGTGCTACCCTGAAGCATCTCTCCACTGTGGTCCAAGAAGAAGGCACGGTGCAAACCAAGCAGCAGGTACATAGCCAGCTAATTGAAGGAGGGTGAGAAACTCCTGAGAGAGGAATGGGATACAGGAAGCAGGAGTTGACCCAATCTGGCAAAAGTTTATTTGATGCCCTTATTGGAATACCTGAAGATGACAAATAAAAGCAATTGGCAAATTTGCAGCAAAACTCCTGCCTCCCCAACCCTCCAAAAAGGGGAAAAAAGTCTTTCCGAGCCAGTAGAGGGCAATTTTCGCAGCTGGGGGACAAAGAGCTTTGGTATGTCACAGGGAGGAGAGTTTTGTTCTCCAGCATATGCTTTGCTTCTGTGGTTATAATGGAGGATTTGAATCTGTGGCACTGTCACGCTTACATCCTTCATTAGGAATTAAACATACTAAAAAGTATTAATTTAGCTTCCCTGGCAGAGCACTGATCCAAGAGCTTGTTGGCAGCCCACCTCACTGTGATGTTTCTGTGGTCAGAAGCAACAACCAACAGCAGTCACAGGCAAGTCGGTCTCACAGCATCCCAGAAATGGAGTTTCATTAAGGAGTGCCATGGTTCAGTGCATGGGTGTCTCTCACCTCCTTTCTATTTGAAGCAGAACAGTCAAGAGAAACAGCCAGCAAGCTAATCACCACCACAGCCTATTGGGAAGACAGGAATAATTATTTAAACCAGTCTTGAATTACTCATTGGTGTGCATCTAATTAACAAATTCCATTTATTCCTGTAACTATTGTGCAACAATTAGTGGGTGTTAAATTGAGCTGTTCTGCTGACGATGTCAATGGTGTAATTTTGCCAAGATGTCTCTGTTTTGCCTGCAGTGCCTGGTGCCACTGAGAACAGTTTGGAGGTGGTCAGAGCATTTTGACTAAATATACTTTTGCTAAGACATACCAAAGTCAGGAGCATTTTGGGGGATGAGGGGAAAGCGGTTTCAAGCAAGTTTTCCTCTGGCAGATTTCTGAACTCTGAGACCTGCTGGTCACTTTGGACATGAGAATAGCAAACATCTGAATAAAAGTACAAAGCTGAAAACAGATGTTCTGACACAATTCTGCTTCTCACATGCATTAAAAAAATGCTGATCCTGCTCCAGGGCAAAACAAAAAAAAAACAAATTTCAAAACCTTGAAAGATTTCGCAAAGCTGAATTGTCTTCCTGTGGCAGTGCGAGCGTGCCCACTCTACAGCACAGAAATGCTCCTCAAGCCTGGGAGAAGGCATGAGCTCCGTGGAGAGCACAGGGCCCCTGTGCCTGGTGCCAAGGACATCATGAGGCGTTGAAGCCATGGCACTCTGAGGGTGAAAAATGGGTCTCTTCTGCAAGCAAATCTTGCACCAGAGGGAAGGCTTGGATTGCTATAACATGCTGCTCCCTCCCCAGTGTGTTCAGTTTCCAGCATCCTCTTCCTTCTGCAGGGTCCAGGGGTAGGAGGTTGCCTCCTTGCCCAAGATCTGCTGAGCAAATATCTCTCTTCACTGTGATACCCAGACATGTTCCTGAAGCCCAAGGCAGCAGCTTAGGCCTAGAAAAACCTCACCTACCAAAAAGGAGGTTCACATAAGGTTTTTTGCCTTATGCTAGGCCAAGGTCATCCTCATTTACAATTTAGTGCTATAGTTTCTCTTCCTTTCAGGAGATCCCAGATGACAGAAACAGCTGGCAAGCCACAACTGTGACTATGTAAGCCTGGTCCCAAAGCAAGTATTGAGCTGTAGCTGCAAGTATTTCATTTCAGGAGTCCTCACAGGACCATGGAGAGACTACACAGGCTGAAGAGCAGGACATGGCCCTTCCCCCGGGGCTGAGCTCTCTAACACTGGGAGGTAAAAAGCATGAAGTCCTGGTAACAGTCATACCTGGCACAAACCCAGCCAGTATCCTGCCATTGGTAGGCATCTGCCAACATTAGGCTGCTGCCATCTTGCCTCCCAGCCTAGTTCTGCAGGTGGTGAGCTTAGCCCCTCCTGGCCAGGACAAGTACCACATCCACCATTCCCTGAGGTATTTTCCCTTACTGATTAGTCTCCATCTTGGCCAGGTTGATCTACTCCAATGTACAAGGGGTCATACTACTCTTATATTAATTAGTGCTAAGAGACCTGGCTGCTCCCAGGCCCTTATTTTTTCCAGGGTGAAATGGTCCTATGATGTTTGTCAGCCATTTAGGACACTTGCTACTTCTGCCTTTGACCATCACCGCTCTCTTCTTGCTTTTTATGTGACTCCTATAAATAAAAAGCTGCCTGAGATATCCAAAGTGTTGCTTAAAAAAGAGGTGGGGGGAGCATGCTGGGGGGAATGGGCCATTACAGAAAAGGCCAGGTGCTTGGCATGTCCCCAGCTTGTGAAGGTGGGAGCTGTCACGAGTCTGAAAAATATCAGTGTGGGAGATATAAATAAAAGCTTTAAAGCCAGGGTTTTAGAGAGTCATCTTTAAATGCTGAATAATTTATAGCCTCCTGCAAAGAGAAGAGTGCCTGGGCTCTGGAAGCCAAGCTAACCCATTTTTTGTTCCCGCCATAGTTGGGCTGTTCATATATATGCAGTGAGGAATATTCTGGGTACCTGAAATTTGGGATTTTAACCACCAGTGCTTCTACAGACTTCTCTGGGTGCCTTTCCTCTCCTGGTGCCTTGATTCTCTTTCTGTGAACTGGAAATAAGTATCATTGGCCTCATACCGTAAAAACTTGGCCATCAGTGGGGATGCTGAACTCAGGTAGGACAGTGTTGAGAGATAGCGAGGAAGCTAGCAATAAATAAGCAGGCTCCCCTGTGACTGTACAAGTGATTTATTCTCTTGCTGATTCAATTCCTTCTCTGTAAAACAGGGATTATCCTAAAAGGTTGAGAAACTTCTTTCAATAACAGCTACAAAATGCTTTGCTCTTCTCTTGCAGAACAAAGCTATAGGAAAGGCAGAGGGTAAGAGCCTGCCCCAAGGAGGGCAAAAATAGCTGCCAAGCTGGCTTTTACAGCAATTGTTTCATCCAGCCCTAGAAATGCATCCACCTCTAGGATGTAACATAGCAGCTGTGCTATCACCATCCAACAATAATAAACAACGGGAAGCAGAGCGGGCTTTCAAGGCAGCTGAGTCTCCTGAGAGGATCTAGCCCACCACATTATAGGGACACTACCCCACCCCCCCAAGCTGAAAACAAGTCGGGAAAGCATGAGTCCTAAAACAAAAAAGACAAAAAAAAGGGTGATGTCAGAGCTTTAGTACTAATGGCAAATTGCTGCAGTGCTGATGTCTTCCCCAAAAGGTGGTTCAGTGCAGGCTCCACTGCCCATTTCACCCCCTTGGAGGGCTGAATCTGTGGCAATGCAGAAGGACCAGTGTCACTTCTCCAATCTCCATTACCTCGCTTCTCCCCAGACATTCTGCATCCAAGCCTCGACTTGTTCGGAGCCTGTTGAACTGGTGAGATTTGACAGGATCTCACCGCCCAAAGTGCCATGGCTTGAGGCTATAGATTTAAGCAGAAGCATTAAGCACCCTGCTCTTTAACTCATTTCTAATCCATTTATTTAAACTTCAGAGTGGTTTTAAAGCACAAAAATCAAAGGCTAGAGCAATTTAAAATTTTCCAGCCCGGCTCTGAGATCTAACTTCTGTATGTATCCTGGCTGCCTTTAAAAGTGTTCCAGCATAAAAGCACAGTTTGTGACAAAGCATCTGGAAGGATTAAAAACTTTCTGGGATGGAATATGCTTCTGTCAAGGACTTCTTTCCTATCTCAACTCAGCTGCCAAAAAGGATCTTTCCTCAGGGGGCTTCTAACCCGCCTGAGGGATTTAGAGAAATATTGTGAAAAGAGCATATCACAATTTGATTAAGGGATAAATGTAAGAGTGAGAGAGGTAGGGGGTAAGGGATAGGAGGGAGAAATAGGATTAAAAAGAAAATAAAAGAAGTGGGAAGTAACTGAGCTGAATGAATCAAGGTAATATGAGGGTTCTGGAAGCATGTCGTGGATCTGGGGTTTGGGGCCTGTTTTGCTTCCTGGTGTGCGTGACATCCTTAAACACACCACAAAGCTACAACCAGGAGAGTATCAAGGAAGGTGGGCATAGGAAGGATAGAGTTGAAACACAGCCTAGGAAAAGTAGAAGAGTAATGAGATTTTAAGGGGGAGAATCAAGCCCTAATGTGGGCTGTTCGTGTTGCCTGCTTGTTTATGCCTCCTCCTCGGACAATACTTGGGATATTGTTATCTGATCCCTCCCACCTTTGTTTAAAAAGACTTTAGTCAAGTCTGGGTCAATTAATCCCTGCTTCATATCTTCTCATTCTGTCTGGATAGTCCCTAAGAAGTAAGTAGTAACCAATCTCCCAATCTATGGAGTCAGTCTGTTTTCTTATTTCCTTATTCATTAAAGCATATACCTTAGAAAGGCTGGAAAATATTACCAAAGCCCAGGAGACTTGATCTTCAGAATAAGGACCCAGTACTTCAGCCTCGGAGGTGACATGAGTCTGGCACATGAGATAGAACTGGGTATGAAAACAGGCCCTTCAGCTGAGGAACAAGCAGTCTCTGGACATGCTGCTGTGTTTTCTTGGTTTGTTTGGGGGTTTTGTTGTTGGGCTTGTGGGAATTTATTTTTTTTTTCTTTTCACTCTTTGCTCCCTCACCACCTCTGAATTGGCCTGACATTACAAACTGATGTGAAATGAAGAAGCTGCCTGCTAGGATGGTTTATTCACTCTTCTTGATCTCCGCTGCATGCCAAGTCTCCTGCTGTGTTATTACAAGTGTATTTCTGTACACCACCATGCTAGGTGCTGTACAAATTCAGACCAAAAAAGAAGAAAAAAAAAAAGAGAAATGAAGAAACACTGGACAAACGAATTGTTCATTCACACAGTGCTAGTGATGCCTGGTTTCCCACTGATTTGCCTCTGGTGATTAATGAAGACCTCTGAAACTTTTCCTGTTCTCAGGACTCTAATAACACATGAATTTGTGCTACTACTTATCTCTCCGGATCTCTCTCCGGGTGCTTATTTTTGCTCGTTTCTCAGAAAATCTCTGAGATCTTTATCAGTTGGCCAATGGGTTCAACAGTTGTTTGGAGAGGAATAGTCTGGCACATACAAATACAGACAATACAATTGCACAAGCCCAGTTTCCTTAGGAAACTGGGTGAAAAAGATCATTCCCAAGAATTAAGGATGGGTCCTCCTGAAGAAATGTTATTACCTCACAGCCAAACAAGTTGCAAGATTTTGGGACTACTGTGGTCTGAACTGAGACAATCAATCAACGCAGATGGAAATTCAGCTGAACAATCAGACATTATTGAGCTTAGTCAGCTCAAGCAATGCCAACAGGAGCTTGAACTGCTATTTCTCCTATGGCTATGCTGCTTGCAACTAATGGCTTGGAAGGCATCTACCCCACATCTCTGCTGAGGTCAGAATGTTTTAGGTCAGCTTGTTCAGGCATGAACTGGAACAGGGAGGACATTCCACCCTGTTGGACTGAAGCCTCAGTTCAGTTTCCCTGTGTTGAGTTGCATTTTGGAGAGGACATCCCCGCTGCATTCTCGTGGTGGCTGTGGCTTTGGAAGATGCACCTGAACGAGCTTTACTACTCAGCGGACTAGCAATGCAACATATGGAGCGGCATCCAGGAACTCAGGCTGTAAAAGTGGCTCAGAAAGTTTGATAGATACCCTGCAAAGCAGTACAACAAAAAGAGCTTGATTCAGTCTGTCTCAGGTCTGTTCAACTGGATAAAGTCCTGCCTTTAGCTGGAGGGTAGTTGTATGCTAGGAGAAGGTGGATCCCAGCACTGTTTAGTGACAACTGGGCTGGGTAAGGTGCTCCCACTATGTTGGAAGGTTGAGCCAAAGAAGAGAGAAGAGTTAAACTACTGTAAGTGCATAGAGCTAACAAAGGGAATGAGAAAGGCAATGGCCAAGAAAACATTCCTTATGGTGACAACTACTCTACTGAGGAGTCACCCCAAAGAAATAATAAGAACTCTACTTTTTTTTTAATGTGTTAGAGCACAATGGAGATGAGACCTGGAGTAGAGACCATATGGCACCATCTTCTACTTTCCTCCAAGAACAGACTGGATAAAGAGGTCTAATCAGTCTCCACTGTCTCATCTTTCTATAGTCATTGCTGGTAAGTCTGTCTCCAAAGCACGCGTGGTTGTCATACATGGTCACTTGTTGCAAACAGCACAGTGTTTTTAGGGTATCATAGGATGATATGAATAGACAAACTATGTCAGACTGGGTCCTTATATTCCATGACACTGCTGCTGATGATGGTGGCTTATAGCAGATGCTAAGAAAAAAGGTTATGAACAGGGTGAATACAGAGTGTTTCATTCCCCCACTAGTCTGCAGCTTCCAGACGTCCAGAGCTGGAGCTGAGGCCTTTCTATGACTGACAGTGCTTTTCTCTGGCTGCCCTCTACCTTTGAGCTCCTGACTCAGTGCTATCAGATACCTCTGCAATGATTAACTGTCCTATGAATATTATCTCATATCAAAAATACTGAGATTTCGTTGTCTTTATTTTAACATGGAATAAATTTGCCTATATGCTGACCATGTGAATCCCTCCCTTGCAGTACTATTTGTAATGAATCTCATCATCACCAAGCAGCAAATATACCAAACATTTGTAGGGGATACTGATGGCACAAATATATATTTATTCTTACTTATGTTTTAGCTCCACTACCACCCTTCTCTCCAGTTTATCCTATGAAGGGCATAGTCTTTCTTTTTCTGACACTTTGTGTGGAAAACCTTTGGTCATGCGTAACATTACCTCCCCGTCTTCTCTTCTGTCAGCCGTGAGACTAAGTCCCTTGAGAACAGCCTTCCAAGAGATGCTTAACACATTTGTTTTGGGGAGGAGGGCTAAAGGGAACTTTGTCACTTTTTGGCATAACTCCTAAGTCTTAGAATCAGGCCTGAGCATAATACAACTTTTGGCAAAGCTCTGGGTTGTCGGAAGTGATGGTTTTTGGTAGGGATTCTTTGTCTAGATATTAATGCTCAACATAAATCAATATGCTTATTTGTTTCATTTCTCCTCTGAATAGAAAGAGGGAGACAAGAGGGATAAAAAGAAAGACAGGTCATTATTTACCTGTTCTGAAGGAAAATTCACTACGATACACACCCAGCCTAAGCAGACTGAAATGATACAGTGCAGGTGTAACCATAAACGGCCGTAGAAAATATAATCTCTTGTGAAGAATTCCCAGGGCACTCACCACCTTCATTTGTTGGTTCCCAAGCTAACCTGAAACACAGATAAGTAAACCAAGAAAAGATCACTTACTAGTAAAGCCTTCTTCCACCCTTCCCCTCCCTTCCATGGCCAGCTCATCCCTGTTCAACATGTTCACTGACTTAGCAAACTTGTCCTTATTGTTTGTCTGTTGTTTGGCTAAGTCACCTATGGAAAATGTGAGGTATCAGATGCTGTTCAACCGAAACTTGAAACTGAGCATAAGTGCAAGTTGGGTATTGTATCCGCTTGCCACTTACAGAAACAAATGTCTCTCACTCCTTTTCTCTCCTGGTCACTCTTGGCTTGTTGATGACTTGCAATGTTAACTATTCACGCTCAAGGCCTGCTCAACCCTTGAAACAGGTAATTTACTGTGGTGAACCCAGTATTTAATGTTCTCTAGCCGCAAGAACTATACAAGACAATTTCTGTGCATTTCTCATCACCTTCTCGTCTCACCTCATCTTCTCCCCCGACATTTAACAAGGACCTTCCAAGTAAGAGACAGGAGATAGTCCAGAGTCAGCAGGAACTAAGAGGAACTCATTATGAGATATTCTAACATAGAGACATTCACCAGCTTTGCCAGAATCACCATGTATCTCTGCCTTGAGCACAAATATATTGACTTGTCCTCTCTAAGTCTTTGGCTGCTTCTGCATTATGCAGTCTGAAGTTGCTTAATAGTTACTAATCTGGTCTGAGCCTGAACTACACATGGAAGGGCTTCCCTGACCTCTCCCGCAATACTAGTCCTGTGGTCTGATTAGTCTCGAGCAATGTGAGGTTCCCACCCTCCATTTTTGTGGGTCCCTGGAAGAACTCTCTTAATAGCAACTCAATCCTTGGGTTTCTTAGATCCTGACTGGATAGAGCTGGGCTGAATATTTGAATATTTTTCTTTTCTTTTATCATTGTGTTTTTGTTTTCTTTTCCCATGGAAAATGTTGAGATTTCACCAAACAATGAAAATGTTTGGCTGAGAGCCCTCTGTTTCAGTTCAGAAATGCTCCCCTGTGGGAGTTGTAGCTGGTATGCTTTGTATCCCTGTCCTTCCCTGTGAGCTGACATTCCTGACTTGCCCACATCTCTCACGATGCAGCATCATCTCCTCTCTTGCTGAGACAATGCAATGTACCATACAAGTCATATCACCATGGTGCTTTGTGAGAAACACAGTTCACATGGCAAGCCCAGCCATTAGAGCAGAATGGGGTCACAAAGCTCTTGAATGACAGCCTCTAGGAGATACTGTCCTAAGATTTCCCAGTTGAATATCTAGGCCTCCTGCCACACTTTGAAACCTTGTTGAGAGACTGGCTGTAACTTGACACACAACAATTTTGCTCTTATTGAAAAGCAAATTTTCCACTGAAAAATGTTCTGATGGAAAATTTCAAGCAGTCCCAGAGGAAGTTCTTTCCAACACCCTTTGCAGTATAGTCTACCAAATTAATCTCATTTTTGTTGGATTTCTTGTCTATCCTCTCTGCTTAATCTCTGATAAGGGAGGGAGAGCTACCACTTACACAAATGTGAGACCAAGACAAGCTGACATATGTTACTAACAACATATGGAATGGTTTGTACCTTTCCAAAAAGACAGATTTACAAGGTGAGCTCTCATAAGCCCCTGAAGAGAGGAAGATGTTTCCCTGTCTTTTTTATGTATTAACAATGAAACAAAAATCCTTTCAGATCTAAATCCAGGGAATAAAGATCCCCTATTTATATTTCTTTGCAAAGGGTTTTGAACCTCAGTATCCCACTCAACTTGTTGGAGGGTTTTTTTTTTTCCTTAACTAATTTCAAGCTGGTGAAATGTGCCAAACTGCTTGAACTAGCAATCTCTCTCATTTTTTTTTTCCTTTTTTTCCCCCCTTTTTCTTTTTTCTTTTTAAAGACAGAAGCAAGGGAAAAGCCCTGTGCTGGTACTCCTGTCCCCCAAATGACTGGACATCTCAGTTGCTTTCAAACAGTTTACTTTTACAGCCTTTACTGTGAAAGCCAACATTCACACTGACTGCCTAATGAGATAGGAAGTCTGTTCACCTAGGCTAGTAAGACCTTACTTCTTTCCAGACTAGCAAGCAGCTTTCAGCTTTCAGTCTCCGCTGTTTTTAAGCGGGGTGCGTTTGAAAGGGGTGACCCACAGGTCGCTGGGTATCCTTTACCAGGTCACTGAGCTATTCAGCACCCTACAAACCTTTCTGTTTTTCTTTTCCTTTTTCTTTTTTCTTTCCTTTTTTTTTTTTTTTTTTGTTTTTGTTTTTGTTTGCTTAATTTAAGGACTTTCCCATATTCTTTTGTCTGAAGTGATGCGGTAGCAACTGCTAATTGCCCAGTGGCATTTTTGTTGGGGATGTGCTCTAGATCAGCTGCATTTCAGCCTGGAAAGCGGGGGTAGGGGGCATGTCTATATACTTGCAGGTGGGAAAATGCAGTAGACAGCATATTCTGTTCCAGGCTGCTATCTCCAGATCCCAGATTCCCCCATTAAATCCTACCCCTGGCCCCAGGGAACAGCCTGGCAAGCTCTTCTGACCCAACATCACTGGCAGCTGTTTGGCAGCTTCTGAAGTGGATCCAATCTGGTATGAGTTTGCTACACTTTCATTTTGTCTACATCTTCCAAACAAATAACCAAGTCCAGAATCCCAAGCTGTGTTTTGCAATGGAAATGCTTCAACATCTGGGAATTGCTTCTGCTGCAGGGGAGGTATAGAGTACTGTTAACTGTTTAAAGGGTCAGCAAAGGGAAGGCATTTTCACATTTACAGGCTAAACACTTTCCTTCAGGGCTTCTCAGTGAATGCCGTGTGGTTAGAGAACCTGGTGAAACTGCGTCTGTCTCACTGGGTCAAGGCCTTCCAAAGACTTGAGCCAGCATTTTTTGTTAATTCACATGGTCGTCCATGAATCTTCTTTTACTATCAGACCTCTAACTGGAAACCCTATAGCTTTACTGTTCAGTATAGCGCCACTGAATAACTGTGAATCCCATCCCACAGCCTTGCAGATGACCAACACGAATTGGGAATTATCTTAGTTTTCAGACAGACCTAACTTCTCATGTTTAACACCATTGGACTTCATGTGAAGAGCAGCAGAAAGGAGAACTTGGCAGTGTTCAGGCCCATACAGATGTCTTTCTGTACCTGAACCTTCCTATATATCCATATTCCTATAATCCAACACAGGAGAATGAATCAAATAGCAGCTGACCCCAAACCATCACTAAAAATTGGAAGACAATGTTTGGGGTAAATACGGCTGTAGGAAGGCCAGTTTTTCATTCTTGTTTGTACAATGCTTGAGAGAAGAAAAAGTCATTAGGAAATGACTTATCTTCCAGCGAAAGGTCTCTAGAGCCTAGGTTTTGCTACGGTCTTGGAGCATCCACATGGTTGGACTTCATGGATTAGCTGGATTATATTTCAATGTAGATGTGAATGGACAGTCTCAAAACCTTTCCAGGCAAATATATTTGCCTTATTTTATGGTTGGAGTATGGGAATGGGAAGACAGTGGGCATCCTGCCCCACTCCTTGTAAGAAATCAGTAATAAAACCAGAAGTGGAATCCCTGACCTTGCTTTATTCCCACTACTACTCCTCCAGGCCCATTCCTTCTTAACAGACCATTCCTTTCTAAAACCTGTTTTTTTTAAAAAAAGTTTACACTAATTTTTGCAACTTTCCTTTAGAATTTCTTCTCTCTCCCTATGTGGAATCCTAACTGGATAGTTAAAAAGACAAATTCATCAAGATCTTCTGCTGTTAGGTTACATATGTCTTGATCATAGAACTGATTGCAGTTATTCCATCTCCCAACCCTTCCCTATGTTGCTTCAGTGCAGCAACAGAGGGGCTGATTCAAACTTATATGATTCCCTGAGGAAGGCTGGTCAGTTAGGATGCATGTATCTTTAAACCAAAATTTGCCCAAATACAGAAGGATGAGAGATCAGCTCAATGCAGAATCTCTACTTTTCTTGCCAGAATAAGTTTTATTCAACCTTCCAGCTGCTCTGACTCAGGTCAGTGACTTGCCAAAGGTCAAAAGCTGAGTCAGGAGCTTGCAAAACCCACACTCCTGCTGGCTCCCTGCTCAGCTTAGACCACATAACCCCTCTAGGTCAAACCCCTCCTCACTTCCATTGATCTTTCCTATCCTGGAGCAGAACAGCTTTCTTCTTGGAAGAAGTAACAGCCCTTCCAAGCCCTTAACTGAGCAGAATGGGTGCAGCTGCAGTGGAACATACCTGTCCTTTTCCTAGCCCAGTACCTTGCAAATATCTTGAGAATGGCTGATGTCAGGTAAGTTCAGAAGAAAAAGTTATCTTAACAAATTCACTTGCAAGACACCTAATCCCTAAGGCATAACCAGCCTGGTTTCCCTTCCATGCACCACCTACCCCAGAGCATGGCCCTACCCCAAGCTACACCCACCCCCCAGAAATTCCTCCAGACTCAGGACTGCAGCTCTCTTTCTCTGATGACAGCCCTGGCAGGCAGAGACCTGGGTCATATTTGCATCTTTTGATGAGCATACCCCCCGTCCTCCATCCTTGCTGCAACTCTGCCCTGATCACACTGCAGGACATCCTGCAGCTCCATCATGGTTCTGCCCTAAGCTGCAATCCCAGCTGGTGGGGAGATGGCACTGGCTCTCAGCCCAAGGACTGACCGAATTTGGATGGGACTCATCTGATATGGTGCTGACAGCTCCATCTGAATTAATCAAGTTAAGTGTTCTCTACAGCCCACTGGGATGTAATCAGTATAATCAGTGGAGACTTGGGCATGGATCATCACATCCAAAAGTAACTGTCTACATTCATACAGATGAACTGTACTCTGAAAGCACCCATTTCTCCTCCCTAAAAGGGAGCTGGAGAGACTGGCTTAGACAGTAACCTCCATATCACAGACAGCTAAAATGAAGTTGGGCAAGTCCTCTGTTGCACCCAACTGAACAAATAGAGAAGGCAGATTTTCTTCCCAGGCAAAATCCTCCTCTATCTCCACGTTTTCAGTATTCACTTCTTCATTGATCAGAGCAATGAACAGTCTAAGATCTCCATCTTATGCTGTCTGGGAAAGTCAGTCAAGATCTACCCATTGCTAACTCCCATCTAGAAGCCACTATCATATTTTCTCACAAGACAACTACCATTTAATCATAGTTTTCTTGTCTTAGAAGACTGTTATTCCAGAATCGGTGTAAACCATTCCAAGTGCAGAGGTGGGACCACCCCTCTCAGCAGTAGCCTTGTCATTGGATTGGCTTGTCCCAAACAGGAACTCCGTCTAAGTAACCTAGGGTTCATTCACACTTTCTTTGAGAACAAATCCTTGGAGGAAGAAGGAGGGAAGAAGAACAAATGAAAGTACCAGCCAAGCTCAAAGGGTACTTTATGGTGGTGATCCATCAGGAGACACCAGGTGTCCTTTCTTCCAAATAGCTGTTAATTGATTTTGAAACAACTTTCACATAGGGAAGCATGACAAATAAAAGCAGAGGAGAAAGGAGGGGAAAAAAAACACAACCCATGTTGTAAAATTTGCTGGGTCAGTGTTGTGCCAAATCACTGGAGAGTCTACGGCCTCGGGTTGGAGGGGGTTTTGCGTTTTTTAAATAAATCGATAGAATCATCACTCCTCAACAGGCACACTTGTACCCATGACTGACTGTCTGGTGGCTGTGCAAAGTCTTTGATCAGATGAGGGGATGGTGCCTCTTGAGCAAAGAATTTCATGAAGGAAGATCTGAACACTAGCTAGCTATTTTAGCATATTCAAAGTGATATCTTTCCTACCTTTAAGTTTGCTTTCCCTGATGGGCCCTCAGAGCATCTGACAAAGTTGATCAGGAGCATTATTGTCATAGGAAAATTGTGATGTGGAAACTGAGGCACCAGCATTCTTACTGGGTTTATGCTCTACTCAGCACATTGGTGTCAGAGGTGCAAAGAGACTCCAGCTTCTCCCATCCTCGTGGGTAGTGATAGCCAATATTTCCTCAATGTTTCTTTCACAGCATGCCTCCAGATGAAGCCTTCATAGCAAAGCTGGACTAATATCTCAAAATAAGTACAGATACCTCAATGAAGTCTGTAATTCTCTTTGCTGCCTGGCTGCCCTCTTCCCTGCCTTCCCTTCGGGCCTGGACACCTGTGCTGAACCATGATTGCCTCCTCGTTTATGGCAAACAAGTCTGGATTCTCCTATTGTATATTTTTAAGACATTTTGAACAAATCTGGTTTCTTTTTTCTCTCTTTTTGCCTTGACGTGTGTTTTTAATTGGATCCATTACCGTTCTTTCCCTGCTTGCTAATGCTTTTCTTTGGGGAAGCACAAGTTTTTAACAGCCCTGCAAATATTCACTCTTCTTTGCCAAGCCAAGTCCATTTCTTGGGGATAACCTGGCTCCAACCTACTTGTCAGTTATACAACAAATGCTCTGCTTTCAGATTAGTCTACTACTGTTCAAATCCATACCACTTAGCCATAATTTGTACACCTGCGGTAGAGCAACAGAAAGTCACGCTTGGCAGCTGCTTACTTCAGGAAAACTATCTGCTTCCCCTCAGGGAAATCGTCCACCAATCCCAACAGTACTGACATTTAGGAATACCTTTCATTGGTACTCCACTGTCCTTTCACAATCCCCCTAGAATGCTTTTTCTCCAGCATCTCAAGCCTTAAATCATGCACCAGTGTCAAGGATTTCAGTCTTTTCAGTTTCTCGCCGGTACCGTTTGCTTCGAGGAACATTCCTGCGGTTCTCTGCCAGGGTCCCTTCCAGAGGAAAAGATTCAGGTGGCTTCATTCCCTTTGTCATTGCCAAACATTTACATTCCTGCTGACACTGCCTGATAAAAGTGTCACACACGGGAGCACTGGCAAGAAAGCCTGGCCTGTACTCCCTGGCCATAGTTATATGGCACAGGGTACGGAGCAATTGAGAAATGACTGATTCAAGTGCCGTCGGCTAAGAGACCCAATGAACACATTTCATACTGACGACTAAACACTAATTAGCAACACTTCCCAGCTCGACTGGCAGCCCAAAGGTAAAGGATTCTTTGATTCTTTAACAATTGTAGTGATTAACTAAATTCTCTATCTATCCTCTGGGTGAGAGCTTCAGGATCCTTCCTTCACTGGAAATCACACTCTTTTACAGACACTTGTGAACACATTCAGTGGCTCTGTCTGCACTGCTCCAAGGGTTGCTAGAGAAGTACATGCAGCCCACTCTACCACACACCCATCCTCAGGAGAAAGGATGGACTCACTCAGCAAGTTTCTGTTTGCTGAGTTAATATTCTTACCATGGGAATGGAGTTGCAAATTTCTGTTCAGATCCCCTAATAAGATGGTTTTGGTCAAGGGAGCTGTGATGTCTTTGCACTCTGCAGGTTAGTGACAAAGGTCCAAGGTCAACATTTTTGAAGTTTCAAGAGCAGGTTTGATGGTCTCATCCAGACTTCTAAACTAATCTACTGCCACAAGTACTGTGATTTAAGGTACTGTTGGATAGGAGATAGCAAGCCAGAAAAAAAATCACAGGTTGTATGTGTGATCAGTGGCCTCAGGAGCTTTCTATCCATTACAATCAGATCTGCAAGGAGCACTTCCAGGCCTCTGTAACCTTGCCTTGCCTGTCAGATCAAGAAAACGTGGTTGCTCTGACACCACAAATCATATTTCTCAGACTGAGGTGTGCCAGAATTTCAAACAGATGTGGCAGTGCAAGCAAGAAGCCCCCTTGGGAGCATGCCAGGAGGCTCAGACAATGCAACAACATCCAAACATGGTTAGAAGCCATTCGGAGCCAGCACTGAAAGAATGGCCTGTACATTTACTTTCTGGCCTGCCTTGCAGCTGAGCCCAGAGCAACTCAGCAAACAGGGGTACTGGAAAGGTTTGAACGAAAGTTGCTGAGTTGGGAACTCTGCTGAAATAGCACCTGCCCTTTTCTTTTTTCTTTTTTTTTTAGTCTGCCTTCTTTTCTTTCTCTCTCTCTCTCTTTTTTTTTTTCTTTTTTTTTTCTTTTTTAGGGCCACGTTTATAGCTTTTTGCTGCTTGGAAAAGCTAACCCCAGGCCTGTTTGGCATTTGCTCTTGGCCTGAGCCTTCACATGAAGATCCTCTGTAAATAGGCTAATGTTGGTTTCATTTCCACTCTGAAAGCAAGAAGAGATCCTTCTGTTTCAGTAATGCTTTCTTCTCTGCTGTAACAGAGAGGGTTGGAACAGGGCAAGAGGGGGGGTTTTGGCTGGAAACACCACCGGACAGATTGGAAAGGTTCTGCGGGAACAGGTTGGCTTTGTCAAATTGTTTGCCTGAAAGCAAGGTTTCCCAGGGAAATGTGCCAGCTCATCTTTCACATCGAAAGGTCAGAAACCCACTTCCAGGGAATTTGGACATTTTGAGGTTTAACTCAGAGGTGGAATGAAGTATTTTTATTAGAAGTGGGTTTTTCAAAGAAAAAGAATATCTCTCCTTAGATTCACCAGGAGAGTTAGAAAAACAGATGCACTTTCAGGGTCACCAGTCCTTCTTCAGGTCTGAAACTGAAGTGCACCCTTTTCGGCTACATACAGGTGGGAAACACTTGTTCCTGGTTTAACTTCCATATGTCAGCTGTTTAGGCAATTTGAGCAAAGAGTAGTTAGCATCTGGGGGAGCAGGGGAAGAGATATTAGCAAAGGGAGAGGGGCCATAGTTAATAGTGTAAGACAAAGAGAGGTACAGGTAGCTAAAGAGGCACAGGAAAGCTGTGTGTCGCTGTTGAATACATATATATTTTTATATCCAGTTTTTTAATCCTTTTTTTTCACAATTTGTTATTATTCTTTTGCTCTTGTGGCAATTCTGGAGCATTCCTGGGAGAAGGAATTGTGGGCTTTAGCTCCTGTCCACACTGGGATTAAAGAGCAACCAGTCTGCTGTTCTGCTGTTCTGAGGGTAGGCAGGAAAAGGCTGGCATAAGAACAAACAGTCGGGAGAATTTTTATCTCCTTTCTCTGAAGGGCAGGGAAGCCTTCGTGGCCTCCATGAGCAGTGTTAAAGCAACTAAAGCTACTCTCACTTTTCTTCCAGATGCCATTTGCTATTGGTCATTGTGTTAAACTGAACTAGCTGGTATATGGAAATCCCTGACACTGACTCTTCTCCATCCCCACCCCTTATCCTCATGGATGCCCAGCAGCAGGATGAATTTAGCTCCATGGAAGCACCAGTTGAACAACCCACATGACAAAGTGAAGGAAGCATCTCTTGAATGGCCCAGTTCTGCTGCTGGTGCTGCACAGGGGAAAAAGGCATTCCTGAAATTTGAATAGCAAGGGAGTTGAATGCCTCAGGAGAACAGGCCAAAGGAGACCCTCTTTGCTGTAATACATTTGGATCCCCAGGCAATTGTAGGCACAAAACTCTCTCACAAATTCCAGGGGAAGGGTGGGCTAATGCAATCAGTAGATCTCTGTTTATTTTATTGAGAGAGAATTCATGAGACCAAGTCATGAATTACAGCCCTGTTCTTTGCATTTTTGCAGGTGTGTGGGCAGCAGAGGATATGAAAAAGGATGATGCATGCATGTTGTTGGAGACCAATTCTCAAACAGGATGGTCAGTCTGGAGAAGCTCAAAGGATTATGCTTGAAAGTGCAGTAGTATTTTTTTGCATTATGATGTGCACTTCCTATGAGAAGCTCCTTTGCCACTGAATGCTGTGGAGGCCAAAAGCAAGAAACAGGAGAATTCACTGAGGATGGTGCCTATTAAACACAAAGGTTTACACAAAGACAGCCTTATAGGAGTTGGTCTCGGCTAGAGGATGGATAGTGCTGTACTCTCTCTCTCTTCCTTACACTTTTTCCTTAGGCAATTCACTAGTGGTCACAGTAGTCTGGTCTGCTCAGCTGGGTGGACATTCAGTGTGACCCTGCAGGGGACATCTTTTCTTCAGTAGAACACTTGGGGACTGGAGTGCCAGTTTATTACCCATATGTTGCATTCAGCCAAGGGACAATATTTCCCCAGTGAATCTGAAACCTTTTTAGCAACAAACTCACTAAAATTACAACTAAAACATTTGGGAAACTCAAGCCGGACCCATCCAGTGCTGTCTGACCCCAGGAAGCTCACATAGCAGAGATATTTCACTAAAGAGAACAGGAGACAGTGACAGGTCTCACAAAGAGCAGCCCAAAATTCTCTCCTAGGAAATTCATATCGTGTTTACCAGTGCTGTCAGCATCCAATGCCCAGCTCGGTGACACTGCAATGCACCTGCAGATGACTTACCACTGAACTTGATTCCAGTCCATCTCTGTCTCTCTCTAGCTAAGCAAGGTAGGATGGTCCTTATATATTTATTTATTTGACTTATTACAGGTAAATCAATTCCTTTTTTGCTGTCCTGGCAGGGTTTCAGGAAGCAGGAGAACGCGTGGGAGCAGAGGCTTCTGAATGGTTGCACAGAACAATTCCCTGCCTCCTTCCTGGCACGGAAAAATGGTTTCCCAGCACTGGGATCCCATATTGTTCCGCTGGAAGAGACAGAGCCAGGCATGCTCTCTCTGGATCTGAGCTTATCTAAAAACGCTCCCATCACTGTGCTGCATAGGTATGGGATAGCTGTGGAGAACCCTGTTTTGGCAATCTTTAGCAAGCTGCACAGGAGCTCTGATTTTCACATACCCCGCAGCATGTTTTGTCTCCTTTACATCTCAACTTTTCCCTCCCTTTGATCTAAGAGAGACAGAGCTTCCTCCTTTATTCTCTTGTTAGGTTTCAGGCCCTGGAGGATTTATGATTATTGAATCATGATCATACAAAGCCTGATGCAAAGTAGGAGAGACCTCTTCTTCTACCTGCCCTCTCTAAGCAATAAGTTTTCAACCTGAGCCTAACCCAGGAGAGAGAGGAAGAGTGACACGAGGAATATCAGGAAAGAATCTCAAATTGCACAGCAGGAAAGAAGATATTTTGTGTGAGAATAATCCATTGGCATCTAAGCCAAAAAGCAGTTAGTCACCAGAGACTCACAGTGGGCAAAGGCCACAGACTGTGGATCGAGAGCTGGATCAAAAGTCCTTTCCTCCTTCACCAAAGTTAAGTAAGTGGTATTTCTAAACCTGGGCTCCCACTTGCAACGGGCCTAATCAATTTTGCAGTAGTGTCCAACCTGGGAAGCCTTTATCTAAAGTCACATACGTCTTCCTTGGGGATCAAGCAATTAAGATATCTTCGTTAAAATGATTTTCCCCTAATTCCTCTTGTCTCCTCACTGCAAGAGCCAGGTGCCAGTAACTTCACTCAGAGGAAAGCCAGTGCTCTGGGAGAAATGGGAGAGCGGAAAGAAGCTGCCTGAGATACATGATCTGCTGTGCTCCTTTTTTCCTTTCCTTCATCCAGATTTCTTACATTGCCTCCTGCCCCTGTGTGCCTTCCTCATTCTCAAGGTACATCACTGAATCCCCAAGCCTCTGGTCCTAAAGGCCTGGAGAGGAATCTATAGGGCACAGCCAGCAGGGCTTTCTTATCAGCTGGAAGAGTGCCGTAAGATTTTTCCACAGATCCCCCAATGTATTGCTCTACAGCAGCTGAGCTAAAGATCAGGGCTGTAAGTATCCAGCAAAGCAATGCTGGCACAGCTATGCAGTCGCTGGTCATTTCTAGATAAGGGTCTTGTGGCTTAGCTGGGGACCTAAGGCTATGACAGGTTTCAGATATGATCCTGCCCCTTTCTAGCAAACACACCTTCTGAATAGCAAATTGGCAGACACACCAAGTTGGCTGAACCCCAGGCCTTCCTGGATCCCTTCCCTGACTTCTCATCATGCGTGTTTTAAATTACTGTTTAAATCAAGGATGTCAGTGATTCAGGCCAAAGGGTTTTGCTGAGAGGTAATCTCATACTTTTCCTCTGGCATCCTTCCTTGCGCTGATCCAAGCACCGAAGGCTCGGGGATCATGAGGGGGCTGGAGCAGCTGCCTTTCCAGGCAGTGTGGAGCATGGCCCACTTCTTTGGAGGACCAGAACATTTCATCTAACATTTCCTACTATAGGAGGGACATGGGACAAAGACTACATCCCAGATCTCTCCTGTTTTTTTGACACATTGAAAGTTGTAGCTTTTAGATTTGTTTGCTTTTTGTTCATTTGTTCTTTTACAAAAGAGCTACGCTCATTCCAGAGGATTGAGAAGAGTTTGGGGCTGATGGGATGTGATGGTGTGAATGCTACGGGACTGTTCTGGGAGCAAATTTAGTTTTGCAGAAATTTGGCTTCAGCGATCTAGTTGGTCTGGTGTTTCTCTCACAGGGAACAAGGTCACCTCCTGCTGATGTGTGGCTGTTTGGGGATGCACCCACACCCCTGTCTAGCAGTCTAGCATGTGAGCTGGAAGATGTCTTCGGAATCACTGCACACTGGAAGAAGTGTTTTAGAGAACAGTGCAGCTCCTCTGAACTGGGAGTGTGGGACTTAAAAATGAGGGTGAAGGAATCTAATATTTGTTGCCAAACTCTTTAGGAACGGGAAACTCTTCTTTAATCACAGTGCATACCTCAACTATGTGACAGTCTCTCAAAATAGTGACACTACCATTACCACCAGTGATATTTGAAAGCAGAGGAACAGCCTGTCCCATTTTGGAATGTTTTAGAAATTATCTGCAGTACTGAGCTTGCAGGTTGGCTAAGAAAGGGAAATGAATTCTCTTTCCTGTCACCTTTAATTTCATTGCACATCCCCCTTGTTTCTGTGCCACAGCAATGCTGAAACCAAGATGATGCAGGTGGAATGACTAGTATTGGTGAACTGGTATTACATCCCACTTCAGGTCCAAGCAGGAGCTGGCTGAACGGGAGCTGAACTGGTTAAGCATGCTATATCTTTGCCTTTAGGCTGAAATAAATTTGAAAAGTCCAACTCAGATAATTGCTTTGATGTAGTTCTGCCTGGTCTTAGGCTTTGCCCAAGAGGTTCTGTATGAGGCCTCGTTACTGCTTCACTCTCAGCCTGCCTTTTTGTATTTACTTGTCTCTCAAGCTCTTTCTCTTTTCTCTCCCTTCTTGTGTGTTTCTTTATCTCAGCCTCTTATGCTAAGCTTGAATTTTGCTAGACCTCAGAGGCCTTGTTAAAAAAGCCCAATAAAATGTGACAGTGGCTTTATAAAGTGCACAAACATGAACAAGTCAAAGCCATAAACACGTCCCCAGCTGAAAAGGCTCTGCATGCAGACTAATGCTCTCAGGCAGGACTGAGGATCCTGGAGCTAGTCTGAGAGGCACAAAACACATTTATGTCCGCCCCTAGCTTCATGTTCAATCTCAGCACTTCAGCAGAGGCCTCTAGATCCCTTCTGTAGGGCATGACTTACAGACCCTCTAGACCTCAGCCCCTGCCTCAGCTACAGTGCAGCTCTGCTACTCTCAGGACTTGTATTCTCACCAGTCCTTACCAGAGATTTTTATCCAGACCAGTCTACTCATTCATCTTGTCCTAAGGCCTGAACAACTACACCTCACTCTAAAGAGCTTAGAAGCCCTCAGTGAATGGGAGGATGTCTCCTCACTATGGATCTTACCTACTTTTGGTTCTTCATACCTGATTGCTTTTCTTGTGCTCTCTGAACACTGAATCCAAACTGACCTATAGATTGGAGAACACAGACTTTTAACATTTGCCATCCAGCCTTTATTAAAAAAAAGGTTAAGTATAGATATGTCAGTATAGTTCTCAGTTTGATCCTAAACGCATTTTATTCTTTTTTTAAAAAAATGCTGTCATACACTTGTCCTCTATCTGTTTTCTGTGGTCAGTCAATGCTTTCACCAGCATCTTAGGAACACTCATGGAAATATTCTGGTAAACATTAAAATCATTTTGATTCTATGAGAACTCTGTGGATAGATACAGTCCAAGGTTTCTCACAGCCTTAGTTTTTCATGACATCTACTCAGACATCCAGCTGGGACATCAGCGATATTGAAAAACAGTCTCTGTCAGATTCTGTTTTTCAGCTAGAAGTGCAACAGGAAGGGATATTCACATCACCAGGGATATCTGCCTTTACCTAATTTCTAAATCAAGTTACTCTCACAAAACGACATCACAGTCATCCCCACAACTCAGCAAAGGTTTAGGAGCAACGAGCTATTAGACAGATGGATTATATTACTGAGGATTTATCTGTGTAACAAAATAGGCATTACCCATCATTCTCTGGAATCTATTACAACTAAGCATTAGATCTAACTTTACATAACTTTTGAAGATTTCAAACTTGGAGCCAGAGAACTAGACAAAACTAGAACACCAAGCCTCACCAGCTTGAAAGAAGGTTGGAAAGAGATATGAAACCACAATTCCAGATGATTTTTAATCAACTTGGCCTATGTGAGGATACATGGTGTCCTTTGTGAAGTAGAATCTGGGTGGTTTGGGAGGCCAGTTCATTCATTTATCCATTAATTTTCTTACTTAGTCTACAGTGTTTCTGAGATTATGTTGTTTGTACTTTCTTCCTTCTAGAACTGGAGCTTCCATGCAAAGCCCTCCTAGCACTTACATGTTAAAAAGAAGAGATAGTTGTTAGTTTTATGCTCAGAAGGAAGCCAGATTACCAGACCTAGGTAAGGAGACAAAACGTTGTTCTTTGGATCTGCTACTCTGATTCAAGTACACCATGACAACAGGGGGGGGTCTTGTTTCTCTCCCATCTCCTTTGTCCCATCAGTGTTTCTTGGTTTTACTGGAACAGGCAATTCTAATACTCAAGAGAGGAGTGTAATCCACATGTAGTCCTTGTCCTCTCTATCAAGCTGGCCAACTACTGCCAGTGGCCAAAGGGCCACATGCTCCATCTTCTGCTCCCTCAAGGTACCTATTCCCTGAAAGAAGAGACATGGCCAGGCATAAAGCACAAACACTCTGTCTGGGCTAGAAATTTATCTCCAGGTTTCACACCAATTCAGTCAGCCACATACAGGATTAACCCCATTGTGAACCCTGTCTGGGAGGATATCTCTAGAGAACATCTTTGTACAAGGAGAGTATTAAGGTCGAGAGTTTCTGCATGACACTCCTTTCCTGGAGTGACCACGTATGTGCAGTTCCCTGTGCTGCCAATCTTTGGACCCATTTCACATCTCCTTCTTTGTGGCAACTAATGAAAGAACAGAAATTAATTGTGTGTGGAAGGGGCTATCTCCATGTAATGAAGGACTAAGGGAGGATTGGCTCCACAGTTCCAAAGGTGACCTCAGAGCTCCAGCACCAGCTTTTCAGGGAACCAGCAGGCTTGAGAAATACAGAAGCAGGGGGTTAGCTCCTGTTTTGAGGCCTCTCCTTTCAAAAACATAAACACCCCACACCTCCGTACCTTGATAAGTTGAGTGTGTGGGAGAGAAATTCAGGTTTTAGTTTGTACCATCTCTCTTTGAGGAGTTCAGCCATGGGCTAACCCCCATGCCCTGTAACTTTTCAGAGCAATCAGGAAAGACAGACAGATGGAAACACAGGGGGATGGAGGGAAGCTGATTTATATGCAGCTGAAACACAGCCGTGGAGCTGCTGCCAAGCCATATAGATGTGGTGGCAACACAAACAGAGACACACAGAACAGCCTGAGCAAATATAAACACTGCCACACGTGATGAGGGTTCACCAAGTTCATGCAAACACCAGGGAAGGAGAAGAAAAAAGAGACTTAACTGGGGAAGCAAGTGTAAAGATTATGTCAGGCACAGGAGCTCTGTTAAACAAGAAAACAAAAAGAAGGTGCCTCTTCTCTTGTTCTGCAGAAATGCATGCTTAGAAAACATGAATTCACAACGGATTTAAAGGGCACAGGCACATATTCTTGTGTTATCAGGAGATATTCTTAACACTTCTGTGTATAACAGTTGTTATTAGTGATTGGCTTTCCTATCCCATCTAGGTCTGGTGGCTGGTAGTTCGTTAAATCATATGTCTCAGATCGATCATTGTGTTTGTTTCTCTGTCAGTTCAGGACTGCTTCCAAATGTAGATAGCTCATTACAGAAAGCTGGCTGCTCCAGTAAAGTGGCATTTCTTCTATAGCTTTCCCATGTGAATCTAGATCAAGTTCAGCAGAGATTAGAAGTCATCACCATGTTAGAAGGGGCTTGCATGGAATGAATTTGTGGATCTGTTTATAGTCCCTAGAGGTTAAGAATTGCAGGGTAGAAACCGCTGAAGCAATTATTGCTGACTGCCATCTTAGGACAGAAGTGACATGGAAACGAAACAGTCATAGCCGAAGATGTCTCCTCCACCACCACGAAGTCCTACTGGCCACAGATGTAATAACAAACTGTACTCTTGCTTTGGAGTATCATGTTGCAGAGATGCCAGTGCAGCATTTTTTATCAGCACTGAACTGCAGAAAACACTGGATTCCAGACAGTTGGTTTTTCAGGAAGCTATGCTTTTCTCTCACAGCAAAAGCAATTCCAGCATTTCTCCCATTGCCCATACACCCTCTATCTACACTCTGTTTTCCTTCTAACATTTGCCTCTTTGCTGCCATCCTTTGGCAGCCTCCAGATAGAAACAGGGAAGACAGTCACCAACTGCCATCTGTGAAACCTTCAAAAATCCCCAGCAAAAGCTAAGCACTAAACAAACAAAGCTGTGGTGTCTTACCAAGGGCCCACAGGGACACCGCAGTTTCCTTTAGGCTGAGAGATTCGGTGGTTAGAGCACAGGGTTATAAGCCAGAGGGCTCCCACCCAAGCCCAGCCACTGACTCAAAGTCCATAACCACCTACAGGCCTTAGCCAAATACAGCTGTAAGCAGAAAGTTATATCCATGAGACTGATGAGACACCGTGTCCTCTTGTTTATGGCTGTCCATGATACTGGCCTGAGCAGGCCACATTGGTTAGTTAAAATTGGTTGAGATATCTTTGAACAACAAGCTTTGCCATTTCAAAACCCTTAGCTGTAGAGACACTCTTGGTTCTTGGCATATCGTCTGTCCACCCACAGAAGTCAGCGCCACAAACACTACAATTATTCCGATTTTTAACTGTTCCAACCTACCTCTCTCACAGAGTTGTTCCCCCCTTCAGAACAGGAGGGAGGATACTAGGAAGCTGAAATTCTGGCCTATTTTGTATCGTATAGTTTCTCTGTTTCTGTGGAACATTTTTTATCCACTGTTAATTTGCATATTCTATGCCAGCTGGATGAGGCTGTGCTGGAATCTCTCATGCACTAATCAACCTGCCTGCAATAATAAATACAAATCTGTGCTGTTTCCAGATCTCAGCCTATCATGGTGATTCCCTTCACACTCTTACTTTCTTGATAATTCTTTCCTTTTTCATAAGTGTCTTACTTTCCCTAGGTCTTCCCCAACACTTGGTTAGGCACTGTTTTCACCTCATCTACTAGATGACTGTGCCTTTTGCTCTCCAGACAGATTGAGAAATGAAAATGAAGTGACTATGGTTTTTTTGCATCGTATTTTTGATAAGGAGACTGGAGTGAACTCTAAAATGTAATAACGTAAAAGTCATTTGTCTTTTCAGAAATGCATCAAAATGTCTCCACATCTGTTTACATTCTCCAGTTCTACATCTCATCTCCACAGGGACTGAGCAACTCTGCTTGGTCTCGAGTTGAAGTCTGGATATTTGTTCTGACTCCTTGAGAAGGCTGTACAACCCTAAGCACAGTTCTTTTGGCTATATCCCCATTCCAACAATATCACATTTCACTTTTTTTCCATTTATAAAATGCTGTCTGTAGTGTGAAGGAGGTTCAGCTGACAGCCCTGGAAGTGGAGGTCCTCTGCTTAGCCATAGGAGGTGCAATATAAGTTTCACCACTCCACCCTCTGGCAACAAGACTTGAGCTTGGAACATCAGCAAAAAGAAGAGCAAATAAAGTTCAGACTCCATGACCAACTTAGTTCCTCTGCTGTTACAGCCAATAAAACTGGCAGTCTGAAGCAAAGGCACATCAGGGCAAGTCTTGCTTGCCTTCTTTGGATTAGGTACAATCTGTTCTTCATCTGTGATTAACAATCAGTTCCAAACATTCACATTTCACCAACATTCACATCGATGAACTATACCAGTCATTGCTAGCAATTATTCAGAGTTGCTCAAAACACTGGTGCCAACCTTCGTTCATGCAATACTTTGAAGATCTGCAAGGCTCAGGAGAATCCGTATTTCTATTAGTTACTCTGTGCATACTACCCAGCTCTAGCCATTCTCCAGCTCAGCTAAAATGCATGAGGACCAGCAGTGTGGCTGACAGCAACCATGGCTTCAAATTAATGAATAAAAATAAAAATACAATGCAATACAATACAATACAGGATCAGCTTCTATGTAAAACTTTTCAGTTTGAGATTTCCTCTGCCAAGAAATATCTCTGCATTTTCAACTGACCCCACAAAGCAACTGCATCCAATTCAGGAAAAGAACCCTGGAGAAGAGAAAGAAAATGGATGGAACATTACCGACTTTTTTTAACGAGGCAGTGAAATTTTAAAATCAAAGTCAGCTGTTCAAGGCCAAATGTGGTCAATAACAATAAAGTTCTGTGGCAATTCTGTACTCTCAGACCTGTGTTAAAAAGTTACAATCTCAGACAAAAATCTGAATGGGGTAATGTCTCCAACACAGCATCACTACCATAGCTGATACCCTTGTGGGCATCTGAGACCAAGCAGATGACTCTGGATGTATATTTGGAAAGCAGCAAATTGTTACTCAGATTCCACAGCCGGTTTATTACATTTCAGACAAAAAGGAGCTCCCTGTGAATGTCTAGAAAGTTACTATGTTACCTTCCTTGAAATCCATCCTTCTTTGTATTGTGGACAGCAGTCTCAGCATTTCTTACGTCTCTGATATCCTGAAATGCCTGAACGGCATGTTTCATTGCTCCCATTGGTCAGTATCTCGTATCCATTTTTCTGTCCCCAGTCTTACAGAGAGCTGTCTTTTTGTCAATAAATTTTACAGAACAATCTAGTGTTGGCTTATGAATGAATCTTTATGAATGCCAAAGAGTATAAATAAGGCCCATTTGCAACATTTCTTTTAAATGTGTTGTATTTATCCTTTCTCTGATTCAAAGACAAAGAATCTTCCATACTGCAGAAAAGCTGAGATTTGGAAATTTTCCTTTAAAGAACAAGATGGAGGAGACCAGGCTGGGGAACGGTTCCTTCTTTCCTGGAAATAGCTTTTAAGAGGCATTGGCATTGGCACTGGAGCTACAGGTCAATAAAAGGAGGCCTTTGGCTACCTACCTCACTGCTCTTTTTAGTAGAGCTGTGTCACACAGATAAAGTATCAAAGAAGATGAAATCTGAAGGGGATTCTGAAATGTCCTCCTACTGTATAATTTCAGGCCAGTTCTGTCCAGACTAACTAAAACCCATTGGATCTACATATCTCTCAGATCCAGAATCACTGTTTAAGTAACCAGAAAAGATTGAGGACTGTTGTGAGGTATATACAGCTGTCAGTGATTTCATTAGCTGTTGTAAACATCCTTGCCACTTAAAGATCATGAAGCATGGTGAGAATATGATGACCATATACTATCATGGTCAGTTCTTTTTTAGTAGAAATGAAAATGTATTTAAGACCCCATGGCTGGGTGTGATGGATCAGTTTCCATCATAAAAACCAAGAGACTTTAATGAGAGCACACTTTATGAGTCTAGCTGTTGGCAGTGGGGGTGTCATCACACTGTAACCATCCAATTCTTTCCTTCTGTGATGAACTTAAGGTGGCTGGACCACTAATTTTTTACAAAGACAGGTTCTGGAGACAGCAGAGAAGGAGAAAGCAAGAAAGAAAGAGCAAGAGAAAGCAAGAAAGCAAGAAAGCGAAAGCGAGAAAGCAAGAAATCGAGAGAGCGAGAGAAAAGAAAGAAAAAAGGAAAAAAGAAAGAAAGAAAGAAAAAGCAGGAGAAAGCAAGCAAGCAGGACAGACAGGCAGACTTAGCTACAAGATACAATCTGATTGGGCTGCAATTTGCTTACACAGCAGATTGTCTGTATGGTTCATGCTGGCAGCATTCCAGAGGGTGGGAAGTTTAGCACTGCCCAAAGCCAAAGAGAAAAATAAGTAAAACTAAAGCAAACTGAGTTTGCTGTTTATTTCCTCTCTTCCCACTTCACCAGTCAAAATCTGGTCTCTCCGGTGATATAGTTGACTATACCATGCACTAACGCTTTTCCTTGCAAACGTGATTGTAGTCCTCCTCAGCCTTTGGCCAGACCAGCTGAAAAACTGATTTTAATTCAATAGTAAGGCTGAAGGAGTAGTAAAATGCATCTCTCTAGTTAGTTTATCCATTTGAGAGTGAAGGACTTTGGTGAAAAATTTAGTGAAAAATTTAATGATATCAGTTTTGTGATATGTGAGCAGACTTATAAGACTGACTTACAGGACTTATAGAAACAGACTTACAGGAGAACACTTACAGGAATGTAAATTCCTCACCTTAATTCTTTTCCACCCATCTTCCTTCTTTGCCTCCCCCTACTATCCTTGTTTCTTTCTTGCTTCTTGCCAAGTCCATCACATACCTAGGGTCAACTAGGCAGTTCTGCAGATGGCTTGATGATGATGCAAAACTGTCACTATGAGATATTCCTGTCTGGTCTACAGATGGGAGGCTCATAAACACTTGATACACCCAATCCCCCATTACTGGTTTAACTGCTTTTCTACTGGAAAGCCAAGAGCTTCCCCAGGCAACGCAAGGAATTGCCATAAGTTCAGGATACTCATGTATTTTCAAGCTAATAGAAAAAGTGAAATTCTTTTCTTGGTATGTTTTCAACAGCTGAGAAAGGACCCAGCTACATGGACTGCTCTGTGGGTATTGGCAGGCTTTGGCAATTGGATGCATGTGAGTGTGAATGATGCTCTGCAGTAGAAGACAATTAGGAGCCTTCATTTTGCCTTTGCTTTTCCAGTGGGATTCCAGCTGCGAGTCCTGCAACTTAGGACATCTGCATCTGCCAGAAGAGAAAATCCCAGGGAGATTCCTCCATAAGTGGGTCCTAAAACTGTTCAAATATCGTACTGGAAGATTCAGTCTTCTTGAATCCCTTTGGCTAACCAGAACTGGAGAGGTTCAGTCAGTGAGAAAGATCAGGTGCTATAAGGAGCAGTGAATATGATAAAATACCCCTTTTTCTTCTCCATTCTTCATTAAGTGCTGGGAAGTGAACACACCTAGCCTCTGTCTGATGGCCCCCTAAAGACAGAGGAATTAAGCAAAGGTCATGTCAGTCCATAGCAGTTTAGGATTACAGGCTACATTTAGTAGGAAACAAGCTCATTAGCCTTGGTTTTCTGGCTGAGTTACTGCAGAGAAATTGCATTCTTCTCCTTGAATTCCTTTTGTGGTTTGAGATTGACAGAGTATCCTTCTTTTTGCACCAGAAATACTTAAGTGGTGCTGTTGTGTGCCACCTTCAGTCCCAGCTATAGTCATTTTTTTTTGTATATTATATATGTAAATCCCCAAGGAAACTGTAAAAAGTTTTGCAGAGCTCAGTGAAAGCAAACTGGCTTCTCGGTAAGACAGAAATTAGGTGTGTTGAGAAAAGAACACACCTAAAGGGAAATTCAGAGTTGTTCCCTGCATCTTGTGCCAGATTACTTTGTAGTCTCAAGGTCTTGGTGGCCAGCAGAGACTACTTTACTCTGTTAGGAAGACGCTAGAAAACATGACTGAAAATGCTAACATGCCATTGTGTACACAGTGTCACCCCTAGACCTCAATCGTAGTTTGAATCACCAGCCCTCAGAAAACCTACAATAGAAAAAGAAAGATCTGTAGAGACATGGAAAGACTTCCACATAGAAAAGACTTAAAAAGAAGCCCTCTGATTTATATTATTAATAAATAAAATATGAGAGAGGAATATAAAACTATGATTGGAATGTGGCAGTCCCTGATGACTGCATCATGCTCCCTGGATGAGAGACTTTCACCTCTTTCCATTGTTCATCCAGTTGCCTACTCGGAAGCACATTCCTAGTTTGAAATACGTTGAGTTGTTCTAGTAATATCTTCATGGGAACTCCTTGAACTACTCATAAGGTTTAAATTTTGGCACTTGCCCCACGACATTGCTGAGTCAAAACCCTAATTTGAACAATAGCCAGCTGACAGGACTGCCCCACTAACTGCAGTAGGGCTCACTGGACAACAAAGCAGCAGTTGTGAATCCCAGTCCCAGACTGGTGACTGACTCATCCTACCTTCATTCTTGGAGTCTTAGTTTCCTCACACCAGTGCCTCTTCTTGCTTCAGATTAATTCAGTCTCTGTGAAATTGACTCCAACCTGTGTAACCTGGGGATGACTGTCTCTGCCCTTTCCTGAAAAGCATTCTAGACCCGTGAATAAAACTCTATCTATCCGGGCTAAATAAAGCAAACTAATAGTCCTCAATTACCCCAGATCCCATAGTGCTTCCTATCATTAACATGAGATGAGGAGCATTTCTTTAGCAAAATCAGGGATTTGTATCTGGAAGAGCCTAAGGCACACTGCAGAAAATATTGTTTGTGGTGAGAATTTTATATAGGCAAGCTGCCTTTAAAATCTCAGCTTCATAAAAGGCTGTGCCATCTCCAAAAAAATTATTGACACATTTACATTAAAAATGGAAATCTGTTTCTTTTTCTGTTAGTTGCAAAAGAAAGAAGAAAATAGTCTGCATTGGTAAGTTTTTTGTCTACAATACAGCACAAAGGCTTTGTGGTCTTCTGCAGTCACATCAAGTATTTCTCCTTATCGTTACTTGCATGGGGAAAACAACTTTTGCATCTTCCTAAATGTAGTGCAGGAGGATGTTTATACAATAAGAGAGATGGTGAAGGCAGGAAGGACTTATTTTTCTTATCTAGACTGAGGTTCCTTCCACCAGCTTTGGAAATTTAAAAGTCAGGTGCCTAAACTAAGCAAGTGCCTAGACTGTTCAGTTAATGAAGAAAAGTAGGCACTTCCAAACAGGAACACCCTCCACATCTGGGGCAGGTTGGAATAAATATCCCCTAGAGATACACATCCTTCTCCATTGCCTAAACTGGGATCCATACAGCTTGCTGTGGTAAATGCCTAAACATTAGACAGCTTAAAATTAGGTGAGTTCAGACCCATCTTGAGACTGACTTTCCATATAACATCAGCTATAGGACCCCCTGGATAAATTCATTCATTTAAAACACCTCTGTACTTGCTTACATCTGTAAGTACAGCTTACTGTACTTACAACTTTTCCCATGTTTCTATGGGCAAGAACTGTATGTGCACGTGTGTGTGTGTGTGTGCGCGTGTGTGTTTTTGTGGCCTCTTGTAGAGGCCACTGTGGCCTCCCTTAATCCTGTTTTATCTGAGATTGTATGCCATCAGGCACACAACACTTCTACGTCATTACGCATGTGCTCCTTTTCCGGACAAGCAAACCTCATTGTCAGAAGATGTTACAGCCTTTATTTCCCACATTCACCTTTTTCCATTTCCCATTTTGATTAGCCTAAATAATTGGTTTTTCTCCTCTTGTTTTACAGCTTATAGTGATAATCCTCCACTTCTGTCTTTGAGTCATGAAACCTGAACACTGCAAAAAAAGAGAGAGAAAGAGGACTGAATCCTAAGGAAACCACCTTAGAAGTCCCAGGCGACAACCACAACAACCCAGCAGCAGCTCCATTCTTCTTGGCATTTTATCTTGCTTCTTGAACCTGTTTGGTCGCTATCTTGTGATAGCTGTGCCAGACCCCCGGAGGACAGCAGGAGGATTTCCCTGTTCCATGATGTGATGTTTCCCTCCTCGCAGCCTAACATACGGCTGGTGGATCTTCTTGTTTTATGCTACCACAATGGCAGGCTTCTGTCCCTCCTACATCTGTCCGTTTTGCTCTTGGTGGGAGTTCTGTGTACTTTCCCACCCTGTGTCACTTCATCTGGTTGCAAAGCCACAATCCCACCACAGTCTCATTTGCCAAATATGTTGCATAAGATTCAGCCTTGCGGGTTTACTCTAGAGCAAGGAGACAGAAAAGATCCCCTGTGGGAGCAGAAATACCAGCCTGCTCTCTCTGAGTGGATTGGAAAGGGGCTTTGGCCTCTTGATTTCTCAGTGATTCCAGAGTTAAACTTTAACAGGGCTTAAAGAAGAGGACGAAAAATGTGTGAAACTCAAAAATGTGTGAAAACACTGCAAGTACTAAAAGGAGATCCTTTTGTACTAAGTACTCCATCTGCCCAGCTAGCGGCCAGGGTATACCTGGGGGTACCGCCAGGAGGTTTCTTGTGGCTACTGCTCAGCAATAATCACACATATTAGTGTTTCCTAACCTTGCTTGGGGCAGGTCACACTTCCCACTAACACCTAAAACCCCTGCAGTGTCCCGCGGCTGTTCTCCCCATACCAATTGACAATCTCCACAGTGCCTCTGCATAGCGTTATCAGGTCCAGCTAATAAGCCCTGGTAAGCTTATTAACTTGTGTCCTCCTCCACTTGCCATGGAGCAGGAAGCTCTGGATTAGATGCAGGTGGCTGGAGCCTGAACACATCTATTGTTTGGTGGGAGGAAAATTCAGAAAGGGTGCAGAGTAAGACAGCAAATATGGTCACCATGCTCCATTCAGCCTTCAGCCTGAAAGCAGGCTTTACTGCACAATATTTGCACAGGGGTAAACCAAAGGAGAGCATCTAGCTCTCATGGTTAACATGGTAACTTCCCCCACTGAGTTTTAGCAATGCTGTTTTGTGGACCAGCAATGATGTGTAAACATCTTGGCTCCTACTCAAGTAACATTTCTCGCCTCATTTGGTAATGATGACCAAGAGGGAAGTATTTGGGATCTTCTGTGAACATTCATGGCAGTTCCAGGAAGTGCATATTTAGAGTCTGTGGTCCATCCTAGGCAATGTCCGGATTAAGGCAGCTGCCAGGGAGCCTTAAGATTGCCTAAGGGCATGAGAGCAGCTGAGCTGGGTCTGACCACATGTCCATCTAGCCCAGTAGCCTGGGGAAAGTAAGAACAGTATATATGGGGAATATACTGTAAGAACAGTATATATATGTTTCCCCTGGACTTCCAAAACATATTTAATCTCTGCATACTGATTAAACCCTAGTGAATTTCTCTTTCATGAACTTGTTCAGTCTCCCCTTAAAACTACATAAGCTTTTCTGCATCCATGACATCCTCTGCCAATGCATTCAACAGATCCTGCCCACTGCACAAGGAACTACCTCCTTTTTTGGTTCTGACCCGGCCTCCCACTGGCGCCATTTGATGCCCACCTCTTCCTGTTGCAGAGGAGTGAGTGCATGATCAGTCCCAGTACACCCTCATGGTCTGCTCTGCATTCCTGTGCTTCCGTAGACTTCCAGCACCAGTACATCTATAATGTTCGTATGGCAGATATGAGAAATAAGCAGGGAGAGCTGCAGTGAAAGAGTTAAAGCTCAACTCCCCAGCCAGCATATTCCACTGCTCTACTCCCTTTTTGCAGAGTTAATACTCCACACATGTTTTGTACTAGACAGGTATGCGAGACAAGATAGTGATCAGCTGACGCATTTCAGAGTTACAAACAGGCTGGGAGTGATATTTTCTGAGACTTCCTCACACGCACCAGGAGAAAACCTGCAGAGTATTAAGGAAAGAGACAGCTCAACATGTAGGAGCATGATGCCTGGGCCGTGGTTCTTCTCTGCAAGAGTGAGGAGGAAATGAGAAAGTTTTCTTCAGGCTTTTCTAAATGAAAGTGTGTGAATAGCTGAGGTTGGGGAAGAAGCTGCCCCCCTGCCAACACACACACACACAATCCTTTCTTCCATCCATATCTCCTCAGGGCAACTAAGTTTCTGGCTAAGCCCAGTGCTGAGTCACTGAGGTATAAATTCAAACCAATATGAAAATCTCCTTCCTTGACAACAATCCAAAAAAGACCGGCAGGAGAGATGGAAGAAAAAAAGCTAAGAATGTGTCAGGGCTGACAGCCCCAGAAAAGGTCTTACAGAAGGTATCTCAGCCTCTTCTCTCTGCAATAGCCTTCCCTGGCAAAATCAGAACCACTCCCTTCCAGACACCCCAGGCCCCGCAAAAACAAATCCAAAAGGATTAATGCTTGTTCCTGAGAAATGCCAAGCAACCCTCCACTCCTACTTAAATCGGGAGACTTGCAGAGAGCTTTGCACCTGGCAGGATGAGGCCTTTGGGGTCTTGGAAGGAATATTCCACTTTATGGCTGGAGATGAATGAAAGCCATCTGAGCCCTTGTCCCATGCTGTGATGGGTGTCAGGGCTGCTGTCAGAACTGCTCTGGCCAATTTTTACAATGGTGCCATTATCCATCAGCCATCTGGCAGGCGTAACCTCTATTTTTTCTGCATCCAGCCCTGTGTTGGCCAATGTTAGGTGGAAAGGGAGGTTGGGGGAGAGAATAGAGGTTTGACATCTCATCCCTTCTCTCCTTTGCTGACATTCCTCTGGCTTCTAAGTCTGACAAACCAATGATAGAAGAAGATTTTTATCAGGTAAGTTCTTTGCAAGGACACGGGTCACGTGTTTTTAATTTGTTTCCTTTAATACTCCAATGACAACATACAAGCACATTTCCCAGGAGTCAGCAAGGAAGATTCTGTTCAGTAAAACAACTAGTGAAATTCTGGGTTTAGTTTTGTTATTTGTGGGAAAGTGGAAAAGACACATCTTCCAAAATATTCTTGAGGGTCGCTGATATCCTTGGATATTAAAAAACCTCTCCTCAGTTTTGATGGCAATGCAGTGGGCGTCCTGCATTGGAAGGCAGTGAAGGATGAAGGGCTTCAACAGATTATTGTCACACAGGTTTCACATTCTTGTTGCCAGTGGGGGCTGAGCTGCTCCACAGGCCTGTTTCCTGGAAGGAAAAGGTGTGTCCTCCCCCCAGATATGGACTGATTGCCTCAACAGATTATGCTTATTGCTGTTATTCATTATTTTAAGACCCAAAGCAAGGATTAGGGTCTGATTGTTCTCGGCACTGCATTAACAGAATACAGACAAGTGCTGGTTACCAAACTCAGCATGAGAGGGCCTCCCTCAGCCCCAGCCCCTCCACGGGGTGGTCTCAGGGAGGCTTGCTCTCTTCTAGGGAACAAGGCTCAAGTGTCCAGCATTTTTCAGAGAAGCTGAGTCCTAAAAGCAAAGGAGAAAGGAAAATCAAGCAAGCAAAGGAGCTGCCCCAGGCACTGGCCCGCACCACTGAGGCCCCGGGCGCTGCAGAATGGTGTTCCTCTCTGAACTGGCTCAGTGGCTTCTGCCAAGGGCAGACTCATCTAGAAGTTTGTCCAAAGACAGCATGTCTCACTCTCTGAGTTTAATGTGACGCCTTTTGGTCTCTGCAATTCCCCTAGCACCTCTCAAAGGCGCATGGATTTGATTTTGGCAGCTGTTCAGTGGGCCACATGTTCGGCTGATCTGGATGATGTGATTGTTTTTGGGAGGACTTTCCAGGAACATTGAAATTGCCTGGAGGATGTGTGTAGCTGGCTGGAGCAGGCTGGTCTGAAAGCAGAAACCCATCCAACTGTGACTAGTTACAGTCCCAGGTGCAGTCTGTTGGTTTTATCTTTTCTTCACAAGGGTGTGCCTCTGTATCTGGCCAACACAGATACACTTAACGCAAACCAACTCTGGGAATGGCAGCTAAAAGAGACACTATGGCCCTGCATGAGACTTGTGAGTCCTGATTTTGCTCCATATCATCTGGCAAAAGAGAAAGAAGAGGAGGGAGACATGAAAGAGGGGCCCGAATCTGAATTTCCAGCCTTAGGGTTGGCCTGTAGCACATTTTTCAGCTCACCTGAAGTGCTTGGGTGCTCACCTGAAGTGGAGAGATGCTGGTCCCATTATCTATCAGCTTTGTTTCCCTTCTCTAGCAGGTTTGACATCTGGACCTAGAAAATGAAGGCAGGGTGCATCCCCACTGCAGACATTTCAGAGAGGTGACATGACAGCTGGTGAACTGCACATCACAGCACTCGCGAGAGCTCAGAGAAAGGAAATGCAAGGATTTGGGGGAATTAATTGGTGGTGAGAAAAATTAAGTGATGCTCTTTGGAGAGAGGTTCAGGGCTCTGTTCCAGCAAAAGGATCTTGAACCCAAGCCTCAGCCCATGAATTTGTCATAAGCAGGAGTGGTTATACCCATGGGGACAGTGTAACAGCTAGATATCACACTGGCTATCAGTGACCAGAGGCACTGGATCCCTTGGTTTGGATGTAGCATGCTCAGATCAGACTGCTCTTTGTAGAGGGGAGAAAAGTAGGTAACAAAACAGAGATTTCCACTGCCACACTTGGCTGGTGGCATTCCAGAAATATGTCTCAGTGTTGGGATAGATTTTCTGTCCTCATAAAAGCAGCAGACAGTGCTTTGCCAGCTTCTCTAGACTTGATGAAAAGATGAATTAAAGAAACCTTACTTTTGACTAGCAAGATTTAAAATGACCAATGAGAGGAGTATTTCTAAGTGAGGCCACCAGAGTAAAATGAGCACAGTCCTTGTTCTGACTCCCTGATTCTTCATCCCAGAATCAGTCCCTTTTTCAGGAGTCTCCTCCTCAGTCAGTTCCCTCCTGTCCATCTCTCAGCATCCTCCTTTATGGACCTGTTCAACCAGCCACCTCTCAGGAGGGGCACAGATGCCCCTTTCACGGAGGGATCCTGAGCTGGGATCAAGATTCCTTTTTGCACAAGTCTTTTGTAAAGCAGACCTCCTCTCACAAGCACTCAAGGCACTCAAATCCCTCCTTTGAGGCTCATCACATTTCTACTTTATTTGTAATGAGCTTCAGCAAAACTCATTGTCCATCAAATGCATATGTCCAAGATCATGCAGTAGGAATCCTAGAGTGTGTGTAAAAGCAATTGTGTTTTGCTGCTGGATGTGTGCTAGCTAAAATGCAAATCAGCTGTCACTCTCTGGTAACTTATGTGGTACTGAGCTTTATTGTGCTTCCCTCTTTTCCTTCGTGTTATATATAAACATGCGGGAAGGATGGCCTCTCCTACACATCTAGAGATGCTAATAGCTCATTCAGGCAGCCAGATTTGACTAGGCTATTCTGTTTATAATAGCTTACAAATCTCATCAGTTAAAAACTATGAACTACATGCATATGCTGCTGAATCACTCAGCTTCGCATGTTTGGAAGAATCCATCAAGCCTAAACACAGTACAGAAACCCAGCAGAAAACGGACATCAGAGTGGGATATCAAAAAAGGACTGACAATCTAGGCGTAGTCAGCCCCCGTACAGCTAGAAATCTCCATCTGAAATTGTATCAGGCAGAAGCCCTGGACCATTTCCTTTCAATACTTTGGTAGAGAGCTATCAGCTCCTCACTTTCTACATTCACATGTTGCTGCTGGCACCCTGGGCTCTGGCACCACCAAAATCCAGGAGCGCTTCAAGTCTCATGGTTTGATACATGTCCTCAGGCACCAAGTTCTCCATCATTAGGCTACTGCAACTGCACTGAGGAGTGCCCGCCTCTTGCATCGAGACCTTCTGATGGACAGAAGTATTGTTTTTTATTAGTGATTACAGCAAGACAAAATGAATTATTCGCAGCAAGTTTGGGTTACAACAAAGCAGCTGATGCTGGGTCTCCTGAGAAAATTAATACAGCTAAGTTCGGAGAGTAACATGACTGTGAGAGCTAACAGCCAGCTGGAAGACTACAAGCAGCCTAGTAAAATGGCAAAGTTGGCAGTTTCTACCTTTTCCTGCCTAGCTGAGTGTCTCATGCTAAAGAGAGGTGACATCCTTTAGCCACTTTATGGGCCTTAATCCCAGGCAAAGCACTCAGTAAGAGAATCGAACCTCCCCCAGCTTTGCACACTCTGTGCTGCAGTCCCATAAAGCACCCCGTTGCACCACATGCAGCTAAACATGAACTGCCTGCCAGCAGCTCAGTTGCATAAAATGGGATTATCAAATCAGCAGAACAGTGTTTCTATGCACAACTGGACACATACTGTCCCCAGAACTATTAATATTCAGCTACCTCCACAGTTAGATCTAGCCTCTGAAAAACATGAGATCATGGTATTTTAGCCCAGGCCTGAGTGTGACCTCTGGCATGAAGAGATCTGATCACTAGAAGGAAGATTTCAAAGCCAGCACCGTGAGGTCAGTATGTGCAAAGATGGCTGGAATGGGCCTAAACTCCAGGTACTGCTGTAAATAAAAAGCATCAAAACATGTGGGCCATCCCATGCAATTACCCAGCACTTGATGCAGGAAACCACTGTTTCCCAAGGTTGCTACTCTTTCTCAGTCCCTCTGTCTAAGGGTGCCGCTTGTTGAGGAGCTCTGCTCTGCAGCACTAGGGTCAAAACCTGACAGATAATGCAAGACAGAAACGTAATACATGAAACAACTCTCTACCAGGCACATCTGGATGCAGTGTAAACCTCACCTCTTCGTCAATATAATAGTATGCATTTATTTCTCCCTCTGGGAAAAGCAAAAAAAGTTCAGATACATGCAACAGTAAGAACAACAACAAAAAACCCCTGTGATTAGCAATGTCGAAAAGCTGCTACAAGAAACCCTGCAAAACATGGACCAGTTTAGATAAAGCAGGTGTAACACCCACCCCTATCCAAAACAGAAGCCAAACCCCCTCTGGTCAGGTTTTCCCCTGAGATAAATCCAACAGGTAGGAAAAGAGGAACACAAAACTGCAGGAATAATGCCCACAATGGAGAATACCCCCACCTGCGCCTTCCAGGATGTTACCCTAACAGTTACTGTCTTCCATAGTTTCAACAGACTTTCTGTTCCCCACTCTCCTGTGCTGTTTGCCTGCTTTGTGACAAATATGACAGCTTTTCCAGTTCTCAGCTGAGCAAATGTCCTGGCCTCAATCATGACCATATCAATATACCTCCTAAAAATCCCCACCAACTCCTTTCCTACAACCCTTCCTGCTTTGCCTAATCCTGCCTGCCACCAGATCAGTTTGAAATGCCAGACATGCTTTAGCTAGCCAGTAGGAAATGCTGCAGTAGAGAACACATGAGACTGGCCATCTTTGTTCTGCTATGCATGGCCCACACATTTTTCCTGCTGTCCTGCCATCACAGTAGATTTCAAAATAAGCTGACACCAGCCTCTCCTTTCCTCAAATGGTCCACATCCAGTGGATTATATATAAGCACAGATGGCTCTGTACCATGCGCTAATTGGGGATTGTTCCTTTTTATCTCGTCACTGGGGCTTGTCTATGGCAAGGGCTGCCTAATTTCTTCCTCTACAATTTCAGAGTTTTTGTATGAAGTTAGCTGGCAGAACTAAATGGCTGGTTGATGAGCCCCTTATGAATGCACCGAATTGCATGACCTGCAAGGCAGTCTGTAGCTGCGCAGTCAAACATGGCTGTAGCTTTTCAAGGATATTATCCTATTTCCACTGGGCAGCAGGGTTACGCAGGATGTACAAAAACGTGACCCAATGAGTCTCCTATCCCCAAAACAATGAAGAAAATGGATTTAAAGTAAGAGAGGCTATGTTCCTACTACCAGGTCACCCTTTCTGTCAAGTCCCTGAGCGCTGAGATGATAGAAAGGGACCTGGAAGTGAACAAGCCCAGCATGTGCTATAAGCACCTTTTATCACCCACTTCTTAGAGCTATGTAACATCCTTGCACCACTCTGCCCTGCTGAGGGTGATACACAGGAAAGCTGCTCACAGGAGGTTATGGCTCCCCATATGTGCTTCTCAACCATTGCCTACATATGGCTGTAACGCATGGGTCAGTATATTGCACGCAGAGAAGTGACCCCTTATGGGGGCCTTCGAATGGCCTTTGCAGGCCACTACAACTCCTCTCTCCCTACTTTCTTTCCCTCCCTCCCTCAACCATTTTATCTCATTTAGCACACAAGCCAGACAGCCAAAAAGGCAAGTGTGGACCCTGGAGACATTACAGAAGACCTTGCTTGGAAGTGTAGGGAGAACGAAGAGAGGGGGAAGAGTCCCTAAAAAGGCAGCAATTTCACAAGCCCAGTGATGAAGCAGTGCATCCCACACCAAGGGAGCAGGGAGAAAAGAGGAAGATTTCAAACAATGACCAGGAGCTCTGGTTCTGCAGGATAAGCAGTTGTTGCAGCCACCTCACTCATGTTGAGCCTTCAGTAAGGAACAGGCTTCACAGACTCCTCAGCACACCTGGCCACATTCTTTAATCCATCACGGCTCATCACGCCAGCTCCATTCCCCCTCATGGATGTAGTCTGTTGGCAGGTTCAAGGGAAGGCTGAGCTGACTGTGTGATTCCTTTCCATGTCAGCCCTTAAGAGGGAAAGTAACCCTCAGCTAGGCTATCCAACACCTAATAAAAGATTCCCTTAAAGAGGCTTCTGACAATCTTCCCTAGGACCTCACATTTCAGTAACACACAGAAACAAAACTTTCTGGTGTCAGGGGCAATTCTTATGCAGGTGAGGCTATTGGTGTGCATTTCCTAACACAGGAACCTCTTTGACAGAAATGAACTGTCCGGTTGCAAAATATCATGCAGGCATTCCTTAGATGGCCGTGACCAAACTCACACCAATCTGGAATGAATGAGGTAAGCAAATAGCCCTTCGACTCTTCTGTCTAGTAATATCTTAGCAACAAAGCACTCCTTTGCCTTTCCTCCAGAGCCAGGCATCATTAGCATCACTAGTATGAGGAAGTCCTCATCAAGAACATGACCTCATTGTTTCAGAGCCTGTAAAAACACAGCTAAAAGATGGTCTCTGCCCCCAAGGAGCCCATAATCATGTGCAAAACACTAGACGGGTAACACAGACTGATTGAAATAAAAGATAATGTTGTAATATGTCCTTGGCCTGGCCTGTCTCCCTTTCCTCTGTGTGTTACTCTCTTGACCCTGATGATGTGATGTCTCATTCACAACACTGGAAATAGAGGCCATATATATTCTTGTAACTAAGAGATCAGGGACCATAATATGGGGTCCAACAAGTGCAACCCAGAGCAGCTACTCATAACTAAATTCTCTTCTCTTCCCTCCTCCAAACTGTGGTAACCACCTCCCTAATGCTTATGGGGAATGGCCCCTGGCACACGCTGTTCCCCAGTCCCAGTCTATGAAACATAGGTGCTAGCTGGCAAACTAAAAGGAAGTATTTATTATCCCCACTGCACAAGGCTAAGAAGTTAAGATGACTTGCCCATGACCACAGGAAGAATCTGTGTCAGAAACATGACTGTCCCTTTCAAGGGTCAGACAAAGAGGGAAAGACAAGCATTTTTCAGGTTAGGATTGGCCCATTCTGGATGCTTCTTGCTTCTTAACATACCATTCAGTATTAGTTATCACCTAAGGCTCAATTTCATAACAGGGTCTAGGCACCTAAATCCTAACTTCCAGAGGTGCATGCCCTCGTGGGTGTCTGCCAAGCTGCGATGAATGCTGGCTGTATATGCAAACGACCACTGCCATGCACAGTGAAGTCTTTGCAGTAGACATCAGTGCCCTTTTTCTACCAGTATGTGGTTCGTGCTGCATACAGAGCCCGAGCAAAAACGGCCTGCAACAAGTTATTGCAGTGTTCAGCAGAGGCCTTTGGGCATAGTGTGCTTTAGGAGGATCAAGTCAGCTCCAGCTGAGCCCCAGATGTTCAATCACAGCTTCTGATTCTGCACAAACTACTGAACTGGAGAGCATTAATACCAATTCTTCACTTCAACTGTATCTTTGCCCACATTCAGACCATGGCTGGAAGTTAAGCCACTGGAGGTGTTTATCTCCAGTGCCATGGCTTGCATTATAGGGACTCTGGATCTGGTAGTCCTGGATAGCAGGCAGCACCCATGAATCACTACTCCTTCGAGTTAGGATGTGTTTGTCACACCTCCTTTAAGTAGTTATAACTAGCAACTTTAAGCTACAAGATTACATCAGCTGTGGGGTGACAGCTCCTGAAAGGCCTGTAGCTCTCATAGATAATAACAGGCTTCCTGTGGCAGAGAAGTAATATTGTCAATGGACGTACCCATTTTCCATCCTGGGCAAGACTAAACCATCACATCGGAATTAGCAATTGCATTGTCCTCTAGAAAATGAGCCAGTTAAGCATAAACTTGAACTCTGCAGACAGTCAAGCCCCTTTTGCAAATACTGTGCTTCTAATTACTGCCACTGCCTTGCCTAGATGTGAGGCTATGCTGTGTACGGCTGCAATGGCAGATTTCTAACACTGACTGCTTGCGCTTCTGTCATTTTTCTTTGCTGCTGTGCAGTATCCACAGTGAGGGAGAGGGAACAGGATTTATTTTTTTGGGTGATATGAAGTGAGTGGGGAACAGTGAGAAAAGAACTGCTGATTTGACCTTGAGCACTGGGAGAAAGCGTAACACACAGTCTGTATAAAGTTTCCTCTTGAAGAAAAATAATAATAATAATAAAAAATCTTTTTGTTCCTCTACCAGAAAAGACTATAAAAATCTGCTCCTGCAAAGCTCAAGTGGATTTCACAGCCAAAGCGAGGTCATTTAGAAACTGTTGCCAGGTCAAATTTTCACTTTGAACATTTTCACAGTTAAAGGAAGATCCAGGACATGTAAGAAAACACAGTCCCAGACTTTCCACTTTAAACTGCTTCTTCCTTGAACTATAAGGTGCAAAAAGGAAAGAAGGATTGGGGGGGGGGGGCAGGGCTTGGGTGATTTGTTTATCTAGGAAATCTCAGCATCTGCTCTTTTCAGCAAAGTTCCCACTGCATTTTTTTTTAACTCCACTTTCCAGCTGTGTAGCACAAAGCACAGGCAGGTCAACAGCCTTGCCGAAGATCACAGAATGAGTCAGTGGCTCTGGAGAGCTCAGAGCCCAGACCCCACTGTGTGCCAGCTCTTTGTGCTTCCCTCTGGTTTTAAAAGGCATTTCAACACCAGGTGCTAAAACAAGGTGAAACAGGACCAATTCCAGGCTGCAAACTTTGGTGGAGGCTTATGAAGGACGCAGTCACAATGCCACCAGAATGCTCTGACACCAGACACCATGGAGTGAAGGGTGTTTAGCTGGTATTTATTTATAGGGGCATTTGTGTGTGTGTTGGCCCATGATTTTGCACCAATTTTTCAACCCATTGGTCCAACCAAATCCGTCAGCATTGCAGGGTCCTTGAAGATGTAATATTCCTACAGTTTTCATGAAAATTGGCAGACAGAGAAGAGAAACTGAAATTAAGTACCTGCTGTAGGAAAGCGTGAGCTGAGCCACTGAGTAAGGCACCAGCAAATCCATACAAAATTGGGTGCAGCAAACCAGACATTTAGGCTATACTCATACACATAAATTAAACAAGACACGGGCTCAAGAACTAGCAGGTGACTACGCTATTTGAGAGCAGGTAACTGCACTATATTGCTGGCACCCTCCTTTTCAAAGCCATGGCAACGTCTTCCAGCCCTGGGCCAGGTCGCACAGGCGAGCGCCTGCTCCTGGGAGTAACAGGGAGGACATCACCCTGGTTTTGGACAGGGGGACACAATTAAGTGCTATGGATGTCATCTGGGCTTTGTCCAGGCCAGGTTATGCAGGTTCCTGGGAACTTTCAGCAGGGCACACGGTTCAACAGCCACCGAGAAAGTGCTGGTGATCACCCCCAGCAGGGCCTGCAGGGCTGCCCCACCCCAGGAGGCTACAGAGGCCTTGCAGCGTGAGTGTGACCAAACAGGATTGGTCAGCAGCAGAGACGGGTGGCAACACGGGATTGGTCAGCAGTGGAGACAGGTGGCAACACAGGATTGGTCAGCAGCAGAGACAGGTGGTAATGCGGGATTGGTCAGCAGTGGAGACAGGTGGCAACGTGGGATTGGTCGGATGCACAGGCCCTTACAGGGTGAGAGCGGTGCTATTGGATGTCCCATCTGTTGCCTGATCGGCACTTCGTTTGCTCAAAGCGATCTCTGAAGTGTTCCCAAAGTAAAATGTCTTTGTGCTCATATTAATCAAAGTGCCAGCCACAAATTTTAACTGCTGAAATGATTGGGGAAAAAATTATTTATAAAGCTCTTTTGAGGTATCCAGAAGAAAAAAAAAAGAAAAAGATCTGGTGATTTTGCCAGCAGTGGATCTTGGTTTGTTATTGCAGGGTCACTCAAAAGCAACAGCTGGCAAGGGGGAAAGCAATTTGTGAGCCCTGAGGCACATTGATTAATTGTGGCCGAGGTGCACAGAGATAGTGGGGTCTTTGATTAGGAGGTTGCTCAAAGGTACAGGGCTGAACAGAATAGATTATTATTGGAGGGCTGCTTGTTAACAGAAACTATAGAACTGTTTATGAAGAGGGGGTTCTGCAGCTATGAACAGGATATTCATGAACACTGCACTACAAAATGGTTCTTTGTTGTGGTCATGCGCGCTGGGCTGCTAATATTCGTGGGCACATTTGCGTGGGCATGTTCAGTTTATTTAGAAAATAAAGGCATTGAAGCACTTGCTTTCGGGGGGGGGGGGGGGGACACGGAGCAAGAATGACTCCAACTGTGCAAATATTGAAAAGAAAGAAATGAGAATGTCTCTTTCTGCTTTTACAAGCTTTTAAATGACAAAGCGAAAGATGCGAAACTATGGGCAGTGCTGCACTTGCCATTGCCTGGGGTCCCCAGTGCGGCAGAAGGCTGCTAAACCAATAATCTTGCTTTCCTGACCTTGCAGCCTTCTAACAAATCCTTTCTACTTTAGCAGGATTTGTTTCAGAGACCTCGGCTGTGTAATCTGGTACTCTGGTAATGTTCTCATTTAACAGATCCAAGCCCAAATCCTGCACATAGCTCCACTGGCACAGTCCCATCACTTTTGGTGCGGCTGCTCTGGCTGAGAGCAGAGTATGACGTTTTTCCCATTAATCTCATCCCCCCTTCCTATTGTATTTCATTTTACGGTGCCTTGGAAACCAGGAAACCTGTGTGTCTTCAGCCATTTGATGTACAGGAAATGTAGTCGCTTAACTAATCTGTTCCCTCAACAGAGGGCTTTTTTTTTTTTTTTTTTTTTTTTTTTTTTTGTGAGTTGGCCTCATGATGCTTATGGAAACTGCCTATGGTAGAGGGGAAAAAGATTAGGGATGGTAACTCTGCAGCCACATATATCATGCTCAGTTACAACCATCTCCAGGCAGCTCCAGAAACAGAAGTCCTGAGTCCAAACTTTGTCTAAGGCCACTTTCCAGCTACCCTTTCAACTAAAAGAGCAGCCTGTCTGGCTCTTCCACCAGCTGGAACAGATGCAGACATGAGCAAGCCTAAGCCATCCCGTGCAGGCTACAGCCATACCAGGGTGACCGCAGCCATCTGGCCCAACCTGATCCTGGAAGCCAAGCAGCTGTCAATCAAAGGGCTCCAAAGCTTGCTGGAAAACCAGCGGGAGTCCAAGGCACAAAAGCTAGGCAGTTTCAGAGGAAGAACTGAAGGCACTTGCCTTGTGAGAACTGGAGCAGTCTCTACTCAGTCCAATAACCCTGGAAAAGGCAAGAGTGCGATTTCTGAACATCTGCCAAAACTCTCAGGCCTGGGGACATCTCAGAACCCCCCCACCTAATTTTAACCATGAAAAAGCTCAGCAGCTACCTTCAACAAAACAAGCAACTTGTAGATGTGTAAAGAGAGACGGGATGGAGTCCGCATGCATAGATAATTAAGGTGTACAGGCTACCACATTGATTTGGAAGGATGAGATGGTGGAAGGATGGAGATGAAGGTCCTACACGACCTTCACTGTGACCTCTCCAACATCCTTTACCACTCCAGTTGACATACGTTCAGGTTTAGGAAGGTTTCAGTGGACAACAAGAGAGATATACAATACAAGATCTGAAAATTTCACCCACTGTTTGAAAAGATGAGACTTCAAGAGACAGACAAAGAGGTCTTAAAGGAAGAGATGGGGAAATTATGCAACGTGTGCCATTCATAAACTTGGGGACCTCAAAAAAGCTCAAGGATCTGACAGCAAGTAGTGGCTTGAAGCAGAGTTAGAGCAGAGGGAATAGCTACAGGAGCCAGTCACCTGGAAAAGCTGCTACAGTAGAGTTTACGTTGGATCAGGCTATTCTGAGAGATTTCTGCAGGAAGATTGAAGAGGCTGCTGAAAACTCAGGAAGAAGAGTGCAAATGGGCCATAAAAATGAAGGCAAGTAGGAGGCATGAATTTATTCCTTTGGCCTAAATTCATCCACAAGCTTTTGCTCAGATATGAAGTTCTTGTTCTCCTGAGAAAGAATCCATCATTCTCTGGTATATGAATGTCAGCAGAGTTAGTACCGTTGCCAGGATGCTTGTTTACTGTGCGGTTTCCTAATGTGGCATTTCAACACCAAGAAAGGGCTCTCTAGATCTTTCATTCTGCAGGCAGGGAAAAGATCCATGCTCTTCTTCCTAACTCACTTGGAAACTGCTTGCTCTTCATGATACTATTTCTAAGTCTACCCTGTCAAGCTGATCCACGTTTTGCTTGAGCCCTGAACCTTCTGTTGTCCTTTTTGCACATACTAGTTCATTCCCAGGCTCCCATCTGAAGTGCAAAAACCAGCTGCCCTAGAGGAAGACCAATGTCTTAGGGCACTGTTTATACCAGACTTTGCTCCAAACAGAGGGATAGCAGCCAAGTGTCCATGGGTCCCAGAGGGACGTGAGACCCACTGCTATAGAAAAGCTCTTTGGAATTCCTTTTCCTATGAGGGCTAACTTTCCTAGCCCTGTTCCCGTTACCTTCCTCTCACCAAGCAGCTAGCTGGTGTTTTCTTGAGATACAGCAGAAGCAACAGACCATGGCGAATAGTGCCTTCAAAGACGCGACGTCACGTGTACCGGAGCATGCCTCTGGTCTGACTGAGTTCCTGTCAGCCTGACACCTGGGGGGAATACTGAATTAATTCCTGATGCAGTTAGATGCATCATAACATGAAGATGTCACCCAGTAGCATGAGCGTGTTGAGTCACTACATTTCCCAAGGCTGCGAAAGTGCAAGAACTGTAACTGTTTCCCAGCACAAACTCATGAGGGTGCTGGCTGCAGCTGAGACACTTGTGTTTTCCGCTCACCCTCCCGCTAGCTTTTCCAAGGAGTCAGCACCAACACTAGGCACAAATATGTCACCCTTTCTCCCTCTTTCTCTCTCTTGGGGTCTACCAGAGCATGGCTGTAAAAGGAAAATAAGAATAGTGCAGAGAAAGCTATGTGCCTGCTCCAGGTTGTGAAACTTATTTTGTATGGGTATGTGGAGAATCACAAAAAAAAAAAGAGGAAGAAAGAAAAAAAGAAATGATGGCTTGGACTAAGTTCAGGCCTTTGGTGTGTGCTCTGAGTCTGGGATACCCAAGACACAGTTGTATGTTTAATGCCCCACTGTTTCAATGCTGGGGACACACTCCATTTTCTTTCACTGCCTCCTGGATTGCATCTGATCTTATTTCATCTACTGTCTTTTTATATATATATTAGTACTTCTTTTTTATTATTTCTTTTAATATTGAGTGAAACAATGACAGATTTTATGGGCCAGTTTCAACTCTTTGGGTCGGTGTATCAAAGAGGCTGTTTGTCAGAGAGTGTCAAGAGGCTGGAAGGGTGGCAAGGACTCTTGCTGGGTCAACCATTAGTGATGCTCTGCTCCACTGTGAAGGCCAGCAGGATGTAAAGAGGAGTTAGGATGTGTCCTAGTAAAACAAAGTGCAAGGGAAAGAATGTTCCGTTCATGGGCTGAACAGGTCTCCCCTCACCAACCATAACCTTATGCACTTGGAGAATGGGCCAGATTTGGTCAGGCCAGCTCTGACATAGAACTCACACACAGACACCAAAGTCCCTTGGTCCTGCAAGGTCTGAGTGGGCCATATTTTCTTTCACCCCTGTTACTGACTCCCCTACATAAAACTTTCCTGAATATTCAGCCTTCGAAAGAGCTTTGCTCACTTTTCCAGCTGTCCCCCCTTACTTATGCATTCTGCCACATCAGGGACAAGCCTTCTGAGGCTGAGACCATGCGGTGTACACCATCACTTCCAAGAAAGCCCAGAGATGGCCCATCCACTCTGGAAGCAGTGACTATCTCTGCCAGATTTCCCAGGTCTCATGGCATCTTTACAGGGAAGAAAAACAGTGGCTGTAAATACTTCTGCAAGTTGACATGACAGGCATCTGGCTGCTTGCTGAATATGTGCCCTACAAACCCACGGTGTGACCCCAAGAGCAAGCCCCACAAGTGTGGCTGCAGTGACAGGTATCTGAATCTCACGTTGGCCATACTATAGCTACCCACTGAGTTAGGTTAGCACCTGCTAGTGGGGCCCTACACATCTCTTGGCCTACGTGCAGCATGGCTACTACTGTGTGATCGGGGCAACACGGAGGGCCACTGCTACAAGCAGTTTGTCAGGAATGCAAGAAAGAACTGTATTTGGCTTACAAGTACCACATACGGCTCTCCGTTTTGATTTCTGAGGTTGTCTGCTAAGGGAGCTGGCAACAGTAGAGTGGAGCAGGAAGCTAAAAAGGGGGAGGTGGGACAGCTATTGGTCCTGGATAGACAGACATACAGATAATTATTGCCTTTAGGATCCTGGGGGACGGGTAAATTGTAGGGGAAGCTGTAATATGCCATAAAATGAATATCTCTTGTTGAGGTCATGATTTGTCACAGCCAGGAGAGTTATGAATTTTAGTTCAAGAGTCAGTATTGTTTTAGCTTACTTTTGAGGATCAGAATTCACAGGCTAGAGATGAAGCGGATGTTGTATAAAAATGTTCCCCCACTGGTAAGTGGGTGTTTCTGCTCTTCACTGAGTGGTCTGCATGATATGCAGTTTCTGGGAAGACATTTAGTGTAAGGATAAAATATATCACATTCCAGGTGTAAGTATGTGGAATCCAAGACTTTTGATGGTCTGAGGTGGGACAGCTCTGAAAATGCAGATAACTGGGTCACTGACAAAACATGCTATTTTAATGCCTTTGAGGTTTTGCTTCTGGTGAGTATTTAGGTCCCCACACCTCTGGCTGGGCATAGGAGAAGGGGTTTTCAAGTAGGGTATGTCAAGCACAAGCGATGAGAAGAGATAATAATTTGAGCTGTAGTGCAAGGGAGAGACTTGTCAGGGAACTGAGCACACTGGCAAATCATAGGAGTCTCTGTGGGGAGGATGGGGGCCTCTGAAAGAGGTCTGGTCAGGTGAGAGCCATGCGCTTTTTGATGTTTCTGCTCTCTTCGCTAATTATTACCCCCCTCTGGACAAATTAGTAATGCTCCAACTTGAAGGGGCTGCTCAGAGTTGCTGTGTTTATCTGTTAGACCCATCGATGCAAGGACACATTCCCAGAAGATCTGAATTAGACACAGTTCAGCCCACAAGTGGGAGAAGGTGTCTCTTAATTCTTCTTTGCCTTTCCTAACTGTTGTACACAGTCACCCCCAGTTCTGCATCCTGTCTTCAGCCTCTGCCATGCTCTGGACTTGTTGCCCCTTGTCACAGGAATGGGTTAACAAAATACGGCACTGAAATTTGGCCTCAGAGAAGGAGGCAGATTGGTAAGTCAAGCTAGGACCCATTCAGGGGAGCGAGCTCTGCCATTGCATGTGGCAATGCTCTCTGCTTATATATGTTCTTCTCTCCAGCTCACCGGGGATGGAGGTGTCCCAGCATCAGCTGTGCATCATGAAGGGCTTGTTCTCAAGGTAAAGCAAAGGCCAAAACACATGCACAGGTTCCCTTGCAAGAGCTGATCTTCCTGCTTGTCAGCAGTGTAGCCGTCTGGAACACTGTAATTATTGTAAATATAATTAATAGTGATCAGGAAAGATTATAACTTTCTCTGTCTTCTTTTTTTCCTTCCCAAACTTTCTGGTTTTGCTTTTTTTGGCAGCCCCAAAATAGTAATTCAATGCAAATTTTGGCCACAAATCCAATGGAGCTTGATAGGTTTTAAATGAGGGGAGGGGAGATAGGCGGGGGTGACTGCTTTAATAACTGTTCTTGGAAAAAGGCCATTGATGTGTTTTCATTACTCGGAAGAAGAAGAAAGCCAGAAAGAAAACAAGTGGCAGGACAGCCATTAGAAAATAACTATGAATAATTACAGAGTAAGGGTAAGGGGAAGTCCAGGGAATTACTTAAGGGATATAATCATAAGCCCACATCCAGGCCAGTTATTGGCAGCTAAGAAGAGAAGGTATCCAAGCAGTATTTGTGGGCCCCTCTGATTTGTGTTTGTCTCCATCTAGTCTTGCATGAGCCTGTGTCCCCATCACAGAAGCTCTTGTCTCCACCATCTCAATAGGAGCCTCAAAATGCTACACGTGTTCCTGGCCTTAGAGGACTCTGCAGACCTTCATGGATGAAGTTCCTTGTGTGTGTGTCTGGGATGAGATGGAGACAAGATTTTTTCCTTTTGCAGGAGGGAAGCTGAAAGTCTAAGTTGCAATCTGAATTCAGCTGGTGAAGCTCTTAGTCCTCCTTTGAGCCAAACAACTGCTCTACTCATCGCAGATACTTATTAAAGGAGGGTATACACAGACATCCTACCACACAACAGAAAGCTCTGCAAGACACAGAGATCTAATAGTCAAAGGGAGGAGAAAGGAAGGAGCTTTCCCTAGCCAAGAGGGCTATCAAAGGGAGAGGCCAGTTGTTCCCGTCCCGAAGTCTCAGAGTAATTTGGGTGTCCCTGCAAACCTCTGCAACAACTCTGCAGAAGAGACCACCTGGTTTGCGAGCTCTCTTCTGTGTCAGGCTGTAGAGGTAATGCCCCCTCATCTCTAGAAAGCCTCCAAACCACCCATACCCACTCCTGTCAACAGTGCAGTCAGACACCCACCCTGCAGGGCTCTCAATGGGCTACAGCTGTCCTGGAAGAAGTTTTTTGGTGTGTTCTTGATGCTGATATTGATCTGACATGAATATTTCCAGACAAGTGGCAATGCAAAAGGAAATGAAAACCACAAATCCATCTCAGCTTATGCACAGCTATTGATTCAGGAGGGAATCCAGAGTGATACAAAGACAAAAAAAGAAAAATTTCAACAGGGCCCAAGAGGTTGTTTTCACGCCAGCTCCTCGGGTGCTATGCAAAGGTTAAGGAATGAACATGCACAGCAGGCTTGACAGCAAGCTCTTAGAGGGAGCTGGTAATCACAGTCAGCCTGAGCATCTCCTCCAGGCAAACCGCTGCTCCCTGCCAGTTCACAGGGCCAGGCAGTACATACACGTGATCACAGAGGCAGCCCACAAAGTGCATCCCTGCATTACAGTCAGCACACCCTGTAAGGGACCTCTGGTTTCTCGGTCAAATCCAAGTATATTTTCTCACCTAAATATTCATGTCAGATGCAAAGCCTGCAAAAACTTAAAGGGACAGAAAGGAACATCTTTCTGAGGACACCTGCTTGTTCCAGGAGGTGCCCTCCCTCCCACAACCGTAACTATCTAATGTATTTCTGGGTCACCCATCACCATGGTATCCAGCTGCACAGCAAATTTCCTAAAGCTCTTTTCTGTATGCCAGAGAGACATAGCAATCCCCTGTATTTTAATGCACTACAAGGTAAATAATTATACAATACCTCCAGAAGACAGGAGGCTAGGGCATCTGTTCAAGTTTCCCAGAGACTGCCTGAATTTATACTCTTCCTTTTATTTATACTATTTTTTCTTCTGGTTATTGATGATGTTTCTCATTTGTTTTTATTAGATGCAGGTGTTTTCTGCACTTCAGCTGGGAGCACTTTCCCTTTTCAGCCCGTTCCAGTTCTACTTAGTGTCTCAGTCACCTTTTGACTGTGATACTGGAGAGGCAGAGAGAGAGAGAAAAAAAAAAGAGAGCAAGAGATACTGATTTTTGCTGCCTCAGCAGATGTGTGTTAAAGTGTTTTAGTGATTCAGCCAGTGTGTCTGCCTGAGGCCAAAGGAGAGGCATTGTCTGAATCTAAAACAATTAATAACAAAAAAAGAATGTGGGTAGCAAGGAGTGGGGGAAGGTGGAGGTGGAAGGTGTGAGAGAATCACAAGGATATTTCAAGCTTGCAGAGCACTGACATGAAAATCTCCAACCACTTTCCAAGACAGCCATTTAAATCTACCCAGTCACCTTGGAGATACAGAAGCTTCATTTGTTGCACAGATAGGGAAACTGAAGTGACTTTTGCAACTTGTCCCCAGTTGCCCAGAGTCTCTGAAAGTGTGCCAGCCTCCTCCCTGGAGCCAAAATGCATTTCCCTGGTGTCCCAGGGAAGCACATCCCCATACTCAAACCCATTGCTTGGACAGGGAGCGGGTCGCTGTGTGGCACTCAGTGCCGGGCTGTGTACGTGTGCTGGGAGAGACACCAAGCTGCTCAGCCTGCGTTCAGGGACTGCATTCAGGCAGTTGGAGAAGTGCAAGCAACACAAGGACCTCTGCTCTCAGCACCATCCGTGGAGGAGCAAAGGGGAACCTCTATTGTCCTTTCATGATGAAGCATCTGTTTTCCTGTTAGCAGAAGAAAATAATATCTTCTGTGCTCAGGCAAGAGGAATTTGTCCCGAAAGCAATTTCTGCCATTATCATTTAAACATCCACATTAGACTCTGACATGGACTTTATGCCTTGGTACTTCTGAAAGAGTCAGAGTGCCTCATGATGCTCAGGAGCTGATGTTTCTCACTTACTGAATGCCCCCACCTCTTAAGGTGACTCAGGTGGGCCACGCAAACATGGAAGCACTCCAGTCACCAGTTGTTGCTGGAAATCTTGGCCACCGAGCCCTGGTAATGTGAAACAGAGCCAACCCAGCCATGCAGAACACCCAGACACTGATCTGGTGAGGGGAGACTCCATTTCTACATGCGGTTTAAAATTGATACCCTCAGGAGGCATGTTAGAAAGCAAAACATTGATGCTGTCTTCACTGGAAGCATCGGTTGCTTTGTTTTTGTAATGACACAGAAAGCTGCCTGCAAAGAGATAATTTCATTCAGCCTAGCCTTTGCTGGATGTGGAAGAGAGTCCTTGGAGGTGACTATCCAGTGTATCCAGTATGCCACCTAGCCCTCGCTAGCTCTACTGCACTCACCACTTGCAACGCTGTTCTGCTGCTCTGCTGCTCTGGCTAGCTGTACATGGCTGCTTGAAAGTTGCTTTCACCATCGCAAAGGTGGCTGCTTTCAATGGCCACTGTCCAGAGAAACGACAAATACCTTGTGAAGAAATCACATTTTACCCCAACACTAAGTGTCAATACCTGCTGTTCTCTGTCTTCCCTTTATGCACTTCTGTCCAAGTGACCTCTCGGATTTGCCCAGTCAGTTCCACTTCTGTTATGTGTCATTTTTCCCTCTGGGATTTTTACTCCAAGAATGAAATACTGGTGTTTTTCATAATGATGTTTCAGTCCTAGGCACCTGATTTCACCACCTGTTGGTGTTTTTTAATACTTGCACACAAAAATATATATATGTGTGTGTGTGCGTGTGTGTGTGTGTGTGTCTATGTATTCTGTCTAAGCATTATCTTCCTAACAAGTTTCAGATCTACACAAACTGGACAGTGGTTTTGGAGAGTGAAGAAAAAATTCTCACCCATGTATCTGTGATTCAGCTCTTAATCTTTCTAGATTGCCTGAACTTGTTTGATGTTCTAAGTGCCTCCAAAACACACAGATTAGCCCAAACTGATTAAAGCGTATGTTCCATCCTCTTTATCATGCCCAGGAAAGTCAGTGTTTTTGCACATTACAGAGAGTATCATAATGAAGTGTGACGTATCTGAAATGCAAAGAACAGTAACTGCTTTCCAAATAATTACTTTTCTTTTTGCAGCAAAGAACCATATGTAACACAAGGAGTCTACAGAATTGAATTGTATTAGAAGATGCTAATAGAAACCTTGGTTTCATCTGAATGCTCTCTATTCACTCCCCCAAAATAAGAAAGCATGTCTTATAAACATAAAACATTATTGTGATCTCCCCTGGAAGAGCACAAGCCAAGAGAAATACGATCTTCATTAGGTGCAGGTTCTCCTACAGCTCATGAGCAGCCATATGCTACACACTACCCTGTTGCTGTTTCTCTTTCCCAGGGTAATGTTTTTCTGGAGCGCTGGCAAAAGATGCCACCAAGGCAGCCCCTGTGAGGAGCATGGACAGCATATGCCAGGCATTCATTTGCAACTCCATCCCAACTGCCAGGGAAGCAATTCAGTACCTGCAGTAGCTCCAAGATCCTCATGGCAGAGGCTACTTTCATAATTTGGGAGAAAACCAAATTTGGGGGAAAAATGTGGGAGCTACACAGAAGCAGCTCATGGGTAAAACTTGCACATCTCCTGGCTGAAGATTTCAACCAGTTTCCAGGCACGGTTTTATGGATGAAAAGCGCAACACAGCCTCGCGGCACAGCGCAACAGGGAAGTGAGGATGGCTGCAACACTCTCCCACCATCTCGATCTTTGCCTGCTCTGAAAGTCCTGGGAAAAGTTCCCGGACAGACCTAAGTTAGAGCAGCTTCCAGAGGGATCCCTCACAGGATCTCTGCCCTGGGGCAATCCAGCCATGCCCAAGTCTCCTGTGCCAGGGCTTGCAGCTGGGCCCTATGGAGGCAGTTCTCTACATGCCTCACCATTTTGTGTCTCAGAGACATGTTGGAGTGGGAGTGAAACCTCCCCTCCACCGCTCTAGATACTCTTGCTGTGTTTGTACCAGTTATCAAAATTTTATGGGACATGCTATTTCTTAACTTCTTGCCTTCTCCCTCTGAGGAAGTGCTTCCAGATCTCCAGATGAAAAGTGCTCAGTGCTACTTTATGCAGAGCACCCATTCAGACCAGTGGCAGATTCTCATAACAACCAGACGCAGGATGCAATTAACATGCTGTAAAAGTTGCAAGCATCGACTGGAGAAACCATTTAAAAACACTTCTAGATAAAATCCTAGAGGGTTGCTTTTCTTAGCTTAAGGTGCCTAATTTTTGGCAGTTCACTATGATCTAAGCAGATATTTAGGTAGTATCAAATAAAACCTCTGGAAAATCCTGGTAGAGAAAACAAAACCCAACAACTTTGAAATGTGGCTTTCTTTTTTGTAAAAAGAAGAAGAAAAAAAAAGACAGGAGGGAGCTGAGCTCTACTACAGAATCCACAGGGGGCAGAAAGGCAGTAAAACAAGGAACATTTGAAATGCGCAAAAAAGCCTTAAGAGAGGAAATGTTGGCAAAGAAGGAGTTAATGCTTTTAAGCAACCACACGTCCTCTTACCATAGATAAGGGTGCATTCTAGTGGCAAAATCCATGCAATGCAGCTGCATAGATGACTGATCTAACAAGAAATCTGAGGAATATATGGCTTTGGAGGAGTGTGTGCTTGTGTGGAAGGGGGGGGGGGTGGTGACTTGAATTGCATGTAAACCTCACCCAGAACTGTCTGATCACTTTTAATTTCCCACTCCCCTCGTAGACAAGGCTTTGCCGCATTTGTGAGCAAACTCCCACCCCTTCGTTTAGCCATTCCTCCCAGCCTGGTTGCTCATCCTTTCTGCTCCAGGTGTAACATCCCTGGGCACGGCTGCCTGGGCAGGCCACAGGGCTGCACAGTGCAATTTTGGAGATTCCCTTCTCCACGCTTCCAGCTTCCCCATTCCTAGCAATGAATGAGCACTGAGGGAGGCAAGTGTGAAGGACCATGTCCTGGAGATCTGTAACACTTAGGAATGCAGCAGTGAAACAAAAGACAACAAACCCCAAACTGTCCAGGACAGAGGATGAATGCTGCAAAGTTTGTGCGTTTTTTTCCTCCCCCACTTTGTGCAGGGCAAGAGGCAGAGAAAGAATGAGCTAAAACGTGCAAATTGGACTTCACATGGCAAAATTCCCCTTGTTTTCTGGCATGCCCTAAGCAACAGTGAACTTTCCCAAACAGGAATCTAACACAGTTCTTACAAGCAGCCCAGCCCTGCCTCCTGTGCACTGTCCGGCTGCATTAACCCTTGCTGTTTGGGGGTGGCAAGGGCACAGCCTGGCACTGGTAAAAGCCCCAGTGCAGTTTTCCCCCTAGCCCAGCTGCAGAGGGGCAGGAGGGGAGAGCTGGGCACGGTGCTGCACAGGCAGAGGATCCTTCTGGGTGCAGGGCAGGCGAGAGTGGCTCACCTGGCCCACTTCCAGCCATCGCCCGGCTGAGCTCACCTTCAGCGCCGCTGGGTAGGTGCACGAACCAGCTCTCCCTTCTCTGTGAAGGTCCCCAGCCTGCCAGCTGCCCGGGGAGGGCATGAGGGTCCCCGCATCACCAGGGGGACTGAGTACACGGTACAGCTTGCAGGATCAGGCCCTGCTAACGCAATCCCGCCCCCAGACTCAGAGCCCTGACCTCTCCCTCCTAGACTCCCTGCAGCCCAAGCTGCCTTGCAACCCACTTGCAACCACTTTTTTTTTTTTTAACCCTGAAGATCTGAACTTTTTTCTCTCTTTCCCCTCCCCATCCTCGGCTTCCCCTTCCCCCTCTCCTCCCCTTGTCTCTCCTCATAATATTATCCTTGATCACTGCCCGGGGTTTGAAGCCCAGAAGTCAGAAGCTGCGCACCCCACCCCCATCGGCTCGAGTGTGCACTGATAGGGCCCTAGTTGCTGGCACCTAGTCAAGCTGAGGTGTCATTGGGATCTCAAATTGCAGCTAGGGGCTGGCAGGCAGCCAGAGGCAGTCTATTTAAAAGACAGCCTGTTCTGCAGTATTCAGTCTCTTTAGAAACTTCTCCAGGGGAAAAGTGTTGGGAGATCTACAAAGTGGATTTTTTTTTCCTCTCTTTTCCTTTTTTTTCTCTTCTCCCTGTTTTTACCGCTCCTCTGCAGACTTTGCAACAAAATACTCCAACTTAGCAGAAAACTTTTTTTTTGTTTTTTTTTGCTTTTCGCCTTTTTTTTTTTTTTTTTTTTTTTTTGCCTTTGCAAATCTTGGAAGAGGAAAGCGGGAGGGTTGAACAGAGCCGATCGAAACACAACTTTGCTTCATACCAAGCTTCCCAGCAGCTCGCTGCGTCGGGAGAGGCTTTTTCTCCTCCTGCAGAAGAAGGGGGCGGGAAGGGGAGCTCTGCATCCCCTCTTCCTTCTCCTGCGTTCCCCGCCCCCCCCCCCCCCCGACCGCTTTGATGCATTAAGAGCCGGACACTGGTTTTCAAGGAACTTTGCTCCCTCCTCAGCCTGCCTCCTCCCAGCCCTTTGGGAAGTGTGTGTATGTGTGTGTGTGTGTGTGTGTGTGACAGTGTGTGAAATTGCCATCCCTCCCCCCCAAACCTCACGCCTCCCCCTGCAACCTGTTGCAGGCTTTTCTCCCTCTCCCCCCCACCCTTTTCCTCCCCCTCTCTTTTTGCGCTCCCGCGGATCGCGGTGGGATTTCCCCCCTTTTGAGGCCAAAAAAAAAAAAAAACTGAAAGAAGGAAAAGAAAAGACAAAAGCAAACCTAGACAACCCCCCCGCCCAAAGCCGAAAGAAAAGCAGGAGGGTCTCGCACACCAAGAATAAACCCGAGCGGGGGGTCCTCGCCAGCAGGGGCTCCGGTTTCCGCCCCCCCCTTTTTTTTTTTCGCTTTTTTGAAATTTTTTGAAGGAGAGAGCGCAAAAGAGCGAGCCGCCCGCCCCGGCCGCCACCGCCCGCGCCCGTCCCGCAGCATCCCCGCCGCGATGCTGCTGCGGCTCCTGGTGCTGCTGGGCGCCTGCCCGGGGCTCTCGCGGTGCCTCGGCTCCTTCGTGCAGTGCGAGCCGTGCGACGGCAAAGCGCTGTCGCTCTGCCCGCCGCCGCCGCTGGGCTGCGAGCTGGTGAAGGAGCCGGGCTGCGGCTGCTGCCTCACCTGCGCCCTGCCCGCCGGGCAGCCCTGCGGCGTCTACACGGAGCGCTGCGCCCGCGGGCTGCGCTGCCTGCCGCGCCAGGGCGAGGAGAAGCCGCTGCACGCCCTGCTCCACGGCACCGCCGTCTGCCTCAGCGAGAAGAGCTACCGCGAGCAAGCCAAGACGGGTGAGTGGTGCCCCCCGCCCCGGCCTTCGCATCGCCCCCGCCGCTACCACCTCCCCGGCTGCCCTGCCGGCTGCCCGGCGGCTCTTCCATGCCCCCCCCCCCCCGCTGCTTTCTCGACCCTCCAGGCGCTCTTCCATGGCCGCCGTTGCTTTTCCCTCTTTCCGTCTGCTTTTCCATCTTCCTTCTGATTTTTCACACACGCGCCGCCGTTGCTTTTCCATCTTTCCAGCTGCTTCTCCATCTCTTCCCTTCCCCCCCGCCCGGCTGCTCTTCGGTGCCTCCGGTTGTTTTTCCATCTTTCCGGCCACCTTCCCGTCTTTCCGGCTGCTTTTCCACCCCCCAGCGCCCCAACCGCTCTTCCATACCCCGGGCTGCTTTTCTATCTTTCCGGGTTATCTTCCACATTCCCATTTTCCATCTTCCGGGTGCTCTTCCACCACCACCCCCGGCTGATTTTCCATCTTTCCTGGTGCTCTTCCATGCCCCTGGCTGTTCCTCCAATCCATCCCTCCATCCATGCCGCGGTCATACCTCCTGTTGCATCAGTTTACAGCCCCTTTCCATCACCTCCCTTCTGATGTCTGGGTTGCCCCATCCCACCCGGAAAGGTTTTCTCTCCTGCTCCCCAGATGAACCCTTTTAGTCTCAGCTGCATCCCAGTCCCAACCCCCCTAGTTGCATCCTTTTAGTCCCAGCTGCATTCCCCCCTTCAATTGCATCCTTTTTGTCTCTCCTCTATCCCAGTCCCCACGCTGTCCCTGACCCCCTTTCTCTGCCCATACCCTCCACCTTGCTCTGGGGACCGAGCTGGACTCTGCAGCATGAGATAAAAGGGAGCTTTCTGTGCAGGGCTCCCTCTTTGCAGCCTTCTACCCTGTCCCCAAGACCTCAGCCAGCCCCGGGATTTATTGCTGGCAAATTCAGCCTCCCGCTTTCTCCCTGTGGTTGTTGCAGCCTGCTCTTCCCGGCTGGCTGCTGCTGGAGGTCTTTGCTGGGCAATGGATTTTAACCCTGGGAGTGGAAGAGAGCAGGTGCACTGGGGATGGGGAAGCCATGAATGCAAAAATAATGAAGAGGATGATAATCCGAAAGAGTATATTAAAAGTAAGCTTGAAGGCTGGTGTGGTAGCGCCAGGGCAAAGCAAAGCTTCTGAAATCATTGCACCTTTCACATGACAAAAGCATGAAAGAAAGTGCTCCTTCACTTTGGCACTTGCTTAACTCCCATTTCTGGATCCCATAGGTTTTGCAAGGACATGTTCACTCTACTTCTTCAAATACTTCTGTGTTTCTGTCACCCCATGAAGGGGAGGCAGGGAGGATGTCTCTGTATCCGGGGGAGCAGGGGAACTAATTTGCAAAAGAAACCCAGAAATAAGCTCCCCCCTTTTTTTTCTCAAGGAAAAAGTCATTTTTGCTTGTTAGCAAGCTTCTGCTTATACTGGTGCAATGGGAATCCGTTTCTCCTTTCTAGCACCTAATAAATCTTGCTGCTTTTATTATTTTTCCCCTTTGCTGCTTGCAGGCAGTGGTCATGTTGTTACATTTCATCCCGTAGACCAAACCCAGATTCTGTGTCTGCATATATATGTATACATATAACTGTCCAGCCTTTTTTAAAATTGGCCAGAAACAACAAAGCTGATCTTGATCTTCTGGAAGATAGTGGGAAGGGCTAAGGGTTAGGAGGGAAACCTGTGCAGGGTACCATGGGGTGCAGAGGGTAAGATAGGAGCTGATTTCGTATCTTGGAGCCCAGGAAACTGCAATAACCCGCCCCCAGCAGAACTATGCAAAGTATCCCTGAGCGCGTCATCTGCAGTGTTTATTTACTCTGCATGTGTGTGTGTGTTTGGGAGGCTGGCAGTGTGGTCAGGAAAGCAAGTTATTCAGCTAAAATGCAGTGGCCACTGGGAGAGCACCGCTGTTCCTCAGGCATGTAGCAAGGGTGCCCCTTGCAGACAGAGAAGCTTCGATCTTGGCTCCCAGTGTGAATCTCCTTTCGTTCCACCTGCCTCGCTCTTCCCAAGGAATCTGGTCTTTTGTCAGGTGCTTTGGGTGAATCCTTTGGCTGGTCCCCTCGTAGCATGGTTGGCTTTTGTTTGCCTTGGGACCACGAGCATCCTTTGGATGACTAAGGAGAGGAGTAGGAAAACAATTGCAGATTTGTGGCAAATGCAAACCCCCAGCACCACCTGCACTTCCAGTTTGGACTCCTCAAGTGCCGCAGGGGGCTCTTTTGAACGGGTTTGTCTGCAGCCGGGAACTGACTCTCGACTGGAAAGGCTTTTGCAGGAAGCCATGGGAGACCAGCAGGCTTCTCTGGAGATTAGTGAGATTGCAAAAAGAAATAAAAAATAAATTAGTAATTCTTGAGGATGGGAGAGGGAAAAATTCTCTTGGCATTCAACTGGTAGCATGTGAGAACAAAGTATATTTTCATAGGCAAGTTACTAAGCAACGAGGCAAGGAAAGAAATGAAGTTTGACTTGAACTTTCTGGCCTCTGCCAGTTTGGCCAGCAGCGCAGGGACTGTGTGCTGGGGAAGCTGGCCTGGCTGTACAATCTATCAATGACCAAAATTGGCCCTAAGCTGGGAACCGCTGAGAAAGAATCAGCACTCTGCAGAATAAACTATGTGACAGTGGCAAGGACAAGATCAAACTGCGTTTCTATCTATTTCTGCTCTTGCACTGGCTCAATTTAAATCAGAGATGCTTTCCTCCTTATAGTCATGGTGGAGACGCAGTAAGCAGTATTGCAAGAGAGCCCAAGGCTGGGAGGCCAGACTTGGCTTTTCCATAGACCAGCTGTTTTATGTTGTAGCAAGATGGTTCCAGGCACTGTGCCTCAGTTTCACCGTCTGTAAATTGGGCATAGTGGTATTGAGAAATGCTGGAGCTGCTGTGCAGGATGTGCTCCTGGTTTGTGAAGAGGTCAGAAATGAAAGCAAATTCAGGATTTACAAGGCTTTGGTAATACTCATCTTAGGTAGACTGATGTGTAGGTATTGACAAGGTGGTCCCTGTATTCCTAAAGGACACAATAGACACACTGTCCTTTACCAAAAGCCAAACATCACTGCTGTAGTTGACATTCCTGGTAAAAACCATGAATGAGCTTCATTTATGGCACAGGCTTCAGGATTCTGTGTTTTTTTCCTATTTTGTTTAGGTTTTGTTTGAAATACACCACATCATTCCATCTTTCTTCCCCATGCTCCACCAGACTTCCTCCTGCTGAGACAGCAAGGTCAGGCTGAGCTCTGTGAGGAGAGGAGGGCACAAACTGGAGCCTGCTGCCCTAAAAAGGCTCATGGAAAAACAAAGGTTGTCAAATATTTCCTTCTTCCCTCTCATTCCTTCTCTCTTTCTAGAAAGCAAGCAAGACTTGGCAAGTTTCCTCGTGAAACCATGAGCCAATGATAACCAGAAGGGAAGGAGGGGGGCGCAGAATTAGCACTAAGAAAATAGTCTTTGCTGCGTCAGCTGGAAGTAGGCGGAGGAGAAGTGCTGAGGGAGCCCAAGTTTCCTGCTTCTCATGTTCGATGTAGTCCTTTATCATTGCCTGACATATTTTCCCCCCCTCTCCTCCTTATTGCACTCTTTCCCTCCGTGTTTCAGTGCATGTGACACAGGGCTGGGTTTTGCCGGCACACAGCAGCTGTGGGAGAGCGGCTGCGACATGGTGGGGCAGGTGGGCAGCTCCATGCCAAGGCTGGGGTGCATGGGGTGAGAGCCGAGGGTGAGGGTTAGGGCAGGGGTCATGGGACCAGGGCACTTTGTACACATCAGGCTACAAACACATGTTGTTCAGGGAAAAACCCATCTAGTGACGAGTGGCAAGTCCTTTGTGCGAAGCAGAGCCACTTACAGCTCTCCAGCTGTCCAGGTGAAAGCTAGTAGCAACAGGCCTGCAAAGCCTCGGATCCGAAACAGGAAAAACTCCTTTTTTTTTTTTTTGATCTGAAGTTTCAACAACAATAACAATAAAAAAAAAGACGGTGAAATCCATCAGGTGCCAGCAAGAAAGTTGGGTTTTTTGTGGTGTGTGTGTCTGTGGGGGAGGGAGGGATGGAGTGGTTCAAACAGGAAAGGAGGGGCCTTGGCTGGAAAGATTTTTCGGCAGCCTGGTTTCTAAGGAAGGAGCAAGAATATTAAGTAGTTGATCCAAATGAAATTCTTGCCTGGTGCTAGCAGAGTTCACCGGAGAAAAGACGTGGCTCTGTGCCTGTGTGCGTGTGTGATAGACCAGATCCTGACCGCATGAGCACTGCTGTAAATCTGGACTGACTCCAGGTAAATCAAGGGAGCCCTTCCAGAGTTTGTACCACTGTAACTGAGAATGGAGGCTGACCTTAAATGGGAGCCCCAGCAAATCTGAGGGAAGCTAGAGGAAGACTGTGCCTGCTCATGTCAATATTTAAGCACAAGCATCCTGTGCTCAGATGACTATTGTGGCTTTGGCATGTCAATGACATGAATACAGTCATGTGTGACTGGAAGCATTTGCATGTCTGCGGTGTGAGTTGTCCCATCCCATCAGACTCAGAAGAAAGGGGTAGGAGAGGTTGGGTAGGTTCTGTGCAAGCCAGCTTCAGGACACCCCTCGGTTTCTTTCCGTTGCCTAGTTTGGCACGTGTATGTCAGTACAGCCAAGGAAGAGAGAGAGGAGAGGCGGCGAACAGGCTGCATCCCTATTCCTGGCAGCCTGCACACATAGCACAGTGCTCTGCTTCCTCCTAACGTCCGCTGGAAGTTTTACTCACACTGGATCAAAAGGTTTCTCATGCTTTTCAGTTATGAGCGCGCCCGACTGCATCCAAAACCTAGGAGCAGCTGCAGGAATCGTTATAGCGGTGGTGGTTCCAGTGCTCTTCATCCAAACTGGAAGGGCTGGGAGCAGTCTGGGAAGGGGAGGAAGAAGGCTCAACCTCCTCTGGGCTTGTTCCTCCTCTGCTCAGTGGGGCGAGCCTCTAAGAATAGTTGCAGCTTGTTTCACCTGTGCTATGTCACAGAGCAGATAACAGCCCATGGCAAGGAAAATCTGATCTGTTTTCTACCAAGCACTTAGTAGTGCAAATTCAAGGTCAGACATAAATAAAAGTAGAATTTGGCTGGAACACACCTGTCCCTCAGTGTGGGCTGCAGAGCAGCAAGATTTTTATGCATAGGAAAGATATGCATATGAACATATGCACACAGGTACCTATGTTCACACACCCACGCACACCCACACAAACGTTTCATGTGTACAGACACACACATGGAGCATTTTTGTGTCTGGGGGCAGAATGGTTTCCAGGCAGCACATAAAAATCACTCTTTCCATTCAGTAGTTCTGCTTACAACTGGCACGTAGGTATTTTGACATAAAGATCAGATAATGTTGTAAAGACCAACCTGACCTATCCTCTCCTGCTGAGGGCTGAGAAATAAGATGCAGCAGCTGAGCATATCAAACAACAGGAGGGAAGAAAGGAGATAGAGGCAAGATACTCTTGACACCCCAGCCAGCTGCATGGATCTGAACTCACACAGTGTTTGGAGATGGGTTGTTTTTTCTGGATAGTCTAAGCCAGTAGCAGTTAAATACCCTGTTGGCCTTAGTAGCTAAGGATATCCCAGTGAAGGTTTAGACAGGTTACAGCTTGCTGAGAGCAGTCAATCCACCTCAAATGAGGCAATAGCACACAGCAGGACTGGAGGATGCAGGCAGGGGGCCATGGCGCCTGCCGGCATCGGTGGAGGAGAAGATGCCAGGGTACAGAGGTGAGCGGGGAGCCTGGCAACTGCTCTTTGCTCAGCCAGTCACAGTCAGCATTTGGAAAAGCCGGGGACAAGAGCTGAGATGGGAAAGGATGACAACTTGAGACATAGCAAGCTGAGGACAGGAGAAACAACCTCTGGCGTTGAGGAGGAAGACTCATCAGGATCTGGACACGTGCTGCGTGTAGAAGTCAAAGATGATCCAAAGAGTTTGGCCTGCGTGAACTTACTGGCAGCCTGAATAATGACCATATAGTCATTTGTAAGGAGATTTTTCGCAGGTAGAAAGACATGTATTATTTCTTTATCCTCAGGACAAGTGTGGCAAAATGCATGAGGCAGCTCTGCCAGTGAGGAGGAGAGAGGATAAACTGCCTCCCTTGCACTGGGGTCTCCTAAGACTGAGACCCACCAGGCCCACTTAATGAAAACCTTCATGCCAGGGTCTCCAGTGGGGTTGCATGCAGAGCTGGCAGCAGTGTGCAGACCAAGCTGGCCAGTCCTGAGCCCTGGGCCTGCTCAGTGTGAGTGCTTGAGATAGCTGGACATGGGTCATGTCTGATGCATCAACCAATCCAGGAAGGGTTGCACTGCATCTGGTGGTGAAGGAGTGAAGTGCCCCCCACCCTCTCCCCACTTTCCCCCCACAAGAGACTCTCTTTATTCCTTCAGCTGTGTAGCCAAGGGAACTCTCAGCAAGATGTTGTTTTTGAAATGGTTCTTTGATGCTAGTGATCTAAGGGGACCGCTTAGTATTTATGTCAATCCACTGGCTCACAGTTAATCCCAGCAGGAGCAGGCATAATGTGTTTGCAGAAATTTGGGACTCTTGATGGGTTGATGTGGGCAAATTTACTCTCAGGGAAGCCATTTCTCAGCATGTTTTGGTGGATCTCCTGTCTGTTTATGATGTTTCCACAACAAGTGTACTAACTATCCATCAGTCCTTGTCCTACAACTAGCAGCTTCTGGCTGGGGGACCACGCTTGCCTAAAGCTAAACCTGAAGAAAGGTTCAAGCCTCCCGCGGGTGCAGAAAGACTCTGGTGAGCAGGCTAAACTTGAAGAGGCATCTTAAATTTATGTTTGTGGAGTCAGTGGGCATGTCTTGAGTGTCTTTGCATAAAGCCTTGCTTTTTCTATTGCTTTCGTTGTCCAGACCCCTGTCATCTTCACAGCACTTTTCCTCATGCCCACACTCCCTGTGAGAGTGCCTCTTTCACGCAGAATATGAAAATGCCTGTTCAACACCCACCTCAGTGAACTGACAGGTCATTTCCTAATTCCTATTAGCCTGGTAGGACTTGATCCTGCAAAATGCTGAACACCTTTTTTGTAGGCCTTGAGGCCCAGAGCATCATAGGCCTTTGAACACCTAATTCCCTCAATGGGAGCCAGGTACTCTAAAGACCGTGAGGTCAAAAGCCCAAAGATGCTGTTGACTTCAGTAGGATTTGAAAGCTCTTAGCACCTGCCTGCCTTGAGGACTGTTTTTGCAGAGTTTGGTTTGTTTTCTTATTGGATGGACACAGCTAGTCCACTGATGGAGATAATTGTTATGTTGATAGAGATAACTGGTCTAGTTGCTATTTAAGGGCAAGAAGGTAATCCTGACAGGTATTTAAGGAAATGATCCCCCAGCTAAACAACAGAGTGAAGGCATCTTAAAGGTAACTTTGAGGGCAAAGTTGGCTAGAAGTCACAGTTCTTTTTTATAAAACCAGTAGAAATATTTTCTGTTTCCAGGTTTAGGTGGGATTCATCCTCTGAAGACAATTAAATCAACAAACCATTTTATTGTTCATGCTTAAGAAACTGCAAGTTATGCATTGGGCTAATGATGAGGAACTAGTAATTAAATAGGCCAGTGAATAAGCAGAAATGCATGGACCGTGGGTAGCTGTCTTTCATTTTCTAAGTTACAGGAGGTGCGGGAAAAAAATAAGAGTTTTATTAGGGACAAATTGTATGTCTTACCTGTCTAACAGTCATGATAGACATACGTGTGGCTGAGGCAATCCCTTTGCTTTCATATGTGACTCCTGCTTTCCTGAAGAAACAATAGAAATGAGTGAAAATTTACTCCTTCATTTTCTGGCCATTTCAGCATTTGCTCTTTGTTTTTTTTACCAACAGGGGTGGCCTGAGGTTGCAGGAAAAACAGTGAAGCACAACAGGGAATTTATAATTCCAGAAAGGCCCAGGACTTACTACAAAGGGTGGTCAGTTATTTCTTGGAACTTCAGAGCACAAAGTGGAGGTCTGCACGCTTTGGTCCATCAAGAGATTCTTGATTTTTTTTTTTTTTAACATTGAGAAAGCAACTTACCATCATGTTGGAACAAAGGGAATCAGATGATGTATGCTGTGGTTCTGTGCAGGAAGGGGAAATGTCTAGGAGAGACAAGGATCAGAGGTTGAGATCCAGCTTGGGCAAGTTTCTGCCTAACAATATTGTCAGAATGTGAACATCAGACTTGTACTTGTTTGTGGTATATGGACTTCTACTTGCTTGCTGACCGAAGGACTCATTGAGAAAGTTGAAGGGAATCCCGAGGGCAGAGGTTGAAATCTCATCACTCAGAGCTCTTAAAAGTCAGGTTGGATAGTACATGTGACGATGCGTCATCTGGTGCTGACAAAGAGATGAGCAATGGATGATCTAACAGATCTTTTCCATCTGGTTTAAGGCAGAGCTTTGAAAGTTGGGCTGAAGGCATAGAAATTAATCCAGGCTATGCTGGGAGTTGCAATCACAGTTGCACACGTGAAATATTTGCAGTGTTTGACCAGTTCTTCTCCAGCACCTGACACAGGTGCATCTCCAGACTCTACCTGGTGTGCTTTCATCTCTTGCAGGGGGACAAGGGGCTCAGCTTTCTTGGCTGTCTCAATTGTTGGCTTCTCTGTTGAGGATGATGACAGTAACATAAGTGGGGATGTATCTTGTGATGGAAACTTCCAACCTCCAGTGGGAGCAAAGTCTTAGATTCAGTTCTAGTAGGCCTGTTGTAAAGAGCTTCTGCTGTTTGGATTCAAAATCTGTACCAAAAGGCAAGACCACCCTATCCCATAAGCAGTCCAGAAAGCTTAGTGTAAACTTTAGTAGCTATCTCTTTGGTAGGACACCTTCTCCTCAGGATCATCTCCTTTAACACAGAGATTTCCCCTTAGTAACATGTTGTTCTCAGGGTAAAATGCTACAGCATCCACAGTGATGGCCTTTGATGGCCTTCGGGAACACTCTTACTGGTTATGGTTGTATTTTTAAGGTCTTAGCACCTGGTTCTATTATGATTTGTTGTGTTTGGATTTCAGTGATTAAAATACTGGCAGTTTTCTGGCAGCATCCTGCTTTTCAAGCATATATATACATGAGATTTCTTGAAATCTCATGTTTAATGAAGCCTACATTCAGCTGAGTTTTAGAGAAAGACTCCACAGAAAGAATGCAAAACTATCTGCTCGTCTTCCCTGGTGACGTTTCCTCCATCACTGCTGTTGAACAACCTGCATCCTGAAGAGTCCTCCTTGTCCCCTTCTTTTCCGTATAATAATGAAACTTGTTAGATGTTTTAGGGTTCTCTTCCAGCCCATCACACCTCCTTCCTAAGGATACGGCAGCACTTTTTTCACATGATCTCTTCCCACCTAGTGGCCAGTTGGGCAGTTCAGACCCTTTTGTTTTCATTCAGAGGACCTGAAGGCATGTTTCTTTTCCATGAAGGCTTTTCCTCTCTTTTTGCCACAGATAAGCCCTGCAGAGACACTGCCAGTTTCTGCCAGCTACTCCAAATTTTACTCACCTTTGCTTTCAGTTAGGCAGAGACTGTCGCACAATCTTTTTCCGTGAGTCTTAGTTTCGTCACAGTGTGGTGGGTTTTTTGCCTTCTTTATTACAACTGATAGAAGTCACTAGGGTGGATTTGTTGGAAAAGGTGCAAGGCTAAGAAAGACTGAATGATTTCGTTCTTTCCAGGAAGGAAAAATATGTTTTGGTCACTACCATATTGCAAGATGATTTATTTAGATTTCTCCAGGTCATTTTTCAATTCAGCTCTCACCTTCTTCTGCAGTTTAAGCATATGGAATGAGGAACATCTGTAGTTCCCAGATGACGTGAAGGAAATATGTTTTATCTTCTTATCATCAGTGAATCAGCAACAGGAGCTTCTTGATGTAAATCTGATCTCTAGATACGTCGTTCCTATCCACTTGCTAGTTCAGTTCCCTGGAAGATAATTTTGTTCAGGAAATGTCAGGCTGATACAAGCAGCTATCCAGAGATAGAGTACCTGCAATATTGCAAGATGGTGCGCATCAGCATCAGTTCATTGAAATGGAAATCTGCTTACAGGAGGGAGAGACTCTGGAAAGTGTCCTAACTGTTTTAATGGTTGGATGTTTTGAGTTCTCTCTTGCTCAGAAATGGTTATCATTGGGAATCCCAAGTCTCAGTCTACACTGCAGGTTGACCACAGCCCCAGTCCCTCTCCTAGGACTGCATGTCCCTGCAAATGTATTGCAAACCCTCCAGTCTGTGTTAAGAGCTGACCTCAGCCAGATCTGGGAGCTCTCTGGAGAGAAGGAGCCAGCTCAAAGACAACACCTCTGTGTGAGCCCTAGTTCTTGTTTGTACACCCCAGATCATCAGGAGCAGCCCAGCCCACCAGCTGATACTCATGCCTGGCTCTTCCAAGCCCGGTGTGGACGCCTGGAGCCTGTGGAGCAAACAACTAGCAATGTGTAGAGGAAGAACCTGTGTGAAGGAGCTCCCCATATCTAAACCTGCTTTTCTCTTTGCGCTGGAGGGTCACTTCCAGGGGGTTTATTCTGCAGCTGCAGAGAGGAAAGGCAGCTCAGGAAAGTATCATTTGGCGTGCAGCAGTGTAAGTCCTTTCTTATGCTTCCAGCTCCCATAGCCCTACCTCTCTCACCTCTGTAGCATTTGCTGGCACTGTGAAGAAGTGGCACTGACCCAGAGATCTGTTCCTACAGATAGGCCCTGTGCTTCCAGGGCAGACCAAATGGTGCTAAGTGAGCTTCTTCCCCTGAGAGCTCCTTTCCCATATGCTGGGCTGCATTTCTCCCCCATCTGGCTCAGTGTGAGGACATGAAGGTCATCAGGACAATGATCTGCCTTTCCCATGAATCCTACATGAATCTGGGGGCAGCCCAAATGCCTGATATTCACGTTCTACAAGTGAGTCCTAGTTGATGTGGCAGGATCTGCATTCATCTCCTCTGCTGAGGAGACATTAATCTCCTGAGAAAGTTGGTCTACTGGGCTAGTTCAACAAAGCTCAGACAGTAACTTGAGAGACAAAGGCCACAGCATAGCACATCCCTCTGCCACCCGTCCCCACTTTCCAAGCCTTGTGAGGCATTTCTGAGCTCTTTCCAAGTGTCCTGCTGGGTCTCCACTTTATAAAACAGAGCTAAGTCTTAACCAAAGGTTCAGTCCTGCCCGTCCTTTGGCTGCTTTTCCATCTCTTCTCTGAGCCTGGTCCCACTGATCCATAGCTTTCTCTTAAAGCGCATCCCCGTGGGACAAGAGAGTGAGGTCTCAGTAACTTTCACCCTTGTCTTGCAGGAATTTAAGGTATTGGTGATACCCCGAGCTCTTTTTTGGGGACTCATAAGAGCTTGAGTGAGTTTTGGGCTATGGTCTATGGACTATTTGAATTCTGCTCTTACAGCCTTCGTAGGGGACTGTGCATGGTGGGGCAGAGTGGGCATTCTGTGGATGCTTCGTGATCCTTTGTCTGCTAAAGACTTCCTTGGGGCTGCTCACAAATTACAAAAGTTTCAGCCTTTGCCAGCAAATGAGGTACCTAATTGCCAGTGGAGGAAATATTCCCAGTGGTTTTCTTATCACTGCTCCTGCTACCGTAAGGAGACCAGTATGGAAAAGAGATGGTGGGATTTATCTTTCTTAACATCAGCCCTTCAAAGGTCTAAGTGAGACCACTAGAGTCACAGGAGGAGAAACTGGGACCTCCAGAGATATGTCATTTCACTGTAAAATCAGTGCCTGAGCCGAATGATGGGGTAGATCACAATCTGGAGGGCACAGTTATCCCTCCAAATAACTTAGAAATGTAGTTTAGTCATCTCGTGAAGCCCAAAAGCCTCTATTTTAGCAGATGGGTGTTATTTGACATTGATCTCTCATAAATGCCTGTTGCGTATTACTGGGACTTAGGGGAGGTGGGGTTGCAGTCAGCAGAGGTTGTCCCTTCCAAGCAGGGCTGCTGTTTTTCTGTCCTTCTTGGTGTGCAGTGTCTCCTCCCAGTCTTTCATCGCCTGTGAGCATCACCAGCATGCTCTCCTGCCAGTCCCCACCAGACTGACCGCTCTGGCCTACCGCTGAATCCCCACCAAAGCACAAAAGTTCGTTGAAAGTCCAAGGCACATTGCAGCTGGCTCTCTCAGAGCCAACGCCCTGGGTTAGCAGAGGAACCGGCCACAGCCTGCATCCCAGGCCCTGGCTGCTCCTTCTTCGGCCTGTGCCAAACAGCCTCAAACTGGACAGTCGCCGCAGCCGCCTGACATCACTGCCTGATATCACCAGGGCGGTGGTGCGGAGCAGTGACCCCCCCAGCCGCAGGCATCACGCCTGAGCCAGCTCAGCAGCCCACCCCCAACAGCCTCGTTTCTCCATCACCATGGCCAGGACACTGAGGGGAAGTTTGCCACTGTGCTGGGGGGGGTCGTGCCTGCCTGCTATGGAAATGTAAACGAGCTTTTCTTCATTAGGGCAGTAAAAGCTCCTTTCTGTCTGGGCTAATCCCCGTGACCCCTGGGGAGTCCAGGAATGTTTTTGCTCAGTTGTGCGCTCCAGCTGCCAAAGGGCGCGAGATGAGATGACCCTCCTCACTCTGCATCCCTCCCCTGCCTGCATTATCTCTTCCCCACCTGCATTTCAGGAATGCGAACACAGCACCTGCCCCTGTGTGCTGACGAGGCTGGAGGGGACTGAGTATGAGGGAGATTTTTATTTTGCCCTCGTGGTCACAGGTTCAAGTCCAGGCTGGGGAGAAACTTGCCTGCCCATCCTAGGAAGTTTCAGCATCAGTCAGGCATGTCCCCTCTGCCTGAGTGGGGCAAGTGGGGAGAGGAGATAGGAGCTAGAGGTGATGTACAAAGTAGGCTCTTACTAACCAGTGGCCTGAGAACAGACTTCCTGGAGAAGACCTGTCTTAAGAAAAGTAGGGACATCTCTAAGACAATTTGCAAGGGAAAGACTGTTTTGGGGGACAGCACTAATGTTCCTCCTCTCCCAGCCATGGGGAACCCAAGGAAGTTGTTTTCCAGTGCCCAGCAAGAACCAGTATCTTTAAGGATGGGTGAGGAAGGAGAAATGGGAGGAATCTGTCCCTCAGACAGGTACAGGGCAAGAGAAAACAAACATCGCTTTTCAGTAATTATTCCCACTGCCTGCACATGCGTGTTCAGTCCATCAGGAAGATGTACGAAGTCAGCGTGAGGCTGGGCAGATAACAGAGCTGCCATAGATAGGATTCTGCAGCTGTTTGTGCCAGGGAGTTGTTGTTGTGGTGAAACTAGGAGGGAGCACCCAGATCTGGTTTTGATTAGCACTTTGGGGTCCCAATTTCAATGGGAAGTCTTTCTTTCAGTCCATGTGGAAAAATTCCTCCCTCTCTCTCCCAGCCTTTCCCATAAATCCTTTTCCTTCCCTTGCGCCAGTGTTGGGCGCAACGTTGTCTCTGATATGTCTCTGATCCTGAAGTGTTGTCCTTTCCCCCAAAAAGAAAGCCACGGTGTCAAAGATCACCCAAACAGGTTTGGAAAATGCAGCATTGTTGTAAGCAGTGATGGGACAGAAACTGGTAACCTCCTAAGATAGCTGCTGCCAGAGCCCAAAATCGCAAGGAGTCCATTGCAAAAGCAGGGTGGGGGTCACTCACAAAGTCCTGCACTTGGGAATATTCCCTTTATGGGGATACTGGGAGGTGTCACTTTTTCCAAGGGGTAAATCATCCTCCACCGGAGTGCAGAGACTTTGTGCACTGTTACATTGCACTGTTTAACAGGTGATACTTTCTGCTCTAGAAGTGGCTGTGTTTCAGCCCTAGGTAATATAAGCCTTAATTTCCATCTTGCAATGAACATCTCAGAACAGAGATGGTCCAATTTGAGGGCAGAGGAAGGACTGGGCAATTTCTCAAGGTCCCCACTGGTGACATTTACTGTCATTTCTATGCTAGAAGTTTCACTGAGATCCCCATTACATCTTTCTCCAACACCTTTCTGCTCAAAAGGTGTGTTATGTTAGTGCTCACACTATAAATAATAATGGCAATAATCAAGAAGGCTGTTTATCAAGATCATATGTAGTGGTTTTGCTTGTCCTCCTTAGGTGCACATGGCTTTTTTTCAGGTTGTTGAATGGGACAGCAAGTCCTTTAGCAGCATGTGGATGTAACAGGCATGGATCATTAGTAGCAGCAGTCAATAGGTACTTTTCCTACCTTCCTGCCAGAAACCAATGAAAAGCCGTAACAAAAATTCAAGCCTCCTGGTCAGTTGGAAAAGCTTCCTGCTCTGTTCTGTAATCTAAACAGGTTCCCACACACCCTACACCCAAATGCACACGCGCGCGCACACAGACACAGACACACACACACAGTGTGTGGGCCGCACACATTTCCAAAAAGTCTGGAGCACGAAAGCACTCAGGCCATGTTTTGACCTAGGTGCAGGAAAAGTGCCCAGGCTGTTCTGGGCAGTATTTGTCAAGGACAGTAGGCACCCTTACAGGAGCTTTCCAGAAACTATCCCTTTTATACTGGCAGGGTAAGTGGGGTGGAAATGGCTTCTGGAAAAGAGGCCCTGCTAGGGACCTACTTCTGGCCAGCCCTGAGCTGAGAAAGGGCACTATGCTCTCAGCGCTCAGGTCAGGACAGGGCACACTATGCTAAGGGTATTTTTTGCCTCTCAGGTCCTGTGGGAGTCTGTATGAATTAGGACATCATTAACAGCCCTTCTTGGGAGCACTCTCCACCCTTTCCCCAGGTACTGCAGCACCAGGATCAGACACGAGGCCATGGGGTGGCTCTGAGTTGAGCTCAGTCCCGTGCCTTGGCTATAGGATTAACACCCCCTTGGGATGACTGCAGCCCTAGAGCCCTAGGCTTACTGGTCAGCCTTGACTTGGCCAACGCAAAGTTACTCCTCCCTGTGGCCAGCAGGCCTGGGACCTCCACTGAGAGGTCATCTCCTCCCAAGGAGTGGGGAAAAGGGATAGGTGAGATCCACCCATCTCCTGCTGCCCACAGTTTCCCTCGCTGGGGATGCATAGGGCAGCCTCTACCATGCGTAATGTTTTCCTGCCCCATACCTTGTACCTGGAGCTAAAATATGGAGAAGATTTAGCATGCCCTGCCTCTGCAAACAGCTGTCTGCCTGTAACCGACTCGCTAGGGCTGGCAATGCCAATGGGAGTTAGCCCTGGATACAAGCAGGAAGGGGCTATGAAGCAGGCCAGATCCTGACAGCGAGGGAGGAGGAACTCCAGTCTCCTTCCTGAGTCTCAGACAGGGACTATTAGGGCTCATTAAGGGAAACTGGGCCTTCCTCCCACAGGCGTCTCCTCGGGAGCAGACACACAGTGGTGCCAATTCTGCCTGCCATGAGCCAGCCTGGGGTGACAGATGGAGGTTAACGAACGAGCTGGAGGAGAAGGAGGGGCAGGGGAGTCCAGGGTTTTAGAGGTGCTGATGTGCTGCTGACAAGAGTGTCTGATCCTAGTTGCATTGAGTGGTTGTAGGTTCATATCAATAAGCAGGCCAGGAGGCAAAGAGAGCACTGGGGACAGTGTAAGCTGCACTGGTGCTGCGTACCCAGACTCGGAGAGGTTGCGCCCTGCCTTTCTCTGTGCTCTGGTATCACCAGGAAGGTCTCTCACCAGCTGTCCAGAGCTTGTCAGGACTTTGTGTCTCGGAGACATCTGTTTGTCAAAATTGACAGGTTATTATCCTGTTAGGGAACAGATAGGCAGGTTCATAGGCAGGGACTGCTTCAGCTTTGTTGCTGGAGGAAATTAAGCTGAAAGTTGTCAGAGGGTGGACGAAAGAGCTCAAGGGGACTATGAAGTTCTCACTGGAAAATAAAGATCTAAACTAGACCCTACTGCTGCCTCCCTGGGTTTCCAGATGTGTATTGCCCCTGTCAGCAGTGGCATCTCAATATAACAGCACCTGGGACAATGATGCTGAAGAGCCAGCCCTTCTTCCTCTCTTCACCAGCCTGTCCCTCAGTTCACCCAAATACAGATGTCCCACCAGAATTGTCTCTTATCATATTGCTACTTGAGCAGGGACCTGGGCATGCTGAGAAGAGGAAAGGGAGAGGATCAGTCCCAGATGCTTTCTGGCTCTGCAGGAAGAGCTGGAGTCAGGCTGGAGCTTGAGCAGCCTTCGACGCATACCAGCCCTCTGGTCCCTCTGCAGAGCGCTGGGCTCCTCTGTCTCCCATCTCCCCTTGTCAAAAGGGCTCCACGTTAGTCCCTGCTTCACAGCTTGCTCTAGTTTGCTGGCAGCCTGCAGGAAGCAGAGAAATTAGGTATTTGCAGAGGGTCAAGTTGCCAACCATATAAGCAGACTGAGCCTCTGCAAACGCCACTTACACCGTGAGTCCAGGGGACTGGAGACACTGTGCTGTTTTTCTGACTGAATCTTTGCCACCTTGCCCCATCTGTTTCTTATTGTAGGCTTGCCCAAGTAACTGTGCCTCTCTCATCTGTTATCGCACAGGTAATGAGGTGCACCCCTCTCATTTGTTATTGTAGGGTTGTCTGCCCCAGTGTGAGATTTCCCTGCTCCTTGTTATTGTGAGGCAGCCCAGGGAAATCTTCCTGGCTCTGCCTTATCAGGCCCCAGCAGTCGATGCCAAAGGGAATTTCTGGGACAGAAATTGCAGTGAGTTTCACTGCTGCAGAAGGTGGCAATTATACTGAGGATGTCTCCAGTCTCCTTTTGGACCTTGGATTGCTGCAACACCTTGCAGCAAAGGGTGCACTTCTACTGCACATTGCAGTGCAATTTCCTGGGGGACAAGATCATTCCTGATTCCCTTCCCTATCCCTTGTCCATCATCCCCTTATAATAGTGAAGCTCCCAGCTGAGAGCACCTTTTCTCTTCTGTTGCTCCTTTCTGGACCTAGTTTGCCTGCCCATGTGGTGGGCTGTGCTCCGTGAGCCTCACCTGCTTTGTGCTGTGTTCTCCAGTACAAGCCTAGGCTCATTCATTACATGGTGCTAATTTGGAGCGGGGGGACCCTGGGCAAGTATCTTCTCTGGTGACATAAGGTACTTTCCTCCTGGTGGCTTGAGTGATTTTTGAGTCCTCTAGCAAGAAAAAACAGGCACATGAGCATCATGAAGCAAAATTGCAAGAGAATCCCATACTAGGGAGATGTGCAGGTCCCTGATTTGATAGATGGGGTCATTTATATTGCTCTGGGCAGTTTGGAGGGTGCTGAGTCTAGGATGCTGGTGGAAGGAGTAATAAAGGGCTGCTTCCCAAATGGACCTGTGGGAAACTTTCTAGGGAGGAATAACCCTATGCACCAGTACAGGTTGGGGGTTGACCTGCTGGAAAGCAGCTCTGCAGAGAAGGACCTGGGAGTCCTGGTGGACAAGTTAACATGAGCCAGCAATGTGCCCTTGTGGCCAAGAAGGCCAGTGGTATCTTGGGGTGCATTAGGAAGTGTTGCCAGCAGGTCAAGGGAGGTGATCCACCCCCTCTACTCAGCCCTGGTGAGGCCACATCTGGAGTGCTGTGCCCAATTCTGGGGTCCCCAGTACAAGAGAGACAGAACTACTGGAGAGAGTCCAGCGTAGGGCTACAAAGATGATTAGGGGAATGGAGCATCTGTCTTATGAGGAAAGGCTGAGAGAGCTGGGCCTGTTTAGCCTGGAAAAGAGAAGACTGAGAGCGGATTTCATCTACGTATACAAATATCTAAAGGGAGGGTATCAAGAGGATGGAGCCAGACTATTTTCAGTGCTGCCCAGTGACAGGACAAGAGGCAATGGGCACAAACTGAAACACAGCAAGTTCCATCTGAATATGAGGAAAAGCTTCTTTACTGTGAGGGTGCCAGAGCACTGGAACAGGTTGCCCAGAGAGATATTCAAAAACCCGCCTGGATGCGATTCTGTGCAACATGCTCTAGGTGACCCTGCTTGAGCAGGGGAGTTGGACTAGACGATCTCCAGAGGCCCCTTCCAACCTCAACCACTCTGTGATTCTGTGAGAGCTTAAAACTGTATTCAAATTCAGTCCAGAAATAACCCTCTTTCACTCCAGTGGCTGTATTAAAGGTCACAAGTCAGCTAAGTTTAGACTGTCACCAGCTCTCTCCTATATATAACCGTGCAGAGCTCCTGACTGCATCCTGTCGGGACAGGTTACGCTGGGCTGATCAGAGAGGGTGTATGAAAAGGCAACTGCAGTGGGTACAGCTTAAACACACTCCTCCCTTCCTTTTGGCACCGATGGTCACAGTCACAGTGAGACAGCACCGCTCTGCAGTGTTACCCTGGGCTTTGCCGGCTGCTGAGGGACCTGGGCTGGTTTAGTCCCACAGGCATGGGTCACTGTAGCACAGGGGCTGCAAACTGAGGGCCCTGCAGACTGCAACATTTCTCAGTTGTGTCTTTGGCATCACTGTCAAAGTATCTGCCTGACCACGTGGCAGATGCTTTGCTATGTTGGTGACTGACCTTGAATATGGACTCACCTCATCTTTGAGTGTCCCTGGCTTTTGCTTCTGCACCTGCAAGTGGGTGTAGGATGTGAATTTGCCACTTAATCCTCCTGCCACTGCTGAACAGGGGCTTTTCCACTACATTTTGTATGTCCTCTGGTCCTTTCTGGGTGTAGGATAATGCTCCTACCAGTCCTTCTCCGTTGACACATTGTAAATGGTAGTGGCTTTTAAGTAGGAGCCCATCCTAGACTCCTGACTCCTCTGTGCTCCCAGAGGCCTTCTTCTATGTTTGAGGTCATATGAAAGCCACACCACATCCCACAGAGTGTGATAAAAGCCAGGACCTTTTGCAGCAGCTGGGAAAAGTGTTTTCAAGGAAGGCATCTTTGGGCATGAGGGCTGTGTGTGGTGCACCTGCTAGCTGCCATAGTCTCCCTGCCAGCTGATAGATGGGCTGTAGCTCAGTTGGATCATTTTCTTCCTGCTGGGTTGTATCATGAGTGTCATCCTCGGCTTTCTGAGAAGGGAGCTGTAGGATAACAGGCTGAGTTAAATTTCTGTGGGTCTCATTTGAGCATTCATTCCCTTCCTATCTAGTGCAAAAATGTTTTCTCAGATCGGGCAAGAGTGTCTCTGTGCAAAAGGAAGGCTGATCAGCACTTAGAGAACTGATCGTTTGGCATCTCTTCCCCCCCAGAAAGGGAATCCCGAGAGCACGAGGAGCCAACCACATCAGAGATGACAGAAGAGACCTACCCACCCAAGACCTACCGGCCTAAGCCTGGGCGCCTCTCTGAGCTCAAAGCTGAGGCCCTGAAGAAGGACCGTCGGAAGAAGCTGACCTTGGCCAAGTTTGTGGGCATGGCAGAGAACACAGCACACCCCCGTGTGGTCATCCCCGAACTCCGGCAAGAATTTGAGCTGGTGAGCAGCCATCTCTCTCTACTCCTTTGCGGTGGGCCAAGGGGCTCTCATGGAAAAGCAGGCTGCAGGAGGGCTTTGCCGCCTTGAAGAGTGGGTGCCGGGGGGAGCCATGGGCATTCGCAGCTTGGTGCTTGTTCAGGGCTGGCTGGGCACCTCCTGGCTCACTGTGCCTCACTCTCCTTGCTTGGCAGGGCCCTTGCCGCAGGCACATGGAGGCATCACTGCAGGAGCTCAAAAGCAGCCAGCGGATGGTCCCTCGGGCTGTTCACCTCCCCAACTGTGACAGAAAAGGTTTCTACAAGCGGAAGCAGGTAAGAGTCCTGCGGATCCCTCCCCAAAAGCAGGACAGAGAAGGGCAGGGGATGGACGCTCCCCAGGCACAGAGGTTTTTCACTGCTGCTGCCCAAGATGGAAAGGATGGAGGTTTTCCTTTGCCGGGCTCATGGGGAGGTTGCTGCAAGCCTGACAGGGCATGGTTGGTTTTGAGTGGCCCTGCTAATAGCTCCAAGCCCAGTCCTGCCTAAAAAGAGCATCCTGAAGGATGTGGTGGTGGGGAGAAGGAAAACTAAGAGAGCCTCAGGCTTGGGAAGGAGCAGGGGTGGAGATATGGTAAAAGGAGAGAGTGAGAGCAAGGCCCTTCCCCAGGGGATTGCACTGCTAGGGTAAAAGAGGCAAACCACAGGGCTGCTCCTTACCCAGCAGGAGAGTTACACAGAGGTTGTGGCAAGTTCTTGATCTCTCCCCTTGGGTATCTCCTCAGTGCAAGCCGTCCCGAGGCCGGAAGCGTGGCTTGTGTTGGTGTGTGGACAAATACGGCATGAAGCTGCCGGGGACTGATTACCTGAGCGGAGACCTGCAGTGTCACGCATTCGACAGCAGCAACGTGGAGTGAACTTGCACCCTCTCCTTCTGCCCCATCACTACCCCAGGCTCCCTTCCACCCTCCCCTCCACACCTCCCTGCGCCCCAGGACTCCGATTCCTTTCATCTCATGTAAGAAGAAAAAAAGAAAAGAAAAGAAAAGAAAAGAAAAGAAAAGAAAAGAAAAGAAAAGAAAAGAAAAGAAAAGAAAAGAAAAGAAAAGAAAAGAAAAGAAAAGAAAAGAAAAGAAAAGAAAAGAAAAGAAAAGAAAAGAGAAAAGAGAAAAACAAACCCTGAAGAAACTGAGGACTCGGAATCTACAGCAGCGTCTTGACAACAAGGACTTAGCAAGGAAAGGACAGAGCCAGAGACAAACCAGCTTTGGCCACTCCGCCATCCCGCGACTGCCTGCGCCTCTCCCCAATGCCACCTGCACCCCTCTGCTGCAGAGCAGAGGCTACGCTGACGTAGGAAGCTCTCTGAGTTGGTGATTTTCTAGTATAGGTTGTGGGCGGATTAATTTTTTTTTTTTATTAGGTAGTCATTTTCTAAATGGTCTCAAGAGGAAATTTTGCGGCAAACAACATTTCCCCTCCTAACTCCAGTCCGCTGGAGTTTCCTGCCCACATCACTGGGACTCACTCAAGTCGATGTGATTTCCATCTCAAACAATTGCCCCAGATCCAGGCAGATTCTGACTGTGTCACAGACCAGGCAGCATTGTAATGGGAGGAGGAATCAAACGGTTCGTTTTGTGTCTGGAGATGAGCCAGGGAGGGAAAAACAGCTCCTGCAACAGCACGAATACCTGACACAAAATATTCGTGGACTTTAAAAAGAAACAATCTGAAAAGGAAACATATACTTCTCAATCCAGTTCCTCTTGAATGGGAGGTCAGAAACCTTATTTGTGGACAAGTTGGACTCTGAAAGTTATCCATCCAGGTGTGGAAGCATTTGTTGCGTGCATGTGTTTATGTGTGTGTGTGAGCGTGTGTGTGCACAGATGTGTCTTTGCCTCCTTGCAAAACTTGCCTCAAAACCTGCAATTTTGAGGGCTTAACTGTAAACAGGGGAAGAGCAGCCCCAAAAAAGAAACCTGCTGGACTAAGCGCAGGAGCAGACTTAGGAGGTGCATCAGTGTCTGTGGGATCAGGGCCCTGCAAACTTCGAGGTGTGCATCTGAGCCGATTCCACAGATAGTCATCAATATCCGTACTTAAGCATGTGTATGTGGGACAGGGGGATCGGGGCCAGAAATCTTCACCACCCTTTGCCACCACAAGGAAAACCAGCTATGGAACACTTTTTTATTTTTTTCATAGCCAAAAAAATCATTTGCTCCAAGGGAAAAAAAAACATACTGTTTTGTCTTAGATTTTTTTTTAAAGGCTGGTTTATAGCCTTTCCCATGGGTTGGAAAATGTCAGTCTCCATCCTTTTGTATTGAGATACTGCTTACACGTTTGCCACAGCTGATTCCCCTCGGCCCCATCTCCCCACCCTGTAATCATATCCTTGCAACAGAGCCCTTAAGTTTAATCCAGGATCCAGATCCTTGTTTAGTGACAGCAGCAACCGCAACGCAGAGACCCACTGACGCAGGCCTGCTTAGACAGCCGTTAGTTGCCTTCCTGCTTTTCATTGTTTTTATTTTTTATGTTCAATTTTGGGACTGTTTTCTCTCATTTCCCCATGACAAGGGTCTCTGCTAAGTTTGTGTTTGGAGGAGATCCTGCAGCAAAAAAAAAGGAAAAAAGGAGAGAGCAATGCCCTGCTTTGGAGATGTGTGGGATCTGTGCATTGCCGTCTCGGGACACAAACTCACACACACCAGGAACTGTTGCTGACCTGACGAGGCTTGAGAGCAACGCCAGAAGAGATGGGCAGGACATCTCCTGAAGACCATGTCACTGAAGGATGCAAAGTGCAAGTTGATTTTCCTCCGTCTGCCTCACGCAGCTGCTGCAGGAGGCCGCGCTGCGTGCTGCCCACTGGAAGGGGCAGGCGAGGCGGTGGGCAGTTGCCACAGGGCCAGAGCCAGTGTCCCCCGAGGCATTGGGGAGGCCACAGGGTGCTGGCGCAGAGCATGGCATCGTCTGCCTTTGCTCTGGATCGGAGGAAGGGTTTCTGCTCCTTCCAAAGCCCTTTTTAGCCTCTTGGAGCTGGGCAAAAAGGCAGGAGTTTCCCTAGTTAGCTGAGTCTTCACCAGCCGAGCCAGGACAAGGGGACTGGGGCGCCGAGGAGCTCTGGTGAAGGCTCACCTCCGTTGCTTGGCTGGGCGCCCTCAGCAGCTTCCCAGGGGACAGTTTTGGCTCCCTTGAGTGGGGCACACTGAGCAGCCCTCCTGCCTCCTGCTCACCAGGCCCCGGTTCGGGTGGGCCATGGACCGCCAGCACCTTTCTGTGGGAGCGTGGCCCCAGCAAGACCTTTCTCCAGGTGGGTCCTGTCCAAGGAAGGGCAGGACCAGAAGTTAAGGAAAACTTCTGATTTCTCGTGCTGATATCTTCACTTCCTTGGCATGGAGCAACGGGACCATGGGCGACTGCAGCTGGCCGCATACGTCTGCCCTTGCGGGTCCCCAGTTGCTTTTTCCAGAGTCACAGTAGGCATTGAGTTTAGCCGAGAGACTTCCACACAGCCCCTGGCCGCAACGCAGCAGGGGGCATTTAGAGCTGAGCTGAAGGTCTCCTCCCTTGCTAAAAAGAAGGATGGTGCCACCAAATACAGATCTGGCTTCCCCCAAAATGTAGGAGCAGGGCAGCCCCACACACACACTTTGCTAGAGGGGAGCATCACCAGTGCGTTTGGGCGAGGGGAAGGACCCTGCCAGGCTTTATAGGGCTGATGGAGCTGGGTCTATTTGACTGGGGCGGGGGGGGGGGGGTAATGATTTGGTGAAGGTGGGAGGAAGAATGGGGGTGAAGAAGGCAGGTGGAGGAGGAGGAGCCCTGAGAACCCCAAGGGAGCTGTGGGCCGCAGAGCTACCATCACAAACACTTCCTGTCTCCTCTGCTTGCTGATCCCATGCATAACCTCCTGACTGTAATAGGCCAGTACCACCTTCCTCCAATACTCTTCTCTTCTTTCTTTCTCCCTCTCATTCTCTCTCTTTCTTGCTTTTTTTTGTTTGTTTGTTTTGTTGTTTGATTTCCCAAAACTTGAAAGCCTTTGGCTGCAGAGAAAGGAGACGTACTGCCCGGTGGCCGTGGGCTTGTGGGATGGGAGTGGAGGGAGGGGAAGGCACAGCAGGTTCCCTTGGGCCTTGTATTTTGGGGCCAAAGCTTGGAGGGGAGGATTTCAGCTCATGATGCAGGCCATCACCAGTGGTCGTATAGCCTAGCCGTGGGCCTGGCAGTGGTCTCCTGACGTGGACCACTGCAACACCTATGGCAACACAGGGAGCCAAAAGGAGGGGGACAGAGGATGACTCCCTGACTGTAGCAGGGCTACTCTGAGCATGGGAGGACTAGGGACCCTGTCTGTCACCCCACCCTGACACAGCTGCCTCCAAAGTCATCCTCACCGCTCCCCCAGGCAAGCTTCCCACTGCTTTGCCTGTAAAGCAGGTCTCAGCCACTGGCCTCCGCGAGCCCAAAGCACTGACATCTCCCTATAGACAGCCTCCACCCTGCAAATCCAGGGCTGAGACAGCACTGCTGCTCCCATCCCCACCAACATGGCTGTGACGAGGCCTCCTGAGGAGGAGGAAGAGGAAACAAGGAGGGGGCATCGCTGCCCTCACCTCTGCCAGAGCCACCTCTGTTCCCGGGCCGTGGCACTGAGCAACCGTGGCAGGAGCTTCCTGGCCACCCGCTCTAAAGAGGTTCCCCAGAAGGGTAAGGCTGTTTGAAGGCTGCACTAATATTTGGGACAGGGGTTGGGCTGAGGGAGAGACTGGCTTCAGAAATGGTTCACCAGCTCCCTGGGCCAGCAGCGATGAGATGCACCATTCTCAGCAATTTGCGGTGGGTGGAGGGGCTGTTCTACGTTTGCGGTGAGGAAAACACAAGGAGAAAGATTTGGGAGCCCGGGCTCAGGGGTGCCAAGGTGAATGGGGAGGCGCCAGTGACTCCTGAGTCAGTGGCCACATAGGAAGGCGCAGGGCTCGGGGGTCTTTGGCCACGGCTGCCTCACCTCAGGCTTTGCACCAAGTCAGGTTTGAGACCTGGGCTGGGAAGGAGAGGAAAAGGATCAAGGAGGGTCAGGACAGCCTTTCAACCAGACCTCCCCGGGAGTGGCATTAAGCAGCTGGTTATTCCTCGTCTGTACTGCAGTGGACTCTGAAAACCACTAGTACAAGAGCATTTTGCACTATTTCTCCGCTCTCTCTCCCCCCCCCCCCTTCTTTTCTCCCCTTCCCTTTGAAAACTTTCTCTTTTTTTTGTTGTTTTTTTGTTGTTGATTTTTTTTCCCGAACGGAGCATTGTATATTTAACAATCAACAATTCACCTCGCTTCCAGACCGCTGTCCTGGCCCTGGCTAGGAACCTTATGTACTGTGCTCCCTTCCCTAGCCCAGCCAACAACCCCATCACTGCCACTGGGACAGACATCACCATGCAAGTAACCTACCATTATAACACAGTTCTTAACACACCAGATTCCGAGTTTCCTGCCTGGTTTTTATCTTTAAGCAATACTCACTACACATTTTACGGTAGCTTTTTATAGCTTTACATACATACGGTAGCTCTGTTGATTTGTTTTGTTTTGTTTTTGTTGTTTTTTTTTCCAGTAAACAAGAAATACTCATAATCTTACTGGTGGGAAAAAAAAAGCAGTTTGTGAAAAACTGACAATGGAAGAAGAGCTTAATGCTCTGTTTAGCATTTTGTACTTAAAAAAAATCTCACATTTTATTAAAAAGTGAAGATTGCTGTATACTATTTATTCAACTTATAATTTATGTTACTCTTTGATCTTTGTCTTTTCTCATGACAAAGCATTTATTTAATAAAGTTATGCATTCAGTTAGCTTGTGCTTGACCCTCGTGGAGTGTCTGCATGCCAGGGGCCAGCGGTGAGGAGCGCCAGGTAACGAACGTGTCCCAGCCGGCCAGTCAGCCCGCATGATTTCCAGCCATCAGCACATATGTGCCCTTCAGATGCCCGGCCAGCCAGAGGCAGGATTATAGGAGTGATGGAGGGAGGTACAGGCGGAGATGTAACATGGTGGTGATGGTTTAGGAGAGCTTACTACGCTGGAGCAATCTGCTAAGGCAGCCATGCAATGATAAAAGTGCAAGCTGGAGAGTACAACCTCCTAAAAGTGGAGAGCAGTCCCATTTTCATTAGTACTTTCGTCTCAAGGATGTGGCACTGGCTTAGCTCAGCCTGGGTTTGGGTCATCCTGGTCCTTGGAGGCAGGTGACATGCAGAAGTCCAGCGCCCTTGCTGCAGGCATGGCAGGGATGGCAGAGCACATGGCCAGTGCCTCCCCATAGAGATGCGCTTGCTGTGGCAGGACCCACAGCAGGGCACCCTGAGGGTGCAGCACCTGCTTTCGGCCAGCTTATGGTGGGGAGAGGGAGGAGGCGAAGAGGAGTGGCTACAGAGGAAGTTGAGCCCCCAGCTGTAACCACAAATTGAGCCCATGATTTGGGCTCAGACTTGACATCTGAGTCTCAAAAATCTCCGGGCAGCAGGAAGACTTGCCCAAATAGCTGGCTGTGCAGAAGCATCCCTGCTGCGTGCCTGCCAGGAGCCCAGCCCAGCAGGGCAGTTGTCAGCAAAGAGCTTGTCTCAGCCCTTGGGGACCTTCCCACCGACATCGGGTCCAATCTCCCTTCCTACCACACAGCCATCACCCTTCAGGCTCCCAAAAACCACTGTCCTCCCACATTACAGCCTCATCCCTTTGTCTCCCCTCTTCCCCTGTACCATCTCATCCCCTCCGTCCACACTCTAGCTGTCAGCATTGCCCCATGTGCCCAGAGGTAAGGAGGGAGCAAAACTGGCCCCTTTGGCCCCCACTGGGGACTGTGGGTTGCCAGGGCATGCAAACATGCATTCCCCATCCCATTTGCACTGCACTGGGACAGCTTGGCCTCCTCTCACCCCATAGCACAGCTGGGGCTGAGTTCAGGAGAGGGAGGCAAGGGGCTTGCACCCCACCAGCACTGCCTGTCCCCCCCCAACACGCAACCCCTCAAAGGCCGGGCCTGCTTGGTGCCACCGCTCCCCCGGCATCCCCCGGGCAGGCCTGGGAGCCGCACGGTGCTGCAGCCGGCACCAGGAGGCGTGCGAAGTCAGGCTGCACTGCCTTCCCTGCCTGCACCGCCACAAGACAAGGAGTCAAGACTGCTGCAGCTTTCTGCCACACAGGCATCGAACACAGGCTTATCAGCCCGAGAAGTCATTCTCCCCCAGCTATTGGGCCAATAAATCATACTCCTAGCCACAAGCTATAGCTATATACCTGCATATAAATAGATATAGCTATACATAGATATGGACAGAGTTTCATATTATAGAGTATATTTTATACTAGTATGTATTTTTTATGCTAATTTTACTAAAACTGTCATCTGCCAGTGTCTATAGCTGTGCACATGTACATCAAAGCCACTGGGGTTCCTGCTGATGACTGGTACCTGATGGCCCAATCACACACCTGGTTACCTAGAGCACAACGTGCATAAAGCCAACTCAGAAGAAAACCCAGCGCCCAGGAGCCAAGCTGTGACACCCTCACATACAGACACCGAGGCCATGCCACAACCCTGGTGAAACATAACCAGAAGCTCTTTGCGTCCCCTCTCAAAATCCCTCTGCAGGGAGCCTGGCTTGCTGTGCTTCCTCTTGGCTGGACCAAGGGCTCCTGACCCCCCCAGCACTTGGCCCAAGTGCAAAGGCTCCTCCAGCCAGCTCTGCTTCTGCCCTTCCTCGCATGGGGGGCAACACCAGGCACAGCCAGGCTCTGGGCTTGGGCACCTCTGCAGCCCCCTCCCCCCCCTTCCCCCCCAAGCAGGACAACCCTGTCATGGAGCTGCCATCAGCTCCTTCCAGAAGCACAGTAACAAGGTGTTCTTAAGTGTTGATTTTGCTCCTCTGCCCACCTTCTCCCTCTCCCATCCTCCCCACACTCCCACCATCTCTGTCCTACCTCCCTCCCTTCCAGCCCAGCACTCTCACTGCCTCCTTCCCTGATACATTTTCCCACTGCCTTTTGGCCTCATCCTCACCCCCAGGCTCACTCCCTGCCTTGCTACCTGTGCCTGTCCTATTTCCAGCCCTCACACAATGACCATTTTTCTTGGGTACTCTGGCCCCTGCCCCATGAGACATCCTGGCATGAGGTAGAGAAACCAGATGGCGAAGCAGCCTGCTCTTTCTGCCTTCTTTGTGAAGGCCAAAGGAAAATAGCAGCCATCGAGACATTGCAGGGACCAGAGATGCACAGGCACTGAACAGCCAGAAGGTTCAACTGATAACATTGGACACCATTGGCATCAGCATGGGATTTGGCTGCCAAAATACCTCTGGTGCCTAGACATCACACACCTTGTATCATGCATGTCAGGGTCAACACTAGGCTTCAGCCTCTGCCACCCATCATTCATCTTCTTCACCCACCATGCTCTCAGGCTCGAGGCTGCTCACTCCCAGGGTTTCCCTGCGCAGGAACATGGGAAGGAGCACATGGGAAGGAGCACACGTAGCTCCACCAGTCCAAGGGCTCCAGGCCGGTGGTGCCTGCACAGCACTGCTTGCATCCATGGTGCCTCACCACAGCCTGCACGCACAGCCCACTGCCTGGCTGGAAGACAGGCTGTGCAAGAAAGGTTGGAGGCATACACAACCCCCCCAGAAGCCCTCGCTGCCACTGCCATGCCGGATGCTGCAGCTTCCCAGGCTCAGCATCCCTGGGGACGTCATCCCAGCCCTGGTGCTGGCACTGGCATCGCTGAGCAAATGCAGGGCTCAGTCTCATCCATGGCACATTCCTCACAAGGGTGCTGGTTAACCCCAAGCCACATGGGGCCTCTCCCTCAATGCTGCAATTTTAATTGAATGCAGCGTGCTTTTCTTTTTTTTCTCTGCCTCCTCATTGTGTCCCAAGCCCTGAGTTGTGCTGTCATGCTCCCTTTGGCACTGTCCTTCACTCTGGGAGAAGATGCGGGACCTTCAAGGACCTGGCAGCTCAGCCACTGGCGCCACGAGCATCCCTGTCCTGCGCCGCAGCCCAGGCCTCCCTCCAGCCAGCGCTACAGCCTGTGCTGGGTGAAGACATGGCTGGATTTTCAGCCAGCTCAAATTTTGCTTGCTTTCCGCAAGCAAAAGGGAGGGCCAGCTGGGTTTCTCCATGCAGCACGCTGTTCAGCCAAGGCACTCTTTGCACAGGGTGTGGAAGAGAGCAAAAGTGCAGCAAGACTCCTAGAAGAACCTAGATGAAATCACGGAGAACAGGCCCATCTGCTGGCTACTAAGGAGTATGATCAGATGCAACCACTGAGTCAGAAAGCCCTGGAAACTGGGAGAAGCCAAGCTCCCTTGTCCATTCCCTAAGCATCTGCCAGCAGGCCCAGCTCTGGGCAGGGCAGACCCTTTTGTGTCTTAGCAAAGCTGCTCTCCCATTCACCTAAAAAAACAAAGGGCAGCAAACCGCTCACAGGGGCCTCTTGGTGGCTTATGCAGCTCCCACCTCCATGAGCATCGCAGTGGACAGGGCGTTCACACTGCCGTCCTCCCCACCAAGCGAAGCACAAAGACACCATCCTTTTCCACAAAATGTGTTTGCTGTCAGGCGGGGAGATGGTCTGAGCACATGTGCCATCCAGACACTGACTCGAGAGGATTCGAAGACACCAGTAGCATTTTGGAGAATCACAGTGTACCATGTGCGGAGCAGAAATACAGCGAGCCAGTGGGGTGAGTGATACCACTTCTTCTCTGCTCATACAACTGGGACCAATAACAATAAAAGGACTAACTCCCATTGCCACTTGTTGGGCCCAGTGTTTACAACACCCCTAGGACAAAAGCTGAACAGGCCAAATGTGTGTGATGCATCAGGCAAGAAAACATGTTCTATTAATAGAGGGGAGTGGGAAGGGGGGAAGATGACAGTTTTCTGGCATCCCATTTAATTTATTCCAACTTTATGCAGCTCAGCTTTTCCAAAAGAGAAAAGAAAAACACAAAAGAAAACCTCCTGATTCCTAAACCAAACAAAAAGTACAAACTGCAGATGAGAACCAGCATGTGCAAGGTTTACATGAAAAAAGCAGAATAACCCTGGATGTTAACAGAAAACAGGTAGCATCGTTTTTTTACTTGGGTTTGCATGCATGTGCATTTTCCTTCTCTTTCATGCTTTCCCTCTCGCACACACATGCGCACACCCCATCCCTCCCTACCCCGACCCAAAGGAGGTCCCATCCCTTTTCCCTCTGCTGCCACTTCCAAACTCCCGCACAGACGTGAGAAAGGGCTTCGTCTGCAGAGACTGCCTGTGGCGTTTGGATCTGAAATGAGAAGCCAAGAAGGGGAATGGGGGGAAAAAAAAAAAAAAAAAAAAAAAAAAAAAAAGCAAAAGCCAGCACTCCTCTCCTCCAAAACCTCTCGGGCTTTTTGTTTTCCCTTGTTTGGATCGAAGGCCCCAAATGAGGTGTATAGCATGGGGCTCCTGCTGTGCCTCTCCTCCCGCACGGTTCGGTGTGAGTTTCTGTGTGCCTGCAGCTACCAGCGGCCGTTCCCACCATGGGAACGGTTCGAGGTTGGCGAGCTCTCCCCTCGCACAAGCAGAAGTGCCCCATGTGCCCATGCCCTGCAAAGGAGCTCATGTGCCAACACGTCAGGGGCAGCTGCATCCTCCCTGCCCCAACGTTACCGCAGGCGAGTGCTGGCCCGCAGGCGGCCCTGGGTCTCTCCCATCTTGCTGCTGCAGGCCCCGGCACTCTCCCTGCTGCCTCCGGGGTTGGCCCTGCTCCAGGTGACCTCGTCGAGCTGGGCAGTGGCTTCCCAAAGCATCCCTGTGGGCTGTGGGTCATGGCCCTGTGCACAGCCCCGTGAGCAGGCGCTGGCGAGTGCAGCCCTGCCCAGGGCAATGCCGCAGGCAGGAGCCCTCCCGCCTTCCCCTGCACCTCCCCACGTGGGGAATTCGCCCTGAGCCTCTGGAGCAGCCAAGCTTGGAGGCCGTGGTCGTTATTCATTTGCCAAAAAGTGGGAGATGCTTCATTTTTGCCTTTGGTTTCATCTAGGGAAAACCCATCCAAGGGTCTTACTGTAAGAAGGAGTTTTGCAATTGCTCTGTAAATGATATCCATATTAAAAAAAGAAAAGAAAAAAAAGGAGGGAAGAAAATAATAAAATCTCCTTGCTTAGGCGACAGGGAAGTTATTTATTCTCAGCCTCGGTGTGTTCTGTACAGAAACAAACCAACAGGTGAAATTAACGGCGGAGACACATCTGTCCTTGGAGCAGCACGTCCACTGCAAAACCTCTTGGCGCGCCTGGAATTGCTCAGATTAAACCTGTACAAACTTGTGTGTGTGGGCAGAGGGGTGCGTGTGTGTCAAGGCCTTTACAAAGCACGATATATACTGTACTGTACTTACAAAAAAAAAAAGAAAAGAAAGAAATGTGTGTGCTGAATAGCAGATGCTTACTCGAGTCCCAGGCGAGAACCGAGGGACAAGGGCAGCTGCTTGGGAGTGCAGGTTTTAGATGGGTTTAATCCTATTTAGAAACAAAGAAAGAATGAAAGAGAGAGAGAGAGACACTCCCTGGCTTGTTATCCTAAACCTATGCAGGCATCCTTCCACCCGGCCGCCGCAAGCTCACCACAGCTCCCTCAGCCAAAGCCGATCCTAACAAATACTGGGCACTAGCCCTCCAAACCCCTCAAACCCAGCCTTTAACTGCACCGTCGCCCCAGGCCCGTCCTCGCGGCCCAGCGGCGGGAGCCACCTCCGGCAGGGCCAGCTGCCCTCGGTGCCGGTGCTGGCTGCAGCCTCACGGCGTTGCAGGGAGGTGAGGGCCGGCTGGTCCCGGCCCGGCCCCCTTCCCTTGCACGAGCGCTGTCGCGCCAGCGGGGTCCGGCCGGGAAACCCGAGGGGCTTTTTCCTCCTTCCCTCCCTCCCGCAGTGCATCCCGCGCCAGGATGAAGGCCACCGGCGGCTGGGCCGACGCGGCAGGGCCGCGGGATGCGAGGGGCAGGCAACACAGTATTTACAGTCTTTGGTCTTGGGGAAGGCAGGGAGGGAGGGGGAAAGGGCGGTTTTTTGTCCCCCCCTCCCCCCCGCCGCCCGTCAGGAGCGGTTTCGCCTCTTTGGAGGCGCCGGGGCAGCGGCAGCCTCGTCCCCGCCAGCCACCGCGGCGGGGGACGGAGCTGGGACGTGCCGCAAGCCGGCGGGGAGGGCAGCGCAAGGGGAAGGGGCGAAGAAAAGACCGGTGCTCTGGTTTACGTTGGGTGAAAGACTATAGGAAAGCAGTCCCTTCTCCCGGCAATCCCCCACCGCCCTTCCCCTCCTGTCGCCCCGTCCCCCCCCCCCCGGGAGCCCGGCAGCAGAGGAAGGAGGGCAGCTCGCGGGACCCAGCCCCAGTCTCGTGCAGAGCCTGAAGAGCCGCGCTGAAACCCATGTAAAATCCGGCACCGGGGCCATGGCGAGCTGCCTCCCACCAGCAGGGTCACGTCCGGCTACTGGCTCCGCAGGGCGTGTGCTCCCCGGTCCTCCTGCTCGTGGGCTGTGTAGAAGAGGTGGCACTCGGGGTCCCCGCGGATGGTGGGCGCGCCTTGGATCACCTTCCCGTGGATGGGGTCCACGCACCAGCACTCGCCGCGCTGCCCGTTCACTGACATCTTGCACTGCAGCGAGGGACAGGGCACAAGTCAGCCGGCGGCCGAGGAAACGAGAGAAGAAAACAACACCCTCCTCAACTCCCCCCCCCCCCTCCCCGCCCGCCAAAAAAAAAGCCTGAGCAGGGCTGGGCTTCATTTGGGGATTCAGCAGGGCTCAAGTTTAGATTCAGGCAAGATTGAGGACCTCTTCCCCCGGTACTGTGCTGGGACCAAGCAGCTGATTTTAACAAACCACATAAATGATCATCTCTGAGACTCACTGCCCTCTTTCAGCCATGGTTGAAAGCAATCCACAGAGTCAAAAATCCCTGGGGAGAGAGGGGTGAGACACACACTGACACAGGGCTTGTGTAAGCTTCATTTCATCTTCAAATTGGGCTAAACAGAATAAACATGAAAGCAGGGCCCAAGAGATCCAAACGTGGCTGAAACAGGGTCTCAGTGTATCCCAGCACAGAGCTAGGGACCACGGCGTGTCGGGACCTGGACCCCAAAATCCCCCCCAAAGCCTGGCCTGGTTTGCGAGGAGTTTCTTGACCGAAGGGCTACTGCCCACCTCTTACCCCGGCAGAGCTGCGGGCACTTTGCTCCACGTGCTCACACCTCCATCCCCCGGAGCTTCAGCCCTGAATAGGGCACAGCAGGAGCCAGCCCCCGTGGCAGAAGCTGCGCCAGTGCACCGGGCTCTGCGTGCGCTCGCTAAAGCTGAACTCGAGCCATTTCCTGCAGCTAGACTAAGGTCAAAATGCAGGCTTGTTCGGGGGGATAAAAAGCAGGAAAAGAGGGGAAGAAAAAACTCCCCAGCACGAGACTGCATCCAGGCACCCTCCATCCACCCCAGCGCTGGCCCACGGGAGGTGGAGGCAAGTGGGGATGCTTTTGTTGGCACCCGACCTCAGGGCAGCAAACGAAAACGAGCTGACACTTGGCTCAGGAAACCCCAACGGAGGTAAAGTGGGTTTCAAGGTGGCCTTAGTCTGTCAGGCCACATGCAGTCGGGTTTGGAGGGGGAGGCCACGAGCAAGGAGGGCTCCAGCCAAGGCAATGCAAGGCTCCTGGCTTCCCCAGCAGCCTTCGGCAAAGTGTCGCGCAAACACGGATGGAGGAGCCTTGAAGACCTACGTCAGGGAGTTCCCATGCTGACAGGGAAACTGAGGCAGGGGAGACCTGCCCAAGCCACCAGGCAGCACTGAGCCCCAAATCAGCCCTAGGAGGCTGGGCCGGGCTCCCTGCACCGTGGGGGTTTTGTGGAAGACGAAACTGTGTCCAGGCTGAAACCCTCAATCAGGCAAACACGTAGATAAACCTGATCTAAAAAAGCCCATTGGCCCATGCAGCTCCTGTGCTGCAGCTCTCTGGAGGCAGACAGGGATAAGCAGGCCTGTATCGTGTTGCATTTGCCTTGTTTGGCCTTGGCCAGGGCAAGGCAGGGAAGAGGGAGAAATAATTTTTTGGCCTCTTCTCCCTCTCTGCAGCTATGGCCAATGTGCAATTGTGCAGCCCTTCCAGGTGCACTCGAGCACTGCAGGGTGAGGCGGGGGGTAAGCGTCCAGGTGGGACCCCAGGAGGGAGGAAAATTATCTCAGAACAGCATGTGCTTTTTAATGCTTTTTTTTAGTGCTCCTGAACAAGAGGTGGGAGTAGCTCTGAAAAAAGAAAAGGCTCAGCCATGAAAACTACAGGAATTCTTGGGTGCCCTCCATGGGATCAGTTATATGTGGCCGGAGGGGGTGCTTGCATCCAGGTATCATTCACTCATGGCTACAGGGCAGCCCTGGACGAGCTGGTGTTTGGCTGCCTGTGAGCTTTCTCTTGGACGCAGGCTCTTTTGTGGCACCTGGTACTTTCTGAGACCCCGTGACTACTCATATGTCAGGGGTAGCATTTGGCTGTGTCACAGGCTCCCCTGCGCTCTGCCCTCAGCACCTTGGATGCACTGCTGCAGAAGGAAGGATGTCATGTGCTTCCCCTGACTCCCAGGTTTTTGTAGGCTGGGAAGAGAGATTGCTAGAGCATTTTTGGTTGTTGTGCTTAGGGAGGAGAACTGAGAGAAAAGCAACAGATGGAGGAGCTTTCCATGGCAAGGAGAGAGAAGCCAGTTTTGTCTAGCTGCAAAGTTTTGTTGGGCAAAACACCCCAGGGAAGATGCGCCCAGGCACTGGGATGAACTGGAGAGGAGAGGAGAGGAGGCAGGCAGTCTGCAGGAGCTACTCAATTAAGAGCCTCTGTCCTGTGCCAGGAAAACCTGAGCATGCTCCAATTTTAAACCAGAGCAGGAGGTTCACCTCTCCCGTCTCTAATGCCACATCTCTCCCGAGGCCTGTCCCATGCCCCCAGCTCTCCCCAGTCCCCCTCTGCACACCTCCTGGCTGACCCGCTAGCTTACAGCTGGCCTGCAAAAGCCCAGGGGGGCTGGCGGGAGCACAGTGGCGATACAGAGTTCACCCTGGTCTCCCACCAGCTCATGAACGGTGGACCTGAAGCCAAGGAGTTCATCTGCAAAGCAGCAGACATTTAAACCCAGGACAAGAGTCGACTGAAATGAGTGGACAATTATGCAGTAATACTCCTAACTCTCCTCCTTATGAAACCATCATTATGCAATGGTTTAATTTGCAGTGAACCCACCCAAATGTGCATTACACTGCACAAGCACTGGGGGTAGGTGGAGGCCCAGGTAACGAAGGCAAGAAATGCAACTGCCCCGTGCTCTGGGTCAGGCAGACAGGCAGCTCCAGAGCCTGAGTGAGACCCTAGGTGGGAAAAGCTGCACCCAGGGGTGACTCTCCAGTGATGACAGTCAGAGTGATTTGCTATCTTAAGCACTTCCGTAAAAGGCCTTGAGCTAGATGGGTAAACCTGGCCAAAGCAATTTTGCTCAGTGGATGATGGTACTGGGTGATACCTACCTTCTCTCCTCTGCATCTTCCCTCATCTCTTATATAGTTTCTTCTCCCCTCAACCTACCCGCAAGTCTGGCTAATGTCCTTCTGATGGCCTGTGCCATCAGAGCCTTGGTCAGCCTCCTGCCACTTTGACTCCCAGCCCTTCCCTTATCCCTTATGTCCTTTCCAGCCTCCCTGGAGATGCTGATGCCCTGGTCCAAGGTAGGGACATTCTCCTTGGGTTAGGCCTGGAAGCTGGGAGGATGGCTGGCAAGGGGCCCTTGGGACACACAGAGTGCTCTTTAGAAAGCTTCACTTTCTAAGTAACAGTGCTGACCCATAGCTAAACTGGATTCACGATGACTGACTGGAAGGGTTACAGCTTGCACAGGGGAGATGAGTATTTCGGCACAGGAAAGCCGATGGCTCAGGGCATGCTGGATGCAGCACGTGAAGAAGAGGCCATGAAGCACACATCTGGAGGAGGTGTCTCCCCAGGAGTGCTGTGACGTCCTCTGCGGAAGGGACCTCCACAGCCACGAGTGTGACGTACAGCCTGTACTGATGGACAGGCCAGGGCTCGGGCTGCTAAGCAGCCACTCGCAAGTGCCTCAGGACAGAGGTGATACACTGGACCTGGGCACCAAGAGCGCCCAGCAGCAAGCCCTGAATGAGGGCTGAGGGCTGGAAAACTTCCAAAACAGGTTCAGAAAAAGCACACCTGTAGCCGAACCTGTGCCTAGCAGCCTGCCTCCATGAACAGCATTCATTCATAGAGGAGAAATCAGCAGGGCTCCCCAGTTCCCAGGCAGCCCAGACTAACCCAGGCACTCACAACCATCACATGGGCATGTGCCGCTGCCTCAGCAAAGCAGTGCGCCCAACATCTCCAGCCACCAGTGGCACAGGGCTAGCAGATGAAGCAGACCCTTAGATGAGAGAGGTGGTGCACTCAGCTCTGCGCATCCCCGCAGCCGAGTCCTCGCACCCTGCGCTGTGAGAGGTGCAGCAGTGTCTGAGCAGAAGGCTTGCAAAGCATCATGGTTTTGTAAGAGTCGGAGGTTGCTCTGACATCCCTTGGCCCTGCAGGGGAAGACTGCGCAATAGCCTGGCAGACAAAATCCCTCCCTGGCCCTTATCTGGCTTTACGTGAGTGGTTTGTCAAAGATGCTAAACATTAAAGCAGACATAAGGCATTTTTTCCCTATGCCTCAGTCACTGACACCTGCTGTTTTCACATGAACAAAGCCAAGTCAGAATTCAGACACACATTAAGTAGAGAGTCATTTGAGTGGTTTTGGGGCCCATAATCATCTTCAGAAGGGTGCTGCATCCCAACCCCATCTTGTGTGCAAGGAATCCCTACCAGAAACCTGGGGACTGGCCGCGATTTGTGGAGGAAAATGAGTAAAGTGTGCTAGAAACTGTTCTGACCCCAGAAGCTCCTCTTTCTGCTTTGTCTGCAAGACTGGCCAGCATTCAGCCCCTCTCTACTTTTCCACTGTGGTGGGACCCAGCCAGGACAAGACTTGGCTCAAAGCTCAAGCAAATGGATCTGGACTGGTAAACAGCTCTCTAGAGGAAGAGTGAGCTGCAAACTAAATGGTTCACCATCTTCCGGGGGGTTCGTGGCACCACTGCACCTTGCAGAGCTGCCTCAGCCCAGCTTCGTGGGCCAGCTGGGACTTGGCAACACCCAGGGTAGAGCTTCTGAACATTGTGAAGCTGTGGTCCTCTCCCCACTCAGCTCCTGGGGAGGCTGCCGCTCCGCCAAGTGGGCTGTGCACACCACCTGAAGCTGTGCGCATGGCTGTGAAGGTCTCCTGCTGCTGTGAGCATGCGTGTGCTTGCCTTGGAGCTCTCCATGCATGCACAAAACCTAGCGTGCCACTGGACACGGCCAATGCACCATTGTGTTTGTGGGGGTGGGCTGCCTGCACACATGCCTGCTTGCAAGCCCATGGCTCCAGATGCATCTAGCCATCACTGGCTGTGCCACTTGTGAGATTTGCTGTTTCCCTCATGCCTCACACTGAGTGTGCGACATAAGCCCAGCCCTGAACTTTGCGTGTGTCCTGAGGCTGCGTGTGAGGGGATGTTTGCTGAGCTCAGGGCTGCTGGTGGGAGCGCAGCTGGCCCGGGGGGGCTCCCCCACTTGCCTGTTTGAGATTGTACAAGCCATGCTTGTCACAGTTGGGGATGTGAAGGGAGTAGAGGTGTTCCAGGGGACCTCGCTCATCTGGCAGCCGCATAGTGGAGATGCGCTCCAAGACCTGATCCAACTCCTGCTGACAAGGAGTCTGAAAAAAAGCCAAGAAAGCAGAAAACAACAACAAAAAAAATCAGGGCAATGGGAACACAGACAGTGTCAACTCCTCAGACAATGGGAATGCCAGTAAAGATGAACACGGGACACCCTGCGCACTTCCCTGTTGCGGAGGCTGAGCCCAGTCCTCAGGACACAGGTTTGCCATTAGCCTCGCTGCTGGCACCTGCAGTTATGCCAGTGCTCATGAGATGAGAATCCCACTGCCGGGCCTGTCCCTGTGCCCAAAGTCCTTACATGCAGATGGACACACAGATGTATGCATGAAGAGTTACACATCTCTGTGCACATGCACACCACTGAGCATACTTGCACATGGACCCCCTGCCTCCACACACATTGCTTACACCATCTCCATGCATGTACACACACGTTCAGCACCTTCATACCACGCACATACTCCATGCACTGGTACACACACAAATCCCATCTGTTACACACACAAGTATCTCACACCCACAAACACACCTCTCACACACAATACAAACAAGGCATAGCCTGGACATGAAGGGGCCATGACAAGGGACAGTGCCAGGGAAGCTTCATGGAGCACAGGGCAGCATTGCCTCTGCTTATCAGCTACTTTCCTCTTTTGTCCAATTTTGCTTACAATTTGCTCACTATTCTCCTGCACTGCCAAGCACCAGGCTGTGGCACCGTTGCTTTTCCTGAGAAATGTGAAGAGGGAAGGGACAACAGGCCAGCTGCGAGGGGGTTTGCCCATCCTGAGCCTCCTGCACCGCAGTGGAGAAGCAGTCCCAAACAGCTGGGGCTCCTGTGTGCCCCCACATCTCCAGATCACAGCCACCCGCAGCCCCAGCGCATAGCAGGATTTCCCCCTCCTCTCTGCCATACACCCAAATCGTCATGCTGCCAAGAGCCGACACAACACCAGATCGCAGGCCCTGGAGACACTGCAGAGGGGAAGCCTGAGAGATGCTCCCATGGGTCTCACTGGCTAAGTGATAGGGTGATGCGGGGTGATGTGAAGCAGGCTTCGCTCCTCCCTAACTCAGACTGACCAGAAGGGTCCCAGTGGGCACAGCCCTGCTCCCAGACTCGTGATGTGATTTTGGCCCAGAAGTGCGCCTTGAAATGCCTGAGATCTCGCAGGAGTGGAGGGGAACGCGGGGACCAGAGAAGCGAGGCATCGCTCTTGCTCCTCCAACTCCCACAGCAGCCTCAAGCCAGGGCTCCCAGAAGAAGCAGCCCAGCTGAACGCAGCCTAACGTTAGCTGGCACGAGCCTGCCCCTCTGTGCTTGTGCATCGCTGGCCTTTCTTCCAGGGGAGCAGCAGCAGCAGCACAGAGGCTCTCCGAGCTGGCAGTGCCTGTGCCACACCATGGAGCCGGGTCTCCCCACACACAGATCAGCCAGTTAGACTGGATTTGACCTAAGCGCTGCAGAAGCAAGGGCATCTGGGGTGACACAGAAAGTGAGTGTTGGGGGGACGGGGCAGTGAACCTCTGCTTTGCCTGTTTCCCTTGGAGGAGGTGAGGGCTCTCCCTCAAAGCTCCTCTCTGTCCCCCTGCTCTCCCCCTCCACTACAGACTGCCCTCTCATTTGTAGAGACACATATTATGGGCAGTTTGGCATGGCTTTCCATCCCTGTGCCATCCAGTTGCCTTGACCAAGCTGCCCACTAGAGGGAAACCATAGCCACAGACTGAAGGGCACAGAGATGGGACAGGGAAGGGGACAAGGAAGACACTGGACACTCTCCCTGCTGCATGCCAAATTACAGCCCTTCCTAGAGGGCTCTGGCTCCCCCTGAACTTGGACTGGGGCTGTATGCAACGGGCAGAAGCCCCTCATAAATCCCCTTGGGTTGTCCCTGGCGGTCGCTTAGGGAAAAAGGGTGTGAGAAAGCCAGGCCGTGGGCAGAGGGCATGCTCGCTCTTGCTGCAGAGGTAGTGTTGAGCCAGCAGGACCCCTCTCCTCCTGCTCTTTTGCTGAGGTGTAGCTGCAATGAAAATAATGTCTCCTTGCTAGGAGATTAAAGTTCATCAGATGGTGCGTTCAGCCCCAGCTTCAGGCCAAAACAAACGTTTTCTTTTCTTTTCTTTTCTTTTTTTTTTCCTTTTTTCTAAGACAGTTTGTTGCAAATGACACTAAGGCTTTTGCATTCAGCATTTCCCAGGCGAGCCACAGCTGCCTCCATTAACTCCCTCTGCCCTTGTCTCCCTCTTGCACACACTCTGCCCACTGACCCTGCCTGTCGACATCCGTGACTTCTTCGAATCTTCATGGTTGTGGTGGGGCTTGCTGACTTTGCCCATTTGCCGCTGCTGCTCGTTCACTTTCTCCCTCATAACCGCCAGCTCCTTCATGCCTGTTTTCATGGGCTTCCTCCCTCCTGCTCCACTCAGGATCCCCGTGGTGCCATCCACATGGTTCTCGGCAAGGATCGCTTCTGATCGGTCATCACCACCATCTGCAAGAGAGAGGGGAGAGAAGGAAAGGGTCAAACTCAGCCAAGTGCTCTCTCACGTGTTTATCCCATCCTGGATCGCTTTCAAGCATGGCTGGTTACCAAGCCATAAAATCTTTGCATGCAAAAATTTTAAATTGCATTAGCCCTTTCATCTGGAAGGTGAGAATAGATCCTTTCATTCTGGAGTTATTACCACACTAAAAGACAGTTTAGAGAGCAGGGGAAATCGCTGCTGGAGAAGTTCTTTCTGGTTTTTCTTTGACCTTCTAAATTACTTCCCAAAGAATGTAATTTTCCCATCAGAAGTCCAGTTGGCTTAGCAATGCCAAGTGTATTTCAGCTCCAAAACTTAAAACCACAGTGATTAGTACCAATACCTTGAATCCATCTATCATCCCCCAGAGTATCTCCAGGAATACTTACTCAACATTAATGTGCTAAAATAAATTCTCAGGGCTGCTTTCAGAAATACCAGCCTCTGTTTTATGGCCGCCCTAATTTCCCTCAAAAATCTTGCCATTTCAGTGGTCCTCTCTGCAATATCTTCTTTCACATCATTTGTCATATGGTGCATTACTCATTTAGCTTCTACTGCATGATCTACCTAGTTTTGCATTTGGCTACTACTTTTGACTGCAAGACAACTCCACGTGTCCTGGGGTCAACTCTGCCACTGCTGCAAGCCACAAGACCCCCCAGGTAATTCGGCTGTTTCAAAACAAGTTAGCAAAAAACTCAGCATAAACACCAAGCTTTTTCAAACTCCTCCACCTTCTCCTTTGTGCATTTTCCCAGTTCACTGGCTGCTGTTTCTGTAAGAAATCCTTGCCAAATTACGACATGGTGGTCACTGCTGCAAACACCAGACCTTTTGGACTTTGTGGTGAGAGCAAAGAGAGATCTCAAATCCTCCCACTTGCACCAGAAGCCCAGCAGGTGACAAGGCTGAGCCTCCTCGGTGCCTAGCAGTACAGGGCTCCTGCTCTGATCTGGCCGATTTGCAGAGAAAGCTGCATAACCACATCAAACACTGACGTTGGAGCTAACAGTGAAGCTGACCCTGCTTTGAGCAGGGGGTTGGACAAAGACCTCCATAGGTCCTTAGCAACTCTAACTGTCATTCTGCACTTGCATGCATACATCACCTCTCACTACAATAACCCAGGTCCTGCAAAGTACACCTCTGAATATAGGACTTCTTCAGCAGCATGACAGGCACCACATAAATGACAGACCGGGCCATTCTGGTCCTATAGTGCTGACAAACAAAGTCTTTTTCAACATATAAAGGAGAAACTGGCACTCCAGCCTCCCAACATCATCAACACAACCAAGATTCGCTCTGGCAACTTTGATTTCAGCTGTCCAGCACTTCAGACCTTAGACACTTGTATAAAAATAAAGAAATCACATTAGACTGTGCATGATGGGGTGCAAGCAATGCTTTAGCTCACATAACAAGGCTTTATTTATGGGCTTGTCTTGCTTCTTGGAAGACTAAGCATGCAGAACCCTTAAAGTTTTTAACATTTCCTTTCTGTTAAAAGCTGCATCATGATGTTCTGTCAGGGCATAACTGTACTGTCATGACACAGAACGAAAACCCTGATAGCAAGCGTTTTATTTCTGCCACAGCTTTCCAAGCTCTTTTCAGGTGTTACGACCCCAGGCTTACACATGGGGAAAACACAAGAAGAGTCTTGTCTAAAATCACTTAGTAAATGCCTAGCTGCCTGCAAACAGATCACAGACTGGTCCAAGTGGGCCTGACCAAAGCATCACTCCAGCTCAGCGTCCTGTCCACAGCTGCAACCAGGAGCAGGTGCTTAGGGACACATGTTGGGGGATCATTCCCATCACTTCCACAGACCAGCCGCAAAAGCACTTTCACAGCTGAAGACTCTATCTGACCAACATTTAAAGGCCACCAATGGACTCATCCTCCAGGGATTTGTCCTGTCTTCTTTTGCATTTCCTCATGTTTTTGGCCCCATATCTCTCAATATTGGGATCTTCCCACTTCCCAGCAATACTAAATGTGTTTGGTTTGTGGGTTTTTAGCTGCTTAGGCAGCAACTGAAAAGCAAACATAGGGCAAAATCAATGTGGCGAAGTCTAGGACTTTCCTCAAACACTGGTTCCAGGTAAGAATTTGGATGGTCAGGCTTGACAGCCAGATGGCTTGAAGTCTGGGCTGCTGCCTGGCGATTGCTGTCTAGCCATCACCCTAAGGCTGGGCAAGGAATATTTTGAGCAGAAACCTTCTGTTTATTCATCAGTCTCCTTGCTAATTAGAAACACATAGTGAGGAGAGAGAAGGCCATGAGACTGCCCTTCACACAGGATCAAACAAAAACTGCATAAAAGATGGGCAAGGCCCACCCAACTCCAACTTCTGGCAAGCCACTTCTGAGGGTTTTAGCCTCTTGATGGTTTTTGTCCTCCTCTTCTTGGTGGTCCCTCCTCAACGACAGGAGAAAAAGAGCATTGTGTGCCTGCCCCTTATGATGGCAGGGCAGCACTTCAGACACACTGCAGCAACATTACTTGGCCCAGTTTCTCACAGACTGGCCCCTGCTTCATTCAGAAAACCAATCGTATAAAGTGATGGAAGGGCAACATACTGAAAGCAAGGCATTTCTTGATCAATTCTTGTTCCTTCCTGCCTCCAACTAAAATATGGAGACATTTGCCCACATAAGCATTGCTCTAGTAAATCAAGGCGAGCTGGTAAGCCTCTTGTCAGCTGATTCATTCACAAAACCTGCTTCTGATAATATTTTCACTCATTTTTCCTGCTTTCCAATGCTAACAAAGATCAGCCCAAAGAAAACCACTGATGGGAGCTGAGCGTGCAAGCCCATGTGTACAAACACACCCAGGGATTGGTCTTGGCTCCTTGGGCACCATCACAAGAGCAAACCTGGAACGAAGGCCAGAAGGAGCTTGCTGCTATCAACTATGAGCTCTCCTCCCTGATGCAGAGCTAGCCATGGCGATCTGAGCCCTTGCCTTGCTGCTGAGCCCAACTGCTCCACCTGGGGCTGACTCCAGAGGCCCAGGAGGAGTTTTTCCTCTTCCAAACCCTATGCTACTCCTTAGGAGAAGGTGCTCAGGACATGGTATAGTCACAGCTATTGCATGGGCAGGAGCTAGGGGCTGCCAGTTTGCTCTCTCCTCTTGCTCGCTTTCATTCAAGGCAGCAAACAGGATGCTCCAGCAAGCAGGGAAGGGAGACAGGACAGAAGAAGTTGGCCCGATGTGGAAAGCGCTGACATTTCTGTAACGTCGAGGCTGCGTGCAAGGGAGGAGGCTGAGCATCAGGTCTGACAGACCCCATTTCGAAGAGTGAGCAGGGGCCAGGCAGCAACAGCAAGAGGAGAGAGAGCGAGCCTCAAAGCAGGGGGAGCATGCTGAGAGCCAAATAATGCCTTTTACGGCCAAAAAACTCTTTAACGCTGCCCAAGAGAAGCGAGCTGTACTTGCTTGCTTATGACTCTATCCATGAACCAATTATGCCACTCACTAACCCCACCGGCATGGGATGGGCAGGTACGCGATTGCCTTATATATACAACTCTAAACCATTTGTCATCCTGGCAAACGCCCTTTTGCTGACCAATTTCAATTCATGCTTTCATGCTAAATATATCTGTGAACGGAGTGATGCCAAACTCCAAAACAATTATGTTTTATAGTTCTTCCATTTTCCTATGGCATGTGGAAAACATCTCCTGTGCTATTCTGGATTAAAAGGTAGAGCACTTTGTGCAGGGCGGAACAACCATGGCAGGAATCAAAGCAGATAGCCGAAGTTCTCCTGAGCACTGATGTGGAGCCCATGAAACACCTCTCTCAATGCCAAGAAAATGATTTCTTTATGACCTTTTTCAAGGAAAATTCCCATTGGCTTCAATGGGCCTAGGACTTGGCTAAGTTGAAAGCATATTCAAATGGCCATCGCCTAATGTCTGTAGTGAGCTGCACAGTCTCGCCAACATTTTCAAAAGTGGCTATCAATTTCCAGCATCAAAATTTGGGGGAATCTGATTTGAGACCTCTATGCACCTCTGACAAGATGGCTGAGAAACAGAGCTTTAAAAATGACCTGCCACTTCCACAGCAACAATAAAAAGTGCCATGCAAAAAAAGGCAGCTGCCTGTAGTTAAAAATACATCTTTATCCCTTTAAAGAGTCCCAAAGTGTATCTGGGCTGCAGGACAGGCCCTGGCCAGTAGCACTCACTTAGCACAAGCGGGCTAGCCCGTATCACGGGGGTGCACGCGCCACACCAGCGACAGCAGCCGCTCTCCCCAGTGCCGCACACTCCCTGCACTTGTTTTCCTTTGACAACAGTTTGGCCAGTGTCAGATTCATTTGCTTATCTGTCCGAGGTGTTTACATAGTGTCTAAGTGCTGATTAAGGTCCCAGACCTGCAGAAAGTTACACCCAAGTGGCCTTCGACACGCTGTCCCGAGCGTCCCTATCTGCTGGCTCTGGTTACGTGGCATGGCGGGCTGGCAGGGACCGCCACAGCCAGCTTATGGCTCGCTCCTGCAGCCATCGCAGCCTCCTCACACCAGCGTTTTCCCGCTGGAAACATCAAAGCCTTTTACAGCTCATTAATTACCCTGGAGAGAGAGGTGTTCTTCCTGAGTTGCAGATGGTAAAGGAAGGCAGGGAAAAATTCGAGAGTGTTGCCCAAGGCCACACAGCAAATTCATGCATGAACCTGGGAGTCAGGAACCTGCGCTCCTGCCGCTGTCCCTGTCAAGCAGAGCACACAAAGGAACGGGTATGGCCAGGGCTGCAGGCAACGTGACACCCAAAGGGCCTTTTTTCACCCCAAGCAGAACTTTTGGTCTTGTCTGGCCCTTTTTCCAACCCTATCTGTCCTTTCAGCCTGCTGTGGCAGCAACTTTACCAATTTCAGGATGATTTGAGTGCTCATTCTGTGTTTTGCTTGCCATTTTTTTGTTTCGAGGAGCAGGACTTCCCCTCCTGCTTGTACTCCCAGTACCCATCCTTTGCAGCCTGAGAGCAGCCAGGGCCCTTAAACCTGACACGCACACCAGCAACGGTCCCAGACTTACTTGCAGAGAGGTGGGGAAAGCACAGACACGGGCTGCAGCCCCTCATGACCTCTGTCTGATTAGTCTGCAAAGTATTTCTAGGAGTGCCCTGGGCAAAGGTTCCTGTGCAATAGTCTGGTGTGGGTGTTGTTGACCTAGAGCTTGGATACCTCCGAGAACGTTTGCCAGCAGGGATTGTATTAGCGTTCCAATTTCCTTGCAGCAGGAGCTGCCAAGTACAAAGTCCCCCCCAGGCCCTCTGGCCCATCCTACCCCAAAAAGGACCGAAGGTTTGCCGATGACCACTGCCAAACTGCAAAGAGCCGGGCTGGTGCATGGCGTCTTTCAGCGCTCGGTCGGCTGCGGAGGGGAAACGCGGGGGCACTGGGACGCGGTATGACCCTGTGCATGATCCAGCTGGGCTGGGATATGTCTCTCCAGAGGGAGAACAAACCAAAGCAGCTGCTCAAGTTTCACTCTCTGCTTCACACACACACACACACACACACACACACAAAAAAAAAAGCAACTGGGAAATGCCACAGTAAGCAGGAAAGGGAGCGCAAGTGATGGGCTACATAGAAGACTGGAGCACAGGAAGAAGGGATGCAGGAGCAGAGAAAAAAACCTTTACCCCAGGGCAACATCTCTCTCAGAGGCCAATGACAGATGCTCAGGGAAGAAGAAACAGCACAATTACACATCAGTCCAGCCCCAGCTTTCCTCCCTGCTTCTGGGCACACAAGAGCTTCCTGGGCCAAAGGCTGCATCTAGGCTGTGTTTGATAGTCACCTACAGGCCTATCAGATGCAGCTAATCTTTTCTGGACCTTGTTTGTACTTCTGGCTTCCACAACAGGCCACAGCAAGAAGTTCCCCACTAAAAGCTTGTGTCAGGTGAAAAGGCCCTTCCTTTCCTTCCGCTGAGACATGCCACATGGCCATTTCACTAGGGAAAAGGGGTGCATAATGGGGAGGAATCACAAGTGATGCCTGCCTGGTTTTGGCCCCAGAGGCCTCCTCTTAAACCTACAGCTAGTGCTCTTCTTGCCCAGCCTGTGCTGCTTAGCGGAGATGGGGCCATTTCTGCACGTCACGTGTCTCACACAGGACACACGGCTGGCGAGGAAGCTCACCCAGTGCACTCTATCCTTCTGCAGAGCCAATTTCCCTGGGCACACCAGAGGTGCTCATGCCACCAGGCTTTTTTTTTTTTTGGGGGGGGGGGGGGGGAGGGGACGGGGGAGAGGGGGCCAGGCTGGCAGGAAAGGCTGGAGTCCCCAGTGATGCTGGACAAGGGTAGTCATACACGAGACACAGCTTTGGGATCTGGGTGAGCTCGGGGCAGTTCAAAGCATCCCTCCATCTGCCAAGGAGGGCCTTGGGGCAGGTCCCCACTGCCCTCTCTCTGCCCACACACCCCCGGGGCTATTTCTCCAAGTCAATGTACTCTGCTGTAAGGATGTGATCACATACCACGGTCTCTGCAGGCAGAAAATCCCCACTTCGGTCTCCAAGCCCTTGTTTTACCTCCACAAGAAGTTGCCCACAAAGTGCTCCAATCTCTCCTTGGGCCGACTGGCCTTTCTACAAACACCCTTTATTTTTGCTGTCCGATCTTTTCAGCCCATCTCTACGAGCGAGGAGGGCAGGACTCGGCTGGGAACGGCATGTTCTGGCCTGCAGTTGCTTAGCAAGCTCCTCTCCTTGCCCTGAGCCGCCGGCACCGAGGGGTGATCCAAGGGGCACCCAGTGCCTTCCTTTGGCTCGGGCGTCTCTCAGGAAATGCTTTATGCTCCTCCAAAGCGCAGGGGATGTTCTGAGTCGACAGTCGTGGCGCGGCATGGGGCAGCGCAGCTCTCTGCGGCCTGCTTCGCTTTCTTTTCTCTGCCTGGGCTGCATGGTCCCTCTGCCCATTCCCAATGGCTGGAAGAGGGCAGCTTTCCCTCCTCCAGCCACCTAGACCCAGAACTGAGAAAAACTCACAGCCCTCACAGAACAACACAGTGTCCTGTTAGCGCACCTGTGCCCTCATAGCACCCAAACTCCCCTGGCAACCTGGAGCAAGCACACAAATGACACTGAAATGGATCTGATGGCAGTGAAGGGAAGAAGAGGGACTAAAATGCCCCTTCTCCTGGGCTTTGCTTCAAAGTGCCCTTTTTTTTGTTCTGTTTTTAAATCATGTTTGTAGACTGGTTTCCCAAGGATACAGCACTTGTGCAATAACACTGCCCGCCTATATGTGTTTCTGCATGTGCATGTGTTTGCATGACTGCCTATTAGTCCTTTAGTCCTCCTCCCCCTCCACCGCCCAATATATCTACAAACACGTCAGCAAATGCCAACAAAATTTCAAATAAGAACAGAATTTTCAAAAATAGTAAGTTTCCACCATTTCATGGAAATGTGCGGCCAAGGCTGCAGAGAGATAAAATAGCAGGGTTTGTTTTGTTAGCTTTCTGTCCAAACGATTTGACTGACAGGCCATGTAGCACATCACCAGCCACCCTGTGTGGGCCCAGCAGAGCACAAACCACTGCTGGGGAAGGTCTGCTCCAGTCCTCCTCCAGCCAACAAGCCTGGAAACGTTGTTTGCAACATCCTGTTCCCTCCTGTGCCAGCCGTTTACTTTGTGCCAAGAATGATAAGGCAAAGTGCTGTTTGGGTCCCTCAGAAACAAGGCAATGATTCTCAAGTCCCTTCACTTACCCAGCTCCCACCTGCAATCGCTCTTCTTTCTTTTCCCCGCTTACCTGAGCCACACTAGCTTGTTTCACTCAACTGGGGAAGTGCAGAGCTGCAATAATCATCCCAAAGCGAGTCTACAGCAGACACGCTCCAGGCAGCTAAAAAGCAAGGCTGAGGAGTCGGCGGGTCTCAGCTCATGGCTGGTGACAGCGGTTTTGTTCCCACCTCGCTGTGCAGTGAGTGACCCTGGGCAAGCCCCACTCTGCCTCCACTTGCCTTCTGCACCAGGGGTGATAACTCACCTCCTTATTTTCCAGACCAGTTTCTTAGCAGCGCCCTGAAAAGTGGATTGTAAACACTACATTTAGATGCTTTTGTAGGCTCCTGCTCAGCAATGCATGTAAGCATGTGCGTAACTTTAAGCATGTGTGAAAGCAGCTTGCTCAGGGAAAAGAAGTTAACGTGTTTGAAGGACTGCGCCAAACGAGGCCCTCCGAGCTCCCTGCCACAATCAAAGCATTCCCCCTTGTTACTGAACCATATCTCAGCTCTTCTCAACACACTTCTCTGATTAGTCCTCCACAAAGCTGCAATCTTTCCAGCCAAACCAAATGAACTAACTTGAAAACACTTCCAAGCTTGTACTAATTGCACTGCAGCTTCCCTTTTTGACCTTGACCCCATCTGTAAAATCCCCAGTGCAGTAGCTACTTTTCAGTCATTAGGGGCTTCTGCCCGAATGAAACGAGCCGTTAGCTTTTCCAGGGCAAGTCTCAGGCCCTGCTTCCTCTGTCGCTCTCACACACGTTGTCTTCAGTGCTCCAGCCACCCCAAAATCCTGCACTGATTTCTAATAATATTAAGTTCAGTTCCTAAGTCCTCAGTTCCTATGAACCTGGACAACAAAACCACCTCCTTCATTTCCTACAGGCTTTACTGCTGTGTTAGAACTTCCTTAATTTCTCCAGCGTGCATTAGAAAATACAGGCTCATCTCTGAGCCCAAGCCTGTCGAGGCTTTTCCATCCCACGGCCTTGACAATGTGAGCACAGAAGAGCTTTACATACTGTAGCCACCATGACAGCGCCCCAAGTTAATTATTATTTAAGTGATCTCTGTTTGGCATTGGGATGTTGACCCTCTCTTTCCTGTTGGAGAGCCAGAGGCCGGCAGAGTCAAGGGAGCTGTGAACCCACATGAGGATGATTTTCAGGCACATCAGGCTACAGTACTCTGCAGCCCATCCAGAAAGAAGAGAAGATGCTCTGGAGAACGGTAAGTCTTGACAAGAGCTGATGAAGGAGTAATGATCCATTGGACATACAATCATGAATAAGAAATTACTCTCAAAATTCAAACTAAACTTTTCTGTCTTCCATACTCATTTGGGGGGAAAGTATAATATATAGGACCTATTTAGACTCTTCTATTTTTAGATGATTGCCTCAAGGCTGAGGCAGTGACAGGCAACACCAACAGTTAGCTGGAGAAAGACTGTTGAAATCAAATCAAATCTGCACCAAGGAAAGATGTGAAACATGTCTCTTGGACTGCATCTTTTAGCCAAATACAAAGTATCTTGTTCCAAGCAGAAGTGGCTGAAGGAAATTTTATGGTCTTTATCATATGAGAAATTAGGCAACATAGTTTAGTGGCCATTTCTGGCCATAAAAGTTGTCCATCTGCAAAGCAATGCCCTCAGCCTGTTCTGCCTCCTTGACGACAGCTTAGCTCACCAGAAAGGCCCCCCTGGCTCTAGCTCCTGGAAACCCAGTTGTCCCCTTTGGTGCTCAATCACAACTCCCACTGAGATCATCAGCTGGTGAAGAAGTGTCTCGGGACAGAACACAACCAGAGGAAATGTATGACGCGGTGTTTCTGCATGCCTTCTGGGAAGGTTGTGGCCAGAGCTGCCAACAGTCTGACCTTCTGCTCCACAGAAAGGTAGAAAAACTTGAAAGCTGGGAGGAAAAAATACTACAAGTAAAGTGAAAAAGAAATAAAAACCCCAAAAGGTCAGAGCAGTGCCCCACCCTGCCTGCGAGAGCTGTCTCTCGTCTATCTCCAACATTGCTCCATTCCCTTCTCAGCCACACTGGCTTCTCCTGTTATTATGACTAGTGCATGCAAATGGAATGGACTTCAGCCATTTGTATTACTAGTTTTTAAAAAAAGTCTCACTTTTCCACAGTCGTTTTTCCAGACGGCGGCTCAGTCCAGGGCTCCCCTCACCACCCACCCAAATCACATTGCACATTTCCTCAAAGTCTGCCTTTTCAAAAAGCACTATTATTATGGTAATTCCTTTCTACCTTCTCCTCAGAAACCCTGCCAGACCCCAAATGCAATTACCACCAGTGTCACCTTGAGGTCTGCTGGACCTACTGTCCCCAGGCAGCCCCCTGGCTGGGCACCAGCTTTTGAAGCCAACATTGTGTCTGCTTTTTCCCCTGGAACCTGCGGTCCCTAGAGACATAGCACAACTCTCTGAATAAAATCACATGGCTAAATTGTAGGTGGGAAAAGGCAATAACTGCTGTATTTCAGTTGTGAGCTCTGTTCTGTCTACCAGCATCTCCCAACCATGTCAGGTTTTCACAGACCCCATCCCTCCCTCCTCATGAGGGCTATAATAGAGTTGCCATATCCTACATTTAAGCCCTGAGTTGAGCTGTTCACAGACAGTGGCTTTTTCTCATTTGGTGACCAAATTAAATAACTTTGCAATTGTTTCAGGTTATGTCAAACCACTTTTTTTCATCTCAAACAGAGCTCCTCAGACAATACCTCACTCAGTTTTGGAGACACTGATGGATTTCTTTAACCCCTGTTTTAGCCTTCTCACAGGTCAAGGGAGAGCTAAGTTCTAATCCTCACATTAAAGCGGTCTGTGAGGAGGGACTGAACCTGGCCTCACATGCACATTTACCATTTACTGAAATAACTGCCAATCTCTGGCCGTGAGGTCTTAATGATACAAAACTGGTATTGAAATAAACACGAGTTTTGCCCAAATAAGACTTCAAGATTGTCCCACTGGTGAATGACATGTCCATGCACGCAATAATTTCATGAAGGGTTCACACTCACAGACAGACTACCACAAGGCAGCAGTTTACTACAGATCAGCTGATCTATAGTAATGGCTTATGGTATACTAGGACCACATACTTCCAAATGATATCAGCTAGTTACCTTTATGGTCCTTCAGTGATTTCCATTTGAGCTAAACCAACCACAGCTCACCTGTGGATTTCATACTATGCATTATAATGGTATGATTTAAAGCACAAGGATGGACTTTGGGGCCCTCCACCACATTAGTAGCAAGAGTTGCTCGGCTTTGAGCTGTTGAGGAAACGCTGCCAATGCTGTAAGAAAGCTGATCTTGCCAGGGGAAGTGCTTCGGCTCACAGCGTCTCTGAGTACACCAGTGCCACACTGCTACTTTCACCCCATAGCTGTGAAACCTCCAAATCCCGCAGCATGGACAGATCAATGTCATTTGGCCTTCAAAAGGGGAAATTTCCTTCCACACAGGTGGGAGGGAGTAAGTGCAAGGCAGCCTGCTGTGTCATTCTGCTGTGTCATTACTTTGTTCTCTTCCTTTGTAGAGAAAGGGGCTGGATCTCACTTTGTTTCCAAACAGCTCTGTATTTTGGGCCACCCATGAAGTTGCCCAAGCTCCAACCTCAGGAGTATGTAGACTCCCACTGATTAAAAGGCAGGAAGAGAGAGTCATAAAACTGTGGTAGAGGAAGGAAGAAAAGAAAGGGGAGGATCGGTCAGCCACATTCCCAGGGAGGGAGGCAGGCATTGCAAAGATTAAAAAAACCAGACCACCACAAAACACAGCGCGATGGAGACAAATATGATAAACCAGATGAACCACCAGAAGGGAAGCTCTGACATGCAACGGTCAGCCTTCCGCTCAAGCAGCTCCAAAAACTATTTCACATACACCCAGTCAGCATGCTCAGCATGAAGTGCCCTGGTGTGTTTGCTGTGCACCTGATCTAGACAAAAACCCCTTTCCTTGCTTTCTTATTCAGCTTCATATCAGTTTTCCCGTCAGGTCTAGAGCTGATGCTGGGCAGATCCAGGTATCATCCAAAGGAAAAGTTGGCTTGGAAGGTACCCAGGCCTGAGGCAAACAGCCCTTTGGAGATGTGAACTGTGTTATGTAGTAGTGGGGTAGTCACCAAGTTAGACTGAACCATCCATGACTGTGTTAAGAAGCCAAATAGTTAAAATACTGAGCTTCCACCAGAAAATGCCAAGGAGTCCCCTTGCTTAAAGAGGGGTGGATGTTCTTCTGGAGTTCACCTCAAAATGCTGGACAGCTTCAGCTGGCTTGTGGCATACCAACGTTTAAGCCCCTCTCCAGATCAACCCTGCACATCCTCTAACCTGTCCCAGGTGAGCCTCCCCAGCAAAAACCCAGCTGGCTGCTCAGAAGCAGGTGCTACTCACACCCCTGTGTTAGATGTGTTGCGCAGCATGTCAACAACGGGAATCCAAGCAGCCTGGAGTGCTGCACTCCTTTAGGATATATAGGACACTCAGGTCTGAGCCTCAGCTCTTATCTGTTAGTCATACTAGGTAAGAAGACTACAGAGGCAGACAAATGCCGACCACAATGCCCGCAATGAAAGAGCAGCATGGTGCAAGTCCCCATGCTGGTTCAGACAGAGGAAGCCATGTTTAACTCCAACACATGCTGGGCTCCAACACTTCTGTGGAAGGGGAAAACCATTTTCCAGCTCACTCCTGGTCTTACCTGACCTGTATCCACCATCCTGCAGCCTCGAGCATCTTACAGCTTCCTGCTACATTATTTCTTCTCCAGATTTGTGAAAGTGTGGCAGTCATTTAAGGGCATGTAACCCCCCAGGCATGGGGCTTCAGGAAACAGCACACCAAGGGGGCCACAGCAACCTCCTGAGAGAATGCAAGATGGGAGGCTGTCATTAACTCAATTGCCATAATTAATCCACCCTTGCTGCTCTCAGACAGACTACCTCAACTGAAAAGCACTGTAACCACAGCCATCCCAAGGGCAAAAGGTCAGGAGGCAACTGCATGCCAGATAGATGCGGGAACCATCAGCCCCAAGCACCCACTCCAAGAGCTTTCGTAAGCTCCCAGAAGGCAAACACTGCACCATTCCCCATCACAAAGCGCAGACACACACGCACTCCCACCTCCACCACACTTAGTTCATAAAACTCCACTTCGTTAGAGTCACTGTTGCCACATCTGTTAGTGCTTTAAAGCATGCACATTTGGCTTAATTGAACGCTTGATTTTATTGCTGCTTTATCTCCATTTTTCTGAATGGACCATAGGGAAAGGTTGCGGGGGGGGGGGGGGGGGGAATGAATCTTTCTTCTCTCTCTCTCTTCCCCCCTCCCACTCCTCACAAGAACCCACCTGAAATGGGAACAAACACCCCTGTCACAGTCGCTCGCATGCTGAGTCTGCCATTAGGAAAGCCCCCCCATCCTAAATGGGATTCCGGTAGCATGTGCTCCAAAGACACAAAGACTCATCAAGTGCATTTTCTCCCCCTCCCTCAACACACACATTCTCTCTCCATCCCCCTCCAGAAAAAAAAATCAGTTATTGGTGGAAGGTATCGCAGCACATGCCAGGGAGAAAAGAAAGAATAGAAAAAGATCTTGCTGCTTCTGCAGTCTCTGAAAGTTTGCATCTGCCAAGTTACAACAAACAGGAAAAGCAGAATCAAAACACAGCCCCCATGTCCCCCTCTACCCACCCTGCTCAGGCTGTGCTCGTGCCAGCTACAGCTCACAACACCCACACCGCAAGCCTCCTCTGGCACATCCTTCCAGGTGGCCCGAACAACAAAAACGCCTGGCTCGGGAAGCCTGCATCCAATGCACAGGGCATTTGAAACCCTCTCCAGGAAGCATAAAGATCCTTCGTGCCCCCCATTTGGAGAAAAGGTTACCTGTAAGCCCGCTTGTCAGCTCCTACAGTGGAAGATGCTCGCATTTCCCTGTGGGAAGGAGGAACCGGGCATGCAGAGCCAGGGACGGAGAGGAGGGCTGGCTGTAAAGCACGCTGCTCTCCGATTAAGGCACCCCAAATGCCTCCCAGTCACAGGGAGAATAACCTGGCCGGGCCCTCCTGCGGGAAGGGGTCAGGCTGCAGCATGCTCCCGCAGGCCTGCGCCCGCCTCCTCCCACAACTCCCAGGCTACGTGTCTGGTACAGGTGGGCATCAGCAGCATCTCCAAAGCCAGGCTCTAAAACACTAGTCCAGCCAGTATTTCTCTCTCCCACGGCAGACCAAAGTGAGGTCTGCTCAGCAGGCAGCCCCAGAGGCCGTTCCCAGGCCAGCCTCAGCTCAGCACCGAATGCGTGGCATGGACGTTAACACAGGGGAGCAACCTACGCATGCAGCCCCGTGACTTTATACCTGCCAACACCAGGACTCCCTGCTGAAACTGGGACTAACGCAGCTTCAATGCAATGGCTCAACAAAAGCGATGGCTCACCACCACACACCACGGCTGCAACACGGCTGTTTCCCTGCAAACCGTTCCCGACGCTTGGAAGCGAGCTCCTCGGCGACACAGCTCGCTTGTCATGCTTTTCAGGCACGTTCCTCTCCCCTGCTGGCCATCTCCCCAAACGTGCCTCTCGAACCATCTGCAGTCAGCAACGTGCTCTCCAGCGCAGCATGCCGCACACGCACGAGGGCGTCCTGTGGAGCTAGCGCCGCTCTGATCTCCCCACGTAAGCTGCCTTGCAAGCCCTCCAGTGGAAGCAGAAGTAGGTGGCCTGTCTGTTCCCCTTCGGACAAGAGTAAGATATTCAAAATGCTGCCAGCTTTTCCAGTGCCATGTTCCAGTCTGATTTCATGCTGCAGTGCCAAGTTCAGCTATCTTTTATCCCTGCTGCCTCATATCTTTTCTCAGATGTCTAAGCACAAAAGCCACCCTCGAAGTGAGAAAAAGCAAGGCATATTAGCAGCAGCTAAACTAACTCCCTTGGTTCTTGCTGGGGCAAGTTGCCCCAGTCCAATGGACTTCAAAGACAGCAGAAAAAACACCTGAATCACAGTTAAAAAGGTGTCAAAATGTACTTAATCCCTGCACTTCCTATCCCAAACTGTTAGTTAGTGTCACTGGGGGCCTGAAAGTTACTACAGCACTGCTGTTTTGCTGGAAAGGAAAACAGTCCTCTCTTTTTAAACATGACAAGCTCTTTCGAGTTCTTCATCAGAAGAGTAGTAAACAAACAACAAATTTTAAACCTCTCCCTGTCCTCTTCCCTTCCTCCAGCAAGGCTCACCTGCAAAAAGCAGGGACGTATCTCCTGTTACAAATTCCCTCTTAGTCTTCCCAGTGAATCCTGCAGGGCTCTACCCCGCAGAAAGACAAACCCAAGTTATCCTTCCAAGCCTGTCTTCCAAAGTTGGAGAAGGAAAAACATTTAGATACCAAATAGCACATCAAAAGCAAAACCTGGAGCCGGAGACCCACAGCTCCTGCTGGTCCCCATCTCAGGGCATGAGCATCCCGTAAGCTGCGACTGCAGTCAGCAGCATGCAGCAAGGTGAGGGTGAGGACAGATCCCTTCTCCACATACACCACTGCTTCTGGCAACCAGTGGTTTAGGGAGTTCCTGAGCCAGAGGCTGCACATGGATCTTTGTATTTCATAGCTGCCCATCCTTTATGAATTTCTCTGCTTCCTTTTGGAAGCTATTTATACCAAGGGCATTTGCAACATCCCACAGCAGCAAGTTTCACAGTTTAGTTCTGCATCATTCACTCCTGGATATGCTGCCTAATCTTTTCATGGGAAGCTAAGAGTGATTAATCTTTCTCTTTTTTTTCCTCCTGTTATTCACAATTATATACTTCTCTATCACAGCTCACAAAAACAAGTTAGCAGAAAGGCCTAAACAGGTAAGTCTAGCGTAGGTCTTCAAAACCTCTTTCAACAGAGTATGAAGGCCCTTTAATTGAGACATGACCTTCGGAAAGCAACCTGCACCTGCTGCATGTCACGCAGGTCTCCATCGCGCCTCTGAAATCAACTGCAACCCTCACAAAGGGCTGAGAGCCAGGACATCTCTTCTTTAAGGCAAAGAAAAATGCCCGGCCTTTTCACAAATACAGAAGGCCTTGGCACAAGCTGAGGGCACAGGAACAAAGCCAAAGCACATGAAAAACAGCAGCAGCAGCCGCCCTTACTGCTGCCTGTCTAATTTGAGAGCTAGGACACCACCGCAGACAGAGAAATTTCAAGGGTTTCACTGCAAGCTCCTGATGAGATTAGAGACCCCCTTCCAGCACCACCCCTATCGCTGGCCTGACAACCCCAACCCATCAGCACTCGCTCCCGTCATGCGCTGCTCTTTCTCAAAAGCCTGCAAAGTATGTTGGCCAGGCCCCAATGAAAGCACCTTCTAATGGGATTTTTCAGGTTTTCAAGGATATCAGTGTCTGGCACAGGCTGAAGTAATTAAGAGAACATCCAATAGACAATCTGGCATTAACCGGCTATTTACCACTGTGAACATTACAAATTCCACTCTAAAACTCAGCACCAACACACTTGCTTTTTCCTAATTGTTCTCACCCTTTCTCTACCCCCCCTTTCACAAAGCACAGTCCTGGCCTCTCTCTCACACCACTTCCTCTGCTTGGGCCATGCTTTGCATTGCCAAATAAACCACAACGATATCTGCTGGGCTGAAGCTGGAAGGCTTGCTGAGGGTTAAAGGGAAAATGTGTGTTGCTCTTGGCAAGCAAATAAATCCAGTTTTCACTGAACAGGCCTCAAGGTGGACAGCCTCAGCCATATGCTCTTGCAAGCATCATGTTTACATTTTGGACTCTTCCTATTGAATACCGGAGTAAGAAAATCCTCTGGTTGATCCCATTTCTACTGGCTTTACTGGGCTGGTCCCTGGGCAGCCATGGATCTGTTCAGCATCAAGTGCTTTCACACCAGAGACATCCCTAACGCTGCAATAGCTGAGTAAGAGACTTGCTTCATTATGTCTTCCTCCCACATCCTTTAGGAAATGCGCCTGGAGCAGTAGCAAACAGGTAGCCCTGGAGGGAAGGTTGTGTACTCAGCAGTGAACAGTTATGAGTGGTATTCAGCATCTTGCAGTAACACTAATGCAAATTCTGCCAGAAGAGAGAGAATTCAAAGACGCGATTTGTTACAATAACCAAAAGACAGCAGAAGGGCAGGTCTAGTTTTTATCTGAAACAGACTGGGTCCTGCACCCTGTCTGCTATGGAGGCCAACCCCCAGGCTGTGGGTTGAGCAAGCCCTGAAGACTTCGCTAGGCGGCTCTCTTCACGCAACAGCCTAATGCAGCAAATAAAAGCTTGGCAGGTTGTTAAATGCAAGTCTTTGCTGTTTCCATGCATGCATTATACGGAGATCAGACTGCATGATGCACTGCATGGGTCACCTCTCCTGGACACATCAAGCAAATTATCAGAGTTACTTTCATTCTTTCCACATGAAATATCAGCAGTGCATATATCCTCACCTCTCTTTAAAGAGGAAGCGAGGAGTGTCCATTCCCAATGAGCTCCAAAGCAGCAAAATGCACCCAGCACCTCTAATGCTTGGGTCTTGCCCACAAAATCCCTAACATCTCAGCTCCTACTGTCCCACAGAAGCATGGAACAAGCATGGAAAGACTTGATCTATACAGGGGCAGGACTCTGCCTCTTTTGATCTCCACCAAAGGCTACATAAATTGATGGTGCAACATAAGTATTTATTATTAATGGAATGGAAAAGGAGAGGAGAATGGAAACTGTAAATCAGTAATGAAAAGCAGAAGTGATTAAAAGCCTGCAGAGGAAATTCCCACAAGCCTCCTATTCATTCTTGAAATATAGCTGTAATGGGGTGCCACAGAAAGAAGCAGGATAAAATGGTCAAATAAGAAAAAAAGAGAAAGAGCAACCAGGGAAAATGTGACTTCACCTATAGTCAAGTATACAAGGAGGAAAAAGGAATTTATGACTCCTGCAAATACACAGCTCTGGAAAACTATTTACTGGATGAGATAACAAGAAGAGACATGGTCAGTCCAACTAATTATCCATTGGCATAGTTTATAAAGGGGTAGTGGTAGCCTCTCCCCTTGTAGGCAATTTTAAAGTCAAAAATGTGATGTTTTTGTAACACCCTAGTCAAAACAGGAATTCACTCAAAGACCTGGGGTCTGGAGTACACTAGAAGTGAGGCTTGAGAACTGCAAGCACTCATGGCCTTAAAAGTGAAAAACAGACCTGACAGCACCAGATCTGGATGCACCCAGGAGAAGGCCTGGTATCACAGAGACTGATCCCTAAACTCATTACACCTACCACAGAAAGGACAGTGCGCAAGTCAGACCTGCTACTGTGGAGCTGGTGAACATGGGATGGAGGTCTCAAGGTGCTGATTTATTACAAAAGCGCCCTTGATCGCTTGCCATGACTGATGAGGTTAGCATAAATCTTTAAATCAGAGGCAGGAAACGAGGCATTGCTGATACAATGAAACAGCCCAGGAGACGGACAAAGGAACAAACTCTTAATAGAGCATCAGGTGGTGGAAAATGTGAGAAGTCATCGGAGAAGTCATCCAGACAAATTAACTGGAAAACGGCAGAAGGCTGATGAATATTTGGCGCTGAAATAGCCATCCACCTCCCTGGGATGTTCCCAGAATGAAACTTTAGAATGAGCCATAAATAGTCTGAAGTGCATCTTGCTCCTTTGCCCCAAAGGCAGCATAACCTCACTGGGGGAGTTTGGAGGTGGGAAGAAGCAAACGCCTGAATTCCAACCCTCCCTGAGTCACAGGAATATATCACTGTGAAGCAATCTACAAAGGACTGCTAAAAGCTGGGGAGGAGCCTTCTGGAGGACTTAAAGACGTGTCAGTTTTCAGTTTTTTTCCTGACAGTTAAAGTTTCATTTGCAATTAAAGCCTCAGAGATGCCAAGTATCCTTTTCCCTGTTTCCGTCAGGGGGCTGCAAACCTCAGAGGATGTAGCCGATACCTCCTGTTGTGCCACTGATTCGACAGCAAAGACTTCCTATCTTTACCACATTAACTAGTTATTGGCAGTGTACGAGGGCTTTGTTTAAAAATCTCCCATTTTGCCTTTGCAAATATTCACTTTCTGAACACTTGCCATTTCTCCATTTCCCAAATCCCCTTTCATTGAAAGTTTAAGGTCACAAAGTACAAATTTCCTCATCTCCACTTCCCCCAAAGCTGGAATAATCTGGCTTGCCTGCAGGGCAAACTCTAGATCCTATAGAAAATAAACATGCAGGACATTTCTGTCATCCTGAAATGCTGAGCAATAAAATCTCAGTAAATAAATACATCGAAATTTGCTTTAGGTCAGAGTGTGTCATGCTGGTTTGCTACAATAAAAATAAAATTTAAAAAATTTTAATAAAGAAAATAGAGACAGCCTGGGGCCTTGCACCTAGAAAAGTTTTTACAAAGGCAGCAAAAAAAATCTCTACCTCTCCATTTCCATTGAAAACTGAGTACAGTAAGTTATTGAGAAACAGGAGTAATGCTTTAGCATACATCCAACTGTACTTTGAACCAGTCCCTAAATTGAGGGCACAATTTTATTTTGAATTTGCTGAATAAATATTGATCTTTAACCACTGCTCTCCCATGACAACACTTCCTTTTTGTGAAGGTGATGGCTTGGTTGGTGCTACACTTCCTTGTGCACTGAGAGAATCTGCTGGGCCTGGGAACAGAATTAAAAAATAATTTCAGCTTAAGGAGGAAAAAAGAAAAATGAAATTCTCCCTTGTATTAGTGCCAGGGCATCCCAAGCCACTGAGTCTGCACCCTGCCATCAGCCACACCATACAGCCCTCCTTGGAAACAGCAGAGTGGTGCCTGCCCTCCTCCTTCCACCTGGCGAAGAAGACATCCTCGAAGGACATACTCCAGCCAGCAGGAGACATTGTGTTTTTCAGACTGGATATTTTTAGGGCTGGGCTATGGCGCGCTGTCCTCATGCCAGCACTTCTCTCTAGCTCAAAGAGCTCCTTCCCCTCCCTGGTCTTTGTTTCCCTCCTGTGTTTCGCAGGAGCAGCCAAGTCCTCCCTCCGCCAAGCCCTCCCACGGCACGTGCTCCCCGCTCCCTCCTGGAGCTCTTCCCTGCACCTGTCCCAATTCAGCTTTTCCAGGCCCACAGGAGCAGACAGCAGCTCACCAGATGCTTTCCATGGGTTCATGCTTTCCACTCCCCACAGGAAACTTCTCTCCCAACATTCGTAGAGACTCCGATTTTTCCACGGCAGAAGGTGAGTGGCAGCTCACAGTCACCCTGTGACTGACCACAGCATTCAGGTCTTACCTCTCTGTTCATGGGTCCTGCCAGCAAGCATCCACTCAAAAAAAATCTCGTGTTTGGCCTTTCACCACCCGTCCCAAGGGTCTGAATGATTACTTTTAATCTTCTTCCTCTCTCACCCCTCCAGATCACTTACCCTGATGAGTTTTTCTGAGCTTTCTCTCTCCACAATGACGCTTCTAACTCAGCACAGTCAGAAGTGCTCCAGACCTTCATTCCCACCATCTGCACTGGGGCGTCACTGCAAACCCACACCCAGGTCCCCCCCCCATCTAATGCCTGGGGTCCTCTACAGCCAGCTTCTCTCCAGTCAAAACTCACCTTCCCCACACAAGCCTTTGTCACTCCCCCACCTGATGCTTCTCAAACTAACACCTGTTTTCTCCATTTTAGGGAATAACTTATTGTGTGCCTTTGTCTCTGCTGCTCCATAGGAGATCACACAGCTCAGATCTGCTGCACTCCCTCTGTCTGAAAAATCAGTTATCAGAAAAGAGTACCAGCTTAGCCTAGCAGGATTCGCCCTTGCTTCGCTCCCAGCGCACTTCACCCGCTTTGCATTTACCTTCTAGTCCTTCATTACTCTTTCCTCCTTATCTGTTACAATGCCATCTACTACTGAAGTCGGATTAATGGGTCTATATTTGTCTGAATCATTCCCTTTGCCAATCTTAAACACTGGGCCTCTGTTATTTACCACCTAAAAAGCTTTATTCATGATGCAGCGATTTTGTGTGCTGGTCCTTTTCAGAAACAGGGACTGGTGTTCCCAGCCTCTGCTCTCCTACTGATTTCAATTAATTTAGTTCTTTAACTTTTGTTTTTCCCTCAATTTTCAAGGTTTCCATGTCCTTATCCCCTCCAACCACCCTGAAAACTGAAGCAAAATTTGGTTAATTCTGGAGCCATACCTAGATCATCTTTAATCTCCAGTCAGTCCTCACTGCACAGCAGCTTCAAGTCTCTTTTTATTTATATAGCTGAGAAACCTGTTGCTATTTGTTTTAATTTCCTTTGCCAGGCCTAACACAGCTTGACTTTTGGCAATTCTCATTTTATCCCTACCCTTCCTGACCTCTAAGACACTGCTTTTTTGCCGATTAGTCTTTTTTTCCCTTCCTTGCAGTCTCTCTGCTTAGTCCCAACTATTCTTTTTAAGGTGGTTATTCACCAACTTCAGTCTGGAAGCTTTTCCTACAGTATTTTTCCCCCTTGCTTGGAATCTGTGTTCCAGATAGTTTTTGCACCTCTGAATTAGGGGTAGGCTCTGCATCCTCTGTATTTAAGTTCTCATGCTTCTCTGCCCAGATGACTTCAACTAGGTTTTTGGGGGTTTTTTTGTTTGGTTTTTTTTTCATTTTTCAAAGTTTGCCCTTTCAAAGACAAATATCCTAATACTTTTGTTTAGGCTTCCATTTAATTTAAACAGAATCTGTTTTATGAGCTTTTGGTCCAAGATTCCTTGTACAACCAGGCCCTTCTGTAACATCAACACTAGTTACCAAAACAAAACCTAAAATAGCACCTCCATTTGCTGGTTCTGTCACTATTTAATGAAGAAATCTGGGCTATCACATCCAGGAACATCTGGGTATTACCTTATTAATACAATGTGTTTGCCAATATGTATTCCTAGATATAAAATACATTCCTAAGCTCCCACAGCAATATTATGTTGGTAACATTTATCTCTCTAATAACATTACAGAGATCTGTCCACACAACCTCTGCCCCCCTCCCCTCATTTCTTCATCTGCAGCTTTTCCTCTCTGTCCTCCCATGGCTATTTCCCAAGGTACTTAAATGAATTGCAGTCTCCCAGACCTTTTGCAAATGCCTTCGGGTGGTCCGACCGTGAAGACGTCTCTCACAAAACAGCCACTCCAATACAGGAGCTGCTGGACTGGCTCAGACCCACAGGTCCACTTAGCCCTGTCTCCAACAGTGGCCAAAACTGGGTGCAGAACAAAGAGCGTAAGGGCAGGGGGACCATTTATGCTGCTTCCCCACAGCACTCTCCCAGTCTCCAACCAATCTTAGCTCAAGGACTTCCTAAGCCAGATGTGGTTTCCGGGTATTTAGTAATCCTCAACAGATTTTTCTTCCATTAACTTCTCCAGTCTCCCCTTGAACACACAGCAGCTTTGAGCATCCTCTGGAAAGGAGCTCCACAGCTCAGCTCAGCTAGCAACTTTGGTGGCGGGGGGGGAACTCCCTTTATTTGTTCAGCCTTTGACCTCCCAGATCTGGTCCTCAAGGGAGACCTATAAAACACCTCACAAGGTGAGCTTGGAAACTAGGATTTATAACTCTACTACAAGTCCTGATTTCAGTAGGGAGACTGACTTTATTGCACACTGTAATTCTCTCCTGCCTCCCAGTTAACCCCTCTGTGTTCCACAGATAGTAAATTCTCTCTCCTTTCCACAGGAGGTAAATTCCTTAGCTTCACTTCCTTTGCTAACACCTCTCTCTTATGCAGGTATGAATTACCTTTCTCTCCAACAACCTAACTGATGAACATATTTCATTAAACTCAAGAGTACTTGCTCTCAAGCTGAATACAGTCTTGAAAATTACTGCCTCTGTTTCAGACTTGAGTTCGTGTACCTGAAAGCTCATCCACAAGCTTTCCCACAAACCTTTCCTTGCATGTGTCTTCAGACTACTATGGCTACAACAATGCTACCACTCCATGTGGTCTACATGCCAGCACTCCTGAGGACACCAACTCTAGAGCACTCGACTCCTGACCACAGACACCTGGTCTAGCCTCCTTTACAGGGACAAAAAAAACCTTCTTAAAAAAGAACCTTCACTGAAAGTCATTTTAGTTTTTCTTGCTGAAGCATCTTCTCTCCTCTGGTGTCATCATCTTTATTCTGTTCAAGGAAGAATCAGGAGTGTCAGGACTGTCGTAGTAGTCATATGCTCTGGCACATTTCTTCATTAAAGCCAAAGTGATCAAAAAGGGGAAATGCAGATGAAAAAGTGGGTAAATTAGACAAAGACAGATCCTGGTAGACAGAAAAAAAAAAAACAGTGTCCCTTTTGTTACAGACTACCAGGCCAAAGAGTTTTGCTTCAAGTACCGCCTTTGGTCCTGCTCCCACTCACATTCTTTGGGCACCCTCTGTTGCAGTATACCAGTCCTTGAAAGCAACTAACATGGCCCTGGTTGCAATCTGCTTAAGATAGTTTACACTGATGCAATATTGCTGATTTCAGGAAAGACATTCCTGACACCAGAAAAGTCGTATAAATAGTCTCAGGGCCAAGGTCATTAACTGGGATTCAAGAGAATTGGATTCGAGTTTTCCTACCCTCCTTCCACCCCCTTCAGAGACCTTGCGCAAGTCTTTTTATCACTTCATCCAGCAGTACACAGCTATAAAGGAACAGGGATCATAAGATTCCCCTCCTTGAGAGAATGACTGTCAGGATAAAGCCAGCAGTTATGAGGAAGTCCTTGTAACATGGCAAGGACAGCCATATAGCCGTAATGAGCAGATATTTAGGTGTGAGTCCCCTGCTCTGACACTGACCACACTTTTAGTGCCACATAAATAATTCTACTTTACTTTGGCATGCTATTATCTCTGCACAGACAGGTTAAAGTGAAAAAAGAAGGTTTCTTTCTCTTCCCAGCCCTTGCAAAGGCTGGAGCTGTTCAGTGAAATCTGAGAGGAACAGGATTGTGGTAATTACCTCACCTGCCTCACTCCAGAGATCACCTCTTCACAAAAAACCTCATGCACTGCAGCCACCCAAAATGAGACAGCCCTGGGCATTAACCCTGAGCTACATGTCTGACTTGCTTTTTGCCTCAGGCTATGCAGACGAAGCAAAGCTGGCCCCACACAAACCCCCAGGAAAGACAGCTGCCTCTGCCTTCTTATCTTGACAAAGCTCCCATCCCAGATCACCCAGTGGGGTGGGGAAATACAGCTGCTTCCTATAAAACCAAAGGCTATCCACCCATCTGTATCACCTCATCACCTGCTAAACAGCTCTGACTCCTGCTTGGCACCAGGCATTGTGATACCTGAGTGCGGCAGAGGTCAAACACTCCTCAGCTCAGGACTTTCAGGAAAGATTTGGGTGTGCCTTCTCCCTCCCCCTCCCCCCACACCAGTGCAATAAGCATCAGCAGTTTTGCAAAAGTGATTTGCATTTTCTCAACCCAGTCATTTTTCATATCAAAGAGGTCTACGTGCCAAAATATATGTGAGCCTAGGCACACAAGAGGCAAGAGTAGTCTCCAACTTGCCTTTAAGAAAAGTCAGGCAGTAATGAGCTGTTCACTCGTTGAGAGAAAGTTGTTCCCAGTTAGTGAATAGCTTCAGAGACCAAAGTTTGGCCCTGAAAGAACCTTAAGAACCTGGGAGCAAAGGTCAAACTTTGCCTCCTAGAAGAATATCTCACAGAAGAAATCTAATTCTACATTTCAACCACTACGTCAAATGCTGTTGTTATCACTTAAGAAGAATGCAATGACCTGAGATCCCTTTAGGATGATGGAGTCCAAACATATAATTTTCTGAACCCATTTAGAGATAATCTTGTCTCTCAAAGACTTCTTGGTTAAAGAAGAAAAGCACTCAGGCCTGCAAGGATACTCAACTCTTCCCTTATCTCACTGCCTCATGACTGGATTAGCTAATATGGATCTGCAGGTTCAGGATCTGAAGCTGAGCTGCATCAAGTCCACGTGCTCCAGCTGGGCCTCCCATGGCCTGGCTGACTCAAAGGTTGCAGTTACTGGCTGTACTGTGGAGAAGCCCTCCAGCCCCAGTGCCTCTGCTCTTCTTGCTTTGCATTTCTTACTTCAACTGTTTGACAAGAAGTTCTAAGTGCTCTGAAATCAGCACTGCATCATTGCAGCATAACATACAGCAGATAAACAAGTCAGAGCAACTGAGGGTCATCTGTTCAAGATCATGCAGGCATCAGTGGCAGAGCTGGGTACAGAGTCCTGGGCTCCAGACTCCAGCCCTTGTTTTTTCCACAGTGGATATAGCATGATTTCAGGATTAGAAAACTTAACTTGCATAAATCCAGCCCTGGCTTCTTCTCCCACCATAAAGAAGGCTCCTGCCTGTTCTCCATTGTATGGCCTTTATGGCCAGGGGTTTGGAAGGAAGACAAGACAAAGGAATAACACACTGGTAAATGAAGGCAGCCTGGCCTCTTGTGTTGCCCTGTCTCCTCAGCTGGTTATAATCTCTTCCACAAAACCAAGTAACAAAGGAATGACTAACAACTAGAAAAGAGACCCTTACTGAAGCAATGCAGCAGGGCAAAGGACTCTTGCCAGGCACACAGTACCTCTCCAGTGAAGCATCTTATCTCATTGCTTCCATGAAGACAGCAGATCTCAGAGCCCATCATGCCCTCAAAAGGCAGCCACATTGGAAATCAACCCTCATCTTCCACTGAAGGCGCTAATTAATGCTCCCGAATCACCCTAGTTGCTCTGAACACATTTGCCCTTAGAAGAGCATAGACCTGGCCTAGCTCGTTACTAAAGCAGTTCACAAGCACCTATTGGAGAGATCTCAAGCACCCAAGGGAAGGAACATGAACAGGATTGCCCACGAAATCCCTAGATATCCTACAGCAAGGGAAAAAAGTTGCAACCACATGATGCAAACCCCTTGCACTGAAGTAAACATGCCCTAACCAGTCCCCATCCAGGCTAATTTCTTCCCAGCGCAAATGAATTTCTTCTTGAGACAGCTGTTTGTTCATGTACAGGTGTCCAGAGGCAACTACTCCCATGTTTCTGCCACTTTGTTTCATGGCATCTTCACCACTTACACCACAGCACCAGTTACATCTATTACTTCACCCCCTGCTGAAAGCAATGGCAGTTCTCATTTCTGGGGAGTACGCTCCTCCCTCTTTGTTTCTCCTTTATGTTTTCATGTCTTTGACCAGGCCTTTGTTTCTTTTCTGGGAACGTTATTAGTTTGTGGCCCTGTTCTTCCTTCTGCTCTGATGCCAAACAAGCACCAGTCCAAACCCATCTCCTAATGAAGATTCCCTCCCAAAAGAACCTCTGGGTACTGCCTCAGAGATGCTGCCTCGTTTCCACAGCAGCTTACTCCAAACTTGAGGGCTGTACTGTGCTGCTCTATCAAGGGCTTGGAGAAAGTGAATTGGAGCCAGGCAACTGGGGAAGGAACCAGGAAGGTCCAATAGAGGTCAGCCTGCCATCAGCAGGGGAGGGGAAGCAGCTCTGAAGAGAAAGCAGAGAACACGAAAGGAAAGGTTTGAGATGGCAGAAGGGAACAATTGAATTAAAATGGCTAGGTCTCTCCTATAATACCCACGGGGAAAAAGAGAAGAATGATGCCTTTCTGGTATCTCCTTTGCCAGAAAGGACAGTGAACTGGTGTGTCCTCCAGAGAGCAGAACCAAGGAAGCTGGCTGTCCAGGGAACCAGCACTGAGGAACGCTTCTCACCCAGGTTCTCTGATGCCAAAGTTTTAGAAGAGTCTCTCATTTATGCCAATTTTCATAAAATGAACAGTAAGTAGTTCAAATGGCTTCAACTGTAGCAAGCATGCAGTGGAGTGACAAAGAGAAGCAAGGAGCACACTACCACCTACATTCGCTAAACACACACACACAAACAGCCTGAATCTTTTCATTTTTATAGGACCTGACTCTTAAGATCAATCTAGAAAGAATGACAAGAGACTGTACGTTCACTTACCACCAAATATTTCTTCATTGTGCATTACCCATGTCTGAAGCTCAACCCAGCATAAAAACACACACTGCCAAGCACCTGGAGTTAAAATGGGGCCATAAAAAACTCCTGGTGCCAGCCAGTGGCTGTGGGCCACTGTGCCTGGACAAGGCAGAGAAGGAAACAGGACTTAGCACGTCCAGCTGATGGCATGAGACAAGTCAGTGAATCTCCAATGAAGGTCTCCGCTCTAAGAGGCGTATCTCCTATATAAAAGGTTAACACGAGCTGGTCCACGAGCCCTCCTTTTCTGCCCCCTCTCTAGCTCATTCCTGCACTCACAGCAGAGTATATGACCTTCACTAGGGGCCTGGAGACAGCGCTCTCTCCAGGATAAGCTCCAGAGAAGAACTGCAGGTAGACATCCCTGCAACAGGAGTCTGAACAAGTCATCTTCCAGATCCAGAAATGCTGACTAATTAGAAACATCTTTAAATCCCCAACTGGGAAGGCACCTGAATAAAGCCAAATCATAATAATGATGATGATGATATTTGTAACGGCTGTTACTTATCCTGAAACGTTGACAGAAGCTCTTAACAATCACACACCAGCAAATAGCTTGCATGTACTAACTCTCTTTTAAAAAGCACGTTTAATGCTCATCAGAGAGAACTCTTACTTCTCCATCCCACATGGGATCTCGAGGATCTCAGAAATGATTTAAAACCCTGGCAAACAAGAGCTCTTGGAGGTGATAATCAAACCCCTCCTGCCTCCACCTGACTTATGAAGTCTATGTTTCTTATGCTCTAACGTTTCCAGCTGGGACCCATCAGCAAGCTATCAATTACCCCTCATATGTAGATGTACAGATAATTAGTAAAATGACCTAATTAATATTAATACACTGGAGTGATAGAACTAACACAGCACAATTTCTTTTAATGTAGCTCTTTTCTGACACTGTGCTTGAGATCATTGGTTCTCTGATGTCTAATACTGGACAAGTTTTTGCTATAACCCATCAGAGACAAAGTAAAATCCCATCCACGCAGCAACTCTTTTCACAAAACCTGTAGAAAACCAGTATCTTTGAGAGCTCGATCCTTCCAGCAATTTGCTGGTTGAAAAGTTTTAAAGGTAGCCATAGAGACAAAGATAATCCACACGTGCCCACACACACGGCTCATTTGGAAGAAAGCCAGGCTCAAAATGGGAGCAGCCAGTAGATTGCTTTAAAACAAGAAACAGAAGTCTTCACTGAGTGCAAGAGCTAAACAAGGACCACGTTTGCACTTTATCCCGCAGACACTCTCATTAGAGAGTTAACACGGTGCAGCAAACCACAGAGGAGTCACCACCACTGAGATGTGAAGGGGGGAGGACCTGCTCTTCAGCTGTAAGCAAATGCTTAGAGCACTCTAGATGCACAAAGTGCACGTGTGAAGACAGCTTGGGATCAAAAATGCAAAATTCAGGGATTTTAAAGGGTTGGGGAGAGGAGGGAAACCCGACCTTGCAAAACACGTGCAGTTGCCTGTACTAAGCAAAGCCCCCCAGAGCTGCAGTGCCGGGTCCTGGCGCGGCACGGGGGCAGGCCTGGCCCTCCCCGTCCCCGGGGCTGGGGTGGAGGACAGAGCGAGCAGGGGCTGGCACAGTAGAGAGCAGCCTGCAGCGAAGCGAAAAGCCAGGTGCTCGCCACGCAGAGCCCGCGGCAAGACTTGCTCACCACCTGCCCCCAGCTGCTGCCAGCAGAAAGGCGACATTGTCCCTGCGGACGCAGGTGCCAGCGTGGCGGCGGCCCGACAGACGGGCATCACAGAAACGGGACATTTCACCCCGAATACCAGCCAGGCTCGGAGGGGGGCAGTCATAACCCCCCACCTCACTTCCCCATGCCCTTTCCAGCCGGCCAGCCGAGCTCCCCACACCCCAGGCATTTCCACAGCACCGGGGCTCCAGCACGTCCCACGTGACGGAGACCCAGGGACAGGGCTGGATCAAGCAGGGGAAATTAAGTTTGAATTCACTTAAAAGCAACTTTAGGAAACAAACAAAACACAGAGCAGAGGGTCAGTGGGACCCCGCTGGCTGGCCAGCCTCTGGGCTGGCCGCACTGCAAACGAGCAATTCAGGCAGCTTCTCCATGCAAGGGACCTCCTGACTCCAATTAGCCATGCCTGCAAGGAGCAATATCTGCCCCTGTGATGTTTCACCCAAGAAGCTATAGAACAAATCAGCAATCCAAATATTCTTGCAAGTTTTCTGTTCTCTTCAGGTTGGGGTAGTTTTCAAGGAACCTTGCCAAGGCTGACGGGCCCAAAAACACGTCACATCCCCAGCCTGAACCCTTCAAAAAAGGGAGAGAGAGAGAGAGAGAGAGAGGGAGAGGGAGAGGGGGAGAGGAGAGAGAGAAAGGAAAAAGCTGCGTCAGGATGGAGGACAAACACAAAGGACGCAAGCACAGGCACGTCAACAGCCCCTGGGAAGGGGGGTGGGTTGAAACACAGCCCAGGCCTGCTGCTAAGCAGCTGGGATTTTAACACTTGTTGCAGCAAGAGAAATTAGTAACAGAAATCGGCACGGATAAAGATGGGGGTGTCAGATGCCAGGCCTGCTCTGCATCAGGGGAGAGCAGCAAAAGTGGGCTTTAGGGAAAGGTTGATTTGCTTTGCTCTGCTTTGATTTTTTTTTCCCCCTCCCTTTGCAGTTGCACAATGCTCCTTGAGCCCAAAGGCTGAAATTTAGACCTTTGGGATCATTTCAACACTGAGCTCTTTCCACCTGGCTGGAAAGTTACAGTCCTTCAGGCTGACTACAATACTGGGAGATGCACACCCCTGTCAGATCTCCGTATTGCACCATGTTTGCACATCTCCAAGGCACAAACGCCCGGAAACGAGAACAGCCAGCAAGTTTTTATTATTCTCTCTGCTGGAGCTTTCAAGGAATTGAAACATGTTTTCGATGGCAAAGCCAATTGTTGCCATCCATTATAGCAAAAAAACAAAACAAAAGAAACTTCAACTACCTTCTTCACCACTCTACTCCTTCCTCAAAACACATCTCCTCCACTGATCTTTGCAAAGTATCGACTGAGAGGAGTAGGATGAAAAATCCACATTACCCCCCCCCCCCGCCCCCGCCATGGTGGCTCAGCGGCAGCCCACACCCCGTGGACGTTTGCATCACTACAGTGAATCAGCGCTCACATGCGCGGCAGTGCGGCCGACGCTGCCTCCGCTCGGCTGCCACGCGCAGACATCGCCCTGAGCATGGCTCCTCCAGCGTGAGGTCGCCCAGCAGCGCAGACTCCCCGCTCCTCCAGAGCATGTGCAGAAAGGAAGGCGATGCGGGGGGACACGCTCATCTCAGCCCATGGTGGTGTGACATGGCAGGGGGGCAGAGAGGAGAGGGGGAAAAAAACTGCAAAACTTTTTTTTTTTTTTCCCTCTCTCCTCAGGACAACTCTATCTCAGTTTGCCCGTTCCAGATGCTCTGCAACCAGAGAGCCCAGTAGCAAGAGAAAGGTCATGGAATGAGCGTTCCCTAACGTAGCATGACGCTGCACATCTGAAGGTCCCCCCTGCTAGCAGCACAGCTGTCACAAGTTTTGGGGCTGCAGCTTGGAAAGCGCAGGGTGTCTGCGAGCAATTCCAAGTGGCCTCCTGGGTTGCTGCTCATCAGCAGAGCCACAGCAGTCATCTCCATGCGGCACTCTTAGACTCTGCCCTCTGCGGGATGAGAGAGTGATGAAAACCACCTCAACAGAGCCAACCCCTTGCTTCACTTTTAAGCAATTTATGACTAGTTCAAGCATGGGGGATGATTTAGGCTAAGCCACTTTATTCTGTGACTGGAGTGGAGTAAGGGCAGGCTTGTCATCAATGATCCTTCCTCAGCTGACAGGAGGTAACCTCCTGAAAAAAAGACAGGGTAACTTACCTTTTTAAATTATGGCACTTTACTGTGAGATGACAACACATACATTTGAGCCTATCAAACCTCACACAGCTTCCCTATCCCCTGGAAGCAGACGATTATTTTTACCTAGAACTAATGAGGAATAACAAGTGCCAGACTAAAATTTTAAACTGTTTAGTAAAGGTAGGCTCATATTTGAGATTTGACAAGTGTCAGCAGTGGGTAGGGTCCCCAATGCAAGCAGACTGAGGAGCAGAGGGCTTTCACACATCAGCATGTGCAGAGAACTCTTTCCTGCATCTAAATTTCTCTGAGCAAAGTAAAATGCAGAGTTCAGCCATCACCCATTCAAGCCAATATTACCGAAGTAAAGCGAAGGCTCCTGAGCTTTTCCCCAATACCTTTGCTCTTGGATCATGTTTGATTTACTACTCCAAAGGATCACGCAGTTCTCAGCTTCTGAGATTTCTTCCTGCAAGGAATGCGAATCACTTAGAAATGCTAGTGACTTTCCCACACAGATCCACAGAGAGAAGCCGAGACACCAGGCAACCGCAGGCTTTCAGAAAAGAATTCGTGATGAAAAATGATGGCTCTCCCTCCTAGCGGGGGTAACCTTAAACTCGGAGAGACTTTGGACCTGCATCTGCTCTGCAGCCACTTGCTCCAGGAAGAGATCCGGGTACGCAGAGGGTCACCGGATCTGGACGATACACACAAGGACTGTTTCTAAAGCATGTCACTCAGTGAAGAGACTCAGTAGAAGCCCAGTTGGGCTGGTGGACAAGAGGGGGAGGGGGCATTGGAAAACTGTGACAAATTGAAAATTCAACATGGACTGCATAACTGCATGAATAATTCCTTTCAAGCCAAAAGGGATTCCTGCAAAAGAGGTAGTTCACCACAGTCTCTCAGCTCTACTTAATAAAAGAACCCTCAGACAGGTTGTATGTGTGGGGTTTTTTTGGTTTTTTGTTTTTTGTTTTTAAAAAAAGAGCTGCTTATAAGCCTGTTGCAGTCTGCAAGATGCAACTGAGCTTCCATTGTTTGGTTCCTGCAGCTCTTCTCTGCCAGACGGACAACGCTGGAGACAAAGATTTCCCTATCTGGCTGGGTGAGGATTTCGTTCAAAATGGTTAAGATGCTCATTCCCTTTTGTTGGAGACAATTTTTCACTAATGAAAACAATGTAAGAGATATTCCTGATGGGAGGAGGGAGTGGGAAATCTGCTGACAAGTGTTTTCTTTAAAACACTAAGTGAGATTTATTAGAATGTGGGATCATGTCCCAGCAGGGAAGAGGAATTGGTGAAATGAAGGAGGGAAGGCTGAAAAAAGAGTCCTGACAGTAATATCTACTCAAGTTATTGAACGGTATTCACAGAGAAGTGGGGGAAGCCACATCTCCAGCTACAGGACACAAACCTGAAGCATCTCTGGATGAGGAAAGGCCCCTTCTCCCACATCTTCTGGCAGCTCTAGGATGACTAGACCTTTTCCTTGTGCAAAAAAATAACTTCACAATAATCTTGTCTAGTCACATTGCCCCAGTTGGCCTAGGGGATACCGAAATGAACACATTCCCAGACCAAAGGCCCATTTCACCCTGCATCCTATCTCATACAGCAGCCAAGTGACAACTGGAAGAATCTCTCCTCAGGAAGAGGATCAGAGCAGTGCAAGCGACATATGATCCCTCCCCAATGCCCACTCCCAGGCATGCCTGTACCCATGCTTGGCCACCATCAGGACCCTACACCCAAACCTCCTCTCCTTGGAGAGGAGGCTGCTGACACAGGCTTTGGCAGAAGAGATGCCCTCAACAACCTGCAGCACCAACCGCCCCCCAAACAGGTGGGGCTGATAACATCCTCTCATTAACAGTCAAAAAGACCCTTCCTCAGAGAGGAAGGGAGGACAGAGTGCCTGGCCACTAATGTTCACCAAACTTTCAGAGAGTGAATCTTCTGCACCACCCCAGCTGTGGGAAGTTGGCCAATGGATCCCAAAAGTACTGGGAAGGGGAAAACTTTTTTTTCCGAGAAATGAGGCTGAAAATGTGCATTCTCTTCAGAAGGATTTTTAGGAGCCAAACTCACTGACTTTGGAGCTCCTCTTTGAATTCCACATATTTTACCCTGTTTGCCTAAAACCAGATCCTCAAGTCCCTGCCAAGCCCTCCTGGCCAGCTGGCCTCAAGGCCAGCCCTGCAGCCACTCTGCGAGTCCCCCTCCTCTGCACAGCCACACTTTCTCCTCCTCTCCCCTGACTACCAACTCCACAACTGCTTATTCACCAGTTTCCACCTCCACCCCTGCTCCAACTCCCCTTTCTCCCTTTTCCTGCTTCCCATGTGAACATAACAAGCCCAAACTCCCATCCTGGCCAAGTCCAGATGTCATTTTGCTCAGAAGACCCTGGATGTCCACCCTGAGCTCCAGGGCCAGGTATGAAGATCAGTGGGAGAGACGAGATGGCAAGTCGGGTGGTTTGCGGGCTGCTGCTCACTGGGAGCATGGCAGAACACCAGCCTCCCCTTCCTTACTCATTTCCCACAGCAGCAGGGGCCCAGGCCGCAATAGGAAAACCATTCTTCCCCGTCCTCCGCAGGTCTGTAGCCCCCAAAACCTGCGGGCTGACCTGCAGCGTGGGAGCAGCCACAGAGCAGAAGCACTGACGCAGGCGTGAGCAATACCCATGCGAGGACATCGCCTGCCCTCAGCAGCCCGCAGCTCTCACTGAGAACATGCTCTGCCCCAGTGAATCATAAACCAAACCCAGCAAGTCTTTTCAAGACCCATCAGTCACCAGAGGGGAGAGGAGGTAAGGAGGGAGGGAAAAAAAGGAAAAAAAAAATCACAAGCACACAAAGTAATTAGAGGTGTAACCCTCTCCCCTCCCTCTGTGCAGGCTTAGTGCTCCCTTTGTCTGGGCATGTTTGCCTCCCTAAGTCGTGCCTCAGGACAGCTTTCTTGACAGAAAACAAAGGTTAATTAAAAAAACAAAAACAAAACAAAAAACCCCACAAACACAAAGAGAAATCCCTCATTAAAATGGCCACCCTCTCTGCATGGCTCCCTACTCAGACAGGTCCTTCCTGGAAACGGAGTGCTGACCCGTGGCCATGACCCCTGCAAAAAAGCCAAGTTACACACAGCCAACTGAGGGCTGTCTCCAGCGACGGCGGGGTAGGAAAGCAGCCAGCGCAGTGGACCCAGGACAAAACAAGGTGCAAACATGACGGTTGTTATCTGCCTCTTCCACTGAAACCCCAGTCTTAGCAACTTTTCATTTTGGGTTAAACTAAAACCTTGCCCTAGAAGTTGGTGGCACAGGTCCTGTGACCTACTGTAACTCTGCTGCCGCTCCGTGACCGACAGCTCGGAGGCTGCAGCAGAGGACAAGGTATCAAATATCGAAGACGCTCTGCTCCCATCCCTCCTCACCCAAGCAGCTGAAACCACAGCAAACCTCACTGCCAGCTTACCACCAGCAGAACCAAATGTTTCACCTCCTCTATAGGAATCTCTAGTTACAGCACAGACAGATCAAATGCAGGTAAAGTCTGCTCCAAACCCGCAGTCTGCAAGTGCAAGAGCATTGCTACCAGATCCTCACCCAATTTACCTAGGCACATGAACACTTCTGATCCTGTCAGCTGGAGAGAAGGGGCGAGAGCACATACACATACGTGCGTGTACACCAGTCACCTCATTAAGTCTAACCAGAGAGGCTTCCACAAGGAATTCTGAAATGCATATCCAGCACTTTCTGTGCACTGCTCTTTCCCTCAACCCTCCGGAGGCACGAGAGTAATTATTCGCCACATGAAAAATAAAAACTAATATGATACTTTAGGGAGCTGTCATACATCCACATTAATGGAGGTATACTGTGACTTAATCAGAGCCCTGCTTAGAAGCAAATAAGATGGCAGCAATACAGGGAATGAAGAACAGCAGTGCTGAACTCCAAGAAGTCCCATTTCCAGACAGTTTTCAAACTCACGTAGCCTCACTATGGCTGCTGGCTCCAAAACTCACATACTGTTGTTTCAGGATGCCCACATGCCTTGCGAAATGTGTGCGAGAGCAGCAAACACTTCACCTCTGAAAATCCTTGGAAAATCCAAGACACAAAGAACAGAAAGCACATGAAATGAGATTTTCATCTATCTTAATGCCGTGACTCCTTACACGCCAACTATCACTTTGACAACCAAGGCTCAGATCTAGATCCAAGCCTCCATAGGAAATTCATTATCTAGAACACCAAAAGCTTACCCTGGTGACATTCTGGTGTGTAAGGTGTGGAGCAATAGCACGTATAAGCAACACCATCAACATGAAAACAACTAAAAGTACAAGGGACTGAACTCAGAGGGAGTGGAGGAGGAAGGGGGAAAAAAATTAAAAAAAAAATCTTGAGCTTAAAACATAAGAAATTTGTGGCTTCAGGCCTGATACATATGATACACAAGGACTGAGCACTGAAGTGGAGTGTCTAAAGCACTCCCCAAAGCTCACTCAGCCCCTGGTTCTGCCGCTGTGGCAGTCAGGGCAGTTAACGCCAGCTCCAGGGGAATTCCTTGTGTGAACATAGATGTCCTTTACAAACATCATTTCAATGCAGCAATTCAGTACACAGTAAAATGTCTCCATTGCTTCTTTATACAGCGGAAGATTAATCTGAATTAACTTTTAAAGTAGATTAGCTAAACCACATTAAACATGCCAATGTAGCCCATCGATTACAGAACATCTTCCTTCAAAGTTGGCTTCCTTACTTGTAAGTAGAAGCACGCTTACTTCAAATGAGGGGCATTTCAATTCTCAATAATGCATCCATAGCAGGTTTAATGCAGCATAATTAATCCAGGCTAAATACGCACCATTAATTCCTAAGTGCCCCTGGGCAACCACATTCAGCAGCTTCCCATCATACCTCATCCAGCTGATCCTAGATGGATTTTGGAAGTTCCTGGCTTCCTTGTTGATGTCAAAGTATCCCAGCAGCTTTGACCAGGTGGTGCTATAAGTATTGCTCATCTACACCAGGCTATGGAGAACACTTGGGAGACAAATGTGCATTTCCTCTGGAGCCCACCATTTTTTAAGCTATGTTCTTTGTCACAGTGATTGGTCACTTAAAACTGCTCTGAGTGCAAAGAAATGGTTTACACACATGTAAAGTATTCAAAAATATTTCCCTTTTGCATTGCACAGAAACCAGGTGATGACCTATGTGGTCAACCAAGCCCAGCCAAGCAACGGCCCACCCAGGACATAGAGCTGGTACATACCTCTGATCCCAGCTGCAGTAGGGATTAGCTTTATTTCCAAGACACATCTTCTTCCAGAGGAGCTTCACAAACTCTTTAACATATAGGGGTCCCAAACAACTTTAAGTGGCCAGGAACCACTGAAAGTCTAAGAATATTTGCTATTTCATGCACCATACAGGCCTTCACTTGCCCATGCCATATTTCACTCCTGCTAAGGGAAATTTTCAGCTCCTCAGCAGGATAGTTTTGTGTCAGTGCAAGGTCCTGGACCAGAGACCTCAACTGCTATTCCTGTTGAAACAAACTGAAAGTCTCCCCCTTGGCTGATCATATGCACTACACCACCAGCTTTTCACTCCCTGGGAACTTTGCATGAGGACAGCCCATGGGCTGAGAGCCCTCACGCCGTGTCACAGTATCCTGGCACCCAAGCAGCAATATTTGGGAAAAAGCTGCTTCTGACAGTATAGCATCTGACCCTGAGCTACAGCTGCGGAGGACTGTGGGAGCTAGGAGTGCTCAAGGCAACCACACAGGAGAGACAGCTCGAGGCAGAGCCATCCACAGAGCCCAGTGCAAAACCACACCTCTGAGGGAGCCCACCCACAACAGCCCCACATACAGAATGGGCTCAGGAAGAGAGAGACACGGACGAAGGCCAGTCCTGGGAGGCCACGGAGACACCTCCGTGCACACACGTGGCTGCGTGTCTGTCTGTGCATGCACCACTTTTAAAATTTCACAACGCAGACACTCTGAAAACGTGAATGCAGATACAGTAGATGTGAAAGCCACATACTGCGACTGTGTAATAGCAAATTTTCCTAATCCTTTGCAGATGCACTTTGGGCCAAATCCAGCTTTCTGGGAGTTGATGTGATCTTCACATAGATGCACCAAGGGCATAGCTAGTTAGGCATAAGGCTGATAAATTCAAAGAACTTGCAAGCTGGACTAGTGAAGCCAAAGGGCTGGTAATTTCCATAAATCAAGCAGCTCCCAATTTTTTCACCCTTGATGTTCCAGGTCTCTTAAAGAGGGAGGAAAAAAAAAAAGAAAAGAAAAGAAAATTGCACACATCCAAAAGGCTCCTACATTAAAGTAGGAAAAATCATGAAATACAATGAATTAAAGCAACTGCCAGTCATTCATACTGATGACATATCTGCAGCATTTGCTGGGGGGTTGTTTCAACTCCTTCTTCTTAGTTAAATGTCTAGCTTATGTTCCTACTGTTCACAGTATTAAATGCAAGTCCTAAAATAAGCAAGATGACAAGAATCCAGCTAAGGCTAGTGCACGTGGCTGCACTGATTGTGCTTTTCAGATTTCATGATTTCACTGATGTAATTTTGACGTATACACAATAGTTTCAATTTAAAAGACACCAGAAGTTAACTATGAACTGCAGCATATAAAGCTAAAGAATAGCTAGATGTCAAAACAAGACAAAAGAAATATTTTTACCAATTAGATCTTTCAGCCAAGCCACAGAGTCAGTAAATGACATAAGGAAATTTTACTTTTTTTTTTTAATTAAACTTTCCATAATTTTTTGTGATTCTACATTAGATGACTTTTCTGTGCTGCTTGTGATCAGAGTCAACAGTGACTCATTTTCAACTTCTTCCTGATTTTGGAAGCTTTTTGGTCTGAAAGCTTTAAACTGTAGTAAAAACTCTGAATAAGAAGAGAACCTGTAAAATTGACACAATGCAACCAAAGAGTTCGCTGTATTACAGAATTAGCTTTGCAGAAGTACTGTTTCATCAAGAAAAAAGTATTTATTATGACCACTGTAAAATACAGATGTTAATCCTGGATGATATCCTGTTAAAAACAAAAGCTATGGGAGGGGAGAACTTAAAAAAAATACATATATAGGAGTCACAACAGCCAGAGAGAGAGAGAGAGAGAGAGAGAGAAGCAACTTGAATATAAATGTGTCCAAAATAGGTCAGCACTCTTTTCTTGGCCACCAAAGTTTGATACTTTTCAGTTGAAATTAGCCTGGACAGTGGTAGCACACACATCGCACCAGCTCAGGCCGCAGGAGACGAAGAGGTGACCAGCAGCCCCCGGCCTTTGCACACAACCCGACTCCTGTGCAAAGCCTCCGGGGACGGCTCACAGCTAACGTGCAGCACGTTCCCAAGCCACAGGTACTTTTTCATAGGACAGAACAACTCATTTCCACAGCACCAAGAGGCAAGTCCGCCAGTCCAGCCTTGGCACTGCTACCTGCCCAGCCCAGCTCGTTTGCCACCAATAAAAAGCCTATTAATTGCACAATGCATCTGTTAAAAATAACTCCAGAAATCATCACTGGCAAATTAGTAAGACACCAGGATACGCAGACACCTCAATCTGGTGTTATGGAAACCACAGAGGAGTCAGACTTCCCTCGGGAGCTTTTCCCAAGGAAGACTATGAGCTCCAAGATTTCTCTCTCTTCAAGCGAGCCCAATGAATTTCAAGGGCTTGATCCCAAAAATCCAGCAGTCGCCCAGAACAATGAACCTGGCACTTCCGATTAAGACGCTTCCAGGGAAAGTGGACTTGCCAGGCTCAAATCGTGCTGGTTTGTGCCAGCATTCGCCAGAGTGCAAGGTCCCCGTCACGTAGCAGCAGCCAGGCGCGGTGCGGGGACCTTGCTGCCCCACTCCGGGTCCGAGGTGGCAGCAGCAACTGCTGATTGCGCACATTCCCCCTCCCTGGTCACCTAAGGACCCTGCTTTAAAAGCATCTCCTGGTATAACCCCAAAAGGAGGCACGGGGTGAAGTGTAACTTGTCCTCTCCTAGGAACCAGTTCCCTTCATCCCCCACCAGACGCCTACCGACACCGCTGGCGCAAGGAGAAGGACGTGCCCTCCCCATGCATTTTAACAGAATTGCTGCAAGAAATACTTGGCTCTCAAAGTCCTTCACCAAAAGTTAGCCTAGCCATCCGCACACAAGCCATTACTCTCCAGCTAAGCAGCCCACCACTGGATAGCTCCAGCCTTGCAGACAGGGCTTGGAGCAGCTTTTCTGAACACTGTCTCCAAATCTGTGCAGTGTAAGGGTCACTCCCAAGCTGACCCAGCAGTTCACTAGCCCACAGGCAGAGGGGACACTGGAGGCACTGCCTTGCCTCCTGCAGCCCTCCTTGAATGCACACAGAGCCAAGGGCACAAGGGGATAAATGGAGCAGGTTCAGGAGGAAAAGCAGGGAGGAACCACCCTGAGGGTTGCAGGCAAAAGAGCTGAGGATTTTACGGTATTGCTCCTCCTAATGCCCCCTTCTAGACAGTGAGCAATCCCATGAGCTGCTTTACACTCAAAAGCAACATTGCTTTTGCCCTTGAGCCCAGTCAACTTTTGTTGAGCCTGCACCAGCCAAGTGGCCCAAATTCCTAGCATTTTCTCCAACCCCACCATTAAGTAGTTAGGAAAACCTGAAGATATCATTTTGCAAGGAATCAACCTAATTTTGTTTGCTGTCTTTCACCAAAATAGCAGGGTGCCTGCGACTCCTCTGCAATTAGGGTGTTTCTGCCTTTTCTTCATGTGAGCACTCTCAAACACCTTCCATTAACACAGCTTTCCATCTCACCTAAGCTCTTTGAAAGGAGGCTCCTTTGGGAACATGGCAAACAGAGTTACACACTGAGGACACTGGATTCATAAAATAGGATGAGATCCCTCTCACTCACAAGGTGATAAGAAGGGACTTTGAAAGCAGCTGCGAACATTTGAGGTGATGAGATTTAGACTGACCTTCTTGCAAAAGGAAACTTTCTCTGCTCATGTCCACACAGGACAAAAAAGTATGCTTCTCAGACGTGTGCAGTACTCTTCTGATTTGTAAGAGCAAAAATGGGGTCACACAAGCAGGCCAGCAGGCACTGTGCTATATCCTGAATGAAAACAAACTCCACATATAAGAAATAAAAGCACTGATGAACACAGAGAGTTTGCAATATCTGTACTCCTGCTATTACAAACAATTCCCCCACAGAGCTCTACATACTACAAATCCCCAAGCAGGGCCCAAATGCCATGTCAGAAATACTCATCATCATCCTCAGAGTGGAGGACAGCAGTTGGTAAAGCACATCTGGCAGATTTACACACAAACCACAGAGAAAGGAGAGAAGGAAAGCTCTTCCGCATCCTCTCACACCAGGAAAAGGAAACACCCCTACTAGGTGGTTAAGGGTTACAAACTATTTAAAAGTACCATAACACATTGAAGGCAAAAGACAGCAGGCTAGAGCCTGATTCTCCTTCTGACAGCATAAAGGCAGAGTCACCCACTGATGTCAGCAGAGTTACTCCAAATAAACTACAGAAGCAGGGCAGAAAAAACAGGGACCAGCCTCCTTACCAAGCTCAATCTATCATTTAAATTCAGGTGGGACTTGATGAAGATGGTGACAAAGTGTTAGGAGCTACTATTATATTAGTATCTGGTGTTCATGCCTGGATCAGGAGGATGCTCAGCTGTTTAAACTGAGATTGTGTCCAGCTGGAGATGGGTGAGAATAGCATCTCTTGTGGGGTCATTTACTCTGGAATTGGAGTTACTGTTTTAAAGCCACACCAAACTCTGCTCAGGAACAGCATGCTCGTTGTCAACAAGCGCTTTCTATAAAGAGTAAAGTAGTGACATTTGTGCAGTTACACTAATGGATAATTTGATCCACTAAGGTCCCTACAAGATATGTGTTTTAACAAACAATAAAGATGTTTCTTTGGACTGAGTCATCAAAATGCAATGTGCTTCGAACAGGGACTCGCCTCGTAGAGAAGGAGACAGATGCAGTTACACCAGAACAAGCTACTGAACCAGAGTTTTGCCAGACCATTCTCCATGCAGAGACCCTCAGCAGGCATGCAAGGTGGCAGGGACTACTTGTTCTGGAGTGCCCTCATCTCCAGCTCCACCGGAGTTGGATATTCCTGCATCATTCTAACTAAATAGCTTATATCAGGGCTTCTCTAGATGGTAACTCCAACCTGAGGGCAGTTCAAATCAGATCAAAACCACGATGGGCAGTGACCCACTCTACACTCAGCCCTGCTACTCCTAACGTGTCCAAAACATTTTCGGGGGCAGGGCAGGAGGACTGACTCCATTCCAGCAGATTTCATGCTGGATAGAGTATCATAGCGTCTGCGCCACTGTAACATGACGCCAGCAAGGTACTGTCAGTCCTGCCGGTGTAAGGCAGCGAGCCAGCATAAACACCGTATCGGATGCTCTGGCTAGTTCGACAGCAATGCAACAGTGTCCTCAGGCCGGATCGAGACCGAGTGCCGCCTGCCAGCTGAGCCGGCCACGCACATCTCTGGTGCCGATGGCCGTGGAAACACTAGCGTCAATCCGCTCTAGTGAAGCCGCCTCTGGGTGCGGAGTCGCCCTCCAAGCCAGCAGAGGTAGGCGCAGGGGAGGCGGCTGCGCGAGCCTCGAGAGTTTGCAATAAAGGAGATCTGTGTGCTGGCGAGTGCGAGTTCTCCTGGGAACGGCACTTTTACTGGGCTCCAGATGCTGTGGAGTGATTGCTTATATGAAGGCGGGGGAGGCCTCTTTACTGTTTCTCATTTCCTCCTTTTTTGCTTCCCCCCCCTCCCCGATTTCCTGGTTTTGTTCAGAAGCACAAGAGACTCATTCATCATTTTTTCTTCAAGCACAAGGAGCGCTCTCACCTCCCCCTCACCCCGAAATCCCTCCCCACCAGAAAAGGGCACGCGTTCGCCAGCCAAAAAGGCTCACAGCAGGGAAGGCAAAACTCCCCGCTCCTGCAAACAGCTCCCACACAAAGGGCCACATTCTCAGCTGGGTTCGGTGGGTGCCAGCCCCAAAAGGGTGAAGGCCAAAACTCAACCACAGCAGAAATGCTAAGTCAGAAAACTGAGATCAATGGTGGAGGAAAGCAATTTGAAACGGTTTGAATTACCGGAGATGCAAAGCAGAGAGTAATTTGCATGCTGAGGAGACAGACAGCGCCTCAGGTAATAGGAAAAAAGAGCAAAGAGATGAAGGGCTGCTTCCTCCTCAGCCCTTGTGCACTGATGGTCACTCAGCTTAACTGAAACCTGGGAAAACGTTCCTTGCAGGGTTTGCCCCCCTGCGAAACTGGACAGGCGCCAGCCCAAGTGCAGTCCAGGCGCAGGACTTCAGCTGGTCTACGTGGCAACCCCTAGCTTCAGGATGGGCATTTGGGAAAGCCCTGTTGAGTTTGTGGGAGGAGAAAAAAGGGGTGACTAGAGATGCAGACATTTAACCCACCCAGAGCACCAAAGAAACGCCAAGGAAAACCTCTCTGTATAGCATTGCTCCGTTGTCTCCAAGGCCCACCTGTGTTCATAGTCACGCTGTTCCTGCCACAGCTTCTTAATGCCCTGCTCTTTGCCCTGGCCTTGGAGGGAGAGAGCTAGGACTAGAATATCTCAGTACAGCTGCAATGAAGAAGTGCAGCTTTCTCCAGATGCCCTTGAGAAAGAGAGAGAGAAGGAAAAACCCAACGTGGCTCAAATTCTTGCATATATTGCTATAAAACAATTGTGTATTTGCATGAAAGCTAGGACTATGTAAATACCTAGGGTCTGTTTGGGGCTTTTTTGGCTTGGCTGATGATCTGGAAAAAAGGAAAAGAGGAAATAAGACTGGACATATAGAAAATGTTCCAGGTTTTGGTCTTGTTTGGTTTTAATCACAGTGACAACAGCAACCAAAAGCTAAAAAGGTTTGCTTATGGTCAAACGCAATGCTTCTTTCTGGTGCATTTAGAAGGAAAGCAAAAGAAACTGAAGACCAGGTTCAGCAACTGGGCTGGTGGGATGGAGGGGAGCCTGAGTACCAGCAGTCCCATGGGGGCACGGGAGGCAAGTTTATGGCACAATTCCAGCAAGAAACAGAAAATCAATAAAAATAAAAGCCTGAAAGTGGCTATAGCATTCAGATAAGCAGTTGGACACCTGGGTTCAGAGTCCCATTGTGGTGAAGGTAGAGCAAACTGGAAGATGGGTCGCACCTCTCAGGTGTGTGTCCTGCCTGGCTGGCTCTGGACAGCCCAGGCCCCTCCTGCTATAGCCCAGCCGTTTGGCACTGAACACTTATATATCCCCTGAGCTGAGACCCAAGGACTTCTGCAGCTCTGGATGCTCACCAAGACAAGTGGGATCACTGCAGTCCTCCAGTCCCTCTGCCAGACACTAACAGCCCGTGACACGCACTGAAATGACATCATTTGAGAAGACCCAAATATTACAGCATAGGAGCTAAGAGAGCCTGTATTCACATCTCTGGCAGATGAAGAGCTGAAGCCAGTTTATCCACATGCTGGATCACTGGATAAACTGGTGGCATGTTCTTCAAGGGCACTTTGGAGAATCTATCTGTCTCTTCTCCATTGCTTTTTTTAAAAATGCTCAAATGGGAACCCCTTTTTGCTGCTAGTCTCCCTCAACAGGAGACATCTTTGGAGACTTGTTCTGAGGTTCCTTTGTGCTCCCAAGGAAAAGCCCCAACATTTCAAAGTTGCCTGAATAAAATCTGGGGTTTGGCTTGCTGTTTTTCTTTTCTTTTTTTTTTTTTTTTTTTCAGTTTGACAGCCAAACCAAAATGATCGGTCACAGCCACTAGCCCCAAGCAGGAACCAACATGTGGACTCCATCATACTCCAAACCTGGAGTGTGTCACCTCCCTGGCTCCTAAACATGCTTGCACAGAGCATCATGCCTGACCCTCCCACCCTGGCGGGATAGCCCCTGTGGGCTGCCCTCTCTGGAGCAACGGCAGGTTTGAGCAGGTCTTCACTGAGCCAGACAGGTCAAAATGAGCATGCCAGCAACTCGGTGAAAATATGCAAAGTAAACCCGAGAGCAGGTGTGGGGAGGGAAGGTGAAGCTGGCAGAAGTCAGAGAAAATGAAAGGAAGAAAGAGAACACAGCACTTCAAAGTAGAAAGAAAATAAGCCTGGCCAAAGAAATGCAATGAGAAAAATGTACAGGGCTGGAGGGGAAAAAAAGCAGCTAAGGAAGAAGGCAAAAGGGGCTATGATAACACATTGGTCTGAATGCACATGTCAGCACGGGTGTAATGGTAGGTATTTTCTTCTCAGCAACTGGGAGATCCCAGAGGCCCCCCAGAAGCCTTCTTCAAATAAGAACTGAGTTCTTGACTTATCCTGTCTCCAGCAGCTGCTGTATCATTCCTTACCCATGGGGCCTTCATCACACAGAAATCCAGGTTTCTGCTGTTGGAAAGGACCAGAGTATTACAAGAAACTCAAAAAAATCCCATAGAATTTTGCATTAGACCCTTTTCAGAAGTTTCCTCAACCTGGCACCTTCAAACTGTGACACACTGCATGGCACCATTGCGGTTTCTATAGGGTTCATCACCTGAGCACATAGCAGGCTGTTTAGTCTAAGCAATTTGCTCTCCTGAGGTACAACCCCACCACTGGGTCTTCCAGGACCATAGGATAAGCATCCCCAGGAAAAACGTCCCAGAGGTTCCTGCCTCAGTGTCCTCAACTTCCAGATGGGGCTTTTGATGGTGTAGCAGAAGCCAAATACTGGTAGCTCAGGGCCAGTCTGTGCCTGGGGCCAACAGATCCACAATCCGGGAGGGATGAGATTAAACACACAGACAACCAAGAGCTAAACACCAGCCTCCACCCAAAGCAGGGTCAGTGCCCACTTAACCATGCTGCAGCACAGACAGCGTAGAAGGGAAGAGAGAGGCTTGACACCTAGAAGAGCACCAAAACGAGGCCAGTTTTACCCTATCCCAGTAACATACCTGCATCTTGGCCTTCATAAAGGCTAGGAAAAGAGACCTGCACATTTTCTTTGGAAAGGAGCTCAACAGTGAAAAGCCCCCAGCAGGAGAGTTTTCCTTTCAGCATGACCTGAACAGTCCAGTCTGTCCACAGTGAAGGCACGGACAAGGGGAGCCAGCTCGCCTGCTCATGGAGTAGGAAGGGGAAGTTAACTTTCACAGCCAAAAGAAAATAGGGAGTTCTTTTCAGATGGCACAAATGTAACCATGACACTTAGTCACTTGCTATTTCTGCTTCCCGGATATGTCTCTCTACAGGAAAGCCCCTGGACAGAAGTCCTCCAGGCAGTATTGCAAAATGTGTCTGGCCAAATTTTGGTGTCTAAACACCCGGTGTGTGAGGGCCAAGCACTGGCTCCTCAGGGAGCTGTGGGATTTTCGCAGAGGCTCAGTCTTCCCCACTCAGTGCTTTGGCAAAATGGGCCACCTCAAAACAGGTGGATGCGTTTAGCTGGAAAAAGGGCAAACCTGCAACACTGGCCTAAGGCTGCTCAGGGACTGACTCACCAGCAGAAAACAGCAAACCCCCCCCCCCCCAACGGTACTACAAGCCAGGACACGACAGCAGCACTGTAGTGCGGTAGCTCCCGCGCTGCGCAAGACCCAGATTGCGAGCTGAGAATCGTCTCCTGCTCGAAAGTGCGGCTCTCACTGCTGCCACGAAAGGAAGATCTTTCTTTGCTTCGTTTTATCCCGCGACGGTGATGACCCTACCTCACACACTACCACGGCACTGCTGTTGTGAGGAAGGTAACTCCCACATCTGGGAGGGTATCCAGTCCCCGATGCCCAAATCCCTCTTTCGCCCTGCCACCTTGGGGGCTGCTCGGTGGCTGTGTGCCCCCAGGCACTATGCACGTTTCCACGGCTGGAGAGACAAGGCAGCAACCCAGCTTAGGGCTATGCCAGTATGGGGCAAACCACCCACAGAGGCACCTCGCACAACAGGAGACAGGTACCGGCGTCAGGCAGTCAGCTCAGCTCACGCTGCTGACACCACTCGGTCCACGTTTTCGGGATTTCCACAGCACAGCACAGTCTGTGGGCTGCTCGCAGGAGTGCCTTCTGCACTGTGCTACTGCACTAATTACAGTCTTGCATCGCAAATGTATTTTGCCACACAGCCTGAAGTCCTATCCATTAAAAATACTTTCATGAACAAAATTTTGGAAACCTTCCCATTAAAAAACAGTTTCCCAAATCTGATGGGGGGGAGGGAGCACACAGTGGACTGCTTCAATAGAAGAGCTAAAAAAGCTTATTCCAGATGCTGCATAGCTTCTCAGGGTGTAACTTATATGGAAGTGGACAGTCCACAGTGCGTTGTAAACACTCCCACAGGAGCATTTACACTCTCAACACTTAGCTCAACATCAGTCTGAAACATGGGTAATGATGATGGGAGACAAGCAAGATGCATAATTTAACTGCCAAAAATGCAGCTTCATGGCAGGATACCACAGAGGGGTTATGCATTCAGTTGATTTTCTACCCCACATAAGCAGGGGAAAATAAAAGAGAAGAACTGACAAAAAAAGAAAAGCAGACTCCGTTAAATATTTATAGGAGGGCCTCTGCATTTCACCTGCAAGCAGGTTTTTAGGTCAGCTGGAACATTTCAGCTCTGCTAGAGCAGATCATTTCCAGGGGACAGGATACCAGTGACAACCACAAACACACCAAGAAGCTGTGAAACCTGAACTCTCCTAGCCAGTAACTCACGGAAAAAACTTGAGTTACAGACCGGAGCAGGGTTATATTTCCTCTGGGCACAGACCAAGTGATGGGAATTTCCTTCTTCTCACCACGGCTGCTGCTCCCAGACACACAAGGCGACCAGAGATGAGAGCAGGTGGCAAACTGGATTCATAAGAGCAATCCCACATCTGATCTTCTAGTCTTGATCTTCCTATGTCAAAGCCTCAAGACACAGCAGCGATATATGTATAACCTGAGGGTCTGCTTGCCTCCTCCAGCGCTTGAAGCCCCCCCTGCTAGAAGTTAGGAGGGTAGCTCTAGGCAAGACTCACTCTGTACTCACGTTTTTCATATATTCCCAATTTATACAATACCAGCCACCACCAAAGGCAGGACTATGGGCTGGGTGGATCTTTGGCCAAGTCAGTCTGCTACCTGGTCATATCTGCACAAGCATTTTCAGCATGGTCTGAATTCCCAAAGGTCTGTCTCAGCATGTGCAGGACCAGCCTAAAGGCCAGTGGCTTAAGGTAATAGATCCTTGAAATCAGCCTGAAGAAAGGACAGAATAAAAAGAAAAATGGAGGAAAGCATTGACTGAAATCAAAGACAATCATGATGAGAAGGGCAGAAATTTTCAGACTGACTGAGATTAGACAAAATCTATGTCAACAGTTTCATTTTTCACTCTTTTACACTCTTTTACTTTTTGTTAATGCTGGAAAATCTGTGATTCAGCCCTTTGCCAGCCTAGCTGCCCTTAGTCCTTGTAGGACGAGGGTCATGGTGCCAAAGACGGCTGAGTACAAACCAAGTCACGTTCTGTGCTCTGGGATCTGCAGGAGCTTTACCACCTCCCTAGTCAGCTGTGCCATGAAGTCAAGCCCTGGTTCACACAGCTGGGGTTGAGCAGAAAGGAGGGGTTAGACACAAAAGCAGAACCCCCCTCTCTAAACACAACTATCTGAAGTAGTATAAAGCAAACACTGGAATGACTGACAAGCTGTGCACATTTTGCACACCTGCCCCTTACCAGCACACAAATCTCAAAAGACAACATTGGTGCTTCTAAAAAGAGATTAAAAAAAATTGAGCACACTGAGTCCATGGAAAGCCTTTGTTTAAAAAGCCACGTGAGAGGCAATATGTTTCTACGGGCAGACTCCCTGCAAGTGTGAAAAAGCAAGAGAAAGTTATCAGCTCTGGGCTCCCGAAGTATTTACTCAAAGTTATTCTGTCTACTCTCAAGCTCTTTCCAAAGTCACATGCTGTCATTTTTATTGCATACCCTTGAAGAAAACTCAAATGCAGAGCACCCTTCCCTACAGGGATTTCCAAGCACTTTACTACCTTAGATGAAAACAGTGCCCTTGCAAGGTAGGAATGGCACTGTGAAAACCCATCATCTGGGGAGAGAGGGGGCAGATGGCTGAAGCTATGCAACCTTCACTGCACAACACCAAGGGCCAGATCCAAATACTGCATCTAACTAAAACTGCAGGCATAACTTAGGGAGCCCAGATGAATGGCTTAAGCTGAGCAGGAGCCAAGAGGCTGAGAGAAGATACCTTTGTGGAGCAGGCTGGGATGTTTTAATGACTGCGATTGATCTAAAATTTGGGTTTAGATCTCATCTGGCCAAAAGCCACAGCTTTAGAAGCACGTCTGGTGGAGGATGTTGGTATACGCCGCATGTCTCCCTACAAAGGCCTGGGATACCAGTTCTTATTTTTAGTACTATTTTCATTTCTTCACGTAATGAGTTCAGTGTTTCAGGCAGCCCTGGAGGAGCAGGAAGGACATGTCCTGTAATAAAACTAATTAATTCATGTGGAATTTCTAGCCAATATTATGAAAGTGGCCGAATTCCTCACTCCTGAAAAGCTGCCAAAATAGCCATTAATCTGGCTGTGGTCACGAGCAGAATTCCTGTGGCCTCCTGCAACGCTCGAGCAGCCCCCGGGACAGAGACTGCATAAACCAAAGCGGATGTTGTTATTTCCTCACACCAACTCCCACAGCCCAAGTTTTACAAAATAAGACAGTTGCCTTAGAGGGCTCCATGCCAAGTTCCTCCCAGTGCCCCGAGACCAAACATGCCCCAGGCCACATGCACAGAGGTCTAGACCTGCCAGACCTCCAAAATCAACCCAAATCTGTCAGTTTTACATTATTCAAAGTTCTGCAGATCAATGAGTGGCTTTATTTTCACTTGCCCAGCCTCGGTCATGCTTTCAGTGGCAGGTGCCCTGAAGGGGAGAAGGTACCACATTTGTCCTGGAAATACTGGAAGTTGTATTCCCACCACCCAACTGGGTGAGTCTGGGAGACTGATCTCTTTGGGTCCCATGTGCAGTCAGTGGGAAGTCAGCTCCTCCCCAGAGGAATTCCAGGCAAGAATCTCATCGACTAAAATCCCTCAATAATGCACAAGAATTAATGGAATCTGTCTCGTTCCCTGTGAGCTGGGGGTGAGAGGGTCTGCGGGGTCTGGCAGGAAAAAAAGTATGGAATAAATTTATTTTAGTCACTAAAATCAACAAGAACAACAAATGACTCAGAATACCCATAGGGAGCCGACCTACTGTGTAAGATAAGTAGGCACCATTTTGCCATAGTCTCTTTTTTTCCCCCAATTCTGGACTGCGCTTTAAATTCAGTGGTGGGTTAGTGGATTAGCGTCAAAATAAGGCCTCTGTTGCTGCTCCACCACCCTGGCCCAGGAGTGGCCACATTCCCTGAACTCCCCTAGAAATCCAGACCTTCTGACCCAAATGTCCTGACTAGCTGTAACAACCTGGATTTCTAACAATCTAAACAAAATCCTCCCAATCCTCTAACAATCTAAAAAAAAAAAAAACCCTTGCTTTAGTCCTCCTCATCCCATTCCCAGTGCAGCAGATGATTTACCTGTCCATTTACACCCCAGCTGGATCAAGATGATGCAGTAGTGAGTTTCCTGCCATTACATCAATCCTGCTCATATGATGTTCAAAAGAGGGAAAGAGCCCTCTACACATCAGGGGTCGTATCAAACCCACGGCCAAACAAGGGTTAGTGGTGGGCACCATGCTAGAAATAACAGGCTCTTAGAACTCAATGTGCAGACAGGGAGAAGTTTTCCACCACAGGACCATGGTCCTTGACTAATATAGACTGAGAGGCATCTTGCAAGAGCCTAGGATGGACCCTGGAGCAGTTCTTCCAACCTTTGCAGAGCAGGGCTAAGATTCGTTATAGTGTTATCACTCAGCATTTTCCTCTTGCTGTTTCAGCTGCGAACCTAGAAGAGCAAAGCAGCTCTTGTGTGGAAGGTGAACTGCAGCGTCTCCGACAAGTGTCCCCAAGAAACAAGACATAATTCTCCAAAGCAACTGGAATTTGTATTTCACAAAGGCAATGCAAGGTGCATGGGAAGGACCGAGAGGAACAGAAAACAGTTAGGGAAAGGCCTGGGGCTTTTGGGTTAGCCTCCCTGCACACAGAAATGCCACAGTGGTCAACCACCCTGACCCTACAAACCACACACCAAACTCTTCCTGTGGCCGAGAGCCAGAGGACCCCAACCACGCACCGCGGGGAGCCCACAGGCCATGCCCAGGTCCGCAGGGAGCCCTGCCTCCATGGTGGAGGGGCCGGCAGGCCACCAGCTGTCTTCCCTCCAGCAGGCCCTGCTCCCTCACTTCATCCCCCGCCAGCGATTCAGATTATCGGCAACCTCGGCAGTCCTGCCACGGGCTAGGGACAAACCTCAGCACGAGCCCTTGGTCCAACAGCACAAAAGGACAAGAGCTCCAGCCCGGCCACCCCCCTCGCTCCTCCTCCTCGTACCATTCCTGTTTGCTAAACCTGAGCTTCTCTCCCCATTTCTACTTGCTTTTGAAGTGCCAGATGAAACAGCAGCAGATGGAGACAAGCCGCTCGCTAGCTGAAAGCAAAGAGAGACGAGCACTTCCACATGGGCTGTGTGGGAGGGCTGCCATTTCTCCGGTTGCAAACCTTACGTCTCCCTCCAGCTCAGCTCAAAGTTAAACTGTGCATCTCACGCCGAGCTCTGCAAACAAACCCTCCTGAATTCAAACAGAAAATAATCCCCAAGCAACCTTCCAGATGCAAGAAAAGGTCAAATTCTGGCCAGTTTCACTGCTTTCACTCCACTAGCTTCACTGGGACCACTCAGGATCTGTCCTGCTCTGCTTGAAAGCAATTTGGGGGACTCCTAGAATACAAGGCAGTCCTTTGCAGGCTTTGGAGCAAAGGAGGAGTGTGCCCATTCAGGGCAGTGTAATCCCACCGGTGTAACCTCTAGGAGAGCAGAAGGAGGGTTAGTACACCAGAGGCTAATCCCTGTTTTCCTGGCTCAGCCCCACAGTGGCCTCCCATGGGGCAGAGGAGGGAGAGGCAGGGTCCTGTGGCAGTCACCAGCTCCGCTGGGGAGAGGGAGGCTGCGCTGCAAAATCAGAAGTCACCAGGATGGAAGGGAAGGAGGAGACAGGCCACACTGGGGAACTCTCACACTTGATCTTTAGAGCTACCATAAAGGACTTGGAGGACACCCAAAACCATAAAAATGACTTCAGCAGCTCACCTCATTGCCTGCCCCCCTAGACTGAACAGCAAACATTTCTAGGACATGACTATCAGGGGCCTGACCCTTCCAGTTTTAAAACAGCAAGAAAGAAAGGTGGGAAGGCTATCAGAAACCTCCTCACAGAGGTGAGAGAAACCCATTAGCCTGGACCGGGTCATTTAAAACTGGCCAGAAGCGCTGAGATCATACTGCCCTGGCTGAAGTCTGAGAAGCAGTATCATACAGGGAAATCCCATCTTGATCCCTGCATTGTAGGACTACAGGACTCTCTCATGGAAGATGTGCAATTCACAGATAGCCGGTTTATCCTCAAGTCACCTGCAACAGCATGTCACTGTTCTAGGAATCCTGCATCTCCTGGCTACATGGACAAACTGCAATGAGGCACAAAAAATCCTCTGGAAAATAATCACCTGTGTTGGAGATATTACTAATTTTGAGGGCAGAGCTCTTGAAATCCCCTCATCCCACCTGAGCTGTTTCATCTGCAGAAAACTGCAAGAAAAAGCACAGATTTCAGCATGGTCCAATTCCCACCAGTGCTTTGTGTCACTCTCAATTACACTCCAGAATGAAATACCAGGAAAGTGTTCCTCATGGCCGGCAGAATTAATGGGATCTTTGACTAGAGAGAGCAGCAGGCAACGAACTTGTTCCCTTACCAACCAAGAGGCACAGTGCAGCTTTCTTCAGAACAAAAGCTGCAATGTCAAAAGATAGTTTAAGACTTATAAAGGTGACCTGATGTTTCCCAGCATTCAATCCCATAAGAAAGCCACATGACTGCTGACCCTTTCCTTTCTAAAACAGTTATTTCCATCATAAGCTAATGTAGAAAGAGATTTGATCTTCCCACTGGAATCCAGCTAAACTGTGGATGGGGCAAAACACTAAATGCAATTCAATGAATAATGCCATTGCAAGAGCGGGGCCCAAGCTGTCGAACACAGAGCTGCAGCTGAGCTCCAACAACTGTTAACTAACCTCCTCTCAGGTCTTTGCCCAGGATAACCACCACATCACTTCAGCCTGTAATTAAATGTCAACTCGCATGTTTAACAAGGTCACACTTGGCCAGTTCTTGAATGGGAAACACTTCCCAGCTTGCTGGCAGCGACAACTAAAGGTGGGCAAAGACGTCTCTGAGAGATTCAGTCTGCTGAAGAGAGTTTGGGTCACCATGGAAATACTCACAAATAGGACCGGATTTGCAATCTCTTCTTCTGGCTGGAGGAAAAAAGCAGGGCTAGACCCACAAAACAGCACCTGCCGTTGTTATTCCATCCCTCAACCCAGCAAGTCCTTGGTCAGGGACTGAGGTTCACCATGGGACCAAGGTTCACCATGGGAAAGCAAGGAAAGGTGGGGTCGAAACCCTCCCGCCTGACAGGAGAAACAACATGGTGTCCCAGGCGGGGACACCACGAGGTGCACACTGCCCCTGCAGCAAGAGCTGTCGGCAGGCTGCCACCTCGCCTGTGCTCTCGGCGAGCTCGCAGCTGCCTCGCGCCCGAGGGAATAGCTCCAGCAGGATGGTCACGGCTTTTCAACAAGAGAAGCAAGGGCCTGGCTTGGCCCTGCTCACAGCCATCCAACCCCAACACTGAGCTATGTCACCCAAGGGTGGCCCTGCTCCCCCTTCTCTGCACCCCGCTCCCGACCTTGCACTCCTGCACATCCCTTGCATCGCATACTCAGCCGATCCCATGCTGAGCTGATTCAGGGAGCTAAACCAGCAGAAAACTCATCCTTCCAAAAAAAGCAAAGATTTTGTTAGGTTAACTCGCTGGCATGGCTCACCTTGGGGCCAGGCAAAGACCAGCACCTGCGTGAGGGGGCATGAGGACAGGCACAAAGCCAGGCAGGGAGAGGGGCACAGCCACCCCCTTTTCATAGCAATTAGCCTGAAATCAGCTCAGCAGGGATGCAAGAGTCACAAATATTCCTCGCGTAATCTGCACAGCAGCATGGTCCCCACAGCAAGGATTTCTCCTCCTTTCCCAAGTCCATACCAGGAACACACACTGCATTTAGCCTCCAGATCACATCAGCACACTTGGCACACACAAAACAGCGTGTTATTGCATGGCACGCAGCAGAGGGACACGTAACACAGCCCGCCCCAGACAGACATCAGGCACTAACGCAGCTTTCTCTGCAAGACTCATGCAATCTGGTAAAGCCTCACTCTTCCACTGAGGACGAACATGCCTCTTCTGGCAGATGCTAACAGTCAGCAATGACATGATGAGAAGCAGAGCATGTATTCAATGTGGGTTGTTAAAGGACACCCTCAAAAGCCCGTACACATGCAGTGTTTCAGGCAGCGTCTCCCCAAGGAAAAGCCGGCTATGAAGACTGGGGGAAGCAAACAGCACTGTGCACACAGACAACGGCTTTGCATCTTTGTGATAGGAAGGGGTTTGCTAAGCAGCCACTGCACCAAAGTTACATATTTCCCCTTGATTCAAGGCAATAAACCAGGAATTTTCACATCTGGAAACTAGGTATACCACCAAGCTTGGCCCTCCTCATTTAACAGAAAAGCTTTGAAGCATGTTTGCGCTTTACCTTGGCTGCCTGCTTATTCTGTCTGCCTAATGCGAAAGACTTTCCCCGAAAGAATCAGAGCCCCAGCAGGGGATTCAGATGTGACCAAGTCCAGAAAGCTGTAATTGCCCAATCTAAACAGAAACACATGCAACCCACCAGAGAGACTACTCTTCTGTCTAGCTCCTCAGTGACGAATACAGGACTATGAAAAACAGGTACAGGGCTACTGCTGATGGTGGGGATGAAACACCATCTGTACAGATCCAGTTGTGCTTGTGATGACACTGCACCAACCCGTCGGTCAGACAAGTGAGCCCGGGCTAACACTGCAGCCAGGTCTAGCACAGCGCCATAAGCAAACACACCTCGCACATTCCAGTTTTCACTGTTTTGCCTCCTGAATTGTTTATCTCGGCTCAATTCCTGGATGTGGATAAAACAAACGACATGGACTTTCTCACAGATGGCGCTTCTTGCTGTTCCCTTGACAAATACCATGCTCAGCGAGTATGAGCCTGAAACCCAGAGGAAAGGAAACAACTGCAAAGGGCAAAGAGGAAACAGGTCATTTGCCAAGGGACAGCATGAAAACACAACATTTCTCCTTTGGGCCAGAGCCTTGAAATTTTCCCAGACTTCCCCTGCCCTCCAAAATATATTGCACCCCTGCACCATAGCAAACTCTGGCGGGATGTGGGAAGTTGATATTCTTTTCAAGAAGCTGCTCCACAAGGTGTTATTTATTATCTTAAAGATCACAGCCAGCCCAGGGCCTGTTCTTGACTGGACACAGGTACCCCAAAAGAGCTTGGAAACCTCTGGCAAAGCCCCAGAAGCAGCAAAGACAGATCAGCTGAATGCCTTTTCATTCACATATCGTCCTTGGAGCTGTTATTAATTGCACTTCACTCATAATTCTTCCACGACAAGAAGCTCTGCAGCAGTTGCAGTTTAGCCGGACACTTTAGTGGCAGCAGATATAACAACACTCGTGTGGATTTGCTTCTTGTGGTTGGCTTCTCTGGTGTCTAGTGACATCCAAGCTCTCCATCTCATGTGGTTCTGCCTCGAAAGGTGTCTAGCACGGCAGGGGGGAACGACACTGGTAGCCTGGCTCTGCTCTACCGTCACCCACTGCTTAGCAGCACAGCACCTTCAAGACCTCCACTCCTGTGTTAGGTCCAGTCAAACAGACCGGCAGGGTTTGCCCAAAGTTGTGGGGGCAGAAGGACAGATCCACACATGCACATGCAGATCATGATGGATGCTTCATTTCTTTATAAAAGCAGGAGAAAACCAGAGGTCTTCCTGGTAATTCAGTGGATGTGAAAAATGCAGCCATAGCATTACTGGCATGGTTTTCAAGTCACTGTTAAAATTCCACTTATATTATGCTACCTCTAACCTCAGAGTCTTCTGTGTTTTGGAGCAATACATTAAACTGTCTTTTAGCAGATGCCCGCCAAGGGGAATTGGAGGTTTTGACATTTGACCCATAAGGAAGGATGTGTGGCATTTGGGGCTACCCAAATAAGGATTTTAGTTGGATGTTAAAATGAGCTGTGTTTTTAACAATTAACTATTTTGACACTGCTTTTGTATCGTGGGAGTTCAAAACGGAGTCCCTGACCAGGTAAAGGAGGCAACACCAGCCCTTCAAGTTCGCCTGCTGCTACAGTCTCTACACAGCTCTCTTTCCAGTCGGACGGATTTCTTTGCAGTAGCTTGGACTAAAAGAGGCATTTGTTTCAATATAAAGGTGAGATTCTGAAGCAGAACTCAATAGCCCCTGGTGGGCTCAGAGAGTGCTTCCACTCAATTAGCATCACAAAGTACAGATAACCCAACAGCAAAATACAACAGTGCTGCAAACCTAACTGAACTACACTGACAAAGGGAAAATAAAAAACTTAACTGGTCAGCTTTGGAAGCTGCTTGAGCAGAACTGGTGTTTCAGAGCAGAACTAGTTTCTTAGGACTCTGTCTCCATTAGGGAGAAAACATTTCTTTAGCTAGTTTCATAACTCAGGCAAGGCAATTTGTGACATCACATATGTTACCAGGTCAGGTTAAAATGTGGGTCCCTGCTCTGTGCAACTCCATAGTATATTTACTGCAGTCTCCACCGGGAATGCCCTGCTCCACCTCCTGGGACAAGCTGCCATCTTCTGCCTTGCAGCAGTGCTGGCACTCGGCTGAACCTTCAGCCAGTTCAGGTCACTGATCAGGCAGAAAATGGTTGGCTTGTTTCCTGGTGCTGCTTTTCTGCAGGGCTAGCTCCTGAACCAGCTCACTCCGACACACGGTGAGAGCCAAATCCAGCAGAAGCAAGGGAGAGGGAAGGTGCAGCTGAGAGACGGACAAGACCATGCAAGCCCCCCATTTCAAGTCACGATGGCCAAAGCAGGAGCCAGCACCCCCACTCTCCAGCTGAGATTGTACCTCTACTCGGAGACCTCAGTGGTGCCTAAAATGCCTCTCATTTGCCTGCGAGTCATCCCTGCTGGGACTCCTTCAGCCCTGGGCCACCCCAGACCCGCTTGGGGGGAAGGAGGCTATTTAGGACTGGGAAACAGACTGGACCCCCCAGCTCATTTCCCATGAGCTGCTAACAGCAGGAGTCTTTGCTCTGCTCCATGTGTCCTGGCTGACCTTGGGCAAATCAAATTAGTCTATCTTTAAAAGCAAGCATAGATCTCGCGGAGGTGCTGAAAGAATAAACACGCTCGAGACTGGCACGAACCCTCCGAGAGCCTGGCGCACACAATAACAGCCCTCTGTCCCGAGCTCAGGCAGGTTCGGGAAGCAGTACGTAAAGTTTCTTACACGATGACCTGAAATAAACTGTAAAACCATGTGGTCCAGTGACATCGAAACTATTTCGGAGGCCCTGATCCCTGGAGGTGCCGAGCCTCCGTCTCACTCCCACCATCAGTGGGAGTTCCTGCACTCGGGACCGCTGCGACATGCAGCTCCCCCGGGGGGGAGAAGTTCTCAGCCTGATTTCCACAGACTGCTGCTATTTCGTTCCAACATTCCCAACGTCTTCAAAATACCCAAAGCCTCTTGTGCAATGAGCAACATCCCCTGCTTCCTAGCTGCATGGTGGTTTATGTTACTTTCCGCCTACAACCATTTCAGGATTGGCTTTACAGACCTAAGTGGAAGACTAAACAATGCCGGAGCCACAGCAGGAGAATTTGCAGAGTTTTATTCCTTGTTTCATTTGGGCAATCCTTCTGCCTCTCATCAGGGACAAAAAAACTTGCCAACCTCTTAATTTAGGAATAGCACGAGCTCTGCATTCCAGTCCCAAATGAGCCAAAGGAGCCTTTTCAAGCTGGAAAGGGGAAAAAGGGCAAATACCTTTAAGCACATTTTAAAAAAAAAAGAAGAAGAAGAAGAAGAAGAAAAGGCTCAACACCTGCCTTTTGCAGGCAAAAACCTGCTCTCAGGGCACTCTTGAAACTAGCTTGACATCAGCATTTGAAAGGGAATTCCAGTCCCTGCTCTTTGGGTGCCAGACTGCTTTTCCCGTCACTGCTTTAAATGAAAAGAAAACTCTCCCTCAATATATATTTTGTAGACATGCTGCAGATGGAAGCTACGATAGTGATCTGAATAGAAGAGCATCAAGTGAAGCTGACAGATTTGGGTTTTAGTTTGTTTTTGGTTTTGGTTTTGTTTTTTTTTAATGGCTGCAACAACCTGTTAGAAGTTTTGTAATCCGAAGAGAGCAAAGCCTTCTCTGGATGTCCAAGCTGCTTTGCCAAGACATGCTCAACTGCGAATATTCCAGCTGCATGTTTCACATCACGCTGGTTTAAGATGTGCCAGTATTTTTATTATTCACCCCCTACGGACATTACAGAGCACCACATACATTAAAGTGTTCTTAAAATATTATTTATATGTGTGTCTATGTGTGTGTATTACACGGAGATATATTCAAATAAATCATATGCATTGTAAAGGAATAAAGATAATAAAAATCAAGCAAAAGACCCAGTGAAGTAACTTGAAAAATCTGAAGTAAGTCCATAAAACTAGGAAAGCAGCTGTAAGTAAAAAAAAAAGCCCATCTTAGCCCATCACTGCAATGTTTCCCACCACCGCACTTCTAAAAGCCCGAGCCTGGAAGTCAGCCCCAGATTCCTTAAATCTAAATGCCCTTGGCTTCTCCCGGAGAGTGTAAAATTCCCTCCCTCAACGCTCATATTCTGTAGTCAAGCAAGATTTCACATCAACGTGTTCTCCAGACGCCCGTCTTTCCGCAGCCCTTCGCGGCGGGGCAAAGGAGGGGGCACAGCAGCGGGACGGCACTGGTCACAGCCAGGGCGCATGGAAGCAGCGGGCTGCAGCGTGCCAAGCTTTCCGTGCGGCGATGTTTCTCGCCTCTCTCCCTGCTCCAACCGGAGCAGCGCCCAGGTAGCCGGGAACGCGCCGATGGTTCCCGCGATCCAAGGCAAAAGGAATCGCCCGTTTCAGAGCGCTTTTAAATAAAGCCTCAACACGGGGGGAAGGCAGGAATTCAAACCCGTGCTGCTGAACTAGTTATGCAAACAAGGTCGGAGCCCCCAACTGAGCCAGGGGAGCGAAACCAGCCACGAGGCAGAAGTCAAGGAGGGGCGATTTCAGAGGAGAAAGTGCTGGTTCCCACTCCCAGACCTGATCTGGCGGCTTTAAACATCCCACGGAAGGGGAGACAGTTTGTGACCAATCCCAGGGGAGACGAGGTATTAATAAAACCAAGCTCTGCTCTGTCGGCATCCCCCGGAGAGCTTCCTCCCACGTTAAGCACAGCAACAGGTCAGAAGCCTGTGAGCGTTCCTGGGGCCGTGCGCTGGGGGATGCTCCTTCTGCCCGGCACCCACCAGGGAGGGCTGCAGAGCGGGGTCGGGACCCCCAAACAAGCTAGCCAAGACCGGCACCCAGCTCCCACGGCCCGCAGGTGGGAAGCACGGCAAGGGACCCCCCCCACAGGGCCCCAGCCATCCCTTCCCACCAGGCAGCAAATGGTCCTCCCGCGGTGCCCTCTCCCGTATCCATGGGGCATCCTTCACCCTTCAAGGTCTCCTTACCCCCCCAAACCCCACGCCAGCACCTCCACTGCCCTCTGCTCTCCCAGAGACTCCCCCCGCCAGCATCCCCCCCAAATTTCACCCTTATCTTCCCCCATGGGGTTTGCTTCCCCAGGGGACCCCAACCTCCACCTTGCCCCCTGGGTGGTCCCCGCCACCCCCCCCGGGGGCCCCTCGCCCTCACACGCTCCCCATAAGTTGGCCCCTGTGAATCCCCCCCCTCGATACTCCCCACTCCTGGGGATCCGGCCCCCCCACCAAGGAAACCTCCCCACTACCCCAGCCAGAGCTGCACCCCCAAACACCCCTTACCCCCAACCTCTACTCTCTAAACACCCTTCTCTCCCCCTTCCCTTGCTTACGGGATAGCGGCGCCCAAAATACCCCCTTCGCCCCACACCCCTGCCCCAGAGTTGTGCCCCCGCTCCCCTGCCCTCCCCAGCGAGCCCCCTCTGCTGCCCCACGGGGTCTCCCCCGGACCCGCTCTCCCCCCGCCCTCGCGGACCCCCGGCAGCACAGCGCACCCGAGCGGCCCCCGGCCCCGGCAAGGACCCCCTCGGGCACCCCTCGTCCCCGGAAGGTGCCGGGGCGCGCTGCCCGGCCGCGGTGCTCGGCGCTGCTCGCTCACCTGCGGGGCGCTCGGCGCTGGCGCCGTACTCGGCCGTGTCGCGGCGACGGGCGCAGGTGCCCTGCCCCTGCACCAGCGCTTGCAGCGGCAGCTCGGCGCCGGGGTCGGGGTAGCAGCGCAAGCCGGCGGCGCAGCGCGGCGTGTAGACGCCGCACGCCTCGGCCTCGAGGCGGGCGCACACCGGGCAGCAGCCGCAGCCCGGCTCCCGCACCAGCTCGGGGCAGGGCGGTCGGGCGGCCGGGGGGCAGGCGGCCAGGCGCTCCGCCGTGCAGGGCGGGCAGCGGAACAGCACCTCGGGCAGCGCCGGCCCCGCCAGCGCCAGCGCCGCCGCCGCCGCCGCCACCAGCAGCCGCGGCCAGGCGGCCCGCGCCGCGCCGCCGCGACCGACCCCGCCGAGCGCCATGGCGGGACTGACGGGCGGCGGGGCCGGCAGGTGGACACGCCGCTCGGCCCCCCGGCGGCGCGGCGCGGCGCGGCTCGGCGCGGCTCGGCGCGGCTCGGCGCGGAGCGGCGCGGCGCGGCGCGGCGCGGGGCCGGGCGCGGCGCAGCGCCCGCCGGGTCCTAGAGCCGCCCGCCCCGCGCCCGCCGCGCCCCCCCGCCCCGCGGGGCACCCGCAGCGCCGCCCCACGGCGGGGGGGCGCCCGCCCCACCGCGCGCGGGCCCGACCCGTTGGGAATCTGGGCCTGCCCCAGCGGCTGGGGCCTGCCCCACAGCATGCGGGCCAGACCCACTGGGGGATTGGGGCTTCCAGGCTGGACCCACTGGGGGATTGGGGCCTGCCCCACAGCACGTGGGCCTGACCCACTGAGAATCTGAGCCTGCCCCAGCGGGTGCGGGCCAGCCCTGTTGGGGGATTGGGCCTGCCCCACAGCGTGCGAGCTGGACCCGGTGGGGGATCAGGGCCTGCCCCACAGCGCGTGGGCCTGACCCGTTGGGAATCTGGGCCTGCCCCACAGGGTGTGGGTCTGACCCACTGGGTGATTGCAGTTTGCCCCACAGAGGGTCTGGGCTTGCCCCACAGGGCAATTGAGGCCTGCCCCATACATGTGGGCCTGACCCATCAGGAGTCTGGGCCTGCCCCACAGGGAGATTGGTGCCTGCCAGACAGGGTGTGGGCCTGCCCCATAGAGGGGATTGGGGCCTGCCCCACAGGGCGGAGGAGGTGCAGCACACAGGGGCTGGGGCCTGCCCCACAGGGGGAATTGGGGGTTGTCCCATAGGGGTCAGGACCTGCCCCACAGCGGGTCTGGGCCTCCCCAGCAGGGGCGATGGGGGTCTGCCCCACAGGGGAGATGTTTCCAGCCCACAGAGGGTCAGGGCCTGCCCCACAGCAGCGTCGGGGCCAGCCCTGGAGGGCTCGGGGGAGCCGCATCCCCACGGAGGCTCCTGGCAGAGCTGGGAAGGGGTTGGGGGCCCGCGGGGCCGCCCCCGTCCCAGCCAGACCCCACAGGGGCGAACCCCAAGCACGGCAGCGGCTGGCCCCACAGATGCTGCCCCTGTGCCGGGAGCCCCACAGGGGTGAACCCCAGGCATGGCGGCAGCCCTGATGCCACGTCCTACTCCCCGTTGCCTCCTGGGGCATTTATAAACCAGGTGCAGCCGAGGAAGCAGAGGGAGACCTCTCCCGGGTTCGGGATTTGGGGTGAAATCTGCATCTTAAACCCTATCGTGTCCTCACACCCTCCCTAGTGCCTGAATGTCGCAGTTTCCCCAGAGCTTTTTAAGCACTGAGGATATTAGGTTGAGGCAAGTGATTTTTTTTTTCATTAGTAAAATAATAATAATAACAAAGCCAGGGAAATGCAACTGAACTAATGAAACTGGAAATCTCTGTTAATATTGTTGTGGGATTAGATGGTTCAGGTCGGACACCGGGAAAGTTTGAGCGCCCCCAGCCACGGGAGCACTGGCTCTGTGGTGCTTAGTTACAGCTTTCTGCTGTAGGGTTTTTTTTTTTCTTCTTTTTCAAATTAAGAAATCAGTCAATGCAAAATACTGCTGTTTATGACTCTTATGCAGCACAACAACTTTCAGCATAGGATTACTCATGGCCATGGAGTTATATAACAGCATGTTTGTTTGTGGGATCAGTGAGTCTAGGGTGGGATGACGGTCTGCGGCATGCAGCATACCCTAGAAAATGCACATGGTGTGTCCTGGGACCAAGCAAGCATTCCCATCCTGGTCCCTGGGGTAATACCAGGGACTAATTACCCAGCTCCCCAAATAATAACTCTGTGCATTATTTTTTACATGAGTTTGATCAAGCAAGATCCCTTCTTCTGGCTACCCATGACACTGCTGATACCTCATCATGAAAGAACTGCTGATCTGTTTTGCTTTTTAAAATGCACAACTGTTTATTTGCTTTTGTTTGCATCTCACTCAAGCTGGACAATGTTCTTAGCCTTCCCGGTTTTATTTCTGGAGTAATCCGGTTAATTTTGGGGTCCCCATTACATCTGGTTGAAGAATTGCTTCAGAGTGAAGGGGACTCCGAAACTCCAAGCCAAAAACAATGTTCCCCTGAAATTAGAAACAACAAAGATATTTTTATTCCACTTCATACTACAAAATCCCCTTTTGCATTGCAGAACCAAAATTTTAGCCTGAGTGACTCAAGAAACTCTCTTTAAGAAAACAAAAACAAAAAAAGCCCAGCACAGACTTTCCATTTGTTATTTCTATACATCACAGAGTGGGAAAATGGGATGCACAACACATAGGCAGCCCCTCCAAAATCTCCCTTTAACACAGATTTGCAAGCAGATGTTCAATAGAAAATGGAGCAAATTATTTTCACTGCACACTCACGACTTCCCAGGCATTGGGGGGGCGGGGGGGCGGCGGGGGGAGGCTCTTGGTACCTTTTTTATGATCTGCCATTGACTTCACTAATGACTCACATTTGGTTCCAATGAGATATTTTCATATGACTAATGAATCTATATTTGGAGGCCTAAGAGGGTTTGGCTAATTATCTGTTGCAGTCAGTTAAATATTCCAAGTATTCAAAGCAGGTTTTCTTCCAGTGGCAAATGTTATGCCCTAGTGGTCTGTACGCTGCTGGTACTTTAGAAACAGCCTAGCACTTTGACTCGTACCAAGTTGACATCTGGGTTTTTTTGTGTGTGTAAGCATAAGAGATGGCCTGAACTTAATTATAAAGTGAACCAATCCTGCATTTTTTTGGTGGCCAATAGGTCATTCCCCAAGGGATGATTTAAAACTGATTTTTCAACACGCACTTGATGCTTGCAACAGCCCGTTTTGCTGGGGGCTTTTACTAGTGCGCCATTAATAACTCCTGGCAGGGGCAAATTCCTTATAAGCACCATTGTTTAGGTTGCTTGTGCACAAATCATTTTTTCCACAGAGAGGGCTTTAAGTCTGGTGAGAGGAGGGAAGGGAGAAGAGGAGGGGGAGGGAAGGGGCTGTGTCGGCTCAGCTGCCTGAATTGCAGGAGGACGTTAAGCATAATGATTCTGGAGGGAAAGAAACAGTATACAGCTCAGATGTGGGAATGAGCCAGGATTTCCTGTTCATATGCCTCTTTAGTAGGTGCTTGGGCTGTTCTCCTTCTTTTATCGCTGTCATTCGCTTTGTCTCCGACTGAAATAATAATATGTCTGCAAATACAATAGATCAGATGTTCCCTGTGCCCCTACTGCTGCTGTGCATTCACCCAGCCGCGCAGACCGAAACTGGGAGACCTCTTTGTAAAACTCTTCAACTCTGAAAGAACAATAAAGAAGATTTTACAGCTGTTCTGCTGATGGGGGGAGGCGGGGAGGCAGAGAGAAAACAGCTTGAGTGCCCGTGGCCAGCTATAATTTCTCCAGTGGGTCTTTGCTGACAGTTTTAGGATTAACAAGTGAGCTCTGTTCCCAGGCATTTACCCTTCTGTATAAGTTGGCCTGTTTGTTCTCAAGGGTTTATTTTACCCTACAAAATATGGCATTGCCAAACAGATGTAGGCTTGTTCCTAGAAAGACAAGTTATAACTGAAGCTGCATCTCACAGAGGCATTAGCCCTTGGAATTGTTTGTAAATGCTACAGTATTCCTCAGACCCTTTTCAGGGCAGTTTTTTCCCACAGACGTGCTGGTCGATTCTTTTATGGCTCTGTCCTTTGTCAAGGATGAATTAAGAAAAATAAACTCGCAAACAAAAAGTGGAGGCCCAGCACAGAGATCTTCTTGCTCCCAATGATTAAAGAAATATTTTACAGGTCTGGGAGGGGGGACAGGAAAACAATGTGTCCTCCTGCATTTTTCTTTCCTTCATTTTTAGCTTTGTGGGTAAAAAACAAACAAAAAACCCTCCTCTTATTATTTTTATGGGCCTCCTGTTCAAGAGACACAAAGTGCTTTACAGGGAGTGCTACAAAAAACCTCCCATGTTCCAGAGCTACCAGGGTGAGTGGCAGGTAATGAGGATGGGAAGGTTACAAGAAAGAGGGCTGCAAGGATGTATTTGGGCCCAAAGTGAGCATTTAACAGTGAACGTCTCCCTTTCTCCAGGGAGAAAGTGAGTTTGATTTGGCAAACCATGGCCATGAGTAAAGGGGAGAGGTTTGCAGAGGGGCTGTGACCTGGCAATTGCTGCTGACCCGAAGTGAGGAGCATCAGCGCAGGACAGCGAGGGGTCACTTCCCCATCACCCCGGTCTCTCCCTGCGGTGCATCGGAGGGTCACGCCCAGGGTTAGGAGTGAGTCAGTAGCGGAGGCAGAAGGAGCACTGCCCCAATCCCAGCTCTCAGGCCTTCCCCCCAAAAGGAACAGAATAGCCTTGAAATGCAATTGCGGAGCTCCTGAGACACAAAAAGGGGCCAATTCACATAAAGTGACTGCTACATGTGTGTGCTAAGTGCTCTCCATCCGCAGCTAGAGTGCACGGGAGGAAGGAGGCACAGGCTGCGAACGCGGGGAGCAGGACGCGTTTGCAGGCTCGGGTGATGCCCAGCCATTGCCAGCATCACGTTTTTACCCTCAGCAACAGTCTGAAACCAAGCATGCTCCCGGGGCTCAGGGGGCCAGAGCAAATCCCTCCCTTGTGTGCTCATGGAAGGAAAACCCACCTCACCCACAAGTCCAGCTCCCGTTTGCTACGCTTATGCTCAGGAAACTGTTCCCTGTCTCCCCCCGCGCTCCTTAGGCCCTCAGCTCCCTGCTGCTCCAGCCCATGCCGCCCCATCCCTCTGACCACACAGCAGCCCCGCGAGCAAGGAGGATGTAAATCTTAATCTACTGGGAGCACCCACAGTCCAGCAGCTTCATCCACCAAATCCAGTACATGGGCGTGAGCAGAACAGGGAATTGCAGGGAGGAGGGAGGGAAAGGAGAAAGAGCATTGCGAGATGCAGTTGAGCCACTTTCACCATAGTGCTAGCAGCTCCCCAAGGCAGTCTTGTTTTAAGGCTGTAAGAAAATAAAAGAATAGTCCAGAAGTAAGCTGTTACTTTGCTGCAAGCTTCATCTGCTCAACTGCGGCACATGGGAGGGCAGGAGGGAGCAAACTACCAAGTGGTGCCAGACTACAGTCATCCATCCTCTCCAGCGAGGGTGCAGAGGAGGCAGGGTGAGCGCTGGAAGTATGTCTGGCCTTGTGTTGCCATACAGAGCAGAAGCGTGTGGATTTGGACTCCTCCCTAGCCAAACTTCTTGCTCGCTCCTACATGTGCCTCAGAGATGCCTTCTTGAGTCACAGATGTAAAAAGTGGCTTGAAACCAAGCAGCTGGCGAGAAGAAGGTGATGCAAAATGGGTTTTAAATATTGACCTGGGCCAGCTGGGCACACTGACTCAGTTTATAGGGAGGATAAAAAGAAAACAAAGAGGATTTGTGTGAAGAATAGCCTTGATTTCAACACGTATGAGGACTTATTCCTGTTGGAAGAGAGCCTAGGTGAGGACGGAGGAGATGTAGCTGAGGGAGGGAAGGAAGAGCCTTTGTCTCAGTCTAAGGCTGTGGTGCATCTCTGCAAGGATATTCTACTTCAATCAAATCTCTTTTTGAAGTGGGCATTGGTTGGCTAAAGGACCTGGTCCTACCCACAGCTTCTTTTCTACAGTTTACCAAATGCAGTCCTCAGGATATCAGCAGAAGGGGACTTCTTTGGAAAGACCCAAAGACTTTAATACCTTCCTAGACATCACAAAGTCCCAACATTAACCTAGAGGGAATAGGGATTAATACTCACCAGGCTTGGTGGCAAACAGCCCTATCTTCCCATCTGAGGACCTGCTCTTCTAGCCTTGGAGACCTTCCACCTTCAGGCCACTCAGCTGAACACTGCACTGATTTCCTCTCAGTGTTATGAGTGCTCCCACAAACTTACCGGCCTGGGAGCAAGAGCCACCAAGTCACTTACACCTCCTGCCTATTGAGTCTCCCACCTGCTCCTTGGTTTCCATGGGAATTGTCCAGGTAAAAGTTAGATTTGAAATCCCTGTTTCAGCAAACTCAGACACTAGAGGATCCAGCTCCTAGAAGAGGGCTGGAACAGCCTCCCAACCCCATGACACAGTAGGAATAGAAAACAGGCTGGATCCCCTTGACAAATACAAGAACCCAAGGCTCCCTTTAACATGTACATTGACAGGCTTTCCCTCGGTGTCTGGTACCCCTTGAGCAGGGCAACAGGATGAAAACATTTCAAAGCACAAGTCGATGCTCAAGAATTTTATTAGCAGCATCAGCCAGCATTTCCACTTGATTCGTATTTGCTGTTGGAAAAGTAATAACAACTTTGGAGAATCTACTCAGGAGAGAAAGCAGCCCTTTCCTAGGCACCATGCTGTGATACTGCTTTGAGTAACAACATTGCATGCAGGAAGAGAGTGGAATGGGGCTGCAGCCCCAGGAGGAAAAGGAATTGCTTACACGAGCCCATGGAAAGTGCTTCGATGGAACAGGATGAAGGCAAAGGAAAGCACAGTGCGACTACGTATCAAGAAAAGACTCCAGCTGCTGGGATCTAGCTGCCTGTGTTGAAGCCTCCTAGGGGAAGTAACTTTATTTGTCTCGCGGGACAAATAAAACAAGCACTGGAAAAAAATACAGGGAACAGTCCTGTATTGGCAGGGCACAAGTCAGACCGTTCAGACCTTTACCTAGAGCACAGAGCTCTCCAAAGGAAGGAGAAGTATTGGAAGGTACAGGAAGGAACACAAAGAAAACCCCAGGCCTCCGCAGTCTCCTGGCTGTAGAGAAATAGGAACTAGGGAGCGCACATGGCTATGCTGCCTTTGACCCCTACCGACTCAGCAGACAAGAATTTCCCTAGCCACGTTTCCCTGGTCCTGTGCCAGCTGCAGCTCCCCAGGGCTGAGCCATTTCTCGAGGTGAGGTCAAAGGATGGGGGATGGTGAGCTGGGAGTGGGGGGACACAGCATCCCGCAGAAACGGGCCCTCATCCCATTGCTCCCCAGGATGCAGGCAAGCCCTGTCCCGTCCCTGCTCAGCGATAAAGGCAGATACCACTTATAGGACATCTTGGGGTGACACCAACTCTGCTTTGTGGCCTCCAGACACACTCGCGCTCCTCAGCAGCAGCACGGAAGAAAGATTAAGGTCCCAAAGCTCTATATAACTGTCCTTTTCTGTTACTGGCTCAGGTCAAACATCCTCAGGTGAGCATTACAGCCACTCAGTTGATAACAGTACTTAACTAAGAGCACACCAGAAAACCACAAGGCCTCAACTCAGAATATTTAACCATATGCCTTAAAGCACCCTGCCTGTCACAGCAGGTGTGGGAGGAGGTGATCTGGATGATCTCACTTGAAGGTAATGCGGTAATCTCTCCTGTACCGGTGCAGCTCTGCTGAGACCGCCCAGGAGCCCAGCCAGAGGGTTTCCCCTGCAGGGTGCTCCCATGAAGCCAAGCTCTGTCTCTCGTTAGTGTGTCTGGACGCGCTGGCCTGCACACACACGCGATCACATGCAGCCCACAGGCAAGACCTCTTTCAGGACCTTCTGGCCAAGCACCACTGCTGTTTCCAGCAGGCGCCTCTGGACCTTTCTGATTCCTGTCACACGCCAGGAATCGGGCTCACAAGCTCTCCCCTTTCTTGCTGACATGGTCCCCTGCCAAAGCAAATGTGTCACAGAAATAACAAAGACGAGTTCCACTGCCCAGGGCTGTATGCTCCCTTCATGCCAAGAGAGGGGCATGAACCCGCACACCAGCACCCTGGGGCTTCCCACCAGAGCCAGATGCTGTGTAAAGCAGGGGATTGGGTTGGAGACCTCCAGAGGTCCTCTGTGGAGCTGGAGAAGGTTGCTTAGGGCCTTGTCCAGGCCAGTGTTGAATACCTCTAAGGATGGAGATCCCAAAACCTCTCTGGGCTTACCCACTCTCACTGTAAACTTTTTTCCTTTTTATCTAGTCAGGATTTCTCTTGCAGCAACTTGTGCCTGTTGTTTCTCGCCCTTTTGTGGTGCACCTCTGAGCAGACCAGCTCCTTCTTCTCAAAACCCTCCCTATAGAGTCAAATGCAGCAATTAGCTCTTGCCTTCTCTTCTCCAGGCTCAAGAAACCCAGCTTTCAGCCCCTCCTCATCACTTACTATCATGTGCTAGTTATTAACCAGAAAGGTTTTTATCCTTTTATTAAAAATTCTGGTGTCTCACTCAGCAGTAAAGCGTGATTTCAGGTTTACAGCTATGTGTTTATTCCTGAAGAAGTTTTACTGGCTCAATGTACAAAGCTAATTCAATCCTAAAATGAAGTCACCTCTGCTGCAGAATACAGCTTGCTACTTGGCCCTTCACAAAAACACTATAGCTTAGGTCTCGAAGGAAGAGCAATGATGCAGCCCAGTGAAAGAGCAAAGAGCTTTTAGGGAGATAACAGAAACAATCCAGAATGCAATTTTGCCTGGACATTAGGGCTACTAATAAGCCAAGTTCTGTCACGTTGCTTTGAAAGTGAGTGGACATTCAAAAGAAGGCCACTCCCCCTCAAATAAACTAAATTTGGATGTTAAGTGCAGCCCCACTCTGCAAAGCAACTCTATAAAAATGTCATTGCGAGACTTCCTGTTTATTGTCTCTCATAGACTCCAAATGAAACACGTTCCACTAAAAAGAGTCATTTTCTAATGAGCCATCCACAAATGCAAGTTCTCTCCCTTCACCCAGCAGCACAAAAACAGAGGGTCCAAATCTGCCTCCCCAAACTCTGTGCAAGACCCCGGCTTTTGGGCTACTCACCCAGCCAGAACCTGCTAATCAGTTCACGCTGGCTCCATCCTCCTCCTCCTCCTGCGCCCACCTCTCCTGTGGTCTCTCTGTCCCTGCAGGCGCTGCTGGTGCTGGCTGCACAGGGGTAGGGGCAGCAGCCATGGAGTCAAGAGTAAACATAGCCCTTATTCTAGGCAATAAATGAGTTACTCGCTATTTTACCTACCAGAACAGCTGTGAGCTCTAGTAAAACCTACCTACCTTCATTCCAGACACCAGGATTTTTCAGAAGAGCCCGAGAGAACCAGGAACTCAAACCCTACAGGCATTTGGTGGCAACTGACTACATGATTTCCACCAGCATTTTCGACTCTTCCAGCCTACAGCAAGCACAGCCCAATTCTGACCCTTTAAAGGAAGCAAACTGTGTAACAACTTGTGCTATTTTTCCACAGTGACTTTTGAGAGCTGAAGCACTTTGATGATATGCACACATTAATTTGTCCTGGGAACAAATACAGAGCACCCCAAAAAAGACAGAAATACCTGCTTCACTTCAAACTTTCTTTTTTAATTCACTCCTTAAATCTGATATATTCCCACAGCCAGATGAGGGCCTAAATTAGCTAAACACTAGTTGAGATGGGTTTCCTTTCTCACAGTCTAAGGTAGGTGGACAATGTACATCCCCAGAAAGAAAGGAACCTGGCTGTGAAAAGTCACCTGTCCTACAGTATGTGACTGTATACCTGTCAGCCAGAACAGTAATGGGTAATGTGCAGATGCACTAGAGCTTTACAACAGCAGCAGGCAAAATTTCAGCAATGTTTATGCACACCTTGGGCAGAACTACTCCTTGCTTATATCAGGCAGGCTTGGGAAACAGCAACTTTTCCAAGGAATTGGCTTCCAAGCTCCAAGAGCCTGTGCTCCATTTAAGTGAAACAAGAAAAAGGGAGATGTCTTCTGAAAAAGCAGGAGACAGACAGAGGAAATGAAAGCCTCCCATAAAATACTTTTTCTATCTAGCCACACTAGAACAAATGATGGTGTTACTGGGCAGGAGAAATGGCAAAATGCAGCCAGGTGGAGAGGGGAAAAAAGGCTGGATAAGGTGATCTCATCTGATGAGAGCCCAAAATGATCCCAAAGGATCTTTCCTGGGCAGTTTGCTGGATTTGTTGTTCTGGGGCTGATAAAAGCAATGCAAGAGGGATTGCAGGGACAGGATTCCTCTCTTAGCTCGCTTGCCCTCTGCCGGATGCCAGGAGCTTGGCGAGCCCAGTCCAATACCCAGAGCATCTGGTTTTAAGCTGGCTCTTTCACAGTCTGGTGCCACATTTCCACAGGGCTGCATGCACTGGTAACTGCAAGGGGAGGACATGGGGAATTTTATGAAGATACGAATTAATAGATCCAGGGGAAAAATCTGCACATGTAAGTATGGAAGAGCTAGAAACAGGAATGGTTGTACAAAATGATAGGGAGGGAGAGTTAAAAAAAAGAAAAAAGATCCTACTCTTGCCACTTGTACCTCTCTGAATTGCCCAGCATCTCAATGAAACAAGCTTTTTCTAGCTCCGGTTCTCAAGATTCAGGTGTCTGTCTCCCTGAAGGAGTTTAACACTGCTTTCTAGTGCTGCACGTGAGCTGGGCAGAGAGAGGCTCCATGCAAACAGCACAAAGGAGCAAAGACAAATGAGCCTCCCAGCACTGGGCCTGAACTGGCAAGCAGGGGATTGCTCATACCAGATTAACAGCGGTGCCATATGAGCAAGAATAGGAAGCCCAGCACCAGCACAGGGCCACCCAAGTTCCCGGCCACTGAGGGTTTGACTGGAGCAGTGCTGCTGAGCTAAGGGCATATCTCTGTGGCTTGGCACAGCGCCGCATAGAGAGAGAGAGACAGAGAGAGACAGAGAGAGACAGAGAGAGACAGAGAGAGACAGAGAGAGACAGAGAGAGACAGAGAGAGACAGAGAGAGACAGAGAGAGACAGAGAGAGACAGAGAGATAGCAACTCTTGGCAAGATCTGCCCTTCACCTAGTGTTTGGCCTTGCCTGGGTGTCCGTCCTGTGCTGCACTGGGCTCTGAAGACAGGCCTGTTCTGGGAGAGGCAAACGGAGAAGGCCACCGGACGCCCTGCACGAGTTTTTCCAATAAGATTGCAAACCACGAGGATGCCTTAGGCACGTGTCTACAAGAGAGAGAGGGTGCATGTCAGGAGGGGGCTGCAGTTCTTCTACTGAGCGGGACTGCCTGGCCCCATGGAGGAGATGTGAAGGCGTCTGGCACTACGGGAAGATGTGCAGCTTTCAAACTCCTCCAGCCACTCAGCCACTGCTAAAACAACCCCCAGTCCGGTAGCTTTCTGTGGGCCAGCCCTACTCAGCACAGCAAAAACACAGATCACCTAGGAAGCAGCTTCTGCATCTCTTAATTTCAGGGGACACAACAGGGCAGGGCCCAGCCGTTCCTACCACCGAGCAGCATGACAGCTACCAATAATTCCTGTTACAAATAACAGCACCCTGCACAAGAGCTCCCATGAGATTTAAATTATGGTCCTGTAGGAAAACATTAGCCTTTCTAGTCACGCTATTCACAGTAAAACCAGTGGTGGTGGTAAGCACCTGGAGCAGCTTGATGGCAAGCTCGGCATGATCCATATGGTGCTGCAACATCCATTCTTCTGCTTCACCTGTTCAGACAGGTAGAGCCTTTCTATTTCCCAAGACACCTTGCAGATTCCCTGCTGCTAGGAATTCACTGGAAAACCCATCTTGGTGTGGCACATAGGACCCGACCATGCGGCCTCCTATAACCCAACACCACTGCTGCTTGCAGAATTGCCACAGTTGTCCCCCATACACACTTTTCTCCCTTAAAAGCAAGTAGATGCTCCCGTTCTAGCACAACACTCACCTCTCACACGGGGTAGAAAGGCAATCATCATATACATATTGCCATTTTGCCAATAAACATAGTAATTACTCAAAGAAGGGCAAAAGCACAGCAGGCCGTGAAGTGTTTGCTAAACCAGTTCACCACATTGGTCTGAACTGGGAAGAACTTTGGGAAATCAACCTGGCAAATCCTCTGCTGGAGCCCTTCCAGATTACCCAAGCCCGCTGGGACACTGCCCCTTAGCTGGGAATCTGATGAGATGGGGTTTTGCAGGCAGCTGGACTTCCCCTGTGTCTAGACTGACTCTGGGTTGTGCTCTATGACTCATCTTCAGTACCTGACAGCATGGTAATGGCTGCAGTTCTCCTCTGTGAACCCTGATGGTAGGGGTGAAAGAGGTCTTGTGCATGCATGGGTGTGATCCCGATGGAGAACCACAGGGCACACCTGGGCAAGGGTGCTGAGATGCTAGATGGTCAGGTTGGGGACCAGGCAGGCTAGCTGTAACCACTGCATCTGGCTCAGGGAGAACGGGGGGACAACCCCCCAAGCACATCGCTTCTCTACATGTCCTGTTTTGCACCTAATCCGTGGGATCATTGCATCTACCCTACCTGAGCTGGTTGCCGAAACGGGACTCACCTGCTAGCCACACTACTGATACACAAACGCACGCTCAGCATGAACCCTGGAGCCTGACAGCCAAGACCCAAGACTTGGTTCACACGCTCCGAGTAGATCAGAGACACCGCTCTGGTCCTGGGCAGAGTTTGAGCTCTCGATCAGGTCCTTTGCACCTGAGCAGGTCACAGCTCTGTGTAGCTCAGCCTGCTTTCAAACCTATTCTTGAACTAGCAGTGTGCATGTCACAACTAGCCTGTAGCTGCCAAAATCTTCCTAGTGTGAGCCCAGATAGTCTAGCAGGGCTGCACTGCACACTGGGACAGTAATGCCACCTTCCCCTGGGACCACAAAAAACTGTCCCAAGAAAAGTACGGCTCTGCTAGCATAACTCCACTGGGGACTTCAGTCAGCCCAGCTAAAGCCACTCACGAATCACATCACCCCCCACCCCTGACCCACATAGCTCTGCGGGCAAAAGTCTGTAGCATCGCCTTGGCCAGAGACATTAGACACAACAAATGTATTTTTAAAACAAGTGGGAGGAATATGTTTTCAGGCCTATGGGGTAGGGGGTATTAGCTTAAACTGCAGGAGAAAGTTCAAGGCCAAACCCTCCTGCACGCAAACCAGCTCATCCAGCAATGCCATACAGCAGTACCAAATATCACCCCCTATTCTAATATCTCTGGCACAAGTATCTCTCTGTTTTGCGCGCACACATACCTCTGAAAGGCCACGCTGTAATTCAGCTCTGCTCTTAGCTTGTAAAGTCCTCAAGGCAAGGACAGTCTCTAAATAATACGTGAAAATCATGCAACAGAGAGGTGGGTGATGCTGGTATTTTTCACAGTGAGATCACTGGGCACATGTTGGCCCGTAGTTCAGGTTCAGGACCTGAACTGGAGGACTGTGCTTCGTGACTTGCATTGTTACCTTGCTTCCAAGACTGGGACAGATAGATTAACAAGTAGATGGACACACCCTACATCAACGAAATGGATCATATTTAGACTATCTCTGACTCTCCACTGTGAACTCTGTCTCACTGGGAAGCCAACCTAAAAGCCCCTTGACCATTCTCAAGGGGGCCTATCTGATCCCCTTTTCCCAGGCAGAGATTGCCTAGAGCCTTACTATTTTTAGGAAAGTCCTAACCAACCAAATGGCTCCCTTGCTGACTTGAGCTTCAGTTGGTTGACAAAAACAAGAGTTAAAAAACAGACTGAAGTCCTATCTAGGGCCTAACTGCCAAAAACTGTGGTTTTACAACCTAGTTTTCTTGTTTAAAGTATTTTGTTCTCATTGCAAGAGAGGGGAGTGGTTGATCATAGGGAAGGAAGCAATGAAGCCCATCCCGTTTAAAATGTTTTGTTGATCCCATTCATCTCCTCCAAGTTGAGCCACAGCAGGTACTGCAGAAATTAGATTTCTAAGATAAGTAATCTCTTCAAATAGGTTTAGCCCAGCATTTTGGTGAGCAGTATTTTCTGCAGCAAATCCTCATCTTGTACGTTTTCTCCCCTGAAGAAAAGTCCTTGTGTCTAGCAGATTTACCACTGTCCTCCTGGGCATGGTGTTCCTTCTCTTATAGTAAACTATCTGCAGGAGAAATGCTGCATCAGGAAATTAACTATGCTACAGATGCTAAAGAAATGAATATTGCATTGTTTAAAGTGCTCCACACGGTCATTTTTCTTCCCTACACATTTTCAGTTCTTTATCCCTCTTGTGAACTTTAAAAAGTTGAGAAAGATGCGTAATAAAGATCCTGCAAGTTTGTTCTCAGGTCTCTATCAGCTCTTTAATTCAGTTAAATCCTCAACAGAGTATTTTTGTCATGTGCCTGTCCAAAAGCAGTCAGCAATTCAAGGGTTTACCCCAGCTACCTGTGACTGCAAAGTACTCTCAATTATTAATCACTTTTTTTATAGTGCTTCTCATCCCATAGGTGTCCCAAGCATTCCCAAAGGTTTCTGATATGCAACCACCTCAGGAATGGAAGATGGCAGCCCCTTCGCAGGGCTGGGCAAAGCCACGCAGCTGCCTCGCACTGGGAGGGGAAGCTCGGCACATCCAACAGGAACACGCTGTCAGCACTGCGGCATGCCAGAGTCAACACTCATGTTGACCTTAAACCGTGAGCGAGAAAATCCTGTAACAGAGACCTTGCCACAAACATCTGTGCTCTACTGGCCAGGTAAAATTACTGTAATGGGCTGCTAATTGGCCTCTCTCTGAAACAGGCCCAGAGACAGCAGCACGCGCAGTGCAATGGCAGTGACAGTTCCCCTCCACCAGGCTCCTTGTCCTCACCACGCTCCTGTCCTCAGGACTAGAGCCACCCCTTTCCTACGGTCGGCACCTCGCGCTGAAGGGAGGTCAGCTCCAGAGTCACCCCAGCTCCAGTGAGGTCCACACTCAAGGACTCTCGCATGGAGGTGATCCAATGGCCAAACCAGCCCTCCTGTCCTTTGTGTGGGGCTCTGAGCTGCCCTCTGTTCAGCCGTGGCCACCCCTTTCCTTCCACACTTTGGGGCTGGAGGGAACAGGTCCCATTTGGGGCTGCCCACAGAGCGGATCCCTTTTGCCAGTGTCTGCTGGTCCATAGGGAAAAGATCCCTTCCTTCATGCTCATCTTGCCCTACAGACGCGGATCTCCTTCTGCCAGTGCCAGGCCTGGCGCTTAGAGAGTTTCTCTTGGTGCCAGGTTCTCCTCCGCTGCCTGGCTGTACACTGGGACACATTGACTTCATGTCCAGATTTTTTAAAATATTTTGCTTTGTGGCTTTTCATGCAGTACTCAAGGTATTTTGCAAAAGGCACCTTATAAACTGACTCAATAAATACATATAAAACACCAGATTTAATCCTTCCTTTCACATTTTTCTTTTCATTATTAGAATGCCGCAGCCTACCAACCCTCTCCCCACCTTGTGTTTGGGCCCATCCAGGCCAACTTAAAATACTTTTGGCTTCTACAGGAAGGCTTTTATTTCAAGGAAGCTTGTTTTGGACTAAAATCAGGGCTTGTAAATGATCGAAGCAAAGAATGGCTGTAAGGATTATCACATCAGGTGCACTAAATAACAACAGTGTGGTGGTGCTTTCACACCAAGGGGCCCAGCACTGTACTACAAGATCTCTACTCAACAGCCTTCCTCAATGGGGCACCCTGAATGTGAAAAAACACCTACAAAAAAAGAACAACTTCTCAGGGATGGAGAGGCTAAAGACGACACAGACAGAAGTTATGCAATGTGGGGTGCCACCCTGGGGACAGGTAGTACCTGCCCATACCAATGGGCGGGACTGTCTCCCTAGTATGAGTGAAAAAGGCATGAGACTGCAGTGAATGACTCCTAAAGCTGTGTTTGCTACCCAAAACAAACAGGCTAAATGGGTACTGTAGAGCAGAGTCAATATGACTAAGGATTTTGCTGTCTCTCCAACCATCTGAAATACACTCAGCTTTGGACCTTCCCCCACTGCAACTCTTTAGGTTAGAAACCATGTTAGCACAGCCCCATGGTAGTGTGGGGCATTGACCAGAAAGCCCCCACTGCTGATCCTGAGAGGCCCTGAAGCCAATAGGTGCCCATCCCTTGTCCCAAAAAACTACCACGACAGGAGAAGATGAAAAGAAAAGATCTGGTTTGGAATTAATTTTAGAGGAAGAGCCATCAAACCTGCTTTAGTTTTCTTACTGCCACTATATTATACGGCAGCCAGCACCAGGGATGATCAGCCCTCCCAACCAGCTGCTCTCACCAGCTTCCAGCACTCCGTCTTTTACCCTCTTCTTCTCTCTGCACCTCCCATCTTCTCCTTGCAGTCCAGCTCTGCTCAGCAGTTATGGACCATCTCAAGGCCCTGCATGCACTGAAGAAATAATCAATGGGACAAGCCACTGAGGAGAGGAAACAAAGGTCAAATCATGATGATGGTATTTTAGCCTGCATTAGCCTGTGCCCTGCACACCATGAATCTCCTCCAACAGCTGAGAGATAGGCAGAGATGGGAAAGCACAGGGAAGCATTTTGTACATTGCTTCTGTGTGACAAGTAGCCAGGTAATACCTGAGCATTCAGGATTCCCATGCCATTGGATAAGCCAACATGGCCTCATCTGAAAAAAGGGAATTATGCTTCGGTACCAGCACATCAGCCTTACAACACAGTGGAAGACTCATGACATCCATTGGGACGATAGGGCACACAGATCTGGTTGCGCTCTGAGTGGTCCGTGGGTGTTAATCCTCAGAGGATAATATCTGTGCTTTTTAAGCAGTGCAAAACTCCCAAATAGAGTCTCATTGGCCAAAGGTCAGAGCAGCTGAGAGACCAGACTTTGTTCCTGGAGCCCTACCCCTGCGGTTTAACTTCTTTTAAAGCTTCCTTTAAGGATCACAATGTTCTGGACAAGAGACCTTTGGGACCTCTTGGGTAAACGTGGGCATTTCTTGTATTCATTACCAGCTTCTGGCTGCATTAATACCTTAGCTATTTCATCACAGGCCTCTCATGCCTGTTAATATGTCTTTTGGACTCATTTCAGCCCGCAAGCCTCCCAGTTCCAGTTTTACTGAACAGCTTTGTCCTTTTTGAGAAGGAGCTGAGCACTGTGGTCTGGAGATTAAAGCCCTTGAGTCCTGTGCATGGGATGGCTGGCCTCCATCCCTGGCTTGCTGCAGCCTGGGCACCCCTTTTACCCTTTCCATCCGTCTGAACACAATGGAGAAAACCTGGCTCCAGCAGGGTGAACTGGCTTGTAGTCTTTGCAGAAAGGGGGAATTACACACAAATGCACCTGTGTGCAGGTATCTGACTTTCTCGCTTCTTCACTGATAACCCAAAGCATCATCGCAGCAGTGAGGCCTTGCTCAACAGTGGCTCTGCCAGCCACATCCAACACTTGCAAAGCTTTAGTGCAAGACCCTAAAGGCAGACAGATCAGGCCATTCTGCCCAATAAAGGGACAAACCTGGCTTTTGACACAAGTCTAATTATTTAAAGATGGTTGTTGGCCCAAATGGAGCTTTGTCCTAAAGGTCTGAAAGGGGGAAAGGCTTATAGTGCTTCTTGTGAGATTTGTTTGGGTCCTCTCAGTGAGTTCACACCATGAACTGAGATAGTTCACTCCACAGGTCAGGGAGAGCCTGAAAGAAGAGCCAGCAGTGGTGAACTCAAGCCCACGTGCCCAGGGGAAACCAAGGCCTGAGAAGCAGGCATGGTGATGACCTTTGATGCTTTCTGGGGAAAGATGTACAGAGCAGATGTAGACAAGAGTCCAGTCCCTGCTCCACATGCACATACCAGCTTCTCTGCTCATCTCTCAGGATGACCCTCTTCACCTCCTTTCCCTAGGAGGTGTGAAAAAACTGGGCTCTGCATGGGCTTGTGCATGGGCTCCTCACCTCCATTCAAGTGGGACTATCTCCACCAGGGCCAGAACCCCAAGACTCCATCATAGCAGCTGGCAATTAAAGAAGTCAGGCTGGCCAGCTTGGGCTGGTGAGGCTGTGGCACCATGGCCAGGCTATTTGAGTGGGACCTTCCAGACAGCTGGCTTCAGTGCCACTTAAGTATGGAGGGTTTCTTCCTCTACAAGGCTTTTAACAGTGCTTTAATGAACAATTAGCCAAGCTGGTCAGGAAGAAAAATTGTTAAAATGTTGGTTTTCCCTGCTAAAAAAAGCTCATTATTGTTGACCTCATTTTACTATCTTTTTTCAGGTTTCGGATGAAGAAACCGAACCTCCAAGGCTTTCAGCAAAGGCCCATATTTTTTTTTCTAAAGAACCTAAGCTCAAGGGGTTTTTTTCAGTTTGCCATGAAAAAATCTGGAAAGAAATCCTCAGAGAGAGATATGCCCTGTTGAAATGCTGTTTCACCAAAAAAAAGAAAAACCCGAAAAAACTTTTCATCATAGATAAACAATTCCTATGAGAAATTTAGAAGCATATCAAAAGAAACAGTTCATTTTGGTTTCATTCAGTAGGAGCTACTGGATCTAGTACTCTCATCCTGTCATGCTCTTTTTGGACCAGATGATAAAAGGAACCTGTATCCTCTAACTAGGTAACTAAACAAGATGACAGGTCTTTGCTCTTTTCATTACAGACAAGGATTTGTTGTTGTTCTTGAAAGCCTTAATTTGCAGTATTCAACAGCTTAACAATTTCCCCACACCCTCTGCACACTAATTGCATCAATGAAAGGAATGCATTTGATTTATATCCATCTATGTCAAAAGCCATCATGAGTGACACTCTTTAATAGGAACAATGGATTCAGCAATAAGAGAAATGTCACAGTACTTTCCAGGATGACAATAAACTGATAGACCTGAGAGTTTTTAAAGCAGGGATAGGTAAATTGTTTCAGATTGTTCCTCTTGATGCCAAGTTTGAAGCTGATGCCTTGCCAAATCTACTTTAGAAGTGCAAATTACTCAGAAAAAGCAATGAATATGAACTTGTCACTTACTCACTTTCCTGTTGCTCCAGACCAGATCCCAAACCACCTTCTCTGGCACAGCTGGCTCTGTGGCATACACACCCTATCCAAGGAGAAGTCCTTGAGGCAAGTCTTCCCCTGTGGTCCCCCCAAAAGTCCCTTCTCTCCTCAGCTCAAGGAGACTTCAGGATCCTTACCTTTGTGTAAGGGAGTGAGGAAGGAGAAACTGGAAAAGGGGATTGCCACTTCTGTGGGCTCAGTGAAAGCTTTCAGAAGGCCAGAGCTTGGAAAGCTGTGATGTTACTGACACAGATGAAGTGACTTACTGCTTTCCAGGAATGTCCGCTGCCTACCTCCACGTTTAAGGGCTGAAGGTAGCATTAGGAAGACAATAATTGGTTCAGATGAACTACCTGATCATGCTTTTATCTATTAGCAAGCCTTAAAGATGGCCATATCTGCTTGTCTGTCTTTCCATAAATGTCCTTGTGCAGTCTGATCATTGCAAAAATTTCCACACTGATGGCTCTGGAAACTTCATCCATTTATGCCTAGAGGAGTCAGCACAAGTTTCAGTCCAGCCAGGAATGGGGAAGGAGGAGTCTGCTCTTTACCCATGGAGATGAGACTTGGAACTGGGGCTGGAGTGTATGGGAAAGAAAATGATCGAGAACAAAAGATGAAGGCTGCGGGAAGGGCAGGGCCAGGTTCAGAGATGTAACTTCAAATCTGAAAGCATGACTCGATCTATTCAGCCTGTCAAAGAGCCAAGTCCAGGGCAACTCAGTTAAGACAGTAAGTATGCACATAGAGAATTGATATGACAGAGGGCTCTTCAGCCTTGTGGAGAGACACAAAACATGATCCAAGGTCCAGCAGCTGAAACTGGCCACATTCAGCCTAGAAATAAGCTTTGCAACAGCAGCAGGAATCACTTATTGGCGCCACCCACCAACTGCTGTGATGGCATCTCCATTGCTGGTGTTTAAGAGCAGCGGTTGGATATTTCCCTATGAGGTCTGCTCTTGCAGTCCTGGTGTTGTCCGAAAAGCGGATTCGTTGCCCGGTGTGCAATGAGCCAATAATTACACACTCAGGAGAGACATTTATTTATTTATTTCAGAGTTGCGCAAGCCTGGGTGCTTGGTGGTCTCCCACAAATCAAGCACACCCCCCCAACTTTTCAGGTAGCATTTATACAATCAAATTTGCCATATTTGTGACTTCCTTCCTCTTATTGCCATATTTGTGACTTCCTTCCTCTTCTACACTGATTGGTTAATGATTTCTTCACATTTCCCTGGGTCCCACCCCTGCTTCTCAAGGTTCTGATCAATTAATTAACACTGCCCCAGCTGGGTCAGTAGGTGTTATCTTCCAAGGCCCTGAGGAAGAAGACATAATCCAGACCCCTTAATCATCACTGTTTTAACAGTGAGAGGAAGCTTTTTACTTCCCAAGGTCTTGGCGCCCAAACAGGCCTTATTTCTCAGCCTTGGCATCCTCCCTTCTGGAGAGTGGGGCACAGGAATGCAGACTGCTTGTAACTCCCTTATCTCTCCAGCCTGCACCAGCTCTGAGGCCTTTTCTTAATGAACTAGGAGCACGGCCTAAGGCTTCAGCAAATTTAGCTACTTATGCTAAGCAAGTGTGCGGCTACTCATGCTAAATAAATTCTATCTAAGATAGAAGTTATCCAAATCTACCTACTTCAAACATTCTTTCTGAGCTTCTCAGGGTTGTCTTGTAACAATTCCCCCCTTTGAGACTTATATGATCATTTTCATATTAGTCTCACTCTTTTAAAATCTTTCCCATATTAGTTTCATATAACACTTAGAAATACATTGAATCACTACATAAACGCATACAAAAACTACTAACACCAATCCTAAAATTATTAAACATTTTTTAACCCATGAGCTCACATCAGGGAACCAGGAAGTCAACCATTTCCATATTTCTTCAAATCCGAAAGAAGTATCATCTTTCTGAACCTCATGTAAGATTTCAGTCTGCTTCCAGATTTCATTTAGATCGGTAGAAATTCTCCCGCTTTGATCCACATATACACAGCAACTAGTATTTATTGCTGTACATACTCCTCCCTGAGATGCCAATAACATATCTAGAGCCATTCGGTTTTGGGTACTTATTTTAGCAATTTCTGAAACCTCCTCTTGTAAAGCTGCAATGGCATCAGAGGTTTTATTCCCTATTTTTTCAATAACTGCTGAAATATTTACTATTGCTTTTTCAAGTTCACTCACTCCCAATTGTGGAAACAGCCACCTTACGAATGACTGAAACCTAGTAGGTCGATCTATTAAAGGATTATTGACCCTCTTTTGTCTCCTCATGAATGTTCTTAGCCAGGATTTTTGATATTTATTACTCAGTTCTTTTCTTATAGTAACATTAGGGATTATTGCCCCTAAAGTACATGCCCCTGACCAATTAGGAGGTAGCACTTTTCGTGCCTTGTTCCCACACAACCAATACCATCCACTACCTTTCGGAACATGCCACCCATTTAGTTCCTTACTTGGCCACTTATAACCTATTTCAGGTATATGAGAGCAATTTTTATAACCTCCCACCTTAATGGCTCCAGTACAGTTGATCGGTTGCTTTCCATAGGGTACAGTTTTTTTTCCCACCATCTATTACTATTATTACATCTTCGGATACATTGGTAATAATCTCCTGTCACACTCTGGACTTCCCATTCCTGTTCGGTTGTTTCATTATATTTCGTTTGATCACTATCATTTCTTATCTGCCTCATAAATTCCATAAAGGAAAAATTAAGAGGCACTCCAATTAGGGGGAAGCCCTTGTTGGAATGTTCAGGGAAGTGGGTACACACCCAGCAATCCTTCTGGTTAATTATCTTCATAGATTTCATAATTACTTCCAAATGGAGATTATGGCTCCAAAATCCTTCCTGATTCCCTTTAATTGTTTGGCTCAGGTAACTTAGAAAAACTAACCACCACATTTCTCCCCTGGTTATTTGGGAGAACATCATTTTTACACAGATACCATAGATACCGTAACAACAATATTAACCCTATTCCTAACAAACAGATTAAAGCAATTCTTTCCTGAATACAATCTAAATTTAAAACCGATTCGCTTCCAATACAACTCATATATCTTTATGTATTTTTAACTTTAGAGGTTGAACTTGTTCAGCTTTCCACGTCTCTCGAGGTACTGCTTTCACTCGGGTGTAGTGGATCCAGGAATCAATTCCCTGCAGTTTCACAGCAGTATTTGTTGTTAGCAGTACAAGATACGGTCCCCTCCACTTTTCTACCAATGGCTCGTCCTTCCAGGTCCGAAGATACACTTGATCTCCTGGCTGGAATGAATGTACAGGTGAATCTAAAAGTACAGGAGATCTTAACTGGATGTACCTACGGAGAGAAGTAAGAACCTTTGCCATAGACAAGAGATAATCACTTAAAATTTGATCGCCCTTAACGTGCATTTGAATTTCATTTCCAGTTAAATTTACAGTGTAAGGTTTACCATACAGAATCTCAAATGGACTAACTTTCTCCCTAACCCTTGGGGTTATTCTGATTCTTAATAATGCCGGAGGTAAAACATCAGTCCATTTCATCTGAGTCTCCTGACACAATTTTCCTACCTGTCTCTTAATTGTTTGATTCATTCTTTCCACTTTTCCACTGGATTGTGGCCTCCAGGGGGTATGTAAGTCCCATTTAATTTGTAGTATTTTTGAGATTTGCTGTACTATTTCTGCTATAAAATGAGGTCCTCTATCTGAAGAAAACCCTTCTGATACCCCAAATCTTGGTATAATTTCTTTTAATAACATTTTTACTACCTCCCTGGCCTTATTGGTACGGCACGGGAAAGCTTCAGGCCATCCTGAAAAGGTGTCAACAATCACCAACAAATATTTATATCCATTACATTTTGGTAATTCAGAAAAATCAATTTGCCAGTAATCCCCAGGCATGAAGCCCCTTTTTAATTCCCCTGGGGGGGGCTTCTTCTGAAACACATTAGTCCATTTTCCCTCTGATAATTCCAGAGCCCGGGCTAAAGCAATCAGTTCTGCTTTCTGGGCTGATGTATTTGCTGGTAGTGATCTTGCTTCGATTTCTCCTTCCAAAGTGACAACAGCGTATCCAGCCCTTCTTTCTCCCTTTATTATAAATCTGCTCCCATTGGTAAATAATTCGCAGTCTGGATTCTGCAATGGAACATCTCTCAAATCTGGACGGCTGGAATATACTCGCTCAATAGTTTGCAGACAGTCATGAGCCAACCTCCCCCTTCATGAAATGGTAATAAAGATGCCAGATTAAGGGTATTATACACCTTCATGGTTACATCTTCTTGCTCAAGTATCACTGCCTGGTACTGCACCATCCTACTTGGGGATAACCAGTGATGCCCTTTTTGTTCTAAAACTGCTGCAACAGCATGTGGCACATAAACAGTCACTTTTTGTCCCAATGTCAATTTTCGTGCCTCTTGTATTAACAGCACAGCAGCTGCAACTGCTCTGAGGCATCCTGGCCACCCTGCACTCACTTTATCCAGCTGTCTTGAAAAATAAGCCACAGGTCTTTTCCAATTTCCTAAAGTCTGTACAAGCACTCCCAAAGCCTGGTGCCCTCTCTCATGTAGTTTTTTTTTTTTTTTTTTTTTTTACAGGCAGGATTGGAGTATTGTACTCGGATTGACATTCTCGCAGCAGTCCATACTTTAAGAAATTATTAATCATAGGCTCCAGTCCAACACGGGCCTCTAACTTCATGGGATACTGTTTTCACCTTACCGGTTTAGCTCCTTGTTTTAATTTCACCTTTACCGGTTCTGCACATCTGGCTCTTCCAGGTTTCTCCGTTGCCCACACAAAAGGGATTACTGCGTCCATTACTTCAGAGGGAATTTCACTTGGTCCATCCTCCACCTGTTCGGAATCCAGTGCTTTCTGCAACATATATGCTTGTGCCTTCCAGGCGTTACTTTGTGGAATGTGCACCTTAACTTTGTTTTGATCAAAGGTTATCTGTGCCCCCAGTTTATTCAGTAAATCCCTCCCCATTAGGGGTAATGGGCATTCTGGCATGTATAAGAATTCATGTGTTAACACTTTATTTCCTATTTCACATTCAATTGGTTGACAGAAAGGTTTGACCTCTCGCTTTCCCGTGGCCCCAATTACTGGCATAGAGAATTTACTCATTGGTCCCTTACAGCTATTTAGTACTGAGTATGCTGCTCCAGTGTCTACTAAAAATTTAACTGTTTCGTTCCCCAGCTTTACTGAAACCAGGGGTTCGGCTGGGGAATCCAGTTCCTCAACCCCCGGTCCCCGTCAGTCTGAATCCTCTGTACCGAACACGAGCAAATCTGCCTCTGGAACAGATGCAGACTGAGGTTTCCAATGATCTGTTTGTCTCTTCGGGCACTCATTTTTCCAGTGCCCCTTCCCCCTGCAAATTGCACACTGATCTCTCCTTAGCGGAATTCCATCTCCCAAATTCCCTCTTACTCTATACCCTCTTCTACGTCCTTGTCCTTTCGGAAAACTCCTTCCCTGAGAGGGAGTTTATGCTTGGGCAAATGCAGCTGCCAAGATTGCAGCATTTTGCCTCTTATCTTTCAGTTTCTCCTTTTGTTTTTCCTTTCTCTCCACTTCTTCCCTATTATTGTACACCTTATCTGCAATTTCTATTAATTGCGATATCGACATCCCCGACATACCATCTACTTTCTGAAGCTTTCTCCTTATATCTGGTGCTGATTGTCCTACAAATAATGTAGTAAAAGTTATTTTATTTGCTTCGTCCTCAGGATCCAAGTCTGTCCATTTTCGGGCAGTTTCACATAACTGCTCGTAAAATGCAGAGGGATCCTCAGTCTTACCCTGTGCGATTTGATATAGTTTTGCAATATTTTTGGGCCTAGGCACTCCATGCTTTACCCCATATAGTATTAACCGTTGGTACTGTTTAGTCATTAACCTGCCTGCCCCTGTGTTTTGATCCCAACCCGGTTCCCGGGTCGGCATAAAACGGTCTGGTCCGTCTCTGGCATTTTGCCTTTCATTTTCCTCTTGAGCTTTATCTAATACCATTCTTTTCTCCTCAGGTGAAAGCAAAGTATTTAAAAGCACCTGTAAATCCTGCCAATCTGGATTATGATTTTCAATTATCATTTTAAAGGATTGATACATCTTTTCTGGATTTTCTCGGTACGACCCGGCAGACTCCTTCCAATTCATTAAATCTGTAGTTGACAAAGGGACCTTCACATACACAGGCATCCCGTCTGGTCCGACTGCTTGACGCAGCAGGGCCTGAATCACGGGATTTTGTTGAGCCCGAGTAGCCCGAGTTCTGCCTGCAATCGGGCTACATGCCTCACTTCCCTTATTTCTGCTATTAACACTATCTTGATCTCTTTCAGGAGAGACCAATAATTGTACATCCTCTTCCTCATCACCCGCTTTTAAACATCTTTTCCCAATGCTACAAGCAGAGCAACACCGAGACATTTTCTCTTTGTTTCCCATCATCATTAACACATTTGAATCAGAGATCAACAGCTTACATTTTTTTTCTAGTTTCATGATCATTTCTCAGAGAGAAGAACAAATCTACATATGGGACCTCATCCCATTTGTTCTGTCTTCTGCAAAACAACATAAGTTGCAAGATTGTATTATAGTTTAGCGTTCCCATTTCTGGCCATTTTTCCTCATCCTCCAGTTTATACATTGGCCACCACTGAGTACAGTATTCCTTTAATTTTCTCCTTGTTAAAGGATTCCCACCAAACTTTCTCCAATGTTTCAGGATGCATCCTAAAGGAGAACAGGAGGATACCCCCACAGATTGTCCTGTTCCCATATTACCACCCTTAAAAGAACGTTCTTACCAATTACGCTTTCGTACACTCCAGTCGTCACTGTCCAAACGTGTACAAAGCTTACCTTTGGTTACCACAACCAATTACCCTTGTATCATACCCTCTATGCAATGTCTCTTAATAATTACTGCGTTGCACCTTTGAGTCGCTTACCTGTTCCGACCGGGGAGGGTGCTCACGGAGTCCCCGAACAAAACGGTCGGTGCGCGCTGGAGTCCGATGAGCAGTATCTCCCCGCCGGAACTGGCAAGACGATCCGGGCAAGGCTTTACAGCGAGGTCCCATCTGGGGTGCCAGAAAACTGTTGTCCGAAAAGCGGATTCGTTGCCCGGTGTGCAATGAGCCAATAATTACACACTCAGGAGAGACATTTATTTATTTATTTCAGAGTTGCGCAAGCCTGGGTGCTTGGTGGTCTCCCACAAATCAAGCACACCCCCCCAACTTTTCAGGTAGCATTTATACAATCAAATTTGCCATATTTGTGACTTCCTTCCTCTTATTGCCATATTTGTGACTTCCTTCCTCTTCTACACTGATTGGTTAATGATTTCTTCACATTTCCCTGGGTCCCACCCCTGCTTCTCAAGGTTCTGATCAATTAATTAACACTGCCCCAGCTGGGTCAGTAGGTGTTATCTTCCAAGGCCCTGAGGAAGAAGACATAATCCAGACCCCTTAATCATCACTGTTTTAACAGTGAGAGGAAGCTTTTTACTTCCCAAGGTCTTGGCGCCCAAACAGGCCTTATTTCTCAGCCTTGGCATCCTCCCTTCTGGAGAGTGGGGCACAGGAATGCAGACTGCTTGTAACTCCCTTATCTCTCCAGCCTGCACCAGCTCTGAGGCCTTTTCTTAATGAACTAGGAGCACGGCCTAAGGCTTCAGCAAATTTAGCTACTTATGCTAAGCAAGTGTGCGGCTACTCATGCTAAATAAATTCTATCTAAGATAGAAGTTATCCAAATCTACCTACTTCAAACATTCTTTCTGAGCTTCTCAGGGTTGTCTTGTAACACTGGGACCTTTTAGCACTAGAACTGTTCAGGAGACCAGATGATCAGTGTCCCCTACATTTCACCTGAGTCACCACTCATCTAGCTGCTGTAGACAACTGAAGGTGACCAAGACCTCAGTCTTAAATGAACTGATGAACTACATATTCGTGAAGGACTCTACTTCAGCACCAGGGTCCTGAACAATGTGGCCTGCTGGCCAGATATTTCTCTCCTTCTGCCTAACCCATCAGCTCAGAAGCTAGCCAGAAGAGACCATAATGATCACTCACAGTCTGAACTCTTGCACAACACAGACCGCAGAGCCCACCCCAGTAATTCCTGCATGAATATACTGCAGAGAACTGAAAGTCTCCAGACAGGAGAGAAAGGTGAGGGAAAAGGCAGCAATTTGAGACAGGGCTGGGCCTAATTCAGACACACACGAGTCATTAAGCTAATGTCTCTTAGCTTATTACACACACATAGACACATCCTGCAAGAATAGCCTGAGAAACAGCCTCATGGAATAGGCATTAAACAAATGCATTAAACAAATGCATTAACCAGGGCAACAGTAATCCCTTTTTCTATCCCAGCAGGGCCTGAGGCATTTCTCATCTACAGGACTGCAGCCATTCAGTCACGCTCAGCCCACAGGACTCCCACAGACCCAAAAAGGCAAGAAGCTAAAGACCCCCCCATCGCTGCTTCATGTACAGAGGCTCAGGGCAAAGAGGAGAAAATCTGGTTGATGATATGTGCATGCTGTTAAATACACCTTCCTAAGGAGGACTGTGAAGGTTTAGATTTAGTCATAAAATCTTGAAATGGGAGTGGAGGAAGGAGGCCAAGACTTCTGGGTGTTGTTTGCTGTTCTAGCCATGTTCGTTCAGTGATTCAACCCAGCATTACTGGGTCTTTCAGAAACAGGCCATGAGTCATCACACCGTTGGTTCCTTCCCTCTTTAGAAGACCCACAACCCAGGAGGGAGAACATGAGTGAAGGGCATTTTTACTGATGAAACTGTTTGGCCTCCCAGGATCCCTGGGAGGGCTTATCTCATGCCAGGTCTCTGTATGGCTCAAGCTCCTCCAGGCAAAAGTGGCATAGGGATAGCCTGTTGCCTTCACAGCTCAGTGCTTGAAAGGCAGGATCTGCTCTTCTTTGAAACCAAAGCCAGAAGGGACCTCAGGAGGACAGTCTGCTTTCCCTCTCCAGACAGCATCTGCTCTACCAGAGTCACTTCTGACAGGTGTTTGTCTAACCTTCAACTTAAAAACTTCCAGAGATGACATTTTTGCCACCTCATCTCACTAGTACGTGGCCATACTTAATGCTGGGAAGTTGTTCCTAACAGAATCTAACTAATAGAATAGAACCATCTCTGACAACCTCCAGCACAAAGAAGCACAAAGAAATCCAAGTGCTCAGTTCAGTTGTTGATAGCTCTGGTATTCCTTGCTGTGCCAGCAATGCTGCATGCCTCAGCTCTTCCCCAGGGTTAGCAGCATGAAAGAGTGGAAAACCTAACTCGGATGTTACCGTTATTGTTTTCTAATGAGACCATACTTAAAAATCCTCAACCTAAAGGAAAGCCCTTCTGTGCCATGAACAGGCCAAACACAGGCCCTCCCTCCAACTGCTGACAGGCAAACAGAGGGGGACATTTCCCTGTGAGATGTTTTTCACAACATCCAGAAAAGTTAGGACTCAGTGTCTTTTGATGGGTATGTCTGAACGTAAGCCCCTGCTTGGATATCCTCTGCTCTGCAAATCCCTTAGCCATGCCCCCCCATATGCTTTCTGACCCTGTCCTGCGAGCCATGCTTCACTGTCCAGCAGACCCGCTCCTTCCCTGCCTAACCCCATCCAGCAGAGCATTTGTAACCTCTTCAAGCATGAGAAAAGCTCTTATTTGGCTCTTCAAACTTTCTTAGTCCAACACTCCCCTACGTCCTTCTCCTCCTCAAATACACAGGCATTTCAGGGCTGAGAAACTCTAATCAAACAGGAGATGCTTTAAGAGACCAGGGCTTTGAGCAGAAAGGGTCTTGGTATTTAAACCAGAGAGCCGCCTGCCAGCGAACAGCACAGCCCTTGAACGCGCAAGGAATTTTGACCTCACATAGTGAAATCTCCTAGAACTTTAAACCTTTGTTGTTTTTGTCGTAGTTGTCTCTCTGCCTCTCTCTTGCTTTTCAATTTTCTACTTGGCAACCGTGTTGAAATGATGCAAGGAAACAGCCACTGCTTAACTGCAAATTATTAATTAGATGCCAGGGCGTCTGTGCATAACTGCATGCAGGGCAAGGGGGTCTGTGTCCTACATTACAAAATCAACAAGCCAGCCTGGCATTGCTTTTCTGCCCAGAGATATAATTTAGTGGCAAGTCTCCATTTGCTCCAGAACTGATTCCTAAAAAAGAAGGTACTTGCACAGTCCATTAGGAAGGAGACAAAAAAACAAAACAAAACAAAACAAAAAAACCCATAACACAAAAACACCACTGACCAAGAGCTGTTCCTTTTGCTGTTGAAACTCTTTGCTAAGAGTCTCACTCTCTTAAAACAAATGGTAATTGTTTTCAGCTAGGAGCTGGCCAGAAATAATCTGACTGAAGACATTCTACTGTAAAATACCAATGTGATGAAATTGAGAAAGATTTCAGGCGCTCAGGGCTACTCAGCTCCCCAGGTTTTCCTAAGACTTACAGCCACCCCAGCAGGAGTTGACACCCCTCTGCTGAGACAGCACGTCTGGCCACACATGTCCTCCCAGACTACTGCAGCACAACTGAAAGTAAGTTTGCACAAGCCATGGCTGAAGGCACTGCGGTTTTTGGTGCTGTATGTACACTTTGCCCTAGACACGTCGCTGCTCTGAGGATCTCATAGTTTAAATACTCAAGAACAACAAACATCCCAGGGGAATCCGTTCCAATGGGTAATACCCTCATTGTTAAAAATTAACAACAAAACAATAATCATAGACAGCTGTGCCTTTCATGCCTTTTACAGCAACATTCCCACAGCACGGTGAGGGACATTGTTTGGGATTCACAAACAAATTTTCACCCCAGTTCAGGATAAATCCTTAGACAACTATTTCAGATGTTTTCCCAGCAGGTAACAACCACTTCCCAGCTGACTGTAGCCACAGCATGTCTTCCTGACATGCACATCCTGAGCACTGGGAACTGGGGAGGTTTGATGCTTCTAGGAGCCAAGCTACACATCATGTTTGTGCACCCAGAATTGCTGCCTCCCCTTGTTCTCCACATGGTTTAACTCACAGCATTGTCTGGCCTTGGAGCTGACAGAGACTGAGGAGGCCCTGGTTGCCTCCTTCCTTCTGACAGAGTCTCACTAGGTGCCAGAGGGCACCTAGTTGAGCAGAGAAACAACCACGGCCCTTCCAATCCAAGCAGATAACCTAGCAGAAGAATGACAGAGGCCTGATGGGAGAAGGGTGGAGGGAGGCTGACCAGTCATGATGACATGAATCCTAAAAGGCTGAAACAGGGCACATGGTTTGGAGTGCTCCTGAGGTCCAGCTGGCCAAAGCATGAGTGGTCTTGGGATTCTCATTTGGAAGCAGATCTCAGCCCCTTGCTCATCTTGGCCATTAAAGCCACTAACAGCACCTAGTGAGCTAGGAGCACATCTAGGGAGCACGGTTAACACCATGGTATTACTACTTTTAGGAAACTGCCCCTTGGACTGCTCTGTCCCCCCAGATTCCACTGCCTCCTACTTACTCAGATGCAATCACTTCTCCAGCAGAGGTCAGGTCAGAGAGGAGTCAGACTGTCTTGCCTTGGCCTCACATCTTCCTGGGGCTGTCACTTTTGCTAATCACATTCTCTACACCCTCAGAGGCCTTCTTTGCACAAGGGACATGCAGCAAAGGGGGTTCACTGAGCACACTCCCTCGCATGGCTTCCTGAGGCTGAGCTTCAGTTCAGATCTGACCTCAGGCTTGGGTCTCCTCCACAACTCATAACAGTTCATATTTCTGCAGTCCTGGAAGTGTTAGCCAAGATCAGGGCAGGGGCTTGCAAGGGGCAAGGAAAAGCTGCCACAGTCCACTGAAAGACTGCAGTTGATCGCCATGATCTCACGGCCTGTTGCAAAACAGGAGCAGGCTGATGCAAACCATTGTGTAGGCCTTGTCACAGTTAACAGGAACAGCCAATGCTTGGTCCCTGGCCTGAGAATCAGAAACTCTCAGTAGTCAAGACTGAGAAAACATCCCGGGGGAATCCACTCCACTGGTTAATCATCATCACTCTTAAAAAAATTAGTAACAAAACAATAATACTAGACAGCTGTGCTTTTCATGCCTTTTATAGCAATATTCCCACAGCAGAGTGAGGGGCATTGTTTTGGGTTTACAAACAGCTTTTGGGCAACATTCAGGCTTTCATCTCTTTTTCCATGGCCTACCTCTCACCTGCTAGACTCCACTCATCAGAAAGTAGCCAGCCTGCCACTTCCATTGCAGTAAAATCAACCAGCCAGCAGAAACACACATGCACACACAGAGCAAGCTTGATCCTAGCCTGTGTGAAGCTCAGCATTCCTTCGCATTCTGGGATATGGAAAGAGTTGTTCAAACCAGGCTCATAGCAACCTTTTAGACGTCGTACTCAGAGTTATGTAAAATATTTTCCCTGCTTTGGTAGTTGGCAAACTTTGTTTTATAAGACAAATGGAATTTATTAATGCAAAATATTTATCAAGTCTTTGTATTTTTTTTTTCCAAGAGAGTGGAGAGGTTGACCAGGAGTCTTTCATCTTTGCTGGCTTCTGAATGTTAAAAACACCGCTGATTTGGAGTGAGACCACAAGCTAGAGCCTCTCTCATTTCCACACGAGCCCTTTTTCTGCAAGCAGTGGCAAGTTCTCTCTTTGATAAATGTACCATCTTCCTGCAGTGATGACAGGGAACACTTTCAAAACACATTCTCAGAGGACAGGATGATCTCCATCCTACAGATGAACAACAGAAGCAAAAGGCAGTACTGTGCTAACCTCTTCACAGATGAGCAAAACAAAAAGATATTCTTTGCCTCAAGGATCTCACATCCTCCAAGAGGTACCGGTAAGGTAGGTAAACAGAAAAAAGGGGAGTAGCAGGAATGGGAAGAACTGTACCACTGGCCAATGAAGTAGTCTTATATCCCCACTTATAACCACTCTGGACATTGATGTCCACCATTTGGAAATAAAAGAATGGGTAATGTAGCCAGCAACTCTACTGTCATTAGAGTCCAGGTGAACAACATGAAATTACTTACTACTGCCCAAGTCCTCACTGTAGAAGCCACCATCACCTTAAGCTGCTAGGCATTGCTTTTGTTGTAAAACAAACCAAAGCTCTTGGTTGGGTTGCTGATGGGCTCAGACTACTGACCAATTTCTTGAGGTTTCCACATCTGTCTGGCTATTTATCATCTTATCTTACCTTTGAGTATTTTCTTCTTTGTTTAGATAAGTAGCAGCATAGCCCTCATCTGAGGTTCATAAGAACTTATCATGGCATACACAACAGCTTAGTTAATGAGGTGGACCCACTTTGGATTAAGCACCTGTTTGCTACAGGAATTTCCACTGATTTCTGTGTGATTCTTCATGCACAGAGAACATACAGTTTCAGCTGGGTAGGGTTAAAAAATTAGTTAATGCATGGATTATTTGTTTCCCTTCTTCCATTACATGACCTGCATCTACTGTACAGTTAAAGGTGTGTGGGTTTTTCCCCCCCCCCCCAATACTACTTTTACAGATTCTCCCTTTTATCTCAAATTCAGTCCATTACAGTAAAAGCAATTTCACACCCAATGGCTTGAATGGAAACAGACATGGTTGATGGAGACCAAGCTTCCTCCTTTAGACAGTCAGCTTGGCCTCACAGCCGGGATATCAGAGAATCTTACTCTGCATCCAATCTTCTCCCTTCGAAGGAGAAACCCAGTAGTAAATGGTGACTTGGAAGAACTTTATCCAGTGAAAAAGCCAAGGGCTCTCTTGGTCTACCACTTGGCATCATCTGTGAAATAACATTTATCTGGAATAATCAGGTCCTTAACATAGTGCCTCTTCCCACCTTCAAAGAACTGAAGCCTTTCCAGAACTGACTGAACTAGAGAACGAAGTAGCTACTTACAGGTCATTTGTCTCAGGATGGGCAACGGCTGCAGAATACAATGTTCCTCTTATAATATTAGATTTTAATCAAAGGAATGGAGATGGGTCACAGAGCAAATTCCTGAAGCCAAACTCATGAGTTATAAATAAGTATTCCTTGGCATGGACAGAGGCCTCTTTGGAAAAGCCCAGTGAGTCAAGGCTGAAAATATTCCATTTTTGTGGACAAAGTATATAAAAAAGTCATCGTTAACAGGAGAGCTACAAGATCTGCTAGGAGCTGTTACCTGCTTTGCAGGTTAATGGGCCCATGTCATGTAAGTGGGACAACATTGTGAAGCTCTAAGCAGAAAAATGTGAGAAAAAATAAGCACCTTGGAGGAAAAGCAGGTAATCATCATTTGGCCTGGACTCTTCTTCCAGTTGATGGCCTCTTTGGTGCCAAGGTAAGCCCTTGGCTTTACAGTCCTCTGCCCATCCCAGGCTGTATTGCAATGAATATAGCCAAAACTCAATTTCAACTGCAGCAGCTTCCCCATGTCCCCATACATGGCTCTTTCTGTGAATCACAGAATCACAGAAGGGCTGAGGTTGGAAGGGACCTCTGGAGATCATCTAGTCCAACTCCCCTGCTCAAATAGGGTCACCTAGAGCATGAGAGCACATTTTCAAGGATTGTGTCCAGATGGCTTTTTGAATATCTCCAAGGAAGGAGACTCCACAACCTCTCTGGGTAACCTGTTCCAGTGCTCAGTCACCCTCACAGTAAAGAAGTTCTTTCTCATATTCAGACAGAACTTCTTGTGTTTCAGTTTGTGCCTCTCATCCTATCCCTGGGCACCAGTGAAAAGGATCTGGCCCCATCCTTGCTACACCCTCCTTTCAGATACTTATATGCATTCATAAGGTTAGTCCCTCAGCCTTCTCTTCTCCAGGCTGAAAGGGGAGCTGAAAGGCTAAGACTCTGAATACACGGGAATCTAACATCATTATTCCAAACACGAACACTCACAAAGCAGGTCCATCAGATTTCTGAAGGCTAGAAGAGCATGCAGGAGGCAGAGCAAAGCCCAGAGAATCTTTCACAGAATCTATATTTCTAAAGCCTAGGTCAAAGCCTTGACTGGTGTAGCCCAGCAGTAATGGATCTGTAATTGCACAGAAATAAGAAACCCAGGCCACAGGGTCAAGGGGCAGCCATGACAGTGCACACAACAGCAGAGCTGTTGAGAGGAGGTCCAATTCATACTTCTACCTGAGGGATACACCAGATTTTCAGGATCAAAGCATGCTGCCAGCAAATCCCCAGAAAATGCAGGCTGCACACAGGGGAGCTCAGATGGTGTTGCTGTGGAAAACCCTTTGCCCTCTGGGTCAGGGGAGACACAGAGACAGAGCTACACAGTGTAGCAGGAAGAGCTGCACTCAAGAAAGACGTGAGTTAAGAGTGGACTAGAGAAGAAACACAAGGTGGGCAAAGTTGAAGTGGAGTCAGCCATTCAGATCTCCAAACAATGCTACTGCTGCAAAATGGGCTCAGGTGGAGCTCAAGGGAAGTTCGGAGCCTGACACATTAATGGATGTTAGAGTCCTAGGAGGTGGTTTCTTTTAGAGAGATATCAGGCTTTCGGTCACACTGTGTTGGCTTCTCCCATCTTTCTTTACTTTTGCAATTTAAGATGTAACAGTGGAACTGCCCATTGCCTGGAGCAGAGGGAGAGAAGCAGCCAGCGCCTGAAGCTCCAAGCTGCAAAGTTTGCATTTCACGGCCTGGCTGTAGGCCTCAGCTCCAGTGCCGCTTCTAGATCAGTTAAAGTAGTGGGGTAAAAACAAAATAAGCACGGCAGCATCATTCATTTGCTAATTGGCTACTGAAAGACAGACATCAAATCTGTGATTGCAATGAAAGGGTACAGTCCAACTTGCTAAAAACAGAAGAAAAGACAAGACAAGGCAAAGGAGGAGAGGAAATAGACCAAGTTTCTCAGAAGCACCCCAAAATCCAGAATTCCAACTCCAGCAGGCTCAGCAGGGCAGTGAGGTAGGCCCTGCTGACCACCAAGCAAGCACTTTTTACAGCTCTAGTTAGAGAAATCCTTTCTTGCAGAGCTGCCATAGTTCATACGCTCAGAGTAGCACTGTACAGAGAGGAAAAGGGTGAGGGCTTTTCGGGAAGAGGGGGGTGGAAGAAAAAAAAAAAGAAGAAGAAAAAAGAGCACATACCCTGCGCTGGGAAAGCCACACCGATGAGCTTGTTAACATTTGAAGAGACTGCCTGGCGTAATTCCTTACACAGTTTCCTGCCAAGAATTTGCAAGAGGAAAGTATATTTAGCAATCCAAGGCATGCCAAAGCCTTGTCAAGAGAGGGGAGGGAAGGAGGGGGGGGGGAAAGAAAAAAAAAAAAAAAAACACCACACGCACACACACTTTGAATATGTGGGATAGCTATTAGACATTTTCTAAGGAGCCATTTTCAAAATGCATCCAGGCATCTAATAAGGGCACCCGAGGCATATCCACAACTCTGCCACACTCCATGCCTCAGAAGACGTCCATTAGAGATCAAATACACAGAGGAAAAATGTTACCAATGGCAACTGCCCATTTTCAAGCACTGGGGCCAGTTTCAAGCATGTGATTTTCTCACCATGAGCCATTGGAAACATACAGTCTCATACCACCACATGTCACTTTCTAACATTGAGGAATCATTTCTCTAAACAAAGCCATGAGCCATGCTGCAGAGCTGGGAAGCACAGAGATATGCCAGCCTCCCGCTTTGGTGGGAGCTGTACCGCCAGCCCTGTGATGCTGATTACCCATTCACCAGGACAGCATTCCTGGAGGGAGCTGGTGAACATTCAGGTGAGATGAGCAGCAGCTGGAGGCACATGAAATTTGAAAGTATGTTGTAGCCCATTAAACTGGCACTCAATCATCCTGCAGCCCTGGTTGACTCTCCCACTGGCCAACACTGAGCTGCAGAGCCAGGAACTAGCTGCATCCCTGAAGCTTCCTCCTCCCTAAGAGACCTAGAAAACATTTCCAGGACAGAGTATATCTGCCTGAGGAATGTAACTCACCTGCATTGGTCACTCTTGTTTTTGAAGCATCACTATAAACTTTCTGGGGACGCAGCATAAGGGAAGAGGTAAGAAGGAGCTCAGGAAGGCAACTGGTGGCCTTGGATCTTGGACAAGGATGAAGGCAGCCAAGTAAGTGGTGAGGCTATGAGAAGCTGTTTATTAAAGTTAGAAATTGCATGAGGATCTGCTCCTTGGAACATGGCGTCCATCACTTATAACTGTCAGGCTCCCTTATGGTAAACTCCCCAAGTGAAAAACAAAGCCAAAAGGAGATCCTTGAACATGGCCTGAGTTTGCACCATCCTCAAGTCATGATGCACACAAGGGACAACCAACACCTGTGGCTGAGGTTTTGCAGTCCAGTGAGCCCTTGGGCCCAACAGTCCTTCACATGAAGCATAACACAAATACAGATGGTTCCCCCATCCCAAGGCTTTGGTACTTTGAGTCACTACAGGTCACTTGAGACTCCCTACAGACCAAAGAGGCTGCTAGCAAGCAGGAGGGAGCAGGAAACTCAAATAGGGAAAAGTTCAGGCATTTCTTTTCCTTTCAGAAGCAGATAAATGCTTAACTGATGGACATCAGAATGAGGATAGTTGCCCTGAGGTGTTCCCATCTTTGGTTTCCAAGGGCTATTGGGCTGCCAAAGCACCTGCCTGTCACTTTGACAATGGCCACCATCCCCCTCGGTTGTACCCTTGATACTGCAAAAAACCCTGTGAGATGGACAGATTGCTCTGAAAAAGCTGTCCCCTTCCCATCTGCTCTTCAAAAGCAACTGAGGTCTGACCTGTTCAACCACATCTACAGAACAGTCAGATTCAAAGTCTCCCTTTCCATCAAACCCTCCTCCAATTCCCAAAGCTATAGCAGTCCAGATGGATAAGACACTGCCTTAAGCTCAAACCTTCAGGACAGGTGCCAGCACTTTGTTCCGTCCTCGTACAGCACCTAACATGACTCTGTTCAAGTTCCTGACTAAGGCTCAGACTCAACTACAAATATACTGAAAGTAGTAAGTAAAGTTGCTGAGAATTTGTGTTTTCAGCCTAGAGTTCCAAAGGAAACAACAAATTTTTGATGATTACCTGGCCAAATCATGCAGTTGATACATCAAAATCTCCCAAGGTAAATACAGGGTTTTGACAGAATAAAGACAACTACAACTCTTAAGATGTGATCACAAAACCCCCAGCCCCAACCTCCCCATTGCTATCTCCTGATGTCTTTTGGTACAGACCCCTGCTTCAATATAAAAGCACCGTCATGTTCTGTTGGGGGGGGGGGGGGAAGTGAGGGAAGAGAGAGAAAGAAGTGAAATACTGAGCCAAGAAGCTAAGCAGTAGGTGTACAGGTGAGCAGAGATGGGAAAGGAAGTGAAGGAGAAACAGAAAGAAAGCAGCCTTGCAACCCTGACTAACAGAGCGGCAGTGTCGCCCACTGGCTGCCTGCAGCATTGCCAGCAAACACTGATCTAACCACAGCATCTTTCATCTTTCCTACCCCCTCTATCTTGTACTCTATTCTATTGGCAGCCCTTAAGGCTGACTAGTACAAAAGCCCATGCTCAAGAGAAGGCTAGGGTACCACAGCGCTCAGGAGAACATGACAGCCCCAGGAGCACTGCAGGCACAGCCCACAAGACCAAACACCATTCCGATCTTCTGTTCCTATGTCCACCCTGCCAGGCTTCCATCCTCTACAAATATTAATCTGAAAGAGAATTAGTATCTTCCTCAGCAGGAACAGAAGTCACCTTATATAGAATACAACCTGTGCAATCACCCTGAATTATCAAGGCAGTGAAGACATTCTCTGCACCAGCTAATGAGCTGCTACTTCATAGCAGTTGGATAGGCTTTAATGAGAAGCCCATTCTGTAATTACAACCACTGCAGGTTAATGAAGACACCACAGAGGAGTGCAGAATCAGATCTCCACACTGAGGGAAATGGACAGAGAAGGGCATGGAAATGCAATCCAAGAACACTAACTCAAAAACAAGAGGCAAAAAAAAAAAAAAAAAGCAATGCCTCTCAGCTTGTAGAGGCACCTTGTTTTGGGAGCAATGAGATCTCGTAACACACACCTCTGCACAACAGCAGTCCATAGCCAGCTACAAGCCTTAGAGACAGCAGGTATATTTGAACTCCCCAGGAGCACACTGACCACTTAAGGATGGATTTCAGTGGCCCTGGAACTCCAGAAGAGAACAGGACACACTTGAGCAGGAGATCTGCATCTATTCCAAGGACAGAGTAGCACTTTTCTCTGGCAGCGAGGCACAGCACTGACTTTCCTATGTCAGATGAATCACATCCATAACCTTCTTATCACTACAAATCCCTGCAAAGATTTGCTCCAGTAGGAGCATTTGATCCAGATGGCCTTGGACCTCCCCTTCAGCTTTAATGAAAATATAGCATTTCCCCCTCCTGTTCTCTAGCCTGCTGCCCAGGAAACTGGGCTGCCATCTCAGAGCTGCCAGGTCTCCCCTGCCTCAGTTGGCCACACGTTACCTCCACAGCGAAATCATAGCACCTCTGCAGAGTAAACATGCCAAGCCCTTCAGAGCCCCTTCTAGAAATAAAGAGCTGTACAACCACAGCAACAGCATTGCTTCCTCCTAAGCACAGCAGGTTTTTTTTTTTTTTTTTTTAACCAGTGAAGGCTTTCATATGATGAACTTAAAATCAGCAGTGCACATGTGCACAAAAGGGCTCACATTTCAATCAAAAATGTCCTTAAAGTAACAGAAGACATCTGTATTTTGATTTGTGTTCCTAGCATACAGTGCTGTCCTTGCTCAGAAACTTTCTGGACAGCACTCTCCCAATATGATGATGCACAGACATGTGGCCAAAATGCCCTGAGCTCCCTCATCTCCAGGTGAGCAGGCAACTGGTATCTCCACTCCACCTCTTTCCTGGGGTCCAAGCAGGACACAGCTGTTTCTTGGCATCCAGAGCCTACAGATCTGAGCACTATCACCAACCCTCACAGGGCTCCCAGGCCAACGCCCCAGCCCTTCTTTCTCTCAGAGGTCCCCCTAAAGGATGGTTCAGCTACTTGCAAAGCAGCTCCCAGACCACAGAACTTCATAACCTTGTATACATATGTAACCCAAAGTTAGGGGCAGTGTCCCTTAACAAGGGACTCACTGAGGCAGGTCAGCAGCTGTTATTCAGAGAGACAAGATACCCTCATAGTAGCTCTAAGACCGTGGCAACCTCACACACCATTCATCTTCTCTGCAGCAGGAGAAGCAAACAGGAAAAAAGCCCGCTGCTTTAGCTGTTCCAGCTATCCACATGCCAGTATGCAAGCCACTCCCAAGGGAGCAGAAACTTCTTCATATCTGAAAAGAAAGTTCAAGACAGTTTGGAAGCAGCACCTCAAGAGCTATGTGTTTGTGTTGTGGTCAGCACAAACCAGGACTAGTGACAGCAGCACTTTGGGCAACTGGTCTGACTAAGCTAGAATGTCGGACAAATACCTAGAGAATGCTGCAGGGATGCCATGTAATAAAAGCAGTAGCAGCAGCAAAGAGACAGACTTCAATTAAAAAGCTTCTTAAAACTACAGGTTTCTTTAATAACTCTGCTAAAAGGACACACTTGTGGACCATTTCCTGTCTGAAAGCAGATTGCCATGATGATGTTCTTTTGCATACCTATGTTCATTTACATCTAAGAAAATGCTTCAAATGGGAGCCACCCATCGCCACCTCCATATCAAACCTGCCACACAATACCATTGCCCCGCACCCAGGCAGAAACAAAGTGGGTCATCATGGTAAGTGTGCAGTGCTCTCTCCCCCAGGATTTACACCAGCTCCTCAGGGAGAAGGACCTCCTATCCCTGCACACAGGGCATCTCTTCTGGTGGAGCTGCTCCAGGATCCCCTCCAGCAGGGCCAGGGAGGAGCTGCCTTGGAGAGGGCAGCTGAGAACCCACTAGTGCCCCTCAGCACCTCTCCCCACTCACCCTCCCTTCCAGCCTCACACTCCAGAGCACTCTGCTCAGCCTCCTGCTCCAAACCCACTAGCTAAATGCAAGACTCATTTCCCCCTTCCAGCTCTGCAAACCACAATTCAGCTCCCCCCCCCCCTCCCTTTCAGGCACTGAATTAAAACACTTTTTCTTAAGAGTTCAGAAATGTTTCAAATGTTAAAACAGTCAGTATCTCTAAAAACCTCCTGGAAAACACAACTGACAGATATTGAAGCTCTATGTATGCTGCCCTTGCCACAGGCTCCTCCCTCCATCCCCTTGACATCCTGGCCTCTAAGACGAAACTGGAGATGGAAGTCACCCAGGTATCAGCCTCTGCCTTTGGTAGGTAATGTGAAGGATATACAGCTTAGTATGAATGACACTGGACACCTGAATACCTAGTTTTACTTTACTAAAAAAGTTTGCAGCACTGAATCAAAAAAAAAAAAGTTTAGAAAACAAGTTCAGGAACACTGAAGTTAAACTTCTGAGCCGCAGACAGGCTTTTTCCAGCTTTGTCTAGGTTTTTCTATTCCAAAATATGTTCTGAATGCATCTTACGATGATACCAGGCTCATTAGTAACATCATTGCTGTAACTCATCGTCACGCCAAATCCATTTAAAGACAACATCGGAGCAAGAGTTAGCAGCCACTACTGTTACCTGCTTACTGTTTTTCCTCCAGAAGCCAAAGATTATCAAAGACCTGTACTTTCTGACCTGTACTGCTAAGGACAGAAGAGGTACTGTAGTCACCAAAAAACCTAGACAAAAAACAAACCCATAACCTCACACCAAATCCAAACTCACCTGACAAGCAGACTGTAAAAATACATTTCTGTATCTTTTAAGCTTGACAGTATAAACTCAAGACTGAATGTCCCCACAGTCAGTTCAGCATGAAACTTTTACTGTTTCAGTTCAATATGGATTAGGGAACCTGAACAAATAGACATGAGAGCCTCCTATCAGGAAACAGAAAGAGCAAGCCAGATAGAGCAGGGAAGTAGTAACAGCGATGGAGGAAGACAGCTGCTCTTGTACCATTTCAGTCTCTCAAAGCCAGTCATAGTGCTCTTTTTCTCTCCATCTTGCAGCACACACCCTGACCCCCAAGGACAAATAAGAAGAGGCAGATATATTCTCTCCTCTCACATCTGTCCATTCCTCCACTCATATCTGCTGTACTGTCCCTCAAGGCTCAGAGATGAAGGATATATCAAGGTGTCTCAGGCTTCTTCACAGCTATTTAAGTTTTCCTCTGATCCTCCTCACACATTTGGGCAACAGAACCAGAGCACACAACTAACTGAAAAGTGTTTTTTAACAGCTTAACCCATAATAAGAGCTATTCAACCATGAGATAAAACTATCAATGCCTCTACAATTATACCTACAAATACAGTGCATCCAGAAAGATGGGACTTTGTGCAGAAAGATGAACACAATTCCAATCCATATTTTATTGGTAAAAGGACAGATCTTGATCTTGACAGTGGTGAAAAAATACATTTCACAAGGAGAACAGCATGTAGCTTCTACTGGTCTTTTAATTCTTTCAGTCTTCTAATCGCAGATTTGACTGTCACTGCAGAGGTGGTACTGGAAGAAGAAGCAGAGTCATTTGTACACTGCAGCAGAAGCACATCCTGCCCCAGCATTGGGTTTTTTTTTTTTTTTTTTTTTTTTTTTAAAGACAAAACACTATTCATTTCAAACAGTTACTGCTTGATTGCATTGTCAACGAGGGGGATAATTCCACCTTGATTTTCGTGACAAAGTATAGGTCCATGTCTAAGGAAACACGCACAATTTTAAAAGCTGTATTTGAACTCAAATTATGGCATATACATGACTACATGCACAGGGATGTGGGCTTGATTCCTAGCCACAGCAAGGCACTTCAAACAGTGGACACAGACAAGAAATCCAGAAACCTGTGGTATTGAAATATACACTCAAGAAGTGCATATGGGCTTAATGCTACCGCTACTCTAAAGGGGAATATACAACCCCAGTCACCTATAAAGCTTGATGTCCAAATTCCATATGAAATAGAACCAGTTCTACTCTGTCCATTTCACTTCTTTCTTACAAGGACACTGTGTGTGGGGCAATAGTATCTTCTACCAGAACTGAGGGGAGGGAGAGTAAAGAAAGGGAATAAGCAAGGGCACCATCACAGAGTTAGTGATTTAATGGTTTTAATAGAAAGAAAAAACAAAACAAAACTTATTTACACTCAAAAGAATTGAAAGGAAAAATAAACCCCAGGTAAGAGGCCTAATTTCTTAGAAGCTGTTGGAGCTCTTTAAGAATAGGTTAGACAGGCATCTGATGACATCCGTATAGCTCATTATGCCCCAATATGGTTGGGCAGGCCAGCCATCCTTTCTGCTCCTTCTCTTCCAACACCATCAAAAAATTAGCTCAAGCATACTACCTTGTACAAGTGAGAGCTATTGCATCTCCAGTAAGAAATGCTACTATGACTGAGGCAGAAAAGAGACTGCTTAGGTATTAATGTTTGTTTCACCATCTGCAGATGCTTGGATTTCTTTTCTTGAAGCTTTAGAGAAGATCAAGAACTTACATTGTTTAAAAGTAAAATAGCTGCTCTGATAAAGCCCATAATGACCATGAAACTTTGGAGGGACCCAGCAAAAGTAGTAGTAGTAATATTGTAGATGAAATGCAATGTTCACAGAAGCTGGGCAAAAGATATCGGTAAAAATTCAAAGTACTTAAAATTCCAATCAAATTTTTAACAATACTGGAGAAAAAAAGCCCTGCATATGTCACTACATCAGACAAACAGATCTCCTTAATGGCTAGTGCCTTAAAAAAAAAAAAAAAGAAAAAGAAAAACAAATAAAACGTTGTATAACATATCAGCTACATGAAAACAAAGAAGTTGCCATATTTCCTTACTTGTAAGTCCAGGCACCACCAGCAACTGTCTTCATGCAGGATCCACAGTGCCAGATACCCACAGCCTTCCTTTTCATTTTGGTCTGTTTAAAAACAAACAAACAAACTCCACTATGCACTCTCCATCAGCTAGAGGAAACAACAATATACACACTCTAGAATTACTTCAGAAAAACAAACTTCAGATGAGGATTTCAGCGTCACACTACAGCACTGACCATAAGCCTACTTAGAACAAGCAAAGATAAACGTTTTTATTTGGATCACTCAGAACAGAAAAAAATTCTTTCTGAAATATTTTTTCATTCAGGTACAAAACATATTTCTATACACTATACAGATTTCTAAATACACTGTCAATAATGCAGCTCTTCCTGAGAGGAAAAGAATAGTGAAATTAAACTGGAAATAACACCAGGTGAGAATGGCAGTTATTACTACCAATTTCGCACCCATGTTATTAGTTCTACTTGGACATCCTCAAATTGTTCTAAACTGGAATCCCTATAAAGAATACCAAAACAGTGAGCAGGTACCAAATTCCTTCCACCTATGGAAAACTATTATATTACAAGGATGGCAATGGGTTTGCCCATAATAGATTTATGCTACTGTTGAAAACAGGGTTATCAAGCCAACAAATTTTATATTAAAGATCTTCAATATAACAACCAGAGAGAAAGCTTTTTCAGTTTCCAGACACTTAAAAACACCTGCATTAGTGATATCAATAGAAATTACTTGGACAAAGAACAAGCTGATGGGCCTCTCAAACTGTCAAGATCCAAATTCCAAACTGAATTTTGGTCGTGTGTAAGAAGGTAGTCTTATTTGCTCTTATCAGTCATTCTTCCCCATCCAGAGCTATACAGCACACAAATACTTCTATATTTATATAATAACCTGCTATCAAAAATTTCAAGTGGAAAAAGCAAGCTTCCTACTTCCCCCGAATAAGCTGTAAACTTAATGGAGAAAAATCAAGCCATGTATAACAAGTGCATTATTTTAGTTTTGTCACGTCTTTCTATTAGGTATCTAAAATATACAGTCTGACATTTCTCACTCCTTCATGTAATGAAAAATAATCTAAGCTTGTTTTCATTCAACTACCACAGAACGTAAATCCTGAAACGTCTGTTAAGTCTTTTTATTTTAAAACACAAGAGAGATTTTGACAGTAGGCTAAATTTCACAACGAACCCACTACTGTCTCAAAACCAGTCAAGTTATTACTTTTCCAGTAGAAAAATTACTGAAGCAAAAACTGCATTTCTCATGTCAATAGCAAAAAGCTGATTCTGGGAACGAGGTCTCTCACCTTGCCACAGAAGGAGCAGGTATACTTAGCGTGCTGGCTAATTTCAATCTTCTTTACCATTTTCCTAAGGGACGCACCGTAGCGGGTACCGTATTTACCCACAATCCCAACCTTCTTGGTGCGCTTAGCCTGGTGGGAAACAAACCGGCATCAGCTTGACCGCGACCGCCATCTCTTCGCAGCGCACCGAGCGAAGCGCTGAGCCCGCGGAGGCGCAGGGCCCGCTCGCTCCCCCGGGGCCCCCACTGCCGCCCCTGTCCCGCCGCCGCCGGCCCCGGCGAGAGCGCGGCCTCCCCCCAGCGCGGGATGAGGTCTCCCCGCGGGTAGGCCCCGCACAGGCCCCCGGGCTCCGCAGCGCCGCCTCGACTCGCCGGAAGCTCCGCTCTGTCCCTCGCCGGGTCCCGCGACCGCGGCGCGGCGGCCCCGGAGCGGATGGCGGCGGATGGACCGCGGAGGCGCCGACACTACTCACCATCTTGCTGGGGTGCCGCTGGGCGGAGAGGGAAGACCGCGCTGCGCATGCGCCTTATGAGTCGTGGCCGCCGGAAGGGGGCGGGGAAGGCCGTGGAGCATAGAGAGGACGGGTCTCTCTGTACTGTGGTGGGGCGAAGCTCTATGGTCGCCAGGGCTCTCCCTGCCCTTGCAGCGTCGCAGGTCCCCACGAGCGGGGGAAAAACTTTCCCACCAAGCGGCAGCTTCCCCCCCCGCCCCTTAATGCCGCAAATTTGTCCCCCCCAGTAACGGGCATATATAAGTCCTCCAAACTCACAAACTGGAATTTATCTGCTGCTTGGGTTGGAAGGAGCATCACTCGGAAAATACCATGCAGCCATGCGGGGCTACTGCAAACACCCAAGCTGTAAAACTGATCCATATCAGCCGGGTTTTATTGGATTGGAGATTTAGCCAGAGAATACAGATTTCTGACTTTCTAGCCAAGGAAGTTATAAAGAGTGAATGTAACTGCCTTCTTCTTAAAAAAAAAAAAAAAAAAAAAAAAAAAAAAACCAGTAATAGGTAGATGTTAGAATAAAAGAGGAACAGCAAACTAGTCTGGAGTTTAGAAGGAAAGAGAAACTATTGAGGATAAATTCTCAACCTTAAAGACACCAGACCCCAAAACAAAGATTTTAAACTACACAGATACACAGTAAGGTGCAACCAATCAGATTTCCTTGTTGGTCACCAAGTATTGAGCCAAACAGGCATAAAACCTTGTTGCGCCCCAGGCTCAGAAGTGGATTGCCAGGGCCCAGACAGTACCCCACAGACACCCAAAAAATGCTATATGCCTTTATCATAAATACAAAAGCACAGGGCCAGACACTGAAATAAAGCACAGTCTGGGTGGTGCGACCCAGGGAGGGATTTCGCCATCGCTCAGACCAAGTGGAGCAGACGTACATGAGTGAAACATACACCGACGCCACTGAGTTACAAAGCTCATAACAGGATTAACAACCCATTAACCTCCATTAAGAAATAATCTGGTTAGGCTGAGAGGTTTTTAATGTTCAAAACTAGCCGTAATTCGTCACTTTGCACAAAGAGGGAGCAGAGGACTGCTGAGCCCACCTGGTGAAACCACCCCTAGGTATTTCTGGCAGAGTAGCAACACTCACCTCATTGCCACCGCAGAGACCCCCCGTTCACACGCCATCCGGGTGAGCTGGGTCCTTCACCCTAGCGGTTCCTACAGGAAGCCTGCAGAACAACGTACATTTGCTGGGTCCAACCCTCTTCCTAATTTCCAGCCTGTGCTTATTTAGGACTCATTGTATACCCAGTGTCCTGGAACTAAGTTAGCTTTTCTCTGTCTGGTGTTCGTACTTTTGAGGTGCTCATGGACAGACATCATATCCCCTCTTGGCTCTTGTTTTGAGGGTTTGAACACTTGCATTTAATTCCCTCTCATGTGATAGACTCCCTGCTGCCCTGATCATCCCTGTAAGCCCTTCTCCAGTTTGAGCGAGTCTTTCTGGGAGACAGTGGGCCAGGGCTGTGTTCCAGATGAGGGCTCAGCGGGGCTTTAGGCAATGGTATTTATATCTCCCACTGTTGAGTGGGAATCTCTCTTTCAATACATCCTAGGAGCATATCTGCCCTTTTCAGGTGCTCATCATAATGATGACTCACAGGATACATCTTCAAATACCAAAATATTAAAAAAAAAAAAAAATCCTTTGGCTATTTGGTAAAGAAGTCTGTCAGCCAGCACATCCAGGACAGAGAATCTACTGCTGTTCTCCAGTCTGTATCTACAAAATTAGTTTTCTGTGCCAGTACAGTGCCTTGTCATGTCCTTTGTCTACCGGTATTACAGACAGCTCTGCCCATAACCAAATCCAGCTCTCAGATTACAGCCATCTCCCAGCACGATCACAAGAAAAGCATATTTCCAAGTGACTGTGAAGATAGGATGAATGCAGACAGGCCAGCACAGCTCCAAAATCCTTGTCTTGTCAGTTTGCCACCTTGAACTTTTCTGCATGTCCCAGACTGGCTGGTCATACATACTGCAGCAGTAGCTCAAACTGCTCCATTTCATTGCTGAGGTCCTGTTATCTGTTTTTTTTCTGGTTGGGCATCCTTCCTAAAACATGTCTTTCTATTAAGTGGGTGAGAATACACATACATGTGTACAAGCAAGTAAATAGCCATGGTAGGATGCTCTGAGACCCAAGCTCTGTTCCAGTACAGCAGTAAAATGGCTGTAGTTCTGAGTTCCTCCAAATTCAAACACACCCAGGCTACACAACGTTGTGGTTGCCCTAATAGTGTTTCTCATATAGTAGATTGATGAACATGATCAACATATTTATTGTCTTTTTCATTTGTGTTGTGACAGCATCAAGATATCCTAATGCACTAGATCATGTAGGAGACAGCCTTGCCTCAAGCTGCTCCCAGAACACACAGAACAACAAAATAAGATGAAAGAACTCCAAAAGGCATCCTCTTTAAGAGGTGAAGAATGGAGGCCCAGAAGAAACCACAGGTGTCACAGAACTTTCCACAGGTCCTTCTTTCAACGTCACTGGGCTTCAGACAACGCCGACAAGTTATGGCTATACTGTCTTTGATGGGCATGTGTAGGAGGCCCCAAGAGCATTGCATGTTCCTGAGTCTGCAAGTGGGCCTTGCTGGCAACCTGCAGACTGCTGTGTACAACTTCTCATCAGCAAACCTTGGAGATACTATGTGAGCCTGCTGGCTGCATCCCAACCACCTCCTCATCATACTAATGACAGACTAATAGTGTAATTGGGCTAAGAAAAGCATGCAGAATCTTTCTAATCCCTTGATGTAATGACTAAAAGCACTTTTCTGTAAGAGATTCTTTCTCCCTTTTTAATCTAGCAAGGATAAAGGGAATCTCAAGTGTACTTGAAGAGCCTTTGTAACTATGCAGCAATCCAGCTGAGATTTTATGGGTCATTATCAAAGAGGTACACCTAGCATTCTTCTAATGGGGCTAGGATTTATCAATACATGGATAAGACAAATTGAGTTTATGAGAACCAGAATTCTCCAAGGATACTTTCAGCAGAATTCAGAAAAAATACTATTTTGCTGTAGCTTTACAAGGAGGAAAAGAATTTTTCCTATAGGAGATGACAATATGGGTATACAAATAAGGTCTTCCATTTTTTTTTCCCAGTAGGCAGATGGCAACATTTCTCACCCCTAGCTCAAAACCACCTTCCCTAAAACAGGAAAGATCACATGTCCTAGAAACAGATTAAATACTTCATGCTCAAGAAAAAAGTTGTTTAGAGACACTTAAGAGTGCGCTTTTATCTCCTGGCCAGTTGTTGCAGCAAGAGAAATGATGTTTAGCTTTAACTCTCAAATCGAGAAATGAAGCATTTCCCTCAATTGGCCAATCACACATTCCTTGCTCCTACTCTTTGTACACACACTTGTACACACATCAAAGCACCTTCTGCACAGTCATGAATGAACTGCAACAGTCTCTAGCCAGCACTAATGCATGCACACTCTGTAGGGCATTTCCATGACTACAGTTCCTGTAAATGGGATAATCAAACCCTTTAATGCAGGAAAAAATATCCCAGTTATTATCAGGTTGATCTTGTAGCACAAACCTTTTGCTCCTCTACAGTGAAAAAGCAGGCTTTTTGCCAGTATCTGGTATCTGCCCACAATCAAACAACCTACCTACCTAGCATGTTAGCTCCTGGCCTCCAAAAGCTAGATGCAAGCCTTGAGCTTTGCCTCCCCCTCTGTCCCTGCCCCCTCCACAAATTATGGCCATAAAATATAGATAACTGAAACCTCCATGAAATTATATTTTCTCCCCTACTCCCCAGTTCCATTTGCATGACACTAGCCCATTACCAAGTATCTTCCGGTACTAAGACCAGAAGGGGGAAAGACATGAATTTGGGATGTTACACTGCACTGGAAACAGTACACAAGAAATGAAAGATGACTGTGCAGAGATGCCTCAAAAGACTAGTCATGATACACAGAGCCATTTGTCTTTACATCAATAGTGGCCTCTAGAAGTTTTGCAAAGGCATCGCCACGGTAAGATGGAATCAGGCTACTCACAAGGGACAGGGATTTTGAAAGGAGTGAAAGAGCAGGCTTGCTCAGGTGGCACAGAGGCTGAGAGTTCAGGTCTCCCAGTTCACAGCACTGACAATGCTGTGAACAACAAAAACTATTACAAATCAAATACAAGCATTTTAATCACTACATTAAGCAACAGTGCTGCTTCTAGCATTCTTCCTGTAGCCAGCACAGATGTGTAAGGAGAGTCAATAGCAGGTCCTATGGTACCAGCCTAAATGTCATATGCAAGTAGGTGGTGATTCATTTGATAAGCAAATATCATAGGAGCTTCCCTTTTGAAGGCTGATGTATTATAGAAAGCCCAAACAGAAACGTCCCTAGAGAGACCAACCCTGTAGTCACTGTATATATTTAAGATAAACATTAGTATGTATTTCTCAAGCTTAAGGTCCAAAGGGCAGATGAAATTCTAAAATAGAAAAAGCACCCAAAGCTTGGGAGCTATGAGTTAAAACAATGTTTTAAAGTAAGCTCAGAATCATTTTTTCTGCTCTTACAAAAAGAGAACAAAAGTCTGCATACATCCCCCTCTCCTCACTCATCTGTGGAAGTAAGTCTTGAATCTTAAAGAAAGAACACACACACCCCTTTCCTGGGCAGCCAAGTTGAACCACTGGCAGTCAACCCAGCCTTCACCCTCCCCAGAGACAAGAAGCAGGTGCCACAGAGCAAGTCCTTGGGGTAAGATTTAGCAGATGAGGCCAGAGGTCAGCATTCCCAGGAGCACGTGTGCCTAACTGGCAATACACACCTGCTGTTAGACAGTTCAGGAACTTGGCTTCAAGGTACTGACTGCTCTACACACACACACAAAGGTCTGGGGCTCTCTCTCCTCCCCCTGCCTTCAAAAAACATCAAGATTTGTCAGGACCCAAATTTGTTTTCTCCTCACTGCCAAAGCAAACACCAGACAGTCAGTTTGTGAGTAACCCGAATACGGGCCAAATTTTGGCCAGGGAACTGACTCCCATAAAAAAAATTCTCTGAGGTTACAAGCAGCCCTTTGCAGAGGACTTGAATTCCTCAAAGCACTCTACAGCTACTGAGACACTAGTCTTCACAACAGCTCTGTCATGTGCATGACCATTATCTATCTATTTGCTTTTTAAACAAAACAACTGTGGAAGCTGAGGTGTTGAAACAGAGCAGCATGCTACTTGCCCATGGCCACTCAGTCACCAGCAAAACCAGGACTGTAAAAAACCTGCAGGCTGCAAGCCACACATTCATCTGTCAGGCTGCCTTCTCTCCTAATCCTTTGAGATGAAACACACTAGAAGAGAACTCACTCAAAGTAATTTTATTTCTGCAAACTCAAAAACATTACATTGATTGCCTTTGCTGTTTTTAAATAAAAAAATCTTTTAGCCACCTTTTCTTTTGTTGCCACAATTAAACTTTAAAAAACTCCTCAATACGCCGTTTTTTAGGGGGACTCACTGAGTATCTCTCTCCTTCCATATCCTGTAAGGCACTTTCAGGATCAAAGTCAAAGCAAGCATCAGCTGCCTCCAAATGCAAAACTTCATCAGTGTCATCTCTGTTCTCAGAGAAGGTCCTCTGGAAAAGGTCATAGATGGTCTTCTGCTTTGGATCTGACTGAGAAATTAGAATAGACAGAATATGCATATGCATTGTCAAATAAAACATAGCAAGTGAAAATAACACAGTATTCCCACTTTCCTAGCCCCTTTCCAGCTTCACTAGCCAACAGAGAATTCAAGCCCAGAGGGATATGGCTATGCTCAGGTGCTGGGATGCAGGAGGAATTCAGTCTTGGTTGAATCTGAATCCCATACAAAGTCACATGCCGTTACCCTCCTGCCAGCAAAAGGTAGATATCCAAAATACCATAGCATCTCCAAAGAGAAGGAAAGATCCTGTAGAAGGCACCTTCTCTATATAAACTTCTGCAATGATCTCCCCATCAGAGATGACCCTACACATGTGATCACTGGCAGCAGGGCTTACTCCCTCATGATACAGAGATCCTCCTTCCCCCAAAAAGCATCCTTGGGAGAACTGCAGGCAGCCAGAGATCCCTACAGGAAGGCCTCACTGCCAGGGGTTGTATCTGGTTGTGCCTTGCCAGATCTTTGCAGGAAGAGGGGCTTTGAACAGCAAAGATAATACTGTCTACAGTTATGCTAACAGCATGAAATCTGCAGATCCAGAGAGGGACACCACCTTGCTTTAAATTGCCTATCCCCATGCCATCCTTCCCTCCCATGATTCTTGTCTGTGCAGAGGAAATTCCACAGACTACTATGAGGCAGAGCTGCTGCAGAGGCTCTATTTTATGTCTCCTTCCCCACAGCAGGGTTGGGAACAGTTTGGAGACTCCAAGTCAAGGCATGGATCCAGGAAGGTATTGGAGAATCTGGCCTGTGGCATTTAAGGCAGAACAGGTGTCAGGTCAGCCAGCAAATCACCTGACAATCTACATGTACACAAGCCAAAGCCCATTCAGCCTCTCCCAGCAACCACTGATGTTCTTTCAGGAGTTTTTTTTCAGTTACCTTAGGGTAGTAATCAGTGGGTTCAGCTGTTTCAGAGAAATTGGCTTCAGAAAGACCAGCTTCACCCAGCACTTTTATTTTCTCTTGAATCATTGGCCTAGGAGTGATAAATGCAGGTATTACTAGAAGAATGAAAATATCATGCAAGATACCATTATCCAGGCAGAGGGACACAGTCATTTACTATGAACAGATGAAGAAATATATGACAAGGGGTATAAAAGATAACTTTTCTGCAAGAGCTTGTTAGCTCCTTAACCTCTCCTGATCTTGTTTATGATGATTGTACTGCCCTAGGATATTGATCAATTCAATAGGTAAGAAATAAGAAGAGAATGATTTCAGGCTATAAATATTTGGAGAGGATACACATTCAGGAGGAAAAGCAGTTGACTATGGCAACACTAATGACATGAAATCAAAACAAGAGGATGCAGTTAAAGGGAGTCTTCATAGGCTGTGTTCAGTCTCCAAGACAGGCAAAGGTAATCCATATCAACAGCCACATCAGCATTTCTAGGGTATCTCCCAATGTACTGTGGGAAGAACCCAGCTCCAAGCCAGTGAAGAGACAACACTGGCCCAAGAGTGAAGAGACAACACTGGCCCAAGAGGCCCAACTGCATCTCCAGACTGGACCCCTCTGAAAGAAGCAAAGGCCACAGCATAGCAGCACAATTAATGCATTTACCAAATAGTCCTGTTTTCTTGCTCTCTCTCCTTTAAGAAGGATGCCACTTTGTCCTTCTTTGAAAAGCTACTTTCCTTCCAGTTAAGCATGGACAGCATTTCACAAATAAAGGCAGAATTACTGTCATTAACTTTTCGTGAAACTTGGGCAGTGCATCAGTTTCCAGATCCTTGCATTGTAGGGTTATAATTATTTGCCATCATGATATTCTGGGAACTGCACAAGTTCACTCTGTTCATTTGGTCTTTTACATGAGGTAATAAAGATGTAATTTTGGACTTTAAATGAACCAGATGGCAGATAATTTCTTTTCATCACGTGCAGGTCAGTTCCCTTGCAGCACTAAGGATTCCCTAGATCCTCCATTTCCCCGGGATGTCAGATTCCCTAGCCCCAATGACTGCTGCATTCTGACAGCGTTCATCACAGCCCATGAAGCTCAGACCACACTTCCCCAGAGGCAGGTCAGCAGCCCTTCTTGAATTCATCTGAAGGGCTCACCAAGAAGCAAGCGGAAAGCAGTAGTGCAGCCCTCCTCTGCAGCTCCCTGCCTAAGCACTCGGCAGCCAGATTGCTGCTCAGACTTGATCCACAATACATCAAATGATCCCCAGTCCCTTTTAACTTTGCCAGAAAGTACTCACAGCACCCCAACATATTAACGCTCTGGGCTGCATCTAAGACACTTCCTTCTCTTTACTCAGAACCTGTGAAGGTTTTAGATAAATCAACTCTCCCAGAATTTCTCTCAACAGCCCTTCTTTGTCCTGCTTGCCACCCACTTAGTTATGTCCATTGTGACCAGGCCATGTTACCAGCTCACAGCAGCCCTAGGTGACAATTACTGTTCCTCCCCTCACAGAGTTGAAAAACAGTGCTGACATTAAGCAACCTAAGTCACATATGAAACAAACAGGGAAAACAGGTAGAGGGAGAACCAGAAGGGGCTCTCTTCACTTCCTACCATAAGTAGTCATCTGCTGTGCCTTTAGCTACCAGGTAGTGAACGTTAACAGAGCTCGTCTGTCCAATTCGATGTGCCCGATCTTCTGCTTGGATCAAAACCTTTATGTAAAAACATGACAAAGAAAATGAAGTGAGAACTTCAACATTTAAGAAATAATATTAAGAACCATAGAACAGTGAGCTCTCCTTTCTTGTGCTTAGTGACTATTTCTTGTCTGGATCCTGCTAACACCTGGAACCCCCAACACAGACTTAGCCAAGAAGTCACCCAGTGCAGCAGCACCCCTAAAAGGTACTGAGCATTTCTCACACGCTGCTTTAAATCCTCCTCCTCACTATAGTCAGAGGACTTCAGTAATTCAGGAGATGAGGCTTCTCATGTAGGCCTCACTCCCAGGAAACACAGAGTAACATAAGATTACGCAGAGATACTTAAACTCTCTCAAACATGGAGCGCTGCCTCCACTAGCTGACTCTGCCAAGGGCTGCCTACAAGCCACATTTGCTCACAGAGCCCTTGTCCCTAGGCATTTGCTGCCAGATGCAAAGACAGACATATGCAGCTGCAGTTAAGGCAAACTGCTAACTAAACTGGGAAAATCCACAATGCCTCTGCTTATGGAGAAAAGCAAAGTGTCAGTATTAATGATGAACCTTTTCAGGTCTTGGCTAGGCAGGGGGAGCTGATGACAGCTCTGCCAAGTTAAGAAACAGGAATTTGTTTCCCTTTCAGGTCATCCTCTCCAGCCAGTGAGCAGCCTCACTGGTTCAAGCCCAGGCAGTTAGGTGTGCACAGACAAGCATTGGGGAAAGAAAGAGAAAACCCTAGAGGAAAACACCTGTCCATCACATCTCCTCCCCAGACTCCAACATTTCTGCTTGGCAGGTAGCATCCAGCCCATCTTCCCTCCAGGAGCCATACCCCTGGATTCCAGAAGAGCTCTGCAAACACCACCAGGTCCGCAGCAGACAACGTTAGGCCCATGTTTGCAGCAGTGAGGGACAGCACAGCCACAGTCTGCTTCTCTGAGAACTGGAACTTCTGGCACAGAGACTGACGCTCAGCTGAAGGTGTGGAGCCATCAATGCGAATGTACTCAACACGCTGAGAAAAAGGCAGAGGAAGATGACACTTAGCTGCCTTGTATCCCCTTCCCTGTCTCCCCATTCCATGTTTTAGAGGAATTTTACTTCCCTTCCCCCTACCAGGGCTAGGAAAGTTAAACAAAAAAAACCTCAATTTGTTGCTTTTTTAAGACCTTTCCTTATTTTTAAAGTACAGGCACTGTACCTCCCCTCTGCTCACAATGTATGACTTGCTTCTATGCCCTACTGCTCACCTACCAGACCCAAGTAACAAAAAGGACACCAAGAAGATGGCAACTCAGGTACAGTGAAAAGGGAACTGGTTTAAGACGAGCTGAACATTGCCCACATACTGATATTATAGCTGCCATAACTTCTCCAAGTCTTCCCCACTGTTTGCAGTGTGAGGACATGGGATCCTACGCATCTTAGTTGCACCCTCAGGAGAGATGCAGAAAACCTGGATGATGCAGGACCATCACTCTCCACTGTCCAACCTCTTTATGGCAGCATCCTCCAGCAGACCAAAGGCAGCAGAATCACCACTGCCACTGTGGTTTACAATTTGGAGTGTTAACTTGAACCATCCTTCGCAGTGTCCCAACACAACCCAAAGCTCTTTAGGGGTATCCAGAGAAATCTCTCATGAATCATTAGCCAAACCATTTTTGAAGTCACTTGTCTGCTATAACCACTGCCACGTCTCAGATGAACACACCAATTCCTACACAGTGATTTCAAAGAGCAAACAAATCAGATGAGATAAGCAGGGAAACTCCTGACCTATAATCCCAGATAGATCATCTCTCAGATCTATGCAGTCCCCCTACAGTAGTCCAACTCAAAAATGTAAGAGCACCACAGAGTCAGAGGAAGGCAGCCATTGATGGGCTTGTGTTGTTGTTACCTTCTCCCTCTCTGAGGAAAGCCTGGAGAAAACCAGAGATGGCCACACATGGTAACACTTTTCCAGACAGTCACAAGCTCCAAGCCAGCTGAGAGATCAGTAAAGAACATTAAATATAGCAAAAGCCCTTTAGCTAATACAAAGTGCATTCTGTGAGGCACTCTCACTCTGACAGCTCAGCTGCCTTGGTGAAGGGCACATTCAGAAGTGCAGCAAGTAGAAATTATCTCTGCACTAACTTCCATAAACTAACTGACTGGCCATAACCTTGTGAGTTCTTAAACAGCTTTGAAGTTGGAATAATGATGAAGTTAATACGAGTCTCAGTCAAGCACTTACTTTCTTTGCCAGCTCTGCAACTATTGCATCCAGCACTATCTTGTGATGAGCAAACACCAGGAATTTATCTTTCCCACTCTCCAGTAACTCCAGGATGTATTCTCTACATTAAAAGAGGGAAAAAAAAAAACCAAACAAAAACCTCTGAATTATGTGCTAAGAGAATACAGGCTTTGCTCACAACAAATTTAAAAGTTACTGTTCATCCATATACAGAAACCAGGAAACAGGTTAGCATAAAAAGGTTGCATTAATATGCAACTAGCATATGAATCCCTTACAAATTACAAAAAAAAAGTCTATAGGAAAATCCACTCATTTTCTGGACCACAGATAGACAGCTGCCTGTATTTATACTTGTGTATGACCGAGAACCACTTGATTATATCCCTACTTGAAAAATGACTACGTAGACCAGTCCCCTGGAAGTCGCCTGTACTTACTTGACTACCCCACTCACTCTTCTATATTTATAACTCCTCCATAGTAATCTGTAGGCAGCTATCCTTCCTATGGTTACTTAGAATTGTGTTCATTTTAGAAGAAAAGGCCTCTGAACACATGCCATCAGGATATCCCGAAAGCTGCTTTTCTTCAAATTGACAATTTACCACAGCTTAACAAGCTATATACATCAGCTATTTATAGAAACTATGCATATGCATATCAGCCAATGACAAATGAGAGATAGCAAGACTCCTTTTAAGTCAAATTACACAGGGTTAATTAAATCAAAACATTTGGCATTTGCCATAGACTAATAGTGTAATAGAATACATATAAATAGGTTCTGCAGTTCAGTTGATATGTAGTAACTCATGAAGTAATCAGGTCAACTACAAACTGGAGCCTGAAAAACACCTAAAAGCCTAAAATTTGTAACTAAGTATAGCGACAGCCATCAGCAGATGATACAAATGTCATCTTTTCTTTAGAACAGCAAAGCTGTTGCCAAAATCAGCATTACCAAGTTCTTTGCTAAATACAACACAGCTTAGGTCAGCAGCAACTGGCAGAAAACACCAAGTGGGATTTCCAGCACTATATTAAGATGGATCAGTGCTTTGCAGCCAACTCCCTGGGTTCTGTGATGTTCAGATCCCAGTTATGATACACCATTTAACAAAGAAATCTGGGAGAAGAGGGGGACTGCTGGGTTTAAACCAAAACAAATATCAAAATAAACATTCAGTGTAGCAACCAGATGCCAAGACATTACAATTATTTAATACCTCACCCTCATCCATCCATTTAACAAATGGCCAGTCATTTCAGTGACTGTACACAGCAGCCCTGTAAAAAACTGTCATCAAGAGCAAGGCATGGGAGGTGCTGATGATCATAAGATAGTAGTGATAGCTAGATGGCATTGTACACAGTCAGGTTAAAATAAATGATATTTTAAGTGCTACTAAAACCCTAGAAATGAGTGGACTATCTCCTATCTCTCAATGTCTACAGAGTCAAGTAAACACCACTTCACAGTTTTCTATTCAGTTCACACTTACAACTGAATAAAAAAGGAAGAAACTCTTTGAACTGTTCACTAACATAAAAGAAAGAAACTCTTCTAAAGAAATGAGAGCTGGGACTCTGAAGTGCAGTTCAGTGCCAAATATACAGTTTCCACAGCAAGGTCTGAGACTGTGAAATCACACAGTGCACATTGGCTGGTCCTAACATTCAGAGGACCACAAAAAGTAAACAGTTGGCATGCTATTAGCATCCTTCTTATTAATAAGTCATCCAAAATGACCTAACATGACTCCTTTACAGTCCCAGCAGAAAGGCTAAGGATGAAAGGGCATGAAAAGTCACAGAAGGAAATTACTGCCAGGGAGGACAGAGTTCACAGCACATGTATGGGAGAAAACTTTTGTTGCTAAGGTCCCATGTAAGCTCTGTGGAGGAGCTAAGAGCTTCAGGAAGGGTTGTGACATCCTTAGAGCACACTAAAACTAAAGCTTAATCTGTTACATAAGCTTCTTGGATTAGGGTTTCTGCTGCAGCAGGACTGCAGTGTTTGTTTTCCTCAAACTCTGTTGATACTTTTGGTTTCATTATTCCCTCCCTCCTTAAACTGAAATAGGGTCTGAACACCAGGGAACTTGATCCAAGTCCCAAACACCAAGTAATTTCAGATGGTTCAGATGACACTGTTTAGATCCATATCTGGAATGAAATCAGAAGACTCATTCAGCCTAGGAATTCAGAGAAGAAAACATTTAGCGCATTGTAATTAAAATCAATTTTTTTTTGAGCTGTCTTGAGGCTATGCTTCATGTCCCTGCACTGTTATCTCTAAGGCACCATTTTCCTGTTCTCATTGGAAAAATACATTTTACTAGGTAAGAATGAAGCACAGACATGCAGCTTACACGACTGAGTGGATTTTAGCTTCTGCCGTTCTGTTGTAGAAGAGGAGAAGAGCTTCCTTTTCCTGTTGTTTCTGCAGAGAGGAAGATAAATTTATGTGAGTCTCAGAATTGCCTTTTCTTCTTCTTGCTTACAGATCTAGGATGTCTGATGCTGCTAACAAACACTATGCTAGGAAAAATCAGTCTGAGTCACACAATGTAGGAGGTCTTCTATTACCACTGGGTATGGCAGACACTCACACACTCATATTTCTGTGACCACCTCCCTCCCTACCCCCAATTCAACTCCTGCAAGTTGGATGACAAACATATTACAAATATAATTTTAGTTTGGAAAGCATTTCCCAATTAAAATGGCAAGAAACACTCCCAAGTCCTTATAGATCTGCATTAGAAACATAGGAGCTTAGGACATGGCATCTGTCATCCATAGAAGAAAAACAAATGTAAAAATATATTCTTCCCATTTTTGGCTACAGCTGTGTTCCACAATGCAGCTTCAACAGGTTTTGTAAGGCGGATGGGATACAAGGCAAGGCAGAAGAGTAAGTACAGAGGCAAAAGAAGCATAAAAGACAATTACAAAGGACTAATGAGAGAGGAAAAAAGAGAGAGCAAATAATATTTGACACAAAGGGACAAAGAAAAGCACTTAAATCAAAAGGGAAAAAGAGCTGATCTGTTTTGATTGCACTATATATTCATTTAAAACTGTGTTCTCAACAGCTTTTAGCTGTGCATTCATGCAGGGAATAGCTCTGACTTTCTTTGGAACAGAGAATACTGGTTTCCACTGATCTTAAAAAAACAAAACAAAAAAAAAAAACAAAAAACAAAAAAACCACACAGAGCAAGGTCTCCCAACCTGAAAAAATGAAGGCACCTGAAATACCAATGGCTCCTCGTGAAAATAATTTCTGACTTACACTTTCATATCCTTTGGCCATCTTCTTTGCTGCAGCTGCCAAGACAGCTTTGGTTTTTGCGTTAATGCCTTCAGGAGCCACCAGAACCATTTTGCGTTGTTTTGCTGGAAGCTGGGAAAGCACATCTGATTTCAGACGTCGGATCATGATGGACTCTTCCAGCAAAACTTTCAGTTCAGTTAAGTTGGATGATCCAGAGTAGTCCCATCCCCATGGCATCTAGCAAAGATCAAAGCACAATTATCAGCATCAAATTTAAAAAGACTGAGTCTTCTTATCTGGAGGCAATCTGACAGTGGAATAAACTTCCAGGAAAACTGGACAAGGCAAGAACCTGATGATCACTAGGAAATATAGGAAACCCTTCCTCTTCAAAAAACACCTTTTCATTCTAAAAGGACACATGCTTAATACTGCTTTCAAAACAAAAACAACTGCCCTGTCTGAAAATAGATTTTAAAGGAAAAGAGACGCTACAAGGCCCAGGGTGGATTTAAATATTGTTTTGGATTTACAAAAAACTGCTCATGGACTATGGGATGGGCGATATGACTTTTGTCTAGCTGCTTCCCTGGAGTTTTATAATACAGACTAGACAAAAAAGAGAAACAAGATAGAAGGACATAAATTAATCCTCCCCAAATGGGGAGGTAAATTGCAACTTCACTTTCTCCTATCTACAGGTATTCAGGGAGGTGCAGGAAAGAGAACTGGAGAGAAGGGGAGAAAGGTAGGGATCCCTACAGAGCACTGTGCCAGTGTCCATCTTCACATCACAGGACAGTGTTTCTGCTCTCTACTTCTATCTGTGGGTAGGCCTACAGAACTTAGTGCAGTTTTCTAAAGAGATTTTAAGCAGAAAGAAACAAAAATCTTCTCTCATGGCATGAGGACAAACATCCTCAACCCAAACACCTTCACAAAGACCCTATACTTGTCTGACATGACCAGTAAAATGCTGGATCAAGACTGACTGCTTTTCACTGTGACCTGTCTCTTGATCTACTCCCTGACATATTCTGTTTCTACTGCTATCACGTTTGGCTCAGAGGTCTCCAACTCTTGCAAAACATAAATAATTTTTGGTTCAAAATACATCACTCAAAACATCATCTCTTCAAAGCATCATCATTTCAAAGCTCCTCTGAACAAACACTTTTATTTTCTCCATCTTGAAGCACTTGCTTCCATACTTGCCCTATACTCCATGATTTTTTGCATAGACAGGATACATCTGTTCCATTAATCTCAGTTTATCGCTTCTCCTTCTGGTAACCTCACAGCTTATAATTTCTTCTCCGGGAAAGAATAACCAAGCTGACAACCAGTGGCACCAAAATCGGTATATTTCCCAACCAAAACATCTCTCTACAACTTTTCTTTGGACAGGAGACCAATGAGGTTTTTTTTTTACACTGACTTAAATGATAAAGGGATAGCTTCTTGCTGAAGTTTCACAAATAAGCATATAAAACAAAAACTACAGTAAAACTGAAAAACAAGGAACAAAAAAAAAAAGGTATCTTCCTCATAGTTCCAATTCTAAAAGTTATTCGCAGTGTCACCGAAAAAAGCCAAAAATACAAGCTCTGGTCTTGGAACTACAATCCAAAGTAACCCTTACACATGCAAAAATACATATACATGCTTCTGAACTACATAAAACAGAAATGTGAGGAGTCTCAGCACCAACTACTTTCATCTGCTATTCCGCTCCTATTACATCACATTAATTGCCAACATAGTTTTAACCTTAAAAATCCTTCATATTTTTTGTCTTCCCCAAGAGAAACCTTCTACAACAGGGAGTTCAAAGTAAAATACAAAAAAGCTCCAAAACATTCACTATGCCCTCCATCCTGCTGTTGAATGGAGGAGACAAAAAATAAGTCATACCAACCAGGGGTTAGTAACATTACTGACTTTACTAACAGATTGTGCTTTGATGGAACAGGGAAGAGAACATGGCATGAGACACAGAAAGAAGTGGAATCAGACGGATCACAGACAGTTAAGATGTCTCTGATATTCAAAAATGAATGTTCTTTCTTCTGCTTGAGACATAACAGGAAAATCTGCAATGCTATTTCCATATTGTACTGGTCTGCACCATGAACAACTTCAGATTCTGGCACCTACAGCCGCCATTGCAAGTCATTTGACTTAAATTTATTCCTACACAATGACAGTACCTTCCAGTTATCTGCAGTTGGTTCATTCAAGCTAGACACAATTCAAACCCTAGATACAAAGCCAGTTTGGGTCCTGTAGAGTTTTAAATTTGGCTCTGGAAACAACAGAGTGGTATATAGCTAGAGTAAATAAACCCATTTGGATCTGAGCCAAGCTCCTGAAAAGCCAACAGGGGTATTACTGTACTACTGCTTCCCTGAAACCAGGGGTGTGATGCAGATACATCCCCCTCTGATCCACAAAAAGCTGGCTCAAATCTAGCTTGGCTTATTAGCTCTAGATAGGCTGCATGCAAGCTGACAGTGCTGAGCCAGTCTCCATGCCCTCTTTCTGCATTTCTTGAAACTCTGTAGAGCCAACAGATGTACAAAACCAGCTGGGATCTGGTGCTACACCCAGCCTAACAAGCATTTGCCCACACTGCTCAGTGCTCCAGGAACTAAGTAGTGGGGCCACTAGGCAGCTGAGCAAGATCTGCTATGGAGTCTGGACCACTCTCCCCAGTGTATCTCATCTTACTCATGCGGCCCATGTTTTTTCCACTTTCCAGTTGCATAATAGACAAGTGATACATGCGTTGGTGTCCACGTAGCACAATTCCTTTCAGAAGAGTAACGTCATCATAACTGAAAGAACAGAGCACAGACAGAGTATGTATACTATCTACTGTCATATTAAAAAGTATATAGCGGCACAGTCCCAACAGTATGTTCCAATTATCGTATTTCTTTTACAGTGACTGCATTGCTGAAGAATTTGCAAACAGGGAACATGCTTGTTCTGGGTTGTGCCTAGCTAGTGATAAAAAAGATGGTTGTTCTTGAAACTACTGAAATATATTTTAGTATATCCTACTGGAAAAAAAGAGAAAAAGAGAAAAAAGAGGGACATTTATTTTGCCAAAATACACATCTGACTTTGGTCCATAACATTCCAGAACAAATGCATCCAACTGTGATTTTCTTACCAAAGCGTTACAGCATCTTACATGAGTCAGTAAACTTATTACAGTGTTAGCAGAAGCTGCCAAACTCTTGCAAATTCAGAGCATGTGCTCATATAGAAATTATTTAATATTTGCCAACATCAACCAGTGTGAAAAACAAATTCACAGCATGTATTTTGAGAAACAGACTCAAGCTATTTTGTAAATAACCAGGTGACATTTCAGTTGCTGCATTTTTAAGAATAGAGATGCTGAGAGGTTGAATTGCAAACTGATCAACTTTTATTTTATGTCTTTTCCAATCACATCTGCCAGATATTTGCAGTTTTCTGCCATGAAATCTATTCTTTTCAAATGAAAAGTTATCAGGATTTAGTTTTAAAATGAATGGTTCAGGTTTGTCAATTTTTATTTAATCTTACAATGCAATCAGATTTATTAATACCAAAACATTTTTACATAGCATCTTTCATCCTGACAGATCTTCAAAAGCTTTACAAAACCTCTCTGATTCTGTGCAATACCCTTCCCTACAGCCACTTTCAAGACAGAAAGAACCACCTATCTAAATAACGACAGCAAAAGTACCACAACAGTTCTTCAGAGAGGAAGTAACTCTAACACCATCTCAGGTTAGAACCACAAAAAGGAATATGAGGGAGATACTACAATCAAAATACCATTTTTATTCACTCTTAGCCGAGTGGATCTATGACAACCGAATATTCAGAAGTCCCCTTTTTTCCCCTCTAATCCTAGCCCCATCCCTCCATTTCCAGCAGTTCCTCTTCTTCTCCAAATAACAAAATTCTTTCTATGTTCAGTTTATCATTTACTGACATTAACTATAGCAAAATGTCCCAAGCGAGCACTGAAACGACCAATAATGTTCAACTGTCTGGTAGAGCTGGGTCGCAGTGAGAAACAAAAATTGTACTAGCAACCCTGCAGAGGCTTTGAAGGGGAGCTTATACAGACTGTGACCTCCACGCTGAGTTTCATTGTAGGCCGAAAACTCATTTATACAGAATACACTGCTACAACCTGGATGGTGCAGAACAATTTTATTTCTTTTATCCAATTTGACATCCTACCTGAAGTCCATATGCCTTGTAATTGAAGCAACAGCCAGTCACGCAGAACTTTACCCTCAAAGGATTTATGAAACTCCAAACCTATTCAGACCTACACACTGCAATTCAACCTTTCTTTTTACTGCAGAAAACCAAAGAGATTAAACTGCATCTCTTCATTTCCCTCTAGGAGGCATTCTGGATACTGCTCAGACAGCAGCAAAGATAATGAAAGTCAGTAGAACATGCAGCCCTCTCCCTCCTTTCCTCCCTCCCTCTGAGCTCTTCCTCTATATGATTCCTATTACGGATGGAGATGTAAGAAGTTTCTATTCTTTGCTGGGAAAGCAATGCTTTGCTAGCATGAATGCTGTCACTTTCCAGAACTAAAGCTCTGTATCTGTGATTCTGCATGCTAAATGACCTTACTTTAATCAATGGAATCAGTATGTCAGTACTAAAGCCAGTGAATTGCTCATGTATCTTGCACATCTGGGTGCAGATAGAACAACACTAAGCTAGCTATGAATGGAAAAGTGGGCACTTAAATCTAAGAAAAAGGGAACTTAGCAACTGCAGATGAGATTGCTGTATGTATCATCTTAATGCAAACTTGGCATGCATTAGCTACCATGAAAGAGAAAATTTGAAAAAACACAACACACAAAAGCCCTACAAATAGACATAACTATTTTTACAGAATACATTGATGATGATCAGGTTTTTTTGTAAATATTTTTGAGTGTTTATGTGGTCATTTGGCATTTCCAGCTATTATTCCAGTGAGTTACTGTCTGATCTTATAGAAAATGAGGCACAAGAAGTGAAGTGGCTTACTCAAGTGGAGAAGCCAAGTTGGTGCACTGCAGGCCCATGCTCACATTGCCAAGCCACTCTATGCCACATGCTAATCACTACATGCTTGTCCTGGAGGAGTTAGAGGGCAGGCCAGATTAGAGGGCTCTTGTTCCAAATCAGAACCCAATTGTAACTTTGGTTCCCTTCTTTGTGTCTATGTGTCTATGTAATCAACACAAAAGAGCTCAGAGACTCAATGTACAACAGGCAGCAGCAAGAGCTCTGATCCTAGCAGTGTGTGTTCCAAAGCACACAGCACTCCTAGAAACGGCAAGTCCAAACACAGATGAATTACCCATGTGTATAGAGCAAAGCAGAGACTTGCCATCATGGCTGTAACTTCTGGCTTCCTGCAAAGCTGAGATCTTGCAATGCCCAGACTCAGCAACTCTGCTAAAACTACAGCTAAGTAGCTGGTTAAAATTATATTGGGGACCATGTTCGTGGCCTGAACTGGGAGAGGATAGAACACAAAGATAGTCAGAAGTCTTCATATTTTACCTACCTGGAGGCATAAAATCCAAAATCCTAAGCAACAAAGGCCTTACATTATTAAACAATTGCTAAACCAGACTAGAAACTGTTGCTTTAATCAATTAGCCCAATCCTGCAGCTCCTCAAAGGACCCACAGTGACTTTGCCCATTCAAAACATCCTAGAGGTAAGTTCTTCTCAGAACAGGCTCCTTTCCCCCAGCTATGACCAATTTGTCACATAGGTTTTTACTTCAGTGTCCTTCCAGGTCAGCTTTTGAAAAGAAGCTTTAGTGCCTCCATGTCACAGGTCCACTGTTTATTTATAACACTAAGAGCTTCTCAGGTTGAGAGCTTTCAAAATGTTGTTGAGGAGTGAAAAAGGAGACTTTTCTCAAAAAAGAACATGTAACATCAGACAGGGGAAGGAGAGAAGGAATAGCCTGTACTTTAGGAAAAACAAGCTGTTTGCAGGGCTGCAGTGCCCCTGACTGACATTTCCCCACCATCCCGCTGAATTACCTTCTTGGCATCACAGTAGCGGAGGCCAAAGGAATGGAACTGAGGGAAGAAGGCTGGCTGGACAGCCGCAATCTGCGTGTAGAGCTCTGCGGGCCGTGACATGGCAGGGGTTCCTGAAAGCAAGATCACTCTCCTAGCAGCCTGGGAAAGCAAAATGGAACATCCTCATCATACAGTTTCCAATATAAGCAGCACCTGCTAAAAAGAAATCCCCTGCCCCAAGAGAAAATCCCAGAACCATTGTTCGAGCAGCCTAAAGGGAAGAATATACCATCTTCCAAAAACACTTCTGGCCTTGACTACCTGAAGACGCTCAAGGACAGTGCATCAAACTTTTAGGAAGAGGGACAAACTATATTGCTTCTTATTCATCATCCACATGTGGAAGGGAAGAAGACATCTATTTTTATGACATTACTTTGAGAATTCGTATTTACCCACTAGACACATTAATATCTTACGCTTGGCTCAAGAATTCATTTGACATCAAATGTCACTGGAATATAACACACACCCCTCTCAGGTACATCTTCACCTCCAGATTAAGTTCTCTTGTAATAAACCTGCCACAGCAAGCCATGAACAAACTGTCTTGCTCACAAAAGCAGAAGGGATCTAGGTAAGCAGAATTTTTTTCTTGCTTTTAGTTCTTTTTTTCTTTTCAAATTCTACTAGCAAGGAAACAAATATGATGCTGTCTGAAGCAGAGCCAGAAAATGCCCACCTGGCAGCCACGGTGGATGCTAAAACTTGAGTTAATAAATAAGAATTGCATAAGAAGATTTGTTTACAATGCTTTGTATGGGAGACAGGAGGGAAGGCCAAAAAAAAAAAGTTATCTAAAGTAGGCGCTCCCAAAAAATAAGTGGGAAAAGATTACATCATAGCGCACAAAAAAGTCCAGGATGTATTTCTGCCCTCTTACTTCCAGTGTTATACAATTCTATTATTAGAAGAGAGCTATGAATTTCTACTGCTGTAAATTCACATATAGTAGTTAAATTACACATGCCTTGTAATTTCCTGCATGGTTTAATACAGGATCATTAAAATAACAAAGAGATTCTTGAGTGACATCTGTACCAACAGCTCATTCACATTTAAATGAAAAAGAAAATGAAATTCTTTTATCATTTCACTGAGATCTACCAGTCACTCAAATCTATTCAGCTGATTCATTCACTTGCCAAACAAATCTCATGGAAAAAGAGTTCACAGATCAGCTACCGGAAATTAATTTCAGGATTCTTTATCAGATATTTATATAAGCTGTAGTCAAAGTGGGACTTCCCTTCCCCCTCTGTCCAAGCAGATCAGAATGAGATGTGGTCACCACCAGGATCAGCCAGTTCTCGCAATTTTTTTTAAAAGCGGTATTTTTATTAAACCTAGTAAGAGAAGAGGTCAAAACTTTCCACGTGTGAGAAGGCAAGTGTTAGTTCACAAAAGACAAGGGTCCCTATGCTGATCAAAAAAGGGACAGGTCACACAGGCTCAAAAGTTATCAGATCGCATGAGAGAAAAAAAATGATAAAGTAGAAATAGGGTCAGTTTTTAAAATGAAGGTAACAGAGAAGTACAACTGAGCAGAGCCTGGACAATATCTGGTGCTTGCAGAAGTCTTTGAGGAGTTAACTGACACCACCATGGAAAATCTTTTGAAAGGCAAGACAAGCCAGTCCCACATTTGCAGAATTAAACTTCTTCCTCCTGGTCTAGCAGAAGGCCACTGCTAAGGGAAAGAAAAAACAAAAAAAAAAAAAAAAGAAGAGTCAACTTGGAGGTTACTTGACTACTTGCTCACAGAGAAAGAACAGACCAAGTTTAGGATGGAATAGGAGGGAACAGCTCAGCTGGAATTTCACCAGAAGCTCTTGGGAGAGCCAGCAGAACACAGGGACACTGGCATGGAGACAGGCACTGAGGGGCTGTGTACTGCCTCAGCTCCTGACAGCATCCGCAGTCCTATGAACTGCCACCCCAAGAGTGGAGTGGAGATTCCCAAGAGTCACACCTCCATCAGGAGTAGACTGGCTAGAGACTGATGGCTCTATTCACAGCACCATGCTCCTAACCATTCCCTGCCTCTGTTTCTGTAAGTCAGGAGGAATTCAGTCTCTCTGGCCCCAACAGGAAAAGCTCCACTTGAACTGAGGCTTCTAGGAGTAGTAACACTAAAACTAGACTATGTTAGAGTCATGCAGTTAGAGGAAGACTGAATTCCCAAGGAAAAGAATTCAGTCTAACAACACCACAAACACCTGCTCAGTAGTAAGTCAGCTGATTTCAAATAACCCTGGATCAAGCTGAAGCAAGCAACATTCACTCATAATTGACCAGGACATGCTAGATGCAGTATAAAACCAACTGTGTTGAAATGTCTTATACCATTTCCAAAGCTCCTCCACCGAGGAGCTACATGAGATGAGGCTGGAACACTGATTCCTCAGTAGTAAAAACAATTAGTCAGGGTCCTTGTTCCTTCCCCTATCCCTAAATAGGCAGCAAGAGAGGGAATTATTTACACATTATTTGGATTCTAAACTTGTCCAGCTGCTACTTCTCTATGCGCAAATTATTTTTTTGAATACCTAGGGTAATTAACCACTGCAAGACTTTAACAAGGGTTGTGATACACCTTCTATAATTAACCATTTTAAAAATCAAGATGTGAAGTTAAAACAAAAAAATAAAACAAAACAAAAAATCTGACAGACACTAGCTCCACAAGAGCTGTGAATAACTTGAAAAAGAAATTCATTTCAGAAAAATCCTATGGAACATAGGTGGTCTGGCTAGTTGTTCCAGTGGTCCTTTTCAGTCTTAAAATCCAGTGAAAGAAGGAGCCCAGGAGAGTAAAACGCTCCTAGGGAGACAAGGTTCCAAGTGTTGAAGACTTATTTGAATCCTGGATGAAAGAGATGGGTTTGAACCACATTTCTTTTGCTAGTGGCAACTCATTTTGAATAGATGCCAACAAAGATCTGCTCCTGCAGAGAAGTCTTTGCTGATCACTGCTTATTCTTGTTTCCTCCTGAACCTTCTGTGGTGTCAGAAGTGACAGTTTACCCTCTTTCCTCCAAGGCTTTTAACAACAACATGGAACAGCAGCTGCAGAAAATAAGATCTCAGTGACCAACAAGGACTTTCTAGCAAGAGCTGATCTGTCATCAACTGTTACGTATCTGCACATAGAACTAAGAGCAGCTCCCCATTACCATTTAGGCATGAAGTGTCATCTTCCCCACCAGCATACCTCTCCCTCATGTACCCCTGTGACTGTTCTTACAGCTACTTTCTTGGGAGATTATTTACGGGAACTCAGACGATGATTTGATTAGTGGAGACCTGTTTGGTAGCCCTCATTTATGGAGCAATGTAAGACAATTGCAGCATTGTAGCACTATACTCGCACATGCAATACATCAGTCGAGACTTAATTCCCCAGCTGCAACAACATTTACAAAAGTCACTTCTGAAAGTCAAAGAATAATTTATGAAGTGGTAACCCCGCAGTGACACTTACTTTAGAGGTCAAAATCCAGCACCCAACTGATTCCAGAAGAGTGAGTGGGGGGGCTATGCCACAAAGAAATAATTGAACATGCAAAGAGCCTCATTAACATACAATGACTCTCTCTGTTTTAAATGAATTTCACAGCATGAGTTCTGCCATATGCTAACAGACTGACACACTTATTTAAAAAAGTCTGTCTGGTTCAGGATGTAGAACTACTTGTGTCTCCAATTTTTGCTTACTCTGTCATTTTGAACTGCTTAGCATAAGAAGAACACATCCTGACAAATGAAAAATTTGAGAGTGGCCATTAAATAACAGGGAATCGCTTGAAGAAATGGAAGATTTGATAAAGGGAAGGGGTTGTAGTTGTTTTGGAGAGTCCATTTCTGCACTTGAGTGAGATAGTAACCGCATTTCATAGCATGACCCTATGGTGGGCATACCAAAAATATACATGTCTTTCTTTTTTTAAGCAACACTCAAACACAGAATGTGTGTCCAATGGTGACGTTCATTTACAACTGGAGTAAGCTATATGACTTCCCTACTTCAAGGAGGAAGGGGAATTGGAAATTGAGAACAGAGCTAAAGATGCAGCACAGGCCTTGAGGGCCCACAGCTTCTCTGATTTCAGGACAAAGTTCCTTCTCTCAGTTGGTGACAATGAACAAAGGCTTCTTTATCCAGTCCCTACAGAATTTTAATGCCTAAAGACAGCAGCCATTTATTTTGCACTGGAAGGGGAGACGTCTCTGTTTCCTCTTCACCTTCAGCATTGACCTATTTTCCTCTATTATTTCTGAGCATCTCTTTATTAAAAGAAACATTAAAAGAATATCAGATTCCAGTAACACAATGTATTTAGACTTCCATAATAGAAACAAAGATCCTTAACCCTGCACACATCAGGACATGCATCGTACTATTAACCTGAACAGCAGCTCAGAAGGAACACTCACATGAGTAATATTACCCAAATGCTGTGGAACAAAGCTCATACGCAGCACAATGGAAATAAGTCTATTTTATGCCACTGGAACCTTTGATTAGGTACTACTTTTATTTCTCAGTTTCTAACCTAGTTTTTCCACTATAAACTTACTATAAGGCTTCCAAAATCTCATCCATGTGCCATTGGGACATTCCTCGGTTTCCATTGCCTTGTGATACTCCATGCAATTACAGAAGAACAAACACCATGCAGCATTTTGGCTGGTCAAAGGACGTAGAATGCTTTTCACCTAAGTGCCCAGGAGACCCCTCCACAGATCAGTTAAAGACCTACTTTGTTGTTTCTTCTTCATCTACTTCCCCTGGGGCTTTGCTGTTTTCGGAATACTGGTAGCACACACAATCCCTCTCCAACACTCATGTCTGTGGGCCAGTCTAATCTTGGAGGAAAACCCAAAACTTGTACAAAAGCTGGAACACCATGACATTTTTTCCTCAGAGAGGGACATGTAGGGCAGAGGCACAGGGAACAACCAGTATTGACAGCAAGCCCAAGAGAACATAGTCCCAACCATGCCCAAGAGAACATAGTCCCAACCATGAGACTGAAAGAAGATTAAAAAAAAAGAAAAAAAAGAAAAAAAAAAACCAGCAAGGTGCCAAGTAGGTCCCATTACTGATTGTCACACCTCTGGATTAGGGGTAGAGACAAGGCAGGCCTGACAATGGCAGCTCAGCCAAAGCCCAGCAACATGTGGCTATCCTCACTTTGATATGAATGGAAACAAGAGGAAAGGACCCCTTTGAACACAGGAACTTCTTTCCCCCTTGAGTACTATCAGAGATGCTGAAGCTGGGGACAGATCTCACACAGCTGCTGGCACAGACTGGCCAGTGTGAAAGCCGGCTGAGTTTGAAAGCAGGATTTTTGCCACATGCCAAGACATCAAAGGACTGTTTTCTACTACAGCTTTCAATCCATCTGCCTCCATAATTTTGGAGGGATGTACACAAGCTATGTACAAACTCCACCACCTGACTCGGCGTAGGTGGATGGAGCATTCTCCTCCATGTACAAGTCGGCACACCCACAAGTTTGCACATCCACAGGGAACTTGAAGGAAATAGGAAATCTTGCTGCTGCTATTTCAGCTCACTCCACTGCACTGTTTGTGTAATGGTTAGTCTCTCCCCCCAGGTTTTGGTCAATAAAAATAATCAGGCACAACACATCTATATGCTTATTCTAAAGAGATGGTAATTTGGGGCAAGCTACCAAGTAGGGAATGTGGCACTGCATACATACATACAGCCGTTATACAGACACATTAAAAAGTCTTTCTGATCACACTTCCCACTGTCCTCAGGCAAAAATTTCCCAAATCTCTGTCAGGTTAGCAGCAAAATCTGTCATAAAAGACACTGAGTGCTACACAGAGAAAAAAAAAAGTTTGTTTTTTGTTAAATATAAACAAAATGTCTAAGAGCTCCCAACTGACAGACTTAGACCATGTGTTTAACACATGGCTCTGCTTGACAATGCCACACCGCACTTGCTCCGCAATATACACATGACAGCAGGAAAAGATGAATTATAACTGAGGGGTTAAAAATATTTCATTTTGAAAAATTATCAATGTCTTCAGATATTAAAGATTAAAGTTAGGCTTAAAATGCTGTAATCATGGGCTAAATATTTCAGTGATAGAGATTCAGCTTGGCTGTTTAACAAGGCAGATTCAAAATTAATAACCAAGTTAAGTCATCTTTATTATGAATTTATTGATCTAATCCAATAATTGTGCAGTTCTGTCTAGACACCCATAACACTTTTTATATTTCAGTTAATATTCAAGTGGAGAAGCCACAGGAGCAGATTCTACCAAGATAAAAAGAGCCCATTAAGTACCAATGGAAGGGACACTATCAGGCTCCAATATTTCTATTTAGACCTGGCCAGTGCTGTTATGGACTCACAAATCTTTATAGCAACTGAGGACCAGAGATCACATTTCTCAGGGTTTTTTCTTTTTGTTCCTCTCCCCATGAGCAGTTCAATGCTAAGCTTTCATGCTCAGAAAACACATCACTATCTACTATTCTAGAAAGCTACTGAAGCATCCCATGTGAGATTTGGGTAGAGTTAAGGGGTGTCTCACAAAACTTGCATTACAGCAACTGAGGAGGTTTGAAGCCAGTAAGACCAGAGTCTGGAGAAGCCTCTGAATCTCCTAAGGCCTGGAGAGGATCATGGCATAACAATGGCTTGATCAACCCCAAAAAAGTGTTAATTTCACTTCTATGGCTTTTATCACTGAGGACCTGGAAAATCAGAGCTCCTAAGACTTTAACCCCTTTAGGCACCTTACTTAACTTTCATTTCTTTAGGAGGTTGGGAACATCATAGGAAGTACAACTAACTATGGCAATTTAAGCACATTTAAAGCAGATTAAGGCCAACAACAGTTAAAAGTGGCAATGTCTGGAAGGTAGGCACAGCTTGAGTCAGCTCTAGGGCACTGGTTATAGCACCGACATAGCTTCACATCGCAACCTTAAGGTAGGCACGTTGCTTCTAGCACGTGAGTCCCTATTGAAGGGCTTGCCTTATTTGGTATCTTCTGAGCTCCTACCCTGTGCTCCTCTGTACTGCTCTAGTCCTTTTAATGAAAAAAAAGCAGAAGCAAGAATATTATCCTCAAACTTTTAGCAACAATTAACAGCAACACATTTATCAATTGCTCTTATTCAAAAATCTAAAAGTATCTTGTAAAACACTGAAATGCTGCCATTTTTACTATATAGACTATTTACTATACTGTCACACTGCCTTGCTAACTTGATACAGATGACACAGTACAGTTAAATCTAACATTCACGTAATGAAAACTCCTCACATGTTGGCTGTTCTTTCACGTAAGAAAACATTGCTGTGATGCCCTGTGCCAGTAGTGAGCACTACATCACTAGCAGTTGAGGACAAACCTGTCAAATAGCCTAGTTTTCTGGACATCTAATAGCAAATGTTCTTAAAAGGTTTCAGTCCTTTCTTACTGTATGCTGTTTACAGGTGAGAAAATGCATGGCGCAAACAGGAAACTCTTAACACTTTCAAGAGACTGAAATTTAGTTTCAGAAGCACCAGCTCTCAATTCTGTATGACTAGTGATGTGACAGCATAAAACTAAATTCTCAGTAGGTTCATAAGGCGATTAACCTCCATTTAATAGGATCCCATCCTTCACTCTCTTATATCTTGTAGCCCACAAATACTTTTGGCAAGACGATCCTCACAAAGTTACACGTAGAAAACAATGACGCCACTTTCTGAGCATTCTGCAGTGAGATGAAGTTGCTACTTTCCACTGTTTTAGGACATATATCCTAGGTATTGTACTTCAAATTGCTCATAAAATTGGGCTTCCTACTCAGTTTCCAAACATTAGAAGCCTGAAGCATTTCAAAAACCAAGAGAGGACAAGCATCAGGCCTTTAAGTAGAATGATGAAGTTATCATTACAAAGACAACAACCTTTGGCTTACCATTAACAATCTCCCAAATAAAAGTTGGTTGTTATGAAGCCATCACAGATCTTCTCTTTTAAGCACACTTACTGGCAGTTGCTGAAAAGAACTGGATTTATCTTGTTCTAAGGTACAGACTCTGCTGTGTCTAGAAACTACTGGTAACTTTAATCTGCCAGAGACTAACAAGGGGACAGTTTGATTCTTTAATCCTTGGATGTCAGGCAGATTAAAATCTTTTTACGCTTCTCCCACCATCACATACTTCAATATCACCTTCCTTCTGTGGGCCACTTGTCTTGCTACCGCCACTTCCTCCTTCAGTTCTGTACATTTAGCCAGCAGGAGCACTCCTGAACCCCAGCCACACATGTATATTGGAAGCTTGCAGTAACACAGCAGAGCCCGAGCCCAAGCCCAAAGCCACAGAAGGAACCCAAGTACTTTGATATACAACAGCAATTTGAGTGCCACAAAGTACTGCATATAATTGATGATGATTACTTACTTTAAATAAGCTTCACTGATACTACTATATTGTTTGTACTCTCCATGAATACATTCAGTGAGTTTTGGTATTCCCTTTTTCCCAGGGGAAACTGGATTCCCAGCACCATAAAACAAGTCTGTGGCAATACCAGGATTAGATCGAAGGAGCTTCTGATCTCTTATTGTTGGGCCTCACTGTCAAACATTGACATGGAAAGAGGCAGCTAAGCCAGAGACAAATTTTACTCTGGGATCAACAGTGATACTTGAATTTTCATTGGCACAACAGCAGATTTGAGCTGCTGACTCCTAAACCTGGTATACAGAGCCTTTAGAAATGAACTGCTGAAGGTCTGGCACACAGCATACACACCTTGAGAAGAGGCATGGCAGCTCGGCATCGTGCAGTTTTTATGTTCTTTAGGAAATGCGATTCATCCTGAAACAAAACAGGCACAAAAATGAAGAGAATTCTGAGCCACAGTCCAGCTCTTGGATAAAGAACAAATGCCCAGCATCCTTGTCTGTCTAAAATTACAAGGCTATCATCACAGAGGAGGTTTCAAGTGCTGGGATGGTCACATCAAATTCTAAACATGAAAACAGGAAGGGGAGCAGCAGGCTTCCTGCACTAAAATCCACAGCTGCAAGCAAATGGAACAGAAATCAAACCTTAAAGTCATGAATCTCAAACAATCACAGCAAGTGAGTAGAGGGGGAGGAGAGGGAAGGAGAAAGAGAAACAATGTTTCTACCAATGATACTCATTTGCCACTATGTATCCTTTAAATGCAGCAAACACAGGAGGCCTGCACACTGCAACTTCCCTAAATGAAAGGGTTAATGAAAACCACAAGGAAAAGAGAAATCTAATTAGGATCCAACTGTTTTGCTGATAGGGCTCACCAGGTGGATAATAGCCTCCTAGAGACATCACCCCCAAACAGGATCCATTTCTACTGCTGTAGCTAAGCAGAACTTAGACACAAAAGTAATAGGCACCCTCCAAGGGTACATTCTCATCTTGACACATGTGGATGAGCAAGCAACCATGCATGCAAGACAGTACAACTGCTTAGCCTCCCAGGCACAGCTTTCTCCCTCCCAGTTAACAAATAAGCTACATTAATGGCCCCAGCAGCAAAAGAAGATTGGAAGAAAAAGCAGGAAAGCACAACACTCAGCAGGACTATTCTCATCTGTAAAAACATGTACAGGGTCCAAATCTGAACATATAAACACAAAGAAGGAACATCTGTCAGCTCGTGGCTGGTTAAAGGTACCAGAACAATAGTCCCAGACCCCAAGCCTCTCCACCCCAAACAGCAGCACACACAAAGCAACAATCTGCATTTCCACCCTCCTGATAGAGTGTCTTGGGAGTGGGTGAGGAAAACCAAACCCCTCATAAGAAGTTTGGTCTCCAAGGTCACATCTATTCCCATCTTCCCAGCCACTGCTGAGAAACAAAAGGGCTACTAAGTTCCAAATGTCACAATTTTGGGGAAGTATGCATCTGTTTGCTGAAAACCAGGCTGAGAACATTGAACGCTCACAAGAAACTATGTCGACACTTTTGGTCTCTATTGATCCAAACTGGATTTGAAACACTAGATATCTTGAATTTTTTACTAACTGATATTCAGAAAAATACCTATTGCCATGGCTCCTAAAAGTTTAAAAATGGATTTAAAAGTCATTTATAAAAGAAATGATACAAGAGATCATAGAAAGTTTAATGCACATTGTCAGTGAAACATAGGCAAAAGGAGATTATGACGCTTTACGCACACACACTTGGTTTTGACAGATTATCTGGTTTACTGGATAAACACTGAAACCAGTTTGAAGCGTGAATCCCTTGAACAGATAAACTCCAAGACTATTATACTGACACATCACACAGAGCACCCTGTTTTCCAGCCAAAGGACATGCCCAATCACAAGGAAATTGGAGAAGCATCGTATTCAGTAAAAGAGAAAACAGCCTCAGGAATCAAAAAGGCAAACAGACTCTATTAGTTATCTCAAAAGGCTTCAGAGTAATCTACTACTTCTACTCGTGAACAGAGCTGTGATCACAACCACAATTACAATAATAATTTCAGTCCCAAATAAGGCTTCCTTGCACTTCTCTGCCATCCAACACAAAGGCTACCCCACTTGCAGCATACAATTAACTTCAAAGATTCTAGTGCAACACTTACAATAATAACTACTTGGAAAGTGCCTTTGAGATGCTTGTCCATCTTGCTGAGGAGGTCAAAGCTAATAATGTTAACCAAGCTTGCCATTAGGTTGTCTTTGCCAGTCACTATGACGTTGGTGCTACCTGGACTCAAGGATGGAAGCCACCTGTGAAATGCCTGGAGGAGAAGAGAGTCATTAATTGCATTCTGGTTCTACATCCTCTGTCAGGATCCCCCAAACCCTTCACAAATTATAACCTGGCCCCCTGATGAATGCTTAGAACATGGGACCACCCCACCCACAATTAAAGATCAGCCAGGAGCACAGAAGGGGTAAGCAGCCTTCCCAAGCCAACACCACTAGTAGCAGGAAGTTCAAGCACAGAATCCAGGCTATAAGGCCGAATCCAACCTTCCGCAACTAGGAAGACTTGAACAGGGTTTATTCTTACTGAAAAAGAAACTCTGATCTACAAAACCTCCTGACAATTTTACTTGCTATACTCAGCGCCAGAATAGGAATGCAATGACCGCTACTGGAAGGGAAATTTACAGTTTTCCCATTCAACAGGAAACTTCAGTCTGTGAAATACTGACTTCTAGGCAGTAAATATTTCACACTACAGCAGCATTTACTCCACAGTGACAACGAAATATAACTCCTCCTGGTTAAAAAAAAAAAAAGAAAAGCAAACAAAAAAACCCTCTTCCACTACCCCTCCTGCTATAAATAAATAAATAAAAATCAAGCTATCAAGCTGACACTTCACCAGTTAGCTGCTCTACGACAGCAACTGAAATACATATGGTGATAGTTATTTAAACAACCTCTTGAAATGCTCCACACAGCCAAGGAGGATATCTTTCCCCAAACCCATCTGTTAGGTACGGAGCACCCACCATTTCCCTTGTAATTCTGTCCCCAGGGACACCAACCTCTCTACAGTTCTCTGCAGAGAACTGGCTGGGGATCTAGCAATGAGGGTGTGGTCCCTGCAGAAACATATCCAAGGAGTAATGATGGGAAATGGCATCTCTGCCCCAGACCCTTCACTTGCGGCACTAAGCACCATTCCTCTTCTCTGTTCAGCAACGACACACAGTAGCCAGATGAGTTAAACACCAACAGTACATAAGGAACTAACAACTAGCCATCCTTCACCATTTATGGCAAGCACCACAACCAAAATGGGCCAACAAGTAGACAAGGTTAGATCCCTGCTGAAAAATGGCTGATGCTAAAACAAACTGAGACAAAGGTGACAGCAGTGGGAAAGAAAGTATTCGAAAGCTCCTAGGTGTACTGCCCTCCCCTTTTGTAAAGGGTACGTGCCTAGTCCACACTGTAGAAATGATCCCATATTTCTCATTTGATGCTGACCTTTGTCCAAAAGAAATGCTTTGAAACTCCCGGAGCAGAGGATCTGCCCTGACACATCCTTAATTGTTGACGTTTCAATGCTGAACTCCAAATGCACAGAGCTGCAGCACTTCTCACCTAAAAGCATCTCACACCTTCCTGCTAGCTTTCTATGGCACCCTGAATATACAGGCACTCAATGGCGTAAACCCAGAATGCTAAAAAGAAAGAGCCTACAGCCCTGAGATGAAGAGAATTTCTGGGAACTCAGTTCCAGAGACACAAGAACTCCTACCTTTAGAGTAGGATACATCTATGCAAAAACTGAGAAGATTACAGCCTATAGCAAACCTCACCTTCTTCCACCTTGCTAAAACACATTTTTCTTAGACCTGCATCTTTCACAAACCCAGAGCAACACAGATAATTTTAAAGCAAGTGTCCTAACATAGGATTTCCCACAACAGCCTCCAGGGGCAGGGTGGGGTGGAGAGAAAATTGAGTATTCAAACAAAAAGCCTCAGCCTACTTAAAATCTCTTTGAGCAGGATGTAGGAGTTAAGCTGCAAGCGTCCAGTATTTCAGGAAACCAGGCCCCAAGTTATTCCCAGTAGGTATTCAGTAGAAGCCATGAATTCTGGCTAGGTGTTGACCCAGAGATCTAGAGGTCTTTGAAATACCTCCTTCTCCTTCACATCTCAAACATAATTAGCCTTACTGCCTTGTTCAGAAAACTGCAGGAATTTTCACATTTTTTCACTGTCACCCAATGCTTTGCTGCACTGCTAGACATGAAAACACAAGCCAAGATACTCTAACAATCAGGTTACAGCAAACCCTCAACCAATATACTTCTCATCAATGCAACATCCCAGGAAAAGAAAATCTCCCATCCTCTCCTGCTCAGGCATGAAATTATTACCCTAAAACCTCCAGCTTACCTTTTTCTTCCAAAATGAACAACCCAGCAGCCTCAGTGTACAAATCACGACATGGTGATTTCTTTCAAGAACATACATTTCCCATCCGTATGCGTTTTCTCAGGTTTCTGATAAACAGCAATAAAGGACTCAGAGGACTTGGCAGCATAGAGTGGACAGGCCAAAAGACATGTCATGACTGACACTGATGATAACGGGGCCTCCTGAACAGAAGGGAAAATTCCAGTATCTGAGCTTCTATTTCAGCTCAGGGGCTGGCAAGTCCTGCTGTAAAGGGCTTGAATACAACCGATAATTGCCTGCATGCAACTATTGTCTTTGGCATTGATGAGTAAAATGCCCCCTTTAAGCCAGCTGACTTGTAGGAACAAAACAGATCTTTGTTACATTGGGTCAGAGGAGACATTTGCTCCCGGTTTCCCGATCGGCTGGACCACAAAAAGAGAATCAGCCAATACAAGAAGATAAGCATATATGCCACATGGTCAATGCCAAGGAATTCCCCCTCTCTCAAGTTTCTAAATGGGAGAAATTTTATTTCCTCCCCATAAAATACATGCTTTTAAAAATTTATTTAACCTGTACACAGAGTACAACGTAGAATAACCATCATACAGGTCCTCTCCCAGGCTACACACACACAGTTCAGCTGACAGTACCTCTGCCCATGTAAACCTCACAGAGGAAGGAGTCACCACCAGCAAGGGCCATTCCTTTCGGTAATAAGCAGCAATGCAGATCGCCTGGATAGTCTTGCCCAAGCCCATGTCATCCGCAAGAAGTAAACGTCCATTTCTTAAAATTGCAAAACTACGGAAAAGAGAGGAGAAATAAGTAAGAGTCAAGAAATGGTTTAAAGTCTGTCCCAGCAGCTAAGAAGAACAAAACTCATCACCTGCCTAGAGCAGACCAGGAGCTCTTTCTAGAAGAATTAGGGAAGAGGGAACAGAACTAAATCCTTCTGCAAACCATGGATGACACCACAGTGAATAGTGTCAACTGTAGTAAATGTCTTCAGCCCACTCCATTGTACCTGAAAACTACAGATACCTTTGCAGATTAAATCTACACAGTGGATCTCTTGGAAGTGATCCAGATTCTTCAGCAAACACAGATCTTCTCACTCAGCCTTAACGCAAGTGAGCAACGCACACATGCACATGCAGGCACGAATGTGCACACAAATCTTCACTCAAAGCTTGGAAGCTCCTAAACAGGATGGCTCAGTCCAGCTCTTAGGAACTTCAATCTCATACAAGGAGCAGTCTCAAGACTTTAGCACATTCTTTCCATGCTATTACTCATGTTCTTAGAGTTCATTCTGGTCAGGCTAAGAAAATACTATTAATAATAATGCTATTTCAGTATCAGTAGGCACAGACTTTCCTGGATTGCCTCTTGATGTCAACAACTACCGGCCATATACAGTAGGAATAGTAAAAAGGTGTTCTTTACATACAATTAATCATTTTAAATCTTTCATGGCCTGGGTTCCACTTCCTGAAACTTTCCCACATATAGCTAATATAAAGAATAAAAACAAAATTAAAAAAGCAATTGGGTAAAACAAAAAATGACCTTACCAAAAAAATCAAAAAGTCATACGACACTTAGGCATATACTGAATGAAGGGAGGGAGATCAAAGAAGCATAATTTGAACAACTTTAAGATTAGCAAAAATGCTGTTTCGTACCTGACTCATAATGAAGAATTCTAGATAGAAACCAGGTAGAAATATGGACTAGGTACAGCACTCAAAAAAAGTTTAAGCCCACCAAGAGCTCATCCAAGCCCCAGAGCGTAACCACCCAAAACTCTGAAGAAATTTGGAGCCCTCCATGGAAGAGGATGGGTACAGAGCACCAATATAGAGCACCCAATTCTAGGCAAAGGACTAGCTTTGCACGCGCACAGGACCTACTTCACACCTTCCCGTTGAAAGGGCATGAGGCTTGTCACAATTTTGGAGTCCACCTCTGAGAGGTCAGCATCAGGAAAGTCCACCGTCTGCGACGTAAATCTCTCTATTTGAGTAGCAAAGGTCTGTACTACTGCCTTGGGCAGTGGCTCCACTTCTACTGACGCAAGGCTCTGTACTGCTTCCACTGCAAAGAACAGAGCAGCTTATTATCAGAAGGGGCAACATACACACAGCTTACATTGCAAACGTCACGGTGCATCTGTTGACCTCATCAACAATATATTTCTTGTCCTGAAACAGCTCAAGAAAGCACTACCTCATGTGCAGATGTTGGTCTGGCCTCTTCCCTGAAGTCTATTTCAGCACCACATGATGAATCACATCCCCTCCCCTCCTATTTAGACTTGGCTATAAAGAACTAAAAATGTCTGATGCCATCATTCAAAGATGACTGCTGCTAGTACAGCTGGAGCTGGATTATTCACATTGCACACAGCTTAGAGCACACTTACTCAGGAATAAAAGTAGGGATTTAAACAAAAAGCTCTCCAGTGCCTAGAAGGCAGGGGCATCTTGATCTTGGCCTTGGGATTTTGCATTAAACACCTCTGATGTCTCTACCAACCTTGAGTACCTGATCAGAAGCTATCTGAGACACAGTTACCTAAAGAAGGCCATATATATTCAGCTTTGCAACCTCTTTTCTCCTATTCTTCCCCAAATTCACACAGCTTTCACTCCGTCTCCATTGCATCATCCCTCATTCACCACATTCAGATAAGAGACCAGGCAGCACCTCAAGCCTCAGAAGACCTGCTCTTGTACCATCCTCAGTACAATCCAGCCATCCTTCAGGGACGTGGCACTAAGAGCAACTCCTGGCTCAGCCAGCATTCTCCCAGATGGAAGTAGTTCACAGGCCTAAACCAGCCCACAGGCAGCCACTTGAACCCCTCAGCACTACTGCATGCAGCTCCTCACCATCATCTGCAGCACAAAACTTTTCCAGTCAAACCAAAGGGAATCTCTGTCGCGCAAAGACATTGGGGCCTTCATCTTTTGGTTTTGCTTTCCATTTTGGCATAACAAGCAAAGCATGAGAGCAATTTTTCTCATAGACAACCTTATTTCAGTCCCCTCTGGCAGTGTTCTATCCCACCCCAGAAAGACAAAAGTATTTCTTCTTATTCCAACAATAAGTTTTTATGAAAACAAATACCAGTTTAAAAGATGCAGCAAGTGAGCCAGGACCAGAAAATCATGTTTAGTAATCTTTGGCCACTGAAGGAGAAACAAGAGACATCTCTACACTAGGCACACAAATGCATGTGCACAGAACCTTTATTGTGGGAATCTTTTCTTTGTTTAGTGCTCAGTTTGTATATGAAGCCAGGAAGATACAAAACAATTCCTTTTGCAAAAATAACCACAGCTATGCAAACTCAAATAAGGACTCACTACACCACCAGTAAAAGCACCTCCAGAATTCAGCTGGATATTTTAATTTTAGTTGTTATCTCCAAAAGGAAAGCAGCAGAATGGATCCCTGCTATATGAAGGGGGAAAGCAATTCTAAGAAATATACATATGAAAAGATTTCCATTTGGGGCTGGGCAATAGCCCAAACTTTTAAAACTCTCCAGTTTAATTTATACTTCTTCAATAGCAGGAACTCTCTCCACCCGAAGTACAGCACAAACTTGTTATTACACTCACAGACTGAACTATGTGTTAGCATAATTGCTACAATTTGCTCACTGATAATTCTGTTGCTATTGTTCTGTACATGAGCAGGGAGAGTGATTAAGATATATCTGCCACCAGCATGAATCATCCAACAGACATTTTTTACTGAAGTGACCTTTATACAAAGATGACTGAGCAACTAGGCAAAGAGACATTAACCTCTACAAACAGTTCCCAACTAACGAATATCAGTGCAGGAAATGGCAACCAGCCTTTAAAAAATGTTGTTTTGAAGTAGGTAAATGAACAGGCACAAAGCTAATGCCGTTCCTCAAAAAGGCATGTGCTAGAAGCCTCAAATGCCCTCACAATTAGATCCTGCAAGAGCATCTACAGAGACTTTTTTTGCTTTCCTTAAACCTGTGGGATTCTGAATATTTCCTCTCATGTGAAAAACACTGCACTAGTGTGACTGAGAGAGTTATACACTCTGGGAGATGCTGAGTTTTCTCAGACTGCCTAGCATGTGCTACTGATCAGGCCCATTGCATGTACAACAGATCCTTTCTTGCAGAGTGTGCGAGATCATCAACTCTCACTGAAATCAGGGACTACCAATATCCTAATCCTGGAGTTTCATAATAAAGTCTCCATCAAGACACACTTACTTGTCCTCATGATAAAGAGCTGCCTTTCCTACAGAGCCACACCAAGTGGCTTTCAGTCCTACAACTATTACTAGCGTTCCTAAGGCGCGCATCATAGGAGCATGCAGATATTCAATTATTAAACATACTTTATTACCCTATGGAAGCAGAAGCCAATGCTGGAGCAATACTACTCTAAGCCACAGCATTTCAGCTCTCTAAGGACTAGTGCAGAGCATCTTGCCTATTATCTTTCTGAAGCTTTTCCCAATCAAACTCCGCAGCCGCATACCCTCACACAAGTACTAAGACAAACACAGCAGGCCAACCGGAACAGTAAATAATAATTATAATACTTAGTACTTACGTAATGCTTTTCATCTCAAAGCACAGTACTAACTTAACATACAAAACTAAGAAGCAGATGTGCTGGGAGCATGCTGCTGAGATTGGATTGTTCTGCAAAGTGGCATCCATCTTTTAAAATAACACAGTTCTGTGTTTCACTTCAGTGAGTCACAATTTTACCAGCACTGTACAAATGCAAAAAGGCAGGAGTCTACTAGCCTATTTCTACACAGAAATGAACACCGTAGCAATACTAAGCACCTTGATTCCACCTGAAAAGGGAAAACGATGCTCTCTGAAGAGATTTTTTTTGCAAAGCTTTTTTTTAAGCGCCTACCAACCTAGTACTGGAGCATTTTAGAAGAACATGAAATTCTGCAGAGAGCATCTGCTTCAAGTAGATCTGCACACTCCAATGAAACAAAGAAGTAGTGTTTCTTGTTTGCCCCCACAATCAGCTCAGCTATGGGAAAGCAACCTCGATTCTAACCTGCCTTGTACATCAACTAAAAACCTAACAGTTGTGTGCTGTCTGCAAAGCAATTACTACTAGCAGTAATATATGAGGCTGAACAAAACTAGCTAGGCAGTGAGCATCCAGACAGTGACTGTGGATGAACCGGTTGTTACAGAAATCATCAGTAGTCTTGAAAACCTAGTGCCCTGACCTGAAAAAGAAAATTTGATGGGTGTGAAATGAAACAGCATGACACCATACACACTACTTATATCTTGTAGCAAACTAAAGGATGAGTTGGCGATAAAACAGCCTGACATGTGTTTCCTTTGCACTCTCTTCTGAGCAAGAAGTGGCTGTGCCAGCTTCAGAATTGATGTATGCACAGAAGGGAGCAAAAAGTTGCGGGCAGGCTGGCACTGAGGAGACAGTAAGACAGAATTTCTATAAGGGCGTGAAGGCCTGGCAGCCACCATGCCTCTCTCTCCAAATCTGGCAAGTGGGAAGAGAGGAGCCCATTCTCCTGCAGCTTCTCAAGTTCAAGTTGAGCTGCAGTACATTACGGGCAACCAAAATTACTTTTTTTTAAGAGTAAATACAGGCATGTGCTCTAAGAAACTGAACAGAAATTGCCTGACACAAATCCCGTCTATAAATATTTGTGCAGAAACTGACACAACAGAGCCACCCTCCTGACCAGGCCCCTAAAGGACTGCCATTAACAACACACATCTACAAAGTTTTGAGTCCAGGCAAACAGCATAAATGTTTGACAAAACAGGAAGACACCTGTTTTGTGGTTCATTAGCAGTTCATCTCCCCAGGGTAAAAAGGCCTAGCTCGAGAAATGAAGTTAGAATTCATTTCCCTACCCAGAAAGTAGCCCTTGCTAGGAAAAAGCAGCTACGCACTTAGTTTGGGATAGTCCTCCAGCAGGAAACTCCATTTTCTGGTCTTCATATCTGCAACAGTTACAACAAACATTGTCAAAAGCTGTTTTTTAAAAGACTGAATTTTCTGTCCAGAAGAATACAGCTATCCATCCATATCCTCTACATTTTAGAATTGCTTTAAAACAATTCTTATCTTGTCTAGAAATCAATTCTCTTCCCTTTGCTTTCACGTTAAACAAATAGCGTGAAGAAGACTTAAAAGCACGGATATATATCTAGAAGTGATGACATCACTGTAGCAAGCCAAGGTCAGTTCTCCAAATGAGCCATTGTAATTAACCCACCTGTCCAAGATTTTCAGCAACCACTTTCTTTTCACTAGGGGAAGGCATGAAGAGCGCACAGGAAGGTTTCTAGCCATTTTTCAAACTCTGATTACAGTTAGTAACACAATCACTTTCAGTTGCTTCTCCGTACCCTATGAAGGATGTTCTCAGCATTGTACAGAGGAAATTGCCCAAATTGTCAATACCCAAAAATGCAGCAAGAAGGCCAGATCTTTCTTGCAGGTTTGCTTCAGGATAGCTCCTGCCTGCAATTTCCAGGGAAGGCAAAGGGAATCCAGAGTCAGCTGGGGGCACAGTAGGAACTGTGTAGCCCTGTAATACAGTATTGCCATTGCTAGTAACAGGCCATAAGCTTTGTACTTAGTTTGCAAGGCCTCAGGACTGAGACTTGTCAGGTCTGCCAAGTTTTCTTGAGCTGCCTTGTAGCTTTGTTATACTTGGTCTAGCTGTGACTGCAATTTCTTAGTGATCAGTTGTCTATGGCTAATTTGTTTTGTTTATCTTTGTGTGGTACAACCATAGTTTTATGCAGATAGCAGTAACAAATAGTTATAGTTATTCTATGTAGAATGAGATATTTACAACTAACACAATGATGTAGTGTAGAGAAATACAGGCCTGGTATGACAGAAGAGGCCTTGAAAAGAGGAGAGACGGAACATAGCATAGAGGAGTATGGGCATGGGATGATAAGAGATGGGGCACAGGCTTGGCACTGGAGACCCAATGGCCATAAACAATTCCCTGCTGGTTAGTTAAAAAAGACAACCTGCAGCTGTACAAAACTGGTTTTAGGAGCAACAAAGAGATCAAAGAAATAATATCTAACATACGTCAAGTAAATTTGGATGTAACCTAGAGCTGCAGACCAATGAAGAAAAAGAAGTTTAGATGTGTGTTAGTAAACATATAAAAAAATGACCCCAAGTGGATCTCAGGACAGGGGGAAAGAAGAAACCATCAACTTGAACACCATATTCCTCCCAACAAAGAACTCAGATGGTGACGATTCACCACAACACCCCCACCCTCAACAACACAGTGAAACCACCTATCTTAGGACCCAGAGGAGCAGTGGAAGGGTGAACCTAACACCAGCAAAAAGAGTTGAAATTAAGAAGTCTGTGTGTTACAACATTACTATTATTGAGACTTATTCTGTATGTAAATACCTTAACTGCCTTATTAATTCTTTCTTTCCTGTAATAATTAGATCTAGACTAATGACAATCCTTCACTTAGTATAACAGAAATCTTAACAGTCTATGTATAAATTCTTGGCTTTACGTGTGTGTGTGTACGTATAGATGGATAGACAGATATAAAAAACAGACATGCTTCCTTTGCCCATAAATAAAATTTTGAGTGTAACACAGCGAACAGACAAGAATTTATGCATGGCCTTTGTACTGCTGGCCAGTTACCAACACTTCCCATTCAAGGTAAATGTAATCACGCTGAGTGCTGAAATATCATCTTGGCTAAAGTGCTCAGAAGAGGACATGTCCTGGTATGAAGTAAAGCGCAAGACAGAGGTGCAGCACCATACCACAATTATGGGAGCTCTCAAAATCTTCACCAAAGCACATCCTCTCATGCCTATTTAAAAGATGGATGTGCTCCCACAATCTCTCTCCTCTGTGGCTCTCATAGCACTCCAGCAGCACCCTCCTTAGATTAAAGGAACAACAAACGGAGACTCACCATAGTTTCTGGAATTCATCTGTTTGAACACTCCAATCACTTCTGCAGAATACCCAATATCAACCTCAAACCGGAAGCGAGAGATCAGCACACACTTCCCTTTGACAAGGGCTGAGGGTTTCTTCCAGTTGTTGCACATCTTCAAGAGGGATTTCACATCAGTCCCACTGCTGATGAAACGAGAGCCTGACACCAAGTCCACAGCATTTTCTCCTTCCAGCGGTACCAGAATTACTGAGGAAAGTTGATTTGCTGCTTCAACTAGGGAGAAAAATACAGGATGCAGAAGAAACAATGAATAACTAAGAGCATGGACAGACTAAAGATGCACAGGACACTTTGGGAAGAGAAGGGACAAGAAGACGACAGACAAACCATGTACCTCCAAGTTTAAATGAAATGATGATTCCCTGCTTTTGCTCTTAAGGACAAAGAATAGAGAGAGTGGTGGCCTGCAGCAGCAGGTTGGTGGGATTCATCAAAGAGAACACAGCAGGAACAGGGGGAGCACGCGAGAGTAGGGTAATGAATGCCTGTCCAGGATCACCCCTGTGTTACGCTCCCTCTGTCAGCAGTCCCAAACTGTGGCTCACTAGGCCAGGGCAGGCGATCTGCAGAATCACATTCAGCAGTAAATCACACACAGTCACTACAATGTTTTCAGTTAAAAGGTTGCCAGTACAGGGGCAAGCTGATCCATGGTACATTGCCTGAAAAAGCTGGGAGATTCTTCTGCAAGCAGAAAAGGAGAAAGATCTAAAATATCCGCCTCTTGCCTGATGCCAATATCTGACATGCAGTCTCTTCTAGGAGGAATGCCCTATACTCACAGTGATGAAGGGGCTATTTCAAGAAGGAAGCTAGTCCAAACCCTAAATTTTCATTGTTACAATTTAAGTCCATCACCCTTTATATATCTACCTGGTATATCTCACAGTTACAGACTTCTGCTTCCAAGAAGTCTATCTTGTTAATCACTAGCTACTATCTCTGTCATGATGCCAAGGCTTGGAGAGAAAAGGGACACAGCATTCTACAGCTGTTAGCCTAAGACCATGGCTATCCACACTAACAAATGTCTCATTTTTTTTCCTTGCACCTCTCTGCTGATCTATATACATATGTTGTCTTTATCCTTATAGCTAAACTGTGATAGCTTAGAAACAAAGACCATTTTTGTCTTGTGGTTTTAGTACCAAAACAGTGAAGCTCTGCCCCAAGACGCCAACTCATAGCTACTACAGTAACACAGATATTCACTAGCATCATCAGACTCCATTACACTCAGAACAGAAGACCACTAAAACTCATTCTACATCTGTACATTTGTAGAGAGAGAAAACCTTGCCTCCCCAGTAACTATGAGGATAAACTCAGATGAATCCAGTCCTTTGTGGGCTGAACTGCATATCAAGATCCACCCTGCTTCTCCTTAAATACTCCAACTTACTGATGTGCAACAAAAACTTACAAATTCATTTAAGTCCAGGGGTTAAGCCTTTAAGAGGGAAGAAAAGCAGAGGGGGATAGACGATTTCCTCCTAGCCAGTTAATGAACAAACCATTTGGATTTCATCAAACTTTACTTTAAAAAAAGTTACTTCCAGACTGAACGCAGCCATTTAAAATCCCCACTCCAAAGATAAGTTTCAGAACATCATGTGAAAATCTTGTTGATAGCAGAGGCCTGGGAGACCACTGAAGCAGATTTTCTACTCCCACTGCACCAAACAAAAGATTTTGAATGTCACTGTTTCAGCAGTATGTAGTTAAATCTCACCTATACAACTGTTATTACTGAAAGAAATTGGAAAATGCATGTTTTTAACTCTTTTATTTCTTTATCTGTTTCTAGGCTTGACGGCTAGAAACAGACTGTTTCATCTGTAGTACAAGGAAAGAAATACAGGAAGACATTATTCAGAAGAACAAAACTAAACAGCCTAACGTTTAAAAATAATTCTTCTGCACTTAAAGACTGACAAGAACTTCAGACCAAGACCCTTTTAAATCAGTCCCCTTCCCTCACGATATTTTTTCCCTCACTAGAATGATGGCCAGTGCTGATCACACTGTCTTATACTTGTCATCAGGGATTTTCTGTGGAGTATTCATACTTTTGACAGCTTTAAGGAAAAAAAGCCTCATGTAATTTCTAAAACCCATCCCCTTCATTTGCAAGCTCCTTGGTGCAGAGACTCTGCTCTCATCTGTACTTGATACACTTCAAGCAAACCAGAAGCATTTAAATTATAAGTGTGTGGCAACGCACATGGAAAGCTAAAATACCAGCACTCAACTTGTGGGTTTTTCAAAATACTCAACACAGGTCTAATTCTGTTCCCACTGAAATCAATTGTGATTTATCACAGGCTTCAATACGATGGGCTTTTGAAAAGCCTACCTGAAGTATTTGCCTCGTATCATCTCTCAATCTTTCCAGAACAAAATAACAGGAGAGAAAAATATAAAGCCACCCTTGTTTGCCAAACAAAGGCAACTTCGTTTTCAGCCTCACCCAGGGCCCTACATAGTTACCCTTTTTTCCTCTTCTGATACCCAAAATTAACAGCAAAAACTAAAAAAGTGCTGTTTAAAAAGAAAATACTTGAACAGAGCCGCGACATAAGCATCAGCCACTGGAACACTCTTAGTTCTCTATATAAACTCATATGAAGCACCTGCACAGCAGAGATTTTTTCCTATGATCAGGCTTGTTGACCGTTGAAATATTCAATTAATAAGTGGGGAAAAAATTAAATCTATGCTTGACATGTAGACTACATCAAAAAAATTCAAGTTATTTTTAATCAACAACCAAGTCTCAGAAAAATGTTATGAACCAGATGCCTAAAAGGCAGGCATTCTGTCTTAACACAATGTTATCTCTTTTATTACTCCAGACAATAACAAAGCCAAATAATAATTGGGGGTGGGGGGGTAAGGAGCAAGGTTTGGACCCTTTTTATCATTCAGCAATCTATTTACTTACTGAAACTGCTGTAATCTTCCAGGCTGAAATTCCATTTTTTCATAGTAGGATCTAAAATAGGCCAGAATATGAATCATTTAAGGTAGAAGACGTGGTCCTGTGAAATGTTTATGTCAGGCAAGACACACGGCATTCTTTCATTCAAAGATTTCCACACACATCTGAAAAACAGTATGCCCTGGTTTACAGGTACACGGCCTCCCAAAAAGCCAGAGAGCACACTGATACCAATACAAGAAGAACGTGGCAGCCATTCACAGAAAGCAGCAACATGTGGGAGAAGAAAATAAATAATAATAAAATAATAACAACAACAACGGCAGGGAGAAAAGAACAGAAACAACCAGAAAAGGTGCAGGCTTTACTACTGTCAGTAACCCACTTAACAGAATCAGTCCATCAACTCTGAACTACAGCTGAAGTGAAACTGACCCATTTTCCCACACCCATTTACGAATAACTTCTTTCATCATTCCCAAAAGACCCTGATCAGCTGGCACCACTAAACATCTCAAAATATGGTTCATAAAGCAGGACTTCTGATTTCTTGGCTAAATCCAAGCTCAAGCTATTTAGTCCCTGAATTTCTTTCCGATTTTAACTGCCTTTACTTTTCCAATCCCTCATTAATATCCCATATTCCACCCCAGCAGCAGATGCATTGCTAAAAGTATTTATCAACTCTGGTCCAGCAGATGCTGAAACCTGGATCCAATTTAAAACAGAGATATGAACAAACAATCAATTCTTACCATAGCTTTTGCTTGGTATCTTCTTAAACACAGCAATGAGTTCAGCATTATACCCTATTTCAACCTGGAATCGGTCTTCCCCGTATTTCACACACTTTCCTTTTGTAACACTGTGTGCTTTCTTGTGCAAGACAGCTTCAGATGCAGAGCCTGCACCAGCAGAGCTGGTCACCTTCTGCATCTTACCACTGGCCTGAGAGGCACCACCTCCCCCCTCTCTTTCTGTTGATCTGCCTGTGTTTATCAGCATTTCTGAATCACTCAGGGTGGTGCTGCTTGGCAGTAAAACATATTTAATGGCAGATTTGCTCTGGCTTTGTAAATCTTTAATATCATCAGGGTGCCAGTTATCAGTTAATCTAGACTGAGATGGTTCTGTAGGGTTTTTGAAAGCTGGGTAGTACTTGGACTGCTGGAATGGACCAAGATTAATTAAAGCTTGTTGACTATGTTTCTGGCCATCAGCATCTGAGTTATGTTGATGGAAACAACTCAGAGAATTCGGGATCACTGTAGGGAATTGCTTAATGCCACTTGCTTGTTCTGAGTCCTCTGAATAATTCTTTTGTTGCTCTCCATGTGAACCAGCCATCTGTTGGTTTGTAGTGTAATGATTATAATCTTTATGAAGATAGCTCTTCTGCTCCACAGGACTGTTCGGATTCCGTTGGTGCTGGCTAATGAACCTGACATGATCGTTTTCTTGCTTCAAGTTTCCCTGATTGTGTAGACTGTGCTCTTTCAGCTGAGGTCCAGTGTTCCCTACCTGCCCACCTTTCTGGGCTGCTAGTCTCTCTGCTCTCCTAGCCAAGGCCTTCTGGCGGTTCTCTTCGATTCTTCTCTTTTGCTCCTCTGTAAGGCCTGATGACATCTTCAACAGTTCAAACAATAATCCTGAATCAAAACTGCATCAGGAGTTAATCACAGGGCAATTGCTTCTTTACAGGATCAGAGGCCAATCTATAAAAATATAGCAAAAAGAGAAAGGAAGTTTCAATTCTGTCAATATTAGTGATCAGGTATTACTGCAACTGATCCTACACAAAAACAATAAAGCTATCCGATCGATGCTGAGCCATCATCAGCAAGCAGACCCTGGCAACCACTGCTGGGTTTTCCATAGCAGTCCTACATGGATAAAGCATACGGGAAAAGAAGAACCCCCCTCGTAGTACTCCAGTGCCAGTGTGGGGCACCATCCATCCCCAATCCCAGCTGTTAGCAGTTCAGGTAAAACAGCCAAGCCTGGGGACACCCTGCAGTGCAGAGGCTGCCCCACAAAGGCAAATGCAGGCAAAACAATTAATCTCCATGCAGTTTTGTGTGGAAAACGTTGCATATTTTTGGTACCTAACAAAAAAGGAAGGACCACACCCCATCTTTCCTGAGTTTCTTCCAGTCCTCTGGCTGCTCACAGCATGGAGCAGATACATGCTTTGACACAAAGGGCAGGGTCGGCTCCTGCCTTGAGGAAGCTCCAGGACCTTATGATGGGCACGGGGAGGACCCTGCTCCCACCACATCTCCCAGGAGCTGGCCTCACTTCACCCACTCCCAGCCTCACATCCTGGGGGCTGTCCTCCTCCCCCCACCCTGTGGGGCTCACTCCCTGCCCTGCCCCAAACACCAGGCTCCCTCGTCCCAGCTCCCCACCCCACAGCCTGGGCCCTCCTCACCCCTCAGGGGCCCAGCACCCACCCCACAGCTCCAGCTCCCCTCGCCCCTCAGGGGCCCGGCACCCAGCTCACAGGCCGCGGTGTCCCACATCGCCCCAGAGCTTCCCTGCAGCCCGCCTGGGTCCCGCCGCGGCCCGGCCCCCTCCCCAAACGCCCGCACACCCACCGGGCGGCAGAGGCCGGGTGTCCCCGCCGAAGGGCGCGCAGCCGCTCGAACTACAACTCCCAATAGAGCCCGCTCTGGAGGCCAAAGAGCCCCGCCGCGCGCGGCACGCCGGGAACTGGGACGCATGAGGGTCGCTCAGCATGCTGGGAAATGTAGTCCTCCCGCCCCCGCGCCATCTTAAGGGCACCGAAGCGTGGCGCGGCCCAGGGCCTCGAGCCGTGGGGCCGGGCGCCGCAGCATCTCCATCTCGCCCGGGTTTCGCTCGTACCCACATGCGGGGCGCAGGGGCCCTCCTGCCCGCGACGGGCCGTGTCTTTGCCCTGCCCTGGTGTCACACAGCTGTGGCAGGGCTCCCTCACCTCCCTCCTCAAGCCTTTCAGGTGTCCTCGCACCCCCTGGTTTGCCTGGGAGGAAGGGTGTCACTCGTAGATGCGCTAGTACATGCATGAAATAAAAATAAAAATAAAAAAATAAAAACAGTGGCAGTAAATTCACAATGAGGTAATTATTTGCATCCATTTTAAAATTCTGAATAAAAGGGCTTCTCAGTGTTTTAATTATATGCCAGGCTTAAATACACAGAGCAAGCTGTCCCTCCTGGATGGTTCAAGTTGTGATTCCCCTGTGAGCAACCACAGTGATGTAGCTGGAGTGAAAGTCTCTGGGTAGCACCTTGATCCCTTCCCACCTTTTACTTCAACCCCTGCTCAGCGGCAGCCGTGGACGCGCCATCGCTGTCCCCAGATGCCGTTTTCTCCCACCTGACAGACCCCTCGGTTAGGGACAAAGCAGCCAGCTGGCTGCTTCACAGTTTATATATTCATTCTTCTTTCCACTGTTAATTAAAAAAGGTTATCCTTAAATTGCTTTCTGATTAAGAAGCAGTGACTGCCATTAGTCAGGAGCGCTCAGCCTGAGAAAAACAAGGCAGGCAGCAAGGATGAGGTGCGATCTGATGAATAGCACAACCCTGGGAGTGCTGTTATTCACCCAGGAATCCCACACACACAAATGTGAGCGTGGCACATACACGCAAACACTCACGAACATACAACTTCTAAGGAAAGCCACAGTGCTGAGGAAAGATCTGGACCAAGAGTTTTATCTTAGTTTCTCTTAGGAAGACAGGAAAAGAATAAAAGTTGACCCTTCCTCCAGAAGCCAGGCCTCCCCTCTGCAGAGAAGGAATGTGGTAGGAAAGGATGCAGAGCCCTGTGGTCTCATTTCAGATCCTCTGCAATTGCCCTTTTTTTCCCCGCTGTGAGCCAGTGGACTCAATCTGCCTAAATGGCAGAGATGAAGGAAGGGATGAGAGATTTTTTCTTGTCACACTTTGCACTGCTCAAAGCTAAACCAAATCCCAGTGTCACATACAGGCAAGAGAGGGAGGAAGCACAGAGCATAACCCTGCAAGTATTTCAGCCACTTTCTCTCTCCCCAGCGGCTCTGGTGATGGCCCCTTATGTTTTGAGAGAGCTGGGAAAAAAAATAGACTTCAGAAAAATGGAGAGAAGCCTCTATTGGAGCTGTCCCCATCTCATGAGGGCAATGAGATTAGAGCATCATTTGCAGAGAGGAGAAGAGCTCTTCGGTTGCACGGTCAGGCAGACACACAGACAGACGTTGAAGCATTTGCTCCATATGGCACAACTTCAGCAAGGCACAAGGAACAGCCTAACCATGCAGAGAACAGACCTACAAAAAGAGAGGCTATTTGCAAGCAGTTTGCTGGTAGTACTCCAGGTGTCCTTTCAATCAGAACATGCTTCCAGCAATGGCTTGGATTCACCCTCCACATCCTAGGTCAGGGAGCACAGATGCAGTAAGAAAATCCTGAGAAGACGGGTGGGTTAGCAGACCCCAGCTCTGCTGGGCAGGAGATGGTTCTCCCACTTCCTCAAAACTACTCCAGTTAGCAAAAAAATTAAGGAAACAGGCTTCTCAGTACTGTTGTCACCAAGATCTTTCCATCACTTGGATCATACTCAAAATGTAGTGGTCCTCTCATGGACTAAGCTGGCTGATCCTGACTGCTTGCTGCCAAAAGAAACCAAAACTGCCTGGCCATGTGTGATACATCTTGTACAAACAGCAGTTAATATCTGAAATATTAGCAACCCAGCATCCTGGAGCTGTTCTGGTATCTCACAGTTCTTTCTCTGCAGATATCTTCTGAGCTGCTCTTAGGCTCTCCCACTTGCTGTCATGCTGAATGTGCTCGCTCTGCTCCATCCCCTTTCAGACGCACCTCTGTGGTTCTCACTGCTCCATGTCCCCAGGCCGAGGCCAGCCAAGAGATGATTGGAAACACAGAGCTCGGCATGCAATAACAGCCCTCAGGTGCCCCAACTTCTTAGAGGAGTTCAGAAGACCACACTGAGCTCAGCAACACCAGTACCACCTCCCAAACACACTAGCCTTCAACCAGCCAGGGTGTACTTGTAGTCACACCCTTTAAGAGAAATTAAGCCCAAGCCCATAGGCCTTATCAGCTCCTTCCCAGCTAAAACCAGCAAGTGACCACACTGAGAATGCACAAGTTGGATCTTCAAGGAAGGTCTTGGAGCAGAGGAGGCAGGAAAAGGCCCCCAGACTGGCCCAGCTTCTTCTCCTTGGGAAAACCATGTCATCTGGGCTGCTAGGGCTAGCTAGCTGAATACTTTCTACAGCACTCGATCTGTGGGCAGAGGGGCCGTGCTCCTTCATCTCTGGTCTAGGGTCCTCGGCAGGGTCTAAGCTTCCTAATGGGGAGCCACAGCCCCAGGCTCAGAGCTCCCATGGGTGCTTAGGTTCAGGGCTGGACATGAGTGCAGTGGTTGACTCCATGTTCCCCCATGGCAGTTGTCCCTAGATTTCTTTTCTTAATCATGTGCTCATCCCCTCTACTTTCTCTCTGCCTCAGCACATCAGGGACCCTGATCTGCTGGCCCATTTGACAGCCCAGCTACTTCCACAACTCAGCCCTGAATCAGGCCCTTTCTCTGAGCATCTTCATGTCACCAAAGACAAAATTTGAACTTCAAAGAGTCCAGTTGCCCTTAAAACCCTGATGAAAGGGAACCTACAGAGCCTTTTCTGTGAGCATTTCTAGCATGTAAGGATTGCTCCCTTCCTCTGACAGCCAGTTCAGTGAAGACCAATTCTCTTTCCCTGCTCCTTGGCCAGCCAAAGAAAATTACTCACCCTCCACTCTTTTGAAGCAGCTGCCTTTATCAACACAGCTTGCTCTTCCCTGGCATGTTGAAGCCTTACTGCTCTTGTTTATTACACATCCCCTCCAACAGATTGCAGGGACTCTTCTTTGCCATCTGTCCTTCTTGGCTGAATTCCTCTCCACAACTCCAGTCCAGAGCAATGGCCTGCACAACACATGACCTCCACTCTACTGCCAGGCCTCCACCACACTCACATGACTGCTGCAAGGCTGAGCTGACTCTTGGTCTTTTATGTGATGCAGCCCAGGTGTGCAGGACAATTTTTTCACACCTGGAACAAGGATTTAAAAGAGAAAGAAAAATCCTACATCAAGATGCAAACAGGGTTTCTAAAGCCTCTATGTCACCAGCATTTCACACAAAGAGAAGTGTGATCCAGTTCTGGGAAGCACTAACGATGTGGACCCCTCAATGTCTTATGATATATTTGAGTTCAGGTCAGCATACATCCCTCTGATCTACACAATTATTTTTTCCCCCAATACAGAATAGAACTTTATCTTAGTGAAACATGGTTGAACTGGCTGAAGGATGCAAGGTTAAAAGGGGATGCCCACGTGTACACACAGAGAACTTAATTTCATAGGCTTTATTTCCTTAGGAAACCAGAGTAAAGAAACAAAAGTTGCACTCCCAGTTCTATTCTGGAGCTTAAATTACTGGCCTGGTTTTCAAACTTAGAATAAGCAGCTAATCCTATAGCTTTAGTATTGATGTGAAGCCAACTTCTGAGCTTCTGTTTGTTAAAACTACCCACAGTTCTCTGCCCTTTCTCTTCCTGGTGCACAAGAGACCCAGAGATACAGATAAATCCTTAAAGCAGGAGCATCAGAGGTCACTGATGCTAAATAATTAACCACCAATGTAATATTAATGGTCCTTTGCCCTTGCACAGCAGCAGTGTCTCTCCTTGGAGAACCTGAAAGCATGCTCCAGACCAAGAGGAGTTGGCAGAGCAGCTCTGGGCTTCTGTGGGATGTAAGGGCTGATGCCAAGGGCTTTTCCAAAAGACAGCCCCAACCAAGCCTGAAACAATCCTAAAAAACCCTGATCATAGGGTGGATTCTGGCCACTGCGTGGCCTCATCTGCTATGATGTAGATGCTATGATGTAGACAGGACCAGCACAACACCACTGCTTTAATAAGGAACGTGGATTCAGCACAGGGCTTTCTGCCTCAGTCTTTACTCACCCAGTAATGCAGGAAGCTTGCTCTCGTCTAAGAAACCTCCATGAGTAAAATGCATGGAAAGAGGGCCAGAATCTGGCCTTAGCAAGCAGCACTCACTTAAGTTCAAGTGTGTGTTTAAGCTTATTATTAAGTCTCCTCCTCCAATAGAGATGGTTTTCTTTTACATTGGGGGTCTCAGCTGCTACAGAAGGGGAGTTCACAGTGTGTTTTGTTCGTTAAATTTTGTACATTTTTACAGCCAGATCTAGAAAACACTTGCTGTCAGCTGCAGTATTTTGCTACCAGCTTGTCTTAGTGACTTCCACTGGGCTCCTTGGGATAGCAATTATTCCACAACAGAAAGTGCACTTGAAGTGTCAGGACAACGTGCTCATGAGGCACAGCAGGAGTCTGTGCCTGGGCATTGCTATACATCTGTTATTATAAGTAGCAAGGGTCGTGAGCAATAGGAACACACACATTGTTATTTAGGGGTGGGATATTTCCCCATTTCATCTCAGATCCCAAGAAACAGCTATAAAGGTTCTGCTTAAAAAATGTGACTACAGAAAGCAGATGCTCATCAAGTTAAATAAGGAATTTAATTAGCCTGCATTTTATCTTGTTTTCAGCAATATGATGACAAATCGCATCTTAATAAAATAACATTAGGGAGCAGCACAGTTCCAGTGCTTCGGGAAATGAGAAGCAGTATAAGTTATAGGTCTGTTCCCACTGAAGAAGTCATACTCATTCAGAGATCTGACATGATGTTAAGATGGAGAATGTTTTAGCAAAACGATCCTCTGGCATTTAGAAAGATTTACAGCCACTTTCAGCTTTAAAAGTCTGACTATAGGGTGATGGGGGAGAAGGAAGTGGCGTGAACAGCTCAAGGGACTGGTAGAGCAAATAGATGGTATATATTGTACAACGAGCAACAGTTTCAGCATTTTTCGTGTAGTCAGATATGTCCGTTTTCAATTAGAAGCTCCCGTTTGATGTAGGAGTTCAATTTTCTGCAACATCATGAGTGCGGGCCTCACCATGAGAAACACCCTGAGATCCCAAAGGATCCACAGGAAGTTCACTCAAACTCAGTGTGACTTCTGGGACTCAACGGACTGGTGTTATCTGGAATATTTCTGTCCAGCTCTAGTAAGAAGGATTTCAAAAACACAAGACTTACAACAATAAAAGGTTATGAGATTTAGCTTCATTATACAAGAATGTAAGAACTACCGGTCCCATTCAACAACATTGTCCACTGAGTCCTTTCTTCTGTCTCTACCAGAGAGTAGATCCACATTTTAGGTGACAGTGCATTTTATAGGAGACAGGTATATATTAACCCCATGAGCTATTTGATCTTGGGTGATATCTTGAGGCAGCAGATTTCATTTGTTGATTATGTGTTATACAACAATTATTTCTGCTGGTCCATTTTCCATTTTCCGTCTTTCAGATTCACTGGCTTCTCTATAGCTCTTGTATTAAGAAAGGAGATCAGTGCAAGAGTTGTCTCATTAGATCTGTTGCCATGCAAAGGTGCACACACATACACAGACAATACACACTTTGAGTTTATACATGTATACATATTTGTATGTATATAAATGCATATATATATTTGCTGATAGAGTTGTTTTATGATTTAATCTATTAATCTGAGATTATGTTGCTCTTCTTGAGGACAGAAATGCTTCAAAGGTCCATGATGAATTGACAGTCTTTTGCCAGTAACTTCTTAGCCTGCATTTGCTTTAAGTTTATGAGGGCTGAAAGCTGTTGCTCTCTGACAGCTCCTCACTGATCTATGTGAAATGAGTTTGTGATTCTTGATCCAGTTCCTAGAAAAGAGACATCCATGTCACAAAACCCAGCTTTGCTATTTAGACCTGGATTTAGCAGCTCTAACATGGACTGGCAGAATGGTGAGGAAACTGTGCTCATTGCTCTGGTGTTGCCTTGAATCAGAGGGCAGTGCAGAAAAAGGCATGGGATCAGAGTGGGTCTCCCAGTCACACCTCTTAAAAAGAAATAAATTCCTTTTAAAAAGGTCTTGCAAGAGGTAGATTTAAGACTGAATGTGGAAGGGTGAGGTTTTCCTCTTCTTTCTAATCAGTGAAAAAAAGATTTTGAAATGTACTGACCCGGAAAATCAAAGCTCAGAAGCAGCAGCTGGGTTTTCAGCAAGTCTCTTACTTCTTTCCCTGTTGTCCATCTGGATTCACTGTAACACAGAGAAATCAAACATTGCCTCTGAGGTCATGAAAAGTCTGGAAATAGCCATCATTTCCATACAATTTTGCCAGGGTGGATGATGCTGCCCATGCTCTGAGAACATTGTTTGCTGGATGTTAAGGGCTCAAGTTTGGCAAGCAGTCCCATGACAAGCTGACTTTCCCCTTTTGCAGAGTCGTTTGCAGAACTGGACCCTAAGCCCTCCTGGAGAGAATTGTGAAGCAATGCACAAATAAAATCAAGATGCTGACTGTGACTGCATCACAGCACAATATCATGCGGCTAGAATTTGAGGCTAAAAGCAGTGACATTCATGTCTAGCAATGTCTAATACATCATATGGTTGTGAAGTGACATCTGAGTCCTGGAGGACAAAGACTAACCCCCCATATGCCCCGCAAATACTTTCCAGTCCATGGACAAGTTAAACATCAGGTCTTGAAAATCATTCAATGGAGCCTGAACTTGGATCTCTTAACAGCACAACTGGTAATTCCTTTTGAATTTCCACATGCTCTCAAGTTTTATTTATGGTCATGGCACCATGTGGCATTAAAGATTCCCATGGATGCAAACAACTTTTTTGTAGATTTTCCAGACTTTCACCAACTTCTTAATTGGAGCACAGTAATATAAGAAATGGAGTGTATTCCCATAGGGCATTGTCATACTTCCAACAAGCACCAAACTATTTGGAAACAGAATTAAAATGAATGAATGGGAGAAACATTTTCTGCTGTCCCTGCTTCATCCCTGATTTCACCAACAAAGCTGATATACTGTAATGTACTGATCCCACTATCTGGGATTTGTCCAGGTTGAGAACTTATTAGTGCTCATTTGAGGGGAGAAAGAGAGAGAGAACACAGCTTGTGTAAATCAGATTAAAGTATTGACAACTCCTAAGCAATGCTCATTTCAGAAACAAGCTCACTATGTGATAACACCACAGCTATAAAAGAAGTGCATTTTGAATGCATGCCACTTTGCAAATACCTGGTGGTATGTGAGTTCTTGAGGCTTAGTTCCTAGAAGAGAAAAAGGGATTGCTGGAAAATACAAATACTCTAGGTGGGTATTATCTGAATGATTTAATGGGTGAGAGATTTAACAGCCGCCAGAAATTGTTACAGCAGATACAGACTAAATGGAATAATCAAGGTCTCAGTCCAGCTCTTGCAAGCAGAGGACTCCACTGCATGCCATGATTAGCCTCAACTAGCACATTCAGAGGGAAAGGCATGGTTAAATGTGAGCCTAGAAAAACAAACTCCTGTCTCTCATCTCACTGTGTTTGCTGGACATCAGGGCTATGAAATATTAATAGTAAGTCTATGTTAAGTGTCCCCCTCTATGCCTGAACCACAAACAATGTGAATCTGTCTCTGCTTTCAGCCTGAGAGTCCAGCTCAGGCTGTGGATGCTGATGCTTTTAGCTTGGGAAACCTCTGATGCAGTCGGTAGCAAGGCAGCCGCATGACTGGCTTTGCCACCGGTGCTCAGTCTGGGGTTAGCAGATGGCTCCAGCTTCCTGACTGTCACCCTGGCATCTTGAACTAGCACTAAAACTCCTTCGTTATTTTTATTTGATACGTTAGTGTCTTTCCCCCCCCCTCCCCCCAGAAAGCAGAACACTAGCAAAGGGTTAGAGGCAGCATGAGACAGCTGGAGAAGGGATGGATAGCAGGGCTGTAGGAAAGCGAGGGGAGACCTATGACTGGAAGCAACGAGATCTTCAGTGGCTCTACCAGTAACCCATTCCCTTTCCCCATCCCTTTGCATGCATGCACACAGGGACCTGGGCAGATGAGGAAAGAAACTAGCTAAATAAAAGTGTCAGCAGGATGGATGGGTTTGCACTTGGTCTCCGCTCATCTCTCCACATAAGTCTACTGGTATGCAAAGATCACACAAGCAAGGGACTTAGCACTGACCCGGAAAATTTATAGCACTGAAAATAAAAATGAATCAAAAAGAAAAATGCAGAAAGGAGATGGTCAGGGAAGAGAGCAGAAGGAGATTGATTTTTGTTTCCTGGCACATCAGGACTTGAGTTTTCATCAGGACAGCAATTTCATGGGAGCGTATGTTGCCAATGCCACCACAGGAATAGCTCTGCCTCAGAGAAAAGAAACTAGGGGCTTTTATGTGCCGAGATCCCCTGTATTTTTGATCCCTACCTGGATAAATGAGGCACTCCACAGGGCAGGTACAGGGGTGACAGGGCTGTACTTTGACTTGTGGAGCTTCTGCCAGCTTCAGAGACTGTGAGGTTTGAATTTGGCCAGTGTCTTCCACATGGAAACCTTCAGTTTTAGAATATGCTGGAAACTCTTTTTGTGCTAAGGCACTATCTATCCTCCAGGGCGTCCTTTCCTCCTTCTCACTGCCAGTTTCCACACAAACACCGGATCTTTGGTGCTTAGTCACGCTATCGTTCCTGCTGTTCATGTCCTCCGATGGACATAATCCTCCACTCAGGAGGCCTTTGCGAGCTGCTGTGGAGGAACTGTGGGCCATCGTCAGCCTGTTGCCAGGGGGCAATAAGCAGCAGCAGTCAAACTTCCACAGAACAAAGGTTCTGTGGTTGTTCAGTCGTAAAGAGAGGGAAGAGAAATAGATTTTTTTGCTCTGTGTGTGTGCTTATTTGCACATCACACAAGAATGTGCAAATTGCTCACAGAAGAGAGTCTCGCTATGAGGTGAAATAGCTTCCCACCTAGTGCTTTGCTGCTGACTTGAATGGGGGGTTTCCTCTCCTGGATGAGAGGTGGTTTATTCTCCCTGTGCCTCAGTTTCCCTATAGAAATGAAAGGATTTTTTAGCTGTTCCCCACGTAGCTTAAGTGCTTTCAGGGCCAGGCCTTTATTCAAACCCTTACGCATGGTGAGGAAGGCTTGGATGTGTAGTAAGATGCTCCGGAGGGGCCACAGCTGGGACCTGCTGTTGAGCCTTGGAGCCAAGATCCTGGTCTGGGCAGATGAGGAGGAAGGAGGATGGTGGGGAGCTAAGGGCTCACAGGATGGGGGTTCCTATTTTGGTAAAGACAATGCAGGCAAAAAGGAGGTTAGGGAAACAGAGGGATGCTCAGATTTAACATCCTGGTTTAGGGAGGGGAGAGTCTCTGGTCGAGAGTGGGGAATGGGAAGTCTGGACAAGCTCAGGGTTTCTGTGGGGGTAGGACTTGTTATGACCTCAGCCTCCAAGCCTGGCTACAAACTGTCAAGGCTAAGGCTTTAGCAATACTCGCAGGGCAGCTGTTGGCTCACATTCAGCCCAGACGGACAGACTGCAGCTCGTCAGATCTGCCAGGAACCAGATCCCAGGAAGGGAAGGTCATTTTTATGCCCATTTTTCATAAGTTTGGGGATAACATAGGGAGGGAAATGTTTCCCAGAGTAAACATCTTGTGGTTTTCCCCTCTTCTTGAATGAGATCAAGTGTTTGTCTGGGAGGAAGATGCAGAGAAACCCCATTAATCTGAAGGGGAAAGGGCTGGTATTGGAGCCAGCCCATCATCACAGTGATCTGCATCTGACCTGAGGCCTAAAGCCATCAACAGAGAGAGCTGAAGCCCAGTAGGAAGGAGAAGCCCCTTCAACAGCAGGGAAGAGCTGCTTGCATGCAAACTTTGGCTCTGAAACAAGCATTTTTGAAGGTTTCTGTTTGGTGGGCTGATCCTGTGAGATATCAAGTACCTCAGTCTAACAGGGCCAAGTCATTAACAGCTGTAGGACCCCGGGGAACCAAGTGGTTTTCCAGCTTCTCAGCAGACAGGGTTTAGCCCACTGGGAAACCCAGGTGCTCAGCACCTTCCAGATGATGTTCAGCACCTAACAGCATCCTTCTCCCCACCATAAAATGTAATTATAAAACCCCTTAACTACATAAATCTTATTCTAAATCAATTAATTATCTCGGCAGGAAAATGTATATGCTTTTGAAATCTCCCTTTAATTAACATGAAGTCCATTAGGAAGCGGTAAATCTAGGCCATCACTTTGAGGTAATAGAGTCTCTCACTTCACGTGTTCTTAAAGCCCTGGGAGAGTGTGTCACTGCAGCACTCGAGCTGCCTTTCAAATGCTGTGTCTGGGCCAGGTGCCAGGCTGAGACCTCTCTCTCGGGCCAAATTTTACCTGCTGATATAGTGTTGGGGGACCCTCCTTAGAAGTGCAAGGGTCAAAAATCAACTCCTGTTTCAGCTGGTGTAAATCCATTAACTTTCTCTACTCACTGCTCTTGCATTTCTCTGCTTTCATTTGCAGCAACACTCTGTCTCCCACAGTGCTGCCTTTAAATCCACACTATCCTCTTATCTCTATCTGATCTCTTCCTGATGGATCCCTCAGCTCTTTCATCAGCAGACACTGCACTTGTCCTGTACATGCAGTGGGTGCTTCTTCAGAATGGGGAGAAACTAGGATGTCCTGCAATAGTCTCCACTGCATGCCCTTCTCTGACCTCCAGTATCTCCTTCCTTCTCAAGATCCTGTATACATGATAAGAGTCACTTAGGAGAGACCTAAAGTGGCCTTCTTCCCATGTCTGGACCTCAGCCTCTGCCAGCCTGGAGATCCATCTACTACTCAGATAAAACTAATAAGATTATCTAGCTTGTAAGTGACTTCTCTGCCTGCGTTGTTTTTATGTAGCATGTGTACGTCTGCCTGCTGGTTCAGTAACAACCTGCTGTAGCTAAGGAAGTCATATGGTCACCCTCATATGTTAAATCCTAAGATATGAATTTGCAAGACTTAGGGGAAACAGTCTATAATGCTTGAGCTGTTCACTATACTGTAGCAGAGTTGTAACTCAAGAGTGACCTCAGCTGAGTACAGGATTCACAGGCTCAGCATCTCTTGGGCATCCAAGCAACATGTCACCACCCATGACCCCTTTTTGCCACAGGTGAATCCTTTGATCTGCCAACCTTATAGTGCCAGACACACAGGGTCACACCATGGGAGAGAAGGTGAGGAGCTGGCTGCAACCAAGACCTTGTCGCAAAACAGGATCCCCGTCCCTCTGGCAGTGGGAGCTCCTGGCACAGCTTCTTCTTGTCGCAGCTCCAACATGAGGCACCAGGCACAATCTTGCTGCAGTCCAGAGCTATCATATACAGCAGGGCAATAAGCTTTGAGATGTCAGCTCTGAGAGCTGGAAGGAGGTGAGGAGTGACTGTTTCTTATCTCAGTAGTGATTCCCCAAAATCCTGTCAGGGAGCAACAGTGCAGCACCTTGCAAAGCAGTTCCCCTCTCTGAGGGGAGTTGGGGCATCAGCAGAGGTAGCCTGGATGAGGCCTCTTCATCTGGCCAAGAAGAGGACTAGATCAAGCTGCTTTCTCAAGGATGAGGATAGTGACCAGCAGAAATCCCTGAAGCCCTTATGTTTTGCTGGTGGAGCTTTCAGATCACAGGATTAAACTTTGCTCTGTCCTTCCCATGCGCCCCAGCACCCTGGGGCTGTGGCTTCTTGGAGTTGTGAGGTGAAGATGGCCCAACAGCTTCTTCAGTTTATTGGTTAAAGCCCCTCTGAGATGGATCTTTTCCTGAAAGACCCTGCAGAGGACAGACATTCAGTCCTCCCATACAAAGTTCCTCCTGTTTCCTTAAGCTGAGTAAGGCAGAGTTGTACTACATTACGGTCATGATGATCCTAAGGGGAATATCCTCAGTGTTACTGTGCCTGATCATGAATCCTGCTAGCTAGCAAATGTTCGATGACATGCTAGATCTTCTCAGCTCACCTTGATTTGGAGAGCACAGTATATCTCTGAGGATCAGCTTCTAATGGGCTTGCTTTTTGTCTGAATCCCATGTCAGACAAGAGGTAGCAAGTTCTAGACTGCATGTCACTAAAATAGCCAATACATCTGAGAATGCAATTAGAGACTTGAAACAAATTTCACTTGACTCAGGAGAACAGTGGAAATACCCAAGGGACCGGTGATTATATACTTTCTCTTTGTTTTTCCGTGTCTAAATTTCAGGTCCTTTTAGGTTTGGGATTTCATGACAATTAATGCATTCTTGGATAATTAAAAGCATTTGGCCAAATGCCTTCTGAAACTATCCTGAAATGCACCATCCTTTGCATCTACTCTGTTCAAGTCACGGTTCTGGCCAGTCACCCAAGGGGATAAGAAATTCCTATGACAGGATTTAGTGTAGGGCTTGATAAAAGGAAAGCCCCATGCTCGTGGTTGTCTAGTCCTGAAGAGAAATGCTCTCATTCTGCAGATTTGCATTTGAAATCCTAAAAGAGGAAAGGTGAGGGCCCCTACACTGCTTGCAGAGAAAGCTCAATAGGAGCCAAAACCCAAAGAAAAAAAGAGATGTGCAGATGTGCTGCTCTGCTTGGGCTCCTATTACACCTGAAAGGCCATGTATAGTTTTTCAAAAAAGAGTAATTCCTTCTCTTTCCTCAGCAGCAAGCAAGCTGTGGTGGCAGTAGAAGAGTTGCTCTGCATCAGCCCAGATGTATACTATGATCTTTGCAGGAGCAGAACAAATGGCAGTTTGATCTCTTTTTGGGGAGAAGGGCAAGAGCACAGGGACTCTCTGAGAGCAAAGTACCTTGCTTTTTGCTGCAGCCCAAGGCAGCAGTGCACAGCACTCCAGAAATTATTTATGGTCTCTTTTGAGAAGATCGTTCCAATCAGTACATGAATTACTTGTAGATCCTCTGAGGATGTGCAACCCCCACCTGCTCAGTCCCTCTTCCCAGCAGCAACCTCCTTTGCAACTGCCCAGAAAGGAAAAAAAGACAGAAGAAAATGTGACAGACCCTCCTCCGTTCCCCAGCTGTGTCTGCCCACAAGGTTCGTCAGCTGAGTTATGGTAATCATATCATTTGAGATTTATTTAGTATATCCATCCAGGAAAAAGAACTGGGAAGTCTGTCTGTGACAAGCAATCAGAGGGGTACTCAGCTGATGAGTAGCTCCCAATTGCTGAGAGAGCAGTAGGAACTTTCAATGGATTGGATTTAAATAATGGTTTGCCAGAGGGTTGGGGCCCACGCCATGGCAATCAAAGCTCCTCTGCACCGTTAAGGAGCAGTAAGTGGAGCAGGAAGCACAGTGCAGATATTGACCAAGTAGGTGGGCATGAAAATGGGTTTAGGTAACTGTTTACTTCCTGAGAGATGGAAAACAAAGGGATGTTTCTCTGACAGCTTTCTGTCTTTCTGATCCTGGCTCTCCACATAAGCATTTATACCTTCTCTCTCACACATGCTCAAGCACTATGACTGATATGCTGTGTTCAAGCCATTAGGCTGATCCATGCAGAAGTTTTCCTGCTTGTATTTGTCTTCTCTCTGTCCGTGCCATTTTCTTAATCTCTGGCCTGACGTCAAAGAAAGAGATTTTTGATATGATTCCTTTCCCTAAATGCATAGGCAGATCAAGCATCACTGCCTGCTCTAGCCACCCTCTTTCTTCCTTCCTCTGTCCCCTCTGCACTGAACTAGGGCTTGTACAGAGAGATGAGGAGCAGAGGAGAGAAGGCATATTAACAGTAATACTCCTTTCCTCCCTGTTGAGGTATTAGTTAAGGGTCAATGGGCCCATGCTCTGCTCAAGAGGATCAGAGCTTGGATATCTGCTGTGGGACTGACCTGCAGCCAATCCATCCTGTCACAGGATCCACAGCAAATGTGCACACAGGTCTGTGCTGAGATACCAGGGTAAGAGCGCTCCCCTTCTGGAGAGCATCAGATCTCCATAGAGGCCCCCTCTTTCAATGGCCCTGAGAGCCCATGGTGTGGATAGCAACAGACCTGGTGCGGAGGCCCAGCCTGGATGGGTGCTCTCTAGGGTGTGTGGCCCTTTCGCAAGCTCGCTGCCTGTATGCAGCGTAGATGATGAGATATGCTACGCTGCTAATAAGGATTATTATTGCTATTACTGCTATTAACAATAATTAAGGGGGTGAGAGAGATTATCATGCCAGAATCCTGGCCTAATTTAAAGGGGAGGAAGAAAAGCACAAGAGCGCTCTCATTAGAGGGAAGATCTGTCACATGGCACTGACAGCTAAAGCTTTGCAAAGTCTTGAGTTGGACTGTGCTTCTCTGTGCTGTGCAACACCTTGATCCACTTGATCTAGCATATCTTGAGGAGGACTCTAAACCTGCCAGTCCCTGATTGCCCCCCCTTCTTCAGCAAGCTGAGGAGAGAATGGTCATTTCTCCTTCCCAGATTTTGCAGAGCTCAGACTTCCCCATCAGCAGGGAATCAAGAGGAACCGTTTCCCCACTCCCAGTTGAGGGCTGCATTTTTTTCTCACTCCTTGTGTACCTGAGGGCAGCAGGGGTAGTCCGGGCCCAGAGCTCATGCTTCCAATGTGTTTGGTCCCTAGAATTCATCATATCAGTGAGCTGAAGAGACACAGAGTCCAAACTCCCCGAGACAGGGTCTTCTGCAAGCAGAGAAGGTGTTGCGCATGATCTGCTCCACGCTGCTTCCTGTAGAGCAAAGTTAGGCCACGTGCACTGCCATCCCGACAGCCCCCCTGCTCTCAGTGGGATCTTATTGAAGTGACTTGGGCTAGCTCTTTCCAATGTGAGCATTTTGAGCATTTTAAGCAAGGCACCTTGATCCACGTCAAGGGACCTGAATGCAGCATCCAAGTGTGAAAACATTGGCCGCTCTCCCATTCACTGAAAGAGGAATAATAGTACCCACTCACCTCTGGGAAGCATATGGAGCACCTTCAATTTATTATTTGTTTTATTTATTTTGTCACATTTATCAGCCATTCAACTCTCTGGGCACACAGCCCATACATTAAAACCCAGAGTAAAATACAAAGGTCTCCTCTACCCTGAGCACATCCTTTTTGAAAAGCCAGGCATGGGCACAAGGGGAAGGATGAAGGATGCTTTACACAAGCAAAGGATGACAACAATATTTTTTTTCCCAATTTTGTTATTGATGGAACCATTCTGAAAATGTTGGCGACATCAAGAAAATGAGATGAGGGCAATAAAAAGCAGAGGGATGGAAAGCCATGCTGGAGGGTGGCACAGAGACTCAGCCTCTAGCCAGCCTGTCTCATGCTCAGGAAGTCCCTAAATTGCTCTTTCCATTATTTTTTATCTAATGACCCCATTAGACACATGTGAAATTCTGAGAAGCCTTAAATATGTTGTAGAGATCCACACTGGCAAATCTACCCAGCTTTTCTGAGAAATGGCAGGCTGCAATGATGAATGCTTTAACTTTGCAGTATCCTGATGTGTAATTTATTTGCTGGAAATTAATTGCATGTGCTGGTTTCATTTTCCTGTAGCGAATAATCAGTTTTGCTCTCTTTTTAATTAGGTAACAACGTAGATTCCTCTGCTTATCATGGCACAGTGGTTATACATGTCACGTTTTGTAACAAGGAAGACAATTTCAAATTGTTGTCTAGGGCCCAGAACAACCTTTGCGTGACATTAGATTCCCTGTCTATTGGTCATAGCTTCCAGGTCACTACCAGTGAGGACCCTATGCACAGACCAGCTAGAGAATCTGGCCCGGGAGTTGCTGCATGTTACATCCTATCGAAGCAGGAGTTTGAGGACAGCCTATGGAGAAACCAAATGAGGGAGTCTGAAATTTCAATGGTGTTGACATGATGTCAGATCCAGGCCCAGTTCTGTGTCACCAAAAGGCACATCTCTTCTGGAGGATGTTCACTGGACCCTGAGCTAAATCAATCAACATAAGCCAGATTGCATAATTTGCAAGCCTTTGAATCATCCATATAATTGAATCTTTTGGTCCACATCAAATCAGGCACCTTTGTCAGCTATTGATTGCAGCTGGGGTGGCAAGGACAGTGGAGAGCTAACTTTCAAATTCAAGATTCAATTCATTCAACTTTCAAGAACTAACAAATGCCCCTTGCATTTGTTTGGGGGCAGGGACACGCTTAACAGGACAATGGGGAGAAAGCCACACTGTGCAGAGGAAAGCTACAGGACTCCAGCAGCAACTACTTAAAATTTTTAAATAGGCTGAAGAGAGTAAAAACTATCAGCTTTGCCTGCTGTTGGTTACCTTTAGCAAATCTCTAATTAAATGATAGTATTCAGTCAAATTTACCCTTCACTGAGCTACAAGAAACCCATATTTCTACTGAAATATATGCTCTTGAAACAAAACACATCTGTCAGTGAACGAACACTGCTGGAGTGAAATGAAAAATATTGATTATCATACCTATTAAACCATGAAGTCCTCTGCAACTAATTAATCTGCTAGGGAAAAGTTAGTTAGTGGGATTTCTGCATCCTGCTGAGAACCTGTAAAGCAGGCACCATTGCCTGAGAAATCACCAAGCACTTGATTGCTGCCACCTGAAAGTTTCCTTCTTTCATAGGTCCCTGCAACAGTCAATGGGAGGTGGAAACCAGGCTGAAAACATGCCGGAGCACGGAGGCTTCTGATTAAACGGGCCGCGATACCGCGCTGCCTTCCGGCTCCTTTGAGACCGAAGGGCTCAGTCCTGCAGTCGCCGCTCTGCGGCCGGAGGCGGCCGCTTCGCGCGGGGGCTCGGGGCGGGGCGCGCCCGGGGCCGGGGGCTCCTGCCGCCCGCGCTGGGCCGGGCCGGGCGCGCGCCCCGCGGGGCCGCGCGGAGCCGCCGCGCCCGCGCCCGCGCCGCGCCCGCCGGAGCTGTCCGCAGCTCGCGGTGCTGAAGCCGCAGCGGCCGCCCAGCCCCTTCCTCCCGCCCCCCTCCCCCTCCCCGGGGTGGGCTCTTGCAAGCAGCCGGCAGCCCGGGGCATCAGAGGGTGGGGAGGGCCCCATTTCTGCCTTCCAGTCTCCCCCCCCCCTCACACCGCCTTTTGCTTTTTTTTTTTTGTGCCTTCTTATTTTTTTTTCGCAAGCCGGGGGAGGGAGGAGAGCGCGGCCACGTTACACCCCTCCCTTCCTGCAAATCCCCGTTTGCACTGCAAACAATCTGCCTTCCCCATTGCATCCAAGGGAGATAGCAACAGCAACATCATCACTGCAAGCCGGATGGGAGAGCGGAGAGGAGGCTGGTGAGAGAGAAAGGCACACACGCACACGCACACACCAGCTCGATGTTGCCAAAGCGGTAGGAGCTGCAAGAAAAATAAGCCATGCTTCCCTGTGTGTCTGGCGCATTGTGCTCCATCACAGCGTTTTAGGAGGAAGAAGAGAATTATCTGATCCGATTTTTTTTTTCCCTGCCAGAGAGAGTGCGACAGACTTGCAATGGTTGAATGTCAATGCCTGTGAGAGAGAACAACAGTCAGAGGAGGAGGACAGAAGGGGAGGAAAATGAAGGTGGGGACGGTGGTGGAGAGAAAGAAGGAGCCTCGTCCAATGCATCAAAAGGAGGTCCCTGCGGTTGCTGATAGAGCCCTGGCCGCCTCGCCATCCACAATGGTCTGTACAAGCTGCCAATGCGTTTGATGACGTTCCTGTTTTGTGAAAGGAGGAAAGGAAACGTGACCATGTAAGATCCACGTTTCCCCGGTCAATTACATGCGAAGAATAGATCCGATTTCGACGGGATTTTTGATCCAGGATGGTAACAGTTTAGGGAATAATTCAGCCGCCTTCCCCCTACCAATTTCGCTCTGATTTTTTTGGTATGGTCCAGACAGCTGCTGGAATAGAGAAGGTCAGAATATATAAATATATATTAAAATATATGATATATATAATATATATATTATATATATATATAAATATATTTATCTCAGTGCATCTGGGATTTAGCTCGTTGAATGCTAATTATTTCTTTCAGGACTTTTAATATTTACAATGAAATCTTTTAAAGGCAATGGTGAAATCTGAAGCCACCTGGGAGTACAGTGCTGGAAATGTAGGGTGTTTTCCCACAAACAATGTGAAGGTCTTTTTGTCAAAGAGGCAATTTTGATAATAACAACAGCTACCAATTTTGCATTTTGTTAGCCCGACTCGCTGTTATTTTGTCTAGGTGCACACCGGGGCTGGTGTGGCCGGGTTTTATTTTTTAACTGGAGAAAAAAATAATCAGAAGATAAAAGGAAAATTACTTGAGATGCCAAATACTGTCGAGAGAACCATATTCTCCCTCTTCCCCACACCCACTGGAGACGCGGACCCGTTTTTTTTACAGGCTTAGGAGTTGCCAGAGCTGATCTGGGGTTTTCTCCCCAGCGCACTGCACCGATTTCCGAAAGCCGCCGAGCTGCCCCGCGCCCCCCGGACCCTTGGGCGTGGGACACCGGTTTTACGCCTCCCGCTCGTTTCTAAACAAACTTGTGGAATTCGCCCCGCGGGGGAGGGGGGGAATAGACCCCCCCCGGGGCGCCGAGCCGGGGTTTATTATTACTGCTGCCGCCGCCGCCGCCGCCCTCGCAGGCTTCGGCGGCGCTCGCCGCCCCGCCGCCCTCCCCAGGCTTCTCGTCGCCCTCCGAGCCGCCAGCGCAGGCCCCGCGGAGCGCCGCGGCCCCCGCAGAGCCCCCGGCCGCGGGGCGCCCGGCTGCTGCCCCCTCTTTCCGCCGCCGCGCCCGCCTGCCCAGGAAAGGCACATGTTAATACCACCCGGCGCGGCCCTTTTCTGCTACTGCTGCTGCGGGCTGCTCCGTCCGAGACAGATGTTGCGAAACCAAGGCCTCCTCAAGTGCCGCTGCCGCATGCTCTTCAATGACCTGAAGGTCTTCCTGCTGCGGAGACCCCCCGCGCCGCCGCCGCCGCCGCCCTCGCCGCCGCCGCCGCTCCCCATGCCCGGCGGCGCAGAGGCGGCGGCGGGCGGCCCGGCGGGGGCCGGCGGCGCCGCGGCGCCCGGGGGGCGCGGGCCCGGCTGGCGGGCGGCGGCGGGCGGCGGCGCGGGCAGCCCCGCCGCCGAGGAGTGGGGCAGCCCCGCCGGGGAGCCGCCCGCCTCGCTGCCTAGCAGCACCTCCTCGGACGACTTCGCCAAAGGCAAGGCCGAGGACCGCTACTCGCTGGGCAGCAGCGTCGACAGCGGCATCCGCACCCCGCTCTGCAGGATCTGCTTCCAGGGGCCCGAGCAGGTGAGGCGTGCGCGCCGGCCGCGGGCGCTGCGCGGGGGCCCCGGCCCCGGCCCCGGCCCCGGCCCCGGCCCCGGGGCGGCGGCGCGGCGGGCACGGGCGCGGCGCCCCCCGGCAGGCGCAGGCTCTCGGCCCCGGCCCGGAGGCTGCCCGGGCACCGCGGCCCCGTGGGCGAGCCCGGGGCCTCGCCCCGCCTCAGGGCCGTGCAGATGTGGCACGGCAGCAGTTGGGGACCGCTTCGTGGAGCGGGGCATCTCTGGGCGCGGGGGCGTCGGGTCCCCCGGCAGGCACCCGCGCACCGCGATCCCCGCTTGCAAGGAGAATGAGGCGGGGGGGGGCGGGGGGTATTTCACATGCCGTTCGCTTTTAAAAATACAACTTAAGTCACTATAAACACGTGGCAGGAGGCAACCCCACCGGATCCGCCAGTCCTGGGGGACAGCTGGCGGGGGCTCTGCAGGTTTGCCACTGGGCCCATGCTCCCCGTTTCACTAGCTGGAGGGAAAATTGCTGGGTGGAAGTGTACCTGCTACAGCCTTGCAGAAAGGCTCCTTCATACAGATTGAGGCTGGGCCAGTGGAGTTTCCCTCCACCATACACGAGAACGAAACACCACCTCACTAAAACATGAAGTGCCACCCCAGGGCATTTTTCTCCCTATTTAATGACAATTAAAAGTAGTTCATGTATTTTCAGGCTGGCAGCTTCCATACAGTAATATATACAGCAACATTTGTATTTAACATGATACAGCTGCAGGCAGCAGGGAAGGCTGCAGACCTCTGTTTGTGGGATCAAGCTCTGATATGCAGATAGCCTTACAGCCCAGGATAGTCCTGTTACCTGTGATAATAAGGGATGTTTGCATGAGGAAGGTTTGCAAGGTTAGACTTGACTGACACCCATTTCCATTTTTGGCACAGATCCTGTCACCTAAGTTGAAATCTTGAACAATACAGTTTTTGCCTCATTTCTTCTTTCCCCTTCATGGGCTTGCATGCTCTGCTAAGGAAGGCCAGTGCACATCTGAGTGTGGCCAGGCTCAGGCATGCATCCTGCTTGTCCCATGGGCAATGCCAGCATCTTCTATGCAGCCATCCTCTCTTCCTTTATGTCTGTCCAAGGTGGTGGTGACAGGGGCAGGGAGGGGAGGAATGGGCTCACCTTCTTCTTAGAGAGAAGCAGGGTCTGCCATCAAATCATCCAAATATCCACAGCCCTGCGGGGTGCATCATACCCATAGGTCTCACTGATCAGAGCTAGGTGCTCAATGGGCTATAGCCTTCTCTAATGGTTTATGCAGCTGACTGATAGCCGTGAGACACAATTTTCATGATAGGCTTTTAGATAGGGGTGGGGGAAATCATTCTTCTTTTTCAGACATGCTTTATGCCTTCCTCACTTGAGTATCTCCTCCCCATCGCTTGTAAAAGTTGGAAACCATGCAACTCCCTGCCTGTGAATTTGCATTATTTCACGTTTCTAGTACTCTTCCCTGGCTTACCATTCTGCCTGTGTACACGAGACGTAGTGCCTGCAAGATTGGTTTAAATGTGTGAGCAAATAGATACTAAGCAGAGTTAAAATAGAGGTAACTCACTTCCTTGGAGAGTATAAGCGCTTGAAAATAATTGGATGCTAATTTTCACACTCAAAACCTGTGTAGGTTGCATTGTAAAAGTGAGACTATTTGCTGACCATCTGCCAGCCTACCTGAGTGAGAAACTGAGCAGATGTGACCTGCATGTAATAGTTTCACCAGGATTTCTCTTTTTCGCTTCTCACAGTTTCTGACCAATATAAGAAGACACTTACAGCTGGATTCTGCCACTTGTCCTCAAGTAGTACCTTATTCTGCAAATGATAGTTTTCTTAACTAGCAAGTCTTGAGGAGTATATGAAACCTTTCACCCTGGAGCAGCTCAGAAGCACAAGTCATTATATAGGCCCAAATCCTGGGTTTTTAAAGCATGGTCAGATCCTGACTACAGCTTCATAGAAATAAAGTTCAGAATAACTATAAACTGAATCGGTGCATCTGAGGTTGTACTGCACTTTGGTTATTTGATCCTTACTCCAGTAAAACTGTAACTGGGCTATATTCTGAAATCCTTGCTCCTTTTTACCATGGTGGTTATTGCTGCTTTAGCCTTTATTTCTCATTCGTTTTCCAGCCTAACTGCTGAGCAAAGACCCTTCATGTTTTGGACACAACCATAGAAGTGATAAATGCATGTTATTCTTTACCAGCCTTGCCAAGATCCTCATGAAAATCTTTCCTCTTGGGCACAAAATGTAATTGCTAATTCTTTACTGTGCATATTAATGACAATGACAGAAATAAACAGTATTTTCTTTACCTGTCAAAAACATCTGAAACTGCTGCAGCCGTGGGCAAATTTGCAGGGCTGCATCGCGCTACTGAGAACAAAAGCCTTCATTATAAATTGACTGTTAGGCGCTCTAAGCTTATTTACCCAGATAAAATGACAGTGAGTCTTGAAAAGATGTTTTAATCCTGTTTTGATTTTCTGAAAAAAATACAACAGCCCAAAAGGTTTCTTACTAATCTGACTTCGCAAGTGGGTTTTATTTAATATCTAGTGCAAAACAAAATCTGTAGAGATTTTCACTTTAAATTTATGATTGCTCAACATGCACAATACTTATATCTTAAGCTCCTCATGTTTGTTTGTGGCTCTTATGGGTAAGCTGATTCTTTCATTTAAAAATGTGCTGAGGACTGTAGGAAGGAGTAAAGCTCATTATTGTAGAACTGTTCTGATTGCATGTTACTCAAGAGCAATCAGTAATGCAGACAAAAAAGAGTGGATCTGATGACCAGGTGAACACAGCATCTGAGCTCCCAAGTCTAGGGCAGGAAGAGCAATGTCTGCTCAAGGCTGGCAGTTGAAAGAGGCAATTGCTTTTATCGAAAACCAGGGCTTAACTTTATGAAAGCTGATGGATGGGCTGGACTCTGCATTCGGTAATGGCATTGCCTTTCAGGAACTTGCTCTGCATTTTCAAAGGTTTCACTGAGTGAACGTCCTGCACCATTGTGTCAGCTAATTCTGAGACCAGGAATTGAAAGGCAGAGCTTTGGGGGGAAAGGGAGAAAAATAGATCCTGGAGATTTTCTTCTATTCTGGTTAATACTCTGCCTGGTTAATGCTCTGCGTTTGCAGAATTTTGTCTGCTTTCCTGGATCTTTGACAATGTTCTGCAAGAGAAAGAAACTGAGATGAGCTCCACTCCCACAAATGTTTCATAGTGCTTGGTATGGAGCCAAGTCGAAAGCACGTTATGGATAGCAGCAGGAAAAAGGCATGGGGTGAAAAGTCTCTTCACATCAGTTGATAAACTGCTTGTCCATGTCACAAGGAGTTGGCAGTACGACAGTGTTTAGAATCTTAGAGTTGGTGCTAGTTGTGCTGAAAATAAATAGAGAATTCATTCTTAAATGAAACAGAGATCATTTAGAAATCACTGTGTCTCAAGGATTGCTTGTTAGATTGTCAGTTAGAGTGTGCATACATTTTTTTAACCTGTCAGTTTCTGTCTGTGTTTCTCTATTCCTCCTTTCTCAGGAAAAATACTGTAAAAATGGAAATTTGGAAAGTCAGTGCAGATAGGATTGGCTGGCTAAGGTGAATGGGAGAGAATATGGATGCTTTTGCCTGCAGACTGCAGAGGTTTGGACTTAGCTCAGTACTCAGTAGCAATGTTTGAAAATAGACACTATATCTATCCTTTTCACTTCAAAGTCCCCTCCTGACTTTAGGGATACCAACTCATTAATATGAGAACATGAAGACCCTAAAGGAAATTGGAAGAGAAGGCAACTTACGAAGGGTGATAGGACATGCATTTCCATGTGATGTGTCATTAGGTGGTGGAACTCCTTGCTGCAGGAGGTTAGCAGGACAAAGAGGTTAACTAAGGATTAGTAAAACCATGTGGTAATTAAGGATACCTAGGGTCATTGGAATTGATGATAATACATCTGAAAGTTAGATTCATGTTTCAAATCTGAAGCCAATCTAGAAGAGATCAAGGTAACACCAAAGAGGGGCAGAGCCCCGGGACCAGGGTGTAGCCCCACAGCTCAACAGCTGCTTGTGCATGTCCAGTGAGATCTGCACAAGTCTGGATTTCATGCACATGTAGTGTCATGTCTTCAGCATGTAGGCACCTGCCACACCCAGGACCTCTCTAAAGCTAAGATGTCCCTAAATGTGAAGAGAGATTCTCTCTGGAGTCTTACATGTTCCCCTGAAGCATCTGGCACTGGCCACTCTCTGTGACAGTGCACTAGATTAGACACATGGCAGTTCTGCCCCCACCTGACAGTTCCTACTTTGTTCCTGCTCCTAATTCCTCAGTCTGGATCAAAATGCCGTTCTTGGAGGCGTAGCATAGGAGCAATGAATCATTAGTACCATCTAATGGCAGGTCAGTATCATGGGTTGTTTGAAATAACAAGTGAGAATCTCAGCTCGATTCCTGTTACAAATACAGGCATACACAGAAGCCATCGTTAGCTTCCTGCTGGGTAGTGTCTGCAGAGAAGTCATGAATGAAGCCAGGAAACGTCCCCGCTCTACAGACTGCTCTCTCAGCAGTACTGAGGAGTGCAGGAACTCGCTACGGTGCTTCTCCTGTGTATAAAAAGAATTCAAGGCCACTTTCCATTGATTTTGGATTTCTGATTTACACCTTGTTAAGAGAGAGCAGAATCAGGTACCTTGTTCCTAGAGTTAGCTGAAAAGGAAAAAGGTAGCCTATGGCAGAATTCAGGGCAAGAGCATGATAGTGAATGAATGGAAGAAGAAACAATTGTAGAACCAACATTGCAAGCACGTAGGAAAGCCAGGGAAACTCAGGAAAAGAGAAGCTGATGTTCAGTGGGATCTGTCCAAACTGGCTAGAATATCTGCACACTGTTTTCAAACACATTCAGTCACGTAATAACAGTGCTTCTTGCGCAGGTGTCCCATCCGTGTCCTTTTTCAAATGCGTATTCCCACATGATTCATTTACTTGGTGTTACAAGGAGAATCATTCATTGGAAAACAGCCAGTCCTGCTAAAACAGAAGACTAAGAGATGCTGGGACACAGCCCCCTAGATTTCAATCTGAATATTGCAATTTATGACAGAAAGACAAGGAAGAAGCTCCCTGTGACATTTAATCTATTTCCCTGCCTTTCTGTCATTGACTTTTAATGCCTTTATATCTAACTCTCCTGTTTTACCTGTCCCAAGATCAAAGCCACACTGTACAGGAAGAACTTTCTTGGGCTTCGGCAAAAGCCTTGTTTGAGCCAACAGCTGAACGTAGTCCTGGGTATGATCTGTTTTAGATTTGTACTCTGTTGCCACAGAGTTGATTGGCAAAGCTCCTATTAACTTTAACAGCAAAGGGGTAGTCAGGGACTTGACCCCTGTATTTAGATAATGTTGTGTACACAGCAGAGTTTCTATAAATAGTAGTGAAGGCTACTAATCCCATTGACTTTTAATTGCTCCAGGAGATGGAGTTTTCACATTTTGTGCCTGCTGAAACTCTGATTTCTGACCCATTTATTTCAGTGCCACTAGCTAGCCTGAGGAGCAGTTTTTCTTTTCTTTCACTTTCCCCCACATAAAAGGCTTCATGAAGGAACTTGTCTGTGTTTGTGTCACTGTTTCTTGCATATACATTTCAGGCAATGATTAACAGTGGCTGATGTCAGTTAGTGACAGAACAAGCAATGCAAAAGCATGTAGCTCCATTGTTTGCATCTGTAGAGTCACTGTTATTTCCACAAAGGCAACACTTGCTCCTGGAAGGGGCTCTGTTCATGCAAAACTGAACTGCATTCAGGCTGTCTTTCAAGCAAATATTCATTCACAGCAAGGGCCTCCTCTGTGGCAGCTTTTTGCTCATGTTGGTGTTTTTCTGTTCAAGGATGGTTCAGGAGTCAGAAATATGGTTGTACCAAAAACTGGATGATTGATAACACTTGTGATGCTGTGTGTCCTACGTGTCTGCTGTGCACATGGCTCCAAGGTGATGAAAGGTGAATAAGTGTGTGTACGGCTTCCAACCTTGATCACACTCCCTGGGCCAGGACTTGGTCCAAGGCTTTTGGGTGGAAGGTGTCCTTGAATTACTTCATGAGGAGCTGAAAGTGCTGAGCAGCCCTTCAGATTATGCCTGCAGAGATCCACTACAAGTGCAAAGGAATAAATCATTTGGAGAGCATACTCTCTGAGTTTGTGCGGCTCACTTTAGACCGAATTTTTATGGTAGAGACAATTTAGCTACAGCTTAATTACCAATCCCACACCTAAAATCCTCCATTTGCTGGGGAGAGAGGGAGGACACAACAGGCTGCGCTAAAGAGATGGTTCAGTCTGCATGGCTAGCTTATCTCACCTTAGCTCCTAGGAGGGTACCAACCATGGGGAGGGCTGACTTAATGATGTGGACTAGATTAAAATAATCTGTTTTCTTCAGTCCCAGGCCTGGAGTAAGATAGTAAGATAGACTATAATTACTGGTCCATATCTGTGATCACCCCATCCCTTTCAGTAGCTGATTTCTAAAGGAATAAAGCCACATGATTGCGCTAGCTATTAGACTTTACGTTCATCCCTCCTCTAAGCCTTTTGGCCAATTTCAGATTTGGCAGAGAGTGGAGAGGCGTTAAATTCCTGCAAGTATCATGAAAATTGTGGCTGGATGAAGAAGAGGAAAACTAGTAATGTCTTGTTGAGGGAAAGATTACAGTGTTGGCTCAGCAACCCTGCACATGGAGAGTCCACGCAGGACAGAGCTTCAGCTGGAGCAAAAGTTTCAATAAGAGCTGGTATCCTATTAGACAAGAGAAAAATCAACATGATATAGTTTCCACGGGAAACTCGAATGAAATAATACTTGCAGAATAGCTTGTTAACTTTTTATCTTTCTCATTTTTGTTTGTTAACTGGATTTACTTGCCTAAGATGAGTTGCTTGATGCTGAAGACTTAGCTTCCCCCATCCTTTCATACCCAACCCTTTATCCTTCTTTGCTTTATCACTGGTTACAGTAGAATAGATTATGTTGTCAGCAGCTGAGAGTGATGAGTGATGGCTTTCCTCTGGTGAGGAAAAAAACAGCAAGAACTGGAAACTTAAGTAGGTAATAAATCTGGTCCTCGTGCCCCTTTGTAAAAAGTAGTGAGGTAAAGTAAAATGCTGGTGGATAGACTGGTTCCAGTGACAGGGCCCAGATCCTGCAATCCTCGTGCCTCATTTCATCAGTCACGGTTTTAAACTCTTTGGCGGTCCCCTCTCACCTCCTCTTCCTTCTCTCCTTTTTGGCTAAAATCAACAGACACATCAGGTCCTGATCCCACTCATCTCATTTGGCTCAATTCTGCACAGGTTCTCCTATGTTACCATTGTATTCAAGCACCTTCCATTGACAGCTTGAACACTGCTGGTACACGGAGTAGGATGACCCACAGCAGTTACATGGGGTTTAACCTTCCCCTGGATGGGAGCGAGGGAAAGGATGGCGCAGAATGGGAGAATGAGGAGCCAAAAATACCTTTTTTTCCCACTGTTTCCTACACCTGATGCTTTGTGTTTGTTGGAGAAACCAAACTATGCTTGGGGGAAAATTGTGTAAACTGCTTGAGGGATGGGGTAATTCAGTCTTGAGATGTTCCTGGGAAAGCTTTGTCTCCTCTGTAGATGAACTTTACAGTGGGGACTTCCATTATGGTTGGAGAATAGGATTGCCAGCTGTACTCTTTATCTTTGAACACCAAATCCTTTTAGACCTGCAGGTCCTAGACACAGAGTGACTTTGCAGAATAGGAGAGGGATGATGAACTTGATATTCTGCCAGTTATTGTGGGGACCAAAGACTACTACTGTCTTTGTGATGTCCCATTGTGCCATATTGTTCTTCATTAGGAGAAGTTTACCAAGCATTGATTGTTTCATGCTGTAGTCCTGCCAAAAAATGACAATGTGTTTAAGTTTAAGATGAAGACATGAGGTCACCTATCCCATGCAAAAAGTACGTGTCTCTACCTAAGACCTCTGTATAAGAAGCACCGCCAAAGTGTGTACTGGATTGAGCATTTGGGGATGTTTGCCTTAATGTGATGGAGACATCCATGTGACTGCAGCCTCTTTGAAGTAGTTTCCCGTGACTGCTATCAAAACTGCTGATATTCTGTGGATTTAGCTTCTGTTCCTCCTCTTTGCACTGATCTTGTCCAAGCACTGGGCAATGCCCAGCTCTCAAGTGATCAAATAGTCAACACATTCAAAATGTAAGCAACTAACTCTTGGCCTGGCAGAGGCTGACCTAACCAGTTCTTGAAGGTCAGCATGCTGGAGACTCTGCTTCTCCCTAGACATTCTGTTTTAGGACTTCATGATCCCTCTTGTTTGCAAGTTTCTTCTGTTGTCTGGTCTGAATTTTTCCTCCTGCATTTGGAACCCATTTCTTTTTGCCTTATCCATCAGAAGGAGAACAGGTTATTCTTTCCTTTTTCTTTTCCTTTTTCCAAGCACTAAGTACTTGAGTGCATCCTCCAGTAGTTGCATGTGAATATAGAGAAAATTGGTCCTCTGAGAACTTCACAAGTTGAAGTGCTACTTGAAGCCATGACACTCCTTGTTCTTCACTAGGCCAGACAATCCAAATTCTATCAATCTTTCCTCTTATGACACGCTTTCTAGACCTCTGATCATCCTTGGTTTTCTCCTCTGGACTCTTACCAATTGGTCCATATTTTTCTTTAAATGCAGTGTCTGAAGTTGTAAACAATACTCCAGCTGAGTCCTTGTCAGTGCTGAGCAGTGCAGAATATGATTCCTGTTTAACAGATAACAAACGCTGTCCATTCCTTTCTTTTCTTTCTTTTTTTTTGTGTGTGTGGGGGGAGGACCCCAAGAGACTATTGATTCATATTCAACTCATGTTCCCATATGATTTCCATGTCCTTCAGAATTGCTCCCTGGCCAGTCCTCATCTGTCCTGGATCTATGCAGTTGACATTACTGCCTTAGTGGAAAACTTATACATGACCCTACTGAATTGCATCCTTTTTTTCCCAGTTGTCCTTTTCACAGTAACAACCCCTTCCAGGTGGGCCAGGTTGGTGCAATAAGTGTTGCTCTATTCCATGTCATTAATGACCTGAGCTCTTCTGCCTTGACTCATGGGGAGAGGAGGGAGGAAAAGGCTGGAGGAGGCCTTGCTTTTCTTTAAGGATCCCCAGGCTGCCAGAGATGAGGCTCATGGCATGGCTGGAAATGTTCCTGCCATTGCTCATAGGTAGCCATGGGGAAGAGGGGAAAAGGGTTCCTCATTACGTTAATTCAGGTGTCTGCTATCTGACCCTAGTTTAAGCCACTCTCAGCAAGACTGAGCATGACCTTTCCTGACATATCCCAGGCCTTCAGCTAATCCTGCTTGAAATCTTGTCCTCATCACCTGTTTCTCTTCCTCTTCTCCAATCACACTGTCATTGGCTGGGTGGATCGTGATTCCTCCACCATCCCCTAATGGGGTCTCACAAAGCTACTTTCCCTTCGCCCTTCCTAATTTTCTCTATCTGTCTCATCCATTTCCTCAATTATATCAGCCTTTAAAGTCAGTTCTGCAGGCTTGATTTTCTTCAGCCCTGCTCCAGATCTCTTTCTGTCTTGCAGACATCTTCTGCTGAATGCTCTGGCATCAGGTCAGTCTTGTATCCAGCATTTCCCTCCATGTCCATCTTTTTTCTGCCTTCTGTTGTGCCAGCACTGTCACTTGGGGCATTGACCCTACTATCAGCTGGAACTTTTTTTACTCTTGCTTCCCACCTTTGTATTCATGCTGTGCCGAGAACTTCTTTGGCTTTCTTCTGGGCAGCACAAATGCTTGCTCAAGTCCTCATGTCCTGCCTTCCTTTCTGTGATCCCTTCTCCAGCCTTCCCAGCATGGACATTGCCCTGCTTCATTTCAGTCAGAACCTAGATGTGAAGGTCACCTTCTTTGACTGGTATTCTGATGGAAGTGGTTCCCCTGAGAACTTCCACATTCACCTCCCCTGCCATCTGTGTTCCCTGCCCTTACTGAGGTGGGTCCTGCCCAGTTTTTACTCCATTTTCCAGACTTTGTGAGAGTCAAGAAAGCCCTCTGGCTGGACCTGACGTAGACATGACATAGTAACATGTAGGAATCTTGGTGACACTTCACCTACATCACATCAGTATCTACCCTGGCAACTTCGTGTGGGCACTGAACTAAAGCTTTAAGGGTGGTGCTGCACTTTCCACAATTATAGGGCCATGGACTATAACTGCCCCACTGAACTCTCCAGCACTTTCAACTGTGTGGGTCTTAACCCATCTGGTATCTTGCATAACCTTCCCCTATCTGATGAATGAAGCACTTCTACTCCCCTTTTCTCCTTGTTAAGCACACTAGGACCTGTCAGGATTAAAGGTGCTGGAGAAGTACAAGCTGATTATTATCCCATTCCAAGTTATTTTGAAAGAACATTAAGATGGATCAGCCGAGCGTTCAAGAAAAGTAGGTAATAATAAAGTATTGTATCAGCTGAGAAATAGCAGTTAAGTAATTAAAGAGATGGTTTTCACAAGAGAAAGAAGTAAAGCGATGGGTGCTTCTGGCCTCTTGACTATTCTTTATTTTAATACTATGGTAACCTTTAGAGGGTGTCAGTATGTGAAGCACTGTACCAAGAAATGAAGCAAAGGCTTTTCCTGCTCCAAAGAGTTCACATTTTAGGACATAACATTATTTCCTTAATGTTGAAGAAAGGTGAGGTCTTACAAGATTTAAGGCTAGAGGGGCTTATTGGGCTAGTGCAGCCTGAACCTCTTTATAATAGCAGTCAAAGAAGTTCTCTCAATAAAATTTCTGCTTGAAGTTTAATAGATGTGCAAGAATTAGAGAAGAAATATCCTATCTCAATTTTAAAATCTCTGACAATGGAAAATTGTTGAAGTGTCCAAGGGGAAAAGCTAGGGAAACTGAGAACTGAAACCATCTTTGCATATGAACCTTTCTCTTTACCGTCACAGTAAGGACCATATAGTGTGTGCATCCTTGGAAAACAACTACAGTTACTCTTGGATTGGCTGGCAAAAAAGATTTCCCTCTTGGAAAAAGTTCTGTGTTTGAAGACAGCTTTATTCCACATCAGATTAAAAGTAAGGAACTTTCAGTGTGGCAAAACATACACGGGATCCAGCTAGTTAGGAAAAAAGAGTAACACAGCTGTTAAAGCACATCCTGGACTGCAAATCAGGCAGAGCAGGGACTGGAACTGGTCTGTTACCTAAGTGATAGCCCAAAGGATGTGGCTGTCCTGGGTAAGGCTGCACTTGCTTCCTGCCTCTCTATCTCCAGTCTGTGCTAGGTATGTTTTGTTTAAAAAAGTACATCTCTCCCCACTTCCAAAGCAGAGTTGAACCGTCAGTGGGAGGTTCAATGACACAGCATGCTTCAGAGGATTCCTGCCCTGCTGTGTTTTTACCAACTTTTCCTAGTTCTCAGTGGCTTTGTCTGCGCCTTCAAACCTGCTTCCTAAACCTCTCTCTGCCAGGCCAAGACCCTCTTCTAGTCCAAGGCTTTCCTGTCTCCAGTGCCTGGTGCCTGCACAATACCTGTACATCGCAGTGGTGGACACTAGGCATGGGGAAGCAGTGGTGCCAGGAGCACTGCCTAGGCTTGTGCATCCTTTGGGGTGGGACCAAGGTGGTGCCACACTACAGCGCTTAGCCTGGTCCAGCCACTGCACCACTGCACTCAGCCGTGAAGACATATAGTTTGCAATAGTTACAATTAAATAACCTTCCTTATTTTTTCTAGTTGACATCCTCTTCTGATATATGAGAACTCACTCATATTTTAGACCTATTGCCCCAGGCTGCCTGCAGACTCAGGAAGGCAGAAGTGTTGCCATCTACGTTTAACCTACATTTGGAAAATTTTCTTAGTATACAGGATGGCTACATTGTTTCTAAGAAAAACGTTTCTACGGGCCTATGGCCCACAGTGAGGACTCATAGATAAAATCCAGCTTGCTAAACTACCACGACACAGCTGCACATGATAAACTTGTTGCCTCTCCAGCTTCCATTAGCATTCTCTTTCCCAGTCCTCACATGTTTATTTCCTCTCTGACCTTTTCTTGGTGTTGCTGAACAAGAGCTGCTTCTCTTTGGAGGTGTGCTCAGACAGACAAAGCAGATGTCGGAGGAAGAAGGTGATTCTGAGTGTTATAGCTCCAGTGAAACAAAATCACAGAACCATGGAATGATTTAGGCTGGAAGGGACTTCTGGAGGTCCTCTTGTCAGACCCGCTGCTCAAAGCAGATCCACCTGGGTCAGGTTGCTAGAGGGCCTTGTCCAGGTTAGTGTTCAATATCTCCAAGGTGGATATTCCAGTAGCCTCTCTGGGCCCTGGTCCAATACTTGACCACTCTCATGATGAGAAAGTTTTTCCTGACTTCTAATTAGAATTTCCCATGTCCCAACTTGTGTCTCTGGCCTCTTGGTTTATAACCATGCACCTTTGAGAAGAGTCTGGCCCCATCTGTACCTTTCCAGGAGGTGGCTGAAGATAGCAATAAGATCTCCCATTAGCCTTCACAGTAATTTTAGGAGGAACTGTACAGAAGATAGTACTGAATGTCTGCTCTAGCTCCCCAGGGTCAATTTGGAGGGGGGTGAGATTTTTGTGATGGTAGTCAGATAAATATCAAGAGAGACTAATCACCCAGGTACAGATTGAAAAATGAGAACAAACATTGCTAAAAATAGCAAAGGCTCAGATATTTCTGTTTGTTATAGCCAAGACACTTCTTGATTCAATAATCACTAAATCTCCAAGAAGTGATGCCATTTCAAATCTGAATTTTATAGGAAAACCAGCTGTAGAAAAGCTTCACTGAGTGGGAACTGTTTCTGTTTAAATTGAACAGACGGATAATCTGAAAGAGGTCTGTAACTAAGGTTTTCAATTTTGTAAAAGCAGACTTTGAAAAATTAGGAATCTGTAAAAATACATAATATAGAAGAAATTTATTATGCATTATCTAATGACTACCAAAACAGCCATTAGTCTCTTTATAACAAACAAAAGCATTCTGTTATAATTGCTGCTTTCTGGAAGCTCACAGTCATTCTCCCTTCTACAGGCTATTTCAGCTTTCTGCCTTCACTTAATTTGGTTGGAATGTTGTTCAAAGCCTGTCTCAAGATATATTTTTTTCTAAAAACGAAAAATAGTAAGTTCTGTCTGTAAGTCTGTGAGGTGCACTGAACGAGATTGAAACCTTTTTGCCAAATTCAGCCATCTTTGACAAAAGTTTAAAGGCTGTATAATTCTTAAGTATTTATGGCTTACATGAAAACAGGTGGTCAGTTGGGGCATATCCCCACGTTAAATTAGTGGTCCACTCCTATTAGACATCAAAGAAGCCATCCTTTAGACACAAAGGTGGTGGAAACTACACTTTGTTTAGCTCCATTGCTCTCAGAACTCTGTTTTTCCCATCATCTTCCTGCTAAAAGAATGGCTGGAAAAAGATCCATCTTCAGCAGAAGCTGAGACTAGCAAGTTTGAATGCAATATGTAAGGATTTCAGAAAATTACACACTTAGGGAAACCAAGGAAGCACATGGTAAGAGTTTTGGAGTCTTCTCCACTGACCACAGTCCAGGATGCGTTATTTCAGTCTGCCTCTTCCAAGGGCACTTCACAACAGGGTGCTAGCACCCAGCCTAAGGATGACGTTTGCCCTTCACACGGCACAGGCACGGAGGAGGTTGAGAGATGGACATCTAGGAAGGCCTGAAAGACTGAATCAGCATCTTCTGCAGTTTGACTGATGGCAGCACCTTTTCCCCAAGCCTACGAGCAGTCACTCGATCACTGTGGCAAACCCAATTGGAGCACAGAGCCAGGTGATTGAGGGAGCGATTGTAGATCAGTTTAAAGTAAGCATGCATTGCAGGGAGAATATCAGAAATAATTCTACACAACTTAATGAGAGAACAAGCTCTAATTAGAGGCAACCAAAGTACATCTGCAAGTGGGAGAGTGAACTAAGCTGCTGGAACTCTGCAGAGGGTATTACTGTTGTGGCAAACCAAGGGGAACACAGACACCATTACAGGCTTATAGATTCCCACAAAGCAGTCAGTACGGTTCCACTTCAGAGATTATTTGCTAATGCAGGGAGTGTGAGCATGTGTGTGTGTAACCGAGCTGCTCTGTGTATGTTTAAGAGGATCAGAAACATACAGGGTGAATGTTGCCATCTCCTCTGAAGCTGGCAGGAGGTTTGCTTCCATATCATGGCTCTGTTTTCTGTTTGGGTTGGATCCAGGTATTTTTCCCTGTAATGGATGTGAGGAGGCCACTGAGATCAGGTTTCGCTGGTGAAACAGACAGTGCAGGCAGATGATCTTGGGAGAGCAGAAGCTGGAAAACACGTGCTCTGCTTCTCTGATCAGCACAACGCTGTGTTGCACCTGATTCAACTTCCAGCACTTCCCGCAGGCTATCCCATCGCCTCCACAAGACTCCAGCAACATTCATCTCCCCTAACCCTGCTCCTCGCATCTTTGCATCACTCCCAGTTCTGCCCATCCCCCATGTATAGCTCCTTCTGTAGGATTCATACCTTCATCCCTTTGCAGATGATGTCTCTGCAACAAACCTGGGGAACGTTACTCTCTGTCTTTTCTCACCAGATAATCCTCTGCCCCCACGCACTGTGATCACACCAGCAATATCAGCCCTCCCAGGCTACAAGAAAGGTTTTCACCTTCTCTAATGACATCCCAAATGTTCTCAGTTTTTCAGTGTGCTGTGCATTTCGGCCTGATTAGGCTATTTGTTCTGTTGTATTGCAGAGACAAGGAGTGGTCCTTAGGCACCAGGGAGTAAGTTCTCTCTGTATGCTGTAAAATAAGAGAAAATTTGCTCAGCTGGAAATGAAACAACCTGGAGTTCAAAACTCTCTTCCACTGACAGCTGTTTTGCATTTTCATACACTTCCCAGCCCTCAGTACTGGCTAAGATCTCTTCCCCTAAGTCTGGAAGGCACTTAGCTATTTGTATGCTGGAGATGTTGATGAGTTAAAGCATGGCTGCACAAACACATGGAGATTGGCAAAACCATCCAGATCTCTGCCATTCAGCCTGTCTTATCCATGTCTGGGGCAAATATGCACCCTCGATTCCCTTGTCTCAGACTGCCCTGTTCTATTTGGTTCCCAGATGTGAAATAAAACCCATGGGTCCTCCTTGTCGACACTCTGTTGCTAGAGTCTGGTAACCCTCTGACACAGCTCCAGATGATGTGCCGTTTCCCTCAGTAACAGGTGGGCCACAGCATGAATAGCCCTTCCTAAACCCTTCCTAAGTTTTATATCATATTGAGGTGGGGGGCAATTTTTGCCAGATATGTATCTACCTATAAATGTGTATGGCATAACTCCTGTGCAACAGCTGCACTCATGTGACTGTCTTTAACCTGTTTTCTTTTGAATTGGTATGTCTACATTGCCCTGAGCTGTTGTTCTGCTCCCCCTGCAATATGCATGCAGCATTTGAGCAAGGTATCTTTTGTGCATTGCTCCCCTCTCAGACTATATGCATGCTGGGGTTTCCGTGTGATGCTCTGCAGGATACAGGAGGTTGGTGACTTGGGTTCCCACTAACACACTCCCTGACCCCTCTGTCTTTTGAGGGCCAGCATCATTTCCAAGCAGCAGCCAGCCATCGTAAATTGTCACAGTGTGCGCTGATCCCAGTGGTCATTATTAGGCAAGGATTTGCTGTGCGCATATTTGTGGCAGTGCAGTGGAAGACAGATGCCACATGGCTGAGCCAAATTGGATAGAGAAGGAGATTAAACGGTCACTTGTGGGTCAGCTTTTCCTGCAGAGGGTGGCTTGGGGCCACAGTGCACAGCTGGGCTGTCTAGCAGATGCTTCAGGGTTTCGGGATGTTACAAGGCACTTTGCCAGCGGTCTCTTCTGAGCTCCCAGCAGGACTGGAGCCACAGCACACCGACATAAGAGCTCCCCCAGCCCAGGGAAGTGCTTGAGCAGAAAGTGGGTCTTTAGCAGATGCCTACTCCTCGCTGTTACTGGTACATTTGTACCGGCAGATCAACACTTGGGCTGTTTTTCCCGGTGGTGTGTGCATGGCTTATCCAGCGCAATTTGGTGATTTGCAGCTTCTCACAAGGGGACTGAATCCCACAAGTCCACTGACCAGGCCTGTGTGCTGTTTTTTGATCCCCACACCAGTGCTTTGTGTCTGTCCACTGAAAAGTACATTTGCATCTGGCTGGTCAGCTGGAAGAGTCACCAGGTCATTAATGCAGGCTGACCTGGAAACATCCAAGATGTGATGTTTAAGAACTTAGGCCTGTTTTCATACTGGTAAAGGGATTTTTGGCTCCTAGGACCCTTGCAGGTGTAATTCCTACTTTAGTCCTTTCAGATCCAGCTTTCCTGTCTTGTGAAACCTTTTCCCAAACACTTGCACAGGAGAAGTATCTGTATCTGCAGAATGACAGTTATATGCGCTTGGAAAGCTGAAAGGGAAGAGGCTGCGGAGGCCTATTTGCCTTGTCTGTTATTTGCATCCTGAACTTTGCACAGTACCTGCTAGTGGGAGGAGAGAGCTTTTTTTGGTGGCAGGAGGGAGGAAAAGAAGGTGTGGAGCCATTCAACTAGGGCAGGGAAACTGCCTCTGCAAATGCCTGCAAATTGTCTGGGCAGGGGATGGAGGATGTCATGGACTCTGCCTTGGAGACTAGGAGCTAAGAGGTTCAAATGAGTGTTTTGGGTACGTGTGATGCTCTGTGCAGAGATTTTTAAACATGAGCACTCTCTGACACAGGAATGTCAGGGCTGTGACTCTGTGAAACAGTAGCAAACCCTTGCTGAACAATACAAGTCGTAAAGAAAACTTCCTGGTGAGGGCAGCTGTTAAGCCATGTGAGGAGACCTCCCAGCAAACCCCACCACCATGATACAGAGAAAATCCACACGGCCTGCTCTTGCAAGTGCTCAGAGAGGAGCACCTCCACTTTCTGAGGAGTCAGGGTCTGCCTTTCTGCTAGAGAAAAATAAGCTAAACTGAAGGGTGGAGGGGAACTGAGCAGCGAACAGAGGCCACTCAGATGAGAGTTACCCTAGAGATCAGCATTAGCAAACCCCAGGTATTAGGGTCAAGGTAGCAGCTCGGTCACTGATTAACAAGTAGGCAGCAGCTCAGGTCCTGGGTTGCTTGCTGGCTCTCAGAGGACAAAAGTAGCTGTTCTCCATGGTGACAACTTGGCTAGAGGAGGTGCTTCTTGCAGTTCAAGTGGACAAAGGAGAATGCGCAGTAACAAAAGGGTCTCAGCTTCTCCTCCAAACGTTGTAACCAAGCTGTGATCTTGGGCACATCATCGAGGCAGCACTCAGCTCCAGCTTGCAGACACCTCACTGCAAGTGCCGCAGTGTAGGTGTCTGCACGTGGACCGGGTGTCTAGGCAGTGAAAATCAGGAGCTTGACTCATGCGCACGCGACAATTTCTTAGCTGAAAACATTGCAAGGTAGGTAATTGAGCTGCGCCCCTTGTTACAGTCAGGGGAGCTGGAGAGCTAGACACCAACATTCACTGGGCTGACTCACCCTCCGGGCTCCCCTGACAGTATTGACTAGTCCTCCATCGATTATCTGGGAACACAGACACCCCGTGTACAGGTAGCTGCCGCATCTGGATACACTCTGTCTGGACTTGGTTTCCCCCTCAGTGATACATTAGGGCCCTTTCATCCTGCCATAAAGTGGGACTAGAAATCTTCACTTCCTCCTAGCACAGTTGTAAGAGATTCTCACTTGATTGCAAAACACCTAAAATCCCTCCACAGCTAGATGCTCTGTGAATACTGAGCATTAGCATTATTATAAGTAGAGTAATTTGGGAATACATACAGGCAGAACATGAAAGAGTAGTAAATAGATGGAAGAAGTTGCCAAGTAAGGCCACACTGAAACAGTGAGCAAAAATGAGCGTAAGAGACAGTCTGACATATTTATAGAGAGACAGATGCAGCCAGGATTTGAAGCATATAGTAATGAAATGGGGCCAAGGAGGTGAGTTGCCTTTATTTGACCAAATTCTTTCCCTGTGTGGCAGTTCCTTATGCGCTCAGACTGGCTACTGTTGCTGGCCTGATTGTACATTTTCAAAATAATCACTGTGTAACACAGCTCCAGTGGACAAGACAGGAAAAATGGTATTGTTTATGGTGAGCTGCTGTGTGGGAGAAAGAAGATTTTAAACACATCTTTGAAGTCACTGGGTTACATCAGCACTGGGCAGTGCTGAACTGACAAGTACTAATTACTGAGAGAAAAGTGACTCACTAAAAACCAATAATAATTGTCTTATACCTATTTAAAATGGGTAATTTAGAGTCAGGTATGGTCTTGGCACAAGGGACATGCAGGATGTGATGGAGAGTCTGCAGCCCCACATATCTCAGATAGAAATAGCAGAGTTCGGAGCTTGTATAAGACACACTCTGTTTTAATTAAGCAAAACCCAGAAACACTGTTGTGCTAAGCTAGGCAGAAACAGCACGTGACGTGCCCATTCTCCCCCAGGCATTCCCCTGGCACAGCTCTGCAAGTCTGGCCTGTTTGCTGCTAACGACAAGACTTCCCTGGCTCCCAGGGAGTCAGTGTTTTCCCTCTCTAGTATCAGACTGGAATCTCTGGTGGAAACCATCACATGGGGAGGGAAGAGCATTGGCAGAGGGGGTGCTCGATAGAGAAGCAGAGTTGGGGGGAGTGACATAGTAAGTGTGTGACAGGCACTTCTGAAAATTCATGTCTGTCCTTACCTTAAAACTATTTCCTGTTGGTGTGGTAAGAAAGTATGAAATATATGTAGGGATTTACACAGGCATGGATTATTATGAAAGCTCTTGTATCTTAAGGGATTACATAGTTTTTAACAGTATGTACTACCTAAGTAGTAGAGGGCAGTTGTTTGTGTACATGCGCTGCAAAGGAATAGTAAGCAAAAAGCAAATGGTTATTAGTGGTCCTAGATGTAGTTTGGATAAATACACTTGGTTTTCCTCTTCTTGGCATCCAGAATCGTCTTTTTCCTCTCCATAAAGTGACCTAGAGCGCATATGAAAAGCTGACCTGTCAGTGTAGAGCGCTCTCCCTTGTTAGGTGTAAATGGCTCCACCACATCCCTAGGACATCAGAGGTCAGGGCATCTCACCCTGGTTCCCAACTCCCTATTTAACCTTGAGCAGGTTGTTTCCAACTGGGGAGCAAGACATGCAGCATCACTGAAAACTGCACCACCACTTCAGGGTCATTTTTGGAAAAAGGTGGATTGGCCCTTCAGTTACTGTTACCTTGGCATCAGCATGTTGCTAATTTCCTGTTATTGGGTCATTTCTGTTTGTAAAATATATTAAGATTCCACTGTACAGTTCAAGACTGGTGTGGGAAGTATGGTTCTCTAGGATGGTGGTGCCCTTCTGTTTGCCTCCCTTTCTCACTCTCTCTTGCAATTGCTTGAAAATTACCTTGAGTCCTTGCTCTGCTGGTTCACTCTGGACTCAAAATAGTAACAGCCTTAATCCAGGGGACTTCTCAAATCCTGGGGTCTGAGTGGGAGGCGTGAGTGACTGCTCTGAGCGGCAAACCATTTATGCAAAGTGTTACACTCTCTGAGCAGCATCGTTGAGGAAGGATGAGATTAGAAGGATATCACTGGCAAAGTGACTAAGAGATTTATCTTATTCATAGGCTTGGCTCGTACTTAAGGAATTTACATTATTGGGATTTTTCAAAATCTGAGCTGGCTGGCTCTATCCTTCTTCCAGCAATGTCACAGATATGCAAGGCCTGTTATACCATTTCTAGTTTGTACCTCCCAGCACAGGTGCATTGCTCCCCTTGCTTTTGTCCACACTCACTTTCAACCATCAAGAGTGGCATGGCCTGCCCCAAGCCCCTAAGAGGTTACCCTAAGGTAATTCAATATCAAGACATTTTCCCAGATGATCAGCCTGTTTTTTCTTTTGCTTGATTAATTTCTTCCTGATTTATCCAGTTAATATTGCTGGGAAGAATTAAGAGGGATGCATCTCCCTCTGATGCTGGCAGGTCCAAATATTTGTAATACAGAAGAGTCAGATCTCATTGAAACTGCTAGGTCACACCCCCTTGAAAGAGGGAGCAGGGCAAGATCATGAGCTGGAGATAGGTGTTTCAGTGCATCTGTCCTGAGATAAAACCCTATGAAATCCAGAGTTTAGGGAGCCCTTACCCCAGCTGAGGTAGGTGATGTCCATGCTAGGTCCCAGCTAGCAACACTGAGGGAAATCCTGGGAGTGCCTTGTCTCCGCTAAGACAGTGTATTCAGCTTGAGGAAACTGTATCAGCATAAAAACATAGTCCTTTACTAATGAAGACCGGCATCTTCTTGGTTGCTTTGGAAAGATGACAGAGGCTGGGTTGGATGAACAGTGGGGATGGCTGGACTGGGCTGGCCCTCTGCTCTGGGGGACAGACTGCACACAAAAAGACATACAAGGCCAGAAGGCAAGACATCCATGGTGAACAAAGTCAGACTACAGCCAGTTCAGAAGCTCAGTGTCCTCCCAACACAGTGTCTCCCTCCGTGCAGCAAATGAACCATGAGCAGCACAGAAAAACAGAGGTATCACTAAAGTTGAATAAAAGGAGATGGGTGTTACTGAAAGATGGCAACATCTAATCCACAGACCTTGTCTCAGTATATCAGTGACTTTCTGCTCTCTTGGTGGTGTGCATTCATGAGCAGGTAGAGCCAGTCTAAGCCCATGCTACCATAGTGAAGAGCAATCTCAGCTTCATATTTTTCACCCTTTCTGAGCTCTAGTACCAGTGACCATGTAGCCAGGGACTTCATCCAATAAGAATCAACATTTTTTTTATTTTGGTTATCTTTCAGCTGGATCATTTAACAATCTGAGTGCCCACACAGTCATTGGTACCAGCAGGAGAGGAGGGGCTGGGCAGCACACCAGGGAGGCCGAGGGGAAGGGAGATGGCAGGATCACCCCTTTTGATGGCAGCACAGACTTAGGCATAAGCCAGCTGTGGAACTGCATCCTCATAGCAAGAATTTAGCAACTCCTTTCTGGCGAAGGTGCAGTATAAGGCATTTGAAGACACATCACAGCAATCTCAAGGGGATAATTCTAAATGCAGCCCAGTGAGATGAAGAATGCTTTGGGCACAGCTCTTGTAGAAACCAAATTCCCTGCCTGGCCTGACATCTGAATATCTGTCCCGGGATGGAGTCCCTTTCTCTCTACCTCTATAAAAACGAAAAGGAAAACCAGTGACACCCATAGGCATGGAGCTATGCCCTTTTCATTCTCATGTATTTTGTAGTTTCTCCCAAATGATAGTGAAGTTGGTCCCTGGGCAGGGGTGTAATTTCCTCTGGCCAAGCCGGAACCAAGTGGAAATCTTTACTATGATGACGGGAGGTATGAAGGGAGTATTGGCTGTAATTTCAGGGGCTTCTTTCTTTGCTCCCAAACACCACCCCCTATTACAAGAGACAGATTGACAGTCTGGGGCCAATCCAGTGGAGACCACTAACATGGCCAAAGGGCAGGAGCACATGATGTGTGCGGAGAAGAGGAGGGAGTTGGGCTTGCTGAGCCTCATGACGAGAATGTGAAAGGGAAGTTGTAATTGCTGTTTTCTACTACCTAAATTCATATTATGGAGGATACAGAGACAGACTCTTCTTAAAAAGGCACACCAGAGTACAAGGGGCAACAGCACAAGTTGCAGCAAGGGAAATGCTGACTGGATATACAGAAACAAATTTTCACAGAGTGGTCCAGCCCTGAGACAAGAGCTCAGAGATGTGGTGGGATCTCAGTCCTTGGAGATCCTCAAGGCTCAACAAAACAACCCTGAGCAATCTGATCTAACACTGAAGCTAGCCCTGCTTTGAGCAGAGAGCTGGACTAAAGAACTCCAGAGACCCTTCCTAAATTATTCTGTGACCCTACAAAAACCACAGGGTGCAAGGACTGAAAACGGGTTGCAACATCTCTGCTCAGGTTGAATGCCTTGAAAGGAGGCAATGCAAGCAGGAGTGAGCAAGTACCAGTCTGTGCAAAAGCTGCAGCGGGTCTGATTCCAAGATTTCAGACATACTCATTAGGACTTTGACATCTTTTTCGGAGCAGTGTGTGCATGGAGGGGGGAAGATTGTTAGGGAAAGGTACGAGGAGGCTTTTAGTGGTCTCAGGCACATAGGCTTTCTTTCTTTCCTGTGCAACTCCCAGCTCTGGTTCAGCATCAGTAGCTCAACCACAAAACCACAATAGTTCAGGGACTGAAGGGACTGAAGGGACCCTCCCTTAAAGTGAGCTCAGCTGCAGCACTGAGCAGGTCACCTGCTGTCTGCACCCTCCTGCTTTCCCTCTGCACACCTCGTGTGCGCCACAGTTCAGCTGTTCCCCCTCAGCCTGGCCCTACCGCACACAGTGCCTTGATACACAGACGTACAAAGTCTTGAGTTCTGTCATTTGCAAGCATTTGGTCCCTTCCCACATCTCAGAGCTGTCATAAGGGTTTCCAAGAGCACATTGGAAGCTGTAAACTGGAGTCCAGGGCACACATGCGGACATGTGCATGCGCATGCTTGCCTGACTTCGGAGGCTGATGTGCCTGCAGCTTTCTCAGTGGTGTCTCATCTTCAGTCTTATTGACCTTTAAATGCCTGAGCTATCCCAGCGTGAGCACCTGCCGTAATGAGCACAACAAAGCAACGGCCTTGTGAACGCTTTCTGCTCGGTGACCCGCGGTGCGTCGCTGGGGCACAGGAGTTGCTTGCCACGGGCATCTTGCTTGTGCCAGACCACAAATGCATGGGGGTTAGTGCTCCCATCCTTCACCTGCTGCCCTTTTAAGATGGAATTAATGCAGAACCAGTGAAAATTGGAGCTGGAGAGCCCATGGTTAGGCCTGCTCTTTGTCCCAAAGCTTGTTTCCACTTATGGCTCTCCTCCCTCTTCCAGCCTCCTCCCCCAGGCCGGTGTCAAATCTCATCCATCCTCCTCAGGGCCAGCAGCAGAGGGGACCAGTGATGGGGCCTTGCTCTGAGGTGCCCTCAGCTCCTGGGGCAGGAGCACCCACCACTGAGGTGTGAGGCTGGGTTGGGTGCCCCTTTCCCACCATCACCTCCCTCACCGCAGAGATAAGGATCACATCCTCCAAGTCCATCTCACTTGCGGGACCCTGCGGAGCCTGGCCCAGCTGCATCCCCATCCCCATCCTGATGCTGCTGCTGCCCTTCCCCTACTAGGGAGCAAGGAGCAAAATGCAGCCAGCAATGAGAAAACACTTCCTTGGCCAACTCAGGTTACACCAGGTTATCCAGATCCCTCCTGTGTAACATCAGACCCTTCCTGCCCCGTTCCTCAAGCCCTTTGCCCTAAGTATGATTCCCAAGCGCCTCTCGCCAGGGTAGCCCAGCGCCCCCAACCCCAGTGACTGTCACCTCAGAGCCCCACTTAATAGCACCCTCCTACACCCACCTTTCCCAGAGCCCTTCCAGGCTCAGTACTGCCAACTCGTCACGCTTGTGGCTGTCCTCACACAGGGCTCTTTCCCCTCTCGCACATTGCCTCCCCATTCCCCTCCTCTCACAGTAACTCTCACAGCCTCGCTCCCTAAATCAGCCCAAGCTCCAGGAGTGGTTCTCCCAGGTCCCGTCCCGCCCCCCCCCGCCCCCCGCCTGTCACCTTCTTCCCTGGCAGGAGCGTGGGAGGAAAAGGCAGGCAAAACCTCTCCCCGTAGAGTGGGCGTGCTTAATTTGGTGTTTGTTTTCAGTGCAGTCTGCTCAGTCACTGCTTAATGGAGTTCATTTGTGACGTTTACAAAAAGAAAAAAAAAAAGACACGTCCCTACCTGTGCCGTCTTTCAAAGGAAAATAACTTTCCTGCTTACCAGTAGGTGCTGGTTTCTACCTGTGAGGTGCAGCCACCAAAAGATTTGGGTACACTTTGCTGGAGCATGCTTTGAAATACCACTTCTTCCTCCCTTGAAGGAGTGGGCCAAGAATTTTTATATGTTGCTGTTCAGCCAAGGGAGGAAGCGATGCCATTCAAATTCAGACCGCCCCACCAGACGAGACGCGTGAAAAGGATGGGTCTGGAAAGGCAGTGGGAGCTCACCCCGGCCGGGTCCTGGCTGTCCCAGGCACCGCAGATTTCCTGACCGTACCCCACACCAGCGTATAATGAGTTCCTTCCCCTTTTGCTCGCATTGGGGACTGACCCCAAACACCTCTGCTTTAATGACTAGGAAAACTCAACTTACTTCTAGCCCACCCTTGAGTCAGGGCTATTTTAGACTCATTTGGTTTTGTGTCCTTTAGTTAATTAAATACAGGTCTTCAGCCTCCCTGGTACACTCTCTGCCCTCCAATATGAAATAGTCGACTAATATATCTTTCCTTTTTAAAAATTTTCACCCATTCTCTTACACTTTCTGCACTTGGATCAGGTGCCACAACCAGCCTGGCCATTTCTGGGCAGGGCTTGCTTTCTCTGCTTCAGGGTAAGGTTTGGTACCAGACCATTAGTTCGCAGAGAAGCCATTTTTCTGATTTAGGCATGGGCTTTGATTTTTACTTAAGCTGCTGTGAAAAGAGAAGCACTAGGGAATGGATACAAGGTCTCCAGCAAGCTAGACCCAAGCAGAAGTGTGAAATGTCACTGTGCTAGTGTGCAAGAAGGAAGAAAGTCTGTTAATGCTTTCGAGAAGCACAGTCAGGCCACAGACTTCATTTCTCAGCCATCCACCTCACTGTGCTGTTCAGCAAACCGCAAATAGTAACACCTCCCTCTCTCCCTCCCTCCCTCCAAAAAGCAGGGAAGCAAGATTAACTATTGCAAAGCCCACTGGGCACATCAAACGAGCAGTCCAAAGGATATATCAAAGAGCCTTTCCACAATGTAAATTTTCACTTATGACGTATTTTAGGCTTTTCATTAAAAAAAAGAAAAAGAGAGAGAGACACAAGACGCCTCCCAGCGCTCAGAGCTGGGCATGTGTGCGAGGCGTATTTTGACTCAAAGCAGGCTCTGCTCTTTGCAGCGCAGGCAACTTGAAGAAGCAGGAGCAGCCTCGCATTGTTCTTTGGGAGACATAACACAAAAGGAAGTATTTTGAGGCCGGGCTCACTGCAAAGAAGTGGAGCTGCCTTTCTCTGCCATCATTGTTCCTCCGACGATATGGCAGAGAGTGCTGCCAGAGACAATTAGACAGAACAAGTTTTCCTCTCCGAAAGCACGAGCTTTAATGCAGCGCTCTTGTGGAATGGTTGCTTTTCACTGTTAAACATGTCCTAGCTCGGGAATTTTCCATGTTTTTTCATAGGATGCTGCCAGGGAGGGTAAGACCAGTGGATTTTGTTGATGAATGCAAATGCTGCCAATGAGTTCTTGAAGCAAGCAGGGGAGTAGAGGACTGTGTAAAATGAGGCATAGTGGGAAGGAAGGGTGGTGCAGAGGTGAAATTTCTAGCCTGGCACTTGGAAATCCACATTTTAAGTCTCTGCTCTGCCAGAGACTTCCCAGGCGTCCTCCAGTGAATCACTGCCCATGTGTTGGCTTCCGTCGGGGTGCCAGGGACACAGGCCTGTCCCTTCTTCCTAGGGAGACCGTGAAGATAAAGGCATCAACAATTATACAGCCTTCAGACAATATGAAAAAAGAGGACACACACACATGCCTGAGATAGCCACTATTAACCTTGCCTTATTTTATATATTTTTACAGTTGCGGCAGATGTCTCTGTGTCTCCTTGGAGGGACGTTAGGTACTTATAGCCCTTTCAGCTCAGACAGAGCTGCCTAGAGGAGCTGATCACTTAGGCCGCAGCTCTGCAAGACTCCCTCCTCATGGGCAGGCTGACTGAAGTCGGTCGAATTTTCTGTGTCCTGAAAGTTAACTGTTTGCTAGAGCAAGGCTGGATTCAGCAGCCAGGTCAGTGCAGGCAGCCACTTGCCCAAATCTAATTGCAAGCTCAGGACATAAATAAGACAAAGGATGAATAAGAAAGGATGTGCTGGGAAGCCCCACAAGAGGAGATAAGGATATTATTATCGATTAATAAAGATAATAATAATAGTTATTGACTCGCTGTTGCAATGTCGGGCACGCCAGCCATGTTGCGTGAATGCATGAGAATGAAGAGGTGCAGCAGCCGCTGCAAGCCAATCACTCAGCTCATTTGCTCTCACCAAGCTGAACAGGGAGAGCACATTTGTAAAATGCAGGCTGAATATTATAAGCTTGAGCATCTTATAGGATTTTCCCACTACAGTCAGCTGGAGAGCTGTTGGCAGTGTTAGTCCCACATCACATGGCCCCAGTGCTGGCTGCCCCAACTCTGGTCACGCCTCTCTGCTTGGGCTCTGGATTTCCTCGCTGGCTTGGCTTACTGAACGCCGGTAGCTACATGGAGATCCCCTTCTGAGAGCAAAGGGGCATTTTCCAGCACGGGGAGCTGCATTGCAGGGCAGGTTTGCGTCGCAAAGAGCCACAGTCCCTGGCACATCCCATCTCCCTGCAATTTTCAGCTGCTCCCTTCGCCCTTTTTTTGCCTCATTTTCTGTTGTACATAAAGTACAAGTAAGAGTAGCCAGCTTTGGTAGGTACAAGGTTGCTTAATGTATTAAAGATCACAAGGCACCTGCATAGCCTTGAATGAAAGCAAATGGGAAAAGGCTCCATCTTTTATTAACATCTGCATTTCCTACCATTTGTTCTGCACTGTCTCCCCAAAGCCACTGAGTACCAAACAGTTGAGCTACCCGAAGGACCTGCTCTCAGCAGAGCAGTTCCTCATTGCAGTGTGTGAGTCTCCCGGTAGTTTCTCCGGCTCAGATTTGGAGCCACCGTCCGTGAAAATGCCATGCTAACACATCCTCGGAGCAGGACATATCCCTCCTGCCGTGGCTCTCTGCCTAGCTCGACCTGCACTGGCCCTGCTTGGCGTGCAAAGTGCCAGGTAAACCGGCCCTGCCAAGTGCCCAGCCCTTGCGGCGCAGCGGGGGACACGGTCCACAGATGGCACGGGGCTGTGGGGTGCTGCCCCCGGCTGCAGGCGGGAGTCAGCCCATTCTGCGTCAGGGAGAGCACCCGGCTGCTTACGGAGCACCTTGGGAGCTAAATGCTCCCGTGAAAAACATATTTGCTTTCCTCTGCTTCATTGCCCCCCAGTCAGCTCTCCACCCGGCCCATTTGCCAGGCAGGTAGCTTTTAATTGGGGAAAGGATTGCAGCAGCTGCAGCCTTGGAAAACAAGAAATGCCAACCTGTTGTAAACAGCCCGCGCGAGGAAATGAGGCTGACAGGTAACCCCGACCCACAGCAGTTGCGGGGTCGGACACAGCCATATCCTGTGTAAGAGGCTTATATGTCCACCCCACGCTGTGTGTTACAGCGAGCTTGTGTCACTTGTATCACTGCACAGGAGCGATTCTGGTTTTCTTTGTCCTCTCACCTGCTAAATCTGTTTCAGGATGGCCTCTTCTATGAAGAAAACCGCTTATTTCCCATTCCTCCAGTCTGTTTCAAATCATACTGCTGGCCGCCCTGCTCGTGTGTGTATGCGTGTGTGTGTGGAGGGGTGTGAAGCCGTTTAGAGCATGAAATGTGATAGCTTTCCCTGCATGCAGGGAACTTGCACTGCAGAGGCAGGCTGAATTAATTGCACTAACAGGAGAAGCTGGTTGACACTCGGTGTCACAGTGGTGGGGAGGTAAATCTACAGAGATGTGAACTTTGTCAAAAAGCTGAGAATCAGCTTAACCGGGAGGGTTTTTCTTCAGCCATGAGTGGGCAGCTGGACACCAAATACATCTGTGAGGCCTGACGTAGCCCCCCGGGTTTTGAGGCCTGCAGCTGCAGTGCACGGCAGTCACTTGGTTGCCCACCTCGCACAAGGTGGGGTCCAGAGCAGGGCTCGCAGGACAGCAGTTGGGATATGCCGCCCGAGAAACAGCCCTGGTCACCCGAGCCGTAGGAGCAGAGCCGAATTGGCTGCTGGCAGAGCCATGGCACACTGGGGAGCCAGCAGAGCAGTGACCATGGGGCATTTTCTCTGTAGGCCTCCCCATCCCGTGCAAACTCCTTGTGGACTACAGGACCACGCGTGGAGAGACGATGCCATTGAGGCTAATAACTTTTGCAAATGTATTTGATCCTGCTGCCGTCTGCAGGTTTCTCATGCAACCTACAGGTTTCTTTGGCACAGTTGGTTTGATGGCACCATCTAGGGAAAGGGTACCACCAAGAAATCCCTGAGGATGCAAGCTGTAAATTAGGGCTTGAGACTGATCTGAAATACGAGATTTAAAACTGAGTTTTTGAGGTAGCAGGATGAACACTGATAACTCAGTTACCACATACCAGTTCAGCTATATGGTCAAAACCCTACAAACTCTTTATTTTCTACCATCTCAGCTAACCTCTCTTTTGTAGTGGGAATGTAACTATGGATGTAACTGTTCTTCGCAGAGAGATGTGCGTACTTGCTTAGGTATAATAAGGAAGCAACTTGCCTATAATTCATTGCTTTGTGATAGCACAATGGTATTTAACCAGTGCAACTCCTTGCCTCAGGATACTGTGCATGCAGAAAGCTTCCTTGATGTCGAAGAAACAGTGGATAATTTTATGAAAGAGAAATCTATTGAGAGCTACTAAATTCACAGAAACCACATCCGACTCATTTTGTCGTCAGCATACATAGGGGAAATACTGCACATCCTTGCTCTGTTCTTCCCCTCTTTCCCTAGCCAGCTGCTTCTGGCCATTGCTGGAGACAGGATACTGAACTACATGAACCTTTGGCCCAATCAAGTACAGCTCCTTTTATGCTTTTTGATTCCTCCTTTTCCAGACTAACCCCTGAATGTAACACGTGAAAAGTCTGCCAGAGCCTGGCTGGCCCATTGGACTGCCTTGATGAAAGCACAGCAGTCTCTCTAGAAGAAGGATGTGGCCAATATCGTGTGTGGCTGTCCCACATTCCCCATCCCAGGTGACAAACTGGCCTCTGGTAGGTGGATCAGTAGAGAAGGGGCCTTCAGCTGCTAACCCGGCATGAGATTCAGGCTGGCATTTCTGGCTCCAGAGCATGGAGCTACTGCAAACCTGCTGTGCCGGGGAAGCCTAAAACAGAGCGCTAACTGTTGTTTTTACCATGCCATAGGCAATGCTGCTCATGTGCCCTCCAGCCCCAGCTCACTGCAGGAGACCTAACCAAACGTCTCCATAATCCCCCAAACTCTCTGTAAAATGTACCAGTTTGGGTTGTCTCCCAGGGCCAGATTCTCAGTGACTCCAGCTTGGAGTCTCTTCCCCCTTGGTTTGGTTTGGTGCAGTGGAGAGGTTTTAGTGCACGTCTCCAAGATGTGACCACCCAGGCTCACTGGTCCAAGGCATACCATAATGACAAATTATCCCGTGGCTCTGCCTTTTGTCACACGGCTATCGGCACCATGTCCGTGACGTATACATGAATCATTCTGCCCAGCAGTAGTGTACAGCCTCCTCCAGAATTGCTGCTGGTTACTCATGCACAGCAACACTACATGCTGGCTTAATGCTCCAGGAATGTCATCCTTAGCTGTAGCCTCAAAAGCAAGAGCGGGGTGATTTACACCTATCCCATGCCATAGCTCATCAGAGCTAAGCCCCTAGATGGGCAAAAAGAGGAGTAACGTATTGTCCCTTTCCCTCTACAGAGTGTAAAGTTGCCCAGAGTCTTTACCAAGCACAAGGAAGAGCCAAAATTTCCATCCGTGATTAAAGTCATTTGAACAAATCTCAGCAAGAAAGCAGGACACGTGAGGCAGGACTGGGCAGCAGGGCCCCTGAGCCCAGTATTCAGCTCATAACCAATTCACAGTGTAACACAGGAAAATGAACTGGGGCTTGTCTTCAGTGAAGAATTTCCCCCCACAATAATCTGGTCTGGCAGGGAAGACAGAATGAGGTGCCAAAACGCTTTTTTTTCCTTTTTATCCTCTTTTTAAATAGCAGTTCAGCTGATGGGCAAAACACGGTCTAGAGTAGCATTTCAGGCAGCAGAAAATTAGTTCAGCTTTTACCCTCATTAGCTGATTGCCAGTAATTAACATTTTGTCATTAACTACAGATGTTTATGGCCTGGAAGAGAAGTTTGGGTTTCTCCACATTAGCTTTCACAAATGCACTGATTATCTCCATTTAATTGGCTGGCTGTGCCTCAGTTTCCCTATATGCTAAGGGAAAAAAATCATTATAATGATTCACTCCCATCCTCCATCTTACATCCTAGCCTATAAAGGCTATCAAAGGAGAATCCGCTGGTTTTGGATATGGATCTTCTTAGGAAGGCTGTGTTAAACCAGAGCTGCACCCCATGTGGGCCATCTCCACTGCTTCTTGGTCAGAAAAAAAGGGCATAGCACAGCACTTGGGCCCCAGACCCAGCGGTCACCAAGGATGGCTAGCATTGCCTTTGGGAGCCACTGTGGGAGCAGGAGCAAAAGCAGCCCTGCTCCAAGAGCTGGTATCCACTTAACCATAAGTTACAGCAATTTTAGCCAGGATCAAGTTGGGGTTATCTGGTCTGATGTGCATTTCTCATGACTTCAACTGCCTTGCACTTCTCAGAATATCAAGCATGGGTTCTCCGTCTTTGCTGAGTACAAATATCTTTCAGCTGTGACTTTTGCATTTCCATTTTGACCACTGGCAAAAAACAAGAAACATACTCCAGGACAACAATCAGTGTGAGGGGGCAATGCAAAACATGACCACTCTGTTTCTTTCTCCTACTTCAACAAGCCTCGCTAGCTGTCTGGGTTTCAGAACAAATCCTTTGATACTGCTTGTTTTCTCATTAAAATAAATACATTTATGCATCAACCTCTTCTGGAGGAGTAACCCCACAGTAACAAATTCATGTGTGCAGCCTGGCATTTCAGAGCAACTGGATAATAAGAAAAAAAGCCAGCCAGAGTTTCCTTGGGAAAGCTAAGAGAGAGCCCCCTCTCCCCTAGCCCCACTCCTGCCCAGGGCACAGAGCACAGCCCCATCAACATGACCTGCCTGTGGCTCTCCTCCCCTCCTATTCACATTGCAGCTGCAGCTGCCCCTGAAAACATGCAAGATGACAGAGCTCAGTGCAAAAATGTGTTTCCAGGAGGCTGTTGTAAGTGTCATTGGGCAAACAGGGAGCCCAGGTTGGTAGGAAGAACTGGAGAATTATGCACAATACCCTGCCAGTTTCCCTTTGAAAGTCATTCCTGTTTATCTCACCAGCATATCCATCTTCCATTCCTCCCACTGTTGCTGCGAGCCCCAGCCCTGTCTGCTTAAGAGTCTTTTCTCCATAGCAATCACCACCTTTTGATGCTCTTTCTCTGAGTGGGAAGGAACAAAGAAAAGATTGACAAGTGAGTTCAAAGGCCCTGTGGTCATCTGGCACCACTTTCTTAGTGCTACAGTGACTCCAAATCTCTTTCTGATTCCTCTATATACAGGTTTTTATAGCAGGGCCTCTCCCAGGTACAAGGACAGTCTGCAGGCTGAGGCAAAGGGGCCCTGTCTGCATCTGGAGATAGTGGCACTGCTAGATACAAGCGAATATAGGTTTTCAGCAGAGCTAAATGCAGCTCAGTGGTTTCTGGTTCACAGTGAGCCCAGAACTCAGCCGCTCACAGCACGGGCAGAGCGAGTTCGCCTGTGCCAGCAAAATGGCACATCGATTCAGCCTCAGACCCCAACCCCCCTGCACGGCTGCTCTGACTGTCGATGCAGTCCCTGCAGCATTTATATCACAGCAGTTCCCAAGCTGCACTGTTAATAGGTGTCAGCATCAGGACAAGCAGATTTGTCGGTGTCCTGATCCAATATCGGGGGGGTGCGGGTTCGTTACGATCCCAAGGATGAGATTAAGACGCTAAAACCAGTCACATATCGTACAACCTTTTAACTTTATTTTCCACAAAGTGGGGAGAAAAGGTGGGGAAAGGCGAAGGGGAGGAGAGAAAGAAAAAGAGAGAGAGAAAAGGGGGAAAGAGAAAGAGATATCACCACCCGTGGATCCAGCGGCGTCCCGTTGGTCCTCTTCACCCTGGGTGTAAATTTTAGCGATGCGCGTGCAGTAATTACAACTGGAGCAGGGTCCGACCCTAGGTTCCCGCTGAAAAGTTCAGAGCCAAATCAAGGCAAATTAAATATATAAATTGTAATGACAAGCGTGCAGTAGCTACAGCTCGAGTTGGGTGCCTCCAAAGAGGGACCCCGAACAAAGAAATCCCTGGGCAATTATAGCTTTTTCAAATTAAGTTTCCCACCCCTCATGCAGTAGTTCAGACCAATAGTAATTTTTGAGTCTGGGGTCTCCTGCTCCCTATTGGGTCTCATCGTTGTTCCCAGGCAGGCTGCTTTTCTCCCTTATCTTTACTGTTGCGGTTTCTGCTGACAAATGTGTTTTGATTCCTCGGGTTCTGCCCTTCTTTCTCAGGGCCCTGACAAACAGGTGTTGTTCCAGCAATTAGCACTGCCCCAGCAGTGACAGTAGGTGTTATCTTCCAAGGTCCTGACGAAGAGGATATAATCCAGACCCCCCCCTAATTAACACTGTTTCAGCAGTGAGGGGAGGCTTTGTTTCCCAGGGTCCTGGCGCCCAAGCAGGCCTTATTTCAAAGCCTGGACATCCTCCCTCCTGGAGTGTGACGCATAGGAATGCAAACTGCCTGTAACTCCCTTATCTTTCCAGTCTGCACCAGCTCTGGGGCCCTTTCTCTCTGAACTAGGGAGTGCGGCCTAAGGCTTCAGCAAATTTAGCTACTCATGCTAAGCAAGTTTTATAAAAGTTGTGCTAAGCGGCAGTAATTTGCAGTCTAGGTCCCAAAGTCTCTGTCCGATCATGGTCCGGTTCAGCGCAGGCTCGGTGTGTCCCGAATGGTCGCAGGGAGACCATTTCAGGGGTCGCAGCAGCTCAGTCCTGTTTCCGCTGGGAACAGATGGCTTGTTCGGGGTTTTGGTTTGCTTGCACCTTATGTACCAAGAAATGTTTAAGGCAAAAGTTCACTCATCTGTCCGCCACAGTCGGTCACTAGGGAGAGCTTGTCTTAAGGATAGAGACATGAAGGCATCTGCAGCATCCAAGTTGGGGCTTTTCAAGGCAGAAATATTGGTGTGGGAATCCAGGGACATGTTGTCCATGCTGAGGTCTGGAGGCAGGAGAAATGTGGGTCTTCCTGTAAAGCCTGGCACTTGCCTCTTCTTGCCCTCAGACCTACTTAGTTTTCTCTCCTCCTCTGAGGATGTCACCTGCTTCATCTTTGGCCCTTCCTTTCCATGTGACATGCCCCAGCTGTGCACAGGATTAAACCCAAAGCATGACTGAAAACCCCTGGGGTAGCACTAGGGAAATGATGACAGGGCAGGGAGCAGCATCCCAGGAACAACCGACACAGGGCACAGCCTGTGTTGCCAGGGGAATTACTGGGCATCCAAATACATCTGAGGAGAAGTCCAAGGATCAGCCTCAAGCAGGGCCAGCATGAGGTCAGAAACCATGGTCACAGCCACATGTAGCTCTGAATCATGACACAGATGGGAGAATGGGGGATACCATGACAAGGGCTACCAGGTTATCATTGGTAACTTGTTGCACATCGCCCACAGCAGAGAGATCAGCAGAGACTGCCCATCTCGGTAAGCTCGGTGGTCTCTGCACCCTGGCCAGCCTAGGGGCATGGTACAGTCACACCTGATCCAGTGCCAAAGCAATGGCCCCATGGGGACGACTCACAAGTCCCAGTGGCTGTATTAACTCTTGCTGAACTCATTGCTCAGCCTTTTAGCTCTGCCCTGTAAGCGCTGTCCCACTGGGGTAGCCATGTGCAAGGCAGGAATCCCCATTCCCTGCATTTCCCTCTGCTCTTGGCAGATGAGCTTTTCTTGTGTAGTAAAACCTCTGGAACACCTACGATATTCCTGTGGAGGGAAAACTCCCAACTGCTCTTTTGGTGGATCTTCTGCCTGCTCTACTCTTTCACACGCTATTCAGTGTGTTCACCTGGGGGTGAAATAACTCCTTTGCAGACAGAGAGGGAATTCCAGAGGAGCCTGGAAAGTGTGCTTTTCCTGCTAGTTAGATGTCTTCAAAATGACAGAATCCTCCACAAACAGCCTCAGTGAACACTGCCTCTAGTGCTGCTACTCTCATCCTAGTGCTGTCATATTAGGGCTCTGCAGACAGACTCACTGCTGCTTCCCAGCTGAACATATTTCTAAATTAATTAGATGTGAAATTCTAACAAACATTTGTCCTTAGCCAAGATTATCTTTGCCAGGAGGGTCTCTGGAAAAGGCAGAGGCCAATGAAGAAATAAAACCAAAAAGAGTCTATCAAAGAATCAAATCCTAGTGAACACCAAATGCAGGATGCAATGTAAATTACTCTTTCCTTCAAAAAAATAACAGTTACTTTCCTCCTTGTGGAAGGACTTAGGGGAACAGAGCAAACTGGTCAGCAGGAGAACTGTGCTGTTGTCCCCCAAGAGGTCTAGAGCACTTTGCTTCAGGCAACTATTTTGTCAGATGAGGGACTGAATTTTCTGCCAGGGCTCTGTCGCAATTCCCAGAGTACCAGGATATTTCTGACACCTCTTTGTCTCCCCTCCACCCTATGTGGATTCTCCATAATCTAATAAAGAGTTTAGCTCACTCCATATATTTTGTTTCACTGGGGTTTCTAATAACATTGCTCGCATCTATACAGTCATGTATTTTCAAGAAACATGATCAAATTTATTGACTTAGAACTCTCCACGCCTTGCCCAAGCTGGCTGAAATTGGCCAGTGACTTAAAAAGGAGATATTGGGTGGGATACACAGACCCATGTTACTAGCGATGTGATCGCTTAAGCCCCATTTCCATGGCAAACCATGCTGAAAAGAGGAAGAGCAAAAACCCTGTGGGACTCTGATGAGACAAGGAGAGTGGTGATGGAGGGAGACGGGACACACAGAGACGGCAGTGGTAAGAGAGCAAGAGAGCCTTGGCTGTGCAGGAGAGAAGGAAAACAGTGGAATTCAGCAGTGCATGAGGCTGCTAAAGTGATGGGATATATCTAACATATCTTGGCCAAAGTATGTGCTATATTAATCAAAAAGACTCTACAGTTCTGGACAAATGTTGATATTTCAGGTGTGGCTGAGCACTAGTTTGAATGTCTTGATGCTAAAATCCTATGGATGTCTTGGCGTTTAAGCTAGAGAACTGGACAGACCTTTGGCAGTCGCTGGCAAAGTTGATGCAGGGGCAGGAATTTGTGCATGCGTTTCTGCACACATTATTGCACAAGCACACTGTGCCCTGAGGAAGGGCTTTAGGGTTGGACTGCCAAAGTTTCTCGGAGGGTTTAGACAAGAAGTTCTCTGGCAGGTGCTCAGCATGCCAAAGAGAATAGAAAATGCCTGTGTGACAGGTCATTGCGAAAGCTGCAGTAATTATGAGAAAAATTGCTCGATTCTCTCAACAGCAGTCCTGTGGCTCTTCGGTCAGCGGATGGATACGAGCAAAACCATTTTGTTTGTGGGAACTTTGTCATTTTTTTGGAGTGTAGTGCCTTAGCCCGAACCACTGCTTTCAAGTGGGAGCTGGAGAGTCATCTGGCATTTGGTCAGCAGAGATCTTTCCCATGCCCCAGCAAGCAAGGTGGGAAAACAAGGAGAAACATGTTTCAGCCCAGGAGCTAGATGTTCTAGCTGGCTCAAAACACATTACAGTTGAGCTGATCCAGGGGAGAGGCAGGGAATGAAAGTGCTTAAGAGAATCAGAGAGAAAACAGTGCAAGAAGACAGTGTGAGAACTGGCGGACCAAGGAAGCGAGTTATTCTGGTCACGTACAAGTGGGGAGCTGAGGTCACCGTTACCATAGGGCCCTTGAAAACTGAAGCAGGAGAGGAGGAGTGTGTGCAAGTGATTAAGAGCCTGATTAACGTTCTCCCATGGAGAATGTGTGTAACCACACGATGCACAACACGTGGCTGGAAGGCAGCAGCTAGTAAACAGCAATTCAGAAGCATTTAGGTCAGGAAGCAAAGGTAAATTCATAGATTTTTAAGCAGTCTTTTATAAACCAGGTATTCTGGCCTCTCTGCTATGCTGGGTGTAAAATTTTAGCAGGTCACCTCCATTCAGACCTGGTGACACCTATCATTTCAAATACAACCAGGGTTTTTTTTAAGACTTCAGTCATTGGGGGACCCAATGCATCTCTCCATAGGTTTTTAATGGATAATTGCTTTCACTGTTTCAAAAAAAAAAGTGCTTAATTTTTAGACTGTATCTGCCTCCCTTCATCTTCCATGCACTCAATCTCGTTCTGCCTACGAGATTAAAAAGCCCTCCACTGTTAAAAGCCTCCTCTCAGTGGTAGTACTTATGGGTTGCAGTCATGTCACGTCTTCATCTTCTCTTCATCAAGCTAAGAAGATTAAGCTTCCTTCTCCACTCACCAAAAAAACAAGTTTTCCCAAACATAGACTCACAGTTTTCCTTTTCACCTCTGAAATTGTGGGAGGGCTGTGAGGAGTCAGGGTGAACTCCATGTGGTCCAGATGACCACACTAACCTCAAGACATGAGGATAAGACACAGGCTCTGTCTGAGAGGCCAAACACACTCTGTCTGAGAGGCTGATTTCCCAGGTCCTGGCCTGTGGAGATGGAGTACAGTGGAGTATGGTCTTGGAGACCTCCTACACCGTGTGTCCCCTTCCAGGATGTATTTACAGGAATTTGAGGTTCAAGAGCACTTCTTAACTTGCCCAATTTACAATGTCTCCTTTCTCTGTCCGGCAGTACGTGGGTTAATCTCATACTTGGAAGTTCACTCATTTGCAGAAATCTCCTGTTGATTTCTTGTGTACACTTTGTTAAGGAAAGGCCCATATGTCCTGTCTGCTCATCTAGCATGAAGAGGATTGACACAAACGAATGGTGCCATCCACAGCCTGATCATACTTGGCATCCTTGCATTTGGCAGAGGCTGTGGAGCTAGTTTAAAAAGGAAGAAAGAAGAAAAGAAAAACGCAAGATGCTGTCAGCTCTGCTTTCCTAAAGGGCTTATTAGAAAGTATGTTTTAAGGATATGCTTAGCATTTTTGCGATTTGATCAAGAGAATCAATGAGGGATGAACGAAGCAATCTGGAAGGAATAAGAACTGGTCCAAAGCTCCACCTGAAACTTACTGAAAGTCTGTAAGTTTGAGCAGATTCATGTAACTGTTCCCACCACTAGTTTCATGAGCCTCTACCTTGCTACACTGGGACCAGAGCATGGGGTAACATGAGAAAAGCTGTATAACAAGGGTGCTTCCTGCCTAACCAGACATGCGAAGTCTAAAAAATCTTCTCTACCTGTGGGATTTCTGGCCAAGCCATGCTCCTAAATCACACATTCCTCCCTCAGTGTAAATGCACAGTTTCTCACCTTAGTAGTCTGAGAATGTGCTGTCATTGCTGCCATGGGGAGCAGGAGGTGGGATAGGCCTTTTCATTTTGGACCAGAAAGATGTCCAATCCCATATCTTTGCACACTATTGTAGTCTGTTAAACATGAATCCCTCACTAGCTGATTTGATTTATGCACTCAAAGCCTTTTGTCCTGGGTCCTCAACACCTTTTTGTTCCTCCTCTCTCTGGTGTGTGTCAGGAGAGAAAGGTCCTAGCACCCAAACTCTGTCATGAACTGAAGGTCCTTCTCAGAAGGGATCACAGAGAAATAATCAGTGAGGGAAAACACTAAAGAAGAAAACAATTTCAAGCTGCAAGGGGTAGAAAGGAGAGTTTGAGGTGGCTGGAAGTGATCCTGATGTGACCAGAACAGGCCTGCCTGTCACTTGGGGACAAACATGAAGCACTGCCTGAAGCAGCATTTCTGAGTCAAAGAGATACCTCCCACCGGCTTCCAGCCCCCAGTATGACGTTAGGGCTTGCGTTTAACTTGAGAAGCCTGCTACTGCTCAGAATGGCAATGTCCAGTCCCACTGGTGGTCACAAAAATTCTCACGATGCTTTTTGAAAGAGCATCCAATGTCCTGGCCACACGCCAGGCTGGGGAAATCACTGCTCTTGCAGTCTGCCTAGATCTAGCCTTAGAGTTATTAAGTTGTTGTAGGCCTGCCAATACTAGTGGCACTGACAGTAAATTACTACTTTTAGAGGCAGTCTAATGCCTTCCTGATTGGGACACTAGTCTGCCACATTTCCAGATACTCATTGATGTATGGACACCTCCTGCCCAGGTGTCACATAGGTGAATTGTACACTTAGCAAAAAATCTGATGCTTTCAGGTGGCCCTCAGGTGGCCCTGGACTTTGCACAGCAAAAATCTTCTTTCCCAGGAGGTGATGGTTGGGTGGCAGCCCAGGAAATGCTTCCTATGTGTCACACCTTGTGATACAGAAGTGGTTGCAGGATTTTATGCTTAACATATAAAGCTCAGTAGACATAAGGGTACATGTTAATCATGCAGTTGGGCAGGACCACAAATACCACATGCATAACTGCAGCCAAATTCTTTCTGTCCTGTTAGCACTGCAGAAGTGGAAGGCCTTAAGTATGTTACACACTGAGCTGGTGTGCAGATACTCCGTTACAGACAATGTTCAGATTAAAAATAATTAATCCTTAGGAATTCTAAGGAATTTAACGAGCCGTCTGTCTGTTTGGTAATAAATCCCAGCTAAATGCATTTACAACAGTCAATCAAACATAGAACTTAACACTGGCTAAATTTCTCAGTAAGCAACAAGATTATTAGCTGTCTGGGCAGAAAGAGTGGATCAGAGCACTTTAGAAGTCAACTTTCTTGTGGTGATTACAATCCTCACTTTGTGCCCCACCAGGCTTCCACAAAACACACAAGATAGGAAGTTTAACCTCTCTTAAGTCATGGATGATCACTTAAGGTCTTGGGAGACCCATGAGGACTGAACGGTGAAGACTATACCAAGGACTATTTAAGTTAATCTTCTCCCACTGCCTTTTCCATATGGAGATTGTGGGTGTCCGCAGTATATACATGTTTGGATTCATGTTCCTTTTTGCACCTTAAAATGAAATAACATGAAAAGGCTGTGAAAACACAAGGTGTAAAACTACAAGAGAGGAAAAAAGGAAAAGAAAAATATTATTTATGCATAGCAGAGAGAGAGTTGACCATTCTTCATCTTTTTTCCTCTCCAGACACCTGTGGAAGAAGCACCAGAGCTAAAGCCGCTGTATGGCCAGCACAGCCCTAGCCGTGGCCACCAGCACTGTGGCTCTTGCTTATCAGGTTTCCTGAGGGGCAGGGAAAGCCTGACTAAAGGCCAGAATGGGCTGGTTGTTGACAAAGGAGCGTGCTAATGAAATCTGCTTATGATATGCGGTTCAGAGGTATTGGCGATGGAGAGAATAATGAGAATATCAGCTTTGGATTACTCTGGGTAATAAAAATGGGATGAAATGAAGTAGCGCTACAGGGAATAACAACCTGGACTTCCAGTGTCGCAACTGAAAACAGCAATGTCAGATGTAGCTGGCAAGGCATTTCCTGCAGAGGCAGGTAAATAATATTGGCCAAGGCACTGGCAAGCTCTTTGGGGGAGCCCTGGGCAGAGACTTCTGGGCAAGCTTCTGGGATGACCACAGGCATGGAGATCCCCTCAAAAGAGAGGAAGCCACATGTTCAGCCTAAGAAAGAAAAGTCTGGAGGAGAGACTGTTCTAGCTCTGCTGGGGGTGACAGACCACAGAAGGAATGAGTGATATAAGCTAGTGGACAGCATTGGTGAACTCAGTGAACAGGAGATACTGCCTGTGAGAAGAGAGTTACTAACCAGCAAAATAGAGAGATTCCAGAACAGCCTTTCAACAGGAAAAAAAAGGAGAGAAAATCTACTTTTAAGAGGAGCCTGGCTCCTTTCTTTGAGATTGAGGCCTGCCTTGGAGTCATGCAACTTGATCTATCCAAGTTCAAAGTCTCCCCTATACCAAAAGTCATTTCAGAAAAGTCCCAGGTAAATCACCCACCATTTTATATTACTGTCTGTAATTATTAAATTTATGTACTAAAATTAATATACTATCTGTATTACAGTTCTTCTCACCCACAGCACCCATTTCCCCAAAATAATAAATAAGGCAACTACAGGTAGGAGGAAGCTGCCATGAAGTTTTACCTGAAAGAAGAAGATTTGAGATTCCAATATTCAGTACAAAATCCTATACATATAGCTGATGAATCCCTGCTGGAATTGTTTGTTTTAGTGATTCAAGACTCATGCGCTAGCAAAAATAAAAATAACTTCAAACTTATGACTATTTCATCATCTCTGATTTCTTCTCTCTGATCAAAAACTAGAGCTGTAAATCAGTTCATATTTTTGAATCTATGTGTAGATAAAGAAACATTACTCTAAACCTTAATCAGAATAAAGCTCCCTTTGAATACAACATATTAAATATTGGAAAGGTCTAGATCTCCACAAATGCTCTTCATCACTCCAGAGTAGCTGGGCCTGCTGTCAGCAAGCACATAAAAGGAGCTGAGATTTGTTCTAGTCCAACCCCTGCTCTCATATACAAGGGGAAGCAGCAAGCACAGACACCAAGACCTTGTCTCAGCTTTGTCTCGGTTCTCATGGCTTTGCAGCCATGCAACCCTTTTCAATCTCCGCTAAAAAAAAGTAAAATTGCTTCTCACAGCCGTCAGAATGGGTTGTGTTACATAAATGGTACTTTTCGAGCAGTTCTGGGTAGGAACATAGTCAGCTGAACTTTTCTGCCTGGGAAGTTATGCCAAAAGAAGGCTCACTTAGTGCTTGCCTGGTTTTGGTGCCCTCAATACCCACATCTGGGCATGGTCAGAGGGCAGATACAGGACTGCACAGACCTTTGCTTCAGCTGCTCCTCTAGCTGGTGTTTGAAGGACTTACAGAGACTGTATTTTGCCACTGAGAAATTGTGAGGTCTCCTTTAGATGGATAGCATCAGCTTCCTAGAAAACACTTGAAATCCTGGAAAGGGCAAGTTTAGACTGTTTCCAGGCATTGCAGTCCCAGGACTGGTAGGTTTCTTTGGGAAACAGTCCCCTGTTGACCTATGCTATGGGGCAGACACCTCCATCTAGAATTATCTCCAGGCACCTCATGGCCCCACAGATCAGGGTCCAGAAAAGATGGCAGGAGGAGAGCTGAGCATGGGGGGAGGTGACCAGGCTTGTCGGTACAGCCTGAAGTGACTGCTTTGCATTTGTCCATCGCTCAGATGAGAACACTGGGCTCCACCAAGCCCAAAGCAAACCTCACATGCGATATTCCTTCATCCTCCAAGCGCTGTAGGAGATCACATGAACTCTTTGCACTTCAAAGCCCCCTCACTTGGTGTTCTCCTGTAATACCCTGGCAGTATTAAAATCCTATGCATGTGACTCCCCACCCCTCTGCCTTGCTTGGAGACCCTCACCCTCCTGCTGTGGTGACCTGCTTTGATCCAGGCCTGCCGGCAAGGCCTTCCCAGAGCATGGCAGACCTGTTGGGAAGGCAGCTTTGTTCATCATCAAAAACTGATTCCCAGCCTGCTCTGTCATGGCCACGACGCAGGTAGCAAACCTCCCTTCCAGCCCAAACATGGCCCCCTGAGTGGGCCTGGGAAACAGCCTTTAGTTCTCCACAGCTGAAAACTTAATGGGTTTGAATACAGTCTCTCTGAGCGACCTGCCCTGAAACTGTGCTGTGGAGAGGCATAAATTACCAGCTCCTGCCAGCTGCACTGAGAGTATTAAATGACTCACTAGGCTTTTCTGCCAATTTTGGTTATTTTTATTAATCTTTTTTATTATTATTTAGCCTGAAAAAGTATTTTTCATATCCTCTTGTCTGCTTTTAATGGAATGCATTTAGATTTCTTTTTTCTTTTTACCCAAGATTAAGGCATGATTTTCTGTTTTTAGACCTGGGCTGGTCATTATCTCTGTCAAAGTTTTAGGTATGTCTGGGGTTTCTTTTCTGTGTGCTTTAGGGAGAGCAAGACTTGAAGCAAGAATAGACTTCTTCCATTTAGTCACTGTATCTGCAATGAAACCCATTCCTGTTTGAAATTAACTCTTGTTATCTCAAAGATGCCTCTTATTTCTGCTGTGGCAGCTGTCAGAGAAAATGCATTACCCTATCAGCTTATGCGGGTGGTTGTGGCCACATGTGTGGGAAGGAAGGGGCATTTTTCTAGAAGGCCCCTTTGCCCAGATGCAATTGTCTTTCCAGGACAAAATTCTTCTTCCTGGGATGGGAGGCAACATGAGATGAATATAAGGTGAAGACTGCTTCTCAGGAAAAAATGGGAAGAGCCAGTCAGTATGAATGATGTCAATGTGTTACATTTTTAGGAAGCCTCTATCTGCACTCAGCTCTGGCCTGGGGCTGATGTGCCTTTCTAATGGAGCAGAGGGCCTTTCAGGTGTCTCCATGAGAAGCAGTGCAGGCCTCACTGCTCACCTCCACAACACACCGAGGTCCCATTCCCAGCTTTTCCTGGAGCCTTTGCCAGCCCTGGTGATGGAAACATATTTGTTATCTGACAAGGACTGCATAGCATCTTGATCATCCTTATCTAATATATTGATTGCAATTACTGCTATTACACCGCGTATCCAATTAATTAACAGTGGCTTCCCACTTGTGACTGCTCCTAGCCCATCAAGTGCATCAGCCCTCACCCAATGGATGCTGACATTGGTGTTGCAGATCCAGACAGCAAGGCCCCTGAGTGCCTCGCAGCAGGATGGTGTCTGAGGCACTAACAAAAGGACAGGAGGAGATGTGCAAAAGATCCATGTTGGTGGCAACATAAGCTTTGTCACAGAGAAAAGTGGGATGACCCATTGTGCCAGAAGAAATGATAGTGGAGGACGCTGAATAGCAAGCCCTCCAGTGGGATGGAGCAGAGGGGTCTGGGTACCCAAGTTGTCTCTGTGCTGGGCCTTTGTCCTCCTCACAGCCCCAGTTCCTTCGTCCTCTTCACAGCCCTAGCTCCCTCCAGCCCAGATGTAGGCTTTGAACTTCCTCCAAATTGAGGGCTCAGCACTGTTTGGACAGGAAGGTTTGAGGGTCTTCATTGCTTCAGATCCCCTCCATCTCTCATTTGATGTCAGCTGGTTTCTCTCTCCTATGAAATGCTTCAGCCTTGCCAGGGAAAAGGCATTATGGAAAGAAAGCATCCCCAGTGTGTGTCACCTCCATGCTCATGGCCCACTCGGTGAGCATCGGAAGCCTGTGCGTCTGTACGTCCTCTCTCCTGTGCTCAAAAACTGTCTGGATTTGCTGCCTGTTGGCACTCATGTGGCAACCAAAAGGACAGTGGTTGATTATTGTAGTGGTCAGTGCCTCTCCTCCATGGAGGACAGGCCTCCCTCTGCCTTCCCTCTTATCCAGGGGCAAAGTTACCTCTTCGACATCCCCTTTCTCTGCTGCCCCTCCTTCTCTTCTCTCCTTGTGATATCTTTTCTTTTTTTGATGTTTTTTGATATCTGATAACCTGTTACCATGACAACTGGCCTTTGTTGTGACATCGGTCTTAAAACAAGCCCAGTCCTAGGGTTTTCAAAGTTCCCGCACATCTTAAGAGGTCCAAGGGCTGCCTTTGTGCCCTCTATTCATGCCTGGCATGCCTCTGAGGCAGAAAGGAGAAGGCTAAAGTTTCCCTTTAATGAGGGCAGGGGAGAGCAGTGGGTGCCTGGCTACATTTTTATGTATTAGCGACTCAGAGAGAGATTAAAGGAAAGAGGCTCCACTGAAGGATTAGCAGATTTGGGTATTTCAACTATCTCTTTAAATTATTATCCCCTAATTATGAATATGATGCAAGTCCACTTGGTGAGGGATTAGAAAAGAGTCAGATGCAGGCAGATTGGGTTCTTGTACTAGCACTTGGCTCTGGGGAGGATTTCCATGTCATGCTTTTGTCTGCTTCACTCTGCTGTTTCTTGTACAGGGTGGAGAACAGCCCACTTAATGGGGCCTGGAGTCTTGGTGCTAGCGTTTCTCCTCTCTGAATCCAATGCTTTATAACCAATGTTTTATAAGATTTCTCATGCAAAGGCAAGCAGGGAGAAAGCATGGGTGAGCAGGACCCCTATCACCTTCCTGGATCCCCATCATCTCACTTTGCTTCCATTTCTCTGATTGGATGTGGTTTCTCTGTCTTCCCACATCAGGCAATGATCAGAGCCCCAACATCATTTGCAAAACCCTTTCGAGTCCTCGCATATGTTTCAGACATGAAAATTACTAGTATTTAAAGCCCACTCAGTCTTTACTACATATAAATATTTTGCTTCTCTTGCATTATTTTCAGCCTGAAGGGCACTGAAATGGTTTGCAAAGACAGGACACAGGTTCTCTGCTGCTGACAGGATCTATGATAGGTGGGAAGAAGGTGACCATTGCCAAGCACACAATAGCCAAAACAGAGCCAGCCACTGGATGTGCTCAGTAGACAGGTGAGCTGAAGAACAGGGATTTACTCTTAGGAAGGAAGTTGGAATCTGGACAGGAGATAGCACTAACACACCTGTGCCTGCAAACTGCATACCAAGAGGTTTCAGGTTATTTTGGGGATGCTATACTCCCCTTCCCTGACAAGCTAGCACACTCGTTCCTGGAAGTCTCTAGAATGAGTCTGGAATAAGAGTCAACCATGAGGCAGAGCTGAGAGTCAGGGACCAGAAATGGTTCTAAGCTCAGCACTTGATCTAATTAAGCTGCCAGATCCCTGAACTGAGGGCTTGTACACCCTCCAGAGAAGGGTGAGTGTGAGCAAGACTGGAGAGGGAGAGAAAGGGCTAGGATTGAGAGCCTCGGTTTTGTCAGAGCCTTAGCAGTACTAATCCTGCAGGAAGAGCAGAGCTTGCCAGCAGCTGAGAGATGGACCCTATAACTGAACTGAACCATGTCAACCTCAGATGACTTGGCAGAGCAGATCAGGATGTCCAATCTGGGCTGCTGCAGGCTGGGCTCTTCTGTGACTGCAGTGCCGTGGTAGAGAAAACAGAATAATTTTTTTCTTTTTAGTGTTGGGTGTTTAGAGTGGGGGAAGGGAAGGGAAATAACTGGCAAGAATTGGAAACACAGCTATTAATAGGATTAAAGTGTCATGTTTTACAGGACTGTGTACACAATTTTCAATAATGGGAATTGTAATTGTAAGTACTCCCAACTGACTGGGAAAGCGCAGCTTTGTGAGTTGGATCACCGTGTCCTGCACACCACAAGCATCTCTTTAGGATGGGAAAGAAAGCAGCAGCAGGACTTGGGAGTGGGGGTCGTTGTGGTGGAAGAACTGCTACATCGGCTCATAGAGGAAACCCGAGTAATCCCAGGAGAGGAATGGAAAGCACATCCAAACCGATAAGGGCAGCAGGACATCGTCATCATTATCAGGGCTGCAGAGCTCCTAGTTATGTCCCTGAGCTCCTTAGACAGGGCTAAGGCCAGCGCCGTGTGCTCAGACATCTGCCTGCTCATGTCACTGTCCGCTCTGCAGGGCAAAGTCGCTCCATGCGCCAAGTCTCAATGGGAAGGTCTTTGGGACATACCAGGGGTGGTTAATAAGTAATGTTATAATCATGGGCCAGAAGGTGTCAAAGGATCCTAAAAAGATATTATCCTAATTAAAAACTATCCTAAAAAGATATTTTGTCCACAGCATGTAGATTTTGGCCTCTTTGGCAAAGGGAGATTGTCAGCAAGCATGGCTGGATTTCAGAGGGTTTCTGTGTCAGGGACTTCTCTGAGGTTGGCTGAGACATAAACTTGGGTTTTGTGGTGCTCTTGTGTGGCTGCAGGTTTGGGTCCCAGCTGGGCTAATTGAACCAGGTCCCCATGCTCTAGTGATTTAGACCTACTCCAATGTCAGCACTGTGAAAGCAAGCACATTTGAGCAGGATCTACCCCTTGTCTTTGGGTCTACTGGAGGGCAGTGGAGTTTCCCATAAGTTGTTCCCCCACAAAAACATGAGTTCAGTAAAAAAGGTCTTATTTTTCCAGGAAAGAAACCAGGATGAGGTTCCTCATAAAGACCAGCCCTGCCATCACCAGGCCTCCAGTGGAAAATAGGGTAAAGCCAGTCTCTACGTCATCTTGTACTCCACAGCTATGACCTCTGGGCTAGTGGTTCCCAAATTAGGAGTCACCTTAGCCAGTGGGGTCACCAGCCCCTTGGAAATACATTCATAGAAATAGGGCTATGAAATTACCACAGAAATGAATTAGGCTATGGATCCTTCATGAGAAAGTCCATGTCTGGATGCAACAGGACTAGAAACCGCCTCCACAATCTGGAAAGTCAGTGAAGGGGAACAGGTGCCTGTCAGCAGGGGAGGAAGCACAAAATCTTCTTCCTTTAATTTCTGTGCCAGACGCCCTCTTCAGAAAGGAGCAAAAAATGTCTCCTTCATCTGATACTAACCGGCAGTTAGCAGGATCGTAACACAAAGATTTGGGGGATGCCAAGGGCAGAGGGTGAGCTAGGTTTCTCAAATCCAGTTTAGCAGACATTTTTATATGGATCAACTCTGAAATGCACAAAAAGGACAAAATCAAGCTCTTGTAATTCATAGGCCTCACAGAAAAAAGTGAAGAGCCAGCATGGCTCTAATTCACTATAGACAAGGCAAGCTGGAGAGCGGACTTCCTCTGGTCTGTGACATGCTGGGGATCAGGCGTGTCAGGCAGGTCTGTAAAATCTCTGCCCGCAGCAGAGACTCCTCCTAGCTCAGCACAGTTGTTGCTGCTGCCCCACCTCAACCTGGATCTTCTACGTTGTGTTTAAAAGGTGCTGATGGAAATCTGGTTCATAAGTTCCAGCTGAGGAGTGGGGGCTGTGTCTAATAAAAGGTGAGAGCTAGAAGCAAATGCTGCCTTAGATAAGAGCTCTTCTTGCAGTTTTACATTTTTTCAGCTAGGTTTATATTCCTGTGCAGCCCTACGCATTGTCTGGAGATTAGCATTAGGAATAATTAATAAATACATGAAAAGATAGCCATAAATTCCTGCATTTGAACAGAAATCCATTCCCTCTGGGGTTAGTTTTCCAATGCAAAATACCAGACTAATGCCAAACTCTCCCCGTCTCTTTAGGTGAAGGCTTTTCCTGCATGCTTCAGTAACATTGTTCAAAGTCACCCTTTACGAGGATTTAAAGTCACCCTCTTGCTGATTTAAACATTTCACAGCTTGCAGGGCCTTAAATGAGTTGTGTATTATGAACAATAAATTACATCACAGCGTGTGCAATTGGGTTCAGCCTAAACATGAAACACCACTTTTCCCGAGTCAGCAAGTTTGCCTGGGAAACTTTTAAAGCCATTTGTGTTTAAATGTCATCTGCACAGTGGATTTGGGGTCTGTCTCTTCAAAAGCTGCAGTCATTAGGACTGTCTGCTCAACACCAGCAAGAGCAAAAAGGATTTTAGTTATCCACACTCTTTTTGCCAAGGGGGGCTATTGTCATGTTCACAGAAGTTTGCTGTGACTGTGGATGACATACAGGATTGCAAAATATGCCAGGGGCAAGGATGCTCGATGAGCAGAGCTCTGCACTGGGTCTTGAGGCCTGGGTTTGACTCTTAAACCCATACTTAGTCCCCTGAGGGATCTGCCTTTCCCATGCCTCAGTTTCCCCATCTATAAAATGGAGATAGCAGTACCCCCTCCCTATAAACTGCTTTGAAATAATTCATGGAAAATGGGCTATATTTTCTATACAATGTTAATAATACTGCAATACAAATTGTTCAGTAGCCTTACATATAATTATATACCCTCCTTAATTATTGAACAGATGCTTTAATAAAACATGCAACAAATAATTCAAAATCTATTCAAAGGAAAAGATGCACAAAATATCTTCCTGTAAATATGTACAAAAAATAATTTGTGTATTATTTAAAAATCAGAGCAGTCCTTTGCTCTATCTATAGAGAATAATTGAATAGAAAAATATTGAAGTTAGTAAACAGCAAATTAATAATTCACATAGTATTTACAGTCACAGTACACCACATTTTCTACCAAGTGCATGTTCTCTTTTCACCAGTAGACTGAAGAGATGCTGCAGCCTGAGGCACTTGTGGCTGGGCACTTTTGTGAGCTGTACTTTGTGACAGGGCAATGCTGTTGTGAGTGACTTGTCAAGTTGTCCAGCTGTCATCGTGGCCAATCAAAACCTGCCAATAAGGGGAGCCAGCCCCTGATTAGAGGACTGCAACGTTTTAGCACTGACCTACTGAGTACTGTATAATCCTTGCTTTGTTTAAGAACTAACAATCTCATTTGCATGCTCTGCATTCTGTCTCATTATCGCAGACTGAATTCGGTTTATGGCACACAGAGAAACTACCCCTGTAATGGTCAATTTTGGAGATGATCGTTCTGTGTTAACATTTACTTTGCTCTTGAATTTTCTGGAATTCTATTGCTTGGCCAGTACCAAAATCTAGGCATTGCTTAGGAGAAATAAGAGGTAATTTAGGATACTCATTTAAAGAGAAACTGATGAAGTGGGGTTAGAAACCTGGCTCTGGCACAGTCCTCCTGTGGGATCTTGGGTGAATCCCTCAGAGACAAACTGCAGCCATTCACCACGGCATGCGAGTTCAAGAGAAAAAGCAACGATGCAGCCTGCCTGCCCTCCCAAGCCCCTGCCTGGACCCCCACGGGTTCAGTGCTGCCAGACACTCAGCCTTGGTACCTGGATGCGAGGTGCTCATCTCTGGCTCCAGAAACACAGGACAGTGTGTCTGGAGTGGGACATCCCTGCTGGTAACCCTTGCTTTTAGCTGTTGTCTCTACAACAGGCTGAAGTTAAAGCCTGAAATTCAGGCAGATTCAGTGTGGGCAACCCTCCAGGATAGGTTTCAGACCTGAACTCGGCAGCCTTGGGCTACTTTTGTTACAATTAGCTCCAACTTTCCACTTTTTCTAACAACCCTACCCAGGGCAAGTCTCTGGAGTTTGGAGCATTTAAAAGCTTTTTTCTTTTTCTTTTTTTTTGTGATAAATCTTAAGGGAGAAGGCCTTGTTAGAGACTCCCTGAAGAGTTTTTCTAGGATCTAGATTTCTATTGTGTCTCTTCTCTTTCTTCAGATCTGAAAATGAAATGCTGCCTTATTTTTACAGGGATTTATTCCAGAGCTGTCAGATTCTGCTTCCTTTCTGAAAACCCAAAACAGTCACAGCATCAGTGAGCTCCTGGGTCTGGAAACAGGAAAAACAGGAGTTTTTCCTTTCTAGCTCACTGGTCTAAATCCCAGTTAGCGACTGCCCACATGGACAGGGAGAAGAGCTGAGCCTAGGAGACATCTGTTGTCCTGAGCCCTGGATGGGGCTATTTCAAAGGAGTGAGGTGGTGAGAAGTGCCCACAGCTTTCACGTCAGGTGTATGAGGGGCTGAGATGGTGTCCAGGGGCTTTCAGGGGAATCGGGAGCTTAGGTGAAAGGGGACCCATTAGTAGGTAGCTCTCCAGGATGGGCTGGGTCCAAGGAGAGGAGCAAGGAAACAAGCCTCCAACTGAGAGTTAGAAGAGGGATAAAACCGAAAGGATGGAGGTGTCACTGCTGAGCAGGGGGAGAAAGAGCCATGGTCTCATTTGCGCTACTCAAAGACATAAGCCCCTGGTGAGTGCGTCTGGATCTGCGGAGGAGGGTGGGAGGGGACTCAGTGGAGCTCTGAATCAGGCATTATTTCTTCAATCAGGTTTCTCTCGCATTTCCTCCCAAGAGCCCCTGACTGACCCCCCACTCTCCAGTGGGGATTCACAGAGCACTGTCAGTCATTCATTACTGCCGGAGACGTTACGTGCTGACGGCAGCCACTGACAGCGCTGCATGAGAGTGAGGGGTGTCTAAAGGACAGGAGGTAAATTCTCTCTATCTATCACTTTCCTTCCTTGCTGGGGCTCGTGTGACTTTGTATCTGCTTGACAAAGACAGGGATATTATCTTCAGTTCTGTGATGAGATTTTAATGAGGCAATTCTTTTACTTATGCTTTACATTCATTGAATGCCTGGATGCAGAGAGGAGGTCTTGCACAAGGATTAAACCATTATCAAATCTGCCAGAAATGGTAAACCAAAGCTGTCATCTTCACTTCCCGCCCCAAATCTCCCACAGAGGCTCTGACAGCTGTCTTGCTCCGACCCCTAGTCAGAGGGATTTCAGCAAGCGGTGGTCAGATAGCTTGAGGAGAAAGTTGCTCATGAAAGCCAACTTCTTGCTGTTCTGTGTTAAGAGCATAAGATCACAGGAAATAAAAGGCAGCTATGGACTTCACTGACGTCGTTTTGCCATCCCTTCAGATGTAGAGTCTTGGTAAAGGTTATGACTGGAGACCCTACTCATACTCTTACATGGTGAGAGCTGGTGGGGCCGAGAGTAGAGATGAGATTGAGCGTCCACTGACACCAGGGGGGACTGGCCTTCAGGCTGTTACAGAAAAGAGTGGGTAACCTGTGTTATCATGAGGGTGGAACATGGACGTATGTCAGGTATGTCCTGGTGAAAGCGGCCCCTTTGGTTCATCTCTTCTTATGCATTTCCTTGGACACCCAGAACACCATAGCCTGGAAAGCAGAGGAAAGTCAAATGATGAGATCCACATGGAAACACCTGTTATTTTCATGTCTCCTTGTTTTCCCACACTTTTTGCTAGCATTGCCTGTAACTGCTTGCTTGGGTGAGGTCCTCAGTCAAGGCCTTGCCTTGATCATGGAGCAGGGCCTGGAGTGAGATGCTGCAGGTTTTGTGTGGTTTGCCTCTCTCAGCAGCCCCGTAGCTGTCCACTCTTGGGATCAGTCCTGGCATAGTCCCACTCTTTGGGTCCCACGTTGGCAGGTGCCTAAAGTCAGGGGTTGGCTGTTCCTGGTATCAATGTCTTCTCTACCTTCCAGGTGGAACCTTCACATTTTTCAAGGGGATGCTCTATGTTGAAGCTTTATCACTGGAGATGGACCCCATTGTTACCATGACTAGGCACTCTTTTTTGGGAGTTTGGCATGTATTTAGTATGTTCAGCATGTATTTAATGCTAATGCTGCTGTTTTCGTTTGATCATGTGTGCACACACCAAAAGAAGAACTGAAGTGAGATATATATGATTTTCTTCTTTGTTCTCTCGTAAATATAAAGGGTATTATTCCCAGCAAAGATATATTTAAATCAACTGAAACAGAAAGTCTATCTCCCCCCTCTATATACATGTAACATAATTTCAATTGCAATTTAAAAATGAGGGAAGTTATCCCTATAAAAGCTCATTATATTCAACAACAATTAGTACAGATGAGAAGTCAACTGATGAAAAATATTTTTGCATTTATAAAAAAATTAAGTTCTAGTCAGCATGATTGTGCAGGAAAAAGCCTAAAAATAGCACATCTCAGATTTCTTAACAGAATTCCTGCCTTTGAGATTCAAGGAGGGAAATTTCCAGGTGCTCAGGGGGAAGTGAGCACACTACACACCATATACCTTCAAAAGTATCCAGAAACCAGGCAGAGCTGGCCCAGGAAACTATCACCATGGATTAACAATGGATATGGTACAGTAAGGTAGTGTCAAACCCAACTCATTGGCCATGGTTCCTTGCTGCTATACAAGGACGATTTCTTTTGTTTGACGATGCAGTTATTGGATTAGTATATCCAACAGCCGCCCTCACTCATTCAAGTTGTTCAGGCTTCTCCATTTCATTACAGACAGGGATGGGGGTTGCCTGTGGACATTTCCAGTTGAAACAGTGGATTATCCATAGTGATTTGGGAGTGTCCTAAAAAGCTTCATTGCTAAAGGCTGCACCAGGTCCCTGAAGCCACAGCTGAAGCCTGCTGTCAGTTGTGGCACAGGCTCACCTGGAAATCACAGTGACCCTTAGTAATACCAGCTCCCAGTCTCAGTGGTTTGGTGACTCTCAGCCCAAGAACCTTGCTTAATGTCAGTGTCATCACATTAAAAAGCAGATATCTACATCTCCCTCATCACCCATTATAGACAGTGGGCTGTAGGGCAGGATTCATCTCACTCTAAATGTGCCAAACAGATCCCTGCCTTCTCTCAGATACCTTGATTAGTCTCAAAACCAGGAGCCCAGGGACACAACCTCAGAGACGTCTACACAGGAACGCCACACATTAGTTGTGATAAATCCCATCCTTAGTGGCTCTCAGTTGAAGTATATTTCTTGCTCTCAGTGGCTTTCTCAATGTTTCTCTCAGTTTCAATTTTATATAAAGGCTGATGTTTCTGCTACATATAGGTTATGCAAACGAAACACCATTCCCCCCCCCCCCCCCAAAAAAAACCCCCTACCTTTATATGCTGTGTTTCTACATAGGAAGAAGCTAAATAATCAGCTCACTTTGGCTTGACGAAGGAATTTATGGGGGAGGGGAGAATTATAGGATAGAAATCTATAAAATTCAGGTTGAGTGGAAGAAAGGAACAGAGAACAATTAATTAGGTGCCCAGTTATCAGGTGACAGATGTGAGGGCAGCAACAAGAAGGTATTCCGGCACAGTGCATCAGCTGAGCAACTCATTTCTTCAAGATGTTGTCGGAGCAAAATGAAAACAGCTCAAAGAGGGATTAGGAGTTATTAAACTCAGCAGTCCAGATGTGATTGCTCTAAATGAACTTCTGGTCTGACCCTTGTTCTTGTGAAGACTACCAATGTAAAATGTTAACCCCAACCACTGCTGCCAAGGATCCAAATCCAATCACAAAAAATCCAGCCAGCCTGTCCAGATGATGGCCATACCGGTGATGGAAGGAGATTCAACAGACACTGGTGGCTTTAGAGGCAATATTAATATTGTCTTCTGCCTAAAAGCAAAGGAGCTTGGCAGATGAAGTCTGGGCAGGACTCTAGGAAATGGAAGCTGGTCTTGGCTCTGTTGCTGATGTGCTATACAGCCTTAGGCAAACCATTCCCGTCATATGGCTCCTGACCCTGGTCTGTCCTATTAACGTGATGGTCACCCCTGTAGGGCAGGAGCAATCTTTTACTATTTGTCTGTTCAGTTCTTAGGAGAAAGCAGCCCATCTCTCAGGCAGGGCCTCTCATTGTGCCTGCAATAGAGACCCAAATTGGTGATAATTATGTCTATTATGGAAAAAAATCCATTCCACTGTGTATTTTACTCTGCATATTTGAAGCTATTCCATTTACAGCCACCCTCCATGTGTCATTCCACTTACTGACTCTGATGCAGATGGTCCAATTATTTATTAATCTGGTTTTAAAATATCCTTAGAGTGTTTCAGCAGGAGACTTTTTCTTCAAGGTCCCACTTTCAACAGAGTCAATAAGAGTTTTGCTGTTGAATTTGATGGAAAGGAGGATTGAGGCTTCTTTCGTCCTTTTTGACCTTCCCTTTCACATACAACCAAAATCTCTTATACCTGAGAGGGGTGATCACTCTTCTGATGCATTCATATTTTTAAAATGTCTAAAATTTCAGGGATTACATCTTAAATCTTTGCCTCCATCCCAAGAGTGCCTTCACACTCTCACAAGCCATGTGAGCATGGATAAGAAAAAGCATGAAAAATTACATGGAATAAGTGTTGAAGAGCTGTTTTTCTTTCTACAATGTGCCCCAGAAGATTCACGATATCCGGGATGCTGGATCCAGCCCTGAATGCACTGTTTTGTGTGGCATCTCCTTAGATTTTGCCCTGTCCTTTACTGGACACGAAGCCAGCCAGGTGATTCATCCAATGCAGGTGCCTCCGCTGAACTGGGTGTCCCCATGACTCAGAGTTTCCCCTTGCTATGACATGAAAGATGTCTCACCACAGGATAGGCACAGAGGAGGAACGCCATGAGCTGTCCAGCTGGCCACCAGCCACATTCATGGGCCAGGACATATGGGCTGCACTGAAACCCGTAGACCAAATTCACCAAAACAATGGAGGACGTCAGACACCAGCTTGGGGGATCGTGCCTTTCTCTAGAAATGCAGAGGAAGAAAAGTGCCAGGGAACCCATACATTGTCTTGTCGCTTTTCCAGCATCAATAGTTGAGCACCTTTGGTGATGTGCTCAGGAAAGAGATGCACCAAAGGGGTCCAGAAGGTACTCTGAGATCTGTGCCTGCAACCTCCCACTGACTTCACAGGATAAGGTCTGAAAATAACCATAGTCTTCAAAAGACCACAGCAGAAAGTAACACACAGAAGGCTTTTTTCTGTTATATCCTGTGAATCTGAGGTCATGGTATGGCTGTGCTATTGCCAAAGCCAGCCTGAGTACAGTTGGGAGAGGGACTGCCTGGTATTCAGTGGAGCTGAGTGTATTTCGGGGGTCAAACTGCTGCAGTTCGGTGCTCTGACCTGTGTGCAGGACAGCTACAGAGAGAAGTACTGGAACAGGGCAGCTCTGCGCCTCAGGATGGGTGCTTATTTAGCCTTTTATCCTGACCTGCTTCTCAAAAGTGCCTGTCATTCAAATTCAATCATAGCAAGTTTAAGCTCTCTTTTGTTGCACCAGCTGAGTAAATTTAGAAGCATTTAGTTAGAGTGAATAGGTATATTTGTCATATGCCCATTAAATTACAGTGCAGTAAGAAAGGTTTCTCAGGAATAAAACAATTATTGTAGAAAATGAAAGGAGCTGTTTGTTTAATTCCCTTTTGTAATGAATTGTTGTTTGGACAACATAACATTTGAACCGATGAGTGGAAAACAAAGGAATGCTGCCATTAGACAGAATTGGATGTTCTTGGTGCTGCCATCGGCAGGGCAATTCTCCTTCTCTCCAGCTCCATGGCTCAGAGCATCACTGCATAAAAGCGTGCACTGCGTGTCTGGTCTCAGAGGGAAATGCAGACAAGGAACACACTGAGGACTTCTGCTTTACTGAAGGAAATCTTCAGTTCATCTGGGCATTTGCTGATGTGTCATTTACTGCTTTTCCTCCATATTTTTTATCTTTTTGTAACCAGAGTTTGCCATCATTTAAAAACCCTTTTGGCTTTAGGAATATCTCAGGTCCTTACCCTGCCTCTAAAGCAGGCAAGATCTGAAGGAGCCACATGGGATTTAGTCCCAGATGACACTTGGAGCAGTCTGGAGCTGATCTTGTGTTGAGCAATGCTAAAGGTGTGGCATCCTCTTGTAAAATCTCAGTCTTTAATGCACAAATACGAAATTTGGTAAACACGTGGGTTTTGCACTGTTTCAGCTAATGCAGCAATCCTTAAATAGGCTGGCCTCACAAGGCTCCCGTACAGACCACCTGGTAAAAAGATTCCTACCCTTGCTGCTCTGAAGTCCTGCACACATCAGAAGAAAAGAGAAAGATGTTTGTTTTGCTGTAGCTAAATTTCTGTCCCCAGAAAATTAAGAACAATAGAGAAAAGGTAATTGAACTCCTTGAGAAAGTCTGGCATCAGCATGTTTGTAATATAGGGAAAGACCTCAACGTTGCGGTTGAACATACTATCACTTTGGGTGACTGGTGTGCTTCTGAGCTGAAAAAGACAGATGTGATCCTGCAAGATTGTGGAAAACAGTCTCCCCCACTGTAGGTGTGCAATGTTTATACTACCATGCCTAGCAGCAGGAAGGACTCACCTAGAGTAGTGCAAGGGGCAGATCACCTGTGCCTGAGAAAGAGGACTTCAACCCAGGGGCAGAAACAGGCTACATAGATAATAGCAGTGAGGTGATCTTATGAGGAGAAATCAGAGAGTTTAGGAGAAAACAGCTGACGGAAACAGATTTTTCCCCATAAATACACCAGAGAAGGGGGAACACTGGGAAGGGAAAAGAGCTGTTCAAGCTAAAATACTATTTTGTGGCAGGAATAAGGTGGGTATAAATTGACCAGGAATTAATTTAGGGTGAAAATCACAAGCGAGTTTCTAAGTGACCGAACAGGAAGGTTTTGGAGGAGCTTTCCAGAAGGAGTTGGGGCATTAAATCAAACTGATTTTATAATGGAGCAGAGCATGTTTGTGAGCAAATTTATATGACATGCAATAACAGGAGGCTGGAGCTGGCTGCTGAAGCAATCTCTTCAATCTTATATCTGTCTGTTCAAAGCAGCCTCCAATTTCTTAAAGTAGAGGAGTGGGGTTTTATTGGTTAGCCAGGGAAGATATATGACTTTCCGCCCAAAAAGGGCTTCTCCCCATTGCTCAGACCAGTTTCCTCAGGTCTGGTTTCTCTGTGCACTGGGCTGGAGGCTCCTGCTTCTTGGTCCACGGAGTTACAGTCAAGCAACAGTGCAAAGGAACAAAAATCTCCGCACCGAAGACATTATTCTTTCCTCTACAGTCAAACCTGACCATGGTCTTCTTTCCAGAAGAACCTCCCCTGAATACTTCCAGACTTTTTTTCTCTGGCTGTGAGGAGAAAGGTGTGTTGATATTTCTAAAACAGAAGCAGCTTCAGAAAAGGCATCCACAGAAATGGTAGAAGCATCGTGGTTCATGACACATGAAGGGCAGGTAGGAGTGAGTGCGAGGGGAAGACCCTTCCCAGCCTCACAAGCACTGCCCAGGCCAAGATGACCCCTTGTCACAGAGAGGATTTTTGTTCACTTCTTCCTATTGCTTCTCTTTGTACCTTGCTAAATAACTACTCTCTCTTCCTTGTCTTGCACCCTTCAGTAGGCCATATGCGCAGTGGGGCTATTTGTCCCGCTCCATCCATCCTTTTTGTAGTCTTTTAGCACAGGTAGTCCCCTCCTTTTGCTCCCCCTCCAGGTTTTGTGAGTCTAGAATCAGGACAAGCAATCCTGAAATGAGCGACAATCACTGAAAGCAACCAGCTAAAAGGCCTCTGAGCTTACACGTGAGGGAACAAGTAAACCTCAAATTGGCAAACAGTTCATTGCTCATTTAATATTATTGCTGAGCAATGTTCCCAGTTTGCTAATACACCTGGGTGATTTTGCTACAATTACTGTTGAATTGCAGAGAAGCATCCTCCAAAATAATTCCAGGTAGTTAGAGCTTGCCTGGCAGACAACTTTGAGTATCTGAGTGAAACAAGGACTGTTTCCACCTAAATAACATCTAACAAGCCATTCAAGAGAATAGGAAAAAAAAAGATCATTGCCCTGAGGAAAAGCATCCCAAAGAATGCAACAGCATATCCAGCCTGCTGCTGGCATTGCTTATTTCTTGGATAGTACAGTCCAAGATATAATTTTCTCAAAGTGTTAAAGGAAACCGCAGAAGTAGGTAGAAGAAGTGGGAGTCTTTGAGGTATATATTTTGTAATTGTTCTCTGGAGTTTCATTCTTCAGTTTCAAAACATTTTATGCTGTCATGCCTGCAAAAAAGCTATTAAAGATAGCCCATGGTGGTCCCAGTGACTGCTCCCTGACTTTGCAGAGAGCCTGAAACAACAGGTCAGAGAGCTGAACCACAGCTCATTTCAGGAAGTACAGCAGTGCAGACATCAGTATCAGTGCTATTAAAGACTATTTCACAGCTCATGAAAGCAGACAATTAAGGAAAGATTATGGAAAAGAAGTGAACATCTACACTACCCTGAAAGGCTGCTCCAGCTGTGACGTGTGCATATTTGCAAAGCCCTGGGGGTAAGGCAAGGAAACGTCCCCAGTGAAGCAATGTAGTCTATGGCAAGGTTTGCAGAGAGCAGTAACGTCTTTCATCAGCTGAGCTGATACAGGCAGAAAAACAGAGAAACTTTCTGACTGTGTCTCTTCTGAAACACTCAGAAAAATGTATGAAAAGTACAGGTAAGACATGGGGGCTGTAGGATTAATCTGGCTCTGCTAGTTACAGGACCATGGCAGGGAGGAAAGGCTTGGGCAGCCCCAGGAGGTTAGAGAGAGCAGGAGGAAAAGTCTCAAGGGCTGTTCAAACAGAGAGAGAAGGGTGGTGAGCACCAGCTAGATGGAGGGATGAGCAGCCAGGCAAGTATGGGCCTTAAATCCAGGAGGATAGGATTTCATTGAAACCTGTGTTTCAGTAAAACTGTGATTTTAGCCGCAAGCTCATCTTACGAACTCTTGAGGATCAGGAAGAAAAAAATCAGGGCTGGAATGGTCATCTGGTGAAAAATTCCTATTTCCTTACCATTAACTTTGTTTTTCTATTCATGTTCATGGGAGACAGGACAAGTTTGGGACCTAAAACACAGCAAGGGTGGTGTAGGCTAGGTATTAGGGGACACTGGTAGCCATAAGGCTGATGAAGCACAAGAGTATAGTTGACCCTGCCCAGAGCAAGGGGGCATTTCTTGAGATGTGTTAGCCCCATTTCCTAGGCCTGCTCCATGCAGAGCAGGACGTATCTAAGGACTGGAGAAATGTGAGGGCTCCCGAACCACAAAATCTTAAAAACAAAAATTGCTTAGCATCAAGTTAAAAAACTCATGCCTGCTGCCTACTCACAATTAGTCATTAATCTGCTAATAGGGGATTTCACATCCAACAAATGTGCAGGGGGAGGGGGACACAGGAGAAGTCCAAGACATGACTTCAGAACTAGCATCCTCATTTGAACCTGCTGGCATTGTGGACCAGAGCCACCAAATCTCTCCCTGAGATCACTCCAAAGCGATCCTTACAGCCAGCCAAGGAGAGGCAAGCTCCCCCAAGCGTGGGCTGTTGGGTGGCCTTTTTTTCTTCCCCAGGACAATAGTAGGGTTTTAATAATAAAGTTAGTCTGAATTTTTTTCAAAGTGTTTGTCACTTTTAGAAGGTGTGCCTGGGAGCCAGCTCTATGACACATTGTGCATGCACAGTAAGAGGGGAAGAGACAGCAAAAGGAGAGGCTGAGAAAAAAAAAATCAATAGCACCCTCTGAGGGATCTCAAGGCATTTTATAACTGATGAACTAATCCTGCTAGGAGAGAGGTGTATATTAGCATTTTCACTCTACCAGGGAAGCCAACACCATGTGACCCAATAACACATCATGACCCAAAGCTGCCCATCTACAACCATATTGCTGCCTAAATGAGTGATGCCTCCCTTCCACCCTGCTCTGACCACAGGTTCCCTTCTACCAGGCCCTTCCCTTGTCCCACTGAAAACTTATTTTCTCCAGGTTAGTTTTTAGCTGGATCAGCAAACAGAGCTGACCAGCTGCACAGCCATCCAACTGCTAGCAACAGCACAAGGGAGCTGGCAGAAACTTGTAGCAAAGGAGAGAGGGTGGAACTATGCTTCAAAATGTTTAAAGCAAACCACAAACTCTACCTTTCCCCAGTTACCCTTAGGAACACCTAACTTTATTGAGGGAAGGGAGGGAGAAAATCCTCTTCACAATTACTTAGCTTGTGATTTGCAAAATCACACCAGATTTAATTACAGTGTTTCAGCTGAAAAAAGCACTGCATAAAAATCTTAGCATTTAGTTTTGAATGTATTTTCATATGCAACTTATTTGTAACTTTGAAGCTAAGTTTGAAATTTGCCTAAAAGAAAACAATGCATTTCCTCCTACTTCAAAGGTACCTGAAATTACTTCTTTTAACAAACAAAAGACCACTCTACCCCAGCCAGCTCTGGCTCCCCAGGAAATCAAGGAAGTAGCAGACATCTGTAGGACCCACAGTAAACCCTTGTTTGGTGTTTTTACTAAAAAGAGACAATGGAGAAGAAACTAGATCAAAGTTGGTTTCAGGGGAAAATTAACTCTCAATGAGTGGTAGCTTGAGATTTTACACCCTAAGGTTTGCCTCAAATGCTTCAGATGAGCCCAATTCCTGGCAGCTGCCAAGCAGCAAGGCCCTAGGCCAGGGCAGGAGGGAAGCACAAGCTGCCCCTGGTGCTGCTGCCCACTTCAGCCCAGTCTGCAGCCATGAACCAGCCCCAGCACAATACCCAGCCACCTTTCTGCTTTCACAGAGATCCAGAAAGTGCTTCCTCAGGCCATTCACCAACCAAGCCTCTGCTCCCAGGCAGGCAGTCCAAGACTGCCCAAGGACAGATTTTGCTATTCTAAGCAGTCAGTCCAAGTCAAAAATAACCAAAGCACAGAAACCCCACATACACGACCTAGTGCTGCTGCAGAAGGTGGAAAATCCTTTTCTGTTCCTTCTTCTCCTATGCATCCCCTATCTCTCTCCTGTTGTTAGACAAGCCATCACTTGCAGAAGGAAGTTAGAGAAGGCTAGCTGCACCCAGCTAGACCACCAACAACTATTTATCATCTCATCTCAGTACTGAGAAGTATAGTAGAAAGAAATGAAAAAAAAAAAACAGAAACATCCCCACCAACCTAGACAACTACTTGCTTCACCCAAACCTGAAGCCTGCCTTGCTTTCTGCTTTTAAGGGGTGCACATAGGCACTCAGGTGTGTCTGCTAACGAAGGACAGACTGCGGAAATGAGCCCAATGACTTTCCTCAGGTGTCCTTAACAACCAAATTAAGGAGAAAGCTTAGGCAGGAGAAGTTCTGGGATGCAATTAGGGGCTGTGTAGTGCTACAGTAGCCCCAGGCAGGCTATGGGTTTATGTATTATATTAATACATTAAAAAAAAAAGAGGCTGTAATAGGACTGTTTCATATTCTATGGCTTTCTAGGATCCTTCCCCTGCTGCCCAGTGGAAATAGGGAAGCTTTTCTATGTGTGACAGTCTCTGGTAACTGAATATCAAAGTGCAAAAAGTCTGGATACACCTGCACTGATGCCTGTTCTGTTAAAGGCCCCCATCGAGCGGGTAACAGCGCTCCCCTTGCAGCCCCTCGCTCCACGTGTCTGTGCTGCCCCGGATCAGGGCAATGGACATTGCCCCCATCATCATCCAGAGCTGCACCCAACAAGATTTCTCCTGAGAGAAAAGTGCTGGTGGATGTGAAATAGCCATATGCAGCCATCTATTGCCATCTACTCATGACAGTCAGGGAGGAAAAAAGAGCCAGGGAAATCAGTGTATATGGAGAGGTCACGTACAGAGCAGACAGGGAGGAAATGAAAGGTTATGAAGGAGTCAGTGGGGCAGGTCTGAGCAATTACCTGTACATGGCGGAGCTTGCCCCACAGTTAACACAGAAAAAATATTGGTTTTGCTTCTGCGAAGTAATGTGCACGGTGCTGTACCAAGCCAGGGAGGAAGACAAAGCCCTGCCCTAAATGGCTCATGCCCAGGGCTGACGAGCGAGTCAAGGCTGGTCACCTTCAACCCACTGCCCTTCCTTCGGCTGAAGCCCCCAGGCCCGAGGAAGATGAGCAAAGCATCACCCAGGCTGAGGCAGGACCCGGTCTGTTGGCAGTCACAAGGCAGCACAACTTCAACACGCTCAGTCCCAGCAGCATTTTAGCCCTGCCTCATGGGGAAAACCAAATCATAAATCTCCCCGGGTTGCCATCTCACTGTTTCTGCACAGACAACTGCTATTGAGCTGCGGCCGGCGTGCGGCCAGGACCAGGCAGCATGCTTGCTGACGGCGTGTGTTTACTCCTCACACCACAGCTTTCCACATTTCTGTTTCCTTTGCAGTTTCACACCTCGCTCCCTTTCATCACATTACGCCGAGGTGACCGCTGCCACTCTGCCTTCCCCTTGCTGCTCTCCAGTCCAAACACAGACTAGCGCTGCTGAGAATTGCCATCACGTGCCCAAGTCACCTGCAGGCTGTGCAAATAAAATCATCCCCACAGTGACAAACATGCCTGTGTCTCTGGCTCACCTTGGGGAAACTCTCACTCAGCTGATGTCCCTGGTTCCTTGCAATGCAATCAACCAAGGCGGGAGAGAAGAGCTCCCCCCATAACAACAGGCAGATCTAATAGTTGCAGGCTTGGGTTTTTTTTTTTTTTTTTTTTTTCCCCTATTAGCAATGAATATAACCAGAAAAAAAGCTAGTCAGGAGAAACCTGGGCGTCCCGCCTTCTTTTTGTAACATACCCAGCCCCTGGAACAAGCGGCAGTGCGGCAAAGCACATTTCAAGCTCTAAACCCTGTGTGACCATGTTCATCAGTGCTGTTACCAGGCAGTGTTTCATCTCTGGCATTTTCCCATAACAAAAGCAATAAATAAAATAAAATAAATTAAATTAAATTAAAAGTTTGAAAAATGTTGTCCTCCTCCCAGCAGCAGGTGGGTGAAATTGTGAAAGTTCCTGGATGGTGAAGCACAGGACGCACGTCCTACCTGCCAATCCTGCCCAGCCTCTCAGGCTGCTGGCAGAGCTCAGGGAAGGGGGCCAAGCACAGCAGAGAGGGAGTCTGAAGGATGCAGAAGGAGACTTTCCACCAGCCAGGCCCTGGAGCTGTCAAAAGTGCTCCAAGTTCTCAGGATGATTGCAAGCACCCTTGCCTGCAGACACCACGGCTTTTATTTCCCACCCTCTACCCCTCAAAAACTCTCCAAGTGAATTTACCGCCTGTGGAAATATGTGAATACTAGAGACAAAGGCAGATGTGGCTTGTGCCGGAGCCATGGAGGCAGGCACTGTGTCTCTGCTGGCGCATCCCAGCCCTGCTCTGCAGACCCTGCTCTGCAGCCCCTGGTGCTGCAACCCTGCTGCGGTCCCCGTGCCAGTGTGCCCCAGGCCCCTCCGCCTGCAGCCACGGCTCTGTGATTTGCGCCCCAGTCCAGGGACGGAGCAGGGGGAGAGCCTGGGGAATGGGTGGAGAGGAAGGAGACAAACAGCTGGCATCGTCCAAGCAAGGAAGGCACCGAGGTGCCAATCTGCAGGGGAGAGGCAGAGAGTGACGGGTCTTGAAGGAGAGGAGCACTGGGTTGTAATGGGGGTCTTTGTAGGGGCAAAGAGCATACTACCAAGGTCTTGTGGAGGCAGGAGGTGGGTGGTGCGGACCCGGGGTAGAGCCACTCGCTCTGCCTCAGTGACAGCTTGGGATGACCTGGGGATTTCCCATGCTTCACCCCCTCACCGCCCCCAGACCCCATCCTGTCGCTCCCAGCAAGCACAGCATCCGCCTGCTGCACCAAACCCTTCGGTGGCCTCAGTGGGGATTTATGAGGCTCTTCAAGCCTTCTCTGATGTGCCCACCATTTAAATTCAACTGTAGCTTTGCAAGGATGGAAACTACTGTTTTGCACACTTTGACCCAGCTCCGTTTAGCAGAGGCTGACACAGCCATCACCACTCCAGACTGGGACCAAGCAGGCCTGACCTGGCCACAGCCATGTCTCTGAGCCCAGGCACTTTATGCGGTTCCCCCTACCACAATTTGCCCACCTCGAGATCACTGTGGTGCTCCCCTGAGCCCCAGTCCCTGGAGGCTTGCACAGCAGCTAGGGAGGTACGTGTTTTGGAAATGAGGTTAAAGAAGATCATCTCCCACTGCCCATTCCTCTAAACAAGGGCACAGAAGTAAAACTGAGGATTTGTGTGCAAATGTATTCAATAACAAGAGCCCTCCTGACCACATGGTTAGGCAGCAGTAGAATAATTTCTTTTCCCTGAAAGGCTCAGTTCCCCTTCGTGTAACATTGGCAAGAGGCCCTGAAGGACGTCTTACAGATAAATATGCCTGCAGGTAGACAAGGCTGCTGCAGGGGCGGGACCTTCCTCCAGAGCTGACATGGGCTGCCCCCAGTACTCAGGACTGGGCACACACTCTGATTTGCTGGAGCAGCTAATTCATGCCAGCAAAACTCATTTTCCACCCTGATTTGTGCCTGACCATGTTCACTCATTTGCACTTCAACAGTCTTGTTTATTCAAGATCTCAAAGCCCTGGATAAATGCTGATAAATGAAGTCTCCGGTCAGCTGTGTGCGATGGATAAGAGACATTATCCCCAATACATAGAGAGAGGATCCCAGTGTGGAGATTGCCCCAAATCCAGCAGTGCATCATTGGGGGAGCTGCAGAGAGAAGAGCTGACCCCCTTCCCCCGCCACAGCGCAGCCTGCCACGGTGGATCCCGGCCCATGAGAAGCGATCGCAGCTACAGCAATTTCCCATTCCAGGAGCGTCTCCTTGGAGGGTGATGGCTGGGTAATGAGTTTCTTTAGTCTTGCCTGAATGCTTTTGGCTCTGCAGGGCACAACTTCACGGCGTTCAGCACCGAAGAGCAGATGAGTAGCTGATTACACACTACCCTGCTCTGAACACAAACCTTAACAATTAGTGGGACTTCTTCCAGGTAATACGCATCTGTGAATAGTGATCATTTCTGTGCTCATGTCTCTACCAACTCCATTTCTGAGAAGGCTGGAAAAAAAGCAGGAACTTTCAAAAACCTCTTAAAATCTTTGTGGCATGACAAAGCCCAGGAGTGCTGCACTGAAAGATCTCAGCTCCCAGGACTTCGAGCCTCCTCTTTCAAGGCCAACTGACTCAGAAAAGACAAAGTTTTCTTTGAGTCTGAGCATTTCTTTATGCTCATCATTCCCAGCTGAGTTTCACCCCATGTCCATCATACACTGCTGACACCCCAGGCAAAGCTTTGAGACCAGCATCCCTCCTTCCTCTGCTCTTTCTGGTGCTCCAGCTGGTGACCCTCTTGCAGACCAGCAGCCTGAGATGCTGGTGTCATTTAGGAAGCAGCCACAGATCCCACTGTAGTCTTTCTTTGCTGTCTGGTAGTTGAAAAGTGTCTTTTGAATAAGGGCATTAAATGCAGGAAGAAAGGAAAACTAGAAGGGACAGCTCTGCTTCTTGAACTGCACTCCAATGACACGGATACATCTTAAAAACCAGAAACCAAAAGGATGGCTCTGATATCTTGCCTGTGTAGAAATGGTGTGAGATATTTGTTCAAATATTCCTGACAACAACATTGGGTGATCAGCAGGATAGTTGCGATGATGAGCTGCCCAGCTCCTGGGTGTCCCCACAGGTAGGAGGTGGAAGAGCTGCTGGTTTTCTTTGAATGCGTGAGGCCACAGGTATTGGGGAGGTTCTGGAGCGGTGCCAGCTGTGGAGTTAGGCAACCGATGCAAAAAGAGTCATGGTTCAGGTGTAGTCTGTCCCCAGGTAGCTCTAATGGGCAGATCTTCTCAGCTGCCAGGACTGCATGGGAAGCAACCTGCCAACTTTGCCGTCAGGTGCACGGTGAGATCATTACCTCTAACACACAGGGTGCACCACTACTGCCCAGGTGCCACTGAGCGCTCTGGGTGCCCGCGTGCTTCTAGACTATCTTTTCCTCTGGTCTCTTGAATGAAGTAGTTTCAGCAGCAAAGAGGTCTTGATTTAGTAGCATGTGACAGACGCTGAGCTGCATCTGGCTGATGGGCTTGGCGGATGTTTGCCCTCCTAGAGAGATCTCCTGCTACCTGAATAACAGCAGAAGAGTAAATGGCCCTGCTAGAAGATGGAAGGTCATCTTTGGGGAAGCAGGCTGTCAGAAGGGCACGTTTGCAGGTAGCTCTTAGCTTGGTGCACCTAGACATGCAGTGCAGTGGGCTCAGTGGGTGTGAAGGACGATCCCTTACTAATAGCTGACTGCAGATTAGAAAGGTAATAAAAATTCTAATGCTTCTAAGTAACAGCTGCTGAATCTCTAGTTTGAGTGGCAGAGGCCTGTGGTTTTCACTCAGCAAGTCCTCAGTTTTATTCCCAAAGCTGCATGAGAGCAGTTTGAGCACCAGTTTTGTTGTTTGGGTCTTTGGCTTCATTACAAAGGCAAAAGAAATAAACGCCCAGACAGGAGCAGACACTCAAGCCTTCCCTGTGCAGTGGGCACCACTTGCTAAGAGAGTTATAAGGTGTCGAGGAGGAGATGTGTTGTTTCAGAGGAAGGCACGCTATTCCCTAGCTAAAGGAGGATGCAGGAAGACTCATCACAGCCCAGTCTGACTGGATACGGTGCATTCAGTTAAATAAACTAATCCAGGTATGGTGGGAGATACCTCATGTGACAGAAACAGTTTCTGTTATCTGACATAGCAAATCCTATGGGGAGGGAGTAAGAGAAGCAATTCGATAATGCACAATAAAGACCAACTACAGAGAGGCTAATAATTCATATTTCAATAAAGGATCTTTCGTGCTGAAGGATACAAATGAGTTTTTCCTTTTGGCCATAGTTTGAAATTCAGCCACCTCTGGAGTGGAACATAGCTGCGCATAACATTTGACATTGCCTCAATGCTGATATATCTGTTAATATGCAAATTGCCAATCAGTATATCTTCAAAAGGTTATTGCAGAGTCAGATAATAAATCAACCTTATATAATGCTTAATATCTTTATGCTGACAGTGCCAAAACCTCAGAGCCCTGGTGCTGTTTATATACGCACATGCCTATGAGTGTGTGTGTGTATTTCACTCTTATGCACATAGTAAACCTGACATTATTCTTGTGCAAAAGGAAGACTAAAAGACAGAAATAGAAGTCAGCCTCTGTAGCCCACTTCACTGATGATACTGCTATTCTTACACGCATTTCTACCTCCTGTCCTCACTGTTTCATACTCTGCTTGCAAAAGGTGCAGCTGCCTGGATTCCCCAGCTGGAGCAGGAAAACACAACAGGGGTTTTCACCAGGAGGTATATGCAGGCAGACTGAAACACATGGATCTGAATAGTTTCACATACAGGAGGTCTTTGGCCAGGGCAGCATTGGAAAATCAGGATCAGTATTGTGCAGCTTCCCCCAGGGGCAGTGCATCCAGTGCCGATGGTAACTTCGGCTCCATCCTCTCCAGCTTCACTCATCTGGAAAGTTGTCATGCTAGGCAAAGGGATTTGGGGATTAAGCCGCCTCTTCTCCTTTCCTATGGTTTATTTTTGCTGCAGTTTGAATAAGCAGGCCTCTGTTTTTGTGAGATCTGGACTGTGCTCCCTGCTGGGGGGGAGGACACGGCCCGTCACCGAGAGCAGCAACACAGCCAGTGGTGCGGAGAGTTGACAGGAGAGCGCTCACCCTCCTCTTAGTCCTTTCTTTTCCCCAGGGGACTTCACCTACTTTTCCACCACTCAGGATACCTTGAAAGTAAAATGCAAGCGTAGAGGCAATGTGACCACTCTCACCATTGCCGAACAGTTGAGGACTCCCTGTTTTCCTCCTGCCCCTCGGTCTGACTGCTCCATGCTGCTGCTGACTCCTCCAGGCGTGACCACGCACTGCCAGCCCTGCAGGCACCTCCCCTACCCCAGCCCTCGGTCTCGTTCCCCAGACCCCTTTAGAGAGGTATTACTGGCTGCTGTTGCTCTGCCCGTTTGGGTTCTTGTGCAGCATCCATCATCGTTACACGACTGCATCTTGCAGACAGTTGTTCTGCTGCTACTTAACCAACTGGATCAGCAGACAACTGATGAAGAAAAACTTATTATTTATGGCTGGTTTTTAGCTCATTGCCGGTAAAGACTGTTCTGCCTCATTCTGTAACTTCATCATTTCCAAAGCAGGTGCCTCTGCCTCCAGTTTACACTTATGCCAGCAAACATTTTGACTTTACGCCAAACATTTAAGTGACCTTATGGCAGGATTTGAATGCAGGGCTCTAGAGCTCCATCGCCCATGGTTCCCAAGGGTCTGTATTCTCCCCTTCACTACCTCTTTGGCATATTTTTGCACAGCATCTCTGCTTGCAGGGTTGCGTGTGACTTTAAAAAGAAATGACTTCCCCACTAAGACACTCTGTAGTAATAAGGAACTTGATCTCACATAAATTGGGATGTTCTGAGAACCATTTTAATTTCTGCTAATCGGCAGATGAAAATGAATTACTTCAGATGTCATGTCCTACTGCATGAATCTCGTAATGTTTGGAAAAGCTGTAACAGAGTTACCTAGTAATTGAAGGGCTCTACATGACTGAACTTTGTAATTGCGTATTCTTCTCCTCCAGTCTTGGAGGCAGAAAGGAGAAGCAGATCAGGCCAATTCTTAATGAAACAGTTTGGTCCTGCAGCATTACCAAAGCTAAAAATAAACAAGCTGCTCTCATTATTTTATATCGTTGTTACCTAGCCACCATGGCAACTCCATGTCAGAAGTGCTTTTTCCCACTTCATTGCCCCTCTGCTGCTTCCACTTTTAACCTTGCACCACAGTGCCCTCAGGCACTAAGGGCCTCTGTTCCAGCCTGCACCAGGTGCACCCAAGGCAAGCGATGGCTTTCACGTCAATGCTGTCCAGAGCAAAAGGAGACACAAATGGCTTTGGAGGTTTTTCATCTCCAGGTTGCCAATTCTGAACCAAGTCAGATGGATGAGCAAAAGCTCCTTTGTAATAAACCCTATGCAGACCCCACTTGGGCAGCCCTTCCTCCCAAACCATCATCTGAGCTGGGAAATGCTGGTTTCTCCCCAAAGGCTGTAGCTTTTGGGGCGTACCATGAAGCTCAGCAGCTACAAACGGCAAGAGTTTCCACTGCAGCTCCACAGCTGGAGGGTCTTCCCACGGCACCCATGGCGCAGCCACCTGGATGCACCCTGCACACTGAGCCCCGGCAGCGGGACAGGGCTTTCTCGAAAGCATGCACTAACCCTTACCTCTAGACACGGAAACTAAACTTGTCAAGCTGCCACCGAATGCAACTACACGTATGGCTCACAGCACAGCAGCACAGGTTTGAACAAATTTGGCTGGGCTCATTGATCTTCCAAATTAGCATTAACAAGAACATTTCTATGTAGACCAACTTCTTTAAAACCTTTTCATTAATTCTGCCCTTCTGCCTGCTGTCTTTGAGTACTGGAAATCCACGCTGGGTTTTTGTCCCTGTATTGCTATTGGATTCCACTTATTTCAGGTGCACTCAGCTCCCTTGGTTCCTACCCCCACTACCCTCTGCCCAGGCTAGTGGTGACTCGAGGTTACTATGACAAACAGGAACCCCAAAATCCTGGTGTACCACCAGTTTCCTGTCCCCTCATCAGTGAAAACTGATGGTACCTGCAAGAAGCAGCCCTTGAACAGCTGTTGCAGTTTTGGAAATGGGCATTTTGCTGCTGTTATGCTGCCAGTGCCACCTGGCCATTTTATCGGTCACAAATAAAGCAGGAAGATGAGGCAAACAGTGCAGAATACAGATTCTTTCAGCTCTCATACTGAGGGGTTTTTCAGCTTTCTCAGGAAAAAAAAAAAAGAAGAAAAAGTCTATTGCTCTGTGTGTTTCACTATCTTTCAAAGTAGGATCTATCATCTGGAGAGTCTGACCAGCATCCATTTCTGTGGATTTTCCACAACTGCTTCTTAGCGGCTGATGGCATAATGTTTTCTGAAATGGCCATTAGCTGAGTATCTTTATGAACAGCTTCCCAGGGAAGTAGCTGCAAAGTTCAATTTGCTGAATTATGAGCACAGCTCTGATAAGAATTGCATTATATGGTACTTGCATGCTGAAAGCATTAACTTTATACTTTGAACTTTTAAAATACGCATTGATGGATCTGATGAGGATTGAAGATGTAGAAAGGTGAAGGTCCCCAAGGATTAAAAATAATCAGGAATAATTGGCATCTTTTTTTCATGAAAAAGAAGTGGTATATTTAGAAGAATTCTCTTTAGCTGAGACTTTTTCACTAGAAAAAGCCATCTGTATAAAAAATTCTTAATGGAAAACCTCTTTAATTGTTTGAAAAATTATTACAACAAGCCATAACTTAAGGGCACTTGATTTGTGCTGAAGAGCTGTTTGGCTCCATGGAGATGCATCAGATTTACCTCAGCATCCCAGGGAGCAGAATATGGCTCATTCTTGCATCTCACACAGAATAAATCTACATATTGTCTGAAATACTTTTATTTTTCAGTTGAGAAGGACCAGAGTGAAGCAACAGCAGATTTCTCTTCCAGAGCAGACTAGATCATTGTGCCTTACAAAATGGATACAGTCTAGAGTAAATCTCCAGCAGATGTTTAAAGCTTCAATATTTGGGGGTGAAAGTCCCGAAAGCTACAGACTAGGACACCTTTTATCCCCTTAGAAGCTGAGACAGCTCCACTCTGCATTCAGCACAGCTCTGGAGCTGAATGGGGTCTAACACCCAAGTGCTCAGGGGTATCCAGGTACCTTGATTTCACATGCACAGCACTCTGATTTCTATGCACTGAAGGCTCTTCATTTAATCATTGCTATTATCACACCTGATGAAGCACAGCAGGTGATATTTGAGATGCTTGGCTTTTGATTCCTTGCAATCGAGCAACATTTAGTAAGAATCACTTAAATCAGCTAATCAAAAACATGTTCAATGACATTAGGATGAAGTGGGCTCTAGAACACCTAAGCAAAGTTATTTTTCTTGTGCAAATCCTTCTTTAGAGAGGAAAGTAAATGGTTCCCATTTGATCTATATATTGTAATACACACTACAGATACTACATATCTACTCTCTCCTTCTTGGACTATCGATAAGTAGGTATAGTTCCTGAGATGCATTTGTTATTCAGTATTTCAGGCAAGGTTTGGGTTTCTTCTTGTGAAACAGATCTTTCTCCTCGTGTTTTGGCAGTGTGGTTGAGACCGGCCAAGAGCCTGCACGCAATAGCAGCCAGAGCAAGGCTGTGCAGCGGCGCAGCGGGACAACAGCTGGGCTCTGCAACACATGTGCGAGCAGCTGGGAAAGGCTCATGCCTGCCTCCACCATGCCAGGGAAATGGGACAGGGGACTAGTCGTGGGATGTGGACAAAGTAGGCACAGCTCTGGCAATGTTGCATGTAGTCAGCAGTATGTTCCTTTGCAGTGTTTGCCTAGTTACATTAGAAACGTTGGTCCATCAGTTGTCATTTCTATTGAGCAGCCACTTAGGTCCTTGAAAACATGTTTTCATTCCCCAGGAAGGGTGTTTTCTGACTTTAGGAAATTAATTTGTTTGGAGTTTGGCTACTCCAGGGAGCTGATCCTGGAAGAACAAGATGGTGGAGCTGTGAAGGGGCTAAGTAGAAAGCTTGGTTCAGGAGGCAGAGGAGGGGAAATTCACTTCCAACCTCCAGTAACCTTAGGCAATCTGCTCCCATCTGTGCGAAGGGGACCCCAACACCTCATCTTGCAGAGAGGCAGGACTGTCTCCCTGAGGGCCTAGTCACAGGCTCACGCAATACAGTGGGGGTGACGCTCACCTAAACACTTGATCATCCCCGTTTCCTTCCAGCACTGCGGAAGGCACCTCCTCTCCAGCCGCAGCTTCTTCCAGGGCAGGGAGCAGCCCCATGCCACTGCCGCCTGAACACACTGGCTATGCCTGCCTTGGCACGGAGCCAGCAGGTCCCTCACTGCTCCCCTGCCAGGAGGGGACCTCTTGCTTCAAACTTTGCATCTGACTCCCATCCCCATCAAGGCCTTTTCTGGGCTTTTATTTTTTCACTGGACTTATTTTAATCACCCAGCTATTGTAATTGTCTGTGTAATTTGCTCTGAGGTTAACTGATGGGTCAGCACTCCTGCTCAGAGGAATCTCCTTGCCTATCAGTTGGCAAGAGCCGCAGGCAGAAATGGATCTCAGCTATCTTTAGCTCAGTTGAATGGATCCCTAGGGACAGTCCTCCTTCTCATTCAGCTGGCAATGGCTGTTCCGGATGAGTACCAGCTCGTAGCAACCCAGGGCATAAGAGCAGCTTTCCATGCAGTGCCCCTTTCATAGCTGAATGAGATTTACATCTTAGAGCTCTCTGTCCTTCACCTTTCACTGGCCTGAAACCAGGGTGTTAAAATTCTTTGTAGCCTGTTGCACAAAAAATACCTGTGATTCTCTGCTTCTTGAAAAATGTTTTCTGCTCCTTTAAAGTACTTCTCCTTAAGGGAAATTGATGTTAACCCATGAGACATCTGGTCCTACCTGCACCAGCTCCCTTTGGCCTTCACCATGGTGGCAGGGATGTGCTCTGGACTGGTGGATTTTGCTTGCCAGTGGGCAAATGGATTGGCAAGTTAATGCCATTTGAATATTGAAATAGCTCTAGCCTAGATCAAGCTTTTTCTTTCTTTTTTTTTTTTTTTTTTGAGGGAAGTGATAGGAGCACGTCCAAATATTTCACATTAAACTCCACAACGTTTCTTCTTTGCTTTTCTGTTTCCGAGGCATCGCACAAACATGCCCCAGCTCCCTGACAGCTCACATTAAGCTCCAAGGAGTTGCATTCAATCACCTTCCCCTGAAAATCAGTGAAGGAGCCAGGGCAGAGCCATGCAGCAAAGCCACTGCTCCAGACTGCTCCGACGATGAGTCACTGCAGCGCGGAGGCTCATGTCTGATGGAGGCAGAACCACTGCTCCCTAATGCGCTGGGCTTTCCATGCCGAGGACTTCTTAGGCCTCTTCACCCTTGTTTCTTTTCTTCCTGAGCTCTTGTTCCTCATCTTCGTTTGTCTCTCTCCCACCCACCTGCCCTGCAGAGCTCCTTTAAGCTTTAGCAATTAAAAGAAAAAAGGCCATCTTTTTTTCTGTTCTCTAAAAGGGCCAAGTGCTGATCTGTATGCAGAGGAGACTGGTCCCTGCTCCTGTGCAGCTGAGTCCTTTGCACTGCGCCTACCTCGTGGGAAAGGCAGAGCGAGGCGGCAGCCATCAGGCTTTTTTAATGCGTTACCCATCACTGTCAGTAAGTGGAGAGGACCCTGCGGGTGCACGGGGCAGCCCTGCAGGAGTTGCCCTTGAGCATCTCATTCAGAGGTGGCGTAGGAGGAGCAGGGTGATTTGTTTGAACGGGGCGGCAAACACTATGGCAGGGCTCAGGGTGCCCCGGGGCTTTCCCGGATGCAAACTGGTTGGACGCCTCTCCCCCAAATCACTGCAGTGGCCTTGGGCATGGCGGCACTGGGGTTTTGCTGGCTCTGTGTCTACGACAAAGCGGAGCCTCCAGAGTCGTACACTGTCATCCAACTTGACATCTTTTGGCTTATTACATGGGCAAAATTTGCTGGTGCCCTGGAAATCCCAGAGTTGGGAACTACAAGGCTCAGAAAATGGAAGAGCTCCCTTCCTCCTCCCCCACCCCACCAATCCCGCCCCCATATTCTGAGCTGCCCCCCCCCCCCCAGCTTTGTCCATCTGTCTGTCTGTCCCAGCTGTGGTGACAGGCTACTTCGCTAGGCTGACAGGCAGCAAAATGCTGGAGAAGGGAAGGGAAGGGCCAGAGATCACTCAAAATTCCTCTTGGCCATTGTGAAGTTGAGGGCTGTGAGCAGCAGCTGCTCAGCCGGAAAGTCAGGTCGCTCGTGATACTGGTGGGATGAGTTTTCCTGAGAAAGGAGACTGCAGAGCCAGCCCCATCCTGCCCTCCTGGCAGGAAAATCTGCAGCCATTCATATTTTACAATGACAGGGACACATCTGGGAGAAACCTTAGCCATAACCCCCCTCCATAGATGCCTGCAGTATCCTAGGTGGTAGGGTGTGTTTCTCATCTCTCTGGGCATCGGATAATACATCAGGGCAGCAAAAGTGCTGAATTTTAGACATTAGTGAGATATTGGGTGGGTAAGGGGTGTCAAGTACTGTTTTAAAGGCCCTAAGCCCTAGCTGGTAAAGCAAAATTGATCTAAGCATGCCCCATTGCTGAGAAAGCCCTAACGTTGCTGTGAGCCAGTGATTTCTCAAGACGGTTCATCACAGGGATAACGTCACAGCCTGCTTCCAGGCTCTTAAATGTCACCGAGCCACGTCACCTGGCAGGGGGGAGCTGAGACATCTCTGCGCCCTGACGCACCTTTGCCTTGCTGTGCTCACCAGCTGCAAACATGAGTTTCATCAGAGAAGCAAAATAAATAAATAAATAAAAATAAAATCTGGCAGCCTCAGAGCTCTGACATCAACAGGGAAAGAGCCCTGCTCTTTGCAGGTGTTGCAGAAGGCAGTTTCTGTGGGTGGAAAGGCAATTTGTGCCGCTTTCAGAGGACCAGGAGCTTTTCTGCAAATGTGGTGGCTTTTCAGACAGGATTCATTCCTGAGCAAACATTCGGTCTTAGCCCAGGACCTTGTGAAACATATCCCTCCCTGGCGCAGCGCCCACATTTCCAGACAGCCCCGAAATAAGCCTGCCTATCCACGTCCTGAGAGGCTCTGGTGGTTTTGCTGGGGAGGTTAAAGCTTTATCCCTCCTTTTCTGCCCAGACCCAGGCTGCAGGCGAGGGATGCCCGGGTGTTGTTGCCAGGTCAGTCACAGCTCTGCCAGACACAAGTGCCGCACTTGCAGAGCTGCCGGAGCAGCTAACACCCCTCGAAAAATCACAGATAACCACAAAATGATGGGTTTGTGCCCCCTTGCACCCATTTCAAAGCCCCTCAACTGCCATACCGAGTTGGGGTTGTTCACTTGTAACTGTTGTGGGGAGCCCAAAAAGGGACCCACACCTCACTGTGCCGGAGCCCTCCTGAGGGACAGCCCTGCCCCAGAGAGCTCCCAGGCCAAGGTCCTGAGCCGGGAATTTTGACCAGGCAGCTGCAGGCTGGAAACTCCTCTCTGCTGGGGCTTGGTAAGTCCTTATCTCCTCACTAAAATGGATCGCCTCCCCTAACCCACCGCCCGTCCCCAGGAGGGTGATGATCGCCCTTCAAAGCAAGGCTTTGAGGGGTTACAGCCCCAGCCGTGGGGTTTGGGGCCATCCGGAGCACACTGATTCCCACGGCTGGTTTTACACCAGCAGACGACGCAAGCAGCCTGGAGAGAACAGCTATTTGCGCGCCTCGGTGTGTTTACGAAAGCCTATAAAACCCTCATTCGAACCCTCCTCACGAAGTCTCCCCTGAACGGTTTCTGCTGTCCTTACTCTTTGCTGCCGCCACTGAGCAACAGGAATAATTGTTCGGAGCTGGATCTTTCTCCTGTCCTGCACAGAGCTGCGTGTCCCTGTTGGGGCCGGGGCACTCGTCGCTCTCCGAGGCTGAGCACCGCCAGGGCACAGAGATACTGCGCAGCCCCGGCCCAGGGCAGCGCTGCCCCTGCCTGCCAGGCAAGCGCCCAGCTCGAGAGGGGAGCTGCAGGGTCGGCCTGTCCTGACCACAGAGGCGGCACCGTGGCCAAGGGGTCGCACTCGGGAGCAGGAGGGGAACTGCAAAGACACCAGATGAATTCTTTCTACGATCACATAATTTCCCAGGCTTTAGGGACCTGCCCGGCCAGGGGAGCCCTCCCCCGGCAAGGACGTCTCTCAGCCCCTCGTGGGTGCGTTGCAGGCTTGGTGAGGAGCAGCACCTGGGACTGTCACAAGGCTGTGGCTGCCTGAACCAACTCCTTGCCCTCATCCCCTCTCTCAGACGTAATCATCTCCTCCTGCCACCTGGCTGAAACGTAGCTCCTTTCTTGACCCAGCTGCTGGCACTTTGGGTGGTTTGGGGGTTTTTTCCTCCTCCCTTCAGGGTATTCTGGCTTCTTTGCTCCATCGCAAAAGCAGGCTGGCAATCAAGTCCAGCTGTCCCTGTAAGAGCTGGGACAAGTGTGCCTGTCGTAACCCCTCTCTCTGCACTGCGATCCTCAGCCACCTGGGAGCAGGGCCTCGCTCCTCCCTGCCGTCCTGCCTGGCGTGGCCCAGGCTCCCCGCAGCCCTGCCGCTCGCCAGGCTGCCATCGTGCTAGGGCCCCGCAGGAGGTTACGCAGGTCCCAGGAGGGCTCCCACCAGGAGCAGCGGGATAAGTGTCCCCCTGTGCTGTCCTGGTGCCGTGGGAAACGTGAGCCCTCTTCTTGCTGGGTCCACGTTCAATCTCCTACAAAGCTGGAGTCTGATATGATGTACATACATACATATATATATACTTTAAATGGCTCAGAGAGAAGGCACAATGGAAATACATGACTTCAGGTTTTCAGAGGTACTTATTATGTGTCTCCTGTTGTCTCTCGCTGGCTGGCACACTGTTCACACACAGAAGGGTACTCACTGGAAGCATGTGAGATGCTTATAGTAAAGTGTGTGCTTAGGTTTAAAAGGATGGAGGGGCAGCTCCTGTAAGCATGTGTAAAGACAGAGTGATCATTAGTACATATTTATTGAAGTTTACCAGCTATGTAACAATGGGTTTCTCTTTGCCATCAGAGTTAATTCCTCTGTAATTATGTTCTTAATATAGAAATCATTTGGCATTTATTTGCCATAATAAAATTTCCCATTGAATTTAAATGCAATGTGAAGTTAAGTGTATTTAGGAGACTCAGTTGAAGACCTGAAATTAAATATTCCCAGTTTCCTTCTTCCAAACAAGACAAACTCAGATTAATGCTAGCAGTCAGAGCCATGTGTGCAGCTACTCTGTGATTAGTTGAAGCTGCATGTACATATCCAGAGAGAGGCTGTAGCCCTCATGGTATGGGCAACTCTTTTAGCTTCTTCTCACTGCCCCGGTCTGTCCCGTGGCACTGATCCTGCTGCTGATGATAACGACTGATGCTACTTTCTGCGCCTGAGCAAGGAAAATGCAGAGTTGAGAAAAATCTGCAAGTGCTAAGATCACCACCAGCCATCACAGTTTGCTATACAGTTTGTGCTGGTTTTCAAAATGCTCGCTTTAATAGTTGCAGTAGTAGGACGTTGGCTCTTTCCAGCTGAGCTGGTGTAAGGAGGGCTCACAGAAGCAGGTACAGGAGACCAGAGAGCTCTGCAGTGGGTGCAGCTGAAGCTGGGAGAGTCTGGAAGAGCATGGGCTGAGCAGGTGGCACTGCCGTCTCCAGGCCTGGTGTGCTCAAAAGGAGACCAGGTAGGCTTGCACCTGCACATCCAAAAGCTGGGAGGTTTGGGTTGTGCCCAGGACTGCTTGTTTTTCAGCTGTCTCTGTCAGACCAAGTATGAGGGAGGGCTGGAGGTTAAACCAGGTTAGGCAGTCCTCCATCTGAAAGGGACAGAAAAGGGAAAAATCTGTTATTGTTCATTTGCAGCTAAAAGAACAGGCCTGGGAGACACTTCCCATAACTGCCTGCTGGTGGGTGAGCAGTTTCAGCTTTGCTAGCAATGTGTGGATGGAGTCCCAGCACCACAGATGAGCCTGTTAAATAGCAAATAAAACGGCCGGGTAAAACACCAACATCAGTATGCTGATCCTGATGTAGCTATTTTCTCCCTGGATATACCAAGCATCAGAAGCTCACAGCAATAATTTTTTCCATCCTTCCTCAGAACCCCTCCCAGAAGGCTTAAAATAGCAGGGCCCAGATAATCATTACCCACTTTGACATATTGCAATGGACACAGATTGGGATTTCATAAAGAGAGGACAGAGCTGGAACAAACCCAGACTCCCAGTTCATCTCCAGCAATATCATCCCTGTTTCTCTGAAGCTATCCGAAAAGGCTGCTTTCTGAGGCAACTGCTTTTCCAGTTAATTTCAGGCAGCTGGCAGAATTAGGCCCATGCTCTGTCTCCTGGCAAAGCCGTAGAAACCCCTATATCAGTTCTGCCCCAGCCAGTTCATTGAGGCAGTGGAGGGGAATCCCAGGAGATCCCACACAAGGGCCAGGCAGGAGGCATGGCTGGGCTAAACATTAGTAGGGACAATATTCCCGCAGTGGTGGGGCCCACATGGCCTTTCAGAGCTCAGCATCCAAACCACAAAGCAGCATTTTATCCATATGTTGGCAGGATAATAGCTGAATCTGGGGCCCTGATTCCCTTTCTGTTAACATTGGTTTTACCACCCTTGACACCAACCCTGATTTAGACCTGGATAACAAAACATGAGGGAGGTGCCTCTGAGTCCAAAGCCCCCTTGGTTGTTTAAGAGGGAACAAGATGGTATAGAGCAAGCTGAGGATCTACTGGAAGCTGCAGCTGGGGAGCATTTCTCCACTAGTTGCTGGCAAAGCAGAAATGCTGCTTAGGCTGATCTGAATGACAGGATGTAATTGAACAAAGGAAAACTGCAAAAATAAGTGTTGGGAATTATTCCTTGCCTTCAAAGGGCCTTTGGAGAATAGTTCCAAAGGGAATTGGTGGGAACGCTGCCGCTTGAAGCACTGGAGGATATGTTGTGCAGAACCATCTTCTACAAACCAACAGAAACGGACACTGGGGGTGTAATTTCCATCTCTAATTGCTGTGATCTGTGTCTCATTTTAGTCTTGCTTTTGTGTGTGTGGTTTTTAGCAGAGGTCTCTCTAAAGTGAACCCTTCATGCGTTAATCACAGCTGACAGACTGTTCCTGAGCTCACTGTACAGTCAGTGATGAGATTTTCTCCTTTGCTGTACTAAGAATTTATTCCTTTAATATGCCTTTGGTGTTTGTTTTTCTTGTAGTACATAAGTGCATGTGTACATGTGTGCATTTGGCACTTTTTTATGAATGCCTGCTGTGTACAGAATTGGGCTTCACAGTATGCAAAAATAGCTGTGCACCACATGCAAAGCTGTAATACTTCACACAGCTGGAGAAAATGGTGATAAATCAGGTTTTTGCTGGATTTGCAAAATAGCAAGAAATTGGGAGTTTCCAATCTCCACAATTCAGTCCTGAGTTCTTGTGGGACACAGCAGGACTGTCTATGCTACAGGATCCTGATTAGGAAAGGGGGACCAGGTCCCCACGGCAGTATGGGAAGCTTATGGACATCTTCTGCCTCTGCAGAAAAGAGCTCAGATTTTGTTGATTCATTTATTACAGAGCCAAAGAACCCACGGTGAGTCTCTCCCTGCCCCTCCGCACAATGCAGGCTACAACTACAGCTTTTATCCACTACCTCTGCCTGGAGGTTATTGCTGTTTGTTTTCTCCATTCTGCCCCATTCTTGATCCTGCATCACCAGTGCTTTAGCTGCTCTTTAAAACCCAGGTCATTCACTTTTAAGCCCTGCAGGAGACACTGGTGTGTGGTGAGGTGGAAAGGCAGGGATGCTGCAGAGCTGGGGATGCTGTTGGTACTGGGATCAAACTTGCGTGCTGAGGAGTGAAGCTCATGAGAAAACAAGGCCGGCAAAGCAAGGAGGATTGAGAAAAGGAGGCGAGGCCAGAGCCATGAAGCAGCAATGCTTGTACCAGGCTGGCCATGATATCTTACACAGGGGAGCTGCTGGTGATGCCTGGAAAAATGACATGTGGATTGGCCTCCCAGCTGGACTTCATTTGCCCTACTTCCCCCAAGAGCTCAGAGCAGAGGGGGCATGCAGCAGGCACAGATTTAGCTGGTGAGGGAGAGGGAATGCTGTGCTAAAGCCTGATCCCTCTCTGTTTGCCTCCTGGCTGGCAGCTCGTGCTCACACAGGTTTCTTACGGCACTTGTGCTTTTCCACTGCGACCCCAGCAAGGGGCACAAACACACACGGCAGAATTCCAGCTCCTCCAGCTACACCTTGCACAGACAGTTTGAGTGTCAAACATCAATGCTCCTCCCTCCCACACACCTTCCTTCTATCTAATTTTTTCCCATTTTCCTTCTCCAGATAGACTTGTCTTGTCCTGTCGCACCTTTCCAGAGGAAAAAAAGTCCACAGATCCTAAAACCCTACTTGCTCCACTCCCCTCCATTTGCATCCCCTCCGGTGTGTAATGAAAATCAGTGACAGGTAGAATGGAGTCTGGCTTTGTAATGTAAACAGTTATTTACAGTTTTGCTGAAATTTTATGAAAAATTACATTTTCAGGTCACCTAGCTGAAGCAAATGAAATGATTAACTTTTTTGCATTAGATTTCATACAAAAAGGTATCACTCTTGCCCGATGTGGCTCTCTGTTCACTGGGCCTTCAGACCTAACACGTATCCCTGAAATCTAAGGCAGTTTTCCCCTGGGTTTAGCAATAGCTGAATCTGTTCTTCTAATCCAAGGCAACCCAGGGTGGACATGTTTTGCTGTGTCCTGCAGCCTCAGTCACCAGGCTCTGTTTTCCTGGTGCACCATCAGCAGTAACAGTGGGGAGAAGGGGTTGATCTAGGGGTATAAGAGGAAACATCCTCTTCCCAGCACTTTTCAATGACGCCACTTTATGATGCCAGCCTTTCCCATCCTGTAGACACTCCCATTCTACCTTTAAAGCTTTTAAAACTCTGGATTCAGCTAAATACCCAGTTGGGGTCCATATTATGGCTTTTAAAAATTAAGAGGTGCGGAGTAAAATGTAATGGCTCTATTCTTCCCTAAATAAGTGATGGCAAATGGTCATCCTAAGTGATGGTCATTTCACTGTAGAATGAGCTCCTGAGCTGACGTGTACAGAAGTGAATTTAGTCCTGTGATGAACAGGATGATAGAACCTGGATCAGAATAATGTAGGGTTTCCTGGATACTCTGTTTAAAGCTATACAAGAAACAAGGGAGTGATCCAGGAGGGTGGGTACTTTGGCTGCTACTCATAAATGTGTGCATGTGTCACGGGCTGGGACATAGATTGTTTTTCATCTTGCTTGCTTCTGGGGGGAGGTAGCCCAACCCATAATATATCCATGCATAGGACTCATTTTTGAAATGGGCTGTCTGGAGGGAAGTGGATAGTTGAGGACCTTTTCCCTGCTGGGTTATGTGTACACAAAGACCTGGATCTAAAGCACACGCTTGATACCCATGTTCAGGTTCACTCCTCTTGGTCCAGGAGCATTCGGAAAGAGAGACCTGCGTCTAGCACTGCAAACATTTACCACCTGGCAATTCCTGGGAGGTACCGCATGGCACTGGGCTCGGTCCAGCCCCAGGAGAGGAACAGCACCACCATGGTTGGCCTGACTCAGTTGCACAGAAAGACAAAAGGTCACAGTGTCTATGCTCCTTCTCGGTGCCTGGTTCAGTTCAAGGAAGCTGCCCTGGGCTGAGTAGGACACCAGTCTCCAGCAGAGGCTGTCTAGCACCTTTCCCCACCAGGAACCTTTTTTTATAAAAAAATATTTTTCATAAAAAAAAATTGTATAAAAGGTTGCAGAGAGCTAGAAGGCTGAGCAGTGAAACAGCGGTGTCTGGTTTCTGACAGAGCTGTGTCTGCTTGTTGCAGTCTAGGGTGGATTCTCCGGGTCTAATAAGAGCTGTATTCTTCTAGATTTTTCTTCAGTAGTAATACTGGGTGTTTCTCATCTACCCACCCATCTCTACCTGAAAAATTGTAGGATCTCAGTCTTTGAGACCTCTACCTCTCTGTCAAACTCTATTCAGACTGGCCAGGAATTTTTACAGGAAAAACTGATGGACACAGCACGATTGCCTAAGCCAGGTAAAAAGAAACATAGAGCAAATGAGCAGATGATGGGAGCACTTAGGCCAGCATCAGCTTCTGCATGTGGTTGCCCAGCCGTGCCGTGCCATGCTCGGGTGCTGTGGGAGGAGGGGAGCCCTGCTGATGCTGTCTCTCTGTTTCAGGGGGAGTTGTTGAGCCCATGTCGATGCGATGGATCAGTGAAATGCACGCACCAGCCATGTCTGATCAAATGGATTAGTGAGAGAGGCTGCTGGAGCTGTGAGCTGTGTTACTACAAGTATCACGTCATTGCCATAAGCACAAAGAACCCTCTGCAGGTAAAGGTACTAGAGACGTTTCAAAGTCTATTTATTCTTGTTTCTATCTTTTTTTCTGGGAGTGACTGGATTTTACCTGCGTGGTTTTTCCTTCCCTGTGCAGAGTGATCTTTTTGTCTGAGCCCTATAGAAAGGGTTGTCAGGGGCTGGTCCAGAGAGGCTCCATGTTCTGCTTGGGAGTAAGCAGGGGAATACCTTGGGATCTGCTCGTCCTCTCCTTTGACAATTTCTGCATTCATTTTCTTCCTGCATAAAAAGCTGTGTAACTATGGCAGTATTGTAACACCTCACAGCCTTTCAGATGCGTTCATCCACTGGAGACTGCAGATGTGTCTCCCCAGGGGCAGATGGGAGACAAGGATTCAAAGGAATTAAGGGATTTCCTGCAGGACACGCAAAAAGTCTATGGCAAAACAGCTTCTTGAAAACCCACTTGTCTACAGTTGTATCATTACCCCGATCTCCTCCTCCTGGGACTCTTCTGTGTTGGCATGAGGGATGGAGGAGAGGGATAAAGGGCTATTCCAGCTTCTCTTCTGATCCTGCAAACCTCTCTGCTTTACTGCTCACCCACAAGCAAATACATCCTGGCATGGCAGTAAGGGTATTGGAGCTGATGCTCTGGTCTCTTTAAGCCTGATTCTCAGTGATCATTTGCAGGTGTGCACACAACAGGTAAAGCACATCTTTATTTAAGTGGCTGTAAAAGGCATCAGAAGACCTTCTCTTCTGAGTTCAAAAGCACTGGGATTTATTAAGCCCCACACAGGCTAGCATTTGAAAGTCAAGATTCAGAATGGGGAGAACTGTGTGACTGTTAAAAATTGGATAATTTATCCTTAATAGCTATTGATTTATTGCTGGGACAACACCTGAAGCTGGGCTAATTGCTGTATGCGTTTGCTGAGCACCATTAGTGCCTCAGAGGTAAGGAAGTCCATTAGATTCATGCACTACTGCTTAATTAGCATCATCTGGACTGGAGAGATATTACAGCAGCGTGTGATGGCTTAGACCATGTCTGTAAGGATGTTGTTCTGTCCAGCACCTGACTGAGAGGCTCTGGCTCTCTGCTGGTCTCGCTGCTCTCTGACAGGAGGCAAAGACCTTGCCAGGGAGCTGCAACCCCATTTTATCAGGGCGAAGAGGGTAGTGTAAAGCCTTGCTCTCTCCTCCAAACTGCTGCCTCTGTTTGTCTTTTTTCGATCCTAAGGTCACTAAACACAATCAGGAAACAGGGACAGCTCTTTAGGAATCCATACTTAAATGAACTAGCAAAATTAGTGGGAAGTCATGGGGAAGTTGTGTGGGGGGAAAGAAAAAAGACTCCCTGCTCTAAAGCTTCTAATTCAATTTTCCATGTGCTGTGGACTAAAGAGATCAGCAGTCTCATCCCAAGCCCCAGACCACGGTGTTTTAATTTCTTGGCTCTAGTAACGCAGACCAGATTGAAAAACAGGAGGGGAGATTTGGACAAGGCAGCATTTGTTTATTTCTGGAAAGCTGGTCCATGAGTGCCCTAATGCTTCATGTGTCTCAGATCGGGGTGTGATGCCGAGCAGTGTTAAAGGCTCGTGGGTGTAGATTTGTGACTGTGAATGTAACCAGCAGTGACTATGCTATATGACCTCCAAATGCCCTACACGTTTATACAGCTCAGGGCAATGGGTCAGTGACTTCCAGCCTGCTCCTCATTTGGACAAAATTTCCTAGAGCTGTTCATAGACAAGCCCTCCCTCCCATGTGCACATTTCAAATGCTTGCACAAATGGTTGTTCTTTTTAGGCTCCTCTCTTAAAAAGTGGCCTAATCTATTCACCTTTGCCACAAACATAAAAATGAACTGGCAGAAGTGACTGAGTTACAGAGCTTAGCTCTGAGAGATTTCCAGAGGACCATGCAAACCTTGAGCTCTGAGGGTTTCATGTTTCTGGCTTTGGCTTTGCAGGAGATTTGGCAAAGAGCAATTGGAGTGAAAAGCTACTCGGTCTGGAATAAATGCAGCGTGTGTAGAGTTATAGCCACATTCCCAAGTGCCTGTGTAGTGTGAGCACAAAGCCACTTTTGGGAAGCAGATGCTACACAAGCACTAGCATGAGAAACCCTCCAGGCAGTTGCTAATGTGCAAGGCCTGGACTTTCCAAGAGGACTAAGGGGGTAAGGCCTCGGGTAACCCAGCACCGAGCATGCCACCAGGGTTTCCCTCATTCCTCTGTGGTTCCCTCCATCCTCCAACACCTGGAAAGGGACAGTGGACTACAGTACTCTGGCACTGTGTGCCATAACAAAGTATTGCTGTTGTAACAGTGTGTAGCTGGAAAAGGCGCCCGTTTTGCTCATTCCTCACCCCACGTATGGATAACAGGCTGCACCTAGACATACAAGCATGTCTCTAAGTAAAGCAATAATCCCTGGCCTTTCTTCTCTGGGTCTGCTGGAATTTGTGCCCAGTTTTATTCTTATTAGAAAGCTCTGAATTTCTCAGTCACAGGTTATGGAGGGCAAATGCTCTAGGAAACTAGTTACCTGTTTATTCCAGACCAACCATAATGCAGGCAAGGACCACACAAACTCAACCCCCCCCCCCCCCCCCAATCTCCCTCTCTCCCCATCAAGTGAAACTGATCTGGGTGATGCTCTGAGCCTGGCTGGATTTTAACAAGCAACACGGCCTACATATCCCCTGCCACTGTTCCTCTGTCCTTGCCTGTGGCGGCCCACTGGAAAGCCAACCACAGGCAGCCGGCACGCCTGGGCTCCCTGGAGCAAGTCTAGTTGATCTGACGGGATGCTGTACTTCAGCACACCCGATGCCCACATGTTCCCCAGGATTTGCGTGTTTCTCTGTCCATTTTGACATGTGCTGCACAATTTTTGGAGTGTTTAGGAGCATGGCATGAGCCAGATGTGTGTGCAGACTCATGGCATGGGCAGAGAAGCTACAGCTGGGGGAACACAGTCCATATATAATTAACACAGATTCCTTCCAGCCTCCAGGCTGTTACGATGTCTCATACCAGTGAGAGGCCTCTGGCCTGGGATTCTGACAGAACAGAATGAATCTCTATAAATTAACTCCCAGCCCTGGACTGCTGGGATTTAATAGCAAAGGTCTTAAAGCAACAACACTGCAGACCTGCCGAGACAGGGGGATTAGGGTTGTCAGAGAGCATCGAAAGCATCCTGCCAAGCAGCATTCAGTCACCAAACGAACAAAAATATTCCACAGGCTGTGACAAACCAGAGGGTACAGAGTCTTATTCCTTACATCTGTGTTCCTGCTGCATAGTCTGTCAGTCCCAGAGAAAAGAGTAGTGGGCAGGTGGAAATCCTTTTCTTCATTGCAATATTTGTGCAAAAACTATGACTTTAAAAAGTTTTTAAACCCTGAAGACACAAGGTTTTGGAAGCATCTGATAACACTGCAGGCACTTTGGTGCTGATATGTGGTGGGGGAGTTATCCACCATGACAGGACGCTGCATTGGATCTCCTCTATCCTCCTCCTTAGTAACCACTGCTGAGCCACATTCACTTTTTCTAAGAGCTGAATCAGATCATCTGATTTTAGGAAAAAAAAAGATCAGTTTGTACCAGCCTTTCCAGACCTACAACCTTCTAAAGTCTGGGGAATTTCTGCTCTGGTTACATTTGATGTCTCTGACTCTGTCTCATGGGTTGTTTCAGCTCCAAAGATCTTCCGTTATCCAGTCCTGGGGTTGGGATCTGTTATCAGTTCTCCCCTAGCTCTAGTGTGACTGTGGTGGTGGTCCATTAAGAGCTGATGAATGTTTGTTTGTTGTGGCCTCTTCATCAGGACTCCCACATCCAACAGAAATGCAGGTGAGGCACCAGAGCGCTTGAACTTCAGCCTGAGGTCCCGAGCAAAAAGGCCAGAGACAAGTTCACTGGGGCCTCCTAGTTGTCACAGCTTGCTGGATCTCTTGTCCTGAGCATGAGCCTTGGTTCGTTCCTGCTGACCTCATCCCTTCAGCTCCAGCCTGCAAGCAATGTGAGCAGTCATAGCAACAGAGACATCACGGGATGGGCCTTGTAACAGGGGCTTTCTAGGACACAGATGCCATAGCCTGAGTTTTATTAGATGCTGTGGCACATGGGGAAGAGGGGGTTTCATCACTGCGCGTTTCATTACATAGCCCTGGTGTTTTGGGAATGGACCTTCCTTCCTCCCTGCTGCCTTCACAGTATCTGAATAAGCCACATGATCTGTAAATATACAGCAAGGGAGCTATTGTAGCTGTAGGATAAATTTGCTTGGTGAATTTGCAGAAAGAAAAGCCATCCTACAAAAGGTGATTGGAGAGGATTCTCAGGGCCTCAGGACAGGAGCAGGGGGAGAGCCAGACCTAAGCAGTGCTGGGAATGGTCCACTTCATCCTTCTAGGAAAAAACGCTGCCTACTTGTGATCGTGGGCCTGAAAATGAAATTGCTGACTAGCACAGCTTAGGATGTTAATGATACATACTAAGGGGACGTGTCAGATACAGCAATAAAAATAAACTGAACTGCCTGAGGCAGGGATGGGGGAGCTCTCAGAGAAGTGTAGGAAGGCTTTTCTAGCAAGCAAGTTGCTGCAGAAAGACATAGAGTTCTTCTGCAGTCAAATATGTGCATTGGATCTGCTCATGTTGGTGCTTGTGAATATCTGGAAACTGCAGGTTCCAGACAAAGGGAAATACAGACCAGGCCCTAAATATTATAATGATATTTTTAATTAGTGTTATATTTCCAACAGGGGTTTTCAGTCACAAGTCTCTGAGCAGAAGCACTGAAGCAAACAGGGAAACAGCCTTGTCCCAAGTTTAAAATGTTAATTACAAAATAGTGCAAAAGACCAAGTATGGCATGACCAGCAGGCACAGGTCCCAGCTTGACCCCTGGCTGAGATCATTGCAGATGTCATACCTCGGCTCCTAGCAAACCTGTTCTGAAGCATTTGAGTCACAGAGCTTTGCAATTTGGGGAAACTGGGGAAAAATGGGGTAAAACAGTCCAACAGAGGTTGGTGATTTGCTCATTCACATTTGGGTGTTGTGCCAAAGCAGTCAGCCAGGGGACATGGTAGCAGAGAAGAGCCAGCCAGCTCCTGAGTGAAAGAGGACATTTTTTCAGAGTGATCTGGAGGGAAGGTATCCTTTTTCCAGTGTGGGTGGCAAGCCGTTGCTGAGAGCTGCTTCAGCATGCTCTGAAGCCATTGCAAGCACAGAGTTCACAAAGCTGCTCCTGTTATCCCATAGGAGCCTTTAAAGCTTTTTGGTAGCACCAGCTCCTTAGTTCTGCTCTGTTCAGCAGTGGCAGATCATCTGTAGAGCTTTCTACCCGTCTAGAAGCTATTCTCTTGATTGACAACGTGGGTGAGCTGCCACTTGTTAAAGGTGAACTTCTAATGCAACTCAGCAGTTACTTGGGACTTGGCAGTCATTATAAGCTGAGGATAGAAGGGCTCATTTTGAGGTCTCTTTCCTGCAAGGTGGGACTACTTGACACTGTGACCTTGTTAGAACATGAATGTTTGAGTTGGAGATTTGAAGGGAAAGGGTTGTGTCTATAACCAGGTGTTCAAGCAAAGATCTTTGGGGGGTTTCAAAAGTGCCAGTAAAAGAATGCTGCAGTGTTGCTAAGACCTTTCTTTTTGCAGCTGTAGCAGTGACCTGAGGACAATAGGGTCACCCACCAAATCCCTGGTCTGCTGGCCTTAAAGATCATAGAGATGGATTAGGAGAATGGGTGATTTTCTAAGGGTTGTTCTGAAATCTGAAAGGCACAGTACTGTGATAAAGATCAGCCCCTGAGACTGCACGTGCAGGGATGCACCAGGCCCACCTCCTGCAGCTAAAATTCATCATCACATTCCACCTCTGAATAACTCTTGGACACTTCTCTGTGCTTTCACTGTGGTAACATGCTTTACCCTTGGTATGGCCCCTGATTTTTCTCTCTGTACATACCTCTTACCCTAGGATGTATAACAAAATGGAATTAAAAGACGAAAAAAACCCTCCAATTCTTGATGGTTATTGGTGGCTCAGGCTAGGTATGATGCTAAATTGCAGTTCTAAGGGTTGCGAAAGAAGAAATACAACTTTTTTTTTCTGGAAAACATTAAATTCTTTTGCAAGCAGTTATTTTCCCCAGCATTCAGCTCTGACCCATTTACCTCCTTGCCAGAGGGTAATCACACCCCAGTGCCACCTCCTGAACAGAGTCAGGACTGCTGCTGTGTGTGTCACAGTCACTTAGTGCCAGATGCTGGGGGAGAGTCTCCTACTACCCAGCATGGCTGAAGGACTCCAGATTCGTTCATTATCACCACAGTGAACTACCGGCAGCTGCTACCAGCAGAGCAGTGTCAAGCAGCAGTCCTGCCTGTGTTTCAGCCTCCCTGTTCCCAGCCGAAGGGAGCCAGGTTTGAAGTCTGCACTCAGGAATGTGACTTCTGTACACCCTGAGCCATGTCCTCTTTGATAGTATAACAATTTCAGTAGTATACCTAACTCCCTGTCTCGGGAAAAGCAGTGACACTAGTTGTACATGGCTGTTAATTGTAGAAATCTGCTGCTGCTTCTTCTTTTTCTCTCTTTAATTACAACCTTGGAAGGACCTGTTGCTGCCACAGGCCTTGCAGTTTGCCAGACAGACGGTGAGTGGCCAGTCCATTACCTCCTCTCGAGAGAGAAATGATGCAGAATGATTTGGCTGGCACAGGCGCACCTGGGTCAGCATGAGTGACTAGCAGTAAAACCTTCGCACACAGCACTAGGTACTGAAACGCATTCCTGCTTCTTCAACATTTGCCAGAGCTAGTGGAAGGGGAGACAACGTCTAGAGAAAGCTTCAAAGGTGAAAGTACTAACCCACCCGCATACCCAAAACCCACACACACCTGTAATCCTGGAGCTCTGAGCTGCTGATACCAGTAGCTGATTTGCCCTGCGTTTGCTTACAGTCTTGTGAGGACGAAGCTGAAGAGCACTGATGGGAGGACCGCGTAGCTGCTGGTCCCATCCTCAGAATCCTAATATGAGAGAAATGGATGCTAGGAGGCCCATTGCCCGCTCTTAGCCCTGGAGTGGCCTTTGCTCTGTCTCATGACAGGAGAGGAGTTGCATAGCTGTGCATCTCTCCTGGACTCCAGCATCTGGCCTTGATTCTCCTGTCAGAAATGGCACCACCAAGCTCCCAGCCCTCAAAAGAGGGCTGTTCACTACCTCATGTTCTTTATGGCATGAAGGGGCCACTGATGTGGTTGCCTTTGGTGGAGGTATGGAGCAGGCTGGGTCTTTGGGCAGAGTGGGAATGGGCTGTTTAAGAGATTATTGTGTATCCTCAGTGCTCTGCATTTGTATTTGGCTGGGCCAGCCATTGCAGTGGATGGCGGGAAGGAGATTGCAGTTAGCTGAGCCCAGGCCTGGCTCACAGGATACAGTCTCTGTCTTTGCACAGGATCTTTATGGCTATATTGTGGCCAACTAAGAGATAAGCTGGTACCACCCACCTCACCAATACTGCACATCCCTGACAACTGATTTGAAGGCTGCCTGCCCTTGCAGGATGTAAGCCAAGGACCAAGGCTGGCAGAGGCCACCTCTGAGCCAGGCCAAGCAATCTCCCTCCAGATGCAACTGCACACCTCAGCATCAGACTGAAGCTCTCATCTGTTCACCTCCAAAGGCAGCCCTTTGCAGGGGGCTGCATCCAGTTTATGGTTCTGGTCTTTGGACTTGTAGCAATGTCATGGTGCCTGCCCCAGCATGTCTCCTGTTACCTTTTCGCCCTTCGAGCGGGACTCAAAGTCATGCCCACAGCCAAAAAACACTGGTAGCTCCTGGCTGGCCTGGACTCTCCTGAGGCACCAACCATTAAAGAGGAACCCAGCAACTGAACTCCCTTCTTGCTCTCTGAAATGATGGCACAAGGCTTGACAGGTGACCCTGCTGTCTCAGGGTGTGTTTGACAGATGGGCAGGGTGCTCAGGGCTCTCCAGAGTTACCACTTCATAGGGACACTGAATGAGGGCTGAATCTAGGCTAAAGCTTTTCAGCTCCTTTGAATCCTCTATACCTGCAAGAGGCTGAATTCCACCTTTATTTATCCTTCTGCCAGTCCCACTGAGATTTCAAGGGCATGTGTCTCACAGCTAAAGGTGGCCTATATACCTCAATGCCAGAAGAGACTACCTCTCCCCAGCCTGTTTAAGCATCCGATTTCTGATTTGCAGGAGCAGCCATGGACCATGTCCCCAAGTCCTGTCAGAGAAAACAATTTCAGTTCTTGGTTTTTACAGGGCCATTCTCTCAGCAGTGTAAATACAAGTAGGGAGGGCTTACTCTGGATGACAGAGAGGAGTTCAGGCTCAGGATATTTATACTATAGGTTATACAGAGCTATTTGACATAATGAATGGATTTGGGGGAGTTATTTCTGTTTTTTTTTTCTTCTTCTAAGGAAGAAGCATTGCTGTTTACCTTGGAACACAGCCTGAATGTGTCATCGCCTTAAAGGCAAGGAGTCCTGACCACAGCAACTCGTGTTGTTTGTAACACGTTTTATGGGGTGCGCATTGCCTCAGCAAGATCCTACCTAGTGTTGTGATCCTGTCAGATTTCACAAAGTGGCACAGAAACCAGCTTATGGCTTACACAGGAGGCCTCTAAAGGACAGCTCAGCTCTCTAGGGCCCTTCCACTCACAGCAATAGGATGCTGTGGCTCCAGGATGCTGCTTGGCCTCCATTTCAGGTAGCAACTGAATGTCCTGGCTTGTGATGGCCATCACAGACCCACTGCTGTGGGGATGCTATTTTTGGTATTTGCCCCCAGTCCGTGCTGCCTGACTCAGCTTTCTGTGCCTTTTTTGGGGAGATGCAGGATTCATCCCCATTTTGTCTTCTGAAATGCTGTCAGGAAATGTGGGGCCATGCTCTCAGGAAACAACTGCCATGCTCCATCCCAGAGGTGTCTGCATTTCAGCACTGGCTGAAAGGATCTACGCGTAGGGCGCACATATCAAGTCACAGGTGCTCACTGGGATCTCTAAACTACCACAATGTAAAACAGTGCTGTCCACCATGTAACTCATCTCTTTTTTTTTCCCTCCTCCCTCCCACTTGTCCTTTCTCCTCTCCCCCTGCCTCCCCTTGCAGTGGCAGGCCATCTCTCTGACAGTCATTGAGAAGGTTCAGATAGCAGCGGCCATCTTGGGTTCCCTCTTCCTCATCGCCAGTATCTCGTGGCTCATCTGGTCGACCTTCAGTCCTTCGGCCAAATGGCAGCGCCAGGACCTGCTCTTCCAGATCTGCTATGGAATGTATGGCTTCATGGACATTGTCTGTATAGGTGGGTGAACGCATCTCATGGCACAGCGGATGTCGCTCGCCCGCTCACGCCCAGAAAGGAGCGGGAGATGGCATGCGGACAGCCGGCCTGTACAGCTCTGCTCAGATTGAACCCCCTGCTTTTCTCCCTCTTTGCTTTCATGGCACCTTTTTTACAGTGCTCTCTGCCCACCTCTGCAGCCCCAGGGTATCTCCTTGGCCAGGCTGGCAGAGGGACCTGCAGCAACTGCACAAACACACTGAGAGTCAAACTAGGGAAATGGATCTCTCTCCAAAGTGAGAAGAGGGCAGAGAGGACAGGGGGGCTGGGAAGTGTGAGGCCATTGATTAACACTGGGAAAGACACTCCCTTCCCTTCTCTTCTGAAACAGGTAGCTTAAGGAGTGCCCCACATTTAGGTACAACAGGGCCTCGTTTGCACCCAGCAGCCAGCACTAAGTTGTCCACATGCAACTGCTCGGCTCCCCAGCCCAGTGTCTCTGCCTGGCATGGGTAGCTGCCCCTCCTGGAGCTGCAAGTCCCAACCAGCCTGAGTCATTGCCCAGCCCAGGATCCTTGTCAGAAGGACAGAAACCTCTGCACTGAGCAGCTCTGAGCCTGCCAGCTGTGCAGGGAGGTGTGGGAGGAGGTGTGAGTGAGGGTGAGGTCTCTGCCCACAGACAGCCTGGGTGCAGCAGTGTCTCCCCAAGACCTCAAGCTGTAACCCCAGTGCAGGCTTGCCAGAAGGGGGTATATAGCTGGTGATCCCTGATGGCAGAGACACTTACCAAGCCAGGCCATTGAAAGAGCGGCATTTACCAAAATAGTCCAGTAAACATCAGCCATCTCCAAATGTGCTCCTGAGCATTGTCCACCCAAGCACAGGCTACCAGGTAACATTGATTCAAGTAACCCTGCCAGGAAGCAAAGAGGGTCCCAGAGAGTTCCTCGTGACAGGTTTCTTCCATCATTGGTGTAAATGCAGAAGGTATAAATCCCAGAAACTCAGTGGGACAAGCCATTTCTCTTGACTTCGTAGATTTGGATTTGTGCGTTTAAGCACTCCTGAAGAAAAGAGCACAGCTCCCAGTTTGACCTCCGGGAAAAGCAGTACAGACTGTATCACAAAGCAGTAGTTGGTGAAAGGAGGGTACAGAACTGAAGAAGTAAAACAAACCCAGCGCCAAAGAGAGAGATCTGAACAACACACCTCACAGTGTCTGGGTTCAAATGGCTCTTGGTTGCAGCATCTATCTAGGATAGGACTTGGGCCTGTCAAAACCAACCCAGATCAATTCTTTGCACTGTTGCCAATACTGTGCTGGTAACCAGACATGAGCTTGGCCCTCAGAGATCATCCTGTTTCTCCATGAGGTGCTGGTAGAGCTGTCATATGGCTCCAGGAATAAGGAGTGGCAAAGGCAGGTGAGGGAGAGACAGGCAGCATCCATATTGGTACATATAGCCACTGCTGACATTCTCTTGTCAGTGGGACTGGGAGTGGGAACAAAATGATCCCTATATTTGTGCAGGGTGCATGTGTGTGCCGCCTTGTTGGCTGATGATGGAAGTGGAGAGCCTTGGCCTGGGCGGATGTCAGTAACATGATTAGCTGGCTTTGATAAAGCTTCAAGAGCTGAGGGGAACTGATTAGCTCATCTGTCAATAGGAGTTAAATCCTCCCACACCGTTGGTGGAGAACAAAACATGCCAGCCATGAACTGAAGGGGAACCAGGCAGACAGATTTGGATTTGAGGGGTTTTTTTTGGTTTTTTGTTGTGTTTTTTTTTTTAAGGATCTGGCATCTGTTTATCCTCTCCAACTGCTCTAGGGGGAAGAAAGCTCCTTTGCATCCCACTGATGCATCCCCACCCTTAAGCTTAGTGCCCTAAACTGGGAACTTTGATTTTTATAGCCAAAGAGCAAGCAGCCATCCCGTTGCCAGAAACATCTCAGAGTCATGGCTTACGGTTGCCCTTCCCCTTACAATCTTCCCTGCACAGCTGGGAGTCCCAGTGGACCATATACTCAAAAGGCAGTGGGAAGGGGTCCAGATGGAGTGAGTTAGCATGTCCATACGTGGCTTCCTTTGCCCGGCACCTCAGAGCAGTGTCCACCAGAGATGGCTCCACTTGTCGTATGCAGCACATTTGTCTGTACTGCCAGGCAGTCCACTCACATTCAGCCAGGAAAGGTGATTTTTTGGGACCAACAGAGCTGTTGTATACATTTCACTAGAAATGTCATTATATTAATGAAGCCAGCCCTCTGCGCCCTCCTTGCATAAAACTTTCTTGTATCATGCATCAATAGTCCTCTGCAATTGCAATCCAGCCACAGTCTATATTGGCTGGTGCTGCTTGTTGCTCTGCAGTGGAGGGGAAGGGCAGCTCTGAGCAGTGCTAGGCTGAGATCAGTTGTTCACTCTCCTCCCTGCCGCCTCCTCCTCTTCCTTTTCTGCACAGGTTGAACAGAGTGACAAATGAGGTCCTCATGGAGAATTGTGACTCCCTGGCTGTTGATACAGTCAGGTCTTTTTTCTGAGTGGCATCTCTACAGCCCTGCTGATTTCAGAGGGCTGCATCAGCAGTAGTCAAAAGGCTGATTTGTCCTGCAGAGAGATCAGGTCAGGTCAGCAGATGGGGCTGATCAAAGGGAACTCAATAACTGGGTTTAATTCCTTATTAATTATAGGTTTCCTTGACTGCAATGGATGCAGCAATGCCAGCTCCAGAGTGAATTCCTCACTATGGAACAGCTATTTTCCCTCTGTTTATACTTCTCCCAAACCTTGCAGCCTCCTGCAATGTCTTTGATCACAGCTGGGCAAGGCTGGCTCCAGAGATTCGGAGTTCTGCTCCTGACTGCTAGCATGACCCAAAGCCTGTTGTTATCCCTCTCTGGGCTTTAGTTCCACTTCTGCAACTTCAGGATAAAACCTGTCATGGATAATTGCAGTGACAACAGCTCTTGAAATACCAGGGCGCAGTTTGTGCATTTTGGTTTCTCCTCCTCCACTCTCCAGCCCCTTCTCCCCTTTTGCTTTCCAGCCTGTGGGTGGATAGGAAAGATTTAGGAATGAAGAAATGCTCAGTGACGGGGAAAGAGCAGGACAGTAAATACACTTAGTTCTGTTACACTCGCTGTTGTCAGCTAACGTAACATGCACTGGTGCCTTGTTTGGTAACAGGCTGGCCAGCCTTAGTATGCAGAATGTTATGCTGTAGATCCTACACTAATTGTATGAATTCCAATTGTTCCTTCCCCCTGCACTTCGTTTTCCCTGGCAGAGGGGTAGAGGTTTGAAAAGCAAGGTATTTACTAAAATGCAGGTGTGCCAAGGCAGAGCTCCTCCGCAGTTCCTGCTAGTTCCAGCTTTGGTTGTTCTTAGATTTCTCATGTCCATTGAAGAGCTAGTGACATTTGTCCATGAGGTGGGTTTGCACACCCTGTCACTAGAGGTGCTCAACAAGGCACAGTCTGACACCTTAGAATTTCAAAGCTGGAGAAGACACCAGAGACCCCAACTATCGCCAAACAGGAAATGCACCTCCCCAGCTGCTTTGTGTGATCTCCTCTCTGCCAAGTCCCTGCCATTCATCAAGGGATTTAGGTAGCAATTTGCCACAGCAGAGCTATCTATGGCAGCTTGCATGGGTAATGCCATGGCAACACTGTTCTTTCTAATGTGGAGTCAAAGGTGAGGGCGCAAGTGCTCACCTGCACATACAGTTCCCTCAGGTGCATGTGCAAATGTGGGATTTGCACGGACCATTCAGTGCTCATGATCTTTACTTGAGCTGCACCTGATCTGAAACAGTCTGAGATATGCTCCAAGATAAGCTCTCAAAATGGGGCTGTTAACTCAGAGACTATTGATCCATGCATTAAAATCCAGAGGTCTTAGGGTTGACCCTCAACCTCTAACGTTCAGTAACAGACTAGTTTTCTTTGGACTTCTCTAGATCCCAGCCTGCTTAGCAAAGACAGCTGTAAGGGATACCATTTACTACCCCTTCTGCCATGGAAACAAAACCACAGTCGAAGTGAAATGAATCTTCTCACCACCATGAGAACAAAGGATTTGGCCTCAGGTGCCAGAAGCCATATCCCTCTGAACAAGATGTGCAAGCTGGTCTTTCAACACTGTTCTCCCCCTTACTCTTGGATATATAGCAGGATGTATAACAGGAAGCACTGGAAAGGATTGCTTGGGAATTGTGAAAGGCTCCAGTACCGGACTTTTTAAGAACTAGTGAGAAAAACATCTGTCAAGAACAGGTTGGAGAGAGTTGATTCCAGTTTGGGAAGGAGGACTAGCCGTCTTGATATCCTGCCAGCCCAAACATCTTTGACTCTGATTTCTCTCTTTTTCATGTGTGCTATCTCTGGTCATGTCTATAGGGCAGATATGAGAGCTGGATTAAACTAGAATCTGGTAACAATGCCAGCATAGGTATTGTTCTGCTGTGAAGGTATCTACAACATAAATATTTGAGATCAGTAACCAGGAAGTGAGTGAAAAGTGAGATGTGGACAGTTCATTGGAAAAACTGCTTTCCCCATGGGTCCATGAGAGGTAAATCCAGAAAGCTAGCATAGAGAGGGATTAGCAGAAATGCAGGTATCAAAATGTAAAAATAAGTGGAGTGAGTCATCACAGGCCTGAGGTACTGAGTAGAGAGAATGGCAGCTTAAAGCTGGGCTGTAAATCCTGAGAGATACCTGCCTATTAATTAAATGGCAGTCCTTGGAGGGGGGAAGAAGGGATTTGCCTCTCTCTCTGTCAAGGTGCAATTAGGGAAAGTCAGTGTTTGTAGATTAAAGTGTCATTTGGGGTCAGGAGGACAGGAAACAATCTCCTGTTAAACAAGGAGGAACTCTGCCAGCTAATGAGAGCATGTCACAGTCTAGGCTAAGGAAATCACCAGATATGCTCTGAGGGGAAACTGCATCTCAGGAGGGCAATTAGCAGGCTGTACATGCAGGGTTGTAGCTGTTATGGTTTGTGTGGGCAGTCCTGTATGCACTCACACACAGGCATCCATCTGATTGGCATGCTGGGGGGATTATCTCCAGCCATGCAAGCAGCAACCTGATCTGCCTTTCCTTGGATCATGGTGTGGTGTTAGCTGTTGATTTGTCCATGCCCATCCACTCCTTGTACTCTGACTCACCCCTGCCTTGGTGCTGTCAGTTGCTCACTTTTGTAAGCACTAAATCCTCATGTTCTTTGAAGCTTTCCTTGGCAGCCAGTCCCTGAGGTATTTGCCTTCACAACAGTAACTGCACTGCAGCTCAATAGCACAAGAGACAAGCAAAGCAGGACCATTCATCCTGCCAACGATTTTTGTTGGCACACCATGGCAATCCATTATAGATTAGGAAGTGTGTGCCCGCTGTTTTTAATCCCAGCTGCCAGCAAGAATAATCAAAAGCATCCAGTACATCTGACGGCATCTCAGCACAACCATAGGTAATAACATAAGAAATCAATAGCCAATTAAAACTGATCCACAGCATTTGATCTTTCATAGTGCAATGGGAACAGCAATTAATGGAGCTTCCTTGAGATGGTGACAATTCAAGCTTCCTGACAAGACTAATGTGGTTTCGTTTTCAATGGGCTTTGCTTCATCAAGGAGATGCCAGGCTGAGGTAGCCTCGGAGTGTTTTCTAGCCAGGTCACTCAGGCCCTGAGCATCTAAATGATTTAGGAGCCAAAGTCTCCCAAAAAACAAGAGAAACCAGAAAGTTAAGTGTCTTCAGGGTCTTGGTCTTCATCTGTATTGACAATCTGATTTTCCAGAGGAAAGCAGATGTTGTCTCTCAGGTCTTCACTGTCCCCTGCGATAGAAAGTAGGAAGAATTGCTAGAGAATAATCTCTGGGGAGGCACCAAACCCATGTGTTGACTTGATGACACTATAAATGCAGAGCACAAGGCAGAGAAGTTGAGTGAATGTCTTTGGAGGAGAAGCTTGAGACCAACCCACACAGCAAACAAGAATGGCTTCAATATACTTAGAAGAGACCCATGAGAGTATGCAGATCTTCCATGCCCTTCATGTTAATGCACTGCTTGTCACACTGTTCACACACTTCTTGTCCAGCCTGCAAACAGAGGCAGAAGAGTCTGGGAGTATGATGATCATGTGTGCTATGAGCCAATCTCATGGTGTCTCTTTAAAAATAGACATAGCCAAGGTGTCCCTGCAGTCAGAGGGGCCTATCTCAGATAACATCCAAAATGGAGCCAACAAGCCAGGAGAGAGAAAGACAGTCCTATGAGGGTGAGGATGGACAGCCCAGCTTCATGCGTGTCAGTATGACTGGAAGGGGATGTTCTCCTGATGCATCTCCTGACCATTGTATGGGCAGTTGTGAAGCATCTAGTCATGCACCAGTTGTTCTGCAGAAGGGTGTTGTGGACAACACTGTGCTTTCCTGCTCACAACAACCTCATAACTGATATTTCGCTGCTTTTGTTCTTTCTCCTCCCTCTAAAATCACTCTTTGTATCTGAGCACTCTGTTCTTCATATGGAAACCGTGGGGAAAAGGGGAAAGGCCTGTCATAACTCTTCCTCCCTTGGCAGCGTGCTCCGAGAAACCCCATGTCCTAATTATTTTCCCTTGAGTCATGGGAATATAGCAGCTCACAGGGTCTAGCTGACTGCGAGTGAGGACAGGGATAAACAACAGGCCAGCCTGGGAAAGATGGACTGAAGTTGTCCCTCCTGTGTTAGAGTTTAGTACCTCTTCCTCATTACCTCCTACCTCACACTCTCTCCTTGCCTTATTCTCCAGAGTTTAAGGTTCCTACAGTTTTCCATGGATACCTGGAGCTAACTGGAGTGCCTGGATCCAGGTGCTACCAGCAGAGCAGGCAGATAGGATAAAGACAGGCAGCTGATGCCCTTTTTTTGCATTGTGAATCTTCGATTGCATGCATCCAACCACAATGTGCACGTCCGGCAAATCACTGATTATCAGCTACAAGGAGGGGTGTAGAAACAGGAACGGTGGGGGATAGGGAAAGTTGTGGGGCTCCCAACCTTGCTGGGCAGCAACTGTCCCTAGGAACCAGTCATTCAGGGCACTGTACCTGAGCCAGCAGCACAAGAAGCAAAGCTGCACAGCTGATCTGCTGACTAACTTCTTGGCCCTTATGCAGGAATGCTGGATGCTCAACAAAGCCAAGACATGCAGCCCCTCTGTTCCTGAAAGATGGGAACTATTTTAATCTAATGCTGCATTGATTATTCAATAAGAGAGAAGAGTGGGCCAGCTGGAGTGTGTGCATGTGTGCTGTTTTCACCAACGGGTATTTCTGCAGGGGCACAATGTGAGTGCTGAACTCCAATGCAGTTCTGGCAGCTCTTTGTAGAAGGTGCACATCACTGCTGAGCAAAAAGCCACAGGGTTTGGACCCAGATCTGCACGTCTTCCCTTTTTTCATGGTAGGGCCTTGGATTCCAGCACAGCCAGAACAGCACCTGGCCTTTTACTTGTGTCCTTTCAGCTCCATGGTCCTTTGCCACATCTATCTTCATAGCTTCCCACTGTTGCAACAGGGCTCCATAGATGTATTCTGTCATGAATAACCATATGGTGCTCTCTGCTCCAGTGGATCAGTATGTTTAGCAATTAATGAGGGCAACATAATTAACATTTTCTGAGGGGGAAAGAAATCCTTCTGGCTTGTGAACTGCATCTTGTGCTTTAGAGGGAGATAAGGTATAACCAGAATGATGCTACCCTGTCACTAAATCCTGTGCTGGAAGTATCTGATGTCTCTGGGTTAAGTTTCCATACATGAGCAGAGGCAGTAACACTCACTTGCCTGTTATAGCTTCTGTACCACAGCAGGAGGTTCCCGCATAGGCAGCTGATAGGACCTCCTGCATCAGCTACATATATGATATTGTGCTGTACAGTAAGGACAGAAAATGTCCTTCAGCTGTGTGCCAGGCTATGTTTCCCCAACAGCCTTCTGTCTCATCACTCTTCCTGCTAGAGCCTCTGTCCCAGCACACTCGTTACTCCTGGAGATGAGAGGCTGTGGTCTGTGGCAGGCCACTGTGGCTGTAGCAAGAGGAGGCAACTCTGTAATCAAAGACGAAACCACAGAGGAGTCCTCCCCTGCCAGAGTAGATGAGCTGCTTTTGCTCTGTTCCCCACAGGGAACAGGAGCCAGAGGTAGAGGTAAGAGGAGATTAACAAGGAGCCACATTAATCCGGCTCTGGAATCACTTTTTAAAGTAATGACTGATCGGTTCCTCCACTGTAGGGCTGGCTACCTACCAACACAGCCATGATTCAGATCCATATACAACAGTTCGTAAGCAAGAATACTGTAGGCCCATGGGTGATCTCAGGCCAAGCAATGCCTGTGTTCCCTCACTGCTGAGAAAAAGTCTTGGCTTTGCTAAACTTATTCTGCCTGGAAGTTACTTCCTAAAGCAGTGCTTCTCTTCCTGAACCAAGACTCACCAGCGACAGCCACAGCCTGAGTCCCTCTGCCCAGTGGCAGAACTGGATGTACAGTACCAATATGACCATGTAGTGTGTGTGAAGTTATTCAGTAAGATTAAATAAAGCCAGGGCTCCTGTGTCCAGTAGTCCAGCCAGCACTTTATCTTCTTGGAAAAGGAAATGGAGGGACTTCCAGCCAGCAACAAACCCACAGCAACAGCTCTCAGGCAGGGCCAGCACAGGATGGCCTGTTGGATGTAGAGAAGCCTCCAGAAACAAAGGCCTGGGCATTTACTGTGCCAGTGGGATACTTCACTCTGCTCAACCACAGCCACATCACTGACCTGCAAGGCTCAGTTCTTCCCCAGATCTACTGGGCTGGTCCAGTGCTCCCTTTGCTGCAGGCTCAGCCGCTCTCAGTTTCGTTCACTGCTTTCATTCTTTTCAGTTCAGCATTGACTGACCCCATAAATGCATATGAATTTTTGTCTGCCCCTTTCAGTCTGAATCAGCATTCTCTCAATTGGGCATTGTAACCCCAAAAGGTTGTCAGCTCCAGTGGAAGAAACTTGTATACTCAGAGCAGGAAGATGAAAGTGTTGCCGTTCCAGGGATCCTGCCCAGTGATGGAACAGTTGCAGTATATAAATACTTATGGACACGGAAACTAATAACGATACCAAAAAGAAACAGTAACTCTGACCCTTGTTCTCCTGGCTCCTATCTCTTTCCTTTGTTTTGAATAGTGCCCCTGTGTGTGAGGTGAAGACATCTGAATGGGAGAAGGTGAGGTAAGAGTTGCAGGGACATTGCAGGGAAGCAGAGAGGGGAGGCTACAGCGCCCAAGAGGAAAGACTCCTGAAAATCTTACAGGAATCCTGGAGGTTGGAATGAAAGTTTCTGTCATGGCTCTGGAGGACAAAGCAGCCGAACAGATACTGCACCATGATCTGGAGAGAAGAGCTGAAAGAGATGATGCACATGACAGGAGGATGGTGACAAGGAGGTTTTACAGGGCTAGCTGCCACACTATAGTGATAGGCAAGCAACAAATAGGCAAGCAACAAACCATCTGCCCAGTGCCATTTGTTGCTAATTTAATGTAAGGCAGGGCCATGTTATTTTACTTATCCATGAATCACCAGTTCCCCCCTCCCTGGGTGAGGGTAGGCTGTGTTTGCGAGCACTTTCCTCATGCCAGCAGGAGGTATTAAATGAACCCAGAAAGGGCACATGGGGATTGGTGGGGTTAGAACAGGCACTCCAGGTGAAGCATGAAAGCCATGGGAAGACTAGGAGGCAAGTAGGCTCTGTGGCATGTCCCAGTGCCACATTTATCCAGATGAAAGGCCTGGCCAAAGAGCACCATGAGTCCCTTCTGCCTCATGTTCTGCCACCAGGCAGAAGGGAAAGATGCTCACATCTCACTCTAACAAAGGGGTAGAAGAAATCAGAATGCACACTCCCACCTGCGATTTCAGAGGTGCTCCCAGGTACATTAGTTTAGTATAAGTGCCCTACATTACTCTGTGGATGTTCTGTTTAGGGTAATCCGTACTCACCTTTCTGTCTTTCCCAACCCATCCCTATTGATGTTAGTGGGAGAGCACCTGGTTGGCCAGAGCAGCCTGGAGGGATCATGCTCAAACAGCCTGCAGCTCCTTGGAAAATGAAACACTGTGAGACTAAATCCACTTTTTTCTCCCAGAATTTCATTTCCTAATAAAACCAAAGAAGGCAGTCAACCTTCAATAACTAAATGTCATACTTTGATCATTATCGAACAAATCATTCTGATTTAGCATTTAGAAATGACTTTTCATGATGAGTATTTTAAATTCAGCATCATAATTAGAATACAACATGAAAAAAATTCCCAAAAAAAAGTCAAAATGAAACATTCTGATCTGTCTGAAAACACATATGTATACTTCTCCTTTGTAGGACAACACAATTTTTTTGAGTTTCACTCCAAGGAGGTGTGAAGCTGGATTTCAAAGCCCTACACAAAACAGTGCTGTTGCCCAGCTTTGTTTTTAAATAAATATCCCAGGAGTGGCTGAGGACAGCCTGACTGCAAAGGCAGCAATTTGGACAAAGTAACATTAGTAATGTGATAGGGAAGGTTCAGGACCCAGGCCTGGAGGACTGACTGCCATGGTGTAAGCATAGTGAAATGGAAGCTTTATGCTTTTCCTCTCCTCCACCAAGAGCAACCACCGCCTTTAACTTGTTTCAGGAGTTCTGGAAACCTGAGGGCAGAAAAGGCCTATGAACCCACAGGGAGACCAGGGTATGCATTTGGCCAGTGCTCTGTTCTATCAAGTTTGTAATGGTTTTCTGCTCCCCTCTTTTAAGCACCTACGAGTATCTAACATGCACACAACTGGTGTCTTTCATCTCTCATGCACAAAGCCCTTTCAAGGTGTGGGGGAGTGTTGTCATCATTTTAAAACTGGGGAGAAAATCCTAGTTACACAGCAAGGAGGGGAAACTTTAAGAAAACAAGGGAATATATGGGAAATCCCTCTAATTCCCATCCCTCCTATACTGACACAGTTATGGGTAGACTCACAAGTGAAGAACACTGCTGGAGCTATATGATTCAGAAGCAAGGCTGTTCCGCTGGTGGGGCTCCTGTCTTTATTTATTTATTTGCTTTGTACAAGAAGAGTCTCATTTATTGCTGCCTGCATAGCTAGACACTGCCCTTTAATCCTCTACTTTATCATGTGCTGTGAATTAAAAACCACAAGAGTATGAGAGCCCTTAAGGGCACAGCATCCATTTTGTTGTAGCTGTTCACAGCCAGCTGGGTTTACAGGAGTGCTTTTGTTTATCGCTTATCTGTTTCCTGAGCAAGGCTTTCTTTTGGTTTTATTTTATCTTTTTTTGCTCTTATTTTTGTTTTGTTTCTTTGTCCCAGATTTGAGGCAGGGAGTAAAAGGATGGATCTGGACAGGAAAGGAGAAAGTTGTGGTGGTTGGTAGCTCATATGCTTAGAGCTGAAAATACTGTGTCATTTCTAAAGTGATGGTTTGCTGTGTGCAGTTCCTGGGGTCATTCCTGCTCCTCTGTCACAGATGGCATCCTGCAGACAACTGATGCTGTTTTCCCATTTCAAACAAACCATGTGGGAGTGTTGAATGAGAAGAAATTTCCTGTCTCTTGGACACCTCCTTTCAGCTCCTTAATTTTGCCACCCTTTCCTCATTTTGGGTCTTAACAGCTCAGCCCAATAGAGCCCAACTCATGTGTAGAGGAATGCAGGGATAAACAGAGGACATGACTGAGGATGGTGGCCTTAGATGGAGGTACCACCTCTCAGAGGAGCTGGCATCTACCTGACCAGCCACAAAGCTCCCCCACTGCTCCTAGAACACATTGCCTTCAGCTCCCACTTATTCCACGAGCCCCATGGCAGACAATCCCTCTCTGTCTGCTCAATAGATCCCACTGGATAAAATGTTCCTCCTTTCCCAGCCACAAATGCTGTGTAGGTGGGGATGGATTGCTGCTGCCACGGAGGGCAACCTGTAGCAGCCCGTGTGCATAGAATCACTTCAGCATATTTGCATCAGAAAGACACTATATAAATGCATGACATGTTGCAGGGTCATGACCTGGAAATTGTCTCTTGCTGTAATTCAACAGCATCCTGCAAAATCACAGTGCTGCTTGGAGGAGAAATGCTCCCAGCTGTCAGGCCAAGCACTCCAATCTGTGCCTCTGGAGGATGTAATGAAAGAGCTGCCTTCTTTCCCCAGCTCCCCCACACTCCATCCCAGCAACGAACGGGGTGAGGGCAGTAATGATCGCTTGTCTGGTGGAACAGCAACTGCGGTGACCCTTTGTGATCCCAACGTGCTGGAGCCATCTCTCATCCAGCAGGCTCTTGCTGAGTCTGAGGGTGGGTGTTAATGGCTGCACAGAACTTGGGGCGTAGCCTAGGCACCCTCTCAGATGGGGCCTGCTGCTCCTGTAGCTCTGCCAGATGGAGTGGAGGAGGCAAGGAAAGAGAAGGGCTCTCACTGCTTTTGTGGGGGGTCCCGGCCCACCTGGTGCTGAGGAAGCTTTGAGGCACAGCTATCCTTGAACCCCAGTCTGTGTAAGAAGATCCAAGCCATAATAAGCATGAGGTTTGCTAATCAATCAGAAAATGAAGGCTTGGAGGCCAGCCTTTGCAGGCTGTTAGTTACCCTAAAGGGAAGAAATCATACCAGGCAAAATCTATACCTCCCCAAAATACCTCATTGACACAGCTGGGAGAAACTTTTCTGCGTATGTAGGTGAGGGCTCTGCCCAGCCAATGCTTCTGACCACAGAGGTCTCACCCCATGAGAAACACATCAGTGTGAAAGCTGTGTATCAGTGGAATCCCACTACAGTAAATGAACTGAAAAGACAGTAAGTAGAAGGAGGGTTTTGTCTCCCTTAAATTCATAGGCTCCATGAGGGCACACACCATTCAGCAATCAACGACAGTCAGCAGGGTCCAGCCGTGCAGCCACCCCAGTTCAGCCAAGCTAAGACACCGCTTAGCCCTGTACATATTTAGTCAGTTGCTTTTAGAAATAAAATATGTGCATGAAGAATGATTGATAGCAAAATGCATGATTGAAATGAGTTAATTACTTTTTCCATATGCTAAGCATTCACTCAAGCTCAAATCGCTATGAATACATGTTTGCAGTTTATGCTATATACACTTCAATGCTGGACATTTTGCAGTCTGCACATCCTCCTTGTACAGTTCCAGCATTATCTAGAGCAGATCTTTGCTATACATCTTGTTGACTACAGGCTTTCTGCTCACTGGTCCAGTGTCTAGCAACTACCAGAAATATCTAGAAGACAGCACCAGGGGTCCCAGGTCATCAATTACCTGAACATTTCCTGCATGCGGGATAAACTATCCACTAGGATCTGGAAACATGCTGGGGACAAAATTTATAATCTTGAAGGCAGAGGAGCCAATTATGAAGGAGTGGATACTTCATATTTGATTTTGACTGAAAGTAAAGAACTCCCTGAAAATCTGAGTTTATCAGTAGTTCGAATGAAAAGTGATTGTGCAAAGAAGGCATTCCTGAGCTAAAGAAAAGTATGATGTGAGGATAATGGACTCCAGAAAAGCGGGCAGCAGCAGCCTCAGGGGACCAGAGCAGGGAGTGTCTCTTGAGAATCTGAAGGATAAAAGAGCCTCAAACAGCTCGCAGTTGCCAAAAGGGATGATACTAAAGGCACGACAGCAAACTGTGCTTGTGCAGGGAAAAGCTCAGAAGCATGGGAAGAGAGCACTTAGGCTGCATCAGGAGCCCTTTGAGGACCCCAAATCAGAAGCTGGAATCAAATAAAAGGCAGAAAAAAGGGCATGCAATTAACAATGAGTCTCTAGGAATCACATAGGCATGGGGGAGCAGAGCCCCAGAATGACCATCCAGAGATACAAAAGGCAACAAGAAACAGGTCCATAAATACATGTAAAGTAAGAGGGGAGAAAAGGCAAGTCTAAGAACTCAAATAATATTTGATGCAAAAAAGGACCTTAAATGTTGCCTTTGTTTCAGTCTTCAAATCTTAACAAAAATAATTTTAATGAGGAGAAAGGAGCCCAGGGCAGAATTAGAAAAGAACAGACTCAAAAATATTCAGATGAGTTAGCTGTGTCCTTGTCAGTACATCCTAATGAACTTCCAGAAGAAGCTGCAGGAGCAGTCTCTGACCCATGAGCATTTTATCGTGACGAACTTGGGGAGGACACAGGAGGTGCCAGGCAGCTGGGAAAATGCAAGCTGGGTATCTAGCTTTAAATATAATCTCTATCATTAAAGAAGGTGGGAGCTGAGGATCAAGGAGATGAAGGGCAAATCAGCTTAACCCTGATTCATAGAAAGATATTAGAGGAAATCATTAAATGACCAACTGATGAGCACTAGAGTATAACTATATTCTATGATTGTAACTGTTCTCGTGGCTAAAGAGGAAGCAGTCAGTTTGATATCTCATGACTTGAACAATGTTTTTGATGCTTTCACATAAGATTCTGCTAAACAAACCAGGGAAATGTGGTCTAGATTAAATAACTAGAAGGCAGGTGTATAATTGATTAACAAACTGCTTTCATGGTAGTTGTCAGTGATGTACTGTTAAACTGGGAACAGCTTTCAAGCAGGACCATTTTGGACTCTGCTTTTTTCAATAATTTTTATTAATGATTTAGATGATGAAATGAAAAGTGCTGTTACAAAATTTGCAGATGACACCAAGCTTGGAAAGCACTCTGGAGGATCAGATCAGAATTTGAAATGATCTTAACAAATTGGAGAAATCAACAAGATGAAATTCAATAAAGAGAAATGCGAAGTGCTACACTTAGGAAGGAGAAATCAAGATCCCAAAGACAAGATGGCAATGCTGTGACAACATAGGTCAGTTTGGTCCATCAGAGTATTGAAAGGAAGGCTGGGTGTACAGTACCGATCTTTCCTTTCTCTGTTCTGGGGACTGCACCCTCTTTGGGACCTCACTTGCAGATAAAGGAAGGCAAACTGAAGAGATTCTGGAGATGATGGACAGGAGTGAGGAGAATGAATGCTAGCTCCTCTCCCTCCCTGGTTCAGCCTGTTCCCCACTCCCTGCTGAGTGTTGTTCTGCAGCCTTAAGTCTTGGCCACTAGCAGATTTAAAAAACATGTTAGGTTGTTTAAAGAGCTTGTCAGGTTTGGCTGGAATTGATCCTGCTTCAATGTAGAGGGATGCCAGATACTAGATGCCCCTTTCCCAGCTTGTGTTTCCATGAAAAGATGCCTCTGGCTATCTCATCCAGGTTTATCACCAAGGACTATCTTGCATTAATAATGATGGATAAAGTACAGGGAGCACAGTACTTTGCACTGAAAAGCAGTATTTTTTGGAAGGGTCCACTGGGAGCTCAGTGACTCATCTCCCACACGTCCATTGAGGTACTTGCAAAGCTGGCATGAGACAGAGGTTCGTGGTTATTTCTAAAGCACTTTGGAATGGAGCAATCTCATAGGGCTTATGAGAATTTGGGATGTGGAGTGCAACATAACTTGAACAAATGAAGAACACAGAGCAAGAGTCATTGGTCTACTGTACTGCACTACAGACCTATGGTTAGGCAATATAACTGAGCCTAAAGGGACCATCTGTGACTGGGGATGTCCTTTGTGGTATGCAGAGCCCGCCAAAAAAACATTTTGCTGGCCTTGTTTTTATACCCTTCCTTGTACTGTTAGCCACTGCTGGAGACAGGATGCTATGATAAACAGACTTTGGCCTGAACCAGTACAACCACTGAACCACTACAGTGACATCAGCCTTGTCTCTGGGTCTTAATACTCACCCTTAATCATGTTCCCATTCCTGACTCTCTTGTATTTCAAGTGTGCAGAAGCTCCAAATTAGCTGTGGCAATCAGTAGATCATGGACATTAAAGTGCTTCCACCAGTGCTAGCTCTGTTGCAGACTGCATCTTGATCAGCTAGAAAAGAAATAGCCTGATTATTCCCGTTCTGGGATGAAAACGAAAGCAGGGTATTGGGTAAATTGCAGCGGCAAGTCTTTCCCCAGAGTCAGCAGTCTTATCAGCTTGCTCTCTCCCAGATGCTGTGGGCATCCAGTGACTGTGTATACAACTGCACTGAAACAGCCCTTGCATAGCCAGTCTGTATTGATGATCCTCACCTGTTGCTTTAGATCCAAGATACTAATGTAAGGAGTGTGTACAGTGTGATAAACTGTAGTTGGAGCATAACCTATTGCCAAGGCATTGCCATGTTTATCTGTGCCGGGAAGCACAAAGCAGCTTCTGGGCTCTGGGAAGCAAGGCCTCCATCCAGGAAAACATCACCAGTCCAGACTTGGATCTGCCCTCATGACTGGACTCTATAGAGCTCCAGAGAGCTGACCATGGACTAAGCCTCTGCATGGACTCACGAATAATAAAGCCACATGAGAAAGAGCAGAAAAGTCTGAGTCTAATATATACTGAGAGTGAACTCAATGGAAAGACATTGATATGGTTTCCTGTGCATACAGGTGTTCCAGATTCAGCATATGTTAATTCAGAGCACAGCAGTGGGTTAACCTCTCTCTTCCTCCTGCTCCCCCAGTTTTAGCTCAGAGATACTACTGCTTGTCCTGGAAACAGTACAGCCACATTAATGTGGCAATGCAATCAGACTCAGACTGTTTTTGCAGACTTCACTGCAGGGCTAATGATCCCACCACATATATAGGCCAGCTCCAGTTCCAGAGCCACCTGGGAAGTCTCTTAATGACACAACCCTCTGCAAACAAAAAATCTAAGAACATAGGAATAGGCCAAGGATCCATCTTGCCTGCTATCTTGTCTCCATCAATGACCACAAACAGACTAAAGAGTAAAATAAGAACAAGGAAATTGTATGTGATGTTTCCCCTGAATACCCCCCCCCCAGCCTTCAACAATTTTCAGCTCAAGGAATTTCCTCTCATGCTGGTCCAGGCAGGTGTCTGCATAGGAAAGGGCAAATGAAAACAGCACATCTTCACTGCCTGCATTCTGAAGGAGCCTCAGTTCATGAACACCACAAACAAGGAATTTCGTGGATGAGACAACAGTCTGGACCGACATGGATTTGCATGAAATTCATAGAGGTTTTCCTCCTCAAAAGGATGGCTTTCACAGAGAATCCATTGAGAACAGATTTTCTGAAGCAGACAAGGAAAAGATAAACTTGGAAGGAGTGGGAATGGATTAGGCCTCTACCAGAATCCATATGAAATTCTCATATAGACATTTCTGAGCTGAAAAGAGAGAAGTTCACACCAACATGTTATCTTCCCCACATATACAGGATTTGGCTTCTGGAATAGTTGCTTCTAGTTGCATGCTTCTAACAGAATACAGTTATTCCTGAAGGATTTTCCACTTAAGTCTGGTCTTTAATTGAAAAGATTCACCTGAGTTAACAAGAACGATCCTCAACAGGGGATGTTTCTGGAAGGGGGTGCACAAAGCCGAGCATAGGAATTTCAATCATAATTTAACTCAGGCAGACAAAATTTGTTTCGACAGGAGCATTAAACTTCCTGTAGCTTGATATAAACTGATGGGCTCTTGCTTACTTTTGGCATTCACTGTTGCAAATGAATCACTGTTACTTCCGCCTCCCTGCCCACCCCTCTGCTTGGTTCCTTTTTAATTTTACAGCTTCCTGAGCTTGACACCGGGAAATCGATAAGTAATTTAGAGCCCGGCAAATATAGAAGAAAACAAGTTATTTTGTACTTTTATAAATATTTGGAAACCAAAATTATCTAAGAAAACAGGTGCTCATTTGACTCAGCAACCCATCCATCAGCATCACACAGTTAATTGCATAAGATCATAAACATTTATAATTAGAAGGCAAACAAACAAGAATTTTATAAACAACCCTCTTGAATCAGGCTGCACATTAAATATTTGTGATAAGGTAATTAAGAATAGATTTACATTCCTGGCTCAGTGTTTAATACTTGGGAGAATGGATTTGAGTCTATGGAGGATGTTGTACAGCCAAGGAGAAAATACTCAATTTGGGCTCTTCTATCCATGGCTTAAAGTGGTTTCAGAGAAACATTCGGCGAAACATTGATCAGAGTGGAATTTCATTCATTACAGATCAGACAGTTCATTTAAATATATGTCTAACATCCCTTGTCATGGACCAATCCACTTTAGACCTGCTTCAAAGGTCTGTTTCCTTCCAGATCCTACTGGATCTGCAGATTGTCCCTAAAGTTCTGCTTTTTCTGGTTGATACTTTGATCAGAAAATGTTAGAATTTTCAACTGCATTTCAAAGTTCGGAATAAAAACCCACATTTCTGTGTTAAAACATCATCGTGTTTGCTTATGAAAAGCTGGCATCACTATGGGATTATATCTGTGCAGTCTCAGTGGTGTATGGGATCTCTCTCATACTCAGCTCATCTCTGTGCCCAGCTTCATTCCCTGTCCCAAAATAGTCAGATTTAAATACTTAAAGTATTTAATGTGATTACTTCTACAGCCATTAAGCAAGCTCAGCACCCCATTAAGATGTATGTGAGAGCTCCCCTAAAGCTAATTTGTGATCAAGACAGCATTGCTCCTAGTTATGTTTAGAACCAGAAAGGCTAGAAACTCAATCTGTATTGAAGCTAGAGTTCAAACTCTGTAAAATCTGATGTAAAGTCTAAGAAGCTAGGTGGCTGTATCCCATAAGTGAGTACAGGGAAGCTCAGCCCTAAGGGTAGGATGGCCTTCAGATATTTTGATTTTTTTATATATTACAGGTTTGCTCCAATAATTAGCTGCTGTCAGAAACCAGAGGAGTCTGGAAAAGCTGGATGGAGGGTAAAACCCTAGCGTTTGATTCATCAGGGATAGCAGTGAACCACTTTGTTTGAACAGTGGTGACCTTCTACCCACACACTGCTGGTCAAGGAAACCTCTTGGTTTTGGCATGACTTGACTCTTAGATCTTGGGCATCTTTTGTTGTTTGTTTTTATATTTACACACATGCAATAGATAGGCAAGACGGCTGCTCCTTCCAGAAACATTTCTGATAGTCTTGATCCTAACCAAGTAATAGTAAAGCCATCATTATTAAGAAAAATGAAATTAACCATGTGCTGTCTTGCCCAGCACATATCTTACCTGCTGGTTTGGTTGCAGTCACATGGGACACAACTGTGCTTCCCTAACAGACAGATTACTAACTACCCCAAAAGGTCTCACTTGGAGACTCAGAGCCCCTCATTCTGCATAAACCCTACCCTTACATGAAATAGCTCTAGCAAAGCTTATTAGTTGTATTGCATCGTGTCAACTAAGCCAGTCTACTTGAGATGTTCCAGTTTCCTTCAGCTTCGGTGGATAAGAACAACACAGTGTTGCAAGCCCGGCTGTTTCTCATGGATTCAAAGCATGTAGCCAGAGCCTGGTAGCTTGAATAATAACTGTGCTTAATGCTCAGGTAAAGTCATCTTCTAAACAACTTCTAACATTATCTAATCCTTCCAACCCTCTTGCAAGGGTGGGGAGGATGCCAGAAACCACTGGGAGATGAACTAGTTGATGGATGGAAGGGCCTGAGCTGCTCAGTGTCTTTGAAATGCAGACAGCATTGGAAGTCAGGTGTCCTAATGGCCAGTTACTGCATCTGGATGTCAACTCTGGTATATGCAGATTGCTAACGGGATACGTACCATGTGCATACTCAGTGTTAGTACATATACTGTGCAAGTCCACCTGCATTTTCTTTTAAGTGTGGTTTTTCTCCCCTCAGAAGGGAGCAAAGAGGTATCATTGTACCCGGTTTGCAGATGAGCAAATGTTCACCTAGGTCAACAAAGAACAATTTACAGGTATAGATCCTTTTTCTGTTCAATTCCCATCTCTGGCCTCCATACACATCTGTTCTGCTGCTGTGTGTGTGGAGAGAGACTTGGTCTGTGCACACACATGACGTTGGTGCAGCAGACGTCACCAGCACGTCAGTTCCAGTGACACCCCCTCCAAACGCACACTGTTAGCTTGGTGAATCATGCCTATGCAGCATGCAAAACCAGTCCAGTGATGGATAAACCTCAGACATTTATTGGTAAACGGATATTGGTTTGCTGTAAGAGCATAACTCACCCTGCTGCATTTAAGACCTGTTTATTGATTGCTAAGATAAAGCTGTAATGCATTTAATTCAGGGGAAAAGGGATCCAGCAGAGCAGGAGCACCGGTGCTCTGCCAGTCAGTAATTAAAAAACATGATTTATCATTGAATAACACTGGCTAAGGGAGAGCTGAGCTAACCAGCTAGCTAGAGGGAGTGATGCTGGGGTAGGTTTATGATACTTCCTAAAGTTTTGTTTCTGTTTTTATGTTTATTTCTTTCCCCCTTCCCTCCAGGTCTAATAATACACGAAGGGCCCTCGGTTTACCGGATTTTTAAACGGTGGCAGGCGGTCAATCAGCAGTGGAAAGTGCTGAACTATGACAAAACAAAGGACATGGAGGAACAAAAAACAGGGACCAGGACAAATCAGCGCCCCTCCTCCCAAACCACCCACTCGTCCTCCACTGGTGGTACAGCCACTAACTCCGCTCCAGCCGACAGCGGGGCCCGGGCTGCCGGCCATGCCACAGGCACCCTCTCTGACCACCACTGTGCTTATACCATCCTGCATATACTCAGCCACCTGAGGCCTCACGAACAGAGGAGCCAGTCTAGTAGTAACAGAGAGCTCGTCATGAGGGTCACGACGGTCTGAGCCTAGGAATTCAGGAGGCCTTAACACGAAGCGGAGGAGACAAAGAACTCATAAAGCAGAGGAGCATGGTGTGCCTTTTTCTTTCTCTTTCTTTTTTTTTTCTTCTTCTTTTCTTTTTTGGTAACTGCACAAGATGTAAGAGGCGGCACTTGGCCAGCTGAGGAAAAAACAGGTGGAGGGAGAGCTGCACACTCATGCTAAAGAGGTTAATGTTTTCCAGCCAGTAAAAAAAATACAAATCACAAAAAAACCAACAAAACAAGTGCAATACAGACTAAAAACTGAGCAGGCAGAGTTCTGGGGAAGCAGAGGAACAGATGGTTTAGCATGTCTTTCAAATTCTCTTACCTGGAATAGGTAATGCTGTATACACACACCCCGTACACACACACACACGCACACACACACAAGTGTGAGATTTATAAAAACAATGAAGGGAATGAAATATTTGGGGTATTTTTTTCCAGACTGTGGTTAACCAGGGCTATGAGTCGTTTTGTTTCATGAGTCATTCTGGAACCTTGTTCGATTTACCATAGGATATTTGAAGTGAAATGGCTGGGGATTTTTCAGTATTGATTTACCCCCCCAAAAAAAAAGAAAAGAAAAGAAAAGGAAAAGAATTGAATCACCTCACCAAGAAAATTTAACAAAACCCAAGCCTACCCAGATTTTGCCAAAACAAAAATTCTGATTTTTTGTAATGTTCTTGACAAAGGGTTTGTGAGGGTGGAGTTGCAGGGGGTGAGGGTGGGGGGTGGCCTTCCATGACCTTTATTTGACATATAGACATTTCTGGCAAATTTGTAGAAACGCTCTGCAGGTGTTTCAAGCACAAGTACTGGCATGATTTATGCCTTCATAACCCCAAATCCAGCATCCAACTCTTCCCACTCACACACATCATTTTCGATACATACGTTCCAGGTTAATTTCCTTCCATTTTTCTCCAGTCACAAGAAGGTGACCCACCTCAGTGGGTTGCTTCTATCTTGCTGATTCAGACACCCATACATTAGAAACATACATCATTTTGGTGTGTGTATCTCTGCTGCTCAGTTTGCAACAGGGTCTCACTCAGTCCTGTAGGCTGAGCCTTCTGCGTCCAGTTTGTTAGTTTATTCTGGAGTCTATTCCATTCAATCATTCAACAGAGAGTTAGTCTGAAGAGGGAGCACAGTTGGTGACTGAATATATTACGCTTCTAGTAAGTCTCCTTTTCTGGGATATATCTACAAAGGTACTGGTTGCTCTTCAGGAACATTCTCTTTCAATGCACAATGGCTGAATCATTTGTGGATATTAAAGGGACACTGTCAAGTACTTTTTAAATAGTTTTTAGGATTTGGGCTTTTTTTACTCTCCATTGTTTGTAATATTCTCTTACAAGCTTGAAAATAAAATTTCTTTCCCTACTGATTTTGTCCTTTTCCATTTGGGCATGTACTGTTCTCTCCACTCACCCCATTCCTTTCACCATCCCCACCGTTCTGCTGCGACAAGAAGTCGAGTGTGGTTCCATGTTACCGATCTCATGCTCGCTGTCCTCGCACCATGCAGGGTATGTCCCAGCTCTAAGGGGTTGAGCTTGCTAGCGTAACTGCCACAAAGGAAGCGTACAAGTAGAAACATTAAAAATACAGAGATTAGCCAATTCAGGAGCAACAGCTCAGCAATTCTAAAACAATGGGCTTACAGCGATCAAGCCTGAACTCAGCCCCAAAAAAATTAATTTAAGGGCTTTAGCCAAATGGTATGCATTTTGCAGAACTGCTGAGCAATGTTGCACAATGGCTGTGTCTGACTGCCCTTTTGTCACTACACCAGCACCTCTCACAGTTCTACTAGAGCCAGGGCAGATGTGAGTCACCAGCTCCTTTGGCAGCTAGGCCGTCATGCGTCAGGTGTTTCTGGACTGGGGAAGATGTCAGACTTTAAGTTCCATGTTTGAAAATATCAGTCATTCTGCACATAGAAGAGGGAGGTTAGCATCTTAAGGCAGGTCATATTTTCCACCTCAATTACTTGACAGTGTCCCTTTGAATATCTGAATACAACAGAACAGGTACTTCTCTGGCAGAGAATGTGGGAGATGAAACACCAGCCAAGAAAGCTGACTTACTGAGGATCCATGTGAACAGCATGGTTTCTGAGACCACTGTACCTTTATCTGACCAATCTTACTATCTACCAAAGACTGCTTTTGGCTGAGGGGAGGGAAGGGATATTGGTGGGAGGAGGGAGAGGGAAGGGGCAATTCTGATCATCTCTAAAAGCAGCTACCCCCAAAACCAAGGTGTTGGAACAAACAGGTCTCTGGAAGAACCGCTTCTGCTCCACGATAGAGAGAAACCCAGTCAAGGCGAGCAAATACAGCAGCCTCTCACCCCCACGCCTGTCCTGGAAGTTCTCCTTGTTCCAAGAGATGGGTAATTGTGGTGGTTTTGGGAAGGGGGGGCATACACAGCAGAAGAAATAGCTGTGAGATGTAATGTTATTTCCTTCCCAGTCTTGTATTCATTTAATATGGAGAAGTCAAATTCCTGTAATTTGACTAAAGGCTAAAAGTTTATAAGGTCAGAAGCACAAATTGCCATCTAAGAGTGGCGTGATCTAGTAATCTGAGCACACAGGACTCTGCATACTCTCACTCCAGCTCTGCCACCAACTCTGTAGCCTTGGGCTGTTTGGCTCAGTCCCCCATCCACACAAAGGGGGAATAACAATACGTACCTACCTCACAGGGGTGTTGTGAGAATCCACATTCGTAAAGCCTGTTGAAGTGCTAAGTCTCGTGTGCGTACCACAGGTAGCCACGAAGTGCGTGGTGGGGGTGAGTGGTGCTGCCCTTTTGCTGGTTATAGTCTGAATCACTCAGCGAGGGCTCCATGGGACCTCTCCTGCTCAGAAATCCTCCTTGACCCAAAGGGGAGGGTGTCATCTGAGTCCCCTCTCCTCCATCGCATGACATTTTAAGCAGCTATGAGGTGCAGGGTAGTGACAGACATGAAGTCCTACTTGACCAGGGATTTGCTACAACATTTTCTATATCTGTGGGGTTTGTTGGTTTGTTTTTTCCATATATTGCGCTTAGAAATAAACTTTCCACTTAGGGCTGGTGGTTCGGGGTCTCTTCTGTTGCATGGCAATGTATACAAGTCTTATTGTCTGTCTTACTGTGCAAATGATCCCACAGCCCCATTTCAGAGATGGGTATGGTCTGAGCCTTTTCATATTGGCATAAGACTCAAAAGCCTGTCTGGATTGTTTAATATTTAAACAACACTATGAACTTGTCAATTGTAAGTGTTCTGTGCAATACGAAGCATGTCATTACCTGGCTTGATGGGCAGAGGGGCAAAACTTGTTCAAAGAGCTTCATACACATGCCAGCTTGGAGCCGAAAGGCTGCCACCAGCAAAGCAAACTTGGGGAAGCCATTGGAAACTGTTTTCAAATCAGTTTATTCCAGAACAAGGTGCTTCTGAGTTTATGAACTTCTAGGCTGTCAGCCTGAGAGAACAAGTGCAAATTTAGTGTCGGGTTTGGGATTTTCTTCTCCCTCCCCCCAGCATTGATGGCAGAAATACTGAGGAGGGTTCTCTTCCTTCCACAGTACTGTGCTCTCGTCTCCCCCAATCTCTTTGTGCCATCCTCTTTGTGCTACTATGCAGGACTTCAAAACGTGCAAATGGAGACAGTATGCTCCTGACACATGCAAAGTACATTGTGTATAGGAGGGTTCTGGCAGATTGAAAAGATGAGGCAGAGCTATGCTACAGAAGGTATCTCTTCTTACTGACATCTTTCCTCTGGTGTTGTCTGTTGGATCCTAAAGAGATATTATTTGTATTTTGTCACAAAGCAGTCAGACCAGCCTCCACCAGCAAACAAGGCTTGCAAAGAGTCTGGCAGCTGTTTCTCCCCATGGAGATAATTCCAGGTCCTGTCACTGTGGAGACCCCTCAGTTCTTGGGCTTTGTCATCCTTCAACTCTGTTTGGAGGTGGTCAGTGTGGAGGACTGTGTTCAGCCATCATCAGAGATTGTTTGTGTGGTCCTGCTCATTCTTGTGGTTTCTCCTACAGTCTCCTGATTTTCTGTCAGTTTTGACAGGTCTTTCTGGTAATGTTCTTTAGAGGTGTTTTATTCTGTGTGAGTTGTCATGCTGTTTTTGCCTGCAGAAACATCAGTGTTAGCCTCCAGCTTCCACGGCTCTTCCATTCTTGCCATTCAGTCTCTTGCTAAATATCCGCTTCCAAGCTCAGATCCTCTTCCTCTGTGCTTGCCTTGGCTCAAGCACATGCACTAACCCCAAGGGTGACCAGAGAACACAGGGACCATGAAGACACTACATAACAGTCAGACTCTGTAAGCCTCAGTAAGTTTTATTTGATATATATTCACTTTGTCACTCTCAGTGCCTGCTGCTAATTGGTTGCCACAAAAGACTGTAACACCGGAGAAACCCATACATTGAACTAACAGTTGGTTTCCAATTTCAAATGTCAGCAGTGATGGGCTGTCTTTCAAGTAAATCAAGCATGTTCCCTTTCGACTGTGGTAATTCATGTGGGCTGTGGTTTCCCAAGGGAGGTGCTGAACAGGTTTATATCTCACCTTACTGTGGTGGGCAGACCCAAGGAAAGAGCAAGTCTGACATAGGTGTGAGTCAAGAGAGGCATCAGTGGCCTGCTGCATTTTCACTCAGGGAGACAGGAAAATACTGCTCATGTCTGCCAGTTCTCTGACGTTGCTCAAAGCTCTTTTTCTGTCAGCAGTAAAACATCAGAGCCAATGCCTGTAGATGGAGGACATCTGAAGACTATCCTATTCTGAAGATCATCTTCTACCCACATCTGATCGGCAGTCATCCAAACTTCTATTTTCTTCAAGAGAAAAAAAAAATTTCTTTGCCAGACCTCTCCCATGTCTCACAGGCTCCTTGACGTGTTCTAAACAGGCAAGTATAAAAGCACACCAGGTCATAATGCAGCAACTTTGACTAAGCAAAGCACTGGAGATGGGAACCCTGCCTGTCCTTCGATGTATGAGCAGGCTGCACCACTAGTATTTCCAGCCTGTGGACTAACCACCAGGACTGCTGCACATCAAGACTGAGAGCACAAGGCCAGAGGACCTATTCCTTATTATCTCTCAGTCAAGCCCCTGAAGGGAAAAATCCCTGCAGTAATTGCCTTGGTGGACAGCAGTGCATTTGCCTTAGTGATAGTGGCTGGGGATCCTAACATCCCTTCTCCTCTTTACCTCACATGTGATGCCTCCTTTTCTTTCTTGAGTCACCAGATTCATCATCCTCTCTGCTGTACCTCACTCCAGCTCTGAAGATCTCCTGAGCAGAGGCAGACACAGGATTCCTTAAAGACCAGTTTTACAGTCTTGCTACAGATTCTTCATGCATTCAGACAGGCAAATTCATTTTACTGATGGCCAATGGCATATTTGAATCCAGAGAGGAGAAACAAGTACATGAGCTTATTGCATTGACCTTCATATCCCCTTCCACCTTGAGGGAGATACAGTGAAAACATCAATTGGTTTCCGTATGACAGCAATAAGCTGATGGCTCTAGGAACATTTCCCAGAGTAACGCAAGCCTGACATGCTGCAGTTACTGAAGGCAGTCTTTGATCTCATATCTATCATGCTGGATACAAGGAGAACAGAATCTGACACTTCAGTGCTGTTTATACAAATGTCAAAAACTATCTCAGTTCATTATTTAAATTACCTCCAGGTCAGTGGGTGAGTATCTCCTTTGAAGAAGAATGATGTTTTCTCTTCCAGAATTGGAATTGCAAGATAAAATATACATACACACACACACACACACACACACACACACATATATATAACTTGTCCTGAAAACAGAAAAAAAAGAAAACGACAAATAAACCTGACGGAATACCTAACTATATTGAGTAAGTCTTGATAGAAGCCAGGAAGTTGCTATGTGGAAAGTACTACATATGATTCAACTTCAGGCAAAGACAAGACAGAAGAGGGAAATGACTTTATGTGATCCTTGGTTCATACTCATTGGTGTATAGCATTTAATTAATGCATAAGTATGTGGAAAACAGACACTCAGTTACAACAGTGGAAAACAGATTGAAGACTCCTCAAACTTATCTGAGCCATACTCAAACAAGCACAAAGATGCAAAAGCACAAACACCTGCCATCACAACTGTTTGACAAGAGGTGGATTTTTGAACAGGGAGAAGGACAGAGAGAAATTCTTTTCCAAGCCACATTGACAGTATTGTTCCCAGCTTGTTTACTACCTATTATTAACACCCTTTTTTTCCAAAGCATCTTAGGTTAGAAAAAAAGGGATGGGGGGTTATGATACCCAGGACTTAATGAATTAAATAACAGTAGAAAAGAGGTGCTAAGGGGAGATGTTTTGTTATATGATGCATCAAGATGTGTTTTACCAAACAGAACTTGGATATCAAATTCTGTTCCGTGCCTGCTCAAAGAAAGTCGGAGTAACTGAGTCTCCTCATAATCGAGGAGTCTGAGTCTTCATAGAGCTTAAGCTTCTACAGGGGACAACAGATTTCCTTTGGATGGGACAGCCAGCATCAGCCAAAGGTGCTTTGCTTCCAGTTGCACACCTCTATGGCAAGATGACACCCTGTCTGTTACTACATTACATCTGTACCATGTGAGCTGGTATACAGGGGCTCAAAGGTCTCACGAAGGTCAAGCATATCATTCATGCAGGCACCAGCTTCGGTACTGGTAACTAGTCAAGAAGAAAGATCTTTCCCAACAGGGAGAAGGCTGTTGCTAGCAATCCATTACTGAGCAGTGGGAGCATCCATCAGTTTGTATCAGTTTTGACATCAATAATCACAAGAATTGCAAATGCCCTGTATGCCCCAGGGAACGAATGACCCTATCTCATCCTTTCACAGCCCAAGATGGTAGTAGAGCTACTCTGGCCTAGCTTTTCTTTAAAGACAGCTTTCCTTTAATACCCAGCCTGTCACACTTCCCTAGAAGTTTTTCCACTGCACATTACAGAGGTTCAGTTTAGTCCTTTTCTTTAGCAGGACAGAGTTCTACCTAACCCACCTGATCACCTTTCCCAGCCACAGAGAAAAAATTTATGTTCTGCAAGCAGCTGATCTCAGTATCTTTGTTCTTATGAGATTATATTCCCCTTTTCTTTCACTCACTACTCTATCATAGTCTCCACTTTCCCTTGCAAAGGGGTGATTCGTTACCCACTGAATGGCAAAGTACCTTTCTGATATGAGAGTGTGGACAGCCCTTCTCCTCCTTGTTAACAGGCCCACAAACTTTCCTCCACATCCCTCTAGGCTGGTGTGTCCAGCAGAACCGTTTTTCATGGAGTTTGGCTTCTTGTTCCAGAAGAGCAAACACTTTCAGTCATTCCCTTCACTGCTATCGAGCTGTGGGACAACAGCATGGGAAATCTTTTGTTCAATTCTTCGCCTCAGGATAACTAGAGTGGATGATGAACGTAAGCCAAAAACACAGTGAAGACAAAGCATTTGAATTTCGGACGGTGATAAATCTGGGTGAAGTCTGCCCAGGTGTGAGGGGAGCAAGAATCTGCTTTGTAAGGTTTATACACAAAATGGCCTTGTCCCTAGAGTTTTTAGCTCATACACATCAGTTCTCCATTATAAACAAACCCTCTGTAGGCAACGCAGGCCAGGCTTGAGGGGGAAATCTTCCTCACACCACAAGCACAATCAGCCCATAGCTATGCATCAACCCTTTCAGGACTTCTGCCCCAGAGAGGCAGAGAGTAAGAAGGGAGGTAGCTAGAGGGGATGGAAAGAACGCTTCTCTGGATCTGCATCCCCAGCAGGCAGAGTCCCCAGTAGGCTGATTCTGCATCTCCTCACATGGTATGAATCCCCTTTGAAATCATTCCCAAGGACTAGACTGATCCTTCACTACTACAGGGTCTGCCAAGGAGAGATCAGTGGTGTCTCTGCATGGATCTCTGAGGCCTGTTAGTAGGGTACCGAATAGGGCCTTGAACAATCACTATGTCCACTGAAGGATGAGATGAGACAGTGGCGTGTCCATGCAGAAGTACTCTCTTTGAGACTTTCCACATAGATGTCTGTGGGGTTGGGGTGGGGTGGGGGGGGATTGGTTTTGTTCAGGGCAGGAAGCATGGGAGGGAAGGGAAGGCTGTAATGTAAGTCAAACAATCAGCCATGAGGGAGGGATTGACTAAGAGGAATGACCATGTTGACTGTGTTACTGTCCCGTCATTCTCCTGAACCCAGAATGGAAACTTCCAAGTGCTCTTCATGAGCTTACGTTTATTAGAAAACTATTCCTGGGTGTTTAAGGTTGTTTTCTAATGAAAATATACATAATAAAAAGCAAATTAAAGACTCTGTTAATCTTTTCCTCTCCTTCTCTGTTAACCTGTAACACACACTGTGAAATTTACCTCCTCCTTGTTTGTTTACTGCCATTCCTGGTCAATAAAAGTCTCTTTCTTTCTGGTCATGATCCACACAGGGCCTTATATAGTAAGCTTTTGTCTTCTGCCTTCACATGCCAGAAGTCAAGATTTCACTTAGAGGATTTTGGGGGGGGGGGGGGGGGCAGCCATAGAGTCTCCCCATCCTTCCCCCAGGAAACCAGTGCCAGATAAGCTCTTTTCTTTTATACAGGTCTATTCCACTAAGTCTATGGAAATGCACAGAGAGATGAAGAAGGGAGCAAAGGGTGAAAAAGAAATGGGCAGGACAAGTACCTGCTTGGAAAGAAACAGCTGTGCTAATCAGAAAAGAAACAGAAATATACAGAGGACAGAAAAAAAAAGTGGATGGAGGAGATAAGACAGTGGGAGCAGGGACTGGGTTGAGAAGGCGGTGGGAAGCAGGGATAGGACTGGCAGAGAGAAGGGAGAAGCAAGAGGGGACAGAGATGAGGTGCAAAAAGGCTGGCGACAACTATTGATGACGGAAGTAATGACACTGATGGTTTGGAGAAAAGAGGGCAAGATGAGCCCTAGAAGGATCCTCAGGGAAAGGATGAAGGGAGCTACAAAATACTGGCAGACTGGACTTCCCAGGGTCCTGTCCAACCAGCCTTTCTACAAGACCATGGCCAAAAATGAGTCCTTCACAGATTACAGCCTGATAAACAACCTTCTTGTTAGATTATAACCCTCAATTAACACAAAGCTGCATCACCCAGTCTAGGCAAATGCAAATTACTACACGCATCATCTTCCTGTAACTCATTATTCTTGCCAAAAAGTATTATTCCTAATTTAAGAAGGCCTCCCAGGGTTTGTTTGTGTCCACACAGCTACATTGCTAAAACCATAATGTGGCGAGCACCTGCTCAGTCCAAAACTAATTTCCTATACCAGCCAGCCAGCGCTCTCCTGAATTGTAGCAGCCAGAACACTATGGTCCTTGCCAACTCACTGGATTTTGGAAGAACAGAGATAGTGAAATGCTGAGTTGCTATAAAGAGATAAAAGGCTGTCTGTAAAACGGGGAGGTTTGAATGATATTGCAGCTTATATTTCCTCGCACACAAACAGAAGTATTGCCAAAACATTGGGGTCTGAGCTCAAGCTGCAAAATTCAGAGACAAATTTTAAGTATCGGTGCCTTGAAACTAAAGTGATTTCCAGGCAGGACGGTTGCAGGAAGTTTTTAACTACCATGAACACAGGAGTATTTTGGTTTGGAAATGGGTGAAGATTTCAAAACCTAACCTACAATGAATGCAGGTGTATCCGTTCAGGTGATATATTTACCTGGGCCCTGAAAAGAAAATCTGTTTTGAGAATTTCAAGCAACAAACACCACTGCCATCCATGCAGAAGTTGCTCTGGAAGAACCAGTTCCCAAAGTGATCCAACAGCATTTTGTTCAACATTCTGAGGATGTCAGTCCCCGAAGAACATGGCTGACAACTGTCTACAATTTCAGTGATAAAATTCCTGATAATAGAGATCTGTAAAATGACCAGATTATTTTGAAGGAGATCACATAAGGGCCTGACATAAACCTGACAGAAATCAGCAGGGTTCTTTATTAGACAGTGGGTACCTAGGATCAGGCCTGCACCCCGGGCATTTTGTATTCCCAGCTCTTCAGTATTCACAATTTCTGGTTTCACAACAAAGAGACAAAAGCACAGCAGAGTAGTAAGCGGAATCTCACTGTTAAGCCAAGTCAGTCTCATAGCACAGTTTGCAAAAGCTACTGTTTTTACCATCCACTACAAAAGTGCATTACAACGCACACAATGCACTAATATCCATTGATCTTAAAGCACCAGCTTTGCAACAAAGGACCTGTGAATCTGCACACCTATGTCCAGTCATGCTTACAGGTGTAAATGCGCACCTGTGTGAGCTGGCATTTAAGTTGCCAAGAACACACAAAAAATTAGTACAAGGCAAGCCCCAGGAATGAGCACCAGCTATGCTGTGATGACTCCTGACCTGACCTGCTGTGCATGGTCTTACCGCCCATGGAACTAACAGCAGCTTGTGCAGAAACATAGTTACCTTGCATCTGCCAGGGGAAAAGAGCCTGTTCAAAGGCAGTTATGGTAGATTAGCTGAAATATTGTGAGCTCATTACCAGGGTCACTAACATACCATATACCCATATCCTGCCAAAAATTAGTCAACATTAGCCCTATGCATCCAGGAAAGACACAGTCACTGAGTTACACATCTTATAAAGAAGAATAACTGAAGTTCTCCCCTCCCTCTCATTTTGAACTTAGCTGGGAGCTAGAAGTACAAATTACTTCATGTAAACAATGTCTCAGTTATTTAATGCACTAAATAACAACAAACATGTACAAACTCATTCATTATTTTAAATGCCAGCAGCCTTCTCCAGTCTGTAAATGCTGTGAACTTTACTGTGTCATTGAAGTCGTGTCATCCTTTAGAGTAGTCTCAGGTTGAAGCATAATTGATCTTTTTCAAAGCTATAAGCAGAATAAAGGGATGCTAAATCAGTTCACTACGTTCCCGCTTTCGCATACAATCCATCTGTTTGTCCTTTCCATTCAGATAAGGTTTTATGATGGTAAAAAAATGCCAGATCTGGAGTTGACTCTCTTCACCAGCACATGAAGTGACTGAGGAAGCTCTATCTGTCCTGCCTCAATCTCCAGTAACCACCTCTGAGTTGAGTAATGCTTGGGCCTTATGCACAGGCCATATATTTCAACCTGTCTAAATGGGTATCTAACCTGGGTGTCTACAGCTACTTCTCACCCAACTTTATATATCCAAAGGCCACTTACCAAATTCTAAGCTAGTTATCCAGGCTGTCTTAGTAATCAGCAGAGAAAAATAGGAACCTCCCAGGAATTATTCATCCCAATTGTACTCAGCACCAAATTGTCTACACAGTTGTCTAGTGTAATTTGAGATGCTTGACTGGCCTCCAATGTCTCAATTTCAAATCAGCCCCCATTCCTAAAGTTTGGAAAAACACACCCACCTCTCCTATCCATGTATCAGGAAGTCAGTAGCCTGAATTAGTCATCTTTCCTTTGACTTTATTAATCACAGAAAGTAAGTTAGGCCCACCAGGCTGAATGCAATATGTGGTCCTTGGAGCACTGGTTTCTTCACTCATCCTACCAAAGAAAGGAGAAAGGAAGCCAAGGAATTTGTGAGGTTCTCCTATAATCCACTGTCAGTATAAGAGTCCAACCACCAAACATCCTAACCCTGCAGTGAATTGTGATTGTGACCTACAGCTCACGACATCTGTTGCTTGCAGCCGGTCTCCTGTTCACAACATTTGTTCTGAATTTGCAGAAAGGATGATGTAATTCAAAATGTTCAATTTAGCTTGTTGTTGCTGTTTTTTAAAGAGAAAATCCCAAAAGGATACTAACTTTTTCTAAAAAGTTAAAACAACAACAACAACAAACTTTTTAGGCACAAGTTAGGGCCCCCAAGTCACAGCTACCTCCTGAAAATTGAAGCCTAAGTTTCTAAATACTAAGCAGAAAACAGTGTTTTTTAACAGCAAACTGAAAGGCTGTGAATGCAATCTGACAAAAAACTATACTTTAAACATCAAGGCAGCTAGTTCCACGACTGTCACAAACTTGTGGCTCATGATACTGCAGAAAGCTCTAATCATTACAGCACATCCTTATCAAAAGAATCTTTCAGAGCTTTGGGGAATTGTTTGTTTGCTTGTTTAAAGACTGCAGTAGGGGAAAAATAAAATCCTAACACAACAGAGAAGTGAAGGCAGGGAGAGGCTATGTATCCAGACAGATTGGAGCAAGTACAGCCACCATATTCAATCCACTGGCTTGATGAAGCTCATGGCCTTATGCTGAAGGATAGCCCCTGGATTAGAAAGTACCCCTAGAAATGTTTACCTAAGGCATTTGCCTGCCAGTCAAAGCAAAGAAGCAGCAGCATACAGCAATGTGTTGAGGCTTTAAAATAGTATTTGGAAGGTTGAAGGAGATTAGGGCTCAACAAGCCAAAGATGCTGGCATCCACCACATCTTCCAAAGTGACTGACCTATGAAAGTAAATCACCCATGACCCCATAGAGCAAGCAATGGTTAGTTAGCACACTGGACTGGTAACCAGTGCCCTCCAAACCAAGGGAAAGACCTTGATGTTTTACAGGGAGAGCCCCACACCAAAGGCCATTCCTCAGGTTGCCTTTCTCAGCTCCCTGAACAGCAGTTCTGCTCTCCCATTGCTTGACCTGCACCCAGGACAGGCTCTTGTCTCAGTCTCCCATCTTGGAAAGCTGAGAAGCTGAACCTGCTCTGCAGAAGAGCAACTGCAAAGTGGGTGCAGATGTCACTGGCTTCCAAACACCGCTCCATCGCCACGAGCAGGTGGGCCAAAGGGGCTCAGCACACAAGCACTGGCAACAGCCCTGGGATCATGCCTGTAATTCATATGGATACCATCAAAGTGGAGCAACATCCTGTTTCTTGTTTTGGGCTAAATTCAAACATATCGTGTTGGGGTAAAACTACAGCCCAGGAGTTGTTTGGACCATTCACAGTATGTTTCTGAGAACACAGTTTCTGAATACATGTAAAAAATCCCATGGCTTTACCTTTCCAGAAAGAATCCACTACTGCCTTTAGCATCCATCTCCACACTTGCACACTTTTCTCTTTGCTTGTGATGGTGGTATTTGCTGCTGTTACTGAGATGCATGAGATTATGCAACTATCTAGCATTTTGATTTAATCAGCTAGGGAAAAAACAAAATAAAATTTAAAAAAAAAGTGTTCCAGATTCTATTAATAACTGGCAGTCTGCTCCCTCCCTCCCCAAATTCCTGCAGAAGAAGGATCACAGACAGATCCCTGCAAGCACAAACTGGCAGCCTAATTAGATCAATACCATCCATGGATCCAGAGATTTGTAATGAATTTGGGATAATTAATCTGCCAGGGGAGGAGAATCTTAATTAAAAAAAGTCAAACTGTTCCTTTCCCAAACCTTTTGATTAAGAAAGCCACAATACTGGTTTGGCTGAGGGCTTCAGTCTAAATTTTGATGGGTTTTGTGCTCCTACTAAATGGTTTTGAAAGCAACCATGAAACCAATGGAAGAGAGTCTTCAAGCAGCAGTCAGAGATGCAAATTTTTTGCTTTGCCTCCTTGACACCACATTATAGGTGAACTTCATTATTTAGGATGGTGTCAGTGCCAAGTAAAAGCATTGGCTTCACAGCTTGAAGAGTATCATGGACAGCCTGCCCCTGTCGTCATGTAAAGGGGCTCAGTTGGGCTAAGATCAGGAGCCTTCCTACCTTTCTTCTCAGGAGGGACATCCAGGACAAAAGGTTTCTTCAGAAGGCCAAAGCTCCTGTCTTTGCATCTCATCTGGGCAATCCTGGAAATCTCTTCTGGAAGCAAAGGCAGATTGCCAGCACTCACATTAGGTTGCAACCAGCCATTTGCACACCAACTGTTATATATGTGATGTCTAAGCTCCTGAAGAAGCTGCTGTCCTGAGGCAGTCAGCAGTCTTCCCAGGCATCACATAAAGGCTTGGGAGGAGTATGGTGTATACTGCAGAGGAATGCGACTGAAGGTTTTTGGTCTTTTCCCTTTTGGTTCTACATCAAATTCCTCATGTTATATTTGATGAGTGACTATAGCAAAACCTATACTAGTAAACTAAACGTGCCTGGGATCTTTCTCTGGTGCTGAGGCCACCAGGCACAGACTCGCATGAGTCCAAATGCTTTTACCCCTCAAGACAGGCTGGCCGCATCCAAACTGCCTATTGTTCCTGGCCTGTGTTAACTCCTGAACTGTGCTTGGGTACTGTTTGGGACACAGCCTGGGCCAAAAGCACGCCAAGAAGCGTGCTAACAATTTACCAAGATAGCTCCAGTGCCTGGGAGCATTCTTTGCTAGTACAGGCAGAGCCACTGTGTCTTAGCTTGATTGTTAAACGGGAATCTAACGTCTTCATCTCATAGTGATACTGAAAGATTACATCCACTCACAAGGGAGGACATACCTCAAACCACTTTGGTAGAGCACATTCAGAAAGACCCCAGAAACCCCACCAAAACTGATACCATTCCCCAGCAAGGACTTCATCAGCCGCAATTTGCACGTCCAATCTTGAAGGCCAAAGAATGTGTGTTCTTTTTATTTCCCCAAGGCAAGAAGGTTCTACTGTGCTCTGTGAAAAATGGGACAGTTGGACCACCTTTCCATCCTGATACACTGAAGAGCCAGGAAACCAGACAGTTCAGGCACACGACGCAGAGGCACTAAGAGAGCTAGGTGTGTGAGTTGCAAAGAAATCCCAGACAGGCTCTTTCAGTGGGAGCTTAACTCTCACCAGTACCCCTCAACTTTGCCGGTCAAATTCTACTTGCCCATCTGAAGCCAAGGAGGGCCTTACATATTTATTGCCAAAAATTAACATTTTCCCTAATTGTATCTGGGATATAGGGTAACTACGATAAAGAGTTATGAAAGTCATTTAACTCCTGGTATGGGGACAGCATGATGGCAGCTAGATTAAAGATGTCTTTTATGAACCATCACAGAATGTGAGTTAATTACACCAGTATTTGAGGCCGATACTACCCATCTGCCTCTTTGATTAATTAAAACTTTGATGGACAACAACGAGACCTTCTCAGGTCTGAAAGCAATTAGTTGTCAGAATCCTCAATAAATCTACCAGCATCACTGACTAAGCTGGCAGAATAAACCACTTCAAATGGCTCCAGAACAGAGGCAGGAAAGCAGATACGGAGTTCGAAATACCCTCTACATGATGCACTAACGTTTTGGTGGAGTATTGAGAGCTGCGGCCTGTCAATTGTAACTTCTTGTTTAATCTCCTTCTTATTACCCTCTCAAGATCACAGGATGTAAAGTCTCAGTAAAGGCTATGAACTGCTAAGGGTATTGTTAAGACGACATGGGTGTTGTTTCTCTTTTGTCCAAACTCTCTGGCACTTTAGCGAATGGGTTCAAATTCGCTCTCTTGAATGTCTTTTCTCCTCGGATCAGTTGAAACCAGTCCTGACAAAGGAGGATGCTGCAAATGCAATGAGAAGCTGAACTCTTCTGATATTTTCCCTGTTCATCATTTAAAAAAAAAACAAAAAGCAACAGTAATTGCCCAAGAGCTGGTAGCAAATCAAGTACACCCACGAACAGCTCAAGGAGAGACTAAGTGCTGAGCTGGAATATGAGAAACCAGACACAGATCATGGGGGTCAGGAACAAAGGCAGGGCACGAGGAACAGATGATGAAGCTGATCAAAGGACTTTCTACTGTGAGAAATCCTAGACTCCAGAACTGCTTTCCAAGGCAGTGGGAAGGGGAAAGCCCTACAACATGATCACTTAAGAGTAAAAATTGTTGACAACCTACTGCAGGGAAAACCTGCCTCAGCCAGTGGAGAGGCGAGGAATTAGTGCTTTCCACCTTAAAATCTGCAGATTACTCTGACAGTAAAGCTGCCAAGTGCTAAGAAACACAGCACCAGTGCACCATTATACCATGGAAACAAACTCCCAAGCTGCTAAACAGACAGCCCTTTCCTCCTTGGAAAGCATCTCCTTTATTTCTCCTGCTGTGGAGTCCAAAGCTGTTTTGGAAAGGTCATTGCTGTGGAAAAATCTTGAGAAATGAAGTATTCATCAGGATAGCCCAGAAAAGCCACTTGGTCATGCACAGCGTAAGAATAAATATGTAAACATACATTCACATGGACAGGGGAGGGTGAAGACCGGCCCCTTGCAGATGAATGGCATTGCACACCACAAAGGAAGAACAGTTGTTGAAGAGGCCTTGTGCATTGCCCTGGTGGTGGTGTTAACGAGCAAGAGCAAGTTCAGGCTTTGGGTAACACACAGCAGAGCAGAGCTGTCAGTCAGGCCCATACTCTGGTCAACACAACTGACTGCTCAGCCACAGCTTGACAAGTTTCCCCCATCAGCTGACCTGCAGTAACAACTGTGTGACCTCAAAACCATCTCCACTCAAACCGTCTTCCTCATTTAAGTGCACTCTTGTGATCACATTCCTGCAGTTGAGGACACAGACAGTAACTTTGGTATGATAACTCAGCCAGCTTCAGTCAGATGAGTCTGCCCCCCAAGTAGGCAATACAAGAGGTCAGAGGCTCAGAACAGGTACTGTAATGGCAAGACAAAGAGACAGTTCTGACTGTGGCTAGACAATTCCTCTGCCTCTACCAAGATTCCCGTTTCAAGAATAAAACAAAACTACAGAGATCCTATCACAAAGAATATGACATAACAGTGAGATGGTAAACTGTTTAAGAAAAAAAAAAAACACTGAGAAAAAGGCAAATGAATAATAGTTTAAAAATTTCAATGACATACATTTCCTGCATTTTAGCTTGCAAGAAACTCAGGAGGAGTCAGACAGATAAAAGTCTCTTTTATATTAGCAAAAAAAGTAAACGCAAATAAAATCATCCATGAAGTGATACATTTCATGGACTTTTCTGATGATTTACCTCCCATATAAAATAATCCACAAAACTCTCCCTTGTTTTATACATATCAGTTACACCGCCTGCAAACTACCTTCCCTCTCTGCCTGCACTGATCAATCAGTCTTTCAAACTCAGCACTGCTAGGCCACAATGGGATTTTGAGGAGACACCACCAAAGAGTACTTTCTTTTGCAGCAAACTGTATAGAGGACACCAGACCACCTTCAGAGACCAGTGCAGCTCAAACGTGGTTTGGAGTCCTTGCACTACAGGGTGCTGCTTTTTGCCAGATTGAAAAACCAGCCTGTCCTTCAATTTTCACGCTACTTATGCACTGTTAATCAGCTCTTGCATTTTTCCCCAAACAGTTACAACTGAGACACTAAAGCTTCCTTATACCACAGATCCAAGACAATGATTATTAACAGTCATTAACAGTGATTAGCTAATATGACCATAATACAACAATCCCACTGCCTGCCAGTCAATTGCAGGCGTCAGTACGCTGAAGCATGACAGTTGTTCTTACTAACACCGCCTCATTCCTGACAACGAGGAGAATCCTGTTTGCAGGAGCAGCCCCAGCTGAAGGCAACGCACGCTGCAGTTGTCCATGCTGGAATGTGACAGGAGAGAGTTCAGACTGTTTAGTTTTGACAAGTTTAGACTTGTTGCTCTTAATAATCGCCTTAGAGAGAGGGGGAAGGATATCCTAGGTTGATGGGTCTCCTGCTTTATGTTTTATTCCTGGGTCTTTAGTTCAGTAGTTGAGAAAGAAGCATGTATACAAAGGTAAACAAAGGTAACAGAGAACCAAAAAAATGGGTTTACTTACACTGCTTGTGTTTTAAGTTACAGAAGCTGGTTCTCTGACTGTCACAAAAGGGCTTACTAACAGTTTTGGAAGGGAAAGAACTTTCAATTTGCAAGTACAGTAAGCAACAGGCTACTCTTCCGGTTATAGGAAGAACAGCAAACTAGTCAAGAAAAGGAATGGACCTGAAAGAGGGATGGTAGGAAGGCACTTTCCAACAGATGAAATGGTTATTTGCAAATACTAATAACTCTTTGTCTCCATGTAAACTAAGGAGGGCGAGAGACAGATGCCACAAAAATACCTAGATTTCCCAGGAGAAGAATGGAAGAGAAATTAGGGCAGACCAGATGTTCCAGGAATTAAAATTTCTGAAGACTAACCAACACACAAGGAACCCTTACAGCTCAGGTAAGCTTCAGCTGTCTCATGGCATGTCTGTATCATGCAGTACAGAAGCAGGCAGGTGTGCTCTAGTCATCCCAGAAAAAAAAGTCAGCAAGGTCAGAGTCATGTAAGTATCTCTTCAGAGCACTGCATTCCCCAGAGCCCAAAGGGCGAGAGGAGGCTAATGTTCTGCCAGCACATTTTAAGCCATCTTTAGGAAGCAGATCAGAAAGCTCGTCTCTGCAGAGCAGTTAATATGACAGATATGTACAGACATGTGTACCCACTGCAGAGCGAATCCATCACTCAGCCTGAGATTTGGGTTAGATTTTCTGACTCCACCTGCAACTCGGCTAAAGACCACTTGAAAAAACTAAAGGACAGTTTTATCTAAGGGGAGAGGGGAAGTGCAGGTGCATGTTCCACTCCCTCCCCACACACACTTTCTATCCTTTCCAAGTATCACACATTTAACTGATGTTACTCTCCATTAGTCCTTCCCCTGTTTAGCCCAAAGAGCCCACACATTCAGGAAAAGAACTAAGAAACCCTTCTTCAAGGGCAGGGATTTTTTGTCGGAGTTTGACGGTTAGGCCTATTTCACATGTTGACATTTAATGTTAAACTCATAGCTCCCTCCAAAGAATCAAGTTAGAAGAAATAACTAGCTATTATTAACATTAAAATCTCAACCTCTACAGCATACTCTAAGGAACCTCATTGTTCTAAGCTCCCTGCAGTATTTGGGCATTGCAAGATAAGATGAGGATATGCATATAATTAACTTTGAATTTCCTGCTTATCACTATCAATTCAACATAAGTCCTGATATTATTTTTCTCCACTGTACAGACCAGGTATACCTGGTGTCAGCTGATACACTGCAAAACAAGTGTCATCCTACTGTATGCATGTGGATATGCACAAGGACTGATTTTATTCACAAGACAATAAAAAAAAAAAAGCATCTCTCTGCTGAAGTCAATGAAACTGTGGGTATGTAAACCAGCAAAACCAGTATCAAAACACAACACTACTCTTAACATGCTAGATCAGTCCCAAGTTTGAGATCTGCATTTACAGATGAACTTTCAAAGTATTCATACATGTCTGGAGCTGAGCGTTCAGTTCAGCCCATTATAACAGCTCAGTTCAAGAGACAAAGACTCAACCTAGGGTTTGAGAGTATTAGATCTGATTTTTGATTCAGACTAATTTCTGAATTGCATTGATTTTCTTTTCACCCACCTATAATATGGTGCAACTTTTAACACCTTCCTCTTCAACCAAACTATTACTCTCTTCCCTCTCAACCCTCCATTGCACATACTTAACACAATATACTGCATTTTCACAGCACTTTCACAGGTGGCATCTGAACCGAATATTTCCTCTGAAATACACTGAAGCATAGAAAGGAGAAGGATCACTGCCCAAGAAAGTGCAAAAGATATGTTGAACATACCAAAGGACTCAGAAACTGGCCAGTAGGTTGCGCTTAAACAAACAGAAAGGGGGCACTGAAAGGAAGAAAAGTCTAGGAATAGAGTCAACATCTCTCTCACACACACAAAAAATGAACAAAGCAAAGGATGTATCAGCAATGGTGGACAAGCTCATGAAGGAGAAAGTTCTAAAGTTCTACTCAGTGCTCGGCTCACCCAGCTGGCCTGAATCACTTGCCCTGGGGTAGAGGGAGAACCCACTGCAAAACTAGAAATTGAATCCTAGCCATAATCCCAAATATTCCCCCCTAACTACCAGCACAATAAGATCTGGCTATCAGTACATAAGATCTTTGATTTGCTTTTGTGTGCTTTGACTAGCCAGGCTGAGCACAACACTGATTCCAGTGACATGTTCTCACACTGCCTTCTCTGTTAGCCAGGATGCAACAGACAGCAAAGTACAAAAACAACCTCTTGCATTGAAATGACTTGTGTCTGGAGCCCTCTTGGAAGCTCTCAAAGAATTAAGCATAAATGGATGATTAAATTCCTTTGATAGTTTTAGAAATGTTCTTTTAGATTTTTTTAAGAAGCAATCAAGGGAGTGCAGGCCTAGCTGAAAGGGAACGTGTTTGTTCATTTTGGAGTCAGGATCACAGGCAGCTGCATGAGACAGCAAACCCCCACACAGTGGGCTTCAGCAGTCAAAGAGCAGCATCATATTAAAATGTGCCAAGCAAATAGCAATAAAGGATTTCCATACCTCTTGCTTTTTAATTCTTGCATTTTTCCAGAGAGAAAAGGGCCACACATACATTGGCTTCTGCTAACCCAACAATCCATTTAAGATGCTTTACAAAGGATCAGTGAACCCACCTTTAATGAAAATGGGACGCTTTTTCTTTCTCCACTGATAGCATGGGGGAAAAGTTGCACATTCCCCAAACTCAAGAGCTTGCACTAACCTCAGTCAATTCACATCACTGAAGGAGATGAAAACATTGCTCTATCTTACACCAGGAATCTCCAAGGCAAAACAAACCGGTTGACACTTCCATCTTTGTTCTTCCATCTTTGTTCTTCCATGCTCCAGCATGCTGGACAAAGTTTGTGCAGATTTCTAACCTGAGAAGCAACAGTTGGATTATTTATTTTGACCTTCTCTCCTGAGCCCTGTAACTCATTTGGCTAAATGATGTATTTCCCAGGAAAACATCCATAAAATTGATCCGAAGATTTCAATACATGGAAAAATCCATCAGTTTCCTCCATATTTTAATCTAAATTGTCAGAATGAAGTGCCTGCAGTCCTGTTGCCATTGCTGCATTTAATTATGAGATCTGAAGCAAATGAGTTAACTACACATTACAGACCTGGAAACTGGAGCTAGTGAAGGTTACTATCAGTCCAAAGTGTAGTGAGATCACCACAAGAAACATGCTGCTGATGTAAAGCAGATTGTCTAGAATTCAAGCACTGTCTGCAAAGTGCATCAAAGATTAAAGGTGTTACTACAGACAAACACATGCGGTTAAAATCAGCATTTCTCTGGTTACATCAACTGTCTCTCAGTTACATTCTATATTTAGCCAGACAGGCAAGCAAGACACGCTTACTTCCAAGGTGCATTTCATGAGAGAGACTGCCATGTCATCCCCAGTATAGGTGCTCAGATAGCAAAAAGAAGATGAGTTGGTAGAAAGTTTGGCTGATATTAGGCTCAATAAGATTAGATTAGAGAGTTATCAAAGGCTGGATTTTGACAGAGGATGACAGGAGAATGCTAGTCTCAACGCAGGCACATTTTGAGCCCACAGAGACGCTTTCTGCAATCAGGAACAGTAAGGGTATTTTTGGAGTCATTCAGAATCTGCCTTGCAGCAGCATGTCTTGTCATCCTCCTCTTCACCCTCCCACGCTTTCTCCACCTCTTCTCCATCTCTGTAGTGCAGTTTGGATTTTTGCATCATTTACATCTTGCGCAAGGTTTTCCAGTTGTCCCTTTCTGCAGCTGTTCACCAACCAATCAGCACCAAAAAGGATTTGCTGGTAGAGCAAAGCCCCCGATAGAGACTGTTATCCCAGAGAAAGTGTCCTGCACCACTATGAAAGGAGTTGTACCAGCTGCTTGTCTTTGACAGTTTAAATGGACTTCAAAAAGCTCATTAAGGCTTTTGCTGCCATATCTGATGTGAGCCAGGTGTGACACTGCACTAATGAAACACAGGAAGACACTAACATCACTTCCTAGCTGTTTTGGCTTGCTCAGCTCAGGCGTGCAGAGACTTACTTGCTTCTGGGCCAGCTTCTTGGCCAGTCCATTGACTTCTACACAAGGCTCAAATCCTACACTTCTGTCCCCTCCACACTACAGTTTTTGCTTGTGCCACTGAGCTGTGTGCAAGCCAGTTTGGTGCCAAGTAGTAAGGAGAGTGCTACAGAAAGTTTTTGGGGGGATGCCACACCAGCAAAGGCAGTGCTCAGTGCCTGGTCTAGCACAGCCAGGTGCTGTCTTAGTTTTGCTACATAAATCCAGACACAGCTGCTTGCAGGTAACACAGGGACCCCAAAAGCTTCAGTGACATAGGCTCAGCTCAGTGCCTCAGCTTTTCAGTGGGAGACAGTCCAGGTGAGCTGCCTGGAAGTGTTGCTTAAACATCGAGATCCTAAGTTGGCTTGTCTACAACCTGCACTATTTTTTGGTATCGAAAGCTTACATAGGTGACACTCGTTCCTTCCTCCTGCTGATCTACAGATCGATATGAACCTCTTTATTCATCTAATTATAGCTGCAAGGGCTTTTTGCAGCTCAAGTGTATTTGTCTCCCTGTGATGTTAATACAATCAGGGACAAAGGCTACTTCATTAAAAGATCATCTATGCTGGATTTTATTTGAGCTATAAAAGTCACTGCTTTGCTGTACAAACTGTGTGGCAAAAAGTGTAAAACTGGATGACTTGACTTAGTCCAGGAAGCAGAATTCAGTTCCAAGGAGCAGCTGGAAGAGGAGTTGTCACCAAGTAAATGCAGCACTTCCAACCATGATTCAGATGGAGCTATATGGGCACCACACTCCAAATCCCTGTTAGTCAGCCTTCCAACTTCAGCCCCAACTCAGCCAGTATCTTGGCACTCTTCAACCACTGATTTAAGACACTGCTGCCTTCTTACACTGGAACTGACGAGACAGAACACATGAGCGTCCCCCAGTCAATCCAGTTCAAGTCACCAGCAGGGATGACTGAACTAGCCTGGCTAACTTTGCAAAGCAGTGAATTAGGTTGTGTTTCTCCCTTCCTACCACAGAGCTGCTGGTGGGAATGAGAAGCTTCCAGCAAAGCAGCAGTGATGTCTTCAACCACCTCAGCCAGGCTCTGAAAAGGACACCCATCCCTGCCCAAGAGGTTTTATCCACTGCACTGACAAACAGGCACTCTGCAAATCAGGAATAGGAGAAAAGTAGTACATTGAACTGAAGGTGCACAGAACTATCTGTGGCACAGCCCAGAATTGCATCTAGGTCTCCTGTACTATAAACTGGTGTCCTTTTTTCAGTTCACCCTTGCTCCTCCACCTTCCTAACAAATACTCCCTCCTGAAGTGCAAAATGCAGGGTTCATTTATTTGCAGTGTCATCAAACAGATGCTGTTCTTGGAGCAATGGGAGCTCTCTCCCAAGCAGTAGGTCGCCTAGGCCCCTCTAAAAAGGGGTTGTTGTGTATAAAGGAGACTGAGAGTACCCTAGCAAATACAGATCCAGGCTGGTACTTAATAGTCACCTGACAGGTGTAGCTCCCAGCTTGCTGCCAGTGAATATTACACTTACACAAATGAGCACCTCTTCAGCATGGAAGTCTAAGAGCCAAGATTAACAGTCAAAGGAAATCAGGTTGAGGAAGGATTTGAACCAGAGACTTCTGTGCCTCTAGAAAATGCTTTAACCTCTTAGCTAGCAGAGGTTACAAGGGGCTACAGGAACAGCACAACCAGGCCACCTCTGCTGAATTTTGTTCAGGTCTAACCTATTTTAGAGACTACATCGGAGCACACTTACCCCTCAATGCCTGCGGGTGAAGAACACTTTCTGTGTGAATTCTGCAAGGAAAGCAGTGCACACTTGGGACATGGGTAGGACAGTGTATGTACAGAATACACATGCAGAGCATTTGCAGCTGGAGGTGTCCCAATCCAAAAGCAGCATGTTCAAAATCCTCCACAGAAGCCGTCTAGCTCTGCCAACACTTGTTTCTACTCTTACTGACCCCATTTGTGTGGATACTGCCTATGTTCAGCTCTACTCAGCTGAAAAATAGGAGCAACACTTAACCTTTTGAAAACCTCAGGATGAAAGTAAGCTATTACAGCACTCCGTGCCAGGAGTTATTAATAATCACACAAAGTCCTGAAATCTTTTTAACAGATTCTTACTGAAAAGAAAATAATACAAGCTAGAAATTAAACAGCACAGGAAAACTTGAATCCTTGGTTGGTTATCTGCAGAAATTTCTGGACATAAATTAAATACACATGCTTGACACCAGAAGTGTTTATGTAGCAGCAACATAATGCAAGTTCTTCTCATCTTATTGGCCAGAATGACATTCAGGAATTAGCACAAGAAAATTCAGGCAGAGAACTACAGGCCACCAAGTTGACAGTTGTTCTAGAGACTAAAGGTTAATTGCACAGGAAGAATAAGACAAAAATCTGTAAAGGAAGCATCCTAACACTATAGATGACAAATTGAGAAGACATCTATCTTACAGCACTATAGAGAGAGACACGGCCTTGAAGAATGGTGATTTGATGCTTCCTTTGTGCCCTCCTGGAGAGGTCAAGTTTGAAAAGCCATTAAGTCAGAAGGATTTGAGGGGTCTCAGTCCTGTCCCCAGAAATCAGAATCACATGGCAATTTCTTGCAATCAGTGGCTTTGCCTCTCAAATCCGGAACTGCAGCAGACAAAGCTGACTTCAGCTGAAGGTGAGAGCTGGGAATAAAGCAAAGCAGTGGGTGTAGGCTGGAGGGAACGGTTGCATTTGCAAGTACCCAAAAGGCAGAAGTGAGAACAAATGAGCAAAGCCAGACGGAGAGCCAAGAACCTGCAGCCAAGTTCAGAGGTGCTTCATAGACAGTTCACATGGCAAGTGAAGGAGGCCAGTGAATACAGTGAAAAGGCACACTACAAAGAGTTAAAAAAAATTACCATATTTCCACATCACGTCACATTCCCAGAAACCATCATGGCTTTGCTTCCTGCTGACCAGCAAGGCAGCAGCATTTAAAACACAAGCTTTCAAACACAGCCTATAGCAGCTCATACACCACACATTGCTTCTCATTTCAAATTACAACAGCAAGCCTGAGCCAGATCCTGCACTGTGTAAGGATGAATATCTTCCACTGAACACTCACTCTGTCACTCCTTCTATCTGACTTTTTTTCAGCATCTTTAAAAATGAAGGCTAACTATTTATCTTGCACAGATTGGGGGTTGGTGGATCTTTGCATTTTCAAACACGTCTGTGCGAAAGCAGTGTAACAGCCATTGTACAAGGCGCCCATGTGCTAACAGTAGCTGAAAGCTAACAGACCCATGGATGGCAACAGTAGGGGAGAAAGAAGAAGACATTAGAGACTCCCAGCACACCAAGCCACTCCCAAACCAACTCTGCCAGTCTGGGATATGGAATTCTCTTCATCTCCTCACATTAAGCCTGAGCTACTGAGCATTAAAGTCCTGAGTTGTTCAAACATCAACTATCAAAACCACTATCACTTAAAAGAAACAATGCACAGAGAAAAATCATCCGAAGAGGTGCATGGAACAGACAGCAAAGCTACAAGAGGCAAACTACCTGAGCATATTTTGTGCCCAAAGGCCTGCTGAGCTTGAGATAAGTCAGACTCTATCTCCAAGTTCTGTTAGTAAATATAAATTAAGTACTTCCTTCCAGGGTGTTAACAGCCAGCTGGCCAGCCAACAAGCCCCCACTGATGATCTCAGGGCACCCGTAAAAAAAAGTCATACACAGCCTATGGCAGCTCATAAACCACTCATCGCTTCTTATCCCAAATTACAGTAGCAAGCAAAGAGAGGGAAAGGGCATAATCCATCTATTTGACATCTTTAAAAATAAATTCTGGAGATGTCAGTGTTTCTGTTCTGTGGTGCTATAGAGCTGCGTGTTTGTATGGGAACACCTGTCACATGCATACATACATTCACGTGACCAGACATCACAACCATCCTGCCCACAGAGGCAACCGGCCACAAAGGAAATGAAGAAGAAACTGAAGAACCTGACTCTGGGTCACCATACAGTTCCCATCCTGTTGAACTAAAAGAAACCAGCTGCACAGAGCACCGGCACTGTGCACATCATCATTCTGATTTATTTTCTTCTCCTCGTTATTCCTGCCTTGCTGTAGGTGTAGCTACCCAAGGATGGCTGCACAGGCAGGCTGGAAGGGCAACCACGCTCAAGGCACCCAGCCCTCAGCACTCTGACACAAAGCTACAGGACTGCTCAGCCCTGATATCCCATCCTGATCCACATAACTGCATCCTGGATGCAGACAGGTCAGATAGAAATTTTAAGGCTTTTATAGCAATATCAGCAGAAATTACAAACTTGCCTTGAATTAGCCAAGTGAATAAATGCACAAGATTGGAGCTGTCTGGTCCAGAAAGCATGACTGCTTATGAAAAGACTGAAGTATTGCAGAAATTGTGTAGCTCTATTTTGTAACTTCTTTGCAAAATGGCTTTAACAATGATTATCCAGCTTGGATTGTTTACTAAAGCAACCCATTAAGGGCCTGCAGCTCTAGGACACATGGGTGTTATCTACAAACAGCTAATGTGCATTAATAGAGACTGTTTTATATATTATAAATATCGACAATCTCCATACATAGTAACCGTAAGACCTCTCTATCACTGAGTGGTATTTTGAGCTGAGGACAAATGACTAAATCATGAAAGCCATGCAAAGTCCAAGAAAGAATGTATCTCCATTCTTCAGTACTGTGTTCCTTACAGGGTCTGCGTGTGTCCAGTTAAATGAATCCTAAGGGAACATGCTTGCTGAGAGATACGAATTGCCCACTTTCACGGTGAACATTATGCCCTCATTCATGTAATTTTTTCCCCCTCCCTGTCTTGAAACACTATTTTTCAGTTAATCTCTGACCCCTCACTGCGCATTTTAAGCTATTTTCCCCTTCTCTTTCTCAGTTCCCTTGCTGCCCTTGATTCACATAGGGGTGGGACTGTGCTCCACACTCCTGGCTTGGCGGGTACCCATAGATCCCCAAATGACTGCAAGGGAACAGCACTCACAGCAGCTGAGCAAGCTTCCCTGAACACTGCTGCCAGAGCATTTCGGATCTGCTCAGGATTTGGGGCTAAGGAAGTGAGGGGGCACTGTTCTTTAAGGCCTAGCAAAATACAGAATTGCACCCCAACAATTTTGGTCATTCTGCAGCTAGCAAGAGAATCACAACAGCTTATTCTCGTCAGTTCCAATCCTATGGTTTTTTGTACCACTCCTGAACCATTCGCAGCCTGACCTATAGTCATTTTCAGGAACAGATACTGGCAACCTAAAGGCCTGATCCTGTCACAGAAATTCCTGCACAATAGCATCAGTAGTGGAACACAGAGAAGGACGCAATTTGCTTTGAATACCCAGTGTGTGCTTCTCCATACAGCTAGAATCTGCCTTTCAGTTCTCTTTACCCCACATTAAGTTTCTGGAACTGTCCACAGCCCTTCCATAAAGAATCAGGTTCTCTAAAGCAATCTTCCCTGGAGAAATTTACAGCTGTCTAAGTGATGCTGGTCCGGCTTTCCAGCACACAGTCTGTGCAATTGCATATGCCATACTTAGGCAGCGATTGGGCTCCCTAAATTTCCAGTGGTCCCCTTGGGTACATATCATTCCTGCTGTTTCAAGGTACATTGACCTGTTTTAACAAATAGTCACTCCTGCACACTTTTATCTCTTCACATTTGTCTTTTTCACATGTCCTCTGTCTCACTGCAGTTCTGATACCTGAGTCATCATCAGCTTTGGGTTAATGGTGATTACGTATAATCTCATGTGTAAACCTTGAGCTGTGAGTCATTGAAATGCTAAAGCCTCTGTTGCTCCCATCTCTTGAGGACTGCTGAAAAAATCTTTCCTCGACAAGCTACAACCCAATTACATGCTGTTGTCTTGTTGGGCTAACCCTATTCCTTCTACATTGATTCTGTCACTGCTTGAAGGGATCTTTGTAACCATTTGCATTTTTAAATAGGTCAGTGTAGGTGTGTGCATGTCCAAGAGAACTCTAAATGTTCATTGTTTAAAACAGCTCATTCTTTCTGGAATGTAAAAGAGATGTAGAAAGCCTGTTCTTTCACATAATAAGATTTGAAACCTCATCTGTTTCTTCTTGCTTTTCAAAGTCATTATGTGGAATAACTGATTGTGCACTTTTCCAGAATACCTTGGTCTTCTCTTTTTAATACCTGCCTCTCAGATATTTTCCTGCTGCCTGTGAGACACATACCGGAATTCCCTCTGCTCCACTTCTCCTCAAGACTAATAGTTGTGTTCTCTAAAGGTCCCAGGTGACATTACACTAACTTGCTTTTTGTCTTCATTTACTTTTTTGTCTCACTCCTTTGCCACTAAACTTTCACACTTACATATCCGCTCTATATAAAGTCACATCCAATCCCAATCTCTCAAAACTCTTTCAACTGCTTTCTTTGTGAAACCCCATGCACAAAAAAATTTCCACCGTCTGCAAAGGAAGGATAATCAAGAGGCAGAGAAGTTGAGCAAGTGGCCCCAAATGGGTCTTTGGCAGAGCTAGGCATAAAATCCTACCGTTGCTGCCCTCTAAGAGGGAACCAGAAGATTAGCTCTTTTACTTTCTCATGAAGCAAGGCAATGACATTTCTACCTTACGTGCATGCCTTTAAAGGTGACATTGTTTGCATGTACAGCCCATACCAGCAAAATAATGGTTTAATTTATAGAAAACACTGATAGTTCTCATACTTCAAGTGGTAGAACGTGACCCAGAAGTAAGTTCACAATGCCACATCACCAAAAATCCTTTCCTCCTCAAAATCCTTTTTCTCCTTTCCTCTTTTTCATCAGGCAGAAGAATATACTTGCTGGCTGACATTCTCTTTGATAATTTCCCCTTTCTAACTCTACTACTATTGATAATCTGTTGTCCCCACGCTTCCACTGAAGCAAATGAAATGAATTAGCAAGCTTAGCTTCTAGAGAATGACCAGAAAGTTGGTCCAAGGTGAGATTCAGATGATGTGCAAATTTGTACACCACCCAGCATGGTTTTATGAAATGTGGATCATTACTGCTTATGCTGCATTTTTCTGGGGAGCATACAGCCTTCCAAACCTTGGGCGCCAGGCTGAGACACGGAGATTCTATGTTCGCTAGCTGCTGGAAACCCCTCCCTGAAAATTAGGTTCAAAGTGGACACCTTGTAACAGAGACACTCCAAATCATGATTACTACTTCCACTGTGCTGCAATTTTTACCAAGACACAAGTGAGCAAGCCGAGTAGGCCTGTGCTGTACCAAAGGGACTGACAATAGGGAATACCAATTAGAAGTTCACAAGGAGTACTAGAGGTCTCCAGAGTGAAGAAAATACATCCCAAGCCACTAATAAAGAAGACCATGTTATTTCTGATCTTACCTTTGCTACATAATTTCTATCTTTTGTAGGCAGACACATGTCATTCCCTGAACATTCAGGAAGGCTGAGGGCTGGAAGATGAACTTCATATGGAATTCATGCATGGTGTTTTGGGACCTGAGGGAGAAGCTGTTGGCTGATTCTCTCACTCGTTCAGCTCAGGGCTTTCCACATTGGCCTGCTTGGACCTAAGAACCCTCCACACACACTTTTTCTTTTCTTCTTTTTTTAGTAATGAAAGAGTCCTAGGCATTCTGATGCAGTTGCTTTGTAACTCCTGTAAAATCCAGCACATTGCATAGGGCTACACGCTATCCCTTCACTTTGTGGATGTACCTCACTCTGTAGGGAGAGAAGACTTATTTGACTACTTACATTAGCAGGCAGGAGAAAGAATTCTCACATATCCAAACAATATGAAACTCCAGTGATCAAGTACTACAGCTATTTTACCTAGCAATATTTCTGATTCACATGCTTCAGGCAAAAATACCTGCCTCACAGTCAGTCTCCTCAGAGGCTCATGCTCCCTTTATGCCTTGTCTCAGACAGCAGATAGAAAGTGTTTCTACTTATACCCCACATTAGAGAAATTTCTGTCTGTTTTCTGTGATATCTTGAAAGCTGTAATATTCACTCCCTTCTGGAGGAAAAGGAAATGACAGTTATTACTGGATATTACTGCCCAACAAAACAGAAAGAAAGTGTGAGACAGGGTTAGAGCCAAGTATGCAAGAAAAAAATTGTTTGATTTGATACATTGAAAGTAACATTAAAAATATTTCTATGGTCGACCTACCAATTCTATTGCAGTCTTCAAAAACCTTCTGCCATAGGAGCCAGTATAGCTGCTTGGCATATACAGAGGGATCCTAAGAACTAGTATACCAGAAACAATGCATGACCAAATTTAGGTACTTTCTAGTGCTGTAATATAATTCCTAAGGTAGAGGACAATGAAAAGAGAAGGAGGCGGGGGGGAGCAAAACAAGGCTAAAAGAAAGTCCTAGAGATGTTTCTGAAAGGAAGAAAGGTGATCCTCTGATCAGAGCTTAACAAAACTTAGTCATGATATATTGTGACATTGGCCCTGTGACTACTAGTTGCCAATGCAATGCAACGACAATAATGTTGTTAAACGTAACAACACTAATGCTTGCTGAGTTACAGCTCAAGATGGGTGGGAGCCTACAGAATCAATTATTGTCTAGGATAACTACTGTTATACCTGACTGACATCGCTAAAATGACACAATAAAAACAGTTTGATGTTTAACAGCTACCTTGCTCTTGTCACATACCTGTTTATTTTGACCACTTGTGGAGCCAAGGCAGGAACAGATTCCTGCACCTCTTTGCACAGCACCCAGTGTACACCACTCCCTTGGCCCTTTGTGGGAGCTTTACACAATTTGGTAACAGCAAAAAGCAGGCTCTCTTACTAGGTCTAGTAAGGTCACATGGGCTTAGGGGACTAGGTCAGGAACTATTCATTTTATTTTGTAAAGCTGCCTGTTTATCAGTGTACCTCTAAGCATGGAGCCAAACTTGTCTCCTCTCTATCTTGGGCAACAAATCACAGGAAAGATCCTCCAGGAAAAGAAGGCCCTTTCTGACATCTGGACACTCCTGCGAGTCCTTAAGGCTGCCAGTAAAAAAAGGTACTTATGTTTGATAGCAGAGAATTGTACCAGTGAGGTGCCAGAAGGAACATGATTCAGTTCACTCTGTCTTAGTTATGTTGGCTTTGCAAAGTTACTGAGGAAAGGTAGCAAATTAATTTTCGTGCATCTGTGAGTTAAAAGTGCCTTAAAATAGACCCTTCAACTCATCTGACTTTTTTTCAGCCCCTACCTGCTGTACTTCGGTGATTTAAGCAGACAGAAATTGTGTCTGGCCTGTAAATGTTAGGGGAAGGGACAGGTTTTCTAGTCCTTGTTCAGTCTCTTTCATAAATGCAAGTATTATTTCAAAACAGTAAAAGAAATGGCAGGGAAAGGTTCTAATCATTCACTTTCAACTCATCAAAACTTGCTGCCTGTAAAAATAATGTTGTAACAAAGTAATTTTCTTGTAGGTTAAAGATAGAGCATCTCTGCCTCTAGGTCAAATTTTTATGTAGAATTCAGCATGCTTTTTTCCCCACCTTTGGTAAAGGTAATAGGTTAAAAAACACAGCCTTGACTTTTTTTTTTTCCTTAATATAATCTTGAATGAAGAACTAGAATAGATGTAACTGCATTACAAAAGAAAAGTTTCAGCTATTCTGGTTTCCCTTATTCTCTTTAGCATATGGCAATCTACTCCTCTAAAATTTTCAGGTTTGATAACTGCAAGAAAAAAAGAGCCCAAACCAGTGCAGAGCTCCTCCCAAAACCACTTGGAAGGATGTTTAATGTAGCTTACCCAGTAGACCACTCTGCCTTCCGAACTGCGCACGGAAATGCATAAAAACGTAAATTTCATCATCCAAAATAGTCTCTTGCAGAACTCAACGCGGTCTTCATTGACTAGCACCTTTCTGGTGCTGCAGTTTTAAAGGCACGGCTATCCCTTCCTAGGCAGTGGTTCTTGAGAGAATTTAGAAACATATGCCTGGGTTGTACCTGCCGTTTCCCTGCTATTGCTAGGAACAACATTCCTTTATGATCCTTTTAACCTGCATCTCAAAAGATGAATGAAGTTGGAAGTTTTCTGTTTCTGATACTTATCCTTGTAAATGCTACTATATGCTGTTCCATTGCACGTCCTATGTTCTACTGCTACTCAAGAGAAGATGAGTGAAGAGAGGAGGGAAAGGGAGGTGAAGCAGAAAGTTTGGTATAAATGAGTTATTCTCTGTCACAAACTAACAAAGTTATCTGCTTATTTCACTTGGAAGCAAATAAACAAACCAACAAAACAAAAAAACCCATTGCTTATAAGCACAACACGAATATCCGCAGGTATGTTTGACAGCTTAATGAATATGAGCCAAAAAAAAAATCTTCCTGTTTCTGGATTTCCCCCACCCCAACTGAGATCACAAGGCAACTGCTCTCTTACCACATATATCGTCTGAGTTGTGGTAGCAGCCAGTAGTCTCATCCAAAGGACTCCACACTGTGCTACACCATTTACAAATACTAGAGACAGGCCCTGACAGAACAGTTCACAGCCTAAATACCATCTCCAATTTTTCAGAAAACTGCTAATTTCCTGATGCTCTCTAGGTGTACAGCACTTCAGACCAAAGACCTTGCCGCAGTCAGCAGACAGACCGTTCTGTCAGAAACAATAAAATCAGGAAAGTTATGAAGAAGAAAGCCTATTCCAATAAGTAAGAGTCCTCAGTGCAGCAGAATAAATTCACTGTATTAGAAGTGTTTCTATGATATACATTATACTTTTACGCCACATAGTAAAGATGGGACAGTGTCTTGCTCCTAGAGCTCTCCAGGCAGGCTGACACCATACTGTTGACTTGACAATCCATTTCAAACCAATCCAGCATCACAGGAACCACAAAAGTCTTCAACCACATAGCATTTTGGAAATCATCTTTCATTACTTCTGTGACTGTATTTTTACAACTGTCTGAGAGCAGAAAATGGAGTTCTGGGAACCAAATGAAAGAGGCAAGACTTAAGAACTGCATTACAGGGTCAGCAGACCTCATCCCTCAGTGACAGTGCAGCCTGCTTCATTAGCAGCAGAATTAACGTAGTCTGGTTGCTCACAGATTCATCCCCAATCCCAACACACTGTTACTGTAAAAGCCTCAGTCTTCCTGTATGGCTCCCAAACACAGTGCTCTGTCCTTTCTGAAGAGGATTCACAATTCCACACTACAGCCCCAACTCTATCCAATGTCCATACATTTCCTGGTATAATACTCCTGGATACCTTCCACCACTCAAAGTCCACTCAGCAAAACATCCTCATCTGTTCTACATTCCTCATCTGATTGGTGAAGCGAAGATGACAGAGGACCTGCAAACTAGGACAAGGCAACACATGATATTGCTGGTATGACATGCTGATTAGTCTGCTGGCTGCTACTCTCAGCTGCCAGGCCAGCCAAACGAAGGGGACAGAGACTGAGCTTTTCCTCTTTTCCCCCTTCTCCTCTTCCCAGCATCAACTTTCATAAAATCCTTTTAGAGCATAATGCTGAAATCGATACCTTTCCATCAAAGCTGACTGATACTGCTGAACAAGTTAAAGAGATATCACAGCAGTAGATTAACAGAAAGACAGACAACACAATCACAAGCTTTGATCTCTCAGCAAACAAGGCTAACTAGGGTTACTGTCCCATATTATTAGCAACAGAAGAACTTTCCAAAGAGGCATTCCTTCCAGACAATGATTCAGTAGCAGACATTACCTTTTCTTTTTTTAAACACTTTGATAATTTCTCAGGCTATAAAGTACAGAACAGGGGATGTTACATTGTTTGCAAGAAAAGGAATTTGCATGGTGTTTTCAGCAAGTTTGCTAAAGTGGACAATTAACCACTCTATCGCTTCTGAAGACTGGCCAGTATTATAATTCAGAATGAGTATCCTCAAAGAAATTAGTAACTAGGTCAGACTTTAAAACAGAGAATATGAGCTTAGACTAAGTAAAAAAAATCTCTTCCAATCATTTAATAAGAACCTGAAAGCTGGCCCTTTGGCAAAGAACAAGTATAAAGTCAGTCTGCTATCTGAGAGACTCTCAGTGAGACATATTGCAAGTTTCTGATGACTGATGCCCAGAAGGCTGGGCAGAACGAAAGACACTGTCTACCTTCTAAGAATCCACTTTCACCTATTTTAACTATAGGTCACAAGTTCCCAGTCCCCTCTTCAGTTCTAGCAATTCAGCTACCAGACTGAGCCTAAATGTGCTGTATAGGTTACAAGACCTATTAAATAATACTCTGTAGACTGCTAAGAGTTTATTGCTTGACAGATACAATACTTCATTCTAAAAATGTGGTTGACTGGTTTAAAAGAAATGGAAAGCCCCAATCCTCATTTTGATTTGCAAAGTAATTTTATATCCTGACTGCTCTTGACCAAGACTTCTCGGCATCTCTGCAAAATGGTGAAAATGATTTCATGGGCATGTTGTGAAGTTTAGTGTTTGTAAAGAACAGAGACTTCGGTGGCTCTAGAGAGACAATTAGCTTCTGTAGAAAACTTCTGATATTCATTGTTTGTATTGTGTGCACTAAGAAAAGGAGTTTTTGGTAGTTCCTGTTAGGTACTGCATATGCAGCTAATAATCCAATTTTAGAAAACAGAGTGCCAAAGAAAACAAAAGCAATCCATTAAACATTTTATTAATCAAATTAAGAAAATGTAGAAAACTCCAGCCAGCTATATGCCCAATAACTGACCTCAAAAGATAGTCAAAACTGACCAACTATTTCTTATTTACAATTCATCAAAATACCTTCCAGTGACACAAAAGCTCTAAAGGTCTGGAGAGATCACCTGCTCCCCGCCCATCAGTATTTGAGAAATCTCTTTGAAGTCTGTATGAACTAAGTAAGGATGGAACATGAGGGGAAAGAGGGCAAGTTTCTGTGTAGGGAGATACAGGCAAGAGCAATTACTGTTTCTCATACAGGAGCTGTTCAGTAGAGAAAACAGATATTCCAAACCAAAGCATCTTTTAACTACAGCTCATGATTTTCATATTTCCTATGGTCTCAACACCATTTTGCACAGTATGTTTATACATTTGCAATAACAAAAGAGCAGCTTTGTAAGGAATGAATGAGCCCATAACAAACAAGCATTTGTGAAGATGTTATTAGTGTCTTTTTAGATCTGTAAATCACATATCAGTATCTCTTTGAGCAGTATCTGACTATTTTGGATTGCTTTGTATAGATAGGCCATTCGGGCTACTGATGTTAACTATCACCAGTATTTACCACAGGTTTCATGTACAGCTTTTATGGATTCTTCTGCTCTGCGTTAGTAGTTATCTGCAATGTACAAAATGGGGATATAACCGATTCATTCATTCTTTCAGAACTAGCAATATCTGCAGTAACTGTAATAGTTAAAAGTCTGTGAAAAAAAGAAAATCTCAGGACACAGAACATGACAGCCAATAACGGAAATGGGCAGAAACTTTGGGGACATCTGCTGCTGCCGACCTGATGGAAAAAAGAATCTCTAGCACAGAGAAATGACTATCATTGCCAATTTGGGTATTTTTGGGGGGGGGGGGGGGGGGGGGAAATCACCACACTTTTCTTTGCTATGTACTTTAAATCATTTTATATTTCAAGTCATTATTTTGTGACCTCTATGGCCCAGATTTTTTTAATAAACCTTTTTTCTGCCTTTTTTTTTAAAAGGGGAAAGACACGAACATACAGTCTTTTTCCTTCCCCATCTATAATGTTATGGAGTTACCTCCACTAAAGGTTCTACATTACCTGGTAAGCTCACTGTGACATCTCTATCTTCCTTCCCAGGCAATGTAACAAGGATGTCAGGTGCCAGTGCAGGCTCTCATTAAATTTAGCAGTGCTTAGCTGGAAGGAATACCAGGGATAAACTAGATTCAGTGTGCTAAAGAAAAAGAAGAAATGCCTTAAAGATATCATTACTCCAGAAATACTTCAGATTATTTCAATCTTCTGTTCTAGTTTGGAAGAAACAGATGACATTTACACCGATTGGAAATGTCTCTGGGACTTCTGCTCTCACTTGAGAAAATAAAGATGGATATACTGTCTTCTCCTTGGCATCTTGTTTTGTGCCCCATCTCACAGGCAGATCTCTTCCAAACCTTCACCAGTATGGTCACCTTGTAGTGCCCAATCACATCATGTCCAGCTGCAAACAGAAGGAACAAATTTGGAAAAAGAGGGACTGAATTCAGGTTCTTTATTTTGTGTGTTTAGCATTTAGAAACCAAAGTAAATTCAGAAATACTCATGGTAAAATATAAATGGCCTGTACTTAAGCTTCATACTAAGCTGTTATAAAGTACAGAATCAAACCTAAGCCTTGGAGACAGATTTATAATGACGCAGCAAGTAAAAAATGGCTAAAATATTTATTAAAAATCCTCTTGAAATCCTTGAATTCCAGCAAGCCTGTGTAGAGAAGGTTAATCGAGAAGTCTAAAACAACATTGTAAAAATGATTTTTAGTTTGCCACATAAATAGCTGTTCTACACCTACAAGCTTTGTTAAATGCTATTATAGTAAGCTAAAACAACCTGCTATCAAACAAGCAGCCTTACTGGATCTTTGGAAGGATGCTAAAGAACAGGATTAATCTACGTAAGCATCAGTGTTACCACAGAACCCAGTGTTTGCCCTCATTAAATTAGATATTTCAGTACATTTTACAATGGCAACTAACTAATTTTGTGTCTTTCTTCACTGCTTTAGTTCCTTGGTGTTTTCTAAGCTGAGCACTCTAACCTACTGCTTTAAGAAGCTCTCTCTCTCTCTCACTGCACCTTTCAGTTAAAATTTAATTCTAAATTATGGCACTCACCAAATCATCAACGTCACCACCTTCATCTGTGGCAGGCGGAGTTTCATTTTGCTTTTCTTTTGGGGCCAAGAACTAAAAATAAAAATGTATTTAAAAGTTACTGAGAAAACTCAGACCCTTAATGTTAAATGTATGTATTTACTTTTAACATAAAAACTAACATATCTATGATTAAAAATGAAAGAAAGAAAAGCTCCAGTGATAACGAATCACAAAATGGCTGAGGCTGGAAGGGACCTCTGGAGATCATCTAGTCCAACCCCCCTGCTCAAGCAGGGTCACCTAGAGCACACTGCACAGGATCACATCCAGGCGGCTTTTGAGTATCTCCAAGGAAGGAGACTCCACAATCTCTCTGGGCAGCCTGTTCCAGTGCTCTGTTGCCCTCACAGTAAAGAAGTTTTTCCTTACATTCAGATGGAGCTTCCTGTGATTGAGTTTGTGCCCGTTGCCTCTCGTCCTATCACTGCACACCACTGGAAAGAGTCCAGTCCCATCCTCTTTACACCCTCTCTTTGGATGTTTAAACACATTGGTAAGATTCTCCGTCTTCCCTTCTCCAAGCTGAACAGTTCCAACTTTCTCAGCCTTTCCTCATATAAGAGATGCTCCAGTCCCTTAATAATCTTAGTGTCCCTTTGCTGGACTAGCTCCAGTAGCTCCATATCTCTCTCAAACTGGGGGAGCACAGAACTGGACACAGTACTCCAGGTGTGGCCTCAATGCCAGGGCTGAGCAGAAGGGATAGATCACCTTCCTCAACCTGCTGGCAATGCTCTTCCTAATGCATGAATGAAGTTCATTGTGGCTTCCATCCTCCAACACTATCTTAGAGCAGAGGAAGTTTCTTGAGACTTCCTTTTAATGGATTTTACAGTAGTATGTGTTAAAAACAGACAACAGGAGGTGGTTCTTCAGACAACATGTAGTTAAGCTGCAGAACTACTTTTCAAAGAACACTGCAAATATTAGTCCATGGTCTCATTGGGAGATTGGACAAGTTCACAGAAGAGAAATACACTGAAGACTACTGAGGCAACAGAAACAACATCTAGCACAGGAAGTACCTGAGATGTCAAGGGCTGGAGCCTGGGAACGTACACCTTTCCCTATCCATCTGTTATCAGCCACTGTCAAAGATGGGATTTTGGGCTAGATGGAAATTTGGTCCATTTTTATAGACCATTCTTATGTTCTGAAAAAGGTAATTTTAAAAATAATATTGTGACTACAAAATGCTAAGGGACAGCAAAAAAACCCTTCCCTATTGTTATTTAGACATATGTAAGCTGACCAACACCTTGTCTAGCAAAGATCTTACGTACTACATTCTATTTCTGTGTGGAATTCAGTAAAAGTTTCCCATTTAGTTCAATTAACATTTAACAAATGAATAAAGACATGAATTAAAAAAACCTCTCAAACATGCAAGATGGTTAGAATGGTAGTCTTTAAAAATAGAACATTCATTATGTAAAGTTCTATTGCAGTAGCTGCTGATACAACTCACCATATGCCCTTCACTTAGTGTATGGCATCATAAACAGAAGGTAAAGCTAACTAGTTCAGATACTACAATAACAGAAATCAAATACATAGACAATATCTGGAGTACAGTTACCTCTGAATTACTTTTGTCTTACCTTAACATAGTGCAAAAAATAGTAATTTATCAATAATGGTAGAAAAAATACAAACACATAATTCAGCTGTCTACAAGTTTTAGTTATGGTCTTGTTAGCAATAGCCTCACTAGTAAAATTATAAATTTTATTTTTCTCATTAAAATGTGCAGAACAACAAGTATATGGAGCTAGGAACAACACTGCCCTAGATAAAAAAGATGGCAGTGAAAACAGAGGAAGAAGGAAAGCCATATTACATGGCTTTCCAAGTTGTATTATCCTTAATTCAGAAACAATTTGGTCATAGCTCTAGATGACGAAAGAGAATGTCTGATTAGAACAGACTCACACTAAATCTATAAATACCTGTTTAAAGTTTAGGTAATGTTTTTGTGCAAAAAATGTGGCTTATTAAAGCAAGCTACTGTTTACCTGAGGACTTCAATTACTATAGTCATGGAGGTCATATCAAAGATAATCTAGATAGATAAGATCATGGTATCAAAAGCACTAAAAACCTCCACGCTTCCTTCCTCAGAGACTGGGTAAACAAGAGTAATAACTATTGATACAAACTGAAGAGAGAAAGCAGGGATTAGTAGCAAGGGATCTATGTAAGAGCATTATCCATCTCTAAGACAATATACTTGAACTACAAAAAGCTTAAATATCCTTTTACATAAATAAAATGTTCTGTTCCATCTCTAGGACAAGAGCAACAGCTTTAGAAAATGGGCAAAACATTGAGACGTTGCCTTCTGCATTTTCCCACCATATCAAGAGAGGATCTAATGCTTTAATGTTTGAGTCAGCAATTTTGAATCCCTGAAAACATCTTCCTTCTCCAGCCTCCCTCTCCCCACCTCCCCAATTCACTACATTAAATGCAGTAAGTTAATTTTGTGGGGAAGTATCAGATACCTCATCCACCAGAATTAAAAAGGAAGTATGTTAATTTTGGTCAACCAAAAACAGAAGATGTAAACAACCTCTGCCTATTTGTCTCATTAGCCAAAGGTCAGACCTTTTCTACATCCTAAAGAGTAAAATCCAAGAGCAATGTTGAAGATTTCCTCCACAGAGAACAATCATGTTTAACATGCAGGCTTCAACTTATCTTGTTGCTTTTCTAGCTGAAAAAAAATTGAGAAGGTGGCAAGGATGCAAGGAATTAGAATTTCAAGATGCCATATGTTTGTATATCTTTTTTTTTTTTCCTGGAAAAGATCTCAATCTAGTAGTAATATAAAGCACATATTAAAAACTAAAAGCCAATGACATTGTCAGCTCCGAATGTTTTCTGTGCCAGAGCAAATTTCATTTTACACAGTTAATTAAGAGTCAAATGGTATTTCTGAAAGTTGCATATTTTTTCCAAAGTTTTCAAAATCAGCTTTCCCACACTAAGTTAGCCAAAGAAAGCTAAAAGCTAAAGAAGTTTAGGAAGATTTACAATAAATTGAAAGCTGAAGTTTCCATAAAGTGCTGAATATTTGAAGTTGCCTTTTTAAAACAAACAAACAAAATCTGTTATACATTTATGCAGAAGCAAATTACATATAATAGCTGTGCTGAAATCCATTATCTTCCCTAAAGCAACCATAAAAAGTACTTGACAGTTAGGCTCTTTTAACCTATCATCCTTATGCTCTAAAAAGACCATCTCCACTGTTATAGGGGGGGAAAAAAAAAAAAAAAAAAAAAAAAGTAAGACCATTTTTTCCCTCGATGATGAGTAGTAAAGAAAATATGCATTGGTTAACCTTGTTCAACTAAAAAGAAACTTTTGCATGTTACCTCCCTAATAAGTAGCCTTGTAAGTCTTCCATTCCTCCTCAAAGTAAACTTGAAATCTTATATCCAAAACAGTCCTAAAATTGCTATCAGTTAGTGACTTGCACATAAGAGAAAAGGCTTCTGTGTAACATAGGACCAAATGGACAGCCAATCCCTTGCCCTACACACTTGCAATTATGAGCATGTGACATATTACAGAGGTGAAGAAAACATGCATCTTGCTGTATAGTGTGGCATTAAAAAAAAATCCAATATAATTCTTTCGGGAATTGTTTCAAAGGCTATCTTCTTCAGAACAAAAATCAAATGAACCATTTTTGCAATCTGTTATAGACCTAGGAAAGTGCTGGGGAAACCTGTGGCAGGGTTTAAGATTGGACCAAGGAAAATTAGATTTTAGGTCAGGCCCATAAACTCAATACAAACTTTTCTATCCTTGCAGATCTTTACTCCATGTATATGTAGCCCTCCAGTTTCTTAAGTCATATAACCCCTCAACAGACAATGACAGAGCTCTGCAAATCAAGGTTCTGGTTTTGGATCTACAGAGTGAGGGAGATTTATCTAGTGATTAACTGATATTGCCAACAGCCTAGCTCATCAAACAGATGTAACACATTTATTCTGAAGGGCAAGGTAACTGCCTTTAAAAAAAAAAAACCAAAACAAAAAACTCTTCTTGTGCTCTCAGCACTTCCAGAGCTAATTTCATGCCATCTCTGTTATTCCCCCATTTTTAAAAGGGAAGTTATGGTTGTTATAAGACCTTCGACAATTCACAAAACCGAACATCCCGTATTGCAACACCAGGGTTACTGCGTAGCCATGACTGTACGATGACGTTAAACAAAAAAGCCAATTTGAAGTCAGTCTGCAAATGTTTCGATCCAGCTTTGCTAGGCAGCAGTAAATCTAATCCTTGCTACTCTGTATAACTTGTGCTGCATTCCTACAGAGGCACAGCATTTTTTAGCCACTGCAAGCTCATAGTTAAGACAATTATATGCTGTAATGTCTTTATGGCTAGTAGAGATTTCCTTAAGGGACAGAGGCTATTTCACACAGCATGGACACATTTTGAGCACCAAGAGTAGTTTCAGCCTAGAAAGTGAAGTTCTCAAGAAAAAATTACCTTCTGAAGTTTCCAAGTGTATTCATACTCTTGGAAACATACAGCAAAATACTGATACTCTTTAAAATGCCTGCTAGAAAAAAGATTGCTCTATACAATTATGCATGATGAGAAACAGCCAGTAGGTCCTTCACGTCTACAAAAAGAATCCTGTTCTATCATTTGTACTTCATGTATGTCTTTAGCTTTTTGTATTCAGTTTTTGTTTTCACTGTATTTCTGTGCCTTCTTCACCTTGAGGTCAATTATCACAGGTGAAAAAAGTAGATTCTAAAATACAACCTTTCACCTACTCATCATTTCACTCATGGAGAACCTACCTCAACCCCCTTCTGGTTAATGCTAATCTAAGGCCCGAAGTTGTAGTGATTAATGTGGCATCATTTAGAAAAGCTGCTTCCCTGCAAAGTACTTGGGGATTTTAGCTACAGGTTTAACTTGTGGGGTCTTTAATACAATGACCTTCTTTCTCCTAAGCTATTTAAAAATCATGGCTAGCAGCCTGATACAAGAACGTCTGTCACATCCTCTCCATGCAAAATGAATACAAATATGATTTTTGACAGCAATGTACCCATTAACTCTGAATTTTGTCTTCTTTGAAGCAGAATGCACTATTCTGCCTGTTATAATTCACTCTTTCATAACTGTGACATCCTTCATTCATTACCACAAAGAGTTCAAGCATTATATTTCTGCATACCTGCAAATACCCCAAAACTTTTATTTCCAGAAGGATCTAATATGTTCACTAATAAAAATAGCAGCATAAATCTATGATGGGTATCAATTCACAAGAGCTGCATAAAGTGGAAACTACTGATATCATTGCATAAATGGCAAAAAAATTGCCATGACAACTTTATATTTCTGGACTGCCATAAAACCTTTAGACAAAAAATTTCTTGCTTTCTGAACTCGTATACCAACGAGATCACAGTTCTTCATCAACCACAAATAGGGACAGTGTTCTTGCATATACAAATAGTCTACTGCCATTCCACTAAACTGATTTCCTTAAGTTCCTATTCTTTCTAGAGGATATTTTCAGATATCACAATATGCTGCTTTCTAAAGGCCAATTAAAGCAAAATGCTGTAGTACAACCTCGAGAACTGTTTTTGCTCTGAATTGGGGCAATTCCACTTTTGTGGCAAAACAACGTTGTTCTTCCTTCATCTGGATCCTATTTCATTCATCTAAAGATTTATCCACATAAGAAAGTGTTCCACAGCAAGGGCTTTACACAAAGAGATGATCATTAAAAATATATCTATACCTTTTCAGCTTCTTCACTAGTCACCAAACTTCCTTCTGCTTCATCTTTAGTGATCAAAGAAATTCTGTCTAAGGAAAAAAAAAAAAAAAGAAAGAAAAAAAAAAGAAAAAAATCATTACAAGGCTTCCCAAAAATCCACTTAGTGTTAGAAATGAAAAAACCTTCCAAATTCCAACTTCTAAATGTGTCATCATCACTGGCAAAAATAATAATAAAAAAAATGCTCAAAGGAAAACGTGCATAAATGAATCAACTATCATGATACAAAAATAAATTAATGAGAATATTCATAAGCTTGTGGAAGCATCCATTTAGGAAATTGCTAATATTATGACAGTCAAACTAATGAGATACTGAAATCACAGATCACAGGTGAAATGCTGAAAATCTGTCAGAAATTACACTTTTAGTCACTATTGGCATGCTCTTCAGCCTTACTAGCCTTAGGAAAGTTAACTCATATCATACATTCACTGACACTACGATACCCTACAGCTTGACCACCAAAAGCAGTGGTCTTGCCTGCTCTGTTGTACCAGTGCCATCATCCTGTGCAGTGACCCAGGGGTAAGGGCGGGGGGAAAAAAAAAAAAGAAAGAAAGAATCTCAATTGCTTTTAACTCCAAATGTGTTCCCAGTCTAGCCCATCCCTGGCTGCAAAAAATGCTTGTGCCTGCACAGGGAAGCTGTGGGTATGAAATCAAAGAACAGTAGGTTCAGAAAGGTTTCAGCAGCAGGACAAGTTTATGCCAGCTTAATGTGGCCAGGGAACTATATGGCAGGTTTTCATGAAATTCAAACTTAGGAAACAGATCTGCCTTGCTCCTGCTCCAAAAGCCACTTTAACTCACTCACTTTCATTCATTATCTTTTGTGGGCTTAGCGATTCAAACGGCTCATGAAAAGGTCCGTTTCAATCCATCACACTTTGAAGAGGAGAAGGGATGGGAAGGGATGTAGCCAGAAACAGGGAAAGCAGGACTCCAGCTTTTGGTAGCAGGAAGCCAAAAGCAATCTCAGCTACTCAGTGAGACCAATTAGATTTTGCATAGAGCACCACATTTTTATCTTCTTCTTAGAAGACGACAGTCTTTTTTGTATGAAAATGTCAATCCTGCTTGTATTAGTGAATTTTTTTCAAAACTATCGTCCAGTTTGTTGGAAACTCTGGTCTGTGCCAACCAAAGTTATTAACACAGAGCATACTAGCATGGCTTTGGAAAAATCTAGGTTTCCTTCTTCCAAAGCTTTTTTTCCTCAATTTCTTCAGATAAGGTCCCCTACAGTAAAATTGGATATAGCATTCTTTGAGTGCTATCTTGCACTGTTTCTTTGGGTTGTTAAACAAATTCTGTAATTCTGAAATGGTTAAATAAAGCGGACACCAGACAGTCTAGAGTACTTCATTTTGAAATATGCTATATAAAAGCATATGACTGCATTTTATAGCATGTACCATAAAGAGATGCAGCTGAGCATTTAACACATTTTCCTAGCACTGGTTCCAATCAAAATTAGGGGTATGACGTAAAAGAGGCTTTTTAGTGCATCATTGTTTTATTTGTGAAAATGTTCCTTTATTTACCACTTGCGTAGTCTCTGAATGTCTTCTGGAATTGTACTGCCTGGTATTGCTCAGTTCAGTCATAAGTAGGTGTTATAATACCACATATTCCGTTCTCCAGGTTGCTTAAATACAAAGTGATCAGTGACATGTTTCAATGCTATCCATGCCTTTTTCAAAGCTTAATACGAAAGAGTCTTTTTATATCTCTGCTGCATGAATTTTTCCATTTATTTTAAAATTCATCTGAAATCATATCTTCTTCTCCTTACCCTGTAGTATTTAACTTGTCTCTCTTCTCACACTATTAATTTACCATTTCAACAAGACTTGGCATGACATTATGAAACATTGCTAGTATGAAATCATCAGTGCAAAAAAGTTCTGTGAAAATTTTTTCTTTCACAGTGCAAGTTGCAGGAATGAACTACATCAGAAATGCTGCTCTGCGTTTAGTTTAAGTGTCCTACTGCTAACATAAGGATTCCTCTCACATCATGGACAATTTATAGAAATACACTTAAAAAAAAAAAAAAAAAAAATGTATTGCTGTCATACCCTGCATCACTATCTCCCAGAAATCAGCTAAGGCTTTATCTTCCACCTTTGACTTCAGGGCCTGCAGAAAATCATTAAAGCACTGCACCTTGGACAGCTGAAAAAAAACAACATCAACGATAACAGAGAAATATTGAAGTAGCTTACTAAAGAGAGCTGCTAACTTAATTCTTTATGAAGTCATTTAACAGAGTGAACACAAAAGCCATTGCAAGATTTACCACTACAGCTTTATCTCATCACTACAGATTTAATTCTACTAAAACCAAGATTTCTAAGGTAGGATGAGTCACAAAAGAAACTGCATTTCATAAAGTTGCAGAGACTATCTTGTGACTAGATTTAAGAAGAAATTTGGAGAATGGCACGCTTTTCTTCTACAAGCATCAGGTCACAGGCCCTGTGTTTTCATGTTTAAAAGAAAACAAATGGCAGTAAATAATACCAGGGAATCTAGTCCCTATTCCAGTGGGGATATTAAAAACAAAAAAAACACACCACCAAAAACCCGACCAAAAACCACCAAAAAAAAAAAAAAAAACCCGACCAAAAACCACCAAAAAAAAACCCCCGACTGAAAACCACCAAAAAAAAAAAAAAAACCCGACCAAAAACCACCAAAAAAAAAACCCACCAACCCCCCCCAGAAAAAAAACAAAGGAAAAAAAAAACCAAAAAACCCACACAACACAGCCACCCACCACCACAAAGTGCAAGCTGTATTTCTAAACTTTCAAATGGTACAATGGATTTCAACCTATGAATCATTTATTATTTTTGCTATAGCAATAATCTATGAAGTTTTTCATATAGCAAGTAGGCCCACCATACCTTTAATTTGACAAAGATCAGACTTTCCGTATATCATTACCTTTATGGCCTCCTCTCTGAAAACTTTGATACAATTGATGCCTTTCATGTAGTACTGTGAACCTTTATTTTCCAAAAACCGATCAATTTGGTTTATCAACTGCTGACTCACTGAAAGAGAAGAAAAATGCACATTTTCAAAGTGAGAACACATTTTTCCTTTCTATCTCTCTTATTATTCTACCCCACTTTGACAGACACTAAAGGAGTTAACCATACCCATACCTCCTCAAGCTACTCAATAACTGATATCTAAGCTACAGAAAATTACTTCAGTCTCTGAAAAAGCCAGGTACACTAGAAGGAGGGGAAAAGAAGAAGAAGAAAAAAATGTGTGTGTGTGTGTGTGTGGGGGGGGGGGGGGGGCGCGGCACGGGGACGAAGAAACCCCACACACAGCCAAGGCAGGAAAGTTTTCACCTGAAAGCCAAGAACAAAGCACAGACCTAGCTTGTTTGATAGAAAGTAAAATGGGAACAACTGGGTTCTTAAACCTGAGGGAGTTATGTTCTATGACTCAATACATCCCCTAAACATCCTTTGAAATATATACATATTTCAATAGGAGAGTTAAATTTGCAACAAGGATGCAACAATGTCAAAACAAGAGCTGCAGGGTGATTGCAGTTAAGTCTACCTTGCTGCTATTGACATCAGAGTATACCTTGCCTTCTCCTAAGTTACCTTGCTGATTCTTCAAATAGGGCAATGGTGTTCATAATCGTGGAGGCAAGTATTATAAACTGTGTATGCCTGGCAGGAGGAAGCAAAGGCAGACAATGAAACTTGTACTGACAAGAAGGGGAACAACAGCCTCACTATTGACTGGCTCTTAAAAGGTAGGTAGCTGCAAAAACAACTGTAAATGAGACAGGTGAAAATATCAACATGAGCTACGGATGCGCAAATAAATTCTGCTGGATTTTTGTCCTTTATTTTCTTCATGTTTAATTATAGGTGAGGAACAGTCCAGTTTCATCCTCTGGCAGAGGCTTCAGTCTGGGAAAAAGACAAGTGTGATGAGGATACAATAGCAATCTATAAAATCGCAAGCATCATGAAAAAGATGACTGTTCATTGCCTCTTCCAAAACAAGAGCAAGGAGGTGGGTTAAGAACAATCAGAAGAAAGTACCTCTCCAAACAGAAACAGCCAACCTGTGGAACTCTTTGCCATAGGTTGCTGCGGGATGCTAGAAGTTTTAACAGCTTCAAAAAACGCTTGAACAAATTCTTGGAAGAGGAAATGTATCAAGGGAGATTAAACACAAAGACAACATTGCCATTCAGGAAGGAAGTGGAGGAAAATATTTTGGACAAGTAACAGCACCTGCTTGCTCTGCTCTTGTACTCTTTGCAGCCAACGTTGAAGATAGGTGATTGGATTGGGAGGATCTTTAGTCTGACCTATAGCCATTCCTATGTTCAGATGCTATGAGCATAGATGTCATTACAACTGTTTCAGCTATGGAAACATCATGACAGAAAATCAGAGACTAATGGAAAAGACAAGTAAATGCACTGAGAAGCACACATCATTTAAGCACTTTATTCCACTCTGCTGACCATAAGCATATGCAGAACTAGCTGTTATGTCTATGTTCTATAAAACGCTTAACTGAATTGGGTCTGAAGGACAATAGCTCTGAAAAAAAAAGTAAACCACAACATATTTGATGCTCTGCCACTAGCTGCTCATCTCAGTGAGTTTCTAGAAAAGGAGGTGGATGGCGATTCTGTCCGACAGCAACTATAACACAAGAAAGTGTGCTAAAGTGCTTACTGTTCCAGAGGTGATCAACTCACTCTATTTACCAGAAGCTGACAAACTAAATTGAAATCTCGCTACTTCAGCTCCACAAGTTAAGTAAGTCCATTTTTTCCATGCTTAACGATTTTCTCATTAGATGTTCTAATTTCTTATGAATTGCACTAATAAAAGCAAGTCCTGCTGGTGTTTTTGGTGGTGGTGGTGTTATTTTATATGCTGCCTTTTCATTGATGTGTTAAATTAAAACCCCAGGCATTAAGAGGGTGTAATAAAAGTCTTTATTGTCAGAATGATTCCAACATGCTGTTTGGAATTGTCAGATAGTTTACTTATTCTTTTGTATTTATTTTTTTTTTTAAATTCTCCTTCTATTTGGTTGCACTGGCAGCCATCAGAAGAATAGACTTTTGCTTGCTACAGGCTGAGCTGCCTCTTTTTGAAAACTATTATAAGGAAAAGAGCCCTGCATCATTTCACTATGTAATGTTGCACTACAAGGTCGTAATATATGGAGGGGACAATTATTTAAAGTGAGATTCTTTTAAAAGCTTGAAACAGCCTGGCCAAAAACAGGTCTGCCCACAGGGTCTCTCTCAAATGACAGAACAATGATTGACAAATCTGAAATAGATAAAATATCTGTGTTCTCACTAGACTATCAAATTACTTCAAGGGGTCCAAGGCAGTACCAGAGACAGTGGTAAGGATTATAAAGTTATCCAAAGTGGATTTTGTTCCTTCATACTTAAAGGTCCGAGTTCTACCACCTGTCACGTCCCTTTCCGTTAGCATGAATCTTTGTTTTTGGGTGCTGCAAAAAGTAGATCTCCCTATTTTTGCAAAAAGGCAAGTTCTGTAGTAAGATCTATCTCCATTTAACTCATCTGTGAATATTGGGGCAAACTGATGCGTCCCAGACAAATCTCCAATATTGGGGTTTTGAAGAGCAGGCCCTGGAGCTGCGAACTGACAGCCTATTCAGGCTACCACTGTGTAATGATCTTCTTTTCCTATTCCTCCCCATCTCCCCATCCTCCTTTTAATGAAATGAAATAGTGAACTTCCACATCTTGCATAAACTGGAATTCCATCAGTCCCCAAACCACCATTTTCTGCAGATCTTCCCAGGAAGTTTTAGTCTTCTGCATCCTTTTACTGGAGCTGATTGGTTAGACAATGTATTGAGTGATTATAGACTGGAAAATGACAAGTAAAAATGTTAGAATAGAAGAAGATCTATTAATTCTAATGGCATTCTAATCTCTTCCCCATTGGCACTGTGAAACTTTCCCTATATTAACTAGTGCTGTTACTTTTTGTGAAATATGCCATTGACAATTATGTTCGTTTGTTATCCCTGAATAATTACAGTACAAAATTGTAGTTGTATTTTCATGTTTGTTCAGTTGGTCTTGATCACCGTGCCAACTAGATTACAGCATAGCAACAGATGAGGCTTTATTATGGTCCAAATCTAATTCCTTGTGGATAATTTTTTTTAATCCATCAAGTAAAAAATAAAAAAAGTTCCTTTTGCAGACAAAAGACTCCTGTTATTAAAAATCTTTTGAATTATCCAGTGGTGGTGATGATAATGATTTGTATTAATGGACCACAGCTAAAAAGAGTCACTGACAAGTCAGTTACAGTACCTGATAACGAATTTTAAACTATGGCTCTATTAGGATGATCATTATATAAACCCAGAGAAAGAAACTGATTCTAAACTGAAAATGGTCCTCAGCTATGTGGACTTCCTTCATCTTTAAGCCATCTAATCGGAAATTTAAGATCAAGAGCTGTTACTCCAGTATACTACAAGGTGCTGTTCAGTTTTGAAATGGTGTCTCTAAATGGCCTGGAAGCTGTGGATATAGATCAGAACAATTCAGGTTGGACCTCTGAAGGACTTCTGGTCCCAACCCCCACTCAAACCACAGTCACTATGATTCAGGTGGCTCAGTGCTCTATCCAGCTGAATTCTGAGCACCACCAAAAAAAGGAGTCTACAGTTCTCTGGGCTCCTGTTTCCATGTTCAACTACTCTCATTGCAAAAAAAATAATAATAATCATCATCATATCTAATCCAAATTTTGTGTTCTCTTAGTAGGGCATTGCAATAGGGTGGAGAGGGAAGTTTGGCTTCATCTTGCCTGTGAAGCAGACATACAGAAAACTTCAAAGTGGTTTTGTAAACTCAAGTAATTGGGTTGCAAATATTCTTCTAATGACTGAATCATTTTCATCAAACCAGTCACTGACTTCAGCCTACCTAGCAGCAGAACACGAACAGTATCTGATATATATACACAGAAAGACATCCAGTAAGATAAAAATGCTGATGACCTGCAAAGACATATGCCAACAATAAATGCAGTGAAAGTAAATGTTAAAAAAACAAACCAAACACACACCAAACAACTTTGGTCTAGAAAGGCAGACAACTACACCTCTTTCTACAGAAGAGCCCTGCAATAAGATATCATCCCTTTTGCAACTTCCTTATAAATTTCCAGTGCAAGTCTGTCATATGCAATTCTCTTATGCATACGAAGCATCCAGTACAAAACAACCTTGTTATACATTTCACTTAAGTAGTGATTGACATGCGATGGCAAGAGTGTGACACCTCAGGCAAGACAGAATATTTGCTGAAATCTACATATGCAATTATTGACTAACTTTATTTTTCTGCAAATGTCCAGGAATAAAAAAAAAAAAAAAAGACAAAGTTGCTACTAACATTAAAAAAATGGAAGTTTGGTACTATTTGTCACTGGACATTTTTTCTAACACCCACAAACTGTACAGTTATCATTGCAGATTTACTTCTTCACTGACAACCAGCAAAAAAGAAAAACCTTTCAACCACAGGACTTCAGACACCATGTTCCCAGATAGCAGCACTTTAAGATGTAATGAAATCTGGCTGAGAAACTAGCACAGAAAGTTTTCAAACCAAAGGAAATATCACATGTGGGTATCTTTCCTTTTTCCCCCCTTCAATAAGCCATCTTAATTTCCACCGAATCCTACGAAAATACAGCAGCCAGCATCAGACATCTGCTCTCCAGCAATGCAGAGATGAACAGTAACTTGTAAAGAGTCCAACAAGATGAAATGGTAGTCGCGTGGCTACTCCTTTGGCATTGCAAAGATGGCAAGCACTCACTATATTTTAGAGTCCTCTCTGCAGCCGTAACAATAAAGAAACTTGTTATATACCCTCGGGAGTAAAGATTAGATTCCACCCAGGCAAACAAATCTATCTTATTTGCATTCATTGACAAAAATGTCAGAAGCTGTTATTAGGGGACTGCTTTTTGTGATGATTATGCACTTGTAACCTACTCAAAACAAGACCTGCATAAAATGACATTTCTGTGGCCATGAATACAAACAGGAGCGTAAAGATATCTGGAGGGGAAACACAATACGAGTTTCATCAGCAGCAAACATCAATGAGTAATTTGGCACCCTAGCACACAACTGATCGCATAAGCTGTAACTGGGTCCCTATAGTAATGAACCACACAGATGTCAATTAAAAGTGAAGTTGATTACTGTTTCAGGAGCTGAGCTGCCAGTCTCAGAAAACCTATTGCTAAGACTTCCACCAACGTGAAATTTTTAGATTTTCGGAAGACTATTAACACATCAGTGACCTGATTCTTGCTAACAGAGGACATGTTGTTTCTCCTGCTCTGGTCAGCTATGGGACTCAACGCTCACACATGGGTTGTCTAACCTGCACTTCAGTTTGTTCTATGAATGGCACAAAGGCAAAACCTTAATCATCAAAATCCCTGTGAAGCCACTGCAGCAGACGCACTGGCACCCCTTTTGGGTAATAAATACCCTATTAAGAGTCTGAAAGCATTTTCTTTTCCCCTTGCCATAATTTGGCCTTGATAATGGTAAAGTGATAAAAATATTCTGCTGTGGAATGTGCTGTGCACTGAAAAAGGTATGTGCTATTAAGTCACACCTTAATTAAAAAGCCACTGTATTGTCAATCTTTGAAGTACAACTCTTCATATCACTACAACTTTGCTGTCTAAAAAAATTAAAGGTGATGACTACCAACCCTCAATGCTTCTTTCCTGTAAATACCAGAGAGGTGAAAAAGCCTTCCTCCTCCAAATAAACCTCTCTAATCTTGAAAAGTGAATGTTTTCCTGGATCTCCAAACATCATTGGTTTCCTTTGTTTTATATAGGAATTAGTTGTTTTGCAGAGAGGGGAGGAAGGAGAGGGATTTTTCTGACTTTCTTTTATTATAAAAAATGTAGGCTCTGTTCGGTTTGCAAGACTGCACTGGATTCTCTTTTTACATCATAAAGAAACAAAACAGGGCACAACCTCATTTTTCTCCTATCTACATCCTGAAATGTAAAATTATTTTTTTTCAATGGACTATTTGAAATGAACGCCATAGATGATCCTTTTCTGCAAACAGACTTTACATTTTTCAGCAAGGGAAAAAAAGCTTCTTCCATCAAATACGACGAAAAATTATAAAATCCCTCAGAACCACTGAACAGTTTTAAGGCAGAATCTACCATTTAAATAACCAGAAAGCAATACAGTAAGCCATTAAAAACATGCCTGTAATGTTTTATGCATCAAGCCACTTAAAAGACTCTAAAGCTGAAAGAGGAATAAGCAGAAGAAGGAAAAAAATATGCACAACATGTTTTTATTTATAGCGGCTTCTATCTCTCTTTCAAATGAAAGACTGCACTACATTTTGGTAACCACATCTTGTAATAACAGAGCACATTATAAACTAAACGAAAGCAGATTTCTCAAAGTGTAAGGAACCTTGCAAACATGCACTGTAGTCATCTCCAGAACAGCTACCAAGTGGACACATTTAAGCACTCTACTTATATGATCTTCAGTGTAACCAGCATTCTTATTTCTGCCTTGAAGCTTTCTTACATGATAAAATTAATTACCATAACAAAGAGTCAATTGTTTCAGAGTTTCTGTACTCTAGTATCTTGTACAATGCTTTTTACTACATTTTAATATCTTTGATATTTGAGAATACAGTTCCAAATTTTTTTTTTTTCCTCCAATGAACAGAATTTCTTCCAGATTGAATGCAAAACGTGTATGAAAAGCTGGCACGCTAGGTTACAGTTCTGGAAATTCTGAAGAGTAAACAGCTATCTCAGCTTTAATGAACTGTATTGCAAACCTACATACTGCAGCACATATCTCAGACTACACCAAAAAGGAGCAAAGGCCAAGGTTAAATGGCCACCACCTCCCCCTTAAGTATATCTGCAGTTTTTTTCCTTGAAAAGTAATGCTATATTATTGGCTATTGAGTAGATGAGGTGTATTGTACTACAATCTTAAAATCACCCTTTGAAAGAAAAAAGAAAAAAAGGAAAAAACAGCCCATACATCTTGGGCATCCCTTCTGAGATATCTTTGGATTACATATATCTCTGTATGGCAATTCCAGTACAGAAACATGATGCAAAGTGTGAATTTGCATTTTCAGGCTTAGAACATGCACGACTGATGAGACAATAGCTGATCTGTGGTTTGTATTCTTCCTCAGCTCTGCATCAAAACTCCGTCTTGTCTTCTCACTGTGCTGAGCGTCAGCTTACCTCCTCATAGTCACACACTACCTGCTTGTTACACTCTTACTACATTTTTCTCCTAAATTCACCCACCCTTTCCTTTGCTCAAAGGGAAGTCAGGAATGATCTTTGTATGTAAATATTTAAACCCCAGACACTAAATTCTCATTTCTTCACAGAACAGGGTAAGTGGACAGCAGAGAACAGCTTTCTTGCACAGTGCCCAGCCAACAGACCTCCACTGCAAGCCAGAAAGATCACATATATCCAGAGGACGAGTCAATAGACAGTCTAAATGAGGCAACCAGTTAGTGCCACAGGGATCTTCTGCTGCAAAAACCTGAGGAGTTATTCAGATGCCTCAACACAGCTGTCTAGTGTCATCTTACAAAAACAACGGTATCTGAGACTTTCACATAAGGAAGGCAAAATACAACATGGGAATTATGAGTAACACCTGCCTTTGCTGAATGGCACTGGAAGCTACGCAGTATACTCCAGAGCATCTCACAGAGCACTAGGCACCTATGTTTACACAAACGGATCTCATTACTGAACCCTGAAGATGCAACTACAAATAATTAGAATAGATGAAAGTCATTTACCTTCTTTGAAGTCAGCATTTTTCTGCCTCACCAGAATTTGGAAGTCCTTTGCTGGGTTAACACTGCCAACCTAAAGGGAGTCCAAAAATCTTAGAATTATCTGCCAATATCCATCTCTGTCTTCTTGTGAGGTAACAGGAATCTTTACATATCTGTTTATTTTAATATGGAAACAGAAGCTCTACACCTCTTCAGATGCAGACTCATAAAACGCAAGTCTTACGATGTGCATTAGTGTGAGGTACTCCCAGCCAGGGTTAGTTATAACATGAACAGGATGAACTTACACTTACCACACTGCACTCGTGTGAACCAACCATATCCTCTGGGGTTTAGAGGTCAGAAGCAAAGTAATTCAGGCTACCTGCTTTGAGACTTTCTGTAGCACAGACTTCTTACTAATCTTGACAGATACTTAATGAGGAATGGGAGCTCCTAAGCATGCGGGTACAGATTTGCTGGCTTGCTATTTCAAGAGGAAACTGAAAATTAAAAGCTCATGCTCAATTCATCTACCCTTTCTGGCCCAGTCTGACATTTTAGAGCTTCAGCTCTAAACAAGCACAAAAATGCAGAGACCTTGCAGAGAGAAAAGGAACTAAAAGCAGGTCAAACGTAAATAAGTGTTTGCTGACAAATGGATGCAGTAACTTCAGAAGAAAAAAAAAATATATATATATATATCATTGCTTAGCATTTCCTTTCAAGAATCAAAATTCTAATTTTATTGAAAATTTTTATACTTTCCTGCCAAAATACTTCTTAGGCAGATCTTGCAATAAACTTGCTTGATATCTTAGTATGTTTTCTTTAAATCTGGCAACGCCACCTTTCAGAAAACACTAGAAACTGATATTAGAAATGCAGAATAATGGGCACAGCTCCATGTCTTATTTTAAAATCACTATCATGTATTTTAAAAGACAACCTTAAAGGACAGGATACTTGAAAACATATTGAGAGATCTCAATTTATATTAAATCATCCCTTTTTCCTGTGACATGAAAAAACAAATAAAGTAACATGCATAATTATGATAAAGGCTTCATCTGCTCACAAATACAACATCCAAAACTAAATTAAATGTTTAGCCAAGCAGCAAGATAAAGCCAAATTTGTGATTTAGAACCTCAACCAATGCAGAGAACAGGCTCTGAAATCAAAGGAAGACCTTTGTTTAAATATAGGGAGGTAACGTCTGTTTTACAGAAGATACAAAAGAAAAAAATTAAATTCTACCACTGAATCCCAATTTTGAGACTCTGTTTTCTTTGGACTCACAGACAGGTCCTTTAGAGTTTCATGCACCTGGGCAGAACTTTGTCCTAAGAACATGTGGCACTGATGTAAACTTGTGCAAACATATATCTAAGAGCAGAGAAAAATCCTTTTTACTTGGTAGCAGACAGTCTCAAAATTCTACAAGCAGACAATGTAGGAGTCATGATTCTGCTAGAACCTTCCCTTTATCATGAATTCTGTATATCCACTAAATTACTTTTTGAGAAATAAATCTTCCCCTTTGACAAAAAAAGATTTGTAAAAATATGCTTACAGAGGTGACATTGCCTTCAGCAATGCTTAAGATGCTAAAGCCACCTTCTTCATCTTCAACTTTTGGCTTCTTAGGATTGGGTCTATCTTCATCACTGCAAATGAGAAGGCCAAAAAATAAATACAAGCTATCAGTTCAAAGTAAACTGTCCTGGATCTTAAGTAGGAAGTCAGTGAATTTGTGAAATATACACTGAAAAGGGAACATTGGACAAAACCTCATCATATAATTGTTCCCAAATGAACAATAAACCATACCTCATTCTTCCCACAGCATCACAAAGCAAACAACAGAAACAGAGATCAAGTTTTATCTTACCATAAAGCAAAAGTACCTCTTGTTGAAGGTATGAAATTACTCATGCCTATTTCAGGAGTGAACTTACTCAAAGCCCTCTTTTCCACCATTCAGAATAGAGAATATCTCCAGTCACATTATTTGGAAGCTGTACATTGTGCTAATTTTACTATTTTACTGTATATTCATGATATTCAGTATTCTCAGACTCCTTTTAAACATGAAATGGTAATGAACACTTAAATTTAAAGTAAGAAATCAATTTACTCTTCAAGAATTATTTGCTAGTTCCTGTCTTAGAATTGATAGCTATTACATCTCTGTTTACACAGAGACATGCAATTCTACTAACCTGTATTTTTCATGAGTACACAAGAGCTTTACAAACTTCCACTTGGAGCAGGCAAAGTGTGCTAGACAAATGCCAATTCAGTATGCAAGTTCTCTCTCAGAAAAATCTTAAACTACAGCTAAAGATGTTTTCAAAAGACTACTTTTAATTTTTAAAAAGGTAACTGAGGTTTAGGTTACCTCTTAGCTTTGCCCTCACAGTTAACATATACCCAGCTGCAGATTCAAACCGAGAACCAAACTGCAATATCTAATATGCCAGACTTTAGAGCATGTCTTGGCAACAGGAGCAGGAAATAGAAAAAAAGAAAGAAAGAAAGAAAAAAAAAAATCAAGCTAATCGCAACAGGGGAAGAAACTCAAAGACACTGTGTTCCGAGTTGCTTAATATGACAGGCCACTGACACAGAAGAATTGATTTCACCCTAAGAATGACTGAAAGCTACTGAGTGATCTAAACTGCAGTATTTGTAAACTTCCGTGAACGCTAGTTTAAAACAGTAAAAGAAAAGGTTATTCTTAAAAGTTCTACCACTGCAGTGAAGAAAAGGAACTGCAAGCAGGGACAAAAAGAGATCCTGGATTAGGTGCTGTTTTGCATATTTCAAGGTTGGAACTGATTTTAAAGATTGTACAGCATGTTACAGATCAACTATTAGAAAGAAATTGTATTTCCTTTTGTACTACAAGAAATGATCTTCCTTTTCACTTTCAGTAGCTTACTCCTCCCTTCCTTTAAACACAATGTGTCTCCCACTTTGTTTCAGTAGTCATCTTTGTTCTTTTACCTAATTTTGTCACTACTGAGATGAAACCCCTTCTCAGCAACTCCTGTCATCTGAGATGACCTTACTTATCACTCTAGGAGAAATGAAGACTGGTTACATCTCAGGACAAGGATAGGATACCTTGCTTCGTTCCCAGCTCTGCTGATTTTCTGGCTGACCTAGGGCATGTTGCTCGATTGTTTTGGACAGCCGATATCCTTGTCTGTAAAATGGAGAAACTGATGCTTATCTAATACCGGAGAGTTTAGAACTTCTGCTTAAACTAGAAGTCATGTACTTGTTGACAGTTTGAAGAAAGGCACAATGAATAGTCAAAATCCTCTTTTTAGAATCTTCTCTTTAAAAGCTGTTTTGCAACTTCTTGCAATATCTTGGTTTTCTTTTTTTTTTTTTTTTTTTTCTTCTTCCTGCATTACTTTTACTGATTCACAATGTTTTGCAATTGGACAAAAGAGGGAAACATAAGTGATAATACTGCATTTAACTGCCTAGGACCAAATCTGTAGTCACCGCTAATCAGCACAGTACAGCAGAAGCTAATGGATCCATACCCATTTATACCAGCCAAGGATCTGACATTTAGAACCTGTTTATGGTAACGCATGTAATGCACAGATTAGCAGTATTTTTAAAATGTGAAACGTACAACTACTAATTGAGAAAAATTAATAAAATATACATATCAGATTAATTTAATACTTCTACATTTACATAGAAGCCCTTCACATACTGAAAAACTGGAGAAGCTAACAATCTCTCCAAAGCAAACCTAAGGAGGAAAAATTAAAATGCTTTCTATTTTACTGTAGGTTTGGGGGGGGGGGGGGGGGGGGAGATGTTTTCTACCACACAGCACATAGCAAAAGTAAAACAAATGAACATTGAATATTCAAACCTACTAGGATATCATGCATGCAGTTATGCTGCCTTAGTCCCATTATATCTTAAAAATTAAGCAGAAATTAATCAGGTCAATATCATGATGGGAGACATCAAATGAAAGAAACAAACAGTAACAAATTAATTTTAAGAAAACAGAAACAGTCAAGAGAGCTTCCAGCCAGCTTTTTCAAAACACTTTAGTGCAAATTAGCTAGATCTGATATTTTAATAAGTTGAACGTTATCTGCTATTAACACTCCTAGTCACTGTTGTTGTGATGCAATTTTTCTTCATCAAATGGTTTAACTGCATCACTCAGCTTTTCCCAAACACAGAGCAGAAATACAGTTAACAGTTCTGCTGTTGTGCTGACAACACTACTATTTTCATCCATTACTACATCAGACCCAGATTCCTTCCATTTATATTTTTCAAAATCCTACTGCCATTAATTTTTCCTCACACAGTTTTATCTTTGTACCCTGTCACCTAAAATCCTTACAGATTTTTTTCAAACTATCTTAATGCCCCACACCACTTTCTAGCTCAATTACTTCTATAGCTGTTTCCACTTCCCCTCTAAAGTAAACCAGTTTTTAAAGAAAATAACCTTCCTTCTTGGTTGCCACACTGAGGCCCCTGGGGTAAGGTGTTTCTAAGCAACTACCAATAACGTGTCACAGTTTTTTGTTTACATTTGCTCCCTAGCTCGCTTGACCTCAAGTTTTAGTGGTTTCTTGAACTGGTCCTATAGCATCATTTTTCTAAAAATGTATGTACTCCCATAGAGACACACAGGCGCACACAGAGCAACTGGGGCACAGAGCAAGGATGAAAGAATGTAATCAGTATGAATTCACAGACACACCAAGACAAGCCAGACAAACAATATAGTGAAAAAATAAAAAGCAGGTATTTCTCAACCTGCAAACAGAAGAGATGCGATCATTACCCCACAGCAGTGGCATGAGAAGTCCTAAATCAGGTCTTCCCAAAGATAACATGCTGAGGAGGCTCTAGTCAACCAAAGGTAAAGGTTATATGACAGCTCAGTTAAGTGAGGCCTAAAAGTGGCTCAAAGACATTGTTCCTAGTCATGAAAGGACTGAGCAGAAGAGGACAAAAGGAAAGGAGGAATTAACTCAGAACCCTCTAACACCCCAGGGAACCAACTAGTTCTATTATAGTCATCCAATATGTTACGCTCTAAGAAGCGGTTTTTGCTTGAGCAAAACTTGCTTGAGCAACTTGTTTCATTGGTACTGTATTTTACTCCCCAACCATTTATTCTTCACATTTGCACCACAATTAATGTAAATACAGTATACACCACAATAAAAGCAAAGATTTTTTAGCTTAAAAACATTGGGAGAACAGATGTTCTAGGAAGAATGCACAACAGCTTATTTTTTCAAGAAATCCACATTATTGCACAGTACGTAGTATTCTATAAGCGAAGTTGCTTTTCTTTTGACTTGGCATTCAAAAAAAAAAAAAAAAAAAAAAGCTACAGAACAACCAAAATAGAGCATGCTGAGATGGAAGACTCATCTTTACAGCTAATTTAAAGCTCCACCATATTTATTCTAAATTGCATAAGAGCCTTTGTTATTCAAAGTATTTTATAACTAGCAGGAGGACAAACTTTTTAAGCATTAGGCAGTCAAGCACTGCAACGGTTAGCACAGAGAAGTTCTGCAGTCTCCATCCTTGGATGTTTTCAAGACCAGACTGGATAAAGCCCCAGGTTACCCATTTAGATCTCGTAGCTGGCTCTGCTTTGAGCAGCAGGTTGAACAAGAGACCTCCTGGGGGCTGTTCCAATCTCAAGGATTCTGTGCTTCTATGACAACAAATATGAAGGAGCTGCAGAGTGGATGTTAGCGTGACTTGCCCCATGGCAGCTGGAAGACCATTACTCACAATACCCCAAACTGTGGTACCACAACAGTACTTTTTTGGTATGTAACTCACTGATTTTATGTTCAAAAGACTCTGCGCCTGCTACATTCAGCAAAAACAATTTGGAGTGTAGGAAAAAAAAAGTTAAAAAAATCCATAAGATATCTTCAACTTACTTGTCTTTGAAGATATCTTGAGCAGTCTTGTCGTCTTTTTTCTTGCCAACATCCTTTAGGGGAAAGAGTGCTTTTATTTTTTCAAGAGGAGCCTGGCATCTTTCTTTTACCACACAGGGCATCTCCAGCATCTCTAAAAGGTGCGGTTCAAATGGTGGCAACGGCCCATTGGGGTAAAAAGCCTTATGCTGTAAGCACTGTAAAAAATAGGTTAAGCAAAGACGGACTTTTAGGTTATATGCTTTTAATATAACATGCCTGTGTATTTGACTTCATATGTTATATTCAAAATGCCTTCCATATTAAAAGAGAAACTCTGTTCAGATTGCTGAAATATTCCAGCTCTCAAGTGGATTGAAAGTCATACAGTTAGCTGTTTAAGGACATTAATAAAGACATTAAACAAGAAGATGGATGAAAAATGGCTGCACCTACACTCACTGTAACAAGCTCTAAGAAAATTATGGAAAACCCAAGGAATGAAATAGTTGTTTCCAAGTATTCAGCTTTTTAACTTCATTTTACCTTTAAAATGTAGTCCTTTTACAAAGTACAGTCACACTGTGGAGACTTCCAGGAACTCCACAATTAGTCAACAAGATATATACTGAACTTTGTATTCCAGTTGTTGGAACAGTTTATTGTCCCTCAAAAAAAAAATATTTCTTCTTCATCAATAAAACTCGGTATGCATAACGAGAAATTATCACCAGTTCAGAAGCAAATGGCAAGAGAGAAATTAAATGTGCACAGGTGAGGCACAGAATATAGGTATGTTTGCACATGAGCTTTGAAAAGAATAAGGGAACAGAGGGGACTGACAGATGCACATGAAAGCTGGACCAGATGGCAGGAGCTACAGAGGAGAAGGCTCTTTCACCAAAGTGGTAAGATAGTGCACACAGTCAGGAGCCAAATAGAGGAAGAGTGAGCAGGTTAATGAGGCTGGCTACAGGAATTCCAATGGGAGTATTAAAAACAAAGTGGGTACTTTTAAAATGCTATGAAGTGTGGTATAGCAATGGATGTGTGTGTCTGTGCACATATTATACACACACTATATATGTGTATACATTTATATGTTCACAGTCATGGGCACACAGAGACACATGCCATACACTAAAGAATATTTTTTCTAAGCCCACTGTAATTTTTCTAAGCCCATGTGAATCATACACCATGGACGTAACTACTCAGTACACCAGGAAAACAGGCTAGATCTGCTCCCCTGTTGGCTGTCAAACATGACCTTAATTTAAAAAAGAAAAACAAATCAAACAAAAAAACCCAACTCTATTCATGCTGAAGAGCTGCCAATAAAGAAAATCCAGACCATATGCTACAATGCTGATCTGCTCTCATGCTGCCATTAAGACTCCAATCCGTATTAGCACATACTTTCAAAAGGAGGCAGTCATACAAGGCTACCGATTTGTAAACACTTGTAATGATTTAAGGCATAATTATTTTGAAAGAAAGTAAAAATGTTGCTGGAAGCTGCAGTAATGGCTCTTGCGATACAGGGGGGGAAAAAAAAAGCACACATCATTTAAACAGCATTAGGAGATCAAATTAAACTCACAAAGCAAAAAACTTAAGTCTCCTGTTGTGACTGCATTTCTTAGGGACTGTAGATACAAAAGCCTTAAGCGTGTAGCTGCAATAGCTGAACAGAATGAAAAGTAGCCACAGCCTCCACTTATTCCTGTTTTTCAGGGTAGATGATGACCTCTGAAATCCAAGGTGGTAGATAAATGGAGATAAAAACCTTCAGATTAAGTCTGTTCACTCTAATCCCAATCAGTCCCTTTTAACCTTGCTTCCTCTTCCTTCTACCAAGAGCCCCTTCCACTGTCACTGGACAGCAAGACAACCCATGCTGCCTCAGGCTTCCAGTCTAACCAGCCTATTCGTGCATGTTGTCAGCAGTGTGCTGGCTTCCTCCCTGCCCTGCCTAATATCCTTACAGTTCTAGCCTAAGGATGCTACCAGGTTTGAGTGGCAGGAGGAGGGACCACACTAAGATACAGGTCAAGGGATGCAAGTGAAGTGGGCTTCTACACGTAACTAATTACATGGTAATAATGAGCAATGGAATAAATGCCTGAATAGACAGGAATTAACTGCAAGAAAGCATCCCGCCTCATTCCCTTCCATACAGCATCTAAGAAAACACTTTCTAAAAAAACATATCCTAGCAATTCTATAAAGCCTACAGGAACTGACTAGTACTTAAAGCTGTAGAACATGGGAGGTATATTCAGCTGTCTGAAAATTAAGCATCTACTCTAAACTGGTCACCTGCTCACCCTCCACAATCACAACTGTCTCACATTTGTGATATTTAAGGTAAGTAGGATGAATCATTTTTCCAAGGTTCCTTTTTCATGGATTATGGAATGGGCTTGGACAACTCAGCTTACACAAGTTAGCTAGCTTTCGGGTGGTTAAACATGTTTGAATTGAATCTCAACACAAGTGCCTCAGTGTTCAGAGTAGTTTGTGACAAGTTTAAAATGACCTTCCAACAGATCCACTGCATCCAGCTGAAGATGAGACTACTTGGTGCTAAAAACCTTTGCAGACTTCTGCAAGCTACCTCCTGTCCCCCTCCAGCCTGCTTTCTGAAACCATATCCCACCATCACTGTACAGTACAGCCACTTACAAACAAGCTCAGTCCTCAAGGGTCATTTACATGTGGCCTAGCAACAACCATTACAGCATATTTATATGTGGATTCTGCAGCTGGATCCCATGAATTATGCAATGCTGCAGGCCAGCTTCCCCACAAATCTTCCCCTCAGGTCTGCCTCAGTAGAAAACAGTCAATATTAAGCAACTTGTTTGGATATCAATAAAATGCATTGCATTCCATCCCCAAATGTCTTATGCACTTCACATTCCTGTATTGAAGAGAAACAACTTTAACAATGAGGTTGGAGGTAAATTTGCCACCATGGAAGCCACGGAAGTTAGTCTAGGCTTTTCCAGAAGCAAGGAAAAAAACAAAACGCTGAAACTGGATATAGGATATTCCTCATCTTCCACCCCAGCAAGCATTAGCAACTCCTTTCCACCCACTCTGTCCTTTCCTGATGCCTACTACTACTTCCAAGAGAGATAATTCAGCTTGATGTTTCTGTTTAAATTCTGACTCTTGTTGCTTATCATTCCAAATATCTTCATGAGGCAACAGAACAAGGAAATAGATGGAGAATTCATCTCTTCCTCAGAGTTGTTTTTCCAAACCATCTATAGGTCCTGTTCAAGCCAATCAATGTACTGGCTACATTGAAAAGATGATTTAAATTTTGTCTTTGCATCGCCTAAGATATAAGCGGTGCTACTTGTTTAAAAAACAAAGTAATAAGAACCTGGAACATATAAGCAGAAAATTATAGAACAATCTTTCTGTAATTTATATGGGTTACTAGTAGTAAAATAACAATAAAGGCTATGTGAGGGTAAAAGAAAGTGCTAATAGGACTGGCAACCTAATACATTGAAATAATAAATAAATACATCTTCTGTCAGTGGCATTCACCCTTAAGAGTCCTATTATCTTCTAAGAAAATTGGTGAGCTAAGCAGTTACTCTCTTCTAGCAGCACTTGACTCAACTGTTGGGACAATGTCATCATTCTGTTTCAGAAGACAAATAGCACACCTAAAGAAAAATCTTTCATTAATAGGCAACATCCACTGAACCAAAAAAAAAAAAAAAAAAAAAGTGAAGTTGTATCTAGCAACGTAACAGAGAAATTTCTCCCCTATGTGTTTCATTTATAAGTAAAACCGTATTTATTTCCTAATACCCAAGCATTACAGTCCTTCCTAAAGCATGAGGCATGCGGATGTCAATCCATTTTAAGCTCTTCCCCAGCAAAATCTTCTGCTGACCAAATCTTGCATTCAGTTACACACTGTCTTGTCAATATGACTGGCAGAATTTAAAGGGAACATTTAGTACTTCAGGCGTCAATCAGAGTAGGATTTGAAGACCCTGGGCTTACTTGTGTTCCTGAAACCAAAATTTGACCTTCAAATCCTTTGCTATTTCTGATAATGCAATGAAAAGACCGAGACACTGACTTTTGGAATCCAAGGTGAGTTTTCTTAATTTAAAAATCACTCTACTTGTAGAGTGAAAAAATTTCATTTGGAATTGTTGAGACTTGATAAACATAGATCCTACAATGCCACTTTTGGTCAATTTTCAGAGTGGAGTCACACACACAATTTCTGTCCACGGCATTGTATACAACAAAATTCTGCAGCTGCAAAAATTGCAATGTCATTGTCTTTATTTTTGAATTTGCTGTATCTTTTTTTTGGAACACTTGAATTCCAATGCATAATTAAGTCTCTCATCCTCACAATGTAAAGAAGAGCTTCATGACATGAAAGGAACGTAAATCAAAATGCAGACAGCATAAGTGCAAGAAGTGTGAACTGTTCCATTTGCCTGTAAAATGAGTCAACTCAGACATCCAAATGGCATATGTTAAATGTCAACACTATTAACCATTTATTACCAAGCCTATCCTAGACTGATCTGTTTTAGGACCACGGCTAGATGCAGTGATGAATAGAGAAGCGACTGTGCTCAAGATTTGCTGGGACACAGAATAAGCAGCTTGATTTTCCCCAAATTTCAGTCAATTTCTCTCTTTGCCCAGAAGCTGAAGCCTATGTCTATGCCTGCATCATGGTCACTGCAACACAGCATTGAGTTACCCAGACAACTTTTCACGTCTGTGTGCCAGTGAATTTCAATGATGCTGTCGCAGACATCTCAGCACAGGTGTAATTTTTCCTGCTTCTTGGAAGCCAGAAACATTAAGAATAAAACTTGCATCAGGAACAACATAGAAACCAGTGGTGACACAATACTTGCATGCAAAAGAATTTATATTATACTCTTCACAGTGCAGATCATTTCAACGATACTTGGAGAAAGATAGAAAGATGAAAAGTTTTAACAAGAGAGAAGTTTTTAAAACATGACATGTCGTTCATCGTCTCACCTGGTATAATCTCTGAAAATGAGGGTTTGGGATTTTGCTGGGCTTAAACAGGTCCTCAAAACTTTCTCCATCATCATCTTCATAAACCAAATTCATAGAATCAATCAGCGAGTCAACTGCAGATAGCTGATCCTCTGAGACAGCAATTATACACAAAAAGAGATTAAATACATTTGCAGATGGATGTGATTCTTGAAACAATTTACAAAAATGAAGATTCACTTCAGAATGTGAGATTTTAACAAAGGCATTAAATGCCACTGCAGTTATAGACATGCTGACAACAAATATGGATAATGGACACAGTAATAAAAATCCTGTTTTGTTTAAGAACTACAGCGTAAAGTTATAGGGCCTTTGGGGTTTTTTTTTTTTTTTTTTTTTTGGAAGACCTCAATTATAGCTGCCTTTCCACTTCCATTTTTCTTCTTTTTTAAGATGTTTTTATTTGCAACAGAAGGTTTATAGGCCGCTTGGAAAATAAGGAGAACAGTTGGTTTGAAAAAACTAAACTAAGGAATACAACTCTTAAAAGTTATGATTGTAAAATAACTCAGTTCATGACAGTCAATTATTGCTCTGGTAAGATGGGTTGTTAGATTTGTTCTCAAAGTGCTGGTTATGAGCAAGAAACCAGAACCTGATTTAGAAATAACCCACCATCCTTTATACACTCTGACCAACATAGGCCCATTCAGTGGATCATCACAAAACAAATTAAAGAAGTGGCAATGGATTTCAAACTACATCCGTTTATGCTTATTGGTATGAAAAATTCTTGGAACCATGAGTCAAGCTTGTGTGCCTGCATGTTCTGTGGCTCTCCAGATGCCCTCCATCTGAATCTGGACACCAGTAAGTGCATGCTTTAAAAACAAGACAAAAAACACAAACAAAAAAATCCCACACAGATAAAAATACAGCACAGCCTTCACCTTCCATGTTACATTAACAGTCCACACTACAAGTGGCTGCTGGATCAGCTTTGCATGAATGGAGCTGATGCCTCTATTCTAATTCTAGATAGCTAAGCATATATTGTAGATCTCATCATAAGCTACAGCCAGTTAGTCTTACAAATGTGTTCAAACATCAAGGGTTATGGAGGACTAAATCTCAGATCTCTATCAGAGAGATCTTGTGAGGCAAATAATCACATAACCCAAGCCAGAATTCATTCAGTGAGACAGTTTTAAAAGACTGCCTGCAAACCTCAAATCTGTTCAGCCTGCAACTAAACTGCCAAAGTTTTGACACCAGCTTTACACTTCAGGATGACATCACCATAACATATTTGCAAAGGGCTGTTTTTTCTAAGCCAAAATAACCACAAAGCTTGTGTTTTCCTTGGAAAGCCAAATATTCTAACTACTTTAGAGCATCTTAAAGAAAAAGCAGTAGGTTACTTTGTCCAGGTGCCCTGGAAGGGCTCTCTTACCCGTAGGAATATATTTTTTGTTGTTTTTCAAGGAGGAAAACATGTACTGTCTTAAATCTTCCATGTAGGGTAGTTGTACATAGATGAGACACTAAGTGAAATGAAGGGAAAAAGAAATATCTGAAAAGAAACAATCGAGCCTAAAGTGAAAAATCTAAAGTACTGTAAAAGTGCCCCACCACGACAACATAACATATCAAAAATCAGATGATCAAACATTTGTATGTATGTATCAAAATAATCAAACAAAATATTACAGAGCAAAACAGTTTTAAGCAAAATAAAATGAATGATTATTTTAAAACAGCAATGGCTAAACTGTTCAGCTTTGTACTGGGTGAATATAGATCTCAGGTTATCCAATTCATTTTTCTTGGTGGTTTCTTGTGCAAAATTCCATCCATTCAAGCTTTAAATACCCTATCCAATGGAGCTCTGGGAGGTTTTATCATAGCTTACTGTGTTTCAAAGTCAAAAGTTGTTTTCTGACATTCTCAGCCTAATTTTTTTCTTTATTCAAATACCTCCTCCAGTTCATATCACCCTAAATAATTCCTTTCCATCCTTTATGTTTATACCCTTCAAAGGTCTGAAGACTGTTATGTCCGCCCCCACCTTAGTCATTGCTTAGCCATGACATACATATTTAGCTCTTTGAATAGTCTCTTATAAATAAGATCAGTGGAAACATATGCTGCATAAATTCTGAAATATTGTGTTGCTTTTGGGTCTCCTGGAAAATTGTTAAAATTTTATTTCAGATATGCTTGTGTTGTACACAAAATTTTCAAAAAAAAAAAAAAAAAAAAGAAAAGCAAAGCAGCCTTTTTCTTAAAAAAAGCATAAAAGCTCCAGGATAACAAAATTAACTTATTAGTATGTTATTGAAATAAAAATTATTACTTGAATCTTTGATATAGAGGATACTAATACAAATATATTGCACTATTTTTCCATATATATTTTTCTGGGGAATTTACTTAAAACTATTTATTACCTCCCTGTTCTGAATTGTTACTATTTGGTAAAATCATGTGAAAAAATCCAATTGATTTCTTCTGCTATTCTACTACTCTGCAAATTCATTTGGCTCAATTGTGATCATTCATTAATTGGTATTTGTAAAGCATCAGTAAGAAGGGTTTCTAAAGAATGGTAAGAGCGAAATATTACCTCGTATGCATCCTTAATATACGGAAAGGCTACGCCAATCTGTGGGTTACATCTTCTATCATAAGCATAACGCACTATGGCCACTACTTTCAACTCAGCCAATGCATGGATAAGGGCAGAAAAAGCAACTGCTGCATTCTGAGGGAGGAGAAGAAGAAAGAGGAAAAAAAAAAAAAAGAAAGGAAGGTCTGCAAAATCATACAAGTTCTCAATAAAGTCTGCTGAAATACACCTTTCACAGTGAGTTTCCACTAAGCATGAAGAGGTCTCAGAAATATTGTAAGACAAAGGCAGGCAAGTTGGACCCTTTAAGGAATACAACAGGGCTCTGCTATGAAGTTTTTACTTCTAATACTTAGAATAGACCTCTAAATTATTTTAAACATCACAGTGGCACAGCAAACTGCTGTTCCGTGTGAAAATGGACCTAAGTATCAATTCAACTTCTCTATGCCCTTGCACACACGCAGTATTTACCAGATTCTCACTATTCATGGTACTCATTTGGAGTCTGATTCAACTCCTTCTGACCTTGATGGGAAATGGATCAAGACTTCTCTAAGCTGCATTAAGAATATTCCTGCTTTATTAACACTGAAAGAACTCTCTCAGGCACCGCTATCTTTTTCTGTTCTATGGCAAAACACTTTCAGTATTAAACTTCTGTTCACCTTACCTCATCATCTTTTGCTGCAAAGACTTTGAGAACCTGGTTGCCCATGTAGTACTGCCTCCGGACCTACAGATTCAAATGGTCACAAGTTAGCTTGATCTAAGACAAATGTCATTAATATAACCGGAATAATTAAATTATGAAACAGTCAAGATACTACTTAAGTGAAAAAGCTGCAGAATTTAATTCCTGCACATAGAAGTTCAAGTCCTACATATTTTTCATGTTTGAATTTATCATACAATATAGATATTCAGTCATGTTCTGCAGTATTGACAGGAGAGAATGAGAGACAATGCCAGTCACAGTTGTTACCAGTCAGAATAATACTGCAGTAATTCAAAAGCCAGCATGAAAAGTCATGTGAATTTTGCCAGCAAAGGTGTGCCAAACAGATGCTGAAAAAAGTCACATCCTAAGTTAATAAAGCTATTTCAACAGTAGCCTGAATATATGAAGCTGTGCTGGCAAAGGAGCACTTCTATTAGCAGAGTTTATGCTGTCCATGAACACAGGTGACAAAAAAGAAAAAAAAAAAAATCATTAAGGGGCCTTCCTGGACTAGCTGGAGCTAGAGGCTGAGACACACCCAAGAGAAACACTGCAAATGTGAAACATCTGTCATGGAGACTCTGCACATTATTATGAACATTAGTTTAAATGTCACAGGAAAAGCAAAAAAAGTACTGATTTCTTTGTTAAAAAAAAATCTCTTCATATTACTAAACAGTGAAATTTCAGGTAGCTTGGAGATGGTGTACATTACCATAAGGCAGCTGAAGTCAGTGACAACTTACACCAGAGCAGATCTGTTTCATGCATTACAGTATGATTCCTGAACTCAGATTACTGTACCTGCAATTATTCTTTATTGATCTGTCTTAAAGAACTCAAGCATTTTTTTGTTCAGTATAGTATAAATACCTAGATGTATCACTGCACCTTTTTTTGTTTGCCAAAAACGGTTCTTTTATAATACTTACAAGTATTATTTCTCAATTTACACGGCATTGCTTATAAATTAAAAATCAAAGCTTAAGCGGCCTCTGATCTTCTTTCCTGAGGGATGTGAATAACTGAGAGAATAATATGAGGTGGTTCTATTCCTTCTTTAATTATGTATTTGGAGCTGCTCCAGTTTCTCCAGTTAATAATAAGTTATCTTTTCTCCAAAGTTTTTACAAGAAACAATTTAATATAAAACATACATTTGAATAGTGTTAGTATTATGACTCTAAATGGTAAAATTCAGGAGCCAAAACATAAAGAAAGTATGGGTCTGGAAAATTCTAGTTGTAGTGGAAAACTTCTTGATACCATTATCTTCACAATATAGTTTTAACCCTGTAAACACACCTGAATAATTTCATTCCATTGAGATCTACACAACTGCTATTGGGCATAAGTGCTCACACTCCTTTTTACAGAACCAGAGCACACATTATTTAAGATGTAATTTTTGTTATGAAATCCAGAGACAGATGAAGTACATCGCAAAAGCAATAACATTTGGTACATTACAAAGATTTTGTGTTGCAAACAATTTGTTACTTCTTTAAGTGATATTTATGTGAATTAAAAAGTATTCTGACAATTCTATGCAGACAGCTTGAACATATATCACCATACTACCTGGTCAATAGTGGAAAAAACAGCCCTAAGTGAAAAGACTGCTCACCTACAGGAGCATGATGCCTCTCATCCATTTTCCTCTTAACTGTTCCTTATTTCAATGAAGGTCAGACTTCAAGTTGAAATAAGAGGCCAGCCTCCAGTATAAGAGAACACAGCACATGATGAAATACATCTTCCAGAATGAGATGAAGATAGTAATACTCAGCTGCAGGCTAGTAAGATGTGGAAAAACTGCAACAATATGTCCCATTGAAACCCTAGGTTCAGACATACAAAGGCTGGATAGAGCTTTTGGTAGAGAACTCAGTCTCTGACATATCTCTGCCCTAATCAATTTATGGCATTTTAAGCTCAAGCATGATACAGTTCCCTGATCAGCCACTTTCAGTACACAGGCTGCTGTGTTACTTAACAGCTTTAAATTCTGGATGTCCTCAAGGAACAAATAGATTACAGGTCCCATTTAGGCTGGTTTCCCATTTAATAAAAAGAGCTTAAATTCCTGGCTCCTCAGTTAACAATGTGCTTAGGTCCACTGCACATGAATAGTCTAAGGGCATATCTAGCCTAAGGGTCTCTTGCCACATGTACAGTTGAGCAGAAAAATGTGGAGTTGCATCCATTTGGGAGTCAGCTCCCTTGGATATTTCCAGGAAAAAAAAATGCTAACAGAAAAAGGAAAAGGTAATGATTCCTCAGCCTTTTAAGGTTTCTATTTTGCACAACCAGTGAGTGAGACATTTCAGAGAAGAACAGGAGGGCTGGGAGCTTTCAGTACAGCAGGAGCAGAGCTGCCCTGTGATTTCCCTAGAGGCTTCAGTTTGGGTGGTGAAGGGGACTGAGTGCAGTGAACTGTGGGATGAGTGAAGTTTCAGTCACCCTGTGCAGTATCCTGGAGAAGGAAGAGTGGAGGCAGCTTAACATTTCTAGCAATCACTGGCACTCACATTCCTGTACGTCCTTCTCATGTATCCCACTTGGAGAAAGGGTTGTTAGGCCTTTGCATTAGGTTTTCCTAATGTTTAAATCCTAGCTTTCCAGCAGGAAATCACCTTGTGTTGGGCTGCTTTTATTAAAGTACTCCCTCAATTTAAGTTTCTTGCAACTTTCAGGTAAAAGGGTGCCAGAATTAATCCCACGGGTAAAGTGTATATGCTCACAAACACTAGGCATCTGTTGAAATTATGGACAGCTTTTGAATGATTTTACTTTCATCTACACTCTGAACTCCTTGCTACGTTTAATTTCTGTCATAGCAGAAACCAGAAGAAAGCCACTGTTTATATACTAATCTTTATGCAAATAAGAAGAACACAATTAGTTCTCAGTCCTTCTTTAATATTGAAGGGTTTCTTCTGTTAGAAAATGAAAAGAACACACAAACGTGGCTAGACGAAGCCCAAGAAGGTTTCTGCGCAACCTGAACAGAAGAGATGATATCTTCAGTTGCAGCTCTTGTGTGACTATTTGAGTCACTGAGATGAAATGATAGTAAAGTATATCCACAGCCACTTTGTAGAGATCTGACATCACTGGCTCCATTTCAGTCAACAGCCCAATAGATGTATTTATGAACTTTTCCCCATCACAAGAGTACACAGTGTTTCTATCTACTAGAATTTCCAAGTAAGAATCATCCCTGATGGCAGGTGCCTCACTCTCAGTCACTGGAACGCAGGGCAACACCAGTACTTTAGTGAAGCTAAACCGAAATCAGTTGTCTGTAACTACCCAGTAAATTGTGTGAAGAAGTTCAGTACCATACCTGACAGGATCTGCTGAATCCCAAAACAGAAAAACATTTTGCTTCAGTTTTGTATTTCATTTGCTCTTCATCTACTTTGGAAAAAGGAACTACATCACTCCCATAGCGAAACCCTGGAGAACAAGAGAAGAGCATCTGGTAAGCATATGGGCCTACAATTCTAACACTGAAATTGGCTCTCTGAATATTTTAACAATGCATGTATGCCCCACAGCTACACTCTACACATGCTTATCAAATTACATTCCCTGTTAAAAAAAAAAAAAACAAAAAACCAAAAAACCAAAAAACCCACACCCCATAGACACATTTTGTAGCAGTTGCACTCCTTGTACATCATTTTATGCTACATAGTTACCCTTGCAAATAGCAGGAATGAAAATAAGGGAATGGAGCACCTTACTCAAAGTTATGTTCACAGATTAAACTTAAGCAAATGGACTGTAACACTCCCTGCAAACTAATAGAAAAACCCAACAGGAACCTACCACAAATCATGTACAGGAAGTGACACCGCAAGGGGTTCAGAAAACAAAATGTGCTAGCAATGTAAGCGAGATACTTCTTCACGTACAATGAAAAGCTAAAACGCTCTTGTATGCAGAAGTGGTCCTGCTGACCTACTATACATCTCTGTATTTCACTTCCCTTGCCTTACATCACAGGGATATTTTCACAGAATAGGAACCTGTTAGTTTCTCAGAGGTATGATCTGCTGCACCCGCTTATTTCCCCACCTCAAGTTACAGTATCATCCCTGTAACATCATACTTCATTATACTGTCACAGACTAAGGATTATATCTCCAGGTGAGAAGTAAGTTGAAGGAAGAGGTAAATCCCAGGATGAAGAACCCATATGCATACAAGTTTTCCTGAAAACCAAAAAGCAAATGAACAAAGCAAATTTCAGAAAGGCTGCTACAAGTGCAGGATATTCTTATTATGACATTTCTGATAACGTCCATAAGAGTCCATGAGACATCAGCAGCTCTTTAACTACATTGAGTATCACACCATCGATAGGCAAATCTTGGGTTTCATTGGTTAACTTTGAACTGTTCATCACTTCTAAGATATTTAATCCACTCAGAGAGAGGTTGAAGGTTATAAATGATTATCTTAACTATACTAAGTATTCTGCGTACCACTACTTTAAATTCTGTAAGAGGTTTGATTTAAACAGTAAAACTAATTGTCTCTTGAACACTAACACTCCTTTTAATGGCTTCACCTTCCCAACTGCAGACTAGAGTATTTGCTTACCTAGAAAAAAAGCAATACTAAGAAACTACTCATGTATCAGTACAACTGAAGAGCTGAAAACAGCAGAGGTAACATCACTACTCACTAGCGAACTGAGGTAAGGTCCTCTAGAGAATACAGTTTAGGAAGCTGTAGTACCTTCAAGTTCCACCTGGTATTATTATTCCTATTACTGGCAAAAGTAAGAGTTTTTAAAATTTAAGAGTACAAGCCATTAAGCTTTGGTTCGTCTTCAAGGAGCATACAGAGAAGTCATACCTTGAATAGTATCATCTTTCTGAATTTCTGTCTCGTCATCATCATTTAAGCAGTAAACAGTTTCTTTTTGCACGTCGTCTCTTCTGAGGGTTTTAGCATCTACAGTTGTCCAAGTTTTTTTCACTTTCTCTTCTGTAAGCTTTATGTCAGAATTTAAAGAAAAGAAACATTTAACATTTCAGTTGGATCCAGAGTGCTTGCCACAACATGCAAAACACCAAAAACAAACACACACTTAGACCCAGGGCTGGGTTATTTTACCAAGCAGGGACTAATAATGACAGCCCCAAATCTGCATCTTTAACTGCTACCATAGTGCTTTCAGCACATTGTTTCATGTCTATGACAGCTGTCAAATACTGAAACTATGCCATAACAACTGCATACTTGTCTTAGTTATTCATTAAAAATCATGGGCTAGATCATCCATGCAAGTTTTTAGTTACAGGATAACATGCACTTGATTGCTAAACATTTTACTTCCTTGCTCTATATACTCGCGTTTTCAACAAAGCATTAAAACATATATTAAAGATTTGAGAAGACTCCATGCTCATTCAGCTTGTTTGCCCAAGTTTTGCATCAGGCTTATTATAACATGGCATAAAAAGATCCTGTTACTGCAGCTTCCCCAAAAGGCAGATAAATAAACAAATTATATTATGGGACCCAGAAGAGAAAGAAGGAATAAATATTGGCAACAAGTGAATTTTGCCAGAATACAGGGAAAGACAAACACTTTCTTTTCTTCTCTACTTCAATGAGATTGATGGTGAACCTAGTAAATGAGAAGAAAAAAAAATGGTGTACTGTGCAGAAAACAGAGAAGACAGAACAGACAAGGGCAATAGATACCACAAGTCTGTTCCTAGGTCTAATCTTAACTGTCGTAAGACCTCAGGCTAGTCTCTTGGTTTGTGCTTTTTATTCTCCCAAGTTCCACTGATTTAGTTTGTAAATACCTTTGGGAAGGTATTTACAGGAGAGCTCTTCCAGGACTAAGAAGCCTATCTTTCAGAAAACAGATGTATTTCAACTTTGTAATACATCTTCTTGAAACCCTGCACTATTGGCTACACTCCTACTTTGAGGTTCAAATAACAAGCCAAATGATCTCCCTCTCACCAGATGCATCACTACCACCACACTATATGGTTGCCTCATAATTATGCAGTAATTGGGATTTTGCACAACTTGTGTTTAAACACAGTTCCTTCCTCGTAGCACTGCGTGAAAGACCCATACAACCTACAAGGGAAACGGACTGCATGCAAGCTCTGTCAAACACTACAAAGTGAACAAGCTGAAAGGATGCATGTTTTTCCAAGTCTGAAATAACAATAGATGTGACTTGCAACAAAAGCTAGTAAAACATTTACAGCCAGCATTTTACACACACATATGCATAATTCCTCCCATGCCTAGAAGTTAAGAAAAACATTAAGTTTCATTCAGCTGTGGGCATTTCACTGATGCCAAATGGAAAGCTTCAGACATGTGCAGCATTGTTAATTAGGCTCATCAACTTCAATAGCATTAAGTGTCATATTGTGGATAGGAATTATTTCTATTTCTGTACATGATGAATTTTAGTTCTTTAACATATGTGTACAATATGGCAAAGTCAGAGTTGCTGTGGGAACCATAGCTTCAGATGTACTGACTTCTACACATATAAAATCTCTATCATAACTATTTTGGATGTTGTTTTATCTTCTATTTTCTGAGCTTTAAGAAAAAAAAATGCTGCTGCACCTAACTTGCTGCCCAGGTACACTAAAACATATGATTTTATTAACTTACGGATTTGTAGGCCACAATCCTTATAGACAAATTAGAACCAATAGTTAACTGGCAGGGCCAAGCCACAGGTCTTCTTTCCATCTTCTTAAACATCGAAAGACGCTCCAGGCTCTCTCTAAATGAAGGAATCAAGAAAACTGAAATGAACTCTTTGGTGAACTGTAATAAAATATTACAGGCAATACACTCTCTCCTGGGAGATGCAGAAGCCCATTTCAGCTTAGACTGTATAAAGCATTAGAAAATAAACTGTATGAGTAATCTTGTCATTGTAAGAAAAAAAAAAAAAAAGAATGAACAAAAGAGGTGGCAGAGTAAATCATTCTCATCTCTAATCTTTGTGATGCTGTGACATTAGGGCTTAAAAACAGTATGCCAGGCCTTGTGAGGAAACTACGCAATTGCTTATTCAGCATTTTGCATTTATCTCTGCTCACCCAATTAGGATATGTAACTGGCTGAACAACCCAAATTAGAAAAGGCTTCTCTAAGTGGTGAGATGTTTTCTGCAGTGGAAGTGAAGAAATAAAGAATCTATTTTTAATTAACATTATTTTGTTTGTCTGATAATTAACTTCTGTCATTTCTTTTTAAACACTGTACTAATGAACTCATTTTCCTAGCTCTGTTAGAATGAAACAAGTTACTCTGAATACTTCTAGTCCAAACAGTACATATGCAACTTTATAAAACAGAAAAAAGGGAAATGCTAATGTTTTATTTTAAAAACTATTTACACAATCACACAATTTTAGGCAAAGGAGTCTGAAATTAAAAAGTTGGAAATAAAAATGATTTATAACATATTACTGTGAAATCAAATAGGCTTAATCTTTGCACACTAGAACAGCTTCCAGCTAATACAGAGTATGTTAGTTATTTTGCTATAAAATTCTAGTGCAGGCAAAGTACGAAGAAAATGTCTTTACTGCATGATGAAGCAGAGGTAAAACAGTGCTGACCTCACCATCTTATACCAAGATAAAAAACAAAATGCCCCTCTCTTGATTATAGAGTACTTCTGGCAGAAATTAAGATCAACTCTTGACACATTAGTACAGAATTTAACTTGCTCTTCTAATTTTTCACTCTCTTCAGATAAGCATTCTTTTTTCTTTTTTTGAAAATTCACTGAAATTCATTTTTTTTATTAGGGGAAGGAAAGAAGGAAAAATAACTGTTTCTGGTAAGAGACACATCAATACAGAGCTTTTTTAAATAATGCCAAATAATTTAATAATATTTTTAATATTATTTTGTAAAGCTTAAGGTCATGCATTTATTTAAGAACATGTAGCTACACTGTTAGAACTACTGCAGCACATACAGTCAAGAAGAGATGTGAAAATCAAATCCCTAGAAGTAGCTCATACTAGCCATACTAGCTCAATTTCTTAACTCTATTCTTTGTTCCTTTTATTTGCAGAAGAAAAGTGTTCCCTCTTACCAATGAGGATGAAGCAACTAAAAGCCTAGCAAATACTTCAACTGGTATTGCAAAAATATGTTTCTTCTCCTCTGGTCCCCAATCCCTTCCTCCCCCAGAAAGTGAGCTCGGCAGAAATGTCTAACGCCTCTTGTCCGAATTCCAGAATATCAACTTCCGTGTTCGCAATACTTCTCAAGGTTCCTTCCCCCCCACACACCTTGAAGGCATTATCAAACCCTAAAACAACAGAAAAAATTCTAAAACAACACAAAAAATTATCAACACTCGCTTTCCTGGCATGACTCATTTATTTTCATGAGAGTTAGATCTTTTAATTATTTCTTTTTTTTATTACCAGCAGCAATAATGAAAAGAGGAAAATGGCGTGTCTGAATTGGTAAATTATCATGACAGTTTTGCAAGGTTAACTTCTTAAAGGTGGATAAGCACTTTAACTGCATCTAAAACCTCATATATTCTTAAACAACTTAAACAACTAAAGCTTTAATCTATTAGCCAAATGTCTATTTATCTAGAGATTTTGGATTTCCCCTGAAACCATAGCACAGGGACAGCTATACAGTAGCAAGAGTCTGTGACAGAAAATACAAAGAAGGGTCCAAACCACATAGTAGCTTCATGCACATGGATTATCCTGAAGGATAACTGGGCCCAGAAAGATACTGCTTTTCTGGATCTCTTTTCTATGTTTTTCAGTCTCTTGATACAGTTACAAAGTTTTCTGTTTGTTTGGGTTTTTTTAAGCTGTTTTGCAGAAAGACTCAGGCTGCTCTGCTGGGTAGCACAGAATAAATAGAGAGTGATGCTCACGTGTTTCTCCACCAATTCACACTAATGTTCGGATAACAGTAACTCACTGCTGAGATAAAGCAGATCAGTTTGGCAGGGAGAGGGAAGGAAACCTCACAAATAAAATGAGTAACAATATGCAAACCTAGAGGTACCACTCCCACCTAATGACCCCATACAACTAAAAATTACATGTGACAACCACATTACAGCTACAAACTAACAAGCTTCCTGAAAATGTGTTGTCTAAAAGCTCACTTCATAATTATAGATCATAACTACCATGACAGTAAAATCAGACTTCTGTAAGACATGATTTACTTTGCAGCACATATGCAGTTTTCTTCTTTCTCAACTGATACACCTATGTGGAAGAGCCTCTGGAAAACTACTGCTAATGGTATATATGAGACAAACATTTTTATTGTTTCCACTGGGGAGATATCAAGTGTAAAGCAATCTTTCAATTCTTCCGTTAGGAATACAGCTAAAACAGTGTACTGTTTGGCACAATGACACGGTAGTCTGTGATTAAAGAACAGGATTCAAGAAACAACATTAATCGAAATGTATGTGGGAGTCTGATAAACCAGTGAGCTACAGAAGTCTGAAACCAAGAAACAAAGCCCACCATTAAATGCAAGTGTTCTACCTGCACCATATCACATATTTCAACTCTTTCAAAAACGTACTTTTGAAATCTCACTTATAGAAACATTCCTTCAAAAATGCTCCAACACTCAAGATAAGGAAAAATCATTTCTTCTTTAAATACAGATATACAAGAGAAAATTCATTTTCCACCAAAATCTGTTAGCTTTTCTACCTATTCTAAAGCCACTGAAGAAGCTGTTTGAAAGGTACTGAATGTACAGCGAGTGATAAAGTTCACTGACTTCAGTGAAACTGAAAGCCAAGTGACTACTAAATTTAATCATTTGGGGGAAGAAATCAAAGTAAGTTTACAGTGTGATAAAGAAGATTAGCCAACCTCACCTGAAAGTGTAAATTTCTTCCAGCCCTCCTCCTTCATCCAAAGTATGCATCAACTTCTTTACCACATGGATGCCTTCCTTCTGCTGCTGAGTTGTCCTCTTTCTTGCAATAGGGTTTCTGTGCACATGAGAATGTACACCAGCACTTGTATCTCCACCTCCATCATCAGCATCTACTGGAAATGGCAGACTAAGATCACAAGAAGAAGCGGTTATTTTAGTTAAAAAGAAAAACTAACTAACTAAAAACAAAGCAAAAACAGTATCAGGAGTCACTCTTCATATATCTAGCTGCAGTCAGCTGTATATACACCTGTATAGCATACAAAACACACGAAATAATCCTTCAGGTCTACGTAGCATTAGTAACATCTTGGCTAGTGTATTGCACAAATTCTGAGTATCGCATTTCAGTAAAAATGTGCACCTCCTGGAAGGGGTTAGGAAGCAAAGACAATGCTAACCAGAGAACAAAACCTGCAAAGAAAGGTCGAACAAAAAGCCTGCAGAGAGTGAAGTGCGAGGGCAGGAAAGAGATGTGAGAGTTGCTAACTACATAAAAGCTGTTGTGGAAAGGAACAGAACAATCTGTTCTTCATATTAAGCCTGAGCTAAAATTACATCATGAAGGAGTCAGGTGAGATATTCAAAGAACTGATAAAGGCAGTTCAAACCATAATCTCTGGAACAGACGGCCTGAGGAGGTGGAAGAGTCTCCATCACTGAAAACAATTATAAAAAGATTAGACAAACACTGTTCAGAAGTGACATACAGAGAACTGACAAGGGCTGAGGCAGAGGATTGGTTTAGATGACCTGTTAAAGGCCTTTCCAGGCCTGTGATTCTAGGTCAGCTCTAAATGCCAGCAGACAGGTCTTTCTCTGCAGTAGGGCTATTAGCTATTTCTGGAATAAATGTTACTCTTTATGAGATTGTAATAGCTTACAACACTAGGTGAGTTTCTGGCTGAAAATGACACTTTCCTACATTTGAAGAATCAGAATTAAAAATTTAGCCAGGGTTTGTAGATAATGTGATTTTGCTGCTCTTCAATTTATAACATTGAGTTAACTAAGTACAATAACTACACAAGAGAGATGCATACGACTCTACTCTGCTTCCCTGACAATGCCTGCAGATTTTCAACTCTTGTCTGATCCAGTTCTGAACGAACCACATGATACCTTTTATCACATTTCACCAAATTAAAAGAATTCTAGCATTGTACTGTGTTGTCAGAAAAGCAACCTACATTTTATCTAGCTTACCTTCTCCTCATTAGTCCTTACTGAATTTATCCATGGAACAACATATAATAAGCAGAGTTAACAATAAGCACAACGAAGTATCACATATCACAGGGGTTTGATCTCTGATTCTGCTAAGTGTTTGGTCTCTTTTAGGAAGCAGCATCCATTGACAGATAGGAAGACTGTATTTTAAAGCCACTATAGGAGCAAAAAGCTTCAAACTCATGATTCATAGAAGTTAGATTACTTTCATAATACACTGCTTAGAGACTACTGTGATGGGAACTGCATAATAACCAAAGCTACACAGTGCTCAGTACATGCTCCACACCGGGCAACAGGGCGGAGGACCAACTATCTGCCACAAGTTACAATTTAATCAATAAGCAGGGCATGAGAGATGGAAGAACAGGTTATAACAAAAGAACATGGCTTAGCGAGAAATGATTTTTAACCAGCATCCCAAGAACTGTATATTTGTATAGGTATTTCTCAAGCACCATTTGTTCATGCAGACTGAGAGACAGGGTGTAAATCTGTAGTTGACACTGCAACAACAACATTTCCCTAGTGCTTATATTAGCCATGGGGATTTTCCTTTGCTATGTTGCAGGCAAAGAAAATGAAAAGATCTATCAGAAGTCTCACAGGACAAGTAAACTGCAATGTGAACTTGTGATGGTAGCATCTGTGCTAGTCAGTGCAGCAAACCTGTGTGGAGACAAGGTAGCAAGGGCTTTAAGCTGCACTAGCTATCAGAGTAGATAACAGGTCTCTTAAAGACATGTACTCTGGTTGACAGCATATACTCAGGTTCATAGTGTTGTGTTTCTACTGCCAAGGTTATCAACAATAGCTCAAATAAACTAGAAGAGACATGCCAATGCACGTTTCAAGCATGCCTTCTTTTTGCTGTGTAGACAGAACATGAGAATAACTTGACATTTTTACATTCAGCCTCTCCCAAGCACAGAAGACTTTCTGTGGAGGAGCAACTCATGATTTTCAGCCAGATTGTTCCCATCTACCTTTTCCGTTACACAGCCTCCTGTCTATGCCTATGTATTAGTTCAACATGCCTTCTAAGAATGCCTCAGTCATCTTGCAGATGGGTGCACAAATGGCTTTGATAAGTTTATCAAGTTCACACTGTTGCTCCTTAGAGAACGTTGGACTCGGGCAATAAGTACTAAAAATGGTCAGAAGTAAAACAAAAGGTTTAACTTCCTCCAGCAACAAGTAATATAGATTCCAATACCACCATTGATTGTTTTGATCAATGCCTATACCAAGATAACCAAGGGATTCTGGTCATAACATTTAAGATTCTGCTTCCATCTTCCAACCAAGCCCATCACTGTGAACATGCTATCCTTCTCTTCCCTCTCGCTTCCCTCTTGATACTAAAATTATGCTGCAAGTATTCGCAACACCACTTCATTATTTCTTCCCAGTATCTGTCTTATCTAAAAAGGTCTAGACTGTTGCTGTGACAGGACCACTGTTTCTCAAGCTATTTCTGCCTCACCATTTCCCGCTTCTCCGCTTGTATACAACTTTTGACTCCCGTTTTAAACTAGCTATTTCTGCCTCACCATTTCCCGCTTCTCCGCTTGTATACAACTTTTGACTCCCGTTTTAAACTTTGGCTATAAGCTTAACTAGAGAAGAAACTATTATTTTAATGTGTACGTTACTTAAACAAGGAGACTAAGTTCGTAACTCTAACTCACACACTGTAATCCATATAATACCATACCATAATATCTGTATAAGTACTTAGAACAATCATATTACATACAGTTAAACCTCTATAGAAACCACACACCAACCACATCAGCAGGTCCGTTAAGATGGCCACTAAAAAAATAATAATAATTTTCCTCTGAAAATGGCAGCATTTAACAGCCACTTCCATACTTACAAAAATTGAAGCAAACTTCCTGTTTTCTTCAAGTTAGCGATGATAATTTCCAGTTGATCCTCACTGACAGGACTGCTAAGGTCTGTAAACAGTTCAATGTGCGTCTTCGTGTACTTCTTTCCTCTTAAAATACCAAAAGAACATTTTATGTGTGTGCGTGTGTACATACACATATCTCAAAATTATTATCTAGAAGGCTTTTTTTTTTTTTTTTTTAATTCCTTACTCACAAAAATGAAGTTCAAAGTAATATACTTGCAACAAAGAAAAACAAAAGAAAAGGAGATGCCATCCTAAATATAACTGAAATAAACCTATTTGGTAAAATTTGCTCTTTCTACTATTGCTAATACAATTTAGGATAAATTAATTTCTTTTATATGATTCCCTCCGCATACACCTCTCCCCCAGAATTGAGGAACGTAGTCCTGTGATCATATAAATTAACTACATCAAAGCAAGTGGTATTCTCATTTTTCTCAATGTAGATCTCATGCTACCGAAATACATTAGGTTGCTTATGTATTATAGTGAATGTTTTCATTCCAGCTGTAAACCTGTCCTTGTGAAAGTGTTAAATGTATTTTTAACTAGGTGTTGCTGGGGATTTTTCCATTCTAGGAAGCTAATTCAGTAGAATCATTGCATAAGAAGGCCTTTAAAGCCTACTTAACACGCTAAGGTCTCTCAGAAATAAACATTAACAATAACGTTCCAACTTGATACAAAGATTTCATCCACGGATATCTTCAGATGTTAATTTTGCTCTTTGCTCTTACCAAACCTAAACTTACTGACCAGAAAGACCCACTATAAAGTCAGTTCAGAATACAACAATATTAGAAAGTTCTGCCAGCTACAGAAGAAAAGTGAGCATCAAGCGTAAGTGTGCTTGATTTTTTCCTCAACAGTATTACCTCAACTGAAAGTAAACCCCATACCAAAAGGTTTGGTGCATACAAGCAGCTTTCCACAAGGTAACAAGAGTAATTATTTAACAAGTATTTAAGATTATACTGCTACAAATCTAATGATTTTAATTCACGACAGTTTTAACAGTTAAATTGGTATAGTTTTCCATCCAGATTAGCCTTTATTCATAAAAATACAAAAGTTGCATCACTGAGTCCAGTCCTCTGTAATCACAGTTAGATCATATAATCCTTTCCAAGAGTGTTCAATCTTCATTTTAAGAATAATTAAGCTTCTCTCCCCTGCTCTGCACTCCTATTGGAATACCAGTCCACTAACTGTGCAAAACCATCATTTTTACACTCCAAGTATATTCACAGACAACTTTATAGTGCTTGTTCTTGTGCCAAAGTTATCCTTCAGCTCAAAGTTTTCTGCTACATATTTATCTCCCCCACCCTGTAATATTTACACACAACCACCTATCTCCAGCCACCTTTATTTTGCTAACCTGAAGAAACCCAGACTTTCTAGTTTTTTTTTAATTTGTAAGATATGCTATTACTCTGATAAATTTAGTAGCCATTTTCCACACCTGTTAATGTCTGATTTTTTTTTTGAGAACAGATAACAAGAAACATGATATTATTTTAAGTGATGTCTTCACACCTTGTACAATGGCATTAATATTCTCATGTATCTACTGCAAAACCCTCAGTTGGATCAGAAAGCTCTTAAATTATCTGGGAAAGCTAGATTGCTCCTAGGAATTCTTCAAAGACAGAATCCTGTAGTGTTTTTTTTTGTTTTGTTTTGTTTTTAAAAGCATCTTCCATATTTACACAATACTGCGATACTGACAAAAAGTCAGATCAGCTCTGATGTTTGGGTTCAGAATTCTGTAAAAGACCATAGGTTACATACTTACGTTGTTTCCTTCTGAAGCAAGTCCATGCACACAATAATTGCATCCAGAACTGAGTAAATTAAAGAAAAAATCTAATTTAAAACATGAATCGTGTCACAAAGTGACACAATCTTCTGTTTTCACACTCCCAAACATAGGCATATCTGTATTTAGGTTTAACAAACAAACAATTTTTAAACAGAGTATTCTTTAAATAGTTACTGTGCAAGAGGTCCCTATATAATTTGCTTGTCTTAGGATCTTTTCCCCATTTATTTGATGGGAAAGTAAAAAGACTGTTTCAAGGCCCAATCTTTTAACTGTCCATGACAGGCCTGAGGAGGCTGAAGTCCAATGAAAGAATAATCTAATATTTACAGTTAAAATCTTATTTGATATCCAAAAACAAAATTTACTTGTTTTTTCACCACGGAGTATCATTTGTTCATGTTAATTTCCCTTTAAAATATTTGCATCTGACATTTCTTGATAATTTCTTTCTGAGAATAATTTTCAGCACCAACACATTTTTATCACTGTGCTCAAACTTGTTCATTCAAAGAACGTGACTTTACTTCTGGTAAAATACAACTGACTGGCTGTAAGCTTCTCTGAAACAGCTCTCTCTGACAGCCTGGACAGAACACACAATTAACTTGCGGGGCGGGGAAGAAGAGTTGATTTCTTCCCAGAAAGAGGGAAGACAACAAGGTAAACTGGAACATTTTAAGTGAAACATATAGAGGAACACTCAGATAGCCTTATTTTAAAACTCTTCATCACATATAGCTAACAACAGAATAAACAATTCAAACTAATAAGTGATACTTGACAACGTTAGAAATACTTAATAGTGAAATCAATCTGATAAACCTCAAGTGTATCATGCCTTGTGTGACTTCTAATACTTCTGCAGACATGAGACATATTTTGTAAATAACATTTTTATTTAATGAAAAAGCACGCACTAAATTCTGCAACACTATATTTAACACACATACCTTATTTGAGGCCTACAATTGTATTATTGCTATCTTTTTTGTCTTTAATTAATAGAGCACTTCATAAGAGCAACAATTCCCTGAGGCCAAGACTCCATCTGCTACCTTAAAAGAATGTCGAAAAGCAGCTAATCTGGTTTTGAACTAATTTGCAACAGCAAATTAGCTGAACTTTGATTGCAGTTAAAACTTCAGTGGCAATCCTGGGCCCATCTCACAACGCTACTCCCTGTCTTCTATGGAGCTGAATCAGTTTAAGAGGTGTTCTACAACAAAAAGGATACAGTCTGCTTGCGCAGAGCCTGGTTGAATCACATTTTGAATATCCTCCAGCAAATCAAAATCTGGCAGCATCAGTGATCTATGTACAGTAATGTTTTGATACTGATCCCCACGAGCAAGGTCATTCCTAGTACCATCTGTGCCAAACAGAACTACAGCAACTTCATCTTTACTTTCAGCAAAAACCTGGAAAGAAGGAAAATGCAAAACAGATATAAAAACACAGGTGCATTCATACATTCCTATGTTAGGTAGACAGCAAGTTGAACCAGTTTTGCAATGGAGGGTGAATTATAGTGGATTTACTTTTTCAGTGTTATCACAAATACAATCCTACCAAAATGTAATCATACATGGAGTTCATTAATTTAGACGTAATTAAACAGACTGACATGAGGATATCGGGGATACAACAAATAAAATTGGCTGACTTATTCCTCCAAATGAGTCTTCAGTACAGTCAATCTTAAGAACACTGAAAAGTTTTTGGGAAAAAAAAAAAAACATTACTTTTTTTCCTAAAAAGTTCTTCTGGCCTAGAGAAAAAGAGTGATCAGTCAAAGTGCCAGATCTCATCCACAAAAGTATAGCTGAAACGAAGAGCACTGTTATTCCTGCATGCAAAGAAGCTACTTCTTACTCATTTCTCATTTACTTCAATTATTATGAAATGAGGAAAAATACTTCATAAATGTAATGCTTCCTTTTCATTTTTAACATTTTTTTAATCGCATGTAAAGTCACAAGTACAAGTACCTGTCGCTGCAAAAACTTTGTCATAACCTTCTTGGCTTGTTCAAGTGGAGACTCCTCACCAGGAGCAGCATTGCTCATTGTAAAGCTCACATCCAGACACAGCACTATGGCTGCCTAGAAAGGAGATACAATATTGAATAAGAATGTAAAAGGGCCAATAGAAGCATAATTACCTAAAGGAGTTGGTTCAGATCTATGGTAGGTTCCAGGTATCTCAGTGGAAAATACAACAAATCCTACGTTACACAATAATTCTTCAAGAGGGACTTTTTCTATTCAACCAGCAGTTACCCTGTGAAAACCTAATGCATCTAACGGTTCTTCTACACTAGGAAATAAAACACAGAGATGTTTAAACTGACAGTTACAAGCTCAAGACAAGGCAGTATATCTGCACAGCACAAGACGGAGACACTAACCTGCTCCTTAATCTATGTAGCAACATCTGTCCCACACGGTTCCTCATAACAGCTGTAGATGTTCTTAGGTATTATCATGCTGATCTGCTTTTGGTCACTGTTGGGTCTAACTCAGGAACATAAGACTGGCTGTACTACTGTGGCTTCCAGCAGTAGAGGCAGAACAACCACTGCTACTAGTGATGCCTCTGCAGTGAATCCCAATGCCTGGAGAAGGCGCTATGCTCTTAATGACTTGGAGTATGAAATCCCATTTTAATTTATGGGCTTAAATCCCACAAGCTAGCACAGGAATTTGCATTTCTGATCATTGCTTTAACTGATCTATACACAACAATGCCTAAGTCTTTCCCTCGAGTGATTTATAAACCAGTACGTGAATAAAAATCAAATTGTTTTTTCCTTTTTCTCTTATTCAGCATTTATTAATAATGAATATTATCTGCAGTGGATGGCCCATTCAGCTACCTTTGTTAAGTTCCTCCACATTTTTTTTCATAGACTCTGCTTATCTTGGTTAACCTCAATAATTGCATCATCCAGCTGAATGAAGGCAGAAGGCAAAGTTTTGCCTTGCAACTGCAAGGACAGTGACAAAAAGCCAGTTCACATTTGTAGTCACTGACTAAACCAATTTTTAAAATACACATCAGCATCTTTTCTTGTGGACAACAAGTAACTTAAATTGCACTGCCCACAAAAAAAAAATTTCCTTTCAAATAATACTGCAAAGCTATTTTAAGTAGTATAAGTCTTCTAAAACCAACAGGAATAAAGGAAATAAAGAGACTTATCAAATTACAGTTACAGGGACAAACTTAATGGCAGAGCAGTACAGCATTTCACTGTCTGATGTGTTGTCAACATGTGTTCGGTAATGGAATGAGGAATGCACCAATGGTGCCTGGTCTCCATATACTTTCAGGTGTTGCACATTAACTATTACTCAACCTGAGAGTAGAAAGTACTTTGCTTAACTCTTCTGTTACAACTTTTATGACAGTATGTCTTGATAGCTGTTACCAAAATCTACTCTTTCTAGAGTAGCTCCTGAGCTATCACAACTGTTTAATGAGATAAATCCCTCTATTGAAGATTTCTGGGTAGGATGAGAGCATCTTAGCCAAGCCCTGCCAAACTCTTTTAGGAAGTCTCATTTAGGCTGGCTAAGGTAAACATTTTCTCTTTATATTTTTGGAGACTTCTGAGAAAGTGAGGTAAGTGATGAAATGGTCATTCTCCATCAGTGACTTTTTATGAAAAGAATATACAAAAAAAAAATTGAAGGCCACATTTCCATCAATTCAATATCTGCAAAAAAACCAAAAACACCCAAAAGAACCACATACAGTTGGCACATAAAACAAATATGAGTAAAGAGAAACTGCCTGTTTTGCCTTTTTACTCTGTGCACTTGGCAGCACCTACCATAGTCAGTAATGCTCCCCGTTTCACACAGTAACATGATGGTGAGGCAGATCCATATAGAATCTCACACACATGCTTTGCTCCAGGGCCTACGTAAGGGTGCTTCTCAGCACATGCCACAACAGTGTGCATCTTAAAGGCAGCAAACGGATGAACACAAAGAAAATATAAGATTTGGCCTAACCCATTTTGCATGGGCCTACAAATAGTTCCAAGCACATTTTTAAATACCTGTAAGCAAAATAACCCAATTCTTTTGTCCCCAAATAGATAGGATTTTTTTTAAATATCAAGTAAGTAGGAATTGTTTGCCCAGGTTGGATGTTTAACGCTCTGTATCAGCAGTTGCCAAACTATTTTCTCATCTTCCTCCTCTTTCCAGAATACATTGCGCACCTCTCCTGTCATTTTAATAGCCATAGGTTTAACTGCCTTTCTCCACATACATAGCACATCTGCTCCCAGAAAGGGAGAGAGTAAAAGAACTTCATAAGGCATGTTTCACACCCAGCACACTGCTCCTCATTCACCCTTCACTGGTGGGTGTCCTGGAAGCCAGGAATTCATGTCTCTGAGGCAGCCAGGTCTGCACAGAGGCTTAGAGTGGAACAGGGCCAGTAACTGTGGCTGCGCAAGGTTGTCACAAGAGCCTTGTTACCGCTCACCTGCCAGTGACAAGGTTCTCCAACAGCCTCAGTAACTGCAGGCCCTCCTCTGCTTGTCACCATCCTGCCTCAACACACACAACGGCTGGTAGCTGATTCAGTCCTATTGCCCAAAAGGGGTAAAACGCTCTTTACAGTTGGCAAGACAAGCACAAAGAAACACCAGGGGCAGGAATGAAGAGCTACTGTTTTGCTTGAAAGAAAGTTATCATGTCAATTGCTAACAAGTTCTGAAAGGCAGCAACCCCCTAGCTCTATGCCTACCAAGCTACGTAGAACCCTGCTTCAAGACGGGGCAGGGCTCTTAGCCACAGTTTTCTGCGATCCTCCTCTATAGGTGTCTTCATTTGTTATTAACCTCTGTGCAACCCATGTCTGAGCATCCACTACTGCCATTTTCAGGTGCAGTGCGATAAGCCTCATTTATAAGACACTCAGGATATGTGACTGTAGGACAACACTGTCACACCTAGCTAACGTGAACCTACTTTGTTCAAGTACTGATGAGGGTGATACCTAAAAGAACCTGCCTTTATCTCCAACCTCTCAGTGCCAAAGCTAGTTATAACAAAGCTAACTGGGATATAACTACAACAACATTTTAGTCTGCAACACAGACAAACCCAGCATTGAGCAGATATTAAACTGCTCTAGATCAGAAGAGGTCTTAATATACCTTTTGCCAGCAGGACTCCTTGAACATACTAAACAGATTATGTTTGGTATAAGGCAAAACTATTTCTAACATGATTTTAGCAAGAGCAACGACTGTATCTGCACTGCAGTCAAAAGTGTATCCAAGACAGAAAACCTGAAGTCACTGTGAATTTGCTGCCTTGGTACCAGCAAGCAGCTCAGAGACCACGACAGGTTAACGGCCAGGGAATTACTCAGTTCCTCAGCGGGGTTTTGCGGCCCTGGCTATTCTGCTGCTTGTTATTGAAAGCCACGTTTGCTCACTTCAGGCAAGCTCAGGTGCTTCCAGGCAAGCCGTGAGCCCACACTGACCGCGGCACAGACTAACTAACAGCGGTAAAGCAGTCCCCTCGGGCGCGCAGCAGCGACCGGCCGCTTCCCCCTCGCGGGGAGGCGCTACCACCATGACCTCGAGGAGCGGCCGAAGCTCCCAGCGCAGGCGGCGCCGCGGGGACCCCAACTCTGCCGAGCCCGGGACGGACGGACGGACGGACGGACGGACGGACCGACCGACTGACACACACACACACACACACACACACACACACACACACACACACACACACACACACGCGCCCACTGCGGCCGTTGCACGGGGGCTTCCCCCCCCCACGCCGAGACGGCCGCCGCCGACGCCGCCGCCCCTCCGCGCTGCAGCGGAGCTGACCCAGAGGCTGACGGGATACTGGAAGACCCCCCCCCCCCGCGCCGGCCCGCCTCCCTCCCTCCCTCACCTTGCCGCCGCTCCGCGCCATCTCGCTCGTTCCGGGAAGCTGTGCGCTGCGCTCAAGGCTCCGGCCGGCAACATGCCCTGCTGCGTTCCCCGGGTTCTTAGAGGCGGCGCCACGCGTTCCGAGGGAGAGGCGGTGCGGCGGGGGCGGGGGGAGGCAGCGCCACCTCGCGGCCGGCCGCGGCGCAGGCGGGGCGAGACAAAGGGACGGGGGGGAGGGGAAGGGGGGGCGGCTGGCGCGGCCCTCCTCCCCCCTCCCTCGCGCGCGGGTCCCGCGCGGCTGCGGACGGTTGGGGCCGTAACCGCCGGGGGGGTCAGCCCTGAGCCACAGGAACGTGCCGGGTGAGCTGCCTTCAGCCCAGGGGCCGCCACTCAAACCGGATTTTTATTGATTGATTGATTGATTGATTTTAAAGTATTGGCCCGACAGCAGCTTTCTCACAGCATTAACTGAGAGAATCTCTCAGCCAAATTATATCTGGGCTCTTGGATAGAACTGAAGCCTGCTGATTTAAAAATGGCCAAATATAGATTTTTTTGCACGTATTTCTTGGTAACTTGGATCTTAAATCAGCAGCAGGGTGTATAGAGACTAGCGCATACTTCACCACATGTATGGACCCCATATCCTTTGACAATATCGTTACTAGTGTTCCTTTTATTCTCAGCATATTTCAAAAAACACATTATTATCTTTAATTGTTCTGAAAACAGGGTGGGAAGTGGTGATAGCGGTAGACCTGGTTGGAGCAAGAGAGTAAATCTCACGTAAATGCATCAAAAACCTTGTACCAGATCACTGAACCCACCAATGCACACGCTTCCTTTTTTTTTAATCGAGCGGTGCCTGGAGACAAAAATCCCCTTTCCCCCCACCTGTTTTGGGGATGTTGTTAATTGAGGGATTCTCTCTTCTCAGCACTTCATATATAGAAGAACAGAGCAGCTTTGCAATGCAAGGAACATTTCATGGGAAACCTGGAGACAGGAAAGGCTGTCAGCAACTCCAGGAGGGAGCTGTGCATTGGCTTGCTGAATCTGTCTCTAAGGAGATTTCAGATTAATCAACCAAGGCAATCAGGTCTGTCTATTATTACTATTATTATTATTATTACTGAGGTTATTAGTCCCTAGAAGGGCTTGTCACAGACTAAAAGACCAATGGTACAATCCTGCATCCCAACCGATGTCTGACACAAAAAACTCGCGGTCTAGGTGTAAAATGAGATGTACGCAGACACGTAACAGAAAGTAAGGAGAAACAAGAATTGATCAACTTCATCAGCAGTGACCTTTCACGCACCAGCAACAAAGCATTTTTTTTCAAAGCATCATAATCGATGAACATTTTATTTTTAACTATTTTATGCCAGAGTCGGGGAGTAAAAGCCCAGCCCTGACTGCTGGCACAGAGTATGGACACAAAACCTTTTGCAGTTCTCCCAGAATTCTAGATTTGACACAAAAATTGAGTCCCAGGCTTTGGTCCAAACGCTTGTAGCTAGAGCCTTAATTGCAAACATTACCCACAGAGACGTAATTTGGGCATCAGCTACAAACCTCTGCTCTGCTTTGTGGGAAGGTTAGCGTGCCTGGACCAGGTACAGCATTCTGTTCCCTTACGAAGTCTGAGTGAAACTAATGAGATCATGAAACTCCATCTGTGATCTTCCTGTGCATTAGCTCTCAGCCTGGCATAAATGGGGTCTTACAATTCTCTTGCTGAAATACATAAACAATAAACCCAAACTTTCCCCTGTCATGCCTCCATGCTGCCAAATTTCCTCAGCTATTTCCAGCACTCAAAGGAAAACTGGCTAATCATTTCTGAAACAAACTTTAATCGCCATTTCCTTTTCCCTTGCAAGTCTGCACAGAGCTCCCTTATAGATAGTCATCAGATTTGATTAATGAACTCCATCTGGGGACACTGGGGCTTTGTTAGTCTGGATTAAGACTTGAAGATCTTTGCTTATAAATGCTTGCTGAAAGATGCTTGTGATTAATTGGCTGTTTCCATTTTACAGAATGCCAGTCTCTGGGTATAAATAATAAATATGTGAAATCTCCATGGACTCAGCTTTCCAGGGTGATCAGCTATAACCTCATCTACAGCAAAGTGAGTCAGACCTCATCCCTAGTGAGTTTCTCACTCATTTCTCTGCTTACTCCTTTTTTAGTTACTTTTCTTCTTTACCTCAAAATTAAGCCTGGATTGAATGAGTACAGTCTTGGGACAATAGCTATGAGGGGCATGCCTTGTGTTTAACTTGACTCAATGCATTTACAAGACAGCACGGAAAATGGCTTCCCTGTTTTGTTACAAGGAGGAATGTATTATCCAGAGAGTTGCAGCTGGAACCCAGCTGCTTATGGCAGCTCTGAGCAAATGTGAATGGCTTCAGTGTAAAAGCAAAAAGACCACTTTGCCTTTTTCCCTCTTGGAGCAATTGCCCATGGGGTAAAACTTTGGATAAATGCCTGGTGGAAAGGTGAATGGACACTGTGACACCAAACAGTTTTGTATTTATACTAATACAAGCTTGGCAGCAAGCTGAAAGACAAAGTAAACAGGGAATTGGCACCCAAAGCAAAGCAGGGCTTAGAAACACATCTGTTAGCATCGTCCTGCGTTGGGTTTCATGCAGTAGCATGAGGTATGCACAGTTGTCTTCTCCCAAGAGATCTTTCCAAGCACCTGCTTGCAAGCACAAGCCAAAACTGTGCAGCAGACCAACAAAAGTATTTATTATCTCTGTTTAGTGATTCCTGATGGTCCTCACAGGAGATGCAAGTACAACATACTGTCTTTGCCTTGTTGCTGCTGTGGAATACACCTGAGGGAAGATCTCAAATATTCTGGTTCCACTCTCTATCAGAAAGATCTGATATTCTGGTTTCACTCTCTAAAGCAAAACTGGTCCTTGGCTTTAAGGATCAGCTGTAATCCTGCTGCAAGTCCACTGAACTTGTCCTCTGGCTGGATGTGACTCATGAATACTTGGTACATCACAAAACTGTGCCTTTGAAAAACTTTTTAAAAAGTGTGTGTGTGTATGTTTATATATTTCTTGAGATTTCACAGTTCCCATCTGTTGGTGTACCTGCCCAGTCCATTCTCATTTAGCTCATGCAATGAAAGCAAATGACTGTACTTGGAAACATATGGAAAACTATTGTGCTAGGAGTATTTAGCAAAGCTAAGTAGGAAGGATTATACCACACTATCCAACCTCACCTGAAAATGTAGAATAAAAACATAAAGAGGGATATTAAGTTAAGAGAATGCATTGATTCAGAGTGTGTCATGCCAGATATATTCGAGGGTCTCGCAAACTGTGGTGGATGGATGGATCGCTGCTGATACACAAACTACTTCAAAGCAGTACACATGCAACTCCTAGCCCCACACCACCACAGAGAAGACAGGGAATACTTCAGAAATAGCTCCACAAATCCTTCTGTATAAAGCTGAGAGACTCTGAGGTCCCCATGCTCAGAGTTCCTCTTTCCTCTTTCAGAAGACAGTGTCACTGTCTCTTTTCCTCCTCACTGCCTTCACCCCAGCTGCTCAGTTTACAACCTCCTGTGTTCCTCTTACCAGTCTCTTTCCTCTTCTCCGAACTACTCAGTTAAACAGCATCTCTTAGGAAGAGAGAAAACCTTCACTAAATATAATACTTCAGTAGAGGCCTTATTAGGTACCACAGCAAGGGAAAGGATGAAGTCACAAGTCAATTCCGCTTACAGTCCCGTTCCCCAGTACAATATTTGCCTTTTCACACCATCATGGACTCACAATGAGAATCACGGTCTTCTCTAACACCCAGATACTGTTCTGCAGAATTGCTGCCTGTCCAGTAGTTCTTCCACCTGATTTCAAGGAGTTAGTTATTCCTGATGAATAGAACTATACCTTGGTCTTTAACAAATTGTCTTATTTTTCTTTCAGACCATTTCTGAAATTTCTGAAGTTCATTTTTGTTTCTAGTCTTATCTACCATTGTGCTTACCATCCCTGTCAGTTTGGTGTTGTTTTCAGATTTCACAAGCACATTTTGTCTTCAGTCTTCAATGTCTAGTCACTAACGAAGATGGACGCCTCTGGGAATAACAATTAAATACAGCCTTACCATGGTGACTATGGGCCATTACAAGCTGCTCTCTGTATACAGTGTTCTAACCACTTTTGCAGCCACTTCAAAATAGGTGACAGTTTCCTAGCCTGCTTATGAGAATGTCATTTCAAACAGCATTGAAGCATTATTTAAATCAAGGTAAATAACATCATGCTTTTCTCACCAACTCCCAAAAAACCTGTTACACCATCACAGAAGAAAATTAGGTTTTGACGCCATTTGTTTTAAAAAAAATTCTTTACTTATTTCCTTATTATCTTTTGAGCACCTACAAAAGATTTATTTTATTTGTTATGCTGTCCTTGAGGAACTGAGGGGAGCATAAATGGTCTATAATTCCTTAAACATCTTTGCTTTCCTCTCTCCCACCCCTTTTTTAAAGGAGATGCTGTATTTGCACTTTTCTGATCTCTGTAATCTCACCAATCTTTTCAAGGAAGATCATTATTGCTGCTGAGATTGCTTTAGCCAGTTTTCTGTTTGTCTTGGCTGAAATTCACTTGGCTCAGGTGATTTGAAAATACCACCTTTAGTTAAGCACACTCTTTTCCTATTTTACCTTGAATTGTTACCTTTTGCTGCTAGTGTTAACTGTGTTGCTACCTGATCACAACTGACCTTTATAAACAGACAGTCTTCTGTAGCTATCAATTATCATTTAATTAGCTCAAGTGGCAGAAGCCTATGCTGTGGGTCCCAGTGTTTCAGTTCAGCTAATGACCTATGTGGCTTCCAGGATATAATGAAATGGGCTGTCTCTATAATGGAATTTCAGCTGGTCAAATTATTGTCAATTTTCTTAAAGAAATAATGAGAAGATTAAAGTTGTAAAGTCCGACTCCAAAAAGAAATTCTGTAGTTGAACCTTCTCCCGTAACCTTAATCCAGCACTCTGTGTCTACATATAGACATCAACATATAAACATATATCTACATATACTCTGTGTCTATTGTAATACAACTTTAATTATAGGAGCATGTACTTTCTTGTCTCATGATGCCCTTCTTTCAATACATAGAATAGTCTGTGTTCTAGGGCCAAACCAAGGCTGCACAATGAAGGAGTCATAAGACTCTTAGTTCGTTAGAGAAATTGGAAGATGTAAAGAGAACAAAGCCAGGAAAAGAGAGGAAATGATTATGATTGTGGTAACTGTATGATTCCTAAAGTCTGTCTTCTCATTCAGCAGATTGCCAGTGTTGTGATTTACAAACTGTTTAAACCCAAGTCTCTTGCCACTGGACACTAGTTATGCGTACAACATTTTCTAGTGCTCAGTTTGAGATACCAGTCAGATCTGAAAAAGTGCTGAATACGCACAGCTGCTCATGAAAGGGGCTTCGCTTTCCACACAGAAAATACCCCATTATGCTAAGTATTCTGAAAAATCAGCTGCAAGGCATTTCAAAGGAGCATTGAGACTTGGTACATGTTTCTAGGTTTTAAAGTCCTTGCGCGTTTGTTGCCACGTGTGAGCTCAGGGACATCAACATTTATGTCACATGCTATTGCAGAAATAAATGTATTAGTATTTATGAAGCACTTAGATGCTACAGTGAACTATGTCATTGGGGGACTGCTTTGAATGATCCATGGTAAAATGGCCTTTGACCACACTTCGAATGATCTGCGGTAAAACAAAATACTGGATTGACTGCTTATTAAATACTTTCCCGTGTCCCCGCTAAGTAAGCCTGGCACACCAGAGAAAGAATAGCATGTACTCCCATGATTAAAGATTGCTTCAGAATGCATACCCATAAGGAATGGGGAGAGGGGAGCTAATTTTATATGGGTATGTTTAAAATTGGCATGATGTAACTTCTTAGTATTTGCCATTGTACCTTCATGATGTTCAAACTGTTCTTTTAGATGCCTTTATAAGACAGAAAAAAACATTGCAGTGGGCTTTTTTTCCCCAATTTTCAGTTCAGCCACTGGATGGCAACATGATCACAGTCACCTAGACAGATGAAACGCTACCGCCTGCAGAATTAGGCAGTGTACACCCAGCAAGTACCAAGTTCAGCAAAGGGATTTCTGCATAAAGGTACGACAGAAATCAGGCAACAGCAACAAATATTTTTGTTTTATTTATATTTTTACATTGCTCTTTTTTGGAAGGTAGATTTTAAAAATTCTTTCTGCATCTAAAATCCATTAATCTACGTTTCTGCTTAGGGTGATGTTTTCATGAGTTCTAAATCCCTGGATTAGCCAAAGGATTTCTGAAGGAGACTATGAGAGGCCCACTTGGCCTGATGTCATGAGAAGTGAAGTATTTCCCATTGTTAAGTAATTGAAAACCTGACACGTTTCTACTCTTGAAATAACTCTAGCAGACTTTTCTGGATTAGCTGTTACATATGTTACAATATAGGATTTCTTTGCTACATTTTAGAGGACTATCAGCAGTTTAGGGTCTGATTTTCTTTATAATTTATAGAAATGGTTTGGTCAGATTGAACTCCAGAGCACCAGGGTCCTGGAGAGCACCTGAGAGTTCATGTCAGAGCTGGTTGCATTTGGGATAGCAAAAATCCAGCAAAAGTGTATCAGATATAGTATTTGAAAGAAGTTAAGTTTTAGGAAGAGTTAATAAATACAGAGCTGATACCAATGAAATGAAATGGCACCTTAAAACTCAGGGGAAGACACAGGCTACATTACAGGACATAACAAACCAGAACAACAGTTAGCCCAGAAGTCTCATATTAGCTACTACTATTTCAGACTGAATTATCTCAGAAGCAAAATCGCATCTGCCTTGTTCTCCACATATTCTCGGTTTCACAATCTTTATCTTACTTCACTCTGTGCAGTAAGTTTTTGTGTGTTGCCCTTAGCAATCCAGCTGCATTTTTTGTGTCTCTGGAAAATGCTCTCATGCAGTGGGGTTGTTCTGAACAACATAGCAAAGATAACTCGTTCTGCGAAGCGTTTGCTTTGTGGATGCATAAATATAAGCCTTTAGTATCCTTTCCAGCCTCCCCCCACCAGCAGCATGCGTGCATGAATGCACATACACACATGCTCTGGCTAGTGGAACAGTTTAATCCTCATAGCACAGGGATTTGTTCCTTATCCACCAAACTGGCCTGCAGGAAGGGACAGGGAGAGTCTGCATCTGATCGAATCTCAGCTGCTGACCAAGGCCTTTTCCAAGCAGGAAGAGAGGATCCCATTTTAAATCCCCATTTGTCTGCCTGCACCTGGAAGGAGACTGAAATAAAGCTGAAAAGGTGGAAGTTTGGATGTTCAAAGAAACATCTACCTTAATGCATCTTTAAATGGAGCATTGTGAACATGGAGGACAGGACATCACTTTTTAAGTCTTTTAATTTGTGTGAGTTCCAAGTTTGTACAGCTTGGGCTGTTGGGTTACAAAGCAGCAGTGTGAAGGAGGGAGCCCAGAGCTGCTGTTCAGGGAGGAAAGAAGAATGACTTAAGTTTGTTTTTATTCATGTAAATTGTTGCTAAACCATGACACTAACAGATATGTGACAGTGTCAAATGAAGGGGCAGGGGAAGAATAATTCTACAGTTTCCTCGTCATTTAACTTTTTGCAGGAATTTCTTGGCAGAGGGAGGGAACTAGACAGGATGACAAAAGCTGACTTCTTTGCTTTTTTTCTACTAGACAAGGCAGATGTTCAGATTTGTATAATGTTCTATTGAAATAAATGGCAAACGTAGCCATCAAAAGAGACTTGATTTTAGAGTGAAACTGGAGCCTCAGAGCAATCCTGCTGTAATAGCAAGGCTGGGTAAAGTTACAACCACCAAGTGAAACTCTTCTCTTAGAGGCTGTTTCAATATTAGAATTCACTGCTTCAGCAGTGTGTAATTGCACTGTAGAGGAGTCACTACTATTATGTGCTTTTGGTCACTGAAGAGTAACTCTACTGACACACATTAGGTGAGACTTGAGATGTCATTTAGCAATGACACTACGCGTGCCCTGGGATGATACGGCCTACTGTATTACATATTTCTATTTTTTTTTTTTTTTTACTACATGGAGATACTAAGACTTCTGCTTATTTCTGAAGTCACAGGGGAGTTTGTTTGAATAAATTAGTGAAGGCTGTATAAAATTACTTGTGTTTATTAATTCTGTGCACAACTTTTTATGGTTAAGATGTTAAGGAAAATCCCAGTTATGATAGAAGGATATACTAGTAATTACCTGTAATTGTATGGGCAGCTTACTACAAATATGTTTTTAAAAATCAGAAGCTGACACTTTCATAGTCTAGGACAAGTAATGGGCCTTAGAAAGCAAGACTGCTGTCCTAGGCTGACTACCCCAGAAACTGTTGGATTTGTGCCCAGCATTGACACTGTAAAAACCATTCAGTTTACTTCTTATAATATTTGGGGTTGTTAGGATCACAGCTGCAGGTGATTCAGACAACTGGCCTAGAATAAATTAAGCTACATCTGTGTTACATCACAGTGAGTGAATTTGCTGTTATTTTGTAATAGAGATAATTGACTTGCCCACCTCATCACTGCAGTAACAGAAAGAATTTGGCAAACATATGAAGATGACTGTCTAAAGGCAACTCAAAATATATTGGTTTTAATATACATTACTGATGGAGAAACTTAAAATAAACCAAACCCTGAGGAAACATTTTGTCTGGGAGGTGGGTTTTTATCCTGTTTGCCAAGGAGAACATGTTATTGAATTCAGTAGTCATCTTTATCTTCTGAAGTTAAACTTCTGAGTGAAAACAAATGCTTGGAAAAAGGAGCCTTACAGACAGAGAGATTACATTTGGGCAGAAACTGTGTATATCTTAGAGGACTCTATATCAAATTCATTTATAGCATACCAAATTTCAGTGGATGCAAACCACAACAAATTTTAGCTGCTGTTTTTTTAGTGAAGGTTTTGTGTTTTAGCTCACTAAAAGCAAGACCATTTATAACAGAGACAAACACATTGCTGGCCTGATTCAGACTTTCCCTTTATTTTAATGCACTCTGACAGACTTCAGCTACAATGTAATGGCAAGAAATTAGGGAGACTGAGAAGTCATGGAACTGGGTGACCAAGGGGGATCCATGAGAGGCCCTCAAGCTTTGTTTCTCTGGACTGCCTGTTCAAATGCAATTGCACTTGACACAGCTATGTGAAAGGATGCTTAGGGAGCTTTTTGAACCCCATAGTAAAATACTCTGTTACCAAACAAAATCACACCCATAAGCCCTTCCCCACCATTAAGTGGCTGCCTATAAGAACAGAGATCATGCTTTAGTGGTTAATGCAGGCAAGGCTTCGTCTAGGTGATGACCATTCCAATTCACCAAATTAATTGAAAAGTTCCTTTCCAAGTGGATTAGCCCTCTTCTATGGGTAGTCTTATTTGGAACAGGTCTGAATTTGCTTAAGCCTCTCTCACTTCTTTGTGAGTTCACATTCCCATTCAGGGAATGACTTCAAATGGACTATTTAACTTCAGAAATGAATCTGGATTAATCTTCTGACTGCTCCCACATCAACAAATCTTTGGAAAGAAGCAGAAAGGACACTAGTGCCACAGACGATTCACTGCCTGGGATGAAAAGGGCTTGCGTAAGCTTTGAGCAAAATGGTGTCCATCAGAGGACAGGAACAGGAGCTGTCCATCCTGATCTCTCTTAAACACTGGTGTAAATACATGCTTCAGTGTGCAGAAGTGGCTCAGAGTGGCTGTGCTTACCTATCGGTTGCAGTTTCCAAAAGGCATCTGTGGAGGTGACCACATGGGATCTATGGAGCAGTCCCTGCTGGTTGTCTCTGAGAGAGGAATTGCAGGACCCCAGCCTCAGGATTCAAATCCACAGGCCTGACAGTTTTGAAGGGTAAATTCCAGAGACTAACTGCGGTCAAAGGTACAGTTAATTCTGTGACTCTTTCAATTCTTAAAGAAATGGGATGGTAAGTCAGCAGGCAGAATTAGCATGTTCTCTCCTCCCTGGTGAAATACATGGTGTGGTCATACAGGCATATTTTGCTTGGTGCAAAGGTCTTCAAGTCTATACGTGACCTTGCTGGAAACCATGACACTGTAAAATTGTGACCCTTTACCTCAAAAGTGAGAACCTTGAAGGCTAATGATTTAATTCTCTTGGTCCATTACCTCCATCCTGTCCTGCTACACCAAGAAGCTTAATGTCCTTAGCCAGGCTCTCAACTGGATGTAGGAATTCCACAGTATACATCTGTCATGCAAGGAATCCTATTCCCTTGGTGGTGTTTTGCAGCGGGTATCACACCAAGAGCACTTTGCTAGTATTTCCAGCTGTTGTGTGGATATGGCACTGCCAGTTTGATGAAGTCATGTGAATCTATCTTAAGGCATTCAGGTAGCCTTTCAGCTCAAAGATCTGTTACACTGAGGCTGTGCTAGACCTCAGCTAGGGATTTCATATGGGGTTTTCCAAAGATCCATGTCTGCTGTTTAGAAGAAAGAAAAAGTCAAGTAAGTGTTTGGCCTATGCTAGCAGGAGGGTAGGACTGTAGAAAGTCTGCATGGGAGAGCACCAAGGGTGTCATTTAATATTTACACGCCTCAAGGACAGAACTTTATTGGCAGATTCTTCTTTTAAACGCTCATAACAGAGACAATTCTGGAGTACTTAGGGGCTGTAAGAAATCTTCCCAGCACAGCTGTGAATAGCAGAACCAAGCCAAACATACACAGACCATATTTGTAGAGTTAAGTGCACTTCCTATTTTGGTATGGAATTGTATCCCTCTCTACAGATTCTTGGGGCTAAAAGCCAAACAGATACCCAGCGAGTAAAATTAAATCAAAAAGCATTCATTTGTGTTCTATAAAGTAAAAACAAAGGAGAACCCAGACCTCAGAGATAGGACAGTTCTGTACAGGCACAGGTTAACAAGAGATAAAACTGAGAACCATTTCATATGCACCGCAAACTGGGTCTCCAAACAGAGATGATTAGTAATCAGTTATCAGCAGAGAATGACAGTATCTATCTCATGGCATTGTTTTTAAGAAAAAGTCAAGCAGAAGCATGACAGCAATGATCTTCTAAAGCCAGATACATCTTTATTTTCCACCCAGGCCAGCAAGGATGGGAAGAGGGAATGCAATTAAAAATAACAATTGGCAAACACACACTATCTTTACTTTAAAAAAACATCCAGACTAGAGCAGCCAGAAACACACTCAACAATCAGAATTACTAGAATTCCCTGCAATTTGACAGTGGCACATATGCAGAAAGTATTTGTGAATTTCTGAAAGCAAGGGTAGAACAAGACAAAAACTTGTGCTTTTTCCCATTACAGCAAGTGATTATGATTATATATCTTGCAGCAGGCAAACAGCTGTGGGGAACAACAGGCAAGAGAGGAAGCTATCCAGAGTTGCTTTGAGAAAAGTTTGAATAAATTTTTTACAAATAGCACCAGAACTAACCCCAAGCTCAAATCTGCCCCCACCAAAATCAGTGGCAGAGCATCCTGACTTCAGCAGGAACAGAGGCAAGCTTGGTTAAGTGTAGAGAAGTAAAAAACACATGATGGATTGTTCCAGTATATCCCCCAAAAGGTAGCCTCCAAGCAGTTTCAGTATACCCAGAAGCATAGCTGCCATGGCAGAGGGAGAGTAATACTTCTCTGACTTTGTGTTTACATAGCAGTAAGAGGCACAGATTTGGTTTTGTCTCTGCTGTAGCAGGCTGTTTGCAATCCTGACAGCAAATCCTGCAGCTCAGCAGACATTTCACATGGCTGTATTCTGTAAATAGCTAGTATTTGTCATTCGAGCCCTCTGTAAGCTGAAGGTTCTTTGTGCTACTGATTCCGGTCTTTCTTCTAGCCTTGGTCAGCTGCTGCTTGGCAATGACAGCTGAATTGGGCTCTTCTCCCTCTGCAATAATGCACTCTTGCCAGCCATCCTTCCCCCAAACCCACTTGTTTGCCATGTGTTGGGTCCAAGGTACACAATCCCCTCCTTTCACGCCTGCTGCATCCCTTTAGACAAAGAGTGGGAAGACTTGCCAATGGGCCTTCCTTCCCAGAGCTTTGTTAAACATCACTTCTTCCCACTCTCCAGCCTTGTGGGCACCTACTGTTCCCCTGGGGAGGACATTAAGCAGAGTTGCTGCACTGGGTCAGTATAGACTGCCAGAAAGGGGATTACTTATCTTCAGCTTCTCTATTTATTCAGAGGCAAACCAAACTCCCTGATTGAAACAGCCTTGTGAAAGGCATTTCTTTGCTTTAATTGGTTTCGGTGGCACATGTCACCTTTGAATGCCACATGAAACACAGCCTGGCTGTACCTGTGCCCAGGGGCACATCTGCATTGTCAATAAAGTGTGAGACAAAGCCTGCTCTTGATATTCAATCTGCACACTGTTCACACTGTCAGTTCTCAAACCAGTGCTAAGAGGCAGCTTTGGCTGGATCTCCCAGAACAGAACAGACCACGCATGCAGCAAGGACCTTACTTATTTCTCAACATCAGACCTAGAGCATTGGACAAACTTATTTATACATCACAGGTTCCCAAACATCCTGGGACATCTGGACAGCCAGTTAGTGTAACCTTGAGATCATCCTTGAAATGCAACACAAAGCTTGAGTTCTTGTGAAATCCAGTTTCTGCATGTTTCTTTTTGACATCCTAAATCTAGGGCAGCTCCCCCTCTGGTAGCGAGATTGGGGAAGTGAAACACCTATATAGACAGGAACGACTGTGCAGGCTATACTGACTGCACACTATGAATTATCTACCTACACGCATGCAAATGGTGGGTCCTTCTGGGTTGGGGGCAGAGCCAGACTCTCTAGCAGCACCAGCTGAACTAGAGCACTCAGAAAATTATTGATGTTTCAGACATTTGTAACTCAGTCCCCATTACAAACCATTATACATCTCTCTGAATTTCCTCATGTGCCCTCCTTAGGCCCCAAACCCAACAGTCAAATGCCAATCCAGAAAAAGAACTTTTCTGCTATGATTTTTTAAATAGACAACTAAAATTTTTCCAGCCTATGGGGGCCACCTCAGCCTGGCTGGGGAGCCTGCTAAGGTGCCATGCAAAGTTCCAAAATTGGAAAACCAATTATGAAAATAAGACATGAGTGGAGGAGATATAATCCATTGCTCTTCCATATAATTAACCAGGAAATGAGGGAAGGGAGATTTCCAGAGCCGAGACACTAATGCAGTTTGCACTTGCAGTAACAGATGTGGGCTCAGGGACTTCCCCATTCTGAAAGGGCGATTCAGCATTTCTTCCGTAAGGTCAACTTGAAAAACGACCATTTCAGTGAGACTTTCCAGTCCCAAGCACTGTCAAATCTACAACCCCAAATACACGTGCCACCAGTCCACACATAAATGGCAGTGACATTCAAATTGACCATCCCTCCTCACGTAGAAGTTTCTGACTTATATTGCAACTGTTCTGACTGCAGGCTCTTGGTTGTCCTCTTGCTGAAGACTCCTGAAGCCCATTCCTTCCTAGGAGTGCACTTACCAAGAGATCAGATGTAGGTACATCCTAATCACATATATGTGCACCTGCTATAACCTGAGGTTCTTGGTGACAGGTCTGCCACACGATCAGATTCCCATGCATTGCATTACAAAGCAAGCCCTAAACTTTGATCATGTGATGGATGAGTTTCAGGTCAGTGTATGTGTCATGTGCATTTATCAGGAGCTGTACAGTCTTCTCCCACTGAAAGCCTGGGTACAAGTACTGTAGTGGTCTATCTTTCAAACTCTGACACTGTTTCAGCAGTCAGCCTACCTGGAAGGTTTGTTCATTTGTCTGAATGGCTTAAAAACTTTTGCCATCTGTAACCCCTTCTAGGAAAACTGCAGGAATATCACAAACATTGCAACTTAGCCTACACCTCTGAATGAGTTCCTGTCTCCTAAAATTCATCTCCTGAGTAGAGACTTATTTTCACTGGGTCTACAGTTCACTGTTATCTTCTATTTCCTAAGAGTAACTTTACAGAAGCAGGCTTTTCAGCATATATCCTTGCCATTCCACATACAGCCCCAGCCCCATGGACCTGAATTTTCTCACTATTCTACAAAGTTGTAATTAGCTAAAACAGATGACAAGTCATTGGAGAGCCATGCACCTCCCCACCCAGACCACAAACAGCTAGCACACTTGCATTCTGTGACATTTAAAGAGCGCTCTGGGCCCAATATTTTATTTTTTATGTTTTTGTTTAAATATATTTATATATAAAAAATCAGTTATTTTCTAGGTGAAAACCACTTGCTTATGACCAAAAGAGTCAGCCATGACAAAGGCTCAGACTGCTGAAGTCTCAACCCCCTGCGCAGAGCTCTTGCCAGACAGACTACCTGAGATATTGTCAGAATCTAGCAGCTCAACAATGCTGTATGGAGAACAATCTTCCAAACCTAGCTTGCTGCAGAGCCAGCCACAGAAGCCCTTCTCCATATCCATGACAGCATGCCACCAGTCCCCAAAGGACCATGTTACCTGGGTCACAGCTGAGTACAGGCCTAGGGAAAAAGACACAACCATGATTATAATTGGATAGAAGATGATCAAAAAGGGGCAAAAGGTGATTTTGTGCCAGAAGGTCCTCTCTTCATTGTACACCAAGAAGATGTTGTACCATGTAATGGTTCCATAGTAGAATGAAACCACAAAGGACACTACAAAAATGATGGGGAGGCAGACAATGGTCCAGAGGATGATGTGGGGACCTCTGTCCAGCCCAACATCACATGTCTTTTTCTTTTCAGGTACGTCCTCTTTAGGAGGTTCCTTTGACTTAGCCAGTTCCTGTAGCTCTTTATCAGTTAGTGTTACATGGATGTCCACCATCTGACCCTTCTTCTTACCCCTGGTGATTGTTCCAGTCAAGGTGACATATCGGCTGTCTAAAGGCATACTCCAGACACCTGCAAACACAGATAAACTCATCAACATTAGATTTTTTTTGGTGCAGAATACTTTGTGTAAATTCCAAAGACCTTGAACAGAATCAGACAGTACAGAGGGTGTTATATTGTATTTAGCAATCCAAAAATGATGGGACACAAAAAGCAATGCAGTAAAAAGAAGATAACACAGAAGAAAATGGAAGAAAAGCTAATGAGGAGGAAGACAGGAATTCTAGATGGCAAAAATCAAGACTCCAGTATCTGCACTGGGGACAGTATATGAAGAGAAAGGGCTGAAGAAGCTTACGGGAAAGAGATGAGACAGAAATGAAGGTGATCCAATAAACGGTGTGCCTATTTTCTCTCTGGTCCCCTCACAGATTACTTCCTGAATAGCATAGATGCTTGGGATGAATTAGCTAAATACAAATAAGACTCTTGTTATGCAATAAGCATATCCACCCATGGAGTTATCCTGGAATAGCTATTATTCCACTTTAAGTTTCCAATATATCTCAATTCAAATTAATTTTCAAAGCTTAGAAGACTCTAAAGAAGTCTCATACAATAACATTCTCACTCTAGTGGGTCAAGAAATAAACAGGAGAGTGTTGGCATGTGTGCTGAAGTCACAGACTGCCTTAGCTTCCAAGTGACATTGGCTTAGATGGCCCCTGCAGTGGTACTGAGCACAAGCTCAATGGGACTGAAATATGCTTCTTCCTGGACTTAATTCTGACTAGCCTGCAAGGTAGTCTTCAGAGGCTTTTCAAGGGAGGCTGAACAGTTTGAAGTAGTCCATAAAAACAGGAAGCCAGCAGAGAAGCATGAGGTTAGGGCTTAGGATCCTAGTCTGTGGGCTCAGATATTTTGTTGTGGCTGAGGGACCAGGAGTGCGCATTCACATTTATGCCCCTCTCAGGCTGCACTGCCTCACAAGAGGATCAGCCATCAGGCCTGCTTCCCATGCTTCTTCCCCACAAGAGTATCTGGGACAGACATCAGAAGTGAAAGTGACTCTGAGAGGCCCCATGATGGCCTAGCCAAATTATCACTCTTAAAAGGGAGCTGTGCTGAGAATATGCAAACAAAAGGCAACAGTAAAAAGTCTCTGAGATAATGAGTAAAACTCCCTAGCACAGGTAGAGCTGCTAAATCTACCTACTTCCATCCTTTCACTCAACGTGAAGCTGTTTTGGGCAGGGACAAGGGCTTGATCACAGCATCGCTGATAAAGAGCATGTGCAGCATTTTTCTGGATCAGCCCTAGTCTGCATGTACATTGAAAACCAATAGCAGTGCAACAACAACCCCCTGCAAAGAACTGCAGGAGACACCCCAAGCCAGTCCATAGTGGTTTTTATTTCAGAGTACTTTCATGAATGAACTCAAACTCTGCTTGCCTGTAGTCTCAGGAAGAAGTGGTCTCACACTCACTTCAATCTGATCTACTTTCACACTGGCACCAAAAAGGGTGGCTCTGCCCTCGCCTCCCCTCTCCCCAGTCCTGCATTCCTGCCCAAGGTCAACAATGCAAGGCAGGAACAGAGCGAGGAAGGAGACCCAGCATTTCTGTGCCCTACCTCAATAAAGCCGAAGCTTGCAGATCCAAGCAGAGGTTTAAAAAGGACAAATTTCTCCAAATGCAGGTATTTCTGACCTTTGTCCTTTCTGACCCTTAAAATGGCAGCAGGAGCTCCAACCTTTTATTTTCCTGCAGCTACTCTGTCTCAGTGGGCAGTTACTCTGTGGTCTATGGAGAGGGGATGTTCCCAGGCATACGTACCATCCGCCATGGAATGACCCAGGAACTTGGAGCCTTCCTCGGAGCTCCTTTCCCCTCCTTCTTCATCTGCCTGCTCTTCTTCCACCTTATTCTCATTCTCCGACCGATATACTATTATTGACTCGGGACGGGACTCTTTCTTCTTCTTTTTCCTCCGGTCCATAGTGGCTTCTCCATCAAAGGTGACAGTCGTTGCCACAGCCCTCCTCACGGAGCCACGGTGTGGGCTGTGGGTTCCAGGCTTGCTCTCTTTCTGCAGTGTCTCCTCCATCCCACTGTTGCTCTCAAGCATCTCACTTGGCATTTTTTGGCACGTTTCTAATCTACCAGCACCTGTACTTAGAAATCATTGATATCTAATGGTTCCAGGGATGCTTTATTTCATGAAGATGCCCCACTGCTGGTGTCCAAACTATGCACTCCATTCCCAGCCTAAAATGAGAGCGAAGGCTGAAAAAGACAGTGTCTGTTTCATACCAAATAGAAAAAATTGCTGGAACTTTCCAGTAAAGGGTTACTTCCATCTGGTTTAAATGTCATGTAAGATCTTTATTACTGTCTTGTACATCAATTTTAATACATGGATACATGTTTTTTAATATCAGCTAACCCTGATTCCTAAATTTCAATTTTAAATATAAGAAACAAAAGCCACTCTAAGAGGAAGGAATATTAATATTTAGAAAAAGAGATTAAACAAGCACGGCTTATTGGTTAATTTTAACATTCCTCTGCAATGCTGGAAGCAAAGAGAAGACAATAGGTTTGGCCTGAACACATAAGAATAAAGAAAATGAAACCACAGATGAAAATTAAGTTGACTAATTAAGGGACTGGCCTAGATTAGAGACAATTGCAGCAGAAACACTGTGTTCATATGGCATTACAATAGCTATGTTGGTGCCGGCCTTTCTAATTTTGTGTTCTGATTTACTGTCCATCACAAGGATATTACAAATAGTAATCAAATGATGCCAAAATGAATGACATTTCAAACCCCTCCAAATTAGCATTATGCAGACCTTAAAGCTGAAATTACTACCAAGATGACTTTACTGTGGAGGAAATTTGAAATCACAGCAAAATCACTTGACTTTGCAGGAAAAAAGAAACCAAATCTTTACAAATCTGTAAAACAAATTTAACGGCTCAGTTTTTACTCTTCATTCAAGCAAAACTACTAGTAAGTGACACTGGTATCTGTGGGAATGTTCCCTAAGTAAAAAAGATCTGATTGAACGTGCATTGAGGTAGACAAGCCCTGCTCCACCAACCTGGAACATGCAATGGTAACGGTTCTCAGATTTCGCAACATTTAAAGAGTTGAGTCTGCCAAGTATTCATGAAATATTTAGGTATAAATATGAATAAATTGACCAACATTTTAACAACTCTGAAGAGCTCTGTTGAACATTTACATATTCAAAAGAACTCATGACCAAAAATTAAGTTCCTACCTAATGTCTGAGTCATGTCTTTCAAAGGAAATTAAGAAACACTGTTGTCATAATTTATAGCCCAAGAAATGCTGGTGGCATTGTTTTACTTGAACAGATGCTGGAAAAAAATTTGAGCATTTTTAGATTTGGCACTGTGGTCCTGCTTTTCCCCCAGATACAAGGTTTTGCTGGTTTGCTTTGAAATTTGTGGTAGAACTTTAGATCAACTATTTATATGCCCCCCCTCCAAAACTATTAATTTCATCACTTTAACACCTAAGACTGTGGCCAGCTGCCTCTGTGTGGCTTTAAAGAAAAAAGAACTCAACAATTTAGATCATTTTTTGCATTATAGAAGACATTTTTGCATTACAGAAGACAAATCTTCACTGGTGATTAAAAGACAGATGTAATAAAATTTAAAAAACAAGCTACAGCATATCCCAAAAGTTAGACTACTTCCAAATCACTGGTCATGGGAATATCTTGGCCAGCTCTGCAACATAGCTGAGAACAGATTGTTTAGATTGCCCCCTGAGTTTACACCTGCCATGCAAAAAATGTATGCCTGAATTTGCAGACATACTGGAAAACTGCTCCACAAAATACTAAACTGACTACTCAGTCTTCTCACTGCAATGTCAAATGCTGTACTTAGAACTACTTAGAAGCAACTTAGTTTAACTATTTTACTGTTGATCAATAGAAGCAAGAAAAAAGAGGCATAATTATGATTAGTGTCCTAGACTGGTATATCACTGTGGTTTAATTTGTGGGTTGTTCAAGATCACTGCCTTCATATTCTTCTCCCATCCCAAATTCCAACCCTCCAAAAGAATGGAGCAAAAACAATACAGGAATTTTTGTCCCCTTTGGGTCTCTGTGAGAAATATGCCTCACATTAAAAAAAAAAAACAGGAAACATAGATCAGCTAAGAAGAAGCAATCCCTTGCTACGACTGTTGCACCTTGTCTGCCTGAGGAATGTGGCCTTTACATCTGGAAGTAGCATACAGATAGCTAGTTTTCCACTTACCATAATATAAAAGAGGAATGGGATATGCAAGAAACTTCACTGTGAAATATAATGCTTAGCTTTCAACTTCCCCCTTTTAGCTCCAAAGCAAACCCCCCATTGACTTCAAAGACTGCAAACTCTGGCTCTTAAATACTAACATTGGCAGGACTCCGAGATCCATTTACCTCAGTTTTTCATTTAGTGTTTTTAAAAATGCCTTTGTGGGGCAAATGTCTATGAAATAATTTCACTTTTTTTAATAAACTTGTCTGGGAGGTACAAAGAGGCTCTAGCATTTTTCTTTGAGGATCAGCAGTAATCTTTCATGCTTTACCTCTAAGAAAATCCTAATATCACCTGACTGAGCCTAATGAGCCTCTGAGATAGCAGTGAGAGTCTGTCCTTTCCCAGACGTGGTGAAAATAAGGCAGGCCCAAAGTCATTGAGAAGCCAAAAGCATCACTGCTAGGATGATCTACTATAAATTTGGACACATGGATGTTCAACTGGGATCAGATTCCAGAGGTTCCTGGCTATAATCCCACGCTTAGTCCCTACTGCCTTGAAAAGGGGACAGATAAATCTGGCTAAACTAAACAGCAACTTCCAATAACATTTAAAAAATAATCCAAAGCTAGAGGCTTTGTGGTTGGGCTTTTTTTGAAGTTTATCCAGCTGTGACGTTGGGTAAATTCACATGCAAATGAAAGCAAAATGGCCAGTGCAACCTGCCTCCCCATGGCACAATGAGAGCTCAAGGGCCACAAGGGATAATAAGCTAATGTCAGTTCTCAGTGTGATGCCAAAGAGTAAAGGACTAAGTGAACAGTGACTATTGGAGCAGGAGCGAGGTGTTGTTATTTCTGAATTTGGCACAGATAGGATTGCTACTGGAAATCTGTGTCCAGCTCTCATGCTCACAGGTAAGGCACAATGCAGATTAATGACCAGATGATGTCTGTGATTCCCGAGTTACCTTGCTATGTCTGACATTCTCACCTCTACTGTAGCAGCTACCGCCACTGCAAATTACCATCTGTAGGTGGGCTGTCATCTCAATTTCTTCTGTAGCAACTGAGCTGTCCCTACCACCAAGAGAGGGAAGGGAGTGGGCAATGTGGGCCAAGACCCTGAGAACCATTGTTCCTGTTGATGAATCTTAGCTCTTTGGATAAGGAAAGGCTGGAGCCCAGATTATTCTCTTTGAGAGGTAAGGAGGTAAAATCTGATGTCAGTCTACATGAGGAACAAAAATATGGTGAAAAAGATCTTCTAATCCAGGAGAGAAGGATGCAATAAGATAAAAAGCTGAAGAATACAAATACAGGGTAGATACCAGGTAGGCATTTCAACAAATGGGGTAGGTATCCTTTGATATACATCACACTGGGAGCTGTGGAGAATTATCCCATCACTGGAAACTTCTGAATCCAGACTAGGTATCTTTCTAAAAGTTCAGTCAGAGGTAGTGGGCTGGAAGAGGTGTTAATGTAGAAAAGTCCTCTAACTTGTATTAGATGGGTGGTAGGATTAGAAGATCACAAAGGTCCCTCCTGATCATAAACCTGTTTTCACTCCAGACCACAAAGAGGTGAACTGTGCCCCTGTGGTAGATGAAGTGTGAATTTATTCTCTTCCCAGATGTTGGTCTCATCAACAGAGCAGCCAGGATACCCTCTGCAACCCTTCTGGACACAAGACCTTAGAAACACCACCCTCAGCCCTATGTCCTTTACCTGTTGACCAAACTGCTCATGGACATTGGTGAATGAAACAGGTTCACATCCCAGTCTGATTTTTGCTGGGAATATTTTCTCAGTAGTTGTGAACAAAAAAGGGACTCTTACAGAAATCACAGTAGCATGAACAAAGCTTATTCTTTCTCTCTCCTTTTTCTTAATGTCCTGTAAGAATGAGGCCAGTCCTCAGCATACTGCTGAGAGAGCCTGGAGAGCTCTGGCAGCCCTGCTCCACACAGTTGTTTATAGCAGCAACTCTTTCCATGCGTGCAGTGAGATCTCCACTCCTTAAAAGCCTTGCTGTGAAGATGAAACATGGCAATAGCTGTGCATCTAATATCAGTGATGACTGTCTCCCACATGGGAGCACAGGGGCAGACAGGAATCTAATAATTGTCCATGGGAGGGAAAGAAAAGAAATGGTCAAATTTCAGAGACAGCAGGGAGCAATTTATTAGCCAAACAATTTTTTATTAATCTCCGTGTGAAAACAGATGGAAAACCCAGGGGAGGCGGCTCTGCAAAAACACTCTGGCGAGGAATTTTTAGAAGCAGAGTCTTCTGTTACTATGCAGGAAAGCTACTGCTGCTTACGCTTCCCATGACAGCATTAGTCTCTGACACACAAAACAGGAGTCTCAAAGCTTGGTCTTGTACCATTTAGGTCAAAGAAAGTTTTTCCGCTGGTTTTCAGGGTTTGATCCTGCTGCCAACAGAAGAGAAATTACCCTGTTTGCATGCAGAGAGGCAGGAAGAGCCTTCCAGCAAGCTAATAAAATCCTTGATCTTAAATCCCTGCTACAGCACAAGTAACCTTTTTATGACTGCTCAGCAGACATGAGGGGAAAAAATGTAGACTGGAAGCAGTGAGGAGCATCAATTTTTATTTTTATAGTCATATAATGTAGAACATATAAGAAGCACTGGCACCGTATCTTCACCCATATCGTGCAGGGGTTATGTGCAGAAACAAAAACCAACCTGTGTTTTATAAGCACTGGGGGTTACCCATGGTGGGGAAGAGACAAGCGAAAGTTTACGCCAGAGATCCATCTTGGAAGAGAGCTCCCCAGCCACAGATCCTCCTTTGCCTGCTCCTTTCACCCCAGAACCCTGCCCCCCACACACCGCATTTCCAACCCCTAGTATTTTTAAAGGGGTTGTCTGCTGGCAGATTGTATGCATGAAAAAAGGGGTATCAGATACATCCAGCTGTTTGGAACGGATCTGTCTGTTACCATCAATCACATTATGGCAGAACACAAAGGTCCAAAAAAGGACACGCTGCTCCAGACTCTCTACAGACATGTGTCAAAACCTACATAAGACACATATTTAATTCAGATCTTGTGGTGGGAGAGGGCCAAACAGTAAGGCTCCCTAGACAGGTATGCCAGCTTTGGATCTATTTTAAATACCAAAATGACTCCACACAATCTTTCATATATTCGTCCTCACCATACTCTGCTGAAACAGAGAAACACTTCTGTTCTCTCTTCATTTCGCAGTGAAATAGCTTAAACTATTTTACACAGTTTCTTGAATTTAGCAAATACCAAAGGCTGTGATGAATGAGATGTTAGAAGGGAAGGTGAGAACACCCCTTCCCTAACAGTATTAGTGTCTGTGCAGCTTGTGGTCAACTTGACAGGGAGATACCTGGCTGAAAATAATCCTTTGCATTTCAAAAGAAAATAAAAAGTTATTTTCAGCCAGATGAATTCCCTCATCAGGTTCACCATGCTGCTACCAGTAAAGATGAATGAATGGCTAAAGAAGGGGAGGAAAACTACTCCTCATGGCCATGATCCATAGCAAGGCTAGATTAAGTGTCCGTTTAAGTATAGTGTGAGGCACGAGGAGAAACACCTGCCTACTGCCTCTCAGCAAGGTAGGAAAAAGCAGGCAGCTAAGCTTATAAATCACATCTGTCTTTCGCTCCCTGCCTAGCCCACAGGCTCCAAAACACTTTTATTCCTTGGAGAGAGAGAGAAGGAGAGAAGAAAAATGGCCATGCTCTGGCTATGCATCCGAGCAGCAGCTGACCTCAAGCAGGACTGCCAAAAGCACAAGACCGCACGGAGGACCAGACTGGAGAGGATAATGCAGTAAGATGACTCATGCCACCAAAAACTTTAAGGGTATGTGCTAATGGTGCCCCCCCATTCCATGCCCCCTCCTCAGGAGCAGAGGGTGCTGGCCCCAAGCTAAAGCAAAGGGAAGAGCGGGTGAGTGACATAGTCTCTGCAGGCAGGCACCAATGGACCCAAAGTTGCTCAGTCCTTCTGATTTTTCTGGACTGTTGTGGCTGGTGACATGAGCCAGCCCTGCGTCAAGCAGCACAGGTCCACCCGCACTGAGCCTGCAGTAGCACCAAGATTAGACTCTCCTGCGTTTGGAGTGAGGGCTCCCAGGGTCGTGCTACGTGGCTTGGGCCTGTTGCTCTCCCTGTCTTCCTTTACACGGGAGATCCAATTGCTTGCTAATGATATTCTACAGATACAGCCAAAACAAACAAACAAAAAAGTAGTGATGAGGAGCTTTCCAAAGTATCGCTAAATTGTTTCTGGATGACATTTTCAAAGAGTTTTTCTAAAAGCCAAGGGCATTTTACAGAATATCTGTTTTATGAATCAGTTCTTTTTTTTTCCTCTGCTGTTCCGTAACTTTCCCAAATGTCACAGGATAATAACTGCTGTGCAGATCAGCATTACTGAAGTCTGGAAAATAGCATACAAGAATAGCTGTGCTTTTTTATTTTATATTAAACAAAATGCCTAGTCATTCTTCTTGCATACCAATTCAAAATCCCCAGACACTGCTGGTCTACCTTTTTTTAGAGCAAAAGTCTGAAGTGCTCTCTCCCTTGTCTCCACACTTCTTTGTCCAGACTGATAAAAGAGAAATAAATCCAGACAAAGGACTCGAAGCTTCCACAGGCATGAGATCCATTTCCTTACATGTATTATATTATGCCAGAGATTGCAGTGAATGGCACATGTACATGAACCTCCAAAGAGAATCAAGGCTTTAAAAGGAGAGTGAAATGGAAATGGAGGATGGTTTGAAATTCTCAAAGCAATCCGAGTAGTTTAGATGTACATCTCGATGAAATTTAACAAATGTGCTTAAATCTTCTAAGAAAAAAAAATAGAGACATGCTCTCTCCCTTCCCTTATTCCACCCATCATTTCTGCATTTGCCCAGAGCAAGCAGGTTGTCCTGCACCTTTAAACATAGCCGATGCCTATTGTAATTTCTGCCCCATTTACCAGATCACTGCTGGATTATATAATTCCATAGGAGGAGCAGAACCAAGTCAGACACACCAGAAGTCCTTCAAGCCCAACACCCTGCCTCCAACAGCACCTAAGGCTGCGATCAGGTGTGGCATCTATTTTTATTGGTGTAATTCCCAATATATCCTCAGTGTGAACACTTCATATTAAATAGGATTGTGCGATACACTAGGAGCTTGCTCCACCCATGAAACTGATGTTTTAACTTCAGAAATGGTGGATCAAACTCCCCCACCAAAAAAAGCCCCAAACCCAGAAGCCATAAGCAGACACCTAGTAAACAGTAACAACAAAGCAAGCAAGTAGCAGTACATTAAAACAGAGTTTTAAGCTCCTCACTTCCTTTTGCCACTGTCCCCTGTCCAGAGTGCACAGCATATACCTTCTGCAAAGTGTGTACCTAAACACATACACAAATAAGACACACTGACAAGTTCCTATGACCAAAGCTTGCAGAGCCATGAAGCAGAAGTGGTGGGTGTGAAGTATTTCTGCTAACACAAGACAGCACGGTCTTAGCTAGCTCGAGATCTAGCTGGCAGGTAGTTAATTCAGTGAAGGACTGCAAGACCTCCATTTCCTTTTCTCAGTAAATCACGTAGCACTTTTGCCAGGATGTTTTAACGCATGCTGGACTCCTGCCGACCTTAAAATAACTAAAAACGAGGACTCAGCATTAGCACCTCAGGCTCTTTTTCCTTCCTTCTTCCTACCTGGAAGATTCCTGAACATCCCTCAGTCTCCTCTCCGTTCCTACCCTGCTCCATGCTGGTGAGAATACCAAGCAGTACTTTACTCAGACAACATGAGAAACCACACATAGATATATCTGCAAATAACAGAGCAAAAAGTTGCTGCCATACAGTCCGATGGAAAACACAGTCAGTTCTAAATCCCAATGTGGAACAGATGATTATCTGAAAAATAGTGACACAAAGCTACATCTTGGAGTTCTTATTTGGGCAAGATATTCAGGGGTTTCAGATCAGAGTTTTCTCTGAGTAAGAACAGCAGGCTGTGGCCCAGGAGTTGCTGAAGAGAGAAACTGTGCACACAGAAAATTGGAAGACTCCCCTGAGAGTGATTCAGGATTGCTTAATGCACTACATAGTAAATATAATCTAAGATATTTAGATGGTATCTCTAGCAGCAGGCATTAGTTGGCTCAGGGGACTCTCAACTGGATACAAGTGCAGATAGAGGTCCATGATGCCAGGGTATTAAAAATAATATGGCACTTTCAACTGCAGACAAGTTAATGCTTCAGTATCATTAATATGGTATCAGTGAGGTGTGTGATTATTTGCAAAATCTGCCAATCACAAACTGTTTGATACTGATATTCTACATCTTGTGAGACTACAAACTCTACTTTTGAGTGTGATATCTGTCTTAGGTGTCTCCTGTCTTTTTTTAATTGCTGGAATGAAATTCCTAGGGACAATGAAGAAAGGCTGTAAAATCCTTATTATGCCTAGTTAGGTTGAAATCCCCTGCGATATCACTGAGAGTAAAGTATGTTCCTAGAGGGGAAGTACCTAAACTGATCAATTGGCCAGGGAACCTGACCATCAGATGAGGCAGACTGGGAAGCATCATCTGACAAGGACACCAGAAGTCATGTAACAGAAGGGCTCTCACTTGCCGGTGAGAGACGGTGGAAGGAAAACAGCCACAGAGGACAATACACAGACAGAAGGAGAACATGCCAGGGACTTATGAAGAGGCTTCTTGCCTAATCCCACAGGATACTAGAGAGACATAAGGAAACAGAAATTCATACAGCTTCTTGATCAACTTTGGCTCAATCCAGGTATTTCATGTGATAAGTAAAGAAAAAAGGTGATTGCTGTCATACTTTGTGCAATCTTGGTGTCCCAGAAGAAGAGAGAGAAACCTGGAGCATCCAAGAAAGCAGAGCTCTGAGAGAGCAGAGGCAACCAGACTGCAAGCCTGATTTCTCTGTAGGCTAACTAATAGAAACTCCATGCTGCAAGTCTTCCTTGTCCTTAAGGTTTTATTCTGTCACTGAGATGCTTTTCACTGTCTCCTCAGCTTCCCCCTCCTTGAAAGGCTGCTGGCCCCAGGGATACCCCTCCTTGTTTGGATCCCACTGAGGTTTCTCTCCTGTTCAGAGCAATCTGTTTTCTGGTAATGGGGGGGGGGGGGGGTATTTAATAACCCTGAGACCTCCCTGCTTCGCCAGTATAGATTCAGAGCTATGGGAGGAGACAAATGGGGTGAATGCACAAGCCTCCCTGAAGGACAACAGGCTAAAAGGAAGATTCAAACAGTACATATTGCTGCCAGGATTTTTAAAGCATGGCAAACTAGTGGAATGGTAGATGTCATCCACTGAATACCTGAACCATTGCCTGGCCAATTACAAAATCAGCTTTTGACAAATTAGCCTTTTCTGAAAATGCAGCATTTCTTTTTCATCTCAAAATATTTAACTAGTTCATTCAAAGCCAAGACACAAACTGTAAGCTGAAAAGCCATGAAAGCTAGTTTTTCCCTCTCCGATCTATAAATAAAAAGGTAGATGCTAAAGAATGACATATGCTAATCTCTCAGTTTTTGAAGGTGCTAACAACCAGTGGAGGCAGCAGGAGGAGGAAAAAAAACTATTAATTCTTTTCTTAAATAAGGCATTTTGATTTTTGAATGATAAATGTTTTAATGTTTTTCCTTGGTGTATCTATCACTTTAAGATGGTTTTAACTTCAAAAAATGTAAATGAAGACTCTGAGGCTTTAAATGCAGATTTATTTTCTTCCAAATGCATGCTGACACATACTACAGGTAAAACAAAACAACCACCCCCCTTCAAAGAGCTCCAACCCCCCCAAAACAGCTGCTGCCTAATCAGACACTCTTTCATAATGCATAAAAAATAAGAATCTGGACATTACATTTACAGAATAATATAAAAACATAGAAAAAGACCCCACTTCTTGCTGAATGTAGTGCCATGGCTATATGTAGTGATAGACCAAAATGTTTTAACCAATAAAAGAAAATGAACATTCTTTTGGGGATAAGAAAGTATAAATGCAAGAGAAGATTAAAATTGATTTCAGTTAATAAGATTTTCTTCTTTTCAGCTTAAATCATTTTGAATTTCAACCACTGGAGTAAAATCGATTCACTCCAAGATGCATTTTGAATCCTTGGTTCAAAGACCATCCACACAACAGGCACTAGAAGCCACTGCCTTGCTGAAAATTACCTGTGAAAGTCGGTTATCTCAGTTCAGTTCCTAGTGGATAGACTTTTGGTACCACGAGGGGCCATCCTCCATTTAATGCCAAGGAATAGATGTCTCCTTTTCTTGCCTCCTTACTCACCAGTCTCTATGCCTTCTCACACATCTCTCACAGAATCTTGTATCTGAAGTGTTAAGCCTGTAACTTATGGCACTGCTGTGGTTATTGATAAATTCCAAAACTTCAGAGAAAACAAGTACCTAACCTTTATAGGGAAGCAAAATCTTTTGACAGTGCTCTCCAGAAAGAGCACTGAAATCTAAGAAGTGAGTAATATGAACAGACCAGCACTCTGGATTTTCCTTGGTGGCCTGTGGCTCAGTAGGGATGGCAGGCAAGTTGGGATATAAAGATCTAGCTCACTAGCACAGATGAATGTTTCTCCCTGGGATTAATTAAAGTTCTCTCTGATACAGCCTGTCTGAGGTATGTAGGACAGTCAGAGATAATTAATGGGGATCTGCAGAGTCTCCAGATTGTGGAAGATAAAGAAAAAAAATCTTGCAGTGTCACCCGTAGCATTCCACACTTTGCCTCCAGAAAGTTATGCAGCACTTAAAAATATCAAAGTAATCTGCAAACATTAACCCATCTGGAAGGCAACTCTGTCTAGCAGTTAGATCACATGTAGGTCTAAGTCACCACACAAAAGTCTCTTTCTGTCTTGTCACTGTTTGCTGAATGGATCTGGACAGACAGTAACTTCTCCATACCCTCCCCTCCCTGCATTTAGAAGGAGGGTGCTTCCTTTGAAACACACTGAACTTGAGAAGAAAGGCATTATCTTGGAATTTTCTTCGATTTAAAGCCTTAAGCCTCATAACACGTTTCAGGGAAAATAAATATTTTCCTGTTTTACAAATGAGAAAACCAAACCAGACTCTATGACTTTCCCACTTCACATGTGTACGTTTCTTTTTCCATCACTATCTTCACACATTAGCCATCTACCCTAAGAGAAAAATAACAACAAAAGTGATAGACTTTCAAACATCTCTTCTATTGAGATGGACAGAGGAGATGCTTGGAAAGATGTTCGACATGCATACACTCCTGGGCACATCAGAGCTGGTTAAAATCATCTGCAAGGGACAAAGACGATCTGTCACTTACTTCATTGTGCAATAGAAATGAAACTAATGTTGACTATCCTCTGTACCGACAGAATAATCAATACTGAGTTTATTGAGGGCAATCTTGAATTAAAATAACATAAAGGAGGTTTAACAGAAAAATAGCTATGTTCAGAACACATTAACTGCTCTTGAAAATGGGATCATCTGAGCTGTTACAGCATCTTCCCAAGAAAGCCCATTTCCAAAGAGAAGGCTTTTCCATTTGCAGAACAGGGCCTAAGTACCTGCGAGGCAAATACCACAAGCTTTCTCCAAAATTTATTAAGACACGCACATTTACAGAATTAAATACATTTTTCTTGGTTGGAGCTCCATCCCCCCTTGCTCTTGAGGACTGTCTTTCCACATTTCTGTGGAAGAAGACCTGAGACAGTACCTAAAAATACATATGGCTGCAAAAAAAATATTTGAAAATCCTTGAAAAAAATATTTGCTTTAAAGCAAATGAAACTGCAGACGGTGGGAGAAGGGGGGCGGGGTAGATCTAGCCAGGTTTTGTTAAAACGATGCAGCAGGTAAAGAGGTACAAGAAATTATGAGTCACCAGGATGCTATTTTAAGCGCATGTGAGAATGGGAAGGCGAACAGGGATTTCTCTGGGCAGTAGAATATGCAACCTATGGTCTTTTTATTGGAAAAAAAAGAAAAGAGGAACAAAAAGACGCCCCCCACATAAAAAAGCGCACAAGCGAGCGAGGGGGCAGCTTGCAGCCACCGCGGCTCGGGCGCACCGCGTTGCGGGGTCTCGGCCGGTGCAGCCGCCCGACGCGCCCTTCGCCGCGGGGCGGCTCCGCGCCCCCTCCGCGCCGCCCGGCGCAGCCGCCGCCGACCCCGCTGTCCCGGCCTGCCGGCGACCTCGGCCGCCGCCGCAGGGCCGGTGGCTGCCCGGCAGATGCTCCCCGCGCTCGGCCCGCGGGCACCCCCCGCGGCGCCCCCGCAGCCGCCTTACCTGAGCCCGCCGGCTCCGCCTGCAGGGCGCGGTGCGGAGCGGAGAGAGGCGCCGCTTCCCCGCACCGCCGCCAGCGCCCCGGGCGCCGCCGCCGCCTCGCTGTCCCCGGCGCTCCGGTCCGCTCCGCCGCGGCGCGGGCGGGCGGGGCCGCGGGTCACGTGGCGGCGGCGGTGCGAGCGCGGGGGGAACATGGCGGCGCCGCAGCGGCTGCTGGCGGCGGGGTTGTTTCGCGGGCGGGTGGCCATCGTCACCGGCGGCGGCACCGGCATCGGCAAGGCCATCGCCGCCGACCTGCTGTCCCTCGGTGGGCGCGGGGCGGCCTCCGCACGGGGCCCCGGGGCGTGGGGTGAGGGGCTGTGGGGCCGGGGGCAGGCGAGGGGGGCGGGACAGTGTGGGGTGGGTGTGGGGTGTATCGGGGGGCAGGGGAGAGCAGGGCGGGCGTGAGGGCAGCTGGGGGTGGGCGTCAGGGAGCGGGGCGGTGTGTGGGGCTGCAGGGAGCTGGCTGAAGGGGCGGCCGGGTGGCTGGGCCAGGTGTGCAGCTCCCGGTGGGCGGGGTGCGGGGGGTTCGGGACGGCTGCGCGTCCCGGTTTGCCGGCAGTGGCGAATAGCGGGTGGTGCTGGAAGGGGAGTTGGGGTACGGGGTGCAGCGACCCTCGGGAGCAGGCGGCCGCCTACGCTGAGGAGACAGTGTTGGGTGTGTGGTGGATCCTGAGGGGTTGAAGATGAGATCCTGAGGGAGCGAGGGATTAGCTGATGTATTGATGTGAATATGAAGGAATAGTATAAACTGAGGGGAACAAGCTCAAGTTGATGTGGGGCTACAGCTCTTGCTCCACCAACACTGAAAAGATGCTGTATTTTAAATATAGCATTCAGAAGGAGGGTACATTAAACCTGGGCAGTTTTTCTGATGCTGAGTGTTAAGTTATTTTTTATCTTGCTTAACTGCATAATTTTCTGATACTATTAAACTGAAACTCTTGTTGCTTCTGATGTAGTAGACTTTTGAACTGTTGTTTGCGTGTTAATCTTAGAGAAATGGTGCTTGTCTGTTGATGCTTGCGACATAAATGTCTTGAAGTTGAAGTATCCCTTTAGCGTGGTGTACCTTGTAGGCTTTCTTTGTTAATCACTTATCTTTAATCAGCCCTGAACTCTGGAGCGAAAGGCAGCCTTGGAAACCTCTGGCTAATCTACCTTGCAATACCTTTTCTGCAGGTTTTAAAATAAATGCTAGGGAACATTGACATCTGACTGGTTTCAGATAATGTTTATCATCATGATTAGGAGTGCTGGCTTCAAAATAATCGTGCCCAGCCTTATGCCTCACTGCGACGTGCTGCCTGCGATTCGCACTGTTTCAACGCGTGCTGCACCAGTTCACGGCTCGCTTTGTCAGTACTGTGTGCTGGGAGGCATGCCTGCCTCCTGTGGCCTTTGCTGCACCAGCTTCCCACCTGCTCTGTGAAGCTGAAAAAGGGCTAGCTTTGCTGCCTTTGGGAGCCTGGGGAACTAAGCGTTTTTTTAAGGTGTCCTTACGCCTTAAAAAGGTGCTTCTCAAATGTCATCACGCTTTTGGTTGATGATGTTATCTGGTTATGTTAAAATTGCGCTTAATTTGAGCTGCATTATTTTGCTCAAGTAAAATACAAGTAACAGAAATGGGTTTTCTTCATAACATCCTAAATAAAAAGCACGTCTAAAAATATCTGCAAAAGACATCTGAGAAAATGAAAAAACGGGCTACGTCTTAAATCTTTGTGATGTAACCTCCTATAAAGTAGATGTCTCGCCTGCGGACTTACTGGCTGCTCCTGGCGAGAAGACAGCCTGGAATCATTTCCGTATCTACCTTGCGCTTCAGGCTGCACCTTCTTAGAGGAGATCTGGTTGCAACACCTTTAGGAGCAGCCCCAGATAATGCCAGTTGTGGTGAAAATCGTTCGCTTTCCTAGCCAGTCTCTCCTTTGTGAGAAAAACAGGGACTTTTAATAAAGTAGTATCAGTTTGTACAGTAGGTACCAAGCCTGCCTCAGTGAGCTAGAATCTTCCACCTCCCAAATTAGCATGTTTAGTGAAAATAGTCTTTTACTGGCCTTATTCTGTATTAGTGTGTGTACTAATTAGCACTTAACCTGATGAATATTCCTATGTAACTGTGAATTAGTATTTTCTGTTAATCAGTCATTCTGTGTGCTGTTGTATGAACTGTACTCCAGGTTATTCAGGTTGTTGTGTAAGCGACTGGAATTCTTGACTTACAAAGCCAAGAGACCTTAACTAACATCTGTACATGTGCTATTTTAGAATGGTCACTGACTGAAGATGAAGCACCCATTCCTAGGGATATGCAGTTGCAGTATCTCCTTCTGGAAAAAAATTAGCTACTCCTTGTAGTTTTATGTATGATTTCACAAGACAGCCTGAGCCAAATGAACAGCTTGCCACTGCTCCTTACTCCCACTTACTCCCATTTTGAGTCGGTTCTGGTGTTTGTTTGATCACATGGGAGGCCAAATTCCACCCAGTAAAACAGCAACAGAAAAAAACACCTGGCAGAAAGTTAACTTTTTTTTGGCTGGTCTAGTGTGTTGACATGGTTTATGTTTAAGCTGATGAGCACGGAGCTGGTATGAGGAAGGGATGGCTTATGCTAGGATGCTAAGATTATGGAAGGAGGAAGGGGAAGCAAGATCTTCCTCCCTGCTAGGCAGTGGCAAGCTATTAATTTGCGCATCCATAATTTGAAATGGCATGCCTACTAGATTTGTACGGGGAATTAATCTGGTGCGGTATGTTTTAGTCTATGAAGTAGTAATTGTTGAAGACTTAAAGCTGTCCTGAGTCCTCTGGTAACAGAAGAAGGTATCTGGTTCTAGTGGTTCTAGGTCTGGAATGCTTGCCATTTATTTTGGGCCTGCATCGTCATTCTCTGTAGAATGAGTCCTAGTGCCTCCAATACAGAAAGAAGCAAAAGGCTTGAGCTCCTGTTTATTTTTTTCCTCTCCTTTCTGAGCTAGGACTCTGAAGCATGTGGAGGTGCCATGGGGAAGTATCTGTTCCTGCTGTCCGTATTTTGCAGATATACGAGTTCATCTCCTAAGGCTATCATCCTGTCCTTCAGATTGTGTAGGGTTAAAGAGGAGAGCATTACATTTGCTCACCACTAGTCAAAATTATGGCCTGAGTTACAGTAAGCTTATTTTTGTGGTTTGAGGAGCAAGTGTTTTTTTGTAATTAAGACCTGATGAAACATCTTTAAATCACATAATTGATAAATGAGGCAGCCTTGGGCAGAGGCAGCAAAAATGGTGTCTGAAAGCCACTTTGCTGACTCTGCAGCTCACAGGCTATCTTCCCTTCTGCAGGAAGGAGAAAGAACCTTGTGGACGTATTTTCAATTGCTCTTCTCCTGGCACAGAGGGATCTTGTTGCTAAGAAGCTCCTGACATAAGTAATTTCTCTCTCTTGCAAATTCTTCATTACTGTATCTTCTAGGCCATGACTAATAGACACACATCCTACAAGATATCTCCATGATGTTATTAAAAACCTAGTGTAACTGTAATTTTGAATATCCAGTAGCTAAAGGATTTTTCATTTTTTTTCAACAGGTTGCAGTGTTATTATTGCCTCACGTAAATTTGATCAATTAAAAGCCACAGCAGAAGAACTGAATAATAAATTTCCTTCCATGAGTCCTGCCAAAGTGACTCCTATACAGTGCAACATCCGCAAAGAAGAGGAGGTAAACACCAGTGATCTTGTTCTGGGGCTTAACATGTCAAAAGTTTATAGTGTATACAAATTCTCAGATCTCCAGAGGTGTAGCGTCCTCAGGAGTGTTTTAGATCAGAAGACAGGTGCAGTGGATCACTTTTAAATAGATCTAGGTGAGGTTAAGATATACTTTCAAGGGGAAAACCATTTGTTAGCCACCTAAGCAAGAAAGTAATTATCACTGAAGTAGGTATGGATGGTCATAAAGTATTCACGAATATTACTAGGAAAAGTAGTACTTAGTACTGGTATGTTCTAGGGCCCTATGTATGGTTCCATGTTGCATTTCTTCGCTGTAAGGAGGGGGTGGTAGCTTGTGCTGATGGAGACCTCCAGAGCTACTTTCTTCAAACAGGAAATCATAGCATGGAATCTCACCATTGTGACTTGACACAATTTAAGTTACTTATCAAGATGTATCCTGCATTGTCAATTTTGTTTGTATTAAAGGAAAAAATAGAGATTTTTTTTTAGCTGTGTTTTAACTGTTGCTTACAACCTGAGGTGTGCAAGACTTGCTCACAGTCCTTAGTAAGAACTGCACCTTATTGAGAGTTCTCCACCTTCACTGAGACTTCTTTTCCTTCCTTAAATTACAGGTACTTGGTCCACATTCTTCAGAAGTCTGCATTCACCTTCTGTTTTTCAATTGTTTAATTAAACAGTTAAAAATGCAGGTGTCAGGTTGGACTTTTAACTTATTCAGGACTGCCAGAAAACATTCCATTGTTCATTGGTTGCTACCTTTTTCTTAACCTTCCAAAGACTATTAAAATCTAGCAAAACTTAAAAGAACATTAGTGACCTTCAGGAGCTATGTGAATTCAAATCCTATCTTAATTTACTACCATAAAGCAAATAAAAATAAAATTCTTCCCTCGTAGAACAGCTCATGCCATAACATATTTATAATGATATCCTTAGACTTTCTCTCCTGAAAGAGATGAACCCTGGGGCCATGCAGTATGTCACTTTACCTACCAGTGAATTTTAGGATTGCATTTACTAGCATCAGCAGTGCAATATAATACATTATGACAGATGTCAGAGGGCAACTTAAGTGATTAAAGATACATGAAAGAAAAAGGAAAAGAGATGGAAAAGGCTTAAGCCTTCTTTCATGCCAGTGTTCTTGCAGAGCACTGTGGTGTGCTTAATAACCTTCTGTATATGAATCTTGTTTTTGCATTCTTCTAAAAATGAGTTAGTGGGAACTGCAATGTTCTGTGAGATGGTAGAGGGCTTGGATGGCAAAATGAGGTAGTCTCCACCAAACTACCATTCATTCTTTGCCATCTGTTTATTTAAAGTCTCTAAGTACAGATATGGCAAAACAGCTTTAGCCTTTGACAACTTATAAAGCTTTTTTTGGAAGGTGAAATTATAGTGCTGTGTAAAGTGTTCAAGCATTATTCTATTTTACAGGTAGCCATACTGATACTCAGAGAAACTCCTGTTACTCCATTATTTCCATAAGAACATAAGTGTACCCACAAAACAAATGTTGTCTATTCCAAATGCGCATCTCCAACAGCAGATATCATTATTGGTTAGACACAACCTGTGATCTTTGTTCTTTAACTCTTGTTTTTCTGGCTCCATGCTTGTCTGTTTGTTCTTTAATACTGAGGTTTTTGAAGATTGCTAAATTCTGGCCCCTTGATACTGTCTAAAATTACTATTTGACTGAAAATATGTGGATCTCATTTTCAGCTTTTTAATTTGTAGTGAGGGTAATACTTCTTAATGCTTAGGTGCTCAGTGTTTGGAAACTGAAGCTAAATAAACTTAAATTAACAGTTGGTGACCTTCACTGCTAAAAACTGTCAGAACTTAGAACTGAGGGATGTGGTGGATTTTCCACAACCCAGTGCTCACTATTGCGTATTTATAATATTTGCTGAGAGGAGTAATGGGAAGTACTTATTTCTAATTTGCCTCTGTCTTGCAGGAACTAGAAGAAAAGTACCTTTGGGCTTTTACTTCTATTCAAAGAGCACAGGTGCATCCACTTTTAAAAACTATTCCATTCTTTACCTAAGATTTAGTGTCTGAGACTTGGAGTCCTAGGAACAGAGACCAGTAGAAGATTTAGTTACAGATTTTTCTAGCCTTGGGAGTACATCTTGAGTAGAGGCAAAACAGCAACATAACTCTCTTGATCATTTTTGCAAATATAAGAATACCTTCCTTTTACAGGTAAAAATGGGAGGAAGGCCCATATAAACCCTGTGGAACTTTCAGCCTTTTTTTTTTTTTCCCTGAAGGAAACAACTTTTAGAACTGTGTTGGCTCTGTATGCTTCTCTTTAATGACTTTAAAACTCACTGGCTGGTTTCAGCTCAGTATGCCTGAGGAGTAGTTACCTCAGAAGTTCATGAAAGTATGCTATTAGGTAGAGAGAACAAACCCTACAAGTGTTCCCTGGGAGTTTTCATTACATTCTCTTTTTCAGCTCTTATACCTGGTACCAAAGAATGTGTGGGGGTGGAAGAGACCATATAAATGTCAACAATAGAAAAAACTTCAGAATTTAAGCCTCCTTAGATGTCCAAACTGATTGATCACAAGATAACAAAGCCCAGGAAGATGCTTGAAGATGTATGTAGTGTATCCTCTTTGATATCTCATTTAAACCTTTGGAAGAGTAAATATTCCTATTAAATAAAGCCAGCCAGCCACCTGTAGAAACAAGCCACCTGTTCTCACTGTGCCATGCCTTTTTTTCTGTTCCCTGCATCTCCATCACCTGTTCTTTATTTCTCTAAAGGCTCTTAAGAATGTCATCCTGATTTTAATTTTATAATCAAACAAACTGGAGGGAAGAAGTTTGAATAGAGAGGATCTAAGAAAAATGAATGTTTTCAGAATGGTCAGAAGACTTTTTTTGTGTCCTATTCCAAATCTTAAAGTAACTCACCTGCTTTGAAGATGACAAAGCTCTTTCCTTTCGTATGCACCAGTTCGATCTGTGAAACTGAAGCATTAGAAGATGCATCTTCCTTCATATAGTGCATATGTGGCTGTTAGAGTTCTTTCTGGCCTATGAAGAGCCAAAAAAGGTGTACTGAATAAATTGCTGCAGAAGCTTCCTGGTACTTATAATGGGAATAGCTTAATGAATTCACCTTTTAAAGTCTCTTAATCTTTATCTTCAGAGGCCCTCTTGCTTTCTAGCATAGCCGCCTTTTTTCATTTAATGTGCAAGAAATAATCCTGCTTGCTTGACAGAGGATTTTCAACCACTACATAACCTGTCAAGCTTATGGCTGTCAAAACAGCCTGCTGCTTCTTGTTTTGGCTAGTTTTCCAATGAGTGTTTTGTAAAGGACAGCAAACCTGTTTCATGTTTAAAGAGAGAAGAATAGAGTTCTGGAGTGCTGCTCTGCAAAGAGCACCTGAGATTGCTGTATTCTGACTTCATGGGGCCCCCTCTGAAACAGTGGTTGTGCACCTCTCCCTTATCCTGCGTTCTGAAGTGAATGTAGTGATCCATACGCTTCTGAGTGATTATGAAGCTGTAAAGATTTTAATTATTTGAATATTTTCCAGCACTATCACACACAACGTGTTAGATACAAGAAGAGCAGGTCAGATTGTTTCTGCTGGGATGTAGGCAAAATGACTGCCTGCGTGTGTATGCGGCTCTTGTCAAATCAAGCTTTCTCCCTAAATCCAAGGATCTAATAAGTTAATTTTGGTGCATCACTGTAAAGACTGCCAGAGTGGAGGAGAGAAAACCACATTCTTTTTACATTATGGAAAGAGCTTTTTCTTTAACTGTTTGGGTGTTGGGAAGGGGGAGCATGTGTGCGTGTCCTAAATGCTGAGCTACAGAAACTGTCCAGTGGGGAAAAGAAAGGTATGAGGAACTTCTTACCTCCATGTAGCCTTTGTGCTGTATGCCCTGGAGACGCATTTCTTTAACTCGTATCTAGATGAGTGAAATATAAAGCCTTGTACTTCTAGTAGGCTACTGCTTTTCTTGAAATCAAACGAGTAAATTAGAATTTTCTGCACAGTGTCCCTTTTCCTTACTTCAGCTCCAGTAACAACTACTGCTGAAGGAGACCCTGAGGCTAAAACTTACCATTTGGACATCTGACAAACAAGATTCCTTGAGAAGTACTCAACACAGTGATATTTAGCACTTTAACTTGTCTCTGAGTTCACTAGTGGCTTTTCTTTTCCAGTAAGCTTTATAGCTTAACATAATCTCTGTTGGTGTATAAATACTTAATGCCAGTCTGTGTGAAACCTGTAGTGGAAGAGAGTGGCTTGAAGGAGCACTGTGGATAAGAGATTCCTGTTGTCTTATTTTAAAATAATACAACAATAGCACAAAGTAAAAATACCTGATATCGCTGTGCAGGAACGGTCTCCAAATAGCAAACCTCCTAACAGTCTGTACTGAGTAGCTTGCCTATTGAGTTTTCCTAGCATTCATAGGTCACCTTGAACTTACCTGCACATTTGCCCCTTTTCTCTTGTTATGAATACTGTCATCTCAGTTTCTTAACATTATCTGCAGAAGTGTGCTACTGCAAAGTATTTTTGAATTGTAGTCACACAGAAAAGGTCCATATTGAAGAGTTTCAGTCTTCTGGTTATGTGTTTGAACTGCTTGACTTTGTTTTTTTCAATCTTTGTCAGAATTGCATCCTAAACTGTTAGCTAAACCTTTTACAGTTTGCTTTACTCCCAGGGATGCCCATCAGCAGCTGGGATTTTTTGAAATTCTTTCTGTGTGGATTTTGAATCTTTAGGAATAGTAAGAAACCTTCTTTAGTTCTTCACTGTGATTTAAATGTGTTCTATCAGTCCCTTATTCTCACTGTGCTGGTGGCTGCTGTCACCACGTTTACTCTAATCAGGAGAAGCACTGAGATGATGCTTTCTCTACAACAGAGAGGACATTTTGAAGATTGCTACAGTTGGACCTATCTGAGCTAGATATCTAGATTTCTACAGTCTGGATGTCTGTCAGGCCTACAGAGCCTGCCAACCTTTGCTGTCTTTCAGAAAACAGAACTGATAGGTGTATTTTTTATTGCTCTGACAATATGGTGAGGCAAGTAGGAAAAACAGCAGAGGTTCATACAACTTGAGAACCATTTTGAAATGATAGGTTATAGCAAGTTCTGTGCACTTGATGAAAACCTGCTTGTAATGTCTCTTCTGAGTGGATTTTTCTTCTGTTAATTTGTCCTTTTTTCTTTTCTACTCAGGTAAGCTTCTAGCATTTGTATTGTCCTGTGGCAAGAGGTTCCACAGATTATTGTGTGTGTGCGTGCATGTGTGCATGTGAAGGGAAGTCTTCTCTTTTTTGTGAATCTACTGCCTTGTCATTTCATCTGATGGCCCCAAACTCTTCTACGGGAAGAGAGTGCATGATTATTTCATTTGCTTTCGCCTCTCTTTTTTGTTTTAATAGATTCCTAGCGTTTCCCCTTGTCTCTTTTTTTCCAGCCTGAAGAGTCCTAGTCTGTTCAGTCATTCCTCGTACAGAAGCCATTTTCCTTCTGTAAATGAGTCCATATTTCACTGACTTATGGACAATACTCAAAGCAAGATTAGCAGGCTGACAAGGAGAAAAAAGTTTGATACTGCCAAGCACGGTATAATTTTTGCTGCCTAACGTGAGATCAGCTTACCTTTCCCTGGTTGTGAGTAAAGCTGGAAGTCTTGTGGCAAGGGTTTGGGACTGCTGTCACAGATGCTTTTTTCTCAGATCCTATAGCCTGCAGTGACTGCTGCAAGGAGTGAGATGCCAGTCAGAACGTAAAGATGGTGATATAGATATTAAAATTATTTTATAATGCGTTTTTTTCATCTTTCAATCAGACTTCTGTCACTATACTAGCTTGTTTAGATTCTCTTCTTCGGAGAGGTGCATCCTTACAGGATTCACACTATCCCATTAAAACATTCTGACCTGTTCGTTAGCCACACAAGCTGTAAGACTGCTAGTTTTGAGACAGAGTCAGTGACACTCTTGGTAAGATACAGATCATTCATTGCTTATTCTTTTATTTCTGATGTTTTATATTGCTAACTCAGTACAGAGGAAGGCTAAGTGGTGTTCTCCAACCAGTCAAATCTGTTTCATCAGCAGCATTGCCCCAACTGATTTTTTTTGTCTGTGTTTTGTTTGACTGCAGGTGCTAGATTAACTCTTTACATCTGCTTGGCTAGGAATAACTGATCCATGGTGTCCAGTTATGATAGCTAATGCAGATGCAGGAAACAGTTTTGGTGTCCTACTTCCCCTATTTCTTGAGATAAAGGTTAAATTAAGTCATTGCTCTAAAAGTCTCTCCTTATTATCTCTTACTAGGGAAAAATATGTCAGCTTCGGTATCTGTAAAATCTTTGAATGCTTTGGAACACATTCCCCGTTCTCTCACGTGCTTTGTGTAAATGAGTAGGGAAACCGTTGTTCTTCCAAAACGCAAGCCAGTGCAAAAGGTTTAGCTGACAACCTGTAGCTCAGATTAGATCAGTGTTAGTGCTAGGTTTAGATTCTTAAATATCTGTTCTCCCAAGTGAACTTAAGCCACCTGTTTTCTGTGCGGCAGCTCTTTAAGTGAATGAACAGAATGTCTTGCTATTTGCTCTTAATACCTTCTCAGAGTACCCAAAGGTCAATAGTGCCAGACAGTGCTCTTAATTGTCGGTATTCCTTCTGCTAACAGACAGAAGGTTTCTGTTCAGTCAAACAGTCACCTTTCTTTTTGCTAAAGAAGACCACTTGATAGCCTTGCTAGAACTTTATTTAGAGTTTCTGTTCTGTCAGATTATAATCTAACTTTCTTGCTCTGCATGAGAAGATTGCCTGTTGCTAACTCATATGTCAGACCTTCAATGAAGGCACAAAGCTTCTAGATAAGAAGTTAAAATTTTACAAGATTAGTTTCCTTTCTACTGAAATACAGCAGCCATTTTTAACAGTGCTATCACTCTTCATGCTGTTTGAAAATAAGGAGGAAATTAATATATCCTCTATTCAAAACCCTCAGGAGTATGGATTGGGTGAAAAAAACAGTAGCTACCTAATATGGAACCCTTCTAGCATCTGATGTGAACACCTCTGCTTTGTGGAAAATAGCAGGAGATTTTTAGTTGGTCTTAAATAGGATTGTTCCCCTCTGCCACCCCAGCTTCAACAGCATAGATCTCCCTCTTATTTCAGTGCTGATGTTTGTGTAGCACCTGCATTATACCAGGAAGATTTATCAAGCAAACATGGACTCAGCCCAATCCTTCTTGGTTGATTAAACCTGTCATACTGAGCTTCCAGCCTAGGAGACTGCTGACCAGCCTCTCTGAAGACTGGTACTTCCTCTTCATGTGTGAAAAGGATTTGAGTGAGAAAACTTCATCTGAGAATGAAATTGGGTATATAACTTATTTAGCATACCACACTAAATATATATATATATATAATTTTAGGTACAAGCTTTGGTGAAGTCTACACTGAATCTGTGTGGGAAGATTGACTTCCTGGTGAACAATGGAGGGGGGCAGTTCATGAGTCCTGCTGAAGCCATCCGTGCAAAAGGCTGGAATGCTGTGATAGACACTAATCTGACAGGAACCTTCTATTGCTGCAAAGCAGGTGAGGAATAAACATTATGCATGTTTTTTTAATATTTCTTGCCTTACCAGTATTTCTGTAAAAGTTTCTCCACCTTCTTTTTTCACATTCTTATCTGACAGTAGATACTTGTTTTCATGAATCTCATCCTAAGTATACATCAATCTGTACATTATATTTGTTAATATACACAAACACACATGTACCCATATTTACACATTCAGTGGAGGAATGACCTTCTGGTTACAGCCAGGTTTGGGGAGTCACTCGGTTTGGATGTTGACTTAAAGGATGATAGGAAAACCACTTAACTTCTCTGTCTTGTATTTCCTGTCTGTAACACAGGAGGAAGACTTTTACATCAAGGATGTAGAGTTAAATTTATGTTTGATATATGATTCTCAGATAGCATTAGGAAAATGGAAATGAAAGGAACTTAAATGGAAGGCACAAGATCTTGATTTCTGTCAAAGCCTTCTTTACAAACACTGAGCCTTACCTAGACTGCACCTGCTTTCTCACCAGTCCAGTGGTAAGGCTGTGGTACAAAGAGCAGGTTGTTTCTCCAAATCTGCACAGGCAACTTGTAGCACAATTGGAATTAGACTCCAGATTTGGCTTCCAATCGGCAATTTCATTCCTATGTATTTCTTCTAGTATTTATAGGTTGTCTTCCTCCTTCATACAGTGTACAATGCCTGGATGCAGGAACATGGAGGAGTCATTGTCAACATTACTGCTGCCGTGAGAAATGGGTTTCCTGGAATGTCGTAATATTCTTTTTACATTTTCCTATATTTTTCCCCTAGAAGTTCTAATTGCTCCTAAATACTTCATTTTCTTCTAGAAAGCTGTGCGTTGGGCAACAGCAGAGTGTAGAAATATAGTAGGTATGTTAAGAGAGCAATAGGATCACTTGGCTGTCTGTGTGGGGATCTCTTACTGATTCAGTGGAGACTGCAAGAGTAAATGAAATCTCTGGTCTCTGCCGGCTAGTTTGTAAGAAACGATGAAGCAAGACTTTTGCAGTGAAGCTTTCACTGGAAATGGGATGTGAGCGGGAGCTATGTGCATTCAAGTGTAACTTTTGCCTGTTTTCTCTCCAAATCTCTGGAGGGTTTGCAGGAACTTGGCACCTGTTGCTCTGCTCTCCTACTGTCAATTAACAGGTCTCGATGGTGTATAGTGAGTTATGGGACTTGGACTGGGTGTAGGGGGAACATTCCTAACGTGCTCTTGGGTTGTGGCTTTGCCCTTCACTTCACATAATGCCTGCCTTTTCGATTTTGCTTTCTACTCTCACTTTATGGCTACCTGTTCTAGCTGCAGAGGATCTTTTTTTCTGTGATGCAGAGAATCAGTTCTATTTGCTCTGCCTCTTTCTTGACTGGGAGAAGGCTCATGGGTACAAACATATTACCATGTGTTTGTAGTTCTTTTTTTCTTCACAAAAATGATTAAGGCTTTCTGCATGTCAATGCAGCATCCTCTCCATATCTATACACTTACTGTATTTGTTCAAGTGTCTTCACCCTCAAATTGGAGGTGATCAGGAGTCTTTTGGTTGAAAGTTTTCCACCAAAAACTGTCAATGTGTTGAAAGAGAAATAATGTTCAGCAAATGGTTTATTTCAGTTATTTTCTTTGCATGAGGAAACTTAGAAGTTGTCAAAATGCAACATTTTGACAGTTTCCTAACTGAAAAATTCAGAGTTTTTCTTGGAAACTTTTTTTTAACTTGCTTTCTTCAACAGAAATTAAAAGTTCAAAAATCAATTTTGAACAAATGCTGTCCTACCTCTCTTTGTCCTAATTTGGCTTGAAAATTTTCAAAAACTCGATTTTTAAGAAACAGCATATTTTCTCACTAGCTTGTTCTTGGCAGTGCAAAATAAATTTCGAGATCCACAGGGTGGTGCTGAAGCTACTTTTTTTTAGTTTCACTGCTCTAGGTAAATCTAGTTGAACTGTCACTGTAAATAGGTTGATACATCAAGAAATAAAGAACCTAATTCTGAATAACAATGGAAATAAGTTTTCCCAAATAACTGTTTTATGGTTTTGTGGATGGGTAGACAAATTACTTTCAGATTGAATTCCTGTTGAAATGATGCTTGTTTCAGAAGTGTAGTATAGAGTAGTGTAGTATCCTTTACAACTCCAACCACTGTTCATGCCAAAAATCACCTCCTACAGTCTTTCATAAATAACAATTTTCAACCTGAAACTACTCAAGTTTGTTTGCTCATGTTGTGTCCGGGGGTCATTAATTTCTGTCCTAATCATATGACTAAGTCCAGTTTTAACCAGTTTTTCTTATTCCTCAATGAAAAAAGCTCTTCTTTCCTGGTATATATCATCATGTTTGAGAACTTACTGCATCTTCTCTGTTTTGCTAGACTAAAGAAGCTAAACTTAGTCTTCTCTCAGTCCCTCTGTCTGCTATTCATCTTTGCAGTAATTTTGTCTGCATTTGTTCAAGCATGTATTCATTCATACAGGTTTCCTGTAGCAGCAAGGTGTATGAGATCACTGTGCCTATGTTCCTGTTTCCCCATCTGTAGCAGATTTTGAACATTGGCTGATTTTAAATACATTTGTCAGAAGAGCTTAACGATCTTTCAGACTACTGACCTTACAAGGTTTGCCTTACCTGTGCAGCCTATCTTTTATAGTTTCACACACCTGCAAGTTTATCTCCAGTTGTTTTCATTCTGTTAGCCTGCTTCTGCAGTAAAACGTAGCAGGCCTCATCACCACCAAGTATGTTGGGGAAGAGATGATAATTATTTGCTGAAATGACAGAAAATCTTAGCATAGTTCAGCTAAACTGTGAAGCTATGGTCAAGCTTGCGAACTAGAAAACCCCTCTGCATCTCTGACCATTAGTCTAGCAATAGAGCACTACCCTGATTAGCCTAGTGACTGCAGTAGAATGGAGATTGGGCAGTATTATCTGAGGGAACAGATGCTTCTTTTGCTTTATTTTCTTAATAGGCATACAGGAGCTGCAAGAGCTGCAGTGAATAACCTCACGAAGACTTTAGCTTTAGAATGGGCCCACAGCGGAGTAAGAATCAACAGTGTTGCTCCTGTAAGTAATGGCAAATGACAAAATAACTTTAGCCATCATACATGTTCATGATTAAAGCGTTCAGACCAAAAGGCATTTAAAAATCTAGAGTCTGTAGTTTGTGGGTTTTGCTTTTTTAATTCTCTCATCTATGTCCTTCAGGTCCTTTGAGAATGTTTTGTACCGTTTGGACGACAAGCAAGGAATGTGGGATAAAGTCACTTCTGCTTTCTGTTTTGACTTGGCATTCTGACTTTTCTAGCTTAACCAAAGGACATCTGAGAGGAGTGGCCTGTTTTACAAGAGCATGACATAAAATTAAACAATTCTTTGTTTCAGTAATGATTATTTCTGAGTTTACAAAACTTTCTCTACATGGCGATCAAGTGTCCTGGCAGTTTCCAACCGTGTTTACAGTTACTCTGAGAATCTCTGAATGTATCACATAATGTCTTTTACCTTCTTCTTCTGCATGTCAAATTAGGTTAGTTTTAGACATAAAAGGAATGCAAGACATAAAAGTTTTAGACATAAAAGGACCCTCTTTCGAAGAGATTAGTTGTAAAAATGTGCGTTCTGCTTATGAAGTATATGTAGACAGGAAATGACAATACAGGTAGCTAAAACAGGCTTGCCACGTTTCCGAGGAAGTAGGTAGCATGTAGCAATTGTCTTAAATAACCATATGGAAAGACCAGCTATATTTTCACAGCACATAATGCTGCAGATACAGAGGCTTTAGTCCTAGCTTTGAAATTTGAGATTCCATCTGTTGTGATTTGTGTAATAGTCACTCCTTACCACAGCTTATTTTACATGTTTATTTCTGTTGACAACAAAACGGGAAAGGAAAGCTGTCCAGTTGTTTCTACATTCAGAATTTATCTTATAGTATGGTAAGTGTCAGATTTGATTAACTGGTCCCTACGACGATCTTCCTGCTGTCTGTATAGAATGTTATATCCTGTTGTGTATCCCATCCTAAAACAACTGCTCTGCTTTAATTGGAAACGTGTGATGATCATTCAGGTAATGGCTCTGTGTAGGCCCTCTGAGGTCCAGGTCATCTTGAGACCTGTTAAATATTAAGATCTATTGACTTGTTTTTCTGTTTGTTCATTTTTCCAATTTATCAAGTCTTGAGGAAATAAGTAATTAGGAGAGTGCATTATGTGTGTGTATTTTTTAAGGCATACTAATTACCTAATGAATCATACTAATTATAGCATGTGTCAAATGAAATTTCTGACAAGCAAACAGTTCAGTGGTTTGGCTCTTTCAGCACTTGTACAGTAGTTAGTATGTGTCATCTTGCCAGTACTTGTGCTACTCTCATTGGTGCCTGACTCATAAATTCATATGTTCTGTAAGAAATATTTCATAGCTTTGTTACCATGTTGGTGACAAAACATTCATATTCTAGCTAGGGTGATACTTCATATCTTTCTTTCACCTTTGTAGCCACATCAGGGTTGCAGTAACCATACAAAACACTTGCTGCCAAATATGCACGGAGTAACATGTAGGAAACACGTATGTAGAGAAGGAAACATGCATTCTAAGAAAATAGGGTTTAAAAAATGAGTTACTTCCCTAGCTCTCGAAATGCATTTGCTCACATTTCACAGATATCTTAGAAGAAAAATCTTAATGTGGACTCCATGGATGAACTAAAATTTTTTTACATGTTTAAAGAGACCCACCACCTTGAGTCCTACAGGTTATGATGTAACTAGTCTGTGTAACTCTATCTTCCTTTTGCTGTAGCCTTCATTGTTCCTCTTGAATCTGAGCTGGACCGTATATTCATCAGGGCAAGAACAGTCTCTTTTCTCTATTTCCGTAGCGGCTAAGTAGGGAGAATCTGAAATCCAGTTGCATAGTCTGGCTGCTACCATAACTCTCAGTAAAGTTGATCTGGTGTTCTTACAGGTTACAAGAAACTCATGAGAACTTTGTCCTTGGTTTTGTAGCTTTCTGCTGTGAACTAGTTTGAAATCCTTGTAATTCTGGAATAGTCTCTGAGTTTGTTCTTTATAGTCTCTACTTCATAGTTGTTGAGGTGACAGTGGAGAATTGGAATAATGAAAGCAAATCAGGACTTTGAATAATCTGAATACTGCTTGAATAGAGATGTGGCTAGCAGTCAAGTTACCTTCTTTTATAAATAATACTATCTAATGCAATTTAAAAACTAGCCTTCAAGTACTGTTTAGACAGTTTAATCCCACAAAAATCCCACTAATAATAACTTTACAATTTTACAATGATCAGAATTTGAATGTATGCAAGATAATTTAATTTTCACTGTGTTCTGTTTTAACACAGGGATTAGTATTTTCAGAAACTGCTGTTGCAAACTATGGAGAGCAAGGTACAATAATGTGGTTAAAGAACATCCCAAAGGTTCCTGCCAAGAGGTCAGCAGTTCCCGAGGAGGTAATGTCTTTCAGAACATTTGTGATATTTCTACTTCTATTTCTGTTTCAAAGCTACTTTAGTATATGGAGAACAATAAAGACTTAATTTTGAACTGTGATGGAGTATTAAAAAAAGAAAGCTTGCAGTAATATGTAGTAATGCCAACTGGGAGGCTTAACCAGTAGCTACTGTTAAAGTGAAAATTTAATTTAGATGCCTCTTACAGCTGTAGTGTTCCATAGTTGACATCAGTTCCTGAAGAGGTTGACCTATTGCAGGGAGAATTGGAAAGTATTGAAGATCAATGTGAAAAAAGTGTAATTTCAGAGTACTTATCTCTCTTCTACCAGGACTATGTGTCTTTGATAAACTGGTCAACTTAAAAATCTGTTTGGTTTTATGCATCTGATGCTGATCTGTGAAAGACTGCTGTTTTTCAGCTTTTATGTACTTGATGTCTGTGGCTAGAAACTTAGCTTTAAGATTGTTAATGACTTTCACTGTTGAGTAGAATATGTTCATTTCTTTTGCCTATATCAGTTCTTATGAGCTATGTCTTGGACACAGATGGTTCCCAGCAATTTAGGAATGATTGAAACTGTCATTCCCTGTTAGATCTCTCCTGCAGTGTGTTTCCTGCTATCTCCAGCTGCTTCTTACATAACTGGGATAACCATGGTCGTGGATGGTGGCCAAAGTTTATATAGCAGGAACCTAGAAATACCAGGTAAAAATGGGCTACAGAATAGTGCCCTTGAAGTGGGCAGGACACAACAATAAAATGTCTACTTTTTAGATAACTATATACATTGTTTTATTTGTTTTCCTCAGATCACAACAGATGGTCCCCACCACCAGAAGGAAGAAATTCTGACATGCTTAAAAAACTTCTTTCTGGCGAGTTCAAGCCAAAGCTGTAACAGAATGAGACTTCACCCTATCCCAAGTCGGACATTTGCTGATTTTCTTGCTTTGTGGCTTGTGTTTATAATTCTCAGTAATCTGAATTTTTTGGTCATCCATAACCACACTGAGTGCCTTGATTTTCATTGATTAATGTGTAAAAAATAAAAGGCTATACACAATAAATTTTCTTCTCTGAAAACACTCACTCTGTCTTGGAAAGAAGGTGTGATAGATTCAACAATTTAACATGCAAAGTCTTGAAGCACAATCTGTGGCGTAGCATGCATCAAATAGAGCTTAGTATTTAAATCCTAGTTTCCTGTTTTGTCACGTTAACCCATAATCATTTTGTATGGAAGTTTAAAGCATGCTATATAAAGCTGAGTTGCAAGTTTCTTTATTAAAAAAAAAAGACAGTAATTCAAGTTCATGGTTGTGTGGTTTATCTCGTAACATCATACAGCTCAAAATATATATATATATTGCCTTGTTTTGTGCAGTATTCTATCTTGTTGAGGGAGAAACTCAGAATCCTTCATTCGCCAGTTAAAACACTTCCTATCCATATAGTTTTCTATTGACATGCTGTTTTCTTATGATTTGAACATGCTTTTGTATATCAGTATCCCTAAAAAAGGCATGATCTTTGTGATCAATGGAGAGTTTCCATTTGAAAATCAGAAACATTTTAATATATCACTTGAAGATGCTGTATTTGCTGTATTACTCACTTTAAGGCAAATGTTCCCAGATGTTTGATACTTTTGATCAAAATTTAAAAAATAGGTTATGATTTTTTGCTTGCTGTAACAAATGAAATTTGTGGACTCAAGTTGCTCTTACAGAAGCAAGCTCTGATGCTTAAATTTGGAATGAATGTAAGTCTTTGCCAGCTATTTGTTCTCTTTAAAGATGTTTGACTTTTGTTTAATTAAAATGTTAGAATTTACATAGGTACATGTAGATTGCTTTATGTCATGAAAATTTGAATGCCAGTTTTGTGGGCAAATGGGAAAAGGGGTTTGAGCATAAAGCTGAAATGCTTTGTATAAGATTTATTCTACTTCTGACATATCCTCCTTTCTTAGTAATTGGGTGATCATTTATGTGGTTGTGAGGAACTTGTACAGAGATGAAATCAGCTTCTTCAAACCTCTTGTGTGAGGTTTCGATTGGGTATGCGGCAGGAGAATTCCTGGAAGAAAATGTACCTATTAGGTAATGAAACACTAGTAGCCTAGCCCTTTGCATTCAAGTGAAATTACTTAGTTTGTTAAGAGATTATTTCTACATTCTTCACATCTTTCTATAGAAGTTTAAACATAGTTAAACAGACTTAAGACTCACGGAATTTACTTCTTCCTCCTGTTTGGCTGTCAGCCTCTATGATACATGCAGACTGTAGATTTGAGGTGAAACACAAGTGATTTAATAAAACCAAATGACTTTTATTATATCCCAAAGCTGTTCTCTGCAGAAGTTGAACATAAAACTGGAAATAACTATTTAATACTGTTGCAAATCTCCTTTTTAGCTTTGCTGGAGTTTGAACATTTGTAAAGAAGTTTATGCATAAGGATGATGAAATGTATCATTCAAGTCTGTGAAATGGAACACTAGAAAGGTTAGCTTTCTCCCATGTGGGAGAAGCGTTCAGTCTGCAGTGAATAAACTCCTCACAAGTAAGAACCATAACAAATCTTTCTGCCTGCCCTGAGTGCAAGGCACGTTTATTTGACCTTTTATTCTTCAACTTCCAGGCAAAGCAATGGATGTCTTAAGAAGATCTAAGCTAGAAGAGGTACTTTCCTGCCTTTGGTTTTTATGGCAAGAAGGTGAAACAACCAGCATGTGTGGAGTCATAATGCACTGTGGCTTAGTGCATTAGTAGAGTATATTCAAAATACTCTAGGGGTAAGTACTGTGTAAGAATATAGAAGATGCATCCTAGATAGGAGAAGGGGAAACGTTAAAGTGTTCTCTGCAATCTCGGGGAAACATTAAAGTGTTCTCTGCAATCTCTGCAGTCATTTTTGAGTAATAATGCTGTGTCTTGTGTGCTGAGGCTCACTGTGAATATTAAAACATACATCACATTATATTAGATATTAGGGTAGTAACTGCCTTGCTGTAATGGTTTTGCAATGGTCTCAGCTTTTTCTTTTTTTTTTTTTTTGATCTTCTAGCACTAACGAGAAGGAAATGCTTAATTCTCAGAACTGAGGTTTTATTTTGTTCCTCCCCTTGGTCCCTCTGTAATGCAGATGAAATTATTTTTTAAAGTTTTGCAGCACCTCACAAAGAACAGGTGTTGAGTCAGTCGCCTGGATGAATGCTTTAGTTTTCAGTTGTTAGTACTGCAGATAAAATCAGCTATAGCAAATCTCTTCCTATGCCGTTGTAACAACAGCCCTTGAATGAAGGGCATTCAGAGGTTAAAAAAAATGGGTGTGGTAACAAAAACATCCTTGACCTGTATAAACTTGGGTAGCTGAAGTTCAGAGAAGACTGTTCGATTTTATTTAATTAATTAGTTTATTTTACAAAGGAGGTGAATGTAACTGTGGGAAAGGACAGAGGAACCTTATGAGGAATCAAGGAGGTTTATTGATGAAACACTGAAACTTAAATGTTTCCTGCACTGTGTAGTTGAAATGAGCAAAAAGCAGAACCGTTGGAATTGACAGTTACATTTACCATTCTGTTAGAAATCTCTCCTAAGCTGCTTTAATATTTACCTCTGGCTAAAGCTTTATTTATTCTGCCTACCCATTATCAGATATTAGTGTGACTGATAAATGGATGCTTATCAACTACTACCTTGCTACACTGTCTAATCTTATATCTGCATATGCATCGTAGAACTTTACAGTTATGAAACGAATGTGGTTCCATGAAGGGGAATTTTTATAAACTGTACTTGCCATATATTTTATAGATACTCTTTGTCTTGGGCACAATATTGATTATTCAGGCTATTTATTTATTGTAAAGTCTGTGTTGTAAAAAAACTTCAGTGTGTAAAGGTTAACAGTCATCGCTGTGTTTGCTAAAGGGAGTATAGTCTGTGCAGTGCCAGTCTGCAGTAAGGTGCATTGTGTGCCTCAACATGCAAATGAATAAATATGAGACAACAGTTGCTTGTTATAAGCTTTTATTGCTATGTTTATTCTGAATGGTTGTGTAGGATATCCCGTGTAATCTCCAAGAAACCATTGTATCTGCCAGAATAGTGTAATTTCATACACTTCTAATCGACATCTCCTAGTTTACTCTTGACATCTTGAATAGCTGACTTGTGTTAAATGGCTGAGTAATATAGACATAAGGGTAATAATCTTATTAGCAAAGTCAACAGTGTTCATGTTCTGGACTACTGAATATGGCTGAGTCCTGAAGGTAAACGAGTTGCCTCATAAGCTTTAGTTGATGGGGCTGGAGCAGGCAAACCTATCAGTACTGCTGCCCACTCTCATTTGCAGCGTGCTTTTTCTAGAGAAGCAATTCAATACCTGAATGACTACTGTATTTTCTTTTTTCATACTTAGTTTTGTTTCAAGCATTACAGTCAAGTCAACAGCTGGATGCTTTTTATTTTGTTCTGGTGCTAAACTTGCATGTCTTTGGCAACAGAAATGCATCCTGAAATGCAAAATACTACTATGACAGGAGATTCCAGTCTGGGTAAGAAATACAGTTGCTAGGGGGGAGGAGGGAGCCTCTCTCATCAGAGAAATGAGACTGTTTAAAAGAGCCATTATAACAAAAAGGATTTTTTTTTCCTATATAATTTCTTTTTACTATAACTGTGGCTCTTAATTTTGAAGTGGTTGTAGATAAAACTTCTCTAGGTGTTGTCTCTTAACACAGTTTTTTTGGCTTCTTTGCTTATATTCCTGTAGAAGTTCACATTTTTTCGTGCTTCGTGCTGATAAAGGAATTGGTTGCTGTATCCCCTTACCATAGGTTTATGCACTGTGTGCATAACCACTTTTCGCTCCAGATCTGTCAGTTTAGGGCTCTAGCTGGAAAGCCGTGGTGAATCTTGCAGCAATGGTTTAGAACTGTACTTCTTCAAGCTATTTGCTCTTCCTGTCTTTTGGCATCACCCTGACAGTGATGGTGCATTTATATTAGGAGGAAATGGAATTGCTGAGATGGAGGCACATGTTCACTTCTGTCATGGAAAGGCAGAGGAGCATAACAGTCAGCTAGAGCCAGTAAGGGCCTCAACTGATACTGTTGTTTGCTGAGTGCACATGAGCATGCGTTTAAAATTTTTATGCAGAGTATTAGCTCTCCAGCCTGTGAGGAAGGACTCTCGATCATGTTATAACATGCTGGCATCACAAACACTTCTAGCTTGTGAGCTCCCAAAAGAAGCAGTCTTGACTTTTCTCACCCATTCTATCTCCAGCAGTTTGTTCCTGTGACAGTTCTTCCCCCTTTTGATTAAAAATACATGAAATTAATCCTTTATTTAACAAGATCTTTTTTCTGGATGTAGTTCAGAACATAACAGCATGAGGAAGCTAAAGGAAGGAGTGGTGGGGAGGCAAGAAGGAGGCAAAGAGATTTGGGGGGAAGGGAGGAGAGTGGTATGGCCACTAAAAAGAGCTGGTTTATGCCCATAAGTGCTTGGAAGCTGTGGCTTTAGTGTTAACTAATACAGTCACTTGTTAGCCTCAAGCAATATCTCTAGGTGAGAACCTCTTATTGCAATGAGGTATTGATTCTGGAATCTGGGGAGATTCACACTGCCAAATCTCAGTCAATTACTTGAGTAGACTCTCCTAAGATGTGCTTACCCTATAATTTCTACCCCCACTCCTCCCAACTTCAAGTGCCTGTGTAGGGCTTGTACCAAATGCATAAATAACTAATGTGCTTTATTGCAGCTACAGTGTCATCTATTTTTATACTCTTCCATATCAGCAATTACACAGTTCCTATAAGCACTATTTCGCTCCAGTAGCGTGACACATGATGTCAGAACCTTACCCCTGGGCTTGGGCTGAGCTCACTGTGAGCCAGAGTCATAAGTGCTGGTCCCTGGTGTTGATAGATTCTTTTTTGTTTTCTTTTTTTTCTTAAAGTCAATATTTAGCTGTTTATCCTGCTCCTGATACTGAAGAAACTCTTTTAGGGATTATGCTAGGGTAATGCTGATGCCTGTCAGGATGTACCTGACCTCAGCGAAGCACTCTGGGGATGGAGCTAATAATGCAGTCAGAGTGCTCTCTGCTATGAGGACTTTGTGCAGAGATATAAAGGTGCACGTGGGCAGAGGAAAAGGGCAAGTGAGGATTTTCTAGAACCTTGCTGGCTTCTTCTGTAGTAAAGGAATTCTGTCTTCAAAACCTATTGTTCACTAACCCTTCCTCCATCAGGGAAATCTATTTGCAAGATGCTAAAACTGACAAATAGCCATGGACTGGAGCATTAAGGCAAGGGAAACACTGGATATGTTTTCAAAGCTGTGTAAGCAGCTGTGGCTCATTGATCTGCTTGATGGTGCAGGAGCATCATACAAAGTCAGCATTTCTGTTGGCTCTTTCCCCATCATTTAGCACAAAAGGTCACCTTTGTAACTCCCTAGTTAGGACTCTTGGTCACAACAAGCATCTCACAAACATGGCCGACAAAATTTTGCCTGCTGTGGAAAAAGTGTCTTTGAGGGACTATTACATATTCTTCATGTTGGTTCTTGAGTTCTTATTAATCAATGTGATTCAGAGCCTTTTGCCTTTCTTTGATAGACTTCATCAGGTGATCTTTCTTCAGTACTGTCCTTTTTAATGCATTTTTAAAAAGGATGACAATATCTATTTTTATCATCCGCAGTGTATTTCAGTGGAGGGTCTCAAAATACTTGTGTTGTGGGCCTTGACGTATAATCTCTTAACTTCATATGAGGTTCCTTTTGAAAGTTTAGTTGCCTGGATAGGCATCTTGGGATTCTGTCTATGACTTGTCTACTTCAAAGAGTTTATCAGCATAATTATATATGCCTATAATAACTGACAGTCAAGTAGGTTTGCCTGTATGTGTCTAAAGTGGCCAAAACCCCTTGTCTGGGTACATTTTGAGGAAATGTCCAGGTTTTACAAACCTTTGATTGACTTAAAGGATAAATACCTCTGAGTGGGATGCCTTATGGCAGAAACAGCATATGAGTGGTAGCTCATTTGGGATTACTGTGCTGTATAATCATGTGTAGTAACACAGACTACTGCTACCGTGGTAAGACTTTCTGAACACATACTGCCTATCAACATGTTTCAGATAGCGTTTGCTAAGCAGGCACAGACCATCTGTATGTCTCATGCATAGTGGATCATGCCTGTATGCTTATTTTTAAACATGGGCAAAAATAGTTACATGGCCATAGCACTATTTCCTGTCATCTGCTACTTAGACTTTGAGCGTAGTAGTAATAGGTGTCCTGTTAGGTTTTGGGAGGTATTTCTTAGATTGATTTAGGACAGCATCCTCCTTTCTAGCATACAGAAAGACATTGGCTACTGTGGAGCCTCACAAGAGGAAACACGCAAAGCGAGGGAGGCAGCATGGGGTAGACCTCAGAGGCTGGAGGCCATTTTAAGTTATTAAAAGTGCATATTGTGCTAGGCCTGCACCGACTGGTGGAGTTGGTATGGCTTGTCCTACTACATTGTTGCTGTTTTGGACTGTAAGAGCTGTCAGTGAAAAAAAATTTTTTTTTTTTAATCAATCATGGGGGAAATGTTATCACCAGGCAAACTTGAATCTAGCCTTCTGAATGCAAATCTAAAAAGACATCAGGAAAACACCAAAAAGCAGTAGCCCGGGCACAACTTAAAAATTGTTTGACAAAAACACAGTGTAATAGGTGGAGCATAGCGTGATCCACAAGCAGTAATACTAAGAATGTAACTTTCACATCGTTTGTCGTTTAAGATATTATATAAGCACAGCCCGTCACTGCTTGAGGGGGTAACGGCAGTTTGTTTCTGTGAGGAAGTCGTGTCGGTAACAAAGGACTGTGCTCGGCCTCTTGCTGCGACCGTTACGGGCAGCGCCCCGCGTTCTTCCACCCGCCCGTCACGTGCCGGGACGGTTAACGGCTCCGCAAGCCCCGCGCGCCGCCGCGCATGCGCGGGGCTCAGGCCCAACGGCGGGGGCGCTTGGTGCGCATGCGCTCGCACCCCTCCCGAGGTGGGCCCGCGTTTCCAGCCGCCCCTGCCTGCGCGTGCGCGGAGCCGGACGCCGCTCGCCTGCCGCCCCCGCGCCGTGACGCCGAGCCGCGATGACGTGTGGCGCGGCCTCCCCCCGCGGCGGTGCCGGGCGGTGCGGCCTGCGTCACGGGTTTCGGCGGAGCGGGAGGCGGAGCTCGCGGCGGGCAGCAGGAGCGGCGGCGGCCGCGGGCGCCTCACGCCTGCAGGGACTCCCGCGGCGGCGCCAGGGGTGGAGGGCGCCCCCCTCCCCCCCCCTCACGGAGCCGCTCGACGCTCGCCTCCCTCAGCTGCCGGCCTCGGTGCGCGGCCTCCCCCCACCCCCCGCCGTGCCCTCGCGCGGGCGGGCGGGCCGGGCCCCTTCCCCTGCCGGCGGGTGGGCTCTACTGCGGAAACCTGGCCGCTCCCTCCCGGGGCTGCGCCGGCCCCCGCCGGGCCCCGCGGCGGCCCTCGCTGCCGCCCGGCCTCCGCAGTGATACAGGTCGGTGCCGGGGGGCGGGCGGGGGGCGGCTCGGGTCCGGGCCGGGGGCCGCCGGGGCCGGGCGGAGGCGTGCGAGGGGGGGCGGCCCGAGGGGGAGCGGGCCCGGCGGCGCGGCCCGCCGTGGGGAGGCCTCCGGGAGGCGGTTTCGGCGCCCGGCGGGCTGGCACAGGCCGCACCGAGGAGCGGCGCTGGCGTCGCCGCCCGCGCAGGTGGAGGGACCGGGTGCCGGTCCAAGGTGTCGGGGGGGGGGGGGCGGGTGGACGCGTTAGAGGTATTAACGCTACAACTGCCGGATTTTGAGGGTTTTACGAGCTGTTGTAAATACTTATACGTGACCGTGGGTGTCCCTGTGATTGCGCGCTGATACTGTGGGCTCTTTTCCGTAAATTGTTCCCCAGCGAGAGCGGTGCCGTGCATTGGGTAGGGGGGGTCAGGTGTTGCGAGGTGCTTTTGTTGGGGGGAAAGTGAACGTTGGGTTCTTTTCCCTTCCTGCTTGTGAGGTGCTCTGCAGTACCCACGCGAGTCTCCTCCGGCTTCCTCTCCTTCCTCCTTAATATGGTTTTAATGGTTCGTCGTGGAATTATTGAAGGTGAAAGTATTAAATAAGCTGAGTACTTTTAAGCTGTGTTGTATCATTGAAGTATTTCTTGAGAGGGTGGTAAGAGATAATGGAAGTCTTCCTTGAAAGAAGAGGGGTTTTTATTGCGTGCAGAAAGCATTTCCGAACTACGAGATTTCTTTCTTTAAACAATGCAGCATGTTGCAGAGTGCAGGAGGCCTTCCATAATGTGTTCCTATGCATGTGGCAAAGACTTAGTATTTGTAGGATGGATGTCTACATGCTTGTCTTGCAAAACATCTTGGAGTCCCTTGTGGCGTAGCACTTACTAGCAGAATACCCTAGAAAATGTGCTTTCTCTTATGGGATTCCCTTATGGATAGTTTTAAGGGAACAAGGAGTGATGAGTTAGTATTTATGCTGTATTGCAAAACTAAAAAGAATTTTCTTGTGATTTTTTTTTCCTGCTCTGTGAGTAAATCCTTCACTGCCATTTGAAAATAACAGAAATACTGTATGAAAAATTTTACTTTGATGTATTATTGGTATTTGATGATGTTGCTTATGATGGCTTTTTAAATACCTCTTTCCTCCAAAATACATAACATTACATTCATAAAAGAGAACTTCTTATAATTCTTACAATTTGTGTTATGTCATGGTTGCTATTGAAATGTATTGAACCTGATTATTAATTCAGCTAATGATGCTGTGTGTAATTCATTCTTTTCAAATTGTTTATTATGTTTTGATATAATAGAAAACTGACGTTTGTCAAACTGGCTCTGCTGGAGAAAATCTGTGTGCAGTTTGTCTCAATAAACTTGTTATCAGTGGTTTACATGGCACTAATGGAGGACTATGGTGAAGAAAACATGTTTTTGAATAGCTTGTGTCAGCCTGCTGAGATTTCTAAACTGTCAGAGGAAATTTTTTCTAAGATAGCTATTGCAGTTGAGAACCTTGAGAGCTTGTATAGTATGTGTGCATAGGTAGATGTCTGGGACAGGCAGAGGGAAATATGTAAAGTTTTCCAACATGTAGTGTAACAGGAGTGTTGTTTTGTTGTATGATGTTTAATACCCTGGCAGGGGAGATCATACGTAAACATATTTTTCCACTTTATGTTGATAAACCTCTAGATATTTTATGATAAAAGTAAATAACCTTTCACATTTGGTCATAGTATCATCATTGGTTCTTTCCTATGAGTCTTAGGAAAGCTGGAAAATGTGTGGACTTGTGGAATTTAAAGCTGCTTGAGGTTAGACCTGAAAGCCTGTTTTGTTTTATTGTGAGGATGCAGTTTTCTTCTGGAGAAGGCAAGCAAATTAGTCATGTTATAAATCTAATTCACGTATGTAATATTGGTTCTGTATTTTTTCTTATGTTTTCCTCATTACTGTTGGTATTTAGGTATAAACTAGATTTGAAAAAAATGTTGCCGTTTATTAATAAAGTTTTATGGAGAACTTATTGAAAAAGCTTTATGTATTAGCAATGTAAGTTTCAGTTGTTCTTTTTCATCATGTTATCTTCACTGCAGGCTGACTTCTTATGTTAGCAAACTAAGTCAAAAGTCATAAATAACATGTAATCTATTGTTGTGACAGATTGTTCAGTTAGAGAATCACTGAACAGTCTTTGGACTGAGAGTAATGTCTGCTTGAAAAATACATCATGAGAGTGATAATGGAGTGATTTCTTTAGTTAATTCCCCCTCTCCCACCAAGTATGTAGCCAAAGGTGTTCTGATCTGTCAAGATGTACATAGTTTGTGTGGAGTAAAGACCAGACTTTGTTACAATTTTTTTTCAAATCTTTGCAATTAATACTATCTTCTTTATGTAGACTAATAGTTGGAGAAAAATTAATAATGGAAATTGATGCAACTGATAACAAAATATAATTAATTGCATTCTGTACCTTTTTTAGAACTTGTTTCCGTATACATGCTGAACTAGTGTAAATATGTGTATAGACTGGTGACTCTGCCTGGGTTTATCTGGTTAGTCAGCAGTTGTTTGCTGTCCTGAAAGTTTAATTTCTAAATTTTAACTTTTAATATTCTGAAAGAACAACCCACAGAATATGGAGAAGAAAAATTTTTTTTTTTTTTCCCCTTAGTGATAAACACTGAATTTTCAATTTAAAGATTCTGGTGATTTGTAGTGTTACAGAATAGGTCAATGTAGGCCATGTATGTTATAATTGCATATAAGCTCCAAAATAGCATTGCTATACATCATATAATTGGGCAGTGGAAACAGCATTCAGCACACAGTGTGCCAGTTGTGATTCTCACTTCTGAGTCTTAGCATGACATCTTGACTTAATAATATATAAATAAGGACAAATGTAACTTATGGCTGTACATTAAGCCAATTTCTTGGTTAAGTGTGCATTTTTATATTTTTTTCTGCATCGTTTTTAATGTAGTCATCTTAAATATGTATTTCTGAGAAGTTGCAGAAGTTCAGGTAAGACCAAATGAGGGAAAGATGGAGTTCTGCGTTAGGATATTGCAGTGGCTTCCATCTGTGGGAATCACTGACTTAGAGATGCTTGACCCACAAACACACATGTGGTATAGTTTAGAGCCTAACTTAACGAGGTCATTTGAAGTTGGACTTACTTGAACAAGGACAAAGCAGGGCTATCTGCAGTACGCTTTTAAAACGGAGGATAAGGAATTGTTAGTAGGGAGGCTTGTGGAGTTGTGACTTTTTCCTGTCTATTTGCAATGTCTTTTACTTGTATTTGGTATCTCAAATTATTGCACATTTTTTAAATCATACTGACAAGCAGTAACTTAGTTCTTCATAAGAGCAAATTCTTTTTATTTAGGTTAATGTTCAACTACACAGACTTTTTTCTTTGTTCACTTATCTTTCATTCCATATTTCCTTTCAATCTCTTGTCCACCTTTGTGGATTATCTGTAGTAGTAAAAGATGCTGTTTTTGTGTTCCTGAAGAGAAATGCTTTTTTGGTAAGTACAGTGAAGGTTTGACAACATCAGTGCTTTCAGTAATAAAATTCAGATGTTTCAGACGTTGATGTTTGCAAAGGCAGTACTTCTGAAGTACAGGTGTGATAACACTGATAAATTGTTTTTATTTGGATAATGAAGAAATCATAGATGTGCAAGAAAAGAAGGAATTTCAAGAAGTTACTCCCTACTTTGGGGCAGAAGCAAATATACTGAAACTGTATCTGACAGATGTTTGTCTGATCTGTTCTTAAAAACCTCCGAAAAGGGTAATACCACACCTCCTCACTGATCTACTCATAGCTGGTGCATAACTATCATTACAGTTAGGAGGCTTTTCTTAATATTTAACTTATGTCTCTCTCTCTCGCTGCTAGTTAGGCCAATTACTTCTTGCCTCGCCGTTATTAGTCATGCAGGATAATAATTTCTGTACTGTTTATACCAACTGTTTGCATATGTGAAGGCTGTTGCTCTGTCTCCTTTTATTTCAGCCTTCTCTTTACTAAACTGTACAAACAGACCTTTTCTTCACAGGTCATGTTTTCTCAGTTTTCTTTTTCTTCGGGCATTAACTCCCACTCAATTCTCTAATTTGTCTGCATCTCTTTCAAAGTTCCCCTGCCAAAATCTTACTGCAACACAATAAGTTGCAGTAGAAATAACATATGACAGCCCTATTAAAATGTCATTTGCGGGGGGAGTTATGTTTTTTTGCGAAAACGTCAGATTCTTGGCTGTACAACTTAAAATACGGTGTGTCCCATATCCTCTTCTGTAGTGTTTGTTAAACCAGTTATCTCTCTTCGTCTTTCTGCATTGGGTTACCTTTCTGAATCATAGAACTTAATCCTGATCTCCGTTCAGCTTTCTTCTTTTAGGTATTTCTGGGCTTTACAGGATCAGTGTTTGATAAGTTATTGTATAGCAAAGTATGCAGTTTCTGCCCTTCCCCATGTCTTTCCCAGCACATGCAATCCCTGTGACTTTTAGACGCAAGTCTGCTCTACAATAGGAAACCATCATTGGTAACAAGCTCTTGTAGGGTTGGTTGAAGCTTCTGTTGGAAAAAATGCGTCTTTAGCAGTTATATATGTTATGTCTTTGAAGTAAGTTGTATTGGCAGGGTAACTTCTGTCAGTGTAACTGTATCTGAACAAGCCTTTTGCCATTTTGAAATGTCATTAGAGTATCACAGCCCAGTGACATAGTAGAAGAATTTTTTATCCTATAGGTTTGCTTTATTGGAAGATTTGCAGAGTCAGCTACCGAACAGATGTGATCAGCGTGTCCCCTGGCTTTACTCCATTTTGTCTGACTTCTTATGTAGAACATTTTATCCATAACTTGAGAGGCTAGATCACAGATGGGACAAATTGTTGGTTTCTTTTAGCAGTGCTGCCTTCACAAAAGACAAAGCAGACACCAAGAATGATCATTAAAGAAAGTCTTTAGTTTGTTGCAGGAAGAAATATTGAAGTACTCGGTGTTGATTACCTCTTATCTGGCCTCAAAATGATTTCATAACAGATTTAGATGAGAGAGTCCTATAAATGCCAACAGCTGTTGTCAAAACTATGGCAGTGAGAACTATAGTCTCACCTTTGAGCAAAGATTCGAACACTGGAAAACATCTGGATCAGGCAGTTTTTCAGATAAAAAAGAACTAAATTATTTGACACCCAAAGTAATGAAACTTCTGCAAGATCTAAAGAAAGTAAGACATTTTCTATTGAGAATGTGAGAATCGCCACCCTAAATGTTTATTGGTAAAGGGTGTCTGACTACTGAAACATGATTGATAAAGTTCAACCTGTATTCAGTTGTTTTGTCACACTGTGCGCACTTCTAAGAGTGCCACAGTTGTTGCACCTCCAGCATGAGGACTTTGATGAAACAGGAATGTAATTGGAGTGGTAAAATGCTAAACCTTCAAGCACCTTTTTTTTTGGTGATGGTTTGATGGGAAATTAATGGATGTAACGGAATAGTTTGAGAACAGTTTCTTCTGCCACTGGTACAGTAAGTGCAGTAACTTCTGGCGGGGATGAGTTGGATAGTGTAAGGAATGACATTTTAAGCTGCTGCAGCAAGTTTCATTAGAAAATATCTGTTAAGGCTCTGTGTCTGTGATATTGGCACTGTGATGAGTACCAAATGAGGCTTTCAAATGAGAATTTAAATGTTGTTGGTGAAGTGGCTGACAAGTCTTAGGTAAAATCTTAATCCATAATGAAAACAGACAAAAGATATTCCAGTATTCTGCTTCCAAGAGTAATAAGCACGAGAGGATGCTTAGGGAAGAGTAAGAAAGAACAGGGCAAGCATGTATAATAATTTCCTGGAATATTCAATCTCTAGCTATTTTCAGCAAAGGGCTGTTCTAAATCTGCTGTAGTTTCTGTGTAGTTAGTAACCTTTGGATTTCTTTTCCACAAACTTGTCTAGTCCGGTTTTGCACCCAGCTACATCTCTAGCACCCAAATATCCTTTCACAAGAAATTCTACATATATGCTACTTGTAAAGTTAAAACTTACCTTTTTATTTTTGGGGGGTTGTTTTGAACATGGCTCCACTGATTTCTTTTGGTGCCACAATTTTTTTGTAGGAGGGAAGAGCAAACAATCCATCTCTATCTACCCACCCTGTTCCTTACGTGATTTTTGTAGACCATTATCATCTCCCTCTCTCCCCTGACCCTGCACTTCTGAAACTGAAGAGTCCTAGCTTGCCTCTTTCTTCCCCACTGGAGAACCTGTTCTGTATCTCTGATCATGCTTTTGCTGTTCTCTGAAACCATTCCAATTTTGCTGAAGGCTCCAGCACAGCTAGTGGTATTCAGGATATAGGCATGATCTCTGTTTTGTACTCAGTTCCTTTCTTAATAGTTCCTAACATTGTCTTGCTTTTATGACCGTCAATGAGTTGACGTTTTCATGGGACTATCTGTAGTCCTAGAATTTCATTCCTGAGTAGTAGTAGTCAGTGCAAAGCCCATTGTTTTCTACGTAAAGTTAGGGTTGCTTCCCTCCCCCAACTTGCATCACTTTCATTCACCTGCATTAGCTATCACCTGCTTTATTGCTCATTTATTATCTACTCTGATAAGGTCCAGCTTCACTTCTTCAGTCTACCCTTTCCTTGCTATCCTGAAAAACATAGTATTGATGCAAAGTGTATTGTCATCAAACTTTTCGTCTTGCTGCTATTTCCTGGATAATTTAGAATATGCTGAAAAGCACAGGTTCTTGTTGAACCCCACTGGTATCCTCCTTCCATTGTGCGAGCACCAATTAGGCCTACCCTCTATTTTCTATACGTAAGCCAATTTACTCATGCATTTAAGATGATTTATTCATGGTCTTTCCTCTAATGTTGTGACTGCAAAAAGCCTTTGGTGAGACTTTTTCAGCTTTGGAACTCCAAGTAGTAGACTATTTTCAGATTTTTACCCATTTGGAGTACACCAGGAGAGTTGAAAGCAAGGATCTGTTTTTGCCCCAGCCATATCTGCTCTTCCTTACTGCATCTTAATTGTCCATATGTCCGTTAATTCTAATTTATTTGCTGTAGGTCAGGCTTATTGCGCTGTAATTCTCTGGAATCTCCTTTAAAAAAACTCTTGGATTACACATGCCATTTTTGTGTCTTCAGGCACCAATGTGACTTTTAGCAAGAGGTTATACACTGCTATTCGTAACCCAGCTGTTTTCATCCTTCAGTTCTGTTAAAACTTTTTAGGCAAATGTCATTTAGATCTGATGATTTTATGTTGTTTTCTTACTGTTCGTTTCTTTCTTTTTTTTTTTTTGATGACCCTATCTACATTTGCTTCATGATCAAGAAATTATATGTCACTGTAATAATATGAATAATATGTCACAGATTTGCTCTTTGTAGAGGAATCTTCCAAATTTCTGCTGCAAAGAACACTGATTCGGAGAATTCATTTAGCTTACCTGCAATATCCTTATATCCTGCAACTGTAAAGGAGGAGGACAGAAAATGCCCATTGTAGCAGTACCTGTGTATACCACCGTATGACCTGGCTTTCTTTCTCTAATACTACCTTGTATCAGATATTTTGGGGTTCAGTTTCATGGTAGTCTTAAGCCAGTCCAAATCCATGCAGTGGCTAAACGGATGGTTCCAGCTTGAATTCTTGCTCCTTTCTTTGTGTTGGTATTAGTGCTGTGAAAGTGTCAGATCAGGGAGGTGAGCTGACTGATAGGTAACTCTCTTAAAATACATAAAAATAACTTTCCGGGTGGATCATCTGTTTGCTCTTGATCTACTTGCCTGTGAGGGTCAGCTGGAAAGAAGCAGTTAGGAAACAGATATTAACATTAGCTGTAGAAATGGAGAGGGAGTTCATCTCTCTGGCTTATTCCTCCCAGATAGTAGTCTTTCAACTCATCATGGTCACAGAACTGAAAGATGAGCTGAAAAAGACAGAACTAAACTAATTACTGGAGTTTAAGGATGCACTTTCTTCTGTATGCTGTCAGAAGTGACGTCTGGCTGACAGGTAGCATAACTGCACTTGTACTTAAGTTGAAGTGCTCTAGTTGTTTACAATACTTGGTGTGCACTGGAAGCCAGTTTTTGCTGTCATGTTACTTTAATGGTTTTTGCTTAAAGAATAATGTTCATAGATTATAAGCAGATAGTGATAGGTTTACTTTTTCAGAGAATGGCTACTCTCCTAAAATTTATTTGGTTGTTACTGGTTTCAGCAGTGTCTTCCATTTTTAGAGTAGTGAAGATTGCAGGAATCACTAATACCTGGTGAGAATAAGTAGGCTTACTCTGTACAGGTAGTTCTTTGGCTTAACTGGTGATCTTGAATCCTGTTGTAACGAGATATATACCATATTCTTGTAAGGTGTATGTGTGAACAGCCTGTGACACTTAAAAGTTTCACCTCTTGTAGTATTTTCAGTAGGGGACATGTAGCTGCATTTTTGTAATGGTTTTTGTTGTAATATCTTTAGCCCTTCTTCAGAAATACTTTGACTCCGCAATCGTAAGAATGAACTGAAACTGACATTGTTGCCATTCGTCAAAGTTTTAGCGGAAGACCTCGAAATGGCAGCAGCAGGTACTGAGAGCCAAGAGCAGCACTGAGATTTTAGAAAAAGAAACAGCAGCACCAAAATCTGATTGTAGCAGTCATTGCAGTACGTCTCATTGACATGTATTGAATTCATTGACATGAATTGTAAGGATTAAAATTTCATGTACCTGTTTTCTTTGGGAAGCCTTTTATGGTGCTGTTCATTTCATTTAAGATTGTAAATTAGGAAGGAAGTTACAAACAGTCTGCAAGTGTTTTGTTCTGTGTATTTGTGAGCGTTATGTTATCTTAACATGTTGAATAAGATTTAAACATTTTTATGATGTAAATAGTGTTAATCACTTTATGTAACATACAGCTTAGTTAATGAGAAAAAATTTGTTCTTAATGCTGTGCTGTTCAGAGACTTTTCAGCTAATGTGGTGGTGATAAATTTCCAAGACACCAAGATGATTTGGAGGCAGTGATTCAGTCGTGTGTAGCCCATTGAACTGTGTCTGTTTCTTTTTAGGATACGTGTGTGAGAGAAGCTGGTCTCGGGTACAAGTAGGGCTAAACAGGATGAACAGGAATATGAGCAGAATCAATTTCTAACTAGTCCCCTCTGTTGAGAAATTGGCAACTCTTTGCAAAGTATCAGCATAGTGTCTGAATGTCCACAACTTTCAGCTCTAGGGGCCCTTCTTCAAATTAAAGCTTTTATGTTTGTTTCATAGTATTTTTTTCTTAAAATGATGAACAGGCCTAAAGAAAACATGGCTTCCTTAGGCAGGTAAAAGTTTTGGTGTTTCTGCAAAGTCATTCTACAGGAATATCAAGACATTAGCTGTCAGAGGGGGTGCTTGGATTGCTGATGAAGCAATAATATTGTGCAGCTATAGGAAATGGAGAAGGAAAGCAGATGACTTTCGTTTTGAGACCAATTACAGTCTTACCTTTTTGTTGTACTTGAGTGGGCTTAGGAAAGGGTAGTCTATGGAGGCTCCTGGTACAGTTTGGAAAGCAGAGGTTGATTCAAAGCAGGAACTGAAATTGAAGTGTCCGGAAACTCTAAATATGCTTATCTCTCCCTATCAACTGTAAAGGAAGCGTAGGGAGATTAGTCTTCCTAGACTACAGTTACTCTTTGTGAATCCTGCTGTAACTATTAAGATATTTATCTCAAAAGCGTAATTTTGCTATAAGCTCATCTTGAACTAAATTATCTACTACTTTGCATATTTATGAGAACAATCATTAAAAATTGTGTCCTTGCGTTCTCAAACCTTCCAGGGCTTTCTAACTTTTTGGAGTCAATATCATTGTTCTTTAGGCTGATATGTTATACAGATGTGTCCAATTACAGCTTATAGAACAGCCAGCATTAAAGATTTACTCTAAGTAGGATGAGGTTTTACTTTTTTCATTGGGCCTGCTGGAGCTTACAGTTGATTCTGAAGGTTGTCTCTCAAAGCACTTTGAGAGGTGGACTGCTTTTATGGTGCTAAGACTGACTGTTTCTTTTTAAACTTTTAGCCTTCCTGCAGCTGGGAGGGCACCATCCGTAATTAGGAGTTGTATTTTATGCAAGTCGCTTTTTTTCTTCTTTTTGAAAATTGAACTCCAGGAGGAATAAATCAAGTAACTGTTCAGAAAATAAACTACAAATAGTGTCTACTGCTATACAGCTGAGCATGTCTTGTGTGATAAATTAGACATAATTCACTCTTTTTAGGCTGGAAAAGAAAGATTAAGTTTTCAATTTCAGAAATTTAAAGTCTCTGCGTTGTAGAGATCTGACACCTCTATGATGTCAAAAAAGGTTTGAATGCTTCAGCCATCCCATGCTTGCTGTCTGGAATTTTTCTGATATTCTACTCTGAATAGAGAATCTATAGGTTGTGTACGGAAGCAGGATGGCATCTTTGTATCTGTGGTGCGTTTCTATACACACAAGGATTGCATTAACCCTCTTTGCTGTTGTATTGCACTTAGATAATTATGCATTATGATTTAATAACTGTTCTGAATTGTCACTTGCTAAGATTGTCCAGTCTTGTAGCTGCAACTTTGCAGTTTCCTAAATGATTGCATTTGTGTTTGTATGCAAAAACAATATTAAATAATTATATAAACTATTTTAAACGCGAAAATGAATAACATTCATAACTTACTGGGATTTTTTTTTCATTTAAAGGTATTTAAGCTATTTAATTGTACTTAAACACATTTTATTGGACTGTGACTGCTATAAACAGTCGATTCGAATCATTTTCTTGAGCCATAATTTCCCTTTCTCATTGTTTGTGCCTGTCTTACAACCTGCTACAGACTGCCAATGGTAGCAGGAACCATGCTCGCCAAAGTTTTTTGCTAAATAGGAATATGGATCTTAAAATACCATATTTTAATCAAATAAATGAATTTCCTATTAGTTAATTAGGCCTTTTAAGCAAATAACTAAAACATAATATATTTAATCAAATATGTTGGCAAAATCTAAGTATGCTAATTGCTGTGGTTACTTTTGTTAACTAATCTGTAATCCTTTCAAGAAGACACTTTGCTTGGCAGTAATAACCGTTCTGGACATTAATGTATGTACTGTATTTTTGCTTGTAATTCCATGATAAAAGAGAAATTAATTATTGTATTAGATTACCCACAGTTCATGTTGAGTTAAATAATCTATGGCTCTGAGACCTTTCCTCTTATCCTTCTCGGTTACTTATGCAACATTTGCAGTTCACTGAATCTTCCAGATTTCCAAATACTTTGAAGTGAGGCACTTATAGTGCCTAATTAATTAATTTCAAATATTTGATATGAAATACTTTGTGATATACTGCCCCATATCCTTTTGTTGTTGTGGATGGTGAAATTCCTATTCCAGTGACATTGTGCTGTGGTTTGGATACATCGTCTTTATATTTAAAAACCAGAACAGAAAATGGAGGCTTACTATTTCTTCCAATTCTGTGTCTCCACTTGCAGCTTCGTCATCTAAATTCAGTCAGATCAGATGTCTGTATCTGATCACAAGTTTCTGTTTGCTTCTAATATGATTCTATTAAAGAAAAAAAAGTGTTGAATTTGAGTGATTTGGGTGCTATTTTAGGAAGTCCATTGTGCTCACGCCGATTTAAAAGCTGGCTCAGGGTATTACATGTTTAAGTGGCTTGTCTCCTCTGTACAACAGGTTAAAATAGCTTGAGGTTTTGAATAAAGTGTTTGATTACAGGACACAATGAGAAAGAAATTTGGGGCAAAGTTCAGAAGTGTGCTAAGATGCGTGGGGGAATCGGAACAAGACTTAAAATATTTTGAAAAACAGAATCAAGTTGTGCAGAAAATAAACCCTGAATATAAACTAAAAAGGTGATCAGTGTTGCACAACAGATTTGGGGGTTATTTTGGCTAAAGGTTTAGTAGGCATATTTGCCTAGGTGATGGCTTGAGGTTCCCTTGGCCTTGCCTTCTGTGATTTACGGGAGGTTGTGTGAGACTGAGCAGCTGATTCTTTAGAAGCAGTATTTTTGAGATAAAAAGCATTTTGTCTGGCTCATTCTCCTTTCCAGGAAGTAAGTTGAAACAATCTTATTTCATATTCTGAATATCCATTTCTACAGTTAAAAAAACCCCTAGCTGTAAGCCCCTACGGTTCATGTTTACCTGGCTCTTTGTATTGTGTATTTGTGTATAGACAAGTGTGTTTTTGAATAACAGTACTAGCAAAATTTGGTGTGTTGGGGGGGGGATTTTGGTCATATTGGTTTAATTGGCTCATGCCTGATATGATATAATCTCCAATTAAACCTTTACCTGTGTTTGGAATAATTATTGTACATTTTTCTTGTTGCATTCACACTGTATTATTTTACTTTGATGTGAGAACAGAGAGTTATGATTCTGTATCCTCTGGCTGATACATTTTAATGAAAATTTGTAAGGAATTAATATGCTTGAGATTCTTGGTCCTCTGTTGAAATAGGTTAGTAGACTTCAGCATTGTAAGGCAACTTTCTGTGCAGTTAAGGGGTAATTGCATAAATCTGGTTTCCTTATGGAATCAGGCTAAGACATTGCTTGTGTTTCTTTGTCTTTTTGCTTGTTTTAAACATACAAGGCACCATGAAAACTGGCTTATGTTCTTGTATGCTTACCTACCGCCTCTGCTGCCCTCATGATGTATTTAGGGCTCTGCTGGTTACTGTAGCTAATTTGACTCTCCAAACTTTGCACTTCTGTTATGAAGCTGAATGTTGTAGGAACCATTTTTTCTTCAGGTGAGATATTGCTGTATCCTGTAGAAGTAAACCCACCCTTTCTAACCCGCTGAATCAACTATTTAGCTCTTAGAGCATCTGCTTGCTTTTTTCCCTTGCTGTGTAAGGCTGAAGGGTCTTAATGTTTTTTTCATAACCTTCAGCGCTTTTTCTGCATGTGAACAAGTGACAAGAGACTATGGTATATCTGCCTATGTTTGTGTGCTTTTATCTCTCAGTAAATGAGAGTTAGCTTAAACCTATTGCATTTATTATAGGTAAAGTACATGCTTATGGTCAATTAGCACAGAGTTTGAACAGCTAGATTATTGTCCACATAACTTACTTGTCTACTGTCTTTGTTTCGTTTGCTGTGAGAAAGTGAAAAAAAAACAATTTCCAGGAATCACCTGGATGTTTTCTTCCTTCAGCAGCTTTCCCAGATCCTGAAAGACTTCCAGGCTCTGTGCAAGGTGGCTGAAGGAAGTGAATCATGAATATGAATCAGCATCTCCCCACCCTTATCCCCAAAATGCTGTTGCTAGGGTATTCTTTGTTTGCCACTCTTATCACATCATCACCTTTTTGAAATTCACTCTGTCATCCTTTCTTTAATTGCATTCAAATTCAGGCTGCTTGTGTTTTTTTTCAGGATCTTGACAGAATTTTGTTTTACTTTTGTATATGCTCCTGTTGTATTTTGCTGCCTCTGCTTCTCCTAGATTGTCCTTTGAGGTTTTTTTTTTCCTTTTACAACCCAGGATAAAAAGGAAGAGAAATCTAGTGTGTGTGTGTGTGTGTGTGTGTGTGTGTGTGTGTGAATACCACTGTGTATCCATAGTTAGGGTTTGGGTTTTTTCCTGTTGAATGTATCTTTTAAAATACATTGATTTTTTTTTTTGTCAGTGGGTTTTTTTTCCAGTCTGTCTCCCCCCCGATCCGTTGCTATAATAAGCAGTTAAAAACAGAACCGATTTCTCAATTCATAAAGATGAAGCCTTCATAGAGTTGATGTGTGTCACCTGCTTAATTTAAATTTTTGATACTGATTTATTTTTGAGGTGAAACTAAATGCTAACAAATTGATTAATATGTTTAGTGATCAATTGTGCTTTTTCTGGAAGAGAAAGAATGTTTGGTTAAAAGAAATAATGAGGTACAAAGTTCATAGATTATTTGGAGAAATACAATTTTTTCTTTTTAAAAGAAAAAAACAATTGGAATTAGGAAGGGAAAAGAAGCGAATGATCACTCATTTGCTTGTATGCTTCTAATGAAAGATGCAGCAGACTAATATTAAAGAATGAATTCTTGTAACCGGAGGAACTCGTGCTTCCTAAGATATTTCTTCTTTTTCTTTTTGCTTGCCCTATTTAAGCCCTGTAGCTCAAATAAGTTGAACTTCCAAATTTGGTTATCTCAGCCAGGTTGAGGAAGATATCTGGGGTATATTTTGTTTGGAGATATAACTTGTTCTTGTTTTTCAAAGTGTGACAGAAGAGTTGAAATGTGTCATAGAATTTTTATATTTCTTTTGACTGCTTACAAAAGAAATACCACAAAAGTGCTGTGTCCAAAGTGATGGAACACATTTTCGTGTTGAATATATTAGACAACTAATTAAATCAAACATTTAGGAAAATGACACTAGCTCCTATTTTAAGACAGATGAAATACAGAATTAAAAAATGTTTTGCAAGTACTTTAATAACTAGTGAATAATTCTTTGGAAGTTTTCCCCAATACCCCTACTGGTACGGACATCACATAGTGTATAAAATAATTGAATATACATTTCATTTTGCTTTTTTGATCCTTCAGCATGTAACAGAAGCAAAGAATAAGGTGTGAGGGAAAAGTTAGTTGTGGTATTTAAGGCTCTAAAAGTAGAGCCAGCTAGTTAGACCAGATCTCCTGGCATCTTGTAAGATCAAGAACGAAAGATTTTGTCTCTATTTTAAATGACATTGGCTATCATCATTTGGCAAATAAATGAAAATCCAGGCCCTTGTTTTCGTCTCTGAAGATCAGTACAAGCCTATTTCTTTTGTATCCTCGCGGTTCTCCAGTGCTGTTTTGGGGCAACAGAAGCTTTAATAGATTTTGTTTCCCGCTGGGGACAGGTGGTGGCATCAAGAGGCTGGAGCCAGCATTAGCAGCAAAAGTTTTTAAACTGAACAGATTTCTCATTGAAAAGCAGGACCGGGGGGCTTCGGTGTCTATCATAAGAGCCTCGTCTCTTCTTGGTTATTATAGAGCTTGAGCCAGACAATAGTAGTTAGACTCGGATGTTACATAGGTAAAGGTCAGGCAGTATCTAGGGGAAAACTTTACATGGCTCTAAAGTGCAATTTTCTTTCCGAAAAGCGTGAGCTTTACAGGTCCTGCCATGAGTACTGGGAGCTTTCTAATTCCACTGGTGAAATGGAAGTTGTTAAAAAGGCCGTTTTCATGGAACGGGTATGCAAGAGGTGTGATTCCAGAGACTCAAAATGAAAGATCTGTCCACTTAACCGAGATTACTTTTACATGCAGAAATATAAACAGTTTTTCTGCACTGAATATATGTACTAGTCCATGTAATAATTAAAGCTGAAACAAATACAAAAATACTGTGTAGGAGAATGGTAAATGGATAAAACTGTAAGATGTATTACTCTGGTAATTCCTGATTTTTCTTAAAACTATTTAAGAATAGTAGTGCTGTTTTGCTGGAGAAATTACAGTGTGTTTCTGCTTTGCTGTGGAAGGGATCTGTCTAGAGTTTTAGATTTTTTATAAAGCAGCTATAATAATCAGATCAAGGGTCCACCTGCCCTCCATTGTGAGAAAGATTTCTGCCCTGTTCTTGCTACCTCTTAAGTAGTTACCAATCCATGAATCAATCCTGTCTTTATCCAGTGCAATTTAGTTTCTTTAAGAGACTTTGTTAGACACGTTTTTTCAAAAGGCTTTTAATGTTGAAGAATATCAACCTGTAAGATTTGTCCTTGTACTCAGTGCCCCCTTTGAAAATTGTAATTAATTTGTTGTTAGCTAGAAAATTGATAGAATATTCGAGCAAGGAATTCTGGTGACTGGCTGGTGCTGAAAGGTGGTGCTCAGCCATGCGCTCCCACCCACTGCCCTGCGCTGGCTTCAGGGCTCGTTTGACACTCTGCTGGGGAACTAGACCAAGAGAAAATTAATGCTAAGGAGGAGGGAACAAAAAAAAAAAGTGAGTTGTGTTCTGTTGGTTTAGCTCGTTGAATGGACTTGCAGGGAAGTGCATCTGTTTTACCCAAGTGAGGTAGATCTTCTGCTCTGAGTCAGAAGAATGAATGATCCTGTGCAGCCAGGGAAAGGGAGGAAAGCCTGGGCTCTCTCTGCCTGGTGACAGCAAGCTGTTACTGGCTTACGTGCTTAAGAAATTAGGAAGTCGTCTTATAACACAAAAACGTAGAAATCTGAATTCTTGCAGTAGCCTGTCTTGCAGACAGATCTCCATGTCTGCTAAGGGATATGTCTTTAGGTTTCTGCTGTTAAGCTACATAATAATATCCTATAGAAATATGATTTTAATTGGTTCTTAATTAGTGTCTTTTTCAGTTGGCTGGTGTTGAAGATACCCCGACAGATTGGGTTTCTTTGTAACTGTGCCCTTTATATTTCTACTTTTCTGGGAAACTTGTATGTAACTATACTAATAAATTATAGTGTACATGTTAAAAAGTGATTTGGCTTAATTCCTGCTGAGGCTTTTTTCCCCTGGGGGTGCTGGAACAATTTTGTAATGCCCTTGTATTGTGGTGAAAAATGCTAGAAATTGATGATTTCTAATTTATATCAACAGCAAATGTTGAAGCCTGTAGATTTAGGCGGTGTTTCCTGACTTTCTCATATCTATTGTTCTGAACACAGAAGTTTTCAACCCTAGACAAAGTACCCTGTGGAAATATAATTGCATTTTAAATACCTGGAGTAGTGGGTATTCCAGATAGTAGAGCAATATGGCTAATAAAGCTGCTAAGCATGATTTGGGGGTGTAGATGGAGACTAAATTCAGCTTAAGTCTACCAGAACATTTATTTCAGGCTTTGTGTCTTCTGAAAGTGTATGTATATATGTATATATATCTAGTGTGTGTGTGTATATATATACACATACATATATTGCGCTGAGCCCAGAGAGGCTTTGGGGACAATGTCTGTTTTTCCACGTCGTATCTGCATATGCAATCTTATCTGAAGTTTATCTGATAAACTGCCTGTTGACAGTGAAGAGTTGACTGCCTTGCGTCATTTTGACAACTTCAATAATTGTGTAATTTTGGTTTTGTGTTTTAGGATATAAAATAATGGTAACGGGGCAACCATTTCCCTGAAGTTCAGGTTTTGAGGCTCACTGACATTATGGGTAAGTTTTGTGCACGTATCATATATTAAAAACTTAATTCTGTTGCATTTCATTCCTAGTGAAGAGCAAAAACATTTATGTAATGCCTTTTTTGTACATCCTTAGGAAATGCATACTATGGCTCTGTAACTCAATGTAATGTCTACATGAAAAGCAGTGTTCAGCTGCTTTGTTAATATGCAAAATACTTTTGGTTTTCCCACTGGAGTATAACACTGTTCCCTAGGTATTTCCTATTATGGAAAATTGAAATTCACAGTTAATATTGTGGGTATTAGGGTACTGAGCAATACTTACTGTGATCTGAATTATAATGACAATTAAAAAACCCCCAAATCTGTATATTAAAGAGCATTACTATATTGCCGTGTTATTGCTGTGCAAAAAGCTGGAACTGTCTAGATGCTCTAACTGTACTTCTCTAAATCTGTATCATGTTTCTTTAAATTTAATCTCAAGTTTTGAAATTGTACATGCTTTTTAATGAGTTGAGCATGTCGGTCTTGACTTCACTTACCGGTGTTCACACTCAAAAAAAAAAAAAAAAAAAAAACAAAACTGTGTTTCTTTGTAACTTTTACCTTCTGTTGTTATGGTAGTTTTTTCCTAACCCCATGCTTAATAATAAGATAGCTGAATCTAGGAATGAAGTACTACTTAGATTTGTGATATTCTTCAACATTATATAATATAAGATGGCTTTATTGAATTGTATTGGATACTCACTAAAGTTATGAAGTAAGTTTTGCCACAGTGCTTTGGTTGCCTTTGTATCAAGTGTGCTGCTAGTGAGTGTTGGGGATTATACCTCCCCCAACCGACTGCTAAAAAAACAGTGTTCTTCTCACTGAGCACTAGAATGCAATAAAATAAGTGAGCCTTTTCAACGGTGGCAAGTTCTGAAGGGTGTTTTATTGTGGGAATGAAGGAACTGTCAGCTGCGAGAATGCCATCAGTCTTCTAGTAAAACTTGCCTTTAGGGATTTACTTATCCTAGTAGAGTTATGAATTATGACAGCATGACTGGTGGTCAAAGTTATTAATTTCCAGGCCAACTTTCTGATCTGTTAGCAGTCTATTAAATTAGAAGACTGAAATCCCACAAACTGTATTTCCTGATTTGATAAACATATTTGCTTATATTTGAATGGAGTGTGAAGGAATTCTCTCATCTTCACTGAATACCTGGAGCGTTTGCTTGCTAATAATTATGCCGAGTTCTTTTCAGGTTCATATTTGAGAAATACTGATCTTTGTACGTCAGAGGATTTAGTTATTAATTCTTCTGCAGTCCTGTTGATTATGAAGTAGCATGAAGACATCCACTGAACAGCTTCGTAGAGAAATTGTTGCCCAGTGTTCTAGATACATGTTAAATATAGTACTGCTGTTGCGACAAGGAGTTAATACAAAGGAAGAGTGCCAAATAAATTTTGTTTACAGTGATGGCCACACAGACTTTTGAGTGCTCAAGTGCTGTACTGTTGTAAGGAGTGGAGGTGCTCCTCTAAGAGTGTCTGTGATGATGCTTCCTGTGTGCATGACACTACCCGTTTAGGACAGAACAGAAATGATACTCAGAATAAAGTCTTCGATTTTTTTCCCTTATGTTATGAACTAGAAAAAAAGTATTACTGCTACTTCGGATCTCATCATTTTTCCTTCGTATTGTTTGGACTTTATTTGAAACTGAGTACATAAAGCTTTTTCTTTTTTTTTTTCCTTCTGCATAATACAGCCTACAGTTCTGTAGAGATGAGGAAAGGCTGTCAATCTTTGTTATGACCTCGTTTGTTTTAAACTTACCTTTTAAGTATATTTGCTGTTTAAGTCGTTTATTTCCATAGGCCCTGCTTATGATAACATATTTGATTACAGCATGGCAGTAATTTTTTTTTAAATTGGCAATTATGTTTTGAAGTCTAATATTGACTTTTGGATTTTAGAGTAATGGCTGCTTAATAGTAAAATAATACAGTAATTACTTAAAGTGTAGCAGTCATTTAAACTTGTCTTTTTTCTTTTCTTTTCCCCTTCATTTTGTGAGCAGATGAGCAGCAAGCTTTGAATTCAATCATGCAGGATTTGGCTGTGCTTCATAAGGCCAGTCGTCCTGTATTGCCCCAGCAAGAATCAGGAAAACCAAAGTCATCTTCACCTAAAAAACAGGTAATCTTTTAATATTCTTACTAACCTGTTGAACACTGTATATCCTGCTGTGCCTTCTGTAATTATTCTTCTTGCCAGACCAGTGAGCATACCAAAATGGGTTATTACAGTCTCCCACATGTGCTGCCATTTTCTTTGTTCATGTTCTTAAATTAGCAGCAAAGTGAAACAGCAGTATTTCAGGACAGATCATAGTGTATGCTTAAATGACTCTAATCCTGATAAAATACTCCTATGATCTTCAATTTTACATGTATGTAGAATTTTTTTTTTCAATTGACCGGTACTAGATTCTATATTAAAATGTCAAGGTGTGCTATTATCTTTCATTTGAAATGCTTCTTCAGACTGAATTTTATAGTTATATTAGATTGTGTGGTTGTTAACTATGTCATATTAAAGGATGCCTACACAGCAGCAGAAAATAAATTTCTTCGCTTCATCTTCGGGGTATGTGGAGAACGTCTGAATTGTTTTTTCTTTGTTTGTTCATATGTTAGAAATGTGAGTTCTTTTCAGCAATGATTTTTTTTTTCTTTCTTCCTGTAGATACAAAAGACAGCTGGAAAAGTAGTGAACACTTGCACTGATAGAGTTGAACCATGATAGGGAGAGTTTAGGAGAGGAGGGTACATGGATTTTTAGCCAGATTGTTACAATAACCTTATTGAGTTAATATGTCTATTCAATTGGACCCTTAATTGGCAGTCTTATATTTCATGAAACTTCAGGTTGTACAGTCTGTGCTTAACCTGTTAAGTATCAAATCATTTGAATATATTTAGCTCTTAAACCATCAAAAGCTTATTGCTAAGTTTGTATCTTGTCCTTCTGTGGTTTAAAAGCAGTAGAGTTCAGTATATTTAGTAAACAAATGGTGCTTTACTGGCATCAGAGAATTCACTTCTGAATTGTAACTTTAGGCATTGAAGTAAGGTGCATATATTATTCAGAATGATCTGCATATAGTAAATGCTTAGAAAGTTGGAACAAAAACAGTTGAACCATTCCTGAGTTTTAAAGTGGTAGTGGTGAGGGACAAATATGCGTTTGTCATTCTGTTTAGATTTGCGAACTTTCTGTATAAATCAGGTACTTCAATTGGAAGATGTAGCATTTTGTTATTTGGACATAATCTGTGGAGTTAAATGCCTTTTTTTCTGATAATAGTTGACAATACAATTTTAATTTTAAAACTACAATTTTGCGAAACAGTTTTATTTCCATGGAACTGCAAAGGTTTACAGGAATCTTGATTATTGGGAAATTAATTGCATGAATGCTGCATAAAAGCCCACATCTGTGGGTTTTTATGGAAGTGCTTATGAAATGAGGTATGTTTCTTAAGAAGCCTGTCACATTTAATCCAAAGTGTGATCTAAATCCTGTTCTGACTAGGAAAGAAGTGCACACTGTATTTTTTCCTGTTCACTTTCCTTTTAAGAAAGTGACAAGCAGGCAACCAATACTAATCTAGTAGGTGTCACAGATTTTGTTTCACTCAAAGTATCATTACATTTTCAAGGGAAACAGGTCAAGAAATGTGCAAATAGTCTTAAATTCAGCAGCTATTATTTTGGCCTCTTATGTTTGTGCATTACTACTCATTTATGTTGCTGTCTTGCAAAAATTGGGAACAGTACAAGTGAAATCATTCACTAAGTAGTGCCCAATATCTTGTCTCAGGAATGTTTGTTGGCTGGCGGGAGCTACTGTAATAAATATTTTAAAATGTGCTTGAAAAAGATCCTTTCCTTGTATCTCAAAAAAATCTAACCTCTTTTCAGTTCATTTTCTAAATATAAATGATGATGATTAAAAAACATACAGTCAGAAAAAAAGCTCCTTTATACATAGGGAATGCGCTTATATTGTTCAGCTCCTGAAGTAAAAAGATTGGGTAATGAACTAATGAAAAATATTAAGACTGCATGATTTAAGCTTAAAAGAATGAGAATAATTGTCTTCTGTTGCTGTGAAGTGAGATGTTTTGCTTATGCCTATATATTACAGGGCACACAAAGGGGTGGTGGTGAACAGATTATTTTAAAACATTAAATTTATTTTTTTGTTATTTTTCATATCACTCAAGCGAGTGCCGATTCAAGATACAGGGTTCTTTGGTAACTGGTTTCATGCTGAATTTGAAATGAATCTGTTAAAATATACTGGTTGTAACTGGTGTGTTTACCTATAGAAGCATTCATTGTACTTCTGTTATTTTTTTTTAACACACTTTAAGCTTCTATCTGATAGCAGAGTTTGCCAAAATGTTTGGTATATCAGGAAAGGGATACTAAATTAGTATGAACTGCCTAAAGATTATACTTACGGCCTAGGATTACTGAATGGAATTTCATGGCTGTGGTTAGAAGAGGTGGTAACAAACTAATAGTTGTTGGTATATCTCTTTTGTTACAGAATGATGTTAGAGTCAAATTTGAACATCGAGGTGAAAAAAGGTAAGGTGGGAATACAGAAACAATCTTCTCTTTTATGATCAAGAACTCACCCAAAATCTATAAATAAAGTTTCAAATAAACTATTCAAAATGTGGTTCAGATACTTGAGTGTTTGGTTTCAGTTTAATTTGGATATAAACACAATTTAAGCAGAATTCAGCTGTTCAAAGTATGGACTCTAAGTGTACAAAATTCAGAAGCATCTTAACTTAGCCGTGCCTCACATGTCTTTTATATTTTACCCTTCAGATAGATGTTTGTAGCCTAGAACAATTACTTAGATCACGAGCATAGTCCTTAAAAAAGAGTAGACCAGTAAATAAGTTTTTTTTTTTTTTCACTGCATTATTATACCTAAGTGCATGCTAATATATTGTTATTCTAACACTGGAGTAAGCAACCTAGGTCTTTAAACTCAATAGTGAATTATGCTTTGGAGGAACCAACCTGAGAACCATAATGAAAAATTTATTAGAATTTGTAACAAGATTATTCAGGAAAACACCTACAAGAACAATCAGTTTAAATTTATTTTCATTTTGTGCATGAGAGGTGAACATTGCATGTGCTTGAAGTGTACTAACTTCTCTGTATATATCTCTGCTCTGATGGCTGCTCAAAACCTTTCACCTTTACTTTCAATTTCATGCACAGCTGCTTTGCAGACAGCTTGTTTTGTCTGTTTGCCTCTTTCTGAAAATATAAGCCTTCATTGTACCTACTGAGAAATGATTATGAATTAATATCTTTGAAAATACTTATTTAAAAGGGAAATAACATCTTGATAATGTTCTTTGTCAATTGAAATGGTAAACCCTTTAATCAAGAATTGCTTCGCACTGAAACTTGTACTTCTTGTTGCCGTCCTTAAGGATGTGCAATAGATCAGTGGTGCATTCATGGCAGTTGCAATATGTGGCTTCTCTTTACGGGAGTTAGAAAAGAGCAGCAAGTTCACTAGTTGTTAATGTTCTTCAGCATCTTTCTATCGCCCTTCTGAACATCACATGTAACAGTGCATCATTAATGGCTGACTGTTATAAGTAATATGGAATAAATGAGTCTTTACAAAAGCTTTAAAACTTGAGGACTTTTCTACCTAGGGATTTATTGTGAAATAAGCAGAAGTATGAATTTTAAAGGGAGAACTATTGTTTGCTCACTCTTGAGTCTGCACTAGGAGAATATAGTATATCTTAATTCATTTTTACAGTGGACTAAACTAAACAATCCAGTATGAATACAAGCATGAAGTGCATTAAATAGCTGTTATTGGATGCTGATAAGCCTAACTCTATCCTGAATTGTCTGAAGTAACTTGAATCTTCTTGCCTAGGGATACCGGGCAGACCAGGCACTTTGCTCAGCATCAGCTCTAATACTTTTGTTGCCTAAGCATGTAGACCTAAAGATAAAATAATGAAATGATGCAAGAAAAAATAAGTTATGCAATTGCTTTCTCACTAGTTTTTCTAAAAGGGAAGTGGAAAAGAGAAGTGATTCTGGAGTTCCTTTCAGTAGTGAACGTGGCAATCTATACCAGGGAACGTGCACTCTAGTGGGGAGAGTTCCAGACCTGCTAAGCAAATAGCTAACTACAGTGAAAACTGATTTTTTTTTTTTTTTTAATATTTGGAAGCAAACTAGCTTCTAGCCTTATTTCAATGAGAAAGTATTGTTCCCTGAGCAGTGTACTAATTAAAACACCAATAAAAGGGACAGTCAGCCTTTGCTAGTTTTTCTGCTTCACAGAATCTGAGTGTTGTTTCTTCTTTGAATGTGTGAATTAAATCTGCCTCACTAGCTTAGTAACTTTTTAACTTTTTTTTAACTTTTCTGTTTTGATGATGTTCTTTCTCAAATAATAGAATTGTTTCCTGTAGTGAGAAGTCGGTTCTGGGCATTTTGGATCATTCGTCTTGGAGAGACATGCAGTTAACAGAAAATCTGAGTCATTGACAGTTGCATGATTTTTATGGGAATGTATTTAAAGAACCACAGTCAGTGTGCATGGACTCAGAAGTTTAACTATGTAATTTATTGTAAAGATGATATTTAGTTACCTTCTACAGATACAGAGGTCTTCTGGACATGTGAAAAATGAGGACTGTAGAAGTAATTCCTTTCTGCTGCTTGTGCTTGTCAGCCTATGGTACTCCAATGTTTTACTTCTATTTTCTGAAATAGAAAGTTTAGAATTTTCTAAGAATTTACCTGCAGAATGGAGTCGTGCAAAGCATTAACTTGAGAAAGAAGCCAGAATGCAAGCAAATAAAATACTCATAAGGGGATTTGATTTTATGCTTGACTATCCTTTTTAATTCTTTCACTGCTTTTCTCTCTTTTTTTAATGATTGAAAATACAGAGGACAGTGAATAGAACAGACACTCTTTGTTTTTAGTAATAAATTTAATTCTGAGAATATTCTTAAGTAATGAATTACCAACTTATCTTGAGTAGTGGACAAAAATTCTCTACAACTTAAATTGTCTTTCAGGATCCTGCAGTTTTCCAGACCTGTCAAGCTAGAAGATCTTGCAGCTAAAGCTAAAGTTGCTTTTGGACAGACTATGGATTTGCATTACAGCAATAATGAGGTAATAATCTGTATTTTCTAAATTCTCAATCTCTTCTTTGCTGATTATTTCAGGATAGGGATCTGCTCTCATTAGCAGTGTGGACCAGTTCTGTCATGAAACTTAATTCTTTTATGAAAGCCCAGATTTCTAATGTGTGTGCCCTCAAATATATGTTTGTCTAAATTAATGTAGACAGGAGATGTATGAAGTGTTTTATGGGGAAAGTCGTATGTTAATGGATCAAGTCTGAGACTTCTTTGGGAATGAATAAATTCTGTTCTTGCTCTGCCATCGTCTTGTTGCGAGGCTTTGGGAAAGTCTTTCGCTCTCTGAGCTTTGTCTTGTTTGTAAATTGGAAATAATGTTTCTCTCTTGTACATTGATTTTTAGTGTTACTAGGAAATTGCAAAAATACTGTTTTGTAACATTACATTGGAGAACTGGACTCAACTGTTCTGCTTAAAGTGTCTGGTTGGCAAAGATTTTCTGGCATCAAACCAGTTACGTCTGATCAAGATACTTCCAGCTTTCCTTTTGAAGTATAGATGGGATTGTTAATAGAAAATGTGTTTAGGGATGCAGGATCAATTCTTAGGAGTTCATTCTGGTTTTGGCCTTGAGTCAGCAAAATACTTGAAGGATTATTTGGACGCTTAGTTATGCACAGTGTAGTTACTCCATTTAATCTGTATCTCTGCTGAAGAAGATTCCTGTAATTGCTGTTTGTTGGTTACTAACTAGCTTACCAGGCACTTCTGTGAAACTGATCCTCAAGATGAAAATTCCTACAGAAGGCTTCTGGAGATTAGGAAGGTCAGAGGAAATAGGCATTTATGATGCTTAGCCTCAGCTCCTTTCCCGAGTAGCTGTTTAGGCATTTGAGCAGGTTTTCTACTTGTCGTCATCTGCTCCAGTTGGACAATCATTCCATCATGTTTCAGAAGTGTGCTGGTAATAATCTGCTATTAACATTAGAACTGCAGCATAAAACGAAGAGTATGCTCATTTCATAGTTACCAAGACCTTCCTCTCTCCATCTGTTTGTTTCTAGCCATAAGGAAGACTTTTGAGGTAAATTTGGTCTGCACAGTATCTGTTTTGATGATGTCCTACTTGACTGGTCCCTAAAATTTTCTATATGATTTGTTTTCTTTTTGTTTAAACAGTACTGTACTTCATCTGTTGTTGTACTGGAGTATCATTGAGACTATCTGTTTACAGATAGAATAGATTTTTAAAAATCCATATTATGCTGTTCCTTTATTACAAATAAGTTGTAATTTACACTAATCATTGTAGAACTCGGATCCCGAGTGCATTTTAACTGCATGTAATTACCTGTTCTAAAGAAACACGTATGCCTAAAAAAAACATGTACGCCAAGTTAATTCTAATTAATTAGAGCCAAGTTAGTTCTAGTAAGGACTGCATTTGTTCCATGTGGCTCTCATCATGCCTGATACTTTTCCTTAACAAATTCTGTTATTCAGTGGAGAAATTATGTAAATAATACTACTTCAGACAAACATAGTTGTAATATTTATTGTGGGATAGAAAAATAGGACTTATTTTTATTCATACTTTTCATGTGCTTGCAGTAATTTTGAGGATGGAAAATACCTTGATGCTGTTGCACGTTTTTCTGAATCTGTAGAAAATTAAGCTGTATATGCAACACAGTTGTTTCCTCATTGTGAAGGCTTGTTCCACAATGCTGTACTCTTTGAAAGCAGAATTAAGGTTGTGCTTTAGACTTTTTTCCCTGTACATTTTGGTGGTAACTTGACACATCGTTAATAAATTTTATTTTCAAGTTATTTGGAATGAAAGGAAAGATAGTATCAATTCACTTGTTCCCCCTGCTCTTAACTTCCTCTTTTCTTGTATCCCATTTAAGATGTCTTTTCTCTCTCTCTCTCTTTCTTTCTGTAGCTTGTCATTCCATTAACCACACAGGATGACCTAGACAAAGCTGTTGAACTGCTTGACCGTAGTGTTCACATGAAGAGTCTCAAGATACTGCTTGTAATACATGGAAATACACAGGTATGATTTGACATTCTAAGTGTCTGTCTTTCCTCAATTTTCAGATGAAAATGTAACTTGTATCCTTTGTTAAAGATGACACTTTTCTCATTATTCCGATAGTAAAGATTCTGATATTAGAGATTGCTTCTTCAGTTTTCTTTATGCATGTATTAGTATTTTGTAGTGAGTCAAATTTAACTTTTCATGAATACCATTCCTCTCTTTGTGTATGCTCCTCCTACAGTGGTAGAAAAGTGTTCCTTACTAGAATGATGATATGATACAAATTTGAGAAGTGCATGGGGAATTTTAAGCAATTATTGTTGTTTGAAACCGTTTTCTAAGTGAGATTTCAGGTGCCACTCCTCTGTGGAAAGGTAAATGTTGTAGAAAGCAGCAAAACAGTGATCTGTAAAAAACAGTGGTCTGTAGCCTGAATAATGTTATTTTGATATTATCTAACACACCATAGTCATGATACTGATAGGATTCTGAATACTACTACATAATGAACAATTGTGTTTAAACTTTATGAATGAGCTACTAAAATACAGAAATTTTGGTATAAATTGTCTAGCTTTCTTTCAGCTGCTTGAAAAAAAGGATGCTTTGCATGAAGCTTTTACATATTTGTGAAGTATTTTTATTGTCAGGAGTATAAAATAAAAATCACAGTTTGTAATGTATACTCATTTTTAGTCGCCCAGCGTAAATAATGTGGAACCCTTGCCCTCACTGGAAGATTTAGATAATACAGTGTTTGGTGTGACAGAAAGAAAAAGGCGGCTTTCTGTAATAGGTAAGCTATATGTTCCAGTACCTTTAATTGTAAGAACTTCTCTTTTGTGATATTCTTCGTGAAGATCTCGCGTTCAACACAGATTGTGTATGTTTCTCTTGCTCATCATTGATTCTTGATACTATAGAGTCTGCGCTCTGAAATGCTGTAGCAGTGAATTTCTACTTTTAGGAATCAAAGGTGGTTTAAACTTGTAGTATAGAAAATAATAAAAAAAATCCACATGGAAATAAATCTATGTAGAATTGTTTGAGTTAACAGACAGGTTAATTTTATATTCCCTATTGCTCATCTGAATTTTATGATTCTTTTCTAGTATATCTTCATATCCTGAAAAATTAATGTTAATACTACCATTTATTTTCAGATATAGAAATGAGTTACCAAACAAATTTGTTTATATGGCATTATGTTTTTGATAGGTATTAGACTTTCATATTTTTTTAATCTCAGTGTGCAAACTTATTTAAGATACTTCTCTGGTAGTGGTATAACCTTTTTTCATGTTTTCAGGTTGGTATGATGTTAACTTCCAAATTTAATTATGAAACTAGAGTTTAATGAACAAATTTTTTCAGCCTATTTAATTTTTTGTACATGTATACTAAATATATGTATTCATGCTTTGGAGACATAGCATGCTACAAAGAAAAGTTGAAACATCTCAAGATTTGGAAGGAATTAGTTGACATGGGAAAAGAGTGGATGTTTTTTTGTTTTGCTCTCAAGCTTTCATAATTCCTGGATTACAGGTTTTAAATGCTATATGTAAGTCTTATATTGAACAGACATTTGGGAAATATCTAAAGGAAAAAGTGATCCAAGCAGGCTCAGGGCCTATGAAGCATTTGAATAAAGCCTCTGCGTTTTGCATTAGCGAAGGGATTCTTACTACCCCTTTTCTTTTAAAAGGCTCTAATACTCGTGATAGGAGTTCACCTCCCCCAGGATACATTCCAGATGAGCTGCATCAGGTCGCCCGAAATGGGTCCTTTACCAGTATCAACAGCGAGGGTGAATTCATTCCAGAAAGTATGGATCAGGTATGTGTATGACTTATTAAAGTTCTTTGTGAGTGAGACTGATGAAATACTAGTTGTCATTCTGTTGGAAAAGTTTGCAGACTGGCTAAGAAAGTGAAGTGATAAAAATCTCGTGTCGTTGTGGGATGACCCTGGTGTATTGGAGAGGTGATCTGAAATAAACGTAATGGTGTTGAAGGACGGTTTGAAAGTTCTGCGTGTAGTTTTGAATACTCATCTGGGCAAACAGAACATGACATGCAGTGCACATTCTGGGGAATCACAAGCTGAATATGAATTGTTGATGTGATGTTCCTTTTGAAAAAGGCAAACATCATATTGGACTATATAAGCAGTAGTACTGTTTGTAAGACACCAGTTCTTTTGCGCTGTGTGGCATTGATAAGACCTCAGCTGGATTACTTTGCTTTTCAGCACTGCTCTTCAAGAAGGATATTAGAAAGAACAGAAGAAAAAAAAGATGAGGTGCAGAAAACATGATCTATGTGAAGAGGTTAAAACAATTATGATTGTTTAGTCTTGTAGAACCTGGTTTGTCTCTGTAAGTCTTCAAATATTTGAATATGTTGCTACAGGGACAAAGATGATATTGCTCTTCATTTTCATGATAGATAAGTAAGCTAGCACTAGGTATAAATTATAGCAAGAGATGTCTAGGTTAGAAAGCACAAAAAAGCTTTCTTCTAATGAGAAGGATACCTAAACAAGATTCACTCCACAACTTCCTCAGATAATCTGTATCAAGCAAGGTTTTAAACAACAGATTGGATAAGCATCTGTAAGAAGTTATTTGGACTCAGCTGACGGTGTTTTGGGGAAGAGGCAGGGGGTGGAGATGGGCCTGGTCTAAATCACCTCTGAAGTCCTTTCCACAGTTATGATTTTTTTGTGAGGATCATAAATGCATGGTATTTTATTCCCCTTATCCATGTGCTATGTTGGCAGCATATCAACTTACTTAGCATGTATAAAAATCCTGCTCTCTGAATAGCAATATTCCCCTTAAAAACAGTCAGGAAGAGATGGAGGAATGTAAGGGGTCACAGAATTGGCAATGGAGAAAGAGATATTTTAAGGGAAGAAAGAATAGTGGTGCTGCATACCCAAATCATTTCAAGTTCTTGTTGACTTTGGCACTTTGTTCACAAATGGCAACAGGCAGTGGTTTTTATGAGTTGAGTAAATGAGAGACAGATGATAGAATAAAAATAGAGCAAAGAGATTGTGCAACAAGTTGCACAATGTAAATAGCCAAGCTGGGAATAGAGACTGCATCTCCTAACTTCCAGACTGATCACCACGTGGTCACATCCAGCCCAGGCCGAGATTCATTCAGAGAAAATGATTACTTTTGGCGTGGGCAAAGTCGTTCTTGGTCACTGACTGGTCAGATAGACAGATGAGCTCTGAGGGCCAGGATGTCATTCACTCCAGAGTATTTAAAAAAACGTGTAACGTGTCATGTAAGCATCACTGTGTGAGCTGTCTGCAGGGTTTAAACACAGGAATTTTACTTTCATAAGAAGTCAGATGAATTCAGCCTGAGCAGCCATAAGGGTGTTGGGACTCCATATCCTCTGTTCATTCCCTTTCCCCTAAGCTGCCGCTGCACGTTGTCAAGAGCTGAGCGTGCTGCTTACATCTGTTGAGCCTCCCCGGCCCAGACCGGAAGGGAATTCGGGAGTGGAAGTAGAAGAGAAGAGAATGAATGATGAAGAAACCAAAAACTTCCGCCTGGCAGTGTGTGCTGTGCTGCTGGGATGGCAGCGAGGGAGAGAGGATGGCCACTGCCTCCCCACGGAGCTTTGCTGCCTCTTGTGCCCTCCTGTGCTTGCTGCAGTGGCAAGGCCTCCCCTGTGCCGCGCTCGGGTCTGTCGCAGCTCAGCCAGTCGGTCTGTTCTTCTTGCTCTCACAGCAGCCCCCCTGCTCCTTCCCAGGGAATGGGTGATGGGTTAGATATGGAAGCCAGGGGCTGCCATTTGGACCATACTGCATTAAGCTGTAGGGGTAATTCATCTGGCAGAACCAGTTGACTTTTTTTTTTTGCCTTTTTGGGTGCCCTGTTCAACATGAGAAAAGAGAAAGATAACTGCTGAACCTATGGTGAATGTTATCCTTCCCAATATGGAGCTTATTCCACATGTCTGAATTTGCAGAGTACAAACTTGTTCTCTGGACACTATTTCTTTAAAAAGTCCTTGATGGGTACTCAACAATGCGTGTTCCCAGGATTTTTAAGATGCAGCACAGACCACAAAAATTGGAGGTGTAAACAATTAACAGCAATAGACTGCTGTCCAATTCATAGAAAATAACAAATAGGCTATGTAATATATTGCAATAAATTATATATTAGGAAGCTTAGAACAAGCCCTAAGACAACAGATAAGCTTTTCAGTCTGTTTTTGAGAGGTAGGCTGGTTAAATTGACAGGTGTATGCTAGATTCAAGATCCACATTCTGTTTCCAGTTCTTCTGAAAAATAACTCTTTAAAATATTTCAAATTCTTTTGCTGCAAAAGAGAAGGGAGTGATGTTTGCCTGTCATTGCACTTTGGGCATTAAAGGTGGTAGTGTGCAGTAAACAAAATGAATATCAGCCAGTACAAACAGCTGGTAGTCAAGAGTCACCTCTTGACTACCAACCCACTTCTGTTTTTTCTAGATTAGAAATTGAACAACAGAGAAAGTAGCATTGAGTATAATTTTCATTATTTAATAGATCTGGCCTAGAATTTCAGATTTTATGACTTTTTCAGACTGATAAATGGGAGATTTCACACAGCTCATGAATATTGATTATTAGGTCATCAGAAATGTTACAGGAAAAAAATTTGGCTTCAGTGCTTTTTGTAAACTCCAGTTTGAGATTAAATGTTTATTTTAATTGAAATGGAGAATTTTGCTTTGGATGAAAAAGAAGAGCATTTATAAATTTTATGTGTTCTCCCTCTTTCTCCTTCCATTTTCTGTTCAGTTTTATTTCCTGCACAACTCATTTGGAGTCTTAGAGAATATAATTTAAAAGCTTCTCAGAGTATTCTATTTCTGATGTTTTGTGCAGCTTAGTTGCCCAGACTTAAATCACTGCAGAGATGATAAGTTGCATCCATGACACTCTTTGTTATATTTGAAGTTCTTTCTTTGGTGCTGACAACACTTTTTTTTCAAAACACTGTCAAAACTGACCACTGTCAAAATATCATTTAGAGGTCTTATTTTTGTTATTTTGTTAAGCTACTTTCATTCAGGTATTGTTACGTATTAAAATAGACTACAGAGTATGCAGGAAGAATGTAGCATTATAACTTTTAATTTCCAGAACATGATAAAGAATTCCCTAATTATATTCTAGTTAGATGAGAGAGAAATGACAGAATCCATTCAGCAAAAAGAACTGCACGTAATGGAGGTTCAATTACAGCAGCTAACTTTTTGTTGGCTCTTGTAATTAATACAGTTTTTGTTTTCTTTTATTAGCAGCTTCAAAGCAAGACCCTTAAAGCATTTCAAAAAACAAAAACTTGAACTTGTTGGTCTCTCTCTTTGTTATTTATTAGATGCTGGATCCATTGTCTTTGAGTAGTCCTGAAAATTCTGGTTCGGGAAGCTGTCCCTCACTTGACAGCCCTTTAGATGGGTAAGAATTACTTAGATTCATTATCTATTTTACTAGATTGCTTAATGTACCAGTTGTAACATATAATAACTCTTCAACTTTTACTGACCTGCTTCTAGAAATTCTTCCGTAAGTTACAGAACATTTAGAAAGCGTATTGAAACTTAATTGCTTACTAACGCATGGAAAAGAGATGTAGCCCCCCCCCCCCCCAAAAAAAAAAAAAAAAGAAAAAGATTTAAACTTGAAACACAGGACTTCAGATGCTACAACAAACAACGTATAAAAGTTTTTACTAAATTTTGCCAGGCTTGTTTTTATATTATGATCCCTAGCAGTGAGCTGCCTGATTAGGTTTACATTTCTGAGATACTGTTATATGTAGGAAACTTCTTCTTCCAAGGATGGTGGTACCTGATTCAAGAAAGGGGGTAGAATCATTTAAAGACTTCAACAGGCTACCCTCTCCTTTTCTTTACAATTACTGTCCATTCCTCTCTCCTTGTTCCTGTTGCAGACTTTCCACTTATTTTTCCTTGTTTAAACCCGCCAGTTAGCAGGAGGCAGCCTGTACTGTGGTGGATCTGGAGCTCTGTTCTGATTGACCTTTCAGGAGATAGGTCTGTTTGAGAGGCTCACTGTCCACAGTTTCTCAGCTGCCAGGTATACCAAACAGAATATACTTCTGTTTGGCTTCTGGTGGGTCAGGCAAATAACTTTGAGTGTTAGGTTGTGCAGATTGACTACTTGTTTATTTAATACAGGTAAGCAAATAATACTGCTAATTAAATATTTGTATTTAATTAGTTGAGAGGTAAAAAGTTGTATATCGTTGCCTGTGGTGATTAGTCTGAGCTATAGGATTGCTATTAGTATACTTTTTTTGAATGTTACAGGTTTTCTCACTTAGAAATATATTGCAAATACAATTGAACATCTTACAGATTAATCGTTGGTTTTTTTGTTGTTTAAAGCAGGATACTCACTGTCAGAGACGAATTTTGCTGAAGAAATAAGCAAATAACTAGTTGTCATAAGCTTGCTTAGATTAGGTGTTCAGAATGACAATCACTAAACTTGAGTTAAACTCTTTGTTCAAAACATGTTATGTACAAATACATACTTTTGAACTTTAACTCCACCAGTCTGGAGTGGGTTGGTGGTTCCACACGTTGTATCAGTCGTATATGCACAACAGCCAGTTACAGCTGAGGTAAATTTTTCTTTTCCAAACTTTTATGTTTGGAGGAGATCACTGTGGATGAATTTGTTTTTCTTCCAGACATGCCACAAAGTTTATCTTTCCTAGCAAGCCTTTAGAGGTGGTTTGGGGTCCATACATGGAGGGGTAAGAGACTGCAAGGTAAATTTGATAGGCCCTCCCAGTATGTTTCGGGGAAGGTATTTCTCTTCTGTGGGATAGTATGTAAACTGGGTTTGGAAACTTGAATTTAGAATATGGATACATTTGGTAATCTTTTAAAAGTGTTTTTGTTTTGAGTGGTGAGAAGCGTAGCTAGACATCAGATGAATCACCTCAGGACCTCTTGGTCTTCATCTCTTTGCGTGTGCAAAGAAGCAACAGCAACATTTCCCTACAAGAGAAACGGAGCTGAGCGAGAATAACATTTAGCTGGAAGACGCTGGTTTCCAGATGCTTTGTAACCATAATGCTTGGGACTCCACACGTGTTAGAATTGCAAGCTTCCATGTCAAGGAATGCTGTGCAAATAGCTCTCTAGGAAGCCAGCATATTGGAGATTGTGGAGAAAGAACTTGATGATACTGCATACTGGCTAGTGTCATAGGAGCTCAGATACCTAATTTGTAGCAGTTTTATTTTACAGACTGCAGTAGCTCCTTTTTGAGTACAACATATCAAATCTTTTTTTTTTTTAATGCAGTACGTGGTTGATTAGAAACAAAACATTAAATGAAAGGTAGATCTTAAACTTTTGACCCAGAAGCTGATTTTACAGTAAAATTCGTCTTGCATATCTCCATTTTTCTAGAATAAAAAGGTTTAGCAAGTGGCTTATTTTGATAATATATTAAAGTTTTGTAGAGTTAATACACTAGTAGAATTATAGGTACTTCTAGCTAGAATGTGTGATTTGAGGACACAAACACATTTGGTCTTAAAAGTTTTTGAGTTAAATAATATATTTCCATTTCACAAACAAAAGAATATTAGGCATGAAAAATATTTTGTGGCTGGAGTGTAATAGGTTATACACAGTAGTTAGGATAAAAATTCTGCCACTTGCCACATTTTGTTTTTTGTGAGGTCATGGTGAGTAGAGAGGAGGGGGAAACAAAGCAATCCTAATTCAATTTATAATGTTTCTCCTTCAAAACCTTCTCTGCTTTTTTCTTCTCCCTCCTTAGTTTGTCCCATCTAATTAGTCTGCATTCTTCCCCCCTCCTTCCCCCCCGCCCCTCCATTCAGATATTTCCTACAAGAGTGCAGCTTTTGCGTCTCTATTTAACTTCTGTTACCTAGTAGAGAAATTCTTAACAGAAAAAGGAGGATGCTGGTTTTGTATGCTTATGGAAATATACTGTAATGGGGGGTTCTGTCTGACTGGCAAATCCCATCTATACCTTTTGATAGTTGGGAGTTGTGTAACTGCAACTGTAGGTAGGAAATAATGGGATCACACAGGAAGACAAAAATTCTTCAGCATTCTGTAACTTAGTACAGTTGTTCTCTTAATCCTATGAGTTTCATAGAAGAAGAAAAACTTTGAGAAATGTTGAAAGGTTCTGCATTTCCTTGGTTAAGCTTTGTCAAGAATGTATGCTGTGTAAGAGATTTTGCCAATATATAAATCTTGGTAGTTAGCTATGAAGGTGTTAAAACATAACAATGTTCCTATGTGGCTTTACTTGTGATAACTCATGTTTTTATTAATACCATTGCTCCCTAATACAGTCTGCTGTATTAATACATATAGCTCAAAAAGCAAGCTTTTCCATTGTTACTGATCTTCAGTTATTATTGATACCTAGTAGATTTGATTTATTTTTTTAAACTGAGGTTCTGTGTCTGTAAACAAGGGCACTAACTTGTATAGCACTAAACTTTTATCAGTTGTAAGTAATTAGTAAGACTAAATGTTTTGAGTACTTCATTAGATTAACAGCAGTTTTTAGATGCTGTATGTTTTTACACTTCTAGAGACAACTATCCCAAATCTCGGATGCCAAGAGCACAGAGCTATCCAGATAATCATCAGGAGTTCTCAGGTAAGCAAAATCACTGAACATACTAGCTTTCCAAAATGCATTCTTTTGCAAGTAATAGGGCTTAGAGGGAAAGTCCACATGGAGAGGTAACATATTATGCATACATAATATGGTAGTAAACAATCCAAATACCAGTTACACACAATAGAAGATGCCATGAAGGATAAGATCTTTCTTTGCACACTCTTTCTTTTAGCTCATCACATGTATAGCACTGTTACTAGCGTGTATAATACAACAGACTTGCCTCTCTGAAAACAACAAGTGATGCAGTGGGTGAAGGCACACAACTGTGAGTCAGACTGGACTGTAATGTCTGCCCCTAAATTACTGCATAACCTTGGTTAATTTATTTAATGTTGGAGCCTCCATTTTCTCCTCTGTGAAATGAGAATCATTTTTAAGTGCTCATGATTGCTGTAATGGAAAGTACTGCAAAGAGAAAGATTGAAGGAGGACTGTGCTGGGCCTATAAATTAATCAGTCATCACTACTAATGTTGTTTTCATACCATACTCTGGCATGAATCCAAATTGTTGTGCATGGTTCAGGATACCAACTGTAATGGGTAACCTTGCAAGTGCTCTGAGGTGTCTTTTGTGGGCATGCCTTGAAATAAAATTATACTATTGAACAATAATTGGCTTCCAATGAATCTAGGGTGTTTATTGAGTATTTTTTTACATTATTGTATATTTTAAGGCTTCTTTTTATGTTGTTTATGAAGCTTTTATCCACATAATCACGCAACTGTAATGTTTTCCTTTTACGGGTTCTAGAGGGCTTAACAGACTACATCACTCTTAAATTCTTTGCACTGTGTTTAACGTTTACATTGTACAGATAAACACCAAAAATGTGGGAAATGTCAGAAAGCAGTTTGCTTTTGGTAATCTTAATTTAGCCTATTTGTGTTTATTCGTCATGCTAACTTTTTTAATAAGATCATGTAAGAGTGTTCTTCTGGATGCTGCTGCCCAGCACCGGATGCCCTTGTTTGTTAATGATGGGATAGACAGCAGTCATTTAATAAGTACACACTCAGTGCCTGTCCTCATCAGTTGGTGTGTAACAAAAGCAGAATAGCATGCAGAATCAGAACAAATGTCCATCTGGCCCAATCTTCTTTCTCCTGCCACAACCAGTATCGGGCTTCCTTAGACAAGCGTGTAATACTCCTTCCTCAGAATGTATTCCCAGAGGTGTTAGGCTTTAGGACTTTGCCAAATGCAGGATGTTCTTTTGTGCTTTGGGTTTTTCTTCCATGAATTTGTCCAGTTCTTCTTTGAACCTATGTAAGTGGGGGTTTGTTTGTTGGGGTTTTTTTTGTTTGTTTTAAGCATCCACTGTGTCTTGTGGAAAGAAGTTGTACAGCTCATTGTTTGTTGTATGAAGTGTTATGCCCCTCGTGATTTATTTTTTATAGACCTCTCGTCGCTCCTTAAGCTATTGCTCTTTTAGGCTGTGGAGCCCTACACTCCTTACAGAGAAGTAATTTTGTATCTTTGATCATCTTTGCACTTTTAAATCTTTTCCAATTTTACTAAATCCTTCTCTGAAATAGAGTAGACAAAAGCTTTGTTCAGTATATCCTCATAATTTATAGTGTTTAATTTGCTTCTCAGCCAACACTGAGTGTTGAGCTGATGGTTTTTTAGAGCTCTCTACTAGTCTGCACTGGATTTCATCTGCCATTTTAACAACCAGTCACTTGGACTCCTAAGGTCTTTCTGGAATTCCTCTGTTGGCCTTATTGCTCTGAATAACATCATCACATCACTAGTCATTGTTCTGTCCGGAAAATTCAGGCTTAATTAAACTGTGTGTGTTGTCGCCCAGATCCCTCTGAAACTGTTGACCATTCACTCTTATCCTCTGTGCTTATCTTCTAACCAAATACTTATCAATGAAAGACTTTCCCCTTTATCTTATGATTATTTTTCTCCTTTAATAGGCTTTTAAAGGAGGACCTATTGAGTGTATTTTAGTAGTTCAGGCTGCGTTGACTCTTTGTCAGTGTATATTTGTCAGTGTCAGTGTATATCATATTTAGGCATCTTTTATTCTTTGTAATAGTTGCTGCCAATTTTCATGCTAGTGAACTGTAATTTCCCAGAATTTCCCTATAAAGTATTTTAAAAATTGGAGTTATTAGCCATGCTGCAGTCCTCTGATACTCTTTTAAGCAAGAGATTACTTGAGCTATTGAATTCTTGAGATCCTTTAGAACTTTTGAATGAATATCCTTTATTTCTTGTGATTTGTTACCATTCTGTGGATTTGCTCTGTAATCTTGTCTGCTTTGACACTTCACTTTGAAATGTATCCTCTGGTATGTTGTCGATGTTGAGACTTATAATACAAAACTGATTTATTCAGTATGCTTTTGTCACATTTTTAATTTTGAAATATATTTTCTTTTTATTTTCTAGTAGAGTATGATATCCCAATATTTGAGAAATTTGGAAAGGGTGGGACTTATCCTCGAAGATATCATATTTCCTACCATCAACAAGACTACAATGATGGTAAGAGTTCTTAATTAACCTGTTAAGCATCTGGTTGTAACTAACTTCTTTGAAGAGCAGTGTCCTTTCTTTATTCTAACGCTGTAGTCATCTTTGAATCTTTTTTTTTTTTTTTTTTTTTTTTAATTCAAAACAAATCCACAAACTGCCCTTTTTCTTCTCTTTTCTTTTTTAACTGCTCCTAATTTTGGTCACTTAAACCAGCTTATGATTCAGGCATTTATCACAGATGTATCTAAGTACTAGGCTGTTTTCTTCCAGTCAGAAAGTTGAACCAGTAAATTCCATGATCATTATATCATGTTGTGGAAAATTGGAATTATGTGCAGTTCATTAAATGTATGCATACAAATATTTGCATAGTAGTTATTTTTCATGGTGTTAACACTAGTATTCTTTGTATATTATTGAAGGTCGTAAAACTTTTCCAAGAGCCAGAAGGACTCAGGGAAACAGCTTCCGATCGCCAGTTAGTTTCAGTCCCACTGATCACTCACTGAGCACGAGTAGTGGGAGCAGCGTCTTTACACCAGAATATGAAGATAACAGAATGAGGAGAAGGGGAAGCGATATAGACAATCCTACCTTGTCAGTCATGGACATCAGCCCACCCAGTCGCTGTGAGTTAAGGCATTTTGTGAACTCCACAATAAAAACTCTTTTATCACCTTCCAAATACATCATGTCAAAACTAAACATGTCATCAAAATAAATGCAACTGAATAATGTTTTATCTCTCTAGTAGGAAAAGGCCAAGACTATATTTTCAAGCAATTTTTTCTTTGCTTATTGTGCCAACCTTCATGTAGATTTTTCACATGGAATTTACATCTGTGTTAACAAATCACTAAGAAAAAAAAGATTCTGATATATTAGACTATTGAGAACCCAAGAAGTGTCACATAGGATGCGATCACTATTTATTTTTGCTCATGTTAGTCAACTTTTCTGGTAAATTGTAGTCTCTAGTTTGTATTGTTTTATATTTGCTCCTGAAATACCACCATAAATATACTTTCTATGATGACTTTTGTAACTTGTACATTTTAATCATCCCTTGTTTCTTAAAAAGTGTTAGTAAGTTTCCTTAACATACTTTGTCTCTTTCAGACTAGCTGTTACTAATTCCTTCAAGTACCTGTCTGTCTATACTGGAAATCATTCTGAGAATGAATTTAACTCATAGTTTTCCATCTTAAAGGAAGTCTTACTAACCTTTGTAACTTACATGAAGAACTTTAGGACATGCAGTCTTTGTTGTTGGAAAAAACAGTCTTTTTAAAAAAATTATTTTCTGTGTAGTGCATTTTTTTTGTCCATCAGCTGAATAACAAGCTCATTTGAAAACCAAAACATACTTATATTTTCAGCACCACGAGCTCCAACTAACTGGAGACTTGGTAAACTGCTGGGTCAAGGTGCATTTGGCAGAGTATACCTGTGCTACGATGCTGATACTGGAAGAGAACTTGCTGTTAAACAAGTTCAGTTTGATCCTGATAGTCCAGAAACCAGCAAGGTAAGCGATGAAAAATAGGGAGTTTGTAAAGGGTTTCTGCTAAAGTGGTATGCTCTAGACTAGACTCATGTTGTTCCTTTCCCTGAATGTCATGAATACTTTAAAATGTGTTTTCTTTTCATGACTTTTTAGGAATCCTGTTTTATTAATACCTTGATGAATTAATTTGATTAACTCATTTTAGTGCTGTATCGTGTTTTTTCATTTTCAGATGTATCCTTATGCAGTGAAAATGCATGACCTAATTTGGGGCAGTTTCTGCTCATAAAATAAGCAATCTGTTGTGAAGTGTGTTTTGAAATAGATAATTATTTTACTTAGTATAGGAACTAGAACAAATTGCATTTATAAACAGAAATTCTGCCCTTATTTAAGTGTTGTTCCTGAAAATAAATTTTCAAGGATTTTTTATTTTGCTATGAAGACAGCTCGAGATTCTTATCCTGCCAGTCCTAGCTGCTAGTTTCCACCTGTCCCTCCATAGTTTACAGTCCTTTTAGTTGTAACAGTACAACTGTTCATGGTTGCTTGTTAAACCAGAATCTACAGACATCTTTGAGGTGGAATTAAAATTTTTAAAAAATCACTGGAATGAGTCAGGTTAAAAAAGAAAAACTTTGTTTCTGAAAAATCTCATGGAATCACACCCTGAGGCTGTTGGAGTGTTCATTTCAAGTTCCCCTTGTGCTTGGTAGTTTGTTGCATAAAGGTGTTTTGTTTGTTTTGATTTGTTTTTCAAGGGGGGATAAGGTGTAGAAAGCTATAGGTTTGGGGGAATGGGTTGCTGGGCTTTTTTGGTAAAGCTTTGGGCATCAGGGCTAGCTACTGTTCTTGGCAGTACTTCTCTCTGAAGAGCACAACTTTTGTTGACGGTTTATCATCTCTCTGAAATTGAGCTTGTCCTTCAAATACTGGACGTTGAAGAAGAGAAACAATGTAATTAGCGCTAGTTTTCTGTTTCTTTTTTCCCAAATTGTATTTGCTGCTTTTTACAGGATGGAAAAAGAATTATTAATTTTCCTGAATTAGGACTGCATTCTACACTGTGGGGAGCATGGCCTGGGGAGCGATGGGTGTAAGCATTATTGCAGAATCGAGTGGCTACCAGTTATAGTTGCTGTTACTAGTGATGTCGGATCCAGAAAAGCCAAGAATCACTTGCGCTGTAGATTTCTAGTGTAGTTGTTGTTGCTATTTCTTTAAAAATATAAGAAAACAGCTGATTTTGCTTTGCAAATGGTTAAATATAAAAAAACTGCAGGATCTCTCTTGTAGAAACAGTTTTGTAACCTCACTTACCATAGCATTTTGTAATGTGCATCTGTCAGTGTCAAAAATCTGTTTTCCTTCTAACTTCAGAAATATGGGGGGTATCATCAGTAGACTGTGGTTAAAAAGTAAATTTTGATGAAAGGCTTTTGGGTGAAATCTGGGATCCTTTGAAATTTGAATTTGTGGGGCATTTTGAAAGATGCTACATAGTAAATTTTACAAATGGGAAGCATTCGGGTAACTAGTGAAAACACCTTATTTGTTCATGTGATTTGTTTATTGTATTTCATGGTTACAATATTAACCAGTCCTTCCCAAGCAAAAACCTTGATGTACTGGAAAAGTTAAGAATTAATGCTAGTTAATTCAGTAGAAAGACTTAACAAAACAAAAAAACCCCACTTTTTTTACCCAGTTGGCAGTTTGGGATATGTTATGTAATGATTCCTAAGTGAATACACATCTTAATATCTGCTGCCTTCTGAAACACATATAACTTCAAAATAAGAGAAACAATGAAATGAGAGCAAAATTATCCCAAAGCCAATTTACAGAAAACAAACACTTTTTTTTCCTCCCTTCCCTCAATCTAATTGTGGTATTTTCTTACTGTAAAATGTGTAAACTTTACATAAACTACAGGAGTAGTAGTGCTATTTAGTTTACATATCCCTTAAATAGGTACATATTGTCCTGCTGAAAAAATACCCAAACATTATTTTAATGTTGTTAGATCAAATGTGGTAAATCTTGTTTGTTTTTTTTTTTTTTTTTTTTTCCTTTTAGGAAGTAAATGCACTTGAATGTGAGATTCAGTTGCTGAAAAATCTGCTTCATGAAAGAATTGTTCAGTATTATGGCTTCTTAAGAGATCCGCCAGAAAGAACACTCTCTATATTCATGGAATATATGCCTGGGGTAAGCAAGAAAACCAACCCACTTCAACCATCGTTTCTACACAATGTGATGTGCACCCAAGTAGACAGCTTTTGCAGCAGTGCACACAGATATTAAGGAAATGGCTAAGTAAAAACAGTAGCCAAAGATAGATATTGGGGGCGTGTTTACAGCGGTCTGACTCTCTTCTCCTTTGTTTGTTCATGTATTCAGAATTAGTAGTTTGTACAAAAATCATTTGCATTTGATTTTGGCATAGGAAGTACCTAGAACTGTCTTTGAAAAGGCAATATTAGTAGTAGATTCTGGAATCTCCCTAAAGCGTAGTATTTCTTTTTACTGCACTTCAGCTTATGCTGTTGTGTACTCACCCTGTCAGCTTTTCAGAAAAAACAGTTAAGATAGTTGTGAGAGTAGGTGCATTAAAAATATTCTTGGTGCTTGTGTTTTGTGTGGCACTTGGGTACATGCTGAACTGTTGTTCTGCTTTTACTATTTTGTCAAGACCTATTCTGTGCTCTGAAAAATATAGATTTTCATTTTCTCACCAAGTGGGACTAGCAGAGCTGAATAAAATGTGCTCTTATAAAAACATAGGATCGGTATTTCTGAATAGAGTTACAGCATTCTACTTTACCATGAAACTCCATAGAAGAAAAGTGATATTTTTTAGGTGAGTTTTGGGCTTTATTTTTGGAGGCTTCTTGAATTTTTCTGAGATTTAGAGGACAGTATCAAAGAAGTAATTTTAGCAGTTTGTATCTCTGCATGACAAAGCCATTTTATGCAAAGATACTTATAAAACCATGAATGTTATTTTAAGCCAAGACCTATCTAATTTTTAATTTTTATGCAGATGTGAAGCACAATCCTCCAGCTTTCAGGTTTTTCCTTGACATTTTTTTCCCCCCCAAGTGTAAATTAACCAGGGTAAACAGCATCTGTACAGGTCCAAATTGAGTATCATCATTCAGTCATCAAAACACTTAAGAATGGTGTTGAATGCTATCCTCTTTTTCTGTACAACAGGCTGGCACTATTAAGTTATTTGATAGTTTCGAAGTTAGTCTGGTATTTCAGTATATGATTTGTGTGTTCAGCTTCGTTCTAGTGAAAGTTTGAGGATTTTCTTAGTGGAGGTGGTAGAGAAGTCCTGCAACTTCAAATGTCTACATTTCAGGCATAAATTTCATGGGGTTTCAGCTATAGTATTAACCCATTTATGAGTCTAGAAATGTTAGTGTTTCATACTCTTTCTTTGCCATAGGGTTCTATCAAAGACCAATTAAAATCATATGGAGCACTCACAGAGAACGTGACTCGTAAATACACGCGGCAGATATTGGAAGGAGTTCACTATTTGCACAGTAACATGATTGTCCATCGAGATATTAAAGGTAATAAGAAGGATAGTTACGTGCACAGTTCTGTGCTCTTTACTACAAATTCAATTCTAGCATAAAATACTAAAAATTAAGTTTAAAATGCCAAAAATATTGAGAATCAATGTGAAACTGTCATGAAAACATTGCCTTACATCACTTATCTTTGTCACTGTTGTAAACTGAGGGGAAAAAAAAAAATCAGCGTCTTCATACTGTTTTAAGACTTCTAAAAATGTTTCCCTAGTCTCTCTCTGCAAAACAATCATAAATTTTAGTTCTGATGTTTCTGTGTGTATTAATAGTTTTTAATATATTGAAGGATCATGTCATTACAAATAGATGGAACACGCAAAGGCAAGCATCGTGACTCTAAAGTACTTATTTGTACACAGTTTTGTTTCTATCAGTTGAAAATTACCCAGCACTTCATTGTTGAAAGAACTTACTGGCAGAGGTGTTTTGCATGATCCAAATGATTCAGACTTCCATTTTGCAGCCAGGAAAACTAATGGAGCAGACATTTACCTTTTGCAGATAGATACAGGTGATTTCTAAGTGCTGCCTAAGCAAGCTATGAATATGTAGTAAGATCAGTGATGAGCAAAATAGGTGTGTTGGACGCCATGCCATTGTATTTCCCTAAAAACTTTTACATTTTCTTAGTGCTTTATATCAAGTCTTTTTCCAAAAGATTGAGATGTCACTGCCAATCTCTGCATGCTTATGCAAGATAATTGTTTTGAACAAATCTGTAAGTTTGTGATTTTGTTTTAATACAGTATCAAGATATTTTTAGTGCTGTAGAAACTACCCCCCCCCTTTTTTTAATTTCCCTTATATTAAAACATATTTGGCATGTTGCTTATTTTGCCAGCATGGGTTTACAAAGGTGACTGAGACTTCCTTGAAAAGGCCAATGATGCAAAACAGTATGAACAAGTGATTATTTTCTGAACCTCAGAAGTAGAGCAATAGGAATGAGTAGAGAAAGTAAATTCTCTGGCTTGAAATACTGGGCCCATCTTGTATCAGTGAAATCAAACACTTGTTACTGTTTTCCACACCAAAGCCTTAATGGGCCTTTCATGAATGTAATGCTATGTTCTTTCTTCCAGGAGCAAATATTCTGCGAGATTCAGCAGGCAATGTGAAGCTAGGTGATTTTGGTGCCAGCAAACGACTCCAGACTATCTGTCTCTCTGGTACAGGGATGAAGTCTGTCACAGGAACTCCGTACTGGATGAGTCCAGAAGTTATTAGTGGAGAAGGATATGGCAGAAAAGCAGATATCTGGTATGTCAAAAAAACTTTTCTGCTGAAAGGCACCATTTCAGAATGGGTTCTTTCTCACTGGTGTGAAGGCACGATCTGAAATTGGAATGTTTTTTGTTCTGGGGTTTAAGCAGAAATAAGGTGACAAGTGTGAGCAGTGACAGTCATATTTGGAGAAAATAACACAGATGAAATCTGGGAATTTTTGGTTTGTCAATTCCTGTACCCATTGATTTAGAGATCCTATGAGAATCCTTTGAGCCAACCTTGCATGAAGTTAGGAGTACCAGACTCTTTGTAAATCCTGGTGAGTTATTGGGTGGCCACGTTATATCCAGCCAACAGCCATACTTTCATGTCAGGGAAATTCATTTAGCCTCATATAGATCACCTAGTAATTATTCTGCTGTACTTATAGAACAGCCTCATAGATTTGTGGTAGTTGGCTTGTTCAGCTTTGAAGTACTTGCATCAAGGTTAACGCATGTTTCTTGATGGCTTAATATTAAGAAATACTGAAGTTGGGTTTCTGCTGTTGAATAAATCCTTAACTAGACAGTAGGGATTTAAAAAGAAATGAACCTCTGTCCTACCATAAAATTTCTTGGAAATTCAGAAGTTATTCCAACTGATCGATTTGGTAGTATCGTTCACATATTTTTGACAGAGATTGAACTTGTAGGGCTCATGGAGCAAAGTTCTGGACATATGCGCACCCTTCTGCCTTCAGAAATCATTTAAACATAAGCTTCATATCCAAGGATTGTGTATGATCTTTCTTAAAACTGTCTGACAGTCTGGACTGTATTAGTATCTTCAGCTAACAGAGGAAGATATCACCACTTAATAGCACACAAAAATATAACATGGAAGTTAAAAAGTTTATACCTATACTTCAATGATAACTTAGGCCTTTCTAATGAGCTACCAAAATACGCAGTATATTCTGACTTACTTTAATGTAGAGCATTGTTGTTTGCTTTGCATTTCCACTAGGACATAATGAGCAAGAAAGCTTTCGAGTGCGTTTAAGTCCTGAAGGTGTCTAAAGTGCTAGAGTACAGGGATTCCGTAAAGTTCCTGGTTGGCATTAGCCTGCTGAGCACTAGATCTGAATCTGAATAGTGGCCTAATACAATCAGTATTGTCTAAATAAAAATGTAATTATTTCTTCATTGAGCTAGTTGCTTTTGGCCCAGTGAAGAAATAAAGTGAAGATGCAGATGGTGATTTGTGTAACTTTGAGATAAAGAATATAGCGGTACACACAAATGTGTGAAATCCTGTTTTCCACTGAAGTTGCTCTGGAGCATTAAGTGGACGACACTTATTTGTGGTATTTTAGTAGCTATCTGATATTTCTTGTTTTCCTCGAAGAGCATGACTCTGTTGTAACCTGCTGTTTCACTTTTGCCTCTGTTTCAGGAGCGTAGGTTGTACAGTGGTAGAAATGCTCACTGAGAAGCCCCCTTGGGCAGAGTTCGAAGCAATGGCTGCCATCTTTAAAATTGCCACTCAGCCAACCAACCCCCAGTTACCACCTCATGTCTCAGACCATGCTCGGGATTTCTTGAAACGGATTTTTATCGAGGCCAAGTTGCGACCATTTGCAGATGAACTGCTAAGACACACGTTTGCACACTATCACTAACAGCCTGCCTCAACTCAGCTTGCATCTACTGCATTTATTTTCTATTTGACTGCACTTTTATTTTTTATTTTTTACAAAAAAGGAGAAAAAAGACAAGAGAGAGAACACATTCTCTTGAATCTTTGTTTCACTTAGATTGTAAACAATCTAAATTTTGTATGTAAAATGAGAATCTTCCCTCCCCCACTCCCCCACCAGGACTAGAACTTTTTGTTTCTATAATGTACTGATGTGGTTCATGTAGATAAAGCACTTTAGTACATGTTCCTTATTTAAAGGGGAAAAAAAATGACAAATGATTGGACAGTCAAGGACAGTGTGACTTTTTCTGACACTGCTGACTGACTCAGGGTGCAGGGAAAAACAGACGCAGCTAGAGGACAAGAAGGTTACTTATCTGTGATTGTTCTTTGTATTTATAGGTACTTGCTGCAGAGAGTTCTAAGTTCTTATATTTTAGCATTTTAATCAGTTTCCAGATTTAACAGTTCAAGCTTAAACCCACAGTTTTGAGAATTATTTAGAAGCTGGAAGAACTTGGAGCTCTTTGTACAGCAGCGTGTCTACCTGGTACTTCTTCTGCGACCAAAAGAAAATAACAAAATAGAACTTGACACGGATTCAGTAAAGAGAGGTTTTGGTATAGAACTATATTATCTTAATAGGAAAAGATTTACAGGTAAACAGATTATGGACGCAGACTCCTAGGAACTACTATACTGCAAGGTGAAAATTTCCAGAATAAACAGAAGAGTCAGCTGTTGGATGTAAATAGTTGGAGAATGCCTCCTGCTGTATCTGCCAAAGAGAATCCTCTATTGCATAAGCCTGGAGGGAGACAATTATCTTAGATAAGAAAAAATAGAGATATTGAGAAAGAATCTTCCTCTACAATCCCATGAATGGTTGGGGGAATGGGAGTGACTAATCCTTGCACAGTATATGATTCAGAATGAGCTATAAGAAATAACGTCTTCAAAGCTGTTGAGAGGCACTAGGGTGGAATGTATGTCAACATCAAGTGCCTGAATAATACAAAATTCTTCCCATTATGCACTAAAAAAATTGTTTTAGTAACAGTTCAGTCACTTAGGATGTGTTGAAAATTTCTGAAATGAAGCCCAGCATCTTTTAACACTAGGAATAAGTCACAGAAAAAGACAAAACTCTGGTTATACTTTTCGTAAGATGATGATGATGATGAATCCACCTAAACAAGAAGGCACAGCACAAAAGATTGTATGAAGAATAGGCCAAAAACATAAAGTGAACCAGCAACTAAATAACATGAGCATGATTACTCCAACCTGATAATCCAGATGATCAGTGTTTATCAGGTTTCCAAATGTCATAAAACACAAATGAATCACTCTTCCATTTCTGAAAGAATAATAAAAGAAGAAAGGTAATATCTGAAATACGAGTCCTCAATTGAGAAGCCCGGTGCTGATCAGTTAATAACTGACTTTTTGCTACAGAAAAGTCAAACTCTCATATTTTTGTAGAAGTACACTATATAAATAATTTGAAAGGGAATTGGAACTATTGTGCTGCAGAACTGAAATAACACATACTGTTTTGGATGATTTCTTGCTTGCTTTTGTTGTTACGTAAAAACAGAGCGGGCTGATAACTGTGAATCTTGTCCTCTCTGACAAGGTTATGCACTGTAGTTCCCAGGCTCCTGTCTGTTTTGCATCCTTAGAGGACTATCAGAATTATAAAGAACGTGGACATAGAATAATAAACTTACCCATTCTCATGACAGTTAACTCATGAGATTTCTGAATTTATTTAGGAGTTTCCATATCTTCTACCGAGCATAAGCAGGAGTATGGATCTATTCTAATCACTTTACCTGTAGCAGAGTAAGAATGATTCTCCTTCTGTTTTGAGCCACCTCTCCTGAAACTATGAGCAGTGGCCTTTTTCAGTTTCTGTGAGTGTTTTATCCAGCATATACTTTGTTTTGGTCAGGGTATGTAACTGTGCAGGATTTTATAAGCACAGGAAGAATTAACCCAACCAGGGAAAATTTAGAAGGCCAAAATGAAAGTCAACTTGTATTGACTTATTTTTAGTTTCTCTAACTAGACAAAAGGTACGAAAGCAGCCTTTAAAGAGAATTTGTGTGTAATCTGCTGTAAAGGACTTTTGCTTTATAAGCAAAATTTAGTGGCAGCAGGGGAGGGAGGTTTAATGTAGAGCCTCATAATTTATGTAGCTAATTTAAAGATTGTGTAATTGAAATGACTGATTTCAAACAGATCAAGAAGGTACCAAACCAAGCGGGAAATGTATATAAAATCAGTAGTGGACAGTGATATCTGAAAAGGTAAGGAAATTTATTATTACCAAAAAAGGACCTTAAAGGGAAAATGTAATCAGGTTTATCTGTAGCATTCATAAGAATTAAAGATACTATTCTAAAAAGAAACTGCACTCTCTGAAGCTTGAAAATTTTCAGAATCTAGTTTTCTAATAAATACTCTGTCCTTTCTGTGAGGCAGTGCTGGCTCATGTATATTGCAATATCATTTCCTCATTGTGATTTTAATTACTGAAAGCAATTGAAATTGTTGCTTTTGTGCCTTTTCTAAAAATGGCATTCAGTCATGACAATGGTAAGCATTTTGGAACTGGAGAAAGAGAATTTGCAGAATGCATCTTCCTCAAACTTTCCTTGCCATCAGAAAGCTGCTGAGTAATGACAGTACTTCTTAAAAGAAGATGACTTTTGCCAGTTCAAGTGATTCTAGTAAGATTACATTAAATGAATCAAGATTAGGCCTGCACCGTTTTTTTCCACCCTAAGTTGCCCTAAGCTACTTAGAGTAAATTTAGGTGGTTATTAACCATTCATTAATATTTTGAGCTAGAAATATATGCAAATTTAAATGAAACTGTTTTACCAAAAGGTTAGTTACTGTTTATCCCCTTGCATGTTGCACTTCAACGTTGTTGTGTTGGGGTATTATAGAAAAACAATCTGTATTAAATTATGTAGTACCTCTGTATAGAGTGTCTGTCAGACACTTTGTGGACTTCTGGCATGATAATTAACAAGCCCTATCTCCAGAATTTCAGAGGGTGCATGGAGTTGCATGCGTAAAATTCCATTAGAGAGAAGGGTTGTGGATTTGAGATCCCTGATGACAACTTTTAATACCTTACTAATGAAGATACCAGCATTTTAGAATCATCAGTTATGCTTCAGTACTAGGTCCAATTATTAGAAAATACCAATGCAAAGAATACTGTTGCAAGGTTATGTTTTGCTTTTCTGTAAATGCCAAGATGAAGCTGTACTCACAAAAAGTAAGGGTCAAGATTGATAGTGAGTATACGTATTTTCAGAGGACTTAACTTGTCTGCTAATGAGTCTTACTATTCTGGCTGTTTACACATATTAAGTAACAAAAGTTATAACTACTTGTGTACCATGGTTTTAATGGTGATAACTGTAATGGTATTGTTTGCTCATGGCTCTTTTTGGCACAAAGAGGACTTTTATTGCTGTTTCGGCCAATCTTATTAAACTTCCATGTATTTTTTTTAATCGGCTTTTTTGTATGGCTGGAATGAGGAAAATTATGAACAACTGTTAATACAAGTTCCATTTGGTGGGAATGCAAATGGATGAGCTCTGATCTAGCTGAGTCCTGTGTGAGAAGCAGATTGTTCATTTTTAATTTGGGTGATAAAAAAATACACATGCAAGTACTGAAAAAAAGTATGGATATAATTGACTTTTCTTGACTGATAAATCTGTTACTTTCTCAGTTTTGATTTAAGTCTTAAAAACTCACTTGATTTGCAATTCTTATTGTAGCTAAGCAGTCCTTTCAGTATACCAGAATGTTAAGTTATTTAACAGCTGTTTTTAGCTAGTGCCTTTTTATCTGTATGCCTTAATTTTGTTCATATTTGAACACCATACTGAAATGCTATGGCTGTCATACAATTCTATGTCACCAAAACAGTCTTTAAATACATTTTTAAAGTTTCCAAACCAAAATTCACTAACTACATTGAAAAGCTTTCTTTATTATAATCTGCTGTAGACTTTCAATTTGAGACTTTTTATTAAAAAGTAATTTTTGAAGTACTTGCAGAGTACTACCTAAACTAATACAGTTCTTATATTTGCATTTTGGATACTGCAAACTGATGCATACCAGAAAAACTACTTCTCTGCACTCATACAGATACTGTTACAGCCAAGATATAGTTACTTAGCTCTGGGTACTAGACTCTGGTTTTACTGTAGAGATCTTAAGAGTTCTTAATGGACTAGAAAGCAATAGTTGGTATACTTCTAAACGTGGTACTGTACTCAAGGTTTTTACTTTCAATATACGGGAATATTAGTTCTGCTTTAGCAAATCAACAAAATCCTCAGTGACACTAGCTTTGTTTCCCATAAAACTGTTACCTGTTTCTTTTAGATAATCCTAATCCTGCCATTGTCTTGACTGAAAGCCTTCTTGCAGCACCAGGAGGTACAGTGCAGTACAGCAAGCCATTCTTTTAGACAACATAGAGCAATGTGTATGCAGCTTCAGAGACTTGAGCAAATTGGTCAGATCTGTCATAACTTATAATTATATTTTTTTAATCTTGAAAGCTGGTCATGCATATGAAAAAGCATAACTTGTTTGCTTGAATGCAAGTCCATATGGTGTTTCTGGAAAAGCAAAAGTATTACTGCCAGTATCTCTTCTTCTTGCTGGTAACTTGCTGTCTTGTGTTCATGACAAGTATGCAGTGTAAAATCACATACAATTACCAAAGCTTTTCTATCCGCATCTACGTATAGCCAAAAGTGATGTTTCATGGATTAGTACTGTTACTTACATATACATATATATCTATCAGTAAGCTGTTGCTAACTGAAGAAGGCAGGTACTAATATAAAGTGATGGATACTGCCCATATTTAAAAGATTTGGGTGTTTGTTGTTGCTGTTTTGATGTGCAGAATTCATGCCAGCATTAAAATGAACAGTTTGTTTTTTTAAAACTCTTTTTAACTTAATCTTATTGATGTCATTTGAAAAATAACGTTCAAGCTTGGTGACTAAATTTGACAACTTACTTTGTAGCCAGGTTTGAGTTTTGGGACACTTAAGGAATGCCGTGAAGAAAAGTAGATTTGTGATCTGCATTGCTCTGTGCGCCATAGTGAGGACATTTCAAAGCTGCTACAAAGCAGTCTGTTTTACTTGAGAGCCAAATCTCACCCACAACTATAAGGGGGTGTATGCTGCCTTCAAGAGGAGCCACAAACACACACCAGAGGGGGCAGAACTGCTTCCAAACTGGGGCTTCTAACTCAAAATTCTTGACGAGAAGCGAAGGAGCTTTTCTCTTTTTATTTGCTCTGCTTGGCCTACACACGGTTTATTTTTTCATTTTAATTGGCATTACTTAAATACTGTATAGGTGGTGGCCACTGATAGCTCCTGAATTGCACAGGAGCTACATAGAGCTTAATACCATGGCTCCGCCATGTGAGTCGAGGGTCCTGGAGACTCCTGCTTGCTGGAGGGAGTTAGCTAGCAAGGGCTGCCGGGCCGAGGCTGCCCCGCTCTGTCCTCACTGGAGGACCACGGGCTGCTGTTGCCGTGTGGGCCCTGCACTCCGGGGAGGTGACCTGTGTCCTGCAGCTCCTGGCTGTACCAGGAGTTTGGTGTGTGGCTCCCATGGCCACACTCTGTGCCATACAAAGCAACTGTTCGGTTTCACTCTAGCAGTATATATACATCCAGCTATTTGAGGGGGAAGATGAGATGGAGAAAAAATTTCTCATGCATCGAACAACATTAGCAGTCATTCTTTGGCTAGGTCTTAGTTTTACATGAACCTGCTTTATAGGGAGAGGAACTGGAATAAATGCATTAAAATCGTATCTTGTGATTCAGTCCTTACACTGAGTCCACTGATGAGGACTGGAGGTCACGGTCTTTTGTGGGGAAATAAGGAAAAGGATGTGGTAACTCTAGAGTGGCTATTTGCGGGAAATATTTCACATGTTTTTCATGTCTTTTTCCCCAATAATAGATTATCCTTTTCCCCCCAAGATTATATAATGTGGATTTAAAAACAAGGATTGCATTTTCTTTTCTGAACAGGCATTAGATTGTCAGTTTCCTAGTGTTTCTCATTAATACCAGTTTAAAAGATGGTGTCATCCTAAAATTGAAATGGTTTATTATTTTAAAAAAAAAAAAAAGTGTCTGTCATCTCAGACCTCACTTAAGTCATATAAAGGAATATCATTGTAAATACATGGAGGGAGACTTAGATAAATTGGAACATAGGCTTTTAGTTTTCATGAAGCTATGAATAAAAATTTGTAAATTTACTGTTGACCTAATGTACATTTTTTATGTAGCCATTAAATTCTCTATTTAATCTATCAGTTTCTCACTGTAAATGTTTTTACTCTCAGTTGAATGCTGGGCACAGTTTGTAATGTATGTACACAAAGGTGTTTTTTTCTATCAACGTTGACTTTTTTGCACATTTTTGGAAATATTTAATTTGTACACTGATTTAATACTCTGACCAATTGTCGATGGGTGTATGAGAATCACGTATGTGTGCAATGTACTACTGTCTGGATGTATGGGTTTTTTATTACTTTTGAGATGTTGCTATCAGTAACTGCACTGCTGTTGCTGCTTTACATGGAATATCTTGTGTATAAAAAAAATTAAAAAATTAGCCTATGGTTATCTTGGTTGAGGAACTCAGGAGTTGAGCATTGCTTACTAGTTCCATTTGTCTAACAACCTTCCAAACTTAAGAGTACTTGTAATTCTGTGTATGCATTGAATGTGTGTGTGTATATATATCCCAGTAATCTTATTCCACAATTTCATTTCTACATTTTTATGAACTTGTTTTTTAAGGGTACTATGTTTAGTTAGAATAATTAAATATATAAAAGCTTTGAGAGATAATTTACTAGATAAATATATTTTCAGCTGGCTGATGTTCAAAATATTTTTTTAATTTTTGTTTTTAACCATTCAAAATGTATTTGTATTTCCAAAATCAGACACGAATTGTACTTAAAAGATATATTAAAACACTCCATAGGAACAACAGTGTGATTTCTCTTTTAAGAATTTTGTAAAAAAAAAAAAAAAAAAAAAAAAAAAAAAGCTGAAGTATTTAATTGAAGCAGAGAAAATACACTGTTCTGAAAAGCTGAAAAGCAATCTTTGAATTCTCAGAGGTGACTGGGGAATAAAAAAGTAGGAAGACAACACCAATTTGGGGAAGTCGCATTCTTCTATCTCCTGTCCTTTGTCTCGGTGTTTCTTTCGTAGCCCCTCTCCCATTCTGGTTTTTGGATGTCGGGAAAGATTAAAGCATGTTTGTCCTCTTGCTGATCCGTGAATGTCATACGTTTGGAACATGCTTTAAAGACTTGGCTTATTCCTTTTAAATGAACAGAATGTCAATCTAATATATGAATTTCCGATTTTTTTTCAGTGTGGTTTAAGAAAGCCTAATGTTTAAAATGGTACCAAGTAAAATTTCTCATGCTAGTTACACAGTGCACTGTTGACTTGTCCTTAAGTCCATAGTTTAGGAAGAGTTGATATACTCCGTCAAATTAAGAATTGCCTGGTACGGTGTTTCCTTCACTTCTCATGCACATTTGACTTTGTTACATTTTTAAAATTGTGCTTGTAAAAAAAAAATATAAATTTTTTCATTTTTTTTTAAACAAATTCCTATGTATTTACCTGTTTTATTTCCTTGCTGGTACATGGCTTTCATGTCGCTCGGGGTTTTGTACCGCTGTACCGAAGCCCTGTTCCCCTGCGGCGCGGGGCCGCCCCGCGGGAGGGCTGCTGGCTGCGCGGCCGCGGGCCCCGGCGCGGCCGGCGGAGCGGCGCTTTCAGTGTTAATAAACGAAATATTTATTTCCCGCTCTGCCTCCGCCTCTCTCTGCTCCCCCCCGCCACACACAGAGGCCCCGCGGCGGGGCTGACGTCGTGCCCCTCCCCGGCGGAAGTGACGCCACGCGCGGCGTTTCCCCTCCCTCCCGCCACCGCGGCGCGAGGCGGCCATGGGCAGGAAGGAGCGGGGTGAGCGCGGCGCGGCGGCGGCGGGGGGCGGCCGGGAAAGGGGGGAGGGCGGCCCCGCTGCTCCCGGTCCGACCCCCTCCCCCTCCTGACCCGCCCCGCTCGGTTCCCAGATAAGAAGAAGTCCAAGAAGCGCCATTACGAGGAAGACGACGAGGAGGACGATGACGCTCCGGGCAAGGAGTCGCAGGAAGCGGTGCCCTCGGCGGCCGGGAAGCAGGTGGAGGAGAGCGGCGCGCGCGTGGACGAGTACGGCGCCAAGGACTACCGGCTGCAGATGCCGCTGAAGGGCGACCACGCCTCGCGGCCCCTCTGGGTGGTGCGTGCGGGGGCGACCGGCGGCGGGGGAGGGGGGGCGCGGCGGAGGCCCGCGGCGGAGGCGGCGCTGCGGGAGACCCCCCCGCGCGTGGGCAGCGCTTGCCGGAGGGTTCGGCGGGGTCTGCGTGCGCGTTCTGCGAGGCGGAAGGCGGGAGCGCGCCCGCCTGTCTGGAGTCGTGTGGCGACAGGGGGAAAGCAAGGGCGGAAAGGCTCCGCTGCTGGAGGTTTCCGCGTAAATCTGTCAGAACGAGATTTGCTCCGGTTCTGGAAGAGTGGGTGGGTGAGATACGTGCAGCGCGTGTCAGGGTCGTCGGTTCGCGAGGCCTTCCGCGGTCGCTGAGCCAGCCCGTAGCTGGAGGGAGTTTAGAAGTGCAGGTGAAAGCTCACGTGCTGGCAATCTCCGGTCCCTTTTCTGCCAGACACCCCTTTTTTCAGGTGTGCAATAAACTTAACAGGTTAGCGAAGCAGGAGCACGTTAGCTGGATGCTTCTGGGAGGAAGATGAAATGGATCCTGGAATAAACTGTTTGAGTTAAAAAGACAAGTAGGATGCGTTCTTGCAGTGACACAGTAACTTGGTTTGTATGTTGGAATGAAACAGCATTAATCAGTGTGGCCTAATTCCTGTATCTGGTACCACTTGTTTTCTCTGCCTTAAAAGGGAAGTCAAGAAACCTGTCCAAAATTTGGCCTGTAGTGAAAGCATATTTAGAAGCGGCAGTTGCCCTGCCAAGTCCTGCAGGGTTTCTGTTATTGAATGCTGTGAAATGCAATTGGCACCTTTACTTCTCTGTTTCTTCTGGTAAAATGGGGGACAGGGAAGAGGGGGGGTTTGGAAGCTTGCTCTTGCTTGGAGCAGGAAAACAATTTTTTTATTATTATTGTTAAAACAAAAAAAGAGAAAAAGCCTAAAATGTCAATCTAGAAAAGCTTAATCAATCTGGATGTGGGTTTTTATTAGTGTCCTAGAAAGGCCACTGACAAATCAATGCCTGGTCCCTTGCAGAAGATGAAAGTTTCACATTCCTGCATCTCCTTCCATGACTCATGTTAGTTTTTGTAAGTTCTGTATAAAGCATTTTGCTTTTTTTTTTTTTTTTTTTAATTTTAAACTATGTCAACACCCTCCCCCGATAGGGGGGGAAATCAGCTTTAGTGCAGCTTATTACATGTATATTAAATTATGTTAGTTTCTTGGTTTCTTTAATTTGGATCTCTTTATAAAATTATATTTCTTCTTTTTATTGTAATTTCATTGTCAGAGTCATCACTTTTTCTGAAACACAGTGATGTATTGCCACCTAAGTAATGGAGTCTTTCTGTGTCGTAACAGCTGTTTTACGGGAAAGTCCTTGTTTTTCTCAACTAACACTGGTGCGCTTTCAGCTTGTTTTTTCTTCCATGTACAGGCTCCTGATGGCCATATCTTTTTGGAAGCCTTTTCTCCAGTTTACAAATATGCGCAGGATTTTTTGGTTGCTATTGCTGAGCCAGTGTGCAGACCAACACATATACACGAATACAAGCTGACTGCTTACTCGCTTTATGCTGCTGTTAGCGTTGGCTTACAAACAAGTGACATCACAGAGTATTTACAAAAACTGAGCAAGACTGGTGTCCCAGATGGAATAATTCAGTTTATCAAGGTAAGCCCATTGTTGGAAATTTATCTACTGCTACTATTGAAATCTCTTCCTGCTGCTGCTGCTTCTTCATTGTTTTTTACTCACTCATTGATTTCACAATCTTATTCTATCCTGTCGTTCCGTTTCAAGAGAACAGAGACTTTATCTTATTTTTTATCTTTATCTATAGCATACAATTGCACAAATAATATTTTCATAGTGTAGCCTATGTGTGGTTTATAGCTTGAAATGGAGATCCTAAAACAAAATTTTAGTGTGCATGCTTTATGCCAGAGGAAATGCATGTGGAGTAAGTTTCCTCATGTTTACTCTGAAGATTATGAATGTGGGGAGTTACCTGGAGTAGCTGGTGCACTATAAAACACAGCCTATCTTATTTTGCAAATGTTTTTTTGTAGTCTTGGCAGTAGATTGGAATTGGATATAAAAACTGGATGTCAGTGACCGATCTCCTATGTGAGATGATGTATGCGTGTTCTGAAAATATTTGTTAAAATAGGTTTGTTCTGTAAGCATAATAATGCTGTAAGTAAATGATTGACTATGTCACTCTTTCCCACAAAGAACAGAAGTGCCTTGCAGCATCTGGTCCCAAGCCTAGAAACATTCCTTTGCATGTTCATAACGATTGTTCTTATTTGTTTGTAGTTGTGTACTGTCAGCTATGGGAAGGTAAAGCTGGTACTGAAACACAACAGGTAAGCAGCTTCTTCCTTAATTAGTGTGGAAGAGGAAGTCTTCCAAACAAATGCACCGCTGCATGTAAATGATTCTGACTGTGGTCTCAGTAGCTGTTGAGTTGAAAACTGTTTTACAGCTCCCTGTTGAGTGCAACATGCATTACTGCAAGATCATATTCTCAGTTTGCAAGCGTTTAATATGTTAGTCAGTGTATTCAGTTTGACTGTCCTTAAGCTACTAGCGGTTATCATTACATTATTGTAAGTAGGATACTAATTTGATGTTCTAGCTTGTGTCTTTATTGCTTGGACTTGCAGTACCTCACTAAGGTTTTCAGATAATTGTTTCATTCGTTCCTTCCCAATTTACCAGAACCTCGGTTAGAAAGCTTTTCTATAGCTGTCCTTCAGTCTCTTGTGTTTTTATTTGTAATCCATTATTCAGGAAGGACAAGCAAATCCACTGACAAGACCTGTGTGTTTGCGTGAAATCTGCTTGTTAGTGGATTGAATCTGATGTGTTTTATGTATAGACGATAACATTGGAAGGAATCTTGGGACATCTACTGGTTTAGAGCTAACCAGTTTTATTTAAACTTATGATTTTGGGGTAGTGAGAGGGGAGGGAAGAAGAGAGCAGAAAAATAAAATCTCCATACACTTTCCTATGTTTTCTCTGCTTCCCTTTCTTTTCTTCATAAAGTTCTTTTCTGTGTGACGGCCACAACTGAGCCCTAGGACTATGATCTAATGCTCTGCTGGTGCTGCTTCTTTTTTGAGCCTAAAACTAACGCTAGGATTATTAGCAGACTTTTATTGTTTTATTAGGTGTCTCTGAGAAAAAAAACTTTCCCCATGCCAGTTGAGACTTAAGTCTCCCTTGGCTTACATGTTAACTGTGCTCTCAAATGAGCATCATTATTGGTGAATCTCAAGGGAAAGAAAAATTTCAGGATACCCAAGGTTACATTTTTAGAGGATTTGTGTTTTGGCTTTTTTTTTCTTTTTTTCTTTTTTCCTTTTGCTCTTCTGGCCAGGACACCACATCCAGAATTTTCAGACTCACCTCAGTTCAGTCTCAAAAAAAATTGTCTCCTGTCACAAATAAGACTGTAATACAAGAGGACTATTCAGCTCTGTCTAGGTGGTTCTTTTGGAGTTTTCCTATTCGTGTTATATTAATGGCAGGTAATTTGAACAAGATTGATAACAGTAAAATAAATACTGGTTTTGGTATGAAGTATCTTTTAAAATTTATGATTACCACTATTTCTTTATGTTTAAGTTATTACCCCCAAGATGGGAGTACCTTAGAATGCATCTGGGAGAACTATAAATTGAGGCATCCACACTATTCTTCCTGTGAGTTATTCAGTTGATTAGTTCATAGGCATATCTTTTCCTTTGTTCTTTCCATTTAGGTATTTTGTGGAAAGTACCCATCCTGATGTCATTCAGCAGCTTCTGCAAGACCATGTTATTAGAGACTGTCGCCTGAGAAATGCGGAGGGTGAAGAAACGGAGCTCATTACAGAGACATTTACGAGTAAATCAGCGGTATGCTTCGGCATGTTTTAAAATGATTGAATTAACGTTAGATAAGCTATTAAGTAGTTTAGAATGGTTATCGTATGTTTGTCGTGTCAGCGGTTGCATTCTGTTCAGCAGCAATGCCCTGTGCCTCATTAATGAGACCCATTTTAGTTGGGGAGGGGGATCTCTAATGAAGACTTCAATAAAGATTCCTGTCCATCTATTTCAGATTTCCAAATCTAGTGAAGGAGGCTTGGGTCCATCAACGTCACAAGGAACAGATGCTCAGAATAAGCCAGATGTCCCAGCTGATTTATTTGAATTCTATGAACAGATGGACAAAGATGAGGAGGAGGAGGAAGAAACACAGACAGTATCTTTTGAAGTCAAGCAGGTATGATTATGTTAGTCTCCTATCATTTGTATCTGTGGGGGATATGCTCACGACTCACAAATAAGTATGAGGGCTAAATATAAAGTACCATGACTATTTGTTTAATGTAGGAGCTTATTGGGGTTATTAAAATGTCTTTCCTTTTTTGCCTTCCAAAATATTATCTTAGGATCTTCCTTTTCAGTACAGAGGGAGGTAGACTGCATATTGTTCCTTCCCTGCATGCAAGGTGCAGTGCTTTAAAGGCTAGGGGAGGGCTCCGTAGGCTAAGAAAGGTCCCCCTTCGTATGGGCCTGAACGTTACTGTGCGCAAGACGAGTAAGAAATTGGTGTGGAGGGCAAATCTCCTGTTGGTTCCAGAGCTGTTTTTTTCTGCTTCTGTTTTGCAATTCATACGTACAGAAGGAACTTTTGGTGGTTCTGCTTTCATCACTTCTCAAGTGATGAAAGGTGACTGGCTTGATCAGACATTTAGAGAGCTTTCAAAATTTTTCCTGTTGCTTCTTGGGCTCAGTAATTCTAATGCAGTCTTACTGGGGAAAACAAAAGCCAACAAGAAAGAACCTAGTAGCTTTTCTGGTTATTAAAAAAAAAAATCTTGGTGATTGAAGACAACCTGTAATTGTGGTAAAATAATTGCATTACCAGGGTATGAAGATTTCCCAGATAACAGATGTGCAACTTTGTTAGATCCTTCCATGTAAAATACAGAATCTTTTGTCTCTGTTACTAAGCTCTTTGTTGCAGGACTTCAGGATGTAATTTTGTCACTGCCAGATAAAGAACATAGACAGAAGAACATAACTCATTAGTCCTGGATGTCTAAAAAGCCCTTTTTAATATAGACTGTTATTTCAAATATTTGGGGGGTGGTCATGACTAAAGTTCTTGGAATGGACTTTAATTCTTGTAAACTTAAGGAATGTAAAAAAATATATATATATATAGTTTGTATGGTACTCTGTAATAAGTGGTTATTTAAAAGAAATAGTTCAGATATGGAGAATTTGCTATCTGAAGGTTTGTCTCCTCTTCAGGAGATGATTGAAGAACTTCAGAAGCGTTGTATCCATTTGGAATACCCCTTGCTGGCAGAATATGATTTCAGAAATGATTCAGTGAATCCTGATATTAATATAGATCTGAAACCCACAGCTGTTCTCAGACCCTACCAAGAGAAAAGCCTAAGGAAGATGTTTGGAAATGGGCGAGCTAGATCTGGTGTTATTGTCTTGCCGTGCGGTAAGTTGCTGGCTTAATTTTGGGGGGGTTTGTTTTGTTCTTGGCTAAATGATTCAAGACATTCAATGGAAGAGGTGGTGCATCTTTCCCTGTAATAAAGTGACTTCTGAATGTTACATCTACTTAGATTTCAAACAGTAGTAGGGAGTGTTCTAGGTAGCAGCATGTAGAGTCCTGTCTATTTTTAATGAGTGGGCTGGGACACTCTGAGGGAGAGCCCGACTTACAGAGCTATCAAGGATCTACTTAACAGTCAGTTTCCCTGTAGTTAATGAAGAACTGATTTTTGTTGTGGTAACTTAAAATTACCATTAGTGCTTTCACAGGTCCCTCTAAAACAGCTCTGCTGATCTTCCAGTGACATTTAAAATTGTTGGCACTTGAGTTATTTGTTTTTTGGGACAGGAAGACTCGGTGGGGAACTGGGAATAAAAATATGGCATTGAGAGGTATAAAGAAAGGAGTTTGCACACACAAGTTCTGGGCAGGGGAATTTGGGAAAGAAATGAGGATTGTGTGGATTGAGACAACCTGTGGGAAATGGTGGAAGAGGGAGAGAATAGGAGACGGCATGGCAATGCCCATGGTATGGATGGGAAGGCACACAGGAGATATGAGGAGTGCCTGAAGGAGTGTGTAAAGGATGTTAGAAGAAAAATGTGAAGGAGGAGGAGGAGAACGTAAGGAATTGCTACGTGGTGGAATGCGCATAGCTGACAGGAGCAATGGAGTATGGGACCTCTAATAAGAGATTTCTGTATCCACCTAGAGCTTAACCTGGTTTTGAAATGAAGAAAGTGTTAAAATGATTGCTTCTAGCTGCCAAAGCAATATTTACAATTATTTTGTTGAGAAATTGCACAGTAACGTGGCTAGTAGACAATCAAGCTGGTTTTATATAGTAACTAATCTGTTACTTTAAGAGTGTTATAAAAAAGAAACAATGAAGAATTTGCCTTTCTCTGTTATGATTTCATATCCTCTCTCAGTCTTTTTGTTTTCTTTCACTCTTTTTTTTTTTTTTTCTCCCAATATCTATGGGATGACTAATGAATATCCTCTGCAGGTGCTGGCAAGTCTCTAGTTGGAGTGACAGCTGCGTGTACTGTCCGCAAGCGGTGTCTGGTACTTGGTAATTCTGCAGTGTCTGTGGAGCAGTGGAAAGCCCAATTCAAGATGTGGTCCACCATTGATGACAGTCAAATATGTCGGTTCACTTCTGATGCCAAAGACAAACCCATTGGCTGTTCTATTGCTATTAGCACATACTCCATGTTGGGACACACAACTAAAAGATCCTGGGAAGCAGAGAGAGTAATGGAATGGCTTAAAAGTCAAGAGTGGGGCCTTATGATTCTTGATGAAGTACATACTATCCCTGGTAAGGAGGCAGTGTGCAACCCCCTCATGCTGTATACACTTGTTAATGTAACTCTGCTTTTTTAAAGTTTGTTTTCATTTTGTCTTTTTTCATGTTTAATATAGTGGGTAAACCCAAAACTTAGGGTTTTGAGACTTAGATAAATGGCCATGTTCTAAAAATGTTTTTTTCTGATGCTACAGAGATTAGCTGACCATTGTTTCCCTGAAACCTTTCAAATGAGATAATTCTTTCTCAATGAAGGCAATGTAAAATATAAGCACCTTCCCCCTTTTTTAGGTTAATAAACTGCTCTGAGATACCTTAGTTATATTTGTTTAATTTTGCTGTAGTCAAGTCTGCTGTGTGGATGGTGCTTCTCTCACCTGGAACAGGAGAGTTGGTCTGCCTTCTTTGCTCTTGAGATGTGGTCGCATTGTAGGCTAGGTTTTCATGTCTATTTCTATTCCATAAAATACTGTGATTAGGTATAGTCATTACTGTCCAGAAACAGCTGTTGTATTTGAAATTACTATGTAATTGACACCCATGCTATTGAAAAGGAATAATGTGGTATTAAAGTTTCAGTAGAATAATCCTGGCTAAAAATACCATCCAGGATTCTGTTAGCTTTTGTACCTTATTGGTATGGTTTGACTTCAGTATAATTTGGCCTCTACAGAAATGGTAGGTTTCAGAGTAGATTTTGCTGATTGACTACTATTTTAACAAAGTAGTTCTTCCTATGAAATATTATGTGGCCTAAGTCACATAACAGCTGAGTACATTAGTTTGTTGTTGGGAAATGGGGAAATAACACATATCTGAAGGTTTACTGGGATTTGCAGAGTGCATTGAAGGTGTAAAGTGAACCTTCAATCAGTCAATTTGCTGTAATGTGGATCCATTGGAATTGTGTGTGAAATGGGGCAATGCTTCCGAACACTGTGCTTGCTTTTTGTTTAGGAGTTCATGAAATTTTTTAATTCCAGTGTTTGCCTTCTAAATCCGTTCGTGACGGTAAACAGAAAATTTGTCTCGTTTTTCTTAGCAAAAATGTTCAGACGTGTGCTCACTATAGTACAAGCTCATTGTAAGCTGGGACTGACTGCTACCCTGGTCAGAGAAGATGATAAAATTGTTGACTTGAACTTCCTGATTGGACCAAAGCTCTATGAAGCGAACTGGATGGAGCTGCAGAACAGTGGCTACATTGCTAAAGTACAGTGTGCTGAGGTGATGCTTTGTTTTTTATTACTATTAGTGTGTATTTAGTATGCTAATTTTTTTTTTCTTTGCAGGAAGAGCTATAAAACTGTGAAAAAAGGTACCTATATGACTTTATATTTACTGGAGCATAACATCAGGTGGTGTCCTTGAAGCTGATTTCTAGAGACTCAGATGGTAGACAGTCTTTAGTTTTTTTAAGGAAAATTCTTCCAATTATTGAAACACAGAAAGATAGCCCAAAGCTTAAAAAATTAAGAAAACACAGACTTTGTTTCAAGCCCAAATACATGAAAATGAAAATTGAAAACATGAAACTGGATCTTGCTGTAGTTGTCCAATGTGATGGTGTGTGACCTCTGTTCTCTCAAGAAAATGGGTAAGATTTGAATCTTATCAGATTTTAATCTGATACCAGATAAGTGGAAATCTTGTCACAGAGGCACATTAGAATGTTAAAGCAACCTTTCTGGGTCAGACTAAAGGTCTGCCTAACTTAACATACTGTTTCTGAGAATTGTCAAGTAAGATGCTTAGGGAAAAGTATAAATACAGGGCAAGCATATCTGATACTTCTCCTGATTACTCTCCAAGCCTGCAGTCATCTGTGACTAGAGGACTTCCTGAGCTACATGTGATTTCTGTGTATTTAGTAATCCTCAGTGGGTTTATTTTTCATGAACTTGTCCAGTCTGCTACTGAATGGAAGTGGAGTTTTAGCAGCTACAGCTTCCTGTGGTAGAGTTTCAGAAGATAAGGGTCTTATGCTTTTTACTTTTATTTTTTTAAAACCTGTCTTCATTTAATGCTCCCTAGCTCTGGTATTGGAAGAGAAGGTGCAAAATTAATTCCTATTTATCCTCTTGTGGTCACTCCTGATAATTATCAAACACTTAATGGCTTATCACTGAAATATAGGCAAATCACCTCTTTCATTGGAGGAGTAAAATTTATTGTAAAGGGATGTATGGCTTTCATTGTTCTACAGATATATTGTTTGTTACTACCAAATGGGTTGTCCCAGATTTTAAAAAGCCTTACTTCTACTTTGATTTCCTCTTGAATAACAAGATATGATTTAGTAGGAAACAGTCGTCACAGTTGTTTCTTTTCATACCCGTACTGTAGAGTCAGAGGAGTCTTCCTTATGAAGTAAAGTAGCTTTTCTTTAAAATCCACAGGTAGATTGAATTTCCAGTCTCCTGCCTATTAAAGTGTAGAGTTTATTATGAGAGTTATCCTCCTAGCTGTGATGTAAGGACTGAAGCTATAGTACATATTAGAGACAATTTATAAAAACAATTTTATTATATACATATTTGTTAGAAATAATACCCAAGGTTAATATTATAACCAGTCAATCATAGTGATGGCAAAGTAAACCAAACTGACTTTTATTAGTGTGTTTCTGCTGCTTTCTCTTGTATGAGTCAGTTGTTCTCCTTTTGAATTTTGTGCAAACTAGTAGTTGTAAAAAAAATACTTTTTTAAGTAATAGAATGTAAATAGAGAGCATCTGGAAAGTAACTAGGTTGAAGGGAGAGTAGTTGGTCTGCAATTATGAATTTTGCTGTGCTTAGGCACTTTAGATGATTCCATTTCAGAAGCATAATTCTTCTCAACCTCTAAACTGCCATGTAGACATTGAAAAGCTAAGCATGGAGTACCTTTCTTTTGAATGATTTGCAGATTTTATAAATTTATATTCTTTAGGACAATTTTTTTTTGTTGAAGTAATATTCTGAACTACTACTGAAAGCAAAGAACTCCCCAAAAACAATGTTAGTGGCTGGGAAATGATGAGTCTAATGTATGCACAACTGCACTGCATATTTGTTTGGATTTTCTTGGCATGTTGTTGTCTTTTCTCAACTTGCCTTATTTTATCATAGCCAAGTAAGACCTCAGGTTTACTCCTTAAGCGAAGTTCTTTCCAAGTAGCAAAAGAGGGCAGTGCTGCTGTGTGATAAGGCAGGTCATATTCATTGTGGGTACTACTTTTTCATTGCCCCAAAAGAGAACAAGCAGAAGAGTTATGTAAATAACTCCAGCTGGTTAAAATAAATGCTAACTGATTTTTGCCTGTCTGATGATTCTGGTGTTTTTCATTAGCTCTATTTTCAGAAGTTTTTAATTTACCCATAATCCCATTCATAGCTGCCATACTATAAGTTCTTGACTTGGAGAGAGTGTCTTGCAAAATATAAAAATGAAAAAGATTGTTGGGGAGGGAAATATAATTGTATCCATTTCCAAATCTGGAACAGAATGTAAAAACAACACAAAATGTATTCAATACCCAATACAGTCTGAGGCACTGAGCAATAGACAAATTATCTTACTACCATGACATGTTCAGTACTTATATCTCATTCTCACCTTGAAATATTCTCTCTTGGTTTAAAAACTTTGAATCTTTCATATAGATAGCATACAATAACATTGGACCCTATTCAGTGCATAAATCTATTGTTACTGTAGTCAAGTGCTGAAAAAAGCCTAAAAAAAAGTAGTTCCTAACAGTACAGAACAAATCAGGTTGTTAAATAAACTCATGTAAATTGATAAATTGTTACGTTTCTGAACAGATCTTTTGTTAACTTTCTTAGCTGAACAATGGTTATGAAATAGGCATTTTGTTGCAGTATTCTGTTAATTTGTAGTGTGTAGTGGATATCATGGAAAACCTATGATCAGCAGAATAAATGTGTTCTAAATTGTGTTATAGATAGTGTCATTGCATTTGTGTAAACTTTTCTTCTATTTTCATGCTACAGTAGAAAAGTAAGATACTTCAGAAAGAGAGACTTATGCAGTACTGTGAAATGTATTTATATAAAATCATTATGTGTAGGGAAGGCCATTGAAAACTTCTAATCAATTCTAATGTTTTAAAAGTTGTGGAGTCAGTAATGATTAAAATAAAGCTCACCCTGCTGTGGATGTAAAAAGGATTGGTAAATATGTTCAATAATGAAAACTAAATGCATCTCTGATTCAAATATTGAGAATATGGCTAAATATTAATTTTTAAGGAAAAAGCCTTGACTAGTAGGAGAGGGAGAATATATGGAAGAAAGTTCTTTCTCTTAATTCTTGCTCTGTAAGAAATAGTAGCATTCAGTGAAATTATTAGGCATGAAACATCAAGGAAAAATGTTCTAATCCTATTCCAATCCCAGTGCTTATTCCTGTTGTGGATTTCACTGCTACAGAATTTTGGAAGGGCAAAATATTAGTGAGGTCAAAAAGGGTTTGACAGTGCTGGAGACTAGAACAATTAGTAGCCTTCATCTTAGTACAACAAATACTGTCTCATAATTTCTGGCCTGTGCTATAGAGAAAGTTACAATGCATTATCATCCCCCAGTGTCTTAATTTCTCACTGGAATAAAATTAATTAGATAGTTGTGGGTCACTTTGTATGTGTGTGGGTTGTTTCCTTCTAGGTTTGGTGCCCAATGTCACCTGAATTTTATAGAGAATATGTAGCTATCAAAACAAAGAAGCGGATACTGCTGTATACCATGAACCCAAATAAATTCAGAGCCTGCCAGTTCCTGATTAAGTTTCATGAGCGACGGAACGACAAAATCATCGTGTTTGCTGACAATGTGTTTGCACTGAAGGAGTATGCAATCAGGCTTGGGAAGTAAGTGTTAACAGCCAGAGATGGCACTATCCTTTTCCTCCTTCCTAGAAAACTACCTTGTAATTTCTCAGATTTCAGTACCCCTTAGACATTTTTTACAATACATTGATTTAACTCCAATACTTCCTATATAAAAAGGAACTTGAGAGGATGTTTTTGGATCAGTTTTACTGGCATTGCAATTAATCTTTGTTTAGTAGATGCCTCAGAGGAGTTTTAATCCAAGATTTCTGTGGAGGACTGCTAGTATTTCTCAGTCCATTTTGTTGTTATTAAAGGCCAGTGGTAAAATGAGTGGCAAACCTTTTAAAAAGGTTACCAGAACTATTCTTGTAAGAGACTGTAGGCTCTCCTGTCTCAGTGAGGGGAAGATTCCTGAAATAAGAACCCTCCGGATCTTTCAAGATCTCTTTCTTGGGGAAAATGAGCGGAGGAGCTGGCCTTAGCCTTTCTGTGACAAGCCCAAATAATGTCTCCTGTGGGAAGATATGAATGTGAATGTGAAGCATTTTGACTGCGTATGATTTCATGTCCAGGAATTTCAGCAGTACTTCTGAGCAAAATCAGAGATGAATCTCCTTACGTTTTCCAAAATTTGCAATGAGTTTTGAATAGTTTAGTAGCCATCTTGTGCTGGCTTGCTGTGACATCTAATAAGAAGCAGAATTAATAGTGCTGGATAAATTCCAGCACCCGTGGTCTCTTTCTTCATTTTTTTAAATCTGTCTGGACAGAGATTAGCTGTAACGATGCTGCTGGAATGTAGTTAGTTGTGTTCAGTGCTCCACAGAAAAAGAGCTTTTGAATAAAGACAAGTGTTGGGAGGGGATGCCTGCTTCCTAAATAGCAGAACAGTTGTTAACTGGGGGAAGATAATGCGGAAATGTGTGGTAGCAAAACCAGCTGAAGAAGTATTTACTGTTTGCTTTTCATGTTTTTGAGTGAATTCTCCTTTTCTCAAATCGTTTATAGAGCTCCAGGTTATACAACTGTCAGTGTTGGAAAGAAAGGAGAGTTACAGTGCTAGATAAATGTAAGGGGTTATTTCTTTTAAACAGAGAATTTTCTAATCATAGTTTGCTGCGAGCATATTCAAAGTTGAATATATATATATATGAATATATAAAGTTGGCTTTAGGCATAAACAAAGTGAAAAATTAGTTTGGGCAGGGCAGGAATGATAAGTTTAAGCAGGAGAGAGCAGTCCTGTGGGTGTTGTGGTGGTACCAAGTCTGTGCATGGCCTATGCTAGCTCAGCAAAGGAGGGAGAAGTGTGTAGGGTAGGTGGGCTCCCTGCCCGAGGGGCAGATGGCCATTGCCTGGCTGCCTTTGCACCAGCTTGTTCTTTAATCCCCCCCCTTTGCCTTGGTACTGGTAGGGAAAGACCATGCACATGACAGGAATTACTTTAACTTCAGGGCCACAGAATTCAAGTTCGCTTAGCCAGCTCTTACTCTTTGTCATGAGTCTGTCTTCCAGCGTAGTATAGCTCATGTGATGACTATTCTTTGCCTATTAGTGGTGGTGTTAATGTATTTAAATCACTGTTTTGAAGGACTGTCTTTGGCAGTTAATTTTGACTGTTGTTGGGACAGGGATCTTTGCAGATCCCTCCAACATCTTTTCACAATGAGAAAAGGGGGTAATTTGGTTTAAAAAAAAAAAAAAAAAAAAAAAAAAAAAAAGCTAACATTGGATGTTCTAGGTTCTGGATCAGGAAGGTACTTGGATACATGTAAACGAAACATTGTCAAGTAGGGCAATGGGGGTTAAAAGGGAGGACTGACAGCCAGGAGTTTTGGGTTATTCTGTGTTTAATTAAGAATGTGCATGTGTTTGACAGCCCTTCTTTGAGGCTTTAAGAAACAGTAGGCTCATAGATGCTTTCGTTTCAGTGGGATATCTTGTACTTCAGTCTTGATGGGGATTAAAGTCATCACAATTTAGATGTGAAATGACAAGGCTTAAAAAAACCCATTACTGAATGCCACTAACTGAACAGTAATGGTATTGTTTGGGAGTTGACTCATTCGCCACCTTTGCTTTTTAGCTGTGGTTTGAAACAATCTGCTGGTTAAATGCACTGAGTAAAAAAATCAGATTAGAGGTGACTATGATTGCTTGGTAGCATAAAAACTACAATAAAGTTTTCTTAAAAAAAGGGGGGGATTCAACATAGGAATCAACTGATGAATCCAGAAAAACTTAGTACTATGCACTGCATGTTTATGTTCAGTTACCACCCACATATGTGCAATGTTAAAATTTAAATTAAGCTTTTGAGGCTGTTCCTTGTGTTAGAAATAATAAATGGAAGCGTGAACAATTCTAATATAAACCGTAAAATTTGTTTCCTGTTATTTGGAGATGCTTCTTAACAAGCATTTGGAAAAGAAATAGAGCAGATTGAAATGCAGTGGCTATGTATGCCTCTGTGCTTCTTTGATGTTTCAATGCAGGCTTTGCAGTTTGTGGCCTTTTTGAACTCTGCTAAAGCAGGAAGAGGATAGCTGGGCTCTAGAGAGTGTCTTGGAAAATTCATAGTAATCTAAGATACTCCTGAAGTCTGTGGGTGACTGAGAGTTTGTTTGAATGAGCCTTCCTGATTGATATATTAAGTGTTCAGGATTATTCATTGTCATCGGTTGTAAACTTTAGATGAAATGCCACTTTGGGCTGCTCATGGGAGCATTGGCACGCTCCCAGAACGTTTGGGACCTCATTCTCATTTCATTAGGTCCAGACGTTATTAGGAGGGGCAAGAGGTTAATTTCAGAAGCAGGAATCATTTTCCCAAAAGAATATACAAGAGCCAGCTTGTGACACTCAGAATATTATTAATAGAGGAGCTTGGGTTTTTAAGCGCTTAAATAGGAAGCACAGATGGCAGCTGTCCGTGCACTAGGTCTATAGATTTGAGGAAAAAATTCTTTTATTTTAACAGTTGCCCTCAGTCTTTCATGTAGGCTTAGCAAATGTCTTCAGTCTGTTGATGTACAGCTTTGTGGGTGCACATTAATTGCAAAACGTATATAACTCTCAGAATTTATTTCTGGCAGGCTGGGTTGCTGCAGATGGCTCCGCAAACAACTGGGTAGTTGCCATAAAGAGCTAAACAAGCTAAAGATAAACTGTAAGCTCTGTCAAAGTCTATTCCATTTTCATATCTGTTTAAGGGCACACTCCACTCCTTTCCATGGCATCCTAGTACCTAACAAGAAATGACTGAGAAATCTTGAACTGAAGTAATTTGAATATGTCCTGTTCTTTTAGACCTTACATATATGGTCCTACTGCACAAGGAGAGAGAATGCAAATTCTACAGAACTTCAAGCACAATCCAAAAATCAACACTATTTTTATTTCCAAGGTAAGTAAGAGTATTCAGTGTTACACCCACCTTCAGAGTGAACGTTATTGAGGGGCAGATTATATGTGCAGGTAGTGCATTTGACATCTTTCATGCAGCTTTCAAAGGCACACATTATATTAAATCTTCGTTTATGATATGCAGAAATAGTATATTGCTCAGAGGCTGCTCCTCTGTTGTAGGTAGGTGACACATCCTTTGATCTGCCAGAAGCCAATGTTCTGATTCAGATTTCGTCCCATGGTGGGTCTCGAAGACAGGAGGCTCAAAGGCTGGGACGAGTGCTGAGAGCCAAAAAAGGTAAATGAGGTGGTTGTTGGGCTCTGGGTCTTGTATCATGGTACAGCTTTCAAATAATTATTCAATTTAAATTGTTGAATACTGAAACATAGATAAAATAAACTGCATCCTCTTAAATAAGCAGGCAAATTAGGTAACAGCCTCTTGGCTGTTACTTTCTGAGGCAAAGAATTACCTGCACTGGGGATGGGTTTATTTTCTTGCATGGGTATGTCATGGAGACTGAGAGGAGCTGCTGATAGCATGTCATGCTACTGTGGTAGCCCTGTGTGCACCTTTATTTCATCTGCACAGAGGACAGTACTGGTACATTCTGGTTATGGAACCAGTCTGCACTTCCAAAAGCAAAATATGCATGCACACGCATTTTGTGCTTCTCTGCATATGCTCCTTTTCTGCCCATCTGAGTGACAGGACACACCAGGTACTACTACAAATAGGAACTTGCAGGGAGAGAGAAGCTTTTTTTTGTTCATTCTCTGGCCAGCTTTGACTTTTGGAGACAATGACTAAGCTGCTTTACTTTCTTATTAAAAGGGTTTGGGAATTCCATTTTGTTTTTTGTTTTAATATTTCTTATAAGAAGAGAAAAATCATTTTTATATCTCTCATTTCTCAGAGGAAAATGAATGAAAATGAACCTTTAGGTCTTTCGTTCGTCATTTTCATTCCTTGATAATTTCCTCAACGTCAAATACTTGTTAAAAAAAATTATAGTATTACTCTAAAAAGCATGTTTCTGTAGAAAGCATGTGTCTCGTGTGTCTCTAGAAAGCACATTTTTCATACGTGCAGATTATTTTCTTTTAAAAATGGGATTTGGTTTCACAAATTAGTTGCGTTTTTGCAAAACGTACCCAAGGATCCTTTTGTTTAGAAAAAAGATTCTTAAAATCCTTTCTACTTAAGATTTGCATACACTTTTTTGCATACACTGTGTGCAGTTTGTGCTTCTTACAGCTGAGGCTTTATTTGTGAATGCCTACAAAACCTGTGTTAGTGAACTAACAAACTCTTGGAGAGACCTTGGGTTCCAAAGAAGAACCCAGTGTTTTGGGGTTATTAGGTATTGGGGACCATAAGTAGAAAACGATAGATAGCCTGGCATATTCTTAGCTAAATATTTTTGTTTTACCTTTTTTAATGTAGAATCACTGCAAATTCTAGTCTACATTGATAAAACTTCCTTTGTATTTTTCTGTTGAACTTTTTTGACTTCTGTTACAATCCTTGCCCTAACTTCGTGCAACTTCCTTACATAATAGGCTTTTAAATAGTTTTTTTTTCTTTTATCTTGCTTAGCATCATAAAGGAGAAGGTTCTGCTCAGAGCACTAACGTAACTGAGTTAATCTACATTTCATTTGCAGTTTCTTCCTCTCACCTACATTGAAGTTACTAAGAACAAGAGTAGAAATTTCCATGCTGCGTACTTTGTCAATCAGTTTATGAAGGTGTGGGTGCAGCTCATCTTTAAAATAAACTATGCAAATTGATTTTGTAGAGAGACAAGTTATCTGAACACCTGTTTTCACTGTTTAGGTTCTTTTTATTCTTGGTTTCAGGGTTCCAGGTGGAACTAACCACTCAGTGTCTTTGTCTCCTAGGCATGGTTGCAGAGGAATACAATGCCTTTTTTTATTCTCTTGTTTCCCAAGACACTCAGGAAATGGCATATTCAACCAAGCGACAACGATTTCTTGTAGATCAAGGTTATAGCTTCAAGGTAACTTGTCTTTTTTGTTTGTTATATTTATGCCCTATGCATGTAATTCTGTATTCTCTTATTTTACCACTAGGTCAAATACTTGAGAATTCCAGCTGTGGAGTGTATTAATGAAGGTTATGCTTGCAGGCAAGGACTGTTCTGACAGGACTGTTTTATCACCTATATTACTGTGAGAATAGGTACAAATGGCACTAATATAGCTTCTAGGAAGGTAAGTATTCCAGCCTGAAACCAAGCAGCTGCTGGGGAGCGAAGCAGAAGTTTATTTGCATGGTTGGTTTATGTTCATGTTTTTCAACTGTCTGCCCATGCAGGCCTCTTACTGTATGTTTTCATACTAAGTGTGCATAAAAACATTGTTGACAGCTGTCCACGTCTTTAGAGGCCTGCAGTGAGTCAGAAAACTTCCAGAACATCACAAGTCACAAATAGTTTCCAAAGAACTCCAGTCTCAGACCCATATTTCACTTTGGGAGAAAATCTATTTGCTTGTGACTGAAGAGAAGATACAACAGGCAGGATTCATCTGTCTTAGATTCATGGATCCGACTCTGGAATTCCAGTCAAAAAGTTAGGTGTCCAAAGTGTCTAGCCACCCATTCCGAAAGAAATACCTGCCTGGGATCTTTGTCACACACTGATCTTGTGCACTGTTTTCACAGTGCTGTCCAAAGCCTGCAATGCTGCAGAAAATTAGTCAGGATGCAGCCACGTTGATACTGATGGCTCTGTGTTAGCTGAAGCTGTTCTGGCTAATGAAGCTCTTCAGACTGTGCTTATTTAGCCTCCACTAAGAATTTGACCTTGCTCTTGTAATTTTCTCTGCATGATACGAAATGCATCGCCCAAATCCAGAATCACAAGATTGAATGTTAATTGGTTAAGAAATTACAGAATTTACTGTGGGAAAAGATTCCTACTGCAGAGTAGAAATCTTCCCACAAGTAAAATGTAGTCATCAAAACAGAGATTATCATGACAGCATAAAGAGCTATGACTTGTAATTTACATGTTTCTCCTAAAGTCCCTTTTGCAAAGGACATAATGTTATCTCATCTCCTGTCTCAAGACATAGATAGTTTCCTCTCTTCTTATTTGTTTTTTTAGAAAGTTTACGCCTTGTAAACCAGTTAAAAATTTCACTTTGCAGAAAGTTTCTTAGCATTGCTTCTTCATATGCTATGACCTTAAAGAGTGCTTTTCAAATCATCTGACTTCCAAGACTGTCTTCTTGATTGCCATTTTATTGGTTAGGAGAGTCAAACTCCATAGTGTCCTCTCTTGGATACAGTGATGCTGAGATCTCATACCAACCTGAAAATAAACTTCCATTTAAACACAGTGATTGGTCTTTGCAGTTTTCTTTCCAAAAGAAAATTCAGTGGTTAGTGGCTTTTGGGGTCTTGCTAAAACTTCTCTAGAGGACTGTCTGTCTTCTCCAAAACGAGCTGCTGGCAACCAGAAGGCACTAGCGCTGTCTTTCAAGGAAACCTTGACAGTTTATCACCCATTGTATATCATTTGCCTGTTATGTATCTCTATATATGCTTTTCTTCCTCCAAACATAAAATCTCATTCCACTAAAGCAGAACTCCTGTATAGATTTCAAGACTTACCTGATTTTTTTTTCTCTTAATCCCTGGACAGTCCTATGTGCTCAACTATTTGGTGGCTAGAGGCAAGGGAGTGTCATCATAAACAAATCTTGTTTTTAGGAAAATCATTGTTTAACAAAACTGCAGTTTTACTGCTCTAGTTAGAAGCATTCTCAGTAAGAGATATTGTTAATACTAAAAGATGGGGTGCTTATACCTGTTTGTAGGGAGTAAGCTTAATCTTATGTTATTGACACAAGCCTGCTGTTTGCATGGGAGTAAGTGTGTGTATATATAGGCCTTATTTTTATGACAATTTGGAAGACCATCATATGATATCTAATAGATTATCAAAGCTTGGTTGGCCATATAAAGTACTTTCTTACATGGTTTCTCAGTCACATATAACTTTTGTTTTGAACTGAACTGCAGGGCCGGCAGTCACCATCTTTCTTCATTCTCAGGAGAGAGAGAGCAGAGGATATCAAAAAGATGCAAGGACAAGTGGCTTCCACTTGAGCCTTGTTACTTAAGGGCTTTTGCTCGTGAGGCATACCTGTAACAGCGGGTGTCCCCATGGATAAAATCTCTCTGAAGTAAATAACTGCTCCGTAATCAGTGGCACATTAAAGAGAGCTTTAGAGAGGAAGTTCTCACACTGAAACAGTCATGTCATAGTGTTTATAGTTTTTAAAAGCTTTGTTTTTCTTTGTAGCAAATCTGTTTTGACAACACTATAGATCAGGACTAATCTGCAGCTAACTACAACAAACACTTCAATGTGGCTGTGGCCAAAAAGATTAGAGAAATCCCTTTACTTATATTTGAGTGCTTTGGATTATAGAACTAATTAAGAGGTTAAAATGGAGCTACTTCATTTTGCAAGGACCTAGTCCTAAGCATTATGGCATTGTATTGAAACAAAAAGCAGTGCAAGTGACAGCTGAGTGTCTGGAATAATACCTAAGCTGACCAGTCCTGGAATGTTCTTTACTTGAAGCTTAGGAACAAAATATGAGATGATCTATTTTCTTTTGTTGTCCAGACTTTTAAGCCTTAGTCATACCTGCCATCAAAGAAAAATAGGGCTGGAAGGAGCTTTTAAGAGACCATCTAGTGTGTTACTTCATTCCAAGGCAGGATCAGCTATACGTATGTCGTTCCTGACAGATGTTTGCCTTTTTATTCTTCCAAGTATGGAAACTCTACCTCATCTTTAGGTAATTATTTCACTGCTTATGTCCTCTCCTTCAGAATATTTGTTTCTAATGCCTAACCTTACTAAAAATTCAGTACTCCCATATAAAGGTAACATTCTGCATTGTTCTTCTAGGGCTTGTTTTCTTCTCATAATAGCTCCATTCTCTGCCTTTTAGGGAAGAAAGAAAAAAAAAAAGGACTGAAGGACTAGAATAATACTTCTTTGCTACATCATGTATTTTGTCTTTGCTTTTTAAATAGGACCTTTGTCATCACAGTTTTCTGCTTGGAGTCTAATTATTTAATTTTTTTCATTAGCTAACCAAAGTTCAGTTATTTATTGCTTTGTATATTTAGAGGATGAATGTAGCATATATTAAATCTTAAATAGCAGAAGAACTTGCTATATCAAGGAATCAGGGGTCATTTTGAACTTGACATCTGTTGAAATTAAAAGTTGAGCTTAAAAAAATTATGATGCAGTAGAAATTCTTTCTGTTCCACGCATCAGGTTAGCTTTTTTCTGCAGCCACACCTGACAGGCTAGTGCAGTTCAAAATTGCTTCCCATGATTCCTTTTTCTTTAGTTTTGAGATGATCGTAGCACATGCAGTTCTTAATAAATTAGAAGAGGGGAACAACCGTACTGTTCATTTAGCCTGTGTAATAGGACAGATTGCTTCTCTGAATGGATTCTTAAAGCTAGGACATTTCTCAGAAAGACACCCATTTTTGTTTTTAAAACTGCCATTGAGAACCACCTACAACATCGCTAAGTTGTTCTAGTGTTTCATTATCTGTTTTTCAAAAATCAGACCCAGGCCAGATTACTGAAATGATTAATCTCTAATCCTATTGACTTGAGATAAACTGAAAAAGGAGGATGAGGAGAAGAAATGGTTGAATTAGACGGTCTATCTAAAAACCTCTTCTAGTTAGAAACATATTGGGAAATCAAATTTCAATTAAGATTCTCATGAATAAGCATATGTGCTCATTTCCTTTTTTTCAGAACAGCTGTAAGAATGGGAAGGGAGGGAGAAGAGAAGGAAGGCTGATATTTTGAAGAAAGGCATGATATTTTGATAAAAGGCAAAGAATTAAAAAAAATTAATGCTTTTCTGATGGAATGATCCTCAAATTATTAATGCTTTGGATAGCCAAACACGGATGATAGGGGTTTTCTGTTTGTTTTTTGTTGTTTTTTTTTAAAGAGTTTTAGTAGAATGTGTTAAGTACAGGAAGAGTTCTTGTGAAGTGTGTGGAATACCTGTAATTAAGAAAGCAAGTTGCTTGTTGCACTGTAACAGAAACATGAGACTTCAGGAAAGAAGAACTTTCAACTAATGAAATATATAGCACTATACTGCCAGTAGATGGCATGTGCCAAACATCCGTGGTTATCTAATGAATTACCAAGAGCTTGAAAGAGAAGTAAAATAACAGCTTAGTTATCTTTGTGTGCGTAGGCACAAGATGAAGAGTCCTTTTGCTCTGTCACTCATGCTTTATTGCAGGTTGCTGCATTGTTTCTCTTTCAGCCACTGATGATACACCTCAGAATTTGTTAGGCTGCTTCGCCCATATTCATCAATGTTCATGCTAAAATTCCCAGTGTCTGGAAAGCTAATGGATCATTTTTATGAAATATAAAACAGTAGATCTTAAACTGGACAGAAATTAGAGACACTGCACGTTTAGCAGTGTGTTATGTATATCTGTGCTGTCTAGTGCTAAGCTGTTCGAACTGCTAATTAAAAGCTCAAGACAGTTCCAACAAGGATGTGAGATCAGGAGTCCCTGTCTTGGTTTTGGACAGTTACGTAGAATGCTTAGAAGGAAAAAAAAAAAAACAAACAACCATTTTGCACTGCACTGTGTTTCCTAGGTGATAACAAAGCTTGCAGGCATGGAAGAAGAAGAACTTTCATTTTCATCCAAAGAAGAACAGCAGCAGCTTCTCCAGAAAGTCCTGCAAGCATCCGACCTAGATGCTGAGGAGGAAGTAGTAGCTGGAGAATATGGTTCAAAATCAGCTCAGGTAATAATGCTTTGAAAAGGATGACTGTAAATGGTAGAGAACTCGACCATTCCCTTCTCAATTCTGTCCAAGTGTGATGCCACTATTGATGCCATAGTATCTGTATGAAATAGTGGAAGAGAGACTTTCACAAGCAAGGAAAATATTTAAAAACATTTTATAGGTACACGTGTCAGAGCACATGTTTTTTGGTGGTATTGTGTTCCTTGAATCACCTCGTGCCTTGAGGGTAGAAGCTTGCAGGCCACTTTTGTTCGTATTCAAGAAAAGCAGCATTACTGCAGGTAGTAGTTCAATAATTTCAGCAACAGATGTAAAGAAAAATGCCTTAAATATTTGATAATACATAAGTTAAAAGAATGCTACAATGAAATAGTTAATATTTTATAGTTGGTTTTTAGCTAAATGGTACTGTGGTGAAATGTGTTAGGAACTTCCAGTCGAAGGTATCATTTCATGTTAAAATTTACATAATTATGTATACTTATGGTCAGTGGGAGGCAGTGAATTTCTTTGTAGTAAATCTTAAGAAATGTCCAGAACTTTTGGCACTGAGGTCAGTAAGTGAATAGTGCTGCTTTCTAACTTGTGGGGTCAGTAGGTTAAAGCGTTATCTATCTAATCACACACTTAAGTATGTGTTTTGTTTTTGGTTTGTTTTGTTTCCCCTTACTACAGGTGTCCCGTCGTGCGGGCACAATGAGCTCTATGTCAGGAGCAGATGATACGGTTTACATGGAATACCACTCTTCCCGGAGTAAGGCATCATCAAATAAACATGTCCATCCATTATTTAAACGCTTCCGGAAATGATGTACTTCATGTGTGCATTTTGTTAAAACTGGATCCATGTATCGGTTTCCATAACTAAAAATATGGAGCTGAGATTTCTGACAGGTCCTTTGAAAGACTTTTTTATATGCATCTATATAGCTACCTATCTACTTAGCAATATATGTACTCTGATGGACGAGTCTGAAAGGAAAAAAGGAACTAAATCTCACCACAGGAAAGATGTTATCCAAGGACTGGATCCTGGTTATACCCATCTGGTTTCCAGGGCAATTAATAGAATTTATTTTTATCAGCTAAAGACCACTTTTCAGAAGAATTCTGTAAAGGTTTTGTATATGAAGTTTGTACTGATGTTTAAAATATTATTTATCTGATTACTGTGTCTGCTCAACTAAAATATTGATGTTTAAAATGCTTAAATAAAAATCATTCCTTGAGCTGAACAAATCCTGATAGGAGCACTTTACATAGTATTTTTAAACTGGGAGCTAATTTATACTCATGATTTAACCTATCTTAAAATTCTAACAAATTGGTTGAAAGTATTTTGAAGTTTAAGATGAGAAAGATAGACTGTCTCCAAAGTTAACTCAAGGAAAGCATTCCTAAATAAAAATAAATTCCTGTGCTCCATTTTCATTTTTTTTATGTTCTTGCTACTGATGAGAAACTGTTGGAATAAAGGCTGTTTTTCCTTGTCATTTATATTCTATTTATTGATCATGAAATAAAACCATCATAACTGCTGAACACTATCATGTCACTACAAAAGTTATTGTTGAATCAGAAAGTGTTTTGACTTTGCTGTACAGTGAGTTGGAAGCTGAGATGTGAAGGAGAAATTCCTGAGTTGGGCTTTTTTTTCTTTTTTTAAATTACATTTTGGTTAAATGACAATACTGACATAAAATTCTGGGGGGGGGGGTAAACTATGCTAAAAAATTGATAAGACTACATTTGATCTTAATGCAGTAAGCTTCTAGAAGAATTGGAACGAGGGTGGAGGCAGTTTGCAGCAGGGGCATGCTTTTTGAAAAACTTCTGCTTAATAATGTTAACAGGTAAGCTGCTACTTTTTTTTTTCCTTTTTTTCCTAAGCAAGTCAGCCAGTGTGATAAGTGAATACTTATTTCCACCATGCTTTAAAAATTGCCTTGAAACTATTCTCCACTCTTCGTAAATTTGAAGGGGAAAAAAAAAAACACTGCTAAATGTGGAGATGGCTTTAATAGCAATACTCATTTTTATAATCAAGGCACTCGCAGTAGCTGGATGCAGAACATTGATATAGCTCTTCCTGTGCTGTAAATCTTGGCCAGGATGTCTAATGATTTTGCTTCTCTAAGTAATGGATCTGCGTGGGATGCAGTGCTTTCAACACCAAGTAAAGTGCAACAATTGCAAGAGATAAGAATCACTCCATGTTTCAGCAACTGTGTGTTGGTATTCCAAGTTTAGATTTAATTACTTTGATATGATTACTGCAGTAACTGCTGCCTGCCATTACTGTACGCAGACATCTGTAGCTGAGAGTGGCAGACTGGTTTGCCATGACTCACTACAAAACAGTTGCTGCCCTGTGCTCACAGTGCGATCTGTGCTGGAAGAGAGCCAGTAAATTCTGCCCTCCAGACAGGGGTCAGCTGCTGAGAAATATCGGCTGCTTGTTCCTGGGCCTTTTGTTATACCGGCCATTCAGTACTTCAAAGATGAGCAGTGCTTGAAGGTAAAACTCAGAAACCCAAAGGCTGCAAGAGACTATTGGAGAATCAGTTTGTAATCCCAGCCCTTTAAGAAACTAAATTGTCTTGTTCAAACACAAAACTCAGCACTGAATTTTGTTATGTGGATATTTGTGTTTGAAGCAGTACAGTACATAGCAAATGTAATATTTCACAGTGACCTGACGGTGCATAGCAGCTCTAATGGTCCGGTAGCCAGAATCCAAAGAATCTGGGCCCCAGCTCTCCTGGTGTGCAGTTGGTTTCTCACATGCTCTATCAGACACTCTTGCTGGCCAGTGCTTCTATTCTGTGAATTGATAACAAGATTACTTGCTACATAAACTGTAGTAACATGGTGAGGGCTGCATACTTGCCTGAAAAATGGAGCACACAGTGCAAATCTTCCTGTTTTCTGCCATTGTACTGCTGTGTACATAACTTTCTGAAATGCTGCACTGATTCCTCTGGGAGTGCTCTGGCACAACACTGGATGTTCACCAGCAGCAGCAGGAGTGTGTAATGCAGTTTATAGGTCTGGATGGCCTGCAAGTGAACAGTGATGGCTAGATGATTACCCAGAAGGGATTTGTGCTAAGACTCTAACTAAACTTGGGGACAAAATAAAATGGATTGGTATGGTAAAATTGTGTTTCAGACTGTGAAGGGACCACAGGGGCAAGTGAACTTTGGGGTAAGTACATCATTCCTTGAAAGTCTGTGGACAGAGGGGAATTGCAGATTTCTTGGATGTCATTCAGGTTTCCCAGCTGAAATAAAAGCTTTTACTCTCCTCTCTTGCCATTTCCCTAGTTAGGCTGAATCCCATACTGGGGAAACTTAATCTTGTTTCCTGAGGAATTCTCTTTTTTTTAATAGTTCCTTTTTCTGTTTCTGACAGGCTGCAACATTGAAAAGTGTATTTTTGTGTTCTTCATATGGCAAAACAGCACGTGTCTGTCTGTGATGGGATTAATGTTGAAGGATATTGTTGTTTTTCATTAAAATGGCCTTCAAGACTGAAAGGGAACAGTGACTTTGGCATGGCCATTTCCAGCAGCCTTACAGCTCTGTAAAGCACTAAACTACATGCATTTTCTGTTTCTCCATGTCTTCCTATGCCCTCATGGCTGTCACAGGTTTTTTTTAGTAGTGCCCTGCTTTGTTCCAGAGTGTTTAAAAACTTGGGACTTCAAGGTAACTAGTTCTCAGGATAACTTAATGTGGTACATGATAAGAAGCGTAGAAAGGATAAGGATCTAAAACTGCTACAAAACCCACAAGTAGCGCTCAATTCTCTATTTGTTGCAGCTGATGAATGTGGGTTAAGTACTAAATAGCAAGTCATGCAGAGTGCTATCAGTACCCTAGATTGGCTAGCTTGCTTTAATTTAAATACCTTCTTTTTGTACAATATTTGATTAGGGGTTTAATGCTTGTCATATGGTAGATGAAACCAAAGACTGAGAAAAGCCGTTTTAGTTCATGATTCTTTTAAACTAAAGTTGCTTTGATAGTAAGCTATCTGTAAGCTCTATTCTCACCTCATGCTCTACTAAAATTTGCCTCTCTTGCAACAAAAAGCATGGGAATTTGGAAACCATTCAGAATTCCACACAAGTGACTATGCAGCTTGAAAAGATCCTTCAGAAGATGGATTTGAGGACAATCAGGAAAGGCAAAAATCATGGCTAACCACATGGCTTTTTCAGTGAAGAGGTGTTTCAAATCAAATGGTGAATTTTTGCTGAATTTCTGCTATTCAACTGCTGTTTTCCAGCTGGTAAGATGATAATGTAACCACTGACTCTGAATAGCTCTGTTATTTAGGACACAAAGAAAGCTTCAACTGAACTTTGTCAGAGTTCATGCAAAGAGGAGGGCAAGTTTAAATTGGATTTAGAAATAACATACTGAAAGTAACAGTACAATTAATATGACCCCATTATCTAGACTGAGAGAACAGTATGACTGTGGATTTGAAGACAAATGATCATCCAAAAATAATATATAATCTAAACTCTCAATGGTCAAGTTAGCTTATACTACGATCTGGTTACATATCAAAAGTTAAATAAAATTGAACCATTTCTATGAAAAGGCAAGTGGTCCAACTTGTTTGAAATAACAAAAGTTCAAACTGACTAGTTACATAAAACAATTTTTCAAACTCAGCAGATTAACAGGCTAGGACAAATATCATTGTTTAAATTTAAAGAATTGTGATTGTGTTTTCAAGGCACCATTATGACTTCTGATTAATTCAAGTGCTGAAAGATTTTGCAAATAGGAGATGTTTATATGTCGTTACACACGTGTTTTGGTTGGCTAGTGCTGATGACATAAAGTTGCCCTTTATTATTTGGTGGGCTTACATGGACTGGAAGGAGCAGGTTTTAATGCCATGGTTGCTACACTCACCATTATTTCTGGGAACTCCAGAGCTCTCTGATACTTCTGGACTTCTGTCATTTGGTTCTGAAACAAATCCCTTCTCAGATCTGGAAGGAAAATGGGACCAGACAACACTGATCCATCCACCAGGTTAGGTTTTACCCTAAACCACAAAAAAGATGTGAAACCCTCGGCATTCCTCTCATATGTACATTGTTATCTTTCTTTTGCTCTTCCTTCTAGTCTCCTTTAGAAAAGTGATATTTCAGCTTCATCTATTTCTCATAGCATAAATTTTTGGTTTTACTAATAATGTGGATTATTTTACGTATTTAAATTTAACATGCTGCAGTTTGCAAGTTTGACCTCCATCTCAGATTCTGTAGTAGAAACTATTAGAGTAAGGATCCTAAGTGTGGCAATAAAGCAGCAATCTTAGTGGCGCATACCTTAGTAACTCTTGTAAATCAAGCAGAACCACACAGTTATGATCTGGCAAGGAAAAGAAGCAAATAGTTTAATTATACAGTCCATGTTGTGGTAGCCCACATGTATACATTCATATTCATACATACTCTTTTTTTATATTTGACTAACCACTACACAATTTGACTACTGTAGTTTGGATTGTTCTTTTTCCAGTTTACCTGAAAAAAAAAACAAAAAACCCTGCACTCATCTGTGATGGATTACCACAGCATTATTATAATAGTGTAGGTAAGCCTGTATCTTTTAGCCATCTCTGCATTTTTATTCCTTCATCTAACTAACCTCCTAGAAATATCTGTTGATTATAAATACGTTTGGAACACCGTATTGTGATAGGGTTAAACTATTCTGTGATGTTACAGTCATCTGTTACTCACAGCAAACTATATGGTATGGAGGCCTTTCAGGCACACTTGTGCTAAGCCTTCCCTAATATTTGTCATCAAACCTACTCGTTCAGCACCTGCATTACATAAAATGTATGTTCCTACGGATGTCAATCCCTTCATATCTCCTTTTGTGCAAGGAAGGTGGTCTTTATGCAGATTTGCAGAACTGCATCCTTATTCTTTTTCAAATCCCTCCTAACAACTCTTTTATGTTATATTTAAAAAGCTTGATTTTGCTACACTGCTACTTTGTGCTCTCTTCATTTATTTTTATTATACTCAGCTGTTGCCTCTTTAACCTACTTTGGAAACTCTTCAGGATGGAATTTTATTTTTTGGTAAGATCACTGATAGTACTTTCTAAGAAACAGAATACAAGATTCTAAGTAATTATGAAGGTGTTTTATAGGAGCTCCCTGATTAGGGTGCTTCTTTCCAATGGCACATAGATTCCTCTGTTTTTTTAAAAGCAGATCACCAGTAGGTATATATTTTTATTCAAGGTTATGTCATTTGATTTTTTTTCTGTAAGCTTTGTTTTTTATCTTCTGACAGTAATAAATCTTTGCATCTGAATAATAGGTGAAGCTTTTTCTTAGATTTTCCCACTGTTGAGTGCTATTAAAAAAAAAAAAAGTCTATTCAGATAGCAGAGAGACTTGAGTTCCCCAGCAGACTTAACAGTACAATGGATAGTTAAGAATTTTTTCAACATTGGCTTTATTGTGGTTGAATAAACTGTGAGTGTAAAGTTGTTAGCTGGCAATCATAGAATGTTTGAATAATATGAAAGGTTTACTGAGGACTGCCAGTAACGAGATCTAAAGGTCTGCCCGCTGCACCCACATAAGTGAGCTAATAAATAAGGATAATAGTTATATATGAATGTCTACAGGTAGCCCATACATCAGAGGACACATTACTGATAACTATCTAAGGATAAGAAGAACTTGGCAAGGTAGAAATTATATCATGAATAAACTTCCAGAAATGCTCTAAACCTGAAGGAGTACGGCTGCTTTGACTGCAGTGAAGGACTAGATGGCTCTGCTTTGTAATATTAAAATCACAATAAAGCACACACTGTGCCTTGTATTATTGCCTTGTACACTGTACGTAAGTTCTATGAATTAGTCTCCTTTCAAATGAATGGAATATTGATGACTAGTGCTGACTTCAGCTCCTTGTTTTACTCGCATTTTATTTTCTCTGAGTGTTTACATATCCATTTTAAATGGTATCTGTGTTTCTGATCATTTTAGTGCAAACAAGAAAAAAATTAACATGAGCTAAGCTGCCTGGAAGTCAAAGCAGAAGTGTGGACTTAACGCAGTTCCTATGCTGGGACTGCTGCCACCTCCTGAAATTCCTCAGAGGGACAACAGGTACTGTTCTCGTGAAGTTGTTGAAAGACAAAACGTTCAGGCCTGAAACATTTTTTCCAAATACTCGTCTAGAAACCCTCTTTCCTAGAATGATTTTGATGAAAAAGAGGTAATTCACTGTGAGCGAGTGGAGGGCAGGGGAAGTGATCATCCTTATATGGAATTTAGTGCAAAAGCTAGAAGAAGGAAAGTTGGTGCCACTAGCAAAACTGTAGCTTTACCATATAAAATGTCTCACTAGCATATCAATGAGAGCAGATGCATTCACCATATTCTGCTTCACACTATCTTAATGATATATGGGTCTAAAAACTACCATACTGATAAGCTGCGAGCAGCAGTTTTTAGGAAGGGTGCATTTATTTCCTCTCTCAATATAGAAATTATAATATGAAAACCACTTTTAAAACTGGGGGAGAACTACAGCGTAAATTTGAAAACAAATGACAGTTTGATCTGTGGCGCAGTAGTTTTAAATTTTTGTGGTAACTGTTCTTAGAATATACCAAATGTAAATTAGATATAGAAAGTCTTTGTTTGATGTAGGATTTGTCTCCATCTTTCCTACCTAATAAATAAATGTTGACATGGAATTGGCCTCTCATTTACTTACAAGGATATACTTGCACTGAATTTCACATTCATCAGCTGTTTTTAATTTCTTTCCAGAAATATTTATTTTGTTTATGAATAATTGTCTGTGAAGCATCTTGAGATAAATATTAAAGAAATAATGTAGCTACACCATGCAGAAATGTAGGAGGAAAGGGAAACTCCAGAAGTAATCTAGACTGTATTATACCCAAACCTTGCTTGACAGATATTTATCAAACCTGTTCTTAGAAGGTTTCAGTGACAGCAATTGCATAATCTCTTGAGATAGCTCGTTCTGATTATAGGCTATGTGAATATCTAACCAAGATCTCTCGTACCTGCAAACTTAAGCCTATTTTTTTTGTCTTCTCTCTCTAACCCACATCCTTTTTTTTTTTTTTTTTTTTTTTTTTACAAAATGTATACACTTGAAGGCTGTCATCACGACCCAACCAGTCTTCCTTCCTAGATGAAATAAATTCTCTCAATCTCCTCCACACATCATTTTTTAAAAACTTTTCATTTTTCTTGTTGATGCTCTCTGTACCCTTTCAGGTATGATGAAGCTTATTTTAAAGACATTGTTTTAGCTTAAACCAGTCAGTACTTTGTAGATACTAAAACTGATTTATTGTGTGTCTTTTATGACTGTAATATTTACTGCTGTATCTACAAAGACTGATGCATGTGCCTAGCTTTATTATTACAGGTAAATTTATTTCAGCTGAGTTATTCCCAGTGATCAAATTAAGCATGTGCACAAATCTTCATTGGATTTTGGCCCAAGAAAATATAAATGTAGAAAAATAAACAAAGGAGAAGGAAAAGAAAGACAAATAACTTTGCAGCTCACTAGATTGCTGGAAAAGTAAGTTCCGGAAATGTGGCTCCTGCTTGAGACTTCCCTCTGTCCTGAAGTTTTACATAAGCTTTTGATTCAGTTATAACTGAGGTGGTATCTGGCACGTAACTTCTGAAACTAATCAAGATTTTACGGATTATCACTAATACCTTCAGAAGTATCCAGAAATAAGTATGAAGACAGCAGGAAGGCTTTTAAAATATTGTACAGAGCAAACTGATAGGTAGATCGGAACTCAAATTCTCTGTGTATGATTATACATCTGTGCAGCCAAATTGAGAAAACCGGTGTGGTGGAACAATGTATGCAGCTAAGAGGCATTGCTTATTTTCTACAGAAGTTGCAATCTACTTAAGCATAGCATATCTAAAAGGTGAAACATTCTGCAGTACAAAGAACATCCCTGGATACTGTATTTTACAGTAACTGTTTTGTAATGTTACCCTGGAAAACCATTGCTATTTGTGTATGGATGCAAAAATGTTTTCCATGTATGTTACTGGATGATGAATGGTACTAAGAAAACTTCACACAGACGACATAATATTTTCTAACATATGGGAATGAATTAATGCTACAGAAAAAAAATAGCCCTAAACCCACCTTTTTAATGAAGGAGGAAGGATAATCCGTATGGGAGATTTTTGCCAAACCAATGGGGGAAAGGGGAGAACTAAACTTCGGCTGTATGCTTAATGGGTAAATTTATCTGATTTGAATTATACAAAATAATAGGTTCATTCTATTCAAGTCTCATCCCAGACCCACCCCCCTTTTCCAGCCCTAGGGGAGGGAGCGTTAAATAATGGTCTGTGTAAACTGATGCTCATGCAGCGAGAGTTTGGAGAAGTGCTGCTTGTACAAGTTAAAGCAGGCAGCGAAGAAAGAGCAACCAAATAAAAAGCAGCTGCAGGGACAAAGTGGACCTTTCTGAAATTAAAAAAACATGTCTTTCTTCACGAGGGTTTTGAGAATGAAATGCAAGCGGACACTTGAATCTGAGAGCAGGACTTACTTTCACCACGCGATTTTTGTCAGCAGGTTTCACCAGCTGCCCAAGCTTTCCGGCAGCCCGTCTCTGGAGGTGCAGAACAGCCCGCCAGGGAACAAAGAGGAGGTGATGGCAGACTCGGAGGGCGCAGGAGAGCTGCTGAACCCCCCCGCCCCCAGCCAGCTCCGCCGGGTGAAGAGCCTGCACGAAATGCCGGGACCCAACACGCTCTACAATCTGTACGAGTTCTTCTGGAAGGACGGCTTCGGCCGCATTCATGAGATCCAGGTACGGCTTAGCTGGCTGTTTAATAAGTTATTCACGCCACGATTAGTTAAGCCTTTCCTTTTCCCCCCCTCATAAAACGTTGCTTAATCACCGAGTGAGCAGCACCGCGGCGAGTCACCGCAGCGCCGTGTTCCTGCTGTTACGAAAGAGCGGGGATTAAGAGGATCCCCATTCAATCTCCACGTCCCTTAGCGCCGGGAGGGTTAGCATTTTTGTGTTTCGGGGAAGAGCCTACGAGTAAGTTGCTCCCGAGCCGTGCAGACACCCTCTTCCTAAAATGCGTCCTAACGGGAGCCACTTCCCTTGTTGGTGGGGTGACCGTCTCGCTGGCACCCCCTGGGCTGTCCCCCTTCTTTCCATGTTTATGCGCGTTTTGAACTTTTGGGTAGGTGCCTTATACTTGGAAAAGGGAGAAAATATCCCATCTTCTTGAACTTGTTTCACAAGGTTCCAAGGGACTTATTTTTGGCGGGTGAAGCTGGGAAATGCAGGCTCTCCTCCAATCTCGGAGCGAAACGCCCAGGCTCCCGCAGCCACCCTCAAGGTGAGGCCGTGCCGGCACCCAGCGCCGTGTTTACACGGAGGACGGCCTCGGTCGTGCCGCGGCTTGCGGCTGAGGCTCCGCTCGGAGGGGGATGTGCAGGCGTCGGCGGGGAGCGCTCCCCCACGCACCGCGCGGGGGGCAGCGGGGCTCCCTCCGCTTTCCTCCTTTCAGCTCGGCCCGAGCTGCTAGGGCCAGAGACCATTTTGTCTCTCCAGCGTGGACCCTCTCCCCTTTCAGTAAGTATCCTTCGCATATATATGTCCCCTGAGGGGGCGGTAGATGCGCCTGGCCCCGCTGCCGTCAGCGCCGGCCGGCCCGCGGCGGCGGCGGAGCTGTTTGCACGACCCTCCCCTCAGCGGGAGGCGGGCGGTTTGAACCCGTCCCGGGCGGGGGGGGGGGGGCGCGCGGAGCGAGGGGCGCGCGCCCGGACGGGGCCAACGGTCGCGGCTCGCGCTGCCACCCCCACGCTGCAGGCGAGGCGGGGGAGCCCCCTGGCCGCCGGCCTCCCGCCCCCTCCCCTGGCGCCCCCATTGGCTCGCGCGGAGGCGGCGCGGCGCGGGGGGAGGGGAGGCGGGAAGCGGGGCCTGGCGGCGGCGGGAGGCCCCGTGCGGGAGGCGAGGAGCCCCCCGGCTGCCCCTGGCGGCCTGGCCCCCAGATGCTGCATGAGCGGCTCGGCCGGGCCCCGCCAGGCCGCATCACCTGGGGTGTGACAGCTCTTCCTCTGCAGTACTCGATGCGGCGGGGCAGTGAAATAAATCTGGACCAGGGTGGGGCGCGCGGGGTTGAGGGCTGCCCTCTTCGCTTTTGGCATCTCAGCTTCTGTGGTGGTTGGTACGCCGCTGCGTGTCTCCTTGCTTAGTCGCAGCAGAAGGAGATGGGCGAAGCGCCGTTTTCCAGGCTTGCCATTGAAGAAGGAGTTGGGTGAACGGGGATCCTTATTTTGTACAGTGTTTCTTAGATAACTGGCATAGGCAACTCTTATCGTAAGGCTGCCTTATTCTGAAGAAGTTGGTTTTGGTTGCTTGGCCAAACACGTGGGTTTCATTCCTGTAGGGTCACATCGCATCTCCTGAGGTCCTTTGCCCATGCAGTCCAAGTGACCATAAAGTGAGCATTCGCACTTCCAGAGAGTAAAGCAATGGTTTTCACCCTTTTTTGGTTGTGGGTCCATGAGTTTTCAGCTGGAGGTGCAGATCTATTTGGAAATTACACGTGTGGCATTTATTAATTTTGTTTGTCTTAGTCACCTTTTTCAGACCGCTTAGACTCACAGACTGCCTCAAGAGGTCCATTGGCAGAAAACCACTGAAATAAACTGGAAGGAGGGATGAGAAGTAAAAAAAGGAAAGGAAAGGGAAAGGAAAGGAAGGGAAAGGGAAGGGAGACCAGACAGGACAGGACAGGACAGCTATAAAAAGCTTGATGATCAAAACTGAAAATTAGGGTTTTTATAGGGGATTAAAAACACTAGAAGGAGGCAGGAAACCGGGGGAACAAAAAATGGCTGGCTTTGTTGTAATTTTCATTTAGATTGCTACAAAGAAGTTAGGCTCTTCAGTCTGTGCTGAGTTTGATGACAGCCAAGCTAGATTTGTTATGGTGAACTGCTTAATTGCTTGCTAACCAAGACACATGCAGATGAAACTTTTGTTTATGTTAGCTAAAGCTTCTTGTAACATTATATTTCTTATTTTCTCTGTGTCTGTGGTGCGGGACAGAATTGGAGAGGTGCTCACAATATTGTCATCACACTAATAATATACATAGAATTCAAGTTTTCACTGGTCTAAGTATGAAATGAAGCTTTGAAAATTATTCAAAATATTAAAATGTGTTAGAAAAGATCCAAGTTGTACATCCTTTTCACAACCACTAGCTGATACAGACTTTTTCCTTTTTATTGAATGTTATTTATAGAAAGGAAAGCAGGAGGAAGGATAAGGAGGAGTTGAAATACGACACTATTTTTTTTCTGTTCAGAGTCTCAAAAAAACACAAATCATAGATGGCCTCTGCATATATGCTGGATGCAAACAGGCATTAAATGGATTAATAACAGTCTGTTAAATTTAACAATACAGTGAACATCAGGAATGAATTATTCTGAAACCATTTGGTAACCAGCACAGCTACTTAAATGATGTCCTCTGACACGCACGAATATTCATAGACTATATGCAGAAGGGGTGGAGAAGCTGAGCATTTTTTCACAAAGGAGGTTCTGTTCTCAGTAACATGATTCCAGTTAGTCCTGGCCAAAGCAGTAATGCCTACAGCCATTATGACAAAGGGAAAGTATTTTTAATTTGATGAAGTTAGATCTCTTGTGTTTCATCAGTACTATACAAGTATAAAAAAGAAGAGATGAAGAAGAAGGGCTTGGATGCTAACAGTCTGAATTTATGACATGTGAAGGAATGCATGGTGTGCGAGTGGTATGTGAGACAGTAAAGTGTAATATTTTTAAGGTCTGGAACAAGGGATAGAAAACCTGTGTTGTGACAGAAAACATCTCACAGAAATAATGGGCATTTCTTCAAACATGAGATTGATACACAGAACACCATTCTGCTGAAAGCAAAAGAAGTCAAAATACCTTGTCCTTGTCTGTTTCTGTTTTAAAATTAGTATTTCATTTATTTGATTGAATGGCTACATGTTTGATTTATTTTTTTGTTAAGTTACTTCTACCATGTAAACCTCATGATAACTGAAAAAAGCAAGCTGTTCCATGAATAGCAAAATTAGTTGAATCTGTTTTTCTATGATTTGTGACCTGGATCCCCTTCACCCCACTGCCTTTTCCTTACAGCATTTGTCTCCCAGCTCTTGCCTTCCTTAAAAGACTCTCATGCTCTCCCTCTTTTCCCTGTCCAGTTTCATATTGCCTAAGATATGTCTGGGGCAAGACATTTTTCAGGCTCTGGAAGTACTCATTCATTGATTGGTTTGCATATGGTAGTTGGTTAGCAGGGGACCAAACAGAAATGGTAACTGTTGAGTTCCTACTGTATCGTTTCCCTCACCAGAATGACAAATACACATCTCTCATTTGAATCCAGATGCTGATTTTTGAAAATAATGAGACTATAATTGTAGCAGGCCTTTATGTCTGTGTTAAGTTTGACTGAAAGTGGCCTCTGTATTCCAAAAGTAATTATGAGGAGACTGTCAGCACAATTGTACAACTCTGTTTTATTTGGAAATGAGGCAAAAACAGTTACTTGTCTGTAAGTGTTTGGTACCATATGCTGAACAATGGTCCATGTGTCTCAAATATACTGTTGACAATTAAACCTTACATCTCTGTAACCAAGACTAATTAAAACATCTCTCATAAATTAAACTTGGGTCAACACTAGACTTTTACTAGCGTAGTTATATCAGATGTTTGATTTATAATCAATGTGCTTCTGAAAGCAGATGTCTCTAGATCAAATGCAAGTAAAGTATCAAAGTTAAACTTGCCAGTTTAACTTATTTTGCTACTTTAAACTGAAACCCTTTCAAATTTAAAACTGACCTAAAACCACAGTCCTAACAATGTATTTTAAAAAACTCTTATGTCTGAACTATAGATTTTCTTCCTGCAATGTCGCTACTGTTAATTTTTTTTATTAATTAAGCCTCATTTTTTCCTGAAATGATTTTGTGGCTTTATTCCAAGTGAATTCCTGAAAGCCAAGTGTTTCATTTAATCACCAGCTCAGAATGAAATTTGTTTAAAATAATCAGTAAGATTTTATGGGACAACGATACAATTTTGTGAGAAAACTTTTTTGTTTCTTTTTTTACATCATTTAATGTTTTCCAGTCCTCTTTCTTAATTGCCTGTTGTTTGCCTCCAGCTCGAATCATACAACTTACAGATCAGCCACTAAATAAACCTCATTGCAGGAGTAAGACTTTAGTTTTTCCTTTTTTTTTCAGAATTAATGTATGTCTTTCTAAAATTCCATCCTGATGAATCCACCCCAAAACGTAGAGTTTATCACTAGACTGTTACGCTGTCATAGTCCTGGGTTAAGTTTAAGACTGTAAGTATTTTTTTTTTGTAAAGAATAAACTGATAGACTAAATGGTTTGTTTACAAAAGACCTTAAAAGTAAATTACTGTATCTCTGTATTACACTTTTGATTTCATCTTATTTACCTCCATGGTTTTCATTTTTTCAGGCATTCTTTCTCACTTACTTGATCTGGAGATACGTATTTTTCAGTTCTCCAGGTCCTTTCATCTTCTCAGTATTTGGTTTCACTAACCCTTCACGCCTTAGTTGTTTGGGTCTTTTCAGTCAGAGGTCCTGAACGGTGTGACCTCTCTGGTTTTCCAGTGACACTTCAAACCATTCCTTGATTGGAGAGGTGGGGATCAAGTTCGAAATGCAATATGTTGATTTACTGCATGACAAATTGTCAGTTTCCTTTTCTGTTAATCTTCTTTAATAATATTTTACTTCTGTTTCTCTTTGTTGGTGATACTGCAGCAAAAGCACACTCAGGAATATGGGAAGATCTTCAAGTCTCACTTTGGTCCCCAGTTCGTTGTATCCATTGCAGATCGAGATATGGTTGCTCAAGTCCTCCGGGCAGAAGGTAGAGCACCGCAAAGAGCTAACATGGAATCATGGCAGGAATACAGAGACTTAAGAGGAAGAGCTACCGGACTTATTTCTGCGTAAGTTGTTACTCCTTCATTTTCTAAGATTTGTTATAAAAGTATATTAATTTTCTGAAGGACTATACAGATCATCTGGGAGTTCAGTCTTGTCTGTGTGGGGAAATTTGTATGTTTAGCAAGGAGGAAGGAGGTTATGAATTTATGGTGAGTTGTTTACTCTGCTATAAATTTTCAAAGGGACCCTAATGATGCATAGTTTGAATGTGGAGTAAGCTACCTCATGCAAAAACATTCCTGGAAAATGTGTCTATCAGGTAGAGATGTCTGAGCTGCCTCAATTATCTGGAAGCAGTATCGCAGAGTAGAACTTAATAGCTTTGGCATAGCACTGCGCAAACATGGTTTTACTGCTTCAGATCTAAGCTGATAGGTCTGCTTGGCAGTGTGTTGTGTGGACTTACCAGCTCAAGCTGAGATTAGCTCTGTTGTTTGCCGAAGTGCCCACTCAGTAGAGTAATGCAGAGAAGTCACTGCATGGTAAATTCACACTGTAGTGCATTCCCATGCAGATATGTCTTTGTATGTGACCAATTCTAGAAGAGCTGTCTGTCTTTTAAAGCTTGCATAAACTCTCTGTGCGTGTGGGTGTGGTTAATTGCCGGTGGGAACTACTCACAGTGACCACTGACATAAGATGTTTTTTAGAGGGAAACTAATTTTCTGAGTCATGGCCAGTCTCTTTCTTTCACAGTGGCAAAAGGCTTTATGTATTAGACGTCAAACTGGAATCTTAAACTGCAGCCCAGACTAACAGTTCTTTGATATTTTGTGAAAGAAAGTCTTAGATCAAGAGATGCTCAGAAAATGTCTGTTAAGGGAATTGAATTCTGCTGTTGACCAGTAAGTTTCTAGACCTTGCAGCATCGTTATTTCAGCTGAAAGAATTTCACTGGAAATGAATTGCTTACATAGCAATTTAAAATAGCAACTGAAAGATATTCCTGTCAATCACTGTTCCGGACTACTCTGCTTATATGAGGCATGCACAGGCTACAACTCAGAATTTTAGCCTTTGACACAAAGATTTCAATACATAGCTCAGCAAAAGGAGAATCTAGCTGTAAATAGTTTCTCTATAGATACCAAGTTTGTTTGTTTTTGTGTCTGAATCTGAAAAACACTTCAACAAGCTCATTGCAGCTGGAAGTAGTAATATGCATAATGTAATACTGTGAATACAGTTGAAGTGTGTCTTTTTAGCTCCACAACTTGTCACTTCCACATTGTTTATGTAATTTTTAGTATATTGTCATCTGTATTGAAAACTGACTCTAGCCTCTCAGGAGTTGGAGTAAATGCCATTTGTCACAAAAAGTATATTATTTCATAGATTTAGCAATAGCATGCCTCAAAGTGATATATCAGTAACTTAGTTTACGGTACTAGCTCGAATCATTGATTTGTCAGATCTGGATGAGTGCCTTTGGCAATTATGCACCAATTCTAGTTAAAAACAAATTTGCAGAATAATCATTCAAATATTTAAATTAATTTTAATTAAAAAAATTGCAAATCCAAAGTTCTTGTGTCGGTACTGCTAGAGCACTCATATGGAGACACTTGTCAGATTCAGAATACTGAGTGGACAAGTTCGGTCACTGAAATCAGAGATTAGTTTATAGATGTACAGTTGTGACATTGTGAAATTAGTAAATTATGGAATAAAAACAGGCATGTAAAACCGAATACATGTTATCATTCCCCCCATTATTCTTATTTCACCACTTGATTTTTCGTCTCCTAATAAAAATGTAAACAGCTTTCATTGTGGAGCTCCTACCCAGCTAGTGATTGTGAAGGAGAATTGTGAATAGAGATTATTAATAATTTCTTCTAGGGAGGGGGAACAGTGGCTAAAAATGAGAAGCGTTCTGAGGCAAAAAATTCTGAAACCCAAAGATGTGGCTGTTTACTCTGGAGGAGTCAATGAAGTTATTATAGATTTAATTAAAAGAATCCACACCCTCAGAAGTCAAGAGGACGACAGGGAAACAGTGACCAATGTTAACAACCTTTTCTTCAAATATTCAATGGAAGGTGAGCCCAGACTGTATAATATCCGTATAGAAATTGGATGTAAAGCTGTGTGCTTATGGTTAGGCATTTTTATCATAAACAACTACTGCCTTATTGTGATTAATTTGAAGAGGGAAGCTTGATATTCTGCATTCAGGGATCTTCTTACCTAAGCAATGGATATCAGTAGAAATCCTTCATAGAGTCCAAGCAGGTGATACCTTTCAGTAAGGGATAATTCCTGCGGAAATGCTGATACAAATGCAAAATATAGAATCAGGGCCCTAACCAGTTTCAGTACTCTGTGTTTCTATATTAATTTCTCAAGAATAAGGGTGTTAACCTAGGAGTCTAACTTATCAGACATGTTAATACAACAGTCTGCTAACCAAATTGCAGGTCAGGGTGTCAGTATGGTGTGCCTAAATTCTGTTCATAGTTTCATATGGGAAAAGATACTGGTTTCAACTACCTACATATGTGCTTACTGTGGGATTGCTGTGCTTTCCTTTAAATTATCTGGCTGTCGCTACCATTAATGAGAGAATACTGTGCTAGATGGAACCTCAGTCTGAGCTAGTATGGCATTTCCTGTATTCTTATAGAAATTTAATGGTGATTCGCATTTCACGCATTCCTTTGACTTCATACAGCCTGTTCTTGTTGTATGTGTGTGCCTTTTAAAAACATTGACACTCTTTGATGAGAGACAGCTGAATAATTTGCAATTTGCAAACACTTCAGAATTGCTGACCTATACTGTATCAAATGGCTGTCTGTCTGGTAAACTAATCTGAGTCTGTTCTACATGAATAGTGTCTGAAAGTGGCACTCAGCTAAGAGTTACCAATTTTAAGGAATTTTAAACTCTGAGCTTACGGATTCAGTTTAACTGATGGGTTAGTTTAAATTCTTCACATTCTTTCAGCATTTATAACTTGTGCCTGGCACACACCTATTTCATGTATGAAATCCACTTTCAGTTAACTTTTCCTGTCAACTGCTCAGCAACCCCATGTGTAAGATGTCTTGAAAAGACTATCTAAAAGGTTTAAAAAAAAAAGGCATGAGAGCTGGCAGTTGTTTAAGGGGCACAACAGAAATTAAAGGTACAGAAAAATATTTCCACAAGGAGGAAAATTATGGAAGGCAGAGTGAATTGAAAATAGCTAGATTTTAACAACTCTTTGTAAGTAAAGAAGAAACATGCAGGCTTGAACAAGGAAAAAAAATTTAAAAAGTTAAATTAAAATTTAAAAAAATATTCTAGAGAATTTATGGAAAGTTTGAGGGAAGACTGGACAAGATCAAGGTTAAACATCATATCTATTGTACCTGTTTTTAATAGAAAAAGCAGAGAAAGAAAAAGAGAAAAAAGAGGCTAGAGAGTTAATAGACCAGTTATCCTAACTACAGTTTCTGAAAAGGTATGAACGAACTATTGATACAGACAAACCAGTAAACTTAAAAGCACAAAATTTATTTTAAAACATGCAATTTTATGGAAAGGTCTTGGAGAAATTATCTAACTGCCTCTTTAGATTGCCTGATTGCCCCACCCAATAAAAAGAATTACTAAATAAGATTATTTGGATTATAATAATGCTTTTTATGCTGCACAGCGTGGTATTTTCATTTAAAAATGGGAAATATGGTCTAGATTGTACAGTTAAAAGTTGGGAGCAAACGTGTCTAAAAATCTGTGCTCAGAAAGCAATTAAAAATGTTTTTTTGTCATACTGAGAGGGCACTTTGACTAAATCCAGTAGGTCAGTTTATGGTCCAGGTCTGTCTAGTATTTTCGTTAATAATTTGGGTACATTTATGAAACTGAACAGAAAGACTTCAGGCACACTAGAGGACAGGATTTCAGTTCAGAATTAACTTGATAATTTAAAGAAATGGTCCAGAGCTGGGAAGAAAAATTTATTAAAAATATATACAAAGTACAGTTTTTTGGAAAGAAAGGGATTCACAGTGGGGAACACTGCAGTGCTGCAGAAAATCATCTGAGGAAATCATAATAAGTCACAAAGAAGAGAAGAGTCAATTGTGGCATTTGCAACGGTGTCACACTTAGGTCCTTTTGCAAGGCCACGTGGACTTTATCATGTTCTGTGTGTCTAGAGCATGATGCATACTCATTATCCATTTACTGCTGGCTTACCCTGACATTGAAGGGTATAGCCACTGCTAGGAACTCCTGCATTATCACCAGCTGTCAGAAATACCTTTGGCCTTAAACTCTCTGTCCGCTGTCTCAAAGGCTACTATAAGAGGTTCAGGATTCGTAGTGCAATGCACGACATAGTAAACATGTTGGAGGGTTTCTGTACTTCTTTCGGAATTCCTGGGTATCGTCTCAAGCTGAATGTTACTGACATAGTACCCACTGCCTCTCTAAAATGTTTGGCTGGGATTTAAGTATGTGTTTTAAACTTCTATTTTATCTCCCCCAGTTACAATTATAATAACTAAACGTTTTTGAAAGGAGTTCTATAGCTTTATTATTTTAATTCCTTAAAGGACTAGTATATATATCTGTATGTGTACAGCAAATTCTTTGATCTCTCATGTGCAGGTGTGGCAACCATTCTTTATGAATGCCGGCTGGGCTGCCTGGAAAACAACGTCCCACAGCAGACTGTTGAATATATTGAGGCTCTAGAGTTGATGTTTAGTATGTTTAAGACCACTATGTATGCAGGTGCTATTCCCAGATGGCTTCGTCCACTTATTCCAAAACCCTGGAGAGAGTTCTGCAGATCCTGGGATGGACTCTTCAAATTTAGTAAGTTTTAGTAGTAGAAAAATTCAGCTGTTTTTCTGCAGATTGTGTGTGTGTGTTTGAACAGGACTTCCTGCGTTTCTCTTCTAGAATTATAAGAAGACATTGTGGCAGAAGAGGTGTCACAATAGTAGGATAAAATATTATGTGAAACATTAATTATTTAGAGTAATAAATCAGGAGAAGTTAGATGAGCATGTAGGCTATATATCAAAGTATGTCTTTTTTTTCCATTGGATCTGTGATAGAATGCAATAATAAAATTGTACTGACCAAGGGAACAGTTTTAAAAAATACTTTATTTTTAAACAGTTTTGCCAGCACAGTTTAAATATTCCCTTATTTTATACTCCTATTTCATTATTTGTCTTTCACTGCCTAGTGGTCCCTTGAAGTTCAGGTTCTATGCCAGGGCTTTATCTTCAGCCACTCAAATTTTAATGAGGGTGGTTTTGTTGACCTCGATGAGTTTTCAGTCAGGCACTGTGATAATCTCCCCTGCAGCTGACTAGGAAGTTAAAAAATGAGCTCTAGCATTTAATTAATAGAGCTCTTAGTGGAGTTTATATATACATACAAGCATATAAGTTGACAAAGAAATACACTGCTACACTGCAATATGTTTTTTTAAACAAAACATTCCAGGCTATTTTATGAATCAGTTTTCAGTCATCCAAGTAAAGAGGAGAAGTCTTGTTTGTAAGATTTTTATTTAAGATTCTGGACTGTATAAAAGAAAACTGAACTCTCCCTCTGTGATGTTAGGAAGCTGCATGCATCTCTGCATTTATTTTCTCTTGTCATCCTTGAATAGAGTCTTTAGTTTTATAATTTTTATCTGCCTCAGTATACTGAACTGTACCAACAGTAGACATTAGGGAATCTACTTAATGGTGGTAGTGGAGTGGTTTCTTTGTGACACGTTGTATTCTTTTTACATTGCCACTTTTAAATGATTTCCCATGATAAAGTGTTATTGTTCCCTTTTGTGGGTTAAAAACAATAGACCTCAGATTTATTTGAACAACAGCTGAAAAATGTTTTTTGAGGAATTTCTCCCTTTTGAAACTTTTTTTGTCACACTATTTCTTTGTTTAATCTCTTTGTGAAAAAAGGAATTAAATAGATTAAAATTACATGTTTTGACCAGGCCATCGCTGTGTATGGTGTGTGTGTCTGCGTGGACTTCATAAAGGAATATGTTGATTCTAGTTCTTTTTAAGTTCATTGTGTAAGGCACTAACCTTCAGAGAAGTTCTCATCTTTAAAGCACTTGTTTCACTGAAGATGCTGTTTGTAGTAACTAAAGGATGAAAGGGACCTGTGGGTGGAGTGATTCAAAAGAAGTATTATTTGCTGCAGCTTTCCAATTACTGTTATTACTTAATGCTCCTCATCTTTGTCTTCAACGTGATTCAGTTCAGTGGCATCCACCTCCCAGTTGCTGCCACCATCTTGTAGCAGCTGCTGCATGCTGACTTGCAGCATGCTCTGCAGAGTTCACCCCTTTTTGCAGAGTCATCAGAAAAAATAGCCAGCTGGGTGTAAAACTTGACCATGAGCTTCCTTCAGTCCCCATCGGAAACTACAGCACCTACTGTCCTCTCCCGAACCTCTGCTCTTTCATGCTGTGAGTGTCCCAAGGCTCTCGTCAGCTCAGTCCTTCCTTATCATGAATACCCAAGGACCTCCACCACCACTCTTTTACTTTTTTCCTGATAAAATTGTGTAGAATACCTTATTTTTTTTTATGGCTGTGTAGTGTTTCCTAAGGGAGAAGTGTCATTACGGAATGGAACCACCAGAGAAATAAAAATGGAGGCTTAAGCAATTGTTTTTAAATCCCAAAGGTCAAATCCATGTTGACAACAAATTAAAGGCTATTCAGTCTCAACTGGACCAGGGAAAAGAAGTGAATGGTGGGCTACTCACATACCTCCTAGTGAGTAAAGAACTTACTTTGGAAGAGATCTATGCCAATGTGACGGAAATGCTCCTGGCAGGAGTGGACACAGTAAGCTTATTACTGTCGTTTTTCTTGTGAACAGTTGTCTTTGTAATGCAGTACCATTTGCAACTATCTCCAGGGGAGTTTAAGTTGTTTTTAAGGACACAATTTCTGACACATTTGAATCATGGAATCTTTACAATAATCAAAAATACTTATCACACCGGGTAATCTCTCTACTGGAATGAAGTCAGTGGTGTTCTGTTCTAGCTGTGGTTTATGTATGAACTGCCTAAGGAGCAGCAGGAACCCATCACTTGGGAGTCTGTTCCACAGTTCATTAAATGAATGAAATAGCAATTGTCTTTACGTTCATCTTCAATTTTCATACGTTTTCTTCCTCCAGTTCGAATATCAGGTCAGTATTCATTGCTTTTTAGAAAGCACTGCTGAAAATTAATGTGAAAAAATTGATCAATAATCTCATATGCAGAATTTGGTAAATGATTTTAACTTATGGATTATTAATCAACTGATACACACATTATGGATCAGATGTTTGGTTTCTGCTGAAATCTATTAGAAGGGGGATGCTAGGTCAGCACTGACATGATGTAGGTAAGGCATGAGTTCACTTTACACCTCATGCTGGCAGCATGGAGTCCCATCTGAGGCAGAGAGCTTTCATCATGGAGCGCAGTGAGAATGAGGCTAGAATATGAGGCATGTAACACCTACAGAATCATTTTAAGGGGGCCAAGTTAGACCAACTAATGGACTGGTCATCCCTAGTGTTCGAAACAACATTAGGGTCATGTATATCTTTCCCTCCTCTCACTCCTTCTGTGTGAAATCAGTGTAGCTTAGTGTGATCTGTAGCATGACAATCAGAAGCATAAGAAAAGATAAAAATGAGTTGTTTTACTACATGTACAGTGTATACTGAGCTACTTAGAATGTCAATGAATGCTATTATTGTAAATGACTGTAATTGAACATTATTTTTGTGAAAAAGCTATGTAACTTAGATAAAGATAGCCAGTGCTATGTAAGATTGTGTTTACTAGCCTTAAAGTAAAAAAGATAAAAAGGTAAAAATGTAAAGTAGCCTTATAGTAAAAATGCTCTCCTGATAATTGAGTTTAGATTTTTTTGCTCTAAGAGAATTTTTGATCTAAGAGAAGCAATACTTTTTGACTTCCAGAATAAGGAGCATATGTTTATTTATATGCTGAAAGTTACTCCATTGGTTAAATATGCCAAAGGTTTATGAGTCTGGAGAGGTTTTTTTTGATGTTTTGGTCCTAAGTAAAGCACAATCATTCATCCCATTCATTTGCTAGTCTTTCGGACCCTTAATTTTCCATTTTTAGTGTGTAAGAGAGTTTTCATTGAACTACAAGGACAGTGTTCAAGTTCATGCCAATGGGAGTCTGTTTTTCCATTTGACTCAGCATCCTCAGCTGGTAACATTTTGTGAGAGGACTGTACTTGTGATTTCCTCATTCCCAAGTACAAGACAGAAACTGAGGGAGCCTTTTTTCCCTACTGCTGTCATTTCAGATCTCATTTCATCATAGAAACTGAAGGAGGTTTACAGGATTATAAAAGCTTTCAACAAAATTGTAAGGCTGTTTTGGGCTACAGAGCATTTTGGCTGTCCCTGGAACAGTGCTAATTTTTAAGAGGTTATGAAGGAGCTGGGAACCTGAGAAGAAACGGTGTTTATATCGCAGGAAGTTCTGTATGCAGTTGGCAGAATTGCCAGCTGCTCTGAGGAATAGTGCAGGGTTGTATTTTAGCAAGGGACAGCCACTCAGCATTATGAGAACAAGAAAAGAAGGCTTCTGAGAACGATACTTGTAGCATTGTACCTCAGTTTGAAGACAAGACATAAAAGGTCACTGTCATGTCAAATTTACTTTCTAATTTAATCTTAAATGTAAGCCCCAAATAAAACATTTCCAGAAGTTGTTGGGTGTTTTACCCATACATTGCTTGTGACCTTAAGCTTTTTTGTACCAATGAGTGAGAAGCTGAAAATGAAACTCTTTAGTGCTTAAAAAATGAGACTGGTAATCTATCTTCATTATACAGGTTAAAAAAATGCAATTAAAATTAATTAAATAAAGTTAGGTTAGAGATTACAATTTCATTCTCTTAAATGCTCTGAGATATTAAAAACAATATAGATAAGGAACAATATGTTTACAGTGTCATTTTCTCTGCCATACTTACTCAGGAACACTGAAAATACATTATTTATTATAAGCTTTCTGTCTTCAGTGATGATTGTGAGGGAAGCAGGCTCAGATAAGGCCCTTTGCTTGACCTTCATATCTGAATGCACCTGATAGTAGAAGCAGAAAGTTCTGAGTCCAGTATTTGGATGGAACAGTCCCTGAAATCCAGGTAGTATATACACAAGGAGTCATGATTGAATGAACAGTAAATATTGGATCACAAAAACTTAATGAGTTGAAAAATTCCATTTGGTTGCATGTTAGTGCAGATGGAGGGAATCCGTGCTCTCACAGTGTATTCTAGACCACAAATATGCATGGAAGTGCAGTTTTTCCAGCTGATGTGGAAAAGGATTAGATAGTGGGTTCCTTTAAATCATCTTGTGTTCAAAGTTGAACTGTCTTCTGCCTTGTATCCTACTTCTTCCTTTGTACAAAATTTTTAAAAAATTATTTTCCACAGAGTAACTCTTTTCTGCAGTCTTGATGATCATTAGAATCATGAATTATTTGAGAGGGGAGAGGGGATTATTTTACCTACTACCATTAGAATGCTACATTAGAAAAATTATGTATATGTGGTCATTTTAAATATATAAACTCATCTTTAAATTTTCTTAAGAAAACTTAAAGTCAAATGGCTTAATGGTGCCATTTCACTCAAGTGGGAATTTTAAGAGATAAAAGGTGCCTACTGTGATGTAGCATCACTTACCAAAGGATGAAATATAATCTTAGCAGTATTAATATCAATTCTGTTGTTGTGCGGATGCTGTGAAGAGACTGACATATACTTAAAATGGATTGGTAATGTTCTGAGTACCATTCTCTTATTTTTTTTCCTGTTAAATGTTTCTGTTGGGAGGAAAGATAAAGAATGTACTCAAAACTAATAGTTAATGTAATCCATTACTGTTTATGTTTCAGTATTACTTATGCAATTTTGTTTGCGTCTGTCCTTTCTGTTGCTTTTTGATATTTCACTGGGAAAATACCAACATGGATTGTTTTTGTATGGAGGAGATTTTTAGGTGGAAAAGGGCTGAAGTAGGGGATGGTGAAATCTGACAATATCCTGTTGACTCCAGATGTTAATCATTGCCAGTCTGTTTTATAACAGCACACACGTGAAACAGTTGAAAACTGATTGTTTTTCTCGGCTTGAAATTATTTTTAATCTACTTTTGTTGGACTTGATGATGATGGTAGTTGTTTCTTCCTTAGACTTCTTTTACTTTGTCCTGGGCAACATATTTGTTGGCAAAGCACCCTGAGGCTCAGCAATGTGTTTATGAGGAAATAGTCAATAAGCTGGGGAGGGACCAAGTTCCTGTTGCTGATGATGTCCCCAAGATGCCTTTGATTAGAGCTGTGCTCAAAGAAACCCTGAGGTAAGTAGCAGACAACTGCAAATCATTAGTTAAAATATTTAATTCCGTGTGTTTGTAATGACTTTTGAGTCAGAGCTAACATTTGTATGTAATTGTTGTTATTTGTTGCTTCTTCTTTTATTTATTGTAGCAATAATGTGTACAGGGATTCTCAAGCAATTAAATATGATAGTTTATATAATGTTTAATGTTTTTTAAGTATGGTAGAAATAATATCACATATTTATGACATGCCTAGTAAGGTAGGTAACTGAAAGCTTATTTTTGCCATTAAAGCATTAGTTTATGTGATGGACTGTAAACTCCCAGCGCCTTGCCAGTAGATCTGGAGTGCCAGAGTGCCAGCAAGAGTGGGGCTTGCTCCGGGAGGGAGATGAGATGGGAGCCAAGAGTGACCACAGCACAGGCAGGGCAGTGACCTCACCCACTGGCGTGCCCATCCCACAGGATCTAGGCACAGCTTGGCTGGTGGTCACTGCCTCTGTCTTCTGGAATGCAGTAGTCAAGGGTAGTCCTTGTGCTTGTGATGTTACTCTAGACACAGTTGTGATTGCTCTCTCAGGCAGGCATATTGTGTATGGTGGTCAGCAGCAGGCTCATATTCTTACTGTTTTTCCACAGATAAAGAGACTGAGTCAGATATAGACTAGTTAATCTGCTTGAGGCCATGTAAGAGATCCTTGTCAGAGCCTGAACTGAATCTTTTTCAAATGGTTTGTATGTCTGCATAGTAATACTGTGCATATGTGCAGTCACTCAAGCTGTAAACTTTTTAGTTCAAGAAGTTTTGATAAAATAATCTCAGATTTTTCTGTCCACATTTCTCTCACTGCTCTGCTTGCGCAAGTTGTGTCTAGTATAGGTAGGTGAAATGATCCATCACTCTCATTTTCCTTCAGCTCAGGGCTGGACCACAGTTTCTTTCTGTTTTGATGAGATCTTTCAATTGTGTCACCCTAGCTTTAACATGTCTTCCTAAGTTTCTCTTGGCTTTTTCCCTTGTCCTTTACTTGGAGAAGCAATTTTTATTTACTTCAGTGACTTTTGTGACAAATGTGTCTGGACTTAAGCCTTGTTTAACTTGTAAAAACTAAGTCTTTTTCTCTGGTGGATACGTTTATTGTCTTGGTTTAGCCAAGGACCACAATCTGTCTAAGCTTTGACCTCAGGGCAAGTAAAGCAGGTCAGAAGAAACTTAAAGCCACCTCCTTGGCAAATCTTTCTTCTGTCTCAAATCTTATTGTAGAGACTCCCCATCTGAATGTGCCTACCAAAGTGATGGTCTTGTGTCTTGCTGTAGATCCCCTCTCTTTACTGCTCATGCTTCCATTTTCTAAGACAGTGGAGACTGTGATAGACAGCAGTTCTGTGCCTTGCTAAGAATCTAACATAAGCTTCATACCCCTCCTGTACAACCAAAGAAATAGAGTTGTCTTTTACATCTGGGTACAGTGTCAAAAATCTTGGTGCCTGATTTTTTTTAAAGATCAGACATTAGAGTTCTTGTTCTCCAGCTGAGATCTCCAGCCTCCTCCTTTTCACAGATGATGATATCTCAGTCATGAAGTCTTTGACCGAAAAAGGGTCAGCAAAGGGGCAGTCAGAAAAGGGAAGAGACATTCTTATCTCCATAACCTTATCCCAGGGGAGGGAGCTCTGAGCCCCTTACTTTTCAGATGATCCTATAGGACCAGACCACCTGCAGTATGTTAGCTGTGTAACATTGACTCCGGGCTGTTTCATATGCTGTGGGGCTGTTCTGGACACTGCTGTACCTTACAACTTCAATGAAGAAAATGTGAAACCTTGCTCTGATGCCATCTTTTTAAACATCTACTTGTGTTTCAAATAATCAGTCTCCTTCCATCTTATCTCTACAGAATAATTTTCTTTACATCTGCCTCAGTGCTTTCTGGGAAGTCAACTTTCTTTTGTTCCTAAAGTATGTCCCATTGAGTACAGATTCCAGGTCAAGTTTCTCAGGAAGAAGTTTTAAGTCTAACCTGCTCAAGCCTGGATTGCTATCAGTGATGTTATTTGTTACAAGCTAGTATGCAGGCCCTTGCATCACATGCAGCTACCGCTCAGCATTACTGTCTGTCTTCTAGCAGGTGATTCAGAATTCTTTCTCCAACTTGTGCTGACCTCTTTGACTGCAAAAGCAATTGCTGAGCATAATTAAAAAAAAAAAAAAAAAGCATTCATTTCTCCCTGGCAAGGATTCCAGGCATAATGCACTAATGCCCCAAAAGTGTATTTCTCATATGAACCCTCAAAGTACATACGAATCACCAGACTTTACTACCCTGTTATTTTTATGTCATACTCTAGTTTCTAAGAAATTTCCTTTTTTTCCAGTAGAACAGGACTTCACAACTCTAATAACAGAAGATGTAAAATAATAACACTTCCTGTTGTTTTTCATATTCCTTTCTAACTTACTACTGTAAGCTGCTCTGAGTGCAGGAAACAAAACAGCAAGAACTGTTGTTTTGTCAGCTTTTTGTGTAAGAATCTCTGCATTTTCTTGAGAGGCAGATTGCTGCTGAAGAACTTATATTTGAGGGCAAAGATATCTTTCAGTTCCAAACTCATTAAATCAGAAGTTACACTGAAGTTCCTCAGAATTTGTGCTGTAATTCCAAGAAGATACTTTTCCATTTGGACTTCTCCCTATCTTCAAAATCCTTGGGTTCCACAAAGCTGAATAACTTCTCTGTGTTTATTCCCCTCAAGATCCCAAGAAAAGAAGCATCTTTGACTTTGTCTGTATTGCAGTCTCACTTGTCCAGATAACATAGCTGAACATTCTCCAAGAAACATGAATCTATAGTAGCACTACAGATCCCTCCCCCCACCATGTTTTTTTTGAGACAAGTTGTCCAGTTCCATTGGAAACTGCATTGCCCCAGAGTGGTGAGTGGTATATACTACCTTCAAACCTTACATCATTCAGTTTACTTCTTTGTAGTCCCTATCTTGCCCTCCTCCTTTTTTTTTTCCCAAGGTGACAAAGGCTTTCTTGGCAAAGAGTTACTCTTTTAGTCAAACAGTCATAGAGTAAGTACCTTTTCGCCCCAGAAGAAAGGGTTTTACAGAGCTATGTCTCAATGCCAAAGAAGAATGAAAGATGGCGGACAATCTTCCATTATTTGGAGATTGAAATGCATATTGGTGACATTAATTCTATTGCTTTTATGAGAAGATTATTGATGGTTATTGTTGTACATATATTTCCATGCATGTTTTTACAGCTCAAGTCTGCCATCTCTTCTAATGTATATTTGCTCTTTGCAGAGCAGTATAAGGCTAAAGTCCTACCCTTTATACTCTCTAGGGTCCCAGAGGCGTCATAAAATTCCTGGCAATGGTAGCAGAGTATTCTATCTTCATTCTTTCATCAGTGACTGGACATTCAGGGGAAGATGTCCAAATAAGTTTCAGGTTCTCAAAAGGAATGAAATAATCTAAAGATCCTTGCAGCTGACAGTGAATATACAAATTTAGTTTAACTCCTGTTCAAACGTAGACATTTATAGGAATTATCGTAGACTTGCTTAGTGGAAGGGCCTTTCACTATCCACAGGCTGGAAGCTTGCTCAACCACTGTTGTGAAGTCCTGGCTGGTGACTGTTTATATAAAACTCTTTATGCCAGATTTTGCATATAGGCTTGGCCTCGGACTCTCTTTTGTTAGATTCCTCAGTACAGTGATCGGTTTTAGATTCTCTTCAATGGTGGAAAGTTTATTTCCATGCATGACCTTTTATTTTCTGTCCCTGTTCAGGTCAGTGGTAACAGATGCTTAGCTAAGGAGCTTCCTCAAACAATCTCCATAAAATGATCCTTATAGAAAAATAATTATACATCAACATGCTGAAGCTGTTGGAAATGCAATCAAAGCATTCCTCCATCACCTTGGTAAAATTGACCCCTCTTGGAGATACTATTTTGTGTAGAAACATAGAGAAGATTTAAGCTGTAATGTGTCATCAGCCTCTTTCAGTCTTCTGGGACACAGTCAGTCTCCAAACCCATCCAGGGTTCTTCCCACTTGGCCTTGTTTTTGCTAGTTTTTTTCAAAAAAATATTGTGCTTCTTTTAGATTATGGGAGCTCACAGGCATTATGTTTCATTTAGACCAGACAGAACTTTTTCAGAAGGATGCTTCAGTTCTCTGTCTCTGAGGCAGCTAAATCTGTTTATGCAGTTACATTTATTTGAGTGCTATCAGGTTGTTTCACTGTGTTTTTCATCAGTTTGCTGTCATTTCTGATACGGGCACATCCAGCGTACAAGCAACCAGATAGCATCTCTAAAGAACAATCTTATCTCAGGATGTGCAGAATTCTATCCCCATCTTGGCCAACTTTTGTGCCAGTGTGGGCCCTACACCATGAAGCTGATGGCAGAGTGGTTCATCTAAGGACTCTAAGGTTAAGGGCATATTTCTGCAAGTTGGCCACATTGTAAATATGCATATAAGGAATCAATCTGAAGAAAGGTTATTTAGCTTTAATTGGAGGCTTTTCAAGATGTTTTGTGCACATGCTTATTCAAAATCTCTTTGCCCCTCTTTTACTTTGCAGTGCCGCTACGATCATTGTAAGCTTCTTGACTTACAAAAACTGAAGGCATGTGACATGCTTTTTTTTATATGTTTATGTCAAGTATTCGTGGTAAGGTAAGAGGATTTAAGAGAAGGCATCAGCAAGCCTTCTTCAGCTTCCTGTACTGCTAAAGAGCCTCCAGCTTGAGTGATTGATTGCACATTTGTATATGTATAAAGCAAATACATAAACAGACCAAATAGCTCAATCTCCAATTACTGGTAAATAATTTTTCTCAGATGTTAATCATATTCTCACAGATGCTTCATGGTCTTTTAATTTCCAAGATGATCTGTATTTCTAAAATCCTTTTTGCTGTGAATGTATATTAGAATGGAATCTAAACTTTTAAAGTTGTATTCGTTGTTACTGTTTAACTTCTCATAAATATTTGTCTCTAGATTATATCCGGTATTGCCAGGAAATGGAAGAGTGACCCAAAAAGACTTGATTGTTGGAGGATACTTGATACCTAAAGGGGTAGGTTCTATTGCAGTCCTCTAAAGAGAACAAAATTTAAATTTTTTTGTGTATGAGGTGTGATCTGTTACAACATACATACACTTGATTGATTTCAAAAAATGTCACCAAGCTAGAGCACTAAGAAGAAAGCATTATAATACCCATTTATATGACAAAAAAAGAATTTTATAATTAACTTCTTGCTGTTTTTTTTAATGTTATGTCTTGACAAAAATGCAAGACCTTCCTGCTTAATAGAAGCAGTATTTCTCACCCGCTAATCAAATTTACAGTCTTGGCTTGTTCTTAATATTCTTGATGTAGCACTCAGTTGATAATATCTCTGTGCAGTATTACTATTTGATTAAAAAAAGAAAAAGCATGATTCTTGTTATTTTTGTCAGTTTTCTAATTCTTGGCTGTTAATCTTTGTAGAAAGAGTTTAATTTCCTTTTTAAATTATGGATCTTTCCTTTATATTATTCAAAGATTACACACAGATCAGGACAGAGCTGTACAGCTCTATTTAAATTGACAGGTTCCCTTTTACTTTTGTCTTAGGGCAATGTAGCTTTAAAACAGTCAGGATTCTTAAATTCTTAATATGCATGTATATTTATTTGGAAGCATCATAATATCTATTATTGCTGCTTTTTTCCTGAGGTTTTTTTTACCTTCTCATCCTTCATTTTTTCACTTTTCCCTTGTTTTGTATATCTCTTCTCTCTTTCTCTCATAATACCTTTTTGAGACCATTCCCAATTCTTATGACTTTTGTTTCCATCTCCTTCCCCATTGCATCTTCTCTAATATGTCCAACAACATTTGAAGATTATTTCACTTGACCAGCTGAGAAAGTGATCTGTTTTTTTAGCTATAATTTTTTCTTCTAGAATTCATGAAAGATACTTATATTTTACAGGCTGTTTTATCACCTCATAGTATAGTAATTACAAATACTTTTTTTTTTAAACCTGTATTGGATTTAACTATATATAAATGTCATTTATTTCCTCAGACGCAGCTGGCACTCTGTCATTATACTACTTCATACAGTGAAGAAAATTTCCCAATGGCAGATGAGTTCCGACCTGAGCGCTGGCTGAGGAAAGATACTTTGGACAGAGTAGACAATTTTGGTTCAATCCCATTTGGTTATGGCATTCGAAGTTGTATAGGAAAAAGAATTGCAGAGCTGGAAATTCATCTTGCACTGATTCAGGTTAGAAATCTGTGACAGCATTACAAGAAGAAAAGTATATTGGTATGATTCTTTTCTCTGCATACCATTTCTGGATATCATATTGTGCACAAAATCTTTTTTTTTTTGGTGGGGGGGGAGTGTTGTCTAGCACACTCATCCTGGAAAGGCTTAAAAAATGAAAATAATCACGTTGAAATGTAGCATATTAGTTAAACTGCACTGCAGAAGAAAAGTCCTTTACAGTATGAGTGAAGTAAAACCAAAAATAAGATTGTTAAGAAAGTATTTAGACATTTAGTACAGAAGGTTTTTGTAAGCAAATTGCAAGTCTTCCTTAATATATATTAGCGTGGTTGCCTGCTCACTTAAGGATTCTTAGTTACAAACAATTCAGTACTTACAAAGAGGTAAAATTAGTTTTCATATCATTGTACTGACTGATAGTGTGATAAGCAGTTTTCGTATCCTCTTATCGACAACTGTATTAGGACAAGTATTAAAATGAAATGCTTGATTTTTAAATGTTCTTTGGTTATTCTGTCACTTATTATTCTTTCTTCTCTCTTTAACTATATTGTCATTTTATAAATACATAATGTATAGATATAAATAATTAGTATTTGTAGTACATATTAACACATACTGTTTTGCACTGCTTCATTAAGTAAGGAAGGCTCTCTCAACAGCTGTTACATTTTGTATTACTCCCTCTAGCTCAAACATTCAGATCAGATTGTGCCATCAAACCTCAAGATTTGGAAACTTTTTATAGTTAACTATAAAAATATTTAGACACATTATGCATATTCAGAGCAAAGCTTGATTAAATTTGCCCTAGAGTACTTACGGAATAAACAAATTACCACACAATCCATTTATAAACACCTAGATGATATTTAAGTGATTTAAAAATAGAAACCCATGAAACATGGAGTTGATCAATGCAAAGTTCTGTCAAACCTGCCTGATTTCCTTCTCTAACTTGATTACTGATCTAATGTGGTAGAAACAGAAGAAATCAACTCTTTTGTCTTTGAGAGGTATTTTCATGTGTTTCATGTGAACATGTTGTTCTCCTGATTAAATTAATAAAATCTATTTCAGATGGAAATACCTATAAAATGTGTAGTTGAAAAAGAAATATCCAGAGGCAGTAGCTATCAAATACTTGCTGTTGAACTGGGAAAGCATTTAAGTAAAATTCTACAGGAGTCTGTCCTGGGTTTGGTTTCAGTCGGAATTTTGATTAACAGTATTAATCAAAATGTTAACAACAGATTAGAGAACACTTTAGGGTTTGCACAGGATACCCAACTGACATGAACTAGCTTAAAATGTGAAAAAAGTATTATGAAAAAATGGAGAAATGGTCCAGAATCAACAGGAATTTGTTCACTAAGGACAGGTGCAAATTACTGCTGTTAAGAATAAATCAAATGCATAAATACAAGTTGCTAAAGAACTAGCTAGGTGACAGGACTGTAGAAATAGATCGGGGGATGTAGTAAAAATCAGTCAACAATATGATGATAATTCTGAAAAGGCACTGTCATTCTTAGCAAGTTCTTGGTATTAACAGGCAGGTCATATGTCAGAAAGAGAAGGTAATTTCTCTGTTTTAGCAAATAATGGTGAAGCCTCAGCTAGTCAATGGTGTACAACTGACTGCATTTTAAGGACGGTACAGTCAAATTGGAGGAAATTCAGGAGGAGATAACGAGAATTAGAGGTGTGGAAAAGAGAATGAGATGAAAATTTGATCAATCTTCTAATACTTAAAAGGTGCTTAGGTAGAGAAAAACAATGAATTATTCACCGTGCTCATTAGGAGAAGGCTAAGAGAAGATGGTCTAATTTATAGGAAGAAAAAGGTTTGAGACTAGATATTAAGAAAAGCTTTCTATTATAAATATGGGCAATTATCGGGGCTGAGGAGGTGCTGATATTTCCTTCTTGACAGTTTGAGAAGAGATGGCTGTGTTCAGTCTCAAAACAAAAGGGTGTGCTAAATCTCTTGGGTTTTGCTTTAGCCCATGACTTCTGTCTTATGTTTGCAACTGGTCTTCTCAGTTTTGCTAAAGTGTAAGTGTATGGAAATAGAAGTTTAATGTATGAAGAATTTGTGTGACTGAATTATAGTGATTTTGTTCTGGATAGCTTCTTATATTTGACTCCTCAAAGTATTATGATTGTTTCACTACAGCATTGGACAGTTGCTCTATCATGTTTGTTTTATTTTCCCCTGCCCAGGAAGAGAAATGTGCAATGGAATTTGGGCTTTTATTGCTTTGTTTTATTAAAGCACACATTGATTAATTATAAAGAAAATGAAGTCAAAGACATGCAGAGAAAAAACTCATGAGGTTTGAAAGAGAATTTCTTTGATAGTTCAGACCATTTAGGCTAGTCTTGGGGAAATTTGTCAGAAACAACAAGCTCCTTTTTTTAAAAAAAAAAATCCCCTTCAATCAAAGGGAGAAGATTTTTAACAATAATCTTCACCTTTCAGTAACTTTTTTTTTATGTGGGAATCACAGCAGTCAGACTCAGTGGAATTAACAACAGAATTGATGTTTGTGACAAACAGAGGCTGTTCTATTTTTTCATCAAACGTCTACTCTTCATCTGTAATTGTGCAAATTTTCTAATATTTGTCATATTTGTCTTTGCAGTTGCTACAGAATTTTGAGATCAAAATTTCTCCCAAAACTGAACCAGTTCGTGCCAAAACTCATGGACTTTTGACTCCTGGAAACTCCATCAATGTGAGATTTTCTGACAGAAAGTGAGACTCAAATGTTTTGGAAATACTTGTATAATTTTCATGGAAACAGACACATCTCATGGATGTTTGATCATATTTGTTCTCTGGTTTGTGGTTATATGGCAAAATGATCAAGTCTTACATTCTAGCAGTACAATAGAGAAGTTACCACTCTCATAAAAGATAATTACACATTTGGAACTATATCCTGAAGCAATTCCTTTTTGCACTGGGAATCTCCCTTTCTCTGGAAAGATTTCTAGCAGTAACAGCACATGCACTGAAAAGAGCAAGTGAAATTCAGAATTTTTGTATCATCCAGTGGTTTTGTTACACTGCTTAGCCATAAAAGTCAATTATTCATGTGAGTCTATTTGAGAATATGTAGAATTATTATATAATATATGCAAATTAGCTGCATGTATGAGTTGGTGTTTTCCTGTTTCTTGTCCTCCAGTGTGTTTTTTTAAAGTTTACACCTAACAGTGAAATTATGAGATCATTCTTCTCTTGTCTGTAAAAGCATTTACGCTACATGTTAAAAAAAAAGAATGCAGTAGTATGAAATGTAAAGATACAAAAAATACAAATTATATCTATTTGTTTAGACTCAAAATTAAGGACAATTAAAAAATATCCAAGCATAAGCCCCATAAAATGTTTCTATATCATTAGAAAATTTTAAAAAATTTAAATCTTAAAAATAAAAATTTAAACCTCACATTGCAGAATTACGAATCCCAGACAGTGTCCTCATTACCAAAGCATAAGCTGAGTGGAATAGCACAAGCCACTGTCATCGTTCTAACTAATGTGCCAAAACCAAGCATCAAGGTAAACAATAAAAATGAAGTAGCTGTTATATTTTGTCATTTACTTTAATTAAAATACTACTGCTACAACAATAATAAAATTATCTTTACAGTTCTTTAACAGTAAGAACTGGAAACTTCCAATCGTAATGTGCTGAACCATAGACAGGTGCATAGCTGCCTTCTGTAAGATGGAAATGTGACTACTAAGTGTTTTGAGATTTTTTTAGATCTAGTGGCTAACACAGAGTGTACACTTGAAAGTTTTTTTGTTGTTGTTTTCTTTTTCCTAGAACAACTAACAAGTAAGTCTCTCCTGCATGAGACTTTGATAACTTAATTTCACTGAGCGCTAACCTTACCTTCTCATTCTTGAGAGAAACCTTACAGCTTGGGACCATGTTATCCCTTGAGCAAAGAGCTCAAGTCTGTATATCCTAATACGAAATTAACTATGTAATAATGTATAGTTAACTGCAGAAGTGTCAAGTTTTGATTGCTGTTTGTGACGTAGTTTACGTACTGATAATCATAAACTTTCAGACATATGCACAGTTAGAAAAAAGTTGTGCAACTCAGTTTTTAAAATCACATTAATCTGCTTTGCTCATCTAGCTCTGAAAAGTCAAAGGTAGGTTATGAATTAAATAATATACTTCAGTTTTAATGATGAACAGGAAATTCTGCATAGCTGAGTTTTACAGACACATAGTATTTTGATTACTTTTTGTATAGTGCCTTTTGAAGGTCTCGACAAGAGAAAAAATGTTCCACTTTTCCTATGGATCTCCTATGTAAAATAATAACACTAAATAAAATGGATCTGATCTGTGAGAAGATTAAATGTTTACATATTGACTTTAAAATGTTAATCCTGTATTGAGCATATATATATACTATAAGAACTGAGGGTAGTCTGTGGAAGGATTTTTTTTTCTTGAATGAGCTTTCCTTCTTATATTGTTTTCTAAGATTTCACTTCATTCTCTTTTATTTTCTTTCCCATTGTTATTTCTAACGGTCCCATCTTAAGTAGACTGAACAGAGTTTTATTCACTAGAGCCAGCTGACGTCTTGAAGGAGATGTTTTGCAAAGGTCTATTTAAAAATCTGTGGATTGAGTGTTTGACTCCATAACTCTGTCGGTTTATGTGGACCTGGGGACCAAAGGGCAAACCCCTGAATCCAATTTGGATTCTTCATGGGGCCTCCTTTGGCATTGTCATAGCATCATTAGAAACACCAGCCATTGTTATGTTCAGTACCTTTGTTATGTTGTACCAATTCCAAACTAATACATCACTCTACAAGAATGAAGAGGCATTCTAAAAATGCTGTTTAAAGCATTTGAATCTTTTCATGAAAACAGGAAATCTGTGATTTTTTTTTAATAGAGCATCTATACATGTAATTTTTGTTTTATACATAATAAAGTATTTATACAGAATTTACAAGTCCTGTTTCTCATTGTAATTGTTATTTATAATTGCATTTTTCTTTAGTGTTTTAAAGTTTTTCACTTGTTGGATAGGACTGGAAGATTCACTACTACATGAGAAATTACTAGTTCAGCTAGAAAAGATGGGGATTAATACAAGAATGTAAGGTGCGTAATGACCTTCCTGAAGGAGAGATAATAATGTGTTATATTAAAAGAGAACTGTCTTTCTGGAGGAAAGTTACTAGCAAAGTTATTCAAGAAATAGCCTGGGACTGATTTTAATGTAATATTTTGATTAATGATAATTGCTTAGTATGTAAAAGAGTATTAATGATACTAAAATTGAAGGTATAGAATATAGAAACAACAGATCCAGAATGTGAGTGGTAGAGATGGGATGGAATTTAATAGCAGAAGACATGTATGTAGGGAATAAAAAGAATTTGTTTGAGGAGCTCACCAGCTGAAAATGACATGTGAGGAGGAAGACCTAGATAATCACAGATGACTATAAACTGCAACCTTGCAGTAATAATGAAAAATAATACAGTTGTGAACCTAGAATGTATCAGATGAAGCATTTCTGGTAGAGATCGGGAGAAAAATAGGTGAGACTGCATCTGAAGTACAGTTTGGTTATGTGTTCAAGAAAGACGGAGTCCAATTTGAACAGGTAAGGGGACTATTAAGATTATCAGGTTAAAAAAGAATGTTTCTGTGAGTAGAGACAGGGTTGTATCTACAGTGCTTTCTACTCTGCCTCCAAGTGGTGGAGACCACAAGCTTGCAGATCAAGATCTGGTGCCTCCGGAAGCTGTGTAGCCATGGGATTAGTAGAACTTGCTTCTTTGGATGCAAAAGCATGCTAGCCTGACTATGCACTTTCCAGATGGATTAGATAGCAGGTAGAGCAGACATGGATGTCTGCAAGAGACTAAACGTATCCTCAAAAATACTCATGTGGTTAGTCTAGAAAAGTGAATATTGAGAGAGGCAATAGTTGCTGTCTTTAAATACCTTCAAGTTAAGGTATTTATTCCTTAAGATAAAGGACAAAGCTTTGTCCAAAACAAATATCACTAGCTAGCCATGGATAAATTTAGGCAAGCGTAGAAAGTATCTAGCCAACAGGAGAGTGAGAATCTAGAATAAATTTCCAGTGATGAATGGATAGGACAAAAAAAAACCCTGCCCAGACATCAAAAAATAGTTAGAGTATGGTCAGTTACAAGAAGAATTATATAAACTTGTTGTTCAGACCTTTTGCTTGAATGATAATTGCAGTTGTTTGAGTTTTTTGAAATCAATGCAAGCAAGTATGACTAGTTTACAAAGCAGTAGCGACTACAGGTATTTCAAAGAACATAGCCTGCCTGAGGCTGCAGCATCTACCAACAGTCACAGAATTTGGAAACAAATCACCCCAAAGCATCCAGATTCAGAAATTGGTAGATTACCTTGCATTTGCTCAATGTTTACTATGGAATGTAAGAAGGAAAATACAGGCCTATTTAGCAAATGAGGAAGAGAAGTTTAAGGGGGAAGTTCATGAAAGCATTGCAATTGGATGTTTAGGAACATAGAATTACTCTTAGGTTTTATTTTTTCATGATAATTCATACATTCAAAACTAGAATCACTGTATTCAGTCAGTCTATTCTCTTTTTTTTCTTACTCTGTTGTAGGTATATAGGGCTGGAGGCCTGTGAGGCCAGTGTTGAAGTAATCACAACTCCAGGAAAATTGTTTGCCAGTGGTGAATAAAACTTATGAGCTCTGTAAGTACCCCTGTGATGATGGACTGTGAAGATACAGCATGCCTGACAGCTGTGAACATAAGAGAAGACGACACTGGGGGTGGGTAGATGAGTTGTGCTCTCATGTTTAGGATTGAGGATGACAAGTAGGAGAGCTACACAGGATGGAGGGAGTTAGGCTTTGGTGCTATACCAAATAGATAGTCTGTGGAAGTGTACGTGAGTTCTACATTAAGAAACTGGAGAGGTGAGCTGTTGGATGTGGGTGAGATGGAGGAGAAAGCAAGAAATGGGATGAGGTTAGAGAGCGGTTCAGGCATACTGGTGTGTGTGCTATTTGCACCATATGTCAAAAAAAATGGCACTACTGTACTTGATTATTGAGTTTGTTCCTTCCTGTGTCACGTTGTCACATCACATAAACCTAAAAAAGCTGTTACGTAACTATTAAAGGTTCACGTTCTAGGTAATGCCAACCTTATCCAGTGCATGGCCAGAGAAAGACTCCTAATGGATATAACAAACCATTAACTCCCAGGGTTTCAGAGCAACTTTGGTTTGCACTGGCAGGCTCCCATGGAGGCTGATAGGTTGCAGGGTTTTTCACTGCCTGAAGTGTCAATAGAGGATTTTCAGCGTCCTGTGAAAAGCAGATGCTAAGATGATGTAAAATGCTACCAAGTTATAGTCATAGTACTGTACAGCTGCTCAGAACAGATAAGCCAAATCAATCACTGTGGAAAGACAGTCCACCTGCTGTTAGATACGGGACCCTTCTGATTCCTGCAAATAAAAAGAAGGTATTTAAACGAGGAGGGAAGGAAGAAAGAAAGGAAGGAAGAAAAAAAATAGATTTTCTACCCACTGTGGTTAACATATCAATAAATTCTTGCATCTTTTTCCCTTTCAGGATGTATTCACTAAAAAAAACAAAAAAAGTAATATGTATGCCTAGAGATTGCAAGTGTATGATTGTTTCCCATGGTTTGTGCATTTTCATTCTGACTTAAAAATGAATAAATGTAGATGTCATGTGGGTATTTTAAAAAGAATTTCATCTGCAAATTTCCCTTATGGTCTCCAAAGTGTAATTTTCTTCACAGAAACCAAACCGACATTTTGGGTTTTTTTGTAAATCACTGAAAAATACTACTGTGGTTTTAGTACCACTAGATGGTGCTGCCTTGTAGTATTCCTTAGTACAAGTCAGATTATGTATCTAAGGAAAAAAAATGAAACAAATAGCTAAAAGCAATGTATTTACTAAAACTTCCTAAAGACATAGGAATGTTGTTATACTTGGTTGATGAAGACTCTCAGCCCCTGTATATTCGTGTGTGTGTGTCAGTGTGCTCAATTTGTATCTGTTTTTTGCATATGTTTACTTAAAGTAGGAATTTGCATGTAACAAATAGTATGATATGACCAAAGTTTCATGTAGGCCTGCTTAGACAAAATTCTGCCTTTGCAGTCCCGTATGCCTTCTGCTGAGGTATATCTTTAACAGAATCTGTTAATCATTAAGGTTCAACAGTGTACCTACTATCATGCAGAATTCAAAATAAAGACAATTCCTATCTGTAAAGATTACAGTCTAGTTGAGATAAGAGCAAAGACCAGAGGAAATAGTTTAGAGGGATATTTTGTTTGTTTCAGGCTCCATTGTTAATTATGATTCTGCATTGCAGTAAACAGCGGCTCTTCTGACACCAATTGAAAGGGTATTGTACTAGTCTTGGCAGTGTTTGTCTGAAATACGCTGCTTGCTGCCAAGTGATTATCTAGTTGGGAAACAGTGAAATGGGAGTGTTAACTCACTGAAGCAGACTGCTCTACTCAGATAAAAGGAAGGCTGCAGTCAGTGATTTTGGAAGAAAGTATCTAAGGCATAAGCAATTCCAAGAGAATACTGGGCATTGTTAAGTTTCAGGATAAGATCTACTTTTACCATTTTAATACTTAAAATCAGTGAATTACAGAACTGGGGTTTAAACCAGAAGCTGAAACGGGTAAACACCTTGTTCAGATTGTGTTATTTCTATACTTTTGAGGGAAAAGATGTAAAAAATTGAAAATATGAATGAAATGTTTTTCTTAAAGGCAAAAAAATTATTTGTGCTTTCCTGTGTAGAGAACATGAGCTATGAAACTGCCCGGCTTTGCTCAAATTTATCCTTATTTTTCCAAAAGCAAGTTGCTCAGTCCATGCTCTTGAAGAACCAGTAAGCAATAGTAGTTGTTTGGGATACATTTAATGTAGGATAAATTCCTTCATCCGCAAAATGCAGCTAAGGGTTTGCATTTAAGTTGCCACTTGTGAGCTGAACTGCAGAAACTTTATGATGGCTCTTAGCCCTTCCCAAATACAAAATAATGGAAGTGACCTGCAATAACGAATGTTTAAGCAAAATTGCATTGCTGTGAGCCAGGAGCATGCACATAGGCAGTTATCAAGCTGACCTGACTTGCCTTAACTTAATCATTAGTCTGAATATTAGTAGTTATAGGAGATTCGTACAGTTTAAAGTGTATGCTGGAACACAAATATATCAATGAAAAAGTATAACAATACAAGGAAAAAGTGATGCTCATTTCATATTCAGGACATGAAAACAAAACATACAAAAGCAAGTAACTATTACAATTGGTCTGAAAAATAGCATTATGTAGTATCTTTCGCAATAGCACAGGCTGGTGTTCTACTCCTTAAAATTAGAAAACATGCCAAAATATGACAGTCATTTTTTCATTTTTAAAAGTGTTTATGGGAAATATCACAGAGCTGTAGACAAAGAACATGCCCAACATGCTAAAGGAATTATTGACTGAGAAATGTGTAATACATCAACATTGGCACATCCACAACTGTGGCAATCTAGTCTTAAACAGAAAATTGGTTTGCTTTGGATGAAGAACTTGCAACATGGAAAACCTAGGATGCAATTAAGTATAACACCTACAATGTATGTTAGAGATGCTAATTTATGCTAGGAGAGAAATCTTTTGCCCAAGTTTAAGGAGAGCCAATAAGAAGGGATGTGTAAGTACTTTCCTCAACTGTGTTCTTAAGTAAAATCACAAGATTTCAGCCATGTTTACACTGGCAGCTAGATTCCTTTTCACAATTGTCATCAGCTGTTTTTCTAATTGAATTAGTGCTTACCTTGGTTTACAGCTGCAGGTGTAGACAAAGAGAAGACTGAAAACCATCATTTAAACAAGTCTCTTTTTCTTTCCTTAGCTCAACTTGTGACTGTCTTCCTGTCTCCTTTATGCAGACAGGAGTATTCACTTGAATTTGCATGAAGATTCCCAAATACTGCAAAAATAGTCTGGTCCCAGACTGAAAAAGGAAGCAATAATTCTCAATGGTTAGAGAACTAAAGAGGTATGTGGGGAATTATTTACACACATCTAGAAGGGCTTGGTTAAAATTACTCATATTGGATACCACTGAAAAGGCAATCAATATTTTACTATCACATTTACAGAGAGTTCTTTTATGTTATTGTCACAAATTCATAGCCACTAAAATACATGGTAATCATGGTAACACTATAAAACACCAGTTATTTTCAGATGAAGTGGTTTGAAATAACACCTTTTCTCATAGAATGTCAGCACCAAATTTGTCCAAAAAATAATCATTTACTAGTTGCTAGTCAGCTTAGTTTTGTGATATATATATATAGGTATCAGAGCGAGAAACTGTGGGCAGCCATTTGTCTAACTTCTACCCCACCCTGTGTTTTAAATATGATTACAAAAATCACAAAGGGTGCAGATTGCTGAGACACTAATCTCAGCTGGCACAGCTTTCTTATTCATATCATAATGCAGTCGATCATCAACTTCTCATCAGCTAAGACTGCGTGGAATGTCTGTTTGTCCATCCATTGGCTATGTGAGATTGATTTGAAACAGGAAAGATGTAATTCAGCCATGCTACTCCAAGAAAGCAAATGTCTCTAATTATGTTTGCAAGATTGTGGGATTTAGGCCTACAGTGAACAATTTCAGTATTTTGAATTCCACTTTCTGCATCTTTTGATGTTGTCTAATTTGGTATTACATACATTTATAATCATTTTCACATGTGGTTAACTCACATGGTGTTGGCATGTCACCACTGAAATTTATGCAGTTATTTGGCTAGGAAAAAATAAAAATAGCACACTATGCTCATTCTAGTGGCACAGAAAATAGTCATCTATTACTAAGTTTCTGCCAGAGAAGTGATAAAATGTCTGTTGCCAGAGTCAGGTAAAATAATACTGAATTGAAGTACAGAAAAATACATGGAAGGAATAATCTTATGGTGTTTCCCAGGTGACGGGTTAGATCAGGGTCTTAAGGCTTTTCCGCTGTATGGGCTACATCTCAATGGAAAAACTCTTCCCTAGGCCACTTCATCTCACTTTTATGACTAATATTTGCAACTGCATAGTGTTAGAAAAAAGTTAGAAGAAAAGGGTTAATTAATTTTTAGCTGTCTTTAAGATAATGCAAGAAGTGGAGTCATCATCCAGATCTCTACAGATTATTACCATGTGCTTTGCATCTAGAGTTATGAAGGCTAACATTGGACAAGTTGACTGAAAACTGCTTTTCCAGTCAAAGGACCAGAGAACATTAGAGAGTCCATTATTTATTTCTAAGTGGTCTGTGAAGGATAAAGACAAGGAAGCCTATTGTCTCATGCATTCATTTTGTTATGTAGTATTTTTTTAAGGTGGAGTCTCAGTAGTGACTGAGAGAAACAATATCTACCTGCGCTACCAGAGGTCTGGTTCAAAAGGTCTTGACTTTGGAAGGAGAAAAAAGGCTGGAAAAATAAGACTTTTATTCCCTGGAGAGGATCTTAGCATGATTGTAACCACTTGGCATACTCTGATTCTTGATCAGAGATGACTTCCTGTCTCCAGTTGTCCATTGCCATGTCTACTGCAGATGCAACACAGGTCCTTGTACAGCAGCTGCTGGCTATTGCAAATGGAAGTCTGGTGTGTTAAAGAAAAATAAAAATGGTTACAATTTACCTCAGCATACCAGGCTGCAAATTGCAATGGTTCTGTCATGATCAGCTGGGCATTCCTGCAGAAGGAGTAGGAATCCCCAGGACAACTGGGGACTGGTATTTGTTTTGTCCAAAGAACTCTGTCTATCCTTCCACATCAATGAACAGGAGCCTTTAAAACATTAAATGAGCATAGCTGTTCCAATTTAGCTTTATCAAAACATGTTTAGGGCAGTCCCATCCCATATGGTATATAGACAAAAATCATGTGTGTTTATTTATCTTTTTTATATTTATATAAGAAAACGAAGACTTGTTTGCTGTGAGTTTTGTGGAAAGGATAATTATCTCCTAGAAATTGCTGCATTAATGGCAAGGTCAAACCTTCCTGTTTTCCCCTATAAAAAGGCTTCCTATATAGGATAAGAGTATGTAATTTCAGTAGGAAAGAACTGTGTGACTTCTAGAATTATCACATCCCTATGAGGCTATGAATAGAGGAAGTATTGGTAGGATTTGCAGCTGACTCCTACCCATTTGTAGCTCTATCTAGGGAACGTAGGATTGGTTGCCTTGCTAAATGTTCAGCATGTAAGACTTGATAAATCTGGAGCGTATTGGCATGCTAGGAAGGGATGCCCAATTTGTATCTATGATCTCCAAAGACCTGTTAGCATATATGCGTCCAGAGGATAATGCTGTGCGAGATTATTCTTGTCCAGACAGTTTGCTTTTTCTTCCTGTGATGGAGCTCATGTAGGCCAAATATACCATTCTCTTATTATAGCTGCCTTTTGAATTTCTGTTTTGCTACCAATTTCTGGAAGTTGAATATAAGCAGCTACAGTATGCAGTGGCTTTTTTTTCCTCATATTTATTTGTGGGTATGAAGTCTACTGCTGCTAACAGTAAAGCAATGATATTGGAGGTAGAAACAAACGATCTACTGCTTCCCGTGAGGTAGATGTCATGTTTGCTACTGACTTCAGTGAAGCAGGAGCAGATGAGGAACATTCTCTTCCAAATCCCCAGAGCTGGAATATAGAAGAAATAAATCCTTTGGGTATGAAAAGAACATAACTGCGACTTTAGTTCCATTTTTTTGGAATAAAATTTTTGGAGCATAGTAACCCATGAAACTTTCTTCCTGTGTAGAGACTGGTCTTTGAGAAGCTCTGCAAACTTCCAACGGGTCAAACTTTCTCCTTTTGGCTAAAGCGTTGCAGGCTTTTGGCATAGATGCTTCCAGTTCAGAACATATATTCAGCCTATGGCTATGCAGAGGACAGTTTGATCTGTTTTATCAGAATCAGCCAGTAAAATCATTTTACCGTTAGTTTGGCAGCATGCACGTGTCTTGCACCACACAACCTCATTTCTGTGGAATATCTGCATAGGTGTGAAGACACAAGATGTCTCCTCGATTTTTGCTGCTCCTTTGTGGCGTTCCCATCACTGTGCCGTTTTGTGGCTAGTTTTTGCCAGAGATCAAGCAAGGTGATGCTGATTGTGACTGCACCCCCCTGTCACTCATAAGCAGGAAAGTTATAGTGATTCCCCTTTCCTTTTAAGGTGTCAAGGCTGTACCTGCTAGAGCTATAAGCAGCCTCTGTGAAGGGATATAAATGGGGGAGGGGGGGCAAAGCATTTCAGAATTTCATTTGGTGAAGGGACCAGTGGTTGACATGTGCAAGTGAGGGGAGAAGGTTACTGCTCCTGTTCAACATAGTGGGAGTGGTGAGGTGGTGGGAGGTTTTCTTGTTGTTTTCCAAGTCGTCCATTTTTGCAATGTAGAAACTAAATTTCTCTTTCTCTCCATAACCAAGAAAAAAAAACAGTCTCATGTCTTCCCTTAGCTTATGACTCAATGTCAGTATCACCGAAGTAACCAGGGACAGAACAAGCATGGGTGCCTTAAAATACAAATGGAAACATTCAAGTGATGGCTTGAGTTTCTGTCCTGCCCTCCACCCCGCCCCCTTTCTTTTTGAGTTCTAGGATTCAGACATCAAAGTTTTTCTTCCAGGCCAGAAAAATATTAATGAGATCCTGAAAGGTGGGGTTTTGAGAGAACGTCCTGTATTGCAAAACTCCTACTAAGGCTGTTCAGCTACCACAACATTTCCAGACTCAACCTTTGGCTTTCAGAGTAGAGAAGAAGAAATAGCATGCGCTCCTGTCACTTGTACAGTGACCTGTTAAAAAAAGCTTTAAAAAAAATAAAGACATTTAGTTGATTTATCTGATAGAGTTGCTTTGCTTCAGTTAAATAGAGTTTGGAACAGAAATTTAGCTTGACATTTATGTTTATTCCTTCTAGCATGCTGATGACCCTGATATCTGTATACACAAGCCTATGACTCATGAAACCATCAAGGATGCTTACTTAAGACTCACTAAATATTTTCTGTTAAATTTGGCAGGGACACTTCAAGATGTCAGAGCATTTAATGACATGTAGAAATTGTCAGATTATCTGTTTGTGAAGAGAATTATGTTGATCCTAACTAGGTGAATCTTAATTCTAAGTGTGCTTTGTGATTGCGTAAATATCTGTAGTACTCCTTTGTCAGTCATGGATCAAATATTTTTCTATGAGTAAAAGAAAACTGATAATTTACCAAAGTTGGAAACAGCTAAGTATCTGCAGCAATCAAGAACAGTAGTTAGAATTTAGGTTAGAACCACATTGGAACAACAAAGAGAAGTTCACATTGGAAACCATCTTGATGGAATCATGTTCTCTTTTCTTTCAGAATGGCCTCGACTTCACTTTTGTTTTTCTAAGCATGTAGTATCACAATGCACCAAAAGACTTGCATTATTTTTAAGATGGAATATTTAGGTGATGCAGCTTGTATCCTGATAATGTAAGTGATTCCAGTGCATATAGGCTTACATACAGTATCCATCTATTTCAGTTCTCTTGGGCTTGTCCTTTTCTTTCCACTACAAGTTAACCTTTAGGTTTGCACTGGTAACAATACAAAGAATGAAGGCACATGCACAGGTTGAAAAATTATTTGAAATCCCTATATTATCTAACAGCATTGGGTTTTTTCTATCAAATTGCTTTTGATTATAAAAATAAAGATTTGTATTGATTTGCCTTTAATAAAAAAAAGACTGAGCAGTGCTTGCTGTAAAATCGGACAATAAACTTTGAAATTACTTACTGTGGATCTTTGATTCTTTGGAGGTCTTCAGTGTATTTCCCTGAATCTTTATGAAAGTCTTTGACAGAGTTGGTAAAAGCCATCTGGTGGAAATGGCTGAGTTGTTACAGGTAAGAATCATTTCTTGCATCTGTCTGTCCTGTATTTTCTGCAGTTTGGTCCTGGTCCAGGACTATGGAAACACTATGGTAAGTTTCAGTAATTATTAATTAGAATAGAGTGTATAGTAATGAGGCATATTGAATATGTGTAGAAAACTGCATATGCCAAAATAGAAAGTTATCATACTCACTTTCTGAAAAATCAAATCACAAACACTAGAAGTAAAGAGTTGGGTAATTTTGAAAAAGGAACAAATCTGAAGTGACAGTGAGTTTACAGTGAATGAAGGTGAGATAGCTCTCATAAATAATTCGTAGTGAATGAGTCACTCGGTTTTGTTACCAAGGAAAAGAAATGCGGCTATCAGTAAAGAGAAGCAAGGAGGAAGAAATTGCAACTGGGCCAGCTGTTATCATTACATAACTCTACCTGGCATGGTCATCACCAGTGTGAAACCTTGCAGAGGTATGTTTTGTATAAAATATTTTCTGGATTTCACTGACATATTGTGCTGGCATTATGTTTGAAAAAACCCAAAAGGTTATTTGAGTCCTAATGTCAAGTCTGTCATCTTTAGATATTGATCTGGCTTCTGATCTCCTTTGTGTGATTCTGGTCTGGCTTCCACAAGCCCATGTATTCTCCCATAGCTAAAGACTGGGCCCCACTCATCAGAATGTATAATTAATTTCAATTTTTAAAATATTTTAATAAATAGTAGAAGGCTTCCAGAATTCTCACAGTAATTTCCAAAGCAAGTACAGGATTTGCTTACTTGCCCTCTTGTTGATGGATCATAATGAAAAACTAACAAAATTTATTTCATCTGTCCCAAAACCATTCTTTTGCTGCAAGATAGAGCACAGGGATTTTTTGTTAAGATTTTTAGAAGTATATTTGTGCAAAGCTTATGAATCATTCCTACTGTTCCAAAGATTCACCACTTTGTTAGTGAAGCATTCTAATCTGTCACAAATTCAGGCCTAAGCTGACTTTGTGGGGGCAAGTCCTCACAGACAGAAATTAGAAAATAGCTATGTGCAGCTGAATGAAGTATCCAAAATGGCAAACAGATGGAAGAGACATTTGGTCTGAATTTTGAAATTCAGTGAAAAATCTTTCAAATGTTTGAGGTCCCAGCAAGATATATCACGAACACCACATAATTCCCAAGAATTCAAGCAAGCTTGCCACCAAGGGATGGCCTTCAGTGAGATAGAGACAAAGCTTTACTGCTGTTTTTCTTTCTACTTCTCCCTCTTTCTGAGAGGAGAAGTCTTTCTGAGCTCAACTGGCAAAGCTGAGTAGAATTGAAGCCTTCCCCATGCTGTAGTAGTAGGTACTTAGTAGATACTTGTTTGTGTCTGGGAGGCAAAAAGAGTTACTCTTACATATCTTCTGTTTCTCATAAAACAGTGAAGAGATTCAACAGAAGTTGTAACTTGGAGAGATGTGAGAGAGAACAGCTTCTGGATGCTGTTTTTCAATTAAATTTGTTTCATCTCCTTTTTGTTTTAAAGGACAGAACACACAATCAGTGAGCTCTTATCTATTATTATTATGGCAGAAACTTCCCAATCCTTCCCAACACCCTTCTATGAGAGAACAAAGGGAGAATATAGTCAGTCAGAAAGGAATGTGAAAACAAACTAGATAATGGTGACAGATGTCTGACTTACCCTTAAAAATAATCTTGTCAAGTTAAATGGAAAGATAGAAGTCACCTTAGGCTCTTTCCAAATATTGTCCCAGAAGAATGCATGATCTGAAATTGAAAGAAAAAAGCAAACAGGCTGTTCAAGCAAGGTTGAGTCAGAGCTTCATTAGATTTTGGTACATAATACATTTTGTGTAATTTGTTGTTTTCAAGGTGTTAGACTTACTGTCTTAAACTGGCGTTTCTCAGGTGAGAGTACTAAAGGGAGTGATGCTGGCAATGAGTTAGGCCCACTGACTTTTAGTGTTATGGCTAAAGTTAGAGCAGAAACAAGACTGTGGCCCAAACAACCAAAGGCTTTAGGATTCTTTAAAATCTGAGCCTCAGCTTTGAATACAAACAAGAAACCATGATTCATCAGACTCATCTTCTGTTATATTAGTACTTGGGTAAGGGGGCTTCAGTGTTGTCTGAATAATTCATTGCAAATATCTATATGGCACTATCCATTATGAATATTTTAAGAATTCAATAATGATATGTTTACCATAAACATCTCCTTTATTTAACCCAGCTCTGCTGTTTTAAAAAGACAGTAATTATAAACTTAAAAACCAGAATTTTTTAATGAAAAGAAAAATTGGTGCTACTAGGTTTTAATCTTCCCTGTAACTGGAACAGAGAATATATACTTCCAGTTGCATGAATGTTAAAAACCACAGCCATTGTCATTTTAAAATTCTTCTATTTAAATGAAATGGAGTACACATTAAAGCTTTTGCCACCAGCAGGAGGGAAACAGTTATATTTTGATTATCACAGCATGTAGTTCTAAATGCACAAGCTACAATCGAAAGGTTCAAGTCAGAAAAGATAAAGATGTATTAATGGGCACATTGCTGAAATCACACTTTCAAAAATAAAGTTTTGTACCAATTTAAATTGGGAGTCATGAAAACAACATCCTGCTCACAGATGGACTAACTTGGCAAAAACAAGGGAGGGGGGAGATGTAGCAACAATTTGTGCAATGAAGGGAATAAATTGTATCTAAACTGCAAAATAATAGACTCCAACCCAGCAAAGCACTTAAGCGTATGCTTCACTGTAAACATGTGAGCAGTTTATCTGTCTTTAATGAGATGACTGAGAAGTAAAATGCTTTTATGGGGTTGAGACCTAAAGGAAGCATCATTGACTAGAATATTAATCAATTAAGAAAACAATAAAAAAGCAATGTTAGGTATGCAAATAAGTGCATTTGTGTTACGCTATTTCTTGTATTTGTTTCTTCCCTATGAACTTTGTAAATGAGTCAAACAGTCACCAGTGAGATTGACTACAGGTGGGTTTCATAACCCACCTGGGTTTCTTAACTTCAGCTATCTAAGCTATTCACCTAATCTCTCTTTGTAGCTAAGGAGGAGGGGAGATGTTTCCAGAAGCTGTTCTGTCTCTTGACTGATCCTTTGGAGGGACTGATTTCCTTCTTGACCATAGAAGGAGCCTAGGTGACCTCAATTTAGATTAGACTAGACACATTTAGCTGGTTACAGTTAGGAGAAATGAAGAGTGTCCTAGGATCCATTGTTAGAATAAATTTGACAAATATTCATATATTAAACCTAATGAATCTTATTCCAAGAATTGGATGTAAGTATCAAATTCTCTTCATTTTGATTCCATTTGTGCATAATCTGTCACTAAGGGTTTCTAAAAGGTTAAATAGCCCAGCCTTATACAAGGCATATATGAATATAAGGCATCCTTCACTTGCTAGCCTGTATGTTTATCTCTATTACTATGTGCAGTCCTGCTGACATGTGAAATGATTTACACCTGTGAAATTGTAAAAACAGAAGTAAATAAGATTAAGGTTAGAATGGTGATGGATAGGCCTGAACTGAAGCCTCTTCTGTTCACGTAGCAGGAGTCTTCAGCATATGTCAGCTGGCTAAAATGGCTTAAGTGAAGTTAATTCAAAAAAGTAGTATGTCATTGTATGTGATGTTCACTGGGTCTCATGCTAGGGTAAGAATACCTTTTGCTGCCACACCTGGAAGTCTGCAAGTGCTTTGTAGTTTTGATGCAGATCCAGTCAAGCACAGAAGTAACTGGGAAATGACTCATGCTGAGATGTGGATGGTTTTTGTTAATCCTAGCTTTTCAAGTGTACACAGTTTGTCATCATTTTTCATTGTGGTGAATGTTTGTGTCTGGCCATCTTTGTTTCACAACTGTCTGATGTTTGCCATGGACTCTCTTTTCAGCTCATGTGCTGCAGTCTCATTCTCTTTCCACTTCAAAGGACATAATCAGACAAAAATCTTTTCAAAACCAGTTTCACTGAAGAAGGCCCTAGGCAGGAGGAACAAGTATGTGAGGTAGGATGCAGGGGAATGTGTTCAGCCGCTGAAATGTCTGCTGTTTTATACTTGACATTGCAAATGTTTAATCACATGTGCATCTTTCACTCTTCAAAGCTCAGCTAAGAAGGAGATGGGGAGTAAGAAACAAAAAAAATGGCATGATAATTATGTTCACAGATGATACTAAATAGTGAGATGCTGCAAAATTATAGATGATACTGGACAAAGAGAAGTAATGGAAATACCTAATACAGTTCAAATCGTCGGTAAAATAAGATGAATTTAGGACAAATGCAGTTGCATAGCTACAGAAAAATATACTGAAATATGGATGCTAAATGCAAAGCCAAAAAGGAATTGAGTAAAATTGCATCTTAGTTTGCAATGCAGTGTTGCATCACAGGTATGCACATAAGCTTGAGTCTGAATATGTCTGATATCCCTGCATCATTGTTATATACATGGAAGAACATACCTAAGTATTTTATCAAACATGAATGATATGTCTACTAACATAATGCAAGTGTAGCTGGCTTTAAGCATGTTTCTGAATCAGGGCTTTTGTCATTTAAAAAGAAAGTCATTGTCATTATAGGAAACAAATGGAGAGGCACCCTCTCCTGAAGCCTCACAAGGAGGCGTTGACAGGTTCTCTGCTCACAGTTTCTAAGGGCTCTGTCAAAAGAACTTTTTTTATTTCAAGTTCTGAATGAAAGAAATAGTACTGAAGCAGAAAAATGAAACAATATATGAAATATAGGAGGAAAAATCTGGACTAGCTTTCCCAAGTAATCTCCTTCAACATTTTTCTGTTGCTTTAGATCGCAATAGTGGATGCTATGCTGTTCCCTATGTGTACGCAACTCCAGAGGTAATGGTGTTCATCTAGCAAAATAAAGGCTCTGGGGACACAGGTAGGTTTTGCTACCACCTTTCAATTAAAGTAGGTGTAAGAGATGCAAGTCTCCATCCTAAACAAAGGCAAATGCAAGTTTCTTAAGTGTGTAAATTCTCTGTGCACCATGGCTTTGGTTGATACTTTCCTGGGTAATGTGTGTGCACAGAGCAGATGCCAACTCAGACAAAGAAGTAGTCAGATAAACATGCAGAAGCAGAGAAGAAAGGAAGCTCCCCACCACCTGACTAAGCCCTCGTGTGTGGAACTGAACGAAGTTTTGGGGCTGAGCACTGGGTTTGAATGTCAGTGCTGAAGGGACTTCCTACATTCCAGGAAGAAAAACTTTGTCCCTTCTTGTAAAGGAACAGAATTTCATGAAAGGTGTGCTTGCTCTGTGGGTATGGCAGAGTGAGATGAAGCCCTGTGGGGATGAACGCTATGGCATAGGTGTAGTTTATGCAGTCAGCGGTCCACAGGCTCACTGAAGAGGGACAAGGACAGGCTACCGGCAGGATGCAACCTGCAGCATTGCAACCATATTGAAAAGCAGTTCAGTCGCCACCGAAGAGTAATTCCATGCAGGCTCAGGTACCGAGGAAGCAGGGTAAGTCAGGCCTATCCAGGATTCTGTGCTGTCATGGCTGGTTTTCTTCTGGTACTTGATGCAATTTTCGTGACATTTAAACGTCACTCAGTGCCCCTTTGCTACAATGTCTTCTGCAGTGGAGGCAGGCAAAGCACCTCACAGCACCCTCAGCGTTATGCTCCAACTGGAACAACCTTCAGCTGCAGCCATGCTGAATCCACAGGCAAACCCCAAAATGGGTAAAAAGCTGCTAGCATAACACATGCAGGGTTCGGTGCAAACAGTAACTAATCAGCCATGCTAATGCTCCTGTGAGGCAAGCTACTCATTTGATTATTGCCAATTTTCAGAGACAATACTGAGGTGAAGGCGCTTATCCGGGGTCCCGTAGTAAGTTGATACACGAGCCAGAATTAAAGGATGAAATCTTCTGAACTTCCAGCTCACTTCTAAAAACAGGCTGTTGATTCACTTATATTCTTGTGGGATTTTTTTGGTTTTATAAACTCTCAGTTTGTTAAAGGTCCAGAAATAATTTGAAAAGTATTTTTGCGGTATTTTTTATGAGTATTGACAACCAGTGATAGCAATTGGCAGTGCAAATCTCTTCAAACAAGTAAGTGGCATTTTGTTGCAACAGCAAAATCGTGTCAGCTACCTAATATTAATCATTTGCTACCATTTAGCATTCTAATTGCAGTGAGGACTAATATAGCCATCAGTCAGCATCTTCAAGTAAAATTCCTCATTTAGCCATTTTAAAATATTGGTGGCTCATGGGTCTGGTGTGGGAAGCACATCTCCTTTTCTGTGGGTGGCGGCAGCCGTAGCCGCCTTACTCCGGCAGACTTTAGACCATTTTGATAAGCAGGCAAGATACGCAACGAGGAGAGAAAGCTGCGGTTCGTCCTAGAATAAAACCTGCGGCTGACCCCTTTTTTTTTTTGTTCCCCCTCCCCAGCCCCCGGCCCTCCTCCTGCTCATCGGGGTGCAGCTATACCAGGGCAGGACTTTGCCGTGGCCGCTGCTCCTTAGCGCTGCCCGGGGCACCACGCGCGGCCCCAGCGCCCCCTCCGTCCGCCGCGGCCGCGGGGCCGTGCTGCTGCTGCCCCCTCCCGGGGCGGCGCGCGGCCCCTTTAAGGCGGCGCGGCGGCCGCGGCGCGCTGTCCCTTTAAAAGGCGGCGCCGGAGCGGCTCGCCGCGGGAGGCCGCGGCCATTGTGTGCCGGGTTTTGCCCCCCTTCCCGCCGGCCCGGCGCTCGCAGCCGCGCCGTTAAAAGAGCAGGCAAGATGGCTGAGCTGGGCGGCAAGGGGGTCACCGCGGGCAAGATCGCCAGCAACGTCCAGAAGAAGCTCACGCGGGCGCAGGAGAAGGTAGAGGCGGCGGCGGCTCCGCCGCGACCTGCGGGCAGCCCTGGGGCCGCCCGGCCTCCGCTCTCGGCTGCGGGGCGGCGTTGCCCGGGCCGGGGCGCCTGTGCGTGCGGGATCCCCGCAGCGCCCGGGGCGTTTGCCGGGGAGAGCCTGGGAACGCGAAACGCTGTGAGCGCCGCGGATTTACCGCCCGTCTGCGCGCTCTGGGGGAGGAGGATGAGCAGAAACAGCTTCAGATTCAGCCTGGAAGAGGGGAGGAGGACCGAGAACTGCCTATTGGCTTTAAATTTGTAGATATAGGTTGTTTTAGCAGAAGAGACCTTTTTATAATGCTTACGTTGCATTTCGTACAGCGATTTCAAGAGCTGCACTGCATATGTAGCTGTGCTGCATAGGTAACCTTAAAGACAGCGAGGAAAGAGAGATGGGCACCCCCTTCCTTGCTTATCTTGTAAAAACGTAGGATGGTGTTTGCAGCTTGTGTTACTGCCCTTGAGCTCCAGATTTCGAGCTGGCTGTAAGGCAGAAACCATAGCCTCCCTGAACGCTGCGCTGTTGCCTGGCGGGGGGAGGGATGGATTTTGAATCCTGGGGCCCCTCTCCCCGCTCTGCACCCTGTGCTGGAGAAAGGTGCCAGGAATAGGCAATGGATAGTTTTCACGTTCATCTCTCTGGCATGCTGCTTCTGGCGCCAGATGCCTGCCCTGTGTAGGGATTATTAGACGTTTTACGCAGGGACATTGATCAGCTGCTTTTATCTCCAGCACGCACATCTTGGTTTTCAGTGATTTGCTGTGGGATGACATTGACTCAATAAGGACTGGTGTAGCTTGGAGGGAGGGAGGGTGGAACAGATCGGCCCTATTGCTGCTGCTGTTTCCTGGGAGTTATCTTTAGCAGATTTAATCTGCAAGGTTTGGGACTGGATGCAGTGCTAGCCTGAGCCTTGTACCGATCATTGACACTGTTTGAAAATGCTGCTGGGTCAGAATGGGAATGCAAACCTATGGGGCCTAATTCTGTCCATACTGCTTCCACCAGCTTAAAGCTGGAGTGGGCTTTGAACTTGCTTTACTGGTCTGGAAGAAAACAAGTGAAGAGCAGATCCAGTGTAGAACTGGCTGCAGCAACAAATTCTTGGCCTCCCTTCTTACACTGCCCACTAACACCTGGTCTTTTATTTTAGAGGACCCTTTTCTGTGGTTGAACATGGCTAAATCTGTGCCTTTTTCCCTTATTGGAATCGCAGGTGACAGGACAGGAAATCTGTCTCCTGATATTGGATGCACCTTGAAGTCATCACAGATGCTAAATTGATTCTGCATTAGCCACCAGATGGCAATCATATTTTTAGCTAATATTAAGGTAGATGATAAGGGCTGAGTTGCTGGCCTACTGATGAAATTACTACATTTACTGGTGCAGCTTAGAGCCCAATGTAGCCTGCCAGGCCCTTCCCCTGCTTCTTATCTGAGCACCTGCATGTTCTTTTCCTAGGGAGAGATTTTCCCATAAAGTCATCATAACTAGATATCCTGTTCAGTTACTTATTCCCTGATGGTGACTGAGGATATGGTGATGTCTGGGGACAGGGATATAGGAGGAACAAGAATAATAATAATGGAGTGCTTAGCTGTGTATTTCAAGGAGTATATGTGATCTGAGATCCTTGTTTGTGTCTTTACATAGAAAAAGCGCAGCTAGTTTCCCTATAAGGAAGAAAAAAGCTCAAAGCACTTGCTCCTAAGTTAACACAAATCCTGGGCCCTTCAGCTGTTATAATTCTGATATAAACAAAACAACTCTGCTTTCTGGGCTTTAAAAAAGAAAAAAAAAAAAGCTTTGTGTGCTTTATTATCTGACTGGCTTCTACATACTATTTTAGCTTCCTCTTTACTGGTACCTCTGTTGTGGAGCGTTAGGGACTTAACCCTTGTCTCTGAAGGACGGGCTATTCACTGAGGCAGGCTTGTGTATGTGAACTTCCAGCTAGTGAGGAATAATACAGCTGAATATGTTGTGGACAGATGGCATCAGTGATTATGGTACTGTGCTGGTGTTAATCATGCTGTATATTCTTTCAAACTGTAGATATGTGTTAATGTGTGTTTAGCAGGAAGGATAAGCTACCAGTGTGTATGCTTGGAGATGAGAACCAGGTGTTTTTTTTTAAAAAAAAAAAAAAAAAAAAAAAGTAGTTAAGCAAAGGTGTGCAGAGGTAAATCTGAGTGCACAACAGCCCAAGTGCTTAAATGTATTAGAAGAATATCTGAAGGGATAGTGAATGGGGTTTAACTTTCCTTTTTGAGGCAAATGTATTTTGAGGCTTAAACAAGCTGACAGTGTTCCATTTACGTATCCTCTTTCAATTTGAATTTAGGATAAAAATTCTTCCCTTCAGTGTGATTCTCCTCCCTTCCCCCCCCCCCCAGCTTGAGCCCTGAGACTTTGACCTCAGCAATTCCCCTCATGGTGAATTTAAGCTTTGTGTTGAGCAAAGAATGATGTCTTGTTGTTCAGTGCAGAATTTGCACTGAAACACTGTACACATCCTTTTCTCCCTTCTGAGATGGCTATTATGTAAAATATGTAAGATATTCCTTCAGAAGTACTGTTTGTTTTGAGCCTTTCAGCAAAACTGTTGGCTATTTTTGGAAGATACTTTCTCAATTCAAGAGGAAATATAGGGCAGAATAGTTGACTATGCCTTTTGCAAATGGGCTATGCACCCTTTTAACCTCTCTCTCAATTAAAATGTAGCCTCAAGTACGATACTTTGCAATAATTTGCTCATTGTCCAGAGATCTGTGTTAAGTAAGTTCTTGCCTCTGTCAAGAGGAACCTACCTAGCAAAAAGGAACCATGCAACCAGTGCTAACTCATCATCCTTTGCAACTAGCGATTAGGAGATTCAGGCTGGAAGTCATGTGAATTAGTTATTTCTCCTTAATGCTGAGCTGTACCAGCAAGAGAGTTGTTCACTGTGATTGTTCATCCTGTAGAGAGCTGCAGGATTTTCAGGCTGAAACTTTAAGGTCTGAACCTTTCACAGGTTCTAAATTACTTCAAAGGGAGGGAAAGTTTGATGCCTCAAATGTATCTTGGAGAGAACATAGAGTCTGCATGCTCTTTAAGCTTCCTCAATGAACACTTGACAGGGTTGGGAGGCTTTTTCTTTGTATCTAATAAACCAGCCTCTGAACGAAAATATGCAACTATGTGGGCTATTTTTATGTTAAATTTTGGAAATTTTTCAAAAATATCCCAAACTTATGTGTTTGAAGAGTGTCCTTTTCCTGCTTCTACAAACCTTCCTATTTTGAACAAATTAAAATAGATTCTCAGTGACACGATGTAAACCTGGTGTCATGGTAACTACTCTGTGAGGTTCCAGGAGGGGCTGAATTCATGGAGCAATTAAAGTGTGGGTTTTTTTGGTGCTCAGATGGCAGTGAGAGGCCATCTCACAGGATCAACCTGTTTGCTTTCCTCCAGCATCCCCTTAGGGTTAGGAAGAGATTCAGAATGGAGAGAGAGAATTGGGTGTGAGCACGCTGATTGAGGATTTATGTTGTCTGGAGATTAAGAGACAGAGCTGGGGAGACAAATAGTGAGGTTGATATAGGAAGGAGAGATTTTTTTCCTCTGGAGCTTTTTTCTTGTGTTGAGAGGAGTAGAAATGAATGAACTTCTCTTTATGGACATAGTCTGAGCATGGGAAGTTCCTATCCTGATAGGAGCCAGAGGTCTCTTGCTCTGTTTTCGCTATTACAAAGCTGGGTCAAATTAGAAGTCTGAAACCTGGTCTCTGTGGGGCATGTTCTTCTGTGACATTAATAGACTATTGTTCTCTTTCATTCTTTAAATCTGACATACCAACAGACCTTTACCAATAAATCATGCCCTTTTCTCTTTCTCCCCTCCCTAGCCACAGGGGAAGGATTCATTCTAGGACCCAGGGAAGTTCAGTTTGGACAGCCCTTGTATTAGAGAGTGTGACTTAAGTTGTAGACTCTGCTACTGACTTGTTGTGTTGCTGTGAGATGTCATTTCTGCTTTCTGTGCTTGAGGTACTTCATTTATCCCACCAATATTTACCCATCTCCATCTTTGCAAGGTTTCCCTTATTAAACCTTCTGTTGGAGAAAAGTTCTGGTCACCTCTGGTTAAGCACTCCAAGGAGGTTGGGCCGCATTCCCCATCTCACAGGGCTCGTCTGACCTTAGCTGCTTGTAGCCAGGCTTGCTGACGGTTATTCCCCATCCACTGCAGTGCGAAAGGATTTGTATGCCAGTAAACCAAAGGCTTTTCTGAAGAATTTTCAACTCAGCCATGCAGAATAACCAAGGACATTGGCCTTGAGAAGGAGGGCAGAGGACTGCTCTTGGCAGGCCACTGTGGCCTGATGTCCCAATTCTTTTTCCAATTAACTTGTCTCATGTAACAATTGTAGTAGCATGAACCCTGTCAAGAAAGGATCTTTTCCATTTCCCAGAATCTTAGGTTTTGTTTCTTTCCCTTCCTTATCCCTTGCTGAACATGAGAAGGTTGTGATTTGTGTGGAGCAGGGTTTGCAAAAGGCACGGCCTGCATTTTGAAGTTGACCTGATAAGACTACTTTTTTTGTGTGTGTGTGTGTGTGTGTGTGTGCGTGCACACGCGTGTGTCTTTTAAACCACCTGTAGGTGGAACATGGCAGCTGAGAAACCTGGAATGCAGTCTCAGCCCCTGTTGAAGCAGGTGGGAGTCTATACCAAGGAAAAGCACCCAAAAAGCTTAAACCAAAATTAAATGCAGCCTTCTTCAGGATTCAGCTGTCAGAAGCTGCCTGATATGTAGAACCTCAGCAGATAGGGAAGGAGGCTTTAAATGAAACATAATAGATCCAAAGAGCTCTCTTGTTGAGAAGGAAACATCACATATATCTATGTGAGAGGAGGGAAATTCCATATTGATTTTGCTTCAGGATCCTTCTGTCTCTTCAAAGCCTGTATGTTTTTTGTTTGGCTTTGCATAGGGTAGGATGGTGTGGAGAGTAGTATGCCTTGTTCTGTCAGGGAGGCAGAAAAAATTGATAGAGCCGGAAGAGTTGTTCTCTTGCCAATCCAGCAAGAAACTGATTCTTTTTTTTTTTCCTGGAAAACTTCCCAGAAGATAAGGAAAGGGCTTCTTTATTTCTATTAGCTTGGTTTCTCAAGAAGGCAAGGCTTATTAGGTGACAGGAATAGAATCTCAAAGATACTATGGGTCTAAAGAGTGCTTGAAAGCAAGCACTGGGTAGAGGAGAGTAATCTGAATTAATGCTCCTAATGTACAGATGATCCCAATATGAGCTCAGACTATATTACTGGGTATCGGATAATCTGCACGGGAAGGGTAAGCAGGTGGGGGTGGGGGAATGAAATAGGAAACCAGGCTGTACGTGTTCCCCTCCCTGCCCATGGAACAGTTTGATTTGCAGGGCATTTATGGTGTCCTGGTGAAGGCACCTCTTCCTGTGGGGTTGGCAATGGACTTCTGAGAAGCAGAATCTCAGTAGAAAAGGCCCAGAGCTATTCCTGGTCACCCTTACCTGCGAGTTCTTGTCCTACAGCAAACTCTCTTCAGTGCTGTTCATGTGAGATCATGGACTTGCAGTGGTTCATTAAAGCAGCTGTCATTTAATAATGAAGAGTTTTAGTGAGACTCTAGGAAGGATGGGATTAGTGTTACAAAACTCATCAGTTGGAAGGTGACATCAAAACAGTCTGTCCTGTCCCCCCATTGTGCATGCTGATTGTTAAGCAAGGTTTTGTTTTTCTTGCCACAAATGTTATTTATTTCAGCATCACAAACGCTCCTGGCACATAGCTAGCAAATGACAGGACTAGCCAAACTGTCCAGGAAAGCAGTGTTGCAGCCTGAGGTGTTCAGCATCTTACAGGATTGGGCTCTTTGGGAAGAAGATAGTAATAACAAAAATGGAAGTTTTCTCTCCTTCCTGCCTCTTTGTACAGAGAAGCAAGATCCTCTTGCTTGTCTTAAATGTCTTAAACCTCTGGTTGTAGAAACTTTTTGAGTGATGAGATGGTAGCTTAGATTGACAGGTGTTAGAGTGCCTATTTTCACTGTCATGGTGACAGGATGTGTGAGCTGCAAATGGTGAGACTTTCTGACAGACTTTCTGACTGTCTACCTATAGATGCAGAGATCAAACCTTCTTCCCCCAAAGTGCTGTATGGGCAACCTGACGTTCCCATGACGATGCACCTGATTTTCCCAAGTAGAACAGACTTGCAGCCCTGTCTTCTTGTGGCCACAGCTGAGGGCTCAGCACGCAGGGCTCCCTAAGTGGGCTGGCAAAACCAGGGTGTGCAGACCAGCTGCTTCTGCTTTGGGATAAGACTGGATTACTGTGTGCTGGTTTTCACAAAAAAAACCTGTGCGTTCCCCACTCCAGACCAATGGGATGGGATCAAATAGTAAAATAAGAATAAGGCTTCCTAGGAGAGCTGCTGACATCTGTTGAATACCATTGAGGTCCCTTGTGACATTGTCAGCCTCTATTTTAGCCTATTCTTGAGGGACTAGATATTTGCTTTTCTCTAACACCTGTAATATTGAATGCATGAGTGCTGGCAAACCTGTATTGTTCTGGCATTTGTACTGCTAAGCCAAAAGGGAGCCTCTCTCAGGGAAAGGGATTGGAGGGAGGAGGAAGTCATCTACTGTGACCTGCAGGTTTAAATCTATTTTCCCTATGATATTAATTCACTATTTAATACTGTCAGGACATGAGTGGGGACCTCTTCGGAAACACGTGAACTTCTGGCATCAGGGCAAGGGATAAATAAATCTTGGCAGGTGTTTTTTCAGTAAGTGAATGTGAGTGACTGGATCTCAAAAGGTTCAGGTATCCCTTGGAATATCTCCTAACCTTGCTGTCCTCTGAAATTGCTTGATCTTTACATAACTGATAAGTATTGCAGGATGGGTCCAGCCCCTTGTTCCTAGAGAAAAACTGGAAGTATTATTATTAGCAGAAAATAGGATTTATGGGGTTTTTTTTGTTTTCATTTAGGTTACAGTTTTATTTTGCTGACTGGCTTGCTTAGTTTTGGTTCTTAGCTAGTACCCTGAAAGCACCTCTCTCTTGTTTGGTCCTTCTGTGGTCTGAAGGAACGGCCCTGGGAAATGGGACTAGAAATGGCGCACCCTGATAGGTGTATGTACAGGTTATATGCATATATCTTCATATACCGGTACAGGTTATATGGATATATATTCACTTGGTGAAGATCTAGTTGTTGACATGTTGATTGGTGTAAGTGTGGGTGTTATCACCTGCAGTCAGTTTAGAAACTAAGTTTTTTATATGGTGTTTAACTCTTTTTTTTCCTAAAGTTTCTGCTAAATTTATTGTGTTGGGAGCTTGTGTTCAGGAAAGGTTTGGTTGCTACGTACATGTTTGAGGAAAGACTTGGAAGCCAGAGTTCAGTGTGTTACACAGACCTCCGTGGAGAGAGAGGCCTTGCGGAATCAGTATGAAGCAGCTGTGGAAAGTCTTGATGAACTGAGGAAAATATAACGTGTTTGCACACACCTCTGCAAGTACACAGGTGTAACACGGATATTTCCACTACTTAAACTGTCTTGGGGTAAACTTTGGTTAGATCTGTGACTGGCAGATTAAAGTATTGGAGTAATTAAGCTCAGTAAGCATTTCCAGAGAGGCGCAGGAATTGAGAAACAGTTAGGAGAGACTGGGCATAAAAGCCAGACAGTGCTGACTTTCTTTTTGTCTCCTTCCTTAGAAGAAAGGAGAAGTCTGGGTGTCAGTATGTTCTTAATATAGGCTGCCAGGCAGGATGGAGAGTGCAAACTCTATCTGTTTTGGAGGAAAGCGGTACTTAAAAGCAACTAATCACTCTGTGAAAACCATTGGCCATTGTTAATCTCTTAACGATACACAGGTATCAAAGTCTGAAATACTGCCCTTTGCAAAGATTTGACATTAAGGTTCAGAAAGCTGGAAGCCTGTTTTGAAATGATTTATTTCTTGGTAATTCTTCATTGATCACAGTGTTTATTTTGTGTATTTTAAGTAGGTTTATGACTTCTTGTTAAAATTGCGTAAGAACCATGCTAGTTTCTCCGTTCGCTTGAAAGTTATCTTTCTAGCAGGGTGATTACAGATTGGACTAGCTAAATTACAAATGTTTTTCTCTGGGTGCTTGCTAACACTCCTGTTTGAATTAAACAGAACTGCAATGCTTGCTTGTTAGTAGGGATGGAAAGGGAACTTCAATGTTACAGAGACTGCAGTGTTTGAAAACAGCTAAAAGGTGTCTCCCCCCCCTTTTTTTCCTTTTTTTTACTTCATGCTGCTTGACTTGACTGAATGTTTTATGAGGCCAAAGACAATCATGTGTGATTTAACCAATCCAGAGATGAATTTGAAAGTATTTGCAAAATGAATAAGTGATTATATCCCATTGGACTTATCTGGAAAGGTGCCAGTGACAGTTGTGATTATATACAGAATTAGATATAAAGACTGAGACTTGAAGAAATGTAGATCTCTGCATGTTTTTCTGTATCAATGGTCCTGTAGCTCTCTAATATCCTTCTAGGTAATGTTGTGGCTTACTGTAAGTTACAGTAAGCCTTGTGATAGTATCAGCTCCAGGAGTCTGAGTGGAAGGACCAACCTTATCTCCTATCCTCCTCCTTTGGCCCTTACAGGGGAAAAAAGTGGAGCAAAAACTTGGAAAAGGAATAAAAACCTAGTATATTTGGGAGGAAAAAAAAAAAAAAAGGAATTATTTTCCTGTGACTTGAATGGAAAAGGGCCAAGCCTAGCTGTGCATGGATAAACTTGAGCCATTCAAATAATGCATTGACTCTGATAATGCTTCCTTCATCATGATATGTGGGCAGTATGATTATTTGTTAGTGACAGCAGTGTATTCATATTATGTACTGCTGAAAAAGGCCATTTCCTATCCTGAAGCAATTCCAATGTAAATGTTGGACAGTCTCAATTAAGCTACTACTGTTTTACTTAAGTAAAGTTCCATGTGCCAGAGTTTTTTGGATGGTTTTACAGAGGCTGAGGGAGGATGGTTTTATAGACAAAGGTGTGAGGCTGTTTTTGAATAGAGAAAAATTTCATAAGAATATGTAAGTTTAAGAAATTGGAAAAGAGACTAGCTTTCTTTGGAGACAAAGTGCAGCTCTGTGTGCAGGGTCTGCAGGGTGAGAGTTAGCAGACTGACCATGATGTGGTAGGAAGGGGGGAGGTCAGGGAAAGTCAAAGGAGTGACGTGATCTGTTGATCATAGAGTCCTGTACTGGTATGCTACATCTGGATTGCTCATAATCTAGTACTTGTCTGTAAATAGGTGATCAGAGTCGGTTGCTAGGCTAGAACTTTTTGCCAAGCTGGAGACCTGTGCTCTTTTTTTTCCTGTGACCCTTGGTGAACGTAAATAGTGTAGTGGGGAAGAGAAGTGTGCGTATCAAGGCTGGATGTCACTATGATATGGCTGTGGATATAGTGGGTGAAAAGAGCTATGCTGCTGTGCTGGTGATCATCTTAGGTCTGGAGTGGATTTAACTGGGTGTCTTCTCAGCTCTCAGTTCCAAATCTGCAGCTCAGATGTGAATTTTTGAGGAGGCTATTTGGGGACAGCATAGTGGTGCTTTCCCTATCCAAAGACAATATGGCCCAGACTCTTGGCAAGTAAATTGGCAAAAAGGCCAGTAGGTTTACTACCATTCATAGCAGGAGAACTTGGCCCAGCAAACAGTTCTCAAATTTGCTGTTACTTGTCTGTTAGCTCCTGCAGAGTCAGAGGTGGTCTTTTCCGGTGGAAAGAAAGGTCTGTTCAAAAGCTGCTTTCTTCTGACTTTGTTAATTTTTTTAAAGTCAGATCAACTGATTTAAGACTTTCACTAGAAGAACACAGTAGAGGAGAATCTTTAACTTGTTTGGGAAGACCCGACAAGAGCTGATCATCTGTGTTGCTCTGTATGTTCCCACTTCACTGGGACAAGCAACGCTCTGTAACCCAACTTGGCTGTAGAGAGCAGCGTTCCTAAATCTTCCCCCATCTCTGATCCCTTGCTTCTATCTACCTCTGGCTCTGGGAGTCTCAGCAGCTTAATCAAAGTCCATTGTGTTTCTACCCTTCACCCTCTCCTGTGCGTTACCTGTTCCAGATCTGTCCTGTATTTGAGAAACTCCCATCCTTGTTCAGCAAGGCAGTCGGGAACCCTTACAGGAGCTCTTCTAGCCTCTTAAGGGCTCTGCATCCAGTCTGTCGCTTCTGGAATCTCTTTCTCTCATGGTTCTGCCTCACAGGAGCTCCTCTGTCCCCTCCTTCCCAAAACACACCTGCTCCTTTATCTCTTTCTCCAGCTCAGGCATGGCCCCAAATGCCTTTTACGTTTTGTCCTGATTTGGTAGCTTCGTTTTGCATTGGTGTCTGCATAGAAATAAAAATACTTCTTGCAAATGTATCAGCATTTAAAATGAGTGTTGCAGGGGAGGAGGAGATGAGAAGGGGGATTTGTGCAAACAGCACTATTTATGCTATCTGTTCCTCTTACTAGTGTTACCATTAGCTATAGATAGGGTTTAATTAGGCTATGTTAAATGCCTACCCAAGTAACAGACATTGATGTTGTGAAGTCCTGTTGCCTGGAATGTCACATTGATGCCAGCTGAATTAAGTGATGCCATTTGGCCTTACTACAGTTACTGCATAGCTAATACCCAGCTCCATAGCTGTGTCCAATTTTTGTTGGTCTCTGATTTGATGGCTACTTAAGGCTGAGGCAGACAGAAGGTAGGGTGGAAACTTACCTGCTTTCCTGGAGACTTGCCTGCTTTTTTTATATTCAGAGTAATGATAGATAAATATTCTCTCCAATCTGTGGTGTGCTGAAAAGCTGGGATTCTGGGGAATTCAGTGTTTTACCTGCCTGGTTTGAGTAAGAACAAGCCAAACAGGAAAAAAAGAAATTGCCCAGAGAACTATGAGTTAGGTATACAACTGGATACGGCCAAGGTGGCTTTGTTGTGCAAGCGCATCTAACAGCTGTGCGTTCAGTGGTCAGTTTCTTGTTCAGTCTTCTGGCATGCCCCACATGCAACTTGTGCGTCCCACAGTCGATAACACAAAGCTGAATGCTTACGGTGATGTAGTAGAGCTTGTGTGTCTTCTGGTGAAATTTTGTGGTTTTTGCACTTCTGGAATCAGTTGCCTGCTTAGGCATCAAGGTCAATGCAGAGTTTGAAAATGCTGAAAGCTCTTTAAGTTCTTTATCTCACGCAGTTTTTGAATCAGGTGCCCCTTTCTATGTGCAGATTTGTTCTGACAGAAGAAGTTGCTGCCTTCAAATGGTTATCACTGTGTACATTTGCTGCTCGTGTACCTGCTTCTGGAGCACATCATGCAAGCCTTCATCAGCTCTCTCTCACCAGCAATTTGAACCAACCCAGCTAATCTAGCTGGGGCTGCCATTCCTCAGTACTCTTAAACCACATCCACCACTAAGATGAGTCATCCTTAGCTGCTGCTTTTCCCCTCCTTTCTCTGTGCTACTGCCCAAATACTGCCCCTTCAGTTGTGCTGCTTTACCTGTTTTTCTTTCAAGCTGGCCTCACAAATAAGTGCATTGGATAGTAAGTTGTGAGTGGGGAACTAGAGAGGCAGCAACAAACACAAGGGACAGAGGAAAGACTAGCGGTCCAGGGTGCTGAAGAAGAGATCTGCTGAGGTAAGGGTAAAGTGGAAGTAAGCCTTAGCTTAGCCTGATACAAGTGTGGCTGAATGAGCAGGGTTGTGGAAGCAGGACTACAGAGCACTGGATGCATGGGGTGATGAAAGGTAGGAGAGAGAGATGTTTGCTTTTCTTTCTAACTACTGAAATCTGTAAAACAGAAGAAAAAATAAAACAAAATGAAGCAATATGTTTTCCCAATAAATCTTCATAAGGCAAACTTGTGCATTTATAGAGGGGAAAAATCTGCTAATAAGAGTGAAAACTGTAGGGAAGATGATATATCAGTCATCTGTTTGGGAGGGGGTGTGTGTGTGTGAAGAGGTGGAGCTATAGGTATGGCTGATGGAGAAAGAGGCAAGAAATAATGCTTGTTTCAGTTTTTTGTACTGTTGGTCCTAGCCAAGGACAGTCCTTCATTCTTGAATTTATGCTAAGGTACAAGCTTAGGATAAGTGTTGTAGCTATTGTTCAGGGTAGGCATAATATAAAAGGCCCTAAGGAGATTAGAGAGAGATGCACAGAGGTAACATAACGAGACCAAAGCTGGGTTAATGCAACAAGAGCCCTTGCAGGAACCTGGAGTCGAAGGTGACTGAATGGCCTAGAAATAGACAGAGACAGATTTGCATGCAGGTACAGGAGTGCAGCACAACATGACTGCAAGGACCAAGCTAACATGTAATGCCAGGTAGAAGAGAAATGGCTTTTCCTATCTATCTGTCACAGCACCACTCCTGCTGTATTGTGACTTAATTTAGACTTGGATGATGCTAGAAGCAAATCTGCAAAACTACATGTGGTAGGGGTGGAGAAACAATGCTGGAAAAAAAGCTGAGGGGGCTAAAAGCATTATGTAAACATTTATTGGAACTGCAGGATTTGGATCTGGAGCACAGTGTGCTCCAGAAGCAGGTACATGGAACAGTGCTGTATGTGCACCAGGGACCCCAGTCAGTCCATCAGCTCAACACTTGTCTTTCTTCTGAAGTCTGTCTGGGAGGAGGAGATGGCTGATGTGAACCTGTGGTTGTGTGTGTAAGAGCATGTCTGCTTACCCAGTTGGTCTTGTGCAGAGGTAGTGAGAACTAATGCTTGTAAAACATCCTGAGAACTGATGATTTATTTGTGTGTGGTTTTTTTTGTAAACGTGCTTGGTGTAGAACTGCCTTGAGGAAAACAGCTCTTGCATCCTGGGGATGTGCTGTGTATTTTCCTAAACTGCCAGCATGGCTGTTTCCTTGTGGAAAACAAGAGTCCCTCTAAAGGCTGATATTAAAAGAGAAAAGGTGCATTAATTTTCTCTTGCAACAGCAAATACAGATTTTTAAATTAGTCTTTGGTTCTACTCATACTGCGGGCTTTTGACGACTAATACTGTCGTATCTATAGCTGGGTTTTTGTTGTTCTGCTTTCTGGCAAGGTCTTCTTCCACTTGCACTTGTATATTCTTGTGAGAGCAGTTTCAAAGAAGTTCTTGCGACATCATGGTCATTTCTGAAAGTCCCTTGTGGGATTTTATCATCTACAGTTAAACATATCCTTGATGTTAGTACTATGACTTTGTAGGTAAGACTCTCCCATCACGCCCATTTTTAGAGCAAATGTCAGCAAAAATCAGTTGTTACTGTCAGGTGACAAAATTTTGTTTTTTATTCTTGGCTGCCATATTCCTGGCTCAATTCGTAGTGAAGCTCAGGCTGGCAGAAATGGATGAAAAAGCTTCCCTCCACCCCCGTGCCCATTCATCACTGTAAGCTGACTGTGATTTACTGCACATAACAGGCTGTGTCTGCATAGATTTATGAAATCTAACTGATTCTTATTCTGGGACAAGAGAAAGAAAAATCATGTTGTAATTCCTTGCCACCTTAATTTCATGATATTTGATGTGTGCTAACAGCATATTTCCTTTTCTTCTGGTTCATGCCGTACCAATGCATTTTCTCCTGCAATGGGTACCAGAGACTGTCTCTAAGGCCTCTTCTTCAGTTCTCGTTAAAATGTGAGCGTTATCAGGGAGTGTTTAATGTTTGGACATGCAGCTGTTGTATGTGAATGTTAATGTAGTGCTGGTAAAGGGTCTTAACATCCTCCGAGTGGCTTCTGCTTCACTCTCCAGAAGTACTGATTTTTGACAACTACAGTACAGTTTGGATGCTGATGATATAAACATCTTACCAATGGGGGTGGGGGAGGAGGAATGATGCTACTAGCACTTCTCAAGATTTTTCCTTGCAGGGAGAGATGATCCATCCAAAGTCACTCTCAAATTAGGTGAGATGATGTACAGAGAGGATGGGGAGGGGAGGGAACACAATGCAGGACTGCAATAAGTTGTTATCCAGCCAGGTATCACTGAGTGTGCCAGGAACCTCTCTTAAAGCAGAAGTGTTCTTTCTGCTGTGCTCCTGTCCTGTCGTGGGAAGCTGATTCCATAAATGGACTACTTGGAGCGTAGTTTTTCCCGATTACATTACCTGCAGGGTCACCATGCCCTCTAACACAGCTTGCAGACAGAAAGTGGCTTTGCCCTGTTATAACTAAATGCTTAAAGAGCATTACTCTGATTATCCAGAAGGGTGGATTAATGGCAGCTGATGGATAGTTGGGGGAAGGAGGAGGTGCTTGTGAGGTGAATTTGAGTTGGCAGACTTGTTATGCAGGACAGTGCCGTCTGCTTATTAGAAAGTAAATCAAAGAGATGGGACAAGTAGGTATATCCTGCCTTGAAGAGCTTGAGGAGGCAGATGGCAAGGTGCATGGCAAGTTGGGTCATTAAAATTTTTCTGAGGGAGCGATGGTGCTGTTTGAGGTACTATGGGAAACTCTTCTGGAATAAAATGTGGATAAAATATAAGATTCTTCCATCCCTCTAGATCTTGGCAGCTAAATATGAGCTGCTCAAAAAGACCTACATTTCCTAGCTCCAGCCCTCTCCTGTCTTTTATGAGTAGAGGAGTCATGCAAAATGTGACACTGTGGAATCACAAATTGGCTAAGAAGTTGTACAGAAGTTTGATCTCTATACAAACTGCATGTGGGTAGGACTGATGAGGGAACTGCCAGTCTCCGTTATGGGCAGATGAAACTATGAGTGAAGGGGAATGAGGGAATGACCTAGCCGTAAGAAACATTTTGATATCCCAGAGGGAGAGAACAGCAACGTGCTGGGAGTTGTGCAGACTATCTGCTGAGGAACAAAATGGAAATGTTCTACCAGTTGCAGGAGAATATCTGATCATATTAAAGGATCAGACATGGTGTTTTACAGAGCTGGATGGAATCCAACTGTATTAAAGGTAATGAAGAAAGGGAGAGAGAGAGAGTTAGAATGGGGCTTCCAGAGGGGAAAAAGTGACACTGTCTAGAGTGGAAATGACGCTAGTACTAAGTAGTACTAAGTACTAGTGCTTACTGAAAGAGCTGCTTTAGAAGGACAAGAAAGAAAGGTGTTGCCAAAGTGATGATCTATCTTGTCTTTCTGTGGCATGAATTTGTGGGGACTGAGTGCAACCCTTGAAATGGCTCTTACACCACTGCTGACATTGGCAGGAGCTGTAAATGCAGTGCTAACTGTGTATGTCCTCAGAGCCCTCTGCAAGCACAAATACATGTGCCTCCTGGCCCAGCAAAGTAACAGTAACACAAGTTTATTTCCTGGGTGAATTGAAGTTCATCATCATGAATGGGCTGTGAATGACAACTAGGATGGGGCTATGGAGGGGGGCTGGACAGTGGCAGGCCCTGGAAGTAAAGTGTTTCTTTAGAGCCTTTAGTACCTGCCTGCCAACCTTTGCTGATGGACAGCGCAAGGCAAAGGGACAGCTGATGGCTATGTTGGGAGAGACACCTTGCAGCACATTCTTCAAGCCGGGGGGAGTGGCTGAGGTCCAGGGCCAATCATACTGCAGGCATGGAAGGATGTCAAAAGCCGTGACAGATATTTTTAGACAGAGTGAATAGGGACAAGGGATAAAGAAGCCTGAAAAAAACCTAGGGCTTCTTGTGTTTTCAGTCTCATGATTCAGGGAATGAGAGGTGGTCTTCAAAGAATGACTAATTCCTTGTTCCATGGAGTGTTAAGCAGATAGTAAAATGTTTTTTCCTCCTCATCAGATGAAACAAGTGCTTTTTGGAGATAAATCTGTCATCCTCATTATCTGCTGTCATCACAACTTCCTTCTCTGTTGCCCCATGAGCTGGCTCTGGATCTGTGGCATTGAGAAGGTCTTTTTAACCTAAACCTCAGACAGCTCCTTGGCACACTGTAAAAATCAAGGGCTTAACTCCAAATGTATCTTGCCCCTTAAAAAACAAAACAAGACAAAAAAGTTGGGGTGGGGGAGCCCTGTTCAGGAAGAGTGTATTGTTTAATTGCCCTGATTTGTTATTGTAGTATTGTAGAGTTGCTTATCAGAGCTGGGCTGTGAGTACTTTTTTGAGCCCTTCCTGTACATCTGTTCCCCTAGCTACCTCCCCCAAGCTATTTTCTGTGGTGAAGCAAAAATTCAAAAAATGAGAAGCTTGGACAAACTCATGTATGTTTACCTGGGCTAATGTATTTTGGGACTAAAACCTATGCATCCTGCATGCTTCAGTCCCGTGTCTCATAAGTAAAGTCTTACTTTGTCTGAGAGTTACTGTGTGGGGATGCTCTTTTGAACTCCTTGCACTGGCTTTCACTGTGCGGTTGGTGTTCTGGCTTTTTGGAAGGAAAAGACCCTATGCAAATGAGATTCAGCCTGTAAAAGAGTGACTGAAAGTTGGAAAAGTAAACTGTTTCTCATCCTGCCTTTTCCATCATGTGGCTCTTGGAAACTGAAAGAGCCAGGAGCATTACCAACATCTTCAACTGCTCCAGCAATAGTTGGGCCTGCCTCTGTGTCAGAAGTGTGTCTTATCTTGCAAGTGTGTACTGATAACATGATGGTCTTTGAAAGGTATGGAACATTGTTCAGGAGCTGTGAGCTCACGCACTTAATTTCTATCGCACCTCTTCAGGGGCTATGTGAAAATAATAGCCCCACTGTGATAGAAAGGAAAACGAATGCTATGGAGAGGCACCGTGATGCCCAAACTGCATATGTGACAAGGACAGTTTTCTAGCGCAGCTTTTCTCAGTTCTGAAGGGAACTGTGACAGATTCTCCATGCCTTCTGTAAGGAGGAAAGGGTTATGGTTAATGTTTAATACTGACCTACATATAATTTGGAGTTGCTTCTTGCCACTGTTGCAGACTCCCTGTATCACCATGGGCAAGTTACGTGTTCTCAAGATGTCTCATTCTAACACCTGCAAAAGAGAGGAAGTGATTTGGTGTTGAGGTGGAAGAATCTTTGAATATATGCATGCTGTCTAATGCAACAAGCCATCATGCATTGCTGTACTCCTCACATCACTATTTTAATGCAGATAGGACTGCCCTGCTCTCTGTAGTAGAAATTTATTAGGCCTGTGTTGTGATGGTGAAGACTGGATGAAAGACTGCCTGCCCTCAGCTAGCATCCCTGGTTTACTTGTTTCCCATCTCTGGAGTAAGGGATGAGAAAAAAGGTATTTTGTTCTGACGGTGCATGGTGGGGGTAATGCCAGTGCTGTTATGGGATGCGTTTGTTTCTTGTGATGTACGGAAGGAAATTCTGTGTCCTTTTTCGGAGAAGGATGTCCCTGTACCTCATGAACAGTGGCCGATGCGTGTGTGTGCAGCTGGATACTTGTGCTCCAAAAGATCTTGATGATCAGCTCTGATTCTCCTTACATTGCTCTCCCTTCATCTGCTTAGCTAACGCTGAAGCTTTTCTTGATAACATTAGCTGCTTTTAGGTAGCACATCATTAAAGTTCCTCCTTTCAATTTCCTCTTCCCTTCCATCTCCACACTGTAATCTTCAGTCATCACAGCACTTGGCAGGAAGCCAAGTGCTTAAAGGCCTGGATGTTCTCATCAGGCAACCACAAAGGAGGGCTTCCCCTCCCGGAGATATCCAGGGGAAGCCCTAGGAGCCTGTTATTGTTGCTGTGCACCTAACTCCTTTTTACTGTAGGAGAAAGTGTCCTTGCTTTGACCATTTTCTCCTGCTCTTAGAAAAAAAAAAAAAAAACTTCAGCTGTCACATCCAACATCTCACTCTTTGGGTTTTCTTTCCTCTGATTCTGGTCCTGACAAAACAAAGACAACCCTTCCTCTTCCAAGGTAATACTTCTTTCTCAGCATCCCTGTTGTTCCACAATAATGTTTATGTAGTCTTTGTTCTAGATTCTTCTTGCAGTAATTTTTCTTTCTCTTCCCTTTGTCTTCAACCTTTGCCTACAGCAGCTGTGCAACCAGACCAGAATCTAAATGAAGCTGCCTCTTTGATCCTAGCCTACATTTAGTAATAGGGCTCTGGTTATTACTGAGGAAATAACACACAGAAGTGCACTGGCTCTTCGCTCATCTAAAAGTTTAATCAAGGATCTGGGCAATATACAATAATCTCTGTGCACTGGAGTGGTTGTATGGAGTTAGGGATCTTGAATCCTCAGGTGTCTCAGCTGTTAAAATTCTTAGCACAGTGGGGCCAGACTGTCCTGGGAATTGATTTGAGTTGTTCCCCCTTGCCCTGTTCCTGCTCATTTGCCTGCTTCCATGTGGCTGTTCACTGGTAAAGCCAACAGAGAGCAAATGTCAAAATGTTCCTTGGTTCAGTGTCTGTATAGAAGGGGTTGGTATCTTTATAATACCTCAGTGGCCTAAATAAAATCTAGGAAGAAAATGCAGCAGTGGCAGCATGAATAAGTGTTTTGCATGTTTAAGATGGGTGGTGCAGTCCCATGTAATGGGATGGATCCTCTGCCCCTCTTGGTCTGTCCAAGAGCCATTGACTCTGTTGCAGGTTCCTGGACAGTCTTCCGTGGGCAAGATCCAGTTGTCATGTTGCCCTGGTTGTCAGGGTCTTTAGACGAGGCCTGTTCTTGTTAGGGCAGGGTCAGTGGAGGGTTTTAATTTTGAAGGATAAAATATGCTGAGTTCAAGTCTGGACTTGTGGTGCTGTCTATATACATGGACACATGTACTGATTTGGTGATTGGCTTGTTGGAAGTATTTTTTATGCATTTATAGCATTAGAAAATACCGATTCTCTTATAATGACAGTGAGTTGGAAGTCAAGACTTAGTATGAATACACTGAATCTTTCCATTGCAGTAAGATACAGATAGCAGCATTTTGTAAAGTCAGCTGAAGTGGAGGATAGTAACCCTTGTATGTCCTTCCTAGGGCCCATTTACCTGTTCTTCATGTTAGTCTTTGACTGGTCACCTTAACAAGAAGGACTTCAATTTCGATGCATGTAACCTATTTAGTCTCTGTTGTGGCTTATACTGTTTGTCCTGTTAACTCTTTTGTTGGTTTGCTTAAAAGTGAAGAGTCCTCATCTCCAACAGTAAGTGTTGTCCCCTACATTAGGTGACAGACATCTCTATAAGTTACGTGGGGTCTAATCCCTGAGGTGAGCTGAGGATTGGTAGGCTTGTCCCATGCTGTCTTCTCTTGCTGCCGAACTTGGTTAAGGAGTGCACTTCCTTTCCAGTAGTATTTGTTATTGCTGGTGCTTACTATGCCTAAATGAAAGGCATATGCTAGATATGGCACTGAATTCATAATGCCTGTAAACCTGAGTTTTGGCTACCCACAAATATCTTTTCCCTGGCAGCCTTTGATGCTTTTGGTAGACAACTTGCTCAGTTTTGTTTGCCCCTGAGTTGCATAGTGTTGCTGCAGAATGGACAGATGGAAGCTATGCACACAGGTCCAAGAAAGAAATGCTCTGGAGGATTGCCATTAAGGGTTTATCTCCATAATTTTGGGCCATACTGTAGGTGGCTTAGCACAGGAGTTTTCCACTTCTTTTTCTGCTTAAATCTTGCTGAAGCCTTGAAGCACTATAGAAAGGGTGAAGAAACTGAGGTTTGGAAAAGATCCTTGGTGAGTGAAGCTGAAGTTTTGAGTAATTAAGCTTTGGATTTGGGTGAATTTAGCTGAAACTGTTGCTGACTAATTTCTGTGTTTCACCTCAATAACTAAGAATTAAAAACAAAAACAAAAAAACAAACAAACAAAAAAACCCCCCAAAAAACTGAAAGACCAGGACTGGAATTTGCCAGCTCATCTTTGAATAGAAAAAGATTTGGCTGTGATTCTCCTTCTTTAGAAATGGGAGTGAATTTTTAGTTCTGATGAAATACACATTTGGCAACTCTAAATCTTGATGTTTTCCAGGGACTTCATGAACAGAGACAGGACGTGTTCTGTTCAAACTGTCCGGCCACTGAATCTAATCTTTTAGCCAAAGATCTGCCCTCATAGGCAGTGTGACTTAGTGAAAACAATGATCTAACACTTTGTAAGAAGGTGTAAGTAGATGCTGCTGCTGAGAAAATCTGTCCCAGCCCTTCTGAGCCAGGTTGGGAAATCAGAAACCATTGTTTACTTTTAACCCAGATCTACATTGCTACTTTAACTGAGTTTGTTTCCTCAATCCTGTTCACCACATGGCTGCTCAAATGCTTGGCTTAGCACAAGGGGCAGACAGTGATGCAGAGGCAGGAAGGAGAGTGGAAACAAGACTTTCTTTCAGCAGCCATGTGGGATGTGGAAGCTTTAAGTATTCATGAAACTGTGGCCTCTGCAGAAGCTCGCCTGTGCTTTGGACACTTCTCCAATCCAGGGCAAAATTTCCTTTGATCCCCTCAACAGAATAGTCCTGTTCTGGAAATGGATGTGAAGAAGAAGCTGTATCTATCTATGCTGGAGAAGGTACTTCAAGGGAAGGTCCTGTTGTTTCTTACAGGAGGTGAATTTAGAGCAGAGCTTTCAACTTGGAAACTGAGGCCAATCAGATTATTTCCGTAAGAGTGATTAGGTGGCAGTAGACTTGAATGCTTCCTGTAAATGAATGGTCTACAGAGAATGGTTTCCATATCTCCTTCCTAGTGTGTGTAGGATGCTACCCTTCTCAAGAGCTTGAGTCCCTTTGACATGCAGCCTCTGTCAATGCAAGCCAGAGGTGCACAGAAGTTAGAAGCAGCCCAGCTTATTCCCCCCTCCTGTCATCCTGTTTCCTAGTACTGCTGGAATCGATCCCTGTTGATTCTGGCGTGGCTGTGCTGAAAGGCACCCAAGGACAAAGGCTCCTTTTGTTGCGAGCTGCAGTCAGGCGCATGGACGTGCTTCTTGGCACTTGTCTCTTCCCAGGGTAGTGTGCTGTGATGGTACTGCCTCTTGGGATGCGTGTCCCTCAATTTAACATTGCTGCATTAGTCAGGGAGCATTTGATTGTCATATCCTGTGAGAGGGGGGAGAGGAAAGACTTCAATAAAGTGGCATTGGATGGTTGCAAGAGAGGAAGCTAAGTACTGGGTGGACGTGCCCCTCTGTAGCCAGATGCCAATAACAAACTTCACACAGTGAATCAACAGAGACTAACAGATCTTGCCCTCTTTCTCTTCTTTCTTCACTGTTAAAAATACTTTGTATTTCTACAGCTAAATCTCAGTATTGCTTGAATAAAGACAGGTTTAAACAAAAATGCTAACATTTAATACAGCTTTTAAAATTTTCCAAGTTCTGCAGGCTGCGCAACACTAATACTGAAGTGCAGCTGTTGCTGGAGTGGAGAGTTTGAGGAGGGAGTTGGGAGCAGAGGCACAAGCTGGGGAACACCCACCTGATGCAAGTTCTCCTCCCTTCTCAGTTTTCTGTTCCCCTCAGAGGGAGCACTCTAGTTCCTGTCCTTGCTTGGCAGTGGTGGTATGGCTGTTTAAGTAGGGAGAAGTGAAACCTGTGGTAGGATAGGGTGCAGGAGGAAGGTTGCCTTATGTGACCATGGCTGGTGGAGAAGGAGAGGTGGCAGAGCATGCCTTTTGCCAATGAGATCTCAAAAGCTTATGTTTAATCTGCAAACAACTAATGCCAAGCAGATCTCTGCAGCATCATTCAGTGTGGCTGAGGAACGAGGCAGCTGCTGTGTCAGCTATTGACGATAGCCTTGATGCCTACATCTTTTTCTCACAGGTGAAAGTAGAAGTATCTAGCTAATGGCATTTACCTCATAGGGAGGAAGGCATGGAGCAGCGTGCAGATGCCTTGTTTGTTTTCCTGAGCTATTAGTGTGGATAGCGGCAGCCATGGAACACTTGCCGGTTGCTGTCATGATTCATTTTTATTAAAATCATGCCAAGCCAAAATTAGTATGTGGAAGCTGCCCAGGAGGCTGATGTGACGGTACTGGAAAAGACAGCTGCGTGGGTTAGCATGCATCATGCTGACGCCCTCTGTACCGAGGAGGGAGCTGCGTCTTTGCCTGCTCACAGTGGTTTGCTGCAGCCACGTGTGCGTTGCTGAATGTGAAGGTTACTGGCCGGGTTAAGAGCATTACTGGATGTGTAACCTGGGATGTGCCGTGTCTGGACAGCCTTACTAGCAGCCCTAGAATGGCTCTGTTCTGGGGATGAAGAAGGGGATGTTGCTCAATTCCCCACCCCGTTCTGCCCAGGAACTGTAAGCAAATAGAACTTTACCAGGCTTTGGAAGGGAAACTTCTTACCACTTTTGGTTCTTTTACTTTCTCCCTCCCACTCTCTCCAGGTTGAAGTCACAATCTTTATTCATAATTTGAGTAGATTGTCTTCTGTTAGACTAATGCGGTGCTTGTTCTTTTGTCGGAAGTATCAGCTGCTGGCTGCTGTTGAAAGGGTTAGACCTGAGGGACTGAGTTGGATCTAGGGTGAAGTTTTTTCTCATCCCCTTAACTAGGTGTCCTGTAAATGTGTTGGTGGGATTGTAGGAGGCGCCCTTAAAACCCTGGTGAGGAATATGCCTCATGAAAAAGTGTCATCCCTGCTCTTAAGAGATGGACTAGAATGGGGTTTCAAACTTTTTATTGATTCATGGGTCTTAATTTCTTTTTCCAGAGGTTTGGCCCTCTCTGTAAAAGTCAGTCATACAGATTGCTTTCTATAGCTCTTTTTCATGGACCTTGAAGTCTGTAGACCACATGCTGAAAATCACACAATGTTCTCATACGTTTATTGCCAGATCTGTAATTTCAACCCACTATCTTCTTTCTGGCCTTCATTTCTGGGTAACTGCCTATGTTCTTTACACTTTGCGATTTTGAGCAAATAATTACATGTGGGCAGGCACCTATAGACCTTCCACATGAGTTGTCCTCGGTCTGTTTCTGTGAGGGGAAATTTTTCAACTTTCCTTTTCTAGAAGGGAATTTAATTTAAAAGCCCAAGTCTGTGCATTGGGCTCTGATTCTGTGCATCTTCATTTAAGTTCAATTCCCCCTAGTCCAGTCCTGGAACCCGTGATCAGCCCTTAAACACAGGCTGGCTGGTGAATACAAGCTTATCCTTCCCTTCACCCTGCTGCCACTCCTGCCTCTGTTTGAGGTAGTCCGTTACCTTGCGATTAGGGGCAGTAACCTACCTCCCTTCAGTTGCTGTTAGGGATAATTCTTTGAACATTACCAGACTGGGAGCTGTGGCTCTTGGTGGCTTCTGTAGCATGTATAGTACTGGTTACTCTGTATTATGCAAGGGGATCTGAAGGCCAGGTATCCTTCCCTTTAACTGCTGCTTCCACAACCTCCCTCCCCGTGATGTGCTTCTCCACTCCCTCCCCTTGGATTCCTTTCTTCTGGTTCAGCTAAAAGGAAGAATGGAGCAGTGAAAGTGTCGGATCCACTGTTCCCTTGTTATCAGGAAGTTTTGGGATGTAGAGCTGGTCATGGATTGGACTGTCAGCAAAAATAGCTCTGTGGAATAGCCTGCTCTCTGCACAAAGCCCTCTCTGGATTGGAGAAAGGAGCTGACAGGGCTTCTTTGGCTTGCAGTGTTATGTTGTCCTGATGGAGCCGCTGGTGCTGAGCTGGCCAGTGATCAGGGTGAAGGCAGGTATGGAGCAGGATGCGAAGACAGCATGTGCCTGTCCTGAGGATGGTGCATGGGGCTCTGCTTTTGGTCTCCTTCTCAAACTGCCTTTTACAATGGCCTGCTCGGTCCAAGGATTAAGCTTGTGGTGGTGTGTGTGCCCTACTGAAAGCAGGAATCAAAATGCTGTGTGGAGTTGTGTAAAGAGCAATTAGGATAGAGGTATAAGATATTTTCCTACTTATCTTTATTATTTCTCTTTGTTTTTGCTATAATGCTGTGGTCCAGAAGGGTTGCTGCTGAAGTATAGGATTTGGCTAATGCTATCCGTAGCTTGAGCTTTGTGCCATGAGATGTGCAGGGTGAGAAGCAGCCCTGTGTGGGGGGTGAGGCAGGATCAGTTGTGAAGTGATGACAGAATCTCTCTCTTGGAGGTTCTTGGGAGATCCCTGTTCAAGAAACACAAAATAAAACTGTGATTTCAGGAGAATCTGTCTGTCTTCTGTTCCCTACTCTCAGCTCTGCTCTTCACTGGTTTCTGAGGGGAAAGGATGGCCTGTTATTCCCCAGGCAGTTTAGTAATTCTTTGCCCAGTGTTGATGGGGTGAATGCTAAAGAAGTCCTCATGTTTTGAAAGTCTTTCCCTGTTGTGCTGGAGGAGTGTTCTCCTAGATTCCTCTATTTCTTCTATCCTGTCTTGGTACCGTAATGCTAATTCAGTGTCTGTGTGTTTTCCTCCCTTCTTCCTCTTACCCCCACGCAAAGCCATATGGAAAGGGAGTCCTGGTTTCCCAGACATGTGAAGAATGCAAACTAAGGCACTTGTGTTTGAGGGAATTATCCCTATGCATCAACTTAGTTCAGCCCTTACCTGCTAACTTTCTGGCATCATAGCAGACAAACCAAGGGATGGAAAGACTGCAGTTTGCAGTGGTCCTTGGTGTATAATAGATTATTTTTTTTAAAGGGTTTGTGAAATATCACTTGAGAACTTGTTTTTCTTTGCCAGACAAATACCTATTTATTGGAAACTTCTGGAGGATCTGTGCCTCCATGGGAAAATGTTTTTAGGGGGTTGCGGATTGAAAAACAGCTGAACCTCCACCCCAAACTTAGCACGACTCTGTTGCTGAGTGAGCCTGGGCCCTTATTTGGTTCTTCTCTAACACCCTCCATCTCCTGCAGCTGTTATCCTCTTGTCCCGGTGCTGAACCGCTGGAAGCACAGTATGTTGGTGAGGGTTTGTCACTATGCACATTCAAACCTGGGTGAAGCTGAACTGCCTGCTCAAATCTGGGTGCCAGTGTTGTGAATTGGAGGTTGGTTAGCTGATGCCTGTGGATTTCCTGGCTGTCTTAGCTCATCTTACCTCCTGATTGGTAACTACTTTCAGGGATAATCGGAGAAGCAGTAACTAATTTTTGCAGCAGCTCCCATGTGTCAGCTGTGACAACTTTCTGCTTCCTCCAATGCCAGATCATCTGTCACTGTTTATGCCTTATTTGATCTGCGTAGGTCTGAGCTCTGCTCTGTGTGATTCCTTCCCAGAAAACTAAATTACCAGAGAAGGTGAACAAAACCTTAAGTCACTCCAGTCATTGAAATCTTAGTTCCCTTCTTTCGCTGGTTCTGCCTCTTTCCTGACTTCAGCAGCAGCAAGAATAGGAACCGCATTGGGAACCACCAGGATAAGGCTGACTGTCAAAATAAAATGGAAAAGAGACCTCAAATTAACAATGGAGGAAATGCCTGCAAGGAACTCTGCAAGAGGAAAAGGCCACTGTTGAATTTATTTTGTGGGACAGAACAGGACAAACACTTGCATGTAATAACGTGGAATAATAAATGCTTAAAATGTTGACATTCTGTTGTAAAGATTCAAATATGATTCTCCCCATTGCAAAGGCAGAAGCTCTTCAAAAAGCTGTATAGGAGACTGATTATTACCCAAAGTTGTCCGTAACTGTCTGCAGGCAGTTAATGTTTAAATGAGGTTTGTTGTTAAAATTAACTGGGCAAGTTATCTATTTTAAAAAAGTGTTTAAATGCATCCTGCTGGATAGCACAAAAGCTTGTCTGTTCCTTTCTTGCCTTTTGGATTTCACATGAAGCTTTGTGCTGATCATGGCGCATGCCTCCCAAAGATACAATAGAGCTGTCTGAATGGGGTACTGGCATTTTAAACACTCCACCACTGAGTCTACCTCAAGGCCACAACTCTCTTTCTGGTGCTTTTGTCACTGCGGTGGTGAAGTGGCTTTTCTTTTGCAGTACAGAAGATGAGCTGGTCTGAGGGCACAGCCTGACTGGTTAGCTGATACTGTTGTAATATCACATCAAATACAAGATAAAAAGCATATTGCTCTCAATGTGCTCTTGTTCCGGTGTGCATAGTCATGTCCTTGTGTTTTCCATATGCTGAACAAAAAAGGAGTCTGGCTAACTTCCTAGGAGGGCTAGCTTGCTGCAGGGCATTGTGGGTGGCTGAAGCATTAGTGTCCATATTGCTGCGGAGTGATGTGTTAGCAGGTTCCTAGGTCTGACTTCTTAAGTAGATTTCATACTCAAATCCTTCTTGGTCATCCAGTCTAGTGCAAGGAGTCTGTCTTGTGTCACATTTAACATGTTTGATTTGAAGGAAATGTAAGAGCCTCTGAATGCTATGGAGTGGGCTTCTCTGGTTCGAGTGCCATTTTTGTGCTTGAGAGTTTTGGGTGATGTTTTATGGGGTCAGCTCCTGGAATCTGTGTTCTAGGCAGGATGCCTTCTCAAACCCTAGCTCTGGACTAGCCCGACAAGTTGGTTCATCTGCACTGGGTCAGCTTTGGAGCAGTCAATGGGACAGATGAAGTTGTACAGTGACCTGTTCGGCATGGCAAACTCTGAAGGTCTGTAGTCGTGAAAACATCCCGTCCTCTGCTAGTGCACAGCAAATGGGTTTTACAGCCTATATAGCCTGAGATAGTTGGGTGGAGGCACTCAGATCCACCTTGGGTCTCTTGTTTTGTTCTGGTATGCACATGTACAACTGAATCATGTGATTTAAGCTATGTGAGGTGGAATTTTGAGGCACTAGTTCTTGGTACTGCAAGGGAATCTTTTCTTTAAAAAAAAAAAAAAAAAAAAAGTGAAATGCTGAGACCTTGACATGGAAGACAGATTTAGCTACTGCAGACAGATATTCTGGTGGTGCTCTCACAGCCCATGTGTGGACTCAGTGCTTACAGGGACCTCCACACAGTTTTACAGATGGTGGTGGTATGACTGAGTGGGGAAAATAGCAAATGGATGTGACTTCGGTTAAGAGCCAATGGGGTGGTTAAAATGCCTTGTTGTAGTCTGGAGAGATGAGCTTGAGTTTTACTTGGACTCACTCTTGAGGCTGACTTCTGGTAACCTCCTGCAAACATGCCTTTAGGCAAGGGGGGGATAAAAGTAGCTAGATACAATTCCAGCCTTTGCTTTCCCGTAAGTGCTGCTGGCTATAGAAGCAAGCATGCTTTAATCACAGAAGGTCAGCAAGGCCTCTAGGCTCTGGATGGACTTTTTTTTTTTTTTTTTATTGTTAGCCTGTATAACTTAGCACCAAATGACTCACAGAACAAGACAGGTGTTCTTTAATCTTGTGTTAACTGGGTTTGTATGAAAACATTTTCATTAGCATGACAGAATGTGGCTGAAAACTTTGACAAAATCAGGTCTTCAGTGACATAAAAAAGTGTTTTCTGTAGGAACGCTCAACTTTAATTAAAACTGAACACTGAAAAGCTTAATCTTTCTTTTTTTTTTTTTTTAAAGAGATGAAAATTCTCATACAGAACCCATGAAAAAGATTTTGTTATTCAAATTTTTGGTTGGAGAGAAAGTGAGGCTTTCTGTTCAGCTCTGCAATGAATGCAGAGGTGGTTTGGTGATGCACTGTGGCCTGAGCCTCTGATACAAGGGGGCAGTGGATATTACAGTTGAAAGTCCAAGTTCTACCATGTTTTCTTCTGGAATTAGAGTTTCTTTTTGACTCCTTGGCTTCTTTCACTTGTGAGTGCTTGTAGGTTGCAAGCTGCTCAGGCTTGCTTCAGCATGAGGACTTAATGTTCACAGTATTAGTAAGTAGATGAATTCCTGTGATAAATGAAATCTGTGGTAAAAATGTATATATTGCAACACAGACATTCCCTCTTACCTTAATTGCCTGTGATGTGGGCTGGACTTTATGGCATAAGTGTGGGGTGCACAGCAGAGATTGTTCCCATTGTAGGAGTAGGCTAGGGTTAAGACTAGAATACTTTTATTTTGTCACTGCTTCAAGTTTCCTATAAATAATGCAACTGGCACATTCAAAGAAATAAAATCAGAGCCACCCTGGAAATATCAGTGCCTATGTCAGCTTGAAAATGTTCTGGAGTTTTCCCTATGTTGATGTGAAGCTAATCCCATTTTTGTTATTTAATGGGAAACAATCATCTGTGTGAATACCTTGAGTCACTCTGGCTTATCAAGTATCGTGATGAAATAGGAAAAGTGATTGTGTTTTAAAAGTGACGATTCTGGCTTTTTAATGAGAATGAGAGTGGGAGTTAATAATTTCTGGCAAGGTAACAGCTTTCTTGTAATTTTTATTTCTCCTCTGTTTAATATCTGGCCACAAGAAATTTATGGTTCTGCTTCATAACAGCTCAAGAGGCTTAAAAAGGACTTTGACTTGAACATCTAACTGCTGCAGGAGAGAACAAAGAAGCCCAAACTCTGATCCCTTGAACTTCCAAAAGGCCCTTTAAAACACTTCTGAAAACATGCTAAGAGCTGCTAGGACCAGTCAGCTGCATGGGAGAACCATGTGGTGAGAACTGTGTGCTTGACTCCTTTTGCAGGAGCTAGGACCACTTACAACCTGGCACTGTAGCTTTTTTTTTTTCCTCTGCCCCCATGCACCAGGTGTGTGTGTGTGTGTGTGTGTGTACATGTGGGTGTTGAATAGAGAGGTCTCAGAGGCAGGCTGAGAGAGGGTGTTGCACCTGGGTGGTGTCACTTGGAGCAAGTGGCTGTCTTGATCTATGTGATTCTGGCTGATATTTGTCTTGCTTGATGACAGAAGGATTAGAGGAATGACTGTGCTGATGACATGAGGGTGCTTTTCAGTGAATGATCTTCAAATACTGGAAAAACAAGATTATTAATAGGATGGGCAAGGAATGCTCAGGCACTGATGAGCTGCTGTAGTTTCAGTGATGCAAATATTTGGAGGCCAGGGTGTGGGATATGCCTCTTCTCAGCTGCTTTACAACTTTAGTCCATGGAGAAAGCCAAAATCAGAAAGTCTGGTTCTTGGTTACCCTGTTTTTTTCCCCTAGGCACCCTTTTTGCTTTACCATAGAAGGTCTGTATAGGAAATTTGAAGTCCACAATGTAAAACAAGACCTCCACTTTCCTGTACCCTTCTATCCCTGAAATGCAGACGAAGTGAGTAAGCCAGGCTTTGTCCCTAAGCACTGTCATAAACCTGGAATCATCCAGCCAAAGGCAATGGAGTTTATTTCCAAGTTGCTGAGAATCCATATGTTTCCCAAAGAATCATTTAGTCTCTGGGAGAGAGAATCTTGCAAGGTTACAGACTGCAGGTGCGAGGCTTCCTCTCTTCCACTTTGTAATAGGATGCAGTTGGGGTGGGGGCTTAAAAACAAACGTTAGTTCTTTGTGGCACACATCTGCGTGGGTGATGCAAGTGAGCTGAATTCAGGCTCAGTTCAGTCCCCTCTTGTGTAGTACTCTGCAGACCAAAGGCAGGTGCACTGACTCCCATATAAAATGTTTTCATTTTGCACAAGTGATGCAGGTCTGCTTTAAAATTAAAAGTCTTTCCAAGGGAGGCTGTAGCGTGAAGTGGTGGTGTGTGGAACAGGGTCTGGGGGAGCTGCAGGTTGCTGACAGTTCCTCTGGTTATTGATGGCCATAGCAGAGGCTCGCAGGTTCTGAGAATAGACTCTGCATTTGCTTTAAAGGAGACAGCTGACAATGGTGTTTGATATAGCAGTATGTCTCTGCCTGTCTTTTGATTGACAGTGACACAAACTCACTCTCCTCCCAGCCATGGCTTAAACCCAGTGACATTTACAGCAGACCTAACTTCTCCGGTCTAAGTTTAGATGATGATTTTTGTGTGCGTCTAAGATTAAAAAGCAGGAGAAGACATCTGCAAGTAAAAATGGAACAGGAATTCCAAACTGTGATCAGAATCTGAAAGAGGGAGGCATGCAAGGGTTTACATGCTCTGGTTGCTGTAGATCCTTGTTTAAGATATCCAGATGGTGAAGAATTATTACTCTTTTGATGCTTTTGTTTTCCTCTCTGGAAATATGGGGTAAATATCCATAACTTCAGGGCTGTCTGTTTGGGTTGTCTTTGAAAGCTGCACTTGGAGCTGGCTGGGAGCCTTAGCCCCACCTTTGCACAGCTGATGACACATTTGTGGGTGTATGTCCATAAGCCATCTGGAAATAGCATGTGATCTTAGCTGACTGCTGAGATTTCAGTTTCCATGCGTCCATGTTACTCTTTAAAAGGCTTATCCAGTTGGTGAAATCCCCCAGAGAGAGAACCCCCTCCCTCCCTCCCTCCTCTCCCACAGCAGCCAAGCCCAGCAGAACAGTGCTGGCGGTGCGATTCTCAGCCCTGCCTTAAAGAGTCAGCGCTGTTGGCCAGGTCAGCCCCATTTGGTCCCAAGCGTGTAGTACCAAAGCACTGTGTGAGTGAGAAAGCGGGTCCTTGCCCAGTGATGGCTGAGCAAGAGGTGTCCTGAGCCTTTGCATAGCTTTAGGCATTTGAATGGTGGTTGGGTGGAAATGGCTTTCAGTCACTATCACTTTGAAGCCTGTTTCAGATGAGCAACCTAAAAGGGAATGGTTTATTTTGTCTCCTGCTACGTTGTCGGGTCTGTAGAAGCATGACTTTCTTCTGATGCTGTCTTCGCCAGCACCTGATCTGGCAACTGGTCATATAACCCAGATAGAAATAACTGCTTTTTAGCCTTATCCCTCAGGGTTAGACACTCTATATCCTCTACTAGATGCATGAGGGATTTGCACCTGTGCTCTCCTGGCATAGTGATGAAAAATGGACCCTGAAAGCTGGCAGAGTTCAATCCCCCATGACCATCATGAGCGTATTAGCCCCATGTTTCAGGAGAGCTCACCTGTGACTTCAGACAGCACTCAGAGTTACTTAGGCAGAGAGATTTTATGGCATTTGATGCCATCAAATGGGATTTGATATCTGGAGAGGCCCTCTGCACAAGCCAGATAAACCTATTTCAGAATAGCTCTAGCGTTTAGAAAAGTGGTTTCAGCCATCCCTTGTAGGGAAGGAAGCTCCAGGTTTTGGCTCCTTTCACTTCCAAAATGAAGGGGCAAATGTATCGCCAGAGCGGAGGGACTTGATTGCGTCAGCTTCTTCAGGACCCTCTATTGTGTCAGCAGTCCATGTGTCCGTGTATCTACCTTAGCTCACTTCTGAGTTCCATGTCAGGAACAACTGAATACCTGCAGTGGGTGGGAAAAGATTGGCTGGAAAGCATTTTCTTTTTCCATTTTTTTTCCCTCTGTTTCTACTTCCCTCCTTCCCTTCAAGCTTGCAAAGCTACACTTACATAAGCAGTGGTAGGAATGTTTTAAACTGTCACTTGATATCTGTCAAGTGAGCTGCATCTTTTGTCTCCAGGAGACCTGGGGATTTTCGGTTCTGTGCGCTTTGCAACCCTTCTGCCCTTTGCTAAGCCAGACACATGGTCCAGATTCATTCTTGTTAGTATGATTATGTACTGCAGCAGTTCCTAAAGGCAAAACCCCAAAGTGAAGATCCCACTGTAATCAAGTGACTCTGGAACAAAAAAGACCTCTTGCCTTGAGGTTGCACGCAGTGAGCTGTGATGCAAGCAGGCTGGGCATGCAGCTGCAGTGATGCTGTAATCATGACTCCTGGCTGCCTGGAGTCTGGAGGCTGCTGGATTTGGGACTTTCTGGGCTGTGGTATACAGGTGTCCCATCTGATTGATGAGATTTTTCTGAGCCACGTCATAATGTGCCTCCCTATTGCTCTCCATGCAATATTCTACGGCACTGTTTTAAATGATTACCTCTATACTCTTTCCTAACCCTGTTTTTAATGCTGATGTATGGTGCATAGCAGGAGTAAAAGCAGGACTGAAGGTCTTTTAAGAGACCCCCTATTGAGTTACAGTGACAAAGTTTCCTCAGTATGCCTCTCCCTCTCCTTTAGGAATGACAGCTCATGTCCACTTGTCTGTAATATATTCAGCATCTGTCGCCACCCTTCCAGCCAGGAGCTGAGCAGAGAGCCTTCCTGTCCAAGCCTGGTAACTGAGCTCTGAGACTGCTGTCAAAAATAAAAGCTGCTGAGCTTGAATCAGATCTGGTTATCTGAGAACTGGGAACTGTGTGAAGGGCAGAAGCAACTGAGTTGATAAGTAGGAGCACTTAATGTTTTGCCTTGGTTGGGAGATCTTCATGTGAAGGTTTGGGAGGGGAGGACGACCATGAAAAACTACTGTCCTTGAATTGCTGTGGCTTGTACCTTGCTTCCCTGGGGTTGCTGAGAGATCCTATCATTAATGAGAAGTATTTTGGAAGGGTGTTCTAGGTTTGAGGACAGAGCAAACTTCATGCTGCGGCTCTAATGCGAAGAACCCTGTCTCCTGCTCCCTGTTCTGGAAAGAAGAAGGAGAGAGGGGAAAAAAAAAAAAAAAAGACAATTCTTCTTTCATTTGAAGCTTCTCTTTCATTCTCTGGTGTCGTGTGCTGGATTTGCAGCTACAAATGCTCAGCAAACTCTGCTGTCTGGTATAGGTATGAGAGTGCTTTGGCACAGCACTCTCTCTGCCCTGTAGTGATGATGTCAGCTGAGGGACCCCCCTGCCAAATAAGCTTTCCAAATTATCAATTTTAACACTGCTTGCAAGGATATTTTAGATTTTTCTTTTCCTAGGACAGCTAATAAAAAAAAATACTGGCCATCCTACTGTTTGGGGAGCAATTCTATCTGTGATTTTGTTCCACTTAAAATTAATTAAAAAAAAAAAAAAAAAAGTAATGTGTTTGTGGTTTAGTTCTTAAATATATCCCAGGGATATTTGGAAGGTCTGAGATATTTATTTTTTGATTTAAAACTTAAATGGATCCATTTAAAAGTGCTATGAACAACTTTTTTCCTTAAAGCACTCTCAGGCATAAAAGTGAGGGAGCGCATATAGAACATGCCAGTTTCCCCAAAGAGTTTGTTGTTCATGGGCTTTTTGCCAAAGCAGATGCCACGCAAAATTGGCTGAGCCTCTGGGTTTTACTTCCATTTGAATGTCATCTTTATCTCCTCCTTTAATGAGACTGTATGAGGCTGGAATTAGTGCAGATTAGCTGCACAGTACTTCCTGTGCCTTTTGGTTTCAGAACTCCGATATCATGCCTCGGAAAAAGGATGGTTCTCAGCTTTCCACAAAACGGCAACGTGAATCCATCAACCTTGCCGAGATGCAGTTGTTGTGGCCTAGTTTCATGAGAATTAGAGCACTGAGCCTTAGGAATGAAGTGAGTGACTATGAACTGTTTTTAAAGCATCTCTGTACTGGCTGGGTATCTGTACAATGCTCATGAAACTGTCTGGATGTCAGCATGCTGTGAGTCCTATGTAAGAGGCGGAATAAATCATTTGTTAATTCTGGTTCCTGATGATATCCTCTGGGAGCTTGGAGAAAGTACCAAAAAGAAGAGGTCTAAATCAGTAAATGACCTTTCCTCTTCAAGGCAAAAAATGGCAAACTCTCTACAGTCCTTTTGGATCGTATTTGCCGTAGTAAAGGCAAATTTCGGAAACCTCTGTGCATTCATTCACACTTCCACTGATCAGATGCTTCTCATGTAGAATGCAAAACTGTTCACAGAGTAGCTGTAGGAAGCTGCAGAAGTGTTAAAGGGAGTGTTTGGTGGAGGCAGGACAGGTAGCTGATAGGTTTAACCTTGGCTTCCTCCAATAGGTTTAACCTTGTCTCCCTCCCTATTCAAGTGGTGCTTGCCAAACAGCATTGAATATATGGGGCACTTACATGGTCAAAGGTGGGAGGATAAAAGGACTCTCTCATAGTAGCTTGAGAGATATTGCTTCTGTAACTGTAAGCATAAAGTTCAGAGAAAGAAGAGATGGAAGATGTTGGCTTATTATTCTCAGAGTGCTCCAGACAATATGGTAGATTGAAGAAACAAAGGAGTATTCAATGCCTAGGAGAGAAGAGGATGGACCATGGAAATCAGTGAGCAGACAGACACTTTGGAACCACCCTGCTTCTTGACCAAAAACCCAGTTCCCTAGTGGGTCCTAGATAAAATGCAAGTTGCAACCATATATTGTTTTATATTAATTAGATGTGCCAACTGACAGTGGAATCCTAGTGCTTAGACCTCTAGGCAAGTGTGCTTCCAGGCTTCCCATAGAAAGTATGCCCATAGTTAGATGCAAAGAGAGGAAAGCAACTTATTACTACCTTAGAGACTTGAGATTTTGGTCTTCTCAGTGGGTTTTTAGCTTACTGTTTTCAAGATGTGATTGCTTATTTCTAGATTATAAGGATTTGCCAAGTTCTGTGTCCTTTTGGAGGATTTGCCTTTCTGAAACCTGTGGACTGGCTGGCTAAAATAAATAAGTAAAAATATTTTCGCTGTTAAGTTGACATTATTTTGTATAACATTTCAGAATATTATAGCTTTAACTTCCATAACAGTTTGTATAATCTTTCATGGGTTGATCAGAGTGTTAAAATGCTGACAAGCCTTCTTCAATGTAGCAGGTATACTCTGGGAGCTTACTATATTCATGCGATAGTATCTGCATGAGCATGAGTGAGTTATAGTGGGTCTCTGAACTGTTTCTCCTTCAGGATCTTCTGTAAGCAGCCACCTGCAGTGGTTCAGATTGGTTAGGGCCCTAAAGTAGGGCCGAGAAGTATACATGTGTGCATATATTGAAAATGTGAGCAACATGAGCATCTTCACAATGACTGACTCTTGTAGCATAAAATTTTTCCTTTAAGACAGAGGTGGAGAGTATCTTCATCCAGGACCTTAGCTCTCACAATTGATGTTTGGAGCAGTCATGCTTTACCACCTGAGCAATGTGACTTGAGCCTGCAAAAAGGTGCTGCCTGTTCTATAGGTAACTTGTGTGTGAAAGGCTTTTCTTTTGGTGGTGGTGGAGAAATCTCCAACCTGGAAGGTATCCAAAACCAGGGTTTCTGGAACTACTGTCCTAGTTTTGAGGGGAGCATAGCAGCAATCGGAATGAAGCTAGCAAAATTACTTTCTCTACTCTCTAAGGTCCCCATACTTAACCTCTTTGAGCATGGAAATTTCAGCTTTGTTGGAAAACAAAGATGGAGATGGTGGAATTAAACAGGGCGTGTGTTCACCTTCATGCTTGGTCCTAAATGGACAGAAGCTTGTGCCAGCCAGATATGAAGCCCTTAGCCTATCCTGTTGTGCTGCCTCTTTTCCTTCCTTCCTACTCTTTCTTTAATTTATTTGTTGACAATACACTATAGTTAGACAGTGTTAGCAGATACTGGTAACCCAGGCTTCCCAGAGAGAGTGGTATTAAGGCAGGGAAATGTCATAGCCCAATTTAGAAAAGTGATTTGATCGCAGAGTGGAAATTGAAAGCAAAGCACTGAGCACCTCCCTCAAACACTGGAGTATTGTAATCAGGAAAGGAGTGGGACGGGGGGAACCTACAGCAGGAAAACCAGAAACAAAGGGGTCCTGTTTGTGCTGGTCTGCAGAGATGTCATGCTGAGATGAGGAATGGACTCAGCAGATGTTATTGCAGTTGCTGAGGGAGTAGTAGAGATGGAGGAAGAGGTAATCTTGGTGATGAAAATCATTCTGGCTCTTGTCCTAGTGCAGAAGATTGACTAGGGATTCTGATCCTGTGTACACAGTTCCAAGAGGGCTCTTTAGGTTGGGCATAGAGCTCTGCTCGCTGGCATAGAAATTTCAGCTCACAAAGCAGGACAACAATTCTCCTGGCATAGCATGTAAGCTAACCTCTTGGGGTCCAGGTGCAGGTATAGTCTGAGATCTGCTAGACTCTCAGAGTAGCTGTTGAGGGGAAGGAGAGTCTCTGGCTGGACCTTGTACATGCTTGGTAATTTTGCTACCCCTGTGTTGTGCCACAGCACCATCCTTTATCATTAGGCTGTGGGGTGGGCATGGGAGACCGATGTGGGGAGCTAAAGTGCCCAGATCTTCCTCCCTCCCCTTATTTGCTGTCTGGTACTTGGGCTGAACATGTCTGAGAGTAGGCCTGATTCTGTGGTCTTAGGATGCTGAATAATGATGTGAACAGCCCGTGCTATGAGTGATGTAAATCCCTTGGTCAACAGCCTGTAGCTTGAGAAAAGAGTCCCCAGAGTGATCCAAGCACTGGAAGAAGCCCCTTAAGAGTGAGAGATTTAAAGAATTTGCTTGAATTAGTTGTCTTCATAATGAAGATCGTGAAGTAATTTTAAGTACCTTCACAGAGTACAGATGAAAGTATGAAAGAACTTTTGTAATGCTGTTATTGTAAGAAAGCAGAATGATATCCTCCCTGCAGTGTTATTGATTTACATGTTTCTGACCTTAGTTTTGAGCATTTTGAGGTGTTTTAGTGTAGCAGCTAGCTCAGTCTTCACATCCATTTATAGTGGGTACTAGCTGCCTTGTCCCATAGGTAGAAACTGAGCATGGTAACTTTGATTTGCTTGAGGTCTTGAGTGAAGCACATGGTGTGGTTAGGAGTAGCTCATCCTCAGAGGACCCTGACTACATGCTTGTGCCTTGCAGTTGCTGAAGGAAAAGTCTCTGAGTTTGGACAGAGGATGGCGAATGCTGTACAGAAAGAATCTGCTGTAGCCAAATAATCTGCTTGTTATGCTTGAAAGTAAAAGGTCAATCTTTGTCAGTGCATACAAAGGAAAATACTCAAAGCAGGGCTTCTTAGACTAGCATAGTGCAATGTGCTACAAAAGTAGGACAAATCCTTTGGAGACCCCCTTCTGGGGTTATTACTCGCTTTTGACTTAACCTTGAGGACTGGCTGACCATCATTCCAAAGTTACCAGACTTGAAAGAAGTCCTGTACCTTCTGTGCTTATTTCTACATCTTTCTTGTTTTCCACCTGATGTGCAGAGATCAGAAAGAGGTATATTCATAAGAGATTAGCTTTCGCCTGGTGAAGCTTGTCACCTTGAAGTCCTTTTGAGGCTGTTATGGAGAAGGTTTCTCCACAGAATGATTCAGAACAGCAAAGTGGGGCTCCTGCTTTTTCCTACTGGCTACAAAGTGAGTGAGGAGGATGAATCTTGTAAAGTCAGCCAATATGACCATCCTTAGTCATATTAAACTCAAGAAGTGTGTCCTAAAGGTGCAGTTCATGGTGAGGCTGCTCTTTTGTAGCTGTCAGAGACAGTCATTTGAGATGAGCTTTCAAGCAATACACTATTACTCTTGCTGCTATAGATATTTTGCAGTATAGTGCCACTTAGGAAAGGTAGCAGTGACATGTATTTCTTTGATAAGCTGTACTTGCCATGATTACGTAGTCACACTTGGACATATGTTGTGCCAGTTTGATGGTGATGTGGAGGAAAGAATGAGGTCTTTTGGGGGAGGTTATTTGTTCAGGGGCCAGGAGATTGAGCTTCTGTTGCTGTCACCTTCAGGATATGGGAACACCAGCTTTAGAAGGGCCTTACAAAGATCAGTCCCATGTGAAGAGTGGAATCGGTCTTGCTTACATCACTCCTGAGATGCTTGTATAAATTCTGTCTGAAGTCGTTCAGTAGTGAAGGGTCTCTATGTAATCTATTCTAATGCTTTAAATTCTTCACTGTTACCATGTCTGTAGTTTTGTGGTATTGAAATCTCAGAACATCCAGTGTGGCCACAAATTTTTTTTTTTTTTTTTTTAGGTGTCGGGTTTCGTTTCTTAGTTAGATTTGGTTTTAGGATATGACCAAGCAGGCAAACTCTCATAGACTTTTCTCGGAGAAATACCTTTGAAAATCAGAAACAAGGTACCTTGAGCTGAGCACTGAAAAGAGAACAACGTGGTCATCTCATTTCTTAGTACCTCTGTTTCCCATTTGCCAGCTGGGAATGCCAGGGATAAATCTGTTCACTCTGACATGCTGAATCATAGCTGAATTGATATAACACTTGGACACAGATTCTCCAGGTCACACAGGAAGTCTCCAGCAAAACCCCGATTTCCCAACTCTTGGCCCGATGACTGAGGCAACGTCCTCTCTTTGCCGGCTTCATTGAACCTTGTTCAACAGATAAGTGAACAAGAAGTGCTCTGTCTACACTAGTGTGGAGCTGCCCTTTCCCCCTCTCTCAGTGATCCAAGGGTCTTGCTGATTGCTCAGCCCCAGAAATAATTTTCTCAATTTAAAATGCAGTGTTAAGACATTTGGAGTTTCTTCCTCTCTGCCCCCATCTGTCTTTGTCCACTTATTTCAAAGAAAGACTTAATTGTGCCACGCTTAGATGAGGAAAACCAGGCTGTCTTCCAAATGGACCTAGAGGCAGGAAAAAGGGCAGCAGAACATGCCCTATTCCTGGGGAGAGTTAAAGGGGAAGTAAGCCTGCCACTTTCATTCTTGTTTCTCTCCCTGAGTCTGAGTGGAAAAAACAAATTGTTTCATGAGCACAAATCTACTTCATTGAGCAAGTCACATTTCATTTGGGCAGAGAAGAAACCAGGCTTAAACAGCTTATGAAATTTCCTTTGTTTTTATTTTTTAAGTTGTGTTGCTTTGTGCTTTCCTTTTGACTTAGGTACTGTTCTCTTCTCCCCCTCTTCCCCGTGTAATGTTCTCCATGGAAGAATAAGTTGCAGTATGAGATCAAAGACTTGTTTGTTCTGTTCAGCTTGCTAGTTGACCCATTGGCATATGCCACTCTGGCAATTCAGAATTAGTCACAGCATTTACTGCCTCTTTGCCTAGTCAGTAGTTGGAGGCTTTGGAGAGAGCTGAAGATACTGCACTGGGGCTAGCAGATACAGCAGGAGTCAGAGGCATTTGTGAAAGGAGGAGAGGTGAGGAGGTGGAGAGATTTGGGAATATAGGGCCTATATCCATAGGGTGTGACTGCAGCTCCTCTAATGCAGTGGAGGAGAGTAAGCTGTGCACCCTCAGGGCTCGTTCTTTCTGACTGTAGGCTTAACAACTCCCAGTTCCTCAGGACTGGACCACCCTAAATTCAGGTGTTTTGGATCCAAATTTAGCTCCATTTGGGATCTGAAAGTCAGATTTCACTTCTTGCTCATCACTAGCATTTTCTAAATTGACCTATGGTGTGGATGACCTTCATGCCATGAAAACTGGAGTTTTATTAGGTTACTGGTTCATGTAACATGCCTGCGTGGGGCATACTGAGAATATTTGGGTTTTCAGGACTCTTATTGTGGGTTGCGTTAAGCAGTTGGAGTATAATTTTCTGTTAGAAAGCAATAAATATGAATCCCTTAAAGTTGCTTTTTAGAACAGAGCAGAACAGAATTTTAGTTTGTCTGATACTGCTGCTTGGCACTAGCTGTTAGTACGTTGTCAGAAAGTGTGTTCTTAATGGTGGTGGCTGTTGTGCGTCAGAGAGGTTGGTGGTCACAGAACTAATAACCTGTCAGTGAGCGTCAGGTGCACAAAACAGCACAGGAAACTGCACTATGCTAAGCAGTGCATGGGTTTGCCTCTTGGGAATGCTTTCTACTACGAGGAAAAAAGAGGTTAAACTGCAGACAGAGGAGATCATGCCCTTTGAATCCTCCTACAAAATCATGTTTTTCAGGTAACACCCAGTCATCTTGTGAATTGTAGCCTCTTGATTCTGGGGATTACCTGTAGCTCAGATTTCCTTAGGCAAATTTTCTGTGTTGCTGAGAAAACTTGTAGTTTTCAAAAGCTATTGCATGCCTTTACTTCTAGCAGAGTGCCAGACTTCTGTTAAAGAAGAATTTCCAGATTCCTCTGTCATTTTATCTGTGGTATCTCACTTCCCTGAACATATCAGTTCAAAGCTTATTGTAATTAGTCCTGCCTGCAACAACAGGATTACAAATACATTCCTCATGTGAAGGGAGTGTGGGTCCTTCTGGAGGTTGGTTTGTTTGTTTTGTTTTAATTATGTTTTGCCTGCTAGGATCTTCAAGCGCTTTTAACATTTCTGTCAAACTCTAAATCTCCTTGTTGCTTTTATTTAAACAAAGGGAAAACTGAATGGAGTTTTGGCTGTGTTTGGAGACGCTGGAGTGCTTGGTCATGTGCCTGTGGTCCTAGTTTGTCAGAAACACAGAGTACCTGTAGATCTGGCTGATAGTCAGGACAGACCTGGGTTCTGAGCAACACTGGAAACCAGTGCTTAAGTGCCTAAATATATGGTAGGTCCCTGAAGCCAGAAATGTTGGCCGGGGTGACATCCCCATCATGTCATAGTGAATCTTTGGGTGAGCCAAGATTAGAACCCACAGCAATGCTGGAGCCTCAAGCTGAAATCCATCCCGTAATGTGTTTTGTTAAACTGCCTCACTGGTACAAAGTATTCCTTCCTTCATCCTAGCTTGCACCTTCTGCTTTCTTGAAATGGTCATTTTATTTATGCAGGGCTAGGACTTCTCAGGTCAAGGGCAGACCAAAGAGCCTAGCCATGGCTGCTGCTTAATCCTCTAAATGCCAGATTCATACCCACTGCCTGGTGTGGTTTGCCTCCAGACAGCAGCTGACAGATCACACCCTCTCCAATCTGCTCTGAGATCTGGGAGCCATGGTGGGGTCCTGACTCCTACCCTGATAAATCTGCTCCATTAATAGCTATCAAAGAGCCTGAAGTTTCCATCTGAACTTTATCTGGCTTTGCAATGAGCTGGAGGATTAAAGACTGTCGCAGGGGGAAGGGAGGGAGCAGCCGTGGCTCACCCGGAATAGCCTGACCTATGACGGCACTTGCCCAGCCTGGGGAGAGGAGTTGTCCTGTGAGCTCACGGGTTATTAGCAGAGTGAAGGACATGCCTGCAGTCAACAGCACACCCAGGGCTATTTGCTCCATCCCTGTGTAGTTTTGGGGGTCTGGAGGGACCTGTTAGTACAACTTGCCTGTATGGGAGCAGGTTTGAGGACCAGCCTTGTGGAGCTGCGACTTTAAACTGCTCAAATGACTTTTGGATTAGACCTATGGGTTGGTCCCATGGGGCAGATCTGTGTTTTAGGGAGAGCAGTATGTGAAGGTAACCCTTGTCAAGCTGCAGTGCAGAGCTGTGGTCTCTCCACTGTGTCTCGGGAAGGAATGAGGGGGATCAGAGTGGGCTGTATGGCTGGGACTCGCATATAGGGCCTGCAGGGGGTGGGGAGGCGCAAGCTCTCTCATAGGAAATGAAGAAAAAAGGGGGAAGTCGGAGCATTTCTCATGGTCTTGCTCTCTTGTTATGTATTTGGTTTTCCTTGCTTTGTTTCTCTGCTAGCATCCCCTGGCTCTTCTGTTTTTCCTGCCCCATCTCTCTGCTGTGGGAAATGTGCAAGTTTTTCTTTATCAGTTCCTTCCCACCTCATTGAGCTCCTCAGCTGAGTAGGTGTTCCCGCAGAAGCTTTTTCCCTAGAGCTGGGCACTGAATTCCCCAAGCTCTTGGGAATGCCAGGTGTTTTGCAGGACTTGTGCAGAGCCCCTCAGGATAGTGGAGCAAGATCTTTCCAGCTGGCTGGATGATCCCAGACTTTGTCTGTTTGTCCCCATTAGAAGCTGTGGAACTGCAAATCAGCTTCCTGGCCACATGGGAAACAGGAGTGTGGGCCATCCCAGTGAGCAGAGTGTGGGTACTGATTACAGTGTGTTATACTCAGAAGCCCTGAGTCTGTTTGAAACCTTTGACCCCTAGCAACATACTCCAGATTCCTTTTGAGTTAAATGGTCTCCTTTCCTTCCCTCCAGGCCTCAAAGCATCATGTTGTCTCCTGATTAGCCAGACAGATGTATGACCCCATAAAAGCTCCTTTTTATCTGCAGCAATTCCATTGATCTTCATATTGAGAACTTCATTCCTCCCTGGAATTTGCAGCTTGCATACTTGCTGAGTATTGCTGATGGGCACTTCTGTTGTGTTGGTTGTCATCTTGTGCCTGACTTGTAGAGAAGCCATCCAGTAGGCGGGAAATCCTTGCTCTATAGGTCTGGTAGCCTTGGGGAGTACAGCTGAACATCTGACTTTCGAGCAACATCCTTTCTGGAAGTGGTTCACCATGCCACCTGAGAAGGACAAAGTTGGGCTGAATTCTTTTCACCTGAAACGTGTAGCCTCAGCAGCAAACAGACCTGTGGCAGGCACTTTGCTTCACTAGAGCAGAGGCACCACTGGCTGTTGTACAGGGCTTTGCCTGTCCAACCAATGTTGCTTTTCTTCTGCTCTCCAACAAGCTCCTGTGTGCCAGGAGTCGAAGAGAAAGAAGCAAATGTTCGTGCTGTATACATCCTGCTGGGTAGCCTGCCAACCAAGCACATGAGGGACTTGTAGCTACAGTGTTTATTGCTATCACTTGCACTGTAGAGAGCTGTGCTTCTAACTTTGGAGGTTTTTGGATCAGTCCTTGATTACGAGCAGGGCAGCATTCATCTGTGTGTGTCAGTTTTTTGCTCTCCCTTTTGCTGATCTTGAAAACCTCAAAGATTCCCAGAAGTGAAGGGGGGATGTTGAACAGAGGGAGAATGAAAATGAGTCATTCCATCCTAGATGCCTGATCCTAGCCTAAATCGTAAATGAGGGGATTCATGAGCCAGGTGCTAAACGTCTGCACTGATTTATCGTGCCTAGCTCTAGAGTAAGTTACTGCAGCCAGGAATGAGCTGGGGAACATGTTTGCTTATATGGGGGAGAGGAGAATTCAGTTTGGCCCCATAGGCATAGCACAAATATCCTTAGCCCTGATCATGTAGTAACATGAGAGTGGGGCAATAGATGAATGACATTGTGTTGCATGGACCTTCTCAATGCCCTTCTGGGAGCCAAAAACTGCGAAAACTGATTCTCACCCTGCAGGGGGAAGATCCTCCTTACATCTTCTGAAGAGAATGGGAGCAATGGGAGTTGGCAGAAGCTGCTTTGGGTGGCTGTTGTGGCTGCCTGGTAGTCCCTTGGAGTGGCTGCTCTGGGGACAGTTACTAGTGGCCTTCTTGTAGACCTGATGGTGATAACCTACACCAGCTTCTCCACCTTGGTAGTCTTCTCACTAAGCCCTCACTGAGCATGATGGTTGAGACATCCGTGGATAAAGGCCTGCTGCTGAAAACAACTTTTGTTTTGCAGTGCTATCTACCCCTCTGGCAGCTATGTGCTTCCTTTTCAAGGTCTTCCCTCAGCACCCTTTTTAGCCCCCTCTAGCTCTCCAGAATCTCTTGCAAGTGAGGACTGAGTGGGTTTTTCTATATTTTTACTGGCCCTGAGAGACGAGGCTTTATTTCGAGCATGGTCAGCTTTTATTTTTGCTTAACAAAGTTGTTGTTCATCAAGCATGAGCAGCTACAGTTTGCATCCTTGCGTCCCTGCTGCTAGAGTTGCTTGGGGCACAGCAAATAACTGCCATCCTCCTCTGCAGCTGTACTTTGCCACACTTTGTTATGATGGACCTGCCTTCCTGCCCAGAAAATGAAGGGCTTTGTTCAAAGTGCTCGAGCTGCCCACTTAGCTGTACAGAGAGATTATTAAAAGAGAGCTGTGATTAGGGAAGTAGCCTGATAAGGATTTTATGCAGGCTGTGGGGAACTGTGCTGTGCAGAGAGGCTGTGAGAGGAACAGGGCTGGCTGCTGTGACACTCTTAGATGTGACACTCAGAGTGGGGATAGACTCATGGTGTAAGATCTCAGTTTGCTTTCAACAGCCAGCTTGTACTAAGCCTGTGAATAATAGGAAAAGGAAGAAAGAAGGTGGAACTTTCCCTGCTTCAGCCACCTTCTCATTCTTAAGAAATCACTGTATGGCTTTCCATGTTTGAGGCTGCACAGCTGAGGTGTTCCAAGACCGGGGGCGGGGGGAACAATACTGTCTGGACCAGAGTCTAGTATTAAACCAGGAGGAGTGTAACCACACAACAAAAGGCATTAAGTATGTGGTTTCTTTCTTGTTAGTCTAGGAGATAAATGACTGGGTCACTATTGCCTTGCTTGCAGAAAGTGTTAGACCAATGAAGGGCAAATATAGGTCATGTTCTTCTGTACAGTGAAATATAACAGGTCTGAGTTCATCCTGACTCATCTTTGAGCCCTCTTTTCAAACTGTGACTGGGTGGAGAAATATTCCAGAAATTCTGAATAAAAGAATAAGGGAAACTTCTTAACCTTCCTTCTTTCTGCCTCATGAGCAAAAAGTTGCAACTTTTCATAATTTCATTTCTGCTTTGTAATATCTGTTTTTGAAGTCTCCTGTCTTTTTCCTCTCTTTCTGCAGGTCCTTCAGAAGCTTGGGAAAGCAGATGAAACAAAAGATGAACAGTTTGAACAGTGTGTGCAGAACTTCAACAAACAGTTGGTAAGATAATTGGAGATATGTAATTACACACTGTTTCAATATTAGTTCTCAGTTATTGGCTGTAATATGCAATTAAAACTCATTAAATTAAATGAGGCCATAGTCATATCGAAGCGACCTACTACCCTTAACTCACTTATGTTCACTTATAAGAGATCACACTGATGTCTCTTTCAGTGTCCCTCTCACAGAGTGAGTGGGAGTGTATGTTAGAAAATAACACTTGTTCTAGACCCAAGTTTAGGAAAAGAGGTATTTCAGCCAGAACACTTTCTTTGGTTAACAGCTGCTTTGTAGTGTGAATTCTTCCTGCTGGGCTGGAAGTGAAGACGGAAGAACAACATTGTGTCTCTGAAAGATGGATAGGAGAGGAAACTGAATAGAAATGGAAAATAAAATGGAGCAGGGCAGATTCACTTTCCTCAACACATTAAAATACAAAAGAGAAACAAACAAAGCAAATGATGAAAAGGGAGCATACTTCCAGGGCTGATCAAGCTCTAAAACTAACTTCCTCTTCCATCCTTGCATGACCACAGTGTCAAGTCTGAGTCATTATTCTTTTGCATGTGTGCTTCATCCCTGTATTTTGGCACACAGAAGTATTTTTACAGTGTAGACTGTATTTTTTTTTCCTCCCTTGCTTAGACAGGGGTAGGATTATGTCTTGAACTGGGTGTGTTCTGCACCTGGAACTTTCAGCCACTGATATGGGGGGAAAACATTACTTACTCCAGGGGATTTTCAGGGCTGGATGTGACTGCAGTGGTGCTTGATGTTAGGGGAAGTGTTGCTTGTCTGTTTCCTGGCAGGGAGTGCAGGCCACACCGAAACTCAGGTGGTGCTGGGAGTAGGAAAGGCAGGGAAAAGAAATCCTTCAGACCCTTTGTACCTTGACATATTTTGGGCCTTTTTTTGGAGCTGTTCATGGCAGCTGCTTCTCATCTGCTAAGACTCAGCAGATGTGGTTCTGCTGTGTCCCCAAACCAGCTGAGATTTACCACAGCTGAATGCAATGAAAACCTTTCAATCTAACTTTGAGATATGACTAACCAGAGCTAACTAGATTCTTGGAGACTAATGCTCATTCTTTTGGCAGCAGTAGTAGTAGCTGTTGTTTCAGGAGTGCATGCAACATCTCTACAGCATGTCTACCAATGATGTCCCCTTGTACATGGAGGAGTATGGTTTGGCTTCTTTCTGGAGACGTGACATTACCAGGCGTGTCTTTTCCATATCATTTTGCAGACTAAGTATCAGCAATCAGGAAATAGGCAGCCATTTTAAGAACAAAAACTGAAAAAACTCAAATCCAAACCTCTTGACCTGGCGGTCAGTGATTTTTTTTTTTTCCTTTCTTTCTTTCTTTTTTTTTTCCCCCCCACAATTTCAAAAGCCAGAAGTTCCACGGTGCACTGAGAAGCCTAGTAAAGAAGCACTGTCTCTGTACCACCCCCTACAGCTGAATTTCCATTCTTATCTTGCAGGGTAGTCCATGAAATAAAATCTGCAAATGGCTTATCAAAGGAACCAGAAGCTGCTATGCAATTGCTGCATGTGGTCTGTTGGTTTTGCTTTGGCCCTCAGTTTTCCCTATTACTAACATAAATTTAAACAATATCTATTACACAGGGAATGTCATAAGTGCGAGTTGGTTGGATTATTGAAATGTACAGGGCTGAGGAGTTGTTGTGTACGTGCTCTTTTATATATATTAAAAAATGTGTGTATGGTATATATGAGTTTTCTCTGGCCTTTCAATACCGAGTGTGCCCTGGTTGGAAACATAAGTCTGAAGGAAAGTTGATCTTTTGCTGTAGACTTAGAGTAATTGTTCTCTGGATTTGGCTGGGATGTGACCAGAGGGTTATTACAACAGAAGGAGAGCTTTGGAAAGTATCCCAGTGGCACTGGTCTTGTTTGCTCAGTCAATTAGGGTCTCCTCTGACTCTAATGACTGTGTTGGGCCACTTTGACAAATGTTCATGTGTGGGCTGCTGGCGAATGGAGGGCAGGCCTAAAAATGATTCATTCATCTTCAACCAAGGCATCTTGTGGTTCTCCCAAATGGTAGCTGAGTGGACATGAGGGAAGGCATTGCACTTTCCACATCTTCATTCATTCCGGTGGGTATGAGAGCACTAGTCTGAGGTTTCTGAATAGTAGGAGCATTTTAGCTCAGACAGATGGACTTACTACATGACACGTGAGCTCTGTAGCCATGCTTCTGCAGGGTTACAGGGCTCCCCCACATCTCCTGAAAGCTTGACAAGCAGCACAACTGGGGCCCATGTGCCCCTCCCTCATGACAAGCTATCTTTGGCTGTTAACCACCAAACAAGCTCTTTGGAAGGCTCCCCCTCTCCTTCCCTACCTGCTGTGTCACTTGCCTTCAGGCACCAGCGCAAGGGTCTGTCCTGGAAACCCTCCTTGCAGAACTGGAGGCAAGAGGCCTGCTGCAAAGGTGCGGGGTAGCCCCTGCCCAAGATGCACCAGGCTGCAGCTTCTTTTCCCTGGCATTTGAAATATACTTCACTTGGGAGAGAGTAGGAGGCTGGTGGCAGCCCTTACACCTGGCACCACTTTGTGTTTCTGCCTGACAGAGCTGCTGAGTTTTGATATGCTCAGGAGCTGTCACTCATGGAAGTCTGGGTTGGTTTATGTGGTTTCACACCAAGCATGTGAGAGACAAGCTGCTGCTGGCGCAGGCTGCATCCTCTGCGTATCTACCACACTGGTTGGCACAGCCTTGGCCTGCAGGGTAGGCAGCATAGCTCTGAATGCTCCTCCTGGGTTGTGGGTTTAATCTTTGTTCTTGGAGTGTATATTCGGACTGTTAAACTCAAAAGCTTGTTTATGGGCAAAGAGGAAACATGGATTATATGTAAATACGCCAAAAGTTTATTGTCAGTATAATGAAAATCTTAAGAGCCAAACCCCTGTTTGTCCAGATCTCGTTGTTACAGGGGAAAAAAAGGAATCACAATGCAGTTGAAATTCTTACACACCCACATTTCTTGGTTTCTTCCCTTTTTACTGGTGTTACACTCACCCTTCCACTGCTCCTCTGAGTTCCAGCTTTGGAGATTTCATTGTGCCTGGTGGGAGCGTTGCAGTGAGTTGTCAGCATCTGAAGTCCTCTGCTGGGAGGAATGTGATGTTCATGTTGGTGGTTTCTTCTTCTTTGCTCTTGCATCCACTGGGGGTCATTTTTACATGTTTGCTAGCACACTTTTACACCTTTTTTCATTGGTCTACAGTGCCACAAAACATCCAAATTTCCTATATATGGTGCCCTTTATGTATGTTACATATTGTTTCCTGTACTCTTTGCTGCCCCTAAAACCAGTTTTGTCTAGCTCCAGGACATTTTTAACTGACCACTAGTGAGTTGTTTGTAGCCATGGTGTTTCCAGCATCAAGTCCGTGCCCCATCTCTTAATCATCCCCCCTGTGTGCTGTGTCCTGTGTCTCCACTTCTCAAGGCCTCTTCTATCATACCAGGCTTGTATTTCTCTACGCTATGTCATTGCGTTAGTCATAAATATCTCATTCCACATAGAATAACTGTTTGTTACTGCTATCTGTATAAAACTATGGTTGTACCACACAGAGATTAACAAAAGTAAAACAAATTAGCCCTAGATGCCTAGTCAATTAGAGAAATTGCTATCACAGCTGAGGCAAGTAAAACAAAGCTACAGCTCAAGAAAAGTTCAGGCAGAGCAAACCTGACATGTGTCAGTCCTGAGGCCTTGCAAATTCAGTACAAAGTTTATTGTGCATTATTGGGAATAGCAATAGCATATGACAGGGCTAGAGGACCTACCCGATTACAGAATCTTCTGTGCAATGCCCAAAACTGCTAGTTTTGTGAAGAGAGGGGTCAAGACCAGGTTCTCTTGAGTATGGAAAGCTGTGACACTCGCATTTTGCCCTGTGGTAACAGGCCTTGTCAGTCTGTGGGGCCCTCTGCTCACCACCTAGTTCAAGAGAGTGAGTGGTGAAAAGTGCTATCTGCTGTTCTAAAAATACTTGGCTCTAAATCTGTGGATCTGACTTGCAGGTCTCTATTCTACCTCTCACTTAAGGGACTATGACCAGGAAGGCCTGGACTTTGGGGGTTCACTCAGAGCAGTTTTGTGTTTTTAAGAGTCCTCAGAAACAGCCCCTTAGTGGAGAGAGAATTTCTGTGCAGGCAAGACCCCTGCTCACCCAGCAGTTTCCAATCCAACCCTGGGAAGCAAAACAAATTTAACAGCCTGCCTAGTACCATGGGATGGGTGCTTCTCATCAGTAGTTCAGGCTTTGTGTCTTAACAGCTCTTGTTTGCTGGGTGGGGGCTAACCTGGAGCTGTTTCACTCCTTCCCCCCCCCCCCCCCAAAAGCCCACACCCTGCTCTTTCATCCCAACATTTGTCTAATCTGGAACAAGATATTCCCTGCATCTTTTAGGTGTGGAACATCCCTGCCGATTAAAAATACCTCTCATCCTAACTGCAGAACCAGCGAGGACATGTAAGGAAGGGGCTACAGTCTAATATTAGGGTGAAAGCAGATGAAAACCTTTCTTTTAAAGAAGGGTGGGGGAAGGTTATAGGAAACCTGTTGGCTACCAAGAAACCACTCTTTACTGGGAAGCACATGTTTACCTAGTGTTCAGTGTATTTACAGTACAAGGTATTGTAAATAATAGTACAAGGTATTGTAAATAATAGTACAAGGTATTGTAAATAATAGTACAAGGTATTGTAAATAATAATAGAAAAAATCAAAACAAGAAAATAAACAAATGAACCTCACATCTTTCTTTCCCAGCACTGTAAATAGTAGGTGATTCATTAGGACTTTGCAGAGAGAACTCTTCCAGCCTCCCAAGCATAGCACTTCTATTTTTAAATATGCATCTTCCTGCACGTACTGTCCTTCACATTATACCTGGTTGTGTTATAGGTTCACAGAGTCGGATTACACTGCAACTGCGAACAGGGCAATATCTGCTTAAACAGGATGACACTTGTATGTTGAAGCCTGTTGCACTTGCTGCAATGTAAACTTTTGTGATGATTACTCTCTGAGTAGAACAACTTATTGTGGTTGCTCCTACATCAAGAGACAATGTCATTGTCTCTGTGCTGAGGTTTTAAGTTAGTTCCTCAGATGGTGCAGGGGTGAGAAATGAATGAGGGATTCAGAATCAGCCCTGGGTCTCCTATTTTACTTTCCTTTTGTGGAGTTACGTTATTCTGGTATACACACCCGTTGTTTCTTTCTGTCTCTTTGTTTACATGTTTACAATTTAATAATTACTGTGCTGTGAGAGTTTCTTTCCAAACATCTTTAGGTTCAACCATACCTCTTTGATTCTTCTCTGCACTCCCTCAAACCTCCTGCTCTCTGATAACTAGGAAGAAGATTCATTTCCCAGATTTCAGTTTCACTATCTTCCCTTTCTTTTCATCTCTGAGTTTAGGAAGCATCTTCTAAATGTGTGCTCGAGTTGTGAGAGTTTCTGTTCTGTGTAGCACTTGACTGTGTCTGTCTCCTTCTTGAGAGGTGTTTGTGTAAAATCAAGGGTATACTTGACGGCTCCCTATAGACTGTAGAGAGTAAGTGCTACATGCGCAGAGAGAAAGCACGTCCCGAAGTTTTTTGGGAAAGCATTAATGCTGAAAATAATACCTTGCAGTAAGTGAAAAGGCTGCTCCACTGGTAGACAAGGAATAAAACAAAGGAAATGCTAAAGAGGGATGTGAACACCAGATACACACCACCCAGGTGCCTAGGAGAGCTGGGGGAACAGGGTTCATGGCCAAACTGAAAAGTGTGCCTCTCTTTGGAAATCTTTCTGCCTGCAGACCTCACAGGCTGCAAAGTCTGTTCAGCCTCCTAGGCAGGCCAGGTACTTTTAAAAGACTCGTGTAACCCTGTATGAGGTAACCAGTGTACGAGGGCACTTGGGGGTGGGGGGGTGCACTTCTAGCCTGCATGCTGTAGATAATATGCTGTTGGAAGTAAGGCCCATTGGACTATACATCTTTTGCAAGCGTAATTTTTGTTCAGCTTCTTCCAGTTCGGTTTAATAAGAACAAACTTCTTGTGTCCCTGTAATGACTTCTTGGTCAGTGCATTGTTTGGGCAGTTTGGAGGGGGATGAAGAAGTTTTTCTTTATTTAGAAATGCTTGACTCCTCCTTCTTATCCCCTCTTTGTATGGGCGAATAACTGATAGTTTTCTCCTTATCTTCACAGTCAGAAGGCACAAGGCTGCAGAAGGACCTCCGAACTTACTTGGCTTCCGTAAAAGGTAAGGTCTGTCTAAACAGAGCATTTTTCCCTCTAGTGCTTACACATGCAGTGAGGTTTGCTGTAAAACATGCGCTTCCTGGTGTTCCTGTCTCAGGGATGAGTTTTAGGAATGATCAGCTTCATCTTGGCAGGGGATCTCAGAATTCTTCGGTACCAGGTGGGATGGGGTTGTGCTTTTGTGCCAAAAGTGGTGGTGCCATCTTAGCAGAAAAACTCTTGTTTCCTCTGCTAGTGGAGGGTGAGCATGGACAGTTGGATGTGACTACATTTTTGAGTTCCTTTCTCCCTCTGGTTACCATCCATCTCTGTGTCTTCATCAGGCATTCAGCAGAGAACAGCTTAGTGTTTGTTGTAACCCATTCAGCATCTCTGAGTCCCCATCCCTCAGGATGAGGGATAAAATGGGAGGAACACACTAATTCTCAGTTTCTAAGGCAGTCCCCTGTTCTTTCCTAGCCATGCATGAGGCCTCCAAGAAGCTGACGGAGTGTTTGCAGGAAGTTTATGAGCCGGATTGGCCTGGGAGAGATGACACGAATAAAATAGCAGAGGTAAGACTGTGTCTGGGATTTGGGTTCCCTAGGCTTGGCCTGTCAGAGGAAATGAGCTTTGGAAGCTCTGAGAGCTGAATTCCTTCAGACACCTGGCTTTGCAATGAGAATCCTTCCAAGCTTAGTGTGGGGAGGAGGGGAAAGCTGAAGGGAGGTGGCCTGTGTTTTCATTCATATTTGTGAAGGCAAAAATGGGACATACTGTCTTACAGATAGATGCTTGAATGCTACAGAGAGCCCTGTGCTTATGCCCACAAGCAGTTTTGTTGCCCCAACAGTGGCTGAACAGAGACAGCAGATGCCAAAAAAGGGTTAAGAGGGTCAACTGACTGTACGGCTTACACTGTGTGCAAAAGAAAGTGCTGTGATAAGTCTGTGGGGGTCATGGTCCTTGAAGGAGGAGATGGTTCTGGCCTTGGGCTCTGTTATAGTCATAGGCAGTACCCGCTAATCTTCCCTGATTAGCTTCTGAAATGGATTTTGTAGACCTTGTTCCATGGACTCTTCCCAAGCCTTGAGAGAAGATCTGTCTCATTAAACCATCCTGCACTGCTTCAAGCCTTGGTCTGTCTTTGACCCCTCCAGATCTCCGTTTTCCCTTCTCCTGTGTCCCTCACTTCCTAATTGCCATGGTATTCCTACAGCATTGCAAGCCTCAGATTCCTTCTTGTATAACATGTCAAGCAGCTCTTTTTATATGCTTTTCTTGCTCTTTCATCAGTACATCAACACTACGTGCCTTCAGTTTCCAGAGGAAAGCTGTGTTGCTCTTTTTGAGAGCCAGCTTGTGCCATTACAGAGCTGTTACTGGGAGGATGGCAGCATTAATGTATTGTTCATGTGTTGTCACTGCTAGCTGTGTTCTTCGTTTTGTCTTAAGGCAATCCCTTGACAACATGCAATGCTGGAGATGTTTTCCTAAATCCCTCTAGCTCTTCGATGCTACTCTCTTTGGAGACTGTTCTGTGGGAGAGATACTAGCCTGAGCCTCTGGCACCCATTGGCATGCAATGCTGCTAGAGGTCTGTGAGCAGATTATCAATGAGGACTTGGAGATTTTTTACATATGGAGCAGGGAAGAACTCAGGCCTGGTTCTGGCAGGCTGCAGAGTCCAAGGCTGCCTGTGAGCTGTGCATTGCCATTGATGAATACAGAAAGCATTTCAGGTGCATTTATTTACATAAAGGTATAAATCTAGAACTGTGTGTCTTGTATCAGCACTTTGTCCTTTGTCTGTGTTGGTGCAAGCTATGCCAACAGCAAGGCAGATCTGCAGGTCTCCTTCCTGTAAATGAGAGGAGACAGCCTGTACTGTGTAGACCCTCACTGAGCCCATGGCTATTAAAGATCAGCCTCTCTGTCCACATGAGGGAAACGAAGCAGGGAACCTAAATCTCTGCCCAAAGCATCACCAGAGCAGCCATTGTGTAGCTGCAACAACGTCCCTCTCACAGTAGCGCCAGCAGCTGCTATATATTTGTTGCCACCTTGTTTGGTTGAGCCATGTGTCACCCCAACCTGCTGTTCTCCTCATCCCTTGGTGAGATGATGCCTGTCCAAATTGCCCAGCTGCTTTCTGTGGAGCTTGGGGCACAGCCTGTCATTTGACAGCTTGGTTCCTCCTTGACATGTGTGTGCTGGTCCAGCTGGAGTCAGCGACCCTCAGATCCCTGGCTGAGCTGGTCTGCTGAGCAGCAGCTGTGGTAGTTCAGCTCCACGACTCCATCTGCCTTGAGGCTGCAGGATGGGGCCACAGCAGTTGTAGTGCTGGAGCAGTGGGGAAGAATTAGGGAGGGAGGCAAGAGGAAGATTATTTGCTCCCCGCAGTTTCCCCTGCTGAAAACCTTACTTGAAGTAATGTTTGCATTTTTACCCAGGATAATACTGACTTCAGATAAAGGAAACAAAACCTGAACATTTCCAGGTCAATTTTTGCATTAATGTGGAAACTTTTCATTAGGAAGTGTTGCTGCAGTGAATAATGGAGTTGTAATTCAGCTGGTTTGGCTTTGCATTTTCTGTTGGCCTTGTTTCCTCCTAAGCCACTGAAGTGCTTCCTGGGAGACTGTACCTTCAGAGAATTTGAGTCAGAGAGGTCAAAGGGACCATGAGGCCTGAGAACTGACTCAAGCTGCCATGAGGGTCTGCAGACGTTTCTCCAGCCCCACTTCATCTTTTAATGCCTTTGTTTATTTATGTTTCTCTCGGGGAAAAGTAGGCAGGAAAAGAGTGCTATACCTGCCAAAATAATTTTTTTACACGTAAAGTGGGCATTTTTCTGTAATATTTTAACCAAAATTATTTGTTCAAGCAGAAAAAAACAGAAGGGAGGGCCAATTTCCACCTAATGGAAGCTGTTGATGGAAACTTAGCACGGCTAAGATGAGATCAAGGGTAAATTGTGCTCAGGTTGGGGTGCGAGCCTGGAATGTGACCTCCACAGGGCTCTTGAGACAGGTCATGTGAGGGCTGAAGACTGCTAGCATAGCTTTCTCTCATTGTTCGTTATCCTTCAGAAAGGTATGTTGTAGTCAAAAGCAGAAAATGCTGCTTAGTGGTGTAAAGTATCCTGTTCTCGTGGCTGCTGGAGGGAGGGGGACTGAGAGAAGGAGGTAAAGCACACCTAACTTTAATCTTTCCTTGGGTTGCATGGATTTGGGCTAACACTGTAGGGGAAAAGAAAGGTTCTTGAAGGTTTATGAAGGGTATTGTATCTTTGTAGAGGCTGCCTGAATTAGCTGCATCAAGCCTTCTCTGTTTCTACATTTCTGGCGTGAGCTATGTTTTCAAGTCACTTCTCTGTTCCTTAGTTTTTCTAAACAAAAAACTATTTTTCAAGAGCCCTGGGGAACGGAAATTGTTGATTGTAGCATTCATTTAGACAAACAAATGCAAAGCTCTGTGTTGTTCTCACCATTGGTTAGCTCACTGCTTTTGTATTTCAGAACAATGATCTGCTCTGGACAGATTTCCATCAGAAGCTGGTGGATCAGGCGCTTCTGACCATGGATACATACCTTGGCCAATTCCCAGACATTAAAGTAAGATTCTCTTTATACCTTTTGATCTAGGGTGTTACAGCAGATGAGACTTCTTAAGAAGCCATTTCTGGCATCTTCATTTTCTTTAGAAGGGTGTGTGTGGCGGGAAACACACTGTGATGTAAGAGATGTGCCTGTGGATTAACACTGGTCTGGGCTGGGGAGGTCATAGAGGTGATTCTGTGGACTCGTTTCCTCTTTAGCAGCCAGAAGGTAAGGAGCGGTGAAGCGTGGTAGAGCGGGAACCTCATCTTGTGCTCTTGAGAACTGGTTGTTTGGAACTGCCCTGCCATCACAGATGACTGCAGCTCAGGGTTGCCTTTTCTTGCTGGGGGGAGGGTCCCTGGGGAGTCATCCCTGCTCTGCTAGTTGGAGCTCCCTCCGTAGTTCTCACAGATGCAGTGTGTTTGGAATGGCAGTGGCATATGCAGAAACTTTGACATCACAAAAGGAGCAAATAGAAAGGAGCAGAGCTTCTGCGATGCACTGAAGCATGTGAGCAATCTTTGTCTAAGCCTTTCCAAAGCCAAAGAGCTTTGCCATAAGCAACCTGTTTGACTCTGCCCTGGAGCAGAGGAGGAGTGCCCCTGCAGTGTCTCTGCTGGTAATAGACAGCTGAGAGGTGATAGGATCTGTTTCCTATGGACTCTTGCATGTGACCTCCTAGCTTAGATGCAGAGCCTGAATGTGTGGGCCGATTAAGACACAGTTAACAGAAAGCCAGGAGGCTTTCTGGGCCAAAGCTGACGAGCTCGCCACACCCAAGTTCTACAGAGTCACTGTGAGCAGGACCACAAGCGTCATGGAGGCAGCATGTATGCATGTTGTATGGGAACTTGCAGCGACTGCCTGTCGTACGTCACTTGCACTGATTCTTGTGATCATGCTTAGCCTTGGATACAAATGGTGGCTTTGCTGCTGCAAACTCTCCTTTTCCAGAAGCCAAAATCTTTGTAGCTCTGGGTCCTATGAATACATGATGTTCCCCTTTGGGTTTGAAAATGACAGAGTGAAGAAGCCAGGGGAAAGATGCTAAAGAGAAAACATTACTGCAAAACAAGAGGCTGCATATTGCCAGTTCTTTGTTGGCGAGGGGGACAATGCTAGATAGGATTTTTGGGGGAATTCCTATGTTCACCAACCTGGGTCTGAATGATGTCCTGTGAAGTTCCCTTCCCCCACTATCATCTCCTCTCCATTCATTTTGAGAAGGTTATACAGGAACTGTCTTTGCCATATGGAAGCACTAGTAATGATATCAGCATATGGGAAGTATCAGCTTGGCTTCTTCCATGTAAAAACAACCCTCTCCCCACCACATGTTTCTTAAAACGTTTGTCAACATTTGTTGCTTCAGGAGGAGCATGCTGTACCAATATGGGGCAGGTCACAGGCTTGTAAAAACCACTGCTGAAGAGCAGTGTCCTTGCCTTCTGGGGCTCCTTGTTATGGCCTCAATTTCCAGCCTCTTTTGTCCTTGGAAATATGAAATGGGGAAGAAGGAAGAGATATGCTGCCACTTTCCATTAAAGCATTTCCATTAATTTCCATTAAAGCCATGAGGCTTTAATGCTGGTCAGACCCTATAGTGTGATTCAATGTGCCTCAGTCAGCAGTGCGGTGGCTCTTGCACTGCTTCCATAGCAGAAGGTTTTGTTTCAAACTTCCTGCAGACTCTGACTTCTGCACTGGTTCTGTCCAAATCACATTTTACCAGCCTTTTTGGCTGTGCCTTAGGTCACCTCAGCATGCCACATTTCTTTGATGTTTAGCATCTCTGGGATTTCTTAATTCTGCTGGGATACTGCTGAGATTTTTGATTGGGATTTTCAAAGGAAGATGAGAGTGGGACCACCCAAATCTCACCAAAAAACTCAAGGGGTCAGGCACCAAACTAACAAAGATCCTTCCTGACTTCCGGATGAGATGCTAAGGTGTTTATTACTGATGTCACTTTTTCCTAATCTTCAGATTTTGCTCAGGAAGTGGAAGTTAAAGCAGTTTTGTGCAGAATTTAAGCTTTTCTTTAAAGAGAACGCTAGTCAGTTTTGGCTCCGTTCTTCAGACAAGCGAGATATTACCTTTCCTTTGGTACCTACAATAAGACGTGGATACGCTTCACTGATTTGGCCATTTCTTTAAAGTGAACTTTCAGTGGTATGAATTTAAAAGGGTCAATATGTTTTTTTCTGGAAAAGTCCTGTTCTGCTGGTTGCATCATTACTGTTACCCCAGAGCACTGAGAAGTGGCTCAGATCAAGGTTGGTGTCTTTGACTGTTAAAAACTATTATAAGAACTGTTGTTGCAAGTTCATGCAATTTTACAAAAGTATAGTCTGGTTTCACGTAAGGAAGTAGAGTTCTTCAGGGTGACATGCGAAAGAGAAGTCGTTTATAACTTACAGAATATTTTGGGTTGTTTTCAGTTGTTGTCGTGGTAATAGTTTTCTGGTTTGTGTCTTCCACAAAAGCAAATTTTCTGCTTTTCCTGGAATTCTGGCATTACTATGGTGATGAAAGCTGATTTATGGAGAGGAGGTGATTTTAATTTAGTAAAGGCCTAGCTTTTGTTAACAGCCCAATAATTCAAATGTGTGATCAGTTAGATCATGCGTGCATTACTTATTTGTTAAATACTAAAGTAAAAGTATTCTAAATCTTTCTTCACTTGAGGGGCTGGAAAAATTCCCTTGAATTTTCTGGACTCCCAACAGGACTTACAGCAGAGCTGTGAAGATATGATACAGGTATTCCTTTAGCAAAGAATTTTTGTAAGTTAAAAGGAATCATTTTTAAAAGTTCGGAGGGGAAAAAAGAGAACAAAATCTCTCCCCTTCTCCATCTCAGAAGGAAAGAAAAGGAAAACAAATAATGCTTTATGCCTTCTTTATAGTCCAGTATCTATAGCTTCCTGGAGTAACACTGTTGCATTCTCTAATATTTTTGAGGGAGTTTTTGATTGGGGTTGCAGAGTATGCAAGGAGCACAGTTGTCCAAAAGCTGTAGTGAGCCCAGAAAGGAGGAACCATAATCCCAGCTCTGAATAGGTGTGGAATTTGGGGAATATCTCTCTCTCAGTGACACTGGTGGTCTGTTTCTGCTAAGTTTAAAAACCAAATATCAATAAGGGGGAAAAAATTTTAAATGCAGACTCGAATTAAGATGGGAAGGGTGTTTACTCCTTGTTACAAAGGAGTAAACACATCTGTTGGAATTTGTTTTACCATCAAATGCTGATGGCGTAACCGCAGCTATCCTAGAGTAGGACAAGGAAGCTACCTTGCAGGCTTCCAGGGCTAGGCTAAATCCTGTTTCTGCCATCACAGGCAATTGTGTGATCAGTGGTTACTCCAGAAGGACTCTCAGTATCTCCATGCCTTGCAACGCTTCTGTGCACTCTAGAACAAATGTGAGGCCTGTAGTTAGAAGATCAAAGACCCCAAGAATGGGGCAGCAGTGGCTGAAGATATTGTTGAGAGGCTGGTGGCATGGTATCAAACCTTTCGTGGGGTGGCAGGGGACCCTAGAAGTGGCCATTTGCCACATCACAGAGGTGGGCAAAACCCCTCTAAACCCAAGCTCTCTCTGCCAGTCTGACCTGAGGGAAAAATTCCTTCCCTTAGATCCCAAATCTGACTATGCATTTCATGTGGAGTGTATGGAAGATGCATTAACTGGCACCTCAGAGATTTTAATGCTGCTGGAAGTCCCCTCCTTCATCCTGTCTCTGTGTCCAGCTGGCAGTCTCTCCCAGGATGGCAAACTGCCACAATGGTCCACCCACTGTCAGGAGCCTGGAGGAGAATCTGATGTCGGGGAGGTGTTTTCTAGTGACCTCAACTGAGGAATGGTTCAGCTTCGTTGTGATTCCTCTCTTGAAATGGAAGGCTTTGAAATCAGTTTGGATGTATATTTGGCTGAGCTTCTGCAGATCTGCTGTGACTCGCACAGAGCTGCACCGACATTTGCTGAAAGTACAGAGCAGTGTGTGTGGGGGATGTGTAAACTGGTCCCAGCTGGTCTGGCAGAAAGATCAGCCCTGAATGTGGTTTGCAACTCGTCTGCAACAGCCTAGAGATGAGACCACAAGTCCCTGCTGAGTGCAGTGGGGGGATTTTGGTTTTGCAAGTAGATTTCGGCGCTGATTCTTCCTCCTGCACTTTTGATTTCTCTTGGTGGTGTGACTAAATTAAAAACTCTCCTGGCTTTTTGCTGTGGCTTCCCACACAACTGCTGCAGTCCGTCTCCAGCCCGCTGATCACTGTCACTGGACCAGGCTCTCTCCGAGCTGCAGTGATGCTAGGGTTAGACTGGGAAGACCTGAGCTCCAACCTAGAAAGCCTGGGGTGTTTGTACAGAGAGTGCAGAGGCAAGAGGTGTGAGGTGTTTGGTTCTTAAAACAAGGCAGCTAAATGGTCCTGAGCCTCGCAGAGGTGAAACTCAAATGGGAGAGAAAGCCGGAGGCACCTCTGATTAACAGAGGTATCTCGGAGTAACAGGCCACAGGCCTGACTCTTCCTCTGCTCTGGATCCTCAGTCATGGACTTGTCTGGGCTTTTGCCCTGCATGCGAGTCTGATGCACAATTGACTCCCTCCTTGTGCATGTCACAGCTTTGCTGTATCTTGTATATCTGTGGTACAGTGCTACAACTTTTCCCTCACACTTCTCTTGCGTAATAGCTAGTTATAATGGACCACTGGCTGTGGCTGTGGTCACAACGCCTGGTATGCACTTGTAACTACACTTCCTGTGGCAGGGTCTGAAATGCTGGCCCCTAGGCATATCCTGAGCATGTGGAAGGGGCTTGGGCTGTGCTGGCAGCATGAGGAATGCCTTCTCATGTTGACCTTCAAAAGATTTTTGAGCTACCAGATGAACTTGGTCTGAGAGCTGGTTAGCTAGAGGCTGGCTGCAGCCCTCGGGAGGCTCTGAAAATGAGGCAGGTGCCCACAGAACCCGGGCACCTGGGGAGACTTAGTAAGCTGTAGTTTGGAAAGTGTTCATGTCATCCAGAGGTGGGGCCTGTTGTTTGTTATATCCCTTTGGCCTCCCTGACTGAGTCTCCTCTCCTCCTAAAGAGCTGACTCCAGAGTAGTTGCTGGCCGCAGGCAATTCCCAGGCCTACCTCTCTGGGCAGCCTGTGTGGAGTATCTGGCAGTGCAACCTAGTGTTTTCTGGTGTGGATAGAGCATGGGGTGCTTTAGAAGCTGGCTGAGTTAAGTGGAGAAGGGTTTTCATGAGAGGGTTTGTGGTCCTGACTGGTGAGGAAGATTGTCATGACTCTTTTCTCCATCTCTCTTAGTCTCGTATAGCAAAGCGAGGAAGGAAGCTTGTGGATTATGACAGCGCCAGACACCATTTTGAAGCCCTGCAAACTGCAAAGAAGAAGGATGAAACCAAAATTGCAAAGGTAAAGCAAGCAGAAGGGTATGCAGCCATTTTTTTCATTTTGAGAGGTCTGCTTTTGCCTACTGAGCAGGTTTAAAGAGCACCTGTACCTCTTCACTGGGTGTGTTTTGTTCAACAGTGTGCAACACCTCTCTGAGGTTTGGCTAGGTACTTCCTTCTCATCTTTTTAATCCTCCCGAAGGCAGGATGCACTCTGGTGTCTTAGTTCAGACCCACCATCATCAGTGAGTGTTGCTTGGTGTCCGAGGCCTAGGTGTGCGTTTCCTCAGTGGCTGCAGGACCAGTAACCTCTGGTGGAAAAGCACATGTGCCTCTGGGAGACAAAGCCTTGCAGTGCCACAGCAAAATTTGCTGGTTTGTCTGCTGCTCTGGGCTTTCTGTTTCCCTGTGTTAGGGCAGTGGTGAGTAAGCGTGTGAGTGTTGCAAGCCTGAGATTAGTGGTGGTTGCAAAGTCCTCTGATGTCCTAGGATGGAGACTCTTAGTGTGTGAGTTGCAAGTTCATCAGTACAAATGCACCCTGTGCACCCGTGAAGCCTGTGTTCTGTCTTCTGTTGGCCAGAATTACTGGAAACTGAGTATACCCAAAAGCAGGAAGATAGTTTTCTCTCGTCAGGGCATCTGCTCGTTTCGTTCGTGCCTTCTTCCTGCAATAACTTAATCTCTGTTAGACTAAGACTTTAGGCATAAAGGTTAAGACCTTTGATGTGCCTAAAGGCCTACGTGTTCAAGTTGGTATTGCCTCTTACATATGATGAAGCTTGTCAGGAAGGCAGCTGATGTCTGGAGCTTTAAAAGATTATAGATGTCTAAACAATAATTTAGGGTGATTTAGATGCCTTAAGTCCAAAACAATGGTCCTAAACTCACCTCACTGACTGTCTGGCTCCAGATTACCTGATCTCGCAGGCAGTAGCACTCTTTAATCTGGAAATTCCCTTGAATATTTAGTTCTTTCTTGTATACCTGCCAGGACATCCCTGTCTGAGCAGGTACCCTCTGTGTCTCAGCCCCTTCTGGAAGATGGCAAAATACCACCAACATCCTATGAACAGCTTGATTCAGAGTTAGCCCCAAAGCATGCCTAGCATAGAGGTGCAGGATTTTATTTTTAATAAAAATTAATTTTAATACTTTTATTTTCTGTTTTAAATATAGCTAGAGAAAGGTGAGGGTGCCAGTCTTGTTCTACAGGGATCTCATGGTTAGAATACTTGCCCAGAAAATGGGCTGTGGTGTATTCCCTCAGCCTGAGGGGATTCAAACCCACATGCCCTGCTCCACAGGACAGGTCTTGACACAACAGTCTGGAGGTGGGAAGACACCTTTCATTTGAGTGTGGACCATGGCACATCAGGATTCTTCAGGCCAGAGGAGAGCAGGAAAATAAGAGCCTCGAGTCTGTATCTTGTAACCAGGCTGAAAGAGGGGTTCTCATTCTTTCCTTTACAGTTATTTCTGGTGTGGGGAGATATGAGTGATAGTGGTGTTTCTCCTATATGGAAGATGTAAAGCCAATTCTCTCCCACAGGCAAACGGACTACATTTAATGCTCAATTGACAGTACTTTAAGCTGCTGGTCATCAGTCATCCGCTCATCAGTGCATGCACTATGATTAACTTTGACAAACAAAGGGAAGAAAGATTGATGGCTCAGGTGTCATTGCATCATTTGCAGAGCAAAGAAATTGCTCGTTCTGTATTCAAGGCATGAGGACCAGCCAGTTGTGTCTTCTGTTGAAAGCAATACTTCAGCCCATTCAGGGATAAAAGTAGAATTTCCCTGGGGCATGGTATTATTCTTGGTATGTGTCTGTGGGACCTTTGCCATGCTGGCAACACTCCTTGTAGGAATTCATCTACTCAAATTGATACCTGGTGATCTGCACCTCCCTTGTCCTTGCTGCACTTGCTGGTATTGACCAAAATGCTCACATAATTTCTTTTTTTTCTTTTTTTTTTTTTTTTTAATGAGGGGTGGTCTGTTTTTCTTTCGAACTGTGAAGAACAGTACAGTTTGAAGATTGAAGTGTTGTGATTTAAGAGACAGTGCTCTGTTACTGATTGAGCCTGTGCAAATACCTTTTAGTACTTGATGGGACTCTTTTTATTAGCGAAAATGGGCAGTGAATCAGATGTTTCCCCTCTCTGTGCTTTAGACCACAAGCTCACGCACAGGATAATCTATGACAAGTCGTGCTGTCCTGATCCTGTAAAATTGTGAGCAGTGAGAGTCCCTCAAAGTGATGTATGCTCATCTCAAACAGGCCGGTTTCATGGCCCAGCATCTCAATTTCATACTTGCAGTCACACAGCCCTGTGGGGTTGTGGGCAGGAGCAAGGGCGCAGAGTGCACTAGGCAAACGTACGAAGTTCACCTCTCCATTCCTTTGACTGTAATTTTGCTGATCTGACCTGTGAAGCAGGGATGTTTCAGTGTAAAGTATTTTGAAATGTGATGACAGGCCCCTAGGAAAGAGAAATCTTGTGTATAACACAGCATACAAATGGGAAGCAACTTGAATGACGTCTCATGACGTTACAGTAACACGAACAGCAATGTGAATACTTTTGGGAGCTATGTGATCTCTTTTTCTCCCCTCCCCTAATATGTGGACATTCTTCTCCCACCCAGGACTCCTGCCACATATCACTAAACTCGCAACCTGCCATTAAAATCAAATACTGTGAACTTTCAGCTGTTGCATGCAGATAATGAGTGTTTAATCCTGACCTCTCTTTAAGGAGCTCCCCCTTCACAGCCGTGACTCAGAGTGGGGTTATCTGTGTGCTAGGTCACTAACAACTCGTCTGTTGCTCTTTGCAGCTGGCCGGCTGGTCAACAGTATCCCAGCCCACACTGGAGCATTAATTACCGCTAAACTTGGCATGCTTCAAAGGATTCTTAACTGATCGGCACCAGGATGTTTGTGTTTTCTCTCGCCTTGGTGATATTGGTTTGACCCAGCCTGTAAATACTCTCTGTGATTTTTTAATTTTTTTTTAATCCTAAAAAATGTTTGTCTCTTTCTTGTTCTCTGTTTACTTTTTTCTCTTTTCACTCAAACATGCTCCCTCCCCTCTCAGCCTGTTTCGCTGCTTGAGAAAGCTGCGCCTCAGTGGTGTCAAGGGAAGCTACAAGCTCACCTCGTTGCACAAACTAATCTGCTCCGAAATCAGGTGACTGCTGATCTACCTGGCTCTAACCCTGCATGTGCTATTTTGGGCTCTGGATTGTACTATGCAACTAATCTCTAGGCAACGTTCACTCTAGTCCCCTCTGTTAAATTTGTCCTTGATACTCCTGAGCCATAGTGGACACATGGAAGTTGTTGACCAGTGAATGAATCTGTTCTGAAATGAATAGCCAGGGCTGTTGATTTCTAACCAGGTGTGTTCATACCAGACTATTGTTTTCTCCCCATAATATGAAATGAGGATGAAAAAAAGGCTGTAGAAGAACACTAAGGGAGAGGGGAGTGTACTGTAGTTCCTCCAGTTATTCCTTTTTCCTTTTTTCTTCTACATGAGAAGCATTCAGTTTTTATTGTTGCTGTTTAAAAAGAAAAGATGGAACATGGACAAATTGATTTCTGCTTTCTGCTGTTTGGTAAAACTGGAAGCAAAACATTGCTTCATAAGCAATTTTTGTGGCTGCTGAGTTTGGTTGCAAAACTTACCCAGGGTAAAATCCAGGTTTCCAAAATAGACATTGCCTGGCTCTTGTGGTCTAAAAGAGCCATTTCCAGAGATACAGAAGTTCAGTCTGCAGAGGAGAAGATGTGGGCTCAGACCAGAGAATTTGCACCTCACATAAGAGATTTGAGTGCTTCCAAGTTGACATTGTGGTTGCTTAATGTGGCAAGACTTGGCTAAATATTTCAGTTATAGCATCTTGAAGGAAAAAAGAGCTCAGAGAAACTGCACTAAGAATTTCAATCCTACTTGCATAGGAGGAGCATGACTTCCTAATGAAATCTTCCTTGGTATTTATCTTGGAGCCCCTTAAGGGATAACAGTGAACTGACCAAAAAAAGAAAAAAAGAGGATGGTGTAGTCGGTGAGGGGAAGAAAAAAACACTTTTAACAGATGAGGGATAGTAAATCATTACGCAGACTGGGAGAGAGCCAGTTACCTACTCACATGTTCCTGGTGAGCTCATCCGTTCTCATTCAAATGCTCATACTTTTTCAGATTCCTCATCAGTGAATGAATTGCAGTTTAGAAACACCTATTTGCTCTCACCTTATGAAGCACCTAATTTTTTCATGGCCAGTTTATGACTTCAGACAGAGAAAATACTAGATTGCCATATAAATAAAGCCTGGGAACAGAACAGCTGTTAGCAGTCCTGCTTAAGATACATTGCAAAGTGAGGAAATATGCATTCATCTTTGACTGAAGGGAAAAAGAAATCTGGCAGGCTTCTGGAGGCTTTTCCTGTACCTCAGAAATACTGGGAATAATCTGTTTGGCTGGTGGTATCTTTGGAGAAAGCAGGTTTGGGAAGTTTCTCAAGCCACAGCTAAATAAATCAGTTTGTGGGTGTCCTTCCTCTTCTCGAGCTGGCTGGAATGATTGGGAGCAACTCTGTCCTCCACAGATTACCCAGAGAAACAGTACGTATCCTCCTTTACACTGCCATCTTAGATGGGCTACTGTGAGTTAATAATTTGACTGTACTGGGTGACTTTGCCCTCAAGTGGGTGACAAGGATTTATGTAATCCTTTCATTGCCTTGTTGCAGGGGTATCAACCTCCTGCTCAGTAATGTCAATATTTTCAGTCACCTCAGATTTTTTTCCAATCAATTTAAGTTCTCTTTAAAGTATTTCCTCTTTAATTCTTGAATTACGTAACAGTATTGTGCACCTCCACTTCGTGTTTCTAATTGTGTGGGCTTTTCACTCTTTTTTTACTTGTTTTGATTGGGACTAACCTAAAAGTCTCAAGAAGGAAAAAGAATAGTTTGTATTCTGAACCTGTAAGTTTTCCAGGTTTTCTCCACAACACAAGCAGACAGAGGTTTTTGTATTCACATGATTCCAAGACTGGAGGTGCTAATGACAACCCTAAATCTCATTAAACTCAAGATAGAAATGGGAGAATTGATGACACTGTATTTATCTAAGAGCTTCAGAATGTTAAAGCTAACAAAAAAAATCCATCTCCTTGCCAACAGCCATGTTGCTGTCTCTTCTTGTCTGATAAATCTCTTTACTGTACAGCCTTCAAGCAAAAATGGGGTCAGCAAGATCTGTTATTTCTACTGTAAAGCCAAGTGCCTCCCTCCAGGATTCAAACCACTAGCTTCTTAGGCCTTTAGCAGATACTAACAACAACAAAAACAAATTAGGTGTTTTGGCTCCGAGTAGGCTCCCAATAATGAATTTTGGTGACTCTGCTTTTTGGAACAGAGAAGGAAAGGGCTTAGACCAGCAAATTCTTGCGTTTTTCCTAATCTCCACTGAAATTCTGACTTCAGATTTAAAAGCGATACCCTTGGTGTTGTAGCAAAAGCAGAACAATGTCTCTGTCTATCTGTAGCAGAAAGCCTACGAGCACAGCCCTGGGCCTTGCTGCCCTCCCAGGGAGAGGCAGTTCAGGCTGGGACTGATGGGGACCTGGGCCTCGAATGGGGTTGTTTCCCAGCTGTCCTCCTTACCCCTGCTTCATGGATGTCTTAAACTATTTACTGAGCAACGCACAGCTTTACAGCATGGTGTCTTAAGAGAAATGGTCACCAATTTACCCAAAAGCACCAGGCTTGGTATTGCAGGACATTCATGAGAACTGAGATGTCCTGTGGTAGAAAACAATCTCACCATCCCAGCTGAACAGGCTCTGCTTGATGCTCAGTGCCTTGGCTAAGGTGCTGGTTAGGAGAATGTTTGTGGTGTTCAGCCCTTGCTCAGACCTGCCCGCTTTCAGGCAGAGAGAGAAAAGTAAGAGTTTTCTGAGGTTACGTTTCAGGGACCTGGGCCTTACCTCTTCTGCCTTCTCCATCAGGATAACAAAGATAAAAGTGCGAAGGTGTTCAGATACTATAGCAATGGTCTCTGTCCCTGAAACTGTACCTCTCCTCTTCTCCCCACAAGTCAGAGCTGGCTTTTCCTCTAGCAGGGCTCGTGACTAAGTTGATGTCTGTCTCCAACTCTGGCTGGAAGCAGTCTGTGCTATCCCATATGTCAGGACCACTGCATCTAAGCAAAATAATTTCAGTCGTAAGATTCCTGGGCTGGCAAAGGAGTAAAGAATTAATTCAGTGCTGCAAGTGAGAACGGTGCTGGCTGACCACAGGCACTTGATAGATTGCTGATCTCTACCGCTTTACTAGAGTGAACGTTGCCTGTGGCTGGTTTTGCTTTTGCCTGGGGATGTCACGATATTCACACGTTGCTTTCTAGGTTCTTTGACCTTCTGAACAGGTAAACAAGAGAGGGAAGGACTGTTTTTAAAATCTGATGTATCTGAAAAAATAACAGCATTTAATGATGTCTCATCTCCCAGCTATCCTATATCTTGGGCTGATTCCCAGCCTAGTGTGGAAATCAGAATAAGATAAAGCGAAGGTTGGACTGGGATTTTTTTCTCCCTTTAAAATGGTTGCATTAGAAACATTCATGGAGACAGTTTAAGGCAGAATTAGTCTTTGTGATCATCCTCGCTGACTCAGCATAAACTACTTATCCTGTTAAAAGGGATTTTTGTTTGTTTCGTGCAAACCTTCTGTAAATGTTGTGGGGATTTTTGGGTTTGTTTTGTTTTTTTTGTTTTTTTTTTTCAGTGAATATAGCAGCTAAATACAGGGGTTTTTGGGTGGAATCATCCCGATCCATTCTTCCCCTGCCTGTTTCTCACTGGGTCAGCTTAATTTTTGGATACCTGCAAGTTGTGGTGTCTTTTTCTGGGGGCATCACAGTCTCCTCTGATCTTGAGCTCAAAGTCTTAGTTCTGCCTTTAATGGTGATGGGTGACCCTCTGAAAGGTGGAGCTAGTTAGAAGGTAGGAGCTTCTGTTCCTTCTTTGTAAAAGTCAGGAGAGAGATGGAGAGTGTAAGGATCCTACGCAACAGTGTGAGGAACAGGACTCTAAATTGCACAGTATATTTTAAATCCTTTCTGCCATCAATCCTGTCTTTGTATATACCTTTCATTGAACAGTACTAAATGCATTTCTTTAATGAGGCTGGCATAAAGAAGATAAAATCTCATTTTGTAGAAGGGGCAAGAAGCTAAGTTTCCTGTGAGTGCAGGCATGCAGAGAGATCTGGTTTCCCCTGAGAGCGTAGTGGCTTGCTGGCTCTTTGAAGAGTCCTGTGGCATTGTGATACTCCTGCTGTTGTCGCATGTATGAGTAGGTGCTTGCGCTGACCTTCCCGTTCAGATGAGTTGCTGAGTTGCTCCCATGGGGATTTGCTGCATCCCACTGTACTGGGATGTGGGAGAATGCTGTGCTGTTGCAAATTGGTAAATGGAAACATTTTATTTAGAAAGCTCTGGATTTTAAGCCAGGACATTCAAAAGAGGAAGAGGCCATCCAGGACAAATGCGGGAAGGGGAACATGCTTGTTGCTGATGCTTGCTGTCAGCAATAGAAACCAGGATCATCCTTTGTGTCTGAAGTGTGTCAGAATTCATGCATCAGTGTGGGAGTCAGTGAATCAAATTTAAACTCTTGTTTGGGGAAAAAGAGGTCCTGTATGAGGCATATTTCCTCTCTGTATTAGTAGCCTACAGCCAACCAGGGATTGCTCTTACATTAGGTCCTTATCAATGTCTCTGGAGAGCATGCTAGGCTGCTGAAACGAATTTTTGCTGCTCAAGCACTCCAGCCTGGCCTCTTGTAGGGACAACTCATGCTTTCCACACCCTTCCTTGCTTTTACACTCCTTTGTAGGAGAACTGTATGAGCCACGGATACAGACCTGCTCCCTTTCTCAGAAAAGAGGGTGCTTTGGCATGACTTTACCTGAGCAGAGCAAGTCCCCACAAGGGAGAACTCTTCAGTGCCATTTGGGATGGGTTTTACCTCTTTTGAGACCTTAGCAAGGGGCCACTATATCTTCATCTTTACCCAAACTGGAGCCTGAGGTGGGTGACTAGCCCCATTCAGTCTTTGGAGTCAGGGGAACTTACAGTGCACAGGAGAATGGATGTCTGAATTTCCTTCTGAGTAGCCAAATGGGGAAATCCATTTAGAGAAACCTTGAGGGTAACACATGCAAGCTGGAAGGGTATCAGGTCACTTGTGGTGTAACCCTGGTTCTTGGGAGACTCATCTGAGATTGGGATTACCCCATGCCTGAATTTTGCCTGGTCCCTCAAGGAAGTGAAATGAGTCACAGTTGCCTCAGCCATGCAGGGTACTTGTCTGTGCTGGAACTGACACACTCCCATGTCTGTTAAGGCTGAAGAAGAGTTAGTAAAGGCTCAGAAGGTGTTTGAAGAGATGAATGTTGATCTCCAGGAGGAGCTGCCTTCGCTGTGGAATAGGTAAGTGCCAGAGGTTTGCCCAGAGGCTGGTTTGAATGAGGTGAAGTCCTAAATTCTTGTGTCACTGTACTCCTTTCCTTGGGCTGGGTTTCTGCTCTTGTTTTCTGGATCATCTCAGAGCCTGTCCTGAGCTTCCCCCAAGTCAGGTTGACCCTGGGTTTTCTGATTTTGTAACTCATAGTTTTACTATAAGCAGAAACTGTGTTTCTGTTCTTGGTCTGATTACTTCCTTTGTACCTCAGTCTTCCCAGAAACTCTACCAACTCTGCTGGGCATTGGCCCAGCTTCTACTGTAGACAGCAGATCAGAGAGCAGACAGGTAGGATGGCTTGAAAGCCAAGTGCTGATTTCTGCCCTTGCTCCCTTTTTGGGGGGAGCAACCTGGGTTATGATTCTTTGCACAAAAAAGGCCAGTGTGTAGGCCTGGCTGAGGATGTTACTGTAGGAGTTGGGAGGGATGCGGGCACCTGGGCGGTTACATGTGCAGAATGGTGATGCTGCCTGCCTTGGAGAGAGCCTCCCTCCTGCCATGGCTCCTCCAGTTGGGTACTGCTCTCTCTCTGTTGACAGCTGGCAGACTGGCTAGAGGAAGGAGGGAGGCAGGCAGGCAGCTGCTGGGTTTTTAAGGATGCCACAGCTAGTTCTGGTTATCCAGCTAACCATTTTGCTTTCCTGTTACTCTCTGTGCCCATCCTATGCTCTCTCACTCTTCCCTTGAAGCAAACAGTTCACGCTTATGTGCTTTTCCTTGGTGCTGAGGAGTGAATTAATTTCTGCCCTCCTTGCCGCCCAAATTTCTCCTGGGTCTCCCCACCTCCCGTCTGCATCACAGCTTCCATCCTTTTCCTTTCCATCACACCACCGCTGTCTGCATCTTTTTTTTTTCTTTTGTTTTCTTTGCACCTCCCTTTTCCCTTTGCCAGCAGAAATTCAGATTCTGCCATACCTGCCCTCACCTAGGAACTGTTTGTCCCAAATCTGGCCTTTGCTGCATCACCCCCTCCACCCTTCTCTGCCACCCTTCCATTCCAGCATGTACCAGACCTGACAGAGTTGAGTTCAAATGGCAATGGTGGGTGGGAGGTAACAGAAGAGGCAGAATTGAAAGCTCTTGGGAGAGCACTGTGTTCATTACATTTTTTTTTCTTGTGTTTTCACTTGGCAGTCGTGTTGGTTTCTACGTCAACACATTCCAGAGTATAGCGGGCCTAGAAGAGAACTTCCATAAAGAAATGAGCAAGGTACAGCAGCTGCCCATCCTGCTAGCCCTCACTGTTAATAAAAACTGATCACCAAAGTAACCAATACGGCTAGAGAAAACAGCATTTTCCCCACATCAGAGCAAAATGTAGGAGCAAAGTTGTCTGAGATGGTAGTGTAAAGGAATGGAGTACAGGGAACAGACCATGCTGCACTACGGAGTTTGTGTCACCTGGCAGGGCTTATTTGGATACAGGACCTTGTAGATTCATGGGGGGAGAAGTCAGTTCAGGCCTGTCTTGATGCGTGACATCTATTTGCTAGCTTTGCCTGTCAGTAGGTTGCTATGAACCCTTATCTAGCTCTGGGGGACAAAAACAGGGAACAAATTTGCCAGTCTACAACTGATAGATTGAGATGGGCCTTGCTTTGACCCCCATGAAGGCACTTGCCAGTAGTAACTTGCTGCTTTGGCTTCTTTCCTATCCTGTGACCCAAAAGAAAGTCTTAAGTGCTTGATATGGCCTTTACATGGGCTACCAGTTGGCCATGGATTGGAAATCACAGCAGTAAGCAGTGTTTTATTCTGGTAGCAGGCTGGATTCTGGTGCTGAATGCCAGCACCTAACAGAGATCTCAGCACTAGTCTATGGGAAATTCCCACATTAAAGCTTTAATTTACAAGTGTGTTTTTGTCATCATTTTGCTTAAAAGTCAGAGAAGTGTGAGTCCCTTAGGTCTGTACACTGCCCCTAAGAATTACATGCCCCACATACACGGTGCACTAATCTTGATGGGCAACTGGGAACCAAGCTGGAAAACTCCTGCATTCCCCGCCCCTGGCAACAAAACAGCTGTTAAGCAAAGAGCAACATTATAGTCATTTAATTCCCAGCAGTCAGGGGCCTGCTGCCTTGGTATAATGTATCAATTTTGAGCCTTGCTGACATTTCATGGGGACCTTTCCAATTAATAGCTTGCTCTTCTCCACTGAGGGACAGACTGATAAAAGGGCAGGGAGGATTATTGTAATTATCAGTTTATTGCTGTTAACTTACATTTACCAAAAAATAAAGGTGTCTGTTAGAGAAGAATTCTCTGCTTGTGTGCATCTTGGATTTCTGTTTCTCATTTTGTATAAGAGCAGGGCTTTTGCTTTGTTCTGTAAGAACCATCTGTTTCTTATTACTGCTGCAGCATCCAGTTAACTGCTGGTGTTGCCGGCAGGATGCCTCTGACAGTGACTGCATTGGATCCCTCCTCCTACTAATGATAAATCTGGCATCTCATCTTGTTGGTGACATGGCTGTTTCAGAATAGGAGTATCTGGAGTGGATGTTCCAACCTTCGGTGCCAGGGAGAGTTTAACCCCTAATCTAGCATTTCTGCAAAGAGATCCAGGTTCTGCCCATACCTAGATAGACCAGGCAGCCCATGAAGTCAAGGCTCGATGACTGAAACTACAGCTGCCTTTAATTCCACAGTCCAAATGGCCATATCCCAGCTTTACAAGCAGGTCTGAGGAGCAGCTTTGGCTGCGAATCCAGAGTCAGGCTTCAATTCCAGCATGTAGACCATCAGGAAAATTCTTTGCCTGCTTTGCAATGGTACCTGGTGGGGGCAGGTGATAGAGAATCAAAGAGGATGGTTCGTAAGTGAGACAGAGCGTTCCCAGGAGATGTCAGCAACTCTTCAACTATTTGAGTACAGCAGTGTGTGTTCCCCGCCCCACCCACCCCCACCCCCACCAAAGGAAGAGTGGGAACAGATGGGGGCTATCTTCTCTTGGGATAGTTGACTGTGTACACATGCTTGGGTGCAAGTCTGTGCTTGGCCAGCCTGTGCTGGCCAGCCCAGGCTTTCTTGTGGCACTCGAAGCTCTTTTCTCAATCTTTTTCTCTCTTGTTTTTGCATTTTGCAGTTGAACCAAAACCTCCATGATGTCCTGCTGGGTCTAGACAAGCAGTACTCAGGCAATGCCTTCCCTGTTAAAGCACAGCCCAGGTCAGTAACTGTGGGAGCAGTATCTTTCCTTGGCAGGGGAGGAGGGGCAGGCTGAGGCTGTGGTACAGGGAAGTCTCTTCTAGTTGCATTGAAACCACCATGTTGTTGTTTGGGAAGCAATTTGATTGCCTGCATGTAGTCAGCCAGTGCCCTTCTGAGATTCCGGAAGACATGTCCAAGGTTGCACCTGGGGCTGGCAGAGACAACACAAGATGACTTCCCTTTCTGTAATAGCAGCTGGAGGCCTAAACTTTCACTGCATACTGATGTTTAGGCAACTAACTCCTGCCCCTGCTGTTTTTAAAGCTGAATTCCATGCACCAACACTGTAATACTGAGCAGCCCTTCTTCCTTGGTCTAGTTGCCCTGCACTCTCACCCCATTCTTTCCTCTAAAGCTTCCCCCACAAACCCGCAACTTGCGATCTCTAGAGAGTCAAAACAATCCTGTTTACTTCCCCAGCCTCCTATTTTGCCCTCCAAACTTGGAGCCTCCTGTTTGCCAAAGTCTTATGCCTCCTGTGTATTGAAATGGGATGTGTTGCTTCCACGTGTGTTGTGCAGCCTCACTAGTATGAGGCCTTCTAATCTGAGAATGCCTCCGATCTGCCTGCGTGCAAGGAATGAGTGTCCTCCAGGCCTTTAGTTTTCTTTCCTTGGTTAGGTCCCATCCTTTTTGGTTAACTGCAGATCTGCACATTCTCTCTCACTGAGAGGGGAGGGAGAGGTCAGGCACTGGATGAGGTGGCGTCTGGCTCCTGTCCAAATGCGTGAGTGATGAAACAATGCAGGGCTCTGGCTTCCAGCTGCTGCTAATCCCACGTGCCGGGTGAGCAGGAATGCAGCCCGTGTCCTCAATTGGTATACTGATGGAGGGGGAGGTGAAGTCAGCATGAAGTAAGGACAAGCTGCAGTTCCAGCGTATGGATTTGGAGAGGCTGGATCAGCTGTTGAGAGCTCTGTGCTCCCTTGTCTTACCTGCCTGTTTAACCCCCTGTTACAGTCATGCATAGACGACTTGCGTGTCTTGTTCCAGTGTGGCTAACTTTAAAAGAGGACGCTCAAGTGAAATTTGGCCCATGAATTTTGGATTGCTAACATCAGATCTCCAAGATGCTAGTAGAAAGGCTTCTTGTGAAAATAATACCCTCTTCCAAAGTTAGCACAAGGTGCCTGTTAGTCATCACAGCCCAAAGACTGAAGACTTGCGAGGGGGCTGCCGGTGCATAGCCTTTTACTGCTGTGTGCCTTGCTGTTTCTGATAGCAGCATCCACCAGAAAAGGATGAGGTAACAGGAAGGGTGAAGGTTGTAGCCTTTGCTTTGTCCAGCTGCTTCCTCCTCCTTCCTTCCTCAAGGAAGTGATTGCAGGCTGTAGTGACAGCTTGGCCAAGACATGTTTATTATTGTTGTGGCCTGAAAGAGCTTCCAAGAAAATAAATTACCTGTTGTCATGATTCCTGCCCACACAAACTGCAAGCTTCACCTGGGGATATAATAGGTGACTTAGCTGCACCTCTGCTCTCTTTGGCTGCCTGGGAGGCCACAGGGCCGTAAAAACAAAACTGAGCACGCAGAAGAGCCTGCGCAGGTAGCAATTCAGCTGCTGCTGCTTCATCACTTCCTTCCCTGCTCAGGCGTCAGCTGAGATGCCAGACTTGCCCTAAAGCAGCTGTGCTGCCCTGAACGCAGTGGAGCAGAGGGTTGTAGGAGGATGCATCAGACGTTTGCTAGGACAGTAGATGTTTTAGACTGACCAGGAAATGTAGTGAGGTACTTCTGTCATCCACCACATCTGCGTGCCCCCTGTCCCCCTGCCCCCATCGTGGTGATGTTTTAAGGCTGTAGGGCTGGAGCAGCACCATGCAGGAGGAAATACCCGTTACCGTTCTGATTGCCCATTGTGGCATGCATTAAGAGCAGATGCTTCCCTAACCCTTCCCTACTGGGAAGGGGATTGGGGATGGATACAATAGCAGGAAATGAATTAAGAGGTGTGAGAAGAGAGGCATTTACCTTTTACATGACCACAGCATCCATGTGAGCGCCTACAGAAACCTTACTGTGGCTGACAAAATCAGCCTGGCTACATAGCACAAGTAGCACAGACTAGCTGATGTGTTTCTAGGGACCTCAGACATATATCTGAGATACGTTTTTGAAAGTCTTTGACCATTCAGGGCTGTCAGATTTCTGGAAGACCTAGGAGATCTGTACATTATCATAATATGATCAGACAAAATGAAAAAGACATATTAGGAAAACTCTTGTTTTGGTTCCATGTTCAGGACTCTGTGCACCAGCAGCATAAATGAAGGAGACTTGTTTCCTATATGCTAGTTAAATACAGGGGAGAGCAGAGAACTGATTATCTGTGAAAAAGGGCATTTCCAGTTCCCTGCTGGTCCACCCAGCTACCATTTTCAGCTTGTCCATATGTATCCTGGCCCCATGTTCCAAAGAGCGGGGAAAGCTCTTTAGTTTGTTCATATACATGCAAATCTTTGACAGGCACAAAGAACTTTCTTCCACCCTCTCTCCAAACCAGGACAAAGGTGTCTAGGAACTGCAAGGAAGTGTGTGTGTGTGTGTGTGTGTGTGTGTGTGCGTGTGCATGTGTGCACACATGTATGTGAGAGAAGAGCTTGTCATCTTGATAACAGGGAGTTTCGTGGCACGAAGTGAATTGGTGCTTGGAAGCTTAACTTTTCCTCCCTGGTTTGACTGTGCCATCCTGTAATGGAAATGATTTGCGTGCCATCTTCAACAGAAAGAAAACTAAACTGTTCGCCAGGCTGAGGAAAAAGATGAGCAGGTACCGGTACGAAGAGCAGCATTTCGATACGTGTTTGATTTGGTTTCTAAAACTGGAGGGGCTGTTGCAGGATTCTAACAGCCTGGCACATGTTAACTCTGCGATGGGAGAGGGGTCTGTTGCATGATACAATGTGTTCATGGCCTGCTGGGTCTGCTGAGATCTCTCTGTATCTGGATAATCCCATTAACTGCTTGTGTGCCTGGTTCAAGTCCTTGCTCCCTTTCCTGTCCAAGAAGGCAGTCTGAAAGCATGGGCATTGTGTCTGTCCTGCTGTTTCTGTGTGACTAAAAGTGTGGTAGTGTTTTTAACATGGGAATTAGGGGCAGCTTTGGTTATTAACAAGATCTTGTTTTACCTAGTGGGGCCTGCCCGCTTGAACAAGTCTGAAATGTTTCATTCTCATTCCCTGCCTGGCCAGGGAGGAGCAGTGGGCAGGTCAGTCTTACTGAAAAGGTCCTGTCCTAGCTACCTGTTGTACTAGGGGAATTATGAGCTGGGGGAAGGACACTTACAGCTTTGCTCCTTACTTGCTCTGTTCTTGGGGATCTTTGCTGCTTATTTGCTCCATTCTTGGGGATCCTCACAGTCTTGCTCTATCCATTTAAAAATTATGTAGAGCCAAAGGAAAGGGAAAGCCTTTTGTCTTGTGTAAAGTGAAGTATCAGAAACTTGCCTTTCAAGACAGTGATCGCATTGAATTACTTGGATAGCTCTAATGCCTAGAGTTACAATAGTCAAGGCCAAGGACTCCAAGTACATGCTCTGTAGCAAAGTGGGAATTGCTGCATAATGGTATAGAAACTTCCCCTGTCTCCTGGTTTCCTTCATCTTGGTGTTGATATTCCTTCAGTGAGGTCCTCACAGGAAGAAAAAAGTCGTTACAATTCTCAAGGTGATGTCCTGCCTGGCAATGAAAACAAGCGCTGGCGAACTGGAATCCTTGCTTTCTGATCCCAGCTTCCCACTGACTGGTGCAAGTCCCGCAACCCTTCTTTTTGTCTCTACTGTGCATCCTCTTTAGAATGGGGTGTTGAAGGGAGGGGAATGATAATTTTACAGGGAAGCTGTTAGGCAAAACTTGATTATATCCTAAAATAGAAAGTGATGAATGAATGTCATGTTTTGTTAACACTCTGAAGTTTTCTACTATACGAAAACAACTATTCACACAGATACCTCTCTGGATGTCTGTCTCTAAACTTGGTCAGACCAGACCAGGCACAGAGGTGTTGCATTTCCAGTCATTATTGCTAGCCCAGGTAGAGGCTACAGCAGAGGGAGAGCTAGTGAATCCTATCTGCATGAGCTCTAACCACAACTTCCTCTCAGTTCACCCAGAGAAAGTCCGACTGGCCCAGCAGTTAAGGTATCTGACCTGTGCTGTGCTGGGATCCCTGCTGGCAGAGCAGCTGCTGGGGTGACAGGGAAATGTGCAGCTCCTGACACAAGGAAGGAAGGTGCTAGGACTTAGTCACTGTTTGATCTGCAGCATGAATGTACGTTTGTGCCACTGTACATGTGGGTGTGTAGGTGCTATTTTATTATTTATAAATAAATAAATATTCAGTGCTCAGTCCACTTTGGTGCTAAAAAAATAAATTACTTCTGGCTAAAAGGCCCTGTCTGAGCGTCTAGATGAGGTGCCAATCCCCCCCCCCCCCCCTTCTTCTCCTTTTTAGCTTGGCAGGAGGTGACTAGTCTGTTTTACCTTGCTGGAAAGTAGGTTCCATCCTCTAAAGCAGGATTGTTACAAGCACATGGGAACCCCTCCTGCAGATGTTAGTCTGATCTTCCAGAACGGATGAAGCAGGCCAGGAAGGGGTCTGGAAACTCAGCACTAAAAGAGACTGTGGGATTTGGGCTTTTCCTTCAACTGCAGTAACTAGCTGCATTAGACCCTGTTCTTAGCTCTTGATTTGTAGAAGAAAGGTGACGCCTTTCTCCCTTCCCTGCCTGATATTCCTGGATTTGGCAGTGCTTGCCAGTCACTCAGGGGAAGGGAAAAAAGAGGGCAGTTATCTTGTTTTGGCTTTCCTTTTACTCATATTTGGTCTGTGAGGGGACAGTCATACACTTCTGCTTTCCCTGTGTGTCCCGGAGGAGGCAATCAGTTTGGAGACAGTTTTGCACTGTGCGGGGCAGTGTGTGCTCCCCTGGGAACTGTGAAGCCCACAGGATCCTAGTGACGGGCTCAGCTGGTGCTGGTCTGACTGGCTAAATGTGTGCAAAGCAACAAGTGCAGGGACGGAGGTGCCATTCTGGGGGCTGCAAAAGGCTCAGTCAAAATTAGCACTGGCATTTTCCTGGGGCGAGATCAGTCAACACATCAAACAAGCTGTAAATAGCAGTGACTTAATGAGGGCTTTAGTGTGGGGCCCTCTCAGCCCTTGTAGAATGAGTGAAAGAAACTGGGCTGCCTCTCATGTGGGAGCCTTTCACCATTATACCTCCAAGTAAAGTTGCTGCCAAGCACCAGAAAGAAGTCACCTAAAAGCTGTTTTTATGGAAATGAGTGTGAACTCCTCTCACCTGAGAAAATGATAGGTGGAGGTCTACTTTTGTGTTGATTGGTTAGCCTGACCACTTGATAGCTAATCCTCCCAGTGTTGTTTGGGCATTTGAGAAGTCCTGGCAAGCCAGCTGTAGGTCACCGTGTCCCCCATCTCTCCCAAAGTGCTTTCTGTTCTAGGGAGAGTGGTGTGTATTTTTTTTTTCCTGGTTCCAGCACCAAGGGACTCCCCCCCCCCCGCCATGTCTGTCCAAGCAAAATAGTTGGAACATCTTCCTCATCCCGTTCTGTTTTTTTCCTAGGTTAATGCCTTGGCTTTTCCCACATTTGAATCCTTGCACAATGCACTTGCCCCTACCTTGAGAAACCTCCCTGCCCTGATCATTTTTCTGTCATAGGCAATCCCAGATGATCTATCTCCATCCTTTGCATCCTTTTGTAGCAACCCTCAGCAGGGCAGGGTTCTGCTGTGGGGTCCACTCTGAGAATCCCAAAGGTGGTGCAGTGGGATTCAGACCTGCCTTCTATGAGCCTAGGCTCGGCAAGTTCATTGCATCAGCCTCAGACAATGCTGTAATGATGTTGTCATGGGAATGGTAGCAAGATATGCTTCTCCTGAAATCATTTCTGGGCTTGTGTACTGCAAATGAGTTGTTTGGAGCCTGCTATTTCATGATGACTCTGATTTAGAGCAGGATTTCCCTACCTTAACCCTCTGACCATCACTACTTTTAATCTGTAGCACAACCTTGGCATTGTCCCAGAACCCTTAACACAACCGATCGTGTTGAAGTGATTTCTGGGATCTCTGAGGAAGGGACCTCACAGGCATATCCAGTCGCACTGAAGAGCTACGGGGGTTGGCATTCAAGTTCGTCACTCCCCTTCCCTTTTCCCCTCCTTCATTGCCCCTTCTCTCCTCGGCCTATATGTCCCCTGGATGAGAACTGCTGCCATAGAATGTCATTGGGTTTGCTGCATTGTGTCGGTGTGCTGCTGGCATCAGCATCATCAGAAACATCTGACCTGCATGCGGACATGAGAGCAAGTGCTTTGTGGGGGAATCTGTGTGGTGTGTGTATATGGGGGGGAAATGGGTAAGAAGTGAATGAAGAGGGCACGGGGGAGCTTGAAGGCTGCAGTGCCAAGCAGGAGAAGACGCTTGCTTGGAAGGGGAGGTTTGTTGAATTGCCTTGCTGTCCCTTTCTCCTTTTGCTGCTCCCTACTCACGAGTGTTTAGGAATGAGGCCTTCATGCATGTTAGCCAATGACTGCCAGACCTCAGGCATCCTAGTATGGGTGGATGTACATCTTGGGAGCTCTGAGCTCTCTTGAGGCAGGGTGAAGAGGTAATCTTCTTGGCATCTTCTCACAGTCAGGTCTACAGTGCTCCAGTCTGGCTCCATGCCAGAATTTTTTGTCTCAAGTTGTAGAAAGATTCCGTTCCTTTCAGCCTTATCCCAAGGCCTTTAACCTTGCAAGAGCTGCAGCTTCATCTCTATGAGTGGAGGCAAACATCACTCCTGGTAGTTGAGGCTGCCCAGCCCTTTTGCAATATTCTGTAATATTCCATTTTCAGCTGTGTATACTTTTGCCAAACTGTAACCATTTATGCTGAAGTATCCCCTGCCAGTGTTTGTGCACTGCATGACTTGAGATAAGTTCATTAGTTGCTTTTTGGGGAGCTGAATTTCACCCAAAATGAATCAGGTATTCCTGAGAATAAGGCCAGAAAATGGCTTTACTTTTATCCCTTTTGAAATTCTCTGGTAACCAGCTTTTTACTAAATCTCTAATGTTGCCATACTTTGAAACACAGGCTTGACATTTGGCTGGGGCATGCCCTTAGGGTAAGGCATATGCCTCTTGCCATCCCTGTGAAAAATCTGTCCAAGTTATGAACCAACAAATGCCATTGGCACATGCTTCTTACATCTTAATTCCCTGAAAAATCCCTCCTGACTATGTGTCAGAAACAGTCCTGGGAGAATGACCAGCTGGGAAGGCAAGAGCAGAAGGGGTTCATCACTGGGAAAAACAGGCTGTGAGGAACTTTTCTGTACTAGAGAACTCTCTATTAGTAGCCAAAATCTCACTGTTTTTTTGCTCTCTGGAGTTATCTGTCAAAATTCTGGCTACTTTGCTCCTCTTCTAGTTTTGCCAGTTTCTACCGTTTAGAGGAATATGATGTTCTTCTATTACTGCCTTAGCGCTGCATGGTGGATCTATTGATCACAACCCATGTGGGTGGCAGCGCAACACCTTACAGACACATCTTTGGCTGTATGTTTTTTTAAAAAAATAAATGAGCCGTGCAAAATTCCTTTCCCCCTAGCTCTCCCAATATTAAAAGTCCATCATGTAACATCAAGCGCAAAAGTTAGGATGTACCAGAATTAAGGATGGCCTGGGTAATTTTCTGTATCTGAGGCAAGGTGTATCCATGCAGTTGGAGTTTAGTGGCCTAGCCTGCTGCACAGTAATCCTGCAGCAGGGTGTTGAGCTGCAAGTGACTCAGCAAAGATGCTTCTCAGAAGCTTATAGAGGCTTCAGATTTCTTGATCACACATCTGGGCAGTGAAGCAAAGAAATAACAGAGGCTACTGATCTGTGCTGGTTAGCACAACTCCTCACTTGAGGCCTGGCTCAAACTTTTTTTCTCTTCCCTTCAGTGATAGCACCCCAGGGAAAGCAAATAAAAGCCCCTCGCCTCCACCAGATGGATCACCCATCACCAGCCCTGAGACCAAGACTGTCAACCATGAGCTGGAGCCGTCCTCTTTGGAAGCACCTGGGGCAAGCATCCCAAAGTCACCATCTCAGGTAGTGTCCCCTTGACATTGACCGCACCTCTGCAGTATGATCACTGATGGCACAGGCTCCGTGAGTCAAACACTTCTATCCCTTGCTTGGTTTGACCTCTCTTGCTACTGAGCACAGAGAATATGAGATGACAGTTGTTCCCCATCAGTGGGGGCAAGCATGATGTTTCTGAGAATACAGGTTGCTCCTTGGTCTTCCCTATGTCATACAGGGAAGAACTAAGCTGTCTCTGAATTCCTCTGTAGGGGTTGGACTATGACATGGGAGACCCAGTAATAATACATTTTGCCATCTAGTAGGACAGGCTAGGAGGAGTTAGAGAGGATGAAGTTATACTAGGCTAGGAAATTTGTTCTTTACGTTTGAAGTAACTTGTGTAATTCAGTGGTCCAGGTTCTTCCTGAGAACATCCCTGATTCAGGAGGGTATGAATCAAAAAGAAGTTTAATATTGATATGGATAAGGAGAACAGCTGTATTTTACATGGTATTGTACTTTAATCCCAAGATAAAATATCACATAAAAGATAGTCATTCAGTCCTTATGCTATGAAGAAATTAAGTGAATACCTGGAAGCAGATTGTCCATTACTGGGTTCTGATACCTTCTATGTGACCTTTGTTAATCCTTTCCTTACGTTGGAGACACCCAGTAGCATGTTTAATATAGAAAATGTAGCTGCTGCTATTCAGCACATAACATTATATGTTTTACTTTGGGATTTAAGGAAAATAAGACATTTGCTTCCTTTTCCCATCCCCCTATTTCCCCAAGCAGGGGAAAACATAAGCAGGGACAAATAATAACTAGGCCAAATTCATGTCTGGTGCCAATCCTTGCATTTCAGTAAGTGGGACACCAGAGAGGAGTCTCCAGAAAGAACTGAAGCTGAGGGGTTCTGGCCAAACTGGTAAGAAAACACGTACTTCCAAAAAGTCATGGATGCAACCCAGAACTTCCTTGCTGTTGTCACAGGTAGCAGTGTGATTCCAAATCCAGGCCTGTGGTGTAGGCACTTTCCTTTTTCTGGGTAGTGTCTCATGATACTTTTTCTCAGCTGTATTTTTGATTTTTAGCAGGATTTGGTGACAAAAAGGGATGCTTGTCCATTGGCAAAAGCATCTTTCACAGCCCTGTGATATGTGTGAATGCTGGGCAGTGTCTTTCCAGGATTTTTCTAGGGTCTCTGCACTGCTCAGCATTGCACAGTGTGAAATAGCTTCCCCACAGCCCTGGCTAGGACCTTTGGAACAGGGTATGAAAGACGACAGCATGCACACTCATATCTTCCCAGGACTGCCTCCCTATTTTTTCAGACATCTCCACATCTTGATAGAAATTTGGAGCAAGAAGTTGTACAGATTTATTGAGCCTTTCACTGAAGACTTAACTCACCCTGTCTGTGGACTTGTCTTGCTGAGTTTGGCTTCTTCTCTTTCCTTTAAATAGCACATATTAGCCTTTTTTTTGGGGGGGGGCCAGGCTGCAAGTGTTTGCTTATTGACTTGCTGCCTTGCTGGCCACAGGAATGGGGGCTGGAGGCATCCCCTTGTTAAGCAAGCAGAATATTCAAGCAAAGCCCTATCTGTAACATTAGATGGGCCAAAGGCAAGACTTAAATGGTATTTGCAGCTAATGCTGCCACCGTCTGGCAGCTCTTTCCCAATCTATATTAATTAACTTTCCTAGGCCTTGCTACAGTGAAGAACAAGAGATCCCCTCCATATCTCACTAGGTGCTGAGAGATGGAGCTGGCTCCAGAGGGAGAGTTGGCAAGAGAAGGGTTTTGTATTCAAAGCTAAGCCTCGTGCCTATGTGAACCGAGTCTTGAAACTCGGCTCATGTCAGCTTACCAGCCAGCTGGAAAGCCCAAGGGCCTACTCTGTCAACAGTGCTCACCTTGAAAACAAAGCTTTACAGATAGCGTTACTTTTGAGCTGTGGGGAAGTGACTTGTTCTATGGTGGTGAGGATGGAGCAAAAAGCAACGAGCAAGTGCAGTTCTCTAGCTACTTCTTTTGTCTCATATACCAATGCAAATGCTAAGCAGAGGCTGTGGAGAGAAAGACAGCAAAACAAGAGACCAAATAAGTGTTAACTAGATTTTTAACTGTTCCATGTGCCAACTGTAGCTCTTACACTCCTGCTGTCTTTTAATTCTCAAAACCAGCTTATTTCTGTCTTTTGGAAGAAACAACTGTTCGCACTGAGTAACCTGATGATGACACAGGACTTCCTGGGTCTATGAAATTTCGAAGGTCAGACTTTTGCTCTCAGTTACACCACTGAAACACTCTGATGACACTTCTGAAATCAGTTTAACTGCGTTGAGTTTAGACTGATAAAGCTCTGTGGGATCCAAGAACAGCAGAAAGAGTTTAGGCAATTCATTTTATTCTAGGCAGCAAAATTGTTCTTGATGTTTGGTCTGTTTTTGGATGTAACCCAATGGCCAATATGCAGTCCTGTTATCTTTGAGAGGTGGTATTAGACTGTTGCTGGACACTATGGAAATGGTGGTCTGCAAGACACTAACGCATAGGAAAGCACAGAGGACTGAGAATTTTAGAGAAGTAAATAGCAGAAGAGTCGGGATCTTTTTGGCTTAAAGTTTGTAATTGGAGCCTCCTATTTCTGCATATGGTGGCTCTGTTCTGAGAACAGCTTTTTCCTAAAATTTCTGGTCCCTCCTGCAACTGACAGGCAGGGCATGTTTTGGGAAGGGATTGTTTTGGGGGAATATCGGCACACTACCTTCTGGAAACAGTAAAAAGCTGGAAGTGAAAACACTACTGTCATTATTTCCCCTAGCCAGCTATTCAGTGGAAAATGTGTGTTTGCATTCTCATTGTCACTCTCTGAAGTAGGTTAACCCATTAGAAAACTGGGTATATTTGTAGCAATCTAAAATAAATGCCTTGTAGAGGTCAGTTACATGCTGGAGGAATGTAAACACAGGACTAGGAGTCAGGGACTGCTATGCTGGAATTCGGCCTGATGCTGAGGTACTGGGTGTCCCTTGTCAGGTCACTACGTCTTTCTGATTGGGGATCCCAGGTACGATTAGATGATCAAGTACCTGTAAAAAAAAAAAATAAATAAATAAACATTGCAAATTGAAAGCTTTATCACTCCTGAGTGCTGCTATGGTCCCGTAACTTTTATGGCTGTTTTGTTCCAACACAGTAGCAGCTTCTTGAAGGTTGGTTTGATCTGGAAATGAGTGATGAGCCTTGCACACAGGAAAACATGAAGAGGGTGTGGATGGATTGGCCTGACCTTTGGGGGGATCTACCACAGCTTCCCATGGTGGGTGGATGCAATGTCAGACTGAGTCCTTTCAGCATGATGAGTATTAGGATGGATTAGAGCCAAGTGGTCAGACTTTCCTATTCTTTTTCTGGGCTCTCCATTTGGGAAACCCTTGTGACTTCATTAGTGTCAGTGCTGTCCCTTGTTGGTGAAATTCAGAGCAGAGCTGGGCCCACAGCAGCCATGGCTTCTCAGGAGTTTGAATTGTTCTTACCCAAAGCAAAGATGGGATAAGGCTCCATGAGGAGCTCCTTCTCACCTTTCTTACAGTACATTGATACCTGGAAACCAGCACTGGGCAGATCAGAATCTGGCCACGTGGGCATCTATCAATAATAGGACAAATTAAGTCTTGTCTCTCATTCTCTTGGATCTGGTAAGTATGGCAAAGGAAGGCAGTGCTGGTCTGGGCTATTGAATTGCATTCCCGGTAACTGATGTGCTCCCTTCCTGGTGTTTCTCTGGAAGGTTGCACATGCTCTAATTATGTATGCATGTCCTGTCAATGCATATTAATTTTGTTATGCTTCTACTCTGCAGAGAGAGACTTGCCCACAGTTGAAGTGTAACTAATGATGCCAAACCTTCTCTGGAGGCGTGTGGTTGTTTTTGTTTTGTTTTGTTCTGCCCTTCACCCTCCCTCCTTTCTCCAGATGGAGTTGAGTGGACCCTTCTCTGTCTCTGTTTGTGATTTCCCCCACCTTCAGTTTTTGTGGCTAACCTGGTTCCTGTCTTTGGTTTTTTTGGGTGTCACCATCTGTGCTGTGGCCATGTGCTCGCTTGCATGCAGCTGAGGAAAGGGCCTCCGGTGCCTCCGCCTCCAAAAGTCACCCCCTCCAAGGAGATCAAGCAGGAGAACATCATCAGTCTGTTTGATGACAATTTTGTCCCTGAGATAAGTGTGACAACCCCCTCGCAGGTTAGCTGCTATGCCCTGCCTTACACTTGTCTGCCTCTGAACTTCTTCCTTTCACCTTTCTTCTCTTTGGAGGTGTCATGCCATGAAACCTGGTCAAGCAAGGGGGGAAGGAAGGTCAATATTGGGCCTCAGATGACAGAGGGATAGGAAGCCATCTTAGAAGGGAAGGTGACTAGAAAGCAGCTTCAACCAGCATGCTGCCACTTGAGAGCTTTCATGTGTAGAAGAAACAGGAGGAATGCAACTGGTGAAGAAGCCACCAAATTATCACTGCCTTTGTTCAGCAAGCAGGTTAAAGAGTACAAAGTTTATGGCTCCCCTCGTATCCCTTATCTCCAGCCTTTCTGATCCTGGGTGCAGATGAAGGATATGTTTTCTGCTTTTGTACATCCGCAAGTGCTGATATAGCATCTCTCCCAGTTCTGGGAGAAGGCAGCTCTGCACTCTCAATGTATTTACACATGGGCTTTTTGGCAACTTGTAAAGCCCAAATCTGTGCAGGAAAGGCCAACAGGAAATGTATGAATTTCTCTTTGCAGAAAATAAGTGGCCCCAGCTTAGGGAGGCAGGGCTGCACTTGTAAATTCAGCACTCCTGACATCTCAGTCTGTTGCTCTTTGTCAACCAACAGTTCCCATCAGAATGTTTCTTTCCAGTGATGTGGTACGTTTTGAAGCTCTGAAAATGGAATAACAATTTCAAGTAATGAGTTTTCCTCTTCTCTTTCCTTTTGATTTATATCACTGCAGGGGAGGGTATCCAGGTGGGGAATTCTGTGTTGGATCCATTAGAATGACAGTCCTTATGTATACAGGAGCCTGACCAGTTTTCTGGCTGCATCATGAGATACCTGCATCTTTTTAATTTTTTTTTAATATATACATACGTACATATATACATATATTTCTGAAATGCTTAAAGCATAAGTAATGCCTCTAGCAGTGCTTATCTGTGACTTATTCCATAACTTTTTCCATGCGTCATGCAGTTCCATTGCCTCTGGTTTGCCACCTTCCATCCAGCTGCTGAGGAACAGAGACAGAGTGGGGAAGGAAGGAAGGAAGTCTGTGTCAAGGTCTGCATGGCAGTAAACAAAGCTGGCAGAGCAGACAGATGATTTAACAGCAGTGTTGGAAGAGGGGGAAACCACAGGCAGTGGAGCAACTCTACTCTTCTCCTATACTTCTTTCTGCTGTACCATAGCAGATGGCTCTGTCTGCCCTATGGTTTGTATCGTGTGTTTCCATGTGAATGCCTGCCCTTAGCCAGATATCCTCTTCTGCATCTGATCAGTGCCCTGACCCCGGATGGGATCTGCTATGACATTCAAAGAGATGAGATTTCTGAGGGAGAACTATGCTTGCCAGAACAACCTTTACTGGAGCACCCAACAACCTTTAGCATTCAGTGCATTGGTCAGGGCCATTTCTGTCGGATGTTTTCACTCCCAACAAGCTATCTTGTGGGAGAGCTGGGTAAAACTAAGGTGCTAGCCCTTGCATGTAAGTCTTAAATGGCAGGTAAGAGTCTTCCATGACTAGAAGCTATGGTGTCCTACCACCAAGAAATGTAAGGATTGGGATTGAACCTCTCTGGAGGCCGGGATGGAGGAGTGTACTGGAATACCAGTGGGTTTTAGATTACTGGTCAGGGTTTATTACTCTGAGATGGAAGAGCTTGGTTCCTTGTCTTCATGCCTGTGGATATCAAAAAGAGCAGAAGATATTGATAAGGGAGGGAAAATCTTATCAAGAGAATCAGAATAAGAGGAAGTTAGAGGAGGTGAAGATGATAGTGGTGTGGATCGTATGCAGAAGAGTTTCTCTTAAATTGAATCTCTTGGTACATTCCAGGAATTTTTCCATGGTGGGACTGTGAAATAACTGCAGGAACGAATCTGACAGACTTGGTGTGTTGTTGGAAAGATGGTTGAAGCAGTAGGGCCAGCAAGCTTGGAAGGTTAGTGGAAAGGGGCAAATCTGCTTGGACTTCCTGGGCTGAACAGCTTCCTCTGAAGCTGAGTAGAAAGGAGTGTCTCACAGTGATTAGGTTAAATCTAAAAATGAGAAGTGATAGTTCAGTTTTGAATATTGATGATTCATTCACTTGTGACTGTTCTGCTAATGGTAGTCAGCAAATGTGCCATCAGTGTCTGTCTAGTGTGCTATTCAGAGTCAAAAGAACTTATTCTGCTGAATTTGAAGAGAGTAGCAAATCCTCTCAAATTTATGCTGTGTTAGACTAGCATGTGAGGAGTTCTTGAATGTCCTGAAATGGAGGAGCATTGGAAAAAGCATTTCTGGATTGGAGAGTGATTTGAATTCCTTAGGGTAGCAGTGAGTTGTCATATTCTGTGTCTCTGGGTGTTAGAGGGAGGTCGGAGCTTTGAGGGTTAGCTCTGAGGTCTCTCAGACTTGCGTTTCAGAAACCTGAATGTTTTTTTTGCCTGGATCTGTGTTCCTGGGACAAGTAGTGTGGGTGGTGGTTCTTCAGTAAGTGACTGGGGGAGTCCATCCTGAGCTGTAAATACTTAGGTAGCTGCATGAACTATGGAGCATAGCTGTAAATAGAGACCTTTCTGATCTGGCAGTGGCAGTGATTCTTTTGACTGTAGCAGGTTAGGTGCTTACACCCTGTAAGCTCATTTGGGCAGGTGAGAAATTGAATGAGGGTTGAGTCCCAAGGAAAAGACAAGTTTGGTTTGCAGTGGTTCCCATGCTATACTGCCTATGACTACAGGTACTAAGCAGTCAGGAGTCACATCAGGTTTTTGCATTCTCACCATGTCTTCTGTGCTTGCAGCCTTGGCTCCTGGATGTCACATACCCGCTCTCTCCTGTGTGTGTGTGTGTCTAATGCTCGTACTGCTTTTCTTCCTCACTGCTGCCAAGTTTGATGCCCCTGGGCCCTTCCAGGAGGGAGCCAGCCTGTTGGATCTGGATTTTGATCCCATTAAACCAGATGCCACTGTGGGGAAGACCCCCACGCCTGCCTCCCAGGTTGGTTCATATCACTGTTCCTTCTCACTTCATAACTGACTTGTTGCCAAATGTGGCAGGACATGCACCCATGTGAGTGTTAATGTGGACCTGAGCTGCTGAGTGGCTGGGCTGGATGCCCAGACCTGCGCTCTGCAGATTAGCACCTTTTGGCCATCTCTGCTGGATGTGTAAGTCCAATGAGGATCAGGTGGCTATGAGCCAGGTCATAGTCTAGCAGTGGGTATGTGTAGGATGCTTGTGCTTTCAACTGATGATCTGTCAATTGATAATTTAACTTAATGTACATCCATCCCTAGATTAGCATCCTCTGTATGCTATGTGGATTTAAACACCCTTCCTCTGTGGATGGGGATTCAGCCTCTGCTCTGTGCTCCTGCCATAAATTACTCTCAAAGAGATTTTTAAGAAACAAAGTCTTTGATAAAACTGCAGTTACTTAAGTTGGATAAATCTGTAGAGAGATATCCAAGTGATATGAAGCCCTTCTTTTTCTGGGTATAACATAGCCTCAGTTTGTAGTTAAGAAGTGTTTTTTTCCCTGAGCACGTTGCTGCATGGTCCAGTATCACATCTGTCCTGTGCCTAGTCCTGCCCACTGTCAGAGGCAGATGGATCTACGAGGACTCTGCTTCATTTTCCTGTCTAAATGGGTGGACGCTTTGAAATGCATCCTGAATTTAGCTATTGTCCTTCACCCAGACTTTCCATTTCATACTCAAATTTGAGTATTTTTTTTGCTAATTTGAACCTGTGGTTGCCATTAGAGTTCGTAATAAGCATAACTGAGGTATTAACAGTATTTCTTCAGTGTCATAATGTCAAGTAGGCCTGCAGACATCAGTAGTAGACAGAATTTTGTAGCAGTAGAAAACTGTCTCTATTAGGTGTACGATTATTCTAAATAAAAGTATTATATTTTCAAAATGCTAGTTCTCAATACAGATCAATACAAACTAACTAACACTTTGCCAAACTAACGCTTTTTGGAACTTTAAATGAGCAGATGGGCACTTTTTGTCTGTTCGCCTGATAGAATGAGTTACATGCCAGAAAATGCCCCCCCCCCCCCCCCCCCCCCGATACTGGGAACTGGGATCTTCTTTCATCTGAATCACCAGTTATAACTTGGACAATGAGTATATTGGTATTGGACAAGTATAAATCTGCCTTAAAATGAAACAATTTGTTACCCTTTCAGCAAGGAACAAATATTACCTTGAGTGGGGTTTTCAAAACTGCTCAGCAGTAGCTGATTTTTGGTACTAATGTATTCACTATTTGGTACAGTCTTTGGTACTATTCACTATTAGTTTAAGAAATCACTAAAAAGAGTCTGAAATGAATGCTTTCTAGTAACAAGCACAGCTATACACCTATCACAAACCACCCAGTTTTCAAAGGAGTCAAACTTGCTTTGTATGGTGCCCTATGGGAGAGAGGTCAAGACATCTCACTGCTGAGCCAAAGTTACAAGTTGAAGTCTTGTTCTGAAATCATGCCAAATCTGTGGGCTATGGAGGCATGGGAGCATATTTAACCTTGACAGACCACAAACTCATGATTTTTTTGTGTGTGGTCTACCACTAATAACTGAATGTGGCCTGGCTGTTTCCCTTCCATACCAGAGGTAGGAATTTTCCTTACTCAGATGCCTGCATGCTTGAATTTGGCTATGCCATGGGAAGGTGTATATAAATTCAAGTACTAAAAAAAATTTAAAAATACTACAGAAGTAAACGCTGTTGAATGTGTACATCTGCCTCAGTCTGATCAGCATGTGTAATGTTTGTACTCACTGAAATAATCACATATAAATATGTTTTTATTTTTGTTGCTTTTTGACACGCTTAGTCTTTACCTTGGGATTTATGGGAGGTAAGAACTTCATATGGCTTTCTTCTCTCACTATATACTGTGAATGTGCCAGCACCATCTCTGTGTGCATCATCTGTTTTCCTTTCCCTCTCTGTTCTTCCTCTCTGCAACTCAACCTAGATTTGCTCCACGTGCTGCTGAACCCATTTTTGCATCTTCCATGAAGCCCTAGGACTGACTTGTTTGTAAGTCAGGTCTGGCACTCTCCCTCCACCAGCAAATAACCCCATTGCCTTTCCCTACTGGCTTGCTTGTCTTTCCCTTGGCATGATGCTGTGAGCTTCTCCTCAAACCTAATCCCACTGTGGCATCATGTTCTCTTGCCCCTGCCCTACTGGATCCTAAACGCTGTACATCCTGTTGGTCTCGATTGCATGTAATGCATATATCTCTCAACTGCCCCTATATTCTGCCTCTGGTTCTTAGTGCCTGTACCATTGTACATACACATTTGGGGTTATTTGCAGTGCTTGCTGCTTATTGACTGTCATTGCCAGAAAGGCTGTGTGAAGTTGCTCAGCCTGTGTCTCCACTGTAAGCTGAGTGCAGGCCCAAGACTTACCTGGCATTGCCTCAACCCCAGCTTTGGAGCTTGCTGAGAAGAGAGAGCCTGCACATACTCTGCATGTGTGTGTGCCCAAACCAGACACTCATTTACATGCTCTAAATGGATTAAGCCTGGGAAGGTCTTAGAGTGCTGCGGACTACCCCATTGGGAGATATTTCAAGCATGGCTACTTTGAGCCCATCTGGACAAACAGCCAGCAGTGTGGACGGAAAGTGCTTGGTCTGGGTCTCCAGCCTGATTTTGCGCTGCCTGTATCCCATGGTGTACATGTAAGCACATGACCTTGGCTTGTGCTGGGGAATTGAATCTCTACCAATGTTTCCATTCTCAAGGACCAGATCATCACCTGCAGTCAATATTTGGGAGGCCACAACTTTACCCTTGCTGAGAGTCTGGCCCAAAGACTCACTGTGGCCAATGCTCCTTCACATGGGCCTGGGGGTTGCTGAGAAAGATGTTTCTCTTGTGCACTTTATCAGCCATCAGTGTTTAACATCTGTCATTTCCATTTGTGTCTACTGTCAGTCTGCCTTAAAAAGAAAGGAAAAAGTCTGTTTTTGCAAGGAAATATCTCGTGCCTTACAAGTGGAGGGGCAGGGCTGAGGTATGGCTATATCCTGCTAGTGGGGCAGTGCAGCAGAGTGGGCCCTGGAGAAGTGTTGGATTATGGACATTTAGAGGGTTTCTCCAGCACTCAAATCACAAGCCAGGAAGCAAGCTGTAGTCTTTCTGTCTTTACTAGCTCTGAGTATACCTGTGGTGGCAGGAGGAAGCACTGATGTGTCCTTAAGGAACACAAAATGACAGCTTTTCTCTTTTGCTCCTCAAAGGCAAGGAAAGATTAGGAGAAAATCAAATAGTCCAACTCAGTTCTGGCTATTAGACAGAATGTGACTGGAGAGAAGCTGTTTGAACAAAATAAGGATCTACTCAAACCTGCTGCTTTCTGTCTGTCACTTGTGGGAGGCAGAGGGAGTTTTAGTTATTAAATAAAACCAGCTTTTTTTCCTAATTGCTACCTTTGCACTCCTGCTTAATACTGGAAGCAAGGAGGCTTGAAATACCTAAGAGCATTGGTGTCTCTGGCCAGACTGTGAGCAGGAGTTCCTGATGATGTCGTGTGCATGAGACCACCAGGGAACCTCAAGTGGAGGTCTCAGTGTGATGGTCCTAGGTGGTATGCATGGGTAAATATAAGCACACCTAGCAGATATATTCAGAGACACCTAACTCCTCTAGTTGTTAACAGAATTCAGATACCTGGCAGTTACTTGTCCTAGAGAGCTTGAAGCCTTGGTTACGTGGCAGATCTTGGATGAGACCCTGTATCCATGAAGTTTTCTGAACAGTTTTGCAGATTCTAGAGTTTGGGGATTATGTCACTGGAAACTAAATGGTAGGAAACAGATCCTTGGATCTGACTAAGCTATGCTTAATCTACAATCTAGGGAGTAAAAGATTTTTTGAGCTATTTTTTACCCTTCTTCTTATATAGGAAACTGATTTGACCCAAAGGACGATTTTATCAACAGAGGAAAGCTACTAGACAAGATGCCCTCACTATGCCAATTTTCATCTTGACAATACTGTATATTGTTTGAAAAGCAGAGCTCCCAGTGCCTGGGGAATCCTTCTCTTGCTCTCCAGAAAAACCCTCTGGAGTGCTTGCTCTAGCCGTTGATGAGAGCAGAAGTGTTGCGTGGTTACATAGTCCCACGTGCCATGAGCTTAACCAATTGCATAGAACCTTGGATGCAGGAGAACTTAGTTCTGCAGACTAGTAAACTTGTACCTGGTGTGTATGATGATGTTCTTGGAGTAAACAAAGCTTTCAAAGCTAGGAACAGCAGTGAGCAGTTCTCCCTCTGTTATTTTCCCATGACTATAAATGCTGGTATAGGCCTTGAGATGCCTGCAGGTACCTAAAATAGAAAAATAAGTAGTTGACGTGAAAATGCCCTTTACTGAAATCCAGTGAATTAATTTGGATTCCATTCCTCTGGTTATTAAATGCTGTTTTTGCAAATTTGCTGCCTTTAAAAATCTGTAGCTCGATGTGAGCTGCTTTTCACTAGTCCAAATAAAAAACCATGCTGGGCCAGATAGACTTGGGCTGGCACCTGTCCCAGTTCCAGTCTCACTGAATCTAAATACAAAGCAACCTGGGAGTGAATCTAATTAAACAGGAGAAGCCTTTGTAGCATTTCATGTGCATGCATTTACATTACCACTACCAAGGCTTCTACAGGTATCATCTACAGGATGATCTACTATTTATAATATCCCCGGCAGTATAGGCCTGTGGACATCGTGATGGGGAGACATGAGGAAGGAGGTGATAAGAGAGAAAAAAATGTGTGTTAAATGGCACCACTGGGGCAACTGAAGGTTAAGTAAAGGGTTTTTGTTAAACCAAGGTGTTTATTTCTTGCTTATTGCTGCTGTTATTAGACACCTACTTAGAACATTGTGCTAATGTGTTGCTAGCAGCCAGATGGGTATTGATTTATGGGATACCATGGTTGTTGCCTTACACAATGCTGGGCCTCCTCTGGCCAGGCTCACAATTGATGTTGTGTTGAAGTTCGCTGGCCTGACTGGTGCTTTGAGTCTGCTCAGGCACAGGTGCAAACTCGTATCTTGGCTTGGGGTCAGCCCAGATGTGATGGAAGAAGATGGGAAGAAGGAAGGAAACGCTAATGCAGAGTCTGATTTTCAACACGGTCGATTCATGTGTTGTCTTGCCAGAGAGCATTCTCATGGGAGTGAGGGTAAGCGGCTGGAGGAGAGGTTTGGGATCAGTCCAGAGACTGTATGCCTGGGCTCCGGTCACCCCATGGGGCTGGCTAGGAGTATCTGCAGAACTCAGGTTCAAAAAAGCATCTAGGTTTATAGTAAAATTGGTGAAAGGCAAAGGTTTCACTGGTCAGTTGAACCTGGGTGAAAATGCTTTGTAGGATCAGGACTATGAAAATTACATCATTAAGAAATCTGGACAGTGCCTGATTTTGAACGTGGCTGTACTCGGGGGCGTGTGTGTGCACCAAACGTGTAAGGTAGGCAGGCATGCCAAGACTTGTGTATTTACTGTCATTAAAAATGGGAAATCTAGATACAGCAGCAGATATTTTGCAGGTGTAAAGTAGATCTCTGATTAGTTTACAAAGAGGCTCGCACACTATATAGTATAGAAAACAAATGACTATGGACTGGCCGTGAAGATATTCAGGTCACACATTAGAAGGTGGTCCCCAGTACAAGAGAGAGATGGAGCTGCTGGAGCGAGTCCAGCAAAGGACTACTAAGATGGTTAAGGGACTAGAGCATATCTCATTATGAGGAAAGGCTGAGAGACCTGGGACTATTAAGCCTGGAGAAGAGAGGACTGAAGGGGGAATCTTACCAATGCATTAAAATATTATGCATTAAAAGGTGATTTAAAGAAGATGGGGCTAGACTTTTCAGTGGTACCCAGTGATAGGATGAGAGGCAATAAGCACAAACTGAAACACGAGAAGTTCTGTCTGAACATAAGGAAAAACTTCTTTACTGTGAGGGTGACTGAGCACTGGAACGAGTTGCCCAGAGAGGTGATGGAGTCTCCATCCTTAGAGATATTCAGAAGCCGTCTGGACAGGGTCCTGGGCAACGTGCTCTAGCTGACCCTGCTTGAGCAGGGGGGTTGGACTAGGTGATCTTCAGAGGTTCCTTTCAACCTCAACTGTTCTGTGATTCTGTGAACTAGACCCCTGAGGTTCTTTTTGGGAGTCTTCCCAGGTGCTGCCTGGTGAATCTCCGAAGGGGCCAATCAGCAGCATTAGTGCTACCAGATATAACTTAAGTTTTTGCATCTGCCATTTCTGTTAGTAGATGGGAAGAGATTAAAGAGAACTGGAGAGATTAAAACTGTTCAGAGGAGGAACCTTAGCTATGCCCATCGAATCATCTCTTACCAAGCGACTGCTTTCCCTACTGTTGTAGGGGACAGCCAATAGGATCCTTATTTCAGCTATTCACCACAGAGAAAGAGTCTAGAAATAGTGTAGAAGTGGAGATGTGGTGGGAGGTGATTCCATCATATGATTCAGTGTGAGCTGGTTTAACATGTTTGAGAACTTACTGCTCTTCAGTTGAGCCCCGTTGAATGCAACATCTCTGAATAGCTTTAGTTCACAGCACTTCTGTTGTTTAGTGTCTTCTGGGAGGTTAAGGAAGGGGCAAGTGAACCTGTTTAATTTTGTGTTGGAACAGAGTTAACACAACCTCAGTTGAGAGAGAATAAAACCTCGAACAGCCGGAAGTATATCACAGGTGTTTGTCTGGTTTGTCCTTTGTTACACATAGAAACCGTAATCATCAGGGTTCCTAGAACAACTTCTGCCCCGCAGTACTTTTTAGGTGATGCTGAATATTTCTTCATGGTCATGGTAACTTTTGCATGTTAGAATCTCCTCACCTACACAAATGCATGCATGTGTGTACAACACTGTGCAGAATACTCCTAGCAAATTCTTATGAACAGAATATTAAGAGCAGAATCCAAATTCATGACTCTGTGGACCTATCCCAAATCAAGTTGGGGGAAAATTAACACACTTTTCAATTTAGTCTGAATCAGTGCTGATGTCATGAGGATGCTGGGTCCAGAGAATGTTCCATACCTGGACATGTCATTATCAGGCTCTTTTGTTTGCAAGAGTGTATGAAGGCTTAAATATTCCTTGATTATTGATCCTTGCAACTAGCCTATTAGAGACGTTTGTTCCTTGGCATGTAAGTAGGCTTGTGTATTCACATATTTTATAAGTGGGAAATCTAGATGTGGTATTAGATACTGTACATCTATAAAGTAGGTCTGTAAGTTAGTTTCTACAAAGAGGCATGCAGGATTTTTGAGGTAGCAGTGATTTTTCTCTGGAGTGTTGTCTGCTGCGGGGCTGGAGTGAGGGAATGTGGGCTTTACTGTTTCACTAGGTTACAGAGAAACAGGGTGGAGGGGCCTAACAAGAACCTGAAGTTCCTTGCCTATTTGTCAGCAGATGGCAGCAGTCAACAGCATACAACTCTTGAGCAGAATACCTGCAGTTTACGCATACACAGCTGTAATGAGCATAACTCTACCTGGATGGCTTTTGTATTGCAGCCTGCAGAAGCAGCTCATGCAGGTGCTGAAGCAGCTGGATCAGAAGTGGCAGCTGGAGCCGAAGCATCTAAAACCGAAGCTGATTCAGGATCTGCCTCAGTAAGCACCATGAAGGAGTGCAGTCCCTTCTTTCTTATCACATCGCTTTGTGGTACAGCAGACATGCAGGAGACTGGGCTGGAAAGAGAGATGTGCGAGTGCTTGGAAAAACACATCGCTGCCACTGCAGCAGTTACAATCCTTTTATTCAGAGGCCAGACTCTGCCCTGGTGTTTTATTGTGCACATTGAAGGCAGGATCTGTTTGATGCTTAGGGGGAAGCTCTGCAGGAAGATCTAATAAGGAAACTGTCCCTTCACCCCTATCCTAAAGCCAGCCCATAGGTGCTGTGTTAGGCTTATGCTGTCTGCTGGGTTCCTCTTTGCCTGCCACTTTATCTGCCCTGTCCTCTGGGCTCTGCTGGTACGCTCTGAATCTCCAGGCTTCTTTGCTGTTTCTGAGACTGCCACCCTTTTAGAGGGACTGGAATAAGTCTCATCTTGTTGCTGCTTGGTTTCTGCAGGCTGTCACATGTGACTTGTCTGTTCTACAGAGGCTCTACAAGAACTGCGTGGTGACGGCTGTGAATGGGAAATGCTGGGTAGTACGGTCCCAGGAAACCCCTTAAAATCCTCTCTGCTCTACTGCAGCTTAAAGCAAAGGAAGACACCAGTCACTAATTCTGCCTTTTCTCACTACCACCTCTGCTGTGATTTGGGGTGTTTTTGTCACTGACTAGTGTGCTGGGAAAACCCACTGACACCTAGAATGGGCTTGGGGTCCAGAATAGTCTTTAGTGCGGATCCTTCAGAGTGGGAGTAGGAGGTGCCATTTTGGAGTCTCCTTTCTCAGCTGTGCTTTTTTCCTTCCCTGGCTCCTGCCCAATACCAGAGCTCTCTGCCTGCTGTTGTTGTGGAAACTTTCCCTGCTACTGTCAATGGCACCGTGGAAGGAGGCGCTTCCTCTGAAAGAGCTGACATGCCCCCGGGGTTTCTTTTCAAGGTGAGTGTGTGCTGGCAGGGCTCGTGATCCTTCCCTGTAACAAATTAATTATTTTTGCTCAGCATGGTCATGGGGGCCACACTGAAGGGACAAAAGAAAGTTGAAGGAGAAGTGTACCATCCTCTCCAGCAACATGCCCCTAGCTTTATTCAGTTCCAGATGTTTCAAAAGACACTGTAAAAGCATTGTAATACAGATATGTGGCTGTGATGTAAAACACAACCCCTCCTTCTCTCTTCTGCAGCTATTTCTGATCTCCAGAGTGCTGGTATCAGTCACAGACTCTGGGTGGTAGATGGGAATTTGGGCTCCAAACTGGAAAGGTTAAGCTCTTTGAGGCAAGTAGCAAATGAAACTTTGCCAGCAGGAATAAATGATGAGTTGGAAACACCATAAGGACAGGATTTCATGTTGTGTGGGATTAGAAAGTCAGGATGAAAAGGGAAAAATATAAGATTAAACAGGGAAGCGTGGTGGGGATTCTGAATATGCAGTAGACCACTTGCAACTTGTTTCGAAGATGTGGAGGAAGAAGTGATGCTGAGTGACGGTAAGCCACAAATTTAACATGAGTTATGAAATATGGCAGCAAGATAATAGAGAGTCATTGTGTCCTGAAAGTGGGAGATGACAGTCTCATTTTCTGTTTGTTTAAACTGCTGTAGGAATGCTTTTATTCTGTTTCAGTTATATCCACACATTGCTTTTTCAGGGATATGCTAACAAAAAAAAAAAGAGTAGCAAAACTGTGGGGAACAGTAGGAGGCTCAGCACACTCAGATTGGTTACAGGCAGTGTTATAGACTGTAGGTCTTAAAGTGGAGAGCTGTGGTTTGAAGTAGAGAAGCTGTAATACAGATGTTGATATAAATTAGGCTCAATACCAAAGAGAAAACATGGCAGGATATGATCACTTGAGGATTCTTCCCCCAGGAGATTCCTCTGATGTGAGACCTTTGAATCAAGACTGCAGAGAACAGTCTTTTCCAAACTGATACTCTTACTTATGTTTCATCTTCCCGCTTGCTGTGACTGGGCTGGGAGGCTATAATCCCTAATACTCTTGCAGTCCAGCTGCAAAAACAATACAGGACAGCTTTCAGGTAAATACAGGCTTTCCACCCCATGAGGTTTTACACCCATAGCAGGGGAACTCTACCCTTCTAAGGAAGGATCTGGAGGATGGATAAGAAGTTGAGTGAGAGAGTCGCCAGGATGCCCTGTTGGCAAAGGCCAATCGCACACTGGGCTGTATTAACAAGCATGTTAATACTAATTTGAGGGAAGTGATTATTCCCCTAAAAGATGGCATTTGTGATCTAAGCTTGCCCTGGCTTGAGCAGCAGGTTGGATCAGAGGGCCTCCAAGGTGCCTTCCAACCTGAATTGTCCTGTGAATCAAGTAAGTGCAGAGCTGTGTTATGCATTACAGACCTGGCCTCACGAGAGCGCTCCTCTCTTTTTCTCCTAGGTCCAGGCCATGCATGATTACACAGCCACTGACAGTGATGAGCTGCAGCTGAAGGCTGGGGATGTTGTGCTTGTGATTCCATTTGAGAACCCTGAGGACCAGGTGAGTGGGGGACACCTGGGCTGGGGTGAGCTCAGGTGGGGATTTCCAGAGCTGCTTCTTTCTCCACTAACAGTCTGCTGGCTGGGTGCAGAGCCATCAGTTTGTGGCTGGGAGCTGGCTGGAGAGGCGGGTTGTCCTTGAGCTTGGGGTTGGCTTCCTGCAACAGTGGAGCACTCTGCTTGTGATTGGAAAGTGGAGACGTTATCTCATGTGAAGCATTGAAATAGCCAGGGCTTCCTGTCCTTATCAGGGCATTTGGGCCAAGTTAATGGCTTCATTGATCAGGAAGCCCAGCAGAGTCCTTACACAGCCTCCTTGGCGTTCCTAAACTTGATGAACATCCTCTGCAACCACTGCAGCGTGGACTGTCGCATTGGTAGGAGTGACCCACCGCATATGGCGATGTTTTCTCCTCTGAGGAACGCTGGAGCTCTAAGAAAGCAGCTTGCTGTGGGCGTTGTCACTTGGTGTAGCAGTGCCTATTTCCAAAAGAGAGTGTTTGGCCGGGAGATGGCAGCAGAACCAAAGGCTGGAGGAGGATGCTCAGCTCCAAAGAACCATCTCCCTTTCCAGCTCTAACCTGAATTTAGCTGGCAATGATTTTCTTTAATCTGAGCTGTTTGTAAAAGCCTTGAGTAAATCCTCCCTGCTTGCTGTGTTTGAGGGCTTCCAACTGATAGATGCTGCAGCAGTTTCATTGTTTTGGCTGAGGGAGGTGTAGTTTTGTAAAAATTCAGGCTTAAGTCTCCAGGCTTTTGTTTGGAAAAGGAAAGAAATTCTCCAAATTGACTCAGAAGACACTAGATCTGTGGGTTTGGCTGAGCCCAGACAAGATCTGGTTTCTACACGGGGTAAAAGGAAGGTGATGTAGGTCACTGTCCACAGAAGATGTGGGTCTTCTTTGTGGCTTAGCTGTTGACTTTATGAATTATGTTAGTGCTGCTTGTGAAATGGGAGCTGTTAATGTCCTGGCTACTCCCTTGGAGCTAGATGCTCTAGGGGGAAGGGTTGTATGGGGTAGAAGCAGTGATTCCTTCTGGATACAGGACTCTTCACTGAGTGGGACTCTGAAATGAGACTCAATTCTGGTCAAGGATTTGTGAGCACTTCCTTCACAGAAATCTTCCTGGATGGGAAATGACTGGGAGCTCTCCTAGTTTCAGTGGTAGGAGATGGCATTTATTGAGCAGAGTTTTTTTTCAATGCCCTATGTTTGCACTCTAGCTGGATGTGGGTGCAACAGCCATGAACTCGAGACTCTCCAAGCTGCAGAGGGTGAGCTCTGAGTGTTGCTAACACAATGCTGTAGCTGCACAGAAGCCCTCTAACCCTCCAACAGTGTATCCTGTGCTCCAGCTCCTTTCCCTAACCCTGACCATATTCAGCTGGAAAATGTTGGCTGTTAACAGGTGCATGAACTGTGCACGTGAGTGGAGGAAGCTCGGAGTAATAGACTGTGACCATGTCTCCATCTTGCAGCTTAGGTACCAGTTTGTGGGTGCATCAGCCAGGCCTAGATTCATCTCTCTTGTTGGGAGGGGTTGAGGGCAGCGATGCTTCTAATGACGCTTCAAGTGAGGCCGTTCAAGATTGGCAAGGGTGAATCTGGGTCCTGGTCTCTGATCCCTAGAGCTGAGGTGGACCTTTGTAGCAGAATGTGGTGGGAGGGGATTGCATGCTCTATCACACAGATTCTACATGTAGATAGATGATCTTCTGCACTTGCTGTGCTGTGAGCTGGAAGCTGCCTTCCAGACACTTGGGCCCAGTGTCTTCCACCCAGTTGTTTGTCTTCCTGATTGATGGTGTGTCAGTCCTACCACAGCCCCTGCAGCTGCCTGCTGCAGATGGGCTCCCGTCTCACACCATTCCCATGATGTCCCTTGAATGCTCAAATCTCAGGCAGCACCAAGAGCTAACTCAGCCTGCAGGCACCCAGCACTGCCTGCAAGGAGCAGGGAACTCAGACTGCAGTGGCTGGTCTGAGCTGCTGCCACATCAAATGCGCAGAAGACAGGACAAGAGGGCAGAAGCTGTAAAATGGGAATGAGAAGCCATACATGCCTCATGGATTATCCCCTAATGAGGCCTGCATTGCTCCTGATGCTGTGCAGGCATGTTTTTAAAGGACATGTTTGAAGTGAGGCATTCGTTGGGCTTGGGCAAATTCACAGGTAACTCCTGCCAGCTCCAGGAAAGGAGAAGTGTCAGAGCAATTGTGTGAATTGCACACATGCATGTCCCATTTCCCACAGCTTAGAGCATCTGGTTGTCTGAGCATTTCTGTCCTGGCAAGTTATGTAGCTGAATGTGATGACATATCTCTAAATGAGCCTAATGCATGCTTTGCCCAGAGGGATGGATGCAGAGCAAGCTGCAATGTTTGGAGGCAGTGATCCTCCATGTAGCTCTGTCACCTTATGTTGCAATGTTAACCCATAGGTTGCCCCACTACAAATGACTCACATGAGTGGGCACTTTTGCATGCTAATGGGATGCTTCCTTGGTGGCAGCTCCAAGGTATGCAGAGAATAGAGCAGATGCACACCTGAGCTACAAACAGTGCAGCCTTCCCACCTTGAGTATCTTTTGTCCCTCATGTGCTTCAGATGGAGCAGAAATGTCAGTGCTGGACAAACTGCAGAGAACAGGGAGAGTGTGGGAAGTCTGATTTTCCTCTTAGGCAGGTTCTACCAGGCAGGACTCTATTTGCTTCAGTGAAAATTCATCCTGATTTATAGATCCACAGATTTGGTGGCTAGGGAGGATCTTATGAGAGACCTTGAGTCTGACGTTGTGTGTAACACAGACTGGCAGACTGTAGTTTGCCAGCTACATACTGCATCAAACTGAACAGTGTACAGGGTTTTGGGGAGATGGGTTGGGCTCCTCAGCTCCCCATTCTCATAGGCATGTTTTTAGCATTGCAAGCAAGACTCATTTTTGCCTCTTTCAGCTGTCTAAAATGCTAGTCATCCAGATGCCCTGACAGGAGCAGGGAATGAGCACTTCCAGGAGATGATTCACCCGTTTCAAAGACCCATGCTCAAGATGAGAGAGATGAATTGCACTGTGGAAGTGCCTATCTGTTTTCTGACAATGGAGAATGCTAGACCCTGATGGTTCAGTTAGTGGTAGGTAGGGTAGGTGATTCCCCTGCCAGAGCTCCAGGGACTTTCCTTAGCAGAATTTCTCCTGCTTCAGCAGGTATAAATTTTGACATGTGTCTTGCTAATTATTTGCAATATCTTACTGTCCCCAGACACTCTGCATCAGATAGAAGTTTTGGTACTGACTCCTGTGGGATTTAGCCTTCTCCCTGTTTAAAAGCAAAAGGAAATCTTTCCCAGAGGGTTCCCCCCACCCCCAATCCTTCCTGGGTCATTTCCAAGCCAACTATGAGCATGGCTTTGATATGTCTTGACATCTCCTTGGCCTGCACTCCCTAAGAAAAATCCCTGCTCTCATCTGTCCCTCGGTATCTGATCTCTGTCTTCTCCCAGGATGAAGGATGGCTGATGGGCGTGAAGGAGTCTGACTGGATCCAGCATAAGGAACTTGACCAATGCCGAGGGGTTTTCCCAGAGAATTTCACAGAGCGGGTGCAGTGAAAGCCTGAGCCCACCAGCCACATTTTCTGCTGGAAGAGAGCAAGTTTTCTGGTGGATGTTTGAAAAAGAACAGCAAAATGAAAAGAAGAGAATTTTAAAGGAACAGAAGCCTATAAAAGTGTCAACTTAAAGGGTGTGTTCTCAAAGGGCAAGGTTTTAGAAGTAAATTGAAATTCAAAGCATTATTAAAATGTATACATATTAATAATAATACGGCAAGTCAAATACCCTCTTCCACCTTTGATTTAACAGCATTTGAATTCAGAGGACTGATACAGAAGCAACTCAGTGTGGTTCTGTAAATACTGCATTGCCTAAATTGGTGAGATGTCAGTGTGATCCCTGGAAAGGCAATATTTGTCTAATGACTTGAGAGTAGAAGCTCCGTTTGCTCTTGGGTGGGCTCATCCATTTTGTCTTGAAGGTGGCTTGCATGGCAACCATAAAAATTCAGCCTTCCCCACGTGTTCAATTTACAGTAGGCCAAAATATCTGTTATGCTGTTGAAAAGAAATATTTAGTGTATAGTGTTCACCAATACAATGTACGTGTGTGTGTGGGTGCGTGTGTATTTTATTTTCTTTCTTTAAAACAATGTTACACAAACTGTGATTTTATACATTTAAAGATAAAAGAAGCTATGTGGGAAGGGCATGGAGGAGATGAAATGCGTGAAGCTGTGCTAAGTCCAGAGTTTTTCCAAGTGCAGAAATTGAAATTTTCAAGCTAGTGTTTGCCTGTGAAATGCTAAGAGGAACTGAAAAATTGAAGAGGAGAAACAAGACAAAACAAGCAGATGCTGAAACTTTAGATAGTTCTGAAATTTAGAAGAGAGAATCCCCTGTCCCCCAAACCCTATAAACAGATTCAGAAAAGCTTAGATTCATGTAGACGGAGGATAGTTATCAAATCTGGCTGGTTCAACAGTGTGCTTTTAAGGAAAGAGATAATGGAAGAAAATTTTTTTTCTGAAAGGCTATGTAAGAAAAAACACTGAGAAAAAACAATCTGCTTTCTGTATTTTTAATTGGAATTGTTATTTGTGGAATTGTATTTCTTATTTTCCTTTGAAGAATTCTTTAAGCAAAGTATCATTAGATCAGATTTCTCCAGTGTTGTGCTGGTGATCAAGTTAACCTCCAAGAAAACTGGACTCTTAAAATAATCATTTGAAATGGCTGTATGACTTCATAGTATTTTAATGCATTAGAAGTGGAAGGCAAGAATATCAAAGTGTCAGTGTCAAGAAGACACTCTGCAGTCTAATACTGATGCTGAGAATTTTCCTAGACCTTTCCTTTGCTCTTGTTTGTTTTTGAGGGTTTTTTTTTCCTTTAAACAAGCAGATATTTCAAAGTGCATATTACACTTGTTAAAATAAGCCGGTTCTGACCCTCCAAGACTCCCACAAAGGTACTTTAAACTTTACTTGAATACTGATGCAGATGACAAGCAGGTCAGGCTATTACCATTTTTTATGGCTTTTTTTATCCCCACGATCTTTTTGCCTTGAAGGGATTTTTAACAGTGAGGTTACCTCCTGCTGCAGAGGGACAGGATCACTCTATGAAATAATCTTCCTAACTGTTAGGAGCTGGCTTTTGTCAAAGATGCAGAGAATGCTGACACACACTACTGAAAATCCCACCTTTTCTGATCTCTTTTCATTACTTCTAGGACAACAGAAAAAAACATTGTAGGGCAATAGTAGACTACTTTTTTTTTTTTTTTTTCCATTTTGGTTCAAAGGGAAGTGTCAGATTTTGATCCAAAGCTATATTCTCGTAAATGCAAGGATTGCTGGAGTTCCTCTTGCTTTCAACTTGGGAAATTATCTGTACTTGGTATTTACAGCAATATAACAGGTATCAAAATCTGTCCAGTATGCCCAAATCCCCCCCCCCCCTATTTTTTTAAAATAGACTTGCAGGAATTTGGAACAGTGGTGTAAAATACAAAGCCAGATAGTATTTAGGAGTAATTGCTCACAATACAGAAGGACTGGACTCCCCAAGTTATAGTATGGTGAGCTATTGCTTTCGAATACTGCCCTGTTTAGTGTTTTTTGGGGTTTTTTTGTTTTTTTTGCCAAGGTTGTCTTTATTATTACTCTTTCTTTCCAAAATATCTATTTTTATGCATTTGTGACCCCAATTACTCCTTTAAAGAATAATCTTAGAAAAAATATACATTTAAATATACATAGAAATATATATATATTAAAAAGCAGGTTGATCCAATTAACATAATGCTCTCGGCTTAAAATGTTTATTTTTATGCAAAACCTGTGGATTATTGTTTTTTAAAAAAAGACAAGATTCTAAGTACGAGAGCTGTGATTTTTGTCTTGCAAGTAATTGTTCTAGAGCATTTAGAAAGCTGTGCTGATTTCTAATTTATTGTGGGTTTTTTGTTCTTGTTGTTGTTGTCTTCTGCTGTGTTTCAACCAGATAACTATCCTAAAAGAAATCCTTATAAGGCCTTTTCATTTTATTGAGCTTGTAAAGCAACTATCCAGTACTGTATTGTCCCTGCAGATGTGGTAACACTCTGCACAAAAGGGATGCTGTTTTCAGGTCACATGAATGATGCTCAAATATTACTAGTGTGAAGGATATTGCACCTCTCCACATTTGCTCATGCCCAACCTGCAGAAAACCTTGCTTGGAGCAGGTAGGGTGGGTTACCTAGATCTTGCATTGCTTGCAAATAAGTGGTTGCAAGTGTATTTCAGATTCTGAAAGTGCAGGATTGGACTCTGAGTTTATAAATTGCCTTATATGAGAGTAAGATTGCTTAGCCGGAAGCTTGTAGGTGGTGATTTTTATTTAGAGCCAGGAGATCTGTCATCTCCTGGGTCATGTTCAGCCCATTGTAAACAGGCACAGCTCCTCTGATTTTCAGTATTTTTACATCAGCTAAATACCTCAACTCTGGTTGATACTACCTGGTGAAAGAGACTTCCCATTTACTTTGGCTTAGGATTGATTCATGTAGACAGAGGGACAGTAAACTTTCAAGTAGGCTGTGCCCCCAGTGGTTTTTCAGTTTGCGGGCTAAACTGAAAAATCTGGAGGAAAAAAAGTTGTAATGGTGACCTGAAATTGTAAGGGTGACCTGAAACAATTTTTTTCATTTTTTAAGGGAAATGAAAAAGGGAAAAATCAAAACATAAAAAAATAGTTTCAATCAAAAATGAAACATTTCATTTTTAGAGTTGCTTTTTCACTTTTTTAAAAACATTATGACTTTAAGCATACTTGGGCTATGAAAAGTTGTTTTGAAGGAAAAATGTGAAACCTTTTGTTTTGAAAATGCTGAAAGAAAAAGTTTTAATTTTAATAGTGGTTTTGCTCCCCCCCCCCCCAATCTGACAAATAGTTTCGGTTAACCCAAAACTGCATCTTTTTGGTGAATACATTATATATGCAAGAGAACCTAAAGAAGCTTGTTGCCCAGTTGTGCTCCACTGACTGTTACACTGCACGTTTCAAGGATTGCAGGGTATCTGGCCCAGCAAATCTGGCATTTGTCCATCTAATAATCCTCCTGTTTGATTGTTTTCCTGGGTGAACTGTAAAAGCATTTGTCAGCCTTTGCCCTTGACTGGTTTTGTAGCCTGGCTTAGAAAGACATTCTTGCTCTGTCAGTCTCAGTTTGGTCACAGATTTATGAGCATAAATTTATGACACTTCTCCAGTTTGAGCCTAACCCTGTTGTTCAGTGGGAATTATCATTTACCCAATTGATCAGAAGGAAATAAGGCATTGTTCTTTCTCCCTTTTTCTCTCTATCTTAACAATATCAGTAATACATCTTTATTACATAGAATTAGGGGAAGAGGTCCCAGGTTAAAGATGAATGCATCGTTCCAGGTGGGACTCCTGCTTGCTCTGTGTTGCTTTGTATGGGCATTCTTCAGCCATCTGCTTTTACGACCTTTGCTCTCGGCTGTGAAGGTCATGTAGCAAAAAGGATTGTTCAGGCTTCATTCCAGGTGCTCGGATTGTGGCAAACAGATCACAAAGTTGGACTAGCTCCTTGAAGCCACCGGCTCCAGTTTTCCAGTTCACAAATGCAGTACCCTTTCCTGTCCTCCTCCCCAGAGAGTGTAGCCAAGGCAAAGACCCCCAAGTCACAGGGATTCTCTCTTTTATGACCTGGAGCAGCTTGTCAGGGCTCCATACACCTGAAATCAGGGTATCTACTTTTTTAGTTTCACAGCAGCTTCTTGAAAGGGAAAGGCCCAAGTTTAAGTAGATGCTGTGGGAGGATGGAAGGATGGTAAATTACCTTTTTCATTTTAGGATGATACTTTGATTGCCCCATCTCTTGGTTCAAGGGAGATCCAGAACCTCTCTATTTAGGACTGAAAATAAAATATGAGCAATCAAGATGTACATGGCCGATAATGTAGGCATCCCTGTCCTGTGTAAAACATCTTTCCTGCTCTGTGCCAGAGGGATTGAGTGCTCTTGGCCTCTATCATGGATGTTTTGGGCACTGTGCAGTCTGTTCCCCCAAACGATGAATGTCCTCTGATGCTAGAGGAAGCAGAAGCATCTCAGCCCTTTCTAGGAAAAGTTAACCATCCCCCAGAGGCAAGGGCCTGTGTGCTTCTAGAGCAGCGCCCTTTCTCTAGGACCTAGTTTGTCACAGCCCTCTCCTGTCAGACTGCAGCTTCCCTGATCTCTTCTGAGCAGATCCTTGGGCCATTCTGCGCTATCCTGTACAGTGTGGTGAGGACTGGATCCAGTGTGTATGTCCATAGCAAGGGCAGGTCTTCAGCATCACTTTGGTTCCTGTTATTTTAGCTGCAGTTGTGCAATATAAAGAAGCAGGTGCTCTAAGTGCCATACAAGTCAGTGAGGCTTTTGCACATGTACTTTCTTGAATGGTGCCTGCTGGCCATAACAAGCATTGGCCCCTCCTTTATCACTATTTTTGTTGAATCTGGAAGAATTTTATCCACTGGAAGGTCACTCCTTTTGTGTGCTACAAATGGCCCATCTTCAGAAGTGACCAGACATTGGAAAATGTGAGTGGATAAAAGATAGGAAGCTGCTTTAAGGCCTTTAGATCATAGGGTAGGAACTGAGCTGAGTCAAAAGCTCCAAAGCTGGGACGATCCCTGCTAGTGTAGAAGAGCAAATGGTCAGGCTGTTACATCCCTTAAGCCCCATCTGTGCAGGGAAGTAAATACAATATTGCTTAGCTGAGGCAAGAAAGAACAGTATGACACTGAGGCCTTGTGCCCACGAGGGGCTAGAGATTGTATTTCAGTGTAGTGCCTAGTTTTTCATCCATTCCCTGGATGGTCTGGGTCAGTAGTGGCCCCAGTGCTGCATTCCCTTAACTTCCTTTGTTGCTCCACTGTTTGGCTCCTGTGGCATTTGTGGCCTGCTTTGGGGATGCAGGAGCAGGCTCCTATATCTCTTGCCCTGTGCTCTCTATCTTGAGCTGAGAGGAGCTAAGATCTTCCAGTTAGGCTCACAGGAGCATCTTCTACTCCCTTTATGTGGCTGTTGACCCCACTCAGTCTGACCTTGAGGTGCAGTTGGCAGAGGACGCCCTGAATCTGATGCCATAAAATATGAGAGCAAAATCCCTATAGATATTAGGGTGCCTAAAGTCTTCTTGATTTCAGTAGCCTCCAGGCCTTTCTGAATCTGGGTCTGCTCTCCAGCTCCTCCTGCTTCCCAGGTGCTCCATGCTCTCTGAGGATGATGGTGATGTAGCACACTTCCCACCAGCCTGAAGTGTGAAACTAGAAGATGCACAAACCTGTGTTGAACAACAAATAATGTGCATTGCAGCTTGATAATGCTGATGTCAGCAAAATAAGCAAAAGCTTCTCCTCTTTGGGCTGCCAAAGGGAGGCTGTTTCTTGCCACACAGATACCTCAGTGCATTCACACCTGGGGCTGGTGCAACGACACCTCACTGTTTGCATCATTTCATTTAGGCATTTCTGAGCAGCAAACTCCTGCCAAAGGGGGGTGTCCTCCCATGGGGCCCAGGGTGGATTGTGCCCATCAGCCCTTGTGAAGGTTGGGGTCTGTAGCTGGTGCAGGGGCTGGCACATGGAGGCTGAAAATTGGAGGTTTTCTCCTTATTCAAAGGTCATCTCAGAAACTTTATTTGTGAAACTAAATGGAGAAACTACATCTGTTAAGACTGGTCTGTATGAGCTTATATTTTGATGTGTCTTACGGCTATAATTCCTTCCCTGTTTTTACAGTGTATTCTGCTACCCTTGTTCCCTGGTCTATGTTGCACATTGAGGGTCACTATGTGAAACTTGCCAGATGCAGTCCTGGGCTTATTGCTTCTCTTTAACTGAATCAAATTGAGATGATTTTGGCAATGTATTGGCAATCTCTTTTCCTTCTGTTAGTTCAGTCTCTGAGTTTAATGACAATGACCTGAGAAATGTTTGCTTTTTGGGTGTTTTTAATTTTAATTTTTGTTTTGTTTAAACAAAGCTGAACAATTCCCACTGTATTCAGAGCTGTGATGCCCAGTTCCAGTGACAAGCACTAGATGGATTTGTCCCATTTTGTTTCTTGGCAATGTTCAGAAATATAATTTGTGTCATCCTGAGTCCTGTGTTGGTGTCTCTCTCTCTCTCTCTCTCTCTCTCTCTCTCTCTCTCTCTCTCCCTTTTTTTTCCCCTGCCCTTCCCTCTTTTATTTTAGGAAGCTGAAACAATTCAAGACTTCTCTCTCCTCAAAGAGTTGAGTAGAGAGGTTTGGTTTGTTGAGATGCCATTAAAGCTGGGAGTTAATACAACAGATGGGATGGAAAGGGCAATGCTGGATCTCTTGGCCTTTCCCTTAATGAGTACCATGTCAAAATAAAATTCTTTTTACAGCTCTCTCTGGGCCTGCCTGTTGTAAGGACCTGGCAACAAATGAGTGCAATGTATTGATGGAATCGAGACCTTTGCTTTTTAATAGCTACTGATCCTAGGGTGATGTGATCTTCATGATTTAAGGTAAGTTTGTTGATGGGAGTATGACACCAAATTGGTTGCCTTACCCCATCTGCCAGGACATCTGCCAGGACATCTCCCAGCTCTCTTCTGCCTTGCTATACTGAAGTGAGCTCTTGCCTGGAAGTCTTAGGTGGAAAGCCCCAGGTTTTGCTGCCATGTTGTCTTCGTGGGTGATGGCTCTAGTTTCTGGGTTGGCTTTGGGGTCTGCCTTTTAATCAGGCAGTTTCCTCACTTGTAGAAAGGGTGTTTCTGCCCCTCAACCAGTGTTCGGGATCCTGAGATAGAAGGGATTAGAGGGATTCATAGCAGACCATCCTTGGGGCATTCCCTCGGAAGCCTGATTCCAAATGAGCTCACGCAGGAGCATGCAGAACACAATGCGTAAAGAGAAAATTCCGGCCAAAGTTTGGAATATGATCAAATAAGTGCCAATTAGCAATGATGAATAGACTGTCAGACTGCGCTTTAACATGCATGTGTGCAAGCCTCGGCGCCAGAGCAGAGAGCTGGCCAGACCATGTTTGCATGGTTCCTTCATTTCCAGATGGTGTGGAGGATTTAGTGCCTTTTAGCCTTTCACCTCTGTGGCACTTGGATAGACTTTAATCAAATCCTGCAGCGGTTGGAGTGGAAGAGGCAGGCTGTGCCCCAAAACAACTGCTGCAGTTGCTGATTTGGGCTCTGCTTTAGCTTGACCTGATGGCTCATACCAGGCTGAGCCAGGCCTGCTCTGCAGGGGCTGGGAGCTTAGCTTGTAGGGCAGGAGAGAAACCCTGAGGCAGGGGAGCTCTGTGCATGCCTTGAGTTTGCCCTGCCTCATGAAGACTTGCTCCACTCACCCACAAGTGTAAAGAAAATGGGAGGGGAGAAGGCAGCTGAGGGGGAGCACAGTGCATAATTCATTGTCAGCCACCTCTGCTCAGCTGTATAATTCATTCTCAGTGATGCTCGCTCTCTCCAAATGAGCAGCACCTGAGCTCGCTGGCAATGTGCAGATTGTGGCAAGGTGAGGCCTGGCAGTGCATGCTCGGAGCAGGAACAGGCTTGTGGGCCCCCAGGGCCAGCCTTGAGGAGCCTTGGTCATGCTGATGGGAGAGCTGGGCCTCACCTTGGGAACACGCTGGATGGAGAAGGAAGCCTCTACGGATGGAAGAGGCACAGGGCTAGGCTGGGGAGCCTGGAGGCTGACAAGGCTGAGGCCACAGCATTGTATGCCGAGGACATTAAATGCCCAGGTGGACTGGCATTGCTAGTTGTTTGCTTGGTAATGGCCAGTGCCTGTGCATCAGGGACAACCTCAGAATAACCTGTGCCTGGGCACAAGTGGGCAAATGTCTCTGCAGTGGCATGGCTGAAATGATTGTGCCGCATCCTGCCAAGGTGCTACTCCAAACTCGCAGTGCCCAGCTGCTCCAGTGTCCCTGCACGAAGGGAGGAGAACGTCCCACCAGGGCAATCCTTCAGCTTGGTGACGCCTTGCGCTCCACAGGGAAAACTTGGGTGTTAGGGGGTGTAACGTCCTGGGCAGGCATAGCCCATGGGCCAGATGTGCCACCACAGCTGTGGGCCTGGCAGGCACGTGCAGCAGGATGCAAACATGAGCCTCGGCTCTGTTTTTCTGGGCCCGGCATTACCGCCTGTGAGTGCTTGGGGGATTTATCTGAAGTGAGGAAATCAGCCCCTGCAAAGGTCCCTGTTGAGTTACAGAAGCACCTGGAGGCTGTGCTTTAATATCAAAGCAGCCAGGGCAATTTTTGCTGCCTTATGCAGCTACTGGGGTTTGCGTGTGTGAGAGAGATGCATATATATAGAGAGAGAGAGAGGGAGAGGGAGAGGGAGGATATATGCCCCAGGATGTGGCAGAGGGTAAACGGATGAGTAGGTTTAGCCTTGAATGCCTGGTGGGAGATGCTGAGTCTCCTACAGCATGCCTAGCTCTATTTGTGAGGGCCCAAAGTGGCGACCTTCAAAAGGGGTTTTTCCCTTTTCATGGGATGTTAGTTTACCTGCCCTGCTCTGGAGAGAGAAGATACCACAGGATGCAGTCAAAATGTTACGCTTCAGTTTGATGCCACTGGTACAATGAGAATCTAAACTTGTGAATAGAATTTGAGGTTTTAAAGTGTTTGTTGCCAAAATGGTTGCAGTGGTCTACAATATCAACTCTGAAAGTCAAAACAGAAGAAGAATCTAAGATCTAAAACATCTGACTTATTTTTGCTAAAATCTTTTTGTTTGGTTTTTTGTCTGCTGCCTCTTGAGTTTTGAAGCCTGGGGGTTGGTGACCCAGCGGTACACATGCAAAACTGCAGATGTGATTTCACCCTGCTGGAATTTTAATAGCATCTCCTGAGGAGTGAAATAGTGGAGGCAAGGTCAGCCAGAGTGATAAATACATGGCTTGTCAGAGTTGGGAGAGAGCTGTCCCTTAACTGTCTTGTTAATAAGCAACAAATCCTGGCCCAGGTTGGTTGAATGCATGTCGGAGATGTGCGCCAAGCTAGGATTTTGCTCAGGATGGAGGGGATTGTATTAACCCTTGCTTTCGCTGTCTGCTCGTGTGTATCTAGATGAGCGCAGACTTGCAGGCAGGTAACGGGTGCCTTTAGCCTTGTCTCCCCACTGTGAGATGAGGCTGTGCTAGTCCTTGGGGATGGGGTCACATAGGCACCAGAGCAGACTTGGTCACCTGAAGCAGGATTTAGGCACTACAGCCAGATCCCTAGTATCTGCTCTTTGACTTGGAGTTTCCCTCCAGTACCTTTGCACATGCCTAGACCACCCCAGTGCTGACAAGGCCATGCAGCTCAGCACCAAAAGCCACTGGGATCAAGGCAGTGAGGTGCTGGACTCTCTAGAGAGGCCCTTGTTACTGGAGTAATGCTGCTTCTCCTCTCCTGTGCTAACTCTCTTCTGGCTGGGCGATGCAGGTGGGGCAGCCGCTGTCTCCCACCCGCTGCACGGCCCAATCCACAGAGCCATTAATAACGGCACAGGAGCAGGAATTCAGCAAGTGCCCATGATTAATTAGCTCATCACTGGCAGTTAATGGCCAGCCTGCTCTCCTTGGCCTAGCAGTGCAAGTAATGGAGTAGGCATCACTTATCACTGGGTTGGGAGGCAACGAGCTGTGTGCAAGGCACAGCTGTCGGCCAGAAGCAGTGGACAGAATTTGCAAGCTGTTTTGATATGCTGCTCATAGCTATTTGGTGAGATTTTTCTCAAATGCTAAGGGGCTAGATCTGTAAGGGGACTTGGTAGCTATAGGATCTAACTCTCTTTGGCTCTCTGTGGCTTTCTTTCCCTGGAAGTGGCTTTATCCCATGTCTGCCTGCATTTGGAAACACAGCCTGTTACTGAGAATGAGCAACTTATTCATATGTACTCTGCTTGCCTGGGTGCTTTCTCATGAATTAATTTACAGAAATTCAGGTACCGGCTAGGCTACATCAGACACATGGGAGTGGCAGAGGCGTGCGATAACAAGGACATTCAAATGAAGCTAGTTTTTGAAATCTAAGCAGAATAAATCAAACCACTCTACAGGTGACACTGCCAGGCAGGGGATCTGAGCTCTCTCACAGAGCTGTTCAGATCAGAAGGGAAGTCATTTCATGCCTGTGTCCTGCCAGCAGAATTTGCCTGTTGCTGTTTTTAATCCTTGGCCTGTTCAGGCCGTTCGGCATTGCTGGGACCAACTGCAGGTTATTGCGTCGGTCCCAGTTGCTTTGCAGTAAGACAGGAGCAGAGCTCCAGCAGGAATGCAAGATATTAAAATTAAACTGCACCCACTCATGCCCTTTGATCAGCATGACACAGTCCAAGGTTTGCAAAATGATTGCAACGTGAGCAGTGCTACTTCTGTGCCAATAAAAGGAGCAGTGCAACCCTGTTGGCCTTGGAAGGCTTTGATCCTGTGTCCTGGGCTGGAAAATCCTGTTCCTCTTTAGGGCACCTTCTGTGACTGCCATGATGCCTGCTATTACAATGGAGCCTGCATATATGTGGCAGCTACACGATGTTCAGAAATCCCTGTGCCCGAGACTGTCGTTTCTGCTGTCTCCAACAAGAGGTGTGCATGCCCCTGAGATCAAATAGGGCTGTTTACTTGCAGGCTGCCTGGAGTGACCTGCCCTCTCATATCCAGGATTACCACCATACATTTCTATTAGAGGCAGTCAGGAAAGACCTGACTGTTGATTTTGCAGAAGACATTGTATTTGCTGTTGAGGGCAATGATGTGGTTAGGTAAAGCTGCAAGTGCCTCACCTCAGTGCAAAACATCCCAAATGTTTGATGAACACCTTACATCAATCTCACCAACCAACATCTCTCCTTGGGAGAACAGGTATATCAGAGCACCAAACGTGCTAGAAGGAAGAGATCTTTTTCTTCATGGATATATAATTCCCATTATATGAACTGCAAGGTTTCAGGCTCCTCTTGAGAAATCTTATGAAAGCCCCTGTACAGTGTCTGTGAGGGGAGCAGCCAGGGTGTTTTGGGGGCCAGGCAGTGGCTTTGCTCTTGCTGATCACATAAGGAATCACATTCTCCAGGTATACCTTCAGCCCCTGACGACTTTTCCCCATAACCCATACTGGAGATTGGCTTTGCCCCTCTGCAACAAGTAGCTGTCTTCCTGGCACCTTAGCAAGTCACTCCTGGAGCCACCTCAGGTAGTTGGGTACAACATCCTGTACCTCTCTGCTGTGGGCAGGCGCATCAGGAAAGGCTGTATGCTCTGCTCAGGAGAGGAAGCAATGTGCCAGATCACAAGGACAAGTATTTCATTTTGTGTGTCTCCTGTTTGGTAGCTCCCGGCATTGCTGACTGCATCTCTTGGGCTTTGCTGGGTTCTCTTAGGCTTTCTGCATTCAGCTGAGACCCAACACTGTTGTTCTTTCACGTATGATACAGACACTGGTTTTTTTGCAAGGGTGTAAATTACTCCCATCTAGTGACTCTCTTATGAAACACTTTCCTCCGCACAGGGAAGAAAAATGCAACTAAAGTTGGCAATTAAATGTTAGTACTTTATATACTATAGATCATTCCATCCATTAAACAAACAATTTAACTCCCCTTAACAGCATTATTGTCTGTTATTAGGATAATCAGCGTTCACATCCTATAACTCTACATTTCTATCTAATTAGCCTTTCTTTCTTACTACTTATTCCTATTTAATTAAGCTCAGCATCAAAGGAGAATTCTCTGTATTCAGCACTAGGAGAGGATTTGACCCTTTCAATACACAGGAGGGCTGAGGGGCTCAAGTTTCAAGCAATTGTCTTGGATATCTGCTAAGATTTCCTCCTGAGTCATTTTTTTAACTCCAGAGAAATTTGTGTCTGGGTAAGAATCTGTAGCTTTGACACCCTCCTGATTATCTCAGATTATCAAAGGGTTCCTCTATGTGTGGTGGCTACAGCTGGTATAATGACACTGATGTGGCTGTGTAGAGCATCTAACCACAGCTCCAGCAGCGCGAGGCCACGGTGGGGCCTAGAGCAGCTAGGACAGCCCATATATATAAATAATATGTGTATATGTGTGTGTGTATATATATATACATACATGTGCATATACATATATTCTTATTTAGCAACATATCTTCATGTCCCAAGAAAGGTACAAGATCTAATTTGAGTGCACATTAAATCTGGATCCAGTACTGCTCTGGTCTCAGTTGCTCAGTTGTCCAGATCAGCTGTTATGTGCAATGAGGGAGGGGGCTGGGTTGCTGTGGGGTCTCCATGAGGCAGTGGCACCATGTTCATGATGTGGTGGCTGCCACCGTGATTATTATCAAGGGGGGGATGAGATTGCTGCTCTAGCCCTTGTCCCCAAAGCCTTTCTGGCCCCAGGGACATGCTGCAAATATCACCAGCAAACCTGGCGTCATACACATGCCTCTGCATGGCATCCCTGGGAAAGACACCAGAGTTAGCAGTGCTGGGAATCTCACAAATGCCCATTGAGCGCTTTCCTGTCCTGACGCTGAACCAGTTGAACCTGCTTCTTGTGCTTTCCTACTATACATGTTGGCATTTGGGTGAAATCTTTGCATCTAAAGCAAGAGAGAAAGTCAAGACAGCGCAGGTGATTGAGCCAGTGTTGCCTTGGAAGAAGACCCCACCCTGAACAGGCTCACGTTACAACTTAGAGCAACACTGTGGGAGAAGGTTTTGACAATACCATTTTTTCCCTCAAGAAGAAAAGTTTATCCACCAAAAAAAGAAGAAAAACTCAAAATAAGTCAAAAGAAAGTCCACAGATTTTTAAATCCAGATCATCTCATCTCTCTAGGAATTTTATTCAGGTACCTCTGGGGTAAGGCGTTTATCTTCCTCCTGGGTAGAAAGGCAAGGAGTTTGGGTTGTGAAGGGCTCATTCTTTGTTCTAGATCTTGGGATATGGACCAAAAGCTGGGAATAGCTGGTTGTGTCATATCTAACCACGGCAAAAGAATGGATGCAGGTCCTCTTTTGCTTGCTTCCAGCCTCTAGCTGTGGCTGAGACCTTGAGCTATCTGAGGTAGCCTTACACTAGCCTGCTAGCTGGGTTTTGTCAATGAACATCAGTTTTGTGTGCAACTCCGCAGGCTTAGCTTGACAAACCTTTGTAGAGTTGCTTAGGCTTAGATCTTCTGACAGACATACTTTTAACTCAGGTTGTTGGCTAGTTAGCTAATGAGACTGACCTGTGAAATGGATGGGTACAGAACAGATCATGCGAAAGATTCTTCAGCTGTTAATGTCCACAATGCTATATACAAACCTGAATGAGGTTAGCCTGTGTTTTGAGCGCTGCTGTGACACTGAAGCTAGTATCAAGCCTGCTAATAGTGCGCTCTTGACATAAATGTATGTCCTGTTCTCTCAAACCCCGAGCCATGGGGTTTGCTGCAGAAGGCTGCCAATTTTTATATCTTCTCCTCAAACATTTACTGGGGATACCTAAGATACCCAACACAATAGCATCCCTGGAAAGCAGATTAAATAGCAGGCAGGGAACACCTTGGTTGTCACCACTTAGCATCCAAATTGTAATGGCTTTGAGGAATTGTCTGAGCCCCTTCAGAGTCCCTGAGCAGCTCTTACAGCTAGTACAGAGTCCAGAACAATCAGCGAATTGAGTTCTTTTTATTAACTTTAAAAGAAGACATCAGCCTCAGCCAGGAGAATAAAACCAATTTATGAGGCAATTAGCTCTGTGAAAACATTTCATTCTCCCTAGAGCAACCATCTGAGGAGCATCTTACTCCATCTGCACGGCCTCTTCCGGCCTCGGGTTTACAGCACACTTCATTTACCATAAATAATAATAATGTATAAACAAATAGCTTCCTGATGTGCATGTGGGACAGCTGGGAAGGTCTTCTTTGCCTGCAACTAGACTGAGCTGTTGGATTCCTCCCTGGACATACATTTACAAAAATGGTCTGATCACTTGATAGTGATTCATGTTGATGCTCAAGCTCTTTATAAGTGTTATCTTACATGGGCATTTCATAGGGTCTGCAAGGGGGGGGGTCAGTTGCAAGTGAAAGAGCCTGAGCTACAGGAAGCAGCCATAGGAGCAGACTCAGAGCTGTGTGTGCATTTTCCAAGTCCCTTTGCAAGAACTGCAGCTTTCTCAATTCATAGGAATTATCTGTTAAGGCTGCAAATCTGGAGAAAAGCTGAAATGGGGGGTCTTCCACTGTTGTTATTGTTCTGACCAAAAATCCCTTCTGAATGAAGAAGCAGATGCAGGGATGACTGTGGACCGCAGCTGACAGAAAAGCTTCATTTTTCTACTTGTGGGCTAGTTTAAAACTTCCAAATTTGGCTTAAAAGCAAATTGAGATGAAAAATCAAAGTTCAGCTTCAATGAACTGATTCAGAATATCATTCTGCCAAACTCCTATTTTATTTTCCTGTTTCAACATTTCCATTTTATTATAAACACCTGTTTTCTGAAATTAACTACATGATGTTATTTTGTAAGTAAAAACTGTATTGTCAAAACCCCCAAAACTCACCAGAACATTTTTACTATAAAAATTCTGAGTGAGGTTAGTGAAATTCCACAAAACTTTATGATTCTGTTAAATCAACATTTTTTGACATAAGGTTACCCAGCTGGAGAAATGCTGACCAGCTTTGCCTGGCTTATAAAAGGAGCACTGCCTGGGAGTTACTCCCAGGCTTACACTATTTTTACTTCCATCAGCAGGAGGGAATCTGGTAGGACTGAGTGAGAGTTAAGAAACCCAAGGGGAGAGAAAGTGCAATTGTCTGCTCAATTAGATGTGGTTGTATTAAAATAGCCAGGAAAAAAAGAACCAATTGCAGAATTCTTTAATATCAGTCAGGATGCCTGAAAGACAAAGATTTTGTTTCCTACAGAAATTTTCCAGGTGTTAAAATTGGGGCTTGAATCTCAAGAAGGATGTACCCAGGCCTCAAATACAATAGTCTTTGTATTTACTAGGCTATATTCACTGGGCTAAATAGATGAAAGGGCAGGGAAAAACTGATGAAAGCCCATGTTCAGAGTCGCAACTAGCACCAGTCCTGTTGATCCCTAGGATCTTGGAGCCAGTGGTGGATACAGTGTAGGAAATATGAATCCCAGCTAGACCTTCTCATCCTTGAATGTCCACTGCTGCCTTTGGTCCTTGGATTAAAGAAGAGATTCAAATCAGATTAATTTGGTTCTAGCTCGTTTTGGGTTAAGCCTGTTTGTAGTTTTAAATGCTGCAGTAATTTGAACTTGATTTTCTTGTTAAGAGCCAAACACAAAAAGATAGTGTATTATTTTTAACACTGTATTATCCTGATCTGCAGATACATAGTCGGGACATAGAAACTTCCAGTTAGCAGGGGTTTGGTTGGAGACATGCTTTTCCTCTGAAAAAAGCCCAACTTTTTAATGAAAGATAGGGCTAGAACCAAGGGTTAACTTATAAACAAACACTAACAAGACACACAGGGACTGAGTAGCCAAGTGTTGAAAGAACTGCATAGGAGATGTTGGAGAAGAAAGGAAGAGATGTTTGGTGGGAAGAAAATATATGTTCATCTTAATTAACAGGCCTTTGCAGATGTGACAATCTCACCTATCAAAGTGTAGCTGAAGATACTCCTGTGGCTTGTGTGCACATCCCTGCTGAGGCACCATCTATAGGTAGGCCATCACCCTTTGGGAATCAGGGCACCATATCATGCATTGCTCTTATCCCCTCTGAGATGGGGCACACCAGCTGTTGTGCAATGCTGCAAAACAATTTAATGTGGGAAACGCAGAAAAATTGTGGAAAATTGCATCTTCCCAAAATTGGAGGAGAAATGTGGGTAGACATACAGTGACCAGAGTGGAAGGAGGCCAGATCATTGGGACCTGCCTCCTACAAGGAGAGATCCTTGACAGTCAGCTTCCTCCTTTATGGAGTCACTCAGTGGCTTTTAACCTTTTCTAGCTTGAATTTATGGGACCCTCAAAATGTTCCAGTGCCAGGATAGAGCCCTGCAGGTCAAACTGCAGCTTGCTAGTCATAAGCTTGGTTTTACTAGTTACTTTTTGCAGATGCCTCAGCCTTCATCCATAGAGGACTGGTGAAACTTCATTCACTCAGCTCCTTGTAAACCTTTAACAGAGCACATACAGTCTCAGGAAGGCATGTATTGTCCTTTCCCACCCAAATGCATATCCAAACCTTGACAGATCTTGCAGGACCACAACCTCTGGCCCTGTGGCTGCAAGCCCTACAGAAGCAAGCTGCTCAGAAGGGGACAGTCTGTGTGAGTGACCCAGCTTTTTCAAGTTTTTCAGAAAAATGTCCCATGCAATTTCCAGTTGCACATTTTCCTAGTAATCCACACTGCAGGTTAAGTGCAGAATTCACAGTGACTCAGAAGTACTGTTATCAATAACTCAACCAGTCCAAGTCTATCAATGACTTCCAAGAGATTTTTTTTTTTAATCTTCTCCTGCCCCACTTCTTCCTCCATTATTGAGTTAAAGGTCTGGTTAACATCTCCTTTGAAATAATTCTGCCTTTAAATTTTGATGACTCAATGTGTCTAGCCAAGGCTCTGTAAAAGCTTTTAATTCTAAGCTTTGTGGGGTTTACAGTTGGTTAAACCTGTAATGCCTTTTTTCTTTCCTGCTTGAACTTTCTACTGTTTTGGCACTCTTCAGCTCCTGCAAGGCCTAATTTAGGCTCCATCAAAGCACTTGAACAAGAGGAGGAATAATTCCTCCCCTTACCCCATCTACTAATGCATGTGTAAATGACACTGTCAGTAAAGGGATTGATTATAGCTTGAGAAGGATACAGCCCTCTAAGATATCAGCTGTTATGGCAGCATCATTCTCTAGGGAGGCTGTAGCAATTGAAATGCATCCTGCGTGTGTGTGTGTTCAATGCACCATGCACATCTGACACTAAAGTTATTTCTGCCTGTGTCGTTCCCAGCCCTGTGCATAGAACTGTTAATTTTATATCTAAGCAACTTTGATGTCTTGGTCCATATGACCAGGGACATAGATGTTTAAACAAGTCAGACAAGCATTGCTAACCTGTGGCCTTAGAGGGAGGATGTGGACTTAGCCTAGTTTTTAAAGCTGAGGGGTTGTTTTATGGCCAGAGCTGCTGCCCACCATCATACTTGCCCAACAAAAGGATCTTGAGCTGAACAAGATAAAATCACTCTCTCCGTGGCTAAAGGTGAATGATTACATTGGCACAGGGATAGTAGCAAAGATACCAGCTTTTCAGCAGCCCTTGATGCTGCCCTGGTCTGCGGGACAGTCAGCCAGGGGAAGCCTTTGCAATGTGACCCTGCTGCGTGGGGCCATGCTGTGTTTCGTAGCAATGACAGTTCTAGAGTGCTTCTGCTTTGCCAGCCTTCAGGTGTAAGATAAGCTCTAATCAGTTGCTTGGAGGGGAGAGGAAGAGGGGGAAAAAAAAGAAAAAGAAAGAAAAAAGAAAAAAGGGTGAACGGATACACTGTGTCATACCTGGAAACCATCTTTTGCTATCTGTGGTGTTACATGTATTGGCTTTGACAGGCTGCTTAGTTGTCTTCTGGCCAAATATTCCTGTGCTGATGTACAAAAGCTGTCCCACTTTGATACTTACTCATACAAATGTTAGCACTGTTATATTGGAAGCAGCTGTCAGCTGGATAATTGCACAGAGGCTGCTAGGTTTTTGTGCCGATCAAGAAATGATTCAGACATCCTGGTGGGAGGCTACGGCGTAATGTTTGGGCTGGATTTTCAAAGGTGTTTAGGTGCTGGAAGATTCAGATAAGTGCCTGGGGGGATTGATAGTGTCTAATGCTTACTGGAGTCGATGGGCGTTTTGGTGCCTGAGCTGCCTCGATCCTTTTGCAACTCCCATTTGCAAGATGTTGGTAATTCACCCTGCGTCACGGAGAGCTGGCAACTACAAAAATTCCTGATGCCGAGGTACAGCAAACACAATAAATCTACAATCTGATGGGTCTGCTGTCATTGAAAAATTTGGATCAGAGGTCTTTGAAATCTCAGATATCATCTGTGAGGAAGGAGTGGATAGGGAAAGACAGTTCAGCTAGATGGGGCTTCAGAAGAGCTGACTTCAGTCTTTACCCTCACCCAGACTTGCTGTGGGATCTCAGGAGGTCATGAAAGCCCCAGCCCTTGAGAAGGTAAAAGTTACAGCTGGTTTAGAGGTCTCTTGCCTCAAGTCCTATTTAATCCCTAAACAGGTTTTGATTGCCACTATGCGCAATTTCCATCAAGAGCTACTAACACATTGCTCCTCTTTAGATATTTGGATAAAACATGTTTTTCTGTGTATAGAAGATTTTATATCCCTCCTGCTCCCCCAGTCTGCAGGGAGAAGCCCAACCCTATGCCTGGGCTCAGCTTGAATGGCAGGCAGTATTCTTTGGAGGCATTTTGCACATGCAAAACTTTTCCTCCAAGGCCTCATACCTGCATAATGGTCCCTTATGGGAAATCATCACTTGTGGCATTTCTCACCTGCACAGTTTTGCATCAAAGTGGATGGAGGGGGTTATCTGTTCTGGCACCCTTCTGCCAAGAGCACCTGTTGCAGGCTGGGGTCATGGTTACCCCCTCCTTGCTGGCTGGCATTGGGTGGTAACCAGGGGCTTCCTGTGGGATTAGCTGGGCTCCTTCTTATCTCCTTAAGTGATACTGTCCACATTGTCTCAGCAGGGAATCTGTCACAGAAAACTCAGTACCATCCTAGGCTGACGTGTGTCTCCTGCTTGTTCATCTTCCTCTCAGGACAAGCTGTAAAAACCATCTCTCTCTTATAAATACCATAAAAAACCCACCTTTCTTATAAATGCCATTCCAGAAGGGATAAAATGTCTTTCACCAATACCAGAGGCAGCATTATAAGACTTTACTCCTTCAGATACCAGGAAGGATAGGGCAGCAGGCCATCTTCAACTGTTGGACACACAGAACCAAGGGCATCCTCCTCTTTGGGCACCATCAAACTTGATGCTTTCTTACAACATTCAGATCTTGCTCACCTCTTGGTACAACCTTGGATGCAACCGGTTTTGGAGCTGGGCTTAGACAAAGGTAAGCTCTTGCTTACAAGCAGTTCCTTCACAGATCACATAGGACCTAGCACTATTGCATGGAGGGCTTTTGCTGTGGTCCTTCTACTGCTGTCATGTCATGGTTGCTTTCCTTCAACACAGGTGTCCTGTGCAGCTCTTATCTCTTCAATGTGTCTCAGCCCAGGTTTGGGGGAAAAATCAGAGCAAAGAGAAGGCCAGGGAGCCCACTAAAAAGGCATGCTCCCCACATTTAGCTTCCTATTGGGGCTTGAAATTGGCCTACAGGTGATGTTGGTCAGCGTGATGGGATGGAGGAAAGCTAATGGGCCTTATCTCAGCTGGGGAAACAGGCTCTGTAATTAGGATAAAGCCCTGGAGCTGTCAGCTTTGTAATTTCTTTTCTGCTTTACTTAGTATTTGGAAGCAAGTTGTGTTGCCTGTTCCTCAGAGGATAAAAGCTGTGCTATCTGAGGCTGGGTCAGGCCCAGGTGTGTGGTCCATCCATCAAATGGAAAAAGGTAGAGGATAATGACCACTGGGCTGGCTTTTCAGCAAAAAAAAAGAAGATGAGGCTACCCCCTCCAATGAAAAGGAGGAAGATGAGAAGCTGGGGAGAGTGTGTGTTACAGTCATTAGCACAGCGTTTAAAAGAACTAGCAGTGGCCTGTATTTTAAAGTCCTGTCGGTAGCACTTAATAGCCTTGGCTTCCCACAGAATTCCCTTAGCCTGTTTGCAATTCCTTCTGGCAGTTAGACTGCTAGATTTATATGATTTTACAGGGGTATGAAAGAGTTGCTTTGCTGCACAGCACCATTTCCCTGTAATGGATTCTGTGACAAAACAAATTTCAGCGGTGTAAAAGTGCCCAGGCTGCAGGTCCAAAATAGTCCATTTGCAACACTCCATGGTGAGTGAAAACTACAGAAGTGGTTATACCCACACTGTAAAAGATAGCAAAAGAAATAGGATCAAGCCAGGCGCTTATAAAGGGACAGATTTATGGCAGTGACCCATGCATTATAAGGAGTATGATTCTTTTTGCTCCTGAACTCAGCCCAATGTTAAAGAGCCAGTGCATTGAACACTTCATGGGCTTGGCAGACAAGATATTTTTGGTGGCTTCCTGGACCACCTTTGGGGGAACCTGTATGTCTTACTGACATGCTTGTGCAAGGGCATATTTCTTCTTTCCAAATGGGTTGGCCCATGTGGGTCAGCATGCAAAATGGTCCTGGAGAGGTGGCCAGCTGCCCCGGGAGCAGCATGACACAGAAGCCTCTCTCCATGTTAGGGTCTGCCAGGCAGCTGCAGGAGGCAGCTGTGAGCGGGGAAGGATGCGTGAAGGGTGGCCTTGGAGGAAAGGGAGCAGCACATTGCAGGGAGGGAGAAAGGGTCTTACAGTTAAGGCTGAGACAGAGCTGCAGCTTGTGGTTAAAAGTCCAAAGGGCATTCATATAGGGGAACAAGCAAAGACTCTTTCCCTTAAACATTTGACATCGCATCTGTTTTGAAATCACAGATTTTCATTCCTTGAGGAAGGTTGGGAGGTTCAGCAACAGCAGATACGACATGAGATGACCTCACAGTGTTGTGTCCATCACTGCATGATAGCTTCAAATATCAGGGCAAGACCAAATCTATGGTTACTGCTGGGCAGCACACACAGGATGCAGCTGATCCATGTGTGCAGCCATTTTGTGTTTAAAGAACTACTAGGAAGTCTGCAAAGCTGGTGCTTCTCCTGACTGAATGGCCACTGACTGAAGGGCCTACATCTGTGAGAATGGCTGGAGAATATATCTATCTACTGCCCTTGAAAAAATGCCTCTTTATTCTGCTGCTGTCTTGTTGTGGGTGAGAAGCTCTTTCTAGCAGGGTCCCAATCCACCCCTGCCTCCATAAAAGCTTCTAAAATTGGGTCCCAATTGTGTAGAAGCAAGCATGAATATTGTTTGAGTAGATGGATTGTCTGTCCATACCTCATTCAGTCGTGAGACAATGACAGTCCCTCTGCCAATGGTGCAGGTTTCCTTCATCACAGCTGGAGTTAAGGCAAATTTCAAATTAAGTTAGTCAAATTTCCAATTCTTCTTCACCTTCTGCCTATGCAGAACAACCAGGGAATCTGGATTGACAGACTGGTGTTAGAGCTGCCCCCGACAGGCTTTTATCTAGACAGTGCAGATAGATAGTGTTGATGTTTTACCTGGACTTTAGGAATAGCATACATCTAAGTTACCATAAATACTTACAGTAGAAGATGTCTACAGCTAAGCTAGCAGTTCAGTGCCCAGATGAAGTTGTCTCTATTGGCTGTAGAGTAAATTGAGACTGTTAGCTCAGATACGGATAGAGCTAGAAAGAGCTCTATGTGGGCTGGAGTAGATGCATGAGCTAAATTTCACCATGCCTCGACAGAAACAGCTTGAGTTGGCCCGTGAGCCTGAAGGATTGGAGTTTGCCATGTTCGTACCCTGCTGACAAGTACATGCATTCACATAGAGCAGAGAAGTAGTCATGCTACCTTTTTGGACACATGACTTCAAGTGGAAATTAGGCTTGCCAGGTCTGTCCTGTTTTCTAAGCCAATTTTAGCCCTGTTCCTCTCCAGCCCTGTGGGTATCACTGGAGAAAGGTGACTTTTAATAGTCCACATTACATTCCAGTTCAACCACCTGATGTAAGACCCAGACAGTCAATATTCAGCCCAAATCTCAAGTAAGTTCCTATGTGTGACTGACCAATCATATGCATGTACTCTCACAGAGCAGAACATCACCCCTGTGAGTGCTGAATGTGTGGGGCTAGGGTAACTTTGAATGATGGGATATATGCAGAGGGACATGCTTCCTGGTCAGGCCTCCAAAACAAGCCAATCTGCAGATGCAGCTCTCTGTGAGTCTGCAGATTATGAGTGGCTGGCCTGGGAGCACTGAGTACATTCTCACTGCTGTAAGCTCATGGTGAATGGAGTATTGTTCCTGGGGTCACGCACCATCTGTGGCTTCTTTGGTGCAAACCCAAAGGTGTGCAGGGATGAAAGTGTCTTCCTGAAGCCAGAAGAAGTTTGAGAGCTTTCTTCATGGCTACAGAACTGCTGCCTCAACCAGGAAACACCAAAGATCCTCTTGCCTTATGCTGCTAAATCTCTTGTTCTCAGCATGGCAGTTCTGTCTTGCTAGTCTGCAGAAGAGCTCAGGGTGGCAGTGCTGCTATGTGGTTTGAACCATTCCCTGGGTTGATTTCTTTTTCTTGCTGATGCGCAGGGAGTTGTATCCCCACAGGGAGCATCAGGGGTTTCACATGAAAAAGACACAGGCTAAAACTGCAGAAAGCAGTGCCTTGCCATGCTGGATTTAATTAAGGGCATGCTGAAAAAGTCCCTGTTTTGTTACACCTCTTTGCAGACAAACTGTTGGAATTCAATTGGTCTTACAGCAAGGCTGTGTTCAGGCTCACATCTGGCAGTATTAAATCACTGCCTTGTAGGAAGAGATGGTTGTTTCCATTTTCTGCATTTGTGTGGCTGTATGTGTCAAACACAGTTTCTGCTACAACAGATAGAAAAAATATGAAACTCTTGTAGGAAACATTGGAAAGGAGCAGTCTAAAAGGCTAAAATCTAAAAAGCCATTAATTGTTAGCACTGCCCAATCCAAAGGAAACTACGGCTTGAGAATGACAGCACTCTGTCTCCCCATCAAGGCTGTCAGTGGACCTTTGCTGTGGCTGGGAGATGGTGGTAGCACATCTATCTGATACGGACACAGTCCTGTGGTGCACAGATTGCTGTTTCACTTGTGTTCTCAGCGCTGACCCATCTCCTGGGGATGACTGCCAGTGCTTCACGCATCTAAGAAGCTTCAAGCAACTGATACACAGAAGCAAAATCTGCCTACTATGTTTGATTTATTTTCCTGTGTAATTTGTAATCTATGAAATCTATTTATCTACATAATCTAATCTACCCACCTAATTAGATATATCTGTATAAATAGAGATGAAGGCAATGATGCCTCATGTTTTTTTCTAGGCACGTCTTCTTTAACCACCCAAAAACATTGTCCACATTGATTTTAAGGGTTTCCCATGTTTCTTTCAGATTTCCAGTATAGTCTGAGCTAAGGTACCTATGCTGCATAGTTACTGTTTCCCTGAGCAGCAGATCTGCTGTGTGGATGCTCTGTGCAGTTGATGTGGAACCTGTGGCCTGTGTGCTTACAAGCATGTATGTTTGTCCAGGGACTCCTGGATGGAAATAAGGCGGCCGTCAAGACACGTAAATAGATATAGAAATATATCTATGTGTATCTATTTAATGAAAGCAAACACCCATATACAGTGGCTGAAACGGAGCTGTTGGTGTTACAGTGGTGAATTTCAGGAGTCCTGGTAGGAATGTGTCCCTTATGTGTTGTGTAACGTGGCATGTAAGCAAGTATGTATGTAAGTAAGCTGTGAGTTTCCTCTCTGTAATATGTCACTCAGGGTAATTCCAGCTCTAGAAGTAGAATTGTACATAGTCTATTCTGGAATAGTGACAGATTTAAGGCCTGAAATATCCTTGAAGCTATGTTGATTTGGGAAGAAAAGCATCTCCATTTGTTCTTGGTTGAATCAGGGCTTCCCCTGAGCTTTGGCAAAGCCCAAGACAGTTGGCTTTTGTATGCTGACTTCTGTTCCTGCCCAGCCAGAGGCTTCCCTTGCCAGCTCCTTTCTCCTTGCTGTGCTCTGGCTCTCCTGTTCGTGCTGTAGGGTAATAACCCTAAGCCATAAGGGAGATTAATTATTGTGCTTATATAGCACAGTGTCAGCAGTGCTTTAGGTAGAGCTGATCATGGTGGCGGGTGACCATTTGCACTCCTTTCCACCTGCTACTGTGTGGAGTCAAACTCAATGTTGCCAAAGGGGAAATGTCTCCATCAGCGAAAGGGCATTCACTTTCTATTCCTGTGCTCCCTTTCCCAGGCATAAGCCAGCAGGGGTATTTTGCCAAGGCTTTGGAGACTCTTGGGCTTGAAAAGAAAAAGGGCAAAGCACAAGGAATAAGGAAAAGTAACAATTTGTAAAATGGAGCCAAATGCAGTTTTCTGCGATTTGCAAACCCTACAAAATCCAGGCAGGGTGTTTTATTCCTTGGAGCAGGGAAAGCACTTGCTTTTTTGGAGGATGAGGGATTCTGCCGACTTTCTGCAGCACAAGGCTCCTCTGCTGTGCTGTTTCTGCTGCCAAGAGAGAGGAGGCATGAAGGCTCCTGCTTAGCTGGATGGCCAAGAATGTCTCCAAAGCATCAGATTTCAAATCAACAGTTTCAATCTTTTCTATCTGCCTGAGTTGCTTTTCCTTCATGTTCCTTTTGCTGTTTTTCTCCTTCTAAATCCTCCCCTCCTTTTCCCTGATCAAACCCTTTCTCTCATGGCAAACATCATTACTACAGCAGGCAAAGTGAAATACACCTCAGTCCCAGGGAAGACAGAAACCCGAGAGGGAAGGGCAAAGAACAGCAAACAAAGAGGTTTGCAGAATGCCAAGACAGCAATGGCAGTAAGAAATACAAGACAGAGCTGTTAACCACACAAGGAAATAAATGCTCCTGTGGGAAAAATCATACACTAATGCCTATTAGCTTAATAGCCCTGTGGTTTAGGCAGAGGGCTAAGAGATAGGGGATCTGGGCTCCACATGCTGCTCTGCTGCAGACAGGCTGTCGCTTGGGATGCTTGCTATGCCCTTGAATGTCTTTGATTTCAGTCCTGCCACCCTCCAGTGTAAAATGGAAATCTTTTTCTTTCGGGTCTGCCAGGTGCAGGCAGAGGCTAGTGAAGTCAGGGTGGAGCCCACGCTGTTATCAGGTGTAAAAGTTCACCGTGTGAGTGTGTGGAGTCTGATCTCTCCCCAGATGCCCGTATTGTGGCTTCTCCCCTCCCGTATTACTGTCTGGAAGTTGGAGCTGAATGAAGAACTGCAGGACTTCTTTTCAGAAAGACATTGCACACAGTGTGCCCACTTAAAAGCCAAAGTACTGCACAGTTATTTGTTGGTTGCTGGGAGTGCTGGGACTGAATCTTGGAGCAAAAAGGCCATAGCAAAAAAAGAATGAAAGGGAAGCAAATGATAAAAACAGTCCAATGGAGACCTTCAACAGTACCAATATACCAGTAAGTTTTATGAAGGAAGAAAAGGAAAGATTCCCCTGGAGAAAGGATAAAGAAGCAGGTTATGACATACTTTGCTTTGTAACATTTCCTGAAAAAGAGCCAAGGGCATTGTTTTCTGCTTTAATATTTCACGTTAAACATTAAACAGATGAAGGCAAGAAGGCTGACTAGCCATGAGTTAATCCTAAAAGCAGCGATTTTTAGGATGAGGAGTAGAGGGACTTTACTTGTTATTATTAGATTTTTCTGCTCACAACAGACATGTTAATATATTTTTCTGTTGGCTGCTGCTGTTTTCTTCTTCGACTGTTAAAACCCCTCTTTCGATAGAAATACCCTACTTGGGACAGAGTCTGCTCATATTTAGCAAATGGCCTGAAGATGCTGAAGATTGAGTCACTCGGTCTGCAGCAGGCAAGTAACTCTAAGCACTGCAGAGGCTAGATTTGGAGAGGTGCAGGGTTAGTTGGAGGTAAGTCCCCTGCTTAGCTACTAACACCGGGCTTTCAGGGCAGGAATGTATCAGCTCCAGGCATCATTTTGTTGTGGAAAGAGTGAGACCTTAGGGAGGAGAAGTAGCAGCGATGAAATTCTGTATTATGGGTTATGAACTGAGCAAGAAAATTTTAAAGGAGAGTGGTTGACTTGAGGACCAACTTGTAGCCCTAGGTATGGGACCTTTCTCCAGTTCAGATTTAGCCTTCTACCTGTGCCAAGGCTTAACACAAAGGTAATTGTTAGCAAATAGGTAGATGGTGATGAGATGAACAGGCTTAAGCACCATAGTGGAAAGACCTGTCTGTAATATTCACGGTGTTGCCAAACACTGCAAATGCTTCATTGGGCTGAATATTAATTAAACCGCTGTTCACCAGTGCTTTTTACATTGCTTAAAAAGGAAGGGCAAGGTTCTCTACACCTGGATATTTCTGCAAGCATTAGGGTGAATTTTGAACAGACATTAAAAAAGAGTGAAGTTTAATATTTTTCCTCTTATGACTGTGTCATATCAGATTTACTGCCTTGTAGTGGCTGGTGAGAAACTTATTAGGAAATAATACTTGTACCTCAGAGCTGGGGTATTAATTTTTAATCAGTTACTTATCTGAGATGATGATGGAAGTGGAATATCAAAGATGGGCAAATAGTGTCCCATATTTTCTTTCTTCAGGCTTCATTTCTTTTCCAACTTGCCAAAATAACCCTGGGACAGCCTTCTGCATCCTGATAGTGTGCGAACATCTCCCATCTCTAATGCATTCATTATCGCAGTGTCACTATAAGGTTACAGATGAGGAGGTGAAGGCAGAAAAGAGACTTAAATCCTTTGATTTCAGTGGGAATTAATTACCAAAAGAAGGTTTATGGAGTTTAATATACATAAACAGAAGACAGAGGCAGAGAAAGGGAGCTCTATCTTGATCTAAAAAGGGCAACCAAAGCAATTGTGCAGCCACATCACAGGACACCCAGGGTATATTGGTATGTGCGGTATGTGACTACTTCCAGAGAGGCACGTGCATGCAGCCCTGGTTCCTGGGAGTGTCTTGGCCTTACTGCTGTGCTGAGTATCCTTACTACAGCCCAATGCTATTCACTTGTGTGTTACACCTGGATTCAGCTGTGCCATGTGGGTCTCTCTGGGCTTTCCCACGAGGTGGCTACCTGTGGCTCTCACCTGTCCTGAATGCTCCCATCAAGCTCTGGAGAAGGAGCTGCTGCTTTTCCCCTGGCTACCCTTTCTACTTGGCCGAGCATATTCTTCCCCCCTGAAGTGAAGCATTTGTTGCCTACACATGGTAAGACTGAAAAGTCAGCATCTGAGGATAAAAAGTGAAGAGAAAAACTTGCTCCAGTTGCAGCTATAGGCAGGGAACAACATACCCAGCTAGGCTGAGAGCTGGTCAGAGGAACACCGATCCTCAGGTCCTGACTGCATGAAGTCTCTGGCAAACTGACATTACCACAAATGGCCAAATGATCTTGCTTTTTAATATCTCATCTGAGGAAATGGCCTCTCCACCCTCCCTCCCCCATCCCCAAGCTGAAGTAATGTTGCCACTGCTGTGAATCACAAATGCCATTTTTCTGCAGCAAGTCAAGCTTCTCCTTGAAAACTTCCCACACAGTTATGAAGCAGCAAACATTGGCTTTCAGAGAGCAGGTAAGATGAGAGCCTTTGGTGGTAGGACTTTGAAGGAAGACATTCATATGTATACATATATGAACAGATGTTACATACATGTTCACTCTTGCTGAGTGCTCCACGAGCACTATCCATTTTAGGTACTGAATGAGACTGGGCTCCGGTGGAGAAAAGACCTTTATTTGATCCTGGAATTAGAATGTGTGTCCTTGTTCCCACTGTGAAGCTGAACTAGGGTTTGTTTTCAAAAAAGGCTTAATGCTTCATTTGGCTTTGTAATCTTTCTCTCTCCCTCTTCTTTTTTTTTTTAATGTAGCTTTCTATTGTGACATACTCACAAAAAAGTTTTGAGTCACCCTTATTCTGAATCTCTGTATCTCAGCTACATTGCTGTGTTTACTGTTGTGTGGGCTGGGGGAACATAGTCCCCAGCTTTCTCCAAAAAATGCATAACAAAAGAGCCCGCTGCAGTTGATGAGTGAAACTTTTTATGCGTGTGTCTGTGCCTATGTGCACTTTATCCTCAGAAAATACAGATCGGCAGCCTACTGTTTGATGAAAGAACTTTGGAGCTCGAATAGCAAAGCAAGCAAACAACAATGGGAAGTGTAAAATAGACTTTTTCTCTTTTCCTTTTTGGCCTTCCTGATTTGTAAAGACATTCTCCCGCCAGTCAATACTGGTGCAGTTGTATAAATGTAAGCTGTCAGGTGACTAAGAAGAGAAAAGTGGAAGTAAAAAGTAAAGCAGTGAGTCTGAAGGTTGTTTCATTCATAATGATTATTTGCAATATACTGGATTATAAGAACACAGGGTGTTTTCACAGGAGGTCACTCTGTGGCCATTGCCCCTTGAGGGCAAGTCTCGGAGCTCAAAGAAATCACAAAGCCAACTTCATTTCCTGCTCCCTCCTTGCAGATGTGCTTTTCGTGGTCATGGGTGGAGGGAAGACTCTGTGTGTGATGTAAAGGCCTATAGGGGTTAGAGGTAAGTGTACTTTCATTCTGTCCTTCTGCAATGCTCATAGCTAGCACAAACCAAGGTTGCCGGTCCCTCCCTGTTATGCAAAGCAAGTATTAGTGCATCTCAAAGTAAGTTTTATGCACAGACTTCAGCTTGTGACTTAGCACAAGCAGAAGGCCAGAGCTGGCGAATGCAAGGTGACAGTCCTCTGGAAAAGGGCTGTGAGATTTTTTTCCACCTGAAAAGAGACTTTCTGAGAGGAAAAGGTGCCTTGTTGTTTTCTGTTTCAAAGAAGTTTAAATGGGGAGACAGAAAACACTTCCTAGTTCTCACCAGTCCGACCTCCTTGTGCGACTACTTGGACACTTTTTGTGGAGCTGAAACCAGTGATTTGACCACTCTGCGTTACTCAAGTTAGCATTTGTCTCCTAGAAACTAGCCAAGGGGGTCTTCTGTTACAGTCACATTCAGGTTTGGGTGGATGAGTGTTGCCGCCTCTAATTGGAGAGGCTTAAAGAAAGAAAATCGAGCTTTGAAATTCTCAGAGTCTGTTGAAGATGCTTTACAGACCAGGGGACTTCCTAGTCTGTTTAAGTAAGATCCAGATGTCTGAAGCAACATTGCTACTTGTTGCTGTGTCCCATTACTTACACAGGCCATAGGGATGAAGCTGTCACCAGTCCATCTGGCCTGGAAGAGAAGGGAGAAATCTTCCCTGATTTCAGAAGGACAAATGTCTATTGGCTGAACTGTAGGTGTGCTGGGCTCCTCAAAAAGTGGTCTCTCTTTAACAGTTCACCTTTCTCTGAAAGATCAAAAGAGATTCAAGAAACATGGAAAAGTAGGAAAATAAAGCCAGGATTTATAAGCAAAAAGCTTATTGCATATCAGGTCTGAACCCATCCTCTGGTTTACATTTCACTGCTCGTCTTTGGAGAAAATTCAGTCCTTAAGTTTGCTTTCTCTTTTGCACTGAACACAGCAATTTTGTTCATCTTATTCAGATTCCAGACTCAATTTTTCATTCTAAGGCCTGTGCTGTTATTTTCCATCCAGCCAATTTTATAGTTAGAAAAGGTATATTTGAGAGGCTGACCTGATTTGCTCTTTCCCTCTTGGGAATAATGTGTGTGATGGTTTTTAGAAAAATGAAAAGAAAAAAAGCTTTTCCGTATACCAATGGGCAGGGGGAGAAAACATGGGTTTTTTTTAAAAGAACACACATCCTAAATGCTGTAATCTGGTGCTGACAAAGAATATTCACAGACTAATTTTCTTCTGTTTCAGCCTTCCTTTAGCCAGTACAAAAATTATTCATGACTCTCCTCTTCCCAGCAAGTTTGACAAGCATTGTCTCAAGCTGTGCACTTTCCTCACTACTAATATGTACCATTTATGGAAGTTTTGACTTTTTTTTGAATATTCTAACACAAAAGATTTTTCCAAACAACCATAACTTTTTTGTCTGTTTCAGGCCCATCTGATACCCCCTTGTAGGTCTCCATGAAAGGCGAATAGACATACATGGAGCATAAAGAGGAGACCAGGCAATTTTACACATCCCCCCCGCCCAAAGCCTGCCTCAGTAATCTGTCAATAAAATTGGATTTTTGGTATCTCTTTAACACTCCAAAAAGTAAACCCATTTCATAACATGTATCATTTTCTAAGGTAATTTAAAGAGAATACCTTTCACTTTTAAATTGCCCTTCGGCACATTTGAAACTGCTGTTGTTTTCTGAAAGCTCTTGGCATTTAAAACTGCTTTATATGAAGGAGGAGGGGGAATTAAAAAAAAAAAAAAGGCTCACAATCTTGTCTACTTCACTTCTGCCCAGAGGTTTTCAAGTGAGTGGGAACACGCAGACAAATGCATTCTGAAGAAAATCTCATTTCAACCCTAAATGGTGCTTCACAATTTCCAATTCATGCTGTTGCCATTTTTACAGGAATTGATGGCTGCCATTGTTATCAAAGCTGACAGGCCTCTAGTAGGTTGCACAATCAGCGCAACCTGCTTGAGCCTTTCATTATTCCCGAGTGGCAGATTCTCATGATATCTCTCTTTTATAGGCATTGCTCAATTTTATTTCGCATTTGACATGGCTCCTCCACTTTCTCACTGCTGGGGTGCTGAGATAAAACGACTCCTCTAAAGTTAAAGGAACAACAGCTCCAATTCATGCTGAATGTGGTTGGTGGCTTCTGTGCAATTTGTGCATTTTAAATCAAATGCTGGTCAGTTTATCAAAATTAACAGTTGGGTAATTGCCCAACATGTGGATTCATTCTTCCCAGCCTTGTCTTTCAGACAGTGTTTTCTGGCTGGGCAACATGAAGGAGAATATAGCGTTCTCTATCACAGAAATGCAAGTGAACTCTGAAAGCAAATCCAAATCAAAGGTTTGGGGACTTTTGTTCTTGTGCTTGAAAAAATAAAGAGGACAGTGTTTCTGCTGGGTCAGTTTTGTCTAAAGATCTCTGTCTTGTCTCAGCTGGCAGGACCCAAAAGGGTGCTGAAGAATTCAGGAATGACCAAACTAGTGATCAGATTAAAAAAATAAGATGAGTAGAAGTGGGATGAATGGGGAGTGCCAGCAGCCCAACTCTGCAGGAACTCAAAGGAGCTGAATAGAAGATAAAACTCCCTGCAGTGGCGAAGTATTAACCTGCTCTGAGTACAGTTTAGGCAATCTGAAAAAAAAATTTTTTTTCCTCTAAATTTTCATCACAAAAACTCCATCCAGAAGGCTCTCCTCTGGCCTGAATAGGAACTATGAATGTCCCAATGAGTTCGTTGTATGACATAGATGGCACTAAGGGGTGAAAGAGGAAGGCCTTTGACTACTCCTTCATAAACCTTCTTTCCCACTATTCTACTGTACAAGATTTGGCTAATGTCAAATGGGAGATTCCTGGCAGATTTGGGAAGAGATATGCCAAATCCTCTGATGTCATCCCAAAGACCTTGTATCTGGGATCACTGGATTCCCACACGATTCTCACTTTGCTTTTGCCTTCAGCCGCAACTGTACTTTCAGCATAATTGCTCTTTCATCTAATCTGATATTGCTTTTAAGTGCTTTTTTGTTTGTTTGTTTGTTTGTTTTTAATATGAAGAGAGCTTCTCTATAAGGAAGTGGCAGGTGACCAGTATTATAGGCTGTGTCTGTCCTTTTGCTCAGTGGTTGAACTGCAATGCGAGTCTTCCAGCCATTGGACTTGGGGACAACTTTCTGAAGGTATCAAAGCCTAAAGGCATCAACTGGGACATGAGCCCAGCTGTGTAAATGCAGTTTGGTAGCTATTAGGTTCTTACACACGTGGGGTGGGGGGGAATCTGGGTTTCTCCACCAAACCTGGCTTTTCTTAATTTAGTTCAAGTGTAACCAGTTTCTGCTGAATGCTGCAAGTTCAAATCCCACTCAGCTGGGACTGAATCCATTGGTATGTGTGTACCCCTTTTGGCTGCAATGTCTCCAGTGCACTATCCTCAGTTTTCAGCGTGGAGCCTCAGGAACCACAAGTAGCTCCCAGATCTTGGCAGTGATCCCACCACTCAGGGGTCAAAGAAGAGAAGAGCCACTGAAACCATTGCCAGGCTGTGATGCCATGAGGGCTACACGAACACTGAGGAAGGTGGATTTCCCATAGGGGAGTGCCCACTGGATGATATGGGTGAGTGTAGCAGTTAATGAATGCCAGTCAAACAGGGATGCAAGAGAAAGCAGGGCACAAGAACCCAAGAACTAACATACTCGAACTGTCAAGGGAGATGTCTCCCCCAGCTTCCTGTCTTGCTTTGCGAGGGCATCCAAAAACCAGGCCTTGCACGGCGTGAGCCTTCCTTCCTGCTTCTGGTGCTTGGGATCATGGCCATAAGGGAAGATCTATTGCTTAATAGAAGTAAAGAAGGGGAGCAACAACCTGCAGGTAAATTAAGAAAAATATTGTGAATAAATAAATTAGTGAGGAGATATTGACAAATAAGTAACTCTGCAGCCCCTAGTAGCACGATTGCCATAAATACTCAAGACAAGATTGGCAGGGAGGGATAATAACTTTTATTGTTAGATCCAGGGCTATACTTAGGGGAAAAAAAAGAAAAAACAAGCTCGTGGGCATAACAGCCTTTCTTTGGGTCTGAAACAGAAGTAGCAAACTCCTAGGTAAATAAACATTAGGGACAATTGCCCTAGTTTTATTCAATTACATAATCAGTTAAACAATTAGAGAGGAAGTTGTTGGTAAAATCTCAGAAGCAGGTGGGAACCATTCAGGTCTGATTTCCCAAGACATGTTTTCATGATGATAGTGAGTCAGGTATTCAACCCCCACCTTTCCCCTTGCTGTTTATTTCTGGTCTTATTGTAGCTATAGTGATGCTGTTGCTTGTGCAAAGGTGCTGTGACCAAGGCTAGGGAAATGAGTGGGTTCAAAAATAACTTGTGAAAAAATTCTCTTTTAAGCTTTTTCCTCTAAGTCACAGCACAACAGTGGGAGTAGTAAGAGAGGGAAGTCACTTCTGAAAATTTCACCTCATTACCCTGTTGCTTCTAGGAGAACTAGTTCTATGAAAAGCTGATGCCCTTTCTGCTCGGCTGGACCTGGTATCACTAGAAATCAGCAGAGAGAGAAAGGGCAGGCTGGCCATTTTTGTGCCATGTAGGACAAGTGGTGTTGTATCAAGGGCCTGCTGTCCAAAGACTGTCTGTATCACATAAGGTGGAGCCAAAGATGTGACACAGAAAGACCCTAAAGGCAGGAAGATGTTTTGTGATGGACATAGAGAAATAGGTACATGAAAAGATGTATATTCAAGAGGCCCAGAGCTCAGGGGAGTGCTTTTTTCTGAGTACAGAATTTGAGATGGACTGTTATTATTTGCTTTGTTTTTCTGGGAGAGGTTTTATAATAATAATGGGTGAGCAAATCAATCATTTAGATCCAGCAATAGAGTCTGAGCATGTATATTTACTGCATAAGGATCATCATAACTGTATGAATCTATATTTAAAAAAAAAAAGCATTAGATTTGAAGAATGATGGCCTTAGGATGACCATCAGGGGGGTGAACAAATGCAGCTTCTGTTCTCAGGGCTGCTACAGATTTCCTGCATCTCAGATAAGTCACCTCAATTCTCTGTATCTGGTTCTCCCACAAAATGAAATCAATGAGGTCTTGCAAGTAATGGTGTGAGACTTGATTTCCTGAAATGGCTTTGATGTCACTGGAGGCCAGATGCTCTGCAAGGAGAACGTTTTCGTACCGTTATGGTGCCTTGCAGGTTTGATAAACCAGACCTTGCTGTCTTGACAGAACTCAGGCGAAAACACGTTCCTGACCAAAGAAGACATTGAGCACTTTCCCTTGCTAAGCACAGGTGAAAGGCCCGGCACGAAAGATGTTAGTCATTACTTCCTACCTGATAGGATGGCACTTAGACACTGCTAACAAACGAAGAACGTACGAATATACTAGGTGAGCAAATGACCCTATGCGTGTACCCTCTGCCTGTGTCTTACATATGGCAAATCTTGCCTGTAAGTCTCTAAGGAAATGTTGGAGCCTGACAGAAAGCCAGCGGAGGACCCTGGTTTGCGGACTCCCGCTACCCAGGGCCTCCTGCTCCTGCAGTTCCTGCTGGGAGGCATCACAGGAGAATTTCACACCGTTCACCATCACAGAGAAAAGTGGCAGCTTCTTATTTGATGTATAAATTATCCTCTTTCATTATGTTTGATGTTTAAATGTGCTATTTTAGGATGCATTCTTTGTAATAAGATATGAGAGGTCCGGCTATTTTTAATGTGGCAGAGGAGCTCGCTTAGAGGATGAATCCCTAGCAGCGCACACTTGCCTGGGAACAAGGCTGAAAATGCTTTTTTGTGTTTAGTTATCTAAAAGTGAGGCCCCAAAGGCTTAGGGTGCAAATCCAACAAGTGGTTCCAGTCTGCGCAATGCAAACAAAACACAACAGCTGGAAATCTACTGATTTCATGGACATCTTACAACAGCGGCAGCGGTCACACAGGTGTTATTTACCACATAGGTTTTGGGGGAAGAACAACCCACCTGCTGCTGGGGGTTACAGAGTGCCTGGGCGGATTGTGGTGGGGCCAGGTGGTGGCATAGGATTGGCTGGGAGCAGTGGCTCTTTTGTGGGATTGGTCAGGAGCCCACAGCTGGCACTGTGTGATTGGCTGGGAGCACAGTGCTGGGCAGGGGGTGGTTTGGCCCTGTGGTGCCTGTTCTGGTGGTTTCCAGTGAGGTCTGGCACTGGTGATGGGAGAAGGCTGTGTTAAAATAACTCATTTTTTCATGTGGTTTCTCCTTTCCTGTGTTAGAGGAAGAAATCCACCATCTGTGCTAATGATGCCAGTGAAACACCCTTACCTGGAAGGGAGAGAAAATCCCTGGTAATGGTCCTTAGCACAGCCTGACTGAAAATGACCTGAGTTTCATCTTTAATCCATTTTGCCATGCTGCTTAAATGGAGAAAATCTTTAAAATTAGAGCTTAGTTCTTCCTCTCTACTGAACTATAGTGTACTGATGCCTCCTGCATAATGGGAAGCATTATTTAGCTTAGCAACCAAGAGCTGGTTCAACAGCAGGAGTTCACCAGGTGTTCAAGGTAAGACTGCAGCAAGCTGGTGCTGGGTAGTCCTGCTCCCCTGTTTCTGATTTTTGCCTCAGTCTCTGAAATACATTGTCATTTATTCCTTGTCTTTTCTACTTACTTTTTCACCTGTTAACATGAATGTTGGACCATCTATGGAACCTGTTATCTCTTCCTGGAGACCTCGTGGTTTAGGTGATGTAACATCCAGGTTGAAATTGCCATTAGGTGGCTTTTGAGGGAGGGCAGTTCATGGATGGATGAAGTGTGTGCTATGCCCAGCTGTCTGCCGTGTTCCTGCTCCAGGGAACAGCTGCTGAACCAAAATGATTGCTGATTTACCCTCAAATATCAGGCTCTCAATGGCATCTGTTGGAAAGAGACTTTTAAAAGTATGGGATGAAGCAGACAGTGCTGGAAGGTAACCTCACCTACCTTCTCATTGTGTGTTGGTCCCATGAGTCTGAATCTTTCTGAGACCAAACTTGAATCCATTTGAATCCTTTCCAATTTGACTCCATGATGTCACTTCCCTTGTGGTGATTTACAGCTCTCTGGGATTTTACCTTTCTGATCTCCCAGAATGGAAAGCTCCCTCTGCTGATTTTAGCTAAACAAGTCCTGCCAAGACATGTTCAGGTCTGATTGCAGATCTTATTGTGATAATACTAAATTCTTATGACATCTTGCTTTTAAGATTAGAAGGAACTTTTTTTTTTTTTTTTTTTTTTTTAACAGTGTTTCCTGTCATTAACAATAAAAAAAATAAAATGGTAAAATAAAACATCCATCCATTTCCTCAGCACCCTTTAACATTCAGCTGATGCCTACAGGGCCATAAACCTCCATAAGTCTGGGGAAGACACGTTAATATTTTTGGCCTTGCATGCAGCCCTTAAAGCTATATCCCTTTGATCTTGCTGCCAGTCATACTGAGAAGAGGGTTGTACTTCACTTTGTATGTGGAATCAAAGATGGGACATGTGAACTTGTGCGAGTCTGCACCCTGCCTGATTCATTTTTTCGGCTCTAAATGGGAGAGTTTTTAAGCTTTCTTCAGATACTTTTGGACAAACTCAGGAGATGTTTTTGGAAGATGCCAAATAGCATATTTTAGCAGTACTACTGTGTCTGCAGATTACAAATATTAGCCCTTTGTAGTTGCTGCCTTCAAAGTGACAAAAAAAGAGCCACATCGGTGCATCTACAAGCTATTTGCATTTTGTGTTATTTTCGTACAATTATGTGTTTGAAGAGAGAATGCATTTTTCTTTTCTTTTTTTCCCCCCCCCTCTAAAGCTCCCTTAATTACTTTCAGTTCAGGTTGACTTACCGTCTTATTCTAGGTAATGAAAGTCAGATGGGAAATAGTGAAACTTAGTCTGAAGTCAATCAGTCTGTTAAGTTGCATACAAAAAGCACTCGTGGTTCATTCACTCCTGGTAGGGAAACAGACATGCAGATGATTCCCACTGAACACGGAGAGAAGAAATGAAAGAAGATCATTAAAGCAAATATTAATGCTGCAGATAGGAGTGGGAGTGAACACAATGCGCACTCTGTCTCTGAAGTGCTGCTGTGTTACAAAAGCACAGGAAGTAGTTCACATGAATTTCAGAAGTTTTTGTCTTCTCTTTCTTTGCTGCCTCTCTCCCCAAAAGCTTCATCAGCCCAGGTTATGGATGATGGAGTGACACAAAGGAACTGTAGTGTTACAGTATTTTACATGTTCATTGTGGGCCAGACTGAAATGAAGTCCCAACAAGTTAATATTTCCAGAGCTGGCTGGGGAACACCTTGGGAAGGGAAATGGCTCTGGAAGGTAATGAACTTTATCCCTTCTAGTTCAGAGGTTGGTGCAGAACTGGGAAAGGCTGTTACCTTATGGGCTGTTGCAAATAACCTGTGTACTGTTATGCTTTCAGGGTCTCTTCCCTACCCAGAAAGCTGTAGTTGATCAATAAAGGTCTTGAGCAGAGGTCGGCAGCTGTAGTAAGACTTCAGAAGCTTGTCAGGCTGTTCTCATCACTAGCACGTGCCTGCTCTTGGCAGCCAGATTCCTTTCTCTTAGCTTCCTGCAGGGGCAGTGTGGTCTAGTGGGGGTGTGCACTCTGCCCATTTGCTCCAAGCCTGATCAGGTCAATGCTTGTGCATGTGCCCTTCTTCAAGCAGGCACTTAAAAGATCCCACTTCTAGTGCCATCATCCCTTTCCTTCCGTGCCTCGCTTTCCCTGGCTGCAAAATGAGGGAAGAGATTCCAACCGCCATCAGTCAGGTGCTTCAGGAGCATCTTATGCACTGCGCTGTAGAGAGGTTAACTGGACACTGGCTCCTCTAGTCTCATTGCTTACTTAGGTGGGAAGACCTATCTGAGCAGAGAGAATTTACTTCTAGTGCACATTCTTGTATGTTAAAGCTCCAGCAAAATTTCCAGTGTGGAGTGGGATATGTGAAGTATTGTAACTACTGATTCTTCCCTGGCTTGCAGGTATTGGGTTTGTTTTAGGCTTACTGCCATTAGTTAGAATGAATTTTAATGACTTCATGTGGCTTAGATGGGAGGCAGTTATAATTAATTCCATGTATACATGCCAGATACATATGTATGAGAAATCTCCTTGATCAAAGAATTGTTTTGGGGCAGGAACAAAAGCTAACAGTGCCAGCAGCTACCCAGCATCAAACTATACTATCCAGCCAAAAATGCCAACTCCAGATAAACCTCCAGGTATTCCTAATTGCTGAGGAGAGACAATAGCTAAGGCTCCCTCACCATGATATGCCTCAGTTTCCCCTCTCTGCAAGTAGGTCAGGTTTAGGGATCAGCTTTGTAGGAGGTTTTGAGGTCATCTGACAGAACACACAAAATGATCAAAACCAGCCATGTAGCCAAGCTGACTGGAAATCACTCCAGAGAAAGGATGGCAGCTTAGTGCTTCATTATTATCATTTAGTTGGCATCCATGTTACAAATGGATCCTCAGCCAAGAGGCTCCTTGGACTTACAGACCCAGAGGCATACAGAAACGTTAGAAAGGAAGTGACAGTGCGGTTTATGTGCTCTGAGAGGTCTCTGGGAGGAAAAGCATTACGAAAGTAAGGATAACTGTCTGATGGTAAAGCCAGTGAAGCACACTGGAATGGACTAAATAAGGTGACTCACTCAATATCTCTTAAAGAAAGGAGGCTTCCTTTAGAGCCTTGATCAGAGTATCCTTTTGTCATACCATAGGAGAGTGGGAGGAAAATGGTCCTGTGTTAGTTTTGTCAGGCTTCCCTTGTCCTTTCCCAGTGTTTGATTTTTCCCTTTCAGATATAGGGCTCTGTGCTAATGAAGATTAAGGACAATATGTCTGTCTGGACTTTCTCAGACAGACTTAGGCATAGAGCAATCCCTTTAGTGTCAGTACATCACTGGCTTTTCTCTCCCCTTGCTCAGGTGGCCCACAGTCTCCCAGGGAAGAAGGTGGGTGGCTGGCAGAAATGACCCATTTGTTTCAAAAGGCAGAAGCTGTGTGAATGACTCCTGGATGGCTACAGCACACACTTAGGAGCTTAGAGTTAAATGTCCCTTTTAGTAAGGATGAGACACTTACATTTGCATAAGTGTCAGCCTTAATGGGACTTTAAAATGGATAAAACGGCATAGGGACCACTCCTGTACAACTGGAGAGGTTGGCAAGATTGGCCTGAGAGGAATAGTGCGTGTCTTCCTGGCATGGAGGTTAATGCATGTGATCCTCCCCAGTACCCACAAAAGGTGCTGTCAAAAAACTTAATAAACTGTGCTCCATAAGAGACCACAGAGGAGCCCTAAGCTACGCAGCCTAACATCAGAAATAGCCTCCAGCATGCATATCTAAAAAGATACTATGAAATGTGGGCCATAGACAATTTTTCAAATTAAAGCAGCTTAGTCTCTTATTGGGAGGTAGCTGGGCAGTGGTGACTGCCCCTGTTTGCAGTGTTTTTAATCTATGACAAGTGCAGCATGATATAACTTCCTTTCTTTTTGCTGAGGAAAAGCCATGCTGATTATCTGGGATGTTATCACGGGCTAAGAATGAGCGTGTGGACAGTTACTGTGACACAGCTGCTGTGTTGTAATGTGGTGATCAGCAACTTGATGATCTGCTCCGATCTGATTTCGAGTCTGAGCTTTGAGTGTGATTTGGAAATGTCCCTTGGGTGTGTTCACAGCTTGCTGTGTATTAGTTAAGCCTATGGAGGACTTTCCAAGTAGTGTCTTTCTCCTTGCTGCTCTGAATCTTTGCTGTTCTTTTTCGAATTGGAGGATGTGAGAGCCTGCAGCAGAGCCAGAGTAAGTCTGACATAATGAGCCAAAACAGGTGTCTGCGGGGGCACTGTAGCAGAACAGAGTTTTGGTCCTGTGGAAACCCAGTATAGAAGCTTCTTTTAGAAGATGAGAAAGTGAATATCCACTGCTGGCCAAGACGAAAAGATCTTAATTCAGCTAAAAAAGCCCTGCTTTGTAACTTTTTACTTCTAATTGCAATTGACAGCATCCTTGAACAGGAACTCAATCAGCCTTAGAGGCATGACATCTTTACCTAGCTGCCTTTTTTTTTTTTTTTTTTTTTTAGGAAAAGGATCCCACAGAGCAGCCATAATAGCTCTGACAGGACACTGGCAGAAACCTGCCATTTTATCCCCATGGCTACTGCTGCCCTGACCTACTCCTACCCTAATTTTGGGATCTCAGCAGGGCTTGGTAACTGTGGCACATCTCTGCTAAAGCACACACAGAATTTCTAAAAGCCACTGGTAAATCCAGAGGGTGGCTAGGGGGCTTTCATCTATCCCTGTTGTCAGTGTAGACACAGCAAGTAATACACTGACTGAACTTGTCTGTGTCTCCTTGCAGGGATCAGATCCTGGTTCCTGCTTCACAGCAACTAAGGCTGCTCTGACAGGAGTGATTGATGCCTTTAGATCCAGGAGTCACAGTTCAGTTCGCGTGCATGACCCAGCCAATGGACTGTAGCATGGTTTTTCAGAAATCCATTTCTTTGCAGTCTAGATTTGGTTTCAGGCTATGCTACGTGGGAATGCTAGTGCCTCAGAAAGGTTATTTTGCAGTTGCCTTTATTTCAGTCAGAACAACTCTATTTTATAATTGGAGCTGCTCTGTCACAGCTATGATTATAAATCATTTTTGATATAACTCTCTGATGGTTTAAAATTCCATTCATCTGGCCCCTTGTTTAGAAAGGGCTGATCCCACAACACCCCTTACCGTTTTTCTTGATGTCAGCAGCAGCTCCATTAGGTCTGGCGTCTGAAGAGGTAATCGGCAAAACCAAAATTAGTGAGAACTTCAGTTCCCTGGTGCAAGTTGGGAATACACCATGCTAGTGATGCAAACAAACCAGTGGGACCTCAGAAAAGAAAGCTGGGTATCAACAAGACAAATTACTCATCAGCCTAGTACCCCCACCTTACTTAAGAATTAAATTTCTTGGTTCTTAAATACACTGTTTCATTCTGCAGCCTGCTCGGGTGCTACATACAGTCAAATCCTGTCAAGCCCAAGATCCAGTGGCCTGCACACAACTTGGTCTAGCAAACAAGCTTATTTCTCCTGCAAACTCATGAGAAACATGATGTCAATACCTAGTGGGAGAATGAGTCCAGAGTTGAGCCAGCAGAAATGATTTGAATGAGAATATCCTGAAAAAGACTGCCAAATAGTATAGCTGCGCCCTTGTTCAAAGTAATTGCTTGAGCCAGGGATTCTAACGTGTGAACAGACTCCTGACAGAAGAAATTCAGGAGAATCAAGATAAACATAATACCCACAGCATCTGAGGCCAGGTGAGGCCTCAGACAGGTCTTGGAAGGGCTGTCCATTCCAGGACTGCAGATATTCACTCCGCTCACTTAACCCTAGGCATTGTTCTGGAGTGTTTTTGCAACAGCATGTGTAGTTGTGGTAGTTCGAAGATGTATGGTTTAGGAGCCAAACCACCATACTTTTTCAGATAGGTTTCCAAAGAGTCGATAGCAGCCAGTCTTGACACACAATATACTTGAACCTGTGACCTTGAAAGCAAAGTGTCTTCTAAGTCACTGTTTCTCCAGTGACAAATAACAGTATGGTAAGATGCTACATGGTAAGATGCTACACTGGGATTTGGCCTGAGTTAGTGCAGAGAAACTGCAGCCTTTCCCTAAGGAACAGTGAGGCTTTGAGAGTGCTGGTGGTGGGGGAGACACTGCCTTTGTCCTTTGTGCAGGGAAACTTTGATCAGAAGTGGAAACACATATGGCTTTTTAAAGGAGAGTTTGTAGGGTGGAAAAAAGGTCTTTTTTTAAGAAGGGAAAAATAGCTTTCCCAGCCCGGTGGGGAATGTTTGAAACAGTTTTGGAAGGCATTGTGAGGAGCTGGACTTCTCTCTAACTATTTCCTGCAGCTAAATAAAAGAACAAAAATGAAACAACAACGAAGAGGTATAGAAACCTCTCACAAAGTTTTCTTCTAAAAGACAAGCTTTCCCTGTGACCTAAGAGGGTAGCTGCTGACCAGGAAAGCCTTCCAACCATTTGAGCAAAAGATAAGCAAAATAAGCAAGCAGGATGGGGGGGCTTCTTTGGCTCTCTGAGAAGGCAGTGAAGGAGTTAATGTCTTCAGCGGTCTCTCCACCCTGCTTGCTTTGAAAAATCCCGCCTGGTTGCATATTTCCTTCCTGTCAATGGATTAGAATTCATAGTTCCTAATGAATCCAGCAGGTGGTGAGGGAAGCATTTTATACAGATGCATACATATGCCTTTTCCCTTGCATCAGAGCCTATGTGGCCAGGCCCTGTATTTCTGTACCCAGCCAGCTCATAGCCAGAAGAAAAGAAATAAAGGATTTTGTGTGTATGAAAGATTTTTGCTTTTCCCTGGATAACTGAAAATAAATGGTGATTAGATTAAAACAAGCAATGATGTGCTCCTACATCCCGCTACTGAGATCAGACTTGAGAAATGGAAGAGATTGCTGGTATGGGGCTGTAGTAATCATAGCTGGGAGTGATGGAGCACCCTTCAGGCTGAGGAAATAGACCCCCAGCTTGCTTTGTGTTTTATTGGTCTGATCCTGTGGAGTTGTGTTGATTTACCTCAGCAGAAAAACAGTGTTGGTAGTCATGTGTTTGTGAAATCAATTCACCCACTCCTAAATACAGGCTTGTGGAGCCTCGCAGGTATTCTGTGCCAGTGACAACAGATGAGCATTTAGGACAGGAAGTGAAGGATAAAGAGCCAAACAGCATGCCGGCAGTGGGGCTCAGGATGTAACTAAGCACAGCTGAAACTGCTGCAGTGATTCAGAGTGACAACCACTGCCCCTGGCACCTGCCCCATGCATGTACCTCTATCCATGGGATCACTGCAGACACCACAGATGGGAACTTTCCAAGCATGAGTTGCTGAGATGTCAAGGAGGCAGCGCTCACCACAGTACCACTGGATTTGGGGTGTGAAGTGATTTATGCACACCTGGATCTACTTTATCCCACCATATCAAAGGGTTAAATGAATTCATGATTTCCATGATTTCAATCTGTGAAATCTTTGATTTCCAGGTGCCTCTTCCAGGCTGGGGTGCTGGGTGGTATGGGCTTCCTACTGAAGGGGGGGCTTGAAGTTTGATGATTTTTCAGGCCTGGTTTCTTCTAGGACACAGTGTTAAAATCCTCCAGACTGCTCACCTAGCTGTGGTTAGGGACACAGTTCAAGGTGTTGTTGGTAAGACAGGTGGTTCTTTACATTTGCTCACGCTCTTCAGCCCCTGTTGAAAATTGAGAGCAGCCTTCTACGTGGCCATTTGTGTCCCTTGTTCAGCAGCCTGCCATGACAGACTTCCTGGGGAGCTTAATACAGCCTTGTAGACACAGCCTTTGTGGATCCTAATGTTGTAATGACAGTTCCTCATTAGTGAACTCATTCAGAGACACTTGATTTTAATGGCCTCAGTTCGTCTCTCACAAAGGAGTGGCAGAAAAGGCATCAGAAAGCAGGCTGATCAGTGGAAGCTGGAGGTGGAAAATATGAATAAAAAAAGCAATTCTCTGAGCAGTGGGTTGACTGAAATGCTCTCCATCATCTCTTCTCCCCCAGCCTTGTAACATCTGCAGCCTGGGTAGTATTTCAAATATCTCCTTCAACACAACAGTGCAATGGAGTAAGGAAAAACTTAGCATATCACTAGAAGCCTTAGCAAGAATGGAGAGAAAGGTTTCCTGAGTTGGGGGCAGTGGAGTTTGCAAATTAGCTGAAAGCTCAAAGAAAATGCACCACTTATAAATATATAAATAATTCCATACATTATTCTATAGCACATCAAAACACAGAGCCAGCCTTACACGCTTCAGCAGTCTCTGCTTCTGAGTGTTTTAAATGAACTTGAAACCCTCTCAGATGCTTTCCTTCATAGGTGAATGCCTATCCAATGTACCAAAAGCAAAAATGTAATTAAACTTTAAACCCTTAAAATGGCAAGTACTGCTGGGATAGCACATGGGTAAAACACGGTAATTGTTTGTATTTACTCTATGTCTAGTTAGCACTGCTTTTCAGGTGCCTGCTGCAAATGCTAGCTTGTGAAAGGCAAAAACTGTAAGAATTGGGCTGTCTGTGTGAATTCAGGGCTTCCAGGTGTTAATTGACTTTTGATGTGGTGTTAGCTCATTATCTGCATGCTGTGGAAAGTGCTCTACTGGATGCTAGTGATGCAGTGGGGACACTTATGGTGTCCCTTCCATATATTTCAAAGCCTTCCTCATAAACACAGTTTTTTATCTCAAGCTGTGGTAGCAGGCATCCCATCTCAGGGGAGCTCACCATGCCACATATGAGGACTTGATTTCTCTGGGCTGAGCCTTTAAAATGAAAGAAGTTCCTCCGATGCCTTTCTTTCAGGTCCGTTCCTCATCTCCTTCCTGGCCGTAGGGCTTGTGTTTGTGTGCTGTGCTGTGATGTCTTCTTAGTAGGAAATAGGGCAGAGTCATGTCCTGCCCCAGGAAGAATAAGGACAGCAGAAAGGGTGTCTAAATTGCCATAGAAAGACTATATCCAGAAAATTTTTTGCTGCCAGGTCATATAGCAAATCATGTTAAACCTGTTATATGTCAGAGTGAGGCACTGTGTCTCAATCATGCTGATACATATGCATGTGCAACAACTAAATAATCCCACTAAAAATAAAGGGATTTTTCAAATATATTTGCAGACTTTGATAGTGTTCTCAGATCTCTGCTCTGGCTGAAAAGAAACGTTTGGTTCCGTGTTCTATTTCCTTCTGATTTTAACACGGTTAAGAGTAAAATAGGCTCTGGGAAGGAAAAGCAGTATGAACTGAACCCCATCTTTCTTGAGTGTTTCAGATGATTCATAAGAGAATCATCTGAACCTGTTCTTTGATCTTTGAAGGGATTCCTGTCTCTGTAACTGGAAGGGGCTGGCTGTGCAGGGACTCTGAGGTTAGTAAACACCACAGTTTTGCTTTGTTTTGCTTTTTTCTTTTTACAGTTCCTGCCTTTTGCAAAATGGACATTCCACAAAATGTTTTCCACTACAGATAAACCGTGGTTTCCAAGAAGAGGTGTTATGCACAGGATGCCTTTTTGACTTGACCCCAGCTTGCTTTTTTGCAGATGCAAGTGAGTCCAATTTTCATACTAACGGGTATGCTGAGTTTGTAAAAATATTTGAAAGAAAACTGTGATAAAGTGTCTTAGTAACATTTGTGAATTTGTGTTTTGCCAGCGTGCTCCAGGTTACTGATGGTTCAGATGGTTCCATGAGTTCCAGAAAGGAGCATTTTCTTTTGCTAATGCTCAGATATATTGCGCTGAGTATATTGTGAACTATTACAGGATTGTATCTTTTGTTTGGGCCACTGAGATGGTCATATACCAATTCACTCTGAAGATTAGACTTCCAGTTAACATCTGCTGCAGGAGGGATCTAGGATCTGCATTGTAGACAAGATCTCTGGAGTGGTTAAAAAAAATGGAAAAAGCTTTTGAAAAGTTTCTAAACCTCTGGGGAGGTTTGATTAGTTCTCAAAACAGAAGATTTTCTTCTGCTTCTAGACACTCCCTCCCCTTGATATTTACACCATTTCATCTCAAACAGCTTGTCACCTAGGTAAGGCAATTAAAGCCTTAAAGCAACAAGAGAAAATAACCTTTCTCCACCTCTCCCCCCGTTTCAAAATGGCGTGTTGTAAAGCCTTGCAGTAATGACCAGTGGTATCAAAATTATAATAGTAATAAGGGATGAGGTCCCAAACTGGTAAATTTTTTTGCATTTTGCAGTCTCTAGAATTAATCTGGCCAATTTAGTCACCTGCAATGCAGGCCTCTCCATCAGAACTAGCTGTCTGGACTCCCTTAATGTACTGGGGGAGAGAGAGGTGTGTCTAAGGTTTGATTTGTGCTACAGGGAGTGCTTCCTGCTGTGTGGGATTCAAACAGCCTCAGCAGCTTCTGTAGGAAATGATCACAAGACCAGGGGTTTCCAGCTGTATGGTCTGGGGACCTTAGTTTCAAGCTGCATTAAAATGCCATCTGATAGCTCCTGAAGCCTGTCTCAAAAGTAGGGCAATTTAGCTCTAAACTGAATCTACACATACTGTAGAGCCTGAAGAATGGGAATTACTAAGGGAAATGCCTTTACTTGATCATAACAAACTTGTGGCAGTTACTCCCTTCTGGTACAATCTCAGGCTATCCATGGGAGATACGAATGGGTTAAAGCAAACCAATCCCTTAGACCCCTTAGCTGAATGCTATGGCCCAGTCTTTCACTTCCACCTTGACTAGATAACTGATAAAAGGCTCAGATGCAAGAGCAGTTTTGTCCATTTCCTTTAGCACCATGGTCCAATGTAGCAGAGAAGCTGATTGAAAACCAACCTTCAGAAAGGAGGTCAGACAAGCCAGAGGGAACTATCCTTTCAGCATCAGGGAGTCTGCAGGCTCCCCGTCCGCTGCCTTTTGTTACTAACAGCCAAGCAACAAGGCAGAAGGAGTCTCTGCTCTCTTGCCAGGCTGGGAGGTGTTAATGGATGGGTGTGAAAGGCTGCTGTCAGGATGGAAGTGAAAGACAAGCAATCTGAACATGTCTATCAGGCTTATTCCTGTCAGCTGCTCTGAGCCAAGTAGAGTGACATAATCAAAAGGCAAACCAAGCAGATTCAAGGAGCAGTAGGTTTAGTAGTTATCTCTATGCATATCTTACAACTAGGGCTGTGGGATTTGGCCCGTATGGCCAGAGAAGGTGCCTGTCCAAGTCAGAGGTCTCTACCACCTTTTCCCTGGGAAAAAGGTTCCTTCTGTTCTGCCTCAGAGAAAATAAGTGTGGAAAAGGTGTCAAATCAAGCATTTGACTTTCTCTTTAGGATTATAGATGAGGCAAAGGAGGAACCTTCTGTCAGAAGCTGGAACCAGAGATGAACAAGGCTGTGACTGCCTTGGTGTGTGTCAATTCAGCAAAGTTCCCAAAGGATCACATCTTCTGGATTTTAATATCTCTTCATTTCTCTTTCTTTGCACATATATCTGGGTTTTTTTTTCAGCTTTTCTTTGCCTTTCTACTGGGATTTGGTTTCCTTCTAACTCAAATTTCTCAATCCTGCTTCTTCTCTTCCTTGCCCCATATTTACTCTCTCAGGTGATCTCTAATGAATCTCTCCATTACAATCAGTCTTGTCCATTTTTTTGAACACGTGCCCTCCCCCAACTCTTCTCTGTTCTTCTCTGTCTTCAGTCAGCCTTTCTCAACTCCTCCCTCTGCTCCCCACATGGTGGTTACCCGTGTGCCCTCTATATTCTGCTTTCTCCACTTCTCAGATGATGATTCCTCTCCTTATTCCTCTTCAGTTTCTGGATTTCCTGCCTACACCTCTTTTTGATTTGATCATATCCTGTATTCACCTCTCCCTTGTTGCTTCATTGCAGGGAGGATTTGCAGGCACTATATTGATCGCCTAAGCCTTTTCTTCTCAGCTGCTCTTTGGCAGGGACTGAGGATATTCTACAGGTAGTGCAGGCTGGGCTTTCTATTCCAAGGCCACTAAACCATCAAAGAGTCTCCGTAAAGGTATATGCCATTACAGTGTTCGGACATTATGCCCTTACAACATAATCATGTTACCCAGTAAAAAAGCTGGAAAAATGTAAGATTACACTTCTTCCTATTAGGTGGTGAATTGCAATTAGAGAACCCAACGGAAAAATTGGGCTGCTTCATTTATTTCTGTTCTCAATTCATCAGCATGAGAGTTAATCTCTTGCCTGCAGCCACAGCAGACTGAAATAGCACCATTTGTTCTAGCAAGTGGGCAGAGAGGACATGGATAACCTGCTGATTTTCTCTCTGCTGACTGGATGCTATTTGGGGATGTGGGCTGAAGTGAAGATCTGCTTGTGTGTGGTTTGGATCTAATTAGTTTTGCTGACCTTCTGATTCTTTTTGTTGTATATCAGATGTAAAATTGGAAGCAATGTGCTATTTTAATCCTCAGACAAAGAGGGCTACTTAGGTCCCACTTGTATCTTTGTGTGTCCAGGAGTATTGCTTGGTGCTTTATTTTCCTGAGAGGCTCACAAAATTAGCTGAACAGGGGTTCTAAAAACTTTAAAAAAGCCTCAAAGCAGAAGGCATAGTATTTGGATTTTTAATTACTTAAGATGTTTTTGTGAGGTTTCTATAATGCTAGGCAGGATGGATAGTCCCTTTCATGAGGCGAAAAGGAGTGTGTCTCATTTTCACTGTTTCTCCAACAACCTCAGATTTAATGAAAATTATTTTGGTTTCTTTCAGTGCTGTATAGTCTCTTATTGAAAGAGCTAGTAGGGTTATTGTCTGGATTCTAAGAATCACCTTGGATACATCAGCATCCCATCAAACAACAAATATTAAAAGATGGTATTTGGAATACCCAAAGTCTCAATAGCTCTTGTGCTTTTTGTCATGCTTGAAAGGCTTTTAATGGTTACATCATTAACTTTAATGGATGAGATTCTAATTCCTGAGGACCTGGGTTGTGTCACTCTTTAACTGGCATGCGCTCTCTCTCGCTTGCTTACTGTAAGTTCTGAGTGAAGTAACTTTGGAATAGTGCTATGGCATATTTTTAAAAATTCAGTCCTTTAAATCTATGACAAAATTTCTATTGGGTTAAGTGAAAAAGGTTCAGACCCTGTAACTGCTCCATGTTTATGCCTGTCTCTAGTCTTTCTGGTCGAAGTCCTGTTTCTAGGTTCCTCTTTCCATCATAGATTAATGGGAAATACCCCAAGCGGACTGTTACTCCATGTTTTAAAAACTATTACTAGTAAGAGACTATGATATGCTATGTCCAATTCCCATGAAGTACGTTTGAGGGATGAATAAAGAACTTAGCACTACCAATTGAAGAAATACAAATGTTCCCATACAAACAAATATTTAAATGCAAATATGTGCAAGTACCTATACAAAGGCACATATATGTAAAATGATATTTCCTACCTTCTATTCCTAATGGCTCTGTTATAAAGGACACTGTTTCTATCACATGGTTGAAAGTACAGTGGTTATTTCTACAGTTCTTTTCCCACTCTTGAATATTCTTTTCCTTGTTTCCTAATTGGTCTGCATACTTCAAGTTCATTTTTTGTTAACAGTCAGTTTCACTTTCTGTTAGCACAGCCCCTCCTATTTTTCCAACACTGCAGCATGAGATAATAAAACAATAACTATTCCCACTTGGGAGTTAATTTCCTGCAGTGTTGTGGACAGAATGGTAATTAAACACCACTCGTTGGTTCAGGAAATGGAACACAAAGTATTGTTATTTGTGTAAGTCTCTAGACAGTTGGTCAAGGCAATATCTGAACACTTCATATCATTAAGGTGTTCATCTTCAAGATGACTTCCACCAGGAGGTGGGAATAATAATGTGGTTACATCATTAACTTTAATGGATGTTTTGCTGCTGATAAACCGATGCACAGAACTATTAATTGACTTCCTAAGATCATGTAGGAGGTCATTGGAAGAGTCACAAGTCAAATCTAGGTCTTTTGATTGCTGAATTTTTACTGTAAGACCAAATTTCTTTCTGTAACTCATGCATGGTATGTTTGGATTTAACAGATCCTCTGTCTTTCTGTTAGTGAGTCCATCTGATACCACTGGCTATAATTTTTTTTTTTTTTTTTTTGGTAATAGTAAGTAGGAGGAAACGTAACTTCTGAGGGTCCTGCCTGGTTGGGAACTTTGGTGTTTGGCATTACAGAAATAGGAATCAGTTGCTTCTACCCAGTCACTTTTACCCAACAAATACAAATCATTTCTTGCATGTCAAAGGGATTAGGTCCATGTGTTGTGTTAATTTGTTCAACTGGAATGTGTTTAGAGGCTAATGATGCTGCTTTCATATTGGGTGATGAGAAAATATTGAGAAGATGACTGTAAGGCTAGCTGTTCAGACATTGAAGGTTTTGATAAGATATAAATAGTCCCTGTAGCCATAAAAGATTTGAGGAAAATATTCAAAACAATATTGTGACCTTAATGATACTAAGAAGTGTAGAAATGCTGTTAATGTAAATTAATTCTTAATGAGTGGATGAAGAACCCTCACATACATATAATGAAATAGAGGTATATGAAAACTAGGTAGTCCAACTATAAAAGAGCATGTGTGAGAAGTGGTTCCTTGGGGCTTTCTCTAGTATCAGACTTTTTAACCAACTGGCCTTCTTGTTACACTAGTCTAGGATTTCTGTGAGTTTGATGAGAATAACAAACTACTTGCAAGTATTTCATGTTGTAAGACTATTTTAAAAATTTTAATAATAAAGATTGTTAACTTGGCTCCACTCAGTTTGTGTTTCACTATGTCTGGGACTTTCTGCAATGAGCTGGCAGAATCAAACCTAGCCAAAGTAACAAGTGTTAATTAAGTTCTGCCTAATGTCAGTGTAATGTGACTGTAAATGCCCTGTTGTACTCTTTCCTCATCCATCTACTCATCCAACCCCAGCTGCGGCATTTGAGCATATTAAACTCTTCTTCATAAGCCCCACCTAAGCTCAGACCATGAGCTCATCTCTATTTTACTGGGGAAATTTAGGCACAGAGGAGCTAAGTGATTTACCAGAGATCTCAGAAGCAGAGTGGAGAAGTGAACAGTTCTGGCTATGAATATCAAACCCCAAGCCGGATATAAAAACATGAATATTTTGATGTTGCTTCTTTATTTCTTTAAATTTTGAGCTGTCTCCCAACTGTCCCTTATCTAAACTCTGTGGTGAACTGACAGTCCGGAGCACTTCCTTCTCTTTTTGCTTGGTTGTATTACAGATTAGTAGCTCTCAGCTGATGCTGAGTTTTCTGATATCAGTTTTCTGGAAGGACCTGTCTCCGTTTTGTAGTGTCCTAATTTCTTCTACCAATTTTGTAAGGAAGGGGCAGTTCACAAGAGGGGATTTGTCTGGGTTTTTTTGGTAACACAGTGCTGAATTGCAGCTTAGACTAATAAAGGATGAGCGACAGCTGGGAGATTACAGCCCTGAATCCTTTTGGTACTCAATGAATGAAACAGCTCAAAATTTAAAGAAATAAAGAAGCAACATCAAAATATTCTTCATGTATGGAGCGCTGTGACTCCATGTTGTTCTGTCCTTTTGTGTCTGTGGCAACATTTTGTGTGAACGGTGGCCCAGACACACTCAGTATTTCAGCCAGTCGCTTCTGTGAGTGATAATTAGTGGACAGCATAGGGATAGAACAATACTGAAGGAGACATCAGGAAAATGATAGATAAATGGACTCTGGCAGTGGTTGTGTGTGGAGGGCCTTTGTATTCATGCCAACCTGCTCATTTGCAAGGAGCACAGAAAATCAATCAAAATCAAATGTGAACAAATGATAAATTAATCAATAAAGCCATGGGCTAATCACATGGTACGCTCCTCACTTACTTGAATAAAAAAGCATAGTTGCTGGCTATGGCTTCCGGTCTATAGCGGCAGTCTTTGCAGTCAAATGGTGATTCAGATGCTAGTTAATTAAGTCAAGTGAGTTGTATGCTACAGGCTTCCACGTTGGGTTTTTTGGGATAATGAGGTAACTAGATTGAATTTCCCAGTTTCACACTCCTCCCCCAAAGGCTGTAAAGGTAAGCCATATACATGGTTAATATTTGCATATAGCCTCATAGATATATTTTGTAAAAGCAGAACTGCAGGACTTAGAGGAGCTCTTCAGTTGCTACAGAAACCTATGATCTTTCACCATGTCATATAATCACCCTATCATATAATCAAGCTCCAGCTTCAAAGCCACTAATCTCTATTCTTATTGTTCTAGAAACCTTCTCCAGTTACTAGAAATCATTTCCTGGCTTCCAGATTAAGTATGTCTAAAGTGCTTTGTATTTATTCTTTCAAAAACTGAGCATCCAGGGTTGGGTTATCTTCCCTTTTGTCTGCTGATTACTTAGGTAGGCAAAGGTGGGTATTTGTATCGTGGAGAGAATCCACTTTGTTTTTCAGAGAGCAGACTCTGATTGCTTTCTGGACTAAATCTTTCTGAATTTGCACCTGTGATACTCAGAAAAACACAACACTGTTCAGTTGTCAGTGTATATTCCCCTGTGAATTGTTTGTCTTCTCATACAAAAGCAAGGGAAGATGTTGTTGTGCTTATTTCAGTTGATTTGGGGTGGGAGGGGGAGAGTTGTATAAGGAAGATCCTTTCAGCTATGCAATGGTTGACCTTACAAAGGTAGTCATCACCAGTGGGTGCCACACACTTACGAAGGTTGTAGTCTTGCCAGAATAATAGTACCATGTCTCTGGTACTGGAGTATATAAACCATTGATGAAAAATCTGCACGTTAATGAAGGCTCTTTCTACCTCTCCGCAGTACTTGACTAATTGGAAGTGCTTTCTATTGTTTGCCCTCATGCAGGAGCAGTCCAGGCCCGGGAAACCAACAGCAACATTTGCACAGAAGACAGCTGTTTCCCATCTTGTGCAGAAACTTTGCTCCCAGAAACTTTTCCCTGAGTATTTCGGTCTTAAAAAAAATTTCTCTGTGAGAGTGAACCTTATGGCAAGATAATGAGCTTCATGCATTCAAATCAGAGCTTGAGTGTTAATTAGGTCACTCTTTCTGGAATGATTTATTGACCTATATTCACTATTAGTGGTCCTAAGCCTTCCTCCATGGAGAGTCAGTGAAAATCACCTTCATCAATCTTCAAGACATTGATAATCTTTTTTTTTTCTCTATTTTAGCTTTTCAGAGCAGATTAATAAATAATCTACTCTGAGCCTGATCAAGTAGTTCTTCAAGATGTTGAAAAGCCTCAAAAGAAAAGATTGTGATTTTAGATTTTCAAAGCAGATTAATAAATATGAGGTTTTGGGGCCTGATTAACTATTCTGAGCTGAACTGGAGGGCTTTCATTGATTCCAGTGGTCACTGGACAATACTCCTATTTAACATATCACACACAGAGAAGATGCCCCAGCTGATTTATGTAGGAAGAGGGCTCTTGTAAGTCTCCAAAGCCAGAATTGAGTATCTGATGTTTTAAAATGTGCTGCTTAGCTTGTAGAACGACAGGGTGTTCAGACTGAGAACTTTTATTCCCTTCCTTGCTTCTGGGTCTCAGAAGTTTTTCAGAGCTCTTGATATGTCTGGCTTTCCAGGCAAACCAAGGCCTAGTAACCTGCAGATTAGTGGGTACCTGAACTTCTAACACACCCTATCCAGGCTGGTCTGTCCTGAGTGCCCTGGGATGAGGCACATTCTGGCTCTGACTGGGTTGCCGTGGATTACTTTAAATTTTTTTTTTTTCCCTAATCTAATGAAGTACAGCTCCATGTCTCTTTCAGTGCAGGGGCATGAAACGCATGGTGCAGGCTTAAAGCAAACAAAAGGAAGTTATCTTCACAAAACATAGTTAAGCTGAGGAACTCCTTACTGTAGAATGCTGTAGATACTAAAAGTTCACATGGATTTAAAATATGCATGGACAAATTCACAGAAAAAATATCCTTTGAGGTGTATCAAATACAAAGACATGCTCTTTGTTTTGGAAAACCTCAAACAGGATGTCCTGGAGGCCAGAGAAATACTTGAAGAAGTATCATTAGATGCTTGCTCTGTTCTAATACTTTTCCTAAAGTATCTGGCATTGATCAGCATTGGAGAAAAGATTCTGAATCAGACAGTCCTACTGTAGACCTGTTGATAGGTCATTAGGCTGATCTGGGAAGGCTGCTCTTAATCCTGTGGGAGTTACTGGTTTGTACCTTCTTTTTCTCCTAGTGATCAAGCAACATCTGTCTATCACAAGCCTAACTATATAGCTTGACCTTTTAAGAAGTGCTGTAAGGGTTCATTTTTAACAGGTTTAATACCCATGAGATTGTGTCTGCTGTGCAATCACTCACACATCTCAGTAACCCCGCTGGAATAGGGAGGACTTTTCCAAGGAAAAAAGTGTGAGAAAGCCATTCATAAAGTCAAGGTCTAAAGCATCTCAGAGTGCCTCCCCTCTGGCTGATGGCTCAAAACACCTCTGTCTTGTTTGTCCAAGTGATAAGCCTCTTTCAACGAGCAGTGATTCCTCCAGAGCCTGTTATACCTGTGGTACTTGGTTGTTTTTATCCTGCTTTTGTGTGATCTTGCCTTGTGTGACCATGCTTCCTGTGCGTGCTTAGGCATGTGTGTCCATCTTCCGTCTACATGATTTGAATAATCACTAAATTTGGCAGAGGGGCATAAATCTCAAATATAGCATGTTCCTACACATTTTGTAAAAAGAAGTGTCCTGAAAAAGGACAGGGAGGCCTCATCTGTATTCTTACTGCATGATCACAGCTTTTACTAGACAGTAGAGAATCCACATAAGAGCGTGCTGTTATTAAGATCCAGGCTTGGGAAGGCTTCAGAGCTCTCACTTTATTGGACATCAGAAAACCCAGCCAAAAACATAGTCAACCAAACAACTCATTTCAATTACTTTTCATCTCAACATTTTCTTTGCAGAATCAGACCTGTGGAAATTTCCCTGGAAGAAAATCATCATCTTTTTCTTTAGGCCTGATTCTATGCAATGAAAATGGACTTCTGGGAGAAAAAAGGCCCTCCCTCCTCCTCATGGATTCAAGGATCATTAACATTCTTAGAAATGATCCAAGATCAGTCTCTGCAGAGCCTCCATGCCATGATTTTTATATATTTTAGTTTTTTTATTTAGGTCTATAGGAAAGTCTTGCAGCAAACAGTCAAGCCTTGAAGTCCTTGCATTACAATACTTGAATCAATAGGAAGAAAGAAAGTCTTGTTCCAGCCTGTGGGTAGGAATTATAAAAACACACAAGACCATATTCTGCATCCTTTACTTCTTTGGAGTTAGCATGTCGCTCTGGCCAGAGTCCTGCTGAGTGCAGTGAAAGAAGTTGGTGCTTGAGAAGGAGGGGCAGAAGCAGTCCCCAAATGAACTGGCTATAAGGAGGCAAATTGGCTCCTGTGCTAGGACTGAAATAGTGGCTTGATGGTGTTTCTGACCATTAGCAAACCCAGGCTGGGAGGATATTCCAAGCCAACAGCTCCTCCTGGAATTTGGGCTGCTGGATTAATACAGCACTCTGCGTTAGCAGGAGTTTAAAGGCCACACAGGATTTCCCAGGTGGGAACAGAAACTTGGCAATGTACATATGTTTCCTGGTTCCCCCCCACCCCAAAAGAAAAGAAAACATCAAACCAACCCCTGCCAGCCCTCCCTTATTTCCCTTCCCTTTCTATTCCCCTGGTTTCTGTTAAGATCAAAAGGGCATCTAAGAGTAATAAAAAGATTTTTCTTCTCCCCTAGTGAGCTTTCTACCCCAGCATTTGAGGCTCCTGATAACTGACCCTGCCTTCATGTTTATTTGTGACAGTGATTCTACCCTACAAATCCATTAGGCTGATAGCAAGCAGATCAGTCTGGAGACATGACCAGACAGGAACAACTAATTTGTACACAAGGTTATGAGAACATTTACAGTGGAAACTCTTCTCGGGAGAGCACTGGAAATAGTGAGAAATGTCTCCTGCTTGACATCTCTGTATATGCAAGTGTGCCTCAGAGAGCTTCAGTGACCATCCATCTGTGATCAGAAATGCTCCACTGCACATGGTGCTTGTGAAACAGGATGGTTCAGGCTTTTCACATGGGCCTTTTTCATTTCTGGGGTTTTATGTGATTCTCAAAGGAACCTTGTCAAGCTTGGCAGGCTTCAAATGTCTGGTTTTTTGTGTGGATGGTTTGACTGCAAAATGAAGCAGGTAACCCAGCACTAGATGTCCCACCTCCCTGGACAAGCAGCTGAAATAAGGGCAGGTCTTGTTTCTCACATGCTGTCCTTTGACCCCTCAGCTGAATCTCCAGCTCTTATTTAGCAGTGGATTAACCAGTGCGTTGATGCAAGTCCAAGGCAAGGCTTGCATTCTTGCCTGGGAGAGGATAGTGAGACTCTGACCAGCTTTCCCTGGGCAAAGACATGAATGCTTTGGTTTCTTTTGCAGATCCCAGCCACTGAGTAACAAACCAGTATCCAAAGCCCAGGATTCACTCGAGGTCTGAGAAGAGTTACAACTACTTGAGTTTAATCCAGGTTTGTTTTGCATTCTGAACTCGAGGTCTGAGAAGAGTTACAACTACTTGAGTTTAATCCAGGTTTGTTTTGCATTCTGAACTTCTTCCCTTGCCTTTGCTCAGTCTGTAACTCTTTAGTACAAATGCTGCTGTAAAAATATGCCATGGTGATTAGACTCAGAAGTCCCTTTTATGTTAGGCATAGTGCAAATGCTGTTTCAGCTCTGCAGAATAGACTGGATGTGCAAATGTGAAAATGCTTTTAGGTGCACATAGACTGGCATTCAGGCAAATGGGAAAAAGGAATAGAGTACTTTACTTGGCTCTTTCAACATTGGTGTAGATTAGTACTAGCTAGTTAGCATCAGGTAACACTGAATTTGAGCTGCATGGCCTACATGTATTTAGTTATTATTAAGCATCCCCCTAAAATGATACCAGTAACATGGCATCCACCACAGCTTAGCACACCAAAAAAGCAAAGCTATAGTACTACCTATGGACTTATTTTTCAAGAGCTGCTGATGAGAAAGTACTCTGAGGACTAAGAACCAAGCAAGCAGTGATTTTCCTGAGACCGCACAGTGTCCCCACTGTCTTATCACAGTGTCTGATAGATCTGTGGAACTCACTGCAGAAGGGCACAGTGAATGCCAAAAGTTACGTGAGTTCAAGGTGAGCCTGGACAAGTTCTTGGAAGAGAAGTCAAGTGAGGGTTACTAAACACAAAGAAAATGATTATGGCTCTATGGATCAAAGGAATGCTTGGAGGAATTACTGTATATGCTTGCTTGTGCTTCGCTGAGCATTGCTTATGTGCTGTGGACAGGATACTTGGCTAGACACTTGATCAGACCCAGACTGGCCATTCTTAAGTTCTCTTACAATATAGTAACTAATAACTTACTTTGACTAGAAAATCCATTTGCCTCTCATTTATTTGGGTAGCAAAGAACGGGGAAGAATGAGATGGACTGTAAAATGTGTATAAATAAACAGCAACATGTGGGAGAGTTCTTCTGGCTCTGTGTCAGAATTAGAGCTGGAGTTCCTTGATTTTTTTGATGTATCTCTAGCTTTCTGGCCTTTAAAAAAGTTTCTAATAAAAATCAAATCCCAGAAAGAGAGAAGCAATTTCTCAGCAGTGGAAAATAATATCATAGTAGAAATGATTTTTAGAGCTGGCATTTCTGGGATGTTTAATGATAAGTCAGACTTGCCAGAGCAGAGAAAAGCTGAGCTAATGCACAACGATCAGAGATTTTTCTCTTGATTACCACATCTAATACTAACAACAGGCATGCATATTCCCTACAAAGAACAGATGGGAAAGCATCAGCTAATGACCATATGTACAAGCTTGGTCAAGCTTTGCCTTTGCAAAAAGCAAGATACCCCAGATATAAGTTTCTGTTTATATTTGTATATATCTATATATCTATTTATTAAGAATTGTTAAATGAAGATGAAATTCATTGGGCAGAATCCTTGTAAAGCCTCTCCTATTAACCGCCTAGAGTTATTTCACTGCTGTTGGAGGAAAACTTCCCTCCTTTTCAATCTGGAAGTACTCAAACATATAAGGCAAGACAGATACAAAATTTAGTGGTGCTATTGGTCATCAGTAATGCCTTCCCCAGGAGGAAAAGATATGAAGGAAGAGATGTGGGGTTACCTGGGAAAGGTCTGGTTTGCTGATGGATGGCAGAGAACTCGCTGCTGGACCTGGTAGTGCTTATACTCTGCAGACCAACTAGGAATCTCACTGAGCACTCAGGTGCATTAGCAGATGAGAGAAAGATACATGGTTAAAGCCCTGCAGATCCCTTTTTTGCTGCTTACATGTTTCCCTTTTTACAGGAGTTTTTTTGCTGCTTACATGTTTCCCTTTTTACAGGAGTGAGCAGCCAGTAGTGTTTATCGCCTGACTGAGTTTAAATGAGGTGCTGAATGAGAAGCAGCACAGCAAGAAAGAGGGAAGTGTGAACAGAAGGAGGTATAGAAGGACTGCACTGAACACAGATTTTTAACCTGGTCAGGAGCTGGTCCTGGTAGCTGGGAGAGATGTCTGATTCAGAGGCCTCGCTACCAAAGTGGGAAGGCTTGTGCCCAGAGACAATTTACTGTTAGTTATGACATTTTCAGCCAAAGACTAGCTGACACCCACCCCCTGGACCCCTTTACAAAAGTTCATTCCCACTCCTCCCACGTATGTTCTCTCCACAGAGATTTAATAACATAAAATCTTTTAATAGAGAAACCTATCCATTGAAAGTTTTTACTTACAGTACAAGAATAAGGTAAGGCCACTTATAAAAACTACCTTTAAGGACAGACTTGAGGAAGGCAACAATTATTTTTGATCTTGCCACAAACAGTGGTTTTAAGATTTCCTGTCACTATTGGGATATGGTATATATTAAATTAGCAAGTGCTTGTGGTTTGTGTGGAGCACATACTGTTGGGTTAAGAAGCTAATTAGAGATATTTGCTGAAGTCACATTTATTCCCAGAATCAATACTCATAATATACTAATTAGATCAGCTGTTTAGGACAGTGGCATGCTGTAGCAGGAGTCTGTTCCCATTATGACACGTGCAATACAGCATTTAGCTCCCATTATTATTAATAAACACTGCAGGCTTAATTCCTGGTGAGAGTCTCCAAACAGGCATGCACAGTCTCATCCTCCTGAACGTTTTAAGCGGTGCCTTTTCCAGCACTCAGGATGCATTAACCCTTCCAGTGCCTCTGCTTTGGGGTTGTATGTGGGCTTCAGCAGCAGCTCCAAAACTATTGAAGGGCTCCTAAGTAGCTCAGTGGACTTCAGCAGAGGGCCCAGAGACCTTTACAGGGAAATCAAAGGAATGATTTGGATATGACACACCTGTGGAACTGCACAGAAGAGTGAGAGAATCCAGATTTCCCTCCATTCCTGGAGTCTGAATCATTTCAAGAGGGAACTAGCAGTGCTGGCTATAGGTCGTATTTTGCCCGTAAGTAGAAATAATAATAATTTTAATAATTTCCTGTTCTCAGGATTCTTTATTGTATCACAAAATTTTATGACTTGAATTTCTTGTACTAGGGTACAAGGGTACAATTCCCCTGCCCTGGAATTTGGCTGCTGAGCTCAGTCTTTTCTCAAGGCTACCATGGACTCTCTCTGTCAGAAGAAGAAATACTCTGGTAATCTGCAAGTCACAGCTTCTAGCTGCAGCTTCCTCTCTAAGAAGTGGATTTCTGCAACTGGCAGAAACTGTCTGACTGGCAGCTACAAGGACCAGGTTCAATTATTAGACATTATTAAATCATCTGCTCCAGTTGCCCCCTTGCAGAAGTCCAGGCAAAATGCCTAGATCCTCAGTGAGCTAATTGCTCACAAATGGTGGACCAAACTGGTTTCCCAGTAAAGTTTTCCTTACTGAAAGGGAAATGGGGAAAATAAACACCATCATATACAATAACCAGCTGCTTCTTTCCCCAGGTTTAACCATAAAACCCTCAAGTCCCCTGCTTTATAGGCAGGGATGGGGTGTGCAGCGATGCAGCCATTGAGCTGGTTCTCCGCTCCCATTGCAACTCCCTGATCCCTGTTTGCACTTGTCAAGCCCTCAAACCCATCCCTGGGCCAGGGGGACAATCCTGGACAGCAAGGCCTCCTCTGAGTTGTAGTGGACCCTACAGCTGTCCTTGGACATGTCTTTGCTTGCCGCTGCTCATCTTCCTCAGTGGTTTTTCTCCATAGTGGGAGTATCATGGCATGGAGGTCACATGCAGTTCTTCTGCCCAGGAGAGTGCAGAATCTCTCCTGCCTTCTCTGAGTTTTGCATTTCATGGCTGCAAAGCATTGCAGCAGGGGTGAGCAGCCCCTTGCTCCAGGACATGTGGCTGCCCAAGGCTTTCATTTGTTTTATAGTAAGATAAATTCCTCTGTGTGACTAGGTTTTATCCTACACTGGGGCATTTCTGTTATAAAAGAAAAGGTATGTGGTGGGCATTTGGCCCACTAGTCCCTTTCTTGCAGTTCTCTTTGTTTCTCCCACATGCTGGGACAACCTTTGGGGGTTTCCCTTGCTCTGGGACTTTCTGGAAATGGCTGTTCATCTCTGAGGCTCTGTGTGTGTCTGGCATATACTTTCTTTTGGGCTTAAGAGACACCATATAGTGCTGCAGATGCCTTTGCGCAGGCAGAGATTCTGAGCTGAACAACCAAGAAAAGGCACCTATGCAGTTGCAACAGCTCTGAGAAATACTGACCAGCTGTGTCGAGCATGTGGGGCCTCAGCAGGAGGGGAAGGTGGTAGTGCTGCACTGCATGGGAGATGGGAAATGGTGGGACTGGCTGGAGGTGATGTATGGCTTGCGGGGTCTGTGCAATGGTGGGTTTCCACTTACATGAAGCGTGATGCAGGTGAGGTTATCCCAGGCACACAGTTCCTTTGCTGAGGGACCAGAGTACTCCAGAAATGGATTAGTTTTGACATGGAAGCTACCATGCAGTTGTGGGCAGTGTGGAACTGATTGGTAACAAGATAATCAAGACAAATATAGGTCAAATTAGGGTCCCAGTTAGCCCAATTTAAATCTAGAGTAACTTTCAGGGCCCTAGTACAGGCTCCTGGCCTATCAATGGCAAAATCCACTACTTTTCCATGATGGGCCAAAAAGGCAAATTGAGAGCTAGGATTTCTGATCCTGTCTTTGTGCAGATTGCTAGAAAGACTGCTCAGGTAGAAGGGATATAAATACTGCAGCTTTAGCTGTTTTGGATAGTGCAGTGTCGTTGTAATGTGTGTGTGTGTGCGCGCGCGTGCGTGCACTCACACATGCTGAGGTTGCGTAGGCAATGCAAAACACAATAAGCTACCAAATCCATAGCATGTAAACCCAAAATCTTGTTCCCGGCAGAATTTGGTCACTGTCCTGATCACACCTGCACGACCATCTCTCATGAAGCCTGTGAAGGAGCTGAGGAGCCTCATCATGCCGCAGTCTTGCTTGCTTCTCAGTCAAACTGGGATTTCCATGAAGTTTATCTTGAACATCCCGTTTGACTATGCCTTACAGAAGCAATGGGTGTAGTTTAGTCATTTATTTACCTCATTTCACCCATTGCTTTTTCTTATTCTACCCTATTTTCCCTCCCCCTTTCCTTTCAGGTAATTCTTAATATTAAACAAAAAAAACCCTCTGTCTGATGCAATTTGAGACATGACAGGCACATTTTATTAAGGGCTGCAAAACACTTAGTGGCACGAGGGTTTTCATGTGTAATCAGATGCAGCAATTGGCTTGATTGCAATTGCTTCTGGGTCCGTTGCGCACAAGCACCTGATTAGATTTTAGCAGCGATGCCAATTCCGGAGGAGTTTTCAGCTTCGCGACGTGAACGGGCCTCGGGGAAATCATATACCTTGTTCTTAGTGGTGTCACCTGGAGAAGCGAGAAACGGGACAGGCAAATGAGTTAGCCAGGATTCTCCCTCTAAAGAAACTGTTGTCTGAGGAGGAAAAGTAGATGAATTCCCAGTTCCTCTGCCTCCCAGTGATGGCTATGTTGCAGCTTGGCATTGCGGCATGCTTTCTTATTCTTCCTTTAATTCCCCAGTGGTATAGGACCCACTTATACCAGACACCCATCTCCCAGACCACAGGGCTCTGTGGACTGTCTGTGGAGCAGCTCTTCTGTCCCAACCACATTTTGGGGAGGGGGTGAACATTGCCAGACAGGGAAGGACTCTTTTCCTGGCCCTCTGCCTTCACATGGACAGGTAGCAGTACTCACCTCGATGGAGCTGAAGGGAGCTGAGGCTGCGGCACAGTGGGGTCAGACATCAGACAAGGCTGATTCCACAGTGACATCTGCTCCTAATCATCCTGGGCCTGTTAGCCTCACGGTACCAGTTCGACTTGTACCCATCACCAGGGCTGTGCTGTCTATTCTGTCTACTTATAGGCCTCCTCTGAAATGCAATGGATGTTGCACATCCCTCCCTCTGCCTGCTCAAAGCAAGTCTTGCACAGCTCTCAGTAGGTCTGGCTCTTCAGCTCAAATGAGGGGGATTTGCACTTGGGAGGCTGGGGGGATATTTCCAGGCATGGTGGAGCTGGATGCTGACACAGCTATGTTGTGCGAGAGTCAAGGAGTGGGATTGTGGCGGGTTCTCAGCCACCCAGGCTGTTCCGAGTACTCCTCAGGCCCATCACTGCTGGCGGCTGCAGACATTTCAAAAGGGACTGGCAGAGCTTTTTGAAAAGGGGATTTTCATACTGTGGGGAAAACTGAGGCTCTACTGAATGCTTTTTGCTCTGGAAAATCTCAGTTCTGAAGCATCAGATTGACAAATGGTGACATGTTTGATCTAAACAAATGCTGATGTTCTTGGCATTTTTGAAATGTCAGTGCAAAGCTAAAATCCTTTTATTTGAATTTTCTCTGCTAAAAAAATAGAGTTCATCAAACTGAAATAAAGTTTCCCTGTGAAAAATATCATTTGTAATTAAAAGAAAAACCCGTACTCTTCTCTTTTATCAACGAAATGTTTTGTCAAAAAAACCCTGAACCCACTGCAGGGTGGCATTTTAATAAGTATTTTTCATATCAGCCACCACCCCAAGTGGGGTGCAAAGAGGGAGCACAATTTCAGTATCAGACTTTCCATTGCTCTGGTTGAAGTACCTTAAGGAGACCAGACTTTCAGAGGTGAAATGCTCTGAAAATCACCCACCTTCCAGCTGTTTCAAGTTTGATGTTCAGAAATGCCCTGCAGCTCTGGAAATTCTTGATGATTTTCAGCCACTCAGTCCTGCTCTGGGAACTCATGTGTGCCCCTGTCAGTGAAACTGATGAGAATTTTGCCTGAAGAAGGTTTGCAGAATTGGGCTCTACTCCAATTTGTTTTTCATCATGTATAACAAACTGCTTATTTACTCTTTTGCACTTTGCCCAGCTTGGACAATTAAACCCCTGGGTCATTTTGCTTTTATTTCAAATCAGTTGCATTCCCTGGTTCACTGACTTGCCTGGAGTTTTATAATGCTCAGATCCCAGAAGGGAAAAATGACATTAAACCCCCTGAAGATGTTAAAATTCATATGTTTGGATTTACAGTGCTTCAGGGGCTATCCATTACTTTGATGAATTTCTTGATTTTTCTGTATGTATATGTGTGTGTTTTTATTAATTTTTTTAGCAGCACTGAGATATGTTAATAGCCATTCACCTTTTGAGAATAGAGCTCTACAATGTGGCAGAGTGAGAAGATGGTCTCAACTCAGGGGACATCTGTGAAGACCCTGCAGCTGGGCAATATGGACAGTCCCAAGCCTGGGACAGCAGGTGAGCCATAGGGCAGCCCTGACTGAGATGTATTGGCAGAGCTGTATTTGGGAAATAGTTGTCCATATCTAGTGCTGGAGATTTGTTTCAAGCAGATGATATATGCATCTCACTCTCATTAACAGAAATAAGTGAGCCCAAATTAAAGCTTCTGTTGGCTGGGAGTGCTTTCCTGGAAGGGGTTTAGCACCTGATGATAAACATGGCAAAGCTTTGTGCTTTTCCCTGCTGAGCTGGCTGCATCTGGGGAGGGCTTCAGCATTGCCTCTTTAGTCCCTTGGCTGACAACGCTTTCAGAACAGTTTGGTTTTGTTACACCCAATCAGTAAGATTTGGGAACTTTTAACCTCAGAAGAGTTTGCCAAAAACATGCACACAGATGGATGCTGGAATACGAGGATGGATTAGGTGCTTGCAGCTTTATAAATCAAAAACATTTCCAAACAGTTGCAATTTGTTGGCTCCTAAACACTTCCCATGGAGATGAAGAGACCCTCTGAAATTCTGCATCTGTGGATTACTGTACAGCATATATGATCTTCCTTTGCTTAGTCTCCTTTCACAGACGCTTAAGGAATAGTTAGTGGACCTTGGGAGTGACCATGATTAGCTTTTCCTTTTCATAGGTGGAGATAAGACTTAAAAATGGGCTCTTCCCAGTGAGGAAGAGAAATCGATGAAATTCCTCAATCTTCATATATTTAATTTTGAAATCTCATATGTTTGATGGCTTTGCTTACTCTGTTTGCATGCCTGGATCTGACAGTGCTGTCTGAGGCAGGGCCATTTCAACCTTTGCTTTAGAAAGTGGAGACAGCTGTGATAGCAATGTTAGCTAGCTTTTGTCTTCTAAAGAGATGAGGTGTTAATATAAATTTATTATCACATTTTGCTCTCTGGAGCATCTCTCCCCTGGAGGGCCAGTATTGGCTTTGTTTCTATTTAGATTAATTAGTTATGTCTTTAAAGGCATATTCTGATTCAGGCGATGCAATGCTCTGGGCCCAGATGTCGTACAAACCCTGAACTTGCATAGATGACACAATCAATGGCAAACAGACATGGATAGGCAGAGACACACAAGAACCCCATGAGCCAGCACTGGTTGTGATAACAGGCAGCAGTCATGACTTAGCAGAGGTTTATTCATTCATACACACATTTCCCTTGTCTCTTAAGAAAAAAAAAAAAACCCACACCACTGTATATACATGATTATTATTGACTTTTTGGCAAATGCCAAAGAGCCAAGTCTTGGACAAAGGCCTTGCTGTGCTACGTCAGGGACAAACAAAACAAATGTTTGGTGGCTCAGAGACCCTGCACATAACATCTGAAGCCTAGGCGATAGAGTTATCACCAGCTAACTGGAGTCATTTGTTGCCCACTGACTACCTAGGTTACAAAAGAGTGGATAGTTCTTCATTATTTTGATTTTAGAGGGCTTTGGTTCAAATTCCTTGCTGTGAACACAGCATTGTAAGTGTCTTGGTGAAAGCTGGGCTTAGAAACTAAGAAACTACTCTTTTCTCAGTGTGAGACACTTCATTAACTTCAGGGAAAAGACATGAATGGTGCAGTACAGATGAAGGACAGGACTGTTTCAGTGGATGAGATTGTAATTAGCAGTTTCAACTATATGAATGAAGAAAACTTGGCAAGTCAGGGTGTTTTCAGGGCCTAGCATTAAGAGAAAAAAAGCAAAAGAGAAAGAAGAAGAAAAGGGAGAAGTCCAGGTTATAAATATAATAGGAGAGAACATGAAGTCCACATTTCCTGTCTCGTTGTTTTATGAGTCTTTTTCTGTGTCTGACAGATACCTGCTTCACAGCAGAAGTGACCCATATTATTTCTTCATTGCTTAAACAAAGAAAGTTGCCAATTAAAATGACTAGAGTTTATTTCAGCACGTCATGCTCTGGGAGCCTCATCAATTGGAAGGGAAGGCGCAGGTTTGTCTGCTATGATGTGAAGCAATAGTCTTTTCAAGTACATCCTCCTCATCCAGCTTTGTCAGAAAGTGTATCAAATCATGGATATCAGAGGTATGGAGGAGACTCAAGAGATTATCTAACCCATCTCTCTACCCCAGAGACTGTTCCAGGGAGCTGTCTGTCTATGCTCTTAATAAAACTGCTTAGTCAGTGATGGAACCACCACACTTTCTTGGGCTACATAGTCCCTAATTCTCCTGATGTCTTATCTAAATCTCCTTTGCTGCAGTTAAGTGTTTACACTCATTGTTTCTGTTCTATCCCTAATGAACACAGGGAGATGCATTACCCCAGAATCGTGCAAATGCTGGATGAATGGGACTTCTGGGTGTCTTGAGTTCAGCCTTCTGTTCAAAGCAGGGCTAACTTCAAAGTCACGTGGCTTCCTTTCTTTCTCTGACAGCTGTTAACTTATTTGAATACCTTTACCAGATCTTCTCTCCTCTCCTCTAAGCAACTTGGCATGAATTCTTTTCTTTGTAGATCACGTTTACTAGACCATGTTTATTAGTCACTGCAGTATGTCTGATGGATCCTGTCATACATACATGTGTGCACGCATGCGCAGACACATGTATACACAGATTTTGATGACTAGAGCAACAGGAGCAGAAGCCTTTCCTTAGCAAAATGATTCTTTAAAGTGAACTTAATTCCACATGCTGGGAGTAACAGACCGAGCTGTGCAATATGAAGGGCAATGAAACATTAAATGGCAATATGCTATCTGGCCACTAGATGCGTTTACATCCTATAGCATGATAGATGTATCATGGTCATTGGTATGGCAACAGGGCATATGCTTGGCTTCAACTGTTTGAGCAGTTCCTGCTTAAGGCAATAGTCTTTCAGATCTCTTTTCAGAATATATTGACCTACATGTCTGGCTGGCATTGCTGTAGCTTTGACCATCAGCATGATATAAATCTGCTATCTCAGCCAGCTCTCCAGTATACCTATACTCATTAATAATGTGATTTTGAAGGAATGGACTGTAGGCAGGAGCGGGTGCCATTTGCAGGCTCACTGATAGGGTTGTGTTCTGTAGCCTGGCCCATGAGTAACAGGACTCAATTCTGTATGTTGGTTGGCATGGCAGTGTGGGTAAATTCACACCATGGACTGGAGAACTGGCCCATAGTAATCTGGCTGAACAGCGCTCTGAAAACCCACAGAGTAATGAAGCAGCCAAACTGCAGTGCTAGTTTGTTTAACTGGGAGCCACCTTATCTGTAAGAGCATGCTTGCACTAGCTTGGCCCAGGAGCCATACTGCCGTGCAACACTTCTAAGAGACAATTTGCTATTTACTATTTACATATTTATAGTGTTGAGGAAATTCAGATATGGATAGGACTGTTGTGTCAGGTGGTGTATGGATACAGAGCAAAGAAATCAATGCTCACGACCTAAGCCTAAAATAAAGGCAGATACAGAAGGAGTGAGTACAACGAGGATATGTATCTCGCAAAACACTGACAACTGCTTAATGTTTGCCTAGATTTCAGGAGGTGCTGGGGCACAGGGTTGTTGTAAGAGGGACTCAAGGAAGGAAAATGAATTAGCTTTCATAAATTAAGCCAATTCATTAGGTAAACTCTTCAAAAGCAGAACAGTCCTTAGCAGGAAGGGAGATCCCTCTTTTGTTCTGCCTATATGTTGGCCTCTGCCCTGTAAGGAACATATCTGTCCTTGTTAAAGCTTGTATTTTAAACAAGCTCAGACACAACTGATTACAACTGAGTTACTATGCTGATGATATGAGGCTGGTGTTGGCATGCTTTTAAGGGATAGGGCTTTCTCTTTATATCTTATTTGTTATGTTATTATTATAAAGTCTGGATCAGGACAGTGATTTTGTACCTGGGGCCAGTCTTGGGTTTGTGAGTACTTCTAAGAGATCCCTGAAAAGAGACTTAAGAAAGTTTATTGCCAGTTGGTTCAGATCTCTGTAGAGGGATCACATGCTCCCACTGTTAGACCCCTTAGACCCCTGCAAATTGAAAAATGATGGAAAAGTACTAGTGTAGAATGAATAAACAGGAAGGGGATGAACTTCTTATTTTCATTTTCCTCAGCAGATGTTCAGCTGTTGAGGCACTAGAGTCACTGAATGTTGGAAGAGGCATTTATTAATGACCTGGTATTCCTTATCATTGCCTCTGCGGGTGCCATCAAGATGGGCTGGAGGGTGCAGCAGCTGGTACGTCTCAGTGGGAACCTGGGAGTAATGACTGTCTTTTGCTGGATGGGTGGAAATCATGGTGGTCTTCCGCACAGTCACCACCTGGTCTCTGTCATATGCCACTGAGACTGGTATAAATCAAAACCTCTCTCTGTCGGAGGCCTCAAGAAAACAAATAGGTGTTTTAAAGCACAAGAAAAGAAGTGTCAATGACGCATCTGTAACAGTCTTCCAGTGAGCGGGAAGGTGGTCATGCTGCTCAGGGAGACACTGGCTGAATGCTGAAGGGAGTCATCAGCAAGTGAAGTAATCTCTGGGAGTGTGACTGAAAGTGTAAAGTACAAGTCAAAGGCAAGGGCAAGGTGGAGGACATGTCTTCTGATGTAAAAGTAGAGTGTCAATATGGATAGTGGCAGGGAGCTCTGAGCCGAAATAACAGACGGGGAGGAATGTACTCTGCCTCTGAAGAGGTGCAGGTCAGATAACACCTAAGAAACTAGCACATGGGGAACAACCATTTACAGGCATCCAGGAGATACGAGACCTTTGAGCTCAGAGGTCCCATATCATGTCTCATTTCAAATTGGTAAACCTTGACAAGCAGGGGGTCAAATGATATCTTCTTCCTCTCTGCCCATGGCCTAGATTTGCTTTTTCCCTTGTTTGCTAAGAACCAGGCCCCAAATGTGTCTGCATTTGGAAGGTTAGTCTCTTGGAGGCGGCCTAAGCAGTGGGAGAGCAGAGAGCCATCAGAGATTGGCACTAAGATGGATGGTTGCACACCTTGGCCAGGACGGGGCAGATGGCGGGTCTTCTTGTGCTCAGTATCAATCAGATAATCTAGAAGTCCTGTCTTTACCTAAAAATAAAGCTGCTGTGGAAACATATTGTATGGAGTGCATTTTCCAGGACTGTTGTTTTACTGTGTGACACCTGGTAGCTGGAGACAAGATGGAAAGATTGTTTGATCCCATCCCTGGAAGGAAGTTAGCCAGAGTAGTCAGTAACTCTGTTTAGGACTTTTTCTGCAGCCACTAATGAAAGGGAAGGGTACAGATGATTCAGCAGTGACTAGGTCTACATTCCTTCCTATCCCCTCTACAAAAAATCAAAAGGAAGTGGGAAAAAGAAGTAATATCTATCTTGATCGATCTGGATCATTCAAACTCCCTGATGTAAATCATTCATGGAGCATTTATTTTTATGCCAGTGAGAGAAAATTAAGTGGCCTAATCACATTACATGTTCAGCATTACAGGATCTGCAGAGCTTTTCCTGTATTTGGTTGGAGGCTATTCCATTCAGCTGGACTCTTTTGATACTGCTTTGCCTATATATGCAATTAAAAGACTTTTTTTTTATTAACCAGTTTTTACATTACACTCAATGGCCCCGTCACACAACTAAATGACCCGTTTAACAAGCATGATAAAATCCTCATTAGGGCCTATTATAGGATTTAGTGGAATCTTCCTGCTTCACTACAGCACAGGCCTAATCTAATTAACTCTGCCACTTAATTCTCTCCCTCCCCCTTCTTGCTGTTTATTGGGCTTTTTGTGGAAAACATATCCAAGGAACACAATTAACATAATTTATCCTGGAAAATCCCCAAACATTAGCAAGCTACAAATGTAATTGGAAAAGGCCTTACAGAGTTCAAGCATAGTAGGCAATTACTCCAGAACTGCAGCACTGCATATTATCGTGTTACTTCTTATAATACTTTCCCAAGATGAACAAGGAGGTAATTCTAACCAAGTGCATCTAAAGCAATAATTAAGGGTCATCTTTGTGTTTGAACAGCTTTCATATTTAATTGAGGAAAAACGTGTGCTTTCAAGAATGAAGTGGTTTTCTAGGGTGTGCAATATAGAAAGGAATTGAATGTTATGTTCTTGGGCTCATAGGTGTAAACCTAGAACAATTCCCAGTGACAAAGTCTTGTGTACTGCCTTGGAGCCAGACTTACACCAGTCACCAGAAAGCAGGATTCAGCCACAAGAGGTAACTGGTCTGTGTGCTCTTTTCATGTCAACAAGGTGCAGAATGTGTAAAACACAACATATGCTGCAATAAGGGCAGTTGGCCACCAAACCTAGAGAGGATACTGGGAAGTCAACAGCATGCTATCCTGCTCTTTCAACAGGCTGCAACCTTGAATTGCAGTATTGCATAGTCCTTTTCCTAAAGGTGGTGAACTCCTATATGATCCTAAAATGTCCCAACCTAGTCATGCAATGCCTGAGACAACCAGCTTGTCCCAGAAATGTCTTCAGGAATTAGGGGCTGACCTTGGTATTCTGAATTGAAGATCTAGCCACTGGCTGAATTAGCTTGCAGTGTGATACCCACAAAGTGAGGCTGCTGTCTGGTTGGAAGACTGCTGAAACTTCTCAGCATTACCGTCACCTAGTAGTTAAGATAGGTGTAAAAGGTGACTAAGCTCCTATCAGAATTGAGAATAACCTCCACCCAGTGCAGGAACATAGCACAAGGTGAGTGTGGGAGTGCTCCAGAGATGGGTGGTGATGCAGAGAGGTGCAAGTCTTTTTTAGCTCTTCATTTTAGCAGGTGTGTGTGTCTGTGCGCACATGTGCATGAGAATGAGAAAGAAGGCAAGGAAACACCTTACAAATGGACAAGAGGAAAATAAGATGTGACACACAGGCCCAGAATTCAGTGACATGAAAGCTGAGAGGCTGAATGAACACCTTGGAGCCAAAAGTGGCTAAAAGAAGCTTAGAGACAGGCATAAATGATTGTCCAAGTCATCCTGCTTTCAGGAAGAGTTAACTCTATGCATATTTGGAAAGAAACTGTGATCTCTGCAGACCTTGACTTCCTCCTCCTGGAAGAAATTAGCCAAATGCTAAACTGGAAAGCAACTAAGAAGGACAAGCAAATAACTGATGCACAGGCTGAAGCAAAGTTCACTCCACATCTCCTGCTCTTCTCTGAAATGACATAGGAGGATCCTTTAACCTTGTATGAATTTGGCTTCTTTTGAAGTTTTCAAATCAAGGCAGGCTGCCACCAAGTACAAGATAGAATTATCTCACTTGAATTATGCAGCGAATTGGACAAGGTGACACAACATTCCCTTGGGGTCTGCAGCGTTTGAGGCTATTAATCTTACTAACTTGGGGGCAGGGTTTTGGGAGCTTGACTTCCAGGGAAGTTCAAACCTGATTTCCATGAATGTGGCAAGCTTTTGAAAATCTAACACAGTCTGCTGCTGCTGTTCCTTTTGAGAGCCCAAGCTTTGGTCCATCTTCCACAGCCCAGCTCCCTCTGTGGCCAAGAAATGAAGGATGCAACTCAGGAACAATCAGGCAGATGTTGAAACTTTAGAGGAAGGGACAAGAAGCCAAGGGTGAGCTGTATGAAAGCCTCCTTACCCAGGAGCAATGGAGCTATTGTTTCTGAGCCTGATCCATTCATGAATCAATGCATTTGGAATAATAATAATTAGGAAAATAACATTTTTGGTTGTCAGTGTAGAGAAGGAAACCCTTAATTAGTTTGCAGTGAATCTGAGTGGCATGGTAAATCCACCCACAGCTGTTCTGGCAGGTGTGGCTGAGCTCAACAAGAATCTCTCAGGCGTTTCTTTGATTCCTCAGGGGAGCTAGTGTCTAAAAAATGCAATTAGCAGCAGGATAGAAGCTCTGCACATTGCCCAGCTTTGTGGAGGCCTTGCTGAGATGGAAGAGGGTTGTTTCCAACTGGTTCTCACAAACTGTCTCACCAAGATAACCAAGGTTTTACAGGCTGGTAGAGATGAGGTTGGCATACTGAGGCAGCTTATAGATGCTTTTTATTGCCTAGAGCTCCGTCCTCTCCACTAATCCTCCTGGGCAGGGAGCATTGAATTTGCCCTGGCCTGCTATTGTGTAGGTGTGCACCAGAATCGGAGCAGGCATATTTGGGCCAAAAAAATCCACAGCTTATGTGCTTTAGCGTTGGTAATAGCCTGGCTTCCAGCAGCAGGTAGGACTAGGTGACCTCGACAGGTCCCTTCCCACCAACATTACTATGATTCTGTGTCTGGATTGTTTTGCTAAGTAGGCATGATAGCAATAAACTTTGTTATGTGCCAATTTACTGTGGTTGGAATGGATTTAAATAAGTTGAAAGAAAATTTGCTTTGATATTTAGAATAGCTAATGCATTCCAAGACGCTATCTTTTTTGACTTCCAACTATTTGTTTTGTGTGTAAGGTTAAGCGAGATAGTGGTTTGCTTTAATGTTACCATGAGGTAAATGCAAACAGAATTGTGGTAAACCAGTAGAATGTGATACCCTGAGATTTTTGTGGGGACATACGTGCCATATTTAGCTAATTAATTATTATGTAAATTAGCCTATTTGAAGACAAAAATAATAGCTTTTTGGAGTGGTTTCTTAAGATAGCGTTGGAGGAGCTGCAGTTCGTCTTATTTCTGCTGTACTGGGGCTGTATAAAGCTCATCTGTTGTTACTGCAAACTTTGGTTTTAGCAATAAAGACAGTTGGCTCATATTTTGTTTGTTTTTTCATGCAAACACAACTCGCTATGATAACTTAGTGTGAGACTAACAAACAAACAGCTTAATAAAGAAAAATAATTAGAAGTGTCCCTCGACAGTGAAATGGATCTGTCTTCACAACCACTATGGGATGGGGCATCATGGAGGAAAAACACCACAAAGGATGTGCAAGAAATAAACTTATGGCAGCTTAATGCTTACATTATGGTGCTGTTTGTTACCAGCAAGCAGGTGTGCTCACAATGTGACAATAACCTGGCTGATGCTAGGCCAAAAACATCACAGTAATTCTTGTTGGAGTGTCATCTTTGGAGTGAGAATGGAGCATGTTCTGTAATGGATACGACTGTAGAAGAGAGTCCCAAACAACACTGTCTCCGCAGCTGGACCCAGCAGGGGTGGGCTTTGCTGCGCTATTCTCTCTCTCTCCTAAGTGTGTCGTGTCTGTGATAATTATAACTCAGGTTATGAGTTGGAGGGGCATGTCTCCAAGATAATGTGTTCCTAATGGTTGGGCAGGGAAGCTTCCCGGCTTGGAATAAAACTACCACACCAAATCAGTAAGAGAAAATGTGGAAGCTACAAGTAAAATGGACTTCTTATCCACTGCTCATTGAGAAAAATCATCTAGCCACCCCAAGCAAGCCCCCACCATGCTGCAGGTATTGCAATAGGCACCAAATATGTTGTTATCAATAATGGTATCAGAAGGATTAATCTTCAGAAGGGGCAGCCTCTGGACTTTCTGAGATCTCATCTGGAGTCAGCTTCAGACTCTCCCAGAGCAATCAGAACAGGAAGTCTCTGAAATGACTCTAAAAGATGAACGAGGCAGCAAGCTCACAGACAGCTCCCATCAATGATAATCTGCTTTCAGGTAAGAAAAGCCACAAAGCCATTGACACAGCAGATGATAATGCCCTGGGCAGAATTCCATGTTTTCCTCCAAACTTTCTTCTTTGCACTGGGTACACCAAGGCATTTGGGTTTCAAATATGCGCTGAGTGTATTTGCTGCAAACCGACTTGGCATTTGCTCCTAGATGCACCCACACAATGGGGTCTACCCCTGATGGGAACATCTTGTCAAACATCCGTTTTGGAGTGAGTGCTCTGGCTCCAGGCTAAGCTGGCCTGCAGTTTGCAGATCTAGTTGAGTCCAGTTTGGATAGGTTTGGTATTAACGGGCACATGGAAACTATGTCTGCACAGGGAGTAACATTGCCTTCGGCTTGGAAAACCAAACAGACAGAAACACTTGGAGCTAATGTTGTCAGAGCATGTGCACTCAGTTTTTTATGCCTTTTAGTCTTGCATTCTGGTTGTTTCTTAACTCAGAAGGTCAAAAAATACCACTGTGGCTGCCTGGCCTGATACCTTCTGTTCCACGGACCAGACCACTTCCCTGCATTAACTCTTGTTTCATCAACGGCTTGACTAGAAAAACTGCCCAGCCTTTTTTCCAAATTTCCCAGTGATACAAAATCATCACAAGCACAGGCGGTTCTAGTTCTTAACTACCAGAACTGTAAAATGTTTCCTTCTTGCCATCTCACTTCCGTGTCTGTTTTTGGGATCATTTTCCTACCAGTCTACTGGTTCAAAGAGCCACTTAGCCAAGTATTGTTCCCCCCATAAGCACCGAAAGGCAGAGAGCAGCTCTTGCCTCGATCATCTCAGCTCTGAAGTCTGACAGCTTGGCTCTCAGGTGGGAAGTTGGAGGGAGAGCAGTTTAGCTGCATGGATGAAACTAAAGAAAGAACTGGAAACAAATCTGTTAAAATCATGCCTGCCCTTGGAAGGCAGGAACCTGTGGTCAGGTTGTAATTTTTGCAAATGTGCTGACAGCCATTTGATGAAAATGGGTCATGATTTGTCAGTGTGACTGGAGGCTAAATAAGCATGCTCTTGTTCATGCACACTAAATTCTGCCACACCGACTTGTCTTAGTCTGCAGGTCTGCTTGTGTCTGTGGGGTAGCTGTGGCTTGGCAGGCTTTGTAGACTGCACTGCTCTGTAGGGCTCAGTGAAAATATATGAGGGAGGGCAACTCTCTGTGGAGGCACTTGAAGTAAACTTTTTCTCTGTGAAAAAAATCAGGAGCGGTCTCTGATAACCTGTTTGATGAGAGCACAGCGCTTTCTTGCCATTGCAGACTCAATACAGTAAGAAATTCCTACATCATGGAATCTCTTTGTTCTTTTTCTATTTCATTTTATAAAAAGAAAACTGAAGTAATAAGGAATTCCATTTTAACTCCTCACCCTTACTTTGGGTTGACTAACGTTGATTCAAGCCCTGAGACTGTTTGTCTTTTCCTGATGGCTTTTTGGTTTGTTATTTGCCAGTGTTATGCTGGGAAATGACTCATATTCTTAGCACTGTGAAGGATAGGAAGGAGGAAGTGCATAAGGTTTTGTCCCCATCAGCTTACTGTGGAACATGCAGTAATTTGAAGATCTGTCTCCCAGGGCAAGAACGGACTCAGGCTCTAGAAAATTATGGCCAGTCAAGCTTTTTGCTGAAAAATTAGGTTTTAAAAAATAAATGTACCAGTTTTCTAGGGAAAAAATAGTTTTTGATAAAAATGTTAATACTGTGAAGACTAATTCCTTTTCTAAGTCAGCAATACCTCTGTGGCACCTCATGGCAGCTCTGCTTCATAACCTGTTTTCTTCTAGGAGGGAAGAGTTCCCATGATACATGCTGGTGGAACAGCAAGGGCTCTGAAAAAACTTGCAAAGAAGTGCTTTGCTTGCCTTTTTTGAAGAGTTTGATCTCCATTACTCGGTTTTCCTATATGCCAAAATAGCTTTAGCCTCTATGCCACTGGGGCATACAACATGATGAACTAAAGCTTGTAGATCGCTTCGGAGCTGAGAAATGCTGTTTCCTGATCAGTGGTAAGGACCATCTGTGAGGCACTTCAGACTCTTCAGGTTCAAGTTTCTTTATCACAGTAATCAGTGGCTTATTTTATTTTTCTTTGACAACTGCCCTTGTAATACCCCAAATATCCTATTAGCTGCCTAAGATGCACTATTTTTGAAAGCCAAACTGTGACTTTAGTGCAAGGAGGGACACCTCTGTTGATTTTAAGCAAGCTACCTGGAGTATCAGTGATGCTGTGGCAGCATGAACTTGCTCCAATCATTTGCTCCTTCTCAGCACGGTGGATAGAACTGACCAATGCTGGAAGGTGACTCCTTGCATGAGCTGTTTCTAACATGCAGGAGGCCATCCAGGACAGGATATGGGAGTGCTGAGGCCATGGCTGCCTGGTGGGGAGGCGGCGGCTCGGTGCTGTTGCTCCTCAGGAGCGTGTTGCCCGAGGGACTTGCTCTTTGGGGCAGTCCAGAAGCATGGCTGCTGCATCTCTTCATCACCTCAGGATGCAATTTTCCTCCTCTCAGTTTGCTGTCCTGGCAGCCACTAACTTTGCTTTGCTAATGCTCCGGTCAACCCTTCCTAGGATTCAGCCTGGGCTCCAAAAAGCTAAGCACCTGAGAGCATTGCAGATATTAGATGGGCATTCAGACTGACCAGAAAAATGCCACCCACCCTTCCCTCTACAACCCTGCAATAGAGATGTATCCTTAGTGAGCCTGCAAATCAAATTGCATTTCCTTCTCTCCTTCAAGTAATAAGGAGATTTTGTTGTTAACTGGCAGGTGCCACTTTGAATTTCAGTGGTGAAACTCAAAATGGTTTGTATGTAGGTCAGGCATGGATTATTCCACTCACAAATGTGATTTGGAAGAATCTCTTCTCAGAAAGTTTTTCTGCATTTTTAGGTATATGTAGGCACTGCCAAGAGCTAAAAGGAACAGAAATGCTGCCAGAAGCAGCGTGAATGAGGTCTCTAGTCCCTGTTTCATAACTGCAAATAGTTTTTAGATTAAAAAGAAGAAAGAGGCTTAAATGTCTCCCTGCTGCTTATATTCTTCTGCAATCCCTGTAAAGCTTCTTCAGTATAGTGGGCCTCTGCGAATTTTAACTCCCTCAGAAAGAAAAGAGCAGCAACTTTTTAATCTATCCATGCATGAGAAAAACATATGGAAGACAGTGGCCATTTTAGATGAAGGAGCATCATTTACTGAGCGTTGTTACGGAGACAGCTCTTGGAATGGGAAGGTGATGAGAGAGGGGAAAAACTGTGATTTCACTTCACATAAAGGGTGAATGTGTTCATAAAAGAAGGGGTTTTTAGAAGCACCCAAGAGATTTAGGTGTCTGAATCTCACTGGTGTCCCATTGGAGTTAGGTGCTGAAGTTGCATTTTTTGAAGATCTAAGCACAGATGGTGAATAACAACACAAAAGGATCTGAGGGGCTTTGTATGCATGAATGCTTGCCTGTTTTTTCAGCTTTATCAGTTGATCAAATAATCCGTATATGGATCTGGTCTTCCTGAAAACTGTTCCTTACCGAGGTATAGCATCATGTTACTAAAACTATTGCCAACATTTCAAGTATATCCTATATGCTAGCTTCTTGTCCTGGAATGGGTACTACCATCTTACTTGAAGCACATATGAATACTGGGATGGGTCATGTGGGAAGGCTGTAGGATCTTGGACCCAATAATGTTTAGGAAACAGTGAGAAAAACCTCTCACAGGAGGTGAACTATGTCCACTTGGACTACTTAGTTTAGGGGGTAAAGTAAATCCTATTGAGCTCCTTTCAGCCATGAATTTCTTGGATCCTACCTGAATGCTCTTCAGTTGTGTGTGAAATGCTGTAACATCTGCTTTGTGTGGTTCACTCTTTCCTTCTCCTTTTTGCTATAGGAAAGGGTGGTATGAGAAGGGACATGCTTCTTTTTAAGGAGTTTTGCCTTGCTTTTAACACTTCTATCACCCTGTGCCCCTTTGGGGGAAGGCAGGCTGAAAACACATACCTGGCACTCTGCAAAAAAACTTTCCAACTGTTCTTGGTCTTGTGGGAGTCAGTTTTAGCACTTGCATGCCAGAGATAATCCCAGTTTGTAGTACAGACCAGGTTTACAGGAGAGACATAAAAGACTGTGGCAGGGGAAAACTGCTGAGACCTTTCCTCTCAGCTGAGTGTATATTCTTTAGATGGGATGCTGTTCAGGGCTTTTTGTGCTTAGTATCTTGAGGACCAACTGAAAGAATGGCAACCACGCTCTGTGGCATTTATGAAGAAGTGTGAGATTTGTGAAGCTAACACTGGGTGGGACAAGTCCCACTCTAAAACAATAGGTTTGATTTTCTGAGTGCACAAGATATGCAGTATTAGGATCCCATGCCTCACAGAAAATTTGAGAAACTGGGGTCCAGTTATTGTTTCACTTTTATATTAGTATTAAGCAACTTTACAATAAGCCTTACTAATGTTTGTTTATTGTTCTGGAAAAAAGTGATTTTTTTTCCCATTTTTAAATAGCTGCCTAATAGCATCAAAGATTTATTAGACTAGAGTGGATCACTGCTGTCATTCACTCAGATTTCCCATACACCAGAATCAAAGTACTGTAGCCAGTTTGCCTCTTTTGAATTCCAGATGTGAAACATACTGAGAAACACAGCCAATTTTCAAAGCTCTTCTGCCCATGGTAGAGCTGTAGTTTCACTGCCAATGTATCAGTGGCAATAAACAAAAATGCTTATCTTCAATTTGAAGAACTCGGTCTCGTATCAGATTAGTCAGAAGCTCTGGATTTTACTTGTTAAGGCAGTGAAGGAAAGATAACATCAGAGAAGCAGATGTGAACTCTTGCAAAACCAGACCATAAAAACAAGCAGTTGTGAATTGCAAGAGGCCTCTGACAAAACTCATTAAGTAAGAAAGGTTTTTTGTGTCTGTGTGTGGGGAAAGTAACTTGAAACTCAGGAGTTTCGATTCAGCCATAATGCAGTAGGCTGGAATCCAATGTCTTCTTTCAGTATTTGATGACGCAGAGCAGAGCAGAGTAAGGGGTATAATTAAAAAGGAATCATGGCAATTAAAATGAAGGAAGAGCTCCCTCTGTGTTTGCAGAGACAATGGCAAATGAAGGTGATTAGGATGTTTTTAAGGCTCTTTTTTGGATAAGCAAAGGGAGATTTGTTCTTGAGAAAGCCTTGCTGTGATTTCTAATTTTTAGCAGTTCTTCTAATTTGTTTCACTCTGTCTTTTGTCGTTGTCATCATGAAAAAGGCTTTGATTAGAGGATAGGAAAAGAGATGGGAATAGATGTGGAAGCCAGCAGGCCATGTTTAAATCTCCTCTGTTATCTAAAAAAAAAAAAAAAAAAAAAAAAAAAAAGTACCTCTAATTAAGATGATTAACCCTCTCCAAATTAAAATATAGATATCTAAAGGTCTAGTTCCTGCTGAGCTTGCAGGTGAATACCGATGGAGAAAGGTCCAAATTCTATAATAAGAAACATTTTCCAAAACATCTACTTGTTCTACATCTCTTTCCATGAGAAGAACTTAAAGTGCTTTTTTTTTTTTAAAAAAAAAATCAGTTTCATTAGTTCCATTTTACAGGTGGACAGAAGTGTGAAATGACTTGACCAAGGTAATTCAGCAAGAAGCGAATCCACATTTCAAGGGCTTTATGCAAATACACAAACCATCAGAATCTTTTGCAGTTCTACTGCACTGAGTAAGAGGCATTGATTCTCAGTGTATCCAACTGTAGTGTTGGTTCAGCAAATAAGGATGGGGGATTTTTCCCAGGACAACGACGCTGCCTGAGAAGTTTGATGAGATAGGCTGAAATGTAACAGCAGTAGCCCAGTGCTGGAATGAAAGGAACAACCAAGTTGCAATCTGTCACATCCAATCCCAGTTTCACTTTAGATATTATACATTGACTGGGACAATAGCAACAAGTTTAGAAATAGTCTTACAATAAAGCTTAGGAAATTAGAGGTTTTCCATGTGGGCTAAATAATAGACAGATGGATTTTTAAGTCCACTAGATCATTCTTTCCAGCATTCTGTTCAACTCAGGCTACAGAACTTTACCTCTTTGCTCCCCAACCATGCTAACATAAATCAAAGCTTTTTGAGGCCTACAGCACTAGAACATGCAAAAAAATTCCCTGTTCAAATGTGATCTCAAATATAAAATGTTCCTGTGAGATATGGGGAACTGCCAAAGTGATAGACAGGAAAAAAACCCAGCCATCCTGGAGAACAAAAACCTATGAAGGATTCTTGCCGCTTCCCACCAACAAAGAGATCTGGAGATATCCCCCTGCAGTTGCTCATTTTCACCTGAATCAAAAGGGAATGACATAGCTGGAACCAGCTATGCATAGCAATGGCCAGACATGCACATAAAGGAGTTACATGAAATCAAAGGATAGGAAGATAGGAGGTTACCCAGAAGATATCTTCAGAAGAATCAGTAAGAAACAGAATAGGTAGGAACAGCAGTAAATAACTGTCAGAAGTAGAAGAGTCTAGTCTCTGCCCTGGAAACGTATATCAAGGAAAGAAAAAAATGAAGTGAATCAAATAATTCTCTTTGACCAAGTCACATCTTCCAGAAAGAAATGCCTCTAGTTCTGGTTTGAAGACAGAAAGAGATGGAGAATCCATCACCTCCTTTGATTTGTTAGTGCTTCGTTGGTCATAAAAAATAGTTTAAAGTGTACACTTCGTATCTAGTTGGAATTTGCCTGTCTTCAAGTTCCTCGCACTGGTCCTTGTTATCCCTTTGTCTGAAGTTACTGGTATAAGATACTTGAGTTACTACTCAATCTTTGCAGTAAAAACAGACTGTGTGTCACTGGGCAGTTTTCAGTATAGACTCATGGGCCATGGGCAGACACACCTGAGTCTGTTTCTCAGCCATGTAATAAAATATTGATAAAATGACTTTGTTCCTTAAAAGAGTCAATGGGACAGACATTACAACAGGGAGAGTTAAAGAGCAGCAGTTACTGTTTTTTTCAGCCCTTGTCACTCTGAGACAGTTACACCCTCTTTTTTCCACAAGGAGTCTGATTTTTGACTTAATCAAATGCAAGGTGATCTGCGTATGACAGTGATGAATGGATATGGCAGGTTGTTGGGGGTGAGTGGGAAGGAGACTGTCTGTGAATATAACTTCTGTAAAACGTTGGGATGTAAATCACTTGGATGGAGTTGGCCTAGATATAAGATCGCATTGCCTTAAGTAGAGGCTTCTTCAGTTTGCTTCAGAAGGAAATAATAGTTTCTTGACACCATCTGTAAATCAATGCAGAGCTGGCTGTCAGAATTTTAATATACACAGATGTAATATTTATTAGCAGTAATTACTTACCTTCGTTGGCACAGTTATTTTAACTAATTTGCTAATTACCTGTGGAATGGTAATTAATTGCCTACTGAAATCCCAGAGTATCTATGGAGATACCATATGCAAAATTTGGATGGGTATTTATTTTTCACTGTTATTCCATGCACTGCTTTAAGCATTTATAAATTATCACTGGGTTATGTTTCTGTTATTGTCATCATGGCTTGCCAGCTGCATTTCACATGCGTATCTAGCATTGCAGTGAGGCTCCAGGAAAGTACCTGGATTTGTTAAGGTCTCCCCATAGAAAGAAGAAGCAGCGGCGTCCCTGGAGCTGCTTGCCATTCACTGCAGAGAGGCTCTTATGTGAATACTGTCCATGCCTTTTGTACTGTAGAGCCCAACAGGAAGAAGAATCTCTATGTGGAAAGAAAGAAGGTCCCTTGAACTTTTGTTGTTGGACTGGTTTTGCCTTTCTCTGCTGCATGAAGCATAAGTTGATTGTCTGATAGGAAATGTCTTGTTTTTTGTGAGGTGTGTAGAGGAGATATTGTATGAAATGTTCTGGACTAGATCCCTACTCCATGGTTGTCTGTAGTTTGGGGAGACTGGTCTCTTTCAGTACCATATTCCTCTTTTCTAATGATTTGTCCAGATAATTTTAAATATTTTGATATGAGATTTAAATTATCCTCCACTATTTAGTGGGCTTTGCACATAGAAAGTATTTCCCCAAATGGCCCAAAACTAAGAATCCCACCCATTCTGCTCCATTGCAAACTTAAGCTGACCAAACTGAGCCAGGAGTCAGACAAGCTATGAATAAATGATTGCCCATGCATTTCCTGTCACAGCCTGTAAAATCCAAAGCCCAAGAAAAAGAGACAGAACTGAATTGAATGGAAAATTCACATCAGAGGCAAGCAGTGACACCAAACCTTTTTGCAATGCCATGCCAGCGTCAGAAGAGTGGAAAGAAATCTCAAAGTTACACAGGGCTCACAAACACATATGGGAAAAATACCTGAATACAGGAAGAATCATTGCCTCTCAAATAGGGCAGGCTGGGTCATGAGAGCAAAACTTCAGGGGATGCATTATAATCATCAGCTGATATGAGAAGCTGTGCATCAACCACTACTGAGAGTAAAGGCAAATGAGGCAATAAAGATCAAACTGGCAGGGGAAGTTGTGGGGGGTGCAAGAAGGTCTCCAAGCCTGCAAGGCAGAACTGTGGGTGGCAAGGCTTGGGGCTGCTGGGGACATTGAAACAGGTACGTTGAGTTGTGGGAAAGGGAAATGGAGGCCAATCATGCTGTCTTCCTAACAACAAGCCAGCAAATGTAGCAGATGCTTCACAGAGCACATATAGACAGATATGAGATGTACATTTAGGTGTTTGTACCAAAGGGGAAAGAGGAATGATTCACAAAAACACTCAGCTGTGCAGAGCTGCCTTCAGCTGCTTTGACATGGAAAGCTTCAGGGACTGAGAACTCAGGAAACTAATTAGGAAGTTCTGAAGTCTGAAGGTCTAAGAAGGTGCCGGTACTCCTGATCTCGCCTTGACCAAGCAGTCCGTGCTGAGCAGATTCTATCCTGGTCTTCAAATTGCAACAGTTTATATAATTCCTGCTGCTCTGATGGAGATGTTTTGATGTCTGTTCTGAAGCCAGTCTGGTATCTCTGTACTATAATTTGCAGTGACATTTAGATAAGTTGTTTGGCACCGGACTCTGAAACAGCCCAGGAGTTATAGAGGGAGCCCACAGCAATTGCACTTGGGTACCTTCACACACTAATTTGGGTACCTTCAGTAAATGTCCAAAGTTAGATGTAACTGAGTCTAGGCCTTTATATCCCACCTGGAGTACAACTATGCCTTCTTTGGAAAAAGTCTTCCTTTTCAGCTATGCAACATTTCTCTGAATCTGTTTCATTTCCAGGCCGCTTCCTGACTGTGCGTTGTCTCTTAACACCTCTGGAGTGTTTACCAAAGACTGGTGTGCATTGACACATTTTTACCTGCTTGTTTGTTCTTTCTGGACAGCCCCTATTAAATTAAACCATATATTCATTCATATAGACAACATCCCAGCAACCAGGTCAATACACACTAGTCATAAATTATTACAGAACAGTTCCAAATCCATCACTGAGGCATCCATTGATTATCCATACAGCTACTCTCTGTAAGTGAACACTTTGTATGCAAGGTCACTGTAGAATTCAGCTATTTTTAAAAGGCCATTAATAGCAACACGGAAGCAGGCTTTGATTGAACTGGAAGTGTAATTTTCAATTAAGAGCCTTCACTCAGTCTTCCTTCCATTAGGGTCTAATTAGATTTCAGGAAGACACGAAGTTTCAGAGGCTTCAGCCCTACAGCCTCTCCATTAGTTGACACCATATGCTTCACGGTTTCCATTGTGAAGTCCTGATTAATTTGCTAAAATTAATTTTAACTCTAGCTGAGATGCTTCACCAGGGACCTGATTAATGGACTAGCTATAACCAGCCCTTCCCTGCTTCCTTCTGCCATCAGTTATATAGTAACAAGGTTAGTGAACATCAAACTGCTGTGTTTTTTTTCCCTACTATGCTGGGAAATACATATATTTCATTTGGACCATGTAAGCAAAGGAACAGTCCCTCCAGTCTGTCACTTGAATTATCTTGCTAAGATACAGACCCTCTCTGCCTACCTACATTTTGCTGCATTACTTCTTCTCTCTGTGATACCTATAATATACATACAAATCATGGTAATGTAAAGACCCTTGGAGAGTCATTTTTTTCATAGATTTTCCTTCCTTCTGTTCCACCCTCTTCCATGCACCAAATCCTTTGCTTAAACCAGAGCCTGAAGGCTTGATAGAGCACATCTAGTATGGAGCAACTAGCTATACTTCAGACTTTGTTATACACTTTCAACAGAAGCAAAAGTTTCTGGGACTGTAGTCACTGATATGAATTGAGCAAGTTCCTGTGGGTACTCCCAACAAATGTAGTTAATTTAACTAAAAGTTAATTTAGCTAAAGGTGGTAAGAAATGAACAACAGTGGCCCAAGATGCATCAGCTGGAGACCCATCTGATGTAAGCGGTGAGAGATGCTAGACTGGAGTTCACTGGAAGGGTCTGCAGCACAGAGAAAATACTGCAGCATCAGAAGTCAGTCTTGAGTGAGGACCAAATGCATTGCTTGCACATGAGGAGGTAGGAAGGCTCATCCTATTTATATGTCTACAAGAAAATGTCACCTAAAGGAAGGATGGTGCATTATGCCCGTGCTCAGATAACAGGAGTGAGAGGTCCTAGAAAGATAGTGAAATCTCTGTGTATGAAGATCTTGTGGTGGTGCATAGCTGAAGCAGTTAAGATTTTAATTTGCTGGGTTTACACCAAATGTCACAAATTAGATCTTTGGGTGACAAGGGTTGTCACAATTGCCAAGCTGTATGGATTTACACTGGTTGAAGGCTGCTCTGTATTTAGTAGACGTTCAGATACATTAAGACATGGATGAAGAGTGTGACATAGACAGATAGGTAATGGGATACCTGCCAAAAAGGTAATGACATCCCGTTGGACAGATTTTGTAGGAAGTCGCCTTCTGTACTTCAGCTGTAGAGTATGTGTAACACTTTTCTTGTAGCTCTGCTTGCCCTTTGTCTGGACTGCAGCCCACTGAGCACTAGGTATACACAGGTTAGCCTCTTCGGCATAGGTCTCAATGGTCTGCAGTAAATGCAGGATCAAGTTAGGTCATTTCTGGCTTTGAAATAATTGATTCTATCACTGAAGAATAATCTAGTCCAGTGATTTTCAGTCTAGTCTTCTCTATGGCTCTATTTAGAGGAGCTGCAGCAAAGTGCTAGCTGGGAGGGACGATTGCACTTTCCTGGCTGGTGCTGCTGTGAAAAACCATAAGACCATCTATGTTCCGCATCAAGTTCATCTTGAGGCATTCAGTACAGCTCAGATGCTGAATGGCTGCCTTGGACACACTTGATGGATAAACACAGAACTTCTGTATTTAGGGGATTCCTCCCAGTCCCCTTCTTATTTTTATGTGCAGCTGTTACTGCCAGGTTTTCTTTTAAAATGGGCCACTACAATAATACCTTATTGACATGGTTTTATAGGAAAAGAAAGAGTTATAATAACTTCTTATTGATATTGCTCTTCCAGAAAGACTTAGAGATAAATCACCAGCTTGCAGAAATCAGGATGCCCTTGTGTGTTCTGGGTACACAGTCTCTGGGTTTCTCACACCAGTAGGAGCTACCCAGCTCACGTGATTACATCAGGGAAACCTGCGGCTGTTTCTGTGGTGGGACATGCTAAGCAGGCCTGAGAGCAGATACAAGGAGTCCAAGACCATGTCCATCCTGCTCGGGGTTAAGTGTTGTTTTGGGGGCTCAAATGGTGATACTCAGGTCAAGGTCAAGACACTTGTGTTTAGGTGTCTACATATGTGCTAGATGTCCAAGCTGGAGAACTAGTCAATATAGCCAGTGGAGCTTAGAGAGATAGTCAGTTGACCAAACACAGGTATGTACGGTCAGCTCACCTTATCACCTAGGGGCCTGATACAGTTGCCCACACAGGTGCTTCATGCATTTGAGATGCTCTAGGATATTGTTTGGCCTTCAGTGCAGCACCAGAAGGAAATGGGTCTCCTCAAGGTCCAGGGTCAGATATGGCAGTGGCTTTACACATAGAAAATGAACTGGGATCTTCAGAGGAATTGGGTTTAGCGTTTGCATTTTAAGCTTGTCTCTTCAAGAGCCAGGGCCAGAGCTAGGAACAGGACAGAGTCTTCAGGCTCTAATGGTGGGAGCTCTAACAACGGACCTGGATTGATGATAATGGAGCCCTCAGGCATTTAGCAGGATGTGGAAGTCATATCAAGTATTGTCCGAGTTTGACATGACTAAAAGTGAGGTCTGGGAATAATCAGGGAATGCTGCTTTCACCACAGACACTGTTACTGCAGTATGTGACATCAGATGAAGCATCATGACAAAGGTTCGTGCCAAACAGGAACTGATGTGCAACAGGTCTCCCATTTGACACCTGGGATGGTGGCTAAATAGATGCCAGGAGGTGCCTTGGAGAATTTCCTTTCCCAGCAGAAGAGCTGAATGAGAAGCTAAATGTGGAAAGTTTGGCAGTGTCTGCAGATCCTGCTACTGAGTCCCTCAGAGGGCTTTCTGTTTCTTCTGTGTTGCACATGTCAAAACCTGTATGATCCCTCAGCCCAGCATGAAGCTGGAGGTAATGCTGATCTCTGCTATGTTGCCACAGGGTGAGGTGCTGGCTTCACAGCCTGCAAAGGCAAAGCCCAGCAGGCAGAACTTACATAACTAGTGCTCTGCGTGTGACATTGATGTATTGAGACTCCGAGACTGATGTTGTCAGCATGCATTTGGAATTAAAATGACTTCCTCCATCATTTGGGCCCATTTAGGACACCCTCGTATAATGCCACCCACTCTGTTTCTCCTGCACTGAATGGACACAAAGTGTCTTAGTACATCAATGTAGGCAAGCATGATAAATGTGGATTCCCTCATGTCTAATAAAGGTATGAGCTCATTTTGCAGTCCACAGCTCCTTGGGAACACTTAAAGGCTTTCTCTTTCTGTTTCTGGCTCCTGCTGTCACAAAACTAATCTATGAATGTGGTTGAAAGGAGTCAAAGGGAAGGAAAGTTACTGGGATTGTGGATGCCAATGGGACAGACCAATAGTGCTTGGGAATCCAGGCTAAACATATACTGCAACCAAGAAGCTAAGAAAGGGTTAACTTCAGCACTTTGCTGCAATGAGGTATCTCATACAGATAACCCAAATCCAATGCAAAACTTCATCAATGTTTTTTTACAGTTCATCTTAGCCCTTTGGAATGTGAATCCTGAAGGAGTAAAAGAGTTGAGGGAGGGAAGAGCAGTTTATATCTTTTGGGTATAAATCAGATAAAGAGAATGATTAAGAAAGTGTAGGTTTTTGCTACAGTTTTTTAAGAACTCTGCCAGTAACCTCCCTCCTCCCTTTTCCAGTCTAGATGCAAAGGCCTAAAATTAGATAGCTGATTCAGGAAAGCTGCAGGGTGATCTAAATACATCAATCTTGCCTGTAAGGAGGAACATGGCTACATTTCTGCAGTGATGGTGAACCTCAGGGCTAGGGGTGGCTGGATATGGAATGTTCTCTGTATTGAACCTTCCATGCAGCTGCTACTTTTCAGCATTTCAAAATGCCTGAATCTGATTAGATGAGCTCTCTGGGAAAGGAAAGAATTGGGGACTGGACTGGGCAAGTGTTTCCCAGGGTCAAAGAGGCTGAGCAGCTTTCTAGGCTCTTTAATTTGTTTGCCAGTGAAAACTCAGGAGTTTTGTTTTAAATTGCCTCATGCCCATTTCCCTTTCTACCCCTGCCAAGAAATTTGTAGCAAAACCACACTGAAAGGTCTGGCTTGCCCTAATAAAGCCTTAACTAGAGTCTTTTACACTTAAAGGCACATCTTTTCTCCCCCCCCCCCTTTTTTTTTTAAAAAAAAGCTAATGGTCCATTTCATATGTTAAATGAAGACCTTTTATTAGGCAAGGGAATAAGGCTGTGTCCTGCATGGGAGGAGCAGAAATCCACCAGAGAAAAAGCCGAAACCTCCCACAACAGCAAGAGAAAATAAAGTTCTAAAGAATTTGAGGTTTATTTTATAAGATTATTGCATACCCTAGACAAACTAAACCTCTTTTTTGGTCTCTATGTGAGCTCTAGAACTGCCCTTTCTCCTCATGCTGACCAAGGCTCTTTTTACACCCTTAAGTGAGTTCAGTCACATCTGGCACCTCACTTTAGGAAAGGCCTCTCAGCTAGGACTCTCCAGGGATTTAGGTACCTAAAGGATATTGAGGGGACAGCTAAGCATCAAATGCAGAGTTGCAATATGTAGAAGCATCCACATGCCACTCTACAGACACTTTTGCTTAGAGGTTACAGTCCCTGAGAGAGCTATCATGCCCCAAACTGCTGCAGTTCTGAACTGAGCGCTCCATTCTCACAGAAGCATAACAGAAGCCAGAAAATCAACCTTCATCTGCCCATGTTCCTGGGTGTGACGGGTAGCCTTTCCAAAACATATAGCTGATGGATAAAAAGGCCTGTGATAGCCTGAGTGATGATTAAGGAGGCAGCTATAGGATTCTGCCACCTGTGTGCTCAGCCTAAACTAACTCTGCTCCCAGAATTAGACCCAAAGTGTCTATCTTGCCTACTGTAACTTCTGCTTTTTCATGGAAGAACTGTTCCAACAGCAACAGCACAGGGCTAGAGCAAAAGCATCTCAGAAACTTTTCTGAGGGCTGAGGACACTGTGAAGACTGAAAAGACTTCCAAAAAGGGCAAGGCATGGCCTTTTTGGAGGGGTTGCTGCTAATCGGTTGCTGAACTTTTCCACTGTGCTTGTGGCCTGCAGGAGGGAAAGCAAAGAGAGAGCTTCTCTTGATCACGAGGCTGACACATCCAAACACCACATCTCAGTCAGCAGACTGAAAAAGAGAAGGTAGCAGAGAACATCTGGGCTGAGAAACATCCTCTTTCTGCTACTGGCCCTTGCCATCTCTTGGCGGATGCTCATGGTCACCTCAAATACATCATTCAAAACCATTTAAAACTCCCTCCTAGAGGAATGTCACTTATTTGCTGATGGAATGAGCAGTGCTTTCAGACTCTAGATGGCAGGAACATATTTCCCCTTTTCTCTTGCTTCCTGGCACACCAGACTCTTCTAGTTTAATCAGTATTTAATCAGGAGGAAATGGGGAGAAGTTCTGTGAACTTAAAGGGCTCTGAAAAGAGTAGCATGAAAAAAAAGACAAGAAAAGAAAAATACTGCTTCTGTTTAGCAGCTAGTGAGTTCTGTCCTTTGCATGCTGCTGCTACCAAAGGGAAGAGAAGGAAAAAAAGAGAAAGTCAGAAAAGAAGAAAGCCCACAGGTCCTTCAGTTCAGACTTTTAAAGCCTTAAGAAGGAATTTATTATTCTGCACAGTTGTTTCCTGCTTATTTCTTCTTGCTGCGGTTGCTTCTCCACTTCCTAATTCATCTTAATTATAGAATATTTGGACAGCTCAGAGCAAAGTTCTTTGTTGACGGTGCTTTAACAGGAGAAGGTACTCAGGCTCATGAATAGGCTCTGTGCTGAGAAAGTCTAATTGGCGTGTTATGGCCAAAAATGGTACAGATCACACAAGCAAGGCTGGTATTGTGCCTGTATTTTGCATGGGGTTCCTCAATTTTTCTGTTCTCTCTCCTACTCTCCTAGCCTTCTTGCCCCCCTGCATCTTGCCTTCCCCCAAGATGCGAAGTAGCAGGCTGGGGAAAAAAGGAGGAGTTTCAAGTATGTGGGGGGTTTCAGTGGGATATTTAGAAACCCACAGAGAGTCTCTTGTCTCTGAGCAAATGCAGTGCTGCTTGATCCTGGAAGCAGAGTTTAACAGTATTAGTGGCTTCACAGCAGCTGAAATGTGGTCCCAAGTAAGGTGAATTTAATGATTGGATAATTAACTGATTTTCACCTTGGAGCCATGGAAAATGCTGGAGGGCCAAACAGGGGTCAATCTGCAATCACTGCAGGGCAGAACTAGCTGATACAAGACCAAGAAGCAATGCACACCAACTCCAGGTGAATGTGAGGGAGAGCCCTATGTGGTTTCTCTACGTTTTGGTGAGTTTGTGCCCCCTTGCTGGTGAAGCTCCTCTCTGCACAGAGTAGAGATGCCCTGTGCTCTAGGCTTGCCCCTTTTCCTTGGAGTCATGCAGTTACCCTACAGAGGAGTGTAAAATACTTTATTTTAAGGAGGTTATTATCTCCCAGGACAACTGAAGGGAAATTGCCACTCTCCTTAGAAATAAGCAGTGCTGCCTGAATACCAGGCTATTCTAATGCATCTGTGTCCTGCTGGGAGTGACCTTCTAGAAACTTCTTTTCACTGCAAGAAATCTCACCCCCAGAGCCATCCCATTTCTGCTGCCTATCTGTGTAGACCAGGAAGGAGGCTTTATTTAGGTAGCTCTTCTACTTCCACTTAAAGCCAATTACTTTTTTGTACAGAGAGCATAGGGTGGTCTATTTCAGTGTAGGAGGATGTATCTGGATGGTTTTGAATGCTAGAAAACATGACACAGTTTACTAAAGAGGAGACAATTTCAGGGATAAGTGGTCTAAAACAAAGCCTGCTGCTTTATATGGTAATGTTGAAAAGTTTGTATTGTATTCTGCATACCTTCTGCTACTCTTCGACCCTTTCCCAGGACATCTTCTGCTTGTGATGAGTTAAAAAGTTTGCATTTTTTGGTCATGCTAAAGCGTGGAGTCAGCCACGTAGCAAAGTCCTCTCTTTTGAGTGTTTAAGTCTGTTGCTTCCCCTGTTTCTGCAGTGGTTTACATGGCTGCAAACCAATTAATTTGGAAAACTGCAATGTGCAGTATATTATCCTTGTTATTTTGGTGATAGCCAATTTAAAGCCCAAATCTGTCAAACAATATCATAAGCCCTTCCAAGTCAGAGTTAGCTGGCTCTGCTGGGTGAACAGAGAGCAGCTCACCTAGGGTTCTGCTCCTTTGATAAAATAGTTTTAGGAAACACAAAACCAGTAACAGTCAAAGCTCCAAACCTCACAGAAAGCCTAAGGAAGCTGAGCAACTTTAGGATCCCCTGGAAAAACTCAGTCTATGAAAGGGGGAAGCATCGCTATAAAATTGGCCAGCCTCATTTAGCACAACCAAAGACTAATGTTTTTTCTGGAGTCCAGTCCTTGCCGTGCAGAGAGAGCTTGGCCATGAATTTCACTGGAAGCAGAAGCCCTGGTAGGGAGATGAACTGGAAAATACTTCAAGCTACGCGGAACAGTGTTTTAGGTTAGGCCTGGTGTTACCCACAATCAGCAGGGAAGGAGTATATTGCAAAAGGCTGAAAGTTTTGAGAAGTGGTCTTAACACTGAACATTTTCTTAGGCTTTTAATGTGTGCAAAACAATTTCTTTATGAATAGTTTTTAAGTGATGCCAAGGAGTGCTGAAGGAGAACTGACATATCAAGGATACGAACCTGAAACATCTTTGTGTGCTGTTGTCTTATTCAGCAATGCTCACCTCTCAAGAGAGCCGAGGAGAGCTGAAATACTCCATTTCTTCCTCAGTCTTTTCTGTAGCATCACTACACAAGTGGGAGTGAAAGCTGCTCCCCCAGGTGTGAGATGTGTGTCCTGTATGAACGTGGCTGGAAACGCATGCATCTAGGAGATAACTTCCTCCAAAGGGTGCTTCCTTTTGTAGTAAGAAATACAGGAGGAGGAGACAGTGACAAGCCACCTCACCCAGCTCCTTCCCTGAGGCAGAACCAGCTCTACCCGTACTGTTCCTGACAGATGTTGGTCTTTCTAATCTGCCTTTAACCACCAAAGTTTCCACGCATCTTCCCCCAGCAATATATTCCAGAGCCTTGTCAGCCTTTACCTAATGTCTCACTTAAATTCTTCCTGCTTGCTTTTAATCCAGTACCTTCTTTTATCCACAGTGGACACGCATTTATATATTTATGACTCACTCTGCAGCCATATTTGGTGTATTTGAAATCTGCTATTCTCCTCTGGTTTTTAATCTTTAGACTTAAACCAGTCTATTTCTTTCAGTCTTTCCATATTAAGTCAGGCTCTCTAGATACCTGATCATTCTTCATGTTCCCCTGCAAATTACTTTTAAATTGGTTTACATCCTTCTCCAAGAACAGTTGCCAAACCTGGGTGCAGCACTGCAGCCGAGCAGAGAAGGACCATTTCACAGATCTGTCCTACAGCAATCCTGCCAATGCTCCCAGAATGCTGTTTGCTTTTTCTATAACAATACAACAGGATCCTAAGGCTCTGCAGAATTCTTTAAAATGTTGGGAACTGGGGATATACACAAGGTGTGGTATTTTGTTCATATTTAATTGTATCAGTAGTTTTCACTGTCTTTTTTAAATCTCAGAGTGAACAAAAGGAAGGCATACCTACTTAGTTTGTAATGCTCATATTCCCATAGGAGACTGTGCGAGAGACAAATTTTCACCTCTGGTGCAAACATATTCTTAACTCTAGACCCAGCAATAGTCCCACAGAAGTCAATGAGGCTTCTAAAGACTAAGCATGTGTCTAAACGCTTTGCTGAACTGTGGCTTTCATGCACAGGATACAAAGCGATGACTAATACATTTTAGCTGATGGCATCTCAACAGAAAATTTTGTAGTAGGGATTTGTATGTGTGTGTGTGCGCATGTGCATGTACAATGCAAAGGAGGTTTAAGAGAACAATATTGTACAAAATAAGAATGGTATAGATTATTAAGCATCAAGATAATACCTAACAAGATTTGAATACTTGTATATATTATTATGAGCTGTAAATGGACATTACCTTGTAGAAGACCTTGAACTTTCTCTTGTGCACCCCTTTCCATGCTCAGCCCAAGTTGCCACGTGCCTGTGTCTGCAAGCTCAAGGGTAGCTGGCAACATCCTCCCATCAAATGCAAGGCACACAAATCCATGGGATCTCTGTAGCATGCTCAAGGGTTAGTAAAAGAAATATATATATACACACACCCATCTGTGAAATATTCTTATATGTAGTAACAAGTTTCCATAGATTTTTCTTCTCACTAATGTTTAAACATGCTACAAAGCAGCAATGGGGCTGCATATAAAAAGGTGTGAGTAGGAGAGTTACAAGGTCCTTACAAGGTAATGGTCATTTTTTCTGTTTTCCATTGTATAATAACTAAATATGCTTGCCCTGTTAGTGTATAAGTGATACTGTTTTTATGATACTATTTTTTAAATTCTGGTTGCATGATACCACAGCTGCAGGTCACTATTAGGGCAGACCAGCAAAGAAAGATTTTAGTGAGGCTTATAACGTTCTGGTGGGACTCAGGGATTCCCGAGGTAAGCGTCACCCTTGAGTTTACAACAATTTTGACCAGGCTGAGATACACAGATGAACAGAGGTAAGGAGGGGAAATATCCACAAGAGAAAATATATATTATCAGGTTTTGCTGAGACAGGTGGGGAGCCCAATAAGGACAGTGTTATTTGAACCAAGTTGGTGTATGGGAGACTGGGGGAAAAGAGACGAAAAAAGTGACCTTTGGAAAAAATTTGATGAATGTAGCAGCTCAGTAGAGGCTCCCTTTCACCAGATTGCCTCAAGAACATTTTTCTAACCTGCCTTTTCTTTTCTTTGAAGCGAGGCACTGTCAGGATCGCTTGTACTTTTTTGTTTTCAGCTGTCACCTAGTCCTGCTGCAGCCAGAATTGCATTTATCAGCCCTGTCGTGGAGGTGCAGCAACTGAAATAACTGCAAATAGAAAAGGCTTTGAGTGCCGAGGCAAACAGCTACTGGCCAGCTGGGTCCTCCCAAGGAATAGCATTCAGCTAACAACCAGAAGGAATTATAAAGCTACAGAGCAGGATGAGCGAAACCTCCCTAATCTCAGAAAAATACATCCTCTTTTTTTTTTTTTTTTTTTTTTTTTTTTTTTTTTTTGGTTTGGTTTGCGGGGGGAATGGCATGTGAAAGGGTGCTTTTGAAGGAAGCCAACGGATATGGTCTGCAGACAGACTGACTAGTTCCACAGGGATCAGGGACAGGGTTTGCTGACGCTGAGCCTGCCCTGCCTGGGTGCTACCATGAGACGTGGCTCAGGCAGCTGCCGCTCTTGTGGGTGGCTGCCCGCTGCAACAGCTATGCCACCACTGCATGTCACTGGGACAGGCCACACCAGGCAGTGGTCACCTCTTAGACCCCTGGGAAAATGTGCCTCCAAGTCCACTAGAAGGACTAGAAGGAGTGTTCAGGCCCTGTGGCCTGCTTGTTCCAGGGTCTCACTGGGGAAATTTCTACAAAAGACGCCCACTTAGGTTAAGATGTAATAAAATCTCCTAGTAACTTATTATGAGTAAATTAGGGTGGATGGAGATTTCAGCATGCTAGTAACTCTTTGCTGACAGGTTTGGGGCATGTTGTCACGCTGCAGCGAATGTGGGGTAGCTGACACTTCTAGGAAACATGCCTCTGGCTGGCTCAGAAGGCCTCTAGCTGTTCTTTCCTGCCCTAATTTTTTCGCTGCAAAATTTTCAGAAGTGCTGAGCGCTCAGGCTGGGGTCATGACTGATTATCCTGCTGCCTTCCTACAGCAATGTGGTTTCTCTTACTGCCCAGGGAGATGAGACCCCAGTTATTGGGCAGGATGTGAGGGACAGGGTGAGGAGCAGAATGATGACCACTCCAGAAATACCAACAAGAAACATTTAATTCTCCACTAGGGAGATAATGTTTCAGCCTCAAGGACATGTTCAATACCAGAAGCCAGACCCCCTGGCCAGGCTTTCAAGGGAGATGGACTCAATAGCTGAAGAAGCCTTCTCCACCTCAAGCTTCCCTATTACATATGATGAGTGTTAATTTTTTTTCTTTGGTTTGACTTTAGCTCTGGCATTTCTGGAGGCTGGAAGCTCAGCAGAAACCTAGCAACTGGCCCTTCCTCTTTGGAAACTCCCACAGGGTGAAATGGCAGTCCTGACAATGCTCAGCAGGAGAGCAAAGTGCAGGGAGAAAGACAGTCCCGTGCTTCCCTTTGGTTTGTGCTTCCACATCAATACTTAGTAACGCTGCCATTTATCGGCAGCAAAGCTTGGGGAGGTATTTATTAAAGCTTTTTGTGGAGGAATGGCAAAGTTGTTCTGAATGTCACTGCTGGAGGTGAAGGAATGGGAGCGTGAGGCAAAACAACCCTCAGATATATTTACGACATGGCTTGGCTGAGAAAGAGCATCCCCCTCTTTATAGCTCTTGGAGGAGCAACAGGCAGCTGTGGCTGGCTGGGGGGGGGGGGGGGGGGTGCCACCTTCTTGCAGGGACCCAGCCAGCTATCTTTTCTAAGTCATTTCTATCAGCAACTTGCTCTGAAACAGGGGCTCTGATGGCTCCTGTGACCTGGGGGATTTCTCCTGAAGGGCACCTGCTTAAACCTGCAGGTAAAGGAGCAGTAACATAAAGGATGTAAAGGAAAAGTGCTCAGGCAGGTCTCTGTGAAGGAGAGGGTACTCTTCCTCGTCTTTTGCCATCACTCCTTCAGTGCCTTGCATCTGGGGCTCAGGAAGTGCTTTACAAAATACAAATAAGTAGCTCTGAGTTCAGCCATTCCTTAAATGCTTTCCTGCATCAGGGTTTTAACCTTAAGATTTTGGGAGATGAGACTATCCTTTGTGATAGGTAGGCACAGGTACAGCACTGGTTAAACCTTCTGCATGCGCAGGGATGGTTCTGGTTACCTCCTCCTAAAGTAATTTAACAAGATGCAAAAAAATTTAATAATGTGGTGTGTGTGCGCGTGCGTACACGCGTGTGTGTATTGTGTGTGAAAGAGGGAGAGGAAAAAAAGAGAAGTTTTCCAGGACCTATTTGATAAAAGCAGGGCACTTGAACTGTATCTCACAGATTATAAACCTATTTTACATTCACTGTGTTCCCCTTGGAATGAGCACAGCTCTGTGAACCACACACTGTGCTGAGTGTCCCATTATGAACTGTGTGAAACCAGCAAAACAAAAGCATCTCCAAGTCTTTTTTTAATTTTTTATACCTTTCTGAATCTTGTTAGCCATGAAATGCCTCACATTTGCTGCATACTGTGGCAATAAATAGAAAATGAAGTGAAAGAGGATGCGGATTATTAAACTGCACTCCTTAATAGATTTGATTGCATCTAATGTCTAAATCATGCAGCATCGCTGAGACACAAACAGCACTTCTTGATACAGCAGAGCCCTTTAAATTGAAGGCCTGATGAAGGAAAAGTCCCTCTATGGGAATACATATTCAATGTATGATAGCATAATGTCCTATTATAATGGTAGGACACACGTCTTCTTTCCCACTATGGAACCATGATTACCATCTTGGACTGAACTATAGTGGACTTCATAATTTGGACATCACTTGTTCCTGCTGGGTTTTTCTGCTTTTAGATTGGAGGCATTTGTTGCAAATCTCTTCTATTCTTGCTGTCAAAATCTTCACATCAGAAGAGTGGCTAATTGACGATAGATCTGGTCTAAAAAATAAAAATAAAAGTCATTGAGGAAGTGCTGTTTAGATACAAAATATTAATGGTATTTAAAAAAGATGGCTTGTATTTGAGTTGACTTCCTAAACATTTTGATGAATTCTTTCTGATTTGAATCTACAGGGTTGTGAGTAACTAGACGAATAATTGTCTTTTGAACTAACACAGGTGGTGTCCTAGTACTCTAGGGTGAAACTAAGATGGAGAAGGAGTGTCAGGGCTATGGGTCATATGCCTGAGTTGTTAGCTCCAAAGAGTGTCCTGGTGAGTCAGGCAGCTTGTATGCAAGGGACACAGATGTGATGGGACAGCAAGCTGTCTGTAAGCCCTGGAGAATTTCTCCTTGCAGCTCCCATCCTGAGCAGAGAAGGAGCAACTCCAGACTGCACTAGCCCAGAATGAGGTGCAGCACCCGGTCTAATGACTGTGCACAATGCCAGCTCCGTCATTTTATTGAGTCCTGCTTACTTCCCCCATCTCAGAGCAAACAGCCAGGTGGCCTCTGACCTGATGCCACATCAAGCTCTTTCATGGCTACCTCTTCCCTCTCCTTCAAGGCAGACTTGTGCTTCATTGCTGCATCCTTCCTCCCCTTCTCATCCTGCTTTAGCTGCACCCACCTTGTGCCATGGCCACCCTTCCTGGGGCAACGGATCACTGAGCTGGCTGCTGTTACACTCATATGCTCTAGCGCAACTTCATGTTAGCATGGTGCTGTGGTCAATCTGACAGGCCTGGCTGCTCGCTGCCCTAGCTCCAGGTTCTGTCTGGGTTGTACCCCATGCTGTGGTGCAAACTTGCCCTCAAGATAACAAGAGAGAGTCTTGGGTTTCTGGTTGTAAACCCCATGTGATCACTGAATGCTTCATTTTTATTTACTCATCTTCCTCTCTCACATTGACATTTTTATGGCTATTTATATATTTTCTGGAGCAAAAAGAATTTATATATTTTCTGGAGCAAAAAGAGGAAACTCAATAATATATTTTTCCTATACTTTTTTTATTAGGCCACTATTGAATTAAGCTATATTATTTTTATTAACAGTTATTTTCACTGTTCTTTTCCAGAACACAAGAGACACCAGTAACTAAAACCATAAATCAGCCCATGACTGTATGCGCAAGCATCACTGCTGCACTGGGCTCCTTCTCTTGCTCTCTTCCTTGCTGCATGTCACCTTCACACTGGTGCTACCAGCTCTCAATCACTCCCTGTGACAGAGTTCAGAGAGCACTTGCAAAGTCTTAAGTCTTCCTGGTGACAGTCCATAGGGCTTCTGGAGCACTTGAGAGAGACTTCCTTTCCCTTTCTCAGCCTTCATAATGAAAACTGCTTTTCTTCTGACCTCCAGGGCCTTAATATTTCTTTAGTGCTCTTCTAGCAATGATGTCAGCTGGCAAATTGTTGTGGCTCTGTTAACCTGAATTTGTCTGGGCTTATTTCTTGATAGACTTTCATCTTAGCAAAAACTAAATGTAATTTATTATGTGATTCCCTCACCTCTACCAAATATTCAGTGGGGGTAAATTGGAATAGCTCCACTAAATTTGGTGCACCTATTGTTACTAGATTCTGGCTCACAGAGATGGACTTCTCGTTAATATATTTACTAAATTAACAGTTAAAATGCTCCAGCACATACTTACAAAAAGACCTTGGTTAACTCATTTAATCTGTTCTTTGCTTCTACTTGCCTCACATAAAGTGGACGTTATAATCTTTTCTTTCTTCCTGAGCGATTCATGATTGATTCTATGATTCTCCTCCGCACTACTTAGATGTAGACATCTTCAGAGGAAGGCTTGGGGTTTTATATATCACTAGAACATCAAGGTCCCATCTCAGCAAGTGTTTAGTTTCAGCTATGCTACGCACACAAACTGACAATGTTTTAGCAGAAGTCCCTCTCTTTCATTCTGAGTATTCCAGAAAAAAATTAGTCAGAGGGTGTACAGGGTGTACAAAGTGCTGAGATTCAAGGCTCTTTGGTTCAGAGCTGTACAGTTATTTACAGAGTAAGCTAATTTTTTTAAGGGAAGGATTTATAGAATAGGAAAAAAATATGTTTGCTGCTACTGGAATAAGAACCATGCCTGATATATTGGATTTGCTTTGATTATGGCTTAAAGTCTATCATAATAATCTCTTTCACATGTGGGCATTTTCCATAGTCATGTTTACACATTGTTCACTTTGTACTTAATTTGCAAATTGTTTGGGAGAGGGAGTACATGAGGGTTTCTCATATTGTATCTTTCTACAATAAACTGGGAAACTTTCTCCTTTAATATCTGGACAGCACTCCAGGATGCATTCTTCTGATTAAGGGAAAAAAAAGTCATACAACCATGTTAACAAGAACAGTTTTCAAGAACTGGAGTTTATGTGGCATCAAAACAATCACCTTACGTGAGTCATGAAGTCCCACCAGGAATGGAGAGTTTAGATAAAGCAGTGCAGCCTGAGACATCCCACCGTATCCTCTCGGTCAGACAGGTACTGGCCCAGCTGAGCAGCCTGCTTAGACCATGCAGTTTAATGGCTTTGTTTGGAAAACTGACCTTTGGCATTTCGAAAGACAGTGAGTGAGTTATGGCCTTCCCATCTTTCAGCCATGCGGCTGTCTCTTATAAAGCCTGATCTGGACAGTGTATTCCAGCCGCATTTCAGGCCTTACTTTCCAGTCTATGTGGCTGGCCAGTCTGACCTTAAGGGTTGCCTCAGGGCTACATTCAGCATGTAGTGAGGACAACCCAATAGGCTTACAACACAACACCACAGGGCTCCTTGATGATTGCTGCATGGCAGCTGTCTCCAACTTGCTCCATTTCTATGAATTCTGTCCACAGCCCTTCTGAAAGATGCACTGTCCCTCCATCAAATGGTTATTTCTCAATAATTTGGGTGGTGCTTGCCTTGGCATGAAGAGAGACATTCACATTTCATCTGGGCAGGAAATCTATATTCTGTATTATTCTTTTGTTAATAATACAGCGGGCTAAATCAAAGGTGAATTGATTTCCTGAAGCTGAACAGACTTTTGGTGTTAGCACAGATACAGCCACAGTCAAAGAGCAGACCTTTCAATTTAGTTCTGCTGCTGTCAATGTAAATAAAATTGCTCATGAAGCAAATTGCAGCCAGTTATTGTCTGCACTCAGAACTATTATGTTCTTTGGAAATGATCATTTATGTTAGACAGAAGATTATGTTCCTGTGAAAGTGTGTAAGGCAAATGCAAAGCACAATTTACCTTGAAGGTCAGTTGAATATTACAATTGGCACTTACAGGTCATTATTATGCAGCTAAAATGATCCCAGGGAAGCAGCAATATTTGTGAAATTATACAAAAACAGAGATCGTTGATTAGCTGATAAGGACCAAGAGAAAAAGCCACACTGGCCGTTAAGCCATATGACAGTGGAGGGCTGGAGGTTCAGTTTCTGCATAGTTATCTGGCTTGTGTGGGCAGGGCAGGGGTGTAGGGAAGCATTCCTGTGAGGGCCGCAGGAGGAAGGGGGAACCTTTGGTACCTCATGTCAAGAGAGGGACTTAACTCCAATTTACATATCATTAAAAGGTGGGGACTTGGTAGAGAAAGGAGCAGTAACGAATGCAGGCAAGTAACAGTGCAGAGAAATGGCCATGCTGAGGACCCATTTGAATATTTGTGTGCATGTTTCTGTGAGCAAAGCTATTCTAACCTTACGAGAATGATTGGCTGTCCATCCTGGGGCATGGCCTACTCTTCCACCTCCCAGGGAGAAGATCCAGTTGTAGCTACCCACAGCCATAGGGCAGGCAGTTACGCTGCTGTTAAATACTACTAGTCTGTTCAAGTACTATCTTTGAACTTTATGCAGTCACAGGCACCAGTAGAGTCACAGAAGTGCTGTTTAGCATTGAGCACACAGCACCTGAAGAGCGAGAGTTGGGGTACTATGCCTCCAAATTTTTCTTGGAGACAGCCTGAGCTCAGCCTGGGTTCAGGATGCCAAATGATCCTATCCACCTGGGGAGCAAGCAGCGTGGGTGTCATTGCAGAAAGGGTCTTGAGCTGTATAGTCTGCGTGATGTGAATTGCATAACACTGCTTCAGAGGCAGAAGAGAGAGGTGGAGGTTGCTGAGCAAGCAACCCGTAGAGAGACAGGTTCCATCCACATGGTGGTTCAGTTGTGCTGGGTACCCTGATGTCTTCCTCTTGGTTTCACCAGCCGGGTTGCCGAAAGCTGAACCTCAGCATCCCTTTGATGTAACGTATGCAGAAGGGAAGCAGAAATGGCCACAGTCTTGGCCGTGAAGCTGTCCAGCCGCATACAAGCAACCAGCCAGCTGCTATGTTAGGTGTGTGGTGTCCATCTCGTGTTGGAGCTTTTAGATCCCAGTTTAGGAAGAAGTTTACATGGCCATGCCAGGTTACTAATATGTGCAATGGTGTTTCAAAGAGGAGAGAGATTTAGATGTCACCAAAAAATTTGTGTATGTATTTAAAACAACCAAATGGCAATGAGGAACGAAGGCTTTGTTTTAGTGTTACTTTCAGGGAACAACGTGTTGGACTGCAGCCATCCAGGTTCTTATTTTCTCTGCTTCATATTTCTTAAAATTTCTCTGAAAACATAAATTCTTGGCCTCTTGTACCCATTAATAGGGCTTGATAACAATAGCAATGTATTTTGTGCATGTATGGCATGGAATGGACTTTTGCTGGTTGGATTGCTGTTTTCAACACATTTTAGGTATGTCAGAAAAATGCCATCAGGAAAATAATTGATTTCCTAAATCTATGGACTAGGTTTACTGTGGAAACATGCTCTTCTTCCTTAGATGTGTTTCATCATTTGTAGGCATCGGTAAATGGTTTTGCAGGGTCCTAAAGACAAAATATTTAGAGTGTGCTGTGCTCAATCTGGAAGATCTTGTTTTGGGCTCATGCTGGAGGCTATTCCCGTTCAGCCTAGCTGCAAATAACTGAAGAATCAATGGTAGTTGAATGCAATAATCATGTCATAGTTTTGTGAGTGCTGGCTTAAAGACCATTGTAACCCATTGGACTGAGCAGGTCTCTACCCTTCAGCTAACACGATCTTTGCCAGGGTACCTGCTATTTATTGTTGCCATGGCCCTCAAAGCTGAGAGCATGGTTCAGGGGTTAGCTAGCACTGAGAATGGAGCAGAGACTCACAGCCTTGGGATGAGCTCCCAGGCAGCTGGTGTCTGAGCAAGGAGGCTTCCAAAAGAGAGGATGTCACTCCCATCGAGGGCGAATGGTCGTAGAGAAGGGTGTATGCAAGGAGCTCTGCCGAGAGGCGTCTCTAAGCATGGGCTCAGGGAGCAATTCCCTGCTGCTGGCTGGAACATGCGAATGGCACGTGCTGGATGTGCTTCTCCTACCACAACAGCTGGGGCTCAAAAGTTTCAAAGATGATCTGAAGCTTTTACTGGAGATCAACAGTGGCATTCTGTACAGTGGTAACTGCTCTCTTAGAAGTGCTATACTACTACAGAGTGAAAATAAAACTCCTAATGTCCCATCTCTATTGTCATCAGCTAATTACAAACCAACTATTTCAGAATCCTATGCTCACCTGCTTTGTGCCTTCTGCAGCCATTTACAGCACAGCAAACAGAGTCCGGGGGCTCTGAATTGGTAACTGTTAACCTTGTTGTAGGCACCTCCAGAAAATGGGGGATGACGGACCTGGCTGTCAGTAGGAATCATCTAGAAGGCATGTCCCGCTGTTTTTTCCACACTAATCAGATGAACTACTCCAATAACCACAGAGATGCCAGAAAGAGGCCCAATGTTTAATGGAAGTAGCACAGCTATGCCCTGGGCATATCAGTGGTCCCATAAGGGACTACATGTGAAGCTTTGAAGTATAAAACTGGTTTCTTTGCCTTCCGAGCTTACAGTAGGAGTCAAGATGGGAATTACTTAAAACACTGCTGGATACAGAAATAATAAAAAAAAAAATCTGAGTAGATTATAAGTGAATGTCCTTTTTAATGGTGTTGTTTCTAATGAAATATAGCTCCCCCATCCCTGTTAAAAGCTTCCTTTTTTCTGCCTGTTAACATCAGACAATCAATCTTGGCCCATCAGCTTCAGCAGTGTGCAACTCTCTCAGCTCACTGGGAAAGGCTTCCCTTTTTATTTCCTCTTTAATTAAACTCTGCTGCATGCTGCTTCACTTGCAAGGCTCAAAGATATATGGACATTGCTTCAAACAAACCATTGGAGAGAAGAACATTAAAGATAGACCTCTCTAGCACTAATTTAAGTGGCCCAAAGCCACAGGTGAACCAGTGCACAGGCAACAACAGCAGCAATAAAAGAAGGAAATGATATGCAATTACTGGAATTGCAAATACTCCAGTGGGAATGAGCCATCTTAACACACAATGCCGCACTGAAAAAATGAACAAAACATTTTTTTACAATTGCTAAGCAAGACAGCACTTTGGAAAGAAGGGCCTGGCAGCACATACATTTCAGTAGCTTCTTGTATTGGTATGAATGACACAGTCAAGATAGTAAGAGACAGAAAAAGACAAATGCTTTCCATCCAGTTTTGCTCTTGCCTACATCATAGTTTCTATAAGAACTGTGCTCCAAATGTCGTCAGAGGTGATTTTAAACAATTGTTAACAGGTAGTGGTTGGACCATTTAGGAACACATTCAGGCACCTGCCTGATGATAATGCAGGTCTCTAGAGCATGTGAGCAGGTCCCTAACCGTTATCTGCTTTCCTTGCCATATGTGCCCAGCCCACTAGCTTGCTCTTGTTGTTCAAAAGAGGCTGGGCTGCAAGGTTGCCTGTTTATGACTGTACACTCAACAGAACTGGCTGGTCGTCCTCTGTCAAACACTTAAGGATATCATTGAAGTGCTTCCACTTTCTCTGCTCTGTTTTGTTGTGTAGGCACTCCTTGGGTGTTCAGCTGTTGACCATATAAACTATGCGTTTTGCCCTGCATCTGCACTATCATTAGGAAAGCTGGTAGACATAACCGCCCACCAAGATTTCACAGCATTACCTATTTTTAGAATTTGAATATTTGTTGCTATGGTAGGTAAGGCTGCATAATTATAAATTTAAGCAGAGAGTAAACCTGTGATACAGTGTTTTCTCACTCCCTGACCCAATGCCTTGGATCATGGATCCTTTCTCCCATGGCAGTGCATAAAGGCTCTCATGATACATGACATGCTGTACATCAACACAGAAAGACAGACACTGCCACGGAGAATTTGTCATCTAAATAGACAAGGAAATAATCCTATGAGTGATAATACTCAGGACCTGGGTCCTTGGCTGTTTCCCATGCAGTTTCTTCCCTGTTAATAATATATCTGAGCTGGTGCTACTATATTTTCCTGAGGGGAACATTTGGGGTTTTCCACGCAATTGCCTATTTTCATTACACTGGCAATTCAGTGTCCCTGAGACCTTTGTCCTCCAACAAATTTGGTTGAAACAGGTGAAGAGATTACAAAATCTGCTGCAGAAGGGCTGACAGACACATGGTGTGACTGCAATGATGATATTTCCTTAGGAGATCAGGCTGAACAACATGTAAGAAATTACTCTTGTAATCCTTACTATTCAGATGGGGTATGGAACCAAAGAGCAATGCAATGACTACTCTGAAAGGGTTTGAAATACAAAAATCCCCCAGCTTGCTCTGTGAATTCTCATGTTACAGCTGTGTTCCTCAGAAATGCTGCATTTTCTCTGGGCTCCTTATGAAAATCTTTTTGCTCTAGAAAGTATCTGGTGATTCAGATTAGGTTATATCTACCTGTTAGGAATAAAGCAGAAGGGGATTCTAAGAAAAAGACCAAAGGCATAATCCATAAATCAAGAAGCGAAACAAAAATGGAACCTGCTGCTGATGGAATTTCTATTGATTTATTTGAACAGCCCCAGTATGAATAATAACTTAATCTGTCTGAAGACTCTCTCCCCACAGCACACTGATTTACAGCAGCCATCCATCTCTCTTCATAATTAGCAGACTCTGACAGTATTTATTCTTCTCTGCTCACCTTCATTACCATTAAAATTTAGACTTCCTCCGTGCTCTGCAGCAGCCAATGTTCACACTGCCTAGTGCACTGGGATTACCCAGCAGCTTGATTTGTGGAGGTGTTTTCTTATACCCCACTTCATTTTCACTGGCAGTTAGAGTCAGCGGCTTGCAGGAGAAAACTTTTCTAGGAATACAGCAGCAATCAGCACTGCTTTGGTACTGAGTGGCAAAAGCATTTGGACTATAATGCTGAAAGTTAAGACACTTAGCAGCCAATTCTCATCTGCCCCCTCAATGCACCATGGAGGCAAAGAAAGGAAGGGAACCTAGCTGTCCAGTTGACCAATTAGTGGGGTAAGTCAGGATCCTAAACCTCCCATGCAGTTAGTGGCATGGATTGGCCCTGGACTGGTATTCCTGGAAGAGTAGGTCAAGCTTGTATGGGCTATGGGGATCTGGGCTGCCAGCCCTCTTCTGTGAGTACTAAATGCTTAGGGAAACTGGAAATCCATGCTATCTGTGTCACATTCATTTTGTGGCACTGATCCCTAGTTGTCAGTAACACAGCTGAGGAGTATGTGTGGGGCACAAGTGTGAAAGAGACCCAAAATAAGAGAGACAATCACATGGCTGTGGGTTTTCCTGGAACTTGTAGGTGGATATTTGAGAGGTCTGCTCCTCTGCCAGGTTTGGCTGGAGTCAACTAGTGCTTTCATAATTTATTGTCCCATGTGGATGGATCTATGGACCTTTAGACTGATAATGAATTCATAGACCCTGTTTTCTTAGACAAAACAGACTAAAATGCTCCCTGACAGGCAAAAAAATAAGTATCACAACAGCAAGACTTACTCTGTTCTGAAAGGATACTCCAGCCTATCTCAGGTGGTCATCCCTCAGTCTTTTTGGTTACCTTGACTATAGTAAAACCCATCCTCTTCTCAGCACCAAGAACCTGAGACTTCTTCTCTCATCTTATTATCTAAGCTGAAATTGGCTGATGTTTAGAGGACCAGAAAATGCCACATGCATCATTTGAGTTCTCTAATCAATCCAATAAGCCAGTGGTTCTCAGATTAGTGGTTGTGACCTAAGATTATGAAGTGTGTGAATGAGTAGTTGTGATCTCAGTGGAAATTCAGATGTGGAAGTAGGATACAAGCTTTAAGTGGGGCACGTCTGCAGCACAGTTTGGAGACCAATTATTTATGGGTCTAAACATGGCTGCTGCTTTGTCCAGGCCTTCAGCATAGGAGTCATTTACAGAATCAGTGTTCTTTATCTTTGTATCTGAACAAGTTTAACACCATAGATCCTCTCTTAAACATCAGTTAGATACCTTACCTCATTATTTTAACATGCTTCTCTCCTTAGTTGTGTTTACCAGGAGAATTGAAATAGAAGATGGACCCCTTACTGATTTGTGGTTGTACAGAGAGACCTTTGCTATTTGGCACATAGTCTTGATAGGGAAACTCACAGAAAGCTATTAGGGAGTCGTTTATATCAAGGGTCAACGTCCTTTACAGTACCACCTCTGAAAAACCTCTTCATTCAATTGCCCTGTCAGCCAGCAATAACTGCCTCCACTGATTTGTGGCAAAGCCAACAGAAAGAATAAGTACTTCCTCTCTGTTGGTGCATGTGAGGAGAATTTTTAATGGCTGCAGGGAACACCTTTTCTAGTGGATGTGTTATTTTGCCCAGCAGGAATTGCAGAAAAGGTGTGTGTGTAAAGAAAAGTACCTCCTTGAAGATTGCCTTTTGCAAACATGGTCCTTACAACAGCAAACGAAAAGAAAAACGCCTGGGGGAGGATGGGCTTTTGCAGTGGCACACAGACCAGCTGAAAGGAGAGGTGATAAATGCAGGAAATAAAGGGACACAATGTGACAACAGCACATTGAAGCACCATCACCCACTGTTCGGAAAGTCTCAGCAACATCTGGATCTAAAGTGGACTGTGCATTTGCCTTACCTTTGAACTCTCTGGCTTTTTTTGCAGCTTCAATATTTCTTGAGCAACAAATGAAGAAGTTTAAGAGGGCTTTTTATAGAACCCCGCAAGAAGTGAGCAAGAGTCTGTGGAAGAAGACTGAAACTGTGGTGCAGATTTTAAGATGTAGAATAAAACCATATGCTCCTTTTCAGTAGACACAGAGAATGCCGTAGTCAGGTCTCTTGGGAAGATTTATTTTTGTGTTCCTTTGTGCCAGGCATGTCAGAGGGAGGAAGAAAAATAAAAGGAAATTCAGATACAGGATTATGAATTCTGATATCTCAGTTATGAGGGGGCCTTTAGATAATTCAGATCCAGACCCTTGTTTGTGTGAGTGGATAACCTCTGCCAATTGCTTGTGGTGCAATGATAATATATATTTTTGTAGTTCATCCTGGACACAACCAGACATGACTACAGCATTTTGCATGTGGTTTTATGCCTCCCAGGCAGTCACAGAGGACACTAAAGAGAGCTGCCTGAGTTAAAATCCTCCCCACTGCCAAGTCCTCCTTACCACTCTCATCACACTCATCTGAATACATGTTCAGGGTTACAGCTGTCTGTTCAAAACTTTTCAGAGGAAAGAAACAAATACCCTTATCTTAGAGCACTGCAAATTCTTGAGTTATTAGCCAAAGAGGAAAAAGCAAACAACCTCCCCCCACAAAACACATACAAGACAAAATGTATTTCAATTCTAAGTGGATTTAAAAAAAAAGAATCTGCCAGAAACGAACACTTAATAAAAGAAGTATATATTAGCCTAGAAGATATTTCAGGGTTTGATATCCTTTTCTTTAAACCTACTTTGAAGTTAAGTTTGGAGTTAAGTTTAAACCTATTTTTTTACTAAGAGAAATTTGGAATAACAAACTTGCTTTGAAATGGAGCATAGAAATTCCCCATGAAAAAAACCACTGAAATGCTTTGACCTTTTATGAATTAGAAACAATGATAGGGCAAAAAACCTACAAATCCGCAAAATCTTTCAGTAACCCAATTGTGCATTTCCTTCATCAAAAACCCTATTGCCTTGCTCTCACTGCAGTGAAGAAGCTGTACCACTAGCTTCTCCTGACCTCTCCATAAAAACTGCTTGATTAATGCAAAAAGAAGACGAGTAAAGACTTTACACATAGCGCTCTTCCTCTGACAGTGGCAGTGTCCCTCTTTTTCTTTAGGCACAGTGACCTTTTCCACTTTGGGAATGAAGGAAATAAATAGATTCATTTCAGAGAACTGCATTCAGGCTCATTCAGAGTTTAACAGCCAGCGTTGTACTGGCCATCATTTTCTTCTTGTGCTTATACTTGCTGGCACTGGCTTACAGCAACCTCATGTTTGTCAAATTTGCTGGTCTACCTCAGTTTGCTCCCAAATATAGCCAGAGCCTAGAAGGAAATTACTAAGTGATTCCTTAAGTGGTGCTTGTCTCTCTGCATTCAGGGATCTGTCATAAATGCAGTCCCATAAATCTGACATTCAGAAATCAGTGCACTAACAGAGATTTTGCAGGAAACAGGCTTGCTTTCTGCCAGGAACAAGCTGATGGGAATTGGAAGCATCCTAGGCATTTCAGAGGATTCTGGTTTTTTTCTTAATTATTTGAGGCCCAAACTTTGCTGCTACATTGTTAGCTTAGTTTTTCTAAGTTACCGGCACTATCCCCTACTTACCTATGCCTTTCCAGTGAGTCATTTCTTAAGTATTTTGAAGTGAGAGTCTTAGAAAATGGTGATAGGAGGTAGTTGATAGAAATAATGACTATGAACAGTTGAGAGACCAGACAGGGTGCCTCAAAGTATTAAAATCCAAGATAGCAGCTGTAAATTAGAAGCCAGCAGTGAAGATGTTTCCAGCTGAATAAGGAATGTATGACAGAGCCTCGAGTCTGTGCATGAAGGAAATATTCATCAGATGTCTAAAAATCTTTTGATAATTTCCAATTGTTTTGCTTTCTTTGCCTGAAGTATTTTTTAGCCAAGCTGATTTTCCTTTTCAAGCAAGGATCGCAGCAAAGAAAGAACAAACAGAAAGAAGGTTGGTATGAAAGATAGACAGAAAACAATTCCACCTAGGAATATAAGAGAAAAATGCACAAAATGACACCCTTCTCCATTGCAAATGATTCAGTACAAAGCATTTGAAGCCTTTGAGCTGCTGGAAGTTGGGAGAGTCCTTGGAGGAAGTATTATTACATAACCTCTCCCTTGGAAATCTGCTTTTGGTCTGAGGCAAGGAGGCAGGATATGGGGCTAGACAGATGCGATTCATCACTGTGCGCAGCAATTTTCTGTGTCAATTGCTCTTCAGCAGATAGGGATATCTAGAATCATGGTGAGAAAGGGAAAAAAGCCATATTAATGCTGCAAAATAGCTCTGTAAGTACTCTGAGTGTAAAAAAAAAAAAAAGGAGGAAAAAAAGCAACACTTTATTTGTGCATTTGCCCTTCAAAATAACAGGTTAGGGAATGGACTTGAAAGATAGATATTAGTTTAAGAATAAAGCCAAGTCATTGATTTGACCCATTTAGCTACAAAAACTAAATATCCACATGTTCTTTATTACACTGAAAAGAAATATTATCATTGCACATGAGTCTCACTTGCTACTAACCTAGATGCCCAACCACATAGCCTTGAGATGGGCTTGTATACTCCTCACACCCCTCAGTTCATGACTAGCTTGTTCCCGGCCGCTGTAAATATTTAAAAGGTTAGGCCCTCTCCTCTTGCTGCATCTGCGTCATAAAATCAAGGCTGCCTTAGTAGGAGCAATGTATCTCCTTTGACTTATAAGGGGCATGGATAGGCATAAAACAGATTATGACTATAAAAGCATTATTGCCATATTGCCTTTCAAGGCCATTTCAAAGGGTGCCATGAAGAAGTGAACCCACTATGAAAGATTGGGTGAATTATTGGTACAGCCACCACGTCTGAGGAAAGCAGAGTGGCTGCAGCACACAGGGGAAAATTACAGTGCAATGGTCAAAATATTCATGGAGGCAGAAAGGTTGTAGGATAATTTACAGGGCACGATGGGCTTTCTGTACTCTCTCTTAATGGGCGAGACATCATCGACAGCTGGCAGTATGGATGGACCAGTACTCGTGGTGATCTGCTGTTAGACACCATGACCTGTGTGCAATGTCTGGTTACAAGAGCAAATCCGGGGAGACGGAGGAACGTCACCGTTGTGCTCATCAAAAGCCGACGGGAAGACAGAGTTCTTGGGCAGCGGATCACTACCCTCGACCTGCCCCATCACGTGCCTGAGGCCACATCTGCTGCATGCTCTGGCCCCCACCATCATAGTGTAAAGGAAGCCAGTTCATGATGCACAGATACTTCCTCAGTATCCTATGAATCCCCTATGGTTACTCATGCCAGAAACAGGAAAACTTGCTACAGATTTTTATTATCCAAATGTTACCGCAATGGCTTTTTAGTTTTGGTTTCAGACCCAAAAAGTTTCGGAAAGTGCTAAGTTACCATGAACTAGGAGGGTGGGTTGAGACAAGCGAAAACAGTGAGTGAGGGAAGGGAAACCACCGATCATGTAAACCCCATTCTGGTGTTTTACTCTGGGTTATTTTACTTGTTTTATTTCATGTTGAGAACCATAAAACTGTAAGGCGGAAACCTGAAATCCCATTCGCGTCCCAAATACATCCTGCTCTGCTATAGTGGCTGATCTAGCAGCTAATTAAACGGTTACGATAGTCTCCCCAACTCCTTTTTCTTTTTTGTGCTGTGATCTCCAGCCCACAGCATGGCAAAGATTAGAGCTTCTCTGTCTTTAAAATCAAAACATGGAGATTGTATTTCTGATTGAAATATTAAAATATACAGTAGATTTAGATGCCTTTTCAGTCTCAGCCACTCCTTCGGCCAGTCTAGGCACTCTTCCTCTCAACATTTCATACCAGAGTTACTAAATAATATTTCAGAAGTAGAGTTGCCTGAGGGATTTTACACACAAACTGGCCAGTGAACAAATGGTGGAAAATTAAGTGACTTCTCTGCAGAGACAGAGGTGGGCACTCTCTGACTGTTTGGATCTTGATGCAATGGCCTCTGAAGCTTTTATTCTCATTTCTCTGTTTGTTCCTTGAGAAACATTCACTGCATCCACAAAAGGTGGAGTTTAAGTGGTAGGGGGCAATGCAAAGTTTATTATTCACCACAGACAGCCTCTGAGGGGTGGCACAGAGGTGAATTTCTGCTATTTCCATTCCTCAATTTGCCTCAGAGATGCAACTCCTGATTTCCATCCACGCAAGATCAAAACTGCCCCCCTGAAAGGCAAGCAGGAGCAGGTCAGCGAGCTGGGTTGCTATGAGGTGCCAAATACTGCCCCAGGAACCCCGGCTGTGCATGTTATAAGGCTTCTGGCAATGAGAGGGAAATGAAACAGTATGTTTCTGTTTTTAAGAAAATATGTTGGCCTCTCTGCTGAGAAGCTGAAGTAAGGTTAAAAAAAAAAAAAAAAAGAAAAGCTTAGCATTACCTGCTGAAACTAAGGTAAAACACAGAAATCCTGTAACCACAAAGGTCTCATTTAAACAGACACTGTGGTGCTTTTTTAGACAAAAGGAGAAAGAAAAGAAAGGCAATCTTTCTGGAAAGGCAAACCTTTCCTAGGTTGAATTCCAGCTATTTGAAGCTATCTCAAAAATCTTGTACTAAGACAAACAAAGAAAATCGAAAAGCCTGAATATTCCTGCTAACTTAGATAAACCAGTAGCATTTTGCCTGTTTTAGAGAGAACCAAGCACTACCCACATCACCCTCCAAAGTTTGCTCTGAGGAAAAGTGGCTTTTAGGTCCTACCACTATCCCTAGGTTCCCTGAATGAAGGAAGAGGGTGGCGCTGGGTCATGCCCATCCTCATTCACAATTTACTGGTCGCAACCCCTAATTAGACTGAGAAGCCTTTGTGCTTTTCAGGGCATACTCTGGTGCCTCAAAACTATCTACTGTTCCTCAGATACTGATTTTTTGGCGCTGAAACTGAAAAGCTACATTTTCAGAAAAGGCCCTGTGCCACAGTTGTGGATGTCTTGCTTGGCCACTGAATTTCACTCCAAATGAATGTTTGGCTGTGCAAAATAAACGCACCTGCAGATCTTTCACTTTTTCTTGTCTCCTTCCTACCTAGTTTCCGAGTAAACATTTTTTATTCTCTCAAACAAAATAATAATTAGTAATGACACAGTTTGAGTGTCAGCTGATTGGCACTCATTTGGAGAAATAAAGTATCTATTCGTTCTGCCCTGTGGGTTGTTCAGGAACTATGCGCCAAGCTCAACAAGACTGATCTGCAGGCTGCTGCAGCAATCACACAAATTGAATTGAATTTGACCTTTGTTTACTTGTGTGGCAGGATCCCCTGTGCCTCTGCTGTATTTTGCACAGCGGGAGGTCAGTGTGGACTTTCCAAGGTCAATCTTGCTGCTGAAGACAACGGCTCTCCCGCTGGGAGGTGTCACAAGTCATCTAGTCAACTTTGTAGCAATGCAAACTTGTCAACTGTTGAGAAGGCTCTAGCATTTTAAATGCATTTGACCAGTGAAGACTCTCACTGCCTCACATTCATTTACTTCTCTGCAGGGGGTAACGAGGAGAAAGAGCTGAGACAGAGGGAAGTGAAAGAATCTGTGAAATTGTCAATCCTCCTATCAAAAAGGCAACAGGAGTGTAAAATGTCTCCTGGAAGTACATAGCAGTGGGCTAAACCTGCAGTCTCAGATCTCAATGCACCAGACTGCTAGGGAAATTAGGATCCGACCTGAATTAATCTCTACTGCAGAGGAAAAGGCCGTGCAAGAGGCTGAGGGCTTGTCTTTGCACCTTCTGGAGTTCACCACCGATGAACTTAATAGCAGTAGAAAAAGGCTTACAGTTCATTAGAGCTCAGTTTTAAAAGTAGATCTAAAAATACGGTTGACTGATCTATTGAGGAAAAAGGTTGTGGAGTGAGGACTGATGGATCAGGAAGGGCTGTCATTATGGGACATGCGCAAGTGTGGGGCACCACGTAAGGAGCTTGCAGCCGTGTGAATGCACAGCCAAGTCACCTGGAACTGGCTGTCTGAAAGCAGGAGAGTTGTGTAAGAGTGACATTTTGCTGGGATCAGCAAACCCTGCCTTGTGGCTTATTGGTGGTAAACAGCTTCACCCAATCAGCCTATTAATTAATACTGCTAGTCTGCTCATGGGACAAGCTTAAGTATCTTTGAATTGACCTCCACTGCACAGCAGACAAATTGAGAGGTGATCAGCCATGCTCCTGATTGAATTCATACATATCAAAAGTGCTCTACCAATGAGACCAGTACTTTACAGATGGGGAAACTGAGGCATAGAGCAATAAGGTATTTGCCTCAGGTTTCTAGCAGAGCAGTGTCAAAGCCAAGACTTGAGTGGAGGTTCCTATGTCCTGGCCCAGCTTTCTAAGAACGACTCTGCTCCTTGAAATGAGGGTACATTAGAACAAGAGGTTCTTTCCAGATTATTTTCTGGTGTAGGAGGAGTTGAATTCTTCCCTGAGATGGCCAGGATATTTGAGATGGCCACACAAAACAGCTGAGAAGTGAAAGACCTTGGTGTCTAGGGACAACATTGCTAGACAGATAGGCAGTCCCCTGGGTTCTGTGGCCCCAGCTGAGTATATCACAATATGATTCAGTTTGGCATAGCAATAACTAGTGAGCTTTTTGCTATTATTGTTATTCTTATTATTTGCTCCACTGCACTTACATTTTCTGCATGTTTTGGTTTTAGGTTGTTTTATGGCCCTAGCAAAATACTTTATCACATATTCAATTTTAAGCATGTGCTCTGGATATATGACAACTTTAAAAGCATTTAAACTTCATGTTTAAAGTTAAGCAGGTGCCTAACTGAACAGAGGTAGACTCACATGCGTGCAAAATGTTTAGCAAGTGTTTAACTGCTTTGCCAAAGCAAGACCTACAGAAATGAGAAGAAAGGTGTGAAACCTTAGGTATCAGTTCAATATGAATCATTCCACTGACTGCAGAGGAATTTACCAAGAGCCGTGTTTGACTGTGAGCATTTATTAGACATGCCCAGTCTCAAGCACCGAGTAGGAGATTTACTCCCTCACTGTCCCGTGCAGCTAGGTCTGGATCATGTACCTCACTCCGTGCAGTTGGGCAGCCAGCCCCTGGCTCTTTGTGGCTTGTGAGTCACCTTATGATCCACTGAGTTTGGCTTATGTGGTCCTGAAGTGGGGGAGGTCATGATGCCCACTTCAGGCGGGCATCCTCTTCAAAGAAACTGTTAGAAGTTGATCCCAATTCACCCTAGGCCTTCTTCTCTTACAGGATGTAGCAAGGACTATGTTTTGGGAAAGACATTAGAAGTCCATTAAAGAACCAGATTTGCCTCTCTGGAAAAGGGAAAAGCTGAGTTACACCAACCAGGAATAGCATCCTGAGTTTGAAATCAGGCTGTAACCAGGGACTAATTGACTGAAATTCTAGTAGCTTCAGCTTGGGGTCCTGCAGCCCAGGTGAGTGAATATGCTCTGGAGGAGCCTTTTCCTAAAACAAAGGCCTCATTTGAGGCTTTATTCAATAAATGGTTGAAATATTTCTCCATTTAATGATGGTGAAAATTGAAGGTGTCCAGTACATCAGTTGTAATTGCATTTGGTGCTGAAACAATGAACCTAGTTACGATTCAATTTGCACTTCCCCTTTGTTCCCCCTTTCCAGTAATAAATAGTTTAATTACCAGTCTGAAAGGCTCAGTGGAATTTGTCAGCTTGCAGAAATTGCAGTGATCACCATGATGCCAGAAAGAAGTGCAACTCTGTTTTTTTTTCCAAATGAAAGTATTTATTCCTTTACAGTAAGTGCTAAGCAATCTCCTGGCTTGGACTATCACACTGTGGCCTTTCCACCCCTCGCTGGAGGGGGGCAGGAGCTGATAGGAGCGTGCACATCTGCTGCGTGTTGCGAACACAAGCTTCCCACAGTGAGGCCTAATATGTATCTGTGGCTGCGTGCCAGCTTCTCCTCTGCCCCTCGACCTCACAGGCGAATGCACCTCAGCACCCGACCTGTCTGATCCACCGTGAGGGCACGGAGTTGAGGAGAGGTTGCCCTTTCCCACCACAGCTGGGGCTGTGCCACTTAACGGGGTCCCACATTTGAGCCCTCCCCAGCTGACTAGTAGCAGAATTTACTCTATAAACTTCCCATTGCCAAAAGCTGCAAACGTTACACCCCGAACCCGCTCAGCCACAGCTGGATCTGGACTTGTTGGCTTTAGCAGTGGGGCCAATGGCCCTGTGGGTGATGGAGCTGAGATGACCCCTTTGCTCCTAGTGCTAATCCCCACAGCACAAAGATGAGGTCTGCTAGGATGTCAGGACAAAACACTCATTTTTTACCTGTGTTTGAAGCGTTGAGTCGATCATGAGGGAACACCAGCTTCGAAATTTTCACAGCTTGGAGCAAAAGCTGTCAAGCAAGCTAGCTGCATACAGTATGTGGTTGTTGACTGGAGTATATATTTCAGTCCCAATTAACATGAACATTGGTGTTAGGATTTCTTTATTTATTTATTAGGGATGCTGAAATGAACCGGACTGGTACAGGATATCAGTGCTGTACTCCTGTTACCACTATGTTTTTCCTCAAGATTTCATGTAAATAGCAGTGGCCGCTGATTCTCTGAGTCAAAGATACTGGAAGCACAAAAACAAACAGCACCTTGCTATGTAAATGATGAGTGCATTATAAATAGATAGTAGTGCCCAACTATTCAATTATACTGTATGCCACTATAAAACTGCAAGTGCCTTAAAAATGTGGATAGAGAGTGTGATGATTTAAAAAAAAAAAAAAAAACATGAGGAGATGTTGCAGACTATGGAGTGAACCCAGCACAGTTTCTGTTTTGTAGCTTTTAAACTCCTGCTTCTCTTCTCGGAGCAGGAATTACACAGTCCCCATTTCCTCAAGGAAGTAATGTGCTGACTGGGATTATTACCCAAGATAGCTCACTCAAATTTAACAACCTCATCACTGAAGGACAAAGAAAGGGTAGGACTTATCCCAGTAACCTGGGAAATCTGTGGCAGAGTCAGAGTAGATCCTCATCCCTTGAGCCCTGCACTTCACTGCACAAAAACTACTTGTGTTTGAAAGGCATTTGCATCCTTTTTCCGTGCCTGCCAAGTCCTGCTCACAGAGCAATTAAAATTACACCTCCTCCCTTGAAACTTAAGAAGAATCAAAGCAAAGCAATCCCCTTCTCTTTACAAACATTTCCCCTGCTTCCAGGAAGGCTGACAAGCAGCATTCAGTTGAAACAACTTTGGGAAGACTCATAATTAGGATGTAGTGTCATCGTGCTACACATTGGAGGCTGAGCTCTGTGTTTAGCAAGACGGATCACAGCTTAACAAGTGCAGTTCTTGTGAGCTGCTGATAACAGTGAACACTAGGGTTACTCACTTTCAGTCTTTTTCTCATTCCTTTCATCCCTTGAACCACCCATCTACCTACTCCTTGTTCAGCAGAATATTTGAAGCTGGCATAACAGAATTACTGTAGTTGGCCCAGATGGGATGTAAGGAATGTTCCTTAATGGAATAAAATGGATTTGTAACCATTTTTCATTATTAAAAATCCTAAAGGGCCCTAATGTGCATGCCAAATGCATTTTCTCGTAACCTCCCAGTCCCTCCTTGCTCTGCAGAGTCTCAGTTCTGGCTCATCACTCCTCTGTAAAGCAGAATGCTTCCATAAGCTTTTATTCATTACCAAACTAATAGCTGAAAAGCAAAACAAGAGGTATCATTACAGTCTTCATAGCAGAGTGCAGGAGCTCTCTGCAGTCTAATGGCTCCTGCAATTACGTTTAGATTGAACCCACTAATGAAGCCACAGCCCCTTTCTCGAGTGTCGTGTTGTGGGTACTTACTGACAGGCACAGAGGGACTCATCAATGTGCTGTGACCCAGGCTTGGCTGAGGATTATAGTTTGCACAAGTGAGAAAAGTAAAGTCTAAATGGAGGAGTGTCTGCCTGCATTTTGCTCATGATGTTTGAAAAACATCTTCACTGGACTGATAGCCAGCTGGTGGGGAGTGACACAAGTTATCCAACATTTCTCCCTACCTGAACATTACTATTGTAACTTGTTATTTGTGTTACAATAGTGCGTAGAAACCTTTGCTAGGACTAGGTCCCAAGCACAAAGTGCCTTCTATATTTCAAAGTAAGAAGCAGATTCTGTCCTAATGAGCTGCCAGTCTCAAGCGACCTGACAGGGAAACATATTAGAAAGGTCCTCTTCATTGTACAGGAGAACTGAGGCCCAGGAGGTCAAATGCCACACACAAGATGCTGTGGCAAAGCTTGGAGCAGAACCCATTTCTTCTGACTTTAGATGAACCCCTTCACTGCAGTCAGCATTACTCTGTCAAACAGGTGGAAACATTGTCTTTTAAAGAATAAATAGTCCTTAGGGAAATAAAGAATGAGTTAAACCCAAGTTATCAGTTTGGAGAGACAGAAAAAGAATTCAAAGACATGAAGATACTGCATAACAAATCAGTCCTTCGCTTTGTGCTGGCGTGTTTGAAGTCTGGATGGTACCTGAGCATCTTAGATGCTGGAGACAAAGATATGGGAAAAAAGCCATCAGCCCCTCAGTTCAGCAGCCCGTTAATCAAGGTGCAGAGCGGGAAGTGGCTGCACAGAGGAGGGTGTCTATTACCTTGTTGCTACACCTGGCTTCCCGCTGAACCCTGCCGCATGCCTGCTGCTTCAGTAAAGGTTAACTCATGCTGGGGAGTTTTAATTGTCTATTATCTACCCAGAGGAAACTAACTACCTTAAATAGGCCAAGGCTGAAAGCTTAATTTCCTGGCTTTTCTTAGAATGTTTTTGAAGGAAATTTGTACATTAGTCAAACTTGGGAATGAACAAAAGAAACATAATGTCAGTGATATATTCTTTGGCAAAGGAGACCCTCAGTTACACTGCAATGAATCTGTATAAAGTCAGGTAGAGTATCACTGAGTACTACACTTCCATTATTATAGTGATTGATAATGTGGTTGCTCAGCTAATGTGGTGGCGTACGTGGTCCAAAGGTCAGCAGCACAGCTGGTGATACGGAAAACCATGCTGTTGTGATGTGATGGGCTGATGCCTCATGGTCTGATCTGCAGTTCCCGTAAATCAAGATTGATGGAGACTACAGCGCTCGGTGCCTGGGCTGTTCTGCATGCAGCAGCTTTGCAGAATTAGTCTGCAGTTTGTCCAGCTTCAGCCTTTTCAGCAAAGGTTGCTAACTTGTACTGATATGGCCACTTCAGTTTGGTGGTACAGTTAACCCCACTCACATCTGATTCCTTCTCTTAGTTTTAAGTGGAATTCAAATTTCGGTAGAGAAATAGAATACATTTATTCATTTCTGTTAGAAAAATAGTAATGTAATAAATCCTTTTGTAGGCTTATGAACAGCTTTACCCACTCTGGAGGAATACAAAGGGATTTAATAAGTCATTTGGAGAGGTGAATGGTGTAGTGATGTTTCTTGTAGTTCACTCACTGAAGTATCATGGGTGGAACTGAAGGAGTTGGAGGACCTGAGATGAATGTCAGATAGCTTGTAGCCATGAAGGAAACAAATGGTATATTAGGACAGCTGGTGCTAAACCCACCTTTCAGTGCAGATGAACTTCTCTGGCTGTTTTATTCCAATAGTTCAGCACCTTTAAGTTTACAGATTTAGCCAGTGACCAAAAGCATGAAGCTGGAGTAAAGACTGTGCAACATAATGAAGGAACAGCAAATGGGTGTTTGCTGTCAAAAGAAAATAAAGGAGCTCTGTTTTCTTCTATTCCCACAACTATGGCTGTCATATCAAAGTGTAACCCATGTGCTTGGGCTGTGGGAATTGATTCAGTCCAAACTGAGAAGACAAGCAGAAGAGACACATGGATTTTGCTGAAATTGCTGAATGCAGGGCAGAGCAAGGCACTTCGAAAGAATGGAGGACTGGAAACTTTTGCCTCAGTAACAGGTGTAATTATCACCTTCCTATTTATCATACCATAGCCAGTAACAGATATATGAAATAAGATTTGTCCCTGAGTTTTGATCTGCCTTGTGGTAAAATGTCTGGATTTGTGGTAGAAGTGTCATGTGTAGTTACATTACACAGACGAACCTTTTCTGTCGCTTCTGAGATTTCCCCTCTGGATGTTTTGAGACCTCATACATTTGGGGCAAGCTTTCTTCTGATACTAAATTATTCAGACTGAAATCACATAAAAATAGAAGATTAGACAGTTTTAAAGGCAACTAGAAATCTGAATTCCGTTTTTTTTTTATTATCAAATAGGGAACAAATTTGAAGCTGCTTTACGGCATTGTCCTATAAATATTGACTAAAGTATTGCTGTACAAGGAAGCATGTAAGTTATTACTCAGTCCTCTAAAGACAAAAAGGGAGAATTTTTCATTCATTTCTTTGTATTACCAGTATCTTAGAAGTCATTCATTCTAGGAAGAAGAGACACCTTACAGGTAATTTACTGTATTTGTACCTTCTGTCCCATGGGCTATAATGCAAGAATAAGTGTCAGCTACTGCTTTCAGTCTTCATTTCTCTTACATTACTCCATCTTCCTTCTCTGAGGTGCTCTTCAATGTGATCATTATATAAGTTTGGCTCCCTGCAGAGAGCTTGAACACTATCACTTGCAATAAAGGCCTTGGCTGGCTCCTTCACCTGAGAGTCTTTGCTGATCCTGGAAGTGAAAGGAGAAGTTTTGCCTCTACTGCATCTTCTTAAAATGGAAAAACTGAGCTCAGATCCATTTGGATTCTCAAGCAGAAGAGGAACACTGTGACAAAGAAGTAGGCCTTGGTTCTCATGGACAGTTGCTGGACATAGAGATGGGCTGATGGAGGAAAGACCTGATTTCTGAATTTTGGCTGTGGAGGAGTAAGTTATTTCTCTAACACTCTTTCTATAAGAAGTCGAGGAGTGAGTCTTTTCAGATGCTTCCATTTATATGCAACCCACATATCCCCTTTAAACATATCATAAATACATATCATACAATACATGTCATATCACTGGGCTCCCAGGCACTAAAAAGCCTAAAATTTGGCATCAGTGTCAGGTCAGGAAATACCCTTCACTTCCTGGGTGAGATATTGTGGTTGTTCTCATTCATATTGAATTCATCAGCTGGGCAGTGACTTCTGTTAATAAACTGGTCACAAAACTATTTGCAAGGTCATGTCAGTAAAAAATCATGGGTGCCAGCTGTTCCTCATGAATCAAACAGGAATATCTTGATGGAAACAGGGAAGTGGTACCTGGCACCCTCTTCAGGACCTGCCACCTACAGTGCTTGAGTGTTGGAAATTGTACTGACATTCAGCATTTAATGTACTGGTAATATAAAGCTCCTGGAATGACATTCCTCCAATACCCTGAAACATAGACACCTTTGGAGGAAACCTGGTCTGTTTAAAGCAATACAGTGACACTGAGTTAGAAGAGAGGTTAAAAAAGGTTAGATCTGTCTAATGAAAATTATAGGGAGGATTTTAGACTGTTAGAAAGTAATGATGACTCTAGCTGGAATAGGTCAGGACATAAGAAAAATGTAACATTTATGGGAAACGGAGGCCCGAGCTTTCCTGGTGAATATAAACATGAGAGGAATTCTGTATTATCTTCAATTAAAGCACTGAGAACCTTTGGTCTGAGAGAGAAAAATCCCATTCATGGACAGGATTCACAAGCAAGGGTGTGAAACCCAGCTGATAAACCATGGAAGTCTCCCCTCAGTGAACATGTCAGCAGGACAGATGGTGCAAGCTCCTGTTAGGTTAAAAAAAATCATTAAAGCAGCCCCCTCATGCTCCTTTCATGGATGGATGTTATTTCATGACTGAATGCTCAAAAACGTGCCAGGCGCTGGCCTGTAGCTAAAGGTCCTTGTCTCCCAAGGCTGTTAATATGGAAACTAAACGTGTGTGACATTTCTAACCGCATCTGTGGCAAAGTGGGATGTCTCTCCACAGGCGAGGCAGAGCCAATACTTTGCTTCTTAATAGTCGGAAGCGAGACTGAAAAGATGCTGTTCAAGGGAGTCTTTCGGTCCCCAGAAAACAATGTTTTCAACAGTGCTGGGCAGTGCTGTGGGATGGGCCCTGCCTCAGACCTTGCAAGACTCAAAGAGCTGCTGCTGCCTTGCAATTCTTGTGGCTGGAGTTGCACCTTCATGCAAAGGGGCCTCTTCCACTCCACGGCTTATCCCTGCTGCTCACAGATGGCTGATGGTTTTCTTCTGCTCTGAATAGGAAAGAAGAGAGGGAACTTGTGCTCGAAGGTTTCTACTTAACACTCTCCTGTGTCTCTTTTTGCTATGTAAAAAGAAGAGCTTATAGTCATGTTGTACCTGTTTGGAGTCAGGATCTATCTGTCTTTGGGGTCTGCAGAGCATGTAGCACAAGAGGAACCCACTATTGGTCCAGGCTCCTTGGTGCTTCTCTCACAGTAGTAGAGATGCAATGCTTACCACAGCCATGACCTTCCCCTCAAAAGAAATGTAAAATTTGTCTGTGTATATGGGAAAAAAGCATCTTCTGGACCAAAGTGAGAGGGCAGAAAAAGAGAGACAGAGAAAGAAGACAAAGAAAAAGCAGAAAGATACCTTTGTGCGCTATGGTAGGTGTGATCTGATGGAATCAATAATACATTCTGAGACTGAACATGGATGAAATGCCAGGATAAAAGCAGCACATATATTTGAGTGCTAATGTACCCTTTGTGCATATGAGAGCAACCTGGATGTGCACGGCTATTACCGAATCTGATGCAAGGAGACCCTTATTCTGCTTTAGACTCCTGGTGCTGGGAAAACATCGTTAGGAAAACCCTTCTCATGCAGTCTTTTTCCAGGGAACCCTTCCCATCCTGCAAAGTTGCAAACAGCATATGCTAAGAAGAGTACCTGATGAAGGGATTCAGCCAACCTACAGAAAGTAAGATCAAAGAGCGTAGAGAATGATCCCCTTTAATAACTGAGTCCCTGGTGTCATGATCTGGAATGAGGAGATTCTGATTCTTGCAGTGCAATTAACCAGTCTCTCTCTTCTCTTTTGTCTGCTGTGAGGAAAACAGGGGCCACAGGAGCAAAAGATATTGCAGGTCCTTTCTGACTGGAGGGGGAGATGGTGAGGTGCATTATGCTGAGCAGGAGAACAGAGTTGGTGGTGTAGGACACTTGATTTGGGAAGTGGAGGAGTTGCCCCATTGCTGCTTTGAGCTGAAGGCTTGTGTTCCCTCTACTGCTGTGAAAGCCAAAGGGAGTTGTCCCTGCTGACAAGGGCAAAAAGGAATATTGACTTGGCTAAGACAAGAAAAGGAGGAGAGCTTATATCTCTGCTTATGCCTAAATTGGATGTGAGGTGTCTGCCTCCTCCACGCTGCTGCCTATGCATCTGGACAGCCCTCACAAAGTAGAGTCAGCAGCATGGGTAGCAGTTTCCAGAAGTGTCCTCCTCTGCTCTAACAGATCAGACCCGTGGGGCCACAGTGGCATGGGCAGAGCAGGGTGTTGGGACCAGCAGGAGAGGCAAAAGGCATAAGAGGGAAATGCCTCAATGAGCTGCTCTCCCTCTCTTTTCAGGGCTCCCAGGAGTCCCTGGCGTGACTGCAGGACAAGAAGGACCGGGGGGTTCGCTGTGGGGCTGGGCATGGCTGCAGGAGCATGAACTAGGCACATCCTTGCTGGGTCTGCTCAGGAAGCTCAACAGGCCTTCAGGAAGGTGTCCCTCTCCCCAGGGATCTCTCAGCTCTCCCCTATCTACACTACATGCACTACATGCATACACTTTTGCTTTTAAAAGCTGAGTGGCTGGCGGATCCTGTCTTATAAAAGGCAGACAGTTTGGGTGTCCCCCTGCCCCCTGCTCAATACAGTAGTTAGAGCATCCAAGAATGTGAGAACTGTGGCTTTGGTTCCTCCTCTCTCTGAGGACATTCAGTGCCCCCTTCTCCTCCTTCCCTGGAGCTAGTACCTGACAGAAACCCTTCATGGTGCCAGCTTGCAGTGTCGTGTCCCCTGCCTCAGCAAACCTCACTGCACAACTCCCATACTGCACATATCACCCAGTTCAGCCACGCAGCTGCTTTAGCATTGCCCATGCTCACTTCTGGGGCTGAGTTAAGGTTCTTCTGATCTCACAAGAGGCCATTTCTTTCCTTAATGTGTTTGAACTTCTAAAAAACATAGTATTGAACTCCCTCAGTTTGCTATACTTTTTTTTCCTTTAGAAAATTTCAACATCCCTCTAAAATAGTCTATCTTGAATTCCTATGACACTCTCTCAACCTTAACAGAAATGTAACATTTAATTTTGTCTTCTGAGAATACAGATTTCTGTCCTGTTCTGTTCTGTTCTATTCTATTCTTCATGCCATGGTTACCCCTGAAGGCACTAAGTACCTCCAGTACCTTCCAGCACTGAATATGTTGCATCCCCTGACTAAGCTCAGAGGTTGAATTTACAGTGGAAGTAAAGAGGGATATGATGAATATCCCACTTCAGTTCAGGGCATTCTCTGTTCCTCCTGCTGAACAACTTCTTGCCCTATCTTCTGCAAGAAAACAATGATTTTCCCTGGAAATGAAAGATGCAAGACCTCAGTGAGTTAACTGAACTCCACAAGTGTGGAGCCCTGGAGGCTGAACTCACAGTTAAAAAGGGCTTTGTTCTCAAGAGCTGTCAGTGTGAGATCATGCCATAATAGGTAATACAGCAAGAGGGTCCATGATGCCACACTACCAGGAGAAAACAAGGTAGCCCTAAGCTGTGTTTTAGAGAATAAAAGTACTGAAAGAACCAGGGGAAAATCCATCAAAGAAGAAGAAGATATTCTGCTGAACACCACCAAAAAAAAAAAAAAAAAAAAAAAAAAAACCCACAAAGAAAGAAAGAAAAGCTGTGATGTACTAGGCTATAAAGCATAGAAGTAACAATGAAAGTAGTAGGTTTGGAGAGCTTTATACCATGTTCAAGTCTGCCTTTTACTTTTCCCTTTGATTTCCAAAAGCGCATCTCCACAGCCCTGGGATATGGAATTTCTGGTACTGAGTCACCTGCCATGTGATGGCTGGGATGGACCAACCTGCCCATATGATCTAATTTTGCAATGCATGCCTGCATCATGCAGCCCCTGAGCTAGGCTGAGTCCCTGTAACACAGTGGAGAGTGCAGGCACCAGACAGGTTTCAGAAAGAGCAGAGCCACATTTGCACAGATGAACTGCTCCAAAACTGAGACAGTTTATGAACCATTCCCTCCTCCCTGCTCCTGTGCCCACAGGGTGATCTCAGTGTCTCTACTCAGCATCTCTGGGTTTCATTATCCAGAGCAAGCTCATGTGTATCTTCACTGACCTCCCCAGTACTCCTTGCATTGGAGTTCCCTTGGGAGCATCTCCACCTACCATGTAGACAGGTCAGGAGTTCCCTTCTTTTAGAGGAACAGCCTTTTGGCCTCTGTTTCCTGTATCGTTTTAGAGAGGAAAGGAGAAATTAGAATAATTCTCAGTATATAAAACCTAACATTGCTCGTGGCTACTGCTTTGTCTCCCTTGCTTGCTGTTTACTGATGAGTAGGACTTGGGAGGTTAGCTTTCCCAGAGTGTGAAATTAAGCCACCCTGGATGTATTAGGAAGCTGAGCACTTCTGTATCATGACACCAGTGCATGAGGGACTCTGGTGATTTGAGCATCTGCTATGTTGAGCAGAGGGGCAAGTGATGCACAGGCCTGTGAGGCCTAGAGACAGTGTTAAGGACTTTATAACCTGTCCTGAAGCATTTCAGCCTTAAGTGCCAGTGTTGAAGCCAACCCTCTGTATTCCTTTCCCTGTCCCATACATGATTCAGTTATTGCATATTCCATATTTGTCTTCTTTCCTATAGTTTCTTGGAATTTCAATACTCCTGCCATTTGAGCTGGCACCTGCCCAGGTCTGACAATGTAAGGTCTCCTTTGCTGAAATTGTCAGTGCATTTTAAGACCCTGCCATGAACCGTCTGTGCTTGCTCACAGTGTTTCTTCAGAGTAGTGCCACATCTCACAGGCACTGCCGAATGGGAGTCTTTTACACAGCAGCTTATCTTTTGGCTGAAAGCATAAAAATCTGGTCATTTCTCTCATGGCATCCTCTGAATCCAGTCCACGAGCTCTTTCAAGCTGCTCTGAGGTTACTCACTGGCCATCCACATATAGGGCTTGTAGTGCTGCTCAAAACACTTCTTCCAGGAAGAAGCATATCTCAGCAAATGATAAATATCTGGGAAATATCTTTTCTCATGTCATTCTGTGTTGACTTTTAGATTCAAAGAGTTCTGCTAAGCCATTTTGCCTGTCATTCATTTAACAGTCTACAAAGGAGAGCATCTGAACAACCAGTCCAGCTTTGCTCTGAGAAAGTGAGGAAGTTAGAGCAGAACCTGGAGCATCCCTGCAAAGCCAGTCTTTGATTAATTTCAGACAGCTTTAATTAAAAAGTATTCCCCCTTTAGTTAATTATGTGTTTTATGAGAAGTGGATGTGGTTATCTGAAATCGAGCAAGGGATGGTGTTTCTGTCATGTTATCAATTCAGGCTGTATCAGTTCTGGAAGCACAAGAAGATTAATAAATAACTGGATACAGAAACACGCCCCACCAGACTCTAATGGGATCTGCCTTTAAATTAATAGATGAATTTACTCCAGTTTATCACATATCATCATGTACCATCTTCCAAATTACATGCTGCCTTCCTTTCTTTTGATTGCATTTTGGTTTTATTGTGATGCTCTGTTTGGCAGAGGATTATTCTGAAGTTACGTAAGGCACATGTTTGAAATGTCTAAAACAGGCACGTACTTTTAGATGCATCATTTTCAAAGCATTAAAGCGTTAAGCTTGTGACCTCTAAAAGGAGTGTCTCTTTTTTTTTCCTTACCCAAGATGTACTGAGTCTTCCCTTCCTTTGGTGATCAGGGCCCTTTAAAATGGCTCACATTGGCACTCAAATATCAGATGCTCTGGATCAACAGTAATTACTGAAAGTTTACACCATGTTTAAGAAAAGGTCATAATATATATGCTTTTCATCTGAAGCAAATGTGTGTGCATATGCAGCTGATGCTGCAAGTAACCTGATTATGAGACAAACCTTAGTCTCTCTACTGTGGTTACAACTGTCCTTGTACAGTTTAATATTCCCATTGCAGAGGCCTCTAGGAACCTGTCTCAAAGAAGATGCTTCTGCATACATAGATCTGTACAGCAAATGACAACAACATTTTTGGCCCCATAAGTTTTCAATCTGTTTGACAAATGGGATGCTACAGGTTAATGGCACAAATAGTACAGGATAGAAGGGGATAGCAAACAAAATGCGATCACCAGGAGAGTAGAAATCGCATGGATCACTGCCTGTTTATTCTCCCCAGAGTCTCTAAATACATCTTTCTACAACATATGCGGATTATAGAAAAATACAATCTCTGCCTTTATGGTTTTGAATCTTAGCTGTGAATTGAATAATTTACAGTACTGAACAGTGAAATGGCACAAGGCGGTTTGAGCACAGAGGTAAATGCAGGTCTCTTGTGAGAGACCTTGCAAAGGAGGGGTATAGGTAAGTCAAGATGTGTAAGCAAGATATAGAATAACCTCACTGATGATGTGCTTAAGCTTCACTGAATAAACAACAGAATGATTTGATATCCTTCCCAATAAGCTTTACAAATATTACTGCACTGTCTGAAGGTATTTCATGCTAGCAAGCAAACAGGGTGTCAGGAACGGCAGCGTCAGCTCCAGGCCTCCCTTTTGCCTTGCTCCTGAGCAGTAAATTTCACAGCATCTTTAATGTTTCTCTCAAATATAAATCACACCTCATGGGCCTTTAAAAAAAATTAAAAAATAAAGTCCTTGCCTTCTCATTGCAGGTTTAATGTCAGTGCTGATGCCTGCTGATGGATCAAACCCTCAGTCCCAATTTTTAAATCATTTAACTGGTTCAATAGCTGTCTTATCCTTTTGCTTTTATAGTTAAATCAATTCTTAGGAGAGAGAAAATAAGTCTGTCAGTGAATCATACCCATGCTAGTCTGCCCTTCCTTAGAGCCAGTTCCAAATGATATAAAATAAATCAACTTTGAGCTTTCTTAGAGATGGGAGAGGGTGAAGAGAGGAAATGGAGGATTTACCAAGCAGAAGCAACAAGGTGCAGATATGTTGCTGTCATAGTACCATGGAGAAGTTCACCATGGGTAGTCACCTGTTTCATTTACAATAAGCAGTTGGCATTGTCATGCCCATTCATTTCAGTCTCTTCATAAGTAAAGGGCAAACATATGAAGTAACTCATTACAACCGTTGTGCGAAGTTAAAATGCTCGTAGATTCTTTAGGCCTAAGCTGAAAATTTTTCCTCAGGAGAAACATCCATGGAGTTTGCCTCCACAGGTGGGCACTAGCACTGGAGAATGAGTCAGTGGCCCGGGCAACACTGTCATGGACATCAAGTTACAGTGGGGTCCACTGTAACTTCATAACAAAGTGGCATGTTTTTTCTGCTCTCTCCTTCCTATAATGCTCATATAATTGTGGCTTTTGGTCTTTTCCTAAAAGTCTAAAGTCTGTCATAAGGTGCCAGGGAGTGACTTATGGAGAGATGCCTGTAACATATGACCTGTGGACACTTCTGGACTAAATATCTATTGCATTGCTCCCTGGACTTGCAAGAGATCGGACTTGGTGACCTAAGTTATAGGAACAAGCAAAGGGCTGCTCTGGGTCACTCAGAGGTCCCTCTTGCTCAATAGGCTGTCTTCCACAGTGGCCAAAGCAGAAATCTAGGGAAGAATATGAGAACACGACAAGCAAAAGTGGTATTTCCTCAGAATATTCTGTCAGTGATTTGTTGACCCAGTGACTTCTTGAACCAGACACAGTATCTTTCTGCTTAATGGCACAGGATGGATTTTTCTCTCTCTGGTTGGAAGACAGCTGTCATCTTCTCCAGGCTTGAGTTGTTCTTGGGAAGGAAAGTGAAACCCAGTTTTCCTGAGTTGTTCACTACTATTGAACACCAATAGGACACCCTCTAGGTTCACATGCAGGGCCACAGCCCCCCGTCCCTGAGAGGCTATGTACAGTCCTTACACATTCAGTGACCTTCACAGCTTCTGGGCAAGATCACCCACCTCAAGATCCAGCATGCAGAGAAATGGTCCTATGTCCTCTGAAACAAGACCAGTCAGCCATATCATGCCAGGATGAGGTCAACACACCAGAATAAGATTAAGAGGTGCTCCTTTCAGTTGTCATCTGTTCTGCCAGCTACTTAATCTCCTTGTTCATCAGTTTTTCAGTAGCAAAATAAGAGGTTTCCCCTCATAGCTTTAAATTGTCCTAGAAAACTTTCCAGTTTTCCCTTCTTTTGAGGGATAGGGGTTGAACTATTTTGAACATTTATTTATTTCCTTCCCAACTGAATGCACTACAATGATTTATCTCTGTGGTTGTCTTTCTAGGTCTCTCCAAATTTTTGCAGACTAGCAAAAAGAAACTTTGTGGCTTTGTCAGGTTGGCAAGTTTTATAAAGTTACACAGTGGAGAAGGAAAAAAAATACGTAGAAAAGAACAACAAAATGAAAACACAAGAAGACAGTCTTAACATTCACCTTGCCAAATGTGTGACTGTGAAAATTAAGGCATTAAGATGTTACCTTTCCAGGACTATGGAGAAAAGTTTAATTCTGCCATAGGAAATTGTTTTTTCCTGCTCTCTGCTAGAAATGTATTCAACTTTGATGTCAGAATTTGGGCCATCATGCTTTTCTTACTGGAACACCCTTCACTGATCCGAGTCCTGCACTGACTTCAATGGCTGTCTCCAGTACTGTATTATACCCATGCTTGCAAACAGATCACTGTAATAAACATAAGCATTCCCAGAAAAATCCCCAAGAGTTATGTATACACCTTCAGCATTTGAGCAGCATTATTTGATTTTAAATGAAGATGGATTTTAACTTGCTACTTCCAATTAGAATAATAATAAACATTTCCCCTAATGATAACAATGGGCAATAGTGTTAAATTGGAATTGCAAAAGCATTTTCTGTTCGTACAGTGTAAGTTACAGTATCATTAAATATATAATCAGCCATTTATTGCTTGTGTTATTTTTGAGCACTTAAATGAAAAGTTGATTTGTCTCTTATTAGACCTCAATAAATGTTCCCTTAATAGTCATAGGGTGTTTTAATGCTTTACAGAATCATTCTCATTAAATCGAATGAAAGACTGGACTTAAATAAAACAGAAATGGAAAAACTTAATAAATCAGGTTAATAAAAGCTTTTTTTTTTCTTTTTTGTTCTGTTTGAATTTCACTGAAAAGGATCTGTCTCTTAAACTGCCTTACAAAGGCCAAAGTAGCTTAATTGCCTTAGGGCTGATTGTGCCTTTATGACTCAGCTGTGAGACTGTGGCGGTGAAAAGACACACTTCTCCAGGGAAACTCAGGATGTGTTTTGCTACTGCACTGGGCTTCCCCCTTAAACCATAGCCAGGTAAGGATAACATGCTGTGATGACATTTGCATTACAGCAGTCTTTCTCCTATATCAAGGCAGGCAGAGAAGGCACAAAACTTGGAGCTACCAATTCCTTGCCCTTTTCTGTTGATTTTTTCTATCTCTTAGGGTTTACTTCTCCTAATCCCCCAATACACACCAAAAAAGTGATATTCAGACACTTCATCAGAAGTGACAGACATATCCTAAAAATGTAATGAACTTGGAAAAGTCTCAGAAGCTATCATTTATAATCAGTGGGAGAGAAAATGGTGGTGAGGATGCAGCTTAGAGTTTGGGTGCCACTGTAGCTGTATGAGCAGGGAACAGTCCAAGAGCAGGAACACAGTTTCTTCTCTGTAAGAACACTAGTAAAGGTATTAAAGGGAAGTTAAAAAAATGGACAGGATTCAGAAAAGACAGAAAAAGTAAATGCTGTATGATAAGATCTAAAGTTCGATATTATCGGTCTATAGCAAAAACTATGGATGGTTTATCTCAGGCTATCTAACTTTCAGCATATAGAGGCTGGATGCAATTTCAGTATCATATCTGTGGGCCAACAGAGAGGATGGATATTGTTTAAAAAAAATTGGCTGTGCAGTAGGAGAGGAAGAAGAATCCTTCTTCCTCCTCCCACAGAACATCTTCTCTGCACATCTACCCCTCCTACAGAGGGGTACACCCTCTGTAGGGTTACAGAGCACCTCCTAATGTGCCCAAACACCATAATATATTGCAGGTGTCTCATTCAACCCTAAAACCAAGGTTCTGATCCAAAACCAAACTAACCGGTACACAGATCCTGATCCCATCAAGCATCCAAGTGCAGACCAGGATATGTTTGGGAAGTACTCACCAGTCTGCTAGCTCTGTCTGTGCACTTAATGTAGCTTTAGCTGCACTGCCTTTTCCTGAACGCCCCAGAGAAATGGCAGAGCTGGGTGTGAGTGCGAGGGCCATGAATATTGATTCTGGTGCCTTAGGGACCCTTTGACTTATGTCTGGAGGCAATGCAGTGCGCAGGGAGAGCTGGCATTACCCCATCGCATCTGTCCCACTCTTCTTAGACAGGCCTATGGAGGCATATGTGTATAACCTGCACTGGCACCTCTTTTTGTTAAGGGCTGGGTCTGCTCTGGGTCATAACAGCTTTAGCAGCTGATTGGTGCCTGTTGGTCCATTCAGTCATCAATATCGTTCTGAAAAGTACATTGATACTAATAGGTGTGTCTTAAACAACTCAGCAGTGTTCCCTTTGAATTAACTAATTTGGAACAAATTTTTTACTGAACTTGTCCATATATTTGAGCAAAAAAATGCCCAGTCTTGTAAACGGTATATTTTCGACCTGTTCAGTTCCCCAGGTGAGTGACTGTTTGCTTTGGCTGTGAAACTGCAAAACATTAATGCTCAGTCATGGCTGGGTTCAATAGCCAGTGACTCAGCTAACCAAGGATACAGAGGCCGAATCCATCTTGAAGGAAGCTTATTTACATAATGAGCTTTGGTCAGGGACCTGGGGACAGTGAGCAGAATCTGTGATCATCTGAATACAACAATTAAAACCTGATTGGAATTGCTATGCCACTCCAGGTATTTCGTTAGCTGCCTCAGGTAGTATCATGCATCAACAAGCCCTGCACGCATCCTGCTGCTCTGAAGTCTCTGTGGTTTCTTTTATTAGTTCAGTTAGAAACCTCTGAACTTGAAAGTCCTCTTTCTCTTGGTAGCCACTCAGCATTCAAATGAACTGGAGATGAGGACGCAAATGAAACCCTTGTGTTCCTACTTTCCCTTGTATTATTTGATACTTAATTGGTTAGCAGGTGTTGCTGCTTGTGGAAGCAAAAGAAGGGGAAAAAAATAAAAAAGGGATGAGTAGCTATGGCAACAAAAAATATTCTATTTAGTTACAGACTGTGTATGCAGAGATGGGCAACGGAAGCCTTCCTAGAATGGCTGCCAAGGCACTTACCCTGTCAATAGGGGAATAAATACAGAGGCATAAAAATCTCTGAGCAGTGACATGACCCTTTACTGTTTTGTGGTTTAGCTTCAGATCAGAATTGCCTACCATGTCTGACTATTGTTGACTTTCCTTTGATTGTAAATATTGCACTTAAAGATGCATTTTTCCATTTCATGATTGGTCTGATATTGAGAGCTTCATTCCCTAGACATAGGACAGATTTCAATATTGCTGCATAGAGTAAAATACTGTTTGCAGATAACTGCTGATGCCATGCCTTAGAGAGTTTCCAGCCAAGACTCTGACACAGAGACTGGTGGTTGCTTAGAAAACTGTCTCAGATTCAGAGAAATCTTGTGCATGTCCGTCCACAAAGTGGTCCATTGCCTGTGACTTCTTGTGTGGAAGAGCCTGCTTCAATAAAGCCTGGAGCTGTTACACACTTGGAAGCTCATGGCACTGTGGTGCACAGCCACAGGTATACAGAAAGCCACACAGCTTAGTACTAAAGCCTGAGCCACTAGAGCAGTGAATTTTGCAGAATCAAGAGAGTCATGAGGGACTCTAAATGGCAATCCTATTCATTCTCCTGCTCACAGTGAGGGAATTTTCTGCTTAAACATTGTTCCCCACCAATGACTGTCTTGCCTCTTGTTAAGGAAGACCTCCAATATCGCAAGCCTCAGGCTCCTTTCATGCCTTCTATACTTTAGTCTAAAGAACACAAACTTATTTGCTCTGTCCTCAGAGGTTATTGCATCAAGACACTGATCACTGTCATGGCTTCGCTATGTGCTCTTTCACACACGTGAATGTCTTTCTTGGAATGCCGTGCTCAAAACTGGCCATGATTCAGTAGTCATGGCCTTGTCAGCACCGAGTAAGACTGACGTCATTTGCCAGAGATGATTCTGTTTACATCCCACCGTGGCGTATTACTTTTTGACAACTGCATGAAATTATTCACTTGTGCTGGCATGCATTGTGTGCACCTACTTTCATGGCATGTTTGATTTGTGGGGCCCAGTGAACTTACTCACCCCATGCACTTTATAGACAGGCCCCTAGTAACTGCTCCCTGCGATACAGAACTTCACTGGAGCACAATCTCCATTTTGTATTTGTACAAGTAGCCTGGATTTTTTATTTTCTAATCCCATTTGGATGGACTACAAGGAGAGCAGAGGAACAGGACTATCAGATGGTATCTAATCAGCGGTATAGGGAGATAAGTTTTGATCTCAGTTATATCAGTATAAAAAAACCCCTCATTTTTATAGACTTATCATGGTGCAAGAATGGGATTAAATTAATATAATTAAAATTAAACAGGCACAATGTGAGGTAATACTTGTACTATCCTACTATTCAGAGGGACTACAGAGGTATCCAGTGAGATAAAATGTTTCCGGGATAACAGAGCAATTTTCCCCCAGCCATCTGCATCCAATTATTTATTTGTATTTTACTTCTTTTTCTCCCTTCTTTTTATTTTATTTGAGCAATTTTTTTTAGTTTGGGCAGCAGTGATCAATCTCTTCTGAAACTAAAAAAAACAACAAAAACAAAACACAAAAAAGAAATGAAGCTAATGACAGGATAGTTTGGAAGATCCTTCTCATGTTGGGTGCTGAGGACTCATCAACATTCAAAAGTAGAAATTTGCAGAATATCTTATCATCTCTGCTTGTCAATGGCAAATGCGATATGCAAGTTAAAACAGAATTCCTGTGCTTTATGAATTTTCAGTTTTAAGCACAGAAAAGGCATGATAAAAGGAGTAATGAACTAAGGAAGAGCTGGGAAGAATTTAGATTAAAAGATAAATAGCTCTTCTGCTCTTTTGCTAAATTATGCCTGGCTCGCAGGGAAGAAAAGTTTGTTGCTTCATAAATGACACGGCACTGAACAAAACTTTCATGAAGGCATTTTACCTAAATAATTACTTGTTACCAAACAGTGTGGCAGTTGGTGACTGGAGGACTTAATGACATGTTTTTCTGTGACTGTCCTTAACTGTATGTGGCAGTCAGGTTGTACAAATCATTTCAGTAATATACATTGTAGGCTAATAACAAACAGTGCTACTCCCAATTAAGGTCACAATTCCTGCTTAGCTGGCAGGTAATACCAAGGCTGAAAGCCTGACGAGATAAAATTCTGGAGGGGAATGATCTTATATGTGGATGTTGTGAACCACCAATGGATATGTGCAAGTCTGACCTTGTCCCCAGGATTCATTAGACTCATTAACCATCGCTAGTGAACCATCATACCACACCCTGACACAAACACAAGACTGACAGGACTGACATCACATTAGCTTTGCCCATGGACTCATGTATGCAGTCTGGACAGGTCAGGCACGGACACGGTCTACTTCACTCAACAAATACTGGGATGCTGTCTGTTTCTAAACACTGTGAAGACATTCTTATTGGGATTGTTTCACCTAACTGTAGAGGTCTCCATTTAAGCAAACCTGTTTATGGAGAACAGAGGGAAATAAAAGTTTTTTTATGGGTTTTGCTTTAGAGGTCTATTTTAGGATCAAACGAATAGCTTTTTCTTAGGTGCTTAGTTCAGATGGAGATATTCACAATGTGGATATCTACATTTGAACATTAACTTTGAGCAAAAGTGGACCACAGTCAGGAATGCAGGTGAAAAGCACGTGAGTCACAAAGGCTTTCTGCACACCTTGCCTTGTAGATGTTGTCTTAGTGGCCATAGGCGTGATGGGTAGGGCATGACTCAAATCCCTACAAGGGGAAAGTGCAGACTGTGGAGTCCGTAGTTATGGAAATTGAACTGTTTTTTTCACCAAGATTGCTAACAAAATATTGTCACTTGCTGTCTGAGACTCCTGGTCCTCACTCTAGTACGGACTTGCTATTACATAGCAAAATTTGAGTAACTGACAACTCAGTACTACTTTCTATTGCTGGGTGATGCAGCTACTCCCTAACAGAGCACCTTATTTGCTGGCCCATTCACTTCTCCAGAGAGATCCACAGAGAGGGTTTGCAACAAACTAGCAGTGTTTTGAAAATGAAAAATGAATACATGCCTGGAAAGCTTTGGTCCTTCTTCCATCAAGTGTTGGACATGCCATTAATGCTCCTTATCCTCCCTCTCTTCATATGTGCAGCACCTACCATCTCCAAACTACAGCTCTTGCCTCCAAGACACTCTACACACATGTTGTTCAGTCTGGTATTGGCTATTTACCACCATTTGGTTTTGCATGCCCAAGCAAGAAATCTGCTGAGTTGGAAAATATTCACTTTGACATTTATTTAAATTATAGTCTGATTTTTTTCTCTTTTTAGAGGTTCAGTGATTACATTTGCTCTCAGATTAGGTGTTAAAAACAGTGCTTCAAGTGAACTCTTTTCAAGTCTCCCTGTAATGATTACCCTACACGTTTGTACACTGTACTGACTAGAAGTCAATGGAAGCTGAACTGAGCTGTATCCCTGGCAGTAGTCATTCAGAGTTTTGTTGGAGTAAAACTGAACAGAAAATTGAAGAACTGGCCCCAGGTTAATAATTGAAAGACTAACTAGTCATCTGTGGACTTGAATGTAACTTTTTTCAATAAAAACTCTTCCAAATGAATTACTATCTACAGTCTTCAGTCATTTGGGAAGACTTCTTTCTTGAGGTATTTTAAACTAAAATAGGAGTAATTTAAATTACTAAGGAAAGGGGTATTTAGAATTTACTACTTTCCTTTGGAAAAGAGTTCCCCAGGTCTAGTACCCTCCATGTGAAAAACAATATTCTTGCCAGTTGTACTGTACCTTCTTTGAGGTGACGGGACTAGAACTGCACACAGTATTCAAGGAATGGTCGAACCATGTATTAATAGATAGGCATAGTCACCTTTTCTGTTTTGTTCTTTATTCTTTTCCTAATAATGCCCAACATTTGATTTGCTTTTTCAATGACTGCCAAGCACTGAGCTAATGTTTTCATGGAACCACTTATTATCACCTTAAGGTATTGCTGCTGAATGATGATGGTCAGCTCAGAGTTCATGATTTTTTATGTAAAGTGAGGATACTTCTTCCACACATGCACCATTTTATATTCATTTACATTGACTTTCACCTGTCAATTTATTATTCAGTCACTCTGTTTCCTAAAAAAACTGAGAAAAGAGATAAAAGAGGTAAACAAAGTAAAGGGTAACTTTACAGTGTGATGCCTCCTACCAGAGTTGTACTTTGTCTCAAGAGAAATTCTCCTTGGAATTGTACCTTTCTTTCTCTTTTCGTTCTAGCAGGATCCTTGATGACTGACCAAGCGCACATGCTGAATATTCAGGGAGCTGTGATAAACCACATCCTAATTACTGAAAGTCAATGCAAAAACATCTTATTGGCTTCAGATGGAGAAAAAATATAAATTCTAGTAATGGCAAAGGCCATCTCTCTCCAGATCCCATTGAAATATGAGAGAATATTTGATGCCAGGAAGTATTAAACAAGGACAAAATATTTTCATAGTAATTCTTTTGACAACAAGTTTTTTTTTCTTTTTTTTTCTTTTTTTTTTTTTTTTTTTTTTTTTAGGACAGTGAAATGAACACAACTGCTTTCAGGGAAAACTTAGATGTTGCTTATAAAGTTATTCTCACTCTTGTGTTTTGGCCAATATTTGTAATTTTAGCTTGCAGCTGAAAACTTGGGTGTTCTGGTCTTTTGACCAGAAATGAATCTTTTGCTTTTAAATTATTACTGAAATAATTTCCAGAAGATGGCAGGGAGGTTTCCTATACACTTTTTGGAGGAAGGGAAAGCTGCAAGGAGTTTCCCCAAACCTGTAAGCTAAGGGATTTATCTCTGTCTCACAGTTCTATTCATATAACACTGGTCTTGTACTGATTGCACTGGCCCTTATCCTCATGGCTTCATGGCATCTTTTACAAGATTCAAGGACATATGTTGGCCATTTGATATAAAATAAAATACATGTCCAAATACAAAAATGATTTTGAAAGGAAAATTTTAAAATTCACTGAAATAGATAGGTTTCTGTGTAGGTAGAAATTTTCTGTATTAATTGGAGAGCATTTTGTGGTAGAAAGACACATGCTGCATGACTTCCACTTGCTTGAGATGACAACTAGCACACAGAGAAGGGAAAAGAGCAGGGAAGTCCTTGAAGTCAATGGACTCCAGTGATGAGCTGTGAAGTTCTCTGGAGTACTGTGATAGTTGATTTTCATAAAGAGTAATATATACTGGTCATCCAGCTCCAAGAGGCAGCCTGGGAAGTCTCAGCCCTGCTGTAAGAGTAAATACATTGTAAATATTTGCCTGAATATATCAGTAGCTCTTTATATTCAGAGACTGGAGAGTGCTCCTGAAGAGAGATTAAAATGCTGGAGGATTTAGAGCCTTGTAGCAGTATCAAGAGACATCAAAGCATCTCTGAGAGCTCTATGTGGGAAAGCAGATTTGTTCCGTCAGACCATCTCTATCTCTGGGAGGGAGATTGGTCAAATCTCTTTGTAGAAAAGGGGAGCACAGGCTCTGTTTGGATTATACCCAGCAGGAGATAGTTTAGCTCCTTTTTAAAGAGATGGCTTTAAAAGATTTCATCTGGGAATCGCTTAGCTCAGAAAACATCATATTACACTTGAGGACAATTAACATATAAGGAGAAGCGTGTGGAGTTTATGCTTAGTTTATGCTTCTCCGTCTAGGGGGTCTCTTCTCTGCTCTCTCTGTCAGTTCCCATTAGTTAGGATTACACTGAGCTTAAAGCACCCATGCTAGCAAATGATTTTTGCTTGAAGAACAGGAAAAAAAAAGGGAGATTTCCAGGCATTCTTTCATTCTTCATCTGCTGCACCAGATGCTTTGCCTGTGTCCGTTACAGAGACACTGGAGCAGAGTCAGACTGCATTGCGAACTTTAAATTGGTACAGAGATTTTTCAGTAAGATGAACACTTTTACAAGGCATATGTTTGGACACTAGCGTGATTGCTGTAACAGAGTAGAAAGCCAGGCTAGGACCATTGTAAGTCACTTCCAAGCTCTCAGGGCTCTGCCCCTCCAAAATGGATCCTCCTCCCATTCTCAAGCCCAGTTAACCTGCCTTCAAGAAAAAAACCACTTGAGTGCATTATAAGCAGATGAAAATGCCATGAAGTCCACTTCACAGAATCTCTTTCCATTTCTCTAGTCCTGGGAGGGATATTTGACTCTTGAGGGGATCCCATCTAGGGATCTTCAGTATCATGAAAAGTGGTACATCTCTTGTCTTTGAGGAATACATCTGGATATCAAGTTAGGACCAAGATACAAGGCTCCATAGCTGCTCTATGGTCCTAAACTTTTCTCAGTTAGAACCAGACCATGCTCACCAGATACATACAAGTTCAATGTCGACGTTTCATACTCAAGCTCTTCTAAGAGTTCATGGAAGAAAGATGTTCAGAATGAAGTCACTACCCCCCCAAGTCTGTCCTTCTGAAGTCATCTCTGTTGTATGCCACAGGCTGCTGCCGCTCACCAAGTGGGCCAGCCAACTGAGGGAAGACTTTTGGCCCACTCACTGCTTGTTTTTTTAATGAGGCGGGCAGGGCAATTCTTACACTAATGGAAAACAGCTAATATGAATCACCACAGCAGAGCATAGAGTCACACATGATATCAGCAGTCACTAAATATGTGACTTCATTATCAATAACTAAAGCATATGTGAAATTAAATCAACATCTGCTGCAAATATGCATGCTACAGTTAAATGAGATTTGATTAGATAGACTGCATCTCTGTAGGGGAGACTGAGTTCCTGCATTGTTTCTCAGGTCCTTCTGTTGTAGCTTGCTGTTGTGCTATTCCTTGATGTTGCTCGGAGAGGATTGTCTTTCTTTTATTCTCTCTCTGCTTCCTTACCTCCATAGTCACTCCTTATAAGCTTCTCGGCACTATGCAAAAGAATTTTTTCCATTCAGTCCAAAACTTTATTAAGTCCACATTTCCACCTGTTTGCTGCAGTCTTCGAAATGCCTAAGTCTACTTCAATATTCGGTTAACTCAGTCTGATTTAGATTGCATGCAAGTAGTGCAGTCTTTATTTGAAGATCAACTTTTTCTCAGTTCCTTGCCTGGCATCTACCTAGCTGGGCTGTTTTGGGGCCTACAGTATTGTCTGACAACAATGCCTCCCACTGGTTAGCTAAAGTGAATTTGCAGCTTTTGACATGCTGCTAAAGGCTTTTAGGGCTCTCTTTCTTACAGTATCCATGCCTGAAAACCTCTATATCCATTGCCTGCCCTACCACCAAGGTCTGGGGTTAGGTGGAACATTATGATAGTTGGAGCAGATGCTATTCCTTCCTCACAACTGAAGGGACAGGTCCTTTACACACTGTTTTTCATATCCAGAGGATGACAGATGTTGCTCTGAGTCCCAGTTCTTATTCTTTCTTGAGATGCCAGTGCCATTTCTCCAGAGCCCAGAAGATCCAGTTCTTGATCAGAAATGGCTGATAAAAAGGGATATTACTGAGATTACTGATGAATAGTAAAAGGCATCAAATAAAACTGTTTGGGAATATGAGATTTTAGCATGTAAAAGGTTGAATGGAAAATACTTTTAAATGTTCTTTCAAGTTCTTAATTTTTCTGAATAGAGAACTTGAACATTCTTCACTTCTGGCAATCAGAAAGAAAGTATTTATTGCCTAAACAAAGTTTTGTAGTTTGTAATACCTGGAAAACTGAAGACATTTTTAATGAAAAAGGTTTCTAAAGGAAAATAACATTTTTCACAAAGGACAAATATTTAATTGAAAACAAAATCTTGCTGGATTTTAATTTTGCTGATTCTATTCTGGACATAAGACTGATTACACTTTCCAATCTATTGTAGAGGCTCACTGAAAAATTAAAACCTATTTGGGAGAGATATTTGAAAATGTATGGGTTTGTTGTGATGTGTTGTCCCATATCAGTATAATCACTTATGCAGGTTTCTATTATTTAGAGGCATTAGTGGAGCTGATTCTGTAAGTGTAAAAATATGTCCTATAAGAATTATCTGGAACTGTGTCTTTTCCTTACTCTGTCTCCTCCTGGGAAAATGAACACGATGAAATGACAACAGAGAGAATGAGATGTGCAGCTGCTGTTAATGACTGATGACTAATTATTACTCTTGGAAATGGAGCAGCACAGATATACTTAGAAGTGTATTCTCTTCTGACTTGTTTGCCTGACAGATTCCTTCTTGCTGAGATTCATGTTGTGGGTTTTTTTTTTTAATTGGAAGGAACTAATTAACGCAAAAGTTACTAAAATGACTTTTTGGTTGCTGCTGGTTCTTGGATTAAGCTCACTAGCATCACAAAATCACAGAATAGTTGAGACTTAAAGGTACCTCTGGAGATCATCTAGTCCAGCCCCTTCTAGCATCTATGCCCTGGACAGTCATTCGGGACAGGAGCTAAGCTATATTGTTTAATTCTTTCTCCACTATAAATGTAAGTAATAGAATAGAATAAGACTTTATGAACTTTTTAAAAAAAATTAGTTAGGATATTTATTCATTTCTCATAAATTTAAGTGAAGCTTTTGAACCGATTTTTATCCTTCTAAATAAGCATGAGGGGACAGAACAGTTCAGTGGTGGGAGTTCTGAGCATTTCTCCCTTGAAATCTAATCTGATGAGTAATTCTTGAACCTGAACTGATTCAAGGCAGTGGCACAGAACTGAATTTTGCTTCCTTGAAGAATAGGGGAATGTGTTTGAGCTGCTCATGAGAAAGGGAAATGTCAAGGCTGGGCAGAGTGATGGGGGAAGCCCTAAAAACCTGGGTTTACAGATCCTCTTGCCAGCAGCTGGGCTCAGGATGGTACTTTGCACATTCCAGACCTCCAGGAGCCCAGCAGCACCTACCTGCCTCCCCAGAGCTCTGGCACAGGCCAAGCAAGTCGCAGGGCTAAGGCTGTTTCACTGAAGCGAGCTGTGAGTGTTTGCTGTGAGCTGCGCCAAGCGCTGACCATATGATGCGCTGCTTTCTGTGAAATAAGTTGATGTGAGCCCAGTTCTCAGTCCAAGGGTCTCCTCCTCACCATGGACATTCCTTTCTCAGGTCTTTCTTGTTATCTCACTGCCTGTCTTCTGAGTCCAGAGATGGTGAGGCAGGTGTAAGGGAACTAAACCTTTGATTTCCAGAGGATGGAAATATTCTCTGGCTGTGTTACAACAGTTGTGTTCCCAGTCCCAGAACAGCTGGGGAAACTAAATCTGAGAAACTGCATAGCTCTTTCAAGAAGCTCAAAAGACCATTTGCTTTAGACTACTCCAGTTCTTAGTGAAACCCTGAAGAATGTCCTCAGATAAAGATGAGGCAAAAATATAGATCTCTTTGGAAAGAGAAGAAGAAATAATGCCCTCCTCATGCAAAGAACTTGCTTTCTAGGAATCTGTTCATGGGATAGAAACTTCGAAGATGCAAAGAAAGCAGGTTCTTTGCCAACTCACTTTTTTTCCCTCCCTGCAGACTGTGCCCTGGTGCTAATTATATTGATAATAAGAAAAATAGCGGACCAACTGAATGTCCAATCTATTAGAATATACATCAGAAAGGTAATAACACTGCAGGTGAAACCATTCCAGGGATGCACATGGAAAATGGCCCAGAACTGGAACAGGATGTTGGGGTAAAAGTGTTAGCAGTGGTGGTAGTGATGGAAAGGAAGCACGTCAATCAGCTAAACACAGCATGACATCTTAAGCAGTCTATTGATCTCCTATTCAGAATTCATGCAGGGTGACTGCTTGTCATAAAACATGCAGCAGCCAAAATCAATAAGAGATGTGAAGCACTGAATCTTGCCACTTCAAAGTCGTACTTGAAAACAACACAAAAATCACTGCTACTCAAATGTCACCAGGGCACCAGCTTCATTTGGACCCAGCTCAGCAATTTCAATAATAAATGTTTGCTTCCTGTTCTTCCAAGGGGAAGTCCAGCTGGAAAGTGACAGGAACTGGATTCAGCCATCTGACAGGAAATCTATATTCTGTCCGTCTCTGTTTACATAGGAGGTTCAGGAAGAAAGATAAACCTAGATTACAAGAAACATTTGCTGAGGTAGAGCTTTCTTGTGCTGTGAATTTGCCCACATTTAGTGATTCTCTGGCTACATGCCATGGCACATACCCTCACCTGCATGGCAAAATGCAAAGGGAATAAGAAACATATCACCAAAAACTTGGATGATATTCTCTGTAGAGATATACCTTCCCCTTCATTATATATGTCAAATTCTTCCTCAGTGATTTCTTTTTTACCATGTTCAAGTCAAATATATGACATTGGGTTGCAAAGTTAACCTGCGTACAAGTCAGCGAAGTTTGGCTCTGGTTTCTGCTCTCAGATCTACACTTAACCTGTCTATCCAGAGAGGAATCATGAGTAGGTGCATGTGCACAGCCTCAGCCTTCTCCATGGGACGACCTGCACATGGGTTTCACATGGATACCAACACATTACAGATCTTCCATCCTCTTCTTCCTCCTGCTTGGACTATGTGATCCTAAAAATCTGGGAAATTTCCCTTGGTCATCCAGTCCCTTCTGCTGTCCCTGGACAGAAGTGTCTAGACACGAACCATTTTTGAGAAATGCTTATCCAACAGAGGCTGGATAGGCATCTTCCATGACAAATGTTCTCAAGCCTCCTAGTGCTTCCCTAGTCTCACATTGAGCAAAATTTTCCTAATATCCAGTCTAAATCTCTCTTGTTGCCGTTTAAGCTCATTACTTCCTCTCCTCTCCAAAGTGGCTATGGAGACCAGATTGCTCACTGAAGCTACCTTTTATATATTTGTATGCTGTTGTCATGGTTCTCATTGCTCTCTTCTAGACTAAACAATGCAAATTCTTTCAATCTTTCCTCTGAGGTCATATTTCCCATATGTTTATACTTCAGTAAAGGTCAGTAGCATCTGACCTGAACCCACAGCACAAAAGATTAATTCTGCTCTAACCTGGCTCTGAACCCAATGGTTGCCATCACTTCATTCACTGGGAAGGGGAGGATTGCTCTTAAAAGTCAATACAAAACCTGGGTATATGTTCCAATTTTAATAATTTCCAGAGTAACTGATGCTGCTATAAATGAATGCCTTAGAAATGCATGACTCAGACAGCCAGACGGAGAGACAAGGAGGGATCCAAGTGGGAATGTGCAGCACTAACTGAAGAGCTCAGAAAGCATCTGTTGTCACAACACTGCATGTCTGTGGAAGATAAAGAAGCAGAGGAAACCTGGAAGCAAAAGCAATAAACCTAGACATCAATGAAAATTTTGCATTTGACTTCACCGGGGCATGAATGGGATTTTGGCTATACTGTAGGAGATGTGTCTTGGGATGGTACCATGAAGCAGCTTGTTCTATACCTATGCCTGCAAAACACCATATTATTCCAAACAGCCTGCTTCTGATATCAAAACTAACCTGTTCAAAGCTTTGGTAGTCCATTTATTGCTTACATGTCAATTTTAGTTTGTGTTTATGAGGCTAAAGGGTTAGCACCGTCTGGACAAGCAATGAGGCAGATTTTGATGTTTACTAGTTAGGCTTGGAGCTTGGATAAACATCTCGACAAGCCATAGTTTCATTAACTATTTTTGCAGTTCATTAAATTGTTGATTCACATTCTTATTTATAGCAAAGATAGATAAGGCTTGTATTCTGAGTTCTTTTCTGCTTTTCTTTTTCAAGAATGCTGACTCTGTTTCTGACTGTTTCTGAAGGAAAGTTTCTGAGTGTTCTTGTAGCTGATATTCTAATTTATGCTTCTGAAGTAGGCAGGCAGGAATTAAGTAACATGATGGAAAGTTTGTTAAGTGTAATCAGCAGTGGGGATAAATGCTCTTAGCGATTTCTGCATATTAATCTGGCTTTACTTTGAACTGCAGCAGCACGTGGGACAAAACCAGAGGTTATGGATTTGGAATCATAAGCTTTACTTCTCTGATTTAGTATAGCATTATAGATCTTCAATCAATAAACTGATTGAGCTTAACTGGATGGATCTCCTGGACACTCAATAGCTAGTGTGGGCATTTCTGCTCTGCATTGCGCAGCATAGTGTAATGCTGTGCGTAACCTGCCTGACTTTCAGCTATGCTTCAGAATGGCATGACCCTCTCATAGGTCCCCAGTCACGTCTGGAAGCTGTGGAATCTCAAATGGTGCTAGGGACCTATGCTTGGACAACTGAATCTTGCCTGTATGGGATTCAGCTCCAGGTTAAGACCTCTAGATGTGTGTGTTTACATGTAGACGTTTGCATGTGAGCTATGGCCTCAGTTCAGTTGCTTAAGGCAGGAACCTAGAGCCATTTGTGACATGCTGTGACATCTGAGATTTCTACTTGGAGCAGGCAGCTGTGACACAAAAAATATAGGAAATCTGTGCCTGTCTTGCCACCATGAAGTGTGGTTAGAAAGGAGTCACAGCAATAATTAAGCACACGTGCCTTGAAATTTTGACAAAAGATGGCTTTTCAGTCTAGCAGGAAAAGGATGGCATGTAAAGACTTAAACACAGGAAATGAGTGCCAGATTCTGGTGACCAGGGACATCTTAATTTACAGGATCATAATCTTCTTAGTAATAACTTTTACATTTGTCCTGCTTCTTTGATCTCATGTAAATAATTCCAATCTCTTCCCTTTTCTTAGATCTAGTTTTTCTCTGTTTCAAACTATTTATCTTGCCTACCATTTCTGTAAACCACTCATTAAAATTCTGCCTTATAAATCTTAGGTTATCAAGAATATGAAAAAATATCTTGCCTTCATGAAAAAATTTATTTGTGAATAATAAATTGTTACTATGTTAAAATGTCCCTGACTGTATACATGCAGGCCTGGTTTACCCTTAAATAGGCAAGTTCAGACTGGAAATAAATTGATTTTGTAATTGTTAGGATAAGTAGTTATGAAACTAAGCTACCAAGTTGACATTGGATTCTTCAGTGCAGGACATGCTTTTATTAAGGTTGACTATATTTTTGAAAGAAATCTTCATCATATGCAAGTGAACCTACAAAACTACAAAGGGCTGTGACTACATAACGTGCAAGTCAGATTCAGTTTGGAAGGAACACTTAGAGAAACCAGGTCTTTCACTGTGATGTAAAAGAGGCATATAATCATCAAATTGCCTGTATCTAAGGAAGGTACAGTTTTCTGCCAGCTGGCTATTTGGTCTTTCCTCTGTTCCCTCCTCCTGTCTGTGGGAATGACTTCTGTGCTTACAATGCCACTGGTAAATTCAGGAGAGTGCAAGGTAATTTTTACTCCTCACTAATCTGCCTTTTGTCACTGCCCCTAAAGTATTGTCATCCCTCTGCACAGGATGCACAGACCTTCAGGAAGTGTTTCTTGCTGGGACTCCACCTGATGTCTCCTGACACAGGCACTGTTATTGTGGCCTTCCCCTCTGTGCATGGAGTCTTTTGTGTTGGGCACCTACAAAAATGGAGAGATACAATTCAACCCTCTTCATGGTGAAAGTATTTTGTCACCATAAAAGAAGTGGTGAGAGCCCCTATTTTCAGAGAGAAGATCCTGTTCTGCCACTGCAGAAATTATCAGAATCATTTACTCCACGCGCTGGGTCCACCAGACATGTCAAACAACACATCCCTTTCGTTCTTCCATCAGTCCCCAATGGATGAATAATGATTGAGAAAAGAGACTCTTTTGCTATTACAAACTTTTCCACTCCGTCTTACAGGAAGCACTGGTGTTACTTTTGAAAAGTATTGACTCTTTTACAGAATAGGGGACTCACTAAATCAAAACAACAGCAACATTTTCAGCTGCTTTGTTGTTATCATTGCTATTGTTGCAAGTGGCTGCTGGAAGCTCAAAAAAAAAGAAAAAAGTGAAAAAAAAAGGAGGAATAAAACCAATAGATATTCCAACACATCTTGAGCTTGAGATAAAGTGCAACACATCTCTTTTATTGCTTTAGGTAGTTGCTAACCTACCACTGAGTTCATAATCGTCCTGAAGAGGCAGTAGTGCCACTGAGAAGGACACAGGAGCTAGGATTTATAGAGCAGATGATAAACTGGAAATGACACAGTCACAAAAAAGGAAAATTCTATATTGAAGTTGCTTTAATAAAAGTACCATGTATTACCAGTGAAAGAGGGAATTTATTCCACTGCCATCACAAACTTCTCCAAAGCCCAGTTTGGGGAAAAAATGTGTTTTTTTAAAAGAGAGGGGTCAAATTGTAACAAGTGAGAGGGAAATCAAGCAAAACAGTAAAAGGGCTGGAAAATGAGTCATGCAGAAAGAAAAGTGTCTGGTGCCCAGAACAGATGGAGCTGAAGGGTGACCAAATACAAAGCACAGCAGGGAGCTCTTCTGTGTTTGCTGGGAATGCAGGAAAAAAATCATGAAAGTGGGAAGCTTTCTCAGCAGTATGGAAATCCATTCTGGTAAAGGAGCAGTGTGAACAAGAAACTGGAGCTTGTTATATGTATAAACTTATAATTTTAGGCCATGCAAAGGGAGTGAATGTAATAATCCCAGAAATCCCTTTTAATGTCTTTAAATAGTAGAAATCTATGATTCTAACTACTATTCCTGATACTTGGAATACTAACAGCCATCTATCACATCATCTCAGAGGCTCACAACAAATCAATTCACAAAGTAAACAAGGAAAACAAAGTAAACAGGAGTTTCAGGGAAGGATTGATTTTTGGGTGCCCATCTGCTACATCCTAGAAAGATTTGATTTTTAAGGCAGGGTCCTAAGAACTTGCAAAAAATCTCAAGCTGGGCACCCAAAATTTTTGCAACTGGCCTTTGAATCTTTTGGTCAAGGGAGGCTGCTTCAGAGAACAAACATCCTACAGATGACAATTTTTGTCTCTAGCCAGTGTCACAAAAGGCAGATAGGAGCCGGGGTGGGGTGGGGAGAGGCATGGCTGACCTGAGATAAAATGTTGCCTTCATTATAAATATATTCACCTTTTCAAGAGAGCTGTACAAGTGTGGGGTCTATGTAGACATTACAGAGCATGGCATATAGGCATGTAGGGAGCGTGGCAGGTAAGCAGCATTCAGGAAAAGTCAGGATGGTAGAGGCCCACTTCCATGATCTCTTTCTAGAGCTTATTAGCACACATTGTAATGATTCTTTTCTTTTTTTTGTTTTCATTTTTCACTTTTCTCTCATTTTATATATTGGAGGCTCAATGGTGGTGGTTTGAAAGAAGAACCAAAAATTGGAAAAAAAATTTACTTGGGTTTTTCTTTGCTTTTCACTACCATTCCGGAAAATGTCACTAGATAGTGGATGCTTTAAAGACACCTCATAAAGCAAGAAGCCAGTTATTGGAGAAACACTAGCTGTGTTTTGCCAGGGCTGACCTCTCCATCAATTATTAGCTCTGGAGTGAGCTTTCGGAGCTTTTCCAGCTGGAGACCTGACTCAGGGACACTGCTACCTTCAGTTACCTTGCTTGCCCTCCACACTAGAGCTTGAGCAAGAACTTTGGTGTGGAGTTTCCCTTTGGCTGCGATTTATACCTGCAGTAAAAAGGTGCCAAGTAAGCGTATCGCCTGTGTTCCTTGGGGGTTAGCCAGCAGTCAGGATGTTGTGACACCTGTCAAATGGATTTTCACTTTCTAGATGACTAAAAAGCAAAACCTCTCTTATCCATTTTCAGCTGTATTGGGAATCTCTCAGGTTTCAAGGTCATGCAAAGTGATATTTATCCTTTCTCAGGTTTTAGGCTAGTTTTGACTGCTCTTGTACTTTGCATAGATCTGATGCCCTCTTCTTCCTTATCTCTCAAGAGATTAATTAAGGTGGTTCATGCTTCAGTGGGAGCCTACTGGAACCATCACAAGCATGACATGCTGAAACATAGGGCTGGGTAAGACTTCCTGGGTCATTGAGGCCAGCTTCGATAATGGCAGGCATCGTATTATTAAACACTGAAATGGAACATACTGAAAAAAGGGTATCATGGAAAGACTCGCAGAATCTTAATAGGATTCCCAGATTTCCACTGGCAAACTTTTACAGGATATTGGGGAGTTCAGGTTAGTATATAGGTCCTAGTATATAGGCTCTATCCTGCCTTGCAAAAGGCATTAGATGGCTGCTAACTGGGACCAGCTACACAAGGAAAGAAGAGCAAGAAGCATAGGGGAACCTGCTCCTTTACTCATGAAAGTGGAAAAGAGGGTTAAAAATGACCCTCTTTGTAGCACTCAAAAACAGTTTTGAAGGCTTCCTGTTTTGCAAATACTGCATATTTTTCTGTGCCTGCACATTCTTTTCTCCTACTAGTGACCTATGGACGCAGATTTGTTATCTTGTAGTAATGAGACTCTTCTCCTAGCCACTGTAAATACCCAGTACAAAAATAGACAGTCCTCACTCCATAAACACCTCTGTTTTCTACTGTTTGCAAAATATTGCTTTTCCAACAGAGGAAATTAGATATGGTCAATTAATAATGCAGTTTAGAATTTTCTAGATGACTTTTCCTGCACTCCCCACTTGCGTGATTTTATTTTGACCTTAGAAATTTAATAACCATCAACAATTGCTTTGCAATATGAGCCTCTCATACCAGCTGCACTCAGCCAGCAGCCAGGTCACTAATGATGGTCTTTTAAAGAGGTTTCAAGCTTGTTCTTGTGATCTGCTCCTGTACCTGCTCTGATTTAATGCCTGTGGAGCACATGGAGAAGAAAGTCTTGTTGGCTGCATTCCACCAGCAATGCAAATTCCTTTGTGAAATAGTGATGATCCTTGAAGGATTTGGGAAGCACAGGCATGGAACAAATTCTCACCAGCTGCAACGTGCACTGCCTTTTACATGAGGTCAAGATGTCTTAGTGCATGGGAAAAATAGTATAACATAACCTTCAAAGATGAAAATGGAATAAGATCTTTTACCCTCATCCTTCTGGTGGCATAGTTCAATGTTTAAAGCTGCAACAGAATGGCTCCCCCAGAAACCAGCCTTCTCAAGACATGAAGAGGCTGCAACTGAGTGACATCCCTGGCCCTTGTAAAAGAAGGTCAAGGCTTTTCTGCAGCTGTGCCTGGCCCCATTGTGTACCTCCCTGTACGAGTACTAAGCACATCTGCCAGACCCACCCCAGGCAATGCAGAATTGGGAGCTAGAGGAAGAGAAGTTGTGGGGGGACAGGAAACTTCATCTTCCTTAGAAGTGGTAGAGACAGGTGGAGAATGGACTTCAGTAAGACCACGTCACCTGCTATTACAGATAGACTCTTGGTAGTCTAGCAACCCTGAGTTTCTTAAGGAAGATGAAGCCCAGGGAATCCACCATAGCACAGCTGCTGCTGGGAGTCTCACATGGTCTCCTTCCTTCATGCTTGCGTAAGGCTCTGATCTTCATATTGTCAATAATCTGCTGTTGTAGACAACTGCCTACTCTGCCTCTAGGTAAAGCAGGCCCTGTTGTACAGACTGGGTATAATAAGTCATTCTAATTCAATGACTCGCTATCCTGGTAGATGTAAATGGTGCCATGAGCTGTGAGAGCATGGAGGATCAAGATTCTAGTCTTAAATATAATGCCTGAAAAAAACAATAAATACAAGAGGCAGAAACAGCATGACCAAAACTTGAGAAGTATAAATCATGCTGTGGAATGAAGTGCAGTGATTCACCTGCTAGGCCAGGTACTGCTGCCCTACAGAGAATCTGACAGCACAACAGAAAAGAAATGCAACACACCAGAAATAAATACTCACCCTCAACTGACACAATGCTATTCATTTTGGGTTAATATATTTCTTCTTGAAATTCAGCAGAAATCCTGGGCATACAAATCATCCAAGCATCAATACAAAGTAAATGTGTGTGGTTAAGAAAGGAGAAAGTAACATTACCACGGCTGCAACCCACAGAAGTTAACTATTATTGGGTCTCCTCTGTATGAGCACAGGCATCCTCTACGACAGTCCACATATGCTGACTTGTCTTTCATTCACCCTTAGACCTTCTCTCCACACTATTGGTCACTTTTAAATCTCTGGTTCCATTATACAATACTGACTTCAGCATGACCAGTAAAAAGGTATAGTGAAGACCAAGAAGCCATGATAAAGTGACAAAGACAAATTTAGGAAGGGATGCAGTTCGACCATAGTAAGATTGGGAATGAAGAGTCCAGGCACTTTGAGAGATAGCCTCTGAAGGATGGAGGTTCTTAGCTCTTATTCTCAGAGTTGAAAACAAAAGCAAGGCAGAGTAGCTCACCTAATATCTAGGAAAAATGATTCTTGGCTTCTCTTGTTCTCATGGCATGTGTCAGTGGATTCTCAAGATACCTCAGTAGCTGCTTGATGCATCTCAGGATCAGGCTCTTAATTAGTAGAGACAGAAAAGCAGCACTGTGAATGCAATGGTAATCACCTGCTGCCAAACTGAGTCCTTTCCAAAGAGGACACCCACCATTTCCTGCAAGTTTCCCTGATCCATGTGCTACTCACAAAGAGAGACACCAGCTGCTCTGAGGAATGGCTGAAGAAAAATTTCACAGCAAGGGCAGGAAGTTAGTCCCTTGCTTAGAGCAAGAAAATCAGGATTCCTGGGTTGTACCAGTCTCTGGAAAGCAGTGTGGCCTAATGCTTAGGGCCAAGAGGTCTAACGGTTATGGTCAAGTAGCAGGGCTCTTCGGTTTTGTTTTTAAATTACTGAAAGTTAATAGAGATGTAAAGGCTAGAACACCTGTATTTTACTTCAGAAAGGGGGTGTGAGAAGTAGAAGAAAAAGAGTGCATCATGGAGTGATGAGCTGCTTTTTATAATCCTATCACTAACTTGCTGAGAGAATCGAGAATCCAAGTTAATTTCAATGGCATTCAGTATCTCATGTATCCACATGACACATGGAGAACACTGCTTACCCATATGGAAGATTGTGAGGGCTGATTAATACCTTGTAAAAAAAGCTATGCAATTTTTCAAAGAAAGTAGCTGGTATCTATTAAGTCTGTAGCAGTGGATTATGCTGCTGGCAGCAAAGGCAGGAAGAGATTCATCTTCTTTATCCTCCTTCTTCTTCCTTCTTGGTAGCTGCTCGCAGTACATGCTTTCTTGCTCTTGCTTTTTGCCAATGGAAAATGGACGTATGAGAGCTGGAGGCCAACAAGCACTTATCTCCCATTTACTGAATGACCCTCTAGTCACTGCCTCTTACCAGGACACATCATCAGAAAAGCCCGTTCTTTTGGTCTTCCACATTCCCACGACAGGATGCTGTTTGACTCATACTTTACATAGTGTTCTTTTACTGTTTGCAGAAAAATATTAGCACTTTGAATTCCTAGCTGAAATAGCTATATTTTTACTAATCTTTTTATAACTAAGATTATCTTAAAAAAAAAAAAAAAAAAAAAAAAGATCCAGCAGCATCATGAGCATATTAAGATAATACCAGCGGAAATTTACCTCAGAGACCTCTCTTCCCTGACAGTCTCTTTGGTCTTTCAGATCCTGTGCTATTTTTCCAAAAAAAGCTTCTGCCCTTGATTTCGTGTAGATTATCTGAAATGTACTTATTTAAAGATTTATTTTCAAGGAGAAATGCTTTTAGAAGGGTGCAGGTTGTCTAATGTGTGAATTTATGAGTGCATTACATCTCTGTGTTTCAATTAAGGGCCAGGGCTTCATTGATATTGGAGCAGTGGAAGTGCATTGCTAATGTGTAATTCCTGCCCCAAGGATTTTGCTGTCCAGTCACATGGTAGGAGATGATACAGTAAAGATACCCAAAGCTGATAAAAGGCCAACGTCACAGTATATTGAGCAAACAATCTGTATCACCCCATATTTTGTGGGCATCAAAGGTAAACTGCAAGGAGACATTAGAGATAGACAGTCCAAGGATGCCATAGAATTTTACAGAGCATTTGTTGTAGCAGCTGAGAACGTGATAGAGCCAGACAGAAAACTGCACAGATGGAGCTGAAACCTCTTCAATAAGTAAACACAGAAGAAGGTGAAGCCATATTTAAAACCCTACTTGAATATGGCTTTTGCAACTGGGAGTCAAGCATCTGACCCAGTGGAGGCTTGTTGTGGGGGGGGGGAGCTTTGCTTTTGGGCTTTGGGACATTGTGGAAGAGGCCATGAAAAGGATGCGTGTGAACTGGCTGTGTGAAGGTATCTGTGTTGCTTCAGAGCAGGGGCAGGGGACATACATTGCTCTGTCATGGGACTTATCATGGTAGATGCATCAGATGAAAAGATTTCATGAGTAGAAAGATCCCCGCAGTGCTTTGTCAGTGCTCAGGTAATGAGGAAGAGAAAGTGTGTTTTATCTTTGTTACCACGGAAAGTTAACCACAATCCAACCAGTGATTTATAGATAATGAGTCCTGTCACACTCACAATTTGTGCCTCACATGAAAGTCATCAACATACCTATCTCTGATCAGAAATCCAGGTATCTATCTCCATGTTTTATTCACAGTCTAATGATCTGCCAGGGCAAAGGCTGGATTTAAAGCTGATTGCTATCAACATTTACATCTGGGAATACATCTGAACGTCAAGGGGTGTTTGGGAAATTGTTTGCCAGATGACTGCGGTGAAGGATACCTAGATAGGGTGAAGGGGGGGCAGGAATGTTGGGGGTTCAGAGGTCACTTGGAAAGAGTGGGAGAAGGGGAGCTGAGAAGAGCACTGTCAGCTTTGCGCTTAGCTTCAGAGGGAAGAAGAAAGCTAAAGAGCAACCTGCATTGCTACCAGGCAGGGCCGTAACAGAGCTTCCCCACCATGGCAGAGATCCCCAAACCCCATCCCACCATTAGGGCATCTCTCAGGGACAGCTTGCACCCCAGACATGCTAGCTGCTGGGCCCCTGTCATGAGCTCCTTGAAGACTCAATATCAGTGGTAGACATGGGGAAAGGGCCAGGTTGTGTGCCTAAATTCAATTGGTTTCTATTAGCTGTACTTCTCTGCAGATCTTCTTTGGAGAACGCCCTTTCCTAGGAGCATGTATTCTGCTAGAGAAGCAGGTGATTGAAACCCCAAGAATTAGCTCATGTTTATTTATTTAGGGCCTTATCAGAACCTATCAAAGTCACTGAGAGTTCTGATGTCCCAACAGAAGCAGAAACAAGTTTTGCTTTATTTATTTTTTGTGTGAGAAAGAGGACAGGTTATGAATTTATCAGCAGAGCTGCGCTAACATTTACTTTAGCTTTGTATCTGGGGAAAGAAGACAGAGCAAAGCAGTATGTAGTCAGACACATGAGATGTGTCACTTTCCATTAAACTTTTGCTGGACATATGTGGTGAATAATGTAAATTAAATTTTTTGGACTTTAAGTGACAAATTGCCTCACATGGTAAGTTATTTTTCACCTGCACAAATAATTTGTTTAATAGAGAAAAGCACATGGCTGTTTACAAAATACAGTAAAGTTTGCATAAAGTAACACAAAAAAGAAAAATAGCATCTTGCAACAAGAAAATCTATCAAAAGGAAAGTGGGATTTCCTTATTTTTCTGAATCTGTATTTACTTTTGTGTTTATTTAATTTTGTGCTCATTTTAAAAATCCCTTATAATTTTAAAAATAATATATTATTGTAAAAAGTGCTTTTCCTTTCTTGTCTGCTGAGATATGTGCTATATTCTCAACAAAGTTATCTAAACCTACATGCAGTCTGCAGTGAAGACACTCAAGTATTTTCCAAATGAGATAAATAACATGAAAGGCTAAAATTCAAAATTTCTTCACTAGGATTTGCTGAAATATGTCCCATCTGAACTACTTTTGACACAAAAATGGATTGTAAATATTTTTAAAGCTATGTATGCCAGCATTTTGCACAAATCTGACCTTGTCACAGGAAAGAAGAGCCCAAAGCTAAGCAAAACTCAGAAAATTTTTGATTTTCAATTTTTTAAAATGAAAAATTAAAACGTCTCACAGAAAATGCCAAGGATTTCTTTGCTCACATTTTCCATGGAAAAAAACATCAAGTCTATCTCTGACTTATCATACCCATGTTTCTTGCAGCATACAATTTCCCTAACAGAAAATACTAGCTCTCCTTCAGCAAAGAAAACACATTCACACAGAATCATATTCAATTAAAGGCCTTGAAGCTGTCTGATTTAAAACTGACATAGCTACTGCATTCTAAATAACTAAGGTCCTTTTTGAGGAGGAATAATATTCTTCTTTTATGGAGCATGTTACTCTCCAAAGTGCTCTAAAGCTTTCTTTAAATGATACATGCCCAACCCTATTTTGTTTGAAGGTAACAAAAAAAAAATCACTAAAAAAATGGGGGATGATTCACTGTGGGAATCATTAGCCATTTCCAGAGTGAGAGATGACAGCAGTATAGCTCTACTGAGACTTTAAGGATTTTTTGTTGTTGTTAATGTTTTATTGGACAGGAAATAATAGTATATTTAATGGATAATTTCCACAGGAAAATGGAGACTTTGCTTTTTTCAGGGGAAAAAAAATGTCTGAAAATCAGGATGAAATGCTGTTTTGGATTGCATAAAGGTCACTTTGTGCTTGTCTGAGCTGCCACAATGCCCAATGTGAGTTTTTGTCAAGTACCTCAAGTTGCCACTTTCCACTGCCAGAGGAGCATGGCTGATGGCTATGGGGGCATGGCCCACGCAAGCTACAGTTCTCTGGTGGCATAAACAGACATAACTTAAAGTCAGACTAACATGAAATGTTGCAAATGACATTTCTTTTTGAGATTTTTGCTTCAGAAAAATTGAAACTTTTCAACTTCTTGCCTTAACCCTGAAAGCAGTGATAGACTTTCCAGTTTTCCCTCATCTCTCATCATGCAAAGGAGTTCAGGAGGTGAGTGAGGCGATGAACAACACATGATACAGCTGGGACTGTGAGAAATTCAGGCTTACGGAGTGTAATTGCCCAAAATATAATTTAGCTAATTACATGTACTAGAACTAACTCATGAAAGTCAGAGATTGGCAGAGGCTAATCCTGACCAGCTTTTGATTTTATAAATATCCTCTTCAAAAGAGGATGCAAGGTGTGTGAAAACCGTATAGATTCTTTACGAATGAACAGTCCATAATGCCCTGAAGAAAAGTGGAAATTATTTATCTAAGTGCACAGTGCTTTGCAGTTTCATCCACTCTAGAGAGTATTTCAGTGGGCAGTATCTGATTATTTAAGCTTACAATTCAGAAGAAAATGTGATTAAATTCAAAACACCAAAGGAAACCAGATGAGTCAGAAGTCTGCAGTGTGAAATACTTAAGCCTAAATTGACAGAAGCCTCACTTTTTGGCTGGTTTTGCTGCTTCTTTGCTGTTATTGTTGCTGTTGTTTCTTAGCTGAGGAAATTAGTTAAAAGAAATCAATCAGCATTTATTTAATAGGCAGAAGCAACATATTTTCAAATAAACAGAAAAGGGGAATTTTTAACTGAGCTGCCTAGAAAGTGTTATCCAGCTTGCCCAAATGAAGAAAGGCAGTTGAATTTCTAAATAATTTTTTGGTATGTTGTTGGCCTGCAGAAGGATGATTTCTTGGAAACCCGTCTATATTTTGTGCCTTGTCTACAATATTTCTCCCTGGTATGTGTGGCAGGGGTTGAAAGGTGAGAGCAGCTGGGTTGGGGGATGCATTGAAGTTTTCTGTTTTCTGAAGTCTTCTGAAGTTTCTGAAGTTTTCTTTCACCCTCTCTTCTGGTACCCTGTGAGACCTGCTAAGCCCTCTCTGGACTCTGGGGAGCAAAGAAGAGCCACAGTGGGGGATGCTACTGCAAAACAGTACTAAATTTACTTGCTCTCATGCAGGTTGACTGCAGGGCTACTGACCCCTCTGGGCTAGTCAGAGAGTTTTTGTAGGAGTTTCTCTAGGAGGGAACTAGCTGAAATGCGGGAGCTGGAAGTTGTTCCCCAAATCCCAATCCCTTTTGTTCTGAAGCCCAAAGAAAACCTTCCCGTACCAGACTTTCCTGCATGCTGCTGGAACTAGGCTGCAGCCTCCGCAGTGGATCCCAGCAAAGACCTAACACAAAGGCTTATCTATGAGCTGGGTCTCATGTTTTGGGGCTGCTAGAGAGTCTCAGCTATGCTGGAAGCATAATTCTAATCCTCGCTGGATGTGGGACTGGAGGGGCACACAGACAGTTCAATTCACTGTTCTTAATTAGGAATGGAAAAATGATAGTATTAAAAAGAGAAACAGAGTTTTAATTATGGCTGTACAGGAACCAGGGTGTTTAAATGAGCCATAGTAAGGTGAGACCACAGTGTTGGAAATGTGACTGGATTACTGGTCCTGATATAAGTGAATGTACCAAGCTGGACAGTATAAAGTACAATAGGACATCGTAGCAACATTAAGCACAGGATGTTCTGCAAGAAACGTGAACTATAATTAAGAGAAACATTTAAGAACCACACATTACATAAAGTTGAAAAAGTAAGACTATAAAACTATGATGATCTTTTTCTGGTGTCTTTCTGGTGGATGCTTTTCTTGGAATACATGCTGGAAGACATGCTATTTTATAGAAAAAAGAAGGAACAGTGTCCTATGGTGGAATTCATCCTTGCGTTCAGTGAAGAAATTTGATTGAAAAGCCAAAATGAGTGTGGCTGAAGGAAATGTGGAGCACAAAATCATTTGCAGCACATTGGGATCCCAGGAGGGCAGAGGGCCAGAGAAAATATTAAAACAGCATGGTGTCAATTGGAAATTAGTTTTATTGTGGGATGTGGCTCTTCCAAAAGCAGCATTAGTGGCTACCTCTAAAATCCTGAAGAGGGTGATAACATTCAAACATGATGCTTTAGTTCCAGTTTGGATCTGGGGTAGCAGAAAATAACAGTAATAATGATTGAAGTAATAATAGTAATTGCAATAAATACAACCATGTGCCATTCTGACTATTTTTGTTTATGCTCCTCAGAAAGTTTTGTGGCTAACAAGAAAAGGAAGATTTTCAGGCTTCGATTAATAGGACTCAGCAATTGGAGGAAACAACTTCACAAATCTGAAGCCTTGAAAATAGCTTGAGTATGCTGCAGAACACCCTGTACTTTAGGCCTCTGCTGTCCTCTGCACTATGAATTTGCATTATACTCAACAGATAAACACCATTATTAGGCTGAACATGTAGGCAATGAGATGCAGTCAGTTTTGCTTCGTGCCAAGTTTCAGTCGGCTTCTCACTTTTTTGGTAAATAGCTTCTTAATGTGATGCTAAATCCCTGCTTTTCTCAAAATCTCTGCTCTCTGGAATGCAACTGGCTTGGCAGCCCTGAACGAGACCATGAAAAACAACACTGAGTGAGCAACGTGGGTAATCGCTGCACTACATTTGAACCTTTTGCCAGTGGACTGTTAGCCTTGGATAAAAAGGTTTCTTCCAGCTCCGTAGTACTAGGTAGTTCACTGAGTTTCTTGGAGCTGCAAACTCTGCTCCTTGTCACTCTCTGCTGGTAGTGAGGCGCTATGTTTTGCCAGTCCATGCCATAGGACCTGTTTTCTGTGGTTCAGATTGATACTGGCATGTGATTGAGGAGATCTGGGCTTTGCTCTCACACACTGTCCTGCTATCATCCAGGGCAGGTTCGTTAAACTGTATCTATACTCTTGCCATGCCATCCCAGTTTCTGGCTCCTCCAGCTGCCCACACTGGCTCTGTGATAGCTCCTGTATGGGCTCTCTCTCCGCAGTATGTCAATGATGTTCCCACTAAAGACAGTAGCAGGAAAGCTGTCATCTTACTGTGACTCCCTTCCTTGGCAGAAGAATGGAGATGAAAGTTTCACTTTGCTGTCATGTCAGTTAAAAGCATGTGCTCTGGGGTTGCATTTCAACCAGGTATACTTCATTAACATCAGCTTCACCTTCTACCTCTTCTCACTCAGAACCTGTCACTTGGACTGTACAGCAAATGGTCACTCAAACACTATATTCCCATCAGAAAAAACTGATGTTACGCATCTTAGAAACTTTGAGGAATATTTCTTATGAACACCACACTCTCTCTCTGAGGCTGTTTTGAACAAGTGGTGATCACTCATTACATTTTATTTCCCTAAAATTATTAATAAGAGATGAAGTGCTAATGAAATATATTAAGAATTCAGATTGTGGGTGGAGGACCAACTGAACGTTAAAGAAAACCATTATAGAGAATGAGCTAGTGAATGCCCCCCCATAGAAAGGCCCAAGCATGCATACTAAACATAGATCATGAGATTAGCACACAACATTAAATAATACCATCTTTTTCAGTCTTCAAAAACAGGGCTTGCATATCTTTTGGTAATTTTTCATCCTTTTTGATCTTATGTCATGCTTTGCCCCTGAATGCCTTGTGGGATAAGACAAATTACACATCAATACACATTCACAGGAAGGAGAGGAGAGCAAAACTAGGCCTGAAACATCATCCCGTTCTTCTGCCTTTATGCTGCTGTGATTTCAGTAGGCGCTGAAGTTTAACTGTCACAATGGGAGCAAACCAGGCCCTCCAGATGCAGAGGGTTAATCTGTTTATGGATCTATATTGATGTAAATCCTCCAGCAATGATCCAGCACAGATTTATGCATTTATCTAACTTTATCCATTTAGGAAAGCATATCTTTGCAAGTCTGCAGGATTCAGGCCACTTACTCATGGTCAGTGGCACTTCTGAACTCTGTGCCACATCATATGGTTTCACAATTTGAAATTATTTGGGAGGGAGAGAGGCACTGGTTCAGCTATCATTTTGTCAAAATTCTATTAGGAATTATCATGGAAAAACACAAAACTTCAAAGCCCCAAATCTCTTCAACAGGGGGTAGGTTTTGCAAAGGGTGAAATGGTGGGACACTCTGCAAACTTCCTACTAAAAATGCATTCCCTGGCTGATTAAGTATTTCAGCTCTGTGATCCCTATGCTAGAAACAGACTGTGAGAGCTGAACAAGAACTTCCCCTAGCCTCCTTATTGTTAATATCTGCCAATTTTGGAATTTGCAGCTTGTTTACATTTCTCAGGGAGTAGTTAACCAGTATGCCTTAAGATATATATTAAATTACATGTATATTAAATATTGCAGGAGATCTGAAGGAAATTATGCTTCTCATATTATTTATTCATTTTTTGCTGAAGTAAGCACCAGACTTCTGCAAAAATGCAAGAAACATTCTATCTTTATTTTGTGGGGAGGGATTGTAAACATCCCTCAGCAAATGAATTCACAGCCTTGCCTTTTGTTCCCAGTCTGTACATAAAGAGAACTTACAATTCCATTACATTTCATCAAAACTTTGCTGTACAGGAAGGCTGAATTATGAGTTTCCTTATAGTGACTGTAAAGCAGAAAACAGAAGGGTTATTCTCTCATCTGCTTAGTAGAGATGGGCTGGGACCAAAATACCCTGTTATTAGTGTGTGAAAAATACCTGGGTATGTTTTGTGGAATCAGCTAGTGCTGAATGGAAGAGAAAAAATGAAGGGAAAAGAATGTGGTATTTGTACTTGTCTCTTTAATCAAAGATGTTTGTAGGAGGTTGCTTTCTGGCTTAGATTTCCTAATACCTTCCATGACAATACACCATTTCCAGATGTGTGTATTTTTGTACAAAAATAAGCAGGGCTCATTTTTTCCAAACTCCCTGCTTCGGTCTGAATTTAAATTGCAGCATTTCTACAAAACAAATTCTGTGCTTTCCAAGGATGCTGTCCTGGCTATGTGAGGCATGTGGCCACAGCCAGACCGTCCCTGCAGGCGTGATGCAGAGCCACCGCACCTGGCAGGTGGGCAGGGGGCTGTAAGCAGCTCGTGGCTCAGCTGTGCACCCTGTCCGTCGTAGATGCAGCCTGCTGGGGCTCGGCAGAAGCACTGTGCTCTGTGCAGAGCAGCAAAGCCGCCTTGGGAAGCTGGGCAGTGGGGTCGGGGCTGTGCGTTGCACTTGGCAGCAGAGTGTGAGGGATAGTGAAAGAGGTGCAGTGCTGCTGCTGGCTTTGCCCAGAGCTGGCAGTTGCCATAGTTGTCCCGGGAGAGGCTGAGATACATAGAGACACAGCAGGGGCTGAGGGAGTCCTGCCAGAAGGGCATCCCTCTGTGTCCTCACCCAGCTGGGGGGCTTGCTTTTCCAGTGTGCGCTACCAAGCTTACTGTAATCTTTAGGCTGTGAGGTTGAATTCTGCTCTTTCACTGAAAGAATTTCCTTCCCTTGTGAAATCAGCAGGTTTTCTGAGCTCTGCCTCCATCCTTGCTTCATCACCTTCCTCCTACCAATAGCAGAAGCAGCCTGGTCCCTTTAGGCAGCAAAATCCTGCCTCTGCTCTGCTGAGGAGTCTTGCCTCTTATTTCTGCCGAACACCAAACCCAGAGTGCTGGCGGGATGCAAGGTAGCTGCCCTGGCTCTGCCTGCCTGAGTAGCAGGCATGTCAGTGACCGCTCTGCACGTGCGTGTTGTGTTGCAACAAGCTGGGGAGCCCTGTGGATCTGCCTGCAGCCTGTTATGCCTTAATTCATAAGCATCTGACTTCACAAGTGTAGCTTTATTTCATCCTGTAACTGTTCTGGATTTTTCTTGTTGTGGCAGTGTATTCTTTTCCATCCCATGTTTGCTGAAACGGGGTCACAGTATACGAAAACTTTCCCTTCTAATGCTGGGAAGAGGCTTCTGTTGCCTCAGCTTCCTCCTCTCCTTTTAGAGCTACTGAGAGGATGGCTAGACCTTTTCCTGGTCTCATGGAGCATGAGGGACTGCAGCGCAGATTTTCTGGCAGGGATTAAGTGTGTGCTAGGCTTGGATGGGACCCAGGATATGTTCTCAACAAGCTAAGGGTCCCCTTCACAAATATGTCTTGCCAGCTTGCATGTGATACCTAGTATGTAAATTCATATGTTTTGCCAGTCCCAAATGTTCAGAAACCACAAACTGCCTCTTTTTCCAGTCTGAAATAATCAATCAGACTAGTTTTAAAATAATATTTTTGCTTTCTTAATTATAACTTTGGGGTCCCTTTTTTTTTCTTTCTCCTGTCCTTTGCAAGGCTCAAGGGTACATGTGTTTCACAGTTTCTAGTTTTTATTTTTCTGGCTGCCTTTGCAAAAGCAAAAAGTGTATTCACATGACTCCAGAACCTCTAGCGACCAACCACAGATTTGACAATACAACCTCTAATTCCTGTTTTAAAGAAATGACTTTGTCTTCAGTCCTACCTTTGCCTCATTCCTCTCTTTCCCCCCAAAAAGATTCTATAAGAAGGAAATGTAAGGGACCACAACATGCTTTAAAGCATTAATCCTTTATCTAAAAGAAGAATGCCTTGCTAAGGGGGAACTGAGTCCTTTCCGGCTGCTGCAGTGCTTGTGGTGAGCACACAGGAGACAGAGCCTGCAGTGGTGGGGAACCATGCTTTGGGGAGTCTCTGCCTTCACTGCAGCTCCCTAAAAGCCTCTTCTGATCTCTTGGGGGCTCAGGGTATTTGAAGAGAGCAGAGATGGAAAATAGTCCTGTTCTCTTTACAGAACTGATGGAGGCAAATAACAGGACTTAACATGGCTGGAGGTCCTTTTTCTCCAGTGTCCTGCAGGTCTACCATGATCTTTAGACTGGGGCTGAATTCTGCTCTTTCACTGGAATGAACCCTTTTTCCCTGTGAGAAAACTCCTCTACTAGCTACTGCTTATTTCCCTACTGGAGAGCCAGACTCTTCCCAAGTATCTGGGGCTGAAATGAAAAATCAAAATGTGGAAGAGATGCGGTAGAGTTTGGCTTTTGACAGAGGCCTTTAAAATCATGAGAAATCTGAAGAAGGCTAATAGGGAATTCACCACGGCACAAGAGCACTCAGTGGAGTGGCCAAACAACAGGAGTAAAACAAAGCTACAGAAATGCATAGCTCAGCTGTGGAACTGTAATTGCATCTGCTAAAAGTATTAATATGTTAAAAACCCTGAACAGTTGTACATATTCATCCATCCAAGGCTACTAACACAGAGATACGCATGCAACCCCTGGCTCAAAAAATGTCTATGCAGACTGCAAAACCTGGGGCTATACATCAGGGAAGGGATTGTTTGCTTTACCCAGTTCTTTTATATTTTTCCTATGCGTCTGTGAGCTGATTTCACTCCCACAAAGCATGTGTGCAGTATGAGCAGCTCCTCTCTTCTCACATGCACAGTTCACAGTGTCCCTAAGCACAGGTTAACAAGCATATGCAGGAGATAACTTGCATTACTACTTAATCTAGACTTGTCCTCATATTACCTGAGCTCTGGGCAATTTCCTTCTAAAACCAGCAGTACATCATGCCGTGGAACATTTAAGAATAAATGAAACAAAAACAAAAACAAAAAATTCCCAGATTAAAAACTTCCCTGTAGCAGATCTCCTCTTTTCTTCAGAATTGCAAATGACACCATGGGAAGCAGCCAGTGTAACTACCCTGTGTCCTTGGCAGGAGTCATGTGGAGACAAAGCTGCACAACATAACTCAAAGCTACTTTCCCACACCTGGCCTTATTTTCAGTTGTCTTGAAATGAACGAGTACTAAATTTGACTGACAAAGACAACTTTAAATCAGAGCCAGGAACAAAAGATGTGGGCAGATATCTGTCAGCTGGGGGGGGGGGGGGGGGGAAGGGCCAAGAAGCTACCCTTGATGCTCAAGATGGCATCATAAATTTGCAACAAAACACCTTTGGCTGAGTTGAGGATAGCCTAAAGTTGTAGCTTGTGTCCTGAGTATTTATGTTGCTGGAGAGCATGGATGTTTTCTTCCTACAGAACATCTCCTTGCTGCAGTTTTTCCCCATGTCCTGCAGAGTGCAGAGTGGTGTTTTGAAATTGAGGCTCTATTAGTCTGGAAATAGGACAAAGCCTAAACGTGCTTGAAATTCTCTTTGGTAATAGCAAGGAGGGCAGGCCGCTCTGAGTTATGAAGGTGGCCTTTTAAAAATGGAAATAAACAGACAGAGAGAGCAGACAACTTTAATGAAGAACTACTCGTGTCTTTTTTGCTCTCTGGTTCCACTAGCAAAAGGACATTGAAAAAACAAGGCAGTTGGGTGGGGAACAACTGGCCACCACTCTGTGCCTGAGCTTTCCTGAAAAGCATGTGCCTGTCACTGCAGAGAAATCCCGAAATATCAAGGGGCATCTGCAGTGCTCAGCCTGGCAACAGCCTCGTTTAAGACCATAAAAACATCGGAGAGCTTCAAGCAGAGCTGAAGGGGGACTTGGGAGGGATCAAGTCCAGATGCCTGCCTATATCCATCTTTCATTCTGGTTTTGGCTTTTGGTTCCAGGGGTCTTCAGACATCCCCAAACCCCAGTTTGGATGCTTCATGTGGCATACTAAACACCATCTGCTTGCTTGGTGACATTAAGAGCACTGTTGCACTGGGCCAAACATCTAACCCCACAATATGAACTGCACCAATCTGAGGGACAGCTCAGGGCAAAGCTGGTGAGTAGCCCTAAAATGTGCGGTAGGGTAGTGGCTGGGGCTCCAGCCGTGCGGCAGTGCTGCTTTTAATGATTCCTTGCATTGCAGTAATGCTCAAGGAGCCATACAGGGTACAGACCTAATCACACCAGCTTGAAAAGAGGGAGAAGAGCAGGGACAAGGATCCCAGGGTAAAAGCTGAGGCTGTGACTCCTAATATGAGGCTGTGTCAGTATGCAACAATCTGGAGCCTTTTCTAACCTCTTAGAACAGGGTATTTGGCAGAAGCTGACCTGTTCTTCAGTCTACACCAAACCAGTGCCATCCTGTTTCCAAAAAGTGCTGATCACAGCTCATGCCACCCTCACATAGTCCTTTGCTATTATAAACATCAGGGCAAAGAAAAACCTGAAGGAGGGATTTGGGATGAGGGGTTCTTTAGGCATTCAGACAATTCACGAGGTCTGGCACTAGGAGCAGGGCAGTGCAGGACTTGAGCAGGATCCTATATGCCACTGCTGACCTAGGCAGGCAATTCTGACGTTCCCCCACTACAGCCTCCAAATGCTGCAGCACACAGGAGTTTAGAAAATACAGCCCAAAAAAACCCAGGGAGGATGGGGGAAAAGGGCAGCCTGGCTCCTACTAGGTAGCAATTCTCTCCTGGTTCTGAAATGCCTGGCAGTGTAGATGGAGTTAATTCACACTCGCCAGCCAGCCGCAGGAGGCTTGGGAACCTCTTGCTTTCACAAGGCCATGTGCGCAGAGCTGTACCTGTCACAGATACTGGATGAGACAGATCTTGTCTTATTCTTATAGCTTTAGGGCAACTGGAAGGAGGAGAAGGGGAGAAAATCAAATCAAACACAAAAATAAAACAAACAGAAACTTCCCCATAGTCTTCAAGTTGATGGGGCCAACGGTGACATTGTCTATTCTGGGAGCCACTGTCAATTATTTATTAGCACCTTGAACATAGCAGAGCAGCTGAGCAGGCTGTGCTTTGGGATTTCCTCTGTGTGTACGTGTATAGTGTGTGTGTGTGTGTTTGTGTGATACTGAGTTTTTTGCAAAGCAGGGCAGAGAGCAGAAGAGAGGCTTTTTGCTCTTGGAGTGAAACAGGTGCCTTTACAGTTAGGTGTGTGGCATAGTAAAGGCAAATTTCTTTTCCTCCCTCTCTCCACCCAGCAGTGACTGCCTCTGAAAGGCCATACCAGATGTTCCTATCCCCTTTTGGCTGCTGGAGGGAAGAGCCACCCACTCCATCAGCAGCATCCTTCCAGCAAGTTCATACCTCATGGATGGCATCATATATTGAATCATGTGGTGGGATGGGACAAGGCAGGTGTCCATGGCTTCCAGAAATGCTGTGTCCTCCCATCCCTTTCCTTTAGTGTCAACAAAGCATCTCTCCCACTCTGTTACTCCTTGTCCTAGACAGAGCCAACTGGGGGATCTCAGACAGGTTGATGAAATGAGTCAGGCAGCCAGGACCATGAATCAGGGGAGGGGCCATGGGGTTGTGCTGCAGATGCACAAGACCCTAGCTCAGCTGTGGGAGCATGAATTTTAGGGACAGCTGAAGCTGGAATGAACTGTGGGAATCTCAGGCATATCTGGGACATAGGACAGGCCTGCTAGGCTAAGCTGAGGAGCAGTGTAAATCAGTCAGGGCACAGAGGGAAAAGAGAAGGACTCTGGTTCCCTTTTTGTACTAGTGTCCCTGGGTGCAAGACAGTCCCTAACTCTTGTGTATTTGGAGGCTTCCAGTGCACTTTGATGTTGTCCGACCATGCTCCCAGGCCAGCATTCCTTGTGTGCTCCTTGTGAGCTTGTTGTCCTCAGACCACAAATCAACTCTCTCACCAAGCCACTTCTTACCTCTCCTGCTAATAATGCATTCTTGTACTCCAGTCTGGCAACTGGCAGCAGCTAGGGGCGAACGGCACCGCAACAGGACTCCTCCAGCTTCAGGCCAGGAGGAATTCTTTGTGGTTTCACAGCTGATTTTTGATGGGTGCAGACACATCCCCTTCTCTCCCTGCCTTCTAGGTCTTTCAAGGCCAGCTGCCTTTCTGATTTCTAGCTTGACATCCCATCAGCAGTTGGATGTAGTGATCCTGACCTCTGTTAGTGGTAGTCTGGGCAGTCCTGTGGCTTGACAGCCAGTGTAAGGCACCGATCATCACAGTGCTGTCATTTACCTCAGTTCTGTGTCCTTTTTAATCTCTGCAGTGCCTGACAATGATTGACATGTTTCTGTATGCTCACTGGGCTCTTGATAACTTCTGTGCTGCTTTTCATCACCAATCTTTTGGCCTCCTCTTCTCTTGCTTTTAAAGCATACTGTTGCCTTCATTATTATCTGATGGCTGACAAACTCAGCAGGAGCAATGGAAGGTTGTTTGCAGATCTTGACCTGTCATTAAGACCTACTATGGGAAATTTGCTTCCACACTTTTCCAAAAATACCTTTCTCTGTCTATCTCCTCCCTCTTCCACTCCCTCTATAAATCTTGGAGTGAAATGCTAAGTATCTGTGTATGGATCATTGATTTTAATGCTCATTTCATTGTAGGAATTCTGACAGAGGAAATACATGGTTATGACTGCCTGGAGCTGGGTGGATCTCTTACATCTTTATTTCTCCAGCATTGTTTTTGTTCTTTTCTCTGCTTTACTAAGCAGAAGAGGAGTATGTAACAGGAAAATTGAACTACACTGGTAGACAGTAATCCCCGAGTCGTGAGGCTATGACCCAGTAAAGAATATGAAACCTCTTTGCATTATGTGGGTGCATGTTAGGACATTGATCACTAAGCTAGTTTTTGAAGACTACAGTTAGATATGGTGAAATCTTTTTCCAGTGTCAAAGTCATTCTTGCAATGGGACTTAGTCATTCATATTGCTTAGATCTTGTAACACAAAGCAGAACATGCAAATATGTCTACAAACAGCGTCCTTGGAACTCCCAATATCATTGGAAAGCAATTGGTATTCAGCTCCTAAGTGCCTAAGTCACTTTTAAAAAATGAGTCTCTTAGTCACTTGTGGAAACTCCATTTAATGCAGTGTGGCTTACTGCAGAAGCTACAGCATCAGCTTTACAAACTCTCTTTTCTAATTTTGCTGCTGGGGATTGCACGTTGTGCTGCTCTTCTAGTTGGATTGCACATTGTACTGCTCTTCTAGTCAAAGTTGCTTGTCTGCATTCCCTTTGTAGTCAAATAAGGGATGTCAGGACTTGCAGGAGGGTGATTTCTCTCAGTCTACCTTACAAACACCTTAAGGTGGGTGAATTGCCTGTGGGAGCTTCTTTTCTCTCCAGATGAACTGAACATCTAGGCAGCCTAGATGATAAGTTTAGCTTGGATGCTAACTCAGAGGTAACAGTAAATTCAGTGAATCTTTGCATTTAGGCTTCTAAGGTTTCCAAAGTGGCTCTAATTATTGGAGTGGGAGAAAATGTTTAATGCTTTGGAGAACATGGGCTTCAGTGCCTAAATATTTTTGAAAATGACACTTAAGTTCTCTGCTGCTTCCCTGCATTTGAAAATGCTGCTTAAAACGTGCTTAGAAACAAAGCGCAAAATGTCGTACGTCCCTAAAGAATGGAGATTTTAAATCTAACATAAAAAGGTAGACTTACAAGCTCAGCAACATTAAATAGCTGCTAGAAATAGTAACAGGTTGTGAAATCTTTAATTTCTGAAGCTTCTGCTTGGAGGCAATCCAGATCATCAGGAAGGGAAAGCTGATACCATGTAGTGGGGTCAGAGAGCTCCATGTGAAATAGTGAGGATTGAATAGTAATTTTGATCAGTCCCTAAAAATCTGTCACAGCTGAAATGGATTGGGAACCAAGGGACATCTTAATTGATGATTCCTCAAGAGGTTGGGATGGGTGCTGAACATCATGGTAGCTTTTAGAACCCATAAATTACCAAGACAGTGATATATTAGCGAATGAATGAATAATGTAGAGATCAACATGGCTTATTTAAATTTAGCTTAACCTTTTCTTCCATGGCAGAGCAGGAGAAGAATAATTGAGTCAATTAAATTTTAATCTTGGAAATGTTGGTCTGTAGCTGAGTTTGCCACAGACCAGGATTCCCTTTCCCACTTAGATGAGGCAGGACTTCTAAAAATGAAGTCTCCATACAAATATTAACTGCAATATGTCCAGAAATAATACAAGGCAGACATTTATGTGTGGTAAGATTCTCAGCTAATCCTGGGGGATCAGTTTTATGATCTTATTTTCTCAAGAGCTGTATTTGTAAGATGGAGAGTATTTCTTTTTTCAATACAGCACATTAATAAAAATGAAAAAAAACCCCCCAAAGATGAAGAAAGTCCTTCTACTTGCAAAGCATTTTGGATCAGGTTCTTGGTGTATGTGATAAAGGGATAATAGTTGACTTAACTTTAATTAAAAAATAAATTAATATAAATAAATGTAAATGTTGCAATTGACTAGAAGAATTGAAGTGTTTCATAAGGTTACTTGAATTTTCAGATTCCCTTGTGGCTAATGGAGCTGTTCATGAGCATTATAATTCCTTGTTATTTTGTACAAGTGTGAAACAGACAAAAAAGAGCTCACAGTTTTCATATTTTTATTTCATTATTTTCTGTTTTATGGGTGTGTAGCACTTTTACACGTTGGACAACTCCGGCACTGCCTTAAACCTACGGAGCCAAATGCTCAAAGTTTCTGTGCTGTGATTTATGCTCAGAACCTCATACTCAGCCCTGCCAGCAGTAAGGTCCCCAAACAGCAACTACCTTTTGTCTGAGAGGGACTCTGGTGTGCTTGATCCTATTCTACCATATTATCGGAGATAAAATGCAAGTCCTTTAATCTACAGAGGGGTAAAAGCCTGAAAAGACAACTACAAGAGCTTTAGGACGGTAATAAAAAGATAGTGACTGTTCTGAGATGACAAAGGTGGAGACTGATGGGATGTCACATGGCTGTGCAGAGCTCTGACTGGGAAAGTGGAAAAGGAAAGAGGATTAAAGGATTACCTGTCACACAGGTTCGAAAAGTGATGGAGAACAGCTATGAGCTCTCCAGAAGAGCAAAGGAGCAGCTGACCATAGCAATGACTCAGACTCGTCTAGGAGATCCTGTTCACAGTCCTGTATCAGGGATGACACACACTCTAAGAGAGGGCTGAGTTGTTTTGCCCATCGTTTTATAAACAGGGGAACGGAAGCATGGAGCACCAAAGACTTCTGCATTTAAAAGTGCTTGAGCAAAAAGCTTGTTTATGCTTTTGGCTAGGGCTCAGTCTACTTGTGCAAAATGCCATCTGTCTCTGAGCATGGGCTGGTTGCCTAGAAAAGGAAGTGCACGTGTCAGCAAGGACTTTTTGCACAGATTTTGAAGCTGGAGTGTAAGTATTGTGCATGGCATGAACCAGGGAGCCCATGGCAGGACCAAGGAGAAAACAAGTTATATTTCAGTTATTCTGCACAGAACACAAAACCTCACCTGAATTTTGAATGGAAATAATAATGTGGTGTCAATAGATACACTCTAGATGTGTCTCTTCAGAGGACTTTGTCAAAATGCAATCCTAGTCCTCTAATCATTCTTCTAGTACAGAATAATAATTTGCTTTTCCTTTTCGGGACCTCACTGTATTAACTAGACTTTAAGAGATACAGCCTTCCTTTGAGGAAGGCAAATTTTATTAGCACCAATAGCACAGGCAATGTAAATGATAGGACAGATAGATAAATGTATTTAGACTGAGGCAGAAATGAACCTTTATGGTATTTCATATCATACATCTCTGCTCTTGGCTGGGACTGCAGTATGATCAGAAAATTGCTAATAAAGCAGAGACCCTTGGCTGAAGACATAACCAGTAAGAAAACCTAAAGTGTTCTTATTCTTAGACCTCTGCCTTAATTACAAGGTCATCCTGCTGGCCTAAGAATATTCTATCTCATTTTAAACGTGTCAGGTAATTCTGTTCAAAGGAAGATAAAGGAAAAAAAATACTGTAGGGGAGGGAGGAAAGCATGAGAGGGAAGCAGACCTAAGAAGAAATTATAAATGAAGCATTATTATGTAAGGCCAGTAACAGGTTTTCACTATAATTAAGATGGATTACTTTAATAATCCTTAAGGGCTTCATTCAGAACTGCATTACAAACCATGTATGTGGGGCTTCTGCACGCACTGCCTCTGAGAGGAAATGGCAGGTATTTAAATAAAAAAAGGAAAGTTCTGAGTTTTTGTATTTCTTCAAGTAGCCTCCTCAGGTTTGGAGAGATGCGTGGCTGCCTTAGATTTATGCACTGAGGAGAGTGTGCAAGCCTTGATAGCACTCTTTGAAAGTAATTACCTTTCACAGATTTTACACCTGAACATATATACAGGGCATGGCAATTTGGCCAGGGGGAAAAAAAAACCAACAAAATCTTTTGTGCACAGAAGAGCTGCTGTTTGGATTAATGAACTGCAGAAGGAACTTTCTCCCCTCTGCAGATGTCAGGTGTACCTTAAAAATACACTCTCTTCCTTTGCAAATACAAATATATTGAAAAGATACTGTGCTTCACAAGTGAGGCCTGGACTATCTGAGAAACAAGAAGGCAATGATGTTCTCAGTTTCATAAGTATATCTTATTGTTAGAATGAATAACATGCTGCTAAAATACAGGAGGAGAGCTTAAGACTATGATCTTTTAGTTTAAGGTTATAATTTTTTGCACTTTTGTCTGAGTCCTGTGACTGAACTCACAAGTATCCATGGACATGCACACTTTGATTTTTTGTGAGTGGAGAATAGTGGGAAGATCACACTGTCTGTAAGTTTGCGGAATAACTGATGGCAATGCAGCGTAGACTAATATTCAAATATTTGTCATCTGGATCATTTGTCAGCTTGAGGACAAGGACCTCACAAGTGTATATGTAGGCCTTGTGAATGTGAAAGACGACATCCACTTCCCACCCAGGGAATGTATTGAGGTTATTCCCATGGAGAGGTGGATGTGGGGAGTGTTCCACACTGCTATTGGCCAAAGGCCTCCTGAGATATCCCCCCTGTTGGGAGAATCTGAGGAGAAAACCGTTTCCTTGGAAGGGCCAATTAGTGTCCAGCTCATCGATCTGGGATAGCAGAGACCATCTGTGGGACCTTCTGTTCTGAAAGGCTTGGTAGCACCTTAGGCTGGGATTTGGCAGAAGCTACAATGCCTTGAACATGGAGCTGAGCTGGGCAAAGCAGAACCAATGGGGAATTACAGCAGACTCTGTATCTTGCAAGCACTAGGCTCAAGGGATCTGCTCCTGACCCTTTTCCCTGGAAAGCCGAGGATGGAAGTTTAACCACAGATACAAAAATGACTGGCTCCCTGTTTTCTTTTGCTCGTGCTGTTTCTCAGTAATAGTGTTGCATCACAAGTATTCAGTGGCCTCCTTCATGCTCTGCTGCCTCACTCACTGGAGACGTTGTGTGGGAGGAGAACCAGAGCATCATTTGTCAATCCCGAGCTTTTGCAGGTTCACTTGCTTTTTGTTCCTGGAACACACACAATGAAATCATCACTTAGTATCATCTGCCTGAGTCTGACAGAACAGAATTGATCGTTCCCAGACAGGTATATTTATTACTGTTGCCATTTACCAGTCTACTTTCTTTTCCTTCTGTTTGGCCATAGCATGTGCTGCAGAGGTGGAACCCTATCATCTGCTGCAGACAAGTGAAGCCAAAGTAACTCCTAGATAAACAGCACAGGGAAAACTCACTGACTACAAAATTCCCAGTTTGCTGTGCTTACTTAATACTACAATATTTATTTATTTTTCTTATCCTGCCTGTGCATCTAGATTTTTTTCTTCATCAACACTGTCAGGCTGTCATGTACAGAGGTATTTAGCATCCAAACTCTTACTGAGGTCAAGGAGAGCTAGGATCTCCTATGGATCTGACCCTAAGCTGCATGGAGAAGATATCCACTTCCTTGCTTGCCTTAACAATGTCTGGGATTCCTATAAGTTATCATATCTATTATTCTCTAGAGCACAACTTTTACTTCTATGGTCACAAGCTCTTCAGCAGCTGAGTATCACATTTCTTTGAAGGGTTTCTTCCCTACCCTGCTTAGTGGCAAAGTGCAGTTTCATCCTGTATGCAGAGAGGTGGATGTGCATATAGACTTTGGTGATGTGAAGAATTAAATCCATCTCTATTTAATCCCATTCAACATCCAATCCAACGGCCCCTGTCACTCACTTCACTGCAAACCCACACCAACTCCTAGGGTAAGAACAGATATAAGAGCAGCTATATGGGGTCAAATTATATAGGGCCTGTCTCCAGTAGTGATGGTAGCAGGAGTGTGTAAGAACAGACAACAGTAAGCTGATATGATACTTCCATTGAATATAGTCTCCAAGCATTTATGGATCAGTGGCTTTGTAAGGGTAACCTTCAGTGGACTTGCCTTCTATTAGTTTTTCTGGTCTGCCCTTGAACCCACGTAAATTGTTTGCATTTGTAAAACCCTAAGTTCCACAGGTTGATGATACCTTCCTTGAGGAATGACTGAACTTGTATCCTTCCAGTTTCATCTGAGGATCCTTAGTTCTTGTACTGGAATAGATATGCCTTTCTCTGATACATCTATTCAGCAGCCACAGAAAAGCAATATGAGGCTTTTTGGGCTGGAGAATTCAGATCACTAGGATGGATAGTACCTGATTGGCCTCTCCTCCCTGAATTTGTCTAATCTCTTTTTGAACATATTTACATGTTTGACCTCAGAGATATCCCCACTGCAAATATGTACTGAATGAGAAAGTTTTTCCTAGTGTTTGCTTTGAAACTGCTGCCCGATTGTTTCCTTGTTTCTCATGTTCTGGAAAATACCAAATCCATTATTCTGTATTTGGCTTCTCTGTGCTACTCATGATTTTATAGACCTCTGCCACATGCTCATGAGTCATCTTTTCTCCAAGCCAAAGAGTTTGAGGTTATTTAATTTTGCTTCTTGCAAAAGCTGTTCCAAACCTCTGATTATCTGTGTGGCCCTCCACTCTTCCTCTTCATACTTTTCCAGTGGCCTTTCAAACAGGCAACTAGAATTGCATGCTGCATTCAAGAGATGGGCCAGAGAACTGATACATCCACATCAGTTTCTATCTCTGAAGTCGTAGCAGCACAAAACAAACTTAAATGAGTTAAAATCCAAACCCTGGAAGCACTGGAGATGTAATGCTTTCGTAAAATCACTCCATTTCATACATATATATGTATGTTTTCCTTTTATTTTTGCATGTTGTTGTATTTTTATTTTTGACATAAAAATATGTGTACTGTCTAGATGTACTTTTTTGAACTGTATAAGTTTTTAATTGCAGTTCAATTTAATGTGGCCTAGGAAGTTAAAGAGAGCATAAGGGATTTAGATGCTTGATTCAAAGGCCCCATAGTCTTTGGAAAAATCAATTTTTGACTAGTTGGTGGATTGAAAATGGGATCTGATGCATTTTCCTACCATGATTCAGCTACACTTCAGCTGGTAGTAAAGGAAAGTTACTACCTGCTAGTTCCTCTGAGGCCTCCCTGGGTTTCAGTTCATTTTCCACCAGATGAATATTCACATTATAACATCAGTATAAATTGTTCTTGTTACTCAGAGTCTATTGTCATTCTGATCTGGATTGTCTTTAAGGAAGAAAACTTCAGTGCATATTCCCAGCACCTTGAGGTGGCACTTAAAACTTTAATACATATTGTACAATGTCCACAACTTGCCATTATTCTCCTTGAGGTCCACAAATTATGTCGCAATGAGAAGAGTCTGTGATTTACCCAATAAATTACAGTGAAAAATCTACAGCTCTATGAATAATACATAAGAAGGTAGGGACAGGGATATCTGTTGCCATTTCTGTGGATGTTACTAATAACCTGTAAAGTCACTCCTCTGGGGATGCTGTTCTAAAAGAGCATGATGCTAAGGCTATGGAGCATCTTGCCTGGCATGTAGAATTGCTGTTTATAATGCAGGCTGAATTTGCCAGCACAAAAAAAAAAAGTAGGGAGAGACAGCAGATCTGTGATTGCTGAGAAGCAGAAACAGCCTTTGTGCTGGGAGGCAGAAGGAAAAATGATGGTCCCATAATATGCTTCTTGGCAAATAATCATTTAGGAGACATTAGAGAAATAAGTACAGTACGAAATGGAAGTGGCATTTTTTTGGCCTAACGGGGATGTCTCTTATTCAGCAATGTTGTTGAATAAAATATGAGCCACCCAGAGTTTTGTTGTGTACTTTTGTATTTTTATTAAAATGTTCAGGGTTTACAGCTTAATAAATTGCTGAAAGAGAAAAAAAATGAATCTGGAGATGATATTGTTTCCCTCCAATCTGGACTGCAAGTATAATGTCAGGACTGCAAAAATAAATTCATTTAAGCTCATGTTCCTATGACAGAGAAGCTCCACGCAAAAAGTCTATGACTCCTCCCCCTCCTCATGCAATCAGTTCTCCCAAATTTACTGCACATCTTTGCTTCAGTATTGGACATATCTTGTTGCTCAGGGTCTTTGTCTTGTTTAAATGGGGCTGCCTGCTAAAATGAGTGCTGTTACTGTAACTATAGGGAACCTCTTAATTCTTGAAAGGGCTGAGAAGAATATTCCTTCCCAAGGCTGGTTAAAGTTGCTTCTTTTTACTCTCTTTAATAAAACAGTGCTAGGCACTAGGGAATGAGGGGTCAGCGCAACCCTTCTGTAACCTCTGGGAACCTGGAACCAGGCTAGTGTGATACTGGCTTTAATCTTTTCTCTCTCTGGTGTTTCCACACCGATCACTTCACAGTCCCAGATCCCGAGCAAATTATCAGATAGCTGGCTCATTTATTTGATACACACTGTGCAAAGTCAGTTTTTAGAAAATGGATTTTAATTTAAAAAGCCTTCCAGGTTCTCAGTTATGTTGTCCCAGGCAACCTTCAGCTGATATACTGCATTTTAGTCAGTTCTCCTCCATTTTCAGTCCCTACGCCACCCATGGGGAAGACTGAAAATCAGGAGGCACAGTTTATATTTCCCTAGGACTAAATAGCCAGCTTCTGGGTGGGCTGATGCGGTCGGATGCTCCCATCCTCCCCATGTCCCATGTCCCACCACCCTCCCAGTTACCTGTCATGGGACATTCTGCAACCCAGGTGGCCCCCTCCACAATGTGCGCACATCCTGTGACTGAAAAGATAAGGAGCCTTTGGTCACATGGTCACAGACACATCTCATCACTCCTGTCACGAAACCACGAGTATCAGTATTAGTTACATAATCCCCCACCCATCCTGTCACGGACAGGCCAGAGAAGGGCTGGTGTGACAGCTCAGTGGTGCTGAGGGCACCCTTTCACTGGCATGCCTCATGCCCCAGACCTAAGCCGCTGGCGTTACTAGCACTGTGAAAACATTGGTTCTGCCCCACCGTTCAGATATTACACCTCAGGGATGCGTTTTAGGTAGAATATGAATTTTATGAAGAATGAGAATTTTTTCTCTAACTCCAAATTTTGATTTCTTAATCACTGAAAAAGAGAAGACAGTCTGGTATCATCTCTCAGTTCAGGACCATTTTGTGTGTATCTTTCCAGACAAACAGAAGTCTAATTTGTCCTTAAAAACGTCCATTGATGGTCAGTCCGCAGCCTCCCAAGACAGTCTAGCCTAGTGCTTCCTGTGCCCTCTAACTAGAAAGTTTTCCTAGAGTCATGCAGTAGTCTCCAGATTAATTTCATTAAGCCAGCTTGGGTACCAGAGGAGGAATAGTCCAATTAGCACTGCATTAAGCCCAAGTTAATTAGGCCTGTTCTAGCACTTGCTCAGAGCGAGCTTAACACTACGGCTTTTTGACAGACCTTCCTTTGTTTAGTATTTTCTGACGCTGGAAGGATTTTACATAACGAACATGCACCATCCACTATGTAGCAGAGCATTAAATAATATTAACAGAATATTTTTCCCCTTTGAAGAATGTTCTTTTTGTCAATATCGAAATACTCCTGTTCATGTATATGTGTGTGTGGGAGTGTATGTAAATATCTCAGTGCACTGCATTAATCTTCACATCAATGGATAGATTTTTTACATCTTATGTCTCCTTATTCTTTAGATTAGCCCAAGGCTGGGGCATTCCAAGCTGCTCCTAGTTTACTAATGGATTTGGTGAAGAAATTCATAACACTTTTAGGTTAGGTCAGAAAAGAAGCTTTATTGGTAAATATTAGGTAGCTATAGGTGAAAGCACGTGGCAGCAATGGTAACAAAAAGCCTCACAGACATGGTCTCCACACCCCAGACAGGAACACGCTTTTCTCCTACCTCTTCCAGAAGCTTCTTAACCAGTCAAAGGTGACAATCAGAAACCTTTCCTGTTGTGGAGCGCCGTATGCCATGGCGCCTCGAAACCGGTCAGATCTGGTTTTGACCGGTGGCTCTGATCCGCCAAGGGAAACTGCCAGAACAGTTAAGAAACATCCATAACAGGCCTCAGCCAACATTACCTTTTAAGTCCCTAAACAGCAAATAAACCCTTGAAATGCATTACACAGTCTGTATTTACACACAACCAACCACAGATTTTATTCTGCAGCCCCAATCTTTTCTTACATTTCCTACAGTGGTTTAAAATTTTTTCTGCTCACGGATTTATTTCACTTATATACAGACCAAGAGACTTGGAGAGGCACTGGTATGACTGTCTTTTTAACTACCCGGAGATGCTTGAAATCATTTGAAAAGCCACCTCTACGGCACTTCCAGAAGAAACAAATGCCTCCACTGATAAAGGATGCCATTCCTTTTAGATGGAGAACAGGCCAGATTTCAAAGCTGCACAGACCTTGTCTGCGATCAGGGAACAGGTATTAACATCTTGGACTGGCTCATTAAAACCTGCTTTCTCCTTTGGCCCGTTGCACATAAAACTGGCAAAGTTGGGCATGCCACAGCATCCTGGCCAGTACCCTGATCGGGCTGAATGTGGAGGAAGCCAGTTCACACTGAGCTGGAAAAATAAGCCTCAGACAAAAATGGAGATGGCCTTGCAGCTCTTCTCACTTGAAACCACTTTATCCAGACATATATTCCCTGTCGGTCTAAACAAAGGCAGGGAAGCGAAACGCTGACAAAAACCCTTAGCATCAAATGAAAGGTCCGTGGCAAACTGGAGTGTAGATCACAAATCCAGACAAGAAGAAATGAATTCTCAAGAGGTCACAGCAAATTTTGTTTCATTTCCAAAGCCATGAATTTAAAAGTGCCTGTTCAGGACAGACTTTCCTGTAATCAGAAAAGAGAAAGATGACCTTTTTTGGGCAAAAATTCATAGCAGAAGAGAAGCTAAAAGAAGAGAAGTTATGTAGCATTAATATACTTAAGCCGTCATGTTAACATCTCGATTATGCAGAGTCATTTATGTTGCTCCAGCACATATGGGCACAAAATAAGCTTTGATTTTCTTCTGTTGCAACCTCTTCCTTAATTTCTCCTCCTTGCATACCTGCCACTTGTGAAGCAAGAATCCCAAATGCTTTGCCACAGCCTCCCTTTCACAGAGGTTTCACTTTATCTTTTTGCCCTTATGTGCCATTATGCTTGAGCACTTGAAAAGTTTCATTCTAGCTATTTGCTGTGACAGCACTGATTAGAAGATGTCCTGTATGTGTGCATGTGTCTATAAGTATAATATAAAAAGATATATATACAGAATTAAGACAGGATTCCAGAGCTGTCAAAATATAAGTGCTCAAAAGTCATTAGCTAATTCCTTCCCTGTCTCTTTCCTGCCAAAAGTAATGAGATTGGCTTTAATATTATAGGACAATTCAGGTTGGAAAGGACCTCAGTAAGTCATCTAGTCCAACCTGCTGCTCAAAGTGGAATCAGCTACGTAGCCATGAAACTACGTCCTCCTGATATATATTTATTTGTGCTGCGTGGGAGACCCTGCTTTCTAAAGGGTGTGCGCAAGCTCACGATCAGATTAAATCAAAACAGTAAGTGGACCCATCCGGATAGCCACATTTCTGCCTCTTGCCCAACAGCAACTGCTGAAAACAGCTTAATTATATTTTCAGCCTAATCACCTGTATGTTTACTAATGGAGGGGAGCATTTTTAAGTATATGGAGAACAAATTTATCAAAGATGCATGTAAGTCTGAAACATAATCTGCTCACGCTCAGGTTGAAGCGATAGGGTCAGGTGCATTAAGGGTATTAGAAGGATTAAATGTGCTAGCAGACAGAAAGCCTGCTGGAGTTTTATTAAGATTGAGAGAGATGAATATTATTAAGCTTGGTGATCATACATGTCATTTTGGGAGAGAGGGTATTAGAAATGGAAGCAAACATCATTAACAACAACTAGAAGAACAGTTTCATCTGCATACATAAATATTTTAGCCCTAGCTCTTCCTCTGGCTAGGTCATTAAAGAAATGCTTGAGAAAAAATAATAATAAAAGAAGAGGATGAAGCATTTACCCTGAACGCATTCAACTGAAAAAATGAATATGAGGTTAAGGAATATAGGGAGAAATAAGAATAAAGGGCTAGACTATGAGCACTTTGAAACTAGTGTAAAATTAATGATGTTTGTACAAACAAGACCAGACTCTGGCTCTGCCATGCCAAGGCTGAAGTTTTGGAATAGCAACATGTAGATGGGATGTATTACCGCCTTGCGAGCTTGGAGGACTGGAAACCTGCTTGAATTTACAACTGAGCAGCTGGGTGGCTCAGAGCTAATCTCCAAGGACGTGATTTTCAAAGCTAATTGTCCAGAGATCTCCCCACCAGGGCCTTTGCCTTTGAGAGGTGCCCAGCAGCTATTTAAAGTGAATGGAGATAGAATGTGGAAAGTTTGAGCTTCATATCACTAACACATGAGAACAACACACTACTCAGGTATGCATGGGCTGTGTCATAACATAGCATAGTATTGCTCATGCCCAAATCCACTCTCCTCCCAAGTTATTGTCATGTTCAGGCACTTTCCAGTGCTACTAATGGAGATGTCTTGCATTAGTCTCCTTAATGTGCTAGTATCATGTAAGGTTAGATGAATCAGAGTTTTCAATGTATAAAACAAATTTCCTGCTGACTCTTCTGTGCCTCCAGAGCGCACGAATGTCTCACACTTTCCTACTGCCAGTCTGCTACCTTTTTACTGCCACTGAATACATGGAAAAATGGCACCTACCACATTGAGGGCAGGAAGCTTTGGCCAGCCAGTCCACTGCTCTGGACACTCTGTGGGGAGTCCCAAGGACCAGCCCAAAAGCCACACACTGAGCCTTTCACTTGCTTTGCCTCTAGTTCCAAGTTTAGGAAAAGGGAGTAACATATACAGACAGAACCCTACAGAAGAGTTTTTGTACATTTTAAAAGCACTTGCCGCAGGGAAGTGTTGTGCGTTATAGAGACAGCACACATGCATACCTGTTCTTGGGAGTCCAAGCCTCCCCTCATTCACCTAGCCCCTGTAAATCAACCTCATCTCCAAAATTTTCCATGGAGGCTTCCACTGTGGAGTGGGAATTTTAGAGCCTAAAGGATCCTCCCAATCCCTTCTGTTCTGTGACAAGATCATCAAACTCTGTTTTGTCACTGTTCCAAAACTGGAAAAGGAGGGTTGTTTTGATATAGCAAAATGCAAATCGGCTTTCCTGGGTTTATACACAATGCAATGTCTCTTTTGGAAGTGGCAATAAAGTTTCCTAAGAAGAACAACTTTCTCTCTTCCCTGTCATCAATGAATATCAGTTCAGAGTGATGTGGCTCTACCTATAAGAGTCAAAGCTGGCAGGCAATTCATCATCCTGTGCCAAGTTGACTCATTAGAAACCTGGGAAGCTAGATATTAACTAGCTCCTTAATATCTTTCCTGTTATTCTCATTTCACAAAGTCTCCTGTCCCTCTACTTTGTCCTTTGTTGCTAAATTGCAATTATCATGGATCTTTGATCTCTTCACCTGTGGGTGGTCCACTCATCCATCACCACAGAGATTTTGAGACACTAAAACCCAAGACTTTTTTCAGATTGAAATAGCCTTTAAAAGTAGCACTTGCCTGTCAAAGTGCAGTGCAGACCCCATCAACTTGGAGTGTGTGCGGGGGCATTGCCAACTCAAAGCAGTAAAAGATCATCAGTGAAGTAAAAATCATTAGATTTTATTTCAATATGAAATATATGTTGGTGCCTCTTTTATTTTCTTTTCCCTTTCAAGCTTTTGTTTACACCCATTTCTTTTTATTCTGATAAATGGCAGCAACACCATGTCCAGAAACTAGGATTCTACAGAAAATGGCAAATATCACAAATAACCTCTACCACAAGTTGGCTAGAATTAAAGATGCTAGTGGAGAATTTCCATCATTTGGTCCTGGTTAGCTGGAGCATGTGCAATCAATCCAGAGCTTTCAGCTGGCATTACTGTGTGTCAACTGACTAGCTAGACAGCATGAAGACAGTATATCTGTTCAGCATTTACCAATGGCACGATACTTATTACAGGTATGGGGTTCTGCTGATTTGAAAGGATATTACGAACCTGCATGGATTTTTCTGGATGTGGATCAGACCTGTTAAAATACTGTGCAGCCTGCATATACAGAAATCCCAGGGAAAAATAGAAAATATTCAAAATCTACTTGGACTCATTTCTAAAATGAAAGTACAGAACTTGCCTAGAAGAATGGTTGTTTTTCCCTCAATACCGGCTTCATCAATCCTACTTCCAGACCAATCTCATTTTTCAGAGCTCACTTTTACCTGCAGAGTTGTGTTTGGATCTATATTTTGTAAAAGATTTGATCTTATAAAGAAGAATAACATAAAAGCCAACACTGAATTCTGCTCTCTTCAAAATATTAAAATGAGTGGAGGGTGCATTTCTATCCTTTTGAGAGTCTTTTAATTTATTTTTTTCTTCTTATTTCTTACTTTTTAACTAAAACCTCATTTTTGCACCAGTAATACCCGATGGTATCTCTTTAAATTTCTAATTGAACATGAGAGTTGCTTTTCATTCACACTTTACTATCCAAAGGGGCAAAAGGGAGAGAGATTAGAAATTACCATATTTATGACATGTTCCTAATGAATGTGAAATGCCGTCTTCTAACAATTCTCTACGGCTTTATGCTCTGCCTTTGCCATTTGTTTATTGTTCCATGGGATTAGTCCTGCGCTGCCGCATTGCCGAAGCCAGCCAGACTCCTTCTGTGGTGTACCCTAGGATATTTCAGACATTTGGAAACTCACATTTGCGAAATGGAAATATTTTGTGCCTTGATTTGTTATGTGTAACATTCATATTTGGTGAGGAGATGGGGGAAATATTACACTGACAGCATAAGTTGCCTGTGCTAATTGTATGGGAATCTGTACCCAAAGTTGTGCAGTGGTTATTAATGAGAGAAATCCTGCCCTGATGCCTCTTAGAAAAGCTCACTGAATCTGATGGGGGATGATTTGACCCAAGGACATACAAGCTGTTCTTATTATCGGGCAGAAGCAACAACACTGACATCTGTAGCAGTTTTCTAAAGCAGTATGTTTGGGAGAGGCTACTTTTAAAATAACACTCAGTGGAGATCTAGGCTCAGTAATAAAGGCTCCAGTGAGTCCTTTAAACACCGCAACTGTCTTATAAAGCCCTTAAAACTGAAGAGCTTATAATATTTCTGAAGAGAGATCCTCGGAGTAGGGTAGCTTCACAAAGGATGTGGTTCTGTGGCAGCTGATCCCTGTCTACATCCAAACTGTTGTTGTGTTGTTCACCTTGGGCCTGCATGCATGGTCCAGCCTCCTCTCCCTTTAGCTGTCATCAGTTCTCATGGGACTAGGCAGTTACCAGCCAAAAATAGAACTTTTTTCTTTTGCTTAGTTTTCCATCAGATCAGCTGCTTGAACTATCTCACTGCATAACCGTGTATATGAGTACCAGTGGCAGCGCAGTGTTGGGTACAGGTCAGGGCAGCCTTACGTGGGGGACAGAAAAAGGCAAGTTTTCTCTTCCGGATTTGTCCCAGGCTTGCTAGTCCTCCCATTATATTGCTGAGTTTGGAGCCAGCCTAGCACTCCTGATCCACACAATCCAGACAGATATCAATTGTCCCAGGTCTGGAAACATGCATGGATACAGAAGGGAACTCAGAGACGAATGGTTTGGCTCACTGAGTCACCTGCAAATGCCAATCAAGAGGACAAAATCTATGGGGTTTCTGTGATAAGTACCTACCAAAGCGGACAATGAACATTTCAGGCTTTATTTGGGAACACAGCTTATATCTGCTATCTTTTTGGAAATGGGGACAGGTACAAGAATAAGGCAGGTTTTATTGTTCTAAGGTGGGTATTGTAAGGTACCCAGTATCACCCCTACTATTTAGGCACTTTTGCTGAGTTGCACTATCTGCACAATAACACCACTGTATGCTTAATGACTCTGGGCAGCCTCATGCAGTAAGGGCTGTAATAAGGTGTGAAATAAAGATTTAGTAGCACAGCATTGCAAATGCAGTCTACCAAAGGAGTTCATTACAGTTCGATTAAGATTGCACAGTTAACATTAAAAACAGCCAAGAAATGCAAAAAATAAAGGTTTCCGCAGCAGCACTAAGTTGGTCACATCGTACAACCAGCATGTCCTGTTTCTTGCTCTGGGGCACATTACACAACTCTCACTGTTACCACAGTTGCCTGATTATAGTCATAGGATCTGGAGGTGTCAGAAACCGTCAGCTCATAGAATTAGGAGCTCTATATAAGCCGAAGAGTCTTTGTTCACACTGCTGAACACCATCTATCTTTTACAGTCCCATGGCTCACAGTACAGCTGGAAGGTGCCGAGCAGAAGGAACTTAATTGGGTCAAACATTTCAATTTGCATCATTTAAATCCATTTAAAAAAGAAAGGGCTGCTCGTACATCTCTGAGGGCAACCACTTTGCTCCCATCAGTGCTAGCTACCATACTCATTTCTAAGTGGTTCAGGGTTTAGCCTCCAACAGAGCTGAAGGGGAGTTTTTTCAAGGAACCATGATTTTATTTTCTGCACAAACATCTTGATTTGTCTGAAACTGGTGTATGGGGGGAGGGTGGGAGGGGGGTTGAATAATTTTTCCACCTTGAAATATTTTAGAGAGAGTGTTTTGAAATGGTGAGAGTATTTTGTTTGTATATTTTCTGAGCTGAGAAACATTTTCAGAGTCAAAATATCTTTTTGTTTTGAAATGTAATCAGTTTAGTGTAAACATAGGTTGAAAAAAACCCTGATGAAATAAAGATAAAAAGTTTTATGAATCCCGTCATAGATTTCTCCTTCAGCTTTCCGTTTGCAGATGATTTGAAATGTTTTGAAATCTCATCTGAATCTGGAATGGAAAACATTTTTCCATTTGCAACAGTTATCATAGGCTGGGAAAGTTGTTTGCAGCTCCTCATATTTTTGGAAAAAAAAAAGTGTCAAATTTTAGGAAACACCCTGAAATTTAGCTGTGTTAAGCTGTGTGTCACTACTTTTCTGTTTTCTTCTCCTTTCTGCCTTTCTGTCCATCTGTCCTTGCCATCCCAGTAAATAAATAAATCTAAAGGAAGAGGTCAGGCAAACATTCCAATAAGTAACTAAATAGAGTCACCAAATTTAGACAATTTCATTCACTTAGGTGGCAAACCTTTCAATATCAGTCTTCTTTGTCCTTATGCAACACGTCTCACAGGAGTAATGAGAAGGCCGATCCCCAAATATGAGAGACTAAAGGCATTTGCAGCTGTGCTTCTCTTGAGGGAAAGGCATGCACATATTGCTCAGGAGAGTTCAGCTTGATTTCTGGTTCTGTCATGGATCCTCTCTTTGTCTTCGGGCTGTTTAGATAAGAAACACACAGCTTTTTTGTTGGCTACTGAGGGTTTTCATCTGGGGCGCAGGAACTGTGTACTCTCTGATTTTAAGGAGCTAGTGGTGTCTCTAAATCCCGTGTGGATATGAGCAGTAGTATTGCTTGTTAAGAGAATTAGCAAGGAAATATGTGCAACCTTCACTCTGAAGTGAAGGCTACCAAACTGAGGCTATAGAAATTTAATGTATTCAAACATTGCAGTACTGCGTGTAAGAGGATATGATTTAAGGTAATGAATTTTAACACAGCATTATACACTTGCCAGAATGATTTTCCTTGTAGTTATAGTCCTGGTTTTAAATGACAGTACATCAAGACACATCTTGAATTAACTTGGCCGAAAGCTTTTTGTAATAAATAGCTGGTGTGGTGGTAAAAGATAGAGCTGATCCAGCTGATAGAGCTCATAGGCTCTGCAGGGACAGGTTGCCTGCCTTATATTTTGGGACATTACTGTGTGCTGGTAAAGATGATGGCTCAGGTCATGAATAATGTTTTGGGTTGGACTTTGCTTTTCTTTGCACAAGCCCACAAGCAGGGAGAAAGCATCCAGCCCCTCCGCCAGCCCCAGCTGTAGTGCTCAGGGGTAAACCGAGGAGCGCGGTGGTGACTGTGGACTCAGAGTCTTTGTAAGGGAAGAGAAGGGCAAAGAGAATCACAGCTGTCCTCTGCCATGTTGGTTGCCCCGAATATGTAAAAAAGGGGGATAAAAGCATATCCCTGAGCCACTGCCAGCCACTGTGGCCTTCCTGCTCCTCTGGCCATGGGGTGGCACTGGCACCCAGCTGTGTTGCCCCTGCAGATGTTGGGTCAGCTGTGGGGAGGCTGCTGTGCACCCCTGCCCCCCACATCTAAGCTTTGGGCTGGCCATGGCCCACCACAGACCCCTGTGCAGGATACATCACGTGAGCACCTGGCCCCCCGTCACCACCACCCACCCTCTGAGTCACGAGGGACTGATGTTGGGGCAGGGGATGGGACAAGAGGCTTCACCAGAGTCTTCCTCTTAGGTGGGTCCCAAAGGGCAGTGTCAGGACTGGGACCCAGATGTCTGAGTCCCATTTCCTGACAGCTAGAAAAGGTGGCTTTTTGCAAATAGCATGACAACTCCCTGGAAAACCACAGTCCTTTTCAAATCAACTGTCCTCACAGCTTGCATCCAAATCCAAGGGAGTATTAATTATGACCAAAAATACAAATGAAGCAGACAACTCTTGGAAAAAATGATTTATCTGGCTGAGCAGCATTATTAATTATCAGTTTATCAGTAGCTTGACATAAAACACATAATTATATCAGTGAATCATTTAATAATTAGGGCACAAGTTAATTGCCACCATTCAGCAGCTGAATTAAATCTCCGTGAGGCAAACAACAGGACCCCAGTGCGGTAGAGGTAATTTTAAAGCACTACTTCAATTAATAAAGTTGAAACTATAAAACTGACATAATTACAGTGGTCAAGAGGAGTGTGTGTGGCAATGGGGAATAAGAGTTTTGACAAACTAATGGCAATAGATTAGCAAGATTTAATGATTTCCTAAAATACTTGTGTTTTGAGGAAAACCATAATCTGAAAAAAGAAAAAAAAAGAATCAAAATTGGAATGGAATAGAAGTGAATGGCTGTCACTTGGCTATTCTGAAAATATCTGTGGAGAAGTGGATGCCTACTATTTATGGGATTTTCATAGGAACAAAAAGAATTTATGTGTGATCAAAGCAGGGATGAAACAACAAAAGAAACTTCTTTATACCTGCTTTTCTGAAGCCTTTTTTCTTGACTGATGCTATTGGAACACATTGTCTGGATGGGGAGTTTGGGCACTGAGCAAAGAAGTGCACCGCTCCACCGACTGATGGTACTGACAGCAACAAGTATTCTGAAATCATGAATTAACTGTTCCCTGGCACTCAGCACCATCTTCAGATATGAAGGTTTCTAAAAACTGAATACTTAGGTGATTCTTTTCCTTCTATGTTTTGAATCTTAAACTGTTTTTGGATCATGGCTGCCAGAATATTTTTTATTCATTCAGACTAGAAGTATACCTTAAAAAATGGTAGCTAAGATCCTAAATATTCATAGGACTCCAGGAGCCAGGATTAAGGAAGCAACCAGCAAATGTTGCCAGTTTGGCCAGAGCTGTAAGGACTGGGAGCTCAGAGTAGCGCCAGGAAGCAGTGTTCCTCTATGCTGCCTCTCTGTGTCACAGCTAATTCCCTGCATCCCCTTTACCCTTGGTTTTAACTGACATTATGTGATGACACAGCCAGGTAAACTCAGCTGAACTGGCTATTCAGAAAAGATTATTCCAGCATTCAGCTTATTTTCTTTCCACTGGTTACCTGCCCATTCTGAACAGGCAGCAAAGAGGCAAATTTGATCTAGATTTATCCCATTTATCTTTCAGTATTTAACGTCAGAGTGAGATCATCCTCTTGTCTATATTCAGTGGGTAAGAAGCAGGCAACTGCAGGGAACCCAGGTGGGCTCTGGACGGCCCTCTGGAGGTGTCTCTGCTTGCAGAGTATGACTAGGTTGCTCGTAGTTCTCAGTCAAGTGTCAGGTTCTGTGGGCTGAATCCAGGTAGCAGAATCTAGATCTGGTGAAATGGGATGGTTTTGCCAGGCGTGGTCTTGTTGGCACCAGTTCAGAAAGGGAGGAGTTGTATGCCCATCAGTGACCTAGAGTTGTTTTGCACTACTCTGCTGAAACACAGGCATCTTATTTTCATTTCCTTCTCCTGTTTATTATTTTCTCATAATCCAAGCTGGGGCTCACTGTGTCAGATGCTGTACAAACACGGAGTGAGAGCTAATACAGAAAGACAAAGCAGAGGAAAGGAGCACACACTTTTGAAATGTTTTGTCTGGGATACTCTGTCACAATGCTAGGACTAGTACACCCCTCTGTCCTGTGCAAAAAGCATTCAGGTACTTAAGCAACATGAAGGGCTTCTCAGTGTGAGTGAAGGAAGCAGAATCCATCACTATTAATTGGACTGTCTCTGGAAAATCTGCTAATTTTCCTCTGCCTTCTGCAAAAGTATAGAAAGGGAGCTACAGAAGGAGACTACAGCAATGCAAGTTATAGAGGTTGGGTCCAATTAGGCCATTATTTCCTGATATTTTAGGTAACAGAGATAAATGTGAAGTGTAGACAGAATATTAATCATCTAAAATTGGCCTTAACATTTAAACCAGATAACTAAAAGGCAGGCTGGGTCAACCTGCTTCAGACAAGAACTTCCTTATAAAAATCCTCAGCCATTTACAAAACAGACCCTTTGCAGAGATGATGGTATATGTTTAGTTGTGAGAACTGGAAGTCAAAGAACCACAGGTGCTAGCTGGCTCATAGTTGTTAAATCACCCACGCCCCAGGCAGAACTTGTCTTTTTTGGCATTAACTGTATTATCAATAATAATGATACTAATGCCAATGCTTAATTAGCACCCAGAATGTCCAAAAAGTTGTTATTGAAAGATATCTCCATTTTGTGATGACATGGAAAATGTAAAGATCAGCCTGACCAGGCTGGATTGCCTGCTCATAAATGAGATGGGCGAACAGTGATTATACTACAGCACATCCATGGGAGTCGTGAATTGAAGTGTTAGGTTCCTTTGGCTCACTTGGAAAGCTTGAGCACAGCATGGGTAAACAAATTAGGAAAGAGTAGTGTAGGTGAAACTATTATATTGTAAATGAGAAATGGCTGGAAACCCATATCTGGAGAATAACTATCTGTAGTTAAACTGGAATGATATATTGAGTGGGATCTCACAAGCCTCTGTCCTGATACTATTCAAAATTCTTAATGGCTTGGGTGATGGAATAAAAATATGCTTATTAAGCTGCAGCTAACATTGAATGGGAAGAGCCTGCAATTGTGCTGGAGAACCAAAATGGAGACATAATTTGGAAAAGGAAATAGCATGCAATTCAATAAGGTGAGTGTAAGGTGCTCTGCCTGGCAGGAATCATCTGCAGTGCAAACATAAAAGAGAAGCCAGTTATCCAGGTAGTATTTCTAGAGAGAAGATGGAGAATATAACAAAGCAAGCAGTGTCAGACAGCTGCAAATAATGCAAATCTCATTCTTGGATATAGAATAGGAAAGTTTTGTGTAGGTAACCGCCTACGGGACTCAGCAAGGGCTTGTTGGGACTCCAGTCACCACATTTCAGGTCATGCAGATGCTGAAAGCCTAAAAAGCACAGAAAACTTGAAGGGAAGGTTTGAAGAAACTGCGTGTGATTAGCCCAGAGAAGAGATAACCAAATGGAGGCATGATGCACAACAGGATACTACACAGAAGAAGGGAGAAAATTGCTTTCCCCATTCATTGTGAAAAGGACAAGAAGTAGTGGGTTTAAACTGTAGTGAGAGGTATTTGTGCTAGACACTACGAAAAGCTTTCTAATAGTGAGGTAGTTACGCACTGGGAACAATTGCCTGGGAAAGGTAGTGATTTTTCATCGCTGAGATCTCTGAGAACTGGGTAAGCGCACACAGGTCTGATGGGCAGGAGGTGAGACTGATCTGCAGGTCATGGGGGGGGGAGACTTTGATGCTCTCTCAGGCAACCTCTGTTCCTATTCCTCTGCGATTCAGTGATCCAGTGCAAATGTGAATAATGTAATTGGGGGGAGAATCATTTTCCCCACAAAATTTGTGGTCCTTGTTTTGCATATGTAAAGGCTACTGTTCAACTCTTGGATCTTTATTCCAAACAGAGTTAAACTCCTGAAGCTTTCTTAGCATGGCAAAACTTCATCAAGCACCCATGCATGTAGGTGGGAAAATTAGCTAGCTAATTAATTAACTCACAGTCAGAAACTGGATGAAGGGAGCAAAGAAATCAGCCACCTTAGAAAGCACAGACATTCAGCCTCATACATTAAAACCTCCACTGAGACCACTGCATCAGCAGCAGCACAGGGTGGAGCTAGCCAGTTGGAGGCATCCTGTGTGGTGCACTCGGATTTGCTTCTCCAAAGCAGGACAATCTGGCGACCGCCCAGAGAAGCCATAATTGTCTGAGTCAAATATGCAGATGATTAAAACTCCTTTGTCTGAGAACTAAATACAGATACATTCTCTTGGAGAACAGTATCCACACCCTACCGAGCCCTCATTCAACCATGTGTGATTTCCCCAGGAGGGGGCACATGGGGAGCAGGAAAAACTACCAAACTGGTGTCATCAGATCAACTCCTTGTCTATCTGAAATATAATCACTGTTATTCCTAGAGGCATGCTCATCTGTCATGCAGGTTTTTGTGTTTAGAAGATGATAATTTAGTACTATTAATATGAGAAACTCATTGATCCGGTCACTGCTTGCGCATGATTTGCACAGACATTAACCTAGTCTGGCTTGGTCTGTGAATATGATTCAGTTATGCATATAATAATAAGGATGATAATGACAATAAAAATAATATAGTGAGCATTTATTTCTCATACATCTATTTATGAATGCATATAGCACTATGTCAGAAATGTTTGAGGAATTAAATTTTTTTCATTCTGGAATTCTGAATTAGTTTTTATTTCACAAAGATCAGCAAGTCACTTTTAATTTTTTATCTTGTTTTTAGTACTGTTTTCAATTCTTCCATATTCTTTTCCCACTTCTGCAGGCTTACAAAAAATGTTTTCATTTATTTCTGGTTTCCAAGGTTCTTCTTCACCAGTTACTTCTTTAGGGAAAATGATTTTGACAAATATTATGATTAAAAAGAGACAAAACAGTACAGAAAAAAGTGGGAAAAGAAAAAATGAAAACAGTATATGCAAATTATTATTAAAGGGAAGGCAAAACCCAAAGAAGACATGATTAAAAAAAAGGTGTGTGTTAGAAGGGCCAATTTTAAAAAAATATCCTAGGAAAAATATGACCAGTTCTATAATTTTCAGATTCCAGTTTTCCTTTATATACTTAGGGATGGAAAGAACCCCAAACTGTTACTTACTACACTGGAAAGCAGCTACTTCTGGAGTGGAACTTGTTAGGAGTCTGCAGCTCTTTGTTCTTCTACCCTAATTTAGGATTAGATGATGATACCAAACCATGCTGAAATTGCAAGACTAAGTAGGAAGCAAACGAAAGAGCTATTTGGTGGTATAACAACATCTGATTTATAAAAATACCAAACTGAGGACCCCTGCTCAAAGAACAAATTCAATCACTGTTTAAATGTATACCTCCTTTTCACCTGCCACCCCTCAGAAACACTTGCTCCAAAAGAATAACCTGGGATTACCCTCCAGGTTTAAAATTTTGCAGGTCCTTCTGTGCTTTATTGAACTGAAGCCAAAATGTGCCTTTCACATCTAGGACTATTTCTGCAGTTAATAACGATACGTAGTATGCCGTAAGAACATTCATATGCATTTTGCTTGGATAGAAGACAAAGCAAGTTCAGGGGAGAAAAGTCTTAATGCGGTAATATCTTGGGCAGTGGTAGAGAAAAGCAGTGAAAAATACTGGCACAGCTTATGCCTCTTTGTGCAATTATTCCCACTTTTATAAGTTTGCCCCAGTGTGAAAGTTTTCTCCTTTAAAACGGGCTGGCAAAGATAATCCATTAATTCAACAGCACTGGAAAGTTAACATTTTTTCCCTTCATTAGCAAGTTCAAAATTGCATTTTATTTCCATTTTGATGAGATTTTTATGAGTTAGAAGAGATGAAGTTGAACCCCAGGAGCTTAATGGACCCAGAAAGATCGCAGATACAGGATTGAATTCAATGAACCGTGAGGAGTTTAGTAAATTAATTAAATTTAAGAAAATAATGATTTTTTTGTCTGCTGGATTAAAAATGCTAAAATGCAATGAAAAGTTAATTTAATGCTAAAACTTTTTTCCCTAAATTTATTTTTCATTGGTATTAAATAACTTCTGTAAAGCTTAAAGTGCAGTGACAAGAAGAGGTGAGAAGATCTAAATGCTTTTTTATAGAAAAAATAATTATTAAGCTATTTCCTTCTTCCCTACTATATTCTGAAATCATTTCTAACTAATGACTGCCATTCAGAAGTATGTGTAGTCTACTTTAGGGTGGCTGTAGGGTTTCCAAGACCTAGGTCTCCTCCCTACCTGCTTCTTTGCTTGGTCTTGTTGCAGGAACAGCTCAGCTGCTGTGAAGTGGCTGCTGATCTCCTGATGTTTCTATTCCAATATATTCATGTGTGTCTGTGATGCAAAGCCCTGAGGTTGCAAGCTGCAAGATATTCTAGGGACAAAAACTCTGGTCTCCCCTTCCAAATAAAAAAGCCGAAAGATTTAAATTTGCTTATGGAATTCTTTGTCTATCACCAGGCTGTTTTGTTAACATTGGATATAAGTCTCTCTTCTGTTTGGTTCCACCCAAAGTTAACCCTTTGCAGGATCTCTTAAACTGTATTGTGGACAAATGAAAGATCCAGCCTCCAGGACTGGCCCTTTTTTTGTGATGGAAATTGAAGATACAAGAAGGAGCTCCCTAAAATAAACAACAAATTGTCAAATGAAGCTTACCTGCCACCTTCCCTAACCCATCAGATGTGAAATATTGAACCTAGCAGATCACTGAATACATTGGAACACGAGCTATTTTAATTCTCAGTTGTTTGGTGCTTTTCTTTCTACCCTCTATTTCACATATGATGTCAGATATTGCAGAGCCAGCTCTTCCCACGTTAGCTGGTGGTGCTGTACAGAAACAAACAATGCCAATCATTTCAGCAATTAGCAAGCGGTGTTAGTGTCACTGTGGAAACAGGGATGAGAGAACCTGCCAAAGAGAAAGATAAAAAAAATCTTGATTTGAAAAGCAGAGTTAAGTCAACTTCCTTTCCTCCTTTTCTTCCTCAGGGGAATACCATTGCAAAGAGTGACAGTTGAGATGCTTGTCATTACTTATGATGTGACAGCTTCAAATGTGGCCGTTGTAGGAATATGACTTTATCCTGCATCCAAAAACAATGCATGAGTTTCCTTTAAAAAAGCAATTGCCTTTGTACTGTGATTAATGACCTTCCACTCAAGGCAGCTAACCAATCTTCAAGGCATGGCATCCAACAGCAAATTAATCAGTGACTGAGAACTGGCATGACCAAACCCAGAGAAGAAACTTCCTAAAGCCTATCAGCAGACTTATGAGTTGAAATCAGTCAAATGGTATCTTCAGTTCTGATTGCCAGTCTCCACACAGCACTGCTCTTTGATGGCGCACAAGTAGATAGGTGAGCTCCAAGGTCATTCAGTGTTGCCAAAGTCCCATGGAAACCATCTAGGGATTGTAGTATTTGGCCATGAACACAAGGTGACACTGAAACATAATACTCAAGGGCTGTGTGCTCATATGGCATGAGCTGCTGATAATGACTGAAGCTTGTGCTCATGCTTCATGTATGGATAAAATGATTGATCAATTTAAAATGCACGCCAGAGATGTGGTAGAAGATAACAGCCTATAGTAAAATACATGATGCAGAGCATAAGGAAGGAATTGATTATGCATACAGAAAAGGGGGGCAATAATAGGATCCATTGGATGTGGACTTCTGGATGCCTGGATCCCACCTGTGTGTTTGGTCATTGCTGCACAACATTCAGCTCAGTTCCTGCCATTCTGCCTGTATAAAAGAACCAGAGTGACAAATCCAGGCTTGAACCATTCTGTGGGTTTGCGGTTTCAATCTGTAGGAAGGGCAGATTTTGTAGCCATCACTTCTGGTTAAGTACATCATGGAATAGCTGTAATGCATCAAAGCCACTGGATTTCTATCTGTAGCCAGTGGCAGAGAGAGAATTGGGAAGGAGAAGGTGCCAACAATTATAAATTAGTTGTCCTTGGTGATAAAAAAAATCTTTTTCTCAGTTTTTTTCTCCATTAAACAAAAAAGCCATTTGATATCTAGCATTTTCTCTCTATAAAGTGATTTTCAGACAATGGTCAAAGCATCTCTTGACTCTTTGCATGCAGTCAGGCACTTATTCCTGTCAGACCCCCTTGGTCCACAGATGAGAGAGGATGAAGAAGAAGGCCCACTGTGTTCAACAGCTGGGTGGCTCTGTCCAGAAGATGAAAATTTCCCTCTGTCTAACTGCAGTTAGTGTACTTTCCTCTGCCAAATGCCGACTGGCTTCCTTTAAATTCACTGTTGGCATCCAAGTACATTAAGACTGTTTTCTCACTGACTCCTACCTCTAGGGATTTAAAGCTCATGCTTTCACCACCCAAAAACTTTATTTCACATGTAGCTGTTCTTTTGTGCAGAAAGAAGAGCTGCAAAAGTGACAGATAACTAAAGTGTTTGGAAAAGACAATGCTAGTTTTTGATTGTTTTCCACCTCAGTCTGTTGCACTGCATCAAATTAAGCTCAGTGATGGGGGTTGTCTGCGCAGCCCAGTGTTGGGTTGCAGCAAAGATCAAGTTGGAGCTGGGCACGTCTAAGATACTTGTGGTGGTCCTTGTGGTTTCTCCTAAGTGAAAAATCACTTGTTTGCGATTCACTGTCCTTTACTGAATGTCCTGTTGTAATAAAATGTATTCCAGTACAACATCCCAAAGTGGGCAGAGCTTTATTCCAGGGGCTGGGATCTGAGAGTGACCCTTCCCGCTGTGGTTACAAAGGCAGCCATTCTCAGCACTGCCTTTGGAGAAGAAATGATCAGAAAGCTCACAGAACCAGATTCCTGGTCTTACTCAACCTCACAGAAACAACAGGCTTCCTCCTCTGCTCTTGTCATTTCTCACAAACACATGGCTGTGATATTCCATATGAAGAAGGCATTGAAGATCTCAGGAACACAGGTGACAAATTTTTGTGCGGGAGTGTGTTCTTTGAAACTAGTAGAGCAATGATGCAAAAAACAGGACCTCCAAGAACAGAATCTTTTCAAGCCTTATCAGATAATAATAGCTCAGATGATTCTGTTCATGGAGCTATTCCTCAGACTAAGCATATTAAAATAAATCATCTAATATCTTACATCTAATCCGTTCTTTAATTGCTGCAAAGAGCTTTGATGCATTGTGTGGCAATTTGGAGAAAGTTTCCTGGCTCAATTTATCAATTCTCTTTGACAGTGGGACTCACTAGGTGAATCCCTGTTCTTTTGAAAACTCTGTAAGGAATGTAAAGCTTTTGTTTTTTTTGTTTTCAGTTACCTCCCAGTTAAGCCAAAACCAAAGAGAAAGGGGACATTTTTACATTGCTAGCACAAGGCTAGCACAAGGCTGTCAGTGAGGATGATAAACTTTGATAGTTATCCATTAAAATGGAGCCTGCTTGACAACAAAATAAGCGAAGAAACAAACAAAACAATTCACATAATGAGAGATTTTGATGACTTGTTAAGGCTCTTCAGGGAATACCATGGCTATAGAGGGTGGAGGTTAAAAATGGTCTTTCAGCAGCCATGTCTGAGGATGTTTTCGAAGGGGAGGTTGGTAGTTGGAGGAGCAATCATACTCTCTTGTTTAGAGTGGTTCCTTGATCCCTCATAGGAATCTAATGTAGCATTAAAAAAAAATGTTTATGGCACTCCTTGTGATGGCAAGGAAAGCCAGGAAGTGAAAATAATGGAAACACTCATTATTCTGTCAAAAGGTCTATTTTTCTTGTACCAGTTGAAGTAGAGAGGTTTTGGGATGTCTGTATGCTTCCACTAACATGTGTTATCCAAATAGGTCAACTCAGAACAAGCATGAATACAGTCTGGAAAAGCATTGTCCCGTGGCGGAGTCCAACAGAGGCAATCTGCTGTCAGGTCCCATTTATGTGTGTGTGTGGGGGCGGTAACAAATTCCAGAAAATGCAGCAAAGGGTCCAAGGAAAGAGCCAGAGTTACTTTCTACTCAGGATAAAGGAAGCTTAAAAGAGCTTGGGGTCACCTCTATGCCACTCAAACATGAGATCCTTGGCTGTGGAGCATTACCAGGGTTGCAACACATTGCTGGAAGTTTACTCTAAGCACAGTGAGTCGTCCTATCACTTTTCCCCATACACATGGTCTGAAGTCATCTCACAAAATGAACAGGAGTGCTCTGTTCCTGATGTAATGCTGGCCTGGCTTCCTCAATCTTTACAGGTTAAGCAGATCTGCCTACTTGGTGTTTAAAAACTTTCAATCGGTGTTCCCTTAACAGCAATATTACCACAGGACATTTGTTATTTATCAGAGCAACAGCCCCATGACAAATTGCATCCATTCCCATTCAGATTAAACTGGAAAAGGGGCCGGGATATAGGTTTCATATACCACTTTAATTTACCCTGCCCTGCCTTCTGAATATTTACTTACACTCCTAATGTACTGCCTTCATGGAGGCTGTGCTCTGTTTCTTGTTCTGCTTTTATTTTCCAGGTGCAGAACAGGAAAGTAGGATTTTGAAGCCATTTATTTATTTTCAAATGCACCACTATCTTCCTGCAGAGTGAGAAGTAATGGATAGAAACTCCAATGGGCTATTATCAGACTGATGCTGAGAATAAAATGGGTTGGATAAAGCTTTGATGGAGTCCTGAAAGCAGCTGTAACTATTTCTAGCTAGGAATTATATCTGTAGATTATCCAGATCTCTCTGAATATGTTACAATATCTACTTTGACCCCTGCCACTTCTTGCATCAGGCTCCCTTACCAGTGAGCAAGATTTTGGAGTGAAGAAATGAGCCTGGCTCTCATTAGAGTCACTGGGAGTTTGATTAGTCTAAGGCTAGTGGGATTTGGTTTAAAGTCTCTGCGTGCAGAAAACAGTGGACCTGGCATCCTCTCATTGTGCTGGTGCCACTTGGGGTGAAGGAAGAAGCATGAAGAACCCTGTAGCACAACACAAATCATGTGAGATGTGAACAGTAGGGACAAGCTATAGCCAGAGCTCAGGAGCTTGCCCTCATTTTTTTGTTATGGATTTTCTTCTTATTGGGTTAATCACTCACAAGCAGACAGCTGCCATGCTCTGGGATTAGGCCCTTCTGTCCCTGCTGAGAAGACAGTGCAGCCTCTTCTTCTGCAAAGGACAGAGACTCACAAAGCAGATGATTTGTGTGGGCCAGGGGCTCCTGAGCCTGAGGCTCGTCTTGGGACAGAGCCGAAGGTGATTGGTACAGAGAAACCCTTGTGACGGAAAGCCAGAGTGGGTCACAAGCAGTTTAATCACCCACACAGAGCCAATGCTTGCAAACCACCCTCCTAGACTCCCTCCTACTCCATCTCCTTGAGAACAGGGATACCAGTAACACGGCTATCCATGTTGTTTGCTAGACACAACAACCAGTGTTGGGGTAAGAAGACTTTTGAGAGAGGTGAATCAGCAGGACACAGCCCATCTTTCTCCTTCAACCTCCCCCTTCTTGCAGCCCCATGGCCGTTTCAGGAAATAGCACAAAGCTGGAAACCCTTGTCCTTCTGACAGAGGGACTGTGCCTATCCTTGGGCAGTGAGGAACTATGCCTCTAGGAGAAGGAAATGAGCTGTTAAGTTACATGCAGCACAGTTGCGGCTGCTCTTTGTATTCCATACTCCAGTGCTTTATCCAAAGTAATTTAAACATCTCAAGCTCTAGTGCCTCCATCACTTTCCCTGGCACATTATTTTGCAGGCTAACTCATCACACCATTTGCATTTTTCCACATGATATTCAGGAACAATTCCCCCTCCCTCCCAATCTCTTAATTTCACTGAATCTTTTGCTATATACTCCCGTTTCCTTCCCATATCTCCTGCCTCTCACCTCAACTCCTCTCCTTTCCCATTGTACATCTCAAACAAGGCATAGCACCTAGAATTTTCAAAATGCATAAGCAAAGGGAAAATTCACTTGCTTAAAATTAGGTCCTAGTTAATATCTCCATGGTTTGGGCACTAATATTTGCTAGAAAACCACAGAACACTGTATCTGGCTTCCTCTATCCCTCTGTTTCCTTCACTGTTCCTTGCATCCTTTATGATCTGTAAAATATTTCAGGTGGGAATTAAGAAGAAAATTTAGAGGATGCTGAAGCCATGGCTGTGGGGAGCTGTGTAACTATGAGAACTCTATTCACACTGTTTAGCACTTGGTATAGGACCAAGAAACCCTCTTCCCTTTTTGTCTAGAAAGGTATCCTAGACGCTACCATTTTATGCACATAATACAAACATATGAAAGGTTTTTGGGTCTGATTCAATCACCAGAGAGACTGCTGTTTCCATAGGATTTGGAAGAGGCTTTAAAAAAAAAATAGGAAGCATGTCCATGTAGTTTTGGCATGCAGAATTTTAAAAGACTAAAGGAAACAGAGCAATTTCTGGAAATCATGAAAATAATGTTGGGCAACAGGGACTATTGATTCCAATATTGTTGTATGGAAATGAGAAAGGCCTATAGGCAGCCTGCGACAACCAAACAGATTACTGTTATTTACAAGCCCTAATGGAATCCAAATGCTTTTTTTTATTAGGATGCCTTGAAACAGAGATTGCAGTGGGTTTGGGACTATGGGCATTTTAGACATGTTATAACCTATGGGTTTAATAACAATAAGTCGTTTTCTTCTGGCTGATTTAAAACATAGTTGTGCCATAAAAGTATGGTGGATGGTTTTAATTAAGACCTCAACAAAAGCAGTTTTTCAGGTGGGGGACTGAATGGGCTGCATTTAAAGTTATATCTGGCAAAAGGAAATCTTTCTGTACTTGTTCTTCTCTCAGGAGATACTTTGTCACTGGAACACACTGATACTAGATAACACCCAAGAGAAGAATCTGGTAGGAAGAATAGCAATATTTGGATTACTTATCAACCCTCCATTGCACATCTATAGGGCAGAAAAAAGAAAGTGTTAGTCATGCTTTAGGACGTAGCACTTCTCATTAGTGAGAGCTTGGCCAGAAGTTCTCCCTGTAGTAGGGAGAACTGTAGAAGTTCTTCCGTTTTTCTTTTGGGAGCTCCAGAAACCTTCCTTTGAAGCTGCTACCATTTCAGAGAGAGGAAAACAGATGACAAGTGACAAGGAGCTCTCTTCTGAGGGCAGCAATTTGCATTTGGTGGAATCTTCATTTCCTTTAGGAAAAAAGTAAAGAAAGGAATCAGGACTTTTGTGGTGCTCAGTACAAATGCAACCTCATCTATCCTACAGTCAGTGCTGCAGCATCCATGGGATTTGCACATCCTTCAAGAGATTCCTACTGAGAAACATAGCCTTGGGAAATAAGTGTTTGAGCTAAATGACATGCCTCTGAAATGGCTTGAGGAAAGCATGCCCCACACATAGGCCTGGAAAAAACACATCTGAAAGATGCTATGCTATGCTAAAGAACAAAACAAAAGATTTCCTCTGATACATTTCCCCATCTCCATCCCCAAACTAGTTAGGAGCTTCTGCTCTGCTTGTTCCTGTGAAAAAGTATTGCAGAACCTGACCGATGGTTAAACCTTCCATATAGTTTCTTGCTTAAGTTCATTCTTGGCAGTTAATAAGATTTGTTTCCTATGACCCACATTGTTCTTCATCTCAAGCTCTTTTTGCAATGCTAACCCCACTGAAGGATCTGTTATGAGCAAGCATTTCCTCCTTGGCCTTCACATTGCTCAGCCAAAAGAGCCGAATTTATCACAAGATAAGGACTTTATAGCTCTTATCATCTCAGGAAACTCTGTGATTTTAGACATGTTTCTGAGTCATTGCTGCTAACATGCTCAAGGGACATAGTGACCCTTCCTTTTCCAGTTGTCTCTCTGTTATTTCTGGCTTTTAAAGTCCAACTCTAACTGAACTGTTTTTGGAAGACATATGGCAATGGTATCTAATTACTGAATGGTGAGGAAACTGATGTTACAACACCTTGTTTGGGCTGTTAGGCCCTCCTGGGCCTGTGAAACTATGTATGCCAGGTTAAAGAGAGAAGTGAAACAAATGCAAGACAGCTGCCTAGAGAGTTTATAAGTGGTTACTGCTCTTGATAGATCAAACAAACAAAATATCATCATCTTAAAGAAAAGATGAGGGATTTTGCTCGTAAGAACCTCTACAGCTAGGGACTTGAAAAGCCTCGGAATACTGTTATGATATCCAGGAACAAGATAGACACAAAGGGGATCGCTTCAGGAACCAAAGGAAAGGGAATGTTGGTCCTATTTGTGTCTACCCTCTTTCTTGGCATCTGATTTAACTACTACCATACTCAAATGGCTGTATCATCTGAATGATGGAAGCCAGTTATGGTGAATACTGGAAATACTGAGGGCAAAGCTCATGAAGAAACCATCATGGGCAAAACAGTGGATGCTAAGCATGATTTTGAGGGTGCATCCCAGGGTAACAAACAGCAAGAGCTAGTGCCCACTGCTGAATGCCCATAGTTCCCCCAAGAAATAAACCTCCATGTGTAGTTGTGATCTACACAGATGCTTCAAGGTACAGAGGAGGGTGATGTGGTCATATCTGTGAGGAACTTCTGCTTCAGTCAGGAAAGAGGCTTCCCATCCCAAGGAGGCTATGAATGTGTGACAGCACATCTTGGTTTAGATCTGTATTGCTGTAAGACACTTTCACACAGAGGCTGGCTTCTGGGGTCAGAATCTCTTTGTTAAGTCCGATGTTTAGGCCTTCGTGGTTACAATAACCTTACTGCTGAAAGAGACCTATTGTGGCAATCACAGTACTAGTAACCCTGGCCTTGCGTGTTCCATTTGGATCAGCAATAACATTTACATTTACAGCACCAGTCTAAAGGTTTAATTAGCACTGGTCTCTCATTGGCCTAGGCACAAAACTAACACACAGCTGGGGAAGTTCTTGTCCCAGATAGCGTAGCTTGAGGCACTGAAATCTTTGTAAGTGGATACTGGTGTCTGAATCCTTTTCTGCAGCAGGCTAATCTCTGTTCACAGGAGGGGAGGCACTTCAGCATCTTAAAAAAGCTGGCCTGGACAATCTATGTGAAGACAATGTGTAAAAGATGTCTGCAACAGGAAATCAGAAGGGAAGAGAAAATCTGATGAAGTTACTCAGATTCATAAATCAGCAGCCCCAGAAAGAACCCAGGCATCCCGTTCCTCCTCTTTAGCCTTTTCACTAATGGACACAACCTCATGAGAGAATAAAGGTGCAATGCAGACCCTTACAAATGGGCTCTGCTGCCAGACATGTGATGAAATGCAGCTCAGGCTTAAATTAGCCAAGGGCCACACTGGATGGAGTTCACTATAGTGGCTAACACACAGGGACGAGATGACTCTCTTGAATGTGGAGGTCCAGATGGCAAAGACCAACACATACTGCTGGCAGTGCTGGGATGAGACAACATCTCCTAAGAGGGAAGAGCCACAGCAAGCATTTCAGCTTGCTTCCTGAGCACTAAATTAAGCCTTGAAATTAAATTGTTTAAGGTAGAAGCGTCCTGTAAATGTTCTTGGATTATCAGGACAGTGCTAGTGAGTCATATTTCATATTAACCCAAAATCTTCCTGAAAGGCCTTCAGAAATTTCTAGTAATGCCACACAGGGTGTGTGGCAAAGGAACAAAGGAGGACAAATACATGCCCTCACAATCATGTTAACATTTTCAAATGCAAAACAAACAGGAAACTCTAATTACTTTTAAAAAAACAAGGGACTCCATTCATCTGAAATCAGCATTTCTTTCTTTGCTCTTTTATCCTGCTTATTGCAAGCTCCCCACCAGAGAGTAGTTCAAGTGTTACTCTGGCATTCAGAAGATTTTAGTTCACAGCTCTGACTCTGACTTCTGTGATTTGGGCAATTTACTTTTACTTGTTCTTTCCTTGTTATGGAGATAATATTAGTGCTTCCTTTGTCTTTCCTGTTTAGCTGGTAATTCTTTGGGTGCGTTATGTATCTTATTGTTTCTCTGTTTAGAGCTTAGAGCCGGGCACAAGGGGAGTCTGACCTTGATTAGGACATTTATTTTCTCCTTTATCCATTTCTTACACAAGTATTTCTTTGGAACTTTCTCAAGATTTTAGTACTTTCTTCCTATTAAAAACATAGTATTATCACATTGTTTTTATATTTATTTAATACAGCTTCATATTTATCAATGATATTTTTCTGCATATCTATATGCCTCCATTCAAAAGATGTTTCTTTTAAATTACAGTTGGACCATGTCAAGGAAGTCAATGGGATTTCTCTTCAGGGGAAATAATTAGACCCATTTGTTTTATATAACATTTTTACCCATTTATAGAGATGATGGAGATGCAGCTGTGTCAAGATCAAAATGGGACAACTGTTTCAAGGCGCACTGCCATATCCAATGAGTAGGAAGAGTGAAGGAAAACTTTATTCGGTGGAAACTGCTGGGAGAATTTATATAGGAATGCACAAGATATACATATCTAGACTTTTAAAATGACTCTGCAGGAGTTGTAATGACCACCAGCCATGAAGACCATACATTTATGAGCCATATCACCATTTTATTTTAGCGTGAAGTCATTCAACTTGTACCCGATTACAAGTTGCTGTTTTCAGATATTGCCAACAGAGAACAATGTGGGAATATAATGTATGTGCATGCCAATAAAACCTATTTAGAATATGGTTTCCTTTCATTAATGCCACCTACTAGGAAATAACAGACCAAGGATGAAGTTTAACAGCTGTCCCCGTGACCAGAAAGTGATTTTCTTAAGATTTTGAAGAGACACCCAGAGAAAACATTGATACATGTTCAGCCTTGTAGGAAGCATACAGGGAGCCTAGATTGATAAGGAGCTAAGACTGGTAAATCATAATGTAAATAAAAGCACTATTTTTCATGCAGCTTATTTACAATGGCTTTAGTATGCTACATTTCCAGGGAAATATATGTTCTTGTCAGGAAACTTCAGGGGAAGTAAATGAGTTTGAATCACATGAATAGGTTTAAATGCCATGGCTGAAATTTAGTAAACTATTTTGCACTATCTCTTCTTCTTCATTAAAAGTGGAACATTTTTCTCTGTCTCTTGACATACTTAATAATAAGGTTGGATTACGCAGTGGGACACTGGGTAGGAGCAGCTTCCTTTAGCTTTTCTGAAAAATCTCACACTTTAGCATTAATTCCTCATCACGAGTCAGAATCTGACTCTGAATCAATATGTAATAGAGTCTGGATCCATGAATATTCTTGGTGCTTTCTATTTATCCATGTAACTCATGGTTTAGGACCCAGCTATCATTGCAATATCTGAGCAATTTCCACAAAAAATTAAAAAAAATCCACTAAAAATAGCATGAATACATTCAGCATTCATGAAGTATCCAAACTTATCTTGGTTTATGTCTGTCTTTGGGGTCAAAATATTGCTTTTGGAAGAAAAGTGTCGGTAAGAATTTGGGAATGATAACAGATGTTTGCTTTGAGGTCTGAAAAGATTACTGTTGGGGTTGTACAGGTCTAAGGTGTTTTTACATTCCTTATTTCTAGTGTCATCCTGAGGTGGCAGGATTATAGGATAGCATGGGAGACATGACTATAATTGTGCATTTCCATCTTGTCATAGAATCATAGACATGTACAAGTGGATGTAACCTGCAGAGGTCACCATATTCTGGCTGCAAGGAGCAGGATGACTTACATTTAGATCATCATCTGACAGGTATTTGTGCAACTTTTTAAATATCTGCAAAGAAAGGGATCTCACAGGTTTCCTAAGGGAAAGAGAACAGCTTCCCTAGTATTCACATTGAAGCTTCTTCCTCTTTTGTGGTTTTGCAAATATCTTTTAGTGTAATGCAGCTCTCTCATTAGGCCTTGCATTTCACATGAGTTTTAAGAATTAGGATCTTGTGAGCTACCAGAGGCTGAAAACCACAGGACGTTAGTCAGTGCCAGAATGTGCACTCCAAATGTTTTCTTTGGTTTTTTTTCAGGTGTTCTGGGTATTTATGCTCCAGAGGTATCCAAATTTACACTCAACATTGGAGTCCTGTTTTACTAGGCTAGGAAGAAACACAGTGAGCAAAGATCCATGCTGGAAACATCTCAGTCTGAAAGATATGAGAATAGACAGAAGCTATGGATTGAGATCAGATAAACACGGCAATACTTCATACAGTTTAGACAATTTTGGACTTTGCTTCTGTTCGGTTTTTGTTTTCTTTTTTTTTTTTAGTGGGGCCAAATTAGAAAACAGGTATAGATCTTGGGATGAAAAAAGTGAGAACTAGAGATGGTTTTTGAGCTTTCATATGACATAAGCCTGTGATGTCCTTAACAAGCTGTATGGGTCAGCTGAATGCAGTAAGTGTGGAAAACTTTATTCTTTGATAAAACCTTTCTACTTGGGCAGGAATGGTTCTCACACCCTTTTAGCTACAAAATTGTCTCAGATAGATAAACTAAAGAGCTGAAACTAGCAATGATATGAAGCAACAAAAAAACATGTGAAGCATTCTTTCTTGAATGTGAAGATGTATATAGTACATATACCAGGGAATTTATGATTACAAATTAACTTTACGTAGAAGGTACTAAGATTTTATGAAGATCAGTGTCATAAGATCCTTGCTTTAACTTAGAATGGTTGGGTGGGTTTTGAGTCTAGAATGGACATAACTGAGTCTGACCAGCTGTACAATTAGCAATCAAAGAAGCTCACCAAAAAATTGTAGTGAGGAATCACTGTGGATTCATTGATGCTGCGGCTTTGCTTTACTCGATAGTACTTACAAAGTCTCTTTCTTCTTCCAGGCTGTCCTCTTTTCCTAAAACTTGTGGACAGCACAGGCAGGATTTCCTATCGGAGATCCATCGTCACTTACAGAAGATTGAAGAGGGACAGAGATATGAGAAGGGAGCAATAGTCAGAGCAGAAGAAATCTGAGACAGAAGTTCAAGGGTGTAATGACCTCCCTTTTTGTAAAGTGCATACCTTTTAAGACCTCTGTTTGTTTGTCAAAATGGGTTTAGTTTGGCCAACGGAGTTAAAAGTTCTTGGGAAAACAGGAAACTGAGGGATAGACATGCGCGTGCATGCATGCACACCTACACCCACACCCATCCACCCATAACCATGCAAGTCTTTTTCCTTGGGAGACTATCCTGATAAGCAAGAAGGAAAAAGGAAGAAGGGAAAGAGAGACATTCCTGAATTGTCACCATTTGTGGCAACCACTAGATTGACTCTTTGAAACTGCAGTTATATTGGTTATATATTTAGTTTCTCTCCCAGAGAAATCCTTTTCCACAAGAACCCACTTACCCCTCTGGATTAATAAGCACTTCACCACACAGGAACCCAAGAAATGTGTATATATTCATTAGCTAGAGCTCAAAAAAGAGACAGTATTTTCAGGTGAGTGATTGGAAGGACCAGGAGGTAATGGCTATCTGCAGTACTAGTCCCTTTCAGCCTCAGTTGAAAATCATCACTCTCAGTTGTATATGATAAAAATTAATGACTTTTTCTATTGGCTCTAGGGTGAAGCAGATGCTAGAGAATTCAAATAATCTTTCCCAGGGTGATCATTCTGCAAGAACAGGCACAAATTAAAATGTAAAATGCAGGTTAAAAGTGGTCTTGCTTTAAATGATCAAAAACATTGACATGTAGGATGGGATGAGCCATGGCTCACCTAGCTTTGCTCACGTTTTGGTTGATCTGAGTTTCAAAAATGACTGTGAAATCCATACTGAAGGTTCTGAAAAAAGCAAACAAAACTCCTACATTATGAGACGAGGTAAATAAGAAGGACTCTTGTCTTAGAACAAAAAAGAGGAAGACATGTCTGAGGAAGGTGATATAGCAAAGTAAAATGAAAGATGGTCTTTGCTACAGGATAAGGACTGTTTATTCTGATATGTATAGGTCTGAGTATAATGAGCTGCTGACTAGTACCTGAGATGACTTGGTTATCCCCCCAAAAAACAAATAAACAAAAAAACTCAATTCAAACAGAACAATAGAACTATTATTTACACTGTGCATAATGAAGCTATAGAACTTATTGCATCAAGATATGCTAGTATCTTAGCTTCTGGAATGAATGAAAAACACACAGGTTCTTTACATAGTGTGTGAGAATATTCAAAATTACATAAATTAATGCATAAAAATGAATAAATAAAAAAGCTAATGAATCATTATGTAAGCCAGCTTTTAACTGGTAGTAGTTAGACAACTTAATGTATAAATGTCAACTCTGAATTCTCATATACTTTCCTCCTGAGTATATGGTACCAGAGATTGTGCTGGGGACAGGATACTGTACTAAATGGTCCATAATTTTCTCCAGCAAGATGATTTCTATGTTTCCAGTGAAGTCATCTATCAGTGAACAAAAAGCATGTCTCTCTCAATCTCGCATGAAGTGGGAGCCAGCCGCTTGCCAAAGTACAATGTAACCGCAGCACAAAATAGTAGTTTCCAAAATGCACAATATTTAATAAGCAATGTGATGCAGAATGCAATAACTATTAATAAAGCCACTCCACTGAATTGATTTTAGCACGATTAAACTTTTCTTTACCTTATTTCACAGTCCATTTAAAATGTTCTATTTTTCCTTTAATGGCAAAGGAAAATCTGAACTTTAATAAAGCACAGCAGCATAAATTCAAGGCAGCATATGGCACAGATGAACAGAAACCATTGTCAGGAAAGAAACAAGAGCACCAAAATCAGAAATCAAGGCTGTAAAGCCATTTAATTGATTCAGGTAGAAGGACATCCATACACAGTGAGCAATGAGAAACTGTCAGCAATGGGCCAAGTTACAGTTTTCCAAAGCTTTTCATAATATGGCTATGCAATTCAATGTATCTTAGTGGGAGGTTTGGGAGAAGAGGAGAGACTTTGCAAGAGTTTTGCAGTAGCTGGGATGTAAATGGTATGTTCAGCTTTGGTCTCTTTCTTTCTGGGATAAAGCTTCTCAGATCAGTCTAACAACATTCCTTTTCCACTAGCTACTGAAAGCCCCTTTTTTTCACTAACTGCAGCCCAAGGTTTATAGTACTACTCAGGGCAGGAAAGTGGGACGAGGTGAGTTAGTACAGGTATATCTTGAGGAGCTGCAGCTGTACTTAGCCTTACAAACCTGCTGTATTTCAATGGTGTCCATTTTTCAACCAGGCCAGGCCATATAGCCTTTTACAGAGGCTCTCAAGAACCACATATGATCTGACGTGCACATATTATATGCCAAGATAATGACTATCTCCCATATTTAATGGACACCTGCTCCTTTCCAGAGAGCCCCATAGCCTCTCTGCTGACATTTGACTGATGTGTGCCCATTATGTAGTCGAAATGGTGCCACCTGTCATCATATGAAAGGCACGTGTTCACTCCTGTGATGAGACTGCGTCCATGCCAGGCCATGTGACTGGAGGCCATCTGCATAGGATGCAGCTAAGGCCCCCTGCCATTTGTCCTCATGATGAATGTACATCCAGTTATGGGGTAAGTGTGGTAATGTAATTGGCTTCTGCCCTCATGCCTCTGGTTGAAGCTACGCAGGCAGTCCCATCTGAAATCTTAAATATTAATGAATTAATAGTCCTTAGACTGCAATGCAAGGTGAACATGTGTGATACACAGGCCTACTTCTGTCCCTGAAGAGGAGCGATTTTGTAGGTATTAGATACTACCTGTTTTGGAAACAAAAAGTGCTAAATGCAGGGCATGATAACTTTAATAAATGATAGATGGACTGAAACTGAGGACAGAAGCACATGACTGAAAGCATTTACAGCACTGCAACATATCAAGTCATTGCTCATCAGCTGAGCCAGCGTGACTGACTGAGTGCACATTCATAGCTTGCTCTGACTGTGAAATAAAATGTATTAACTTAAACCACCATGGTTTATGTTCCGTTTTCCTTCTTAATTGGGGTAGGTTAGGAGCCTTCGCAAGGTCATTCCCGGAGCCTCAGCGTCTTCACTGACAGATGGCAATGCGATGAGCTGTGGTAACACCATCATTTCCAATCATACGCCTGTATCCTGAGGAGTCCTGAGCATTTGCAGCTCACTAAAATCCAGGCTCTTATTGTGCCTCAAGAGAAACAATTATAAAGGACACAGCTTTCCACTCCATGGGACCACAGGAAGCAGACTGCAGAAGTTGCCTGAGTTTTCCATAGCACTGGAATCTCTTTTGCAATTCATTGCCATTGATGTCTTCAAACCTGTCTGTCTGACAGCCCCTGTTACAGCAGACAGACTGTCTGGGAGATGACAGCTTGATCTGTATCTCTTTCAAAACTCTTTAGGGATGATTTTTGATGTGAGGTAGGTTTTGATCAACTGCTTTCTATCTTATATGCTCAGCTAAACAAGCTATTTGATTTTTTTTATTGTGATGGGTAAATATGTCACTCATGTTGTTGAACATGCTGGCAACAGGAGATGTAAATATGTCAAAGCTGATGGTTACAAGCCTCAGTGATATTACTGGGCTTGAATTAAAGGTTATTTTTGCATTACCTTTGGAGACATTGGCAGATAGTTCTGCCTCCTTTGAAATTAGAGACAAAACTTTGGGGTCCCATGAAATGAGCCACTTTCCATAAATATAAGATACACTGGTATTTTTCACATTTGTGTGTACTTGTAGTTCATGGAAATAACTAAGGCCAAAAAGTAGAAAAACACATTGAGAAAGGGTCTTCCATTAGATTTGTGAATTACCCAAGAGAAAAGGAGTTACAGAAACCTGGCCAGAAGTTTCTCCCTGTAAGACCTCCCCTGCTATCACCTTGGGCACCCAAAATTGCCCTACAGGAGTGAACAGCAGAACAGATTTTCACAAGGGTGGTATTTAATGAGTCAACATTTCTTATGTTCCTCTCACAGAATCACCGAATCACAGAATGGCTGAGGTTGGAAGGACCTCTGGAGATCATCTAGTCCACTCCCCCTGCTCAAGCAGGGTCACCTAGAGCATGTTGCACAGGATCACATCCAGAGAAGGAGACTCCACAATCTCTCCGTGCAACCTGTTCCAGTGCTGTGCCACCCTCACAGTAAAGAAGCTTTTCCTCATATTCAGATGGAACTTCCTGTGTTTCAGTTTGTGCCCGTTGCTTCTTGTCCTATTGCTTGGCATCACTGAAATAGTCTGGCTCCATCCTCTTGACACCCTCCCATTAGATATTTGTATACATTCATAAGATCCCCTCTCAGTCTTCTCTTTTCCAAGCTAAACAGGCCCAGCTCTCTCAGCCTTTCCTCGTAAGAGAGATGCTCCAGTCCCCTAATCATTTTTGTAGCCCTACACTGGACTCTCTCCAGTAGTTCCATGTCTCTCTTGTCCTGGGGAGCTCAGAATTGGGCACAGCACTCCAGATGTGGCCTCACCAGGGCTGAGTAGAGGGGGAGGATAGCCTCCCTTGACCTACTGGCAACACTCTTTCTAATGCACCCCAGGATACCACTGGCCTTCTTGGCCACAAGGGCACATTGCTGGCTCATGTTAACTTGTCCGCCAGGACTCCCAGGTCCTTCTCCGCAGAGCTGCTTTCCAGCAGGTCAACCCCCAACCTGTACTGGTGCATGGGGCTATTCCTCCCTAGGTGCAAGACCCTCCCTGCACTTGCCTTTGCTGAACTTCATGAGATTCCTCTCTGCCCAACTGTTCAGCCTGTCCAGGTCTCTCTGATTGGCAGCACAGCCCTCTGGTGTATCAGCCACTCCTCCCAGTTTTGTACCATCAGCAAACTTGCTGAGGGTGCGCTCTATCCCTTCAGCCAGGTCACTGATGAATAAGTTGAACAAGACTGGACCCAGTACTGACCCCTCTCCTTTGTCCACATGGCTGTGTGTGTAGACAGCATGCTCATGGACCTGCACCCTTAAATGTCAGGGTGGCTAGTGAAAAGCAGGACTGTCAAGTTGAAGGAGATCAGATTTTCTTCCAAGGATTTCATGCAGCCTGCAGCCTGCCCAGAAGTCTTTGGGTCTCACTGCCCATAATCGGCAGAGGTCAGAAGACCTGCGTTTCACCTTGCTTCACCTCTCCACCACCATCCTAGAATATGAGCTCTGTGCAGGGAGTCCTTCATGGCAAGGCCTGTCCTTTCGGTATTGCACAGTCCTGACTGAGCTCAGCCATTACTATAAAATTATTGTGAACAGTAATCTCTCCTTATCTCATTCCCATGAACCTTTCATTTTACTTCAAGATCAAAACTGGGGGAGTTAGCCTGAATCTTTAGCCCTTTCTCCACTTAAGTGATTCTGAGAACCATTTCTATAGGATTTTCTGTTCTGCTGTATTTTTTTGTTGCTTTTTTCCCTTTTCTTTTGATTTTAAAAGTCTTTTTAGTATTAAAACAATGATCAAAAATCCACATGCAAGAGAATGTCAAGAATCAATATTTACAGTCTGTTAATGTTCCCCTAACAGTCTTCTGATGTGAGAAATGGAAGAACAACTCTATCTTTTCAAGCTAATCACCATCCTTTGTTCTGGCTAGACAGTTTCCTTGCTGATAGGGTTATGTTTTGTGGCCATGTAAACTCTATATGCATGTGTTTTTGACAAGGTGTCAGGACTAACCATCTGGAGTGATATCTCGGCATATTTTTTTTTCACACTTAAAACACCAACCAGAGACAAACAATTTAATGAACATCTTGTAAAGTGATGTTTTAGAATCATATCAGCAGGGAAATGAATGTGCTAAGAATGCTGTTAAGCATGTTTCCCAGGCGGTAGAATAATTGAAGGTGTTTATTAGGTATTTGTCATGAGAACATTAACAGACTAAGAGGGTGTTGCCCTGGGAAAAAAGGGGTTTGAACTTCATTAGGACAGCATTTTTGGACCTGGTTTAATTAGTTGGATGTTTTTCCAAAATCAAAAACTAAGATGGCTTTGCTGTGGCCATGAAATATGCATGAGAACACCAAATGTAAATTTTTTCTAAATGAGTGCAAATGTACGCACTAACAGCTTCCGAATTCAGGGAGACACAAGTGCAGTTCTCAGAGAGAAGGGATTTCCCAACCCCCCCACCCCTCTCTGCAAGAATGTAATATTCTTAATCTTTTTCTCTTAAATACCGATTAGCACCACACTGGGAATGCTCTCCTCTGAATAAAACTACAGCCTTGGGTGCCTTTGGGGACTGGCACTAGGAAGTGCTCAGTAAGCAATGGCAGCAAGGAATATGCATTTTCATCTGAGGCTGTCCAAGGATCCATGTTTTGTCAATTAATAAATTTCAATTAATGGGTGCTACTGCACTAATTGGCCACTGCGCTACCAAGACCTGTATCAGTGAGTCTGTGTCTTCAGTAAAGAATAAATACATTTTTCACAGCGGGGACTCAGTGTTCTCGCTCAGTGTTTGGACAGCATCTCTCACAACAAGGTCTTGATTTCACATTTTGGTCCATTACTATGTTGTAAATATTACAATACAGATTAGACCACTATAATAATTTTCCCATGCTATAATTTGACTCAGGTACTGGAGTGAAGGCATTTGTTATGTTTACAAAATACATTTGATACTATGCATTAAAAAAATAAGGCAACAAACTATTTTTCTCCACAGCTCTTTGAAAATGTCACTTAACCTATGTCCATCCAGCATCTGTCAGTTCTGGGTCTGTTTAGCCTGAGAAAGCCCATCAGGGTGGAGTGATTAAGACATGCCTAACCAAAGGCACTTAGGCTTTGCTTTGTGACTATCATCTCCCATCCAGGAGTCAGAATGAAGAGGTAGCCATTCGGCTTGGGTATGCTAGTAGCTGGGGAACTCAGGTGCTTAGGATGAATCCAGACTGGGTTCAAATTCACCCAGTTGGGTTAAAAGTGCAACACAAGCAGGGGCCCTGAGAGCAGAGCAGCGCAGAAGCCTGCAGTCTCATAGCAGACCTCTGTCTGCATCCCTGAAGGGCAAAGGCAGATGAAACCCAGGGACTGGTCAGGAGCCCAGAGACTGGGATGCGGGATTGACTGAATGCCCAAGTCCTTCACAGTATCTTCTCTGCTCCCACGTACCTGCTGACCACAGGAGGGTCTGACTGAGTTGTGATCAGTACGTGCTCCTGAAGGGAGAGATATTATAGCTGCTACGGTGGGGATTATATGTAGTTATAACAATGCTGAGAATGCATTTCCAGTGACATTGTAATCCCTCAAACCCTTCAATGGATCAGAATAAAGAACTGTGAAGCCCTTTGAGAGTTTAGGTTGCAGTCCACAGGAAAAATTAATTGAATATTTTTCAGACAAATTTTTGCAGCAAAGAGCTCTCCACCTTAGTATCTACAGCACTGTTGGCTATTTTGTTTATGTATTGTGCATCTTATTTAAACTGTCTTATTTTTTACGGCACATTTTCTTCATCCCCACAAACTATTTATTCCATATTTATATTGTGTTTTACTGGTGGATCTGAACTTTGATACTGTTGAAATTAAAGCCCTTTCACCATAGTTTGTATTTCCAATTTCTTGTATTTGTTTTCATTAATCATGACTTCCTTCACAGGTGGTTTCTTTTATTACCTTGTTACTGATGCAACCAAACCACAATTTTTTTCCCTCTAGTACATTTACTTTTTTCTATTTGAGTTATGCCTGTTGCATTTATAAATGACCATGCCTGCAAGGCATTTGGGCACTTAGATGAGAAATGCGGATGCTGAAATCAGAGCTTTGAGACACTTGCGTCCATTTGTGATTAATTTAGGCAGCCTCCACAGCTCATGGATTTCTGTCTATCTGCACCCACAGATTCTCTGGACAATTGCATTCTGCTTCTTGCATTGCAAATAGGAAAACAAAAAAAAAAAAAAAAGAAGAATATACAAGAGTATAATAAGAAAACAAGTGGAGGGTCAAAATAGTCCTGATGTAGAGTTTTTTTCTCCACACACTGAAAGAATGATGACTGCTCAACTTAAGGAGAAGACAGATAACAAGGATTTGGTGAATGGGCAGAGAATAATGTATAGTATATAGAAGGCAAAATTGGCATTATTCTTGATCTTTTCTACTGGTAGGGAGGAGTCAGTCTACGTTAGGGAGTGGAGGAGGACTTAAAAACATATTTTCCATTGGCCCTTGGGATGTAAACAGTGTTAAATGGTGATTGACTTCCAGGCATACCTGAAACTTTGAGAAGTGTCTGTTTACTTCTCGCTCTAATGAGAGTTATAACACCAATACATTATGTAACCTCCTGACCCCAACCCAGAATACCCCTATGCAGTGGGCCATACTCCTACTCTGTCTTCTTGATGTTGAGCAAAAGGTCTAGAGAAATACAAGCGGATGGTGGTGGGTCTTACTGTACTGTCATGGAGTTCATCTAGAAGGACTTTCCATCAGCTTTGAGATGGGGTGAGAAAGGGACATGCCAGATCAGAAGGAAGAATGAAAGGACTGTGCTTGCAGCAGCAGGGCGAACTGCAGAGCTGACAGTCTGAACACTAGCTCATGTGGGTGCTAGAAGTGGTTTCTGCAAATCACCAGGAATCTTTTGACTAAGCTTGCTGGGAGCTGACAAGACAGGGCTGAGCCACACACTTTTTTCATTAATAATCCTCTTGCAGTGCCTTGAACATATAGGAGTCAAAGTATAAGTGAAGCCAACTCACAGTCCAAACCCAAGTGGGTTTGGATCAGGTTCTCTGGAAGGGAATGAGAGTTTAAAGTTTTGGACTGGGGAAGAGAAAGAAGAGAAAAACACAACTGCCAATAAACCTATACTTTCTAAAATGATGGCTATTGTGGGAGTGTATATTGGGCCCTTTGCTGTCACAGATCACTTAAGGCTTTTCCTCCTTCCTTCTTCTTTTTGGTCTAATTTGAGAAAAGCAAATATTTTCTCTCAGTGCAAGAAGTGGCACATTTTTCATCTTTCAGCAGCATACAAAGCAAAGACATTAAAACAGCAGAAGACCATAAAAAGGCAGCATGGCAGGACTGTAAAAATGAGTCCACCTCTGCCCCGGAAATGGCCCAGTTTTATTTTCTACCTGCCATGTTGCCATAATAAATAGGAACACCTTTGACCATACCTGCAGACCTGTGGGGAGAGCATTTCTTATATCTCCACTCCAGTTCAGCAAAAAAATTGAGATCAGCCTCTGTGTAGAGAAGCTCTTTTATTTTTTCTCCTGTTCAGCCTTCTTTGTTCATTATTAATCAGGAGATTTGTTATTACTTGGGCTGGATTTTTATTGCATTAGCTAACCAGGGTCAGATCCTGCCTGGAGGCAGAGTCTGTAGTAAAGCACCTGGGTAAAGCACCTGCCCACTCTATTAGGAGTAAAATCTGATCCTAAATGAAAAATCTGGAGTAAACACATTTGCTCTTCTCCTAATTCTTGTTGTATTTATCCTAGAACAATTGCATTCTATGAGTGCTGCAGGACCTAAAGCATGCTTGAGGGCAGTCAGACACAGGCTTTTGACAGGTACAAATTCCAATTCCAAATGAAATTTTCTTCAAACTTTTTTCAGTCAAAGCAAGTTATAGATTTTAGGACACCATTAAACTGCAATCCCATGTGCAAGGCACAGTGTAACAGAACGTTTTACTCAGATATATCAGTTAGGAAATGTATCCACAGGTGTGGAAAGAAGAGCATTCAATAAGAGCAATGCAAATGCCAGTCTCATGGTTCAGGGAGCCTTGATTTGTGATTTTACTGAAACTACAGTCCAGGGGTGCTGGAGTGAAAACCATTTTCAGTTTAGCTACAAAGAAGCCTGACCTATATAGGGAAGACAGGGACAGACACTTTATCCACTTCTGCAAAGCTTGGAGAGACAAGAACTTGGCTTTGTACTACCTTCTCTATCTTGGAGAAACTTCTGCTCAGTAAAACATTAAAAACCCACTTGGAAAGGGTGTTTCTCCATCAGCCTTCAACCAGACCATCACTGTCAGCCTCACCAGAGCTGGCAATTTGCAGAAGTAGAACTTTTGCAGCATTGATCTCCATGGAGAGACTGCACTGGTCTACATCAATTGAAAAGCTTGCTTCCCAGATGCCCATGGTGCAATGCTGCTTTACACCAGTGGGACATCTGGGCCTCATGTAAAGGAACAACACCTCCAGGCTATCTCTTAGCACTTCAAAGAGCGCAGACATATGCTGCAATTATGTAACATTGGTGAGAACCAGTAGCAGGTGGGTTAATTTTCATTGCTAAAGAGGCAAGTGCTATGTCTCACACACATGAACCACGCAAGCCTTACTGCAAACAGCTGCTTCTGCCCTTCTTGTCCCTCCGCCCAGTGGAGGCTGGCCACAGAGTAGAGATTGCTCACCAGCCAGTCTGGGAAGGCCTGGCACAATATAGCTGTCAGCCAGATTGGCCCTGACAAGTATCATATGCTTTACTGCATCCATTAACTACTTGCTTTGCGTACCAGCCCTGCTGTCATTCATTTGGAAGAGCAGGTGCATTAGCATCTTTGTATAACAGTTTAAGAGGCAATAAATAGTCAGATTGCCAGGTATAATTGTTATTCAGTAAGGGGAGAGATAGACAGTATTTCATTTATACAGCTGAAGATCATCTCTGCCCCTTCTTTTCTTCTCACAGCCTCTCCTCAATGTGTCACACAAGGGCGACTGTGCACTTGTTGTAAGGGCCCGACATCTGGAAGATGCCCCAGTGTTCGCATTACTCATACTTGTCAAAACCCAGCAAAGATGGTAAAATATCCCTCAGGTGTTCTGAGGCCTTGAACTGGTTTTCCTCACAGTGTAGTCAGCTAAAAGCACTGTCTGACACTGGGTTTAGGATGAAGATGTTCCAGGAATCTCCAGACAGGACTCCTGAGCTGTATTCTTGCTCCTCCAAGCTGCAAGGGACTTCTAGGGTGGACCAAATGAGCTATTTGGCTACCACACAGTTTTGTGCCGGTTAAGAGCAGCCCATAATCCTTATTTCACAGTAATGACCCAGTGGACCCAAGAGCTCACCTTGAGATTTGCTCTCTGGTTCCATATCCCTCCACGGGATAACATTCTATTTCTTCAGTTTATTAATGAACAGATTTAAAAAAACCTGGAGCCTTGACTCATGCATATGGAAGCCGAAGGCAGTTATGAGCCTATGTTGAATTAGGTGCCTAAATAATATGTGGGGATCATTCAGGTTAAAACATGTCCCTAACTGCATAGTTATACAACATCAAGTACAATACAGCCCTGATCACAAATAGCCTGTGAGACAAATCATGTGTAAGCACCCCCTGCTATTGTCTGGCAATAATACTATAAAATTAATAAACACATTTCCTTTCACAAGGTTATTAAGTAGCTATTTCCTCTGAGTCTGATCCTGAGTCAGGACATGCAACTTAAGGGCAAAGTGTTATTATTGCTAAACATTAGTGTGGAGATTACCTTTCTAAAAAGTAATCCCACCTCTGCCCTGGGTAAAGAATCTCAGTAAAGCATTGTACATTGCTCATCGAACTTGCCATCCAAGCACTTCCAGCCAACCCAAAGCGAGATACTTTGCTTACCCTGGTGTCGTTGCACACTTGCCTTTTTATTTTGAAGTCATGCCAATACAGCTCTGACTTATCTCTGATGACATCCGAGTTTCATTTAATGCACTGCTGAAGTATGTGTTCAGTTCGACTCCTTTAAGCTCATCTTGCTACTGCCATTTTCAGACAGCACATAACAGCACTTCTTGTGGGAGCAGAAGTCAGACCTCCACAGCTACTGAACAGAGATCTGAGCCCTGTGTGAGTCTTGGATTGCTCTGATGAATCAAAAGCCCTTCTAGAGCTTCTAGAAACTGCCATCCAAACTTGTAGCCTCCTTGTGTGTTACCCCAGACCCCCCTGTCTCCTACCCATGTATCTCCTGCAGACTGCTGCCGAGGCAGTAAGGGCAATGGAGGAGAGAGACACTCTGCAGTGACTCGGACAGAAACAGGAGGAGTATAAGGGTAACGGGTGATTTGCACAAATGTACCTAGGAAGATTCCCAGGGAAATCTACATGCAGAGACAAGCCAGGGTTTGGATGCAGGAGGTCAAGGAAGCAATGAGTGGAGTAAGACAAGGACCTAAAGTAAAGACAGACCAGACTGTGCTACAGTGTGCTTCTCTCCCATCCATAGCACCTAGGGTAGCTCTTGGGAGAAGAAGCTGGACTTCTGTTATACTCTTGGCCTTTTGTTATGCTCTTGCTGCCTAAAACAGGCTATTTCAGTGATCACAGATGGGATTTCTAGGCATTGCCACAGTATAAATGATAACAACAGGTAGGGTGACACTGCAGAGCTGATGGGCTTAAAGCTGCTAGTGCCGAGGACTGGGTAGGAAAAAACCCACATCTCAAACAGGATTTGTTTGGGTGGGTAACCCACCTGTGGTGCTTCATTACAGCTGCCTTGTTCTGGCTTTATGTACATCCAACTAAGAAGCTCTAAATTATTTACCAAGGCAGCAAATTAGTGCCAAGCAGCACCAGCACCTTAGCGCTCAGTGAGTCATACATAAAACATGCTTCCTTTTGTGAGGGCATGGTGTGCTGGCAGAAAGCAGGCTGAGGAGGGAAAGACTGTAGGAGATGAGGAGTTTGGGGTGAGAGGGGTGGGAATCTTCAAGAGAGCTGAATGATGAGGGGAATGATTCAAAGTCAAGTTTCTCTGGTGCCCTATGAATTATCGCAATAGGAGGGAAAAAGAGAAAGTGAAAGAAGAGAAGCGGCATCGGTTTTAAGGCTCTGCAGCAAGTATTGGAAGTGAGACTGGAGAGAATGGTTGCTTTTATTGCTCCCTCCCAGTTATGTTTTCTATGCATATGGAATATGGTTATAAAAGCCTTTGGCTTTCTGAAAAAAACAGCAGGAGCAGTAAGTAGCCCTCACCATCTGCAGGGGGGTGAAATGTTCTTTCAGCTCCACATCCCCCACGCTGCTCCCTCCTCTCACTGAAGACTCTGATTTCAAGTGTACTGAGCTCTAAACTTTTGCTCCAAAGGCAGTCACCTCCGCAGTGTGAGCAACCCTACTAGTCCTTGAAGCTTTCACATGTCTCCCAGTGAATCTTCCCTGAGGGCCAATAACACGAAGATTTTCCTCATATATAACCTCCTCAGGTTGATGAAGTCCTAACAAGATGCTGAGTTTTTAAAAATCCTATACCCTGGGAAAGGTCACTGCATCTTTGGCTGAGTCTGGAGATGGAACCAACTCATGAATTTATCTCTTGAAATAAGAAATGAAACATCTTTTCATCTGGACAAGGTTTTTTATGATTCTCAGGCTTTCTAGAAAAATATTTTAATGAAAGATCTATCAGGTGACAAGTCTGTCTCAGTGCCAGGCAGATTTCAGGGCAAACCATGCACGCCATTTTGCAAGACGGTAAAGAATTTCTCCCACTGATCCAGCAGGCTGTGGATGAGTGCAAATGATATTTAACAGCGCATGGGGGCACCTATTTAGCTGTGCCATTAATTGAATGCCTTGCAGCTAGTGTGATATTGTCCAAGGGTTTATCTTCCCTTCCCTTTGCTCAGGGAGGACTTGCTATAGCAGGGAGCTGAAACAGAACAGCAGCATGCGGACTTTTAAGAGTACAGAGTTTGCACTGTTGTCACCAAGTCCAGGTGTCAGTCACCAATCAGGGCAGCTGTGCCCCTTTCACCACCTAAGTCCTCACTGGAATAATTGGAATAATTTCCAAAATGTCCGCATGACATTGGCTGGAGAAGGCACTTCCCTGCAGTGTATGCATGTTGTGTAGGAGTGTGCAGATAATAATGTAAAGAGCTTTCTAACTGTCTGGAGGCTTCAGCATTCAAATCACACAGATGTTTTTGCCTGGGAAAAGATTTCACAGAAAGGAAAAGACTAGAGAATCATCTCCATTTGCAAAACAAGAAGAGAAAGGAGACTTTTACCAAACTCGGTATTTCTAAAGCCAATTCTGAAATAATAAGCGCAGCTCAGACAGATTTTAGATATCATTTGTCTTTGCTCTGAACCAAGTTTTTGCAGGAATACTTGAGCATTAAGCAGTTAATTAAATCCGACTGTATCCTCACAAATGCTATTAGCAGGAAAACACTCTTCAGAGTCCTAGTTTGCAGTTGGGGTTCGTGTGGGTGATTAACTCCTCTTCCCCTGCTGCCATATGATTTTCAGCAACTTCCTTCTAGGTTGTAATGAGGTTGATGATTGCCAATGCCTGTGCCTCTTTAATAAATTAATAGTAATAACAAATGTCTATGTATTCTTCATTAGGTGATATGGAAATGACTTTACTCTGAAGCCAAGATTGTTGGAGCTTGGCAGCATTTGCTGGAGGGGTGGACATGGGGGTTAGCTACTTAATTTATTATGTGTGCAGGACACATTTTCTCCTACCACCTCCTGGAGCTCTCAGCCTACTGAATATTCAGTGCTTATTTTCCCAGCAATAAAAAAAAGAAGGAGAATTCCAGTGGAATAAAGTAAATTTGGTGTTGGAAGAGCTTGAAATAATACACTCAGCTTCACCCTGCCAGGATCAAGGGGAAGGCAGAAACCTGTTCACCATCATTTATGCCTCCACCTTTTAGGAATGCAATTTGTTATCCCCAGTAAAAGCATTTGGTGGGGTGATGTCTGGAGACCTCTTTCATCTAGCAACTAGCTAAGAAAATCTCAGAGGATCTGTAAGACCTTCATTATTCAAATCTAGCAAAAAGGTACAGTCCTGATTTCTTCTGAAAGGAATCAGAGGAAAGGGAAGAGGAAACTAATGAGAATTTTGAACTCACTTCTAACGATAATTCTGAACCAGGCTCCCTTGAGCAGTTCAGAATGCTCCGTGCTCCATAATTTGAGAGGATTGACCTTCAGCTGCCTTCACCTGTAGCTTCAAGTATCCCAGTGATCTCTATCAATATGCATTGATATGTCGCAATCTCAAAAGGCGTATATAGCATACGGGCTCTGGCTGATTTTGTTCTCGGTATGCATTGACTGCTATCAACATCAATAACACCCAGTATTGATGCCTGTTGATTTCTATACCTATCGATAGGGATTGATATCGATATCAGCATTGACCATTATTGATATTGAGAGGCCTTGATGACTATCGAGTTCCATATGTACTGCTACAGAATGATATCTATAGCTATTGATCCCTATCGATAGGCATTGAAACCTCTTATCTTGTGAAAAATTTATAGCTTTTGGTCTTGGGCCAATTTTGCTCTTGGGAGGCATTGACCAATACTGACATTGATACCTTCAGATATCAGGAGACATTGGTGCCTGTTGATTTCTATACTATCAATAGGGATCTATTTTGATAGTTATTGATAGTTGAAGGCACAGTTTTCAGTTGAATATTGTGTTAAAAATAACCTCCTAAAAGAAGTAGGTACTTTGTACCATCATGTTTTATGACCGTTACATATTTCCCTTATTCCACATACCTCCAAATCCACAATGTTTGAAAGAGAAATAGAGTGATAATTTAAATACTTCTATATATTCCTACCCTGTTTTCACTAACACCTTTTCTTTTCTGTACTGTGTGCAGTGTATGCCACCTTGAGACCTTAGCTTGGGCTGTTCCCAGTGGCTAACTAACACCTGCTCTGACACACAGCTATCAAGTAACATCCCAGTCCTCTCCAGAAGTTCATTTCTTTTGTACTTAAACAAGAAATCCCCTAAAATATTTTGGTTTCACTAGGATTACTCCAGACTTCAACAGCTGAGAGCATAAGCAAATGTTGGCTTCTGGTTGCCTTCAGAATGGGTGGTGCCATTTGACTGCAGAAGTGCCGGGCAAGTGTAGTCTTTAAAAGATCACTGAATGTAAAATACCTTGTATCACCTCCTACTTCAGTTTTGTTCCTTTCTGAAGTTGAATCCAAGCTGCTCTGCCCCACAATAAAACTCAGATGCAAGTTCACATGACTAGTTTGAATATATAAAATACACAAGATGGACCAAAAAGGACACCTGTTTAATCCATCATGACTGTTGCATTATCCATCCTGCAGCTCATGAATTTCTCTTTAGGAATAGTTTTTGACAGTCAGTCCAATGACATCCCACTCAGTACAACTCTTTATACTATAGCAAAAGAAGAATCTCAAATAAGATATGGGACTGAGGTTTGCCCATTTTCATTAAAGTCACAGTAATTGTATTTGCTGTTGTGTTATTTTGTTTACTGTTTAGTTATATGGGCACTGAGCTGTCTTCTTTTTCTCTCTTATTCATTTTTGAGACGAAAGTGTACAGGGGGAAGTTAGGAAATGCTCTGAGGAAGGCAGAGAAAGGGGCTCCTGGAGCTGCATTGCTTTCTTTCTCCTGCTATAAATGTACCCTGTTGTAATCTTAATGGTTGTCCAGTCCAGGAGGTCTTCTGTTGTGCTTTTATGAGCCAGCAGTATTATAGCTTGGTTTATAGGCCATTATTCCTGATGGCTCCTTCCATTTTCAGGGCAATATATATGCTCTGTAAATGCAGCTGCTGACCAAATGGCCAGGTATAAAGCTCTGAGCTGGTTGTTTGCTGATAGGAATCAGATTTTTAAGAAAATGTGAAACCAAACTGGTTGTTTCTTCTCCTTGTCCTTATCTTAGGAAATTACTTGTGGAGTATGGAGAATCAAAAGAAGGACAGGGGAAGTGTTCTGCCTTAAAGAATGTCCTTATTTCTTATTTGTCACAAAGCCTAAGACCTAGCCAGGAAGGGAATGTAAAAGCTGAATCATCAATCTACTCTCTTTATATCTTATTTTCACCAGGTTGCTTTCAATCATACAAACCCTCAGCAATGTCTTTTTTAAAGACTCAGTTAGGAAACACACAGGAAGGAAGAGCTGGCCATGGCTGCAGCACTGATGGGGTTCACATGGATGGATTCTCATTTCTTCTTCCTAGATGAGAAATTAAAATGGTCTTTTCTCTCTGTTCTGAATTTTATGGTGCGTTGCTTCCTCATTAAAAAGCAAAAAAAAAAAAAAAAAAAAAAAAAAAAAAAAAAAAAAAACAAGCCCAATTGAATTGCTGCTGATAGAGGCTGTCCCAGAGAGAGGTCTCCATTTGGCTCATCCCAGGCAGGTACCGACAGCCAGTGCCAAAGTACAAGAGCTCAGCCAGCTCACAAATGGGATATTCTGCCACGGGAACCCAGTCTACCACATGGCTGCAGCTATCCATTCCTTGGGGAGCTCTTATGACTGTGGCTCTGCTGTTACTAGCACTGAGGAAGGATTACCTGGCTTTGTTATCCCCAAAAGTGACCATCATATTTTATGTGGCTGCTGTTCTGCTGAAAGACAGAAATAGTATCATCAACAACGGCTATAACTGAGGGAGCACCAAGTCCTCTGTGGATTTTATCAGTATCAGTATCAGTCACTCTCTAAGAGAAACCTGAGGCAGATAAGAGAGCGAACAGTTTGCCCTGCTCTCCCACTGTGTCAGTGGCGTAAATTAATCACTTTTTCTTTGATTTTTGTACTAGCTACCTGATACTGTGGCTTCTGTTTTTATACATCTATATTATTCCTTAAAGAATAAGAAATAATGTAGACTTAAAGAGAAGTGGCAATACGATTTATTTTAAACAAACTACCCTGGGAGTCATTTCCTTCTATTAAAAATATTTTCTGCACTTTTAGAATGAAGTATTTGTAGGTATAGTTCATTGCCCCATTACTTTTTTCTTGAAAATTCCTGTAAATCCTTTGATATTTGGGCTGGGGTATTGCATGAATAAAAGAGAGACATTGAGGAGAAGATAATATGTGATACATAAGATATAATGGAACTTAGCACATCCTTTCCAAGACTCTTGGCTACTTTTGCATTAACATCCTCTAAGTACCATGAGCTAGACTCAGCATAACAGAGAAACAGGATCTGAGTGAACAATTTATGCTTATGTGGTTGTTGTGAAGTTATTGGCATATTCATATAATATATCTTTCTGGGCTTTTTGAGAACATTTCTTGTCCAGTGTTCTCATTAGCTCATGCCTCCACATTACATTTAATAGAATACTTTGTTCAGACAATGAGGCCTCTTAGAACAGATGAAGTCTCTTCTGAAGAAGTAATGCCTTTCTTTTGTGCAGCAACATTAATTTGCTTGCCATCAAGCTCTTCGGGTTTTATGATAAGTGTATTGCCATGGTATTTGTACTTTCAACACTAGCATTGGGTTTAAAGATTAACATTAGAAGTCTAGCTATTCAGTCAGGGCATTTTCTGAACCTAACCCAGTGGAGGTGACAGTCAGTTCAGGTGTTAACCGTTCTCTGAACCATTCCTCAAGTATGTCGTATGCTGCCCTTACAATCTCTTCTCAGTCCCTTCAAATCTTCCCTAAAGTTGCTGGTCAGCAAAAGAATCCATCCGGCCTTATCTGAAGAAGTCTTTAATGCCATCCTTGACCTGTATCTCTGACGGCACTTCCACTGCAGCTTCATAATTCATTTACCTCAGCAGATTTGAAGCTGAGCCTTCCAGTACTTTTACTTCCCTTTCATTTTGGGGATAGAAGTGTAATCTGGTAGATAAGAAAGACATTTATTTGATACAAAGAGATAAAGAAAATCCCAGTCTTAATTCCTTCTCCAGTAAGTATTTAATTATTTAGACTCAACCTTTATCCTCTGAACCATGTCTGTCTCTTTTTAGGAAGCCAGGACTCTATGAATTTCCTTTGCTTTAATATAAATACTGGTTAATAAGGCACAACAAGAAAAATAACTCAATTGTTCAATAATTTTTTTCAAAACCCTTAATGAATTAAAAAGTCAGCTCTACATGGAGGTCTATAGAACAGAGCAGAGGACAAATAAGAAGCTCTGACTTCAACATCTTGCTGTGTGATCTTCAGCACATCCCTTAGAGTAAGATTTATGAAGCTGCTTAAATGCTTACAGATAAAGATTTTCTACAGAGCTTTGTTGCCTAATGCTCATAAATTTCATCCCATGTGTCTGGACCACCAGGGTCCTTAGGAGCTAGGCCTCTCATTTGTGAATCCTAGACTGGTCTGGGAAGGAGACCTGCATGATTCATTTAACTCCATTGAGATGGGCCCATAGTGGCTATACCCACTTGTGGACATAAAGTGGACATATCTGCCTGGGGGTTCTCAGATACCTAAATGGATTAGGCATTTTTAATGGATTGCTGTCTCGGATACAGGTGTCTGAATTTCAAAACCACCTAAAGGCAAGATTTAAATAAGAACTAGACACATCTACATCATTAGTTGTCTGAATGCCATTACAAATATGGCCCTTAACCTCTCTCCACCTTGATTTTCATTACTCTGAAACCGATATGGGTAATTATGTAAATCTGTTTTACAAGAGTTCTAAGTAGTTAATAGGTCTCATTCTCCTCTCACATGAACTGGCTTCATACCCCTGTGGTACCATCAGCTCAGAAAGAACTTGCTACTCACAGGGCCAGTGCCAGTGAGTGAAATGTGAGTATGTGATACTTGGAATAAAGTCTAGTAGTCCTTGATCTCATATTGAGTGGCTGATCTCTCCAAAGTGAAGATTTTATTTCTGGCTGCTTTGCTTAACAGTGACATGAGTACTTAAACCAGTTTAAATGACTTCTGTGGAGAAGAAGGTAATGATTTATTAAATAAGGTCATGCTGTTCCTGAGTAAATCTTCTAGGAGACTGCTTTTCCTCTGTCTCCGCATATTTCAAGTTTTACAATACCCTCAGTTCAGAGACGAAGCTGGCCTAAGAAAAAATAAAGGACTGTTTTTAAGCTTAATAATAGGTCCCACAAGTCACTAAGTCAGCAAACTCAGAGAGTGCTGTACTGAGGGAGTAGGGGCAGAAACCAGGAGGGAGGAAAAGGACAGGATAGGAATGCCTTGTATTCTTCACTAAAGCTGGTATCTTGTGAAACTACTGCCTGGTGAACTTGTGCAGAACAAATCAGACAGCTTCTGGGCTATAGACTGACCTGGCTGCTTTGAGCCTGTGATACGTTTGAGCTGACACTTTTTCCTACCAGAAGTTGGGCATATCTGAAGATAAAAGAAGATAAAGAACTTGCAGTGGGCCCTGTACACAAATGCAGAGCACTAGAGCGATGATACAACAATATTAGCCCTGCTGGTTTTGTTTTCTTCCCTCATTAGAAGCAACAACAGAGACAATGTACCTGCTGTAAACAAAAATAAATCAGAAAGGGATATTTTAGGTCACTTTTCTCTATTCCAAATGTTCTTGGCATCTTAAATATTTGCAGAAAAGTTGACATCGCAAGCTGTCTTTCCTCTTACTGATAATAATTGAATTAGTCTTAAGTAGCTTGACTTAACATTGATTAAAAAAATTAAAACTGCTTTAGATATTGATCCTTCACCTTTTCCAGATGGGAGGTAAGAACAGCTTTGCTGTAGAAATATTCCTGTTGGTTTTTCTTCTAACTCAGCTAGCACAAAATCCATATTTGTGAACAAAGAAAGCAAAGTTAAAATAAAACCCAGATGAAATTCTATAGTGTCTGTATTATACTGATTTTAGTTATCCACTGCATGCTGCTGCAATTGCTTTGGCACTTCCATTTTAATTCCCAGGGAAAAAAAAAGATGCTAGTGAGACTGTAGGTCAGACAGTATAATGAGGCATCTTGTTGCTGATAAAGAAGAGACATTTTTACTATTAGTAGTAGTAGTATCAATAGAATATGCCCAAATCCCAGCTCACCAGGATTCCTCTGTGACAGACACTGGATATATATGTTGGTAGAAGACCCTTTTTCTAGTCAGTTTGCAATTAAAATAGCCAAGATGGACAAAATAGACATCTTCAGCCTGATTTTTAGGGGTGACAAACTGAGGCAGAGAATAGTTGAGCTGATGGAGACATGGGTTTCCCACTTCACAGGGGACTAAAAGTTTTGGGTGCTAGTCATGCTTCCCACTCACCTTAAGATATTTCCTTTCGCATCTGGAAATGACAAAGCTGGGTGTAATTCTGTACAATGCAGAGCTCTCCCTCAGAGTCTAACAACTGCATGGTGCCACCGATGCAACTGAGCCAGCAAGGATCACATCTATGATGTGGGGGAAAGGCCAAGAGGCTGTAAGCTCCCTGACCAGAACTATCCTACGAGGCTGCTCTTTTTCCAATGTGATAATTTTGTCTAAAAAGTTCAGCAATTTGTCCTGGATTTCCAGACCTCAACCAGCTCACCCAAAGCAGGAACTCTAACCTCTGTTTGGTGGAACCTAATTTCTGTTCATTTTCTGCAGAGGCAGAAAAAATTCAATGCCTTTTGGAGGCAATGGATTGATGCTATCTGAGATCATTTTCTTAGCCATGGGCTGCAGTTTTGCTACTATCGAACTAAACTGAGGTAACTTAGGCATTTGTGATCATCTGAAAATACCATAAGCACCATCATGCTGTGATAGAACAGCTGTTCTCTCATCTCACCCCTTTTTGTTTACAAAAGAAGGAAAGATTGGGCCCTCAGGAAAGATAATGCCTGGTGGCAGGTTGCTACCATGAGAACAGTTCATTCATCCTGCATGTCCCCTGCCTCTGTGTCCTAAGAAGCCCCAAGGAAAGGACTAAAGCCTGTAAGAATTGTCCTTGAATGTTGCACAAAGTTTGCAGGTTAGAGACTGAGCATCTGGCCTTTGCAGAATAGTCTTGAATTCTCTGCTTTCTGCTCCATGTGCAGAAAACTTCCCAAACTATTTTGCATGAGCTGTAAAGCCAAGAGCATCTTCCCAGCTTATTTTTCTATCTCTGTAGTATTATTCCAAGAGAATGGATGGCATTTTCTTTAGGAGCAGTTTGGTACATAATGTTTCAAAAGCCCCAGAACTGGAGAACAACTTACACTGCAGCATTTTTGATTGGAGTTAGCAGGCTACACCAGCAGAATTGATTAGAGGTGTTAATTTCCTATATTAGTACTTGGCTTCTGTTGCTTCTCTTCACCTGTACTAACTGTAATTTGTGCAACTTCCTTTAGATTTGCTTTAAAAGCTATTTAAATCCTGAGCATCTCAGGAACCTGCTGTAGAATATAGATATACTTGGTTGAATTGTTATCCTGTCTCCCAGTAAGAGGGCTTTGTGCTGTTAATTACAGCCTGAAGCCATTGAATACTACTGCTGTGTTAAAGTAAGTGGAAGGAATGCTCTATGTCTCTGAACATAGGCCACTGTGCATCATGGGTTCTTTATAATCTTGGCTTTTTCTTTTTTTTGGTAATAATTTCACAGTTCTTAGGAAACATTTTGTCGTATTAAACGATGTGGTTGAAAGTCCTGCTTAATTATTGATGTGCTGAGAACAAGAGGATGAATCTAACCTACTATCTGATGGTGACTTTTCTCCTGCACAATGAACGTTTAAGCTTCAGGAATGGTGTGTTGATGAATTGATGCAGAGTTCATTGCCACCGTTCTCTTGCATATTTTATGAAGCAAGCAAATGATGGGAAAGGCTGATTTTCCTTCTGGAAATCCCACCTTTTAACAAAGACTGAGGCTAAAGATGAATTCTCTTATCCATGAGAGAAAGTTCTCATGTGAAGAATAGTTATTTTTTTCTGTGTGACCTTTAGCACTGGGAGAATGAATTTGTCCTTTTCAAAGAATATGCCTGACTTTTCTTAATTTTGTGAAAGGTGTGATGACTGACAACATTGATCCCTACTCTCCTTTGTGTTGGCATATAGGAAGAATTGCAGATACTTTCCTAAAGCCTTTCACAGCATACAGGCCTGCTGCACAAAGTCATGCTGAAGATGATCTGACATCAGTATAGAAGGTCATGGAGAGATAAATGGATGGATGTCCAATGTGATCAGCTGTCAGTTCACTGCACAGAAAGATAATTTCAGGGCTCTGGAATACAATCCTTCCCTGGGCCAGTGAAACTTTAAGACAGTGAAGAAAATTGGAAAAACTGAGCAGCTGAGGAGCTTCTCAAACAAGGTACTCTGTGTCTTAGTGGTTACGGTATCCTTTTTCTCAGGATATGATGGAATTTGAATCATCTCAAGAAGATGGAACCGGTCTCCTGCTTCTTTGATCTTGCAGAAACCCTATCCTCTGAACTATTCCAGTTTATTCAGACAGTGCTGATCTCATCTCCAGCTGTATTTTGAAAGAAAGTGAACCTGAATCCCAGCAAAGGTGCCAAGGCACGTACTACCAGAGGAGATTTCTGGGTTCTCAATCTGATGTCAAGGGTGGCATCAAAGCCCCATAGAGAGCAAGATTTAGGTCCCCAGCTTGTTAGCACCGTTCCTTTGGCAGATGTTCTTTGCAGCGTTCTGGCTTTTCTGGGTGCCGTTATGGGTTGCCCAACTTTCCACTTTGGAAAAGTGGAAGCTCAAAGTAATGGATTCCACAGTTGGGGACATCCACTAAAAAATGAGCATTAAAAGACTCACCGCTGCAAGAACTAAGTTCTTTCTGTGGACTTCCCTTTCTGTGTAGGAAAGACAATGGGCCTGGCCTACCTGACCAAAGTGTTTTCTTTACATAAGGCAATTTAGAAATGATACTATTCTGCAGGCTAGAGAGAATAAAAATGTTTCCTTTCACAGAAGGCAATTAGAAGTCAGACATTTAGCAGCTGAACCTTGGCTTAGATGGTTCTCAGCAACCTCCTCTAAGGCTGCCCTCAGCTTGACACTGCATCATGCAGTGATACCAGTGATCATATGTCATCACTGCAGGGTCAGAGAACTGAACTTGTTCCAACAAATGTAGAGATTAGAATCATGGAAAAAGTAGTTATCAGCTATTTGAGAAATGCATCTGCATGCTAAATCTTACAGCATCATGGCGAAAATTCTATCATAATGAAAAACATTAAAAAAAATGCTCAGCCTTTTGATCACAGAATCACAGAATGGTTGAGGTTGGAAGGACCTCTGGAGATCATCTAGTCCACTCCCCCTGCTCAAGCAGGGTCACCTAGAGCACGTTGCACAGGATCGCATCCGGGTGGGTTTTGAATATTTCCAGAGAAGGAGACTCCACAGCCTCTCTGGGCAACCTGTTCCAGTGCTGTGCCACCCTCACAGTAAAGAAGCTTTTCCTCATATTCAGATGGACCTTTCTGTTTGTGTTTCAGTTTGTGCCCGTTGCTTCTTGTCCTGTCGCTGGGCATCACTGAAAATAGTCTGGCTCCATCCTCTTGACACCCTCCCTTTACATTCATAAGATCACCTGTTAAATGATACTATTCTCCGCTTCAGAGCCAAGAAATTCCTTTCATTATCTACCCCTTCTTCTCTGTACCCCCTGTGCAGAGACTAGCTGGAAATGTGAAAGAACAAAACAGCTAAGAGATTACAGTAAGCATATGCCAGTGGTTCTTTTAGGCTGTTCACAGTCAAATTGGTTAACAAGCTTTGCATTACATTTTTTTATTTTAACCCATTCCATATATCAGATTTTATAATGTACCATTCAAGTCCAGTTCTCACTCAGAATGGCTACAGATTTTCATTTTGCTTTAAACTTTGCTATGACTGCTGAACATTCACAACTCTGCCTTATTGGATTTATAGATAAATACTGCTGTATCTTTTGTTCATAATTTAACTTTATTCCTTCTGGTTGCTGTTCCTTTGGAGAGACAATAATGCATCCCTCCACACTTACCATTGTGCCAAACATGATTTAGAAACCAAGAAAGGGAATACTTGCAGGTGTTTTATTCTGTCACAGAGGAGATACATTGATCTGCTTCTGCTTCTGCATGGCTATTTTAACATTTTCTTTTTACCGAGCAGGCCAAATCTGGGTTTGGACCAAGTATTAAAACGGCTTTGAACACTCGCATTTTAAACTCCTGTATAGTTTAATAATGGTAATTATTTAGAGACAAACTGATCTCCCCTGAATATACCTTCTGGAGTGTAGTTTGCCAACCCTGCTCTAGAAACTAAGAACAGGATACAATGAACAGCAAAGTAATTCAAAGCTTTTTTTTCCCTCTAGTCAGTAGGCAATGGGTGTGGTTTGAAAGAAAAGCCTATAAACCTTAATGGAAGAGAAGACATTCTTAAACTAAACAACCTACATATCTTTCTTCACTCAAAGAGCTAGGGAAATTAGGTAACTCGAGGGGGGTGAGGAATGTTAAGAAACTCATGTCTGATTTCTCTTTATGAGTTTTCCAGTTTTGCCAGCTTGTGTGGCCCTAAAAGAGCATGTGCAAGGCAAAAAGGCCCTTCCATACTGTCATGCTCATGATGTCAGACCCTGATGACGTGTAGGTAGAACTGGAGAAGGCTACATGAAGATATTTAAGATGATTCAATAGGAAGGAGGAAGAACAGTGGCTGGACTGGATCTCTTCATTGCCATCTGCACAACCACTCGTCCTGGTGCAGAGGCATAGCTCTAGCTTTATTTTGTGAATGCTGGGTTCTGGAGCTTAATGGTAAGCACAGTTGAGAGGAAAGGGAAGGGAAATACAGATGAATTTCACTACCATAGATAACAAGTAATAGATTCTATATTCTATAACCTGTTCTTCATCCACCACCCTCTTTAAAGCCCGGCAATGCCAAGCATGGCGTATTTTGGAAACCAAATCTGAAAAACCCTTGCTTAAACCCTGTTTTATATCCCTCTATCTATATATATATCTATAAAAATTTAAGCAAGAAAGATGAGTGCTTGAAAGCAACATGTTTGATTGTGTTTCAATTCAATCTGTGTCTGAGAGAGATGAATTTTAAGCCTGCCCTTTTGAAGAAAAACGAACAAACAAACATCCTCATAGAATAACTACAGGAAGCTGAGAGTCTGAGACTCATAACAGTTTAAATGCTTTTTTCATTTGACACATCTGTTCTGGGATTGCCCCTTCTCAGGAGCTGGGCTGAAGCTGGAATTTTCCAGTGCCTCTGATCTGGAAGCCATGCTCAGGAACATCTGACACCTTGATGAGGGCCTGAAAAGGTTGAACAAGACATAAACCATAAGTGTATAAAACAGCCTTAACCTGCTGGCTGTAGGAGCAGAGGCTTTGTGTGCACGGATCAAGCAAGGACAACTGAGCCGACCTGAGGATGGGACTCAGGAAAATCTGGGACTGTTTGTTCAGACTAGCTTGCCCAGTGATGTGCTACAGCTTGGCACACCACATGGTGAGAGCACCATGAACCAAATAATACCTTTCAGCTGACAGTGGCCTCTCTCTCCCCCTGTCATTTATGGAATAGCAACAAGTGAATATTGACCTTTCTAGAATTAGCTTAATGCTGGCACACAAAACTCTTCAAAATGTGTCACCAGTCAGGTTTGCTTTCTTATGTCTCCCTGAGCTGCTGTGTCAGAGTTGAGATGAACAAAAGAAAATAGCTCATATACATATACAGATATATATACATATATGTGTATATTCATATAAAGTAGATTGTGGTCAAGTATTCTATGTTAACGTATCTTAGTTTAGGAGTTTGTTCTTCTGATTGGTTCCCGAAAGTCTGAACATCATGGTCCTTGCAGCACTGTGTTAATCAGATGATTTTAAAACGGGGGAAAAAAAAGAAAGAAAAGGTAAAATGAACTTTGATTGACTTGTTTTGCTGTTAGGGGACTATACTGACTTGTATTTCTACTAGTTAGTCCAGATACTCAATTTTTTTAGTGTTATTCTTAAGTCATACTGAAGATGCCTAGAATATATGGATATGTTTTCCTTTTTTTCTGAGTGTATGTATAAATCTAAATAAATTTATATACTTAAACTGTCAACAGTATAACTGTATATTAATCTAGATGGAAAGACATCATGAGTCTATTTCAAAGAATGGAGTTAAAGTTGTTATTGGAATGTATATAGTGAAGTATCATATGTCAATATTGCCTGTAACTGAATGCATGAAATATAAAGGCAATAGAATATTTATGTAAAGTGCTTAAACTGCTTATATGCATTCTTTTTCATTTTTAAGCTTTTTTTAACTGCTGTGTCCTTGTCAAGTATTTTGTATAAGGATGACATTACTTACAATGTTAGCTAACTGTAAGTTAGAAATGCTGGTTTTGTGGGAATTTAGATAAACCACACAAAGTCTGAAGGCTTAGCTGATACTTTTTGGTTTAGAAACTGGGCTGGATATCTGCTATAATTGGCTTTTTAAAGAGATATCTAGGAAGAAGGCTTTCTGTGAAGAAAGCTGAAATTGTTAGATGCAGAGATGAATGTTTATTGCCTATTTTTTTGTGTGTGTTTTCAGCACGTGATAGTGAAATATGATGGAAGTTTAAGATAAAGAGTTTCATTTATTATTCAGAATGAAAATTATTTATGGTCAAATCTCATTTTAGCTAAAATTATTTCTCTTTCCCATCCCAAATTTTACTTGGAGAAGTCACAGTTTTCCTTATATTAACTCCCCGCCACAAGCCTCTGTATGTTTTTAAAAGTCCTACTTTGCTTCTATATGTGTTACAAGCTGTTTTAACTCTTTCCTTTTTTTATTAATTATCGTGATGAATTTTATTACTTTGTGATTCTAGCACCTGGCTGTGGATGAAAACATATTTTGGCCAAAAAGTACATGCAGCATTAGGACATTGCAGCTGAAATTGTATCACTCCTTGTCTTTCCTTATTGGTTGCTTTCCTTTTAATTTTAATCTACTCATAACAATAACACCAAGAGACAGATTCTTATTAGATGAAAACCACCACATTTTCAGCAAAGTAGGGGAAGAATATCAGCCAAGAAAAGGGCCTGTTTCTTTCATCATTAGTATTGAAGATTGGTGTCTAAAGGCAATTTAGGTCCAAACTTTCATCTGCAGAAAACAAAATGATAAACCACCTGTCAATAGTAATAGCTGTGTGTCTTTTAATTTCAAATAAATACTGTTTAAAATTAAAATATTCTCCTGAAAGTGTAGAAACCCAAGCATTATAGCAATGATTTAGAATAAGTCATTAAGTAAAAAAGTGATGGGAAACAATCACTTAATATCACCTTTATCACTCCGGTGCCTAGTCTGACTGTTGGAAACTGGTGAAATCGAAGTTGCAGTCAAATGGAATGGAGGGAAGAAAAAACTGGGGCGTTTCATGTGTTTTATCCCCCCCCCCCCCCCAGTTAATAACAAAAGCAGTAAGTCCTTAATTGGGGCAGTGAATTCATGTATTGAGCTGCCCTGCCTACTTTTGTTTACTTGTCTAAAGTGACAGCTCTGAGCCGTGCAGGCCTGGAGATCTGGGATGTAGGCATCTGGTGCACACCCAAAGGCTACGTTTACACCTTCCGGCTTGAAACTCAGGAGTGAACAAACATATACGCAGCGTGAAAGATAAGGCGACCCAGGCCCTGGATGGAAGCAATGAGCCAACCAAATTGCCAGTATCGGCGCTCCCAATACAGCAATGGCTTCTCTGGCCCCAACGTGAAATGCCATTGACTTTGGAAAGGGTCTTGTGATTTTGTTCAGTGGGAGGGTCTGTGAATCGCTTGCATTCCTTCATATCTGTACCTACTAGGGAGTGTGGAGACCTCTTGGATCCCTGAGATCAGTCTGTGATTTTTGAATATTGCTGAATATATGCTCTTAGGCAAGTGGCTTCACCTCTGAGCCTTGGACTGTCTGCTAAAATACAGACATTGCAAGACTAAAGCAGCAACTGTAATGTTGCAACCAGGGAGTGCTTTAAGATGCTCAGAGGATAACTGCACCAGTAACACAAAGCATTGCACAGCATATGAAACTCAGCTTCTCTCCTTGGTGTAGCTTTCTGCAGGTGCAGCTTTCTTTCAGGTGGCTTTCTCCAGTTTGATCCTGGACTGGAATAGTTGGTTTGAGTTTTTGGTTTTTTTAAATGTGGATTTCCACTTCACATCTAGAATTTGATAACTGAGCTGGTAAATTTCTCCTTTTCTTTTCTGCATTCTATTAAGGAAGCTGAGTGTCTTTGGGGGACTGTGACAGGTTGAGTTAAAAATTACTATAATTATTGTGATCTCTCTGGAATTTGAAGTTGTGCAGTTTATGCCTCAAGGGGCTTGAATCCTTGGAGAGCCTATTTTTTGGGACAGCGAGAGCTGTGAAATATACAACTCCTGATTTGCACTCAAGATCAGAACTTGATTTGTATGGTTAAATAAAAAAATGCTGATTTATACAATTTGTTCCTGGGTCATAATTATGGTCTGGAATTAATCGAATAGCCTGGAGGTTTCTCTACTGTACATGGTAATGATTACTAAAAATTGATTCTCTCCTATATTTCTTTATTAACTTATCTGAAAATGACACATCATGAAGAACAGCTTTAAATATTGCTGTGCTGAGCAACTTTGTAAATTGCAATTCAAGCTGTTTGCATTGTTTTTTCTTTCTTTCCTGACTTGTTTAGGTAATTTATTATTTTATAAGAGCCAGAGGTATAAGCCTATCCAGAAACACAATGTTTTTTTCTATGTTTCTGACTAAGGACATTGCTCTTTTAGCCTTCAGGATCAGATATACACGCCTTACGGACAGACACAGCTGGATCACACTCTCTCTATATATCAGGACTTTATATGCCCAATGGGTTATTGTGCCACCAAGCATACCTAGGCCAGCTAACCACGGGCTGTGTGTACAGAAGAGTGGGTGAAGTTCAACCTACTTCCAGCTGCTTTGGAAACTTTTTTTAAGCTATTCAGACACAGGATGGAGTGAGTTTAATGCACAGCTATAGAGTGAGACCTTTGTTACCTTTTTACCTTCATTACTTTTCATTAGTTATTATTTTGATTTCAATGGCCTATTTCTCTCTACTAAGAATCTGTCTCTTGGTGTTATTGTTATGAGTAGATTAAAATTAAAATTCTCTAGACAATCTCCTAAATCTGGGCTCTGTATTAATCCTTAATAAGCAGTTGTCTGTTGCAAACACTGAACAGGCAGTACTGCAGTTACTGGCTCCCATTTCTCATCTGAGCTGTATCATTGGGGAAGCATGGACTGTGAGGGCTTGTGTCCCCTTGACCAAATCTTGTGAAGTCTTTGAAGGCCTCCAGAGAGGTAAAACCACTCCGATGTTAAGGCAAGATATGGACTGGTTACATGGACATGCTCTGGGAGAAGAAAGAGATGGCTGAGGACAAAATCAGCTCCTCTGAAATTAGAAGGCAAACCAGAATGGTGGTATGTTGGTGAATGTGCTTAGAGTCTGCCCAGGAGGAATTGCACAGGGTGTGATTACTATTTCAGGTGTAGATTGTGAATTACACTGAATATTTAAACCTCGGGGAGAAGTAAATCCCCATCAGGACATAGCTGTTTGGAGGAAAATCTCCACTTAAACTTTGAGTTGGCAGGAGGAAAGGAAAAAGAGACAGAGAGTTAATTGCATACGTTGATTTTTGTTTTGTGACTGGCAGTCAGCTCCCTTGTAAAGCTTTCATCCGATAGTGGGACATAAACATGAACATCTAATGTAGCCAGTTAGCAGAGCTAGTATTTCAAGAATTAGAACCAGAGGGACCGTAGTGTACATTCGTTGTCTGACAGCAATGGTCTCCTGTCCCTTTTGTCCTTGAGACAGGCAAATAGATTCTAAGACCGAAGTAATGTTACTGCTATCCTTTTGTTACTATTATCATATATGTTAAAGTTTTGTGATTGACATTACAGATGTTTCTTCTCATGCTCTGCAAAGCACATTCTGGGAAGGTTTCACTTCAAGCTTGTTCAAATGTTTAATTTAGATAAAAGTTGACCATGGCAAAAAGAAAAGAAATTCATTATCTTCCATAGTATTATTTGAAATACTACTATTATATAGAAAACCAAATGAGAAGTTTTCAGACATACTGAAAATTAGACATTTGACCTTATCTAGGCAAAATTTTTCCAGTGAAACTTCCCAGCCAGTTACTGTGAAACTTTGCATTTCACCATATCAGCATTTTCTGACAGACTATTATTTTACTGGGAAGTTTTCATCCAGTTCCTTCATTTGCATTGAATATTCTGAGTCTAATTCCTAAGAAAACAAAAACATTTAAAATGTATGCGTTCCAAACCTATGACAATATCCCAGGAAAGGATAAGAAATGAGGGAAATACTCTGTGTTTTCAGTTGCTCTGGAATAATAATTATAATTAATAGATTTAAGTGGATTTCAACCAAGTTCTCTTGATATCAGTTTGACAAGGGAAGAAATGCCCTGTTTGTGACCTCAGTAGGATTTGCTTTGGCTGCCTGTCAAAAGTGATGAACTTCTTATATCCTTCACCTCCAAAATTCATATAAGACCTGGCAATCCCTGGTGGCTGCTAGCAGCAGCAGGCCAGACATGCTGCTCTCAGGTCTGTCATCACTAAGAGGGCAGATCTGAGGCCAGAGCACACACTCAGTCTCTTTATCAATCGCCAAGATAATGAGCTGCTGCTAACAGCCAATTCTCACTCTTTCTCAGAGTGGGGAGAGCGAGGCTTCTGAGAAGACCTTGCCTTTTGAAGGACCTTCTCCTCTGTGACAGCTGAGCCCTCCTCGGTATGCCTAGTGTTCACCACAATGTCTCAGCATCTGAGGGGCTGGAGGGGTTTCTCATCCCTTTACACCATTGTATGTTCACATATTCCAGTTCCAGTCAGAGGAGCTGATTTTACTTAATGTCTTGATGGCAATCTCGCTGTCTGTGCTTTGTTCACTGTGTATAAGTTGCACACTGGCGTTTCCTTGGCTCCTCCAGTTGGATCTGCTCATGGTCCGCCCTCCTCGTTAGTGTAGTCGGTTGCTCTGAGTAGGAAAGGACCAGGGCAAAGTTAGAGCAGCTGCTCATCCCTATTACTAGTGTTGACTTTTACCAAAGTCATTTCAAATTGCATTGGAGAGAAAGGGCTAAATGTGAAGAGACGTGGAAGCAAAGAGAATTTGGGTGTGTTTGCCAGCAGCTGAAGAGGCTTGGCAAAGTTTTGCCTACTGCTTGGGACAGAGACAGAGGAAAGAGTACGCCATATGTTCTTATAAAGCTGAGCCTTCCTCCTACATTTTCAGCCTAGGGAAATGGCTTGGTGGGATGTGAGAAACTTTCCTTCTGTTTTACACCAGAGAAGTACGAAGTTGTCAGAATGCTCTGCTCTTTTTTCATAGCTGAACAGCAGAAATAAAATGAGACTCAATTCCTCTCTGGGATGTTCATAGAAAATTAGCCCAGATTGTCTTTCTGACACAAAGTGAATCTAAACAGTATTTAGGTCCCCCCCCCCACCCCCAATGCCATCTCTTTCCTCTTATTAGCCCCTCTTATCTCTGCTGCAGATTTCCTGGCTCTAGAGATACACACAAGAAGCACAGCAATAGCATTTTTTTTTCCTGTTGTTGCCGCCACTGTTTTGTTCTATATAAATGTAGAGGGATGTCTTTGATTGTTTATCAGATTTAATGCTCTGGGCAATGTTAGCACTGAGGCTATCAAACTGTTAAGTATCTGATTCTACAGAATGTCTTCAAAGAGGTGCCAAGATATTTGTGTGTTTCTTGACAGACTTAGATGGCTGTAGAGGACATTCATCCCTTCAGGCAGAGCTGAGGATCAGGCCCTAATTGGTGTTAAATTTAGGACAAACAGTCACCAGTGTTTAGCAAGGATATGTTTTTGCTGGAGAAGAAGGAGCTTCATGCTGTGTTGATTGATGTTGATTTCCATCCCATTATTTCAGGATGTGCGCTACACGCTATGGAGAGGCCAATTATCAGAGGTTGTTTAAAAGACACATCTCTGAGTGCTGGGATTTATTATTAATTCAGGGGGTTATGCTTTTGCCTTTCCTGTGATCTCTATTCTACCCACAACCAGAAGCCACTTGTTTTGTGTTTATTTCCCAGTTTCCACCTTGGGATATTTTGCTTGGCTTCCTGTGGAACTGGATTTTATGCTTCATAATGAGTTACACCATATTTGGAAGAGTTTTCCCCTATGCGACATCACTGTTCCCAGAATCTCAGACATGGGCAAAAGAGTAGCAGCAAGAAGACACCCCAGAATAGTAGCTTATATAGCAGAGGATGGTCCTGAAGAAAATACAGGGAATACAAACATTTGGTTCAGTTCAAATGGAGCTAATCAGCACAGAATTGTAAATATTCTCTACTGGCCAAAAAACCAAATCAAAATAAAACAAAAAACAACCAACCACTACCAACAAAAACCCAACCATCCTGAAAGAGGGAGAGAGAGGTTGTGATGGGTGCTGTTCCACTCAGGGCATTCCCCTCACTCCCATTACTTGGCATAGAAGAGATACTAGCCTTCTAATTTTTTTTTTTTTTTTTTCCAAAATACTAAGTGAAACTTAATGCCAGTTTCAGTCCCTGGGAACATTAGTCAGCAAGACATTTTCTGAGGTTGTGGGGAAAAAAAGAGTAGTTGGTGAAGGCTGCTTTAAATCGAATACTTCCTAGTGGAAGAAGCGTGGAGCAGCTCTTTGCCAGAGGTGAGTCACATTAGCTAGGGTGCCTGAAGGTGTCCTGAATCAGCCAGCCCAACAACCAGGGTTGCCCCACTGAGGGCTACAGCTGCCATCCAAAAGGGATTGTCATGAGGCAATGCCATCTGCATCATCCTGCACCAGGAAGATTGGATCAATACGTCTCACTCTTCCACCCTCTGCTCAGACCTCGCTGCATTCTCCAAGCTCATCAGGTTCTGATTAAAACATTTATCCAGGTCTCTGTACATGCTAACTAATTAATAGGCACAGCATCATGGTGAGGATGATCAAAGCAATATTATTATCCTAATTTAACACATGTGGGCATAGAAGCAGAGGGGGATGTTGAACTAGTGTTACAGTGCCAGGCTCCCACTCTCACAGGGAGCCTGCCCCAGCTGTATTCTTTAACATGGGGTGTGGATGTATATATATAGTAAGTAGTTAGCACAGGAGCTGTCCACTGGATTTTCAAGATGCTGACCTTGCCCTAAGCCTTTGCTATGGTCCACAGATGTGGAACTGTTCAGTCATTCTGAGAATCACTCAGTCTTTCCAAATTTCAGTCCATCCCTAGTGCATCATGTTTCATCCCACCCAGCTGACTTCATTATGTTTATAAATGCAATCCTATCAGTGCATGGCCAAACTATATTCAGATTGCTTTTGGTAAAGTCCCACATTCTGAGCTGCCTCTACAGGGAAGACTTTTGTGGAGAAAGAAATGTGAGGAGAAATGAAATCAGTCAAAGCAAATTCCCTTTAAAGATACTAAAGACTGAGAGAGGGGGATTTTAAAGCCTATTTTATAAAATATCTTCAGAAAGAAATTCATTCGGTTCTACTCCGCATGATTATCTAAAGCAAACTGTAAAAAATATCACACTTTCTAACAACTCTTCTTAATAGAGGAATTTGGATCAATCTCTCTTTGCCATTGTCACTGGCCTCTCTGGATGGGATTTGCCCTGTTTCCTTTACAGTTAGTGGACAGAAACAGGCATTTTCAGAGCACAAATCATGTAATCCAAAAATAAGTCAGGAGAATTGCACCTTAAAGAGAGTCCTATTTCTCTCCAGGGACCATAAGAAGAACAAAGGGGAACTAGTTCAGATAGAGCTGTCTATACTGAAGATCTTGAAAATTAGATTAGATGAAATCTACCCTGTATTAAACTGCTTTGCTGATTTCCTTTGTAATGTCAGGAGTTGATCCAGTCAGTGTCAATACTTCCATGGACTCTGTATCAGGCCTTTAGTATTAGCCCCAGCAAGCCCTTCACACACATTAGCTCTTGGCTTGTTCCTTCTGATTTCAAAAGACCTGTTCGCCTGCCGTAATATTCTATTTCCAACCCCAAAGCCTGTATTGCTACGTTTATAAACTGCTTAGGCATCCTTGGAGTCTCAGATCTCACAACATGGCTGTGATCCTTGCGATGGCCCTACTGCAATGTTTTGGCTAGCTAATGGTCACATCGCGCAGTAACCAACAGTTTGTAGGCTCATCTGGACTTCCTGGTGGCACTTTATGAGTCCCTAGCTATCCCCTCATACTCAAGTAAATGAGTATCCTCTAAACATTGGAAGTGCGGAGGGCATTGCCATAATAGGTCTCCAGGGTTTTACAATGCAGTTTTATTTCGTTGCTAAATATAGCTGCTTACTTCTTATTTGCCCAAGAGAACTGAACATATTGTTTAAGGGCTATTTTCTTTTTTGCTTTGCCAGGCAGAATATATGTGTGTATGTGAGTCCGTGTTTGTGTGTATACAGTATATTGAGCAATTTCGGTGGCCATTTGCCAAAGTAGATAATGTTGTAGCTTTAGTGTCTGTTTATTTCTCCTCTCTCTTCCCCAACCCCATCTCTTGCCTCCCTATTGATTTAGTGCAGCCAGTGAAGTTTTACAGCCTGCATTTAAGGAGGCCGCTGTTTGAAATCCATGAGGGGCTGCTAATCAGAACTAACTGCAAGCATCAGGTGAAGCAGGCATCCCTGTCCTGGCCTATTGGCTTAAAAGAGCATGAAGGGCTAATTTCATGGCTGATAAAGCTTTCTGTCAAGGAGGCCTCCCAAACAAATGAACATTGACTTTTCTTTACAAGGGATATAAAAATGGTCTTTTATCACAACTGCCTGCTTATGCAAGGTAAGGAGTCACATCCCTGCTGGGCTACCACTAGCTACCTTGGACTATTTGGGAGCTTGCTCAGTTCCCCAGGAAAGATTTCCAAAATTATTTAGGAATCTAAATTCTCTTCAAGTGCTCGCTTTCCCCTTGATTTCCTGAGTATTTATAGTTTTTGATCCAGATGTGATAAAGAGTCTAAAAAAAAAAAAAAAGCAGAGTCAAACAGACCAACTCTTTCTGTAACAGCTCCTTAGGCATTTCCTAAGAAACCAAAAGGATTTTAGATGCTTAAATAGGAACTGGGTGCCTAAATCCCTTTGAGAATCTGTATCTTTATTGCTTCTTTTCTTTCAGTTTACCAATTTAAATACCTCCCTCCCTGTTTTGTCTGACTGACCTCATGCTTGCCCTCTTAGCACTACTACCCTTCTCTTTTCTTGCCTGACCAGGGAGATGGTCTTTGACTTCTGCTTGGAGAGAGCACACCTCTTCCTGCTCTTCTGACAAAAATGACACTGATTATTTCAAAGTACATGACTTCAGGGACTTTCTGTGAGAGGGAATTAAGCCAGCTTGATATCATTCAGGGGTCCTTCTTCCATCCATTAAAAGTCTTTGTCATCGGAAGCAGATGCCATTTCTTAGAAGTATCATGTAGCAAGTATTTGAGTGTGTGGTTAAATACTGATGCTTTCAAGAAAATCATCTAGTTGCATAAAATTAAGCAAGTGCTTGCATACTTCACAAAACATGGTCTATGAAGCTTTCAAAACTGGTATCATTTTTCTTTTATTCTTTCGTATTTTGATGAAATGTGATTTCAGCCAGCAATACAGACATTTCAAGGACATGCTCCCTGCTTTTAATACTGAGCTCACTGCATTTCCCTTTAAGTTCTTCAAAGAGAAAAGTCTCCTCCAAATCTGATCCTGATCTCTGCTAATCTTAAATTCATCATTTTTTATGAATGTTTTTTAAAGATCCTCCTAGGGCTAGTTTGCACTACAAAGGTCACACTGGGAGAGATATGTTAGCTAAGGCCTCTGGTGGAGGTCTGATTTATTCTGGCAAAGGACTTTTGCATTTATAGATAAATTACCTGTCTGAAGGACAGACACTTTTCAGTCAAAATGTTTATTTTGCCAGTGTACCTTCATTTACACAGAGGGGGTTTGCCAATAGAGTGTCTATATGTGATGCAATTTTCTTTCTCCTGCAATTCTTCAGCATAGCTGAATGTTATAGTATGGACATGGCTTTCAAATTAGGATGTTGAACAATTTCAGGAGCTAGTAGTAAAACAGTGTAAGTTTTTCACTACAGATCCACAGGGCTTCTGGTCTTGCACTTAGGGCAGTCTCCCTGTTAGATCTAGCTGCACACCAGCTTGTTCAGGAACAGGAATCAAAGGCAGCTGGATGTGTTGCAGATGACTGTACATCACTGGTTTCAGAAACTGGTTTGTCTTAACCCTGCCAACCTCTGAGTCACCTGACTTCAAGTGAACCTTGAATCTAAATTGTATACCAAGTCATTTTTCTTGCCATACTTCTTGAATGGTAAGCTTGAATCAGGATTTTTTTCCCAGCTCTTTCTGCCTATTGGTGGCATTGTGTATATATACTCGTTCCTCAATACAGAATCAGAAAAATTCATGTCACAGAGGCAGACAGTTCTCACAGGACTAGATGCAAGTTTTGCCAAGACCTTTGGGATATTTTGAAACAAGAGACAACAATGCATTTAAATATCACATACTCAAAAACTTTTTAGAATCGTATCTATATATATGAAAAACTGTGTCCCAAAACAGGCTTGGATTTCTACTGCAAAAAATGCTATTGTTAATAAGGGACACAGCCACACATAGTAATTATAGTTAGGGCTGTTAAAAAGCATTTACTTTAGGCAGAATTTTGTCCCAGGGTTTTAACTGTTCCACTTATAGGCTGTCTTAAGATGCTGCTCATTGGCCTCTTCCATTAGAGCAGAGCTCTCTTTTCTTTGTTGTAGACATTGCTTTCCAGTTAAATTAACACACCATTTTTAGGCAAAAGACATTCTTGTGTTTGTGGACTGTTTACTGCCTCCTTTGCTTTATGTTACAGCTGAGAATTGAAGGCAGCCCGTGCAGATCGGCATAGCTCCATTGAAACAAATGAGTCTCTGGAGTACAATCAGTGGTCATTATGTGCCTGGATAAGTACAGTGACACTTCTGAGAATGTCAGATAGAAATACTGGTCCTTATACGACCTGCAGAACAGACAGACATACTGAGATTCTGCATTTCTGGTGGTTAAAATCCACTAGGTTCAAACATATTTCCAATTCCCCTCACCTTTAGGACTTTTCTTTATTTTTAGCCTTTGCAAAATCACAAAACTGATTGAAACTTAAAACACCTCATGGTGAGAAGACAGATATGATTACAAATGAGAACATACCACCCCCAAGGAAACCCGAGTTTCCCCTTTCATCATGATTAAAGAATGCTACATATGAGAATATTTATGGTGGAGTTTATGTCTTCGTAAATTGCTTATGATTATGTAGTATATACTTACATTCTCTGGAGAAATACACTCTCCTCTTTGCTTCTTCTCTCCTCTTTGCTTCTTCTCTTTCTGTTCTATTATATCTTCTGTAATATGTTAGTACAAGGTGACTCTTAAGGTTTGCTTTGAACCAAGAATATCTGGGAGGTAGGGCTAACATCACTTTGGGAAAATAAACTTGCCTTTGACTTTTAAAAAGCTGAGAGGGAAAGTAATAGCAAGACTAATTAGTTCTAATTGATGTTTTTTGTTTATTGTGGGTTCATCTATCCTTCTTGGAAAGAGTACTCTGTGAGTTGGAGGCGGTACAGCTTACACGGTATTACTTTACAGATTTTGTTTTCTTACTTGAATACCATTTTGTGTGTGCTGTAATCATTCTTATTTCTGGTTATTTGTGTTGGAGGCAGAGCTGGAATCTGCAGAGACAATGTAGAACTTGCAGCATGTTTCCTTCCTGGGCTGATGAATATGTGCTAGAGAGGGATGGAAAAGTGTGATAGTTCCTATGGTTCCCAGGCCATATGTGTGCTTAGGGTGGGTATCAGACTAATGTTTGCCTTCAAGAGAGTCACAAGTGATTTAGACTGCATGGGCTGCAGGACAGCCAGACACTTACTCATAAGGCAGTCAACAGACAGAAGTTGGTGTCACTTCTCAGGGACCTAGAAGGATCTGAATATGGCACTGAACAGGAGCTGAGCAGCAACCTTAGTGAAGGGAAACCTGACTCGCTCATCACTTCCACTAAAGCAAGTGCCTTAGTGTCTTTTAGATGCTGTAATAGGTGGTAATGTGGTGTGAATAGGGCCCTTGTTCCAGGAAGCTGCTACTTCTGCTCAGTGTTTCTCCCAGCCTTGATCAAACGGGCAGCAGATGCTGTATCCAGTGCTTCCATAAAGCAGACAGAATCACCTCAACATGCCACCACTGATTTTGGTGCACCACTATGACATTTTGTGCAATGAGCAAGAAAATGATATTGAAGGACTCATTTGGATTTCTTGACAGTGACCACTTGCCATAAGCCAAGGTTAAAAATATCTTTTCATAGGTAATATATACTGACTCCTCTTTTTGGCAGTCATGGTAACTTTTATGCGTTGAGCTCTGCCCATTTTCCACCTTGCTGATTTACCCAGTTCCCAGCGAAACCCCTGGTTTGCTGAGTGTGACAGCTTTTGCAATTTGCCTGTGCAGTTTGGAGGCCAGCAGGAGAAAGGAGTGATCCTTGACAACACCTCAAGGTCCTCTGTTTCCAAGGCATAAATGCAAAGCAATCTCAGTCCAGCCCTTTCTCAGGAAGGTGCATGAACTGCAAATAAGCTCAGTCCAGTCTATTTCCAATTGCCCTTCTGAGAATACCCAGCTTTTACATTGCTCGTGTTTGAGTTAGATGTGATTGGAATAAAGGAAACAACTCTGTAATACCTATAGATTTATATTGCAGCATGTGACAGCAGCCAGGCAGGTGCACTCTGAGAGGAATATTTTATTCCACTTCCTTCTGACTGCTGGGATACCCTGACTGGGACATGGCTGAATTGTTTAAATGCAAAAGCCCAAGTTTTGTTTTTAAAAAAGTTTAGTAAAGCCTAAAGTGAATTAGTGGCCTATTTGTCATCCTGGCATGGAATGCATTTTCCATCTCTCCTCCTGAAGCTATTCCACTTAGTATAAATAATGGAATATTCAGTGAGCCACAGAAAGAGACTGGATTTATAGCCTGGGGGGCTCCACTGGGTGTGAGACAGCCCAGGTGAGTAGCTTTATCACAGGGGTATTGGCTATTCTGAGTATGGTCTGAGAAAATTGCCATAAAGCATTTTGGCTTTGATCCAGTTGGCCTTTTTCAACAGAAAAAGAAATATCATGGAAAATTTTTCATCAGCTCTATTATAGGCATGCAACACATGTGACATTTTGTAAGGAAATGGGAATTAGAAGAAACAGCATTGTGATTGCTACTGTGTTGTATAACATGCCTCTCACTGAGCTGGGCATTTCTAGAGCAAAAAGAACAAGGCTTTAGCCTGAATTGTAACAGACTCAAATCTTTGTGAATTGGAAAGGGGTCCAGGACACTCCCAAGCCTGGGAGTTGTTTATACCAGAGCAGCTTACACCAATAAGAACCAGAAAGTGAAACTAAGTAATAACAGAAACTGAGATGGACCAGTTTGATTCTACTCTTCTGAGCCACAGGACGTACAAAATAGAAGCCAACAGAGGTGATGGGAACTCTTTATTTAAAATACACATTGTATATCTAACGATTATTCATATCTAAACATCATTTTTTTAACAGATAATCAAACTTTTTTGAGAGAACAGAGTATCTACAAAATAAATAAGAGTCCTAAAACTGCATAAATCACACAAGCATCGCTGCCTGCAGAGGTGCGAGGCAGACCAATAGATATATCTTCAATTGTAATAAATATTAAATAAAAGGGATTGAGAATTCCAGAGTAAAAGAGAGGAAGGTGAATAATTTTCTGTCAGTCTGGGTTTAATATGAAATTCATCATATCTCCAAAGTTAAGGCATATGTACTTTCCTTGCAATTATCATTACAGCTAATTAACAGCAAATGCTAACATACACCAGTTGTATTTAAGAGGTGATAATGCCAAGGAGGCATGGGGAGGAAGAGAGATGTAATTTTTTAATACCCTCTTTGCCTTAAGTCCACATGGGAACCATGAATAATTGATAGTAATGATGGTTAACCCTGAGCCCATCAAAAGGGATCTTTACATGTTATCCGTTCCCCAGCGCTTCCAGGCCTCCCCCATAACAGCTTTTCCTGATATAGAAGGTGGCTTTTTGAGGCACCAGGCTGTGATGAGATTTGTTACCACCAATTAAGGATGTAGATTGACAGCTTCTCTCTAAACAGAGGCTTTTGGAAAACATTATGGCTCCCACCTCATCTCCAGCTGCTGATCATGGTGGCTGGAGGCTACTGTCCCCTCAGATTTGCCCACCTGAGCTGCTCAGGGGAACGCTGTAACCTGATGCAATCACAGCCCACCACTTTAATTAGTTTCAGTAGCAAGTTGTTGCTGACCCAGTTCATTGTAACCAAAGTGGATTAGAGCTTGGTGGCACAGGCTGCTCAGCTGGCTGATCTCAGCAGCTGGTGACCTTCTTCACAGGGATGGTGACCAGGAGATGGCTGAGGCCAGGCATTTCTTCCAATTGGACAAATACATGTGAAGGAAGACATTGTCCAGAGTCTAGTGAAACCAGCTGGATTCAAAGGCTGCATTTATACAAAAAAAAAAAAAAAAAAAAAAAAAAAAAAAAAAAAGAGAGAGAGAGAGAGAGAACAGACCTATTCTTTAGCCCTAGGGGCAAAATGCCATTGCATCATGGTCCAACCTTCTACTCTCTCCTCCTCCCCCCAAAAATAGTCTTGTTCACAGTACTTACTGGGAACAGTTTCTGGCCCCTGTTGTTTCCTGAGCTGCAGCAAGAGCTTGCTGGCATGTGCCAAAACTCTGACAGAGAACATGGTAAAAATGAAAAAGAATGGGCAATCATGAGTCCTGTTCAATCTGCTAGTATTGGCATAGTCACAGTAGAACCAGCGCTTGTTAACACCTTTCTGACAGGAGTTGTCCTGTTCATCTGTAGACTCTGTCAGAGGGGAAATGACAAGGGCTGAACTCCAGTCATGTAGCTCCATGTTTTCTGAACATCATGGGGTGTCCTGTAATTGCAAGGGAGCTCCCAGAATTTGAGATCAGAGCTAGGAGAGATTTGCTTCCTCCTCTTCCACTCACATAAATTGCTGAGCGGTGGGCCTGTGATGACCTTGCAGTCAAGGAAAGAGGAAGGCTGGAATATTGACTCTTTTGAATTGCTTTCTTAACTGGAAGTGAGGACTGCATGCTCTGTATGGTTCAAATGACTCAAGAACATGCTTGTTTTCAATGCCAGCTTGCTTTTAATAGAGGTATTAAAGATAATCTACTAAAAAGGCTCTATCCTGGTCCTGAAATTCCATAAAACTGTTTGACTATCTCCTGCTCCTAATACTCTTCAGCAACAAAAACTTGAGATCTGGATGAATCTCTCTCTCCACCTACAAAGCAATTCTTCTCTGAGGGGCTTGATATATCAGTCTGCCTCCTACACAACTGTGTGGAGAGGTGGAGAATCCTAGAGTCCACCTTTAACTGGTTTGGTTAAGTCTGTGGAGCTGGCATCTAGTGCAGTTTTCTAAAAGCTTGTGTACTAAATTATCCCATGCAGGCAAAGTACAAATTCAGGAGGTACTGAACACACATGGAACTGACTGGCTCTCTACTGCAGGCTGGTAGAAACTCGAGGTCGGACTCCACATGGCCAGCAAGGTGCCTCACCTCCTAGTCACTGTGCACAGTGAAAGGAAGGGTGGCATGTGTCCCTAGGGCAGGCCAGGAGCTGGGAGCATGCTGTCCTTTTTAGCCCAGGTACAGCCAATGCACGTTTGATTCACTCTTCTGGATAAACACTGAATTGTTCCTGTGTTTGTGCTGTATTTCAGCTGCTTGTGATTTGGGACTGATTAGGACCCTCTAGTGAAACATTTTCCCCTGAAACATTTAGTCCAGCCTGGCTTTATAGAGCAGTTTTTCTTGTCACCACAGACGAGCTGCAGGCTTATGCAACATCAATCAGCTGGATGTGGTGCCAATGAAATGGTGAGGCAGAGATTTACCCCATGGGGCTGATGAAGCATCTCTCTTCTTTACCTGCTTTTGGGGACAATAAGCACCGAAAAATGGTAGGTAAACTGCACTGCCACATTTGCTATTCTCTTTGGGAAGATGGGGAAAAGAGATATGACTCTCACTACCAGTGTTTGCTCCCAGGAAATTCTGATACATGGGTGTCTCTTGGATCAGCTAACCCCACTCAATTTTAATCCTGTCCTGGCCTTTGAAAGCTCCTAGAAGGGAGGGTTTATGCCCCAGCTCTTCATCCATGAACCTTTTGCCCTCTGAAAAACTGTCAGAGTTTGCAGTCACTGACTTGTATTCTGAAATCAATGGAAGCTGCAGCCCAGCACTCTGCAAAAGTTCAGAGCTTTTGAACTGAAGATGTGAAGGGACAGGCCTGAGCTGAAGCAGTCCATGGGATAAATCTCCTTCCTGCATCCCCCAAAGAAGTTAAGCAGCATCCCAGGGAGGTGAGCAGGCAAAGCGGGACAGACAATGACAAACTGAATTAAATCACCCACTGGTTCTGTACTCCAGCACCGAGCTGTCCTGTACAAACAGTTAATCTTTTCTTTCTGCTGCCTGGAGTTGGGAAGGGTTTTCTCAGCATGTTGCTGAGATAGTGCACAATAATCATTTCATTTTTTTTTTTTTTTAGTGTGTGTTTTTTTCCCTGCAGGGCTTTTTGCCAAGCTGCAGAAACCTATATACATATATAATACAGCAAGCCAGGAAAAAGGATGTGGAATCAAGAGTATTTGTTCAGCCCTAAATCCTGGATGCCGAAGTTCAAGTCTTCAAGGCTAATCAGGATGAAACACATTTCTTTTGCGTGAGAGCCCCTTGTCTGGATCCCCTTGTTGGGATGGCGCCGTTTCAAATCCTTCCCTACATGACAGCACTGCTCATGGCGGGGACCTGCCCCGGACGGACTGACAGTGGTGTGGGGCACAGCAGGTGGGGTGGGTGTGGGGTCTCTCTGGTGGCTCCGGGGCGCTGATTTACTTCCTTTTGTGTTTTGTGAAAAATAACCCAGCCTCCCAGAAGGAAGGCACGGGGTTGCAGAAGGGCCAGCAGGAAGGAGCAGCTCAGGAGAAACCAGCCGCTAGGCCCACACCGCCTACTAGTTTTTGTCTCATTTAATCAATTTTGCCCTGCTTTGAGTCTGTGCCTGCATCAGTGCAGCTGTCGGGGAGAGTTCAGCCAGCGGGGGAAGCGATTCCTGCCAAACGTTTTTGGGAAAGGAGGATTTACTGCATGGGAAGATAGGTGAGGCCTCTGGTGGAGATGCAGCCTCCTCACAGCATGCAGCCCCCGGCTTGGCATAGGGGCCGGAAAAGCGAGGGCCCTCCCGCCTCTTCTGGAGGCTCTGCGGTGCTGGGGGCTGCGTGAGGTCCGGCGAGGCAGGCAGAGATTCACGAGGGGCAGCAAGAGGAAGGTTTCCCCTTCTGCCCCACGCACCCGCACGGTTGTGCGGCAGGTTCATGCTGGCATGGGCCCAAATGGGGGCTTTGGCCTTGCTGTCCGTGCTGCAGCTGCACTGGAGTCTGAGAGAGATCTCCGTGTCTGGAGATGTTTCCTGGTAGACAAAACATCAAGTGGGAGAGAACAAGAGAGGCCGAAGGAAACTAATCCAGCGTTCTCCGCAGCTCGGTGACGATTAACCTTTCTTTTGCTTAGTCTCAGAGCCGCTGTGGTTGGTGGTTGCTTCCGAAGTGGCTGTTTTTTTCATTTCCCCCATGCGCCAGGAGATATGCCAGCAGTGCCCTGCTCTGGGCTTCGTCAGGTCGGGCTGGTCAGGCCCTGGGGCACGACGGGGTGAGGTGAGTTGGGGACGGGAGAGGAGAAGGCAGCAGTTGCTTTCTGCTGCCAAGCCTGGCGTGAATCCCTCCGTGTGGTTAGAAGCTTCCTCTCCCGCAGGTCACCGCTGCGGTGCTCTCCCCACTACGTCCCGCAGAGACTCGTGTGGCTGACGGCCATGGCTGCACAGCTGGGGACAGGGAAAGGCCAGCCAGGACAGGCAATGGCCCCCCGCCGTGGGGCAGACAGCAAAACACAAAACCTGACTTTATATTGTTGTCTTCTGCCTGGCCGGACGCCTCCATGGCCAGGCCACAGCTTCCACCAGGGGTGACCTGGTGCAGAGAGAGGCTTTGCAGAGGGCAGAAACGGCATCTTACAGCATATATATGTATACATATCATGTTGCCTTTCCTTTTCTTCTCTCTCTCTGCCATGCAGTCGTGCGCTGCTTATCTGCCTCAGACCCTTGAGACTTATTATATTCCTGAGAAATTCAGGTCAAGGGAACTCAGCTGAGAATATGCCACCCAAGGTTAACTTCTAGTCCAGACAAATGTGACATTCTCACATACTGCAAAAAATGATGCTGGAGAGACAGAAAAAGGGTAAAGCTTGGGGACAAGGACACAGAGATGGGGCCCAAAGAGGGTCCTTCAGCATCCCGCAAACCTTTTGGAGGCATGTCCAGAAAAGAACAAAATATTCCTAGCTTGCATGAAGGCAGTAGGGACCTATGTACTTTGATGGGGTTAGGGTGGATGTTAAACCATAAGGTCTATCTGCTGCTGGGCTGGGACCTGGATGGTCCCTGCTTTAACAGCAGAAGAGAAGAAATGGACACTGCTCCCTCCTAACAGAGTCCCAAGAGACCTTACCTTCTCCTTCTGCTAAGTCCTCCACTTAATTAGTAATGCCCTGACAAGATTGGTGTCCATGTATGCCTCGGTGTTTTTTTCATTTTTCATTTCAGCTACAGAAAATATAACTGACCTGATAAAGGGAGATCATATCAAGTTGTTAGGGTGACAGAGTGAGAGTGTGGCAAATAGCCAGAGACAGCTGCCAATCAGAAAGAGAAAGATTTGGACCAGTTGGAAGGAGGATTTACTTTGGACTGACCTGCTGACCTGGAGTTAGAGGTTGGCATATATATATGGTATATATGGATATACGCAGTGCTTGCAGTAATTTCTGCCACTACTGGTACAAATATATGCAGGAAAATAACCTCAGGGGAAGAATTAGATTTACCTAGAAATGGCCAATGACTTCAAGGGTTATCTTTTCTTAGTGGTCATGGCCATTAGAGTCAGGCTTCAAGAACTCATCAGAGGCCTTTATCAAGAAACCTAGCAGCCCTACTACCACTGCTCAAGCATCTTGGACTGAAGTTGGATGTTTTCTACCTGTCATCTCCATCTCTCTGGTAGAAGTAGCTGGCAGAAGTGGGGTTGACACTGTTCCCTTTGCAGAAAAGTCTTTGCTGGATGTTGTCTTATTTAATGGAAAGTTAACTCCATCTCTAGTGTATCTGGAACCATATGGAGAATACAGGCTGCAACTTATGGTGAGATGCCTGAGTTAGCTTTAAACTAACTTGATTGGGTGCTGCAAAAAGCTCATACTAATTATAAACTCTAGGCCTTTATCAGGCCTTTTTTCATTATCCTCTCTTCAGTGGATTAAACTACGCTAGCAGAAAGAGAGCAGACATGGAATAAGTATTAAACCCACACTGCGTCTGAATGTATTTGTCAAGTTATTATACATACAGCAATAAGAGGCAGCAGGATTCCAGTAACAGTCAGCTTAATGTGCTGTTAGTTTCAAGTGATTGTACAGCTTTTCTCTGCAGAAGAATTGTTTGTTACACAAGCACATTACATTTAAGAATAAATAAAAAACCCACTGTAAATCATAGCATTAGTGTGGTCTCATTTTCTGTCTCCTGGGACAACAGAGCTCCAGCGAATTGATTCTGGATGAATTCTGTTTCACTGGGACACTGGATGCAGTCCATGAGCATCTGTAAACCTATCCTAATGCATTAAACATAGTTAATAAAGACATATGTCCATGGTACTGTAGGTAATACTTTTTCTCCTGAAGGATGGTGAATTTCTTTCTAACTTTCCACTTCAAAACTACATTTTCTGTTTCCTGTTTCATGGCATACACTTAAATCACAGTGATCTCCTGTCTAACGGAAGTAGCTCATGTTGAGCAGAGGACCACTTGCCAAAACCTGAACTGATTTGTGTTTGTCATTTTTGAGATATGAATCCTAGGAATAAAATGAAGATGAAAGCTTTTTTTTAAAAAAAGAGGGTATTAATGTCTCTGAGCAGTTTTGGAATGCCTTGCTCACCTTCATGTTCGATCTCCAAAGTAAAATGCCCCAGAAGCTCCAAGTAAAGTTCATCATAAGATGCACTAGGTTCACTAGGAAGTGAATAGACTTTGCAAATCAGTATATGGTTTTTACTGTCCTAGCAGGGAAAAGAGCATTTGACAAGTTGTTCTCCAGTGATCTGGGTCCCCTAAGGGATGCATCATGGAGTACAGGAGATGTGTAAATGTCTCAAATAACAACCTAAAGTCTTCTTTTTATTTAAAAATAATACATTTCTAGCCCTTTTGCTTATGGCAGTTGCCTTTAAAATGTTACCGTATTGCTGGAACTGACAAAGCTGTGAGTTTTTAAAATAAATAGGTAAAATCACAGCTTGCCTGCAATCACCAGCTGTGCTGCTGCCTGACGTCTCCCTAGCTATCACAAAAGAGCTCCCAAGTCAGGTATGCTCCTGGCAGAGCTGTGTGTGCCTCCACTGGGAGCTGCCACACTTTGGGAAGTTTCTTTTTTTTTGGGGGGGGGAGGTTGCGTATTAACCTTCATGCTGAATTTCCTTTGGGTCTGATGGATGTTTTTAAAAATAACCACATGTTCTCCTTAATGATATTATTTGTAATGAAGGAAGGAAAAGGTCTACGAACTTTCTCAACTTGAACTGAGTTCTCTACCCAGGTTTGGACATTTACTTGTGTGTCTTCTTGCCTCTCCTTAGACCCATAGGCTGAAGTTGGCAGCTTCCTGAATGTTTATACACCTACTTTTCTACTATGAAATTATGTATGTTCATTATGAGAAGACACAAGGAAAGGGCTGGACATCAGTGAGTGAATAACAATGACCTTTATTAAATAGAAATAAATCTGAAATACTACATCTTTCTACTTCTGGCATTATTTAGCAGATATCGTTTTGTCTTTAAACCAGTGAGTTCCCACTAAATTGTTGACATCTGTGTTAAATATCTCAGCAAATATATATTTACCATTAAAAAAGGAAAACACAACCCTTGTCTTATTTTACAATCATGTTTCACTCTGTTTAATCATTTAGTTCCACTGATTTAGACACTTTCTTTGTTTTTCATGATTAGCCCTGCAGATGAGGAGCATGACAATTTGTGCAAAGGCTTGTTAATTATTGGTAATAATTATCAGCAGCAGAATCACAGATGCATTTAACCAAACTGTGTGGAGGTTAGGAGGAGGGAAGGGTTGGCTGATATGAATATATTGCTCTTTCCTTTTATTTCTCCCCCCACCCCCGCCCCAGTTAATTTTCTACTGGTCTTTGCTAGCTTTCTTGTGTAAAATCTCTCTCGTTCCTAAAGGTTGTTGGATCACATCTTGATTACCTTTGCATCAAAATGCCTATGACTGAATTTTGTTGCACCTGCTGATATTGTGGAAAATACCCTACCTTTCCCTGCACAGCCATGTTAGCATAATTCCTGAAAGGTAATACTCTTCTGGGTTCACTGTAAAATAATTGAAACAAAGCAATCTATAAGCCTTTTCATTTTCATAATTCTGCTTAGAACCATGTAGTAAATAATTGTTTGGTGCCCTATGATAATTCAAACTAAATGAATAATAGTTTCAGTTCAAGCAGAAAGAAGAACATTTTGGAAATTTTCAGTGTTTGGAAATTTAAAAGGCAAAAAACCCCTAAACAACTCTGATCTGGGCTAAAGAGAATGTTTTCTCTGGCCCCTCCAAAAATGGGGTTTGTTTTGTTGAAATATTGTTTATATTTTGGGCTGATTACATGCCTTTAATGAACAAGATGTAACACCTCACATCAGCTGTTGAAAAAGTTTCATTTAGAAAATATTGTGATTATTTTTCTGATTTTTTTTTAATGATTATTATTTTCTGATGCATTTTCAAGCTTTTAACAATTCAACATGTATTCCTGAAGCACTTCCATCAGCTCAGATCTGCTTCTCCTTGGGATAAACAAAAAATAATAAAACAAACCTCCCTACCATTTGCCTAGAACATCTGACTCTCTTTGCCATCTTGGCCTCTTGTAATTTAATTCATTTCTCTACTGATTATCCTGTTTTTCTTTATTAACTACAAATCCCATCATTGTCCTTTGTCTTGGCTTAGGCTTTCTGCAAATGTAATTTTCCACTGTACTTAAGAAATCTTGCTCTTCTGACCATACGTTTCATTACACTACATAGGTATTAACAACCATAGATTCTGAGTCTGTTCCTAGCCTGGCCTAAGCCTGCTACATGACATATGCACATGTCCATACCCAAATAACTTTGCATTAACTCCCTTGCAGGTGGAAATGTTCCTGGTGCCAGGACAAGCACGGACAAGCGATATCAGGGCTTACACTTTCATTCACAGTAGATTTCATCTGCTTCTCTGGTTCTTTTGTACTATTTGTTCTTGCTTGCTATTTCTCTGTATTAATATTAAGCATAGCTCAATATGGTAATTTCTAGCTTACATTACTGTTCTTCCCTTGCTCTTTCATTTTGACCTCTCCTTTTTTTTAGGTTCCACTTCTCAGTTTGATTTTTCCCTTCTTTTCCATATTTATTTGATTCAGCAGTCTTCTTGATGACATGGGCAATTCCAGTTCCTTAGACTTGGAAAGGTGGCTGGGAGGTGAAAGAGCTAATGGGAAACAGATAGTTTTCTCTCTTTGGCTATTAAAAAGAATTGCCTATGACCTGCCATATCTCAAGATCTCAAAGCCACCACTGACTTTTTGGCCAGCACTGTGGGTAGGGTGACAGCTTAGTTGAGCTGCTTTTGCTTGCCCTTGCTTTGTTGTGTGCCTGAGACATGCAGCCCAGATTTCCTATGAAATGTTAACGGCAGTGTGGCTGTGCTGGGTAAACTGAACCCAGACAGAAGGGTGACATTGCTGATTTGCATTCTCCCTCCCTGTGGCTCTCCGTGTTTTGTGGCACATGCCATGTTGCCCCTAGCCATTTGATGGCTTGCTGTAGGGGGTTTGTAGAGTCAGGAGTCTGGGCTGCTCTGCTGTGGACCTTGAAGAAATTCACCCCAAGGTGGGACTTCTCTGAACCTTAAGGACGAAATTTAACGCTTTCATTTAAATAGAAAGTGGAACTACCTTGAATTGTTTCCACAGCTATTGCTTTATCCTGATGATATCTGCAGCTGTAGCTTTTTGCCACCTGCCTTGCCCTAAAAGGCAGTCCCCTTTCCTAATTAAGTTGGAGCGCACAGTATTACTGCAAAGCTAACAAACTGTTATCTGTGCAGAGAGCAGAGCAGGAAGGTGCCAGCAGGGCAGGCAGCTCTGTTAATTGCAAACTACCAGATCTCCTAATGGCAAGACAAGCTGATCCCTTGCTCCAGAGCACTTCTATTTTCTCTCTCTCCCTTTCACAATCTGATTTATTCTGTCATCTGAGATGTTTATTGACAACTTGGTTGTTTTCACCAGAACCCTTAGCATGCTCTCCTTTAGTTTAATCTCCCACTAATCTTTAGCCAGCTGCAATCTGATACCTCCTCCTGGTATCCTAGTACTTTGCTTCCTTTCTGAGATCTTCATTTTCTCATGGCAATTTGGCCCCTCCACAAGCCTTGTTGTTCTCTCAGACTCCGTTTTTACTATTCCCTTTCCATCATGCAGAGGGCTAAAATCTTATTGTTGCCTTTTCTGAGACCAAGAACTCCAGCAAGAGACGTTTGTTTTAGTGGTAGGACAAATAGAGTCACTGATAGACCTCTCAAACAAGGGAGCAGGAGGTCAGAGGAGCCTGTACTGTCCATATAGGGAGTCATTGGGGAAGAGCTGATGTGTTCACCTGGAGAGACAGGAGGCCTGTTAAGGCTGCAGGAAGCTCTGACTCTGATCCTAATTCGTCTCCTTCATTCTCTGCTCCACACAGTTTAAGCCTCAGTGGGGTGTACAGAGTCACAGGGTAAGAAACAAGCTGTTGGCCCATCTTCTGGGCAAGATATGCCCTGTAGGTAAGCTAAGCATCTCACCTCAAATACAACATTTTTGACCCAAATTTCTTCTTGAAATAAACCTGCATTCATATTTCTGCTTAACTTTCAGTCACTTCCTCACCTATGTTAGGAATCCTCCTGGGCTTGGAGGAGTCTCTTCATGTCCATTTTATCAAAAACAATGCAAAGGGGGCAGGGAGGAGCCTTATAGCACATGTAATATAGCCCTCAGAAGTAAAGCGAATGTTCATTTCACAAGAAACACAGAACTTCATGCTTGCAGAGAAAGAAAAAAGTACTTCAGACTCCGTTTGAGATAAATGCAGTCACAGATAACATATGCTAAGAACTGAGGTAAAGAACAGCCAGAGGAAGCTGTTTGTCATGCAGAACAATGATGCCCTATTTTAATTGGTCTCACAAAACCTAGTAAGAAGGCCACATATTCTTGACAACCATCTACTGACACCTTCTTAATCAGTCAGTTATTTGCATATGTGCAGATATCTTTCTTGAACAATGGGAACTCTAAGGCCTTTTTAGAAGGTGTACCAGTAGGTGTTTTCAAGAGGGAGAAGCCACTTTCCTTTGGTGTAAAGGAGTTGCTAGAAAGGTGCCAGCTCTTTAACACAAACAGAGGCTAATTTTACAGAGAACAGTGGCAGTGAAATTAGGGACCTTGTTTAGTGTGAGGACAGGAGTGCAAGGATGGGAAAGGAAAATAATTCATATTTGTTGAAGTAATGGCTACATTTATTCTTCCATTTCCAGCCCCTCACACACATACGCACTAACATACACACATTTTCTCCTGAAAAGCTGTGATTCAGCCTTTACACAAGCGAATTCTTGTTGGTGGTGTGGTTTGTGAACTGAGGTGACACACTTTAGCCTGGGGCTACTGGAACACTTGCCACCATGTTTCTACAGCCGTGTCTCTACAGGCTTTTTATGTGTTACTCTCTTTCTGACTACTGAGAAGTTTGGGTGACATTTTTTCTCAAGGGGTTGCCATTATTTTGATTCTTGAGAGGTTCTTATTCATCGAGTTTTCCTTTCCTCTAAACATTTGGGTACAAAATGTAGCCTTAGGCTGTTATATCCCAGGAATAATGCCAAAGATCATCTCTGTATTAATTTCTTCTTAGAAAGCTTTGCTGAGAAAATAGAGTACATAAAATATCAACAGCCTTTTGACATCCCTTTAGAGGTTCATCCAGAAATAACTGTTAGTACTTACGTCTGATCACTGAAATCTACAACTATGCTGCCACGTTAGCTCCCACTGGCTATTGAAGTGAGACACTGAGGCTGAAGCAGACTGGGGAATGAGAAAGGAGGAACAGTAGCAATGGAAGTGAAGTGTTTGGAAGATGCCTGAGAAAATGCTCTATGAGCACATGGCTAGAAAGCTCTCCTGACTAGCAGTACATGGAATAAGAGTTGGGAAAGAGGATAAGAGGATGCAATGTTGACTAATCTCCTATTTAAAGAAGCTATTACAGTATGTGCCTCATTTTAAGTGTATAAATAGATCCCACAGAGATTTGAGACTGAGGTGTTCAAAGGGCAACCAGGAATTTTGGCTTTCAAAATTACAGAGATCCACTTGGTCATTTGAGGAGTAGATTTTTGAAAATATGTCTATTGGCCTCAGTAGATTAAGTCCCGCTCTTGAAGTCATATATATGCTTAATTACCTCGAAAAATCAGGGTCTCAAAATGAAATGCAGTGATAGGAATGGAAAGGACCACTGATGTTACTGTGCCCAGCTCCCCGGTACTGTAGGCAACTATTTCATATAATTTCTTTCATACACTGAGTTGTTTTTCCTCTTAACTCCAGTTAGGAATTTAGCCTTCCCTATGGCAGGCTGTTCTTTCCAGCTTCACTGCTCTGACAGACAGGAAAGATTTTCAGTTTTTCAGCCTAAATTTTTTCCTGGAGAGGCCACAACTTATACATGTTACTAAGGTCAGATTCAGAGGCTTGAAATTGCCAAGATCACTTTTTATTTCTCCTCTTAACCCTGTTTCCTCAATACAGGTATTACATTTGCTATTCTCCAAGCATATAGTCCCATTCATAAAAACTTGACAGATTTATTGAAAATCCTTGTACCAGCAATTTCAAAATGGTGGGGTGAAGACAGCCTGATTTCCTCAGCTCTGGCTCTCTCAGCTCTGAATTTTCCTTCTGTCTCCAATGTGGTCATGCTTTTTCTGCTCTCTTGTCTCCATCCTGCCTTTGTCCCCATATCTGACATCACTGCCATTACTGAAAACTGAGACAAAGTATGCAGGGCTATGCTGAGACCATCTTTCATTTCTACTCTGTCCTCCCTACTTAGTGGCCCAGTCTGTTGCCTCTCACCTGAAGGAATATCTGGGCCTTAGGATTATTGGTTGCATTTATTTTTCAGTATATGTCTGGGAGCTAGTCTACCTTAATGACACAGTTCTCACTAGTCTCTCTCTCTCTAATAACATTACAGAAATTGCTATTCATATCCAAAGCTGAACCTGGAGGGGGGAGGATCTATAACAAACTTCTAGCACTGCTCAATAGAATCTCTTATTATCCTTCCTGAAAGCAATTTTACACAGATGTAGTCTATTTTATCCATCCTACCCCTTCTTATTTCGCTCATCTTTACCTTTATTTCTGTTTCCAAAACCATTGTAACAACGGTCATTATTTCTATATGTTTCTGCTATCCCAGTGTTGTCCAATTTCACATGTGACATCAGTTGTTCCAGGTCCTATGCTTTGAGGCTTAGGTACCTTGGATGTTAATCCATGTTTAGTATATTTCAGGTGTGTCTTACTGGTCACCCTCAATTTCTTAACTAGACCAGGCACAGTCATTTTAATGTCTATATTACCATCCTGATGATGGGAAGCCTCACTATGTGCTTGTTGGGTAATAGGCCTTGGTGATTAAACACTGATGGAGTCAGTGTCTACCACTGGGCAGTGTGGACCTTTGGTTTATTCCAGTATGATCATTACAGTATGCTGATCTCAGCAATACTAGGCTTTCTTTGTCTTTACTGGCCATTTTCCTTTTCACTTCTGTTCTCTTCATTTCTATTTTCTTGTGTATTTAATTTTCCTTCTGCTCTGCAATAAATGCAGGGGTGGACACTACACACAACTCTTCTCATTATTTTTTTAAAGCTCATCTACTTGGTCTTGTCTGCCTTGACCCCATGATGCCTTGACAGAGGTCAGTAAAGTCTTGACTTGGATGGAGAATAGGAATAAAGAAATATTACATACATTTTACATGATACAGGAAATGAGGAGGCAGCTCATGAAATTGTGAGGCAGCAGATGGAAAGCAAATCCAAAGAAATGCTTTATTCCCCGCATAGTGCACAATTAAACTGTTGAACTCAGGATATATTCAAGCAGATGAGTTCAAGAAGAGATTCAACAAATTCTAGGAAGAAAAAACTGCAAATGTATTTTATGCACAAAGAGACAACCTTAGGGTCAGGAATAGTTTCTGAGCCTTGGACTGCAGGGAGCACTACCCTAGGAATATGTTGCCCTGTCCCTTTAATCCACGTTTAATCTTTGAATCATGATCACTAGCAGAGATAGGACCCTGGACTAGGTGGCATTCAGGTCATCCAGATACTCTTGTGCCAGAACCCTGGAGCATATAGAAAGCATTAATTCTACTGTGTGGCCCCAGTTTGTTGGCATTTTCCTGATTATACTAGTTTAATTCAAGGTGAATGGAAAGCATTTGAAAGCTTCTAGGTGCTCTTATATTTGCAGGCCTATTAATGGTATGGCTACTTAATGGTTAATTACAGAACTCCTTTATAGTAGTACTTTCTAATATGCCTTGCAAGGGTCACATCAGCCCCAAGACGGTTGGCTGGTTTGGCACCAGCTTTTGCTCAGATCTCTTCCCTGCTTTACTGAGGACAGTCTTGTGGCTAGAGGTTGAGCCCTTGATGCTGGAAAGCGGAGTTACATTTGCAGCTGTACTGCAGGTGCCCTTTATGATACTTTGCAGTCACTCAAGCTCTCTGCTCAGCTTCCTGAGTGCAAAATGGTAAATTCTTCACCTCCAACAGGGGCTGTGAGAATAAACAGCTGAATTTCTGAAAAGTACGGTAACACTACTGAGACAAGGGCTGGTGAGGGAACTGGGCATTCAGTGATGATAACTTGGGTTTTGTTGATTTTTTTCTCCTCTTTTGATTTTTTTTTTTTTAAATGAGGTGAACTGAGTTGAAGAATCCCATCTTGCTCTTGCTGAACATGTTGACTCTGTATTCTGCCGCCAGATCCATAGTGCTGGCATTACACAACAATATAAAATGATTTTTGAGACAGAGAGAGGTTGCATTTCCCATCTGGCCACTTCCATTTGTTTGGCTAGTTTAATGCATTCTGCAAAGAAAGAGCGACTGCTTCTGCCCTCTGAAAAGCAGAAAGCATTATGAAAAATAATGAAATACAGTAGAGCCCTGATTATCCAGATGCCATGGGGAAAGCTGAATAAGCCTGGATGACAGAGGTTTCACACATTCAAAAGAATTGTCAGTGTAATTAATAGATATCGGGGGACATGGCCATGTTTTGGATAATGGCAAGTTTCAGACAATTGAGGGGCAGATAAATCAAGGTTATATTGTAATAATGAAGCTGCATTGTACCTTCTGTAGCTCTCATTTTAAAAGTCTTTCCTAATAAAATGTCTGGTAACCATCAGAAAATACACTCTGTTTGAAACAGAGAGAGAGAGAGAGGGAAAGAGAGAAAGAAAGAGAAAGAGAGAAGTCAGCATGAGCACTGCTTATAGAATAATAGTACCAAGAATCCTGAGGTTACTGAAGAGAACAATAACTAATGTTGTTTATATTTTTTCCCCAGAAGAGATTAATTTAACCAAAGTGAAATTGCACAGTCTACTAAAGGGAGAAACTCCTGCTTGGTTTAATTCCCTAGCACTTTCCCTGTTTTATGGCATCCGTTCATGCAGCGTACATTTATCAAGTTACAGAAGCTGACATTGCACATGCCATTTTACGTACCATCCACAGACTGTTGTAGGATAACAGCTGGCAGAAGCTGATATTTACATGGAAACATTTTAATGGCAATTAGAATAATTTATTCACATTCCATTTGCAGAGCTAAGCTACATTCTACTCTAAACATAAGGCCTACAAATAGACAAATGGATAGCTGTACACTGTCAAAACTAACACTGGTTGATCACAAGGCAAGATTACATTGCTACTGTAATCTCTACCTAGAGCTTCTGATTTGCAAATATTGCTTTTCCAGTTGTATCTGAAATATTTTTTTTGACATCCTCAGTGGAATTTTCCTTAGTCTGCAAGACAATATACATAAGGATAGCTCTATTTGCCACGCGTGGGATCCGAAAATCAACCTGGGCTGCTTTTAAACTTTGAAATGGAGACACTGAGATAAAGATTCTTTTATTGTGGTTGCCCATGAAGCTGAATAGAGACCACCTCTCTCCGACAGAACAAATGGCACATTTGAAAATCAACATCCAAGTGTTATTTGAAAATGTTTACCAATTACTATATACGGAAATATATGCTTATATCTGTAAATTCCACTTTTTAACAAAAAATCCCAATTTGGAGAATGAAAACTGGTTTCTTTTTCCTCTAAAAATATGCACTCAATCAAAATGCTATTTTGACAGAAAAATTTTGACCAGATCTTTTCCACTGTTATACTCTAAGGCTAAGTATTTAATCCACTAATGAGTAATGCTGGGTTTAATGTCCCAGTTTCAAAATTGCACCCACTGAAGAAAATAAAGACCCTTGTTTTGATCTGGACAATACTGCTGTACATCAACTTTGTCTCTTTTGAAGTGGTGTAGCTCCTCTTGTGCAAGGTAACTGCAGAGAGTATGGCCTCTTATTTCCACTCTTTGGCTAAATTAGCTTTTTTATTCTCACTCAGTCACAAGAGGAGAACTACTCTGTTTTCTCCCATCCTCATAAAATCACTTTTTAGCTTTTGCGTGTCTATTAATGGAATTCATGGGGAAGCAAGTGCAGGCTAAAATTAACGTTTTTGGGGGGTGGGAGGGACCAGCTGGGAGAAAGCTGCAGGGATACTTTTTTCTGGAGGTAAGACTGAGCTTCTGCTGGCATATAGTGCTGGTGGAACCACAGCATCAAATTCATCTAGTTTGTTATTCTGGCCCGTGAGCTCCTGCAGCCATACCACATTACAGATGTCAGCCCTTGGACTTCAGAGTGCTCGTGCAATGCTTCATTGCCATCTCTTGATTAATACAATGGGAATTATAATGGGGATGTGTAATGAGGGTATTAATACTTACTTTACTCCAAGGCATGCTCTGAAGATAATTGATATATATAATCTCCTTTGAAAATCCAAAATGCTGGTGAACTACTAAGTATTTTTGTTGAGATTGTTGTTAGGTGCTTCATCAGCAGTGATTCATTATCTCTATTATTAACAAATTAGGACAAAAGCATGGAAAATACAAAGTTAACACCTCGATAGGGATCATTTTGTACAAATGTAAGATTGAGTATGCTTTGCTTTCTGTGAGAAAGGTGCAGAAGGGATAAATTAGTAGAACTACTCATATCTGTTCTTGAAATTAAAATATGAAGAAAGTGTAAGGACATACAATGCAGAGTGGGATGTTGAACATCCAGGCTTCACAAGGCAGTCATTTCAGGACCCAGAGCATTTTATTTGCTATATTAATTTTTCAAGTGATTCATGGTGAATTTCAGTGGCGAGAACTCATATTTCTCTTTTAATTTAGCTCAGCAAAGAAATTAAAGTGTTCTTACAGTAAATCAACTCAGATGATGAACATGTTTAAGTCTTTTTTTTTTCAGTCATCAGTATAATGCTTACATCAACCAGTTTGTGACACATGAACCCATGAAACCATTTCCTGCACTGCATAAAATGAAAAATTATGGGGGAAAAGCCCTAAACTGACACCTCGTCACCTAATAGACTTAGTCTACTAGAACAACCTGAACAATGAGAGAAAGAAGCTGGCCTTAATTTGAGGGTTTTACCAGACCAGGAAATACTTGCAGTGTAAGGTTTGGTAAACACGTCTTCTTGAACCGGCAGATGGCTCTGTGTGATATCTGGAGTTAGGGCCGGCTGTGGGCTCTGCTAAGCAAACAGGGCAAAACCTGGAGCTGAAATTACTTAGTGGAAACTATGCATTACACTAGTGTTTTCTTAAGAGTGAGAAAATACAGGATGCAACAAAAAAAAAATGCAACAAAAATAAATGCATCCTAGGAATATCTCTTATTACATTACCAAAAAAAAAAAAAAAAAAAAAAAAAAAAGCGATTAACTGGCTTGCCAGCCAAGGAACAGTCATGATTAATTTTGGTTCAATAAGAAAAAATTCCCACTGATTAACTCACAGACAAAAACAGACCCCCCCCCCAAATCAGTAATTATGAAAGGAACATTTTGTTTCCTTGTCTACGAAATTCAAAACAGCTGAAATTAAAAATACCTGTTCTGCAAGCAGCCATTTAAAATTTATCAAGTTGACAGAATTTTTCTGCACGTATTTTAACTGTTAACTAATATGAATGCATGACATGATGACACAAATCTTCAGGTGCCTCAAATGACACAACTGTGCTAGGTCACCCTTTCCTCCTTCAAGCACACTTGTCACTAATACCACAGGTACACACAAAACTCAGTGCTTGAAGGACATGAATATTCAGTTGTATATTTGTTCTGGAGGTCATTATACATGTTGATACATATACTATTAATAAATATTCAGAGATCCAGAACTAGGAAGGGGTTTCGTTGTCTTCTATTCCTATTTTCTGGATAACCATAACTTCACACAAAAACTACAGCTCATCTGTCATGAATATATCCAGTATTGATTTAATAACAGCAAATAACAAAGAAGTCACTACATAATAATGTTCCGACAGTTAATTAACTTGATTATTTCGAAGTATCTCTTCATTTATGAATTAAGCTTTAGAACTGAACTTTGGCCCTGTCATGCCTTTTCTTCCCAGACTAGATTATTTTCACTAGCAGAAAACTCTTCTAGCAAGCAAGGGGTTACAGTGAAGAATCTCACTTCTTGGTATTCTTTTGACTGAAACAAACTGATTCCTTCTCTCTCCTCTCCTCTCCTCTCCTCTCCTCTCCTCTCCTCTCCTCTCCTCTCCTCTCCTCCTTCTCCTTCTCCTTCTCCTTCTCCTTCTCCTTCTCCTTCTCCTTTTTTTTTCCATTTTGTCTGTCTTTCTGTCTGTTTGTCTTTCTGTCTTTCTTTCTACACTAGGGTAAAACATATTTTGCAGATCTTGTCCAGACTCTCCCATCTTGAGACTTTTTTTTTTTGTGGTGAGGATGTCAGAGCTTGACGTGGTGATTTTGTATATTATAACCTCTATCGTCTTGCTTGGTTATACATGAAAGGATCATAATCACCTTCCTAATTCTTGCATCATGTGTTCAGTTGACATTATAGACCTAAGATGGTATTTGAGGACAAAAGTCCAGTCTAAACATGTGTGGGAGAAGGCTGGTACACAACAGCCAGCTAAGAATAGTCAGAGCGGAGCAAAATGTTGATGGAGTGGGCAGACAGGTCAGATGAAGGCTGAAACGGGAGAATGAATGGGTGTGGGAGGAGGTGACCACGAGATCAGCAAGGAGACTGAAAGGGCATGGTGAGTGAGCAGGGGAAGAAAGGTAATGAGATTTCAGGATCAGAGAGTTCAGTTAAAAACTAGCTAGGCAGGTAGGTGTGAGAGAAAGTTCAACAAGGTCAATGTGCTCTTGTTGGAGAAAGTGGTGATGCACAGCAGGGGAGAAGGAATTCTTCCAGGACTCCAGTAGCCAGAGAGGCTACTCTAAGGTGGCCTCAGAAACAGATACTAAGCGGGTGAGCTTAATTGCTGAACTATTTGAGCAAATTAATTGCATAAAATGTTGCATGTTCCTCATTTAACAAATGGAAAATTAAAGAGCCCTAAATTGCAAAGCAAACAGCAATTAAACCTGCTGCATCTGCACATATGTGTATGCACCTGGATATCAAATCACTGTTACCCAGGGCCGGGACAGTCTGTTTCAGTGATAGCATCTGGGGAGTAAAAAAGAGTGAGGATCTGACACACAGATGAGAAAACCAGTAAGTGCTGCAATGCTTTTAGAGGACACACTTTTAACTAAAATATGTGTATTTTTTATTAAGTTACTTTCCATACATCTTTCTGATGTAAATGTATGCAGCAGTACACAGGAAATCAGAAGTTAAATTCTGTGATACATAAACCTCTGTCATCTCTGTTTTGGGAAATAAATTTGATCTAGAAGTGACTTGTTAAGGCTCTGTACTTTTTAATTAAAACAAAAAGTCAGAAGACTGACTGCAATACACTATACAAAAGTGAACAGAAAAAGATCAGGCAGGGTATCAGCCTTGAAATTCAGATTAAGGCAATTATTCAAACCAAAGGCACAAACAAGAAAGCCAGATGTAGTGAACACTCAAACAAATACCCCCTTCAAAGGAGAGCAAGCATGGTGAAGAGCTGTCATTCACCCCAAGTGTGAATCCCTAAGGCTGAAATTTAACAGCTGGGGAACACATTGCAAAATTTTGACTGAAATGCAGATCAGCTCGATATTGTGCTTCTGTGCATTGCTTGTGGAAATGGGTGCAGCGCTTCCTGAGAGTGGAGATAAGGCAGGATCTTCTCTTGGCAGAGCTTTCTTCCGTGCCAGGGTGTTGTTTAGGCAGGGTCAAAATGCATCGATGCACAACTACATAAACACAAAGGAAACTCAACACATACATTGATTTTATGTCTTGTGACAAATTCCTTCTCACCTTGCCCTCCGCTAACCTCTCTCTGTTTCACAGATGCTAACTGCTTGTCTCTCTGTTTAAGCTCCTGTAAATTTTTCCCCCTTGTTAATAGCCTTTCAACTCCTCTTGGGTACCAACTTCCCTTTCCTCTAAAATGCCTAATTGATTAACATAATTAGGCTAACCTAAGGGCATTGTTTCTAACCTGTGACACAGTGTGACATTGCTGCTTCTTTGTTAGGGCTGATGAAAGAACTGCATGCCTAAAGGCGCACCTGCTTTTTCTCCCCCTAAGAGATGCTTCCTGTCCCTACAGATCATGCCTTGCTAAACGCAATGGCTGCATTTTTGGCCCAAAAGAGTAACCGGGAAGCTCACCAGCATTTTAACCAGACCATAGAGAAAGAGGAAAAAAATAAGAAGAATATGTCAGTTATATACTTTCCAACCTGCTTTGCATCCTCTGCGTGACAATTCCCTCCCTTTTGACGAAGGGATTTACCAAAGCCCACACAAATATCCACTCCAATCCAGAAATGAGAGTCAGAACCATCTGCAATTCTCCTGGGTAGCAGTGATAAAGCTTTGCCGGTTGCCTTTCTGTCAGCTTCCAGGCATGAACACAACTGCCTGTATCTCACAGTGCTGAGCAGCGGCTCCACAGACAGATCCACAGTGATACCCACGAGTCAGGCATTGCCCTCTTCATCCTCCTTGGAGAGCCTGGCCCAACTGGCATCTCTCTCATACTGGTCAAAACATGGATTGTCTCTGCAGCTGATCAGTGACTGAAACACTTAATGCAGGCAAATGCTTAGGTTTTACCTCTCTTACAGTATTGGAACCCACAGATTTAGATCTGTGCAATACAGTTTTGAAAACACATCCATGCCCTTTCTAGCCACAGACTTTCCTCATTACCCTTGTAAAATGAAGTAGGAACAGTTCAAAGACTGTGGGAGGCCACAAGCTGAGGGGCTATGCCCTGGTGTAACTGCCCACGTCAGAGGTGCACCAGGAGCAGATGGGTAACTGGTCCCCAAGAGAGATGGATGAACACCTTCATAGAACGGGTCTGAGCCTCAACTCTGGAAATGGAGTCCCCAGCTCATGGCAGGGAAGTTTCTCCAAATGCTTCCAAACCCAGCTTCTGGTTCAGATCTGGACCTTGCTGATTTGATCTGGGATCTCTACTTAAGTAGTTTAAAGAACACTGAGAATCTGTCTTCCTCCTCCCACTGATATGTTTTTAGACCTTAGCCTTAGGCACAAATGCTCATCTTTGTGAGCATTTCACCCCAGGGCCTTTCTGCTCCTCAGGACAGGAGTCATCTGAAAATGTAGCTGGGCATCTGTGGAAACTACTGGGACTGCTGTCCTGTTTCTTATTTGCTATATGGCCTTACACACCTCAGATTGCTTCTGACCAAGGGTTATATGAATCTGTGCCAGTGTTGTGAGGTACTGAGTGTTATCACAAGGATGCTGTAAGCCCTCAGTTCCAAAGGAATCCAGGATCCGTCCCCACAGTGTGCTCAGAAAATGACTTTCAGTCAAAACATTAGCAGTCACAGGTGATCTGCAGTTCTCTTAAATGTAAGGACCTTAAATGTATCCTCTTCCTTTTGTTGTCTCTCAGCCTCAGGGCTTTTTATTCCATATCTGCTGCAGTTCTTCCTTTTGTTTACTCAACTGTGTAATATACTCAAAGAGTTTCCTTTTCAGAACCACAGGCAGAAAAAGTCCCAGTGTGACTGCTCAAGTGAACAGCATTCTTGCTCTGCACGAAATCAAGGGAAAGTCAAATACTTTTTCTTAACCCAAATTTGAGCTTACATGGGGTTTGTAAAGACAGTAAAATCCCTACTTCTAACAAAACCTCAAAGCACTAAGTTGATTATGGCATTCATCACAAGGTGTCCCATGAATATGCATGCCTGTTTTCTTCCAGAAGGCTATATTGCTCTCTCTGTGAGAGAGACAGAGAGAGACAGAGAGGGCATGCTAACCCAGTTAATGCATAGCAATCTGATAAAAGAAATGCTAAGGTCAGTCTTTCACAATTCCTGCTTTTCCCAGTGTGGCTATCTGTCTGAGTGAGATCTGAAAATCTGGAAAGGACAGAAATGACCTGCTATTCCTGCCTGCTGCCATTTTACCATAAGAGTGAAAAATCAGCATCTTCCTCTTAATACTAGCTTCTGGAGAAGGCAGTGCCAGAATAGGAAATTGCAGCAGTCCCCTAGGCAAAAGTTCAAGCTAGGTTGTGCCTGCTGCTTTTTGTCTCTCATGTCTGATGAAGTCATATGATGTTCAAGGTTGGGAATCAGGAAAACTGGATTCCTCTCTGATGGGTCATCATGCCTCTGTTTCCCCATATATCTTCCTGAGGAAAAAAACTGAGCTGTCTAGAGAAGCAGCTGTCTCTCTGTCTCTCTAACACCTAGCACAGAGAGTGACTTCTCTCACCTGAGGGTGCTGCTATAACATAAACAGACCTCATAAATAGACCCAGCAGACTGAGGTCTGCTTTCCACAAATCACATGGTATAAACACAATTTTTTGCAGACCGCTTTAACATTTTGCCCCAAGTCTGAACTGACAACCATCTTGCTAGATTAGAGAGAGCAGTGCCATGTTAAGGCCCACATTCTAGGAAGGTTTTACCAAAATCAGAAACAGACTCCCTCACTTTGTCCCCACTTTTAACTTAGGAGGAGTTGTAATTCACCCTAGAGCTTTTGAAAGCAAGGTCAGGGAGTTCAAGCTATGGGAGGCATGCTGTAAATGGGAAGGAAACCAAGCCTGATGAGCGAGTGTAGGTGAGCCTGAATCAAAAAGTGTAGTTCAAAACACTTCTGGGGAAGTTCAAAAGGCCATTGTGAGGATATAGATCCAAATCTTTCAGGTTGCTTTTCTTTTTCTGATAAACCCAACCAAATCCCTAGATCTAAAGTTCTCACATCTTTCAAATTCCCTAAGATCTGAATTCTGTGGTGAGAGCTGGGATCCAGCCAAAGATATATGAATATTTTGCTTCTCTACAAGGACCACATTGACTGTGCTGCCTGAACTTGGGATTGTGTCCTGTGTAACCACCGGACATGCGTATGTGAAAAGGTGCACATCATTGCCCTATGAGCTCATCTAGTGGACCATGAGCTATAAGGTCAATTCCCCTTTAAGCTTTTGAACAAGCTGACACTAACATCACTGATTGAGGATGGTGGGGAGAACAGGCTGTGAAAAATGTGTTATTCTAGTCACAGAATACCCAAGCTTAGATCCAAACACGTATTTCTGACTTAGACTGTCAAACTTGGAGCAAAGGGCTCATCCACAGCCCAGGGGAGAAATTTCACAGGCACCAGTGGCTTTAAATCACAACTTTTGCCATAGAGCTATGCAGAGTTCAAGGTATGTAGATAAAAATGCCTTACCAGTGGACACTAGCAATCTTCATAGATTTGGAAAGAGCAATACAGGTTGCAGCAAGGAATAATTAAAAGGAGCTGCCAAACCAGTCAAGAAACCAGTCAAAACACAGAGTTCAAACATCAGCTGCTGTTGAAGCATCTCAGTTAACTACTTTCTTAACTGAGAGGCAGAGTATCCTCATACTGTCACTCAAAAAAGGATACTTGAGACAAAACTGTTTTATGAATTTCCATTTGTTAAAGGAAGGGCTTCCAGTGGAAACTGTTGATTAACTTAATTTTTGTTTTTAATTTGGATGTTCTCAGAAAAGGGCATTTTTTTTCTCAGAAAAAGTATCAGAAAAAGTTCTTACGTTTTCAGTTGTCTGGAAAAAAAAAAAAAAAAAAAAGAGAGAGATGTATTTTTGAGTGAAGCTGACACCTTCTGTGTCATCCCAACCTCTTTTTAACTTTTGATGAAAAATTATGGCTTGGCTGTCAAGTACAAGAGCAGCGAAAAATTACCAGCCTCAAGTGCAGGAAAAAAAAATTAAATGACAGCAGTATGTCCAGTGATTACCTGCAATCACTTTTCTTTCTGTCTCTCTGTCTTTCTCTCTAGTAGCCAGGCCATGCTTTATTAATTTAATTACAGCTCTCTAACCTCCTTAGGTGGCCTGCAACGTCTGAGTCTGAGACTGGTGAAAGGAACAGTGTGGCAGAGAGATTCCTCCAGCCCTTCATTTTAGTGATTCAAAGCATGTCACCTTATTAAATAACATCTTAATTGCCAGCGGCTCCAGTGCTTTTGCAGATCAGAGGTTAATTTTTATTTTCTCTTCCATGCAGCAGAACTGCTGTTCTTCAGTTAAGTGTCTCCCTTTGGACACCAAGAGGTGGTGAACCTGGCTGGAGGGAAGTTGTGTCTCAGAGGTTTGGGGAATGTGTCCTCTATTTTCAATTTCAGTGGCCTGGTAATTATAAAACTCTATGCCCACCCACATTGTTCATTTTCATTAAAACCAGATAAGTGTAATCAATCCTCAAGCTTGCGTTTGGGGACCTTTTACAAAATGCCCGGACCAAAGTGCTCCAAAATGCTGCAGCTTTTATTAATATCGGAGAAACTGAGGGCCCGACTGGAAAGGTACTGAGCCTTCCTGAGTCCTCAGCACTGTACAGGAATCAGCCTTTTAATAAGAAAAGTAAAAGGCTCCCTTTTCATTCTGTCTTCCTCAAACTAAACAACTGATGTCGTATCATCCATCAGGATGCTGGAAATTATATAAGCCCATCATTTACCATCAGTAAAAACAGATTGAGGCTGGCTATGCAGCCTGAATTTGGTTCAATAGTTAATGACTCATGCATTGCATTTTATTTCATCTGCAGCAGTTTTCTGCCTCCTTATTTATTACAATCATCTTTATCCCCAGTAGTAGCACCTTGCAGTCAGACTATTCCCCGCTGCTTCAGGGGGTTAAAGAAGCCAGCTACAGAGCTAAGAATAAAGGGACAGAGGAAATGAGAAGGTGAAGGAAAGACAAGATAGACAGAGAGCCAAGGAAGGGAAAAAGTTCTGTTTGCCTACCTTTTTGTCTTAGATAATGGATCAGAGGATTTTTCAAGGTCCTTTCCAGTCCTATTTACCATGGCTCTACTTCCCGTAGCAAACTAATGTATCCAGGTCTCATAATCTTCGTTACACTTTACCTGACTGCACCTGTGAGGTAAAGAAGGACTATTATCCCTGTTGTACAGATGGGGAGTTGTGGTACTGCTCCCCATCTAAGCTGGGCGCCTCAGCAAAGAGTTTAGCCCTCTTTGGCTTCTTTCACATCTAGCAGGGGAAATCTGATGCTTCTACTGAGTCAGTCAGACTTTAGTGGGGGCCAGAGCCATGGAGAGATGTAGATTTGCTAACAGTTTAGGTGCCTGCTCCAAAAGGCAGGTCCTCAAAATCTGATGTGTAACCCCCTGAGGCAAAGCCAGGGCTTTGAATATATCCTCCAAGGGAGCATGTTCAGGCATAAAGCCCTGCCAGGTGGTACAGAAACACGCCACATGCACAACTGGGCTGGCCAGCTTCTTCTGATAAATAAGGTCTGTATCTGGTGTGCGGGGGGAAGGTATAATGTAGGCAAGCCAAAGTCGGAAAACTGAAGGAGCTGGGGGATGTACTGTTCCAGAAACCAAAGAGAGAGAATGGCCAGTGGCCAGGCCAGGGTGAGAAAGATTTGAAAAGGTTGAGCCACAAGCATGGCCAGGGTTACAAACGCAAACATACCAGAGACAAAACCAAGGCAGGGAGATGGAGGAAAACAAATTCTTTAGGACATAGGAATTCTTCAGAAAGAAATACCTAGTGTGATCCTATAAAATGTTCTCAGCATAGTCTGTGGTTATCTTGAAACAGACTATTGTTCTCATCCACTGAAAAGGGTTAATTGTCTCAGCTTCTTCAATTACACCCTAATTGCTTTCCCCATTTCTTAAGGAACAACTTCCAAAGTAGGTTAATATTAATGTACCCATTAGATAATTGATTATATTTAAATCTCTCTGTCTTAGGGGTAGGATTGAGTTTAAAAAAATCCATCTGAAATTAGAATCTTTCCCTATCAGCCTTTTCCATCCTCTCTGGAAAACTTTATGTCTTATGTCAAATGTCACTGCTCTTTTCTTCCGTCTCTTCTCAAGCTCTTTAATTAAGAGAAGCCAGATGGGGTTATTAGTAGGCACGGACAAGATATAAATGTATCTGTGTTCACGTACATGCACATGTGTGTATGAAGAGAGGCAGGAGGAAAAGGTGAAGCTAGCAAGGATTTTACAATGTAAACCTTAAATGTGCAAGTTACATTTCTTTAGAGAAGGGAGTAAGGGGATCTGTTTATAGCATCTCAAGTGTGCCCTATTTTTGGTGTTGCAGCCATGTCCAGTGCACAGGTTTGTGAGAAGAGGTGCCCTTTCAATCCTTATGGTACACTGAAGGGCAGAAGCAGGAATAAGCTGAGATGTCAGGAAAAGAGGTACCAAAGACCACTGCTGAAGGCTCAGGAGCACCGATGAAAACCAAGGGCATGTGGGACAGTTACAGCATTGGTAAAAGACCCTGGAGATACCTATCTGCAGCTGGTGACCTTATCCTGTCCTTGGTTCCAGTGGGAAATGATTACGGCAAAACGCAGGCTTGACAGAGTCTGCTCAAAACCAGGTGCAGAGCTGTAAGCGAAGGTATAAAAGCCGAGCTGCACAGGAACAGGGTGGCAGGTGAGCAGGACACAGCTGCGGAAGTTCCTGGGGTGAGCGGGCAGATCTGGTGATGCTGTGGCAGTGAGGGTGACAGGACTATGTGCAGGGGGAATGTGCTTCCAGGATCTCCAGGTCTTGTGTTTTGCCTTGTGATTTTGCTAGTCATTCAGTGAAGGTCTTTGTTGGAAGATGGGGTGGGTGGCCCCAATCTGAGCTGGTAGGAAGCAGTGCTGCCCTGTTGGCTTCAGCAGAATTACCCTGGTCTTTGGCAGGGGACAATCCTTCCCTGAATCTATTGTACTGAAAATCGAGCTCTAATTTGGAGTCTGACCTGTCATATTGTATTTTACTGCAACATTAAATAGCCTACTAAAAGAGCACAATCAATGGTAATTACCAAATTGCTTTACACACTCTGGCATAGGGATACATTGCTAATCCAACATTATGTGCCCAGGTAATGCCAAAGGGGTTAGCATATTAACTTCTGTTATTGCATATTGCATATTGTCAAGGCTGTTTGTTTGTTTGCTTTTGTTTTTTGTTTTTTTTCCTGTTATACAGCTTCACTCATCATAGGAAAGCAGTATTGTCAGAGACATGGATTAGATCTTTTAAAGAAAAAACCCTACTGTGCTATTCAGCACCAGATTAAGTCCAAGGTACAACAGAAAAAAACCGTGTAGGAAAACAGTACCACTGGATGCTGCACCCAGCACTGAGGGGAACAAAGAGGGTGACAGTTTCAGGGTATAGTTGGCCTCGGATTACAAGGTGGCTTCAAGAAAGGGTTTAAATCTTCTGCCTCCTCATATTGCTAATTTGGATCCCAATTTATTCATTACTCCATGTTGTACTTATATCAGGGATGTGCAGAGCATGTGAGGGCAGGCAGGGAGGGGAAGTTAGCATCCGGAGTTGCCACGCGCTGCCTGTCTCAAACTATTGCTACACTCAGCTGTACCTTCCACAGGACAGAGGCATCCTTCAGAAGTGTTTGAAATATTTTTAGTTACTAAGGCAAAGTGCTAGTCAAATTTAGTTAGTGTCCAGGTCTTGCAGTTAACACATTAAACCATTTAGCCAGCTTTAAAAAAGGACTCCCTTCCGCCTCAGAATGGGAGATTGGGACTGGTCTCAGAGTCTGCTAGAGTGACTCTTGATGAGAGAGGCTCATGACAGAAATAAAGCCTTCCACAATCCTGTGCAAGGTTATCAATCAAAAGTGAGGCATGATAACCCCATCCAGAGCCTGAGCCTGCCCCATCCAGCTCTGGCTTCAGCCTGGTTGCTGCTGCCTCCCAGGAGGGGGAAGGGCTGTCACACTAGCCTGGTACATAAGGAGACACAGTGCAGCAGTGGAAGGGGCAGGATATTGTGAGATAGCCAAGCGAGTCATCTCCTGTGAGGATTGGCAAGAGATCAGGAACCAGTCCTTGGGGAGCATTTGGAAAGGCTTCCTGAAGGATATTGCAAGGACTTAGAAAGTTTGTTTCATGCTGATCCAAACTGTTTTTTTTCGGGGGGGGTGGGGTGGTGGTGGTGTAAAAACAGTCAAAACTTGCTGTGACATTGATGTGCTTGTCCATGTCACCAGGGATCTTGGTTAGGAACTACTGAGATAAACAAGACTGTAGAACAGTTTTTGCTGCATTTGGAAGCTCTGTTTTCATTCTGGTTTGTTTATCTCTGTGTATTACTTGTAGTTCATCAGTGTCATAGGTTTAGCCAAGGAAAGAAAACAGTGCTAGGTAACTTAGGTGACCTGTCCGAAAACCTGGGACAGAAGATTATCATGATCTGATGTGTTACCGTACATCAGCCAAGCTATGATCAACATGCAAAGGTAGGAGGAGGCTCACATCTTGGGAAAATTGTATTAACATAAGTCTTTAATTAAGACTGCTTTTACATGCTACCCTTCCCCAATGTAATCGCTGATTACCTCATCCTTCCCCTGTCCCAGGCACACATCTCTCCCTCCTGTTATTTCTGGCTCTCCTCTGGGCTATTGCTGAGCCATTTCAACCCATTAAGCCAGCGGGAAAACAATTAACTGCTTTCACTTTTTTTGCTGGATTAGCTTTCTGCTGGTTTAGCATGCAGCTAATTCGCCTTAGGCTGCTGCAGATCTGCTGCTGGAGGCTGCGGCACCATGGATATTTCCTCTGCAGAGCTAGCTGGGGTCCCTGTGTGCGAGTTCACCAGGGGGGCCCACACGGAAGCGGCGTGGGAAGAGGCTGCCCTGGGGCTGGAGGGAGTAGAGGAGATGCTGCTGGACCCAGCTCTGTTGCTGAGAGAAACCTCCTTGGAACAGGAGGACATCGTTTACCATACATTTGACATGAGATAGCAGAACTTACCTGATCATTTACTGTAGATTAGCTGATGTGCAGTAACTCGTTACGCCTGAAAAAATGCCATGTTTTCCTTGGACCACCCAATGATAAATGCTCAATAAAGCATGGTGGAAAACGAAATGAAGGCTTCCTGTCATTTGTCCAAGTCATCCTTCCTAGGTACATGTGTCGTCACTACAAGAAGAAAATATACTACAAAATGTTTAAACAGTGATTGTTTTTCGAAAATCTGTGATCTGCTCACTGTCTAGAGAGTGGAAAATACAGAGAAATCAAGCACAAGTGAATCCTTTTAAATTGGTCACATATGATAAAGAATTTGACCACTTCTATTGCTAAATGTGAGTAGCTATGAGCCATTGATTTTATCTCTGCTGCAGACTAGAGTGATCCTAACTTCAGTGTCATATCTTGCAGTCAGGCTTGCAGAATCCTCAGTGGGTAATAGGCTGTTTTATTCAGAGAAGTGTAGCAGATATCCGGTGTCTGCATGCTCCTGGTTCTCCTAGAGACTCTTACGGGGGTGTCCCTGTATGTGTGTGTGCACACGCACATTTGTGTGACGGAGGTGATTTTTCTTTTCTTTTGCTTTTTCTGATTGACTGCATTGCCAGAGGGAAGAAGAAACACTCTGGGAAAACATGCTTCTATAACGGAGGATTAATTAATGTTAGCAGGAAGGTTATATTATTTAGATCAAGACAATTTGTATAGTCCTTAAGGGATCAGAAAATAAATATGCTGCTTTCTAACTCCCCCTCCCCCCCAAAAAAAGACCCCAAATCCAACCATCTCCTCCATCAGAAGATGGAATATTTTACTTTATTAATTTTAAAAGACCCTGCTGAGTTTCAAAGACCAGTATTAAGGAAATTCGACCTTGGGCAGGTGTGATTAAAGTAATATCACCAAGGTTTATTTTCCCCAGTGAAAAGTGGTTTGTGTGTACAGGTCTACTTCAGAAAATGATTAAATAGCTTGAAAACTAGAGATTCAGATGATATCTGATATAAATGCTTTTCAACTAGCATTAATTAGGACATGACATTACAGGAACTGTATCAGTTTGTCCTAGATGAGGGTCTGGTTTAGGGACCATATTGTTGTGTATGATTCCTGTGCAAAAAGAGAAAAGGATGAGATCAAGCAGGGACTGACCTGCCATATGTCAACACCTGCTGTTACTATTTTACCCTCATGCTGTCTGAACCTGCTTGGGAACGCCTGTCCCAGTGTAAAAAGGGTCAGCACAGAACAGCCAGACAACATCTGTGTTACCAGTGGTGCTGCGCTACAGAAGAAGCAGTGTGACCACAAGTGTGAGGCAGACCTTGAAAGTCTCTTCATTACACCTTTAACCAGTGTAATTGCAACTGGTCATGGCTGCTGTCCTGAAAAAATCAGGGCAGCCTTTGGGTCCTCTGACTTGCTGAGGTCAGTGCTGTATAGCATCATGGCACAAAGCTCTAAGTCACCCAGAGGCACCTGCACTTTGTGGCAGCAGCATAAGCTGTAGCTTTGTATTTCACAGTGCTTTCATGAAACAAGCAAACAAAAAAACATGCGACAAGACTGATGTAAGGTAAAACTCAAAACCTAACAGATTGGTTAAGTGTTGTTATGTGACACACGTTAAGCCTTCTGAATTTTTCAAAAAGAACAAGTCTTTTAACACTAGCTCTGGAATATAGAAGAGATGAAATAAAAAACATTTATGTGATGTAGAAACAAATAACCTGATGTGACTGAATGACAGCTCAGTCACCAGGACTTCAAGGTCAAGAGAACTCTACAGATCTGGACTTTTGTCTTCAGTGAAGAGTTGGCCTGGTTAAGTTATAAATATGCAGAGAGACTGACTAGGTTGTTCCCTCTGGCAGCAACAAGAGGCAGATATAGTTCTCCATTTAATACCTTTTGAAAGCTATTGGCAGCCTCCAAACTGTAGTAGAGTTAGAATGTTCCTAAGCACCCAGTGAAGATAGGATGCAATAAAAAAGCTAAATGAATTATTTATCTTGGTGTTCATTCTGGAGGAAATCAGCAGGTTCCCAAACAGGGAGTGAATCTGGAAAAAAAGGTCTAAAATTGAAGTGTCAGTGGAAGAGAAAGTTATATATATTATAGCTCTCTGAAGAAGTCAAAACACATGTTGAAAAGGATGCCTTAGGCTGATAAAATGTGCTTAGATTTTCAGGAAGTTTCCTTAGTAAATGGGCTTAAAACTTAAGTCATTGTGAGATAAGATAGAAAATCTTCTCATAAATTAACACCTGATTATTAAAACAGATAAAAGGTGGCTTTATACAATGCAGAAGGGTGACCTGTAAAGTTGAAAAAACAAAAAACAAAACTCTCCTACCCATGGGACTTAAGCTGTTAAAGATATTCACGAATGATCTGGAAAAAGTAGGGAGTAGTGAAGTGACTGAGTTTGCAGTAACACAAACTTATCTAGATTTGACAGTCCTGAAGTTGATGGTGCAGATAAATAGTTGCAGATGGATGAAACACAGTGGCTGAGTAATAAAATGGCAAATGAAATTCAATGTTGCTAGGTGCAAAGTAAGACACAAGAGGAAAAATAACTCCAGCTATCAATGCAGTATAGGCTCTAAATTAATCATTACAGATTTCCCTGACAACATTGTCCCTATACTCAGCAAGGGTCAAAAATATCGGTCCAATGAGAGTAAAAAAACATCAGTCCAATCAGAGAATCAAAAATGTTCATAAGAAATTACGAGGAAGGTAATAAGAACAAGGTAGAAAACACCATTAATGCCATTAGGGCAGATAACAACATAAGTCTGGGCTGTGCCCATATCTCCAATAAGACGTGAACAGAGAGAGCACAGTTTTGGTATGTGGATAGGAATAGGATCAGCCTGCTTGAGTACTGGGCTGGAATAACTGAGGCCTGTAGGAGATGGGCTGAAAGATGATTTCAGAAAGGTCAGGAGAGAAAGATCAGCAAGGACTACCTCTCACAAGACTAGCTTGATCCCAAAGAGAGGACGGTGAATGTCAGAGGATGGTGATGATATCTCACCACTTGCTGCTCACCTCCTAAATGGGGCCAGCTCAGTGGGGATGTTTACATGTTTTACACGTTTTCATATTCTTAGCTGCATTACTTGCATAGTAGCTTTCTGCTATGTAGCTTTGGTGGATTCTTGACTTGTGGTATTCAGATTATCCAGCCAACTGCATTGTAGACCACTAGGCCAAAACTGCTTCTCACTTCCTGTAGTTCTGCTGTAATAAATATTCATAACTTCATTACAGGCTATGGTTTCCTGACCTATGTAATAAGGGATATTTTGGGGCTTTGCTTTAATGATGCACAAAAACTGTAATAGTCCTCTCAGAGCCTTATGCAACAATATGCTTTGCTTCTTCTAAAAGCTAAATAACTCTTGTTTTGAATGATATAGTAGCAAACTCACTTAGTCTCTCTGCTGTGGTTCAATGGTCTGCAAAATTTTCTTTTTAGAAATACAAACCCATTATGTAAATACCAAAGAGTATCTTCAGGAAAACTAACTTCAATTTGTTTTCGTCTTTTTTTGCTTTTGTTTTAAACTTTGCAGGCTTGAGATGACTCACCAGACTTTTTTTCTTCAAAGTATGTAAAACAAAATTGCTTTCTGACTAAAAGCACTAGTATAAGTTTTTGCCTAGAAGCAATGTTCCTACTGAGTTGCCTCCTGAAAATCAAGGGTTGTTGAAGAGGGACTTACAGAGTACATCATTGAGAAAGACTGTTCATGTGGTTAGGAACTCTGATTTCAAAACCTAGGCAACCTGTAGTCCCTCCATCTTCTTGCACCTGAGTTTCCCACATCCTGAATGGAGTTGAACTTCCTTGCTGCTCGTTTGTAGCATAGACTAGCAGAACTACTCCAAAGCACTACCAGCTCACAGCAGATAATGGTCTAAACCTTGAGCTGTCATTTGGACTATTTTTTGTTGAAGTTATGGAAATGGATTTTTCTACAGGTCCAGCTTCTTCCACACAGGGCTCCTGATTCTCGCTAAGGCATTTATATACTTCTGGAATATAGTTCTTGGGACACAAATTTTAATTCCAGAAAAAAATTCCTCATGAAAAATCTGGACAGTTTAAAGGCTATAGAAGCTAAAGGCAAATGAATTCTGATCCCTAACAACTTCTGTCATTAGGAGGACTCTGCTAAAAAGAAGATTTTGATCTTATAGACATGCGCAGGGGAGGTATCTTCTAGCATTTGCTAAGTCCAAGACTCATATTTCTGTAAAACACAGCCCTAAATGCCAACAAAACATTTTTTAAACAGTTGGTGTGAGACTGAAAAACTAACTGAACATATTTGTCACATGGGGTGTTCATTGAGCCATTAAGTCTATACGTTATGAAAGGCAGGTCATTAGCAAAGCAGGTGCCTTGCTGATAAAAAGAAAATGTGTGAGAGGTGGCAATAGCAGGGGAAGAAAGTCACATTTTGGCGTATTTTTCTTTTTTAAACAGCACGAAAATAAAGTGTTTAATTAATTGTTTGCTCTGTGTTTAGCAACTTTCCATTAGTTCATTTGCTTAAGTGCAGCAGCAATCAAGAACACATTAGCTAATGTCACAACTCAGCAAGGAAACAGGCTAGAGGCAGGTGCTGGGGGTCAGTGTGTGCAGAATCAGGGGACTGTCAGTCCCCTCCTGCTCTAATTTGTCTGCAGGAGGCTTCCCAGAGTCACAGCAGCACATACCTGCACAGTAGGAGTCACCAATCATTTCCAGCTGGAGCTTTGAGGGTCGCTATGAATAGCTCCAGCTGGCAAAGATCTGTAGGCAAAGGAGTGAATATTGAGGACTGGCACATTGCATCACCCTTCTGCAAGTCTCTATTACCTCTGCTGGGTGCTTCATGTCCAGCCAAGCAGCATGGCAAAGAGATGAGGGCACCAGCCAGGAGCCATGGAAAATGAGTTCAATTACTTTTCCTCCCTAGACTCCCTGAACAAATCATTCACAGCCAGATTTGAAAAAGAACATGAAAGTCTGTTGGAACACAGGTCTGTCAGCTGAACTGCAAACTAAGTTTACAAGGACTCACAAGAAGGAGCCTTTATTGAGTGACCAGAAAACTTTATTTGTGAAGGGATTTTCTCAGAGATTTTCTTTTGATTTATTTTGCTTCTATCAGAATAATGAAAAAGATTTTGGATATTTTGATTGCACCTATTCAAGATACATCCACCCCAGAGAGGCCAGCTAATGGAAGAAATGAGGTCTGTCCAAGGCTTTAACATGTTGTCTTCCAGTCCACAAGTTGTGGTAAAAATTCAAACTCCTGTGTAAAAGTGATGAGACAGGATGTACTGTCTCACTACCCATAAGCTGAACAGCAGTAACCAGCCACATATATACTTTTAGTTCATTGTAAATATGAGGTAAAGCGCCTTGGCTTAAAGCACTTCAGTGGGGATTTTCCTATTAAACATCACGTTTGCTGTGGACTGGAAGCAGGCAACCAGTCAGTGTAGTAACACTAGGATGAAGTTAGATCTCTATATTTTGGTTCTGCTCTTTCCTCTCTTTCATGGAGCTTTGTGTCGAATACCAACCATCTGACTTTTTATCACTTTCCATTTAGGGACTAATTCACCCTTGGTCTGGGTCAAAAGAATCCAAGGCTCTGATGGGGAACCAGTGGGAATGCAGGAAAATGGTCTCAGACTAAACTACTGAGACATGGGAGCAGAATGATTTAGTGATACTGCTTACTCTGTTTCAATACATAAAACAGATCTCATAGGCAGAAACTGTTGTTTTGTTTTTTTTGTTTTTTTTTGTTTTTTGTTTTAATTTCTCTCCCTTCTGGGTAAGTTGTTACATTTCTATAAAAGCATGTTTAATCTCGGCCAATTAAACTGGCTAACATTCAGCACTTAACAGTCTCTCTTTTAAAAAAAGAAAGCCACTTGTTGATTATAATAGCCTTTTCAACTGAAGAAGCTCTCTTTGAATTAAAAGGGATGATAGAAGGAATCATTAAAATGAATGTGAGTTTGATTTTTGATTTTCAGATATTTTAACCTTAATTGATTTTCTTTTATTCCCTAGTGAGTTTTAAATCAATTTGCAAAAGGTATCTGCTTTTTTCACCTGCTCACAGTGGCAAGCACAAGTCACTCTGCAAGAAAAGCGAACATGAAAGATAGCCGTTCACTGATGCAGGAGAAAATAATGGATATATAGCATCTTAAGAATGTCCCCCTTTAAGGGCACAATAAGAGCCCAGGAACGCTTACTGAATTCAAACCATGATGAAATGACTACTTGTTCCTACAGACTACAGCAGAGCTGGTGGGAGATGCTGTATTTGCAATCATCTATGCCGTTCCCTGACCCTGCAGCAGGAACGGCTATTCCTGAAAGCTTAGTAGCTCTTGCCAGTTTTGCAGGAGTGCTTTTGGGTAAATCTATTGCAGATTGCTGTATACTCAGGAGCTGTAGCACCAGCCCTTAGAGGAAGCCCATGGCAAATCTTGGAGCACCAGCTGGCTGCTGCTGCCGTCTCCGAGGAAGAAGGAAGAGCATCTGAAGATACAGTGGTGGCTCACCACCTCCACGCCACTCTTTGCACCTCTTGTCCCCACTCTTTCCCCCTTGTCCCCTTCCCCTTTCCACAGCAAGAGTGGCTCAGCCATAGTTGTCCACTGGGCTGAAAATATTCAGTTTTGCTCATATTTTGGAAAAGAGGCCTTGCCCAGGCTCCACAGCAAAGGGAAACATGGGCTTCCCTCCTACCTCTCTGCTCTTAGAAAAGAGCAGCAGCAAAGTCTCATTAGTGACAACGACCCCTCCGGGGTGCCTGACTGCCCCCTGCCTGGTCCAGCTCTCTCCACGGCAAAGCAGGCAGGGCACCTTGGCAGATTTCTAACTGCATACAAATCTACCTTTTGAAAAATCTATTTTGGGAGCTGGAACTCAAGATATAAGGCTTCTGCCCCATTATTTATTTAAAAAAGTCCTACTGAAATCTTTTAAAGTGTATAAACACCTGCCATTCTCAAATCAGCAGTTAAAAAAACCCCACAATTCTTTATTAACTATACCACTGAAGAGGTGAGATTTGCAAAAGTGTGTAGACTGGTCAGTTGTGAAATTCTCTTTGATTTAAAAGGGAGCAAAAGATTTATAGAGCTTCACTCTTTAGCTGTATTGCTGATATGCTACTGTGCCAGGAAGCCTTAATATTTTTTCTAGTTTCTCACAGAGAAACTGCACCTGCAGTTTCTGCATCAAATACGACTGGGAGAGGTAAGCTGGGGTGGGATCCTGTCTCCAGTGTTGCCAATGGCTGATGCCAAGATAGGATGCTATAACATACAATGACAGAGGATGTTCTCCCAACTGCCATGGCTGCTGTTTTCATATTTAGTACCCACAGTGGCTTCTTTTCCCATTTATTGTTCAAATTCCTTTCTAAACCCATGACAACTTTTAAAATCACCAGCTAGGAAAAAATACAAACCAAAACTGTGTGTAGCAGGGCTGCCTGGTGTCATTCTCTGAGCTTAAAGTTTCTTTATTTGTTAGTTTATGATAGGTCGACACGGTTGTAAGATGCAATGCAATAGAGCCATTTGAAAGCTGCTGGGAACCTGTTGGGAAGTGCACGTTCTTGTCTTTCCCTTCAGTGCTGCTGCTGGCAAAAAAAAGCAGCTTTCCCAAAGCGACGTTGGTAAAAACAGAGCCAATAAATGCAGTGCTTACCAGCCTGGAGGGAATCTCCTGCTCACTGGCCTAAAAAGTGCATTAAGCGCTTTAACACTTTATGTAAAGTTTAGTCCTGAAGTAAGATGCATGAGTTGGCTCTGTCTGGTTCAACCTTCTACATGAGAGTTGCTGGGTATGCAGAAGATAAGTAGCCAAGGAGGGTATATCTCTCCAAAAGGACTGTACAGCCCCATTCCTGATTCAGTTCAGTGTTTAAACTGCTTTGATTCCAGCTCAGGCACCCTACTCCAGCCTGGGACTAACCAGGGGTTCACCAGGTCATCAAAATTTACCTTACTTGTCTCCAGGCTGGCAAGAACCTATCTTTATAGCAACACTCAGGATAGCAAACTAACAAAGATGGCATTTTTACAATGAAATTTAGAGCCTCAGTCAAAAATGATGGCCTTAATGTGCCAAACTGCCCATTGGTTCAAATGGAGGGTTGGCAGTAAAGATGCTTTCCACTGTCCTGTGCACATCAGACCTACACACGAATAACCCCATAAAAAAGAAACATTTAATCCTGAACATTCATAAAGTAGCTGAATAAAGGCCTTAGCCAGCTCCCAGGGAGGTCAATGGGAAAAATCCACTTGATTCAGCTTTGGACCTTCAGCTGTGTCCTGTGTTATCACGAGGATGGCACACAGTATTTGATTCCACTGATGGATGCCATTTTTAGAAAGGGTAACAGCCTTTTCTCTATTGCCTCAAAGATGCCAGACCATAAAAATAAACAACTTACATCAAAGCTGTAACACTGTTTAAAATGAAAGGACTTCTGTGTTTGAATTATGAAAAGGTGGCAAATGGATGGGTTATATCCCGCTGGAAGAGGAGGGTGTGAAAAATGAGGACTGCCAGCTTCTTCCCCTAATTGCACCTCCGTGTCTTTACATGGCTCAGAGGAAGCCAGTTACGCTCTCTGCTCCAGGTCGCCCAATGTTTAATGTCATGCACCAGGGCTGGGACAGAGGGGGTAAACAAATGCCATGTTTTAATTCCGTCCTTCAGGAATCTCTGCTGAGAAATCCTATACCTGCTCCCTATGGGCAACTCCTTGTCTGGTTTTTATTCTGTCAAAGCCTGTGATGGAGAACTGACTCTTCTGCAGTTCTTAGTACTCTGTCTACTCTATGTTATAAACTGAATAATGATGGCACAGCTTCCAAAGCTTGAGCATTTATTCTCATTTTGCAAGGATTTCAGATGACTGCGAGTAACTGCGTCATGTCATGATAACAGCAGCTGTATTCTTAATTAATGCATAAGCGTCAGGGGCTTTGACGAAGCAGACACACAGTATAGTGCCTGAAATCTGTAGGTCTGTTACAGAATATTGCTGCTTTTAGTAGTGAATAAATTGCTTGATGCAGCAGGTCTCAACAAGTGCATCAGGAAATCCTTCCAGTGTAGCTGGTGAGGACAGCACTGTGCATCATGCATCTAAAATTTCACTCTTCAGCAAGAGCTGAACCTTTCATTTCATCCATCATCAGAAGACAGAAGCAAGTCACTTCACAGCAGTACAGCTTATTGCTCTCTAATGCAAACCTCTGCAAACTCCTGGGGACATGGATTGCCTTTAACGTACTGTTACTGCCTGTGACCTGAGTTAGCCTTAGATATCCAGATCTCCTGGGGGGCACGAGGGAGAAGAAAATCCACAATGGAGCCAATTCTTTTTGTAATGGAGTTTACAGAAGATGGCAACCTGTCCAGCCCATAATGAGGGGTTATCACTGCATCCATCCGGAATGGCAGCTGGATCCTCCGTGGTGCTTCTGAGCACTTTTGCAGTCTAAATCACTGATGAAAAGGGGATTTCCCAAAGGGAATGTTCCAGGCTGTGTATCAAAGCAGAGAGTTGATACAGCATAAATGGCCTTTGCCCACTTTGCTCACACTATGCTGCCTGCTTGGGTAATGGAGAAGTCTTGCTGGAGGTTTGACAGGTCATCTAGGTCACCTGCTAAAGACACTAGAAAACTCAGGATGCCCTCCACTCCCCATGGGGCAACTGCTGGCCCTACCAGAGGCAGTAAAAATGCTTTCCAGTGTCCTGTGTACATCAGACCTACACACCGCAGTATTGCTGCCCAAGCTGGTGGTGATTCTCATCTTGAAGATGGTCCTCAGAGGTCCCTCAGAGGACACAATAGATCAGTGCCAGTAAAGCAAAAGCACTGGTCCCCAGTCTCGCATCAGAGATTTGGGTTGGCCCAGTGACAATGACAGGATACTAATTATAGCCACCAAAATTGTTCTTCATCACTCATTCAGTGGTGCCTATAAGCTCTATTCAGTGTTTGCTGCCATTTTGTTGTGCAAGACAATTCCTTCTCTATGCCTCTTTAGGTCCAGAGGGTGTAAGCCTCACATGTAGTGCAAGCTTCTCTGATATTTGTGGTGTAATCTGAGGATGAATTGTACAAGCTAAGTGCAACATTATTTTTATTGTCGTAGGGAGAACATTGCTTGGATGACATAATGCTGGTAAAGATGGTTAGATCTGAGTCTCTCGATCCTGCAAAAGCCATTTCTTTTTTCTTTCTTTTCTTTTTTATTATTTGGCTTTGAAACACCCACATGAATTTTATTCAGTGTTTCACAGAAAACAGGAGCTCTCCAGGGAGGAAAACCCCAGCATGCTTGGTATATATTTCAGACACAGATGGCAGCTTTATAGCAGAGAGTTTGTGTGTAAAAATATTGAAGAGACAATCAAAATATCCCATGAACTCAAGCACAATTAAACAAAACTAGATGAAAATCAAAGCAACAATGTCTTGGGAACATGCAGGATACTAATGAATATTATAGATCAAAGAGCCAAGGGTATAGTCTCCCTGTGTTTGACAGAGTCTGCCTGCTTGACTTAGAGGCCTTATTCATGGCAGCTGATGGAGTATCCTGAAGAAATAGCAGCACAAGTTTCAAAGTTCCCAATACTGAGTTGTGTCCATATACTGTAATTATAGGGGCTAAATAGTGCTGCATTACTAAACTTTTCTGTTTCAGCTACATTTATCTAATCCTAATGCAGAGCAAATGATGAAGGCTAAAAATAGCTTGCAAAATTCAATAGAGTAACTCTTCTGCCTGCAGAGATGTGCATCATGGGGATGGCATGAGGTGCTACCTTAGTGCAATGATGGAGATGAAATCATGCTATGACACGCTGCACTAGATGAGAGGACAGAGGCATGACACAAAAGAATTATTATCCTCCACAAGCACCACAGTTGTAATTCAAAGCCATTTTTAATGGAAAGGGAGAAAATTGGCATTTGGGATTCTTTTTTTGTCAAGACCCCCCCCAAATTTATATTTAAGAAAAAAACCTATTTTCCTTCTGAAAGATTTTTGAACGGAACATTTTCCCTGTATTGGTTATGCTTCATCCGAGATAAGAGAACTAAAATTAGTCTCCCCTTTCCTGAACCCCTACTGCTTTGATTTATAGTAAAGCTCGAAGTCCAAGAGCCAAAGAGCTATGACCAGCTCCTTGTGTGTTCCTTCTGGACTTACCTACCTGGAGCTTAGATGCTATGAGGAAAAAGAGCCACCTCTTTAGAAAATACCAAGAAGGAGGAAGTAGTTTTTTGCAGGATAGGATGAGGTACAATAGTATAGGATAGTGGTATATTTTTCTCCCTTCTCGGGTAGAGTAGGAGGGTCTCTTCAGATAGGTATTTTAGGACAGGATGGGGAGAGGCCCTGTTGTATATCTCTGCTAGCTTTTACTTTGTTAAAACTTCACCCTCTCCTAACATCTCCATTTTTGTCTGTTTTGCTGGGAAGGATAATTAGCCTTCAAATGATAATAACCCCATTACAGAAACAGCAAGCCTACTTAAGGGAGGCAAGAACAGCTCAAGCCCTGCCAGGCAGGGAAGACTAAATTTGAAGGTTTCTTTCCAGATTTCCCCTCCCACCATGTGGCATCCTGCTGCTACCTCCAACTTTATCCTCTCTGCCTTTCCCTCAAGAGGTTCAATTGCTTTCATCTCTGCATTTACGGATCTTGCAATGACCTGTCACAACATGAGCTCCCAGCAGCAGTAGGAGAGACGCTGATTTAGGCTAGGGGTGTCTGAAAGCTCACTCCTTTTATTCATCATTCCATATGCTATTGAAAAGACAGAGTAAGAGTTTTCAGGGAGAGAGGTAAGACCTCCTGGGTCTTTCCAAAACCCAGCTGTTTGCAGGTGCCTACTGCAGAGCAGAACAGTTCATCTGTATTTTACCAAGCATCCCATGCGCACCAGTGCTTTATGCAGAATAAATGGAAGGAGTGCTGCTGTCCTTGGCCAAACTTTATGATCGAATATCAGAGAACTGTATTTAACTCCCTTGCAACTATGTATGGCTTCAAATACAGATGTCCCCAAGGTCTGCAGGTCTTAAAATGGGTTAGTTTGATATACGTGGCCTATGCTTTTTCTATCACTCATTATTCATTCAGACTCTTAGTAGCCCAATATTCAGAAAACCGCACAAAGATTAATAAATTTTTTTTTCACTGTGTGGTGAGGGGGATGGCTGCAAAAATCACCCCAGACTCTGTGGCCTTCTGTTTGTATTCACAGCCAGCATTAAACAAAAGCCCCTGCATAGCTACCTAGGCGAGGTATGGAAATCCCGTTTTTCTTGACTTATGCATACTGGAGTCTCAGTATGTGGGTTCCTAGTAGCGTTACACACCTCGCAAAGAAAGTGTGCCAGAAAGCCTGCCATGTAATGCCCATTGGACTGGGCTCAGAGCGCAGCAGCTGTTAAGTTTAGGGTTGCAAAATGCTTAGTGTGCTTTGTGCCTGATGCGTTGTCCATATTTAGAACAGAGTCCCCAGTGCTGCAGTGAGTACTTCATTCAAGAAAAGGGCAGGGATTGATTGCAGTATTCCTCTAAGCAACATCGATCTAGGATGTGTAAGAAGACTGCTTTGCTAAAGGATTTAAAAATGCAGCAGTCTGCACAGACACAAACAAAATAACAGAAGGTGTCAGTGATGAGCTGCTAAGATGAAGGGTGAAAAATCAGTTTTCCTAACCCCAGCAAACTGGGCAGGGCTCAGGGAGGAAGGGATAATCTTGTCTCATTTTCAGAGCACAAATCAAGAGGGAGAGGCAAAAATCTTTAAATGTATTCATAGCAATAATTATGACAATGAGAATTGGTGTGAGCAAAAAATGTAATTATGATCATTTCAAAGTAGTTGGTGGAGATTTCAATTTTATTTATTTTGCTAACATAAATTTGCAAATCAGGAATGACGGAGTGAAAAATATAATTTTTTTCACAACACATCAAAATAGGACGTTTAAGCATTTTTTTCATTTTTTTTTACCCCAAATGCTTTTCATATAAGAGATCCAACTAGATGGACAAATTCCTGCTAAAAGTTTTGTTTCCAAAGAAAATGGTATATTTTTTTTGAAAAGGAAAAATGCTTGGTTAATAGAATTTTCAGCTCTCTTTAAAACACCAAAAAGCTTAAGGAGATAAGTGTCACGGCAGTGTTGTTAGCGGTGAAATGCAAGAGGGGAGGCAATGTACATAAAAAGTGTTACCATGTCTGTTTTATCATGACTACTTGTGCTGAGTCCATAAAAGGTGCTATGAATTAATCTTTGCAAAAGTGTCAAAATGTCAGTAAAACCACACAGTACTGACAATTTTCTGAGTTCTTGGACTTCAGCTCCAGCTCTCTAGACTTTGTGGGACACGTTCATTTCCATCAAACCACTTCCAAATTCTACACAAATGTACCTTGAGTAATTTGGCATGAAGAAAAGTCTCTAAAGACCAATGTATACAATATGTCTATTTACTTCCTTCCTACTCCAAAGCCTGCTGAAACTAATGAGAGGTTTTCCATTGACTTCAGTGGTCTCTGGAACTGGCCTGTAGAGAAGTGGCATACTTACTAAGGGTGATGCTGGAAAGACTACAAGAAGAAAAACAACTTTTGCTAGAGGTATGCATGATCGGAGGTAATTTCACTGGATAACTGAGTTATGAGGCAGCGATAGAGAAGTCTTGCTGATTTATAAAATAGATAAGTGGAATTCCAACTGTAAATCTATGTACTTTGCTGTGGGGGCCCACTCTTCTGCTGCTTATTAGCTTACATATTTCAATTTGCAAATAGAGAGACAGACATGTAACTTATTTTGGGCATGCCCCTGTCCAATTTGCATAGCAAATAGAACCAGAGATGTGCATAAATAATTCCCTTGACAACTGTATGCAAGCTTTTTAAAACTTTGGTTCTGCCTTGAGACATACAGGTGACTGAGTGTTGTCTCGAGGAATGGAGGAGATTTACGGCATTCATTTTAGAAGTGTTTTCTCAGAAAATAACCTCCTAAGCTTGCTTTGGAGCCTGCAAATCACTTCCTCACCTTTGAGAATTTATGACCCAAAATGTGTATGAGTTCAGTGCATATTTTGGGGAGAAGCACTTCAAGTCCAAGACTGTAGAAATCATCTTTTTCATCTATCCACAGAGGCTATGCAAATCTTTGCTTGTACAAAATCATTTCTTCAGTGCCCCAGATCACTTTCTTCTGGCTTTACACATTTTAGATGACCAAGCTGGGTGAATAAATGCAATCTGGATGGAAGGGTATACTTCCATGGAGGTGCTGTCCTTTGCTTGAGGGGTTCATTCAGATTTGCCTTGGTTAGTTAGTGACAGTAGGAGTGACATTCCCTACATCCTTGCTAAAATGCCCTTATTACATTTTGTCTGTCTAAATCCTTCGAAATTGGATGGGAGTCTCAGTTTTCCAAGGTGTGGACCACACCTGAGGGAGAGGAACCCCCTTCTGGTAAACTCTGAGGTGGACCATCTTCCTTCCTACTGTCAATCAAGTACTGTCCCCATGGCAGCCTGTATGGCTGCTCAACTGGAAAAAAACTCTGGGAAAATATTTATTCTTTAGGTATATTAAAGCAAAATAAGCTTCCTGCATAACAAGTCAGGCTCTCAGAACTAAGCATCCTCTGAAAATCCCAGACCTCATTTTGATAACCAGTGCTGTCCATGATAATATGCTGCGATGTGTGGCAACTTTTTGGTAGAAAAACTTCCCGCCTTCAGGCACAGGAAGCCAAATGCTGTTCCTGGAACCAAACTGGGCATGGTAAAGAACCATGTTATTCCTAGTAAATATGTCTTGTCTGTATGTCAGAGAGACAGCACAAGCAAGACAGAAGGCAAGTGCAAGTATATCACATAGTGCAGATGAGAGGACTATAATGCCAGCAGTGGTTACAGAATTTGGGGGAAAAGAAACTTATTTCAGACCCCTGTGTCACCTCCTTTTCAGAATTAACCAGGACTATCCTCTTTATTCTTCAGGTGTGAAATGAAGTCCACTCTGCTTCCTTTTGGGCATTCTACTACTTAGTACAGTGTCACACTGTAAGCAAATTGTCATTAAGAAAGCTTAAATTTTCCTTTGCTCTGCTTGATCTTAATAGCCTGTTCTGCCAGTTCCCTCTCCAACAGTTAGAATGGTCTGCACTTCTCAGTTTTACTAATCCTTCCTTACAGAGGCTTATAATAATAATAATATTCTTCCACGCATATTATTTTTCCCTATTTTAGATATATTTACCATCTGGAAATCTTGTCTAGGCAGAGTCTGAGGATTTTTGACTAGAATTTCTAGCCATTCCAGGCATATGCACATATAAAAATGGTCCAACACAGCCTGTGTGTCACAGTACCCTCCTGGTTTGCCTATTTATGGCCTGGAAATCTTTGAAATTTGGGAGTCCCTTTTATCAGGCATCATCTCCAATGTTTAATCTGCCGCTGTGTTGAACCTCTTGCTTGGATAAGCAGTCTGGCTCAGGTTAAGCAGCATTTCCTAGCAGGGAGATGGACCTCAAATGTCATCAGTAAAGGTCCTTATGGCATGGCTCTAGAAAAAGCCATTGTCTTGGCAACATGGGGATGTGGCCCTTTGCAGGGAGGAAAAAGGGATGCAAGTGATGGAGTTCATTTGGAAGGGGGAAGTGTGAAGTATATTGTTTAGGAGAGGAAAGTTTATTGACATCAACCTTTACATCTCTGCTTTTGGTGAGTTCTCAGCGATATGATTTTTTACTAACACATCTCCCACAATTAATCAGTTCCAATTTTCCTTCTCTACTGATTTGATTCAAGCAAACAGCAGCATCTGAACTGTGTGTGGGGAAAATTCACAGCATCTGTCGTGACCTGCTTTTCTTTCTAAGCAATTTCTGTACCCTATCCAGGCTTTGGAGGTTCTCTGATGGATAACGTAAAATGACACTAACTGGGCTATTTATATCACTGCAAACTAACTACATGATGGGATAATTAGCAGCACTATATCTGCTGGAGTGAGTGATAACATTGTAACACGTTTTTGTATAAAGCAACACAAACAACAATGCCTGCAGGTTAAACAGTACCTGAGCAGCTGATAGGCCTTCTGCACCATTATTTGCAGAAGGCAGAATCTGCTGGCTTTAGTCATGCGTGAGGCAGAGTTGTAATGGTGGTTTTATTACCTCTGGCAGGTAAACGATTTTTGCAAGCAAGTTTGCTTTGGGCAAATAAGGGTATTCGAGATATTTTGCAAACAAGTTGTGTAGATTTGTAGATCTGCTGGCTAAAATAAGACCCTTAGATGAAGAAGTCCAAGTTCTTGGCCATTCAGTCTCACACTGTTACTCCTGGATGAAGCCCCAAAATTTGCATTGCATTTTGGCTTAGATGTCACTTCAGAAAACACATGCAGCTTTGACCTGAAGCCATGAAAGTGTGTCCTCCATTTGGCCCACATTTAGGTAGAGAGGAAAGATTCTAGCTTTGTGGATAAGAGCCTTGGCTTCTTTTATGTATTAGTACAGATACAGCTGTGGAGAACAAGAACCTGTTATGTTGTGTTTCAGTATATTTCAATGGTTTATCACACTCATTAAAAAATGTTTAATATGAATTTGCCCAATTTCAATTTCCATTAATTGCCTGTTATGCTTTTCTCTGCAAGATTAAAGGACCATTTTGTATTGCTATTTTCTCCCCGGGAAGGTTACTAATACACTAATTGTGGCTGTTTCAGTCTTCTTTGAGATAAGATCAAATTCTCTCCCTGTAAATATTTTTCTCCATCCCTTGAGCTATGTTTGTGTCTCCTCCCTGCACACCCTGTAGCTTTTCAACATCCTCTTTAAAATATCAACACCAGAACTGGACATGCCATTCCAGTATGCAGGAAGCATTCCAGGATCAGGTGAACAGTGCCAGATGGGGAACTAAAATCCTCTCTGTCCTTCTCTGCAGTGCTTGCCTGCTGGATTATCCAAGGACTGAGTTTGTTCAGTCATCATATCACTCTGGTGAAGTGTGCTGCGTTGTTCTTTTGCTGTGAATTATAAATATGACTCACTGGTTACCAGGGTTCAATTCCTCCCTTATTATCTTTATATCAGAAATATTGCATTTCACTTAGCTAAGACACATTTTTGTGTCTTAGGATGTTTGGATGGATCAAACTTTCAAAGCAAAACCTGTGACTGTTCTTACTGATTTCTGTTCTCTGTGCCACCATCTCTGATGAGGAAAAATTCTATATTTACCTCCAGCTCACTAGTGATAACCCATAGCAAGATGGGCTAGGTACTCTACAGTTTAGGCTTGTAATTCCCTGGTTCTAATGCAGAGCTGTTTCATGTTTCAAGAAAAGACAAGCAAAGTCTTATTTAACCTTGGTAAAGGATACCATTATGACTGCAAAAGGAAACAGGAGTGACATGTAGGTGAAACATCCTGATAATGTTCCATGTTGTCAGCTAGTGTGAAATATGCTACCTCCATGACTAGAATTTATCCTGTCTCCCAGCTTGCAGCTACTTTATGTTAGCAAAGATTCCTTCCACCAGTTTATCTGGGTTCCATAAGCAAGTCCTTCTAAGATAAGACAAACTTTGGGCTCAAGTCTGTGAAGTATCCATCAGGATATCACCTTGCAAATTAGTCCTAGTCCAGTCCAATGAGTTTTGACACAACAGTTCATTATCGATAGAAGAGAATAGGTTTTTCAAAAAGTGGAAGCCAAATATATATATTTTTAATATCAAGGCTACACATGAGGGCAGTACTGAAAATCCTCTAGTGGCCTGTAATAGCATGAAGATTAAAATGCTTTCTCTCACATGAAGCAGTGGATTGCGAAGTGTTATCTTCTTGAACAAAGCTGCTGCCACAAAGGTAATGTCTTGCTGACTGTATTATGCAGAGCATAGGTGTCAAGCTTTAAAAGAGTCATTTAACAGAAGTTTGAGAGAGCAAAGAAAAATATCTAAAGGATGCCATTTTCCAGCTAATTTACTCTCACTTTATTTGAAAGTGCTGCTGCAGTTTCCCTCCTATAGGACAGGTCATATTACTTTTGCTGCCTCAAGTAGCTGCTTAGGAAATGGACCGGGCTTCCAAGTGGCATTGGGACCACCAAGGAAGTTCATCACCTGTTCTAATACAAAGACTAGCAAACTATCCCAAGAAAACATCAGGTGCAGGTTCAGAGCTAAGAAAGGGAAGTATTGGTTTATTAAGTGTGCTGCTAAGCTGTGCATCTCCTTGCTTCAGGATGTCTTAGACATGAAAAGGTTTATATGAATGCAAAACATCCTATAAATTAATGAAAGAAAAATCCTTTACAATCTGAGAACTGCAAAGACCTTCCTCTGATATAGGAAATCCCTATACCATGTGGTTGGAAAATAATCCAGGAAAATTGCATTGTAAATTTGCTCTGCTCTTGCATTCTTCTCTTATGTATTGCAATTGGTAAGAACTGGAGGCAACGTACAAGATTACATGGGCCTTTTGCTGACCCAGTAAAGTTTTTATGCTATATTTACCTTCTTACAGAGCTACATTCATTCCCTAGGATACCAGAGCCAGTCTGTAATTGCATCTGCACAGTTTACTGGGGGACCAATATGAGGAAGGTGAAAGAGAGTTGTTGGCCTGAATCAACTAGAGACAAAATAAGGTCAAAGAAAAGCTCACTACACAGGAAACCAGACTTAGTATTGGCTGGTGGGAAGCAAGTGCTGCTAGCAAAGAAATAAGGGCCGGATGCAGTCAAGATTTTGGATAGCAGAGGGGCAGCAGGAGGGCAGGGCAGAGTGGTGCTGCATGGAAGTGGTCCTCATCCCTACGATATGACAGAGAGCACAAGCTGTGCTGGGTGTAGGTCCTGAGAGGTTAGATGTAGCTCATGTCTGAATGAGAGAGTGGTGCAATTCTGGAATGACTGAGAAGCACATGCCATACCAAGTAGAAGGTAGGGAGGGGGAAAAGTGGAAATTATATACATATATATGTATATAAATTATATATAAATAAAATTATATCACCCTAAGGATCCTGCTCCCCCAGAAAATCAGCCTTAGAATAGCCACATAGCATCATATAGAAAGATAGACCTCAGAATGTCCTATTCTTGGCAGAAAAGAGAATTTCTGTATTTTTTGGTGCCTTTCACTGAAGATTGTTGCATTTTCTTACTGCAATAACAAATGCCTATTTCCCCCCTTCAAAATTTCCTCCATCTATAGCTACAAATACATTCTGAGACAACAAGCAAAAAACCCACCCTATTTTACAACCCTCTAGGCAAAAGTGGGTTGACCAAAAAACTTCCTTCTGAAAGCTTCTCCTCAGCTGTGGCTATTTACTAAATAGGAGAGTATTTGCAACTTAAGAGGCCACCAGGCAGGAAGATTAGCTTCCTAGTGGAAGCCAGCACAGAGAGTTAACTACACCCAGTTGCTCTGTTTGATTGCAAACCCTAGGTAACTGGTAGGATTCATGCTTCCTGGATAATACCAGTATTCTTAGGAATGAAACCCAGGTGTGCAGAAATTGAGTCAGTGTTAAAAAGCAAGACATGTTAGGAGTTTAGAGTCCCTGATAAAAAGCTCCTGGTTATTGAATTCCAAAATAGCTTTGGTGGAATATAGGTTTAGGCTGAAATGAGTTTGTGGCACTCAATGCTGAAGTGCTATTGTGAGGCTTAGTAGCAATGCATAAATAAAGTCTTAGTTATTGACCTTATTAGGTAGTAAATATAGACTTTCTGGCATGCCTCAGATGCATAGGTCTGCCTCTTGAAGGCACCTCTGTTCAGTTTTTTTGCTAGGTCTAAAGGATCTGACTGTGTAACTCTATTTCTTGCTATGAAGTAGTTACTGATAGGAAGACTGCTTTTGAAGATAGGGTTCAATTCTGTCTTTAAAAACCCTAATCAATCCAGGGGTCTTCAGGCTGATTCTGTTCTCAGTTATCTCTGTGGAAATTGAGTAGCTTTATCAAAACCAGCTGATAGTAGAAGTGGAATTGTAGGCAGTGTATGCTCTGTGTAACTTTGTCTTCTAAATAACCTTTCTTGTGCTGCTATTAAATCACAATATTCCTTTTCAAAGAGTATCTGAAATCACTTTCCTGCAGAACCAAAGGAGTAGCCTAATTTAGAGTACTCTTTTTCTGATTTCTATTTTATTCAGTCTTGCAAATAAGTAAAAAATGGGAAAAACAACCTAAACATTCAAAAAGAAGGAAAACTAATTTTTTCAACATCAAACCTTCTCTCACCAATTCACAGGCTGAAGGGGTGGAAGAAGAAAGTTGTTCAGACTCTTAGTTTATGTTTTAGATTTAAAAGTCATGCCTTTACTCTGCAAAGAACTTGGGTTACGGATGATGGTAGAACAAATTCTGTTTTCTATTTCTAGTCTTCTTGTCTGTGACTAACTTCACATTTTACCCTCCTTACCTGCCTGCCATAATTTCTGGCTGCCACATGAACAGGATTACAGATTCTAAACATTAAAGATCCAGCAGGATCTACTTCCTAGATATTTGGGAATTCTGAGCCAGTGAACTATTTTACATGTGGCCTTTTAACATTAAAGAAGCAAGTTTAATTTTGAGGCTTTTTAATAGTGTTTGTTTTTTGATATCAATTACTTTTCAGGAGTTTGGATTCAGAGTGAGTAGAATTCTGAAGTCTGTATTTTTCTTCGCTGTTGTTCAGGTTTCCTGCCATTGCTTTAAGCTGTTGCTGTCTGCAGAAAATGTGAGTAGAACTGCACAGCGCACCTTCTTAAGAGAGGCTTCCTAGCTCAAACCCCTGTGCTAGGTCTTGGGGCCTCTGTTGTGCAGGAGATAAGAATCAATTAGAAGTTACTACTTTAGTCCTTTAAGACATTATGTGTTTGTGATGTAGAACTTACAAATTTTTGTCCTTGATCTGAATACTCCTGTGAATTAACTAACTTTGGACAGGCTGTTAATAGTAAAACATTGTCAGTAAGTCTTCCATTTCAAATGGGCAGAAAAACTTGTCCAGAGTACCTCCTATCTTGGAAAGCATTTTCCCCTTCATAAACCCTGAAGCACTACAGCAATGCTGGAGCTGTCTGCATACAGAAGCTTTCCTGTCACTTATGTAAAACTCAGATTTCATATATCAAGGGCTTGTGTGAAAATTGCTTTGAGTGTTAATTGCCCAAATGATTCAGCTTTGTAAGAGCCTCTCTTATGTACTCAAGTATGTCTCATAGCTCTCTGCTTGCCAAGCTCCAATACAGAGCCAGCTGTGCTCTGGTCCCAGATGTTTGAAGAAGATAATTCTTGCCTATCATTTCAGTCCCCCTCCCAAAATCCTGAGAAATTTGTTTAATGAAGTCATTAACACACAATAGCAGATTTCTTCATTTTTTCTGCTAAAAAAATACTCTCCTTAGAATGCCTGCAAGTTTGCCTTGGCTCATAATTACAGTAGCACATTGTCAGATTAACTGTGCTGAGGAGATAAAACAAAAGCCATCAGTTCTGCAAAATTAAGACTCTGCCAATATAATTTAGAAAGGATCAACTCCCTCTGCTTTCAAAGATGCTGTTTGTTTGCTGTGTTTGAGGTCAATTTAATCCTCCAATTTACCTATTGCAACATGAATTGCCGTTGGAAACATAACTAAAATCATACCCAGCCATAAGTCTTGGATCCAGCTTTTTCAGAACTATCTCTTATCTGGAGCTAAATTTGCAACCAGTTCATGGATCAGATCCTTGACTGATATACATTACTCAGTTCTTTTAAAGTTGAAGTAGCTACACTGAATTCAAGGGATCTGTTAACTTATATCACCTGCCTGTGGGCTGAGCTAAAACCCTGGATCCAAACAACAAGAAACCATAGTCTTTTGCAGGGAGATCCGGCCTGGACTTGGCCTGTCAATGTGTGAGTATACACAATTTCAAGGAGAGATTTTCTTTGCTATACAGTGACAAAATATTTCTGAGCTCCACAGCTTGATCTTCATAGTGAGTGACTACAGTCAATTCCTACTCCCATCTGACTCAGCTGTCAGAATAGATTCCTCTCAGACTATGTCATAATTGAGTTTGAACAGCCACAAATAGGTGCTGGGTTAATTAAGCCTGTCTTTGTGGCTAAGCTGCTCTTGAATCAGAAATATATAGCTGTATTTTCATAGTGCAGGTGCTAGGATTTATGGGCTCACTTTCCAAAGTTCCCAAGGTACTGTGGAAGAGCTTATCTGCCTTCCTGGAGCTGCATGTTTGTGTGTTAGCCCACCAACACAGCATTTCCACCCCACAGCGTGCTCCAGTCTTACAGCATCTGATCCAGATGCTGTTCCAAGTTACGGATTTTGCTCAGCATCTGTAGCCTCTTTCAGATGCTGTTAAAGTTATTGAAAAGTCCATTTTCACTGGTGCAATCAGAGGTTATAAGACCCTCTGGAAAGTATTTTGTCTGTAGCTGATGGCCCTCACAAGCTGGTGGCAGATGTTGATGCGAAGATTATTGAGGTTGCATGCAGATCAGAGAGACCTGTGATAACAGAGCTGCTTGTAATAACCATGGAATGAAGCAGCTGTTCTGAAACAGAGCCACAGTCACAGAAATGACTTACAGCCATGTAAGTCTGAGGTGACCAGAGTGACTTGAGATGCTTTTCCTCTTTTATGAAGCTAAGCAAAGCATTTGCTTGCATCTCTGTCAAATGATCCTTCCAAAATTAGGACATACACATCTGGGGATACAAATCATTCCCTGATCTTGTTCCCAGTTGGGCTAATAGGTACAGTGGGGGGAAGTGTAACATTCATTGTACAGGTATAGCAAAAGACATTAAGAAATAGGATTTGTATTGGTATCTTGTCCTGTTAGCTGGAAGATGAAATTCTACAGTCTGCAAGGTTGTTTCAGTCAAGTGATATGCAGTCAGAGTATGTTGTTTTCAGTAAACATGTGAAATGTATTGCTGTTTTCCTGAGCATCAATAGGAACCTAGAAAAGAGGCAGAAATACAGAGGCAGAAAGACTGGCCCTCTCCCAAGATATCGAGTTCTTTTTATTTCTGCTTTTTTGCATGCAGGTCTTGCCTGTATGTAGAAAATTGTGTTGTTTGGTCTAAACTAGTTTAGTAAATTGGTCCAGCCACAGCAACCATGACATGACAATTCAATAGGCATGTAAATGCTATGCACCCAAACAGCTGCATATACCCTTCTGGATAAGAGGGTGTCACGAACACCGCTCGTGGCCATTTCCCATAATGTTATGTCTTGGATACCTTTAGGTCCAAGAGTGACATTACAAAGGTGCATTTTCTCTAATTCTGGTGGGAGTGGGATTGTATAATTGTAACATAAACAAGCCTGGCGATAAGCTGTTACTAAAGATTCAGTCCGCCATACGAAAGGTAGCAAATCATCAAAATTGGTACAATTTATTACCTTTTGACAGTGCCATAGGGGGGAATGAGGTACATCATTCTCTATAATATGTGTCTAAAGGATCCCAGGGGTGGTGTCCCTGTTGCTCTTTTAGTCCTGCCCAAAAATACAGTGACCAGACACAAGAGGCACTAACATTATATTTATATTTTTAGGTCATCCCGGGCCATGGACAGTGATTACCTGGTAATCGGGGAAATTGAAAACACCAAGTCATATTTTGTCGAATGGTATAAGGGTGATTTATGGGATTTCCCCAGTTGCTGCTGGGCCACCAATTTAAAACATCACACGGGAAAGGTGTATCCCGAGTTGAATTACCTAAATATATCCTTTCACCCTCAAAGTCCATACTCAGGTGCATGATGTCAGTCTTATTACATACTAGCCCCTTAGTGAAATTGATTATTGAAAAGGTATGGGTAACAAGTCTGGTAGTGTTAACTCCACAACAATGTTTAGCTGGACACCTAAAGCTGTCATTATATTCCCATGTTACCTTTGTCTGATTTACTGTCAAGTTAAATGTTTCATATAAACGTTTGAAATTCACATCAAATGCCCCAAATGGAAGGCCAGTTCCAGCACTATCTGGTATTTCCAGACAAATTCCTCCACCAGACATGTTAAATAGGCGATAAAATCCCTTAATCATTTCAAAGGCGAGATTTTCCTGGGGAAGATCCCGAGTGTCCCCCCTATGCTGTTCCTGTACAGATACTAACTTAGCGCTCATTATCCCAAATCCTGTCAACACTATTACAACCATACGAGAATCCATAATGATGATGCACGAATCACACGACAAAAATTAAAAGAATAAATGCTAAACTATTACAACTTAGGTTGCCAAACACACAGCCAAATCAAAAACAACATTACGCAACACACAAAAAGTAAAAGGCCATTCAGCATACGCTAATCCAAGGTTCCAGGTACAGTTGGTCATCCTGTAAGAGGGAGAAAGAAGGTTTGCTCGGTGGGCTTTTAGACCTACACCGGCTGTGGATTAAAAAGAAGGAAAAATCCATCGGGTACTGATTCGGTGAGTTTTTCCTGAATAATCTTTGGCCTCCCAAGCATACATATTCTTGGGAGAGGCTAATACCATGGGAACATTGCCTGCTTGGGGCAGCTTCACTAGTATGGGTTGTCCCAGATGGTAAGGGACAGGATACTGGCCTGGGGAAATTGATAATTTTGGTTCAATTGTGTCTGTTGATGCAATAAAAGCTTTAATTTTTGGACTTCCCCCGTTTGACCAATGGTTATTTACCAAATACACAACAGCAGATATTTGGAGGGACCAGTTTGACTGAGTTACCTTTGCATATTTCTTTATCAATCCATTGGTCCTTTCAACCATCCCATTGGCTTGGGTATAGTATGGAATATGAAATGTCCAGTGAATACCTTCTTCTTTTGCCCAGTCTTGGACTAGGCTGGCAGAAAAGCGCGAGCCATTATCGCTTTGAATTTCTTCCGGATTTGGAAGAGTACTAAACCAATTTTTAAGGCACCGTACAGTGTTACTTCCAGTAGCAGCATTAACTGCTGTGGCCATAGTTATGCCTGACACTACTTCCACCCCGACCAATATATAGCGTTTCCCTTCTGATGGGTGCAAGGGTCCCACATAATCTATCTGCCATGTATGCCATAAGGTCTTACGATCTCAAATGTGTAGTGGCGGGGCTTTGGCTGGGTGATTAGTATTCAGTCATAACCGGCATTGTGCACAAGCAGTCACAGCTTGCTCACACAAACGTTTTGTGATTGGCCAACCACGGGAAATCCCTTCCCGATATAGGTCTGCTACACCAGAGTGATCTCTTTTAACGTGTAGCCATTCAAGGAGACGTTCCCATTCAGAATCAAAAGTATTCACACTCAGAGGTGCTAGGCGAGTAAGTTCGTCCACTTGTTTATTATAGTGGGCTTGTCGGGTTTCAGAAGGATCGTGCCCCTTTACCCATCCTATGTACAGTGCTCGCTGCGTTCCTATCTGTAAGAGTTGCTTCCAGCTGTCTGTTTGCCAGACTGGAGTCCTATTTACCTGCCAATCATTTTCTGCCCAGTGACTTATCCATTCAGTGGCCCCTTTAAACACAGCATATGAGTCTGTATAGATAAAGACAGCCCCTTTCTGAGCTGCTAACACGACAGCTCGGAGTTCTCCTACTTGAGCACTACCTTCTCCTATTTCACTGACTATCTGATTAGTTTTAACTTCTAATGCCACTGCCTTATATTTCCACACTTTGTTTTCCCTATGTGAAGATGCATCTGTAAACCACACATTGCTTAAATCTGAGCCATCAGTAAGGGGAGGAGCCTCTCTTATGGGTGATGGCTTGCTGGGCTGTGCATGGTAGACCGTGGCTGAAACTATAGGTTTCTGTAACTTAGATACTTTAATAGCTCCTTCTTTTACAGGTATCATTTCCGCGATCCCCCCTAAATAAGCATACCACTTTCTTACAGTTGGCTTCTGTGCAATTCCTTCCGGTGGTGGAGTCCCAGTTTTCACTATATCTAACCCTGAAGGGCCCTCTGAGTATTATATCTTGTTCAGTGCGGAGTCATTCTGCCTGTTTAAGAGCTCTAACTACTGATAATAGTCCCTTCTCTAGATCAGAATATCGAGACTCACTGTCATTAAAGGCTTGTGAGCTGAAATCCAAAGGTCGATTGGGCCCATTAGGCCCTCTCTGCCATAAGTTACAGTGAGATCCGTGTTCGCTAAAGCCCCATTCCACATGTATAGGGTCTTGTGGATATACTGGTCCCAACTGTTGAAACAAGCGTAATTCAGACACCAAGGCTTGCAGCGCTTGCTCATGTGAGCTGCACCATTCCCACTTAGTTCCTTTCCGCGAAAGGTTATATAAGGGCCGAGCAATGATGGAAAACCCCGGAACATGTTTTCGCCAGTATCCTAATGTTCCCAGGATTTCTTGTAGCTCTTTAGGGGAGTTAGGGGCTTTGCCATTTTCAATCTTCTGCAGGGTGTCTGGTGGCATGGAGGCAGCTCCTCTAATCCACCAGACCCCCAGGAATTTTATTTCTTGTCCAGGCCCCTGCCATTTAGCAATTGGAATTTCTAAACCTGCAGAGGTGAGTTTTTGGATAATGCTCTCCATTCCCTGTTTCACAGTTTGTTGATCATCCCCTGCGATAAGGATGTCATCTATATACTGGTATACAGCTAGGCTATCCGGAAGGTTTATTTCCATTATCATTTTGGCTAATACATTGTGAGCAATAGTAGGGGAGTGTTTATATCCTTGGGGCAGCCTGTTAAAGGTATATTGCGTGCCTTTCCAGGTAAAAGCAAACTGGGCTTTATCTTCTTCTCTTAAGGGTATCATAAAGAACATATCTTTGATGTCTATTGCTGCCATCCACTGATGGTTGCGACTCTGTATTTGGGTGACTACTTCAGCGATATTTGGCACTGCTGCTGCTAGTGGTGCAGAATTGGTGTTTAGTCGCCTATAATTGACTGTAGTCTCCGATCACCGTTGGGTTTCCTTACTGGCCAGACTGGGGAATTGTAAGGAGAATGAGTGCGAACAACGATGCCTCGAGATTCTAGATCTCGCATAACATCATCCAAGCCTTGTAATGCCACTGCGGGCAAGGGATATTGTTTGACATTTGTCACCTTTGAAAGGGGTAGGGAAGGTGATGTTTCTAATAGGGCAACCTGGACTTCAGAGAGAGATTCGTTAGTTTTACCAGTGAAACTCCATACTGTCCCGTCTGGGAGACGCCAGGTTCTTCAGTTTAATAAGTCAAAACCCAGGATATTTAGATTGCCAGCGCCCACCAATACTCGGGTCCTCAGAGGACGCTTTTCTCCTGGGAGGCATATCATAATGATTACGGTGGGACAGATTTTTACTATTCCTGTAATTCCTGATACCTTAACCTTGGGTCGCCCTGGTATAACCCCTAACAATTTAGCAGTTTCAATGGTTATTGTTGACATTTGCGCCCCTGTGTCTATTAAAAACTCTATACATGTCTTCTGTGGTCCAACGGGAAGGATTATGATGGGGGAGGGGTATGAGCACCACTGTAGTGATGACACCCGGGCAGGAGACTGGCTCAGTTTCCTCCCTGGGGAGTTCCATTTTTTGGCCTCAGTTCATCAAAGCTGATAAGGTCCTTACTATTCTTGGGTGGAGATACTGGAGCAGATGGAGCAGCCCAATAGTCTGCCTGAGTTGATTTGATCAATTGCTCCTTAGCTACTAATTGTACTAGCTTCCGTAAATCGGAGGTGAAGTACGATGGAGCACTTGTTTGGGAATGCCCAATTCTATGGCTTTTTGCCATAATCTATTTCGTTCAGGATCGAACATCGGCCCCCCTCCCTTATAGTTGGGTGTAAGATTATCCCGGGGTTTTAGTGATGTTTCAGTAGTATGAGGTTGCAGGAATCGGACCTTTTGGACTGTCTCACTTAGGGGTTCGTAAGGATGCTGATGTCTATCAGCCCACCCCATGCGGCGGCCGTAGTTAATGATATCCTGTATTAACTCGTTCCAAGTGGGGATAGGTTGTAGTGGTCGGCCTGGTCGGGCAAAATCTCTTGTGTTTATTGCGGCCCTAATACGGTCTTGAATACTAGCTACATATATTTTTAGGCTGTCTGGGAAGCCTCTAAGAAGAGGGGTAAGCCTGTCTGGATCAACCGGTGCTAACATAGGGGATTCAGCAATCAGGCCTCATTCATACATGGCCTGTATGCAAGCAGCTTTCTGTACGGATTCAGTTAAATCTGGGAATCCTGCTGTTCGAATGACCAGGGGGTCCCCTCTATCCATAGGGTCTAAACCCCCTGCCCAATAAGCGGCACGGGCGGTTAATGAATGATCCCCTTGTCCAGGAAATGAATTAAGGAAAACTCCGGGTCCCCAGAATCCTCCAGCCTCCATATCACTAAGCATGATTCGGTCTCCCCCAGACAAAGAGATTCTCCAAACATACTCCGCCTCTGACTCCTGGGGCCTCCGCGAGTATTTCTCTTGTAATTTAGCTAATTCGGCCGGAGACCAGGGTATCGTCCGGGTCGTAGTAGTTACTGCCCTGGAGTGGTCATCCTCTGCATCCTCTGTTACTACTTCTGTTTTAACAATTGGTCATAACGTAGCTTCCGAAAGACTACCCTCTTTACTATCAGAGTCCCATATGTCCCCATCCCATATTTCAGGGTCAACACAGGCAATTAGCCTTTGGATTTTTGCTGTATTATGTGTGAGGGGAACCTGGGACACTAATAAATCTAGTTTTGCCTGTAGTCGTCGCTCTCAGGCTTCAGCCTCAGTGAGAGCAGTTTTATATTCCTCCTTTTCCCTTTGTAAAGCACTATTAGTAGCTTCTAAACCTATCACATATCTCCTCTGGTTATATGCTTCCTGTTGATAATCTTTACATTGCCTTTTTGCTTGGTTAAGTTCCTCAGTAATGAGGGATAACTTTTTTTGTGTCAGTTCTGCATTTATATCTTTATACACTGATTCAAAAGGTGGGTCGGGTTGTTGATCATGTTCCTTTTGTGCACATGTTAAGCATGCGCCCAAAACAGAGCAAATAATTGCTTTCCCTTTTCCTTTTTTCTGTTTTTGTTCTTTGTGTAATTGTTCTATCCTTTGAACAACTTTATCCTCATCTTCCCAATCATACTTCGCCCATTCCAGTCCTGGGACTGAAGGCTTACAATTAAACTTCTGTAAAAAATTGCTTAAGGACATGGTGTTGCTCCTAGTATAGTTGCTTCACTGGCCAAGGGTCGGGCAACTTTATAACTATCTTTTAGCAGAAGTGTGAACCCCCTTGCGTTCCAGTTGTTCCTCAGACGTTAGAGGGACTGGGGGCGGCTGGGCTCACACCTCGATTATACCCAAACACAGGGTCTGATTCGTCTGTGGTAAATTCACTGGTTATCCCAGTTTACCATGAGAATCCTGCCGACTACGCCAATAATGTCATGAACACCGCTCGTGGCCAGCGGGGTGACTTGTATTTTTTTCTTTTAACGCTTCACTGACCAAACAGCCAGGCGGTTATCAGGTTTCAGATATTTATTAAGTACGCCAGTATCCTTAAGCAAGAGAGTTTAAACAATATAGCAAGTTCCGTATTTAACAGGGTAAAAGTAACACACTACACTACATACAGAGCAAGCAGGGGTAATACAACCTGTTCCATGTCGGGCGAGGGTCCTTATCAGTAGCCAGAACCTATGTCACTCTGACACACTCCTCTGGGCTCAACCTGCTGACTGGGTTTTCAAAAGGGAAGGCAAAACAAATTAATGAAAACTTGTGACAAAGGTTTCCACCCTTCAGATTTAGAGAACTAAATAGTGGAGGCCCCCCATCATGGGTTCTCATGCCTGATCAGCATGTAGTTGTAGATATTAATTCCCCTTTTCACTTGACCTATGAGGCAGCTTTGGTGTGGGTCAGGCTCTTGACATTAGTTTAGGCCGCAAGTGGTTGGTAGCAGATAATAGCAGAGGTGGTGACAAAGGCATTGTTATCATATCCTGCACAAGCTGGGGCGTGTGTCCACGGGCAGGGAGAGACTACCCGGCCTACGCCCGGTCCCACTCCCCAGCTGTGAACAGTGATACCTTCCCCTCTTCAGCAGGCCTTTGGAGTAAACAGTGCCTTGTCTGTTCTCCACACAGGGCTATACATTTTTGGAAGGATTATTTATTTTACTCCATGAGGAATTTCACCAGCTAAGCTATACTGATGTGTATGTGTGTGGCAGGGGGGAAGTGCACTGCATTAAAGTTTCAGTGTAGATCTGGGCACAGTCAGAAACCTTGCTTGTAGAACAAATGGAGTCTCTTTTTCCTGCGTTTGCAGTTCCTCGTAAACCCTGTTACCTTCTTTGGCTGGGAATGCCAACTTGGCCAAGTCATCTGGGATCACTCACTTCATAGATTTCTTGGGCTGCCTACTTGCTTTTGTCCTGGATTTCTTTATATATAATTTCCCTCATTCCACTGTCCTTAATTGGAAGGACATGAGGATTCCTAACAATCCCACCTGGCTTAAAAGTCAGTAGATTTTACGGCCCTAAGCAGTTAACAAGTGATGCCTTTGAAAGTTGTTCACCTTGGCAAGGTTTCTTTTCTCCTTAGCTTTGCAGTACTGACAGTGCATGTCACCTACTTTTAACTAACAGTGTTTTTTTCATATGGGAAATATTTTTAATATGAGTTCTGGCTCCCTAATACTCCAGAAAACAGTAGAAAATTAACCCAAGGCTTAATTATTTCATTGTTAATTTAGTGCAGATGGATCTCTTCATGGTATTTCAAATACTCTTTGTTTTCCTTACATTTATCAGGAAATGCATCACTTTCATTCTGAAGGGCTTTAAGAGCAAATAAACTGTAAAGGGCAAAGTTAACTACTCTGCTGAGGAAGTCATTGTTTTTGTGCTCCTTAACTCATAGAAGGCTTTGGTGCCCCTGTGTTGTCTATATGATATTGTGCAGCTGAATGGAGCCTTCTCAAAAATGATTTTCTAGCTGCAGTGGAACAAAATATTTATGCTAATTTCTCGTTGGGGCAAATGGAACTAAAATTTAGCATAGGCTTTTGAAAATGAATGCTTGCTGAGTGTGTATTGTGCTTTGGTGGACAGAGACTTGCAGGAAGCCACTTGTATTTTTTACTTGCTGTCTCACTGCATTCTTATATCAATACACTTGATGTGTTAAGTGTTCCTGACCATCTACAGATGTGAGAGGGGCACCAGTCTTGCTGGAATAATTTAGTTGCTTAGCTAGATCTGGAGAAGCTTCTGCTTTTAGCTATAACAGTCAAACTCAGTTTTCATGAAGACCAATGAATTTCAAGGTACCAGCATGCATAACTGCAAAAGATGTCTTCGCCTTAGGTTGTAGTCAATAGAACACTAAATGCTATTCTTATGAATGGTTCAGCTTTGCTTGAGATACAGCAGATTTTGGTTTACTTGCAGAATCCAAAGGCTTTTCTGGTTCTCTTCAGAACAGACTTTAGCAATCTCTAGGAAATCCAAAAGGAAATCTGAACTCAGCTTTGACTATGCCAATAAAAATGATGTGAAGGTCTTACCAACATCACAGAAACCTAGTAGTAGCAATAGAATGTGTCATTACCCAAATGCATCCTCCTGCAGCGTTGCTGTGATAGATGATGGTATAACTCTCTCAGGCTGTCTGGAAGAATATCGTCTGAGAGTTTAGAATGGACTAAAGAAATTCAGTCTTAAACTTGCATTCCCAGCAACAGGATGGAGAAGCCTATGTTGAAAAATGTGTCCATTCTTTTATGAAATAAAAATCAATGATATGTTCTTGCAAATACTCTGGATAGTAACCACAAAGATATATGTAAAATGTATAATTTTAAGAAACTATATGGTATTTACTCAGAGGTTTAATTTTCCCTAATAATACTAATAAAATGAAACAGATCCCTTGGAAGGTGTGAACACCTGCCTAGACTCAGAGCTAGGCAGGGGAGGGAAATGAATGATTATATATATTTTCCCAGCTCTGCCTTAACCCATTGCATGTAGAGAGTAAAGGCAAGACCTGGGAAGGTATTGCACAGAAAAATGACTATTAGATGGAATGACACAAGCTCATTTCACAAATGTTACTGCAGAGGAAAGATGAAACAAAAATACTACTTTACCCTTTGTGCAATGTTAACAAGTTCTACTATACAGCACAGAACTATTGGAAAGAAAATAGTCTCTTAGTCATTTGTTTGGTTAAAAATGTTTTTTTTTTTCCCCTCAGACTGATTGTTTATTTACTCTTCATTGCAGGAAGGAGAGAAATGTGAGGAGTGTTAAGGGGTGAAATTCTGTCAGAAACAATTCAACTCTGGTCAGGAAATTGGTTTTTAGAAAATGTATTGTTTGGCCCCTGTTAAAAAAATATTCTGGTAATGTTTTCTTTTAAATCTTCAATGTTCCCTTGCTTTGGGTAGGGGGTTTTGTGGGAATGTGACCTTCATTTCAGGACTATACCACACTCTTCCTTACTGAAAAATCATAATTTGAGAGGTTTGACAAAACTGTTTTTTCAAGTTACCAGTTTTTTTTGGAGAACACTCCCTCCCCCCAAAGACTGGATCTATGCAAAGTTCAGTCAGAACATAGGAAGAAATTTCCCAATCTGACAAGAGGAAAGGGGAAGAACTGGACTGGGAGAGCTGGGACAAAATGAACAAATTGGAACAGGCCTTCAAAACCTGTGTAACTTACACCTTGGAGTGGGATGATGAGTAAGCTGACCTGAGCAGTCAGATAAAAAATTTAAAGTAATCTGGTACTGAAGTATTTGCTCTTCTACTTGGGCCTGTAATTCATTCTTCATTGTAGTCAATGGAGCTGCAGAGATAAGAAGTCTGGTTAAACTCAAAAGCGGCTGCCTGATGTTTTCTGGGGGGCAGAAAGGAGGAGAGGAACTGAACGGGAAGACTAAAAAAATAATTCATAGGGTGGTGGGTAGAAGTCTGTATGACTAATTCTTGTGGCTTAACTTTTGGCATATGTCCAGCACTTTGCTGTTCAGGGGCATCAGCTTGTTCCTGATTCTGTGCAGTGCCTTTTATTTTTCATTCGGGAAACTGCTTTCTGACATCTCTGTGTCAGAAGCATCACTGACGTCATGAAAGAAGAAAGACTGTGAGAGTCCTGAGCTCCCTTCATGGAACAATGGTCTTTATCCCTTTCCCAGGTAACTGAGAGATGTAATAATCTATCTGATTCTTCCACTTCTGTATTGGTAGGTAAGTTGTGCTGCTGCTGAACAGAAGGGAAAAGAGACGTGTCAGCTCAGTAGAAGAATTTCTGAGCACAAGGCTGTATTTATGCATAACGTTACAGGGATATTAGAAAAGGTATGGAGAGCCCTGAGGGTCACACATGCTTTCATGAAACAAAAATTTATGAATGGAAAGGAAAGCAGAAATTGACACTAAAGAATGGCAGAAAGTGTAATTTAATAGAAATACAATACAAAATCTTACTTGAGTTAAATACGACTTACAGCAAATTTTATTAAAATGTTATTGATCACTCTGTTAGGTGTTAGAACGGATAAAGATGATTGTTGCCAGTAACTGAGAATACGGTGTTGAGTTGTGTTTTATCAGCATATCCATACGTCAAATTGAGAAGGGCTTTCAGACCAATCTGCTAGCAATCCTCCTGGGAGATTAGATACTTTCTTTCCAAGATACTGGAAACTGAGAGACCACTCAAAACTTCCTGGTTGTTAGCCAAACATCAGGAACCAGAAAACCTCTCTGCATACAGCCCTACAAAGACTGGCTGCAGAAGATTTGGGTGTTACTCCTTTCTTTTTTTTTTGCTGAAATAAAATGTTATTCGAAAGCTTTGCTGGGAAGCTGGTTCATCATTGCAAAGTCTGGACCTTTTTCTTAACTGGTGCCATCAGAGCTTTCTGTACCGAGGCTCTCATTCCAGCACAGATGATAGAAGAGGTGTGAAGCGAATCATATATATGTGTAAGTTGTTGCTTCTGAATTAGCCATGGGCTGGTGGGAAATCCTAACGGGTGCACTTTAATTCTGTGACTTATATAATTTTCAAGGGTTGAATTATATAGCTATTTGGTGGCACATATTGTTGAACACTGTTATTTTCAGGTATTTCCCTTTTTTGGTGTTTTTTCTTTGCTCTGTCCTTTGTTTCTGCTGTAAGCTTGTTGAACTAGTGGTCATCCATAAAGGATGAATTTGATGCCAACACACTTTCATTAATTCTTGGCAAACAAACAGCAAGCCAATGACCAAGCTCCATGTAATTACATACCACGCAGTCCCATTGATATCAGTACCACTCAACACACATTTTGGCTGCTGAAGCACTTACGAGAACACAGTCCCATTAGTCAAGGCTGAATTTCCATAATGCACTAGCTAATAATGGAGGAACTAGTGGGTATTCTTCAACCATCTTACCCTACAGCTTGTCATCCCAGCAAGAACATTGCTAATGAACCATATGGCCATTGCTGGATTCACAACAGTCCTACACATCAAAGCCTTGTGGCACATGAAAGCCCCATGGCAAAAGCTGTTCTTACTGCAACTTCTCCACATGTGGATATTAAAACTTAGGTGGTCTACCACCCTCCAGGGAATGTGATGTCACCATTTTAAAGCATCATTTTGATGCAATAATATATCGCCTAAAAACCCACTGTTTTCTTCCCACTGATTGCAATAATCTTTGAAAAAGGAGCTGATGGAGGCAAGGTTACAATACATATTATACTATTACCTCTGTTTATTCTTAAATTAGGCATGTATTACGATAAAATAGAAATTGTATGGAAAGCGTAAAGAAAAAGCAGAAGTATTCATACTTGGTAGTAGCTGGGTGTAAGGCAGACCATCCATCAGTAAATATCCATTAGATGTTTTATGAGCCTGCCTGGACTTTTTCAGAATACCATGCCTCAGATAATAGACCAGTGTGCAGGTCCACACTGGCATCCACAGGATAACGTTCTTTTAGAGAGAATTATTCTTTGATTTCTTATTTGAAGTTTGACTCCTTCTTAGAGCTATCAAAAGCTTCTCTTCCCTTTTAAATACAAACACCAGCAGTATATCTATTTGGGTTTGCATGCTCTATTAATAAAAATTCCAGCCTACTACTTCCTTTTTGATCTACACTCTTAAAAAAACAACATAATTCATAATTCTAAAAGTTCAAGGTATTTTAAAAGACAACAAAAATATGAGAACAGTCTTTTAAATGCTGCAAATGACAACTTTAATTATAAAGTTATTTGCTTCTTCATATTTTAGCTTTTTTCTCAATTCAAAATATAGTAGATTTATTCCAGCAGTATATCAATAGCTTTGGTAAATAAAAACATCATAGTCAGCTTTAACATGCAACATCAGTAAGCTTTGAATGCTCTGTGTTCTCTCTTCTCGTCATAGCAGTGCTGCCATTCAAGCCATTCAACCAGACTTTAATACAGTATCTCAGATACTTCCCGTAATACATACAGTTTGAAACAGAAGAAAAGGGTGTGAAAACATGAGACTGCTGAAAGATTAGCCCTTATAAAGACTTCTACCTTGATTAGTGTGTTTCTTTCTGAAATGGGTGGGAATATAATCTTTGCAGGAAGGATAAATACCGTCAGTGAAATTCATGTCCCACTGAATTTAGTGGGGTTTTATCCCAGCTGCACAGGGAACAGTTGCGTAGAATGAGGATGCCTTATTTCCAGTCACTGACAGCATTACCATCCTGAACTAGTGAAGGACCTCTACTACTACAAAGATTTCATTTCTTTCTACTATAGTTAGAATTTTTACTCGCCATTGATCCTTCTTCTTTGATACCTTTAGCTTCCTTTATCCACTACTTGAATTTCTAGACCTCAGATGTGTGTTCACTGCTTGTTCAGGAGTCCTCTATTTTTCTGTCTTATTTACACTGCTGCTGTGATGCTTGTGCATTTTCTAAGCACACAAAGCTTTTTTATGTGCAGAAGTGAGATTTTAGAAAAATGTTATAAACAGCTCTTAATCCATTTAACATGGGTAATATTTTGGTGTGTATTTACCAGCATTTTTTGATTGGACTGGCACATGCAAGGAATTCAAACACCTCATATAATTCAAAGAAATTTGATGTCAGCAGTTACCTACACTTTGATTTCTCCAAGCAGCAATATGTTTTGCTTGATGCAAAACTCCTCTCCATCTCTATTGGCATTTAATTACCTTCTCTCCTTCTTTATCTTTTTACTGATTTACATCTTGTCTCAGCCCTTCCAGTATTCTGTGAGGAATCCTTGCAGGCTTGGCAGTCCCTAGCTAGCATTTTTTTCCCCACTTATCTTTCTATAAATGTTTCAGCACCTTTTCTGCATTCCCTGCTGAAAGTGAAGAGTCCTTTTTTTCTCCCTTCCTGCTGTTCCCCCAGTGATCCCTAGACTTGATTTAAATGAAAAATCAACATTGATGGTTCTGAGAGATCCTATGGTATTATTTTTAATAGTCCCTGAAAGTGATTTGGTCCTGTTTTTCTAAAAAGAAAATATGTACATAGTTACCTTGAGTAGTAGCTGTTTAAATCCTTCCCAGGACTACATTAATGTGCAATGGCAGATTGGCCCCCAGGAACATCTGGAATGATAGTGGCCAAGCCCTAGAAATAAATGAGTACCAGGTCCAAAAATGGGTAGTCAGATACACTGTCGGGACTGACCGCTTCTGGACAGGATTACTCTGCTGAGCTGTACTGCTGCCACAGGAGCTGGCATTGGTAAGGCACCAGTTTTTATGCGCAGAGGAAGACAGTACAAGACTCCTCCAAAAGTTAGAAGAAATACAGTTCCTGAGGTTAAGGCACAATGGTAGAATATGAAGTATTTGTAATCTGTTTTCAAGGCTTACTTAATGTTGACTAGAAGACAGTTTAAAAGCAAATTAATTTCCCTTTGCAAACAATGATTTTTTTGAGTGAGAGAATCTGAAAGCTCCAAGGCCCTACTCTTAAAGCTCACCAATATCGTCAGAAATGTTAGGTTTAACTCTCATCATTTCCACAAATATTTTTAAAAATGTCCTGTGTTCCTACAATACCATATTAATCCTCTCCCTTCCAAGCCCAGCAAATATTGGTCAATTTGATGCAAAGTCTTCCTGTACATCACTGAAAAATGACTTGGGCACAGAGACCTGTGACTTTTTATGCAAAGTGGTATTAAACAGGCTTTCACAGAGCATTAGGGCATCAAGACAAAACTGATTTGCTTGAGAGATCGTCATTGTGCTCCCTTGTTTACTGAACACCAGGGGTTTATAGCACTAAATTTAACTAACTAGAGAGCTTGCAGTACTATTTTTAGCCCTGTTTTCCGTGAAAACATGGCATATGCCATCATTCTATAAATCAGTCTCCTCTGTTCAACTCGCTGGTCAGTTTTGATGAAATCTGGCACAGGACTGAAGGTCTGAACCTCCTCTGTGAAAATTAGGTCTTGAGTGGTGGAGAGGGACAAAGTCAGTGCCTCTACTGATTCAAAAAAAAACCTGGCCAAGCTTATATTTTTTATCCTGCCTGTGCTTCACTGCAGAGATACTGGTTGACTGAATAGTCAGTGTATGCATCAGTCCAACTGCAGCATGTGTCCAGCTACCGGATGAAAAGAGTAAGGTGGCAAAGGAGGAGTGTGGGAGCAGCTGAAGACATCACGGTGGTGACAGGGAGCGTGTGTGCCGGAGGCGTGGGGGCCCTGTGAAGGAACTGCCATGGTGATGCCATGCAAAGGCAGCTGGGGAGCCTGCCCAGGTAGCAGGGCAGGTGCTGTTGGGCAGATGGGTCACCTGAGAGCTGCAGGACAACTGGGGATACAGCACTGGAGGCACTGAGGATAAAAGTCTAGTGGTGGGGGAAGGAACAGTTTCCTTAATTCTCCTGTTCAGGAAGGAAATTGTTAAAAATCAATTAATCATTGTTGATTAAAAGCTATGGCTGTCACCTGAGACATCTCAGTGTTGCACACAGTGTTTGTTTTAGCACAGCATGTGGCTTGCAGAAGGAGGTTTTGCTAATTAGCCCTAAAAGTTATAGGAAGTTTATAGTGCACTCTTTTACAGCTAAATTGAATGATTCAAGACACTAGAGTTATTGTATGAGCAAAAAATAGCAGGATCAGGCCATTAGAGCTCTGCCAGTCATTAGATGTCATGAGTTCTCTCCATTACAAAGCAAAATTTGTCCTGAAAAAGACAAATAAACAAAAAATCCTCACAAACCAACTCTACTCTCTGTTCAGTGTGCTTTAGTCATTTCTAAATTCGCAAAGTCCTGGAACCCAAAGGGACACTGGAAAAAATAAACTAACTGAAACTATCATTCTTGCCAGAGTCACTGCTCCGCAAACATTCATACTGGCTCATTACTAATTGGGAAGCTGTTGCTGTATGCTTGGACAGTTTGTTTGCCTAGGAGAATAGGGAAAATGGGATAAAGAGATTTAATTAAGCTACCAAGAAGGGAAATAGTCAAAGCCCAGTAGTTGCATTCAGTTCAGATTTAGGGGAGGCAATAACACAAAGTGTGGGGCTGACTGAACTGGTAAGAATTGGCTGAGCTCCACTGAATTCATTTTATATCACCAGAAAATCTGGCCTCTATAGTTGAGATGTCATCACTGAACATGAGTTGTTTGGCTCTGTCCACACTATAACTTAAAAAACAATCAACCCCCCCCCCCGCCCCGCAAAAAAAAAAAAGAAAAAAAAAAGAGAGAGACATAGACGCAGGTTCTTCTGCCTCTGTTTAGGTATCTCACAGTTGTCTAATTATAACCAGCAGGCTAATGTTGTAAAAAATGGAGAATTTCATGACTGGGAAAAGAGGAAGGAATTTACTGCCAGTCTCTCCCACCTTGCCCTAAGTCACCTGAGTGATCCTGACGACTTAGAAGAAAACTTGTTCCAGCCCGTCACCTGGATAGTATCAAATAAAACTCAATTAAGTAAATAGTCTTCAACAGCCAAGCCTAGATCATGTGGGTGTGGATATAAGAAAGGGGACAGAAGGTGCTGAAAAAGGCTAGCACTCCTCTGTAGATCCTGCTAGCATTCAAGGAAAGTTTCCGGGTGTTCCTGCACCTTGTGTGAGAGATGTGACAAGAGCTCGTCACCCCATTTACCCCTCTCATCAGGGGAAATATTTACTTTTTTATTCAACTGGAAGGTCAGGGATGAATCTTCAGTTTTACAGACTCAGTGTTACAGCTAAGATTAGTAAATTTCTGCCAAAACTTGTCTCAGAAAAATGAAGCCAGATTCTTTTTTCAAAAGTAGTAAAAACATTAAAATAGTAATGTATTTTAGAAGGAAATAATCAAGTGCATAATACCAAAATATATGAGCTCTGCTAGTGCTGGGTTATCATTTTATACTGTACTAGACACAAAATACAATGTGCTTGTGCAACAGCATATTATGAAAAAATATCTTAAGCATTTAGTAAATTTGGCACAATTTTGTTATTCTTTGGTTAAAATGCAAACATACAGGATTAGCCAAAATTTAAGCTATTGGGATTCTAAGGATAGTTCAGAGTCCATCTCCTGCAGGTACTCAGAAAAGACCGAGATTGTGATCGAACAGACAAAAATATCCCATTTCTTCACCAACTCCACTTGGGTCCTCAGTGTCTTTTCTTGTTAGGATCTGTCTTCTCTGTAGCATTTATGTGGCCAGCACTGAATGGGATATGCTGGAGTCCAGGAGTTTTCCGAGTTTTCCAAGTTTTCAGTGCCAAGAAGTGAGTATGCATGATCAGCAACAATGTCTTGAAAGCACAGTTGTAGGTGACTTTATATATATATATATATATATACACACATATATATATATATACACACACACACACACACACACACACACACGTATAGATCAAAACACAGGAAAAAGCCTATCAAGTTGAGCAGAGCTCATCAGTGTCCTGTTTGTTATCACGTATTCCTCCTCTTCTATTTTCAGTAGTCCAGGGCACCATCGCAGCTGCGGATGAACAGGTGCAGAGAACAATTATCCTATTTCTGGAGCTAATCATAGGCTTAAATTAGGAAGACAGCTTACTGGGGTAAAGAAACTCATCTCTGTTGATTCTTAGGCAAGGAACAAAATCTTTTCATGTGACCCACCACGACTAATTTGTTTATTTGTTTATATTAAAGCATCGGTAGTGGGTGTAATTCTCATATCTAGCACAATGCAAAGGATGTATAGAGGCCATACAGAGGGAGGTATCAATACAATCCAGTGGGATTCAGATGAACCCTTAGAGTGGCATTTTGTGGTGGAATTTGTAAAAGATTCATTGGTATCTGTGCCAGAACTGAATTCCTCCCCCTGTAAAAATCCAAAATCCTATTGGCACGTGTTCAAAAGAATTTTCCAATGCAAAATAAATAAATAAATACTCAGGCAAAAAATATCTTACTTGAAAAAAATCTAGCTGAGCTCCATTATTTCAAAATGCCTGCTCAAAACAAGATGCTTTACCTTTTAATATCTATCTATTTATGCATGCATGCAGGAAACCTAACAACTAATTGGAATCAAATTTGTACATGTACTATTGAATCCTACGCTATCAATTCCAACATTTTGCAATTTGCAAGTTGCCATGCAGAGCAAGTTAGAAATAAATCCTTCATTCTTAGATTTTCCATGTTTTTCAGCAGTTTTATTTCTTTGAAGTGTCTTTGACTTTTATATGTATAAAATTCTAAAAATGCAAAAAAAATTCCCAATCTAAATCCCTCAAAAAACAAAACAATCTCCCCTGTGCCCATAAAATTGCACATTTAAGGGGAAGGGGGAGATATCTGGACTACAGAGCTGTTTTTGTTCCAGCTACCTCAGCTTTATCTAGTTTAATGTTTGTTTTGTGACCATTTGAAACTCAATTTCAGGTAGTTCTGTATAATATCAGCATAGGATGCATCATTAACTCTAAGAGGATGTTTTCCATCGGCATCTGCTATTTTCACCAAATGTCAAGGCTTGACATTTGCTATCATTATCTGGTTTTGGTGTATCACTCATACTGAGATTTTGTTTCTTCTTATCTGATATTGATTTCAACTGAGACCAGCTGTGTTGCTAATAAAATCAGCAGGCAAGTATCTGGCATTCAGTTCTTCATGGGTGGAGGAAAAGAAACAATCCAATGTCAAAAAAAGAAAAGAGGTACTTTTCAATTAGGATGCTTGCCTCTGTCCTCATATTATCCCTCTCAGTGCTTCTGTTGATGTAGTATTTCTGACTGGTTCCCTTGGGGAAATCTCCAAGGAAATCCTTGCCTCTCAGATGAAATATTCTTTTTTGCTCTCATCCACTGCTTCCTGGAGAGCAGGGTCATTTTTCAAAGCGGCGTCTGCGCTTTCAGCAAACTCTGTTCCTTTTGCCTCGTTGGTGTGGTAAGTGCCCTTATGCCTGTACATGTATCGGAGCACCACAACCACCAGGCAAATGAGGACAAATACCACTGCAGCAATCACACCTAGAGGAAAGGAACCAGTTTAATGCCTTGTATATAACACACTGCCTGTGTTTTACAGACAGGCAGTACAACTTGAGCTACTCAATAGGTAAAAGTCCATGTACCACAAGATATTCACATGTCGTGAATTTCAGGGTCAAAACAGATTCCTGGAGAAACAGACTGATGAGTTGATGCTGCCAAAACCAAGACTGGGTATAGATACTGCAGAACTGCAGGACAAATTCTTGCAAGCTTTCTTTCAATTAATGTCTGGATTTGGTTGAACTCATTGAAGCTACAAGTTCATTCCAAAACGAGGAGAAATAAGAGGACATAAAAAAAACCTGATGTGTTTTTTGCATCCTTCTGGTAACGTATACTGAGGGGAGTCTGCAGGTGACCTGATCCTGTCCCACTGAGCACACTCAATTTCAGGAGGAGAAGAAGGCACTGAATATTTCTTAGGAGACTTTCAACAAGTAGCAGGAGCCCTGCCATCTGCCTACAGTGCTGCTCTGTATTTCCAAGCTGCCATATCATGCTGTGCTCTAATTAAGAAAGCCTAATTGTAATGAATGTGGAAGTGACACCTGGGAGGAGGGATTCTGGGCAGATCTTCTCTGTCTCCCAGCCTAAGCTAATTACTAGCAATGTGTTGACTGGACAAAAATTTTTGTAGGTAACCCAAATGTGCATATGACCAAACTGTGAATGGCAGCACTCCTACCGAAGGAATGTAAAGCCAAGCTCTGGGGAAGGCAGCAAACACTGTGTAGGAGTCCTCACTTCTCAGAGCCTGTTTCTTTCTTTCCTTTTCTGTGGAATTCCACAGTGGAATGTGGAATTAGAAAAAAGACAGCTTATCACTGACAAGTCCATATTTCAAAAATTAAGAGCTGTATCCCCTTTCTCTCAAATCAAATAGTTCATTTAGGAACCCTGAAAATAAAGGAAGTATTTTGAATTTTAGTTATTCAACTTGTGTGATTTTTTTTACACTTTTTTACTTTTTTATACAATGTGCTTATAAGTTTTCCTCTTTAGCTGTGATTCAGTGCATGTACATGAAACTGAGTTGCCTATATATTCACATGACTCCAGGAGCTAGGGGTTAAGGGAGTAAACCAAACATTAAGAAAAATACACAATAAGAGGCACCAGAACAGCCAACACTGGGAAAGAGGACCTTCCTGGGAAAATCCCATATGTGGAGTGTGAAGGTGCTGTGAAGATGCAATAGGTAGAAATTCATTTGACTAACTGTAGGCTTGTACCATACAGAGGGCTCCATCAGAGTTAGTTGCCTTGGGTTACCTCAATATTCAGTGGGCTGGAGAGGGTGATTCCTCTTCTCCTGGAACTGAATGACTACATCTGGTCAGATGAATTGCTCCCTTGAAACACCTACTGTTCTGCAGTGACAATGAGGGGAGTGTAAAGAATATTTTTCTTCTATTCAAGATGTGGGGCAGGAGTGGGTATCTCCAAAACTTTAGATTTATCAGCATCAGTAAACTGAGTGGGGGTAAAGTACTGGCATGAAAACAGGGACTTGGACCGTTAGTAGGGTTAATAGAAATTATAACTCTATCTTGTAATGCTATCCCACAGATTTTATGGTGCCTGATTCTGGAAAGTGAAGTTACTGCTAGCAGAAATAAAATTGCTTATATAAGGAACTTGAGGTTTACAATAATAACACAGCTGTGATGGGGGCTTCATCAATTTTTAGGACCTCACTGGCATCCCTTGACACAAGAGGCTTTAATAGGCTTTAGATGTAGCACAATATTAATAAGCCTAAGGGACTAAGTACAAATCAATTTACCTGCTACTTGCTCATAGAAAGCTGAAATTAAAGTTACTGGAGATGGGACCTCAGGGAAATATAGTAGAACCTCACCAATTTGCACTAATGATTGGTATACCCCCTTGTGAATGACTGAAATTAGTGCGTTAGTATGGAAATGAACAAACACAATAAAAATAAAAAGACAGGGTTCTCTCCATGAACATAGCTTTGCTCATTTATTCTGACAACTGTATTTAGTTTAAATGCATGAGAGAACTTTAATAGAACACCAGGAAATGCACTGTGGTATATTTGGTAAAAATAAAGGGCCAGCTGGTGTGAGCTAGCATGGTTTAAAACAATAAAGTTTTGCATTAGATGACAATATTGGCCTAGTGAATGATGAGGAATATAAGAGGTTGACTTTGGTGTTGGGCCCTTAGATATTCTGCCCTAAAAAGGGGAATAAATAGGGGTGGTACTGCTCACTATATGGTTTATGCTCACTACCTCATCTTGTTATCTTGGCAATAGCCCCTCTGGGAGCATATTTCCCGCTGGCCTAATTAACTCTAATTGTGCCACTCCTGTTGTCTTGTCAGCAAAGTAGGGGTTTTGTAAAATGCAAGCAACCAACCTGCTGTTTTAATTCTAATGGTGCATCTAAGTATGGTCTGCTACTTACCTCCAGTAACAGCCACACCTGTTTCAACCCGAGAGTTCTTGGTATCTCCATCTATAAATAGATCAGAACATACAAAAGTTAATTAAACAAAAAGGAGTTGGATCATATGTAGCAGCAGTGACTGTACTGATGGTGCTGTATTATTTTAACCTCTGAAACTCAGAACTTAAACAAGATCTCTCCTTAGCAAAAGACATTTACAAAACATCTCATTAGAACTGGCTGTACTGTAGCAGTTTTCTGTCACCATAACATTGGAAAATAAATAGCTAGCACATTATGCAAACTATCTTGGCCCTCAGGGAAACACCTACTGTTTATTATGAGCACTTACCTGTAACATCCTCCAGTGAATGATTAAATTAAGAGCGTTTGGGTAGTGTGATTATTCTCAGAAAGGTAGTTTTGGGAAAAAAAATATTGGTGCCCATTTACATTCCTGTTTATGGCTCTTCAGACTACTTCGGATCATGATTTGATGCAAATTAATCTGGCTCCATTGATTTCAATTAGTATTTATTTATCTGCAATATCCTTTTTTTAATCTTAGTATTTATTTTCTTTTAAACCCACATTTGGAATCAAGACAAGCCTGTTATGTGTGTGGTGTAAAATACAGTCCTTGCTAAGAGCAAGTCTGAATTTGCCCCGATAAGTCAAATGACATTCTCTGCTGGATTACAACTTCTAAAAAAAGATAATTTTGCAATTTAAAAGCAAAAGAGACCTACATGACCAAGACCTCGTAAGAGATAAGAAATTGGTCTGAAAAGTTATGAGCTGCTGTAAGAGCAGTTAGAAATAAATTATATTTTGACATTAATTATAGCACTTAAAAATATCCCAAACAACTTATGATAGCCAGAGCATTTTAGAGGTGGGGAGGAAAGAAAAACCCCCCAAACAGTGAGGATTTTTCTCTTCTTATTATCTGATATAGACCCTAAGTGAAAGTAAATTTATATAGACCAACTTTCTTTACTAGCTTCTCTGTAGTTTATCAGGATACAGTTCTGATCTGGTTTCCAGCTCTGCATCTAATGCCATTGGCATCAGCCCACTTACTCCTGAATTATGTGGATGTCCGAAAAGGTGATGAACTCTTGAAGTTTTCCATATCGGGTTTATGACAGGAGATTCTCCTCACCTTGTTTATTATTGCACTGTTTATACAATTATAAGACCTACTGGTATCCTAACAAGGCAAATAGTTTTACATGAGGTATTTTTTTCTGTTGATAAATACAGTGGATAGAAAAATTATCTGGAAAAGGTAAAAGGCTAATTCCAAATCCTCCTATAAATTCTATGGTGGCACTATGGCTGATATCTGGCTCATCACATACTAAAGCAGTGATGGACGATGCAAGGGCAAGACACTATCAGAAGCTTTCTCCTTACTCATGGCTGGTCTCTTATATCAAACTGCAATAACTTGAGGAGAGCTGAGATTCAAAGGACCCCTCTCTTCCTGATCATGGGCGATACTTTTACTGAAGAGCAGAATTCCTTCCCCTCTCCCCCAGAGATCCTTCCTGCATCTTCTTCCAGCTATACGCTGATGGAAAGATTGAGCACGCCCTGTGCAATTTAAAAAATCTAATTATGTCTAGGTCCATTCAAAACCCATGTGCCTCAGAAGAGATTAATTCCTTCAAGGTCAAACTGTTCTGTATTTCTTTATACACCAAATATACACTGCATGCCAAAAAAGAAAGCTCCTATACAGCAATCAAAAACTTAAAGGTGTGAATTCTAAAGTGCTTCCCTAGCCACACAGCTTGCTTCCAAATATTAATTCCAGATCAAATCATCATCCCTGTAATTATAAAAAGGTATGTGAGTATCTCTCTATTATTTTCTGTCACTCCCAGGTGCCTTTTGGATTCAGATAACAAGCAGGTGCTTTATCTCTAGTACTTGCCACAGAAACGCTTTTTGATAGTGGATTACAGTATCATCACTTTGCAGAAAAGTTTAATTTCAATACTGTACTTCCTAAATTTTCAGAAAAATGACAGCCCAATCTTGAGCTATCCTGTAGTTGGCACTCCCTGTTAAGCTGATAATGCTCTGCCATTCAGCAACCAGTTAGCACCATAATGTGGCATCAGTCACCACAGTTCTCATCTTACTGCAAGCAGGAGAGTCCAACTTCTCCTTTGTGTCCACGCTTACCGCAGAATGGGCCTATTATCTCTCCAGCTGGGGGTTGTTTCCTTTTGTTGTGTCCTCTGAAGGTAACTAGTAATGAACTAGAATTCAGCAGGGAATTAGAAACTGGAGTTGCACAGCTCTGCTCCTGCTTTACTCCTTGCACACGCAGGGGTATGTCAAGATGAAGTCCAGTAAATTTGCAGTGTGTTGAGAAAACAGCTTGAGAAGTGACTGAAGCAGTGTGTACAGGGATCACACGGTGTGCTCTTTTGACAGAAGAGACACTGCGTGATGGTATAGGGATCAATGAGAGGTAATATCATTGCTCTAAGGGTACATTATTCTAATTAATATTTGAAATGATCAAGTGTTGGGGCTCCTGCAATATAACAGCATTGCACAGCTTTCTGTGCTGTCTGACATGGGCTGGCCCAACCCCACTCACAGAAACTTTTTGCCCTGTTTTGCACCTCTGCAGGTCCCAGTCCTAAAAGCAGATGCGGTGCTGCTGGCCTGGCCTCTCTACTCCAGCCCTGGCAAGGAAGAAGAGCGTAAGAAAGACTGCTTTCCAGCTGGTGGTGCTCCTCCCTCTTTCAAGCTGAGCAGGGCTGGTGCCTGCAGCAGGGGGATTGGTGGGGCCGAGGAGTGCTGGTGGGGCCAATGAAGGAAGCGGATCTGCTGGGAGAACATGCACATTTGGGGTTAGAGATGGAGAGAGTGGAGAAGGTGGAGAGTGCCGGGACAGGGCAGCTACTGCCAATGGCCAGAATTTCCCAATGATGTACTGCCCATATCAGCTAAGGAGCAAGGATGATGGAAAGGAGAGAGAGACCCTCACCGTCTGTCTCCCACAGTCCTTGAAATTTCACTTTGTCTGAAAATAGCTGTGTGATACATAGAATATCATGATATTTTGAGGTGGGGGGGAAGGTATCAGTGTCATTCAAAGTTCAAGCAGTAAAACCCTTCATTAAATATGACTGAGGAAAATGTAAGGCATGTACTCATGAAATGAGGCCATCTTCCCTGAATATGGATGAGAGGTAACAGCCACCATCCAGACAGGAACATGCTTGGCCAGGAACCCCAGCATCTAGTCTCAAAACTTCATCCGAGTCTGCATGAGAAATGCACTGCATTATCAAAGGACAGAATTGTAACATTCCCAGCTAGAAAAAGGCATCCATCATATTGGAGGAATTTTTAGTTGAGCAATAGCTGTAAGCTTTGACCCTTTTATACCTTCTTAATTCTGTTCATCTTAGTATGTGGAGCGCTCAAAGGACTGCGTTTCATTAATTGTTGTTGCACCTGTTTTGGTTGTTTTCCTTTGTTTCAAGGACATCTTTTGTATTAATGGCTGCTAAATTATCCCAGCAAAACTTCCCCTCGCTGTTAAACTTGCCCTTGTCCATAGCCACAATCTGGTCCTGAATGTGTTTAGGCAGTGTTGTTATTTAGTGCCATTGATTACTATGACGTACAGAAATCAAAAGATTGTGGGAACACTCTTGTTTTTCATAAAATCCCTGGCCATCCAAATGGGTTGGCTAAATCAAGAATAGAAAAAACAAATCAAATCACCTGGCATTGAAAATTATGTTTCTAAAAGCCACAGTTAAGCAGGGGGGGAAGCACCTTTGTGTCATGACCTGAAATTCATCACATTCTGGCTCTACCCATCAACTTACAGATAAGGGATTTTGCAATAGAACAATTGCTCTCTGTCTCATTCCCATCAACCAAACAATGCAGAGAAGATATTAGGCTCTGAAAGTTCCAGGAATGTTCCTGACTCTTAAATACTGCAAGCAGATCTCTTGCGTAGTTTTTCAAAGGTGAAAAGCCAGTACAACTAGCTTCCATGTTAATGTAGACAGTGGGGAGTTTTTCCTGCTTAATCTGTCAGTAAATTTTGTTCAGCTGTCTCCTCCAGGCATTGACTTTTCCTTATTTTGATACTTTTTCTTTTTTAAACTGATCCCTTTCCATTTTGGCTGAGAAACATTTGTTTGAAGAAGGAAGATCCAGCAATGACATGTTCATTTGCGGTTCAGAGATCTTGTTTTGCTATACACTTGCCAGGTGAGTTGTGACAGTTTCATTTGTTCATCTTTTAAATTTTGAATATAAACTGCTGAAACCCAAGAGTCACTTCCCCTGAAAATCATAACACTGGCTTTACAGTAATTAATAATAAACTTTTTTAATTTGCCATTTCTCTCACCCTTTAGATGCACTCAAGTCTTACTTTCCAGCTCTTCTCTACAGTACCAAAGAGAAAAAGGTGCTTTGTAAATGAAAACTGAGGTTTTGGCCTAATTTTATGACTCTAGGAAACACGCTTTTAAGGAAAATGCAAAGTATTATGAGAATCTTCATAAAGCTGCAAGACTTATCCGTGATCTACTTTAGAAGCACAACCATATTAAGACATCCAAGTTCATGAACCATTCAACTTATATGCTGATGGGAAGGGGCATGTTCATTTTTGGGATATGTAGGTAGTCTCTCCCACCCAGCATAGAAAGCACAGATTTATGTTCCTGCTGTTTCTGGAAAACAATAACTCAATTTGCTTCTGAGGCTACTGTCAGTGAGACAGGATAAATTTACAGAAAGGCTGAAGCTTGACCTCCTAATTTTCCAGGCATTATTTTCACCTGGTAATTGAGTTTCCAGCACAAATTCAGTGCTTGCACCCTTTGCAGTTTTGCAGTGGACACTATAATTCGCAATGTAAGTACCTACATGTTTGCTTATTATGGATTTGCCTATGGAAAAGATATGAAAGGAAAGCTGTACCTTCCAAGGGGTCACCATCTGGAACATTTGATGAGGAACACATGAAAATCATCCTACAAGATAGATCTAACCTATTTGTCTGAACTACCAGATCTCTGCTGTGGACATCTATGGGGAGAACCTGATGGGATAATATAGACCTTACCTCAAGACTTCTCAGTGTATCTCTCTCATTTCTTAAGATAAAGCCCCAAACTAAAGTTGGAAAAGTGTTTACTGATAAGCAGTGTCGAATATAGAAATAAAAGACTGAGCTTACAGCTTATATAGTCCTCAATCTCTTGCAGTTGTGGACGATACTGCTGTTTTGGAGTGGGTGAGTCAAGCTGAGTGAGCATACAGATAACTATGTGTGATAAGCAGCTTTGACTACATAATTTGCAAGCCACTCAACACCAGTCAGGCAGTGCTGCTCCTGCTCCTGCCTTCCAGGATACTCCTACCCACAAGTTTGCACTTTCATTCATAGCAACCTAAGCTAACCCTTACCATGATGCTCCATTGCCGCCTGCTTGTGGTTAGGATCTCAGAAGCCTTGGCTGCTAAATTAAACTCAAGTGTGTCTCTAAGTGCTTTCTTGGGCAACCCATTTTCTCTCTTCATATGTCTGTTCATTGCATAAGTGCTGGAAATTTGTGGATTATCCATCTGCATGATGAGCTGAGCTCCTTAGAAGAGTCCTTTCCTTATTATGGCTTTCCTAAGCATGCAAACTAGGAAACATACTGCAAGGTTTCATCTTTAATCAGCTCACCTAACCACCTTATGAAAAACAATGCCGCTGGTGGCAGTTCTCCAGGTGAGGAACTACCCAACTTGAGTTAGGTGTCCACCAACACTCTCTGCTGAGCCACGACAAATACTGACTACGTTATTGCAGCAAGTGGTGTGTAAGCAGTCCTCAGGCTGAAATGTGTCCTTAGAATGCATCTATTGCATGTTTTACTACCATGTATCTGTGGGCCTCCTGTGGACATGGGACATATTCAAACTGAATTACATCCAGTTCATAATTCAGGCCAGATGCAAATGCAATTCAGAGAGGGAGTGTGTCTTTTTATTTATTTTGCTTTCACACATTCATAGGCTTGAAAGAGAGTTTTAAGTGTAACTTGAAGACTAATGATATACACTTCACTTAGCAATACTTCCAAAAAGTCTAGTAGATTATTGTCTATTTTTTTGGCTGTATCAATTGACCTAATACAAGCTATTTTACAAACTTGGCTTTATTTAATAATGTCTTAATTTTAAAAGAAGACTCCCTCTTGATGTAAAGGATTTGAATAGGGTTTCAAAAACATTCATCATTGATCTAATTGCTTCTGCTGAAGACAATAGTAAGGTATTTGACTGAGTTCAGTGCAACACTATAGATTTCTGAAAATATTGAGAAATATTCGGAGTCCTTTAGGAAGTTTATGCCCTTGTTAAAACCCCTTACTATAGTTTGTACATTTTTAATTTTTTTAATATTATATATACACTTTAATAAAATTATATATAATTATAATATATTATAATTGTTCCTTTCCCAGGGGCTCTCTTTGTTCTTTATATGCTTTTCTGCAGTCAGAAATTCAACATTCCTCTTCACTCCTAAAGCAGGTCTTAATGTGTCCCTGTTGCTGACACTGATGCAAGACTTTTCTTACCACATATTTAGTACTGAAGGACTAATGAAGTCTCAACATCTCCATTGTTTATGCAACTGTGGTATGTCCTGCTTGCCCTTTCGTTTATGTTTGTGCCTTGCCAACACATCGTATTCATGAGAAAATCGTTAATCTATTAACCTTAGCATACTGATTTAATTTACAAGCTATAGTTAGAACTGATTCACTGCAGCTGCATGTGTAAAAATGAGTTGAACAAACTTGAAAACTTCATGTTAAAAATATGTTAATTGTTCAAGCTGCTCTCTGGCCAGTGGTAGTGTATCTGCTGCATTGCACTGAGGCCTTTCTGGAGTTAAAAAAAAGTCATAATCTATTTTAATATTTGGCAGTAAGTGGTAGTGCCCCACCACAGCTGGCATCTCTTATCTTGAAGGGTCATCAGCCTGAACCCATCAATCTGACACATTCTGCTGAAAACCCATCACTATCTCCCATTAGATACTGAAACACATCAAGGTTGCTCTTCCAAAATTAAGGGACAGTTTCTCATCTGTCAATCTGGACAAGAGACAGAATAATTTGGCTTCCATTTATATACTAAATTATCATAATGACAATAATGGCAGGATACAGCACCTAACCACACGATCTTTTGGGTAAGTAAATGGCCTGTACTCCAAATGTAAGGTAAATCATGTAAGTTAAAAATATCTACAAAATTAAAATACACTGGGCCCAATCCTCTTGCTGTGCTAGCTAGCAAATACTTTGTCATTAATTCTGAGAAGACAAAATCCTCTCTGATGCAATTAAAATAAAGGTCTATGGAAGAGTTTTGACACTTCTGTAATATAATAAGGATAACGGGGCATTATCAAATTAGTTTAATTAGATCAGGGTTGCCACATAATTTCAGCAATTTACTTTTCATTCTGGTTCATGCTGTCAGACTCTTACCCCTTTTGGACCGTTCTGGAATGTTATAAAAGAAATAAGACAAAATAAAATTTGCCAACATTTCAGGGAGTAATGACATCATCTACATGGCTTCTCTTTCTTTTGTGAAGCTGAAATGCACTTGGTTCTTCATGAATATCAGAGATTGAGAGATATGCTAAAAGTCAGTTTCCCCCAAAATAATGATATGCAGCTCCAAGGGGAAGAAAGGGGAAAATGTTCATGAAATTTGGGAAATTATTTTAGGTGAAAACTACTAAGGATTTTTTAAAACTGCACAGATATTCTGCATTTTGAAATAAAAATTTCAACCGGCATAAATTATAAAAGACAAGACTTTGTTTTAAAGGGTTATATAACCCAAACAAAAACATTTGAGTTAAATCAAACATTTCTGTTTATCCCCCAAAAGAATGCACCCCCCCATTCCTCTTTCAATTTGAACCAAATATTCTTTTTTTTCCACTTGCATTTACTAGAGACACACATCAAAATAATTTAGCTCTTTAGTTTAGGTTGGCTGCATGCGAACCACCGATTCTGATGGCAATTAAACAATGTGCATCCTGTAAGAACATTAAAATGGCACTCTCTCCTTAGAAATACCGCGTATGCTATAACCTTAAAGTGCCCATACAGCAAAGTACTTGAGACAGCATTAACTCTAGGCAGGCATGTCCCCTGCAGTGAAACATATTTAATGATGTGGCACATGTATGTGAATATGTACACTAAAAAATTAACAGAGAAATTCAGACGGGGCTCTCTGCTGCTTACAATACTGGGAAGGATGAGAAGATTTCAGGCCAGATATAAGAAGCCCAGAGCAGTGGAGAAGCTGTGAAAGTAGCTGCCTCCAATGGCACTGGACCTCCTTCATGAGCGGGCAATGAAGCTCAAAAAAGGATGCTATGGAAAACCTGTCTTTAGAGATGGAATGTAGGAAGCCACCAAGGTCCACCCAGTGGTTGTCTGGTTGCCCATGTATTGTGGTAGGGTTTTCCTGTGTGCTCCTATGGGAAAGCTGCTTGAGGTCTGCAGAGCAAACACTACCTTCTTACCACGCAGAGGGTGTGTAAGACATGTGGAACTGGAAGAGGGTCTAATCTCTTTCAAAAAATGCTGCACGTGGCAACCTGCTAGTTGCACCCTGTTTTGTCTGCCTGATGTTTAAACTCATATCTGTGCAAAGAGAGTTTCTGACATTTCCATGGAGATATGTTAATGTAACCAGGCCATCATTTACATCTTTTCCCACTGTCAAAGTCGGCTCACACTCCAAATGTACAACATCTTGCTGGGGAAGATAAATTGACCTGTTATTGCTTCATTAAGGCAGGAGTGACAAATGGGGTATGAATCAATCCAGAAGGTACAGTCCATCATCAGGCAGTCTTCCTGCATATGTCCTTTCTCCTCCCACCTTTTCCCTCTTCATCAGAAACAGAGCATTCCTTTTGAAGCCTTTTTAATATGGAGGGTTTTGAAAGAAATACTAAATACCCAGAAAATCTGCCAAATAATTTCTACCTGACTTTCCTCCAAAGGCAACAATTTGAACCTCTTGTTATTCTTGCTGAGTCTTGCTGAGTCAAATCAGGATCAAAACAGACATTTGCGTATTCATGGAGATCAAAGCAATCCACGGAATGGAAGAGTCACTGACTTAATTGATTAACCACTGCAAATGTTGCAAATGATCATAGGTAATCAAAGTAGCTGACTACAGAAGTAGAAAAAGCCCATCTGACAATCTGTAACAGTACTTACTTAACTTGTAAAATTCTTGAGAAACAATCCATGAAAAAGCATACCTAAGTGACCTAAACTTCACATGTGAGAAACATAAGGATAAAAATTTGAGCCAGAACCTTTCAGTGGAAAGTCAGAGGCCAAGACGTCTTAGACGACATGTGGTGTATTGATAACTCCTTCCCAAACCATGTCTAAAGGGTTACATGCTCTAGCGAGATAATTTAACTGTTTAACTGCTTGTAGTTATTTAACATGTTCTTTCAGTTTGTACCTAACAGTCCACAACAGACCACACCATCAGAAGATAAGATGATCTCTGCATTTTTTAATGTTGCTGTGCTTGATTTTATAACGTAACAGCTTCTTAACATTCGGATTTTAGTTTTTGTTTGAAATACACCCCTTTCTGGATGTGGCATGATTCAAGACAAACACTGGTTAAAATTAGTTCCTCTGACTAAGACAGATTGAATTGTTTGTTAATATCTCAAATATTCCCATCAAATACATTTGACAGCATTTTTAGGCTGATTTTCTATAGGAAGTGTAGGTGTTCCTGCTGTGTGCCTGACTGTCTATCCTTCTAACCTTTATAAGTTTTGACTCCATTATTCAGCTCCAACTGTGTTTAAAGGCAGAACAGTCAAAGATAAGCACTTTGCCTCAATTTTCATGGAAACTGTAGCCTGAAGAGAAAAGGGAGACCAGATTAGTTCAGCAGTGAAGAAAAGGCAGCAAGAACTCAGCAATTATATGCTGTGTTCAGCAGCAGCCAGATCTCCAGTCACCATGTGCTTTCCAGTTGTCATGCACATAGATCCAGAGGAGCTGCAGCAACGCACTGTTCCTTGCCCAGTGGAGCTGCTGTGCGAGGGAGCCGGTGTTTGTTGGTGGCAAGATTTACAGACATAAGTCCAAAAGAGTGTTTCATTGGTTCTGTTGCTCGCAGACAATTTGTTTTAATGAACATTGCCATGCAAGGAAAGAAACATGGCAGTTTTTTTTATTAAAGCTGAAAAATGTCTGTTTATAGTTCTGAGATGGAAAGGCTTGACCTTGTGCTTAAATTATAGGTGATGCAACCTAGAAATCCCCTGGAACCTAGTGAAAGCAAGTAGTTATGTACAAGGATATTTTCCTGACAGTTTGAAGAATTTAGTGCCCGGCTGCTCTCCTTAGAAAATTGTAACAACTTTTTTAACATAGGCAGGTTTCTTCCTTTTTCTCTTTTCCCCAACAGTGACATTTAGCAAAGCAGTCCTACAGATGATAACTCTTGGAAACAGGAGCTTTCTCTTCTCCATCCCCTTCCTTATTTGATAGGAACTGTACCCAGCTACACCCAGCTCATATATCGGTGCTTGCCTAAGGCCCTGTCTACTAAGCATTGCAAGTGGAAATGTCAGGATGTTTAGCATATGCTCTTTAGGGACACAGAGTTCTGTCCCGGAGCACTGATGAGGTTAATATTGTTAATGGAGATATCTATAGTGGAAGCAATCTTCCAAATGTTTTAAATATCAAGCATATTAAACAAAGAAAATAAGACGCATTGAAACACATTAGAAACTTCCAAGGCAAACAATAGCTTAGAGTAACAACATTTCTTATTTTCCAAGAATTTCTTATTTTCTGCAATAAATATGTGATTTCTTTTATATATCTTCTCCATTTAAAAATACAGAACAGAGCTTGCTTTATCATCTGAAAAGCATTCACATATCACTCCAAGCTGTCTGAATTGAGTTGAGTAATTTTAGCAAAACTTCTTTACCATCTGTCATTCATCTGAACAATTCTCGTCAGATTGTGCAATAATTGCTAAAGAAAAAAAAGTCTTGCTTGTCTGTTATTTTTGGACAGTTGTCTGGCATTATTTGATAAATAGCATATTGAACACATTAACAAAGCTGAACATAAAAATGGCATTGATGCCCTATACTGAATGTTTTTTAGTGAGGTACTTTTATTGTTATGAGATTCATTAATAAGTCATTAGTAATACTACTCTCTCATAATGAAAAGTGAACAGTACCATGTTGTTGGGGAGCTAACAACCAGCTTGGTGAGATGTCTGACCACTAGAAAGGAACCTAAGTGATCTACACTGCCTCTGCAGATGCTTCAGAGAGGACACCCTTATGTGAAAGGAGATCCATTCACCTCCATGAAGGTGTGATGGATCTTGGGGAAAGGGCTGGGAATTTCTTTTCCCATCAACCAGACAGTAAACCTAGACTAGCTTAGATTAAAGGCCTAGGCTTTAGGAGTCTATAATTCAGAAAAATGAACACCAGCCATAACTGTTGGCATTATCCAACCATCCTCTTTCAAAGACTGTGCTGAGGGCTTACCCTTTCTAAAAGGTAGTCAGAGCCTTTTCACAGAGATCAACATGCACTCATCAGTAGGGCTAGATCTCTCCAGCAGGTGCTAAAACTGTTTTACTTCTCTGCATTTGGTCTATGAAGTTACAGTCATGTTCACGGAAACAGCAATCTTATCTTGCCAAAATTAGATACTAGTATATTCCTAACTAGAAAAGAACTCCCCTTAGTTTATTCTCTTAATAATGAGTCCTTTTTGTGCTACCGCTCACATGCATATTTGCAGGTCTTGTACACTGGGGTGAACCAGTGGATACATATGCACTGCAGTGAAGAACAATGAACTAATTGTTTAAGACTAGTATCCTTAAGGATTTGTGTCCTTTGTCATTTAGCAACCCCAATCTACCTATGCAACAATAACCCCAGCTTGGATCAACAGTCCATGATACCTGAGCTTTACATGATGCTCCAAGCATTGTGGCTATTCTAGAGCTTGGCATGTGTGCAATGCTGCTGCCAGACAGGAGAGGCTCCAGGTGCCCTTCCTTGAATGCCTCTGCATCCAGATACTCACTTTCACACAACCTGCAGGACCACAATCACCTCTGAGGCTTCTGCTTCTCTTTCAGATTTGGCTGACATCGGTCAGTGGATCCAAAAGTTATTGATGGGAACTGACAGATGGATGAACAGATGATGAAGCAGGCATATAGACACAAGGAATGTATAAGCCTCATTTCATTAGAAAACTGGTCTGAAAACAGAAGGAGCAGTGGGTGGAAATACTTAGATAATATTCATATTTTGGTCACTAATTAAAAATGCCAGTGTTGGGGACCATATCAAAACACGTAGAGCATGTCTTTAGTGGTTTAAACAGCAAAACAAAAGCCAAAAGGACATTGTTGAGATATTTTTTGCTCCTTTTTGGTCAAAATGCTACATTTTAATAGTTTGGACTATATTTTAAACCTTTAAAGCCAGATTCAGCTTGGACAGCCCTGGCAACTTCAACGGAGGATTAATCTGTGTCATTAAGCAAAGAAATATGGTCTAATACTTTTCAATAGCAACAAACGCTTGCTCAGGCACTTCTCTGATCAGCATATTTTTGGCTTACTGTATTTAAAGCCTTTAGGTTGCTTCTTTCCTAAATGCATGAAACATACATGCAGGAAAGCTGAGAGTGAATCGTTGTGATTTGACCTGGCTGCCACATCACAGCTGAAAAGGGAAGTCTTGTTCCCAGCCCTTTTCCACTTAAGCTGATCCAGTAGAAAACCAGCCCATCAAAAAAAAAGGGGGGGGGGGAGGATATTTATTTATTGGCAGACTGATCCAAGTCACCATATGGTTTCACTGTTGGTCGACCAGTTAATGGGAAGGGAGCTGGCAAGGTGCAAACAGAGAGGGCAAAAAGCAGGAATGCTCTTTCTGGAGGGGATGGAGTGTATTATAAATCTGCACCCAGAATAAACAGGTTTCCACAAAGAGAAACGTAAGGGGGAAAACAGCTGCATAATTCCTCACTAGGTCTCTCTGAACAGAATGGAAAACTATAGCTTTTCATATCCAACTGACTCCTTTGAAATACAGAGGCTCCAGAAGGCCAGGGCAAAAGTTGAGAGCATGGTATTCTCTGCAGAAGCATATACATTGTAATGCACTAAGAAGAGCTTTCTCTCAGCTGTCTAAATAGGGACCCTAGGGCAGAGCTGTTACTCTGCGCCTCCCTCCCTGCTTGGAGGACTGTTGCTCTTCCACAGCTGAATCCGCCGTAATCATGCTCTGCAGCTGAATAGCTGCAATAATCATTGCTGTCCGATTTATACTAATATCAAAGCAGAGCATCGTTCCAACAAAGTGAACTAGCAAGGGGTATACATGCAAGGTGGGATTTGTAAAAGCACTCTTTGTTGCTGCTTCTTTTCCCTTTGAAGTCGGTGGCAAATCTCCCACGGATTCCAAGTACACAGTTGGGCCAGTGGTGAAAGCTTTCAAATTCCCGCTTTTACGAATACTAGAAACAGGACAGAACCAAGGATTCATTTTCAAGATCATCAGATACAGCCTCTGTCTGCCCTCTCTGTCTTAGCACTTCTCAGATTAATTCACCAGTTGATGCTGCCTAACAGGACCGCAAAAATCTGCCTTCTCAAACAGTCATGAAAGAGCTTGCATATTTCTCAAAGCCCTTTCATAACATTCGCAAACTATTTACCACTGCCTGCAAAGAAGTCAGCTTTGGAACAGTATCATGAGGTCAAGTTATCCCACTGAAACACCTATTAGAAAAAAGAGAACAAGGGAAAAAAAAAGAACAAACCAACTGCACCAGCACAGCCCTGGAAAATATGAAGTCATAAGCAGAGTTCAGCCAGCGCAGACTCCTGTTAAACCTTGTTTAAGAGCCAAGTTCCACCCTGAGATATGTGTGAACCGCAGTTTATTTCAGAGGGAGCTGGGCTGTACTTCATGTTAGGGCAAGGTTCGGACACAAGTATGTGTCTGTTACAAGTCAGAGAGGAGTAAAGCCCACATCCCTTTTACATTTTTTGGTTCCCTCTGCGTAGAAAGAACAGAAACCTGAAGGAAGTGGATAAAATAGCCTGTTCTTTCACAGGGCTTCTCTGTCAACTTAAATTCCCTCCTCCATCAGACCTCAATGCCTGTGTTTCTAAATCCACTAAACTACTTTCATGATATTCAGTAGCCTTTCCCTGTCCCCCAACACCACCCCATGAGAGTTAAGCACACAGACAGACGCTAATAAGGTTTTTCTTTCTAGTTTCTTTGCTCTTGGGAGTCCCTTTATGAGAGAGTTAGCAAGAACCGGGGATATGTGCATGCTTTGTAAAGCAAGGGACATATGCAATAATCTGGCCTTACTGCCCTGAAGCCTTCCACCAAACATTTTTTGGTGACAGGTAGGAGCTCCACTGAATGACGAAGGAAGAAGGAGTGGCAGAGATTTTCCCCATTCTTCTCACCCCCTCGCGTTCCCAGACAGGGGCTAGGCAGGATGGCAACCCTTGTGCTCTGCTGAAGTGCATGGATTGCTTCAGGCGACAGCCGTTTGCGTTGCTGGGGCTGGCTACTGCTGCGCAGCTGGCTGTAAGACAGGATGAGCAGATAAAGTAATGGCTACAATTCTGTATGGCTCCTGGAGGCACTGTGGTTACCTGAGGGAACAAGGCAGAGGGATTCCTTTGCTCCCTGACACAAGCTCCCTGTCACAGGCTGTTCGCTCTCGAGGCTGAATTTCTTCAATTTTAAGTTAAAAAAAATCATTCAAGAGAAGGGCAGAGGGGGAAATAAGGCTCAGTCCCACCAAGTATTGAGTTGGGATGTGAGCAGGAGCTTAACTTATATCATATAAGGAATTCTGGTAAATGCAAAGGACTTTATATCTGAAGGAACCCCTTAGGCACTAACTACTACTAAAATACTAACTCTGGCTCAAGTAGTTCCTGTGCCTCAAATTCCCAGATGCTTGCCCTGTGCTTCTCCTCTCCCTTAGGCATCTACTTCTGGCTCTAATGTTGAAGATGGACCTATGGCTCCATGCTTATGTTCTAACACCACTTCCATGGGTAGAGCTGAACAAATATTTAAGTCCTGGTCAGGTAAGAATGCCCAGGACCATCAGGATCAAACCTGCCTTGGAAAGCGCTTTTCACAGATATTGTAGCAGACCTGAAGAAGTGGCAGTGTCCCTGAGAAAGAGAGTCTCTTTTCCTCAATGCTGGTGTGACCTAACAGTCAGCTGGTGAGGGCCAAGACAAATACAAGTGCAGGTCTGGTAATGCCACAGCATGGCTTGATGGGGAATGGCAGTGAAACAAAGGAGCTGGACAGGAAAAATAGATGTCAAATCACATTAGGTAGAAGACAGATTGGAAACAACCCAGAAAGGATGAGGAATGTGAAAGAGAGGGAATTCTTTTCCCTGATTTCCTGAGGTCTGTAGTGAGGCTGAGTAGAGGCTGAGGGACCTATTGTTTCTCCCCTTGTTGCCTTAAGATAGCGGGTGATTCCATCTCTCACAGGCCGCAGGCCCCAAAGGGAGTCGATCCAGCAAGACCTTTGAGGGCTGCATGATGTTGTATCAAGGATGAAGTCATTTGCTCCTTTGGAAGGCATCTCCACAGCCCAGACAGACCAGCGCCAACCTACGTACAGAAAGAGGATGTGGATAAGCTGCCCTCCCTGTCTTTCACTGTGGATGCTTTGGAGAGCTGTATTCATCCTGATTCTTTTGAGATATTCTGCTTGGTACCAGGAAGAGACCTCAGACACAGCCAAGCGGAGCACCTGGGCAAGGGGCTGGGGGGGCAGCTGGACACAACAGAGAGATGGGGACATCCAGTCAGGGACAAGAGGATACGCAGACAGCCTTCCCTCTCATCCCTGTTCTGCAAGGCACCCCAGCATGTATAATCATCTGTGATTGCGGAACTGTTATGTCCCATGGCAACTATTGCAGCCCTGAGGCCTCCTACATCTCTTGTTAGAGGAACTGATCAAAAGCCTTTCCTTCAACAGCAGTGGGATGAATGCTGTGGGTGCTCAGAGAGATGATGCACCCTTGGCCACAGCTGGAGTGCCATGGCTCTGTGCCTGTCATGGGACTAATTTTGCATCCCTCTTTGTATCTCTCCCCAAAAGGATTATGCTCTGTGAGGAAGAGAAGATGTGTATGTCCTCTTAAGAATACAGATGCTTGTACCTACAGACAGCAAGCTGTTAACTTAACATGCCAAATAATGGCAAATGAAACCAATTGTTAAGCTGGACACCAGCATTCATCAGTACCTGCTCAGCAGACTTCCATCGGCCACCCACAAGCCCTGTTCCTGGCTGTTTGCTGCTGAGCATAGCATGTGTTAGATCTGCTGTCACTTCTGGTGAAATGCCCTCTGCTTTGGAAGACCTAGATTAGAATTTATTATAATAAATCTGTGCTGAGGTGCACTTCTTAAAAATCAAGTGGGTTGAGTGCGAGATGCAGTGTGTACTGAAGGGACTCTGCACTTAGCAAATATATTCCTCTAAACCTCAAGAAGTTATGCATCTAAGCTGATCTTTCCACAGCTGTGTGATCTGGGAAGTTATTTTTCCACTCAAGCACGTGAAAAGATACTCAAAGCTCTGCAGCAGCTTTGAGCAACTTAGCACTGATGCACAGGCACCTGATCCAAAGCTCACTGACATGACACCTACGCTGGTGCCTCTTGTGGTATCCGTGAATTTCTTGGGTGGGTGGCTGATGCTTTGCTCACCCTGTCAGGTTTACACCACTCACCACATCTGAGGTTGGGAAGGTTTCTCATCCCATCTCCCTGCTTCCCTCCAAGTCTCAGTAGCAGGATCTATTTGAATTTATGCTAGTCTTTAGTATGAGTTACAGTCTTCTTTCTATGATCACCTTATCATTTTTATGAAAGAAATTCCTTGCTGTTGCAGGACATGGGGGCATTACAGACAGCCTTGATCTCTCTTGCTTTCTTCCAGTGGCACACAGTTGCTTCTGCTACTTTTGTTTTCTTGTGCTAAAAGTGTTGGAGGTAGGGAAGGCAAAGAGAGAAGGGAGGCCAGCGTATTGTCGATAACAGCACTTTCTTCTAGCAAACGGACACTGGCTCGCAGCATGTGAAGACAAAACCTGAGCTTTGGCTACTGTTAATGATGCACCCACGACAACGTAGTTTCATTTCTTGATCACACAGCAGACATCTTCAAAGTAGACAAATGGGATGAGAAAAGATGTCACAGCAGTGAGGTCTCAGCCTCTGCTGAATCTGGGAGTTTCTCCTTTCCCATTTCATTGCTACAAGTTCTTATTCCCTAAGGTCTCATGGCCTTGAAGGGTATCCCTAAATATGATTGCCTCCTCTTTATGCTTTGCTGTTCCAGTTTCCAAGTTTTATCTGATGAGGAAAATATGTCCTTCTCCTCTGCAATGAATAACAGAGGTGATTTTAATTACAGGACATGTACTCCTCCCTCCCAGTTATTGCTGCAATTTTGTATCTGACAAAAATAGGTACCCAGTCCTTCAAAAGGCAGCAGCTCGCATTTCCCCTGTGTGCCTTTACAATTGGTCACCTCCAGCAGCTGCTGGCCTCTGCAAGGTCCCAGGGCTCAGCTGCACCACATTTGAAAAGAAGGGAGACCTACTCAGTGATGCAGTACACAGATCACTTAAAAACGGCACAGTGGAAGCAGGAATGTGGAATTCATGCTCCCATCTGCTTTGCTACTGGCCTCTGGAGAAAACAGGACACAGGATGCACTTCCCGCCTAGAGAGCACTCTTAACAACCCGGGACAGAAGGCATGACCTTTTCCTTAAAGGAAATGGAAGTCATGAAGAGGAGTAGGGGGAAAATGTCCACCGCCTTAGGCTGCATTTTATCTTAAAAGCAGTGTCATGCAGTGGTACTTCCTCTTGCTTTCTCACCCAGTGTTTAAAGCTGTTGTTTACTTTCTTAGGAAAGACACTTTTAAAATGAGCAGCTTCATGTATCTCTACCACCCTGTTCTTGCTCCAGTCAGTCAGTCACCTTCTGACGCAAGTCAGATGTTATTGAAACGAAAGGTTTCATTCATCCCAAGCAAAGGCAATCAGCAGAGGTAACCCAAGAGGAGAAGGACTTGGCTCATGCTGTTTCCAGCTCACAACCAGTTATGTCCTCACGATGCAGAGATTAAGCATCTCACAAGGAGCGTAGGAGGCGGAAGAGGAGTCTTTGTCTGAGATTCACAGATTTTAATGGATTCCAGAAGGGGAAATCTTTTACCAAGGAGTGATAGCAAAGTTCAGGAGAAATGCAAAAGCATTTATCTCCGTAGTCGCATTCCTGCCTGCCAAAGGTAGGAGGGGTGATTTACTCCTCCTTAGTACATGGAGTCCCTTACGGATCATTAATCCACAGGGAAAATAAGCTCAGGAGCCACAGACATCTTTTCTTAATGTGAAAGCACCTTGAATATGCTGGAAGTACTCTTCTTCGGGAGCATACAGAATCAGTTTATCTTTGTTTGCTCCCCTTCTTCCTCTCTTCCCCCCTGCCTTCAGTGCTGGCTCCCACAAGAGCTCTAGTTACCACTGATAAATCATTTCACCTTCATTAAAATCTGTGCTGGTAGAAGATGAGCCTGCCTCAAGATAAATCAAGGCATTGGAAATAGACTAATATTAAAAAGTGAAGATCTGCAAGCAGCAAATTCTGATCCAAAGTCCAATGAAATCAATACGAGTAAGCTCAGATTTCAGGGTACAATTATCTCAATGCCATTGGTTTCGGCAATGCAATGATAACTTGTGAGTAAGGTTGTGAGAATCTCTGCACAAACCTGAAGGAGACAGAAACAGACAAATATTTATTTACATGCCAGGCCCTCAGGTGATGAAATTGTATGTTTTCAGCAAGAGCTGCTCAGAGAACATGTACCAAAAGTTACAGCAGGAAACAGGGCACATGTGGTGGACACCTCTTCTTATTATCTTCTCATTTCTTGACAGGTAAGAAAAAGAAAAATGGGTCATCCAGTTTTTTATACATGCACTGGTCAAAATGGGACTTCTGAAATATCATTAAGAACTTGTACAAGTAAAGGAAATCTCCCAAGAACTCCTCACTCTATACCCAGGTTTACGAGGTTCCACATAAGTCTGGTAAAGCCACATCCTCATTGCTGAAAATGACTTACAAGATATGAAATGTGGCTTAGAAAAAAATCTGAAGCTGAGTGGTTTCCTTGGGTTTTATGTTCCCTTATGTGAGTGTGTGCATGTGTGCACAGCATCCCTTATTTTTGCTTTTTGTCACACATTGTGTCACAGAGCTAGGTTTTGGCAAGTTGAAAAGTGTGAAGATTAGAACAATCATGTTTCCATGTATTACCACCTGCTACTTCATTTCTTCCATGGTGCTTAAGTGTTCAGACACGTGGCTTTGAAACATGCTACCTTTAATGCACTTAAAAACTCCGCTGGATATCCAGTCTGCTTTGTTCTCCACAGTCTAGAGACTATCTCATAGAATACAAATGAGTATGTTTAGGGGAAAAATATTTTCAAGGAGAAAACCCTAAAATGCTTCCAGCTCAATATGCTCTGCCAGATGATGTCATACTGAAGGTTGTTTTTACATTTTATCTTTATACTTCAGGAGGCCTCAGTCTCTATCTAGAATGAGCAACTTGATGAGGTAACTTGTGAAGATGAAAGTGGTCAGTGCTGCCTATGATGAGCACCGAACTGGTAAGCAACTTTTTGGTGATTTTTGTTTAGAGAGGAGATAGAAGAAGAGATGATTTCTGTCCTGAAGAATTTACAGAATAATCACAGCAAAACAAAAAAGATACATTTCTACAATGGAGAAGATTGGATTTTGTCGAGAGGGAATGGGAAGGATGGCAGTGGAAGAATGGTGAGAGCATGTAATTAATGAGGGGGAAGGAGAGATTCAGTGGAGAGCTCAAAACACAGAAAGATAGAGTGAGCCCAGGCTATGAGCAAACCAGCTCCCTTCAGGGCAAGCCTATCTGTGCCATCTCTCACTACAGGAAGTCACCATAGATCACTGGCTTTGTGGTTATGGCTTGGGGTACAGGGTCAGGAGACTTTTATCTCATGGTGTGTCTATATCATTGAAAGCCCACTTTCTTAAAGGGTGAAATAACTTCAAATTCTCCCATTCACTCCACTGTTCTTCATTACTGGGGCAGGGATAGGACGAGTAATGGGAGAAAGCAACTCAGTGCTCAGAGCACAGTGAGTGATTATGAAAAGGAAAGTGAAAAACATGACTTCCTCTTTTCCCAAAGCAAAGGGGAAATTGGAAGGGAAGTATGGCTCTGAATGAAAGTTTTTTTTCCCTCGGTCTGCTCTGCTCAACTCCTTATGCAGGTTTTCCTGTAAAGTTCCTGTGCATCCTCCCTGTTACCACCAAGGGCTGAATTACTACTAGGAACTGATAGACCAGGCTTGGTTTGTTTTTTAAAATAAAAAAATCCTGATGAGTTCACTGAAGGGAAAATTGGCTTTGTGTGCAACAGAGATTCCAAAAAAGCAAACTCCACTGACGTAACTAAGGAAATTCAAGGGAGATGGACAATAATAAACTCTCCTAATCATGGGATCCAGAATGTAAAAAAAGTGTCTCAGGTTGTAAATAAAAATTCCTATGTGATGACAGGAAAGATCTGGAGAGGGGGAGGTGGTGTTTCACAGCAGTCTGCAAAGATGAGAAACCAATGGAGAACAGAACAGGGATGGAGACGGAAGAGGGGGCAACTCCCAGAGGAAACACAGCTCCAACCTAGAGGCTGACAAGGGAAGATTTATGTCTTCCTAGCCTCTGGTTACAGCTTCTTTTCCTTCCCACTGCCAGGACTTGTGGAATGACCTTGAAAGAAGGGAGGAAATGGCATTCAACAACTGGGACCTGCCCGTCTTTCCTTTGCTGAGATATGAGCACTTATCTGCAGGCTGAGAAAGGGACAGGCATGAAGGAATAAGAGCTGCAGAGGATATCTGTTAGCTGAGCTGACCAGACAACCTGAGAGGGCAGGTGTGCCAAAGGAATAACGATCAGAGACTAGTCCACTCTGTGACAGCATCTTTGCATCAGGGATACATCAAGAAATTCATGCTCAATGGCACTTGAATGAGCTATCTTCTAGTTAGAAGAAAAACTCTGCTAGCTAGTGAGCTCTAGTTTGTAAAGTGCCTCCTTAATGCCTCAGGAAGTAACAGAAACCCTTGAAAATGTTTAGATTTCATTAGAAATTGCTAAATTTCTAAGCCTAATAGATGTGAAGAAAACCTTGAAAGTGGAATTCAATGATATACACATACAGACCCCAGAAGATAGAAATAAAACATAAAAATCTAGAATGTATCATTTCAAAGCTGCTTCAGTATTTTCAAAAAATTACACATGATGCCTGAATTCTTGGATGACATAACTTTCATGCTAACACTTCACAATTCACTAGAAATATTTTTTCTCTACTTATTCATACACATACCTTTTTAATCACCTGTTACAAAGCAATTCGTGGGCTATTTGCTTTAAATGAGGAGTATTTGCTTTAGCTGAAGTTGGTCACAAGGGGCTGCATTTTCATCCCATCTTAAATGACTGAAATTTTTGAAATATCCAATTAGCAGATGAGGAATCTCTCATTTTCATGTAAATAAGGATGCTTCTTCAGAGAAAACAAACTTACTTGTGTTGGGTAAAGAAAATAAATCTTGCTTACATAGAAGGATCCTATAGTAACAATTCTGCGAAAGCTGCTCCAATATAAATTCTTTTTTCCAATATCTCTTTGAGGGGGACATAGAACTACAGAATAAAACTGAACTCATTTTTCAGTGAGTATTCCACTTCCAAAGTAGGGTAGTTATTTTGTAAAGAAGCTCCTTTTATTTTGGCATGAGCATGTTAAAACGATCAGTTTTTCTAGAAAACTGTCCAGGAAGGAGTATTCTGAAGAGATACACCTGTCAAATTCTCCCAGCACAACAAGGCTCCTGAAGGAACACACTCCTGACTCAAACACCTGTCTGCCTGAGGTTTAAACCTGCACCATTCACACCCCCAAGAACAGTAGAGACTTGGCCTTTTCTAACCCATGGTTCTCCCCTTTTAAATAGCTTGGTCCATACGGAACATGTATTTCCTCCTCATCTCTTAAATCATTTTCATTGCTTTTCTCTGAATCTTTGCCTACTGGGACGTGGGTCCTATAATAGTGTCCAAGATGGATTAAGACGCTGTTGTGATGGCTAAATTAAAAACAGGGAGTGATTCAGTGTCTATACCATCTGGAGCTGCCAGGCCCTGGCCCTAACTACAGTCAGTGGAGAGAAACCTGAATTTGGTGTCTGCAAGAGATAGTTTGAAGATAGGCCCTCTAGCTGACGTTTTACTGTATCATATAAAAAGGATATTTTGTAATATTTTCCAGCTCTTTATATATAGCCCAAGCTATCTTCTCACTTTCTTTCTTGTTACTGAATTTATGCCTCTGCTAAGCCTTCAAAAACTTGGTCATTTTGTGCTATTTTTGAAGGCATCCATAATATAAAAGCGGAAAGATGAGTTTATGGGTATTGGTCTCTGAACAGAGATGCAGTCAGGGTAATAACATTCTCCACCAACAGAAGTCTTAGTAGTGAAGAAGTATAAGCATAGTGAAAAGGGATGTGTGTGTACATATATACCTGTGTGTATATATGTATCCATATAGATATACTCTCTATATATGCATATTATATTTATAAGTAATCAAATCTATCTGGTAGGTTTGCTGTTACAAAAACTCCCTCTGTTTGCAAATCTAAACACCCACACATATGTATAGACTTTGTGTCTGATTCCGCATTGCTATGAGGTTGTCGCATATGCTCCTCATAATGTGAACTGCCTCAGAAAACAAGACATTTTAAACATGCAGTCCCTGGTAAAACAGTCATTTATCACTCACGATGACATGCAGCTGTCTCAGGGTATGTTCAAAAGCCCCCCTGCAACTTAGTGATAAAAAGCTTAACTCCATTTCAGGGCTTATCTGAAGAAGAAAGAGGTATGCCCTGATGAAATAACTGTGTTTATTTTTTTCTCCTAAAATTAAAAAAAAAAAGAGGGAGAGAGAAGGGAAAAAATCACTTTAAAACTTAAATGCAGCAGAACAAGTTTAACCCGTTGAGATTTTAAGTGAAGTTTTCTGCTTCATCAGGAAGAACCCTGTGGTGAAACATATGTCAGAAGAGAAGAAGGTATGAGAAGCTGGCCTCCTCTGCAGATGAGAAGATTAATTAAGAGGAAAATCGCTTAGCCAGATGTCTCATTGGTGAAACTACACGTGCAAGGTACATAGGCAGTAAGAGATCAGCATAGCATAGATAGTGCGCTTGATTTCCATGCCAACATTGGAGAGAGAGGAATCTGAAGTGAATTAGATCATGCTGACTCTTGGAGAAACTGAGGAGTACAGATCTTATTTCAGCTAGGAATTATGAGCTGCTTGCCTGTTGTTATTATGTTCCAGTATCGTTACTGCATGTAGTTGAGTTATGGGTTAGAAATAAATTATCCAGAAGAGACAGTTCTTTTTTCTTTTCCTGTTCATAAATTGTTGGCAAACCAAACCTGATTTTTCCAAGTGCCACTTTTATTCATTCGCCAAGTAGTTTTTCAGAACGCTTAGCAGTTGGTGGATTTTTCATGAGCTCATTACTGAGCTCAACACTGTCAAATTCATTTGACTTAGGAACTTAAGTCTTTCAAAAGTGAGTAGAACACAGTCAGTCTGCTGTCCAAATACCTGCCCAACTAAGGTGCTTATGTATTCTTACTGCTGCAGCATCTGTACGTCTCTCAATTTTTCATGCATTTCCTGTCACAACTCAGATACAAAGCAAAAAATCTAAACCAAGATCCTACTCGTGCCAAACACCATACTTAAAAGTTTGCTGATCTTTCTGTGAGAAACAAGTAAGCCAGCTGCTAAATGACTTCTGAGCTACATTTTTACAAAGCATACATTAAAAAATTAAAGAGTGGGAGGCAATGAGCCATTGTCTCACTGGATCTACTGGAATCAATACTAATTCCTGCCTCCTGGCTTATATAAGCAACTTCCTATAGCCAAAAGCTGTCTCTCCAGCTGGGGCCCCGGAAATCAGTCATTTCTCTCCTACCTGTAATCTGTCCTCTCTATGTAGTCTATTAGCCTTTTGAAGAAAGGGTATCTGTACAGCACCTAGCACAATCAGATCCCTACGTTGGCTTGAATTTCTCTATGCTCTAGGAATACTAATCCCTCACTAACAATAGAGACAGGCACTCCACAGAGCAGACACACAAACAGACTTTCATTAGAGAATGCAGTCCCGAAAGCCTGTTTTTCAAAAGGCTTTGCTGATTGGACTCAGTCATTTGAACAGTGATGGATACACGGTATATTCCACAAGAGCCTAGAAAGAAAGGTGCAGCAGCAGCAGCAATGAGATGCAGGCACTGAACAATTCAGTAATACTAGTAGGCTTAAGCATGTAACCAGCTATAACCTGAATCTTTAACATCTGCTATGTAAATTGTTTGCTTTTTTGGGAGAAGCAGTCCCTGGAAATGCTGAGAACAGTGTATTTTAAAAAAGCAGACTCCTATTTGGACAGACACTCTGCCCTCTCCCCCTAGCTTAGCAGTTAGCCAAAATTTCTGCTGCTAATTACTGAAATTTCAGGTGTATTCTTAGCCTTTCAATTTGCAAACTTTCACATCCACATCGCAGGCAATCAGGGTGTCTGGGAGAAGCCCCTGGGGTAAAAAGCTGAATTTTCCAATTCATATGCACAGTGGTGGAAGATATATATACAAGCCAAGGTATTCAGTTTACATAAATGCTTGTGAGACATATTTAAAGCTTTCTGTGCTAAAAATGAGAGGTTATTAAAATCCACAGAATTCCTCACTTATAAATGCTCACAGACTTCACAGTGAAGACCAACATTTGCATAATCAGTAGCCCCCATTTTTGTTTATTAGTTACTGTCACGGACAAGCGCTTCCATTGATTAAAGGCAGTAAAATGAAATCTATTTCCAAGGGAGCGAATAATATGGTTAAAAGTCTGTGGGGATCATTTGTGGCTTTTCACAGGCTTTGAGTGAATGGTAGTGGTATCGCTCCAGGAACATGCAAAGGACATGCAATATATCTTGTTACAAATGAAAGATAGGGCTAAGCCTGCTCTCAGAACCAGACTCTTGCCATTCACAGCTATAGGTCATTTCGCCCTCATGCAGGACCACCTTTTCCAAGCTCTCAACCTGTCTGCAAGGGACAGCCCACACCTACTTTGCTCATTTTGGCAGAAGTCCTAGCTGTCGTTCCTGCAGGCTGGAGAAGCTGGGCAGCGGTGGCATTGAGACCTGCTGCCCCTGGGCACAGGCAGTGTGGGAGCTTTGCTCTCCCTCAGCAGCACAGTGCAGGGGCTTTGCTCCTGGGCTGCTGCTGAGCTACAGCTAGCAATGCAGAGGGAAACCATGCAGGTCACAAGGCTTACTTTGCTCCACTGTATTCTTGTCCCTCCTTCTCTCTTTGCAGCTGAGACATGGCCTGAGATTCATTCTGGCCTCCTGTCCTCTTTTTAGTCCAATTCCTCTATGCAGCACAAGACTACACTGCTTCCTTATCAACCCAGAAGGAAGACTGTATCTGCCACTAGGTGACGGGGAATAGCAGGGTCTAGAAACTGCTCTTCTCATCCCCGAATTCCTTTGACAGCTGGCACATAGAGCACAAGAGGCCCCAGATAAAATGGTCCCAGCATGCCTCATAAAGATTAATTCCTGTGGGGTGCAGAGCACCTTCTCCAAAAGGATGAACACCTTTGACCCCCAAAGATGGCTTTGCATAGCTCAGTGCATCCCCAGACTGAACCTTTGCTCTGGTGATGTTTATTTGGGTGTGTTATTCACCTCACTTGAGCTGTCCCATTGCCTTGGAACTGGGTTCTGAAATGACTCAGAAACCAAGACCACCACAATCAAAAAGTAAGGGGGCAAAAACTGCCATCCAAATACAGTCTGTCAGATTTGCGGAATTCCTCAGATTTTTTAATAATACAGGTAGCTACTGCCTGTGCATCCTGGCAGATAGGAGCGGAATAACACCAGCACGAGATGCATTTAAAAGTAGCACTCCGGGAAGTTCCCATTCCTGCAATGAGGATAGGTCCCTTTTGTATCATCATCATAATAATAATACAAAGTGAAAGTGGAGGGTTATTCACAACACAATATTGTACTGAATCCCAGCCAGTGAAACAGAAGCCCAAATTCCATTTTTGGCTTTGGTAGCAGACTTCTTACTTAGGTAGTCCCTTTTATTCCAGCCACATACAAATGTCCAGTAACAATGAATGATGGAATAAATATACCACACACGGCCTGACACAGGCAGGCTGAATTACTGACTAGCCTGCCTCTGTTCTGAGTATATTGAGAGCCCATTGACTGAGACAGGATATCTGAGCTGGGCATGGAAACTGTCTGAGGTTAGGTGGTGTAGCACCCCCATAGAGGCAGAATACATTTGCAGAGTTCACAGATGTGAACACTTCAAATCTGAAATGGTAGTCTTTCTACTCTGCTCTCACCTGAATTGTCAGGATCATACTGTATTTATAGAATGAATAAAAATCCCTTATCAGCTGTGAGTGAATACAAGAAGATAAGCAAAGAACATGAGCAATTAGGTAACTTAACACTGTTCTGTTTACATCAGTAGGCAGCTGCTCTGTGGTCTCACCCGCAGGTACCCAGCAAAGAATTAATAAGTTCAATATAGTCAAAGGCTTTGCTGACACTTCATGCATTTTCACACCCATTTCAAAGATTTTCACTATGGTTATGAACAAATTTGTCTTCCCAAACACTCTCCTTCTCTGCCAAACATCTGCTGTCCATGCTGTGCAGTGCCTGTCAATACACTGATCTTTCAGTATCTTCTAACTCACCAAAACTGCTGGAATTTTACAACAAAAATGAGACTTTTCCCAAAACCCTACCCCCCCAAAACCTTTACCATTACAAAAACAATGCATCAAATCTGCATTATATAGGCATACAGTACTATCAAACTTGCCTTAAATTAATTTTTTTTCTTGATCTGTAAATATGATGTGTGATTTAAAAAACAAAGAGATGCAGACTGAAAAAAGATACAGGAACATCCTGTCTGAAACAGTAAGGGAAATTATGACGGCAAGCAGAGAATAGATAGTGACTTTACTTCAATCAGAATTCTAGCTAGACTGCAAACCACTTATTTTTACTGGCAATCATATGCTCTTGAAATGGTTCAAGCTCAAAATTCCTGCCCAGATTTTGGAAATTATAAGAAAGCTTGACTCATCAGCTGTTCTGCATTCTGAACGAAGACAAAAACTACAGTGATATTCTCCCATGAGAAGTAACACTTCACCTAGATACACCTCAGGGCCTTCTTTAGGGTTGTCTGACAACCTGAGTCTATCTGAGAGGTGTAATATACTCAGGACTATTGAGCCAGACCTGAACTCTTCAGCTGGCCAAACCTGTCACTAAAGGATGCAAGCCCAGATCTTGCTAATATTGCCCAATGAGCAAAATGTACCCCGATGAGTCTCTACCACCCTCCTGCACACACATTTTCAGAGGACCAATGGCAGTAATTTACACATCTAAACCCAAAGTCTCAGAATCCTGAACTACCCTGGATGTTTCTTTTCTGCTAATAATAGAAAACAAGCTTTAATCTGTTAAACTGCTGAATAAAACAAAACAAAATAAGAGATAAAGCTAGCATCTAATCCTTCAGGTTTATTTGAACTTGCAAAAAAGACCGAAGGGAAAATAGAAATTGCTGGCAAGAATTGCAGAGATCTTGTTCACTGTACCATTTCTGCTGGATCAGCCTGCCTCATTCACAGCTTGGAAGACATCGTCAGTGTCAACATCCATACAGACCAAATATTCTTACAGCAATCATTGGATCAAACCCTGAACCGCAGGCAGCTCCCAGCAATCCTGCCTGTACTTTCTGCCTTCATTACTGATACCATGGTATGATAAATAATTCTGCTATTGGCAGTTTGTTTACTAAAACTACTGCCTTTGAATTAAAACAGGAAAAATTATATACCCAAGTCTTATAATAGATATGGAGCCACATCCTGCTACTGCAGCACTGAAAACCCAGAGTTTTTCCATTGACTTTTCTCAGTTTATCGAATCAGAATCCATTCCCTTCTCCCCTACCCCCCCCCCCCCATCTTTTTATGACTATACCAAAATGAATGCTACTGTGGCACAGCAAAGTGTCTGTGATCACTTGAACTGTTCAGGCCAAATTCTCTCTTCCCAAATTTATCGAAATACGCAGTTACGCCAACAGAGGACTTGCCCTCCTCTATCCTCTCTTGCTGAGAAACTAATTTGCTTGTCCTTAAGCCCATGTTTCTAAATTTCCAGGAGCAGAAACGTATTGTGACTTTAAATATAGACTGTCAGTTTGTGGCTTGCATCTCGTATTACACACAGACAGCTTGAGACTCTAAACACAAGCTGGGCAGCACCATTAATAACTTAGAAAAGAGGCAGTAAGCTTTTGAAACGCTCTATATTTTCATTCCTGAAGGCAGGGGGGAGGGAAAAACATTTAAATGAAAATTCTTCTAAGCCAGGATTTAGGCAGAAATGTTACCGACTTTGCTCTGTTCCAGAGTTTGCACAGTCTGTTTCAGTTCTGCACACACGCGCGCACACACACAGAAGAATAAAAGAGGAAAACAGTTTCATCATAACTGTTTTTCTTTAGGATAGGTCTCAATCCTTTTTTTCTTTTTTCCCCCACCACACACGAAACGCATTAGACAATCTTTTGCTTAAGCGACAGCCTTGTAAATCCACTTTTACTGTAAGGGGGGGGGGTAAGGGTACTCACGTGGTAGAGATGTCGCATTGTTTTGGTAACTCATAATTTACGCCTTTGAAAAATGCCTTGTGTTGACAGTCTCTCTTCCCTGCTCAGAAGGGACGGCGGGATTGAACAGAACAGCTGGAAGAGCACGGGAAAATGCTGCTCTTGTTCAGACTCTCCTTGCTGGGCTCCTGACCCCTTTACAACTGGAAAAGGAAACAGCACATGTGTCACTCTCTTTTGCCTGTGCAGCTCACATGAGCGGGGAGGGGCACCCATTTGCAGATAGCACTAACTGTATTCAAGTTTTGCGAGTTGGACGTATTCCACCCCTTTGCTTTTATTAGCCAGCAACCAGTGGAAAGAAAATACTCTTTTCACTCTTAGCCAAATCCAGACGCACCTCTTAGATTCGCCTCCCAAGCCAGGGCTCAGGACTGTTGATATTACTTCTTTTCAGTGCAAAACTCAACGCTGAATAAGTCCCTTCCAAAAATGCCTGGCATCAGCAAAGAATGGATGAGCTGAAAAGTAGCGCTTTCAGTTTTCACTGACTAGAAGCATCTGCACGGTCAGTCTAACCGATTCTGTCCTTTAATGGGTGTAAACTGAGAATGACATTTACTGGGTCAGAGCAGTTATGCCAGCGTATAGCACGAAGCTGAACAGCATTTGGAGAAAGGAAGCACTTGTGGCTGAGGCACTGGCTGAAGTGCAGGTAACTGCAGTCCTGGCTCCCACACAGGCTTCCTGTGGTATCTTGGGCAAGGCATTTAATCTTTTTCTACCTCAGCTTGCCATCTGCAAAATAAAGATGATACAACTTCTTTCCTCCTAGCCTTGGTATTTTTTTTTTTTTAATCTGCAAGCAGGCATTGTTTATAGATAGGATATATTTATCTGGAGCTCAGCATGGGATAATTTATTCATGTTCTTGGGAAAGCTTTCCAGCGTGGACCGGGCTCCCAGCTCCGTTTGCACTGCTGTCGGTTGCTGTTTAATGTTACCCTGCCACGAGCAGAGCGTAGCTGGAAGCGCGCCCACACGGTCTCGCTGCGGTTGCCATGCGTTAGGACTTGTAGGTCCTACCAAAATACAAGTAATTTGCAACAAGCCCATCTCAGGAACTACGAAGAGTGGCCAAAGTTTTCATTTTCCTGGTCTGGGGCGGGGGGGGTCGGGATGAATTAACTGCCTGCAAAAACACTGCAGCTGTCGGAATCGGAGCGGAAAAAAACAGAGCCATGAAATTCGGGCTGAGGCTCATCCTGTTTTCAAAACCATCACAGGATATTTCTGCGAGATCATCCGAGTGACCTCCCGCCAGAAATCAATGCCGTGGACTGGGTTCACAGTGTTTATTTAGGACGGGAAGAGCGGCGGGTGGCTTGTTTACCTGCGCAGGCCGAGCGGCAGCGCGCGGCGTACGCAAACGCAGCGAGCGACCCGGCTCAGCACTTTCCACACTCCGGACTAGTCAGTGGCAGGGCAAAGCGAGGCACCAAACAAAGAGGAAAAAAATAACAATAAAAGCTCCTGACATTGCTCCGCTGGCTTCAGCTCCGCAGGGGAACGCCGATCTGCGGCAGACAGATTCGCTGTGGTGATACTGACTGGGATGTTCCCTGCCGCTTCGTGTGTTTGAAGCATGGTGCGCTTAGGTAGGGCTGGGACTTTCTGCCCCGGGCGGTGAGAGATGGCTGTCGTCACGCAGCGTTACCGCCTTTAAGTCTTTCAGCATCGTCCTCACTGGGGAATTTCAGAGCTGTGGGGGAGAGAAGACCTCCTGGCCGCGTGGGCTGCCTCCATGTGAGCTCCCGGTCGTAGCGCCCGTCTCCCTGTGCGACGTGCAGGCAGGCCGTCTCCCGCGTTTCATAACCAACGAACGAAACGTGACGGTCAGGAGCCCACAGGTATGAGCATGAAAGACAAAGAAACCCCCCCACTGGAATAATGTAGTTACTTCTGAGTAGGGGAGTGCTCACACGAAGTCTTGCCTAATGACAAAACCTGTGGTGTGGCCACGGGCATGCAAATGTTAAGGCGAGGATATGTTCCTTTGCCTAAAGTCCTGCTTCTGTGCAGGCCCAGAGGAGCTGCCTTCCTGGCTGAGGTGGGCAGCTTGGGTACCTGAGGCTGCGTGAACTAGACAGCCTCAGTCTTAGGTTTTTTCAGTGGCTTTATCTGGCAAGGATGCTCTGAGCACATGTAACAGAGCTATAGGCATCCTAAGGTCAGAAACAAACCTAGGGTGAAAACAAACAGTTTATTTAAGAAATGGCTGTTGCGTGAAATGTCTCCTGCCTACTTGCTAGGACACTTACTGTGGTTGCGAGGCTTCCTAAACTGAGAAGCTTCAAATCCATGCTCAGGTGAGGATCTGCCATGCCACAGAAAGTGCTGGGAGGGCAGTCAACAGTCCTTCTGTGAAGCTGGGTCACCAGACAGCAAATATCCTCTGCTGCCAGACTTACAGAGCCACGGAGGCTTAGCAAGAGGGAATATGGTCCTGCAACCGGCAAGTAGGGCAGTCCTAAGCACCCTGGCTGTTAAAACTCCCCTTGTTTTGGGGGAGGGTGAAACACCAAAGTTTGTCTTGACAACATTCAGCATCTAAATAATTTTTAATGTTTCTGCACCTGTCTTCTTTGTTCTTCTGTAGGCCACTTTCCTAGTACTAACATTAATGGGAGTGATATACCAAGGTTACACAGGAGGTTTAATGTTCTGGCAGAACAGAGCACACACTGCAAACCCTCCTTTAACATCTTGATATCTTCACTTTTCTTAAGACTTTTCTCCTCGCTTATTCAATAGTCTGGAAACCCCAAGAAATCGGAGAGCCTGGGACCTATTTCACAAGGTTTTTGCTTGCCCTCAAGCAGACCATAAGAGACCCTCACTGACCTTTCCCACTCATCATTAATGGGAAATATGTGGTTTGAAAGGAAAGAGAGCATGTCTAGCTCCACACAGTCCAGAATGCTTCCTGAAGAGCCTGAGATGAGGGCACTAAACAAAGAGCAGCACAGTGCTCTGTGCCTCCCCTTGACCCCTCATCCCACCACCCGGAGGGGAGAAGAGGCAGCAAAGGAACTGGGAGTGAAAGATGGGAGCAGGAAGGAACAAAAAATGTGATTAATCATTGATTTCCAGCTTGTGTGAACTCTCTCCTAACCTCTAGATACAGCATTTTCTTCTGTCAAAAACAAAAAAAAACCAAAAAAGGCCAAATGGTGTAGGCAACAAGAGAGTAACTGAAAGTATTTTTTATCTATAGCATGTGGTATTTAAACAGGTTCCTCCAGATTTGTGGGATAATGCAGGTATGCTGGGAAGTCTGTGTGTCAGCCTTGTGGCTTTCATCGGCCAATTACTTGGTCTTCTGGGGCCACCATGTCCCCATTAACCTACAGAAGAAGTATCAGTTTCCTGCCCTGGTGAATACTTTTGTATCTGCAACCTTTGAAAGCTCAGAGTACTTTTCTGAGCAAGGAAATCAGATTTCCCTTTTTGTCTCACTAATGCTTTCAGATGTGACAGTCCTTTCAGGTCCAAAAGTGTTATCTTAAAAGTGGGACCTCTTTTGCCTCTGATACTGCAACTTATCCTCCTGCTCTTAAGCACAGCTATGTAATGAATTCGTAGTCAGGCCCACACGGTTGTTCTTTTTGATACCATCTTGCTCCACGGTAAATGATATTTCACAGTCCCTTGGGCTTGGCAAGCTGATGCTGTATGCTGCAGCTGTTGTTCCCAACAGGAAGGGAGGGTTTAGGCTGCACTTGAAGGAAAATAAATAAATAAGCTGAAGTAAAAAGTCTCTATCCAGGAAGTTTTGCCTGACAACAATAGGAAATAGGACTAGAAATCTCTGCTGGCTTTTCATGACAAGACATAATGCTAAATCTGTAATCTCAGCCTGCAAAAATCATGACGAGACTGAGACAGGCTGAGGGGAAAGTTCTCAGGAATATCTCATTGTCCGCCCAACCCAGCCTCTGCTGTCCTCAGAGAGGATGTTTGAATCCACCACACGTACCTTTGAGGAGGAAGAGATACTGCTTCAGCATTGCTTTGCCTGAGTTGCTGCTCAGGGTGTAACAGTTCTTGAAGTGGTTGAGATGGTTCTTCCCCAGCCATGAATTCAAGATGCACTTCATGCCTCTATCAAAGGCTGTGCTTCTCTGAACCAGCTGTGTGTCCCACCTGGTCCATGTGGGGGGCGGTCTCCAAGGGTTGCTGGTAAGAGTGATGGTGTCAACTTTCTCCAGTCCCCTGTTGGCTACACACTTTAGGGTGTCTTAAACACTCGAGGCTGGTGAGCGTTGGGCAGCTGAGGTGGTTCCCAAATGTCAAAGACTTGCTGCAGGTCAAGGAGAGCTACAGCTGTGGTGCAGTGGGAGCTATGCTGAATCATGAATGAAAGATACTTCATATGAGAGATGCTTCAGGAAAGCACTTGGTTCTGCATACCCTGAAGCACCCTCTCCTACTGATTACCTTCCCCCATCTCTGGGAGGAACAGTAGTCTATTTATTCATTAACTCATATTGTAGGGTCTTCCCCTTGACTTCAGAGGTTTTGTTTCCTTCCTGTTTCCAACTCATTTTTGTGCGAGGAGGGTGGGGAGTATTGGCCATAGACTCCTGATCCCCTAAGTAGGCCAAACTCAGGTCTGATGTAATGTCACAGAGAATGAAGCCTCTGTGACCATGCAAAAGGATCAAAGTGGATCTATTTCCCAGGATGGACTAGGGTGCCAAAATAAGCCATTTTATGTGGTGCCTAAGCTCCCAGTGATTGTAAGTGCAATTAGGCTGTGAAATCCTTGGGGCACAGAACAGGATTTTCCCTCTGCAGTCATAACAGTAATTATTACTGAACAAGCTCTTGACCCTCACATAAGGCCAATATGTAAGGATTTACTCTGGAGATAGGAAATCAACTGTCCTTCCTATTTTGCATCTCTGGCATACAGCTTTCTTTTTACCACCCTCTGACTTCTACTTGAACCTTCAGGATTTATTCATATCCTTTGAGCACAGCATATCCCCTGCTTTCTAATTATTTTGCCATTAAAGGATTTAGTGTTTAATGCACCCCCACTTAGGCTGTAAAGCTTATTTGGGGCAAATTCTTTTATAGTGTCTGTAAAGCATCTGTTTTTTGAGTAAGCTTTCCGGTATGACTACAATATGTATCCTTCTGAACACATGCCATCACTCTGTGTAAGACATAATCAGTGAAATGGGTATGTAAGTAGACCCTGTCTTCTGTATAGCATTGTGCTTTGCTTTCCATGAAGAGTAGTTCATTTAATGACACCACGGAGGGAAAATAAGTAGGGTCATGAGCTCAATGGACAAAGTATCACAGATTCTTTGTGATCATCTATTACGTCCGAAGATCAGAAACAGCGCTTCAAAGCCACTGAATTCCTGCCTCTATTCCCCTCTTATGCCCAGCACCACTAGAAAGCCCATCATCTGCTTGTACTACATGAACAGGATGTTGACAGGTTGTTTGATAGTGCATAGTACAGCAGGGCAAGTTGGGTATATGTGGAGGTGGTACATCATTATATCAGCATTTACTGATTTCAAAATATCTGAGAGCAAATTTTGGTACGTGGATTTCTCATAACAAGAGAACTGAAAGGTAAATAACATAAAGATATCGCACTGTACTTTAAAGCAAACAAAAGGGAGGACTTTCTCACACAATACAGAATAAAACAGTGAAAGCCATTGTTCCTAGAGGTTCTGAATGCCAAAAGGATAAATGGATTCCAAAGACAAATATATAATAGAAATCTCTATCAGGAGCATTCCTGCCTCTTTGGTATGAAGACACACAGTCTCTGAGAAAAGAGATTAAGCTTCAGTAGCTGGAAGCATGTACCAGAAGTTTCACTATAAAATTTTCTGGGCCTTGTAAACTTTACTTAAGCATCTAACCCCTGGAAAAAGACAAGATACTGGCTTGGTTAGACCTTCAGTTTGACAGAATACTGCTATTCCTATTTACATAGTTTGAACTGTATTATCAGTATGATAATATCAACAAGTTGTTTCTTTCGAGGTCATTGCACAACTAAAAAATGGCTGAAAGAGTGAAAGTCTGGAGTCCTGACACTCGTGGAATCTGACATGTTTTGTTACCCAAGTCTTACACTTTCACTGCTAGTTAAATCCAGTTAGATGGCAGATATTTCCTGAAGTACACTAGCACTGAGGCATTTGCAGTCATTTTCAGCTAGCCAGCTAAATTTTTGCCATTTTTTTTTCTGGAGAAAAGGACACCAAATTATGACTCCTTTCTTCTGTAAGTGCAAGAGCAAAAGGCTCTAGCTTCCCTTCCCTCTCTTGTGTATCTCAGGTAAATTCCAGAAGCGAGTGTGTCTATGCAGGATTCCAGGCTGAATTTACTCAAAGATAATTATGTTACCAAATTAATGCTGTCCTTATAATTTCTGAAAGTACACATTATAATAACTATGCTTGATATAATCCTTATCATACTGATGTTGAAATTCTCTGACTTTGTGTTGTCATCGGACTGCTTTCCATAGCTTTGGATTAATTATAAAAGCAGAGATACTTCAGTGTCTCAACCCACTATCTGAGCATAAGGCTGGCATGTGATAAAGACATAGTTACACTGAATGAAAATACAGCACCATGAGGATGTATGTGATGACCCCAAGACCCTGTTGCTGAGCACTGCTCCTATCACTTTTAAAAATAGCTTCACAGAATTCCTAGAACAAGGGAGGCTTGAACTTTTTTCTCATGACTCATGTGATTTTAGCTGTTGTTTTAGAACAGCCTTAAACTTGGATAGTTTTTTTCCTTCATTCTGCTACTTGCCTGAGCAATCATGAAGATTTTGGGGTTTACGGACTTTGGTCAAGTCGCTTCCTTTGTTAAGTGATTAATTAAGTAACTAGGAGATGTATTCAGCAATCCTAATGGAGTTCATTAGAATTGCACCAATAACTCAGCATTGTAGTGGGGAGAAAAGGCTTATAAACTATTAGCACAAATCTGGGTCTTCTCAGGCTTCCTCAAGCTGCATTCCCCTGTGATCACTGGCTATAATGTTCGTGAATGCACAGACTCTCCGAGACCACCAAAGGGGTAAGTGGTTACCATACCCTGCAGGCAGAGCAATCCTTTAGGACCACAAACATGAAGTTTGGGAGCTCCCAAAGCAATAAACACTTCTATGCTGATACTGTTTTTTGTTTTTTTTAATCTTGTTTTGAACAAGTGCTAAATCAATAGACATAGGATTGTGAGAGCCCTGGTGAAAATCTTGGTGTAAACTTAAAGTTACAGCACAGAAATACTTTTTCCTAATCTGGTCCTGGTATGCTCAGGAAAAAAACAAATATGTTTTTTGACCATCGCCAAATGAACACCCATGTCTTCCCATCTCAGTCATGTGACTAGACTTCCTAACATCCTGCAAATAGTTGATCCCATTGCTTTCAAAAGACTATTCACATGAACAAAATGCAAGCAAATGAGAAAGCAACTGTAAAGCCAGAGCTTTGGGGGGACCTTAAATGCCAAAACCAAGCATTAGACATGTGATCCCCACTGCCTTTTATAGACAAGTGGGTGCCTTATTGTCCTTTGAATTTTAAAAGCCCCTCACCCACCTCTGCTTAACTGATTACTGTAGTTTTGCTCAAATAATAAAGTGTTCATCTTACTTAAGTGAGGTTGCTAAGTCACTGATGATAAACTGGTTCTACAAATTTTGTATAGGGAGATAGAAAGAGTTCACAGAAGCATGACTGAATGCACTGGATGTCGCTCTCCTTGGGTCCAGCTAAAGGAGTACATGGCTTTAAAACCAGCTAATCTGCTGGTCTTGTGCCTTTTACTTGTGCAAGAGTTAAATAAGTTTTATATAAAAAATGGGTATAGCTCTGCTGTGATGTAAAGATTTAGAATGGTCTATTCTAATAATAAATTGCACGCTGATCATTTTTTTTACTGCTGCAAAGGCAGTTCAGCTGTATCAGATTGGCTCTACTTCAAGATTTTTGATGTTCAGCAGGAGAATATACAGCTGCAAAAACCAAAACAAAGTGAAAAACTCTCAAAACACACATGCTAGAACTGCAACAAGACCAACTGCAACAACTTACCAGACTCAATCACAACTAATCAGGCTCTGGGAAACACAGTGAATGCTTTTGCTGACCAAATTATGCTCTGAGTTTTGTTTTGTTTTTAATGCAGAGTCCAAATGTTTCACTCTCTATATAATGTCACGGGCTTCCTTGAAACTCATTTAAATGACATGTGTGAATGGGGTTGCAAATTTTAGTGATTGTTTCTGCATCATGTTCATATTAAACTCCCACAGATCTATTTTTACTATCTCTACATTCCTATTGGATGTGGAAGGCATTAAACTTCAAGGAAAATGGGAGATGCTGAAAGAGAGTGTGATGTAGAGATTACTTCTGCTGGCACAGTGAGACTCTGCCAGCTTCCTTTCTTCTTGTGAGTTACAGCAAGCTCTACTCATACATACATGCTTCACTGTAAAATCTGCAATGCTTCATGTAGAAATAGCTTTCCTCCTTATTAAATCAAAAAGCTGCCCAGGAATTTATAAGTCAAGTCAGGTCAATAAACATAACTGCAGGAAAAAAATATCTGAATAATCTAAACATATCTTTTCTCTACCAAGAAGATTAATATGAATTTCTGCTTGTGAAGTCAGGCTGAAAAATGATCTGGCTGTGACAGGGAGGGTTTAGGAGTGGAATTGGTTTAGATTGGGAAATTTTGGGAAAGATCTTAGTTCAGAAATCTCTTAGCTCCTGTCAGTTTTTTTCAAACACTCAGATGAAAGCTAGAGAAATTCTATGTAGCACCAGAGCTTCACAGCTGGTTTGTCTTTGGTAGTTCAAACCAGTATGAGGAAAGCATTTAAGTGTGTCCTTATGGCTACCTTGATTTAAAAAAACACAAAGCACATTGTTAATTTTAAGCACGTGCTTAGATCTCTTTCCAAATTGAAAGCATGCTTAAGGATTTTCCTGATTATTTAATGTTTCATATAAATATTCATATATGAGCATTTCCTCAACCACATCACCCAAATTAAATTTCCTGATTATGGTCAGACTCTGCGAGAGTTGTTGAAGAAGCTGTTTTAAAGGTAAGGGGTTAGTCTCATCTTACGTAACTTCAGTCACTGAAATACTAGTCATGTAGTCTATTCTAGTCCTCTGCATTCCCTCTAGAGTTAAAGGGGAAGATAGAGATTTCCAGAAGATGATTCATTCTATAGCTAAAATTAGATATGAGGAACTACATCACATCCAACAATTTTGTCTTCCCCCAAGGAAAAAAATTCTTTGCTGAGATCCAGACATAAAGGGTGCTGCTGCATTTCTAGTAATATTTAAATTTTCTGTGTGTATTCTGATAACTTTTCAAACTCCTCACAGGGGATATCCCTCTTGAACTTAGCAAATACAAATAGAGTTCCTGCCTTTACCATGTAAGAATGCTGATTTGCTCTGGAATACTGGATAGTCAAATCCTTATTTATTAACATTAATGAATTATATGCACCATGTAGAATGAATAAACACTCTATACTAAGGGACACTTAATTATTCCATCATTTGAAATTTCACCTGCCATCATCTTCAGTTGTTCATTTTGATGTCAGAGATTGTCAGAAATCATCTGAAATGTCCTGCCTGTAGTTTAATTGAAGTGGTGTTATTGCATATTATAAATAATGACTTAAAGTTTTAATTACTTGAAGACTATAGTGATTACAGCTGAATATATTTTGACTTATTTTATTTCTTTTACTGCTTCTTACATTTTTGACATTAATTTAAATCCTGACCTTTCTCTGAAAACATCTACTGATTTCTAGTCACTGTAGACCTTGTTAATATTCTCATGAGTGAGATTGGTTGCTTTCAGCTGTAATGTGTTCAGAAATTTACTCAGCAATATTTTACTAGTATTGCCTTAGTAGAGTACTTAGAGTATGACTTTAGATATGCTTTTTGATAGTGAAATGAAGATATATAAGTTTTAGTCTAAAGACTAGAAATATTTCAAATGAAGTAGTTAACTAAAGAAGGCTAATTGCAAATACTTAATAAGTTATCCCTCTGTTTATCATGTATCAGATAACAGACCATCTTCTTTCAAGCTTAGAACTGGGAATAAACCCTAGGTAACTGAATTTCACTAGATGCCATTAAATAATACTTTTTTTTCTGTAGTATCTTCAAAGTTGCAGGATTTTGCTGTACCTAACCTAAAATAATTAATCTTTGGGCTGTGAAATTGCACATTTGATATCTGAGCAAATATTGCTGTATACTTTTTGCAAATGCAGAAACAAAGGGGAGAAGAAAGTGCTCAAACATAGCTAGGGATCTGAACACAATTCCCATGTAAATGATCTAGCTTAGAATATCTCAGTTAAAATTTAAAAAGGAAAAGAAAATGGTAGCATCCTGCTGATATCTGATCTTCCTGAATAAAGTACCTGGATATTGTCTATTCATAAAATCATTCTTCTTTGCACTTGTTATAGGGGCTGATGTTTGGTCCTCCTAAGACATTCAAACCCCACAACTCGCACCTGAAAATATTGGAAACATCTCCACCAACTAATATTATCCTTTGTCTTTCCTATGTTACCAGTACTTCTTTTGCTGCTAGCCCAAGCTCAGTATTACCTGACCTCTTAATGTTCCTATTCAGTTTCTCTTAAATCTCTGAGTACCCAGCACAACTGTCGTGCTGTCACTCTGGCTTAGAAATTGAGTGTGTTAACAGCTGCATCCAGTTAGCTGTACCTCATAACAAATTAGCTGTGCATTTATACAACCAACTAACCCCATTGTTATCAATTAACATGTATGTATTGTCCACTAAATTCACGATTGACTAGGTTCTAGTGAATTCAATGGTGAATTCAATGGACAATATATACGTTAACTCCACACACATCCGTTACAAAAAAATACGCATTTATGTGCAACTTTGTAACAGGGTCAGGTCAGTGTCTTTCAAATTTTGGGAGGTTTGTGGGGAGACTCAGTAATTCCATTCATGGGCTTGTCCTAATAGCAGAAGAAAGACCGAATATTTCAAGCAATTTTCCATATTCTGCTAGTGAGCTGATACTGCAGAATTGCATAATTTCCTGGCAGAGAGCTAACAATTATTTGAATTCTGCAGAGGAATAGAAGAACACCTACAGTGTACTGACAGAGAAGGTTGGAGATTTTGAGATTTTTGTTCACTAGGGAAAAAAAAAGATGTAAAAGCATCCTGCCTTGTAAATATTATATAGAAACTTAACACATAATATTGAGACATGAAGGGCTTTTCTCCATACAGCAGTTGCACTAGTTTAACCTAAATTAACTAAAAATCTGATGTCATTAAATTTCTGAAAGTAAAAGTGTGCATACAACTATATTAGACTAAAAACAATATCAGCATAGTCTTCCTGTAAAATTTGTGCAAGCATAATTAGATGTCACTGCATGTCTTCTTAATTCTTTACTGATATCTTTGCCACAGATAGACGTTGATAAGCCTTTAGTTTTTAACCTTCAGCTCTTCATAGTGCTCTTCTATTTGGGTTATGGCATAGTGTGGTAGTTAGACCTCTCTGCCAGACCAGATGATCTCCAGAGGTCCCTTCCAACCCCAACTACGCTGTGATAACTGAGATTACTGACTGCACACTCCCAAGGTGAAAAAAAGGGCCTAGAAGCACTCCAGCTTTCTGGGTAGGTGCCCTGGCCACTAAATGATTATGCCTCTTCCTTGCTCTTTCACCATCGAGTGCCTGTTTTCAAAAGAGGATTTGGCATTGTGAATTCAGAACGCTTGCTATATGGGCCTTATTCAGGTTTCTGTTTGGATTTCCCCCTGTGTCTGCTGTTTCTATTATGTGAACTCAGCGTGGGATCCCATGCAGTGTGGAGACAGTCTGACCACCCTACAGATGAGTGTAGATTATCTGTTGACAGAGGGAGGCGAAGTGCCTCTCTTTGGCATGCAGAGTTGCCTTTTGGTGTCATTTAATTTTCCTTGATTGACTGTATAGGGATTTTTGCCACCTTACTTAAACTGTCTGAAATCCCTGAGAAGGCCAGATGACTACTTAAAAGTAAATGTGTCCATTTGCTTAAAAAAAAAAAAGAAATCTCATCAACTACAGATCTTTGCAAAAAGTCTGAGATGAACCCCCAATGGCCGAACTCCCCTCTCCTGAGAATTGTGGTGGCTTGAGCTAATTCTGTCAACATTTCAAAGAAAGCAAACTCCATTGACCTTTTTTTTGCATTTTCCCATTTCCTCTGGGAAAAGAAGTATGCACTTTGTTTCCTCTATGCCCCACAAGACAGTATATCTTCTTTTGCTCTGTGATAAGAGTGCGAGGAGAGAAATCTGCTGCCTGTATTTACCTCCCTACAGAGAAAGCTTAATGCTTCACAGAATGGGACCACCAAATCTAAAGTGATGGCTTTGATGATTACTGTCTTCTCTACCATGTGCCACACCATCGTAACTAAAATTCAGTCTTTCTGGCATTGCTCATCCCTAATGGAGACTGCAGCAAAAACAAAGACACCACACTGACTAAAATTGAACTTTACATTACACCACATGTAACGGGTGGGCCATTCGCTGTTACAGATCTTTGTAACTAAATTATGCGTCTTGACTGACCTGAAGGACAGCCTCAGAGAATGCTGTGAATCGGGGAAATTTCAGCTGTTGATTCAAGAAACATCATCATGAAGGAGCTTTTTCTTTTCCATTTTGATAACATGGAGGGTAGATATTTTTGAATATATTGGGTTTATGATTCATACAAGGCCAAGGCCTTGCTGAAGAAATACATGTTTAGCTTATTAAAAAGAAAATCAAAAGGTACTATGATTATTGCTTGTAAATATCTCCATGGGGAGAGAAAAACAAGTGCTAGAAAGGGTTTTGAATCTAGTGGAGTAAAATGTAATGAGAATTAACAACTGTGCATTTAAGCACGAACAGTGCAAATGAGAAGTAAGGCACAATTTCTTAACAATCAAGATTTGCAACAGAGCACTGAGAAGAAGTATGAATTTTCTATTTCATGAAATCTTTCAACCAAAAGTAGACACCTTGCTGGAAGATTTATGAGTCAAACATGAGTTATTAATTCAATATCATTCTGTGACCTGAGTGGCCTCAAAGATATTAATCCATGAATCACCAGATGAAAATCTATGGCCTGTATAGTGCAGAGTATCAAACTACATGATCATGTATATCTCTTCTGTCCCTATAGGCCATGGGCCGATGAAACCATCTATATTAGCTCACTCCAGAGTTCTGTGCTGTAGCACTGCCCAGGAAATAGCTGCTGGTCCAATAGTCACTGTAAAGTACCTTTTTGGTTTTGCCTCTATATGTATATAAGTAGAGTTGAGACTTTAAATTAAGTTCACAAGCACAGAGGGTGGGGAGTGTCACAAGACGAACTATCAAAGTGACAATTTTAAAGCTGGTGGCTGACTCCAGAGTGATATGCTAGCGTGTACACAAAACATATGGGGAGGTAGGGGGCATATATCAGAGACAGCAGCTGGTATAACAGGTCTGGGACAGCTTCTACTGGGAGAGGAAAATAGATTGCAGTTCCAGGCAGAGTGTCTTAACTCTTCTCTCCTTGCCTACAGAGATTTTTATTTCCCATATTTGTTCAGTTCCAGTAATTCATTTACAAGATTAGTCCTTTTGCTGTATGTTAGTTTTGGGCCTTAAGTCCTGAGATGCAGCCTGCTTTCTCTTATCTCCCTGTAAAACTAAGATAAATCTATTGGATTTGCATTCAGTACTTTCAGCTCAAAAGAACAGAGTAACTTCATATTTATCACTGGCACAACTGAGAGTCACATGTGGTGTTGCTAAGAGAGAAGGCCAAATTCTCTGCTGATGTAAACTGGTAAGAGCTCTGTTGGAAATAGAAGTGATTTTGACCTGGGGTTCATAATACTTAAAAACTACCCAGAGAGAACAATTGAGTAGGAGAATATATTGTTTTCTATTTTATTCCATGACTTCAGCACAACTACTTTTCTCAGCATGAGCCCAAGTCATCAAAGTTTTTTGCTGTAGAGTCATTCACTACAGGCTTTCTCTAATATCCTGCTGTGGATGTTAGTGTGATGCCACAAGCTCTCTCACACCTGCAGTTATGACTTCTAAACAGATTGGTGTACCCTGGAAATCATGACACATTTGTCCTTGCGATGTAACCTCTTCTTCCCTGGTGTGACAAAATATGCACCTTGTTCTTACTTTCCCAACGTGTTCTCAGAAGGATATGGCATTTCCAATAAAGCAATGCTGACAAAACATATGGCAAACAAAGTGGTCAAGGATGGTTTCCTGTATGAAAGTGAGAAGTAGGAGGTAATCATATGATCTGGTAAAAGATAACAAGATAACAAATAATAGTAATACTAGTTGTAGTAACAATAGGAATCACAAGAGGAGTAGTGATCAGTGATAAGATCAGGTAACACTGCAGTGCCGTTCGCTGAACAAAGATGTAGCAAGGAAGAACTCCCAAAAAAGGAGTGGGAGAGGAATTCTCACAATCCGTTGTTTCAGAAACAGGTAATGGAAAAGCAGAGAAAGACTATGACTGTTTTTTCCAGATTGGGAATATGATAAAATAATCCAAGCTGCCTCTGAATGAGATGGTCTGTCTGTCTGTGTCATTCAGGGTGTCAGCAAGCAGAGTAGCTGTGTTAACATTGTGTTGAGCTGTGGCAAAGCACTGTAATTCCACAGATGTATTGCTTCTGGACATAATGTTACTACATAAACTAGCTTTGCATGGCACATCCTCAAACGGTGTTGGCATTTTCTATGTCACTGTTAAAAGGTCACCCATGAGGTTCAAAATGGTCAATCCTGAGCACTATTCAAGTAGCTGCACCACAAACGTAGTTATCCTCTTGTTTGCTGTAATCAGAAAGCCCGTTTTGGCTTGGGTTCCCTGGAGCAAAACTTTACGGGTGTTCATGAGCTGAACTGACTGCCCGCTATTTCAAATACATCTCAGCAGTGAGAATTGGGATCCTGCTTCTTTGGTCCAGCTCCAAGGAGTACAAAATATACACATTTTCTCTCCTCCCTTTTATTTGTAACTTGTGCTGTTCACACTCTGTGTCTGGTCTGTCTTGCAAATAGTCATCACCTCAAGTTTCACCCTTGTCAGAAATGTTTATCTCATTAGAAGGGGTGGGCAAGCAGCGCAATAAAGTAAAATTACATTACTATGGTAGCTTGGGTACTAGCGATAATGTAGGAAAGTTATAGCAATGAGAATGGCTGAGGAAGTTTTATAGCTCCCCAATGCCTAACATTGTAGCAATTATTCAAAAAAACCCTGTTATTTCTTTTTGACATTTCCTTTTAATATCTCCTCTTTTTTTGGCATTGGATTCCTCCCAATCCTATATTAATGTTCCTTCCTTTTATACTTCATGAAGTCCTCAGGTTTTCTAATGCCTGAATGCTATTTATGAGGCCACTGTTTTGAAAGCCGAAAGCACCTGTTTCTAAATTCACTCCGTCTGGTTTATACGATCTGCAATTCTACTAAGTTTCTGGAAGGAGCTTGTATCAAAGCAATGCCACATGCCCAAGAACTGGGCTACAGACTCTGGAACAAAACTGCTCTTAGAAAACTCTTCTTTCTAGTTTACTGCAGGTGCTGTTTTGGCAGTAGGCTTCAAAAGTCTGAGCTCTATATGGAATAACTTAACTTCGTAGGATAAACCCTGAAAACAAATGAGGTAACCAAGTAGACCTGTTGGCAGAGCCTTTGAAAAGAAGATAACTCCATGAGCCAGCAAGCATGTCAAAAGCAATAAACAGGTTTATGGAAGATGGAATAGGTTAGAGAAATAGTCTGGAAGACCAAGAGCACAGCTTCTCATCATTGCTCTGACATGGCTACTATCTTAGATGCCTAAGGACACAGGCAAATACTAAAACCATTTTTCTTCATGCCACCAAGCAGTTAAATATATCTTTGGGAGGCAGTGAAGAAAATTGAGAGGGTTCTGACAGAAAGGAGGCAACTAAGGCCAATACCAGTGATGAAGCCGGGTAGTAGTTCTCCAGACACAGCTGCTGGTGGATGCCTTCCTTAGAGAAAGGTTCCTTTGTCGAGGTCAGGGCAGATATTTTATTCTTCCTTTATGCAGATGATCTTGTTATATTTCTTCATATATAGTTATGCCATTGCTTATCTAAATCCACCAATAAAAGCTGTCCTGGTAACATATAACCCTTTGTACTGTATATATGGTAACATATAACTTGTCTTTTGAAATGTCATTGATTCCTCCTTTTTTCATGATAGACAAGTATTTTTAATGTTTTTAAAATGCTTGGGCCTCGATTATTCTATACCAGACAGTCAGAAATTCCTGGCAGTGCACAAATATCTGAAATAAATAGCAAGACCCAAAATCACTGAAAACAAAATATGGCAAAAAATGGCAAAATATGCAAATACTGCATATTCAATATTGCATATATATGGCAAAAATCACTATCTGATCTATGAGATTTTCTGATAAATTAGTCAACTAGAATGCAACTCATGCCCAGATGAAGTAACTGGAATTACACACTTTATGCAAGCAAAAGAGTAATTCTATATGCAAATTAGTCACCCAACTGTTCCTCCTTTTTTTCTGCAAATGTAGGTCCAGCATTTATTATTTCATTCACTGTAAGACCAAGTTCCATTTCTGGAAAACTTGTTCTTTCTTGTGATATTATAGTCTAGAGGCTAGAAGGGCAGCCAGCGTCTCTTGGGATGTATTACGCGCTTCAGTTCCCCTAAGTGCTCCTCTCTGGTGAAGATTGACATGAATTCTATCCGCTTATATCTCAGCTGATTAGCTGCAAATCAGTCAGATCCACAGTCATAGTTTCACTGTGGTAGCTTAGCACCATGCTAATAGAAAGCCGTTAAGATTTACAAAAGCTGAAGGCTCTGCTTAGTGCCTTTTGATAAAGTGGAGTATGCTGCCACTGCGTATGGAACAACTTAAGTGTCTGGTCAGAAAGATACGCAAAGGAAATGTCCCCAAACAAAAGGAGTGCTGAAGCTTTTTTGGTGCTTCTCCTGGATATGTTAACCATTTGGTGGAGCAAGATACATGCTTGCTGCCTGCTTTCAAGGTGTCCTTGGAAATGAGAGACTAACTTGTTGTTTTTTCCTGTTGAAGTAGACAAACTTTAAAAAAGCAGATCTTTGCTTCCGGTGCTTTTTTGGAGAAGATCTGTTGAAGGAAGGAGCAATATTCAAGTGGATTCCCAGAGAGAAAATAGCTGGGTCAATCTGAAGAGCTGCACTTTTCCCTTAAGGTATCTGAAAATGGCAGTGAGGTCACCCAGCAGTTTCCTTCCGAAGTCCAAGATGTTTATGCTCCTGAGTTTTTTGAAACCCTTCCCCCTCTCCGACCATAAGCCAGTTCTTCCTCTGAAACTTCAGCACTCATCGGTCACTGTCTGTTAGTTATTGAGGTCTGGCTCTGTGTTGGGTGCTGTTAATGGTTTTGCGTATATATGACACAAAATATCCAGTAGGATGTAGTCATGATACTGCTTGTTCACAGCCTCACCAGTTCCCTTTGCTCTCCCCCCCCCCCCCCCGGCCCTTGTCAAACTTAAATTCATTTTAAAGGAAGTTGAGAGGTTTTTGTTTGTATGTTTATTTGTTTGTTTGCTGTTTTACTATGTCTTGCTTCTGATGTATTGCTGTATGTGTTCTGAAACTCTGGAAATCTGTTTGTTTGTCATCCGGTCTGACAGCTAGCCAGTACCCTTTGTAATTATCTGCTGTTTTAATTATTTCAACTAATCCTTTTACAGTTTGGCCCCTTCAGCCTGAGGGTCTGATTCAGCATATCCTGACCAAATCCTGTCTTTTCCGAACAGCTCTCGTTAATTGCACTGGTTCAGAATCAAGCCTAAGAAAACCATGGATGCATGAATGACAGGCCCCTTGCTTTTGGTAGACCCTATGCTTTGTTTACCAGCACTGATTTTTGCGTAACTGCAGTACTTTGTGTTTAGTATTTTGTATTTTTACTTTTATAGCAAGACATACTTTTCCAGGCTCCAGGAAAAATGAGGTGATGCTTTGAGCCCTTTGTATCAGCCTAACAGGAAAGTAAAGAGACAGAAGAAATTCGGCCTAACAGGCTTGTGGGCAGGCATTGAAGAACACTGAAAAGTGGGACCTGGTAGGGCTTTTCCTAATCCTGCTCTTCCATCCTCAGTTGTGAAGGGACTACACTAGTGGGGAAGGAATACATGGGGATTTCCTGAGAGAGCAAAGGAAAATAGAGGGAGGGAGGGAGGGAAGATGATAAGATGAAACTATCCAGTAGGTACCAAGTCAGTGAAGAAATAGTTATCAGTGGTTTATTCTCCAAGCAGAAAAATATATTGCATGTAATTATGCAAGGCTGTAGCTTGAATCTCATTCTTTGCATCTTTTTCATTAATAATTGCCTTAGAATTAATTAAGAAATAATGTTTATTAAAAGTGTCGAGTGCAATCTGGGAGGGATTTGAAAGGACATTGGACTAATCCTGGTATGTTGGAGGTATGGCTGGAAAAAATCTAGGATGACATATAAAATAGGAACTATGAGACACCAGAGTGAGAAAGCAAAAATCAAGTGAACAAACAGAGGATGGGGAATAGGTGGTAGTTCTTCAGACAGTTGGAGAGTTACAACAGATTGCAAGCTGGACATGTCAAGTCATGGTCATGCTGTCATAGCAAAAGCAAACATACAAGCAGGAGTATCACCTAAAATATATAGCAAGCTATCTGAGCATTGATAAGGCCTTAGATGAACCACTGTGTACAGCTCTCTACACTGCAGAAAAGATGTGAAGCAGTTGAAGAAAGTTCAGGGAAGATCAAGCAAGTGACCTGTGTTCTAGAAAACATAAAAGGTTGAGAGAAAGGAATGGAGGTTATTCATTTAGCCTAAAGAGAAGATGAATGGAGAAAAGATAACAAATATGCATATATGCATATAAAGCTGCTGTTTTCCATGGCTGTGGTGCCAAGACAAGAGGTTACAGGACCAAAATATGGTTTCAGAACCAAATACAGGGGTACATAGTCACTTGATAATGGCAATACTATGTGATATGAGATCCCACATCACCCCAGCCAGTGTTAATGGGGAAGAAAGGGACTCCTTAATCCCCCAGGAAATATATACCTTGTTCCTATGCTAAATATTTTATTGCCTTGGCCCAGTTTGGGCCTGAACTAATGATCATGTTCTGTCTTAAGATCCTGAATGCTACAGAGAAAAGCTAGTAGCAATAGGAAAAATGACAAACTGAGGAGGAAGCCTAAATAATCTTAGATCAAGATAGAAAAATTCTTTTTCTATGTGAACATTTTTCCATTTGCGTACTTGTTTGAAAGAAATCATTTCTCCGTGCTGCCAGTCTGAAGGTTAAAAGTAAAACAACTCAGTTCTCAAACTGGTCAAAGGAATTAATTAATTCCAATTAATTTGAAATTTCCAGGGTTTGGTGGACTTCAACATTGCAAGGCAGGGTAGCATATTGTATCAGATTCCCTGGGAATCTGTTAAATAATAATAATGGTAATTTAAAAAAAAAAAGGTAGTGTTTCTTTTTAACTGCTTGTAGAGAGTAATTTTACAGCCTTAATTTAGGAATGGGTGTTTCTCCTTCCAGCCTGTAACTTCATTAGTTATTTCTGGGGTTAGGAGGGTGAAACTGGGCTCTCTCCTAGTTTGGCTCTGTCAAAATCTTTGAAACAAAACAAAAACCTGTCCTTGGGAGGTAAAGTAGATCACATTAACATTTGTTTTGAATATTCTCTTCATGTCAGCAACTCTGGATTTGGGATTTGCATTGAGAGGCTTTTAAGAAAAATACAGTGCAACCAAAATAGAAGGATGGCAAAAGACCTTGGGAAAAGGCCTGGCTAGCTTTGGCCTTGATATTTAAAAGAACATCAGAATATTTTCCTTCCTTTTCTCCATCTCCAGCTTTCTTCTTTCTGACTCACTCTGTGGCATATTAAACATCTTCCAGACTTTTTATCACTTTTTTTTTGCCCTTTTTCTTTTCTCTAAACTTGAACTTGAAGCCCTAACTTTTGTCTTAGTGAGGCCCAAATACAAGGAGCCTGAAATTAAAATGGAATAAAAACAGCAGCTGGAATCATCTCCATGGGAAACGGAAGGAGGGGGAGACTGAAGATGTCCTGTCCGGATGTCCTGGCTGCTCTGCCGCTTGGACTAGCTTCTTTCTCTCACACTCCTCTGAGAGGGGCTTTGCAATTGCAGACGCAGAAAGGAGGACTCAGCATCTGCGTGGCTCCTTCTGCCTGCTCCTCTGATTTCCAGGAAGACTGCAAGGAAGGAGGCAGCAGCCACTGAGCAACCAGATAGATGGAGAGCCAGAAATGCCCTTGGCACTTTGTCATTGCCTATCATACCTGGTTCCCCCTTTCCTTTTCACCCAGTTCTTCCCCTCTCTGTTCCCATCTTCTTATCCTCACCTGTGTGAGCACTTTCTTCCCATTCCTTCTGGCCTCATCATTTCTCTTTTCAATTGTTTTAGTCCCTCCCAAAGCCTAGATTTTTCTTCACAAGAGAAAACAAAAGGTTGAGCATCCTTTTCCCCATCTCTAAGCTAAGGCATCCTCAAAGAGGCAGGCTCAGATAAACATGCATTCATCTCCAGCACTCCCAGATGCTTCTCAGACATCCTCCTTTCCGTGAGCAAGATAAGACAGTTCTGTGCAAAAGATGAATATCTCTAAGTGGCATTAAGAACAAGAGCGCTGGTCACCAGCAGGGAAAAAGAGATTGCTTAAGCCCTCAGCTTCTGTTGCAAAGGCTGTTGTCTCATGAATCAGAAGTGCTCTGGGAGAAGTATGTCTCTCTGACACTGTATTGTAGCACAAGATACATTTCATGAGCAAAAAGGCCAGGGACAGAAAGATAAAGTAGCCTTTGTTTTATCTAGGGGACTTTTGGGTAGCCTGCAATGCACGTCTTAGCTCTAGGTGGGTAGATGGCTTGCTGCAAAGGATTGCAGAAGGAGATTTTAGTTTACTTATCTACGCTGGCTGAGTGAGCGCTGCATAAACACAGTGCAGGAAGAGCATGCCACACTTGTCGCACACCCACAAACCCTGGTCTCGGGGACTGTGCTACAGGAAGGAAAACACATCCCAGCAAGGGCCCGATCCTGACAACTTCACACTCTCCCTTGCTTGGGAGCATTTACTATCACAGGTAATCAAGGCCACAGCACTCCTGCTCCGATAATGCTGCTTCAGCAAAGGCTGAAATCTTCAGGGCTGCTTCAGGGCTGAAAATCCCTATTTTGTAACAGAAAGTAGTGGTTGTGGCTAAAAGGAGGCAGCAGAGGTGTAGGAGAAGGAAGTCCAGGGAGGAATGCGAGCATAAATGTCTCAGTGGGTCACAAAAGCAGAGGTCCTGGGGTCTGAATGCGATTCAGCTACTTGCAAGTGGCCACTTGGTCTGAAAGACTGTTACCAAAATCATGTTTTCTTTTCTTATGGGGGGAAAAAATAAAGTAAATTTAACTCTTGTGAAAAATAGCAGAAATCCATACAAAATCTCCAGGGCTCAAGCATGCCTAGGAAGGGTGAGGAGAATGTTTTTCTGAGGGCAGAGAGAAGTAAATAAAGTGGGTTTTGTGGTATGATTTGAACAGCAAAATTTCAGCAGTGAATTCCCTTTTCAGAAGGTTCAGGCTGTTTACTTTCATGTAAGGCTACCTCTCCTCTCACGTAATCATTGTCAGAGGTCAAATCTTGAGCAGTGAAAAATAATGTTTTTTTTTTAAGCTATTTATATTTCTGAGAAGGATTGTGAGGCAGGACTGGCTAGCTCACAGAAGAATCAGTGAAGTGCAAACTCTTTCATATCTAGGAAATGAGACTGGTCAGGTAGGCATCAAGCATTGTTAGTGCCTGGCAGCTGATGGCCTGTCTATGTGTAATGATTTCCTTGCTCCAATTGCTCTCTCATGTGAATTAATTTTGGCAGTTTCAGCCAAGAGAAGGAACGAATAGGTCAAGTTACCTGAGCTGTGTTGTCTGTGACTCTCTGACACTTACCTGAGGGACTGGCCCCTGGTCCCAATACATTTGTGCTGCTGTTCCCATGATTCAAAAAAGACAATGTATCTTATGGATCATAGTGGCTGCTCTTACTGAGGTTGTGCTCTGTCTCTCCTTCTGGATGATTTTGACCTGTGATTTATTGCCCCATTCTTATTTGCCTGTGGTTTGTGCTAGGTAATGAGTTGATTTCCAGATCCCGTGGCCCCACATTTCTTTGGTAGGCTGGCATGGGAGGGAGGAAACAAGCAGGCTCTTTCTGCTCTGGTCGATTCTTCCCGGGAATCCTAATCATCAGGTAGTCCTGCATCTCTCATCTCCTGTGAGAGCAGGGTTTGTCTCTGGATCTGTCTCCCTACCAGGGACACACTTGGTTACTTCACTTCCATTTTCTTTTGTTTTCTTCTTGTTTCTCAGCATTTAGTTGAATGCTGAGTTTTTGCTGGTGCCTCAGTTCCACTCAGGTGGACCCTTCTAGTTAAAAAGGCTTTCCTTATGCCCAAGCTGGACCACCCCAGCTAGAATCTGTGGCTATTACTCCTTGTTTTACCGTCTGCCACTACCAACAAGCCTCTTAGCCTCCTCTTTGCTAGGCTAAACAAACCCACATCCTTCAACTGCTCTTTGCAAGTCATGTGCCACTGACAGTTCTGGTAGCCAAGAAGGGCTTGCTTTTAGATACCACCTCAAAAAGTACAAGAGATCACTTCTGATAGGTAGCTTGATGCTAAAAGGCTTTGATTTTGAAGATAAACCTCAGCCATGGGAAGTACTGCAGAAAGTTATCGTGGAATTTCACTGTTCTGGACTCTTTGGAACATCAGCTGAGGATGGATGGACTTTTAACTGAGTCAGTGATCTTCAGGTTCTCTAAGTGAACAAAGATGCTGCAACATTTATATTATAAGCATGTTATTCTACATGATATTCAGGTTTTCAGATATAACAAGGAAGGAACTGAGCATAATATTTTTCCTTTAAACTGTGAAGGTCCTGTTGCTTACAATTGCTTACAATTCATTCATTATGCCATTTAAAGTCAATTTACTTCAACAGCTTAGTTGTGAAACAGTTTATTCAGGGCAAAACCATAACACAAAGCACTGAGGACAAGGCAACTGAAAGGATCCTCCCACTCTCTCAGCAAGGTTATTGGCTTCTCATACATGCTACAGGCTTGGATTCTTTGTGGACAGTGTTAGTATTCTGGCTCTTGCAGTGAAAAATTGATTATTTTTAAAGACTTTTATTAAATTTCTTTGATTTTTTCTGCTTTAGAAATGCCACGAATCAGACCACTTCAAAATGTTGTTTTGTGTGGGTTTTTTTACACCAAGGTCGAATCTTAGATTCCTTTCTGAATGCATCAGTTACAATTTGTTTGGCTTTTCTAACAAATATGTGTCTTCATTATTTTCCTCTTTTCCTAAATAACTGCCAAGTCATCTTATGAACTCATTACTTGATCATGTGTGTGTCCATTGAGAAATGAGGGAAATGGGAGAAGGAAAAACAATCTTCCCCACTAACATCCAACATCAAATATTTATTTTTCTGTAAAGTAACTCATAAAAAGACATAAGTGATTTTAAAATGATGCCCCAAAAGTCTTTTAAAAATATATGCTTTCCATTTTAAACTCTCCAAAACCCGAAAAGTGTCCAGCAATGTGTTACAGTGTATAGCATTGGTTGAATGCATGAAACTAAAATAAAGCACACTCCTCATCAACAGCAAAGCTGATTTCAGTAAATTCCCTATCCACAGAGTTATGCCATTCTTTCTGTTGGTGTTGTGGATACTCTGAGAGAAATTACTCAATAAATTATTATTTGAGGAAGGGAGAAAAAAAGGCAAGAGAGAGTAAAACAAGCAAATAACCTGCATGAGCAAACAAAAAAGTACCCTAATGGGAGAACAAAATATGTTATTTGACTGACCAAATTTGGCTTCTTTGTGAGGTAGCAGCTCTGGGCTCCTGCTGACTTTACAACTGAAGTATCATCTTGAGTCACAGAAAGCAGCAAGTCTGCCTCTGGTGACACCTTGGAAGGATCCAGGAGCTTGTGGCTCTCTCAGAGGTGCACATCAAGCCACCTTGCAGTGCTGGAGTCACCTGAAGATTTTGTTTCCTCACAGAATTACTGCCATCAGTCAACTTTGGGAAAAAATATATGATATTTTGACAAGTATGGTGTCATTCAGGCTGTTGCATCACCTTCCACCACCTCATTTTGAGCACTCTTTCTGAGGATCTGATTCATGTTCATGTTAATGCTGCTTCTGGTCTGAGCCCTTTCATTTCACAAGGGAGAGCTGGCAGCAGTGCAATGGTTAATGGGTAGGGGTTTCATGAAATAAGAGAATGGGGGCTTTGAACTCCTGTTTTCAGGAGTAGCCTGCACTTCCTGATGAAGCAAATATGCTTGTTCCTGATAACACTTTTCTAACCAGCCCTCCCTCAGTGCTTGTATAGGAAGGAAAAAACAAACATCCAGGGAGTCACCATCTCCTGAAAAAAGAATCACTTCAGTGCTAATTAAGCTCACAAATCAAGGGGAGATGTTCAGATGGAGGCCTGTTTAGAGTGCATGCTTCAATGCCTGATGAGATCAGAGAAGAAACAGAACTGCTATGAGGCAGACGAAAGGATAAAAAATAGTCATCACCAAAAAAACCCAGCTCCCAAACCCATTTTCAAGGACTCCCAGTGGAAATATTCCAATAGATTTTGATGGACCTGCATAGTTAATATTTATGAAGCCAGGCAAGACCTCCAGATGGAAGTTGCTCTGTAAGTGCAAAGCTTTACTATTAATATTTATTAATCTGAAAGTGCTTATTTAGATTTTAGGCAATTTTTGCTCCATCTTTTTCCCAAGCAAACTAACATTAAATCTATGGCATCTGTGAATTCTCAGCCTCCCGCTGCTGCCTGCGATAAATTGCACTTCAAAGAAGAATGAAGGGAAAGAGAAGAAAGGTCAGATAGTCACAATGTGAAGACTCAAGAACTGTTTGCAGAGAACATTCCTGGCAAGCCCTGAACATTTGGACTACACATAAAGTGACATAAAGTTTTCAGACCTGATCCTGTGGCCTCTATGAAGTGTAAAGTCAGCGGGAAAGGATCGTGCCCACAGGAACATCTTCCCAAGATCATGGCTATTTAGGGCACATTCAAACTGATGGATGTTAATAGACATCGTTTCATGACAGCAGGGATGTACACCACCTTCTTGCCCAGAGCCAGAGAACGATACTTGAATGGTGCTAGGACTTAGCTAATATAAAAAAGGACAGTTATGTGGGCACTGTAGCTATTTATATACTGCAGCTCAGGTAATCCTGATTGCCTGATCATGCAGACTAGCCTGCCATGGTTCCCTCTATGCTCATGCCAGGATTTCCGTCCAAAGGAATTCAGGGAATGAAACACATCATTTTTTTCCATCACATGCAGCCAGGATACAGCCAAGCTATGCATCCAGCAACCAGGACCACAATGTAATCAGCACAGCATAATGTGTCTTGGTTGCCCTAACTCAGAAACCTAACTTGTGGTTGCAGAGTTTAAAAAAATGATGAAAGCCTTGTTGTGATCAGAAAAAGGAATGAACAAAACCAGAAGTTCTTGCAAAGCCTATGCAGGCAAGTAAAAGTTGCCTTTGCACTCATTTTAATCAGCTTTGGATCAGGCCCTAAACCAGATGCCTGTAAGGAATCAATGAAGTTTGCTGCCCATACTCTCTCTGATTTGAAAGAAATCACCCTTAAGTATGACTGAGGAATGGCTCATTTTTAAATGAAGATTAACAAAAGAAAACAGAAACTCTACTCTTATCAAAAAATTGTTCTATAAATGGCCAACCTCATTTTAGCCAACGGGTTCACATCAATTTTTTATTCCTTTTGGAGAAAAAGAAACAGAACATTGTTAGTTCCTTTTCATCTGTCAGTCATACATCTTATAGTGAAATGTTGGCTCTGGAAAAAATAATTACATGATTACAGTGAAATGTAAGCTGATAGCTTTTTCCCCCTTGACATGAATATGCTTCCTATTATAGTTCTATATGCAAATATTTTGAATAATTGCACTTGCTTATTCCAGAACTAAGATTCTGGGCTTTTTGCAAATACAATTAAAGTCCAATTTTCCTATGAAAATGGCAAATCATTTATTTTCCCTCTAATGAAATATAAAAATTAAAATAAATCATTCTCAAAGCAAAACTAATAAACAAAAATCCCCTCCCCAGCCTTAGAGTCTGCATATTGGCATAATTATTAATAGAGAGATGAAAAAGCTACTAGCAGTGTATGTCTCCTAACCTAGTTTGCCTTTTGTGGTTAGATGTCTAAATGTTCTAATATGGGGTGAAGGGAACTCATTTTTCTCAGACTCTTGGTGGGATATGAGCTGGCTCAAATCCACTCTCACATTATGGCATACTATTAGCATTGTTATTATTATCACACCAGACCGAAGCTAATACAGTAAACCACTCAGCCAAGAGCACTCCTTGGGCTTGGCAATAATAGAGCTAGAGGCCACTGGTTGACTCAAATGGATCTTTGTGAGATTTCTAGTCTAGTCAAATCAGAACTTCAGCCTATGCTCCATCCTACAATTCTTTCCAAGTCTTCTGACAATTTGGAAAAATGTAACAAGCTAGACTGAGGTTTATGTTCTCAGCCAACACTGTAGCCACTTCTGTCTCCTAAAATCAGACTTCCAGGAGGTTTGTATTCCAATTTTAGTGTTGTCCCAAACTTTTGTATGGCAAGTCTGAAGGGATTGGGAAGGAATGGGCAGAGCTGTATGTGCTATACCCCAGTCCTCCAGCTGGCACTCAGCTCTTCCCAGGGTAGCAGCAATACTCTACACATGAGCTATGCACACATTCGGATGGCAAATGCTAGAGTGCAGGAGGACTTGCTGTGCTTATGCCTGCGGTTGAGCCTGTGCCTCACCTCCCAGGATAGATGGCCCTTCAGGTGACTACTCCCTCTCCAGCCTGAATGGTATTTAAGTACAGAGCTGCCAAGTACTCTCTTTTCCCTGCTGCATATCAACACTTTATTTGAAATAGGCCTTCCTGGATATATCTTAACTCTTATGGGGTGTCTAATATTGAATGGCAGCTGTGGTACTATCCTTCCCCTCCCAGTCGGTTTGGCTTTTACTGTACATCTTAAAGATGTCTGTATGAATAAACCTTGAAGCTTTCCTCGTTTTGAGAACACACATCTGCTGTTTCTAGTAGCAGTGCACCTGCAGTGTATTCCTCTGCTCCCATTTTTATCAGAAAAGTAGAGAATGAGTGGAACTTAACATCCAGTGGTTATTTCTCCCCTCTGTTTTATCAGGTATTGTTTTTGTTTTATTCTTCTCACCTTCTCGCCCTTTGCCTTGTATTTTTATAAATGTGGCTTCTCACATGTGCATCTTTACATCAAAAATAATAGGAACAGGCAACAGCACAGGAGGAAGAAAATCGCTCTCTGCTGAAGTTGTTGCTCATAACTGAATCCTCAGAGCTCCTCAGTGTTCTCTGCTCCCTCAAGGCAAAGCTGTTCTCAGTGTAAGCTTTGCTGAGTTTACAGAGACATAGCCTGAGTATAATAGAGTCTGGCTTTTGAAATCTTTTTTCTCCCCTCCTTCGTGTAAGACATCATGCTCCTTGAAGTGTGTGTTCCTTGTGAGATGAGGACAAACACCCTCACATACATGTACACAGAAACACAATTCATAAGATTTTGTCATAGATTCTCTCCACACTGCTTCCAAGGTTTAACTTCAGAACTGTCAGTTCAGGGGAACTGTTGCCCTTCCAGTGTGGCATTGTCTGCAAATGTATATGTTTGCAAATAAGTGTATTCTTTATTCCATCATTCAAGCTCATAATAACTCAGGGTATGAGACTCCTGGGGAACCCCACTTAATATATTCTTCTCTTTTAGCAAGAAAACATTGATATTTGCTTTATCGTACAGTTTTGTCACATTTTCATTGATTTCAAAGTCCAAGTTTCCCTAAATTGTTAGTGAGAATTTTACAGTAGACATTATCAAAACCATTAGTAATGTTAAGCTATTGGAGACATACTGCTTCTGTCCTATCTGAAAGTCATGTGTCTTATGTATTCTGTGCAGAATACATTACCCAGTTTATGGGAATTCAGTCTTAGTCTCTGAGTACTTAATGGTGGAGTTCAATAACCCTACTACTAACTCCAAGACTTTCTGCTTCCTCAGCACAGTGTACTCACTGCCATGTTTAGCAACTTTTGAAATTATGATAGCCTACAAAGGACAAAATGGTTTTCATGTTACAGCCTCAGGTACCCACGGAGTTAGAGGGTTAATGACTCACAATTACTACTGTGTTGATCACTACAGTCTTTTGAGTTCTGGTTCTTTAGTTTGTCTGTTCCTATTAACTGCTTCCCCCTGCCACCCAAAGTGTCTGATATTGTTGTGAGTCCTTAAAGTGACTCCCGTGTCAGGTGCAGATAAGTTCTAGTTCAAGCCGAAGAGATATCTCCTCTCCTTTACACTAAAAGAGTCTATAACCCTCATGACAAAGATCCCTGCACTTCAACCCCTGCCTATCTCTCTAATTTCCACTTCTATTTTCCCAGGCATGTTTCTTCTAGCCATGACTTTCTCCTGACCCAATTGCATGCTTCACATTTCAATTTTTTATGAGGTGACTCCCCATGCAAACAAAACTTTTCCAGAGACGCTGGACCTGAGGTTTCTCTAACCTCACTGTGTGTGTGCATTTTGGTCCTTGTTATCTAAGCTTTTCAAGGTGGGAAATGGTCATTCTGATTCCCTGGAAATACAGTTTACTGTCCTGATAATAAATACTGCTTGGGGAAAAACATTCAATGAATTTAGTGATGATTTCACTTTTATTCCACCAATCTCTTTAGATGTTGGGAAAATTCATAGACACCCTGGGATCACCAAAAGCAATTCTTCCAGCACTAATGTAGTTATGGCTAAGACCTAGCTTGACCTGAAATGATTTCTTTCTCTACTTATTTGCTGGAATTCAAACCGTAGAAGCACTCAAACAGACAGCAAAGGAGGCCCCCAACCACTTTCAGCTTACGGTCAACTGATGGAGACCTGTTGCGACCCAGTAACAAATCAATGAAGCCAGAAAATATATCTTCATTCTTTCTTCTTCTCACACCTTCCCCTGCCCACTCACTGTATCCACTTACTGCACAAACCCTTTGCAGTGTGACTGGATGTTTGTTTTACCACACACATAGATGAGAAGGAAATTTCAGATCTTGTCCCTTCTGCAAAGAATGCCCTTCTTAGGGTGGTCACCCTCCTTTTATATCAAGGGGAAACCAGAAGGTCCCTGAAACTATGGCACTGAGAGAGGTGGACATCTCAGGCAGATAGGTGACTTCTACATCTGGATTGTTGCATTTTTAAATCTTTTCATTTTCTTTAAGACTAGGCCCCCTCTGTTCCCCTCCTCTGCAAACTACACATATACACACACTCTTCCCTCCCTCCCTCCCTCCCTTTCTTCCTTCCTTCCACCACTTGATTTCATCATCCCATGGCTTAGATGTGGTTATTTTTGTGCTGCTGTGATGGTCTTGGAAGGTACTGGCTCAATTAAACAAAACTAAAATACAGTGGAGGAACGAAAGGAGCTGTGAAGGTACTGGCATGGAACGCTGATTGTTTCCAAAGGCTTGTTTCCATGAATAAAAAAGGGTCGGCTATGTGAACTTCAAGAATGAGACATCTGTGTCTTGCAGAGAAACCGATTCATGCCCTTTGCTATAGGGACATTTCTTTCATATTTTTAAGAAAGTGAAATGAGGAGGTGGGGAAGTTTCTGCCTGAAGTGCACTTTCACAGGACATATGGTTTTGCCTGTGCAAAATGCCCAAACATTGCAACATTGCAACAGCATTTTGCAATGCCCAAACATTGTCAATGTCAAGCAGTCCAGTCAGCTTTGGGGCTCTTTCCGGTCAGATCTTTATAAAAGGTGCCATAAGGGCAAATGGTGTGTAGGGGACCTGGAGCTTAAATTGGTTTGAATACAGACAGGATGTACTGCCTTGTATCTCACGTGCAGAGCTGGATCAAGGCTTACATCAGAATTGCTTCTTGGCCTGTTACCAAGGCCTGATGTGTGCATGGGCAGTGAGTTTGCTCTATGACAGTGATAAATCAGTCTGCAAAGTGTGAATCTCCTTCCAGTACAGGATTCCCTTTCCCATATTCTAAGGATATTCAACTCAGGAGTTAGGATTCAGGTCTGTCTCTCTCATTTAACTCAAGTATTTCGAAAGCTTCTGCTTCTGAATGGGAATGAAGACTGTTGTCCTTGCTGCCCAAACACCCAGTCCTGCAGTTAACATAATCATTTGGTCTGCCTGTGTGAAGGAGTGACACACTGTGCCATGCATGCTACATAATCCTTCTTGCAAAGTTTTTTGGAGGTTTCAGTACCTTACACGCTACCACAGTGATATACACTATCACAGATGAGTTTGTTGCCAGCTTTTACTGAGGTTATGAAAATGAATACAAGTCTGCCCATTCCAGGAGACAAATGCTAATATCTTTACTATTCTGAAAGGCTATCCTTCAGGCATAGACCTACACAGAGGGACAGAGATGCTCTTTCCTCCTCCCTTGCACCCAGAAGCAGGAAAACATTTGGCTGAAAAGAAGCTGGTTTCAATTGTTGCTTCTTTTACAACAATGGGTCTTTAACATCTGTTAAATCAGGTCAGTCCATTGAACAACACTCTATTCTGTTTAAAAAGAAGAGTCCCTGTGTTTAAAAAGAAGAGTCCCTGTGTTCTCAGGGAATATGTAAGGGCTGCATCTGAAAAAGGTGCAGGCCTGTAGAAGGGACCATTGTGTAATATGACCTCTGCTATAACACAGGCCATTGAAATGCCTGGAATTAAGTCCTGTTTAGATATTGAGAAGAACAACCTCCCTTGATTTTAGAAAGGCAAGTTGTTGGAAGTCTGTCTCAGTTCCCCATAGAGTGTTGCAAGGGTCAATTACTCTCAGGAGGACCTCTACTTTGCCAAATAGAGGACATTATCTTTCTCTAACTCTATTCCCTTTACTGTTACTAAAATACACATCAATAATTCTGAACTGGTATCAATGTATATGTGATAATAATCTTTGAATTTGATATTTAGACTGATCAGATTCTTAGAGGCTCGAAATAATTACAATATGGGAGATTCCTCTGATGGATCAGTTCTGGAAATAACCATCATTTTGAGGTAGTTCTTTAAGGTCTTTTGTTCTTTTTGATTCTTTCTAACCTCAAGTTTAAGAGGTGTTCATTTCCTTCAACACTCTTGCCAAAGAATGCTGCAGATACAAAAAGTTTGTATGAGTTCAAGTGAGACTGAAAAAGAGTTTTGATGAGAGAACCTTTGGGGAAGCTGGAATGCCACAGCAGGCTCAGCAGATTCCCTGAGCTAAAATAACTGGAGCTTGAGGGAGTATTAGGCAAGAAGTGTCATATATGCTTGCCTTGTTCTTGTTCTTATACTCGCTTGCAGCTTCTGCTATATTCTGGACTATGGAGATCCTGGAGCTGAACTAGTATGACTGTTCTTACATCTCTTCTACAGCAAGTGTTCATCCTAGGGACAAGAATCTCTCTGATACGTTTTTTTGAGGAGGACATGCAGATGTGGCCATACTCTCTTGAATGAGTAAGGTGCCCATTTTCTTCTGATCTCTTTTGCTCTATTCAATACAAGATGAAGCGTACAATGATCTTCATATTATCACATCTTGTTATAACCAGATCTCTGGGTAGATGTTTTTGGTTATGCTAGTTCCAATAAAGAGACTGATGGCTCTATATTTCTCTTACACACCTTTTACCAATGAACAAGTGGTGTTAGAGTCTAGTCTGTTACATGTAATGTTACATCTTCTGCATTTGTCTGGTTTCACCAACTGATAAACCTGATATTTTAGTAAACTAGTGTGAAGAAATAGTTAAACAAGTGGGACTGGGAAGACAGTGATATAATTAATTACCTTTGCTGAATTATCTGTGCTGAAATCACTTGCCAAAATTCATGACACAGTCAGTGATAGAATTTGGAATTTTGCCTGATTGGAGGTGAATGTCTCTGACCCAAGATAGCTCCTGCCCTTTGTATAATGACTTGATTAAAAGTCCTGTGACAGTAGAATGTTTTCACTTCAATAGATTTGCAAGGTTTCACTAAGTGTGATTATTGTACTCATCAGATACTAAAATGTATTCCATACAGAATATTTCATTTTTATTTCTAGCATGTGTGTGCCTATGCCCAGAGCAGGGCTGTAGCACAGTCTCTCCATTTGGCTTGCATTCTTGCATGACTTGTTTACATTACCTTAAAAACTTCAGTGCCGTCTTGGCACACACACAGTTATTAGAAAGATGATACAATGGGAGATGGATAGTTAAATGATGCATAGAGGCAAGAACAGACAGAAAAAGGATACGTGGTTTGTTGGTTAGCTGATGCACAAATAAGTGTGCATATGATTATTTGCTAAGTGTAGGTAGGTCACAGATATCTACTGCTATTAAAACAGTTTTTTTTCTTGAACAGATCAGTTTATCAGTTATTGAGAAGCTCTTTTTTCTTGTACTGAACAAGTGACTGGCAAAGGTGATTATCACAAACCAAAAAACCACTGAGAATAGGCTGTGTGAAGCTGGTGTCTCTGGGAGGAAATGAAAAACCTAGATATTAGTTGAGAAAACAGCAAGCACTGCCAGTCCTATCACTTTGGAGACGTAGCCAAGTACAAATACTGAATGCTGTGAGGACTGCAGACTTGTTTAGAAGCTTGGCTTGACTTGCTTTTTTTTTCTTTTTTTCTTTTTCTTTTTTTCTTTTTTCTTTTTTTCATAAACACATGAAATGTAAGAAAATACAGAAATGTTTAAATGAAGCGTGTTACAAATGTCTTTCATGGCATCACCAGATCAAATGAGAAAAAGCACATGAAGAATTATTTCTTTACATTCCCTTTCTAAGGAAGAGTAGACTGGCAGTGACAGGTCTTTAGAATTCGCTTGCTGTGGTAAATGACTAAAAATATTTAAAACCACTATATTTTTTCCTTTTTACAAAACACCTGTTTCTGAACCAATCATGGAGAAAAGGGTCTCCACGGAAAACATCAGCAGGTAATCTGTGTCTTAACAATGCCAAGAAGTGCCAAAAATCATGGAGACCTCTTTGTGCTATGTGCCTTACCAAAAACAAAGTAAAAGATAGCTCTAGGCTCAAGATGCATAGTCACTGGAATGGTAGAATGGAAAATATGAATTATTGCTATATCCATTTTACAGAGGTAGGAACATTAGCACAAAGTAGTCATGTAATTTCCCTGGGTTACAGAGGGAAACTGAGAGACAGTCAGGAAGTAAACCCAAACTGTTAAGATCTCATCTTGACATCCCTCAGCTTCAGGAAGATCTTGAACATCTTGACAGGGTCATGACTGGACTCATCACTTCCAGAGCGTGGCATGGGATGCCCATGGGTTACCTCACTTGAAAAAGGTTTCTAGTGACAACTCTCTTATGCCACTGCATTTCCAGATTACTTTTTTCTTTATTTTCTTTAAAAATATTTTTTTCCTCCAGTTGCAAGAGCTAGTCAATGACTCTTTTATTGGAAGCATAAGCTTATGGCAGAAGCTTTGGCACGAACTATTGCCAAGACTGTTAGCCAAAAGTTTTAATCAACAGAGATTTTCCTGTAGAAACATAGCTGCTTCCAGGATAATCAACTTGCAGTAATGATTGAACCTACTAATCATCTACAGAAGTATTAGACTAGAAATTTTGGCCAACAGTAACTTTTTAACTATTTAATACCAATATTTATCTGGATTGTGTTTACTGAAAAAGCAGTGAAATGACAGATAAGATTTTACTGGAGGAGATGATTACTGCCTGAATATCCTCACAGTTTGCCAAGACAAAGTAAATAGGTGACACATAAACATATTCTCAGCAGAGAAAGGATTTTTTTTAAAGAAAACCAGATGGTAACTAAATCTGAACTCTTCAAACTCGGTTTTTAATTCAAAAGAGTTTCTTTGCCAAAGACCAGTTATGAATATGTTATTTGCATGTTCTTGAATAGTATAGTTTGCATGAGAAAATAGTATAGAATTATGAAAATCATGGCTTCATAACACTGAGCTGTACATGTATAGAGAGGATAAAGGGTTTCCTTCAGCTCTGACAACTAAGCAACTGCTGCCTCTTTTCAGTCATCTGCTCAGAACCTCGAGGTCTGCAAAATGCAGTCACTCAGAATTGAATTCTCACATATGGAGTATCTGATAATGTATGGTGGGAAGCCTATTTGTTAGTCACCAAAAGCAAAGTGATCATTTATTCATTTATCACATGCAATTCTTGATGAGAAAGACTATTATTTCTAAAGAAGAAGGGAAGAGCCAGGAGTCAATGTCTTTGTAGCAGATCAAGAATTTTCCATGAATGCACTGTAGATCAGAACTTCATTTACGCTGTGTTTTAAATGGTCACTATGAGGAAACTGGAATTTCAGTGTTGCAGGAAACTGTGATTTAGAAATTCTACTTTTGCTACAAATGAAACACTCAGATGCTGAAATTTCTCATAGATGAAAATGTTATTTCAGGATCAACTAAAACTTTTCAAACCCATATATAGCTCCATGCAGCATTTTATGTACATTAGGTTTTGGGAGGGATTTTGTTTGTTTTAGCTTTGTTTTGCTTTGGGTTGTTCAGTTTTTTTGGAAGAAATTCCTGTCAACATGGATGCATGCCCACCTAATGTTTCTATTTGGATAAATTAACATTCCTGAAGGAAAACACATTATGCAAGATTTTTTTTTGATTGGTTCTGTTTTTGAAGCTTGTTGTGTTTCTTCCTTCATCTATAAAAGATGAACTAATGTGGCTTGTGAATGTGCTCTGAATAAAGGGCAGCAAGTAGCTGTCATATCTCAGATGAAGAAAAAGGAAAAAAAAATCTCAGAAAGTCACTGTCCCTCTCCTGGTTATGACTGGCACCATTTGCTGAAGTTCTTTCCAGACACCCAGTCTGAAGTGTCATGGAGTAAGTCAGTTGTACGATCTTTCTCACAGTGTGAATCATATGAGTAATCCCACTCTCCAGAAGAGTGTGTCCCATGTTCTTCTCTACTGCTAGTACAAAAATATGTAACATATTGGAAGGTGAAAATGTGGGACCAGATAAAATGAATAGCATTGAAACAAACAATGCAGAAAAGAGGAGACTGGGCTGCACTATTTATTTTCTTTTGAGTTAATTAAAAACTTCCAAAGTAGAACTTTGTGGACCATGGGTTAGATTTTCACACAATTTAAGGAGACCATGGACATATTTAGGTCTAGTTTGTCACAGAATACACGAGCCGTAGATCTCATACAAACTTGTTTGTTTCTTGGTTCAGAGAACCCTTTTGCTGACTCCTGTGGAAGTTTTCTGCCTCTTAATGCATTATATTAACCAAAAGTGATATTCAGTGTTCAGTAGATGATCCAGTTTTCCAAATACCTAGACTGAATTACTCGCTGAACCACTGTAGTGTTAATAACTAAGCAAGCCCCATAGTAATGCAATTCTATTCATTATTTCTTTAACAGAAACACAAGACATGGGACTGGAAAAGACATCCTCCATCACTGAACCCAGCCTATGCTACCATAGACAGCAGTGTCATGTTACTCTTTTAACAAATATATTAGGGTCTATCTTAAAACTGTTTACCTACTGATACTCTTGGAAGCCCATTCTACAATCTTACTAAGCTAGTGGATAGAAGATATCTCTTAATTTACAATTTTAATTTGTTCAAGGAAAGTCTATGTCAATATATTAATTGCCCCAAAATATTGCTTAATTTAAATAGCTCTTTTAACTCTTCTGTCTCCCTGGAGACTACCCATGATATATTTATATGGAACAATGCTATAATCTCACAGATTGTTTTATGTTAGAACAAAAAGGACAAACTTTTTTATTCACATATGATAAGATAAGCTCTCCATGCCTGCAGGCAACCCATCAGTGTCCTCCACAACTGCTTCCATTAGGTTTTATCTTTCTTGAATGCGGGTGACCAGAACTGTACACAGTGTTCTAAATTAAGTCCCCCATACAATGCTGTTAATATCTCTCTGTCCATAATAGAAATATTTTGCCTGATTACCAGTCAGGATTGTGTCTGAAGTTTTCATGTCTTCATTGCAGTTCAAAGTGTTGTCCACTACACCTAAGTCTGTCTCATTCCCTCTCATTTCCAGTTTCTAAGTTCATGGCCTATATATAGCCTGTTAATAGCCTCTAAGGCTGTGGCTTTGCGGTTTATACAATTGAGTTTCATCCCATTTCTGCTAGCGTTTTCAAGGTCATCCATTTCATCCTGTCTGGTATTCTGATCATGCTCTATTAATGATGCTTTTCAACTTAATTAGAGCACTCCTACTTTTGTGTCATGTTTCTTAATGAAAATAACTAACGCTGGAGGAATTCCACTAGTAATGTTTCTAGAACAATAGTTCTCATTCTAAGACAATCTGTTGTTGTATTGCCTTTGGGTAGCTACTTGCTCACATCAATTAACTGAAAAAAGTCCAATTTTTTCTGTATAAAGAAAGCTTCCTGATGAAACCGGCTTTTAGATGATGTCAATAGATTATGAGGGCCAGTAGTAGAAGGATATTTTCTTTCAACCTGTAAAGCTAAGCTTGAAAAATGTGAACCACTGTCAATATACAATACAGAAGAATCTTGCAATGTTAGTGGGCTACACTTCATGGCCTAGCAAATCAAAATTTCCACCTTTTATTGCTGCCTAAGGGAAAAAAAAAAGAATTTTTAATAGAGTTTGCAACCAAAATAAATGTCTGCAGCCTCTGTAATGCAACACATCAGTCGATATCAATATAACTATCAGACAAAAGAATGTTCTACTGTGTCTTGTTATCCTGTCAAGCTAATCCATGCAAATAGTCTTTATGCATAACTGTCTTATTCAGATACTTGGCTGTAATCCATCAAACACTTCTCATCCATTAAATATAATTATATGCTTTGTTGGAATAACCAGATGTTTAGTGCTGAGCTGAGCAGATGTCTGTGCTTCATACTGGAAGGTTATAAACCTATTTACACCAGCAATAAACTACAAGCATTAAAATGATGGAGGAAGTGAGTAGTTCTCACTTGATTTTGGCAAATTGCCAGGAATTCATTCTCTTTGGATCAGCTTAAAAAAGATACTAAGTTTGCTACAGGGTAAATTTGACATAAGAGTTCGTAAAACTTGGCTGACCTTTTGTAATGAGTGTAATGATGAACACTTTGGGTCCCTTGAATAGACTTAATTTGTCTTGCAGTGAGTTTGTTTTCAAAGACTTTGGGCCAGATTTTAGACAGGGATAAAGAAAAAAGCATTGTTAGAATGGTTCCCTTTTACACCAGAGAGGGTCTTGAGGGTGAAGATTACAGCCCATGTTCTCAGAATGGTCCTTTGAAATACAAGACTGGGCTTACAGAAACTTTTTGCTTTGTTTGATGTACTTCTCTTCCCTGAAATTTGAGTTCCAGATGCAAAGCTTTCAGGGAAAAGTCATCTGAAAGGTCCAAAATGTATTTACTTTGAGAGAAAAAATAGGTGATGGCCTAGATTTCTTCGGTTTTCATCCATATAATACATCCCTCAACCTTTGCCTGAAGTTTGATCTTGTTCCACTGTTTTATTGGACAGAAGGGTTGTAGCCTGAATTTAAGTCCAAAATTTCAAAGTAGAACTTTGCTGAGAACATTCAGATTGGTATTTTTTAAGGTCTTAAATAGATCTGCAGGGTCGATTTGCCACAAGAGTGCATCTGCTGTGTTATGCCCTCAGTCCAGTAAAGCACTTAAGCACTTAGGCACATAAATACTTTTATAGAATCCACTTCACAGAAATTTCTGAGGGGCATACAATACAAATGTTTTCTCCAGAATTTTGATGATTTAGAGATTTTTCTTCCTTTTCTGTTTGTGGGATTCCTGTAATTTCTTAGGATTTCAGCAATATCAGATATTCCTGAAATATATATATGTCTTTAACTAAAAAAGTTAACTAGAACATTTAAATAATTAGTGCATCTGGTTGCTTGAGTCAAGCCAATTTAGGATAAACTGTAGAAGGAAGGGTGGCTCATAAAGGAAGGATTTGAGAGCAGGAAGAAGGTCTGGAAGCTCAAAGAGGAATGGCTGGCTTGGGAATCTTTTTCTGCAGAAGAGCAAGAAGAGATCCTCAGGAAAAGCTAACAAATGGGGGAGACACAGGGGAGCCAATAATTCTGGTGTCTTTTAGAAGAAAAGTTTCAGGTAAACTGTGCCAGCATGTTGAATAAGGAACCGGTAATGTGAGGTGGAAAGAGAAGGAATCCAGTGTTAAGAGTCATGAACCATGAACGGGAGTGGTGGAAATAGTTGCCATTGAATGAACATCTGTGTGCCTGCTCAGGTTTTATCTGTCGGTCAGGATAGGATTACTCTGGGGGTTAGTAATGAACAGCAAGAAATTACAATGTAGAATTATTCAGAAGTAGAGAAAGATGGTAATATGACATTGGTCAAAACTACATTTATTATGTGCAAAGAATTAGATAGGAGTCTGAATGAAAAGACCATAGCTTCTTGTGAAAAGTCTCTCAACTGAACTCAGAGCCCAGGGAAGATTTAGTACCCTACAGGGCATGGGTAATGTGAAAGCCTTGGTTCAAGAAGAAAGAACTATTGAGAACAGTGAAAAAAAGCTTCATTTACTTTTACTGATTACAGTGAGAAAAGTCGCATGACATCATTTCTGTTTCCTGATTTGATGAGCTTTGCAACATTTCTGGAAAGAATTTTTTTCTGATATTCACCCGTGCAGCTTTGAAGAAAAAATTCCTTTAACATTCATGCTCATGAACTATGACGGCTTACAGTTACATGCCCTGAAAAAGTAGTTACAATTGCACAGGGCAGCTAAGCTAAGATTGGAATGCAGGGCCTTTACAGGCATTTCTCCTCCGTAAAATACATTCTGTCCTTCCACAGAGTCTGAAGAATAAACAGATCCATTTTAAACATTATCAAGTAGACAGCTTGTCATTGCATGTTAGCTGACTCATTGAGATTTCTATATTGATGATCATCTAGGTGGATGGAGGGCAGTTGAAATGTTAAAATAACCTCATTCTCATGTTTGCAAATACAAGTTCTTGTTTTAAAGTTTTCAAGCAGTTTGTTTTTGTTTATTCATATTTTTAACTGTTCTTAATGTGGTCTTTATAAACTGGTTGTCCTAATTCTTTCTCTGAAAGGCATCTGTAATTTCAGTTATAGTTTTTGAAATGTAATAGCTGAACCATTAATTCATGAAAGGCATGTTTGGAATTAAATTATTGAAAAGCAACTATTACAACTCTGTATTTGTCTTCAGCTTTTAGCAGTACTGTTTGAGAGGATCTGGCCTGAGCCTTTCTTTGGGTGTTGGAATCCTAACCTTTTTGATAAACTCTATTAGTTTACATTTCTCAGCACTAGGTAATGTTGATCTACAAAGGAGGACAGTCTTGTGACAAAGAAGTTGTGTTTATTTCTGGTCTGTGACACAGAGTCTCTGTGAGACATTAGATAAATGACTTAATTTTTTCTGAGTCTTCATTTATTAGCAGAAATGCAGAGACAGTGCTACTCTATTTCTGTTAAGATTTTTTCCATTTCGTTCATAACTTCATGGCAGCGGTAAGTAAGAGAATACTGATACAACTGCTCAACAATTAGGATTTGCCTTCGTCATCCTTAGATCCTAAAATTTCATTTCTTATTTTTCTTTGGTATTGAATGCTTCAGGTTGACATTTTAAAAGTAACTGAAGTTATGAGGACTAAGAATGTATTTTCTCTTTTTTAGTAAAAGTTGAAATTCTCTGATAACAATGTCATTCCTGCAAATGAGCTCTAAAAATATTGCTGTGGGTTGTAAATCCCATGATAAAAGTCAGAAGAGATGACAACTGTGGGAGCATTTTATGTCATGTATTGGTACAGTGCCCAGAACAATGAGAACATTTTATCATGAAAAAATAAAAATAAAATATTAAAATCTCAATATCCTATTTTATTAACCAGGGCCAAAAGTCATTCCTGATCTAAATGCCTTGTCACCTGAATTGAAATAGGTGAAATATTGCTGAGAGGTTTATTTTTGTATTTTTAATCGTTCAAGGAGATCAATTAACAATCATGCTTCACAGGGATCCTCTGCTGGAGGAATGGTATTAACTAAGAGATTCAATTATCACTTCTGTTCAGTCTGAATTCATATGGCATCATGATAAATGGCTCCTACGGCTTGTAATAACAATGCTTTGCACACATTTATTTTCTCTTGTCTACTTAATAATTAATATGCCACCCACAGTGACAATATGTGGGCTTGTTTACAAAACCTTCAACAATCAATAATTATTGCCCTTGTGACACCAAAAATAAGATATAAATATCTATGTATATATATTGCCATAACAACTTTATTCTAATGTTTTCACGGTAAAACCCTGCCTGGCTTTTGGCACTGATCTGCCAAAAGCCACAGAATATGGATATTGAGTAGATGGGACAATTTCCACTCTATATGTAGAAATGTTGTTTGAAGATAGCCAAGTTGGCATGCTTAGGGCAATTTAGTAGTGGTAAGAGAGTACCATTGATCAAGTCACCTGGGAAATAGCTTTTTAGAGGTAGTTTGGGCATCTCAACACTATTTTGTGCTGTGCAAGATAGAAACACCCTTCTCCCTTCCTTAATGGGAGAATCAAAATACTTGTTCGCTTTTGCCAAAATAGATGCAGAGTCCTCTGTCAGGTAGAAGAAAAGGATGGGCCGCAGTAGCAGTGAAGGTGTTTTCCCACACAGTGCTTCAACTCTGTGGTCAAATAGTTAATTCTGTCTCCAGAGGCTAATTTAATTTTCCTCTTGCTTTTTGTAAAGACCCAAAACACCAGAGGACAAAATGAATTTACTGAAGTACTTAAGCATTAATATAATCAGTCAAATCAGTCATTGAAATTGCTAGGTTACAAGTTAGGAAATGAAAAAGAAAAAACACTTCAGCCCCATATGTCTGCACTTTCCCATGCAATAACAAGTGCAGAATCCCCATTTTGCTGATGCCTCACACATATGTATAAATGAATGACATAAGGAGGATAGGGATCTACAAAGTGAATGACTGTTCTTTTCTGAGTGCTCGTCACATCTCACTCTAGCTGGATATCTGACAAGCGTTCGCAACATGGAGGGTATCGGGTTTCTGTAATGAGGCTGGCTGAGACATTAAAGATTTTTAATTGATTTTCAAGATGTCTGTTAAGAATTATTCACTTTAAGTGGCCCTGTACTCACCACAAGCCAGTCCGAGTCCTGTTGTCTTTTGGCCTAGAATAACATTCTTTTTAAGGAAAAACATTAACTTCTCAGAGTGGGAACTCTTTAGCAAGACTCTGACTCTTGCTAAAGAATAGTGCAATCTATAATGAGGCTGAGCCCTACCATGCCACCACTAAACTGAAATCGTTGATGGTCTCCAGACTGGGAACATTTGAACTGCTCGGCTAGGTGCATGCCTGGCTGGATGTTTGCATTGGCAATGCACTCATGGACACTCTCCTTTCATCAAAGACCTTTGTGTATTTCTAGGAAATATTGTCTCTCAGCTTGCTGTTTCCTCTGATGCCTGTGACAGTCCAAATACCATTGCTTTGGGTGCTCAGAGGATTTCAGGGGGAAGCAGGATCATGCATGACTGCAGATAAAGAAAGAAATAAAAGTTCACATACCTAGACAGACTACATATAAGTCTCCAGGGTGTCCAGCCAGAACATGCACTGTCTCTCCAGTGTCTGGTTAGGGTGGGAGTACAGTGGTGGAGGTTTTGCTCTCTGAGCCTCTGCATCGCAGAACCTGGTCTTGACTTTTTTACAATCCACTTCCGCACTATTTATTGCACCCAGTGCCGTGCACAATTGGGAATGGTTTATGCATCCTTCCCCAAGGAGCAAATGGTCCACAGTTCTTCACAGGAATTCTGCGTTGCACACTGCCTTTCTCGACAGGGGGGTAATGCTGAACTAGGGGACATGTTGGGTTCTGCTTTACTGCAGTGTACATATAGTAGCCAAATGTTGAAATTCAGATCTTTGAGCTTCAGAGCTTTTCCACCTTTGAAACTAGCTTTCACCTGGACACATTTCTTCTAAGTCCTGCACATATATCCATTGAAAAATGCTTTCAAGTACAGCAAGGTTAAGTCTCTGGGACTTCCTCAATTCTTAATCCAATCCATACTATCCTAGAGGTAGGGAAAAAAAATTAATATGAGCATCCTCCTAAACAACTATACAGGTGGGACATAAATTCAATTTTATTAGAGGTCACTTTTATACCAGAGGCGGCCAGAAAAATTTGATCGCTCCATAAAAGTCCAGGCCTTTTTGGCTGCATTTCAAGAAGAATCTTGTTTCACAGCCACCTTCTGTGAAATGGTATTTGCTATAAGAACTGCACCAAACGGGCACTGATCAGTTTGTTCAGGTGGAAGAGATTAAAGGCTAGACAGTATCTTATCCACAGAACAGGCCATTTTATTCATCCAGTTTGCTTGGCAAAATTTGTTCTAACATTGAAGTAATCTGGGGTAACTCTCTCCCTCTCCTTCTTTCTCTCTCTTTTTCTTCTACTAGCAAGCCTGGACTGATCATATTATTGAGACCTAAAGGCAGATATTTCAAATTCTTCATGTTTCCTTCTTTTTCTCTCTCCCTCCCCCCTCCCCCCCCAAAAATCAGGCAGCATAGTGGGTAAATTTAGATCCATTTAATACTTAGGAAACCTGTCATGCTATAGAAAATGATGTGAGTAGCTGGCAGCTCAGTTGTCTGTATTGGTTCTGCTTATTGTTGCTGGGTGGTGTCCAGAGCTGCCATGGCACCAGCTTGTTCCCTTTCCAGGAAACACGAAACCAGCCCAGGGCCATGAAACATAAAATGAGGTTATGTCCCCCTTCCTTCTGCCTTTAGCCATGCTAGCTGGTAGTAGTGCACATGCTGTAAAAAACCCTCTTAGTCCTAGTGGTACCCACTACGTGTTAAGGCACCATTGAGTATAAGCAAAAATGACACACTGGTCTGAAGAATGAACTCTATAGAAACTGAACAGTTGCACTAGTAATTCTAGAGATGTCAGTACGATTTGAGCTGGAAGTAACTGCTTATTGATGCTTTTATGAATTTTCTTACCTAATTGCTGCCTTGTAGAATAGAAATCAGAACTGCAATTGTCCCTGTCCAGATGCAGTGCTGCTGTGGCGGCAGGTCTGGCTGAGCTTGAAACATGAAAAACTGAAATTTCACCTCTGTCAAAGAAGTGGACCCTCCCTGTGACTGGGATTATCTGTATAACATGTTAGTTCCCCCTTCAGAGAGCTTCCAGTCTAAACTGAGAAGTGGCAGTTCTGCAGCTCAAGGGCAATACTTTTCCAAAAATTTCCAAAAGGGCTGCTGGTTGAAAAGGTGGGGTGGGAGGAAACTTGTTTAGAATAACTTGAAAATAGGTTAAGGGGGTGATTTCTGACAAAACAAAAATGATACTTCAATTTGGGTCTACCAGAAACATTTCATTTAACTTGACAAAAGGTTCTGTTCTGTTGTTTTAACTCAGTTCTGTCCTCATAATCTTTTTGTTTGTTTGTTTTAGCAATTAAAAAGCTTAATTTTGGAAATGCTGAAAGACTTTGACCTCTCTCCTTCTTCTTTTAAAATAGAACATAAGAAAAAAAATCTGTGAATATTTTCTCCAAAACTTCATTTTCCTTTAGCAAACTTGTTCTTCAATTTAAAAAAAAAAATTGCCAGAGAGGAAGGAAGTCTTGCTCTAGGTTAGTAGAATGGAATTAAATAAAATGAGTGCCATCTACTGGCTGTGAATCCTAACCTGTAGCTTCCTTAACCTCCTATGCACTTTGGCATTGCAGTACTTGCCTTATATTAGAACTCATCTTTATTCAAGAAAGATAACAAAATACTCCCTCTCTCCACTGTCTCATGCTTCTGGATGAGCAAAAGACATTCTGTCATACTCTTAAATTATAAGTAAAGACACTTTATAATTAAGAAGGTGCCATTAATCAAATCAACCAGCAGTAGCTCAGTGTTTTAATTATACACAAATATTGTATTTAGTCTCTTCCTTTTGGTTATTCATCACCTCCATCCACTAGACTGCTGTCTGTTTATTATTTATTAAATCCTACTGAAGACTTGCTATATTTTTATGAGCATAAAAAGGTGCTTCAGAATTGATACCAACATTGCTTTTTTAACCATAAAGCAGAAAGTCATATTTATAACTGGATTCTGTACACTGTGCTCTTAGCTGTATATGCATTTGCCTGTAGCAGCAATTTCCATTTATTACAGCTAGTGACTTTTGATAATTCCCCTTCTTCACATATACACACTCTAAATGGAATTTCTAATGGGTTATTCACCTCTCTCTTAGGTAACAAAGTTCAATTTCAAGATGAAAGGGACAGACAATGATAGACTTTAAAATTATCAAATCAACAAGGTGCATATTTAGGTCTAGAAACTTGGATTCTTGAATCAGATAAGGTTGTCAAATAATTTTGAAATCAGCATGAATCAATGGCTCAGTACTGGTCTAAAATAACTGATAATCCTGGTTTCGTTACTAAGAAAATATAACATAAAATAAGAATGTCAAGCTTCCAAATATTTTCAGGGTTTCAAAGTTAGCTTTAGTTTTAATTGCTATAAAACTTTGACTTTTCCAAGCATGTAGTTTGAGGGGGAACCCCCAAATATAAGGTTGCTGGGATTTGAGAGATACAGGATCTAATCCTCACCAAGAGGAATGAGATTTCAACCTGGATATGCTAGGGTGGCAGCTTGAAGTACCAGGCTGTTGAATTTACTAAGGTTGGCCGTACAGGCTCTGCTTTGGATTGACAGATGCATTCTGGGAAGCCGGTGAGGTCCCTCTTAAAACATCTAAATTTCACCTTAATTCCTGTGTCTAACATTTCTTTCCTCTGGGCTAGCACAGGCCTTTCAGGTGTGCCCAGCCATAAAGAAGTATGACTTCATATTTTGTAAAGAGGAAAAGAGAAAGAGAGAGAGGAATCTCTGGAAAAATAAGTTGTCCCTGAAGATATTTCACTTTTAGAGGAGACTTCTGAGTCTCTTCTCAATGACTGGGTCTCAGATACAGACGGTTTCTACCAGCATATCTAATAGCCAGGAAGGATGCTAGGCTGTGAATGGTGTTTTAAATTTGTGAAAGGAAAAAGGAAAGGATGTGGAAAGTGGGACAGGAGAAGCCAGAGTTCCTTTGGCTCATGGGTGGCACAGTTCCCTGACCTGAGCCTTGAGTATCCTTTCTGATAGTGACTGCTACCACCGCTCAGCAGAAAGAGAACAGTTTGTTTGCAGCATTTCTCTTGTGACTTCATGGACTGATGTTGATAGCTAGTAGTGAGGGAAGGGAATATGTACAAAACCCAATATGAATCCCTTCAGTTAGAGTGTAGTCAATCTGAGTTTTCTGGAAAAAAGTAGGCAATGGCTGCAATACAAAGTGAAATGCTTCGTCTAGGTTGTGCAAATAAAAATTTAAAAATGTGTGGTTGCAGCTTTCCAAAAGCCTCATTTCAATTCAAAATGAGTGGGTGTGCTCTTGAATGATTGACTTGGAGTGTGTGTAATGTTACCCTTGGACAAAACATCTGTGTAATTTAACACAGATCAGGAGGTCCTACCTTCAAAGAGTAACAATCACTAAGTGTACAGGACTTGGAAATCTCTGTGTGGGGCAGTCTACATTACACAGTGGAATATGATGAAGAGTCACCTACGTTAGCAGACACCCAGATGGCTAAAGATCTAAAAAACCCCCAGCTCATTGAGCATAGTACACTACTAATATTGTTACACTCATTTGGGGACAAGGCTCATATTTCTCTTCAGTTCTATACTGTGGATTTTGGTCACATCAGTTTGGTTAAGTGGGATTTTGAAGGCCTTGTGCTACACTCATTTGCCATGCATCTATTAGAAGGAACAGAAACGACACTATATTGTCCTAGCGTTGGTCACATACATACACTGGCCAGGGCAGTCAGTTCTGAAGTTCACTTCAAGTCTCCAAAGAAAAACAGGTAATATATAAAAACCTGAAATATTAACAGGCATCATCGTATGTAAGAGCTTACAGTAGCCAATAAATTGATAAAGTTTCTTCAGGAGACTAGAATTATTAACAATTTAATTCATTTATTTAATGTATTTCACTCCCCTTTTCTGCCTGCGAGCCATACAAAGAGAAATCTAGACTTTCTCAGTATTATACACATAGCAGTTTCTGCAAGCAATTTCCAGTCTCTAGACTCTATGGGAGACACAGTCATTGTGCATTTCCAACACACAATTAAAGCCAGTTTTGAATCTGAGAAGGTTTTGTGTCCATTCCCTGTGAGGGAGGGATGGGTGAGCTATTGCCTCTAGTTGTCTGTGTGAATACAAAATAGGAAATTTGCCTGCTGTGAGTGTTCAAAAGCATGTACATGCAATTTATCAGCTTCACAAATGTTTTTCCCCAGCATCTGTGAAGTGATTTATAGTGATGACTCTTTTTAAATACTATCTTCATATTCAAGGGTAATCCTTCTCTCAAAACAGGGTATAATATGGCTGCTCTCCATACAAGAAACACACTTGATATGTGAAAGCTATATTTAATGGTGACACTAATCCAAATCTGGGAAGGTTAGCACTCCTGATTGTTAGACTTTTCACCTCAGGGATAGATTATGTCATCTTTATTGAGAAGAAGAGAGTGCTCATGAATAAGAATTGTGGAATTATGCATCTCACATAACTTTAACCCTGTAAGAATGAGACATTTAGTCTAAACTAGACTAGGTTTAGGTTTTCTGTTTTGCCAAAAAAATAAAGAGAGGTGTATCTAGAGGGTGATCCAGTCCACTCTTATGGGATCCCATCTGTCTTCGGTTAAGATAGCCAAAAGACACTGCTGTTGTGATCTAAAATACATATAGCCTAGATGATCAGCTTAGACTAGGCATCTGGCTTTTCAGCAGCAAAGAATGGGAGGTGAATTAAACTGTAATTGTGAGTTTTGGAGTGGATAAAGTAGCAGAACAAATAACAAGTGGAAGAAATAAAATTAAACCAAATATATATTTTACTTTTTCTTTTAAGGTCTCTCTTTAGTGGTATCCTCGATCTGTTTTATTCTATTCTATAATTATCCTTCTCATTGAGTCAAAATCTATTATCCTGCTGTGCAACATCTCTCATTACAAATTAGCACCTGCTGAATAAAAACTATCTTCATTTTCACTGCCTTTAATTTTCACGTCTGAAGATTGCTGAAGATACTGTGGAGTTTATTAAGGCTAGATTTGAATTGTGGGTGCCACTCATATAGCATTCAATTATCTCTTTCTCTTACAAGATTTTATGATATCTGTTCAGGTTGGAAATCTGACTACTATATCAGAATCACCAATAGAAAGGAGTTGTCAGCATTATGATCTAAGGATTTAACTCTGAAGTCTGAAATCCTGTGTTGGGAGAGGAGAATGAATGAATAGTAGATGAGATAAATAGGGAGGGGAGAAAAGTTGTTATTGTGAAGGTCAAAGCTCTGACTGATGATATCTGTAAATCTAGATCAAGGTGGTTATTTGCTTCCATTGCCATTGCCAAAGCTGCGCTTTTCTTTCAAAGTTCAGTCTTTTTAGCTCAATGCTTGTTGACTGCAGGTGTGCTTTGTCTGCTGGGCTCTAGGTGTGACTGTCTCCTTGTATGATCCTGTGCTGTGTTAATAGGCCCCCAGCATGTGGAACAATGATCTGAAGAACAAACTGCAAATGAAACAGGACTGCATGTAAAGCATCTACCAAACTTGTATGTGGAGAGAAACAAATTTTTCTTGATTTTGGGCTAAGGCAGGTGGTGGGAGGAACAGGCATTTTTCAGTATTTGTCCACAGCAAAGCCACCTTGGCTTAGCCTGTGCACATGGTCAATGATTTCTCTTGGAGCTTTATTTATTCCTTTATTTTTGTTATTGAAAGGGAGATTTTTTTAGTCTTTTACTCTGTATGTTTCTATACATTTATGGGAGTGGTAGGCTGTTTGATTTGCATCTTGATGAATATGGAGAAACTGTATTTCCTCAAGACCTGATTCTCTGTTGTTAAATTTTCATGGAAAGATTATTTGGACACTAGTATTTCCTGGTAAATGGAAAAAGCTGGTGTACCAAATGATATCCTGTTGGTGACAGGTCATGATGCTTTACAAGAACCCCAGTAGATGCAGAAATATGACCTCTTCAAAAATTAAGGCTTTAAATAAAAAAGCTCAGTGTAAGTTGTCTCTTTTGTTCTGCTCTTGACTTTCATAGAATTTTCTCATTAAAAAACAAATAAAAGAAAAAGGATCAGTAAAACTTTACCAGTATTTACATCCATCCTTTCCAAGCTATATGCTCATCATTATGTCCCACTACCCTTCTCCAAAACACCACACTTAATTGTCTTTACACAGATAAATCAAGGAATGTCCATACCTTCACTCTGAATAGGAAGATAACTACCTGTAAGCATGTCAGACCACTGTACTGTGGTGAGCTGAGCTGATGCTAAATATAATTCCTGCAGGGTTTTGATTTCATTTCTAGAGGATCTTATTGACAGAAGCATATCAGCACTGCGCTTCCAGACACAAGGAAACTGATGATAAATAAAGAAATTATTACTAGTTGTGAAGTATTTTATGCTGGCAGTTTGTTTTTCCTAAGAATAGCACAATGCCAATTAAGGAAAAGTCTGAATAAAAACACATTTATATTTATACATATATCTATATAACTATATGTATATACATGCATGCACACCTGTACAGACTTTTTTTTCCTTGGGAGCATGTCTACACTATTCCAGCGGAGCCTTATCAGAGCTCAATGAGCTAATTTAAGGACTGGAAGAAGCAGAACTGAATGAGTGCCATGCTATGCTTGTCCTAATTGTACCTGCTGAGAGGAATTACCTCCCGTGTAAGCTAATTAGTCCTATAATAAGTTATTATCCCTGTATGGTGTAGCACTGTGGTGTGTGGACACGCCAGGGTCACCTAGGGCTAGGTCATACTCCTCTAACGTGAGTAGCACTGAGCCATGGAGATGCATCTCACGTAATTAGTGAGTGTTTAATCATGTCTTCTCAGTGGATGTCAGGGTGAATTGTATCCTGAAGTGTCCTGCCACTATGTTCATGCCTCAGAAAGTATCTGTTCTCACTGGAAAAGAAGAGTCCATGTTCCATCATACACTGTCACTTCCAGCAAAAGTGATACTTGATGTCACTTGTGGTGCTTATTTTATGCCCACCTGTTAAGAACTACTGTGCACAATTCACCAAGAGGCTGGTATAAAATGCATGGTGTACCTCAATGGCATTTCTGAATTCAATTTTTTAAAATTAAAATTAAAATTAATTTTTTTGAGGTATTCAAAAAAAAAAAAAGTTTCTACACATGACAGACAATTTTGGAAGAAGCATGTTGTAACACCAACCTGAATTTTCTAGTAACAATGAGTTTTGTGGAAGACTAAGAATCACAGAATCACAGAATCATTTACTATGAAAAAGACCTCAGGAGGAGATCTGATCCAATGTCCACCACCCCTACGCAATCTTGGCCATTATATTCCTATAATGCTTAAGTACTATATGGATGGTAACCCAGTCAAAGAATCTACACTTTGAAACAGTTCTCAAAACAAGTATATGTTTTGCTTTGAGATCAATATCTCTCTAAGGTTCAGGAAGATTTCTTCAGCATAATAAGTCTCAATATCTTAATACTTGCATAACAGAATTTAATAACTTAAGTCTTGTTTTTCTACTTCCTCATTATCGTTTCTTAGAAACTCACATACGAATATCATATTTATTTGTTTTCACCAACACTCTGAGCTGTATTTCTAGAAACATATCTAGGAAGTGAGTTGTTATTTTTAAAAATCCAGTAAGATATAGCTAAGACCATAGAATATCATTTATCTCAATTCTGTGAATTAGATTATTGATGTTCTTCCTCACCAGTTCCAATAACATCAATAGAAACCAACGAATCCCTGGGAGACTATAACCTAACTAACATACTGAGTCAACTTATGCCTATTTTTTGCTGCATGTAACTGGAATAGCATCTGTGAAATCAATGGAATAGCATTAGTTTACATTAGCAGAGAATTTGGTGGATTAATTTTGGGATGCTTTACAGCCTTCCACACTCATGATACTCCCTTTGAACTCAAAGAGGATTTCAGCTTCACAGGGATACGAATCAGGCCTTGTATGTAAGATTTATATAACTTGGAAATGATTGAAACTTTTGGAGAATGAAAATTAAAAACTTGAGGAGTTGGTTAATGAGATTCATTCTCCTTTCCCTATGAGTTGGCAGGTGTTGATGGATCACCACATGCCTTCAAGTTTTCAGTATTGTTTCTTATTAGAGAGACGGCTAACAAGCTCCAGGAAGGATGGGAGGAAAGAAATGATTCCTCTTAAGAACTAAGCATTAAGACTTTCCATTAAAGATGCCTTCAAAAGCAATCTCACATCACAACAGACCACAACAAGCTCACAGGTACTGCGTAAGATTCACATCAAAGATAAACCTCCTGGAAATGAAAGTAGGAATAACATTGTTACAGAAAGGGAAGGAAAGGATTTAGGCAAAGCAAGCAAAATAAGGATAAAAAAGAAGTGAAGAGGAGAAGGAAGGGACAAGGAAAGTTCAGCATTGTCAAGAATTAGCAGCCTTAATTACTTCTCTGGAATGGTTCTTATACTAAGGCACAGCATAGAAACTTGTGGAAATTCCCCAGCATATATTTATTAATATTCTAGAATATTGCATGCAATTACATAGAGCAAAGCTATTTGGGTAATCTTAGAGGGATAGAGCTAGCACATATACAGCTGTTTGTCCTCAAAGTGCTTTAAAAAAGCTCCTACATTATGTGGGGCAATAGATGTTGGCAGTTAGGGATTTTATTCAGAGAAGTTGAGTGACTTGACCAAGGTGAGAGCATGAACTAGAAGATAAAGGTTCCTAGCTTCTGGTCTTCTGTTTAGGTATTACCATTCTTGGAGAAAACAAAACAAAACATGATCTGGTGATCGTGATATAATCATCCAGTGATGGTTGCATCAAAATGTCTTGGTGATACAGAAGATGAAAGGCTAGTGAGAGAGAAACACGTCATAAAGACATGACCTACTCGTAAAGCTGACTTTCACAGAAAAAAATACCGATTATCTGAAATAGGCACTGGGATGAGGCATACTATTTTATGTCAATGTGAATTCTATATGGCTATCATTTGACTATCCCAACACACCAACAAAATGACTAATGCCTAAAATGGATTGTGCTTTGAATACCCAGGGCTACCACTGCCGTGGCCATAGAATATTGTCAGGCTTTCTGCTGACTTCTCTTTCATGGTGAACAACCCAATTTCAGCTTGTCATTTACCAGCAGAAAGACATTACCATGCAACAGCCTGCAGTCCCAGTTTTGCTGTCTTGTAAGAGATTCTGAGATTAGATTCAATTTTCCATTTTTTGATTTGTAAACTTAGCTTGAAACTATTGTAACTGTTGATTAAAAAGAGCATGAATATTTTCACCTACTCAACACATTCTCAGCACACTGTTTTCTTCTATTTTCACAATAGGGACCACAATGATCTTATCAAACCTCTATGTATTCTGATGTCTCTCTTGTTATTTCAGAAATTCAGCAGGTCATGCAATGCCTGCCTTGTCATGATCACCTGCCTTGTCATGATCACCTGTTCATTTTCAGCAGCAGAATAGTGAAACCTGACTCTGTAGCTTAAATGTGCCAGTCATGAAATTCTTCCTGAAAAAGCAGGTGATAAGTTCAAGTTCCTTCAGGACCACAAAAAAAAAAAAAAAAAAAAAAAAAAAAAAAAAAGAGAGAGAGAGCGAGAGAGAAAGAGAGAAAGAGAGAAAGAAAACCAAAAATGGCAGAAAAAAAATGAATATGAGGCAGCCTAATGACATCCCTGAATCTTGAACTCAGAAATGGAAAAAATCCTAAGATAACAAGTGAGATGTGATAAAATTGCCAGTTTGTTCCAGCATAGGCTTTCAGATGAGAACAGAAAGGTAGTGTCAGCTAAGAACACTAATTGGAGCATCAGACTTATTTCACTGACTTTTTAATCAGTTTAGGTTTTCATGATTCTGTCTTTCCATGAAATCCAGAGTTTGTTAAACTGCATTTGTAATGATATCAGTTTTAGGAGACATTCTCATCCAAATCTGATGATCTGGCTACTGTAAATATCTCTGCTGCTCTCCCAGTTTTTCAGAATTTAATCCTTGGCTTTCAGCCACTGAAAGACTGTATCAGCACAAGAACAGGGAGTATTCTGCTTCCTGAGGTACCATTTTAAGTCACTGGTAATGTAAATGAGAACACCTCCAGCAAGAAATGAGACCAGATTATTTTAGATGAAATGGAGTTGCACACCTCACTGATGTTCTTACAAATGATCTCATGCTTTCGGAGCTGTAAAAATAGTAATACTTACAACCCAATCAGTCTCCATTAAACATATCTTTTTTTCTGCCATAGACCAAAACAATATTTATGATTATGCTTATTTCTCATTATGATTTCATTCCATTCTGAATGGAAAGAAGATGCTGGATTTATAACATTATATAAGTCAGTTGTTTAAATGCCAAAGTCCATGAAGTTCCTATGATCATAAATTTGTACATGATCTTTTTTGTTTCTTGAATTTCCTTCCCTCTGATTCAACACCTCAGTCCTGTAGGAAACTTAGGGAATTCATCTTTGTTAATAAATGAGGCTTTGTGAAAAATATTTATGGCCTCTCATTTCAAACAATCTTCTTTAGTCATAAATGGGTATAAAGGAAGCATGACAAGCAATTTGCTGCACAGTGGATGATATTAATGACCTGACACACTCATACCTACTTTTGTGATCTGTGACTTTTATTTTTTTAAGTGACAGATTACAACAGAGAATGTTTGGTGTCAGTTGTGTCCTGTTCCCTACTCCCTGTTAATAAGAAATGAGGAAAATGTGTCAAACCTAGGTACTGTCATCACTACCAGTGTATCCCTCACAGGGCCAGTAGTGGATACTTAGGGAAAGAATATAAGAAACTGGGCAACCACAGTGTCCTCCTATTAAGCTGGAGGATCCATTTTTCCTGAGAGCGGTAGCTGGCCAATCTGTTGATTGCAAACACTGTATTCATCATATTTGGCTTTGTATTGACTTTGTGAATTCCCTCTGAAACAATCATGACAGTCATCTGTAATCATTCAGAGTCCTAACATATGAAGGCCTTTAAATTATCTTCATCAAGATTGATCCAAAGTTGGCAAAGTTGATGGACACCCTTTAGCACTGAGAATGTGTTTGGCAGAATAGCATCTCATCCTGAGAGACCTGAAGACACTGGCAGCAGACTGAAAGGACTGAAAGATAGCAGTGCCTAATATTTAGGTGCCACTGCAATGGTGTCCAAGGCCACAGTTAGGTACCTGTGCTCTTGGCACCAAGCTCCGGGTGAGATAGGCACCTCAGAGAATGGTCCATCCTGCAGGCCAGTGGGATTTGCTGGGTGTGCTCTGGGTGTCTGGAAGTGCACCTTCCTGCAGGTTATTGTAATGTTGCATATAAAAGGCTGGAATTCTGCTTCCATTTTGACATAATGTGCTTTGCCTCTTCCCAAACTGGCCTTCAAGCACTGGGTGGCCATAGCAGGGGAATTCAATGTTGAAATGGATAAAAAAATGTCAGCGCTTTAGATATTCCCAGTGATTTCCTGTCCTCCTGAATGGATTTTGCTGTCTGAGTTCCTGTGAAAACAAAACAAAATGAAAGAAAACTAGACTGCCTAACAGCACATTAAAAGAGTTTTTCAAATCCTATGGATTTCAGGCTTGTTCCTTAAAATGCCTGCCTTCTGATAGACTCTTCTGTGTCTTGAACTATCTTCTGCTTGATAGCTTTAACAAGAGTTTTTAAACTGATGATGGATAAAGAAAAATACAGTGTAGTGTAGTGTGTCATGAGAGCTGAAACTCTTAATATTGGCAGCAATAGGAAAGGATTGCTTATGAAAATCTCCTTCCATTTGCAGCTGATCCGTGCTGCCTGCAGGCATAGTGTGTGGTAGTCAAGCTCTGCGTCTGTGTTTTGCCTTTGGACAATTACTTTTCTTCTGATTATTTTATTTCCATAGCCATAGCTTAATCATTCTAACCACTTTGAGATGTTAGATATGATATTTTTAATATTGTGAGTGTGGTGGGAGTGTTAATGAAAACAGCAGGGACAATTCTAGATTTTGTTATGGTGGGAATGATTCCATTAAAGTTGCTACAGAAACTATCCAGCTGTATTTATTCCAGAACTGCTTAAAATTTTCTCAATTTTCAACTTCCCAACCTCAAAGTGCCAGTAATTTTGAAGCCTGGAAAAAAGAACTCAAATCAAAGTTACTTTGGGGAAAAATAATTCCTATAAGAAGTAGAAATGGTTTCACTTTTCACATGTGTCAGAAGAAAACGACAAAATATTAGGGGTTTTGGCAAAACATAAACTAGGACTTTGCATTTTCATGCACATTGCTGATAAGAAGGGATGTGTGATTTGTTACTGGTACTGAATTTTGTAGTTCAAAATTACTTGGTAATTTCTTTTTCATCATTCTCCAAAGCAGCATCAGTGAATGTAAATGTACTACATGTATAGCGATGTATTGAAACAATCAGAAACTTCAAATGTGTATTTCCACTACTGCTTTCACTGTTCTTGATCTTCTCCGATTTCTGCTATGTGACCACCAATAGCTAATTTGAAGGGGCTAATTGGGCTATTTGAAGAACAAGCTGATCTTCACTTAAGAGTCTCAGCAGTCTCATTTCGTTTCATTTTTTCTAAGGAAATACGATCACATTCCTCTTTGATGAGTGTTATTAAAATCAACAAACATAAATTAAGTAATTGGTACATTCAATTCATAGGGAGCCCATGACTATGAGAACTCCTGACCTAAATCCAGAGTAAGCAATGCAGTGAGCATGCCAACATCAAACCAATAATTCATTAATTTTATAATGCATTGTCAATAAACTACAAACTTGTCAAAATATCAGATTATAGACTATGATTAACCCTTACAAATCATGGCATAAGAGAATATGTAAAAGTGGAAATCCACTTGGTTGTAAGTGCCAGCTGAAAAACTCCATTGCTTACAGCTTTCAGTCTGTTGCCTTACGCTGGTACCTCACCATCCTGTCATACAATCCACTGCAGAAATGATCTGAAAATGATATAATGAAATTATGGTCACACACAACCATGCTGATCCCACAGTCACCTCCTAGCTATATCAAGATTTGATGTTACTCTTTTCCATGGCAGGATGCGAGCTCTCTAGAGTGAGAAGTTAAGAGTTGAAAGTCTACAGTCCTGTACCATAGGAAAAAGAAGATATTAAACCGGTGAAAAATGGAACAATGCAGCCGAAGTATTGCATCATTTTGCATCAAAGTTCATCCTGTGTATTTTTCACTGATAACCCCTAAATGATTTACTTAATGTTGCCAGCTGAGACAGCTACCATAAAGAAGGTATATAAATGAGAATAGGAGTTGAAGAAAAGATGTGTCCATATGAAGACTGTGATCTGTAATATGAAAAGTTTTGAGCTCTGCTATATAGGATGTTGGAGAGTTTGATTTTAAGATTTATTCACTTAAAGGTTATTTCTTGTCTTTGGAGAACAGATTTATGAAAAAAAAAAGCCTGTGTAGTATACAGATATGCAGCAAATAAAAGCACATACTTAATCATTATGAATGCACCTACAGGGCTCAGCCCAAGAGATATCTGCATAAAATTGCCCAGATTCTTTCAGCTGAGTGATGGGTACAAAGCAGAGGATATATCTGAGAAGTATATTAAGCTAGACTGTTATATATGGAAAGGGCTTACAGTTCAGCTAATGTTACACTTGAGGCTGTTCTGCAAAATATGCCAGCATAATTAATGTCAACACCAGATAACCAGTCACTGTAAATATCCTTGGAGGGTGTCTTATATCTTTAAGTAGAAATCCCATTTAAGAAGTAAAATTTCCAAATGTATCCCTGAAAATCAGAGGTCAATTCAATAACCTACAAACCAGCAGGCAAATTTCATCTCCAGTTAAAGGCGAGTGTTATCTCTTTTGACAGGAATGGGCTAGGGGGAAATAAATAAATGGATGTCTTTTTTTCCCTAGAAGAGGCTCTGTGTTAAGCACTCAGACTGTCCCTTATGCTTGTGTTGTGCTCAGCCATTGTTGGGCTGGACTGTACTATACACAATAAGGAAGGTCTATTTTTATACCACAGCATTTCATCTCCCCCTCTCCAGGCCTAATGCTACCCTGTAACCCAACTGACTTCATTCTCTTGGTAATACTTCTGCCTAGGTAGGCCTGCATCTCTGCTGCTTTGCATAGGTTTATTCTCATTGTTAATGCATTAATTGTACAGTAATATTCAGAGGACTAGGTGAAGGCAGCAAGATGTGTCAGAAGACATGGTAACTGCTTAAAGTGTTGAATGATAAGGAGACCAACAGAAGCAGAGACTTGCCTTAGACAGCAAGTGAATGGCACCACAGGGGCAGGGCTTAGCTCACTGATGTTCTCCCCGTTGGGCAGTCCAGTCCTGCATGATGTAGCTCTCGATAGCATTGAATAGCATGACTTGTTGTAGATACAGAACTTTTTTCTCCTCATATGGATCACATCACAAAAGTCTTATTTTCTCAAAAGAAATCTATATTGGAGGCCTTTGGAAGGCTTCTCAGCCTTTTTTAAAAGCTGTTGCACCTAAGTAACTGGTGAGTCATAGCCAGATCTCCTCAGTCTCCATCATCTTTCTTTCAGACACTGGTACCCCAAAGCTCTTTCTTAGGGTCATAGAACCCCTTTTAACCAAGTAAAAGCAGAAGGGAGAAGTCCTTTATCTTTGGTTTATCAGGTTGCATTGATTTTATGCTGGGCTGATTCCCTGGATTTCCCAGAGCGCTTTGCATTTCTCTGCAGCACTTTTTCCTGCAGCCCTGTCAAAGAACTGATTGTCCCCAAGCTGATGCCTTTCCCTTCAGCTACAGCTGATGGAGAGGACTGATTATCTAGAAGATTTAGGGGGAAAAAATTAGAACTTGCTATTGATGTTGTTTGTATTATGTCAACCTTTGAAATTGGCTTTACTTTGCAATCCCACTTACATAACTTAGTAAAAGCCCCTCTAGAAGCTGGCCCTTGCCACACACTCACACCAGATGCTCAGGGAACATACCATTACCTGTTATGGGCACGGCAAACAAAGGTACCTGAACTAAACCCGTTCAAGCTACTGAAAATTCTCACTTGCGCTGCCCATTTCTTTTCAGTACCTAAGACCCCTGTTTCTATAGCCATGATATAACCAAATTTTGCCTACTATGTAATAACACCAAGGCCATAGTAATCACAGCTGACCTCCCAAATGAGCGAAGTGTCTGGAAGTACAGAGTGTCTCTGCACTTTCTGTTTTTTGCATTGTTTGTTCTTATCAGACCTATTTCAGTGCAAGATAGAGGCAATTCCAGTTTCCACCAAAAACTGCAATCTGATTGGATTCTGAGAAACTCAAAGAGATATAAGATGATGGTAAAAATGATCTCTGTCTATGGTTCGTGAAAAAAGCAGCTGAGATTTGAGCAAGTTTTGGATTGCCATTAATTGCTAAAATATAGCAGAAAAGTGATTTTTTTCAAATAGAGTAGCACTTTAATAAATTGCAGTTCAAATAAGGTGAAGTCTCTTCTAGGGCTTTCCTTCCATAATATGTCTGTGTTAGAAAGTTAGAGTACAGCCTCAGACGGGAATGCGTGAGAGGTGAAATGTGTCTAAGCCACGCAATAAGCAAAGCTGAAGGCTGCTTCTTCTTCTACCTGTCTTTTGAAGCATTTTCATTTTTTATGGTTTTAAAGATCGTTTAGGAACTGTCTTTGTGTTTAATTGATAATTAAATGCTTCTTTAATGCACAAATCTCTAAAGCAATGTCTGCCTTCTGACCTCTGACAGCCACTCAGAAGGTTTAATCTCTGAAAGAAGATCTTAAAATGTGTCCTATCTACTTTACAAGAATCAGCTTAAACAGTAATTTTCTAAAAAGTCACTTTTGTTTTATAGCAGTAATAAGTGATCAGGAAATTATCTGTTTTAAGAAAAAAAAGAAAGGTAGAAAATTAAGTGTGGCTCTTTTTTTGGAATTCTTATCTTTTCAGTTAATGTGGGTATCATCTAAATTAGCTTTGAGAGAAACAATAAGATCCCCTCTTTCACTGAGGAATCATTTCAGCTCACCTATAGCGGGAGGCTGTGAGGAGCAGAGCTAGCAAGAGGGCTTGGCGAGTGCACTTTGTGACAAACTTTCAATTTTGTTCTCAATCTGCCCTGAAACAGAAACAAACCTCTCTCTCCTCTCTCTCTCTCTCTCCTTTTTTTTATGAAATTGTGTCAAAAGAGCCAAGTTTTAGTCATATAAATGTTTCAGTATGAATCTTTCTCTCATCAGAAGTACCCCAAATACTCACCTACAACATGACACCCTCCTGTGCAAAGCTGGTGTGGCTGGAGATGGTCTGGGGGAAGGCAGCCTGCCAGACATCAGTGCTTTGGGCACAGCAGAAAGCAATACCGAGGAAAGGCTCAGGGATTCCTAGGACTGGCTTTAAGACTGATATGTTTACAGTCTTGCACCTGTGTATAGTATCCTGAAACCAAAAGTGCGACTTTTTGGCAAAATCGAAACAGTTAGATCTGGTTTATGGCAGAAGACTCTGCTTGTCTATTTTAGAAGTAGGTGGTCAGAGACAGTGGGACCACCAAGCTAGGACATGCTAGACGGAAAATAGGATGTTTCCAAGTCTATTGTCATTGTCCAGGTTATCATTTCTTCAGTCATCTTGAGAAGCCTCCGAAAATATGAGACTCAGGAGAGTGAACAGAGAGGACTTTTGCAAGTTTAAAAAAAATATTAAAATTCTCCCAGAGCTCAAATTATTCTTTCTTTATAAAAACCATTTCTGATTGTTTACACAAACTAATTATCAATGTGACAATAATAATAGTGAAATGAAATGTATTATCCTGTTCCAGGGTTTTTGCATGCTATTACTCCTGATGTTTTAAATCCGTTTAAATCATTTAGGTAAAATGTGTGGATCTAATTTATAAAGTGCCACTGACCTATAAGCCAATGGTTTGCTGCTTAGTTGCAAATCTACTGAAAAACAATGAAATTCTGGTAAGTAAAAGACCTGCCTTTCTCTCACTGAAGTGAATATTAAGGCTAAACACCTGTTTGCTGGTTGATTCCACAGAGTTATTATCTTGGCACTAGATTAAGTGTGTGAAATGACATTTGTTTATTTAGGTTTTATGCAGCAGTATTTTACTTTGTTATTTTTTTGCCTTATGAGCCACATCACATTTATCCTCATAATTGACTGTACTTTCTAGGTGGTGCCTTTACAGCCCATGCACTACTCATGATCGGTGAATGATGGAGTGTTTTATCTGGCCCTTCATGAAGGAATGATAAGGGTAATTGGCATTCCAGATTTCTAGGCAGTTAAGAAGCAAGTGAGTGATGGAAAACAACTATTTTCTGAACAACAGATTGCCATCCAAATCCCGGAAGGGGTTCTCTAAATTTTAACTGTCAGAATTTAATATTTCTGATTAACATATTTTTGTATTTAAAAACAAATTATCTTCTTTTCTCTGATTTTCTTTTCACTTATTTTGCCATACATATAATTCATTGGTACAGTCCTCCCAGCTGTGAATCAAGACAACTCACTTTACTTCAGCAGGGTTATACTGATTTATATTCACAGTGGACCTGCCACAAGATCTTTGTTTTTCATTTACCTTCGTCATTTCTAAAACTCAAAAGAAGCATCCAAAAAGGATGGCAGACACTCCATTCCATTCTTATGTTGTGGACACCTGGACCATTTAGGATTAATGCCATAAAACAAAACTGCTTGTCATGTTTTCCACAACACCGCTGATGGAATTTTTCTTTACTTCGTCAAGATGAATACTGCTACTGATCAATATAGTAGGTGTCACTACTCTGTTATTTCCATGAATCTTATATTCACTCTGCTACCAATTATATGCTTCTTCAGAATGGGATGGAAATAGATTTTTATTTGATTACTTTAGAGACGGTCTTAAATCTCATATTAATTTGGATCATGTTTTCATAGCAATTCCACCTCTTCTGTCTGATTTTATATAAGACCCCCCCAAAAGAATTAAACTATTTTTAATAAAGGAAAGTATAATTTATTAATATAAAATCCTCAGCAGCAGTATGTAACTATTGAGAAAAGCATTCACTGAAGGAATACTTGGTTTTATGTTTTATTTTCTGAGTTTTTATATTAAAGAATTGACACCAGATGCAGAACAAGATTGAGGTGAAAAAAAAAAAATCATATTTTTAAGCCATTGTATGGACCCTGCCTTCTTGTACCTTTCATCCCTGAAGCAGATGGGGAAGAGTAAAGAATAGAGCTGTTCTGAAGGAGCATGCGAGTCAGTTATATATTCATGCATATTTATTTTAAGCATACAGATACTTTCATAGTCCTCAGCCAAAACTGCAGATAATTAGGGCTGTCAATGAAAGGAGGAGAAAAAAATTAAACAAAAATTTTGAATTTTAAAACTCTTTCCATATTTTTTTTTATTGAGAAGCTTTTTTGCGTGATATTTTAGCTGATAATTTTATGGAAATTACAAAAATAATTAATTTTTGTTTACAGGGAATATATATCATATTTACAATTGGTCCAGATATTGTTTCTGAAACAAAATGATACTTCACCAAAATTGAAATTTACCATACAAATGCATTTACAGAAGGAAAATGGGGATGAACAGGAGAAGGGAAATGCAAAATAAACCATTTTAATAAGTTCCCCACATTCTCTTTCTGATATTTTTCAGAATAAAATGTTTGCATTTTATATTGTGAAATGACTTTGCATTTAAAATATATATATTTTTTACATTGTATATTACTGCTAGACAGGTACTTTAATTATTCCTTTCTCTGGAATCTGGGGAGTAACATTCCAGCTATTTATATTTTACAAAAGTCAGTTCTGATTTACCTGGCTGATAGCAATTGTTGATTATGAAGCCAATTATTGTTTTAGGAGTATGTTAACACAGTTTTGGTTATCTGTGGACTATCTGCTTCAGATCATTTGCCTTTTCTCTACTGAGTTTTGGTAGGATGATCTGGATCAGACTCTCACATTGCAAAAAAGGCATTTTTTAAATATCTTGTTTGCTAGACAAACTCCTGAGTTTTTCTGGTTCCATACAAATATACAAAATCGTCCTTGGCATCTCAGAACTGTATCCAGCTTTGATAAAAACAAGATCTGCATTCATTAAACAATATTGCTCTGTTCCAGCGAACCTTTCAGTGACCATGGGAGGGCAGCAGATTTCTGGGAAGTCACTTGAACTCTGAGGTTGGGCCTTGGTGCAAGAGGATGGTTAGAGACAAAGAGCACCAAGCACTAGAAGGCTGAAGTGGCCTAAATTTGGGAAAATAGGAGGGGAGGGCTGGTGCATGCATATCTGTGCAGTTGGGAAGGTCACTCAAACTGGGCTAGGACCTAAAAGGAAGGAAGGAAGAGTGGGACATGATGAGTGAGGGCAGATATACTTCAAAATGACCATCAGTTTATTATGTTTGCTTTGTGCTTGTTCTCTGATAGGGATTTTGAGCTAGAATTAACGATATGACTATGTGGTCTGTCCTTGGGGAGTAGGTAAAGGGTCTGCCAAGACTCAGGAGACCCGGGCGTACCGAGGACCAGACTGCTGGAAGGAGAGCCTCCTCTGGGAATAAGCGTTATTCATATTTAGCCCAGACAGTGATTTTTCCCATCTTGCTAGTCTTTCCTATAATCACCAATTAAGGCCTGTCACAGTAGACTTCACAGGCAGTTGATGAGGACTGAGCTCTGGCAGGTTGGATATTGGACTTGGGCTCTCCAGCCAATAACTGTGACATTTAGAGCAGAACTAATGGCTCACACTTGGAACACGCTCCTTCCTTTATGTAACCTGATCACCCAGGAACTTCAGGACTGGATTTTTCTCAGTACAAGCATTTTAATAAGCCAGAAATCCTCTAGAATGACTCCTGAGCACAGAACGATGCAGTTCATCATAGAAGATGGTCAGCTGGCTTACTTCAATTTTTGCAATGTTCCCAAAAGAACAATTTTGTTTTTCCTCCTTATGTAATTCTCCCAGTATGGTCTCAACCTCAGTATAAACTCTACTTTATATAGGTTACAGCTGGACCAGAACTGTATTCATGAGTTTGAATTTAAGTACATGAACAGATTTATTGAATTATGCAGAACGGTATTAACCATATGTTCAGTCAGATTATTGAATCAGCACCCTCACTGGGTTTACATCACCACTGAAGAAAGTAATATCTAGACAAACTCATGGCTGACCTGATCTGGTTGAGGATAGTTCTGCTTCAGTGGAGAGGCTAGACTAGATGCCCTCCAGAGATCCCCTCCAGCCAACTCTCCTATGGTTCTGTGGAGCAGTAGGTGAAAATATCAGTACAGAAAGTTGGATGGAAATTATGATTCATGCGGTGTTAGCTACAGCTAAATCTGGGAATAAAGATCATTCATGTTACATGATGGCATTTCTTGAATGAGATGCCAAGAACAGTAGGTTAACGAATATTTTTTAAATGAACTTAATATAGGTCCATGGCTATATTAACAGTTGATCCATTTATCCAAATTTTGGATAATGTTGCGAGATGCTAGGGCATCGGTATGTGACAGAATGAAATCACATTAAGAGGGTTTAAATTACCACTCATGTCTTGAGCCTCAGTAAATGACCATTTACATGACCAGCATTTTGTAACTAAAATGTAGCTGCTTAAACCATCTGAACCAGTAAGTGGATGAACATCTGGTGAACATCTGGATGGCTGAGTGAAGCTGGTTGAAGAGTTTCTGAGCTAGTATAAGCCAGGGCTGAGAACTGTCCCTGTTTTCTACAGCTTCAAACTTGGAGCATAGTGTGTCTGCTATAAAGAGATGAACTATAAATGGAGAAAGAAAGGTACAGACTCAAAGTATTTATTTTTAGAGCTCCCCAAATCCTGCCAATGTTATTTGTGTGATACTACAAAGACATTAGCTCTAACACTGTGTCCAGTATTAGATACTGCACTTCCACAAAGATATGGACCATCTGAAGAATGTCTGAAAACATGGCTTATTAATACACTGCAAAGGCATTGGGGTTGTTAAAAAAATGATAAGGAACATGATAGCAATCTTCAAACACATAAAAAGTTGTTGCAAAAAGGAAGCAAATAATATTTCCTTCATGTCCACTGTGGATAGTACAAAAAGTAATGGGCTTTTTAATAGTGGCAAGGGAAATTTAATTTAGGCATTAAAAAAAAGATCTAACAATAAGGATAATTAAGTACTGGAATGGATTGCCTGGGGAGACTGTGGAGACTCTATCATCATTAAAGTCTTTTAAGATCAGGTTGGACAAACACTCATTTGGAATAACAAAGATCTGCTTAATATATGGTGGGCAAAAGATGAAAAATATGATCGACTGAAGGCCTTTATAGATCTATTTTCTCCTATTCAGTGATAATCGCTTAGCGGGATGGGGGATAATATACATTTGTCAAATACAAATCAGTTAGACCTAACAGTAGCAAAAAATATCACACACCATTTTTTGATGAAAAAACACCAAAATAAATAAAATAATATGGAAGACCGGTCACATTTGAACAACAAATTTTCCAAATTAAAAGTCAAAAGTTCCTCCACTGTGAAGATAAGCTATATCTAAAAATTATATTTTAAAAATAAATGGACATTTGCAAGGTTAGGAAAAAGTATGTCAATCCCTTTGGAAATTTTAAACATATTTTATTTGGCACTAATAACACAGATAAAGAAGATTAAAGGATCTGATTATGGTCAGGACTTTAGAGACAGTAAATGAAAGTCTGGTCCTTACTACAACACTGCACTTGCTTATTCCAGATTTCCAGAGCTATAACTGAGATCAGACCTCATATCCTGATCCTTTATCCACACTGTAGCCAAGTTCAATTAAATCTTTTTCAAGGGGCTTCTGAGCACAACAACCCAAGAATAGGAAATAGTCTTATGACTGAGTGACTTACATGGAAGGGAAGATAGATAAAGATGTACAATTATTTCTTTGGTCTCGCCTGGATAACTTTCTCATGGCTCTTGAAGTACAAGCCTGCTGTAATCATCAGGGCACGTTAATGAAAACAGCTCATTATTGTCTTGGAGATACTGTCCTCCAACGATGCCCTTTGGACTGAAATGTATGTAAATGAGATTTATTTAATTTAGAACTTTTACTACATGGACTTTGTAAGTACAAAAATTTAATTACTAAGTGCAATATTTATCATGAGGAGCACTAACTCCTTTTCACCCTACAAAGCGAATAAAAAAAATATTATTTTTGAAGTAGATGCTTGTTTAACAGATGCTTCTGTCCAGAGTGTTCACAAACCTGTACAGATACGCAACAGACCAAATACGCATGGATTTATTCCCTTATTCTGGTGAGCATTATGTTACATCCTTCACACTTGGAGATACTGTCTTCTAACAATCCACTTTGGACTGAAAGGTATGTAAATGAGTATTTCTCAGCTTCTGTAAGAGAATTTGCACATCAATCCAAAAGGAAGGAAATTACTGGGAGAAAAGGTACAGTGTAACAAACCTGCTGTCTGACTGTGAGAATAGTGAAGTGCTTTCATAAGTAAATGGTGCATATCTCATGATATATTCTTGGGAGAGGATCATCTGAGGCAGGCTCATACACAGAAGAAATGTTTCAGACAGGAATACTATCCTGCCCATATGGAACAGAATTTGAGTTGTTGCACTAATTGATCTTCCACTGTTTCTGCAGTTCTGATAAATAAATGCAGAAATCCAGAAATTGCTTTGGATGGCTCAACACCAATTTTTTGCTTGTGGAGATCTTGGTTGAACTGAACAGTTGAAAGAACCCAAGAACTACACTGTATTTTGATTTTTAGGCATCTTAAATGGTTTTGCAAAATGTAAGGGTGTCTTGAAAGTGGGAAAATGCTGACCTCCATCACTCCTAGGAATTGGCTGATCCTCAGTTAAAAGCCATGTTCTGATTCTTGCCTTCCTCCCCCCATTTTTTTTCTTTAGGGAGTTACAGTTTTCTTGTCAATATTTTTCCTCTTGAATCCTTGAGCTCCTAACTTTCAGCATCTCAACAAATACAATCTGTCTGTGTTTTTGCTTCTCTTATCTTCCATGGCTTCAGCTCATGGGCTTTCTCACACCTTAACAACAATTTTCTCAGTAAAACTTAGGCAAGGTCACACAGCTGTGCTGAAACAAACTAGGCCTTGGGTTACAGGGAGCTGATCCCCAGGGCTGAAGGTTGCAAGATGACAGTGCATCCACCTTGCACATGAGCAATGAAATATATTCCACACTTGTGTGCATTGCTCTGAAATCAAAAGACAGATAGTTTCTCTCTTAAGATCCTCTTTGTTTAGGATCCTGAGGTAGCCAGAAAAAAAACAAGGAATTTTCATAAAAGCTTCCAAACATCATCTCTTTCCCTTACTTCTCAGGTCACTGCAAAGAGTATCTGAAAAGAGAAAAACACAAAGATGGCTGTGTAATGACTCACATTTAGCTAGTGATTTCAATCTCTGAAGGCACTTAAAGAAATGTCATAACCACATATCTCCATGTTGTGGGTTGTCCTTCAGTTCATATTACAAATGTCAGACGTGATCCTGGTATTAATCAATCTAATTACTACAGCACTTAATTATTCTTTCATATTCAACCTTACCATTCATTGGAATTTGGAAAATAATAGCAAAAATTATGTGCCAATTTTGTTTTTATAGTAAATGTGTGTAACTTTTGCTAGGAGAAATCTCATTTTAGTCACTGGGTTATGTCAGAGGTCTGACAGTCTTTCCCCTAAAATTTTTGTCCTTTATTACCAGCAGTGAAAGGATCATGACCCTTGCACAGACTGTTCTGGGTTCATTTACTACTATGTATTCCACTTAAATCAGCAAGTCAATATCCTGACATTTGTGGTAGGCAGGGACATCTGGAGCAATCCTATTGCTTTGTCATCCAGGAAGTGCTGTCTTCAGGAACAAATGTCAGCTTGGCTAGGGGTTATGAATTGATTTCTCTGTGAGTAACTCACATCCTGGAAAAGATTATGCTGCACTGAGTTTTCATAGTTGGGATCCTTCAAAAACTGGCATGAGCTCTCTGCTGCTTCTCTAAGCATCCTCCTGTTTCTGATGTTTCCTTGCAGACTTGGCAGAAGATGCATCTTACATCCACACAGTGCCCAGTAAAACTGGTCAATGAAACCAACGCCAAACTGTTCTGGAATGAAAGCCTCATATGGTCGACCTGCTGCTTTAGCCCCGTAATAGACCCTCTACAGGCAACTGCCATTCTCTGGAAGTCCCTCTACATCATTCGAGTCCCACAGTGAGATTTCTCAACCAAAGCCAACTCAAGAGGTCCTGGTCTCTGTCCCTGTCTCTGTCTCTGAATCCATGTACCAACATGGATGTCTTTTCAGGGGTGACCCATAATCTGCTACTCTGAACACCCCCCCCCCCCCCATCTCCAGAGTCTGATCTAGTAATATCAGAGACAGACACAGTGTGGGCTGAGGGCTTCCTTTCTCTGATACTGGCTCAATAAAAGCACCATCAATATAAAGATCCAGGATGCTTCTTAATGCCATTTTTCATTACTCTATCAGGAGGGTAATAGTAAATTGAATCATTAAGCTTTTTGTGCCCATGCTGATCACAGCAGCTTTGATCACCCTGCTGTGCACTGCAAGAGTGCCCACAGGCTCAGCACAGAAGGATGACACTCTTCACAGACCTCTGCTGAACCCATCATCTGTGTTTACAGATAAACAATCTGTAACACAGATCACACATGAGCAATTTGTTACTACTTGACTAAGGAAAGGGAAATGACATGTGAATGATGCACCTCATTTTGGACAAGCAAAATTTTTCTTTTTTAGGCTTTTACATCTGCTGGGGATTTTCCTTTTTATTTATTCACTGCACTTTTGGGCTTTATATTTGAGAGATGTAGGCTGGAACATGTATATGATTGATGAAAAAGAATTCTAAAGCAACAATGGTACACAAAACAGCAGATATGAGAATGCATTTGGCAGAGACCAAGCCACTAGCCAGATGTGAATGTCTTGAAAATGAAACTTTACACAGAAATGAATGAAAACATTCAATTAAAAATGACACTGAAATTAGGAAAACTGCCTAAAGAGTCTTACTTGGGAAACAACCAAGAAATGAAATAACTCAGTTCTCAGGAATGTTCTGAGGTGACAACCTCATGTTCTGAGTGACAACCAATAAAAGACCAAATACTTGAATATCAGCTTTCTTTCTTTCTTTCTAAGAAGTGCTGCTCTTTGTGATCCATTCATTTCACAAAATGGTACTTGGTAATTTGTTCAGAGAACATTTCTGAAGAAGTGTATCCAACATTTCCAATTACATCTTGAAGGCTTGGCACAAAGAGAGAAGAGATGAAAAAGATCTTAAAAATGGGGAAATGAATAAATACCAGGCTGTTTTTTTTCTCTCATTTAACTTGTGAATAATCTGATCTGCTGGAGGGATTAAGAGGCCTTATTTAGTAGCTATGATAATCAGATAACAGATTAGGAAAAAATACAGGAATGAGAATCTACTGTTTGGTGCCTAGTATCCAAATGAGCTCTTAGATGCATGTATATCTCAGCTGAACAGAACGATTTTTAGCAAGTGATAAAAGTGGGCAGGGAAGACATTCAATACTGTCATAATCAAGCACTTCATAAAGTAATTAATTAGATAAAGCCAAAATGCACCATAGGCAAATAGTGATGTTAAATATGTGTTCACACATTATTCATTCAGACACAACCCTAGGTATTGTATCCTGATGTGCTGTCATTCAAGTCCCTTGCAATCTATGTAACTGATTCCTTGACTGCAGTAGCAAATTCAATACACTGTGAAAGGACAAATGTATTTGTGGGTTATCTAATCTAGAAGAGAAGAGGAGGGAAGACATGAGAAGAGTCTTCAAATATGTAGGAAATAGCAGCACAAGACAAAGAAAGAATTTATTCTCTAGGGGCCCTGTAGAGGAAACAAATACCGATTTTAAATTACAGCAAGGGAGATTTAGTTTAGATATTTGGAAAACAACTTTCTAAGAGACAGAAATATGACTCATGGGAACTGTTTTGTCTGTGATGCTTTGGAGTCTCCATTATTGTAACCTGTCCTTGCCAGGAAAGGTTTAAGACTAGCCCATCCTGCCATGGGACAAGGACTAGCCAACTCCTTAAGGACTCTGCCAGTGTAATATTCTGTTCTAAATTAGCTCTGGTGCAACACTTTATCCAGAAGGATATTACTGACATGAAAAATGCACAAAGAGAGCTGAAGAATGTGGCTTCTTATTGCAGCTCCAAATGGGTAGATAACATCTTCTAACATTGCATGCAGGAATTTGGGGTGAGCCTAGGTCCCCACATGTGATGCAGTTAGAGCAAACACAAGGTGAATGTTGTGGAGTGTAGGGTCTCTAACTCTCAGCTATGCAAAAGAACTGAAGCTCACAGCCTTCAGTGACACTTGAAGCTTACTTCATAAGTGGTATGTTATTTGATAAGCTTTACCAAGTTTTAAGAGAACCTTATATTTTAAGAAGTGTACCGAAAACTGCTTTTTGAAGCATGCATTAAACAAAGCTCTCAGAGAGAAGGTGTACCATGTATGGGTACCATGAAACCTGCAATCTGAAGAAGCCTCAATAACAAATCAAATCCTCCCTGGCATGCTTTTATCTGCTGGCATGTATTTAGTCTCCCTAGGAGATCTCTTCTTCAGCACTTTGTGTCCTGAATGCATAAGTGGATGGAATTTTCTTTTCTGAAGTGAGGGAAGTTTTGCTGGAACTCTCTTTTTGAAGAGTTTAAAGGGTTTTTTTTTTTTTCCCCCTTGAAAGAATGTTTTCTTGAAAGCCTCAGTGTGAAAGTACTGTCACAGTACTTCATGGAAGTTAAAGTCTGTATCAGTCTGGATGCAGTCTGAATCCTGTATTTTCCTTTCATCTTTGTTACCTGGGCTTCCCACTTGGATCATTTCTTCTATGTCGCTTGCTCGCAAGGACTCCCATAATACATATGGCAAGTAAACAGCAGAGAACATGGTGGTGAACCATGGGAAATATAAACCCACAGAGAAGCCTGGGAGAATGAGACCTCAAAGAGACAAAACATGTCTTGGCCATGCATGGAATAACATAGGATGAAGCAAATGCCACAGGGGCTACAGATCTGGAAGTGCTGAATTTAAATCAGTGCAACACTCTGCCTGAGCAAATTCAATACTGGCTAATATGTCTAGTGGTTGTGCAGGAAGACCAAGATAGCTGTTCCTTGAGGAACTTTTCTGTGCAGCCTAAACAGCAAATCAGGTTGGTGTTTGCATAGGAGTGCTCTCCAACCTACAAGTTAGACCTGGCTCATATCTCAAGGCTGTTGCAGAGAATGGACAAAATGTTCAAGTTCTGAAATAACATTTTTGAATGAAATTTTCAAGTTAAGAAAAAAAGATTGTTTTCCATGGAGAATGTTGATAATAAATGACTCCCAAAATGTTTTCTAATGAGCACTGGTATAGTTTTGCCAAACACTCCTATTCACCATCAGCAGATTCTGGCAAGAGCTACAAAGAAACCCTTGCTGTAATAAAGTGCCACCACTGGCCATGATTAGAGTTATTTTATACAGGTCTCACAGATAGCATAATAATTTTGTAATCAGAAAGCATTTGCACTGGGCCACTTATTTCCTGCAGTGCCTGACAATTGAGTCAGACATGCTTATTCTAGGCATCTGCAAGATAGTCGCGAGTTATCCAGAGCTGTTTCCAAAATGTGCAGTAGTTCTCACTGGAGACTTTCTGTCTCTGTCTCAGTTTGGGTTTTGTGTGTTCCTGTAATGTGAATATTAAACAGCAATAAACATGCCCCTGTCTAGAACTTGTACCTCCTATCTGAATATTACTGTATGAACTTCAGGCCAGCAATTTCCTTTTTATTCTCCCTTTGATTAAAAGTGCTATAAAATCACCAGTCTGGGAAGATGTCTGTGCAAAGGCTATGCTGGTTAGCCCCTTTGTGGAACCATGTGTTTTTTCAGGGACTAATAATGTTGAAACTCTCTGTATATTACTAATGTACATCTTTGCTTTTGGTGCTAGCCTTATGTTCTGCTACATTTCATTTACTCCAGCATTGGTCTAGATGACACTGCAGATGTTGAAAGTCAGGAGGATGTTCCTAATAAATGAGGTCTAGAGGCCTGGCATGTATGTGACCTTTATCTTTCAAATGACATGTGTAAATCCAGTCCACTCAATACACCTAGATAGATTGCTGTGTTCCCAGGGCTATGACATTAGGTGAGAAAATTTCAGTACAGGAGGAAGTTGAGATGTTATGCTGAAACAAGCCATTGTTCCAGTCTGTCTGTGGTGATATCTGATGTGATATCTGGATCCATGACATCTAAATATGAATGGATGAGGATGCAGTGGACATGCTGAAGATTATTAAGAGATCTTAGGTGCATATGCTTCTCTTAATGTCCTGGGCTTTGGCTTACTGTGGTTACCTGGAGTACTTCATTAACATGGAGTATAGGCAGGATTTTGCATGAGAATGAATCTAAAAGCAATTATGGAGACTTCTATACTCATGCAAACTTTTACTTGTGTGTAACCTTCTAGTTTCTTAACTAAGGATCTTTCTTCCTTTCACTGAAGTCATCTGTTACACTTCCACCGAGTTCAGCAGAACTCAGCAGGTCAGATGGTAAGGGAGTGATTCAGGTGCCTGAATAAAGATAAACTCCTAGTGACAGCGTAGATTCCCTAGAATATCTAAATTGTCCTTATATAGTGCCAGATATAAACCTTGGAAGATCTATGTCTTTTCGGAGTAGAAGGTGGATGCCATGCAGGATATCCAAGGGCGTCTAAAATCCTGCCTAAACATCTGTTTAGGCTGAATCCCATTTGACACAGTTTCTGACACTTCAGATAGCCACAGGGAAACATATTTGATCTTGAGAAGGCTTGGAAAGGAGCATTCATATCCATCCTGCTGAAACATGCTGAAGAAAGCCATCTGTGCATTTCACAACCAGCCTCTGAAAATGACTTCTGGTCTCCTTAAATTTGATCTGGACATGAGCAAGTAAATCAGAGATTAAAAAAAAAAAAAAAAAAAAAAAAAGAATAAAGCCTTTTGGGTTTTGCCTGTGTTTAAAACATAAGCAAGCTTCCCTATTGGAGTCATTTCACTTTTCAATGCTGAAAATGTGTCTAAGCACACTGAACTTTTGGTCCTATTTCAAAAGAATATTGATTACATTCCCTGAGTAACTAAAAATAAGTGAGAACAGAAGAATGGTTGTACTCAGACCAAGAGAACTGCTAGTCTAATACATTACTTCCAAAATGGCCATTTTGGGATGTTTTGGGAATAAAATAGTACAATCAGGTCAATATAGCTTGAGTCTTTCCCTGGCTATGTAGCCATTATGCCTTCTTCTTCTCTGATCTTCAGACGAACAGAGGTTTAGAGATTTCTGAGGCATCTTTTGCATTCAGAAATTGATAGTTGCTAATTGGCATAACCTGGTGGTTGATAAGCTAATTAAGATAATAACTAAATAACAAGGAAAATAAAATCCATGAATACCTGTTTGAATATCGAAAATGATCAGGTATTCTGATAAGATAGGTAGATCAAGTCATTTTTCGGTTTGCTTCTGTTTAAAAGATGCCATTTTCACTGTCTGGGAACACTTGGGCAGCAGAATATTGTTAGACAAAAATACTCCTAAATAGCAAATATTAAGCTCAAATGCTTGAATATTCCCTGAAGATGAGTTTCAGGTTGTCTGTTCTGTTTTGTCATTTGCAGTTCCTTCTCTAGCAGTCCCTTGTATAAATTAGTCAAAAAGTGAAGTAGTCAGTGGCAAGAAAATTGAAACAGGCCCTTACTGTACCACAATTCACACTGCAACACATCATTCACTAAATGATCTAAAACAAAGAACAGGGTCTAGAGTAAAAATTTATACAGGTCAAACTGAGAAACTGGTGCACTAAGAGAGTTTGCGAACAGGAAAATAGAAAGGGTAATTTTTGGTTTGATGATTATTTGTCTGTCATCAAAATGTTAGCTTCCGTTTTATGATTTTTCTTGGAAGGAGGGCAAAATTAAATATTGTCATTACTTTAACTTTAAGAGTTAACTTGTCAAAATCAGGCCTGACTAGTGACAAACCTTCACATTGTTTCCAAAGAGCATTTAGCTCTGGCCAGTTCACTAAATACATTCTTACCCAACCAGTGAGTGTGCACATGCTGACCTGGCTATTCAGATTCATGTGTATGGATGGTGACTGTATCTTTGTAGCTACATCTTTTGTGTTCTGCTTTGGAAAGGTGTATTTTGCAGCTAATTTCTTAATAACATTTAGATATCCTGAGACAGAAGACAAGTATGAATGATAATGCTAACACTTAGCACAAAATACTCGATGCAATTCAGTGAATAGAATTCAATAAGGATTTTAGAGGTAGGAAATTGAAGCATGTGGAAGTGATTGATTGACAGACACAGATCAGTTAAGGAACAGTTGAGAAATCTGACTTAACTTTTCAAGCTTCAGTCCCATGCAATGTCATCCTAAAACTGAGATCTTCCCCTGAACGCAGTCTCTGAAAAGCCACTCCTGAGAGTTTTGAGTGTCTTCTTCATGTTAGTAAACTTCACTCTAGTTGCCAAAAGCACATACATGAATTACACATACTATATAAAATTTTCCAAATAAAGTTTGATTACTTGGCAGTTAGCTACTAGTGTGGTAAACAATATATGAGAATTAAAGCAGTATTTGGATAAAAACTGAATTTTATATTCCCATCTCTTTTTATAATGTTACACTTTTATCACTCATTAAACTTCGAAATTAAACAGAAATTAAACTTTGTTTTGGAGGATAACCCCACTTCTTCCCTTTAAAATATCCTTTGGTTCACCAAAGCACTCTTGTCAGAGTGTCTTTTTTCAGATGTAGATTAATCATTGAAGAGCAAAATCAAGAACCTGTAATAACTGGTATTTTTTTATCCCTTCTCTTCTCCAGTAATGAGCCGATCCTGCCAGACAATATCATTTGAAGGGAAAGAAACAGAAAAGCAACGAATGAGCATTAGGTTAAACAAAATGAGTTCTAAAGTACTACTGATGCCTGGGAGATGTTGAATAGACAATATTTTCCCCATGAGTTTAAATGATAAACTGTGCTTTTCTTTAGTAAGATAGCAGGAAATGGTAAGTTAACAGCATTGATCATATCAACTGTGACTCAGGATATAAGGATACAACAAAATGTTTTAAAGACCAAATGATTATAGTGCCAAATTATTAAGGCCATGCCAGAAAAAATAATTAAAGGCAATTAGAGAGAAAATATCACTTAAGGGCATCAGGGGAAGTATTATTTTATTTAAACAAATTGAATTATATCAACAAATAGTTTTTCAATTACAGCAATGTTATAAATTCTATCATCTTAAATTCATCCAAGCTACTGCATTCTGCCACTGGAATGAAATATTAGCAATAGAATCGACATTCTAGTTAGTCTCCATTCAACCCCAAACTTTAATAGAAATAACCTGTCGGATTTGACTGAGTGTGCTATCACTAGAGAAGCCTTGAATTTAAACTGGGTGGATAAGGAAAATTGCATGGTTCGTGAAGGCAGCTTTGAATAAAATGGAAATTTTGCTTCAATCCCATTTAGCTGTCAAAAGGCCACTTCTAATATTTTCATAAAGCTATTTGCCTATAGAGCAAAAATAAAGACCTGGAAAAAAATAACAACATAATCCCAAAGCAAACAACCACAAGATAAAAAACAACAAAAAATCATCCCCAGTTTCTGATTTCCTTTGCTTTGAGCTTATTTTTTTAAATTATTTCTTGATGGAGATTCCAAATGTTAAAAAAAAAAAGCTGATGAAGATTTATTCCAATTGATTATTAGATTGCAGCAAGGTTATTAAACACATTCATTTTAGTTAACATTTTAATCTTGGAAATGGTGGCAAAACACAAGAGCCAGAGTGATGTGTAAATTAATGATAAGATAAGCAAATTAGAAAACCTACTTTTGAAGTTGCAGGGAAACTTAAATCGAAATTGAAAAAAATTATAACCAGAAGCTTTAGGCAAAACTGAAACAGTTTGGAAATTTGAAAAGATGAGGGGGAAAGATATGTCTCCTTACAACCAAAAATGCTGCTTCTTACACTGATCTTTGCAGAACATAATAATCATACATACTGCCTCTGTCTGTACTGCCTGATTACTCAGAATAAACTTGGTGAGACTAAAAAGAAATGCCATGTTTGTGATAGATGAGAAAAGGTGGTCAGTAGTCACACTATGAGAGAAGGATTTCATGTTAGACAGGTGACATTAGCTCAGTGATTAGAACTGCAGAAACTGTGGGGTTTTTTCACTTCAGTCCTGCACAGGATCCAAGCTATTACCTGTCTGTCCTTCATCTAATTGGCCTATAGAAAGAAGAATTGTCCAAATGTGTATTTCCAAAGATTTTAAGCACAGCGTACACTACAGTTATCACCTGATGTCATATGTAGTACAGGCAAGTGTGTTCACCCAGTGATTTTTGAATTATAAGATTCTTTTCCCTCATTATAATACTGCCTTTCTGCCTGTCATGATTCTATTCTAGCCACTACAGTAACTGTGACAGACAGACAGGGATATAACAGTGTCTGAAAATGATGGCATTCTTGTGAGAACTGAAAATGTTTCATGTTCAAAATATGAGAACATTCTGAATGTCAGATATTCACTTAGCTCGTTGCCCCATTAAACATGCTCCGTCAAGAGATTTCCCATTTCTCACATCTTGCTGGAGTGTGGGCACTGGAGGAGATGGCGGTGTCACTATCTTTCTCTCCCTACTGCTTAAGCTTGGTATCGCAGGACACAGGGTAAAAATAATCTGTACACTAAAACAAATTATTCCTTTGAACTTGGTTTGTACCCTTTTTTCAAACAGTTGCACTACCAGATGCCTAAGAAACAATTAAGAATGGCAGGTATGATGATCTGCTACATGCTTCTCACCGGGACATATATATGCATATTTTTAGCCTTCTGGAATATTCCCATTGTGCTCTGGGCTTCAGAAAAAAGAAGTTGCTTATGATAAGAAAATAAAAGAGAGAACCTCAATGAAGGAAAAGCAAGCGTTTCACTGCATCAAGGAAGGGTACTGTCTTTGCCAGAATGCTGATTAACTGTCTTCTGGAAAGGAGGAACTTCATTGTCCAGGGGCATGGGGACAATATTTGGAGGGAGAGAAGACTATCCACAGTTCCAGGCCTCCCCATACACCAGCAGTAACCTAGTTCCTGACTCACTAAGCTGCATGATAACATCTCCAGAAGGACGAGAGCCACAGGGCATGTAATAGTCCAGGGTTTATAAGCAGAGCATCACTTCCGATGCGACGTTTAGTCACAGCTATGCTTATATGTGCAGGCTGTCTGGTGCAAGTTCTCACACAGGAGCCTCAGGACCTGGGGTCACCCTTGGACTCAGTATCCTTCATTAGGGGCATGATTCAGTACCCCTTTCTTGTAGGGAGGGCAGAAGGTACCTACCGAAAGAATTTTCTGTTAGTCCAGCCTGGGTACACTGCCTACAGGTTCTTAAAAAGTGCAAATTTACAGCAGGTTTGTTATAAATATGGGCTGACTGCATCACCTCTTCTACCCTGAATATCACATCTCATGTAGTTACAAGAAAAGAAATGGTCATGCTGGGATTTCAGATGCAGGTCTCCAGCACCACCACCAGCCAGCCTAGCATGATTATGGCTTGTGTACAAATTGGGTAAAGAACAATATCAAATAGAAACAGATATTCAAAACACATCTCAGTATTCTATTGAGCGATGAAGTGTGATTTACTTGCATGGATTCCCTGTTTCAGCAGGTAATGATAAGAATGTCCAATAAACTAATTCATTATTCTTGTTTCACTGCAATGGATACAATATCAACTTAGAGATGAAGAACTGGTATCATTAGAAATTAGAGAAGAATTAGCAGAAGATAGTGGGACACATTATGATCAGCAACACTGAAAAACAAGAAAAACAGTTACTTAATCCCTTTTCAGCAAAGTACTTAATCTGTTTGTATTACTCTAACTGTGTGCATAGACATGCTGATGTCAGTGAAGTCAGTAGTACTTCTGTTTTAGTGCCTTGCTGAATAGGAGCCCAAAAGGACAGTGTGCAACAAAGTGTGGCTCATGATGTCGTGGAGGGAGGGAACATTGCCTTTAAAACCTACGATAATTAGCACCAAAAATAGATTTTGGTTTCCATGGTAAACATTGTTCCTAATCCGACAAGGCATTAATAACAGCTTTCTTTTGCTGTCATCTTTCTACTAGGTCCTTTTGCTTCAGGTTGACAACTAACATAACAGACAAGGAGAATATCAACCTGATGTACAGTTTTCCTTTAGAATGATCTCTGACAACCTCCATTCATGACAGGCAGGTTGAGTTAAAGCAGCTTTTGCTTCTCAAATTCTGTTACAGAATAGGCATGCTTCTGTTTCCTTGACCTGCATAAGTTTAGAGAACACTTCTGAGACCTATGAGAAAAAGAAAATTCAGCTCACCTCCCCAGACTAAAAAGAACACACGCAGAATACATACAGGAGAGAAACCACTGAGAAGCAGTGAGCTGAGAATAAAACAAACAAACAAAAACCCGAAGCCAAAGAAGCAGCAGCCTCAGCAGGGCACTAAGAAGGGAGGTTTTGCTTTCTGAAGCAGTCGAGTCTTAGAGCAGTTCTGAGTGTCCCAATTAAATTGCAGACAGCTGGTTACTTCACTGAAAAGAGAGGAGAGAAGGAGAAAAGCACAATTTGAGGTATGAAAGGGGCAATATTCTCTACTGCTGATCTTTTAGGGATTGTTTTGTGATGGGCAGGAGGCACTGGAAACCTTCCACCTGGGATTTATTCTTATTTGACAAGGATGATCCAACACTGGTGGTTCTAAGACTTTAACAGATATGGGAGAAAATATCATTGTAAGGGGTTGTTAAAGAGGTTGCAATGTTATGAGATGGTAATTGCACTTTGTCAAAATATACACTTTGTCAAAACAAATCCAGGTCAGCACATTCGTCCTTTGTGTTGCTAATGATGGTCTGGATGCCACAGTGCAGAACAATGTGTGTTGAACTCGAGGGACCTACAGGTGTAAATAAAGCTATGCTTTTACTTTTGTGAACACGCTGCTAGGCCCTGACCTTTGCAGTTTTGAAAACTAGGATGAGTTCATTTTTCATGGAGAGCTGCTAACAGCAAATGTCTAGTATAAATTGACCTAGAGTTTCATAATGTTCCTCACATTTTAACCTGTTTCAGATTTCTTTCTCAGATTTTTCTGTTTTCAGTATTTCTTTCTAGAGGGAATTCTCTCCCACATAGGTGGAACCTGGGTGGAGATATGAACCCATGCCTTAGAGTTGCCCAGATTCTATTTCCATTCAGTGCCTGCTCTCCTGGTTGCATCATTTTTTTATTTACAGATGTACACTAGAGAGTGAATGAAAAAAGTTTTCGCACTAGAGACTGTGTTGCAGGCATGCTATGAGAAAAGATCTGCATCTCAGGGAGAAAATATTACCAATGCTGGCATTGTCACAGAGGACTAAAGAGGTCAGTCTCCTAACTCAAAAATGTTTGTATATGGAGCTTGAAATTAAATATAGCGGGTGACCTCCAAAAGGTCTAAGCAGTTGCACGCCAAGTGTGGAAGGTCATGGCAAAAGTGAAAATTATTAGCTTAAATTCTAAAGTAAATTTCAGAAGTGAGAGCTAGCTGGACTGCATCTCTTAATTAGCTGCAGGTCACTTTAGAAAATGGGTTCTTAATTTTCTTGAAATTTAACCCAGCTTACCCACTTGCTCATCAGACTGCCTGAATAACTAGACTATCAAGCATGTTGTGGGCAAGCTCTCCTCCTCTCTTCTGTTGCACGTTTCGCTTTACCTCAGCAATTAAATATTCGTTGGACAAGAAAGAGGTTAAGGAAGTCGTATGTGACAGAGGAAAGCTAGGTTACTGCTCCAGTGGTTATTTAATTAGTTAAACAAAGTTGGACAGTTTCAGAGGACACAGCTGAGGAGATCTAATAAGCTGTTGACTTGGCTACTCTGCTGGAATGACAGAAAATTTGTGTTGGAGTCTCTTGTTCATATTAAGCAGCATGAGGACAGAGAGTGAGTCTTTTGCAAATGAATGTCCTAACCACTGTGTGCTATGGAGACGTAACTTGTGAGAAAAGGATTTCAATTGATTTATAAAATCAGATCTACTTGGAGGGTTGGTCTGGAAGTTAAAGATATGTCAAATGCAATTGCTAACAACTAAATTCTGTATTTTCTTGGTAGGTTAAGATGAGATCCTCATGTAGATGAAAATGGAGCCTGTCAGCAGCGTTTCACTTCAAATGCTAATTTGTAAATCATATTGAAATTCAACAGAGTAGTTGTTTGGAATGCATTGATAAAATGCCTTGGGAAGACTATATACGAGTAATCTGATGAGGATTCTATTAGAAAGGGATGAAAAGGACATCCTGTTGCTCTTTATAGTGTATAATACTGTTTTTTATGGATTTAAAACTGCCTAATGGCTTTTTCCTATAAGGGATTCATCACCTGTTCGATCATTTACACTCTGGTTAACAGTGCTGCAGTATCATCTACATGCTATAAAAATTGCTCTAGTTTAGTAAAGTCTATCACACTTTGATTTATTCTTCCAAGTATCTTCTTGCTGATATTTTTCCAGCCTACCAAAAAGGTGTGCAGAGAGGTTCTCAGAGTTGTTTCCAAGCGCTAAATCTCCAGAGATGAGTATTCTAAGGAAATGGGCAAAAAATCTGTCACATTTAAACTGCGGCATCTCTGTGTTCATGAAAGTGAATGACATACAGAAGTGAGAAATGAGATTTTCTGCTGATGCAAAGATGAGACATGGGACTATCAGAGGAAATGGGACTCATATTACTGTATGTAACCTCATAAAAACTAGGTCATATTTTATCCAATGCAGGAGACAATAGTTTAAAGCAGGAGGTGACCCAGTGCTCCAGAAATGTCTTAGACTCCCATCAGCCACAACATTGTATTTCTTTAGCAATCAGCAGTTTTATTACGAGACCTTTTTCTGATTGCCCTGATCTTAAATATCTTCCAGACTGAGGAGGATGCTGAAAAGTGAATGACCAAAGTGATGAGAGAATAAGGCAGTGCAGGAGGGCTCAATAATTGCCATGGGTTTGTAAGTTTTCACCCTTCTAGATCATTGATTCTATCGTAGCTTGGAAGAGACAAAAAATTTTCACAGGATGACATTAAGTTGTCTTTGGGAGATGTCATGAGCATTCTCAGTATATTTCCTATCTGTTAGAAAAGAGATGTCCCCATGTCAAAACCAACATTGCAGCTTGCACCATCTGCAGAAACACAAACTCAACAGAACCAGATTTCCAGCCCTAGAGAAGAGGTTTTTGGAAGACTGGGAAAGCAGCAGTAAGAAAGCCTGAAGGCACCTGTTCTGTCAATGTGGGTAGTGTAATGCTGTGTTCTATCTGGGAGCTGTTGTGGAAAAAAAAAAAAGAAACCAAAAAAAAAAAAAAATCAAATGTATCTTTAAAAAATGGTATAAACCAAATCAGGGCTGATAAAAATGATCATGATGACCTACGAGCAGTTTTGATTACTCAGCTATTTTCCCCACACATTTCCATTTCTTAATGTGCTTGTTTTAAGAATAATATTTCTTTTTTTAATGAGGTCACGGGGGACTAACGGTGGTTAACATGGGGAAGTACATTCTGCGACAGAGTAAGTTTCTCATATATAATGCAGAGGGTGGATCTTTGAGGTAAGGGCCAAACTATGTAGTGATGATTTATACAGCATGGATGAAATCAGATAATTTCAATGATATTCATACCAGCCATCTCAGACTGTTAGACAAGTAGGCTAGCACTTTTCAACCAAAGTAACTCTGGACAAGTAGTTTTCATTTCAGTAGGTTTACATCTCCACTTCCAGCACTGTGCATTAGTGCATAAATATGTATAGCCTGGGAGACTGGTGTTGTATGTATCTAGACGCTCTGATCCCATCACTTTCTGCTGTTTGACAGCACAAGCCCGCGCCCTCTGCCCTCGGCTGAATCCATCCACCGTTCGCTGCTGACAGCTCCTTGTGCTCCATGCGTGCTTTGCAGGATGGCTGGAGAGACAGCCGAGACAGCAAGACACTGAACAAATCACTGGAATTTAAGCAATGGCCAGGCATTAAGAAAACAGTATCACAAATCGCTGAGCTTTCAGCATTGCCAGAAAAACTGCTAAACATTTTAATGGTTATTGCCTGACTGCCGTTGCTTCCCTCTGCAGATTCATTCAGCCCTTTCTACACCTTGTCCTGGAAATCAATCTGCTTCTTAAATTCATTGTTCTTCCTTACTTCAGTGGTCACCTGGATGACTTATCATGTGTTTTTTGTTCTTTTTAAAATGCCCATTTGTTTTCTTTTTCGCTGTGTTTCACATTTTTCGGGTCCAGGCGTATATTTTGTTCTAAGTCTTCCTTAGAATAATGTATTTATTTATTAATTCAGCACCATCCTCATGATCATTATTATTATTATTATTATGTGTTGTGGATTAGCTAATTTTATTGTGTTGATAAGAGTGAAGAACATGAATTTTCAGTCCCCTTCGTTTTATTTGAAAGAAAAATCTATATTATTTATCTATATAGCAGACACAACTGTTAGGCATTTGATTTTTCTTCTGTCTTCCCCCCCCCCTCCCCCCCCTCCCCCCCCCCCCCAGATGAAAACTTAGCAAAGCCAGCATCTGTGAACTGCATTTCAGTCTTTGAAGGGCCTTCGGGACCAGAAATCCTAAGGACCAAGAAGAAGTCCTGCACCAAGGACCTATTATGAAATTACTTCCATATAGTACTCCCTTCCTGACTCCAGAGAAAGGGAGATGCTTATTATTGCTCTCAGCTGATGGGATTACAGCTAGATTTTAAAAGGATTTGAAGACCAAATTTAAAATTTTAGGAAGCTGAGTAAGATGTCTGTGTGAAGTCAGAATGGATTCCCTCCACCATCCTTGGGAAGAGAAGCGACAGCCAGAGGCTGATCAGGGCTGGGGCAGATGAGAGGCCTCCTCTGCTCTCAGCCGTCCCCAGATAGGTCTGAACGCTGCTCAGATCTGGCATACTGCATGGGCACTTTGGGGTTTCTGGAGGGTACTCTGGTGCATTATAGAGCTAAGGAGCTCTGCTATACTGTGGAGGAGTCATGTTTAAGTGTGGTCTTAATCTGATTTTGAACAGACTGGAAAGATTTTTTCTGTATCTCAGGATAGCACTAATTACTGATTTACAGAGTCCCTCTCTTTTGTTAGACTTGTGACATCACGTACAAAAAGGGGCCAACTTTTCAGCTGTCAGAGCCACACTCCAGACCTGGCTTAAGGATTTCCTCTTGACTGGAGACTGCTCAAGTTCAGTACCTCGCTCTGCGGGATGTGCCCAGACAGGTTAGCCTGCTGCAACTCTTTCTGTGGTGGGGGAGCCAGAATCTTCTGCCAGTGAGGGACAGTAAAAAACCAACCAAACAAAAAAACCCACCTTTTTTCCAAACCCCAGGTTAGTTTTTATTTTACTTCTGATTTTGTTTTGTTAAAAAGAGAATGGACATTTTCCAGCCAACACCATGAAAAACCTTTCAAGATTTCTCTCTTTATGCTTTTCTCTTTATGCTTTTTGCTCAGGTACTCAAGCTTTGAGCTGTATTGCAAAGTATCAGAGTTTCATGGGAGAAAATTGGGGGAGAAGATACCTGCCACAGAGTAGAATAGAGGACCCCAAGGATAGGGCTTTGGGCACAGTAAGAAAGGGATACTGGGAAAACTAGGAAGTATACTTGGGTTAACCGGTCTGTAAGAAACTATCTTCTCTTGCTTTTTAAAGGGGAATCAATTGCACCTGTGGCAAGAGACTTACTTCCTCTTAATGCAGGTGTGGGTTATAAGTGCTCTTCCCATGAATCTTATTTCTTCAGATAAGTGGGGAGGTTGCAATACTAGAGAAGACTTGATGTTTCCTGGGAACTAGAAGTTTTTTTGATCCATGTAAGTATGGTTTACAGGAAAAGATAAGTGGATTGTTAGCCTAGCTGTTTTAGCTTTATGCCTGCTTAGGTGTCTGAGGAGGAGATAGAGAGCAATAGAGTGAAATAATAATGGGAAGGAGTTTGGTTCTGTGTAAGGTAATAGTATAGAGATTTGGAAAAGCTAGGGACGAAGTATAGGGTAGAAAAATGAGGAGGAAAATAGATATCTGGAGTTGGTTGTTGATGTAAAAGTGATTTCTTACATGATAAAATTTCAAACTTTTAAAAATGTTTCAATTCTATGAAGTGTTATTAAGAAGTTTTCAAACTTAAGAGGAAGGAGAGGAAAAAGGCCTAAGAAGCTCTAAAAATGATTTCTCAGGAAAGTAAATTGTATCTTTTGAAAGTGAATAATTCTGGAAAGGCATCCAGAGGAGCTAAGAGGTTTTAAAAGGAAGTCTGCATTCATACACTTCTAGCTATCATCCTACAAATGTAAAGAGCAGCCCAGCTCCTATTGTATCTTTAGCTCTCAAAAGCTTTTGTGCCTTGCTGATTAGCATGGCGTCTCTGTGTGCATTTGGAATACAGTGCGTAATGAGCATACTGTATGAGCAGCTGCCTTTTATTTAAGGTATGTGGTTGCAGATCAGATCTTAATTATGTTCCTGTATGAAAGAATAAACTACAAACAAGGTTATCCTTAACTGACTTCTATGAAAAAGGGGAAAAATCCCTGTGAGCAAAACACTTGCTTTTTTTTTTTTTTTTTTTTTTTTTTTTTTTTTTTTTTTAAATGGAATTCCAGGTGATGTTGTTAACTCTCTCTTTTTTTTTTATTACCATTTTTAGAATATATGCATGTTTTCCTAAGGCTTAAGCTCCTGGAGTCAGGTGAGAATAGCCATTTTATCATTTCTAAATATATGATGTAGCTCTTAAGGTTATTTAAGCAAACTTCTAAGCTGTGATGTCTAAAAGCTCAAGTCTTTTGACCTTTTTCTATTTAGTGAGGGTGAGTGGGAGAGGAGTCAGGGCATTTATCAGTGAGCTTTGAATGTTTGGAAGTAGATATCCTGTTCCTTGGTTGTGTTTCCTGATGTGACACTGTTGTTTTGTTTTGTTTTTTGAGTGCTCAACTGGAGATTTTCCCATGGAGTTGCCTGATGTTCATCTCTGTGGGAAGGTTATGACTTCAGAGTCCTCCAAAATGATGCTGACCACTTTCAAAAATTTTAGATGCCCTAAATATTTTCAGGGGCAAAGGCTCTAGTTTTAGTGATAAAAGTCAAATTACTTTTTCCCATGCTACTTCAGCCTGAGCTAAGCACAGTGTTTTGAAGCCCATGTCTCTGGGTTATCATCAGGTTGGGTGCATGCATCAGGCAGCGCTGCAGGAAAAGCTGGTTGTGTTAGAGCTCAGACAGATAAAGCAGTAAGAAGTGAACGCCTTCCGAAATAGCATCCACTGAGCATCCTGTGAGCAATGCCTTGCTTGGCTTTAACTGGCAGGTGCAGTTTTTGCTTGCTGTGAAAGATCTTTGTCCTCTTTTTGATTACTTAAGTGAAAGTTCAATTTTAATTGGTTTATAGGGGGCTAATAAAATGTATAGGCATTGTGTGGGATATAAGCAGCAAGTGTTGGATGTATATGATCAGTTAGGCTTCTTATGAGCAACTGTTTAGGCTATGGTAACTATTAAAATACCTACTACTTGTTCAGTGTCCCTCACTAATCACTGACAGTAAGAAGTGTGATTGTTTTTATGGCTTTTTTTAATAAATGAAGTTGGTGTTTTTCAGTAACTTTTTTTAAAATTTCCAGTTAGAAATAGAACTGTGAGACAACTGGGCCCATAAAGGAGGGGAAAAAATGGCTGAGTGAAAATCAGCTGGCAGGTGAGATGCTCCCCCTCCCCCCTGCCCTGTGAATCTGATCTACGTGAAGGTCTTTGACTCTCAAATATGCGCAAAACTTAGTTTATTTCAGCATATATGTCCATTTCTATATCAGCTCTTAAATGTATCTTAACTGAAATCTTTCAGTCTCCTAAACTTATTGGTGTTATGCCTCATTTCTGTTAACAATTAAGCTTACCTAAATAATCATTTTTTAGTTAGTTTGGCTTTAAAACACTTTCCCTTACAAACCATAATGTTCCTCAGGCGTTTTGCAGTTGTTCAAGTCAACTGACAGGCAGTGTGGCTTTAACAGCCACAGCAGATACAATTTTCAGTGCTGCATCTTTGCGAGTAGACTTTTTTCCCCCATCTTTCCTAATCCAGTTTTGTTGTCTGCTGAGATACTATGTTTTTAGGATAAAAGTTCTTTGTGGTATGGGCACCACCCACACACAATGAATATACTAGATGTGTAGAGAGAGGCTAGAAAGTGAAAGGTGCAGTAGGTCCAGTTTAGAGAGGTATTCCCCCCCACCCCCTTTGTGCATGCGCATGTTTCTTTGTTGTTCTCAGAGCCAGATCTCAGCTGCTTTCCTCAAACTGGGAGAGCTATGCCAAATTACATCAGCTGAGGATCAGACACGCTCTTTCTTCAGTATCTCTGTTCAGAGATGATGCCTTTATGGTGCCTCTGAAGTGGGAGGTACTGCTGCAAACAGCTTTCTGTGATACAATGTCAAATTCTCAAAATGTCAGATTTACTTGTGTGTGTGATGGTGTAATTTGGCTTCCTGCTGTGCAAATGAGAGGATTAATTTCCATAATATACAGATTAGCAGTGCAGTTGGTCTTTCTCCATCTCTCAGGACAAATTAGCGGCTGTGGGTGACAGCAGCCAGCTTAGTCTCCTTTTGTCTTCCCAAAATAGCCCATTGATAAAGATACTTTCCCGCAATTAAATAACACTAGATGCCAAATTGGTGTTGTCTCTTCCTGCTGTATTCCCTTCTTTGTTTGCCTGGCCTACAGGAGTCAACTGAGGCTTGAAGTGTTTCCTAGAAAGTCATGGCTATGATAGTCATTCACTGAGCAGACAGCAGGGATGGGTCACAGGTGCTCCACTGCAGCCTGTGAATCCTAAGCGATATATACCATGCTATGCTGAACAATGAACAGCTGAAGCAGAGGCGCATGGTCCCCTCTACAAACTCTGCTGTGGAGACTGTTTCCCCTGAGGAACATGGCAAACAGCTGGGGGCAGTCATATTTTAAGCCACCTGGAGAAAGTATTGCAAAATGTGCCTTGTCAGAGCCCTTAATATTCCTCGGGTGAGTTTACAGGTAGTCCCTGGACATAGCTGAAGACAACAAACACAGAATTCCCATGGGTCCTGAGGTGAGAGCCTCTTGTTATTGTGTACCAGGTCTTAGATTCACATCTAGAGTCTTGTGCAAAGTCAACAGCTTTCTTTTTTTAATAGGAAAGTCTGTTATCTTGGTTGTAAGCTGTCAAAGCAGAGAGCTTGTATCTAGGGCTGAGCAAAGAATATATAGTTCAGTTTGGTACTTCAGACACTGGAGGGCTGTGGAAATAAAGGAATCATCTCTCTGTTTTGTTCCTTTAGCCAGATCCACTGTGGAATTTTACTCAGCTGGGAAACTCTGAAGGTTTCTGTTCAAGTCAACTGTAGTTGCAAGTACACATGTTTACTTGCATAAAGCAAGTTACAGGATCAGGACCATGTTTTTTCAAGCTAGGCAGAGGTATACAAATGTATCCACATTCTTGAGGAATTACTGTCATGTATCATGTGTAGCTTCTGTGATAATCAATACTATATTCTCAGAACATCAGTGTGTTTGGGGGTTAATACCCTGGGGAGAATTTAGGTTATTCCACTGAACTTGAGATACCTCCGAAAGTTTCATTAGTGCAAGGAGATCTGCATTTGGCCTTTCATCTCTTAATTGTTCCATAAAATACCATAGGCTCTGCTCTGTGTCTATCTATAAATAATCAGACTTAAAAGAGGGATGAGAAATAAAATGCTGATCTCAGTTATGGTGTCACCTACCCTGATGGTGAAACTGCCTAGGATTCAGTGCTATTTGGTGAAATACCAACTGAATGCACCACTTGCCCTTGTGATTCTGATTTCTCCCTTGGTTAAACATGTCTATGATGATGTATAAATAAAATGAACAGTGCAATTTCAAGCTTGACTATGATACAGAATAACACAGTTGTAGGCAAGCTGTCATGTTGATCTGCCAGATTCATTTCCAGGAGAGTTCAAACAAGATGTTACAAACTTGGTAGGAGAAGGCAGATGTCAGCTCTTAGGGAGGACAAAGATCCCAGGGCTTATTGACTTCCTAACTCGGTGGAGGCAGGAGTCAAGAGCTGCATCCTTTTATAGATGCACTCTCCCTCCAAACTGTGATTCCAGCTTCCATCTGTCCTTTGATATTACAAATCTGCACAAGTGCCACTGTAGGCGCTTGTCCAATGAGCTGCTGTCTCCTGCAATTAGAAAAAATTGTTTGTTTAAAATCTGAGAAATGCATTCTTGTAGCATGCACAGTTCAGCAGTGGAATGCATTGCTCATTTATGCCAAGAACTAAACAGTGGTGTGGGGATTATTTTGTGGGTGTTTTTTTAATCAGATTGAAAATTCTATGTGGTGTCCTGGCTACTCTGTAGCCAATGATAAGTCACCAAGGGTTACTATACTTTTGCGGATAGAAAGAAATTTACCAGTGGGAGTCGGGACATTAAACTGTCCTTTAACTGTATTTTCCAAGGCTTCTTACAACTTGCTCTAAAGCCTCTGGTGCTGGTCGCTCTGAAAAGCTATAGGACTATATTGATTGTGAGTCTGACTCAGGTGGGTGATGCCAGTTCCTCTGAAATGGTAGTTTTCCCTGGCACTTGGTAGAGCTGGCAGGGACTAATTGCTAACAATATCAGGTTCAGTATCATTTCTGATGCTGATGGGTGACAATACCTGCTTGGGCCTGGGAGCTCCCTATTCCCTCCTGGTGGCCTGCACCAAAGTGTGGGAGCAAAGGAGGGCAGGGAAAGAATGCATATAAAGTAGACCATAACATGTGCTTCTTGTGTGTAAGTTTTTCTATGTCTAGCGATGCAACCATGTCACTCTCCCTAGTTTGGAATACAAAGTTCTTCAATATGCATACTTTGCCACAGAATGCTTTTCATAGGCTCTTGTATTTGCAACTGAAGGACATTGAATTTGGCTCTTCTAGTTGCATTTTTTTAAACAGGCAAACATTATGAATAATTTATCATTAACTACAGAAAATGTCATATTTTCATGCTTGATATAATGACATTGCATGTAATTTCCATCTTTTTATGTACTCATTCTGGACTTGTTGCAAGGAATAAAAACAAATGTGCTTACATCTGCCTTTTTATATAGGTATGATATTTCTGCTGTAATGGCTCCAGGAACTGCAGTCTCAAAAAGTGTCACTGCTATGCTTGAGACTGCTATTACTGAATTCTTTAGCATATGGTTCTTCTTGATGGTTGGAACTCGTGGAATAATTCAGTAAGATTCAGAAATGTTTTTGTGAATGAGAAAGATGTGTTTACTGTTTTTCAGTGGGGTCTTTATTATTGTCTTGGCAACCGCCAGTTTCTCGGTGAAAACATCCCCAGCATGAGAAGCTAGTTGACTCCAAACAGCCATGCTGAAATTGTGATATCTGCTAGTAATCATTCCTTATCTATTTGATTTAAAATTGTGGATCATCTGCAGAAGGATTCATCTGGGCTGTCTTAAATGATCAAACAGCTGTCTAGTCTAAACTGCCTGATTGGACTCCCTCTGCCATTGGTGGAGAGAATTAAGCATTTTCAGAGGTCAATCCATCCTAATTAATCTCTTTCTAGAGGCTCTTATTTCTCTCCATCAATTGTGTACCAATAAACCACCACACTTTTTAAGATGGCTAAATTTAGCTAAGACAAATCTAACTCCATGTGAAAGAGCAGAAGTCCTAACAAGTGGCTTGGGGGGGGGGGGGGGGGGGAAGAGAAGAGAGCATTACTAGCTGTGAGTAGTGAAGCTGTATTGAATGGGTTGCAAACAATCCATTGCAGGAAAATGGTTTATAAAGCTAAGGTGGGCGATACTCTGAATAAGGAGTTACTGGACCCAAAAGTCCCATACTCCAAAGTCTGTTCATAAACAATTTTCTAAATATATGCATATGTTTCCATGGCTGTGCTCGTTCAGAGTCCTGCCATGATTACTGTGTGCATTGTCACTGTGTTAGTAGCTGATTGTGACTTTGTACAGTAACAGGGAAATGCTGCATGTAGCTTGGAAATGGTGTAACCACATTACAAATGAATCAGGGCAGTGCTGCTGTAAGAGAATGTTACTGATCTGTAGCTGGGTCTTGTGTCTCTGCACAGCTCTGTATTGCAGTGTGCCTCTGTGTACTCCTCTGACTTTTTCTGTGTGACCTGGATGAAGTATGCTGTGGCCTCTCCTTTCTGGTCCCAATATAGTATTAAGAAAAAGCAATAATTATGTGAAAGAGCTATTTCAACTGGCTTTATTTTTCTTTTCCTTCTTTAGAACAATGTAAGTGTGGTTCTAAAAGGCACACATACTGCTTTTCCATCAGCTTTGGAGGCAGTAGTCATTGTAGAGTCATTACTGACACTGGAGGAAAAACAGAAGGCTCATCCAAGACAGCTGTGCCTGGCATCACCTAGGGATACATGGTAAGAGAGGCCTTAGCTACCTGATCTATGCTGGCTGTGTAGCTTCTGGGCTAGACTTCTGCTTGTGTTTTGCCATTCTGAAGTGGTGACAGTACAAGACTGGTGATTCTACACCTGCCTGTGTTGACGTGACTAGATGGTCTTTGCCATAAAGAATTTACAGTTCATGGTAAACACAGAAATGGCTCCACCTTCTGTGGAACAAGACTGCAACAGAGGTTACATGGACTTGCCCAATGTTTCAGTAAGAAGCTTAACCAGCCCTTACTGGTTGCTCTGTTTTCCAGAGGGCAGGGTGGACTCTCAAACTGGCTCTGTACGTCTTGTCTCAGCACTTGATGTGGTATGAAAAACCACAGAGGCAGAAGACCTGATTCCAGAGCGAGGTCTTTCACTGCACAAAAATAAGTCTTCAGCAATGCAACTGGATGTTTTTCCCCTTACACAGCAACAGTGATAAACAGATGTTATCTCTCTAACTGTATCAGTCTAACCACAGACGTGCTCATTGGAAGTCCTGCTCCTTTCTTTCCCAATGCACAATTCTCTAATACTTGTGTTGAGCAAGATCTTCAAAAGGTGGGGCTCTAGTAGGCACATGTATCTTGCCCTTGACAAAGCCAAGCTAGAAAAGGGAAGTGACACTCCAGATGGTAAGCAAAAACATGTGGTGTTTAGCTCCCATCTCAGTCAGGATGGAGTATTTATCTAGTGATCTTTTACTCGCATGGTTTACATCTTCAGTTCTGTGCCAGTTGTCTCTAATTACAATCTAATTAATAAAATGTTTGAGATTTTTTTCTAATGTCAAAAGTTTTCTACTCAAAGAAAAAACTTTTATTGTTGTTTTCTGCAAATCCATGTGAGTATTGATAACATTTTTATGGCGTGGGGAGGAAATCCTAAAACAGAAAGACAGTCTGAACGGAAGAAAATATTTTGAAAACATTATTTTAATTGAAGTATTTTCTACTTGTGTTTATTTTATGACAGATGGATAGTTATGATTTTTTCACATGTTATATCAAGGCTTGCTATAATTGTTGATAGAAGTGTGACTATCATGTACCAACAGATCAAGAACTCTCACTAGCAGAAGTTGTAGGAAGTAGTCTTATATGCATATATGTGCATGCATGCATTTTCTTACTGGTTCTGACTGCAGTGAGAAACTCTGACAATATTCCGTAGAGAATAAGGTCTGCCTGAGAGGACCTGTGTGGTTTTTGGCAAAACTTTCCTATTAATGATGGTGGAGGGGGAAAAAAAAAAAAAACAGCTTAGCACCTTTTAGTTTTAGTCTGAAAGGCATGAGAAATGTTATTGTTTATCCTATAGCTCTATCAATATACTCCCTTTCAATCCACAGTAGTCTGTGGTTCTAGTATCAAAAAATCCGTGTCCTCTGAAGGCCCAGCTTGGACAGTCCTTGGCATCACTTCTTTAAGATTGGGGTGGTGGTGGTGGTGGGGTTTAGTCTCTTTGCTCCTTAGCTTTGCATTTTAAATAACAGATGCACTGTTATTCTTTACTTCTTGAAAATGAAAAAGGAGTTATTAAGGAAGTGGTGATGCTTTTGCTATTCTATGCATATGATAATCTAGCGTTAGAAAGTTATTTTAATAAGTGTTCAACAGCTTCCTGTGGGATGTGGATACTTCCTACTATCCTACCGAACCCTTCATATGTATTCTGTGGGAAGGATTGGTACTACTTCCTAATACAGAAATGTTTCTAGTCTGAAATGCAATCTATAGGTCAAGTCAAAGAAACACTAACAAGAAAGCATAGGGATGATTATATGCAGAACTATGCTGCTTATGATACAAATTAGACCTTTGTATTACAGCTCTGCTCCCCTATTTCTTGTAAGAGACAGCTTTAAGCCTGCCTATATTGTGCTGAGAATCACCAGGTGGAGTTATTGCACACATTTTAGAGGTTATTTTTCTGAGTACATAAGTACTGTTAAAGACAGTTACATTAGTTTTCATTTTGTGACATAACTTCTAACTGCAGGGCATACTGTAATATGTGAGGGAGAGTATTTTCCTTCTTAAACTCTAGCTAGAGTCTTCTCTGTTAGCACATGAGAAGTAGGCAGCAATAGCTGGTTGTGTCTTAAGACAATTGTCTACGTGTTGCTTGCAATCACTCCTGTTCTAGGATTGTGTATATAGTGTAAGTAAACACCTTGCCTAATGTATAAACCTGGTCTGCACATCAGAGAAGCTCATAAAGGTGAGGGAATATGCAGGTAAAGGATGAGATGTTTCTGATGGGGAAGTTTGGGCCACTTTTAAGTGTGGAAGAGGAGAGAACCAGGAGTTAAAATCAATAGGGAACCCAGGAAGGGGGAAACAAATGGATGGAAGATGCTAGCAGCCTGAAGGAGGAGAGATGAGAGGAGTAACATGCAGGGTAATTGTACAGAAGAGAGATAAAGGTAGGTGGAAGTGGGGCATGCAGGCAAATTCTGTAGGGAATATCGAGGTGAGTGTAAAAAAGGATAAAGAAACAGAAGAAAAGGCATGAAAAGATGGGTGATGTAATACAGAAGAGAAACATGCTAAGGGCCCTGGGGCCTGTGGCAGACAGGTAGGTACAACGTAAACTTGGAAAATGCTGCAGGGAGAACAGTCATCTTGCCAGAGCATACTTCAGCAACTAGCAATGGAGAACAGGCAAGAACATGACAGGTGTCTATCACCAGCAGGGTCCCTGCCACGGGGATGCTGGAACGGTATCTATTGGAATCTAATGAAGGGCATATTGATTAATTAGGAATCTGCATGCACAGTTATAGCTATTTTGTCTGAATGTCAGTAACATGATGTGAATGTCTTTAAATGTTAAAATATTCCTTAGATGGTAATCACACATGTTTCTTTTGCTCTCTGGAGTCAATTCAGTGAGATCTGACTCATAGACAGAGTGATCTTTCAAAGTCAAGCTGATATTTAAACAGCACTTGATATCAGCCCTGCAAAATCTAGAATAAATACCCATTAAATGAAGGTACTCAGTCACACTCTAAAATGGATAAACACTTACAAATACTTAAATAATTAAGGAATAATTAATAGGAATTAACTGATTGCTTATTCATTGAAAACATAGTGAGTGGATGAGGGAATTCTGATGTCTGTCCACCTTGCAAATAAAAGCAGGCACAAGTTAACAAAGGCAGAAATCAAAGCAAGAAAATGTTCAAACTCTGAGTAAGTAAGTAACCTTCACCGGAGAGCTTACTGTAGGATATGTACTCTCTGTAGCTTCTAGGCACCCTATTCTCAACAAGTGATTTGGACTTAATACAGATTTGCTCAGAGAAACTGTCATGTGGCATGAAACAGGTCAGTCCTGAGGATTGTATCGATTGTCTCTTTAAATTTATAAACCTTTAAAATGCCCTGTGGGACAAACTCTCAATTTCTAAAAGAAAACCACAGTTTGGAAAGGGTGGTTCAAGCCAAAGTACTTTCCTGGATTAAGATCCTGGACTTTGAGTTTACCACACAGATAATATCCTACATAGAAACTTCCTAGAGATGCAGAGATTTCCAGACCAGTTTAGAGAATTATGGCAAAAATGGAAGTACTCATCCTATGTAACAGGCAATTGTGTAGTCCATAGAGTAAGTTGGCTTTAACACAGTGAGTTGTGGGTGTAGAAGCTTGAACTGTTAGTGGGTCAGCCACCTCAAATTTATAAATGGTCATTTAATAATAGATGTGATATGCTTCTTTTAATATTCATCTGTGCTTTGGTCAAACCAGACTGTATACCCTGTAACTCACTGGAATGGTAAGGAAAGAAGTGCTGTTCTTCCCTATAGCATAAGAGACCTCCTGGATGCTCCCATTTTGTAGTCACAAGCTCCACTTTTTTAACCTAAAACTGCAGGACCTAAGAGAGGAGAAATTCCACATAGCACTGTTATACTACTGGGTTGATGGACACAGAAAAGAGGATGAACAGTACCCTAAGAAATACATAAAGACTTGAGGCAGAATAAATTCTGTTTGTGGATATTCTCTCCTCTTGTGCTTTTCTCAGATGACATTTTGTCCTCCTGTTGCTAAACTGATATTGCAAGAGATTACCTATTGTGAAGCTGGAGAAAGAAATACTGCCACTGGCTGCTGTCACTTACCTTTCTAGGAGTTAAGGTCACTATGACGAAGATTAAGGAGAGGGAAAAATTCAGGACAGAGGAAATGGCTAAGTAGAAAAAAATGACAGCCCTCTGTCTAGGAAGATTCTCTTATGAATCCAAGGAAAGGTGCTAATCAAAGGAGTGATTATGTACAGATACTTGTGTTGCAAGAGAAGATAATTAGCTGTGCAAGCTGGCAAATCTTTCTAAGAGGACATGCCGTGGGGTCTGAATCATGACTAATGATCTTTTCACATTATTGATATGAATGCAAGGCATGTTAACATCCCTGCCTCTTTACCATCCAGTAGATGGATGTACATTTCCTAGCAGCATCTCCTCATAGGAAGATGTGGAGAAGAGCAGAAATCTCTTAATTCCACTAAAGGCTTCACTGTGCTGATATAATTTAGCTAGGAAATTCTGTGATTTCTCACTGGTGTGTGGAAATGCAATACAATATCCTGATTATCATTTTTCCTTTTTTAAGGAAGAAAAAGTTTGTACTTCAGCCACCAAATTGGTTAATCCACATGCCTATAATCTGCTTGCAGAAATCCCCTAGATATGAGATGCTTTTTCAAACAGTAAAAAGGGACTTGCGATTTCTATATATTTACATTTTTAGAGCACTTTTCACACAAGGCTGTCCAAAAGCTTTATATTTAAACCATTCAGTTGTCTCTGTTGACACTAATTATGAGTTGTATCCAGTGAGGTCACTTACTTACCCTTTGGGTTGCTAGTTGTTATTACAAGCACATTTTGTGTGATGGTCCATATGGGAGAGTAGAGTTAAATATTGTCAGACTAGATCAGTCTTGAGGTCTCCAGCATCTATACACTGGATTTGACAGTGATGGGTGATGCTATTTTCAGAAGAAGGCATAATAACTTCCACCATGAGAAATATTCCTCAATTTGCCTATTAAGTATCCCACTTAATCCTCAGGTAAAGAAGGACTGCCTTTGCCCTTGATGTTTAAGATTTTCTATTTCTCCTAATATTTAAGTCTTGTATATCTTCGTGAATGTGCAGTCTCTCTGTGAATCTTTCTCACATCTTGTCCTCACTGATATTCAGTGGCAGTGACAGCATCTCAACCACTGTAATCATACCTATCCTCATATTATGAGAAAAGGAGAATAGAATTCCAAATGTAAGTTACTGAAATGACCGATTATGACTTCATATTTCTTGATTATACCTTGCCTTATTTGGTTTTTTTTCTAAAATAAACTTCCTCAACCTTAAAAAACTATTCATCTAGGAGTGCTCACAGGCTGCTATTGTCTTCCTTTTTAAAATCCTTTCTAATGCTGCCATATCACTTAGGAATGGAATGAATAGAACAGTGAACACATAACAGAGGCTATACAATTTATATATTTAATTGTTGCTTATTCTCAATCATATCTGACATACAACCTAATATTTGCTTCTTTGGCTACAGTTGATCAGAGGTTGTATGTGAGCTGTCATTGACAGAGAACTAGTGTCTAGGGGAGTGGCGTTAGGACATCATGAATAAAGGCAGAGAGAAAAGTAGCAAAGGTTTTACTGAATGGATGTGGGAAGAAAAGAGGAGAGATGTATATAAGCAATAGTTAAGACCAGTAAATCAGCATCTTGAGGTCCATGCATATTTTAATGGAATATATGATTTGGAAGAAATATTGTAGAAGTAAGCCTTACCTCTTAGGAGAAGAAATCTAACTGGAATTCTGAAAAGTTTATTTAAAGCTTACACTGCCTTACAGTGTAATTGTGTTAACTTTGGGGCCTTCTGCTTAAAAGAGAAGAAAGAAGTAAAGACATATTACAAACTGAAATACTGCAAGCAATATTTCTTAAAGGGGTCATGTGAAGGGGGTCAGACAAAATAAGAAGGATTTTAGCTGGTGACATAAGAAATTTTTTCTAGCCCTGTAGTCATAGGAGGTATGTAAAAGTCATCAGCAGGCCTGTTCTGGTGGGCTTTTCTACTTCTGGAGGATGGCAAATTAGGCAGGCTTGTATTTTTGGGATGATATCAACTGATAAGAGACATGCAAAACAACTGTCTATAGTTTTAATCTCTGAATAGCTTTGGCATCTGCAGTTGCCTTCAAAGCTTGAAGGGTTCTGTCCAAATGCAATTCATGCTCACATATATCAAGTAAGAATGAGTAATCATGGGAGATCCAGTACAGTGAGCACAACAGGTCATTCTGATCTCAGAAAAGTGTCACAAGTTGACACAAACCTTGCTATGAAAAACTGTCATATCTGACCCATTTCACCAGAGGTCAGGCACCAAACATTAGGCCAACTGAATATCACTAGTTTGCTTTACTGAGAGCAATATGAGGTAACCTCCTTCCCTCCTCCCAACCCTGACCTCTCCAGCCCCTTTTTTCCTCTTCAACTAAGATCAAATCTTATTTAGTATTATAAGAAATAGTATTGCTATGAGGCACTGTTTTCTTCCTGTGATCCAGTGGCTAGTTCTAGGGCACTGGTGAATAGTAACAACACAAACTAAGACTGTTACTATTAAGGCTAAACTTGCAATACAATAGTCTGCATAGAAGTTATAAATTAAAAGCTGTTGAAAATCTGTTCAGTCTAGTCAACAACTACAGGCAAACTCCACACCTGATTTTGATGTGCATGTAATCTTCACACAAGCTACTTTTAGCTTCCCTGAATAGTTTGAAGAGGTTTTCCTTTGTTGTCTTTTTCTAATTGTTGAGTGAAACAACATTGGATGACTGTAGGGAGAATATTAAAATATAATGAATTGTCTTTAATTTTGTATGGTGCTGTGCTGTCATGTCTTAGATAGTTGGATACTATCTGCTGGAGAGCTGGGGAAGAAAAATCAGTAAATTAAACCTGAGGTCAAAATGAGAAGTCAGTGAATTTGGACTGTCATCCCATGTGCATATGCTGATCCATATGGGTATGTGGTCAGCAGGGAGCAAAGGATTTCAACCTGGAATCTTGAGGTGTGTGGCAGGTAGTTTGCCTGCTTTGCAGCAGGTACATGTGACAGCACAAAAGACAGTAGCCAAGGAAATGTTTATAGGTTTGGGAGGAAAGTCCAAAAGATTTGTGTGGGGGTGGTGTGTGTTTTGTTTGTTGTTGTTTTTCCTTCCATCCCCCCCCTTCTGAGGGGAAGGAAAGTTTGGTACCTTAAAAATATTAATGACCCAAAATTAGCACAGTGTTTAAGTAAAAATGATATGAGGACAGATAAGTGAGCCATTTGTGGCATATGGAAGTGGGTGCATCATTGAAAGCACTGGGACAAAGTAGTATTTGGCATAGGGATATGATAAGTACCACCAGATACGTTCTGTTCTGGTATGTTAAGAAAGGATGAATCTGGCTGCTGAAAGCCCAAATACTGTGGAACTATCGAATCCCTCTGAGATAGCGGAGTGGGAAGTGGAGCAGCTATAGGAGGACTGTAGGATGTAGTGCCTCCTGGGACATGATGGGAAGGAAGATTAGGAGAGTTTGGAGACATGAGTGTAGCGCTCCTTTGAGACAGTCCTCTCTGGGGCCCATTTGTCAGGCTGCTGCTGTTTGCAGCTGTAAAAGCATTCACTGACTCCCTCTTCCTCACAAATACTTCATTTTGAGCTTAATGACATTACACTGCCTTCCTGTCTATAGGGCTGTGAAGACTGTGGGCAGAGTTTGGAGAACAGTGTTGGGGCAACTGAATGCCCTATCACAATTGCTTTGACTAAAAGCACCAGTTCTCTCATTTTCTTCTCCCCTTGCCCTGCAAAATAAAAAAGTCCAACTTCTTTTACAATGCAAAGTGAATCATTTTGGACAGGTAACTGGGAACTAGTAGCTGAGAAAGTGAGACACAGTGGAGAAACTATTATGATGTTAAAAATTTCTTCTCTGAAGGGAAATTGCAGTTCCAAAGAGCCCTTAATCTGACAATTATGTATTGCCCAGAATGATAATGGCATTCAGGGACTGCTACCACAGCCCATACTATTTATGGGGCACTTGTCAACTTAAGGAGTGCCAACTAGCTCTGAGAAATATGTGGCTCATTCTGCAAGCAGTAGTGTAGTTTTCCATGCCTGACTTGTCCCTTAGTTCAATTGGACTTATTGTACCTAAGAATCTACCAGGTCAGGTCTATAAAGTGTGAATTCTGATTTGGGACATCTTGTGCTGCAGTTCTTTACTTAATATGATAGACTCCAGTCTGGTGTCAGTTAACCACCAATCTGGACAGGGAAAATTCTACATCATCATACACTTGAGCTGTGTTCCTACAGGCTATGTGGATGCATCTGATTTAGGTCCCTTGCCGCCTCTGCAAACTCAACCCTGAATGACTGAAATCAATGATACTTGGGGGCAGGGTGGGGGGGATAGCACTAGCAGAAACAATAATGGCAAATGAAAATGTGCTCAAGAGAAAGCTTAAATGTCTTTTTAATTAAAATGTTTTGTCACTAAATAAACAACAAATGCCAAACCAGCTGGACCTATTTAACACCCCCCTGCCCCAAACTAGAATCACTAAGGCATGTGGTTGGCAGACAGCCAAGTTAATTGCCTCTGATTTGTTTCAGATTCTGCTAAGTCCTGTTTGTGGAGTGCTTGCCTCCAGCTGTTTAGCCCTGGGGCAAAATGCCCTAGACTCATAAATCTAGAAATCTCTGCACTTTGTAGTAGATTCAAGGTTCGTCAGGTTGTGGCTGTCTGTGTGACACCCCACCACAGTGTAGATGGATATCTGCACCACAGTCCAGCACACTTCCCCTCTGTTATCCAGTTCCTATCCTGAACATACAGACCCTCACTGATGAAACTGATGGGCCTCCAGGCACAGCTATTCACAGGTGCCATGGCAATGGCCTCAGCATGCAAACTGTACTGCAAATATATTAGAAAGTGTGTGGCCTCCAAAAGCCACTGTCCAAACGGGAAGTGAGTAAGTGCTCCCTTCAGATTTATTCCATTATTTACTAGGTGAAGACAAAGCTGTCAGCAGTGATATCTTCTTCCCAATTAAGCTCACTATTACAGTCCATAAATCACAGCATGTCTTTCCTGTGGGGAGCAAAAACCTGTACAATTTATGAAAATGCTCATGATCACAGTGTGGGGGAAATTGTTGTGGGTATTTTATTTTTTTTACACTGAGCACATTCCATCATATTGCCTTAATATGGAATCATTACTAAGACTGTTAAAGAGATCAGGCAATTGTGTTACACTTTAATGCCAGGTGGAGGCCTGCTAAAGAGACTTTTTCACAGGAAACTGTTGATCATGCTGATCCATATTGTCTTCTGGTCCTTCTCCACCAGTCATAGAAATTCCTGTAGCCCTATACTCTCTTCCCGTGTCCCAGCTCAAGACCAACTCTACATATGTCTGTTTTCACAAAAACTTCCAGTGATAGAGCTGCTGACACCTTCCCCAGGGAACTAATTCCAGTACTTTGCTACTTTAGTTCAGGAAGTTACTATTAGTGTCCAACTCGATTCCTCCATGCTACAATATGAGCCTATTGCTGCTTATCTTGGAATTTTTTCCCTTGTACTTGGACTGCAAATTCATCATAGGAGATTTGGGTTGTTGAATGAAAAAAAAAAATTTTCCAGAGCATCCTGTAAGAAAAGTACATGAGTACTGTGGGACTACTAGTCCTTTACACATTGCTACAAAACAGGATATGACTAGCGGGAATGACAGGTCAGATATCCTACAAGCAAAGACTTCAAATTCTTTAAGAAGATTCCCTACTCTGTCAGAATGTGAATGAAAGTTGTACTGTGAAGAGATGCTGTTGTGACAAGGCTCATGTTACTATGTTGACTGCAGAGTATGCTGCAGTTCAGCTTGTACCTTAAATGGCTGTATGAAATACCCCAGTCTTTGGTTAAGGGGGATAAATAACCCTGGGAAATGTGCAGCATGACATTTCATAAACTCTCACCTTTAAAGAATTTTGTTAATAAATATTTCCTTCTAAATAGGAAGCAGAAAACCCAAGCCTAAGTGAGCAGGAAAGGTAGATCTTAACTACAGCTTTCTGCAAGTCTTTCCCACCTAGGCTTGGGGTATCTGAGTGTAAATGTGCTATGTGGGATGAAATCATACCTCTTCCCCTTGAAGGAGCATAAATCAGTAACTTGAGTTAGTAGTGGCTTATTCTAGCTGTGATGGTCTAAGCATATCACATGAACTTCACCTAGACACCTGATTTCTAGAGGATTAAAACTGGATGGAACTGATCTGTCCTTTTTTGTAATCTTGTTGTCTAAGTATCTGTTTTTGTTTTCTGATTTGGAAGGCTGAAAAGTCACTAGTCAATAAGTAATTCAGCACAATTATCTCTGTTCATGGCATGCCTGCATGCCTGTCCAGCTGTCTGGAGAGAACAGTACTTCCTGTGTCTCATGGTCTGTTGAACAATAAGACTTGGTCTGTCATATCACATAAGGAGTAGTGTACTTTCTATGAGACTGAATAGAAGCTGAAAAGTCTGTACAGTGTTTTAACTGCAATTCTATGACCCTATAAAAAAAGTCTTGTAATAATTGACCCAAATAGCTGATGATGACTGTTGTGGATATACACTACTTACCTGTCTTCTGACTGACATAGTGCTGAAAACAACTGGGCACGTTTCCCAGCTATGAACTGGCACATTTGTCTTAGAGGCTACACACATGCACACGAAACTTGCCATTTGTGTTGCTAAAGGCTTTATTGCTTAGAGAGGAGATGAGAGAGACTAGATGGATGTAATGATCAACACGAAGTGCTTGCTTTGTCAGCTGGAGCTATTATGCTGTGTCCCTACTGCAGCTGAAGGATGTCCTATGGGACCCAGCTGCTAGAGGGGTGGTGAAGAGCCAGCACAGCTCCTACTGCGAAAGGTCCTGCCTCCTTGCTTATTGACAAGGCCCAGACTAGATGCTTAAGCAGGGGGTTTTGTGTGGGAGACTTCTGTCATCATCCTCCTTTTCTTCCTCCTTGTAGAGGGGCTAAAGGGTCTCCCATTCCTGGAGTCTGTCTGTGGGATGGTATGGAGCAGAGCTTAGGAAACCTGTTAGCAGAAATGGAAAGTCTGCACCTCACAGAGTGCTGGTCAACCTCTCTATAGACTGAGGTACATGCAGCTGAACCAGCACTGGTCAAACCATGTCTTCAAGTTTACTTCCTAACCATAAAATACAGAAACAAAAAAACTATAATGACATTTTAGGTTTTCAGTAGACTAGGCTGGTAGTTTTTGTGCCTTAACTTCAAAGGGAACCATGAAAGTTTGCTCAGAAAAAGGGGGAGGAAATGAGATTTTTAAATTCTTGCTCTAGCTAGAATAAAAATGCCTAATCAACTGGAAATGTCTAGAAACTGAACTAGAAGCGTGAGATTTTGAAACTTGCGAGGGATTGCACAATCCCCTTTAACTTAATAGATTTTTCTTAATCTCAGGGGAACTCAAAACTGGTAAATATTTCCTGGGTCATTGAGTCCAATTTTTTCTTATATACAATGCCATTCATAAACTGATCAAATTGAGTCTTAAAAACAGAAGGATAAACACCTTTGCCTTCATAACTAGGAGACTCTTCCAGAATTTAAGTGCTGTAAGCATTGTAGATTTCATTCTACTTTCCAGTATGAAAATATGGCCTGTTTACTCTACTGTGGGATGCTTTGCTTGTATGCCTTTTATACACTTATTGTTTCTGCTAACGTTACAGGCTGTCCTTGCTCAGGTAAGCAGGTACTCTACTCATCAGCAGAGTTTGGATACTTAGCACAAGAAGTGTAGCGCTTGCACTAATGAAACTAATACTGAGATAAGAGTGACTGCAGCCACTACAGAGAGACAAGCTCTCACTAGGCTCAAGAACTGCAAAGAATATAAATAAAATCCCTTAGACTCATTCTACAGGCATATTGTGAACATATCTTTTTGTCCCTGCAGTTCTGAATCATCTAAGTTGCTTATGCAGGATGTGGCTATGCCAGGTGTATTAGGAGGGTCACCAAGTGCAATGGCATACTCTAGTCTCAGCACTTGAGCAGGTGTCAGCAATTCCATTCAGAACCTGATGACTGGGTTGAGCATTTGAGATGCTATGGCATTTATGACTTGGTCAATGGATGATGCATATTTCATTATTTATACTGCAGATCTGCTCTGAGCTTTCAAATCTGAACTGGAAACAACATTTAAAAAATAAGTCTCCTCTGAAAGAGGAGCTGCTGTCCTTAGGCCTCTTCTGAAGTAAACATACATAAAATAGCCATTGTGGAGTTGAAGGCATAATAGCAGCAGTAGAAAGAGGATATTAATAGAGAAAAATCATCGAAGTAATAAGTCAGAAAGCACACAGATTGCTTGAGGTGAGAGATTATCTTGTATAGAAAAACATGCTGTTGTTATTTCTATAACTGGAATATGGAGAGAACCAGGAAAAACTCAGAGAAAACATGCTGTGCAAGCTGCTGTACAGTCGCATTATTTTATCTTGTGTCCACTAGGACTCCCAAAACCATAATTCCAAATTATTTTAAACTTTTTTCCTTGTGGGGAAAACCCAAGTTGTTGTATCTTAAATGACTCATTCAGCGTGCTACGGACAAATGCTAGAAGCCTTCAGTGGAATCTGATCTGGTGAAACCCATGGGCTGACCCACACTGCAAAGGCAATTTAAATGTGATAAACAGCAGTGCTTCTGTTTTCTGTGCTTGTGTGCATCTTTGCACACACATTCCTGTAGCAAGCTTTCCCTGTGTGCTCTAAAGGTGGATGTATTGCTTGATGTTTGTTGTTCATAGGTTGCAATGTAGTTTCAAAGTGAGAGCCAGGATCTCTGCACTAGGTGTGGAATGGATGGAGTCCAGGTTTGCCTCCTTGTATCCCTAGGAAGGGAAGAGTAATCCTCTGTTAATTAACAGCTGCAGATTGCTTCCCAGAGACTCAGCAGAAAATAAGCAATGTGTTGTCTCCAAGAGTGGTCTGCTCATGAGGGTCCCTTCCCTTTCATGATGCTCTGGCATGAGGGAAAAAAACAGAACCTGTCATGTAGTGAAACACTGGCAGTCCCAGGCGGGTAGGGTGTGTTAGCACTACTGATGGTGACTTGATATGTTCACTGAGTCAATCGAGAATAAAGAAATTCTTCTCTGAAATACAAGCCTGTCTACAAGTGACCTCCAGTACTCTATTAAAGAAAGGATCCTTTGTGCAGCAGTCATCCTTCAGAGAATCAATGTTCAACCATCAGAGGCTCCAACCTCCAGGAATACTCTCTAAAGTATTAAATTAGAATATGTGAGGGTAAGAATTTTATTTTTTGATCCAGACATGTAGTACATAATTTTGCTCAGATATATAGGCTTTAAGTATCTGATAAAATCCTGTAGTCAGTCATCAAACACTTAGGGCAGGGATGGCATGTCTAGCCCCTCTTTAAAAGATGTCCTAAGATAGGGATTGTTCACTCACTGGTGCATGAACTTCTGAAGAAAATATATCAACATCTTTGTGTTAGCCTCACACTCTGACATTTTCATAGTAACAGGTTTGAAATGTGAAGTAACAGCTGAGACTGCTTTGCAGAAGGTTTTTATATTTTTATATGAATACTATCATTCTGCTCCCCCACACACTTTTTCTAATCTTGTACCATTTTGAAAATTAATCTTGAAAGGGCTGTGAGAAATGAGCAAATATGGACAAAGGCAGGAACGATAAACTGAATCTGTTGCAATGCAGAATCATACCCTGATCAACAAATGCTGTCTGCTCAGCAGGAGTTCTGGGAATCCTCAATATTTAAGTTTTAATGTATTCAACCCATGCTGATCACATGCCAGCTGGACTTGTTTCAGGGAGATATTGCCTGGTTTTATCACTTTTTCCTGTTCCTCTCTGCTTTTCTCCTTTCTTCCTTTTCATTGTGTATGTAGGCTCTCTACTGTCTTTCCTCTCTGCTCGTCCAAAAACATACTGTTCAGAACTTGATTCCATTCTTTCCAATGTGCGTAGAGAATGTTTTCCTGCTGTAATCTGCCTGTTGCTCCAGACTCTTCTCTAGGTTGTTTCCATCATTGTTTGGCTTTAAGTATTACAATAACATTCCTGTATCCCAAATCGCTGGGTCTCTGCTGTACTGGGCAATATACATGCAAGCAGAGCAGGGAAGAGAGGAACTGTGGCATGGCTAGCTCAAATAAAATACTGAGAGAAAACATGTGAGAGTATTTTGACAAAGATGTCAAATAAAAGATGTCATTCGGCAGTGTAAAGAGCATCCTTAGCCATGGTTAATGAAAATCTCTAGAATCACAAGTGTCCTGGCTGACTATGACTTTGTTCTGGTCTCCTAATAAAAGCAGTGAAGTCTCAAGCTTCACTGCATATCTGCTAGCAGCTATAGCCCAGATGTGTATCAATTCCAGCAGCTTCATGGGGAACATGGTTGAAAGCTGCTAACTGCTGCAGTTCTCCTAGATCCCTTGAGGATCCTGAAGGAGCTGTGCACTCCTGGAGATGATTTAAAGCCAACAAAGAAAAAAAATTAAACAAATTAAGTGCAACAGACTTAAAAACAATTAAAGTGGTGTAGAGAGATGCTGTTCAGTAGGGTATCTTGATGTGTGTGTTACTGGTTGGTGTCCTAGTTACCTATATGTCCTTAACCTTGTTCTGAACTGGAAAAAGTTTCAATAGATACTAGAATATTGCTAGCTCTGGAAAGAATTCACATTTTACAGCAAAATTTTCCATTTAAAAAATGAAAAAGGTGTTCTAGGCAAAGGATGAAAACACTCTCTCCCTTCAGGTGGGAAGAGACTATACATGTGTACAGCAGTAACTTTCAGCTCCTGATTGGATAATTCTGGGTAGAACATAACACAAATTTTTAGCAAAAAGACAAAGGTTTTGCCGTGGCTCATACTGCAAATCTGTTACTATGGTGCTAAACAAAAGATGCTAAGGCAGGTTCACGTGCACAAAGATCTAGTAGCCAGGACTGTGGCTGATGGCACACATCAACTGTAATGACCAAATTACTTTGGGGCAAAACTAAAGCAGAAGGGGAGACATGGTGAAGAAAATAAGAGGGCACCCTCTGCCCTGCGGCTTGGCAAGAAGAGAGGGAAAGCAGCAGGGTCTCTGGCAAGGGCCCTCCTGGGGTGCTGGTGTCCCCGCCCCATCCCACTCCTGCCGCAGGTGCCTGTGTGCCAGGGATGGGCAGGCCACAGGCGTGCAGAGGGAGGCCCTAGGCAATGCGAAGGTGCTGAGCCATGCTGGCATGAGTGACCAAGGGGGAATGAAGAAAGATTATCTAGTACCTTCCTGTCATACTCTCCTGCCACGTGCTGTTACTATCAGCTTTTGTAAGATCAATCCTTTTCAACTTTTAATGAAATAAGCAGGATTTGATACTTTTTCTTTCCTCATCTTGGAGGTCGGAGGATGTTCTGACTGATGGGAGGAGAGATGATCAGGTTTGTAATTTTAAACCTAGTCTTTAAAGAGAGCCATTCATAAACAAAGCTCTAAGCTTCTGAAAAGCTATTTGTGAGATGACTTTAAGCAACTTCCGTGGCCATGATAAAGTTATTGAAGAAATTTGTTTGACATCTTTACTATTGAGTGAAATATTAAATTGAATAGATTTAATATGTGCTCTTTGTGGAATAAACCTTCAATATTGTGAAGGATAGGAATAGCTGGATGCTTTTGTTCGTGAAGCAATAGATTTTTGTCTCCTTTCCAAACTGAAAGGAAATTGTGAGAGGTGCTGATCCTCTGAGAAGCAAAAAAAGGTTCTTAAGAATAGGGACAACAAATAGTGCTTTGGAAGTAGCCTTGAAAGCAATGTTTGAAACAAAGAATCATATTATTTGCACACCTGTATCAGCACTGTAAAAAGGTCATAAGCTGTAAATGCACTGAGGACTCCTGTGCTTTAATAACAAAAACTCTGAGTAGTTTAAAATGATAGTTGTCTTGAAGTATTCTACAACTAAGAGATCATTAAACACAGCCATCTTTCAAAGGAAAGAGGGAGCTGAGCAAATAAACTGCTGCTCAGCAGACAGGGAGAGAGGAATGTTGGCCAGAAGGGTGAGGCTGCACAAAAATTCAAGCCAGTTTCTCAGAAGAGCTTGTTGCACAAAAGCCTGCTGAGCAGCATGTATGTACTGTGCAAAACCAAGGAATAGGAAGGGCCTGCAAAGGATCCGCATCACACTTCTGGAATTGGTGTTGGGGCTGAATAAGCAGTAGTTGGCTAGGGTCCCAATAGAATGGGGAACACCTGGTAGAAACCAGTTCCAGTTTGGGCCTGCTGCATACCTGAAAGGTGAGGAAATGATTCTGAGACTAAAATGTGTTCATGTAAGCTGTTCAGTAATAAAAAAAATAATAAAAAAGGCTAAGTAACAAATTAATTCCTAGGTATTAGGATCATATTGGAAATTGGGACAAATTTTCCATAAATATCACAGACTAAAAAACATTCTGATCAGCTCTGTTAGAAGCTAGGAAAATAAAATTCTATTCAATCTCTTTATTAGCCATTGAAGATGAGACCATATGTTAGCAACAATGTAATTTTCCCAAGATTTGCAATGAAGGCATTTGAGCAGTGATTTGGAGATGGTCTCTCTTAGTATACTTCCTCAATTATCTGGAGCTGTATATAACTTTTGATGCAGTACATGCCTACTTAATGACTAGACAGACTGTTAATTGCTATTACTTATTACCAAAGGCTGATAGCTCTGTGCTATGTTGAAAGATTATAGATATATAGAACCTACCTTTCTATTGCTCCCCAATACTTTCACCGGTGGAAAATAACCATAAAATGCAACTATTCTAAGGTAGCATTGTCTTGGTCCCATTTTCTCCTGAGAACAGAGAAATTATCCAAAATAAGGCAAAATAGAAAAACATGTTGAGAGGAATCACAGGGCCCAGTGTAGTAGCTAAAACGGTCATGTTGGACCAAAGAGTGGTCAACAGGGGAATATTGTCTAGAAATAGAGAAGAGACCTTTTCTCTGTTTCTAGACTTTATAAGACTATGCTCTGATCTGGTAAAAGAAAGGTGCAGAAATATTATAAGAATACAAGGAATACAATATGCTATACAAATGCACCCATATACATGCATTTTTGAATGCACCCAATCCTGAGGCTTTCATACTTCAATAGACTTTCCCAACCTGCTTGCTGCAGGAATTGGCACTCTGCAGCATAGTGATATAATGTGCAGTTTGGCAAGAGGAGGAAAAATCTCGGATGGGATCAATTTTGCAAATGACTTAAAAAAAAAAAATGTGGTGCATAGTTCACAGAAACAAAATAACAATGAAAAATCAAACCTGAGAACAGAGTCTTAGAGGCTCTGTGTCATGGATGCAAATGACTAGAAGATCCAAGGCTAAAGGAAATTAAAATGTCATGCTTCAGTTCAGTTGTAGTGCTTAAAGTTATGTTTATTTCCTGCTGTTTATTCATACAGTCTTTAATATGCTTGCAAATGTCAAGGTAAGTGCTATTCTTGTTCATTAAAACATTATATGGATCAATGCTTTCATGATATGCAAGGAGAAAACAACCTTCTCCGTTATTTTGTATTTTTGACTGACAAATTAACCTGCCTGCACCTTCAAAGAGACCTGGTGATAATAGAAACATACCTCTTTTGCCATGTACTATAAATATGTGTTAGAAGACCTGAGCACCCAATGGTTGTTCATGAAGCAAACCCTTAACAGAGCAATGTGTGTAGTGAGAAATATCAGCTCTGCTATCCCTTCTTAGTTTACCTCATCTGTCTGTTCCGCCTGTTACCCTCAGACCTTGATAGCTCTATGACAGAACCTCTTTGTTATTTGCTTTTGCTGTACTAACTGAGTGAAGACCATGTCCTTCACAGGATAAATCATTGTGTTCATGTTTTCCTTCCAAGTTACAAAAGCCATGTGAAAGTCACTTCTTTCACCTAGGTCTTGGTTTAGTTAGCTAGAATTACATTTTGGTGGAGATAAAACAATAAAACACTCCAACCCCTTCCCCCCCATATAAAATAATTTTACTGGTTTGTGTAAAATTTTTTTGGAACCAATTGTGTATATGAAGATTTGCTACACTTGATGCTACAGTGCAGAGTTTTGTGCAACAGCTTCAACCTTATCACCTAACTTCAGATGCACACATTTCATGTTTAGGATGGACGCATGCACATGCACATTTTTGATACCAGTGTGCCATCTCTCTGTTCCTTACCAAGCCCATCAAACTATCTCTGCTTCTCCTCAGTGCCACTCCTCATCAGGTGTGCCTGAACTTACAGCGCAGTTAACAAGCTAGCCTCTGTATCTGCTCACTCCTGTCTGTTGTCCAGCCACATCGTTCATTTCCCTGAATTCTAGCACTGAGAAGTGCTAACATTCCTCACTGAAACAAGTAGAACTAACAGATTTTAGGTGCTTTTGAGGAAGGAGTTTACTAATGTGGTTTTGGGTGTGTTTAGTGCATTGGATTTGGGGAGCTTTTGGGCACTCAACAGACCTGATTAATAATGCTGCTACCAATTTTTGAACCTTAATCAGGATTTTTGCATCATTCTTCTAGTAGTCATCTGAGCTACCTGTGCAATGCTGTGTATTGTCATTTTATGTGTCACCATTTCCAGAAGAATTATCATAACTGCTATAACAAAGCTTTAATACCTGCTAATCAACATTAATGAATGAATCTTCACAACAGCCTTGAAGTAGAGGCTTTCTTATGATGCTGGGAATTTGAGGTACAGGGCTATAGCTTTGCCTGAGGCCAGATACATAATCTGTGGCATGCTGGAATCGGAATTTGTCTGTAGTTTCTCCAACTACTGATTTATCCCCAAGAGGATCCTTCCTTTCATATGCCTCCAAGAGTGCAATCAAAGCACCATGATGCTCTGATCAGCAGCTTCTATGATACACAATATTGCATTCAAGGGGCAGAAGAAAATCCAAAGACAAGATAAAGCTAATTCTAGAAGAGATGTCTCTTCAGATGCAATATCCCCTTAGAAGTGTTAGAATAGCTCAGCTGCTCCAAAATCAAAGCAGTTAAAAAGTGAGTGAAGGAATGAGGCCTGTGACTCATGACCTGATTCTTGGCTTGCTCCTGGGGAAAAAATTTCAGTAATAAGTCTTACTTGGATAGCAGATATGCTTCCTAAATGCTGAACTCCTACTATTCTCTTCTAAAGGTCATGGTGGAGTGTGAGATGAAATAGAAGTCAAATAATCAAAGGGAGCTATTTTTAATTAAATTGATGTTAATGTTTAAGGCTATGTTAAAGGCTACTAAATTTCATGAAATCCATTGACTTCTCTGGGCTTTGGCTCAGGGTGTTATTGTGGTTAGAAGAAAAATTTTCATGAGAAGTCTCTAAGTTCTTCCTTAAATTCTCATTGACCAAGACTCTCCTTGTCTGTCAAAGGCTTGATCTGATTGCAATGTTTGTTACTTCAGACAAAAGAGCTTGCTTAGTCTCAGAGTTCATTACTTAATGTTGGGAAAATAAATGATAAACTGATAAAACAAAGGCAGCGCGAAGGAAACTTCTAGCAAAGCTACTGTGTTGATTTAGATAGGAACCAGACCACACAAAGTCAGTACCTTGAATGTGGTATAATCCTGAAAGCATTGTTACTGCATAAACCAGTACTACCCATCTCCCCTGTCTATATCTGTGTGTATGTATATTTAACCCACTGTACTACTTGATACTACCATAATTTCTCTAATAATATAGTGCCAGAATTTTGCAGGAACTGTCTGATAAACCCTCTGGCATCACTTAGGGGAAAAGGAGCCTAAAGGTAGAAATTTGAGTTCAAGCATGATAAGTATCAGACAGGTGTATTTTGGAAACTAGAGATTTATTTAAATAAATCTAAAAGATTTCAAGTGGCCAAGTATCATGGCCATCATCTCAAACTACTCTCTTGTTTTTTCAAATAACTAGCTACCTTAACACATCCTGCATCCCATTGTCTATTCTAAATCTTCCCTAAAATTCTTTTTCCCCCAAAATTATTACTGACTTGATGTATGTAATTGAATATATATAAATATATATACATTTTTAAAAAACTTTCCTTTCTTGACATTTCTATCTCCAGTTCATCTCCCTCCACTGTGGACCAGTGATATATTTCATTATTTCTCTTGTTTCAGTGCTATTTTTTTTTTAAGTTATTCCATGGATAAGGATATTGAGCTCTATTGAGATACAGTAGCAATTATGAATAGGTGGCTGTGAAATTTTAGCTCTAATCTATAGCAATCTGATCTGAGTATTATTTTATTATAATATGGAGAAATCTATTTTTTTTGATATATTGCATTTATCATGTATATTTCATTGAAAACTTCAGATCTCAAAGTCTAACAAATTGGCAAATTAAATATTGCAAGTTATTAGGATGGGATTAGATAACAAAACACAGAATGTCATTGTGCTGTTGTGTAAATCTATGGCATGCATCTTGAATACTGAAAACTGTTCTGGCCATCTCATCTCAGACAGGATTTAACAGAATGAGAAAAGGTTCAGTGAAGGGCAAAAAGGTAGATCAGAAAGATGGAATGGCTTACATATGTAGACAGACTGAGCAAACACTGAATAGAATAAGCAGAAAAGAATTACAGGGGACACAGTAAAAAAAAATCTATAAAATGCATTGGAAAAGGTGAATGATTATTCACTTACAACACAATAACTAGGGGGAACCAATGCAATCATAAAGTGACCAGGTTTAATCAAACAAAAAGAAATACCTTTTCAGCAGAGAGACTAATTCAGTTGTGGAACTCATTGACTCTGTATGTCTGGAGGACAAAGTAAGAATGGTTTTGAAAGGAGGCAAAAATGGAGCAGAGGTCCACCAGAAGCAATGGGGTTCCAGGTGCAATTGTTGACTTGAAAAGCCTGGATCCTTGGCTCCTGACAACTTGGAGCATAAACCTTGGGAAACATCACTGTATGCCACATTTCATATGACTGCAGTAAACCTCTCTACTGGCCACTGCTAGAGATAGGGGTTTGACCCAGCTGGCCCTTTTGTTCTTTTCTAGCTAAGTATATCTCGTGTTTTTATTTCTTGGTGTGACTTTATTTCTGAGATTATGGCACAGACCTGGGACCCTTGACTTGGGAATCTCTGGTGTAGAGTATGATTTTTAGAGATACTGATTCTTCAAAGTGCTTTGTCACTTCACTGTTGTGACACCAGATAAGGGTTGATTCCCAAAATGTGCCCTACCTCTAATAAGGAAACACTTTCTGCAGTATCTTGAATTTTTATTCCCAATCCCCACTGTTACAAACCTGAGACAACCATGTGGAATCCAATATGGTCACTGGCAAAGTTAATGAGACTGCAGTGATAAAAGCAAAGAAAAATAAAAATAACTTTTCCAAGTTTTTTTCTTATTAAATTTTTACCACAGGTCAACAATTTTTAAAGAACCAAATTTCTGAAGCATGAGCTCACTTAGTCTTCAAAATCAAATCTGACACTGAATTTTTTAACATGACTTTAGCTGCTTTCTCAGATCACCAAACTGTCCACTGTTTTTCAGTACTGAAACTTGTATTGATTTTTTCTCCTTTATTAATAAAGTCACTAAAAGTGAATATCACAATATCATAGCCTCTATGTATAATTCACCATTTGTTGATACTGAAGGCAGCTAAATAAAGGAAACTTGATTGCTTTTAGAAGAAATTCTCAGAGAGCTTATTTATGGAGTTGGTGGATAAAACTCCCCTTCAGTTTGCCTTAGATAAACAAGGAAGATTCTTTTTAGCCACCTTATTTACCTCAGACTGTCACACTTGCACCATATAGTCTTTCCTTTATATTTTTTCCCAAAGTTCTGCTTGAAGATGATCATTTTGTACATTAAAGTATTTTTGTGTAGGAGAGAGAGCCTTAATATTCCTTAATCTAGTGCAAAAAAGGACAATATGACCTATATATATATATATTTTTAATTAAAGGTGGGCTTCTTGGCTGTTGAGGCTTTTTTTTTCCTTAAAAGCTATTGTGAATGAGGAGAACCTGGAAAAAATAATGACGATCTGTCAAAACACAAGAAATAACTTGAGAACCTGCTAGTTATCCAGGGCAATTTCTCCATGGTGTAAATCAGCTCATGAAACTCTTCTGATTTACAGCCTTGAGTAATTCAGACCTCTAAGGCTGTCTCTACCACTAAATATCATGTTTCAGCTGGGCCCTGAAGCCCTTTTAGTGCAGAGCTGTCTTTATCTGTGCTAACTAAGCACATTAGCCTCTAGAACTGGGGGCTTCATACAAACTGCTGGTTGAGGATGATTCTCAAAAACCTCTAACTGCCAGACCATGCTGAGGATTTGTTTGCAACACGTTGGTTACAAGAACCCAAAAGCATAGGAATAGTCTAACCCTTTAGTAGCATCGACAGTTACATTCCAGTACCCAGGAGCTTTCCAGAGCGTGCTTGTTGTTTACCATTTATTTATAGAAGCAACTTATTATAGAAGCAGCTTAGAGGGAGATGTGGTAACAGAAGCATGCTACAGTTAATAACGTTTGATTGGAGATTCATTAAGCTTTCAGGATTAGCACCATAGAGTTCTAAATGGGTGATAATTTGAGCAATAGTGAGGTTGGGACTGGAGAGCCTAATTGTAAATCATTTATGGCCTGAACCTGTTGTGCAGTAAGGTGTTGTGGTACTGGAGAAAATTGCTGTAAAAGGGCCATGAGATTGCAAGACATGATGGAAAACTATGCTCGGACTTCCCATGCTCTCTCCCACAGAAATTTTCAGTGTCTCTATTTGCTTTCTAATACTAAGCCTTTAGAAGAGTAGTACTGTTGCTATAGTTTTCCTTCAAACCTGTGTTCCCCTCTTACTTTGAACTCTGGCTAAAAGAAACGTAAAGAACTTATGGATCCACTATACTGGGGTATGGATGCAGAGAAATAGCTCTTATTTCTCTGAAATCTGTGAAATAGACAATTTTTGGTGCACTCCAGAAGGGAAAGTGGGAGCCCTGGTCCTCAATAATTCTTTTTTTCTTTGTATTTCTTTTTTTCTTTGTATTTCTTCCTAACCAATATTATTAATTAGTGATTGCATGATGCCCTTGGGACTTCTGATTAACAAAGCTTGCCATTGAAAGATTGATTTTTTGCATAAATGGTTGGTTTAATCTTCCAAATCCAATTTCCATTCCTCACATTCCAGGTTTATTGATTATACTTCAAGATTCTCAGATCATCCGTCAGGCTTATTGAATTAATCTGTATCTAATAACTTAATTGTCTTGAAAAACAGATGTGCTGCTTCCACTGATCACTGAAATTTGGTTACAGACATCCAAGGAAATGACAGCACATATACACATAGTTATTTAAAATCATTTAGTTGCCTACACTTTCACACTGAACTCCAGTGAGATTGAGTGTGAAGGGACAAAAGGGCAAGGAGAGTACACTGTGTAAATGAGCTTAGTGAGGGCCTATTTCTGCTTTTTTTGGTCACTGGGAACTTTCAGTTTTAATCAGATTTGGGGGTGCGTAGCATATACTTTCTTATGAGGAAACTTTGCCATAGCCCCAAGTGAAATTGGGATGCTGTTGTATTTGGCACTGTGCAGCCATAGCCTAGGCTAATTTCTCCTTTGAAAAGCCTTGATATTGAAATGGATAGGAAAGACAAAAGCACAGAGGGAAAATGGCTTGGTTTTGATCATAAGCAGTCTGTTGGCTGAAACAAAGACGCATTGTTTTATGAGAATCCAATTACTTCATAAAAGCCTATCAATTGGCTGCTGAAAAAGCAGCTACTGCTCCTCCTGGCTGGAAGCTCTGGGAGTTGAAACACTGGGGTTGTACATATGGTTAGAAATTTAGCTGAGCAGGGTAGTCTAATTATTCAGCCAAGTATGTGATTACAAAGTTCATGGTGGATCCCATATTTTTTTTACTAAGGGATGAAAAGACTTGTAGGCTAGTCTATCGTATGTCAAAACTATCCATAAACTAATAAAGGGGAAAAGAGTGGACCTGGGCTTCCTGATATGTGACAAAAAAAGGATTTAATTGATACAGCTGAGACTTGCTGCAATAATTGAAGTCACTGACATAGTCAATATAAGTGACTAGAGCTTAGTCAGAAAGATCAAGTGGAAGAACAAGGAGGATGTGCATCTGTGTGAATCAAGCAACTATGTGAATACGCTTGCTCTACTGTCCACTTTCTGGTGATAGGTAGATGTAGGGAAAACCTCCAGGCAGTAACTAACTAGAAAAACACCATGGGTGCCATCATGGTGGGTATTTGCTTTGAACTACCAAAACCAGGAGATGCGGTAAAAGATATTTTTGTGAATAGCTGGAAAAATAAAGCAGTCTAGAATTTGGTGTTGACAAGGTTTAACTAGCTAGACTTCCCTTGGGAAAAGAATACATCAACAGACAGAGCAAGTTATTTGAATACTTTAGTAGACAGTTTTTATATAGCAGGTGAAGAAACTGTTAAAGACTGTGTAGGTTTCACTTTAATCAAGTGGTAATAACTCATTGAGAATGACAGGGCAGAAGATAGTCTGACTGAGTAACCCTGAATAGACAGGATTTGCAATGCTGAGGATGGGGAAGAAGAAGAGCAGGGCCCAATTTCAGTAAACTCAATTACTTTGTAGGTAAGATTTCCCAAATAGCTGGTACTTGGAGAAAAAAAATGTTGCTTAACCATGGGAAAACTTTTGACATTCTCTCAAATTACTTTCTCAAAAACAACAATGGTTTTCTGGTGGAGGTAATGCAAGGAGGATGCAAATAATGGTTGAAAAAAATTCCTTATTTTATTCCTTATATAGCTATTGAGGACTCTCTGTTCTCTTTAGAAGTATAGGAATTAAATTACAAGAGACAAACAGCAGTCTGGAAAAAATATGTGCCAGTAAGAATAATGAAGCACTAGAATAGCTTAAGGAGGAAGAATATGGAGTGTTTACTGTTGGAGTTCTTTAAGAACTGTTTAGACCAACATGTCAGGAATGACCTGGGTAAGGCTAATCCTGCCTTGGCTTACAGGAGGAGGCAGAACAATCACTTGAGATGCTTTCCAGGCCTATAGTTTAATGAGCCAATGATTTTCAGAGGTATACAGCAGTCTTATCAGATGCTTTTCCTATAGTTCTGTGCTGCAAAATCTGGGGTTTTGCACCTAAGTATGTTGTCATGTTCCTGTTTGGTATAAATTGATCTTAATGGTAATGTTATATTCCTGTTTCAACATATCTTTCAAATGACTATGTACAAGCATGAGCATGTGAGACTAAAAAATACAAAATACTAAACAGCAAACATAGAATGCATAATCAATTCTTCCAGTCAGAAAGGGGTTGGTATTAGTAACCCTGTTCAATAATTCACCAATCAATTAAAATAACATTAGTCTCTCTTACCACTTAGCAGTAACAATATGTAAAGGTCACTTGCCATCTAGTTAGGGAGAAGATGGCAATTAGCACCAGAGGAAAAATGGAATATTCATTTTTCTGTTACACAGTGTAAGCGTGACATGTTTTTCTACTGAGATTGTCATCAGTAATAGCAGCATCGAGTTTTCACCTCACAGAGAAATTAAGGAAGGATTTTAAAAATTCTAGCCCTGGAACTCTTATAACTCTGTGTATATGGAGTGGGAGGAGCCTAAGATGTTAAAGGTTGTTGGAAACGTAATTTCTGTTGTCTTAAATGGCAGTCAGCGTAGTCAGTCTGAAGTATGAAAGGAAATACTAGTTTCTACTGGATTCTCTTAGGAATCTGTATGTTAATGTTCATGTCAGCACTTTGATCACATCTGAAAATCCTATCAGTGCTTTTCTGAAATGGGGAATCTCTCTTCCTATTGTACTTCCTTTGTTTTTGTTTTTTTTCCTTTTCACTGGTACGGCTCTGCTAGTGAAACTTATGACTTTTCTTGCTGGCCTCACAACAAGCAGGGCAGTGAGGAAAGGGAAGCTTAGCAGACTGCATACAAGCCACCTCTTGCCTTGGTGCTCGGAGCTGCCTATAAATTTATAAATTCTTGTGCCAGACTTGAGACAGCCTTGGGCTAGCATAACTGCACTGCATTCAGATGCAAGCCGGTAAGCTGAGATAGCGTTGGACTGCACCTTTGGTGCTTGCTGGCTTGGATTCTCGATGTCTGTGTTATGCTGCCTCTAACCATGTTACTCTGGTAACACCGCTTGCCGGCATTTAGTTCTGATTCTTTAGCTGTGAGTTTGACAAGCTTATGCCAAACATTCAATGGCTTTCTGTGACTCCAGCTACATCTCAAATAATAATGAGAGAAATAATGATTTTGCTCTTTCCAGCTATAAGCTCTTTTGAACAAACCATAATACTTCTGTTGATGCTATGAAGCATAATGAAGTTATCAGAGCAAGGGATAAATTTGATCTGTTTCCTGAGACTGTGACACTTATGTAGGTGTGTGTGTGTGTTTCAGTCTTCCATTTTTGCTAGTCTATGTTTACTACTATGAAAGTGTTGAAAGGTGTTAGCCAGTTTGTATTGATGCATTTGCCCTCAAAATCTTAACTTCATTCAGATTTTAAGAAAATAGGTGACAGGAGGGAAAAGGAAGGGAAATATTAGTGCTTCTAGCAAGGAAAACACCTAGGCATGACCTCCACTGTGTTAGTGGGTGCCAGAAAAACCACATGGGCAAATCCATATAAAAGGGCACTGAAAACTTGCATCCTTGCATTCTGCTAGAAATTCTTTAGATTATAGACCTTGTGGAACTACTTACTGTTGTTTTCTTTCAATCCTTATTGATTATTTCCTGGCTATAAACCACGATTTAGACTTTTTTCCTCCATAAGAAAGTAGACCTGCAACAAATCATATGTTCAAGATCCTGCTATCTTTGAGATTTTTTCAAAAGCAAATAATTTTTTTTCTGTGTGGACTCCATCATTCTCTGAATACAATAGGATGAAGAGCATCTTTGCGAAGTTAACATTTCACTGAAAACAGGCAGAGCTTTGAGACACCAAACTGCTGAAAATCTAGTATCACATTTATCTGTCTGTCTTTTCCACTGATAGATTTAACAAATGTTAAACACTTCTGTCATTTTCATGTTAGCATATGAAGTGTGAAAATTAATTTTTACTTGCTAATTGAAAGATAATTGGTTTGGAGGTAGAAACTGTCACTCCATTGGCTGGGGGGAAAACCATGAAAAGTAGAAGTCTATTGCAAGCCTGCAGGAGAGGTAGTATGGAGCTTGTTTGAAAAAGTCCATCCATAAATTAGAGGAAAATGAGGTGCAAGATGAATTGTATGAACTTAGTCCCAAACAACTGAAGTCAATGGAGCTTGCAGATTTATGCAGAGGAACATATACTATCTTCTAAAAAAAATTCCCCTTCTAGAGAGAGAGATTAATGAGGCTACTAATGTATATTATTATAGCAGAAAACAACCTTTACAGCTAACTAGTACTCCAGAATGGATAGGACATCCACAAACAGAGCATGAACAATGCTCATAAACTAAGACCTGCCCTTCTTCTACCTACAACTTAAACAGATGTATGGGTAAAACACAAAGAAGAATTCAAGTATCAAGAATAGTATAAAGCTTTTGCAATCTATCTCCAAAATTGCTATTGTACTTTTTTCATTGCTGAACCGTTATCTCTTCTAATTAGTTCATCACATTAATCTCAATTGTGCAATATTAACTTTTTGGAAAATAAACAAAAAAACCCAAATCTTGGGCTTTCTGCTGTGTTGCTTCTCATGCTGAGATGAGGAGAGCTACCTTCCTATTCTTTTCCAGACTGATCTTCATAGCCCTAATTTGCTGCTCTGCTTGCAAAAACATAATTATCAGGGTCATAGGTGGACTAAAATTATTTTCTAGCACAATGTCTTGTACTCTTTTGCTGTTTCCTTGCTGCTGCTTTATCTCCCTGTCTCATCTTGTACTGTAAACTATGTGGGGCAAAGATCACCTTTCTCTTCTGTTTTTCATAGCACCTAGTACAATGGCAGTCTGGACCAAAAGTAGGAGTAAGCTGAAAGGTCAAAACAAACCATTTAATGTACGTGCAATAGAAATACACTCCACTGTCACAGTCATTTGAAGTCCATCTCTCTTAGTAGATTATATGGAAGAAAACAGCAAGGTGAGAGGGATGAGTGAGGCAAAGATGGAATGAGTATAATAAATTTTTAGAGAGTCTCCTCTCATCTTTGGAGACTAAATGATAAAAATTCAGAAGAAAGGACATGCGTGGCTAGGTCACTTAGATTGATCAATATATGGTGATGATGGACCTAGTCCAACTTTCATTAAGGGCACTGTGGCATCTTCCTGTCATCTTTGGTTGGATCTAGGTCTAGATCTGCATGGCTCCAACAAAGAACAGCTACATATGTTTCATCATATAGATCACTGGTAAACTGAGTACCTGTAACTAAAAGATGTATTATTTTCCTGAAATAAAATCCTGAGGAGGAATCCTGTTCTTACTATGTAATCTATGGTGGTTTTATAATTTATTTCAGTGGGGCCCAATTTCCCCTCTTGGATCTTCATAACTGCCCTAATCCAGATTTTTTTTCTTCAGGGCCACCAGCAAAGGTTAACCCAACATTCCTTTTAAATGGGTTCTCCTCTCCTGAATTTTTTTTAAAGGGTCTGTTTTTTCAGAGTGACTACAGCTTTGACTGGTTTCAATGGTAATTCTGGCTGCTCAGCAGCACTGAAAAACAGCCCAATGGCTTTTATCCCCTTTTTATATCTTTACAAATAAAACTTAAGTATTTGGGTATGAATAACAATATGGTAGTAAGAATAAGAGCTTTAGTGGTCATTCTAAGAGCATTAAAAAAGCTTTGCAGAGTCACTGAGTTCAGTTATAATGTCTGAAGCTAAACAACAATGAACATCTTTGAACCAAATATTAAGAGTATCACTGCAATACAGAGCTACTTGGTTAGTTAGCTATGCCTGCTCATGAAAAATGGAGGAAAACTATCAGCAGGGAGAGCTGTCAGTGATCATACAGGAAAAGCTTATAAGTACATGACCATATGTATATATTACATAAAAGCTACTGGAGCTGGCTATAATAGTGCTGAAAATCAATTTGTTTAGAAAAAAATATACTGGGCTGATTATGCATCCCTTGGTTCCATTAATAGTGATTTAGGTGAAATATTGGTTCACATGCCTATGGACTGTGTTTTGGGGGTGGGGGGAAGGAAATAAATACACAAAAATACAATGCCTTGCAGACAGTGATCAGCACAATAAATTCCCCATTTTTAACATTTCTCTTCACATATAAATCCTTGTTGTTTCCATGATGTTCACCAAAAGGTGCATGACAAAAATCCTTATCCATACCTATCAATGCTATTGCACCACACAGAATAAATAATACAATATGTACTTATCAGGTGGAACGTATTCATAAACTCACAGGCTGGCTGATGATTTTCATCAATCTGCTTCTTTTTTACACCAACAATTCAAAGATTTAATCAGGGAGCAACCAGGTGAAATATCATTCAAACATGTCAGAAAAACAAGCTCTTTGCCAGAAGAAACTATGGTTGAAATAGGCACAGAAGACAAAAGGTGAGAGGGAAGTCAGAGAGGCAGGGACACAAATGGCTTTGTGAAGATTGCTGGCAGAGGCCAGAATAAAGCCAGACTTCCTGACTGCCCCCTCCAGTGTGTTGTCCGCTAGATCACATTAGTACACTTGCACGGCAGTCAGGTCTTGAACTTCGTGTTATTTCAGTTCTGTGTCCAGTACAACAGACAGCCTTTTCTCAAGGTACAAGAAGTCAAAACACAATTCACCTGGGCTTTTTATAGAATGGGAGCTGGTTGTTCAAAAAAACTAGGGCATGTGGATAAGTAAGAGGAGCTAGATCAGACCCAAATATCTTAATAAATGGGAGGAACCCCCACCATAATGACATTTTTGCCAACCTGATAAAATATGCTCATCTTATGCAATTTTTTTTTTAAACCAATAATGAAGATGTGAACTTGAGTCCAAGTAGCTTTCCTGAGGTGTATTCAAGGTACATTACAGTTGTCATGTTCAAACTCTTAATGCACTTGGAAATCTCAAGATAAATTTCAACATGCAGAGGTTTGCTTGAGGACATTGGGAATAATCTAATCTACTATTTCAAATCTAATTTAGTGTTAAATGCTTTTACTCTTACGTTGTATCCCTGCCACTACTGCATGCTGAGTGTATTGCACATCGCGTTACATTAAGGTCAATTAGCAATATTATCAGGGCTTTATTTTTTTCCTTCCCCTCTCTCTCTTCCTTTCTCCTTTTTAAATGAAGTAGCATTGCAATTTTGTGATTAAAAGCCTGTGTCTTGAAGCATATCAGATGAAAGACCTTGGCTGGGTTCTAATTGCAGTTAAGGCTATGATTTTTGGCCTAAAGGGTCATGTGGAATCAGAACTTCACTGACCCTTTAATCAGAACTGATTAAGGAGCAGTGGCCTGCTCTCTGTCTGATAGTCTGTTATTTGCCATGTGGTGCTTATAATAACTAGATATTACTCTGTCCCCAGCCCTAGGAAACATCAACCTGTGAATGTCTCTGTGGCCAAGATTTTTCAAACCGATAGCTCTTGAGTGCTTTATTTTTGAGGTGAGCTATTTGGGAAGAGGCTGAGTTTTAGAAAGTGCTTAGAATCCATTTGGTGGAAAGGTGAATATTTCCTAGATATCTTTAAGACATACATACTTAAGACTTCTTGAAGTCTTGAGCTGTGTTTGGTGTGGTTCATCACTCCTCTATGTAACTTGGTCTAAAGTATTTCATAGGCAGAAGAAGGGCATGAGAGAGAAGAGGAATGGCAACAAGATTCAATTCACTATTGCACAGGTAGTTTTAAGAGGAGATGCAAAGAATGAAAACCAAAGGCAAACAAGTGATGACAAAATGATCAGTCTGTGTCACACACACTTTCTGATGTCTACTGAGCATGGAATGAAATATAATCTCAGCTGTAGAGCCCACTTCTCTAATTCATAAGCAGATTTATGGTGATTCCTGATAGTTCAGCCAGGATGACAGTTATCATGTACTGGAGAGCTGACAGGAAGAGGTTAGTGGTATCTGGAGAAGGAATGACTCCACTGAAACAGGAAATTCATTTTATTGTTTCTTCATCTCCAGAGCAAGCTTTATCTTCTAGTTATTGAAGACTTGTATTAAACCTCAATACTGGGGGGGGGGGGGGGGGGGGGGGGGGGGGACGGGACGGGACACTAAACTAAACTAAAACGTATTCAGACAAACAATTTATAAAGATCAAAATCTAACAAGGAGATGAACATCAGTCAACATGGATATATCAGGAACAAATCATGTCAGATAAATCTAAATTTATTTTATGATAAATCTTGTGAATAGAGGAGAATAGTAAATGCCATATGCTTTGACTGCAGTAAGATTTCCAAGTGTCTTACACAATAGTCTAATATCCAAATGAGAGAAACATAGACTATATAAAATTATTCTTAGATTGGTGAGTGTCATATGATTGGAGTGCCATACATAAAGAATAGGTATCAACAGTTAACCCTCAAGGGTTATATGGGACATGCAGGGGTCAGCCCTGGATACAAGATTATTCAGTATTATAGTCTCAGATGATGTCTAATGGAAACGACATTCAAATATGTTGGGAAAAAAAACATTAAAAATATTCAAATACATTTAAAAGTTTTCAGACTGATTCAAATAAATGAGATTAGATGACCAAAGGGATTAAATAGTCTCTCGAATCTCTGTTTCCTTCTATCTCCTAAAAAAGGTGGAGTATTATGGCCCTTTTGTACATAGAAAAATAATGAAGCTTACACTGCTGAAATCAGTGGGAGCCTTATCACTAGCTGTGAAGCTCACAAGGACTTTGTATGGACTATATATGAAGACAGGGTCAAAGCTAAAAGTCAAGCCAACAGTCAGCAAATTCACATCCCATAATTTAGTCACAATTCCACATCTCTTTTTGCAGGTGCAGTATGGTTTTTATTCCTTGGGCAACTTTATTGTACTTTGATAACTTTCCCATCAAAAAAATTCCCCTTGGAGTAGTTTTAGGTTATTCAATTTTTGTTCATTGTTCTTCCTTATTGGGGCTAACAAAGCACTAGGACTGGTTTCCCATGAAAGTCATGGGATGGTAAAAGAGTTTCTATGCTGTTTTTAAATTTCCTTCTTTGGGTAATGCCAGTAGGGATCTTTATAGTGTTTAATGCCGACTTCAGAATGTTTCTAACAGATTCAGCTTTTCTCCAGCATTACTTTCAAAGCTTTTGCTATAACATGATGAAGTACACTGTGCTAAAGCTGACTTAACTGGCAAATCTACTTATGAAAAAAGTAAAGCTTAACAAATAAAAAAGCAAATAACAGAAAAATCTGTGTTTAAAAGCCAGAAATTAACTCCATAAAATGAGTCCAATCGCATGTGGTATGCAGACCATCTGTAATGGTATTCATTTTTTTCTTACTTGCTTTTTTCCCCAAATGCATTTATGATGTGTCTCTTTAAAGTTCTTCAAAACAATTTCCAGATAATGGTGTTGAATCTTTTCTTATTTTTAGTTGGCTTTACCCCAGTGTAATTCTATTGCCTTCATCTGAATTAATGTCAAAGAAACCCGACATTTTCCCCCTTTGCTAGGGTGGATATTTTCTCAGATACTCTTTTCCTTCTGTATGCAGAAGACCACTGTGATTAATCTTACCTTTAGAAGGTGATAAAGAAGGGAACTTTAACTGCAAACAGGTGTTACTTGAGGTTATTTTTCTGAAGCTTAACTGAATGAATAGATTTCATAAATTCTAGAGGTAGGCTGGAATACACTGAGCTTTCCGATGCATCTTCATCAAAAAGAATTTGTCTACTGGAAAAATGGTCTTAATGCATGCTACTATATGCTGTTAGTATTCTCAGACTATTTTCGGTGTCCTAGTTCTTTTAGTAATTACCTAAACCTTATAATGCCTTGGATACATTTGAATAGAAGGTGCAAATAGATCTCATAGAGGAACATAAGAGGTGCTATAGCCCAAAGCTCACTATAAATGAGCCAACTAGTTATTTCTGAGCTTGGTGGTGTGGTGCGGTGGTATTTTTTTTGTTGTTGTTTGTCTCTGAGCCCTTTCACGTTTTTATGTAAGCAAGCCTCAAGAAGCCATGGAGGCAATGTTTCCTCTTTTGCTTTTATGTGCTGTTTTTATAGGTATTTTGTTTAACAACAGACTGATGGTGTAAATATTTGTGACTACTTGAACAGAAGCAATTTTCTGTTTTTTATTATGTCACCTCTCTAACATTTTCAGACATGTCAGGTTGCCAAAATGGCATTCAACTGACCATCAGATATTTATCTTCAGTATTTGTTTTGTATTACTGTGCCTGCTAAGAATACAGCAAAATCCACAGCAAGGACCCTGGTTAAGTCAACATTACTTAATATTATTGCTGCAATTAAGGAACATGTTGAATCAATAGTGTCAGCTTCCTTCAGGACATTCGGGGGGCTCACTGTATTTGTGAAAAATGTTAATAGTGTTTCTTACACCAAAATGGAATAATATCGGGGTAGCTGTCACTATTTTATCATGCGATAAAACCACGAATAAAATTGCTGGAGCATACGAATACAATTACTATAGACTAACTATGCTAACACAAATAAGTTTCTCACCCTGACTATTCTCTCAGTGAGTACTCGCTATAGCAGGTATTTTATAAAATTTCAGGATCCCAGCAGCAGTGACTTGCTCATTAGTGAGGAAGGGAAGCTAACATGTCACTTCAAATTCAACTTCAGCCTCTCCTTTACAGATCAATGTACACTAGCCATCTAGCAACTGCCAGAACTGGAGCTAAATGCGAGTTTACAATTTCTCATCTGCTCAGCATTTACAGGCTTACTAACTGCTCCTAAAATACTGGGATATAATACTACTACTGCTGGTGATGTGTCATATAGAAGAACAAAGTTTAAATTCTCTATATGTTTTCCTTTGATTCAAAATATGCTTAATTCCAGTGGATAAACCATTTGATAAATTCTTCATCTAAGAACTTACTATAAATCGAAATGTCTGACCAGGGCCCAGACTAGCTTGTTTTCCAATATTCTAAGTTCATCTATTGTTACAGTTTATTATCATCATTATTATTGATAATATTCTAATAATGTGGCTTCATGCAAATATGGCAGAATTTCGGGTATGACAATGAATTTCCAGCTGATTCACTTCAAATTAGGACTAGATTTTCATTTTTAATATAAGTATTTTCTGCCTTTAGAAAATCATTTTCCTTGTTTTGTAGAATGGTTATCATAAGATATAGGGTCTTGTTCTGACACTATTGGAAAACCTTCTTTGACAATAACTGGTGCAAAATTTCTTCAGCCCTATATTGGCTGAAGAGACAACCTTCTTGAAGGAGGAAATACTACTCTGTAACCTAACTTCTGAAATGCTTGGTATAAACTTGTTTTCTATGACAGTTCATATTTAAAGTGTGTATATGATAGCAAAAGTTTCCTTGTGAAATGATCTCTCCTTGCTGTAGCTCATCAAACCCAAATGTATTACTAAAACAAGCATTAAATTAAAAAAAAAAATCCTGGGTTGGAAATCATTGTCAAATTTGATGTTCGATGTTTTCATTTAATTTTTTCAGTTAAGCCCACTAAATTGTTTAACATAATTTTTTTCAGGAGATAAATTCTGAAGTTTTGGCAAGTTTTGTTGTTATTTTCATTCAATAAATGAATGGAAGAAAATGGAAATAAGGGAAAACCAAACAATTTTAGAGGCAGAACTTTCTGACTTCTTAAGAACATTCAAGAAATTATTCTATGCTATGATAAAGAGTGTGTTTTAACTAACATGTTCTAAATGGGTTCTTATAGGTTTATAAATTCACTTTAGTGGTATAGAGGAAGCTGTCTGGTGTGATTCAATTGCTTTCTATGTGGTAAAAATTAATTTTGGTTCTAAAGATTGTCCAGAGAATGACCACTCATTTCTTCCTGCAAACACTCAGCCTGAAAAGAGCATTAATTCTACTGAGTTAAAGGTAAAACTAATAAAAGGTTGACAGAAAAGTATTTTAAGAACTTGAAGACCTTTGTTATCCTAAAACTGTAGACACCATGTAAGAACCTTTCCAAACACATATGAAGCAGAAGCAACTATCAGAGCCCTGAGAAAACCAGTGAACAGTCAAAGGTTAAACGAAATACCAAAAATATGAGGCCACAGTTGAGTAGCTGAATGAATTTGCTGCATTGCTGTTCACTATGCAAGATAGTTGGGAAAAAGAATCATTACCTAAGGGCAAAAGAGACAGGACTTTTCTAAAACTGATTTTTTTTACCTGACGAGATCTTAGAATAAGTGAACACTGACAAATTGCCAAGATGAGGTACCTGCAATCATCACCTTATCTCACTTGTGAGATTTCTGAACTTAACTGTGGTTTGTAATCTCTTACTGAAGTGGCCTCATAGTAAGAGGGAATGGAAAGTGATGCCTAAGGAATGGCTCCAAGAAATTGTTCTGGGCTAAGTGGTAGCAACTATAAGAAATAATAGAATTATTAGAGACATGGATTAACCTGATATACTGGGAAGGAGTCAAAGCAATTTTTATGGAGGCAATTTATTCCTTAAAAATTTGTGAAGTTTTTCAAAGAGACAGCAAACAATGAATACAAGTGGTACACTTAAGGAGTCTAAACAAGGGGTAAAACTAACTTGTTGTGATGAAACTAATCTGTTGTGAAATAAAAGGGAATGTCCTGTCATAACTTAATAACAGATTAAAACACAAGGAAGAATGTGAACGTAGAAAAAATAATCCACACTGAATGGAAGGTCTCAATGCATTGTCCCAATTATCCATGCTAAATCCTGAGCTGTTTGCCATTTTCTTAAATAATGTAATAAAGGGATGATTAAAGATATAGCTAAGGTGATATAAACATATTTATGATGACCTATTTTAATGAAGAGATGACAAGGAAAATTGTAGGTATATCTGACTTAGGGACTGGGCAATAAAAAGTTGTAGCAGAATTTAGTGCAGAGAAATGTAAAGGCCTAAACCCACAGAATGAATTGCCCTACCTAAGTGTACATTATTCGGAGCTAAATGACCTTTTACAGTTCAGAAAAGAGGTCTTGAAATTGGTGTGACTCTGAAAATGTCAGCTTGTTAAGTTAGGAACTGAAACACAAAATATAGTTATAGTATTGTATAATTCCACCTTGTCCATTGTTTGAAAACTGTGGCTCTATCTACACTAGCATTTTGATTTATATTGGGAGTGCCCTTCTGATTGGCTTGCACCACAGAAAGTAGGACTACTGGCTGCTGTGGACATAATGTTTATCATCTCATCTCCAAAGGGGTATAACAAAGCCACCAATTGTGTGGAGAAAGATTGTTCAGAGGAGTAAGCTGGGACAGGAGGAACAGCTTCTGTATGAGAATAGTCTCAATAAACAAGGACTCTTCCATGTGGAGAAAGGAATGTGGAAGAGTTGAAGAAGAAGTAAAATACTGAGTAGTTCTCAAGAGCTGGAAGACGTTCAGCAGCCAGCCAATCAGCTGCCAAGTGAAGTCTAGTTAAAACCAGTGACTGATGTGGATAATACGCAGAGTAACTTCTTGCTATTTGAGAACAGAATGATCAGTAGATTTCAAGGCACTTCAGAAAGCAGAGTCCTTTCATCGTCACTATTTTTCAGCAGGGAAAATTGAAACACAAAAAGGGAAAGGTGCTTGTCTGAGGGTACACAGGAGGAAAATGGCTGTAAAATGAAACTTCTGTCTCCAGAATGCCAGCTCTGTGCTTGCCCTGACACTAATGGAAACCAAAGTTTTGGGTGGAAATAGTGGTGAGTCAGTTGGATTTTCCATTCCCTTCTAGTAAGGGTATCTGAGATGCATGTGACTAAGGGCCTGGCAATTGCATGGTTAATACTGGAAGGTTTTTGGCAAAGTAGAAGACAGGAAAATGCCTTTATTATTTCAATTAGAAAACTGGGCCATGTATAATGAATTCAAGCAGGAAAACTGTTCTGGTCAGAGTCAGTTTAGGTTCAGAGAAAGGTGAATTGGAATTCTTTCTAAGGACTACTCCTGAGAGGAGATGAAATAAATAACATAGCATAAGTAAAAGAACCGTGCAGATGGTGAAGGACTATTATTTATTAGCTGCTTAAATTGTCTTAGTTTCTTGCCAAGCTCCTATTAGGAAGGGGAAGGTAGGGCTTTTTTAATGGAGTGGGTGATGTTTTAACAATTATCCTGAGGGAAAAAACTGTGAGGAAGTAGAACAGATAGGTACTGAGGAGTATGATAGGTGTCCATCTTCCATGAGCTTTATTCCTCCCTGAGTGAAATCTGTTCTGACACTAGAGGGTCCTTTGATCTGACAGTTGATGATGAAGTAGCTGAAAGCTGGAGATTAAAAAAAAATCAAATAAGATCAAATAAAATGTACCACTATTTTTTTTTATGGTGACAGTCCAAATAAGGTACCAGTAGAGCAAAGGTAAGTCTCAGGGAGTATCAGGGAAAGTGACTTATTGTAAGCCTTTTTAAAAACAGTAGCCTAATTTGGTTGCAAGTTGTGGGAATTTATACAGGGTTCCTGACAAAGCAGGACAAGTTTCTACAGTGGTTTGAGTTTATTTGACCTCAGTCAGGTAAGAGTTCATGCCACTGCTTAGGTATACCTCCATGAAATGTGTGCATTCTTCTGGGGCAATAATAGTTTTAGAAGGTAGCATTAATGAAAACATAAGCCATTAGCACACTAAAGATCTCTTTTCTATGCTATGATTTCCCACACAATTTTTATGTAGATCTAGATGCATCTTTTTGCAACTGTTTTCTACTCTCATTTTTCACTGAGCTTGTCTGTCTGGATTGTAAGCAGCTCAGAATATGTCTGAGCATGTTCTTATAGAAAGATATGGAACTATTCTGGCCTCCCTTCAATGCAGCGAGCCATAAGTCCTCCTGGAGGCACATGACACTACCAACCAAATAGTCTCCATTCTGGAGCTGGGTCATGTCTGACCAGGAGATGTATGGAAAGAGAGGTCAAGTCTGTCTGTCCCATCTATCAGGGATGTCCTTTCATTCTGTAGGTGTAAATGCAATGCTGTGTATAAATATGAGTCCTTATTTTAAAATAATACTAAACTGATGACAGGACATCTGGAGACAGCTGCTTTACCTCTAACATTTGTCAGTCATTACTGTGCTCTGTAAGCAGTTCCATTTAAGTATGTGGAATTATTCCAGAAAAATGCTTTCCCATATGATGCCAGTTTTATCTTGTCCAATTTTTTTTGTTTGATGTTTTTAGACCACATAACAGTTATACAATCAACATGTTCAACATGAGGTTCTGAAAACTGTGAATTAGACTGACATTCCAAAAGGAAATTAATTTTTTAAAAAAATTTAATGAGATGTCTTTTCATTCTGAAATCTTTCCTCTTCAGTTATAATTTCTAGCTTTTCTTTAATACCATGATGTTAGAATCTGACAAAGACATTTGAAGCGTACAAATCCACACACATTAAATTTGTTTTAACTCTCTTAATATATGAAAGCATTAGAGGTTCCAAGAATCCACCTAGACGGGGAAACTCTATGCAAATAAAAGATCAGAAGTTTACAGTCTTGTCACAGGACTCCAGGACGTGAGGTTTTAAGGACACTGATGACTTTTTGAGAAATGAAATACCTAGAGTTGGCAATGCTGGCTGATGAAACAAATATATAATTTATTATTTTCAAGCTAGTTACAGGGCAGGTTTCCAAACTACCTTCAGTGCATTTTTCTAAGCATCATCTTCTCTCAGGGCCTCTTTTCTTCCAAGTGAAACATCTAATTAAATCTATGTTTAACAAGTAGGTATTTTGTTCCCCAGCTAGGCATGCTGTAATTATGCCATTAATGGAATGAACAATGTGCAAAGTATTGCCTTTTCTACCGAGTTCATTGATATTCTGGCTATGGACCCTGCTGGAGGACCATCTATTTCTCAGACTCTTCTCTCTCCTCGCCTCTGGAGCTGAGATTTGAGTGACCCTTGCTAACGCAGCCCAGGAACTATCTATTTTCCCTGACTCTGCTAGGCAACCAGGGTAGGAGTTTGTCATGATCCAGCCCTCATTAGTAAATAGCTATTTAACTGCCTCAAGTCTTCACGCTAATCGCTGCAGTTGTCCTTTAAAGCTTCCCCTAATGTTATTCCAGTTTGTCGACATTCAGCTGATCGCACATTAAGGACAGCTGGCTGGCAATCTATCACGTTGCTTTCCATGCCACAACACAGTTTGACTGACACAAGCTGACACAATCCCACACTTGGCAGCACAACATGACAGCTTAAAATATTGGAGTGGGTCATACCATCCCTCTTAGCACTTCTTACTCGTTTCAGACCCAAAATCACTTCTTTTCCTCTTTAAACCAAAATCATCCTCCTCAACACAGTTGCCAATCCTCATGTGTTGAAAAGCCCTTGATGTGTTACAGCAGCTGCTTTGCTTCAGGAATGGAGATTTATGAATCTGACTATTCACATGGAAATTCAGTATTACCTTTTTTTTTTTTTTAATTTTTCTGCTAGTCTTGATTCTGTGTTCGAGCTCTGGCAGGTTGGGAGCTTTCAAGAAGGGATAACGCAGGTGGGAATTGCTCTGAAGACAAAATACAAATGACTGAATCCTGGTTTAATTTTTTGTTTTGCTGCATTCTCTGTATGACCCAAGGCTAGTCACAGCTGAATTATTAAAGACACTTGGATGCCAAACATTCATTTGAATAAATAAAAGCTTAATCTTTAATGCCTTTAAATACTTTTAGTCTCTAAATAAGTTTCTTTTTTCTTTACCTGAATTTTCCTTTTGGAAAACTCACTATCTTCTCCCACTGTATGAGAAACTAAGAAGTTTTGAAATATAACAGACACATCTAAGGAAGATAGATGGAAAGTATTACTTTCCTTTTTTCCTATTCCATTGGAGAATGCAGACTAGTACTGGGAACATTCTGTAAAAAGTCTTCCAAAATCCCTTACTACTTAAAGAGTGCCATTTTAGCATTCTGACTCTATTGTTTTGACATCTAGCACTTACTCTGCTTCTGAAGATACCTCTTCTCAGAGTTTATTAAGTAGCTACAAGATGTCTGTGTTTTGTCTTCATTGAAAGCATGATCTAGTCACCGGGTGAGGGAGAGACAAAGTTGAATCTGGAATTGTATGGCAGCCTGCAGTGCAGAGGAACCTGCTTTTTTAAACAAAAGTCTGGTGCTTTAGTGATATCTATGGATAGAAAATCTCATTTTGTTGAAGATAGTGTTTCTGCTGCACTTTTTCAGTTTTTGGCTACCATGAACTTCAGTTATTTAAGTACCATCCTGTCTTTCAAAGCTAAGAATAGTTATTCAGCCTTTCCTATCTCTAATCACCCACCCACTTTTTCCTCATTTTTGCAACTTCCCAAATGCATAGTCATGGATATTTAAGAGAAGAAAAAGATTTCTGTGTTGACAGCTGTGACAAATGTTCACCCATAACTTTTATGCATAATTAAATTATTATTTTAATTGTATCTAATTAATTTTTAAACCCTTTTAAATTCAAATTAACACACTTAATTTGCAATGAGAGAAGTTTTTCAGAGTTATGAAGGAATTAAACCACATTTCTTGTGTCTCATATTGAAACAAAAAGAGAAAGTACAGAAGGATATATCTAAAATAAAATAAAATAAAGGTGAAACTATAACAAAAATACCTTTTGGTATTCAAGGCTCACTTACAGCTGAAGTCCAGCCACCTTTTAAATTTATGCAGAAATAGATATCTAGATGGAGCTATTGATAAGAGGAACACAAATCATACTTAATTGAAAGTAGCTTTCATCTATCTAAAATTTGGGGTCACATCTGCATGACTTGCTACATCTGGCAGAGTGTAATAATTAGGTTCTCATAAAAATGAGATTTACAGAAAAAGTCTTAGCAGAGATTATTATCCCTTCAAGAAATTTCAGATTCATTTTGAATTGATATAAACAGCTCTACTAAAGCCAGTTGAACCCTGCTGATCCATGCTTGCAGAAAATCTGTCCTTCCATTCCCAGATCAGGCTTTGACTAGAGTTGTGTGACCCACTGTTTTTTTCTTGCTTTGACGGTTCCCCAAATATTTGTAATAATTTTTACTTGAACAGGAGGTCTTCAGTCTACTTTATTTTCAAAAATTTAAAAATAAATAAAGTAAAAAGAGATTTTAAAATACACTTGTTTTTGTTAACATCAAAATGATTTGGTTTTAGTCTGAAATATTTCACTACATTAAGCACTGCCTAACTGTGTTCCAAGGAACAAGACTCCCACCTACATATAATGTATTTAGATTGGAGGAAAGTTCATGCTATTAGCTGTTAGAGAAGAGCCACAATTCTTTCATTACTGGTAAACCAAATGCTAAAAGAAAAAGCAATGATATATCTTATTTTGGCCTTTTCACATAGATACATTTCATCTCGAAAGTAAAGTTGAACACAGCATAACTGCTGCTTGTTCCTTACCTTTCTGCACCCTGTGGTACTTTATCAGAGGGCTTGGTGTTCTGTGAGGAAAGCAGGTACAATAGATTGAATAAGGGATGGATTTTGCCCTGATTCATCTGGGGTTTTTTTTGTTTTTTTAATGAATGACATCCAGGATGGAGGATGAACATATACAAACACAGGGTAGACAGTTAAGGAAAGGTTTCTGTTTGCTTCAGTTAAATCAAGCCTAGAAATGCTTTTGTACAAACCTGTTGTGCCAAATCTACTTCTGTAATGTTGAAGTGGTCAGGGAAAGAGAAAAAGTCCTGATGGGATCCAAATTTGCAATGTTATCTTATGAGAGAAAACGTGTTTTTGACCCCGAGTTTATGTCCTGAAGAATGAAACCTGATAGAAACTGTCAATTTTATCTTAAACTGCAGAGCTGTAAGGATTATTTCAGCTGAAGATCTTAATATTGGTCTCTGCCTTTGGACAAGAAAAGACACTTACATAAGGAGACAGGGAGAGCTTTAAGAATTAAAGTGAAGTTAAACTGCAGACTCTGTAGGGTACCGATGTGCTTTCTGTCTGAATTCACACAGACACTAGCACAAACAAGTTTTCTGCTGCCAAACTTTTTTAACTTTGCCGGAAAAAAAACCCAAAAGCAAAAGGTCAAAGGCCTGATTTGAATGGAGCTGTCTGTGAGGTTAGTTTGCTGCAGTCTTCGGTGGGAATGGGGTAGTGGGAAAGTGACAACTGTGACTTTTGAGAAAACCTCCCTGTTCCCTTTAGCAGAATTTGTCACCCTTCACCCCCAATGGTGCTCTCAGTGGCTGTGGTTTTCCAAGGTTTTTGGAGCAGATGAAGTAAGCAGCAGGGCCGCGGCAGTTTTCATCTCTCGGTAGTCTTCCTCTTGTGCACAGCTATAGGCTGATGTCCTGGTACCTGTAGCAGATTCCTGTCCTCTTTGAGCTGGCAGAGGGAGACAAGGAGATGTGTCAGAGCAGAGCTACAGTTTGGGTCAATTTTCCTTCCTTTGTCAAATCAGATTGGAAGTGACCAGTGGGTTTATGACTTAATTGTGAGATAGCTGGATGGGTGCTGTGGTCATGCAGGTTTTATTTCTTTGTGGGAGGGATCAGGGGAGCCCCAAAATAATAAAGAAAGAAACCTAACCGCTTCTATCTCAGTACAATAAAATGTCTCTGAGCCATTATAGATAAACAATATCTGGATATGGATACAGGCATGAGAACATTTAGGTGAAGGATGTCCCATCTCCAATTCATGTTTGAATGCAGGAAATGTCAACTACAGTCTTTCTCCCCTCAGGGAAAAGGGAGGGATGAGGATGGGGGGAAGCAGAGGTGATATTTGACTAAGAATTACACTGTTTAAAATATTAGCCCACTGTGATAGTTCTTGTCACCTTGGAACATGCATGTCAATTCCTCCACTTGGCTCCTGGGATGAAAATCCAGGCAGAGAGCCCCATCACTTGCCAGGTACCTTCTGGGCTGAAAGCATCTCTTGTCAGGAAATGTTCTGGTGGCCTGCATACAAAATGATTTGGATGGCAGGCTGAAGTGAGCAGCAAGGTGGGGCTTTCAAGCCTTCAAAGAACATGCAGAGAAGGCAGCCATGCTTTCGCAGAGTCAAGCAAATTGTTTTGTCCAAACTGATCACAACGGAGTCCTGTTTTTTAATCAAAACTTGGATGTCAAGTCAGAAGATGAACACAGCATGCAGCAGTGATACTAAAAAGCATCCCGAAAGGTGGATGGCAAGGAAGGGGAAAGGAACAATGTCAGATTAGAGGGCGAGTCCTTCAGTCCAGTCACATAGTCATGGTATGAGCTGGCCAAGCCTTTTTCTCCTTGAGTGGTTCCTAACCTTGAGCAGGTGAGTGATGAAGAGACACAGCATCTCTTTTGCAAGAGAGCCATGCATTGCATTTCCTCTGTTTCAAAAATGAGGGAGGCCAGAGGCTTGGTTTCACAGGAAAAGTTGTACAGCAAGTGGTTTGAAAAAACATTTGCTATTTATCTGTCTTCAGGTCTCTGGAAAAAAAAGGAGGCTACATGCTACCTTGTTGGGAGAGACTAAAGCTAACAAACAAAGAACAAAAAAGAAAAGTCGAGCAAGGTCAGGTTGACTCTGTGGCAATAATAAACCAATGTACTGCCCTTTCAGACCCTCCACAACTTGCTGTGTGTGAAAAATAAGGGTTGCAACTATTGGCAGCGCAGTGCAGATCAGATTTATTGATCCATAAAATTGTTACCTTGGGAAATGAGGGTTGGAGGCTGAAGACTGGCACCATGCCTCTATCTCATCATGACTCAGGAGAGAGGTAGCACTAGCCAGGAGAGAGGAAACAGTTCAACAGCTACAGTTGGGCTGGGGTGGAGATGGATGGAGTAAAAGAGAACTTGAACCTAAATAAGGGAGGACACTCCCTGTAGCTTTCTGCCAGAGACCTAGGGAGTGACTCTTATTTATCAGGAAAAGTTGAATTGTAGGAGAAGATGGAAAATTGTCTTGGGTAGGAGACAAACAGGGCAAGTGACAGGCTGACTAAAGAGCTCTCAGGCTTCTTTTCGTCTGTTCTTACACATTTTCTACTGAGAATTAGGGAACAGGAGGCATTTTGTGAAAAATAACTGAAAGGCCTAAGGAAAGAAAAAAGTAGTGTTGGCTAAGATCTCTCTAGGCAATCTTAGGTACCTGTGATAAAATACATTCCCAATCACAGACGCTCACAGCTGCTTGCTTGACTAGTTGGAACTTTTTTATCAACCTAAACCACCAGCTTTAACAATTTTTTCAGTTTGTTATGGCTGTGAATGTTCTTTCTGATGTATTTTTTAGCTGCCTTAGAGATTCCTGCCTTTCCAAAACTAGGCTTTTCAAATGAAATGAATGATTTTCGTTCAACTTTGAGGAGTCCAACATGAGACATCTTACAGTGGCCTGTTGTCCAGAAATACTGTGCTAGCTTAAAAATTCCTAATGAAAAGTCTCGCCAGGCCCTAGAAAATCTTTGTGGTTAGTCTTTGATTTCCTGATGATAGTACAGAGTATGCATGCAGAGTGAACTGCAATGGTCACAGTTTCCTGTTTCTGCTACCAGGATCTTTAAACTTGAATCTAAGAGTCTCTAGGCAGCTAGGAATGTTGCCTTTCCCATCAGTACGAGCTCAGCATTAAATCCTGGCCTAAATGAATTAACCTTCCTTTTTAATTACAAATCAGTGGTATTCAAACTTGCAGTGTCTTCTACCAGGATTTAATTTAGATGTACTGAGAAAAGTATTTTATGGTAATGAAATATCAGCTGAACAGTAAAATTATATTTTTGGGGGGTTTACGATAATGTAGGAATCATGTAATAGTAGTTGTGGAATAATCAGTTCAAAATTATGTAAGCAGTTCATGTGTAATTAGATTTTTCTTTTAAATGGATTAATTTTGTATGGAATATTAAAGCACTCAGCTGTCACACACTGTGAGAAAATAACATGGTAATTCACACAACGAAACAGAGTTCTTAGTAAACACTCATTAGCATATTTTAAAATGATCCAATATTTAGAAAGTCTGGTGACAGGAACACTCAGAAGTCATGAATTGTAAACAAATGTATTCATTAAGTTTTTGACAACTTAGTTGCAAAAATTCCCAATGACTGCAGATCCTGGAATAGCAGTAGGATTTTGCTAACTCCATGATATCTAAAGACAATCTTACAAAGTTGGAAGGATTGTAGGACACTGCACTATAATAATAAAATTCTATATTATAGATAAAATTCTATACTATAGATAAAATAAATGTCATCCTGTTTGTACATTATAAGCAAGCATGTCATTATGACATTTATCGATCACAGATAAAACAGAGAAAAATAGCTTTCCTCTTTAAATATTCTACTTCTCCCTCCCAAAATGCATCCTCCACAAAAAAAGGCCTCCATAGAAAAGGACACCAGTAGCGAGGAAGAACTAACATACAAGCGGTTTTGTTTCTTTTTTAACAGGCTAAACTTTGCTCACAGAAACAACTTAAAATAAGAAGCTCTTGGGAATTACAAATAAATGAAGAAGCATTTTGAAACATGTCTTATCTCTAATTAATCATGTAACACTAGGAACAAAGACCAAATTTCTTCAAAGTTCCCAGCTTTCCCTTTCATGCAAAACCAAATCTTTTCTGGGTTCACTGGTTCAAATAGTATTCAATTTATAATTGGATTTTTCTCCCTCCTGCCCCCATCCCAAATAATTATTTCAGCAGCTCTGGCCTATCTTTATGGAAGTTTCTTGAGATAGTTTGTTTCTGTTGTTTCATCAACTACGCAGTAGGATTGTTAGTCCACTAACCACAATTTCACGTTTCAGGACCATAGTCATCTGAACCCTGCCACTCCATATTTTTATGTAAAAGGAACCCTGAAACTGCTAGTGGGCAGCTATGTGTTAGCAGTGTCAGTATCCATACGTGTCCAAGCAGACACACAATCAATAAACAAGTCCTGCTTCTGGACTGGCATTAATAAAAACGAGATTATAGGAATTACAGAAATTGTCCCTTCTCAGAGCCAAAGGAGTAATGTTCCCACCTGACTCCTGCTGGCACGCTCTGGAGTGCAGGTGAGGTCTCCCACATTGCCAGCGAGCATCAGCCCTGCGTGGCGCTTTGCTCTCCTCCCCAGGTGACTCCTGTGCTTCCCATGGCTCCTGGGTGCTTGCTGCATCCAGCTTTGGGCACCTCAGTGTGGTGTCTATTTTTTTGGCCAGGCTCATAAAGTCAGTGGTAAGCTCCCTCAAAGAGCAAGTTGTGGAAGGGGAGTATTTTCAGGGCTTTATTCATTCGCTGGAGGAATTTAGCTCTCCCTGTTGGCTCTATGAAACTAGTAGTATCTCTCTCCTCACTGTGTTTAGATAGGTGACTATCCACAATGACCAGCAGAAACTGGGGAGGTGACTGTGGCATCACTTTTCTCTCTGTTCTAAAATAATATGCGGTTCTGTTAATTTCCAAAAAGAGTGGCTGGATTTCAGGATTTGGATGATAGAGTCAGGTTATTATGGTTAGCCAGCTACAGTCCATCAATAGAGCTGCAGTAGGCGTCCTGGGATGTGTTGCTACATTTTATTAGTGGAGCCCCGTGTATGGAAGTGATTCCTTAAGAAAGTTCCATCATCGTATGAGAGCTAGAAATTAGGACCTGACTAGCCATTTTCAATGAACAGAGCATGTCTAATATTTAGTATTACGTGCCCTTATTTTGTCAACAAGTAATACATTTTCTGGCATATCACATCAGAGAGCTTCCTCAGCTGATGAAGAAGGCTAGTATGAGCTTCTTTTAATGCAAATCTCTCCTCCAGTGTCTCCTCTGCTATAAAACCAGGCATCAAATGAGAGCTGATGAATAGCAGATTAAGTTTATTATAAGTTAAGTAGTTACATTTATTTTTCTATAACTGATATATAACATGATGTATCAATATATCAGCTTTTATGTATGTGACTGTAGCCATATTTTTCCAGCCTGAACACAGTTCTTGTATTCTCATAAGCTGTGTGGGAAAAGGCCCTCTGAGTGTGTCTGAATAGCTCTCAGCACAGTAGAGCCTACAGGATGGTTTGTGCCTTTGGGCACTACTATCATGTAAGTATGGAACATCTGAAATATGTTCTGGAATATGGAACTGAAAATTTGATGGGAAATACTTGTTATGTTGCATATGTTATGACTCGTCTAATTTGCGAGTAGTAATGTGTTTTTTTCCTTCAAAGGGACATTAGGAAATTCCTGGACAAACTCACAATAGCTTTGATGCAGATTTACAAAGATATTCAGGCACTTCCCTCCCATTGATTTCCAAAAGCATAGGGCATAGACTGACAAAACTGTAGTGACCGCCACCACATATTCTTTTTTCAAGGGCCTGCTTTGGGGCAGATAGGTGGCAGATCATCTAACTGCTCAAACAAGATGATGAACTTGGGGAAACATAAATATTTCTTATGATGAGCAGATGCCAAACTGAGAGAGTTCTGGCAAATTCCAGATTAAAATCTGTACCTGAACACTGCCTGCACAATTGAGGGCTGGGGAACTGTTGATGCTCTTCACAACTGGATCTTTGGACTTGGGCACCTTTGGATTTAGAGATCTTAATATAGGGGAGATTGTGCTTGTGTGGTTGGAGCAGGTTATGGGGGGTAAATTCGGGGGGGGGGGGGGGGAATTGTGCATCTGAGCTTAACAGCCAGGGAGGCAGGTGGATTAGGTGCTACTGCCCCAAGTATGGGCAGCTCTGGAAAGCAGGCACCAGCAGTAGTTTGTGGACCTTGTTGGAGACATTTTTAATGGCCTAGTTTGAAAATGGAACTGAACTACCTGCATGTACTGAAGTATATAATGCACTATGTCGAGCTTTTCTGCTGCATATCTTTTGAACACTTAAGACATCTTTGCACACTATAAATAATTATTGATATTTCATGTGTGACACACTAAACATACTCCAGGACCTAGGTGTTATTGATTTAGACATTACTTTTCACATTTCTTCCTTCCCATTAGAAGATTTGCCGCTCACTGCATTTTATAATAATTGCACTCTTGAATTTTAAATACTCCCAGAATCACCTCTGCATTTCAACTAATAAAACAAGCAAGACTAGTGTATTAGGTAGGTTCTCTATTGTTGTTTTGTAATCTTTGGTTTATGTTTTCAGTGATTACCTCTGGATAGATAACAAAGTAAATCATGATATATAAATTTGATCTTACTGAGCATATGTCTATATGGAAGAAAACCCTAGCTTGATCAGAACCTGGTGCTAGGTTATACTTTGCAATACTGACCCAGGAAGTTCTATGTGAGCATGCTAACATCAGCTGTGATATATGAAATCACCACCTTTCTCCTTAATACTCCCACACAGTTTGAAATTCAGTGTTTTCTCTTTAGTTTGTTAGTGACCACATCCTGTCTGGAAATGCACACACAACACCTTGATGCTGAGTGCCTGAGAAAGCATAACTGCAAGCAGTTAATATAAACAGCATCTTCAGTCATTGAAAAAATAATAAGCTTTAAGTAGGGTTTCTGAAGAACATGGAGTGGCTCTTACTTTCTGTAGGAAATATGCATATGTGTGTATTTTCACATATGCAAATGTATGGGTCTCTCCATATACCCACTATATATATATATATATGTATATGCTTACTATGAAGATAGAGAAAAAGTCAACATCAGATGGACACCTCTTCACTCTGGTCTACAAATTCACTCTATTACTCTGCCTAAACATTTTTTCTTCACTTTGACTATATTTTTCTACTTGTAAATCAGGAACACTAATATTTACCTGTTTATGGTGATTATTTGGAAATATAATTAGTCAGTAGAAGATTCCCTGAAGACAACAGAACAAGGACCTAATATTGGCTTTGGGCTCCTTGACTGTATGTTGCTGTGAACAGAGTGCTCAGTGCTTTGGATGGTGGCATGTACTCCCGCTTGATGAGCATGTAGAGTGATAAAGCAGATGACGGAGTTGAAGTGCTATGTGACCTTGGGCTTTTTTTTCTCTTATGCTTTCCTTTTTCTGCCTTTCAAAAGGAAGTCACCGCATTTCCACCAAAATTTAAGTTGGCTTCAACATCTTAGAAGATGCATTCTCACAAATGAAAGGGAAGATAAAAAGTATGCCTTTGTGCTAATTTGGGGGACCTTTAAGGTTATCTTTCTTTGTGTTCTGTTAAAGAATAAGAACTCTGCTTCAGTTTTGGAGCCATAAATTGTCAAATCCTGGTGTTTTTTATACCAGTCTGTATTTGTAATGTTGGTAAAATACTGTAGCTTGGAGCAGCACAGGACAACAATGAATCTGTATGGTCTAGAGAGGGATATATCTGCCACACATAACAAGGAGTAGTTGATAGGGAGACAATAGAATTGCTTCTATGTTTTATTTCCTACATTTGTTCTTTCATTCTTTCCTTTTTTGTCCAATTTTGAGCAATTTGTGGGATCTCTGATTTCAGGCAGGTAGAGAAAAAGGAGTTTTTTTCTACCAGTCACCAAGATAAAGGGCCAGGTGATGCAACGAAACATCAAAATATTGATCCCATTTAGCAACAAGTATTGTTCTCCCCTTCTCCCTGCCAGCCCCATGGTTCCCCAGAGGAAGCGAGACTCTGAGAAATGCTCAGTGCTAGTTTAACTGGGTCACAACAGGACCTGTACTACACAGATCTTTTCCATTAAGGGCTTGCATGGTTCCTGCCATTAACTCTGCTATAATTGGCTGGGAGGAGGAAGGGAAGGAAATGTACATGTTGTAATTGTCTGACCTGTTTGCGTGAATAGCGTTCATTTAATCAAAAGGAAAATTTGGTGCCTTTTCCTGTAACTAAATATTAACAAAGGGCTTACAAGCCAAAAATCAAGTTTCCTTCAGTTTCTACAGCTAAAAGCCATACATTTTTTCCCAGCTCTCTGGCAAAAGCATAAGAAATTCCTAGAAGAATGCAGCTACAAATGGATTTTTAATGTTAATATGAAATATGTTTATCAAGCAGATATAATTATTATTCACAAGGCAGTGTAAATCGGCATGTCAACATTGAAGTCAGGGGAACTATGACAGTTGTCAGCAGCTGAAAACTTGCCTTGGAAAATGTGGGCATAAGCTATTTAAGCAAGTTAATTGTTTGGCTTATTTTTCCCTTCAGTGTTACAGTCTCTTCTCTGAGTCCATTTATTCAAGTTGGGATCAGCAGATAATTCCTCCTGAGCAGCTAAAGATAACTTTTCTGCTATATAGCTCACGTTAGTTGTATTATTTTAATAACCTAGTGATTAATTCATTCCAATTCTTTATCTGTTCCATATGCAACAGGTTAGTTCTATTTCAGTTTTGAGCAGACATAATTTAAACTCAAGTTTCCAAATTACAGTTTTAGTTCTCACTAATCAATATCAGTTCTAATCCTACTCATTATTAAAGAGTAGCAGAATCATGTTCTCTACTCAGATTTGTTGTCCATGACTAAGAAATGTTTTGTATGTTTGTAACTGCATACACAAATGCACTTGGATTCTGTATATGATGGAATATAGTAAACCTCAAACTCATGCTGGCCCATTTAATTTGACAATTAGCTAGGCTTCCAAAGTTGAGTTGTTCAGCTGCTGTTTTATTCTAGTACTGCCACAGTGTTGTTGCTCTCGTTCTAGTTTCCGTGAATGAAATACATCATTGACCTGGATGGGACAGATTTAGGAGCTTATTCATTCCATGCTCATTTCTGCTTATGTATATTGGTCTGTGGCCACACAGACCCTGATTTTCTGGGCTGGGATAAAGATGAGACACTGAGAAGTCTCTTCTCATTCTTTCACAACATCTAAAACAGGTTTAAACATTTAAAGCAAGTATTTGCCCTAAATGACATATGCCAGGTCACACAAGCAGTCTGTAGAAAAACTGAGAAATGAACCCAGATTTTTCCGTTAAGCTCCATTGCTTTAACTATAAAAGTGTCTTTTTTCAAAGGGCATTATGAAAAATACACCTGGAAATCTAAAATCATCTACATAAACCCATGAGAAAGAATTTTTTTTACCTTCCAGGAAAAGCAGGTCATAAGAGCTTTCTCAGTGTCCCCTTACCATCACAGATGCAGTTTGCTGTTTTGAGAGCAAGAAGCATGAGATAAGACAAATGTGTAATTACTTCTTGACCCACTCTTCTGGGTTATACATTTTCATGAGATGCCACGATTCATTATTTGCATTGATATGTACAGAAGGATGGGACTGCTTAGTTGATATTCATTTATTCAACAGTCTGTAATCTATATTTAATGGAGTACCAGACTGTGGCATAATAAACCGTTTAAAAAGATAGCTGCTGCTTACACAGGGGTTATTGCTTGCATAACCTGTACTTATTTTTCATTACAAAACTAAAAGAGCAAAGCATAATTCACACAAGAAAATGAAGTTAACATTTAATGGCTTGAAAAATGATAGTGTACCATAATGCTGTGCAGTACTCTGAACACTTATAAAACAAAGCAAGGGAGCAAAAAAATAAATACAAATAAAAAGGCATTAACTCTGCAATGTAAAATATGGGTACCAAAGCAAAACAATGCATCCTAGTTTGCTGCCTGCTCAGCAGGACCACTCAGATATTGCTAATTAGTCTGAAACCAGTAGATTTTGTAAGCTACTGGGCATGCCCATCAACTATCTTTACCGGCATCACAAATTCTCAAACCCTCTTTTTCTTTGCTTCGCCCATCCCCCAAGATTTTCCCCATAGAAATACAAGTTTTTGCTTCAAGAACAGAAATGCTGTGCACATCTCTGCATGTAAGCAAAGTATCTGTTGACAAATCTGATGACTGTTTCCACAAAGACATCTCACCATAGGTCAGATACCATCAAGGCTTTGACTGAATAGTTTTTTTGAACTACTAGCAGAATGAGAGAGATGTCTTTTAGTAATCAGGTATTTCTAGTAATCAGGTAATTTGGTAATCATCAAGGAAAACTGCAAGACAGGTGATAGGATATTGGAGGGAAGCTCCAGATGTTGAGGTTCCAGACATATGCTTACAAGTCTGAGACCATTGACTATGCCTACAGGATTCTCCAGGTCATCTCACACAGAAATACAGGACTGTTCCAAGCTGCTTAGCTTCTAAAAACAAATGCATTCAGCCATGTTAGTCAACATCTATTAGCACTATGGAATTTCAAGGTGCCTCTAATTGGCAAATATGAGCTTTGTTCATAGTGGAAGCTTCACACCACCATGTCCTTGAGTATGGTTGACGCTAACGAGTAAGATCAGCAATGTAGCATAGATTCAGAGTGCTCAGTTCCTAATTCTTTGGGGTAGTACAGTATCCACAGCATCACCCTCAACTGGGAGACCAGCGGGGGGCATAGAAACCAAAGCAGCAGATTGAAATCTCAGTTGAGATCCAAATCTGTGGCCAAATTCCCGGCTGGCATAAATAGGTGAGTGAACCTACAGTGATTTGAAAGGAAACTTTCTCCTTCCAATGAGCTGAAAATTATTTTCTGCACTGTGCACAACTTCTGTTTCAGGCAAACAGTGCATAGGCTTCTTAGAAGAACATCGAGGATGAGAAAAATTAAATAAAATAATTAAAACAAAACAAAACACATCACAACACTCAAGGGCTATAGGAATACAAGTTAACTGGTGGCTAAAGGGCTTCAAGTACCAATTAGGGGGCATAGTGGGGTTGCAGAAATTGGAGGAATTTTTTTAATCCTTGTCTTTAAGAATTTTTTTCAGCTTTAAAAGCTACCATGTCCTATAATTCAGTGAGTGAATGTGATATACATAAAAAGTAAAAATCATCTTGCCTTGTTAGCTTTTTAAGCTTCCATTTTACATATATGTATGCTAAAGAATTTTTCTGTTATAGTTCCTTTTCTTGTTTCCTTTTGGAAATTGCATAAACACCACAGAAAGCTGACACCTGGGAATCAATGGAGTTGCCTTAAGGGCAGCTAGCTATAAAAGACAGGGCTAAAAGAGCTAAAAGCTAATTGTACTGCTTTAGTCCTCAAAGTCCAGGTGAAGCTTGCTGAGAAATGCAGAGTCAGGTAAGAGAAAGGCCATTTAAAAATTCTCTCTCTTGAGTTTAACTGGAGTTTTTTAGGTACTGAAAACTCCTGACTGTTTTAAAAATCTTATATTCTAGTGTTTGCTGGGGTGAGGTGCTGGATTTTTACTTTGAGGTTAGATGTTTGGGATCTTTTGTGCCCTTCTCCTCCTGTCAGAGGGAAAAAGATTGATAAGGCTTTCATTTGAGCTGTTAGAGAAAAACTACTTCTTGCTTTCTTAACACAAGAAAAGTTACTTGAAATCCCTGTAACATACCCCTAGTCTAAACTGAGGATCAACACCAAAAATGTGGGACTGGGAAGAAGAAAAGATCTAGACTGTCAGTGGTGCAGTGCTTTGGGGTCTGAGCAGGCCTAAAGTGTACTGTGATTGAACGCTGGGTATATGATTCTGGTCAGAGGATTTCGGCAAAAGGAGTATTCGATGTTATTCATCTGGCTTGATAAGTAAAGTGAATACACTATCTTCCCAGCCACTTTTTGCATGACATATGTGGTAAAAACGGACATTGAGGAAAGATTTGAAGCTGGTTCTATTTACTTGTGTTTGGGTGTGGGAGGAATGCAATGGAGAAGTGTGAAGTAGCTTCTCTATTTTGAACAGCTGACTCTGGAAAAAAGAAAAGAAATTGCTTTCCCATTTCAAAACCTTTGAGTCCTCAAATATTTTTCCTGTCCTGACATAAGGTATTTAAAATGTTCAATTTGAAACAAACACACACAAAAATGCTTGTTCCAACATCTCCAGAATATCCTGTTTCTTCCCTTTTATTTTTATCATTTGGTTCTACTATTTCAAAACAAAGTTGTCTGAGACAAAAAGCACACCCCTTTTTCATTTTAAAATGTCAAGGAAGGATGCATGAACAACAGGTGGGGAAAGAAAATCACAAATTTTGGATTCAGAAATCTGCTGGAACAACCCGTCTCAACAGAAAGCAGTGAAAATGCATTACATTTCATCGACAAGCTCCCCTCTGGCTCTGTTTCCATGTAGCATTTTAGGACTGGATTCACTGGCACTGTTGAGCAAACTGTATTTTGCTCCCCCATGTTTCGAAAATATATTTTGGTGTAACATAGATTTCTCAGAAAAGGCAGGGTGCATGTGCTGGCCATCTTCCTCCACATCCTCAGGATGGTCATGCTTTCTCCTCTTATATTAGTTCAGCTGCAGAAAGCCAGCTGAAAACAGCCTCCTCCTGGTACCTTTTTTGTCTTGCATAGTTTCTTACCTTCTGGCTGAGAGCCGTTATTGGACCTCTCTTGCTACCAGGTCCTTTGAGGGACGAAGTGAAATAGTGCTTAGCAGTCTGGGGAGGAATGGAAAGTTAGCAAGGGAAGAAGTCAGGAATGGAAAACCAGCAAGAGAAGAGGTCAGGCATAGTGTCATGACCTAACCAGATCTGTTACATTTCCTGTGCTATGATGGAGGCAATCTAGATGTCGAAAGGACCCGATACTTTCTACCTTCAACAAAATTCTGTACTTGTGGTACTGGAAGAGGAGAGGAGTTTAGTGGTAAGGTTACCCAAGACTGACCAGTCAGTCTGGGGGCTTGCACCCAGACATGATAAATTGGCTTGATGGGTGATCCGTGAACTACCTTGTACTGAATAAGGAAGAGAATTCAGCTTTTGATATGCCTTAGAAAAAGATGCCCTGAGGCATGTGGAGATATCACTTGCTGGGAAAAGGAGGAGCTTGGGGGATTCGTTATACGTGGTGTGGAAGGATATAGAATACATCTTGTATGCGCATATGCAAACGTGTGTGAGTACAACAGGCAAGGTTGTAACACAGCAGGAATGGAAACACAGAAATAGTTTGCCCAAATTTCAGTGCTCGCTATTGAGACAGGTAAATTGTTAATCCAAACCTTCCCAAAACAGTCAAGTGGATTTCAGCTCTGAGATATCTTTTTATCTTCAGCTTAATGCAAAAATCTTCTTTCTGCTGTGTTAATATATTCATAGTTACAAGCATATCAACATCACTTTGGTGAGCAAGGGTAAGAAAACTCTTACCTGAAATATGCTTTAGGATAGTGGTTAGAGTACGTATGGAGGTAACATGGATTCGAACTCTCACAAGCAAAGGATGGGCTGGAGTCTGGGGCTCCCCACTCTGCACAACAGCTCTGGTCATCATGCTAATAGTTGGAGAAGCACCTGTCTCCCTTCTTGTTTGTACAAGGTGGTAATTGTAATCTGAAGATGGTTCCCAAAAACCAGCCAGAAGAAGCAAAGCTGACAACATACATTTAGATACAGGGTTAACTTTGCAGCTCCGCATGATAGATACTTGGGTAATTCCTGCCATTGCTAGAAACAGACATTGACGCATTGAAGGCATTCGACACCTACAAAGGTAAGTACTTCAAGGCTTGGTAGTGGCAGAAGCTTCATAGCTCTCCATTCCAGACTTGAGTGTTTAACAGATGTTTCAAGTGTCTGAGACCCTTTTCAGTCAGTGTGCAATTTTCTAAGACAAAGCTGAACAAGGCTGGTAAGATCCACCCCCTGTGTTCAGCACCGGAGCAGATCATTTGTCTTCAGTAGCAGAGTGAGGCAGCAGGAATAGGACCCAAGTTTTCTAGGTTTCTGACCCTAAAGCCTTACTGACTAGATCTATCTGCTGCTCCAGTGGCAGGTGAGGGCTGAAAATGAACCAAAGAAACAAATAGCAGGAGAAAAAGCAGCTGGGCATGAAAATGAAACACTTGATATTTTGAAAGCACCATTTCACCAAATAATTGAGTTTCCCCTCCACATGAATGCTTGTTCCATATGCTCAGAGTTTAAGATAAGTGTTTCCTTCTTTTTATTACTTCTCTGTTACCGGTACAAACATGTAATCTTGAGCTTACTGCTAAGTGTGTATCTGTCTTCAGGTTTTATGCTCTGTAATTCCCAAGCAAATCAGTTCCTGATATCTTGCGCTGAAAAACTATGCTCACTCAGCAGGCTAGAGGAATTTTAAAAATGTAGGCAATGATAGTAATCCTTTGCTTAGTTACACTGATGTAAAGACTGGGTAATTTTATTGTAAGAAAGAGAGGAATCAGGCCCACTATTCTCAGGAGGATGTTCACTAATTATTTCTAGATAAGGTAGTGGTAGTAATTAGTGCTAGATATTGGAATCAGCACTCAATGTAATTCGTGTCCACATAATAATACCAGCAGCTACCTCTGTTCAACTTCTATTATAACTTTTTTTTAATTGAGAAGGAAAAAAAGGCCTACTAAAAACACATAAAGGCAATTGTACATGTGTCTTTTTGGACATTGCAGATTAGTATCAGCCAATGACTTTTATAATATGAATGGATGTGTGCTGCAAACAGTCCCTGGTAATTGGAGCACCATGTAGTTACTGCAGCAGAGTGGATATGTGCTCGTTTTGAACTGAAATCCGCGGTAGGCATTCAGCAGCTCAGGTAGAGACTGTGCAGAATAGACTGACCCACTTGCCGCACTTCAAGGGAAACCAGAAAGGAGACACAGCTTGGGCAGAGAGAAGGGGGAGACCCCATGTTGGTCTGAGCATATATTTAAGCTCTGACTGGTAAGAATTACATCCAGGATTGTTTAAGAATCTGGTTTCTGCCCCAAAAGGAACTGCTGTGTTTCCAGACTGGTTTCTTTCCCAAAAGGAGGAGTTTGGAGCCTGGGATATTTAACCCTTTCTTGAAAAAAAAGCATTCTAAGATAATTAGAACCTGAAGATCCCAGAAATACGTTTCCTGTGACATCCACAGAAGGAAGTGCAGATTAATTTTGCCCTACATCTAAACATTTTATTTTGAATTTTCTTCCAAAATTATTAGTGGGTTTTTTTCCTGAGGAAATTTTCCAAGCCTGTTCTGTTTTCTCAGAAACTTCTGTTTTCCAGCAATACCTGAGTGTCTTTTATTTTTTTGACCTGAGTGTTATTTTGTCTGACCAGTTGTTTGCTTTGGGGACTCACCCTGGCACAGCATCTAAATTGTGCTTTTTCCTCTGTAAACCAGGCTTTCAGTACAGAATCAGGCTTTGTCAACCAGACCCCATAATAAATGGTTTTAGCTGGCAGTATTATACACTTTTGAAGATAGTTAGGTGCCCACACTAAGGACCATCCTGGTATTACAGTGCATTAGGATTCTAAGTTGTTATTATACTGTCATTTCACCTGTAATTTCATTTGTTGAATCCCTGATATCCCCAAGTGTAATCAATGTTTAATTTTATCTGGCCTTCATATGATGCTCCCACTGATTGGGTACATCAGGAAACATCTGGAGACCTACCTTTTCACTTCCTGCAATCGCCATGAGATGGCAGCTGTCAATTGCTGGACTTGCTTCACCCCATTTGAACCAAAAACACTCAAAGCTTATTGATCCTTGGAGACACCCAGCTTTCCAGCTTCACTGTTCACAGCATGCAAGTGTGAAACTTTACAAGTCACTTTTAAAAGCAGCCAAGGAATGTGTGAGACAGATTGTTAGAAAAAAATAACATTATTTAATTTGATGGTACAGAGCTTTATGCCAAAGCAAGGCATGTGTTTGCTGTTAGCAATCAAAGTGGCTTAGCGAATGAAAACTGACATTTTGTTTATGGGATTTTACAAGCTGGGGATCCCTAGGGAAATTAATTTGGCCCTCTGGATTGCTGCCCTCCTCTGTGTCACTTCAGTGGCAGCCCCAGCGTTATTTACCACAAAGCTCGATATTAGTTTTGGGTAGATGGAACCCAGCGGGAGGGATGTGGGTGCAGCAGGTAACTGTGTGCTATACTGCAAACCCCTGGCAGGTCTCCAGCATTTTCATTGTGATCTCTAATAAATCATCAAGTCCTAAGTAATGGCCCAGATCCTGGGCTGAGCTAATGAGCTACAAGCCAGGGAACTGGTTTTTATATTGTCCTTTTAATAAAGTCCCAGAACACAAACTCAAGCCTTTTCAGCTAGTGCTCCCCATACATAGCCTGGAGGTGGTCTAAATAATTTATATTCTTCTTTATCTCTCTTATACTATGGAAAAAAAGCCTGAAAAATCTCCATTTATTTCTTAATTACAGATTGCTCCAGTTTGGGTCTCCATTCTCTCTGGTTATATTCCTCCTCCATTTTCAGCTGGACATGTTATTCTTTTATGCACTGAGTTCTTTCTAATCTTTTTCCATGTCAGTTGTTAAACAACTGCTCACTTCTACCCTGTAGGTGGCCATGTTATAGTCATTTAAAGGAACTGAATCACTTTTCACTGATTCTGGCTTTTGTGTAATTCAGTAGTGCCTTTCATTCATAGCCTGCAAATTTTGCCATCTAATTTTCAAAGTAGTTCTTATGTCTGAAAACATAAAAGGGTGCTCTAGTTAGATCACATTATCACCATGAATACTTTAAAAAATCATTAGGTGACATCTTGGTTGATTATATCTGGGGAGTTCAAGGAATGGGAAGTGATACATGCTAGTAAAGCTGCTGTGTTTTCAGCCATGTCCTCACAAAGCCTAGGCCTTGGGCAGTGGAACTGATCTCCACAATGTCAGCCATCCCAGTCCACAGGATTGATAATGCATGGTGCAATTGTGTTTTCCAGTGCTTAGTTTACTCCTCTTTGAAATGAGTCCTAGATTTGTCTAGGACAGAAGAGACTAGGAGATGTGTATGTCTGGGCTCTCGTATCACAGGGCATTGAATTCCACCCAATTTTCCCTGCACAGACAATTTCAGAGCAATACCAGAGATTTGGTTAAGGAAAGACATTAAATCGTGACTTTGAAGAGAAGAGGTGATGAAGACTCTACCCTTTTGCTCAAGAGTTTCTTAGTCGTTTTCCTTGTAAAGGATGCACGTAGCAAATTTCTCACTTTTACTTATCTGATTTCAGCTTCCAGGCTCTGGTCATGCCTTTCACTGAAAGATTAAAGAGCCCTTTATGCATCATACTTCCTCTCTGTGAAGATACTTAAACATTTCAGCCAAGCCAACTCTCTCTTTTTTTCTGATCAGTCAAGCAGATTGAGCTCTTTGAATCCCACAGTTGTGTATTTTTTTTCCATCTTTAGAAGATTTTTTAAAATTCTTTTTCTACCTTTTTAGTATGGTAAAACTCTTTAGCTTGATTTTGCCCTCCTCCCCCACTTTCCCTCCCCCACTCTGAAAAAAGAAAGCCTGTAGAGGTGTTCTGCCGCTGCCTGGTATCTGGAAATCTAGAAACATGAAAGGAATTCTCTAGTTTAAAATGAATGCAAAGGGACCTTCAGTTACCAAACTTTTCCAACCACAGCCAGTTGCGAGGGAGAATTCATTTCATTCTGCCTTAGAGTTCATGCAGAAAAGTGATAAAAAATGAGCTTCTTACAGCAACAAAGTCACTCACTTGAGAAGGGGATTACTTTTTTTTTTTTTTTTCCTCACTCCAATTAACATTATGGAATGTGTCTATATAAAGCAGAACAATTTTAATGGAAAAAGAGGAGTCCATTCCAGCCTAGCCTATTACCTGCTGTTTCTTAGCAGACAGGACGTGTTTATGTCTGTGTGTTTCTAGTGAATGCCCCAGTATGTAGAGAACTGGGTAATTTTTTTTTTTGATGGCTGTTTCATGTGAAAGGAAAAATTAACCTGACTGACATGCAGAATCCTCATTCATGGCTCTGAATCCAGAAAGAAGATAAGGTCCTGCCTCCCTTTCCTGGACCTATGTCCAACTCATTCCCTCAATGGGGCATGTCTTCAATCATTCCCTTCTTAACCACTCCCATGGGCTAGCTGAGGCTGTGCCCTGTTCAGCACTCCTACAGGACTCAGGACTCCTTCAGTCTGTGGCCTCATTTTTCCCAGACACTGTACGTGGAAAAATAGTGTGTGTCTTGGGGTAGTGTTTTCCACTGGGCCTCAAGTCTGAGATGCATGTTGGGGCTTTGAATTACCATCCTCCTCCCCTTTCTAGGGGCTTCATGCTACCTATGCACTCTGCAGGGCAGGTACAACCCATGAGGATAGCAGTACCAACCCAAAATGGTATCACCTGTCCGTTTTTCTCTGTTCTTGGGAAGAATCTGCCTTTCTCAAGGTCATAATCCTCTGTAAGCTCCCCTGCCCACTGATGTCTCCTTGCAGCTCCAGAGAAGAAGATGAGTGGGAAGAGCAGTACAGAGAAGGACAAAAATGAGGTTCCTGGCTCTACAGCAGTATAGACTGATTACCAAAATGTACGCTAGGGAAGCACTGTGTACAGTTTTGAGAGTTTGGAAGCTTATACAAAAGATTTCAGAAAACATACCAGAGGACAAAAGGAAATAAAAAAGGGGAATATGAAATTGTGGAAGAAAAAATAGGTCCAATAAACCAAAAAGAAGAAACATTTCATATTATATTAATTCCTTATGTTCATTATAAATTATATTTTGAAACACAGCATGTTTCAGTCTATAAAAAGCAATGTGTTTGTTTTTAAAAAGAACAGGTTTTTCTTCTTTTCAAAAAGAGGCTGTCCATCAAAGCTAACATTTCAGTATTTCCATTGAAAAGATGCTGATTAGGTCTATAACCCTTGTTGGCTAGATAGTTTAATGGAAAGATGACAGAAACTGTCATTTGGCTGAAGGAGGGTAGAGCTGTGGCCAATCCAGGCCATAGAACTGGACATAATCAAAGCTTTCTGAAGTGCCTCAGCAGTAAGACCGGCTGCACAGGGCAATCGCATTCATGGGCCTGCCAGAACGAAAGATCTGGGCAAGCATCCTCTGGCAAGTCTTGCTCAGACTGTTAATGATGTGTCTGCTTCGTTCTCCTCCAGGGAACTACCATCTTGGGGTCTGCAGGGACAAGGCGGGTCTGAGCTGGTACCCAGGGCAGTTACCTGGGTAGTCTGAGGTGTGGACATATTTTCCCTCCTGTTTTCCATGCTTGGGGGAAAGTGACTCCAAGTAATTCTTCAGGCAACTCTTATAGTCTTTGGACAAGTCCCTCCAAATGGTGACTGCCAGGGAAGACAACTGGATATGGTAACATCTTCAAACAGCCTGACAAATTCACTAGATGTCTGTGATACCCTGGTGAAACAGCAGCAGGATAGGGTGGAGTATCATAATTCGAGTCCTAAAGAAAAGAAGGTGGACTTTTACTGAAAAGTTTATTTTTATAAATCTCTGTTTGGCAACACAAAATTTTGGTACAGCTGTGGGCATTTTATTTATATTTATATTATATTTATATTCACACTTTATATGCATGTATGTGTATGTATATATATATGTACTTTTGATATAGCTTTGACAACATTTAAAGACATTTAGTCTTTTTCTCCCTCCCTTCTCTCTTTCTAGCCCTTTTCCACCTGTTTGGTTTAGCAGTTCTGTTTCACTTCCAGCAACTATATATTATGCATGCACACTTCAGTAAAACTAATAGTTCTGCAGTATACTAGCTTTGTACATAAGTACTTCTCTTGAAAGCATAAAATCAGATTGAAATTGTTTAATAACAATTGCTTTTGTCATAACAAAAAAAATTAGACTCTCTGAAACATACTTTTTATGGGGACATAAGCCCTGTAGACACTCTGCTGTTGTTTTATTAATCCGACGATTTCTCAGATATACACAGAAAAACATTCAAAGAAGTTATTTGCTTTGCCTGGAAGTTGTCCTTTCTTGTGTATTCAGTGAAACACTGTTGAGCAGAAGTTCCTGGTTTGATTAATGTTACACTTACTTGGTTTATACTACTGGGGCTATGAAATATGTAGGCGTATTTCTTAAAAAACACAAACAAACTCTTAAAATACTGGAGCGTTGCTAGCATTTTTAATTCAATGAAATTGTCTTGTCTTTTTGAGAGGATACTTTTCAGAACTTGTAGCAGGAATTAGATGGCTTGGGTTTTGTTTTTAATTCCTTCATCTTTGACATTGGTATTCTTCAGGAAATGCAATCATTCCCTTGAAATGAAGAACTTCCAGAAATCTGTGATTGCTGAGCCCAAAATAAGATTGATACTAAAATAATAAAAATAAAATCTCACCTGTGACAAGCAGTTATCTACCAATAGAGTATTTACAGGGGATTGCCAGTGTTAGTTGCTGGTAACTAGGAATTTAATTGAGGGATGGAGGAGATATATATTCTGCCTGTCTCCAAGATGTATGAAGTTACCTGTCTGACTTACAAGACTATCCTTGTGTTTGGGAAAAAAGTCTTTCACTTCTTGCTGGGATGACTGTTTGAGCTTTAAATTTGGAAGGGAGGAAGAGCATATCTAGAGAGATAGTAACAGTCATCAGTCAGAAAACTCTGACCACATACCTGCATGAAATGGAAACCAACCAGTGAGATGTGAGAGGATGATTTCAAGTTTAAATATAATTCTATCCTATTAGCAGCTACTTCGACTAGCAATGCAGACAAGGCATAAAGGCATTTACAAAATCTTACAATGGAACTTTTCCCTTCTACAGACTTTTTGTTCCTTCTTAAAAACCTGGCTGACTTAGTAAAAATGAAATGATTTTGCTAAATATGATCGGGTTGCAGAATCTGCACTTTTGTTTGATTATTTTCTTCATTTTTTTCAACTAAAAGTATGTTTCATCTGGAAATGTTTGCCCATTTCTTACAGTATCAGCAAAGTGAGGGCAAAAGACCTGAATATTACTTTGACAGTGTCTCTGTTTCTTCATACTTGCATTCGAAACAACTCTGATCTGCGAATGGGCTTTGACTTTATGAGGAGTGAAGATGGGACCTGGGGTAACACAGGCTCTATTTCTGCACTGGCTGATGACAGGATAGCTTGGTAAATGACAGAACTGCAGCTGGGAGGGTATCAAGCACACAGCAGCAGCTGTCACGGGCTCCTTGCTGTGAGTGCTTGTGAGGGACTTCAAAAGCCGGAGTTCTCCAGGGATTCCTTGAACTCATCTTTGTTTTTCTTTTTATTGTTGTTGTTGCTTTTTCCCCAATCATGGCTCTCTGCCTAGCTTTTTGGCATTGCTATATGTTGTTCTTGTCCCTTCTGAGTCAAACTGGGAAGCTCTGAATATCTGCTCTAGTGTCTAGAGGGGACATGAATTTTTAATCATAACTATCATCCATTATCATCATTATTTTATTGTATTTATGTAGTGCTGCTGGTATAGCTGATGTTTTTTACGAAGAGTTGGAAAGGAATATCCTAACCTAAAGAATGTTACAGTCTATTTGTGAGATGAACAACATTGCAGTCACAGCAGGATCTGGGAGCTGATGGGGAGCACTGAGTGCAGAGGAAAAGGTGGTGTCATTTAGGCCATACTTTCATCTTAATTCATTGTCTGTTCATTGCCTTGCCTTGCCTTGCAACAAAAAATGTTTATTGGTTTGTCTCATCATGTGTGAAACTGGCAGCAGAAAGGTAGAAAGGCAAACAAACACACGCCAAAAAAACTCCAGAACTTCACACACTTAAAGTCAACTCAGGCTGACACAGTCAGATCCACCAGCCTTTTTGGGGGAGCTATTCTCCTCTGGATTTGTAAACTTAGAAAAGCAGAAATCACCTTGTGGGTTTAGACATGAGTCCTTCTTGGGCAGCAACATGTTGTAGACCCTTTGGTTTACAGGTAAAATCTTGGTGGTGGACAGATTTTGGATTATCTGTCCCAAGCACTGAAGAGCCTCAGACACACAAGTCACTGCCAACTTTTAAATTGTATCACATGTATTTACCCACAGCATCCATCCATACCTTCCCTCTTGTGAGGCAAGGTGAATCTAGTCTGCTTAGGTCCCCATGAAAGGGTATTAAACCAGTTAGAATGGCTACCATTTGCCTCAGCTGATTCACAGAAACGTGTTACTGACATACGTGAACCAGTTATGATAGGTTAGCAAAATCTGCATGATAAAATGGAATCATTGGAATAAATGCAGTTGTCCAGAGGTTGCTGTAAAATAGCTAGAATGGAGAAGGCATTGAATATACGGACCTAAGGGCCGGTCAGCAACCAGAATAATGACTGCCTTTGTTGCATTGCCTACAAGCCATGCTATCTATCTTGTCTGCTCTTGTTGCCAGTCATTGCTAAGCAGAAGTATGGCCCATCATGTTACACCTTACTTTGTAAATCTATGCTAGCAGTCTGCAATTCACAAGCCTGAGTGTCCCTCCTAAGGTATTGATGTCATAACAGTATTCTTGTGATCCATATGAATATTAAATTCTTTTTGGCATCTAATATAAGAAGAAGGAATTAACATTTTTTTTCCTAGTTAGATCCAGATCTACAGCAACAATATGCAAGAGCCCAACCCTGGCAGCCTCAGATCGGAAAGATCCCTGAGCAGTGTGTCAAAATCTGTTGGCTTCTACTGACTGTAACATATGGTCAGCATAAGAGATCAAAAATTTCTTTTTTCTTTTTTTTCAGTTACTGATTTGCCTTAGAAAGCAGCAGGAAAAATGATATTCTGGCATCATGCCATTGTATGTTTGTAGAATGAAACACGTGGACCTCCTGATGTTAACAAAGGGACAGCCTGATCTTGACAGGGACTACTGCTGCCATAATATATGTGCTAGCAGAAACAAAATGCAAGCCAAGAGTAAGAGAAGACAGCTCCTTTCCTAATTTGTGGTTCAGCTGGTTGGGGACAGCTGATTTTTTGGATCCTGTCTGAAGACCATTTGCAAATTTCAGCTGAGGAAGAAGATGGTGGCTTTGGCTATTTAATGAAGCCGGGTGCAATGAACAGATTAAATATATTTTACTAGCTTTCCATTTGCTTCTAGGTGCAATTGAACATAAATTAAATTTCAATTTATCCTTGCTATATTTGGAAGTACTTCTCTCCTTTTGTCTTGTTTCAACACTTGCTACTGAAGACAGCCCTGAAACTGGAAGACTGGAGGCAAGGAGACAGGGAATGGTATTGCCTGTTAGTGCGGATGGGCAGGGCTTCACTGAAGCCTGAGGTGCAGCGCTTGTTCCTTGGCATGTCCTAGGGAAAACAGCTAGATGCAAGCTGCTGGCTCTTAGCTGACATAACTTTATTGCCTTAGATAAAACTTCCATGGTATGATGACAGCACCTCTCCTTTCTGCTCCCACCCCACACTAACTCCTTGCACCTGCTTTAGTGCATAATCACTTTCCTAAAGAGATGGCCAGGATTGCTGTTGGCTGGTGAGACCCACCCCCACTTCTCCAAGGGCCCCTTCTCTAGAGCTGCTTTGCCCTTTCATTCCACAGGGAGGATAAATTCTGTCACACTACTCAGGCCTCAAAATTTAAAATAGATTTCAGTCAAAATAATCAAAACTCTTAAGGTGTCAGTGTGGGCAGCAAAATTCATCCAGAGCACGATCTGCTGTCTTATTGTCCCCTCACCACCATGCACGTGCACACACGCACAGACACACACGCACAGTGAGCACAGGGATGTGCAAAGATTTTGATTTCTTAGAATTTGTGATCCTTCAAAATAACAAATTATTTGACCTACACTTCAGGGTTGCATCAGCTTAAAATTATAAAATGCTGAGCCTCTTCAGAAGAGATTTTTCTAATGATCCTTTTTCCTTTATGTGGAAAGCAAAGTCCATGTATGGCAAGGCAAAACAGCTTCCAAAGCATTCATGTAAAAAATTATTCTGATTCTCTCCACAAAAGCTTCAGAAAATGTTCCTTTTTAAAAGAATGCTAGGAGAAAAAGGTTTATCTCTTGGTTTAAAAAGAAGTTTGTGTATTTGCTGAGTTATCAAGATGCCCTCTGTGTTCGTGTTTTCATTCTTTAAATTATATTTCTCCTGACAAACTCATTTTCAGTCACAGTAATGAGCAGATAAACAAGGGGTAGCAGTGGATAGCTGCAGAGTGAATAGAATAATTCAGGGGGGGAACTTCTTTTTTCCCTGAAGAACATGTCAGCTCTTAAAAATTTATGCATCTAGCCTTGAGATATGCAAGCCATATGCATAAATAAATAAGCTCTTGAGTGCATGCCATAGGTTTTGGCAGTGCTGGAGATATCAGGGGAAAAAAACAGAAGAGAAATTCAATTGTTCCTGACTATTAAAGATGTGCAATTATTGGGTGTTGTAATTAGATAATGAAGAAACTGTCCCTAAAAAAAATCTATCCTTATGGCTTTTGGAACTTCATGTAGCCAAGAGCATGAGTATTTCACTGAATGCAAATGTGGATACCCAGATATTTTGCTAAGCATATTTCAAGTTTTTGAGGGAGGAACATGCGCATCCCAGAATGTCACCATTGGAAGCAAAAAAGGTTTAAATTAATGATAAGGCATTTAGCTGATATAGTGCTTTCCTACAAACTGTTTAACAAACCAAAACTTCATGCAGTGGTGCTGATCCATCCACCTGCCAACAGTCGCTAGCAAATGTGAAGCAACATCATGCCTTAATTGGCAAAGCTAATCTTAGCCACCCCACTCACGGCAAGAGGCTATCTTGATGCTTTAAAGGTGTGTTTACATACTTTGTTCAACAGGAATCTTAAAGTATTCTGCAATAGTTCTGGGGCATGATGAGAAGAATGTCTTCATGGGGTTTTGTATAGAGAAATAGTAGTGTGCTTTTCAAAGACAACATCATTTCCATCCTGCAGATGAGGAATTATGGACCTCTGGCTGGTCAGTCGGGGCAGGGAGGGGGAGGGTCTGCTCCTGCAATTATTTAAGTCATTACCCTGCTCTTGCTACCAGCTGTGCTTGAGTGCTAGAGGACACTGTCCCTGTAGCAAGCTAAAGAAGGGAGTGGATCTCTGGGCCTTAGTTACTGTAGTATAAACTTTTGGTCTCAACTTACTGTGTCCCTGAAGGCAGGACATGTCGCAGAGCTGGGAGAGGATGGTCCTGTGACTAAATTTGTATTTGCTGCCAGGAGTCCAGCCTGGGAGCCTTCTCCGCCATTCTGCTGCATCCTGTGCTAACCTACACCACCCCTCCTGTGCCCAGAGCCTCCTCCTGGGACCCAGGAGTCATGGGGCTAATCTTCCGAGCCCACATCTCACGTTCCCCAACAAAGGCTTTAACCACTGGAAAACAGTCAGAAGAGGAGTCATATTCCATGTTATCAAAGGAAATCAAGTGTTGGATGCTGATGAAGAAGAAGGTGTTTGCACACTAGCATGTCCTGTAGTGTTTACTAGCTGCTGGTCAAGCGAGGCACTAATTGAGGCGAACAGTGACCTCCCTAGCTTGTTTCTCCTCCTACATGTCTAAACCTTATGGAATAATTCTCTTACAGTCACTTCTGGTTTATAACTGCAGGATGTCATGGGTTGCCAGGCATCTCCAATGGGAACCCAGAGCACACACTTAATGCCAGTGATCCTTGGGGTCTCTTGAAAGTGCATTTTGGAGAAATCCAAGCAAGGATCGATTTGTGTTTCTAGTTCCTTTATCACAATACAGTGTTTTCTATTGAAAATAGAAAGAACAGAAGGGAACTTGACAGGAAGAAAACACCCAGCTCTTCAGAACTGGCATAGTCCTTATTTGGGTACTGCTGGTGCCAGTGACATGCTTAAATACTGTTCATGGTAACACTAGAAATCAGTTTTGCCATGGCTTTTTTCCTTTAAAAGGCAATCTGAAAGAACAAGGTCTTTTACTGAATTTTTTAGTCATTGATGTGACATGTAACAGTATGTTAATTCCATAGTACTTTTAATATTACAATGTTTTCAAGACTTGAATGAAAAAAATTGCTTCTTTTCCTGAGAGAATCATGTAGTTTTTTACTTTGTCTTCCATTTTTTGAGGTTTTTATTCAAAGCTCTATAAATTGAAAGTACCTTTCTTATTAATAACCAGGAAGGTAAGCTTTTCTGTTTAGGATTCTGTTGTCAATGGCAAGGTTATTTTAAAGTAAAAGGATTTTTTTTCATTTGAAATTCCATTTAGTTTAATAAAACTAAACCTTCTGAAACCATCACCTCTAACCATTACCTCTTACAAAAGCTTTCATTTACTGTTTACAGAATGTAAAGCCAACAGGTTAGATGTCGGAATTGACTTAGAAAACCTACAGTTTTCTTTTGCCATTTCTGCTTGTAGCCTACACCTTGACAGTAGATGACTTCATAGCTCCGCCAATAACTTGAGCCTTACTAGTCTGTGTGTCAACCTGGGCATCTACCTTCATTCTCTAACTCTGAAATGCATGGGAAAAAAATTGCTTTATATTAGGTTGCCAGAGTAGCCTGTCTGAACTCAGTGTTAATATGTATAGACAATTAGACAATATGGACATAAGGCTGTCCTCTGTGAAGGAATACTCATGGGCAATATTTGAGGTCTAATATTTCATTTTCTAAAACTTTCTTTTTAATGCATGTTTTAAAACAATGAAGGATTAATTCATGCCAACTTTTCCAAAAATATTTTGATCTGAAAAACCAGCCTGATATTTAGCAGTTGAAAAGGAATTCTGTACACTCTCCAAACACAATATTTCTTTTTACTTTGCTTTGAAATACTGAAACTAATTTGAAGACTATACCTTTTATTTTTCAGGTAGGCATTTATTATTGTTTGCTTTTTCATTTTAAAGATCTAGAAATAAAATGAGGCTTTTTATTTATTAGATCAAAATTATAATTCCTTCCATTTCTCCCTTTTGCCCCTCACTCACCCATTTTTTTCCTTTTTTGGCAAGAGAAACAGTTTATTAGTCATGTAGCTAGGGTAGGTAACTGGTCACATGTAATAGCAGTTTGGTAATGGATTATTCACATATGTGTTTTGCATCAGCCAGTTCCCTTTGTTACCCTGAATTCTTGCACCTGCTATGTTTTATCCTTCAGCATGCAAGCTCTTTGGGACTGTCTGCTTACATGATTCCTGGTGCAACATACCCTTGTTCTGGTTGAGGTTCCCAAGGCATAATTCTGACAGAAGCCTTAAGTTGTCTCAATAATGTAATGGGTTATGAGCAGTGAGCAATCTAATGATGGTTTGTCCCTTCTCATGGCAACAGTGGCAGCATTAGGTGATTTATTTACCCCATGTCAGAAAAGCAGCATTCTGTGGAGGCCCACAGGATTCATAATTTGGTACATTTCTGATTCTCTGTCTTCCACACTCGCCTCTTTCTGTTTATGCTTTATTCACTTCAGAATAACCATTTTCACACATTATTCATCATCTTTCTAATTCTTTGTCTCTTACCTGTGCACATATGGTATCGTCTTTAAGCAAATGTCCATATTCTTTATATGGACATCTTTATATTCTCTCTTTAATACCTTGATTATAATTTCCTTATCCTATTTCTGCCTTCACATTCTGATATTTGAGACAACCAGTCTTTTTCTAAGTGTTTCTTCTTAGCTGTGATACATTTAAGCTATTTTTTTCTGCATGATGAATTGTTCTCTTTTGATATTCATTTCCAATTCATATATACTTCCCCCATGCTTATCTTGGAATCAAATGACTTTACTTTTTATATCTCACCAATAACTTCAGTGTGGCACTGGTCATTCTACAAGCAAGGAACAAAACTATAATATTTTACTAATCATGCACTCTCCTAATTACTCCCCTAGTTTTAATCCCCCTTGGGTACGTTACTAATTCAGTTTTATCCCCACAGACCTGGGGCACTGTCTCAGTCAGCAAAGGCTACATGCTTAATGCACCCAGAATAAACTCCAAATTTCTTCTCTTGACATGTGGGACCCCAAGTGTTGCACTCATGCAATGGGAGGGGAAAAGAAGTGGGAGAGTGGCAGGCTGCATCATGTACATAAGGCCATAGTACAAGGCCAAACAATACTATCCAAAGCTATGACTGAGGAGTGAATGGCTTTGAAGAGCTCTTCAGAGCATGAGGTGCTTACCTCCAGCACTGGCATCCCTCCTGTCCTGCCTCTTTGATGCCTGATACAGTGGAGGGACTGAGTCTGTTGTGGGATGTAAAGCGTGTGATGTCTCATGTTCATACACACATAAAGTCTGCTGTTTGGCAGAAATCTTGCAAAAGTACCTGTTTGCCAGTTTGAACTTAATGAATCTAGATGAATCGGTGATTTATTACTATGAAGATCTTGTTCAGTAGCACTGAACTTCCCATTTTAGGTTGTATGTAGGTCTTTGGGCACCTATTTAGACAGAGAACTCAAGCAGTTCCATTGATTTTACTGGGACATCTTCCATACCTACAAACTGGTACCTTGATGTACCAGAATCTGTATTTGAAAGGAAAATTAAGTTCATATTTAATCTGGACTCCATTTCCTCATCAGCTTTTTTGGGTTAGCTATAAAAAATCCAAAGAATTTAGATTTTCCAGTAGGAGACTTGGGACTGAACAGAAAACAGGGAAAAATAAAAAAGAAATTCATGATTTATGGGACTCATGATTCATTACAATCCTGCTGAATCACAGCAAGCAAGAGCATATAAAATTTTAAATGCTAAAGTAAGGATTTTCAAATCAATGGAGTATTTAATAGAATTCAGTACAGCGCATGCAAAATGGGGGAAAATGTGGCAATAGGTGAATTTGGAATGAGTGAAAATTTAAATGTGGCTTGGTTACATAATTAAAACTAGACAAGCAAAGGAAAATGTCAATAATCGGACCAAGAAGTCACACAAATGCAGATCAGTGTCTCTCTATCAAGGAAAGAGTCATTAACAAACCAAAGTAAACCCACAATTTGGAAAGCAGATGGCATTCTGGGAACCATTAATAAAAAGATGTTTAAAATAGAAGTAATATATGAGTTTCTCAAGTTATGTTCTGAACTCCAGCTGAGCAGGAGCCTGGGGCGACAACCTCTGATACAAGTATACACTTTTTAAATATCTATGCTTAGAGGAATCCCAGCTTCACTATCCAGTACTAAACTTGTTCCAGATAACACATTACCCCTCCTAAGAGATTGGGAGAAGCAGGTAAAAAATGCAGAGCTCTTCTCTAAGCAGGCAGTTATGGCATATCAAATCTTTTTTTGGATGACCTTTTCTATGACAAGATCTGGAGGTCTGAAACTGAGAAGAGAAGTTGGCAAAGATGTCTTAATACAAGACATTTATATTTTGACAAACAGATACAAGCCTCAACAGCAGACATGTAGGTAACAGATAAATCCTTTTTATCATGGAACTTGTCTTCCATCTAGAAAGAAATGTTCTTCATTCCTTTTCAGTAGCTGATGCCCTGATATGCCTTTCCTGTATTCTCAGCTCCCTTCACAACAGGCTGCTTTACCTCTGTGCTCTGCCTGGTCCCTCCAGCAGCAGGAATTGTGAAACTTGAATTTATCACTGGCAATAAGGTCCAGCTGAGGGACTGTCTTGTTACGCAGACACTGACTCCGTTCCTGGTTTGGCTTCTGTCATTATGGGATCGTGGCTAATGATCCCATTACCCTCCTCCTGCCCTTCATCCGTGACTTGGCAGAGGCTTATTCTCACTGTGATTCAGCAGCACCCTCATCCAGGCTGGGGCATCTCATCACAGCAGCAATTAGATCCCAAACCTGCTCTGTGGTTACAGAGCCAGAAATGTGGATAATCTTAAGGGTTTTCTGAATTAAAACATTCTCTGCAAATAACAGATTTGAAGAATAGCTGTTTTCATAGATAATGGGGTACTTAAAAAGAAGTACTTCGATTAAAAGAGTCTTCATTTTATTTTAGAAGTCAATGATGCGTCATACTTTTTTTTAGCAAAATGTGATTAATTCATAATCTTACAGTCATTTTCCAATACTTTTATGACAAAACAGGCAGAAATGGAAAAAAAAAACCCCAGCTGTTCACTTCATCATTCATTAATCCATCTCTGAATGAGGGGCATCACATTTAATTTCAGGACATCACAAGAGCTAGAAATACGGACTGGTGCATTCCCTGGTTAAAATGGCAATAGGTCTGCTAAAGTTTAGTCCAATAGGTTCATTTCACCAGAAGAGTCCTGACTCCCAGGAATAGGAGGGCAGCTAAGGAGCCTGGTTTTGTCTGAATTTTGGATCCCACTGCTTGGCTCTGCATGAAGGCCTTTCCCTCTGCAAGGCCACCAACAGCAACTCTGTGGCAGTGGCTGTTTTCATACCTCTTTCAGAATAGTGATATTTTGAGATTTTTAACATTCTCTCAAATTTGTGGGAAACTGTCTAACAGGTTTTGAAGAAGTTGGGGGAGGGACTTGCACACCCTTTCCCACCCCGGCCCACCGCCAAACACCTGTGCTGGAAGCAAATGCATGTGCACTGCTTCCATTAAACAGGCTGAAAAGTCACTGTTCACTATGCACACTCATAAATTCCTTTCATGTAAGTAGTTTAAAATCCTGAAACAAACCAATTTTCTCTCCTTTCTAAAAATAACATTGTTATATAGCATGGCCAGCACTTCTTTTTTCCTCAAACTGGAAAATAATTAAAACCTTCATCCTCTCCCTCCCTAGCTCTACAGTATCTCCATCCAGTTTTACATTGCTATTACCTATTTTAATCCATCCATATTAATCCTGTGGTGACCTTCAATGATTTCTGTGCAGTGAGTCCATGAGATGAGCCTGTAAGTCTAGGATGATTTGTAGGATTGTCTTTTTTTTTTTTATCACCACTGGCGTTCTTAAAGGAAAATAGTATTTTGCCCATGGAAGGATGAAAATACATTTACCTGACAGGCAGAGAGGGGACATTTTTGTTATGATTGACAAAAGTCTCAAAGGTTGTGAGGATAAAAAATGATGAAATTGGGATGGAAAAATCCTGAAAATAAGCTAGGTCTATTCACTGCACAAGTGAAAACACATACACTTTGGGCCTATTTCTGCCAGTATGGATATTTAACATAAACTTTGCATGGCATGTGTTCCAGATCTGACTCACAAAGCATTAACACATCAAAGCTTATCCTTTAAGGTCCGTGAATTGCCCTGGCATGACTACACTGTATGTAAGAACAGAGATGAACTCCAGTATGGGGGAACTCAATATACCTTAGGAAATTCACCATTGACAGCTGTGGGTAGGGCTCCCTCAGTGAGAATCCATAGGATAAGCTAATATGGATTTACAGTGAAAAGGGGCTAAGCTACAGTGCAGTTACTGAGGAATAAAAGCATGCAGTTAGGATGGCTGTAGATCCACACTCACTCATGCTGTAGAAACATGTTTGCGTAGTTCTGAGTTACAAAGTATTCCCCCTCCCCCTGCCCCTTTCACCTTATTTTGATTTATCTCCTCATCTAGGAATGAACCAGGGACCTCCAAAGACTGCGTAAACAGGTGCATATAGTTTAACTTGAAAACATCCTTTGCACCCTATCTTCCCTGGGTAAAGGGCAAGGATCTGGCTGAATACCCAACCAGCGTTTCCTCTAACTTTGTATTTCAATTGTCTTGGGCCAGTTCTAGGTGTCCAGTTGACCTGTGCTTTCTTTCTGGAGACAGGAAAGGTGGAAGTGTGAAAACAGAACTGGGGGATTCTCTGTTGTAGTTGCCCTGCGGCGTTGCTCCAGTGGAGGCATTCAGGCTGCACGCGGGGCAAAGTCCCTTAACATTGCTCACATACATATTATATGTGTGGCATCACCAACTATGGTGAGTTACTCTTAGGTCCAGGTAATATTTAACCTTCAGGGATGCCAAAATCTGGCTGTTTATTGCTGGCTTTCTATTCATGTTTGATCAAACCCCACTGATGCATCTGTCAGACTCACTGCTAGCTTAATCCCCACTGCTCTCATTTTATGTGACTAATCTGTTTCCCCCTGTTGTGTTCAGCCCACTGTAGACACCAGAAATTTCCGTAAGTCTCTTTCTTCAGCCTTCTGTTTAGTAATCTCCCCAGCCTTTTTCCATGACAAATGTGTTCATATTTCTGGAAAGCTTCATGCTTATTGCTTTTGTCATTTAAGCCCTCCTAGCAGTGTTGCCCTCTATTATCTTCTCTGTTGCTTAGTTGTACCAAAATGATTTGTACAAACGCTCATCTGTCTGGATTTTCATGCTCCCTTTTCATAAGTCTTTCTAGCTGATTTCCCACAATTTACAAATTGGTATTGTTAGCAGATTATTAGGTATAATGAGCATCTGTGATGAATTTGGCCATTTCTCAGGTTAAAGAACAGTCTCTCCATTGCATGAACATTCGTTTCCTGTAGTTCATAATGCAATGAATAATCTGACTGGATCACAGTTCGATGTGAAAGTATCTATATCCATAGGCCAACTTTGAGGTAAAATGTGACAGACAAATCCTTTCCAGAGCTGTCTGATAGATCCTCAGGCAAAAATCTGTTTGGAGCTTTTCAAATTCTTGAGTCTTCCGGCAAAATGTGAGCATAGCTCCTTAATCCTTCTTATTTTACTTGTTATTTAATTATTGTTGTGTAATAGTTGTTATTCTATAACACTGACTATAACTGGGCAAAAACGTTTTGGTGAACAGCTAAGTTGATGAAAATGCAGTGTTCAGGAAAACCTGTTCGTAAAATGGGGACTACTTGCAAATTCAGCTCTAGTGCCTCCAGATGGGAGGGTAGCCAAAATAAAAATTAGCATGTATGCCCGTAGAGCGAAAGAGCTTGTCATATCACCTTTTGAAACCAAATATTTTATCATTGAAGATGCTAACACATGATTCTGCAAATGCTCAAAGGGAGAATAGAACATATAAATAAAATGTAGTGGTTTATTCCAAACAAAATGAAAGATTTTTAGTTCCACATACACCAGTATTCCCCTTCTTCCCCCAGCAGCTTTAGGTCAGCCACTAATCCCCCCAAAAAAGGTATATTTGATGAGTTATATAGACAACAAAATTTCATGAGGTTGGAGATTCTGTTATGGAGATGCTTTATAATTATTTTCATTATTATATCAGGGAAGCAAGTGATCAATCAACATGTATTTGGGGGGAAGATATATAACCTCTCTATTAATAGCAATTAGGCTTGAAAACAATTTAAAAAGCTGGGAAATAAAAGTTCACATTATGACAAATGGTATTTGGGACAAATCATGATTTATTTATTTATTTATTTATTTGTATTTACAATGGCCAGAATTAAAATTCTGATGGTCGATTTTAGGTTACAGTTCTATGACTTGGGTCAGCTTGTGTCAGCACATTTGACTGATGTATGAGTGTACTTTTTTCTTTTTTATTCACTGATGTGTGACAACATCATTGTGAAATCAGTATGGAAGCAAGGCAACACATCAGCGTGATTTATTTATTTTACTGCTAACACCTCTCATCATGTTGGTAGGATGACCAGATAGCTGGCACTAATGTCATCATGCAAGGAGCATTTTAATCATTCAATAGATCTATATAATATTTCAAAGAAAAATGTTTTCTCCATGCTTAGGAAAGCATGTTAGTCACAAGAGCAAGACAGTTGATAATACATCTCCAGGCTCTGGCTTAACCTCTTCTCCTTCCTTTACAGACCAGATAGGATGAATCAGCCTGTCCAATTCAATATAAAACAGATAATTTGCAAACTGCTGAGTCACAAGGAGATGCTGATTTCAATAATAACCTTTTGTAAGAAGTGAGTCCTCATTAGTCTTCTGCAGCAGACAGAGCTCCAGTACATGTGGACTGCTAATTTGTACTACGTTTCTGGCAGTTTTATTTCTTTCAACATCACAGTATATGGAATAGAAATTAGTTACTGACATTAGTCAGTAATTTAAATCATGCAAAGAAAGTAGCGCTTATGGTTGTTGTCCCCAATTTGTTATCAAATTTTGGAGTATCTGGGTCTGGTATGTATTGGTAATTTAGATAATCACTGGCAGGCTTATGCTTGAGTCTTCTCACTAGAAATGACAATATTAACTCTGGCGCTTCTGAAGACTATTTGGTATCTATTTTTTTTTTTAATCCATGAAAAGAAAATGCCTGAGTGAGTCCAACTTATGGAAGTATTCTTTAATCTTGTTATATCCGAATAACTATAGACAGGATGGTTCAGACTGAAAGATAAAGGGAAGAAATTTTCCACTGATTGCACTGGGAATATCCCATGTGCAAGATGAACCTTCACTGAGTGTAAATTAAACATTAGCTCTTGAGATTAACTTACACAGGTGGCACCAACATGTTTTTTTGATTTCAGTAAGTTTCCCCCAGGACAAAAAAATGGGTTTTGTGTTTTGGGCGGATAAATGCCATTGCCCAGTCTTGGCAATCTCCATTGATTTTACAGTCTTCATTGTGAGACAGTCAATGCTACTTATCCAAGAGGAACATGGTTTCCATAAACCTTTCACTTCCAGACTTCCATGAATCAGCTGCCACTTGCTCCTCTTTGGCTAGAGTTAGCATGCAGAGTTTCCTTTCTAGCTGTAGGTATACAACCCACTGTTTGGGATGCAAAGGGGATGGGTAGAGGTGTCAGTTGTAAAGCATGCATGTAAACAGCTTGACCCACTGACAAAAGTGATCCACAGTCCTGAGACTGAGATTAGACTACTATTGTAATTTTATTGTCCAGCATGAATGAAGATTTCCTAAGCTTTTAAAATGCACAGCAGAATTTGGATAGAAAATCCCCTTCATCTTGTTGTTTTCTCCTATACTTGTATTGCTTCGATGCTTCAAAATGTTTATTAATGTTATGCTGGTGAAACTTGAGGGAAAAATATTTTTGTCATCCTCTGTTAGAATGCATCCCTGTCACGGTGTTTATCAAGGATTAGAAATTTTTTTCTTTTAATATAAACTTTCCATTTTCTTCCATTTTTTTCCTTTTATGTTTGAGGGTGAATGGGGTCTCCTGCGGGATATGAAAAGAACTCCCAGAGAAGAGGGAAGCATCTGGCTTCACCTGTTTATTTTGATCATTTCAGCAATCCTGTGATGCCCTTGAGTAAACATTTCTTTTAAAGTATTTCATTACTAGTATTCTCTTCACATTCTCTGCAATGTGAGTGTTTTTCAGCTCTCCCATGTAACCTCCATATATATACAGCTCGAAGAAGCCCACGCTGCACCATTGATCTTTGGTTTGCTCTCACCTATAATTCTTTCATGCTTAATAGACTTCATCTGTGGATAGGTATTGTTTTAGGCTTTTTGCCAATGTCTAATCCTATGATCCAATATTCTACACAAGGCAGTTGCAGCAGCTCTCTGTGAAGAATGCTTGGGCCTTCATTTGTATCAAGGGACCTAAACTAGTGAACCTGCATAGATTAATATGTAGTGCTAAGAGGAAAGAAATCACTCTTGGCCTCAAACCACATCTGAAATGCTTTAATTTTTACAAAATAACTTGCAAAGTTACAAATTACTGAGTTTTTACTTTGCTTTATCTTATCACATCCAAGTTCAGCGATTCCCAATGATTTTGGATAAGCCTTAGTGATAATGTATTGTTCTTCACTTACTCCTCTTTTACACCTTGCAAGTCCCTCCCCAATCAATGACATGCACTTCTTGGATGGGAACTGGTTGTCTTAATCATGTAACAATTTGGCTAGTCTCTCTTTTTTTTTTTTTTTTTTTCCTCCCGAGGACCTCAAGCTATTCTGGAGTGAACTGTGGACCCCGTTGTACCTTAGTCTTCAAAGAGTTGGCATAATGCATCTGCTGCCATCAATTTCCTTAAATGGAGTGGGGAAAAAAGGGGGTAGAATGTCAGAAATATAGTTAAAGAAAGAGGAAAAAGTTATCGTTTGAGCCTATATAAGGCTAGATGCAAGTTCCTTCAAGATTAAAGACACCTTTCCATTAGTTTTGAGAGATTTTGGATGAAACCCAAAATATAAATGTTCTATCAACTTATGTGCTATTCTAGTTTTCTCCTAGGAGTCTCCCTTCTATCATATCTAAAGTTGGCATCCTAGAAATTAGGAACATATTATTCCAAAGTGTTCATCACTTTCCATGTTAGTTTAACAGACCCTGCAAAAACACTTTTTATAGAAAGGAAAAAAATCTAGTCCCTAGAATAACCCTAACAACATTTTAATAGACAACATAATTAACAGAGGCTTTAAATAGATTTGGGAGAGTAAAGCTGTCAGCCAAAAGAGCATTCATTCTAGAAACAGAGGCAATAAGAGAACAATGTGTGCCTTTGTATTGAGTGGGGGGTTATCAAATCAGCTCTTGACATTTTTACTTGACTTGTTGTTATTAGCTTGTGACAAGGGCAATCAGTATGGCAGGACAGTGGGGAAAAGAGGGGACTTTTAGGTGTCCAATCAGAATATGGAGGACCTGATATTTCTGGACACGGTTTTCTCTGTGGCTTGTTGAGAGAAGGTAGAGGTGTCAGCCAGAACTCCAGACTCCAGATTGCTTTGAGACATAATGGTCAAAGGTTTTTGGATTTCTTTAAAGTGTTCTTGTCCTTGGCTCTGCAGCTTTTCACATTTTTAGCAACTCTTTTTCACATTAAGTGCTTAGCCAAATGATGTGCAAATGAATCATATGGGAGCTTTATCACTGTCAGGCAACTGATGTGATCTGAAGAGCTTAAAATCTCCAGGAAAGTCTCAGAAGCTCACAGGTAAATGGCGAGGCCATATTCAACCCTGATCTGAAAAAGGGAGCTCTGCAGCAGCTCAGCCTCTCTCTGCTACTTGATGGAGTGACATGATGCCAGACAGTGCTGTTGTCCCCTTTTTCCTCTTCTTCACCCTGATAAATAAGTATTTGTGTTGCATTGTGCTCACTGTTTTCACTGTTCCAGTCTGTATAAATACTAGATAAAAACCAGCAGTGACTTCCCCAATTACTTATAAAATGTTTTGCAAAATGCCCCTTTTACTTTTGTCCTTTGCAGACAGGCTTGGTGCTGGTCAAACTAATAAAAAGAAAAAGAAAAAAAGTACTGTAACGAGATGACTAATAAGGCTTTAAGTACACTGGTACTTCTAACAAAGATCTCAGAAAAGGCAGTGCTTCCTAGTGGTAAAAGAAGAGAACAGGAACAAAAAGACTGAGTTGTATACCTCTCTTTGCTCATTAAGTTCTCTCAAAAATTGTTACATCTCTGAATCTGTTTCCCTAACTCTAAAATGACGCATCTATCCTCTGTTTGCAAAATACTTTGAGGGGAAAAATATCAGCAAATGCAAGCTATAAGATGGTAAAACTTTTGGTTTTTATTGAGCTTTACAAATGTTACATGGTGATTGTTCAATCTGTTTTCAGGCTGGGTATGGAGAGGCTCAGTGACTGTAGAGAGATTGTCTAAAAATGTGCAGTGTTTGAATGGGAAATGTCAAACAGAAACTGGTTCTCTGAAGTTTTACTCTATCCTCTCTAAAATACTGTTTTTGAGAGAGACAGTAGTCTCTGTCTGTGTATAAGAATATTTTGAATCATATCAATTACTAGTAATACATTAAAAGACTATTTGGTGCCAAATCGATTTATGGCAAACATTATTGATTTCAATGAACTTTCAGCAGGAGATACTTGTCTTAATTGTTTGTTTGTTCATTCTTTTTATTTGTGGCATTTTTAAAATATAGAAAAAATGATTGGTCTTACTGTTGCATAAAATATTTTTATTTTGAACATTTTAACTAAGAAAAAGGAAGACACTGTAATTACGTATTTAAACAGGCAAATAATATTATCAACAGAAAGTTAAAAATGCTTCATTTCAACAAGATTGAATTAAGTATTCCAATTTTGCGGGGATTTCTTTTTGAACAAAAACAAGTGTTTAAAACAGCAGGATGTTGCAAAATGTCAGTGCATCTGATGTTTTCACCAAAAAAGGAGGCAAAAGTAAAAAATGGGTGGAAAATGTTATTTTCTACTAGCTTGCAAGCAATGTTGTTTTCTAGCATAGTCATGCTTTTGGAGTTTGGATCCCCAGAATCATGATGAACAGCAGTTACTTTCACTCCACATAGGATAGGATATTCACTCCATATTACTCCTTATAACGTAAGAAACTTCATTAAAGCTCTGAGCAAAATCACAATGCAGCTAGTAAGTGATTTTCTCTTGTCTTCATTGGAGGTGCTAATTGATAACTGGGTGGGGAAGATTGGCTGTTATTCACAAACAAGAATCAGGAGAAGGTTAAGGAAATCAGTAATTACATTTTTTTCAAAGAAAAAGTGCATCCACCTGGTGGAGGCTCTTGCAAAGCACTGTGGGAGAGAGACAAAGCTTTCTGGAGGATATGCAGCAGGGTTAGAGCCCCTTGTACCTTCAGGACTATGTCTCTGCTCTAGCCTCAGGATGCTTTTGGATCCTGAATGTTTCTTCCTCAGGAATTCTTGGGGAGGTAAGCACTAAGGATCAGTCTGGGACTTACGAGCATGAGGAAAATGCGTTGGATGGATGCAGAGGACTAGTGGCTTTGGTGGTCAAACCAGGAGTGATTCAGTAAGGCTGGTGATAGAGTTGGGGGCCACGGTGAAGTATTGTATGCTTGAGGGGAGGGAGAGTTTTAAAATCTTGGCCTGATTTATTTTTACTGTTTTCTGTTCTGCACGCTCACCCTTTTGGCCAGGATTAGCCCAGCTTCAGTTACAAGACAACTGAACCGTTATAGCTTCAGTAGGGTTTGAGTAAAACTCTTCAGAATCAGAGCCTCTCTTTGAGAAGTGATTTCTTTTGCTTACTATGTTGCAGGCAGAGGAAGAAATGGGGATGAACACTTTGTTGCTTGACTACTACCAGCTGGATTACTTCTGGTTGGCTGATCATGTCTCCTACACCTAGTGATATAAATGATGGGCTTAGTTAAAATGGCATGTGCTTTTTAATTTATTTTCCTTTTTTTAATCAAGACACCCCAGCAGATTGCTTTATTTTTCTTAACTGTAGCAAAAAGAGCATGAGTGAATGCTCCTGGACTACTGGTCCTTGGAGAACAATCATGCATGTATGCAGATGTGCTTCTTCACGCTCTCTCCCTCTCCATACAGGGCTTACCAGGAGGTATGCTACTGTGGTTGCTGTGCGAGGGATGATAATGATGGGAGCTCATGGCACATAAGGACAGGTGGTGAGACCAGGGGAAATTTAGTTGCAGACAAGCAGCGCCATCACTATCACGGAAATAATGGGTTTGATAAAGAAAAACTAGGATCCTCACTATGTGCTGAGAGAGCAGCAATTGACTCAAAGTGTGTTTGTTTGTATGCTAAGAAGCTCAGCATAGTGAGAGTAGAGCAGCGGGGATTTTCACTTGCCTGGGTGTTGCCTGTGTTTTCTAGATAATAACCCTCTATTTTACCAAACTTGTGGTGGTATATTGCTGAGTGCTTGTCCACACAGATGGACTGCCGTACAAAATCCTGTATAAACACATGTATATTAGCTCCCTCATATGTGTGTATATATATATACACATCTATATGATACACGTTTTTTATAACCTGTTCAAGACAAACAGCTCCCTATTGGCTTTTAGTGACATCATTATTAGGCTGGAGCAGAATATAGACCTGTAGGACCTGAGATGGCTGCGTAGTGTCTTTCAGCTGCTATTGAAGTGTCATCAGGATGTCCCTGCGCAATACAGTGGAGGCTAGCACAGATGTCCCTGCACTTTCTCTAAGTGGCAAATGCTTCTACCCACTACAGAACTATCTGTTGTAGTGCTCTGTCCCAGTCCTGCCGTGTGTCCCCAGTGTGGTGTGAGCGGGCTGCCCTCTCAGGAGGGTTCATAAATGCAAGACAGTGCAGCTCTGTCCAGGCTATTCTGCTTACCTTCCTGGAGCTATTTCTGTTGTGCTTGAGCTGAGTTTCTCTGTCACACTCCTTGGTGTTGCTGGGCCATCCACTTTGGGTTTTGGAGCCTATAATCTAGGTGAAATTTGTTGGATGCTGAGCTTTTCCAGTGGAATTTGGTAAAAGATTGTTTTCTTTTTTTATCTTCCCTTTCTAGATCTCTCAATCTTCCCTTCCTCCTTGACACAATCTTCCAAAATGCTTGTGTAAAACAAAAATAATGCTGGTAAAGTTAGGGGAGAGCTCCTAAACACTGTGTCAGATAAGAGTCAGAAAGCTGGAAAAGAATTGTTGTCATGCTGTATTTTAGTGGTAAAGGTTTTTGTCTGGGAGGAGGAAATCTAAATTCTTCCTTTTTTTTATGGTTAGCCTGTTTTACTGAGAAGATGAAGTTTATGATGTAGTACTATTTATTTATGTGTATTCCTGTCAGTTCTGTCTAACAACATGTGAACTCATTGCCCAATTTCAGCTCAGTTAAATGGATTTAAAGTTTAAACATAATAATAAAAGACTCCTTCCACTTGCAGGAGTGTCTTAGCTACAGCAAGATTATTATGTAAAGGTGGTTACCTTCACAACCACCAGCACCTCTTGCCTCTCCAAGGGAAGGAGAGGGCCAAATATCAACATCTAGGGTTGACCTAGGCAGAGGTCTCATGCAGTGAATTGCCATATCCCAGAGGTGTTCATCTTTTTTTCTCTAATTTTACACCTAAGTCCAGAAAAAAGACACCCTTGACTCTAGTTTTTCCTATTGGAAAGACCCCAAGACACTCAGGCACTTGTTAAATCCTGAGGTGGTTTGGCTACATGGGACAATAAGCGTTGAAAGTAACTGAGAACAGAGATTTATGTCAGGAGAAGACAGGAGAATTGCTCTTTCCTTCTGGGGCCACGCAGTAGTAATGCAACACGTTTCCTATGTGCATTTGGGTGGACAGTGTTCTATATTAGGCTGGAAAACCCTGCCTCACTTTGTGCTCCCTGTCCGCTCAGCTCCTATTAGTTAGCAATTCATTCTTATATCCTGTTTATCTGTGTGGCAAGAATTAATGCTTTCTTTGCAGGTGCTTCCAAGTACTCCCTGCACAGTCTTCTGCCATTTGCCCCTGCTGGTTCATATAAAGTAAACATCAAATCAGTAGACTTCAATGATCTGGGAGCTGTCAAGCCAAAATTATTCTTTAGCTGTGCCATGAGGGAGAGACTGATGTGCAACGTGTCTCATGAAAGGCTGGTGTTGGCCTTAACTCATGATAGCTGAGCTTTGTTCTTGCCAGTTATATTGACGCTCCTAGATCCTTAATGGGATCTGTGACCTCCAGCTGATGTGGCAAAAGATTATACTTCATAATTACGCATTGATTTATTTTTTTAATTGAAGTTCTTATAGTACTTCACATGCTTCATCTCCTTATATTGTCCTTTCCATCTGGCGTCTGATGTAGCTGCGCCACATGCTTCAGGTCTCTTCATTCTTTCTGCAACATGTTTGTTGATAGCTCTTTGATTTGGCTGTTTGCTGTTATCATGCAAATCCACTCTTATTTTAATCACTTTTCATCTGGGCAAGCCACTTCACAGTCATTCAGACAACAAAGGAAAATCTTTTGGGGTTTTTTTTTGGGGGGGTGCAGCTTGTGGGGAGTACTTTAATACTCTTTTTCATTGCTCATAGAGCACCTTCTGAAATTCTTTTCAAGGTATTCAGACAAGGTGCAGTAAAACTTAATTCACATTTTCCCCATCTTGTCCTGATGTCTCCTGAATAGAGGCAAAAAAAAGTGCTTACCTGGACAACCTGCACAGGGAATGTGACTGGTTAACTACAGCACTAATGCATTAAAATTATTTCTGAGAGAGAAGAGGACTTTTTAACAAAATCACTCTTGAATTGCCATTGATCATATAGGGAATACATTGTGGTTTATAGGCTGGGACTGAAGTGTCCAGAGCTGGACACTTGAGTTAACAGTTTAAGCAGGGGCTGTAATTCCTCATCTCTGCAGAGAAGGACTTCCCATACACTCCTACCAAAAGGTTAGATTTGTTATAGCACTGGCATGCTGCCTTTCCATTCTGTATACTGGGACTTTGTGCATCAGTGTAGCAAGGGACCCAGAGCATTCATTAGCATTTAATCTCAGCTGAGCTGCCACTCTCTTTGGTTGGCTGATTTCTTAGTTTGACTGGAAGATTAAGGGAAAAAAAAATGCCCAAGTGCTATAGATTTCTGCATTTTTTTTAAAGTGGGTAGCCATTAAAATGTCACTTCCTAGTTAATGAAATGTCATCTTACAAATTCAAATGCATACTAAGGTGGACTTTTCTAAGAAAACCTTGGAAGAAGTGTCAAAACAGTGAATTATCTTCAGATAGAAATGAAGTGGTGCAACAGGAAATGAGTGGCTTCTCTCTTACTGGTGGGGATATGGAGAAAGCTTTCAAAGTCAGTTTGAGGAAAAGTAAAACCATTTGATTTCCCTTTTCTTTTTTTTTTTTTTTATTATTTTTTGCTGGAGAAGTTTAGCCTCACCAGAGATCTGGGCTTCAATTGCGATGGACTCAATTTCTTAGTCAAAATCCCTTCATCACTCATGTACCGCCCTGAAGGAGCTGACGGTTACTTGAAACATTGTCTAGAAAAAGGATCAGTAAGTGGTAAGGCTTGGGAGTTCGGAGCAGTTGGGATGCCAGGCTTTGTGCAGTGAATTTACAAGGCTGATATCCATGGAAGAAAAGCTGCTGCTTTGGGTTGCCTGTCTCCACTGAGTCCAGAACATATCTGGAGAGACTAACTGGTTAACCTGGCTGGCTGAGGTAAATGCTTATAGTTGAGATGTGTGAACGCTGCCCTCAGTATATTGAGTTTGACAGGCTGGCTTATGGTATAAGGACATCTCCCATGGCTTTAGACACCACTCTGCAGAAAGCCAACTCTGAAAAGGCTCTTAATAGGACTTGCTTTGCTGTTTTACACCAACATATCCAAGAGTATATTTAAATATGCCAGTAGTGTATCATTGCTAGTATGGCTTATGGAGAATGCTGCAAGCTCCAGTGCTAGAAATGAAAGGGTTTTATCTCTCTCGCTCTCACTCTTTAGTTGGCATGCTGCCTGCTTTTGACAACCAGCAAAGCAGGGACATCCTCCCCAGCAGCTCAGATCCAAATCCCAGATATGCAGATTGATTTCCAGCACAGCCTGTGCTGTGTATAAATCCTGGATCAAACAGGCTAATCACTGTTAATCACTGCTAATCAGCATGATGGGGCCTGTAGACCTTTGCAGTCCTACTTACTGGCTAGGGGGGACAAACTGCCAGTAGGTGCTAAATCATTAATGGCTGCTGTTGAATTTAAATAGCTGGTGGTGCTGAATTTAAGTGACTAGTGCTGCAGTCATACACTGCTACAGAATGACATTTTCCAGAACTACAGCATCACTGTATATTTTTCCCAGCATGGCTATGATTCAAGATGAGCAAGTATTAATCTGCCTTAGCACAGGAGAAAACTGTTAGTGAAAGAATTCCTTCCAAATACCCTGGTGGTTGCTGTACTGCTGCCATGTGGTTCACCCCTCACCCCCCAACTCCATCATAGGTTATGCTACTGCAGTCTGGCACTTAGCTTTCCTTTAACGAGAGAGGTTCAGTCTAACACGGGATCTCAAGCTTCATTATTTGTCCTCGGTGTTTACCATGTGGTTTACCGTTGGATGGCTGTGGAATTTAGGGCACTTTCTGAATTACACCGTAAATGCATTCACAATGCACAGGTTTGATTGTCTTTCCTTTTTGTTTTTTCTTTCCTTTCTTTTGAATTTACAAATGGCATTTCAAAATAGCCATGAAATGTGGCACATTGCACATCTGGAGAGAGTTATAGCTCTCTTCTGGTAGTTAATGTACCCCGAGCTTTTGGCTTTGGTGCCTCATAATGCCACATGAGGCATGCAGTAACTGCCCAGGAACACATTTGTTAGCTGTCATGTCAATGCTTAATTATATCTTACTTCTCTTTCAGTGCATCATGCATAAGTTTGCTAAATGTTCTGTGTGACTTCAAACCTGATTTATTGCCTCAAAGATGCCTTAGAGAATTCTGGTGGAATAAAAGAGCTCCCTTTAATGTGCTTTCCTATCCACAGAGCTCCCATTTAGTGTAACTTTGTTAATCTTTGAATCAGTAAACAATATTGCATGCAATGAATAGCTTTAATTTAAGCAGATTGCTTACTTATGTACTAGTTCTCAGGTGTGTTGTGAAAACAAGTTTTTCTTTCTTTGCTGGATCATATCAAGAGGCGAAAACAGTGTAATGGGTGTGCTGATAGATCCTCCACCACTGTATTTCAGGACAGTTTTGTTGAAGCCATGACAATACTGTTGATTTATACCAGCCAAGGATCAGATTTTGATGCTACTGGTGATGGGAAGTTATGAAAAATTCATTGTGAGGCAACGCCTTTCTGCCTGAAAGTCCCCATGCTAAAGGAATAGGAGGGACAAGATGCTGCATGAGGAAGTTGTCTTGGTGGTATGTGCTGGAGGTGCTGCTAGCTGTGTTCTTCTCAATAAATTACTCTCCCTCAATAGCAGCAGCTTCAAGATGCCAAAAGTGCTTTTACTCTGAAATGAGATTTACTGAGTGTATATGAGACTGGAATCTATGAGCATCTGATGGCTGCTGAGCTATTGCTCTCTGTGAACAAATGGACCTAGGGCAAAATAGCTTCATAGCATTTGGGGTGTGACTTTTTCTCCTCTATCATGCAAAAGATGTTTACCTGCTGCTTGTAAGTAAAGATCATGCAGCTTCCCAATACCCATCCAGATATTTGAATTACCACTGGAAGAAGCCATTAGCCTTTTCAAAACTCTAAAGACTCGTATGCGTCATGAAATAGCAAGACTGTACAATAAACACTCCAAGTTAAGTAGAGTTTTTCCTGCGTTGTTGCTACCTGAAGCCTGTATCTTCTTACTTTAAGTGATTTAAAACACATAAATGGGTATTAGGCCTGGAACTTGCCTAAAGACCACTGGGACCCATGAAATAAACTTCTCAGGAGAAAAAAAAATTGTCTGTCTTTACCAAGATGTTATAATATTTTTAAAAAAAAAAATTAAGGACCAGAAGAAATTGTAGAAAGAGAAACAGGTGGTTCTATAGAAGTTATCATCTTCAAAGTTCCAGGCCAGTGTTTTGATTAAGACCTGGCTATGGAAAAAATGATAGAAATGAGAATTAGTTTCTTGGATGACCCATAGCATAGACAAAATGTATTAAGAAAGTTGTAGAGGTCCCACCATAGTTGCTGCTTTGGTACCTTAGTCTGAGTATCAGACTGTCCTGAAGTTCCTAGGCTGGAGAGTAGCAAAGGCTAGAAGGGAAGCAAGTCTGACTTGTTTATTCCAGATTTCATATTGTGTCTTTGTATGTCCTGTTTTTCCTTTTTTCTTGACCCCTTCCTAAGCAGACTATAACAAGAAGCTCAAGTGTTGAAGAGAGAATGCAATGCCATTTTTGGTGTGTGGATTCAAGCATAGGGTTTCCATTTCTGTAACCATTCCATGAAGGCAGATGAGACAGCTATGAACTGGGATTTGTATCCCACACCCTTCAAGTACCCATGAAACGGGGTAGCCGTGAAGACCTCTTGGGATTAGTATGAAAGAAATCATGAGTCAGTTCCTACTGGAGCAGAATGGATAAGTGAGGAAAGGAAACTAGATTGAATTTGGAGGGTGGTTTAGATGAATGCAGACTCTAAAAGAAGAGAGCAAGATGTCTTGCATGATACAAAAGGGAAGCCAACAAAGAGCCTTAGCAATAGTAGGAGGACTGGCAAACCAAGAAGAAAATTCCTTTGATCATGAATGAAATCTTGGTTGTTCTTAAATTGGTAGGTTTTTACAATAGCTCCATTAAGCCAAATTTTTATCCTACACATCTTATGGCTATTGACTAACCTAATAAGAACTAGTGGGAATAATAAAGGGTGGAAGTAAGCTTTTAAATATTTGAATGCGAGATAACTGTGAGAAAGAAGCCAGGTACTGCAGTTGCTTACAATTAAGTTTGAGAACTCAAGATTATGATTGCACGGGCTCTTTTTGGAGGAGAGATCAAATGTTTTAGAGATACTTTTATGCACATAAGGCTATAAAACTCTTTTTTCTTTTTTTCTCCCCCCTTTCATCATGGTTGCTTACGACAGGCATTTCCCTTTTTATACTTTGTAGTATAAAACTTGGTGCAACTGCATTGTTGCTAACCTTCGCAAAAGATACAGCAGGCAAGATTTGCATAACTACAGTTGCTTATCTTTCTTTGTACTGTTTTCTCACCATGCCCAGCAAGCATGGCTGGAATTCATCATTTATAGTTCTTTTATATAAGCCATGAAACCCAGAAATTTCACTAGGGGAGGAAGCAGATGAAGTCAGTTATTCTATACTGTTTGCAACTGAATTTCTCAAAGATAACTACTGTGAATAGCTTGCAATTTTTTTTAATGAATTATCCAAATGATGCCCTTTATCTTGGTAGATTATCACATTTAGTTTCAGTGCCTTGAACTAAGGAGTGAAACCCCATTTAATTATTTAAGGATGGCCTGTCTCTGCAGATTAGCTGACTTAAATTTTAGGGCAGCTCAGGACATTGGCACTCCTGTGTAAGCCCTCATCTTTTAAAGTCACCATTTGATTCTCTGACTTTTCAAGCTGTTATGAGTAGATGTGGGTAATAATGAAAGGGGAATCCAAAATGACTGCTGCAGTATGTCAGCTCATGAAGTCAGCCTTTGACTGTGAGACAGACCTTTGATGCTGAATCCCCTGTGCCTGAATTTTGTGTAGGCCCCCAGAGGTTCCAGCTGTTTTAGCAAATCTTCAGTTTGGGAAGAAAAAATTTGTTCCTATGGGCTCATCTTTATAGAAGTGTGCTCTGTTTACAACAGTTTTGAAGACCCACCATGAATAATTATAACAGGGTTTGAGCATGCTGAAGACCCTTGATTCGCATGACTTGGGTGAGAAGTTCTGTTTAAATCACTAGTGCAGTGTCATCTATAGAGATTAACTCCACTTAAGGCAGTAGAGTTATTTGGGTAGCAAAACAAAATTTATTGGGTACAAAGAATGCTGATAAGAGTAAATACTGTCTGTGTAACTAGGGAATACCAGGATTTGATTTTGTAGTTAAAATCCATTACTGCTTTAAAATCTGTTATTTCTGAGGTTGGGGTAAGACCAGAGAGAAGATGAGTCTCACATTTAGTCTTTGTTGTGCTTTGAGGTAGCTGGACATCTAGGGGTATGGTGAAACTTGAATCTGACCTTACCACAAAAAACAATCCACCATGCTGCTTTAAGTCTATCTTAGAAAGATATAAAGAATTTTTATTTACAGTCTGAATCTGAAAAACAACATTAGGTCATTTGTATAAATGATGATATATCCTAGGCCATTAAACATGAACTGCTCAGACATCTGAATGGCAAATTTTTCTGCTGGAAATTTTAAACTTAGATTTCAAGTTTTTCTTCAGACGGAATGTTTCAGTGAAGGAATGAGCACAGCATAGCCTGTGCTGTTCAGGAGGTCTCCTGTAGTCCTGAAATCTGCATCCCCTATTAATCTCTGGTCAGTGTGTTTTGGTAAGATCAATTTAGATCCTTGCTGTCCATAACAAAAATGTCATGGGAGGTCACTTCCAATACACTTAGATTTTGGTATATGGGAGAAAGGTAAAGAGTAACTTTGGGACATAGTTTGTACTCCTTGAAGGCCTCTATTGGGGGATTCTTGATGATTTTGATGTGGCATGTTGGAGCATTCACTGTTAGTTATGTAAATTTGAAGCTGAGGTTCATTGGAGCAAATGTACATTGAATTCAGCCATCTAATGAAGCAGAACAAGATATTCCCCAGTGGAGTGCTCTGCTTCTCATTTTGAAGAGAGAGGAATGGACATTTAGGTAATGGTCAAGCCCTGCTGACAACTGAAATAGGAGAATTAAAACCAAGCTACACAAACACATTTTATTCCTTTCTCCCCTAACAGGAAGCATGTGGTTTTTTTTTTTTTTTTTTGGGGGGGGGGGATTTTTTGGGAGGGCAGAGGGGATGGAGAGCAAAGAGAAAAGATAAAGGGACATCACTGGCAAGCAAAATTTTCTTTTCTTCTAAAATAAGCCTATGAGTTATTTACATCACCTCTTGAGTTGGGACATTAACAAAATATAGATGTCTCTAGTACTCCACACAGGAATACATTTGACACTTGCTGCTTGGAGAGCATCCTATTTATTGACCATCTCTTTAGGGGTATGTTGAATTTCTCTATTTAATCAAGAAAAGTGTTTTGGCAGTGAGATATTCTTAGATTTAAGAAGCTTTTTAATCCCTTATCTTGTCAGCATGAGAACAGAGCCAAAACTGCAAAAGCTCAGCGTAGTCTCTGAGTTTTGACCGGGGTGGGGGGGCGCCTTGCGATGCTGGTTGAAATGTAACAAAGTTTGCCTGGGAAAGGCAGAATCAATCCTGTCCTGTGAGGGACTGTTGGAAAAAACAAGTCTAGCCATGTAAGCAAGTTTTAAATAAATGGGTACATTTGCCAGTCTCTGAACATGGGATTCATTTTTATGCCTGTTTGATTTGTGTGGTGTCTAAAAAACATGAGCATATAGAAGTGTAGGAAATATATAGGAAAATTGTCACTGGTCATAATTCACCTTGACATATGTGGTGGGGAATTCATATGGATAGGTGAAACCTTTTGAGGGCATGAGCCATAGTTAATAAACCAAGCTCTTTTGTGAATTAAGATTTCATGAGATTGAGCTCGCAAAGTGCAGCGTTTCTATTCAGGATGGCCGTGGGGAAGGGGGACTTGAAGGCGTTTTGTGAACATTAATGTGGATCTGAGATGACTCACTCATTCAGCCAGGCTCACTTGTGTCATTTTGCTTGCTCTGTTCTGAGTATGCCCACAAACTGAATTTTTTTTTGCTAGTACTTGGACAGCATTTCCTCATTTTCCATTGTTGTTCCAGAATGTCTCCTAAACATACATGTACAGGTGTGCTAATATCAGAACAGAAGTTTTGTCATCAGCATTGTCCTTTCTTGGCTGTCAAGTTGCTGTTCCTCTGCAGTAAGAACAGGATCTAAGCAGAAACAACGGGACTCTTTTAAAGTGACCTGCTGCACCTTTGAGACATTCCAATGACTTGCTACAAAAACAAAGGCTGATTATTATTCATCTAGAGAAGATCTGGATGAAACAGATGTTTGCAGAGATTAGGATGAGTTTGCAAATGATTTCATGGGAGACTTGCACCTTATCTGAGCATAGAAGCTTGGTTCTGAGAACTTCCTCTGTGACCCAAATGCCTGTTTAATTATGTCTTGGATAAATTTATTTTTACGGTCTCCTGCCCAAAGTCTTTATCTAATTGCTATAAGCCATAGAAGTGAGATCGGTTAGCTACAGCTCAGATTTCTGGCCATTAGCATTTTGCTGTGTGGTTTGTTAATACAGGAAGTTTCTTTGCAATTCTCTTCTGCAGATGACTTAAATAGATGATTCCTTAGTTTTGAAGGGTTCATATTAATATTGCAATGTGCAGTGTTCCTTCCGGTTTTCCTAGTCGTTTTCCTAGTGTATGATTTTTGGATGAGAAAAGGAATAATGCTTTCTCAAACTTCTGTCCATAAACCAAACTTTCTCAATGTACAAGAAATTATTCACCCTGTATCTAGCATTTGTTGTTTTTGTAATTGGTTGTAATGGATAATATGGAAAGGGTAGAGAAATTGAACCAAGTCTGTTACTTGCAGAGGGTTAAAAAACATTCAGCTGAAGCTTAGCTTCAGCTGAGTAGCCTGATTTAGTGCATAAACATTGTCTGTTATCTTTGGAGAACAGTTAGTACATCCAGAAGATGGTTCATTTGTCTACTACAGATCTTTAGCAGGAGAGAATATCCAGAGGATTAGTTTAAGTAGACATCTAAGTTTTAGAGGGTTAAAGAGAAATAAGTTTCAGAAGTGTATTCCCTAACTGGACTTGCAATGGCTTTTTGTAGTCTGTGCTCAATCAACTATTTTTAAACTCTGCTCTGCTCTTCCCCTCTGCCCCCTCCCCTATTTGGGATAAAAATTCAGTGACCAATTGGGGTGCTATGTTGTTTTCACTCATCTTAGTCCACTACTGCTGATGTAAACAGTCCTTTGCTGATGTACTTTGGAGCTCCAGTGGCTATGTTGATTTATATTAGCTACGAATCTGGCCCAGCAGCTGTGACCCAACTACTGAAAAACACTAGAAGTTCAATTAATGCAAAGAAATGGATTTTTTTTAATACATTTCAAATTGAAGGGTGGTCCATAGAGTCATTCTTTGACTCTGAGTTGTAATCATATTCATGCTGTTCAGATGATATACTATGCCCAGGGTTGCAATGCATCATGAAAACACCACTGTATTGGATACAAATACAATCTGCAGTTGAATAGGACTCTTTATTTCACTGTTGTCTATCAAAATTTCTATTACTGGTTCAGTCATTCATTAGCAAAAATACAAAGCACGCGTTCTGAGTTCTGGTCAAGACTATCTGTTATACCAGTCTTGTAAAGAACGGACACTTTTCTTTAAATGGACAGCAGATTTTTTTTGTAGGTGGGTTTTTCATTTTTCTGTTTAAACTGGGAAGAAACACCTTGACTCATCTTTAAATGATGTGCCCACAATGTGGGATATGGAATGACTCTCCCTTATAAAGGAGAGATAAGTGATTTCAAAGCTGCACTCAGATTCAGTATTTGCAAATTTCCTTTCCTATAAACTGTGGTCCCAACCTAACAGCCTTTGAGAGAAATGGAAAGGCTGCTGTGCTATCCCAAAATAGCAAAGAAATTTGGATTTAAAAAGCCCCTCAATGCAACTTGAGTTTTCTCTGGTAAAATTCAGATCCTGCAGATAATTCTATTTGTCCTTAAGCATCATGGTATCAGAGAGATTGCAGAGGACGATGTCCTGTCCTATCAGTGGCTATTTCTGACAGACAATGACACATTAGGATAATTCTCGAGAAACAAAGAATTTCTTTGTTACTCTTGGAACCTGTCTGTAGATATGTCTATTGTTACTATTAATTGTTAATATTGTTTGTAAGAGATTCTGACTGAACCACTATCATCTGAGGGGGGAAAATATCCAAGACCTTTATCTACAAAGGCTAGTTAGCACCTAAATATGTGGAAACATTCCTCCTTAAAAGTACGAAAAGGGAATGAAACATCCAATTATAGCAAAGATAAATGGAAAAGAAACCATGTTATGTTGCTTATCTTTCTACTGTCTTGAACTTTTATTAAATATCATGACATACTTTTTCAAAAAAGGAAGCATCTGTAAGAGGTTTATGTAAAACTATTATGGCTGCAGATTAGGCAGGGTCGTGTCTAATTCAAGACATTAACAGGTTCTTTATTTAAAAGCTAGGTGTAGGGACTGACTGTAAAAGCATTCAGGTTTTTTTTTGTTTGTTTTGTTTTTTGGGGGGAGTGGAAGGGAACCTCAGAACTCTAGAAACTTGTTTGCACGCTAGAGTGAAAAACTCCTGAGTTTGATTTTGTTCCTCAAAACCTTTTGGGGGGGGTGGGGGGGGTTCTTTATCCACTTTGAAAAAGGCTGTTTCTCAGAAAAGGCCACTTCTCAGATCACTTTTGGTGCTGGAACTTAAAATTGGGTCTCTCTGAGAGCCAGATTCATGGATTTGACAGAACTTGTTGTCTCTGAAACAATAATCAAAAATTTCATCATCTGGGGGAAGGAATCTTTGTCTAAGGGACAAGAACAGAAATTAGTGTCTTAATAGCTAGACTATAGATTCTTTTTTAGTTTTGTTCCTTGTTCAAGCAGTACTTTCTAACGTAAACTAGAGCTTAACAGGATAGACAGTGTGGGGAGGTCAATTTTTTTTGTTGTTGTTTTCAAAATTTACATCTTTTTAATTTAATTGATAAAGTGATATGTTTTGATGGCTGAAATGAGGTTTAAAAACATTTTGACCAGCCATTTGAGAAGCCAGAGACAGTGAGACAGAAAATAGTCAAGGTAAAGAAAACTACTTCATTGGAAGGTAGACTGAGAGAAGAAATATGTTAACAAGAAAACAAATTTCCTAGGGTTGTAGACCTGTCCTTACTAAAAATGACAACGCACCATTGTGAATAGAATGGCTTACCACATTAATATTGTATCTTGAGCTCTGCTAGAAGCCTTTTAATGCTGTATCAGAAGAAATGTATGGGGTTTCTAAATCAGCTATACAAATCTCTTTCATATGCTTGACCCTAATGTCACAGAACACGACAGGAGCACTAAATTTATATGCTTACTAGCTGTTAGCAACACCATCACTTGCACTTGTGTGTTTGCTTACAGCTTGTTGTGTCTTATTGTTTACGATCCCTGCTCTGCATTGCTATTGCATAATTCTTCCCATCAGTAATAATCACAGACATGTGTGCTTACTTAGAAATATGGGGAATGAATATGCTTTACTCCAACCTAAGGGAACTTTCATAAATAAGCACCTGGGAGGGGAAATAATAAACCTGTGGATTATATATATATATATTTAACTACTTATACATTTAATGGTATGTCTTCTGTAACGAGTGAGGAAACAAAAGTTCATGGGAATTCTTATCTGGCAGCAACAGTGCTAACACATACTCTACACACTTTCTTTGCATAAATGCTTCCCCTAAATAATGAGAAGAAACTGAATTTAGTGCAGTAAGTATAGGTGGGTTTTTTTGTGTAGCATAACTTAGACAGGATTTGTGGTCAGCTAAGCACCTTACTCTCCCATTTTCTTGCTCTTACAATGCAGCTGAGGGGGGAAAACAATCTATTACACTTCATTAATCCTTTTAATATCTGTTGTCTGCATTATTTGTTCTTCACTTTGTGGTTACAATTAATATTTAACTTCCATTATGCAAAATCCACTTATCTGTGTTAAATTCTACTTGCTAGGCTTTGGTGTCAAAGTGCTGCTGGAACAGCATTTGGAACCCAATTTCTCTTCTTATGCTAATGTTTAGGCAAATTTTGTGATTCATAGTTTCTTATTCCTTCATCTAAGTAACTGATAGAGAACAAGAAGGATCTCCCCTATCCCATTTGCTTCTTTCATAAACCATTACCTCTCACAATTTGTTTTCCAATTTTTAACCAATTCTCTACTCAGCTTGCTGCTGCTCTTTTCTGCTTAATTCTGTTGGTACAACTGACTGCAGGCAAGCTTTTTCTTCTGTCATAGTTACAACCAAGGTATATCTGAAGTACAGTAGTTCCAAATCTTAATGTAGTTTTGAAGACTTTAGTGTACATGTGAATTATGTCTTAATATGTATTAATGATAGTATTTAACACTTTGCTTTTAAGTTCAAATCTAAGCACAGTAGAGTGGTGTCCTATGATGTGAAATCTCCAGTGGCATATCAAGTACCAGACTCAACTTAGGGTGGTATGCTTAGCTAGGGATCTCATCTTGGGTACCAGGAACTTCACCTTGCCATTCAGACAGGACTGTATCATATGTCAGATCTATGCCACTGAAATGCCTCTTCAGTCACTGGTACTCTTTCTATTCACTTCAGAGAGAATACTTTATAAATGATGGTTTCAGCTCTCTGAAAATTTATATTCATTTCTTGCACTCAGTCACTCATGGACTAGTTGTCTACAGAGTTTATGGATGGTCATAATATAGCTGAGCAAAGACTTCTTAACCCTGGACATGAGAGATTCTGGCTGATTGAAGAAAATTCTCATTCACTGTCCTAGTCTTGCCAAGGTGCTTCAATCTTTTAAATTCAATGATTTCCAAATGAATTATTTGAGCTCCTCATAAGTGTCTCACAGTTCAGTTCCAGTCCTGTTCTGGTTTTGAAATGAAACAATAAAACTCAGAAATCTGGACAGGGCATACTTATTTTGGTTTGCATGAAACACCTTCTTAGGGTGAAAACAATGCTTCCAACTTTATAAAAATGCCAGGGAAGTATGAAAGGGGGGGGGGGGGAAGAGATTCCTTTTCCATCTGCTAATTCTGGATCATGTCTTACTCCTAAAAGCTTATAATTTTAAAAAAGTTGACTTTTTTCTATGCCAGGAAAAATGAGGATTTTGATGGAAGAAGAATTTCTAGATGGGACTGTAATATTAACTCTGCCTCATCATGGACGCATATGGAACAAAATTAGAGGTTATGACAAAACGGTTGTAAACAAATGTTTGAAGATGAGAAATAAGAACATTCTAGAGGAAAAGGCCTGGAACCTGATTCCAGTGAAATCAATAGCCGTTTCAGTGATGCATCACAAGATCTTAAAAATATGTTTTTATTAATAGGGGGGAAAAAAGCAACACAGTTGGCAGTAGCTTTTAACTACTCTTTAATTATTTGTAAGCTATCTGGAAGCAGAAAGAGGGGGTTGTGTTGCCTAGAATAGCTGGGTAATAAAAGGAAGTAGGTGTCTACAATTCTATCATCATAAAGACAATAATGAATGAAGCAAGAAAAGCACAGCACAGAGTGAACAGGAGCTATGGTTTGCAGAGGCAGCCCAGTGCTGGGGCTGCCCAGAGTTCTGACACTAACCCACATGGTTACTTCTCGGAGTAATCCAGTCCTTCAAATTAAAAAGAAGAGAGAACTGGGTTATTAAAAACCAAGCTTTGCAAAGTCAGCTCCAGCCTGCTGTCTCAAGTTTTTTCAGCAGAAGCTGTTGAGAGGCAGCTTGGTAGCCCACCTGTGTTCTTCATGTTATTAAATACCAACCCTGAGACAAACTGAGTGGAAGTGAAAAAATAGGTTAGAAATGATGAAATAAATCTTAAAGGATCAGTTCCCAGAGGGAACAGGACACAGTGGGAACAGGATATGTTATACAGCCCTGCTGTATAGTAACATCTCTCCTGTGGCTGGTCTAGGTGTGGTTATGCTTCAAGTGTTTCAAGTAATGGTTGGCTTTACAATGCCTTACTTAGAGCAAAGAGGCCTTCCAGGCAGGAATTCTCTTATACTGGTAGAAAGCTGCTTCTACCAGTGTAGTGTTTTTCTTTAAATACAAGAGAATAAGCTCTACTGGAATCTTCTGCCTCTATAACTATGGAAATATGTCTTCATTTGTGTTTTACTAATTTAAGTGCATTGTCTTGGAAATCAATGAAACTTTACCAAAATAATGTTTCCTAAATTGTCAGTCTCTTTCATTCATATGAATAGATCTTCAGCTGGTGTAGATTAGAATTATGCTGTTCTACTCAACAATAATTTGTTTCTGGACTATGCATATCAGAATTTATATGGTGTACTACTACTTTCAAGAGCACTAGATTTAAGGATGTGCAAGCACCTCATTAGGTGCTCTAATGTGAAGCTTTGGTTTGCCTTAGCTCTATTTCCATCTATCAGAATTTGTTCCCCAGGTGGCACTTGTATTAACACTAGTAAACAGTCATATGCTAAACAAGGACTTGGAAATCAAGGCACGTAATTAAAAGGAATAAAAATTGTCCTGTGTTTAGTACAACATGCACAGGAGGGAAGGCATGGGAGATACAGCAGAAAGACTTTGCTGGTGGCAATGAATTGTGGCTGGTTTTTAGCATGACTTACAAAATTGTGGTTTGGCTTAATGAATCTTTTTAGCAGGGGTCGTTTCTGGCCTTGTTGTTAGACTCTATCTGGCATAGGAAGACCACTGTTGAGAATGGGAGATGAATACCTGTAGAAGTACTGCATACAAGCACAATAAAACTTCAACATCTAGGAAAATGTAAAACAAAACTGAACCTGTCTGCCTTACAGCTTTGCCAGCTGCAGAGTGTTGTGCACTGAATTCTTTGGTCTGATGTCTATAAATCATGCAGCCCTTTGCCTTCTATGAACTCTTAATGTGAAGCAGAGATTCAGCCTATCAACCTAAGATTCCAAATTACTTAAGCACTCTGTTTAATCTGTGGAAACACAGGATCGGTAGCAGAAGGTGAGTCAAAAAGACTTAAGCTCTCAGTTTACATGAGGAAATTCATGTCTTTTTTTCACTGATTCTACATTCTATAGCAGTGGTTTTTAATTTTTTTTTTTGCAGGGTAGGATCCTGAACTGTTTTTGTTTAGTAGCACAGGCCACACATGAATATTATTTTTATGTGCTGCTTTTTTTCTTCTTTCTTGATTTGTTTCAAATGTAACACAAGTCACACTCTTAAGACCACAGGTTGAAAACCACTGCTACACAGAAAACGTAGATCCTCTATGTTCTTTCCTGGGACATAAACAGGTGAAGCCAAGCTGGACTTTGTACTTGAGCTGATTTGGGGTTTTTAATTATTTGTAAAGTGCAAAACCTGCCCTTCTTAGTGAAGTATCACACAGTACAGACTCTTCAGCTTATTTCTGTGTGTTTCAGAAACTTGTATTTTAATCAAAGAGCTGTAGAATTACTTAGGAAGGGTTCGGCATGCCTAGGACGCCACTTCCAATACCCTCTGCTCCTCCACCTTCTTTGTGTAGCATATCATTAGTTTGGATTCTTACCCTGGGTGAAGGGGATAGGTTTCCACTGTGCAGCTTGAGGAACTTCTCCAGACTCATGTTCAGGCTTACAAACAAGATGAGTCAGCTGAGTAGGTTTGCTAGATCACTTGCTTGGTGGGTTTTTGAGCCTTTGCACACCGGTCTGCAAGCAGAGTGCTTCCACCTCTGCCGTTTCAGCGGATTAGGAAATGTAACCCCAGTTCTTGTCTGAATGCATTTGAGACATGGATTCCTACTTGCAAATCCGAGCTAATCAGGATGCAAATTGGGTACTACAGCCTGGTAAAACCTCAGCCCACATTCATATGAACAACGATTCTGACAGAAATAATGATCTTAAACTAGAGTTCTGCTCTCCTGTGTGCCTATGAAACGCTAGAAAGCAATGGATTTATTCTGGCTCCTAGAGAGTAGAATTTGGTCATGGTCTCATTACTGTATTTCTGTTTGGAATTAGTGTTTTAAGCAGAGGCATAGGAATGTGCTCCTGCACTCAATAAAGATAGTGGATTCGGTATTTGCCACATTTTTGATATGTTGACATTTCCAATGGGTACCTTTAATAGGAAGCTGTAAGAAATCCCAATGTGTGAGAATTGTTCCTACTGTAGGTAGTACATGGAAAGTGTACCAAGACAACAGTTGGGTGAATAAAGCATGGGGCGGGGGGGAGGTCACCTTTTAGTTTTTGACTTTCCTACTGACTATTTGTGTAATCTGTGGCAAGACACTTCTGGCCTCCATTCCCTTTCCAGCTGTAGCTTGAGTTTACTGCCACATATGTTGTACAGGATTTTCCCCTCATTACTTGTGGCAACACATGGTGAGAGGAGCCTTACCCTCAATCTGGAGCTCAGCGTTTAATTAATATACGTGACTCACTGAAAACTCCTCATCAGGCTAGAGCCCCAAATATTATGACTTGGGGTAGGAAAGAGAAAAGCAAGAATATTTTTGGCTGTGGCCCACTCCTAGCAGTTATGTCTTTGTTCCTCCTGCCCCCCAAGGACTTTTATGTTTGCCAGTCCCTCCACATTGTGCCAGCACTGTGGGGGATGGCTCTACACAGACTGGCCCACCAGCTGCTCCTGAAGTGTATTGCTGTACGTCCTGTGCTGTTGATGCTCATCTGTAAAGACTACAAACAGCAGGAACAAGAGCACCAGACACCTTAGTCGCAGTTGGGCACCTTTATCCGAAGAGTGCTCTGCTTAGTCTTCATCTGTGTCTGTTTGCTGCTGCCCATGAGAGCATAAGTGGTAGGGGAAAAGCACAGCAGCATCCATCAGTTCCTCTGCTGCCATTAGTCAGTGAAAAGGTGACGAGGGGGAGACGACTTTGCAGAAAACATTGAAAATTCATCCTGAGGGTCTCCTTGCAGCCCTACCTTAATTGCCTCCTTCAGCTCAAAGCAGCATTCCTTCCTTTACCTTGCTGTGCAGGAGAATCGCTTCTTACACTGCATTATTTAGTACCTTGAGTGGGTATCTGTGACTCGAAATGCTCTGAAGCCTCCAAGCTGACTTTCCCTCAGATTATTTGAGGGAAGCAGTAATTTCTCTGTAGTTCTGAGCAACCAGGCTGTAAGTTAGGCACAGATGTGTATACATTTTTGAGGGGGGGAGGGGGAAGGAGTACAATTTTAAGGTTTATTAAAAGTTATTGCAACCAAAGATACAGAACATCCCCCATTTTATCTATACAGCAAATTCATCTTAATGAACAACAAAATAAAATCCTCCTCCTCTCTGCCTGGCTGTGATTCACCCCATCTTGGGTAGTCCCAATAGGCTTATATAAGGAACTCTTCCTTGTCTGTTCAATTCTTGGCTTAATCTGTTGAAGTTACCAGCCAAGGTATTAATTAGCACCAGTGTTGCTTCACACAGAGGTAGGAGGCTATGCAACTCACTGTGTGTACCCTAACAGTCTGTCTTTAGCTGTTAGCACCTTGCTGCCATTATAAGCAGGCATGGGTAAAGAAATGATTTTTATTTAGGAGATTTAACCCCCAGAATCCATGCCATGCTTGACCAAGACCTGTGCATCAGTGGGACATGATCTCTCACTGGGACAAAAATCAGGCAGACATAGAAGGAACACCAGCAGAGAGATGAAATCACAGGATAATCCTCTCATTGCATGTCAGCAGGAGAGCTGGAAACAAGTGCTTGGGCTCATGGTCAAGTCAAGTTCCCAGGCAGCTTGTCTTCATGCTATTTCCGTCCTATTAAGAGTTGTGGTTAAACCTTGAGACCTACAATGCAGACCAAGAAAATCTTCCTCCTTACTGGAGGAGCCACTGATACCTCCTATGGAGTATCAGCTTCTTTGGAGGTAGATACCAGTTCAGGTGTCAAGAGATTATTTGGAGCTCTTCTTTGGAAAGACTTGGCTGGAAATGTAATGAACTTCTTGTTAGTTTTCCTTGGCTTTCAATTTTTAGCTGAGTTAGCAACCTAATGAAATATCCAGTGGGAACAGTACTGATAGGAAAAGATAAGCTTACAAAACAAAATTATTTTTCTTTTGTTCTTAAAGTGTGAACATTTCTGAAGATCCTTGTTTCATTTGGTATTAAATTGGAAAGTGTGATTTGTATCACTGATTCCTGAACATAATTAGAAAAAAGCATTCAGCTATGTGTTGTGAGCTTAATAGCTATGGATATTTTTTGTTAGGAACCAGTCACTTGCACTCTGACTTCTGGAATGAGGAGATCCTAATTCTCATTGGGATCCCCTGAAAATTTCAAAGCACCTATATTTAGTTGGATATAAAAACTGATAGCCTCCATAGTATCCAGGATTCACTATATTTATCCTTCATTTATTCTGCAGACAGGAAAATCTGCTCCCTTAATATTAACCACATGACAGAATCTTTGTGAGGCTCAATGTGAACATCCTGTTCATTTCATTGAAAAGAAAACTCTCCCAGTTTATTGATTAAAAATTGTGAATGTTTGTACTGTGCTTTAAGGATGTTTTGCAGTGTATCCTACAGTGTACTAAGGATATGAGATTGAAAACCTGGAGTTCAAGATTAGTTCAGGATGATTTGTTTGGCAAAGGATCTTTAGATACAAAGGTTCATAAATAACAGGTTTATCTCTTGAACTTGAAGTAGTTTGCAAAACCAGTAAGTCTTGTTAAGGCTGTTCAGAAACACCCCAAACCTTTCAGTTTATTACTTCTTTGTCAATAAAAATTGTGGTTTTGACCTTTTCTTTCCTATTAAGTAGATCTGATTTCCATGGAAAAAAGGCTTTTTACCGGAAATCATCAGATTTTTTTTTTTCCTCCAGCCCTAACCTTTCCCATGTAATGATATATTGCATGTCTAGGCAACTCTAATACTCACATACAAATGAAGGGTGATTTGCCAGGGTAAACATGTAGACAAGCCTTTTATATCTGGCACGTTATTGGCATTAAAACGCCTAGTAAATTTTCATATATTTGCCACCATAAGTTACCTAAGCTTGTAACACAAGGGAAGCGCTGAGCCTGCTTGGTATTTTTGTTGTTGTTGTTTTATTTTTCTCTCCTCTCTAGAGATGCAGAGGGTGTGAAAAATCTAAAGGCAGGATTTTGAAAAGTAATTAGGTACCCAGCTCTCACTGCCCTTCACTGTTTTGCCAGAGGGCACTCGAGGAGCAAGGATATGGGATACAAACATAAAAATGTATCTCCTTGCTTCGAGGCTGACTATGGTACCTCTGTTGTGGTGAAAGACCTTCAAATGAAAGTCTGCTCCCCAGACATCAGTGCCTCCCCATTACTTCATTTTGTTAGTTATTACAAAGACCAGGAAAGGTTCAAACGTTTTCATCATTTGAGGTTAAGATATAAACTTCAGGATATTTGTAGCTGGGCACTATGATGACTCCTCTGTTTTCTCCAGCAGTGCTTAGACCCATTTTGGGGAATTGCATGTCCACTTCCTGCCCTTTGGTACCCCTAGGGGTACCAGCTGGCTATTCTGGTCCCATCCTACTTGGCAGCCTGCTCTTGCACTGCCAGCTACCAAAGTACATTGGATACGTAAGGTGGGGGAAAATACATGTTAATATGTCTACTTGTAAAGTGATCATGTTATTTCAGGAGAAATGTGAGTAATAATATTAAGAGTTGTCAAATAGCTTCTTGGCGCCAGGTGAAATCTGTTTCAAATGGTGCGGAATTTGGCGATGGAGGAGAGGTTTAGGTCTAGGCCTCTGCTTGTGCAAAGGTTTTTGTATAGGAATCTTGGCCTTTCTCTACTTTGCCAGGCACAGCTCTGTGTACCCCTTTGTATCACAGGGCCGCAGTGTGCCTGAGCTTGTCTCAGTCAGCATCACTCAGTCCCCTTAGACAGATGTCAGTATTTGTCTGGTGCTACATTACAATTGTTTCCTCTATCCATTTCAGAAGAATGAAGGTAGGCCTGCGGGAAACTCCTGCCAACTTAGGTGGCTGAGATATATTTGGTCTATTTTGCTTGTTTTTATTTTGCCTTTTTTTATTTCCCCACGCTGGTCAGCGTGCCGAAAGAGAACTGGGTAACTGATGGTTATGCTTCAGAGTACAGTTAGCCAGCTGTGTGCTGAGATGTTCTCAGTTGCTACCACCAAGCTGAGACTGAGTGTAGGATCCTTGTCTGTGAGGACTTTGCACTTGTATATCAGGCACTAATTTTCTTTTTTTCCTCCCTTTAATTTGTTTATATTGCAGTAGCATCTGGAAAGCACTTGGAGGTTGCCAAGCACAAACTCTGGCAAGTGTCTGCCATAGAGAGCTTACATTAAGTCTGCCTAAAATCATTAGATGTCACTTAAGCATTGTATTTGAGGATGGAAATGGAAAAGCTGAGAAATCGGCCACGAGATACCAGTCCCACCCAGAAATCTATTTTCTAACTCAATACACAAGAATGAGATGAAAGGCAAGTCTTGCAATATATCCCCAGAACATTTAATAATAAAAAAAGGCTTTGAGATCAAGAATGAGAAATTAGCGGGGAGGGGGGGAGGGGAATATGGATGAATGCTTTGCAGCAGGATGGGTCCATCTGCACAGGAGACAGCCTGATGCTGGCTGATGTCCGGCAGAGCTTCATCGCCTGGGCACAGCACTAGGCTTTGCCAGTGGGAACTATACCCAATATATCTCATGGCCTGGTGGCCTCTCTCCGGGTTGCAGAGGGGGACCTGTCAGGGTGCTGGTGGAGGAGCAAGCTTGAGGTCTGCCACACGCTGTGGAGCTGGAGTTTGGGTGTGCTGTGGCATCACTAGGCCAGCAAGGGTGTTATGCCGGAAGGAACACTGCAGGGTGAGATATCCCAATTTTACATTTCGCATGTATGAAGAAATTTTGCATCACAAAGCCATAATTCTTGGGCTTGCCTATCACAGCCAACAGCTCTAGATGCTCTGTGATGAAGTCTACTGCCTTCAGCTCCATGATATACGCAGCCTGCCTTGCTGGTCTCTAAGGAGGGCAGAACCAGGGTACTTTGTAAGTAAAGTGTGCAGATGTTGTTTCCCCAGTGCTGCGAACAGTCCAGGTGCAGGTGGCTTCTCTTGTGCATTTTAGTCTTTTATGAAAAACACAATGATGCTGCAAGAGGACCTCACCATGCTCCAGTTTTCCACAGAGGCCAGCTGCGCACGTATGAGCTCTGCAAACTCATAGGCTTCTTACTAAGTCAGGGGCAGGATTAAAAACGTGTTGTGGTTTCAAGGGACAAAAATGAAACTTCTTGAATGATTAAAAGGACAGAAACACTTCTAAAAATGTCTGGCTCTCAAACACTATTGCTTTGACCATAGCTCTCATTTTATTGGCATAGGAGCTAGTTTCTAGAGACATGATTTTGGGGATATTTCTGACATATGTTATCAACCTTGGAATAAGTATTTCTTACCTGTAACACTAGAAGAACATGCCTTACTGCTTCTAGGTGCCTTTCAGAGGCTTGTTGCTCTGAAGTTAGTGACATTTAGTGACATTGCTTCCTCTCCTGGTCAGCAGTTTTCAGGCCCACGTAGGGTTTGTTGCAGTCTGTAAGGGTGGAAAAGGCACAAAGGAAACTTGAAGTATCCAGGTTTTCAATTTCATCATGAAGCAATCAGTCTTTGAAAGACTTGAAGCAATGTTGGTAAATTGCTCAATTTTATTTATTAACAGAAGCAGAGAGAAAAAAGTCTTAAAATTATTAATTTTCTGAACATGTTATCTTGCCAAAGACCTGCACTGCAAGGTGATTATGCTGAACAGCTGAGAGTATGCTCTTAAGGCAGCCACAACTTTGTATGTTTTGCTTGCAGGCTGAAAAAAATACCCATGACAAATGCAGATGTCTCTATTTGGAACAGCATAATAGCAATGCCAAGATATAATGTGGAAGAAAAAATCTGAAAACAGTTTAGTTATGTTAAATACAATTTTATTCTTGCAGTATGCGGACAATTATGTGAATGTTCCTGAAAAGTTCATTGGGGTGTGCAGTGTAATTTCTACATCACTAGACAATTATATCTGTAATTAAAAATGTATTACTACATGTAAATATGAAAATCAACAACCCCAACTGACAGAGCTATTGTTGTACTGCTAAAATGGCTGGCCTACTATAAGAGACCATTATCCAGACTTATCTGTGAGCTACATATTTTCCCTCAGCATGCTTTGAGTATAGTTTGCTTATAGCTAAGGAGCTAAGAAAAGCAATTTTTCTCCCAGAGATACTCCAAAACCATTTAGAGAATCTCATAAACCCTCAGGACTGGGTGTTTCAGCAGTTTGAAAATGTATCATTCACATTGGTTTCTTTGATTAAATGAAGTCTAAGTTGAATGCTGGATATAGAGTATCTGGGAGCCTGAGAATTAGAAATGTTCCCAAGCAACTGGAATGAGTAAAAAATTGTGCCAGGTTCCCCCAGCTCGGTGGAATTTTATAAGTACACTTATCTAGACAATTGATTTTGTTATTCATTATTCATTTGAGATTTGAATGGCAGCTACAATATTATTGGAATAATGAAACTCCACCAAGGTGGTAGAAATACAAATTCAAGAGTGGTTACAGGTGTATGCCACAAAGAATGCTCTTACCCTTGAAAATGAACTTCATTCACTTTCAGTGCAGTGAGCAAAAACAACTTCATTTCAGAACTCAGTGTTTTGTTTATTAGTTCCAATGGTTTTATTTTTTAAGGACAGTAGAGGTCCCAAGCCCTCCATTTGTCTGTATTTCTGAATATTTCCCTGATAAATGTGACTTCAGCTGAAATGTAGACAGGTGGGGATACCCAACCAGATGAGACTTGCTTGAAGAGAAAAGGGAGCTCAGATTCACATCTTCCTTCTCATCACCCACAAACCTTTATGTTCAACAGTAAAGCTTCCTTCCATCGCTAAATAGCGACTCCTGGATATGAATGAACCATATTGAAGGAGTTTTACATGTAAAGTTGTGGTAAATCAAGGGAAGGGATTCTATGCTTGGTTTTAGCTAATGTTTGAAGCTCACCACTGCCTACCTGTTCCTACTAAATAGCACCCTGGGGTTTTTTTGAGATAAAACTGTGAATTTGCTCCCGTATGCAGGTAAGAAGTGGGATGCAGAAGTACTAGCCTAGGGCTTCCTTAGGAACAAGCTTGTAATTCAAGATGAATCTGTGCCCTGGCTCACCTCACCTAGCCACACCTCAGGGTAAGAAAAAGGCCCAGTCTTGTTCCTTTCTTCCTCAGCTTTGCTGTTATGGCTGATATCCTGATAAAATGGGAAGACTGGAGAAAAGCCTCTGCTCTCTCCCTACTTTTAGTCATTTCTTACTTACAGAAGTAGCAACTCTACAGTACCAGTGGTCTTTGTACCAAACGCAAGTCGTAGCTGCACATGGTTATTAAAAGTTGAGATCTGAAGCAGTCTATAGATTCCACGGAGCTGTAAGATACTGAAGTTGCAAGAAAAAAAAATACCGCTTACTTTATACCAGGCAGAGCATGAACGGGGTAGCAGAATCTCACCCTAGGAACAGTTTTTGGTGTTTTTTTTTATTTTGGAGGACTTTTATTGGAAAAACACTGTTGCAGAAGCAATTTAAAAGTAACAACTAAAATTATCAGAAAGCAAAAAAGGAACAAGATTGTTCAATATTCTAGAAATTTAAATTGGATTATTTGGCTAGAAGATTCACTTTAGGATTCAAAATTTGGTAGAGAACACTGAAAAACTCATAACAGCAAATTTGTTTCTTTTTGTCTATGGTTTGTCTCAGAAGGCCATGCTCTTATGTTTGACTGATTTTAGAGACATACCAGTTGTTTAGTAGATGGAAAAATAGAGGATACAGTGGGTGGGGGAAGAGGGACAGGTTAACATGTGAGGCAAGACATTTATCAGTCAGGTTAGTTTTACAAGCAATACAAACTGAAATGGAATATTGAGGTTCCTATATCCATACCTCCACAAACTCTCTTGCAGGTTTGATTTTATTCAGAGTGGGCTTTTTGGCTCCAAGACAGGGAGAGAAAAGGGAGGAGAGGAAATGCACAAGATCATATTTAGGGATGATTTCTGTGCTTTTCTTATCTTGTGAAGTGGGGAAGGGGGAAGGAGCTCAACTAAATCACGTCTGAAGGCAGAGACTTCCCTGTGCGTGGTACAGGGAGTTGGATGAAGCTGAGGTTCCCTGTTTTGAGTTACGTGTGGGGTAAGATGCATCAGTTCCCTAACTTCCAACACATGACACTGGCAGTGGTGTGCGTGAACAGTACTCTGCACAGCTGTGGTCAGAACATCTCTGCAGAAATAACTGTGATGGGTGAAGACATGATTCCTTCCTCCCTCTTCTCCCACCTGTGCATTGGGACTGTTCGGCTGCTGGCTGCTGCCCAAGCAGCCAGGCTGACGGAAGAGACTACGGGAGTGCTCCCTCTGCTCGTCTGGGCAAGGTCAGACAGCTTGTCTGAAACTGCTGCAGCGATGCCTGTTAGTGCCCGAGGACTGTCTCTTCCCCGCCACCCCCCCCTTCTCTCCCTGAAGCAGTGGCATTCCTGCCAATCAGGTCACCTGCAGGTGGGGAGACATCTATTAAAGGGGTAACACCTTGAAGCCCAGAAGCTATAACTGAGTGACTGCAGTTACAGCAGAAATTAGGACTTCTAGAAGTGGGGTTTAATTTGTTTTTGCCACAAATATACTCTGACCTTCAGCAAAGGTGAAGAAAGAACATCCTGTTCATCCATGGCAGTGGACAAATAGCAGTGGACAGACCTTCATAGTGCCTGTGAGTTGTGCTCATGCGGTTGCCCAGTACGCAATCCACCAAGGAGCTTATCCATGTTACACAGCTTATAGAGTGACCTTCAGGACTTACTGATTCCAGTAAAGTTTGTATAGAGTACTTTTCTATTGCTTTTCTTTGGATTTGGGACAAGAGCTCAGATAGGAGCTGGAAATTATGAAGGTAAACAGCTTTTTCCTGAGTCCAGTGAAGTAGAGCTGTCCGATGATCCCTGGTACCCTTATCAAAGGAAAACAGTTGTCTGGAAAAATTCTGTAGTGCAAATTCTGTAGCAGAAATTCTAAAGTCATGATATGACCCCAATAAAAGTGGCTGGGTAGAATAGGAACTTCCTTTTTCCTGTTTGTGAGGCCATGACAGCAGGTCATAGCAGGAAAACATTGATGGCATGTCTCTACTTCATGTCTGCAGGGAGTCTGCACCTGCTCAATTCCTTTACCCTCTTATCCGTACTATCTCTGAAGCATTTTTACATACTTTCTAGGGTTCCCAGGTGCCCAGGCTCTCCCCTGTAGCAGTGGGCAGCTGATGGATACTCAATGCAGCTGCCATGTATCAAGTTCCCTCCCCAAATCATGGGGGCACTGAAGTTTCTTGAAGGATCAATGCCAGGTAGTTTTATATTACTTTAATAAAAAACTTATCTTTTTTTATATAGTATGTTTGTTCTTAGAAACTACAGCAGTGTTCTCACAAAGGTTTCTCAATATGTTTTGCCTGAGGTAGAGGTGAAAGTTGAGAGATTGCAGCCCAGGAGTCTGGCAAAGTCAGAAACAAAGTTTGCTGTGATATATCAGGCAAAGCCTGGCATTAGGCATTGTGACTTCTGATAACAGGCGAACTGTTTAAAAAAATCAAATAATAAATTCGTAAATTACATGGGTTTTTTTCATGTTGCCATTGAATCACAAAGCAGAAACTTTCACACCACAGCTCTGTGGCTATTGCATTGAATCCACATTTTTTTGCATTGTATCTTGTATGATCATTTAGTCAGGTCTTTTTAAAGTATTTAACATTAAAATGCATAGTGACTTTTTGAGCCTTTTTCCAAAGCTTTGTAGAGCTAAGCAAGGAAAATGTCCCTGGCAACTTGCAATATATGCCATTCATGGGATGTATGAGGCTGATACTCCCTTCTGAAATTTAGTTAATACCTAACCAGACTTTTGAGGAAGTCTGAGCTTATTACAATAAAACTTCTTAAATTAAATCACTTTACTTCTAAATCCACCTATCACAAGCAGCTTTATGAGAGGGCTTGCTGTGTGTTGGTGCTCCTCTGGATGGGCAGAGCACTTGGTACAGCAGCACAGACCTCTCCCTTGAGAGAGGCTGAAACTCCCTACCTAGAACAGAGTTTCATGAAAAAAATGCCCCAGTCATTTGTTCCTCTCGCACCCCTTGTGCTAGCTCTAGTACTGATGTGATCACCCCCATGAGCTATAGATCACGGGGCTGATCTAGCTGATTTTTTTTTTTTTTTAATAAAAACAGATTAGTTCTCATATGGCTTGGTTCTGTAATCCAGCTCCTAATACAACTGCATGTGCACTAGTGCCATGCAAGCAGACAGGAGAGACAAGTAGCCTGTGGCTCAGAGAGAAAGCAGTAACATCTTTGCAGCAAGTGTAACCACACTTCCAATTTCTCCCCACCCCAGGTGAATACACTAGCCACAGCTGCTGCTTCTATAGCTCTGATTATAATTTTCTTCCTGGATCTCAGAAAACCTAAAATTGTTTCTTCTGCTCCTGAAAAACTTCAGTTGTTCGGAAGTTTTTGTTCAATTGTCCTGACCCAAAAAAAAAAAAAAAAAAAAAAAAAAAAAAGTAGAAAAGTCCTTCCCAGCTTTAGCTGTAAAGATGGATGGGTTTTTCTTTCTGCAAGTTTCTCTCTTGGCCTCTAGCAACATTGACTTTCATCAGCTGGAATGCTGCATTGGGGCTTAATTCCTCTGACCAGAGGGATGGTTCTATTTTGTTTCCTTCAAAGATATTCCTTGTAGCTTTGTTCATGGCAAATCCATGGAAACTTATTCAAGGTTTTGTTTGCCTCTCAGAGGTATAGCTTAACCCCACGATAAGCACTGGATGATATAAACTATGTTTCCAAATGAAGGAGGAATTGCTGTCAAGTTATTCTGAAGAAATTTCCTCAAATAATGAGGGAGAGGGAGCTATAAAAACCAGTATGTGGAGGAATACGATGGTATGAGAAGTGATTGTCAGCTTTGAATACTATTTATCTACATATCCAAGACTTATGATACCTGTCCATACTACTTTGTAATTTTGTGCCTCTTGGGTTTAATTAGTGAAGTTGTCAGAGGTACACTAAGGTTAAAGGTTGGTGAGCAAGAGCAAAAACAAATGGTATATACAATGGTATATTTTTCTTCTGTCTTTTCAAAAACAGTGGTGAGACTCTTCGATGAAATAAACTTTTTGGCTTTCTTTTTTGGAAAGTATTGCACCAGTATTGTATTCAGACCTGTGCATTAGGGATTATTACGGATCAGATTTCAAGAAAAACTGGGAATTATGACAACTTCATTTTTGTCCTAACTGAAGAACTAAAATGGTTTGCCCTCTACTGCAGCAGGTCTCAGAATTATCAGAAGGGTTGATATTTAAGTGGAGTCTTTTTGATTTTTGCATTCGGCGGGGCCATTCATTCCTGCAGTTTTATTCAGGCCGGGACTGAAATGTAGGCAGTATTCTGGAAAAAGGCATTGCTCTTGCATACTATATTCTCTTATATCCCCAAATGGAGATCTTCATCTCCCAAGGGTGTTTCTCTGACAGATTTTCCCAAGAGCATAGCCCTGTTCCTGCATCCCATTATAATCCTTAGATGGACCACTGAGGAGAGTGACAGTTGGGATCTAATACAAAAGGATAAGTAAAAGCAGAGGCAGGAGCATGACATGACAGCTGAACAGCCCCTTTCCAGTGAGATTCAGAGAACTCCCTCCAATAAGTTTAGTTCTTGGAGAGTAAGCCTAAGTATGAGAGAAGAAAAAAAATCCACTAGATAATAACCTTTTACTCAGAGACAGTCATCCTAGACAAATTTTAGTCAAGCACTGGCTAAACTAATCTGGCTTGACACCAATAATAAATTGCGCAAATTCATGCGACCTTCATCATTCTTATTTTGTATTAAATGTCATCTTGTTAGATGATGCATGAATGAACGGTACAATATGATAGATAGTGTGAATTATTGTCCACTAATACATTTTGCTAAAACATGTCTCCTCTCTCGGTTGGTCCTTGAGAAATATGCCCCAAATTATTTCTTAGCAGGTCTTAAGAAGCATAGGAATATAGGAACTTTGCAGGAGAGGGGAAAAATAGATTTTTCCACCCCCCCACCCCACCCCTTGTTCCTCAGCATGAGACATTGAGTTATTCTTTGCTTTCGTTACTTCATGTATGCGGCTACTTGTTGTGATGGGAACGAGTATCTGTTCCTTGGCTTGAACTTGACTCTATGGGTCATGGTCATCGGAAAAGAGATCTTTGCAAACAAAAGCAATCTGTTTCCTGGAACATATAAGGAATCCTCTGGACTAGTGCTTCTGCTGAGGGAAGGTGAAATTGGATTTCTACTGATGACCAATCAAGGCCTTCACTTCTCACCATGGTGCTTCTGTACTCTCTGCTCCATGGAGGCTGCAGGACTTGGCCATATAAAAGACTAACTCACTTCTTTGCCCTCCTCAACAAGCTAAGCAGTTCATTGCTAATCTTTAAACCTGCTCTAAAAAACAAATGCTCTGAAAGAGGTGTGTTTGTCTCTGAAATGACAGGCTTAGTGTTACTGAAGGATAAAGATGATGGCTAATAGTTCATAGTAATTAGAGTTATGTTTAGGCTGAGCTGATAATTTTATCTATGAAATGTTGTCTCTACACACTTCCATCTTGCTCCCTCTGTGTCAGCTATCTGTTGACATGTGTTGGGTTTTTTCATTTACTACTTGGTGGACACTATTGAAGTACATTTCTAATGTGCTTCCAGAGACTGTAAAGCAGTGGGAATTTTATTTTAATCACTTTAGTGTCAGCATTTTTCTTGAAAACAAAAAATATGATTTCAGGGTTTATATGGAATTAAATGTGTGAACCATTATTAATCCAGGTCCTTCTCCTGTGCACAGCTAAACTTTATCTTGCTACATCTATACTCTAGCCAGCCACAAAAGCTAGGGTCTGATTCAAGCCCCTCCTTATGGAGTTGAATGTGATTTTTGGAACATAATCATGAATCTCAGGATGTGGCTTTTGTGTGTGTCCTTTTCCTTCATACTCTTATGGCATCTCTGACACACACAGCACCACTCTGAATGGGTTTTAGGATATGAAGAGTGACTTAAGTCAAATTTTCTGAGGCCTGGCTCTCTCCCATCTGGGAGTTATTGTCAACCGGTGTAACTCAAAGCAACCTCCAGGCTGCTCTAAAAACACTGGCAATCAGAGCAGATGAATGTAGCTCAGGTTGAAGAAAATCTGCCTAATGCTGAAGAGCTCTTGATCTGGAGGCCACATTCTCAGTTTCTGCCACTGAGTACAATGCACATCTAAATGCTTCTGCAGATCTAAAGCCAATTTCTTTCAATGTATTCAAAAGGCCCTGCACTTCTTTTTTAGTCCTAAATAAATAACACATTATTCCAGCAGTTACGTTTCTGTAAAACCCTATTGATGTGCCATTAAATCACATCCTGTGTCCCATAGGGACTGATGCTTCTCTCATCCTATTGCATTAGGAAGTTGTCTTTACCACTTTTTTTCCATGCAACTGCACTTTAACTGGATGTCACAGAAGGCAGATGGAAGGAGTAAGCATATGCCATCTGCGGAAACCTGCAGAAATTTTGCTAAGTGCTGAAATTGGTGAAAGAACAAAGTGTTAGGCTCTGCAGCGACATCAGCTTGTCTAGTATAACAATATAAAACCAGGTATATTTTGCTACACATGTACCACTACCTTGGGGAAATGACCACATAATATGATAGACTGTTTTCCCTGCCTCAGTGTTATTCTTTATCTTCCTCCTCCTTTTTTTTTTTTTCCAACTCCCTGTACCATTCTTTTTTAAAACACTGAAAATGATTATTTGAGGCACTTCAAGAAACTACTGAGATGGTGTGTTTATTTCTGAAGTGTATTTTTTCAGCCACCCACCTCTTGTCTGATCTGAAATTAGTGCCGAGACCTGGAATAGAATGATAAGATAGAACAGAAAAGGCAATTATAATATGACAATTGGAAGGCATGGAGTGCTATGTTGGTACTGTCAGCATTAAATTTTACTCATCAGACTCTACAATGAGCACTGTTGCTGTATGTTTTTGATTGATAGGTATATGGCAGCACAGATTACTACTTTTTTTTTTTCCCCCCTCTCCCCAGAAACTTTTCTGCGTATTGGTTGTGATAGGTGGTATGCTACCAGTCTGATTCAAGTACTTCTAACACTAGACTAAAATCTTGACTAGTAAAGTCTACCATCCCAGTTCACTGAGTGGTACCTGGGACAATGCCAACCCTAAACAAGGCCCAACATCGTCTTTTCATCAAAGATGATAACTTCTTGTTTAATCTTTCCTACACAGAACATTAATCCTAACCCTAAAAGGGGCACTTTAATTTTGTCTGCTTCTGAAAGGACCAACATTTAGCAAGACTGTGACAGCTATGAAGTGTTTTCTGAGTCTGGCACACCTGGGTTTGGGCATTGGGTTGCCAGTCAGAACCTCCAGGGGATATTTTTTCCCCATGGAGTTCAGCAAATTTGAGCCAGAGAGATTCAAGTTCAAGATATCCTGCAGTCCATCTTGTATAGTGACTCATTCAGTAAGTGCCTCTCCCCAAAGAAGACTTTGTAGACCCTTACTTTATTCCATCATATAAAGCAAGGCTAGACTCCTGTTGAAGTCAGTGGAAGTCTGATTCTAATAATCCTTGCAAAGATGAAAAACATCTTAAAATCAAATAGGAGTTCACTTGCTCTTCCAGTATAGCAATAATTCCAGTCATATCAACAAGTAGGATTTTTGGAAAACATGTCATGTTGATGTAAGGGAAATTAACTGCATCCCGACATTTTGCGAAATTTAGGATTCCCTCGCCTTAGAAATAGAATAGCACAGTTTTAATTGAAACGCTGAAGATATAAAGGGTATATTGAAAAACTTTTTGCACTCTTTCACAATTAAAGAACATGAGGTCATATGAAGCTAATCATGGATAAATTTCAAACAAATAAAATGAAATATTTCTTCACAGAACACTTAACTTATGCCAGAGGTCAGAATCAAACAGTGTAGCTGCACTTTTAAAAGGCGCTGGCTAACTTTATGATCGTCTGTAAAACTTTTCGCTTTACCTTCTAGATTGGGTTAGTCTACCTTCATGCCTCAGTACATTAGCTGATCACCAAATGATCAAAATTTTTATTTTCCCCATGTAGAGCACTGAAAATTACTCAAATGCTATTTTTTGCCCATTGCAGTCTTCTAAATAACAGCTGTAAACTAGTGTGAGAAACAACATATTGCTATGATGGATAATTGATAAAAATCTGATATAGTAGTTTCTTTGTTTTTTTTGACTGTGGCAGAAGTTTGAATTTATTTTTAGCAACTGTTTGTAGTAACAATACAAAGAAGAAAAATTATTACTTGTAATGAGATAAAATGATGCATGTAAGCAGGTGCAATTTGAATCCATTTTACTTCAAACTATTTTTGGAGTATATAACTTTTTAAAATAGCATTAAATGTATACCTGGCAATATTTTATTTTAATTCAAAAATTATGTCTATTCAGTTGACACGGCGTTTAGCATTTGACTGGTGTCACATATGTCTGATCTCATAAAATGATATTTGAATGTGTGTTGCTGTAACTTAGTGAACAATTTTAAGCTAATAATTGTGTACCTTTTTCAGCTTTTTCATCCTCTTTTCCTAGCCTTTATTGGGGTAAACTTCCACTGGCCTAATAGAAATGCAGCACAATACTCTTTGGTCACAGCAATAAAGAATGTGTAAACATCTTTCTAGTTTTAACTGAGAAATCCTAAAACCTTTGATTGTTCCAAAACTATTGTCCTTTTGCAAAGGATATTAAGTATTCTCCTTATTTCCTCACACCCTGTGATGCCACTATGTCCATAGGGATGTTGTATATAGTAATTAAAGATATTTTTTGTTCATTAAGGCATTCCTGAAATGCAGTTGAAGTTCATTAACTGCATATTAAATCTGGTGTGGAATGGCATGAAACTAGAGGAATAGGAACTAGCCTTTTTCACCAGGAAAGCATCATCCTTTGAAATCTTGATAGGTTCACTAAAAGTCAGGTTGTATCACGCGACACGTTTCTGCCAAGGTAAGGTCAAAGAAGTGTCTTGGAGGGGGAATGCAGTGGTGAAACTCTGGATGTCTGCAAGATGTAAGGCTGTGAAACAGGAGACAGGCGCCCAAATCTTGTACTCAGCAATGCAGGCAATGATTGCGATAAGAATTATCAGAACTAATTTCCAATAATACTTATAGCCACACAGTAGTTTGAAGGGGGCGGGGGGATGGCCCATAAAAAGACTGTGGGATCATTGTCAAGTGGTGGTAGCCATCAGCAGTGAATGGAGCAACTGTGGGAGAAACTGGAGTTGCTTCAACTGCGAGGATGCAGCAATTAACATCTCTAGGACACCTTCATTGTTGCAAGTCTGTAACCAGGCAAAGAAGAAATGTTTTCACTGTTAAGACACTTAAACTCAGATGAACCAAATATTGCTTAGTTCCTGGTATTCAATAACAGCCTGCAACAATTCCAGTGGGGCCTGAGCTAACCCCACTGGAGAGGGCCAAAGTCCTTCCAACAAGCTTATTATTATGCCCTCACTTGCCATTTATACTTCATTTTCTATCTGTGAAATAAATACGCTGTCTCCTGACTGTGCTGTCTTCTAATGCTTGCTTTGAGAGTGAGGATTGTGTTAGGACCTTTCTCATGACAGTGGCAGCTTGCATTTGTTCCTATAGTGTAAGCAATAATGAATCTTGAAAAGGAGGAAAAAGGAAAGTAGTGAGGAAAGAGGGGACCTGTAGATGGGGGGCAGGGGGGAAGGGAAGAAAGGTGGGGAGGGCTTATGCATTTCATTGCTTTAATTCTCAGTTAACAGGAGTGCTGAGTCTTTCTGAGAAATGGGGCCCATGAGTTCTAAACTGAATGGTAGCCAGTTTTGGAGAAGTCATTTAAACACTTACAGGAAAATGTAATGCTGCTAGTTCTTCACATCTAATTCTGCAGAGAACTGGGAAACCAGGAAGAGAGTATCTTAACAGCATGAAAAGATCCTGTTTTTTTTTTTTTTCCTTCTGCAGACATATTTGTTTGATCATACAGGAGCTTTGAGACCAAATAGCCTGCAAATTGCTTTCTCATTTCAGATGTTTCCATTGCTACCAAACAAATAGCTTTATTTTACAGCTTTTAAATGATCCTCCCAAGCATTTCTCCCTCTTATCCTGTATCTCTTCCTTGCTCCAGCATTTCCACTGTTGCTGCCATTCATCTGCATTTCCTTCTGCTTTGATATTTATGAACTCGGCTCCAGAAGCAGAGTTCATGAAAAACATCCACTCCTTCTCTATGCAAGACAAGCCATGTAAAAAGTGATTTACTCAAAGGAAAGGAAGGAGATCAGAAATAAAATCTCCTTTGTAAATTAGGACCCTAGGCCAAATTCAGTTGTGGTATAAGGAGCATTACCAAGTCATCTCCCAGAAGGACTGGTGCATCTGGAATTGACCTACCTTCCTTTTGAGATGTAAAAAGATGTCTAAACTTAATTTAAACTCTTCCCAGGAGAAGCAGAGTCCTATGGGAATCTCATGGATAAGGCATGATATAATAAACTATGATAGAGGCAGAGTTGTTTAGTGGGCAAAGAGTTTCAACGCTTGGGCTCTGTGCGCAGTCCTTCCCCAGTCTTTTGTGTTACCTTAGGCAAATTCTTCCATTGTGGCATGTCTGTTTCTGCTCCCATACATTTTAACTGATTTAAATAATAAATGATTGGAAAAAGGTTTGCACGTGTGTGTGACAGCATCTTCTTTCCATCTCAAATGCAGCCTTTTGTTCCTTTGTAACTACTATTACTGTTATTATTTTCATTATTAATGTACTTAAGAGACCCCCTGCCTGCATGTTTGTTTGATGTACTGGTAGAGATTTACTTCAATAATTTCTGGTGCTCTTTCTTTTTAAGCAAGAGATGATTTTCTAGTCTCTAATAAAAATTGGCAAGGAAGTCTCCTAAAACTGTGTGGGGAAGCATCCATGTGAGAACTGGTGTTAGGAGGAAGAAAGAGGAAGAAGGCAGTGTCAGAAATCAGAGTAGGGGAATCTTACTTAGTTTTGTCATCATCTGGTGTTATGTTATTTAAATGAACATTCACAATGAACAGACAAAGTTCCCTGAAGACTGGGAGTGTGACAAACATTCAGATCTGTAGGTAATAAAGTCATTTTCACTGCAACATCTCTCCTCTAGCTGTAGGCATCTGAGGCACGAAGGGAAACTGGTGGCATTTACTGGTAATTCTTCACTGACTTTGATTCTTTCTTGCTTTCTGGCCAGAGGACTTATTTTAAATATTCTAGATACCTAATTTCTGAGCCTATGTGTGAGACTTTCTGAGTATATGCGTGTGTGTACATATATATATATTATATATATATGTATGAGTATACAAACATGCGCATGTAAAGGTGGAGAACAGGGAATCTCAGAACACTTTATATATGAGAAAGTTTGTTTTTTTTTTTCTTTCTCCCCTCCACTGCTGGAATTACTGCATAAAATCCAGGCTAGTGATTCTGTTATATGAGACATTAAAATAAATAGTCTGAACAATCTCTTGCAGCTTTAAACGTCTATGAATCAAAGTCTATTTGCTCTTTTCATTGTTATATTCCCACATTTCGATTAATGAGATCTCTCAACAAGAGCCTGGGAGTAAGGGATTTTAATATAGTAGATAAACTCAAAATGTTGAAGGGAAAAGCTTGAGAAGGGAGGGAGAGGGGACTGTCTTCATCTCCTAGACTGCCAATGCCTTTTCTCTTCAATAACTGATCTCAACCAGAATGTCTGAAGAAATTAAGTTTCACTTTAAAGCTCTTAAAGCACAGGTTTCCTCACATTTTGCTTTCACATGTCATGGTTAGTACTGCTAAAATGCTTTTGAAGTGCCTCAACACTCAGGCTTTTCACCTTCTTTTAACTCATCAGCCATATCCTGAGTGTCCTCTTATTAGTCAGTCTGTGTCATGAAAAGCATGGAAAGGACTACTTGTCTATAAGGTTTTAACTCCAGAAATTATGCCAATTTTAGGGTGTCCTGCAAGATCAAAGACATTGAAGAAGTCTATCTGGGTTCCTCCCCTAGCAGCAAAAGAGTAAACTGGGAGGAATGGCACCCTCATCTACCAGCAATAGGGTGGAAATGAAGATTAGAGGTAATATTAGGAAACATGGATAAATGTGGAGGTCAGTAATATAGCCTATGTGGTTGGACTTTAGAGATACATGGGAGTGCCCTTCTTTCCAGTTTAACTTGACGTTTTGCTTTCATGTGCAAACGTGCCATAGAAACCCTGACTTCTTCCTCGGTCTCCCTAATGTTGGAAGGAAGGACTCCAGCAGCCTAAGCACTGTCATCCGCTGTCACTCCTGTGTGTGAGGAAAGGTGTTTCCCTGTCTGAAAAAGCCATTGCTGCTTTTCCTGTGATAGAGTTTCTTGATTCAAGCCAAGAGGGACTTGCCACTTAATTCTGTTAATTTAACATCTGTCCTTTCTCTCTTTGGAAAGTCCACAGCCCAGATGTGAGGTGTGCATGATTTAAAATGGTTTTAAAACTGTTCTAGGTATTTCTGAGGTGTGAAGTGAATGGGGGAGCCTTCTTTCCCTAAGAAGCATTATATGACCAAGCTGGATGGCTGACACTTCCCCTGAGCCCTTTAATAACTCTAGAATTTACTGACCAATTTCAGTAAAATATGACAGAGGTCTAAAAGATAGTAAGTTTGCATGAGTTTGGTGAAAATCAGGTGCTAAGTAGACAAGGGAGAACCTGAGACAAGGGTGCAGATAAGTTGACTCTTAGTGATTTTTGCTTGGTTTACTCGATGGGGATGGCCGATGGACCAGTCAAAATGCAAACTCTCCAAACAAGCCACAGCAAACTCCCTTTATTGCTTAGTTAAGGATATGAGGGGAGCTGAAGATAGGGGGTATTGTTAGGGGATGTTTAGATGCATGAGAAGGAAACTGCAGAGTGCAAAAAGCTGAAGATTGGCAGGTGAGTGGGTGCAAAATACAAAAGTTTAGGAAAAAAGCAGCTTCCCTATGAGCAATGTGATGAGTTGTTTTTCTTGTTTATCATTTTCAATCCAAGCCACGAGGTGAATCACATTGCTTTTACTGCCAGATTGTTTTTTGGGAGACACTTACAGACAATATGGGAAAATATGGGAATATGGGAAAATAATAATAAAAATTAGAGAAAATTGCAGGCACAGAAAATTTGGGAGGATTGTGTATTTAATTCATGTAGAGGTATTTTTATGACAAAAGTTGTCCATATCTTTTAATGTTTTCTGATGCTCAGTGGCTTACAACAGGGCAAGTTTTTAATTAAGATTTCTATCTAAGGTATCCATTGTAAACTCCCCTATTTTGCAGCTTCTGTGCATAGTGTTGTTAAATTTCAGAAACAATGTGGTAAGTTGATGTGACCACCATATCTAGGACTGAAATAATTAAAGGCTGCTTATGATATGCTATGATGTTCTAAAATCTGTTAGACGTGCTGAAAATGAAAACACTAGGTCCCAAGGCTTTTTTTCTAACATATTAAAAAGTTATAATTTCAGACTGTTACTGTGTATCTGGAAGAAAAGAGAAATGTGGCTTCATGTTTTAGTACTATCTGAAACAAGGACAGGCTAAATGTTATTACAGTTTACCAATGTTCAGTCCATCCAAAAAACCTCATGAGGACCAGGCCTCTCCCAGGTGATCTGTGTCCTGAGACTACTTCACTTTGTATCATTTGTTTTATTCACTTGTTTTTTCCCATATATTTTGTATTTCTCTGTGTATTTTTATTTAAAATTATTGTGTGGTTATTTCTTTGCCCATTTTCATATCTTCCTTAGGTCTCATTTCACCTTTGTCCGTCCTTTTTTTGGCTCCTCCCATCCAGTAAATTTTAGATTTGGATGAAGATTTGAATGCCTAGCCCCACAGATCAAGTTTAAAAAATTACTGCAAGCCCACCTAAGTAAAGCTAAGAAATAGGCTGAAAAGTGTCGTTTTGTTGGACTGAAGATATTTTGTTTCTATGCAATTTTTGGCAAGATTTCTACAGCACCGGATAGAATTTTTGATCAAAAAATAAAAGAGCAAGTACATAATCTATGGGAATTGTTTGTCCACTTACCTGCTTTCAGCAGGGATGTGATTCTAGTTGTGTACAGTTGCAAGTAAGCACACAAGCTTAGCTGAGCTCTTGGCTTTTTCTTTCTGCAGTTTTCTTTCTGTATCTTTCTTTGCTCTGTATAATATTCAAATAATTTTTAGCTTGTTAAAAATTTATTGAAAATAAATATCAAAAACTTCCTCATGAGATGGAACTGGTTTCCAGGTAAGCCTAGCTGGAACTAGCTACTTCCCTAGCTCAAAAGGGAAATCTGCTTTTACCCACAGTATCTTGCTGTTAGCACATAATATTGGTAGCAACTAATGTAATCACAGATTTTTCACTCAGGAAATCAATAAAGATCTCTTTAATCAGCTGTTGTGTAGTAACAAATAGATAGCCTCAGCAACGTGTTACCACCCATTGGAATCTGTTTGAGAGGAATACATACTTTCTGAGCATTTCCCTGGGAATAGCTATGTCTAGATTCTCCTGAAAGGCATGCAATAAATCCTTCTAATTAGCAGTCCATGAGCATTTGATTTCTGCATACTCAGCCCTACCCTGTCCACTCTTTGCTCATAGAAGGTGAATGCAAAACTGTGTGCTAATGAATCAAACACGTTAAGCTCTAGTAAAACTTTGCATAGCAGTGGTGTTGGAATAAGTGATAAATTCCAAATGAGATTCAGTGAGACTGAATCAGACTTTCTGACACTATTTATGTTTCTTTTTCTCCTTGGGAAGTATCCTAAAGCAAACTGCATATTCTTTTTTCCATTACATTTGTTTGGATTTAATGCAGGAATCAGCAGACTGGATCACGCCCAAGTTCCTTACTGGCCAATATCTTGTCTTCAGCATTGACCTATAACACATGATTCAGAATAAGGTGAAAGAGGTCTGTACTGGCAGATATGTGAGTCTTTCTCTCCCAAAACACTTTTCTCTTGGCTTCTGATAGAGATTAGCTCAAATTCTGGATCACTGAGATTAATACTGTTACCCCTAACTATGTATTCTGTGATTTTTTTCATATCCGTAAACAGATGAGTTGCACAAATCCCTACCTAAATGTGACATTTGCAAGGTAGGTGTTGACTGCTGAGCTTGTAATGATGGCTCACTTTCTAGTTGATGGAGATAGATGGGCACTTCTAGGATGCAATCCTAGATCTTTCTGATATCTAGGAGAGATGTTCTGGTGAATTGTACCCTAACTGTGTCCACTTTTTTTCTGTTAATTGCAAAGGGAATCTGGAAAACTAGCTCAGAGGTAGGCATCTATAGTTACATGAGATAAATCTCACTTATGTTGTCTTGTTAGCCTGAAATATGTAGAGAGGAGATACCAGAGGTGGGGCATATTGCTGTTTCTTCCAACCTTAAAACATGTTTCATCCTCTTCAGGTTTTATAGGACAATTTTAGGTCTATATTGAAGAGTTCCTCCTCCCTCTTCTTCATAGAAGCAACTTGGGAGATCTCCAGGTTCCAGGGCAGTGGTGCTATAGAAATGAGACAGGTGTATGCATGTGTGGAAAGATTTGCAGCTACTGATGAACATTGGTGTTCAGTTGTGCTTCTGTTGGCTCAGTACATGCTCTGGATGCACTGTGATGTCCCAAGCTAAGCTAAAGCTGGAAGAGATATGAGAAGCAAGAACATAAACCATGAAAGATCATCAAAAATCATGAAAATACAGTGAGGAAAACCTATACCTAACTGTTGGGGAAGAGAAAGGATATCTGAAGGCAGTGGAAAAAGCAACTGCTAAATAGTGTCTGGAGGAAAGTGCCAAGGAACAAAACTCAAATATATCAAATACACAGATCAGTGAAAAAAGACCAGCCTGGCTTCTGATGAGGAGGTAGATGTCTATCTCCTTTACATAAATATATACAGCTTAGCATGTCATCAAATCCTATGGGGAGTAATTCATGGCAAATAGCTAGACTACAGCTGATTTCTAGGACTGCAAGAGTTGCACTTATACTCACTCAGAATCAGAGGGAAGATTATTCCGCCATTTCCCCTTATTTCTTTAGTCTCAAAGCTTGGATAAAGCATATAGCAGGCAGGTATGTCTCTAAAGAAGGTATTTAGGTAGTTGTTTCAATGCCTTTCTATTTTTACTTGTCAGCTTTATTCAAACTCCATGTTCTGGAAACTTGGAAGAGAAATTTACTCTGTCCTAGATGAGACCTAAACTTTTATTTAAAATACTCTTGGGATTTCTTTTTTTTGTCTCTCTTTTCAAAGTGGACAATGCTGTTGATATGCAGCTATTGCAAGAGAAAAAGACACTGCAGGCTTTGTATAGTGAAAAACATACTGCATACTTTGTGTAACGCTTCATCTCTGCCTGTACATAAAGAAATTCAACCAACTCTAGGTAGCAGCATTTTGGTATCATTTTTTAACAGGAGATGTCTAAATAAGAAAATCATTTATCTTTTCTATCTCTTTCTCTCTCTCTAATGTATTTTCCATTTTGGTTTAGTTTTCCATTCATCATGTGGCACTGGTGCATATTGTATCAGGGTATTAGATCAAACTGTCAAAAAGCTGACAGTTTTTTTCCCTAAGAATATGCATTTTTGGAATAGTAATTAATTCAGCCAACTGGAAGTAAGTAATTAGCGGCTTTTTTCTTGTGCTCAGTGCGGGTTTTGATACGAAGTGTTTTTAGAAGGTTGCAGATTTAACATCTAAAAATCTTTTATTTTTGGGTACCTTGGTTACATAAGAAGAAAGCATGATTTTAGTGCGCTAACACATGTGATGCAAGACCTGGTTTTGGAGTGGGAAATTCCTGAGTGCCTAGTGACTTAGAAGAGACTTCCTGAAGACCAGTCGCTGTCTGCATAGGTGCTTTGAATACCTAAGGTTTCATGTTTCATAATTACAGCCAGCCACTGTGACTATGTCAGACTAGTATGTTCCGTTCTTTAAGTGCTGTTTGCTTTAATTACTACTTTAAGGTATATGAAAAGAACAGCTGATATGCCCCCATATCTGTAGCAGAAGCTTGTTCAATATTTCTAGCTAGCCCAGTCAGAGGGATGAAAGTTACATCTATCTATAAAGTTCATCTTGTTTATGTCCTTTGTGCATTCAGATACTGCAAAGTGACAACTGTTTTAAACATGAGCACCTTGTTTGGGTTGGTTGGTCTTTCTTAGGAGAATCTATCATCGGAACTGGGAAGAAGTCCAGTTTCTAGTACTGTAGTAAAGGTGCTGCAACCCTTTTCATCTTCCCATAGAGATGAGGGAGATCTCACCATGGGATGCATTTGTTTGCGTCAAAGCCTTACTTGTCTTCTATTTCCTTTCTGCATGTGTTCATATAATGAAGTCTTTGTGGAGCAGTTGTTTGCAGAAAGTGGATGTCAAAACTGAATGCTACATGTATTTGCAGAAGCAGGACTTCTTTAATGTGTGATTATTGTTAAAAGTTGCTACATATAGATTGGTTGTTTAATAAAATTATTTTAAAAAATATTCCTAGATTTCAGTTTTTCTCTCTTCCATTCTTCAGTAAACTCTGATCATGGTTTATTAATGTAGGAAGTATCATCTACCTATCCAACAAGGAATTCGCCCAAAGTAGACTTTTCCTAGAACAGATTATCCAGTCTGTGGGATGGAATATTAAGAAACTGTCATTAAATTTTAAGAAGAGTAATATTCAAACTATCAGTTAATTTTGGATACAAAATAAATGATATGAAAAGACAAAAATTTGGGGAAAGGAAAGGAGGCTGTATTAATCAGAAAAGCTATTTGTTCTGACTTGGCTGCAGCATTTGCCCCTGATAATTGTGTTGTCTTTCAACATTAAAATTCAAGATTATTATCAAGTTGAAACATGTCCCCAATAAGAAAATAAATCTTTGTTCAGTTGCATTGAATTAACATTAGATCATTTTTTAATTGCATATGCAGCCTAGGCTGACCTTTAAAGGGCTGGGGAGAAACATTCAGACTGAACGTTGCCAATATTTTTTGTCCTGGTGTTGCACTACTACTGTGATGAGCAAGAATGCTTTGGCTGGTGCTCTTAAAACAGCAGTAGTAGAGAGAAAAAAAGAAAAAAGCTAAATTATCTTTAGACTGTGACATAAAAGAATTGGGCAGTTCTTCACTGTGAGGATGAAGCATGGCTTGATGGGTGAAATTTAAATAAATGATGACCACAGAGCTGGAAAAATTTTTCTCTGTTTCAGGACTGAACATTGCAAATGTGGTGTGATCTACTGTAGGTTCAATGGTCAACTGAAGAACCTGAAAAGCAAGAGAACAATCTGTACCTTAGATCTATAGTGATTACAGCCCCCCATTACAATCCTGGATCACAAGGACATCAGGCAAGCACAAGACAAAAATCATGACTCGCTTCTAAATTTTTTTTAGAGACAAGCATATGGGCTAATGTACAGCTAGGCTACCTGCAAAACATGAACATCTGTTTATCAACTCATTATTGTTGCTGTGAAATTGAATCAAAGGGGAGATTCAGATTATGACTGATAAGCAGTGAGAAAATAGAATCAAAAGCAGAATTCCCATATCCTTTGAAAGGGCTAGAAATCTGTGAACAGGGAGGCAATGCTGACAGAGTACTGTACAAATATAGCAAATACAGATATGTGGCATGAACTGAACCCACAGTGATTTTAAGGATGGACTTGAAAATGTGAAAATTGTATGCATAAAGTCATTGACCTATTTGAAATGCATGATAGATGTATGACAGAGAATGACGACTGGAAGGAGAATGACTAGCACACTGCAGAAGAGCCTGATTAAATGTATTTAGGAAAGGAGTTGTGCTTTGGATTCAGGCTGTTGGATTGTTGAACTCCCATTGTGGGCTGTTTAGCCCTACCTATGCAGTGCTAAGCTTGCTGTCTGCTGGCCTGGATGGAGACAGCTGTGCCACAAATACAGCATCCAATATCATTGAGTGAAGCTGGTCCCTGGGAAGGAGACCAGAGGGAAATACTGGAAACAACTTCCACAGCTAATGAGCGACCTGCCAGCCTGGAGTGCTCAGACTGGGTCAGGTTACTGGGAAGATCTGGATGACCAAATGGAGATCAGGGTAGCTAATACAGACTATTGCTAAATTGTTCAAATAACACAATAAAAAAAGGATACAGATCCTTCTATCTCCTCTGAAACCTTTCTTTCTCATGAGCAGACTTTCCATTCTGATGTATAACTTTATTAAGAGCCTTTAATTTATCATCGTCTGGGGTGAGATCTGTTCTTTTCATAGGCTGTCTGCAAGAAGGCAATACAGCGGCAAGTACTTGTGTTAGTTATTCAGTTCTGCTCACCAACAGGCAAAACACCACATTCTCACCAGGAAGCATCTAAATTGAAACCCAGAATGGCTTGAATTTTCTTAGTAGCTTTGGTTAATGTAGTTGCATCAGAAAATAAGGCTGTGCAGTTTCTTGTAGTCATACGAGTGATGCATCTATCTCTGCTTTACAATTCAACTGTAAGTGCATTCAGTAATGATGAAAAAAAAAGAGTCTTGAATTCTCTGTTTTGCCATCTTACCTTTTCCTAGACAAATCAGCCAGAGACTCCCATGGCCAATGTGAATGAATGAATTTCACCTATCTTTTATGCTGTCACCTGTGACCTGCCTGTATTCATAGTGTGAAGGGGAGAAATAAATTTGAGGATAGTGAAGATGCATCATCTATTCTCAGTGTGGGGAACTTGCAGGTCAGATAGGACCTGTGACTGCATTTTGTGTGACCTAAGACTACTGCATTTTATGTAGTGTAGCCAAGGCAACAGGGAAAGGGCAAGGCTCTAATGGATTTTGGCTTCTCTATTACTCCTAGCCAAATGATACATGCTTCCACATCAGGTGATGTGGTCCCAAAACTCAAAAACTTTCTGCTTCCTTCACAATATTTATTCCTTGGAAAGCAGATTTGTACTTGGTGTTAATCTATAATGTGCTGGAAGGATTTCAAAGACCTGTTTGGCATTCAGTGGGGAGAAATAAAATCCCCACCCAATTCTCCCAGCCTGAGCATGGGATGGCAGTTTATTAGAAAGGCCTGTAACTGGCCTGATTTCTCCTGGCCACAGACCATTAGAGACCTGCAGCTTCCAATCCTGTGTGAGGCGTGCTCCGATGTAGCAGAGCACAGGAGCCTTGCAATCTGTTTTACCAGCCCAGGGAGTTTACAGATCCACTTGTATAAATTGAACTGATCCTAGTGGAGATCTGAGAGAAACTACTGAAAGAAGAAAAGATCAAATGTGTTGTTTCTTTTTACAGGGAAGTAAACTAAAGAGAGTTTGTGTGTGATACTTGAGATTCAACAGGCTAGGTCTTCTAGCTGCCTACCTCCCAGGAAGGGGATGAGCTGTAGTGATTTATGTATAACAGAGTTAACCTAAGGCTTGATGCAGCACTGTATCCCTCCTGTTTTATATCATCATGAATTGTTTTATAGCAGAGAGGTTGAGAAATTGGAGCTATCCCTGTTTTTATAAGTCGATGGGCTGCTAAACATTTTTTTTCCCCCCAATGTATAAGAAGGTATATCTTCAGTATAAATAATGCACACATATCTATCTATATATATACACACATATATATATTTGTGTGTGCGTGTGTCTGTCTGCATACATGCGTGTGTATATAGACAACATAATGTGTGGTAATAGATATATATGCAGTTTTTTCCAGTATTCCTTGTTTAACCTTGCCCTGAAGGCCGTCAATATAATAATCACCTTGCTGCTTCTATGATTTTCACAGCATTTCTCTCTCTAGCTGTTCTAATTCTCTCATTGATAATGCTTCCTGTAATTCAAGCATAGTACCGTACAGTTGCATAGTAATTTGGAACAGGGGAGAAGTCAGGCTCTTTAGTGACCTTTTCATTAGAAATCTCTCATGAAAGCAACTGTTAGCAAGTTTGGATGTGTCTTTTTATAACCTTTATGGTTCAGTGTGTGTCCTTCTAATGAGCTCTTCAATAACTCAGTCCCTCAGCTCTGCCAAAACTAGTCATACTTAACATGTGGCTGTGTGGCCCTCAGAATCATTCAGTTGTTTCCAGTGCAGACGTAGGCAATGCAATGAGCCTGGTAAATGATTTATAAAAAGTATTTTGTACTTGGTCACACTTAAGGTGCCTCTAGTTCAAGTTCTTGTCTCCAACAACAGCCAGTAGAGGATGCCTTGGGGAAGAACGTATGAATAAGGCAATCACATAATGATGCTTTTCGTATATGCTGGTGTACTCTCCCAGTTAGTCTTACCAACTTTTGAGTGAGAGATTTTTAGTAATACTTGATTTTTCTCCCACGAATTTTTCTAATTAGTTTTGAGGCCATGTAAATTTTCAACATTGCCAGAATTGTCCTCCTAAATACATTTCAGTCACTTTCTTTTTTATGTTGTTTTTAGTAGTAAAAGTGAATCAAATCTTTTTTTGCCTTTTTTTTTTCTCTGAGTCATTACAATAGCATGTGACAAAGCCATGCTTTTGTTCAAACTGCATCTGGCTGGTTCGCTCTGAGGGTGCTTGCTGACAAGATTCCAGAAGTTTTATACTGATTATCTTAGAAATATCAATGTGGCTAGAGGGTTTTTTATTTTTTTTGTTATTATTAGAACATAAAAACTGCTGCTTTTTTTTTCCTTGCTCATTACCATTTTCTGTCCAAATATAATGATTTTCATTGTGTTCTGGGTCCAAAGTAGTCCATCTCTGGTGGCTATGGAATACCCCACTGTCTGGGGGTGGTTTTGGTATAGACTGGTATTTCTGAGGTAGAAAATATATTCAGTGGGGTTTTTTTGTTTGGTTGGTTGGTTTTTTTGTTTTGTTTTTTATCTCCAAGGTACTTTTCTCTGATAAATACAATAAAATGCTTCTGTACCTGTCAGCTACTCAGAGCTAAGGACCGTGGACTTTGGCTTGGGAAATTTAGGTTCCAGTCCTGGCTTCTACGTGGTCTTCCTATTTGATAGTGGACAAGCTGTTTTGTGCTTGCTTTTTTTGCATCAAGAGAGCTAATAGCTCTTTTTCACCCTGCAAGGATATTGCAAGGATAAATTTGCTAGAGCATTAAAGGAGTGTGAATAGCAGATTACTGAGGACTGTAGGAATAGCTAAGAAGAGTGATAGACATAAGCTTCCCTGAGGCTTTGTCAGCATTGTATAATAGTTAAGAATATAAATATGGGACTCTTTTACCATGTAGTCTAAGTGAGTTGATGCTGCTGCATCATCTATCCCTGCAGATCCTCTTACCTACAAGGTAATCATTTTCAACATGCAAACGCACAGAAAAGACCTGCCTTTCAGGACTGTAGCTTCCAGCCATGTTAGCTTAATGTTTTGCAGGTCTTTCTCTTGGGATGTCTCTGTTCTGCATTGCTGGCAAGGCGTCAGATCCCTGCATGCTCATTTGGACCTGCTGTGTTTGACACATCCCCTGGTCCCAGCAGAAGAATTTCAAGGCCACTTCTTTTTTCTTTTTCTCCCCTCTACCTTTTATTTTATTTATTTATATTTTTTTTTACAGGTTTGAGAGGTACTGCATTAATCAGCTAAAACTGCACTCTCTGGGGCTCTTGCATGTGTGAAAGTTTTCTTTTGATGACAAAGTTATAACAATTTGAGGTAATATGTATCCATGGGTTCCTTACCAGCTATGGCAGCCAATTACCAGTGAAAATCATTGCTGAAGCAACCATCCAGGTTGTAAATGAGAGGCTGTTCCTCTCATTTATTCCATTTAAGCAGGCATGGATTTCTTCTCCTCTTTTCTGCTGCTGACTGGAGCTCTACCCTGCAGTTCTAGGGGAATGGTGTGGTATAAGAATGGGCTGGGAGTTTTATTCTTGGATAGTTCACTGACCTCTTTGGAGAAACAGGGGAACCTATGTTCTGTGGGGCAAGGGAGCTTGAGGGTGCTCAGCCAACATAAGACATGTAGGGCCCACCACTCACCTCTGCTGAACATTTGTCACTGTAACTGGAGAACATCCTGGTGTCTCAGTCAGGAATGACCTGAAATGCAAAAGGAAGAATGAAAGACAGTATTTTTGTTTAGTTGGTTTTTTTCAGGTAAAAAGCTGATCTCATAATCATTTCTTTGGTCTAGAATTTTACTAGTTTGAACTCACTTGATCTCTAAAAATCCTCTCCTGCATGATGTAGATAGGGGCTTTGTTGCAGATGTGTGCTGGGATATTCATGAGTCAAATGAAAAACAAAATGGTATTTCATGATTGGCTGCTGTATCCTTTTTTTTTTTCTTCTTCTTTTAACAGAAATCCAAAATTTCTCTCAGCTAATTTTCATTAAAGGAAATTATAAATGTTAACACTGAAATAGCATAATAGACTTTTCCCTCATGATTTTCAGGCCACTTTGCAAATTCAAATCATTTGTGATAGTTCACGTAAACTTTGGATTATCATTCAGAGTGAAACAGGGAGTCAGCAGGGTTAAACTAGTTACTTTATTCAGAGTAGCTCATGCTAAATAAACATCTCTATCATCGCCATCCCCTTTGCCTGGCATCCTGCCAGATTTCCTGCAGTGTTGTCTAATAATATCTACTCTTTCAATTAACATTAAATACATTGCTTAGGCAAACTAAAACTAAACTGCAAGTCACCTGGTCTCTTCTTTCTAGAATGGAAAGACTGCAATTTAACAACACTCTTTGGGCAGAAATGATCTGTATCTGTGAAAGCATCTTGTGTTTTACAGACTAGCTGTAAAGATAAACATCCTTGCTCTTCTTTATTCTGTCTGTGGATTTCTCAGGATGTTGTACAAGCTGGAAACTAGGTATGGGGCCTGGTAAATAAAGATGACACAGCTGGAACGCAAGCTGTCTGCAATGCTATTTATTGTAGTCCACTTTCTTTTCTTTAATAGACTTCCTGATGAAGACTAGCTGTAATTCCAGATATGCTTGAGAGTAAGTTTTTAGTTGCACTTGTTAGTGATAAAGCAGATCTATTTTATTTATATGCGTTCAAATCAGATACTTACTATAAAGCATTGCTACTGTGAATTTGATTTTGCAGATGAAAATCTTGCTTGCTCAACGCAAAACAAGGTGGAGACCTATTGCGAAAAAATTGGCCTCACTGCCCTTACAAAGAAAAGACTGTTAAGGAAATCTGAATTTATTGTCAACTTCCTGGCCAGAAGCACTAAGAAAGTCTCCAATGTTATGCATGTTCACCTAGAAGCTCCATATATGAAGGGCAAAGTTGCGGAGTTGGCAGGCTGGATGTTTTGAGATGTATTTTGTTGGTGAAAAACATGCTGTGTTACTACTTTGTACTTTTTTTTTTTTTTTTTTAAGAATGATTAGTGACACACTGTAAGGTCAACGTGTAATATCTTCTTCATGTTCTTCTGAAAAGCCAGATTAGTCCTTTCGGTAGTAACCTTTCTCACATTGAGTATGTTTGCTTTCCTGTCATTAAAATTCATCCTCTCTATTTGTGATTTTGAAAGCTTGTAGGATTATATTTTCCATATATCGATTTGGATGTGCTCCCTTTGTCATGTTTTGATTAAAAGAAGCATAGTTTTACTTATGCTGATATAATGTAGAGTGTGTAGTAGATATGTAACCTTTTAGGAAGATCTTTTTGTTTTTTGTCGTTGGTAGATTTTGTTTTGTTAAGAACCTTTGGACACCATTTTACCATTCAAGCTCAATTTAGTAAAAATCAAATATAGTTGCCTTTAAGCAAAGGATGGCAGTTTGGTGAACTGAAGAAAAGACTACTGTTTTGTTATCTTTAGGTAGACAGGAAACAAGGGAAACATCTCTAACAAGGGAAATAGAAAAGTCCTTTGAACAATAATAAATATAAATATAAAGCAAGTTATTTCCCATGTGCATTTTGGAAACTATTAAATAAGAATGAGCACATGATACTCATTATGACTTACTTTATAGGAGATAGCACTTTTAATTCAAAGGGATTTCATATCACAGCACAAAACCCATGCTGCCACACATGCACTTGCTCCTTGGAATATGAATCTAGAAGAGACCTCTTGGGTCACTGAATCCGGTATAACATCTAGTAATCTCTTTTGTGAATGTATGTCTTTACGAGCATGGTTACTTTTTAAATTATCATCAGAAGACAGAAGAATAAAAAACCCCTTTCTTCTCCTAAGAAAGCTAACCTAATTGCATTACTAAATTGCAACTTGGTTGCATAATATATTGCTAATTTAGTGGCGTAATTCTATACAATACATTTTTAAAACATATGGTAATATACTCGATCATGTATTTAAAAATAGAATTAACTAAGTAAGCATGGCTTAATTATCATGACTCTGGCAATATTAATTTATCTGATTTTTGAACACTTACTACCCTTCCCTCCCGCCATGCAAATTTAAGCCCTCTTTACAAAAAGATTTTTGTGGGGGGAACCAGACAAAAAACTGTTCTAAGATCAGCTGATAAAATACATCCTAGTTCTTACATATCGCTGTTTGTAATCACTTTTATCAGAGTTAAATGTTATTATCTGATGTTGTTATTTTATAAATAGGTATTGAAACACAGAGAAGAAAAGTGATTTCTCCAATTATATCTAGCAATGTGATAAGAGACCTTAGTGGAATCCAGCCATTGTGATTATCAATCATGTTCTCTAACCCTTGGGCAAACAAACAGCCTCCTTTCCATCGACTTTGCCCTATATTGAGCTCTGTGGAAAGATTTTCAGAGTCACATTGATTTTTTTTTTATCCTGGATTCTTAAGCAAATGAGGTTAATACTTCAGGTCATTCTGCAACTTCTGTAATGATTTTGATAGGAAGAAGCCAGAACCATATAAAGCTTCATGGTAATGTAAGACTGGGTGGGATCTATTCCAGATATCATGATCTCACAGCTTCATGTGATACCTCTTTCTGATTATGTTCCATCTTGAAATGAATGAGTTTTTCCCTTGATGATTTTTCAGAGTCTGTGGCAGAATCTCGTTTCTTTTCATGGTTACAGGCTTTCTCCTAATTTTCTGTCTGCTTTTCATTAGGGCCAGGCTGTGCTGGATTATTCCCTGGCCAGCAGTGACCCCGGTCTTTCACAGTTCTTTACCTTTCAGTCCTTTGGTGTACCTGAGGAGAGCTGTACTGTCTCTGCTATCCTAACTATTCAAGGTGAGCTCTTTCAGTCACTACTCATACAGTGATTTCTGCTTTCCCCCATGTATCCTGGTAGCCAGTATTTTCATCTGTTACCATTCGAACAAATTTCTTTTGAATACATGTGGTCAGAATTATGTGCAGTATTCTGGCTGAGGCCTTGTACTATGTCTTTAGTACCCCTGTATCACTACTGGAAATACCTCATCTTATGCATCCTAGGAGTGCATTTGTCTTTTTCATAATCACACCAGATTAATGGCCCACCATCATCCTCTGATTGACAATACACATATGGTCTTTCCCCTCTATTTCTTCCAATTGAAGAGAGACAGGCATAGATCAGAAAGTCCTGTTATTAATCCCTATGAGTATGGCCTTGCACTTTATGGTATTATATTTCACTCAGAGCGTATTAATGCCTCTCAGGTTCAGACCATGAGAACATTTAGTTAGCATATGCAGGCCTGGCTTTACTGGGGAGGGGCAAAGGAAAAGTGTCTGTCGCTTCTGCCTCCAGTTGTACCATTTTATGCCACGTATACTTTCACACCATGTGATGCAGATTGGCCATGTAGCTACACAATCCCCCTAGATAGATTGGAGCTGTGTTAGCACATCACTCCTACTTGCTATAAGAACCTGTATCTCTCATTGTTATAAGATGGGGAGTCACTTTTTCTTTAATTGGCTCCTTTCCCATGTCACAGCTCTCCTCTTCTTCACCTTATCTAGAAATATGTTTACTGCACCAAATAAAATGTCTCATCAGAATCTAGATAGAAAAAAGCATTGGTGGATTCTAGATGGAAGAAAGAAGCAGTAGATTTATCCTATCTAGAAAAATCAAGGACTTTATCAGGTAAAAGTGTATGTTATTTTGACATAACCTACCTTAAAGTCCACAGTGCTTTTTATCATGTCTTCTGTTTCTCTCTCTTTTTTTAAGATAGTGTCTCCTTCAGTATCTGTTCTAAAGCTATGCATGTTTCTGAGAGATGTCTGAGTTGATAGTTCCTCTCAGTATTATGTTACTACAGTTAATATTCCATAGGTATTGCCATTAACTCGGTTGATTCCCTTAAAAACATGCAGGATTTGCAATATGAAATACTAGTACCTTTGGAATACTTGAAGGGAAATTCTGGCCCTTTCAGTCTGAACATGTAGATCAAGATTCATCCTCTCAAACTAAGGAATGTAAGGTAAGAGCTGAATCACCTGTGGCTCCATAGATGGTTATTAACGAAAGATAGCCACCTTTAAACTGGCTATTCGGATCTGAGGCAGCTGAATCTCTCTCTGGAGGTACAGGTCATTTTCTATACAGAGAGTACAGGAAAGTTGCACTACTAACTAAAGTTGGGTGGAATCGATCAGGGTCACAGACCTCGGAGCTCAATGGCTCTCTTGAGTCACTTCAGGAAAGAGACACCCTCCAAGGTGTGATAATTTGTCATTGCATGGAGTGTAGGAAGGGGGCATGGGAAAAATGTTGTATCCAAGCAGAAAAGCAAAGGAAAATTCCTGGTAGACGGCAGCACCTTCTCTCTCCTGTTGTCACCGATGAAACCGTCATTTTCTCCGGAGAAAACATAGCTTGTTAGTGGACACCAAAGTGTTTTCAATTGCACTGGATTCTAGCATTTGTTGAGCTTTCCCTGAGTGTTCATTAATCTAATTGTGAGGCAAATGCCAACTTCAAACGAAAGGTGACCTAAATGTCGCATCACCCTGTAAGCATTAAAATAAAGTGTGTTCAGGAATTAATGAGTGCAGTAGCCACATTTCTTATGCATAGCAACTGGTAAATCTCACCTCATGCCACCTAGACACAGAATTCTTCCGTCAGCTATGTATTGCCTAGACAAGTCACTTGTCTTGCAATTGTCAGATAGTTGCTTTTTATCAGTTTATAACAAACTGCAGCAGAAATGTGGAACCCAAAAGTTAGGACTTTTCATTTGCTCTGCACAGCATGAGACGTTTCCTTTCCTCTAACACAACTGGTTCAGTGTTCCTTCCAATGTTTTCTTCAAAATAATGAGATAAACTTGACTTTCCTTGGACATACTCGGGAAATAGCTACCTGGCTCCTTCTTTTATCTCCTCTTTTCCGGTACTGTATTTCTAATTTCTCTTCTCTTTAACCTTGCTGACTACTTGATTTTCACCCTTGGTGGAATGGCAAAGGACAGCATTGTGACTGACAAGGTAGCAAGAAAAGAGGAGGAAAAGACCTTGTGAAGGGTGATCTGAATTGCCCAATTAGCAGATCACAGATATACAAAAGTTTGTTAAAATACTAAGTCCTCTCTCTCTCTCTCTCTCTTTTAAGCATAGAGATGATACACCTGAGAACAAAGAATTTGGGCTGTACCTACATTTACAGGAGAACAGGAGATAAACTTTGGAAATAGTAATTCAGAGAGGGAGGGATGCATTGTAGGTTCTGCTATAGCAATTAAAGGCTAATGCAATCTTCAAAGTAAAAAAGATAGTATTCTGCAGAAGAAAGGAATTGATCTTGTCTCTGAGGACAGAAGTGTAAAGCTGCATCTAGATTACCATTTATGGTTCTAGTCTATAATGTGAAGACCAAAAGAAGCGACTGACAAGGACTTCAGCAGTTGACATGGCAGTTTGCTGTTTGCAGAGAAAGCCAGGCTTCTGCTTCTGTTAACTGCTTCCAGACTAGGGACCTTTTGACTTTAACTGATTGTCCAGGTGAATGGCTGCTATTCAGCTGGTGCTGGTCATCTCAGGGCCTATTATTTTGTAAGTGAGGACTGCTTTACCCTCATGCATCACACTACACTGATAAACACTGAGTTTCAGCTGTCACTTCATGGCATAATCATAAGGCCCTTCCACAGTTCCACATAGTCTGTCCTCTTCTTCACTATCCTGAAAACAATTTTTATCAACAGCAAACTTTGGCATATATCATTCAGTCAGCTCCAGACTATTGCAGTGGCTTTGGGCATGATTTTAACTTTTGGTTTCTGACTATGAAATACAGGAATTTAGTCCTCAGGCAATACTTTAATAATATTTAAGTTATTAGACTCATCAGTAAGTGCTTGGATAACGTTTAAAGTCTAGCAATAATTGTGAAGAAGTACGCAGTTGTTGGATAGTCCTTCTGACCTTAAACTTTGTGAAGCTCTAAACATACTGAGCTCCTATTTCTGTACTGAGACCCCAAAACACAATAGTGAACATCTGAACAAATGAAGCCTTTTTTCCTACGTATTTATTTCCTATATCCTCTCTCTCTACATCATAGTTGTTCTGGCTTCCCTCATGTTCTGCAGTCCCCATCGTTAAAGTACTTTTGAAGCTCTCATACATTCTTTACATATTTAGTTTAAAACAGGTCACCATTTGGCTAGCTCAGGACAACATATGGATAGATTGGCAAGCCAGTTTGCATGTCCTTATGGGCCAGCTGGCTCATGCCTTCTAAAAGCATAAAGACTGAGGTCAACCTGTCTTTTCTTCAATGGAAGCAGTAAATTAGAACACTTTTCTTTCTTGTTTAGTCATCTAACAGTTTGACAGAAGTGTAGAAAACTACTATCCTGTGTATTTCTACTCCCTGATGGCTTAGAAAATAAGGCTTACACAAGGGGCACTCTGGTGCTGTCACAGCACACAGGAGTTGTTAAGATGTATGCGGAGAAAGTCTAGAAGATCCCAAATGTTACAGGTTTGGGGATTCACATGTGATGGCAAAGACCAAAGGGAGTGATCTGGGCATCCCACTTTGAGAGCATAAGAGAGGGAGTGATGGCTCATTGTAGAGAGGAGGAGAGGAACAGAAACGAATGATTTGCTCTGTAAGTTTCAGGGCTTCTGAGCTTGTGCACACCAGTAGGCCTTGAACAATTTCTGCTGTCTTTCATAGTTATAGCACCTCCATGCCATTTGTAGTCCTTCTTTTCTGGCCTTCATGCTACCTGTGTGACAGTGATTTAACAATGGATTTTGCTGATTTACTAAGTTTTCTCACCCCACTGTCATTCCGTGTGATTCAAACATTCCAACTTTGCCTTTTGGCAGCCTCTAGCTATAGTTGCAGTAATTCTCCAGTGTTCTTTTCACAGCCTTGAAGAAGGCACGGTTGAACTCTTGGGGCTTATTAAGGGCATTTTCCCATTGAAATTCTGCATGCGGTACAGCTGGCTGTCCCTGCTTTAGAAGAAACTTTGATAGGCAGCCATATTTGACAGCTCTACGGTTTAATATGGATAATGCTCTTAATAACTGACTTAAGCCATGAAACTTCCAGATTGCTGAGTGATGTCAAATGAAAAAACAATTTTCTACTTGTCATGCTGAATAATTGTTGACATTGTACTACCATTTTCTTCCACCCTCAGCCTAACAACAGAGAACTATCAGGGAATTTTAGCCTTCCTGTTTTAACATTACTACTAATATAATTCATCTGTTTTATTTTCTATCAAATGCATTTGCTAATTATACCAGCACAATACTCCAAGGTTGCAATTAAAATTTTAAGTTTCTTTTTTTTGTCTATATGGCCTTTCATGTGGGAGAGGAAGGTTGATGACGGTGAATCATCATGACCCAATGAAAAGTTAATCTAAGAAAACATTCTTTCTCAATCTATTAAAAATCTTAACTTCTCTAAATCTTTGAGACTTGTTAGGTAACCTACAGGATCACATTATAGAATAAACACTCAAACACCTGTTGGAAATCTAGGAGTATATGGATTCTGTGCTATTGAGCTATTGAAATATCTCAGTTCTTATTATACATATACATCTCTGTCAAGAAATACAGTCTCTTCAATCTACAGTCATGCTCTAACTTTGAAATTTAGGGGAATCAGACGAGGTCTCATGCTTTCATAAAGTTTGGATACTACTTCCCTTTAAGTGTTTATCTTAATTACCATATCAATGAAATGACTGCTTTTTCAAGGACTTTTTTTTTTAACATGCTTTTTTGGTGGCTGGCCATTTAAATTCAGCAGGGATGAGCTGTGGTGCAGTGTGGTGAGTGGTTACTGCATTTTCTCCCTCCCATCCATGTGATACGTTCCTCTTACAGCGCACATGAGATAGAACGGGATGCCTCAGCAATGACAAATGAAATAACGGTGACAGAAGGATTTTCAATTTATCAGAGCAAGGCATAATGAAATCCAATAGCTGGAAGAGAAGGCAGAGACATTCTTATTAGAAATAGGGTGTGCTGTTTCACAATGAGAGATAGCTGTCTATTGGAAAAGCATACCTAAAAATGCAGTGAGCTCTATGTTATCTGAAATCTTTATATATAAAAATGGATGGCTTTCTAAAGTATATGTTCTAACTTCAGGGGAAAATATGAACTGCTTGTAGATTTTCTTTTTTCTGATGAAATTCCATAGTCTGTTCTGTTCAGTATTTCAAAAAAAGTGATCACAGCAGTCATTTTCTCATTTCCAAATTAATGAATATGTTCTACTGGTCCTCCAAACTTTCAGTTTTGACCAAAATGAAGAGGAAAAAAATAAAAAATGACTGATGTGATACACATTGACTTTTTTTTTCCCTATCCTGTCTGTCTTTCACCCTTTTCCTTCTTGCTCAGGAGGAGAGGAGGAGTCCTACAGATTTCTGCACACAGAAGAAATGTTTTCATTTGGAGGAAAAAAAAAAAAGACAGAAAGGTGCTAAGGCTTAAAAATCAATTTCCATCTAAAAACAAGCAAGGAAAAAACAGCAACCCAACCTAGTGAGCAGAATTGTTTGAATTATTATTCTTTTTTTTTATGACAACTAGCCAATGACACAGAACAAATTAATCTTTAATCATGGTGGCTGACTGCGACCTATTAAGTATCTAGTCCACAAATTTCAGAGAGGAGTGATAAGTGTGCAGTTGTACCTACACCTGATCAAAAGAAAGGTGTTTGGTAAATACTCAAACATCTTTTACTGAAGGATGGAGATGGCCTTTCCTACTATTAGTCTCAAGTTTTTGCTTCAATAGTATTTCTGGAAGGAAGGAGGAGTAACGAGACAGGTCTGGTTTTGTGGGTGGTATCTTGTTGAATTTTTTTCATCATCTGACATGCAGAATTGCTGCAGTTGAGCACAGCTGTTTGAACAATTGCTTTGTATGTATAAAATGAATTAATTGTGCTGTGCTGCAGTTTCCCTTTGTGTCTAGAGATCCAGTTGTGTCAGCCATATTTACAGGGGCTCCCACTGTTGTTCAGCCAGAGTCCCTGGAGGAAGGGAGTGCCATAGCTTTAGGAAATACTTTTCAGGACAAGATTTTTAACAGTAAATTTGGAATTTACTTCCTATAAGGTGTATCCTAAAGCTGTAGATGAACGTCCCCATGATCTTAACCCCAGAGATCTTCGGTAGATAGGCTTATCTATCAGATAGATCAGAGACACCAGCATTGCAGATATACACCTTCAACACATGCCTTATTACTTAGTGGGTTCATGCACTGGGCATACAAGGGTATTTTTTGGCATTTCTCTTTGTCCCTGTTATATGTAGTACTATATATATGTAGTATATACAATATATATATATGCACTCTTATAAAAGGAAATATCTGTATGCAAATTACACATTTATTGATAGAAATGCAGATGACTGAGAGGTGGATTTCTTTCCTCATTGAAGTGCTAATGTAAAATTTACAAAGTGTTCCTGTAAAAAGAAGTGTTTTGGAATTTGGAGTGGTGCTTCATGCCCTTCTCTTCCCCCTAAAGGGACTGCAGTTAAAGGACATCTCTTTAATTGCAGTTGGAGATAGCATTCTCCCAGTGCTAGGTACAGGGCAGCCAAGCTAACATGAAGCTATTAGCAGGTGGCTAGAGCAGCTGGAGTAGAGTTTCCACCTGCTACAACATTCACCATTAATTAACTAACTCATCATTAATTGCATGGCCTTCCAACTAAGATCATGTGCAATATCTATATATTATCTAGTAAAATATCTGCTCAGAACGATAAATCTGAACTCTCACAGAAACTGGTTGTGACCTAATGCTACAGACATCAGTAGCATGTTCAGAAAGAAGGATATATCCCAGAAATGTTGAGTTAATAGAGCCAGACCTCCAGGTGCTGTGGGTGGGCACAGCACCAAGCCAACTGCCCTTTGGAGTCAATGGGGGCAGCATCAGTTTTCACTTGCTGAGAATCCCAGTCTGGAGGGTTATAATGAGTGCAGCTTCATGCAGCTATGGATGACCTGCTTCCCTTGAGACAGAAGGTGATTATGAACAAGAGAAGAGAACTCCTACAGAGTGTGGAGCTCTTAATGTAATACTAATCAAGAGCAGCTTTGTTGTTAGAAATCCAGGAGGCTCTGCTCTTCCAGCTTCTGTCATGTGGTCAGGTTTCTGGTTTTTCATCTGCAGCTCAAAGACTATATACTCATAGTTGTCCTTCTTCTTTTGTAAGGGGTGCTAGTTATTTTGCAGAAGAACATGACTCAAAGAAGCAAGAGTTGAAGTATGAACAGCAGGCATGGCTTCTAATTTCAAAATAACTTTTGTGGATTTTTTAGTTTGGGGAATTCTTACTGGTTTCTAGTACAGCTTCTTAAATTTCAGCTAAAAATAGGCTGGCTGCTACTTAAATATTTGTTGGTAGAGGGAATGGAGAGATCTTCTGAAATCTAGCCACTGAAGCAGCATTGGTAATGTTTGAAGATAGAACGTACAATGCTTTTATGTTGTCAAAAAGAAATGTTTTTTGAACTTTAGCTCCCTTAAAAAGTCCAGCCAGTGCTATAGTCTGGGGAGCTGAAACTCTGCTTCTGTGCAGTGCCTTTAAAAGAGAAATCCAAGGGAAGGCAAGTTTGTCCTTTGTACCTTTATACATATTGAAATCACCACTAGCAGATACTGTTGAAGATAGGAATCTCTGCTAGAATAAATCATCAGTGTAACCCATTATGGTTTGTATGTTTTTAAGACCATATTTATTTTACACTGGGTCTATGTGATGTAAAGTCAGCATTTTCAAATCCAGTTCTTCTACCCTTGAAAACTAAGTTCAATTGCAAGTGGGAAGTTATGGGTAGGGATACATTATGCATGTTTTCTGTCCTCCTTTCTCCTGGTGAATTTTAGCTTGGCACTTTCTTTGGCTTCATTTGCCTCACCGTAAGAAGACATGGCTCACTGCAGGATTAGTTTGTGGGGAACAGGAAAACAACTGTTTTGACCAGCAGCATTTTAATGTATGTTTCTCTACCTTTTGGTTCTGCTTCCAGTTTAGTTCACAAGCTTCCTCTTGCAAACCGTGGAAGTGAGTCAAAGTCCCTGAGCACAGGACCAAGGGAACAAGATAATTATTCTGATTCAGAAAGAGAATATCTGCTTGGAGAAAAAAGCACTGTTTCATAAAATATTAACCCTTTTCTTTTTCATTAAAAATTAGGGGGGTTGTTTGTCTCAGTAATGTGCACCTTTCATTGGAACAGCAGCACTAGTAATGCAGGTAACAGGTTTAACAGCCAGGAAGCCCCAGAGTTGCATATGTTTGTTTGTTTGTTTGTTTGTTTTTTTAATTCAATGCATTTTTCACAAAAGAAAAAAATGTTGAAAGCATGGAATGTCATTAGATTGTTTTCTCTGATCAGGCTAGAAGGCAGCTAGGTATGTCAAATGCTGGCTTGGTCACATATTGGAGGTAGTGGAGATATTTTCTACAGAAAAGATTTTTAGTGTTACTCTGCCATGCTTTGGTGTTTCCAGAGTGAAATCTTGGCTGTAGGGGTGTGTGTGTTCCATTTCAAATAATAACCATAATAAAAACAAAAAAAGCTTTTAATGCCAGTTCAGAATTCTTTTTTTTCTGCATGTCAAAGTTATTGCAGAACAGGAAATCCTATTTCCTAACCACCTCTCACAAATCTTATCCTACCCAGAAGTATGTATTAATCTCAGGGGGAAAAAAAGTCAACAGCCTTTAATTATCTGGTGATCTTTACCTTTGCATAGACTCTGGATAGGCCCAAGATTGCACTGTGTTCTCAGCGGGGCTGTTCTTGTTATTTTGTTATAAGCTATATTATACGTTATGTCTTTTCCCCATAGTTGTAGTTCATGATATAGCTACTATGTTATGGCCCCTCTCACCTTTCACAGGGAAATAATTTATTTCATTTAAAATAAAGTATCTTCAGCTTCCGTGGTGATAAAATTTTGACCTTGATAGTTCTTAAAATTGAGAAGTGAATATTCTGGATAAAATTTGAAGCTTTCTACAGCTGAGGCCTTCCCCATCTAAAAGAATGTACCTCTTCTGTCCACCAAGATCCTCACAGTGCTGAGAAGATGCTATTCTTAGACTGCATTGTATTATCTTGTGAAGATATAGCATGATGCTGCGCCTATACAAAGTGCTTCCTCATGCTATCATTCAGACTTGACAATTCCTCCTCTCCTTTAACACTGTTTCAGCTTTTTACTTCTCTTCAGCAATATGATTAAGCCTATAAATTATAAGACAAAATGTTAATAGAAAATTAAAGGTTGTATAGACAACACAGGGCTAATTTATTCCAGTAATTAGAGTGATATTTTATGCAATTATTCAAAATAAGTAGACATGCAAGTTATTCTATCACTTCATAAATTACCATAAAGTCTACTCTAAATCTAATATCTTTCAGTTCTTCTAAGATGAATATTCTGATATCAATGACTTAATCCTCTAATAACTTCAATACAGCAAACTCCACTTTGGCACAAGCACAAACAGTAATAGAGTTAATGGGAGATGCTTTGCTATAGCAATTAAATTTGACCTTGAGGGCCAGACAGTCAGCTAGTATAACATGGTGTATACTTTTTAGGATATTGTATAGGATTAAATCCTATACTGATGTAAATGGAGTCCCAAGAGGAATAATATTTTTATCATATTTAAAGACAGACTGGTATACAAGTATTTTTATGAACACTTCACAAAATATATTTAAGAATTTTCATTCAGGACTTTTGCTTTGAATAAGAGGATCATTGAAATGTACATTGGTTAGCTATTGTTCACCAAATAATTTTCTAATTAAAAACAGAACTTTGGTAATAAGTCTTCTCAAAAAAATCTCCACAATTATGACATTTCTCAGGAGACAAAATCACTTCATTGCCACAGGACTGACTTATTTTGATCTCTAAATTAGAGAAAGGTGTTTCATTCTGTACTATGAAGCAGCTTCTTTTAATAGTTTTAAATACAATAATAGAGCAATTCAACTACTGTAGTCATTTAGTATCTATTACTGTATCATGTCTTGAAATGGTATGTCAGTAATATATAATACTATAAGTTATGAAATAAAAGGAAAAATAATCCTGTATGAGAAGTATTTTAAAATGAATTCCTTTTTGAAATGTCAAATCTTTACAGACTGGTTTTATCAAATCATTTTTTCCCCAGATTACTGAGTTGTACTGGTCGTCTTGCCAATTTGGCATGAAAATACAACTTTGAAACAGTAAGATTTTCAGGGAAAGACAGTTTTTTGGTTTTTTTTAAATTAAACTAAGCATTCTGTAAAGGTGTATAACCTCACAAACACAGCTCCGTGGTCAGTGTGAGGGTGGTGGTGGTGGGAACACATAAAGGTCAAATATAGTGTTTATAGTGATTAAATCTTACTGATAACTACAAAATTGGGTCTTGGGTCCAGGATGGCTTCTGCTCTTTGTGAGAACACTCCCTTTTCATTTTATGCCCAAGGAGCAAGTCCTGGTTAGCACCAGGGCTGGCCTCATCCCAGCTACATAGGACTCAATGACCTGGGTCTTCCCAGGTTCCCCCTGAACACAGGTTTTCTCAGCACCCTCCATCTCTCAGCTGGCCACAAACACCCACCTGGTCTCTGCAGACTGCTGTCCAAGATTGAGCAATTGGCTCAAAAAGGACATGAAAAGGCCCTCAGTATGTTATTGAAACACAGGTGAATGAACACGTGATTCATCGACACTGGGATCAAATGCTGCTCCAGTACTTTAACCCTTGTCATCTTATTAATGTCAGCTGGCAGCTTTATTAATTCAAAACGTATAACTATTCAATCAGACACGCTAGGACTGCTGTAACTATTGGATTTAAGCCTACACTCTGCAGTGTAGACTTTGTACGCTGTGTGCCTTCATAGCAATATGAAGACAATCACTAATAATGATAGCTAATGTATGTGGTTCTCAAAGTTTTGAAATACATTTCAATAATCAATAATATCTCGATATTTTAACACAATATTTTTTGTGATAACACCATCTTTTTCCCCACGTGTCAAACTGAATTGTCCTTATATGATTTATGAATGTGGCATCATATTTAAGGTGCATAATCAGCATTTTGAAATACTTTTATACAGTATTTTCTCTTGTGCTAGTTTAATCAACATAACTGTTTCTGACCAAATCAGTATTTCAGAAAGAGCACTTCAGAGAAAATAAGTTTTCCTGAAAAAATTGGATTCAGCTATTGATGTCACCTATATTACTTTTAATACTTCAGTGAACTAAAATATTGCATATAAAGTAGTAATGATGTGTTTGTGAAGGAATACTAAGGACAGTTCCTTTGAGATCATGTAAAACTTAAAGTGGATTACTAACTTGTATTACGCCTGTGGACAATACTATGGAAGAGGATTAAAGTGATTTTAACTTTGTTTAATATAATTCACTTTGGAAGCCAAAGAAATTAAGTTTTGTTGAATTTGGATTTTTTTAAACCTGAATGGCCCTGTAAAAATGAGGTCTCCAGGAACAACACCTTACTAGACACTCTGTAATTTAAATAAACAAATGAAATGGAAAATAAAATACAGAGATGAAACAAGATGTCCTGTCTGTGCTAGAGCTCAGGGTCTTATGTCCCCTCCAGCCCCAGGACAGTGTTGTCCATCTTCATTGGTGTGATATTATGGTCCAGCATGACATTGACTAAGGAAAATGTTTTGAGGGAGGTGACCTTCCTGGCGAGACTGTAAAATATTCCCTTTGCTGTGTGCTTCGATGACAACTGTCTACCTAACTGTTCCCATAAATTGTGAGAGCGATGGATTTAGGTACTACCTCTAATGAATTTAATAAATCAATGCAACAACCTTCCTGAGATGCAAGCCTTCCTCTTTCAAAACAGGCTGAACACGAGCAGAGGAATCAAGTCAAGAGGCTCTGTGTGAAAGGGAGATGGGAACAACGTGCATGGTATGGGGAGAGCTGGCGAGTGGGGTCCAAGGCTGCTATAACAGGATAGGATAAGGAAAGAAAACAGATAGGAAGCAGCAGAACTGTGAGTGTTTTTGCTGGCTAGTGTAAGTAATTTGGGAATTGTGTATTGAGGGCAGCCAAAGGAGATTCAGATAAGAGTACTGAATGATATATAGCTGCACAACTAGTAGTACTGAAATGGCAGTAGTAATCTCACAAGATCCCAGAAATAATTCCAAAAGATTTTTTAACACATTTTTTCCTTAGAAAATAGAATTTTTTAAAAAATATATTTTTTCTAAAGATTCTGAGTTGATCTCAAACATGAATATTATACTTCAATTTTTTATTTTTTGTCTTTCCCTCAGCTTTCCTTCCCCACTTTTTTCTCACAGGAAAAATGAGGGAGAATGAAAATGCTGAAACCATGAGGGATGAAGGAGAGAAAAAGAATCCTTCTTCTTTCCCCAACGTAATTTATTAAAAATTGAAAAAGTGCTAATAGTGTTCATGTGACCTCCTGATACCATCAGGATTTTTATATTTATTCTAGAAAAGAAAAGACTAATAAGAACTGATAGGAATAACAGGAGTTTTATTTCAGTCCAGTTCAAATAAAAATACAGAAATAAATAATCAACAATGACAGAGATTAAGCCATTGGAAGCTACCAGAGGAAGTCACAGATTTTGCAGATTTTGATGTCTTTAGACTAGAGCTATTAACAGGGGTTGTGATTAGCTGTTTCATAAACTTTTATTGTTTGAAAACTATTAAGCAAGTATCACGTTTTTCTCAAAAATAGAGAAGTTTGGAAGGGGACCTGTTAGATGCAATTGAAAGCACCCTGGAAATAGAAGGCAGAATGGTCAGTTCCTAATTCAGCCCTCTTCTTTCCCAGCCCAGGTGCTGCTGGGTCCCAGCCTCCTTTTGGGAAAGTCTTGGGCAGGAAAGGAAAAGGGCAGAGGCAGGCAGATAGAGGAGCAGACGGAGGAGAGGAAGGCTTGACTCTGTGCAGAGGGCAAGGTTCAGGGCAAGAGTCTGTGCACGTGTAGCTGCAGGAATGGAGTGGGGTAGGAAACAGGACCTGGAAATGAAGCAGGTCCGGGGTATTGTGCATGGGGTGTGCTGCAATGTCACTGTTAATTGTTTTGTTTTGTTTCTCAGTAGAGCTAGCAACCCTCCTTCAAATAAAGACTGGGTGCCTCTTTGTAAAAATGTGTTTTAGTTAAACATTAGGGTTCTTTTTTTCCTTTTTGGCTCAGTGTAGCAGCAAGAGGTGATGTTCTCTGGCATGTTAGATGGGAAGACAAACCTGATAAACTAATGATCCCTCCTAGCCTCAAATCTATGAATCCATCACTGGCTCAACATGTCAAGATTAAATGTTTGTTCATCTTCCTCTTTTCTTGCACAGCAAAAATAAAAAGGAGAGTCCTCATTGTTTTCAGGCTGCTGAGACAAAGTGGTATAAAACTGCAGGATTAATTATCTTTTAATTTCCTTTATCCTAGCTCTTCTAGGGCAGTGTTGTAATATTATTACAATTAATACTGTCCTGCATAAGAGATGCATAGCTGCAACTAGAATTCAGCAAACTGTGACAGCAGAAGCTTGGCAAGTGATTAATATATGTGTGGCATTTAGACTGGCACATTTTTATAACCTGTCTAAGTGGCACTGACACTGGTGGATAGCAAGCTTTCAAAGAGTCATGGAAGATGATTATAGATAGGGTTGTCGCTGGCTACAATGATGGAAGTAACTGATTAATGACTTGTAACGGTAGAGAAGGACCAGAGATTAAAGCTGGCAAGGTAGTCGGCCTGTGATGATGGAAGACAGATGGTTTCAGAACTGGAGAGATTTTCATAACCTCAAGAAATATGTATGTGAATATGTGCAATAGCAAAGCCACATAGATTTAGGTTTTCAGTGTTATCAAGTGGTCTGTATCACCACTACGGATCTAATGAAAGATCGATGAATTTAATACAAACAAATGCTTCTTATTTAGGAAATTGCACTTTCTGAAAGTTCAGCTAGTACTCTGTATGAATCAGATGTTCACCTGCTGGAAATCAGTATAGTTCAATGGGATAATGTTAGTTCATAGCATTGCAGAATTTGGTCCAAAACTTTGGGAGAGGTAAACCATCTTCTTATGTGCTCATATTCCATTTTTCTACCCTCCAGTTGAAGTGGGCATCCACTCAGTAACCTGGGCTGCTGTCTGAGGGGACACTCACTACTCACCAACCAGACTAGCAGGTGGACAAACTGCTTTTGATCTGCTCACCAAATGGTGCTTAGAGGAGGTTGGCAAAGGGATCCCCAGAATGAGGGTAAATAGCTATTCAGGCTTACTATGAGGCTGTAAAGCATGAATAATGTAATACCACATCATTGATTACCTAGTGTGTGACTTTATAATCAAAGACTGCAAGATTCACTACAAGTGCTTAGCATCTACTGTAAGTAAGAAAAGCTGCAGTTCAGCGAGGTTGATCTGCTCTTGCACATAGCTGCAGCAGTGTGGGGGTTCTTGCGTTGTCTATTGGTACTATTAGGACAAGACCTTTCCCCTTCTGTGGTCCTCTCCACCCTCCTATCCCTTTCCCGCTGTTCTCACACTGCCTTCCTCTGGTTATGTCCATAATGTGTTAGGCTGAATACAAGTCTGTCTTAGATTTTTTATTGTAGAATCAACTTTTTTCCTAGTTCATTTTCTGGTAGCTATCTGGTTGGGTTATTCTGGAGACTACAGTTATGTAACTTAGTGCTGTCAAGGGGCTACAGAGCCCTGTACTGGTGGGAATGGAAGGCAGTCTTCTACTGAGGTCGAACAACAGAGCCAGCTTATTTCAGTTACTTTTGGCAAATGTGTGATGTGTTGTCAGAGGCTCATCAGTGAGGTGTTAATGCCATGACAGGATAACTCGCAACTGGTCACATGTCCATCAATTACACAGGTGTCCTGCAGGACACCAGACCTTAGCATTTTTTTCCTTTGCTGATGTTTGGATCTGGGGAAACTACTTGCTCTCAGTTGAGCATATTTGGGTATACAGACTGTACGAGTGTTGGCCTGTATCCTCTTTTCTCACCTTTTAAGGACCTAAGAGCTGCTACAAAGTGACGCCTAACACTTTTTGTTAATAGTACAGATCCATGCATGAGAGGGGTCTAACAGGCTTCCCTCTGCTTGTTACTCATTGAAGAAAGCTCAAGTCTTGTCTTCATGCCAGTAAGTGTTAACATGCTTCCCTGGCTAATATCAAAAGGGTAGTTTCAAGAACTTCCCTGCCCTGAGGAGTTTCCAATCCATCTGCTCTGCTCCAACTTGCCTCAAGGTTGCTTGATTGCTAAAAGGTTAGAAGAGGTGTGTCCCGATCCAATATCGGGAGGGTTTCGTTACGATCCCAAGGACGAGATTAAGACGCTAAAACCGGTCAAATATCGTACAACCTTTTACCTTTATTTTCCACGAAGTGGGGAGAAAAGGCGTGTGTGTGTGTGGGGGGGGGAAGGCGAAGGGGAGGCGAAGGGAAAAAAGGAACAGAACAAGGGTAAGGGGAAAAGATAGAGAAAAGTCGGAAAAGGAGAGAGGAAGCTAGCTACCACCACTCCGAGGTCGATGATGTTCCGCTGACTCCACTCGAATCACAGCTCAAGCTGGGGGGCCTCCGACAAGGGACGAGGAGCGAGGGCCGGGAGGGGGGGCCAAACAAAGAAATCCCTCGGCAATTATAGCTTTTTTCAAATTAAGTTTTCCCACCCCTCACGTGGTAGTTCAGACCAATAGTAATATTTGGGTCTGGGGTCTCCTGCTCCTTATTGGGTCTCATCACTGTCCCTAGGTAGGCCGTTTACTGTTGCCGTTTCTGCTGACAGGTGTGTCTCCATTCTTGGGTCCAGCCATTAGCTCTCAAGGTCCTGACAAAGAAGGTGATAACTCCAGCAATTAGCACTGTTTCAGCAGTGCACAGGAATGCAAATTGCTGGTAACGCCCTTATCATTCCCGCCTGCAGCAGCTCTGGGCCCTTTCTCACTGTACTAGGGAGTGCGGCCTAAGGCTTCAGCAAATTTAGCCACTCATGCCAAGCAGGTTTTATAGAAGTTGTGCTAAAAACGGACAATAATTTACAGTCCAGATCCCAGAGTCTCTGCCCGATTGTGGTCTCGTTCAGTGCAGGCTCGGTGTGTCCCAGGTGGTCGCAGGGAGACCATCTCGGGGGTCGCAGCAGCCCAGTCCTGTTTCCGCCAGGGACAGATGGCTTGTTCGGGGTTGTGGCCTGCCTGCACCCCATGCACCAAGAAATGTTTAAGGCAAAAAATTCATTCATCAGTCCGCCACAAGGTGATAAAGGTGGTTAAGCTACATTCATCTTTGAAAAGGTAGCCTCTGTGCATTTCAGTGAAACTGCTGTAATGAAATGATTGCTTTGTTAAGAAAGTAATGTGTCAGGGACAATCTTGTCAATTATCATACAGTCTTTAGTCTCTTGGTATTGAAAGAAATGATTGAGAGAGTGATGAAACTCAAACACCCCAGGAGTCTTTCTGCTTGTCTAGATCTGATTTTAGCCAAGGTAAATTATTGACCATCTGCTAGACTTGCCTCCTGGTAATGGCAGGAAATGAAAATCAAGACTGTGATTGTCTCTCATGCCTTCATCCCTTTGCAGTGGTACCAAAGCTATCTATGTGATTGGGGCATGTGAAACAAATCCATTTTGTCTGTGAATCTTAAAATCTCTAGAAGCCCATTTAGTTAGGAAACAAAGATCAGCACTATTAAGAAGTGCTGATCATTCAAAATGAGGATGATTTTTAAGGTGTGTGTGTATATATATATTTCTTTTTTTCTCTTTTCTAATGTATTACCATTTGCTCTGTGAGATCACTATTATTTTGCTGCACCTAAGAAGTTTGATATATCAGACCTTGATATTAGCTCTGGTTATCTCTTGCTGAATGCATGCATGGTTGATATATGTTTATAACCTCTGGTATTTGACTAAGGGTTATTTGGTTTTCTGCATGATCTAAGAATTTGTTGCTTTTCCAAATTCATTCAATCTTTCATTCATATAGACAGAAATAGTTAACTAATAATACTTCTACTGGGGTTGTAATAATGCCAGGCCCTAAGAGGAAGAAAGAAAAAAAACCAAAACATAGGCCTAAGGTAGGCCTAACATAATCAGTGACAATTCTAAGCCAAAAATCCAGGAGCTTACATCTGAAGGATGTTATAAAACAATTTGTTTCTTGTATGCTTCAGATACTGAGTTGCTCACCAGTGCATGAATTTTCCATTTACCAGAGCCCACATCTTGACACCAAAACTGTGGCTTAGTGAGTTAAGGGATGGGACAATACCTACAAGTATGGAGAGTTTTTAACTGTCTTTAAGTGATAGAACTAAAATTACAGTAGGTGCACATCTAAGACTGATTTTCTTTTGGAGACAGAGGTAGAGAGGCACTGCAGGAGAGAGGAATGGTGACTAGTACAATTTTTAAAGTTAAATTGTATGGATTCAACTGATTCAGAGAACGAGTAAAAGAAGCAATACACTGAGCCATGTTCAAAGAAGTGGTCACATTCTGCTTCTAAAAATGCACTGATATTTCTGTGCTTTGGAGCAAAACAGTGATATTTGTCAGGGATGTGCTCTTAGCACTCTCTGTGAAATTGGCTCATACATGCTCCATAATTTCTTGGATTTTTAGCAATTAAATCACAAAGACTCCATATTCCAGCCTAAGCTGTGCCAAGGGCTTCAGTTACACCTCTCAGGGATACTGCAAACCATGGTGGTTATGGGCCTGGGCATGATAAACTAAGTGCACAGTCTCTTCAGCACGCTGTTGCACGTTTCAGTGGGTGGGGAAGCAGGCAGGAAGTGTTCAGTGCAGAAGATCTGAGAAAGTGATGGGGTCAAGGTTTAGGGTTTGGAGTATGGGGTTGAAGAAGGGATACTATATATCTGAGGTCCATTATCATCATCATTTTCCACAATGGAGCTTCATCCAAGACAGTTTTCCATTTGTTCAATGTGCCTGGATACCTCATAGGCCTCAGGCATGTCTGTAGTATGTTGACACTTCTCCAAGCACTTGCAGATTAGTTGTGTACAAGTCTGACAATGCATGGAAGTGTGGGACTGCCTTCACATGAACTCTCCAGTTCATTTGCATAGGCATAATAAATCTGATGGCTCCCAAAGGCACTGGCATTATTGTGTTTTCGTATGTGTATAGACCATATTTCTATCCGGAAATTCAGAGAAAGCACCATTTCCCAGGGAGAGAACATTTCACAGCTTACCTGGTCCTAACCTTTTTAAGAGTGTTCAGGCTCCAACAAACATAGTGCTCAAAAACCAAGCCAGAAATGAATGATGGTTCTAGCATGCCATAAATCACAAAAGCAATGAAGCCACTACTTTCTGACAGAAAGGAACTTACAGGATCCGCCAGCAGAAAGGGTTTCCTGCATGAAACTACATTGGGTTGTGCCTCAGAGGGGAAAATGATTTCTTTGATCCAACCCAGTGCTCCTTCTAGTCAGTGATTCTACAGAGTTCCTCCAACCTAACTATGAAACAAGTGTTTAAATGAGACATCAAAGGAGATGATTTAATTGCTAATGTATCAATTGCTTGCAGTACAGATTATAATGCATTCAGGGCCTACAGATTTTTACTTTTAGAGGTTCTTTGTCTACCCTGAGGTCTAAGGTGGGCTGTACATACTGTCCCAGTTTGGGTCATTCCATCATAATTGCCATTTCATCAGCAGTTTTTGTGCTGAAACTTTTGCAGATCTTTACACTCCTCCTCCTCTCTTTCTCATTTCTCAGACTAGGGAAGGATTGACAGGTTTTTCTGTAGGACAACAACCTCATACACCAGCTAGTGACTTTTATCTAAATAAGAACAATATCAAAAACACAGTGGATAAGAACAGATCTGGAAAACTTACAGCGGAATCTTTTGAAATCTGTTTGTTTATCCATCTCTCTTATAGCTTTCCTTCCTCATTTGAACGATTTACAAGATGATACTGTAAAATACAACAAAGAAACAAATCTGCTCTGATTAGAATATTAGGCAGAGTTAGAGTGAAATGTACTATCCTTCCTACTGAGTTAACAAACAATTGAAGCAATGTGGCTAGTCTAACCTGTCTTTTTTTTTCCCCCCTCCAAATTATGTTAGTTGATCTCTTCAAGATATTCTGGAGACAAAGAGTTGCACTCATTGACTCTAGTTCCTACTTCTGAAAATTTCTATAAGAATTTAAAAACATCCAGACAGAGATGAAAACAATCATCACTGCAGTCTTTAGATGTATGATTTTAGCTGTCACAAACTCAAGGGTTTTGATCCTTTGCCAGTTAACATATTAGCACAAACTTTATACATTGGGTGTTGGTAGAAAAGCAGTTCAAGCTTGAAATGTACAGATCTTCCAGGAGGAAGTTGGTTCATTATTTATGTAACTAACCTTCGCAATTTTATTTTACTTTACTTATTGTTAGAGCATGGTCTCCATAAATAACATGGAAGTAAAGTTCTAGGGTTGTAATCAATCAGCTGTTGTTTAAAGGAAATGAAAAGTCATTGTTTCAAATTCAGACCCCAAATAAGTGTCAGCATCTGACAGACCTTCAGATTTTCATTCAAAGCAAGATTTATTGCCTTTCTTTAAGATAATAAATTCTGGAAAATTCTAAACAAAACTGAACTCAAAAGACCCTAGTGAATTTGTCATTGAGTTGCAATATTCTCATGGGCCTGGTTCCTTTATGGACATGACTCTACTGGGTCATACTTACAGCAACTTTAAAACAACGTCATTGACATGAATTAAGTGCCGATTTGACCTTTTATTTTATTAACAGTATTTCTGATTTACAAAATATGATGGAAAAGTGAATAAGCTCCTTCCATTTGATACAGACATAGACTCCTACAGCTGGGATGCTGGCCAAGGCCAAAGCAAAGCATTAGCAAATAGCTTATCACAGAAGACCCTATCATCAAAGTACAGAAATACATCACTTATAGTGAATCAAATCAGACTTGATCAACTTTTTTTTTTCTTGATGAATGAATCAGGAGAAATTAAAATGGAGATTCTACAGAGGTTTTCTTTTCCTCTTTCCTAAAATAAAAAGGAATGGCTTTTTAAATGTCTCAGAAGAGGGTTTCTGTATGTAGTAGCTGCTGTATCATTCTTATCAAAGTGCTATTGTTTCCAACCAAAAAGATCCTCTTTTGAAGCAGCAAGAGAGGTAGCCAGAAACAGTCATAATCAGACAATTTTATATCTTTTATACTCTTGACACCCTCTGCTTTCCTTTCTTTGGATATTCCATCAAATCCAGGAAGCATCTTTTTGTGGGAAAATAGGGAAATGTGGTATGTTTAGGAAAAAATGCAGATGCAGAATTTTTGAGTGGGTTTATAGGATTATGGAATGATTTAGGAGGTGGGAGGGCACCTATGGAGGGCATCTATTCTACATTTTGTCAGCTCAGAGCAGGTCCAACTTGGTCAGGTTGCTCGGGGCTTTGTCCAATTGAGTTTTGAATATCTCCAAGAATGGAGATTCTACAGACTTGCTGGGCCCCAGTCCAATATTTGACCACCCTCATAGTGGAAAAAACCCCAACTTCCTCATCCTACTGGAATTTTCCCTGTCGCAATCTGTTTTTATTTCTTTCCCTCTTTAAGGATGGCTTTTGCAAGATCAGTTCTGCTGCTGCTGTGAGCTGAGCCATCAGTGCAGTTACACAGATCTGCACCAAAATGTGGACTGTTTTCAACATTGGTTTGATTCTCCCTGGCCTTTTGCCTCCTGTAAGTCTTATCACCTGTGCAAAGCCAGCTACGAAATGCTTCAGGTCTAAAAGGCATTTTGTACATACCCTTTGCAGAGGCCTAAGAAGCTGTGCTTAATAACCAGATCCTCAGATCTTCCCTCAGCCTTGGAGTCTGTTTACTTACGGTTTAGACACATCTACAGCATTTGAGCAGTGTAAGCTCCCCAGGCGAAACATGGACTGAGGAGTGAGTGTATCCATTTTGAAAAATGTCTCCTCTTTTTTTTTTTTTTTCCTCCAAAATTCTTCTGTGTGGAGTTGATGGTGGCCTCTGACCTAAAATACCTTCCACCTCCATTTTGAGGCCTATAATCTCTCTTCTAAGAATTCCAGCTGCAAGGCATCTGCTTTCTCTGATAAAGGATCTGACATTTTCATTCCACTGCTTCTCTGTCCTAAAGGTTTCTAATCATCCTAGAGATATCAATGCAAATTCCCCCTGAAACTCTCAAATTTTAGAGATCTGTGGTAAGCAGAGACAGCATGAGATGGAGATCTCACTAAAACAGGGCATATTGTGCCATGTTTCAATCTTATCAGCAAGCTTTTCTGCAGTTTTTTTAGAGCAATACTGTAAGATGCTTAATCCATTGGGAAGGTGCTATTCTCCTCTTTGATATTATTTTGAGGCCTCTGCAGTAGCCGAAGTAGGACTCTGACAGAGCAGTATAAAGCAGTGAAATGAGAGGGACAAAGTGCTTGCTACTGCTATGGGGAACTGTGCTCCTTCCCAAAGCTGACTTGTTTATGTTTAGAGATGGTTTGGCTCTCACAGCTTTGCTATAAATTAATGTACCACAGTTACACCTGCAACACTCATCCTCAAAGGAATGTCAGGGAGGTAGCATGTGTATTTTAGAGCAATTGGAGTGAGAGAGACTCCAGGCTTTAAAGACAAGAGGGAAACGACATTTACTGGGTAGCTTTCATTTGTTTCCATTAATTATAACGTGCATCGAAGCAGGAGGGAAGCCTTGGCAGCAGAATGAGCACACCCTGCTGAGACAATGCTGGAGTTTTTAAGATCCAGGTTCCCTCTTTTATGTGTGACCTGGAAGTCTGGCCCCTCCAACAGCTTTGCTTTACAGAGATACTGGCTGGCTTTAGCTCTGGAGGGCAGAAACACTACAGGCTGCTCCCACTGTAAACACAGCCTTATATTCCCAGGTTGCCTCTCCTTCAGGTGCTCAGACATGCTTGACCTTACTTAGCAAACATAATATGGCAAAAGTCATTAGGATAATGTTGCAAAATGAAAAATGAACCTGTGCAGTACCTCATGCTGTCGTCTTGTAGAATCTCAAATGTCAGGTCCATCTTCTTTAGAGGTAACACCACATGCATCCCTCTTTCCATCTTTGTGGCAATTTCTCCTAGTCCCCTCTTTGTTGTTTGTTTTCCTATCCCTTTCCTCACCTCATGATCAGGACACGGTTCTCAGCATAGTGATATCCCCTCAATCCTGGACATCTGCTATCTCTTAGATTTGTTGTACGTGGTAAATCATTTTATGTGCTTCTGCAGGGCAAAAGTATGATCCACATTTCCTACCATTTAAAGATGTAGTAAGGCTCAGGTGTGCCCCATGGCTGAGCTTCCAGCTGTAGGGATGAAAGTTTATAACTGAATATGAACTTTCCTTATGCTGAGGAATGGAAAGCCACACTCTGTTGAAATTAATAGGAGCTATGCCCTTGTTTTCAGTGGAGTCAGAATTTTACATTAGGAGAGGAAAAGGTTTGGAATTCAGATTGTCTCTGAGATGGACAAGAAAACTTGAGGCAGGAGGAATGGACATACAAAGTACGCATACAAAGTAGACTGTCCCTAGTCTTTATAAGACTTGCTGCAGAAACACTATTTGGAGACCACATATTTCAACAGAAGGCAAGTGACTGGGGTATTGTCTTCATAATATATTACTGGGAGTTAACAGCTCATTAAAAGTTAACAGTACAAAATATTTCTGTGCTGAAGAATTGAACAGAGCAAATGTCAAGGAGTCTGAGTGTTGATGGAGGAGACCCTTTTATTTTTGTCAGCTTATATAATTTTTCTTTTGTTTCTTCATTAGATTAATTGGGTTTTATTACACTTAAACATCTGTCTGTACTTCATTGTTGACTCTCGAAGTTCTAAGATGTTATTTCTAGCAAAGATGACTCAAACCCAGATTTTTCTCTTCAGTTCTTCCAATTTGACTTGCCTCTGATGACTCATCCTAAATAGGTACAAGAGTGCAACTTCCACTTCAACAGTTTCTCTATATTGATTTTTCAAGTTATTGGATCCTATATTTCAGTAATTATTTCCTCCAGTTTATTCTCTTATATTTTATTGGTATCTCCAGTCTTTTAAGTGCTTTGGGATGCATAAAGCAATTTACAAATGCAATTAGATAGAGATAAAACACGCACAATGAAATAAAGACATCATAAAATGTTAAACAAAATCTTAGTGGTCTGGTGACTGGAGCCACGGAACAAGATGAGAAGCTTGTTTCCTCTTCAAACACTAGCTTGGGCAGATTGCTACAAAACCGTTTCAGTGAGGATGAATGCTTCTGTGCTAAAATGCTGAACTGAAGCTCAGGACAGCTGGGTTCACTTTTGATCTTTATCAGGAATTAGGGGCATGACAGTGCCCCTAAAGACAAGAAGGGGAGGCTGTGAGTAGTTGGAGTCACCAAATGAAGCTCTAGGTCTGTTGAACTATGGGACAGTGGGAATTACCTCTGGAAATACAGCAAAACAGCTCAGGAGATAGTCTGTGCTAACAAGGTCTCCTATAAGGTCCTGGGACAACAACAGTGACCTCTCCTGCTGTTGTCCTGGGCCTGCCATAGGCTCTCTGGCTTGAAGCTATGCTGTTTTGTAAGAAACTAAGCAGTGGGAGGTATTTCTATAGGCTGCAGCTATATGAAGATATCTTATTTTGCCAGTTCCTCATGAGGAAGTACCTCCGCAGGATCATCCAGATTTGTGTTTCTAGTATAGGCATAGAAAAACCCCAGCCTGACATGTTTGTTTATTCAGCCTGCTTCCTGACGCCTGCCTCCTGCAGTCCTTTCCATCCTGCTGCCACTTTATTGGAAGCCTGTCCATTTAAATATATGAGATAACTACAGTCTTGTCACATGTTGGATAAACTTCAGTTTCCAAGATAAAGGAATGCTGCTCTCCCATGCCTTAGTGTGAAGGAATCTTGTCCTAATGAGTGGTTTCAGTGAAAGCCCATAGCTGAAGAATATGACCCGAGAATCTAATAATTCTTTTTAGTTGCTCAGTATTTCAGGTTTATCCTGAACTGTTTGAGAATTCTCCCAAAGCAACCATTCTCAGTATCACAAGATATTGCCAGTGACTGGGTAGAGGAAATTCTTGTGTTTTCCTAGTGGAGAATATGGAGTTGATTCCTTTCATAGAGCTGCATAACTATAATCATGCCCTTCAATTAATGTGCACAGTTCATTTTTCTCATGCTATACTATAGGAGAAAGCAGAGTGTGTGTGTGTGGGGGGGAAATAGCCTAATCAATAAAAGATCTTTTCCTGGATTTAAGCCTTTTTGAGGAGCAAGGAAGCTAGTTATTTTTCTACTCCCAGTCATTCTTTCTGCAGTCCAGCTGAACCAGATACCATCTTAGAATGGATTATATTGATAAAGATAAATGGAGGTGAATGTATTGATTTACTGAAATCACACTATTATGACATAGTCAGTCTGCTTATGGACTGACACTACTGTGAAGATAAAAAAAAAAGCAGTAGAAACAATTCCTGCTTATTCATTGGATTCTTAAGAAAAAAAAAAAAAAACTGGAAGTCACTTCCACATAACAATGACAGGGCCTTTTAAAATACTCACTTTTATGTTCTTCATGGTTAGTGGTTCAGATTTTCGTCATGCCTCATTGTACATCATATGTGTAGAGTTCCTTGACCCCGGTCCAAAAAAGCACTTAAATACCTGCCAAACATTTATGGTTGCTACTTTTTTGACAACCAATTCTCACATTTGATTCAGGTTATTAGATGATTTCCTCACAGCAGCATGACACTAATGCATCTATTGGCATGTTCTGAGGTGCCACCTAATTCAAAGGGCCAGTGCAACCTGTGTTAGAGAGGAGTGCTCTGTGAGATGAATTATATTTTGCCCTGTCTATACTCTCCCATTACACTTTAGCATGGTAAAAGAGAAGACAGCTCCAAACTTTCACTTTCTTCTCCTGAGCACAGTATACACCATGATTAAATTCCTGTTTCCACTATGATTTCAGTCTTCATGTGAGCAAATAATGTGCCTCCTTGTCATCCTATTTCAGGGGTAGCTAATCTGCTTAATAGCTGGTCTACCTAAGAGGATATACCCAGAGTGAGGTAAATCTAGGGAAGATACAGAGTGAGGACTCTGGGGAATCTTACAGTATAGATACAATATGGCTTTTCTTAGCAAGCATAAGGATTTGAAGGGGAGAATTTCTGTGTGTGGGGGGAATGATTCAATCATTCACCTCTGTAAAATGACTGCCATCTGCTATAAGTGTAAGAGCTCAAGGCCTCAAGATGACCCCTACTCCTTATTTGCATAAAGAAATGAGGTTGGTCTTAACACAGATGACTGTCACCTTGTTTGGTTTCAGTAAGAAAATTATGCATTTATAGAAGATAATTGCCACCCTGTGGTTCAGGGTTGCAGATACTGAAGGTTGGAGAGACACCAGAAGTTGAACTTGGTGCCTCAGCGTGATCAGACAGTGTGGGGAACAGGAGAGAGAATTGCAGGTGGATGTTCAGGGTGGAAAGAGACAAAAGGAAAGGAGTGTTGGAGATCAGGGCAAAATAACGTGGTATAAAGCACAGTAATAAAAGAGAAAGAAGCCAAGAAGCCAGTGCCTCTACTACTGGCATGTGCTGGCATTTAAGGCTGAATTTAGTTCCTTTACAAGCCCAGTGATGGCAGTTTTTAGATAGTTTTTTAGGTAGTTGCTCTTTAAAGCTTCAAATACCGATTAGTAAATAACATTCCCTTTTTGCCTCTGCTCAGGGATCTAATGTTTAAGCCACCACCAATCTGAAAGCTGGAAGTTTGAGGGAGAGATTCTGACTCATGATTTTTACATGTACATTGTTGGCAATAAAGTGTTGTCCTGCTTGACTTCCCAAAGACATCGTAGGGAATTTGTGTCAGAGGCAGGTTAAAGCCATGGTTTTGAATTTAGAGCTCAGGCGATGTTCCCAAGAAACCATTCAGCCCAGTTGTTGTCTTTTGAAATTTCGAACTAGTCTCAAAAATTACCTCAGACGTTCATGTTTCTCAGCTGTGAACCTTGAAACCTTCTGAGGTTTGCCCATAACTAGCATAATTTCTTTGCTGTTGTGCACAATTGTCAGGCAGCACATTGAGAAGTGTTTTAATACAGACATCACTTTAAAGTAAGCCACTACCATCTGTTCTGCCCTCTAATTACAAATAGGAAAAAAAAAGAGAAAAAGTGAGGGAGCATAATACACAATTGCATCCCAAAGACAGCTAGGAGAAAGAAGTGACATAAAGGTATGCATGCCTCCAAATGTGACCTGCATCACTCATGTTGTTTTCACGTTCCATATACAAATGGAAGATGAAACCGTTCCCTTGAGAGAGGAAGAATTCCCTGTGATAGTGATTTGTTTTCAGGACATCAGAAACCTAATCTGAAATGGCAGGTCTGTAACAATGCATGCCAGATCATTCTCTTTGGGCGTCAGTTATTTAGCAGACAGTCTGGAGAAAGCCATAGATGTCCTCAGTTGCATCTGTCTGAGACAGAATAAAAGATGTTATGAAAGATGATCTGGTAGACAGTGGGTTGAGGCTCAGAAGGTTTGAGTTCAGTTTCAGTTTCCACTTACTTGAAACCAAAACAAAAAAGACAATTGGATGCCTAATTCCCAGCATAAATCTCAATTTGATGCTCTGTGTGGCTTACATAGTACTTGATTGTACTTGTAAAATAGGAATAGCAACTCTGTATTGCAGAGGAGTGTTGTGAGGATGCAGCCAAATTAGCGTCAGAGAGACACTAGGGCTCTTGCCTGACAGGAAGCGTATATGATACGCACTTAGATATGAGGGCTTTGATTTGATTGCCTGCAGCCTTTTCTGCCATGCTTATTGCACCAGTATGTGCTACTCTCTCTGTACCACTTGCACCTTTGCAATAAATACAGAGTAAGCTGGCACTGAAAGATGCTCTGTTATCCCTCTATCACAGTAAAACCACATATCCTGGTTCCCAAAGGTGCTGCCCGCTGTACTTCATGCTGCTGCAGTGGAATCTGCCAAATCTCCCACAACTCTAATGCTAATTATAACCTAGCCATGGAATGACTGGCCAAGCAAGGAAACAGCAGCTGCTTGAAGAGACTTTTTCTGCACCTCCGATTATCTTGGAGGCATGCAAGCTTTGAGCCTCAGCCTCCCTCTCTCAAGGCAGCTATGTTGCTGCTTCTTGTTGGCTGTTGTACACTGCCTTAAGCTGGGGAAACACTGACCTCCTGCAACAAATTCCTGCAGGTCCTGCAACATGTTTATGCATTTAATCAAACTATTAGAGGATTTATCTGGAAGCATCTGAGTGCACTGCACAAACTGATCCAGGAAAAATTCTGATTTGATGCAGGAAAACAAACTCAAAAGCGTGTGGCAAAAAGGAAACCTGGATGATAGTTAGGTAATGAATCCTTCCAGTTAGGGAGAATCAGTTGGTATCTGATCAGTGCGGATGAGCCAGCCGTTGTCTATTCCAGGAGCCTGTCTTAAATATACAGTTGTATTTAAGTAGTATCAAATGTAATACTCAAAGTAGAAGGAGCAGTCATATCGCTTTTCCTTGCCCTCCCCCTCCACATTTCTCCAGTTAGAGTCTGAAGATTTGGGGATGTGTGTTTTGTTTCCTCTCTGTGAATGAGTTCATTATTTCTTTACCAAAAGATAATCAATGAGAAACGGAGCAGAATTTTCCCTCTTTTCATCCTCCCTTTCCTCTCAAATGCTAAAAGTCATTGAGCATTAAGTTGTTCCAAGACAATGCCAGTCACTAGCGTGCAACTGTAATCAAGGTATTTCCCACACCAAGGACTCTGAGAAAAATCTCTTCTATGCTTTTGAATAAAAGAAGGGATAGAACCCAGATCTGCTTTAGCTAGCAATAATTTTCTACTGTCACGTGATGCAAGGGGATTTTAGCCATGATGAATGATCTTGCATGATTGTTTCTGCTAATGTCTCAGGCTCAAAAGGGATTGCAAGCCTGAATTTAATCATGTCTCTAGAACTATTTGAATCCTTAGGCACTACAGGAATACAAACTACTATTAAGTTTGAATCCTAGATATAAACCTCTGAGGGTTGTGTATCTCTTTTCCAATGTATTTCTCTAAATTATATGTAACTGTTTCTATGCACATAAAAGAGCGCCTATAAAACCTTCTCAGCCAGGACACAAATATATTTCTTCTAGCCCTTCTTTTACATGCAAAACCCCCACCAAGCTCCCAGCCCAACCCTCTCTGAATACACTCATTATGAAGCACTGGAAAGCTACCAATACTCGTATGACTTGATATCAGTTTGTGATGACTAAGAGGCCATCCTAGGACAGGGTTGCCCAGGCGATTGTGTGAGCTGTGTCAGGTAAGGTCCTCCATGGTCCCACAGAACATGCCAAAAGATAGTTGCATGGCCATGAAACCCCCTCGTCTCCGAGAGGCTGCTGCTGCTTGGAGAAAAGCAGTGGATGTGGTTTAGTCTCACTGTGTTAGTATCAGTCTGAAGTAGCTATGCCAAGTTCTCTAGCTCTGTGTTGTGTGGAAGAGATCAAATTTTGGCGTGAATTAAGTGAAAGGAGAACGGTTCTGTAACAATTCTGAGATCACCCTGCAGCTGGATGTGCCCCAGTTCTGCACAGTAGCTCCCCTGAGACAATGTGCCATCTTCCAAAAGGGAGCTGGCCTAATTAGAGTATTTATGTAATTTTATAATGATGTTCTTGATTGACCTGTGTGAGAAATCTTCCTTTTCATAGCTGAGAAACCATCTCAGTTTTCCACTTCCCCCAAATGGAGGTCTCAAGCCAACCTACTTCAACCAAAAGATTAGTATTTAAACTGACATCGAAAACAAATGCAAACAATAAAGGATCTTTTTATTTCTATGTTGTTATATTTTCCAGCACTTAGCACGCCATACTGAAAAAATCACCTCCATTCTAGCTTCCATGTCACTGAAAACATAGAAATTAGTTTATGAGACGATTGCTTTCAAGAGTCTCTATTGCATAGTTAATGTCTAATAATTTCCTATATCTTATAAATATTCTTATATTTTATGTTGAATTGTCCTATATATATTCTTATAAAAGAGAGAGAGACTATTTATATCTTTCTATGTAAATTTCATGGTCAGTAATAGCACTGATACTTTAAAACTATTTCAACAGTCCAGGTAGTAGTATTAGCAGCTTCGTTAGTTATAAATGCTACATTAAATAGAATAGAAAAACACTTTTCAAAATGCTCAGGAATCACAGGTTTTGGATGAATTATTTGTACCTATAAATGATATAAAGGAATTTAGGTCCCACAGTTGACAGGACAGCATTGCTATTATTGCTGCTATTTGCCTATATATTTGCAGAATCATAACAATTATTTCCAATAAATTATTTCAAGATTGCTTTGTGTTCTTTTGAATTTGCTCAGAAAATATCTGGAATTTTAAGGTGGACTGTGACAATAAAAACATTTATATTCCTTTACTAAGGAATGAAACTCCAGCTCTTTTGTTTTGATGTATTTGTGTGTGTATTGGTTGCTTTACATTTCTTAACACTGGAGAAAAATTATTCCAAGGATAAAAGCTAAATAAATTTTATTTTTGTTGAATAAGCATAAATGCTAATATAATCAATATAGTTGCACATGGGTTGGATATTCAAAGATTATTAGATTGAAAATTATTGCAGGGAAAAAAAAGGTAACTCATTACTTAACAGAGCTAATCCATGTGTATATTCAGAGTCATAACATATTTTCATCAGGGAAGAAGAAATAACATTTCATTTATTATTTAATTTTCTATTAGCTCTGCAGTTCCAACTCATTGTATATAAACTAAATTGTTTTCTATTTCTATTTGTGTAACAGCAAAATAATTCCTCAAATATCAGCTTCAGTATGTCTTTTTATGACACTTTAAGGCTGCATGGAAACCACACAGACAGACTTGATGCACAGACAGTTTATTTACTGATATTAAAATATAAAGCTTTTTGTAAATATAAATTTCTGTGCCTTATGCAGTCACTTTTGATTCTGTTATGTATAGGGGTTTGAATCATTTTTTTGTCATGAACTGGTGCTTAGGGCTTGCCTTCCTCACTGCCCAGTACTCAGAAATGTAAAAAGAAGGTAGAGTGTAGACAGGGGAAAAAGGAAAATGGATAGAGAACAGAAGAAAGGAAAACTTTAGACTTGTGAAAGAGTGTATTCTGGAGATGGGCATATTTTCAAGAATGGCAGAATGAGTTCCTCCTCAAGTATTTCTGTGAATGCTTAATTAAAAATAATGGTATTTGAAAAAATATCATTAAAAATGAAAACAGAGTAAAATGGTGAGTGTTTCCTAAAAAAGTCCTGACTTCTGAATGAAAAATCCTTTTCCTTACAAACTCTGCTGCTTGGCAAACATAAGGCTGTGAATGTTTGTGTTTCAGCCTTTTCCTGGTATTTTTCTAATCCTTGGAATTTGATACAAATAATTGCTTTTTAAATGTGGAGAACCTCATGGATTTAGTGCAGTTCCCTTAACTGTAATGAGGAAATATGCAGATTGTTAAGGCAAGGAAGGAACCTTAACTGGTGGGTATTATCCAGTCTGACCTGCCACGTAGCACGGCCACAGTGTTTCATCAGGTTCCAGGAGGGAATTAAACACAGCAATCCCATTCCTTGGGTGAGTCTCTAGCAGGTGCATTATTGTCTTAAAAAGTGGCAATACCAATACTATTCCTTCTCCTTTGCTTGTGCAATTCAGGAAGAAAGGAGTAATTTGTTCTCAGATCCTTTTTAATTAAGGGCTCTGCACTCTCAAGAAAGATCCATGATTATTAATCACACGTGGAAGGAGGTGTGTAGGCTTTGAACAGTGGGCAAAGCTCATTGTTTAGACACCTTGTTATGGGGAAAATCTCCCGGATCCCTTTCCTGGACTCCTAACTCCCCTCCATGCATCTGTGAATGTCACAACAAATGAGGGCCTGGAGGACTTTCATGGACTGACCGCTCTGTTTAGACACTCAGCATTTCTTCATAAAGCCCAAGAGCCTTTTTCTCGGAGCTGACATCTCAACGTGATAATGAGAACCTCTTCTGTTTCATCTGAGAGAGTCCAGCAAGGAACTAAGACATCAAACAAATAGGAGAAGCTTTTATGTTTGCAAAGTTGACTGTTCTTCTAACACACATCCTCACCTTTTTTTTTTTTCCTAGAAAAGAAAGAGCCTTTGTCTTTACAAGAGGGTTAATTATATAAATGAAGCACTTTCCCTTCTCAGATGCAGGCTTAATGAAATTTTGGGACCTCTTAAAGCCTGATCCAGGGGGAAATAAAGCCAAACACAACATGGACCAGTTAGCTAAATGTGTTAAATAAAGGAAGAATACAGAGAGAAAAATTTCACCAGGCACAGCAGTTTGAATAGAGAGGTAAAAAAAAGAAAAAATAGCCAGCAAGAAGACTGAACATTCATATTGCCAGGGTGCTTCCAAAGCAGAGTGCAGCCTTTATTTGGAGTGGAAAGAATCTGTGAAGAGTTGACAGGCTGAATTGATTTAAGGTGCTCAGAATGAAACAATTATTTAGCAAAAGAAAAGCATAAAGATGGGCAAAGGTTTTCTAAAGTCTTGAACAAAAAATGACACAATCTCTTTCCTGAGGTGAGGTAAATGCTTTTTCTCAAACTAATTATCAGTTGTAGAGAAGCAGGATATGGAGTTCAGTATCAGGTATCCTATGTATGAACATTTCCAATACTTACTTCATTCTTGTTCAAAGGCTGCATAGTGGCAATTATTCTGATCAAGTGTTTATTTTGATCTTTTCTCCGTCATCAGGAAAGGATGAACAGGCAAGCTAGAGGAAGCCAGGGTCATAGGAAGGGCATTGTGGGGCAAAAAAATCCAGCAGATTCACCCAGAGTCTCGCTGGATCTTCTTTAAATACCCATAAAGAAATCCTCCTTCAAATTCATGAATGTTTTTCATAACTTCTGTAATGAAGTTTTACGTGTACATCAAAACCACATTGGTCTTCCTAAAAAAAGAGAGCTTGGGAGCATTGTGGTTGTGGAGAAGTGCAAGAAAACAAATCCTGAAGGTGCATAAACCAGGAGAGATGTTGAAAGAACATTAAATACATTTTATATCTTCTGAGCACTAACTGATGTTTTTTGAAGCCTTGCATTATATTTCATGAGAGCCTGATCCCATCAACGTGCATTAAACATGCTCTGATGGGATCAGAGCGTAGTATGCCTTTGCCTACGTGACTGAGATCCAGGGGGATTTAGGCCAACAAATTTCTGGATCCCTTCAGTACTTTGGGACTACTCTGTTCAGGTCTGTAAAAACTGCTGGCTTCTGTGACTGTGCCAAAGGAGAGGTTTCACCCAAGGGGGTAATTTCTGAGGTCACAAACTGCCGCAGCAACAGGATTAAATTCCTGTAGGATTAGGAGTTTTCCGGATTTTAACTTTCAGTTGGAGGACTTCATGCCCGGATTAATCCCTTTTTGGATCCATCCCAAGATCTCCAGTATGAAATCAAGCAAAATTCACCTTTCAGGAGTTTTTGGCTGCTGACTCCTGCTGTCCTTCAATGTCTGTCATTCTTTCCCTCCTTTCTGGGAGTGGCTTAGGTAAATCAGGCTTTTCTTCTACTTCTTCCTCTTTTATTTCTCTTTTCTTTTTTACTTTTTCTTTTTTGCAGAGGGCAATAGACTAGTGAATCCAGGTGAATTGTTTAGTGTGTTCGATTGCATAGTTGGCTTCCCAGCTAAAAATAAATTTGAAAAATGGCAAGTGATTAAACACAGAACACTTTTCAGTATTGCAATTTGTTTGGTTATTTTTTCTTTTTTTGGCTAAGTCTGGCTGGTAATACTACAATCACCAATTCTTTACCTTTACTGAGCAGTTTTAAAGCATTTCTTCATTCTAAAGTCTATCTTAAGCCTCTTGAGAGCCCTGGAACAAAAACAGGAGTCAACATATTCTCTCTTTCCACATCCAGTGCCTCTGTTTCCTCTGAGAGCAGGTCAGAATATGTGTCTCCAGCTGGCTTAATGCTGTGGAGGATTTTTCACCCTGTGTTGTGATTGGCAGTGTATTTCAGCCTGGTTTATGTGAACAAAGCCAGTGAGCAAGAAGCAATAGGGCAAGGATCCTCTGAGGCTTCAAAGCCAAGCTTTTCCCACTTAAATGTCAGTCTACTACTGTTTGTCAGCAGCACTGAAAGCCCTGACAGAAGGAAATTGAGTCTTTTCTGCCTGTTTAATATTTTCACGGCTGCAGGATGTGCTCGGTGCCACACTGGGGAACGATGTGTGCCCGGAATGAGCACGGCAATACTGCGTTGCAATCTCACCCCGCGCACAGATATTGCAGCGGGCTCGGGGCACCCGGGGCTCTGTCTGCAACGCTTTCAAAGACCCACCTCAGGAGCAGGGGGAGTTCCCCAATCTGTCGGCACTTTACCTAAACAAGGATCTCGCAGATGGCCCCTCCATTCCCTGCAGGCAGCCCATGGGCAACCTGTGCTGGCTCTTCTGGTGCTTTCAGACTGCGTAATGCACACAGGGGCCCGGATGTGTGGGTTCTCCTTATATCCATGTGGGACAGCCATTTGTGTTCTCTCAGCTGACACTGAGTTGGGCCTTGAAAGAAACATCACCAAGACTATCCTGCCACTGGGGAATGAGAAGGGGGTCTTCTCACATATTAGGGCAGTGGGGTCCAGTTTTTAAAATTGCAAGTCTTCATTCTTTGCTTGCATCACTAACTTTCAAGGAGACTTTCTGGAAAATCAAGGATGTTAATGTGAATAAGGTGTTTGGGAGTAAACAGACCCTAAGGATGACCTCTGCTTGTCTCTAATTGTGGTGAAATCAGCAGAAGTGTTTCTACTGTAAAAATATACATTACGGTCAGTAGGATTACTGTGATGAAAATTAATATTTCATCTGGTTGTTCATAAACCAAATGCTGTAGATGACTCACTATTGGGTGAAGTTCGTACTGCAGATATCACTCCCTGAGTAAATAATGTTATTAGTTGTTTGCAGGTAGTTTTCATTGTTAATCTCTTTTGGATATATTATTTGCATTTGTCATCAAGATAGATGTGCACCTTGCCAAACTGCAAACAATGATTGTACCCCCACTGGTTTAATCACGTCAGGAGCTTCAATTAGCTTAACTCTGACTTACATCTGTCTTAGTAAGAGGAGAACCATACTAACAAGCCATTTTTTCTGTGTGTGTCAAAACAGCAATATCGCAGTGAAGACCTGATCTCAATGACTGGAGCAGAACTATGAATAATACTATCTAATCAAGATATTAATTAAAACTTGTAATATCATCTTAATGGGAAGATGTTGTGAAGTTAAATTAGATTTTTTTCCCCTTTTAAATTAACACAGTGGATTAACAGGTGTTCTCCATATGTAATTATTTTCAGTGGAATGAAAAGCTGAGTTAAATATTAGACCTGTATATAGGTAGATTACTGTCTGGCTCTGTGAGAGCATGAAGACAGAGAGGAGTGGAAGGTATGGACCAGGATGCCCTGGCTAAGTTCCAGTTTGTTAATCACAACCTACTTAGTCAAAGCTGCCTGCTTGTTTCAATTAGTTGTTGTGTTCTCTCCATATTTCCATGGAGGGCTGGGTGGTTTGCAACATAAAATTGAAAAGCGGCTTCTGTCATCTGTGCCTGTGTTTGACTCTCAAATGAAACAAATCTGAATAATAGATCTATTTCAACTTTTTTTCTGTGCAGAAAAGGCTTGCCACTGATGGTTCTTTTATATATATATATGTGTATGTGTGTGTGTGTGTGTGTGTATGTATGTATGTATGTTTTCTTTAAAGGGTGCCCTAAAAATTGAGTATTCCTATGTGTAAAATGGTACTTTTTGCTTTTCTCATGGAACATCCCTGAAAGAAAACTGTCATACTGATTTTGTTAAAAAAATCTAGTTGCATATTTTCTAGCTTCCCAGTTGCACAACTGATGGCCTTATAGGGTAATTCAGCTCATAATCCAAAATGATTTTGAATGTTTTGAGAATGCTTTTCTCTATCTAGTGCTGAGCTTCCACAGCAAGAAGACTTCATAATCAGTCCCTTTTGATGGGCTGGTGATGACAGAGATTGAAACAGGGACATCTGGGCCTGAAAGTGAGGAGTAAAATAAAAGACAAAGCTGTGTTAGTCCAAACTGAAACAGACATTTTGTTGTCTCAGTATTTAACACGTAGGTCATGGAGTGGCTGTGATTACCCAGATGTAGAGGTCACTGGTGTGACTTGATTATGGGATTTATGTGCCATAATGCTGAAGAGATGGATCCACTCTTCAAGTAAAGAAAAGGTGGGGGCGGGGTGGGGGCTTCAGGATTAACTCTTTTCACCCACTTGCAAACAGACTATTCAATATATAAGTTAATGAAATCTGCTTCATTCAAACTCTGAAGCCTGCAAAAATCACTGAAAGACTCTCCATGAACTTCAGTGAGCTTTGGTTATGAGTGAAAAGAATGAATTTTGCAGGAATAAGAACCTTTGAGCAGCCTTTACAAGTGAATAGGAAATGATGGGAATAGTTTGCATTTACACAGAAACCTTCCCCCAAGATTTCATTTTACTTTGAAAATATACTTCTTGAACAATATTTAACTCCATTTAAATATGCATATATAGAGAAAGAGATTGTTTTAAGAGATTTTGTTCCCCCATTGAGCATAACTTCTTAAACATGCATTTTTTTCTCTTTCTGATTTCTCAGTATTTTTCATCACCTCTAGCCAGACATTAGATTTCCTGAGACATCCAGATCCCTATCTTGACAGGTTATTAATTATCACAGCTGGAGGTGGGGTGTTGTGGCTGTTTCTTGCTGTTTGTCATTTGACAGTAAAACTGGATGAAAGCTAGGGTTTTGGAAGAAAACAGGAATAAACTCCAACATTTGTATACAGCGCACATTGGCTGAACAGCTGCTGGGTTGTTTTTCAGACTATCTTCTACGTCTCTTATCCTTCTTTCATGAACTTCTCTTTTCTGAACTCAGATATTTTAAAATAGACAATAAACATGATAGCAGACAAGTACAGAATGTAGCAAAATATTACTGAAAATCTCTTTCCTTGTTCAGTGAGATTTCCCAGAAATCTGCAGAGCAAGACTGCAGTGGGTCAGTGATGAGAGAATACATTCAGAACAAACAGAAGACCCCTGCCAACAACAAGCCTAGTTACTCCAGGAATCATTGGGGAATTCAAAATTCCCCAAGTTAAGCTCTCACTTGAAATCTCTCATCTGGGTGTGATTCATTTAGTTTTGAATGATGAATTGGTCATCGATTTTATGAATGTTTGCCGTGGTGAGTATGACTGGTGGGGTAAGGGGGTCGTGGTGTTTGCAGAAGGATATAGTATAGGCTGGCAGAAAGCTTTCTGCTAGCATCTACGGCACATGCAGAGAAAGCAAAGTGCTCCCAGGTACATGCATGTGCCACTAGGAAATTCAGCCCAGGACTGTGCTGCCAAAGGACAGGCTGGCATCAGGGACAGGAGGTACAGAAGGTGACCAAGGAGCATCACTAGAAGGCAAGAGTGTACAGAATTGTCCTTTTATTAGCTTCCCAGAGGGAATTTCTGGGACTGGTCTTGAGCAGAGGCACGGAGATATATTTGGAGCATCTCGTGCAGCCAATGCCAGGACCAGATGTCTCCTGAGAAAGTAGCTCATACTTATGTGAAACCTATTTTTTCTCCTGGTAGTCCTCAGGTTGTGCTGCTTGCTGTGGGGGAGTGAAGAGCAGACAGCATCCAGGAGAGGGCAGTGCTGTACTCGCACATCAGCTAGATCAGGTTACTAATGCCAGGAACATGATGGAAGGGTTACAAGTGACAAGAAATTGTTCTTATCGTGCCATCAGTTCACTTAATTAATGGCAGTTTCTCATGCCAGATTTACATTAATTTTATTTTTGTATCTGGTCACTCTCTATCATGGGAGGCACTAGATATTGTCAAGGTAAATTGTGACAGCAGCACTGCTTTGCAGTCTCAGTTGCATTTCTTTTTCTAGTTGGAATGAGATCTTGGAGGAGGGAAGCTGGTCGTGGGTGATGCTAAGCTGGAAGTTAAGAATATTGCTGAAATTGAAAGACTTTATCACCTGAGGAACATTTTGCAGTGCTTCTTGAAGGTGCTCAAGCTTTGTTGCTTTTTCACTTCCTCTAGAAGTTTTGCTGTGCTCGGGTCCCTCGGCTAGAAATCCATCACCCATAACGCACTTGCAATCTGTTCCAGACTTTCCCATTCGTTTTGTCCCACAGGACCATAGCAGCTTTGGCTACACTCAAATGTAGTCTCTAAATCACCTGAGATCCGATCCGTTCACTGCTATGCAACTTGGTACCAAGGCCCTAAATCGGCAGTGGAGGAAGGTAGGGAGTGAGGTGATAACAAAGCAGGCCCCAAATTATGGTAGAGACAGGCCATATATTCTGAACTAACTGGAGATGGTGGACTATGGTGATCCATCCTGGCCATGACAAACACACATATCATTCTGGTCTCTACCTGGGAAGAAAGGAAGAATGTCAGACACACTTCAGCTCGCAGGGAATGATGTCTAAGGCTCAGTGAGAGCCACAAGGGGTGTCTGGCACTCTGTGCTGGTGAAGGGGTTGTTTTATGCCCAACTGACTGAAAGACTAGAACATCAACCTGTAAAAAGGCTTCTGGCAGTACTTGTCATTTGCTTCTTCTGCACTTGTTTCCAGAAATATCTATTTCCTGCTTAAGCTTCTCTTGCAAAGTGTTCAGTGCTGTAGTTTCTCCTCCCTTGAACTGGAGTCCTGCATGCTCAGCTCCTGCCTCCCACTTCACTGCACCTCAGGCCACATCTCAGAGGCTCCCAGGGCACACAAGAGCCTCTCTCCTGCTCCCAGACCAGTCACAGCTATGAGCATCACCACCATTGCCCTGCGTATGCACATCAACTGTTTGACTGTCACTTGCCATACTTTGTGAAGCTTGAAATTTAGAGCTCAAGTAAGGGCTGGAGGAGGCAAATTTCCCAGGTACAGCATTGCAATGGCTCTTCTTGTGTTACTCAGCCCCCAAATTCATTCCCCTCTTGCATGGTTATGTCATGTATTGCAGACAGATTTTCTTGAGAAACAGGTATAGGGAGGAAAAGGAGTAAGGAGTAGCAAAAGTAGTGAAGGCTAAGCTGAAAGCAAATAAGTATGTGATTCTTCACACAAGGGATAACTAAGTTCTGGAACTCCCTGCTGATGGATATTTTAGAAATTATTCCTTTATCTGACTTCAAACAGACTGGATGAATTCTTGAAAGAGAAACCCATACCTCCTTTACCACCGCAAATGCTATATTTTAGAAACACCATCCAGTTTGGGAGGAGAAATTTAGAGCAGTCTCCATTTATCAGCCTCTGAAAGTCTACTAATGCCTGGGCAAAAAAGAATGGAGAAAGTTGCCAGCTAGATGAATGTGCATTTTTACATTATCCAAACCTGTTAGTGCTAGTTAGTTGTGCTGCATATTTTCGTCAACATTCAGAGTGAGTTTATTTGCAAATTTGTCTTGAGGACAACTTAGAGAAGATGCTCAATGAATGATCTTTTTTCAATTCAACTTCCCTCTGCAGACATTTTAGAGTCAAAAGAAGCCTGAAGCTATGCTACTTAATGATCTCAGATTTTGCAAACTAAACAGGGTCAAGACTGGGACATATATGATTGGAGAAACCTTCCAGGCAAATCCAGCAGCCCTCAGGAGGTGACATGAGAATTTCAGGACTGAACCAATGTAACTAGATATGGTATTGCCAATCTGTTGCTTTTTATACGAAAGGTAGAACTCCATTAAGTAACACACTCGCCTACAAATGTGGGTATTCAATGATATATTTGTGATGGGGACTCACTCCACCTAATGGGAAAGCTTTCAGACTTCTCTTAGGTCAAAGTTCCCATCTAACCCAGCAAGGGGACCAGATTATTTAAATGTTAATATGGAGAGAGGTGAACATAAAGGAACTATTCGCAGCCAGTACATTCTATTTGCTTGAAACCGCTGCAGGGTTTGAAGTGAAATTATCCCCACACATATCCAGAGTGCAAATAGCGGGGACAGAAGAATGGCAGAGTATTTCTTATGCCAGTGACAGACCCTTTCAAAGGAAAGGACTTATCGGAGGCCTTATCATCATTCTGGTTCATGCTTCCTGAAGAGACAGAGAGTCATTTGGGGGTTGTTGAATTGTTGCTATTTTGAACACTTCAAAAGAAGGAAAGCTGAAATGTGAGCAGTCATAGTCTGATTACACTAGTTCCTCCTGAAATGTTAAGTATATATAATAATGCCTTTTCCTTATGGAGCCTAAACTGATAATAGTCTTGCTGTTAAAATGCTGCCATACTGTGCAAGGGAAGTAGCAGATGCTTTCTGCTAGGTGATGTAATTTTTGTCAGTTCAATTTCTGTAAAGGTGATGGGCTCTTCAAAGTGTTATATCCAGGAGGCACTGTCACTAGTTTGAATATTTTCTACTGATGAAAAAATGGCAATGCCTTTTGGGATCCAAGCACAGAAAAGTGCTTGTATGGTGGAGAATAAAATTTCCCCTCCATCTTGCCTTGCTGGTCTGGTTATCTTTGAGGGGAAACATGTCACTGCCAATCTCCAGTTTACATGACAGAAGGTCAGTCAGTGCTCTACCACTTTCTGTTCTCCCCCCATAATTACCTCTGACATGGAAGGCGACATTATTTATTACTCTCTGCCAGTGTGTATTCAACACTTGGCTCCTCCCATGAATTTATTTTCTCTTCTAGCTTCTCGGCATGTCCACTCCTTAAGTTCATCATCTATTTTCTTTCTACAAGGAAAAGCTTCATAAATGTGTGTGTGTAAAGTGGATGCAGACTGCAGTTTCACAATCATTCCTTGCTGCTATGCCCTCAGGTTCAGCTGCTGAAGTCTTGAAAGTACTCTGGACTTGGGCTGATATGGAAGACATAGGGCAAATTAACCTGGTTTGTACTGCAAGTTTTGGAGATTATTGAGCAGCGGCATATTTGAGTGGATTGCATTTACCACTTTATATTGCCTTGCATTAGTAAAATATGCCTGTGAAAATTCATTAAGAAAAGAATACCCTGGGTAAATGCTTGAAATTTTGTTCCTCTGTTCCTGTGGCAAAGTTGAAAAGCTGTCCTTCAGCAGAAAGTCAAAACTTTTTCATAAAAATTGGATTGGCTCCAACAAAGCAGCAAGATTTTCTGGGAAAACTTTAATAAAAATATTGTTAGTATATAAGAGGAACATCCGGTAGTATATTATATGAGAAGTAACGTGTTCACATGATTAAAATCTGGGAGCTGTATTCTCAGTGCACCATTTTAATTCTAATGAAGGCCTTCAAGATTGAGCCTTATAGTTCATATGCATGGGCAGAGTCAAGGTTACTCAAGCAACCTTTACTGCCATACTTCCACTTTTTCTTCCTCCGTGCACACTGCACAATGTATGATCCAATACATACCAAATTTTTGTGCTGTCCCAGTGAGCTTGCACACCAAGTCAAGACAGCTACATGTACAAACAGAATAATTGCACAGACTTAAAATTAAATTAGACATAAAAAACAAGCTGGATTGTCTTTTTGGAAAATATGGCCCTCACAGCTCTGATTTCTGTGCACTGAAGCAAACCAGTGCAGTTCTGACCTTACCTGTGCTCTGTGCCCACCTGCTTCCCACCCTCCGTTGGTGGAGGCAGCAGAAGTGAGCGTGTACACACATTTTGAACACTTCATTATGGCACATTAGCATAAGCTCAGCTTCAAGGGTGGCTTAAGCTAATACGCTGTCCCCTGAACTGGATGCTGGAGCCATAGGTATGTTTTGCCTTATACTGTCTGTATCTGAGGTGACAACCTGTGGCCAAAAGCAGAGCAGACAGTGGAGGGGTAACACCTTGCGCTCCAGAGCTAGAACTGAAATGTCCTTAGTCTCCCAGAGCTTCTGTCTTTCCCCTAAAAAGGAGTTAGGAAGGTAAATGTCTTAAGCCTTCCAGAGTGTGCCATATTGGGAATCATGACAAAACCAGATTAAATAGATGATATGGAAATCCAAGCCAGCCTGGTTCTCTCAACATTAAAAAATGGTAGGAAAATCTGGGTTTGTTATGCATTTCCTGGCTGTCCTTTCACAGCTATTGTACCAGATAGGCAAGTTCGTTAGCACATCAATAATTTATTCCACCATTCCTAGTGATGAAATCCCTTGCTGACATGTTGATGAAACTCTACTCAGCTGGAGAGTCTAATTAAGTGCACAGCAGTTTATAAAGCTGGCTAAATTCAGATACAATCCACTCCAAAGCAGAGAAGTCTGTGACCAGTACAGAAAGCTAGACTTTCTTTAAGTAAGATAGTCAAGAAATGAAAAAAAAAAAAAAAAAAAAAAAAGGATTAGAAAATGAAAATCAAAAAAAAAAGAGAAAAAGACTAGTTAAGTATGTATTTTTTATGTGTATATATGTAAATACATATATGTATATAACAAGAAAAAAACTGGAATTGTGTGATTGTCAGATTGAGCGATAGTAAATCCCTTGGCATTTGCTTGAACAATAAGGATTAAATAGCACAGTTGTTTTCCAGAAAGTCCAGTCTTCTTTGGCAAACTTCTAAACCATGAAAGAATAGCCTTGAATCCTAGCCAAACCCTTTCTCTATTGAGTTCATGGAGGCCCCTGTTTCTGAATCAGTGCATAACGTTATCATGTGTGCTTATGGTAATAGCTTCACAACCCCTTTTGGCTGAAAAATTTGTGAAATTGCCTATGTCTTGATTAACTGATGAATAATCAAATATCATCTAATTCCAGTTGCTTCATACAGACTCCTCATTAGGACTGAATTACAGAGCTGAAGGATATAGTTTTCTTTTCTCAGCTATTGCAGACCTAACGTTTTACTGTTGGCCACATCCATTTCCCTGCTGCCTTTGTCTGTACTGTTGGTTTTGATTATTTGGGGGGCAGATGCAATGGCTGCAGTTTTGCAATCAATTTCACACAGCTTAAATCCAAGCTGCTCTTGAAAAAGGTGGTGCTGCCTTTTCTCCCACCCCAGGCTGTTTGTTCCCTCAGCCCCTTTTTGCCAGAGCTAATGTCAGTGTGGATAAGACAGATCCGGGAGCCACTCTGGCTGAAAACTAACTTAAAAAAACCCAGTCTGCATGTTCATGAGTCCCCTGATCCATATGATGGCATAGCAAGGGCTGAACCAAAGGAAGAGGTGGGAATACACAGCCAGGTGCAGTGAAACAATCTTTATTAGCAGCAGTGCTGATTTAGATTAGGCTTCATAGCAATTTCAAGCCATCCTGTCACTTACTGGAAATATATGCAGTACCTAGCACAACTTTCTGCTAGTCTTCTATGCACTGTCATAACAACAACCAGGAAAGATGAAGTATTCTCTGCTGCAAAGAGCGTAGTTTCAAAAGGCCTTCTGCATCTACAATTCATATTAATACAGAAATGGTATCTATATTGAGATGCTCACTGTTAGAAGTAGCTTTCATGGGAACCTGTGCTCAGAAATGTTTCATGAACAGAATAAGTTGCTCAAGCTGGAGATGAGACTGGTCCTTCCCCGAAAATCTTGGTTGGGGATAATTAAATCTCACCTGTCAGTTTTGCAAATCCTCCAGAGATGAGCAAAATTTTTTACTATTAAATCTTACTAAATTAATTAGGTTATTTTGATGTACTAAATTTGGTTAGTTTCTGTAAATTCGCAGCAGCATTCTGGGGCCATAATTATTTCTTTGATAACATGTCTCTTTCAAGCAAATTTTTCTAGCCTAAATCTAGAGCTAAGAGAAAAGCAGTTTTTTGTTGAGAAGTGGAGTTTTGCGGGGTTTTTTAGCATAAACCATTTCTAATTCTTGCATTATAGTTTGTGTAAGCAAGCTGGAATGAATGACTGACAATGTAATCATCTGGTCATAGTTATTATAGAACAATAAAGATTTTGCTTTCTTTTTAGTTCTCCATCTGCAAAGTAGGGGTACAGTTTCTGTCTCAGAGGAGAGTTATGAAGATTTTCTGATTTATCTTTGGACTGTATTTTGTCTGTGCTAAGTACCATATAATTATTAAATGTCCCATTTATGGACAGTTGACATTGTGCCACATCCTTGGAGTACTGTTCATGTTTTTTCTAGATTCTGAAAATCTGAATGATACACTTACTTTGAGTGTAATGAGCCAAACATCAAAGCACAAATGTTTTATTTTGATAGCACAAAGACTGATACTCCAATCTTCAAGCAGTCTTCAAGTCTCCTGCCTCAATGTTTTACTTGTTTGCTTCTAATACACAATATGCATTTATCATTTTATCCAAAAAAAAAACCTGACAAAAAATGAACCATCTAAAAAAAGTCCTATTATACTTGTTTTTCATCTCAGAAAGGCTTAGATGTTTTTTCTTCTTTCTGTGGCCTAGATTGTGACTTCATGTTACTGCCTATCACCTTTAGAGCCTGGAGCTATTTATATGATTAAATTTCATGTGTGCTTTAAAAACATGTTTCCAGTGTTGAAGTGTCTAATAAAAGCTCATCACTTCTTAATTGGAAACTAGTTTTAGTATGTGCACCCGACCACGGAACATAGCAAAACTGAGTCATTGAAAGTTCTAGTACAAGAAAGGCTGTCTCATTTTTTATAATGATACAATGGCTTCAGGCCACAACACTTCACACTTTCTGGTTGTAACAACCACTCTTAATGAGCACTGTCACTTTGAGTGGGTTGCTTTGGTTTGATCTCACTTGCCTAGGTCTCTAAGCAAAATACGCACCAGCCCAAGACCAAGCAGCCCCATCTCTGGTAGGTGGAGCGCAAAACGAGGAAGACTCAGTGGTCTAGAAATTACTAATGCACTTCACATTAAGTTTTGTTTGATATAAACAGAAACAATTCTGAAAATGCCCTGTGTGACTCAGTCCCCTCCAATACCCTCTCCTACATGTTGTGTTCTGATTTTTGCTCTACAGTGTCAAATTCTCCCTTCAGCACATTGCTTCTTTGGCCTCATGTATCTTGCTGAATTTGCCCCTTTTTGTCTGTTCCCCCAGGCGATGAGGACACCCAGTGGGTGAGGAGGGCTGACTTCTTGCTATGGCAGCTGGATTTTGTGGTGAAGTTGGTGCTGACGTGGTACACTAGAGGTACGCCAGACTCAGACTCTGTAAGAGCTTAGGAGTCACTCTATGAAGCAGGTTCTGATGGTGCCAGCTGGGAAGCCTCTGAAGGGTGGCCTTGCACATATACCCTTTGCTTTCACTGTACACAGAGTGGATAGCATGCAAACAGCCTACATGGCCACATCTTGTTAAAAACCTGCCCTGGGAATTTTTGGATCAAAAATACAAATGCCTAAAGAGATCAGATGCTGCTGAACTAGATTGTTGGTTATTGATTTGTCGTAGTTTAGAACTTAGAAAGCTAGAAAGCATTCAAGTCCTCTTTTAGATGCCAAAGTTTTTCTTTAGACCAGGTCTATGTGTTTTGAAGAGATCTGCCTCCCTCGGCAGTTCAATTCCAGCTGTTACTGCATTATCGTGGCTTTCTGTAGCCACTCCTTGGACTTCCTATCTCCAAAACTAGAACACTTTGGCTTGTATTTCTGAAACTGTATTTGACTGTCAGAAATAGAGCCTGTAGGCATTGATCTGATAGGTCTCTAAAAGACATGCTTAAGGTATGAATCTTATGATGTAAGTCATTCCAGCCTGTCATTTTACATGTATTTACTACGATGCTTTGGAATATAGAGTCTAAGTTTCATGAATGGCAAAACTTCCCAACTCCACCATGTAGGAAAATCTTCACTTGGCTGAGATCCTCATTTTGCCTTTCCTCCTATCCCATATCCTGTATTCCCAAAACCAACACCCCAGACTTCTAACTCCCCCACTGTATACCTGTGACCTGTAAATCAGGATCATCACTGCATTTTTCACAACTTTCTCACTCTTCAGTGATACACCTTCACCTGTCCAAAATATATCTTTACCCCACCTCTATTTTTCTTATGCTCTCAGAAGATATAATTGCTTCTGGATGTATTCTAGGACTCAAGTCTTATGTCTGTTATCTCATCCAGCTTATCAGTTCTCTGCTGCCAACCTTGGAAATCTGCCCAGCTTTCTAGTCCTTAGGTCACAGGCTGAACAAAGTTCATTTGCATTGTGCAGCAGGAGAAATGCAAGAGATGGAAGCTTTTGCCTCCCTTGGGAGCAAGTTACCACAAACCAGCTGACATGCAGTATCTTGTTCCTGCTTGAGGCAGTGACTCCCATCTCCTGAACTTTTGACTTTATTTCCATACATATTGCTGCCTAGAATTAATGCCTCCCACACTCTAGAATACTAAAATATGCAGTCAGAAAATCAACACATTTGATACGTAAGCAAATCATGAACTGTTCATGAGCCACATCTTGACCATGACTATTACAGTCAGTAAAGAGAATATACAGAAAAATCACAAATATTATCTAAATATGAAAGTTTCAAGAAAGATTTTAATGTTTTATTTATCTCTTGAAGACACAAAGGGATGTCTTTCTCTCTCTTTAAATTCTGCCAAAAGTACAGCAGGGATGAATCTGTTCCATAAAAACAAAATTACACGAAAGAAAATTAAACTGATAAAAAGAGAGAAACATTACAATATAAATAGAAAACAATTGGCAAAAGAGAAAACAACTCCCTCTCCTTATTGCTATGCATCCAGAATCAGTGTCTTATTCATTTGTTTAACTTTTATGGCACTGGGAATCTCAAATGCTAATTTTCTTCAGAATGAAAGTACCCTTTCTAACGGGATGAGTATGATGCTCTGAGTGTGGGCAGGAGCAAGCAACCATGTCTGGGGAGATGCTAATGTTATATCCTAGTCTGCTGGAGGTCTGTGGGTGAGACATCGTTGCCTTACTGTTTCTCTTACTTTTTTTTTGGTCTGGCCTACTGACATAGACGGAACATCCGGTCAAAAAACATCTATTGAAACCAGCTGTGACAGAATTTTGATGCTGCTATGTTGTGGTTTTCTTTGGCAGTGAGGTGAAAAATCTTTTTCCCAGGAAACAAAATATTTTGCCTCAGAGATGAAATAGTGTCCATGTGGAAATGAGAGCTGAGTACCTTGTGGGAAGTGCAGTTGCGTGCTGTGCTGTTGTGCTTCTCCATGAGCCAGCAGACTTCATTTCCCAGGAGGCACCATGACCTGGTAGTGCCCCCAGGGTACCACTCTCATCCTGCTTTCTTCTGAATCTGATGATCTGATGAATCACAGGAGATGATGTCCACCCAGGGAGATACTGGCGGAAGAGGTAGTGCAGCAGCATTATTTATTTGCAATAATAGGAACTTCTGTCAAAAAAAGAATGTACTTCATGTTTCTAAGAAAAACATAGAGTTAAAATTTTACAAGTGACAGACAGAAAGACCTGTGAACTGTGATGAAAGGCCTTGCTTCAAGGTCTTGATATGCGTAAGTATACAGCTGAGTCCAATATGACTACAATTTCATCACCCATAATAGAAATAATTAGCTATAGTGATTTGTTTGCAGAATTTTTCTGTAGCTGCTGTGCTCTTTATTTAGTGCCACGGTATGCATGCAAACAACACACAGAGCTCTCCAGGCCTTTTGAAAAAGTAGGCCATTTAAGCAGGCAAACATCACAGGGTAACCTTAACTATTGGTAAGAAGATGGACCAGAAATTATGTTCATGGCCATACTTGCAAGACTCTCTGATGATAATAATAATAATAATAAAAGAAGATATCATGCCATTGACAAATAGAAACAATTTTATATCTAATAGGATTTAAGTAATAAAGGCTGAAGGGTTGCAACAGCTGCAAAGAGATTAGATACGTTATGTTTTCTCAGTGTAATAAAACTTGTCAAATAAAGCTAAATAAAATCTCCTTATCTGTGTCTCTGGCTTATTTTTCCTGCAGCCTCTTTCCTTTAGCTGATTGCAAGAATCACCATTTCTCTAGAATGGTTACACACACGACAGTTCAATTAGAGTCAAGTTAGTGAAAGTTATTGCTGGATTTGTTTTTGGTTGGGTCTTTTTCTTTTTCTTTTTTCTTTTTTCTTTTTTCTTTTTCTTTTTTCTTTTTCTTCTTTCTTTTTCTTTTCTGCAACTGACAGCTGCAGCATTTGGAAAGTATTAGGTAGTCCAAAAAAACCGCACAGCCAGTCTGTTACCAACCTCTGCTGGTACCTACTGGACAACTGGGCTGGCATGTGTATACCACCACAGTGCCATTAAATTTAGTGCTGATTTACATCAGTTCAGGATCTGACTCAAAAATAGAACCCAACAAAATAACAAGATCAACTATCCACCTTTCTCCAGTAGTGCTCGGCTCCGCCTGGGCCACTCCAGCATGTTCTCTCCTCTCTCCTTGCGCCTCTGGTGTTGCTCCTGAGCGCTGTCTGGAGTCCTCCTCCATTTCTCTGCTCCTTCTGCCTCCATTTCTCCCTAGCTAAAAAGGAGAGCATTGCCTTTCTCAGGCTGGTGTGCGAGTGTTTGCTGAGAGCTTTAGGATCCGCAGATGGCATTTGCTTTCACAAGTGTGAGTTGTTATTATTACTGTTAATAAGATGTGACAGGTTGACATTTTGCTAACCTTTCCATGAAATCCAAGGCCAAAATTTTTTCTGGGCTACAAACACACTGGATTTGCCACGTGTTCCATCCTTTCATCTAAGCCATTTTTTTTGAACTTGTGTGCGCGTGTCTGATTTAAATTATATGAGCGTTTAAAGCAGAGAGATTGTCTTAAATACTGAGTGGGAAGAGCAAATGATGGTGCATGTTAAAACAGCATTGCTGTTGCCTTCAGCACATATTTGAACAAAGCATATTACCTTTCAAGGTAAACTAGTCTAGCTGGTAAGAAAAGCCAAGGGATCAGTCCAAGCTGATGTTGTACATAAAGACACAAACAGCATCTATAAATCAATAGGCATTGATTTAGGTAAATAGAGATTTGCCCTCAGGTAAAAAAAAGATTTTACTTAGTTATTTATTTGTATGTATTCAAAATGTTGCATGACAGATTTATGCGGATGCATATCCAATATTAGTTAAAATTTAAGTTTGTTGGGTGCGTGCCCACAAACCCACAATTTAAGATCTTTTCAGATTAATGCTTTTATCATATGTTTTTCTCCTCCAGAGAGAAATCTAAGGAAACCAATGCATGATGACAATATAGTAACCAGTTAGGGAAAAAATACTGAAACTAATTGATGGTGCTTAAACCACTGTCAAAATCTACAGTATATCTGTATCTGAAATAATGTCCGACTATTGATTTAAACACAACTGTTTTTCAGGGTGGGGGGGGTGAAAAGAAATTTCTACATGAATTTAATTTAATAATTTAATTTAGTCTCAGCCTTAATTTCATGGAGCTCTGAAGACACTGGGAAAATAAGGGTGGGTATACACCCTCCGTCATCCTGCTGAGAGGTACCACAGTCAGCTCTGAGGTAGCTAAAGTCCTAGAGGCAGTAAACTACGTTGGCCAGACTGCTTCCACCCTCTGAGCTTGTATCGCAGGAGGCTGTATGCACAGGTTTATGGGAAGGAGGCTAAAGATATTTCCAGCTAGTTTTCCTTTCTTTTTTTCCCCCTGGACGTTGCTTGAATTAGTCTACCAAGAAGTCCTTCTTTCGGCTCGTTGCAGGTATACCCAGACTGGACTAATAGTGCTGTTGCAGTTGCCTGCCCCAGGCGCAGTGCGGGAAATCTGCCATTTTGAAGGATGCCTTACTCTGGATTTGGGGAGTCTAAAGCAGCTAGGCCAAGCCAGGTCTCAGTAGGTGGTGGTAAGCATGTAGCACGTGGCATCTTATTGTCTGATCACGACTGCAATCCTTGTCTCCAGTGTGGCCAGACTTTGGAGAGAGCAGGCTGAAGTTGGAGTGTGCACCATGTCATGCTCCCCTCTATACTCCAATTTCCTCATGAAAGAAGCCCAAGTGCCCAGATCTGCAGGGCTGGGAATCGGGAATGTGGAGCCCAAGACAGAGAAATCCCTTTGTGTGCTGAGGATGCAGCCGATGTCTTTCATGTGTCCTTGGACACACTCCCTCCATGCACAAGGCCAAGCTTGGTGGCAGCGGTAGCTCTCAGACAGGTCAAGTGGTCAGCACCCGCAGGGTTCTGGGCTCTGTTCCCTGATGCCCCACTTCTTTACCGGTATGTTGTGATTACCACAACTGCCACGACTACAACATAATACTTCTTTACTTACAAAGGGAGGAAATGTAATGGGAAATAGCCTTCGCAGGGTTAAATCAAGAATTACTCCACTGATTTTAATGAAGTTTCAGTCTTTGTCCAGCTGAACTTGTCATCAGTTTGTTGAGATGGCCTTAGATATAGATGCTGATAAAAGTATCATGTTAGTAGTTGGTTGGGTAGATGGGATGTAACCCAAAAAATCCATTTTAGAACATGCACATCCTTTGCAGCTGTCTTCCTTTCCTAGGAAGTCAGGTTTTTCCCACTGGCTCAGGAATAAGTAAAGGCAAGGAAGAACCTCGGTTAAACCATTCCTTTCCCTGGTCTGGCCAGAGGGCTTCGATAAGACTTCCCAGTGCGGCCCAGTTCTCACAGTGTGACAGGAGGTTTGAAAAGGTACCTGCAAAACTCAGCCCTCTGGATGCAAAACTTTTTCTGCAAGTACAAAGTGAGCTTTTTCTTTCCAGGAATATGAACAGGAGTCAAGAGAGCATGAAAAATGGAGAATTAGATCCTCTAGTTAAGTTTCTCCACCTTCCTCCCTGCCTGCATGGTTCTGAAAAAATCCTATGTGCAAGTAGATACTTGCTTTCACACTTGTCAGAAGTTCTTATTTTAATATCAGTTTCTTTCTATTTTGTTTGGGTTCTCTCTTTTTTTGCTGGTAAAAGTTTAATGAAAGTTAGCATGACAGGAAATGCTAGGATTCAGGCTGTGGATGATTTGCTGCCACCAAAGTCCTTTGAGCCTTGAAGTTTATCCTTATCACTGTTATTGAATATAATGTTGTCAGATTACTTTCTGGCATCAGTTTTCACACATGATTGACAGACGTAACAAGCAGGTAAGTAAGAAAGTTAACTTGTTGCAGGACAATGGATGTGCACATTAGAAGATTTGTGAAATGCAGAATGTTACTAAAGGCCGTAACCTGATATTAACGGTGGAACTGGCTGCAAACCACTCAGTGCACAGAACTTTTCTTAAAATGCATTTATTTATTTATTTGATTTGATTACTCTTTGTGTTAGATCAGTACCCATTTCCTCAAGGTATTCCTTGCACACCAGGAGCCCCCAGGATACTGGACCCAATTAAAAGCATTGATATTCTTGCTTCAGCACTAAGCCAGGGAAAGAACTGATGGGAATTTTAAGCTCATTGTGTATGCTTTCAGATTAGCCTCACTCCTGATGAAGTTCCCAGGCTTGGGGAGGATCCAGCAGGTCCTAAGACATGATTCATTCTAAACTGTGCTTTTGATTCCCACCAGCATATTTTATTGGAAGCATTCTGCTTTTGCTGGAAACCTTCCTAGCCAAGCTGGGAGCTACTGAAATGTATCCCTAGCATGTCAAACAGTTGGGATTTTTAATGACAAAGCTCAATGTAGCTATGGCTGTTGGTTGGACAAAGTGCCTTTTGACTGTCCTTTCACCAGGTCCTAGCTCATATATATGCTCATACTTTCAGTCACCCATTGTGCCTTTTTATATTGTGCATCCAGAAGTCCCACTGCCAGACCTCAATGGAGTCTCAGTATCCCTGCTTTGCACAAGCAGTGTTGTGCTTTCGGATTTCACCAAACTGAACAGAAGTGGCTTGTATTCCCTGACTGGACCTCTATGAAATGCTATGGGATGGTGGTTGGGGAGAAAGGGAAGGAAGCAGAATCATATGGCTCACCTCTTTAGACCCGTGATCTGCCTTAGCTCCTGCTCAACATGCTTTGCAGCGTGGCCCTGTTCATTGTCTCTATTCAGGAGCATGACACTAGCTCCAGTGTGGTGGTGTGAATAGCTTGTGCTACAAATACATTGTGCTATGGGGTTTCTGGGCCTCAGCTTGGCATTTCTGATTTTGGTCTGCCTCTTTTGTTCTCTCCAGTGTATCACCAGTTCTTACGTGGGTGAGACATAGGTAAATATCAGCACTCCATCCTTTAGGATTACTCCCATGAACTCAAGAAGCACAAATGATTTATAAACATCTAAGCCTTCATTTGCTATGTGTGCAAGGTCCAAAAACCATTATAGATGACAACCACGTGATAATTACACTGCTGTCTTACCTGCTCTCATCCCGGTGATGAATCTCATTCCCAACCACTTTTGACTGAACAAAGAGGATTGCTCAGATTACTTTCAAGGTGAGCTTTTAGTCTGAGTCACCCTGTTTTTCCAGTGTTGTTTCAATCTCTGTCTCTTCCCATTGCAGTTTTAGGTGAGTAAAGAGTTCTGACTTGCTTCTATTTCACCAGCTGTTCCCAAACACAGTTGAATAGCTGCAGTGTTTCTCTGCAAAAGTCATTGCATTTCAGAGATAGGTGAAATGGTGCTGGTTATACTGCAGGCTGTATTTCACAGTTGCCCAAACACATGCTCCAGATAAAGGACTAGTAATGGTTTTGATGAATATTACTGGTGTTTGCCATCTGTGCTATGATAGAGGCTTAACTCCACTATGCTAAATGCAATAGGTGCATCTAATGACACACAACCTCCATAAAGACTCAGCTGGCAAGCATTTATCTCACCTAACTTTAGTTATCTACAAGATACATGCCTAATTTGACCTTCTTGTCTAAGTTTCCTCTATAGTTAGGGGAGAGAGAGAGAGAGAGGGTGATAATGTCCTAGATAGATGTCCTAGACATCACTCTCAGGCTAGGATTAATGATCTTCAGAATATAATCTCTCTGCGTTGACTCTAGTGGAAGCTGAGGTGACTAATATGGATTAGATACCTGCATTTTAGATTGCTGATTTCCTTATTTCACTGTGTTTGGTGGATTCAGGTCTTCTTTTCTAGACAAATGGGAAAGAAATGGATAAGCCATCATTCCATGCTGCATTATGCCGGGTAGCGTGACTGTCAGACACCCACATCTATCTTCATTTTGTATGCACCCACCTTGGGTGCAAGAACAAGAAAATGGATTATGATTCTTACTCTCCTGTCATTCCCTCAAGTAGCAGATTGACGAATCACCACAAATTAGATGTTCATCTATAATAAATATAGTTAATTCATTATATAAGAAGCTATAACAGATTGGTTCTTTTGGATGGAGTTTCCTAATACTTACACTCAAATATGATGTCTGGTTGTAAATGTCATGTTGAAAGAACTACATCACTGTTGACTTGCCTTTTAATTGAACTGAAAACCTTCTAACAGCACTGTAATATTACCACTTCCTTTGGACCCCGTGGAAGAATAATCAGAAAAGCAACACTACTCAGAGGCTCAAGGTGAGATTATCTGCCTTTCGCCCAGGCAGCAGGAGCTGCTCAGAATGTTAATCAATGCAGTTTCCAAATGAGAAGCCATCCACTTCCAGCAGCAAACACTTAAACTATTCAATCCTGAATAAAGTTGCCCTAAAGGCACATTCACACTTCATTCTCCCTCTTCATTCTCTCACTTCTTATACCCCCTACACTGCTCAGTAATGTAACTGTCCTGGGCTTTATAGCCCTTACACCCTCCAGCTTTATAGCCCTTCTTCTCTCCTATCCTTCCCATGGACGGTTATCCTGCTCAAGATCAACAGGGTTGAAATGAAAAATACAGAAGGGATGTTGCACTGTTTTGGCTGGGGAGATGCTACTACATGTAGTACTACATTGGGTTGGATGCCTCCATGCTGCAGGGCCCAAGCACTTGATATTAAAGATGCTTCCACATTATAGGTGATATTAGTCCATATTCCTACAAGTAACCAGTAGGATTAGACTGATATCTGCAGTCTGCAAGCAGGAGAGGCTCAACAAATTAAATTTGATACAGTACTGTGGAATTTGGTTTTGGCCATCGTCTGAGTTGTCCCTTTCCTGCACCATGTGTTCGGAGCTAGCAGCAGTTGTAAAGATCCCCATGCTTCTGTTGTGAGGTTTTGTTGTTCCTGTCACAGGGTCTGCTCTGCTATCTCACTGAGAGAGCACAGGGTGGCTCCTGTCCCCAGAGAGCTGTGCCCTGCATTGGGAAGAGCTGTGGCTTGGCAGAAAGAGCCAGCCTGCTCCATGCAAGGAGCAACAGTTTGAAGCCAGGGGCTGCCATTTGCTATCGGGCTGGTTTCTTTTTGTAGCAGAGCATTCGAAGGAGGGATTTGATGGTGATGCACTTTACTCGCAGGAAAGGATCAAAATATAACTCTTTCCCTAGCTTTTAGGTTTAAAGTCTAATTTAAAGAACTGTAAAGAGGATTAAATCAGAGATGCTTCTCTGGTGTGAAATGGTGCAGCTTCCCAGTGACCAATGGAGTTGTCACTCTGTCACTTATGGAAACAGTCAAGCAGCAGGACCATGGAAAACCAGAATGAGAAAATCTCCAAATAAGCATTTTCCAATATTATTATATATTTTATGAAAAGTGAACAACTCATTTTTTTTGACTGCATTAAGAACTTTGCCTATTTTCCTTGTAAACAGTCCTCTGGGCACCTTTCTGTTTACAAAGGATAGATTCCTTCCAAGTATTTGCTATGTTTGTTGAACACATGATAAACACAGGTTAGAGGGCATTGAGACTCTAGCATTGCATGTGCTGTTTTCCTTTCCCCCCCCTCCTCCTTGTTTTGTTTTGGATTCTTTGACCTTCTAGTTTCTTTGCTCCCTGACCCAGAACATCAAGAAACAAATCAAATCTCCACAGGGGAAAGGTGCTCGTTTTAAAACTTACTTTGTTTTTTAATGCAACAGCAGCACAAAGTCAAAGCATTTTTGACACAAATAACCTTAGTCTTTAACCTACAGCATTGCTTTATGTAATATTCAGTAGTCTTGCAGACACATCAGGAAAAAAATGTATTCCTAGATTTTTCTTCTTTGGGGTAAATAAGAGAACACTTGTCAAAGAGAAGTATTTTAATGTCAAAGTTGTGGGTTTTTTCCTTCTTCTTGATCTTTTCTAGTTCATTTACTTTAAGAAGATGTTTGGTACTAGGTTTTGGAGTATGAATGCACCGTGTTCTGAAGTTATTTTATTAAAAAAAAGAATTGCGTATCAATAGCTAGAAAAAAGTTTCTGTGGGACTACATTTACAAATTGCATAAGTCATGTCCATCCCCAGAATATGTATTAATGAGCACCACTTTCTGGCATCTGCCATAGTAACTCTGTCAAGGCAAGCAAAAGTTGCTCTTGACATAACTGGGGATGTGTCAGAGCAGGGCTATGGTGGGACCCAGGCTAGCATGGGAGCTGTGTTGACTGGGGGACCCTGCCTGCCTGTAACAAATTCCCCATGTCATCTTGGGCAAGTTATTCAGGAGTGACCCAAAGCCAGGGAACTGCATAGGTCTGTAAGTCTGGAGAGAGACTGTCGCGATCAGTTAGTGTTTCCTGCTGCTACAGGATTTCCCTGATTAAATTTCTGTTAAAGCTAAGCTATGTCTTTAAGTAAAAATCACATAAACCTGTCTTAAATTTAACATGCCCAGTCCTTGGTGGTCATTCCCCTGGTTAATTACCATTCCTGTTAAAGGAACTGCAGTGTTCTTGAGAAAGCACTAAATCTGAAGTTTACATATTTATTTTCTCTTTACTGTATGATTGCATAAGAATACAACAGAGGAAACCAGATTTAATTTCTGACTCATGATTGCATCTACCTCAGCAATGCAGAAGTACCTGAGCTAGTTGGATGTGAGACAGCCCAGATCCCAATGCAGTTTAATTGAATTTGCCGATTGTTAGCTCAGGCACAGATCCAGATTGAAGCAGTTCAGTTTTATCCCACCTGAGTGATAAGTCAGAGCGGAGCTGTGCTGCATGGGACATACTGACCAGCTTGGGTCATCTCTGTCCTGGGAACCTGGGCACCACTTCATGTTTCATGTTAGTTCATGTAATGCTCACAAGGCAGGACTGTGGGCTAAAAGAGATTTTAGACCATGCTGGCAAGTATTGGAACAGATTGACTCTCTCAACAACCTGTGTCAAGGTGCCTAAGCATAGGCATCTAGTAAATGTGCTAAGGGACCCCACATGGTCTCCAGCTCTGTTTTAAAAGAGCATGGCTCTCCTTTTGCTCCTGCTGCACAGCTGGCAGCCTTGTTTGGGCTCAGGTACCCAGGACATCTAAAATGGCACTAGACTGCTCTGTACAGATACTTGAATCATAGCACCAATAAAGGAAGCAAAACTCCTAAATCAGCTTGGATTCAAGGAAGAAGTGTAGTTTGCAAGCCCCAGTGATCCATTAAAGCAGCTTTCACAAAGATAGTCCCATTAAGCCCAAATTAATCTACCCTAAATTTAGTCATTTAAGACAGGGTTAATTAATTCCATAATTCCTTCTGTAGTCTGTAGAAGGAGAAGTGTATCTAATAGTTTGTCTAAAATCTCACATGTTCTACATGGGATTATTTAGGGTTTTCCAGCTGGCTAATTGTTGGCCAGGAATTCTCTTCCTACACTTGATTCTGATCCACATTGGATGTATTTTGCCTTTGTGACAGTTGTTGTCTGAAAGTAGAAAGTCTGGATGAATCCAGGCTAGTGAGTAGCTACTGCAGCCAGTGGAGCTACATCTGTGCTTGAAAATGTGCGGGAAGAGAACCAGGTTCCCTCCATTATATTTAGAAAAGCAACCTGGGTATCAGTTAGCATCCAGCATTTGTCTCGCTGAAGGTCCCTGTTGCAGCTGATGAAAAGTACATTCTAGTTAAGTCTTGTTACCCTTTTGTTATATAAATCAGGACTATCTAAATTCAAAACAGCTCTGTTAGTGAAAGGGAGAGGGCAGGGGAGAAGGGAAAACTTAGCAGCGCGCGAAATGACATTTCAGTGAGAAGCTTACCATTCAGCTGACAGCTGAAATCTAAATTTCAGGAAGATCAGGAGCACAGAGTCACATGGACAGACCTTATGTAGTGCATGGGCTCAAGTCTTTGAGAGATGAAGTGATGTGGACATTTCGAAGTGACAGCTTGCAAGGCATCAGAGCCAAGCAGTGGGGGGAACGGCCAGAGTAGGTGAATTTCCATGAGATGCTGCCATACTGCGTTGTATGATATGAAGGCTCTTGAATGCATTCATGTAAAGTAAATATATAAATAAATAAATGCATCACTATCACCAAGGGCTTTTTCTGATATTTATCAGAGGGACATGCTGTGTTTTCCTTCTGAATAACAATGCTTTTCACCACTGACAGATTCTTGTGGGATAATCTCAAAATCTTAAAGGCGAATTGAATAGATTTTCCAGCAGAATTAAAACATAGGGAGTGAAATATTACACTGTTTTTGCTGACTTACTAGCTCCAATAACTGTGAACGTCAGATATAGAAAGTTCCAGTGTGTCTCTGAAAGTCTTGGTACAGGTCTCATTTTTATAGCATAAGAATCAAGACACACTACACCATCACCTCTATTTTAATTAAAAAGACATTTCCATGCCATTGAAGAATTACTGAAATTGCTTTGGCTTTTACACTGCTTTTTATGCTGTTCTACTGGGTCTTAGTATTGATCATTTTAAGTTGCAGAGAATGTTAAAGGTCATCATGTTCTTTCCTGGAACATGGTCCAATCTATAGTTTCAGCTGCTATTATTTTAAGAACCAGATCTTGAGCAACTGAAAATTTCCTCTGACTTGTGTTATGGTAATTTGCAACAACTGAGAAACTGTTTCTTGGTGTTGCCCCCTGACATAACGATCAGCTTGGGCTAGGCTGTGGAAACTGGAGGGACAGACAATCTGAAAAGGACAGCCACGGAAAGTGCCATCTTCTCTGTTCTTTTGATGTCTTGCATTCTGGATGCCTTTCTGACAAATATGCATTAGATAGCAGTTATTGAGCTTAAAATTGTAAGAATTACTTGCAATTAAATGTTCTCTATTGCACATGTGAGAACCAAATATACCTTCTCATCCTACTGTCTACCACTCTTATAATGTTGGCACAGTGTTATAATTGGCTCTTTTTATATTTGTGAGGTAGCAATTAGATTACATCAATATTAGCTACTCATGTGCTTTGTATTTCTTTTTAATAAATACATTAGGTATTACTGTTTTTCTTGAGTGCAGCACCAAAACTGATAATAGCCTGCTCTGCCTATAGATATGGAAATAGATAGGCAGCGGAGGGTGCTCAAGACTATGTAGCATTGTTTAAAACTAGTAGGGACAATAAAGTTAGTCACTGTTTTTTCCCAGTGTGGGCTTAACTTTTGACAAGACATTTGAATAGTTCTACCAGTACAAGAAAATCATGCTGAGGATTTCATAACTGAAACTGAAGTGTAAGGTTGGGGAAAGAAAAAGAAGAAGAGGTGAGGGAGTTAAGCTATTCAAACATAAATGAAAGGAGAGAATTTAAAAGATGGGACTTGTATTCAGCATTTTCTGATGATCCAGAATTTTTTCCTTGCAGGAGAGAGAATGAAAACAGATGGGAATATTCAACGTAAAAGACTTTGGAGAAGAGATCCTTAACCTGCCTCCTCACTCCTTTGGAAATTGATATACAACTCTGGGCAAGTTGTTCTTTCTCTCCTTTGTCTCTTTCTTTGATCTCGTTTGTTCTCTTTTGGCACCATGACTTGCAAGTTCTTATAAGAGGTTATGAAAAGCAGAATTTCCCATAGCATGGTTATAACAACTGTTAAATAAATTATCTGATCTGCAAGAAGCCAAGGAATTATGAAGTGAAATTCTCAGATACTCAAATCGAGTCTCAGGGTCTCTGAGTCTCTGAGTCCCCTTTGTTAATACCATGATAGAACTGGGTGTAAGACTCTAATCAATATAGGGTGGAAAAGAAAGAGAAGTATGCATTTCTGAATTAAGTTTCAAGTGCCTATGAGGATGAAGAAATGATTTAGCTTCACTTGCTTCTGTCTCAGCTTGCACCAATGATCTGTTTAGGGTAATTCTAATCTTTGCATCTTGGTCAAAGCCTACCTCCTGCTATGCTACAAGTTTGTTCAGCACATAGGATGACTGGGTGCCAATCCACTGCTGTCGTTGTAATGCTAGTAATAATAATAATAAATCATATTAAGATTAAAACCAAAAATAAGATGGATTATTTTTGTAAACCACAATACCATTTTCCAGGTTACTGATACTAAACTGAATCTTGACAGATAGAAATCAAAATAGTGCTATTGGTTCTGACAAAGCTGCATTAGTTTACATTACATAATAGCTGAGCTTACTCAGTTAAAAAATCTTGAGTGTACAGCTTTTTCAGCTATGAATTTTTTTCTCATTTTTCCCCCAAAGAACTGGAAGAAAACTTACTGTCTATCAAGATGAGATCTAAGAAATTAAATTAGACTATGAACCAAATATATTAGATCAACATCTGTGCTCCCAGAAGAGGCTTGCTTACTGGCAATAATACAATCCGACAGCTTTAAGATCAATCATCTTTTAAAACTTTCTTCTTCTCTTTCTTTCTCTCTGTCTCTCTCTCCTTCCTTGAAGGAGCTTGGCAAAGTTTGTTTATTTGTTTGTTTGTTTGATTGTTTTTTCTACTTCAGAATTTCCCTCACTAATACTTCTACAAGAAATAGATTTGCCTCAAGTAGCTTACATTAATCTGGAACACAATAATGAATAAATATTTGGAATAAATAATGCATAGTGTATAAGTCTGATAATTATACTAATGATGATTGAGGATGATGATTGGCTCTTTCACAAACAGGGAGTGCTTTTTTCCATTGATTTCAGCAGCCATGGGATACATGATTCAAACCTGGGTGTTTTCAAGTCAGCTTTTATTGGACCTGATTTTCTCCAGATCCAAAGTGAAGGTGAGGAATAAAGGCATGAGGGAGCTGCAAATTCAGGCCTGCCCGCAGAGGAGGAAATGTTGTAGAAGCCAATGTTGGGAAGAAGCTGCTTGGCTTTTGGTGAGTATGTCAGGGGTGATCTGGAGGACATTTCAAAAACTAGTGGTCCATCTTTCTGCCAGAGCATCATCGCTTTGAACTCTGACAGAGAGGGGACAGTGGCTTCATTTTCCTTTTGAGGAATGCTTGTCTCAGGTCACTTCACTCAGAAATTCACTCACCCTCGAAAATTCAGGGTACCAGAACTTCTGTGCACCAGCTCTTGATGTTATGCTCCTCCACTGTGTTTTTTAGTTCTGGCAGCCCTCCCAAGTAGTCAAACACATTCTGTATAAACCTGGTAGGTGTTACAGTGAGTGGTGGTCAGACTAACACCTGGATGTCTCTTCTGTGGTGGTCGGTTTAATGCTGTAAAGTTTGTGGAGCTCCTGCAAGTGCTGTGGAAAAGATTGTGCATTACATGGCATGACAACTATTTTAAAAGTCTGCTTTGTCCCAGATTGAATTCAGATGGTTTTGAAAATCTTCCAGATATTACAGGGTTGACATTGAACTGATGTGCTCCGGATCAGATCCATACAAAAGGAGTGCAAAAGGGACTTCTTCAGAGAGGTACACAGATTTATCCACAGGGTCATAGCCTTTGACAAGCCATATACATCCCATATTTCATAAATGCTTCAGCGGGACTATTCACAGGAGGAAAGATAATACAATGATTTGCCTATATAAGCATGGCAGACAGACATGCAATGTGCAGCTGGAGAGCGATAAGGAGATTGATTTCTTTTTCCTATTCCTTTTCCCTTTACTTCTCATGGATGTCAGTGTCAGTTCTGTTCATCAGTACAGACCCTCCTTTTCCTATATGGGGGCAAATTTTCCAATGAGCCTGAACCTGCTGATGAAGGTGAACATATTTAATCCTCTCCCTGTTTAAAAGAGGACTGATTTTTCATGAAAATCTGCTCCACGTTGGTCAAGTTATTTCAGTATTTTCTGTTTCTGTCTTTCTTTATATTCTTCACCAAGCTGAGGCTAAGAACATTGCTCTGTGGTACAACTTTCCTAATCAGCCGGTAAGTTTGGGAGATATGTGTCACTCAAAACAGGTTGCTTTTCCAGCCAGCTTTTATTGCTGTGCTAGATATGGCATTAAACACTTAACTACCCGCAAGATTTCTGTGCCATCTCTGCTTGCGTTTAGGCTGCAGATGAAGCAACGCCAACACAAGCACGATAAATTGGAGGTTTCTTCTGCCGAGGACTTGCACACACGTACACACACTTCATTAGCAGGAAGATAAACAAAACAAAACCCCACAGCAGTTCCAGGGAACGTGTCGGGAAATTGCTTCAGAGTGAGAAAACACCTTCCACATCAACTCCGGGGAGGTGCTGCCTGGCCGGTCCCCCCTCCACCCCCGTTCCTCTCCCCCTCCAATTTTTGCTGTTGAGCACAACAGAAGGAACCTTAGCTGGGAGTTTCAGGGTTTTTTTCATTTGTTTCCTCCAGTTTTATATTTATTCAGTTATTTTTCTTTTTGCTGCTGAGGTGAGCTAAGATGAATCTTCATTTTTCGAACATGTATTTTTATATTAGTCCTGTCTGTGAGTGCAAATCCATTGATTTCAAAGGTTGTAAATCAGAAGCAAATGAAGCACAGGAAAAGAGAGTAGCAACAGCTATGAGGCTCCTTCATAAAGCAACATTTGTGGGCTTAAAGTGGTGGAGGAAAATAAAGATTGAGAGAAGCACACATTAGAAAAAAAGGAAAAGGGGAAAAAACAAATGGTATGTTAAATCTGATGAGATAAAAATAACACCATATTGCTAGGTCTTAAGTGTATTTCTTTGGGGAGATTTTGGAAGGATTGAGGCTGGAATGAATAATTCCCTGATTTTCAATGAATAATTTTCCATATGGATTATCAGATAACTATTTTGTTTGTAGACCTTGGACAACGTAATGTTTGTGTCCTCTAGAATCTTCCCTCATCCTTGTCACCTGCAGTTTCAAGCGACTGTAGAAGACGAGCTCACTGAAACCACATTTTTTTCCGCAGAAAATTTTTGTTCATAAAATCTTTAATACATGTGTCACTACTACCAAGTTAAAATGTTTTTACACATTACTTAGGAAACAACATAGCAAGGTAGGAACACTACCTTTTCTGGAAAGATCATCCACATATAAGATTGTATTTGTATAGAAACTTTCCTGTTCCTTTTTTCCTGTACTTTTCTTTTCCTTGCCTTCCCTCCCCCCACGCTAGTGGGGCTGGCTCTTTAAACTGGGCAAAGTAGCAGCTGTGCTCTTTTTTTTTCTTTTTTTTTTTTTTTCTTTTTTCCCCCCACTGTATCCTGGTGACCTGTTGCTTTCGGTCCTCTTCTACCTAGTAAGTACTGTATTTTATGTTGTGTTTTTTTTTTTCCTGTTATTCCTTGGAGTTTCTGTACAAATGTATGAATATTTGATTGCGGTTGTTCTGTGATGAGATGAGCAACTATGTGATGTATTTTAACTTACTGAAGAAGCCTAACTTTCGTTTAGGGTGAGAAAACTTTTTGTTTGTTTGTTTGTTCTTTAAGTTTTAAAGACAGATAGTATTTAAATGTGATGTATAGTGTGGTTTCTTTAAACAGAACACTGAAATAAGAAGTATGGATTTAAGGAAATGTATATTGAACTTTTGAAATAACCTTGCAAAATTCTTGAGATGTTTGGTGGTTTGATAGGTATTTTTAGACATACCTGTGCTTATTAGGTAGGCTTTTATACAGATATATATGGTTTCAAAGGCTTTCTTTGTCTTTATTTTTAAACTTCAGTTGCTTTGAAGATGTTTCTTCGCTCTTCCTCTTTACATTTCACTTTAATTTGGGCTTACAAAAGTTTATGCCTCTTATCGCTCAAGTCTCTTTCTCTTCCTTTGTAATTGTTCCCCTAAGCTTATACATAGTCCTGTGTCAGGAGTAGGACTCATCTGACTTTACAGCCTGAAAACTTGAGATCTTAGTTATATATATATTCTTTTTTTTTCTTTTTTTCTTTTTTTTTTTCTGAGTAAGGTCAAATATGGCTGGGAAGTGATCTGACTTTTCTTTCCTGTGAATATTTTTGGAAGTGTTATGTGAGCGTCTCATAGGTTAATAAATTACATAACTAAAAAGAGCTAAAAAGCAAAGAAATGATCAAATCAGAGAGTCTGTTGTTACAATCTCATCGCACAGATAGGTAGCACTTAGTAAACAAGAAATCTATGGTACACTATTATTTGTTTTAAATCCAATGATTTTCAGGTATGCGGTTAGTCTCCACAATTAAGAAAATGCCTTTCTCCAATTCTATATTTTAAAATAAATACCCCCAAGATTCACTTTCATCTGAGAATTAACTCTGATCATGTAAGTTTGATGCTTTCTGAGTCTTACTGCTGCAAATGTATTTACATCACAAATAAAGAATTATAAATTGAGGGTTTAGAAAGAACTATTTATGCCAGAGGAGTCAGTTCGGCAATGTTTTATGTTTCCTATAAGGTCATATTTCAGAGCCATTCAGTCTGAGTCTTTGTCGAGCATTGTATTTTGTGTTTGCATGTGGCAGGGTGTCAGATGTTTACACCGCTACCCTTTTCTTCCCACTCCTCCCTCCCCGCAAAAAGGTGGGATTAAGGCTGTGATTTATTTAGCCTTTATTTAGATTTACACAGTGATTTAGTTGGTTAGTTAGTTCACTGGGAGGCTACCCCTTCAATTTTATCACCTGCTTTTCCTTCCAGTTTTGTAAACTTAGTATTGCCTGAATACTGAAAGAGTTTTTGGCATTTAACGTACAGAAAACTGAGCTTAAAATGCTATTACCATTGTAACAAACCAATAAATGCTGAAAAATTAGCTTAAAAGGCTGAAATTATGCCCGTAATTTACATACGTTTTCTTTCTCTTTGTTAATAACAGTGGTGATGAAGTGCCATCCTTAACTTTGGATTGCCCAGCATCTGTTGGTTTGTGGCACAGCCCAACCTTCATGTTATTTAAATGTATTTTTGTGCATCAAAATATTAAATCATGCCCTGGGGATTCAATTCAGCAGCCAAGACTATGGTCGTTGTGGGGTTATAATTCCTCTTCTGCTCATTTTATGCTCAAACACCTATCTAACCAGTTTAAGTTAAAAAAAAGGCGGGGGGGAGGGAATCCAGAGGATATTTGAGGAAATATTATGGAGGCAGGGTTACAGATAATTTTTTTTTCTTTAAATTTTTTAGTTACTTCTCCAGTGCAAGGATATTCTGAATTTCTTGCAGCACTTTATGTCAGGGCTGCAAGTGGCAGGGAGTTAATTTGTTTTTGGATTTGTTTTGCTTTTCTTTACAACATGAACAGCAAAAATATATGCATGTATATAAGGTTTGTCAGCTGAGGAACACTGACAGCTGAAATCAGTTTTTATTAGAAGAAAAGGGTGGCACTAATGCAAGAAGAAACCCACTACAAATCTTCTAAGCCTTCAAATAGTTGCAGATTACCACCAAATCAAGATTCACTGTTCTCAGTCACTGCTATGACTTCATAGGGTATTTACACAGGTTGAAACAATGATAAATTCAATAACTCCATTTTTAAATGGACAAGTTGAATTGCTAAAATTTGGATTAAAAATAATATTAAAAAGTAGTGTTTGGGGGAGGATATGTCTTTTTTGATTGGTTTTTAGGATTCAGAGAGGACATTTTTCAAAAGAACTGAGATAGCCTATTTACGTGCCATTTTTTGAGAAATGGTTTGTGCTCAAAACTATCCTATTGGCAGCTATATGAGCTGAAATTAATTATTTCTTTAAAGGAAAGCAAAAGTTCTTATAACACCCTAGGACTTATGCTTTCTGGGGAAAAAGGAATGATGATACAATGTTGAAGGCAGTAACAAATTGGAGTTTTTCACTCCAAGGATTGCTTCTTTTGAATGTTTTTTCAGTCTTGCTCGCCAAAACAGGCTACATCAGCTGGCTTCTTCTCAAGGCAGCTTCTGATTTTGTCAAGGGGAAGAATATGCCTTGCTGAGGTTAAGAAATATGAGCAATCACACTCTTTCTTCACATCCTCTGTACTTATTCATGTCTCTTCCTCCTAATTTTTCATCTTTCATACATGGCCTGGAGCAGAATCTCATCTATTTACACTAATGGGAAAAATATTGAAAAATAGTAGATCCTTCCCAAGCTCCATTTGCTAAGCAATATGATGCATGTCAACGAAAGGTGCTGACAGCATCTCATAACTGAGGTCTAGGGAATGGTTCCCCAAGCAGCGTCAGGCCCGTTGCTCAAAGCTCATGCTTAAAGTAACTGCTAAAGAAGGACGAGTGAGTGGGCACGTCCCTGACCAGGCTGGACATCTGCATGCAAGGAGCTGGACTGCACGCCACCTCCTTCTCTTGTGCTGAAGTTCCTGCATGAGTGATGCCTGAAGCTTTGCAGTCAGAGAGAGCCCCTTGGGAACCCCAAGTACTGAATTATCTTTAGGTCTCCTTAGTATTTCTGAGCAGCCAAGACATGCGAATAAATCACAGTAGCTGGTAGAACTGCTTCAGGGTGATGCCTGCAGTCTCCTGAGGCATCACTGGTGTAATCCTGTAGTTACAGATACCATTGTTTCACTGCATGTTGGTTCGGTAGACTCGATTTCCTTATGACTGATGCTTTTGCTGGTCTTGAAGCACCTCTTAGTGAGACCCAGCTGAGGTCTGTTGATCTCTGAAGCTGTCCAAGGCTATACCACTCATTTGCATATAGAAATGTGCTTGGCTGAAAGCTACCAATCCCTCTTCTGATGACTCAGAAGAGCAGCAAAGGGAGTATATTTGCCTAGATTTATATAAGAGAAAGTCAGCAAGGGCCAGTGTGACACACAAAAATATACACAAAACCAAATGTGAAAATAAGTCCTGGTTTCTAACACAGCTACATCCAGAAGAAATAGAGAAACAGACTTGAATGACTACGTTTTTCATCCTGCTTTTGCTTTCCAAGGTGCTTTTCTGTTAAGTGTGTATGATGTACGTAGCATAACTGTCCAAAAAAAAAAAAAAAATCCAGGCCGTTGCTGAAAACCTGCAATTCCTGCTGAAGCTGGTGGGAAATGCAGCTGCTAAACAGTAGCTCAGCTCCTTGAAGGGACTGACTACATAGTGAGTAATAATAAAACCATTAAAAATTGCAGCTACCTTGTGATGTCTGTATTAGGGAGATAGGTTACAATTTGTAGAAAATCAAGTTCCATTTCTTTACTGTCAGCAAAATGAGACCAGTAACTGTTGCACCCCAGTGACTATTCTGCTTGATATATAAAGCCTGTCATTTTTCTGCATTAGCTGACTCATGTGATTTTTGGTATTGTTGCCTCAGTTGGCATTATATTAAGTTTTAAGAGCCTAGTTGAAAATCTAATAAACACTTCTGTTTTTAAAGGATTGGGAATGATCACATGCAACTGTTAAACGAAAGCTAGGATCACTGAAAGAAATTGCCATACCTGTTGTCAACAGGGAACTATAATCACTGTTGACTCTGAGAGCCTGGGTCCTAATTTGGGCCACTGCATTCTCAGGAGGTTAGCAAGTAGGCAACAAATCAAGATAATAATTTATGATAAAATAAGCCCTTCCCTCAAGAATGAGTTGCATGAAGGCCTTGAGGAACCCAGGGAAAGGTCAAGTGTGCACAGCATCCTAAGGTCTCACTGATGATCTCTACTTCTGTTGTACCTTGGTGTCTTATTAGAGGGATATGTATTTGTAATATTTAGCTTACTGCAGACCAACTGCTGCTCTGTCTCCAAGATCAGGTAGAGAAAATGATTCTGTAGACTTCCATTTCTGGTTCATTAAAATAATTTGCTTACAGAGGAGTAGGCTGCTCAATTCTTTCATAATTGCTTTATGCATAGATATCTTGATCAATTGATAGATTATTTACTTCAGATCTCATTCATTTATACTTCATTAAGCAAATACCTTGCGATTTTAGCCATTTTTCAGTCTTTGGAGAGACACAACTGCTTCTTTTGAAAAAGCTGTGAAGTGTTTGTGACTCTGATCACTTTGCAGTCCTTCCAGTAGGACTTTTGCTTCTCATTCACACAGAAAGTATGATTCACTTCTGGCTTTCTCTTGTGGGGTAACGGTGGGCTGAATGAGTCATTCTAGCTTGATTCATGAAACTCTCCAAAAAAATTCAATTTTACAATAGCTTTGCATGACACTCAATGTGATCTTTTATGGTGTTTTATTCTACTAGTTTGAATTCCACATTGCACAGAACAAGAAACACTGCATCAGTTATTTCATTGATAGGTGCTGTGAACCTGCTGAGAAGCTGGAGAATAGAATTGATCTTTTCACTAATTTTCCCTTTGTATCTGTCTTTGAGGCTGGCCTCATGAAGTAGACAACCTCAGTATCATCACATAAGCTTCCAACAGCTGGAATCATCTTTGTACTATGTTTTGTCCGAAACTGTCATTATGTCTTCATCTCCTTGATAAGTTTTCCCCCTCCTTGATTCCCTCCACCCCGGTCTTTGGCTTTTTGTTTCCTCCACATTGAGTTGGAATGACCTGTGTGTATTTTGCAATGTGAACATAATTTCATTTATGCTTGGCACTTAATCCAATGTCAAATTAGCACTACTTTGTTGTAGAACAGCATATTCTTTGCATCTAGATGTGATTTTTCTGCCAAGATGTGCCTGAAACTGGGCTTGGGTGGAAGGAGGAGGAGAGGGTTGCATTTTTTGTATTTTAAAAACACTTATTTTCATATGAACTTCTTGTCAACTTCTGTTTTGCTACAGATATTCATTCCTTAAAGCAACATCAAGGGCTAGGAGCATCACCCTCAGAACAAGTAAAAGAGTCAGTGTTTACTGGTTAGTTTAGCATCCTCTTTCCAATATGGCCCAAGCCTACATTACCCAAAACTCCTGGACTCGGTGTTTCCTCCTGTTGAGGAGGAACATGAAACAAGTAGGGCTACTGTTGTTAGCAGGCTGCTGGGAACCTTTCTGATGTCTTTAGTTGGCTTTGGACGCAGCATTTCAGGTTGGGGGTATACACCACATCCTTGTGTTTATTACCCAGCATGTGCATACCTGCAGCATGGGTTTGAGTGATGCTCACACAGTTTGGAGCATTGCCATGGGGATACAGCAGTTTCCCATGGTTTCTGTGTACGGGGCTTTTGGATGCAGTCGTTTGGCAGCGGAGTAGTTTGGGAGGAGCAGAGTTTTCCGCTGTATCAGGCGGTCTGTAGCATTTTTCTGGAGGAGGTAGAGTTTGGATTTATAAAATCCATGAAAGCTAGCATCAGCCCTGTGGTTCTCTATGCCTGCGTGTTGGCTTCCTGGGAGGAAGCAGTCTCATGAGCAAGATTTGTGTGCAAGAAGGAAATAGAGCTTTGTGCAGTACTTCATGCAGTATTGTAGTTTGTTATTTTATTACTTATTATTATTTGTTTTGAAAGAGCTTTCAAAGATCATAATTTTCAGTAACTGATATTTGAAAACAACAACACCTTGACTGATTTGACTGAAAACTAAGTTGAAGCTGAATACAAAAATTATTGTTATACAAAAATTGAAAACCTAAGGTTTTCCTTTCTGTGTGTGCACATGTGTTTTCACTTAGACTGCTTTATCTTCTATTAGACTAGGGAAAAAAGAGTTTGTATCTGGTTCAGTTGTAGGTGACTTACCTCAGATATTGTTCCTTTGTGGAAAAAAAAAATGTTTACTGTTTTTACTTGGTTTTTCACTTTTGACTGCAAAGGGTATTAAAAAAAAAAAACTACTTGAAAGCACAAATGTTTACCCTATTCTTCAAAAAACTAACATTTTACTGCAAACCTTCAAGGCTACCATAGATGAAGATTGAGGGAAGCCTGCTTGATGTCCTAGAAATTTACACTGTAAGAAAAGAAATAAAACACTAAAGGCAGTGGGAGAGAGCTGAGTGTATTCAACTGCTAAAAACCTATAGGTATCATGAGTGGAGAATCTGCTTTTTAAAAAGAAATGGAATTATGCATCTAATTTCATATTTGCTTTGGAAAAATATGATTGTTAATATTTATAAGCAAATATATTTTCATTCAGTAGTCCAGGTAAGGTTCTCCTATTCTTATTCCTTTCCTAGAGCACTGATAGGTCACAAAGTTCAGACACTGATTAAACAAGATATTAACCATTTAAAAGATAAAAAGTGTTCTTTTTTCAAGAAGCCAAGCTCTTCAGAACCAGTAGGATACTAGTAAGGGCTTGTCTAGCACTAATAAGTTTGAAAAAATAATGTTGTTTTCACTGACATTCAAGTTTGGAGGGCATCTTTATTACTACCAAATTTGATCTGTGTGTTTTTACCCTATAACTTCTATTTGAGTTATGCAATATATTTTAGAAAGCTTTTAGCTTTGATTCAACAGTCACAGGCAATGAAGAATTTACCACTTCTCTTAGTAGTGTCTCTTAATGGCTAATCAGTTTGCTGTTAACAGTGTACTTGTAATTTTACTGATTTTTGTCTGTAGTTTCCAGCCATTGGTCCTCACTATCTAAAAGCTCAAATTATAGATAGTTGTCAGCTTGGGAAGTTGCTTTATAGCATTATCTTTGTTAAATGATATTGAGAGACTTTCTTTTTCTGCTGCTTTTGCCTGTCCTCAGATCACTCGCATAGCTCTTCTTTGGATTTTTCTAGCTTTGAGGACTCAGTTGCTGACCAGCCAGGCTGATATGATAGGCTGTGATAGCCCTAGGCAGGAGTAAAGGCCCTTCCTCCCCTCCCCAGCCTATTTGTCAGGGCTTTGTGCCAACCCGTTCATCTCCTGCATCATGCTGTGCGTCCATTTTCTTGACCAAACTTTGCTTACGCACCTGGCTACCTCTGGGATTGTGATAGATGAAAATGTTGTGCTACTTTTGGATTCACCCAGGTGCTTTAAGCAGTCATGAGAAAATAAATACACATTTAAACAAGCAAAACAATTGTGAAGAGAGCTCCTTTCTCCACAAATGTAAAATGGGGATAAGTGGAACTGCTGAAATACACAGATTTCTGCATAAGTGCTAAGTTATCCTACAGCTTTGTAACTCTCTCCCTCCCTGAGCCTCCCACCAGAAGTAACTTTCTTCAAATACAATTGCTTAGCAATATAATTACCACCCAATATATGAACACCCACCTTAGGGTGAACTGACCCAGTCTTTCTGTGCATTCAGATCTACTAAATCTCTTCTAACATATGCATTAGAAACACATTAAATAATGATGTGGATGAAGCTAAACCAAAGCACACAATTAATTAGATTTCATTTTCTATTGTGATGGATTCCTGGAGCTCTGTGGGCACTGACCAAAGATACATTTGCTTTTCCCATATAGGATAATTGGATTACTAGGTAGTATGAGTCTTTAATCTCTGCCGATAGAGTGAGATAAATGTCTGCTAAATACACTGAGCAAACAAGAGTAGCTTAAAGAAAGAAGTGACAAGAAATGGTATCCTGAAAACAGAGGTTTAAACAATATTAATCTGGTGATGAAAAGGGAAATGCTGTTCTGTTGTCACTTGCCTTGTTAAATACACTGTGACAATGGAGATAGCCACATGTCTACATGTTTTAACTAAAAAGATCTTTGTGTACTCACTGAATTTTGAAATGGCATCTCATTTCCATGTCTGCAAATTGCCTGTGCTTTTGGGGGAATAGGTGTCTAAAAATATTTGGAAATCATTTTCTGTGAGGAACTCTTAAATGGAGCTTGGAAAACAAGCGGCAATAGCTTTTTGCAGGGTAGAAAATGGACATCAGCTTTTCAACCTGTTTTCAGGAGCAGAAATAGTATGTGCATGGGGGTTTGGGGGGATTTTTTGTTGTTGTTGGTTTTTTGTACAGGCATACCTCGTTGTACTGAGCTTTGCTTTATTGCGCTTCGCAGATATTGCAGTCTTCACAAATTGAAGGTTTGTGGCAGCCCCGCATCAAGTAAATCTATTGGTGCCATTTTTCTGATGTGTGCTCACTTCATGTCTCTATGTCACATTTTGGTAATTCTTGCAATATTTCAAACTTTTTCATTATTATTGCATCTGTTATGATGATCTGTCATCAGTGATCTTTGATGTTACTATTGTGCTTGTTTTGGTGTGCCATGAACCATGCCCATATGAGACAGTGAACTTAATCGATAAATGTTGTGTGTGTTCTGACTGCTCCACCGACCGGCCGTGCCCCTGTCTCTCTCCCTCTCCTTGGGCCTCCCTATTCCCTGAGACACAACAATATTGAAATTAGGCCAATTGGCCTAATGGCCTACAATGGCCTCTACGTGTTCAAGGGAAAGGAAGAGTCGCACGTTTCTCACTTTAAATCAAAAGCTAGAAATGATTAAGCTTAGTGAGGAAGGCATGTTGGAAGCCAAGATGGGCTGAAAGCTAGGCCTCTTGTGCCAAACAGCCAAGTTGTGAATGCAAAGGAAAAGTTCTTGAGGAAATTAAAAGTGCTACTCCATTGAACACACGAACAATAGGAAAGCAAAACAGCCTTATTGCTGATATGGAGAAAGTTTTAGTGGTCTGGATAGAAGATCAAATCAGCCACAACATTCCCTTAAGACAAAGCCTAATCCAGAGCAAGGCCCTAACTCTCTTCAATTCTACGAAGGGTGAGAGAGGTGAGGAAGCTGCAGAAGAAAAGTCTGAAGCTAGCAGAGGTTGGTTCATGAGGTTTAAGGAAAGAAGCTGTCTCCATAGCATAAAAGTGCAAGGTGAAGCAGCAAGTGCTGATGTAGAAGCTGCAACAAGATATCCAGAAGATCTAGCTGAGATAATTGATGAAGGTGGCTACACTAAACAACAGATTCTCAGTGTAGACAAAACAGCCTTATATTGGAAGAAGATGCCATCTAGGACTTTCATAGCTAGAGAGGAGAAGTCAATGCCTGACTTCAAAGCTTCGAAGGACAGGCTGATTCTCTTGTTAGAGGCTAATGCAGCTGGTGACTTTAAGTTGAAGCCAGTACTTTTTTACCATTCTGAAAATCCTAGGGCCCTTAAGAATTATGCTAAATCTACTCTGCCTGTGCTCTATAAATGGAATAGCAAAGCCTGGATGACAGTGCATCTGTTTACACCATGGTTTACTGAATATTTTAAGCCCACTGTTGAGACCTACTGCTCAGAAAACAAGATTCCTTTCAAAATATTACTGCTCATTGACAATGCACCTGGTCACCCAAGAGCTCTGATGGAGATGTACAATGAGATTAATGTTGTTTTCATGCCTGCTAACACAACATCCATTCTGCAGCCCATGGATCAAGGAGTAACTTCGACTTCCAAGTCTTATTATTTAAGAAATACATTTCATAAGGCTATAGCTGCCATAGATAGTGAATCCTCTGATGGATCTGGGCAAAGTAAATTGAAAACCTTCTGGAAAGGATTCACCATTCTAGATGCCATTAAGAACACTTGAGATTCATGGGAGGAGGTCAAAATATCAACATTAACAGGAGTTTGGAAGAAGCCGAGTCCAACCCTCATGGATGACTTTGTGGGGTTCGAGACTTCAGTGGAGGAAGTAACTGCAGATGTGGTGGAAATAGCAAGATAACTAGAATTAGAAGTGGAGCCTAAAGATGTGACTGAATTGCTGCAATTTCATGATAAAACTAATGGATGAGGAGTTGCTTCTTATAGATGAGCAAAGAAAGTGGTTTCTTGAGATGGAATATACTCCTGGTGAAGATGCTGTGAACATTGTTGAAACAATAACAAAGGGTTTAGAATATTACATGAACTTAATTGATAAAGCAGCAGAAGGTTTTTGAGAGGATTGACTCAAATTTTGACAGAAGTTCTATTGTGGGTAAATTGCTATCAAACAGCATCATATGCTACAGAGAAATCCTTTGTGAAAGGAAGAGTCAATCGATGCGGCAAACTTCATTGTTGTCTTATTTTAAGAAATTGCGACAGCCACTCCAGCCTTCAGCAGCCACCACCCTGATCAGTCAGCAGCCATCAACATTGAGTCGAGGCAAGACCCTCCATCAGCAAAAAGATTACGACTCGTTGAAGGCTCAGATGATGGTTAGCATTTTTTAGCAACGAAGTATTTTTTAATTAAGGTACATACATTGTTTTTTAGACATAATGCTATTGCACGCTTAATAGACTACAGTATAGTGTAAACATAACTTTTATATGCACTGGGAAACTAAAAATTTGTTTGACTCGCTTTATTGCGATATTCGCTTTATTGTGGTTGTCTGGAACCAAACTGCAATATCTCTGAGATATGCCTGTAGTTGTTTGTTTGGTACTAAAATGTAAAAAGAAATATGACAAAAAACTAAATATCTGTACAACGGTGGTATTCTGACTTATCACAATGAATGGTAACTCATTCTACCAACTGCCACCCTAAAAACTAGGCCAGCCATCCATGCCTAGTCATAGACCTGCACTCAAGCAGAAACAAAGCATGAAGATAGAGAAAAGATGGGGTTTGCTGTGTTTGGTAAGGGAAGAATAATAAACAGGGGTTGTGCTTGTTTGAGACTGGAAGCAATTTCCTGTTGAAGACGTCTTCTTCTGACCTGTAATGTCAGTTGAGCTTGAATGCTAAGGCAGAACTCAGCAATGTTGATTCGCTTTTGAATACCTGAGAAGCACATGAGTGATGCCAGGCTGCAAGAAATACCTGCGCAGACCTGAGGGCCTCAGCGTTTACCTCTGCAGAGCTAAGGGGACTTCCTAAATAGCCAGAAAGAAGGATTTACCAGAGAGACAACACATCGCTGCCACCTGTCCAACTTCCCTTAAAAGCCATCTGAGTTGAGTGGCTGAGTTATTTGTGGTGCTTGGAAGACCTTTCCCTTTAAAGAACAGGTCTGTAGGACAAAACAAACAGCTTGACCTCAGTACAAATTGAGTAGACAACCTTCTGGAGCACTGATATCTCATACTCCCTGGTCAGAGCAGCTTTGGGCTGTGAATAACCTCAAGGGGTCATTTCCATGCAGGGGATCAGATCAGTGCTGATTACTGGTTCAATGCAGATAGTCAGGGCTGTGAATCCAAAGACTTATGCTTGTTTGAATACACATCCTGAATTTGCTTTGTTATTGGCAAGTCAGTAATAAAGAGCTGACATCTGCCCTGGAGGCTGACTTGCCCTCTTTCTGGGTCATCTCATGGCTGTAGGATTCTGGGAAACATGTAAATGTGCCCTGAACTGTTTCAGAAATGCCAGAGAGGTCAATCTTCTTCCCTTGCCGTTGCACTACAAAATGATTGATGCTTGGCACTTCTGTATAATAATACAATATTTCCAAAGTTTATGGTCAATAAATTTTTGTAATTAAAAATGCTTCCCAATGCTGTTATAGTTCATACTTCCACTTCAACAGCTTCTCATGCTAAGAGAATGTAAGTTTTCATGCTACTTTTTCCTTTCAAAGAACAAAGATTTTGAAATCTCTTTTAAGCTAGTACATGTTAAGGTTATTATCTCCTTCAGTTAGTGATATCTGCTGTAGTCAAAAGTGATTTTATGTGAATATTCTATGATTGACTCTGCTAAATAGTAGAGTCTGTGATATTAAGTTGGTGTCAAATAGCTATTCTCAGTTTTCTTATTTTCTTCTGAGTACTGCTGTTATTTAGGCACGTACTTTTTTTTAGTGAGGTATACCACAAAACTGGCTTTTTGAGAAGGTATTTTTCTTGAAATGTCTTGACATCTATGATCTAAGCCAAAGTCCAGTGCAGTCCAGATAAGTCTTCACTGCCTGTACAGAAGTTAGAATGAAAGCTTAGGGCAAAGAGATGCTGTAAGAGCTGTCATGTTCCTCCAAAACAGTATTTGTAAGGTTGATGGGGTTTTATTTTTTTCTTCATTTTTCATTTTTGCTGGTGGTATATCTTTTTTCTGACATAGGATTCAGACCACTACTTTAAAATTACTAATAGAGGACTCCATGCCTGTTTTCACTGAAGTGATGACATGGGTTCCTCTCTTGAACTCTGCAGACTTCTAATAGTTGTTGTGAGGAATGGAAGTAGAGTTCAGAGACCAAATAAATGTGATTTCCAGTAGTAGTAATCACTAAATATTCCAAAAGCTCAGCTTAGGCCTCCAAAAACAAGCTTTAGAAGTGTTAAAGAGCTTTTATTTTGCTTTTCAACTTTCTAGCAGGCTTTTGAGACTTTTGGATATGTTTAGGAAAAATTCTGTCTTTAGGTTTTTCCATGCAACTATGAGAATTAGCAGTCAATTCTGTTCTATAAGCAAAACTACCAGAACAGTGGGATAACTGGTCTCCAGATAACACTCCTGAAAATGGGTAGATATTCTGTAGGTCCTGTACCATATTTGCTAACCCAATGTGAGTACATAAGACACCTTAGAGGTCTGAAATGGCATTCATATTACTATTTCTGGGAATAGCATTCCTGCCTGTTTAGGGATGCCTGGTCTCTGCTAGGTTTGGCAGTGATGCAATGATGGTGGAGAGACAAGGAAAAACTAAATTAAAAATTTGGAGCTAAGACAGGAGGAACATGCCAGTGATCAAGCTATCAGACTTTGTTTGACAAGGAATTTATCTTGCCTCACTTTGGCCATCTAAAAGACAGGTAACAAGTCTTACCTAACTATCTAGGGTCTTTCTGAGAGAGTCTTCAGAAAGTAATTTCTCCTGTCCTAAGAAAAGTGTCTACAAAATTGGAGGACCTGTGAGCATGCAGGGCCGATCCTAACCTATCTCTGCCTCCCTCACTAGTTGGCTCTGCAAGACTAAAATTATTACTGAACATACATCTTTGCTATTTGTTTTTGATAAAGCTTTCAACACTTTTCTTCAGTCTTTCCAAGAGATGACACAGGCCCTCTGCTATGTCCTGGGGCCTTGCATCTCATTTCTGTCATCCTTGTGCATGCTGATGGGCCTCGATGTAGCTTTTCCCCCCAGAAAAATGTAGCTCAGCTTTCTAGACCTGTCCAGTCCTGTGCAATAGTTCAAGTCTTGAAGTTCTTACTTTTCTTTTGCCTTCTGTAATGGCCAGGACCATATTTTGTGCATTTAGGCAGTGCTTCAAGCCTCCTGGTGTTCTGGCACCCCGTACTTATGACCTATTACCAGCTGCCATCCCTCTTATGAACTGACATGCAACAGTCTCCTATAGGGAAAATCGATGCTTCCAAACTCATCCATGGATGCCAGGGATTAATTTAGGCACAGAAAGCTAGTTCATAAGGCGTCCTCAGTGTTAGTGTATACAAATACTCAGGTAGATTTGCAGCTTTTGAGGAGTTAGTTTTAAAGGAGGGAAACATGGCAATTGATGGTCAAAAGGAGACTGCATGGGAGAAATACATGGTCACTTGTAAGTTGCAACCTGCTGAAACCCAGATGGTTCTTTTAAGTTTGTCTTTTCTCTGATACGTGTTTGTTTATTCCAACAGAACATGTTTTTGTCCGGAAGATATTTTGTGTCTTGAATAAAACACACAGCTTTGCACAAAGAGCTCTCTATTTTAAACTGATCTCAGCCATTTATGGACTCGTTGTGGAAACTGCCCAAATAGAAATGTGAAGATTCTAGCTTTTAAGGACAGTCTTTTCTTTCTGACTGAGGAGGTCATCATATATTTCTTCTTTTTCCTTGCAAAACTTGCATGTTAGTACTAAAAGAATTAGGGGCCTCTTTCTGGCTGATGTCAAAGATAGGACAATTTTACAACCCTAGACCTAAAGCTACTCACAACCTTGTTGAATGAACTGTTGCTTTTTAGAACTTCGGCTTAAATAACATTTATTTTGCTTTGTACAGGTCCTCTCTTTGCATCATTTATTCTATTATAGTAAAACTGAATATCGTTGCAGAAACAGAACCACACTGTGTGAGACACTATAAACACACAGTAAGCTACGTTTTCTGTGCTGAAGAGTAAGTAGGCCAAATAGAAGAGGATAAAGAGGAGAAGCAAAGAAGTAGCAGTCCCACTATAAGTGCTGCGGACCTGAAATTCAATCCTTGTTCAAGGTCACTCAGGAACTCTGCAGCAAATAAGAATTAGCCAGGCCTGAATCACCAGCCAGTATCTTCACCATGAGAATATTTCTTCCAGAAGCCTGCATTGGTGTGTTACGCTTGACATGAGTGTTAACTCCTGGCACTTCAGTGTTTCAGTTTTGCTGAGGCCACACTGCAGTGAATCTGCACCAGACAGGAGCTGCCTGACCCAATACTAAAAGAATAGAGCCTCACTGATTAATACCACCAGTGGTTGCTCATGCTGCTGATTGAGGTGAGGGAGGTCTCTTGTCTTTTCCGAATGAATAGCTTGAGGAAATATTTGCCAATACAAATGTTCCTATGCTTTTTCTGGATTTATTTGTTTGAGGTAGAAATCAACTGGCCTCATGCCAATGCCTGGAATGCGATAAGGCTGGAGAGCATGGGATGAGGCAGATGTTAAGAGAAAGTAACAAATCTAGGTGGACTCATACAACCAGGCTACTACTGCTGTTATCATTATTATTATTGGTACTAGTAGGGGCTGAGTGTTTTCAGAGTCTGGGGCTCAGCCTCCCAATTATAAAGGTTCCTTGTGGTTTCATCTGTGGGACATGCTTTAGCACTTTTTAGAGGCACACTTTCTTTTCGTGATCTTAATGTCTTTCTCACCCATTGCCTGCTCGTTTGGGAGAGGAAAAGAAAAAAAAAACAGGAATAAAACGGTGCCTGCAAGCCATATGGCTTTGTGCAGACATCGAATTACCGCTGGATAAAGTTACTGGAAGAGGCCACCTTGTGGAAGCCAATAGCACAACGGTGCACTTCTGCTAACCGCTGGGTCTTGAGCAAAGGGACTTTGGTCGCTGGAACTGATTATTAGCTATCGCTGAGCAAGGGAAAAAAAGCCCCCCGTTTTGGAGACCTCTGTCAGTGTAGCTTCATAGGCGTGCACCCACACATGGTGCTTAATTTGTAACATTTAATCTAAAGGATGCAAATAGTCTGGAAAATATTGCAAAAGAGACTATTTCCTTCCCTCTCTTTCTCCCTCCCTCTCCCCTTTTCTCGTACCCCAACTGCAAATTGCCCAGTAAGTTTTGGGAGCCTGTTTATTTGGACTGGATTTTAGAGTAGCAGCTTGTCACAACATCAGCAATGACTCTCCAGGCTTCTGATTCACTGTTTCTGTTTTCCGGTACTGCTCACCTTTGCTTCTGGGTCCTCTTTTCCCATGCTCTCAGTGCTGCTAATTGTCTATTCAGTTTTTATTCAGTAAAATGACTTTTTTTTGCTGTGTACTCAAAGTCATTTTCCTGCTTTTATGTGATGGGGGGGATCTGGAACCCATAAATACAGAGTAGCTGCCATGTACCAGAAGTAACATTAAGAGGGAAGTTGATAGAAGGTCCTGTAACACACAGCTCTTATCAGGTACGTATGCAGCCACACATGCATAGAGCCACACTGTGGAGGTAGGTATTGGGTACAACGACAATCTGGGACGTACGCAGAGACGTTCCATGTTTCTACTCACTCTTTTTCAGAGGGAGTGGGTTTCTTGTACCTCTTGTTTTCCCAGGGAGCTGTGTTTTACCATTTTGACACATCCTGTGTGTGACCATGGCTAGCAGTCAGGGCTTGACTTCAGTAACTGAGAGGAGGCAAATAGCTCATACGTCATAGAACGATGTTTTAACAGGCTGGTAGAGGGCAAATTGCAATGTTTGTGTTCGATGTTTTCTTTATCAAAACTGAAATGTAAAATACTTGCAATTGGATTAGTGCAAGACTATGTTCAGAACCTAAAAAACAAAAACATGTGGCACAAAGTATTCAGTGTTCTTATGTGTTTTATTCCTCTTGGAAAGAAAGATTAGAAAGATCAATCCAGTTAGAAATACATAATCCTGTGCAAAAAGGTTAAAGTGAATGTGTGGTTTTGATGTTGTGATGTGTTTTTTGCTTGTGTGTGTGTGTTTTTTTATATACTTGAAGTCATCATAGAATAGCAGAGAAGGACTTGGATTTAACTTGAGAGGAAACAGATGTCACACGAGCTGGGAATAAGCTTGGTGGATTTCCATTTGGGTAGGCAGAGTCGAGTTGCTTTTAGTGTACTGAAACGAGGGTCGAGTGATTATATGACATCTAATAAATTAAAGGAGTAGTAGTCTGTCTCCTGAGCAGCAAAGTATTCCAACAAAATGCAGAAAAGTGGGCCAGTAACGGGGCAGAATCTCCAAAAGAGGGAAAGCAAACAAAAGATCTGCTCAGTCAAGGAAGCTGACATGTAAAGGTTATTGATGCCTCATCGCTGGGGGAGGACCAAGGATTGTTAGTCTGAAAGTGTCCTATGTTAACACGGCCTGTAAATCACTGTTTTCTCAATTAAAGGAGTAGCAGGCAAGCTAGTGTTAATGTCAGATTTATGTTAACATGCGCCCAGAAAACCAGTACAAGGTAACAGTGTTTGCATAGGGTAAACAGATTTCTGGCCTGCTTGCTGCTTTTGATTATCCAAAATCATGTATGCAGAGCTGTGAGTTTGTATTTCATTGTACAAGCCAGAGGGTAGCTTTCTTGTGCTGAGAAACCAGCACTTTTCAATAAAGTACCAGAAAGCGCTTAGAGCCAATTTTCCCTGTTGCTTGGCACAGGGGTAGGGCCTGCCCTTTGCAACAGCTTGTTTCTTTGGTCTGAATCTTACTCACTTACATGTCTACTCATTCCCAGGGCAGTCTGCTTAACTCTGCCAGGAAAGTGTAAACTTAACTCTTGGTATGGGGAGGGGAATGTGTGTGAGAAATCTTAGATGAAGATTAGTAACTTTTTTTTTTTAAAGAGAGCTGTTAGTGCCTTGATCTCTCAGCCCTTAATGAAGCATGGTTTGTTTACAGCTAATGAAGCTGAGAGCAGCCCACTTTTAATCTGAGGCTAATTTTCATGGGCTCAGCCAAAACCTGTGCTGCCATGAAGAGTATAAGTGGGGCCTGACTGAGAGCCTGAGGTTGTTCTGTCCTTGATTCCCTCTTGTCCCTTCCCATTGCTAGAAGATATTTCTTTTCATAATGAAATGAGATGTGAAGTGCCCAGCAGGACAGGGCCATGTGGAGGCTCTGGGCTTCTCATTTGCTGCTGCTGCTGTGCCAGGTGTGATTCAGGCTCTTGGCAACATCTCTGTGTCTCAGAGGTAGGGCAAATCAAACTTCATATACCGGTTCTCATTTTCCAAGAGTGTAGGCTTATTTTCCCACATCCCCAGGTGTAGAAATTTCTCTGGTTTGGGAACTGCTATGTTGCATCAGATCCTGCTGAAACCCTTCTGACCCATTTGGGACCAGCTTCATTAAAGCAAAGGCTGTCTCAGAAAGAAAGATAGAGAATCACTTCACTAAAAAGCATATTTCTTTTTAGCCCTCGCCTATCCTGAAATAGCAGTTTGTTTCATGGAGTGATCTGTTAGGATGTATTTCCCCTTAGAAGCATCCATCTTCCACATCCTAAGGGTACACAATGTCTTTTCATGGCAGGCAACACAGGCTCCTCCTTAGGTGAGGAAAGTAAGCAAAAGAATAAGAAATTGCTTTTTGCCTCAACTTCACTTCAGACACAACAGCATCTATAATGTTTATTTCTAGATCATCTGATATTCAGTTTTTGCATGGCAGGACGGAAGACTGATTTCTTCCCTGCTTCTCCCCAGACCATCAGTATTAATAGTCCAAATGATAAATCTAAAAAGGACTCCTTAACACCCCTCCTCCCATCAATAGCCTGTGCACACTCTGTTTTGGTTGATATAATATCTCAGCTTTGTCTAATTCAGAAGCATTTATTTTTCCTTCCATCATTCATTTTACTGCATTAGGTTAGTGGTTCAGTGGGGATTCAGTTGATTAATGACTAATTTCCATCCTATGCATGCTCAAGAGGAACCTGTACTCACAGTACTTCTCCAAAACAAGTGGTATATACTAATATTGTTTGTATTACAGTAGTTTCCTGGGGCAGAGGGAGAATCTGTTGGAGGAACATTTGGAGGTTAAACTTTTACTGGCTTAACTGGCCATCTAAATTTCTGCCAGCTTCTTTCTGTTTCTTTGTTCGAGGGCTAGAAAAGGATGAGTAAACACAGCTTTGCTGTCTTTAAAAACAGTTTTGCTGCCTTTACTGCCTTGAAAACAAACAGAAGCAAGAAAGGGAAGGGCATTTCTCCAGATCACACTGCAGATTGGTGGTAGAGTCGAGAATAGATCCCAAATCCAGCTGTTTGCTTAGTTGCTCAGATTCACACTGTGGCACATGCATCCCATCTCACTCCTGGTCTGAGCTGCTCCAAAATGGTCCATGAATGCTTCCTCTTAAACATCCAGACCAAAATCAAAAAATGAACAACCAGCTCCCCAAAATGACCAAAGAACTCCAAAGCTCCACCCAGTGCTCAGAAATGTGCATCACTTCCTAAGACTCCTGTCTTTGCAGGAAAGAAGATCTGTTCTTAGTAAATGAACTGAGCCTGAAAGTTTGCGGTAAAGTTCAGTCAGGTTATCGTAACAGCTGATCAGTGAAAGTGTTTTTGTCTGAGGGAAAGCCTTTCTCTGCAGAATCACCACATTTCTTTTACTCACAATATTTTAAGCATTTTCATGATGTTAATGTACCTATAATAACAACATAGCATTCAACTAAATATTGCAGGTGTTTTGGTAAACGTCCTTTACAAAGGATTAGCCGTTTAAATTGGTATGTCTCAGCAATTTAATTTAAATGCAGGCAGCTATTGTAGACATAAGGTCTGAATTTCATTGTTTCACACATCACAAGAGCCATAGGCATCTGACAAAGGACACTGACAAACTGACCTTCCCAGGTTACCTCCTCAGGCATCCTCCAAGGATCTCACACTCTGTTAAGAGATATTTCAGTGCAATCATAGATGCTTTTTCTTCTTCTTCTTCTTCTTCTTCCCCTTGCTGGAGAAGAACCAGAGTTAGGATTCCATTGTTAAATCAATTGGAAATAAAACTACAGGTGCTCCTGTAATGCTATTTGCAGGAAGACAGATTTCCTGATAAATCAGTCCTCTTGACACACTGTTAATGAGGAATAAACTGAGTTGTACTGTGTGCCCAGACCTGACTGACTTACTTAAACTTTTTTTCCTTCTTTTCTGTTTTTGAGTGTAAAATATGTTGGTGAGGAAGAAAGAGGAAGAGCAAATCCTAGCACAAAATAAATACATTGAATTTCTTTCTCATGCATGCATTTTATGTAGACACAGATAACTCGTAAATATGCTGATAGGACTTAATACTTTCCTTTGCCAACTTCAGTGAAGCATAAAAAAATTCCTCTAATTATCAGCAATTAAAGCATCTTGTCAAATTTTTGTGAAGTAAAATTGTGAAAGGAGATGACAGAAATGATTATACAGTATGTTGCCAACAAGTCAGGAGCAGACAAAGGAGCTGTGGTATGATGTTGAACCCCAAATATAGCATATGCAGGATTGTCACCTACTGCTGGCTTCTCCTACCTTAGACTTTGACTACATGAGTTGCTGTGTCAATGAAGTTTTAGTCAACTGTGTTGGATGGGGTGGTGTATTAGCGTGTAGCTTTTGATTTTGCGAAGTTATTAAATGCCTTACAAGAGCTGAGGAGTGTCCAGGGTTGGCTGTGATGGTTGCTGAAGATGTTCAGATTTTGTGTTCTCTCTGTTTGTGACTGTAGAGTGCACATCTAGGCTATCAAAATGGTTCTTTTGTGCTTTCATGGGATCACATCAAATGGAAAATAGTCTCAGCCTCCAAAAGCAAAAGGCATGCACTTGCCTTGCCCGCTTACTGGCATGTTACTGTTCATAGTAGGACTGGAAAAGGAGATGACAGGATCTATCCCTCAGATGTCACAGTTCACAATCCCAGTGCAAACCCACCTTCCCCAGCACTGTGATGTGAAATGCCAGGCTGTGAAATACAACAGCTGAGAAGACAGCATCCATTCCCTGTGGTTGTGCCTGTGCCGAGGAGGGTAACCTCCACATGGAAGCTGAAGTTTGAAGCTGGAGCTGATCAACTGTTAAACTACTGCAGCAAAAATGTCTATGCTTTGTCAGTGCCTCAGGGATTTTTGCTGTGACAGTGGCTGTTGGGTTTTTCCCTTTTTTTTTCTTTCTTTTTTTTCTTGCATTCTTTTTTTTTCTACCAAAGGCAGTGAGCAGGTTGTGCTGGCCCTGGCCATCTAGAATCTCTCAGTAAATGACTGACTCCACACTGAGGTATCCCATGATATCTATTTATCATAATCTTATGATATCAGTTAGAATATAGCTGTATATAAGGCACACTGGTCTCACAAGACTGTTTTTGCTCTACAGATAATGACTTTTTCACTTGGGATTTCACAAAGGCAGCACAGACAAACACACACACATATATTCTATTAAAAACAAATCATTTATTTGCTATTTCATTAGGATGTGGATGGATAATTTGCATGTCCCTAGTGATATACTCTGGCTTTCTGTTCAAAGCCTGTTGGTCTCATGTTTTTACTAGATGGATTGCTTGCTGTCAGACCTTCCTTTTCTTAATACATCTCTTTGAAAAGGTGTTCTTTGTGTTCAACACAAAGTGGAAATGGGATTTTTTTATACGCAGTAGGAGTCTCTGGGATCAAAGAAATGGTCCCTAACAGAAGCAGAGTTGGTCAGTGCTTAAAGGATTTCATGTTTTGCTGATGTAAATTGGAAGAGTGCTGCTGAAGCCAGCACAGCTGAATCAGTTTGCATCAGATGGGGATTTGGTCAGTGTATCTGAGGATGTAGTGAATGCTTTTGAAATATAAGTTAATTGGACTTTTTCTGGTGACTCTTTCACTCAGTTACACCTCACTGTTATTAACATTATTCATGGTTATCACGCTCTGTTACCACTCATATCTATATGGACCTGACTTTACAGGAATGCCATGCTTATCAATATTAAACAGTCTTTTGTTTCTATTTTTGAGGTCAAAGATAGGAGCTGAGTTGCTAGATAAATTGGCTGTTCTTTAAATATATACCAAACCCTGGCTTGTTAACACAAAGTAATTGACCAGTCAACACAAGCTGGACTCCACCGGAAATTATGTTCTTCACTTCATGATTAATTTATATAAAGTTCAAGATTGTCTGTTCGACCTTTGCTAATTAGTTATGAGGCAAAATCTCAGGCAAGTGGGTCTCTGTCCAGAACAATAGCTGGAAGCCTCTAAGGCTCATCTGAGGGCAGATCAGTTTGTGCTGTGCTAAAGGGATTCAGGTTGTGTTCTCGGTTGCTCAGGAGGGGAAGAAAATGCCCATGTGTTAGGCCACTTCTTCTGCACTCCCCCAAATACATGCAATTCACAGTGCTTAAAAGCCTGTCCACCAACTCGTTAGTGAAATCTCTATTGACCTTAGCGGTATAAGGTAAAGCCCCCAAATAGTTTTCCCCTTAATAGCATTGCATTTCTACCGTTTACAGTAAATCTGGCAAGTGCTGTTGCCTCAGGCTGCTTGAGGAAGGCAGTCCCTGATGGCAAAGCAATGAGGTGCTACGTGTCCATACATCTCACAGCCCAGTGGCTTGCGGTCCTTATAAAATGTCTGCTCACCATGTTCACATGCACCCCACCATGGTAAACATTCTGCAGGAAAACTTGCATCTTTTTCTTCCAGGGTTAGACAGTGATCTCTCATCTCTTTTCCTTTTTTATCTCCTGACACACCTCCTTCCTCATCAATGAACAGCTTTGCAGAATAGCAAGGCACTGTTTGCAAGAAAGTAATTTCATTGCAGACCATCAGAAATGGTGTATGGTCACTAAAAGCATAATGTTACATAAAGCAAAACACCAGAGGAAAAATATCATATCAAAGAGAAAGCAAAGCAAATAAAATCCGAATGTGTGTTAAAGATAAATCTTATGTCATGACCTTAAAAAAACTCCAGCTGGGATTCTACTGTTCAGAATAGCCTTCAGAAATGGTTTTCAAAGCTTAGCTGCATGTGAAAGAGGAGCAAAATAAAGTTTGATCACCCAGGGATTTGCAAACACGTTTGTGGGAGCCACCAGAAGGCCCTGTATAGATGACCTGAAAAAAGGAAGAAATAGTTTAGCTTTTCAACCAAGCAACCAGGAATGAATGTTCTGTAAATATCTGAATATCAAAGGAGGCCTTTTAAAACTAAAGCCCTACTTCACAGGATGCCAATTTAATGAACACACATCAGAGAGAAAAAAAAAATACAGGGCTGGAACACATTACTTTAGTGAGATTACTCCATTTCGAGGCCTCCATTTTTCAAAGACTCTTCTGTGCAGACTAGGGAACAAGCTCTGATTCAAACCTGGTAGTTTGATTAGTGGGACTGGAGAAAGCAACTTAGGTTCAGAAAGGACCTCGGTTATTGTTTAACATTTGAGAATGCACCTGGAGCCAGCTGCTGCTAGAAAAACAGTAGACACTTGGCATGTAATAATCCTTTCAGCAGGTTTAATGAAGCTTTGTCTCATAGCTAGTCGCTCCTGGCTTATAATTTCTTATTACTCTGCATGCTTGCGGAGTTGCTTATTGCTGAAGAAACAGAATTACTACTATTCTTAAAAACTACGATGGAGTTTGGGCCTGTTTTCTGATGTGTCTTTCCAGGTGGACAGTGATATAGGGAAGCCTTAAAAAGCAGCCTTGGGGACAGCTACCCTCAGTATAATATTTCTGTTTGGTGCGAGGAAATTACATTCCCATCAGTTCTGCACAGCACCGTCCTATGCACCAACAGTTTCCACATATCTCAAAGCTAAATGTAAGTGCAGGATGAAAAACAGACCCTAATAATCCTACTTTTTTTTTTTTTTTTGTACTTTCTGGGATGCCTTTTAAAGTAGTATGAAGTAGTATGACTACCTTCACTCCCTCTGAGTTTGACTTTGTGCAAGACGGCTCAGGGAACTCCAGATGCACCCATTTTAGAGCAAGCAGTGAAAGGGTGGTGCCCATGCCTACTGCTGTGCAAAGTTCCTGCAGATCTTACTGGAAGAGCATTTTGTTTAAGTCTAAAGCACAAGTGGGTTCACCGAAGGGTTAGACAAATTCATATCTCTTAATAGGAGCCTGGATGTCACTCCCCACTCCAGATGTCTCTGTACCACTAATTATAATAGACCAGGAAACTGCTGAGGAAAAAGATCACTCTCAATGTGTCCTCATTATTATATTTCTCAATTAGCTACAGACCTCCACTGAAGTTGGGAGACTGAACTAGATGGGGTCTGCTCTGACCCAGCGCAACGCTCGTGTTCACAATACATGTAAAACCTTTACAAAAAGTAAACTGGTTTTGATATAGAGAGTCTGACACAGGCAGGAACAATGTAACTAAGCAGGAAATATAGGAGCTGAATCACAAGTATGATGGGAGATAAAGATGAAAAAGAATTATGTCAGTATAGATCCACTGAAGGCAATGAAAATGTGCTGATTTACACCAACTGTAGTCTTTACTAAGGTAACAGTATAAAAGTATCACTGGGAGTATAACAAATGTTTCTTTCTAGACAGAATGGATTACAGCCAGCCATGGCTGCGAGTTGCATGTGCTTACACCAGGGTTTAATTTGGCACAATAGCTATAAACATGATATGGCTTAGCAAATGATTTATGTTGGCTTTGTAGGCAGCTGACAGCAGAGATCTCCCAATAAAACTGTAGCTATGAGGTACAAAAAGAAAAGCAAGTGGAATCTCAGACGGTGCAATTACCCCAAAACTATACCAACAATATTTGTGTTGTTGCACTCCATCTGTGCTAGCAAAGGAAAAAGGAGAAATACAGTACATGACTGCAGTCAGGAAGGTCCAAAGATCAGGAGTGGGAAGGTTATTTTGTCTTGTGATGATCTGCTCCCCAAGGGAGGCTGCAGTATAGAACAGCTCTTCTAGGGGTCAGCTGATGGGGTATATTCTCTCTCTATAGCCCATCAGATTTGGCAGAGGGGTCAGCGAATTTCCAGCCTGGCTACTCCTTTCCTGCAGCTGTTGGGGGGAATGGGTTTGTTCTGGGGTTTTCAGCTTGTGAAGCTGGGGAAAATCCGTTGTTCTAAGAAAAACTGCAAACTGGCATCACTGTGGTTTCCCTTGAGATCTTGGGACAGTCCCCTGTGTCCTGGAAATGGACTGCTGGAGCTGAGCTACTTGGTCATACCATCTAACTTGACCTCATATGGGGGTGTAACAACCTGGCAAATCCTGAGAAGCAGCTCTGGCCCAACAGTGCTAAAAACAACAATGAAATGCAATGTGCCACAGGTGGCTGAAGCAGTGAGCAACCTAGGTATCCCTGAAAACCAGCAAGCATGTACAAAATAACTATAGTTCATATGCGTTACTAGTGTGAAAAAGGATGTGGTAAAGAGGACCTGGGTAGCTGTTGCACCTGGATATTCTATAGGGAATTGGCATTGGCTCAGTTTTCAAGTAAAAATGGCTGATTTTCTTATTTTAAATTAGCTAGCTATGAAAAAAATATTTTTGCAAGATAAAAATTGTACAGAAATTAATTTCAAAATTATTATTCAAGATTATTTTAAATAATGTTAAAAAAATAAAAGCTGCATCTTGGATGAAAAAATTTGACAAGAGAGTACTTTGGATGTCCTTCTTGTTTCCACAAGTATTTCCTAAACTGATCGGTTACATTTTGCTTCTTTCAATCATATGAACTCTGTCTAAAATCTGAGTCAACAGACTGTATTTTTGATTCTGTCTAACAACAGACACAAAGGCCGAATCTAAAGACCAATTGGTTTCTTTCACTTCTACATGTCTGATCCCAACTGTTTATTAAGGGATTCCACTGGAACTTGAGCGATATGGAAAAACTGCATCATCTTTCTGAGAATGAAATTACTGGGAGATGAGGGATCACTCAAGGAAGTGTGGCAGGGTGTTTGTCCTGTTCTTGCTGGCCAAGGCACCTGCAGCTGGCCACTGCCAGAGACAGGACTGTGATCTAGATGACCAGTGGGTTCCCAGACTGGAACCTCTCATTTGGTGCTTTGCCTTCAAGAGTAACAACTGGAGCAAGACTGATGGCTGAAATTGCCCTCAGAAGCACAGAGAAAGCATAAAAATGATCTGAAGAACCAAGAGGAGAGTGGGTGTGTATGTAAACTGGGCACACAGGGAATGGAAGACAGCTTCCTTTGCAGACAAAGGATTTGGGTTTTTTGTTGCTGTTTTCTTTTTGTTGTTGTTGTTTTGTGTGTGTGCATGTGACAGCTTGGTAGTTGTTAACACAAAAAGGTGCAGGGAGAAGATAAATGGAGAATATTTCCAGCCATTAAAGTGCACACTGGAACATCTAGCAGTGATGTGGTTGGCATACTGTGAACTTCCCATGTTTTATCTCTGATGCGATATGAGGTCACCCATCTGCTTCTGTTCTGTAAGCTGACTGCTGCTTGTGAAAGAAATTGCTCTGTGTATCCCATCAGGACATGGCTTGAAGTATTAGCTTGCGTTGTTGACTCTCTTTCTAGCATCGGCCTTATGAGTAGACACTGCCAAAGGTTTCACACGTGGTCTAATGTGCTGTGGCATGGGAATCTGCCTAGAACAACCTTGCATGCTGTGAATATAAGGAAACATATTCAACAACAGAAGCTGCAGTTAGATTTTTCTTTTTTTCCTTTTCTGATTTTTCACTTTTGCCTTGTTATAATTGTTGTTTCCAGGCTGAGAGTTTAAGGGAGTGAGAAGGGAAAATGGGCAGGGAGAGGGAGACAGTATTTAGTACTAAACTCCTCACTTCTGATGTGCAATTGTCTCATTTGTGTTTCTCTTCTGTACGTGGAGTTTGTCTAAATGTCTCTACAGTGAAGTTTGCTAAAGACTTTCTCATATATGATTCTGTTCCCCGTGTCTACTTTGCTTGACCTGACATTTTCTGTGCCAAGTGACGCCTTAGGTCAAAATGTTAAAGCTTCAGGGAAGAGGCGGGGTGGGGGGAAAGTTCAACTGTTCTTGTACATAAAGGATTTTTTTTTCTTTCTGGCAATTAAAAAACAAAAGTCGTCTCACCATTTTGAGGAAGGTAGCAAGACCGGCATCCTCTGCAAGGTGTCACCCTGTTGTAATTCTGGAGGATGACAGTGTTATTCCAGTCTGTCTCTGGTCTTAGGGAACTAGACTACTAGAACTTTGCCAAGCTGTAATGACCTCAAAAGCACCTGTCTGCACCAACAATCATTTTACTTTTTTTAAAGAAGCTGGCTACAAAATCCTTGGAAAATTGCATCTGAGGAGGCCTGCAGCTGCTAAGTAGGGCAATTGCTTCTCTCCAGTCTGCCATGAGTCTGGAACAGGGACTGGAGAGCTTGGCACTTCTTGATATTCAATAGGATGCCAACGGAAGCAACATGCAAAAAAAGGCAGAAGAAACTTATAGAGCAGACTAGAAATGTTAGGTCCCCAGGACAGACTGATTCAACACCTCCTCCTGTATTGCAGGGCAATGTGCACACCTGACAAAAGAAGTAGCTGAAAGCGATGATACTTATTTCTCCTAAGATTTCTTGTTCTTCTGGTTACACAGAAGTAGGTCAAAACCGAAATATGAATAGGAAATCACAAAAGGGAGGTACAAAATGTATCAGGAATTCCCCGGCCCACATGTGTTTTCATGGCTGTAGTTCTGAATGAGCGTTTTCTCTTTCTATACACTCTTCATGGTCTTGAAAGAAAACCAGCCAGCCCACCACATATACATATATATGCTAGTGAGCAAACAGCATTAGGGAGAAATGAGCTGATATACATTCATTACCTTGATTAAAGGCAATGAATGTATATCAGAAGTCTGGCATTGTTTTTAATGTGGTTTTAATTTTGCCCGAGATAAACTGCCTCTCCCCGCAACCTCCTGCACTCCACAAAAATCTTTAGTTTGCAGTTTGATTAAAAAAAAAAAAAAAAAAAAAAAGAACAGCAAAAAAGTAAGGAAAAACTGTTTTAAATTACTTGGTGCTCTGCTTTCAATTAATTATCTGGCAGGTCACTATTTCCAGTGCAAGACACAGGAGAATGTGTAAAGGATTATCTTGTCATTGTGGGTGTGAGAGAAACCGTGTGAATATAAGGTGTGTGGGGGGGAATATCCTGCAATAAGAGGGGGAAGGAGGAATGGCTCCCTCAAAAGAAGCTTCTGAATTTCCTTTTATTCTTACTGTTCCCCATAAAGCTAAACTCTTTGACAGTATTCACATTATTCTCCTTAATATTCCCAGTATCATTGTAGCAGATGTTTCCATAAAATTTGGCAAGGAAGCTTGTAGCCAAGAGAGGGGGAAAAAAAAAATCATTCTTCCACATTTCTGGTTGAAAAGCAGAACCCAAGCAAGGCCAGACATGTCAGCGCAAAACACCTTTGTCTGTGCCATTGTTCAGGACTTGGGTGGGTGTTGGATCTTCATGGTGGCTCTGAATAGATATCTCAGGGTGTTTTTAGGGTTCTGTTTAAATGTTATTGTGGGGACGGGCATCTGTCAGTGATCTGCCTGTCTAAATGCAAGTCAAAAAGTAGAAAATGGGAGACTTGGGCTTTTTGCTGTGGGAACATCTATATGCCCAGTAAGGGTATGGAAAAGAGGGTGTGGTTGTACAAAGTTTTAAGGTACTGTGACTAGACTGTATCCAGTATCTAAATATACAGTTTTACTATACTTAAGTAAGACTACCATGACCTTACTACAGGAATAGCCCTCCCGAATCCATTGGGATCCTGGTCTAGGGTTCTCTGAACATGGCTGTAATACAGGCATTGAAGCAAGTTTGAAATTAGACAAAATGAGTGTATCCATCTGCAATAAGGGTGATCGTGAGCCAGCAAAATACTTGAAAAACATATATAACACTGAGTCTTTGTTTTCCTCTTTTAAATAAAAATAGACTTTTGTTGTTCTGCTTTTTCTACCTACATTTTTATTTGTTTGTTTGCACTTGCTCATTCTAATTTGGTTGTTTTTCTGTTCTGTTTGCTTCAGCAATTTTAACTTTGTTGTAATTTTACTCAAGTTTTAAGTCAACATTTTCTTGAAGTCATCAGTAACATTTGTACATCTAAGCTATCTATAAAAATCTGCACCCATTTAACTTTTTCAGAGTTGCAGGGGGTACTGCAGTACATCAGGGAACTGAACCCAGGTCTTTCCAGTCTTAAGAGTTACCTTAATCTCTCTCACTGATAAACCAATATAGAAACCAGGCTGGACAGACAGACTCTCTCCATGATGCTTGGTCAACTTTCTCAGCTTTTCTTCCTTATCCTTTTACCTTATCCTCTAGTGTCAGCAAGAACTAGAGGCTTCTTACCTCAGCAGTGTCCTACGAATCACTTCCCATCTGAGGCCCTCACGGTCTCCTTAGAATAGATGTTTTAATTTGCGGTTGCTTGTAGTGAAAAGCACTGCCTAATGCTGGCTTTTCTGAAGTACTTTTCATCTTATCAGCCTTCTTTATATTCATTCAGAGTCAGAAGTCAAATGAAGGTCTACAGATGTGAATAAAACCAACCAGTACTATGCATTAGGTCAGTAGTCAAGAAAGACTAAAGGGAAGTCTGCTGGCTACCAAACCAGTTCACCAGCTAATAGCTTTTGGCCCTGTCTGGCTGAGCCATGCAACGGTGGCCATCCTTTGCTTCTTTTGAAAAACCTATCACGGAACAGGCTGGAATTAAATAAGCAAAGTACCACAACTCGTGTCCCATATCTCCTGCATTTGAAGAGCAAAGTATGCTTATATAAGAGAACAATTTTTACTGTTCTTACACTTCCCCACTCTCAGCTAAAGATAGTAATGTTATTCTTACGGTATTTATTTATAAAGAAAATCCCCACTTTCAACTAAAGATATTAGTTATTCTTACAGTATTTATTTATAAAGAAAATTTATTTTGTTTGGGGGGATGACATTTATGCTGATTTTACCACAGCCTTTTCACTGCCTGTGTCTTTTATTATAGCTGTATTTCTTTCATTGCCTGCTGTTCATCCCCTCTTAGAAGTAAAATATTTTACCAAGCTGACCATCTGATGAAACATTTTTTCTGCTAGATTCAGAATATATTTACTAAGCAGCATTGGAGGAATGAAGGCATATAACACTTTTAGACAGTGTGCCACACTTTAAGTGTGATGGAGGTTTATGGGAGATATAAGAGAAAGGAAGGAATCACTTCCTTAGGGTGATTAAGCAGATTTTATTTACAGCACAAACTGGACACATGCAAATTGTGTATCCATTAAACATAGTGTTGCTTTAGGTTTCAGGCAGCTGGAGATGAATGCTTTGGTGTTAATTTACACCTGGCCTATAAATGTTAAATCAAGTTAAGGTTTAGGATATATCAAGTATTCTTAAATTAGAAAAAGGAAAAGGGCACAAAAAGCAGGGATGCTGCAATTATCCCTAAAGCAATGAGCATCAGAAAACTGCAAAAGTAAGTCAAATTTCCAAGATAAGTAAACTGTTTAAGGGAAGGAAATGCAAAGTTGAATCATAAAGACAATTTAAGCTCTGTTCTCTAACTTTTCTTTGTAGTTCTTTCATGCCATATAGGAACTGACGAGAATTGGGAGAAGGCAGGTCTTTGCCTGTGTCTTACTTCTCCCTTCATCCCTCTCAGACTTACTTCCAAGCAAAGTCAGCTATGCTCCCAGCTGCTGGCACTTTGGGCAGGGGAAGGGGAAAGGGTTTACGGTGTAAAGCTTTTTTTTTTTTTTTTTTTTTTTTTTTTTTTTTTTTTTAAAGAGCTGGACGTATGCTTCTGAGACCACAAAGAGGTAAACATGAAGCAGGTTGGATTTTGTCTTTTACTCAGTACCATGTGCTTTTCACACATTTTCCCTCTCCACAGAGTTCTTTGCAGGAACAAAACATGCTAAACTGTAGGAGATAAAAATCTCACAGGCTTTACAGGTTTCAATTAAATATATCTATTAATGTTATGCTCATGTGCTTATTTATAAACACAACTTATTCTTTTCTGCAAGTCATTCATGCAGCTGCTGCTGTTGTTATCAAAGTGCTTTCCTCGACTGCATATTTTATTATCAGCATATTTCTTCAGCTACTTTCCATTTGTCCCACCTTAGAAATAAAATATTTCATTCAAACGTCCATCTGATAAAATATTCCCCATTAGACATATATTTATTCAGAGAGTATTTGAAAAGTAAATCTGTATAATATTTAAGGCAGAAAGTGGTGCCAGCAGCAGTAAATTAGCGGCAGGCTAACCCGCAGGTTTGTAGGCATTCTCTTCTTGCAATAATATACAGTATGACATTGTTAGTGGCAATATACATACTCTTATAGATCCCAGCTCCAGCAAGACTTAGGCACGTGATTTTGAAAGAGTCAAGTGCTCTGGTTATCTAAACTAGCACAGGTTTAAGTATATATCTCGACTATGGAATGAAGTTTCCTCAGGGCATCTGGGGGTCTCATAAAGCCATGTCCTTTATGAGTTCCCGAGCTGTGGAAAGAGTAGCAGAGCTTCAGTTAAATACAGAAATGACTTTTTATTATCTGTTAGGATGGAATTCATTGTAAATTTAAGCATGACCTTTTTTTAATTTAGGAGAGACTGCATTTTGGATTCAGAGTTCAGCTGAATCCCAGGCTTCTCAGTAGAGCTTCTGTCTAACCCACAGGGTTTTCACCTGGGGCTGCTAGTTGTCAATGCCTACATTGCAGCTAACAGTACTGTGGATGAATTGTCCTTCCCCTTGGCTGTATAACAAAGCAGGAAGCCAATCCTGGCTTGTTCCCTGCTCCTCGCTGTATGAAAGACTCCGCACACCCCTGTGGCTGAGGCTAGATGAGTTGCTGTCGGTTCACGTTGCACAGCTTAGCGGTACACAGATTTCTGCTCTCATTCACTTATCCACCTCAAGTTTTTTTCTGCAGCTTTAGCTACATATCTTATATAAATTGGTGAAGCTGCTTGGCTTAAGTGAATGGAGATTGTGTTCCCTGAAATGCTGTAAAGAGACTTTAGAGTGACTGCAACTGCAGCTTCATGAGCACCTGTGCATCCTGAATGTGATATATACTATGAATTACACCAGAATACAATGCGCAGATTTACCTCTCTGTGCTGTGTCCCACAGGTATTTCGCTCAAGGTGCCATGGCTCACGCATTCTGGGCCTTGTCCTAACAAGTATGAAAAAATCTGATGGGCACAGGAATAACACGTTTTGCTTCCCAAAGTTAGTTAGTCCTGCTTTGGAGGTCACACGGAGCCGTTTGCTAAACAGGCACCTCACCATGTACAAGTGCATTTCCACAATCTCCTGCTTAGTGCATTGCCTTTGCTGACCAAGGAAGGCTTGAACACAAGCGGATCGAGTGCAGCAAAAAGCTACTATCATTGTACTGCTTGCTTTCAGGTTTGCTGTTATGGGCAGTCTGGTAACTGGGAATTAGTTGTGTATTATAAGAAACAAGGATCTCCTCTGTGTTCTGAGCAGCCTCTGGTAAAAGGCCTTGTTAAAGGGTAAGCTGCGTGTTTTATTTTAGCTCCTTAGATGACTCATTACACAGTAAATAAAAGTTCTAGGAAGTGAGAGAAAAATGCAAATGTATTTGAAAGCAAATACCTCACGTATGCTGCTGTTTGCAAAAATCTTTGTTACATTTGCAGAGATGGAGGGAGGCCTGCCTTTCTCTTTTCATACAGAAAGCCTTTTTTCTGTGTGTGTTTTTTTTTTTTTTTTTCCTCTGGTGTGATCTGAATTTGGCTTTCCCAAAGTGCTGAGAAGGAAGAGAGAGATTTCACCTCTTAGAGAAGCAAGGTGCCACCTGTTATCTCCCTAACACTATCTTGTCTTTATCAGAGGCAGCAGCTGCCAGTGCCTTGAAATCCGGGAGCTGGTGGAAGCAGCAGCTGGGAACTGCTGCTTCTCGCAGGCATTTCACTAGACATCCTGAGGCTCCTGCAGCCTGAGCCTCATCCTAACAAGTATGAAAAGGCTGGCAGTCACAGGAATGACACACTGCTTCCCAACGTTAACACGTCCTGCTTCACAGGTCACTTGGAGCCATTTGCTGAGCAGAACGTAAAACTGTGGCAAAGACGTAGTACGCTTCACTCTCCTTCTTAACTCCCATCTGTGCAGGCAGGAGACAGTCTATATCCCACAAATATCATTGACCTTTACTGTATGTTACTCTTAACTATGGAAGCACTTGGATGTGAGACTCTTATTGGTCTCACTCTTCAACGTGCCATGGATTATTTCTTCAAAAGGGCCAAATCGGCACAGATTTACAGCAATATCTACCAACTGGTGGCACCATAGAGGGTCTTGAGGGCAGGGTCCTGCTGCTACATGCATCAGCTGGAGTTTGCTGCCCTGGAGTCAGGGCATTTGCCTCACTAGACCACAGCTGAGAGTAGCTCCCTGGGGGGAGCAAGGTGCACACAGGGTGACCCCAAAGTGTGCTACTGTCATTGCCATGTTCCCACCTCCCCTGGTCCTATGACCAGTGGGATTTCTCTCTCCCCATACTGGTAAAGAATGATGCAGAGTTAGTGGGGCTGAAGGGATGGGGAAGTCGAATATCATATTCATGTGGTATAGTTTAGTGTGGACATACTAGCTCAGCTCTGCATGAGTTCAAGTATCCTGCTTTCCCAAATTACTTTTCTTTTCTCCATTGTATTGTCAATGCAGGTTTTTAAAGCTAAATTATACTGAAGTGCTTATTATCACTGTTTTTTCTTTATGCTGATTGTCCCAACTGTTCTCTCATATAATCTCAGAGAATGACGACTTGGCGGGTTAGATCTGCATGCCACTGGAGCGCCTTTCCCAGGAGGTATGCAGTGTTCACCTGTCTGTGCCCCTCTTAAACGTGTAATCCTCTGTTCCTGACAAATTAATCTTTCCTGTGCACAAGCACCAACTGTGACATTACAAGTAGAGGATTATGCCTGCGTGCAGGGAAGTGGTAGCAGACGAACCTGCACTTTAAGCACTTCTTGAAATTCCTGTTTCTTGCTTATGTCCTTAGTGATAAAGAATCACGAAAGGGTGAAAAATGAAAATTTCTAAGAGCAATGTAGGACAACGTACCAGATGTTGTTTAAAGGACTCTGTAAAATTTTGTTGTTGCCATGCAAAGCCATTAAGCAAGGCTCTTTTAAAAACATGGTTGGGAATGTCTCATTGAAAATGTTTTTTGGACTTTGCAGGAAATATTAAATAAAAAACACCAGTTTCGAGGCTAGGATGATGAAGTGGGTGATAAAACTTGTTGTTTTTGTGTGGTCAGCACAGAATGACCCCAGCACCTAGCCTGCTGGTGGGTTCTGACACTGCCTGCTTGGGTGTCTCTCGCTGGGTTCGGGAGGCTTATGACCTGATGTGGATGGGGACAGCCGGCCAGACTCAGAGCACTTCCTCGCAAGTGCCCAACGCCCTCAATTTTACTGCCTCCCAGTTGTGCCTGTCAACACAGATCAGACTTAACCTCAGTTCAGCTATGATTCCCCATGGGGTTAAGCCAGCAGTTTGTGATGTAGGTAAAAGTGAGGAGCCTCAAATATCTGCTCTCGGCTGCTCTTCTGAAGGGAGTTAAAGCATGTCTCTAGCCAGCCTTCATGCTCCTCTCCTCCCTCAGGCTTTCTGACCACAAGAGGTTTATCAGGACTTGCTGCAAGATGCCTGCTGCTTCTGTTACAACTTCTTTAGTTCTCATTAATTTCATGAAAGCCTTTTTTTGTCTTGCAGCCACTGCCAGCAGTTTACTGAGACAGAAGTCTCCTGAAGTGAGACTTAATGTCTCAGAAAGAAATAGTTTTATAGCATTGGAGAGTTCAGACCAAAAACATCCTTAGCTGCTTCCTTATACATATATAGGTACAGATATGGATATAATACTTTTGCACTTGATATTTTGGTACTCAGAGTTCAGACTGTAGTGTGGAGCAGCATGGCACAAATATTACTGATTTCTCATCCTTGGAGCTTTGTTTCTAGCTCTCCTGTTAAAACCCTACTGAAATACCCCAGATTGAAAAAGTCATCAATGTTTTGTACCTATACAGCAATTTAAATGAAAGAAAATGGTGATTTTACTCCATTTTGTGTGTCGAAGTGTCCATATACTATTGTTCCCCTATTCCCATGCCAGTCAGCATTTATCTCCCTTGTGGTAGGATGAAAGAAAGACTAAATACTGAATAGGTATTGGCAGTTGGTATCTAAAAGTGGTAAAAATGATTCTCCTTGGACGTCACTGAATACATAAGAGAGTAAGACTGGGGGTGCTTGAACTAAGGGAGAGGGCTCTGGCTGATGATCATAGCTATGTAGTGCTATGCAATGCAGTGTCTATAATGATTGCTATAGGCAATGAGTATAATGGAAAACCATTTGCAGTTCAACTGTCTGTGCTCAAACTGTCTAAAACATCCATTATTTGGGATGATACTTTCTATATCACTGCTGGTGTGTTTCTGCAAAACTTTGGAAAAATTCCTCATGCTATATTTTAAGATGCATTTTAATTAATATCTGCCTTTGAAATAAAAACCTTTGTTTTCAAGCAGCAAAGAGAAAAAGAAAAGCCAAAGATCATAAATATTTTTAAAAATGCTATCGTGCATTAATATATTCAGAGTTTTTTCTTAATATAGATTTTGATTATTAAAAATACAAATTGTCTGATTAATTATAAATTATAATTTGATTTATAAGATGATGTTGCATATTAAATAATGCCAGATGGTGCCATGAGGGCATTAGCTCTCCATAATAGATTCCGGATGACAGGGGAATTAAAAGAGGACAGAGTCCGGGAACCAAATTAAACAAGCAGTAAAAACTCTGCCAGAATAAAAACTGTTCCCAAAGCATCTCTCTCTCTCATTAAACATAAAATAAAAAAAAAAAAAAACGTGTTTTTTGGTCGCCTTTGAGCATTTATGATTCCAGCAGGACTCTAAAGGCAATACATGATGGATTAAATTTTCAATAACTCCATGTAACTTATAAGCTTTCTCCAGTATGTTTCCATTTGTTACTAAGGTGTAAAAAACCCTATTGTTATGTACCAGCATTTAACAAATATTTCTTTTGTTGAATGTGAGAGAAGCTAGGTTTATTACTTGTACAGATTCATTTCCCTACTGTAGCACTAGCGGCTAAGGTACATCATTTCCCTAAAAAGCATTTTCCCTTCTTATGCAGAATTAAATAAGGTTTTACACTGATTTTACAAGTAAATATAGGTTACAAGGACCAAAACATATGCATATACATGGAATAGTTCAAATACTCCTGAAGTCAATGAAAAGATTTCCTTTCCCAAAGGTGTGAGGAAAAAATAGAGTATGCAAATACACAGGTTAAAAAAGCCAGCTATATAAACATTGTACATACTTAACTTTAGACTTTTTAGTAACTTTCAGTGTTGATTGTTTATTTATTTTAAATAGAAGTTGCCTGTGTTAAATTCCATGTGAGAAAGGGGATTCCACTTCAGCCCTGGCCACAATTTCTCTCTTCTCTTGGCCCTTAGTTCTGATACCATGTTGGTTCAGTATATTTAAAAATGTATCACTTCCTATTCTTTCCTTCGCCATGATTATTTCCACCATGTCTTATATCTTAAAGGGGTATTTTGAAGTCTAAAATATGCATCTTATAATTGCATGCTTTATTCTGAGGAATATTTATTCTTCAGGTTGCTTTGTTGTTTTTTTGCCCGGTGATCTATTATCTTGCATTGTGTGCTAATGCAGTAATATTCCCCAAAGCATCCTAGGGACAGCTGATTCCCCAAGTATGCTTTCATATCCTTTAAGTTTTGAAGCACTATGTGATGTTATCTTTTGAACACCTAGAGAGACTTTCCTCTTCCATCTTGCTGGATTCTGCTCTACCAAGTATGTGTGGAAGGTGTGTAAGACATGGAAGCTGTGTAAAATAATCCTTGTTATGATGAGCGATAAGCCTCTGAGGAGCTTGAGGAAGTCTTTTGGCTTAGCATAGATTGTAAGGATCACTAACAGCTTTGAACAATTTTGACACTTTAGAATTTTTTGGACACTTATTCAGCTTCATATACCTCTGTAATAGCAGTATTAAGGAGTGAAAAACATGGAGGGCCTTGAGTGCTCTGACCATGATGGTATTGTCACTCTTGGATTTTCTTCACTACTACCAAGAAGCTTTTCTACCAATGTCACCTACCCTCTCTTTCTGGCTGCGTATTTTCTCCATGCTGCAGGGCTTTGCTGTTGGTAGCTCCCTTTGACCTCTGCACTGATGGTGCCTTCTCCCAGCCCACGCTCTGGCTGCCACATTGACTGCTGTGCCAACTTTCTGCCTTAGCTTCCTCAGTATCATAGAATAAAATCATCTTCAGTTATTTGTGTAAAGCCGAACTGACATGAGGGCTTCTTTTTTCTTTCTTTTCTTTCCCTCTCCTTCAAATTTACACAATCCAACAACTTCTTTCACTTGAATCTCCCACTACTTTGTTTTTGTGTGTGTTTCTTTTCCCTGCCCCCCCCCCCCCCCGGGGGATGCATTTTTTTCCCCCCCTGTAATGAGAATAGTGAAATACTATGGCTATCTTCCTCAAACTCAGCCTCATGTATATTATTTTGAAGTGTGATTCCTGTGCACCAATTTTTTCTTATACGTTTGTTTTTCTTGTTTTCATATATCATCTTTCTGTTGAACAATGACTGATGACTTCTAGTTGTGCCTAATATGCAATGTTTATAAATGAATCAGAAAAGCAACGTTGCACCTATTTGCATGAGAAAATAATGTAATGAAGCTGAAACAATTTTATCTCTGAAGTTCCCTGCTTAAAGTGCGCTGGTCTTCAATGTTAGATGGTATACAAAATGCTGAGCCTGGGTATTTTTGTTAAACTTGGAATTTACACTCTGTAGGTAGTTCTAGTACTTCAAAATTTCCTTTGGTACTGAATAAAAGGAAAAGTTGTAGTAACACATACCTCATAAAGAAAGGGAGGAAAAGTTTGTGGTTTTTTTTTCTTTTTTGGAAATTATCTTATTAAGCTGTCTCTTTATGATAAGGTTAAACACTGTTTTCAACTCTTTGTTTTGACTTTTATGGTACGGTTTTAATATTACAACAACAGTCTATTTAAAGATGAAATGAAGAATTTCAGTCATTAAAAAAGTCTGGTAATTCTGGCACATATATGGGGGAAAAAAAAGATTAGTTTCAGTTGCAATATTGAACTATTTCAGAAGTACTTACTGATGGAAATCTCTTCTGTTTTCCCCCCAGATTGTTCATTTTTAAGAAGTGTATGTCTGCTAATACTTAAATGGTATTTTTCACTTAGTACCCCAAATTCATAGAACTTACGTATTTCTACTCAGGCTCTGTACCACAGGCAGTACCTAGAATTGTCTGAATCACTTTATTTTCACACCATAAGCAGTTCTTGTCAACTTTTTATTAAAATATAACAAATGTCTTTCTTATTTTACAAATGAGTTCCATATCATAATTCTGAGCTCTAAGTAAATACAACTAATTTTAATCTACTCTGCACTTGGAGGGTGTTTCCTGAAGATGTCCCACCTTAAGTTATGATCTTGTAACATCTTATAAGAATCTCATAAGATCTCATATGATATAATCTGGATATGCAAGTTGTTCTAAAAAGTCCTTTATTGTACCTCAGAAGTATGCAAGTATTTACTTGTATATATGTTTTCATACATACAACTCACGTAGTCAATTTTTTAAAAGAATCAATTCTTCTTTTTTTTTTTTTTTTTAAATCTTGTATTCCAACAGCAAATAAAGTGATGGATGAGTATAATAATGCAACTGGAAGTTTAAGCAGAGTTTTCTTCTTTCTTGGAGCTTTATCTCTGTGATTTTTCCATGAACTGTTCTTTCCTCCTGCAACTTTCAGTCTATAATTTCATGAGGGTGTGAGATGACTGGACTGACTGGGACTTTTCAAATATCTTCATATTTAAAGGGTCTGAGTTATCTGGGAAAAGCAGCAGAAGCAGGAAAATATAACAACATTGGTGATCCATCATTTGATACTCTAATCCTGGCATATATTACTGAACAAATGCTCCTGCGCAACTGGAGCTGAACTGCCAAAGACGCAGTAGAAAATACAGGATAACGTCCGCAGGACAGTTCAAAGTCTTTGATTTGCTTCCTCCTACTTGCATGGTTACATATCAGGAGGAGACGCAGCCCGTATATGAGAGGCTGACTTTGGTCAACAAAATAAAATAGACTGGAGAAGACCTCTGACTGGTATTGTCAGTGCATTTCCAGATGTGCTCCTAAGGCTATTCCTGAGGTAGGGCATAGAAATGAGGAAATGAAGGATTACATATAAATGGAGACTGAAAAGTTGGAGAAGTGAAGTAAGAAGAAAACCCAGAGAGAATGATAGATACTCTGAAGGATGCTCCTGTTTCCATTTTCTTGTATTACACGATCAAGGAATCATTAAGCTCTCCAGAAGCATATTAAAACTGACTAAAGGAAATGTGTGTCTTCTGTTTTGTTTTATTTTATTAAGCGTTGCATAACAACCTTACGGCACTCCAATCTGAAGGGGGAAGGAAAGGCTTTTATCTGAACCTTGTGAACTAGTTTCACTGTAGATTAATATCACTTTTAAAATGATCAAATTTTAATCTTCCAGGACTAATCTTTTAGCCCACTAAAGTTAGGAAGAGTGTTTTATTTACTTTCTAATTGTATTTTTTGCAGAAATGTCTATGAAATACTCAAGTCTAGTTACCAGACAAAGAAAACTACTGATCCGATTTGCAGTTGTTGTCTGTATATTACAAGTAATTACACTCACTAGGATTTCTCTCCCCATGCTGCTCGATTGGTTTCATCATAGTGTTCCCTAGGAAAGGACAATTTTAACTAATTCCCCTACCAAAAAAAGAAAAATTATGGAAATGAAATCTCCATTTTGTTTAGCTCACTTTCTCAAATTTAGCATGAATTAACTTTGACTTAAAATATTAAAATGATTACACCAAAAAGAACCCAACGTGGTTATCCTAATCTGGCTCTTTTCTGTTCATGAACATTTTTGACACAATAAATCTTTACATCCGTTTAAAATTGGGACCATGTTCTTAGATTGCCCGTTCTTAACAGACAAGAAAACCTATCTCTGTCCACTTCCGAAGGCTCGCATTAGAGACAGACACAGGTAAGCTGCAAGCTAGTAAGACGCTGGGAGAATAGAAGTGTTACGCCCATGTGAAGCTTAATTGCCTGGGTTTTTTTTCCTAGGTACATAGCAACCATAGATGTGAAACTATTCAGGATAGTTTTGCTCAGTTATGTAACTCTATTAAAAGCATTGTTCTTGTGCAAAGATTGATCTAGACTGGGGCTTTAAAAACAGAAATTTGACAAAACATGAAGGATTGTTGAAATAAATGTGCAATTAATATAACTTGTATTTCTAACACACAATACCAGGCATAATTTTTTTAATCTCTCCTGCTTTCCCTCTCTATTCATTGCACATTTAAATTCATTATGGAAAAAAATTACGGAAAAAATCCCTGATAGTTATTTTTATGATCAAACACCTTTTCCAATTAGTCTTGGCACCTCACTATAATCACGATGAATGTTATTAATTCAGCAGTCTACATCCTATTAAGGGTTTCATTATAGCAGTGTGTTCAGGAACTTAATGGCTTTTGCATATTAATGCTGCAGCCTGCAGTCTTGTCTCCAATAACACTGTAGAATACCACAGGTTTGTACTTTTATACATGTACATACAAATGTGTATCCATACAATCGCATGAAGCAGCATTTTGAATTTACTTCAGCAACTATTTTAAGGAAGATTATTGCATGTTCCAAGTCTCTCTCTCTTTTTTTTTTTTTTTTTTCTTTTTTTAGTAGAATTGGTCATGTCATTATAAATCACTAGGATACCAGGACAAGAATTAAAAAAAAAGACAACAAAAGCAGTGGTTGCTAGGCATGTTAAATGGGCACTGGTGATCTTCGAGGTCATGGTAAATGTACACCTTAGAGGTACAGATGGACACATGTTCATCTGTACAGTAATATTACTGTATTTCATGTGATTAAAAACAGGTGTGATTAAAAACTGTGTGAGAACTCTTGAGTGCTGGCAATGGTTTGAGGTCCAAAAATTTGGAGAACTACTGGTTCACAGCAACCAGTGTGACGGTCTACGACAACTTTGCTTCATGTTGACAACAAAATAAGTAAGAAAATGTTTGAGCTATCCAGCTTCTGGAGGAGTTCAAACTTTGTCAAAGACTTTACATTTTTTCCTGTTTATTATAGAGGACTTAAGCTGTGAACAGTTTTTGCGCTATGAGTTTCTAAGGGGTAAGGAAAAAAACATTTTATATCGTATACTCTCACCCCCTCCTCTGTGTAATAGAGACTCTAGTCCTAAATTTTCTTCCATCAAACTATAGCTTCTGCTTGATCTTTTCAGAAGACAATCTAGACATATTTTTGAAAATTTAAATGATTGGCCAATCAATCACAATTAAATTGTCCCTTTAATATCCACTAAACATCTAAATCATTTGATCACTCATTAGATGTTTTTATAGTAGGGTAAATGTCAGTCTGAACTATCTCCATTTCATCCTTCTTACTATCAGACTTTTCTGTTGCTAGATTAAGGAGGACCTGACAGCAATTTCTTCCTTACAATCAGGTCACTTCCTTAAGTAACCAAAGGTGGGCTGCTTAGAATTTTAACTTCGTCAGACTTTCCTGTGTCTTTGGATTTCCTGCAAATCGCTTTACCACCTTGATTCCCACAGAGCCGTTGAGCACTGCTTGTGAACTTGCCACTGCTCAAGAGCACTCCTTTTTGCACATCTTGCTGACGATTCAGCAGCACGTACTGAAATCTTGACCTGGATTTGAGCTGAAGTCCCTGTTGCTTCTAAGTTGTTTAGGTTGTCCAGCCTGAGTGACCCTGGAACCTTTTCAGAGGTGGTTGGAGGGAGGATCAGCTGCATCGCTCCCTTCAGTGCTGTTTTCTAAAGAAATCTGTGTGCCTTTACTCTGCTTCTGCCACAAGTCATTTAGTCTGGGACAGACCTTTGGCTTGGGAACAGTCCTCTTGCTTCACACCCAAAGTCTTTCCCTGTCTTCCAAAAGGAGCATTATGCAAGATGTATTTAGATATCATGCCGTCATCCAAAAGCACATTTAGAGCTGAGCAATGAAATAGTCTTTGTAACACTAATTAAAATTCAGTGGTGAGGTTGTTTAATTACTCTCTCCACTGAAAATTCTTGCTTTACTTTTTACATTTATTCTGGTAATAATGTGCTGAAGAACTCATCAGCCTCTGAAGGAAGGCAACAATTTTTCTCATGTACATAATCATTAAACTGACAAATAGGCACAGCACTATATAGTTATCAATATTAGCAGTGCAGCCCCATCACTACTAAAACTCCTTGCAGCAAAGGATTGAAGTGCATAAAGGGGAAAAAACTGGTGTGAAACAGCTCTAAGTGTGAGATACTTCCCTTTCGCTTTCCTAGCAGCCACCTTAAATCAATTCATACCAAACACTCCTGCATTCCGTAAAAAAGCAAGATAATTGAGTGCATTTGATTCTGCAAAAAAAATAATGGCCTTATTTGCTTTTTCTTTCTGTTTTTGGCTAAAACGCTTTTCTTTTTTCTTTTCTGTTTTAATTCATGCTCGTAAGATCTCAAAGCTGATAGATAAGTATAATTGTCTGCTGCAGACTGCTTTGAAATCTAGTCGCCAGCCTAACTCCCAGTAAAGGAAATGGGGTGGAGGGGAGGAGTCCCAATTTACCTTGCTGAAGCCTGACTTGGGTGAAATAACTGGTTCACAGCTGCTCTGCTGTCTTCTCTGACTTCAGAGAATCAGAGCATACAATTTCACAAGAACAGGCTGACGATCCACAGACTGCCTCTGAGATCTATATGAATAAACCCATACAATCAGGTGAGGTTTCCAGGAATATCTAACCTTACTATATCATAGAGAAGCAGAGTTGCCACAGCTTGAATTAAAAATGTCTGCAGCCATGCTGATTCCTTCAGCGAGGGCTATGGGGCTGCAGGTCCAGCACAGGGTGAGGAGAGGGGTCCAAAAATGCTCAGGAAGGGAGTCTCAATAACGTCTCACTGTAGGTGAGCAAGGGTAGGATGATGTGCACTTTGAATGTCTACTTTGATAGTTCTGGAGTAAACAAGAAGAGGGCAGCAATTAGGTGAAAATTTCATTTTGTAGCAAGGTTACAGAATGAAATAAAAGGTCAACAAATATTCTGTTTCTTCACTAATTGTGCTGGGGATGTTATGGATTTGAAGAACTTGCTAAGATGTTGCAAAAAAATAAGATATTTTGGAGCTGAGGATCCATTACCATGATTAACACAAAGGGAACTCCAGGTTTAGTTTGTCATTTTTGTCATGACATGTTTTGCACCAGAAGCTGGTTTCCATTCTGAAAAGCCTGAATTAATACCAAGGAAATGTGTTTTTTGGTCCTGCTGTACTATCTTTTTGGGACTGCTTCCCTGAAAGGCAGGTAGAGTTCTAGCTCTGACTTTGTAAGGCAGGGTAGGAAGAGCACGAAGCATGAACAAAAAAGCACAACTGAAAAAAAAAACCCCTTTTCTCATTATCAGCCACGTAGCTTCTATATAGTCTGAACTGTGGCCATTCACTCATTCAGATGTGCCTCAAAATGATGAGAGGGCAGTCCGCAGCATGGCTTTTTTACACTAGTGCATTCAGCTTTGCATATGAGGTTATAATTTAGGAAGATGTTTGGAGTACCATCTGCTACAGGCAGCTATAGCCTATCCTGTTATTCAGCAGATGAGGGTGGCATGGCTGGATTCTCTCTAGGGAGAGATTGTCTTTGCTGGATAGTATGTGTTATTGTCAGATTACTTAAAAATACGTGTGTGTGTGTGTGTCAGGAGTTTTCCCTACTTCTGAAGTGGTCTGCAAAGGGACTGAAAAGTAATCATGCATCAAAACATATATGAGAGAAACCAATGCACCATGGTACCGAGTTCCCTGTGTTTCACCCACTCCTCTGCTGGTGGGAAGCTAACTCCCAACTGCCACACTTTACTGACAGTGCCATAACTTAATAGGGGATTAAGGACCTGGAAGACCCCCCGTGTTGTCGTGTCCATTCCCCCAGGACACCAGGCAATGGTGTCCTCTGCTTGGACTGCAGAGATGCATAGCATGATCCTCCCTCCTGCTCTATCTTGCAGCCTCTAGTGCCTGCCTGGGACAAGCTCTGCTCCAGGCACTACAAGTAGGCTTAGCAGCACTGCCAAGCAGCGTGGTTTACTAGTACTAAAAATCTTTTCAAATAAAGAAGGAAATGATAGCAAATTTAGCTGCTCAAGAAAACAGCAGCACAATAAATAATGTATGGAAATGGGATGTTTCTTTAAGAGATGAAGGAAGGAATGCTGAAGCTTTTATCGAGCAGTTAATGCCCTCTTTGCTTATTATCTTTAGAGTTTGTAAACCTTTAGGCAGTCAGACATGTTCAAATGGATGAGTTTTATCTCTTCTACTCAGGAAGAAAGGAACCAGAGATTTGATTTGATGTGAAATTCCAGGACCTTAAGTTGATTTTGCAGAGTTTTTCATGTTGTGTTTTGGCTTGTTTTGTTTTCTTGATAACATTCTGTTATGGACTGAAAACAGGAAGGTGAAATTCAAGATGGGCAACTGGGGCAAACTGCAGAGTGATAAATGTCTTAGACGGGCATTTTTGCCTTGGAAATGCTGGTATTTGCTATGATATAAAATTTTCCCCCAGTTCCAAGTTTGCTGGTGATAGGGCAGGTGAAGCAAAGTTCATCACCTCTAGGATTCACATCCTGGGCTTCTTTTCTGAATTTGAGACAGTTTTACTTACTGTGATGTACTTGGGGTGATATTTACTTGGCTTTATTTTTTTGATCCTTTGAAGCATGAAAAATGGTGATCAAGAGAAAGGAATTTCACAGCACCTGAATGTTCTGGCAGCATTGCTAAATCTGTTGTTGAGGTGTTGTAGACAGATGTGCAGTTTGTGTCCAGAATCTGCTGTGTACCCAAATTTCCCTTCGTCACATACAATTTTGAGGCAAACCATTCAAGGGCCTGTGCTAAACCTGTTGATTTGGATCATACCTCTGAAAAGGCTAGAAGAAATTATTTGCACTGGATATGGACTCTGTCTTGAAGAATAATTAGAAATATCACTTGTAATTGATTGTGGGAGGAATAGATTTCAGGTAATGGAAGATATGCTTTGTTCTGGTACATCCAATTTACTGTTCGTTTGCTTTGAAGCTTGTCAGATTCACCACTGGATGGACTTTCTGAGAGGAGGTGGTAGCACCACAATTTTGAATTATTTAAAAGAATCTCATACTTCAAGCGAAAATCGTTGGGCCTAATGAGGTAATAAAGCAACATGTTATGGGATGCAGAAGACCAGGATTAATTGATCACTCTCATCGCTTTTTGTCTTCTACTTTGCTAACGTAAAGCTAATATTAAATGGAATGCAGGAAAGCAGCACACTCAAAGGCACAACTTCACATAAGTGCTTGGAAAACTTGTGGCCAGCAGAATGTATGATTCAGGTTTATGTTTCCATCTAGGGAGAAGACAATTTATCTGAAAATCAATATTCTCCGGGATATGTCATGTAGCAATTATACAGTGGTATGCGTTTTCAGATCAAGAGATGCCTGCTTGCTATTCCTAACCCTTGTGATATTTTGGGGGATAAATCAAGTGAAAGCTGTTTTCCCCAAATTATAAGCTGGCACAGCAAGCTAAACAAGTGTAGGAATCATTCAATGAATATCACAGTACTTGGCAATGTCTGAAATACTTCCATTCAAAAATTATATAGCACCTCCCCTCCCCAGATCAGACTGGGATTAAAGAGCTTTCAGAGGTTCTAAACTGTCAAGTAACCAAGACCATCAAGAACAATGATACTGTCTGGGATTTGCTATGGTGTAATCTTCTTGTTAAGAGATGTGTTCTCTTTTTATGTCTCTCAATAAGTAGTCCTCAGAATGCAATAAGGTTTCGTAGTTTTTTGCCCATTATCTTTATTTTAAAAAAAATGCTATGCTGCAAACTAGTCTATTTACACTGAAAAAATACACCTGATTTATAAGGATGTGATTATCTTTCATATTTTCCACCTGCAGGTGTCAATGATTGCATTCAAAACTTCTTCCGTTTGAAAAGAGCACACCCACCCTTCTGAAAGTATTTTGAGGTATTTAATTTGGAAGGATGCTGCTGTAATCAATGACCTCTCAAAATGGAACAAATGGAAGTGATGTTTTACTTACACTCTGACATTTGTCTAATGAAAAGCATGCTGATGCTTCTGTTTCCAGAATTACACCATTCGTAAAAGCCCTATTTGGGAAATCATTTGTTGAAGGGATGCTCAAAATTCAAGGTGTAAAGGGACAAGATAGTCACAGCTCATATGTGAAAAATAGTATAGCTCATTGTCTATTTTTATTTTTTGTAATGGTGGAAAGTTACTACGTTTTCTGGGTCACTTTTGGACCAGGAAATATGTCACTACCAACTATTTAGTTAGCTATGAGAAAAGCCCTGTAATTGAAGGGTGGGGAGGAATCATCAGCTCAGCTAGTGAAATCGTAAGTGTCCTAATCAGCAGTCCTTGGATATGTGATGCATCCTCTCCCATGTCAATACCTTACAATATTACACATATCATCAAAGCTCGGGAAGAGAAGCTGAAGGAAATTTCCTCAGTAGAGCATAGCTTGCTACATAACCTGTCCAAGAGAGAAAGGTATAGCTCAGGGAAGTCCACGTGCAGATTAGGAAAATATTCTGCCTGAGGAGTAAGGGGTACTAAATAATTAATGTCTACAGCAGATCTGAGGGGCTCAATGTGATAAACAGCTGTAGTAGTAATATGTAAAGACCTCTTCTGAGTTAGTTAAGTGATAAGCCTCAAGCTGTTGCAAGCAGAATGTATAGGACCTGAGCTACATGCTTGCTCACATTTTATAGCACAGTTGAAATGCTCTTAAAAACAATGGCTTGAGGGTTTTTTCCTTTTTTGAGAACACGTGAATTGAAATGCTGTATATCAATTTTTAATGGGAAGTAATGAGCTTTTCAGCTGATGAAACTTGAATGCTGATTTCTGTGTTTCTCTAGCAGAGCTAATGACCACAAACAAGCTCTAGCTGAACATGGATCTCAGATCTCAAAACTGCCAGGCAAGCAGCTTTCCATGGGTTGTCATGGGTTTGGTTATGGATTTCCATGGGTTTGGTTATGGTGACCAACCTCTCCAGTCTCTGGTAAGCTGTGAGTTCTGTTCAAACACTTTTGGTTCATGGGCTATTGACAGTACAGTATCTGCTTTCCTCTCTTCTGTGTATTTGCTGTCATCTGATAAGGGCTGAGTTTGTTGTGCAATTTCTGGGCCTTTTTTTTCTTGTGAAATAATTAGAGATTTCTTTTTCCTCTAGCTCCCTGCTATTTATTTTCATGTGAGAACTTAATATCATTCAGCCCAATCTCCTACTATCAAACCTGACTGATACTTGCGAATAAATGAAAAAATAAGTCATATGCACAGACACTATTGGTAACATTTCCAGAAGAAATAGAGTAATTGATCACTGGTTCTTGGATCCCTTGGCCATTGGGTGCTCAGCCTGACTGAGGTGTTAGAGTAATATGTCAGAATGGAGACTGAGGGATGAGGCCGGAGAAAACACCTGTCAGAGAAATTAATTTTCTCCTTTATTTTCTTTCAAAAAAAAAAAAAAAAAGAAAGAAAAAAAAAAAAGAAAGAAAGAAAATAGTGGGGTTGGGGAAAGGTTCAAAATTATTCATTATATTAGCTCCAGAGTTCAAAATGGGGAAAATATGAGGAAAAATTCACCAAATAGTTTTTCTTCTTTTTTCCCAATCCTTTCATCATCAGGAAAAAATCCTTATCTGTTACTGAGCTTTCCACAAAGGAAAGCCCATTCCCTATTTTGTACCCTGTTATGAGAAACCTTTCTTCTGAATTCTGTCATGTGATGTTTTGGACCACAAAACTTCTTTTTCTTTTTTCTTTTTTTAACCTGCCTTCTCTTGTGATTATAGTTTGTTGACTTAGAGTTTATACAGATTCCCAAGGAAGAAAATGCTTTACGGGGTCACCAACTGGGTCTGCAGTTTTATAAGCTGTCTTGTTGCAAGGCCATTTTCAGCAGATATAACATTGTCAGGTGTGGGGTCATAAGGATGAAATAGGGAAAAGAAATAAATTGCAGAGAAGTAAAGAAAGAGAGAAGGCATGGGGGAATATGTGAGGTGGCTAAGTGGAATGGGACAGTCTCCCTGTTTAGGAGGCAACCAAACCTTTTCCTGGAAAACAGCCTAAAACCAGGGTCTGGATATCTTTGGATTCATGTAACTGCTGTTCTTCTGAGCCCTCATAAATAGGAGGGATTGCCATGGGGCTGCTCTGAATGTAAGCCCAATCTTCCAGGTTTATATCATCACAGGGGGAGTGATTCTTTCCTTTCCTGAGAGCAAACTGTTTCTGTTCCTAAATGAAAACCTAATTTGGCAAGCAAAGTGTCCAGTCTGTATTTTCAGTAGAAGTTTGGCCATTTGAAGTTTAATGTCATTTTTAGTCTTGCATTCACCTCATTCCATAAGTTTGTCTCTTTGCACTGTACAAGGCCCTGCCTGGGGAGGTCTCCACGCGCACCCACAAGGTACCAATATAGTGCTGCTGGTTTAGCTGGATGGTGCTGCTTAAAAAATCAATTCACGCTTTACCCTTTGCCTCTCTGCCGACAGAGAACTCCCCCAAAAGCACAGCCAGCCTTTCTTTTGTATACAAAACACTGAAAACTCTTATCACACTTGCTTCTTTCTGTCTATTTACCTGGTGGATAACTTTCCCCTGTGTATTATCGGCCTGTGATATCATTTCTTGAGCTGAATCTCTCTGTATTTTTTTTGTTCTTCTGCACAATCTTTTTCGTTTAGAGTCCTTTATAATTTCTATCTTAAGTGGTGTTTGCAGCTTCTGCTAAACTTAAACAATCTGTGAATATAAATAACATGAATTTTGTTCCTTCTTTCAGAACACTAATTCTTACATTAAATAATCCAGATAAACCTTCTCCGTTTTCCTTGTTACATTATGTTAAAGCACAGTGGTAGTTAATTAATGAATCTTTTGATTTTTTCCTTCTTATACCAGATCTGAAAATCAACATCAGCACAGAGCCCTATATATTAGCTTGACTGCACCCCTGCTTGGTTAGAAAGGGCAAAGCACAAGCACTGAAGTCACCCAAAGCTGCAGAACCCAAGTGCAGCGGGAACGTAACCTCATTTGCTTAAGGCAAATGACCTGCCTTGCACAGCCGCTGACCATGCTGCATCTCACCAGAGATAAAAGAAGAAATCACTTTATATTTTCTTCAGTGAGGATTTTACTAGGGTTAGTCACAAATTAGGCAAGATTTTCTTCTATTTGTTCTCTCCTTTTTCCTTTGAAAATTCTTTTGATTTGACCAATATAAAGAGCAGGCTGAGAAATTAAAAGTTCAGGATGGGAGGATCAGACAAATCTTGTCAGGCTGCAGAACAAAGGAGAAATTGTTGAAAAGTCAAGATGTTTTTGTCTTGTTTTGGGAAAGAAGATCAGGAGAAAGCAATGGTAAAGGTTTTGCTAAAGTTCCTAGAGGAACATGGAGACTTCTTCTGGTGAATAGGAGTTCAGGTTTTGAAGAGCTTTAGCCTCGCAGCAGTCTCGTGCCACAGAGAAACTGGGACACAAAGAGACAAAGTGATTTGATCATGGTTATGACAAATACCAGTAAGTCTCAGAAGAGTCCTTACTACTGGTTCTTTGCCCCCTGCTTATAGGTGTGTGCCAAATTTGTTTCTCTTAGCTTAAGCTAAGAGAAAGCTTTTTTATTTTTTCCTCCCAAGAATTCATATTTAATTCTTGGAAAAAATACTAGGGATTATAGTGTTGATCTCTTCAGAAGCATCTGATATTACCCATTTTCAGAGATAAGCATAGGTTGCCCGTTCACTTCCAGCTACAAAGAGAATATATTTACACTCAGCCAGTCTTTTATGTGTTTGTACTTTAATGTAAATATTACAAAAATGTAATGTGCAGACTGACAATTGCTTAAATGTTTCCATGATGCATTTAGACAGTCTATCTACAACTTCAAAGCATTCACTCATTGAATTATTTGTGAAGAAAGAGGTATACCGTAACAGCCTGCAATGTGTTTGTGTAACCCCTCATTCTCTGTTGTACTGATGCACAGGATGTGTTGTGTAAGAAATATTGCTTGTCACACTGGCAAGGAGATCTGAGATGGACTGGATCTATGTGAGAAGAGTATTTCATTCCATGGCCGGTGCATGAGTATTCTCTTTTGCTTTGTCCAAAATAGTTTCAAAAAGTCCAGGGGGAATGCTGACAATGACTTTTAAAAATGATGCTGTTCATGAAACTTGGCTTTTTAGTTACATTTTATGAAATCAAAGAGGGCAATTTGGGAAAAGCATCCAGACACCTTGGTGCCTCTTTCCAGACAAAATGTGGATGGTGTTGATTTTATTGAAAATCTCATAAGATCTTGTCAAATTTTTCTTTAAAAATCAACAACAGAGAAGAAATGAAGTTACTGGTCATGGAGAAGGACACTGAAGTGACTTAATCTTCTTATTTTCTCAAAGGTTCTGGGCACATCTTTCCTCTACTTTCTAGCTTTTCGGTGATTTTGCCTGCCAGCTTCTAACGAGGACCCAGTGAACTGTACATTGAGACTCGTGAGACTCAACTGTACACTGAGACATCAAGCCCTTATGAGCATGCTGACAGTGTGCTCCTTTCTCTGTCAAACACCCTTTTTTTTTTTTTTTTTGGTTGCTTTTTTTCTCCTAACACCATCTAAACTAATTTTCACAATTCAAAGCTAAAATTGAATCTGTTCGCTGGCAAAAGATGTCCAAATGGAATACTTTACCTGAAATCAGAAAAAAAATATGTCGAAAGATCTATTGCTCACTGGGGGTCTTAGAATCTCAAAGCATGCTAAAGTTAGTTGATTGAACTTTAGCAGCATTCTCCCACAACGTATATATATTTTTTAACTTGAAGCATTCTCCCACAATGTATATATATATTTTTAACTTGCTTAATTGCTTCCTATGTATTACCGCTCTGTGGGAGAGTCAGAAAGTGATTCCAAAATAGGAGGATGTGTTATTCAGTCTGTAGGCATTAAGAGTTCTAATTACTCCCTGACGAATCTCATTCACAAAACATTTTATTTATGATGCTTTTTCTTAAATGATTAAACATTTATTGGTTAAATGTTTACTAAATATAAGGACATGCCATCTTTGATGCTGGTGCCCAGGGGGAAAATAATAGTAGGTATCTGCTACAAGAAAGTCTCTCACAATAGATAGCAGCTATTATCAGAAAGATTACTGCCTGCCCCCTGTTTTAAAGAATATTATAATTATACCACATTTTTTTAATATGTGGTTCAATCTAAATGGCTTTGTTTTTGTTCTTGTTTATCATTGTTCCTGTTTCACAGCTGTTCTGTCTGCTCTTCATCATGTAAATAAAACCTTTTGAGGTTTGATATTGTAAAAATATGTCTCAGGTAGCTTGTTAGCATCACTGCTTTGTTTTCAGATTGGCAATAGCATCTTTTTAAAGTTCTCACCTTCAGCCTGCTGGAGGTCAAATGCAATATCTGTGAAGATAAGCAGATTGAAGGACAGAGTGGAAGTTAACTGGGCAACTGCCCTAGCGATATGGGTCTCATAAATGTTGCCACCTTTGAATTTTCAATTTGTTCTGGTAACTTTGTTTACCTGCTGCTTTTTCTGCTGTCATCCCCCACTTCATCTTGACTCTTAGGGTTCCCTTGTTCTGTTTTGTTCTTTCCTTAATTGACAGTCTTTCCATTACCTCCTCCCTTTACACCTCTACTTCGTCACCAGCTTTTCCTTCTTTCCACACAGAGGCTTCATGTTGAGGTTATCAGCCATGCCCTGCTTCACAGTATTTTCGGCAAATTATTTCCTATTTGCAAACAGCCATCAATGAGAGAGGTGACACTGGCACCTGATCTAAAATTCCTGGAAGGTGGTGGCATCTGTACATCAGCTCTTGCCTTCTGTTCAAAGTGTGGTTACCATGAGCCTTGAAAGCTGCTGAGTGTATGTGCTTGTGTAACACAAGGAACATCACTAGCTGGTGGAAAGGCATGTCAAATGTTGGCGCTAGTAGGGAAATAACTGCTGACCACCCAGGCCACCCCTTATTCCATCTTTCAAGTTCCCCATTGAATCTCTCCTTCCAACAGCTTTTTCCTTATTCTGAATTATTGGTAACAAGTTTTATGTTCTCAATTTGAAAAACACACAATATCCTTAAAACGATGTTACTTTTATCTTGATGGAAATAAGGAAGAACTAATGGATCCCACTGTCATCATTTCATCTTTCTTCATGAAACCAATGGCTTTTAAGAAAAAAATGAATACAGAATTAGTGAAGTAAATTACTCTTGGTAGTGCATACACTACCTGAGCTAAAATAACCATAATAATCATGGATACTTTATTGTTGCAAAGAGACGTGCCAGAAAAGGAGGCAGGAGACACTTAGGGTAAATCTACATAATGAGGATGCAGTGAATTATCGGGTCCACATGGACATGGTACTTGATGTCATATTAGTGCTGTGTTGAAGCCAAGCAGAAAAGTCTTGTGAAGATGCTGGAGCACTGTCCTTTTTTGCGCAGTATAAATAGGCTCTCAGAAGAGCTCCAGAACCAATGCCATGTATCAGTGGAGGAACAAAATATAGTACTGTAGACAGGCAGTATAGCTTCACCATGGCTTTGAAGGCTGGAAGGGATTGATAACTACTGGACTAAGGAGATGGGGAGGTTCAGTCAGCACTGGCTGGCTAGAGGAACTAGCTTTATTTCTTGCAGTAGGGAGTGGGTAAACCATACTATCCCAGAGTGTATTGTCTCGGTCCTGCAGTCATTGACTAACTCCTGAGAGCTGAACATCACCAAAAAATGCAGTTTTCACTGCTGGGATGAGGGGTGATCAATAAGTCTGGAAAACCTTAAATGTGCAACTGTTCCTTTTGTATGTCAGGAGCAGGCTGTGGGGCTGTAGATAAAAAGACATTATTGAATTGTTTTTTTCAAAATGCTCTTTTTTCCTGGGCCTGCTATACTGCATAATGTGTAAATTCAGAGCAATTCCATCAAATCCAGAGATGGATGGCATGTACTCTACTGCAGGCAAGATCAGAATGACGCTGGAAGATGTATGCATTTTAATGCCTGCAACATTATGTATTATGCGCACAACCTGACAATTCCTGAGCTTAGTTCCTGCTGCTAAGTACCTTCCTCACAACCTGCAAAGGCAGATTCTTTAATTAACCTTTAAATGATAATTATTTCACTGGCAGTGCACCAAGCCAGAATCAAAGTAACTCAGTTCATACTGTATTATAGTGTCTCCTGAAGATATGTTAGATTACCTGGAGTAACGTCGTTAAGCTGAAGGCTGCTTTACCTATTTGTTTGTGCTGTATCCTAGGAACTCTATGGACAAATAGTGTAGGGATGGGGGGATATACGGCGCAGGGCTGATGATTTACTTTCCTGTGAAACATGCTGAGTGGAAAAGAGCCAGTGCAGCCAGGAGTCTTTGGAGAAAAGAGGGCTAACACCAAAATACACTGATTAGGGAAAGCACAAAGCAAAAGTACGGCACGTTGTTGTTGCTTGGGAGACAACCCAAACTGACCACGTTGTGACAGGTGCTGCTGTGCAGGTAGGGAAAGACTTGTGACATCTGGGACAGATGCATCCAGCTAGTAAGAAATTAGTGAGATCATTTACTGCCACTTTTATGAGCTGTGCATGGGGTAGTTTGGATGCTTAATTGGCTGGTTCAGATACTTGGCCTCTTAGAACAGCAAAGCGTGATGGGGCAAGATCTCTCAAAGGGAGGGATATAAACTGATTTCCCAGGCATTTAAAGTGATTCATTTCCAGACCATTCCTTCACTCCTCACTGAATTTTATGAAGTGAGCCTATGCTGTATCCTGAGAGTTCAGTAGCCTTCACCAGGACAGAACACAGAAAGTCCTAAGTAAGTGAGGTATCAGCAGGTTTCTGCCTCCTCCAAGTCCCTGCTAGTGCTGTGTCTGTAAAAGCTATGGTAGAAATGAAACCCCTAGCTTGGGTTAGAGATATCACAGAGAAAGTATGTGTCTAAATGAGCTGATTATTCACTGCAGATCCATCATTTCAGGGAAGTCAATGATGCTAGGGCAAGCAGTTCCTTTTCTCCCTACATATTGGTACATTTCCTCCAAATCTGCAGGAAACAATCACCGCAGGGTAAAGGCAGGAAAATGGTGGATAAACCTCATTGTGCTTCCAAGGTGTCTTCCAAATCTGATTTGAATTGTCCTTGAGAATGAGAGTGCCTTTTGCTATTAAAGTCCAGGAAGCATGATGCCACCACCTTCTTTGCCTGTTTGATTTTGGGGCTCTGTCCTTCCAGCAGTGCCTCTCCCTTGAGGTGTTCTTTCCTCCTCATTGTAGCCACTCTGCGGTTTTGCACACAATTCACTGGTTACCTTTTATTCCTGTGTGCTCATCAGCGAGTCTCTCATCTGAATGACTGGAACATATTGCTGTCTCCAGGCTAGTAAAGCAAGAATAAATGGATGCTACCACATTCCTTATCTCCACACTGCAGAAACTTGTGTCAGTCCTTGCGATAGACTGGGTGGAAGCTGAATGCATAGCAAGATCATTTGGGGTCATGGTACAATGATTAGATTCCTACAGCCTGTGTTACTGCAGATTAGTACTCTGGCTCCCTGGAGGAAAAACAAATTTGAAATTCTACGCTACAGCCAGATGCCAGACAAGCCATCATAAACAGTGTGTGTACCTGAGAAAAACACACATCCTTTTAAGGTACTGAGGTCTTTTCCCAGCCATAATCTCAATCCGAAGGGAAACACTCAGTTAAGCTTGAAATGCCTTATTGTAAATGGTACATCTCTGGCTACTTGCAGCGGTCACAGCTGTGGCTTGTCAAACTTTAGGAAGTGGTGCTTTTTCCTGAAAGATTCAGGGAGGCCAGGAATGCACAAAAGCTCTAACTTGGTGACAGAGGGATTTCAAAAGCTTTACTGCAAGGCCCGGATGAGGCTGGTGAGGCATTGCTTTTGTACCATGGAATCGGTTATGTCATCCTCCTAATATACACGTGAGGGACCGAGATGCAGAATGCACAAATACATGAAATAGCTCAGGGAGATGATTTTCTTTCAGCTTTGACAATGGGAAGTTTTTCAGTTTTCAGATGTCTGGCTGTAGTTTCATAGCTTTCCAGTTACACAGAAAAATGCACTTCTGCTGGTCATTTTTCTGCAGTTCTATTGTTCATTTCTAGTCTGTATTTCTAGTCTAGCTCCTGGGACAGCAGTTTATCAGTGTTGTTAATGTAGCTTTTACCAGCATGGTTAATGCTTTTGGATATGGTTTGGCTTACAGAGAAAACATGCTTATGCCTAATTTACAGGCGGATCTTTAGAGTGCTTGAGTGCAAGTGTTTGGGTCTGAAGTCTTGGCATCATGTAATGAGAGAACTTCAAGTTTCTCTAGACATGCTGCCTGTCTCCCATGGAGAAATTCAGTTGTGGAAAGCTGAATTTCTAATACAAGCATCATGCAGGGAAGCATAATTAAGCCCCATATCATAAGAAGAACAAAATCATTCTAACAGGGCACAAACCCAAGCAACTCCCTGCACCTTCCTTTTTATGTGGCAGAAGAAAAAGAAACACTTCATCCTGCCAAAAACCAAAAACAACAACAAAAAAGGTGTTAGCAAATGCGATCTTATTCCAGCAATGCCCAACCTAAGAGAACAATTTGTGCTTCTGCTAGTAGATATTGCAATTGGATACTATTTTGTAGCAGCAGAATTGTTGTAACTGCTGTCAAGGCACAGCATGCTGCTAAAAACCTGGCAACTTTTATGAAAGCTGTTTATATTACTGTAGGCTTTCTATAAACAGTGGCAATAAAAAGCTAAACTGTTTTAGGAATAAGATGCAGATATTAGAGATGAGTTTTTCTGCAACAGTAATGCCTTTTGGCAAGTGTGCCGGCATTTAAAGAAAAAAATAAAAATATCTCTTAGAGACATCGACAATCTCAGGGCAGCCTCTCAGGCAGTGAGCAGAACCCATTTACCTGGAACAGAGCTGTGGCTGCAGAAATGTGCACTAAATTTGGGGTTCTTATTACTCTTGCGTGAGAGTAGGGGCAGAGCACTCCTGCTAAACAGTGAAGGCATTTTTTCTACAGATAGATATCTGTATATTCAGAAGGGGAGAACCAGGTTTCTCAGCTGCACTCTGATGCCTTGTATCGCTCTGTTAGCCCACAGCAGGTGTAAGGGTATCTCCAGCACTATCCCAGTCATCTAGCGGATGACAGTACCAGCAACAAGGCAAGGATACAGAAATATCTAAGGCCAGCTTAGCCTTTTCCTCTTGGATCTGTTTCAAAGTCCTGGTATTTAGGTAGGGCACAGTCTTCCAGACATTTGCACCAACCCATTTGAATTCATATATCAGGAGTTTTAGATTGATCTGAATTTTTTTCCAGAACTGTTATGTGCTCGGATTTTCTGTTGGCCAAATGGAGACCCTTGGAAACCAGACCAGTCTTTTATGGTCCTGGCTATAACTGGCCACATCCGATGTTAAGGACCTATTTTTGAAAACTTTGAACTAAATTACTTTTGTTAGTTTTTATTCTAGATGGAATTTCTACTGTTTTCTACAGTTAGTTAGGTTTCCTTTTAGGGTCAGGTACAAAACACATAATCTACAGAAAATCCCTGACTGGAAAATGTCTGGAGGCTGAGAAATATGCTTGCTCTGGATTTCTAAGCATCTCTCATTGGTCACCTCCACGGACAGGTTATGAGGCTTTGTTTTGAACTAATAAAGCTGTTCCCTTATTCTTCTTTTCTTGTGTATTGGTGACACTTTCTAGCCAAACTGATCAGCAAAAAGAAGGGAAACATTATAATGAGAGCTAACTTGCTATCTTTAGGCTCTAAAAATCATTCATACAACACCTGTATATTGGAAAATCAGGCATATAAACAGTGCTGCAACTGGCAAGAATGTTCTCTCCATCCCAGAGGTCTTCTGTTTTAAAGGAGGTATGCATAAGTTTGCTTTGTGCTTTTCTGTGTGATTTAAAATATGTATACAATCCCACACATACCTAACAATGGGGAATTTAGAAAATCTGAGATACTGCAAATCTGTGGTATATTTATAGTCATTTGCACTTAATGGACTAATGGAGAAGTGTGGAATATATGAAAATTTTCTAAACACAAAAGCTGTTGCAAATACATTCAGCATCTGTGCAGCAGTAAGGCTGGGGTTCACAGTAGTGCATATAAGATTAGTTTCTAGCTCATTGTCTACAGCACTAAAATTATGCGTACTTAAGCTGTGTTCGGTGCCTATTATTTATCCTACCTGGAGTAAGATAACAAGAGGCTATGATGTCTGTGCCTACTCTCTTGATCTTTAGTGATTATTTCTCACACTTTGTAGGAGGCTGTGAATATAAACACAGTTAAATATAGTTTTTCCCCATTTCCTTATTGTTCTGCTGAAGCTAGAATTCTATCCACCACATTTAGTATTAGCTGTCTTGCAGGGCTGAGCACAATGTATAACACATTTTGTTTGAAAATGAGACTTTTTTTCTCATTCTGTTTGCAGACTATTGGTGAACAGATCACCATTTTGTCAAAGGTATTCAGTATGAGAATAATTAGGGACACCAAAGCATAAAGTTTTAGGGGTAAATGGAAGAGGAAAGAGAATTCTTTGGCTGTATGCTTCTTCTTTGGGGACAGTGTTTACTGAGCACTGAGGTTCAACGTTCAAGCTGTTTTCATTGGATTTTCTAACTTAAAGGCTTTGTTTCTCCTGTTTGAATGGTAAACAAGATTGTAAAGCTTTCTAAAAAATAATAATTGCTCTCTACATTAAATCTAAAAAGTTGACTTACAATTCAACTTTTGAGTAAAGGTTTAAGGCCGTACATGAATTTGTGAGAACTGGGCGATGTGACTTCTAAAAAGGTTTATGAGTATATCTTAAGGAAACTTATATAAATGTTTGCTGAAAAATGTGCAGAACATATTTTTTCAGGCTAATCCCCAGTTTATTCATTAAATAAATGCTTCTGCAGTTTTCAGTTGCTGAGGAAACAAATCCAAAAACTAATCAGGAGTCAGTATGCTATTGGTAGTATCAGTAATTAGATTTGCCAAACCTATTTGAGAAGAGGTTAGGAGCTGAGAGAGCCAGTCTCTGCTGCCTTCTTTACCCCCATCTCCCTTCCAAAGGCAGGAAGCATATGCCCATAAGCCTCTTTTGAAAGCTGCTGTCAAAGCTACGCTGGGAGAAAGGAGCAGAGTGTGGGATTCAGCTCTTCATATAGAGGTGTCTGCTGCCATTTGGGATGCCTTAGGCTATCTGAGACACCTGCACGCAGCTAGCCAAGGGGAGATGGGACCTACAGGGCATCAGTGACTCTCTAAAGGAGCAGCTGGAAGTCAATCAGCGTATCTCACAGCTCTAGCATGGCATTTAAACATATTTTCATAGAAACACAGACTCTCAGTATCACTAAGGTTGAAAGGGACCTCAGCAGATGGTCCTGTCCAACCCTGCTCAAAGCCAGGTCAGCTACAGCAGGTTGCTCAAGGCTGTGTCCAATCAGGTTTGAATGTCTCCAAGGATGGAGACTCCACACCCTCTCTAGGCAGCCTGTTCCAGTGTTTGATCACCCTTCCAGTAAAAGTCTTTTCCTGCATTTTGAGACAACTGGATGTCACAGCTAGCTTTAATACTTGTCCTTGCAATGGTTCCCTGAAATGTCCAGGTCCTCATTTGTATGTGAAGGGGCAGGAGAGTAGGAAGTGTGGGCAGCAGGGAGCAACAAGAGAGGTCTCAAATCAGTGTCCTTGGAGTTGCTGAGGCTGGAGCATGCGGCTTTAAATTCCTGCTGGTCAGATTCATGTGACCATAAGGTGATGTGACTTTTATACACCTGACACTAAGATTTCCTTGAATCCCACCAGGGCACTTTATGCTTCCCAGCATTTGGTCTGTTCCACATAGAAATATAGCCCACCTGTAACATCAGGTACACTGGTTTTGGAAGGGCAGGCAATTGCACCTCTCTCAGCTCCCTGTCTCCACCATGAGAGCAGGAGCTGGGAATTCTCAGCCAAACTCTATCTGAGGGAAGTAACTTCAGCATCTTGCAACTCATTTCTAAAATTTGCTGGTGGCATAAACATGCACGAGCAATTCACAGGGCAGGTGGGAAGCACTTATGTTACAGATAGGCACTCTAGGCAAAAACACAGTGATGGGGCCTTTTGCAAGAAAACAGAAAAGCAAATAGCTTTCATATTTGGTGCAGAAGGCAGAAGACCAAGGACCTGGTGGCATGGACTGGCTAATATAAGGTAAGCAGAGGTGTGAATGTAGAGCAAGCAATCCTGTGGTAACTGCATATGTGCTTGCCATTTCCTGTAGTAAATGCAAAGCAGCCTGCTTATTCTGTTTCTTGCTGTGTGCAGAGCAGGCTCATGGCCAGCCGGTGTGCTATATTTCCACACCCAGGCTTGTGTCCTGTACTCACACACTGCTTGATACATAAATAAATCAGTATGTGCATCAGATGAGTTGGTTTCAAGATGTGAAACTTCCCAATAGAAAGTCCACATTTAGAGTAGGGAGTGGAATGAGAATGGTCCAGGGCTTTGTAAGAGCAAGTGCCCTGTTGGATCAGAGCGAGGGTCTGTCCTGCCTGGAATCATCACCCATGGAGGAACTGGACAGATGCTGCTTGGGAAAACCATGTAAGCCTGACTGTTGCTTGTGGTCTGTTCCCCTTGCACTTGCCCAGCATCTGCAGTCACTGGATTAGGGATATTAGAGGGTACATCCTTGCCTATTCTCTTCAGTGTCTGTTGGGACTTATTGACCATGATTTATTTCATCCCTTTTGATCCTGTTGATACTGTTTGCCTCTAATCTCCTGTGGCAGCAAATTTTTGTGTGCAAGGGGCTTTTCGTTAATATTATTTATTTATTTTTATTCACAAACAACAGTGTAAATTTGACCTCCTCTGAAGATCAATACCCTTGCCAATATTCACCTGAAGTAATAGCCTTTGGCACCTGTCCCAGTGAAGGAAGGCAGCCACCAGCTCCCTTCCAGCCATTCTCTAGCCCTTTTTAATCTTTTGGCAGTGAAAACTGCAACAACAAAACCGCAGCTCAGCCAGTGGCAGGTTAATGAGCATGGCAGCATTTCTGCTCTGCTCTAAGGTGAGTGCATGCCTGCTTAACTAGAGCAATTAAAAGCAAAGCTGTAGCCATGCTCTGAGTTGTCTATTTTTAACTTATGGCCATTGTATATTCAGGAACTTACTTACTGAATGCCACAGCTGGAAAAGAATTTATGAGGAAAAAAAATAAAAATCTATATGCTTTCATTGCTTGAGTCAAAATCCTGCAATTGCTATACTAACTGTGGGTTGGATTGTATGTGCCTAGGACATGGCCCTGCATGACAGAGGCTCAGAATAGGACAAAATAAAATTCCATGATTCTAAACTGAAAGGACAATGTATCTTTCTCTTCCTTCTGCAAACAAAATGTCGCTTAACTACTTAAGGACTTAAATGATGCAGCAGCTTCCTACAATCAGTGGGAATTTCACCTTCTATTAACATCACAGCAATCAAGGTTGATTAGCATAAACAGTTGCAGAAAGGGAATTTCAAAGCCATGTGGAAAGAGGATTTTCAGCTAGCATTCCATCAAAGAGGCTGCAGAGACAGTGCCATGTGACTCCTCTGACCCTTTGAACAAAATGATAGCTCAAGTAGCTCATGATTATCCAAAGGTTTAATATCTGAAGCAAAGAAACCAATGTAGAATTTTGAATAATGAATATGTTTGAGGAATTCTACCCTCTCCACAGATAAGCAAAAATAAAAGGTTAAATTCCTCAGATATGCTATTGGGAATTATTCACTGAACTCTGTTCTGTGAGAAGTGATGTGGGCAGATTTCTTCCCACTGCATATCCACATAATAACACCTTTCAGATAAATAATTTAAGCCAGCTAACTCCATTGCTGTCGTAACCACTTTGCCATTTTGCACCAGCTTGAATTGGTGAAATCTGCTTCTTGCTAGTGCAAGTACTCAATCAGTCCCTTGGATTATAATTTTTATAGTTGCCACAAGCATCCTGAATTCTTCAGAGCAGGAACAGAAATGTTCCAACTTGCAATTAAAATTAGATGAGTATTTTTTTTTCTTCCCTTGAGAGAGCAGAGGAAAGTGAGAGGGTTTTTTTATGACATTTGGCAGTTCTTTTTTTCTTCACCATTTTTCTTTACAGAAAGCTTAGAAAACTAAAAAGTGTTCAGTGGGTCTCTCTTTATAAATAAATAAATAAATAATTCATAGAAGCAAAGAAATTCAAAAGAATATTTGTCCTCAAACATCCTGATTCTTATCACACCTTATTTCTCAGACGTAGTCTGTCCTCCTGAGAAAATTTCATTTTGATTTATGTGGCTGCGAGGGAAAGCAGGCTCTAGAATCCCTCATAGGCTATTTCCACCTGGGATGAGCCACAAAATGTTGCTAACATTGCTCCCATGAGATTTGCAGGCTGGTTCTGCAGTTATCAGATGCTTAGATAGTTCTGAAAAAAAGATCTAGAGAATAATGCTACTCTGGTGCATCTCTTATTGTTCCTTTGCTCAGAGAAAGTTCCCTTTCAAACGGCTCAAAACAGTGGGTGTTTCATGTCAGTTGGTGCTGAAAATGGTGTGATTCATGGCTTTAGGCTGTCAGGATGCTTCTCTGCAATCTCTTGGCCTGTGAGCTGGCTTGGCAATAGGACCAGCAATCATCGAAAACCTCTGTCCCAGTTTCACTCATCACACAGCAGATAATTTTTCTTCCTGCCCTAGAGAAATCTCACTGCCCATATTTAAAACACATAATTCATTTCTTTGACTTCATTTATTTACATTCTGACAAATCCTTTTAATCAGGCTATTTACTAAATTAATTTTCTCCACAAATAGTACAGCATTAACTTCTGACAAATGACATTTCAGCTTGTGACATCTCTCACTTAAATTAGTTTTAAGTGATTCTGAGTAAATTCATGATAACATCAAGCATGGGTTTTAAGAGGATATTTTGCCATTCAGTATTTCGTATTGTAATGAGGTTGAATTCTTTCCCTTCTTACCCATCTTTGGCGGTTAGCAATGAGCTCAGTGACTTCAAGAGCTAAACCATTAATGGTTTGTAAAGAAGTGCTATAAGAATTGAATATCAGAGCATTAAGAAGAAAAGGTGATAGAAGCTTGTCACAATAAATCCAGGTTCTTAAGGACCAGTTAAATGGAGTGGGCAGAAAGGTTCTGTGGTAATCTCTATATATCTGACAGAAATCAAAGAGTAGTATGCATAGTGTATCACTCAGGCTCACTCTAATCCTACTTTGAAGTCATAATAGTCAGTAGGTTTTTATGCAATCAGTTGTTTCATCTGCATGCTAGTAAATAATGTTTAAAAGTCATAAAAATTTAGCAATTTAAGAAGCAGACATTAAAGAAGAGAACACAATTGGCCAACGTTAAGTTAGGGGTTTGTCAAATACAAATGTTCACTTTCCTAAGACTGAAAAGAAGAACTTGACCCAGTAGAAGGCCACCTCCAGTTTAGGTTTTCCTTATGGTCCTTGTGTGGCCTGTGTCTGTGCCAGGACTGATCCCTACCCTGAGATCTACAAGGACATTTCCTGCCTGGGTCTGGTGCTGGACGCTGGTCTGTTCTGACCATGTCTGGTAGGAGCTGCTGGTGGAGCATCAGCCCCTGTAGTTTCTTGCCCTCTGGGCAAAAACCCTAGTACCAAAAAATTGAGGGTGGCGCCTGATGTACGGTTTGTGCTGCGTGCCTCCTGGTTACAGAGTGCCTGAGAGCGTCATGGCAGCAATGGATTGGGAGACTCCCTGGGCTCCCGCAGCATGCCAGGCTGGGCCGGAGGTGCAATTTAAATGTGTTCTTTTAAAACAATGACTTATACGCCTCCGTACCATCCACAGAGAGCTCACAGACCACCTACACTGTGAATAGGGAGCTTTATTTATTGTAGGCTATTACGTGGAAATGACTGGCTTTTTCTTTCCCCCAGTAAGGCAGATATGCTACTGGCTGAAAACTGAGTTAAACTAAATATTGTTCAAGACATTAATGTCCTATTATGGTAGGTTTCAGCTGTGTGCTGCTAGATATATGGGGCTCCTTAAAAAAATGTATTAAGGAGGAGCTGTGGTGTCTACCCCAAAATGTTCAAATGTTCTTGGACCCTAAGAGATGGGAAATCAGAGAAGCATGATGATTCTTTTAGAAACAAACAAACAAACATAATTATAAAAATCTTGTTTGATTTTTAAATATTCAATTTGCACTTAAGTCACATTTTCCATCTTTGCTCCAAAGTAATGAGAAATAAAATCTACTTAAAAACAGTGGAAAAACTGATGAAAGAAAATAAAGGGAGAATTTTCATAGTCAAAATTTAAGTTGGGCTTAAAACAGCAAATGTTATGGTATAAGCATTATGAAAGCCAGAAGTGCCATGCTGGCCTCTTTGGAAGAAAAAAAATCTCATTGAAGTGTTGATATCTCATATTTTCTATTAAAAAAAAAATAGCAGCAAAAACAGTTTAGCACTTATTCAAGAAAGAAATAATGAATATCAACTAACCATTGTTATTCCAATTGCAACTGACACTTTATTTTTGTGGGAGAAATTTGTTTTTCACATATTGTGTTTTTATTAAATGATTGTGTTTAATCTGAAAGAACCTGCTAAGTGATGATATGCAGAAGTCACTTGTTCTTCAGTGTCAGGGAAAAATTAGTCCGTGGCAAAAAACGTATGTATGTCTTACACTGTGACTTTTGATTTCAGGTTAGTAGAAAACCTTGTTGAAGCCTTCATCTTTTGATCTGATGAGCCCATTTCTATCTTTCTTTTTTTTAAGGCAGAACAAAAAGGCATGCAATTTTAGACTTCAAAACTCTCTTTCTACATATTTCATTTTGGTTTCTTTTGTTTCTAAGTCATTGCCCTTGACAAGCATTCAATCTTCAATAGAAGCTTTATGGTTTATAGCTTATACAACTGGATCAAAAAAAGACTTGTGAAGTTCAGGTTGTTATATCTGTCTTATAGAGGACTCCAGGATATAAATAAACATAGAAAATTTAGGCTGAATATGGTAATAAAAAGTCAGATCTTGACTTCTGTATTTAGCTACTAAAAGGTAGGAAAGAACATTTAATATGTATGCAAATTTCAGCACTAAACTGAAAACTTTATTTATTGATCCCCTGATAGGCTTCTTATGATTATTAGAAGTGTGAACAAAAAGACATAATGCTGAACTCAAATGCTCCTCTGAAATGCTTTTCAGGGTGAGACACCGTCTGATAAAAATGAAAATAGTCTGGGTAGAAGGAAGCCTTTGCATGTTAGAAGAAGACACTGCCTCTTTTAATTTAAAGGCTTAATACAATCTCCTATCTATTTTCCATATGAAATAGTTTTATGTGAAACAGGGATTCTGCTGCTATTTTTGGGACCCATTTCTCACTGAAAGGCTAGATTCTGCCCTGTTCACCAGGCTGGGTAGCTCTGTAACTGCTGACTGCTGCCCCTCAAGGTAAATAGGATGGTACTGGTGGAGGAGGAGGGATAATTTTGTGACTGGAATGGTTTATGTTTACATGCATTTGTTTTGAGCCAGATAAATAAGCAGAAAAGAAAACGCTGATATAACAGGATGACAGCGAAGGCACATCTACTATTGATTGGCAAATATGTACTACGTCCATAAGAACCATCTTTCTGCCACATCTTCCAAATATAATTAGCCCTAGAGAGGGATAACTATACAGCTGTTCCTCTCACATAAGCAAAGTTCAAATTCATTTTCATAGGTGTGGTTATAGAAGAGCTGATAAGCAAAAGTATGCATCAGAAATGTTGGAATTTTTTGAAAGTAGAAGTAAAAAAAAAATTTGAAAATTTCAAAAAATATGTATTTTTCATGGATGAGTTCCAATGAAAAATTCCACTCTCCAAGGCAAAATTGAGATTTCTTTTCAGTTTGCTGCCAGCATGTCAGTCACTTGTTTTGACCTTCTCTGGAACTGTAGACCTACTTAGTCTGGGAAATGTTGGTTGCACCCAGCAAACTGCTCTTTGGGGAGGCAATGAGACTCACTTGCTAGGAGGAAAGTTAGCCTAGGAAGTCAGCTGAATGAATGGCAGGAAACCAGCCAGGCACTCAGTTGGCTTTTTGTAATGCTCATTTAAACTTCTGGCAAAACTGATGCGCCTTGGCTAACTATTCCAAGACAGAAACTGTTTCACATTCATGAAAATTTCCAGCCACTTTCAGTGACTTGTAGATGATTCAGTGTTTTAGTAGGAATCTGTGAGGAAAGGTGAAAAGTAAAGAGGAGGAGGCTATGTTCTTGCATTAGCTGGATTTACTATGCCATTTGCCTCCCAAATTACTTCTACTCTTCATTGTAAAAGTTCCCATTGCAAGACGTTTGCAGGGTGCCTATGCAGTCAGAAATACAGCTCTTCATAAACCAGCGAGAACTAGGCTTGTTGGTTGATTTCAATCTGGTTCAAGTTGTTCATATTGCAGATGAGCAGATCTGCTTACATTAGAAGTATTTAATAGTATGAGCAGAGACACAAAAGGTGTTAGGAATAAGAGATAAAGCAATAAAGGAGTTGGTGAAATACTGAAGAATAAAACTACTGATCCAAAAGCTATCATTAAACATTTTCTGGCAAGCTGTCTCTATTGACAGAATTGCTTTTTCACAGAATGTCCATGTTTGTCCAACACCATTAGATTTCCAAATTTCCTTATTTTTAATAATTTTGTTTTTAAGAACTGACAGAAGCAGTTAAAAACTGCACCCAGGAGAAATAGAAATTAACCCCCAACCAAAAAATTTCATAGAACTCTTTCTGTGCAGTGGCAATTTCAGTCTTAAAATATAGCAAAAAAAAATTCATATCCATATAAAGAGGGTATTTTAAAACAAAAATATTATTCTACATTAGGAAAACTTTATTTTGAACTTTAACTTCTTCAGCTGAAAAGCTATCAAGAAGTAACGCCTTTAGTTAATCCATTGCATTTATATCTCTCTAAAAGAAGTTGAATTAGGGGTATTGATTTACTTAGAAAGAAAGCTCCTACAGTCTCTCTAAACCCTTTATTTTTAAAACTTTCTAACTTCATGGCTTTACTGTATAGCAGATTTAAATCTTACATTTGGACTAAGTTTCAAGAGAGCGCGGGAGAACCTTAGCTCTACAAATCTATGGTACTCTTTAAAATCAAGCAGCTGAGTCACCCTGGTCCTGCTCAGAATTGAAGAGAGCAGAGTTAGATAATTTGGTGTTCTCTTGGTTTCAGATGCGTGGGCTGCTACATCCAATCAATATAATGATTATGGTGATATGCACAAGCAAATGCTGTTACTTATTCTGCAACACCATCTCTGCCACACTTATATATTAGAAAAATGTAGGGCTCCAGTGAAGAGATCTGATGCAATGTGAGTTACTTAGTATGGTACTTGCGTACGGAGACAAACACACTAAACCTTTCCCTATTTCAGGCAACGAGATTATATTAAAACAGCAGTATGTCAACACGTACAAACTGTAAGCCCACTTAGCAAGTCATCAGCGTGTATTTTATTAATCCTGCCTTTCCTGTGAGCCAGGCAGTATCCTGTGCTCCTTCCAAATGCCTCTGCAGCCTCACTTACTTATCCAGGAAGGCCGCTGTGACTGACCACATGTCCTTTGATCCAGAGTCTGCTCTCACATTTGACTGCAGGCAGCATTAGCACAGGAACTAGAGACATCCCTCCCTAGCACTAACTCTATCCCACCATTGTTTTTATTTAAAGGCTCCCCCCATCCCTCCCCCCCCGATTTAGTGTTGGACTTATTCCAGTGCATCTGATTCTTTTTCATCAGTATGACAATAGTCGTACTTTTTTCACGGTTACCAAGCAAGTATAATTTGGAATGTGGATATATATATGTTTCTAGGTTCGCAGTTGTTGTTTAATTCTTCTCGATTCAGCAGATTTGTGACTCAGCTTCCCTCTCTGCAAAATGAGAAGAATGGTACCTTGTTTGTTGACTGTGCTTTAGAAAGGAAAAATGCTATAAAGAACTAGCTTGTTTGTGGCTGTATTATTCTGGCCTCTTTCTCATTATTTTGAATGCATTATGCTTTGGAGAAATTGTTTTTGCTTATATATGTAGATAACTAACCATCCATCTGTAAAATTAATATTTAGGCAGAGGAAATATCGACCAGAAAGGGTTTCTTTGTTGATCTTGATGTTTGTTTTTGATTTTTTAATCAGCCTTGCACTAGCCTTCCAAGAAAAAGATTATAGATTTCTGAGTTTGCTTGTTTGTTATCAAAGGTGATCATTTTTCCACACTGCAGTAATTCAGCTGAAAAGAACTTTCCTAGGTAGTAAGAATAACAATGTGTCTACACTTTCTAATTAAGCAGGGGGACAGCAGAATAAAACATGGCAGAGCCACAGTAGAAGATGATCTTAATGACCTCAGGAAAAAACTGTGCTACCTCATACCTCAGTTTCCCCAGCTACCAAGAGGTAATTTGTTGATTTTCCCTCTTTGCAGACAGTGCTCATATCAAGGCTTAAAAAGCTTTTAAAATCCATGGTTTGGAAAGCACTGTGACAGAGTTGTTGTCGTCTGTTTTATTGAACCCACTTGAACCTTTCTGAAACTGAATAATTGGTCCCTCTTGGTTACAAATTGCAAAAATAAAATGAATTTTATTTTTTATTTTTTTAAATGATTTGTTTCAGCTCAAGAACCATCTCTCCTGTTTACTTAACCACCATATTATATATCCTTCCCCAGGAGATTTATCTTTCTGTTCCCTTGGTAACTGCAATAGCCAGTGAACATGTGTACCTTTAATTGCTGCTTAGCTTATGACTCCATGGGTAGCAGAGGACAGGAGAGGGGGGAGCGACTGCCCTATGCATAAGATTGATCTTTTGCTGATTTGTTAGTTATTATTATATTGACATGGTTTACAAAAGCACCAAAAGTCTTTAAAGATGACCCAAATCAATTATGCCTTTCACAGACAGTGTCATGGGAAGGACCAGCCATGACTTAAAGTGGATGCCTGAGGCCAGGGGAGATGGAGACGCTTACTTTTAGCCTGTCACGATGACCTGTGACTAGAAGCCAGTGTGTCTAATGGCAGAATGTCCAAGCAACAGGATGCTCACTCCAGCTGCTATCTGAGGTTTGTGTTTTCTTCCATCAAGACAGGTCAAACAGAGATTACCAGCCACCTGACGCTGCCTCCACCAACAAACAGTTGGATCCCCCCGGTAATTACTTTCACTGTGACTTCTGTGAGCCCTTTGTCAGCCCAAAATTTGGATTAGAGTCGCATTTATAAGAGCTAAAGGGCTTAACTAATGTGTAGGACTTAGGCTGGATGTGTTCATGGACTTCAGTTGTGAAATCAAAATCCAGGTCCTGCTGAAGCAAATAGAAAGGCTGCCACTTATATCATTAGAAGTTGGATTGGACTGTTAAGAAATTTTGTAGGCAAAACTATTACATTTGCAGTGATACCTACAGGTAAAAATGTCTCTGGAATTCAGAAGCACAACTTCCAGTGAGTCACACTTTCAAAGCGTAGTTTTTTCTTATTTTTAATCTCCCTGAAAAAATGGTGATTAGACCTTCTGGAGCTTCCTCTTTTCCCCTTTTCATCCCCTTGTCTGATCTCTACTTACTTAGAGCCAGATATGATCCAATTTTGGATATGTGTGCTCCTGATCACTATGTTATTTAGAAAAATACATTGCTCTGTATTTATATTTAGGTCAAAGAGTTCTCCTACAGTTTCACAGTGAATGTAATACATAAAAAGGTAATGTTGATGTGATAAAAAGTGCAGTTTGAGATGATTACAATGAAAAGAGGGGTTTGGATAAATGGCCAATATACTTCAAAAAGTCTTCATTTTCTGAAAGAGCAAAGATGACTAATTCCTTCACTTAGAATGGAAGAACTCTAGAAATAGAAAAGTTTCATCAGTTCTTTCCTAATCACTCACAACCACCATCAGCTGCCTACTGGGTGAGTGGGTGGAGGAAGTGTTCTGAAAGCCCATCAAAATCAATTAAAAGATTTTAATAAATTCGATGGATGTTGAATCATCTTGGAGCGAGCAATTAAGGGGAATGGCAAATTCTCTGCAAAACTTAAACTTGCTTAGGAAAGTCTTGAAGCAGTCACTACTTTCCAAATGAGCTCAGATTTCTTTTGGGTTCAAGGTCACCTTATTTGCAACCCAAGTCTCTTAGAAGCAAAGCATTTAATATCTTGGTACAATAGGGACAGGGATAATAACTTTCTTCCCTTATCCAAGACCATTCCTCTTTAACTAGGTGTACAGTGTGGAGAGTCCTGAAGTGGACAAGAATGACTAAAATTAAAAATGTTGTGTTACTTCTCTTATCCTCAAAATGAAACTGGTTATACCTGTTGATTTGCAATAGTGTTCTTATGAGCAATAATTACCTAGCACTTACCAAGATCTTTGAATTTTAAGCAGCTCTCATATATTATTCTCATGCTTATCTATTATATTGAGTTCCATGAATGCGTGTATATTGTAGGTGATCTGAATTCTCATTAACTCAAAGTAATCTTTACCTTTTTTTTTTTTAATCCACACACAAATCCCAGAGTGTATATCTCCTTTTTGTTAAGTATTCATCCTGCAAATTTGGGAAAGTAGTAACTTTGTAAAAGCAGTTCTGTGACCCTTGTCTTGACAAACTTATGTGGTGGTCAGTTCTGGATTTGGTTGTACTGTTGTTTAGTGCAGGCAGTTGCCCTTATTTTTATAAATTTATTCCCAAAACAAATTTCCTTTTAAAAATCTAAAGTAATTCCTATTTAATTTTATGCGCATTATTGTCTTTGGATACTAAGCACCAGACAAAGTAAGATTAATCCTCTTTAAAGGGGAAAAGAAGGGCGAGGGGAAAGGGATGTTCTCTTGACGCTATTATCAGCTAACATGCATATTTTTCCCAAACTCTTGCGTTATGCAGGCTCAGAAAATACAGTAGTATCTAATGTTTTCTAACAAGAATGGGCTGTGTTTAATGCATAAAACTATCACAGAAACAAGATAGCAAATTAATTTTTTCTTCAGTATCTTAACATATTGCTAGATATTTTAAAACTATCATGCATGTGATTTATTCTCAGTTCGTGTTTTTAATACTTTACATAGACAATCTTCGGCTTTGATCCTCCAAAGCTCAAATTCAAAACCAATAGTAAGTTAGATAAAGTTCAAGTTTTTATTAATCTTAAATTATGTCTTAATTGACAAGTCTGTTAAGCGTGTGCTTAAACCCATCATTTTTCAGCAAATCACTTCATCCTAGCTTCTGGCAAAAGTTCAAATTTAAGCATAAATGTAGGTAATCAGTTTTCAAGTATATTTTGTAGTGTTTGCCGAAGTAGTTTTATTGGGCCCTGTCAATGAATAAGACCATCCTGATAGTAAATACTTCATTTCAATTCAAGTATTCCTATGTTTTGGAACCCTTTTTTTCTTTCTTTGTTTCCTTTTGCACGTTAATATTTCATGTCTGTATTAAAACCTAGGGATGGAGAAAAATTCACATCTTTTACTTCCTCTTTTTGGCTGAGAAAATTATTTTTCTCATAGAAGGGAATTCCCAAAATGTTCACAGGCTCTCAGCCAAGAGCACCATTTGATATTGCTTTGAAAATGAGGGCCCTGGTCTCAGAACAGAGTCCCCAGCACCAGCTCGCTGCTGAGTGAAGTCTTAGAAACTGTAACTGGAAATTTCATTGTATGTACAGATGTGTGGTACTAGGTCTTAATTCGGTGGGGGGTGGGGGGGGTCAAAGAAAGTACTATACGTAACGTGGAAAAGGAGGAAATATCTGTCATAAAAATTGAAAAAAAGAAATACCAAAGGGACAAAGATGAAGAAGCAGCCATTTTTCCATTTCTATTATATTAATGCTACAGTTCTTCAGAGAGCAGTATATATATCACCAAGCACTGGTTCAAAAATGTCGTACTGACTATTAGGAAACAAACTCTCCATGTGGGTGTGATCAGATATCTAACCCACATGCCTATAGTTTTGAAGTTTGACAGGGTCCAGATGACTAAAAAGGTTCTGTTATGTGCTTTTTCTTCTTTCTCATGTGCATGCATGTAGGTTTTTGGGTTGTTTTTGAGTTGTTTAACTGTAATGCCAGAAAGGTTAAAAAAAGAACTACAAGGATGTTTCTTATATACAGCAAACCAGATGTGAGCAGGAGACTCAGGACAGAGCAGCTGTTTTAGGTTTACACTTGAAAAGGATTAGGATATGATTTGGGTATGGTCAACAAGTACTGAAAAGACAAAAAGATTTTTGAAAGAAGACCAATGTTGTATCTCAGAAAATAGTACTTGTTGGAAAGAAGTCGAAGACAAATTCACACTAAGGACATTTCAAACACGAGGGGTAGTTCAACTGCTGGAGCAATTCGTGTAGGGACATGTTGAATTCTCCTTCCCTGGAAATCAAAGACCAGCATTTTTTCTAAAATTACGGCAAATCAGAATCACAGCCTTGATGCAGAAATTACTAGACAAAGTTATTTAGCCTGTGTTATGGAGGATGCTAGAAGAAAGGATCAGCTGATACCTCTGTTTTCAAAAATGAGTAATCTGAATTGCTAATTTACCTCATGGTTTGACTTTATTAACACACAGACTATCATCCTTTTTTAACAGTACAAATTCTCTCTCTCTCTCCCCTCCTCCCCTCACCCCCAATCCTTTTGGGTCATGGTCAAGTATTTAGTTTGTTTAAGTGAAAGCAAAGTTCACCTGTTTACAGGTTATATAGGAGTTAAGTCTGTAAGAAAGAATGTTCTGATTCCTGATATCACAGTGCAAAAGTTGAAATCTTATTTAAACCTATTAGGAATCCAGCCCAGTAGTAACATGCTCTCACATCACATTTCCTAAACCTAGCAACACAACAGCTAAGAATGACCATAGACAAATAATCCAAAATATGGTCAGGCAGGCTGTTTCCCTTGAGAAGCAGTGCACTGAAACTTCTACTTTCTTCACTCTGCATATGTTTTCATAATGAGATATTACTTGTGCTCCCATGACAGATACTGCCAAAACTGCTGTTTGTGCTAAATACAATAAATTCTATCCATCTCATAGTGTTCAGGGACCTGTCACTAAGGCACTGAAAAATTCCTTAGGAGAGCATTTTGTATGTGAGAAAGTGGGCTCTATCACAGAGCATGCAACCAAATGAAAATAAAATGTGTGCCTTAAACAAGGTAATAACATGAGGTTTCAAAATACCATAGTTATCTCTTTTATTGACTCCAGGCATGGAAAACAGAAATATTGACCCTGCAGGCTGATCCTTTCAGCTCATCTAGGAGCCATATCCCAACGTAAAATACATCCCAATTTTAGAAGTGATTTTTTTAAAATCCATTTTATGAGGAACGGCACTATTGTGACTGACCCTGAAACCTTTGCCTTTTTATAACTTCTCTGAAATATCCTACCATTTTTTTTTTCAGTCCCTGGAATTGAGATGCATAGTTGCTAGTTTCCAATGTTACTATTAATTCTGCAGAGTGAACTTACTGTGTAAGCTTCTAGTACCAATAACCACCACCAGCTTCAAGGCAAACAGGATGACTGGGCTTGGCTGACCTCTGGAGAAGCTCAGTTCTGTTAGTCTCATGTTAGTTCACACTGTGTCAGTTCCAAAAATATTCCATAACAGTTTGTAAGCTGTATCCTAAGGGAAAAAGCAGTCACAATCACAATGGTTTCTTGATAAAACGGAACGATAGCAGTATCATCTCTCCAGACTCTTTTCAGGCTGCTGTGATGGCTGCAAAGGTGCAACACATTGTTATGGTCTCTAGCAAGTGCTGATATCATCTTGCTTATGCTATGAAGAGACAGCTGGGAAATCTCAGAGATAAGCAGCATTTAAACTCAGGCTGCTTATTTAAAGGTCATGCACATTAGGTGTATTATCTGTTTACACTTGGGCCTAAACTTTTTCTGTGATTACCTCCTGAATCAGTAGCACGTAAGAGGTAGGACTCCCAGGTTTGTCTACACTACCAACCACTGGAGTGCAAAAAAGGCAAGGACTGGAGTTTGAATTGGTATGAGTCATTGTATTCTTGAATCACACATTCACATTGTGTGTTTACTGGCCAAGAGGTTTGCGTAGGTTGCTGATCACAGCGCACACCGTGCGCAGCACCTAGCAGGTGGTGTGAAGCAGATTTCCCTACAGGCATCCCTGATCGCCTTGGTGGGGCTCACAGCTGAGGACCTGACACTCATCCGGCAGGAGGGCCTCTCAATGGCAACCTCGTGCATGACTTCAGCCACCAGGGAAACTGCTTTTAGCACACTGGGACACTCCTGAGAGAGTACCATGTGCCTTCTAGGATAAATGTAAGGCAAATTCACACCTAGAAAGGACCACTTGAGCACATTAAGAGGCTAACACACTATCATAATCTAACTGCTAGCTGTACTCATTCACTGTCTCATAACTGCCCTGGACTTTTGTGACATAAAGCATTCAGCAAATGAAACACTAATAGCAAAAAGAGGAGTTCTCTATGAATTTATCTAGAGCTTCCCAAGCACTGATAATACTGGAAGGCTCTATGCATCCAGTATCTGAGTGTCGTATACAGCATTGAAGAGATAGTGAGCAAAATAATTACTATCCACAGTCACATACCACGATATGTACTGAGCCCATACATTCCCTGTGGCAAGGACCTTGTGTTCCTTTAGGTTTTCTGTCACACAAGATGCATCCATGGTCCTTGATAAATATTTAAGTAACAATACATGCAGTAGCTCCGCTTTGATTTTATACATGGCATGCTTGTTCCACCAGATATTTTCAGGGACAAGAAGCTTAAACAATGCTTGTTGTTCTGTGTGATAGCAATAGCAGTGGAGTTTTGTTTGGTTATGTGTGCACGAATAGCCTAAGGAAATCACAAATTTATTTGTATTTAGTGAAGGGCCTTAGAAACTGCTGTGATGAGCAATGAGGAGACGCACAAGTTAATAGAGTAAGCAATCAGCTGGTGTGCAGCCCTCTTTTATTAAAGCAAAGACATCCTGTCTCTAAAAACTGCATGGATTTATTTAGATCTCATAGGATGGCGTATCCTTGAGCAAAGATCAGAACACTTTGTTCATTGCAACCAGCAACAGCCAGGTCCATACAATCCATCTCTCATTCTACGGAGCATTTTAACCATGGGTTTTTGCAGCCAGCTGATCTCCTGATACTATCTATGTAGGCATATTCTGTATGCAGTCTGCATATTCTGTATACAGTCTGCATCACTTGATTTGTATACAAACTTGTAGAGGGCCGTCACTTCACTCTTTTATTTTAGGACGAGCCATGGACAACCAGTTTTCTCAGAGGGAAATTAAAGATAACTCTAGCCAGCCTCCAGAGTATTTATTGACAAGTATTTATTGTCTGTCCTCTTTGGCCTTTCTGAGACTGACTAATGATGAAATAAGGATGTCTATCATGTCCTTGGAAATGCTGATTGAAAATGGTGGATCAGAGATTATACTGAACATGGATAAAAAGTACTCATATATCACTGGGGTTTAATCTCTTTTACAGAAAGCAGAGTGTATTGATCAGAATCAAAATGCTTAAAGTTAGGTACACATTAAATGACAGTATTGGCACCCAGACACGCATCAATAAGGCTATTTTAATGTGTCTTGTATTATTCCGACCAAATTATTTCATTGGCTGCTTTATCATCCTGCCAAAAATCTATCGATCGCTTGTTTTCAGTTATTGTTGTTTTACACCAGGATGTTCTTTGTTGCATTTGCAATGATGTTGCAGTTCTCAGATGCTGTTGGAATCTCACCGAGGTTGTTATTTGTTAAGTTACAATTCCCTGGTGTAAGCTCATAGTAAATCTAACAGACTTATTCATGCTTTCAGTCACCGTGTCTTTAGATCTCCAATGCAGGTGACACAGAAGTGTTAATTGGCTGTTCCAAAATTCTGCTCCAGTTGCAAAGGAATGCTAAAATAAAATAAGTGAAATGGACTTATTTTTAAACTGGTGAGAGAGGAAAAAAATAATTTCATACTATTTTCTACGTTCTCCTTTCCTATTTGAGGGGTGAATAACTTGGCATTAAAGGTGAGGTCTTCATATTTTCATTCTTATCACTCTGTGCTCTAATTAATATTAAGAAAATAATGAGAAAATATTATTGTGGATAAGTTCTAAATAATCGTGAATGTTAACTAAGTAGAAATGCACAGAGGCTATTTATGTAGGTCATTACCTATGCTAGAAGACAAAGCAACCATAAACTATTGAAAAAGACATCACCCAATTTTGCACTGTTCATGTTCCTCTTCTTTAGAATAAAAGGGCATATAAACATCATCAAAATTTCAGTCTCTGGAAAATGTCTCCAAGGCATCACACAGCAGCTGGAAAAGTGCTGAAATTTTCTATGTGACTGTATTAGCAACATCTTCTTGCCCCTCAAAGTCATTCATTGTAGAAACAGGGACTGGCTGACTAGCTGGTTTATCTGATTGTGGGCATATTTATAGATCTGGTATATTTAATAGACCCAGCTGGCATGGAATACATCACTGATTTCATAACAAAAGCAAATTCATTTATTTTTTTTCATGTTGGATGGATGAAGAAAACAGAACATTTTTGTCATGTGGTCTATTTGTTTCATTTGAAAGTCCCTTTGTAGATCTGTCTTCAAAATAATCATGGTGAGATTTTAAACTGTCTCCCACAAATACCATTGTTATTGGCTAATTTACAGTAGCCTGGTTGGTACCACAAAAATCATCTTTTGCACATAGATTGCACTGCTCGGCTTGTACATAAATATGTGAGGGGACTACATGTTACTAATATCTCAGGAAAAGCTTGAAGAAGACTGTTCTGGGTCTGAAGAAGAACAAACCTCCCAATTCTTGTATTTTTAGCACAAAATGATGGTTCACAGTTCACCATTTAATATTCAAAGAACTTTCACTGCTGATTATTGTTTGTTATTGTTTTTGTCACTGGAAAATTTGCAACCAGTTTTAGTTTTAAGCTGCTGTTTACTAGGTTGGTAGCACAACTGGTTGCTAGTTCTGCAGCAGTGCAGGCAGTAAACCACTTGCACTCTGGCAGAATGGCAAGAAGCCGACGTGACATGTATGATACTATTTCTTTAAGCAAACTAGAACTCTTTGGATGTGAATTAAGTTCCAGTGTCACTTACAATCTGTTCCAGAGCTTCCTTCTTTCAAGAAAAAAAGTATTCACACTACTACCGTCTGTGCCGTGTCACTGAATTCATGTAGAATACTTCAGGTCATTTAAAACAAGCATTTTGGCAATCACGAACATATGCTCCTTAAATAGTCCATCAAAGTCAGAAAGATAACGTGACTTGCTGTGTGCTACTGCTGCTGTTTTTCCTGAAAACCATCATTTCATGCAGACTCTGACAATTCTGATGAAATCAGAAGAAAGCAAAGATCCTGTGTCAAGTTCTGTTTTAAGCCATATTTCTTTAATTTGTAAAACAAATCAGATCATCACTGTCTTCTAAATTAAACATTTGCCAAGATGCTACACTAAAGTACTTCATGGTGTTATCTGTAAATGGATAAAATGAAAATCTCTGGGGCTGCCTTTGTAACAGGATAAACTGACTTGTATGTCATCTGAAAAGGCCTTAGTTCATTACATTTGGTGTGGGATTCATCCATGAACCATCAAGTATTTGCACTCTGTGGCGGACAGATGAGTGAACTTTTGCCTTAAACATTTCTTGGTACATAAGGTGCAAGCAAACCAAAACCCCGAACAAGCCATCTGTTCCCAGCGGAAACAGGACTGAGCTGCTGCGACCCCTGAAATGGTCTCCCTGCGACCATTCGGGACACACCGAGCCTGCGCTGAACCGGACCATGATCGGACAGAGACTTTGGGACCTGGACTGCAAATTACTGCCGCTTAGCACAACTTTTATAAAACTTGCTTAGCATGAGTAGCTAAATTTGCTGAAGCCTTAGGCCGCACTCCCTAGTTCAGTGAGAAAGGGCCCCAGAGCTGGTGCAGACTGGAAAGATAAGGGAGTTACAGGCAGTTTGCATTCCTATGCGTCACACTCCAGGAGGGAGGATGTCCAGGCTTTGAAATAAGGCCTGCTTGGGCGCCAGGACCCTGGGAAACAAAGCCTCCCCTCACTGCTGAAACAGTGTTAATTAGGGGGGGTCTGGATTATATCCTCTTCGTCAGGACCTTGGAAGATAACACCTACTGTCACTGCTGGGGCAGTGCTAATTGCTGGAACAACACCTGTTTGTCAGGGCCCTGAGAAAGAAGGGCAGAACCTGAGGAATCAAAACACATTTGTCAGCAGAAACCGCAACAGTAAAGATAAGGGAGAAAAGCAGCCTGCCTGGGAACAACGATGAGACCCAATAGGGAGCAGGAGACCCCAGACCCAAAAATTACTATTGGTCTGAACTACTGCATGAGGGGTGGGAAACTTAATTTGAAAAAGCTATAATTGCCCAGGGATTTCTTTGTTCGGGGTCCCTCTTTGGAGGCACCCAACTCAAGCTGTAGCTACTGCACGCGTGTCATTACAATTTATTTATTTAATTTGCCTTGATTTGGCTCTGAACTTTTCAGCGGGAACCTAGGGTCGGACCCTGCTCCAGTTGTAATTACTGCACGCGCATCGCTAAAATTTACACCCAGGGTGAAGAGGACCAACGGGACGCCGCTGGATCCACGGGTGGTGATATCTCTTTCTCTCTCTTTCTCTCTCTCCTCCCCTTTGCCTTTCCCCACCTTTTCTCCCCACTCCGTGGAAAATAAATTTAAAAGGTTGTATGATATTTGACCGGTTTTAGCATCTTAATCTCGTCCTTGGGATCGTAACGACCCCCCCCCCCCCCCAATACTGGATCGGGACACACTCTTAAGTTTTTTTTCTTTTGTTCTTTGTTGTCATCTGTGGCTCAGCTTTCTAGTTGTCACATACAATTTGTGATGTTGTTGAAAACTTCTGGCCTTTAGCAAAAAGCTACATTGAATCAGCAGTTTTGGGCACGTGCTTTCAGGCTAGATCAGTTTCAGTGCAGAACTGGTTTGGTGTTGTTTCGCTTTTTGTATTACACCTCCCAAGGATTCCCCCCTGGTTCGGTGTACTCATCCCCATTATCCTGCTATGCTTTCAGGTATTGTTACCTTTTCTTTGTGGATTTCTTCTATAAAAGCAAAAATATTCTGTGTTCACCAATGACTTGAAAGAGCCTGAATCTGAGAAATTTTTATCATCTCATCATTTATGCCCTAGTAGTCTGCACAGCAAATGGTGCTTTACCCTTTATAATATTTAGAAAGCAACTATCTTTTTCTTATCACCAAAATCATTATATGTTGTCTGCTGATATGGTCTCTTACCTCCTGTAATGGTTCCCAAGCTAAGAAGGCCGCAAACTAATAGGAGGCAGTCATTTTGCACACTCATTACTACCCATCTGTGCAGATTACTGCAGGCTATGTTACAGGATCTGCCTCCACAGCAAGATCTGGTTTCGGCCTGTCCTTGCTGTGTGCTTACTTTGGGCTACTTTACATGCGTTGGCAGGGATGTGCCCAAACTAGATGGCCTTGACCCTCAGCTGACCCTCCCTATGCCAACAGAGCCCTGTGGTCCGATGGCAAAGCCCCCAGGGTTGTGAACAGAGAAGGATCATGATATTCAGCATCTTAGTCTCCTTTGATCAGCCTTGTGTGGTGAATGCACTGTACTCATCAGCTACTGTTGAACTTGTGCCACCAGCTGCCCTTCTCCTCAGAATAGTGTTGGGGTGTGGGGGAGCATTTAAGGATAATTCCTATGACCTGGAGGCAAGCGAACTCAAGGGAAAGATTCCTATTGCATTACCTTTTAGATCAGATCTCTACCTATGCCTAGCAGAAGAAATAACCACTAAAGCCCATCTGATGAAACTGTTGGCAAAATGTGTTCAGGATCACTTCTTATGTTGCTGTCCTCTGCAGGTTTCGATCAATAGGAACAAAACTCAGTCCAGCAAACCTGTTTTAGGGGCCAAGTCTGGGGATAGATTTCAGTCATCTGGTCTGGAAGAGGATGGGAAGATTCATACTTACGTGGATAGTTCAGAGTATTAATTAGCTTCTGTTACTTTTAAGATGTACAATATGTAATCATAGATTTTAAGGCCTGAAGAGTCTATTTTGATCCCACTATCTAACCCTTCTTATAGTGCAGATAATATAACCATCCATGGATTTATCAGTCACCTACTTCTTGAGCTGCACAGATGTAGATTTGCCAGAATAGGAAATAAGAGGAATGTAGCTCATATTCACCCCCATAACACCATTATCAGAACTTCAAATGTGTGTGCACTCTATTGCATGAGGTCCTCGCTTACTGATGAATGTTTTCTCTGCCTGTGGCTATCCAGTCCTCTCTGTTTCTCTTTATATCCTTGCATATCTTTTGCAATTCTACAAATGAGGAGAAATCAAAATGCATAGTGACTCTATAGATTTTGCATGCTATATATACTGTAATTTCTCCAAAGGTGATATATTGTCAGCATGTGTAAGTAATTTATTTGTAAAAGCTGTGTGATGAGCTCCGGAGGAGTCTACACTGTTCTGAAAGAACTCCCTCTTTGAACACACCAGCTGTCTCCCTTTTTCACCAGGGTGTTTGCATCATGTCACCACCTGACATCATTTGCCCTGGAGGCTCCAGGAAGGAATAGAAAGGTTGCCATGTTAATTAGAGAAGAGCGATAAAACGTGATGTTTTATTTATTTTCTTGAAGAGGGATTTGTGTGTCTTATCCTGTTTTATGGTAATATTTTTATGATGAATTTTTTGAAGTTTAGTTCAGAATGAGTTCCCCTGAGGAACAAGTGCTACAACAAATTACAGAGGCCTCCAATACCTGAGATTTCACATTAAATTTAACCCACCCCTGACTGCAGTTAACAAATAGCTATCACATCCTCAAAGATCCTAACATAATGATGACATAGTTAGATTTAGACTTTGTACTATATAAGTATTTATATTTAATGACTAAGCTGGAGTTTATACTGTGATTAAAACCACTAGTTTGGAAGTACTGTAAATAACTGGAGGTTGAGCAGCTTAAGCTAGGGTGGGAACAAGAATGCAAAGGTCACAAAAGTTATCCGAGTCTATCACACAGAGGTTCAAAGCCTGAACATCTTGATGGATCTTGGCCTAAGTTGGCTCCTTTGCCTGGCGGAAATGGAAGATGAGCATTACAATTTGTGCGAAATAGACTTTGGGAAAACTAAGTGTTGATAGAGCTCATGGAGTGAGTTGTACTATAGTGACAAGGACTCTTCACACTTGAATAGGGTCAGGATAAATATGGGTGTAAGAGTGTCTGATGGCAATGTAACGAATGTAGCTCTCTTTTTGGAACAGGTCCAAACTTGGCCCCATTGGGTCTAGAAAGCCAAAGAGGAAGAGAGAGAAGAAAAATTGTGGGTTTTTTGATCTTGGATTTGCCATTTTTAAAGTTTAAGCTTTACAGGGACAGGCCAAACTGTTGCAAAAAATGAAATCTTTTTGAAAAACATAGTTTTAATTCCTTTCTGGTGATCCAGAGGAAGTAAGTGGTTAATAGTAAAGACCTACCTTTTTGGTTTAAAGAAGATTCATTTGGCCTAGATAAATTAACTGAACTGTAACTGAACAAGTCTAGGCTGCAGCCTTGATATTCGTATTATAATAGTCTCTAGAGACTCCAACCATCCAAACGTTTTTCTAGATACTGTGTATAATTCAGTAAGAAGAGATAATTTCCAGAAGCATTTAAGCATTCATAACCTAAAAGAGAGCTTAGGGAAGGGGGGAAAAAAGCCTAATAAGAGAAAGACCACTTAGTATATACCAACTTTAAGCACATGTTTTTAATCAATTGCAATTGAGTAAACCACTTAGGAATTTGTCCCACTGAATTCAGTCATTAGACCATCAGCTATTTGGGGCAAACATGATATTTCATACTTGGGTAAACAGTTTACCTCAGCAGGATGGTGGTGCTTGATTGTGGCTACTTGAAGCAATTGCAGTGTGAATGACAACAATAATACTAATAACTGTTATTAATTAGGATCACATACTGCAGAAAATGCCTCTGAAAAACACCTTCCCTTGTCCCAGGTTTTGTACAATTTATTGTGGTTTCTCCTGGAAAACTTCTGGGTTTACCTTTGAGCACTTTGCCCCAGCTGTGATTTTAATAAGAGGCTGTTTTTATGCAAATAGCAGATCACTCAGAATTTTTCAGTGTTTGCCTTATGCTGATTACATTAGCAGCTTGCCTTCTGTACTTGCACTTGTGCTGCTAATAATGTTACAGATCATATAATGATGTTTATAATGAAAGCAACTGTGTCACTTTCATTGTCTATACCACCAGTATATGTGGATGAATAGAAAGTGCTGTGATAATTTTGAAAGGGCTCAATAACCCATCATGTGTGGGAGTTTTTTGCCATGGTCTAGCACTCTTCTGTAAGTCCATTGCTCACTGAGAAAAAAAGAACGAATTGCATGTTGTTTCCTTGGGGTTTATCTTTAGATTCTATTAAACCTGTTATTTGGATAGAAGAACATTAATCAGTCCAAAGAAAATGGTACAAAGGCACAGTTTTTGCTCTAATTGTCATAGATTTGAACAATGTGTTCTTGCCAAAAAATTAAATGCATCACTTTACAAAGCTGTTTATGCAGCATGTGAATTATTTGGGATAAGTTTCATTATGGTGATTAATATGCATGACACTGCATCACAATATGAAACCTATCAAGCCTGGATTGTTTTTTTTATTGTTGTTCTTTCGATGGCATGCAATTTAAAAGCAAAACCACCCCTCTCAATAAGATCTCAGTGTCTTTTCATGGGCTCAGTCTCACTTCATATTTGCAAGATGTGATCATGTTTTTGAAATGTTAATTTATATGCATAATACCTTTGTTACATACACTTCATAAAGAACAGTTGGGTTTATAGTGTATGTGGAAACTAAATTTCTCTTAGGCTTTTGGGCTTTGTACAAGTTTAACACTATAGAGTTTCCTTGAAAGACCTTCAGTTAACATTAGCTCAGGATATGCACCCACAGAGTTGTGACTTGAGTTTTTTTGGACAACCCCTACTCTAAATGAAAGGCAAATTGAGTTGGAATTGCCTGATTTTGCTTCTTTTTGTCAAAGCCTTGTAATGCTGTGAATTTTGCATGAAAATCTTGGCCATGATGCATATTTGCAGCCTTTTGAGAAATTAGGCAGGAGTCCAGAATATGCGATAAAGCATAAAAACAAGGGATTTTGATTGTTTTAGGTTTAACTCAAAATATTTCTATACTATTTTGATGAAAAGCATCTCAATAGCATTAGACTATGGAAAAACTCCCTGTGAGTCTGTCTTCTGTAGATCTAATTGAGCTAGACTTAAGTGAAGCTTGTCATATGCTATTATAGGAGAAATGGTTAGCTAAGGTGGAAAAGAACAGAGTTAGTAGAAGGAATGTAAAGTGCCTAAGAAATTGGAATGTGATAAAGGAAAAGTATTAGACTGAAGGGAGCTCCGTGGCTGAGAACCTCGTACCTGCATCTTGTTTAATGCTGTCTGTCATGCTGGTGATTAATGACTAGCAGGACAAACAATGCTTTTGAATCCTGCTGAAATTTCAAAGGTAGAAAGGATGTCAATAAAAAAGGAGGATCAGAATACTGTGCAGAGTGACCTTGAGGTGCTGCAGTAATGGAAACAGAAGGTTATGCATGTAAGAACTGATGAAAGCATTGGGAAGTGCTGATATTTGGCAATGGAAGAAAAAGAGAATAGCCTGGGTGTTGTGGTCGATCACAGTATGACTATGTAACAACTATGGAAAAAAAAGCAAGTATGGTTCTACCATATCTCAGACAAGGTATATGCAGTAGAAACAGCAAAGTATTAACAAACCCATATAAAGCCTGTAGAGTACTTATTTTTATTCCCTATAATTTTTTTTTCTCACTTGTGTTCAAGAAGAATGAATTCAAACTGGAACATGTGCAGAAAAGGACAACCGGGGAACTGGAGTTCCTGTTGTAGAGGAGAATGAAAGAGCTTCATTTTTTTAACCTAATAAGCTCAAGAACATGTAAATTCCTCAGGAGAGAGAATCTCCAGGAAGGAAACAAGATAGAGTTAAAGGGCAAAGTGGACGAAGAACAAAACACGTATAAATAAATTTAGGCTGGAAATCAGATGAAAATTTATTAATTTCAGAGCTATGTTAGGGTGTCCTATGCTGAGTGATAAGAAACCTGCCTCTGTAAGTACAGATAAGCACAGAACGTGATACATTTATGGAAGGAATTATACAAGGTGGTAACTGTTGACAGGACTTTGATAGCCTGTGACGAACCTGATGATTCAGCTGAATCCTGCCTGACCTTATCATATGCCTCTCTCCTTAGCCGAGTACCACGGTGTGAATAAGACTTATTCTTGTAGACTTTCATATTAGCAATCCATTTTACTGTCAAAGTGAGATGTGAAAAAGGATATTTCTACTATAGACTCAAACCTTGCAAAATTTTGTGCTTCAAAAATAAATCAGAAGAAATTGCTTTTGAAAGAGAAAACTACAAGTTCCAGACTAATCGTAAACATGTTTTTGTTTCTTTTGGTTTTGTTCTTTTCCTTAGGGAAACTCCATTCACTTGACTGGCTTTCCTAAGAAAGGAATAAACACTAATTCTGATCTGGCACAAAAGAAATTCAGCTTACACAGAATGACCTCAATACATGCAAAAAGAGGAGAGAACAGATGCTGACTGGTACCTTTTTGACTACAAATGATGCCCCCAGTTCCAGGGTGGTAGCGCTTCTTATGTCCCCAAGTCTCTGAACAGGAGAAGACAACATCCCAGCACTGCATGGCAGTAAGCGTAAGGAGGAGGGGTGATTTGTGTTTCTTTTCCTCAGTAGCACAGTTAAGCTCTGGCACACGTCCACTAACATAGAAGAAAGGTGAACTGCCAGGGTGTTGCAACTCAGTAGAAGCATCTAGTGTCAAATCTTGTAAGGCTAAATAACACAGAATGTATTAGAGGCTAATAAACAGCCATTAACCACCCAGCATTCAGATTTACCAATTACCACACTGTTCCAGGCCATGGACCTACTCGCAGTTGCTGACAATGTCACATTAATGAATCTCAAGTCTTAACCTCCTTGAATTCATGAATAACAATTTGACTCCATGTAACTTGATTACTATGAAATGGAAACTTTAGTTGAGTCTAAACATTGGTTATGAGGTTGAGATGAGAGAAAGACAACCCTACTCCATCACAGGTAATTTAAACTCATATAAAACCAAGCACCTGTCACAGTGATAAATGGGTTTTCTTGTTATCTCTCTGTCGGTATCATTTCCCAGTCAGATTTCTATCAAACACCCAGACAACACTGTGGAAACTAAGGTACAATTGTCTTCATTTTATTTCTCTTCCAGGGAAATGGGTAAAGGTCACAAAATGCTTATAAATGTGATTGATTTCATTTTCATTGAGTCATTCCCAGAACACAGAATAATTTACTTGTATATGCAAACGTAAGGCTTTTATAGTCATCACAGAAGAAAAAAACCTTTCATTGTTTACTGACTCCAAGCTTAAGCCAGAGCCACCTGATATCTGGAGGTCTCCCTTTGGGGTCATGAACATCAGTTACATCTTTCACGGTCTGTTTCATAGTGTATGGTGAAACTAAATCAATTTTTGAATCTATTTTACTTTGGATCAGCATCTCAAAATTTCAAGAGTGTCCTCAGTCTGAAACCTGGCTGAAGATATAATGGGACAAGCTCCTGTCTTATAACCTCAGTGTGTCTTGCTTCCAGTCATGCCATATTTTTTTCCAGGTTTTAATTCTTATTTTTTTTTAAATTCTTCATTATTTTAAACCTTTCAATTCAGTTTTTTTTCTCTATTGTTTATCAAAGCAGAAAAGATGTAGGAAGATCAAGAAAGACAGAAAGAAAAAAATATATGTTTAAAAACATTTAATTTGGAAGAACTGTCTGTCCCATGTTAAACAAGATGTCTAAACAGACAATCACCATGGTTATTTCTGAATTTAGAAGCTGTGTACAAGCTGTCACTTGGTATCAGTGATGAATGAAGAGAACTGTATACCATCCTGACCTATCTGACAAGTTTAGGATTAGCTCTATAATACTGCAAACTATTTTTATTCTTTTACAGATTTGATGCCACACATTCAACATGATTATAGTATATTCTTTCTTGCTGGACTCTGGACTTTAAATAGAAATTTGAATGTCTATGGATTTTATTACCAGTCTCAAAGAACAGCATGTGAAGATAGAGTGACCCCTCCAGGGATTAGAACTGTACTGCTGCTTTCTTTCAAGATGTTGAAGAAGAAGGAGGGTGGCAATGGTGATGCTCTTTCCTATATATAGAACCTGAGGTAAGCAGAAGACTCGTGTTCTTCCTGTTCCTACCTCTGTCTCATGCAATACCATATCTCTTCTCTCCCTAGACTCTGATACAGGTAGCAGACTGTAGGCTCGTCTCCCCTTTTTGAAGTTGTCTTCTTGTGAAGGAAAAATATTTCTATTAATTGGTCATGAAACAGGAAGTGAGAAGAAGGATTTTGCAAGCCAATTAACAGGTTAGTCATTTGGGAGAAAGTGATACTGATTTTAGAAGATGATTTAAAAATTGATTCTATATCTTATCTGGTGATACAATAACAGTCCTGGGAGAAGGGACTAGAGCAACCCTTTAAGAAGGAGCAAGAGGGTTGCTTGGACAATGACAATAAAGATGGTCTGGTCCTTAGGACATTCTCCTATGAAGGGTCACAGCACAAGCATGGTGAGGAAGGTTTGCTAAAGCGCAACAAGTTCAGCCAGTCCTCACTGCTCTCTCCTATTGCCTTCCAGCAACAGATACAGCAGTTCTGTCATAGTCTGTGTGACCAGGAGGCAAGTGCCACCAGAAGTAGTCTGAAGTGGAGGTGGGGAAAGTGCAGCAATAACACAATAATTGTCAATGTGTTTCACTGCAGAACTTCTCTGAGAGATGTGAGTTTGAGTCACAGCAGGTGTAGAAGAGAATTGGCCATTGTTTGAGTGAACTCTCATCTGCTGAGCCACTATATGTCCAGGACAAGTACAAGATACCTCCTCCTCCAGATATCTTTGAAAATAGCAGATTGAGAGCCAACCTTCAGGTAACTGTTTCAGACTTGAGTCTGACAGGAGAAGGATGGAAGATACTTCTTTTCCATCATATTGCCTACTGATTAGGTCTAAGCAGCTCCCCCTCAACATGCTATCTGCTTTGGGTGCCATTCTGGGCATCCTAATTTCCCTTGAGTTCTGTGTAAGGGTTCAATTCCAGGTTCCTACTAGTTAGATGTTACAGCATTTATCATTAGATCATTAGTGAAATCCTTTACTGGTTCAAGACCTGTGTGACTTAATGGGTTACATGAGTCAACACAAAGAATAAAATCCCTATGCCTCTTACCTATTTCCCCAGGTTACCCTTTCTCTTGCATCAATGGCCAGGCAAGGCAGTCCATTATCACCATGACTCCTTGGGACTTAACTTGGACTGTAAAAAGGGAACTTAGCTGGAAGTGTGTGAAGTTTTGCTTTTAGTTCAGTTGAATGTCATCCTTTCTTTGAAGTAGACAAAGAAGACAAGGAAGAAAAGTACAATTTATCCACTCTATTGACATTTGGGTTTGCAAAGTACAAAAATATATGAGCTGCACATACTATTAATATTAATAATGTTAAAAAAACTCTCACAAGGGCTTTGTGTTAATCTTACATTATTCAGCTCCTGGTTGCATAATGAAGATCTTACATATTTAATAAGCAAATTGAAGGAAGCCCAAATGAGTGAACAACATAACATTGTAGAAAGAAACAGAATAGGGTGGGAGGGAGGAATTCTTGCCAGATGAAGTGGCTGAAAAAACTGATCTACTGACATTTTTGCATCTCCTATCAAATGTCATTGTGAATTGAAAGTGGAATGTCTGAAAAAAGAAGCAGCAAGTTGTATAACCTGATGAATGTAACTCCATTGTTTCCATGAAATCATATTAAAAAGGTCACCTCTCTATGTATGAAAATACCATGGCAGTTGGTCTATTGCTCTTTCAATTTGGAATAAGCACTTGAATTCCATCAAAGAGAAATAGCCGATATTCTATCATTAAAAGTAGATTTTGATTTACAGGGGGGAAGAGGATAAGAATGGATCCTTCCATACTGCTGAGGTAGACATGCAGCTTATTTGAGAATAAAAGAATCTCTCTAAAGGATGAAGGAAACATATAATTAAATTAAAATGTGTGGGGTATGAAAATCTGTATGTGAAAGGAACTGAAATATTCCCCCTTCTTTTGGTGTTCTACAGGTAACTCCTTTGGGTAAAGCCTTTGCCATAGCAACAGATAAAACCTTTATGAGGTGCAAAGTTTTGCTAAGAAAATGAAGGTTTTCTATTCCAGTTCAGTTGATGTCTTGAAACGAAATTATGTCTGGCATGAGTGTTTTGTGAATTATCACCACTTTTAAGATGCATTTTTAAGACTATAACAGTAGAGAGTCTGGGGTACTTTGGGGGAATAAGGTATGCATGAATGCTGCATCTTACTGCCTGAGATGAAAAGCAGAAATTAGAGCCCAAACAAGCCCAACAAGTGACTTCATCCTTCACTCTGCCCACTGTCCTATCATTTGTTCTCTCTTCTATGTCTCATTGTTTTTGACATCTGCGTTGCTATCTTGCATTTTAATCTCCACCTGTTTGTCTCATGTCCTTCTATATTTTTGACACTTTTTACAAATAGTTAGGTGGAAGAATGGGATAGATCTTGGCCTACTTCCTACTTTTACTGGCTCAGTGCTTTGCTTTGCATTACATTCATTCCTTGCTCACATTTTCTCTGTTCCTCCTAAGTCACAGAGTCAGTCCTCCCCTCGCATCTATATTTTTCGGTCACCAAAAACCCTTTTTGGCACTTACTCATACGATAGGCTTTGGCTTCCATTCAAGGTGAGACTCCCAATGACTTTTTTGGAGGAGTTCAGCTCAGGCAGATGCTCTAGTGCTGTGTGAATAGAACAAAATTGAAATTTTCCTATTCCTATAAAGACACCGAAGAGCAGAGCTATAGAGGTCTCATTACATCATCATGCTCTTCACTGAAGAGCTGCAACTCTTCACAAGATATAGGCAACTATCTCAGAGGATTAGGCAGAGTCATAAGAAGATTCTTTGATTGTTTGACAGTCCTACAAGTTTCTTGGCGTTTGTACTCATGGGATTAAATCTGTGTCAATTATACCTGTGCATGGAACTTTTCATCAGGCTATGCCAAAGCAGTCTTTCTGCTTTTACCTTGCCTTTTTGTCTTCATCTTCAGGAATGCCAGAGTTCAGTTTGTGAATGGAAATTCTGTCTGTGCTGCAAATTGCTCAGCACTTAAACAAACAGCCCTTCCCATCTCCATGTTTCAAATCCTGGGCTGTGTAGTTATTTCTCTTCTTTTGCTCTTTTTTAAAAAAATCTTTCATTGTATGAAGGAGCTCTCCTGACATTGTGGAACTGGGACTGCAAGATTAGAATGACAATGTGTGAAATGGAAACCCCTGTCTATCACTTTGCAATCAGCACTCTGCAGTGCTTTTTCCTGGCTGCTATCAAATCTCTGAGTTACACTTTTATCAGCAGGTTTCCTTTATTTTTATTTTTTTTATCAACTCAGTCCTCAAATGCTTTTTGAAAGCTGGCAGCTCAGCTGAGCTGCCTCTCCCTTGACTGTCTTGCACGTAAATGCTCAAGGTCTCAGTAGTGTGGAATTAAAGAATGTATTGAAATGGGGCTCAGAAGCCTCGGCAGCATTTTTGTGCTGTAGCTGCAGCAAGTTGTGTTTTATGGCACATTTATAGGACCAAGGGGCCTTCCCATTCACTGACTGTGGACACAAATGAACTCTTGGGAGAGCAGGGCAAGCTGTAGCAGCACTGATCACCTAAGCACCCTGCTCCACAGCATCTTCTTGTGACTGAGGCTGAAATGACAGCACTATTTTCCATTAAGATGATTTGTGGGACATGGGAACAGGCATAGCACAGTGAGGAAAGCTGATCTAAAGAATATCTGAAGCTCAGATTTGTATAAAAGAAAATGACAAAAAAGGAAGGGTTCTCATGAAAAGCTTTCAGGCCCTCATAGTCAAGACATTTCTTCCTTGCAGGTTCCAAAATATGCTACACAGCTTTACACTCTCTTTTCTGAAAATCTTGGCATGTGTGATTAAACTTAGGTTTCAGGTTAATTTTGATGTTAAAGTACCTGTTCCACTGCCTGTGACACTTCATTCAAGGAAAGGAAGTACAAAAGAAAGTGAAAGCAAAACCAATTAAATGGGGGGGAAAAAAATTGTCTTTTTCTTTAGAAAGCCGATTTCTGTATTAACCATCATGTTTTTGGTTTTGTTTTTTTTTTCTGGCTGGCTTGTAGCAGTGGGGAGGATGAGGAAGGTGATTCCTGTCTCCTCCTATCCTACTGGCTCGGTGCAGATAATTGCAGTATGTGTGATATCGCTCACCCTGCTTACATTAACATAGCCACCTTCCACTTTCAGAAGTGTGCATTGCTTTGTTCCTGACATGTCTGAATGCAAATGGGTTTATATTGTTATTTGTATTAATAATTGATTATTTTCACAAGTAATCACGATGCATCCCAGGCACTCTGCATGCATTACAGAGCCATTGAACTCACTGTAGTGGAACAGTCACGTGTGCTAGATCCTTCCCCATGTGATGTCCTAGGAAACCACCTTTTGCATTAAATAGACTAGGAGTACAGGCTACAAGTTTGAATGAAGTGAAACTTTCTTGTCTCCCAGTGTAGGAAATTCTATATTTCAGTCTTCTGTCTTTACACAACATCTAATAGAGTATTTTGTTCTACTCGCAGCCTGGTCAGTCTGATTTACCCCTTGGAGCAGTCAGTGGAACGATTCCTGTTGGCCGGACAGGGAAATGGCTGAGGCCAGCGGATGTCTGGGGACAAGGCCGGATGACCTTACACCCTCTGCTCTGCTGCTTGTCACAAGAGATGAGAGAAATGGGAGGGTGAGTATCCATCACACTCCTGTCTCTTCACCCATCTTCTCAGTAAAGGCACTCCTGGCTTAGGGCTATATTAAAAAGTTACTGATTTTCCTATGGCTTAAACTAGTAATTGCCTGTTTAGTTCAACAGAATCTCACATTTTACAAAACCATTCACAAATACCCAGGTTCTTTTCTTTTTCCGAAAGAGGCTCAGAAATGAATGGAGGAGGGAGAAAATAAAGTTTACTGTAGGTAAAATCACAGATGCTTTAAATTCCTTGAATGTGCAGTTTATTAGGCTACCTTCTAAAAAGGTATATGCACCACAGTGATTGACTTTTGACCCCTCCTTTCTGGTATACTGAGGACACCCACTGTGTGCTCTCTCTGCAGCAGAAGGCTTCATGTATCTCCTTTATCCAGGTGTGTGGGAACCTGACCTGTCTCTTTCCATTTTTTTTCGAAGGTCAGAAACCTGAGAAAGGGCCTCATCTTCCCCTCCTCCTCTAGGCAATTCCTGGAAACTTAACAAGGCAAGCAAAACAGAGCATCTGCAGGTGTGCATTCAGTGAAATGTCAAGGCTATTTAGAAGCTTGTTCGCTTTAGCAATTAGTGGTCCTGTATGTCAAAAAAAGACTCCACCACTTAATCTTCAGCCTTGCTTAGCATTGCACCATATGGTCAGGCTTTGAGGGCGTAGGAAACAAGACTCCCATCACAAAAACATGGGCCAAAATGTGTTCAAGGGAGGAGTCTCAGAAAATCCAAGACCTGCTAGGAAATTCAGCTCTTTGGTGACCAACAGGAATGCCTGACTATGAAAGTTTAGGCTTTGAACTACAGCAGTTGCTATTTTAAAACTCCTCAAGGTGATTTACAAATGACTTAGATGAGTGGAAAAAACTCTCATTTCCTTTTCAGAGTTGGTAAACTGAGTCACAGAGCAGTAAAGCGAGTTTACAGAGTGACAGAGAAGTATTTGAGCTTTCTAGTTCCTTGCTTTGACCATTCTGGTCCTCTCCCACCTCACATTTCTTGTTCACACACTTGGATGATCTGTAGCATTTTTGTCCACAGGAGCCAACCTGGGGCTGACCCTGATCCCAACCCCACGTAAGTCTCCTCAGTGGTGGGCACAGTGTGGGGCACGTAGAGAGCATGGACGTGGTTACAGGTCTGCCACCTCGACTGGCAAGATTAAGCAAGGCAGTAAGAGAGGCCCTGGGGTGGCTGGCCTCAGGCACGTGCTGAGCTGGGAGCAGGTCAGACACAGATATAAGGACTGTATCCGTGCCGGTAAAAGCATTCAGGGAATGAGCCTGGCCCTCAGGTGCAAAGGTGATGAATGGGCACGTTAGAGCAGGCTGGCTGTACTTGTGCCACCTGGCAATAAGCCTGGGTCTCTGCTGAGCCCTAGAGCAAGCCTAAGAGTGACAAGGCCTCCTGGCCACAGTCAGGCAAAGAGTCCTGTGGAAGCATTTGGATCCGAATACGGGTCTCTTCAGTCTCATGACACTGAATTTTTTTTTCCCACCTTCCTTCAAGGCCTTGTTAAAGATGCTGCCAGTAACCTATTACAGATTACTGCTATAACTCTCTACAGTCTATGACAGACTACTGTTATAACAGCTGACACACTTTTGTTATTTTTTTTGTCTTTAACCACACCAATTAGGCGGTGTTTGCACAGTGGTCACCAGTGCATCTCTCTTAACAGTGCTCGGTGCTTAGAAAGCTCCAAGCAGAGCATGGCGCTGACTGAGATGTTCAGAAATGTGCAGCGCAGGCCCGAATTTCCTGTGGAGCTTGCCCTCCTGTGCAGTATGCCTGACATCACGTGTGAAATATCTTCAGTTTACTCAGTGATCCAAAGGTACAGTATATCTCTTTGAGTAATATCTGGGAGTTCATCACTTTTTTATGTTATTGAAGTGTAGCTAACTATAGCACTTTGGATTTTGGCATTTGCTTCTCAGCAGGAGCAGAACTGCACGCTCTTGGGTTTATATATTTATTTCATTTTCTCTAAGCTATGGCTTATTATGAATGATGATTTAGTGCTTGCCATTCCATATGAATTCTTCAGGAGCTTCAGAGAATGAAGAATTCAGCCGAAAAAACAACCCAAGATATCTCACGTTTGTTCCAGGTATCTCAGTTTGTCTCTCACGCTAAGGATTGCTAATAGCAGGAGACAGGCAGTGAGGCATTGAAGGACCTAATTGCTGTTCTTCCTCTGCATATTCAGACCTTTGGGATTTTTTTTCTCTTTTTCTTCACATTTTTAAATATTGTTCAGGAAAATGCAGAAGGAAAGACAGAGTTAATTTAGTCTCTCAGATGGAAAAATCCCTCAGCACTGACAAAACCTGCTATGCCTGTGCCAGGCCTCTAACAGCTTGAAAACCAAATTAGGCACAGAATTAGGGCAGATACTGTTTGCTGTCAACAACCTGAAAAACAGACAGAAAAAGCCTTCTGCAGAAATCTCAATCAGCGCCTGGCTTCCCAATCCACTCGCAGCCCCTGAGTCCGGCCCTGGTGTTGCCTCTTGCCAAGCTGGAGCAGGAGCATCAAAGCAATGTTTTAAAAAGTCATTTGAAAGGGAGTGGAGGGATCACACGCCAGCCGGAAACATGACAGCATGAAACTTCTGAACTCACTTTGCCAGCAATGAGGAAGCCTCACTGGGCTGGCTCCTGGCTGAGCTCTCCAGGATGCGGGAAGGGGATTTAATCGGGACGGTTGTCAGACATCCCCTGGCGCTCTGTGCGGTGGCGTGTGCTCCTCACTACTGCCCCGCAAGCATCTTTTTCACAGGGAAGGCGAATCCCAGGGCAGTGAAGCTACCTTGGTTATGCCCACACTCCTCAAATGTAAGAGAAGATGCTGTGGGTCAGATTAAAAAAAAAAAATCTGTATAGCCCAGTCTCTAACAGTGTCATGAGCAAATGTCTAGGGCAGATTGAGAATGGTACAAGCATATGTGGTGCTTTCCCCCAACACACTCCAAAGTACCAGCTATTCTAAGCTCAGGGATTTTATCAGAACATGCAGTTTCTCTAATAATCTATAATCTATAATAATCATCAGAGGATTGTCTGTTATGAACTTAACTGGTCTGTTATTGAATGTATATAAACTGTTAGCATCTATCTACAGCATATCTACAGCATCCTTTAGAAACGGGTCCCACAGGTCTCCTACACACTGTGGGGACAAACCCTTCCTTTCTTTCTTTTTTTTTGAACTTGGCACCTAGCAGCTTCCTGAATGTACCTTAATTCTTGTATTGGTAGAGAGATGAACAATCAGCTCCTGTCCACACTCTTGAGGTTCCTCCTGCTTTCATGGTCTCTCCTCATCTAGAAGAACTTCCATACTTTTGATAAGCTTTGTTGCCCTTCTCTGAACCTTTTCCAGTTGTAATATATGCTTGGAAATACAAGGAAGGGAGGCATATCGTGCTGCATGACCCATGCACCTAGGACCATAGCATCATCTCTACTTTTCTTAAGGTAGTTTGAGCCTAGTCGTCTTCCCTGTTCCCCAGTCCAGGCTGTCTTCGGTAGTGTAGCAGCTCGTGGAGTATGTGCCTCAGAGCTTGTACTGCCTTGGTTGGCACTAATGGGAGATGAAGGGAAGCCACAAATTCTTAGCTGGCTTGGTAAATCTCCCGTTGGTGTCCCCTGCCCAGCTCTGGAGGTAAATTCTGTTGTCACTGTCACTAGAAATCTGACCCAAACAGGCACATCCTACATATGTGGTTACTGACATACTTGGTTTGCTGGTCCGTCCATGTCCAGTCTCACCTTGAGGAGGCATCACCACACATGGGAACAACCTGTGGGACGAAGACTCACTCGCTTTGCAGGGTGCAGTGGCTTTACAATCTGTGCCCAGGCTGCAGGCAGAAGCCTGTGGCACACGGCTGCTGCAGTCACGCAGTCATCACTGTTAAAGCTTGAGGCTGGCGAGCGGTAGCAGGTGAGCACGCAGTTGTAATTTTTAAGACTTTTCCATTTTTCCCCTCCCTAATATGCTGAAGCCAGCCTGTCACAATGTGCTGTTTTTCTTTTGCTTCCAAGCTGTAAATGTAATCTTTTCAAGGTAAGGTTACTACTTCCCAGCAGGCATGTAATGCAGACATTTTAAACCCACTCAGATCTTGTGTTTTTGTCTTCTTTGGTGAGGACCAAAAAAAAAAAAAAAAAAAAAAAGAGAGAGAGAGAGAGGAAAAGAAACAGCACAAGAGAGAGCAAATCTAGGAACAATGCTTTAGAATCAGGAAGAAATATTTCTAAAGCTTCTTGCCATCTTAAAAAAATTATTGGGGAAGATTTCTATGATCTTCTTCTAAGTAATCAGAGAGGGTATAAAGAACTTCCAAATGTGCACAAATTTTACATTGTCACTCTCTCTCTCTGCTTTGCCTCTTTTATTGTGTCATGTTGAACTGAAACTGTTTGTTTTTATCTCTACTTTTTCAGCAAAGTGGATAGCTTGTTTTTGCAACAGTACTTAATACTTAGCAGGAAAGTCTGTTGAGGGTTTTCAAATGTTTCTTGTTCCCAGACATCAGAAAAGAGGTAGAAGTGAGCTGAAGGTGAGGAAAATGTTTCTAAGAAAAAAGTTGATAAGACTATAGAGTAATATTGAATTTTATGCCTTGAGTCATTTAAAATTGGACAGTACGATATATCCATCTGGACATGAACTTATATTGGACTTGAGGGGTAGATTAAACACTCTGGTTGACTTTGGGGATGAGATTTTCAAAAGCAGTTAATCTGCTCTTTCTGTTTAAGTGGTAAGAATGTTCAGTCAGCATTCAGCATTTTTTGAAGATCCCTATGTCTCTTGTTTTATAAGCTGAATCTTCAGTTCTTTATTAATGGAGAATGCTCTGCAATCCAAAGGAAAATTTTATTGAAAATAATTTTGTTTGCAGGTTCCAAGATGTGGCTGAAAATATGCAGGACTTTTTTGTACTATTGTCCATCAAGAAATCCCATTTTGCAGTGTGTTGGATCTCTACTGAACCTTTTCTAGGTTCAACTGCCTACTGTCACTCTGCCTCTGAAGGGGCCTCTTGTCTGACTGACTTTCAGAGTAAGAGCCTCCTAATAAATCCAGCATTGCTATTTTTCTGCATCCCCATCCTAGTCTTTTTGCTTGTGCTCTCCTTATGCTTAGCTCTGACAGTGGCAGGGTAGGAAAGAGTTTTCATTCAAAACATCCCAATTTGATCAGTTTTGCCAAGAAGAATCAGAAGCGTACAAAGATTCCGTTGCTTTCTTTTTGAAGAACAGATGGTAACCGTCAGCCCCCGTTCATGCTGATTCCAGGCATTGCTGCATGCAATACAGATCCTAAGTCAAATGCACATCATGGTGTAACCCCGGCACTCTGTGGCATGCAGTTGTTCTACCTGAACTAAACATGCAGCCTGAGCCACTTGTAACCAATGTAATTTTGAAGATAACTTTGCACGGTGTAGAAGATCGGACTAGAGACTTCCCGAGGCTTTCCAACCTAAATTTTCTTATGACTATGATTCTAGAAGTGAAAGCCCTTTGAACCATGTATCAGCTTCCAATTCACAGAAATCATTGTAGATCTGTGGATTTAAAACCACTGAAGTACTGCTCTGGGGACTGACTTCTAAAACTGCTAAGACTGGAGCAGTGTCAAGACATCTTAATGTTTGAGGCACAACCTTCCTCTCCTGGCACATCATCTAGGCTCCTTCCAGTCCTGAGAGGCTTTACCACCCCACAGGCTGATCCTCAGTGTTCCCATGTTTCTGCATGCTTTTCCCTTGCATGGAAGTGCTGAAAGATTTCCCTTATTTTTTCCCCTCAGTTTCACTCCCTGTTGTCACAGCTCTCACTAAAAAAGCATCAGAGTACAGGCTGATAAGGCTGAAATAAGATGTATAAGATCCTTAGACAGTTGGCAGGTCATTGAGGAAATAGCAAAATCAGTAATCGACTGGGAATACCTCAAGCACATAACTTGGCTTTCTGCAGCCCCATAGATGATACCTTTCATCTTTTAAACCACCTATTAATGAAGGTTGAAAGAAAACCACAGACATTTATCCCTGTGTTACATTTTTTTTTTACTGTGCTACCACATTCACTAAAATGATTATTTTTTCTCTCTCTGTTGCCCCTGGAGAGAGGGAGAAGTCTGAAGTCTTAAAAGACTAGTGAGATAGTAATCATTGGTTCACACTGTTTTCCTTCCAGCAAGTTGCTGTAAGCAAGAACAACAGAAAAAAATAAATATACAAGACAGAGAAAGAAACAGCTTGAGGAGAGAACATTCATATTGTCATTTAGATGAACTATGCAGCTATCTCTCTTGACACACCTATTCCACAAACATGTTTCTTCTCAACCTGATATTCATTTTCTGTCCTTCTTCATTACATTAGTGATTCTTTTTTCCCTTCCTACTCTGCCTAAAGTCTGAACCATTTGTTTATTTTTTTGGCTAAATTAGCCAGGTTGTTTTCTATCACTGTCCTGTGGGTGACCTAGCAGCTCAGACTAATAACATATTTCTTTGTCAACATGTTACTCTCCAAGCTTGTTGAAGAACTTTTTATATGTCCAAATTGCAGTGATGTATTTTGGGGATAATAACACAGAAGTGGAATTAATACCTTTTGGAGCTTTCCTTTCTTGCAAGATTGGACTGGCCTGGATAAATGTTTTTTTTTCACCTAGCTTATTTTGGTTTTGTTTCAAAATCCCTGAATTTAATAATGTTTTATTTTCCAGACCTCTTTGTAGAATTTTTATGTTTCTTTCACTTAGCTTGTTCTCATCCAGCAGGATCAGCAAGTTCTGATTCAACTAAAAACAGAATAAATTGAGACATTTGTGTATCATGAAGGTGTGATTGATTTCATTTGCATTGCAACATGCCCAGAGCTGGATTTATGTATTTGTAGAGTATCTAACATAATGGCGTTTCTTGACTAGGAAGAGGAACACGGTCTGTTGTTGAGATTCTTGACAAATGATTCAGGCAATACTAATGGCATAACTAAAACAGTTTTAGAAAAATGATAGAATTATTTTTGGGTGTCTCTTATTTACCAGATCATGAAACATATAGAAACTTTGTGCCTTCAAGATTGTGACAAATTTGGTTGAAAATAGCCAGTAGAATCAAATGCTACCAAAGAGGACAGGCAGGTAAATGACAGACAGATAATCACAGGAACTTTGTGTGTCTTAAGAAACGAGGCTGCAGAGAATTAATAAAGAATAGTTATTTCCTAGCTATCCATTAGTGCAGAGAAAGACACAAGCTGTTTTGAATCTGAGCATATCGTCAGAGTCCATTGCAGGTAAGGCATTACAATCCTATCCCACATTCCTCAGGAAAACATTACTGATTATGGTTTTGTCCAAGCAATACCCACAAACTTTGGCCAACTTTGGTCCAGTTTACCTCTCATGTGAGCCACCGGATTCCCTGGGATATCGGTACTTGGATGCTTTTGAATGGCTGGGTGTAGGTGACTTACCTGAGGTCATGCACATATCTTCTGTAGAGCTGAGCTCTGAGTGAGACTGTACTATATTTCGTTCTGCTCCTGTCAGGTATAAGCTGAGAGCACTGTCATCTGTAAATTTATTTTGCATGCATCAAAAAACTGAGAGTCGGACTGTGAATCTACATATAGTAGGGTCTTTTTTGACTGTGCTATATCTCACTGGTTTTGATTTCCTTTTGTAATGCTGGGCACAACGGGGTTTTTTAGTTGTTTTTAACATACAGAGACAACCATGAGTCATAGCTTCATGCAAAAAAAGAGCTCGAAGTTCAGTTACAAACAATTAGCATATCTAGTCTAATTTGGGGGTTATAAACCATAGCACTTAACCTCTGTGGTTAGAGACTGGTCTTGTAGAAAGGACGCTGGATTATATTGCTACAGGTTTCCCCTATTAACTCAGGCAGTTTATTCAGTCCCTCTTGTAGTTATGGCTGTGTGGGCATGGTAACTCAGGTGCTCTGCCTCTCCCTCATGCCCAGTCCCCCGTCACCTGCATTGCTGGGTCTCCTCACTGGGCCATGAGATGACCAGCTGCTATGCAGGTGCCATCGCAACAGGCAGCATGTGCTCCACGCATTGGCACTGCAAACTCAAATTTCACGACCAAAGGCAGCCTAGATGTAGGCGCTTGGTACCCTGATGCTGGATAGATCAGGAAGAGGGAATGACTATCTCCTCCTAGAGACCAATTGTGTTTAGTTTATTTAGGTTGGCCAAAGAGAGTTTATTTAGCTTGGCCAAGGAGCAGGTGATGACCCAGGAGACACAAAGGCAGTGGAAAACCAGGCAATGATGTTAAAATTTTAACATATGGGCATAAACCGGCTATAGCTACATTTATAACAGAAATCGGATGATGGTTTCTGATCTTCAGGGGGACAAAGGTCTAGAACTCCCTCTGAGTAGGAGGACAGAGTTTAACAGACCTAATTTATTTCAAGAGAATGGAGATCCCTTTTCAAAAGTAATCTTACTGAATAGCTTAGTTATTTCCTTTTTTAACTGAGGAACATGACTTACCTCTCAGGGAACTTTGTGAGGAAAAATGAACGAATGACTGTGGGATGCTAAAAGAGCTGCTAAAAACCTAGATAGCTGGAGGGTTCAGCTGTGAATACTGCCAATAGCTCAGCATGTAGGATGTCTGGTCTCCAGGCCATTTGGGAGTTTATGCTAATGTATCTTTTCAAATTAGTCAGATTCCAGCAATACATTACATAATGTATGTGAGCCAGAGCAAGGTGAAGGAGAGAAGAAATATTTTTTTTTCCACACTCAAATGGTGCATTCATGTAGGAAAAATGAGCCACAGTATTTGAAATGTCAAAATTGTTAATATAGGCTTGTGTGTGATTGGGTGCTAATTTATGTTTATCATTGAAGCAGAAAGTGTGGCAAAGAGCAGGTGACAGACTTTCACCAAAGTGTCTACTCCCACCATTTGTTAATGCTAAAAGCATTTAAAATATGTCTAAGAGATGGAAGAGCTTTTCCAACCAACTGAAACAAGTGTGAGAGTAACAGTCTCCCCTGTGTTTACTTCATGGAGATATTTTATGGCTAATATCTTCCTACTGAACACAAAATGCTAATACCTGGTTTCAGGTTTCTCTGCTGGAAGTCAGGAAATTTCCCCTTCTCAGTCAGTATACCTGCATCTTTAGGTGTGTATCGAATTGCCCAAGGGAAAAAAAAGAAAAGTGAAGTTGTCTCTACAGCAAGAAAGGAGCGATTCTTAACTGGTGTAAAGTGGTATAATTCCAACATATTACGCAATTACAACCTGACCTACTCATCATCTCCACAGTGGTTACCTTTACAACCATTCTGGCAGGATTTCCTATTCTAATTAGAGGAACTAGCTCAAGTGTCAAGGTAAATTTTCCTAATACGCTGATTTTTGGCTTATGTGGCAGCTTGCACTGAGGGTATCAGCCATCGCTTGCTGGATACTCTGTTAAGTAGAAATAAAACCAAATTGTCTCACTTAAGCACTTGCCCAACATGAAATTTTCATCTCGTCAGGCACAGAGCTGGTGCCTTGAATTGTAAGCATTTGGCCTTCTGCTGCAGTAAACTGCTATGTGAGCTTTAAAGCAAAACAGTGCATGTTTTTCTTGTGTCAGTGTTTCTCTTCAGTCCCGAACCAAGATAATTCTTGGCAAGGTCACACGATGGGCTCTTTTGCCTGCAAGTGACTGCTTCAGATTTGATTGCAGGCAGCTCCAAAATCCGAATTGTGGCACTGGTTTTTGCTTTTCTCAGTGGTGGGAAAGGGAGAGTTACCTAGAACAAAACTAGTTATTTTCCTTTTTTCTTTTTTTTTTAACCTCCTACAGTTTGTGCAATACTCACTATGTCTGTATGTTTGTATATGACTATGCAACAGCGAACACCCATTGGGTTGTGGCTGATATAAATTAGGCACACGTTTAGTTATCAGCCTTTTCATAAGACTCCTTTTTCAGAAGTAAATTGTCATTTATTGCCTGACTCCTCTGGCCCCGAGAGAGAGAAGTAGAATCTTTTTTGTTTCTTTAATATTATTGTTGTTGTAGTTGTGGATTTCTTTATCTCTTTGAGGTATTGGGAGTACTTTGTAGAGATCATTAAGTTTATTGCTCTTGTCTTTAGAGAAAAGAAAGAAGTGCCCAGGCTACTTATATCTTTATATTAACATCTGAGTATGTCAAAGATAGAAGGATAAAGTTAAGATATATTTACAGTTCTCTTCTAAGTACCACTTCATGGTTCAGAACAGAATTCTGTCTCATGCAGAAATATTTCCTAGCACTTACATTTAATGTTTGCCTCAGTTGCATCCAGTCATCAGATTTCAGCTGTTTTGCCAATGATAAAATCAAGATGTTTGTATGGATGGGCAATTTCGAGTTTAAATGAATTGGCTCTTCCATTCTTACTGGTTTATACTTTTCGGAAGAGTTGGTGAGCGTGGGGCACCCAAATACCTCTTGAAATCCAATGAGATTTGAGGCCATGTCTCTCTGAGTTTTCACACTCTCTCTCTGGTTCAGAAATTACAACTGTAACATAAAAGAGTCCCTGCGATCTTAAATTTATCCGTTATGTTTTCCTAAAAGTCTTCTACCACTATAATTGCAAATGAAGTTAAAATATATTTTTATCTTATTTTCTACGTACACTGAAGCATCTTGGTTTTACTTTACTGATGGACAAGCCTGCATTTACAAAATGGCAGCTGTGCTGCTGTTAGCATGACTTCCTTTTGTTCACCAATATTAGAAATTTATTAAGAAGCCAAAGAAACACATATTTCTCTTCTCTCTATGGAGGTAAGTCTTCCCACAACCTGATTTGCACTGCTTACCTTACAGCTGAGGATAGTCACACAGCAAGCATGAAGTTTATTCACAGCTGTAAATATGACTTGTTCTTCTGAGGCAGAAGCAGGGTCAGTCTGCTCCCTTTTCTTCATGTACACATGGCTAAAACCATGGCCCCATGGGAGACCTTGGCAAAGCTCTTGTTGCGTTCAGTGGTAAAAGGAGACTTCTACCAACAGACTTCAGGATTGTGATTTTAGAATGACTTTAGGCACAAAGGTCTCCTGCAAAGGCTAGCTCTGGTCTTAGTGCCTTTAAAACTAGGGACTTGCTGGGAGAAAAGAAATAGATGGTGACCTTCACTGCAAACATGCTCAGAAGTGGTATCCAGTAGCTAGTAGTTGAACTTTATACTTTTTTCCAGCTTTTTTCTCAGAGCTCAGCTGTCCCTCTGTGCTGCTGCACTCTCCAAAGTAATTTTATGAGTTGTTTGTTGCTTTTGTAAGGGTATAAGTGCTGAGGAAGACCCTGTGAAACCTGAAGCCCAGTGCTTCCTTAGTGAGAGCTGCTGGGGATTCCTTTATATTGGATTTGCAACTAGAAGGTTGTTATTTTTTGCTTGTTTTTCTCAAATTAAGCTGCAGTGGCATTTCACATATCTAGAGTTTCTGTGGTCCTTCAGAGCTTACTGCAGCTGGAGGAATGGCTAAATGATGAGCCAGCCCTCCTGTTGTCAAACTGCAGCACAGATTTCCAAAGTGAAACTGGTGCTGCTTTCTTTTGTGTCTCCATTGATTTGTGAATCCATACTTGTCAGAATGTGTGATTTTGTTTCATGTTTCTCACGCTTTCCCTGAGCTAACTGTGCCTGTTATTGTGTTTTAGATTTGGTTTCAGGTTCCAGTTGAGATTTTCTGCCTTTGATAAAGAGTGTGAATTAAAAATTAAAAAAAAAAAAAAGAAAGAAAAAGAAATAAAGGAAGAGAAAAGATAGGAGGAGGAGGAGGGGAAAAAAAGGAATTATTTCTGTGGACCTTTTGGTTTGATTTGAGGTGGTTTTCCAACCTGATCTACAGATCTTGCCTTTTCTTCTTGCATTAGGTGTTTTAAACCCACAGTAACCACTGCAATTGTGCAGTTTAGTTCTTGAGCATGGACTGAAGGGTGAAGGTATCGGAGAATTCACCTGTTCTATGACTGAGCCCACCTAGCAGGTTGTCTCTCTGTTTTCCTGGCTCTCTCCTCCTCCTCTTTGCTTTGTGTCAGTACTTGTGATCATGGAACAATTTGCTCACCTGATTAAACTCACTAACCTGGCAGAAAAGCAACCTGGGAAAAAAAAGAACATTTATTTGCTGAGTTATTGATTCAAATTGTTTCAGCAGACATAGACAGAAATGAAATATGGAGGTCTGGGTATGAGTCCTTCTAGCTATGGAAACCTGTTATCCCATCTCAGCTGCACATTGAAAGTCACACTGGGGTATACCCTTGGTTTGCCATGCCGTAATACCTGTTATTACCTACAGGAAGTAAAGAGGAAGGAGGGGGTGGTGGATGAAACCTGGAATTGCTTCCAGCAGATTTACTCTACTTGATGCCTCCATTTGTCAATAAATACAAAGAACATTGCAGAAAAAGATCAGCTGAGGCAAGTGAGGGGGTGAAATCTCCTTCAGAAATGAAACTGGAAGGAGAACAGCATGTCTACATTTGGGCTGGTGAGCTGTGATGGGGAGGAGCTATAGGTTTATATAGAACGGAATAATCACACATGGGAATTTAGGAAGATCTTAAGGTTTATCATCTTCATTACCAGTGAATAAATTACTTTATATAGTGCCTTATACCCAGAAGTCTCAGGCTCAATTCAGATTTCAAAGTATGTTTGAGATACAGAAAAGCCAGAAACTCTAGTTCCTTGAACAGGGACAGTATCCTCACTATTCCAGGTTTCCCTAAGTCTAAAATGGAAATAATCTATCTTTTCAGAGACAGTATGCTGATAATTTGTTTCATATCACACTCTAAAGATGAATTATTATTACGAATCCATGCCCTCTTGTAGCAAGTGTGTGATGATAAAGAACCGCTGTACCTTTAAAGCAAAACCAAAATGTGGCATAGCAGATGCTTTGGCATCAATGAGTTAACTTCTGTATCCCAAACTATTCAGCTAAAGGAAATCATAATAAATTGTTCACATTACACTTCTCTGGGGCTTCTTCTTACAGAGCTCCTTTGAAAGGTTAATTGTAAAACTTTAGTTTGGGACTATATAATGTACCGCCCAGCTCCACAACTTCACTTAAGTACTAGCATAAATGTGGTGGGTGATAAAAAGAACTGTTTTTCATATTATTTTGAAAGGTCAAGCTCATATAATTATTCATGACTGAGTAAATAGTTCTTTATTCCAGGAGACCAACAGTACTATAAATACACTGTTTAGTTTCTGAATCTCATTTGACACCCATTAACATTGATGAAAAGGTGCATGTTGACATCTATTGTCTTTGGATCAGATTCTTTACACAAGATGGCAGCAATTTACCTTTCCTTGGTCATTTGGGGCCTTATTTTCAGAACTACCTCAAAAGACGCTGGGTAGTCAAACGTGTCCCCTTTTTCCTCCCCTCTGCCAGTGCTTCTAATCTTTGGCAGCTTCTCACATAATCCCATACCTTCCTTTCTTTTTGTCATGCATCCACAGCATGATTCAGTCTCTCCAACTTAATACTAAAGGCCTTATGTCCACAGTTAAGCCTGTGCACCTTTGGTTTTTCATGTGAAATGTCCAACCACCATCAGTATGAAATTCAGGAGTAAGAAAAAGTGGTCTTGGTTCTTCCAGGGAAGTGATGGACTTGTGTGAATCATTTTGTTGCTCCGCTTGCCCCATCTGTCATTCCTTTGTGCTAGGAGTTGGACAACCTTGCACAGTCCATTGCTTGGAGACCTTGCTTATACATGCACACGGCACACACACTGCACGCACACGCACACACACGCGCGTGTGTGTGTGTATATACACACACACATATATATACATACATATATCTGTATGTATGTGTTCACATATGCACAAGTGTAAGTATATATGTACATATATGCATATATATGCATGTAGATACACATATATATGTATTACATTTATACGTACATATGCTTTATTTATATAGATCCTACCTCTATAAATATGTATGTATGTTTTTGTGTGTTTGTGTGTGTGTACACATACTATGTATAGCTAGTGAAGCCATGGTAAAGAGATTTCTAAGCCAAGCAAATAGTAAATGAAGATGATGTTAGTTTTGGACAGTGCTTTCCTGGCAGGAAAAGTCCTATATATCATCCTGTCACTGGACTGTGGTCTGGAGTTGGCAGCATCTCTGAAGAAGTCTGCTGCAGAATATTGGCTCCTGGAGATAAAAGTTGAGTGGCTATTTCTGTAAAGGAATTTTGTCTCTCTGAGCACAGATTCAGGACACAGCTGCATTTAAGTGAACCTTGTTATAGCATTTCTTAGATCATACCAGAGAGACTTATGACCTTCATAAAGTCAAGAAGGACAAACATAGCTGCTTTAAAAGCTTTTAGGAACTGATCATTTTTCATGCCCACTTGTCTGTGGCAGTTATAGTAAATTCGTTGTTCTCTGCATGGCTCCAAGATAAACTTTCCCTTATTACAGAACCACAACAAAAAATACTGTAGTGATATATGATTCTGGCTTCAAATGTAGCTGTACTGCTGTGGTTCATTTCTAATTAATCTAGTATCATTAACTGCACACAGGTGGTTCCTCTCCCTTTAAAAGGTGACATCTGGAAGTCCCTAGAAAGGTGGGGTTGTTTTAATTTACAGCTTTTTTAGATCCAGATGTCCCTAGAAGCATTATTTTTGCCACAGGAGTGTCATAACTTGGAATCCTTTTTGCCCTCCTACATGGGTCTATTAAGGAACAGGCCCTTGCCAAAGACCTTGCAATCTCAAGCAGCATATGGTTACTATTGTTCTTATAATAATTATTATTAATATATTAAGTAGCACAGTGGTCCCCAACCTTTGGAGTTATTAGGCCAGAAGTGAATTGACAAATGGAAAACCCTACCACCGTACACATAGTAATCCTAAGAATTGATCTGGACCCTATTGTACTACATGCTATACAAACAGAAATAATGCTCTTCTGACACCAAGTAGCTTATTGTTTAAATGTAAGACAAAATAAAATAGGTGCAGACTCCAGGGGGACAAAGGTAGGCTCATGGTTAACTCTCTTGAAAATTCAACCCTCAGGGACAGCAGAATACAGCTTTATCTCAGTTTACGATACTATAATATACATAATTAACACTTTGCTAGAAGAGCCCATCAGGTAGAAATAAACAGTCAGCTGAGCTGTCCTTGGCTTTACTATTCCCTTCTTTTCTAATAGTTTCCAAAAACAGTATTTGTTTTCCCTTTTTATGAATGGCTAAGGAGAGTTTGCCAGAAGAAAGCACAAGCTTAACCATACAATAATTCCAGGATGTTTGCTTTGAGATGACTTGACGTTTCAGTCTGTGTGTGTAACAGTGGGGGATATTTGTTCCTTAGATGGCATTTCTAAGGAGTTCTGGCAGTGAGTCTATGAGCCATAGTGTGCCCACATTTCCAAAAATGGCTGTTTCGTAACTGGTACCTCACCACCCAGCCTGGGAGTGGGAAATAATATCCTCTTGTGGGAATTTCCACAGATTTTGGTCCATATTTCTTTAAGTTACCCAATAGCATAATTGAAAATTATTGTCTCTGTGGACTAGAATCCTGTAGAATGCTTACAAAAACAAATTGGCAAAGGAACAGAAGTACAGAAAGCAAGTCATTTTCTATTAATTTTGATATAAGTTATTCTTAAGATCTATATAGCAAAGACTTATTAACATTGTAAGACAGTACAGTCTATTAAGAGAGAGTAAGAGAAGGGGAGAAAAATGATGAGTTTCATCTATTAAGAAAAAAGTAGCTCCAGCTCACAGAACGAACAGAGAAAAAACAAATCGCTTGAGACCTGATATAGCACAGTAAGAAGTTTTGAGATACAGTTCTGAAATGTCACCATAAGAATATAGTTTCTGTGCCTGCAGGGCAGGGTGCACCCCTGAGGTTTCCAGCTGTGTGAGCAGGTCATTGCCTTTCGACATAAACCTGGGGCTATGGGCAGAGAGGGAGCCACAGTGTGCACCAGCAATGTGTGCCAGTCCTGTACCTGAGCCTTCTCTGCAAGCTCAGTGTCACTGACTTGGTCTAAATATTCCACTTAGAGCTTTGCTGGGAAGAAGAAAACCTCTTTTTTTATACTATGGATAGGATACATGTTCTGTACTTCAGTAATGATGATTCACAATGTGATATCAAAATACTGTTCTTTAGGACATCTGGAAAATACTGCCCTGAAAATTAAGATGAGATTAATGTTCCTTCTGATGTTTTTATCCTCTTCATGCCCCATCATCATGCCTGCTGTACCATGAGATCAACAGGATGAGGCATTTTTGCAACCTGCTCACTGGCAGAAAGTAATACTCAGGATGAGGTAAGAAGCTGAGAACAACTGACCTGTAAGATTAAGGTAACACATTAGATGTCCAATGGGGCATATTTTTTCTAAATAAGTGAGGCGTGAATCCATGATGCATATACATGTTGAATTCTCTTCAGCTGAATTATGACTCATAAGAATTACCAACATATATCAGAATTGCTACCGTGTTGCTGAATGTTCACATTTCAAATGATAATGAATAACATTGACCAATATAGAGGGCTGGGAAAGGAAGAGAAAAGAGAGTGAGTAAATAAACGTTTATGCATATATACTTGTTTTTATACATATATATTTACACACAAACACGTATATATGAAAAAATATACATATATATGTGTGTTTCTATATACATATATACATATACATAAAAAACAGCTGCAAGAAAGAAATAATCCATTGCTCACATTCCTCAATAGGTAATTCAAGAAGTAGTAGGCTCAAAGTGTAGCTACATAGATTAGACATTAGGAAAAATTCTAGCAATTGGGCTCATGAATTATATAGAACAGACACTAGTTTACATTGCTGAAAATCAGTATGAACACACTCGACAAACATCTGCTACTCAATATGTAGTTATATTTGAGCCTTAAGGCTAGACTACTTTTCAGTACCCTGCCAGTGCTATGATTCTGTACTCTTCTAGGCTTTTAAACCTCTTAGAAACATCATTAATGCATTTAACCAAACTGTTGCAGCAATGAAAGGAAACGTTCCTTCTTTGGATTTGTATGTCATATAAAAAAATGGCTACCTAATGAAAAAATACGCTCTTCTGTTTTTTGACACATTACAGGCTATGTCTGGATGACATAACAGAATACTGAAGCTTAAGAGAGAGTATGTTAGAGGGATGAAATAAATTGTGTAAGTCTCCAGCATGATTCTTCTGAGACAGGAGGGAAAAAAAAAAAAGCTAAATAACCAAGTGTGTTTGTGCTAGTAATTAGTGTTTTACAGAATATAAGTTTTGCTGTGACAAAGGGAAACAATTAGGAACTTTCCCTCTTCCCAACAATTCCTGCATGTTTGTTGTCCAAAATTTTTGAGTTATGAAAGCATTTAAAAGGTAAGTAATACATCTCCTTTATAGTCATCTCTGAACTGCATGCAAAAATATTGCAGGGCTTTCAGGATCAGATAAAAAAGAAACTGTTTGGAAAGGGCACTACTAAATAAATGCATTCTAAAATAACTGTTGAGTAATTCAATCATTAGAATGCATGAACAGAGTGAGTTCTGAAGTGAAACACAGTGACCAAAGAAATTAGCGGAACCAAGTTGCTAAGCAGAGATAAATAGGGGTCTAATTGGTTTTATACATCTCAATTGAGGTACTTATTCATGTGCAAAAAACTCACAACATTAAAAATAATTTGATTTAGAAATTGTTTTCATGGAAAGCATTTGGTATGAAGCTCCTGTACCAATGTAATATAGTGACAGTAGAAGAGAAGATATTTCCAATTAAACACTTGAAAGCTCCATATCCATAAATTAGTCGGTAGGCAATAGAGTTCATATGAACTATGGCTCAGGATGGGAAAAATGTGTTCTCCTTAGAAAAGTCAGGCAATCAAATGATATAATCTGCAAATTCTGCTAGGTCAGTAGTTATCTTTGTAGCTGAACGGAAACTGTTCTTTAAGATATTTAGATGCTGTCTTCCACTAGTGGATATCAAAGCAACTCCAGCGTTTGGGTGCCCAGATGACTCAGGAAAGCAATAGAAGTATGCATATCCCTTGCTAACGTGGTCTTAAGTATTATTTTGTATCAGTCAAAATCAGTCTGGGATACCATTACCTAGAGTTCCTCAACCTCATCCAGACAGGGTGAATTAGCAAGTAACTAGGCTATCCAATATCATGCCCTAGTTTGCTGCTGTTTCCTTATCCAGTTCTTTCCTGCCCAGTGAGACAAGGCGGGGTGGGAACAACCTATTGAAATAGGTGACAGCTTCCCACTGGTGAAGGATGGCAACTTCAAATCTATTTACCTAAGTTGGTATTAAATCTAGATGTCTTACTGAATGAGGTCTCTAATAGCTAGAGGTTGACACCTAGGGCAGTGGTTCCCAACTTTTTCTCAAGCTTGTTGTCCCCTTCTTCTTTCCTCTGTGTATGTCATGCTGCTGTCACCTCACTGGCTGGGACTTCGTTCCCTGAATGCCCCCCGGTTGCTGTTACTTTCTCTTTGGCACCCACAGGTTTTGGCATCACCAACAGGGAACTCAACACACTTTGTCCAGAAAAGCTAAGCAGCTGAGACAGCAATTTCACAGCAGTGAAAAGCAATGGAGTTGGCCTTGCCAGTTGGGAACCTGTGATCTCCACTGTAGATCCTGCCTGGATTCATGTGGGCCACCCCGCTTGTCTGATGGAGGCTGTTAGGGACATGCCCAAAAGATGAACCCCAGGCACTGGGAGTTTACAGCAGGTTTCCTAGAGAGTCCACGCTCCAGCTAGGAAAGGATTTGGGGTTCTACATTTTCTATCTGGATGCTTTTAGTGCATGTAAGCAGTTCTGTGGGTGCAAAAGTCTTGTATTTGACATGGCTTTGAGAACAAATAACCAGTAAGTAAAAGTTTAGCCACAATACTAAAAAGACAACCATGATTTAAGCAATAATTCAGTAATACATCTACTAAACTGGTCTCAGATGAAGTGAAGCACTGTCACTCTAATTTATTTCTTAGAGGGAAGTAAGGAACAGATGGGCACAGCTCTTTGCTAGAGTTCAATGAAATATGCATTATTCAATGAAAAAATAGAGGCTTCTGGTGGAAAACCATGTTTCTGAAAGAATGACAGATAGCATATAAATACGAGCAAAGCTACATTAATTTTGTATTTTGAATTACTAAATATTTATCAAAATTGTGTTTTAGTAAGTGGAAAGCTGTAGTAGTTCAGACAAAAAACTATTAAAAACATACAGGCTTTCTTAATGGAAAGTAAATGCATTTCAAGCTTTCTAATAAGTTATAAAATATGTACTTTTTTTTTCAAAAAACCACAAGCTTCATGTTTTAACCAACATAACGATCTTTTAGTGTTCTGCACATACTTGTAACAATTATTTCTTCTACTTCATTTTTATCAGCTTTAGTGCCCTAAGGTCCCCTCAGCAGGGAAAAAAAAAAACTTTGTGAAACATATCTCTGGCAGATCTCTGTAATGAATGCTGAGTGACAACTATTCCGGAGAATGAGGGTTTTCTCATTCTTAAATAAAAGCCAGGATCACCAAATTGCTAGGTTTCCTAAAGAGGGTTGTCATTTAGTACTCAGCCTTGACACAAAGGATACCACCCTGAAAGGCTTGTGATTGAGGTGAGGAGATGGGCTGATTCACAACACCTCTGCTCAGGGCTTCGGATTGTGCACAGCAGAGATCTTTCCCCTGAATGGAGAGAATGAGGACTTTTATAAGCTGCAAAGGCTCCTCGTTCACCTGTGCCCCTAGCAGTAAGAAGAGGCTCACCCACTGGAGATAGTATTTAAACACAATTTCACTCTGCATGCTGCGGATTCAGTTTGGTGGATTGCAGACTGATTGTGCAATGCCCTGGCTTTGTAATCTGCTATTAGACCAAACCCAATGGTCTTTGACCTAGAGACAGCCTGGGGTGTGCATGGATATCCTCTGGGAGAAAGAAGAAGGGCAGTGCAAACCATCTCCTCACCTAGAAGTCAAGATGCCTGAATTTCAACACACACTCTCTATGGGTTATCTTTGACAAGTCACTTGTATTCCCTTGAATTTCTGGGCTTCAGAAACAGTCAAGGAACATTCAGCAGAAAAACTGCTAATCTGACCACAGAAGGGAATAACAATACCCTAAATGCTTTGCATGGTCCACCTTTGAGTCCAGCAACAAGGGTCTGTGACTCCCCCTTTGGGAATCTGTTTACCTGACCTTTACCTGAATTTTCACCCTACAGGCAGTTTTTCCACTCACATTTTGCACAGGAGGTTTATTTTCCTGTGACTCAGAAGTAGATGTGTCGTCTTAGTTGCTTTTAAAACTGGAGGAGCTCTGTAATAGAAACACTATGTTGTAAAATGCACTAAAAGACCTCAGTCAGATTGCTGCTCATTCCCAACATATGTCAGACTTTGAGTTTTATGCTCTTCTTTTTTTCCCCCCCTTTTTCTACCAGAAACATACATAACATGCACTTGCCAGAAGAATGAAATTTTCTGAAGAGGACACCCCCTTCCCTTTTTTTGCTTAGTTTGGCATTATGGAGGAGATATTTTCTTTGTGGTCATGTTGAATTGTGATATTTTGGTTTCACGCTTCAAGTCAACAGGTTTAGTTTTGGATACATTCAACATGATCTGAGTTACTCTGACCTGCAAGAACGTTGAATGGGGTCTGGAGTTAATAACATAATGTTTACTGGAATTTAAGTTAAACACACGGTAAAATAGTATTCAACTAAATATGAGTGCTGTAGACCTGGTGAATTGAACTGGACATACACTCTTAAAAATTCTCTTAAAATACAAAATGTTGTCAACAGTATGTGTGTATAAATATATGTGTAAATGTGTGTGTGTGTGTGTGTGTGACATAACCATCTCTGAAGCTGGCAAAAAAAAAAAATCAGATAATATCTTCAGAAAATGCCCTGCTTTAAAAATTGTCAAGGTGTTGAAACAAGAGAAAGGCAACCACTTATAAAACAGAATGCATCCCAAACCCATTGACTTTGGAATATCTCATATCAAATAATTTATAATCATTCTTGAGAGTATATGTTAATTTTCTGACAAGAAATCGAGCCCAGCTTCGTAAAGGTGTTTTGCTCACTAATTCCCAGTGAAATCAGTGAGGATTAGAAGCCTGAACTGGCATTAGACTTTTAAATAATTTTAAGAATCTGGATATATTCTGTTAACCACAAAGGCATTTACAGCAATTAAGAAAAATAACATTCAAATCCTTAAAGAGACAAGGTAATTTTCGTTACTAACTGAAAGTTAACTTTGGCAATACTGTGAAAGCAGTAAATCTGATCTGCTATACCTCAAATCTGGAAGTATTTAGCTGGGGATTGAAATTGTTGCGTACAAGAGGCAATATAGGACTGAGCTACGGTCAACACCCTAATAAAGGGCAGTGGTTAAAAAATGAAGAATCCTTTCAGTATCTGTCTACTGGCACCTGCGGGACCCAGTGAATGTCATTGAATGCTGTCTAGCCACAGATCTTAGTCTCATGTCTCATCCACGCAGCTGACTAGATCAGGTCACTAGTCCTGCTCCCGTTATGGGTTACCTGTTTGTCCTGTCTTCTTGTATTTTCATTTGGGTACTGCACTCTTTGTTGTTGGTTTCTTGCTCCTTCAAATATTTGCAGTGTGCTATAGACTAATTGCTCTTTTCTACCCCAGCAGTGGCTGTGTTCATCTCAGTGGTGGATGAAATTACCCCCAGTTATTGGTTGTGTTTATAACACATGAGCACCTGGGATGAAGCTGATGGTACATTGTACAGCAAAGCTGGTATTCTACCCCTGCACTTTTAATGAAGGTGGATGAGTTAGGTTAGCTGGTTTAAGTATACATATATACATGTAGGTATATTTGCACAGTTTTTAAAAGCACTGCGTTCTTACAAGGCCATTGCAAGTTTTTCCATTTTCGCTAACTTGGTACAGTACAGCAGTCCCATGCATGCACTTCCACAATCACTGTGCTTTTTTTATCCAGCAACTGGCTTTTTAATTAGTTGATGCTAATTAAAAAAATAACAAATATCCAGACTGTTTTGAAAACTGGTGATAGTCTATGGATTAAATGAATAAGGACAAATAAAAGTTAAGCTCATTAAGGCTTATGGGGGTTAATGAGCAGAAACATCAGTCTAGCATTGCTGAGAAATGTAAAGGGGGACTTTGTTGCCTAACACAGGGGCTGGACCTGGCAAGATATAAAATGTGTATGGGGACATGAACAAAGCATCACATGCTAGGGCAAGAATTTACAGCCATCAGCTATTCCACAGCTGCTTTTATGGAATGGCTAGCATGCTATGTAAACATAAGGTAGGATTTCCTTTGATAAAGAATCAGTGAACTATGTTAAAACTGTGTGGTGCAGTGGCTGAGAGCTCCAAAACATGTTGGAGAGAAAGCCCTAGCGTGAGGGCCAAGCATGCCCAGTCTATGGCATGGCTAATCACAACCCCTTGTGCTCTGGCTCACCTGGCCTGTTGCACATGTTGAGGGACTGATGCCAAGCAGCCCAAGAAGCCAAGACTTTTGGGGAGAGCTCAGTGCTACATGCAGCAAGGAGTTACTGCAATATGCAGACTACTGCTGCTGCATTAAAGATGGTATAGATGCATGAGACATGGCCATGACTGGGCCATCAATATGGGTGCAGAATGTATAGGCCAGAAAACAAGCAATGTTTTAGCTAACTACTGAACCCATGCATATCCAAAGAGTACAGAGTTCTCTGAATGCCCGAAGTGTCAACTGCGTCTATGTGCCGACTTTAAGTCTCTGCCGCCTGCTATTCCATATTGGCTGAGATGTCATATTACCTCTCCCATAAAGGATGAGTGCTAGGGACCCCCATGGTGTCCAGTGTGTCTCCTCACTCTGAGAGGAACCACAATTCATCCTGGCAGATATATTCCAACTAGGAAACATGGTCTTTTAAGACAAATAAGAGCTCAAGTGCACAAACTGCAGCAAGGCAGCAATATTTCCAGGTCAAGCTATTTCAGTTTATGAATGTATTTCATCTGAAGATAGATATTTTCCAAAGGATGATAAAAAGAAAAAAAAGGGAGGGGAGAGGGAGAAGAAAGAGGAGAAGAAAACTTACCTTATTGTTTCAGACAGGCTCTACTAGATCTAATAGCCCATGAGTTAGGAAAATTTTCATAAATTGGATTCAGCCATACAAATGCTGGACCTGAAGTATCTTAGAGAATTTGTATTCTGCAGTGAGGTAGCTGGTATTTTTGTAAGCCAGCATAAGAAGCTTGCATTGGCAGGAGATGGGTAATAAATGTCATTCCAATTCTCCTAAATTTGGCAATACAGGGAAATATGATGGTGGCTGGGGATGACACAAACAAATCTGGGTAGAGATATAGGTGAAAATGGTAAGTAGGAATGAGTAAAATAAAGCCAAACCAGGCCTAACAGTATCAAAGATGTGAACTTGGTAAGTAGCAGGCATAATTAGAAATGACTGCAGCCATCATGTACAAAGTGTTCAGTGTTAAATTAGGCCTTTGTAAAAGGCATCCGATACTGGCATCCTCTGTGAGTCTATTTAACACCCTCCATGAGAATGAGTCTAGCTGTTTCTAGACAGAAGGGACAGGCTTGCTTGAAAACCTTTGCATAAAAGTAGTAAATTACTTGTATTAAAGACTCAGACTCTCTCATCTCAGAGGAGCCAGGAGACTTTACCTCTGGTGTTGACCATTCTGTAAGCATATCTGACCATTTCCTGGTACAATTTCTGCTCGGGCTATTGTGTATTGATTATTCTAGCTGACACTTGCCCTCATGATCAGGTGAGAAAGTGTATAAATCACTGGTGACTTGCAAAGTTCCTGGCTTATTCCTGGTATTTTCAGGTAAGCTGAAGTATGAGGTCTCAGGCTCAACAATTTCTTTCTGTCAGTCTTGGGATTCAGGAACAGAAACTTCCCTGTTGCACAGGCTATTTTAAGCTTATCTGACCTTTGGTGAATGGATGTGCTGGTGCCATTCTATACTGGTCATAACAATGTCTACGCGCTACATTTCCGTGGGGAGGAAGGCATTAATAACAATAATAGTTATTATTATTATATATATATTATTATATTATATTATTGTATACTATTATTATATATGTACATATTAAGTATCCACTGAGTTATCAGCTGAATGATTGCATTTGTCATTTCTCTTTCCATCTTTTAGTGTCCTGGATTTTGGGATTAGCCAGTAAACAGAAGTAAATTAACCTTCATCTCTCTCTGTTATACACATCTCAGTAACCTCCAATATGAAGGGGAAGTGCAACTGAACAAGGATGTAGATTTTTTTTCAATATTAAAAGGTCATTTTCATTAGCGCTAATATATGGGGAAAGAACGAGGATGCTCTGACAAACGATTTTTTGGGGGGTCTAGGGAATAGAGAGCAGGCAGTTTGAGTCATACATGGGTAGTTCCTTTGGAATAGTAGTTTATTGTATCAAATTGCAATGTAAGATTAGAACCTTTATACTTGGCACCGTCTCTGCACAATGTAAAACAGATCTTCTGCCCCCAAAAGCATAGCTAGATAGGACAGCCAGTGAACACTTTATAAAGGCCAGACCCAAAGCCAGAAAGCCTAATTTGTCGGCAGTAAGATGCAACACCTCTGATAAGACTGGGCAATGATCCAGCATATGTTGAATCCTGAAGGAGAAAGTTAGTTGCAGGCCAGCCCTCCTCTGTCTACAGAGCTCTTGGTAAAAAAGAGCATTATAATTAATTTTAAGGGGAAAGAATTAAAAGGCCACATCAGTAGATTTTTTTTTAACCATATGCTGAAATTTCTTACAATTGACAAACCACCTGGGAGCTTTGGTGCTGTAGAAGTTAGGGCCCCTTTTGCAGAGACTCGAACTTAAATCTGTCCCCTCCATTGGGAGATTGGTTCCTGCACCTTGTCATTCAGGACATTTTTTTCCCACATGGTGACTTATTCTTTTCATTCACAGGAAATGACATCACTTTGTTGTAGGTCAGGACCATTGCTGGTACAAAATTACATTCTGAGATGTCTACAGACCATTTCACAGATATTTGACTTCCTGGGTGGGGGAAGGTTTAAACAGAAATCCCATCAAATTTTGGAGTTTGTAACAAATAGTCTAGTGACAGTCACTACCAAAGTTAAAGTTTATTTCAAGTCCCTATTTCTTTAACATGGTTTGAAAATCAACCCATCCTTTTGATAAGGATTTGGCTTGCTGTGTGAGAATATACAAAGATATGCTTCAAACCATGTTCCACAGACAATGCCTGCAGATATTTTGACTGCTGGGTAGGGGATTGTGCTTTTCTATTTTAAACTGCTTTCCAGGTCTGTTATTACTGAGGGGAGATCAAAGTGTGTAATATTCGTGATTCTCTGAGGAAAACAACCTTCTTATCAATGTGTGGGAACTGTGGGAGTATGAATCATATATCAAATGTTGCTCACCTACTAAGGGCCATCATGAGTAGGTAATGATGGGCAACACCACTAACATGTTCTGCATAAATCACTAATGTCATGTAAAGTGATTTCTCTTCTGACAGGAAGCAGTTAGTCTTTGGAAATAAGGACCACATTATCATAATGACTCCTGAGATACTTGCCAGGGAGACTCTGAACAATTTAGTAGAAGTCCTGAGCTACTTCAGAGTCTTCAGGTGAGAGAGCTGGGATGATATCTTCAAAGAACGTTTTCAGTATTGAAAATATCTAAAGGTACCTTTAAAATACCTTGAAGAAATTCCTTTCCTTTTCTGTTAGATACCTAAAATCTTAGCAAATTGGCTTGAAATTCAACAAAGTTTTGATAGAAAATAAAAATAATGGTTTTATTTCAAGACTGACTTAAATAAGGGGTGGGGAGGGAAGCTTGTTAAGAAAGGAAAAGAAAAAAAATCAAAAGGAGGAGTTCTGAGTAAAACTGAACCAAAAATATATATTCTTTTAATTTGTTTTGCTGACTAAAATGATAGAGGATGTCAAAAAAAGTGTTTTACTGCACTGTTTGTGTTCAGAAAAATCCAGTATTTGCACAGCTTTTGTAGGAAACAATCTTTTAGGGCCTGATGGTTCAGCTACATGATCTAGGTCTTGATTCATTGAATATCTTAGTAGCATTTCAAGACTTTTGCTTACTTTGCTGAAGAAATCTAAGCAAGCCGTTTCACGAGCAGAAGAACAAAGGCAGTCCAGTTTCCTATGTATTTGGATGTTTTGACTGAATCCTCTGCTGTCTAGTGAAAATCTGATTGAAGCTTTTTTCTGGAGATGGTTGTAGCAGCAGCCTTTTCTCAGGGAAAAGGAGATGGAGCAAGGAAGACAACTAAAATCTCTCTCTTCCCATCTTGTATGTGACTGTATATTTTCCTGAAACTTTTAGGATTGCAAAATTGTTAAAAACTCATCTTGATCGCCAAATGCCACTGATACTATCCAGTGACTCCAGAAGCTGGGGAGAGAGTGGGAAAGACAAAGTGACAGGCACGCAGTGTGAACTTTGCATATGTCTGATTTCTTTAGGAAACCAGATTAAAAATAATGCAGATGAAATGCTTTTCCTATGTGCACTCTCTGTGCTAAAATAATGTTAAAACAATGCATCACTTCTGCTTTCTATTCTCCTCCTCTGAATAGGGTTGTGCATAACTAGAGAACTCTCACACTTTTGCCCACATACCGGCCTATTAGAATTTTAGGATTTACTACAAAATAAGGGATATTTGCACACACGTAACTAGTTCCCAAATGAAATACCAGTAGATGGCGCTTAAGAATATGCAGCACTGATTTCGTAGTATAATAAATCCTTTTCCTGTGGGCTGTGATGGTATTCTGTTTGTAGATCTCTTCCTAAAACTCGCTGCTGTTTTAAGCTGAAAGTCCCTTGCACAGAGGTGGGTGAACACCCAGCTGTCCTGTCTGGGGAGTCTGCTTTCACTTGCATGCCCTCTGCTTTCTCCCGCACTGCGAGATGGGCAGGCACGCGCGCAGCAGGCAGGTGCACAGCACGCAGCCCTTGTGCATCCCCCGGAGCCCGTGGCCCTGGCAGACCCGACCAGCGGCGCCCCAGCTGCCGCAACGCCACACGTCCTGCCTTTGCCGCGTTGTGCGCTTCCTGCGATGCAGCAGAAAGCAGTAGGTCTCCCCTCAGTTGAAGGGAAGATCCTTTATTCCTTTCGCCGGTGGGCCAAGGAAAACTGCTGAGACAGTAGCCGCCTTAAAGTAAAACCACTGCAATGGGATGACCCCTGGTAATTTCTTATAACAGAGAGAAAGGCACAAACTGTGACTTACCACCTTCTTTTTCCAACACACTCTTGACAGATTTGAGACTTCATCATTCCCACAGATCCTTTTATGACTCTTCAGAGACTGGCAATGTTTGTCTTCGGGGCTCAGAAACCTTTGGGGAGCATTCATCTAGCTTACAGGACCTCACCTGAACCTTCTCCTCGTCGAACTGGTGTTTCCTCCCCTTCCAGCAAGCACTGCCCAGAAAAGGCAGCACAGGCAGGAGACGGTCTTCAGAGAACAGCAACTACGAAAGAGCATTGAATTAGGACTATTGATGTTGGTGGGAATCAGTGCCGTGGCAGCCCTACCTCCCCCGCATGCGTCACGCTGCCATTTGAAGAGCTCGCAGGCGTCCGGCAGCGATACGGCTCGGGCGATGCTCTGAGGCCGCTGGGTGGCTCCTGCAGCAGGGAGAGGCGATGCTCCCGCTCACGGCGCCGTGCCCTTCCTTTTCGAGGCCTGGGTGGCAAAAAGGCTGCAGGCCCTGTTGACCTAGTCCTCCTAATTTCTTCCAAGTCCTCCCACAGGTACAGTAAATCCAAAGGGCTTTTTAGTTAGTTTACTTACTTACATTTTTTCGCTGTGTTTCTGCACTGCAGGGTACCAAGCAGTCACTTAGATGTGGTTTTACAGCAGCAATTCTAGCTAGCAGCATGCTGGAAGAAGCAATTCGGATTTTGGGCTCCTAGAGGTACTGGCCTGGTTTTGCTGCAAACCTACCAGAAGGCCTTACTGAAGCAGCTCAAATTCCCCATACATGAGTTGTGGGTGTTATTACCAACAACACATTTCAGCAGCTTTCAGAGATAACGGGTAAGAAAAAAAAGGTAGGTGAGAAGGATTCCAGGAAAATATTTACTTTACTTTAAAGTTTAATCTATTTTATTCTCTGAAATGCTGTTCTTCCCATCGTTTTCTAGCCAGCTCCACCTGTGCCTTAAATTTCTAAGCTTGTGAAAAATTTTGCTAACTTCCTTTGGGACCTGCTGTGTAAAGACTGACTCCAAACATCAGTGAAGTCAGGGAGGGACTTTCATGCTCCAGCAGCAGATCAGGGTCCCTGTAAAAGAGCATTTTGAAACTAAATATTATGAAAGCAACTTCTGGATTGAAAAAGGGTGATGGGGTGTCAGTAAAAAGAAGAGCTTGTTTATATCAAATCTGCTTTGAAGATCAAGCTTGACATGTTTTTTCACTTCCAGCAAGAAATATCTATTCCTTGGTCAGAGGAAATGGTAAGTCCAGAGGAGTTTCCTAGTTTAGGGGAACTGCATCCACCTTGCATCACCATATAGCTGGACATTTGAAGTGGCAGGGAAGGATTCATTAGTTTCCTATGTATTTTTGGTGTTTGTCTGAGTAAAATTAAGGATGAAAGAAGGCTGAGAGGCTGTCAGGGAATTAGTCATCACACTATTCTCCAGGGTCCCAGGAAGATATTTTTTAAAGGCTTTCTAATTAAAGATGGAAGAAGAAAGAAAGGAAAAAAAAAACCCAGAAGGTTAATAAGATAAACGTTTCATAACCTATTATTCCTTTATATGACAAAGGCTGGGCAGGAGATACATATTGTGATCAAAAAACAAAAGAGACAAATAGCAGGTGTATATGTTTATGTGGAATTTATGCAATTTTCCATAGATAGGTCTTATCATTTTCCTAACAACTTTACCACAAGAGACATCAGAACTGTAAATGGAGGCAAATAGCATACCTTAATATAAGAGCAAAATTCTGCTAACACTTTTCCATAGTAATGAGTAAAACTATATATTTATTTGCCACAGAAAACCTGAGATTCCAAATTATCTTTTTATCCCAAATGAGCATCTGCATAATATTATAAAGAAAATACACAGGGTTTTTGGCCTTTTTTTGTTTGCTTTTGCAGAGTTGCAAACACATTCACCTTTACTCTTTTGTCCTGTAATAGAACACACCTGAACACTCTTATTAAAATAACACATTTTGGCCTGTGTAGAAGAACAATTTCCTTTTGAAAATATTGACCAACATTTCACATTCCTGCAATTTCTTTTTCAATTAAAACTGCCTCAGAAATTCTTATTATTGCCCAGAGTTGCATTTATTTCCTATAGGCCTTTCCCCTTTAAGCACTCAGGCCACTTCAGAAACGCTAGTTCATGAAACCTTGCAGCTAATCTAGGTAACCCAAATCTGGATTTCCATTTTATAGTGCCTTAGAGGATTGGTTCAAAGGCAATTAAGTGAGTGAGAATCTTTCCATGAATTGAGCTCACGCAGACACTCTTAGAGGTTAAGGCCATGGTTTTCTGTTCCTTGAAACTGGAGGAACATTCCCACTGCCTTCAGCTTGTGTTGGAGCAAGTACTAAATATTTTACCCGAGTCGCACAGTGAGTCAGTTAGTGGAACACATTTCTGGGGTGATGCTACAGAATCACCTCTTCCTGAATTCATGTAATTTAAAACCAAAAGACATATCAAATCATCCAGTTTAACCTGCTGTATAGCACAAGTCTTAAAATCTTTTGTAAGATTTAGTTTAGATTTGTAAGATTTAGATCCTTCTCCTTGCAAGCAGGTGAATAGGGCAGATAGAGAGAGAGAGTGCTTATTTAGGTCTAGTCAACCCTTAAGAGCAGGTTAAACAGTTCAAGAAAAAAAAAAATGAATAAGGACTTCAGAAGTTAGCAAACAGACAGAACTAGCTGGTACAAGTGCTGATGTAGGTATCTCTGGAGGATGAGGGCAAGAATATATCTGTGTTAGAGGAAGAGACAGTTCTCAGCCTTCAGAGACCACCTAGCTACCATCAGCAAAACCAGAAGACTAAATCAAATTTGTAAAAGTGCTAATGCTTCAGAAACCAAATCTGTGGGTAATCTAAGAAATCTTCTGGGGAAATTCATGCTGAGACACTGTGGTAATGGTTTGGAAGGTAATGCACTAACTGTAATCCTGAGGAAGCTGTGTGTTGAGGACGAAGGATGCTATGTCTGGGATAAATGCCCTAGCTGGATTACCAAATGGCATCACTATCTATTATTTGGTGGGGAAAAATATAAGCAGTTAATTAATGCTTTGGGGAGTTAGGAAAAACAAACAAAGAAATAACAGATTTCTCCCAGGCCCCCAAGGATAAGTAAATGCAGGAGGTGGAAGATCATTTATTATTTTATGTTGTTTTATTTCAGCCAGAACTTAGTCAGAAGGTTGCAAAGCAGAACTCAGCTTTAATCAGTGGCAATATGGGGCTTGCTTCATTTCTGAGTAGCATAAAATTACATCAGATTTATAATGATATAAATGCAGAGCGCTCAAGGTGATCTCGTCCGTAATAGTTACTAGCGAATTTGGCCCACATACAACATTAGTTAACTGTACTATGAAGAGACTATTAGGTGAAGGGTAAGTGGGAAATTCTTTGCTAGCATAATCACCCTGAACTAGGAAGGAATTTATTATGGTGCAATTTGTTTATTCTGAATAGCTTGTTCTGCAGTGCAAACTAGTGGGATGATCTTTTGGTTGGGTGGAGAAAATTAAGACACCTAATATGCAGAAGGGCTTTATTTATATATAAAGATAAAATATAAATATATGCTCTCCAGAGAGGCATTTTTGAACACTTCAGTGGATTTAAGCTGTATACAGGGAAGCTACGGAAAGACGAGCTGGGCTATGTGCTGATTCTGGCTAATAGTAGGAAAGCCCCTGGAACAACACAGATGGGAAAAAGGAGAGCTGCCCTCTGACTGAGAAGACAGTTTTGAGCTGTTGAAGTCTTTGGAGAAAATCCTACTGATTTCTAGTGACCTTTGACTTGGGTACTGAGCAATTGCTTACAGGCCCCTGTGTAGCAGTGGGGTAGAGTGGGAAGGAAGGCAGGTGCAGTTTTGAGCAGAAATGTCACTGTGTCCTGAAAGCCCTGATATAAGTCCTTCGGAAAGCAGTCATCTTTACTGTTTCACCTGAATGTCAATAACTCCAGCCTGTACATGGTGAACATTAGCTGTGAAAAACAGCTGTTCAATATTTTTTTTACTATCCTGATTATTTTTAGTTCAATGCTTCTTTAAATCTGAACTGCTCCTTTATCACTGTACCTCTGAGAAATCTGCCTGCTGGCAGTACTCTCTTGAAATTTGTTTTTTGCCCATAAGATACAGATGTTTGCTAGCAACACTTTTTTCCCTTTTTCGCAGCCTTTACTGCTAAGAATATAATAGCAAACTTGATCCAGGCTTCATGCTGTTCAAAAAGTCAGGGGGTTATCCAGCACTGTGGCTGGCCAAGGCAGGCAGGATTTCACTGGCGTGCATGTCTGTGTGTGTCTGTGTGTACGCAAGTGTATGTGAAAATGCACAGATGACAGAAAATAGGCATTTGCAACACAAAGCTGTGTATGGTGCAGAGGCTAGTGTTTTTGAAGTAGTGTGCAAAGGTGTGTTACTGATACAGAAGAGTATTTAAGTTCGTAAGGCATATGCCTCTTTCTGTGGAGTGTGGGTGTATGTGTGTGTGTGTGTGTGCGCATGGGTGTGCTTGCCACAGATGTCTTTATGGTGCTTTTGAGTTGCACGAAGCTGTTATCTTCACATAGCTTTTCATCTCACTTTTTTCTTTCTTTGGTACAGTCATGCACACAGAAATCAAGCTTTGCCCTTGGTTTGTCGTTACTATTGTAGATTTTGGTTTTCTGACTGCATTCCTGGTGCAGTCTGATGCGGTGACTGGCTAGTTACAGGGTTTCCTACAGAAAGTCAGTTTTAAGGAATTTCATATTCTTCTGTCATGTATGTGTTAGCCAGCATCCTGACAGGGGTAGTGCTATCAACTTAAATGTTTCCATGCATACAGTTTTTTTCCTTATTTGGCTTTTGCTCCTTCTACTTTGTGCAAAGCTTGAAATTGCATTGGGATTCAGCTTGCAGAATAAGACATTTACTTACACTTATGTGTCAACATGTGAGCTCAGGGTGAAATCTGGTTGCCTAAATATCAGCATCTGATGCCATTTTAGACATTTTTGGATACAATACCTCGTCTCCAGCGACTGTTCCAGAAGATGACTGGTCACCCATAAGTTCTCTGTCAGGTCTGCCAAACTTAAGTGTTTGCCTCGGGTATTGAAAATGACACTAGACCCTTATTTTAAGGAAGTGAACTGAATCCCTAAATTAGGTGTCTCAGTCAACAAGCTGAATCCCATCCTTGTCACCCAGTCGGGATAGATTTTTAACCTCACATTCATGTCTTAAACTTGTCATCTAGCTAAGGACCTTGTCTAACCTTAGAAAGTCATCTATTTAAATTTATCCCTTAAACTACCTGTTTCCCTGGCTTTTCTTTTTCTTTTTTTAGTGAGTATAGGTGCTCTCTCTGTTACCTTCTCACTAGAAATGCACTTTCTGGTCCCAGCAGTGTCTTCATAGTTACACCCTCCAAATACTGCAGGCGTGTATTTTGACTCCTGGTTATCAGGCATACTGATACTGCTAGTGAGAAGGTAACAGCACGAGAGAGCACCTGCACTTACTAAATATGTGTATGATAGAGCCTTCTAGCTGTGAAAGTCAATTGTTTTTTGATTATACATAATGTTGTTGAACCTGCAAAGTTAATGATGCTAATGTTTTTGCATATGCAGTGTCAGACTCTTTGGACGTGCTGTGCACCCCAAGGCTCATGGGAGCAAATGACACACTCGTACAATCCCTGCCCACTGATCGTACCTGAACCAATTAGATTAGTATGGAATGGGAGCTTTAAATTTAAACTCTGAATGTTACTAGAAGTGGGTCTGATCCAAATTCCTAAGGCTGAGCAATTCTGTTTAGTTCTGGTTCTGGATCCCTTTCCCTAGCATCTGTGACAAAATTTTCATTTATGTTTGGAAGCAAGGGCAATCCTGTTATTTCTTTGCATTTTGGCAGCCTGCAAGCTAGCCATTCATAGACTAGCCTTTCTCTAGAGATTTTTTTCTGGTACTAGGCTCTAAGAAAGGACCCAATAGACATATGATAACAGAAGGTCTAGTCTTATGCACTAACATCAATAGATTTTTGGTGCAAGATGGCAAATGTCAATAGATCAGAGGACATCATAGCTATTTGGGTCCCAAGTGCACAAAGCCTCAAAAATATTCAGTCAATCACCAGTCTTCTAACAATATTTTAGCATTATATGAGAGCTCTGTCAAAACCAGTACAAATTTAAAACTAATTAATTTTCTACCAGGATAGCAACCCCCTCCTGTTGGTTAGGTCAGATTAATACATTGATAGACTGGGCCAGGAACATAATCCTTACTCAGAAAACCCACTTTGAATATGGTTCTAGATCTGGAAACCACTTCCTTGGTGTATCTACATAGCTCTTCTGTGAATATTGCCCATTCTCTGTGCTGAGAAATAGCCTCTTTCTATAGGAGCTCCCTCCACTCCCCAAGTTGGCCGTTATTGGGGTGCAACAGCCGCACCCACATAGCTGGGGCTACCCATGGTTGCTCTGAAATTGCAGCATGCCTGAACTCAGGGACAGCTGGCTCACTTCCGGATGGGCTGCCTTCGAAACACAGCCATCCACATCTACCAAGGCCTGTCCTACTGCTGGACATACTGGGTCTGATGGCAGCAGGAACCTGCTTTGTAGATCGTACTTGACATTTTCTGAGAGCTGCTGCAGCTCTTCTTTGAAGAGCATTTCCACAGTCTTTCTCATGGAGCTGCACAATTAATGAGAAAGATTCACAAAGCTCTAAAAAAATTGATAATACCAGCATTATTCCCATCATAAGAGTGGTTTCCTCACAGGAAGAAAGGCAAGAAGCATAGCATTGCTTCTGTTGACTCAGCAAACCCAGGTTCTCCAGCTGTGAAGGAAGAAATCTTTTTCCATGGACTTAGGGATCTGAGTGCTTTTCATTCAGTGAGACGTGGAAAGCCTCCCTCAGAGGGGAATTGCATATGGCATATATTACACTGTTGAGCTCTAGGAGTGACTGATTCTGTCCTGGTGTCTCACAGTAGTTTCTCAAACTGATACGCTGGGTTCAGATGCCAGGACTGTCTTCTGCCCTCAGAGGGAGATGAAGCCCTTTGGTAGGCTTTCTCAGTTCTGGCTATGGAGCTCCTTTAATTTAATGAAGCTGAAAAACCTTTTGGTCAGATTGTAAGGGTCCTTGCGGTCTGCTCTGAAAAAGAATAAAAAGTCTCTTTCCCTCTGCAATAGCCACCTTACTGTAATATTTGCTGGGCATTTAAAAGTGGTGATGGGAAAGACAGAGCCACAACTTTTCTCTATTGCTTTTTATATGGTCTCCTCACAGTGGGCAGCAGGTATCTCTCCATGCTCATGTTAGTCTGCAGCCTCCAAGGAGGACAGGGCTAACAAGTGGGGGGAGATCTCTGCTTAACCATATGGGCCAGAGGGTGCCTCTCCTGCCTGGGCACCAGCAGTAGTGGTAGGAAGCACAGCCAGTGCCTGGGTGAAGCAGCTCCTCTCTGCTTCATAAGCAGAAGGCTGTACCTTTTGTGCACAGCCTCATCCTTCATTACACTTGGCATACATAGATAATTATGTGATGTATATTGAAGGCCTTAGTCATGGGACTTATTTAGTATTTTGCCTAAAGCTGAGACGTATCACATCCACAGAGGTGGGCACGTGTGTGTCTAGGTTCAGATGCATCCTGAGGCAGAAACGTCCCATGGTCCTGCCTCTGCTCATTGTGGCTATTCACCATGGCTTGTTATGACTGAGAGAAATCAATAGAGAGAATGTTCCTGACTTTCTCACTTCTCTAGCAAATCCAGGAAAGATACGACCTTAATGAATAGAAGGTCCTAAGCAAGACTTAGAGTGGAATCCAAAATTACTCATTAAAAAATAGCAAATTCCCCAGCTGTCAATAAGAAAAATTTTTCTGTCCCTCCACCTCCAGCAGTTGTCTTATCAGGGAACTGTAATATTTTAGGCATCAGTACCTAGCACCATTGCCCAGCACTGATGTCCACATGGGAGTGAAGTCCGTTGTACAGTGCACTTGTTTTCTTGTTGCTTGTCTTCTTACCCTAAGCCTAATGTTCTGCTCAATTGCTCAATTCTTCATTCAGGAAAAATGTCTCACTTTTTAACCATATAAGCTTGCTAGCAGCCTGTTAGCTTAGGTTATTAAAGCTGAACTATTTAAAGCTGAATCCTTCATTTGTTACGCAGAAGCTTGTTGCCCATCATACATTGATCACCCTTTTTAAATGCATATTGTCTCCATCAGATCCTGTTTGTTCCCTGCTCTGTCCTGTTTATTACATTTTATTTTACAGTGAAGCATGAAACACACAGAATATCCTCTTTCCTTCCACATTAAAGATGTCCTTTTTTTTCACAAAGCTGTAACTTAGCTATTGCAGCGACCCAGCAGCCACCTCATAGTTAGACATGTTCTACTTATTATGTGAAGAGTAAAGCAGAGATCTCTGCCAGACCTGTCGGGTCCTCATTTCCTATTGCCCAACACCTTGCACAGTGAGAATGAAATCAGGATTGGTCTTATGGCCAAATAACTGCCCCTTTGTGCCTCCTAATGAGGCAAAGGCACTGTAAGCCATCACATGGTGTGATATTTCTTGCCACAGTAACACTTATTGTGTGTGGGCTGCTCGCGGTAGACACTAAATCATACTGTTGGTGCCCGATTGGTGATTCTGCTTTGTGACAGGGCTCGGCCCTGTCACTAGTGATGCCACTCTAGTGATGCCTTGCTAGGAAGGAGGGTGAGGAAGGGTCTGGGGAGCAGGTCTGAGGAAAAGAAATTTGAGGTGGTGGGGGGGGACGCCAAACCCTGTAGTTTAGTCATGCTGCTGTGAATTCTGGCACCCCCAACAGCTAATGCTCCTCTCAGGCTGCTTTTTGGGATGGTATATGGTACAAAAAACATGAAAACAAGAAAAGATGAAAATGAACTGGGGACTGTTTGTCTGAAAAAGGGGATGACTGAAGAGTGTGAGGGAGCTGGAGTGACAAGATAGCTGGTAAACACAGAAGAAAAGCTGCTGCACGAAAGGAAGGGAGCGAGTTGTTTTCCCCTTTGGGAGTAGGACAAGATATAACGGGCTTAAACTGAGGCAAAGGCTATTTAGCTCAGGCTTTGAGAAAGAAATAAACAAACAATGGTCTTAGGCTAAGAAGAGTTAAATACAGACATCACCAGCATGGAAGGCTGGAGGAACAACATGACCTTGTATAGTTGCTTTTTATGATTTCTTGCTAGGATAACAGGTATAGAAAAATAGGCACTGACTGCAGCAGACTAGTACTCACGCTGGGGGAAAAGCAAACAATACCATGGCTAGCTGTAGAAGGGCTCGTGTGCATTTCTTTCACAGCAGTGGTCTCTTAATGGTATTTGCCTGCATGCATTTGCCAATATGCCTCTGGTTAAAGCAACAAGGCTTCCACATAAAACACTTGCTATTCATGTGAATGCTATTCAGCTGATGCTGAGGAAGAAGGCTACTTGGTGATAACTTTATCTGCTGACCACCATGACCTCTTGGCTCCTCTTCCAGACATGACTATGCATAAACTGCACTTGATGGTATGTTGCCAGCCCATCAACTAACTATATGTATTTCTATCACACTAGTGTAACTATTTAATGCAGCACTGATTATTGTCTTCAACTCATCACTTGAGTGTTCAGGAATAAAGAAGGGAAGCATAATAAATTCACAAAAGGAGGGGAGGAGAAGGAGCTAAAGGAGCTATCAAAGGAGTTAAAGAGAAAAAATACAGTCAAAAAAAAAAAAACCCAAACAAAAAACAGAAAAGAAGTCATGGTAACTTTTCCAGACTTTAAACATGTAAACCTAATTTCCAAGGGCTGGATTATAACTAAAATTGTAGTAGGTACTGCCCTTACAGGCTTTCCTGAGGTTACCACATCCACTATGCTAGCCATGAATAAAGAAGGTGAGAAAATTTGTTTGGGCATTGCTCTTCCTTACCAAGAAAAATAGCTTGGCTATCAATGTTAAGAGTCTGCTAAGTCAGCTGAGCGTAAGTGATACCTGACACTCCTTCCACCCCCACCAGGAGCAAGGGGACACGAGGAGCAGCTATTGGTAGGCAGGCTTTGCCAACTCATTTTGCATGGCTAAGTGTGGATTGGGATGTACTGCACATGTATCCTGCCCGACAGCACAGCTCCACACACGATCGCAAACAGTTGTTAATAAAACCAGAGAAGACACCCTCTTTTCTGGATGCCAGCCGGTCTCAAAATGGAAGGAAGAAATTTTCTCTTGTAGAAAATCCTAAGGTAATGAGACCCACAGCTCATCTGCTAATATAAAAGGCTTTAGCTGATTCAAATAAAGCATGCATAAGCATTGAAAATTGGGGATGGGGATGCAGCCAAATCCCAGCATGTGGACCTCTTGAAAAAAAAATGCTCTGCACGCTACTTAATTAGAATTCACTATTTTCTAAGTCAGTGTTTACTGGTTCTTGGATGATAGTGTCAAAAGCTGGGATTTTCAAAGCAGCCTAAGAGATTTATGTCCTTAATTCCCATGGCGGGGGGAAAAACACCCAAAGCAATGAGACTGAAAGCCTAATGCTAAGGCAGAACCACTGAGATCGAGCCAGCTCCAACTTACCATACTAGAGATGTGTGTGAGGATGACAGCGTGCGAGTGGGAATCCCTGCGAACGCCAGAAGTTGCGGTTGTTGTGTGAGATCGAACAGGCGGACACAGCGAGGCACACCTCTGTGCTTACACACAGGGGAGAGGCTGTGTGTGCATGTGTGTGTGTGTCTGTGTGCCCGGAAAGCTATCACTGAGCACCTTTTGCAGTCAGAACTAAAGCACATCTCCAGACGTGACTTTTAACCCGGAGACATCTGTGCGCTGTGCACTCTGGAGTAGGTGCTGCAAACCAGCATTAATCGCTAATGTCAGCGATGTGGGATGATGATCAGATCACCTGTGACAGTACTTTTAACAATAGCTCAAATCAATAAATGCAGATTGTGGACACTTCAGTTTTTATTAACATCCAGTGAGATCTGTTGGCTAAGGGTTAACATGTAAAACCCTGAAAATTAGTTTTTCCATAATTACCATTTTTAATGTCCATTTAGCTATAAAATAAAATAAAAACACAACAGGAGGCATTTGTCTTCCACACAAAATCATACAAAAGTCTCTTTTTATTAAATATACATTATTTACAGTTTAAGTCTTTCTTCTGTACAACAGTAACCATAGAAAACAAAAGAAGCTAAGGCTAATTTTTTTCCCAGTCCCCATACAGTGTATTAAGACATGTTACATTGTCTACAAAACTGACTTGGACTGAGGCAACGTCCTGTGGAATTCTCTTTAGAAAACCAGATAGTGAAAGGGGAATAATCTAAATCTCCATTTTGCTTTTTACTGTAACTGAGAGACTCTTGCATTACCCTTGGACAGACTATTACAAGAAAAGAAAAAGTTTTTTTTTTTTGCTTTGCTATTGAAATGAAGTGTTCTGAGAGATTTACATAATATAATTTGAGTAGAACAAAGTAAAACGAATGATGAAGGGTCCTTTTCTAGAAAGGGCCAATCTTTTTTAAACTATTAATCTCAGTTTTCAGCTTGTATGGCTGCTCTTTTATTTTTTTCTTCCTATTAGGGTGCCTTCAATTTTCAAAAAGGATACATTTCACCACAGTCCACCCAGAGTTGGGTTCCATTAAAAACCCATAAAATCCTCTTAAAATCAGTGGGTGGGCTCCTAGGTTTGTTGGTAACAGACCACCCTTCCCCCTACACACATTTCCAGAAAGTCCTGAAGGTGACTTAAGCCATGTCACAGACTTACATGGGGCTGAAGTTCATTGCCTTATCCTGAATTTTATCCACAGTTTTGCTAGAAGACACACATAATTGCAGTGAATGCAACTCTTCTTGACAGCAGTAGGGGATGACGAATATAAGGTCCTGACTTGAATTCATATATGTCAGGCTCAGTTTGCAGAAGATCATCACTGGCCTTGCCTAGGGCAGTCTGAGGCTAAATTCATCTGTGATGTATCTACATTGACCTCAACAGGATTACAGCCAGGTCTGAAGCTGGCTCTGCTTGTTTCACAAAGTGGGTTTCAAGGCAGGTCATGTATTAGGATGTCTAGCCTCTTGCTATCATGTAAAAACAGACTATGTTAAAGATTTCATTTGCAAAACTCACAGAGCAGAAATTTTTATGGCTGGATGCCTGAATAAACATACCTGCTTGCTCTTCTACCCTCTGTCTGAAGGTTCATGGAGTGGGTTTAGGTGTCTGCATACTCCTCTGTTCCGTGAGCTGGATGTGAGGCTGCGACTGGCTGTGTCTAAGCTTTACCTCAGAAGTGGTAAGTTTTTTCTTAAATGATAGATATGCTCAGCACTGGCAGCAATGACAGAGCACGTCAGAAAATGATTTGCCTAAATGATGCAAGAAGAAAGTGTAAAGGGCCTTGGCATGCAAAAGTGAGTAAATAATTTCCCATGCAGAAGTTGTATCAGATGGACTCTCTTTAGGGTTGTGCAACTGAACTCCACAAAAAGGGTTATGACCAGCACACCAAGAAGCAAATGGCATTGGGATGTGAATAGCAGTAGATCTAGAGAAAGGCTGCCACAAGCACCTTAAGTAAGTGAGAGAATAGTGGGAGGAGCGTCTCTAAGTAAATGCCATTCTTTAGACCACCTGTTGTACTCAACATTTGATTAAACAGTAAGATTGTTTTGAGGGACATCGTCCCAAATTCTTCTTTGAGGTAATCAGTTACTTCAGTGGAGAGATTCTGATTAGTATCAGCCAGATATTTGAAATCCTCTTCCGTGTTTGAAGCACACCTCTGATACTTTGTGGGTCACCTGGAGAATTAACACTTAGTTTTTGCAGGCTAACTATTGATCAGTTTCATGGCAAAACAGAATAGTGGAAAAAGATTTGAAACCCTTGCATCCATGTGAAGGTTAGAGTTTCCAACAGCTGAACCATAACCTTACTGAGTGTATTTCCCTCCTGCACTGCACTGCCACATCAGAATTGTAATTTGGAGAGTTCATGTCCCCACTCTCCCCTACAGGTCTCCATCCCTAGGAGACATCTCTACAATGGACTGCAGTTTCCCTTCTGACTGAACAAGAGGCTGATATTTTGAGAATCATGTAATTTCTTCAAATTTCTGGTTTCTGTGACTGCCAGGAGAAAAACCATAACCTTAGTAAGAATCATGCCACAAGTTCCTCTGTCTCCTACCACCAATTCAATATTCCCACATGCTAAAGAAAAAAGGAAAGAAAAAGAAAATAGAGGTGAACTAGATATGAGTGACAATGTCAACACCAATTGTTGCCTTAATCCTTCTTTAGCTTGGCTTGTAGACTCAGTACATAACAACAACAAATGACAAGCTTACAAATTACAATAGTTCACCAGAAAGTGTGCTTTTTTTCCCCATTTTTTGTTTTCGTCAGAGTAACTTAGTGCAAAAGATCACAAAAATAAGTACCAATACATAGAAATATCCAAACTGCTACAGGCATGGCTCAAAATAAACAACAAAGAAAAATGCTATTTCAGACCCAAAAGAAGAGCGTGTTTAGAAGTTTCATGTACAAAAGGAGCACAGAGGAGGGGGCCGCCCACACCGAAAGGGGATGTGGAAAACTTTTCATTAAAAAAGGAAGCACAGCAAAGTTCAGAACTGAAAGAAGCAGATCCCGCTTTGAAGCTGTGTGGCTGTGATATTACTGAAAACAAAAAACTCCAAAGGGCACAGCGCAACTCTAACTGTAGTTAACCAAGAGATCTCCCACCAACCTCAAAAGAAGTGGGATAAGGCCCATGGTTTGGCAGGAAAGTAACTGTATTGCTTTGCTTGCTTGATAAGAAGGTATTGAAAAACTGCGTGAAAGCTTTGAAAAAGCACTTGTTTTAGAGAGCCTCGCGAGGTCTCAGCTTTTGCTCAAGTCTTTTACAAAGTGTTGTTTTCTGACAAAAAAACAAAAAAGACCTCTTGTGTCTGTGAAAAGCTGGCAGTACAGAACAATACTTGAAACTGTTCTTCAGTGTAAGCTTTGTGTAGGTGAAGACAACACACAACAATGGCATGAGATGGTGGAGTACAAAGTGGTCAAATCCTGCCTCCTGTTATTCTCTCTTAATCCAGGGTGAAGGACTCACTTCAGCTCATTTACCATTGGTTTACACTGATCAAAGGGAAGGCTGATTTTGTTCTGAAGATGAGATTTTTCAAGGATTCATCTCATTTAGAAGTTAAGGCTTCTGGAAAGGTGTTTACTGTAAATGCTGACAGATATCAGACATATCTGCTTGGAGCTAGCAGATATGAGACACGACAGGCAGGAGACTTGCACCCTTACTGGACCTGCAGAGATTCATCTCAAATGGCACCAGACACCTAGAGGTGGAAAGGTGTCTTATGGGTCTGATTTAGTTTTAAATTATGAAATCTACATATATCTGTCCACTATTAGTCAATGAAAGGCTCCTGGAGAATGAGTCATCTCACTCTAAAATAAATGAATATCTCTCCTCTCTAAGATCCACAAATTACCTCCCAGACGTCCACTGACTCAAATGGGTGATTGGTAACCTAATTTTCATATATCCACCTAAAAGTAGACACAAATTTCCTAAGCAGAGATGCCTATAGTAATGCTAGATGCAGAAACATTTCCTGTCCCGATCCCAGACAGCACTTCATAAAGGAAGAGGTCTCCTGTAAGCCCTGTGCAGATGTGCCTGCTGGAGCTACATGAGTAGTGTAAGATGCTTCCATTTAGGCAGACCGTGCTCTAAATAATCCATCTATCACTAGGTGTCTATCCTGTCTCTATGATCAATGGAGAGAAGGATGCCTCTCTATGATTAATTCTGGCTAGATCAGGTTAAAGTAAAACAGAGACAAAGCATCTCATGTTTGAATTTTGGCCAGTAGTAAATAAAATGACAGGGGAATCTCAAGATTGAAAACAATCTTATAAAGTAAGGCTCTACATGGCTTGTTTTCACAGTTACTTTTGCCCAGATGAGAATCCTGGTATAGCCAACATGAATTAAGAACCTGCCTTTTGTTTGGCTTTGTATTCATTGTGGACATACTGTAAGTGCTGTACCACAGCAAGAACAAGAAAAGAAAGAAAAAAGTGTACGTGTTAAAAATTTACTCAAAACACTCACACTACCTTCACTCCAGTAAGTAAATAAGGACAGCTGAAATACTGTAAATTACATAGGTGACTTAGGATCAATGTCTTATTTTCAAGAGAGACGTGGGACTCGATTCCCAAAGGTATTTAGGCACCTTGTAGGATCCTAACACATTTCACAGTGATGCAGAAGCCAAACTCCAATTGTAACTAATTTGAAACAAGTGCTCATCTTGTTTAGCCACTTCAACATTGATTCATATCCTCAGGAGATTAAATTCCTTTGAAAGCCCAGACACTAGTCATGTGGCAGCCTCTCCTTGAAGGTCAGTAGGATATAGGTTTCTGATGGGCAGCCTTCATTTGTTTTCTATAGAAGCCAGACATCAAGATACTCAGTCCTTCCAGGCACACAACTCAAACTTTGCATGACTAAATATAAGTGTGCCCTTTAATGGCTAAACCTTTTTTGGATAATGGGAATTTGCAGTGTCTAAATCCATATCTAAGTGTCTAAAAAAATGGATAACCTACAAATCCCTGCCTAGCAATAATAACATTCAGAGAATTCATATCACATCACCAGGAGAAGGAAAGACTTGGTATCTTTCTACCAGCCTCCTTTTTTTAATGAAACTTTTCTTGGGAGAAGGAAACGAAAAAGCCTCCAAACAAGTCTTTGATATACTCAGGTTTTCCATTTAAAAAAACCTGAGATGTATGTATATATTAAAATTATTATTCCCCATGTTTACTGAAAAATGTTTTCTAAAATGAGAGCTAAAAGAAAAAGAAAGCAGAGAACACTCCCCCCCCATTTAAAGATCAATTTTAATAAAAATATTATAAGTGGTTTGCAATAGATGGAAAAATATGTCTAGTTTAAATTGTGGAAAATAAAAGTAATATTAACATTGGAAGATTTTGCAAAACTGCATCTCTTCTCTCTTTAAAAAAAAATCTATTTTTAATTACCTTCAACAGGTACCAAAGTAAACCAGATAATGCCTTCACTAAGGCATTTTTGTAACCAAAAAAAGAAAAAAGAAAAAAAAAATGGAGCTAGTATTAGGGTTTGCTTTATATAGTTAATCCATTGTATTCTGCTTCCTAGGCAGCTTATTTGCTGCTTTTTGCTGCTTTTTAATTAGAAGAATATAACATCTTGATTTAGAAGATAGGATTTTAAATGGCACATCCATATAAATGTGTCCATTTGACCAACTACGTAGGTTATATTTAGTCACATCTCATTATATCCATAGGTAGAGATGCATGTGCTTCTGTATACTAATGCATGCATTTATGTATGTGTAGTTTTTTTCTTTTTACAGATGTGCACCAAGATAGCTGGATTTTCAAGAAGTTTTACCAGTCTGGACTATGTTTAGTGAAGACAAAGAAAAATACATAAATAAAACAACTTACACTGTTTTGGCAGGTCAGGGCTATGTTACATGCTACTTACACTTTCTGTCTAGCTCAGGATTGAGTCACTGACTGCTAGGCTGATTCTTCTTCACTGTTTTTGCATTATAGGTTTGCATGTGAATGAGCAGTTATATCTTGTCATGAGGATTTTGAGAGAAAATGTTGATGGATGCAGGATGCAGAGTCCCAGGAATACCCTGAGCTGTTCTTTCTTCCTGATGTGGACCATCAGCAACTTGAGCTGACTTTCAAATCACCTTAACCAGTGGCTGTTTTCATTAGAGCCTCAAACATTCTAAAACGTTTTGGATACGTTGGTCCTAAGTCCATCTAGAAGTCTAGATCAGATCAAAGACCTAAAGTTAGTTACCTAGGAAACAACATCACCTCTACGTGAATGAGTGTGCTCAACTATGTCTCAACGTGATGTTTCGACAAAGATGTACCTGAAATGTCTGCAGCAATGCTCTGATACCTACATTCGGTGATGGCAACCTGATCCTCCCACAGAAAGCTCAGCATCTTGCACACTCAGGTCCTAGAATGGCAGAAAGCAATTTAGTCCCTGGACACATGAGAGGACTCTGCTTCATTGCTCAATCTCCCTTTTCCAGCATCTCCATCACTGGGGCTGCTTTAGGCTTTATAGTTGCACTTCATAGTACTTTGTTCTGAGAAACTAATATGCAGCAAAGTAGAAGGATGATTTGTATCTGACGGTTTGGCCAGAGAATAATACACGACAACATTGGGGGAAGAAAAACACAGCTGTATAAAATGTGGGTTTTCACCTCCTTCCTATTCCATTTTTCATCAGGCCTATTAAGTACATTAGGGCTTCAAGGCTGCCTCATACAGAAGCTGTTTCGAGTAAAATGACTCAAACACGGGCACAGGAAGGAGCCCATGTACTTACTTATTCCTCCCCTCCCCACCAAGCAAAACAAGGCAGCTTTATCTGGGGCAAGGGAAGAGGGAGAGAGGAGAATTGCTGTGCCAGGATCTCACTGCAAAAGACAAAGCAACGTAAAAGGAATGCAGCTAATGAGCCCATCGTTACACATCTCATCATGCAGAAACACTCAAATAATCATGTATCATGTAGGAATGTGGCAGAAGGGCCATGGCTTGGTTAGGCTGATGGATATTGGGCTGGCCTCACTGGTATATATTCCTCCTCATACTAAGAGTGATATAATTTCCAGATTGCTTTATATGCTTTACCAGGCTCTATTTCTCTCATGTCTGCTAACGGAAGTGTTAAAGAATCACCATTTCCAAACTGTCATTTGTTTATTTTTCCTTGTCTATCCCTCCTTCCCATCAAAAAATAACCAGTTACACACCTTTGTGATTAATGCATGTCCTGGAAAACCAGTACCTGCTGCACGTGTATTCTCATCTATAGCTGGCTGTTGATTATTACCTCATACTGTGATTCTTTGATTTTAATCTAAGTAAAAAGAATCAGCATGTGCAGACCCCGGGATGACTCCAGAATGGTGTGGGTGGCAAAAAAAGAGATTCAGTTGTACAGTTAATTCTCTTGCATTAATTCTCATCCAAAGAGTACTGTGAACAATAGGAAACTTTTTTTTTCTTAGTTGTTAGTGTATATGATTCAACTCCAAAAAGAAACCTGCAAGCCTGACAGCAAATTCTAAGTACTCTTCAACAGCCTTGTGAAGGGAGTATGTCATACAAATACAGGTAGGGTGTGATAAACCTCACTCTTGAGGGTCTTACCAATTTCTTGTCTTACGATTGTGTGTGAATGAAAGGAAGATTTTTTCAGCCTTACTCTGCAATCATGCAGTGCAAGTAAAATAGGCAGGATTCAGGTCTTTAGTATTGGTTCCCAAACAGGAAAGGACAGAAGACTTTGGAGAGACAGGAGAGAAGATTAATTAAAAGTAGAGTGTGTGAAGGTTTGTTTTTTTTTTTACATGTTTCCTTAATGTTCTTGGTTGATTAAATATTAACCTTTTTAGATGTCACATTAGACCTCTCTATATTTAGCTTTGGATATTCCAATTTCTAGAAACAGGAAATATCACTCCATCTTTTATGCAGGTTTTTTGGGGCAGTTGGATTTTTTCTTTCTTTTTCATAAGAACTGGCAGAAGGGGTGTTTAAGTTGAAACTGTTTTTCTTGTCTGTATGTTTTTTTCATTGTCACAGTGGTAAAAGTGTTTAACCTAGTGCATGATAATCCTCCATATGACATGAATGGATATATGCTGTATTTCTAACATTTCAGACAAATATAGAGCACCTAAGTCCTAGCAGCTTCCTAAAACCCTTGGAGATTCAAGCTACTATTTTCCATGCTTCAGCTACAGTTATGCTAGAGTTATGCTCTACATAGCCAGCCTTATGAGATGGAGGTGAAAGAGGAGCACAGGAATGACATTTTGTTGTTGATAAATATCCTGTTGGAAAAATATTGGTAAGTCTAAAAGTTACAGTAAAAGGACAGGAGAGTGGGGGAAGGATCCTAATGAGAATGACTGTTTTTTTCCTTACCTCATACCAGCTTCTCAGTTGGTATAAATTAATGTAACACCATGAAGTCAATGGATATATATCAATTCATATCATTTGAGAATTTGGCGGGTTCCTTATGATTGCTGTAAATGAGCCTGTAAAATATATTCTGGTCTCATTCTTTCCCTCTGCCCTGTCCCAGTATCTGTAGAGCTATGTATTCAGCTACTCTATCTCTATTTTATACAGTCCAGCTCTAATGTAAAAGCGATGAATTAAATGCTCGGGGGGGGGGGGGGAAGTAGGGACTTGAAACATCAAGGAATTTACAGAAGAAACCAGGTGTGTATGTGGATCTTATTTGGTGTAGGGTGGGATAACTGGTCTCTTGAGCTGCAGAAGTAAACTGTGACAGGTTTTTGTGCAGAGAATGAGGCACTGTGACTGTTGTCAGTGTTTCCTGTGCAGGGCGGTCTTTCTCCAAATGAAAAAAAATTTAGCATAAAATGAATGGCTTTAAAAAAAGAAAATAAAAAAGGAAGGGAAACAAAAGGAAGGGAAGGAAGGAAGGGAGGAAGGAAAGGTAGGGGAGAAAGAGTAAGAAGAAACTGCATTGTCCATCAAATGAAATATTCCCGTTTGCATTCGCTCACTGTGTTCTGCAAGTCAATGTCAGCTTTAAAGGAGCTCTCGAGGTTTTCTGGGTATTCCTTCTCCTTTGTCTGGCTACTTCGATGTGCCTGTTTGTGCTGATAGAGGAATCTGGTCATGATGGCAATGATGCAAAAGATGATAAATATCACAACTGCTATTACACCTGAAGAAGAAGAGCAAAAAAGAAAAGATAGAAAGCATAAAAAAAAATTAAAAAAACCCAATTACCTCAGAAATACGTTAGCAGTGGACAACACTTAGTGGATACAATAAATCAATTCATCTTAGTCTGCACATGGTTATCTGCCTCCATCATACCCTCCCTGATAGTGTCTATTTCTATTTTGCTACTTTAGGTGAGACTTAAAAAAGCAGTGAGCATTGATGTAATTGACCTTCTAAATTCAGGTCAAATTCTGCCTTCACTGGAAGTAAGGCTGGGTCAGTGTGATTAGTTTTTAAAAACTACATCTCTATGCTCGCACAACTTCTTGCTCTGTTGCATTTTCTTCCTTATCTTTGGAAACCTTGAATGAGCTTTGTACACTTTGGTTTATAGCATCTAGATATTATCAAAAGCAGCTCCCTCCAGGGCATCCTGTAAACTAAACACAGATAAATTGCCTTCTAGGTTGTTAAAGAGAAATGAAACCCACACATGAGGCTTTAAGAACAACTTTCTCTAGTGTGTAAGTGCTTCTGTATGACCTAGTGAATTCCACTGTACCAATGAGTAAATAGAGAGCTCAAGAAATAGAGAATGTATTAATACGACATTGAGGCTCTTGTCAGAGTGGTGTGCAAAACAATTGCAAGTTAGCTGGGTCTCAGACTTTATTTGTATTTTTAGAAAACCTTTAGGTTCTTCCATATCCATAATGCCTTTTTTGGACAGTACCCAACACCATGTGCCGCCAGTATTGGCTTAGTCTGTAATGCAGGTGCCAATCTATCTAGGTAGCTTTATAGGGATATGATGCTAATAAATCCATCAAATACCAGACCTCCACCAGACCTCCATTAGATCACTAAAACAAAAAAATGTTAAAAAAGGATTTTATGGGGCCCAGATATAAAGTATCCTAGATAGCTGCCTTGACAGAATTATGTTTCAATTGTAATCTTTAAAAACAGTTACCTCCAATCACAGCTGAATCACTTCTGACTGCATTGGTGAGAGGCTCCCTTTCATCTGTCTTCCCAAAAGGATCTGCAGTTGATTAAACAAAACAGGACTTATTTTATTTGATCTACTGTATTGTGGCTTAGGCAGAAGTGTTGTCTTACCCTAATGAATTCTAATTTGTTCTCCAGACGTGATTTGGAGAACTGGAGAAATGGACCAGAAAGCCCTCTGAAAAATAAAGTGTGTTTGTAGCTTAGCCTTCTACATCTTCAGGAGGAAAATCTGTTAAGGGTACATTTAAAAGGAAATAGAAAAGCTCACACTACTCTAACATCTGGAAGTGTCTTCTCAGTTTATCCGTAGAGGAATCATAGAGAGGCATTTGAACCAAATAGCCCATTGGGAGCTTTTCTCATTCCTAGCAATTTTTTTGATACCTAAGAAACAATATCAGAAAGAAGGAAAAGGAGAGAAAGACCAGACAGACACAGACATGACCTACATTTGTAGACACAGATATACAAGTCAATCCCATAAAAAGAAGCAGTCTCTACTTGGGACTGCTTCCTAGAAGAGATGTTTTTCTTTCTATTGCAGAACTATGGTGGTCAAATTGGATTCAAAACAGAGAGCGGTCAGGAATTAATTCCTATTTTAAAAGCTACTCAAATTTGGAGGATGCTTCCACCCTTTCTATAAATGAATACTGCCAAAACACTGGGCAAAGCAGTATACATGCTGGGAGTTTCAAACTCAGATCCAAACCTGAGAGGTCAAGCCCTTGATGAAATTGTTGGAGTTATGGCAGTGTATCTTCTTTGGTCCAGTATGTTTCAGAAACCAGTATGTTTTTTACTGCTAGCTAAATCCAGCTTTTCTGCACCTTAATAGTATTTTTTTTTTTTTCTCAGCTCACCCTCTCCTTTGGTGAGATTCCTTTCTGTGTTTCTCCCCTTTACGAGCCTCCAGGCTGTCCTACAGCGGATGTATTTGGGAGTTAGAGATGACTGCCTCAGCTACATAGTGTATTGCTTTGTCAAACTGATCTTCCCAAATGCAAGAGGTGGAAGCCTGATTGAGAAATGCAAAATGTTTCAAGGACTATTGTAATTGAACATCCTTTCCTTAGTAGCTGACTCAGCCAAATTTTGATATTTCATTGCCAAGTAGGATATTTTTAATGTTTGCTTTCTTCCAGTCCTCAGAAACCTTTCCCAAGCGCCACGACCTTTCAAAGATGCTGGGTGGCATTGCAACAACATCAGCCAGCTCCCTCAGCACTTGTGAGTGCATTCCCTCAGGTCCCAGGGACTAGTGTATGTCCAGTTCGTTTAAATTTTCCCTAACCCGATTCTCTTCCACCGGGGGTTGTCTTCCTTGCTCCAGACCTCCCCTCTGGTCTCACGGGCCTGGGATTCCTGAAGGCCAGCCTTACCACTGAGGACTAAGACAAAGAAGGCATTCAGTACCTCAGTCTCTTCTGTGTCCTTTGTCACCAGGTCCCCTACCCCACTCAGCAGTGGACCCATATTTATCCTAGTCCCATCCCTGCATGCTCAGTGTCTCTGTATTCCTGATGGGTCACCTGGTCCCATTCTTTGTATGCTTCCTTTTTATGTCTGAGGTTTGCCAGCAGATCCTTGTTCACCCATGCAGGCCTCCTGCCACCTTTGCTTGATTTCCTGCTCACTGGGATGGACCATTCCCAAACTGGAGGAGATGATCCTTGAAAATCAACCAGCTCTCCTAGACCCCTCTTCTCTCCAGGACTGTCTCCCAAGGGATTCTTCGAAGCAGCACTTCAGCTGAAGTCTGCTCTCCTGAAGTGAAGGGTTGTGATCCTGCTTTTTGCCTTGCTCCCTCTTCAGGATCCTGAACTCCACTGTCTCATGGTTGCCTAACAAGTTCTTCCTTGTTTGTAGATATCAGGACTAGTACAACTAGCACAAAATGATACCTCAGTGAAATAGGGACTTGTACTGTTTAAACTGCCTTTCAGAAGCTAAAGATTTCTCTGTAGTTTCTGACTTATGAAAGTCTTTGGCATTTCTTAATTTAAAGGCATAAAGACCTGATCTTCAGCTCAGGTCAAGACAGACAGCTCAAGATTTACTTCTCAAAATTCCACCATTCACATGCTGTGGCATTTCCAACGTTTTAATACACTAAAAAACAGTATCATAAAAATCCAAAATCTTTATGTCATCAATGTGCCAAACCTCTACATGTTTGTCGCAGCAAGGAAGAAAGTGATTTACAGATCTTTGTGAAATATCAAAATCACAGTAAGACACCTTTCATTTTGTATTTTCTAATCAGAAAGAGTTTTGTATGGATAACTGAGCTGCGAGTGAATGGATTTTATTCAATATCAGTTTGCTAGGAAACTTTCTTGAAGACAACAAATATTCCTCTCTGAAGGAAAAAGCTTCAATTGTTTTGAAGTTATAAATATAGGAAGCTTTTTTCACACATTTAAAGTGAGATTTCCTCAAGGGCTTTTTTGTTGTATCTGTGCATTAGAAAATTGACACAGACATGTACAGTCAACTTTGAAGTTCTCTTTTTCTTCTGAGACACTCAATAATGAGAAACTGGGAACTGATGAATTGAAATATGAGCAGTAAATTTGAAAGTTAATCTTTAACTGTCTTATTTTTGTTTCTTAAAATGTGTCCTTCCCATACATAAATGTAATTCTCAAGTACATCTATACAAAATATAATTTGATAAAAATTGGATTTTTTTTACAAGAATCTACCACCCCATGCTCTTAGTACATAAAGTCTTCAGAACTAACTTGTTCTAAAGATCTTATTCAGGCTTAAATCAAATCCAGTGTGAATATTCAGGCCATAGTGTCAGTTAATTTATCATATTGAGAGGAAATCATATCTTAAAGCACAGCGAGGCAAAGACAGGGAGGAGCTTTTATAATAATAGTACATTTCTGATGTGACAGTGCTTAACCTTGACGCTTGAGTGCAATTGACTATAAGCTTTAAACACCTAAGTCTGAAGCTGCTATATTCTGCACTGTGTTGCAGAATCCTACAGATGTGAGGCTCAGGTTTTACTTCTTTCTAAACCCTTTAGAAAAATTAGATCATCAACGTGACAGATCAAGAGGTGAGGAGTTCACATTTTCAGTATTATCACCCATTCGCTATTTACAAGCCACATTTCTTCAGTCCATCGGAGCAGATAACTCAGACAACTCAGAGTGGAGAGAAGTGGCTGGGGGATGGGGAGAAGCATGCATATGCAGCCATACTCCACAGAGTAATCAGCAGCCTTTTTCCCTACGCAGAATGCTAATAGCATAATTTGTTTTCTGCTGAATATCATAGGCAGAAGCTGCAGGAAATAGGGATTTGATGCAAGTACAAATGTCAAAGGAATCATATTAAGATACAACACAGAGCTTTATTAGTTATCAGAGAAGAGAAAGTGGCTTCATAATTCAAGGGCCAAAAAATAATTCATAATTTGTACCCCTTTCTTGTCATTAGGAATTCTGCCACATCCACTCATGACTAAAGCAGCAACTTGATTGTCCCCGTTTCTGGTGACAACACTCCCAGCTGCTCTGAGTTTCCTTCTCTGCATACAAATACACATATGCAAAATACTTAAGATTCCCAAAGGGCAGCTTCAGGATTGCAAGAGAGAAACAAACTATTGGGATGATCTTACTAGTACCACTCAAGTAATGCTCCTTCCCTCTAGCCTGCGAGAATAAAAGTACAAGCATTTGGTGGAAGTCAAGCACATGTGCTCAGGGGTTTATAAAAGGGGTTCTTGTTCCTTTCGGTTAGGGATGGGGAAGATTCGACTTCTTGTTGTATGATTCCTATTGCTGATCACCATGAGATAAAAAATCATGGTAATATGTTTTTCTTCAAGCAGCAGCACTGGAGCTATCCAGAGTGGACAGGAATGGCAAATCATGCGCGTACCCATACTTCAGTTTCCACTACAGCTTTGGGACTTCTTTCCTGTAATTGCCACACTGCTATAGGTGTGGTTTTGGCAATCCAGAAACTTGGTCTTAGTACTTGCTTTAGTACAATACCTTTTAACGGGCTCTTGCTTAGTCTTAATGCCTATCCTTAACACTCCTAATATTGAGAGAAAAGGCAGCTTCCCAGTTCTATGACTATATTATCACAATTGTGCCACAGCAAAAAGGAAGGAAACCTAATTCTACAGTGTTCTTTAAATTCCCCATTCCCCTCTTGGCAGAACATACCTGATGAGGAATATATTGTGGTTACGGTGTTCACATCAGCTTCCACTATGGATGCACAGCTTGACTCAGTCAGGGAGCCTTTGACAGTCACGGGCGCAACGCTGGGATGGCGCAAGGCAGCTTTCAGCGGAGCAATGTGATTGTACTGAACAGAGGACAGGCAGCCAGTGAAGCCATAGGCATTTGCCTTTGAGACTTCGGGGTCCAGGGACAAACTATCTACAGCACAACAGGAAAACAGTCTGAGAATTGTCTGTTTTAGAAAGGCACATTAAAAAAAATCAATCCTTTTTTGCCTTGCCTAGCCATTTACTTCTCTTCATCCAAACTGCGAGATTTCTCCCTCAGTCCTATGAGTCCTCCTTGGCTTGACCCACAAGGCTCCTATCCCCAGTCCTTCCCCTACAATACTACTTATGTTGAATCAAGTTGGCTTGGACACATAAAAGTCTGCATTGTGCTTCTTTCCTTACCCATTTTCTCTACTGCTTGGACAATATCTAACATGTCACAGGTGCTAATCACCAGAATAAAAACTAAAAAAATAACAGTAACAATAGCAACACTGGATATCACAGGATCCTGGGGATGATGACGTTTAATTTTGTTGCATCTGTTAACAACATTCCCTAGGAATCCTCCTAATTATGAGGCAGGCTGTCACTGCACTAGCCCTATTCACCTAATAAAAAAGAAAATGCAAAACTGTAGCTTATTTTATCTAAATCAAAACCAAACCCAGTATCTCCATGCTCTTTTCCAGCTGCAGATGATATAGCACAACTAATTCATGTGTCTGTCTGTATTCATTTGAACTTCAGAAAGAGAAAGCCAATTCAAAGGCATGCATTTTTTTAGTTAGCTCTGAATGTTTTAAGATGAAAGGTTGTTTGGGAAAGTCAGTGAAGGACAGTGAAGCCATATTCTCTTTTCTCCAAGCTCTCATTTTATTTACTTTCCAGAAATTGAAATTCACACTGCTCAGAGGTCTGCAACATGATGAGCCTTATATCAAGGTCAGTCAAGCAAAACATGAAAAAACCCACAAATGTACACATGCATGCTATCAGTAGTTATCCAAAAATCACTTGCCAATGAAAAAAAAAAACATTTAGCACTGAAAATATTGGAAATACTTCCATTAGCACTGGAAAAAGAAGGTTCTCAGCTTTTCAAGTTTATTTTCATAGTTTCAAAGAGTAAGATGGTAAACTTTAAAAGAAAGTCTGATTTTTCCACCATCATTCAAATATGATGATTTTACAAGCTCTCAGCCAAAAGAATTTAGGAAAAAAGTAAACCTTCTCTTAATGTCTCAATGCCTGATTTTCTTCCCAAAGTAACACTATTTTAAAGTAAATATATATACCTCTTTTATGTAGAATAAAATCTCAAAATTGGTGCAAATCACATATTAACTTGGCAGTCAGGATTTGTGACTGTTATATGACGCAGTCAGAAGGATTTAGCCAAGAAAGGTTTAGTAATTATGTTTGAATGCCTTTATGAAAACCTAACATGGGAGAGTTTGACTGCCTCTCAGCAATGCAAGGTGAACTCTCACTCCCAGGGGTCTTCTACAGGAAAGGAGTTTAGTCTGCTGAGGGTGTCACTACCAGAACTGTCCCAGGGACAACCTCTGGGCTGTGGGCAACCAAAAAGAGAGATGGGAAGGGAGACAGTGGAAAAAAACACAGCTTTTAGGAGGTTCACATTAGCTCTTCTCAAAGTGCGCAGACTGTGGCTGGCACCGCATTCAGGCTTGTCATGAGATTTTGGGTGAGGGTGTTACAAAACAGACAAGGAATCATCTCCAAGTTTCTGCAGGAAAGCTTGTCTAAAACTATAAAGACCAATTTACAGTATTTTGCCTCTTTGTTGAATTTACAAAACCCTTTGTAAATATTCCAAGCTCTTAGCCTGTCCTGTTTTCTTAGCTCTGACACAAAAGGTGGATTTGTTGTATCCTTTAGGTATCAAGCAATCTAAATTGCTCTGTTCTGCCCCAATGTGCAAAAGGTAAAGCCTAAGAATTAATGAATTTGCTTCTCATGGTACAGCAGCTTGGAAAGTCTAAAATACAGTACTTTTGAAGGTTTTATTTTTTTAAGTCACATTAAGGGCCAATTTCAGTAGCCTTCTGTCAAAGCAAGCTTTGCACGAACAAGAACTAGAAGATTCATTGTTGAAAGGCTTTGAAATCTGAAAAAAAGAAAAAAGAATCAAAGAACAAATGGAAAACAACTCCAGAGCCTGATGGTAAAAATTCTGTGGGCACAGCTATAGTTTTCTTTCTATATGATATATGTCTTTGGGTGCATGTCTTATAACTTTCAAAGTGGAGCTTTCACCGAACGCAAGGACAGTCCTGTGTAACTTGGGTGCAAACGACTTGTGCTGTCCTCTGAATTCTTGAGTGGATAATGTAAATCTGTGGTTATGGCATGACTACCTGTGTGAAAGGCTTATTAAATGTTGTAGACCACTCTGCCACTCGAAGTCTTTAAATCATGATAAAATGTCTTTTCACTACGTGACATTGGGCTCAGTTAGAGTAATAAGGCAGTGAAGTTCCAAGGCCTGTGTTGTACCAAAGTCATATGAGATGTCAGAACGGCCTTCCTCTGACCTTATAACTCTGTGAATCTTTCCATGCACTTCACTGCCTTGGAAAATTATACCCAATTGCTGCTGACGGTTTGGTCTGGTCTTCTGACATTTTAGCATTGCACTTCTATTCTCAGTCCTGGAGACTGAGTCACTTTGGATGATTTCTGCATGGGGGGTGAGAAGGCAGTCTTTTTCAGCTTTTGCATAATTTAACTGCTCATTCCCCACAACTTCAGTTTACCCATATTTTTAAGAAATAACTCCTCAGCTTTCTCTGCTGATTTGTGCATAAGTTGGTCTGCCTTCTTGCTGAGCCCTCCAGCTACTCCCTGAAAGCTGTCTGCAGTGTCACAGCTTGCTACATTTTGTATTGTTCTTGCTCTCTTGTTATCTGGTTTTCATGTATTTGCAGTGGCTTTCCTTGAAAATGAGGATTAGGTCTAACAGTTGTATTTCTGAAACTGTTCTGACCACATCAACATCATTTATCAGTTGATTCATTCTGGCTCTCCAAAACAGACATTCTGTTCTATGGCTGTTTCTTTGTCCACTGCTGCCATTTACAACACACTTGGAATAAAATTTTAAATATATAAAATAATTTTAAATGTTAATAACTCAGTAAAAGGGAATAATTTTCATCATAAATGGAATTCTGCTGGATTTCTCCAGGACAGAGCAGTAAGCTGCTCAGCAATGTATAAGCAAACTAAAAGATAGTAAAGGACAACATAAATATGAGAGAGAACTGGAATCAAAGAGAAATCAAGATATTATGCATGTGCAGGGAAAGTGGCTCAAAAGGTCTTCTTTCTGAAGATAGCCTTAGGGAAAATGGGACCATGAACTTTCTCCAATGTTTTTTGTTCTTTTTTTCTAAAAGTTAATTTCCTGCCACTGAGAAGTTTAAACCAGAGCTGCAAGTTTACCTGTGTGCTTACTAACATCCAAGGAGGCCCATCATTTCATTATGGGAATTTCGCTATTAATTTCAGTGAGAGCGGACATAATATTAGTTTTTAATGTCTGTGCCCTAAGTAATTACTTAACCTAAAGTGGATCACTGGTAGAGGTGGAAGAGATAATTTACTCTGTATGCTGAAGCACCAGTTGTCCCCTTTTAAAGCCTCTCTCCTTCCCAGTTTGGCCTTTTCTAGAGAAAAAGATGAACTTCAGCTGGAGACAGTGCACCTCTGAGACACTTCTGAAACTCCATGGGACAGCAAGGGCAAAGTAAAGGCATTTTTTTGCTCAAGTTTTCCTGGGTATCACAAGCATGAGCAGGGCACTCCAGGTTTTGCTTCATGGCAATGAAGTGTTTTGTGGCCTGTGGAACATTTGAGAATTTTTGTTCCATTACGCTTAGCCGACATAATTTCAGACATGCTTTTTATATGTTCTCTTCAAGATCGTTTGTCACTGAAAATGAAGCACTGCTCTGGAGGGCAATGAGAAATGCATTAGATGTCAGAATTCTTGACATCTGAATCCTAACCTGCCACAGCACAGCCAGTCCTATGTGATTTTACATAGGCTCAAAACACTATCCATAGTAAAATGGAGGGAAGATGTACAAAAAATACATGCTTTCCTTAAATCAATTCAAGTAGTAAGAATTCAAACTAGAGATGTAACTTCTGGAGAGAAGCAGAAGACACTGGATACTTATTTAGAGAATATTATATTCAAGAAAACAGGAATCCAAACATGTCATTACGATCATAAGGTAAGTGATATTGCTGGGGGAAAAGTTTAATGCATTTAGTCTCTTTTTAAAAAAAGACTGGTACTATTGATGACATTATTGTTTCAGACCGATTGCTTGAAGTGCCTGATATTGCCAAATTTTTCTCAGTTTATCTTTGACTGCTGCCATCTTGGTTCCAAACTTCTCCTCTTCTATCCTGAGTGGCTATTTTCATTTTCCCAAATGCTTTACTAGGCTACTACGAAGAAAGATAATTTTAGATCTACCACATCTCCATGAAATCTTTTTCCTGATATGGTCCTTCTGTGAAGTAGATATTTAGTCCACCCTGTATCTCTTGCAGCCATTGTCGTATACCAACTCATGCACAACTCAGCAGAGAAAGCTGAAAAACTATTTTCTAAAAATAGAGTACCATATTGGTAGACATGTTGGTGCACAATGAGAACTTCTCAAAGTGTGAGTAAAAAATAGTCACTAAAAGCTGTTGCAAACATGCTCCTGTCTTAGGCACTTCTGAGCTGATATCATTAGTTTAGATCAGAAGTAAAGACCTCCAGCACTGAACTAATACTTCTTTCAGATTCTTTCATTCATTCTTTCCTTCTTCCTTTCAACACTATACACATTATGAGATAGAAAAGAACTATTATTCAGATGCTTGCAAATCATAAAGTCAAAACCAAAAGAAACAAATGATATTTTCTATTGAGATAGCAGCCTTTTCTAGACAAGACCTAAACATATGCAAATGTGCCCTGGGTAAATCTGTATCTGAGTTCAGAGAATTACAGAATAATTTAAGTTGAAAGACACCTCTGGAGGTCATGTAGTGCAATCCCTTGCTCAAAGTAGAGCCAGCTTCACCATTAGGTCAGATTGCCAATGGAGATCGTGTGGTTAAGCACAGCAGTATGATCTCCGCAAGAAAATACGTAAAGCAAATGAACTGGGACTTTGGTTGAGATTTCACTAAGGCTTTCCCATAAACTGTATGACCCCACTTGGAACCTGAACCTAATACCCACTAAAGTCCATGGAAAGACTCCCATTGATACCAATGGGCTTTGGATAGGTCCTTTTGTGCTTCGGTGTTGTAGGGGTGAAACCAATATGGCAACAAACGGTGGGATAACAGTATTTCTCTATAACTATGGGATACTGTAAGGACAAATTCAATACATGTCTGTGGGCTACTTGAATGCTGCTTCTTTTTATTCCCTTGTCTTCAAAGCCACACTTATATTTAGATCGATCTTTCAAAAGCAGTTATATGGCCCCATTACCGAGGGATCTGAACTGCTCACAGTCTTTAATGCTTTTCTCCTCCCAGCATCCCTCTGATGCAGGGATGTTCTATTATCCATGCTTTACTGATAGAGAACAGAGATACTAAACCTCAGATTGGTTTCATTGGGAATAAAATGCCCACTTACCTTAAAATCTACACATAAATGGCTTGCCCAAGGTCATTCAAGCAGGCTGTGGCAGAGTGAGTGGCCCTGTTTTGAATTCCAGGTGAGTCCCCTCTGGCTTAAAAGGAGGGCTTTTTCCAGGAATTCAAAGTTGGGTGTAGTGAAACCATTGGAAAATATAGCAGATTTCAAAAGCCGAAAAAAAAATGTAAGCGTGTAAGCAGCTTTTGACTAAAGGAAAGGTAATGGAAAGAAACTACATGGTAATTTAAAAACCGGTCATTGCATAAAACTGCACTTTTCAAGAGTTACAGCTGTGCTAACATGGTTATCATAAGAAAATCTACAAGGAAGAGGTTTAAATCTTTTATGATCTCCTGCTGGAAGCTCTCTCAGAGATTTCTCAGCTAGTGGGAAATGAATGGTGGAGCAAAGAAAGAGGAGAAGGAGATATATCTGGTTAAGCAGCCAGGATCAGACTGTTGGAGTAGGCAAAGGAACAGTGCTGTGACAGGGAAAGAGGAGGAGATACAGATTTTCAGAAGAGTGCAGCACAGCTATGAAGCACATGTAAGACAGTCAGGTTTTCTATGTGGTTTTATTCCAGTATGACACTCACATGTTCTTAATGAATGCCTTTAGGTACCTAAATCCCACTGGAATCCAAAATAAAATGCTACAAAAGTCTAGATCTACTTCCAAGTATCACATTCCTCTGGAAGTCTATCCTTTTACTGAGGGAAGAGGTTGGTGAACAATGACAAGGAAAAAATTGAAAGATTTTGGTTTAGGTCACCAGTATTCAGCTGTTGGTGAACCATCATTAAAAGAAGCTATGGTTAACATTTTCATTTTACCCATATAATAGTAAAAATGATGAAAGGACATATTTTAAAAAATTCTGTGTACGTAAAATGACAATGTCAAGCCCAAATCTTCATACAATGAGACAACATGCTGACTTTGTAGCACAGATTTCTTTTTTTTTTTTTTTTTTTGTCAGTGGTGGGACAGAGTGCAACCTCAGTTTGCAGATGATACAAAACTAGGAGGAGTGGTTGATACACCTGATGATTGTGCCACCATTCAGAGGGACCTCAATAGGCTGGAGAAATGGTCTGACAGGCACCTCATGAAGTTCAATAAAGGGAAATGCAGAGTCCTGCACCTGCGGAAGAATAACCCCATGCACTAGTACTGCCTGGGGGCTGTCTGGCTGAAGGACAGCTTGGCAGAAAAGAACCTGAGGGTTCTAGTGGACAACAAGTTGACCATGAACCAGCAATGTGCCTTTGTGTCAAAGAAGGACAACAGCATCCTGAGCTGCATTAGTAAAAGCGTTGCCAGCAGGATGAGAGAAGTGGTCCTTCCCCTCTACTCGGTCTTTATGAGGCCACATTGCAGTGCTGTGTCCAGATCTAGGATCCCCAGTACAAGAGAGACATGGACCTACTGGAGCGAGTCCAGCAAAAGGCCACAAAGAAGAAGGGACTGGAGTACCTGACAGAGAGAGGCTGAGAGAGCTAGGACAGTTCAGCCTGGGGAAGAGAAGGCCCAGAGGATCTTATCAATGCGTGTAAATACTTGATAGGTGGGAGTAAACAAGACATAGCCAGACTCTTCATAGTGGTGCCTAGTGAATAGGCTAGAGGCGACAGGCACAAAAAGAAATACAGGGAATTCCATTTAAGCATAAGAAAGAGCTTTTTTACTGTGAGAGTGTTTAAACACTGGAACAGGTTTCTCAGAGAGATTTTGGAGTTCCCATCCTTGGAGATATTCAAACACCATCTGGACATGGCCATGAGCAACCTGCACTTGTTGACCCTCCTTTGAGCCAGGGGGACTGGACTAGCTGATCTCCAGAGGTGCCTTCTCACCTCAGTGATGCTGTCATTCTGTGATGGCATAAGGCCTCTACTCGGGCACCACTACAGCTGTGGGATGAAACATGGCAAAAAAAAGTCCTGACATAGAAGAAAGATGTTCAGGAAATAAATTTAATATATGAAGAAGAAACTAAGTTACTATTAGGCTGGAATTAGAGTGACTTCCTTGGCCGAGCTGTGCAATTGCTGGTAGAGCAATAAGGTCGCTCACCATTTGAATGGGTGGCATTAGTGACATTACAGAATATAAACTACTGTTGTTGCTATTATTATTATTACTAATAAAAAATCCCAAGAAGCCTTGGGGCAAGGAAGAGGAAACAGAAGAAGGATGTGTCCACTGAAAGATGTCTAGAGACAAGTCTGTGGTGTTCAGTGGTACTGAATATCATACCTCTGGAGATGAATCTGGACTTTCTGGCTTTGCAAGAATCTTGTACTTGCAAAAGTAACCCTATTTTTGTGACTAAATCTAGTTTCTCTCCAAGCTGCACTATGTCAACTTGCTGGCTACGTGCTCGGAAGTCACTGTGCTACATTCCATCTTATTTTTTGGAAAAGCTCTCATTTATTGATTTCGTATCTATAGCTGGAACTTGAGGTAGAGGTCATGATGAGCAATGCTCTTCTAGGCTTTCAGCACTACCACTGACCATTAGCAAAATGAGATATTAGTTTAACTGTGACCTGGTCTGAAAAGTGTCAGGTCCCCAAATCTGTCCTCAAAGGCTTGGAAAACGACTACATTCTGAACAATAGCTATAATTAAGGAGAAAATCAGTTCTTATCCTTAATCTGCTCAGCAAAACATGATGCAGAATGCACTGATGTCATTACATACAATTATAATTTACAAGGAGACACTAGTGGATGTCTATTGTTTCTGTCTAGCTACCGGTTCTGCAGATTTTGGGCGCTATTCATAAAGCATATAAATTGCAGTAATGGAACAGATGGCAGGCTTGATATGGAGGTCCAATTCTAACAAAGGACTAAAATGTCCATAACCAAGGAAGCAATTAGAATCTTACTGAGAACAAATGAGAAACTTATATAAAGTATACTTGACAACAAAATAGGAGTGTTGTACTTCCTAAATTTCTGGCAAAGTTTTCCTGGCTTTGTATCAGCTGTGCCGCATAAAAGGGCAAAGATGAAGAAGGTCCATGCACACAGCATGCAGCATGGTGGCCTCAGTGCTATATGTAACACAAATATTCCTTGCAGAATTCAAATGGAAAAGGACAGAGAGTGCAAAAAGGGTAGAGAAGATGAAGGCGCACAACTCTCTTCTCCTTATCATTAGGAGGCAGAGATGACCAGCCACATGACAGCAGCAAGCTATAGTCAGCAAAATGTCATTAGGCCAAGACACCACTCTGTGCAGCCACAAAGGGAGTGTGAATCACCTTAGTACAGTGAGCAATGGGACAAGTTAATATTGTTATCAGTGCAAACAAGTAAAGTTGCCAAATTTTTACATTGATGAGGTATATAAATAGTACTGGAATGTTTGGGACAACTCTTACAGCTAAAACCAGCCAAACAAAAACCAATTTCTTTAAAAACCCAGCACACAGCACACAAAACGGTAGCACTATAACAACTGATGGATCAGGAATATTTTTAGTGGAACATACCTGTGACCTTGCCCAAGGTGAGTGATTTGATGGCCTTAAAATCAGTCTCAGAAAAGTTGTGCTTGAGTTTGAGAACTTGATCAACCTGGAAGAGGTCAATAAAATTAGTTCATTACAACAGCATGTAGACACCTCCTAAAGCTTTCTCTAACCTGCAAACTTGTGGGAATGCTCTCAGCTGCAAACAAGTTAATCCTGCCCCCAAGCGTGATTCGGTTTCCAAAGATAGCAAAGTGAATGTGCTTTGATTTTTGCATGAGAAGCTGAAAGGTGCACCAGAATAGTCATATAATGGGCTTTAAAGAAACTTCGCCTGAAGAAAAGCTTAAAATGTTTGACACTGAAATCCCCCTGCTTCACAAAATCCACATCTATTCACTTCAGAACACAATCAAAGGAGGCCTCTCTAGAAATGTATTGTGGAGAATTAGTTCTGCATAGCAGAAAACCACAGTGTAGCATGACAATAGAAGACTGGTACTTGAGGTAAACCCCAACTGTTAGCATAAGCCTCCTTCCTAGATAATCAGGCCTAGGCAGTTGCTGTGTTAACTGTGTATCATTTTACCACCCAGAAATGGAAATTGCAGAGGAAAGAAATCCTAGTGTTTCTTCCTCTTTCTATTCCTTCATTCACACGTGGCTTCTCTTTAGACACTGCCACCCTTCTCTATTAAATGACTGCCATCCAGATCTAGCAAATTAGTTCTGTAATTTGAACCACTGTAATTAGCCTGGGAAGGAAAGCAGAGGGGGCAGTAAGATAGTACTCTTCTCACTGCCTTGAGAAAGCAGGCGATGAAGGGGAGTAGGGCAGAGGGGGCCTTCTCCTCTCCCACTGAAAGACTGTCAGAGCTGGTTCGGTGCACCAAACGCTAGATTTGCCTCAGTCAAAGGGGCAGGGCATGGTCAATGGTCATGCACAGGACAGCCACACACTGCATCCCCTCAGTCCTTCCTCTGCTGCGAGATGTAAGCTGTGGGTCACATCCTTCCTTGGGGCACATATCGCAAATGAAGTGACACTTCCTAATTCACAGATTGTCAGAGACAAAATGAGGGTATCTCTACAGAAAACCCATCTGCTGGGTACTCTGATGATGGGGCTGGGCAAACTCTGGTCTAGAGGGAGATTTGGTCTAACCGACATGGCTGCTCCGCTGTTCAATCAGGTTTGGTTTCATCAGATCAATGTGAAACCTTTGCCTCCTGCTGGTGAGCAGGCATTTAAACCAGTGGGTCTGTTTGTGGCATGAAGTATTATTTAACACTGAACATGCAAAAGGCAGTCTAGCCCTGAAAATAAGCCACGACACGTAGATGTGATACCTCAATGACGAGCTCTCTGCCTTCTCTGTTAATCTTCACATGGTGCAGCTCTCGGTTGGCAAAGTTTCCAGAGTCAATGGTGAAAATGAGGAGTCCATCCTTACTCAGCTTGTATCGGACCTGTAAACTTCCTTAAAAGCAGAGCACAGTTCTACCTATAAAACCTGTGTCCACAATGAGATACTGCTCAATACGTTTAAACAACATGTAACTCTCATTTCGTTTCTATTATGATGAAGTAAAAAGGTTAAAAGTGAAGAAAAAGGTTGAAGTCAAGAAAAAGGTTGAAAGAGTTCAGGCTTTACTGAAAAGTATGAAAAAAATAATACAGTGGAAGAGTTTTCCCTTCCTACTAGCTAACAAACTGCACTGTGGAGAAATATAACGTAATTGAGTAACTAAGTATATCAAAGGAGAGTCTGTCTGTCCACAGGTCAGACATTTAGCACTGCCACAAGAGCTGATCTATACTAGACTGTGAAGGATCACTTCCACCAGAGGGCATGCAGGTCTTGCTCTGTTCTATTAAAGTACTATTAGTGGATTTTATCATTTGTTTTCATCAGGACATAACAGGCAATGCAATGACAGCAAAAACTGTACGAATTACATCTTTTCATTTCATATATTTAAAGGCCCAGATTCATTAGGATTTACATGAAATACAAAAAAGATACACTTTAAATGATGTCAGAAAAAATTACTTCGACCCTGTTTTTTTTTAAACCTATTTGCCAAGATCCATGTAATTCATATAAAAACAAATATCAAACATCTCTTTCAGTCTTTGTAGCAAAAAAAGCATTGTGTCTTCTTAGTGTTTCTGATAAATAAAATTACTGCAACAAATCAAAATCCAGAAGAAACTGAGGAACTCAACATTAATTTTAATCCCTCCACAAATGACTAAAGGAAACATAAAATCCATTCAAGTTTACTTTTCTGGGAATTAAGTAGCAAGGAGAGAAAACTTCTGTGAAATGTTGGGCTGTTTTTATACAGCAGTAACCAAACAACCTGGAATAGCAGTGGTACTATAGAGTTAAAAAGCTTCCCCAGGGCTACTTTGCTACAGTCTGTAAGGAGAAAATGAATGCTGACAGCACCACAACCTCTAAGCAGAGGGTCTTTCATTTAGTCCATGTTATGAAAATCATCATAAAAAACTCCTATCTCCTTCCATTTTAGTGCCTTTGCTAGAGCAAGTTCAAAATAGTCCAAGCAGATGGTTACAGGCAAACATTACCTGTGATAGGGGCTGACTGAATGACTGTCACTGAGGGAAGTTGTCACACAGTTTTAGTTCTAGGACTCATTTCAACGTTTGCAGAGATAATACTTGTCTACATGTCGCAGTGCAGTGCCGTATCAGGGAACCCCCAGGTAAATCGGAGGGAGCTGCCACATCTGTGTGCTGCACTGCAACATTATCCAGAGACATCCCTGACCCCAGATGCAGTCTCGCTTTTTAGTGAGGTGAATGAGTAGGGCTATTTAGCTCCTGCGCTCTGCAATATTCACACTGCAAGCCTGCTTTCAAGTGTAGAGATAGTGAGCGGGGACACAGAGCAGTTCTACTTCACTACATAGTGTAGACACACCAATTCCTTTCAGCCTCAGTAAAGTCGACCCTGCTGTCCTACAAGCTGCTGTAAATTCACTTTACAACAGAGTTTAAAACTACACATAAACTTGCTGCAGAGAGGGAACTTTGCCACCCTATGCAGCTCATGGTGATGCCAGCAGTCCTTCCAGATTGGACCAAAGTCCAAGCAAGGTCATCTATCCTCCTCTTTACTTACCAGGGTGTTTGCGGCTCAGGCTCTTAACAGCTGTGCTTTTTGCAACGTTCGATATATCTCAGAAGAACACTGTCTCTCTCTAAGCTTTGCAGGATAGAGACAGTGCTTCCAAAGATGAGAGGGAAAATGAGAATGAGCTACTAGGATGAAGGCTTTTTAGCCGACTGAGAGGTCTACTGGATCAGATGAGGTTTTAAAGTGAAAAGAAAAGAAAAAGAGTTAAAAGGCATTTTTTTCTCACACATAGTCATGGATGTTAGAGGGTAATTTGTGAATAGATCAAGGTCAGTAAAAACTTCTAAATTATTCAGTGTGATATTATAGGTCCTGATTCAGCTACCCTGAACCACAGTGCAAAGCTCCCTTCACTGCATGACCAGGACGAGGAGCTACAGTGCACCATCATTAACGTCCCACCTGGGACGAATTTGAAGGTCTGAATTTGAAGCACAATCCCATTTTCCGGTATTGAATGAAACATTCATCAACAAGGAACAGATGTCACTTTACTCTAGAGAGATGTAAGATGAGAAAAGAAGCCCAAGTGCAAAGAAGTTATGGGACATCTTCAAACTTGCTCATTAGGACAGCAAGAGAGTCAAAAAAAAATGAAGGAAAGGTTGCCTGACCCTGCACACAGCAGTCTAGATGGCCACACAAAAGAAGTAGAGACTCACTGTGAGAAATGATGGGACAGTTTGATCCAAACTGAAAACCATGTCCCAGCAGAAGTATTTTACAGGCTGCCTGGTATATCAATTTCACATGTCTGAAGCATAGCACTTGAAAGGGGAGTAGCGTGGACAACGAAACAGGGCCTAGATTTGGTCTCTGACCTCATACGTGAATATACCTGTCTACTCATTTGGGACGCTATGAGCACATCAATGTATAAAATATGAACGGCACTACTATATCCAGGTCATCAACACAGTAACCAGCACATCTATGTTCAAAGAGATCCAGCAGAGACATAATCTATCCAGGCTCTCAGCAACTGCAAATGAGGATATACGCATTGACTTCATCAGAGGAGAACCAATTTAAAACACAAAATTATCTGTTCTATTTGTTTGGAGACGATGGACGAGGTTCCTGAAATCCATTAAGAACTGATCTTACTTGCTATACTGATGCAATTTTACTTTAAATCACTAAAGGGATCAGTCAGTAGCATCTTATTTTATCAAATTACTTTTGAATTCCAATGACAACTTTTTTTTTGGACGGCTGCTCTTAAAAAACACTGAATTCAAGTTGGCATTTTGCCTGGGATCAAATTTGCATTAATATAAATCAGAAGTACATGAGATCGTCTCTCCAGATTTGCTTTGGAATATACACCACTGTAGTTGAGAGCTGATTCTGGCTTGTATTCAGTACCAAACCTTTTCCTGTTGTCAGAGTACAGAATCATTTCTTTGTCTGACAGATTACATAGCCATTTTGCTACACAGAAACACTTGATAGGGAAAATAAATGGATTATTAATTAAAACTATTATTAAGAGGGTTTTTTGGCCTCTGAATTTTGATTATCTAGTTCGCTGACTTTCTCCATCACATCATCCCAGTGTCACTAACTGCAAATAAAAATCTGTGCATAAACCAGTTCTACTCTAATTTTTGCATCATTTCTGCCTCACAGTAGGGATTCACACTAATCATAAGCAGTGTAATTTCTGGCAGTCTTGTTGCAGTCATGCCTGTCATCCTCTTTTCAGCTCCCCATGTCTGAGCATGCACACCTGGAGTGCCATAATGCTCAAGCAATGCACTGCCTGTTGTGGTTTCTTCCTTCTCTAATATATGTGCAATGGCTGGAGGCAATTTCTATTAAGTCCATGTGAGAGGGAAGCAAGGAGAGAGGGAGGTATCCTGTTCCTGGCATTGGACTGAGAAATTTTCTGGGGACATTACCCAAGCAGTGCTAGGTAAGAGTAGATTCACACTTAATTATTGTAGTTGTCCCTCCAGTTCTATAGGTATACATCCAGCAGACTGTGCCACTGCACAGAGGCACACTGTGCTAGCTCTAAAAACAGCCTGAGCGGGGTAGGAGGCACAGTTTTGCTGCAGCGCAACAGCATGCAGCGCAGCCTCTTCCCCCCACTTCTGGAAGAGATGAGCCCTCATGGAGTTCAGCGCTGCCGCAACAAGACTTCCATCACCGTCAAAGCAGGCTTGCGTCAAGCACTGTAGTCTTAATCTGTAACCTGCAGTAATATAACCCATGACTATAGGGCTGAATGGCATCTCTCTGCTGATATAAAACAGCTATAGAGCCATTTTAACAGAATTCCCGGGGTCTCCCTTTGTGCAGACAGAAGTTCTGGGAAATGGAGACAGAAGGGCAGTATTTATGCCATCCCATGCTGGTGGTTAGGTAAAGGATGATGTTTCTGAAACAAAACACTCCCAGGATATACTTTTACCAGCAGTGGAGGCCAGGGTTAGTACTTGCTAGCAGTACGCTAATGATCAATGTGAGCACAACCAGCCTCCAAGCAGCTACACAAATAGCCTGCTGCTTTCAAACCGCTTCTACTTTTTTTACTGAGGACAAGAAAGATGTGGTAGCAGCTCTTGAGTTTAGTGATAATAAGGACATTATGCTATTTAGAATTTTCAAGGCGCTTGCTCTGAAGAAAAAAATACTCCCAAACTGCACAGTGTGAAGAAATAGCTTGGCCATGATATCGCACATTACATATCCAGATCCTTTTCTGATTGAACGTATCCACAGGAGAGTCATTTTCCTCTTGCCTGTGTCAAGGGGAATGTCAGAGACACCTCGTGGCTTTGTGGCCTATGCCCACTGACTTTACATTAGACTTGGACTGCAAAAGTTTGTTTTGAAAATCAAATAGTAATTTCTAAATCATCAGCTGAAAAAAGGAACACAGGAAAACATCACAATGAGTTTTCTGGCTCAGGAAAAGATATCCCTGCTTGAAAGATCTCACCCAGTGCTGGGTATTTGATAGAAAGGCTAAAGCAGCTCTGCAGGAAGCAAAAAAGGGATCCCAGGAATTTGGTCTATTAATCAGTCAATCATAAGCAAGGTTCTTGTCACACGTGTCACCAGGACTATAGGTCCTATGTTATTTTGTCTTGAAGAACCAAACAGCAAGGAAGGGAACAACATGCCCTTGGAGTCTAAGGCTTCTCTGCAGGACTTTTACTTATAGAAACTGGTTTTAAATGAGCCCAGATTGAACCCAACATCTATAATAACTTCAGTAACACTTTTTAATGACTTAAACTAGTTGGAACAGCTGGCAAGACATCTTGCACCCCCCAGAGAAGCTGAGGTAGTTCAGGGAGCACGTGTGGGTGGCACATGTAAAAAGTACAACTTTTACCACAGTTGCATAACACCAAGAAAAATGATTCAAATCAGGGCAGCTGACAACTCTGATCTGGGAGAAATGAGTGAGTGTATGTGTGGAACAACCAAACATTTCTTTAGGCTAAGGACCTTAGATTACCCCTGCACATCCCATTGCCCCAGAAGCTCCAAGAAACACCGGAGTTAAGGACTGACCGATCCTCTAACATGCAGCTGTCTCAAACAGGCAGGTGCCCTTGGCAGATTATAAGATGTTAGCCACAGCACACACCTAAGCTATTGCTAAAAGAGAAAATAATTAAGGAAGGCATCAATTAAACAAGCAGTGGGGAATATTAGTGAAACTACTGATATTCCTATTATGAAAAAAATCTAAAATATCTGGCCAATTTGCAACTTGCAAGGTGGAAATGTTGTTTGCTCATTCCTGATCGCGGAATAGCGGATGGCAGTTTTCAGTCATCTCTACCACAAATTACCTCCCTGGCACCTTGCGCAGTTTTAGTGCAACAGTACTCCCTCTTTACAGCCTAGATATTTAAAAATGAACTACCTCTTTCTTGGTTAGGAACAGCTGGCTAAGAAACCTGCTCCTTAATTAGCAGTTTCTCCTCAGGGACATTTACTCAGTAAGTTTACTGTTCAGTGGAAGTGCAGCTGGTGATTCAAAATAACAGGCCCTATCTCTTAAGCGTCCAGTGGCTTTTAACTAAGATAGTACTTGCACACTTTTAGGAGGTGACTCTTGCTATTTGTTTCGCTCAGAGAAAATGAAGAGGAAAAGCTGCTGAATATGTTTGCTGATATGATTGCTCAGCTATTGGGTTTGTTCAGATGTGGTGAAAAAGAAAAAAAAAAGCAAACTTAACTTTTTGTAATCTATTATAGTGATGAAGAAAACAAATGCTTATTTGAATGCCTTCTACTCAAAGCTTGAGATGCTCAGGACTAAAGAGATCATTTCCAGGCCTGCCTATATAATTACACATTTTCACAGTGTATTTCTTCAACTTAAAAAAAAAAAGAAAAAAGAAAGAAAACACTATCAAAAGGAGCCTATCTGGAGGCCCACGATCTCAGCTCACTTTGTAATGCCACCAGGCACCTGGAGCAAGATTGAGAATATCACTTAAACAACAGCAATGGTAGTTAGTTCCCTTACGTGACTGACAGATGTGTTTAACCTTGGTAGATGTCTCGCATCCACCAGCAGCCAGTTGGCTTAACATTGGCTGACCAGCAGTTAAAAAGGAACTGGCAGATGCTTCTTGCTCCAAAGCTAGAAAACATTAAAAAATCTAAAAGATGACTCAGAAGACCATAGTCACAGAGCTCACAATGCAAATAATGAGTAACACAGAGGTTATGCTAGTGATTTCGAAGGGTGCATTCCTCTAAATGAAACGAGTCATATCCATACTGGTGTGGCTGAGCCTAAAATGGGAACGGGCTATCCCACGCATGTGGGATAATAATATATTATTAGTGAGTGTTATCATTATCACTCTGTTCCTTGATACTTCTTTGTGGTGGGGGAACTGGCTGCTGTTTTCTCTCACTGATGTTGATTAATTACTTTTTTTCCCAGAGGTAACTCAATGTAAAGATGAAGAGAAGAGCTGAGGGCATCAGATTGAACTAAAACTTCCTGCAATTATCTGCTTTCTAGTAGTGAGACTGATTCTGGTAATTTTTTAACTTGCACCATTTCTACACATTCTTTGGTATTTTAAAAGTTACTTTAAGGCCTTTCATTAACAAAAAACTATCTATATGATACTATCAGATCTGATGTTCAGATCTCTGCTCCTGTCTTTAAACACACACTGGATGCTGTTAGTCTTCTTGTGGACAGACATTCAGTAGGCCCTATGGTTTACTTGTCTTCATACCTAGAAAAAACTCCTTGCCAGGCTTTGATCTTACTCTGGAGTTTTCATTTAAGGCTAGTGTAGTAGTCAAGCTAGCAGGAAGAGCCTTTATTCCTTGCCCAGTGAATGAAAGATAACATATCATCCTATGAATTATATTCCACAAGTTCACCCTGGCTTTGCAAATTATGCATTATCACTAACTCTGTGCGAACAGCTCACAGGGAGAAAAGACTTAGATCCTCCGCTGAAATACGCCAAGGAACTCCTGTCAACCTGCCCTCACTGAAATCCCAGACTGTAGTTTCTACATGGCTCTTAATATCTTTCAACCATTCCTGTTTCAGTTTTGGCAGTACATGCTGGCCTAACAAATAACCATAACGTCTGAACAATGAGAACATGGAAGAAGATGATCTGAGAAGACGAGAAAAAAATGAAACAATCAAGTTGTGCGCTATGTGATGTCTCTGGACCAGGACCGCCTAATATTTCATTGGTTTCACCAGCCTCTGTGATTGAAGAAGTTGGACTTTCTCACCTGCAACATTCTCCTGATTATTGCAAACTCTCAAGGGAAATATTTGAGTTTCATAACAAGCCACAAGCCATTGTCATAAAAAGAACTGATTATTGTGTTTTTAAGCCTTCTAATGAAAAAAAAAAAAAAAAAAAGAAGAAGAAAAACCTAGAGGAAGGATGAAACATTTATTTAACAACAATCCTAGTACCGGAGCCATATGATGGTATCATTGCAGTGACTTTTCTGGAACAAAATACATGCTTATACATATTTCCTTGCACTACTTTACCTTCAAATGCATACTTCTGCAATGCTTAATTTATCCATAAGCACCCTGAAAATCTTTCCATTTTGATCAGGAAAGAAGGGCGAAGTCACCTTTTAATTATCCAGTGGAACAGCCAGCATAATGGATTTGTTAGGGGAAAAATTAGCACGCTAGCAGGGATACAACAAACAAGACACAGAAGTAGGTTTGCTAGGACCCAGGTTGGTTCTCACCAGGCTTGTTAACTTGGGCTCTGTGTTGTGTGAAAAGTGCTACACTGCTACTGGGGGGCACCTGAGCTAGCAGTTCTGCCTGTTGACAACACTCTACATCCACAGCACAGATAATTCACAACTTACAAATAATTGAGAATCAGCTATAAGCAATCCTCATGACCAAAGCTTTGGAGAAAAATAGGTTCTGAAAAGACCCTCATTTCAAAATTGCTAAAGAGCATGTATGCATCTGTGGTTTCTATTTAAAAATAAAAGCTTCTGACTAGTCTCCTCCAGCTTTCTCCCTGACTCCTTCTAGGACAGATCCTCAAAACCCAACAGAAAAAATGACTTTTCCCTTGTAAGATGTGAGCTAGGTGCTTAGGTCTTCCAGGAGATAAACACCTCCTCCAAGCAAAAGGGAATGTATGCTTTCTTCCTAGCTGTTTATTTGCAGACATTGGTGTGGGTTTTTCTGTCAGATACCAGTAAGTTCTCAGACAGCCTGCATGTATGCAGAACACAGATCAGTTACGAACTGCATGCTCAGCCTTTCCTGCTCCACATAATCCAATTACAGTTCCCTTGTTTTTCCCTTGTGGGTCTCCAGAGCATCTTTTGGCCCTTCAGTAATCCAAACTGATCTTGGTGAGTACAAATATTTCCAGGAATTGAGCTAATGAAACAGATCTCACAGTTCTCTCTTCTTGGAGAGCAGATAAAGAAATCTGCCAGAGTCCTTGACTGAATGTTGTGGCTGCTTCTCCTTTCGAATAAGTCTTGCACAGTTAGAGATTTAGAGTGCCATATGCTGAAGAAAAAAAAAAAAAAAAAAAAAACGGATGCCAAGTCTACCTCTTACCTCAAAGAGTGCTGGATTTGAACAGAAAACTCTCATCAGCATTTCCATTTTCTGTGAAGCATGCTTTCAGCAGAGAAACATCCAAGGGATCAGAACTGTTTTTAAACACAGAGGTTCTTCTATTTACATAGAAAAACTGGCTGAGAGATCTCCTGCCATCCTGACACCTGCTACTCACGATACCATAGACAGGCTCCCATTTAGTGACATTCAGGTCTGTGCACACTTTCTTTTACATTCACCATTCCTCACCAAACCCTCATTGTCCCCTACCCCAGCAGGTAAGATTTCAGGGCCAACTACAGCTATTGCTTGAAATGATACTTAGAAGATATATTCGTACATGGCATTTGAAAGCATCTAATGAATGTGAAGAAGAGCTAGACCAGGAGCAATTTTCAGTCAGTCGTGGACTGCTGCTTGGGAACTGGCCTCCTCAACAAAACCATCTTCCACACCTACTGACAAAACTTGCTTCTCTGCTCCTGATCTGCTAAAATTGACTGTACCTGAACCTTGGCACCATTTTCCACTTCACAGTCACATGAACTGTGAGGGCCGTTCAGTGGGTGTTGAAACCCTCTAAACCAGAAGGTGTTCTCAGAAGATAAGACATTGCTCTAGTAGTATTATATACTAGGGGCTCTTTCTGCTGAAGTTAGTTATGTCCTGTGGTACCTACTTAGTGTGAGAGATGTTCCACATCCCATATCTAAAGCCCATGAGGCCATAAAGCCCTAAGAGCCAGCAAAGATTTAAAAATCACCACCAAGCCCCACAATGTTTCAGTGAACGACACTTTCCCTAACAATTTTAGCTTTGCCCCATCAAACCCTAGAGTGCACAGCATGAATAGAACCAAAACATTCATTTCCCCAAAGGGTTGATTAGTTTTTGCCTTTCTTTACAGCTGAATGCCAAAAGCTTTGTTTTGCTGAGAAAAGTTGTCGAGGATGCAATCGCAAGGCAAGAACAAGGAGAATTTACATGCTTTCAACAGAAAGGCTGCTTCTGACTTAGAGACAGGAGGAGATTACAGAAGATTACTCATTTATTAAAAAGGAAAAAGTCAGCAGCTTCTCATTGCTATTTTTCTCTCTCTCTCTTTTTTTTTTTTTTTTTTTTTTCCCAGAGTGTTAATTTACCCCACCTCTACTACAGCTTTTGGCTTCTTCACCCACTTATTTCAAACACCAGCTGATTTCAAGGCTTTATAGGACAGGGCAGTGTGATTGATCTAGTTCTGGTTACTATATTCTGAATATCAAATACCTGGCAGAAGAATTACTGAAGCTGTTTTTGTTTGTACTTTTGTTTTTGACTGTGCTTTTTTTCCCCACCTTTAATCTTTCCTATGCAATTTCAGAGTCTTGCTCTCCCAAAGAAATTGAGAACAGAGCTCACTCTGATGGCAATTAAGTACCAGACAGAAACAAAAAAAAAAAGGCTCAAATTGTTTAGTTCCTCATGAGATCAGATAATAAATTCAGATAAATTTTCAATCACTCTAGGATAGCTCAAGATTCTATCTCTTTTCTTTGATTCTGGCTATCTGCTGTTTTTCTAGATTAGGAATCACATGGTGTCCACAGAGAAAGCCAGTCACACTGAGAATCAAAGGCTGGTGGAAATATTTTCTAGACAATATATTACTTCGTATTCATATCACATTTGATTATTGTAGGGAGGAAGGAAGAATGAGAAAGGAGTTGCACTAACAGTTTCTGTCTCATAAGGTTTTTTCCCCCCATCAATTACTCTCTTTAGACATCAAGGAAAGTGGATTATAATACTGAGTTACTAGTTATTTTGTGAAGTCATGTAAATTACCAAAAATGTACAGTGAAAAAGTTAGCCTGGGAAAGAAAAAAGAAGTATTTCTGTTTTCTTGGTAGTAGCTTCCCATGGTGTGAATGACTTATCATGTGGACTGACACACAAAAAAAGGCTAGAGCTGTGTACCCATTTTCTGTAGCTTAGTAATGGGCAATATCATTTGGAACTTCTACCGCATCAATACTAAAACTGTACTGCCAATGATTACAGTACTGTTATTGTTTCAGATGTGGGATCAATGGGGCCGTGAGCTAGGAAGCAGGCTCTTCTCCCCTAAACAAGTCCCACTTCCCCAGCAGAGCTGATCTCCAGGCAGCACAGACTGGTCCCTTGGGAGTTCACCACCGATGGCAATACTAGCACATCACTGGTATCGCTTCATGCAGACGTATCGGATGACCAGCCTTTCACCAACCGCTGCAGCAACAACCTTAGGCTTATGTCCACAGTGACTGTCTGCTGCACCACAGCTCTGTCTGTAAGCACAATATAATCTAATGACCCAATCATCCCTCAAGGGGAAAAGATCATGAAACAAGTGACCTGATACTACTCATAAAAAGGAACAATTCTGTGACATGTGAATGCCTTTCTTCACATTAATTAATGTCATCAAACTAGATTTCTCACCATTTGATTAATGTATCAGTGTTACAAGATGCAGATGCTTGAGGGCACGTATTCCCTGAAAAATTGTTAGAAAAAGTGATCTTTTAAATTACTGTAGCTAACACTAAGCTGATAAGGCCAAGGACGTGCAGGAAAGCAATGTATTTAAAAATTACATGGATACATGGATATATAAGATTGGGGAGGAGCAGACAATGTTAAGTTATTGTGTACAATTTTGAAATGCATCTGTGTGATTTAGAAACCTAATTAGTAACTAATGGCACAAAGAATCCCTAAGTCATCTTTAAAAACGGGAACTTTTGAAAACTTATCCATAAGCTGTCAGGACAAGAGCTAACTGACCAGAATTAAGAACGACCTTGTGATACAGATTAGTTATTTTGGAGGGAGCAGTTTCTAGAAACATCAGCTGCTAGGCACTACAGAACTCGCAGTATGAGAGAAGAAGGTCATCTGTATAGATGCAGAATGGTAGCTTCCACATTGACACATTGCAGTACCCAACATCTGTTACATCTTCCCTTCTTCATGAGGCATGTGGTCTCCCAGTGCCCCAGCACTAGGAGGGCACTCTGTGTGAGTGGTAACATGATGAATGGATAAAGCTGTGAGTGGGTATGAGGACATTTTAATTCTGTTCCCAGATCTGACATGGACCTCTTGCATAACTCTAAAAGAATCATTTTACCACCATAATTCTAGTGGCTCAGATAATATGTCCTGTATCTTCTACTGACATGACCTCCTTTATAGACTGACTGCATGAAAGTGCCTTAGGGTTAAGCATGGTTATTTATTTATTTTACTGAAACCAATCAATTTTACAGGGAATATTTCATGCTTGTCTGGATTAGACTATAGCTGCCTAATCATGTTCATCTGCATATAAGCCCCTTTCAATATAGTCTAAATATGAACAAGCCTTTCAAACACTTTCACTTCTTTCATATTAAATATTTAATATGGAAAGTCTGAATTACCAAGAACATTCTTTTCATGTCACTTTTATTAAATAAGAATTTGCCTAGTTATTTTGTGCATAAGAGAAAAGGGAAATAACAAGATCAATGAGTAGTTCCTTGAAAATACTTACAGAAGTTGGATTGGGTTGTGAAGTATTAAAGTATACATAGATTGTTCCAATATTATTTCTTGACAAGTGTAAAGGATCTTGGGATTATGGTGAAGAATATTATTACTCTACTCTCAAGTGAGAATGCCCATTCCCATTTTACCAGGACCCTAACCTTTATATAACAAATCAGTTATCTAGCAGGGACCTGTCTAGGTTCTACCATACATTGTCAGTCTCAGCAAATATCCTTGGAAAAGAGCCAGTAATGGAGAAGGAATTGTGCTCACTTTTAATACTACAAAGGACATTATTTTCATAGTCCAGTAACTTTATGGCAAGCATAAACCTCTTGAAGGAAGAAAGAGTAACATATCTGAACATTATTTTCATTGGAATAACTTCAATTCCAACGAGACTAAAAAATAAGAGGATATGAGATTTAAAAATGATTAAATGAGGGACAAAAGGCAGAGGATATACATGACTAAAATGACTGTCTTTAAAGAATGACACAGAAGCATTCGCAGAGTAACTCTGGAAGGGACATCCAGGAGTTAACCAAGGTCAGTTAGTTACCTTAACAATTATTTTCATACAGCGCTACATTTTATAGCCCAGGGTTTTGGAGTCTAATATCTCACCAACCCTTTAAATTAATATTATCTTCATTTTACAAATGGGTAAACAGAGGTACAGGGATGAGAAGAGCACCACAGCACCATTGCAATTTGCCTCCTGATTCTGAGTGTGCTGAGAGCTACTCTACCTAATTTCCCAAAGGTCTCCAATTCCAAACGAGCCAAAGAGGAGCTCTGCAAATGGTGCAGCTGCCACAGTGTTCGGCTCATCTTAAAAACTGCATTCCAGCTGAGGTGCTATGAGAGCTCCCTGGCATCCTGATCCTGACCCCCTTCCCCAACCACTGTTAAAGTTCCCCCTTCCAGAACTGAGACCTCCTAATTATAGCTTGCTGATGGCTGTATTTCATCAATAAAAGGCAATTGACTCATGTTTCTAAGGTCATTTTACACTACTCTGTCAGCAGTAAAGGTGATTTAAATGAATATTACGTTTTCATTCACTTTAAGGCTATTTTTCCATTGCCTGGGTAGCATAAAGAGACCTCAGTGTGACTGAGAAGCAGACTAAGGTTTTGCCTCAGGAGTGCCAACCTTTCTGACATGGTGAGCTCCATACTGGAATATTCATATGTCTCATATCTCAAAATCATAAACACGTGTCACCTGCCTCAGAGAGAAAAGTGGAGAGGGAACTCTGCGACTGGTCCGCAGGAGAGGAGAGGAAAGAAGAGGCGTCCCTCAGAAGCCACACTGCTCTCCTGACGAAGGGACTTTGCGTATGGGCAGTGGGCCCAGACTGGCCTCAGCTGCCCCTCCTGCAGACAGGGACTCGGGTGCTAGTCCCATGCCAACCCAAAACCTGACCATACGCCATAACCAGGAGATAAACTGCTGGAAAGCCCATACAGAGAATAAAAGCTTTTTTCTTTAGTTTTGTTTGATGGTACTTGAGACCTTAGCTATTTTGGAATTCACAATGCTTCAGAGTGGTCTGGGTCATTTGGTCAGATGCACATATTCAACCACATAGCATTAACTTCCTATTGCCCTGCCACACACGCTAGTGGCTCACCCATGTGCTTACTCATCACTTCCAGGGCTCCAGTGCCTGATAGCTCTTGAATAATTCAACCATTATCATTTGTCTACAATGATGTTTATATCTAGAGTGAGATTTCTAAAAGCACTGCAAGGACTCAGAAGCTGAAGTCTTATTGACAGGATCCATGCCCTGAAGATCTCAACATGGCTTCAGAAAGCACCTACCCCATTTACCTTTAAGTAGCAAATAGATTTATACCTTATGTTTCGGTCAGTGAAGCTAGAACACTTGATATTTTCTGGCTCTAATAGTCAGTAGTACTGGCCATATACATGTGAAAGAACACACTGAAGATCAACACATGCCAAGAGAGGATGCAAAATATAAACCAATAATATATGCCTGCACCAAATGTTTTTGTACATTCATGGGATTTCTCATTTCCTTATCCTGGAGGTCTAATGAATTTTGGATTGGAATAAATAGCAAGGAATTGCTATTGTACAGTCTTGCCAATGAAAGTCAACAAGCCTTTTAAGCCCCAACAACATGATTATTCAAAGACTGAATAGGCAATGTAGCACTGAATGCCAAATAAAGGGGTATAAACAAGAGTGATGACCATTTGCATGAACTGAATAGCATGAAGCTAATAAAGTTGTAGATAGAACCAAACTTAAATAAGTGCTGAATTCTATCACAAAAAACTTAACATAGTCACATGGTCTCCCTTTGGTAGCAAATCAAGAGCACTTACCATTCTTGGAGAGAATCACAGCCAAATATTCATGAAAGTAGGTGTTGACGTACAGCAGAAGACTCGGAGCATGTGCTGTGAGGAAGCTAAATGCAATGTTTTCCTTGGACATGACAGCATCCGCATAAATGGCAGAGCTTGAAGTACTTGCATTTTTTGTGACAGGATAAGGTTCTTGGAAAAGATAGGTAATGGAAGTGCCAGCTTCAAATAATGCAGAAACCTCTGAAAGCATATATAAACCAAGGGAAAAAATTCAGATACTGCATTTTCAGATCTTTCAGGCAGGCATGGACATGAGCTGACTGCCTCAGAAGAGCACACCTCAGACAGCAGCACACTGCAAAATGTTCCCGACTCAGCTGGCATCACTGTCTCTAAAGGAAGACCACTCTGCTTGTCCGAACTAGAGTCAATCTGTCTGACACAGAGGTATGGCGAATGGAGATAGGCCTCTAACTTAAAACTATTTCAGCGCTAGCATCAAAGCTCCACAAGCCTGCTTAGGAATACGCAGGCTTTCCATGAACACGATGGACAGGCCAGAATGTTAATCAGCCAAATAAATGTCCTGCCCACCATTTTCCAATAGTCAATATGTACGTCTATATTCTCCATCTTACCCACCACACTACGGACAACAATAAATTTGTCCTTTCCTATATTCTCTTTAAAGAAAACTGTTACTAAAGCAATGCAGTGACCAAAAGGCGGCTACTGAGGGAAAGGTAGCTCCAAAGGAAGAGAAATTTCTATCCGCACGTGCTCAGAGCCCAACAGGTCACACTTGTGTTTTCAGTATACACACAATACAGTCTGGCCACAAAATACATGCAAGTGACAACAGCAGTTTTACTCATATGAGGCACAGTAAATTCATTATGGTGATGTCTTCTGCTATAAGTTGATTGCAAGTACTGTCTTCAATAAAGCAGCTCCATCCTTATAGCAGCGGGGCCACCTCCTAACAGGACACTATGAAGTCATTCAACATGCCTCTCGTGACATCGGTGCCAAATCCTCAGCTCATGTAAGTGGGCATAGTTCTATGGACTGCAGTACAACTAGGCCGATTTACACCAGCAGATGATGCGGCCCACTTAACAAACCTGGAGCATTTGCAAGGTGAAGGGCAGCCGTGGAAATTAAAATGCTCACATTGCACCTAGCTGTTATTCAGCAGAATTTCTGTAGTTTCTTCCTCTCCCAAAGAGCATATTATCTAAACTGGATGTTCTTTATTTGCCCTGCTCCTTAGTCTGGTCAAATGCTTATATCTCCTAAGAGTCAGCAAACAGGTTCAGTGAGAATACACTCATCATAGTCTGAACTGTTCAAATCAATTTTCTCCTGAATGATGCATGCTTACTTTTAACATCTCTTAGGGTGGCCAAGTTCAGCATTGTCACAGGGATGGCAACAAGCATAAAAAGACTATCCGTCTTTGTCAACCATTGTTCCAAAACTCTGCAAAGAAAAGTTCTCAAGATTTTATTAAGGTGGAGCAAGCTGGATGAGATTTAAAAGCAAGCACACCAAACATTCAGACATGAGCAGACAACCTCGATGGAAAATTTCAGCCTCAGTGGATAATGTTTGGGCCAAGTTATATGTAATTGAATATAGAAATCACACTGGGATACAGTTTGTAACTTTAATAACAGGTAGTACAACCAGTACTATTTATAATTTCTGAGGCTATCACTGAAATCAACAAGATGAGAGATCATAGCTCATTTAAGGTAAACCCTTAGTGGTGTTCAAGGCAAAGCTGATATTAGAATGTATCCTTATAATATGGGGTACACCAAGCTGACGTGTAAGGGCTTAGGATCAAAGCATGCTGCCTACCTTCCTTGCAGAAAGGTCCTTCATAGGCTGAGTTGGTACAGTCACAAGAATAACCATTATACTTCTCCACACATTTTCCTCCATTATGGCACAGGCTACCATAACTGCTGCAATGCCCTGGACATCCAGGTTTAACACCAGGGGTCATTTTAGCTCTCTCTTCAAGGTCAAGTTTTTGCCCGTTTAAATGCAGAGATCGTATGCATCCCAAAAACCCCTTTTGTCTGGAAGCAGTTCCTCCTGAGAAAGAGAGGGCAAAGGACATGCAATCATTGATGAGTCTGTAAAGTAACTGAAGCCCTGAAGGACAATCCAGAGGTACAAATAGGAACCCATGAAGTTTAAAAAATATTATCTATTATATATCAATGCCTACAGTTGCAAAAGATGACAGATGGACAGCCCTGGAAACTAAAGGTCTCTCTTTATCATTATGAAAGGAATAAAAAGGTGCATGTGACACTTTCAGCTTGCCATTCTTCTCTTCAGTCTTATCTACTGCCCTATCTGGCATTTAGACTGCAGATTCATTTGGGAAAAGATGAGCTGCTTTATCACAAGTCTGCATATCACCTAATGCATGAGAAATCTAAACCTAAAATGTTTTTTCTATTTGTTGCCATAGTACAGAACATAAATAACACCCTAGCTAGTCCGGACAACAAGGATGAATCATGTTCAGCATCAGGCCTGCTGGCTGAGGGGAAATGGCTTTGGAAGCAGAATTCATGCATGACTGAACAACATGATGTTGCATGTGAATGGCTGTTGGAGGCACAAAATGTGAGTTTGGGTCACAATAGTGTCATTTATTTCAATTGTTAAACATAATTGCATTTCTTTGTGAAGACTGGAGCTGTATGGATCTAGGCAAGAGGGCAGTTCAGACACTATAGACCAATTAGTTTATTATCTGCCCACCGAAATTGCTAATGGTGATCCCTGTTTATAATAAAGACACCTTTCCCATAAGAGATGGTCTCTGACAATGATAATAATTAATGATGATGACAAGACTACTTTGTAAAAATATCAATACTTTCATTATTGAAGGCTTTGTTTGGCAGTTGCCAGTGTCTTGCTTTTGAAGTTACTGCAACTTCCCTGCTGAGAAATCTAATTCTGGCTCAAGACTTAACAGTGTTTTTGTAGGCTCTGAAATGTTAGCTTTTCTGGTGATGCATCTCCTGTGTAAGAGTAGGAAAGAAGTTATGTTTCCAAACCATTCTTCCATAGAAGCTTTTCCTACGTCAAAATGCATCAACTAAGAAATTATGTCTTTTAATGAATTCCTTGGAGAACAGCATCTGCTTCGTCATATATTGTTTAATTAAAACCAGGCTGCTGCAAACTAAGAGAATGAAACACCAGGCTGAAAACCAATCTCACCAAAGCCTTATTGTTCTGCTCTACTATTCTGACATATTTTGCTTTCTTGCATGTTAATCAGAGAAATACATAGGCCTTGGATTTAAATGAGAGCCTAGAAGGAAGTTTATTTTATGTTAATTTTATGGTGCCTTTCTCACTGAAAAAATATTTTCAAACACTTCTTCAGCCAAGTTCTCTTTTCTGATGTACAAATGTTAGCTTACTTATTTTAAAAGGCATCAGAGCAGAAGAACTGGGACATTTGCATTTACTGCACTGTGCAGAAATGATCCTTTTCTTTGTAGATTCTGTTCCAAAATGATATGTACCATACGGGCATTTTCAGCAATGCCTAGCGCCCAAAATTTAAAATTGCTGGTTACTATATTTTCTTTTGCATAGGAAGCAACCACAAATTTTACAAGGATAAAAGACAGAGTCCTTGACTCTGGTGTCTGCACACATACAAATCCCAGCTGTAACAGTTAAAGAATGAATAAAAAACTATTTCTAACTGTACGACAGATGTCATGTTTATTGAACTGCCCATATTCTCACTGATCTCTAAAGCACCTTGGAAAGTGAAAAAGTGAGCGATCATATGTAAAACCCATTTATGATTCTTTTCCTCTTCTAACATTTAGCAAGTATAGAGCTTATTGGAGACCATCTACTTGATCCTAGATCCACACAGTATTTACTCATCAAATCCGTTTATTATTTGGGCATTTTAGCAGTTTTCTTCAACTGGCTAGACCTATCTTCAAATACATTCCTGAACATATTCCTGGATGATTTTTGCCTCTCCCTCCAGAGTAAGTGATGCTACCTTGGCCTGTTTTTGTGCGGAGCTTGGTGAAGTTGATATTATCTGGCTTATAAGTTTGTTCTGAGTTTGTTCTTTCTACTGTAATTTCTTTAAATTAATACAACAAATATAGCCAGGTGTCGGGACACCCATGCTATGACTAAGGATTATAAAGCAGCCTAAATCATTTAGATACACATGACTCACTGAAAGAAAGGCAGAAATGGGTTTCTAATTGTTTTAGGCTGCTTTAAAATTCCAGCTCTTTTGATTTTGAGCAATCCTCAGTCTACTGACAATGAAAAATTCATTTTTCCCTTTCTCTTCACACACACAGAAAACTATCTCAGAAGCCTGCTGCACAGTCTGTGTGTGCCAATGATGGCCTTAAGCAGACTTTCTGGCTTTATTCTAAATTATTATAAGTGCAGTTGTAGAAAGAGTCTTTCTGGTACTACCTCGATAAATACATATGTGCTTTGTAAGTCAATTACACATTAAATACACCAGCTAATCATACAAACATTATTTAACCTACACTTTTGTCTCTTACTGATTATGCATAACTGAAAAGACCATTTCCTTAACGGAGAGGAACTGTAATTGAATATAGTCAGGCAGGATGGCTTTTAACACATTATTAGGTTGTATTTATAGGAAGTGATGGAATACAACAAGAATTGCAAATTTCAATCTGTCACATTGTGTTGCTGTGGATGAGAGGGAGATGAAAGGAGAAGGACTGGACAGGAACACTTCCATTTTGACTCCCCTCCCTTTGGTTTTATCACCAGGTGGATCCAACGGGAAGGGACCCATTTTCTATGGCTTATTTTACATGGCATGTATAAGAAATCATCACTGCAGTGGAATCCTGGGAACATCCTGCAGTGATGATCTCTTACTTGTGCCATGCGGTGTGCTGGCAGGCCCGGTCAAAGCAGATGCTGAGGTTCTGCTCCCCCAAGTGGAACATCCCCTGAGGACACAAGTGCTGGGCAGATGTCATGTCAGCAAGTGCAGGAGCAGCCAAGACCATTGAATCAAACACACAACAGGGCAATGAAAGGTGGCAGGGCAGAACTGAACGGAGAATAGGCAATAAGGAAAGAAATGACACCTTAATTATAGTATTTCTGTGATTATTATGAGTAGCATGCGCATACGGACAGATCCTCAGCTTTACCAGCTCCTTTTTATACCATACTGATGCATAAAAGAGGCCTCAGGGTAAACAGAAGTCACCACCTGAGTGCATCTTCCCAGGCAATGTAAAACAAGTATGAACTTCCCTATCTGTGATGCAGTACCAGTTCCAGAATGAGAGTATTGTAGGTGCATTAGTATGCAAATAATGAATTGTGGCTGCTTTATGCTTCTCAAGGCCCATAAGTGACCAAAGGAAGCTTTCTAATAGATAGTATTGGGCTTCCAAGTAACATAATGTCAGTTCAAGCCCAGTAAGACATGATTAACTATCGGAGTTACACCACAGAAATGCAGCTTAGAAATACTAAAATGCACTCATAGTTATATCTAAGAACATAGAGCAAGCTGAAAATTGAATTTTACCCTGGAAATATCCCAGATCGGCTGAAGTTCGAGAATGTGAAAAACTTAAAATTAGCATAGGAACAAAATAAATCATGGTGATACTCCCCAGGTTCTGCCCACTGTCTCCGAACACCTGGATTTCTCTGCTAGAATGACCAGCCATGACCACTGAACTCACTGTCATTATACATTAGTTAGTATCCACAAGGTAAATGAAGTTCACATCTTTCACTGTCTTGTGTTAGGTCACAACCAACTTTTCCTCTATCTAAAAGGACTAGAGAGGTGTTGTGGTTTGGCAGTTTTTGGTTTGGTTTCTTATGGAAAAGAGTATTTATTTCAATATGTGGTTCCTTTTAATCTCCGAATCCTGATATTTTTAAACTCCTTGCCCAAATTTAACGGAGAGGATATTATGTTCTCCCAATTTTCATGAAAATAGATAGCTGGCTAAATGAGAAAGAAACAGCACTGAGATCTCCGCTCAGGGAAACTGCAGTGTGAACTCGTCCCTTACCGGACATAAAAGAACCTACACACGCAAAAGAGAAATCCTTCTCTGTGCTTAGTCATTGGAAAATCTTTAGTAAAAGCCTGAATCTCCTAAAATAATGAAGTCAGTCAATCTCAAGATAAACTTCCAAAGACAGATAGGCCTTCTTAACTCCCTCCTTGCAAAGTATTTAAAGGTTGATTAACTTACTCAGATAGCAGTATCACCAGATTAGAAGTAAACGAAACACAGTTCCAAGGCTGCCTATGTCTGTTTTGTTAACATTTATGGAGAAGGCTTCTGTTCAACTTCCTTTGATATAAGTCACAGAAGGTAAAGTCTGTTTGACAGACCAACTTTAAAACAAACAACATAAAAACCTGAGAGCCAAATCCTTCTATCACATACAGTCTTAAATGTACCAGGTTCTTGGGTTAAGGAGGAAAAATCTGGACAAATATTATATGCCAATAATCCCCTCTAGTCAAATTTTATAGAAGCCCAAATTCATTTTATGCGTAAGATCTACTATGTATAACCGCAAAAGAAACCAAGACAAAACAGACTCACATATTCTGTGCATACATTGATATCTCTCAGGCTATAGGAAAAAAGATCATGGTTTGAAAGCTACATTGAATCTCCATTCAACCATCATCACAGTGCTGTGTGATACTAATATAGTTCCTTCATCCCAGAGGATCAATAAATCCTTCCAGAATATAAATAAACTAAATTAAATGTTGTCATTGAGCCTTATTTATGATGTTTACAAAATATTTGAATTGATTCTGGAGAAGAATCAACAACAACAAAAAAAAAACAGTTAGATCTTGATGACTAGCCACTTCCACCATGGAAACAAAGTTCCAGGTTTAAATGGAATGAAATAGGGAGATTAAATTAAAAGATATTAGGAGCATTTTTAAAACAGCAAATCATGTCAGTTATATAGATTATTAATTAAGAATATGTATACTAATTGTGGCAACTCCTTAATCATCATCAGTGTGCACAATGTTGCATCTGTAGAAACAAGTATGTCGTGGATTATGGAGGGGAGAAATACTATTATGGGCTGCTGCTTCTTTCCCTTTTACAATGTTAAAATGTTGTTTATTCATTTTTTTTCCAGATAGGATAAAATTCACTCCACATGGTTCAGGTATTAAATCAGTTGCTTCCTATTAGAGATTGGAATGAGACCTTCAGTGGAGACAAATTATGCCGCATCTGTGTATGGTTGGACTTCTGCCATCTTTCCCTGAAGCACCTGGGGACAAACAGCATCAGAATGAGAAGGCTGTTTAGGTTTCCATCCCTTCCAGTCTTTGAAAGTCTTGGAAAATCTTGGCCTTCAATATGCATTTCTGCAGTGGCTAAAGGTCAAAAAACGCTCCTAAGAAGCAGGTTTTCTATTCCTTTCGCTCAGGTTCAGTAAAAGTGTGGAGGGACAACTGAATGCAATCGTACTACTGCACAGTTAGAAGTGTTCAATCCTCAGGTGAGACAAAGTAACTATGTCCTATGTCTTCCCATGTCCCTAAGATGTCTGAGGCAACACAACTGACTGCCTCCAGGCCCCCTGCTCACAGAACAGCTCTTAGGAGCATCCTGACAATTGAGGAACACATCATTCATCACTCCACAAAACAGAAACCTCACACTGTGACAGTCTTAAACTTGTCTTTCTGAGTTCTTTGGTGAATTTTTCTCAGGCTGAGTCTGTCAGAGATTATTTCAGGTATGAATCAACTGCTATGAGGGAAGGACTCATGGCCATGGATGAAGCTGTATCACTTTATTAACAGATTCACTTCTTCCATTCAAAGCCCAGTAATTACTGCATACATAACTTGCTGAGATCTCAGATAAACACCTCCAAATCTTCTTAAAGGGTCTGGATACATAGGTAAGCTTTAATAAAGTGTGGTATTGACAGACTGAGGTTTGTTACAGAATTTCAGCTAAGAGAATCCATTTTAAGAAAAGAATCAGTAATTAGCTATTTATGGTCCTGATCAGAAGGGGAGTGTTCAGGTACAGAAAAGGCAAAAGACCATCTGTAGTCCCTGATTCAATTATCAAGTACAAGCCGGTACCAGTCTATGTTTCATGTGCATTGGAGATAGGGAAATAAACCATACATAAACAAAGGGATTTTTTTTACAGATCACCTGCAGTTAAAATAGCTATATTTGCTTTGACTGCATTCATAGTTCTCTCACACATACACTCTAGGGCCCAATGAAGGTTTTGGCAGGAGCGTTTGAAGGAACAGGTTTTGAGTACATAACATAATCAGAAGGTTTTGCCCCAGAAACTTGCATGAAGAATTTGTGCCTTTTACATCGCATCTGAACAAGAGAGATCACATCCACTACAGCAAATTACACAGCTGAACAAGAGGAAATACCAAACAGAATTCTTTGGCACTAAATATGTATGACTAATGCTTTGAGTGTAGAGGCAGTAGTATGGGTTTGCTTTACACTGTCCATGCCAGGGGTGGAAGAGAAGGAGGCAGAAGAGGTTGCCATACCCAAGCTCAGTGGCAAAACAATCCCATTACCAGGTTTGGACATAAAAATATTGCAGGCATCCACAGAAACCCTTAAATGCTCCCTACCTACAAATAATTGGCTGTTCAGCTGCAAACGGAAGTGGCCCTCTGCAGGTGCCTCCAAGACCTTCTTGGGGAGGCTGTCCACTTGAAGAGAGGTTTGCTTGAGGTTCCTCTCCGCTCGAACGTAGTGCCAGTGGTTGTCATTCAGGGGTGTGGGAGACTGCACTGTGGCTTCCATGGGACCATTTCCAACGTCTATGGAAAAGGTGATCTCCTTGGGGGCTGGAACAGATACATAGATGTGAAGAGGAAATGAAGGTCTGAATTAAATAGTGGTTTTGACATCAAGAAATCTTACATAAATACAGGGTCCATTAACTTTTATGCCAGCAAATAGTACAGCATCATTTACCTCCCATCTCCTACACAGCAGCTTATATGTAAATCTAAGCCTGGGGCCTCACTGATCTCTGCTGTGATTATGCTTGGCTGTGGGTACCCATCTTTTTTGCTATAACAATTATTGTGCCCTAGAAATGGTAGTTTATTCTCTTTTGGAAATAAAAGTGCCAAATACTGTACTAAAGTCACGCAGTGGTAGCAAAAGCTTTTGGACAATAGTGCTAAGATGGTGGAAAGGACGAAGGAGCTCTTTCTGACAAAATCTTTCAATATGCACATATTTAGCAACCACAGAACTTAGCAGTATGCAGTAGGAGAGAAACCTCCAAGCATTTCTTTGCATGAATAAGCCTGACCCAGGAAGCAAGAAAAAACAGACAAGAAAGACTAGTTCGTTGATGATCCCAAATTAGAGGGGCATATGTCATACATGCCCACAGAGAGCAAGGCTCCTAGAGACAATATTATAATTGGAAAGCAAAAATCATATAATAAGTAGCTCATCTTGCTCTGATGAAAGCCTAAAACTCTTTAACATTCTAGTTCCTGATTTTTTTTTCTCCCTAAAATGCTGAATACAACCAGAGAGAGCAAGGATCAGGTCTGCAGACTGCACACCAACCAGAAGGTAGTGGATTAAAAATTCATAAAAACCTGTTTTTTCAAGCCCAACAAATCGGACAGGTCTGGTTTTCAAAGGTGCTCCTTAGATAGCTAAGATAGGAAATACTTCATGGGGATAGACAAAAATCTATTCCGAGCTCCTGCATCTGCTGAAAGGCCATTTCCTTTCTAAGCAGCTGGTCTGCAGAGCTTCCTTCAGGCTGCAAATTCCATCTGGCAGCAAGAAACACAACACAAAACTACTAATGAGAAGACTAAAGTTTAAAAGAAAAGACTTTCCTCAAACTTTTAAATAACTCATTTCTGCATGTGTGTTTACTGCAGATATGAAAGCATTCACTAAACAGTCATCTTAGCGGTTTGCAGTATTTATCATACTTGATATCAAACTGCCATTTTTATTTCTATGGCCCTGAAAATGAAATGCAGTACACTGAAGTACAACCAAATTGGACTTTGATGTGCAATTAACAGTAAATCATACCTCATTACCTTGTGATAATGCACCATGACATTTACCATTGGTTTAATGAATCAAAGGGCCTTGGGGCCCTATTTTATTCAATTTTATGTTGGGGTTATTATAGGCATATTATAAAATGCATAGCACTCAGTTTGTTTTTCCTAAGCTTGACAGAATTTGGAATACAAGAGTCATATTTCACTTCAAAGCCACAATACCCGTTTGTCACTTATAAATATCTGAAGTCATCAGAACAGGGGTGAGGCTAAATCTGCTAAGTTCCCTACTCTTCTCTTTTATACACTGAGTTACAGGTACACTGCAGCCATTAACTAAATTTTAAAGTATTCAAGACCCATTACAACTGTGACTGACTCCTCTTACATTAGCCTCCTAGCCTTCATAAACCCTCCCTCATAGTTGTACCATAGATGCTGAATTCCTCTAAAACACTGGATATGACACTGGTACAATAATAAAAGTAACCATCTGAATGATTTGTATTAAATTTTACATCTCTCAATTAAAATTACAACCTACAGGCACATCTACTGCTCTTTCTCTAAAGAGAAAAAACGGGAAGAAATTAAGGGATGGAAAGATAAATAATGTTATCTCTTTCTTCATGAAAGACAAACTAACTGAGTCATAGCAAGATTAAGTGTAATGACCAAGGGTATACAGGGAAACTCTGACAGGAGAGGGAATTGAGTCTACATCATTTGCATCCAGTCCAATGAGTCTCTACATCTCCAATTTATTCCCTCTTCAGTCTCCTCTGACAGTCCCAAGACAGAAGAAAAACCATCCTTCCTGCTTCCCAGCTCCTATCAAATTGGGCATATGGAAAACATACTCAGTGGGAACACTTACAGCTTATTTCAACACGTATGAAGTCTTTAATCCCCAGGTTTTCCAAGAAGACGCCAGCCAGGGCGGTGGTTTTAAAGAAGAAGGAGATGTCTGCGCTGAACTCAGCGTGGAAGGTGGGGAAGTGGAGGTAGGAGGCCTCGGTGTTGAAGGACGCGGCGTTCCAGAACTGCCCTGCAAATGACAACCCCCTTCTCTATAGTTAATGGGCACAGGACAGCAGCTGTGAGCTGCTCAGGGAAAGGCACCTTCTAGCAAAAAAAAAAAAAACAAAAAACCCCCACACCCTTAAACCCCCCCAAACAAACAAACCAAAAGAGAGGAGACATTCTGTACCTATGGAAATTGAGAAGAGCTAGTACTCACTGTCTCCATAGCAACGCAAAGGGCCGATTTTCCAAGCAGCCTCAGAATTTGATCTGTTCGTGTCAGTGATCACTATCTGAGTTACAGGCAAATGGTCTTTGAAAGCAAGGAGGCCAGTATCATTTGTCCTGGATTATAATAAACAAACAAAAAAGAGACAGATAAACCACAGACAAAATCCTCAGCTTTCGTCATGCAAGTTAAAGACGGAAGGTCTTTACAAAATTACCTAGAAGACTTGTGATTAGTTCCTGTTGCTTAAGATACACACACTCACACGTGTGTATATGTGATCTATACTCACACATAATACTGATCCTTGAAGACACTGCATTTTGATACATGATACTGTCTGGCATGGTCTGTGACTGTGTTTTAGATATGCAAAACAATAGTGAAGCAGAGCATATCTCTGATGGACATCACTGTAAAATGGGGTATATTAAATTTCCTCAGCAGAATGAATTTGACGTGGATCAGGTATAAGCCCAAGTCTAACCTTCTGTTAGGTAGCCAGAGACAAGTACAGCATTTATGCTGGCTTTATGTTTTATCCCAGCAGCAGGAGGACACATGACACCTGATCCTGCATACTGTTAGCGTGGAGCAGCCAGACAGTACAGGATCCATCTTCAAGATGACTAGTGCACAACTGACTGTGCGCATTTTTGAAGAACATTGAATTGGCAGAGCAAGTTTCCACCGAATCAGCCCTTTGCATCATGTGCCTGTGAGATTTTTGGTCAAGCAACTGAAGTACTGTAGCCTGATTTACTGCATTGTCAACCTACAGTCTCTATCAGCTGGGCTTATCCTGTGACTAACTTGCATGTGGCTGCTAAAAAGGAGTAGGATGGAAAGGTCTCTGGATGATCATTATTTTTTTTTTACTCTGAGAGTCCTAGGGAAAGTGCTGTCCTTGAAATGCAGCATGGCATTTCATGGCAGCCCTCTGGTCCCTGAGATGATTTCATGGCTTTGTCTCTGGCAGCGTGTACAGCTGTGGAGTCATTCCACCCTACTTCGGGGATTTAACTGAGCTCTCCAGGCATTTAACTCCTGATCTCACTAGAGCTGAACTGCCCTCTGGAGCTGTTTCTCTGACCACTGACCACAGAACGAGGCAAGCGCTACTACATGTCTAATGTAGGCACCTCCCCTCCATAGCCATGAGCTTTTCTTCTTCCAGCTCTTTTGCTCCGAGTTGAGGTCTGCTGTGAATGTGGGCACATCAGCCCTGCAGAACATCCACCACTGAGCTGAATCTCAGTAATTTGAGGGGGAAAGCAGCCCTACCTCTACACGGCCAAGCAATCTGCATACCAGGTATTCTTGCCTTCCTTTTTGAGTGAGACCACTGGGACCGCCGGGGCAGACTGCCTGGGCTACTTACAGGCTTCTCATAATTTTACCTTCCACAAAAGGTCCTCTCATTACAGTTCCTGCAGGAAGGGACACACTATTTTCTCAAAGAAATAATATGAGCAACGCAGCTGTGTCATTCCGACACAACCTCAGATGTTTGCTTAGCTGAATAAGTCCTCTATTCTGATTAATACCTTACCTAAATTAGAAGGGGTATTCTGATCTTTTTGCTATAGCTTGCACTCATTTCATTTATTTTTCATCATTTCTAATTACATGTAGCACAGTTAAGCATCTGGTAATTCCAAGGGAAAAGGAGACATACCCTCTTTGCCCCTAACATTTTGTTGTCGCTTTGGCAGATGTCTGACATACAGATAATGACAGATACAGTGCAGAAAGATGAAATTCCCAGACATCAGGCAGAGTGATGACTTCAATACAGACTCAGAAGGAGAAGTACCATGTATGGGTCAAAAGTACCTAGTCCCCAAATCTCTTCATGGAATCTCTCAGCAGGGTACTCATATAACTTATAGTATCAGCCTTTGAAAGTTAATAAAAATGCTCTCAACAGATTGAAAATGATTGTAAAAAAAGGGTCCATCTGAGTATTTCTTAGGAAGATAAGAAATTAAATAAAGTGGTTTTGTCAGTGGGAGACAGAAAAGTAGGCAGCAAGAATGAAAGCAAGGCATAAAGATGTAAAGAAGGAGGACATAAAAATATGCAATATATACATGCATAACTAAGCTGACATTTACTTTTTAAAAAAGATTTTTCACAAAAAATATTTAGGGAGGTTTCCCCAAAAATTTTCATTGAAAAATAGTGCAAACATTTGACCAGTTATGATCAGTATTAAAATAAAAATCAGTATCTTCCCTCAGTTATCACTGAAGATATCTATAAGAAATGAAATGGTGACATTTTTAAGAAATCTACTGCACATGTCTGAAAACTGTATTGCTTATTAGGTATTTTGTTATATTGTACAAAGTTCTTTTATATCGAACTTTATGACTCTGAGTTTTTACTAGTTATATGCCAGTGTCACAGAGAACTTCAGTAGCATAGCTCAATTGTGAGAAAGAAAGATATTCTAGGACTAATGAAAATCATCATTTTTATGTTAATGCCTTGAAAACTCAATCAAGTTCCTCTTGAAGCTCAGACAGCACATTAAATATATTTTATTCTCTCACACATGGAAAGAGAAGAAGTATGTATGGATACATATTCTCATACAAACAGACACTTTGAACTAAAGCCTATTAGAAACATTCTGCCCTCCAGAGAAAGTGTTAATGATGGGGAACAACTTACATATTTTCAGTTTAGCATTATTATCATTGTGAGAAATCAAGTTTTGGGTGAAATATCAGCACCTAAGATGTTTCAGCTAAGAAAAGCAAAAAAGAGATTTGGAGACACTATGCTGTGCCTTGTGGATGATAAAGCTTGAGTCTTCTGCTTTCCTGGTCTTAAGCTGAACTATTTCAGACTCCACTTCTTACTAAGCACCAGGATTTCTCTCTTCTTTCTGTGCTGCATTATGGCAGCATCTGAATTATGGGAAAACTGCCTAAGAGCACAGCAAGAGAACATCATATACCTGAACAATAATTTTCTGGAGGCACTACTGTGCCATTACAAAATACAAGTATTCCAGGTTTTGGGTAAAATATTTGGAGATTTGGCTGAGAAAGGTTTGGGGGGTCACTTCTAATCTATTATACTTTTCAAAAAAATATTTTCTGATAGAGAGCATCTACACTGTGATGGGTGCATAAATGATTTTATATCTTTTAAACAAAAATATAGCCTTGTTAGAGTCATTATCTTTGTTTTTGTTCCCAGAGCTAGCTTTTACATATACATGTTTTAATCTAACATTTAACATACACTTAAAAACAGATTGCATTTGGTTTTCCACAGCTGCTTCTCAGCTTAGTCAAAAACACTGCCTGATTTCTCTTAGCAGGTTTCACACAGCCCTCTGCTACCACTTCCACTCCCCTGTGCCTGCTGTAAAATGCTACAGCCTACTTCTCAGAAGTACTGAGACCTCTGGGGGGTGCCTGCCTGCAGGAAGGTCCTGGGAGGTAGTGCTTTTTGGTCAGAAATGTGAGCTAGGTCCTGTTTTCACACAAAATAAAGCAGATTTCATCCCATTCTTGAAAGGAGTTGTTTGCGTGCAGAAAATGGTGCAAATAAATTAATAAAATCGGGAAGTAACTTTTTTTCTATCTGATTTCCGAACAACTTCAGATGAAAAAATTGAATATTTTTCAATGTGGAAAGCACCCTCAATGAATGGCCCTTACTCTGAACTCTTCACATTACAAGTAGTATCGATTTGTACTTCCCACAAGGAAAAACAAAACAAAAAATCCAACAATTCTCTTCAAATCACTGAATTATTTTTAACTATGGGTATTAAATACAGTTGGATGTCATTTGTGCATCCATGACTGAAGACTCATATCTGTATCTACCCAAAGGACTCCCTCAATAAGTTATGAGAAATGTTACACCTCAAATAAATTTTCTATATATGGGGGGGGGGGGGAAAAAGAGTTTCATCACAAGTACAGAAATGCTAAAGGTGATAGTGCAGCATCTGGATCATTTAAAATGTAGCGCAGGTAGTCTTACCTGTGAATGATGAATACCTATTTTGATGACAACATTATGGGACTTCTTTTTTTTCCTATGTCCTAATAAAAGTATACTAAAAAACCCCTCACGCTATGGTAACCCAACAGCATAAACCATCATAAACTGGTAACCTCTAGGTAGTTGTTTCCACATTTCTTCTAACAGATGGTAGAGCTGTGGTGCCATTAAATATAACTTCTTCTCATATGGTCCCCTATTGGTATGCTTTCTTTTTGTATATTAATGAAAACTCTGGTGGGGTCTGAGCCTCAGTAGATCAGATATGCAGTACAGATTTTCATGAATACAGTGCATTTGGGGAAAAGAAAACTATCATCAGCAGATGTCAATGAACAGCATGAGGAATTGGCCATTAAAAAAGGCTTCCATCAGATAAAGTTTTGAGCCTCGTGCAGGACAGATCATTAATAATCCAAAGGAATACATTTTAATTACTCTCTCTCCTACCAGCTGCATCCAAAGATGCTTTACCGAGTACAATAACATACAGTCACAATAAAGAAAAAACAGCAGCAGAAGGGGACATATTTAACAGGTGAAGGCAAGATGCAGTGGATTTATTTTGCTGCTGAAACTAGGAGAGAGGTGCAGAGAAAGAGAGTTTGGTAATGATAGTAATGAACTGATTCGTGCCACCTCAGGGGGCTGCTGCAGCCAGCTCTCGGCAGGCAGCTTATCTAGTTTGTTGACAAATGCAGTCATGAAGGCAGATCTCCAAGACAGCTCTGTGCGGGCCAGGTCACCGCTGGCAGGATTTATTTAGCAGCTCACACACACCATGGTGCAGACTAGCTTGTCCTGCCTCGGGGACAGTGGTTCGGTGCAGGACAGGGGCAGGCAAACCCCGTCAAACCTGGGCTCGCCAGCTGTCAGGTTTGTTGGCTCTGCTCTCCTCAGTCCTTCCAGTTTTAGCACCCCGGCTCCGGCACAGACAATTTAACACAAATACAGCTCAGCCAGAGAGGGCTCCATTCACTTCTGCAGCGTTTCGCTCCTCGAACCATCAAAGGCGGGTATACTCAATATAGATCTGGGGGAGCCAAAGTAGGTCTGACAACAATAGTAATAGCTGTTTTTTTTTTTTTTTTTTTGTAATGTCCTGTGGTTTCCTTGATGCCTGCAATGCCCCAAAGGCACAGTAAAGAGGTGAATGCATGTTACTTTGGAAATGAGAAGATTTGAAGGCTCAGTGCCCCAGTGAAGAGGGCTGTTCTGGAAGATAAGAGAGGAGGATGTTTGTATAACCTGAATAATAAGACAACAGAAATAGAAAGATGGCCAGTCGATTAATGGTCAGAATTGACACTGCCCACCATTCTCTCCTGAGAAGGCTGAGATTCCTATACAAAATGGCATCCAAAGATGCCATTCTTCCTATACAGAACAAAAAGCTTTAAAGTTTCCCAGATTTACAAGGGTCTACAGACAATACAGTCAGTAAGTTTTGTTTGATGACTGGCTTCAGTCAAGAGGTTGCATTTGAAGCAGAAAATGGATTTTAGACACTGAGAGACCAAAGTAGCAAATGGACATCAGGACAGTCACATACTACCATGGCATGAAAGAGATTCCTCCCATTTAAATGAAAGGTTTGGTGAGCAGCAAGACGTTCATTGCCAAGACAGAAGAATTTTGCTTGAAACGAAAAACAAACTGGGAGGGTTATTTAAGGATCCAAAGCATTGCTGGAGTGGACAGAAGATAACACAACCCTGCCTCCATTTCAGAAATGCTTTATTCTTCACATCAGTTTAACACCTTTCCCCAATAATGCCTGCATCAAGAGTATACCTTCTTTTTGAAATAGTGCAAATCTTCTAGAAAGACAATTACTTTCAAGGTAAGCTCTGGAAGCCATGGCAAATCTGTGTTGTCTCTACATAATTTGTTCCAACAGTTAAATATTCCCACTGTTGGGGAAGAGAGAGAAAGAAACATTTTTTGGACTGTATTTCACTTCAGCTTCCAGCCACTGAAGCTCACTGATTTTTCCCACCCACTAGATAAAAGAGCCTTCAGCAGTCAAGAATTTCTCTTTAGAGGTATGAATAGACTACAATCAAATCACGTTTAACACCTTTCCAGACCCATTTTTTGGGTCAAGGTTAGAACATTATGACAGGATCATGCTGATTTCTGCCTCTGTTCCCTCAGCAGATGTCTTCTCCCACTCTCCAGCAAATATCATGGAGTTGTTCCACTAGTCTACCATATTAGAATTAGCTGTCATCATATTGCAGAGTATGGAAGTATGGTGAGGAAAGGAGTGAGGAGCTGGATGGAAAAAGATTTTTTTCACTAGAGTGATTTAGTAAGAAGAAAAGGAAAACAATATGAGCCTTCCCCATATAGCACACACCTAATTATACTCCTGTTCATCTGGCTACCATAACTCCAGAGGGACTAACTTAGCGTCATGTCAAGCAGGAGACAGAGTTAGCAGCTTGCTCAGGTGTCTGCTTAGATATCATTTAAAAGTCAGCATGCCTGGAAGTGCATATTGTGTTCTGCCAAACACCTGGTTCAGGACTTTTTTCCTTTTTTCTTTACTGTTTTCTCTCAGTTTCTGTTTTGGGGTTTTTTTTTGTTTTTTTTCTTCTTTCCTGTCTGCTCAGAGAAATTAGTAGGCTCTTCTTCACTGAAGAGGTAGTCTAGGAAAACAAAATCAAAGTAAAATCCTCAGCCCTTCTCCTCTTCAGAAGGAGGCTCCAGCCATTCTGGCGAGTTTCTACCCTTGAGTAGTCTGATTTATCTAAGAGGAACAAAAATGATTTTCTGGTTTTCCACTCTGCAGCACCCATTTTGTTTCATGTGAAGGCAAATAAATGCATTTACTACTGTCTTGCTCCTGCCTCTAAAATATATAACAGGTTAGATTCACAGTTCAGATCTCAGCAGGTTTCAGATTCAAATACTCATTTTATATCAGGGGCTCAGTGTTCTAGCAGAGCAGTACAAAAGCAATCTTCAAGAGGCACGAAATTTCTTATATTTAGAAACTGTTTGCAGAGGCTTTTTCAGCTTTTAAACAGGAAACCTGCAATTTAGAATGCCGCTAAACAGAAGTCCAGATTTATAATGGATTAAAAAAAAAAAACAAACTAGACCCCCCAAACCAACAAACAATAGGCAGTTTAGCTGAGGAAACTTTTATCTGTATCCTGTTATCATCATGAAATTAGGAGAAACAAGCAGCTCTGTGAGCAGCCAAGGCAATGAAGCCAGATTTTCAACATCTCTCTCCCATGTGGTTTTTCCGAAATCTAATAAAATTGTAAGCTTATTCTTCCTTCTTGCAGGTTTTAATTGACTTTTTTCCCCCAACCTAGCAAAAATTTTTACAGTATGTGCAATTTCTAATACTTCTGAGATTTCTACTTCTCCGTTAAATATTTTTGAAATATATTCAAAATGGTTGGGGAGGCTGGGGCTGGTAATGGAGATAAACACACACATAGCACAACTTTCTTAGGTCTCATTTCCTCTAGGAAACCCAGCTGAAACCTTATAGAACTACATTTAGTTTTCACCTTGCACTAGTTTGTCTGATCTTGTGCTGCACTGTCCTGCAGTCTCACACTATCACCAAAATGGTCTGTCAGCATCACACGACCCGCTCAGCTTGAGCGGCAGCTTACCAAACTGAGTAAAACACGGACAATTAATCGAGCCAGGCACTCAGTAAAAGTAGATTCTTTTGATGCTCATGTGCATACCTCACCAAAGTGCTCATGATAACCAAACATTAAAGAAAAGGTAGATTAACAGGCACAGCAAGAGTTTTCTGTACAAATGGCATTCATAAAAAAAAATTTACGTAAAAAGCTTCTCAAAGGAACACCATTACAATTATGGTTTTCAAAAGGGCATAGTGACCCCAGGGATGCCAAGAGTTCATGTAAACACACCACGCCATCTGCGAAGGCCCTCCTCCAAGTGCCACAGATTGAGCATCCAAAAAAGCACAATGCTTGAAATGACGAGTCATTCCTGAAAATCTAGGGATGAGTCTTTTTGATTCAAGGACCCTGATGGTCGCTTACTCACTCTCTTTTAAGTGAAGGTTTCACAGGTTCCATAGTTCAGACACTATTTCAAACACAGTGGCCTTTACAGTTGTTATATTTCTTGTCTACTTTCATTATTCTTAATTTCTAAAGAACTCTAGGTTAAAGTATTTTGTTTTAGAGAAAGGACAGCAACTCCCATCAATGATTTAGCAGGGAGAGAGGGTGAAGCAAAGTTTTCACAGGTATTTTCACAGCGTTTCAAACTGCCATTTTAACAACCCTGTCTGGCATTCCTATCCTCTCCAACCCAAGTACGGAATGAATTTGAAAGTACAGCAACTAGCTCTAAGCTGCCAGAGGGTCTCTGAAGGGTGCAGAGAATGGACGAAGGAGTTGCGGGGTGGCATGTGGCAATTCCTGTAGCATCAGGGAACAGTCAAAACTCTGAAACTGAGCAAGGCTTTTAATGTCCATGACACATGTCTAAAACTTTCTATGGAGACTGATTTAGACCCCACTGAAGTCAAAGAAAGTCTTTCCATTGACTCAAAAAAAGCTTGGGACCCAATATAAAAGAAAATTCAGGCACATACAGGTACACTGTTTCATAAGAAAAATACATGTCCTTTGGATAGTACAGATTTCTTGGTCTTAACCGCCTGTACTGGAATTCTACTGTCTATGCCTGAAGTTTCTCCTCTCAGCAGGAGAATACCCACAGCACCAACCTCCTATAGCTTTTATTCATGCAGTTCTCCAACTGAATGTCAATGAAAATTTTCAAACAAATAAAAACACTGGATTCAGCACTCAACAGCAAAAAGGTCTTTCAAATAACCCATCCTGTGGCCTGTTTCAGAGAGAGAACTTTGGTTCAGATAAGAAATTTAAGATGAAATCAGAAGTACAAATTCTACGCTGACTTTCACTCTCATTTGATTAAACTCAAACCATTCAAGTTTCCCCAGCTGTAAATAAGCAAAACTTATTGCTCTGCTATGTACTCCCAGCTCTCACACAGACACTACCATACATGTGTTAAAATTATTACCATTCTTCTCTATCTGCGTCACAGTTGCAAAAATATCTCATATCCAGACAACTTTCTTCCAGTCCACATGCACACTGTTGAATGCCCGGAAGAGATCCTCCCCAGTAAAGATGCTTTTCATTGGCACGGCCAACCCACCAAGCAAATGGTATTCCATCTGGATGAAAGGGAAAGAGGGGGGGAAAAAAAAAGAAAAGAAAGAGAAAGAAAGAGAACTTTATAAGCAAATTGGATTCTCCTGAGAATGAAAAGGAGAATAGACGGGGACATGTTAAACAGTACTGAAGGAAAAGACGCAAACTACAGAAGAAGTAACAAACCATAAACTTTGACTGAATTCCATATTATGGAGTACATGTTGAGAAAGCCATAGCTATATGGCAGTAAGGCACTTTAGTTTTGGGGGGTTTTTTTCCTATATTTTTTGCGTGTTCTGGTAAACTGGAAGCCTGAACAAAAAATGGATATACCTTTTAGTTTGAGAAGGAGATTTTTTCTCCCTAAGGGCTCATATTCCCATCACCCATGAGAATCTTGGAGCATTTCAGCTGCAGAGACTTTTGAGGTGTGATTCCAAGACCCCTTTGTGCAGCATGTATGTGACACGAGATTGAACATCTGATCACTGAAGGAGCCTGAAAACTATTCTTGTGCCCCGAATCACTGCACAGCTCTCTTGAGCCACCCAGTATTGGCCAAAGATTTCTTGCATAGATTCTCCAGTATGAAGTAAATTCTAGCTCTTAGATCAGGATTTTTACCTTTGAATCATATATACAGATCAACAATTTCAGAAAAAACACACAGATTTGCCTTCTTCTATGGGCTTAATCCAGCTCCAATTGAAACTAACAACAAAATTTGTATCAGTTTCTAAGGGAGCAGGACTAAGAATTTTAATATGCTCTCCAGGGGTAAATCTGCAAAGGCAGAGCTCCATGAAACACTAAAACGCCCTAGATTAAGGGCTCAGGTAAGAGATAAGTGGGAAAAAGATTCCCTACTTAGGAATTAATTTCTCTCTGTGAATTTATTTTCTACCTACAGCAGCTCTAAGATCTATGTATTTACATAAACCAAGACTGTTTTTCTTTAAATTTCATAAGCTGTTATACATCAAATATTAAATATTAGTAGTCAGATATAGTAAGCAGATTCAGATATAATGAAATCCACGGTTTAACATTTTGTTAAGACTGACTGTCTTCCAGCCCAGATAATTCTTTTATTGACTTCTTAATCCCTAAATCAAGAAATGTAATCAGTTTCACATACAGGTAGAGGGCAAAAATTAGCAAAATTGACATATCAAGACTTTTTGAGCACAGGAGCTTAGCAAAATAAACTGAACTACTAATGTGGAAAAATGTATCAGTTTATTCTTTTGTTTTACTAACATTATTAGTAGGGAGTATTCTTCATTATACAAAGCACGAAAATCTAAAATACAAAATGCAATCAAGGTTAACTGTAGAATACAAGGGACTAATTAAAAAAAGTGTTAGATTCACTTGAGAAAATGACTTCTTATTTGTTTTCCTTCTAAGCTTAGGCTGCTGAACTCATGAAAAAAGGAAAATAAAAACAGGAAACATAACTCCATTCTCATGATACCAACAATTAAGACATAAGGATTTTGACCAATACCCAGTGGTACTTGTTAAAAAAAGCAATTCAAGAACATCTATGGATTCATTTTCTGAAAATGTGCACACTCATTTTAGCTCTCCTATTATTGTCAACACATTCCACTTATGTTTTCATTCCTTCCTTTTTAAGCTGAAGTTGTTGCAGAAGTTGATTACTTTGGCCAATGAAACAGGTCTATACTACATTCCTGGGAAATTACTTGATAAAGCTTAGAATAGTAACGTATATTGAATTAAAGGGTGATTTGTCTAGCAGTTGAAATAGACATTATATAGAAGTACTTAATCTAATTTTAAAAGTGCTCGTTCTGGAAAAAAATATTTAGATAAAGATAAATCCTCCAGGCTATCAGGAAATAATGGTATTCATTAATCAAATTCAACCTACGTTTCAGCTTCTTTTGGCAGAAATCATTATGCTTGAGGACAACAGTGAAATAAACAATCATTCACGGGAATTAAGAAAGAGCAATTTTATAATGTCTCTTTGAGATTCTGTTGTATCTGTTTTATCGAGCAATATCAAGCAAACACATACACATACAGATTTATGATATAGGCTAGGGAAGCAGTGGAAGCACCACCGTTTGAGTCATTTAAAATGAAACTAAATACAGTGCTAAAAAATAGAGCGTTCAACATTATAAGGAGCAATCTTAGATTGTCGAGGGAATAGACTATAAAAACTAATATCTTTTCAAATTTTCTATTTATTAGGCATAATTCTGCCACCTCTTCTCAAGATGAATAAATTCTTTCTCTATAACTAGTCCCTTTGAAATCAATTGTAGTATTAGGGAAAATTATGCCCAGATTCTTCAAAACCCTTTACTCTGTGCTTAGTTTTTAGCCCACTGGAAACCTCAGAGCTATTCAGCAACATATTTAAACCTATGGGACTTGAATAATTTTTTAAACGCTGAGGAATTACTGAAATGCATATTGTATATCATATGCATATAATGCTGAAGTAATGTAACATTTCATAAAAATGCCAATCAATCCACCCCTGAATCCTTTTAGGAAAGTCTGTACTGTGATACTGTTACACAGCTGAAGGAAGTCTCTTCGTGAGATTAGGTATTGATTAAGAGTCTTCCTTCAATGCCTGTGGATTTGTTGCAATATCTTCACTTCTCTAATCACTGTATAGCATTAACAATCCTCCTCCACCCCAAAATGGACAGATTTCCTTTCTGTGGTGAAACCACAGACTACAATCAAAGATGTTGATCATGGTGTAAACATAGTCCCAGAAACTAGTGGTCACATAGATCAGTAGAATTCCACTTTAAAATTTCCAAGCTAAAAATTCATTTGATAAAAAGCGCTGCTAATTCTTCATTCTGTATTTACACTGTACCTTGTAACACATTATTTAGTCAAAAATGGAAGTCAAAAGCCTACTGCACAAAGTACTATTTTTCATGCATTTTTGTCTAGTTAGAACTGACAGAAAATTCACCTATAATGAATTTATTATGGTTGTTTCTGTACATGATACTATGGTTCCAAAGGCGAAAACGTGGGGAAAAAAATCGCCAAACAAGCAAAAGAAACAAGCCCCAAGTGAGGGAACCCACCAGCTAAAGTAGTAGAGAACAGTTTCTTAGAAATTATTTCTCCCCATATTGCTCAAGCTGCCTTTGGAAAGTTTAAATTTTGATAACAAAGTCCTCAAAAAGGCATTTTAAACTTGCTACAGAGCACAGTAATCCTTTCTGTGATGATACTGTCCTGGAGCCTCTACAGATAGCTGTCATATTTACACCACTGTTTTTACCATATTTTGCTACAATATTGAATAGAGGAATTGAGTAGGGAGACAGTATTTTGGATCAAACCAAGTACTCCCTGCCTGTCCACAGTGCCAGGCACATGCTGTGGAAAGCAAGGCTGGCATGGGTCTGCCCGGGGGAAGAATAAGAAGCCTTATCTTCAGACAACCATCTTGACCATTTTTCTACCTGTCTCTACAGTCTGGTCCTCTGTGGTCTACTGGTCTATTCAACAGCTGCTCAGCAAACATATCTGAATGCCTGCATGAGACTTTGAAAACCCAGGGGGTGTACAACACTGAAACAGATAGACGCGAACTCAGTTTCCCTGCATCCTGCAAGGCATTCAGAATGAGCTCCTTTCGGATGTCAATTCTTGAGCTGATCTATGGTATCTGCTCTACCAATGTGCTTAATTCAACTGTTCATTGTTAGTTCTCTCTATAAAATCTATTTTAGAAGAAGCAAAGCTGGAACAGACTGTACAGTTCATGAGCACAGGGGCTGAAGGCTACAAAGTGAGTAGGAGTGGGACACATGAAAGTTGCCTCCAAAGGTCCTTAGAAGGAGATGGGCCTTCAGATCACATTCATCCACAATGCATTTCTGGTTGCAGGAATGGCTGTATGTGTATCCAGCGCCCCTCTACCAGCTTACAAGAAAAGGTCTATCCTCGTAAACCTCCCCTGTACTGATTGCTCTCTCTGATTTTCTGTATTAGAAGGTGTGGATATTGCTAGAAATATGAGTTATTTTTAAAGGTTTTAAGCTTGCTCATGTTTTAAATGGTAGACAATTATTCCAAAAAGAATATTTGTATAGGCACTCAGAAGCTAGAGAGAGTGGGCTGGGGTGGAAAATCAGCATATTCCATAAGCATTTACAAATAAATTACTGTGTATATAAACCCAGAGTGACTTCCATGGAGTCAATTTACCTTTATATAGGAAGGAAGTCTTGGTATTAGCTTCTAATGGTTCTACAGCATGAGCTAAACCAAAGCCATGCATTTTAACAATATTTTATTTAGAATATTTGTCAAGATTTGTCTGCATCATTTGCCAGGTGGCTCTTGTTATTGCTACAAAATCTAATGATAGAAATATAACAAGATAAACTGAATCCCATGTTAAACTCCTCTGCTGTACAAACCTAAACTCTGTCTCCAGTAATCGTACATCCCCAATACAGACAAGACTTTTGGGGTACTTGAGGTACTGAAACAAGTCAATTAAAGGCCTTTTCCATCATGATAGAAAGTCAATCTATTTGCAGCTTTCTGTTAAAAAACTGAAACCATACTGTATTGAAACAACACTCTCTTGGCAGTTATGCTCATCTTTTTCTTCAAACTGAGCTAAGCAGAGAACTAAATTTGTTGTCTTTATACATGTATATACAAATGCACACACAAATATATATCTTACTGATAAAAAGGCAGATTAATTTAAATCTATGTTATTTTCTCTTAAACACAAAGATACACATATCAAAAGACAATACAAATTAGAACAATATGGATTGTAGAATCGGATAAAGTAATCAATGCCAATTCTTCACTGCTGCTCAGAGACAAAAACTTAAAATATCTGTACTAACCACACTTGATACCAACAATATCAAATCCTACAAATGGCTCACTTGATATCTTGAATGTTATGTGAAACAGGAAAATAATCATAGTTAGCAGATGGTATTTTATACATATTTACTTTTTTTTTTTTTTTTAAATATGTGATACTGTCAACCTGAGTCCTGAATCCAGAGGCCAATCCTGAGGACAAATTTTCCTTTCACATAATCCATTAGTAAAAGGCTCTTGAAAAATTGGAGAAAGGGGTAAAAGAGAGAAAACAAGGGAGAAACTGTGATTCAAATATATTTATATATATATAAATTTATATATATTTTAAGTCTTTACCAAGATCCTCCTTTCCATGCTTGTGGGTTTTTTCCATCATGATATTTCTCCTTTTTTATGAGAACTTTTAGAAATTAAATTGCAGTCTAACCAACTACTAGTTCTTTCTCCAGTCCTGCTCCTATCCTCCTGGGCCTTTTCAGGAAGCAAAACAGATGCTTTTGGTCAATGAAAGAAAAATATTTGTAGCAATTTTGGTCAAAATTGTGAGAAAATCAGGGGAATATTCCATATTCAATGGCAAATACAAAATTTTGATACAAAAATATTCTTAGAAGTTATTCGTTCAATGAAGAGTTTTATGGTGCTAATAATGATTCAAAATCTGTTTTGGTTTAAACAGTAGCTCACACTTCAGGGAGAATAAATTAATAACACAAATCAGTGAGAACTGAGGCATTGCTGCATTAACCTGTGCTTCCCCTTCTTTGAAGCAGATGCTGAGATTTAAGTGTTCCTCCACGCCTGGCACCGCCTCCGGCAGCACAGGTGAGGCATTCCCCTGGCTCTTCCTTGGCCAGACGGAAGCAGCATTCTTCCTCCAGGGTGCTACGTTTTCAGCACTTCACAGCTGAAACTCTAATTTTCTTCCAGATCGGTTTGTCTTGGAAAAATTTACTAATACAGAGCAGCTCTGCAGAGAAGGAACTGGGGGTCCTAGTGGACAACAGGTTGGCCATGAGCCAGCAACGTGCCCTTGTGGCCTAAAAGGCTGATAGTATCCTGGGCTGCACTGGGAAGAGCATTGCCAGCAGGTGGAGGGAGGTGATCCCCTTTGCTCAGCCGTGGTAAGGCCACATCTGGAGTACTGCGTCCAGCTCTAGGTTCCCAATACAAGAGAGACATGGAGTCTCTCCATGAGAGAGTCTCATGAGACAGTGGTGCCCAGTGACAGGACAAGAGGCAACAGGCACAAACTGAAACACAGGAAGTTCTGTCTGGGCATAAGAAAAAACTTCTTTACTGGGAGGGTGACTGACTGCTGGAACAGATTGCCCAGAGAGGTTGTGGAGTCTCCTTCCTTGGAGATATTCAAAAGCTGCCTGGATGCAATCTGGGCTGTCTGGATGCAGTCTGCTCTAGGTGACCCTGCTTGAGCAGGGAGGTTGGACTAGGTGATCTCCAGAGGTCTCTTCCAATCTCAACTAATCTGTGATTCTGAGGGGGAAAATGAAAAAAAACCCCAACCACATAGTTCTTTTGAACATTATTCATCGAGTGAGCCACTAAATCGTCCAATTGTTTTTCTACCGTACTACTCTGCCTTCCTGTGTACACACACCTGTTTTACGTTTCCTGTCTTTTCAGTACAACCATAATGACCATCTAACACTCACTCCCTTTTGCCCAAAACTTCCCCCATGGCAATTGTGCAATTAGGTCTTATTATCCTTTTTCTTTCTTTAAGCCAACACCCATATACCACTGTCCTAATTTTCAGAGATGACAAATACAACTGCATTGGAGTTTTGAGCAAGTGCTCAAATACTGCAGCAAGATGCACTCCATTCTGTACTGAACAGCAACACTGCTACCGAAAGTATTTAAGATTCCCACTGAATTTGATTTCAATTTCTGGCCAGATTCTGTAATCCTTATTTAGCGCAGATATCTTATTCAGAAGTACTTCTACTAATTCCAGGAACTACTCCCCAGAGAAATGTTATTTAATGCAATAGTCACAGAGTCTGTCCCTAATTTTAAACTTATTTTGTTATATGTTGTTAAGATAAGGGGGGGGGGGGGAAAGGCTGTAGTTTGCTGACATTTTCTTTCCTGTTATTCAGCTTTGCTGCCAAGGTGCTGTCATACAGAGTCCCAGATTGAAGAAATTGCTTTAAAAAAGAAAAGAAAACAAAAAAAAAAGTGCAGAAGCATTTGTCTGCATCTCTCTCTCAAGCAGAGCACCTGCATCTACCTCTAGAGCAGCTGTTAACACAGTGTGCTCTGCTCTACCTAGAGCTGTTAATATACCATAAACTCAGACTTGAATGGCCAGAAAGGTAAACATGTGACCTTTAGACTTTTAATAAAAGGCTAACGAGTAGCACTGATGAGATGCAATGACAGAGACATGCCATCCTAATCTTACAGCAGTTCAGTAAAAGGAAAATCATCATCATCACTTTGAAAAACAAACTTGGGGATGGCGGTAAAGAATTCAGACCCAAAGACATGCTGAAGAAGATTGAATCTACATGCAGACTAAAATCTTATGCTTGGTGAACATCTCTGTTGAAGGCCAAAGATGACTGAAAATATTGTGAATACTTGCATTTTCCTCTGCCAGCTCAGGCTGTGCTGTTTTCTCAATAAATTTCTGGCCAAGTGACAAGGTATTTGAAAGATCCAAGTGGGACTCCAGCCAGTAAGAGGAACTATGGAAACAGCTGAAGGCATGCAGGTTAGGAAGAAAAACCCACAATAAACAACCTAAAAACAAAAATGCAGAGAAGATTTCAGCTCATAGGGACATATGCAAAAGCAGCCAAAACATCAGGTTTGAAGCCCCAGTTTTGCTGAAGTTGGGCTGGAGATCCCCACCCTGTTGAAACAAAGCACTTTACGTTGTTTCCTTTATCTCCCACATTTCAGCTCAGCTTCACTTCAGACCTGTTTCTCTTGCTTCTCCTTTTTCTCTTCCTCATTCTCCTTTTCCTGTCCCATTTTTTGCATTTAGCCTGTTTCCTCCAAGTAAACTCACATCAGCAAACCTTGCATTGTCTTAACGGATAGGCCCATGACATCAGCGCACATCTTGCCACATCCTCACTCTGTGTTGGGATGAGATCTGCCCTCGCATCATCCCCTGTTAGTGGCCTGGAGTCAATAGGTAGTGAATAATGACCACAAGTAAGCCACAGCAAGCTCCAGCAGGACCTTGCCTGGGCCACCAGAGGAGCGGGTCCTGTTCAATGGGAGAAGTTTGGAGTTTCTTCCCCTATGTCATGGGTGTAGCCAGTAAGAATAACGGACGTAACATGATGCCATCATTTTTTGCCCTCACACTGCTCATTCAAGTCCTGCATCTTTATTCTCAGCTTCTTGTACGAGGACCATCTTTTCCATTTCAACCATAAGAACATCACCTGTGGTGTATCAATAAAATGCCCTGGACAATGGTTCTTCATTCTTAAACAGTTCTTCTCCATAATCACAAAAATAATCAGTGAGGGTAAATAGTAGCTTGTGCTAAGTTAATGTATTAATAAAAAAAATCACAGAAGATAAAAGTGGACCATGACAGTCTAGTTCTCGTGAGAATGCCATGGGGTATTGAGAGACCACATATAATTAAGACCTAGCATTCTCCATATCTGCAGTAGAACAATGCTCCTTGATGACTCCAGGGCCTGAAGAAGACTGCAGCTGCTAATGCAGGCTAGTCCCTAGATCTCCTGCTGAAGTTTTACCCTCATTAGCTGATGAGCTCACAGCTTGAGGTCACCTGGTTGTAGATCACTATGTACCACACGAATTGGGAAGAAGCACAGAAGCGATGAGTGAGTTTGTGAGTTTAGATAGATCATATGCTCTCCATGAGAGCTTTTCTCTTTTTTTTAAAGATTTCTTAATGGAGATGAAAGGGCTATACAGTAAGGAGAGACTACTGAATTAATGCACCTTATAAACTACTGGAAGGAGAGAGGAGAGGAGGAGTTGATCACAGTAGTTTTTGCTTTTAAACACTATATAAGTTATCACAGAGGAAAGCAATTTCAGAGCCCTGAAATGCATTGCAGGAGCAGGAGGAAAGGAGCATATTTGAATAGTCAAAGACTACAAAAGGTCCAACAAACGGTAAACCAATCATTTCATTACAATAAAACTTAATATTCAGCTATTATTGATGGGAAGGCTGAGGTAAAAAAAAAAACACAGTTTTTACAGAACTGTGAAAACTACATTACAAGCAACTATCCCAGGAAAGACTGTCAGGAGGAAGTGCATTACAGCTCATTTATTCACTATGACTGGAGAATGGTTTTCTAGGGATAAAAAAGATCAAGCAACAGGTACAAATGGAGGTAGCTCCAGTGAAATCGGGGTAGCTATGCTGATTTGTGCTAGCTCAGGATCAGACTATTTGAAATATAAGGATTCTTCAGATAAACTCTATGGCTGTCTTTGGGACAGACAAAAGTACCACTTGCAGCTATGCAGAAACTGAAATAAAGACCTGAAGGACCTGTTTTTAGAAGGAAAAACAGAAGAAATTAATTATATATTCAATCTATTTTTTCTTGAAACAACCATATCAAAAGCTCAGGCTCTTGGGATAGGGAACGTATAGAGTTTGGCAGTGATCCTTCTGGCAGCACTTCACATCCAGTGCAATTAATGTGGTGGCACAGTGGAGCTGTACAGCAAAGCCCCCAGATCTGCACAGCTCTCAGTCTCATGCACTGACATTTGCCTATCAGCCTGAGGCCTCCACCCAGAAAGTCCACAAACCCCAGATCTACAGCTTGGCAGACAGCAACCTGGAGCGTAACTCAGAGCAGGTTGCCAAGTTTCTAGACACAAGTTAATTGGAGTGAAGCGGAGTGAAATTCACACAAGATTTAATCCAGTGCTTGCAGGAATCTGTGGAAAGTTTGCTGGATCATGCCCACAGCAAAGAGCAATTTGACAGACTAGAAAAAGAAAATAGATTAAATAGTGACATTTGGGACATTTAATATTAGACTGGATAAGTTACAGAAAAACATGCTGTAGAGAACAATCTTCGCTCACTCCTCTGGGAGAAACTACATACACTAATAATAGCTCTTCTCCCTCCATTTATTTTGGAAAGTGGCTGAGTAAAAATGGAATTACCTTACTCAACGGAACCGTTTCCTGTATATGCAGTTCTAAATTCCAACATTAAGAAAGACAAAAGTATCCTTATTAGTGCTTCTTTTTTCCTCCTGCTAACATTGCACTGAGACGGTCACTAGTGACTGAAATGGATTGTCTTCTGATTTGATCACCCCCCACAAAAAGCAGGTTAATTTTATTCCCATTGTACTTGTGATGACAGCCTATAAGGAACAATGAAACTAGACTTGGGCATAGAGAATCCTTACTAGTGATATTGATTCATAAAACAACAAGAACACACCCTGTCTTTCAGTTCCCAGGTTGATATCACAAGGCTGACAGTTAGAGAATAACACCTATTTACACAGAATGAATCTGATCAGAAAGTCACTGAGACAATGTCATTTCCACAGAGTCTCTTTTTGGAGTCTAACCACAAACTGATTCCTGTAAGCGGCTGATAACTACTGACTTTCATGGCTTAGACTGATCTTGAAGAAATCAGAAAATATCATCAACAAATATGCTTAATTTCTGAGCTGGAATAAAAATGGAAAAACATTTCTAATTAATAGAATATAAATTAGAAGAGGTAGTAACATTGTTATTATGTTATTACTGTTAACCACTTTGAAGCTGCAATCCCAAATTAAATAAATGAAAGCATTTTCTTAAAAGTGATGATAGCACTCAGATATTATTGGCACGATGCTTCTGTTTTGGAAAGAATCCTTTGGAAAATGAGATGTGAACATCTAATGCCTCCTGTAATACCAATTTGGGCAAATGAGCATCTTTGGTAGGAGGGAAATCTGGTATTGTACCCCATACAGCTTTATATCAAAATCAGAGCTAAAAAAAAAAGCTGTTTATTTAGATTTATATTACACAGCTGAAAAAGTCCCTGTGCACAGCTTGCAATATGCTTGCTGTACTCTGAAAGGCAAGTGTTGTAAACAAAAAGAAATGAAACCAACACCCTGAAAGAGTATAGCGAATAATCCAGGTGCATTTACCAGTCTTATACTAATCATGAGACTACACTTTCCATCTCAAAAGCTAGGAAAGAGACGGGATTTGCTACATGCTTTAGAGGTCAACAGATTTAAGCTACATCACAGCAAGAATCAACGAATGGATGCCAAATTTCAGAGGCCCTTGGCAGACAGTGCTTTGAGCCCTGGCGTTGCTTCCTGCGCTTGGTCCCGCTCTGACCAACATGTTTGTGGGGACGATTTAGCTACTCACAGAATTATTCAAATATGCACAGAAGGTAACGTTATGAATGGAAATGTCCTGCCCATGCTAGTGGGGGATAGTCAAGGCAAGTGATCAGAGAGAGCTTTGAAACGCAGTCTAAACCATGGAGGCACAGCTTTCCCATGGCTGCTCAAAAAGAGTGGAGAAAGTGGAAAAGTGAGAACAGTGAGAAATCCCTGACACCATCCCAAGCCAATCCTGTTTGGTTCTGCCCTGCCAGTGCTATGATAAGAAGGTAGTAAAAGAGTCAGTGCTATCTTGGCATAATGTAGGTGCACCAGGAACTAAGACTTGGAAAAGGAGTTATTTATGTCCAGAAGTAATATGAAAAGAGCCTGCACAGAGACAAAAGGTTCTTTTGACCTCTCTTCCTTGTTACACTCCTGTTGAAAGTCGTTCATAGGTGTCATTGAGGTAGCCCTATGGTAGAGCTTCAGTAGAAGTGTTTCTAGAAGACAGATGGAAAATATCCACAACGGTCCACGAAAGTGAAGATCATAATAAAAAAACTTGCTTGAGAGATGCTCAAAATGACACTGAGGTTTGGGTGGCCACTAAGGAAGAAGATGTTCTTGTCACAACAGAGATGCAGAAGCTGTTTTGGGACACCTCTCTTTTCCCTGGCGGTCCTCTAGCAGCCAGCTATGCAGTGTTAAAGCCAAATATCCCAATGTCCAGCCTGCCTTCCATTATTGAGCAATGGACCTCAGGGGCCAACAAGGCAGCCTGGGCAAGTAGAGTTAAAAAAAACCATGCTTTCAGCCTCTCCTACTTCTCTGTCACATCCCTGCTGAATTGAAATCTCACAGGGTCAGTTAAACAGGATTGTTTACTTTTTGCTCCCAAAACACATTGGTTAGCAAAAGATGCCACTCAGTTGTACCTACAGTGATCGTAAAAGCACTCATCTGGATGCCCAGCACAGCAACAGGAGAAAGTCACAAAACCGACTGTGAGCGCTTTATCAAAAATCCTCATCAAGCTGCATCCCAGTATCTCTGAGAGTCTAGAAGCATTACTGCAACTCATTAAACTTCTTTATAGTCTGACATGCTACAACACATCACAGAGCAATGGTAAATAAATAACTGCTGATTTGACACTGCTTACAGCTGCTGAGCAATTCTGCTTTCCTCAATGTTACAGTTAATGTCAGCAGCTAATGCCTTAAGTGGTGGAAATGGAAACTCGACCACAATAAACAAATGCAGGCAGTTTCAACTTAAGGATATACCCAAATTCTAGTGTGGCGTTGGTTCAGCTGTCCCCTTCTCAGGCTGCAATTACACTTCTGCTGGTTAGAGCAGCAGGGGCATCATTTGTCATCCTGAGGAAAGCTGGAGCACTGTGAAATTGGGCAGTTTGGAAAAATGCAGCTGTAGCAGAACATACGTATAGCCAAGACCATGAAATGAACTGGCTCCAAGCCAGCATGTAAGGAGAAAAACAAGAGAATATAAATGAAAAAATTCATAGAGTACTGTACTCAAAAGATGCTCCTATTGATATATCCTGACCGGCTTTAAAGGTCAAGATGACAACAATCTGTCTTCTCTGTGAAGCAGCTTAATCAATTTGCAGATATTTTTTCTTCACCCTGTTAACAATGAGTTTACATCTTTCAAATATATCTTCTTTTTAGTTTTTGCTATCTAATTGGTCTCAGGTTCCTGTATCTCTCTCTAACAACCGTAGCAAACAGGAGGATATATACATGGGTGTATATACATTCATGCACAGATCACACTGGACAGAATATGAACTGCCCAGCTACGCTCCATAGCTCTACTGTCACTAACAGAGATTATTATTCAGCTCAAGAGACAGTTTTCTGCTCCTGGAGCAGAAGGAAGAACTCAGTTGTAGCTCTGCCACTGCAGTGAAGACTAGAACAGGCAGAAGTTGCAGAATAGTAACATCTGAACAACTGCAAGAGGCCACAAATACTGTTTTTTGTAACACATGCACGAGGGGATCAAGTCGCTCCATTCTTACCCAGGCAGAGGAGCACATTAGTGGCAGGGACAGACTGAGGGTTGCACTACCAGTCAGTGACAGCAGGGAGCGAGAACCCCCCATTGTCCCTGCTCTCCTTCCTCTTTCTCCCAAATCACAAAGCTGAACTGAACAGAACGGAGACTTCCCCGCCATGCACACACACTTCAGAGAGGGGCTGCGTATTTCAGCTGCCTCGGGAAATGCAGTAGCATATGACTGATTTCAAAGTGTCATCCACAAAGCTTAACAGTTTTCACAGACAGCACTTCCTGTTCTCGGTAGAGGGCCAGGGCATTTTATCCCAATCTAGCAGAAGATGATCTGGCCTCATTTATTTATTTCTTGCCAGGGCTGGAGCAGAGCCATTGATTCTTGAGAGAACTCCAGCTACCACTCCACTTGGGAGGATCACATAGGTTGCAATGAGCATATCAAATATTTTTTTCACTTTCTTCCCATGAAATACACAGTCAGCAAGGTCAGAGTCCTCATTTTCATGATACTTCATCATGTATTCATTCCATCTAATTTTCAGCACTCAGCTGTCCATATTTACTGGTGAGAAAAAGAGCCCTCTTCAGAGCCATTCAGTCAACCTGTAAGCTTAATGAAATAAGAAACCAGATTTTCAAGCATAACATAACTTTCTACCATAGGACTTTAATCACAATGGATGAAAGATAAACTTTTCTTGGGGGCTGGATCAAGGCTGTGAAACAAAATCCCAGGAGATGATCATGTACATCACCATCTTTCCTTCTAACAGTAAGTTTCCTTATCTGAATGTACCTTTGCAAGACAAGTACAACCTACTGCAAATCCTGTCTACTCCTGGTTTCAAGAGCTGTAGACATCTCCCTTATGTAGTGGTGTCTGGGCAGGAATAATACCACCTTTCTAAGAGCTGCATAGGATTTTGGCAAGATATACATTAACACATGGCTTCAGAGTTATCCAACAGCTATGCAAAAAGTAATGGGCTCAATCATTTCTTTGAACTTTCTGCAGCCTTTGTATGCCTTCTTTTCAACACACAAAGCCCCACATAGCCAGGGGTCAGAAGAAACAAAGTCATCAAGAAACAGATAAGATCAGACCCAGATCAAACACAATGGTAATCCTTAAGGGACAAACTACATTAAAAAACATATGGGAGCCCCTCCTTTCAGCCTCTTCCTTCTATACATATGCCTGTATAAATGTGTACACTTCCACAAAAGAAGCTTTTCCATTCATATTTGCAGTTAGAAATTAAGAAATATGTGTTACTCATTCATGACTATAATACTCTCCTAAACATTATGCTTTTTCTCGCATTTGAAGAGCACAACAAACGCAAAGGCAAACATTACCGTGATGTATGCTTCATTAAGGAACAGACTGCAGGAACAATCAGCAATATGCAACCTCTTGTAAAGCAAAGTGTCAACTATTTTTCTTTTCTCAGTATTGTTTTTTTCCCCCCCTCATCCTCAGACATGCTGCATTTGGTGATGTTGAAGTTGTGCTGCTTATTTTTTTCCTCTCACCTACAACTGATGAAGATAAAGTGCAGACGTCCAGAGATTCAGGTAAGATGCAGTTGTATTATTCACATACAGACATACAGAAAACTAATGGAATGGCTAATGTGTGTAGAGGACACAACCCCAAAATACAGGAAGAAAAGTATTTGTCTGAATTTGGGTTTCTTCTCTTTTCTGTGTTGTGACTAGAGGTTTCAAGCTTTACTCTTAAACAAAATACATAGATGACTCTCAAACAGCTGGCCTACTTAACACTACTATGTAAACATCTGTTCACATTCATGCATGCAAATAAGTACATCAGCTAGTAAGTCTCTTAGGCTCAGCTTAGTCTTTATCAAATCTTCCCAGAAGTCACTGGGGTGGAGGCCAAAAACTGTGAAGGGGGTGGAAAGGGAATTCTTCAACTTTTTTCTTGGAGAACTGGTCCTGGGAGAAAAGCTGAATGATTCAGAATATCAAAACCCACAACTCCCACCTTTTCTCTTTTCCAGTATATTTGTTTTAATGGAAGTGTTCTTCCCTGTCTCTTTGTGGTGGCTTTATACTTTCTCACATATTTTAGCAGCTTGTTACATAAACTGACATTGTGTCAAATTTTTATTCCCCTTTATTCAAGCTGCCTTTTAGAAAGTACCAAGGATCCCAGGCCTGCTCCTGCTGAATTAAATGGGATTCTTGACATTGACTTGAATGGAAACAGGATTAGACCAGCTGTATGCCTTATCAGATATGCAATTCTGTAGCACCTTCTAAAATTCTGCTGAACTTTCCCTTTCAAGCAAATAAAGCAGGTAAACTCATAGGCCATGAAATGTCACTATTACATTTAGACACTTAAACTGAGGGACCTGATGAATTAGCCATCTTCTTGTCAGGCATCTTAGAAAACTGCAGCCCCCAAGGGATTTCCCTTGGCCATTACCACTTATTGCAAAGTCAAAGAGAGAAAGCTAAGGTTATTGTTTTGCCTGTGGAATCAAAATATGCTGAGAGAGCACGTTATTCCCCAGACTTTCAGGTTTATTGCATTTCTAATTCACACCTAAGGTCACCATATGTCAAGTGAGTATGTATTCTGTTACCATAGCTAGTGTCATTATTTTAGCTCTAATGCTAGTCCTACACTAGAACAATACTGTCTTTGAAACAGCATGATTTAGTGCTCATAGTAGAAGACTGGTTTTCTGAATAAGGCACATTGTACAAAAGCAGATGTTCTGGTTCGACCTTTAGGTTGGTCAGAGACTATCCAAAATGATGCAAGTTACTCAATCTCCCTGTACCTTAGTTTTCACACCAAAAGGAACAAAGAACTAAAAGCTCTGACCAAACAAAATAAACAACACTAGTACAGCAACAACCTTTTTTTCTCCATTGAGAGAGTCTAATAAAATGATTCAATCTTTGATTAAATTTCATTCAGCGTTCAGGTGTGAAAACTACCAAGATGTGGTTTGAAATCAGTTTATTGTAGCCTGATAAGAATAGGCCACGATGATTGTACTTTCTTCTGCATAACGTGTTAACGTGGATTTGACCATACAATTGTCGTTTCTTGTCAATTAACTAGTTTTACAGTTAAGCAGTCATAATTGTCCTTTGGGTGTTATCTTAAATACATTAAGAAAGAAGCTGAATGCTTTCACCACATTATAGCTGGGACACTTTTTCAAAGCTAATTTCTATGTCTGTGAATTATTCATAATACACTTCAAACAGGCTCTTCCGGATAAGGTAATTGACCTTGTCTGCATGAAGCACCTACTGCCTTGCCTTGGGATAATTAAATCTATGATGTGGTCCATTATTTAAAAGTAATGTCTTTTCATTAGGTTAGGCAATATATTATCACTCAACTAGTCACCTAATTCAGCATTTAGCGCATTCAAGTTTTCACTGTTTTGCCATGGGTTACACTCATTATAGCAACATCTCACATTAAGTAGCATGGAACAACAGTAAGATGGCATTCTCTGGATTAATGGAAGGAGCATTTAGAGGACTGAAATTTCAAGATCTACCTCTGTAGTTGCAACCTTGACTAGCTATGCCTTATTTCTGTGGGTGAAAACAATAAAAGTGTGTCTATGCAGTAAAATCCTGTGTCATGTCACATGGACCTACTCAGGTCCGAATGACATACCAGGTAACAGTAGCTATGCAAACTCATGTACTGTTCAGTGAAAACAAGTACGTGCTATTGAAAGGTATGCTAAAACATCTATATTGATTTTGCGATCTGAACTAGCTCAGATATTTCTACACAACCTTATTTTGCTGTGTGGAGAAGCCCTTGGCTGGCCTGCCATCCAGGGTGCAATTAGTAATGCTGGCTGCTGCCCAAGGTATCTATTTGTCATTTCAGTCTTCTCACTGAACGCCAAAACTGACTGCTAAGACTCAATACCCTATTACATATTCCTTCAAAAGATGTTGCTCAGTGAAGACCATAGTAACTTGATTTTTTTGCGTGTGCAAGGACTGAAAACCTACTGAGAGAGAACGTTAAACAGTTGAGCACCCAACTCTCTCCTGTGCTCCAGCTACTTTGAACCATTTTAGCAGAATAAAGCAGCTCTGGATCTAGTTTCATCAGTAACTGACAAAGTCCTCCTGCATGGGTAAATTCATGAGTGGCACAGTGATTTGAAGATGCTCCTGCATCAATTTTTTTCTTCTGTCTGCAAGAGATGGCCAGAGATGGTGTTCTAATTTATATTGCGCCACTCCAGCAACCAGGGCTAAAGATGCTTCTCCATCCCCTCTACTTAAATTGTGCAAAATCTTCCTGTCTGTTTCATTACAGGAACACAGCACTGGCTTTTTCAATCAATCAGTGCCAAAGTGTTTAGCCTCTGATTGGTAATACTGCATTAACAAGCTTTGGACAAACATACTCATCATTCTCCTTTATGTAGGAGTATTTTTATAATGTTTCTATAGTTTGTCATTTGTTTTATACTAAAGAGGAAGTTCACAAAAGATGCAATAAATAAGGAGTTAATCCACAATTCTGTTGGCATAAATGAGTACAAGTATGCTGAATCCAATGGAGCTGATCCTGCATATCTTTGAGCTTTGTATTTTTTTCCGTTGAATCATCCAATATTGTAGCTTCTCTTGAACTGTCCATTAGCAAAATGTTATGATTATGTTAGCTATTTTCAGAGCTTTTTAATCATGTTATACAAACACAGTTCAGCCTATGAACTGTTTACCTTGATTAGGTATTGTGCATTCACTTAAAATTATGAAGCATTGTTTTAGAGCAGAAATAAAAACAAGGGCATCAAAAAGATTTCAAGGTGGTAGAGTGAATATTTACACTGAAGACCTTTGGCTGAATTCCTATTTGCATGAATATTCAGGAACAATCTGTTCATGTCTCAGGAACATTTTTGCAAACACAAAAAAATCTCAGTTTTACTGTCCAGGATAACATAAAAAAAAGATTATGAAAATTATCAAAGTGAAGTTGAAATGAAATTGTAGCAAGACAGGGAAAAAAATAGCTGTCATTATCATTTTCCTTCAGCTAAAATAAACTAGCCAAGGTAAGTACTATTTTAGGAAAGATTACCTGCAATTGGGCTGTCTGCTAAATCATATTTCATAACAGTCAACTGCCTTCCTTTGTGTAACCACAGTTGTGTACTCTATATTGATAGCTTCTATCACGGTATTACGGTTATGTTTACCCATTAGCTTTTGCTTTTGTGCCACAACCCAACAACTACAATATTGTAATGGGTCTAATGGTCTGTTTCACTTTGTTCATTTACCTATTAATTTTGGCAATGGCATATTTCATGGAACATAAATTTTATCCTTTGAAAACATGACAACCTGTAGTACAATATGGTCAGGCAGATCCTGGAGCTTTGTACAGAAGTAAAATGAAATGTCCAGGGTGGCGTTTCGGAAAGAACATACCTCCCTCTGGAGGCATCGGTTGTAGATAAGGTGATTACTTCAGCAGTAATAGGACGGAATTATTCACTCAATAAAATTCTGCCTCTATTAAGTAGGTACTTCTAATGTTCTGCAGATTGACTGCTGTCCCTAGCCTGTCTCACAGAGGCAGTAAACAAAATGCAACACTGAATTGCTTTGCCCGAATCCAGAACGTAAGTGTCCACTGGGAAGGAAGTGACCTAGAAAGCAGACACAGCTTTGGATCTGGCGACTCCTGGAAACAAGACTTGGAAATAGGCCCTGAGAAATGCTCACTGCCTGGAGGACCCTCCCCAGAACAGCTACCGACGTTACAGTGGCAAAAAGGACTGCCTAAACTAACTTTTCATAACCAGCAAGGAAGACAAAAGCAGTTGAAACAGGAGACACTACTTCAAAAGGAGACAACTTGCCGGAGAATCCCACCTACCGCTGTAACCTTAGCATTGAGCGATGAGGATGGCTCTATGGGAAGCAGTCTTTAAACTCCCTCAAGCCACCAAAAGAGTTTCATCTGGAAAAAAACTGAGCAACTCTGCTTGAAAGCACTGAGGCAATGGTAGTTAAACAAAAGCTATGGTACATAAAGCCTCTAACTCAGTGGGGAAAAGAGTAACTGAAAGAAGCCTTTGTCCTGCACTAAGACTGAGAAGAACCCATATAACCCAATCAATTACACTTAACCTTCACTTTTCTCTCTTTGTAGCCTATCTTAGCGCGCGCACACACACACACACAGAGCAGTATGCAAACACGTATTTTCTCAAGAAGACAGTATGCTGTACCTCTATCAGTAGATAATTTTATGGATCATACTGACCATTTGAATTGGCAGCTAGTTCATGTTTAAGATAAACCTACCATGTAATTGATGTTACGTTTTCTTCAGAACTACTTTTCAGATTTCTCTTCATTTTTGAGAATGTCCGATCATTGGCTTGGATTCATCAGTAAAACAAACCTATCAGACCTGAATTAGGCTCAGTAATAGAGAATTGAGAAAACAGACTGACAGGAACCATTATCATCATCTCTTTTCTATCAACAAGTGTCACTGCCAACGTTTTGGTTTCATTAAATGACACAGCCTGAACAAAAAGAAGAATAGAAAATGGCTACTGATTGCAGACTAAGCTACTGGGTGTACTTTTCATGCACTATTAATGTTAATATACTGAAATTGCTAGATGCTGTAAATTAGACATGTCATTTTAAATTTTTTAGGCAAACCAAAGATACAGAGAAAGGGGAACATGGAATTAAGTATCCTGGATAAGGAAACAGGCAGCACATGAAACAGACAGGAAACCACTTGAAAAAAATCTAGCACAGCTACAGCTAGTAGGAAGCATACACAGACCTATGAAAGCCTGACTGGTACTGATGGAGTTCAATTAAGTTTACTATTAACATTTTGTTAATGTTTTTGTTTCTACGTTGAGGAGACAGACATTCATGCATCTGGTGCAGTGAGAAAATCTGTACATCTGCATCTTGCTTTAGCCCAAATTAAGATTTCCTCCTAGTACTAGGACCCTTGGAAAGGGCAGGTCAATATTGCACTCTCCTCTCTATTGATTCTAGTGGGCTTTAGATACGAACCCTAGCCTGGTTTTCTACAGAAAGGAAACATAGAGGATCATGCTACATGAATGTTCATGCATGCATGTGTGTCCGTTCCTTCAGAGTATCTTATGGACCACTGGCCAATTTCAAGTACATTTGACAGAGAAATTTGTTCCTACAAGTTTAATGAACCTCCAAAGTAGAAAACAGAAAGATCCTCCTGGTACCCAAGCCGATGGAAAGTTTGCAGTGCAGATTCAGTCCCAGATATCAGAGAATCCATGTAGAAGCTCAACTCCGAAGCACAAAACCATTGGGAAAAAAGCTGAATTTATTCCTCATTGAATGATATTTTAGGCAGAATAAACCAAGAAACAATGTTCTAAACCACCGAAAAAGAAAGTAGCGCAGAATAAATAGCTGAGGCTGCTTGGTTGGAGAGGATGCAGCTCATGAGGCAGAAGCATGAGAACATAGTGTTTGATTGGTTCTAACAGAAACAACTATCTAAAGTGAATTGGAAGCATTGTCTTCAGTTGCTTATCTCTCTCCTTGGAAGAACCTGGACATCTCGCCTGGGTTGAACACATAAGACAGCTACAGTAAGATTATGTGAATCCCATTCTACAACTGCAGGCCTGTTCCTACCAACTCTAACAGGGGCCCTCTCCAAAAACATGGGTGCTCTTTCATAATTACATGGACTCCCCTCTTGCCCTTTACAAAGGGCAACAGGAGGAGTAATTATGATGGGCTCTGTCTAACTAGCATGGCTAAAAACAGCATTATTGCCAATGGTGGGATTAGTTCTAGCATTGAATGAGCATCACTGGGGACCCTGGGAGAACACTCTGCATGCCAGATCATGTTGAAGCTCTGGCTGCTACATCTGGCTATGTTCAGACCCATACTTAGATTCAAGACACCATGGCTAAGCTAACCCTTTCTGAACACATGGTACATATTCTCAGAGGAACTTATCTTTCCTCAAAACATCTATGTACAAGAAAGACAGGACCATCTGCATGGCATCTGAGTGTCTGATAAAGAAATTAGGTTCAAACTCGCACCTCTCCCTTTGGAATCAATTGCTGCAGCAAAGCAAAATACCAGCACTGCCTAGGAGACGAAGAGGAAGAAATTTGAATGCTTCAGAGTGGTGATGCTACGCCTAGGCTACAATGCAGAATCACAGCTTTTCCCTCCTTTCCTGTCTGAATATACCAAACATCCCTTGTAGTGTGATAGGCCCAAAATTATTCCATCGATCAAGCCTTCCTTGCTGAATCACCATTTTGGATGTACTGGTTTTCAGAAAATGAGTGCATTAGTGGGTTCATTGGTGTGTGTGTGTGGGGGGGAATACCTCCAGAGGACAATGTTTTTGTTCTACCATTAGCAGTACAAAAGCAAGGTAAAACAGACAGTTATATAAAACTCACACTTAGCCTGCAAGATTTCAGAGATGCAGATTGGGAAGAAACAGGTTCTTCTTACGGTTCTTTTTTTATGGCTGGACAAACTTGGCCATGGGCTTTAAGGCAGTACTTTCGAAACTGACCTGAAGAGATCTAATTGACTATACTAATTTCAGGAGAGATCAGTAACAACAGCCTCATGCCTCCATTTTTCTCTCTATTAAATACAGGTAAGAAAACTACCTTTAGAGGACTGCAAGATTAATTGGCTAAACCTTTTAAATACTGACGAGAAGAAAGGAGGAAGGAGGAAGGAGAATCTATAAATTTGAGGGAACAAGAGAAAAGTCCCAGACCTCACAATTTTCTTCAGGGACTTCTGAGTTCTGCTCTTGATAGCAAAGGAAGAAGGCTCTTGATATTGCTTTGAGTCCTGGACAGCTCAGGGTGGAACAGCCCTTGGCTAAACCAGTCCCATTAATGTCTGAGTCCTCCTCCTATCAAAGGGGTTTGGAACAAGTTCAAGCTCGAAAGCTTTTTCATTTTTGTTCTCAGTCTTCCTGGCCTAGCAGATATTACAAAAGCCTCTCCAAGGAAAGGTCTAAAAGGCTTGTTTTCTTTCAGGTCACCAGAAATTTTTAGCTACTTGTCAAGTCTCAGATCTAATCCTCCTCTTAATCATTTGGGGTCAGGGGGAAGCAAATTCTCTGTTGCTTTTAGATGCTTCTGAGGTGGGGGAGAGGGGGAGGAGATAGAGAACTTTTTTCCCCTTAAAGATCTTTTCTCCAAGCATACTTGGTTAATCTCAATTTAAAAAAAAAAAAAAAAAGAGAGACATTTAGAAGAGCTATGTTTATGATCCCCTTTATGTCAGATGGTTCGCATAAGCAAAACACTGAACTAAATACTCTTAGGGAAGGCTCTTTTTCCAAAGCTGTTTGAACACCATGCACAAAGCAATCTCAAAATATAGCCTTCAGCCAATCCTCACTGTTGTATTTACCCCATCTCTGTCTTCAAACTTTCAAAAAGAGAAAATAAATTTCCCATAGGCCATCTTCACACCAAGGGTAAAATTACTGGACCTAAGATTTAGGGACAGTGAATCTGGTCCTAATCCAATCTATCCAGAGAAAAATTTGCACTCTCTTTTCTGTGTGCTTACATTTTAGTTTTTCCTAATTACACTATATAATTAAATTATTCTATTGTTCATTCCTTGTACACCCTCATACCATCTCTGTCTTCCTGGAAAGGTCAGAGCAATTAAAGGAAGACCAAAACATGAGAGCTCTGCCCCATTCCTTTGCTCTACCCTATCTGATTTGCAGTAAGAGCATTGCTTTGCACAAGCTTTTTTCCCGAGATCGAGAATGGGAGTCAAATAAACTGAACACCTGCACAGAACTGAGAGATGACAACCCAAAATGCTTTACTATCCTTGAAGAAAGTGTAGATAGAAATGCAAATTACCATTACTTCACTCACATGGCATCAGGATAGATGAGGACAGCTGAAAGAACACTTAGGCTACTGTGATTTATATCTTCCATACTCTGGAATGGGAAAATGTCACTTCATGCACAGGGCCAAATTTGAAGGGAAAATTGGTTTAATGTCAGTAAGACAGTTTGGCTCTAATGGAGCCCACGATGCTCAAAGTAGAACAGCTGAATGAAGCAGACAAATGGGAGCGTGATGAGAACACACTCCCCGCTGGGCCTCTAATAAGGGAGAAGGCACACTTTTTTGCTCAGGCAACAGTACTGCTCTCTTGAATGGTGGACATGTTGCTGTCATAGCTAATGACCCATTACTATAAGGAGCAATGGATTAGCTGTTTATTTCTAATTGCCGTTATTTATTCACTGCTAACAACATGTGGAGTACTGCAAATTAAAAAAGGCTATCACTGCTCATGATCAGGGAATGCTAGTTGTGATACACTGAAAAAATTGCATATTTCTTTCCTGCACATTTTGTGTATGAATAGTTACATGATTGGGTCTCTCAGGTCAGAAGTGTCAGTAGGACACATTTGGTTCTATCATACTTGTGCATTTCATAAAACTATCCAATTCCAAACTCTTATTTTGACAGCACTGAACATAAGATTTCTTCATTGCTGTGCTATAAGCACTTATGTCATCACATTGGTTTCATAGGTTGAGTGAAAGGTAACATCTACTTTATTCCAAATCAGAGGTTCTTTGGGAAGAGAAGTCCCAACCTAACAGATTACAGGGGTTAAGCAAACATATGTCTTCCAGTACCAGTTCACAGCATTGATCTCCTTACAGCACTGCCAATAACAGCTCACAATGACTCTAAGAATGCCTTCAACAAGTCACATAGCTCTCAGATTGTGGAGGAAAAATTTTACACAGACCAGGGATTACGTGCATCCACTCCACTTCCATCTGACTTGAAAGAAAAAAGGAAAAGATGCAAGAATGGCAGAGGTATCTTTGCACAACTGATTGATCACAACAAGGGGAAGCTGCAAGATTGACAAGCCAGTATATGCAGTAAGACTCTGAACACACTTCTCTGCAAACATTCTCATTAAAGAAAAGCACTTGCCTAAGGTAGCTAAATCTTGCTATTCATTGCAAACTTTAAGGCATAAATTCCCACAATACTCCAAGAGAAAGTGGAGCACTCCTTCCCCCCTCTCATTTGGCCTACGACAGAGATAATATCCACATTTTCAAAATCTATAGAACTCACACTTAAGTCAATGAAATTAAGTCTCTCTGAGATCTAGGCCCAAATAACTTGCCTAGAGTGACACAGAAAAACTGTCAGAGCACACATTAAAACTCAGGTCTTCCAGACTCCAAGGTAAAAAACTAACATCTAGGTATACACTTCATTTACCTGGCCTATGTGTCTTCTTTAATATCCTTGGTGCAAGCTTCTTGTGTATTAGAAGAGGTACTTTCCATGTCAGTAAAACACACTGCAGTTATTCAATTTGGACTGACAGATTTGTTCTCTATCTAAGCACCAAGAGGCCTCCCAAAAAAATAGAAGTGCAATTCCAGAATTGCTCCTTAGACTTCAAAAAACATCTATCAAGGAAAATAAAAAAAGAAAGAGACAGACAGACAGACATTTAACCTGGGTTTCAAGGACAGAGTGCATACTTTCTTCCTGATGGGTTAGAAGCTATCCTGGATTTCTTCCAAGGTCTTTCTCATTGCTTGCTCTCTTAGCTGTGTTGCAATCTCAGGAAAGCACAACAGGACAAGAGGAGGTGCAATCCCTCCTCCCTCCCTCCCTCCCTCCCTGCATTCATTCCTTGGCAGCTATAGCACACTTAACCCCATTGTCAGTCACAGGGGATCATATATGGGGAGGAAAAGGGTCCCAAATTGGGCTAATGATATTTCCATTACTCACAGATGCATGAATGCTGGATGCCAAGTTACCTTCCCCATGCAGCAGGTTTCTTATTCTGCTCACACCACCTGCTTTTTAATCAACCGCACATTGCTAACAATATACCATCTTTTAAAATGGCCCCTAAATCTCTCCCTACATACACAGCACTGACAGACCTTGATGTTACATTGTTACAGTGAACGCCATTCAAATGTCTAAAAATAGCACAGATTATCTAAAACGGTGCTTGAGAGAAGCTGTTAGCACTGCCACTGCAGGGAGGGGAGACACAAGGTGAGGTGGTGGAATTGTAGATGGCTGGTCAATCACCCTCAAGGAGAAGATCCTAATTACCCAGGAATAATTACACCATACAATCTACATCTGTCGCCCATCAACCACTGTCCTTAAAATGAGCCACTTTTTGAGGGCAGACTGCCCTGTTCTACACTATATTGTACAACAACAAATGTCTCTGGGTAACACAATAACAATTTAAAATACCTGAAATACTAAAGTGGAAATTATATTTGTAAGGGATAGAATAATAGTGAGCAAAGACCCAATGGTAAATGACTGCTTGCTATAGGCCATTTTATACCACCTCAGTGCATCTATGTAAAAAAAAATCATCAGAACCCAGAACCAACACTCCTTTCTCCTCAAAGATTTATACTGCTCTAGAAAGCGGTATGCCCACTACCTAAAACCTTGGTGCAATCACACCTGAAACACTGTGAGTCACTTCCAGTCTCTATATCTCAAGAAAAAAACAGTGGAACTAGAGAAGATTCAGAGGAGGGCAACTAAAAGGATTATAAAAACAGTGGATAAGTGGATAAACATCCTGCAGTACCAAAACTAAAAGGAACAGGTAATAGCACAAACTCTAACATCTCTAAAGAGCAATTGTGGATGCTGGGAATGTGCTGAGGGATGTGCTTAAGGCACCTAGACTTGTATGCTCTACCTAAACTGCTGCTCTCCAATTGCCACTGCTGGTAGTAGGACCCTAGGCAAGAGGGACCAGTGGTCTGACCCAGCAGAACATTTCTTAGCTTCTTATGCTCTTACATCACTAGAAGTCTCATATGGAAGGGGGCAACGTGGATAAAAAGCTCTAGCAACAATACAGTTCAAAGAGAAAACACCACTGAACTGCCTTCAGCAGCAAGAATTAAGCCTAAACTGCAGTCTAAATTCAGAGAAATTAGGCCACGTGCCCTGCTGCCAGGTAGCACTACGTCTTCTCCCCCAGCCTGGTGATGGAGGTGTAAAACACAAAGGCAGTGAGTCTCCAGCAAGGTCAAATGCCTATGTCTGGTAAACAAGTCACTGAGCTGGAGAAAGTGCATGGCACAGCTCTGCACTGAGAAAGGCTTTCACTGGGCGGGAGAGGAGGAGGTGGAAGCCCTGTGCGCAAGTCCTACAGTACATGGGCCCTCAAGAAGATGAGGAAGAAGTTCAGGGAAGAGGTGTACAGTTTATCATGGGCATTTGAAATCAACACTTGAAGTGACATGGTGCAGGAGAAATTCTACTGGAAAGAGAAAAATATAAGGAAGAATAAAGAAAAAAAACCCAGACATTCTTATTTCTTTGATTTTGCTCTTGGACTGATCTTTTCTCAGTCCCTGCCTACACAAATGTACTGTGAGCTTAACAGACTGTCAGCTGAGGAATGTAAAGCAAGCTATCCTGCTGATACAGCCGTCACTGTGTTAAGTCCTGGATATGGTGGATGTGAGGTAGCTTCACTAATGTTAAGCCTTTGAGTGTGCCACTGTGAATCTATTGCTACTAGAAACCTGAGCAAATTCAGTCAGGGCTGAGGGTTTGTTCAATTAATGTATGTTTTCATATCTTCAAACATCCTGTCTGTTAACAGTGTAATTAAACACACATGTGCACACATGCACTTACCCTTGTACACATACTCTTCTCCTATGTATTACCTGAGATGTTCCAAATGGAACAGAAATGAGAGTTCCAGGGGCCTAAATGTCTTCTCAATTTTCCAGAATACAGAGGGCGCATTTAGAGGTATTCCAAGCTTCCTTCCCACACTCCTACTGTCTTACAAGCTCCTGTTGGTCCTCATCAGATGTACTGTTCTTCAAAGGATGAGGCAGTAGTAAAGTCTTCAGTCTCTTGCTAAGAGTGTGGATGACTTTCCCAATTAATGCGAACTGTCATATTTGCTCTCATTATGTGGGTGTCTCTCCAATAGAGATGGGAAAGTCACAAGAGACTTCCAATTACTGATCATAAGTTTCATTTGCCCAGCACCATGAAAAAGCCAGTTTTCCTTTGACATCTATTCTGATGTTCACAAACTCCTTAAAATCTAGGTGCTGGCAGAGATGTACAAAAATGCAGTTCAGGGCAATTTAATTTTAGTTTTCAAAGACATGTTTGCAGTTAAGCTGTAGCATGACAGTGAGAACTGATAAGGCTGTTCCAGACGACAGGAGGTGGAGGTGAGTAAGCTCCTTTGCCAACTGCCAGATTGCATGTCTGACATGTTGCAGATGTAAAACCAAGTAACTCAATGGGGAGACTGCTGAATTACATCCACTGGGGATGTGCCTATGTATTCAGGGCAAGGGAAAGAGCAGAAAGACAAATTCCTTGATATAAACTGGAGCAATTTTTTGCAAGCCAAGAGCCTCCTTTGGTTTCTCTCTGAGGCAGCCTAGAGAGCTATGCCTGTCCCTGTGCCTAGGCACATGATTCCCCTGCCAAGTCAAAGCTGTGAAAGCAAAAATTGCTATGTAACAGCATGCAGCTTTGCTGGAGAGCAAAGTTGCAAAAGGAAAGAAAAATCTCTTTATTGCTTCTCTGTGAAACATGATAGTGTTTAGATCCTAAAGGCAAGGATTTGGGAGTTTGGTGCTATCAGCTGAGATATCCTAATCATATGTTCCATCTCCTCAGAAAAAAAGAAATAAGAACAAAACCCCAACCTGGAAGAAGCTCAGAACTGGATTAGATCCCTTGCAGGGAGCAGAACTTTCATCGCTCTGTCAAGATCAGATAATGCTTCTGGGAAATGTCTTTCTGTCATCTGGTATGTGCTACCACTGGGCTCAGTCCAGAGGTATTAATGAGCTGTGATATTCAGCAGGCTGGATTAGGTGATGTAATGTTTCCTGCTGACCTATGAATGCAACATAGTCATCAACTAATATGTGTGCATTTGTATGCTGACTTCTAAACAAAGATCTCAAAAGTCATTCATAACCATAATTAAATACTATGATACCCTTCCAACACAGAAAACAATCTTTCAGGCATCCAAAAGCCTAGGCAAATCAAGAAACAAAACCCAACAGTCTTGTTTTTTTTCTGTTGCTTTGACTCTCAGATCATACTCCCTCCAATTACATCTCTGTGTAAACAATATAGATGAGAACCTTCTGCAGTGAGCCCTGCAATATGTCCTAGAGTTATTCATGCTTGTAGTTCATCTTCAAGTTTAGCATTGGAAATTCTTAAAATCGTAGCACTCTTCAAGATCTATAGAGTGTTCGGCATCACTGGTCCTCTAAGATCTTCTATAATACAGAAGCAGTTCACCTCAATTAATAGAGCTATGTAAGATTATGGGGGGAGGGGGTGAAGCCTTTCTACTATTTAAAAATGCTTATAACTCAGCTAAGAACAAGTTGTCTCCCAAACCTTGTCCTTTCAAGAGCTGAAGCAATTTATTTTTGAGTGTGTTCCATGTCTTCCCAAAGTTATAGCCTTAGGCTACTAAGAGAGTTCAGGATGACCAATTCCAATGTAATTAAAAACCACACAAAAGGAAGAACAGAGAGAGGGAAAAATAAGACAGTGTTAGCCACATGCACAGCACTGGACTGTAATTTTTCTGATTTATGAGCTGGAGCTGTATTAAAGAGTTATGAGTTGTGCAATTCTTGCCTAGTCAACTGTTAAGATGAGTAGTAACAGAGCACCTGGCCATGCAAGCCAGGAAGCTGGGCTGCAAAACCCCCCATCCCCAGAGCCCCCCTCTGAGGACCACCATCACTGCTTCGAACCTGCACAGCCAGAGAAGCAGCTGCCCCTTGGGTATTTTCTTAGCAAGCCTGCCACTTGGTAGGTGGCTTTAGCCCTGAACCAGGATGGTTTATAGTCTACTGTTAATTTAGAAAAGATTATTATTAGTAGTAGTATTTTAGGAGAAATGGATTTGGATCCTTAAGAAGTGTCCCTAGTTTTATTCAGGTACCACATATATCTCAGTGTTCATTCATAATGTACCTTTACATGTGTGTGACCAAACAATTCACAAAAATGCAGCAGCCAGCAATCACTGAAAGTATAAGAAATACTTCCCCCTCTTTATGAAAAGTTAAGCCTATGTTTTGTTTTCTCCTTTGTGCTCTGCACTAGATGCTGATACTAACATTTATTTCTTTAAAAAACGATTAGCAATATAAACAGTTCATGGCCAGTACATTCTGCTTTTAACAACAACAACAACAACAAAAACTCACAGGTTTTACAAATAATACCTTCTGATATTAACAAAAGACATAACTCACAGGTTTTAAAAGTAAACTGGCTGTAAGGCATCTTATTACTGGATCCATAAATATTCAGCATTATAGTAATCTTGCTGAAACCCATCAGATTTTTGATATATCTCATTGGAAGTGTATTTTTAACACAACAGGAACTCCCATTCCAAACTCCCCTTAAGGCTTTCCACGGGATTTCTTCTAATCTGCTAACAAATCTAAGACTTGCTAATAATCAAAGAATCAGTCAAGCACCAGGACAACATGGACGTAACAAGCAATCAGATGAGACTTTCCAGATATTCAGACACCTGCCCTTAACAGTGTTCGTTGCCCTGGATAAGCAAACGTAAAATCCTGACCCCAACAGAGGGCCGTATGGAAGGCAGCTGTCTTCAGCATCCACCGGAGATTTGCCACCACAGAGAGAGACAAAGCATTCAGACTCTCTGCTTACCTGTGCCCCTACGTTATATCATGGTGAAAAAAATTGTTCCTTCTATCAGGAGGAGAAAATTAGCTTTGCCCAAGCAACTGTACTACCAAGCACCTAAACATCTTATTTACAACTCTAAGACTCGGAAGAGGGTACACCCTTCCTGTCCAGAAATGTCATAAACGTCTGGAGCCATCTGGGTGCTTTCTATTTTTAATAACAGTTAAAAACTATAGATGAATAAAAATGTCCATTTAATGTCAGCTAAATCAAGCTTTTGTGGTTTCCACATGATACTTTCCATTGTAAAAGCTTTCAGACCCTTTGCATGTGTGAACTTGCACAGTGGAAACTCCACCGCAGAGCTCTTTCTGTCTCATGCCAGGAGACACCTACAGCACAGTGGCATCCCAGAAAGTAAAAGCCTTTTCACTCTATCCTGTATTGCTATTTTAGTGTATTTTTTTCTCCTCAGTCGCAGTGCAGCCTGCGTCTGCTGTATAATCAATAACAGTTAACAAAGAAAGGTTTGGGATTGTGGCACTTACTCGGGGTGTTCAGGAGACGTGACTTTTTGCAGTGGTAAGCTGCCTCTTGCTCACAGTACTCTGCACTGTTTATCATGGCTTCAAGCTGCTCCGTGCTGCTATTGTAGTTAAAGGACATGGTATACGGTTTCTCTGGATCAGCTCCGTGGACTCTGGTTAGCTCTGTGTTGTTGTGCTGCACTGCAGTCCAGATCTTATCTTCTGTAAAATGAAAAAAGATTGAACAGGAAGTTAACAGCAAAAAACTTTCAAAATGCAGGGGAAAAAACCAATCAACATCTAAAGCTTTACTGCATTGGAGACAGGATCGGCTTGACCATGGACTCTTAAATGGCTGCTCTGTGATGAAGAACTGTTGCAGATCAGTCTAGTCCATGTAGCTGTTTCTCCCTGAACCAACTAGAGCAAACACTGCAAAGCCTGCAGAGCCAGAGATAAACTATAAGCTTCCTGAAAAACATGGGAGATGTTAAACATTCTCTATTGCTAGGCATCGGGAACAAATTAGATGCATTTCAGCTGGCTCTAGCCTGAAGAGAAATGACTTAATAGTATGGCTCAGGTTGATAACGTTCATCTTTTGCAAACTTATCTTGGCCTTAGAGCACAGCCCACTCTGCTATAGTAACAAATGGTAATGATGGACTGCAGCTGATGAGCTCACACAAACTTACCACAAACAGACCTCTTGTCAGAAAGCCAAAATTCAGGATTTGCTCTTATTGCCCAGTTAGAAATCGTATCACCCATTTTACTCAACACTTGTATTTTTCTACATATAAGCCAAGTGGTGCTCTACTTGGATGATGGTGCAGAACAAATATGATTCAGCATCTGCATTTAACCACAAATTTTGACATTCTTCCATACTGGGGACCCCATTCTCATTTCCTTCATTGCATTTCCTGGCAGAGCAAGGGATTTCTCAGGCCACAGGAAGCAGATCCTAGGCATAAGGGCAATCTGCACTTGACTGTAACAACCCAGAGTTCAGGGCCAGAGTCAATGTTGGCATAGTAAGAACAACAACACAATTAGAAGCAATTAAGTGAACAGGGAGCCTATTTGCTGGCTGGTTCTAGTGTGAGAGCAGGGGCAAGATAACAAGGACAGACTGAGCAGGCAACCAGTAGAACTGACCCAGAGTAAAGGCCAGACTCCATAATGAGCATTCACAGGACTGAGCCCTACACATGCTCCACGATGTTATTAAGAGTTACATCCAGCAAATTCGCTCTTCATCAGAAAAGGACTCTACTTGCCCAGGGAGGACAAGTCAAAAATAAAAGGAAGCAAATTTTAACCATTTGAGAGTTAATTTTCAGTCTCATTTTCAGAAACCTATGTACAGCAATAGAGAAAGAAGCAAGATCTGGATGACCGAGATTTCTTGTTATTCATGCTTCAGCAGGGGAACCCTGTACAATGCCAAACTGGATATTTTCTAAATTGATCTTAATACTGTGCATTTAAGTATTCAGATAGTTTTACTGTCAGATTATCTGGTCTGAGTTCTTGCACAGCACTAGCTTTACAGTTACTCCCTGATACACTAGCATGACGAGCCCAACAGCTTTATGGATGCTATCATGTGTGGTAGTCACACAATACTCACAAATCAGGTAGGTAGTAAATTATTTTTGTTGAGCTACAAATATTACACAGATCATTGAGATAGAATTCCAGTAGATGTATAAAAAAACCTTAAGGGCTATCTTTGCAGAGCCATTCAGATAATTTAATGCATTTTCTTTATAGAGGCTTTCAGATGACAGGCAAGTAACAACCAGTATCTGGAGAGCCTAAACCACTAAAAGAGGTCTGTTCCAAGACCTGGCTGCAAGTTAAGGCAACGTTACTTTCCCAGTATATTTATGGCAAGATCTAGAACTTCTAAAAGTGTAAGGACAGTTTATGCTCAGCATGCCATACATTCACACACAAGGCTCTCATCATTTCTGTGATGATGGACAGAAACAATTGGCTTATAGATCTATAATTTTGTGATTCCTATTGAATTCAGGATGTTGCTTGTGGATCCTTCAGGCTGAGCTGGACTTTGATAACTGAAACACTGGTGCAATGTGTGATACGTAAAAGTTGGATAAAAACTGCCAGAAATACTACAAATTTATTGCTTTGTAAAACTTGTCCCAATGCTTGTAATCACAGTCAACACTGTCACACAATATAGTAATAGCCTGCGCTGGCCAGCACAATATATTGTGTCCAACACAATATAATTAAACAACTTCATAACACACATCTTGTACATCTAAAAGTATCAATTCTTATCAGCCAGAGCCTCTCCTTTTTTCCTTGTAGTCTCAGGGATTGATGTGACTAGAGTGGATTTTTCAAAAGCAGCTGAGTGTGATCTAGCTTTGCTCTCACTGGAGTTGGTGGAAGCTAAACTTCTGCCTTCACTGAAAGACCTACTATAAAGGCAAACATTAAGTTGTTGATACTATGAACGAGCTGTAAAAACAAGAGGAAATGGAACTGACTGGTTGTTAGAGATGCTGGACAGGCAATCAGAAGCTCCTCCATTGAAAGTTATTAATACACTTTTGACAAACTGTAATAAAATGAGTGCAGCTCACAATAGTAGCTGTACTACTGCTCAGGAAGTGCAACAAGCCTAACAGTGGAGTTTCATAGTGCTTAACGCTACTGTGCTTTCCCAGCTTTACACTTCTCTATCAGGAAATGTATTGTGTGGGTACCTGATAAAATTAAAATCATCATGAATTGATAATTTAGAAGTGCAAAATTAAAGCAAAGGATGATTTAGGAAAAACTTATAAAAAGTACCATAGCATGACACAGTCTTCCCAAGCAGTGTTGGAGATGTAATTAATTGAAATGTTTGAAATAAGGCTGGACAAGGCATCAGCAAACATACTGTCAGGGACACGCATTCATTGACAAGTGTACCGAACAGACAATCAGACAGGTCTTTCTCTTATCTTCCTCTGTGATCATTCATTAATTTCTATTCGTCTTGTTGCCATTAAGGCTAATTGAGATGTCCCTCTGGGACCTGAACTTTGGCATTCAAGGCCTCCTTTTCTACCCAGGATCTTGTGGCAATAAGAAGTTAACTGCAGATTTTTCATCCTCAAGTTTGCAAGAGGAAAGGAAAAGCAAATTGAATTTCTCTCGGTACTGAATATAACTACAATTTAGCAAATAACTCCGAACAGAGAGGATGAAAATGTAGTAGTGGAAAGGAAGAATTTCACAGTTACATTTCAGACATTTCCTAATCTACACATGCCCCACCTATTATGGTTATTACTTTTACTAATCAGATCTGTGTTTTGCTGGTCACTTCAGAGATTCCTTTTGTATTCTACCTTTAAGGTAAAGACAACTATCAGCAAAGCTCCTCAGAAAATATATACATTTGGCTCACTGACCTAGTGAAAGGACAGTCACAACCACCAGCAAACATACATCTGGGTACGCAGAAGCTACTGCTATTCAAAAAGTTCCTTTCTTTTCCTTGTGGAAAAAGCTAGTGTAGAAAGAACACAGAGAAACCACATCTACTCCTTTTCTTATTCTTTCTAAGCAATGAAACAAAGAAGGAGTCTGAAAGGAAGTGTTCAGGTTGGAAAGGCAGCCCAGCACATTGCAGTTGTACAACAAAAGAGATGGTTAATGTTAGAGGAGGGAAAGGAAGAGAGATTTATTCAAAGATCTCAGCACCTTTCCATCTCATCCATACTTCTTCCTTCTTCATAGGGGAAGAACAAGTATTTCCATCTTACAACAAGGTACCTCAGATGTGGAGGGACTATGTAATATGCACAAAGCTACACATAACCTGCTAGAAAAATAAGGAATACATTACAATAAAAATAGAGAACGTTCCATCTTTCAAAAGGCATAGTCAAACATGACTTGAGATGAAGTCAAAATAACTTGAAAAGTTACCACGTTTCAGCTTTTACCAGCCACCCTGTGGCTTAAATGCAGCAAATGAGGCTGAAAATGATTTAAGCCTCATCTTGCAATGGAACAGTGTGGGGGGAGCCAGCATTGCTCACTACCATGTCTCAGCTGACTGGGGGAGGAATAACTGACAGCTGAAGGGTAATATATTCTTGAACCATTCCAAGAGAAGACCAAGACAATGTCCACCTATGTCCATAGATCAGAAAACAACACAAAGTAAATCTAACCTTTCATTCCAAAACCCTTACCACTTAGGCCAACTCTTAGGCTTTATTCAAGCACTGTATCCTCCATCTCACACCCGGCAGTATAAGGAAAAACACACTGTGACATGTTTCCAGCAGACTGCACAGCTTGCCGTTCTAACTCTTCTCTATTTGTTTGGACAGTTTCTATACAAGCTCATACTATTTGCACAAATTCACTTGTACAAATTTTAGCTAAGGCTGCTCCCAAAATAGAGCTGTCCGCCTCAGAATGATGGCAAGGAATTATCCTCCTGCAGCTCAATCAGTGTGTACTCTGAAGCCTACCAACAATAATCTGGGAGCTTGCATTTCAGGAGTGCTCCAGGACCTGCAATAGCAATCATGCAGCTGCAGTCTGGACATGCACACAGATCAGTCCTGTTAGAAAGCAGTGAACAGCTGTCTGCAGCTTAGCTCCCTGACTTGCATATATAAAAGTGCTGGCATGCCTCTGCAAAAATTATGCCTATGTCTTTGAAAATGGGGCTACAAACACTGTACCTATTTCACTCTGGGAAATGCTTCTAAAAATATATTTCTTATTTTTGCTTTTGTTTCCGTTGTATTTTTAGGGGGTGATATTCTGCAATCATAGGTGCAAAACGAATTGAGTGTCAGTAGCTCTAGTCATTCCGATGTCTGGAAGCTGCTAAACTAGGTAGATAAGGCTCTATTTCCTTTATTTCAACAAAAAGGTTATCATTATCTTTTTATGTTTGTCCATGTTATACATTTTTTCCCCTGTTTACTCAACTTGATGAGCTCTCTTTGCACTTGTGAATTTACAATGAGAATGAAAAAGCTGTCCTCTAGGCAAAGGTCACTGTTTATTTTTACCTTCTATTATTCCGCCTTATTATTTTATTACTTTCTCAGCTTGGTAAAATTTCAAACCACACACAAGCTGAAAGTCAGTCAAAACCCAGTGGGAGAGGGTAGCCACATCTTCTACTGTATAACCTAAAATACTTAAATGCAGCCTTGAGAAGCAGATTTCCTAAATGCTTGTTAAATTGTTTCATAATTCAAAGGTGACAATGCTTTAATTTCAGGGTAATGCTACAGCTTTATGACTTCGCAGTTTTATTTAATGGCCCAATTTACTAGGATATTATGCTGCCTGTATTTGGTCCTAGGAGATGTTTTTACAGCATGGGACTGCAATGCATTCAGCACATTTCAGACTCTCTGTTTAGCCTCACCCATAGTTCTACCATCTCGCTGGAAGCCTCCAAGTTGCTTTTGACGGCACACAAATTAAATTGTGGGAAATTAGAGCAGCTGGAAAACTGGCTTTCAATGAGTTCTGTATTGTCTAATTCTCATTTTTATTCTTCAACTTGAAATATCTCTGTGGAGCACATTTCACCCATACAAACTGCATCACTCCTTTGTGATTTAGGAGGTTTGTCACAAAACAAGATTATTCAGACTGATTAAATTGCCAACAAGCCAAACATACGGTAAACGCTACATGAGAGAGAGAAAAATTGCTCTGAGAGCTCATATGATGCATTTGTTTCATGGTGCTCTACACTGAATGCCAAATATTGTCCTGAAAGCTGTACCTATAACTACAGGGAGTATTAACCACACAAAAGACAGACTCTTTAACACTGTATTGTTTTAAGCTGTAGTGGCAGTTTAACCCAGCTGCTGTTATACTCCTCAAAGAGGATGAAAAGACAATTTCTTAGAAGCAAACAGCTTTAATTGACTAATTCCAAGGAGGTGTTTTCTGCATCTGCTATTCAACCTACCCATTTTTAAAATTTTTTTTCTACCTCTCGTTTTCTCTTCTGCTAGCTGACCCAGTGCTGTGCGCTTTTGCAGCTTGCTTTGTGCTCATCAGCCTCCTTCTAGCCTATGATTCATCTGTCGATACTTCAAGCGGGCGTCTGAGTGCTGCAACGCATTTCCATGGAAACAATTCTGTGTGGGCTCCCGTCCCCCACCAAGCCCTGCGTGGAGCCCCCTCCCCAACAGGCTTGTGCCTGCAGGGGTACGTTCTCCAGGGACATATAGACAGTAGCAACCCCTTCTGGCATTACCAGGAAGGCACTGGCCTTGCGATGAGGCAGCCAATACTGCCTGAGACCCGGGACGGACGAAAGAGATGCACTCCTGACTCCCTCCATGCTCTGGACACAAAGTTTCCTCACCATCAGCCCCAGGCTCGAGGTGTCCTTGTCAGCAGAATAGCCAGGACGGGTTGCTCTGGTCGCTCCAAGCAAGTTTTCTCTTCTGTGACCACTTATACCCTCATCCTTGAATGCTGTAATGAAGCCCAGAGGTGGCAACCATCGCCCTGCCAGCCTCCTGCTTGATATCATCCCTTCTCATATTTCCTCTAATACAGGATATCTACGAGCAGGGAGAACTACTCCTCTCCAAAAATTGAGGAGGCCATCACTGAACTATTTCCTCGTGCAAAACAGATACTTCTCCTTCACAGCCACACTCTCTGTACTGCTGACAACAGTTCAGTCCTCCTCCATGCAGGCTTCTTTCTCTAAGGTGAGATGCAATAGCCTAAACAGCTGCATCTTCTGCCATTTTTGATGCCTTCCTATAGCTTAGATCTCTACATGAGCCTGGTAGAGAAGAAATGGAGCCTGCAGGACCCTGCCATCTTCTTGGAGGGGCGGCAGGAGGCCGGGCAGGATGGCTGAAGGTTTCTGACATGGCATCAGACACCTGCCTCTAAGGCAATTGCATCCCACCCTGGTAACTGATACAGCTGGAGTGATTCTGAGCACACCGCAGCCTACCGCTCATTGCTGAGCACTGCGAACGTGGGAGGAGACTGATTAAGTTGCAGTAACCCTTGATTGATTGAAGTAAAGGTTAGGGGAAAACATCTGTTACACTTCTATATTCTCCAACTTTGGTGGAGGCCTCTTGCACATGTGACAGCGAAGGCGGCCTGCATGACTTCTCCTGTAACGCTTATTGGAAGCGCAGCGATTTCACCAGGCAGAGCTTGCTGAAAGTGGCAATGCAGCTACTGAGGGCTTAGTGTCTTTGACATAATACAAACATTAAATGATGCTTTTCGTTTTATAAAGTTCTGGAATATTTAATGAAAATTCAAAACAGAAACATATAAATTGTCAGAACTGGAGCATGCCATGAGAGCGACAGTGTTTGAGGGGATAAATTGCAAATCTTTATGGCGTGTCTTTAATCTAAGCAGTGCTAAATAATTACCAAAGGATTCCCATTCATTGTTTTTCCCCAGTGATAAAGTCAATCAAAATTACAGACAGTAAGTTGAGAAGTACATTCAAAAAAAATCAGGCACTCCAGAAACTTCCTGAAGAAGTTCAAAGCCATGAAATCTAAGCTGGCTCGCTTTGAGAACCCAAAGGAGTTTCACCATATAAGCTCTTGTCCTGCAGTGCTGTAGACGCAGGTAATAAAATCAGAGTGCAGAGCATGACCTCCTGTTCCTCCTTTCTGCCGTTGCTTTAGCCTAACCGATGTCAGCCATCCTTTCCCTGTGAGAGTCTGACATGTCCACAGGAAATTTAATAGGGGTTAAATCACAAGGTGACTTCTATGTTACTGTAACTGCCATAAAAAGTAAAAGGAGGTGACTATTTCTTATGGAAAAATAGATTAGTAAATTATATAAACTGATAAACTGAGATTTCTGAGAGAAAAAAAAGGGAAAGATGGATGTCAGGGAGAGTAACACCATGTGTTCAATGATTACGTTGTGAGCATCACTGGGGATCCCTGTCGTGGATGGGGATTGAAGCCTGGCCAGCTCTGCTTTGTAGCAGACCATCTCTTGCTACTCTCAGCCAGTCAAGCTGAATTGCTACAATATTTCCCTCAAATAGCTCACCAAAAATTCTGCTATAACTGGGGCTATTCAGACACTTTATGTATTTAGCTTAAGCTATGCATATAACTTGTATCCTCCTGAATTCAGCCCTAACTGTTAACATGCCATTGAATATGTACTCTGTGGAGCAATAAAAGTCTGGATCATTGTTAGCTGAATGAAGAAAAAAGGCTAAAGGCAATTTGATAAAGAAATTGCAAATATCACTTTGGTTGGCAATCTCCTTCTGCTTCTGTTAGAATCCCCTATTATAACTGTGATTTAAACACAGTTTCTATACAGTATTTGGAGACAGAGAAAATAAAGCTTTACTTCTCTTGCACCAGAAAAATAAGGCAGTATTTGCATTTTGACAGGAGACTGCAAAAACAGAGATGATCTGCAATAAGGAAAAATATGTTTTGTTTCATTAATGGGGTTTTTCATTATGGCAGTTTCAAAAACAGATTTTGGATTAGTAGCAAGAGCTGGGATAAGAACTCATCTTTTCCTGATCTGCACCTGTGGAGGCAAAACAAAAATAAAAACAAAACAAAAAATAAAAACAAAAAAAAAACCAAAAAATTCCTTGGAGGAAGGGATAAATACCTGGCCAAGATAAAATTAAGCATTGATCTTGTCATAGCAACTTCTAGGCATTATTGATTTGATGGCCAAGGGTCTCCGTACAGTAAAACTGCATCAGTAAAAATGCAGTTAGGCAACAGAAGGTCTTCGTGTATTGTAAGAAAATTTTTCAGAGAGCAGGGTTAAAAAGTATGCTGGGGAGGTGAGCACAGGTCATTATAAACATTTTCCACCGTAGGGAAGCAAAACAAGTACATGGATGCAGACCACGTGTACAGACACTGCGCTAGAGAATATCGTTACTAGTGTCTAAGTAGTACTAGGGACAGATCAATAGACTTCTCGGCAAGGAGGAGAAAAAAATAAGCCTCACAAGAACATAAGGACTAGCAGACTAGAGTTTCAGATGGTCCATTAGCCATTTTCTGATATTGATTGTTATCAGCCACTTTAGCGGCAAGTGCAGATTAATTCAATTGGGCTAATTATCAAACAATCAGCCTACAGGGAAAATTTCTTTCCCAGCCCTAGTTGTTGTTTATTGCTCTGAAACACGACCGGATACATCCTCTATGTACCTAATGCAAGAAGATGTGGGTCAAGAGCACCGTGAATGATGGAAGAACCCAGATAAGGCAAACACAGCTGGTCCCTGTTTCAGGCTGCTTCCACGTGGCTGGCCCTGGAAAGAGGCCAGCTGCATTCCCACAGTGCTGAACATAACTATCCCAAATTAATAATCCCTACAGGGACCCACACAAATCCTCATGACATCTCTCATATAGTATATCGTCCTACTCAATCTACTCACGGACTGGGCACATATGCTTGTTTCTCTGCCCCCACGCACACACATATTTATTGTCTATTATAATTGATGAATTTCCCTGTGAACATTACTTTGCTTTGTGTTTAATGGGTATGTAAGGTGATAAAAACTTCATGTTAATAAGGTGCTTTTTTTTCCTACTAGTTTTGAGTTTGTGGTCCTTAATTGTCATTGAACTGTCTCTCTACTCCTATTGTAAGAAAATGTAAATGAGAGTATCTGAACATCACTGCTGTCAATAAGGCCCATCCTAATCTAAATAGCCATGATTTGTTTATTTTTAGCTTCTCTTTGCACAGATATCTTTCTAATTAGGTACTTTACTGTTCCCTATGACTTCCCTTTTCAAACATTTATTACAACGTTGCAGGAAATTAACAGCCTTTGAGGCAAGGCCGCTTCTAGTACCTCACATACTCTTCTCCATTTCTGATCAACTTAAATAATAGTATGCCATCCACAGTTTTTGTCACCTTGCTTTTTCAGTCACTTCTTCGGTCAATGAATAAAATACATTTATCCATTCTGGTACCAGCAGATATCCTGTGAAACACTACTGTTAAATTCATTGCCATACTGAAAATTGACTTTATATTTCTCTTCTTTTAGGTCTTTTTCCCTTTCAAAATCCCCTTTCCCCTATTTCCCTCTCCCTCTTTGTCTTTGTATGACTGCCCAACTCCCTCTCAACACACACACACTCACAATTCTGTGCTTTCTTCATAATTTCAGTTCAGCACTGGGCTATCAATGTTGACAGGCTGCAAAGAAGTCACTGGGAATATAGAGATAATAAATTAACTTGTAATGTTGATGCTTCTCCATATCCATCTCACATATGGGATGCCTATAACCAGAAACCAATGTTTGCAAAAGCAGTTGTTAGTCTGCCCTGGTTAATAACTGGTTATGGACAAGAGCCCTATCTGTTCAATTAAACAGATAAAAATTATAAACAGCTTTAAATACAAGTGAACATTAAGGAATAACGCTGTTCTCTAAATGCAATGATGCCGCTCATTGCTGATGATGATTTCTTTTTTGAATTCATCTTCATAGATACAAGGTACTGCAATTCCCAGAAGTCATGAGCTCATTGCACCTCTACTTTTAAAAGCACTAAATGAGTCATTTCCCAAATTTTCTATTCCGCATCTAAATTCTTCAGCCTGTACGTGTTTTGGGCATAAAGAGGTTACCTCTTCTTGAACTGCATAAAAAAATAAGAACTGCCTGCCTGAGTACAACCAAAGCTTCATTTGGCTCTGGAGCCAGTCTCTACCTTAGAGTAAGAGCAGGTACTTGGGAAAGCGAGGGAGGGCAAAATGTTGCCTTGGAGCTTGCTCCTGTTTTCCAGCTCACAGCTACATGAGCTGCTTATTGCATCCAAGCCTCCATGTTTAAAAGTACCTTCTGAATCTATCAGACATTTTTTTTTTTCTAGTCTGTTTTTCACCCTGGTGATACATTGGCCTCCATGATATCCTGAGCCAGTAAGTTTGAAGTTAAATTACGCACCACATCAAGAAGAAAAAAACAAACAATAAAATTCTGCTTCTCGATAATTCAATTGTCCCTTAGCTCCTATATTGTGAAAAAGAATCAATCCCTATTTGTTTTCTCTATGCCACTTAGGATTTCCGTGCATTCCTGAGACAGTTCCCCTCAGCCGCCTCTTTAATCTGTTTAGTCTGTCCATGCGTGGAAGCTATCTGCACTCCTGATCAGCGGTGCTGCCTTCCTATGGACTTTTTCTAGTTTTACCCCTTCCTTCGCCTCAGGAGACAAGGACTGGATGTGACATTCACAGTAGGTATGCTATGGATTTATGCCATTGCACGATAAGGTTGTCTGTTTCTACTCTGTTGCTTCCCTAATATAACAACATATAATTTCCTTTTTTGACTTCCCTTGAGCATTGATATTTTCAGAAAACTATGCAGAACTCTCATCTGAAAGGAACAAGTTCAGAATTCATCCCCATGTATGTAAAGTTAAGAATTATTTTTCCTAATATTTTGCAATTAATCTACTACTGTAATCGTTCAATTATTACAAGCATAATGATAAAATAGATTCACAGAGAGAAAAGAAGCTCTTGTGATTAAGGCACCCAAACCAAATTTAGATAATACACAAGTATAACCAACTGTACCTCAAACTCACTGAATAACTATAAAATAGTACTTTCTTTTTGTACCTCAGTCCTCCTTTATACGATGGGAATAACAGGGATGTCTATGACAAATGACCTTCTCCACCCCAAATGAGATATCTAGAAAAAGAAAAGTTTTCTAGGCTAGGAGGTCCTGTCAGTTCTCCTCATCTCTGCTTTTCTGGTAACCAAAATAAAAGTCAACAACAAACTCATTACAGATAGAGTGAAAAACAGGTATATGCCTTTTGGATTTCTGCCAAATAAAACTTATATGAAGAAAACAGATGTTTTCTGCATCTTGTCAAAAATCCTACTTCTTCAGCAGAGATAAAAAGCGCTGACAATGTTTTGATCGCACATATTTATATGATAAATAATAAAAATGAGCACATTTCCCATACTGGAGATCAAGGAAGGATATTGAGACAGAACAGTGAAACTCTATTTCAATTCTTGCGAGATTCAACAACAGTAAAGGAGACATATTATTAAATATTTGTTACACTTGAATAAAAAACATACTTAATAATTAACTGCTGTACATTTAATTAACATAATGATTGCCCAATTAAGTCAAAATGAAAATTTAATTTGAGACACTTTAAGTACAAGGAGATTAAGGAAAAAATATAAATATCCTGAGTCCTTTGTTTTCAGGATTGAATACGGAGTGAATATGTGGCAAATCAATTCAACCAGAATTAGCAATTTAGAAGAGGTAACAATATACTCTTTCATCAATACCTGGCCAGAGGAAGCAAAAAATGTCAAAGAGGAGACAGTATGGCAAATTTCCTTTCCATTTCCAAATTAAAAAGTCAAAAACAAGGCTTTCCCATCTTTCACAACCTACAATAAGGGTTAGCTCATAATCTTTCCTTATACCTTTGCATGACAGCCCTCTATGAGAAATAGACCCATATATCAGAGGGGAGAATTTGTCAGACAGGGATTTTCACTTGAAACACTTTTTATTTTGAAGCTACAGAACTGTAAGTTTGAAGAGTCTCAGTTCTCTTCAGTGTCCCTCCTCCTAATAGCATCATGCCTTCCCCTCCATGCTGCTGCCCAGGAAGATGGAAGGTCTCTGTTCTCCGGGACATCAAAGGCAGCACACTTGTATGACTGAGCATGCTTTGGCTTAGTCAGAGAGGAAGAGCTTACAGCTAGCTCAGTGCAGCGAGCTCAGTAATCATTCCCATTTTATTAGGCAGTGATTTTCTTGGCTTAATTATGGATAAGGCTCTATTTCCTGCAGTCATGAACCTGCCTGTTTCGAGGCACGTAGCTCCAGCTGAGTGTCGGGGGAGGTTACATGGACAGCTCTTTCCCTACAGTGTCATGACAACAACCTCACATTAAAATGAAAAATTCCAGTTTTCTTTACTGCAAAGACAACCTGCTTATTTTCATACTGATTAAGGGCTTATGTCTATCAAGTTTTTCTCAATGCACACCTTTATCTCAAGAAATCAGGCAAAAATAGGTCCTTTGCTTTCAGCTGAAGCTGTATATTAGTCTGGAAAGTGCACAGTCCAGGTCCAGTGTAATATATCTAATTTCTCTAGCATTTAAGCTGAATCCCACACCTAGAGTTATAATACAGCAGAAAAATGATTCAGTTCAGAGAGAAAATTTGAATTCTGAGTTTCTAGATCTTTAGAAAAAAAATACTGATGTCTCACAAAAGTTAGGATATTGTGAAAAATACAGTAGCAGTACCCTTTACATGATATAAATACCATTACCCTTTTAGCAGCAGGACAAGGCAAATCTCTTTGACTTGGATCCTATTTAAGGTACCGCCTCAGAGCTGAATGCTCACTTCAGTTACTACCAGTGCTCTGCCTTTTCCCACTACCAAAAGACCCATGATTCTGAGGTTCTCTTAGTAGTATAATGATAAGACACATTAATAACGATAGAGCCAACATAAAGCACCACAGACAATGTTAGATTATTACCTGTTATATTGCAAAAAACGTGGAGTGGTCCAAGCGGTCCACTTCCATCTGAATCAATGTAGAAGAAACCTGATGACTTCCCTTGGTGTCGATAAGCTTCACACGACTGTTCGTAGATAGCTTAAAAAGAGAGAAAGAGACATTGCTTTCACGTATGGGGAGGGAATAGGCAGGCATATTGCATACATAAGAGGACTTGCTTTTTTCGCTATCATAGAATAAGCTTGTGGTCTACTTTTGATTACCATGTAAAAGAGCTTACTGCAGTTAGCCCTGAGTACATGCTCAAAATTAGGCATGTGTTTAACTACTTTATTGAACTTAAGTATCTGCTGGCTTTACAGATCTGGGTATTGGCCTTATTTTGGATTAAAATATGTAAATAATTAAGTAAATGGATATGAACTTTCAAACATACCACCATTCAATTAGGGGAATGCTCCACATATATGTATACATGATAATATTTCAAAGACATGCACATACATACACACGTATGCCTAATTTACTACCTGCACATGACCTTAAGTCTTGCGTACACAGAAGACATTTTGCCAGTTCTTCCCTTCCCTGAAGGACAGTGTTGAATAGGGAGTTGTAAACCCTTATCACTGTCTGTGATATCTTGTGGAACTCGAACAACAGTGATCTTAAATCCCATTGTAGGAGAATTGATTTTTTTTCCATCTTTACAGTTACCTAATTATACAGATGAGTTTAGTATCCATAACAGCTTATTATTTTTCAACTAATTGTTAGTAAATATAGTAAAAATCACAGACTGACTTAGCAGATAGATTAACACTTCCTTTTTTCTCCCTGTGAGACAGAGTTATTTGGAAGATGCAGTAGATATGAAAATGCAAGCAAACAGATCAGCCTGTGCCTTGCAATCAGTAAGCTTTTGAGTGCTACCAGTAGGAGAACCAACCCCCTGCAATATATTTAGGCATTAACTTTGGCTGTCCCAAGTCAAATCTATCTTTTTCTTATCCCTTAATTTTATGAGCATATTTAACCACTATTTGTATATTCACACATCATTATACAGCAAAGGGAGGTACTCAGGGGAACTTGCAAATATCCCATTCGTTAGCCACTGCAAATCTCTTTCCAAACCCCCTCAATTCTTCAGGCATCAGAGCAGCACAGTAGAATAGGATATAGTATAATATTTGCTGTGTTGAGGCTGTAAATACAACTGCAAAGTTCTTAGTGCCTTTCCTCTGGAAAGATCTCAAGGTGATTTGCAGACTGAGCACGGGGAGAGCATCTTCTCATGGAAATGTCCAGCCTCTCCTGTGTACTCCATGCAGCACAAGCTCTGCGCCAGCAGGAATGGCTCCTCCTTCCCGCTTCTATAAGCGCTTGCGCCCCTTCTTTGCCCTTGTTTCCTAAAGGAAATTTCACTGATTAAATACATTTCAGAAAGGCTCAAGCATCCAGACTGAAGTAGCCTTATTTGATTGCTGTTCTGAAGAAGGCGATGAGACAGAGCTGTTTTGACGAAATCACTCAGTTTGGATGAAATCTGGAGGTTGCTTCACTTCTGCCAAGAGAACAGAACCACAATCCTGGGGGCTCCGATCCCAAATTAGCCACAAAATAAGAGTCCTGCCAAATCCATCACTTGTACTACTTGCTGAAATATGTTTTTCCCTTGTACATTCCTCATCTGACTGGAGACCTGCTGCAGACAGAATGTTTCTAAGTGCTAAATATGCCCAGCATTACACTTCCCAGAGTTAAGCTGCTGCTTAAAGGTACTCAGCACCTGGTGAGATGGTGCTTTAATTAGTATCCACCCTCTAATAAACAAAATTAAGAAATCTTCTTCCTGAGACTCATTAGTCTAATGTAAAGTGAACTCTAGAGTCTAGATCATCTGTGAATTCCCACTCTGACAGCTGGCCAGGTGTACAAATTAAATACAAATAAAACAAAATCCCCAAACCAGAACCTGTTCTTCCAGGATTCACGATCTGAGGGGCTACAGGGAGTCCCTAAGCTGCTGAAGTGCTGACAAAAGCAATGGGGATATGGAGAGTCAGAAGAAAGATGGTAACAGACGATTAAGTGAGCAATCAAGGAATCAAGGATCAATTCACAAAGTTCTCAAACTGCAGTTCGCTTAGTAAATTTGCTGTTATCATCACTACAGGACACTTTATCTTGTCTCATTAGGGACTATGCCAATTGCCTTCCCTGAACTGTTTACTGAGTGTTTTTGCAGACAAAAAGTAGTGCAAGGGACATACATAAAACTAATATGGTATCAGTGGATCGGGACAGCTAGAAACTCATTCTTCATCACAAACTTTTTTTCTTTTTCTTCCTAAGTTTTTTGCTTCTTTTTGACTGTCACTTTGGCTGGAGCCCAGATATTCTTTCTTCAAATTAATGAGGAAAGATGTGAAGATTCAGCCATTAATAACATGGGCAGTTGCAAACAGAGAAGTTCTGTTCACCCTTAGATGGCCCCTTTGTCACTGCATCTTTGGAAAAAAATAAGGTGTATAGGGCTCGAGTTCAGGCCAGAGGTGCTCAACTCTCATAAATCTGAAAGGATGCACAAGTTACAGTGAAACTACAGTTATATCTGCAAGAAGAAAATCCATCCTGATATGTTTTCCTCTTGGTCATATGAGAATTTGAGCAGTAAATATGAGGCAGTAACAGAAGAAGTGGAAAAAGGCTATAAACCTCAAACTCCAGTACATAAAACATACTCTAACTATCATGACTTAGAGAAAAGGCATTTTGGTGCACAGTTTACTTTGTAGCTGCACACTGAAAGTCTTGTAAGCCTGTACCAAACACTTATTGACTGGGTGGGCAATGGCTCTTAGTTCTCTTTTTTGCTATTTTATGCTGTATAAAATGCATCAAGGAGAAAAGGTTATTTGGTTTTTAGGCACTGGCAGACCCCCCACAGACATTTCAGGTACACCGTCCCCTCTAAGGTCTGCTCAACACTTTTGCAGGCTGAGTTTATTGCTTGTTTCAGACTAAAGTTACCTGATTCTATTTCCTGAACAAAAGCTCTCTTACTCCAATTACAACAACTTGAAGTTGTCTTTATGGTTGAATGAAAGACAAAATCTCTTTGTAGTCATTCTCCACTTTATGCAATCATAAATGTCATACAAAAGCAAAAACCAGACAGTCAGCTGCGACTGGAAAGACCCCAGTCTTAACTTTGAAAACTGCATTCAGATTTATGTGCTATTTTGTGCCAAGCTTCTTCAATGGAGATGGAGATGTGATCGTTTGGGGAACAGTAGGAAATCATTATTGTAGTTGTCATCAAAGAGTCGCCAACCATTTGTGCATGTAATGGGGCCTCGCTTTCAAAAAGCAAGCAACAATTGTAATTATGGAACTGTTGACAAATGCTGACATTTTACTGTTAAACAATGTTTGCAGTAATTACACCTTTTTAATAAAGAGCAGAGCTATTCATCAGAGTTTCTTCAGAGCAGAACTTGTCAATAATTTCCCAGCATTATTTCTAAATTTGAAAAATGGTGATTTTATAATACCTCTTTTGTGCAGCATTTTTAAGAGTGTTTATACTTTCACTGCCTCAAGTTTGTTTTCAAATTTTTAGATGTTCATCAAAATGGGATTGAACCCCCCTGAAATAATGTTCTTCATAGGCTCACTGAAAGCTGATTTTCTCATTAAAATGTTTAATCAAGCACTTTTTCCAAACTGAAGCTTTTAAACGTTGCTATTTATTTCAAAGAAGTAAAGTTACTCTTCCTTTTCTAACCTTCCCATGTTTTTTTGAACCACTTTTAACTTATATTGGCCACTGAATACAAAATTGTTGGTTTGCAATGACATTTATTTCACTCAGCCACAGCCACTGAAAATCACTGCGACATTTCTGTTCACTCTGCTGATTTTTTTTTGGGGGGGGGGGGCTGATTTGTTTGTTTTTCCCTCTCTGGCTTGTGAAACATGTGGAGAACAAGCTGAACGCTGTAGTCTGAGGAACTGCACTTGTCAATTAAGCCATGCACGCAGGGCTGGAAGTGGGACAGAGCCACAGACCATCCACTCGAAGCCTTGCGGGGAGCCCCCCATCGCCCAGCTGGTCCTCTTGGGACAGCAGCTCCCAGTCTCTGTTGCCTTTCTTTTAGGGAACGAGCTGTTTTACTTCAGCAATAGCACCACTGTCCCTGCGGTCCAGCAGGCAGGTGAGATGAAGCTGTTTGCTTCACGCCCTCGCACTACACTAGAGCTCAGTCAAAAGAGATGCCAGCAGCATGCCCCAACTGCTACTGTCCCCCCACGAGCGTAGCTTGGAGTTCACCATCAGGTACGGAAGGTAAAATCACTAAGATGACTGCAGCATAAGGAAAAAAACCAAAGTACAAAAGGTGCCACGGGAGCAGAATTTGGCCAATCAGCTATTGCTGATAGCGGTGGCTATTCCAGGAAAACAAAAAAAGGAACAACTTGACTCACAGGTCCCAGTAGGAGAAATTGGATATCAAAAGTATCTATTATACTTATAAAGTGATTGGATTTTTTTATTGTTTTTCTTTTTCAGAATCACTTATAAACAGTAACACTGGACCCTCTACTGACATTTTGCAGCTAAAATAAGATAGTTCTCTTTAGGAAAAATTTTAAAGGCTACTACTGCATTTCACAAAGACATTTAAAGCCATCCCAGACCCCAGCTACTTAAACCGATGCAGCCTGAGAGCCCCATTCTTCAGTCCAAGAGCTGTTCGTTTCCCTAAGAGCTGTGAGTGCTCTTGCCTATCTGCTAGGATAAGCCATGCTGATGGTGTTCAGATGTACACAATACTGACAGAGTTCAAAATGATCCACTTCCCAACCCCTTTTAATCCTCTGTGAAATACATATACCCATGCTTCTCCTTCAGGTATCTCTCTCAGTCTTACTGAGATACTCTCAGTATCTCCAATTAAACTGGCTTTTCAGATCAACAACTCAATATTCCACCCGAGCATTCAGTTTGAACTCTGTTTTATTCACTGAACATAATGGTCACCTTTTCCTTTAGTTCTCCCCTCTTATCTTCCCAGGTGCTTAAAAAATGGTTTGTCAAACTTCCGTCAGCATTTATACAATAAACAATTTTCCCCCAGTCAGACCAATTCTAAAAGATCTCTTACATCTCCAGGGAAGATATAAAGATTTGCAAGTGCAGTAACCAAAGCTTTGGTTCTGATTCTGAACTCAAACACATGCATCCCATATTTTTTACTTCAAGCCCACACACAAATCTTTCCTACTTATGAGAACAAAAGCATACTAGCAAAAACTATATGCTTTGATTAGTCAAGGTCCGAGCCATACAGTTATGATTTAGCTTCAGTGACAGAAAGGTATTAAGAGATTTTAATGCCATTATAATAACCTACTTTAACCTTTGAAATGAGCTACATAATTTCATTTTCTAATTCCTGCATCGAGCCCTTATTGCTGGTTCAGGCAGCGCACATACAGTAGGCTTTCTGCACCCCTAGCAATCAAATCCGACAGGGCTGTAGGTCCCTCTTTAGCTTGGCTCTGCAATTGAAACTTCAGCCTTGATTCAACAAGCTGTGAGAGCCTGACTACTTTTAAATATGAGCAATTCCATCGCTGTTCAGCCAAACTCTGAAGTATCTGAAACCTGTTAGCCCAACTGTTTTCAATTACAGTCCAAAAGCTAGAAAAGATCTTATCCCTGCCATAGCTGAAATCTTTAATAGCACATGATTGAGCACATATGTACAGGTTTGCAGGACAAGGTCAAATCTCCATTATTTCCAATAGAATATCTTTTTATTCAGCTTTTCTGACTACCTGTTACTATATTGATATTTGCTTCCAGTCTTACTTTTGCTGTACCCAGTTCATCTGTAGTTTCCACGATATCCTTCACTAAACACACACTTACTGTTTTATTGTTGAGCTCCCTGGCAGAGAGGTCTTTGGCTTGCCTAAGTTTTCTTTGGTACTTAACAGCTTTGTCCCCTCTCCCTCCACGCTCCTAATTCATAAAAATGCTCTCTCAGACCATTTTAAATTTATTTTCCACCTCTGATTCTATTTTGGCTAAAAACACCGTTCCTTGATCAAAGACTTGAACTTCCACAAACAATACCAAGGCATCAATAGATTTAAAGCCTCCTCTCTTTGTGCCAATTTGTCTTTCACCCATTAAAACTCTTTTGTTACCTGTATTTAAGATAGTACTAAGTGCTGGACTTGCTGCAAAGGTTACAGTGAAGCCCAGACTTCAGTTTTACTTGGAGAAACAGCAAGGTAAACCCCTCTCCTCCACCCAGCAGTATGTAACTGATACAGACAACGAAAAGCATGAACTCCAAATCACAAGCAATTTGTTTAATGTTCATCAGAGGAGTGTCCGTGTCCAATCTTATGGACACCAACATGATCTTCCTCCAAAAACTAAATAATAAAAAGCAAACCTTAAAATTGCCAAGATTTACTTCCTAGTATATTCCTAATTACTTTGGAAACTACTCACAAACATTTCATTACAAATACTCAGAGATGGTGATTCAGAATTTGAGCTGCACTAGTTATAACTACCAAAATGAATCCTGCAGTATTATTGCTGTGTCTTGATTGGATTCTCATAATATGACAAAAGTAGCTATAATTTTCAATTACTCTGAGGGAGATAACATTTTATGGTGATATAACAGATATAATACATTAAAGAGACCTAAAGAACTGTAATTCTTTATTTCACTGGGATGCACTGACATGGTCTGTTCCCCAGGTAAAACGTATCACACAGATGCATGTTGCTTTCACACACACCTAACAGTCGCATGCTCATGAAAAATTGCAAGCAAAATACATCCTTCCAGATCCCCTTCTGAATTCATCAGATTGCTTATTAATCCTTTGTATCTTAGATGCAAAGAGTAATAATAATCCTTAGAAGAATAATTATTATTAGTGCATACATTCTAAGGTGAAAATTTGATTTAGAGCAGAAAGGCCAACCCTGTCTCTGGATCTGCAACCACCTCCAGACTGACCTTGGGCAAGTCAATATGCGTAAGTGCTAAACCCATCGCGGACTGAATTAAGCATTCTCACCAAAGCGCTCAGCGCTCCTGGGAGGCACATCAGAGCTGACTACCTCGCCCTCTGCTTGCTTACCTTCGGCCTGACCGATTTGCTCTTAGAGACTCAGAGTAATGAGCATTCAGTCAAGTATCTTTCTAAATAACAAATAAAACAATATGCAAGGGGAGGTTTCTGCTCGCCTTCTCGCTTCAACAGCAGAGGGATTAGTGCAGGCAATGAACTCTGGGAACGATTGTCAGTCTCACCCTTATAACACAATTGTCTTGTTAAATTCCAGAAAATGAAATCTGTACTCTCGAAAACTGGATTTTGACAGCTCTGCTGTTGACAGACTAATGCAGTCTCTGCTGTGATGTGCCTGGATGACAGATGGCTTATTTCCCCTTTTTAAAATATGTATTTACTCATCTGATAAAGAATGTGTTATTTCCACAGATAGCTTTAAAATGACTTTTACCACAATGTCATCTAAATGGCTGTTTGGGAGGGATCCTTCTATTACATCTGGGGATTACACAATTTCCTACAATTCAGACTAAGCCTCCCCAGCCCCTGGGATGAAAGGTCACATCAGCCTGTGCTCTCCCATTGATTCCCTGCAGAGTCTGAAGACAGCCATGTCCGTCACTTAGCCACAGCAGCCCGTGCCCAGGGCTGGTCCTGGGTGACACTCGAGTCCTGCTGCTGCAAAACAGCGGTCAGGGAAACCTAAATTGCCAAAAGCAATGCTAGAGGGAAAGGGGACATCAGAGAATTGGTACTGAGTTAGTGCCCTACATATTCTGGTCTGCAGTGATGTCCCAAAGCGGAATACCTTCCGCATTACTTACAAAAGACAGGCAAATGGATGACTTTTTAAAAGGAACACTGAAAAATCCAGATGTACAATTCATGGATGTAAAAACTGAAGGGAAAGTATTAATAAGACAGTAATTTAATACAAAATAAATGATGAAAATTTATATGCTAGAAGCATGTTGTGAATAAAAATATGCAGGAACACCAAGTACAGCACTGAATGCTTGATATGAATAATAAACGTGCATTACTTAGTTAAAGAATTCAAAATTGTAAACACACATAGAAATTCTGTTCTAAGAATCTCTGACAGGAAAATTGGCTGTTTGGGTCATGCAAATTACATGACCAGATTCACTGTTAGATATCTAGCAGATTCAAACTCTTTGAGCCTCATGTGCCCGGTCACTGAATTGTGTACACATCTCCTGACCTTGGAACACAGAAGAATAACCAAATCCACGACTGGCTTTTTTAGATGCAGCTCCACTACAACTAAAGATCCGGATGAAACTATATTAAGCTTTTCAGATCAAAAATTATACATGCAGTAAGCATATTAATATAAAAAATACATTTTCAAAGCCTGAGGTTATGTTAAGTTTATGTCATGTCAACGACTATATGACATTTCCATTACTGTATGGATATTTCCTCTAGCAATTACCTAGGCCAATAAGACACATGCCTGTATGTGCAAGATTGATCACATATCAAAGAAAATATGCAGCATTAAATTACATTTGGTTAATTATCACCTTACAAAGCTTTGGGACATGCTGACATCCCTCGAACATGAAGAATGAAACCATTTCTTTTTATATTTCTCATCATTCTTTATATCAATGTTCAGTGCTCTTCAGAGTAAAAAAATACACCCAAGATTAAAGGCCATCTGAAAACTGTCACATATAAAAATAATATAAATACAGAAGGGAAAGATGAGGTTTTCTAAGGGAGTAACATAGCTCACAGAAAGAGGATATTATTAACAGTTACCTTGCAATAAAGGTATAACAGTCTGTATCTCAGGACCGTTTTACACTGGTCTATTGCTTTCACCATCAGATCATAATTACAAGGAGAATTAATAGCATGAGATAGATGTATACAGGTTTTAAACTAAGAACTTTCAATTAAAGATAGTTTATATATCTGTTACCTATAATTCCTACATATATATACACACACACTTATAATCCTGATCTAGCTTCAGTTGTCTATTACATGTGTAAGTTAAGACAGTCTTCCTTGACAGAAGGAAACGAGCACATTTCAGAGGTGTTTCATCAATTCACCATGGACACCCTACCTTATGCATTCTGAAAATAGCTCACTCTCCCCATTAAATGTATATTATATATAGAAGAGAAACCACTATCTTTGATTAGATGTTGGAGTATCAGATAGCAAAAAATAGATGAGCTGAATCCCACCCAAGCCTTTTTCCTAAGCTGTTTACCAACGTTAGTGTTTCTATCTGGAAGAGAAAAACAGAAGGCAAAAATATAATATCTATTTTCCTATGGCTCACACATGGATTACATAAAGGATCCTCTCCCACTTGTATCATACTGTTCCAATAACCAATGCACCAGCCTGTAGATTACCCACTGCGCAGTAGAAACGGGGAAGGTAACTATCAATATAAAGGCTTCAGCTGAGCTAATCTCCTAACAGTCAAAAGAAGCCATGTGAATGCAAGCTGTGTGGAGCACATTTAAAAGATAAACCAAAAAACAACACCATGCATTTTACAGGCTTGAAATAAGAGTGCATCTTCAAAGCATTGTCTTAGCTCCAGATCAGCTCAGGTAACAGCAAGCAAATAGTAGTGTCAAGGGAAAGAATCCAAATCATTTCAGTAGAGCACACAGAACACACACCTTCCTATACACCTGTAAATTGGACATTATTCCCAACTGAGGTTGAGAAACTGAGGAAACCAAAATTCATAGGTGAGCTAATGTAAGTCATCTACCATTGCCTTAATGTCATATAGGGTTGTTTCACAACTTCTAGTCTCCCTAGGCTGAGGAGAGTGAATGGGGACCTGGGGCCAGTCAGCACAAGTTCCACAATTCCCATTGAGTTACACGGTCACACGTGCACATGACAGCAAGGCATGAGCACTTGTGCTGGAGTTTCACAGCTACAGATAGTACATAAATGAAAACAGAATTGCTAGTCAATGCTGTGACTAGCTGACAAGGAGATGTGAATTGCACTGGAAGCTGCCACAATGGGAGGTGAGTTCAAATTCTTTTTCCCCATGGGAGGGGAAAAAAAAAAAGACTTGAAAGGCAGCGGTAATATTCCACATGTGGCAGCTTGTGAAGGAGGATTAGCAGGTACTAAACAGAGAAATGGACCTGTGCATCAGGCAACAAGCTGTGCAAGAAAGAAACAACCAGTTTAGAAAGCATTCGGTTTCTTCCCATATGTTACTGAAACCCAGAAAACACCAATGGGCTTTAGCACTGTTATCTTTGTATTTACAGCTAAGTTTAGAGAAAAAGAAGAGAACAGAAGCAGGACAAAATGAGACTTTGGAGTGAAACACATCTGCCACAGAACAGTTATTTAGTGGAACATGACCCTCTACCCTTTCAGTGGTGAATCCTCATCTTGGATCAGGTAGATCGCCCTGACTTCTGTGATGGTTTAATTGACACAGCGATCTTCAGGAAACAGCTAAAACCTTGGGTCATGGTAAAGAACTTAGAACTGGCTGCCAGACCAGTCTAAAGCCATAGTATATTAGTTCCCCATGTAGCTGCAGTCTCTGCTATTAGACTGAAATGACGCCAATGGAATGACAGGTGTAGTAGGCATGTCTGGATTCGGTATGCAGAAACGACAGAGAAGATGTGAGAGCAAGTGTGAAGATGGGAGAGCAAAAACAAAGCCATAGTGAGTAGTATGGGGAAGGAAGACAAGTGAACTAGTCTTTTGAATGGTGGGTTTATTGTGTGGTTTTTTTGTTTGTTTGTTTGTTTTTTAAGGAGCTTTCAGAGGCATAAGTAATTAAGTAATTTTGAGTAAGCAGTGGGATGCATGAGTTTTGCAGAAGAGCAATCGTCTCTGGGAAGATTACGTTGGGACCATGTCTAGACCCAGCTGGTTCTTTATACATATCTTGAGGTATGTGCTTTTCTCTTCACCCACTCAGGTCTTGAGTACCAGCTATTCCCATCTTCAGTCATGACAGACACAATCTTGTGCCACTTATAACAATCTGACATGCTTGTGCAAAAATTGTCCTAGTTGTCTTTCTATCAACTTACTGTTCTGTCCTGCCACTGTCTACTCATCCTGTGTTACACTAAATGTAAACTATTTATCTCTGCTTTTCATGGTATATTTCCATCCTGTCTATCTGTCATGACTCCTGCGTTTGCTCTGTCAAAAATGTCAAACTCCTCTGGCCATAGCCTTACATTTTTCAACAAGCACATTATTGCTTTCTCCCATGTCACTCCTTCACGCCTGCAAGCATTCAATTTCTTCCTCTTTCTAATCTCTGCCTTATGACTTTTTGCCTACAAGGAAGCCTAGCAATAATTACGTACCTGGAAGCCTGAAACTGCTGCCTATGATGCTGATCAAGCCTTTCTCACTGCTTTCTGGTGCACCATGACCTGCATAAGCCTGTCTGTTCTCTTCCCTCATAAACTTAACTGTAAACCCTTTGGAGTACAAATAGTCCGTATTATTACCTGTTCCTCACAGTGTGAACCAGTGCGGTCCATGAGTGCTTGAAGAAACTAATAAATTTGCTTCTGTATCACCAAAGTGCATTACTCACACATGACAGATGATGACAGTAAGATAGAGGCAATCTACCCCAGTTCTTAAAATGGTAAAGTCTCCCAATCTGAGCTGATAAAACATTAAATCAATTAGCTCTGGATTGTAAATACATGTGATACAGTTCCTCCTGAAAACATGACAAAGAATGGGCCTCTTTTACATTGTTCAACCAGTAGTGTGCCCATCTCTTAAAAAATACCCCCACAAAAAAGGTAAAAAATATATATACACACACACACACACACACACACACACACACTGATGCAGCTGAGAAGGAAAAGAAATCCATATCACAATGAAACTATTCACACTACGTTCGGCTTTAAGCAGATTGCCCGCTAAATCTTTCTACTGTTGCTGCACAGACATGGGGGTTTGGGGTCTGAAGAGCAGTTTAATAAAAGAAATGGCCTCTCTACAGTGGTAGAAGTTCAATTTCAGGCCTGTCATCCTCCATGTTGTTGTAAAAATCAAAATCTGTTGAGATAATGTTTCAAACCTTAAGAAATTAGGTTGATACTTTGATAGAGCTACACTGAATTACATGATTGGAGGAGCTGCCTGTTTATTGAGGATATTCTGGAGTTACCGTGATCAGATCTGAGGCTTTCATTCACCTGCTACAAGGTACTCCTGTATGTCAACTACTATCAGCTAAAAGCGATAACATCTCTTGTTCTGTAGGTTTCTTATCAACAGCCTGCACTTGCCCACCGGCTTTGAAATAGTTTCATCATACATCTCAAGCACATGAAATGCATTTCACCAGCCTAATGTTGCTGTTTATCAGTGTTGCTTGGATTAGAGTGCAGCTGGCTCCACAATCTAGCTGGAATCAAATTAGCTGTTGATAATACGGTTGCAAATAAGCTGAACAGCTGAGCAGCTGAATAGCTATACACCACATGTGTGTGCAGCTTGATCCGCTGCAAACACTTAACATAGATCTCCCTGGGAAACTTCTCGGGGAGTTTTTACATCAGCGAACCTTAAGTAACTGCAGGTCTCTCTGCAGTGGCTTCGGGAGCCAAGTGAGAGCACAGACTTGAGTTCACAGGAGCAGGGAGGCATGAGCAGCACCGTGCAGATGTCTGTTGAGAAAAACCTGTCATGAACCAGTCCTCTGCAACAACGACACAGGCCACGCTGAGCTGACACCGAGGAGGGAGCCTCTGGCTCTCAGCTAATACAATAGTGCAGATGTTAGCCTAGAGGTTAGCCACAATCCTTCCACAAGGAATCTCTTTTCCTTAACTGAAGCCTAAAGAGACCAGCCAACTGACCTGGATATCCAGTTTTGAAACAAGCATCAGCTGGTGTAAATGTTCTGCTATGGCCTCGAGCACTGCAAGAACTGTGATTTGGAGGTTTTCTAGAGGGGCTTTTTGGAATGATAAAAAGCATTGGGCAAAAGGTAGTTCCTCTTTTTGAAACCATAAGCTCAGCATTTTTCTTCCCATCCTTCATCCGGCTCAGCACAATAAAGCAGGATTTCTGTGTCAGTCCCTTAGCTTCTGTTGTACTTGCAATGTAGAGTTCAGGTGTCCTCACTACTTGGAAAACATTCATCTATGAATAGACCTCTCAACAGTCCCTCCCGTAAGCCGCACACCCCATGCCACAAATGATTTCATCTTTAATTAGCAAACCATTAAGGTCTCCGGAGTTACAGTATGGTTGCCAATATTCTCAGCTTCAAACCACTAAGTACTTTTTTTCCTCGTCTGCTTTTTAGCTTAAAGGGGAAAAAAAGCATCTCTCACCAGTCTCATCCTATCTGCGGTGTAAGTGCTCATCAAACAACCGGGGCAGCAATAGTAGTGTTCCTGGAATTGTTACTCTCACATGCTCCTTTCCTGTCTTCTTCTTCAGTGACAGGATAGAAAATTTTACCTTCATTTTCTAATTATTTCCCCTTTTGCTCAGCTGTATGAACAGGCTCTATTTTGGCTTCCCTGTTCTGACTAATTTTTATTGGCATTCCTAGTGTGCTGTGTCTCTACTGTTTTATACTATATATATATCTATACACACACACACACATATATATATATTTTTCTTACCTATTAATCATCTTGATATTCCTTGCTGCGGATTTCAGTAGCTGCCATGTTTCACGTACTGCCACTGTTTCAGGTACCATATGCTTACTCATAACAGCAAAGAGCATTCAGACCGCAGTCACATACTGGCTGTTTACTAAGAAAATGTTTACTTAAATGCTGTAGATACAGGTAATGTTCCAGCCCTGCAGATACCAGCTGAGTTCCTGGTACTTCCCTCATGCTTGCTGCTCAACTACAATATGCTCAGTCACTCCCTGGCAGGATGACACATATTCTGCAGGAATTGTGATTCACTGAAGTACTTGGAAGAAATGGTTTTTTTGAGACTCTCAGACTCTACTGAAACTACGCAAACTGACTTGCATAGCCTCATGACCTGGCCATATTCGGATGGCTTACTATCACATCACACACAAAGCTTCCTCACCACCAAATTTAAGTACCTATTAGACCTTTGGGGAAAATTACTGTTTCTTTTGTATATTTTTTTTTACATGCCCATAATAATTCAATAGATCACGTAGATCGTTATGACACAAGTTAAAAAAAATCAATCCAAACAGTGAAAAACAGCAAGATAACTGCAGTCCAAATAGCTCAGTGAGGTTCCAAAATTCTCATAAAAACAAGGTTCTTAAAACAGGAACTTCCGGATAACCTAAAACAAAGAAGGTCCATCCATCTTGTGTATGCCTATGTGTATTTGGCACAAGATAGCAACAGCAGATATATTACTGAAGAGTAAATATTTGTTGTATCATTGGGATTCATTACTGGTGCCAAAACAGACAGATAGCCTCAATCACAGATTAAAATCATCCTTCAACAAACAAGCTCAGCCTCGCTAAATTCAACTAAATGTCTAATGACCAACGTGTCTCCAATGAGCAGGTGCATACATGCATTTTTTTAAGATTCTCCAAATCAATATACAACATGAGGAAAAAAAAGTGGAAAACAAGTTAAAAAAAAGCTGCTTTTGTTTTCTCCAAAATATTTGCAAGGAAACATGCACATTTGCAAATGGATTCCTTTGCTATTCCTAGCCCAACTCCTGAACTTTTTCCATCACATCAGGGCATGCCACATCCTAAATATGAGATGACCTCTCACAAAATTCCTTGTTGCATTATGTGCATTTTGACAAAACAGCTGTAACAGAAAACACAATATGTGTGAGTTTACTTACAGTTATGACAGGTAGCTCCCATGTAACCTGTATCATTACAATCACAGTAAAAGGTAGTCCAGGACTGAGAACATCTTCCTCCATGTTCACAGTAGCTGGGCAAACATCTAACAGGAGACAGTTAAAAAAAACACAATTAATTATGAACATTAATGAAACATGAAATAATGCACTGCAAGAAACTACTGAAAGAACTGCCTTCCTTTCCCATTCAGGAAAGAGTTCATAGGGCTGAATCACTTCATAGTACCTGAAAAAATTACTTACTCCTCTGATCTGTGATTCACTTCAAACACAAGCACTGAAGACAACAATATTTGAATGTATCCTGCAAGTGGGTAAAGATCCCTCTCAATAAAACTATTCCACTTCTCCTCCACTTGTCAGCAATTAAAGTGTCACCAAATTTCTGAGCACAGAGAGTGGACAAATAAAAGGTGAAAATGCTATTGAGATCTTATTTCAAAGGAGAATCCACTGTACTCTGACTAAACAGGGATTACTATTATCAGAATTAGGCATTTCATCCGTGGTAATGCAAACAACATGAAAGCCTCAAAAGTGAGGGGGAAAAATATGCTTCTATTGTGAGTTCTGTACTCTTTCTTCTTTTTCTCATTGTAGTTGGTATTCCTCCATAGTATTATTGTGAAGCAAATTATTAAAAGAAGAAAAGAGGCATAACAGCATGCAGCTTGGGAAGTGAATAGAAAAATAGCTGTAGGAGACAAATTAAATCTACAGGGCAAGAGGCGAATGCTGATCTGAACTATACCAGTGTAAATCCAGGCAGTGTAATGGAGTTACACCAGTCTAAATGGAAACAGAGCATGTTCCATTGTTTTTTTCTTTTTTTCTTTTTTTTTTTTTTTAACTGTATATTAGATAATGTCTTTCACACTGCATACTTGGCTTATGAAAAATGAGGAAGTTGCTTAAACCACTGATTCAATTGTGATGGGTGGGTGGGTGGTTAGAAAACAAAGACAATCAATTCATCTCATACACACCAGCACTTCATTAGGGTCTCTTTTGTTGTAAATTCAGCTTCAAAATCCCTTTTGTGGCCCAAATCTTTCATTGGTGTTAGTCAGCATTGCAGTCACTGATGTTACCTAGATTTGTACTAGCTGAAGACCTATTTTCTTGTAGTTCATCCCATCCTTAGTAAACATTTTTGCATTTAACTGGGCAAATTGCCTTTAAGTGTGGCTTTCAGTCCATTTATTCCAGAATCCTGACAATTTAATCACATTTCATGCCTGCATCTTATTGAAGTATGGATTCAAAAACCTGCATGACACTAACAGCCAATGTCTTCCTCAGTCTTGCACAGTCTCCTGAGCCTCACAGCCTAAGTGGGCATTAGCTTCATTGCATCCAAGCCTATTAGGAGCTAGCAAGCGCTGATAACCTGACGAAACCCGTGTATGTGCAGAGAGCTCTGTCAGACCAACCTCACTTCTCCAGTACGCTGCATGCAAATGTAAGGAGGCTTCCAATATACTCATCTATCTGTGTATGAGTTTGAGATTTGTTCTGACTCTCAGATTTACTTGATCGTTATTTACACTATTATACATAAAATTATATAGCATATATAAAATATCAGTTCATTTTATTAATGCCTGTTATTATAATCATTATTAATTATTAATCAATTATTTGAGACATAAGGAATTTGGGAAGAAAAAAGGTTCTTTATAGCTAACAGTAACATCCATTAAGGCAATTAAAAGATATATTGCTCTTATACAAATCATTTTTAGGACATCTATTAATCATTAGGCTCAAACAAAGAATGAGAAAAGAGCACAAGAGATGCATGCCTGGTTTTCCTGCTGACCAGGGAATTTTTTGCAGTGTCTTGGAGGACACCTGCCTGAACACTGCAGTGTTGAACCTGAGCCATACTGTGAGGGAAGGAAGGTGCATCTTGGACAAAATCCAACTTGTCTGTCCATTTGTGGTAGGTGCCATTTCTTGGGCTTATTACTTACATAGCTAAAACAAGAAAAAACACAAACATACACACACCCAAAAGCAAATGCTGCAGACAAAAGTCCTGGGTTTGGCCAGTCCTGAAAGGACAGGAAGTCTGAGAAGGGGAAAGATTTGGGCTTCTAATGCTGAGCTGAGAAATCATCTAACAGGGAGGAACACCCTGCTGATACAGTGATGGCTCAGGGTGGGCCCATGCTGTTGTGTCTGCTCTTGGCAAGGGTGGAAAGAGAGAAGTCCAGGCTTTGGGTTGAGCCCTGCTCAAGAAAGAGCGAGCAGCCTAGAGATGGCAAAACCAGCACTGATGGGTACATGGGGCTCAGCAGATCCACACCAGCCATGCGCTGCAGCATGCATGAGCTCCCTCGAACCGGTACCTCCCCAACAGCTTCGTCCCGCAAGGTTGCCCTGAGAAGCGCAATGCTTCGACAGCTCTGCAGCGATACCTAAGAACTTTGCCAACAAGAGTAGATTTGCTCATATTCGCACTTTGGCCATGCCTGCCCTGGCCCCCAGCGCATTGCCTGTATGCAATATTTCTCCCTGCTCCCTGGTAGGAAACTGGCCTTTATGTCACCTGTACAGCAGCAGTAGCTATATAGACATCACAGGGGTGCTGGAGACAACAAATATTCTGATGTTTATAAAGCTTTTAGGAGAGGTAAAAATATCAATACTCTATTATTATCATAATTTACATCATCAGTGTACTGGACAAATATGCTTTCTGCCTATTTTTAAGCTGCCACTTATTAATTAACCCCATGCAGTAAAGCTAATTGCCAGTCATTTGTGGTTTGCCAAAGGCCCGTATCAGAAGCCTAGACACATTTATTCCATTAAAACAGCTTCCTTTTAAAGGCTTTACAAAGCTGAAGGTCACTTCTCTTTTCTATTTTTTCCCCAACAATGCACAAAAAACAAGCCGAATTAACCATGCAAGCTTTTAATGATATTCATAAATTCAGAATGAAACCTTTTTCATTCCTTAGTCTATCTGCTTTAATTAACACGAACCTCATTGATCTTGTTTTTTGGTCAGATAACTAACCCTTCTAAAAGCTTACGAAACAAATTTCTTTGCAACTGTACTCTAATAATTATCCATAATCCCATTCTAACCCAGCAGTTGAGTCTTCATTAGAAGTTAAATAAATCCTAATTGCCAGAGAAGTCAAAAATAAGAAATAGCTGTGATTAAAATTAATCGGGGAAGGATAAATCACTAGCTATTTCATTTGATAACTGTCCCAGATCCTCATGTTGAAGGATTTAAATATATATTTATATTTTAAAATACCTGTTAATATTTGCATTCTAGTAGAACCAAGCAATTTTAGACAAGATCACAGCGGTATTACAGAAAGTTTCATAGACAAAAAATTGCAGCAGGCAGCCCCTGGCTCATTTGCATTTGAAATGAAGAAACAGTCCAATCCTGTTTTTCTGAGTATGAGAAATGGGACACTTTTAAATTTAATAATTTGCCTAAGACAGTTTGTGACAGACCAGGAATTCTGGTCTCCCAGCTCCCAGACTAATTCATACAATACCCCACAGTGAATGGATCTTATAAAAAAAAAAACCTAAATGAATCAAATACAATTTTCCCTTCTTCAGCCAAGCTGCAAAACACATACACATAGCCCTCTAAGTGAGCAACAGCCTGCACAAAAGCATATACTATCTTTAGACGAAACAATCACCTCTAAAAATGCATGTGTGCTTCCTTTGAATTCAAAGGACAAACTGCATATGCACTGGAGGGCAAAATTCGGCCCTTTGATAGCAATGATGAAGAAATAACAATGACAAAATTATTCGAGTGGGAAGGCTGAGGGAGTTCTATGCATTTGATGTTACACTTGACTGGAAACAAACCCGGCACTTTCGATAAGCACCTCTTAGACTTCAGTATAGTCAGCACAACACGTCCTGCCTGCACCAATTTCTATTCTTCCTAAATAAAGGGGAAAATGAGAACTACCAAGGAGAGAAAGACAGAGGGACAGAGTTAGAGGGAGTACATGCCCTCAATATTGAGACTCTCTATTTGCATGACTTTGAAACAATCACTTATTTCCTAAAACACAGCACTGTGACACAAATACATATGTGAAAAGCATCTATATAGACAGCATTTGCTTTAAATTAATTTTCTTTCAGTATGTTTGCACATTTAAGGAGTGCAGCTATTCTATGTGTATCAACAAAATATAACGTTAACACTGATGATTTCCTATGGTAGGCTTGTACAGTATGATAAAACTCATGGTGTTACTGTCACAGCCTATACCTTTGTCCTGGTAAAATGGTGTAATTCCAACAAACTCAATAGATCTACGCCAATGGAAAGAGCATGGAATTTTGTCCTGTTCTGTAGAACAGAAGTAAAATCAGTGAAATTCCTTGTCAAAGGATATTTTGGATTCAAGAAACAGGTTCAAGGGGAAACCAGACAAGAGAGATCCACCAGTATTACTAAATAGACAAACTATAACAACCTCAGGGATTCATCAAGGGGTAAGCAATGGAAAGTGGAGAGAGTGTTGGAGAAGAAAGCACCGCAGAAGCACACTCCCACTCTTATTTTTGTCCTGGACTCCTGAATGTTCACTTGTGGCTACTACTAGAGAAAAAATAGCAGGCTAGATGGACCCTTGGACTGAATCAGTATGGTTGCAACAACGTCCCTTCCTCCTAACTAAAGGGAAAAAAGAAAACTACCAGAGACAGAGGGAGGAAGGGAGGAAGACTGGGTAAAAACCTCAATACTAAGACTCTACATTTGCATCATGTTGCCTTTCTTTGTTCTTGTTTCATTTACTGTTTATTAATATAGGTTGCAAAAGAATTAATGCTTTCCATGTCTTCTTTGGTCTTCCTTAGTGCACAGTCCCTCCTCCTCACCACACTTCCAAGATCCTCTCTCCTCCTTCATCTTCAGAAAACTGATCCTCAGCTTTTAAAAAACTATTGTGGCATATATTTGTTTTCTTTTTAGCCATTCACTTGTCTTCCCTAGATTCATTATGTTATGAAAAGTTACGGAGTACAAAAAGGACATGAGAAACATGAGCATGCTGGATGCCATTCATTCTATCACACTACACGGGCATAAAAATATTTAATGAGAAAAAAAGCAATTCTGATCATTTTACTAATTTGTCACAAAGACAGATTTTTCTTCTTTCTGAAATTTGTAAAATTTTGATGACTGAATTTTTTAATTATATTATTATTCCCATTGTTGGCTGCCTTGATTCTCAAACTCTAAACGTGAATACCACAGTTGAGACCAACATTTAGAAGCTCTGACCTTGATTTCAACTGCCCACAGGACAGAACAGCAGGAGGAAGCTGTCCTGAGATTGGCAGGAGTGAAAGGAAAAGAGCCTGTTAGCTAAAAGGCTGTTTTTTTAGCTTTGACTGCTTTGTTGTTAGAACACCTACATTTTTAATAGAGGTAAATGTGCTGACAGCTTGGCTTGGCATCAGCAGAAAGGATTTCATATAAATAAATGTGGGGGGAAGAAAAGACAAATAAACCATCCTGCACAGACAGCTGTTCCATTTAGAATTCATCATTGTACAAAGCAAAAACAGAAAAGCCATCTGCAAAAATCAATCAAACAAACAAGGTCAGAATATTGCATCCTACATGCATCCCTGCAGTTGGCCTTTAATATATCACAGGGTTACATGTCACATGTATTTCAACTGCAAAGGAATAGCAGTGAGGGTGAACAGTACTTAGTTCCCTCTAGAATACCAACTCTCCACTCCAGTCCGATTTCGAGAAACATGAAAGTAGCTCCCTACCAAGAAAGAACTGGGAATGCCCTTAACTGAGAAGTCCTGAAGAGCTGCTGCCTAAGCTGTTGTGGTTGCACCAACAAAAGATAGCAGAATTTGAAGCTTCCCACCAGTGTAACATATCTTAAAATTTCAAGTGAGTAAACATTAGTCATTGTCTTAACTATTGCTTGCCCACAGAAATGGCAATGGTAATTTTATAATCTTTAACAAGATGCACCACAGAGCTTCTCTCCCACCTCTCAAACTCCTGCAACTTCACTGACAAAGTACTTCTGGGGTAGCAAAAATATGACACGACATTGGTGGCAAGGATCTTCCAACTTCTTTCTTTCTCCATAGGGGTCTCATTCTGTGGCAACCCACTTCCCCAAACCTTAGCAGCTAGTGTAAAGCCCTCTGCTCTACTGCAAAAAAAAAGGTCAGGTTTCTCCAACTCCAGCAGCTTTCTGCATGTATGGATCATTGCAGGTGTAGGAAGAAGTTCATTCTGCTCAAACTAGTTCTGCAGTTACCTCTTACAGCATTTACTAAACATATTTTAACAGACCAGATCAGCACTGATCTTAGTTACTCTATAGTGGCATCAGGTAAATGAGATTTGAATTCAGCACCATTTTCATGCTTCATGCACAAGTAAATAAATAAATAAGCTTAAATTATCTGGAAAAGAACATGACTAAATTTAAACAAAATGTGTCTCCAATTCAGATGTGGTGATGCGAGTGTGACAGATGAGTTTGAAAAGCCTGTCTGTATTTTGCTCACACAACACAGTATTTCTATAGACCATCACATCATTCACAGACCTGAATCATTGTTTTCTGGAGCTGGTCATGCACACGTGACGCACAGTCAGGGAAAACAAAAAGACCTAAAATTAAGGCAAAGCAGTCAAAACAGACTCATGGTATTCTCTTCAAATAATCTGAACATTCATTTTCATTCATGTTCAGAGAGGGACAAAGGAGAGAAAACTCCCCCCTCTTCAGAGGTAGCTTCTTCTGGTTTGATTGTCAATTTTTTACATAGACTGTGCTTTGTACAAGCATATTCTTGTTTTAGAATGACCCACAGAAGGAGCTTATCTGACAGTGCAAAGCTCATAACAGTCCAACAGCAGGAAATTCTTCTACAGGGTTTTATTACACTTAATTGTCAGTCAGCCCTTAAGCAGTCATAGTGAGAAGCTCTGGTATTAGCTGCATTATCCAGCTAGTTAAAATACTGGAAGTGACATGGGACGATGTGGGGGTGGTCTTCAGAACTGCAGGGATTTTAAACAAATAACTGAAGTCTAACGCTCAGATTGAGGCATTGCTGAAGTTAGGCTTTTTTGTTTGTTTTAAATCTTACTCTGTTTTTCTCCATCCTGCCCTTCTAATCTAATAATGGGGTGGTATCTAGTGGTTTTCCAAGAGTCACGCTCCAAAATAACCTACCGGAAATGGTTAACTACTTTCATTTTAGCATGTCTAATTTGTGATCTAGAAACATAGTTTCAGGAAGCCAATCAGTTCCTCACTCCTCACAGAACACCATGTATTTCTCTATTTCTTAATGCTAATTTTTCTCGTTGTATATTGGGCTTTAAAAGTGAGTAATATATTAAGTTATCTGTTTCTCAGAAAAAGTTTACATCTTTTCTTTCCTTGCCATATAACACCATTTAGATTCAGGGTATTCTTTTCCCTTTCCCATTTCATGTCATAATTTCCAGTGCTTCTGGTTCACTTTTTTTTTCCCCCCAGTAAAGAGAAAGGGGACAAGGTTACATTCTGTAAGGAGGATTTGATGAAAAGGGAATAGCAATTTCTAACCATATTGTAATTTTTTGTCGCACAAAAGCAAAGCTGTCAGTGTTTTAGAAAGTATTAAAACAAACATGAGAAAGAGAAACTTTTTGAAAACCTGTCCACAATTTTTTTCATAAAATAGAAACTGAAAGGAGACCTGGAGCTTCATTGTGCCATGTTCTGTTTATAAACTTGTTCAGTATAGTCTACATCTGAAACAGGCAAGAAAGGCAGAAAGTGAGGGGAAAAATAATTGTTCACAGGACTGAAGTGATCTTTTGAAGGTGACACAAGATCAGAGGAACTATAACCTAGACTATATCCCTTATAGCCAACTAGCTAGAACAGTCTCTTAAGTAGCATTTTAATGGAATACATTCCAGAAAAAGACCCAGGTATTGCTGGATTTGAAGGTACATGGTACAAACATTTTGTTCTGGCTAATAACAGAGGTACAGGCAAGCAATATTCAGATCTACTTTTGGATTGACTCAAAAGTCACAAGTGTTTTAAAACAGGACTGATGACATCCCTTCTTATATCTTCATCTTATCCCAGTTTTGATCATCACACAAATTCAAGGAGTGTGATCTAAAAAGGTCTACCTCACTGTAATAAAGCTAAGAAGGGAAAACATAAGAGGATCTTCAAGGAAAGGGGGAAATAATCCAGACCATGAAATAACCGTCATCGCTGGAACAAAAAAAACACTAAATGCTGAAGATGTGAACACAAGAGAATGAAAAGAACAAATGCCAAATAATTAATTTTTTTATTCCTTCTGCAATGCACCACAGGTATTTATATGGGAGTGAATGCAATATCAGCTGCTTGCTTTTTCAATCCCAGCCTGGGACTGTAATAAATAAAATTAAAACTCACTGGGAATAATTAGCTGGGATATTTTCTCGTTTGCATGGCCAGCTTCAAAAAAATTCATATAAAGTATGGCTTCTGCTGTAGGGCATACATTAAATCTTAGAGGTGATTTGGGAAATGCAAAAAGAGACTGTGCTTTCAACGGATTTATCCTAACACCCTTCACCTGCAATAGTAATTAATTTCCCAAAGGTCCATTTCAACAGTCCAACACATGAAGTAACATAAGTTCAGTACTAAAAGAGAAAGAGGAAAAAGTCAGAAATTATTATCATTTCTTACAAGTAACAACTGATAGTAAAATCTAATAGCATCTACAAAGTGAGTGGATAGAAAGCAGGATTTAAAAGGTCAGCTCTATTTAGCAAGGAAAAAGAACACTTTAAGCTAATTTCCTTGGAAAATGTTATGGAGTATTTTCACAAAGAAAAAATGTATAGGGATAAAAGGGTAGGGACTAAGGACACATTCCTTTCACTTCTTTGTGTTCCATAACTCAAGAAGCACAGGGAAGAAAACTCATGAAACGACTCAGTATGCTTCTCCCTAATGAGGTAAGCTGTTAATGCCAATCCCATCACAGTGATTATTATGTATACTACATGCTGCTCTCTCCGTTTGTATTTGTTAGGAGAACTGGAATATGCAGATGAATCTTGGTTTAATAAGGATGGCAATATTAGCGTGTGTTTGTGTCTGCCCACTGATGCTACAGTGATGAAACAGTGCCAGGATTCATAAGAAGGCATCGCGGGTCAGGTTTGCATTACGAATTGCAAATCTCTGGAATTCCCAGGATGTGCGGCAAGATGTGCCATCCATCCATCTGCCAAGGTGGATTTAATGCAAATCTGCTCTTTTTCCCCTCCTAGGTCACTTACGGGAACTGAAGTTCCCAGTGGTGTCCTTGACAAATACTGTCAGTATTTGCAATAGCAAGGGCAGAGTGCCAGCCAAATAAAAACAGGACAACTCTGTCAAAGCTTCATCAGCGCAAAATCAACACTAACTGCAGCAATCAGATTGAAGTACTCTAGCAGTTGTAGGTAGGGATAGCGATGCATGTATTTATCTATGCACTCATGCCAATATGAGCCTAAAGGAAAGTAGGCTTGTACTACCCTCATAGTTCATTTATGAATAACAATGTGTTCAACACATGAACGGCCTTCTTAATGCCACGTATACTAGGGCTCAGATACACAAGCATAAATGGTTTACAAAACCTATGACAGTGTAATAACGGATGCACAATACCATGTTTCTGCATCTACCTTTGCCCTACCTCTGTCCAAGTAGACACTGCTACCAAAATGTCAACAGTTTCAAGCCATTTCAGCCTTGGCAGGAAGGGCAGAAATCTATGAAAGTTCAGATCCCTTAACAGAAGTTTTTCCATCAACAGACAGCTCAAATACCCCATCTATTGTTATGGGGGGAGAGGGGACTTGCCGGACTGGAGTTGCAAGAATATTAATGTAACCATCATTATTATGAAACACGTGTCTACTCTTCTCAAAAGCTTGGTGGGGCAACCATTTGTCTAGCAGCACTCTGGGGCACAGAGGAAACTCCTTATTTCCACAAAAGGTGACAAGTCAGAGGAGAAGGAGGCCAGACTTTCTCTTACAACAGCTGTTTGACATAAGCTATCCCAACACATTGTTTAAGCTCCAATGCCTCTGAAGCAATTTTCCTTACAGAGTTTGGAGAAGCCAGTAAGGGAATCCCTGCCAGATCTTACCTCTTTGTGCACATAGGAAGTGTAAGAACTCATGGAATTGGTATTTTCTCTTCTGTGATGAACGCTGCAAAGTAGACTTTGTCCCCATTGCATGCAAGGACTTGATGAGATTAATCAACCCATGCTTTCAGGCTGCAGGCAACACCGCAGCCCTTGCTTCTGTATTCCAAGGGGTCCGTCTGCCATATGAGCAGACAGCCTTGTTCAGCCCAAAGGGAGCATCTGTGCCATACGATTAAGGGCTGGAAATCCACAGTGTTTCTGGATGGAGGTTTAATGATTTTCTGGCACATTTTCCTAATATCCATAGCAACTCTTGAGCAGCAATATCTCTCCAGTCCACATTCCTGCATGTATTCACTGAACTGGATGCCAACCACAGCAAAAAAACAACTCAGCTTCAGGACTGAAGCTATTATGTCTAGTCCCAAAAGCTGGCATTCTAGCCAAGTGCTGAACGGGAAATCCCAAAGCTCCTCAGCAGCATGGCCAAGTTCTCAGCATCCACATATTTGTTTTCCTGCCTATTTCATTTATTTTTAAATGAGAGGCTGCCTGAATTTCCCCCAGCCTCTGCCTTCCACTGTTTGTCCACACACACATACAGACCCTCTCCCCACACTTCCATTGCCACACAGTCAGAGAAAATGCAATCCACAGAGAAGTAGTACGTACCAAAATTCACAGTTAGATCGCAAAATGTTTTGAGAAGACCTCAGATATGATGAATCATAGTTCAGTTTTGAAGAACAGAGGCACAAAGAGTTGCCCAAAAGGAAAAAAATGCTTTGTAAAATAGCAAGGAACCTGGGTCTCCTACTCCTAAGATTATCACCTCCCTCCAGACTTCTCTTCTGCTCTCATCTAGCCCAGTTTCCTTAGTCTGACAGTGTTACAGCGAGGATGCTGATGGAATAAGCTTAAGAGCATCTCACTGAACTTCCTGCCAGCTTCTGGCAATCTGTGGTTTACAGCTTCATGCAGACTTTATGTCTTACTGGCTTTTTCCTTTATATTTGGCATCTGCAACATCTTACAATATTCTACTTGAAACTATGCAAGATATGAACTGTGAGAAACAGCAAATACTTGATTATTATTCACCTCCTTCACACTGCTCCTCATTGCAAAACCCGCTTACCCCTCTTTTCCAGGCTAGAGACTCCTAGTCTATTTAATCTCTTCTTGTAGAGAGCAGCTTGTGACACACATATGAACAGAGTGTCAGTTTTAGAAACAGCCATGAAGCCTGAATGACAGACTGTTACAGTCACAATTGCACACAGCACCACCTCTGAATGACCCAGAGAGGAGACACTTTGTGGAAAGAGTTGGTCAGGCCAAGGCAGAGGTCAATGAGTACATCTGACTTGATTTGCACTTACTTTCTAGCATTTGAAATAGAGGTGGTGAAGAGATCAACACACAGTTTTTAGCTTGATTTACTAAGGGGAAGATACTCCCATAATTATGCTGGGTCACGGCTCCTGCCTCTTCCTAATAACTTGCAGACTTCCCTTCTCATTTTGACCACCTCTGAAAGAGGGACAGATGCCTCAATTTCAAGAAAGCACATAATCTCACGAAAATAGAAGGCCAGGTAAAAGGGAATCAAGTTAGGGCGCATCAAAGAAAAAGATGCACCCTGAGCTGAATCATCAGTTTAGACAACATGGAATCCACAAAGAAGAGACCGACTTAAAATCAGGGTAACAAATTCTGCCACTCACAGAACTTGATCCTGCAGTTGTAAAAATGAATGATGTAATAATGAATAATTAGCAGCAAACAGCAAATTAAGAAAGTGAAAAATGGGTAGAAAATATTGCTCCTCCTTCCCCACTTCCTTACACTCCAAACTTCACAAATATGCCTCAGGTTAAAAAACACATACCTGTGAGCTAAGTGGTCCCTACCCCACTGCCTCAGCACCTCTTAGGGTATCTGAGGTGCATCTTCCAAATGAACTTTCCTACAGGTGCATAACAGATACAATTCTGAGCTGAATTCCTGAAAGACATTTAGCACTTTTTTTTAAAAAAAAGTAATGTTGTTGTTGTTTCAGACTCCCCCCAAAGCGAGAACAACACAGGGCTGTTCTAGCTGGAGCAGAAGCCTAAGAGAACGCAACAGAATCACACAGAGCTGGAAGGGGACTCAGGAGATCACTTAGTCCGTGCCCATACCCCAAGGCAGGATCAGCCATACCTTTGTTTCTAATTCCTGACAGACTCTTGTCTAACATATTCTTAAAGTCTTCCAAAGACAGAGACTTGACAGTCTCCTCAGGCAATCCATTCCATGGCTGCTGTCCCATACATCCTGGTCATAGAAAATGATTATTCCTTCCTGCTCTACAGCAGCCTTCTGACTACTTGAAGACCACTTGCCTACCCTCAGGAATCTCCTTTCAGGTTAAAGAATCAAAACATATTCAATTTTTCCTTGCACAGGATGTTTTCTAGACCTATTTTGTGTCATTCAACAAGGAATTTGGGCTCTGAATATGTCTATAGAGAACAGGAGTATAGGCACATGAATGTTAACCAGCCTTTGATAGTTAAACATCAAGTGGCAACCCTGTCGAGTGTTTACTTCACAAGGCTTGCTCATCCCCCTGTTGTTCCTCACTCACACGTTTGCCCACAGTTTTTGTTCACCAGCTTCATTTTGTATTTCAAGATTTGTAGAGCTGGTAGTTCACTCAAATTCCTAAGTGAAGGCTGTGGACGCTAAGAGCTTGGTATTTTGGTATCAATGCTATGGCTAAATGCTCAGGGTTCCTGCTTAGATTAGGGGACCAGCAATAAGTATAGTTTCCATACTTACTTTCCAGTATGCCAACAAGATAAAATGTTGCTCCAAGAAAAGATCAGCTGATCTGAGATTGAGGCCTCAGGTTGATAGCATAATAAACATTGGCTGAGCAAATCAGTAGTGCCACCAGAGAAGCAAATACTTTTGTTACCACTCTCTTCGAGGCACAGGTTAGCGTGTCTGCCAGCCACACTGCCAGGAGGCTGCTCCACAGGGTCAAGAAGCCTTCACAAATGCTGTGAAATACTGAGGACTGAAATTCATGAGAGAGGACACCATTAGGATAGAGACATCCTGGTCTTTTCTCTAAACCAGAAGTACTTAGGGAAGTCTTTGAAGCTCGTATCTCTAGAGCCCCTAACACCCTACCACCAGGTGAAAGGTGGAGAACCTGACTGTACAATAAAAGCTAGAGACTCTGTGGAGCTCAAGAGGGGGGAGCGGCTCCCTTCCGACTTAGAGCATCTGTGAGGAGCAAAGGCATTTCTTCTGCTTGCCATTTCCTCATCTCTGGACACTTGGACACTGACATTCTTCCAAGAGATTAAGAACCAAAGAGAGAAAGTATCATTCTGTTCTCATTAGAACTGCTTACTGTTCAGGCTTTCACCTACTAGCTTTTAGATTTAATTTATCACCCTAGAAGATACATTTCTTCCCAAAAATGCTTACAGTGCAAAATGCCAGGAGTGAGGCCCACAAGGTCTCTGTAGCCATGAACTTTATCTGCATCACTCTGACCTTAAAGTAAATTCAGGGAGATAGAGTCTGCACTTACTTCCTTGGGTCCAGAGTTACCAGAGTGTAGGACGTATCTTGCTACAAAAGACCACATGCACACCCAAAGACACCTCCTTCCCTCCTCAACAGAGTGTCTCTGTATTCAAGGACTTCATGGCATCTTCATTTCCATGTTTCCACTCTGCCTTATTTCTTTCTGCTCTGTACCATACAATAGAAGGGAAATGCTAGCATGTTGTAAGAAAGTGTATTTTCTGATTCATTAATCCGGTGTAAAGCAAATACACCCTGCTGTGCACCTGCAGAAACCCTGAAGAGGCAACAACAAAGGAGGATAAAATTAAACAAACCCACTCCCTTTTAAATCTGGAGCAGACCTATATGGCGTAGCAGGATATATTCCCACTTTTTCTTTACCTCTCAATCGGGTGGGGACAAATGCATTGCAGGCTACTATGACACCTATTACTTCTCAATGGGAGCAGTATGAGCACCATACTGAGCACACTCAGAAAAGACTGAGCAATCTATGTTTTTGGAAAACTACAGCAAACTTACATACTATGAACAAAAGAAAAAATAGTTAGTTGGATTAACAGCATGCAGGCAGCAGGGGTAATGCAAAGAGTCCTATATACATGTCACTAGAAGAAAAATTACTTCCACCTACAGATTGCACTTTACCACAAGGTCTTGGGTACACTTTGCAGGAATAACTTTATCTTGAAGGAGGTGAAGGAGGAGATACAGGACTAATTTCCAAGGTTTGTGGGGCAGAGACAGCTCTGATATGAATGGAGAGGGGATGCCTCTCCTTGTCTCCATGTATGACATGGAGATACCACTGACACATTACTTCAGTGCTCTGGCTCCCCAAACCAGTAGAAGGGGATGGAAAGTCAGAGAAGACCTGAGGTGCTGCAAGAGGAACACGAGTGATGCTAGCACTGCAGCTGAGGGCTGGAAACAAGCAGTGTCTTAATAGGAGACAGCACTAACCAGTCCTCTTCCATAAACAGGACTGGCCATATTTCCTGCTGTGATAAACTCCAGACTGTACAGACAGCATCTCCATGTCCCACTGAAAGCACAGAAGACCCTGAGTTCTCTGCCTGTTAGGTTAACCCCAGCTCTCCCAGATCCATTCTGAACTGCCTGCTCAGAGGAGCAGAGGAGATCTCATTCACAGACTCACTGAAGCTGGAAGGCACCTCAGGAGGTTTCTAGTAAATGCCCCATGCTCAAAGCAGGGTCAGCTACAGCAGGTTCACTTGTGTCTGCAAAGGCATCTTCACTTGGCACTGGCTGCCCAGGCAGATACGCACCAAATTGAAAGGGGGAACAACCCTGTATGTTGCCATGGACATCCCCATTTTCTTGTACATACTGTCTGATAGCTCAGCTAGTGACAAGGCATTTATCCCCTGAAAAATACTTACTGAAGGACTGAAGTAACAAACAGAGGGAGACACAGGGCATTCATGCAAGGTTCAATTGAGTACACATATAGTTCAAGCACTAGACCCACAAGAGATGAGATGATGAGATATTAAGGGCCAAACCCTCAGCACCATTTAAATTAATAGAGGTTCATCACTTTACACAGGAAATACTGATGTGTGCATATAATATGCTTTAAAAATTTCTCTTGAAGTAGTACTGCCAGCATCAATAGAACTCCCAGCTTGCCCTCTTTCAAAATGAACCTGTTAATACTTTTTAAGAGCTGGCTCAAGTTTGAGAGATGCCCCACTACTGTTTTCAGAGCTCAGGTCTGAATGAGCTCAGGCTACAAGCCTGTAACAAATGAACTGCTTTCTAAATAGAGGCATATTCCTCAAAAGAGGTTTTTGCCTAAATAACTAAGACAAATGTCCCATTTACATGTTAATTAAGATACACAATTCCCACATGCATTAAAATTACAAAAACACGCGCCTTACAGTGCACATAGCAATAAATCTTATGATTAAGAAAGGGGAGAGCGTATTTCTCAGGGAAGATGCTCCTGCAGAATTTTAACACTCCTCTCATAATCAAATACACAACAAGGAGCTGTGTATTGCAAGCCTGGAGCCAGGCTCCAACTTTCCCATAGCTGCTGGGATGCAGAGCCCTGGTTGAACTTATTGCAGTGACTGGAAATGAGGATATGCTTCAGATATTTGTGCAATGAACCAATTCAAACAGTGTCAGAAAAGCAAGCCTACACCGTGCTGCCTGGACAGCAACGCAGCCTGCAGATCTGCCAAAATTCTGAACTCAAACCTCCTTTTCTCCTTAACTTTCCATCCATAGTTTGATGCAACTAATCATGCCCTAATACAGACTTGCAGAATCTAAATCTTCAAAACTAGTTAGGAAGAATGTAAGCCATGACTACTTTCTTCTTCAGCCTTTCCTCAGCTCAACTGCTAGCTTAGGATAAATCACATTGGCAAAATAACACACTCTTCTCTGTAATCTTCTTAATTTATGTAATCCTTTTTTTCCCAATTCTGCTGTTCATATGATCAGTCTTGATTTCAATACTGCAACAGTAGTACTTCACCTTGTGAATCTTTGAACAACTTTTTAACTTCCTGAAATTCATTTTTTGTAAATTTAACCTCTCTCAGGAATGCCGCAGTTGTATAATGTGATTTGGACAAAAAACCTCTCCTTCTTCCCTGCAAAAAATTTCAGCACTGTTATTGGAGTTGCCCGACAGACAAGGAGAGTGTGCACGGTGTACTGCAAAACGAGAACGCTGAAATCCCTACGGGTCCAGCTAGGCACCTGCCCTTTGGTGGCTAGGGGAATTTCTGAGTCTCAGCACAGTACTTTCACGCACTGCAGGCTTCTGCTCTCCTCTTCAAGGAAGCTCCACCGCTACACCAAATCCAGCCACAGAGAATTGCTGCCAATCATGAATTGAATCCTTTTTTCCCTCCCCTTTTTTAATCTACCTTATCCTTCTTCACCTAGATCATATAGTAATAGACACACAAATTTAAGGCTGTCCAGAGAATTGCATTGGAAGACAGTACTTTAATCTTCACTTTATCATGTATAAATTGTGTTTACTTTTCTGATACATTGAAGGCAACAATTACGTAAAATAAAGTGCCAACTTTCTTATCATGTTTGGGTCTTTGCCTTAAATAGATTTATAGCATGATCACAGACTAATCCTTGCCATCTTTGGGATTCTAAAGATTTCTTAAGACGACTCTTGCAGACTCTTTCTCATCACTCCTGGAAAAATGTATGTTTTATTTTGTTTTGTTAAATAGACTGTATCTTATCAATTCCATCTCCCATTTTAGGCACACGAAGTGCCTAAACCTACACAAAGTTCATATCCCCGCACATTTGGTCATCCTTAAACATGGTAACAGGTTTGATCAACAGAGATAACATTTCCTCCATACAAGTTAACAAACATGAGCACACTGAGATAAGCACAACCTCTCATGTTATTATATGTTTTGCCCACTTTTCAAAAGATTGCAAGCTCCAACAGCCTGATTCCCCCCTCCATAGCTGGCAATAATTCAGCCTTTAGTCCCACGTCTCTAAGCAGTGAGTCTGGAAATTTTGTTTAACTGCTTAAGCTCCTACAGCATTTCCAAAGCATCCTTATTAACTTATCCTCATTTAGCCATCTGAAGGGCATGAAATTCTCTCAGCACTTCTGTTTTCACTTTTCACAACTTAGCTTTAATTTACAAAACAAAATCAGAGCCTAATATTTTAAGTACTAACTTCGAAGGACACATGCTTACAAAAATAGTTCGGAAATATTTATACAATAAAATCCATAGGAAGCAAAGAAGAAATTATGAAATGCTTTAAAAAAGATTGGTTGCTTATTTCCCCTCTACCCTTTATAAGAATGTCTGGGTTTCCTCTCAGGTTTCAGCCTGGAGGTGATTCAGATCAGTATTTCAATTGAAATCTGCCTTTAGTAGATACAGACATTTTCTCATTATTTTGTCCTGCTGAACGGGCAGTATGTTGCGTGAGGTGTACCATATCTTCATTATAAATGTGCTGTGCTGTACAGGCTAACAAGAAAAATTGTAAATGATCTACTTAAACAAAAGCAGCTAGTATATTAAGGGGATGACATGTTTTGATGAATCAAATGATTTTCCTTCTCTTTCATTTCCCTTTAAAACTTCAAAGCAATCAAATGTTGTTTATGCATAAAATTTAATCCTTTCACCAATCTGTAGTTTGATTGAACTTGCATACTCGATTTCCTACAAGTCAACGTGAAGAGAGCCCCATGTAATTGAAACCATTTCCCCTCCAGTCCTTTTATTTTTGCTGTAATATTTTCTATTAGTAGCTCTATTATGCCTAATATCCGTAATGTTGGCAGATTAGAATTTTCACTTAATGCAACCTGTATTTATAAACCATTAGGATGAAAAAAAACCCCACAAATAAAAGAAAGAGGAGACAATAATTACCTGTCTTTGATGCCACACAGATCAATGTGTAAATCACTAAAATTCCCCAGAGAACCTTGCTGAACCAAAACAAGGTCCTTGGGCTGGTTATCGATAAAGATGAGCCTCATGCAGCCTTGAAAAGCAGCAACAGGATTCAAACATCGGGAATCGGTGAAATTGTCAGGGCACCCTGTGGGAAAAAAAGAGAAGAGGCAGAAAAGAATATTGGAATGTTCATGTGTTTCTGTTGGGACTTCCTGACCCAAGACCTTGAAGTCTAATTATTCCAAGTGTTTTCAATCCTTGTGCTACACAGTCTTCTGTGTATAAATCCTTTGGTGATTTAAAAAAAAAAAAAAAAAAAAAAAGCATACAGTGGAGATATCAGAGTACGAGGTTTTCACACAGGCTAAGCAAAATCAAATTTTTTTTTTCCATCTTCTGTAAACTCTGCAGTCAATAGCAATTGACTCTGATAACAAAAGCTGTGCAAATTGTAAAATCATCATCAGTCAAATTCTGCTGCTGAGGCAACACAAAGGCTATAAGGACAAAATCCCGTGGACTGCATGGAAGGTTTGTGCCTGAACTTCCTCGGTGCTTGGACAGTTCCTAGATCTGAAGACTTCACTGTATCCCTAGTGTTAATGCTGTATCCAGAGGCTTCACAAAGACCAGAACCTCCCTGTGGTAGGCACTACATAGAAATATATTCTCTAAAAAGACAGCTGATGACAGTCCCTTTACCTAAATTAAAGCTTACATTCAAAAAGGCACGAGGTGATATTTTTCAAGATTCTTCTTCCCATTTTCAAAATTGAGCTAAATCTACATCCATTTCAGTGACAGCAAAGTACCCAAATACCTTTGTAGAGTTGAGCCATGTGTCAATTACGCTCCCAAGTCTAAAGTCACTGAGCCTGATCAGGACACTGATGTCCACAGGATTAATAATAATAATGGTCCTCTAGGCTTTTAACTAGAAAAAAAATTTGTGGCTAATATGGCTGTGTGCCATTGGGTGTTTTGCCAGCCATAATTAGCAACTTCCTAGCCACTAGTAGTCCACCTTTACAGCTGTGTTCGTGGCTTTGCTGTCTCTCTTGGGCCTGCTCATGACCCTTAGATCTTTCCACAGTGCTGTATGCAGTGCAACTCAATAGGTGGTCAAAAAACAGTTTTTAAAGCATTTGCTCTTAACTGCAAACACAGAGCACCTGGGGGACCTCAATGGTCAGCCTCTGGGGATTTACATCGAGAAAACCTGTCCTGTGCCCGAAACATCCTACCTCCAAAATAGTAGCTGTTCCCAGAATAGATCCTTGAGACAGTGGTTGCATGGGCAGCTGTGGCAGAGTTGTTATCCAGGGTCAGGGTAATGCGATGTCTTCTGGCATTAATGTTAACTGAATGCCATAGCCCATCGTGGAGATTTGTGCCTGGGAAAAACAAGTACAAAGGGTGAAAAAAGAGGTGCAGGAGACAACTGTGTTCTGCAAACCTCCTTTGCACTCAACTTCTGACCACAAATGTGTAGCTCACCTCAAAAGAGACGGAACTGGCAGCTGAAAACAGCTCCATTACCTCTGGAAGGAAAATGACTTAGAAAAAAAGACCCAAGAAAGGGAAAGGGTTTTTGAGAGTATTTAAGGAGATCATCTACACATTTTAATCTACCCTGTTCCTGATACTGTAGGCACTCAGCAGGCTGGCAATGCCCTTCATCTTTATGGTAGCACATTATCATTCTGTGGGGTTTCATTCCTACTTTCTATCTGTTGGGAAATGCTTATGGCTCACAGCAGCATGCAGGGAAGACCTCTGTTGAGCTTTTGGGACTAAACACATGCCAGAGATTGCAGAGGATTAGATTCAGTGAGATGGTCAGATCATGTCTCAGTCTCCTTATGAAAGCTGACAACTGCCAGTAGGTTTCAGTGGGATCTGTGTTCCTTAAAGCCCTCCAGCACTAAGCCAGCACACAGTCTTACTGATGGATGTGCCTTTATATCTTGGATTTCAAAAGGGTTTTGTGAGAGCTAGGATTGTCACTCTGTCCAGGAACCTATGTAGGGAAATTGGAGACTAGGCTCCTGGTCCTCTTTCACACACTTGTGAGAAGCTGGAAATAACCTAACTCTGTTTCCTTATTGTGAAAATCTGTGTTGGCACCATGCAGCTAGAAAGAAACTCCATTTCCTCCCTTCTGACAGCCACAAAAATCAGTGGGCATGATTCTCAGCTTGCATATGGCACTGCAGATCAAGAGTAACCTAATTACAGGTAGAAATACGTTACCATCAGGCTGCCGTAAGTGACACCAGGCTCACAACTACTTACTCTCCCTACCGGGATTTTTTTGTTAATGTAGCTTTCAAAAGAAACAAATGAGCACTTAGTGACACAAAGAGATGTAAGAACAGTTCAAAACAAAACACAAAAATTGTGGGTGTTATGTGCATGAGAAATCATTTCATGATGAATTTGAAAATGAGACAATTTCTGCAGTAATGGCTGCTAAAGCACGCACGATTTTCATAGAATAAGAGGCCCATTTCCCAGAAAAAAATGGACCAGTTTTCAACCAGAACATGCCCATTTTGAAATGAAATATGTTGTTGAAGTTTGAAAAAATTGCAAGACAAAATTCGTCCCATTTGGGGCAAAAATAGGGCCATTCTTGAGCTAGCATGACTTTATTGTGAGTACCTGACATCTGCAGAATATGGTACTTGCAATTTTTGCATATTTTTCCATGTGTAAGTAGGCAGTTTAGAAATGTTTTGGATATCAAAGGCTGGGCTCAGGTTCACAATTTCAGAACTACATAAAAGCAAATACCCTCAACCAAATATTGACAATGTCCCAGCTTTGTCAACAATTTAATTAGGACTGCAATAAAGGCTGGAAACTCAGTTTTCAACATTCAGTTGTGACAAGCTGAGGCTATAGCAATCTACATGAATAAGGCTAGATGTAGGGCTGCCTCGTTTTATATCATAAAGGGGAATGAAACACACATATGGAACAGCTCTGCTTTGATGATTCTGTCAAATTTTATCTCTGCTTCTTTTAATGCACACATCTGCCCTCTTTCAGTCTATATTGGGAATATTTTAATATCACATTTTTAAACTGTCACTAATAATAGTATTTTAGAAATAATAGTATTCTGAGATCTATCAGTGTACTATCCTTTCACCTCTGGAAACCAGATATTCAACCTAAGTGGAAATGAACTTGCTAGTCTCCTACCCAGCCTGCCTGCATAGTAATAAGGGATGCGTTCCGCTAAAGAGGTCCTGGGCTACAACATTCCCGGTTGGGACACCAGCATGTCATATATGGACCACACTGGGCTGGCAGCTGGGCCACACTACTCCTGGTTTTGTTGGGGAGTCTGAGATTGCCTGCTTGTTGTTTGTCAGAACCAAACCATAGCGGTTACATATAGTAACCTTTTACAAGTAATTTTCCCTGGATTTTAGGGTGGACAGGTAGTTCCATTTCACTCATCTTGCATCCCTCCAGCTGCACGAAGAAGCCTGCAGCTGGCTTGCGAGGCTGCCTGCAATGAGGTACGCCAGCGAGGTAGCGTGAGGGGAGCAGGCTTGGCATCAGTCTCTCTTTTGAGTGCAGCATAAAAGGAGAGTGCAATGCTCCAGAAGTCACAACAGCCAGATGAAGAAAATCATCTTTGAGGCTGTGTGCTGGGGAAGGAGCAGCAGCTGAGCTGGCTCCCAGCTGACTTCAGCACAATGTGAGGACGAGAAGCATGAAGGTCTTCATGTGACCTGACTGAAGAAAATTTAGCATGACTGTTAAAAAGCACAGAGTCAGAGATAATTGCCTAGTAGAATTAGTCCAGAGATCTCAGGATGCCAACTTTCTGAGCTCAGATCTCCCTCAAAATGCAAAGCGTGTTTCCGCTATTGGAAAGTTAGAGACAATTTGAGAAGGCAAAGGAAGATGGGTGCTTTCTTCCCTTGTTATCTTTTCTTCCCATGTGGCTATGCGTATGTACATGAGAGAGGGATAGGTGAGAGAAAACAAGCAAAAATAAAGTACCTGCACTGATTTCCACTGGCTTCTCGGTCACTTTCTGAATAAGTAGTGTCAATCTCCCACCATGGAGGTAAACCAGGATAAGTCCCGAATTTTCGGACAGCTCAGTGGACAGGAGCAAGCCATCTTTATTCCACGTTCGAAACTGGAAACTGACAGACAGTCCATCAATTTGGGGAGTGCCAGGTAGCAGCAAATAGCTTCTACTGGCGCTGACAAAGGTGATAGGAACAATTTGTGGTTCTGAGCAGGAAAAGGTCACGTTCCCCTGCAAAAAGCAAAAAATCAACATGACAATTTATTTTCTCAGTCATCACAAAAATCCTTAAACAAGCTCGCTGGATTGCTAATGGCCCTAAAAGCTGAAATAGGCATTGTTATCCAGACACACATCTTTGGAATTTATTAGGAAGTATATCTGTCCTTTCTGGAAAAACAAACATGATTTCAAATTCGTTCTTCCATCCCAAACTGATAAAAAAGATATCAAAATCTCAATTCTTAGAAGAATCTAAACACATTCCAAATGTTCCATATCAACACCAAGCCGAGGTCCAGAAGGGCTATATTAGCTACAGGTCCATGCTAGCCCAAATAGACCAGCTCCACACGGGTGCCTCTGCTCTGTGTTTCCAAGCACCTCCAGTTTCAAGCTCAAGTGTACCCTTATGTGAAGAAAATCAAACTCATTTAGATCTATGCTGACTTCAGGAACTGCTGCCGAAGCACCAGCAAATCCTCTCAAACCTCCAGGTGCTGCAGGATGTGACACAGACACCCTGCATTGGCTCTGCACTGACTGATTACAGAGGTGAACAAGGCAAGCTGCAGGTGAAAAAAGGAAGTATCCTCAAATGCACAGGAATCCTCCCAAATAGACCAGCTTTACCCTAAATATAAGCCTAAATGCAACCGTTAATGACCATATGATTTAATGACCATATGATTTTATCTATTTACACCAGTGCTATAGGCTTACAGGTAAAGTATGTCTCATCTGCTTGAATCTACTACCTGGGCCCAAAATTGAGGCAAGTTTCCTGGGTTTATTTCAGATATTCAATGTGTAACTAACAGAAGCAGTATTGGTCATGTTTTCTTTCATCCAAGGTGAATTGGCCCTATGCTACTCCAAATAGTAAGAGTTCTCTAAATAATAATAGTACAAATAATTCAAAATGATTATTTCAAAAGGATTGCAAAATTCACAAGAAATTCCTTTCACCAATCTGTAGTTTGATTGAATTTGCATACGCCATTTCCTACAAGTCAACATGAAGAGAGCCCCATGTATGAAACCATTTCCCCTCCAGTCTTTTTATTTTTGCTGTAATATTTTCTATCAGTAGCTCTATTGGGCCTAATATCCATAATGTAAAATCCACAAGAAAATTCAAGCAAAAAGTCACTTGGACCCAACACTCAAATTGGGATGAAACAAGAGTTGTGAGATTGCCTGCTCAGTGCTAGGTCTCGTCGTTTCCTACAGAAATTTTGAGGGATTACTAAAACATTGCATAAACAGGAACCATGGTGAAATCAGACACCATTTCAACACCACACATAGCTGATCACTATCTCCCTCATCTGGCCCCAAAATCAATGGTACTATTTGCCAAGACAAGCAGCACACACTGACTCAAAACAGCCAGCAGACTCTGTACCAGCCTGTATCACTGTAGTTTAGAGATGAACCTACTCCCCTGTTTTGTTCAGCCCTTGTGGATGAACCAACCACATCATTTGAGCCATATAATAAAACCTTAACAATGCATAAAGCCGGGACACATTTACAGAGCCACACATCTTTCAAAGCCACTCCAGGAGAGTGTTGAGCCAGGTTGCTTTGAGTGAGGCTGCTTTGTAAAATACCGACTGGAATCTGATAAAAACGTTGAAGTAAAAGGCTTTCTTCATGGTACAGCCTCTCATCAGAGCTGGTACCTCTCTCTAACAGGATAATTACAATGAACGGCACTTGATGGATGTGTAGGAAGCTGCACAGTGCTTAGGGAATCCCTTACTGAAAGCTAAGACAGCTGATATAACTGTTCCTTATTGTTTTCAAATGTCTTTCTACCCTTTATTTTAAAATGAAAACTAAATAAAGTGCCAGAAAGAGAGTGAGTTGGATGAAATAACCCCTTGATAGATATATAGATATATCTATTTAATTTGTGTATTCCCCACCTTGTTTAGTGCAGAATGCCACATACCAGATTCAGCAATGGCAAAAGGTATCAGTGGGTATATCATGTTGGAGTAAGTTTTGAGACATAATCTGAAACTTATCCAAACTTATCTGAACATCCGTCAGGTGGGAACTGGAATGGAAATTTGCTCTCAACCCTTTAAAAGTTTATATTACATGCTGTGTTTTGCCTGCATAGGAGATATCAGAGGCTTTTTTGTGGGAGGTGGGGTGGAACAAAACACAAGGCTGTAGAGGGGAGGATTTGTAAAATTCAGGCAGAATTTTTGTCTCAAAGCTTTCTGAGGATTTCACATATGAGCAGGACAAACTATGCCTAGACTACCTGAACACTTCCAAATGAGGTGAATGCAAGGTGGAAAAAATGCTTGCAATGCACAACCATCTCTCAGATGACCATAAAAATAAGCCAGTCAAGACCCAGTGCTGTCAATACGCTTTCAGCTGTTTGCAGCAACACCACAGGTTTTAAAGTAAAACATCCCTGATGCACATGCAAGGGCCTAAATATAAGGGCAAGTTTCTGCCTGTTTTTCATAGGAAGTTCTGAACACTTGCAGCTTGTCCTAAATTCATAGATTGCTCTGACCCCTTGAAAAGCCTCAGCAATGCTCCTCGGGCATTCATACTAGGTGGTAATTTGTACCATTGGGATCAGCATGGAAATCTTGTGCAGGGACAGCAGCTGCAAGGAAGAGTGGTGACTAAACCCATGGCCAGTCAGGGATGTGTGGGCAGGGCATACATTTCTCCTCCCATGCTTGACTGAGGGAGACTTAAGAGATGTAGCCTCTCTGTCAACAAGACTAGTACAGAGAAGGTGTGATCCCACAGGCTGCCACGGGAGCAAGCAGGTGGGAATACGTGTAGGCTGTGCTGCAGTATTCTGTGTACACGGGCCGGAGGGGGATTGGGGGATATAAAGCACGTTTGTTTGGCTTGGGGATTTTTTTTTTTTTTAGCATGACATTTGTGTTCCCCTTCTTCAGGAGTTGAGACTTCCAGTATGTAGGGGACAACAAATAATTTTAGTCAGAGCTAAAACCTGGGCAGATCAATTGGGGAAAATATTATATAAATAAACTGATACCATGGGGCCTTAAATCACTTCAAATGAGTCTTTTAGGAGGGAAGCACCTTCTCGAAGCGTCTTTCCAGAGCAAAACCAGATGATGTAGCTAATACGCACCAACAATGGTTGCTGATGTCCTTGCACAGAATAATGCTGCCTACCTTCCTAGAGAGAGTAACAAAAATTAAAAAAAGAAATACACAATAACAGATTACTTTGAAACATTTTCATTCGCTGAAGTGGGAGAGGTTCCCACTGCAGAAACTGATAGATTTGCCCTGAATGTTATTCTCAAACAAATAATTCCAGCAGGCCTAGTCAGAAAAGTAAACAGTTCCCTCTAAAGCTGCATCTGATCAGGAGCATTTTGCTTTAATTGGCAGCAGTTCTGGAACTCTCCAGGGTACATAAAGACTTCTGGCAGACACTTGATTTTATAATTGAACCCAGTTTAACTGAAAAGTAAATGTTCATTGGCTAGGAAATAGGATAAGAAGAGTCTAATCTCTGGAGAAAAGCAAAGAGACGATCAGCTATGTTCAGCTGCTCGAAACTCCTGCTATCATGTGGCATTTGAGAATTCCATCGAGTCCAATGTCTCCAGACTGATTAATGATTCCTCTAATAAGCAGCGAAATCTTTCCAAGAGTTATACTATTCTTACAAGAGGAACTTTCTGAATCTGTAAATTAAATGAAGGCATTTACAGTTTGTTCAATGGCTGCCATGACTCCTGCCTCATAAGACAAGAGTCCAATCACCCCAAATTTTTGCAGGAAGGGTACAGTTGCAAAAGTCGTTCTTGTCTAAGCAAGATATTGGACAAACAGGTGACAGCACATTACAGCATTTTAAGGAAGAATCAGAACCTTTCCCATTAAAAAGAAAATTGGAAAACACAGTTGCTAAGTGATGAGGATAAAAACAGATTACATACAAGACAATCCTCCGAGCCCTAAGTCTGATTCAAAACTGACTGGAGTCTTTCCAGTGGCTTTTGCAGGACTTGAATAAAACCTATATAACTTTAATGAACCATTCCAATCGTTCCTGGCCTTTCTTCTTGTAGTATTCTGTATTGCTGAATAAAGAGAGAAGACTGCTACAATAACAGAACAGGGACAAGTGGTGACCAGTTTCTTATGCATCCTCCTTGCTCTCCTGGAATACTAATCAAAGTGGTAATATGTGCTCGGAAAATAATTCGAACTGACAGCTGAACCAACATCTTCAGCATTTAACCTATCAAAATGATACAGGTTGAGATCACAGCTTGAACAGGAAGAACAACAGATGAGTATTTCTGAGCTACTTGCAGGTTAGAGCATCAAATGGGCACTTAGTTTCCTCATTAATCATTCCATATCCAATAAAGAGGATACCTTGTTTTCTGAGGAGAGTTAGAAAGGAAGATTTCATATGGCAGGTAAAGGGACTAAGATGCCAGCAGTGGCTGAAATGCAGAAATGGATAAACCAGCAACAAATATGTCTGGGTTGGAAATTGGACAATTATTTCTAGATGTCAAGAGAGTGAGGTTCCAGAAGAATTTGTGAAGAGTAACAACAGAGGAAAAAGGAGAGGTCTAACACAGTCTGAAAAGGACAAGATAAAAGATTATCCTTCAGCTCAGCCACTTGCTTTCAAGCATGGGGGAGGTCCCTCCAAATCCTGTTTTTAAATGAGCTACCTCAAGCAGAATAGACATCATGAGACCTACATAAATTTCAAATGCTTCCCTTGTCAAGACATTGCTATGCACTGAATGAAAAATAAATCAAAATGTGATACTAGCTCCAGCACACAGACACACTGGTAATAAGCATCTTCACATGGGATGCAGGAGCACCAAGATGCATGTTGTCAGCTGAGTTATGGCTAGTCTATTGAGTGACCAACTACATAGCCCTCCCCGAGGCCTGGGGGACTAGTCTGTCCCAAGGGAAGGACTCAGGCTTTCATTGAAGTTTTTATACTGAGGTGGGTTTCTCTTTTGCTGATCAAAATTTCATGATGGAAATCTCAAAGCTTCCCTGATCCAAGTTTCATTGGAACTAACATATCCTTATGATAGAAAAATCACCCTTGCGATAGACAATTTATCTCATGCTGGGCATCACATATCAATAAAAGGTTTATCATGTTGGCTTTGGTTACTAACATTAGGATCACTTTCCAACAAGAAAAAGTAGTACTTAACTAAATAGAAAGCTTTCAACAAACTGAAGCATTATCACTGTGACAGACTCAGGGATTAAATGCTTAGCTAAATGTTTCTGGGTATTCTTTATCTCAGACTCCTGAGCTGGCTCGGTCACTGGCCAGTAAAACAATAAAGGATTTTAGGATGTTTATGCATATAGTAACTGCATATTATTCTGCATTATATGATACAAAACTGAAGAGTTTGTAGCAAAAGATGGGAGCAACTATATAACTAATTCAGAATAATCATAAATCATTTCACCCAGGAAGAGAGAGAAGGCAAGGAGAAAAGGCATACAGGAAGAAATACAAACAAAATATAGATCACCTAATATTTTCCCTCCTATGAACAAACAGCAGGAAGGAAGCCAGCCTTTCAAATTCACCTTGCCAAGAATGAATAAGATGGATGCCTTAGATGAAACTGATGAATTAGCACAATCTGAGCCCAATTTTTGTTCCAGTTCAGGGTAAACTGATCTACAACTTATTAGATTTTATTTCCTGGAACAAAACATAGCAGCAAGGAGAATTTTTTTATTATTATTACAACAGAACCACATCTACCTTAAAATAGAAAAGTGCATGGAAAGCAATTCTGATCTGCTTTTTTTATTAGTTTTCTTTATTAAATTTTCCTCTTTTAAATTCCAATCATCTGCGAATCATAGCACAAGACTAGCCTAAACCATCAGCACAAGTTGCCTAGACTCGAGGCTCTTGACTGTGACAGGGTCAGCTTGCCCCTTTCAGTCATGCGCTTTTATGCACTTATGTTCCCTTACACTGGGCAGTCAAACAAATACCAAGCAGTTCCCACGGCCTTAGCAATTGGAATAAGGCCTTAGAAAAAGACCTTTAAACCTTGGCTTTATACTAATTTCATTTTTCCCCATTTTCCTTATCCCCTGCTAACTCCTATGACAATAATTAGCCATCGCTCTTGCTTCCCACAGGGACTAACAGCTTTATCACCTCCCTCCTCAAAATATCCTCCTCTGCTCAGCAGGTACTAACCACTCTATTCACTCAATTTGACTACCCAGATAATGTAATAAATTAAACTGTGAACAATTGTTTCTAACCTGTAATTTGCTGGAGGTTGATGACTCTCAAAAAGGTCTTGTTTGCTCAAATACTTCTTAGCTTTTCTGAGTTATACCAACTATTCTAATGAAATTTATGGTCTCTCTCTCTGAAAGACTTGCTTCACTTGTGGTCAAGTCATCATGACTATCAAAATCCTACCACAAAAAACTTTTATATCAAGAAAAGGTGAGTTTATTATTGCAGCTGGATGCCAGACTAAATTTTTAGAGACTGGAAGTCTTTGGAATTGTAGTCAAAGCCACCTGAAATCAATGGGAAAACTACCATCCAAATGGACCTTATTTCAAGAGTTTTGTGTAGGTGACATAAACTTAGTTCCTAGTTTCTTTCAAAACAATCCTATTATGCCGTTTATCAACAACAAAACAGGACCTTAACATGAATGCTACTTCTGTAAATTTTCTTTCTTTTCCAGACCACAGGTATGATGTGAAGGAAACTTATCTGAAGACCTGGAGAGCAGGGCAGTAGATAGGAGAAAACAAAAAAGCTATTTTTACAGGAAAGAAATATTACTGAAATCTGAGTTCAACTGCCTTTTCAAAAGAACAGCAAATTCAGTTGCTGTCTTCTTAGCATGCTTGTATGACTAACACTTTCATTAAATAATTGGATAACCCCCCCCCCTTTTTTTGTAACGAATTCAGCTTAAGCATATAGGAAGTTATGAAAAATGTCACCAAATAGTTCCAACAGTTTTCCTCTATGACTCCAGTGGTCTCACTGAAGTATAAGGGTACACTTTTCATTCTGAAAAAAAAACTTTGTGGGCATGGTTTTGGAAATTCCAGCTTGACTCTCACTCAAAGGCTACAAAATAGCTCCCCGTTCAATTTATTAAAAAAAAAAAAAAGTTTTAGTTTTGTATATCTAACTCACGGTTCTCCAAACTCTAGCAAAGGCCTTCACAATTTGCTAGTCTGACATTCAAAGATATATCAACACTTACAATAGCACTTTGGTAGAACGAGACGTGTGGAGACAAGCAAATTCTTCTCAAGATGAAGGTATCTCAAATCAGCTTAATAAAATAGCATGTTTGGATTTGCTATAAAGAGAATGAATTATTAGTTTACATTTGCCTGTCAGTAGGTATCTTTCCTTGCTCTTTGATGCTGGCAATTGGTTATTTCCCTGAGGCACTACAGTGATGCATTTACATGTCACCACATCCCTTGCTGTGCTGAATTGTCACTCCCAGATTCAACATGGCAGGCTGACGTAGAAATTCAAGCATATCTGAGACTTGACAACTTCTGCCTTATGAATATCCTGCACTCCTCTCAGATCAGTGCACTGTTTGCTCCACTATTTAAAAACACAACTCCAACTCTTATTAGACAAAAGTAACGAAAAAGAAAGGGGGGTAGAGTTTTCCTCCATTTCAGTGAATACTTATGGCAGAGCATTGAGAAGATCAAACACTGCATCTTTTCATGATCTCTTCATTTTCCTTCTTCAGATAGGAAGCTTCTTATTCTCACATCACAAACCACTGAGGCAGAAAAAGATTTAAACACCGGCCAGAGGTCTTCACATTAAAATAGTAGTTTCTAAAGATGCAATCTGAAACCAACTGTATGTCAACTCTGATGGCCAGGATACTCTGGCATATCCACCTCCTTCTGGGTTTAGTTGAGACAGAGAAATTACAGCTCCTTAAGTTCACCTACTCTCCATTGTGTCACGTGTAAACTATGAGCTCCCCGCAGCCTTCTGCCCAGAATAGCATGGCAGTAGGCACTGCAGTGAGGGTGGTCTTCAAGCCAGTCCTGTACCTTCACATAAGAACAGCCAAGAACAGACCTAAGGTCCATCCCACTCCTGCCAATGACTATAATTAGATGTCTGAAAAGAACTGTAAGAACAGCACAGACATACCTGATATTTCCTGCCAGTGGTCTGTGAGCCTCTAACTATTTTCCACTTAGCTACTCCCTCAGCCATAGTTTCCATGTATTTAAACTTGGCTCCTGCTAGCGTCTTTTTGTGCCCCTACCTACTTGTCTAGGAAGAGCAAGTGACCATACAGAATTCCTCGTGCTGGGCAATCTGTGCTTCCTTTGCACTGAGAACCTAGACACAGCTAGTAGTAGAACAGACTTTTAAATTATTATCTTAGAGCACTTGTGAGGTTCCCCAAGGGTCCAGCCCTAGGACCATGATAATAGTAATTACAGAAATTTGACTTCTTAAACCTCCCACAGTAAAAACCAGTAATCACTTAAAAGAGCAAATAAAAGATCCTCTATCATTTTGCCACACTCAAGGACTTAGGGGAGGGAAAAAACCCTCAGAGACAAAAGAAACCCCAGAGAGAAGATAGATAGCCTTTCCAAATAGAAAGGGATACCATGTAGAGGTGTTAAATATTGGGCAATACAAAAAAGGAAAATTTGAAGGCAAATTTCAGTTCAAAAGAGACAGGCAGCCTCATTATCTTGAGATGTTTTCTCAAGGGGATTTATCGCAAGTCTGACAACTGCAAATGAGTTATAGAAAATAACAGGCAGAATGATAATCGCATCCACCACCCAGGAGTACCATACAGAGTACAATACTCTATACTTGACAACCTGCAGTTTCTTCCTCTTACTTTAAATGCAGCTGATTTGAGATCATTATTTGGATGGAGGAGGAACTTCTGCAGAAGATGAAATCTGTATCTCTGAAATGGGTGCATCATTATTCTGCATATGTGAAAGATGTCAACAGTAAAAAAACAAAGAGCTTGCTAGGTATGAAGACTCACAGGTTTGGTTCACTGACTGTGCCAACATTCAGAAGGGAGCAGAGAATGAAGCACAGGCTAAGTATTGAAGTCTGCTTCCATTTTGGAGGCAAAAACTGTTGTCCCTGAATGCTAATGAGTTTCTAATCCAGAACTGGCCAGTTTGGCTGTAGGTAACTTTTGTTAGGAGACAAAGATACTTGGGGGATTCATCATGCAGGACCATCTCTAGTGATGTTCAGTTGAGAGGGAGAGAAGGTAAGTAAACAACAGGTTGTTGGAAGAAGAGATTCCAAGTCTCTGAGATATTTAATTCTACTTTTGTGCTGTTCCTTTCATCACATTTTCACTCCAGGATACAGAAGCACAAAGCAGGTAAGCTTGCATCTCCCTGGGGATATGGATTGTTACTTGAAAACCTCAATGAACTTGGAGTACAAGTATTCAGTGAAGAGGAAGTCTGGCAGGCAAAGGACTACATCTGGCAGGAACAAGTTATTTTAATAAGTAGATTGTTAAGGGGTGGGGATAAGCAGAAAAGAAGGGACAGGGAGATCAACCTGTGAGGGCTGGAAATACCTGCAAGTAGATAAATGGAAGAGATAAACAGGGCTGACAGAAAGGACATAGAAAGATGTCGGATATACAGCAGCTGTTTCTGCAGAAGGACATTCATTCAAGACTATGGGGCATTGTGAGTGTGGCAACCTGTCCTTGTACTTTGCATGCACACAGTGGCACTCCAGACTACACCACATAACTGCTCCCAAATCTTGCAAAATGCAGTATAGCAGCCAGCGTTTGAAAACTGTTTCTTTAAAACCATCACTTCTGTGAGGGAGACTGAAGAAGAAGGGCACATCCCTTCTTCCTTAAATTGACCCAAGGAGTAGGACTTGGAGACCTCTGATCTAGCACAGTTAATGGCTGCATGAAATATTGTGATAATGGGGTTTTGTTGCTCAGGGCTGCATGGCACTCAGATGGTATCTGACAAAGAAAAAGCATATTGCAACGTTCTTCTTTTCCCCTTTACGAAGGCCTTCACACTGGTCCAGCTGGCAAAACAACCTGCTATTTAATGACCTAGGAGGCAAGCAAGGGCTCTTTCCTCCCTTTAGAAAGTAAGCTGAGGGGAAGAGCAATTTAACACAGTTCATAAGATTTGTACCTTAGAGTCCTCAGTCAAAGCAATCAAACTTGAGGTTATTAAAGCAAAGTCTCTCAGTCCCAGGATAGGTGAAGCATCCTGGAGCCAGACAGCCTTGGCTGCCAGCAATACGGTACAGGACTCTTCACACACAACCTTTCATTTTTCATTTCCTTATGTATTCCGCCCAATGCAGGCAAAGTGAGGCAGGACGTCAGGCTTGTTTTGCTCTACCTTCAGTCTGTTCTTACACCTTGCTACAAACTAGAAGATGTCAGGAAATCCAGAAGCAGCTTTGTCTCCATGTTCTCCAAAGACACAGTATTAGCCAAAAAGCAGATACCAAAACATGGTGCAGGAGTGAGGCATAAACTAAATGAAGTGCTAAATTTTTTAAAATGTGTGAATGCTACATGGCAGTGTACTGTTTCCTCTTCCTGTGAAATAAAACGTTCTTTATTTTGGTCCCAAAACATTCAAACATATTTGTAATTTTCCATGTTATTAGGAATAAAGTTACTTGCATGTTTTATGTTAGCAGGAGAGATAAAATTGTAATTCCTTTTGCTTTATCTCTACTGTCCCACATTTAGAGACACTAGAACCAGGTCAATGATTCTCAGAACAGCCAATACTCTGAATATAAGGAGCTGGTACAAAGGAGAACATTTCTGATGGTAAGAGAAACGTTTACTCTTTGCTAAAATGCCTACACAAATAGCAGAATAAAATTTTGTTACTACAGCACTCCTGAATAATGATGGAGAAAAACTCAGAAAATGAGAATATTATTATTTATCTGAGAAACCATGAAACCAATCAGAATCATGACTTCTATCATGCCATTAGAACAACATATTTTCAGCTTGGAAAAGGAATTAAAAAGTTTCTCCAAACAGATTCTAAAATACCTAGAAAGCCAAAGAAACCTACTAATTAATGCATGTATCTTTCAAGAACTGTCACCACTGCAGGCAGCTTCGCCTGGTTTTAGCCGCAGCGATATCGTAGCAAGCCAGTCATGTCCATATCTAAATCTGAACTCCATTCATTCAGTGTAACTGGCAACACCAACAGCCCAGCAGTAAAGAATGAAAGCATGTGTGACTGTCTCTTACCACTGTATAGATCTGAGGTTTGCGCCTTTTTGCCAGGTCAATTATATTGACTCCGTTGTAATAAAGGTTCTCAATGCACCCATGGAAATTTTTCCTCTGAAAGGTTCCTGGTTTCCCTGGGACTGGAATCCCTCCGAAGCTGAGCTTTTGGAAAGAACGAAGACAGCATTTAGTTATCATCCCAAAAGGATGGGGAAGGAAGGAGCAGAGCCCCACTCCACGCAGCCAGCCCCGCCATTAGCTAAAAACCAGAACCACGTGAGCAGCATCACCTCGGCGTATGAAGCAAGGTCCGGGTGTCCGCCAGGGGAATTGCAGGCCGAATAGTACAGCATTACAGCTGTTTGTGAGATGCTGCTGCTGCAGATGGCTTGCTCATTTGGAAATGGCTTTTATGTGCCACGACGCACAAAAATGCCCATAGTCTTTCAACAACCTGCTATTACAACCACCCCGGCCCAGGAACACAAGAAGCGTCACATACCGCTCAAATGGTCTCCAGCCCCCTCTGACTTGGATGCTGCCACCAAGCTGCAAAAAAAGCTGGGAGCCACAGCGCAGTGGAAGGACTAAAGTTTCCAACCACAGAGTGCTGGTTACCTGCAAGCTGTGGTCATCTCCTTCCATCGAGCCAGGGTTCCTTGAACAGTTCTGATTTCAGCCAGTGGAGGGTAGTGTCACACACACAAACTACCCCGCCGGCACCTTGCAATTGTTTTGCCTTAAATTTCACTGTCATTCGGTTGTTACAATACTCGCATACTGTATTTGAGACTGAGCAGTGTAATGGAAAAATATAGCAGGTTACACATTTTAACAAAACTTCCATTGTGCTGTTTAAGTACTGGAATACATCAGTACTGTGCAGATTATAACCCATCACTTAAATGAAGGACAGAAAATATACAGAGGACTTTAAACACCTAAGCAAATAAAGCTTCCAAAATCCTTGGAGTGCAAATACTTTAGACTCCTGAGAAAAAACAAACAAAAAACTTCCAATAACCTTATTTTCATTTTCCAGATGACACAGCTCATTTCTATTTACCTCCACTAGCCCTTTTGGCAAAGTTTTATTGGTGTTACCACCAGTTTTTTGTTTTGTTTCTTCCCATTTTCCTATCACAGCCAGCAGCACCCTAAGTGATATAATACCTGCAAGGACGGTGCAGGTGTCATAGTTTACCAGCACTTTAAGAGCTGCCTGCAGTCCTGCTGCATTCACTGCAGCAGGGACACTCAGTGCTGTGGGACACCGGGGACGTGCTGAAGACTGCTGGAAGCTCTCTATTCCTAATGAATATTATGAAAATAATGGAAAATTTAGGGGTTATTTTTCCTCCCACTCTGCCTAACAAGCCAGTGTGCATAAGCAAATGAAGCCTCCCTGGATAACCTTGAAAGCACTTCTTTGAAAACAACTTCTTAATGAACTTGTGGCTCAGCTATATTAATTGATCATTTCACAGAAATAAAGAGTAAAATAGATTTCCACTTTATATAATTTGCAGGTTTGTTACTGGCATGAGGGCTTATGTGGCAGCAGTGGGTTTTTTTTTTCCAGTGAGAATCATTAGTCCTTTCTTAAAACACCAGACTTTCTTCCCTTCAATGTTCTATTCTTTTAAGTTTCCTGCTTAGGGACTCTGTACTGGGTTTCAAAATCAGAAGAAAAATCAATATCAATTATAGTACTGCAGTATTGAGAAAACAGTTTCCTTTGTGATTGGTAATAATTTTAATTACCAAACTAACGGTTTTACTATCCTCTCAGCAAGGCCTTTAATCCCCAAAGTGTGGTGAGATAAACTTTCAGCAGACTGCACTGCCCTAGTGCTTGGTTGAAAGAAAAGTGTCATTTCAGTGCAAATGGAGAAAACATCGTGTGAAACGGAGCACCAGAGGCCAGGACTGAGCACCACCAAGTCAGTGGCAGCATGCTGATTTATACTAGCTGAAGACCTCCTCCACAATGTGCCCTGCCTTGGATCAGCTGGACAAAACATCTGTCATTACACTGGAGCCTGAATTTTCTGTAGCACAAGCTACCATTCAGCACTGAGAATATACCAAGAAGCAAGGAATCTCAACACTTTGAAATTAGAAGTGTTGACTGAATTGTTTGGCTTCTCTCAGCTCCACCTTAAAAGCAGTTACAGCTTTGGCTAGTTCCATCAGAAGCTATTCCAGGATCTCAATGCTTTAATAGCCAGGAGCTGTCTCCTACTTCCCCTATTAAATATTTTCATGATTTGGTACAGAAGAATTTTAAACAGGGCCAGGGGAGAGGACTGCTTTCTCCTTGCTGCTGTGTGAAATGCAAAGAAGGGAGAAGCACACTCCTGAAATTCAGCGGGAGCATCGGCGCAGCAGAGAGCAGGCACCTGCGCGTTCATGCCTTTCGCTGCCGAGCCGTCTGCTTGTGTCCCTCAGCTGCGCTGGGAATTGATCCCTTCTAGAGAAATGAATCCAAAGTGCAGAGACGAAACTTTTGATCTCTGAGCAATGAACCATGTCAGCTCAGCACATCCAAACAGGGTGATGGCTCTGACTGTGCAAACACGACCCTGTGCTTTGCAGGCTAGCAAGACTTGGTCAGCAAGCGCATCACGATAAAAAGGAACACGGGTAATATGCAAGCGTGTGTCGGTGGGGGGAACAGGCAAGGAACTGCTCTGCATACAGATATGATGATATAAAAGTTTCTAGGGTATTTTAAGGTATTTTTCACAGACTACAGGCCATAAGCACTGAACTAGTAGAGTGATATAAACTATGCTCTGCCATACCCTGGCCTTGTTACAGGGGAGCACATGAGGCTCAGGTTTTGTTGGCAGGCAGGATGATGTGAAGTGACCCAGGTCAGAGTCCACTGCCTGAACAGCCCTGCTCACAGTTGCCCATCCCAGGGAAGACAGTGCTCTCTTCCTGCTCACCAACTCTGTGCAGAGAGCCAAGATCCAAGTAGCTGGCTCCCAGATAGGCACAACTGCAAATTGTGACCCCCTTGGCCATGTCAGTCAGTGCATGGATGGTGCATGATATCTCCATAAAATCATGTTGGAAATGATGCCATAGCACCTCCCTCTGCAAATGAGCGAGTTTTCTCCTTGGAGACTTGGCTAGACCCGCCCCATCCTCCACCAAGGATGTACCTTTTCGACCAAATTTAGCTCAAAGCCTGACGTACTTTGAAGAGGCAAGTGTGATCCAGCACATAATTGCTCAGAGATTGGCCATTTTCTGGGACTATCATCTACAGAGTTGCACTGACGTAGTTTATACTTGTTAACTATGAAAAGGAGTTCTCTGAGGGAGAAATACCAAATAAGGAAGAGATCATTTCTAGAAAAAAAAAAAAAAATCCCACCCCACAGAGTGGGCATTTTACATTTTACACTAGTTTGACTTCATCTCCCAGGTTAGAACCTACGAGGCTTCACGCACCTCGTAATCAATATCCAAGTGATCTGAATCCCCCTTTGTTCGGAAATGCTGGGTGTGCTTGTCCACCGTGAAGTTCACTTGCTTGTTGAAGCGCTCGATGAGAACCGAGTGCCAGTGCTGATCATCCAGGAGGCTGCCCAGGGTGACGGACATGTGGCTGTTGCTGAAATGCAGGTTGGAATCCCCTAGAGGTGCAGAGGCAAGCAGAGGACATCAGCGTTAACTCTCACCTGAAGTAGGCCCTCACCTGAAGCCTGCCTTAGATTTTTTGGGCCTCTTATTCATATACACGTAAGTAGATATATACACATATACATATACATACATATATATATATATATTTATATTCCTCATCTCTTCCCACCCCCAACAAAATCCTTGTGAAAAACTAGGAGGAGATTTTTCCCAATGCTGCACCCACACACTGCAGCACCCAGGGAATTGTCACATTGCCTGTGCCCTTCATCCTGCTGCGCTCTCGAAGCCCTAATGTTTTAAGGGCTCCCTTTGGATTGCACCAAAGTCTGCTCTCTATTCATGTAACAGATCACTCCTGACACTTCAGTTGCAATCACACGCTTTTTGTGTTTTAACAAGAAAATTGCACCTGACCATTTCCAGAGAAAACAACAAGGCAATGAAGCAACATGAATACAAATGTTTTAGTCAGCTCAAAAAGCTTCTTAAACCCAGCCTGGATCTCCAACAGTTTAGATCAAGAGTCGCAGAAATATTTAGGCCCTAACCCCAGTGATTTCAAGCACTCTTCTGTTTTCTAGCTGGGTGCATGTGTGAACACTTCAGAGCATCTCATTTAAAGGGAGTGCATGTCCTTTTTTATTTCCCAGCTGAATGGAAAAGACTCATTCCAAAACAGTCAGACAAGCTGCAAACACATTCAAAACCAAAACTCACACACCAATACCCTTGTGCATGACACATGCATGCAGACAGAGCATTCGAAATGGCCAAAATCCGTAAACTCTGGGCTACTGCTGAGAGAACAATCTCATATCTCAGACAATGTATTCACCAAGCAGGTCCCCTGGAAGAAGTAATACTATATATGCAAGTATAATGAGTATTATATATGTAAGTATAATGGTATATTCTTATCCGAGAGTTAAACTTCCGGAAGAGAAGAACAAATCAACAGAGTACCACACTTGGAGGTTCAAGATGTAATGGCTATTTAGTCCAAATAATTTCCAAAGAGCAAATGAGAAAAATGGTGCATTACCATTCCTGCTCTTTGATTAACTACCTAAATAAATAAATAAGAAAAGATTAGCTGGAGAATAAACAATTAATGAGTTTATGTAAAAAAATAAAATCCCAGAGAGCTGTGGAAAATTGTTACTGACATTTAAAACAAACACAATTAAGCATGAGGGGAAAAATGCAGAAGGAATTATTTACAGATTCTGTTTTAATGCCTTCAGTTTGCTTCCACTAGTTTATGATTGTTTGTAAATCTAACTTTTCATAAACAGTAGGCTAAAATTGGTATTACATCATTGCCTGCTTTGTCTGCACAAGACACTTCCTAAAATGTTCTGGAATTGCTAGTCTGAGATCAACCCCTTCTAATACTATATGTTACATCTCCCCATTTTGGAGCCACAAATGGCTCAGATTACTTTATTCATCAGTGTTATTATGACTAAGAGCAGGGGTGACAAATTTGGGTCGTAAGTCCCTCCCTTCCTTGCTTCTTCCCCATAGTTATCAGACGGAGGGGTTTTATTTCAGCTTTCCATGCTGAAATTGGATGGAATAGTCCACTGGATGGACAACTGGGGCTTTCAAACCAAGTTCAGTTCCCAAACAGGGTAAACTGCAGCTCCCATCATGACTGAGGGACATTAATGCTGGCATGGAAACTTCTGCTCAATCCAAACCTCTCAGTACGAGAAATGTGAGTCAGCAGGGCCAAACATCATAGGTCATCCAGGGATTAAGCTAGTGAAAATTTTGCAGTAAGGCTAAGGGACTTGGCATGATCACTCCTGCTATTGTAGAAGTGTTTCCATGTACTCACCAGGAATTTTAATTATTTCTGTATTGTCTGCTCTGATCTGACCATAGAGGGAAAGAATGAGACACAACTCTCAAACAAACATTTTCAACCCCACACCAAACTTCTGGATAATGATATTCTTAAAAAGGAGGAAGGGGGAAAAAAAGAGCTTTTTTTTTTCAATTGCTGTTTGAAAGCATAATCCAAGCAAAGGTCAAAATTTCAAAAGTAGTCATCAAGCAACTCAGCCTTGGTCAGCTCTTAGTCTTCTCTGACTTCACTATTTAAGCTGTGAGCTCCCTGAGGTACACAGCAGGTTTTGCTGTTCTCAGATGATGATTATAGATGCATCTTAATAGAAACAATAGATTCATAAAAGCAAATTAACGTGAGCCTTATTAAAGGAATATTTGAATCCTATTTTCTCTTACCCAAGTTGATGTGCAAGGAGAGTTTCCCTTCCTGCAGTTCCAGGGTAATGTAGTCTCCACGCTGTCCTTCTCCATGGAATAAGACTCCATCCCCCTGCATGCTCTTGAACTTCAAAGAAACCACATCTTTGAATGTGCTCATAAGTTTCTGATTGAACCTGTACAGGAGGGAACTTCTGCCGTCGAAGTCTGCTATATCTGATTCTGGGGGAAAGAAGATGGAAAAATGAAGAGGAGGGGCAGCATCAGGAGATGGACTGTAACATCTTAGCATCCTTTCAATAACAGTTGGAGCCAGGTGTCCTCAGAAGTGTACATCCACAAGATGCACTTGGCATCTGGGCAACCTTGGGGCCGTACCACATTTCACCCATCTCTGCTCCTTTCCCTCTCTTTGAGGAATACAGAACACTAGGACAAAACCATCAGCTCTTCTGCGCTTTTCCTCCTCTTTCTCAAGCAAGTGTTTTCTTCTCACTCTACTTCTTAAAACCTTCCATCGTATTTAGATCTCCAGAGCATCCCTCGCCACATTCACTGTTTGTGTCCTAAACACATCCAGGACATTGTTCATTACTTTGAATAGCTCAGTTCTCTCTCCACTCTTTCCAGCTTCAGAAGCATCTGTTGAGCCACTTCTACATGCCAGCCATGCCTGCATCGACCCCTGCATCCAAGTTAGCATCATGTAACCTCCGAGGGCTGGCCACATGTTTGTGACGGATTTTTATCAACCATGTTTCCACATTCAAACTGACTAGACTGGCAGGGACCATCAAATACCAGTTCAAAAAGCTTGTGATTGGATTTCATGGGAACTAGGCATCTAATCTGATTCACACCTGGGAAAATCCTATTAGAAACACATTTTCCCCTTTGGGCAGCTTCTGAAACCTGATCACTATGATGGGAAACAAGCTATCAATTCTCTAATTGCAATTAATACTTCTTTTGGTAACAGTAGATTGCAGTCCTCATGTTGCTTAATAAAGCAGTATTTTATGCAAAATACATTTTTAATAAACCTTCTTTTTCTTCATATATAACCAGCACATTTCAGGTAGTGTTAACTACAGTTAACTAATACATTGGGTTAAACATGTGACTAGCATATATTAACTTAATTCCAATTTCTATCCAAATGCAATTTGGCACAAGTCATGGATAAAATATCTGCTCATAAATGATAAATCTGTCACTTCATATTTCCTGTTATTAAACTGTTATTAAAACTGAAGAGCACCATAATAAGAAAAATAATCTGAACAATGGTTTACTAAGCTATATAATTACTGATATAAATATATAAAGAAAAGAGTATCTTCATTGTTACAAAGAAAGAACACAGACCATCTTTGTTTGCACATCCCATGTTTTAATGAAAATCCAAAGCAATCAGTTTTTCATTTTCTTTTGAAAAATAACTGAAAGGGCCATATGCAAAGCAACCAAGATTTCCAGGTCAGCAACTGCATTATGATTAAAGCTAGAGACTTAAGTCACTTAAGTTCCCTTGAGAGTTCTTCCACCTTTCTGGGTTTTACCAGTATTTCCATTTGTTCCTCTTAAAAAAAAAACAGAAATAACAGGATTTTTTTAAATTAAAAAAACAGACCAAACTTTAGAAAGGTTTGCAATTAAAAAATATTACAAGCTCAGAAAATAAAAGACCTGTTAATGATTTTTCACTATGAAAACTATCATTGATAACTTCTAGATGTCAGAATGACCACTGCAGAAGTTTGGTGGAAGACTTAAAAATTTGCAGCACAAGAGGAGCTCAGAATTTATATTTGATGGGAAACTCTGACACTTCGAAACTGATTCCATTTCAGATCAGAATGAAGAAGTTATTTTCCATAAAACAGGAATTACAAAGAAATTTAGCTCCGGAAAATGTTCATTCCAGAATAAATGAGGACTAATTTCTCATCTGTGATGTCAGAATTATAAAATGCTATTTAGATTTATATAGGGAACAGTTGCTACTTTAGGAAATATCATGAGAAAAGTATTCACACCATCTGCTTTAACTGTTTTAAACTTCTGATTTAGGTACTCAGAATCACCTCCCTCAGAATTGCTGCTTTCTCTCTATGGACTTGACTGCCAGTTTCTATAAAGGGAATTTAATTAATACCTTATATATGAATTTCACCTAGCTATATTAAATACTTCAATTTGCTTAAAGTAAATTGCAAGTATACCATACAAATAGCTTCATTTTAAAACATGCAGGAATAAAGAGAGAGCCTGTAAAAAAGTTAATGTAGCCTTTGTTCTCCAATGCCTTTTGCAATTAAAGTTGATTTTCCAGCTCCTCAAAATAAAGATACTGTAAGAGAACAATGATTCTGCCTTGTCATAAAAGCAGCCCATGTTTGTCAGATCCTTATCCCAAATGACTTTCAAACCTTCTGAGTTCTCACTTCACTCCTGGTTCTCTGCTCCCCACTAACCCATGGCATAACATGCAATTTTGAGAACAGTTCTAGCACTAACATTTATAGAGAACGCAGAGGAAGTCCTGAAAAATTCTGTTTCTCTAGCATAACTCTCTCAGTTATGAGGATACTGGCTAGTAAAGAACCCTGAATGAAATGGGAATATATCAAAAAAAATGCTAACAGTAATATTCAAAATTGATTAATGGCAGTTTGCATGACAACATATCACCCATTAAACCTTGCAAGATCCAGCATAAGTATAATACAGTTGCTCCAAAAAACCTACATTTTTTCTTTGCTTGCTGTTTGTTTATAGTCTGTGTACATCTATAATACACTTGCAGCAAGAGATCAAAGATAAAAAATTTTAGAAGTCTCAGAAAACCTGTAGGAATAGGAAATTAAAACACAATATGTGTTTTCATTCTGCGCTGCCTCCTTATGAGCTCCAGGCAGCAAAGATGATACCTGTTTATTCTTTCCAAGAGGGTCCTTCTAGTGATTTTGGAAACAGTGAGCAGTTACTAGGCAAAGTTGCTCCAAAATATGAAAACATGCTCTAGGAACACTTGCAGTTTAATAAGGGAAGAAGATGGGCAGTTTCACTGCTGCTCTGGCCCCTGAATGGAAGAAAGAAGTTTTAACTCCCTGCAGCTGGCAGGGCGGGACACCTCTCCAGCTGGTCATGCCTAGCTGACTTCAGAAAGCCTTCAGCAATCTCATTGCCCTCCCCATATTCCTCGCAGAGGTGCAACCCAAGGGATAAACGTCAGTGAGCACCTCCAAGGAGGCTGCCCTGCTAAACAGCTTTGTCCCTGCTATGAATCTATCCCTGCCTCTTGGTAAGCAATGGTTTGGGTATTTGTCTGACGCAGGTGGTTACCAACACTACTGATCAATGCCCATCTGGCTCAGACCTTAAGAAGTTCTCTGTAATGCATTCATAAGAAGACAAAGGAGGGGATAGGGGAAGGAGAAAAAAAAAGAGAGAGAAAGAAAAAAAAATCCAGCAGAAGACCCTTGTGTATAGTGTTATCAAAAAACACAGTATCAGATCATATTCCCTGGGGCAATAACAGCAAAAGATGAGAAATCAAAGTCCTGAACTTTAAAGATGAAGAACTCAACTCTCAAGAGGAGAAGATACCCTATCTCATACCCTATCACTGTTCCCCCCATGGTTTCCCAGCCTGTTAACTGAACTTACACCTGATCCTGCTGATGCATTTTGGGCCATTACCCAGTTATATAATACGATCAGCATTTTCAGTGCAGCCATAAATCTTATCCTATAAAAGCAATCGTGTCAGCAGATTTTTTTTTCTTATGCTAAGCTAATGAGACTTTTCCCAAGTATAAAGATATACCCATTATCCCCCAGCATCCAAAACAATTGGTTTGCCATTTGTCTGAACACATATTCCCTTACAATTCTAGTTTTCTGTTACAGTCATGCTCCTGGAAACTTCATTGCAAAGGGCCAGTGAGCATTTACAAACACCTCTGTATGGAGGTTTTCATTGAACTCATCATATAGCCTTTCCTGAACTAGAAACATCACCATATATTTTTTCAGATTTACATCATGACACTCCTATTTTGTACCTGTTTAGAGAACTGAAATGGTATCTTTGTAGAAATTTCAAATAAATACAGTTAATTTTCATTTAAATACATACTATCTGTGTAAGGAAGTAAACAATCAATTAGTATGTTTCATGTGTGAATTCCAGCTAATTTCACAGCCTTGGACTCTTTGTTTGACAGGAACCTTGGTCTACATGGAATAGGGTCAAGCACATTCATGTGCGTGAAACAGCTCTGCTGGTAAAAACATGCTTTTTTTATTTTCCAAAGAAACAATATCAACCTGCTGCCAGTTAGAGGATTAAAAAAGAGAGAGAGAGAGACAGAGAGAGAGAGAAAGATCAGGAACTGGAGATACAGCTTTAAGACGACAGCTTTCTTGTATGACAGAGGTCTGTTTGGGACAAATTCATAACAGTAAATTACTTATCAGGAGTAATAAAAGACAGTGAGTGCCATTCAGCAGCACAGTGCAGTCACAGGTTACGTTAACCGCTTGGGCATCCACTGCACATCTCTCATAGGATTCTTTTGTATTTTTTATTTGTTATAGTGTCCTGGCAAAGAGCTTGGTGACCTACAAGATCTGAGCCTCCCATGTGCCTCCTACTAAATGGCTGCCACCGAAAACTGCATTTGCACAAAGTTACCACAACCAGGTTGTGTTCCTGGGACCTCTTCAGCAGAATGTGCTGGGCAAGACAGTCGTTCCCCAAAAATGGGGAGTCAGAGCCTTGCACTGGCACAAGAGCATCACGTTTACCTTGCTCTGCCATCGCTAAAACACTTAAGGAGCAATGAAGTCACAAACCTCTCATACAGCTGTCATGTTCTTCTCAGATATGCAAGGTTAAAAAGTAGCAGATGTGAGCAAAGACCATCCAAAGGACCACATGCTGTTTTGCAAGCTCTAGTGTACCAACGAGGTGCTCAGCTGCATGTTGCCCAATTTGGCACTAGTCCCAGGATCTTAATAGATGTGCAGCAGCACATTAAATTCAGATGGCCTAAGTTGTCACTGTCCCCAAACTTCACCACCCAGTGAATGCTGCCACTCACACAAAAGGGTTATCAAGCTTGCCTGTAAATCAAACCTTTATTTCCTCAGTTTTCTGCCCAGAATATCGAACAACTCTGTTTTCAGTTTATGTCACTATTGTTCAGCAGCAAATCAGGTGTCCCATTTCAGGGGGGCAGCATCTGCCTGAAAGGTGGAATGAACAGCCAGAGGCCTTGCATTAACCTGCCACCACAAGTAGGCTACAAGGCAGAAATGAATTGGCAGTCACACATGCAGTCCCACTTACGCAGGATCTTACACTGGTTCATCTGTGTTCCTCATTTGCACGTTCTCTTTTTATCTTATGCTTAATGACTGGATCCAAAGCTAAAATGACAGTGGAAATCCTTTCAACTCCAGTGGACTTAAGAGCAAATGCTCTGAGCTTGTTTACCTATAGAAGCCTTTAAGTCACTCCAACAGTGTAAAAAGGATTTGGCATAATTCTTCCTTTAGCTCCATTTCTTTCCTGTTTTGTCCTCAGCCTGCTGCTCCTAGTGATTTTTACCTCATTTCTTTTAACTCTTCAAATTGCTAACGTATTTCTTGTGCCAGAATTGAATGTGGCGGGTGAACCCCTTTGCTGTTGAACATTACAGAATGCAGTTACGTAGGTTTACAGCAGCTCAGGATCTGCTGTGAATACGCTTGCTGTATAACAGTAAAGACAAAATTTAAAAACCGATCATACAATTCTGTAAAGTGCTTGAATGCCTGGGTTAGGAATAGCTAAGACTGTGAAACTGTATGAGCAAAACTTGTAGACAGGTATGGCTTGGCATATGCAATTTGCCAGAGAGAAATTTGAATGGCACATTTATATAAACTGAATGAATATTTCAACACTCTGTAAAACTTTTATGAATCCCTTATTTCTTTTCTGGCTTGCTTCAATCTCATACCTTAATTCTGTACGGCCATTTTTATTTCCTGTAACTGCAGGGTACAGGACAAAGATGAAGAGTTAGAAGATACGAATGCAAGGAAACTCAGCCAAGTGATTCTGAAGTCTTCGCTATGTCATAGAAGATACAACCACAGTTTGACGTGCAGGTAATTCCCATGTAGTATTTCACAAGGAGTAACACCAATACATTCAGCTATGAGAGTTTCAGCTTTCAGTTCCAGCTTAATTGCTGATGGTCTGTTTGGACTATACTCTTCTTTCCATAGCAGAGGTTCAGTTATTTTAATAGAAAAAAAGCTCCTTGAAAATAGATGAGATAGCTGCTTTGGATCGATAACATCAAAGGGCAGCTGGTTTCGATTTACAGGTCTCAACTTACAGGCCCACTGCTGTGTCTGGAAAAGGTCTCTTGTCCAGGTAACTATCAGACCAGACCAGGCTTGAAGTTTCTCGCAGGTCTGTACTCAGATCAATTACAGTCCACACTGCCTGAAGCATCCAAGGAAATGTAAACGAAGCATCCCAAAATAACCTGAATGGAGCCTTCAGATCTACCTACAGACCATTAAAAAGGATCTTCCTGTGAACACATGTGAATCCATCCTCAGACTGTGATGAGGCAACTGACAGTCCTGGAGCGCTGTCTCTCCATTTAAGGTGACCATGTGAATCAAGAGTTTTAAGAAGCTTTACTCTCAGATAGTACTCAGATGAATTCAAGAAGTCTCCCATATAGGAGCCTTTCCACTTATCTTACAATCTCTTTTCTGCACCTAGGAGAAGCAGATGAGAACCTCATCTGAATGGGGAGATGTACAATTACAGTAGTGTCACATGATGGTGACCGATACCACATCAGATTGAATTTACTAGTCAAAGGCTGTTAATCCCATGAACTCTCCCCAGTAAAATCTTACCCATTTCCAGCAGGGTCTCTGAGCACAACAAAGCCAACTTTGACCACTTCAGAAATAAATCCACAGCCATTTGAGAAACAGATACTTGACTAGTGTTTCCTCATTTTGGGGCTTGCTTTCATTCTGTGCCTGGGAGCAACACTGGTCCTTTTTCTTTACATTCATATGCTTCTGTGGTGATACATTATGCATCTGCAGTGATATAGTAAGATAATGCCTGGCCAAAATGCCTTGAGGTAACAGTGTTTACAGACTGCTCCAAGATCCACGTGACAAAGAGCTACAGACAGCACCTCAAAGGATCCTTACCATGTGTTAGGAGGAAGAAAGCTGAAGAAACACCCATGGCAAAAACAATTAAAGCAGCAGACCAGTACTCTGCTCTCCAGAGCTCTAAAGCCATCAGTCGGAAGAGAAACACTGGCTCCACAAGGTGTAGCACTTTCTTTAACAACTAGCTAATTTGCCCTAAAATCAAAAAAAAACCCTATTAATCACTAAACTACACTAAAGCAAAAGGTAGTACAATTCCTAAATAAAGTCCTATGCAAAAATCCCAGATAGCTCTATCTCCTGCACTGGAGTGGGGAGGAAGGGAGGTGGGAGTAGGTTTCACGATGACTGCCGTGCCCGTAGAACGAGCACAGGGTCAGCTCTGCAGTGGACACAGAGCTGAAAAAGCTTCACCAGCTGAGCAAGGCAGGCCAGCACATCTCAGGGCAGAGGGACAAATACAGCAACTGAAAAATAAATGATGGCTATATATTTCATGTTTCATTTTAACTCATACTGCGTTGCATCCCTCCCGCAGTACTGACAGCACCAACAAAAGCTCTTTGGCAAAACACGGGTTAAGACTTTGCCACTTACTATAGGAGCAGCCGAAGACCTCAACTCTCAGGCCTATCCGTCCGTTGAGGCTCCACTTCAGTGGGACAAAGCGCACGAAGCGGGCTTTCACCGAGTGCAGGAACTTGTGGTGAACCACGCCGTCCGCATTGCTGTTCCCCGTGAACACCTGAAAGGGCAGAGAGCCTGCGTGAGACGTTGAGCTGCGAGTGCTGTACTCAGACCGAATGACGTGCACTGCCACCCGTCTGTCTGATTCTCAGCCTCACAAATTATTTAAATTTATATTGATGGTCAAGTTTTAAGTGCTGAGTGTCTCAGGAATGGGGAGGGGACGAGCAAGGATGGGGGGAGGTATACGGGAAATTGCAATATTGTTGTAGTAGGGGATGTTACAGAAGATGAAGCATAATTTCTCCAAGCTCAGGATATTCCTGTGCCCCACAATACTCCATTGGCCCTTAGCATTCAGCAAAGTGAGGGTTGAGGCCACTCAGGGCTTTGGTGCATTCAGATTGCTAGAGGCTGAGTCAGAGCTTGGGAAGACAAAACAGAAAGTATACATATATTTATACACCACAGAGAACTCAGCAAGACAGGACGAGATGAAAACCTAAATCAGTACATATGAGAGTCAGCATTTTGACTGTGTATGCAACCAAGATTTGCAAACAATAATAATTTTTTAACTTTTTTTTTTTTGCCTATTTGATTAATTGCCTGCAACTGCAAGCCAAAATTAACAGCCCTACTCTGAATTACCACTCAACAAAAGGAAATTCTCTAACAAATGAAGAATGACTGCAGGATTTCAAAGATGAAGCCTAACAAAGAGAAGCATCCAAGGTCTGTGATGCTACCTGAAGCTTTTCCAATTCATCTTTATATCCTGACTATGTAAAATTAGGCTAGAAATATCATAGCCTTCCTGTCATCTTCAAAACATTCGAGTAACTCAGCAGGGATTTAAATTTGAAGCTAGTTTTCATTTCTACAAAACTGTTAAAGATAGAACTGAGAAAAAAAAACTCACAGAAAGGCCATACTTGCAAAAGAGGTCTTCCTCCTTTCAAGTATAAAATTGCATCCCGAAAAATGATTTATATGCTTCTGCAGTTCAAATGCTGGCACCATTCAACTACAGAATGCAACTGCAAGCACACACAGGTATAATCCTAATAAAGTAGATCTGAAATTCGTTTCTGATGGCAGAAGGCTAAGGTAAAGAGATTCGGAGGTTCATCTGTACCCTGAAGAAAGGAGTAATTAACAGCTGTTTGAATTTTTACTCAAATGCCAGTAATTTTTTTTCAAAATTTTAAAAATGGCGTAAAACTTCAAGTTCAGTGTGTTTGTGTTTTACTAAAACCCTGTTTTGTTTCATTAGAATCATATTCAATAAAAAGTTTCCTTAAACATCTATAATCAATGTCATTGATTAGCCCAGAAACATATTTTTTGGCACAATACTTTAAAACCTTACCAAGTTTTGTCCATTTCACCTTAAAAATTTTGACTTGGAAAAATTCTCTCATATTCAATAAGCCTCATTCTCCGAATAGTCATGGGCACAAAAGACAACGCATATCTAGATTCCTAAAACATGCTTTGCAAGTGTTTTTCATTGCTGATACCCACAGACCTCTGGAGACAAACAGTCTAGCTCAGTCTTCCACAACCCCAGCTACCTCAATGAAATGAGGAAGACATCTACAAAACATGCAGTCTGGAAGTTTGGGGGGGGGGGGGTTGTTTGGTTTGGTTTTGGTCTTTTTTCATTAGGAGCTTATCAGACTGAAAGGAGTCTATAATTCTGCTCCAGAAACCAAATTGTTCCCAAAGCTATTCTTATCCTACATCTCTCTTGTTCTGGACTTTTTATGCAGAAGATCTTGTTTTCTATATGGATTTTCTGAGGTTGACTCACCTCTCTCAAATTCAGCTATATTATGTAATTAAAAGCTTCTGTATGGAGATACTTGCTCATAATTCAAAGATAACCAAAGACAGCAGCTCAGCAGCCTTGCCCATCAGGTATGTTTTGAGGAGTGCCACAAGTAGCACTTCAAGATGTCCTGGGCTCACTCATCGTGCTTTCCAGGTGGGATCTGAATTCAAATTCCAGCAGAGAGAATTTTAGAGCCTTTTTTCCTTATATTCTAAATTAAATGATCTTCTCCTGCTCAATAATGAAACTGTCAGCAAAGAGCAAGTCTCAGTCAGAGCTGTGGCAGATCTCACATTTTTATTAAGAGATTCCTGCATAGAAAAGGTGGATGAAGGGGAATTTTGCTTGTTTCCTTAGAGACAAGGACCATTTTCTAGAGTCCTGTGACTATGTAACAGTATCAGCTTTCATAGGAAAAAAAAAGGGGGGGGGGGGAATGAGGAGACAAGCAAAAAGTTTCCAGTCTGCACAATTATGAAGAAAAGTTGAGCATGCAATAACTAGAATGCAAATAAAAGGTGAAAATTAGGAGACAAAAGAAAAAACACACCATAGTATAGTGATATGAAGAAATAGTTTCAGGCTCCATGTTTTTTTCTTATAATCCTTTAATACACAGGGCTGTCAATACTGCATGTTGCATCGCAGGCCACCGAGTAATCCTTTTTTATTTTAAGCAAAAAAAGGAAACATGCTGGAAAAAAGGCCACGTGGAAAGTACAGCACCTATAGAAATGATCTCTCTGCAATTACCAAGCAATGGGAACCAGGTGATTTGTGAATGTGGTCGTGTGCTGAACAGCCCACACGTTTCTGCTTGGGAGCAGGTAGAAAAGCAGCACACACACGGGCACACAGCAGCACGCAGCCATCCGCAGGCCCTTGTGGGCACTGTGAAATCGCAGAGACAGCTCGAGAGGATCTGTAACTGTTGCTAAGGGCAGTCTTGACACCCTTCTCACAGGGCAACGTCTTTACAGGGCAAAGATGCAAAGACATTTTTGCAAAGCTTGTGCAAACCATGTGCCCAGGTGTAGCACATGGGGGAGTCACTGCTGCTCACCCCACCAGAGGCAGCCCTCTGCCTCCAAGCAGATGGTTATATACAACATGCTCTGGGGACTACTTGTGCCCTCACAGAAGTTTTTTTTGTTTATGCCAGGCAAAACAGAAACAATTGTACCCTGCTGTGTGTGAGCAGACCCAGGTGTCCACCCTCAGGCATCCATGCTAGAACATTTCCGTCATGACATCTCAGGGAAGAGCCAAAATTACCGAAATTCAGACTCCAAATCATCTGACTCCCAACCTGATGTGCAACCACGTAAATGTCCTTCCCATATTCAAACAGTCATGTTAAAAATAAACCCCTCATAAATCCAATGCATCTTCTACAGCAGAGCTTCTCAAGCTTCTCTAATTAGCAAAGACAAACTGAAACTTTTAGGAAAAAAATCCACAGCCCATGCCCTACCTGTAGACCTGCGTCTACGAGATGACTTTGCTTGCAGCAGGCACATCATTGCTTGTTAACTGCAGGGGAGCACTGTGTATGCCTTTAGGATTGCTTTGATTTTTGCTTTCAATTCCCACTGCTATACAGATCACCTTCTGATGTTTTATGGACTATGTGTGGGCTGTAGACCATTGACTGAATAACACCAATTGCCACAGATGGTCACTTGAAAACTTTGATCCACAGCTGACACAGAAATAATCCATCCATTAAAGAAGATGAAACAAGGATGCAGTACCAAATTTCTTAGCCCTGGAGGTTCAAATATTGATTAACTGTAAACGTATCAGTGGGAATGGCAGAAATACTTCCTCTTGAGAAATGGCCTCTGTAACAACTTGTTGTGGATGGGGATTAATTCACAGGAACAAAATGACAAGCTAGCAAAGAAAACAAAGCACCCGCATGCAATTTCCCACGCAACACAGTTGCTCTGGTGGGAAGCTTAACACTGAAAAGCTTTGGATTATTTAGAAGTCCTGCAAACAGAGCAGACTGATGATTTGTGTGGGAAATTCTGCTTCTGGTATTATATGGGGCTTATAAATCAAAAAGCTCAATTAGAGCCAAATATTACCATCAGATTTGCGAAGCCACATGTAGCCTTTTACCTAATAGTTAGTCACTGTAAGGTACAAACCAAACCTGCTTCATGACACCTGGCTGGGTGGTGCACAGCTGTGACACAGGCTATGGCACCACAGTAATATTTTATGAGTTCTTCTTCACCCCCAAAGTACAGGTTCACTCTCAAGCTCAACAGACATCAGCAAAGGCTGCTCCCACTTCCATGAAGAGGTGATATAAGAGCAGCTGTACAGGTTCAGCACGAGGCTCCAACTAGCCCAGTGCTGTATCTTTAACACTTTCTGTAAGCAGATTCTCAAGGAAGAGTTAAAACAAGGCAAGCATACACAACACTTTTCCCAATACTCAACCCATCTGTTTCCAGGGTTATACTGAAGTAAAATAAAATAGAATTCCAGTTTAGTACTGCATTAACAACAACAAATGAACTTTCAAAAGGTGTTCAAATCTCAAAACTATTGGCAATACCTGGGATTTGGGTACATAACTCCCTCAGGAAGATTCCAGTCCAAAGCAACAATTAAATGAATGGCCTGTTTGCAAAACTCCTCCATTCAGAAGGATCCCAAAAGCTGTTTAAGGGCAGTTTAGAAACATGTCAAACAACTGCAGTGAAATATGACAGTTGTTCACCAACCCTGCAGAGACACATGTTTCTCTGGTATATATTAATTCAGAACTGTGCCAGATCATATCAGCCAAAGATCTGGTTTGTTAAACCTTATATTGCCCTTTGGCCAGACCATCATAGCATGATCTCTAGGTTTAGACAGACAAATGGAAATTTGGTGCAAGAAAAGTGTCTGGTCATCAAAGCCTAATCAATTCAAAAGCTAGCGTCCGATTCAGTTGTACACCTCCATCTCCCTGTGCACACACACTCTGGACAGCAAATGGCAACTTATTTACCAAGCTGCAGAAGCTCATTCCCATAATGACTCTGCTGAACACATTTTGCTCTCCCACTTTATTAGGCAGGTAATGGGATGGGTTCAAAGTGTGTATGCAAGCAGTAGCATAGGCACAATCAGCCCTGAACAATGAGCAGGCAGACCTGAGGTTAACTACCTTCTAGGGGAGATATTTTAGGATGTATTCAGTGCTCTCATTTCTGCCAAAGTCATGCTGATGAACTGAGCCAAGGAAAAAAAAAATCAGATTATGAATGTGCAGGGGGCACATAACACAGATGTTTGCAATTTACAACATTTCAACCTTCACTGAAGAAAATACAGGCACAGAAGAGCATTCCACCTCCAAATCTCACCCTTGGCATTGCAGTATGCTTCCTCTAGTGCCCAAGGAAATAAGGACAGGAGCGCACTTAATTCAAGCTATCCAGAAGCTTAGTGAAGGAACCAAAGTGAGATAAAAAGCAGCTAAGCCTGTCATGAGTCCCCAAACTGCAGTAAGTAGAGTAAAACAATATAATTCTCCCTTTTAAACGCTCTTACTAAGATGAGAAAGATCATGGACTAGAAGGCATTAGCACTGCGACACAGAACATGCTTCCTGTTGTGCACATCCCAGGATCTCCTCAAATATTTGGGGGTACATACTCTTTAAGGAAAACATGAATTTCCCACAACAATAAAATCCAAAACAGCAAGGAGAAAATGTGGCCCAGCTTTTCAGATTTTCTAGCTTCAAATCAGCTATGAGTCAGGGATAGCTGTCAAGCAACAGAATTTCAGTTCTGCTGAAGTTTACATTAGCTAGGATATAATTCAGTAGAGCTAAATCAAGTTTTGGTATTAAACGCAGGTTCCAGAACTGGGGAAGTCAGTGACTGAAATCAAGTTATAGTAAGGTTCCCTTATCTCTATCTGTATGTGCAGAAAAAGACTGAACGGTACCATGGCAAGGAGGGCACCGCACAGCCATGAACGCACTGCATGGAACCTCGGCAGCCCCTGATTTTATGGGATGCTACAGTATTTCCATACAACAGCTGCATTGCATCAATGCCCACTAGCAACACCCTGGATCTGGACAGGTTTGTGGTAGCTATTATGACTTTTTCTAACAATGAAAATAAAAAGATCTATTTAGCTTCTGCTGCAAAACAAAGGCAACTGACAGATTTAGCAAGACTGGAAATTCCCTACTTCATCCTGGCCAAGCCTTCAAATTTAAGAGCATACATACAGATGTCTTCCCTGCAAGAAAATGAGAAAACTGTGAAGGCAAAAAAATCCAACTTCAAAGTTTCAATGTTCTTTTTAGATTTCACCTTTTCTACATACTGTTCATGCTGACAGTGAAAAATGCTGCTTTGCTTGAATTTATGTAATGGAAAAAGCCCTACACATTATGCCAGAACTGTTAATATCTTGTCATGAAGAAAAGTAATAAAATGGCTTTGCTGTCAACTCAATCTCCCTGTGTCCAGACTGGAAGCTACTAAAACCAAAACCTGTATCTCATTTGGGAGTTGGATTAAGAGCAGCTCTTGACAGCACGGGGTTTACGGCAGGACCCGGTCCTAGGGAGGCCCTAGTGCCCTCTTCATTATGTGGCCTTAAAAAAATCCTTTTGCTATTACAAGAGGCCAAACCATGGGGAGAATCTACTGTGCAGCCCCACCTGTCATGTGGACAACAAACCTATGCATTGTGTTTTCTTGCTTCTCTTTCTCAAGAACTGGGTTTGCTTCTTTCAGAAATACGACCCAGCCCAACCAAACTCCAAATATGAAGGACAAATTGACCTGCTTTGGAGTCAGTGGGAGCCTGTTCCACTGATTTCAGCAAGTTTCAGATTGGTCCCAGTGTGCCCCAGCCTAGCAGCTGGAATGCTGCAATGGGAGCCAGGAGGGCTGCACGTGTCCTCTTCGCACCTCGCTCACCTCCGAGCATCTCTTCCTGCTTCGCACCTGCCTTTCCTATTTATACACCAAGGTCTTCATAACAAACCAGTCATTTTTGGTTAAAGATCTTCTGAGCCAAGGTGCCTGTTTCCAGACTCACATTTTCTCTTCCAGATTGAACAGTGACTCTACTTAGTCTAAAGCCCATTGTTTCTTCAGAAAGAGAAACCTCCATTCTGTATACCCTTCCCGACATCCCCATAGTAACTATATTTTCCTCCTAGAAATGCCTATCCTTGACAAAGTCCCTCAAAAAGCAATATCCCCTGACACCGTGTCTGAGCTCCTATTAGAGAGAAAAAAAAGACTTGAAGGAGTGACCTGTCAAAATTACCATCCCATAACAAAACAGCTGAAGAAATGACAGCTTTCCTCTCCATTTCTCCACTCCCAAATGGAAAAAAAAAATGCTGGTAGTCTACAAAAAGGCCATTTAATTTCCCTGTACAGTAAGAATTAAAATGAATGGCTGCAGTATGTGATACCAAACACGGGACCTACCTCTGTACATAGCCCAGACTGCAGAGTAGTCCAGGGGAGAGAAGATAGAATAATGTAGCATGCACCAGACTATCCCATCATTTACTTGAATAACCTGCTCAAGTGGGCAGGTTATTTGCCTTTGATCTGCCCCATTACACTGAATATGTACCCTTCTCTCTGGTTAGTTGCTTTCCAAACACAGGAACAAATACTGTTAAACAATATCATTAGCCTCAAATAGATGATTGCCCAACAAAAAACACATTTATATTAAGGACACTGTTGCTTATGCTTGTGCTAACAATTAGTAGAACTGCTCACAGATTTTCCAATAGAAAATGTAGATTTCAGAACGGCAAAATATTCTGCAAAGAAAAATGTTTTATCTTTAAAGAATATCCACCAGGAAAATTTACGCAATATTTTGTTTTAGATAGGTCCATATCAATTCAGGAAAAAATATCAGTTTCATGCTGATACCATTAAAAACATGAAGCTTCTTGAGTCTTTTTAAGATTAATGAGACATTTCCATTTAGACCAAAACCAATGAAACAAAATATTGCAAAACTTTTTAATTCTGTGCCTTCTCTTTTCCTATTCTGCTTCTCCTCCTACAAATTTGCGTGTCTTTTCCCATTCTGGTCAACAACACATACCAAAAAATTGGAATTTTCTGCTGAAATGGGCAGCCTGATTTTAAAATAGTTTGAATTAATTATCTTATTTTGATAATAGAATAAGTTTAAAACCAGGGGCTAGATATATTTATTTTATTCACCAAAGATTTTTATCAACTGCTGAGAGATCCCAGTCTGAGAGAGTGGAATTTCCAGTGATTCCAGTGCCAGAAGATTTGGAGACAGGTATAAATATAAGCAGAGTGCCTACTACTGGTCTTCACTGAGCCCTCAAATATCCGTTCTCTTTCCAAGATGTTGTAAATTTTACCATTTACTTCAGGAACAGAGTAGAGGCACCATGCTAAAGCAAAATGCCAATGAAAATATCTAATCCATAGATGATCACAGCATAGGGCTTTTGAATTTATTTACTCTTTGTAATTACTGTCTCTAATTGGTGGTAGCTGAGCTGTCTCTTCTTATCAATTGACTCCAAGTAGCAATTTGGATACAGAACAGAGGATCATTTGGATTCCAATGGTAAAATATTTTGCAAGCAACAGCTAGTCAGGAAAAACAGAGAAACACTATAATCACCAGAATGGAAGAAGGAAACAGAGACAGTTTCTCACTAAAAGGCCTTTGTAATCTATCTTAGTAAATAAAACAGAGACAGGAATAGGTTAAGGCATTGGTCCATCATCATCCATACTCTTTAACTACTAGCACGTTACTAGGCATGGTTTTGGTTGGTGCCAATCTGTTTCTAGAGTCTCCCAGACTATATCTTGGCAAGGTTTGGGATAGCACACATGCCAGAGACCATTCCCAATGGACATGATGACCTCCTTTTGAAGAAAAAGAGGATTTACCAAATGGATAATATTTGACTTATGCCACAGCCTCAGGACTAGGAAATGATTCCTGCCTACTGAAATGGTTCCAGTTTACTCATATAGATGTAGGCCAAGTGCTTTATCCAACTTGCAGCTCGGTAGGCTGTCCTTCTTTCCAGCAATGGACCAAATGCAATTTCCTTACCCTTCTGAGCCACTGTTTGCAAACAAATGTGGTTTCATCTCACATGCAGTTGCATTTCAGTGGTTCAGAATTGATCCCCATCTTTAGCTATTAGAATCAGCTCAGACTTTGGAGCACTAGCAGGTGAAGGACTGTATAAAATATTACAGCTGTTATTGCTGTTATTATTATTATCACTACTACATAAATTAATAATAATGCGAGCGAGTAGCAGCAAAATTAAAACCATAAATTACAAGTCTAAGATAAAAGTCAGTAGCTAATTCCTGTTTCTGCTCAGCCTCCTGCACATTATCTTAAAAGCAATCCTACATATAAGATAGTATTTTGAGCTGTATCACAGCAAAGGATAAATATTTCCCCAGTACCTTGACTAGATTAACCTTAGTCAATAGACTGAAACTGCTCTTTCCACTACCAACATTAATCATAGATTTCAACTGTTCTTTTGCATAAATCTCATGGAGACCTTCATGCTTCATATTAAACTAGTAGGATTAACAATGCAGTGAATGTGTTTATGTCTAGCAATGCTGGGGAACTCTGGGAACCTTCCCTGTATTTAGCTTCATCAAAGTGAGCTTAAATAGCTAGCCCTGTACATTAGGTATCTCTCTGGTTATAATTTGCCAGACGGATCCAGCAAGATGACACCAGAGAGGTGTTAGTTATTCCATGCAACAGTGACCTCAGATGAATATTGTGCTTCATTATCTTACATTATTTCCTCCTGTATAGTTTGATGGTATTTTCATTTGGATCAGTAAAATAATAACCTGTGGTAAAGGATAAATACGTAGGCTTAATTTTCTCCACTGCTTTATAATGCAGATGCACACGCATCTCCTTAGCTATACAAATGCCATCTGGTTTTCTGTTTGTTTGAATAGGAGAAAGTTCACATTCCAGCCAAGATAACAACAGTTAACATCTCAAAAGGGCACTGTAGACTGATCTCATTTTGTTGTTTATCTTATTCAAGATCTTCTCTCTGGAATGGTATTATCATAAACTACATAAATAAGTGGTTACTAATAATAAGGAAGGGCATCATTTGCTTCCAAGGTTTATCATGCTTGGTTACAAACTGCTGTGTAATTACAAATTAGAAAACAATACATATTTTTGAATATGTATTTCTCTGGATTTCTACCAAGCCTAATTAAACTGCAAATTCTGCTGTCAATACACTGCAAGTTACATCCTAAATTGGTATAAATCATTAAAGCACCCTTCACGGCAGTGGAACCATGCTGGCATCCATCAGCTCTAGTTCTGGCCCGGTGAGTTATATAAACTGCTGTTCTGATCGCAAGAGGGTTAGATCTAATTGACACAGCTTCCTCCTACAAAACATTACCGTAGTATTTGCAGCATCCTAAGTTTGGGTCTCACCATTCTACTTTCACATCAGGGTCTGTCATTCAACCACAGCAACTCACTCTCCAGGATGCTAAAACAACTTAAAGATATCACTTCTCTTCCTCCTGAAATAGAATAAGATGAGCTTTTGCAGAACCTTTGTGAGAATATGTACGCCAACATCTTCCAAATGCATGTTTGACCATAATGTTTCCTGAGGAGTGAAGTCTAACACAGAGAGCTCTTATTTCTTCTTAATCTGATTTTAGGTGAGAGGTGAGATCCATGAGGTGGACCCACAAAACAGGCTACTTTTAGAACAAGAAACAGAAACACTGTAACATTTTTTCTGAAAATATTAAGATGATGACATTGCCTTTAAGAGTTTTTCTGAAAACAGTTTATGTAGATACACTTCGGAAAGCATCTAACATGGGGAGAAATAAATAAGTTTTTCAAATAGTGCAACCCACAGAGAGTAAAATTTACCAATTATGGGATTTCTTTTCAAAACTTCTGCATACTGTGAGGTCTGCATAACAAAGAAAAGTTGTGCTACAATTATGCTCATTGTTCAGTCTTCAGCAAAGATCATCTTCTGCCAGTCAGGAGAGGGGTGTTCAAAGATATAAATTTAACTGCTAACAATAAATGATACGGCTATGCCCTCAAGTGCATCTTCATCAATGCTATGGTCTTACACACATTTGAACTCCTCAGGTTTCAGCATTACAGTATTCCTGAACACTTGAAATCAACTGACATCCATGCTGAGAAAACATAGCATTAAGACGACAGTTGTTTACAGCACCACTAAATCAACATATTATGACTAAAAGAATATGCAGTGATTCTGCATCACAGATCTTTATCTTGGTGTTTGCATGACTTATTGAGGAATGACTTCATAAAAATTCCTTATCCTTGATTACACAACAGGACAGAAATGAACAAAATTCAAACAGAAAACAGTAAAGCACAGTCTCAAGAAGTTAAGTCCCAGTTAAGCGTAGCACGTAAATACAGGTCTCTGGGCTTAAGTAAAAAGCACACGTGCTAATGCTAGAAGTCTCAACTAACCTGGGTGAAAGCCTAATTTATTTGAAGGCACAGCCTAGCAGATACAGCAGGAGCTTAGCAGAAAGAAGGCACTCAGGAGGAGGCCCTGCACTTCCCAGGTACAAATGCCGTAAGAAAGACAGAGTGGGAGTCTCTGGTAAAGAGATGCTGTGCTTTAAAGAGCGGTTAGACCCAAACAGGGACAATAAGTTATAGTCAGTAACTATTGATTACTCTAAACTCTCTAGGAATTGGGATCCCATATGACCAGGTTATATTATCATTTCACACAATGGTAGCTAAGGTGGTAAAGAAGATCCATAAAGGGAGAACACAGAGACCTTTGTTATCTTTGAATGGAGAGAGTAACTTTCACAGTGGTTGAAACTCTGAACTTTAGAAAATAGAAATGCCTGTTTCTGGACTACATAGCCAAGGTACCTGAAAAAGCATAAATACTTGCTTTAGACTTCAGCAGCAGACAGGTTGAAAATACTGCTGCTAAACAGCTACTCTGCAACAAGGACTAAACTATATTCAAATTCAGCATACTCAACAGCAGAGCTACACACACACACACACACACTTAGACATTCAAAATACATTCATGTCATTTACTGTGAAATACTTAAAGAGAAGGGTTAAAGACTAAAGAGAAAGAATTAAAGCACAGCCAAGTTAAACAAGAGAGTAAAAGAAGTGATTGGAAGTAGAAAGACATCCTTCTAAAGAAGAGAGTTACAACTAAATGATGAAAAAAGAAATCAAGGGCAGCTCTGCATAGTTAATATGGAATACCACAATAATGTAGGACTTAAAAAATGAAAAATAATTTGATAAAAGGCACAGAAACTAAAATACCTCAGAAAGCCTGAGAAAAAGTTTGCAAGATAGGCTTGAAGAAGACAAGGCCATAGCAGAGAAGTTAAATGAAGTCTTTACATCAGAGCTCACTAGGGTATAGCTTAGGGTAATTCCCACACTAAACTCTTTCTTTCAGGGGAATGGGTCAGAAAAATTATTTTAATTGAAATACTGAATGAACATATAAAATGAACAGTAACAAATCACTATGCCCTACTATTCTTCCGTGAGGAAATCCACTATAAATTGCTCAACTATTAGCTGTGCTGCCTATCCTATCACTTAAATTGGCCTCATTACCAGAGAAATAGGTGGCAGCAAATGCAGCACCACTTTTTCAAAGGGCTGTAAGAGAGGTCTGGGAATCCAAATACAAAGAAATCTATAAATCAGTAGAAATTCAGTAGAAGTGATATTAAAAATTAGAATAAGTAAACAGGCAGATCATTATATAATGACTAAAAGGCTCCTCCTTCCCCCCAGCCCGAGCAAAGCCAGGCTTACAAATTTATTAGAAGTCTTCAAGGAATCAATTTATGCATTGATAAGGATGAGCTAATTGATGTAATGCACATGCTTCAACAAGTTTTTGACAAAAATCACGCAAAGACTTAGAAGAAAAAGCAAACAAACTAAGCTGCCATATGAAAAAAGGGAATGTGCCTTCATGGATTAATAATTTGAAGAATAGGAAAGAAAGGTTAGAAGGAAAATTGCCAGTGGACTCTAGGGGGATCTAGTCTGTGATCTACGCTATTCCTTGACTTCATAAATGTACTGAAGAAAAAAGGGATCGTAGAGACATACAGTTTCATGATGAGGGGAAATTAGGTGGGTAGTAGAAATAAAGACTAACTGAAAAGCTGCAGAAGGATCTTAAGATACCTAATGCTGAGGCAGTAAAAATGGAAAATGAATACAGTGATGATGAATGTCAGTCATGACAGCACACAGAAAAAGATCATCCTAACTACATACACCCAAAAATAGGCTCTAAAACAGTTGCTGTCATTCAGAGAGCTCAAAACCACTGTAAATTGTTGCATGCAAACATCAGTTCTGGACTCAAAAATGGCCAAAAACCCAAAGAGATTATTAAGAAAAGAATCAGAGAACAAAAACCAGAAAGCATCAATATGCCACATTAAGTGACTCTGTGCCTACAACTTGAATACTGCCAGGTTTTTGTGTCTCCATCTCACAAAAGATACAGTAAAATTGGGGGTGGGTGGAAGGAGGAAGGGCAACAATGTTGATCAATGATATAAACCATCTCTGGAGTGAGGAGAGATTAAATAGACTGGGATTCTTCAGCCTGAAGAAGCAACGTCTGAAGCAGAGTACAAGAGGGGGCCATAAAACGCTGAACGGCAGACATGGGAGGAGGTCAGGGAACAATTACTCATGTTTAACAGCACATGGAAACTAAACAACTAGCATCATTTTCACACGGCTTGCAGACTTGGCAGCACTTGTTTTGCTTGGGATTATGAGACATGGTCTTTTCTAGTCATCTGTTTAGGTCTGTCTATATTAAACACCAAATCTACAGCCAACTTTTGCTAACCTCCTCACAAACCCTCAAAAGGGGACACACACGCACACAAGCAAAATTAATAAAACTTGTAAGCTCTCAGAGGAAAATATACAGAGATTCATAATTATTCAGTGTTTCAGAGAGCTACTGACATACCTAAGAGTTGAAGGAAGAGTTGAAGTCCTTTTCCCTGAGTAAAATAAATTAAGAAAATTTCTTATTTGGAGCTGGTGAAATTTCATGGGAAATTCTGAATGTCAATGAAAAAGTTAATTTTATTTCTGTAATATTTATTCATTAGATTGTATTTCCACAACTCTGATGAAGAGAATAATTCTGAAAAACTGAAAAACAAAGTTTACCTTTGAAATATGTCACTGGAAATGTTCCCTTTTTTTCAAACAAAAAATTCATACCAACACGGATAGTTTTTCAATGGGAAAATTTCTCCATAAACTGACTGGTCAGAACCTGGAACTATAACTATAAAGCTATTTGAAAATCAAATATAGACTTTGCACTGTAAGCCCATGAGTTTCCTTTCACGCCTTTTTAGCTGATCATCTTTGCAAATCCTATCATGCTTACGCAGTATTGTAGCTATATGAGTAAGTCACACTACTGAACAAAACAGCATCTCTTAACGATGTCCTAATTTCCCTGAATATGTTCATTATTTCAGATGATTATTTCTGCCAGGAATTCATTCAGAAGAATGAAAGTACTAAATAATTGAGCAGAAAAATATTACTTAATTATTTTCATAAGGCTCTTACAAAGAAATCTTCTGGTTTGATTAGTTTTTAAGGTTTTTTTTTAATGCTCCCCCAAGCAGAAATTGAATGGTAAATAAAAGACCAGTAATTTCACCTTTTTGGCTTTCCAGGCAGGAGCCTGTGGGCAACCTGTATATTTTGCCCAATTTACAAGCGGATAAACCTTGTTTGCCTGCATTTGCTGCTCACTAGACAGATGCTCCCAAGCCCCACCAACCTACAAAGCAGCCTCCCCTTTCTTGCATTCATCCAATTTATTTCATTTTTTCCTCTCTGCCTCCAAGCCAAAGGGCTTTTCAAGAGCCACAGGAAAGCGCCACCCTGGGCAGCTCTTGGGGTTTTGCTGTTCAGATGCTGAGTTTCTCGTCCCCCACGGTTCGCAGCCTAAAGCCTGTTTCCAGGACCAACGCCGCACAGACGGGATGGATGGGCACCGCGGGAAGATGCTGGTCTCCAGGCCTGACAGCTACTGGCCCACGTTCTTCCCTGTTTCACTCTCTTTCATTGCGCAACTGAAACATTCTTCAATATTAATGAGGGCTATCAATATTTACTAAGGAAAAAACAAGGCTGTACCTTTTAAACAGATGAACTCTCTCATTTCTCCTTAAAGGTACATAGCAAAAAAAAATTCATCTGTAAGACCACACTCACGCCAGCATTAGATTTCAACAGCAATGGGTCAAATGTCACCAAGTCTACCCTTTTCTTACCAAAAACCACCCAAACCACAGTCAGATCATGCTGAGTAAAGACTTAAAGCATTATCGGATGTTGCATATGGCAAGTTCCCAGTCTAGTGCTTAGGACAAAACCTGAGCTGATACGTACTCAAAACTAGACAAGGCAAATGAGAGCACAGAGCAAGGGAAAACCTCCCTATGAGCCCTGCTGTGCCAAAAAGAAAATGAAAGTGAGCTAGAAGGACTATGGATTCCCCTGGCCAAATGTTATAAACCCCTTTCGTTCCAGACTAACCTGTTCTGTGCCCTAGAAATCCCATTCATTGTCTTAATTGCTTTCATATGAGTTCTGTGAACTTTGTTAAACTATCCCTCTCAAAGCCTGTCTTAAAAAAAAGACAGAGAGAGAGAGAGACTGAGACTGCTGACCTCCTAGAGAAATAGAAAAATTGGGTTTTGCCAGCCGAGTGAGAGGTATCTTTAAAGGAGACACAGTAATGTCTGTTAGCTTTGTTTTAGTATTCCTTTTCTTGAATCTTGACAAAACCATCATCATCTCCAATCAAAGATCCACCAGAAATGTTGCAAACCATCCAGATTTCCTCCTAAGACTATCCAAAATTCTAAACTGAACCTGAAAAAAAATTTTTGAAAAAGGAGCAATAAACCTGATTGATTGCCTTCAATCAAATAAACCAGATGTCTGTTACTTCAAGCAAAACTTTTTTTTTTTTTAACTCAGAAATGGGATGTTTTAGCTTTGCAGAACACCTTCAAAAAGTCAATCTTCTATTGAGTAACCCTTGGCTGTCAAATATAACATATATATATGGATGTGTATACTTGGAGACCTCTATATGGATGGAAATATATACATATGTATTTATATATATGTATACACACACTGTGGCGGACAGATGAGTGAACTTTTGCCTTAAATATTTCTTGGTACATAAGGTGCAAGCAAACCATAACCCCAAACAAGCCATCTGTTCCCGGCGGGAACAGGACTGAGCTGCTGCGACCCCCGAAATGGTCTCCCTGCGACCACCCGGGACACACCGAGCCTGCGCTGAACCAGACCATGATTGGGCAGAGACTTTGGGACCTGGACTATAAATTACTGCTGCTTAGCACAACTTCTATAAAGCTTGCTTAGCATGAGTAGCTAAATTTGCTGAAGCCTTAGGCCGCACTCCCTAGTTCAGTGAGAAAGGGCCCCAGAGCTGGTGCAGGCAGGAAAGACAAGGGGGTTACCAGCAGTTTGCATTTCCATGCTTCACGATCCGGGAGGAAGGATGTCAAGGCATTGAAGTGAGGCCTGCTTGGGCACCGGGACCCTGGGGAGCAGGGCCTCCTCTTGCTGCGGAAACAATGCTGATTGGGGGGTCTGGGCTATCTTGGGGTCCAGATCATATTCCCTTTGCCTGGACCTTGGGAAATAACACCTACCGTCACTGCTGGGGAAGTAATAAATTGTCAGGGCTTTGCGAGATAAGGGCAAGACCCGAAGAATGAAAACGCATCTGTCAGCAGAAACCACAACGGTAAACAACCTACCTAGGGACCCAATAAGGAGCAGGAGACCCCAGACCTAAATATTTCTATTGGTCCAAACTACTACGTGAAGGGCAGAGAGCTTAAGATTGGAAAGTATAATTGCCCAGGGATTTCTTTGTTCGGGGTCCCTCTTCGGAGGCACCCAACTCGAGCTGTAACTACTGCACGCGTGTCATTACAATTTATTTATTTAATTTGCCTTGATTTGGCTCCAAACTTTTCAGCGGGAACCTAGGGTCGGATCCTGCTCCAGTTGTAATTATTGCACGCGCTTCACTAAAATTTACACCCAGGGTGAAGAGGACCAACAGGACACCGCTAGATCCACGGGTGGTGATATCCCTTTCTCTCTCCCTCTCTCTCTCTCTCTTTTTCTCTCTCTCCTCCCCTTCGCCTTTCCCCACCTTTTCTCCCCACTCCGTGGAAAATAAAGTTAAAAGGTTGTACGATATTTGACTGGTTTTAGCGTCTTAATCTCATCCTTGGGATCGTAACGAAACCCCCCCGATATTGGATCGGGACACACACATGCATATAGAATTCTAAGATAGAGCTTGAATTTCTGGTGAGGAAGTACATTTCCAAGGGGTTACTTTTTTCTTCTTTAACTTCTGTCTAGCTAATCTAAAACTAAGTTTTATCGTGTACCTAAGAAAAGATGAAACAAAATCATCCTTTAGAGGTACACTTCAAATCTCTCCATTATATGTAACCTACCAGCCCACCTCAGGGGCTTCTCAGGACTTATTTTTCCTTTCCTCTCCTTCCATAAAACAATGATGTGCATCATTTTTGAAGACTTCTCCCTCATCTCTTCCAAGCAATTTACAGATTCAGCTTTCCTGGTTCATCTTAACTTCCTGTTGACATCCATGGCACCTTGGATTATACTAGAAAAGGAAATAAAGGGTGATTGAAGAATTAAACTCCACTACACCTAAGGAAAATAAATATAATTTATGCCCATATAAGCTAGAGGGATTCAGAGGTGAAACAGTCAAAGAAAAAAGACAAGATAATGAGAGTTTTTAAAACTGGGACTCAGTCTTCAAACTGATAGGATTCCATTATGTCCACTTGTTTTTTCTTCTGATATTGTGTTGTCTTCATTTCTACAACTTTGACCAAAATAGCGAAGGCTGATCCAGCTTTTGCGTAAGCAAAGGGTCCTCCATGCCTGCCCGAGAAACTGGAAGGGGCTGCAGCATGACCTGCTGTTCCCTTGTTAGACTGATGCTATATTAGTTTTCACATCACCACTTGCACTTAGACTCCTGCAATGGATTGGGAGGTATAAATAAGCCGAGATAGCATTGTTTTGACATAAGTAAACTCTTGATGTTTGCCATCAGAGTGGTGTGAGATATCTCTAACTTTCCACCATCCAATTAAATAAAGATAGTCTGTTTTTAATTCTCAGGCAGATGTGTGCACAGCTATAACAAGGGAGATCTCCAGGGCATTTTAAACTCTTACCAAAAATGTAGAAACCCTGAAGTCTAGGGCTTTTAAAACACCTAGAATGAACAACTAGGAAAGAATATTTGGGGGAAGAAGGTTTCTGAATTCAAAGGATATGTACTAAACAACTGGATTCCCATTGCTTATTTCTCCAAGAAATATAACACATCATTTCTGATCTCGATAAAGGCAGCACTAAATACTCCTAGCAGCAGACACAGTGCCTGTAGCGCACACCTCTTCCTCCTGCGTGAACCCAACAATTCCAGACTGCTTTGAATCACCTAATCCTGCCCCTTGCATTTTTTTATATTTTCCTACCATAACAACTTTATATAAAGCAATTTAATGAAATCTACAGATATTTGAATCAGCAAAGCAAAGTGACTTTCAAGTAATACCTGCAGAGTTTTCTCTGCCCTAGCAAAGTCATCTTAATAAAATTCCTCAGCCTGTGCTATCAGCTGAATCCTGAAAAACGCTTGAACATTTTCACTTCTTACTGCAGGAGCAACCTTTGGCATGTTATGTTGTCAAGACTGCCCTCTGCTTCCTGGGGCACCCTGTGCCTCTTTGGTACAAAGATGTGAAATTTTAAATATGCAAATTCCAGGCTGTTTGGGACACATCCCAGCCCAGAGGACTGTGCTCTATCGTGGTACATGCAAATCTGCACTTCCTTGCATCCCCATTCTGGGGACTTCTGTAAGCCCTACTGTTGAAGGACCCTTAACAATTAGGATAATTGACATTATATCCTACTTCTCCTTCGTTCCTCTAATCTGGAAGAAAAATCATCTGGTCCCAGAAGCAGTTAATAATACAACACTACAAATGATTTGTGTCTGTAATAATATCTTTCCTCAATGCACCACGGGAAGAACGTATTTAATTGAATTATAATAAACTTGAAGGTTTTTTCATTTGTTTGATTTTTAGCCTTTCCAGTTTTTCCTGTGTTTGCTTGTGCTTGTTAGTTTTAAATATTGGATGAAGGAAACAAATTAAACAAGAAGCAAAAATAAAACGAGAAAATGTTGATTTTGGAGAAAGAATACATAGATCCTAACTATGCAGCCATTTATCCCAGACCACATGACAGCACAACATTAAGTATTTTTGCTAGAATACAGAAACTCGAGCCAAAAGCCAGAATGCGTTCTGCCAGGAATTTCAAGGGAGAATCCTTCCCCACGAAATGCTCACGGTCCACACAGACAAGGCTGTCTGTATGCAGTCTGTCTGCAGACAGTCCTCAACCCTGTGTCCTCATGGGTCACTGAACCACAAAGAAACTTGCCCAAGGTCATGATGGAAGTATGTAGTGGGATGTAAAAATCAATTATTTTTTCCCAAATCACAACCTAGTATTTAAATAAAAATCAAAACCAGGACATATCTTTAAATGCCCCCTTAACAGAGGGGAGGGAACAGGGATTTAGAATTCAAAACTAAGAATTTGGAAGCCGAGAAAGTCTAGATAACATCTCTGGACAAGTCCCTCATGTCCAAAAGCAGGGACTGTAAGGCAGCAAGTCTGCCTCCGTTCCCAGCCCCAGCAAAACCTAACAGGTAGCATATCTCTGTATATACTAGCATATCAGTGGAGGTCCCAGCAAATTTCAATTAACTTGGAATTTGAATAGAGGATTACAGTAAGAGGAACTGTTTAGGGAAAAAAATACAAATTCTTCTTTAGTCTCTACTTCTGGGTGTCCTGTATTTGCTGTTTACACTTGCCTGCCACTTAGCACATCATTAGCAGCAATAGCTTCCAGAACAACATATCCAACCTATTTTAGCTGAATGTATCACTGATGGTAGTTTCAAATAATTATAGGAGTTTTGCAACTCACAGAGCCACTGAAACCAGAAGCTGAATACCGAAATACATCTTAATGTATTCAGGGTAGATGCATCCTCTGTATGTAGCCTAGAGAGCCACCAACACCTTGGGATTTGAAGTAACACAATACCAGAAATTGATATTGGTGTTCTTTGATTTTAAGCAGAAGAAAATATACACAGCATGAACATTAATATAAAACCTAAATCAGTCAGTGAATTTCATGACCACTTCCAGAAATACCCTAATGACTGTATCTTGTTTCTTAAAAAGTGCTATTGTCAGAACCTGCCCCACCATAACGCCATCAAAACACGATTAACGTCAACTCAGAACTATGAGCTTATTGTCTTTTTTAGGCTATTGTAACCATCTTTGTAATTCCTCAGTATGGTTTGCTGCATTGCCTGGATATGTAGGGAGAATAGCAGTCTCTTATCTATTTCAAGAGCTCCTGGAGGGATAACCACTGCTTGTATGATGAACTGCACTGTATTCTGCTCAACAGGAAAGGCAGGATAACGTTGTAAAGGATCTGTAGTTTCCCCCCGATCTCAGCCTCGTAAATAGCCTTCTGAATGCTTGCTCGTAGCAATATGAATCTAACAGGGCCTGGAACATGACCCACATGAAACAAATTAAGTTACCAATGCTGGCCCTCAGAAGAGGAATACAAGGATATTCCAAAAGCTTCAGTTACTGGGAGGGGGATTGAACCCCAAAAATTACTAGCTGCGAAAATGTAGCTAACCTGTACTGAGAAGTAAAAATCCACCTTCTTGATTATTCACAATGCTATTTCAGGTCACTGAAAAATCTGCCCATATTGATGTCCAGCTCTACCATTATCACATTCTTGGGAAAAAAAAATTAAACACTTTCATCACCCCAGTTGCACCCCTCAGAGGTTGCTAGAAAACCATCTCACAGCTGCTTGCAATATCCATTAGCAAGGCTGTTTATGCAGCTACTATACCATTAACTTGCCTTCATCACACTGCCTCACTGTTCCCTGCTCAGCCCCTCATGAAGGACCCTGTCAGTCATTGGCCTTCAGCCTGTTCACTGCCAGAAGCTGCTGCAACCCACCTCAATTTGCAAGGCAAGGCAGGAGGAGAAGGAGCCAGAGACCCTGCTCAGCAATAAGTAGTGGCCAACACACTCCTATCGGTACACAACGCCAGCTCATTTCTCAAGGTTTATGCTACCCTGGACAACAACATTCACAGAGCAATGCTGGAACTGGTGAATATGTATATAATATCACCTTCTCAGAACATCATTAAAGAATATCATTAAAGTGGTTCTCAGCAATACATTGCTTCATCGCTGAAATTCTGCTCATTTCACCGGGAGATATTTTAATTCACACATGAAGTTTGGTTTGGCACTGCTGCAGATGGAAGATGCTGTACGTTGTAATCATGTTTCTCAATGTGTTTTGTATACATATAAAGACAGCAAAATAAAAATTGGTTTCACTCACAGATTCTTATACTTTCCACTTCATAATTCAGAATTGCATTTCTTCAGTCACAATCTTTATCTTTCTGTTGGACTTGATGGTTAAAGTGGCATACAATCGAAGAAAAGGTATTATAGCTAAGTAGCTTCCTATTAAAACTAACAATTCACATAGCAGCTAATAAAGATGGTCTCAGATTCTATTTTGAGAAAAGCAGCAACACCTTCAGCTAAGATTAACTTCTGATACTGTGGTGAATTGGATGAATTAAAGCACACACAGGCAGATGAGATGGATGGCAAGCATTGAAAAAACTGTACAGCTTAAACTGTACTGTGTGCAGAAGGGCAGACAGCTAATACGAGTTTTTCACAATTGCCTTATCCTCTATTTTTCTTTGAAATAATGTATGAGAAATTGTAGCTAATTTATTATATTAATATGACACTTCTAGAAATCTAAACTGAGCACTAATCAAAGTAGAAGTCTTCTTTCAGGCTACAGCATGTAATTAAAATTTCCAAGATTGCTGGGTGCTCATTTCCCCTATTCCATAAACTTCCCATTTATGATCTTGGTATCCACATTTTGAAATCTGAATTCTCATTTTCTCATGTTTCAGTGCTCAGTGTACCTCAGAATAACTCTGTTTTGTCCATAATGGCTTGCCAAGTCTGCATAATAGCCCAGCACTGAATATGAAAACATGAATTAGATACAGCATTATTACAGAGAGCTGGGAGCTCATATTTCCTCCCACAAATGATGTCCCCTAACAGCCCAACCTGTGCTGTACCCAGTCATGAGGTGCCCAGAGAAATTATATCTCTTAAATGCCGTTGAACTACTACTCATTCTGACACCGTAATCACTCAACTCCAGCTCATCGCTGGTAGCACAGGAGGAAGGCTAATTCAGCATTCCTGTGTAGTGTCCTTCCAAACAAATGCGGCAAAATTACATGCTTGCACCTGTAGCCAAGTTCAAGCCATTATAATACCACCAAAGTGAGGAATCTTCAGTGTTTGCTGAAGTGATGATATTCAGCTGCGTGGCTGTGTCTACCCCCAAAAGCACAAAACTACCAACTGATGAACATATGGAAAGAGGGAGGAATAACATTTTTTTTATTTCCATCAAATAACATTTGCATTTATTCTCTCCTTTTTATTCCTAAAATAAAAAAAAGACATGATTTCAACTGAGAGTGAGAAAACATATTTTATAATAGATTCCATATACGATTGATTTTAGCACTTGACAGTTAAGATGCAATACATAGCAAGACTGAAATATTTCAGAACTGGTCATTACAGGCGTTTAGCAGGTTAAATGCCATGAGAAAAATTCACACATCTGGAGTTGAGCACACAGACTGCTCACAGTCTTTCTGGTGACTTCTGAAGTGCATTTACCAAGCTCCTTGGCCCATGTGCATACCTTGACCTTGTCCCAGAATCCTATACTGAGTGCTTACTCATCTTTCCTTCCTTCCATGACAAAGAAACTTAACTGTATATGGTTTAAGAAATTTATGGTACACCCCATAGCCAGGTCCCTGGTCCAAGCAACATGGCACACCAGAACCCGAATGAGTACAACAGTATTTTTTCACCACTAAATAGAGGCAATGCCTGGTTCTCAGCTCCTCACTTGTCGAATATGGGTAATAATACCTTGACAGTCTTGGTTACCTACTTACAACTTCTCTTAAGCAGAAACCATCTCTCTTGATGGATGTCTGTGGTGCATGGCAAAGCACAGCTCTGATCTCAGCTGAGAACTCTTTATATACTACTGTAAAAATGCTATAAAGCAATAATAATGTAAAAATATATAATCTCTCTCTCTCACTAGAATACCATTATCCACACTCCACCAAGCAACCGCCAATAACTGTAGATGTCAAGAAACTTGAGATCACTGAAAAATGGTAAGAATTATACAAATACTCCATAATTAAATGCACAAATTGTTTATAAGGTATACCAAACAGTAACAGCTAAATAATGGAGAAAAGTATAGGTAGAAAAGTTGCGCAGATGATAAAATTTAAGAGATATAAAGAGCTGGTAAACAGAAGTTAATGGTCTGCTTAGGTTTTGATTTGCCAAAAGAAGTTTGTCTGTTTTTTCTAATTAGTAAAGAAAATCTTTACAACTGTTTGGTTGTCGCATAATCTTTTTATGGAGGATACTTTAGGGGGAGTCTCTCAGCTATAACCGAAGTGAATCAGCATCAATGCTCCCATGATGCTGCTGTGAGATTATGTTATTTACTGTCACATTAGGAGCTGGAGAAATTAAGCAGAGCAGAAAAGAATAAATATTTCAAGTTTCCGCTAGAAAACCCTGCTGCAGGGGAAGGCTCTGTGGAGAGAAAAGTGCCTCAGGAAAGTCAGCAAGGTCTAATGCCATCACCTCAGAGCCAAAATGCTGCTGCCTATACAGCTTTGGCTGCTGGTACTTTTCAGAGGTGCAGAGACATGCAGGGACGGCCCCAAGGTACACGCTTGTCCTGGGCATGGCTTCTCCCCAAACGCACTCAGTAGCTTCTTTGAAACACCCATCAAGGCCAGCAATCCCACTGACACCAGCGTTAACCTCATCTCAGGCAACCCCCATCTAGTGCAGAGGTCTGACCACTATCACCACAGGTCACGGGCTAGCAATTCCCCAAAATCTGGAAATGCAACACCAAAAATAAACTCCAGAGCACAGACCCCTTTATTGATTCTGCATTAAATAAACAGGCTCGGACTCCACAGTATCACCCAGAAGGCACAGAATAGTTACATGTTTTAAAACAAGACTTCAATCATCTTTTGGTAGGGCTGAATATAACAAATATGCCTTGTTCAAACGGCATATACTTGTTCAAATTTGGAGTAACTTTCACTTCTTTGGCAAGACAAACCCGCTGGTTACTGGGCTGTAAAAGCTGGAAGTGATGACACAGGTTGGAGTGCCACATTTCAGAGAACTGGAGTGTAATCCAGAGATCATATTCTCCCTCATAGCCACTCTGTGCGCTTTTAATTGAAGAGAGAATTACTAGCAATTAGCATGCTAAATCCTCCATCACCCCTTCTTCCCTAAAGGGGGGAATTTACTTTTGTAAGTAGACCTCCCAGAGAGGTGAAGGGAGACTGACTCTGAGGAACATGTGCCCCTTTCGATCTGTTCTCCTAGACCCCAGCCACAAAAATAAGGTGGTTTATTCAAATGGTTTATACAGCTCACCAGATTGCTGAGTTCATAGAGCTGATGAGAAGAAACAACATCATTTCACTGCGACCATTTTCAATTCAAAATTATTACCCTGCTTCTGCTATCAAGGAATATTTCTGAAAAACTTCTGATAAACTTTTTCAGGGTCTTCTGCCAATGATTCCATAGGAGCTAACAAGGTGCTCCTGCTTGCAGCAGATATACGGCTCTGTCCCTAGCTTTGAGCCTTGTCAGAATCCATGATATTACACAAGAGGGCTTCTTTATTCCACCTCTTTTGTTAACAAAAAAAAAAAAAAAAAAAAAAAAAAGCACCATGTAGATATCTACATACTTGCGTGCACACACACACATCCATCTACCATCCTTTGTTATATACCTTATTAAGTGTGCCAAGCAAGTACTCAAAAAATTAGGAAATGTCAGCATTCAGTGCAATGAAAATTACCGTGGATTCCTCCCCTCCTCTCTATTACATGGTCATTTATTTTTTCTGTGGGACCCTGGTTTCAATCAGCAGTAGAGGACATTTCTAGTGAGTTTTAGTGTTAATTGCAGTTCCTCAGTAAAGGGGTATCATCCTTATTGTATGCAGAACCTGTGGTGTAAGTAGTAAATGAGTAAGAGGAGAGAAATCAGAAAAACAATGATTTCATTCATAAGGTCTGGGAGAATGCACTGCACCACAGGGACAGAAAGAACTACCAGTTATGAGATATTCATTTTTGAAGACAAACTATAGATAAAAGACCATGAAGAGCTTTATTCGAAAATACTACATATTGTTCATGTTTCATGAGAAAATGCTAATTCACACAAAGAATTCCCACAGTCCAGTAGGAGAGCAAGTCAGAATAACTGCTGTTTTAGGCCATTCAGCTGCACTTTGGGAATTTCAGGTTCAAGTCCTTATTGTCCCTCATTCGCACCTGCTATACAGGCATTTAGGTGGAAACAGGACTGTCTCAAACCCTTTTTTTCAACTGTGTCTTTGGGGATAGGTAACTGTCTCACTTCATTTAATGCTGGTGCCTCCATTCCCTTGCTTTAAACATTAATCCTATTATCTGGAAGTGAGAGATATTGGGTCAATGTTCTCAGAGTCACTGTATAGGTCACTGAAGTCAACTGAAATTTTTCTTCAAACATACATAAGTTGTTTTTTCATCATTTTATATGTCTTAAACTGAGCTTCCAAATTCCTATATGCTTTCTCTTGATGACACAATTCGCTGTCTGAAAAATCATAATAACCCATCATTCCCCCGTGGATGGCATGAAAATAAACAAATATTTGTGAAATAGATTTTCTTGTAAAGTGTACTTCATCATTTTCCATCCAGATATTAATAATTATGTTTCAGGACTAGGTTTGAAGAGCATACAGTGAATAAAACTTACGGCCACATATTGAAGAGAAAATGAAATATTGAATGGTTGCTCATTAATTAAAGACCATCCAGCTTCTATGCTGAAAAGAGTGGGGGTTGCTGTGCAAAAAAATAGTTTGCAATCAGGTAATTAAAGCCCATCCTGCATACATGTTAGGGGGCCTAATAAGGTTTGCAGCAACATTTTCTCTCTCTCAGGTTTTCAACTTCACAGCTTAATAGTGTTCTTTTAACAGTTCTTCTTCATTTCTAATAGTTCGCTACAATGTCCCAACAAAACATTGGCACATTAAGACATGTATAAATACATCAGCTTTTTGATCTTCTCAGTCTTTATACTGCAGATGCAAAATGAAACACACAATCATTTCAGGCCTACCAAGAAATTCTGTATTCATTTTATTTCCCAGCTACTTGAAGCCCTTAAGAACATGGTATGGGATCTCCATATTCAGCTTCACTCCAGTTCTGGAGTTAACAGCTAAAGAGTTCTCAGTCATTCAGGAAATGAATTTGGCTGACCTCTGCACCACATATTTATCAATCTACACCACAAACTTACAGATTTTTAGGTAGGGTTAGCATATAAAACAGCCATTTCCCAGATTTTTGTAAGTCTTACTCTCTGTACACAGCATTGTGCTTCTCCCATGAGCCTGGACAAGCCAGGGAAATCCTCAGTCTCACTTTGCTCTTTAAAGCAAAGAACATGAAGTTAACTGTAAAGTGTGCAATTTGGGGAATCTTCAGGGTAGGAAACACTTCTGTCCCAGCTCTGCTTCTTTATCCTATTAAAGAGCAAATATTTTCTTTGTAAGACTTAGAAAGCATTCAGTCTAATCCAGTCATTTCCAAAGAAATGTGAGGACACAGACCCCCAAAAAGAGATGTCATCTAGTCCTGTGTTGATGAAAGCCATCTTTCACTACCAGATTTAAATTCTTCCCTTTTTCCTTGAGCTCTGCTTCCCTCCAAGCACTCCGATACGGAAAGTAGCCCAGAGGGCCAGCCCCTCTTCCTTTTCTTCTCCCATTTTGAGGTGCTGAGGATGCCCTGGGGCTCCAGTCCCTCCTGGCTGAACAGCCCAGCCCAGCCCAGCAATTGGCACTGCTGGAGAGATGCAGAGCATCATAACTAAAATCCACACTTCTCCATAACCTCCATCCTTCCCCTAGGATTAACAGAAACAGCCACCACAGCATAAAGTACAGGTTACATATACATTAAAAAAAGCAGTGCTTATAAATTACCTCTTCTCTGCAGTCGACAGTTTAAGCCACCACATCTCCTTATCACTAAGATTTTTCTCCACCTAATTCTATTTGCTGTTCCTCGGTGAATATCAACAATAACTCATTTAGTTTTAATGACATTAAAAGTAGAGCCTGTCCTTGAGATAGCATCTAATTTTTCTTTATGAAAGCCAACATAAATTCTAGGTATGAGGTCCCTGACAGCCTGGTAATAGAGGTGTTGTTAAAGTGAGCTAAAAATACAAACCAAAAAAAAAAAAAACTTCTTTCAGAGGGATCATTAGAGAAATTGATGAGGCCTGTTTGCTTTCCTCGCGATCTCTGAGGACCCATTATGTATATAAAGCATAGAGCGAACGCTAAGTCTGTCACAGGAAGATACTATTCGAACAGATCTTGACCTTTCATTCCATCTATGCAATAAAGATAAAGGTTATTACAGGAGTTCTGCAAAATCCCCTTATTACAGTCATCTCACACGTCACATGAGTTAGTAAACTTCTGCCTATTTCCTCCCACCTCGGGCATCCCTCAGGGGAAAAAATATATGATCTCACCTTTAAGTCCTAAATTAAAATGCATATAAATACAGGAACCAGACTAGACTGTTGTCCAGACCACTAGTCCTGATATTTCCTAACTTTCTACTCGACTTTGTAGCCTTAATATTTATATTTGTTCATAGTTGTGTATCTGGGTGTAAATATTAATAGATTTGTGAGAGTTTGCAATATGCCCAAGTAAATGCTCCCTATTTTACTGAGTGAATTTATTATTCATTAATAACAAAATTAACATATATATATACATGAACTATACATAGTAGCTGAATAGAGAAAAAACAACAACACTGAAATCTATAGGGAGATCTTTACGCATATAGCACAGGGTGAGACATTCAATTTTGCTGACCTAGTGATATCAAGCTACTTTCACACGCTCAGGAGATTTTTTTACATAGATTTGAGACCTCTCTGCAACACAGTGAAGGAACAGAATCACCACAATAAACTGAGATATGGACAACAGGAATTAGAGCTGTGAATGCCATCACACCATCCAACTGCTTAGTGCAATGTGCTGGCAACACCAGAAATGTGCTCCCTCCAGTTTTAATAGGGGAATATCAGTCTATAATTTCTCTGAAGAAGATGCCCTTCCCTGAGCAAGGACATATTTCAAATTTATTGAAACTTTACATTCATATTTATTCAATAAGTTAAGTGATGTGAATCTCTGAATTCATTACAATGAAACAAAACATTCTGCTGAAAGGAGAGTTTTGGGAAAGAGGAAAGATGCCAACTGAAGCTATACATTTCTAAGAACTAGCTACCAAAAGAGGAAAAGTATCAGTAAAAGAGATCCACACTCAAACTGTGCTTTGGCAGACCACCTGATGTAATAGCTTGCTTCTTTTGATATCACGTGCATTGCCAACACAGTGATATTGCTCAGCGCTTATATGTGTGGTAATTAGACACATCCCTCAGAAATACAAGATTACTATTACTGCTTGTCCTGTGTAGCTTTTAACTTAAGATAGTAATAGGAAGAGAAAACAATAGTCATGAGACCATTATCTTGCATCTTCGCATTGTTTTGTCATCTTTAACTATGTTCCTTAGGAAAAATAAATTTGTAGATTTTTTTTTTTTGTATATGAATAGTTTATTCAGAACATTAACTGCATTCTTATTGTCTGTGGAAGAAAAAAAACATCCTATTTACATAAAATGCTGATGAGTCACAGAGTTGGTTCCCCAAGCAAATCAAAATCTTGTAGTATATATCAATGGTGTATTCCACTATCATAAATGTTATGCATGACTTTATAGCTTGCCACATACATGTCAGCCCACAATAAGGAAAAGGCATGTTTTAAGTTACCACTCATGACTGCTAATACTCTTTTTACTGAAATACCTATCAGAGTCTGGAAATGCAAAGACACAAGGTGTGCCTTGACTGCAGAGCAGATGAGCTTCATGACAGCCTTGCTATCCTGGCCTCCCAGGTGATGCACCCAGATTTCCAATGGAAATCAGCACGCCAGGAGACACAGTGGAGAGGAGGAGGAGATGGCTCAGGCTGATATTCAGGCTAGCCAAGGGCAGGGTGCAAAGGAGGAATTTGAAGGCATAGCCTTGAAGTCCTGCATTTGGAGCAGAGTTTTGGTAAAACACTCGGTCCATCTCCCTCTCAGAAAAGAATCAAATACACTTTTTTCATTATAAACATCTAATTTGTTCTTAAGGACAAGCGATGGGATATCTATACCCTGCCTGAACAAATTCTTGCATTTCGTTCAAAGAAAGCAAACAAAAGACAGAATTAGCCCACAAATATCCAGTTAAAGTGTGGCTAGACATGGTGTGTTACCTGATACTCCATTAAGAAACTTTTCTTTTTCTATCCAATTTCCAACCAGGGAGAGCATTCCCTTTGCACCTAATGGTTCTAGGAAGGAGTCTCATTCTGGCCCATCCATTACCGGGTAATAGCAATAACTGAGTACTCAGCTTTACATTGATACTCTTACACATCTGTTTAAACAAAAATACTTGTGTTACTGCAAACAATAGCTCATACTGCAGACATAGTCCATATGCCTGGAAGCAAAAGAGGCTACTTCTAGAAAGGATAGCGGTACACTAGCTCAAATTATGCAAAAGCACATATCAAAGACAGAGTAGCTAGTTGGTTTGAATAAATACTCAATGCCCCAACAGGCTATAATTTCAAAACATGACATTCATGAATGTACTCTAGAGAAAGAAGGAAGGAAAGATCTTAGCAGAAAGAAGTTTTTACTGATGGTAGGTGAAAGATTCGTTCTGCCAAAAGTCAGCAACTTTTCTGAGCCTGGAAACACTAGCACTTTAATAGTCCAGAAGAGTAGTTACCTTTGGCAGATTTGGGGAGGGGGTTGCAACTAATACTAATTCCTTTCTGAAGGGATTTGTTTACCCTCTGTTTTGTCATGGGTACTAAAAGGTCAGACTCAGCCTTGATCCCAAGCATCATTATCTGTTTCTCAATGCTTCCAGGCCACTCAGATCATGAAAACTGAGAATAACATTACAGCTAATGTGCATGTTACTTCCGAGGATGTCCGATAGCCTCAGGAAGAAGAAACATCCCTCTTGGACACCTAGCAAGAATGCATTATAAATCAAGACCTACGTGCATCTGGGCTTAAATTCAAGCAAACTTTGTGAAGTCATGCTGCAGTAATCACTTACACAGAAGAATATTCATTTGGAAGTCAGTGACTTGCCAGTGGTGATGCAGTAGAGTTGAAGGTCATGATTTTGCCCAGAAAGCAAAAAACAAATATTAATAAGAAAACAAGAGAGAAAACTCTCAGTTTAATGCATTCCAGAACAAGAGGTCACAATTTCACCCAGAAAGCAAAAAACATATAATAAAAAAGAAAGAAAACAAAACCTCTTGGTTTAATGCATTCCAGGACAAGTTAAAAAAATATAAAGGATCACAAAGAAGATAAAAGATAAGAAAAAGGTAGAGATATTTCTGTCCTAACAGTAAAGCTCAGAGTGTTTACTTCTTCAAGTGAGTACTGAAGAATTATTTGGAACTCTGGATTTGTCATTTACACATAGTACTGCAGGGCTACATCTTAAAAGTTGATGATAAAGTATTTTCATCAATGTAGTAAGGAACCGAAGAATCACCCTGTAACTTAGTATCCTCCCCATTAGATAATCCTAACATTTTGTCCGCTCAACAAATACCTCCTTCCTTAATTTTTAAATAGAAAACAAATGGCTTGTTTGCTAGGTTTGCAATACAAAAACGTAAACCTTACTAAGCATTTATATTACATATTTTAACAAAAAGTCAATAAAGCTGACCAATGTGTGTCTGATCAAAAGATGAAACAATTTAAAAAGTAACAGAAAGATGCAATAAATTTTTAAACAGCTTATTAGCATGCATGCACATGCTTGTTTTTAAAGAATGTCTTTCAAATGAAAGTCATTAAGACATCACAGCCAGGGAACAGCTGTCTGCAAAAATATGGGGATAACTGTGAGGCACACAGCCCCCAAGCATTTCTAGTTTTTCCAGTGCTCTTTCCCTACGTCCAAAAGCTAAGACATTCTATCTTTCTGCAGAAAAACTTCACAAATAAAAATTAAAGGGGGTATTTAAGCCACTCAGTTACATGGCAACAGGATCAAATCGCCTGTTTCCTGATACTGAGAGCTGATTTAGGTCTCATGAAAACCAAATATTCAATGCAGAGACTCAGCACAGACCACCTTAATAACTGAGGAAATTCAGAGCAGACTTGAGGATGAGGAAGAGGACTGTAAGGCACTGGAGAATGGAAGATCCTGGGACAAGATCTTTGGGGGCCTGTAGTCTCAACAGACAATTTACAATTGTCCAGAGAACAACTCTATTCTTCCTCAAAGTCCCACCTCTTTGCCCCAACTTTTGACACTTTAATCAGGACTCTTGCCAGGACCTTTCCAAAGAAGATTCAAAGTATTTGTTGCTCCTGAGCAATTGTTTTTGCTGATGAGGACAGCTTAAAAATTGGACAACGTTAGCACTAGCTTATAGCAGTAAAGATGACACCGGAGGTCAGAAAAGATACTGGAGTACCCCAAAACCAAAGCTATTACAGCTTGAAGAAAGAACTTTCTGACTTAACTAAGCTGTATTAGCATCTGAAAAACATTATTCTGCATGTATTTCCAAAGATTTCTCTAAAGTTTTGCTCTCTGCAAAGCAGGTCCACAAGAACCTCAAATATTAGTACAAAATTATAGAGCATAAGAACTAAACAAACCCTGTAATCAGCAAGAGTTTTTCTTACTTACGGGATCACAGAACCAAATCCTAAGGTCCAATATAATAGAAACAACAAAAGCTTTACATAAGGCTTTCTTCATGAAAGCAGCAGTGGACCACAATTTTCAGTTGTATCCTGATGTCAAAGGACTCAATACATTACTACGTCCTCTCATAAAATTAGAACATAGTGACTTCCAGAGAACAATGCTTGATGCAGTTAAGATTTTTTTCTTGTTTTATTCCTGGAAATCTGAGTTCATCATTTTTTTACAGGACTGGCACCAAAATTCCCTTTGCTACTTATCAGAGGTAGCATTCAATATTTTTTTGCCTGCAGTACATTAATGTTTAGTAGCTCAGTGCCAACAAAAAGAGTGCCATAGAAGTTAATAAAAAACCCCACAATAAACAGTATGTATGGAAATTATATCCAGAAAAATTTTGGAAGAAGCACTAAATAATAGGACCAGCACAGCTACACTGAAAGGGAATGAGCGCAGAAAAAAAATCAGAAATGAAAAAAACAAAGAAACAGGAAGGCGCTCCCCACAAGGAGCTCTGCCAAGCAGTGTCTGTAAACAGGAAAGAAGACTCCTTGGTCTGAACAAACACTGAAAGATGCTGATCTCCATTAAGCAAATGCCTTCATTGGCCTCATTTCCACTAACGCCCATTTCATTTAACATTTGTCAGCTTTTCTAGTTTTGATTTTCGTATGTTGCTTAGTTTTCATATTCATTGAGCTGTTCTTTCCGTAAGGAAGGAGGGAAAAGGAAAGCCAATGTGTTTTTCCATACTTGATTCCTCCTGTTTTACTGCTGCCCTACCACTAGAATTGGTGCTCCCACTCTACGTAGCCTGTTCTTCCCCAGGTTGGAGGGCCAAGAGCCTAGTCCGCCGAGATTTCATCTCTAACCAAAAAGCAACGCTCTCTGAAGAATGGACTGCCCCAAGAGTACAGTGTCCTGCTTCCAGGACTCTCACTCATCCTTCTAAGAAAATATGAAGAGATTAGAAATAGTGTTTTTAACAGTAGGTGGAAGGGGAAGGTAACAAACCTAGCTGATGTGCAGGTACACGCACCCACGTGCGAGTTGAGAGGATTTTATGCTAGTTCAGGTATTTGACTCAGTCCCGCTTACCATCTCGTACACCTCAGTATGCCACAGAGGCCCAAGGAATCATTATTTGCAGCAGATCTTTAAAGAAAAGGTCATGTATACAAAATTGAACTAGCCCCCAAACGCTCACCGGTTAAACATCCAGCATTTCTCCCTCACTCCTGAATGTCAGCTCTGCTAATTAGCAAACAAGAGGGGCAAGGCTCCCACATCCAGCATGCGCCTCTCTGTCCCCTCCAGGGAAGTGCAAGGAAATGATCATCTTTATCCATCCACAGCCAGATACAAGAGCTCATGTTTGAGGCAAAGAGAAACATTCTTGTCCCCTTAATAGATGCTGAAAGAAAAATAAAAATCTGATCTACCACCTAGAAACTATGCTACCCTTGGAACCCAATAGAAAAAAAGGCTGAATGAGACTTCAGAGATGTCTGAGCAGAAAAGCAAATTACACAGAGCAGCTCAGAAGTTTTGTCAGGAGCTCAGGTAACCAAGACACTGAAGGGCTACAGCTGCAGCTTGCCACAGCAAGGACATTTTGACAGAGGAAACCATTTATGCAGTTTAGTAAGATGTAGATGCATTTGCCCAGACAAAAAGTGACCGAGTGGGTTTAACAAGCAGGATAATAGCTTAGGATGTCATTTTGATCTGAATACATAATTAAAAGGGATCAAGAAAAGGCTCAGGTTTAGAAGCAGCCTTGAATATCTGCAGCCTAATTAAGATTGATTTTGCCAATCACTAGGCAGAACATGAGACTTCTATTTGAACTTGGTTTCCAGTAAAACATGCCAGCTGCTTAACATCAGCATAGCTTCTACAGGCACTAGCCATACAGAAAATATGGTGGATTCAAGCCTGGCCCAGGATGGTTATATACAAATTCTATGGATTGCTATCCATAGGATTTGTATCTGTGCTTTAGATTACTCATGACAAGTGCAATCAATAAGGCTTGTTAGCCTGAGGCTTAGAAGGGCTGTAGCTATTTTTTTCCCCCTTAGCCTGTATGCATAATGTGATAGGGCAATGAGGAGGCACAGATGAAACGTTTTGTTATTTATGACAATATCAATCAATGCACTCTATTACCAAATGAATTAAGCAGCGCGGCAATAATGAGCTTTTCTGCTGTAACTTTGGTTTTTAAAAATTGCACAGAACACTGATATTGATCTGCCTGAGTCTACCACCATTTCATTACAATTCATTCACGGTGGAACAGAGAGACAGTGAGTCCCTTCTACCACTGTCCCCAGATTTATATTGTCATAAAGCTAGACTCATATAAAGACTCGCTAAAAGACTTAAGCAGATTTAAGCCTTTGAAGTTTAAAACTGTGATTCTAAACCTCTCCTGCTTAACCTAGGGAATTCCTAAAATCTTTGACCATTTGACCTAGAGGTTCCCCAGTTTCCTACACATCTACTTCTCTGGAAAGAGTCCATGAGTCTGGAGCATTCAGATATTTTGCTGCCTAACCTTGGGCATACTAAAAGTACCAGAGCTATCATTGCACTTGGTATCATTACAAAATAAAGCAGCCAGGAGAAAAGACCATAACATAACAAGAAGCAGGTTATCTTGGAAACGAAACACCTGTGTTCATCTGGAAGTGAAGGAGCTGGGTTCAGCACTACCCTCAGCTGGGCTGAGGCTCTCCATCTCATCTGCAAGAACACTAATCATGGAGAAATCATCTCTCTTGCTGTTCTCCAATACTCCTAAGGAGGGCTACTTCATTCTGAAAACAAGGATGCACGGGGCCACAAGAAGAGAATGCAAGAGGGAACCTGAACATAGCCGCTCACCTTGCCGCAGGAAAATCTCAGGACATGAGACATTTAGTGTTGGTCAAGACTACTTTAAAAGTGACACAGCTGCATGGCAGCAGTGCAGGGGTGTACTCTGATCCCTGAAGGAGGCTTCAGGCATGCCAAAGCCTAGAAGGATGGCCCAAGGTAGTCAGAACTATACAACTGCCTAGAGATGAAAACCTATGAGATTTGAGGGATGCAAACACTGGAATTTGGGCTTTCAGCCAACTATAAAGAACACAGAGAAACTTCAGCCTACCTGCCAAATGTGAAATACAACGAGCACATTTATATAACCATACACTTGAAAGCTGATAGGTGTAATTAGGCCAGGAAGGTAATGATTAACATGTGATAAAGAAAGGTGCCTAATTAGAGGACTTACGACAAATTAATGAAAGACAAGCCATGGCTCACTGTCTTCGGACTAGGGCTATTAGACATCTAGGCCTGACTGCACTGCTATTTCATCAGTGACACTGCGATGTTTTGCTTATTCCCATGCCTGTTGCCGCCCAAAGAAACCTGCGGGGCCCATCTGACACCACATTGAGTTTTGTGCCTGAATGTGTGAGAATCACACCATAGACAGAATACCCAACATTTGATAAGGAGCTTGCCCCACCATCAACAGGGAAAGCATATACAGAAAACATAGCTATGTGTATGTAAAGTCATGTCAGACTGCAGGAGGCCAAGCTAAAGCATTCAGGGTATCAGTATGAAGAGCTTTTGTTTAAATTTGCAACAGTGCATAGTGGCCTACTGAATTTGCCTTTTCCTGTCTCAGAACCACCATAGACAAACATTATCCAAGTCCAAGGTGTCAAGCCGATAGATGTTTTAATCACCTTCCATTATAGAATAAGAAACAAAAAAGAAAAGAGGAAAAACTAAGGCCTAGAAAGTGTCTTGGGACTTGCAGTAAAATTGTCATTGCTAATTTTGAACTCAATGTTTTCTATTTAATATTCTAGCTACTTTGTTCAGTAGTGTTATAGAAAACAAAACCAATGCACACCTTAATGTCAAATTGTGTAGCAATACACAAGAATTTAGCTATATACCAGGACAATCACCAGTAGACCTTAAGTTTGCCTCTTTCTTTACACAACTCAAAGCCAACAGAGCTTTCAGTTGGGGGGTGGGGGAGAGAGCAGGGAAGAGGAGGCAAAAAGGGGTAAAAACATTTGCTGGAAGCCACAAGGCTATGAAAAATAACAGTCTGAGATAAAGTGGGTTTATAAATAGCAAGGGCTTTGGAGGCCCTAAAAACCAGTGAGAATTTTGCTTGAATGACAACATTGGGACAGGGACCACCAGGGGAAGGCTTTGGTGAGGATGGAACCAAGCACACAAGCTGGTCCTCCTGAATTCAGTCTAATTTGACCACTAAACATCCAGCTTTTGCACAGATAAAATGGGGGGGAGGGGGCAGGAGGGCTCTGAAGTGTGGCATATGCAGAAGCTTATCTTTAGGTACCCACTGGAAAGGTCTCTAAAGGCAGGAAGTGTAGGTGTCTTCTGCGTGAGTTCTTTTTTTAAAAAAAATCTGCAAAAATAAACATTGTAATTAATAGTAAGGATTACGTTAATGTAGAACTGACTTTGTTTGGATACACGTAGCCAGAAAAAAATTTGCTTCCTTCCTCTTTTATAACCAGCCATGTGAAATAAGAGCCTGGACTGAATCCAAGGGACTTAAACCATTTATGATAAATAGCTAAATTTCTGAATATGTAAATCAACTGATCATCACATAATTACTTATATTCCTGAGGCTATGGTAAAAATGTGGCAACAAAATCATCGTTATTTTCATCACAGTAATTATAAACCATCGTTGTCGCATTTTCCCAGACATGGCTGGACTAATGCCACCTGAAATTCTGCTCTGTCTTAGACTTGCTTCTCCACTGTCCTATAGGTAGCTACGTATTTATGTACATGCATACATATACACACAACGGCCATGCATGTTTGCTGATAACTCTTCAAACATCTGCACATCTTTAATTTCATAAGATTATTCCTTGCAGATCACTATTTCTGTCAACCTTTATGGCAATAGATGCTTTATCACGTATACATATTTCATAGGCTGAAAGAGCACACGTTACAAAACTATAACTGAACACGTTACAAAGCTATAACTGAAACATCCATGGATTATAAACATTGATACCGTTGTAAGCCTTTAAATACTAAGGCTAAGCACTAAAACTTGACCTCCAGATTAGAAGAAAGAAAAGAAGAAACAAAGTTCACTGGAAGTTAAGGCTTCGGAATGTGTTGCTGAATCTCTTTTTAATTAGACAGCAGATATGCAGTTGCTTCCAGTGAGTCTGGCCAGCCACAAAATGTAGACAAGAGCAAAACACTAAGACAGACAGATAGTCAGAGATGAGTCCAGTAGGCAAAGAAACAGTTTTCCAGAAAGAAAGGAAAAACAAACTTCACTGTAAGTGAGAAAACTAAAGTGATTAACTTCTAAGTTCAGCAAGTATATAATTGTATAGTCCCTACTCTAAAATATGTTATTTTCAGTACCTAATTACAGGTATGGGATGAAATCTTGGCACCACTAGAAATTCTATTATAGACTTATTTGGAATCAACATTTCAGACTTCCTCATTTCTAAATTATGCTTCATGGCTCATTCTGCAAACATAAATGCACAAGTTAAGTGCTCATGTTTGCCAGATCACAGGCTAAAATTCTTATTCATTTAAGTAGTTACTTGTAAATGAATAAGCTCAGAGATTTCAAAAAAACATCTTTTGAAGTTGGTTACTAAGTAGTAGCCATTTAAGTGGAGGTAACAGGCAATATTAAAAGGGAGAGATTGATAACCTTACAAAACTCAAGAACTATTTTCATATCCTTTCCACTTGAGAATTCCCATTAAGAAATTAATCTGAATGTTATGTGAAACTAAAGACTATCTTAGTTCTAATCTTTCCTATCCTTTTCATTACAATGTATCTTTACATTTGGAGGAATGATCAAAACAAAAACAGTCTAATGTTTCCAAAATACCATTATCTCTATACTTCAACACAATCTCTACTGTGTATTTTCTCCGTGAATTTCAGGAAGTTCTGCTTAGAGCAGAGTTTCAACTATTGTTAGTTTAAACATCCATACCAGGGGAGCTATCATCAGTAGGAAAGCCCATATTACAGCTGCCTGATGTAGCTTCAGAGAGCTTCTTTTCTCTTTCTGTCAAAAACTGCTCATTTTTTGTTCTCCTTTATGCTTTTCATATTTAATCTCCTTCACTGACACTAGATCATGAAACTGCCCATACTTCTTAGGAAGTATCTTTACTACACTACTAATACTGCATCAATTCATTATTATCACATCTGGGTTTGATGAGGATGGGGAGAGGATGACTGTAACGTTGAAGCTGATTCTCAGTGTCCACAGAAAGAACTATGTTCAGTCACTTGTGGTGAAGTGACATCTAAGTCACCTACACTTCAGTGTGTCATCGTCCCCCAATGTTTTGAAGAGTGTCTACATCTTATAAACTGGGCAGTTGATATCTTCTTATAAATTTATAAAACTTTGGTAACGCTGTAATCTTTGAATAAAGATCCAACCATAAATAACCTTCTACATTGATTTCTTACTCAGTTCTATGAATTATGGGGATCTTCTCACTGCTTAAAACTCCCTTCACATCAGTAGCTTCTGCCTATCAGAAAAGGCTTTTCGCTATTCTATGCAGTGAGATCACACTGAACTGGTTCTCTGGCTACTTCTGTGGCTCTCATGATAGAGCCAGATTCTGCAAAGATTCTTTATTCAAAATAGTAGCACTTGGGACCATGAAGAAAACTTCCAGACTTGACCGATCATAACCTAAGAGCAGTATCCCTTCAAACTTTCAGACATGCTGAAACCATAACTGATAGGTAAACTACCCTTATAATGACATTGATATGTAATATAGTACTTCTAAACCTGCCATCAAGAAATACAAGAATAGCAGAAGATAGGATAGATGAGTTATTAAAGTAAAAAGAAAAAGGAAGAAAAAGAAAGGTGAGGGGGGAACAGCATGAGTAAGAGAAGTTCTGAATATATCTTTTGCATTCAGGCTGGCAATGAAATTCCCTCCTTCTACAAGGGAATTCAGAGTATCTCCAGCGTGCCCAGAAGCTACCAGACACATGACCTCCACAACTATCATATTTCAAAGAATTCAGTTTCCCTAAGGGTAAGTAATCTTTTTCTCTTTCTTCCTGTATATGACTCCCACACAGAGTGGAGCTCACAATTTCTGTAGATAGCAGGTTGGGAGAGCGTATTTGAATGCCTTCTACTTGCTATAGTACCTCATCTTGGGGTTTACTGTCAATAAGAAGTTGCTACTTGTAAACGTGTCAATCATTGGACTACATGACTGCCATACAAATCACAGCCACTGAAATTTTCTTCACTGGGACAGCTTTTGCTGCGGCTGGTTGAACCTTATGACAGTTCAGTGGGTATCATTTGTTAACACAATGTGCTCTCTACAGAAATCAGCTACCCACTTTGGCTGACTGCATTGACATAAAGGACTAAAACTTGGGAAAGGATCTGACTCTGCCTATACCTTACAATACTGGTCTCAATACTCAAAACATGAAAGTTTTGGGTGTGCCTTCCAGTGAAAATGAAACCACTGAGGGGCTATATTTATTAGTACAATAAACCCAAATCTCCTTCCAAATAAATCATTTCTGGTTTTGTTTGTGTGCTTATTATCTTGTAACAAGAAACAAGCTGAAATTAGAAAGTTTAAAGAGATTAGAGAGTGCTTATAAAGGCCCACATATTGGATGCACATAAAAGCCTGTGTTTATGCATTCTGAGACACAAATTAATAGCAAGTAAAACTGCCTATTCTAAAGACATGTAATGAACACAATGACAAATGCTTGAACAACGACTCCATTGCAAAACAACTTAAAAGCCATGAGGTGGAAATTTCTCGGGGGTGGGGGGGTGGGGTGGTCTGAAGCTTGTGCTTCAGAAATCTGGAAGTTGCTTTACAGGGAAAATACTGAATAGTGCTCTCTCCTCTGGAGAGCAAATCTTTTCCCTGAAGACTCAGCTGATGCTAGAACGCAATATCTGAAAGCAGTGTGAGCCTCGATGTGGCAAAATGGAAACCTTTGGAGGTGACAATTATAAACAGCAGATCTGAAAAGTAATATTGCAAAGCTTTGCAGGAACTAAAGAGATCATCCAAACTTTCCTCTTCCTTTCTTTCAAGACATGGAGAATTATGGAAAAGGGAAGTCTGACACAACCAGGAGACTACAGACCACGCGTTCTTTATATACATGCCTCCTCCTATCACACTATATTCTTTGTCAACCAAGATTGTGGTTTTGGGGAGTTTTTTTTAAGCACAAACTGTTTCAAGCATTTGATGCAGGCAGAGTCTAATGGTGACCGATTCCGTGGCTATTCCTAAATTTCCTGAGTCGCTGAGATAATTCACTCAAGTATGCAAGTACCAGAAATGAGAATCACTTCAAAAGCAGTATGGAAGGCACATGAGTCACATAAATTAGCACGCCAGGCTTCAGCGCCAAGCGAGTTAGCAACACGTAATGATGCACTCATTTCAGGGCCAAGTGAGACGATGCCAAGGCAAAAGCTTACTGTGGTGCTAGCATCCATCATCATCCTCTCCCTGTCCAACATCCTTTCAGTCTATTCATGTTTAATATTGTTGGAAGGGAACAGATGCTAAAGTAGCTGATGCAGAGGTTCTTTGCTCTCATGAGCCTCAAGTTTCACTAACACCATTTAGGGAATTCATCTGCCTCCATAGGAACTTGGATCCACATTTCTTGTCAAAGCACCAATACTAGAAAGTTGCTTTCAAAGACAATGACACTGTAATTAGATTTAAAATTTGAGACCAACTTTCCCAGCTTTCTGGATGCTTCTGTTTTGAAGACGCAGCAAGTATTAACAGGAAATGGAATATGACTTTTTATTAAGCAATGAGAGAGATTTTTCAAGGTTATCATTTAAAGGAAATTGTACTCTACAAAGAGACGTGACTAAGGGTAGAGAGACAGCATCTTCAGAGAGGGTGAATCTTAGTATTGGCTCTCCTGACTAAATGCTATCTGTATTTACTTACTGTGTAATAGACTACAGAAAGCTTCTCAGCAGGCATTATTGGTATAGCATTTCTTTGTTTCTCTCTTTTGAGCAGAAAAATATTGTTCAACTGGGCACGCGCATGCTATGACTGGAATCAAAATGTTTTCAGACGGAAGGACTGGATGGAGAGTACTAAACAGCCATGGACCAGCTCCGAAGAACGAAGTACGGGACAAAGTGCTCATCTGTGCCCAAAGACTGCCGTGAAGATACCGGCTTGAGTCCGACATGGAGAATGAAGGACACTCAAACTAGACATTTAAAAAGTCTCCTGATGACAATGAGAGAGTAAAGGGGAATTAGAAAAACTGAATGCAGAAGCTAGACTGCATTTTTATTTTGATGCCACTATTAACCCCACCATCTGAAGACACTGCTATTCTTCCTCCAGTGTTATCCAAGGAAAAGATTTGAAAGCATCAGCTAAAATCAGCCATCATCCCAATGCCATCAGAAGGTACCTACACCTCTTGGATTGTGGGGATTTATTGAAGGAGATTATACAGAATTGCTAGGCATTGCCAGAATTGCTTTAGTCTTCAAAAAAATTCCCCAGTTGAAGATGTAAAGTTCTTTTGGAGCAGCTTTTTAAATTATCTGGCCCAAGTTTGGATGTTTGCTTGATTTTGTATCAAGGCACAGACTCTCTGGAGGGAAGCATGAGGCATATTTTAGACTGATAGCTCTAATTTCCAAATGGAAGCTGTTCTAAATGAAATCATTATTTTTGAGAACTGAACCTAAACATGAAATACTCTGAGGCAGCCAGTCTTTCCACACAAATTCTCCAAAGCCTACCAAACCTCACCTCAGGAAAACAAGAATCTGCTCTGGGGAAGACTTGTCCATTCTCATCACTGGTGTGGGAGTCTGCATATTTAAAATAAAAACAAGTGACGCACATTAAGTGTTCCCTGAGCACAGCAGGGACTAGATTTTATTCCTGAGCTCAGTCTCATCTCCTGTCCAAGTTGTAAACGTATATATATGGAACCTTTTATAACGTTTCTAGGACTGTATTTCCACCCCCTCCCATGAATATTTATTCCCTGATGAAAGTTCTTCAAGCAATACTACTTAAGGATTTATACTCTGTCTTGGTTTGCTCACACTATTTTGTCTTTGATTGCTGACTCCCCTAATATAAGCCAAATCCTGCAAGACTGGTACGTGTAGCTCTCCCAAAGTGCCAGGTGCGTATTAAAAGCTTCATGGTTAAGCTACATTTCAAAGAAACAAGAACAGTTATATTTATTCTGCTGATACAAATTTTTGGCTTTTTTTTTTTTTTTAATGTACCTCAGGGGATCTTTTAACGACATATTTTCTATTCACCCCCACCCCAGAGAAACAACTTTAAGAATTAAAAATGAAGTCAGTATTATGACCTTCAAGATAACTGGAATATATTTCTATTTTTAAAATTCTCATGCAAACTTAGAAGCCACTGAAAGAACATAAAACACGTATTTGTAAAGGCAGAGTATTAAAACAGCTCCTCCATACTAAATATAATACTTGTATTCATTCTTAAGATATCAGTAATCTTGTTGATTCTTCATTTTTTTAAAATAGGCAACATCTGATAAAATATTATGTATCCTATCTGTACTTTATGCCTATATTAGGCATTAGAAAAACAGTTTTTCCAGACTTGCAATATTCAAGTACAGGCATTGACAGTTGGAAAAAAAATCTGATAAAAATTGCTTCCTAATGGTAACGAAAACAAATAATATTATAGCTCTTTCCACAAGTAAAGTAGTCCTCTCTCCTTAATCCTCTGAATAACAAATCCGTATTATGCTGAAACTAGCAGGAAAAAAACAAAGAAAAAAAAAATCTATGAGTATTTCCAGCACTGCAAACAAGATGTTTCCTCTTCAGAATTTCTGGGTTGCCCCAAAGGCAACAAAATATCATTTCTCAAACAATTCTAATTGGGTGGCCACCTGGATTATTTTAATTTTTTTTTTAAAAAAAAGTCTCCTCAAAGAGAGTCATACATTAATAGGCAGAATAGAAATCTAAAGGTTCTAAAAATTTGTATATACAACCACACAAAACACAACCAGAACACATCAGTTAAAAAAAAAAATGTGAAAAAGAGTAATTGGTCCCTCTGTTCATCCACTGAAGAATTATGCAGTAGACTTTTAGCTGATATATTTCTTCATCCTTATGGCTCTGAGATCCCTGAAGAGGAAGGATTCCCAATGACAGCAACAGGCTCTCAACCATGCCTTAAAGGAGAAATGCAGCGGAATGTCCGTATAACCCGAGATTTACAGAATACAAACTTTGCCAAACAATCCAAGAAAAATAAGGTTTTAATATATCTGAGTCCTCCGAGCCAGAGGGGCCCTTGCATGATACCTGCCTCTCTAACCTCCATCCTCTCATTGCCGCTGTGCAAAGTTCCAATTTTTACATGGAAGAAAAGGAAAAGTTTCTGTGAACATAGCAGATTTTAAGAAAAGTATCTCAGAAGTGCTTTGTAAAGGCCCTTTTACTGCTGTCTGGCTTCTAGTAGCTGGAAACATTGAAAACATTAAATCATGAATAACAAGTGTTACTCAGAAGTGGGATACAAATCTGCTAACTGAAGAGACAAGAAGTGGATGAGCAGAGATAACAGATACTTGGTTTCTGTTTATATTGACTGAAGATATAATGAAGCCAATCTTTATTTCCATCTTAAGTACTAAAGCTACTAAGAAATTTGTCTTCCTTGCAAAGCAACTGTTTATAACTTGTTCTTTGAACAACTCCAACTTCCTTCCCATCTGCTAGTGCATCACGCTAGTGCATCACAGTTAATACTGCTCACTAATTACAGTTTTCTACCTCTCTGTCTCTTCTCCGTTTCCGGTGTCATGGTAGTTCTCTCCTTTCTCCTCCAAAACCACTTTCCAAGCTTCTCACCAGCTCATTAGCATGTCTTATCACTAAACTTGGTGTCTGTATGATATCACCTTCCTTTGCCTAGCCAATACTCTATCAGTGTTTAATATCTTATTAAATTCCCATTCCCAGAGTGATTTGCAAAGACTTCTTTATACCTTGCCTCCTCTTCTTACATGCCATTTCCACTGGCCACAAGCTACAGGTTTCCACTTCCCTGGCCATGAACTTCTCACTGCAGGAATTATCCAAAGTTTAGAAAGGGCTCAGAGTAAAATAGCCAATATCTTATATCAGTTACTGAACAGTCCAAGTCAAACCAGAAGAACTTATAAGTGAGTTATTCATTTGAGTTAAACTAATCTAAAAGAGAATCAGTAGAAATGTCACATCTCAGTAGGAGGACAGCCAGTATTATTTTCTAGTTCAGGTTGTTAGCCAAGAGTTTGCAAAAGAATTTGACATCAAGGAGACTAGTGCCATTCTCACCAGTCCTGGAGTCTACCAAGCAATTGTGGGGAACCTCATTAAGAGCTGAGCTCTGAAAGTACATCTGGCGCTGAATAACCATGCTCTTCTCTGGAGTCTTCCCGTCATATAGAAAGATACTCTGCGAGTGAAGGCGCTGAAAGCTCCCCTCTGCTTCTCACTAAGAAGCCTGGACAAGCGACTCCCGAGGATATCAAGCGTTTCTCCTTGTACATTGAGCAGCTGATCTGGCTGCTAGCAGGATGCTCACAGCACACAGTATAAATAGAGCTTTTCACGTTCAAACCATTCCATCTGGATTTAAACAGGCTTTCTAAGAGGTAAAGACTCCAGACCTCATTACCAACCCCAGAAGTCACTCAATCCTGATCAGTATGACCCAGAAGGACTATGGAAATTAACACAGGCTTCATTGGGAAAATTGTAGAAGAAAAACATTTGCATATTGTATTCTGTAAAGGTTCTTTCCTGGTTGGGTATCTATAAATGCTGACTGGCTGTGGAAACAATTCAAGGCATCAGGTACCTTCTCTCCACAGCACTGCAGTCAATCCAACTATTATTGCTTCGGAACAGTTTTCAGCTGTGGGCGGATCAGCTTTAGTGCTTATCCTGGGGATATTTTTATTTGGCTAATCTTTGTAAATTGTTTGCTACGAACAAATTAATGATGCATTTTCCTTTAGCAAAACAGCTTTACCATTTGTTCATTGTTCTACGCTGCTTTCTCATTTTAGTCCATTTACAAATGGTCATTTGCTCACTAGAGGTGAAACTGTAAGTGGATTGAAGTACTGCTTGTTCCATATTTATTTATAATTTCTAAAGACATCTACTTCATCATTTCTAAAGACACCTATTTTTAGATTCACATACCTAACACACACCTAACCACATCACATACCATGGAACACAATATGCAAACAAGAATGATGAAGTTTGATCTACTGATACAAAGGAGTTGCTGGCTAAAATTCCCCATCTGAAAGGAAACGTCCACTAGTTACTGTTCATCATAGTGTGCTGCCACTAACATGTATTCTCTTAAGAGAAACCTGGAAGGGAAAACAACAGCTCTGTGGCCATGATAGACATGGGCAGGAGGTTGTTGGCAGGTACATATGTTTTAGGGTCAACCTTCAATGGCAGTTTCAAACCACTCCAACCCATTACAGCCAGCACTACCAACTCTCACACCATGGTCTCTATAGATAACATGAAGCAGTAGAGAGAAAAGGTTGTATAGAAGCTCTAGGGAGTAGAAATGAAAAAAATTGTGGGACATTTAACAAACTTCTTGGGCTGGAGGGTTACAGAGTACAGATAAATTTCAGACATCTTGCAAAGGACTAGGACTCGGAGGTCAGTGAGGATAAGACTGACTGCAAATACCCACATTTCTTGGAGTTTCCTGGGTCAAAGTAACCTGCTACCAGAGCAGAGATCAAGCACAGAGAATTACTGAAGACATTATTGATAGGTATGACATTAATGTCAGCACTAAATTCTGTAGACTCAACCTTGATATCACTTTACAGTTAACCAACTATAAAGGCATACTGAAAGGTCACAGAATTCATGCAAAATTCTTTTGCTTTAAGGCTAATTCAAGTATCACTACACCGACATGTAATTTGCAGTCTGTGTATATCTATTTTAGTCAGGCATAAGTCCATACAGAGTGCACTTCACAAAAAAAAAGATATGCTGGCACTTTGAATCATCTTCCCAAAGGGATAGCTGTCCCGGCAGCATCAAGAAAAGACAGATTTCCTGAGAACATAATCAAGAGGCTCTGCGCAGATTTGCAGCCAGCCCAGTAAGCTAAACCAGCATCAGAAGCAAATTAGCAACATCCAAGAAACAACTCACAATAAGACAGTCTTAAATCAGAACAGTTCTAAATACAACAACAGGTTAATGGTTCTATCTTCAAAAGTTGTAATAACATACGTCTTACAGGAACAGTGATGGAAACCTCTGGAAAGCCTTGCACAGCAAGACTGGATTGCTTCCTTCACTCCTACCTAAAAGTAGTAATTGGACTAGAATTCCTCCCTTTTTTATTTCAGCAAGAGCAAAGGAAAAGACAATAATCTATAGATACATACCATTTAACACCTATTTGCTTGGCAACAGTTATTGTGTACAGAGCAAGTTAAATGTATCTGAATACTTGTACCAAGTGGGAAGCATTATTACACGGCAAGCAGAAATGTAATTGCTAATCCAACCAAACAATGCAGAACTTCTCCACTTTAGGAATAATTTTGCTCTGGCCTTGCTTGGAGGACATTAGGACTTAGAACTATACGATGCTTTCGAATAAATTGGACAACGATAAATCTGACAAGAAGATTAACATTCTAATCATGTTCACGATAATTAACTCACCAAAACAATCCCACAATCATTATCCAGCTAGAGCAGAAATGGGAAAGTTTACTACACTCCAGCAGATTTATAAACCAATTAAGAGTGTCCCTCCTCTAGACTCCATTAGCAAAACCTCTGGTTCAGCAAAAGCTCACATGCAAGCAAGGGTCTTCCTGGGAAAAGAAGCTGCAAGGGATCTTTATCACCTCTATTCGACCCTGTCTTTTCTGCTCCCCTGAGAACGTCAAATTCCTAATATGTTCTCGGCCTCCTGTCAACTCTCCAGCCTCATGCACCACCTGCAAGAAGTGGGACAGACGCTATGGAACTTCTCCCTGGGTGAAGCTCGGTGTTGTACGATTCATGACCCATGACCATGGGGTCCAACAGCAAAGATGTTCTCCCTATCTTGTAACCTTAGGGCTAGGGCTCAGTCCCCCTTTCAACTGAGGATGTCTCTTCCCTTCCATATGCAGTTAACAGTGGATGTATAAGCAGTTTCACCAGAAACTTCACAGTTCTGCTGAATGTAAGTATGTGCACAGAATATGAAGCATCTCCCTATCTATACCATTTTTCCCTTTTATTGCCTTGCCATATAGTTTCATTATTCTAATGCAATAATGTTCTCTGCCACTCAGAATAGGCTCCCTTTATCTCTGTTTCATAACTTCTTTATCTTCTTTCAAAACTTTGACTAAAGAACATCTCTTTTCTCTTTTTCCTAGATACATTTATGCCTGCTCCCTCCCCTTTCCTTTGTGTCTTCCTGCATAATTGTGTTTTTCAGCTTTGTAAAGTATTTTTCAATATAGATGGCATAAAAATTGCTATCTAAAATGAAGTAGCATTGTATTGCAGCCCATCCTTCTGTCCCAGTAATATACACAATTTGGACTGACTCAAACTGTGTTGCGTATGCAGGTAAAGCAAATTCTGAATTATTCATCACTTAAAAAAACTGAAAAGTCATTTACTTGTTACAAGCAATAAGATTTATGCTTTATGTCTCCCAATCAATAGCTAGTGTGTCCACACACAGCTGATTTATCCATATTGAAAATATAATTATAAGCCTAGTTTGCTCTGAACCACAGAGTCCTTTTGTAACAAGATTATTTAAATACAAATGGGGTTGGAAAATTGGTTTTAAATGGCTAATCTGTCTTGTCTTCAACTCCAGCTGCAGAATTTACTAACATCATAAACACAGGCTGAGTGAAAACGTAAGAGGTTTTCTGATTCTCCTTGCGATCTGTCTATGCAGTGCTGTCATTAACGGTGAAGCTGATGGGAGCTGTTGCGTGCCCTGAGAGGAGGATAATAAGCTTTGTAATCTCTGTAAAGAGAAAGGGATTTTTACTAGTGATATGGTCACATGTATTGGTGTGCAAACATCTGTTTTATTGGCAGCCCAATGAACAATTTACATATCCAGGTCTCAGACGTGTTGAAGGACACATGCAGCGGTTGTATGGACAAAACCTACATCCAGACAGCTGGAAACAACTCCTTAGGAACTCCATTTGCGATATGGAGTATCAGGCATTTGTGCCTGCTACGTAATTAGGAAGAGTTTCATCCAGAGGCAGATTTACCCAGGGATTATGACCTTCCTGCCAGCTCCACCAAGGGTGGCCAATGGCCCAAGACGTGCAATGGGGAAAGGCTGTGCCAGTAATCCTTCTCCTCCTCCTCCAGTACTTCAGTGTAGACACCTGGGAATACCCAACAGCTTTGTCTCTGGAGCATGCAGATAAACTGATAGAAATTGCAGTTCAAATCTAACTTGGGTCAGGTAGAGATTAAGGATTTCTGCCAGTTTTAGTTAAACACGCATAGTGGAGAAGAAATTTTAAGACCCCGTTTTCATTCCAGGGAAGGAAAACAAAGAAAAACCAAAGTGAAACCTCAAATTTCTAACCGAAATCAAATGCTTGCTTTGAAATGCAGGGTGCTTTTTACACCTTTCTTCTCACCAGTTCAGTATATGATTATTCTTTCAGATGGTTCCCCACATAGTTATACTGCCTTCTGAAAACAAGAAAATCATTCACCAGAATACCTAGGTCCCTTTTACTGTTACATAATCTCCCCTTTCAACAGCCATGAATGAACAATCAGTTGTCACCAATGAGCAGTTTGTGCAAGAGAAGCAGTAATATCTATACATCAAAGCACAAACTTCTAGCTAGTTTTACTAAAGTGGGAGCTCTATCAGAGGACTTAATAGGTCCAATGCATCACAGTATTTTATACTGATACAGCACACTTCCCCTAAGGATCTCCAGGCAATAATTATCTAGACTTCACAGCCCCATGGAGCTGTGAGTCACAATGTTGCCCACTTCTTAAATTAGGAGCAGCTCAGCTTTCTGAAACAAAAAGCAATAAAGTAGGTAAATTAGCCTTTTTAGCTAAATACAAAAGTTTAAAACGGAAATCTTAAAAAGCTCTAAGTCCTGAGGGACTAAGATGGCATTAAGTCCCTGTCTTAAGGACAGAGGAAAAAGCTTCAAAGTTAAAGCTGAGGGGGAAATGCATTTCCCACACAGCCAGCTGAGATTTCTGAAATGTTCAATATTCACAGTAACCTGTCATTTTAACTCCCCACCACTCCCTTACTGTGACCAAGAGGCTTCTTATAATGTGGTAGCTTGCCACAGCAGACTCCTACCTTGAATCCTGCTTTTAGAGACAAACTATATTAGCACCCCTACCCCCTCAAAACGGTATGCAAGACAGCTCCCCATTGCTGATACTGTCCATCCTGGGACTCCTCAGTGTAGGATACCCCAAAGAGCCGCTTGGTATGTTTGTAAAATTATCCACTCTGCTTCCTTCCCTTAAGTGAAGGGCTACAGGTTTCTTCCAAGATGTGCGCAACTCAGAACAACTCCTATAGCTATTGAATCAGCCAGATTTTTAGGACAAGCACACCATGGTGCTTGCTCTCACTTCATCCAGATGTCTGCCCTGTATACAAAAGCCTTTGAAATACGGCTAATGTACTTTTTTCTTGGTTAAGACAAAGCCTAGGAAAAGATTATTACCAATAAAATGGAAACACCTCAAAATTTGAAATTATAATTCTATACACAGTTCTGAAAGCTTCCTTGGCTTTCCTCAAGTTCTTTTTTCATCTAGCAAAACAAACCCAAAACTGCCATGAAGAAAAAGAAAAGAACTTTTTTTTTAGTTAGAATAAAAATTTTACAGAAGAATTTTTCAGCTATATTAATTCCACAGGCAAGCATACAAGCTCTTAGGTGTTAATGAGACTTGCCAGCCTGAGCTGACTGTAAAGTCAAATCAGCCCACTTTGGATTTTTACCATCAGATTCTGTAGAAGAGTTGTTCCAATAGTAAAGTTTGGTGACGTTTCCCAACAGGCTCTTCAAGCCCCTTGCATGGGGATGTGGAGCAAGTGCTTTTACTGGTCTGGACTTATATTATTGACTTATATCGTAAACATGATTTATAGAAACTAACGTGCCAGGGAAGAACATCCAAATTCTTCTCCCAGTGTTACCTTTTCTATTTCATCTTTCCTCAATTATAAATAAAAAAAAAATCCTCTGTAGATTAGTGTGATACCTCTCCAGAAGGAAAGTCTCCAGAACTATTGAAGCTTTAGAGCTTGTGTCTTTTTTTTCCTGAATCACCTTACATGGTCATTTAACAAAGCAAGAGAGTTCATGCTTTTCATTAATCCTGATACACTTTTAAATGCCCGCTGGATATATTCCTATTGCTGTGTGCAATATTTGCTGCCAGATCAGGAACTCACTAAATTGGATCCTTAGGCCATGAAAATCTGCTATGATAAATTCTACTTGTTGTCTTTTCAAGTTCGCCTTTAAGAACTAAACCTTACAAAAGGTCAAGGGTTTCCAAAAAAGAGGCAGATGGAAACTTAAGACATGTAATCAAAAGTTAATTTGTCCTAATGTAAAATCTTAACAATGCACAAAGAAGCCTTTAATGAAAATGAGTCTGTGTAAAAGTATCTGAATTCTGGATTTCAATATCACAGGAGTGGAAGTCCAGCCCCAAATTAAATAATTACTACAAACAGTTCAGAATAAAATTCTACTGTTTTCAATATAAAAAAGCATGTAAGTATCTGAAATGAAGCCAGCCTAATATAACTTTATAAGTGACATGTGAAGCAGAGCCACACTTGACAACTTTATGATCTTCAGGCCAAAGTTGCCTTTCTAAAGGAAGGACAGCTTAATTAGCTTTTCCCTAAAGCAAATCCATGTTAAAACAAAGACAGTGGGAACACAATAGATTTTAAAAGCACAAAAGTTAACCATCCGATACATGCATTCCCACTGCGTAGAACATGCTCAAGAAAAAAAATTAAACAGCCCCTCTCCTCTCTTTCTGCTGTAACCACAACTCTCCTCATTCATAATCATTATGTTCTGGAAACAAATTTTGCTTTCTGACACAGCAGTTAACCAAGATGATAACCAGGGAAAAAGCTGAGATGAAAACAGAAGTCTATCAGGCCACCCTTAAATGTTTCATTTCATTTTCATCACAAATATGTTTTATTCCCCAACACGTATTGTCACACTACTAAGGCTATTGATGGCCAGAACCTGAGAACAGCACAGAGAGGATGCGTCATTCATATGAAAGGAATAATTCTGAGCTTCTCCATCCACACCTGAAGTGGAATTGCTACTGCATGCAGTCCTACAGACAGGACCTGACATGATCATATATTGAACTTGCGACACAGCAAGCTTCAAGGCTGCATCAAAGTTTTAGGAAAAGCCTTGAGCACTTCTGGTGCATCAGCTAAATCATCTCAGAAGTCATGCTGAAGCTCCAGCTTTCTCCAGCTGAGGAGCAATTTACCACCCATCTGCGTGAGCATGAGCTCAGCTGTTCTGGTCAGCAAGCATGCATAAGGGACAGAGCTAATTTCTTTATTTCCCAGAAGAAGTATGTAGGTGATTAGTCCCATTTGCCCTGCTGTTCCTGAATCAAAGCCTACCAGGCACAGAAGATCATTTCGAGTGCCTTGAACATCCAAATAGTCTAAAAACAATGTAGTCCTGAGGGTCTAAAACTGTATTACACAGACAATTGGTGACAGAAGTAGCTTAGATCAAAATACCCTGTAGAGTCACTCAGGCCTGCTCTCACCACTGCCACGTTCACCCGATCTGAAATGGAATCTATTTCTCCAAATACCACATTGAGCCTGAACCAGAAAGATCCAGGGCAAACATATCTACAACTCACCTTTTTGACTTAAAATAACAGGTCAGGAGAAAAGTTCAGACCTACCCAGATGGTGTCATCTTGTCTGTACTGTTTCCAGTTGCGGCCAGTGTCACTGAACATCAGCATATAGCTGGTTACCCAGTCCGAGCTCCCGTACCTTCCTTGGGTAGCAACTGCAACAATCTCCACTCTGTCTCCTAGATCAATCTGGAGCCACTCCTGCTCATTTGAGCCAAGTGGAGACCAGCCACCAGCTCCTAAGAGAGATCAGAAAAGATAATGTAGAGAACAAGGACAACATAAAAAGTGATATTCTAGAAAGAGTCCTCTTTGTATTTCAGATTGTCACAGAGAAGTCTTCACTTTCTGAAAGTAAAGCTACTCATTCATGTTTTTGTATTAAAAAATACACTACCTGGTGTGCTGCTTCTAGGTTTTCTTACTTAATCTACAATTCATAAGGAATTTTGAATTTCTAAGAAATTAAAGAAAACCTAGTCTTTGTCAGCTAAACAAATGTCAGTGAGGATGACACCATTAGCAGCAACAATCATACCTATTCTTTCCTTATATGCTTGTGCAAATCTGCAAATGCTGATTTCTAACTTCGAATTTGCTTTGACTTTTTCTTTTTTTGCTATGTTTTGAAAGATATGCAAAAATCTTAGCTATCATGATTTGTGCCCTATAAAGTATTTGATAGAAGTGTTTAATTAGAGGTTGCAAAGGCACTTGAAATAATAGGTCATAGAGATTATATTATCAAACAACTAAAAGGACTGCCTTCATATCAGAAAATAACCTCCTTCCTTACACAAGATGCTTGTTAAGTGAGCATGCATTTTATTGTAAACAAAAGAACAAACAAAATCTTTGTAAGGACAAACATGACAAGGACAAAACTCCATGATCAACTTCTGCATTCAGGAATGGAGACTTTAGAAGTAGATCATGGAAGTTGATATTTTATAACTCATGTTTGTCCTAAGAAAGTAAAAACATCTACTATCGCTTGAATTCTTCTAGTGGTTAAGCAGGCCCATGATAACGTTAAGCCAATGAAACATGGAACTGCAACTACTGCTTGAATCCTAGCAAATCACTACAATAATCATGATCTTCTGGTTATAAAAGCAAATCCTTCCAGACTGGAATATATTCTCTTATGTTTGCTTGCTTACTCTTATACTTTTAAATTATAGACTGTATTTATTTTCTTTTACCTTGTTTCTACTTGCACACATTTATTCTCTGCATACATTCAGCATTCACCTCAGCTTTACAAATAAGCAAATAATGCTGCTATGAAGAACATAAAAGCCATTAACAAAGTATCCAAAGCAGCAAATTTTCAGGCTGTCGCTGCTTCTGCAACCCATCATCTTGTTTATTTTCTCATCATCAGTGAAGTTTAAAAAAGCACTTCCATGCAATTGCAGTGAATACAACGATACCAGGAGGAAAAGGGGAAATACAGAGTTGAGAATAAAGCATTGACACTTCCTCATATGAACTATGAGAAGGAATTTTAATATGTATTTCCAAAGAAAATGCATCAATAACCTTTGGTTATAAATAGCTGAATTTAACTTAATATTTTAATCTTATTAATTCATCTGTCTCAAAGCTGCTCCATGAATAGTTTATTGCAGTGAACTGAGTCAAAAGATCGATAAATGCAGCTGATATCAAAGAGCTCAAATTTCAGTAACTTTGTCCCTTAAAAACTTTCTTAGTTTTCTTGGTCCACACTGGATTTTCCAATTCACGACTGAAAATCCCTTGTCTAAGCATAAGTGTTAGTATGGTTGCTTTATTATTATTATTTTTTTTTTTACCATTTATCTTTTTTTTTTTTTTTACTATTATTTACATTTCATTAAGATAAGATTTAGTCTTGATTCCTGAAATAATAGTCTATTTATTCCACAGCTAGAATTCAGTATTTTCCCCACTCCTCTGGATGACTGTCTTATCTGCTCTATGGAACTCTCAAGCGACATCTTTTGTAACCAAACCCATGTATACCTGTTAGGGTCATGCTTTATTTTAACTTTTTGATTGCAACAGACTAGTCTATTGCCATGGTCATTATTTTACTTGCCTTAAATAGAAGACTCTCCTCTACAAGCATGAGATGAAACACCTAACCAGAATATTAAGAATTTCATCACTCATTTCATATTTGACTACTTCGTTTCTAACTCATCAGAGATGTATAGCTGTATATAGAGAAGACTGTAGTAATTTCTGCTAAAAAACCTAACTCTTAAAAACAAAACAAAAGACTCATAACAGAGACTATTTATGCCTGGCTTTTAAGATACCAAATGTATACCTGTGTTCAAAGATACCAAGCTGTATCTTATCTGCTACAAGGGATTGTGACTAACATCCACAGTAGCCAAAGGAAACCTTCCATTGTATTGTAATATCTAATACCTGAAACAGAGTCTGAAAAACAACACTAGCTGCTTTTTTTTACAGTTTTATTCAAAGAACAGGTAAGATATAGAATAGAAATTCATTTCGGAAGTGCTGGCAGGTTTGTGGCACAAAGTTGTTTCCTTCACCACCCTAAAGAGCTTAAGCTAGATGTGTTCAGTGAACATTAAGAGAAAGGTACACATTTTCCTCTTTCCTTCATTGCCTCTTCAATCAGTCTTTCTGCAACATAAACAGTAACAACTAGATAGAAAATCACTCATAACAAGTCATTTATTTGATGAGTTGCCCATAAAAAAAAAAAAAAGAAAAAAAGAAAAGAAAAGAAAACATGACTTTATTCCAAGCCAAGCTCATCACCACAAGTATTTCCAGCAATTCATTAAACATCCTAACTAGCATCTATCCTCTGCAGTTTATGCCCTCTCCCTTCTACTCTTAGGAGAGGCAGCAAGGTCACATGCTTTTCTTTGAAGTATTGCCTGAGGGAATGCATTGTTGCTTTCAAGCTTGAGGACTACACAGCAGCTTTATATTTTAGGAGGTAAGTCAAGAAAAGGATACACTCTGAACAGAGATCTGCAGTGAGCTAAAGCACTCAAATCACAGACTACATACTACCTCTGAACTGTGTATCACTTCACATGAGCACATTTGTCTGTAGGAAATGCCATTCTTTAAATTTAAGCGCTGCATAGCATAGCAATGACACTTGCTCTTAGCGTCGTCTGTACAGGCTTTCTTGGCTCTTGCAGTCCAGAAGCCCATCTTGCAAAAGAGACGGATATTATCTGTTACAGCCCCTATCTTTGCATAACAGCAGCTGCCTCATACACCTTCTCCAGAGGAGGAGAATAGGAAAAAACAAAAAACAAAAAGAAGAGAAAAACTGAAACCTACCCTATTCCTCTCCCCTAAACCTCCTGTCTTTACTATTACTGTAGATGGACAGTAAATCTACTGACTTGTAAGAACAGCAGGTAAAATATCACTGCACCAGCAAAGTTGCATTGGCAGCTTGACTCAGGGTAAAATTAAAATGTTTCCCATTGGACCTCTCTCACATCTGCCAGTAAAAGAATAAGCAGACAACTTCTGTATGTATCGCAAATCTACACTGAGTGCTGCTGTGATTGCCAAAATAGGTAAGTATTCTTTTTCTCCATTTCTCTGTTGTACAAAGCAAGTGGCAGGAGGGATACTGGCATCTTTTTCCGGAATGATCTATGCAGGCACATTTCTTCTGTACCTGTTGTTCCTTGTAGTATCACACCTCACACAGACATATTTTAACAACTAGCAAAAAAACATATCCAGAGTGTGGCAAGTGCTTTATAGCCATTTGCTCCTCCACCCACTACTGATGCTCACCCTAAGGAAGGTTTGCCCACGGCTGGGCGCAGACATTGAAAAGGACTGTAAATCATTTATGAATAGGGCAGCATAATTACAAAACAGATGAAATGGTATTGATGACACCCACTGGACATTCAAGTTGGTGACCTGAACAGTTATAAAGTATTTATGAGGACACCAAATTGCCTCTCCCATAAGAAAACCGGAGAAAAAGAATGATCAAACTCAACACATGCTTGGCGCTTTACAATGTCATGTCTGAGGGATATATTATTTCCCTGTTTTGCCCACCAGATTCCCATTGGCTTTGGTAGGATCCTGTGCATCCCCAAAAGGCTATGTTATCCTTTCTCATAGCTCCCACATCTTAAATTTTCTGTGGATCATTTGGAGAGAGAGGTTCAACACAGTAGGGAGAAAACATCCTACTAGAGAAGCACTGGCCCAGGAAGCTGATGCACGAGCTCATGTTCTCCATGGCAACAAATTATAATGCTAGAAATAAGAGAATGAAGATCATATGGTTTCTCAGCTGGAGACCCAAATAACTCAAAGAAATATGATTTAATATTCTTTTTCCCCCCTTTTTCAAACTGTTTGTACATTTTGCCATAATTGTTATGAAAATTGCACTTCGGCCCCGCGTTATGGAATCTGTGCTCCTTGATGTTGCAACAGGGCCGCTCAGGATGCCCATACTTATTTGTAGTTTATTAATATGAAGCAAAGGAAATCTTGTTTCCACCCTACAGTGCCTTACAAACAGCTCAACTGGCTTTATATTCTGCTGCAAACTCTTGGACTTCCTGCTGAAACTAAGTGCTTCCCTGCTGCACAGTTTTACATTAATGCCCAGATCAAACACTTCCTGGCCATAAAACAAATTCCATTTGACATTATATATTTTTTATATTCTATACACAATTACCTATACTGACTGCTCAGGCTGAGAGCTAATAGGGAATTGAAAAAGCTCTGTTGATACAATCATATTGTAGCAATTTTCTTATTCTTTTTCATCTATTTATTTACTGTAAACAAAAAAGTTGATTAATCCCTCTCATGGATAAGTAACATATTCCATGCAACAGAATCATATTTATCAGAATTATACTGTTTTATTATTTCCAGTACAGGTTTATCAGCATTTTAATTGAGCACTTTCAGCAGTTCTCACAAAGCTTTTTTCAAGGGTGCTTTTTTCTTTTTCTTTTTTTTTTTCTTTTTTTCAACAGTACATTTCAGTGCTGTAGGCCTTTTTAAAAAACAGCCTTTTGGTTATTGTTATCTGTTACTGAATTAACCTGATGAATAAAAACTTTCTACTGATGTAGATCTGTGTTGTGTTTTATAAATTTATCTTTACCTGTTTCATTCTTATTTAAGTTAACAAACATTTATCTAGCTATTTACCTTGAGGCACTATTCCTTGCAGCACTACGTTGTTAATTACAAATGAAGCTAAGCCAATGAAAACACTTTGAAAACCATAGCACAGTGCAAAAAACCGTAACATATTAGTAAACGCTATTTCTTTTAAAGATGTCTACTGTACGCATTCAGGTACCAGTCAAAGAAAGTTTCTTCACCCACCTTCTACCAGCGCTCCTCAAATCCAAAATGAAGTATCCTTATCAATTCTGCTGGCACTATATATGTGCATTTCTATAAAAGTCTGTGGAACAGAAGAACTAGGCAAGGGTAGAATTTCACTTCTAGGTCCTTTCCTCAGGCCTAGCCCATCAGTTATCACTTAGGCCTTCAAAACATGAAATAGAAGTTGTTTATACACCTGAAACTACTTCAGGGCTCAGTTTCATATGTTCCCTGTCTTCCTGATCCCAGGATGTGTACCAAGAGAGACCATGGAGCTTACCGAAATTATACTGTATGTATTCTAGATCTTCAGACATTATACCCTACTACATGGGCAAATTATTTTAGCTCAGCTAAGTAAGAGCTATTTTATTTTCTGTCCTTAATTTATAATCATTGTTAAGTTCATGTATTTTAGATATTGTTAATACAATTTTAAAACACAGCAAACCCACAACTGGACTTGGAATAATATTGACTTAGGAACTTTTCCTCTTTTCTGCAGACATAATCAGTGATTTTAGCCATTCTCAAAATCATGTAAGCACTTCTATTCACTATCCCAGCTGGTAGGTGGAGATAAAGGCATGGCAAAGCCAAAGATCATGGGTTTTTTTTCTTTGGGTTTTTCTTTAAAAAAACTTTCTGTGTGTTGAGCAACTACAAAGTCACTTTTTACTTATTGAGGAACTTTGGTTCAAAGTTAGATGAGATAGTAACTCCCATCTAACACTTCTCTAATGACCCAGCAACTTATGACAGTGCAACACATCTAAGTGAGAGTCCTTTACAGTCATTCTATAGATTTATCAAATAGGGGTGTTTCATTCACTTTCAGTTAAAATCTCTTTTCTAGTAGTACATTTTCTAGTATTCCTAATAATCATATCTAATGCCATAACAATGCACTTTGATCTTTTTAAGGCTGTAACTTAGGGATAAGACAAGAGCTAACAATCCCAATTTGCAATGCATGGCCAAATTATATTCTCGATACTGCCAATCCCTCTTTTCTAGTATGAATTTTGAGCCTAACAATTTCACCTTGTGTGTGAACTCATTATTCGGACCTCAAACATTCCTCCCTGCAAAGGTCTACAAAGTTCTTTCATTCATTGTTACCTTTTCTGCAGCGTTACATAATCATTGAATTCCACAGGCACTTTTATTCTTAATTTCTACTATCTTTAACAGACACCTGCATTCTACAATAGAGTCTCAAGCTGAATGACCTTCAATCTCTAAAGACTATGGGAGCTCTATCAAAAAACAAAAAGACTATCTGAACTTCCTTCGTGGTGTCCCTAGAAGAGAAGTTGAGAGTTCCAAATACAATAGAAGTCTTCTACAATAAACGAATGAGCTGCTCCTAAACAGAGCTCTCACATCACAAACAAAGGGCTCTGCTTGACTTGGCTCTGAATACACCAAACACAAACAGCATAACAAGTTATTTTTTAGAACTATGATTAAAAAAATATTATTTTAGGCATTTCATACAGCATCCTTACCCTCTCGTCTGTTGAGCCTGGCAAAGCTGGGACTGTGAGTACTGAAGAGCTCAGAGGAACTGGTAAAGGCTGTTGAAGGTAAGGTAGATACCAGCGCAGTATCACAATTATCTAAAAATGAAAAAACAAAAGAAAAATAGAGGTCATCAGATAAGCAACAAATAGGTCAACCTTGTCTATCTCGGGGTGTTGTGTGTTTCAGTGTAATGGGCTGAGACTGGAGAAAGGGCACACTTGTGCTTGACATCCCTCAGAACAAACTGCCCCACTATCGTGTGTTACTCCAAAATTTACCCCACAGAATGACAGCCTGGTGGGACAGCAACTGAACAGGAACAGTTTTTAGGACACTGAATACTTAAAAAGCTTGAGAATTCAGTTTTCTGTCAGAGTGTGCAATTTCATGTCGTACCCTCTCATTAAACAACTCTTATTGCAAAAGCCACTGGAAGAATGTGGTAGTGCCCTAGCAGACTTTAAGTAAAACCTCAGGTACTGTGTTCGGAAAAGTTTCTCCAGGAAGCAGACACATAACTAAGTTGAAGTGACAACTTACTTCTATATAGAAGTGAACCATAGGGACATGATACCCAGCCTCATGCAGCAACATGTGAAAGCGTGCCCCATACTTCACAAGATTCCTATGCTGTGTTGTAAATACAAACCATGGACCTTGCCTGCTTTTTTCCCCCTCAAACTGATGCACACATGTAATGACAAATAAGTTTCATTAGCTCAAATGAGTTGTCTGCTACATTTTTGCCCTCTTACTTTGCCACATCTTCATCTGAGGACGGTTTCAATTGGATTAGGCTAACACTCCAGTTGAATTTTTAAGCCCATAATGCTTGCATGAGAATGAAATTACACAAAGTAAGTTTGCTCATTAGAATGCTGTCACATGCACATCCAAGAATATAGTGCAGGCTTTCAGTAGGGATTAAAAAAAAACAAAACACTCATTTTTAATTGAATCTCCCATGGAGGAAACATGGATCTAATTACTGGAAAAGTCCTGCAGGTTAGCAAGATCTCAGATACCACAGCGTTCTCACATTCCCAGAGTAAATACACAATTTGCAAGGGGGAAGAAAGAAATTCACTACTGATGCTTCAGGGTTACAGAGGTCAAGGAATGAAAGCAGAAATGATTTCACAACTACGGTGGCAAATTTCAGCTGATCCAAAAACAGGGCAATGCCTTTCCCATAAAGAGCTGGACTGCATTAAAATATTACTCATCTTTTTCTGCAGTGACTCTGTGGAATATTCGAGAGACTTTTGCAATTTAAATCCTCCCTTACCATAAAAAAAGAGATTAGTTTATTGGTTGTCTGATCAACTGGACGGCAACACTGCTTGCTACCTGTAGCACCCTCAAGCACACTTGATAGAGAGACAGGTGGGAAACCGTTATGGAAACCACAGCTAGAACCTGTTTAGGTATTTAACTCAGTTTTGCATTTGTATATGGTTATGTGGGTTAAAAAAAAAAAAAGAAGAAGAAGAATATTTTGCTCCAAAAAAGTATCAGTAAAGCCAGTACTACACCACTGGTAAAAATGAATAAGCCGATGTCTGCAACCCCAAATCAAATGGTTGGGAAATACAAACTATTGGTGAGGGATGCTAAAAGCATATAAAGACAAAAATATGGCACAAAGGTTTAAAAACAGCAAGAAAGAACACTTTAAATAGATTTCTCAATATGGATTTTTATATTGATAACTGGGAAATGGGGATGGGAAAACTGATTGTCATGATGAATAATATTAAACATTAAGTCCATTTGTATTCTGAAAGAAGCAGGATGATATATTAGTCTCCTGAAAGCATACAAAGGTAATATCCTGATTGATTAGCAAATAAGACAGGATGGCAGAAGTGGGACAGACACTATGAATACAGACCTAATAGCTGGCCCAGGAATGGGATTAAAACATTTGAACCAACAGTTTAGAATTTAAGTAAGCCCTGTAGCATTGCAGAGTCTCCAGCAGAGAAGAGCAAACACTGGGACAATATTTAAACTGGTGGACAATAAGGCTTGAGGAATCACAAGCCAGGTTGCCTGATAAAAATTTGGGGCAAAACAGTGTAAGGGCTGACAAGGGATTCAGTCAGTGAAGAGTTAAAGAATGGCAGCATAGGACTTTCCATCTAGCTCATTTCTCTGAGAAACATCTAATTAAACAAACCTGATATTGTTTTTGAAGAAGTTGCAATTGATAAGAAGGGAAAAAAATGCATTTAGCATTCGGAGTTCTAGAAGTATTTCATGTAGCCCAACTGGTGTGCTGTTAAAAAACAGCTCTATATGAAAATCAGCATAACCATGCAATTTATATCAGCACATTGACTGATGAATCTTAAAAAGCAAACTTTAATATGAAGTCCTCTTCCTCTCTTAGGTTACCATTAGTAAAAAGTCCTAAAAAAATCCATGAATTAGATAACTTAAGGAGAATTTGGCAACTGATGTTTTGACAGTAAGGATAATTAGCCAACAAGTTACTAAGGCCCTGAGCAGATTCTCTATCACTGATAGCCTTTAGGTCTCAGAGAGAACTTCCGACTGTAACATGGAAATAGTTGAGGAGTGCCATGCCCTTTGGTACAGAAGGGGTCACACCATAATTTTCCTGTCTGGACTTAAAAATCTGCAAATTAAAATGCATCTGTTAAATTCGCTCTTGTGATCTGAAAGATGGTTTAAACAAAGATCTCAATTTGCGAGTACATTAGGGCACTGAACTCCCCCAAATTTCTGCATCCTCTAAAACCTGAGTGGTTGGGAAGCTCTCATAAAGAAGTTCAAGGTCTTAGTGACAGATCTACATTAAGGTAGTGATGAAACCAGCTCAACCCTTTCAAAAGGAATAGAAGGGTTTTCTACACCACCTAACTGCCCAGACAAGGTTAAGAAGGTCCAACAGTGAGAGAGACTCCTCCAGGAGACAGCCCTATTCCTCTATTAGCAGTCACCCTTCATAAGAGTCTCCTTCTTCAGAGCCTTCTGCACTGGGGTATCTGAGGCAGGTGTCACAAATACCTTCCTTAGAGCAGTCTAAACACTAATGAGAGACTACATGGAGCCTTGCTTTTGTTTGTTAAAAATGCCAACCAGATTTTAAGCAAGATACACTCTGGGAAGATGTTGTGTGCAGTGTTCACAGGCTAAATTGCCAAGAATTTGCTGGTATACTTCATGTAGCTTCAGAGATGGAGGAATCTCTACAAGTAGTACTTCAGTTGGAAAAGGATAGTCTGATTTGAAAAACTCTGATGATACTATGCCTGACATCAAATAAATTATACTTACATTTTAAAATGGCATTTATACATATTAAGATTACATTACCTATCACAGATGAGCTAGTTTTCTCTAACTGTGGATATTCAAATCACTGTCATGAGAACTATTCATAGCATCACTTGAAAACAGAGGTTGAATACAACTGAATGTACAGATTTCAGTTTAGAAAATGTCTAGACTGCTGGCTCTCTTCAGTTCACTGTGGTTGGTCTTAGACCACGAGAGAACACAGCACATCAGCCTGCTGGTCCACTACTTGTCCATGTCATAAGCTCTGTAGGTTCTTCATTATCTGATGGTATCATTAGGTACCTATGGGATACCAAGTTTCCCAGTACAGCAACAAGTGTAAAACTTTTCAGAGCAATGCATTTGAGGTGCTCCACGTGCTCTCTGGAGGCTCCAGACTAGGAAATGACAATTAGTCTTTCTGCCCACCATCCACATTTCCATTCCCTTTGCTTCAGTCTCCAGATACACTCACCTGGATCTCTGCAGCTACAGCATTACAGCACCATGTTCAAACCAAATTCTGGGATCTTTATTTGGTTTTCCTCTAAATGAAACGCTACTGCTGCAAGTCCTTCCTTGTATTCATACCTAACTATAAAAACATGTAACCTTATGGCTTCAGGATTTAGGACAGCAAAGGGTTCCGAGTGTGCCAGGACAAATACAGCCTGACTTCTTACAGATAAGAGTAATGATTGATTGACTTTAGAGTACAAGAAGGAATAGCCTCCAAATGAAGCTGTTTCATGAATGGATTCTCTGACAAGATGCAAGGTCACTCTTCTGCCCTTCCCTCAGTCAAAACCAACCTCATGGCATCAGAGATTGCACCAATTGCTCTACGTGCACAGATTTACAGTGCAGGACATGCCAGAGTGAAATTTCAAAGTACAGTAAAGCCGAAAGTGCTTAGGACGCATCAGAGTCAGCTTGGCTTGCACATGTTCAGCACTCCGGGTCATTCGCACAGTAGTTCTGATCCATTGCTTGTCAGAGATACCACATGCATGAAAACTGCCTTGCCCTTGGGTATTTAAAAAGTCACATTCAGTCATTTCTGCAACAAATCAAACTCCATAAATAACAGGCTGGTGACAGCCCTGATAAGAACACTTCTCCAGTCTGTCTTCCTTAACTGACCAGCTGTTTTGATGAAACATACAGATGTGAGATCACTATCTGCTTGCGAAACCTAGCTGAAATTGGCCATGCAATTCAAAGAGGTAGGAGGTGCACGTAGAATGAGGATCACCATAGGCCTAGTTTCTGTGAGAAGCCAGACCAAAAAAAAAAAAAAAAGAGAGAGAAGAATAAATACCACCCGCAACTCTCTCAACATTTCAAAACTCTTTAAGAAAGGATGTTATCATCATGTTACACCTCTTTTGTGTTCACACCCACCAAAAAAGGAAGCATCTTCTGTTTGTGCAAGGTTACAAAAGAGAGCCATGATAAAGCCATAAAAAAAGCAAAGGCAATATCTGCTGATTCCCAGCATACAATCCAGCTACATCTCCCTCATTTGGTGAGGCAGAAATAGACCTTCTTCACTTTACTCCAGCTGCTCCCAGATTTCTATCTCCTGCCCCCTACTCCTTTTTCCTTAGCGGTTTGTTCATCATAATAATAAGACTTGTGTATCTTTGAGTTAACTGCGTTATACTTCTATCAAAAAGGTTGGTTTTAACAAAGTAACAATTCCATGCTACAGAGTCATTGAAAACATAGGGACACTTACAGTATTTGCTTCACAGTTATTTACTCTTATGTTATCTTGCTGACCAGATTATTAGGAAAAAGATAAAAATGAAAAAAGAGCACCTAATTGTACCTATAAACCATCTTCTTCAAGCAAATCATGTAAGAATACAGATGTTGACTTGCAAATGTCAAATGAGTGCTGACCTTGACTATGCTTAGTTTTGAGATGTGTAGGCAATTAGGGATAGCATTTGTCATGCTAACAATGACATCCATATTGTGAGACCTTCCATCAGCCATCTTGCTTCTGAAATTAATAAAAATATTTATTCTCATCAACACGATTTTTCTGATTTTTGTTCCCATTTATTTTTTAGAAAATGATAAAAAAAATAACAAAAACAAATAAGCCCCCTGAACTATTATGAAGTTGTTTGGTTTATTTTTTTTTATTGCTTTTGGTTGTTTTCTTGTAGTTTTCACTGCCATCGAAGTAAAAGCAAAGAAATCATATCCCCATGCAACTCTGTACAGTTTTTAATTTTGGCCCCAAACTTTTCTTTTTAAACACAAATATAAACATTTTCAGTTCAGATTTCCAAAGCGTTCAAGTGAGATTTAGACACCAATGCTCTTTGGCTCCACTGAAACATGCCAGATAGAATCAGCAAAAGCTGATATTCTCTATAAGAGTGAACCTCAGAAAAGGCCTTGTGCCCAAACATCTGATTAAGCACTATATTTTGTGAAAGTCTTCAACACCTGTGACAATTATGAAAAAATAATTGAGAAAAATGTATCCTAGTCCTAGAGAGACAGGATTTCAAATGTTTCTGAAGCACACCAGGCTTCCAAAATGCAGCTAATACATTACCGAAATTGGTTTTGAGCAGAAACTGGAGATTTAGCCAACTTCACTAATGCTTCCAGTACACATTTTACATAAGTGTGGGTAGGCACGGCATGACCCAGTTAATAACTTTCTTCAAGTTTGAGATTATATTCGGCTGTGACAACCAGTGAATTTAGAAGAATTCTGGCTAGTGTACGCTGAAGATATTCAGAAAGCCACAACCCCACCACCACCACCACCACCACCACCACGGTCACAATAATGTTTCTGTCATCCCTTGTTTTGAAGGAGATCAAGCCCTGGATCACAAACAGGGTCATTACCAGCCACAACTGACAAGCATTCACACAGCTTTGCTGCTGCCGTTTTTCCCTTTGTCCACTTGAAGGGTCGACAGGAAACAACACATTGATTTTCACTTGGAAAGGCCATCCAGAAAGGTCATCAACATTTCCTGAATGAAAGCTTTGATGAATAGGACGCAATTAGTGAAAATATCCCCAATCCCTAGACTCCACAGATTTCCCATACCTTGGGTTTGGGCTGCTTTTAGTAGTGCACTATCCTCATTGAGGCAAACAGGCAGAAAATCTTTGACTATGAAGCTTACATTACTTGTTGGTAGACTTTGCAGAGGGAAAGGAGGTGGCTCCCATGGGTGCTCCCCTGCCATCACACGCGGTGGTGCTTCTCTGTTGAGTCAGACACACGACATGCAATCAGGGCAAGAGTACTTCTGACCAGCTGGGCAAACTCTTCCCCGCACCAGAACCCCTGAGGTTCAAAGCTAATTTAATGAGTTAAGTAGTGCAGGACAAAATCCGACTCTCAATAACTAGCAAGATCATACAGACCTTTTGCCACAGCTTGCTATTTAAGTCTTGATGTATTTATTTTAAAGTAAACACAAAGGAGATTTCAGAGTAAACCAGAGGCATTCCAGCTTCCTCTTGGAGGCCTTTCTTGGAACTTAAAGGTATTTTATTTAAGTGGGACTTTTGTTGCCAAGATATAATTTTATTTATTATTAAAATACCATCAGAGTTACAGATGGTGCTGAAGTTAAATTGTGTGCATCATTTTGATTGCAACAGTAAATTGTCTCCGTACTGGGATTTGAAGTTGAAAAGATTCACTTGTATTTATAGGCTAGATAAAATTCCTCTTAGCATTACCCACTTAATGGCATACTTTGTTTTACAGACATAAAGCATGCATTTCATACAATGCCTCTAACAATGCTCAAGAGTGACAACTGATGCCTTCCGCTTCATCTATTTTTCTTCTTCCCTCTAGCTACACTTCATCTTTGTAAAGAAGAGAAATAAATATTTGGATATTCTTGCAGAAATTAACCTTCCATCTTTACAGCCCAACCAGGCATACATGTACTTAAGAAATACCCCCCTACTTCCAAAGAAACAGGCAATGCAGAAACACAGATTAGGGGTACAGATTTAGAAGTGAATAAGAGATGATACCCGTATCAAGAGTCACTACACAAAGCATCTCACTAGACCTAGCACATTCTGCTACGTTCTGCTATCATGATCATCTTAGTAAGTGATTCTGGGGAGATGAATAGAAAAAAAACAATTTTTTCCATAAAGGAAAATTCCGTCTTTTTTTTTTTTTTTTTCCTTTCCCAGAGACTGACTATACTGGCATGCACAGCTGTGCACTCCATCTGTTAGCTGATAAGCATGGCACTAAGACACTAAGAGAAAGTACTTAACAACACAACAATATTCCTTTTTCTTTCCTCGCTATACTGCAAGAAAACATCAGTAGTTTAGCTAATCATGAACTCTTTCCAAATGACTGTAAATTACATAAGTGTTCTTTCACATGCCTGTAAACCTTGACATAAAAGTATTACTCAATCAGTGCATTTATAGAGCATCCTTTTATGATGCATTCTGCACTAGCAACAACCTTGTCTTGCAAGAAGTGGTCAAGTCTGTTTCTGAATGATGCAAAGGGCTCTCAAAAACCTCTAATTAAATAATCAGTTCTACTGAAACAAGCATGTCTGCTGTCCAACTCCTATTCACATAATGAAGTAGGAGGCAAGTAGAGGACCAGAATGATCACATGATACTTGGGCACGTGAAGCCAAAAAGTGGATTTCAAGTAAGCGTCAATGCATCCCCAACTAACATACTCAGTTTAAAGAGGGTCAGAGAGCATCCAACAAAGCTAATTAACAATAAAAATTTAAGAAAAATGGTCTGGTGCTTAAGGAACAAATATTCTCTGATTCCAGCTCTGTCATAATCCATGCAATTTAGGATGAATTGCAACATCTGCATAATGAAGGTTCTATGCACTTTATCCCATTCACTATCCTTTTCATTAGGTCATAGACTCTTCAGGACAGGCATCATCTGGTGCCAACAAATGGCAAATCCACTGAATAAGTGGATAGACTGAGATCTCAGCAATTACTGAAATCACAGTTATTTCTATATGGAAAAGATAAAAGGACACATCAGAAAGGCGCAAACTCAGCTTGTCAACATTTATATTCCAGTGAACAAACCTGCAAATGAATGTCATTGTCCAAAGCTGTGATTTAGCCTCAGCAGGTGTAACAGTGGTTGCCAGGGGTTTTTACTACTTTCTACTCACAGAATATGTCTTGGGCCTACTTATCTTTTCTATCAGCATTTGTGCAATCCTGCTAATTTAAGAATGCTCTGATCTCTGATCTGAGACCAGAAACTACAAAGCTGACCCAGCAGATGGAACAGCTTTTATAACAGAAGTTTGCCCTTTTGACATGTGACACGGTCTAGTGGACAGACAGAATAAATCCCTTCAATCCATGGCAGGACGATATATCTAGAAATTGCCTTTCTGTACAGGAAAGCACAGGCAAGTGATTTTGTCAGCACGTGGCAGTTTTTCTGATGTTATAAAAAAATACAGCCCAAGATCACAGAGATGCTTTGCCATGGCCACACATCACCACAAGCATCGTTTTCACCCTGGCTCACATAAGGCTGATTAGTAGTGCATTTCAAAGAAAATAGTTGATACAGACAAAAGATCAAGACTATCTTCTAGAGTTTTAGAATTTTGGCAGCACCCACACATGAAAACATAAAGTTGGAGTTATAAAGCATCTATATTTCTTCCAAAAGCAACAGACTTCACTACAAGCTTACACTGCTCCCCAGAGCTGTGCTCCAACCTCATCAGTGAAGTAAGAGGTAGGGACTTCATGCATTAAACCAGTAAGACCAAAAAACCAGAACATTTGTCCTAAAATATAATAAAACATACAATAAAATAGCAAAAATCTTAATGTACCTGCACTCATCAGCAAGGCTGTCAGCCTCATTATTAGAAGAAAAACACATGTGCATTCAGAGACAATTGCACTGAGTTAGTATAGGCATTCACCAACCTAAAATTAAAACACAGAAGGGAAAAGGCAGACTTTCTGCTGAGGTATTTCAGTGTAAAGACTGTTCAGCAATTCACTGTTGGAGCAGTTTTTCCAGGTTGTATAAATACAAGTTTTTAAATGGGAATGCAAACACCTTTTCCAATGAGAATAAAATCTCTTGGCAAAAAACAAGAAAGGGAAAAGCTTCCTGAAGAACAGCACCAAATAGGTTTGCATGCTGAAAGAAACATGAAAAGACAATTTGGGAAACAAACACTTTATGTTTGGTGTTTGCTTTGGACCATCTCAGGAAAATAACACTATCAGGGAAAAAAAAATCTGTTTCTCAACCAGACTTAGAACAGCTTCAGAAATCTTAAAGAGCTATATCAGCCTTTTTCCTCCTGATGTCTAGCCCAATAAGACAAAAATACAGTCCTGTTTCTCCAAAACGTATGAATCTTTCGCATGGACTAACATCTATGCTATTCCCCACACCTTTACTGACCTTCAAATTCAGCATGTTCACAGCAGCACTGCTGCAAACTTCAGTGGAGCATCTCAATACCAACTGCTTATCCCCATCACACCTGTGATCACATAGCTCACGTCCTAAAGTGACTCCTATTACCTTCTACTGCTTTTGCTGATGCACATGATGTTAATAAGGGTACCTTAGAGGGGGTAAAAAAAGGTTCAATTCTAATTGTGGATCCAGTTCCCATGGTGGGCTCCATTTTGATTTCCTTTTGTTCAGGGATGAATCTAAAAAGGGAAGTTAAGGAAGAACTATTATTCATTAGTTCTTGTCTCCTTAGGCTTCCCCAACACAGTGCTATAGCTCCCACACTCCTGGTTTCTGTACAGTGCCGCACTTTCCCCCTTCCTCGAAGTGGGGTCCATAAGGACCTGCCCCAGTGCAATGCCCATTCCCATCTTCCCTCTCTCAAACCCAACCGCCCCTTCAGAGGAGCAATGACACCAGGCAACCTCCAACACATGAAAAACTGGATCAGGGCTGAGCTTACTCATTCTCAAGTGGGATTCTGCTGCTCTGGTTTTCCTAGGGATCTCTACGGAAATGGGTACATTTATTCAGGCAGACATTGCAAAGACTTTCAGACAATGCTACACCTTTGTCTGATAAGGTTATTGCATGCACATCTAAATTTACAACCCTTATCTCTAAGCAAACAACAGGAACAACTACAAAGACATGGAATGCTGATGAGTTTCACAGGCACAGCCAAGTACAATGCACAACAGTTTAAAAGCCATCAATAACCTAGAAGCCGTCCCCTGAGTTTTCAAATCAATCATGGTCAAATGAGTTCAATTTTTATTTTTCCTTTGAATCTGCAATGAACTCAGGGATAAAACTGATTAGAAAGAGAGAAAAATACACACTACGGAATTCACTAAATGTTTTCTGCTTGGAAGGGAACCTCTTCAAATTGAGTAACATGCGAGACGGCATACTGAAAAACAATTATAACTCTGAGAATTTCAGTACATCCCATACGGCTGAGAGAATGTTAAATTTGCAGGCTGTGAGCAAGGTTTAACAGAGATGAAGGTAGTGGTAAGTGCCCATGTACCATTGCATTTAAACATAATGTCATTTCAAGGGATGATAAGTAATCATTTCATGTCTCAATAACCACCAACGAAATGCCTTATTTAGCTCCAAAATATCCATTTTTAGGACTCTTCAATGCAAGTTAACAGTTTAGATAAGAGACTGGATTGAAAAAAGTTAAGAATTCCCATTCTTAAGCAAGGCGAATGCAGCTTTGATGTCAGTTAAAAGATGAAAATTATCTGCCAGGCATTTCTTAGGGCTGCATATTCTCTCTTCATCAGTCACAGTGGCAGTTCTAGTGTCGCATGAGAAAAAAATCACAGGTCCATTAAATTGAACATGTCAAATAAGCAAAAGAGTTTACACACAGATTTTGATTTTAGTCTCTAAACAACTGCAATTATTTAGCGGATCAGTACTGGGAGACCCTCACGATATACAACTTTGCTACAATCTTATGCTATGCTAGGCTCAAATCCCACACTCTAAACCAGATCCAAGACTCGTAACGATGATGGTCCTCAGCCTTCGCATCACTAGAGATCTGGCCCATGACTTCAGCACACTTCAGCAACCTTCACTGAATTTTCTTTTAAATGGAAGTTATTACCTGACCCCTGACAAACTTCCTCCATCACCTGCTGACATTAAGCAAGCACGTCACAGCCCGTTAGGAAACATGCGGACAAAGGAGTCCCTGCTGAGCAAAGGAGCAGAGAACACCACGAGAGCGATGGCAGCACTGGCTTTCCCAGTCATGCCCTATCCATCACCCTCAATTACAACTCTTGAGCTGTGAGGAAGGATGATTTTGCAGTCCAGACACAGAAATGGCAAAGTTGTTTTTAATCACCAGCGCAGTCACACACACTTGTGAGTTGGGCATTGTTGCGCTCAGCTTTTTGTAAATGGTATTTCCTGCCCTCAGGGGCTAGGACAGTAACACTAAGGAAAGCATTTTTCTCGCTCTTGTACCAGGCCGGGGCGAGGGCCACGCAGCTGCGCCAGGGTTCAGAGGCAATGCCAAGGACTGCGGGTGAAAGCCCAGCACCACTCGTGACCCACAGCGAGCACCACAAAGTGAATTTTACTTGCATGTACAGACAGTATCCTCCTCAATCAACCCTGAAGTTGCCTTAGAGAACAGATATGACTGACTACCTGGAGCTCGCCTGGATTTAATGCAGAATACAGGAGCAATGAAGGGTGGGAGACAAAAATCTCAACCTATGCAGGCACAGCATATAAGACAAAGAAGGATAAAGGACATAACCAGAGAATAGCAAGACTATGCGCTTTAGGTTTTTGCAAATTTTTCTTTGTTCTGTAACAAGCTCACAAACATGGGTGACAGTTAAAAAGTAAAATATACTAAGCTTTGCAATGCAGTATTTCTTTCACGTGGAATTAAATAAACCTGGCATTCTTCATTTAAAAAAAAAAAAAAAAAAAAAAAAAACACGAACAACCCCACAGTGAAAATTTAAGCAAGCCAAAAAACAAAATGGGACAACTCAGCTAGATGGCAATTTCCCTTTAAAATGCTGATTAAGGTATCAGTTTAAAAGCTAGCAGGACTCCAGTAAAGTCAACTCTCTTTCTTAAAGCTCACACCTTTTATTTTGTCTAAAGAGGCCATTTTTCCCTCAATAAGGAAGAGATGCTTGCCCTCTATCAATACCTCCTTGTGGTAAACTTTCTATGTGGAGAATAAAAAGTCCTGACAGAAAGCAAAAAACCCTTATGTTCCACTACCCGGTTAACAACAGTACACCAAACAGATCCATCTTTGCAAAGTTGTTGAAGGAGCCTTTGTAGACACAGTTGTCAGATTTGGAACAATTTTGGTACTAATTTGATAACTTTATTTTCAGATATGACAAATAGACAACTTTCCCCAGGCTCCCTAATTGCTTGTCACTTTGTTTAGACACATCCTACTCCTTCAATATTGAATGACTAGCTCCAATGCTTTCACACATAATTATGGCTTGATCCAGGCATGCTTCTTTAAAAAACAGAAAAGCTGCATATATTAGGAATAATAATCTTTTAAATGCAGAGCAAAGCTAAGCTCTGTATTTTCTCACCCTCTTTAAACTAATTTTTGATCCTGCATAGATTTCTTCTGGTCCACATGCCATTTTAATACACAAACTCCCACAGGTTTTCTCTCTTCAGCTAAGCAATTAATAAAAGCTTGGTTCAAGCCATAAAAGGTTTTATTTTATGCCCCCTCTAAACCCCTAGAGATACATAGGAATTCTTGTTTATTTTGAGCCTTTTGAAATCTGAATCATTTCTGCAAACTCCTGCAGCCCTGAAACTAAAATCTAATTACCTGCAAGTGTTCGCACACATAAGTATACAATTCAAACTTACTCCCCTATGTGGCAAGCTTTTTAAAGATCAAAGAGTTACCTTGAGGCTCTTCGTTTGAAAACTCACATTAACATTTAACAACGTCACATGTGCTGAAGCCCTGTACATTGCTTTGAAAACACACCCCCCTCTGGCAGAAGCAGTTTTCATTACTACTAGCGCTGTTAAAATGGACCAGGAATATGCCATCAGCAGGCCCACAGCCAAGCCCTCCTCCCCATGAGATGTTCAGTTGTCTCACAAGCAGTGATTTGCAGCATCCTCACTCGGTACCTTAGCTCAGTGAAAAGGCCCAAGAGATCTGCTCCCGCTTGGTTTTGCTCTGGAGGAGCCAACTTACAGGCGTTATCCCTTTCGCTTGTCTCTTTAGAGACAGACGAGCAATATCCACTTTGTGGAACAGGCTTAACAAACCTATATTGCAATACAACATGGCATCCAGCAATAAAGAAGTATTCTAGCAGGTTGTAATCTGAAAAAGCTCCCTTGAAAAGCTACCTTCCACATGGTCCAAAGCTGAAATTCCCAAAGAGTGAATGGAGGTGGAAGAGCTTGAAACAAATTAGTTCTCTATTTTCAGAAGAAATTTTTAATAACATAATGGCATTTCAGTTTTGTTTTGTTTTTTTTTTTTTAATACCTGAATGCAGAGCATTAGGCTACAGAGACAGTGATGCAGTTTATTTCATCCATCTTCTGGAAAGGGCTAAGGAGGGCTGTTTGGTTTCTCTTTATCTGTATTCTTCCCATGGGGTTTTCTTGTTTATTGACAAAAATCAGTCCCAAATCAGCACACTAATTCTTTATATTTAGATATTTTTGTTTGGATACATTTATTGAAAGTACCATTCTTCGTACTCAACAAATATATTCCTTCAAAATTGCCCCATTAGTCCAGCATGGAAAAACATTTGTGAACCAGTAAGGGCTGGGGAGGTGGGAAGAAGTGACTCAAATACACAAAAATTCAGGCGTATACTTGAATAACTGCAAGTTTTGCAAAACTGAGAAAAACAGTATGTCAAAAAATCAATTCTAAGGCATATTTCTCTGTTAGACTAATTTCCAACCAACTATATGAATCTCATGTTACCCTAAAGATGCTGAGGTTGAACGACATGTTATTAGAGGCAATACTCAATATCCCACTGGCTGCTGCTACTTTGCAAATCGCTCCTTTCACCTGGATCCACAGGACACCAGAGAAGTGGCTGAAGAACGCCACAAAGCTCCAGAATGACCAGAACAGCCCCTGCCACGCACTCCTCCCCTGGAAGGTTAAGTGGATTTTGATGAAGCAATCAGCTTCAGCCACAGAGGGCTTGAGCCTATGCCAAATGAGGTTAAAAGGATTTTTTTTCCCCCCTCCTCCATTAGCTTCAATGGGCTCTGAATAAACCCAGGGGGCTCAAGTGTGCCTACTAACTATAAGGGGAATTAAAATCCCAGTAAATTGTTCCAATTGCGGATGCTTCAAACCAGAGTGGCAGCAGGAAAAAATACATGGTTCCTTGCATATCACTCCTCAAGCCACTGAATTCATGCCAAAACTGTGATAGCGTTGTCCCAGAACTTATGAATACCACCTCGAGCAATGTTAATTTCACCTAGTAAACCAGATTAACTCCTGTCCTTTTGAATTCCAGAGCAATAATTCCTCATAAATCCAAGCAACTTTTTATGTACTTGCATCAACCCCCCTAAATAGCCTCTCTCGCTCTTTCAAAGGTAATCTACTTTTCACAAAGATTTCAAAAGTTCACGTCTATTGGTTTAAAGCACAGACTGATTCAAAGGCCATAGCACTATATCTTTCGTGGATGAAAAAAAGCACAAATGAGCAAGGTTTATATGGCCATCTTATTTTTTAAATAAAGCCAGACCAGTTTGCTAACCTTATTCACAGCACAGAGTGAAAGATGAGCTGTTGCCACATGGAATTTTATATTGAATCACTCTTTAAATGCTAATCGCCGAACAATGCTACTTTCCAGTTATGTAGTTATTAACCCAAGGACATCCACAGCATTTTGTCATTTGCCCTAGCTAATACCTAAATGTGGTCAGAGTCTCATTATCTCATTTTTGCTTCTTGTCCGCACAAGTGTTTTCAGAAGTCTGTGTCCCTGTGACATTCACAGATAGTCTCTGCAGGCAGTTGTAGGACCAAGCACGGTGATGGCTGTGGGCAGCACACGTGAAAGCATGCCAAGAGCTAGTTAAATGAACTGAAGCAAGTCAAAGCTTGTTTGTTATTCAAAAAACACACAGCAGTCCTAACTGAAGTAGGGACCTTACAGAGCTGGAAACATATACACCAAGAGGCCAGCTCTGAGAGGTATATGGCATTAAGTGTGCCTTCTCTTTCTCTGGGAAGTCACGTTACTTTATCTCCATACTGCCAACAGGCAATGAGACAGTAGACTTGTACAAGGTCGCAGAGGGAGCTTGTGGGAGAAGCAGGAGCTGAACAGCCCCCATGAGCTCCCCAACACTGAGCAGCTCTGTTCTCATTCTCTTTTCCCTGTCCTCACAGAAACACAAGAATAAGTCATTTAAAACTCATGCATGAAAAGTGCTAGAATAGAGTCTGGAGAAGGACTAGGAAACTAAAGGAGAAAATTAAGAATATAGGCATTAAGAGAGTTGAATAAATACAATAAGAGGAAAAGCCAGAACTGTTTTAATCTTCCACTTTTAAAAAGGGCTTAGATTTATTAGTACAGTATTTGAATGAAGCAAAATGGAGTGTTATGAGGATGGTAGCGTAGAAGCTAATTTAGGTACATGTCTGGAGCTTAGGCTGATTAGGTCATTCACCGCCTGAAGCTTTCTGGCCATAATAAAGCCTATTCCAAGCCATTCCTGCTGTGTCTCACTTCTGTTTATTTGAGTAGCTCTATTCAAGGTCCAGATTTGGCAGGGTCTCTGTTCCCCCAATGTGCATTTCATTTCCAACCATCTGCTGAAGACTCAGAGCCTCTTCTCTGAAATTTGAAAGATTTAATGACAATTAGCTTGAAAATACCCTTTTTAATTCTATTAACAGATTGTAGAATCAAGAAAACTCAGAGGGGAAAAATGCATTAAATAGCACTGCCTTTCTCCATCACTAGACCTGCCTACCAAGCAGTACATGCAAGAGACATATGGGTAGTTGCAAATCCCTTTGAATTCAGAGCTATGACATTAATCCTGTAAGAAGAGTCACAATGCCCAACTTGTGCTTTTATGTAGCCTTAGTGATTCCAAACAGACCTCATGGTGATGCACTAAGCAGTCTGCATATCATTCAACAGAATCTTGTAATTTGGTGTCACATCTCATCACTAGTCAAATCTGCCAAGCTCACTCCCCCCAGAGGAAAGTATGTTATTTATTGCACAGGTGGCCTGTGACACTCAAGTTGAATAAGACTTCATCTAGGAAGTTTCTTCACTACACAAGAGATGTACAATATGGGACACCTTCCTTTTTTTTTTTTTTTTTTTTTTTTTTTGAAAAGTAAAAATGAAAACTTATCAAGTTTCCTTGTTTCAAGATATCCATAAGTTCATGACATTTCTACAAGAGTCAAAGGAGCTTTGCTTTTATTTCTTGGAAATTGCAATCTTTTTTATACATTGCATCTCCACTGCACACGCTGTCAGCTTCATAGTAATTCATGTCATTGGCAACCTTTAGAAACTACCTCATATTGTTAATGCAGTAAAACAAGATAGACATGTAATTATGTTCTGAAAATAAAATCTTTTATAATCTTCAACAGCATTTCAGATATCAGTTGGGTTAGTTTCACCTGTCCTACCAACAGGCAGTTAGATACATCCCAGGAAGGCCCATCTACTTGAGAGTTCATGTCCTACCACCTACACCACTTCTGAAAGGGAAATTATCTCTTCTGATGTATTATGAAGCCATTTTTTTTTCCAGATTGGAAGAGGTCAGGTATTTTGTTCCAGAAGCTCACCCCAAAATGTCTCACTGGCTCAATGGAGAGGTACAAGTCCAGTCAAAATTAAAACTGATTCTACTGTGAACCACAAGTGGTCAAGCCACTGGTTCTATATGGGGCCATTTAGACCAGCACAACTCAAGTCTGCTTGCAAAACAGTTTCTCAATAAAAATTAATAGTCCAGTACTCCTGAGCTAGAACTGGAACTAAGTGTGTGCTTCAGAAAACTGGATATACAAAAGCAATCTAAAGTGCTTAGGCATGTCTATTTACATTGCAGTGCATAGAATTCTGGCAAATAGAAATCTTAAGTTTCAATGGGACAAAGATAGAAATCAAACAGTGAGTTACTTGTATCAGACAAAAGCATATTTTTCAGAAGCAAGGCATGCACTCCCACTTCCCACAAGGAGGCATTGGAACAATGTCCCATACTGAAAGCACAACTTTATTATCTTTGGAAACGTAGGGGGAGGAGGATAGATTTTGGAGCTAGTGGAAAAGTAATAGCTAATAAGCCAAGCAGCCACAGCGTGAAGATATGACAGGTGCAAAATTAGCTTCTGTATTTCCATGCCAACTAGAAGCGTGCTTACTCATTCATAATTAAGCTTTTCACACCTCACACAGTCCAAACAGATTTCTGGCAAGCTTTACTATCATAACACTTCTCTTAATAGCAAAGACCACCTCAGTAAGGCAAAGTGTCTTTTGATCACAGAAGTGGGGACTACATCTCTGCGTCCTGCTTTCATGTTTTATGTATTTTGTAACCACTAGTCATTTTTTACTCTTTCCTTCTAAGCAGCATTCCATATCTCAACCAATAGCCCTGAAAAATACAGATAATTAGGACAGGTGAGAAAATGTTAGATGATTTCAGACCTGTTATTTTAAAAACCAGTTCATTTCCAACCTTGCAAATGAGACATCCCCCCAAAAAACATTCCACAGTTTTTATGTGCATCTTCATTAACATTTACTTCAAAAAATAAATAAAAAGTCTCCACATGTTCTTGTATCTTTCCTATCAACTGGGCATGTAAAATAAGCTCCACTTATCCCTGCATAATTCAACAAGTCAAATATTGTCAAAAACTCCCATCATCAACTGAGATGGAGAATTACTGCAGTAAACTAGAAGTATCCAACCTTTGTTCTAGCAGTCCTCAATGTACCTGTTTGCATCCCCCCCAGGGAAGGAGGAAAAGGGGTCCAAATACAGGTATGTTTTAATCCCATGGATATCATAAAACAAATTTGCACCTGAAGAACTCATTTTATATGAACACTTGCACAGAACAATTTTTTTTTTTTTGAATTTCTATCTATAAGAACTCACACTGGAAATCCAAATTATTTTCACTCATCTTTCTAATGGGCCTTCCATTTACAGGTTTGATGTAAATGAATGTTACATTTCTCATTTTCTTCAACTGACTTGAACAAACTAAAGACTTGGAGTTATTTTTTAGCTCAAGTCTAGAACACTTAAGGTACTCCATAAAACTAAGATTTTTGGGCATTCTTTTGAAGACATTTACCAAGCAATATTATTTGCATCATTCTTGCACATTCTTCATAACTAGACTATGTTTAATTCCTATTAGTCTCTTATTTTTCTCATCTTTTATACTTTAAGATACTTGTTTCTGCTCAATTATCATTAACATCTATAAATAGTCAACAGCCTTCATCCTTCCTTCACTTTAAACCAGTGCTCCCAACAAGCCCTAGGACCCAGAGATCATACATTACTTTCCCCTAAAGCTATATAGGCCATCCACAGCTCAGTACATCCCTTGGTGGGAACCCACAGACACTATAGGCCAGGTTCTACCCAGAAGCTCCTTCCCAAGGGCTCAGGGAACAACCCACTGTGCAGGAAAAGCTTGCTCAAACCAAAGCCTCCCCAGACCAGCAGAAAGTCCTGCTACTGCTATTGCTGGCTCATCCCCTCCTACCTTGGGTAAAGGAGCAGTGAAAGAGCCTCGCACAGTGCCGTACAGCAAGGTACCTCTGCTGCCTGCCGTTGCTCCACCAGAAGGCAGCTGCTAGTGATGGAGGAAGCCCATGACATAACTGCTCCTGGGACCTCCTGACATGCCTCTGCGAGACAATATTACAGTACAGCACCTGTTTTGGAGATGGTGCTGAGGCTTCCCCCTCCAGTACAGTAACAATATGATCCAAGTCGCTACTCACTTGCTTTGCTTTCCAGTCCTCTGCTCTTTCACCCTACTCCTTGGGTTTTGCTGGACTTGCTAGGAAACACAACATCCCACACAAGTTTGCCTTAGGGCTATTCTTTTGTGATTTTACAGATGATTCATTGTGAAGGAAGAGAATCACTGGTCTCCAAGCTGCTGAACTGGGTGCACTGAGTACAGTTCCTGATTGTCAACCAAGGTGCTTCATTGCAGGCTTCATGTCATTGCCAATTCAAAAAGACACAAATACATCCCAGAGGATTCATTTATGCTTGGGATTAGTCCCAGATGGCTATTAGTTGTGGGTGGTATGGAAAGAAGCTCCTAGTAATCCATCATATTCTGCCTTACTCTGTATCTAGATGCATTTCAGAGGCCAGAGGGGTTGTTACATCACCTTGTTTCACCTCCAGCATCACTCGGGCTCTGCAATTCTACATAGCAATTCCTACGAGCACAATAGCTTGCAGTCAGATAAAGTAGTGGAAAACCTTTCTACATCTTTTAAAAACAGCACCTATACTAATTTCTTAGAGAAAAGTAAATTACAAAAGGAAAGATACAAGATATACTTTTTTTGTTTTTTAAAGCAAATAAGGAATTTTTGCATGTGCAATCTTGTGCTTCCTTCCTGCACTGTGAATTGCTGTAATCCAACCACTATTTTAATCTCTGAACATTTGCAGGGTCAGCACTGACTATACCCAGCTCCCCAAAGGCAATTCTGAAAATGTTCCTTCCTGTGCTTTTCCTGCATAAGAATCCTAACAAAGGTGTTATTTAAAGATCCCTCCAAGCTTCTGAATGGCATTGCTATGTAAATGAGCAAAAGTAAAGCTATGCTGATAAGATGACAGGAAAAAAACTGCCTCATGCATGTGACTTTAACCCTTTACATTTTCCATGGGAAGAGCAAATGCAAATTCCTATGACCCTCATTACACCTCTTGGATAAGATCCGTATCGGCCAAGATCTCCAAACACTAACCCTTGTATGTTGCATTGAGGGCTCTGAACTAGTGGTGCTAAATAGCCAGGAAAAAGAGACATGAAGAGGAGGATTCAGCTAAAGATTTTTAATATTAAAATCAAGTTGATGACGTACGTGGCTGCTATTTTAGGCAGAAAAATAAAACCTTACTGCTGATGCCACAGAAAGCTGAAACTATCAGTAGATTGAGTCAGTTCTCCCCTACCAAACCCAGCAAGGTTTGTGTTTTAATATTGTGTGAATCTGAAAAGATGTTTAGAACCAAGCATGGTGACTGATTCAATCCACTCACATCAACAGAAAGACAGAGAAAGAGGGAAACACCATGCAAAATGGTCTCCAGTAGAAGTTGTTTTGGAAAGATGCATGACCTCTGATGTGAGCCCTACCTGCAGAGGTCCGAGACGCAACTCATCTAGATCTCAACATACCAGGGTAATACTTTTACCAAACTGTTGTTGCATAATTAGCCCGCTGAGCACTGACTAAACACAACCAATAAATACTCTAGGTCATTCATCTTTCCTTTTTCTTTCTTTCTATTTCAAATAAAGATGCTATGTTTCTTCACACAAAACTAGCAAGACAGCAGAAGATGACAAATTTTTCAACCAATTACCTTTCACAGAGAAGTGAAGCAGCTTTGAAAAAAGCTCATGAGTCTATTAGACACTTCCTCCAGCTTGTTGTCTTCTCTAGAATGCAACTCTTCATCGTAACACTCTATGTACTTAAGTTCAGATTTTTGAACTCAAACACATCCAAAGGTAAATGTTCTATTGAAATCCACTTTCTCTTATTTAGCACAAAATCAATCATCCAACATTTCCAGCAAATTCCAGCAGTCCCAACAGTGATGCAAGCCCTGCAAAACTGCATGTAGAAGAAGCTGCACAAGTTTCTACCTGTGATTTTAATGAAAATAGTTTTTTTTTTTTTTCTTCAGCTTTTGCGTTTTAAGGACAACTGCCACACAGAGGCTTAAACAAGAAATACTACAAGGATTGTTCCTGGAGAAAACAGTAACAAAAAGTACAGTGGTCGAAATCCTAAGTGGGGTAAATTCTGATAGTAGATACGCCCCTGTCCTTTTGGACAGGACTTTTGCCTGTACAGCTGGAATTCTATATGTCACTATTACTAGCAATAAATAGATTTATGCCCTTGAGGGTAATTTTATAGCAATGCCTTCCTTTTCATTAACATAGTTTAACATAGCTTAGCACAGAAAAGAAAGTGTTTTTGCTTTATCAGTTTACATTTTAATGTTGCATGTTAAATTTAAGGATTTTTATGCTACCAGTAGAAAGCAATAACAATCAAAAAAGAATTTTCGGAAGCAATAAGCTATTGCATTCGCAGTCAAGGGGTGGAGGGTTTGGTCTTTTTGTTTATTGTTTGGGGATTTTTTTAAGTTTTCAGATACTGCTAAGCATTCTGAATGCTTGCGAGAACAGAAAAATATTCTTTTCAAAAGGTAGCTGGTAAAAGGAGGTTACCTATATGCGACTCAAGCAAAGAGCATGCCTGTGCCAGGTGTTTCACCCAACGAGCATACAGTTCTATAACAGGAAGATTATCTAGAGGTTGGTGTGAATGAAGTATAAATGGAGGTGTGCATGAAACATCAGAACGCAGCACAAAAGAAGGAAAAAAAAGAAAAAAGAAGCCTATGATGATAACAAAGGACACTGTTCCCAGCAGGACCAGAGGGATGTCTCATTCATGGCATGACCACACCAGCTGCACTCTGGTCAGGCCACAGCTCCAACCACTCAGCAGTGGAAGACGCTGTATCCTTCCACCAGGAGGATGCCAAGAAGGTTGCAGTGTATCACATGCACCATTTCTTTTCTTGCTAGCACAGGAGGAGGTCACACATTCAAAATAAGGAAAAACAGACCATAGGCAGCAACGTGGAAAGAGGTTTAGAGAAGCTGAAGTTAGCATGGTTCAAGGACCACCCCACAAGACCTGCTGACTCCTAAAAAAAAAATCCCTGCTAGAAACTTGTCCATCACCACCATCAAGAGAAACCTCATAACCACGATGAGGAGCCATCAGCTGGCATCCCATGTTCTCTGCAGGCAGCCTGCTTGGATGCACACACCTCGGTGCTTGCAAATATGCAGGTGTGAGTGAATGAAAATCTACGAGCGCAAGAGTGTGAACACATAAAAGCAACTCACTTAAAGATTTTGTCAATAAATACTACCTTCCCCCTTCATAAGGTCTCACACCGAGTTTTATGTTACTTTCCCTACATGATTAGGGCTGAGAGAGACCTCGTGGAAGCCCTCTAAAGTGCTAGGCAAGCAATCAGACACAGGGCCTTGAGACTGCCCTGCCACTTCCCCTGAGGGCTATCAAGTACAGGCACACAGGGGGCCCACACATCAAGAGCAGGTATCAGCTGAGTAAAGAAGTTCTCCCCATGCAAAAATCAGTCCTGTTCTTAAAAGAAGCCTCAGTTAGAGGTAAATAAGGCCCATTTTTGTGTGCTTTGTGGTTGTATCTCAAAAACAGACATCCCTAATTGCCACATTATTATTATTATTATCCATTCATGCAAGGATGATAGATAGCACATATTTAAACACAGTTCAGCCCTGCCTACACAGAGCACATCATATTTACGATATGATGGGGAAAAGTGGTAATAATTGTGGAGGAGATTTCAGTCCCAGTTTTACTGATATGTACATTTGGGGGACATTTACACAGGCCTAGGGAAAGCGATGCCTCAGTGAATGTGAACAAAGCACAGATCACTCAAGCTCATCCCAAGAGTATCTGGGCTGGAAGACAAAAATGTTTCAAGCAATGCTAGAAACAGCAACTCAGGGGCTGCTGCTATCAGGAAACTGTGAAGGTGTTGAAGTCCCAATGAATGCAGCTCTTGAGAGAAAGAAATATACCTCTTTTCTCCATCCTCCAAACTTCCTTCAGTCCCTTTCGGCTGAGCTAGCATGATGTGATGATAGATGTGATTCACAGGCAAGGGCAAGCTCGCCAGACAAAAGCTGCAAGGAGAAGCCAGGCATTGCTAACTAGCACGTGCTAATGCACACAGCCGCTCAGCAGAACATGTGTTACTATCTTGAGCCTTACTATTGAGCTGACCGCATCTAAGAGGGCTCTGACTGCAAGCTTTGTTGGCTATTATCAAATTCAGATATTCTTGGGGTACCTCGCTGACTCATCTCACAAATAAGAGAGGACTCAAAGTGGGCTTTTACCCTTCACTGCCCTACAGCTAAGTGCTTATCAAAGGCCACATGCTTGCTAGCCAAGTCTGCTTTTGTCAGAAGGTCATCCTAACGTCTTGGGAGCATTTAGTTTTAAGCTGAAACGTGATGGAAAAAATTCCAGTCCAGCCAAGTAGTACTCCAGAACAGGAAGGAGGAGGGAGAAAGCCTTCTTAAAAGCATCTGATAAAATGTTTTCCTTTAGCCTGGCTACCTCCTTTCACTACTCCATCTCTAAAAGTGTATTTAAAAAAAAAAAAAAAAAGCTTCAAAGGACAGTTACCCTGGCTAATACTTTTCCAAAAGTCTTAACTCTTCCAGTCATGTGACTAGGTGATAACCTCAGCATAAGCAGCACTTTCATGTCAGAAAATTCTCTTTTACAGTGCTTTGTGCAATGTCATTTTTTTGGAACACCTTTTCTTTCAGTAAAAAAACATGTTGGTCCCAAGATATCTGTGGGACGAAGTTCATTGTGGCTTTTGTTTGTACACTAATTTATTCAGGTATTATTAGGCAGGGAAACATAGGAAAACCTAATTTCCTCCTACAAGGTAATATTCACTGTGAAGTAACAGAGAAAACTCTTCCTCTTCATCAAACTCATCTGAACAGCTTGACAACCACAATGGTGTAGCTTGTCATGATGAAAATCGTCTCTGACTGCTGATTTACCTTGCCTACCAGGCATTACCCACACCTATAAAAAGCTGTCTCTTGGTAGTGCTGAAAGTTATCAAGCATGCAGGAAATTGTCCTCTCCATAACTCCAGCTAGTTTCAATGCATTTGCCTACATAGATATTTCTGCTAAAAAGCAACAAGGATTGCAATTCTTTCAAAGCTTGGTTTTAAGTGAACACTGAACTGACCAAAGAGTTTATATATGTATATATATTTTATATATACATATATGTCATAGCAGTTGATTAGAATTTGCACACTAGGGGCATTTACCTTATATCTTTTAAAGAAAAGGTTCAGTGTTCAAAACAGAAGCCCTCTTAGATCCAAGCAGGAATTAAATGTACTTAATCACTGTCAATGCAGCCATGAGTATCTCTACAGTGAATGCTACATGGTGAAGTGGAGCTTCATACAGCTAATGACAGCAATCAGCATGCACATGGAATACAAGCACTGAGCTAGTTAGCTGGAGAGCACTTTCAGGCATTTCACTGCTATAGAGAAGTAAGCAAATTCAGGAACACATTTAGAGCTATTTAAAGGTACTACAATCAAGAGCTACTGCGCTTTTTTAAAAAAATAAACAAAAGGTTGCAAAGTCCCAGACATGCCAGAATGAATGATGTTTACGAAACCCTGATTGGACCCCTCTTGAGTCTGGAAGTCTTTCACTACACAGCCCAAGCTCACTGGCTACACTGGAAGCTTCTGGGTCATTCAGCACACAAGACAGAATTAAACCTGAATAAAAAAGTCTGTAGGGTGAATGAAATAGGAGTCATCATCCTCGGAGGTTCTTCCGCAGGACCACCGACCCTTTGCATGTGTTGGATGCAGCAGAAAATAGAAGATAAAAGCAGTGTTGTCCTTACCCTTGCCAAGGAGATCTCATAAGGGGCTGAGTTCAGCAGCAGCCCAGTTTCTAACAGGTATTCTTACACAGGAGGCTTAAAGCTTGCCCAGACTTGGCCTCCAGTGTGCACAGTGGGGCTCAGCCCCAGCCAGGCAAGCAGCAGTGGTGGGAGGACGGGTCTCACTGAGCCTCCAGCCTGAAAGCAGCTCCCTCAAAAGGTAACCAGGAGGAGGTGTAAGGGGCTCCTGCCCTCTCCCTCTCATCTCCACTGACCTGACTCCCATGCTCTGAACACCACACTGGATGAATCTGAAGTAACAGTGGGTTGTGTTAATTTTCACTTGCCAATATCAGTGCTAGTAAGAACAAGATCCAGGCTTTAAGGACTCAGTTCAGAACCTTTTAAAGTGGGTTCACCATCCCGGAGCTCTTCTCCATCTAGCCACAGAGCTGACTTAATTAGCTACTTGGGGACTTCTGAGGGCAAAGATGGGATGCAGATCAGCATCAACTCTGATTTATCCCTATTTGCATATAGAAGAAATTAAGTTTTTAATTGGTTTAAAGGCACAGGTTACACAGAAATAGCTAGGGCATTATTAGTTACTGATTGCTTTAGTTTTAAAGATGGCTTTGGAATAAAATACATATATGATTTTTTTTTTTTTTTAAATACACCTTGTCCAACTTCATTGCTGCAGAAAGCAGAAATTCAGCAAAACAGTTCAAAGCATGTGTTCTCTTAAAAAAAAATCACAGCAGGGACAAAAAAAATTTACACTTCCATTTCTCTGCTAGGAGCTACCTGACCTGGATGAAAATCTTAAAATGAATATTCTGTAACATGCTTGTCTGCAGGGAAGAAAGATGAGCACAGTCAGTCTGAGGTAAAGCACCAGCTGTTGAGACCTTAAAATCAAATTTATCAAGGATGCACTAAAGTTCTGTTAATCCTCCAAAAGCCATGGGGGTTTTGGAGGGCTTTAGAGAAAGGAAATTGGAGCACTCCTGTATTCAGACCAAGTTGGGATAGAAAATCCTCTCTTCTGCTTAGGTTATCAAGTTCAAAATGGTATCTTAATTTCTAATGTCATTCGCTCCTGAGGTCTGCAAAAGTGGTGTTTCAAAAAAAACCAAAACAAAAAAGTTTTTTTTATCATTTAAGCAAGTATTAAAAGCACAAGCACATGTGAAAGTCAACTCACTTTATACTAGTATAGTTCCTATTAGTACAATTCTACACTAACTTTACAAGCCTGATGCTGATTTAAAGTCATTTTTTTAAGTGCGGACTAATAAATATGCATAGCATTCACCATCAGAAACATGGTTTCACTTTTCTCCAGATTGCAATTCACCTCTGCAGTGAGAGATATGACTTGAAGCTTGATTAAAAAAGAACTCAAACTCTACTGTTAAACAATAAATTATGCAGAGACAAACAAATTATCAGATATCTGCAGCTTCTGATCTCAGCTCACACTACAGAAAGAAGAGATTGTCATGCTATTTTGCAATAATTTTTCCAGTTCCAATAAAAAAAACTTGTATCATGCAAGGATCTTTTATTTTGTTCCTAGAGCTAGAAATGGGCAAGAGTACACAGGACAATTCTTTTATTTCTTTTGAACACATATCTTTAACCCAATTTAAGCAATGATCCTGTTGTTCCTAATAACAGTGTGGAACACATACAAAGTATCAATGTATTTCCACATTTTCAAGTATATGCCAGGTTGCTGGGAACCCGGCTTGACATATTTCCGTCCTCATGCTAATTACTTCAGCCAGAAGTCTGACCTCACGTGTTTAGGGATAGCTTATTTGTCTTTAATGTTCATCAAGCAAACGAGCACAAGCCTTAAGTAGTGAACAAGCTAGTCAAAGACACTACAAACGAGTCATAAGTTCAGCACAACACTTCAAGTTGACAATACAGAAGTATCATCATTTTTATTTTTCATACCTAATTCCCTTAAGGTATAGTACTAGTAAATACAATTTAAAGCTACCTTTCTACATTTCTAAAGTTGGCTGAAAACTTTCTATCATGATTTCCTGATATCAGAAGCAGTTTCTCCACAATCCTGGTCTCTCACAGAATGTTCTCTCTGACTGAAAACTAAAGTGAAATTTGGTTGAGTCATTTAAACTCAAGCCAAAATACTTTGTTTTCTTGAACTTAAAAAGTCAATAAACTTTAAGAGTCATTTCAGCATCACCCTCTAACTTCATAGGGTAGCATTAGTTACAGCTCAAATCACCACTCTCCCAACATGGCAGACTCATCAACAAGGCATCTGTATGCAAGTCCATACACAGCATGGACTTCCTCATTCGAAAAAGAGTGAAGACCAAGGGCTTTCCATCTCCCTCTTTACACAGGAAAATTGCAGAGCTTCTGCACAAAAATTTACTGAGCCGAGGGGTAAGGAGAGAAACAATATCCTAATGAAACCTGTTCAAGACATTGAATTTTTTTTTTTTTTTTTTTTTTAATATAATGGCAGTGGGTTTTCACTTAATAGCTAGTAATGTTTTTGATCTACTCTAAGTTCAGCTGCTCTGCCAAAAACTATTTCAGCATTCACTCTTCCAACCAAAGGAGCATAGTCTCCACACACACAGGTCCTCAAAAGACACTGTTCATGTTTAAGTCATTCCATATTTTTGGCAGGAATCTGCATCACTACACCAAGCGCAGCGTAAACAGGCAGCCTGTTTACCTGTGAATACGCTTACACCTCCTGTTCTGATGGGAATTCTCAGTGGCCTAAGAAAAATAGGAAACCCGTTTTCATATCACACACTATTTCATTTTTCTGCTAGTTTTGTTTTCAGTTATCTTCACTTTTGACATACACTTTATCCTTTCATCTGCCCAGTAAAAATTAAAAAAACAAACCTTCCACTGAAGTAGACTAGCCCAAACAAACTATAGAATATGAGGACAACCATGGAAAGGGCAGCTGACCATCTCCAGCCAGACAGAACATTCTTTGACTAGCATCTGAGAAAAGAAAAACTCGGCCTGGATACAGGCCTGTATTTCAGGACCCTAGGAGGCAGGAGCCTAAACATCATGGTGAATCCAGGCCCTTGTCCCTCATGTCAATTCTCTCATGTGTCCAGGTTTTCTTATTCAGAGGACTAAATTCAGAAATTAGAGAACCAAACTGGTCCTTCGTTTCTACTCAGTTTGTACTTAGCTATTCCAGTATAAATTGAATGAGGAAGGACCAAAGGATGTGATCTTTAGTTTGGAACTACAGGGTTTGAGATTTTCTTTCCAGATAAGCTTATTTTTCCACACAAACACATTTATTATACACAGCAGAAATATGTGGTCCCCATGTACTTTTCAGAGTTTTCAGCAGGTGTTTTTCAAAATTGCCCCTGGGCTTTTGAGTAACTCTGAGCACAAGTACGTCCTATCCTGAGCTGGTAACATTGTCCACTGCAGTAATGCAGCTCCTGAGAGTTACACATCATCCTAAAGAACATAATATTCTTGATACACTAAAAGCAGAAAATCTTCAGTGAAATAATTAGGTCTCCCTTGGTCAAGGAAGTATCTAGGTGTAAAAAGGAGAGAAGGCAGAAAAGTAACTCCATTTTCCTTAAGCTATTCTACCACAGCCAACAGGCAAGTGTGGAGGACTTGAGCCCCTCAAAAAACTCCTGGGTATGGAGGTACTCAGCAAGCATGCATAGCTGCACAAAGTGTACGGCCATAAACTTGCACTTTTACGTTTTCCATAAGTAGCATTCAGCAATAAATACAAGAATCACACCAGAGATTCATGACTAAAACTTCCACTTCAGTTACACTGTTAGACGCCTATCACACGGGCCTGTAATTTGAATGCCAGCAAGACTGCTAACCTATCTGCAGAAAGAATACCTACTTCCAAGCAGCTATTGTTCACTTGCCTCTCAGCTTTAAAGGAGGCCCACATGCTCTTTGCTCCAGTGTACACAGCTAGAAGTAAACTGAAGGTGTTTTATGCTCTTCTGTATAATGAAGGCTTTTAGATAACAGGTGAAAAAAATCAAAGTATCTGAGCTCATAAGCATGTACCTGCATTCTCTATGCAGCTGTTCTTGTTCACAAACATGTTGATACACAAATTTCCCTGACAATTCATACATGGGGTTTTTGTGTCAGATGTGCATCAAAATACACAACAATGCCATGCTGAGGATGAAGCACTGAGAACAGCAGTGAGACCAGAACCAAACCAGAGTCTGACATTTTACATCAGCAACTTGTGATGACAGTAACACCAAGGCAAAATTGCACTTAATTGTACTGGAGGGGGAGAGAAGACGACTACATTATTGGGCCACTTCCTCAGCAGAAATAAGCCAAGATTCCTCTGACTAAGATAAGGATATGACCCACTATGTTCAAATTCCCAGAGCTATGGCAAATTTAAAGTTGGGAGAAAGAAGAGATTGGCTGCAGTGAAAACGTAATTCCCTGTATACTTAGATAAAAGGCAGTCAGAGCAGGACCAATTTGTCTCTCACAGAGCTTGTCCTGCTGCCGTATTTTCACCTTCATACAGACATCATCCTCAAAGCAAGTTCTTACATGGACCATGGATAAGACAGCAAAGATGCCTGAAAAAGAATATGAACCTCAGCAAATCCACAACTATTAAAATCAAGCCTTGTCCCCGTGAAATTTTACTTTAACTTCTTAGAGTGAAACAAAATGTTAAATTGTCCTACAGGCATAATCTTATTCCTAACTGAAATATCTGCAACTGTTATAGTGTATTGCATTATTAAATGTAACTCAGTAATACAATTTGCCTTAATGAGAACTGTATAATAACCGCAATGAAATATCACACATGATGTTTTAATAAGGATTATGGCATGTTAATTTTAAACTGAACAACAGTGCATGTAATGTAATCCATGCCCCATGTACAGTACAACCGCTGCTAACTTGTAGGACTGGTTTATACTTTTCTCCACATAGATGAATAACTAACTACAGAGCTGCTTGGTGCATCCATTCACGATGAAGACTACTTTTTTGAATACTGAGATGAAGTCATAAGGGTCCCATTCAACTCATTTCTTGATCTTTTATACTTCTGCAATGAGGACAACATTTACAGTCCTCATGTTCTTTTCTGCATCTATTTTAACTTGTGAGCACATAAACCAGCCCTCCTATACGGACTATGTTGACAGGTCTTTACAATGAGCTCCAGCTATTTCTGATTAAAAGTTTACTTTCAATCCTAAATGAGAAGTTTCAGAAAAGTTATTGTTCTGCACTACTGCACAAGTTTGAATCCAATTGTTCACACTTATTAATAAGTGATGGTTCAAAATGGTAAAGTAAAGGCAATCATTTCACATGCAATATATGCCCACATACAGTTTTGCTTTCCCCAGCTAGCGTCATCCCCTAGCAAAGGGTTCCTGAAAAGTAAAGAGCTCTACAATTTAAAATGAAAACATGACACAATGAAACGCTCCTCCTAGGGAATGGCCATTAAAAGTATCATCCTCACTAAAACATAGTATCACTGAACAGACCAAGGTGGAACAATCAGTTCAGTGATTCCTATAGATGCCACAGACTCTGAATGAGGGCAAAGGGAGGCTGGTTCTCCTCAGATGCAGGCCAAAGCTGCCAGGCTTTCTATAAGGAAACCCGAATGCTGGAGGTGCAAAGTAGGAGTTGTACTCAAAGGTGGCCTTCGGTTCCAGAAAAGATCCTTGTCAAGATCTCACAGAGGAACAGTGCAGGATGCGGTCCTGGCATGACCCCGCCGCAGTGGCAAAGCTGCTTCGGTCAGCACCAAGCCTTGCTCTGCAAGGCCCAGCCACTGCAGAGACACACACTGGGGCATGAACCTGGACACTGCTGATGCTTCCCATGTTTCCCTTACCTATAACCCAAATCTCATAGTTTTGTATAGCTTATGCTTAGGCTTAACAGCACACTATGCAGCTATGGCCCCATTTGTTGCTCCTAATTTGAAAATAAATGTTAAAAGACAACAGCAACAAAACAGACATCTGTAAAGATCGAGTGCCTAGCCTTGGACAACACAGCTTAAGACCACGTATATACACAAACTCGCTCAATTACTGCACAAGCATATAAGATTTTACATTTGCACAAGACAACTTGACCTCTTGAACATAGCATCCCTTTCAGCAAGCCTCTCATTTGAAAATGGTGTCAACAGGACATATTTTTATTAAAAAGCCACACACACCTCACTGATATTTAGAAGTTAAGGTCTGTTTCATCACAGGAAGGCTAAGTAGCTGAGTTCTAAAAATGAAAAGGGAGGGAAGGATTTTGAGATGATTAAATGATAAGCAGCAGGCTAATGTAAAATAAAACCTCTTTTAATGCCAGGAGCTTATTTTAGTAGGGCTTATGACATCCTGTTTCATCTTAAAAAGACAAAAATATCATTAGGAAGGACAAAAAAGGTCCTTTTCCTAAAAATATGTGGAAGGAATAACTGATATTTCGTTGCTGGCTTAACCATCAGATGAAATCTGGAATTTTAAGTGTGATTTAAAAAAAGTTGAAACACTTTTTTCATGGATAAATGTTTCCTTATGTCCTTTTAATTGCAGAGCTCTAACACAGCTAAAGCTACCCATAACACGTTATATATGCTTACTCTTTCACCTTTATCCCCAAAACAACTGCTTCCTTTCTCCATCACTTTAAGAGGTCACATTGACATGGAGTATGCAACTTCCTACCCCTCCCCTGCCCTCCTTTCTCCCACATTACAGGCTCAAAACACAGATCCAGACTGGGGAGATGTTTCTACAGGGAATTGCACTGGGAATAAGAAGCTGTCAGCTTCCCTACCACCATGACCACTAAGCTGCTGGGCTAGCAGCCCCAAAACTAGCTAGCTGCTAACAGTCCCCCCCCACCCCCACCCAAAGCTCCTAAAACCCCTTGAAATGCATCCTGGTTTTAGCTGGTAGATGTGGCACATGTGCCTTTTTTCCAGAGTCCAACTGTCATTCTCAAGGACTTTCCTGCTGTTTGGAGACATCAGGAGAGACATAATTGCATCAACTCACCATGTATACCCTCCTCAGCTTCCCCAGCCAGACTGTGTTGTACTCGGGCACAACTCTGAATAACAGTAATGGTTGTTTTGAGCCAATTAGGATTAAACAAAAAGGCTATAATGTCATTAAACATATCGGAATGAACAATGCAGTGTGAGGGTGCCTACAGCTGTCAGAAATTAAAAGGAGAGGCTGCATGAACATGTATTATAGGCATCAGCAGCTGGTTACTATAGAAGGAAAAAGCTGAGCTCCTTGGAAATGGGCTTGACTTCTGGTGCAAACGTTGCACAACTATTACAGAAGCACCACCACTATTGATAAGGTCAACACAAGTGAAAACAAGTGGCTGACACAGCAGACTTGCTACTGTATAATTCCAGAGAGCACACGCTTTCTCTCAAAAATATGTACACAAAAATCGGAATTCAAGGGAGCCACTTCTTGTGGTTCTCACACACTACTTGCATGCACTGAAGTCTAATATAAGCAACTGGCAACACTAACAATCTGAGCTTTCCTTCAACACATACCTTTCATCTCCTTGAGTACCTTAGCCTCCTTTGACAAGGACAGGGCAATAAGGAGTCAGTAAAATATGAAGCATTTTGGTGTATCCTTCCAGCCCTAGAGCTCCAGGCTTTGACGCATCTTACAGTATCTACCCTGCAGAAAGACTGCAGAGAAGCACCATCCAGAGACTGAAGGTGAAGATGACACACAAGCAGTTTCCTAATAAACCACCCTTTTAAAGAGATGTTTAATTAGCTGAAGCAGGTGTGCAGCAACACATGAGATTTAACCATAAATGGAATGGTGGATTCTTGTAAAAAATTCAGAAGTGTTTTTCCAATACTATTTGACTGAAAGAGAAATACTTTTAATATAGATTCATTTAATTTAGTAACATATACAGCCCACTTAGGCAACACCAGCAGAAATGGCTATTGATGTACCAGGAAACCAAACTTCTTCCTCTCACTCACTTCCCTAATAATTATAATGCAGTTTGTTTATAAAATGAAGAGAATCTTTCTTTGCTTTGGATTTTGAAAATGTTTCCTTAATCTGACTTAACTATGGACACTAGAAACCAACACAGCTGAAGAATTCAAACTGGTTTAAAAACCACTCTAGAAATAAGAAGTTTAAAATGCTCAAACATGCAGTAAGACAAGACTTGAAATAGCTTTTGAGACATCCTAAAAATAGTTCAAACTAAAGAGGAGTGATTTCTCCCCTTCAGTAGAGGGAGAGAGCAGCTATTTTTCAATTATATTAAAATCTTGCATTTGCTCTTGAGGAATTGCCCTGCAAAAAGACAACAGCATAACACAAAGGTACAGTGATAACATAACCATGCTTCGGCAAGGAAGGGCAGCACGCTCAGATGCTTTGGAATAAAGACCCACTAAGCATAATTTAAGGAACAATCTATTGAGAGTCAGCTAGTATGATTTCTGCTCAAAGAAAAGAACAATAAAACTCTTAATATTTTTTGCAAGTCAAATTGCACCCTCATTATTTGCAGAGTGCTTTACACTATAGCATCAAGACACTAAATGCAACAGTTTAGAATTATACAGTATTATGCTTTGAGGATTTCACAAGTGATTTTCCTCTTGGCATCTCCTTTCATTTTGCGAGTTGATAGTTTCATATCAGCAAGACAGATTTTGATCCTTATCTTACTCTTTCTCAGACAAAGCCGGCCTTGATTATTTTCTCTGTAGATCTTGCGATGATCCTTCTTAAGCTTTCTTGGAATAGGATGTTCTCAGTCTTGAAAGGAGCAAGGCTGTACTGTAGTACGTCTTATCCTGTCAACAGACTTAGAATTGAAGAAAATGAAAGATGTGAAGCACCAATAGGATATACTTCGTGATTCACTCTGCTAAGAACCTTGTATAATAACCCAGTCTGCAAGTAATAAACATAGGCTACGCTATGACCAGATCTAAAGAGAAAGAAAATGCACACTCTTCATCATAGCATAAAGGTGATGCACCACATGCTGCCTGTCTCTTGCTTTGGAAGGTTAGCTGGTGGTTCCCTCGCCCGACATAGGCCTAATGATTTGAGTGACTTTTCAGCTCGAACAAGCACTCTAGTCTTACAAGGGACAAGAGGAAAACACTGCAATCAGTACTCACTCTTCACAAGCAGACATTAAAAAGGCTAGAAATTGCTTATGGCAAGAGGTTCAAGAAGCAATAAATATTGAAGTGAGCAGCTCTGCCAGCGTCAAGAAACACAGTGAGTCTACTCCATTCAAAATGCTTCCTGCTACAGAGGAACAAAATGAGTTCTTTAAATTTCTCCACACTGAGAGGAAGTGTTTGTTTTGACTTTACATTTTGGATTCCTTTAGCCCATTGTTTTAATAAGCCATGGTCAATGCCATCACATACAACTTTCCACTGTTTAATTCATCTGCATGCTTTGGGGCTCAACCCGCAGCTGCAAATAGTCACAGACACTCAAACACCAGGAGATTTGGTGATGGCGCACCTTTGACACAGCCCTCCGCTGGAAGCTCTACCCATACCTCATCCTCCAAACAGCGCGCCTGGTCCTTCAGAAACATCTTCCCACAGGCCCCCAGTAAAGACCACTGAGCAACAAGTAATCCTATTGAAACTAAAGGATTTACAGCTAGCTTAATGCTTTAGGTGAAAAATAGAGGGAAGGATTATTCGCAGCTACCCGATTTTCATCTACCCAATTAAAGGCTTCAGAAGACAGGGAGGTCTTTTTCCTATATTTCCACCACAACAGGACCATCTTCAGCTGACAAATTAGCTAGCAAGGACCATTCTAACAAGCACTCAGTTTAGGTTCCAAGTGCAGCAACAACTACATAAATCAGTCATTACCCTGATATCTCAGAGAAACTAACCTAATTATACTGTAACATTTCAGCTGAAAGAATGAGGGGGGGAACTTATTCTTATTTCAGGGACATCACTTCTTTTCATTGTTCAAATGAGTTTCTACTGCAACAAATTCAGATACTCCTTCTTCCCTAAACTAGTCATTTACCTTTTAATCTTTGTGACTTGTCTGTTATTAATAAATACTGCAAAAACTGTATGCTATTTCTTCACTCTCTACTGACGCATCTCACTTATTGCCTTACTAACCTTTATTACAGCTGAGGCTTCCATAATTCAGTTCATTTCCACTCCCAGTTCCTTCTGCTGATAATAATTTCCCCTTTTTCTTAGGGGAACACACAATTTTTTTTAATTTTTTAATTTTTTTTTTTTTTTTAAGTTTGCCTCATTATTTTTGACACCAGTCTTATGCAGTGGCATAAACCCTGCCAGACTATGCTCCTGCTGTTTTTGTTTGCAGCACTGTACATTTGAAGCCTCTTTGGGCTGTGCTACTTGCACTACAATCTCTGAAAAATTCATAAAAATCAAAAGGAAAAGTGACATGTGGGCAAAGAAATACCTGCTGTTTGTCCAACTTGTTGCAAACACTCAAATGCCCCCTAGCCCCCAAGTAATTAAGGAAGACAGCTTGAACAATTTAAATATTAAAAATGCATTTTATTATTTAAACATTTCATAAGAGGAACACAGAACCTCCACAGCAAACAAAATTCAAGTGCAGTCAGGATGCCAAGCTCATACTATGCTGTCAGAAAGAAATAGGATTTTCCTGTATTTGGTACAGCATAAATTTACAAACCCTGCAGTACAAAGAGGTAAATTGCCTCACGTTAACCTTAACTGGAACAATGCTTTGGTCACAGCTTGTGAGTTCCCACTTCATAGCCATCACAAATTCACTGCCAGTGTCTTCATAAGTACGTTCAGTTCAAACACAGGCACCACCCAGTAGTTTTGAACTACCCTATGGAATATGCAACTGCCTCCTCCCCACCGTAACATCCTCAGCTGGGCAAGACATCTACTGACTTCAGTAAAAGTGCTACTAATGTAGTAGCTCTGGAGGAAAAGCATGACATCTGCTTTTGAAGAGATGAAGGAGAAAAAGTGGAGGACAGAACAGACCCAAGGTGAGCATCTTCCAGAACCTCCTTCATCCCTCAGTCATTCATGTGCACACAAAATCCAGGTTGTCTCCTACAGCTAGTAGCACCAGACAGTCCCACTGCAAACATGAATCCAGCCTGCCTCTAGGTACTGAACTGCACCTACTTACCTCGCAATTGCCTCTTGCTTTGAGTTACATTTCCAGTGGGAAAAAAAGTAAAAGCAGCAAAACACAGTCATATTTTCCTTGTCCCAACTCTCAGCTCCCTCTACCTTGTGTTCAGGCTGCCCACCTTCAGCTGTCAGCCCTATTTGCGGACACCACACATGCATTTTGGTCAGTCATCAGTTATACTGGCTTTACCCCTCCACCCCGGGTATGTCATTCCTGTGTCCCAGGCTGCAAGTCCTCCCTGGGTCATGCACTAGCACCGCTTTCCCTCCCCATGTCAAAGCAGAACTGGCTCCATTAACAAACCTCTGAGCAGGTTCAGCTCAGTCTCATACCTTTCCTACTGCTTAATAAGGACCAGAGTTTCCAAATTAATTTTCAAGTATATTTTGCCTTATACCCCTATAGAAGACAAGTCAGCTTTCCTCTCCTCCTCCTGTCAAAGCTTTTAAAACTCAGTTCTTCTGACCTTTTTTCTTTTGCAGATTATGGCTGCTAACCGATTTGCGCTTGAAAACAAGAACGTGGAAGTTAACAGCTTTCCCCATTGCTTTTTGCACATCGGAATATCTTTATCGCTAGCTATTATATGACCAACCTGATTGGTTTTCACACAGATCCCATTAAAAATAATAGTCGTAAGAATTCATACAGAATGTGCTTAATAAGATACTCAGAGTTACATGAGCTTTACTTCCCTGACAGGTCACTTCCAGATGCATGCTATTATTGTATATTATTATTCAGACACCAACACATAGTAGCAGCTGCATAATCATCACAGGCTTAACAACTTGCCTCCACACTGAAGTCAGATTTAAACATTTTGAAGCCATTTTTCCAGGAACATTAGAGGATATGGCTAAATAACCAACTGTCAAAGGGCTCCACTGGCATCTCAAACACCCACACACACACACCCCATAACAATTTTTGACTAAATGTCTGTCATTCATGTCATCTTATAGCTATCAGACTTAAGGGCTAAATTGTCCCAGGATACTTCCAAGACACTGCAGAAGATGACAGGAGCATACAAAGAGCCAAAGGCCACTTCCAGGCCTCGGCCTGCTACAACCCAGGCATTTCCTCTTAAAAACCGTCATTTTCTTCACCAGGCAGCCCCGCTCTGAGGACAAGTGACACACCACTGCCCTTAGTTTGGTTCATTGTTCCCAAGACTCTCCCTTAGCAGATCGCTCCATTTTCTCACCAGTTCCTCAGCTCACGTATCACCTTTGCAATTCAGCAGCTCAGTTTCCAAGGTGGCTCTTTTTGAAATGCCCCTGGAGAGCTGTCCTGTGCCCAGGAGGGAGCCTGGGGCTCCCCACACCCCACCGGGAAGGGCTGCTTTGCCCAGCTGAGCCCCCGCACTGAGGTCACTCTCACCACGCTCTCAGGACAGACCACAAAGGCCAAGAGCACTTCCACTGACAGAAGATTCAAGACACCTCGATGTTTCTTCTCACACAAAGTTTTACTTACATTACAAACTACGTCACCATCGCAGGAGTGAGTGGAAGGGAAATACGAGCTCTTGGCAACGGGCTGGGATTGGCTGAAAGCTGTGCACCTGAGAAGTTGTGCGAAGCAGTGTAAGATCACAGAGAAAACTTGTAAGCCATGTCATTTTCCTACAGCATTGGGGAATGGCAGTATTATCGATGTTTGACTCCCTCACATCCTGTACAAGCGCAGACTGCATGAGTTGCAAATAAACTCTTGTGCTTTGGACTGCAATGCAGCACTAGCGAGCAGCGGTCTGTGGGAACAGTAATGACACGTACAGAAGCCATGAATATCTGCTTCTCAGTATTCTACCCACAAACCACCCTCTCAAACTAAAACTTTCATATAGAGTATCAGACACCTCAAGAAGCTACTGTGCCACAGGAAGAGCACAGAGAACATTTGGGTCACGCAGTAACAAGAAACCTTCTAGATGGACATTTCTCCTTGGTTTCTTTGTCTCTGCATACTCAGCAACAATCACCTTGCCATCATTTTTCCCCATCCAGACATAATCCATTTCCCTAGACTTTCCTTATTTCTACATTACCACTTACAAGATTTGAGAAAGGACATTTACTCTTGGACTCAATTCAAAAAGGCACTTAAGCATACCTGAAATTTGAAGGACACAAGCAGTCCCATTGTAGTCAGTGAAATAAAGCAGGCATTCAATTTTTCAGAAGTCCAGCTGTCCTGCAAAGCAACTATTCTAGTAATGTGGTTTTCTTATTTTATGAAACTTTAAAGCAAAATGAGAACTTCATTCCTTCTTGAAACTTTAAGTAAACATGACACAAAAGATCATTTTTTTTATAGAATAGAAAGTACTAACCCTAATCTTACAGAAATGAATAAACGTGGATTGGTTTTCTCTCCTCTATATCTAACTATGCCACTCTGAGTTGTTGGGAGATTTTTGTTTTTGTCTATTCTTCTCAGAGCCAAAGTCTCTGTTCAGAGTACATCTTCTCTGCAGTGGGATCAGAAAGGCAGGAGGTAGTAGTATATCATGGGGGACATAACTCAGCCAGGAACCCTGAACCAAATAAAAGAATAAGCACACTAAGAACCTGAAAATCCAATTTTGTGGTGCACCAAAGCATGTCCAGCTGAGTATTTAATAGATGTAAAACATTTTGAACAAAATACTTCACTTGGCAGTGTTCTTAAAAAGAAGAGAATAATAAAGACAAGATTCTGGAAGACTTCACTTTCCACTGAAGAAAGATTAAAGAAAATTCCTACACAAGGATATTATACAATATGAAAACATTCCCAACGTACAGTACAGAATATATAGAAGTCAATCCAATCAAACCTAAAACAATGAGAATGGAGTGAAAAAGATGAAGCCACTGAAAAGTAACACGGAGATGCTAAATGATATTGTCAGTAGGTCACACCACAGAATATATACTGAATGAGTTTCATTTGCAGTATATTTGGGTTGTTCCAGCCTGTTTCATATGCATGCCATAAGAATTCTTTCCAGGTTATTTTTACCTAATTTGCATAGAGATTATGGTACTTAACCCCATGTACACACTCATACATATACTTAGCATGCTTAGCTCCCAAATATTGTATCTGAGATTTGTGAGATAATCAGAATGCAGATGAAGGAAAAGACATCTGCAACTTCAGATAGCCAAAAAACATCATTTTTCAAAAGAAAAATACTCAACTGTAATTATTCACCCCATGTCTTATCATTCAATAGGTTCCTATCCCCTCCCCTTTCCAAGGCACTGAATACTTGCTCTGTTCCTTACAACCAAGAGCTTTTTGAGAAGGCTGCTTTTGGCTGGAGAGGTTTAGTACCAAGTTAAGAGTAGGACTCTATTCTTCTTTCACTTGCAGTGAAAGTTCAGGATTTTCTGTTCTTCCCTGCTTATTTTTCCATGCCTTTCTTCCTGATATAAACAACCATTTAGTCTAAGGTCTGCACATGAACCAAGTCATCCTAAGTTTGCAGATATTTCTATAGAAATACATTGTTCAGATGTGCCTTGTTAGGTTGAGCAACTGATTCTTGCAGTTCCATAACCTGAGTAATGCTTCTGAAACACATGTGCATTAATATATAGGGGAGAAGAAATTCGGAGTTCTGCAGTAATTGTTTTTGGATATGAAACATGGTATTTGATTATTTATAGAATAATCATATTCTAAACATGAGATTTTTACACAGTGCATGAGTAGCTATATTTTTCATTGTAAGAATGTTATGTTCTTCTTGAGTAACACTAACAGACATTTTCATAATACATTAGAAGGTGTTCCCTATCATCTATAGATATTTGAAATTATTATAAGGCCTTCAACTCTTGTGAATCATTTTCCTGATAGCACAGAAAATTTTCCTGGTCATTTCTCCCTCACTATGTAATTTTGAGTTTCTTGGATCTCTTTATTCCAGCTCTGCTTCCTGTCCTTTGCAGTTAATCCAGTGACTCGCACTGGTTTTATTTATGATAGCAAGGTCAAAGAGACACCTACTTGTAAATTTGTCCGTAAGTTTTAACAGGTAAAGTCATGTTTACTTTCTCACTATCAACCTTTTTGGAAACTCCATCTTTGTCCAGCAATTTTCTATGGATTCTTATTTAATAAAACTAATATAAAATAAAGTACACTTCAAGGGCTACAAATATTGAATGTGTTGAACCAAAAAAATCCTATGATTTTAGGCTTTTGGTTTAGAAATTATTTGCACATTCTTCTTGATTTTTGGTACTATCTCTGATTGATAAGCACTGGATGAATGTTTCACATTGTCAGCTTTCGTAATGCACGATCATTCATATGGACTTTGTGCAAGTGTCTTCCAGGTGTACATTTTAGGTTTTTTTCTCCCTCTCTGATGTTCTTACGGAATACTGGTTAATAATTCTCCATTAAGGTTTGAAGCTTTCTAGTGTTTCAAATGAGCTCTGCACATGGCTAATTTGTGTTCATTAATAAATCTAAATTACCAAATGTATTTTTCATTTGATTACTAGTCTTTATCTATAACTACAACATAGAGAGAATCTTCCCTGCTAAAAGTGCAATGGAAATTTAAGCTAAGAAATACTTTTTTTCTTCCCTAAGACAGCAGGAAATATGTATACAACAACTTGACAGACAGTAATTGCTCTCAAGAAACACAAAAATACAAGTCAGTTGAAATGAGTGGTATTTACATGGACAAGATGTTTATTTTTACATTGAATTATTTGCCATATGCAGTTATGTGAAATGGATCCAATTTAAATTCCTTGAATGAAGTCTACCCACACATAATATACTGTCCAAGATCATGGTGGATTTTCCACTGAACAAACCATGAATATAGCCATACCAGCTTAATTATGCTGCTGTAGGACATAAAAATATCTAAAGAGTAAATTTAATCCCTACCATGCAGCTTGAATAACTGTGTTCAGGGAAGAGGAAATGAGATTAAGGAAGAAAGGAATCTCCCACACTGTTGCCAGTCTGTTGTCTGTCTCAGTTACATACAATTGCCCATCACAATAACATCTGAACTCCTAAAGAAAACAATAAATATTTTATTTCCTTATCCCACTGCAAAGTTGGAGGAAGAATCCTGGATCTGAGGGCTGGAAAAAATTAAATTTCAAAATATGTCTTACCTTTGAAGCTGAAATGATGCATGGGATGCATTGATTGTGATATTCCAATTGGGAGGAAACAGGCTAAAACCAAGAATGACTTTGAAATGGAATCTCCTCCGGATTGCTCAAGCCATAAACGTCTCTGGCGTCCCCAACAGCACAGCCTCCCTCATTAACTGCACTAGCCCTAAACGAGGCAGCAGGAAGCAGCTCTTAACCAAGAACTGTGGGGTCTTAAAAACATGAAAATAAAATGAGTCACCCAAGCAAGGAGGGCATAGCTACTTCACATATGATTTACTCCTGTTTTTGGCAGTGTTTTATTTCCTTATTGATAGCAGTGATTTGTCATGTCTAATTTAACTCTATTAGTAGGACCAACTTTCTGCCTTTTGCTAAATTTAAGCCAAAAAACTGTTTGAGCTACAGAGAAATACTTGAGAAGAAGCTAACAAAATAATAGCGGAAGGAAGGTAGCAGAAAGCAAACATATCTGTTCTCTACCGAAGCTAGAATTTCAGGTCCACTGTCTAGAGCAGAAAGCCAAAAGCAAATAGAGAAGCCCTAGAACACACTTGTCTATTTGCAATTAAAGTAGTATGAAAGAGGAGTTCTGGGACATTTTTTATGGAAGTTTTTCAATTAACATTTTTGTCAGTTCCAGATATACTGTCACTGATTCAGACACTACTCCATAACAAAATGGCCAAAGAGCTGTAATTACATATATAAAGACCTGAATAACCAAAGAGATGCTTGGCAGTGTTTGATCTCCCCTCTTACTTTTGATGGTACTATAAAAGCAACAGCCACAAGATTATTGATAACAAATGGCAAGACCCCTCGAAGGCCCTCCGCACTAGTGGACACAAAACCAGCCTAAGGAAGGACTTGCCTAGAGGCTAGCAGAACAGACTCTCTTCTACCACTCTCTGATCATGTAAGGTCATTAGCATTTGTCTAGTGTTTTTCTGGACGTAAATTGCTACATGCATAGTCTATCCTGACATACTTTTTTTCAGAAGTCTTCAGTGGTGTCAGGTGTGGCCACATTTTGCTATCCTCACACCAAATCTCTCATTCACAAAATTTACAAGCTAAAAGAAGTAAACATTATCATGACTTTCCAACTCAGAACTGGCTCTGAACTTTAAGAGGGCATAACTGAGGCAGAAATAAATCTCTTCACATTCCCAAAACTCACCTCTGCTTAACTGCACTGTGTCTGTCTTACAAATATACCATCTGCTCTTCCTAGGAACGATAACTTACATTAATACAGTTAAAACCAAACAAGCTCCTACTGAAGTGAAGGGGGAGGTTGTTTCACTACACACCTAGGAAGACAAATTAAAACAGATGCTCAGCGCATTGCTACTTTTCATACTTAATAGGCTGAATGTTGCAACAACAGTATTTGTTAATAGGTTTGTTAATTACAGGTGATGTGAAGTTCTTAAGAACTCATTAGAAGAGAATTACACTTATCACCCAACAATTTGAACTTGCAGGTGCCTCAAAAATAAGCTGAAGTCAAACATTTACCAAAGTGAGGTCATATTTATTGCTTGGCTACAGCAAAACACATACAAACCATCTGTTCATTGAACAGGAATCCCATGTGCAGAGGAAACAGGTGTGCTGCAGAGCTGGTCCCAAACATACTGCCTTCTTAAAAGCTGAAAAGATTGTGGGCCTCATCTGAAACCCAAAGACAAAGCTAACACCAAGATTACCACTTGAAGAATCTCTTCGGGACCTATCTGGAAGACAGTCTATCACTTCTTTAAATCCCTCTCATGATACACATCTGCTGTGTCATCTACAAGCATCTACAGATGGATCTATGGCCTTGCACAGAAAAGAGAAGGAGAGGAAATCAACCAAATACAGGATTATATTTCCATATACAGAAAATATGTTTGCTTCTTCCTCCCAATGTATGCTACTTCTAAAGCCCACCTATACCTGTAGCCTAAAGAGTATCAGGACCTGCCCTCTGGCTTTGAGGCCAGCTGGCACTATCTGGCCACACTATTAAACTCCCTTAGCCTCTAAAACAGGATGGCCACCTCCAGGTTGCCTTCTGGAAATTGTTTAGGTCAGTGCCAGTTAGCTCAGGCCAGAGTTACGCCAGGCACTCTCCTAACAATTTAACAGTACAGATGGAGAAGTTCCAATGGCTATAACTTGCTACTGCTTATTTGATTAGTATAGATGTACCCAAAGGGCCTAAACACAGTGGAAGTGACTAATACAAGCACTATTTACTTGTTTGACATCAAGCACAAGAATAACCTGAGGACACACAGGTAAACGACCCCATGACATTTGGCCACTGTGATATTTAGGGGCAGCTTTGTTCCTGTATATGATCTTCATATATTTATAATATACATGAATAGGAGACAGTCATCCTTATATCAAAAATCTCCATTAGTTTCATTTGAAATGCAAAGCTGCCCAGAATTATGAAATTTACCTCCTGGGTTAGTTTTTTAGGCTGTGGACAAACAACCTCTTCTAAGCACAGTGGGCTGAAGATGTCACCAGTCCCCCTACAGCCTGTCACCACTTGCCACCTGGACATTACCTTTCCCATACTGGGCAAAAAGGATCTTGCACCTCCCCTGTCACCTGCTTCAGGCCAAGTCAACCAGTCCTGCTTGAGGCAGCTCGGTGATCCCAGGTGGTTTGGCTCAATGTGGCAAAGGAAAGGCTCTCACAAAACCCTCCAACAGCACAACTGTGAAAAAGGCAGCATCCAAATCGTATAAAAACTAAAGGTGCCCATGTGTCCAACTGGCACAGCTGCTTACTTTATGAATGTCTGTTCAGTGTGCTAGACAGCAATGATGAACTGGAAAAACTGACAAAGTTATGTCTGAGTAATAACTGAGATTGTTCCTGTCTCTGCCCCTCCTGTTTTTGCAAGGGTCAAGGCAATTCATCCATTTCCTCCTGTATAAAATTGGGATTAGAAGCATTTATTAATTTATCTTAGAGTTACTGAAATGATTAGTTAATATCTGTGTGGTAATGTGAATATGTCAAACAGGTAATAAAGACTAAGTATGCTTCCCACCTCCATCAAGCAGCAGCTCACACCCACCTGTAATGTATGAAATATGTATTTAACATTTTAAAAGCTTCTTTCATAAATCACTCCCATTTGTCCAGAGGAACCCAGATGGATTCTGGAAAAGCCCTTATTAGCAGAGGTACAAAGTTCATGGATGAGGGCGCTGAGGCAAAACTTAATGCATTCAAACAGGAATTCTAGATTTTTATAAAATTTGCTGCTGTCATACTAAAGTTTAAGAAAGCAGAAAATAACCTATAATTTTTTAGGTTACAACCATGAACTTCACCATTCTGAAGATCAGTTCTTTCTTCTTGTGTCTCATTATTTTACTTGGGAAGTTGTTTTTTTTTCCCCACCAACTAAAAGGGGGGGGGGGGGAATTCAACTCAATCTCTGCATTGTGTAAAATATCAGTGAATTTGCTACTTATGCAACCTGTTGTATTATCACAAATGGAGTCAACCTCTATGTACCATCAGGATAGGATTCATTTTATTGCTAACCTGCTAATAAATACATATACACATTGCAGTAGCCTTCCATCTAATGGAAGCTTCCTATATATTGTTCCAAAACTAGTTTTCATTAATGAAACCGTTACTACCTACAGCCCGGTTCCAATTAATGCAAATGCCATGAAGATTCTACCCATATTTCCTCCACAACTTAATTAGGATGGTGAGAGTTTTAATAGCTTTGCACTTCTTTCTTCTAAATGAAGAAAATCTCATCGTCCTTGTAATTCTTACTTCCATTACAACAGCAGCATGAGAGATGGATTAGATCCCTAATGAGCTCTTCGACTGAACAGTCCCATGAACTTGCTGAGGCATTGCAGTGAGAAATGTACATTAGTTAGGCTTTGGCCTTTAGAAATTAGCAAAAAATTCAACACAAAAATCCCCCCCCTCCCCATCCCATTACATCTGGGAATGCAGGAAGTTAAGAAAGTGAGGAGAAAACCATCGCAAGGGCAACTGCAAAGCACGACATTTGTTACCATCCATGTCCTCTAGTCCCTTTTCCCTTCCTCTTTTAAGAGTACTGGAACAATGACTTCAAATTTCATTAGGCTGAAACTGTGCATTAAATATCTTCTTGCCATTGCATTTTATTTATTTTTAAAGATACATTTCCTTGTAATTCCACAAAAGCAAAGACTAAGATAAGGGCTGAGAACATGCTGATTTTTATATTGATGAGCATTTTTTGCCTGCCTTTGGAGCTCAAGTTGGGGCAGAAGTTTTAATACTCATTGGAAACCTGCAACATTTTATTTGCATGTTTTAATGTCTGTCAAACTAACTACATGACAGGAGGACATCATGTATAGAATGAAGAAATTTTGCTTTCTTGACCTTTAAAGCCAGCCACTGGAAAGATCAGGCACTGGAGTGCCCTTAAAGTAGGAGTTTGTCTTGCAGTTTGACCTATGAAATCCTATTAATTCTGTGGTTTTGCCCCATTTTGTTTGCTGAATTTCACTGAGTCACAACACATGCAATGCCTTGATCAAGTATTTAAAGCCCAAACTCTGACCTAAAACTTCTTTTAAACTGCAATAGTACTTCAGCTTTTCCCTAATACTGAGGAAAACCACATTTTCAGCCATAAAGCTAAAGCCAACAGCTGTACTTTCAAAAGCAATTTGCATAGCTGCCAGGTCCATAATAAGCCTTACACACAACACTACAGAGAACATCTCTAATTAGAAACGAAGATGTTACACAGGCATACTTTAATGAAAGCCCAGAAGTTTTTAGATTAAAAAAAACACTAACATTTTCTAACCTTCAGTTTTTCCTTCAGTGGTACTCTTACTCCTTCACAAGCGTCTGAAGCTACATGGCTTTTCACAGAATCACAGAATGGTTGAGGTTGGACCTCAAGCACAGTCACCTAGAGCACACTGCACAGGATCGTGTCCAGGTGAGTTTTGAATATCTCCGTAGGAGGAGACTCCATAACCTCTCTGAGCAACCTGTTCCAACCTGTTCTCTCAACCTTTCCCACTCTTGCACATGCCTAATCGTCATCCTGCGACATGTTACCAGGTTCACACAATTCTGTTAAACACTGAAGTCATGTTAATTGCTTGCAAAATAGCAAATGTAAAAGCTGAGCTCTGACTAATATAGCTTGCCAATTGCAAAACAAGAGAAAGTGTGTTTCTTCACTGCTGTAGGGCAGAACTGTATTATCACCATTCCCTTTAATGTCTGAACACCAAAACACTGTCCTCATGCACAGCTAGGGCCGTGGCTGGGGAATCCCTCAGCATCACACTGCCAAGCAGCAGCTCTTCCAGCTGTCTCTAAACCTCCTAAAATTAAAGGAGCACTGACTATCTTTGTATAATGCATATTGCAGATTCCTACTCATCTGAGCAGCAGGACACAATTACTTTAAAAAGTCTTATTTAATAGGAGCCCATGGACAAGTAGGCAAACACTCCTGTTGGCCTAGCAGAGCCATTTGGGAAAAACTGAACACTATCAGCCTGGTCCTCTAACACTGCTTTCTTTGTGCCATCTTTATAAGGTAAATATGAAATTATTCCATATGTTTATATAGCAATGTAACTGCCTATGTATATACTGGACAAATATGGTATGTCTGACTACACCCCTTTGTGTTACTATGCTTATTCATATTACATAGCTCATATTAAAAGAGAGATGTGTCTGAAAAAATAGGTATGAGTAGAGGTAAAGACATGGGGAATGCATTTGAAAATAAAAGCCAGGTTGTTATTCTGGCAGGAGAAACTTCTTCATACCGTGCCACACACTCCTCAGCATATGCGTTTTCAGCACTCATTAGCAGCAAAGTCACTAAAAATAAAGTTTTCTTCTTGAAATACTTTCCACAGCCAGAAAGAAGCAGCTTCGCCCTGGCCATGAAGACAAGCTGACAAAGGCGTCCTGCGGGGCACGGCCAATGCCCATTTTTGCAAGGCGCTAGCTTCTCCACAGGGGAATGATCCATGAACCAACAGCACGACAGCCATGAGGAGGTGCCATGCAGGCGCCCCAGCAACCCCAGCCAAACCCCCCTGGCCCCGCAGCCTTCCTTTGCGCTTCCATCCCCTCCAAGAGGCTCCTTCCTCCTCAGAAACCCAATCCCAACAACTGAACAGATGTTAGGACAGGATGAAGCACAGAGAAATTCAGAGGAGGACGACAAACACGTGTGAAGACCTAGGCCTGCAAGGCTTTGAAATTCAAGCAAGGTCAGAGCATCGACACAGAGACACAGTAAAGCCACCTGGACAGGACCCACCTCAGCCAGAACGGCAGTAGCTCTGCTGCAGGGCTTGTCTCTTCCCCGCAACGTACCTCCAACAGCCCAGAAGAGCTTTCAGCCTCAAAAACTTCTTTTTATGACAAAATAAATTAAAACAAAGAACTTTTGAAAGTAAAGTTAGAGACAGCAGGTGACAGAGTAAAACAAATCTTAACTTGTCCCTTCAGGACGCTATGGGATTTCCTCAGGCCTGCTGTCAGCCCAGCACGTAACTAAAACTTCAGCAACCTCCATGTTACAAATACCTTTTCACCATTTTCTCTAGATCCCTAGGAAAAGTTTGTCTTTCCATCAGGGCCCATCGCTTCCGCACCTGCTCAGTGCCCTTCTCTTTCCCTTTGCTCCAGGCAGCTCCTCGAGCCAAGCGCTCCCAAGGCACCAAGGCAGGACACGGGGACCGCAGAGGCAGCCTGCGGTGCTGCTGTCACACTCTCCAGGTTACGAGAAAATCTCCTTCAACATTTGGAAGTTCATTGTTTTCAAGCAATATCGTATTCATTTAAAAAGTCTTCACAAATGAGCGTGATTTTAAATAGCCCGAAAATGAAAGATGAAATAACTGCTGGCAGCTGTTTCAAAATTAGCTCTAAGCACCAAGCCTCTATCACAAGAACCAGGTTTTAATAAGGGAAAAATAATTTTCTATTGGGGAAAGGTTTTAGAAATGTAATTACAACACCATCCATTTACCTTGACAAAGACTTTGCAAGCGATAAGATATAACCTGGCATGACCACCTCATTTTTCCCTGAGCCTGAGATTACATCCTAATGCTGAATTTAATGCCTAAAGATGCTTTATTGAGGTTTCTGAATAGGAGATTGGTTTCCTGTTGCCCTCTGAAAAGGGGACAATGTATTTTAGAACAATGGCACTTACTACATATCAAGAAATGAAGAATAACACAAGGGGGAAAAATACTGTGCTGAAGGCAGGCAGTATTTAAAGAGACCTTTCTTAGCCCAACAAAATGAAAGGTTTTATCTCACATCCACTGTTATCAAGACTGTGGAAACCTTGCTTTTCATTTAAAAATAGTTACAGTAACTAAAAGAAAAGTTAAATTCATGTGATCTTAGTCATTTAAAAAGGTTCCTTAAACAAGGCATCTGTTTAAGTTTTGGCAAATAGATAAACAGCAGTTCTAAGCCACATTTCTTCAGTGTTACAACTTGCTGACATGAATACTACCGCTAGTCAGACACCTAAATTGAAAGACCCAAACAAAAGGTTTTGAAGACCTTTTTCAAACAAAGTAGATAAGGAAATAATTCACATTCTTCACACGCACTGGCCTGCCGATTCTAAAATACAGACCCCAAAATTTATTTTCATAAGAAAATATAGTGTGCACACAGATAGCACCATTAGATTCCTCTGTTTGTATATGCCGAGAGAAACATGAGGTTCGGTTCCCTCAAAGGAAGAACAAGGTAACAGGCCAACTTTTAATAGTATACTGAAAGTACCTGACTGCTAGATTCCTCCTCAGTATAACTAACTGCAGCCCCAATCCTGTGAATAAGTCCCAAGTGACTGAACAAGGCACAGAGAAAAACCAAACATCAAATCTGTCCCAAGCCTCACCACCAAGCAAATACACATGGCCAGACCCTGTCCTTCCCTGTAAAAACAAGTGAACAGAACACATAAAGGACTCAAATCTAATCAGTCACTACTAGTTTAGATTCGGATACTTAATGGTGTAAAACAAAACTGATTTACAGTATATCTAAGGCATCACGGTTTAATTAGTAACATCTCTCCGGGCAAGGGATTATCAAACATGTTTCAGTTGATTCAGTTTATAGCTGTCTAAATATGGGTGCTTGATTGGCTCACATCTTACTCATTAATGAAGTGTATGTCTGCAAGAGGAGAGGGAATATCTCCAGGAAGTACTAAACTCTTTCTGCTAGAAGACTGGCTCGCTACTTGAAATACACTCAAAGAAGTGGTTGTAAAGGCTGCTCCATTTTCAGTATTTATTTTTCCTCAGTGGATTCCATGATAACTTGCAAGTTAAGATAAGATTTTTCTAATTGTTTGCTCACATACTGATCTTGAATCTGTGAATTCTGGAAAGGGTCAGGCCTCCCCTGCTCGGCAAAACTCATTGCCAGTGATTTTCTAACATATGGATTCTCAAATATTTCAAAACATCAGTTTACCTTTCTATATCCGCACAGTCTCCACAGTGCTGACAATAGCAAAACCAAATAGTTTCCTTTGGCAGCAAACCTAAACAGATATAACCTGGAAGATATCCAAGAAACTGGTATTAGTGGCACCAGAGTACAGCTCTGATGGAATCTTCTAATCCTAGAAATGCTTCTGAACCTGCTGCTCAATGCATTTCTCATCCACCCTGTCAACATGGGAGCAATTAAAAAAAAATCTACTTGTTTTGTCAAAGGTTAGCACATTCCTTCTAGATATCAGGGTAAATGAAAACATTCTGCTTTCTAAATCTTCTGCCAGTGCTTCCCCTCCTCCTCAAAAAGCAAAAGTTATATGAAAGAGTTGAATGGGGAAAATATCTACAGCCTCAAGGAAAAAATAATTCTCTACCTGAAATACTGCTGCACAGTATTTATAGCCAGCTCCTGGAAGCAGAGCAGCTTGTGGATTAAATGGGGCCCTCAACTCCAGTCATACAGGTAACAATAATAGCATTTGCTTTCTCCATATTATTACTGGTGAATGCTAACATTTGTTAATGTGCAGCCTTGGGAAAGGTGTTTGAGAAACCTTCAGGAAGCAAAAGGTTTCCTTTCACCCCAGATCATGTACAACAAAGATGATAATACAAAAGTCAGATAACATCAAAAATGGTCTCTCTTGCCATCAGAAATATCAATGTTAGATGTTTATATGGGTATAAATATATGGGGGAAGTGAAAAGTCTCATGTTTTGGAGGTAATACCCAACCTATATAAAAGCAAGCATGGGGCGGGGGGGAATCTCCCTGCAATCATAGAAGAAAATTTCCACAGAAGCTACCTAGGGCCCCTAGGACTTGTGCCAGCCTCATAATTTGGGGCTTTCCTTTGGCACTCTTCCATCCCTATACCCATCGCCCACCATACAGTAAGCTCTCTGTATTTGATGTGCACCACTTCTAAACACTTCTCCTAGAACTGCTCTCATTTTGGTTTTGTTATGTGCTAAGGGATCTTTGTGAGTCATATGGCAGGAAGGAAGATTTAACCAAACTCCAAAAGCATAATGTCATCTTTAGATCATGCTCATTATAATTCATAAGTATTTCTCCACTTGACAGCTCTTTGGTTGTAGTTTCAATCTTACACTAGTTTTTACTTGAGAGACCATTTCAATTTTCCACATTGCTATTAAAGCCTGAGGCTAAGGTAAAAATCATTTGGGCTTCTTGAAAGGATCAATAATTTTATGTGCCATGAATTTTAGAATATGCAGCATCACTGACACAAATACCGTCCCTGCTCTGATAAATATAACACATCAAACAATGTCAGAGGTTTCCTCACAACATTTTAATTCGTTGAATAAACTAAATGTAATTCCACATGCAGAGAGCAGCATTAAATATAATGAAGACAAAAATGGCTTAAAATAAAGTTACTGTAAGACTGAGTGAATCCTTTGCCAAGTACAGTCATTTTCTCTGCATTCTGGCCCACATGAGACACTACACAGAGCTAGAAGGGCTAACGGTTTCACTACTTTTTTTTTTTCCCCATTGGCTTTTGCGGTGGTATAAAGTTCATTCGGCTTTCCCTGTCGCCCATCCAAGCAGTCAGGGATATCTGATCAAGTGCTCAGACATGCTGTACTCAAACAATTAGCTCAATAAATTATTCATTCAGCACCACGCAGAGCAAATTATATTTTAGGTGGACAGCATTTTTGCTCGCAGTTCACTCACTCACAAAACAAGCAAGAGACTGCAGAGAGAGCAAGGAAAGGAAAGGCTCTCTAATACAGAGCTGGTTTTCTCTCAATTTAAGGCTTCTAAAGAAATTGCTTACAGAGCACATTGGGGTTGACAAACTAAGTGCTACACAGTTGTATCTGCTTGTAGCCAAGAACATGTTACTTCGTTTAAGGTGCGCTGAAGCCTCTAACAGAAGCTGAATGGAGATGCACATATTTCTCAGGGAAAACGAGTTTTGAAGGAGCGTTAATCAGACCGCATAGCAAATATGTTTTTACATTAACGATTCTGTCATAGAGACACATCACAGAATCGGAGGCGTTTGGAAGGGGGAAAAACACAGCAATGATTGAGCCTCACGTTGCATTTTTTTCAAACATGCTCCATTCTTCACCCCTGCCTTCCCTACAACCATTTCCAATATAATTTAGGCTGCCTCATTAATTCCTAGTGCCTATAATTTCCAACCTTCATTTTTCCTTCTCCATCAGAGTTTCAGAGGAAACTCTAAAAATCAGCACACATGAAATGATCCTGTGAGCAGGTACAATGTATAAAACCAGAACAAACCAAACCTCAGATGCTGATGTGTTAGTATTTGGCATCTGCGCAGTCTGTTTCAACTAACAGTGCTCAGCAGAGCAGAGGGCACTCTTGCATTTGTATGTCCAGCTTTTACCACAATGAAAGGAGCTTCTCTAACCTAAAATACCGTATTAAAGAAAGTTGTTATGCAAACATCTGGAACTTGTCAAAGTTTTTTCTCCTATGTAAAACTTTTCCCCCTGTGAAATGTTGTTTTGTAATCAAAGGCTTTCACAGAAATACCAATATTAATTTAAGTTTAGTTAGAAAGACCTTAAGGAAAAAATCTCCAACTTCAACAGCAAAATATTTTGAAAAAATAGATGCTACAGCTCATCCCAAATGGAAACATTAAAGCTCTCCACAGATTCAAAAGCTCCATTTTTTTCCCATGTGGAGAGAAGGGAGGAGAAAGGAGAAATTATGAACATCTACCCAAAGCAGTTTTTCCTGGTTCACACAAGGAAGTTTGTTATTCTTTTCCCCTACCTTTTCCAGCCTGCTGAACAAGAAACAAGAGCTGAATTCCCACCCTTGCTGGAGGTTTCCCCATATACTGGAAGGGAAAACTACGCTTCTACTCTCAGCTCCAGAAGCACTTCCCCACCAGGATGCACGCCTCATTTTTTCCGCATCAGGAGGAGGCCAAGGGGCACAAACATGCAGGTGGCCAGAAGAGAAGTGCCCAGTGGGAGAGGGTAGGGTGTCAGCAATGTGAGACATGCAGGCCCTTGTCTGCACAGTTGTACCTAAGTTAGACTGGGGAGCAAGGACAAGAGGAGCAGTGACCCAGTTCTTCACCAGGTCAGATGCATGCAGGTGGTACTAATTTATGGTTATGGGCCACCTGGAGCCTCATTTAGTCCCCAGTTAATGACAATCCTACTGCCCCCCACCAGGTGTTTCAAGATGGTTATAAGTGTTCATTAAGCTAACTGACAGCTCCACTTCTCCCTATTGGTTTAGATGACATTTGTGAAGTAAAACATGAGATTAACTTAAGCCTCACACTTAAGTAATTTTTATAGTCTATGAAGGGAAATTGTCTCCAGTTCACCATTGCACAAGTCCAAGTAAACAGAGCCTGTCCCATGATTTGCGTTCCTCTGGCTGGGCATTTTTTTTGCCTCAGCTGTTCCTTTGCAGCAAGCCTAAATTATTGCTCCAGTTTTAAGAGACATACCTTTAATAACTCCCACATTTATTCTTCACTTACTGTGCTGCCACCCTTTCATCAGATCAGCCTTCTTTCATCATTGTTTCTGAGCTCATTATTCAACATTTAGCTGAACTGAACTGCATTTACCATTCATTAGGCATTTCCAAGCCAGAGGTGATCATATGTTCCAACAGTTCCTGAATTTCATTGTAGCTTGTTATGTGCTATGTTCCCATAGTTTAGAGGTATGTTTAAATTTGGCTTTGAATACCCTATTTGGGAGCAATTTGTATGAATAGCGCAAATTGCAAGACATGAAAGATAATGCAGAGTAGCAATAGGAATCTCTATATCATCACCTGATCAAGCCAGCATGCTTAAACAATACTGACAAATCTACAGCCACTTTGGTGATATAAGACTGAATTCACTATCTGATAAAAGGGAGTTGAGCCACTGCTATTAGCAAGCCAAGGGGCAAAGAGTCCTAGTATGATAATATGTATTACAGAGACACTAAAATAAATGTTAAAGAGTAGAGGAGGAAAAAATCTGCCTCCTTTCCTCAAGTTTTTCAATGGTACGTTTCCATTTGAATTGTAATTTTCATTTTTATATAAGTGGAAGCAAGTTTTGAAGTGAAAAACAATGATCAAGTCTTTCCTTCGTGCTTCTCTCTTTCTCTCCCTCCAAATGCAAAGACTCATTTTCTTTTTAAAATACTTCAGCTTTGAAAAAATTACAAAGATAAGAAATGGAAAAGGGGAGGGAGGGAAAGGAGGGAAAGAAAGGGGGAGGAGGCAGCCTGTTTGGCGCTTTGAACTAAAAATAAAATTAAATGAAAAACCTCTATTTGATTAATAATCAAACTCATTTCTCAGTAAGAAAAATTTTCATTCAAACTATCAAACCTTTGCATATGAAAATACTTCAAGACACACATTCTCCAGTGGGACTCTGCCTATTAGCAGAAATAATTCTTTCTCTGCAGCTTTTTCTCTGCATACATTCCCTCTGTTAATGACTTTCAGAGTCATGTCCCTATGAAAGGAAAAAATGGGATTTAAAACTATCTCCCCTTCTTTCATATCTCCAGTTACTTCTGCCTGAGATGCTTCTCAGCAAGAAATCACAAGTCTATATTTTTTTTTCAAATGACATTCAACTTTCACATCTGAAATTCACTCTTCTCCTCAGTTCCCTGATAGGATAAACATTGCTCATGAGCCCTTCTGCCATGGGTAACTTCAGCTCCAGCCATGGACTCTGAAAACAAGATCCTTTTATAGCATATCTCCTGAACCAACAGCTCCACATTTAATGCCAGCATTAGTTAATCTCTTTCTCCAGTCTCTCGGAGTCTTAGTTCAAGTTTCATATTGAAATACTGAAGACAGATGTTAAATAGCATATGGGAAAAAATATTCCAGGTTTCATACTGACTGCCTTCCATAATTCAGACAGCAAACAGCTGAGCTGCTCTGCAATTCCTTTTTGGCCAGCTGTCTTATTAGAAACAAAGTTCTGGAAATCCTGCCACCAGGCTGTTTTTTCCTTGCCAGAAATGCAAAGGAAGAAAGAAGCCATTACTGGCCAAGTATCTCACTTCTGAGTCATCCCTGACATGGTTTCTTTGTCAAGATGCAGGGACATGTACATGAACTACAGATACATAATACAGAAATGAAGACCAGAGGAAGCAAGGTCATCTTAGAAATGCTGCAAAAAAGCATGTTTCAAAGGAGGCTTTCTCAGAATAAAAGTTTATGGCAGCTACTTCACAGAGAGCAATTGAGAAGTATTCTCCAGTTCATCCTGCACCTGTTTTTTGATGACACACACACCATCAGAGGAGATGCTACAGTTAAAAGCAAAATGATGCAAGTGGATTTGTCTCATTGGCAGATGGGCATCTTGTGCTGCTCCCCATAGAGAATGCAAGGTAATGAGATTAGGGATGAAAAATAAGATACTGGATAAACCCAGAAAAGCAAGCATGAGAGGGACCCGAGGGTAGTTGCGGATCACTTCACTTAGGCCGTGTTTGCCAACAAGAACAAGCAAAGCAAGCCTTGGGATATTTATGACCAATATGTATGTGGATACAGCACAAGCAAGGGCTTTGGCACAGCATCTCAAAAATGCTGTTTCAGGGCTATGTCAGGGCTCTTGCTTGTTTTCAGATGTACTGTGTGTCAATGTGTCAGTGCAGACATGCATATGCATGTGAATATGCATTGGGTGTGCTTGTTTCCTACTGTATTTTCCGCTATTCTAGCACCCTACATTCCTGCAGACAGGAATGATGTGAATTTTTGAACATGATGGTTTAAACATTTATATTTGTTTTCCTTAATAGTTAACCTGAATTGCATTATAGGCAATTGTACATTTATCACCATTTATCATTAGCAGAAATTTGATTTACATATTCATGTTTATGATGGTAAATATTTTATGTTACACCAAATCTTTTTTCATACATAGGGCATATTTTAGAAAAGCAGCTAGTTACTTATCAAGAGAGTCAGAAAACATGTCCTATCCTGGGAAAAATTTAATCTTGAATGTTTGTTGTTTTTCCATTCACCTCTCCCTCCCCCCTAAAACAGAACATAAATGAAAATAACAGCAGTTTGCAAAATAAAACAGGGTTTTATTCAGATTATTGGAAAAGAAAAAGGGAAAGGAACCTGAAAATACTAATTGAATAACCGGAATAACTTTTACATTATGTCAAAACAGACCATGAAAAATCTTGTGTGGCTTCACTAAGTTAGCATTTTTGAGGGGGAAAAAATGTGATTAAAGCATTACTGAGCCACTCTCCTTACTTCTGAAGGGTATGTGGGAAGATCCAGCAGAAACCAGGGCATAGAGCAGGTTGGTAATTTGTACAAGCCCACACACAAAAATCTATCTTCCCTGTTTAATGGTATCTTTGTCCAGCTGGCTTACTAGATCCAGTAAATTAAAATCCTTATTACCACATAAGAAAACCATATAGTTCCCACAGAGAGGAAAAATCTGTAGGCAGCATAGTTACACCCTAAATATAACTGCAATGTCTTTTAAAACATTCCAATCCCTTGAATTTAAAATTTGTTATCTGAAATTTTTTCAGATGAAATACCAAATTTAACATGTCCCTCAAAGGGCCCACACTCTCTTCATGGTCTAGAAGCAAAAGAAGAGATGTAGACTTTTCTTCTCCAGAAAAAATGCATTATTTTCTATTATCTCTATACACATTTTAACCTTTTTTTGACTACAACCACCTGGAAGCTGCCACAACATATATATATACACACACATACAGCACAAATGTGTGCATATAGGTTGTTATACATGTGTATGGATACATATATAGGGTATTATCTATGTATTATCACTCAAAAGGGGGAACTGTCCCCGAATACCAGGCTGATTTTGGACCTCACTTCCAGAGCCAGATAAGTGATGGCTATAGCAATGGATGAGCTAGATTTAAGCAGATAGAGAGGGCTCTGCCATCTGTGAGCTGCTCATTTAGCCTGAAGACAAGAGAATCATAACCTGATCCACAGCTTCAGAGAAAATTATGTATTTTTCCATCTTCTAATAGGGACTTTCTGTGTGGAAGGTGATTTCCTGAAACCAGGATGACTGTTGGTGGTGTTTGTTATTATTGTATCAAAAGACGCTAAGGTTTCCTCTCTTTATGGAGTTTATGAAAACTCAGTGTAAGCCAACACTTCTCATCTTTTTGACCACCTCTAATAGAAGAGGGGCAGGACTGTATCTACAAGCACAACACAGAGGCATTGAGAAGTGCATTTATCGCAAAGGAAGTAGTAACAAGATTCAGACACAAAATGGACTGTGAAGAGTTAGAAGAGTCTACAGTACCAAGCCAAATTGGAGCACATGGAAGGAAAAGCCACTCACACTCTTGGTGGCCCTGCCTCCAAACTACTGGTCAGTCATCAAGGCAGAGGGCTGACCAGTCAGGGAGCACATGTCCTACATGGAGGTCCTTCTAGATCTATCCTTTCTTATTACCAGAAACAGCTCCTGAGCAGAAAGGGTTCAAAGGTGCAAGGGAGGAATTAGGTAGCTATGAACTCAAGACAGAGGATGAAACAAATAGCAAGGACCTGTCTTTGGTATTCTCAAAATGGGGCATAACTGGTACAAAGAGTTCATGCCCCACACTGCATAAAATTTTCTATGCATGAACTGTATGTTGGAAGAGGGCAAGTTTTATCATAGAATACTCCTTTAGCTCTTAAGGGCTTTGTGGTATTGCAGAGCATCAGGGCCTTGGCAGCCATCATTATACGAGAAATATTAAAAAGTCACAAATTAGAGAAATACTCTGAAAGGATGGTAGGCAAGAGTCAAATTCCTAATGACTCATCTTCAAAAAAATTAAAATGTCAAATTGAACAGAATATTGAAGCTATTCACCCTTAGAAAATGATTCTCCCCACAGAAAGAAAAGACTATAATGAACACAATAATAAAATATCAAAATAGGAATGAACGGATTTCATCAGGATTAATTGCTAGGACCAATTTAATCCCACTGTCTTCACAATTACTGAAATAAAAAGAACTGTGTTTCTTTAAAAGCAAGAACATATAAAATATTACCCTGCTCCATACCAAAACCAGAAATTATATACATATGTAAATTGTTAAAATGTTATGTATAGGTACATGCACGCACAGAAGTCAGCAGCAAAATCTGGACATAACTGTTCAAGATTAAATTTCAAATGTTCAATTTACAATAGGAAATTGTGAACCAAACAGTCCCCAGAATTCAGGAGCAGATTATTCTAAGGATCTGATACTTCATTTGAAATTTTGTCAGGCCTGAACATTCACCCAATGTCAAGGCGGAGGAACCAACATTTAGCCAATGCAAGAAAAAGTCAAACCCTCCTAAAAGGGGAAGAGAGAGAGTTTACTTTAAGTCAGCTATACACACATTTTAACATTGTGCCTATTATGGTTTGAAGTTAGACTTTCTCTTCCAGTTAAACCAATCTGGCTTCTGATACCGTGTACTGGAGAGTGGTGGTAAAGGGGATGAATTGAAATGAACATTTCTTATGCTCACTGAAGTCCCACGCAAGTGCGCTATCACGTCTTAGCTATATATTAAGAATTAAATCTTCTTGACTCAGTTGAAATATGTCTGCACTATAAAAACTGACTTCAATAGTCCTAATGAGACTCTGCAGTTATTTGCTTTTGAAAACTACAGAGGCAGATATTTAAATGTTAGATAAACAGAGCACTGGGAACAGAAACAACGTGACCTTAAAGATGAAAATAATTTCCCCAAAGATTCTTAGAAAAACATCAGAAGCACTCTCTTACTTGTTCTTTTATCAAAACTGACCAACCTTAGAAAACTATTCAGCCATTTCTAGAAGACATCCATCCAAGACAAATCCTTTATGGACCTGCAAAATACCAGTGCTCTTCTATATTCAGAAAGATCTTTTCTGTTATCTTACTTACTTGACAGACACTGGGCTCTATCAAGTTTCAGTATTTGAGGGACTCTGCTTTTAACCTAGTTGAGATGGTACCACAGCACCTACACAGTGAAGCCTGTCAGATCCCACCTCATTGCCAAGTCAGTGTAATTGAAGGGAAGAGAGGCTGTCCTGGCTGAGATGGGCTGGGGAGCTCTAGCAACAAAAAGAAATAAAGGACTAAGCTGGGGAAGAGGACCACAGAAAAAGCAGCCTTTGCTGATTCTATTGCTATCAGGAGGGGGAAGAGCGGAAACAGTAAATAATGCTGATGGGAAGGTCTAAACTCATGAAGCAGGTGGTCCCATCTCCCCCTCTTTCCTGTTTGTACCTCAGCATGTTCTACAGCAGCCACCAGTTTTCCAAGGCTCTGGCAGAGATAAAATAGACATCATTTATTATTCTAAATTTCCATTGAATCTCTTTTTAATTAAATCTTTTCTTCCCCTCAGGGAAGCTTAATCAAAAAACAACCCATCAAATTACTAAGTTAACAGAGGCAGATTCGCTATAAGCCTTGTTCATTTGCATAGCTGACTGTTGCTCTTTGTTTTAATCTTCTTGGTCACTTCAGTAAATGAAGCAAGGCTGTGTTACATGCTGTTTATTCAGAATACTTATGCTAAAATATAAGTACAAGACCAACTTATTATCAGTATACCTAAGAATATTCAAGGAAGGAATTATCTAGGAAAACTTTATTCATGGAATAAGATAATCATGTAGTTGCATTTGGCTTTAAAAAATACTAGTACTAGCCTCAGACTCTCTCTTTGGTACTCTGCTTCCTACAAGAATACTCCAATAAAAGAAATAACTTATTAACAAAGTACTTTAGAGTATCATGAATGGTTCCTACCTTCTTCCATACATTTCCTCTTAAAAGTAGGTTGAGGACATATACAAGAGCATGTTTTTACCATTGCCACTGTTTTCTAGTTGAAGCCTACAAAGGTTGTGGATACTGGAGAAAACATAAGCTTTGCTACTTGCAAAATTATAGCTGAGTGAGAGCAAGTTTCTCTTTTCTTACATTAGGGTTATTCCAAAAGACTATTCATTCCTTGAGGGTTGGAGTTACTAGTCCCCAAAGGCCAAGAGTCTGGCTATTCTCATGAAGCTAGCTATTTCATCGAAGCCGACACCAGCCAGGCACACACGTACAAATACACTGAAAAAGACAGCGGATGCATTTGTACATAGTTTTTGGAGCAGAGACTCTGCTGTTATCATCACTGGCATGAAGAGATCCCCCCCATTAGGGTGAAACCCTTGTGCTTCACACTTACAAACATGGAAAGCCCATTCCTATCCTGAAAGAGTCTAAATCAATTACTCTTCTCTGTGCATCTTGTGGAATAGAATAGACATTTCCAGCTGTGAACTGTTTTTCTCCATGCCTGAGCACTAAGTTAAGTGCCTGTCTTGGAATCTGCAAAGCTTAGTTCAAATGGGGGTTTTTAGATTTGCTCTAAATTGCCTTTGAGCTAAGACTATAGTTTTCCTTAACATAGGAAGCAAAAAGGAAAAAATTCTCTTGTGCAGTTCTGTTGGCTGTTTCAGGATGGCACTTTAGTCATACATATCTTGTTACCAATCTTTAACTTGATATGAATGCATTGTTTCCAGCAAGTGATTTTAGTTCAGCACCAGGCCTTCATAGCTTCTGTAGAGATGCAAGTTAGCTGCACCTACACAACACAGAAATGATTGGAAGGGCATACTGCTTGGGAAAAAAAGAAAAAAAAGGTTTACTGTCCTGGCTCAGAGCCAAACAGCCCATAGCTCTCACATTGAAGACTGTGCAATTATAGATTTACACAGAGATCCTAAAAGTTGCTGCATACAAACCCCCATGGAAGTCACCAGAGAGCCAGCACAGATCATAATGGTTTACAGGCTCTATTATTTGTTGATGCTGCAAGTACTCTGTCTTTTAAGACATGTGCTAACAGTATTATTGCTTATATCAAGTCAGTGCCTAGCATACTGGGCCCTTTCTCTGACCTCTGCTTTTAGGTGTAGTTTCTATACACTAAGAGATGAACATTTAAATATAATTAGATAAACAAGATAAAATGAAGTTCATAGCAATTAAACATACCTAATGACTCCCTAGAAAAACTAGAAAAAGTCAAGCATCAAACCCAGGCCTTTCAAATTTGAAGATCGTTCCTCTCTCCTAACGCCCACCCTTTCATCTAACACTTACAGGTTTTATGCTAATTTTCATATGCTACATTTTCAATGCAGAAGAAAACCAGATAACTATACATGTAATTGTGGTGTTCCCTTGTACAGTCTGTAAGGTGTTACAACACTGGTCTTGGTGCCTCTGCTAATTAGATGAAGTTTCAAATAATAGTCACTATAAATCAGATGTTACTAATGGTTTTAGGTTTTTCTCTTTTTTGTGGGAGGGGTGGGAAGGTCAGAGAGTGCAGGAGGAAAATCTGTTCCTTTATGGCTCTGACTCACTGTTTGCCAGTAATCAGAGAAAGGCTGGCAAATCAGGACTTCCTTATTTAAGGCATACAAGTCACTGACATCCAGACCCAAGCTCTTGGGAGACAATGACAGAATTGGCAGGCTTGGATCAAGCATACCAAAGCAAGTAAAACAGCATGGTTTTGCTATGAAGTGGGATGAGTCACAGAGGTTGGTAGCTCCTTCCACAAGCAAGCAGACAATGTGGATAATGATTGGTCCATGATTTAGTGAGCAGACCTTAAGTTTTTCTATTTACTCTGCAGAGGTCTCAAGAAAGGCTGCTTCTTTCATACAGGCTGACCTTGCCCAAAGCCAACTGCCCTTCCAGAGCAAAAGTACAGACGAAAAGCACATCTCTATTGCTTGTCTGAAAAAAGTTTGGGCTTTTGTAAACACTCACTGATGAATGTGGGTGTGTAAAGAAGATTGTAATCCAAACTCATGAGGCAGTAAATACGTTACTTCAGCTGATGTGCAGCCTCTCTGAAGGCTGCCCCAGGGAACAGTACCAGCTACAGACTTCAAGAGGAGAAGAGTTTATAATTTGCAAACAAACCTGATGTTATGGTTAAAGTGTCTAATGTTATAGTCCCTTAAGGGAAATTTGGTGCTCACGAATGTGACTAACCATACTAGTCTTCAGCCCAATTCAGTTCTTTCTTCTTCCCCTCAATTCCTGGCTCCAGCCCATACACTTCTTTTGAATGACACAATCAACTCAAATCCTTTGATGGCTTTCTTAGAGCACAGAAGTCATAAGCAGTTCTCCACCAGGAAACTGGGGCAGAAGACAAGAATGTCTCAGAAACCTACTGTCCTGTAAAGGCTTAACACATGCTAGTGATGTTTATGAAGAAAGTGAGACCAACAGAGCCTGTAACAAGGAAATGACCAATGTGATGCATTTCTTTGGGGCAAGGAGGTAGAAAGGGGAAAAGTGTATTTAATTTTTTTTAAAAAAAATCTATGCAGCCTTTTCTATATAGTCATGAGCAACTTCATGCACCTAACAAAAAACTACCTGTATGGTTTCTAGACTGGAACAAGCTTGCATCTGTCTACCCAGAAGCATTTAGCAATGTGAGCTCACACCTTCCTGGAAGATAGACAACTACAGATACCCTTAGGCTAGCAGCTTTTCAGAACATTTACAATGTTTTCTATAATGTTTGTACAAAAATGACTATCACAATGGAATCCTACTTGTTATTGCAGCTAGTATTCACCTTGGCTTAACATAAGACTGGGAATACACATCAAATAAAATGCAAGAAGGTATATATGCACCTTTAAATTATATTGTCAATAAGTTGGAAACAAAGTTGGCATAGACTTTAACAAAACAGCAGACCAGTGCACTTTCAGATGATGTACTCAAAAAAAAGCAGCAACCATAGGAAAATGAATAATTCTTTATATGGACAAGTAGAAACATCTTGTATTGCTCATATTGCCAGACAGGCTTTTTTAAAAAAAATAAAACTTCACAGGAGAGCATTACCAAGGATTTATACACTGGAGAAACTGACTTCTGAGGAAAAGAAGATCTGAAATTCAAGCAAAAGTCATTCCATTGATTTTTCAGGGAGTTCAGACCAGGTCCTGGATCAACTAAATCTGTGCAAGAATTCAGTGAATAACTGTCCGAGAATAATGAGAATTAATATTACATACAAGATGAGCTTCACACGTAAGAAGCAGAGCTGAGAAAAGGGAATTTGATAATCTGTAAATATTTGAATGCTGCAAGCTATATCTGATTGAAATTCATCAAATTTTCAGAGACTGTTTGGAAAAGAAAATGAGAAATGCCATAACTGCTTAATCTTGCTAGGGGTTGCTGATGGAGGTTCATCTTTCAAATTAAAATGCAAACTGTTTTGATACAGAATTAAAACCAAAAACAACAAAATGCCACAAACCAATGGCTCTGAATTTCTGGGGGCCTGGCAGGAAGACAGCCAAAGGCCCTGTCCTTCCTGTGTAAGGTGTCTCTTCTGTGTTCCCTTCTCCCCGCTGCTCCGTTCAGAATCCACAAAACCATTGCACAAAACTCAGGGCAGCCTAGTGGCAAGGTGCTCACCCAGAATTCAACTTAGATAAGTTCATATTCTGCTTTTTTTTTCCCCAGAGTCTTCCTAGGTAGCTTCAGAGAAGCCACCAGGCTTCTCCAAAACTCTTACCTCTGCAGACACACAGTTGCTCCCTCTCCTCTTGACATGCCTGTCCAGAAGCAGATGGATGGACTTCTACCATCATACATGCTCCAGAGCATGTGCTCTGGCTAGAAGGTTCACTGTGGGCATCTTCAGGCACTTAGAGACCATAAGATGACCATGACACTTCCAGCCAGTAAAAAGCCATTACCATTTCTCAGAGAGTCAGGATGTCCCCAGGATTATTTAGAGTAGCAGCCTACTAGAAGTGCTCCCAAGGCCAGCTTTAGAGGACCATATCATGCAAATAGAAACTCTCTCTCCATTTTGCCTATTTTCATTGGTTTTAGCTCACCCTCTGCCTTTAGCACTGTGGAGAATGAGTGCTCCTTAACTTGTTATCCTGTGGGGCAGACATTTCTCATCCTCTATTAAATATTTAGACCTTCATACAGCAAGTAATCCTGCTAACTTGTTTGACTTAAATTATACCCCATTGGCAAATCAAATTAGAGAAGATTTGAGTAAATCTACCTCTTAAAACAAAAGCTGATTTTCTCCACGTTCAGCCATTTGTGGGATTAACTTTTCTAATGGGTTCTTATGTGCACAGTGTTTTTGTTTTCATGGATACTAGAAGAGAATGAATTATTCATTGTGGGGGGGAAGTCTACAACATCCATTTTCATGGTATATTTAGTCCCTTTTGTCCTATTCATAAATCAATCCTGATTACTACAAATGCATGTGTTATTCCTAACAGTTCACTGATGATTCATTTGGACCATTAATTCAGACTTCAAGTGCATTAGGAAGCTGCCACTAGTAATGGGGAAACTGGAAGGAGATCCTCTGTGGCCATCCCCCTCTCCCTGCAAGAAACAGGCCCATCTCCTGCTCCTTTCCTTATGCATAATAATATAGAAACACCAGATACTCTCCAATAACAAAACGCCATTTCCCTTCCCACTCCAGTATTAAACTTGCATGGAGAGAAGGAAAACAGCCTTATTAATGCTCAGTGGGTTGCTTTTATGACCTAGAAGGAGGATGGAGAGCAATGGCTCATAGCACCTACATCGGAAGTAAGGGCAATTTAGGCCCCAACATACAGAGAGATTACTGAACTACTACAGGAATGACTACAACCATGTCACCACTGAAACAGATCACAAGGTATCTGTCTGTTCCTGGACTGACGACAAGCTGTCGTCATCAAAGGACAGTTGTCATTGAGGAACAATGCCTCATCATTTACAGCAGAATTAAATGGAACTTGCCAATTCTGATCCAAGCAGTACAACATTTATCAGCCTATTGCCCAGCTGGGAACAAAGAGGATTTCCCCCATTTTAAAATTATTATTTATTACTGTATTGGCAACACAGTGCACTGAATACTTTCAGAGGAAAAATTTATGCTCCAGAATTCCTAAGGGCCAACACGCAATACTTCAATACACACAATAAAACTGAGAATGAAAATGGACTTATTTCCTTTCCAGTCCAATTCCTACAGTGCCACAATGGTTAATATTGAATACCATTCCGTTTCATGCTTTGTAGCTTTATGCTAAACTCTAATTACTGATGTCAAAAATAAAAGTGCTTCCCAAAATGATACCATAGTTATTCTACAGTTCCCACTGCTGTGGGTGTTACTGAACATTTGAGTACTCTGGGGTACAGTGCATCCCACTGCAATGCTCAGCTCTTTTATGCCATAAAGATCACACAGGCAATTAACAATTTGGAAAAGAGTGCATTAATATCAGCCACTAAACTCTAATAGTCTAGAATGACACTAAATGAGCAGTTTTAAAGCTTTTCCTTGTTATTGCTATTATGAATCCATATAGTAGTGATGCTCATTAAGAATACCCCTAACCTCAAGCTTGGAGTTACATTGCCCCGCGTGGAAATGGCATTGGCACATTATAAGCTAATCAGCAGTGTAATGTGTTTGATGTTGACCACAACAGGAGAAAGTCAGAGAGGCTGTTGCCAGCCAACTTCTTCCAGTGCCTATATCTGACTTACACCCAGTCCTTATAGTCAGAAATCTGGACTTCTCTGGCCCAATGCAAATAAACCATCCCAATCCCAGAGCTAGAACAACCTCCAGATTTTGAATCACAATGATGCTGATGAATGTTCTTTTAAACTTAATTACCCATGTAATCATGATTCCTGAGAAAACAGAAATCATTCAATTTCTGCTGTCCAAAGCCAGTATCAGTTAGACTCAGACTGAGGGAAAAATCCTCTGGAAAAGCCATTTGTACTAAGTTCACTGGAAACCCCCTCCCTGTCCCTGATACACTGCCACACTCGACTGACCCCAAGCCAGAAGCCTCTGATTTGACATCTGCATAGGATGAAGACAACAAATGACACAGATAACTTTCTTCTGAAGCAGCAGCAGTGTAAGGCCCAGATGCTGTCTTTGCCTCCTCAATCATTTCTTAATATCTTTTCCTAACACTAAAGCCCTTGCTGATCCAGGAGAGGGTCTCCCAAATTACATATCTAGTCTCTCAAGAGGACTAAAACAAGCATTTTCCTCTTCCAAAATGATTGCCCCAGCCAACTTCTGTCATAGAAAAATTTCTCTCTCAAGGATGCCCATGAGAGCATCACATCCTGGTATTGTGGGTTATTTGACATCTGTGCAAGTTCAGAGCCCTGGGGCTGCACTAGATCACAGAGAAGTTAAACAGCAAAGGCTTTATTATGATAGCAAAACACTGGATAAAATAAAAGCTACTAACACTTATGTACTAGCTTATAGACCAAGACTATCTGAGCTCTATCTTTTTTGCTGGTAAAACACTACAACTGAACATTCAAAATCAATTCTGCAGGTTTTTGATTCACTGATTATGAAGAAATACAATGTTAATTGTTGAAGCAACTCTAATACCTGGTTACTATTTTAACTAGAGAATGCAGACTGGCACTGTTTTATCCAGATCCTGTGCTGATAATCTGAGCATGAGCTTCTGTAAGAAAAGGACCAAGTTATCCAAGTCCTAACATATGTCTATAGCATAGATAAATGGATAGCATTATGCAGAGGCAAAATGCAACTAGAAAGATGGTTTTTCCTCTCCTTCTGGCATACAGATCAGGCAAGATCCTTTATGACATTTACAAATGGCTACACTCTTCCTTTTGCTAAATTTCTTTATTTGTGGAGCAAATACCAGCTAAGAAACAAAATATCTACTGCTTATCTGTCTACAAGGGCAATTGTCTTACTACACTATTAACTCCCTTTTTTTATCCATTCTATTAAGCAGGTTTTTTTAATTAAAAATAAAACAAAACAATGTTTTGACATTTCTTCCTCCCCTTCTGATTCTATATTGCATTGTTCTCATTTATAACTGATCAGTTCTGCTGATCTAGTGAGCAGATGGCATTATCAGCCCACAAGAATCTGCACAGGGCAATTAGAAAATACAGAGACAAGATTAATACAAGGAAATTAATTACCAGTGATATCAGTCCAGCACTCTGTACAAAAATTCTCTCATTTTTCTGACTCTGTAGAGACATGCTAATAACTACTGATGCGTCCTGCTTTACTGATGCATTCAGAGCCTCCAAGAAATGCCCGTAATTATACAGCTTTGTTATACATCAGGGTTACACTATTCTCTCCCCTCTTTCTTGGTCTGAGAGAGTTTAAGATAAGGCTGAACAAAATGGTCCATGTCCCCTGAAGATGCTTTAACAGACAAAGAAAATGTTCATGTAAATCCAACTTCTGTTTTCTCTTCTGTACCCTTCTTTTCTGAGTACACTCAGAAGAGATTATATCCAGTGAGGACCACATCCTACAAACACCATGCAAATGTGCCCCTCATATCAATAAAATGGCAACAGTCTGAAAAAGCAAATCTTACAGGATCAGAGTATCTTTCCCTCAACAATCCTGTCAGTCAAAAAACCCCAGCCATGTCAGGTCATTTTGAAAAGAAACCAGGTTACCTGGTGCTTTGCACAAACAGCTCTCACCCTCAAATGCCTGGTAGGACACCAAAGGCTGGTAGGTTAAGGAAAGGCAGATGCCTCAGGGAATCTGTCATGGGTGATCCCGGAAGGTACATCTGCAGATTTGTATTCTTCCCATTATCTTTTCCAGAGGTCTTTTTTTTTTTTTTTGGGGGGGGGGGGGAGTAAAATTCATATTTGTTAAGCAAACTGAAACCTGTCGCATCTACTGAAAAAATGCATTTGGGGGCTAAAAATAAACGCATGCCATCCCACACTTCCACTGCCTTGGGATTCTCATTCATTTCCCCATTCAGCTATCTGGACTCCATCTGCCTCAAATACCATCAGAAAAGGGGGAGGGTGGGGAGGAGGAAGCAGGTGGTAATCCATGGATTTAGAAACAACTACGTATAGCAAAGCAAACATGATCTAACTATTGAGCAGGGGACATGATCTCACCATATGAGATCAACTCAATTGACCCCAAGGGAGTTATTTTCATACTTAAGCGCAAAATCAGTGTCAGAATCTACCTCCAGGCTTGCTTGTGATACACTGCCTCAGTTTCCCACTGGTAAGACTGCGATTCTGGCAGTACTGAACGCTCACCAGTCCCACACATGCTGGGGAGCTGGCAGAAGCTGGTACTTGCCATGTGCTGGGAAAGCTCCGCAAGTGTGTTGTTCTACCCAGAAGCACCATATTTTCCACTTGAAGTCTATAGTTTGTACAACTGTACCAAGCACATTTGGAAACAATTTGTTCTTGCTGTTGATTTATATGAAAAATTCCACTGCATTTGCATGACATTAAGAGCAAAAAAAAAAAAAAGAAAAAAAGAAAAAACTGTCCAAGCAGACAATATATTTGATACTGAGATAATAACCCTGGATAGATTCCTGCGGGCTGCTAATGCCATCTGCCTAGTGGATGCAGAATCCAAAGACGTTTGTAGTCCATTTTAAGTCTGTCTAAGACCAACTCAAAGCCAAGGACTGCTGAGTCAAACTGTCTGATTGATCAATAATGAGACGTGCAAGAAGGAGGCACTGATCAGCAATAGGTCCCTCAGACCTTGCTGTGGCAGCAATCTCATTCACAGCCTCTCTCAGGAAATCTCATTATCCCATATTATTTCTTCCACTGGTACATTGGGAGGCATAAAAAAAGCTAACATTTGGGTATGGTTCCCCCCACATGGAGCTAAGAGGAGGAAAGCATGTCTGAACATCCATCTTTTGTAAAGAAATATTTAGCTACTGGAGCCAGCAGAAGAACCAGGAGTGTGAGCCCGAGCCACTTTACTCAGCCTGCAAGCAAATGAACTGCAGCCTACGACCTGAAGATCAATATTCTACCCGTATCAGCAGATGTCTTCAAAACTTAGCATTTCTGACCACACAGACAGAAAGGTCACTGTTTAACAGACCTCCTGCTTTTACCGCTGCTGACCAAGGTCTCATTTGCGCTGTCACAAGTCCCAAGTAAACCTATTGATCTCAATAGCCTCAAGCGTTCAGAGTCAAGTTTTCTGCTGTACGTTTACACTTAGGCTTGTCTGACTCTTGCACTGTTACTGCCAATTCAAATCACTGTAAAGAATGACTAAAATCAGTCAATACCTATTGCCTAAAAAAGTCATCTTCTCCAATAAAATGCATGTTTTTTCAAATACATATCAATTTTTTCTACATGATTTTGAAATATAGATACAAACACTACCTGCAGTAAGTCTTTAACTGCTCAGTTAAAAGCACAAAGAAGTCTCCTGTAAGGCCAGATCTAAATCCACTGCAGAATAGTAAATCATGTATTATATAATTCAATAGAAGTCCAAAAGAAGATCTATTTCTATGACACCTTGAATTTTTGCGGCTTTGACTGACAGTCAAGACCAGGTTTAACTGAAAGGTTTGAGCATCATAATCAGACAATAAACACTGGTGAACCAGGTACAGTGATTCTGTGGGGGGAAGGAGGTCATACTCAGCAGTGGAAACATGCCACCGTTTCTGAAAAGCTTTTGCAATGGGAGTTAGAAGCTGCCAGTTCTCCAGAAGTGTTTTAATCTGCTACATCTTTCTGGCCATACAAGAAAAGTCAGTGAAGCAAGATTTAAATAAAAGAGGGAGCAGAACATGCAAAATAACAATGTCAACAAAATCTTAAGATGCACAGCACCAAAGCAAGGACCCCCGAGCAGGAACGCTCCTGCTTCGTGAATACCTCATGGATGTAGACTAGCCCCGTACTGCTATGTCAGCATGGGGGAGCAGCATAAGCTTGTTTTTCTTTCCACATTTCAATTTCCACACACACACACACAAAAAGCAAAAAGAGAAATGTGTTCAACAACTGGCAATGTAGACTTACCGAAGCTACTAATGTTTCCAGATCACAGAAAATGCTGCTAAAGGGCAACTAATTTGTTATACAGCAAGGCTTTGTGTCTCCCTCTCTACCTGATGACTGTAGAAATTTCAGTCCAGATATCATATGCAACCCATTTCCAGTATTAGGTACGTGTCTATTTATTCTTTTTCTAATAATTAGTATCCTGGGGAGAAATCCTGTTGCCACTCTAGTTACCTAATGTAATAAACCATTGCAAAAAGCAAAGTGGGAGGAATTTATGTGTTTTATTAGCAGTTAGTAATTTTGATCTAATGATATCTACTGACCCCTAGTCTATAGCTACTTCAAAGCAGATTCTTTAGCAATTCTTTGTTTAATTAAAAACTATACCAAAGAAGAAATCAGAATCAAATATCTCGGTGGCAGGGAAGGTTTTTATTTGCTTGGGATTTTCCTATTACAGAAATTAAATAAATGGAGAATCTTTTTAAAGTTTCCTAATTTAAGAGCAGGAAAAAAAGTTACCTATGTTAACTCCAAATTAGATATTAGGATGAAAAAATAAAGCTGTATTCTTCCTCCCAAACACTCCTTTTCCACTAGAAATACTGTCCCCAATTCCCTTCTCATTTGCAGAACTTGTCAGAAACAAGCCTGCTGAAGCCATTGCAATTATACCAGGATAAACATCTGAACAAGACATTTGGCCAGACCATTCAAATCACAGCATAGAAGTAATGCTTTTCCATTTGCACTTTGGTTTTCAAATAAAAGCTCCTCAGTTCCTGACAGCAGCCTGGGCTGAGGGCTCCCATTTGGGAACTCCTCCTTTTGGAAAGTTTATCAGGGATCTGGAAGCTCAGTACTGAAAGCAAGGGCACTTTTACATAGCTGGTTTACTATGGACTTCAGGGTACTAATGCTAGGCACATAACATTCAACATTTTGACCCATATATAAGATTTCCTTCTCAGTCCAAGACCAAGTAAGGAAGCAGAGCTTCCCTCAGCTCCCACATACAGAGATGATTTATTTAAGAAGGTGATGAATTTTCATACTGGATGCAATTATTGAGATCTGTGTGCACACACAGATCTCCTCACATCCAAACCTAACGAGGTTTCTAGGGAACTTGTAGCTATTACAGATTCACAGGCTCCTTTGCTTCGCTCCTGGGAAAGCACTTACAGCTGATTCCATGCTAATTCATTGCTCAATGAATAAGTAAAATCTGTACAATATAATAAAACCATTGATCATTATGCTTTAAAAAGACCGACTCCTAAATATTTAGGAAGCAGTGTGTATTCAGTGGAAATGTTTATTGGCACTGGGAAATTAAACTGTCACCCATGAAATAGTAAAACTCATTAATGCAGAGTTTCTTTTTAAGTGTTAGGAATTAAGTTTATTACTGCATCAGTAATGGCAAGCCTCAGTCTTAAATCGCCTGCCACTTAGTATTCGTGAGCATTATTAAAACATATTAACCAAAATTTAATTAAGTGAAATTTAAAGGGGGAAAAAAAGCGGCGCGTCCCCGCCAGTGCTGCAGCTCTCAAGAGCAATTAAGGAGCAGGACGGAGGGGCGGGCAGGGACACCCCCCACCACCACCCCCACCACCCCCCGCCCCGGCCCCGCTGCCCCCGCCGCGCCGTCGGCGGGACAACAGCGCCCTCTGGCGGCCGCGCCGCGCCCCGCGGAGCCCCGCGGAGCCGCCCGCTCCCGCGCGAGGGCGGCCGCGCCCCGCGCCGCAGTGGGGCCCATCGTGGCCGGTTTCTCCCCCTTTCCTCCTCCCGACCCCGGGGCTCGCCGGCGCCGAAGGTCCGCGGTCCGCGCCGACGGGTCGCGCAAGCCAAAGCGCCCGCGGAGCTGCTGCCTTTCGGCCGTGACGCTGCAAAGCGCAGCGGCGCGGGCGGCTCCGGCTCGCGGGGACGGAGCCGGCCGGCAGCAGCGCTGGGGAAACTTGGGGGGAGCAGCCCGGTGGGGGCGGCCGCGGCGGCGAGCGGGGCTCCCCGAGGGGGCGGCGGACGCGCCCCGCTGCGGCTGCACCGGGCCCGGCCGGCAGCGCGCACTGGCGGCCGCTGAACCGGCGGCGACCGCGAAACGCGGCCGCGGGAAGGACCGAGGGGAGCGGCGAGCGGCTCGCTGCGGGCTCCGGCACCCGCGTCCGCACAGGCAGGACGGCGGCGAGCGGTCCCTCCACCCGGCCGCAACTTTGCATTTCTAAGCTCGATCGGCAAACCGGAGCCGGGCTAACTTTCTTAGAGGTCATGCTGCAATAAGCCCCTTTTTCCAAGGAGTTTTTCCTCCCTTCCTCACGCCGCCCCCGCACCCCGAAACCACCCCCGGGCAACTCCGCGCACTGCCGCTACTCACAATTCGTCGCGGTTAATCCCAGGTGCCCGAAACTGAAGAGCAGCAGCGTGAAAACCCCGAGGGCTCGGGCATCCATCTTCAGCCCCGGGCGAGGACGGCAGCCGCCCGCCCGCCGCCGCGCGTCCCGCTCGCCGAGCGCCCCGCAGCCCCCGTGCGCTCCCGCGGCCGCCGCTCATCTACTCCATGCGGCATCCAGGCGCTCCGGGCACCCGCCTCCACCGCGGCGCTCGCAGGAGCCGCCCGAGCCGCTGCCCCGGCTCCCGCCGCGCAAACGCTCCTCGCCGGCTGCGGCGGGGACCAGGCAGCCGGCGCTGGACACCTCCTTATAGGCGAGAGCGCGCTGCTCTCCACCTCCTCCCAGCCCCTGCAAGTCACTCCTCCTCGCCTCCCAGGGAGGATCCTCATTGCAATCTTCACGCGTTGTTGATAAGCATCAGAGTCACGGAGTAAATCAGCTGCCTGGAGAAAAAACATCTTTTTTTTCCCCCCCCCCCTTTTCTCTTTTTCCTTCCCCCTCTGGTTACCGCTGTCGCTGGAACAGTTTGCGGCGCCCTCAGCTCAGTTGCTTGTTTGCTCACACGCAAAAACACCTCTCGCGGAAAGCGCCGCGCCGGCTCCGCGGGGCCCCGCGCAGAGGGGGCCGGACGCTGCGGGGCGGCTCCGGCCCGGATCTGGGCCCGTCTCGGTGGGTGCCGTCCCGGCCCGAGGAGCCCCGGAGGGTGGCAGCCCCCGCAGAGCGAAGCGAAACGAAGCCGAGCCGAGCCGAGCCGAGCTGGCTGCAGGCACCAGCAGCCTCTAGGGCTGGGCAGACCCAGCTCCTGGACCCTAAAAAACCCCACTGGCAAACCCAGGTTTTGTAATTAATTGACTGATTGACTGATTGATTACTGCACTGCTCAGCAGCTGCAAAGGCCGTGGTTATCTTCCAGAGGTGGCAAAGGAAAGCAGAGTTTGAAAGCATCGCTCTGAGCACGGGCAGCTGGAGAGCATTTGAGTTAGCATCAGGCACGGCTCCTAGTGATGCCCCACACTCCCGCTAACGTGAAAGGCAGACGTCCTTTCCAGAGCTTCGGCTTAAATCACAGTTAAGAGCTGCCCTTGTTGCTTTGCTGTGGCGTCACCCTGCATCAGTCAAGCGCTGTATCACAGTCAGGTCAAAATTGCATGAGTGATTCCCCTTTAATCTGCGAGGAGAACATACGTGGGCCATTAGAGCCTTTACTGGGAGAAGGTCGCTGGTCCTCAGCCACAGCCCCTCTCGAAGGTGGGGAACAGACCGCTCGCGACAGCCATCCTGCCTTGCCAACACAGAGCGGAGGTTTAAATTGCTGCCATGCTGCAAGCCTCCGAGTAAAGCAAGGAGGGTGGAGGAAAGACACTGTGCTTAGCGATTAGATACTGCATCAAAGCGAGAAGGTGTCACAGGGACACCAGAAGCAAGGCTCCTAGCTTTGAAGGAGTAGTCAGCTCGGAAAGCAAAAGCCAACATTTAAAACATGAAAATTATTTCACCTTCTGTTGTTACAAGTGACACAAGGTTAGATAGAAAGTAGAGCTGCCTTGCACAGAGTCTTTAGGGCCAGAGTCAATAAAGGATTTAGTCGCACAAAACTGAGGCTTGGGAGGAACTTAGAAGCCTAATGAGATATTTAAGTCTGTCTTTTTTGGTTTTCAGTGCCTCTGCACATACTGAGTTTTTATCTTTGCTCATCCAAAGACCCAATCCAGTTGCTCTGTGCTTCGCTTACATCTGAGCCCATGGTGACTTCAGAAACCAGGGCTGGGAGGCAGCCCGGGGATAACACATCTCCGTGTAGGCGTCTGCTTTTCCGCTCCAGTCGTACAGCTTGCGGGGCTGGAGGAGGATTCAGCTCATCGCCCCGCAGATGTTCGTGTGGGGGCACAGACACCATCTCCTCCGAGAGGGCCCAGTTTGGAAGGCGGTGAGCTCCGCGGATGGGGTGGGAGAGGTCCCCCTTCATGTTTTCTCGCCCCACTCAGAAACCTTATCTTCTCCTCAAGTCGTACAGATCACCTACAAGAGTCCAGCCCAGAAACCTGGCACTATTTTCCTTCACTGGATTAGGCCATAAAGCCTGGATATTGCAAAAATTCAATTATTAACTTGACTTTTTCAGGTGAGAAACCTCACTTTAGAAGTACTAGCAGTAAAACTTCCTGAGCTACCACTTGAGTGAAGTTAAGCAGAAGAATGTATCAGAAAGCTTAAAGCCTGCGTGGATTTTCTCTGAGACATACTTATCTTTGACACAGCCACAACTTTGCAGCAGTTTTTCCTGAAATTAGGAGAGGAATTCAGGGAAAGAGTAAATGCATTTTTTTGCACGTTTTCCTTTTTAAAAAAAAGAAATAAAGTGAAATGGACTGTTTTTCAAATATTTTTCAGTGTCTCTTTAAACTATCTGGCAGAATGGTACACTTTTTAACTGACTCACTGAACTAATTAGTGGTTTGTTTATAGGAAAGCAGATGTGGAAATGAGCTGTGCAGACTAATTAAAAGCTATCAGTAAATATAGGCCCAATCCTGAGATGCATCCTAGTGGTCACTAATCTGGATATCACTGCAAGAGCTGGACTTCAGTTTCCAAGTCACACCTGCAGTGTGCCGCTTTGTAGGAGGCACCCCACTTCCATAACCTCTTCTGTGTTGTAAACCCAGGCAGGTGTTTTAAGATTTGTGCTTGTTTGGGTGCACAAACACTACAGCTGAGGAGTTATGGCTGCAGTGGAGGGCTACGCAGCTGTTCTTTGCAGGAAATTATGTAAATAAAGCCATGTTTAAAGGGCTTTTTGCCAGCAAGATTTTTATTAGAGCATATTTATTAATCACTATTAAAGCTGCTCAGACAAAAAAAGTGCATCTCATCCTCAGCCACAGAGCTGGGTACCGGGATTCTGGGAGAGCTCAGTCGCTGATTTAGTTTTGGTGTATCTGGATTTTGTTCAAAACGACTGTGGTGGTTGCCGCTGAGTGCACCGCGAGGCTCTCCCTGGCAGCGAGCGAAGGCCTTGTTCATCATATAGTGATAACTCCTTCCTACCTCTCCCCTTGGCTGCAGCACATGTTTTCTCCTCCTCAGTGAAGGCAAAGCTGACCTTAAAAGCTGAGACCCCGAGACTAAATTTCAAATCCTGCCTCTTCTTTGGCATGCTTCCCTTGCAGCCTTTAGCCAGTCGCCCTGTGCCCACTCCTTGCGTTAAGCAAGGGGAAGGGCTCTACCTCCCCTCACACCGATGGTTGGAGGAGAAATGCTCTCGTGTCTGGCACGGGTTCGGAGCTTGCAGTCATGGTGATCCCATGAGCACCTCTACAACTTCAGAGGTAATACAGATCATAATTAGATCAGCTGGGACTGTATAGAAAGGATCCATTATTTCTGGGTGAGAAAACCTAACATGGGCATCGAATTTCCCTCCTCACCAAAGGCAGCTGGGTGTCCATATTAATGCAGCGCAGGACACAAGCAGTGTAAGACCTGCGTGATGTGACTCTCATACAAGCAGCATGAGACCACTAGCTGTTCTTACCACTGTGTTATCAGTGCAAATAATGAATTGCTGAAATTCAGCATCTGAGTTTTCAGCCTCAATACCCTATCCAAGTTTGTGCTGCTAGTCTGGAACCTTATTATTTGAGCAAAAAGCAACCATTCATGAAAATGAGATGAGATAATATGAATAGCAGAGCAACAGAAGGACATGAAGGCATAAGAAAAAGCCTTGTGGCTACCACAAGGGAAATAAGGGTATGCATTTTTGAAGGAGAAAGCTCTCTTATTTAAATGTTTGTCTGAGAAGGTAAGTTTATCTGTGATCAGATAAACTTGTTTGCTTTCCTAGAATCAGTAAAGAGCATTAGTAGTGCTATAACCCATGTTCAGTTTGCCACTTGAAGCAATAACAGTTTAGCCTGTGAATTCAATCAATCCAGCTGTTTGGGTAATTACAGCTGGAAGCTTTGTGTCTGACCCCAACCGTATAGCATGCAGGCTAGGAAAACAGCGTCATGTACATGAATTTTGGAGGGTACATACTCCCACAAACTTGATCTTATGTGGATTTTGGATTACGTATTGCTTTTTCCTATTGATAACTAGGAACATATCTAACAAACATCACATTTCCGGTAAAAAAACTAAAGCTCAGTTTTTCTTTTTCCCTTAGACTCCGTATAAAAAGAAGGGACTCTTTCATTAAAGAGAGTATGTATGTGGGGAGCTCTCATAAAGCACATTGACCTCAACCAGGTGAGAGCAACAGCAGCGGCTCATTATCCTGGGATCGCTCCACAGCATACACAAGTCTGGAGGATAAGAAAATTTAATGATCTCCTGGGATAATCTGATGGCCAGTAGCATTTTTGTTAGGCCTGCTGAGATTAGGGTAAAAGAAATCAGATGTCAAGCTGTGCAGTGATTATTGGAAGACAAAGAACTAAAATCACCTCTTCTCCCACATTATTTTACCACTGCCTTCTGGTATTATGGCTTTTCATTGCATTATCTGGTCTGCCTATTAAGGCACATGCATCAGTCATGGCTAGGTATGGCTGCCAGACTTAACAGGTCAGTAACCTCACCAAACAGTAGTATACATGGCTATGGCTACAGATTGCCTAAGGATTTCAATAGGCCTTGCACGGGACACACTCCTGCCTGCTGTAATTCCTGAGGCATTATGTGTTACAGTTCAGGACAGAACAGGTCTCTTGCCCTCAGAGGACACCCACCATCCACACACTGCTGTGCCTGCTGCTTCCCCACCAAACAGAGTGGTTAGCTCCAGCTGGCTATCCACAGTTCTCCTGGAATTGCCTGCATTCCTCTTTTACCGACCTGCAGTGTCATCCTGGCATGTATATTGTCCCAGAACTGGTTTTCCACCAGTCTGGCTCAAACCTGTGTGTCCGAGGACCAGGAACCCTACCAAAAGTACAGATGTGTGGTTTGAAAGAAGGAAGCACAGACTTCATGAGGTTGGCATAAATGTAAAACCCATTCCTGTGACCTAATCAACCGCAGTCATCCCTGAAGGGAGAACTCGTACACAAACCACATAATGCATTTTTTCCCCTGTTTTGGAGCCACACAAGTATTACAATGCAGAAACCTTTAAAAGATACCTGGACAGTTAGGCATCACAGGATGAATTTAATCCTTGGAGATCAGCTGGCTAATGGTAACACACCATAACAGGAACTCTGAGTCCCAGCGGAGGTCAAAGCTCAGAGTCTGCCTTATGGTACATACAAACTTGAAGGTAGACTAGATTGAAAAATGACAGGAGATGGGGCAGCATTTTAGGAAAAAATCTCTATTTCATAGACAGTTCAGGCCCCAGTGTGGGAAGGAAGACAATGCTATTTTTATGAATATCTATTTCCATATGTAAAGAGGGCAGCTTTATTTGTCATACATTAGTGAGTATCTGTTCCTCATTTTGCAGAAAATCAGTCAGTCAGTCACGGAATAATATCTACCATGTAATTGATGTGAGTAATGACATATAACGAATAGGCACTGGGTGAAATTTTCTGAAGCAATTAGTAATTTTGTGTGAACAACCAAGGTATCCCTTAAGGCGCAATTTTTCAGCAAGATTTGGGACTATACCTGCTGCATATCAGTGCCATGATCTGTCTGCCCGAAAGGGACAGTTAAAAGGAGAGGCATCCGAAATCATTAGTCTCCACTGAATTCTTGCAGCTCAGTGCATCACTAATCCCTAGACTCACGCTTGAGGAGAGAAACAATCACCTGGGCCAATATACGTAACGGGCAACTGTGAAACGTCTCCATCATTTTGCACAAAAAGTTTGCAAGGGGTGAAAAAGAGAGCTAATTTCGTCAAATAAATCATTCGTGACAAATGGCTCATCCAGTGCTAGCACTCAGAGAATTATTATTAGCAACAGCTGGGCTGGGCATGACAACCTGTATTCAGGCATTCTTTTTACTTTTCTGCTTGTCCTTCACTAATCTCTGTTATGGATAGAGGTCGGAGAGGAGTGAAAGGAGGGAAGTTGTGTGGAAACTAATGCAATCATTAGGCCATTTTTAACCTTGCTGCAATTATCATACAGAAGGAGCCAATTGAGAATAATGGAAGGCTAGACTGTAATTTAGACTCCCCTGAAAAAGAGGAAGAAATGAACATACCTTCCGTCCATAGAAGCCAGCAGTATTTTTAGGTGTAATCCTGCAGGAGTGAGCAGATCCTGAGCACTCCTATGTTGCCTGTTTTCAACGGAGGCAGCGGAGGTTCAGGGTCCTGGGCTCAGTTTCTTAGATCACCCTGCCATTTTGATGCTGACACTGGCCTATTTTTGATGAGGACATTGAAGGAAATGGAGTAGAAAATGGGAGTCGTAGGGGTGCCTGAATCACGGTATCTCTGAGCTTCTTCTGGACAAAGTTTTTGCTGAGGACAGAGCTGAAAGTTAAATTTAGTCTGGATTAAGCTACAAATATATATGTATGTATGTATATGTATATATACACAAAAAATGTGTGTGTGTATATAAATGTACGTATGTGCATATATATATATACACACATATGTGTGTGTGTGTGCACACACGTGTGTACCTGCAGATACACACACACAGAGAAATATGTGTAAAACAGGACATCAAAGAAGGTAAGCTCATCCCTCACTAGCAGACCCATTTATTTCCTACTTACTGACTTACAGTGTTTATTTCCTCTAGGAAGTAGATGCATTTGCATTAAAATGAAACAATTCCAGGTAGACCAACCACCGCCTTTTCAAAGCAAAATGATTTTAACTCCATGAGGGACAGCTGATCATACCATAATGTGTATGCCTGAGTCAGATACACTCGTCTCACTTTGACCTGAGCCAGCTTGAGGTATAGGAAGCCTCTAGTCTCTGCCAGAGTTTGGATTGCCGATTACACCAAGGCTAATGAATCCCTCAAACTTAGTAAAGATCTGCTGACAACATGAGAATATTAACATAATGTAACTATGTAGAGGGGTGGATATTCAGGGGTTCTTTTGCAATCGATAAATTTTGCATCAGTTAAAGAATTTTTTTCCTGTTAGAGATTTTGAACAACCACCTTCAAAACTAAGCAAAAATAAAAATCCTTCTTAAAGCAGTTTTTTCTGACTCTCAGGGGCTGTTTTTTGCTTGTTCTAAGGATAATTATCTATACTTGGATGATGTTATGAATTCCAAGGTAAGGGAAAAAAGTCAAACTTGCTGTTGTGAGTTTTTATGCCTAGGATTTAAACTAGAGTAAATAAGTCCCTCTAGATTCCCATTGAGGAGGAAGGGGGAAAAAATCATTCACTTCTTTGATCAGTGTCGAATCAGTTGGGGTTCAGGCAGAAAGTGTGAAACCATTTCTCAGAGATTTCCCTGTGCTCGCACGAAGGGGAGGGCATTCCTGGCTGTGCTCAAAGCTGCAGACCCAGGGATGAAGGACTAGCAAATCCTGCCCTGGAGCTCACCTAAACCCAGACCTCACTTCAAGCTGTCATCCACACAGTTTGGAAATGGGGTGAGCTTGAGTTTGAGCTTGGATTCAGACTCACTTTCAAAGGTAGCAGGGAGGTATCCAGGGTCTACAGACAGGATTACGCTGCAGAGGAAGAGTGTGGCAGGACCAGGAGGTTAACCCAAGCTGTCCTTGCTTTTGTAACTGGAATCTGTGTCCTATTATCTCTCCTTCAGTTTGTGAATCCATTTCATAAATGTAGCAACTCAGGAGCGTGGTGTTCATCTGGGACAATAGCATACGACTCAAATCTTATGCAAATAGGGAGTGAACTAGGGCATAAGTCCATTACCTTTATTTGACTTTGTTTTTCCATCTAAGATGCTCACAGCAGGCAGATCCAGGCAGCAGAGAACCTCAGCAGTGACAGGGAGGCAGAAGGCAGCAAAGGTCCACCCAGAGAAACCAGGACCATTAACTTATATTGAGTGTCCAGATAACCCTGTTCTACTCCTTCTGGTACAAGCCAGCTTGTTCAGAGCTTCTTCAGTTCTGGTATCTCTACGTGGCACTCAAATGTGCTGTGTAGGAACCCTTAGCTTTGTCAAATATGAAGAAGCAAATGCGGAAATTAACAATACGTACTGACACATACCCTCTACGTGTGTTAGCACCACTTATGTCATTGCATTTATTATAGGCACCTCAATTCCCACAGTGCAATTATAGCAGATGGATAAACAAGATGCAATATATTGTTCACTTTATGACTTTGACTGTATAATTCTAGTTTCACTGCTTTTAACTGTTTGCATGAAATACTGATTAATAAAGCTTTGAAAGTCTGCCCGACAAGGATATATGAATGTATAAGTGATACAAGCAAAATTATTTCCCAGCGTAAAGCTCTTCACCCTTGCAAAACTAGTGGAGCTGTATCAGGGATGAATATAAGCCATTCCATCGGATTCACTATGACAGTGGCTGAGCAGTGGCTATACCCGGATTTAATCATTTTCCTCCCCTTTTGTTCTTTGCATATCTACTTTTTTCCATTTAGACCTATATGTATACATACTATAGTCCTGATCCAATACAAAGGTTGTAGATGCTTGTACAATATTGAGATAGGTCAGTCATTACAGAAACAACTGCAGCAGCCTGTGAGCGCACCAGTGTGTAAAAAGTTCGTGGCTAAAGAGGAACCAAGATTCACAAAGAGCTTAAGAGGATGCAGGGTTAATTCCTTTGTCACAGCAAACATGTTAGTAGACTCACATTTTTTTGAGTCAACATTACCAATACATTCATTTCATTAAGTGGATAGTCTTCTTTACTGACACATATTCATTTGAGTTGATTGCTTCACTGAGGCATCTCACAAAAACTGATATCACTTTATGTCAGTGATTTTAACAGTACTGGAACCTACTAGGTTCAGGTTTGTAGATTTTAAATCCAGAATGGACCATTTAACAGTTATTTTGGTCCTGAATTAGAAAACATGTTTCTTAAGAAGGAAATTCCTGGCCAATGCCAGGAGACAAAAGAATGCTTGAAAAAAGGTCAGAGAGCTGACTATACTTAGGTGAATCCCTACTCTTTTCTACCTCCTCGGCAGTGAGAGAAATGAAAGGTCAAGATGAAATCTGTGACATAGTGCTTCTTAGGTGATATGCCATGACTCTGGTTTATGCTTATGGCACCTAAGATTTCCAGAGGAGCCCCTTTCTGAGATGTATTCAATTCCCAGAACTACTGAATATACCCTGTTGCCCTTGGGAATTGCTATGTTGAATGATTCTTCTTAAACTCTCCAAGTTACAGCACCCCCCAATGGAACACTGTGCAGCTCCAACGAATTTTAATGCTGACTCTCTTCAGCTGGGTGTCATAAGGTGCTAAAGTATAATACAGAAGCCAGACTCCAAAGCTTTTATATCATTTTAAGCTACCTGGAGAAATAAGGAGTGTTTAGCTTCACGGTTCTTATGCTAGTTTGTCTCACACTGATACAAAAGAAGATAATGTCAAATGAAGAGGACATAGGGCAAATGGATTTTTTTAATTCTTCTGTGTTAATCTTCACAGGTATTTTTCTTTCATAAGCTCTTCTTAAAGTGTAGATGATAGGCTATTTACTGGGAGTAATCCTTTTAGGAGGCTAGTGTTGTGCACACACATCTCTCACTATATCTCATTCTGCAGGGATTCCAACATTCAAAATCTAAATGTGACGCCAAACCCTACTTTTCTCAGAGATCTCACCTTTATTACAGTCTATAATCAGTAGCTGTCATGTCAAATCATAAAGCAGAGGTGAAAGAGACAGTATCTGAGGTGGAAAAGACTGACTAGCACCTCATTCAAATACTCAAAATTGGAGAGGTCGGTACATATTCACACTGGCGGTTGGGAAGCATATGGAAATACATGCCTGCATTTCTGCAGGCATGTAATTTTAGCACATAGATGCATTATATGCACATGATCAAAACCACACAGACATATATATAGACTAACATGCGAGAGAAGACAACATGCACCTGGCACCTGCAGTTCCCCTTTACACCTCTCAGCAGCTTTCTGCACACAGAATCCTGATCCCTTCCCCAAAAGCTGGCCCCAGAAGTTGGCCCTGTTGTTCGCAGAAGTGGGAGCAGTGCAAAGTTTGGAGACACCTTCACATTTCACAGAACCAAACAACCCTACCAGTTCTGCTGGAGCTGGCTCAAGCTGCCAGTGGTCTTCTCCTGCAACTGGTGATAGCCGCAAGTGGCAGTTGCTGTGCATTTTTCATTTATCAGCACCTACCCTTGCATTTAGCTGGATGAGAAAGCAGCACAGAAGATCCTGCTTTCATCAGCGTTATATGAGGATCTGTAGAGAATTGAGTGATCCTGCTTTGAACAGCAACCTTAATCTAAAACTGTGGTGTACCTGGTCTCCGTCTGGAGACAATATATTTACAAAAGAACAGGAACTTTTGCCTTTTTGGTATTAAGGTACTTACAGTGAAAGGCCTCATGCAACATACTCATTAAATGTCGAAAAAACGATTCCCTGCATGTCAGAATGGCCTGAAAGAGCCTGAACTAAACCCCACCAAAGACATTAAAAATCATTGATTTGATTTTTAAAGCTTTTTTCACTGCTTCTTGAGTGAATTATTTTTTCACCCAATCATCGGGCCCAATCTTCTCACACCAATATGATAGCCTGGAAACAGTCCCCAATTCCAGATTTCCCTGAATGCAAAAGAGATCAGCCTCTGGGCCCAGGCTCTCCCCATTTGACTTTTTGTCTACTGAATTATTAAATTATATGCTTTCCTTCTCTAGTCTATACTCTTCTGAAGATAAACAGTTATTTTTATGGAACAGAAGATTACATAATCACTGCAGAGTCCTCGAGTTTTCTGCTGGCTGTGGGTTTCTCTGTTCAAGTCCAGATGAGCTATACAATGTGAAAATGTATCTGGCAAGCTTTTTATTGACATTACTAGGAAGGTGTAATGACTGTTTGTCTGATGTCAGCAGGAGGTGCTGTCAAGAAGGGGAAGAAAAAAACCTACAAAACCCCCCACAGACATTCAAGAAGAAATCATGTACTGTTGAGTAATTACAATTCTCAAAGAAAAAAATAGACTTGGATAAACCTGGAGGCACCTTTATGTTTTCCCTTTTGAAACCTCCCATCTCCCTGACATGCTGCTTTGCTGTTTTGTCATTCCTGTCACCATGCCATGCTGGGCTAGTTTTTTTTGGGGGGGGGAGGGAGTATTTTTGGTCCTTAGGGGCCCCACCGTGCAAATATTTAAAACAAACAAAGGCTTTGCTGAGATTTTTAAAAAGTCCTTTAATCAGCAAACATATATTCTTTGTCTGTTTGGAGAGAAGCTGCAATTATCAGGGGGGATTTCACTTGGACTGGCACATATGCTCTTCGTGTGGGTGGTGGGGTAGGCAGGCATCTCAGTGGTAGGTTATAATTGTGTTTATTATATATTTTGAATGTTACTTTGCTGATGTCAGTATGGTGCTTTTTTCTAAGGTGCACAGGAAGCCTGGAGCAGTAAAGAGTCTCACTTCCATGCTATTTTCCCACTTCTAAAGAAATCACATTTGAGATTGTAATTGTAAAGATATGCAGTCACAGAAATTGTGTCCCGGGGAGGTGTTGTGTCTTGCTGCACGTTACTGCGGTCCCTTTGTCTAGACAGAAAATGGCTGAACTTGTCTGCGTGTTGTGTTCTCCCACTTCTGCCCTGTGTGAATCCTCTTCACCTCTTCGGCTGTCATTCACTTTCTTCTCACTACTTTATCAACACCCTTTTTCTTCTCAAGCAGTTCAAGCGCCTGTCAGGTCACATGCCCTCAAACTGCATGCTTGCTCCGGCTCCCTTTGGCTCTCCTACTGTTCCTAAACTCACCAGTGAGGTTTTTCTCATGGAAACTGATGTTCCCTTTAACCAGTTCGTTCTTCCCTGAAAGTCCATGGCAGTGTCCCAACGTTGTTACCATCTCCGTTTTCTGACTCTTCTACTGGTGTTCCCCTATGCCCAGAGAGCGCCAGTGAGAGCTTTGATATCTTCAGTTTTGCTTCCAGTTCTCTAGTTCCAGAGCAAGGATCTTGAATTCATACTTCTGTCCCCCTAAGGGTAATTCACTACTCACTCTTTTTCACTGCTTTACATGTTGTTTTGTTAGCACTATCTTTACAAACTTATTTTCACCTGTCACTGTCTGCCCTTGAATTAAAAAATGGAGGGCAGGCTGTGTATTTCGCTGCATGGAGGAAATATTGCTGATAGAAAAGCTGCAGGGCTAAAGCCAATGGCTAAAATGCTCAAACTTTTCTATGCAAGATTTCCCTACAACCTCGTCTTCTTGATCTATGGGTGTTTTATGACAGCGAAGCAACCACAGATTAGATTCATCTAGCCTAGTGCATTCATATTTCATCCGTGTATATGTTGAAATGTATTTGCTATTTGCTGTGTGTATTTCCTATCGCTATTTTGTATTTGATGAAGTGTATTTTTCCATCGTGTAAAGGCTCTTTGGGTTGGATTCAGCTGCCTAAACATGGGCACATAGGGCTATTTTAAACATCTTAGGGTTTCGTGTTTCAGCAGTTACAGAGCAGTCTCCAGAAGGGTACAGGTCTCGCATAGGTCGTGTGCTCTATACAGATGTCTCTAGTGCAGTATATATTACCCTGGTGCACATACCCTAGTTATTTTATGTATTAAATGGCTGTGATTAAACAACAGTAGCTCTCTTCCTATCCTGTCATCTTAAGCTTTCTCTGGCACCCATTCTGGAAGTCATAGGAGTCACACTTGTTCAGAAATCGAAATTAAACAGTTTACAAACTTCGATATTTGGATTAAATACCACTCAGCATATTTCAGGGTTTTATTTTATTCAGCTGTTTATATTACCTGTAACTGGAAGCCCTCATTATCCTGGGCATCGTATATAAACACTAAAAAAGACAGGCAGTGGATTCAGCACCAGTTTAACTGATTTATTTGTGGGTCTCAGATCAGAGGAGAATTTTAGGGAGTTATTTGAACAGGGAGAATGAGAAATTTTTGATTATTTATAGAGTTCTCAAGAGGTACATGAGAGACAGGCTGAAAGGGTTTACTTGAAAATGTAACCTCTAAGAGAAGGAGGCTGAAAAGGTGTACCTGATGGAGAAACAAATTACAGCAAATGAGAAACAAATCCATACTACAGAGCAGCACTTCCATAACACAAATATTGGCAGAGTTCAAATGTAAAGACAAGGATAATTATACTATAGAAAAATAGGGAAAAAAATAAAATAGAAATAAAAAAAAGAAACCATTAGGAACAGCCTTATCAGATAGCCCTGTTGAATTCAGTCATCATGGAGGTCAGACTGGACTGCCATATCCTTCTCTATTACTTTTGTTAGCTTGGTCTTCACCTTGAAAAAGATCTGTTCATCACTATGAATAACATAGTCTTCTGCTGGAAACCTCTTTTGCCTTTTTCATTTTAAATGTTTTCCCTGTTTTTCACAGCGCAAGCATTCCTTTCCAGTTTTAGACATGGCATTGCTTGTATTCTCATCATGTTTTTGGCATTTTCACTTGTGTGCAGCCAAGTCCTGAGGATAGTTTCCCTGTGTCTTGAAGAGAAGAGGTCCAGCTGCTTGTCCAATACAGTTCATAATTATGCTTCAGCAGTCTTTACCACTGCAGAGATTTCTATATGGCAAGTTGTCTGGTGTCGCACGAGGCCATCTCCATGCTACGTACCTTTGTGAAGACCATGTTTCTCATGAGTCATGTCTCCCCTTGCCTCAGCTGCCCAGACAATGGTTCCTAATGGCTCATCCCACCTTTTCAGGCAACTACACTGAATCAGGTTGTAATCCATTTTGGACTGACCTCCATTGTGTGTGTTAACTCGAGACATGCATTTGTTTATTACAATAGGTCAAAAGGATTTTGGCAGTGCCTCTTTGAAACATCTGAGGGCCATTACGATTCCTTTGGATTAAGCTGATTAATATGAGGATCTTGCCCAAATTTCTGTCTCACAAATAAAGATATTTAGGCTGGAAAAATTAGAATATGAAATTTGCCTCCCATTTCCTAACACATATTTTCCCCTTCCTTTATGGACTACCTATCCCACACAGAAAAGATAAGACAGAATTCTCCATCTATTATTTCTTAAAAAACAAACCACCAATAAAATTCTCCATAATTACAGAGTCTTAGAATGTTAGAGATAATATTGAAATGTTGACAGGCATCTAACTTTTAGTGTGGAGGAATGAGTGATTTAGTTTGGATGAGCTAATAATATATTTCCAGTGGTAAGTAACAGCTCTCCATTCCCGATAAAAATGATTATTTTAATAAGCCTTGAAATTGCAGGCCTGATATGTGCTGTGATAGTACGTAGGATGAACCAGTAATGCAAAACTGAAAACACTAAATGGAGCTTGAGCAGGGATCCTCCAAGGAATTATTAAAGATTATAACAATAGTCTGTTAGCCATTGAAATTAGATTTATATGACTTTTTCATATAACAACAATTTTTATGTAAAAAAAATACCCAGAAGCCTTTTTCCCCTTGTCTTTATCTGTCTTTTAAAAATACTTTGCTTTTTAATATTTAAAATGTATTTTCACAGTTTATTGTTCCTTCCTGTTTTCGAGGATAATGCACAGCTTAATTCTCCTAGTGCTTAAAGACTGCAGGATATGTCTCAAGATACCACATTAGTATAGGAGGAAAGGCATGGAATTTTTAGAGTGCAAGTTGGGGGTGTTGTTGATGTCCTTGTTGTATTTTATCAGCATAGGTAATATAGACCATAACCAGCCCTGGAAGAAACTCGTGGTCTGCTATAATGCTGTTCAAGTGGTTGTCCATGGCCTACCTGGTAGTCAGATATGTTACTTAGGGCACATTGACTTCCTCTCTTTCTGTCTCTGTTTCTCTTCTCATCCCTCTTTTTTTTGTAGGCTAAAAGCTCTTCTGAGAGAAGCTGGCAAAATCTACCACACACGTCCTTGCCTAGCACAACAGAACCGTGATCTTAGCTGGAGCTTCTGGCAATGCTGTAATACAAATACTACAATGATAATAAAGGTTTCACATAGAAAGATCAATAGTTACAAGACATTAGCTCTTTAAAGCCTCTTCTCTTTTATGAAGAGCAAGAAACAATTTATATACAATCCATCACCCTCGTAAGAGTTTTGTGAGAATTAATTATATAATGCTTGCACAGTGCTTTGAAGGTACAAAGCCAGATCCCCAGCTGTGTCAGAGTTCAGACAGCACAAAGTGGCCTAAAACAGCCAAATCAAAAAAATCAACTGGGTTTCTTGGCTAGTGGAGAGTAACTGTGAAGGTTATTTCACCAACATCTCTCCTGGCTGGCCAGTCAGGGCACTCCAGCCCTTGTCCAAACTCACCACTCAAACAAGCATGCACTCGAGGACAGATGGATGCTAAGCTCCTTAGAGAGAGAGAGCCTGAGGATACTCAGTGCCTTCGAAAGCTCTTATTCATGCAGCCTGGGCATTACATACATAGAGCAGCATTGGTGCCTCAGTGCACTTTACAATAGGGCTGCAGCTGTCAGCGCAGACAGAAAATACAGAATCTCAGAGCATAAACTTGCTCTCAAGCCTTTGTCACTCTTACAATGTAGACATAAGTTCTGTGTCCAAAAAGTGAGCATAACCTTCAGGCAACTGAGTCTGTGTTGGGAGCCTCCCCTTATGCTCCCATGCGAGGACGCTCATGTGCTGTGGTTAAGGTCTGGGAGGCAAGAGTGGAGTTATGCAAATGCCAAGTCCTGTGGAAGGCAAAGCTTTGAAATGGCTACGTAGATAAGAGACAGGTGAAGCATAATGATCATGTTGTTGCAATTTCATGTACAATTATTTCATATTTTCATCAATTCTGACCCAATATCTAATTAATGAGTTTCAAACTCCACCACCTGAATTTATTTAAGCTGTATTTCTTTCTCCAAAAAATGAACACTAGATTAGGCATGCAAATTTATGGGCCTAGGATGGGCTTCAGTTAGGATGTAGAAGGATAATACCAAGGTATTAACATTGTAGGTACCAAATCTCATGTTGATCACGCCTTTCATCTGTTGAGTTTTAATTATTTCAAATCTCCATCGCAGGCTGCCATTTGTCACACTATTGAAAATAAATAAGTAAAGCTAAGTCAGACCAAAAGAATAGATATTTGATGGGGAAGAAGATCGGGTATTTAATGGCATGTTCTTATCAAGGAAAAAGATTAAAAGCTGAGGAAATCTTGCTTTGATTCTCTTAAAACACAATAGCACTAAACAACTGATATTCACTTCTGACCCTTCAAGCACTTTTTTTTAATGAGTCTATACATCCCTGAAGACTTCCACAGTGTCATAAAGACAGACTAATTCATGCATTTCCAGAAACTTTTAAAAAAAGACTGGAAAACAAAAATTTCTCTCAAAATGCAGTTTTGAGAGAAGAATTCAATATACTTTAAACCGAGTCATTGGAACAACCTACCTAGAGAACTGTACTCAGGCTCTTCTGACTGCATTTGATGTATTCTAAAAGAAATGGCTAAATGCTACCTGAAGTTATCATCTTGGCATAAGAAACACTTCACAAAAATCTATGTCCTGCATTATGCAAAGTGTCTTAGAAGACAATCATAAAGGTCTTTTTTGGCTTGAATCTGTGTATCCATTGATTCTGTCACTGTTAAATCACAATTTATCAGCAGCATTCACCTATTTGTGGGGCAGAGCTGCAAACATAGACTTTGGTGTCTTTCAAGTCTCTGAACGCTCCTGCTGTTGTTTTGATGGTGAAGGCAATGGAAGAAAAAGTTCATTCACTGGCAAGTAAGCGGAATTCAATATGCCAAAACTACAGCAGTCAGAGTAGGAATCTGTGATATTTTTCCAGAAGCAGAGAAGAGACGAGGAGAGCAACAGCAGAAACCGAGTCTTCAAAACAGCATGCGTGAGTGCTTGTAATGCTCTGATTTTGAGCAAGTACAAAAAGTGAAGAGCTGCTTCAAAAGCACTTCTCTTCACATTGACTTCAATTAAGAATCACAGTTCTTGCTAGGCTGAATAAGACCTCTGTGCCTGTGTCTATACATGTAAGAGCAAGCTTTCTCATCAGGGAGGATGGCAAGAGCTGACGCAGTCCTGCTTACACCAGGCCTCACCTAGACTCTTTTCTTTCCTCTGAACATTCTCTTATTTCCTCTTATTTAAACCTTAAACACTTCTAGAGAAGCTGCCTCTTCCCAGAAACTTAAGAGGCCTTATTCTCAGAGAAATCTTTTATAAAAATACTTTAAAAAAAAGGCAAGCAAACAAACAAAGCACTCCAATGAGAAATTGCATAGAAGGCATGAATGTCAGAGAAGAGGAACCAAGGCCAGCTTTTCAGTGAACACAGAGTTGTGCTTGGGTTCCTAACATAAGCTTTAATGTTATGTCTTTCCCTTTTGCAGTCTGGATTTTGAACAGTCTTTTTTTTGTGTTAGATTTCTGTTTAAATTGCATATAAGAGTTGTTCTGAAAAAAAAAATGCAAACTGGAATATTTGTCTTGCAGGAAATGCCAGTATTATTCATATTCTTTTCCATTCCTCAGAAAAGGAACATTAAAAATGCTGTATTTTATATAAACACACAGAGGCTGAAAAGTTTTAAACAGTGTTAACATAGACAGTTTTGAAGAGGTTTTCGTTCAGAAAAGTTCACTATTTTAGAATAGCTTTCTTTCCATTAACTAATGTCCCAAGTTTTTAGAATGCTCATTTCACGTGAGTGTGAAGGAATCAACACAGCATTTTATCATTGGAAACGCTTTGACAGCTAAAGCGTAATAAGACCTACTGCAGACACTGAAGAGAGAGTGCAAGTGAGGCCTGCAGCTGGGAAAGGGAGGCTGGTGCAAGCCATTGCCTGTCCTTGGGTGTACTATGTCCTCTGTGGTGCTTCTCTCCAAGGGATGAGTCAAGAGCAGGGGAGACACCAAAGGTGAGAGCACCACACCACGCTGTCTGCCCTTAGCTCGCAGCAGGCACCATTTGCAAAGACCCTGAGCACTTCTCATGCCACTCACAGTCAATATGACTGCAGATATTCAGCAACTTGAAAAATTGCTCTGTCTGGTTTGGGGCCAGTCTTTAAGCTTTTCTCATTAGGCGCTTAACCATTTGTAAAGCAGTACTAATGATTACTTACCTGCCTCACGGAGACAGGTAGTAGATGGGGGATGCAAATAATTTTAAAGGACTTTGTGTTCCTTTGATGCAAGTTATTCTGCAAGTGGGAAAATACAATTACTGTACTATTGGCATTTGTAAACAGATTTCTTCAGGGTTGGTTTAAATAGATGAAAGAACTGATTTAAAAATCAGGAGACTAGTTTAATATTTTAAAGCCAGCAGAAAAAAAAAGTTGGACACACTTACTTCTTCCCTTTTTATGATGACTATTCTAGTTTTGGTTGGATTCTTTGTGCACAGCAATTGTAAAAACAAAATGTAACTTGCACAATTAAACATTTGGAGCAGCCTTCTTTATCAGTGTAAAATTCACAGTGTGTCAGGGACATCTAATATCCTATTAAGGAACATTTATCAGATAGTTGTTGAGTTAACCGCTATTATCTTCTCTGCCGTCCCTCATAATTTGATGTGAATAGTTTCCGATATTTGCAGGGTGGTAATAATCTTCCTACACTGTTATGCAGCCCTTTTTATCTCATTCTTAGGACTCCTCTGCTGTTCCTGTTCTACCCCACCCTTCCTGTTCTGCCTTTCAGGCAGCGCTGTATCTATTATAGCATCACTTCATGCTTGCCCTGTTCTTATACCCTTCACACTGGCCACTGCTGGAGACATTATATTGGCCTAGGCTGACTTTTTTCTGGCTTGGTGGGGCTGCTAAGAGGTTTGCAATTGCTGCTGGTGATCTGTGTGTTTTCTAATGCAGATGCAGATGGTTAAAAGCACTAAAGCTCCTGCATTAGCACTGCCTATCTGCAGCAGACATTGTAATTGTCTCCTACCACCCTATTATTTAGGCAGCTGCCTGTGGCTGTCTTTAGTGCCTACTGCTAACTAATGCTACAGAGAGGCGGGTGAGCATCAGTTTCGAGGCCTCATTTTGCACTCCTCTTCTACATCCCTGTCACTGGGAACAATCACAGCTTTCTGATTTGTTAAATGCTAGGACCACTCCATGCTGTGGCTCTCTGGGACACATGCCAGCCCGGAGGGGTATGAATGCTGGGGAATGGTGAGAGGATCTGATTCACCTGTAAGGCCAGGAAGCCTGCAAGCTCGGTCTCCACCATGAGCAGCATCTGCTCCTCGGAGCTCCCAGGTGCCCGCCACGGATTAGTCAGCTATCAGATTTGCTCGGACAAGCTGTCTGCTGATAAGGCTCAGCCACATGTATGGAGGGTAGGTGGGAACAAGCAGAAGGTACTGGCTCTGTCATTATTGGCAAGTCTCCAGATGGTTTTATGCCCTCTCGCAGCATTTTTTGTGAGGATCCAGGTAATCACGCAGAACAGTTCTGGCCAGGAAACCTGGACCATGAGCTCTCTTTCACTGATGGAAAAGAAGTTCCTGCACAGTCCCTGGCAGTCAATATAAGTAACTTTCAGTGAGTTGGTCAGGATCTTGAGAATTATAGTGCAAGTTTCTTATTTGTTATTATTCCCTTTCAGTTACAGTTTTTATGCACTCTAGTTATCTGACACATCAGTACTACAGGTTTCTCAGTACATTACAGTACATACTGTGCCAGTTGTAATGTCCAAATGTGTACCCATTGGCTAAGGGTAGCTTTAATTTTTCCAGACTTGCTTTACCTGGAAATTTCTCTTTTATCAAATGTCAAAGCTGAGTAACCAGTGATTTTATAATGCTTCATCACACATTGACCAAAAGTTGGAATACTTGATGCATAACTACTACTCCTCACTACATGAGGCCTTTGTTACAGGGTTATTAGTCCTACTAGAATACACCTAAGACTCCTGGGTTAACCTGTCCATGTCAAATACTCATGAAAAATGCTTGAGAATCTTTCAGGAACATACATAACAAAATAGCAGAATATCTTGTAGTGTATATTTCTTTTTTTCCTTGTCCAGATACTAATTCAGCACTCGGCTCAAGTCACCATAAAGTACATGAACACATTTCCTAATAAAAAGTGAAGTTTTCCTACAGGAGCAGTGAGCTGTCAGCTATCTTTCCACCTCCTTTTATTTATTTTTCTGCCTTTTCCTTTGCTAGCTCTTGTCAAATTTCTGTGGAACATTTCTTTTCTCTTTGCTATTCTGCAAGAGTCAAAGAAAAGAAAATTGGGGGAAAAAAAGCTAGGGGCTTTAAAGTTAAAAAATAAACACAATTTGGGGACTGTAGAAGCAGCTGTTAGTTGCACAGACCATAATTTACTAGAATCCACATGTCTGTAGTCAGCAAAATTAGCGATTGCTTGGGTTTGCATTTCAGGCAACTCACCACTTTTGAAACAAGCATATAACAAAGAGATCACGGAAGTCAAACAAAAAGACTTTTCTGTGATTTTTCTTTCAGCACAGTTATTCTCTCATAAATTCCCCTTCTTCAAAAACTGTATGTAATTTCTTCCATTTTATGATCGTCGTCATCATTTTGTGATCATCAGCAGTCAGTATAGTTACCAATAGCATAGCCTCATGTAAACCTGAATTCAGGGTGAGGAATGAGCATGGATTTCTCCTCCGAACTCCAGGCAGAAGGTAGGGAAAAATGCTTTCATATTGGGTGAAAAACTGCAGTTACTTAGTTTGGCTACCTTTCATTTCCATTCTGACAATGTGTCTACACAACATAAAAAGAACTTGGTGAGAAAAACCTCACTCGCAGGGTCCCACTCCAAGGGCTTTCTGGTCCTCTGTTTCTTTCTAGGAAAGAATTGCTTTTCAAACACTTGGAAATTTAGAGGTATATGAGCTGATTGATTCAGTTCAGTTCAAATCCATCAGGAGAGCAAAAGAAATATACCTCAGGGCTTTCTTAGCCTGTTGGTTGATCGAAGCACACCCAAAGGTGACTCTGTGCATTCCTCCATTCCCCCACAGCATCCCTTGTGTCCCGGCCTGCCATGCCATTTCTTTAGGAATCCCATACATTGTAATTGAGTTCTGTCCCCCTTCTCCATTTTTATCTCCATCCATCCCTGTCTCCTCCCCATCTCTGAGGCTCTCATCATGCTCTTCCACATTGCTCTTTCCTCTTTCACTCTTTCCCAGCCCATCAGCCTCCGCTACTTACTTTCTATCCAGTTCTCCCTGCCCTGAATCCTTCTTCTTCCACTGCAAACCCTTTTAAAGAGCTGCGTTATTTTGTTTGGATTACAGTGAATGGATTACATACATCGTCTTAAAAAAAGAAAACAAGGTTGCTACCTCTGATGTAGTCAAACATTAACAGCAGACAACAGAGAAATTTCCTGTCTTCAGCCAGGCATACAAGGGCCTCTCGTTTCCTTTAAAATTTCCTCAAATTTCCTTCAAAATTTGGAATTGCACCAAGTTTCACAAAATTGTGCCTGGCAATATCTAAAGCCTTCTCAAAGTAGGGTAATTAGGTCTCTAAAATCACAGGTCAGATGTGATATTTTACGGCTGAAAGGCCATGGATTTGTTAGCACTCACATGATTAGTGCCAAACATACAACTGAATGTGATTGTATTTGCTCGTGGATCTGTAGCAGAAGGGGTAAGAGGAGAGAATGGAAGACATTCCAGAGAGAACTGAAACTGCTAAAAAGCTCAGTTCGAAACACAATATAACTTGAAAGAGTTTTTGCCCAGGAATGGATATTCAGTATGTTTCCAGTAATGGCAAGCCTGATGATTGAGGGGGTCCAAAGACTTGGCATGAGTCCTATGAGATAACGATGAGTTCAGATGATCTAGTTTAACTCTCTGCTCTAGCAGAATTTCTTATTTAATCTTGGAAAAACTCTGAGGATAAAATTAAGGCTCTTAATTAAATGCTGAAGGAAGTTAGGTCCCCTAATTACTGCAGCACTTTTGGAAATGTTTACTCTTTGACCCTCTCTATTTTCAAAATATGCTTCAAAGTTCTTCCTGATAATGCTGCTAGTGCAAATCCTTTAAAAAATGCAATACTCAAAAGCAAGAGGGAAATAAAGTTGTGGTATCACAGTAACAAAAGGAAAAAAAAAAAGAAAGAAAGAAAAAAAAAAAGAAAAGAAAAGAAAAGAAAAGAAAAGCCAACCATTCTATGGTTGCTGTTGGGTTCCTGAACAAAATGAGTCACAGCAAGAGACAATGAGATACGTCGCCTTCAAACAACTGTCAGTACTGCAAATACTGTCTTTCTTCTTGCTTTTACCTTAAAAACTATTGTACTAAGTGAAAATTAACCCCATTTGCCCTTCAAGCCACTATTCATTATTAGATTACCTATCAGTATCACAGTACCTCAGCAATGTTTGATCAGGTATTCTATCAAGAAAACTGAGACCAAATAATAAAAATAATGGGAAGAAACAATAACTGAAGATAAATATTCTGATTAAATATTGATATGGAAATTATTATTTATGTTTCCTGGCTTTCCTACATTTAGTACTCATTAGCAGTGTCCCTCACTCATGAAACATTAATAGTCTATTTTTATAGCTGAGTTATTTTATGAAATGAGTCCTTTTTTATGGTGCTGAAGACTCAGATTCTTTCTGCCTATTGAGCCACACCATTATTGTCACCTCAAGTGTAGCAAGACTTTTTTAAAAGTATTTTTAGAAGGAGGGGGAGTCTTTGTTACCCTCTACAGATTAGCCATTGTGAGAGATTTGAGTTTGCAGGTCTTCACAGGCAGTAGAGCATTTTGGGGGTGTTGTGCTCATCAGACAGGTAAATTTTGTAAGCTTTGAAATATGTGACATATTGAATTAATGCAATCTCAATATATGTGATATCAGCTGCACATGATCATAAACACCAGTGAGCATCAGTACAGTCACAGTCAGTTAGATCAAAGGTCCATCTAGCTTAGTGTCCAGTGTCTGACCAGTGCCTGTAATAGATACTTGGAAAAGGGTTATAATAAAGAAAAGATTAATGCTTTGTCCTTACAGCTTCCCAGATTTCAACTAATCTGCAACTCAGAAAATTCCTGAGTGAATGATATCTTGGTGTTTGAGAGCCCTGTAGAGTTTTTATTTATGAATTAGAGCTTTAGAGCTGTTCGACGTTTCAAGTTTTCACAGGAAAGAGAAGAGAAGCAGAGGAGTGACTACTAGCTATGATTTTTGCACAATTCCCCTCCTTTTCTCTATCAGTTCTGCTAATACTCCTCTACATAAAATTCTATGGGGACATTTCACTTTAAAGTAACTTTAGAATAATTAATGATCAGTGAAGGACTTTGGATTTCCAGAGTCTTGAAAAACTTCTGTGTTCTTCCTTAGATTTCATCTTGTAATGTACAGAAAATACACTCAGAGTTTATCTACAACTCAGAGTAGAGCTTATCCTGATGTAAGTCTAATGGCTCCCACAGCTGTTGTATATTGATGAAATTCTATTGATTTCAAGAGTGCTACACTGATTTATACCAACCAAGGATCTTGGCTTGTATGTCCCAGCAGAACCTAGTGATAAACTTTGTTTTAAAACAAGTTAAGGTGCATAATTCCTCTGAACCACATCACTGAGCCAGGTACATATTCCTAATGAGAAATTTTTATACCTTACTGGCCTTAAAGAAACAAAATCTGTGATAATAGCAGTATATCTCTGTTGTGGCCACAAGATGGCCGTATTTCTGAATATAGTATGTTAGGAGTGTTTGTAGCACAGGAAGTGAATTTGTTCTTTTCAGATGGAGAAGGCAGTGATTTGTGAGAGTGGCACTGTGCTTATGGTGCTTAGTGTGTCTCTGCTCCCAGTCTAGTATCACTGAATATAAAAACCTTCAGGAACCAGTAGATACCTATATGCTTTAGCAGAGGTAAGCAGTTTGGAGATCGCAGACAGTGTGTGAATTTGATGTGATTCCTGAGATCTCTCCCACTAGATGACATACCAAACTCTTAATTTGGCTTTGCCAGGTTATTCGTTGATCCAAAAATACCCACTATCTAAACCTCCGCACGTTAGGCACCGCAAAACCACCGCATGGAATTCCTCTGGTGGCAGTAATAGGGTGCTGCATGAATGCATAGAACATGTCACTGGCTATCAAAACTCATGAATTCAAGACAAAACTCGTATGTGCTTTGGTCTTGAATTAGAAAGCCCAAGACAACACTCGTTTGTCCCAGGTTATTGGATCAGCAAAACAATTAACTAGTTTGACAAGCTGCTCATTGGGAACTCAGAGTATGTCCTGATTGATAAAGCATAGCTTTCTGATATGTATCTAGAAGCTAAGGTTCAGCTGAACTATGGTTCAGCATTACAATAGAGGAATGCCAATAGCTCTTTAGTCTTTAGGGATTTTTCTAGTACAATAATTCCTCCATTTTATAATTAGAAACTGCAAATCACTCACTAATCTCTCAGTGATTATGACTGGTTTGTTCATTATTTAATCTATTCTATCAATTTATATTTTATCAAGAATTTCAGGGGTTTATATATTAGTTTATTTATTTACATGTCCACTGACTCATACAACAGAGGTGGAAGGGAACAGAAGAAGGAATGAAAACGTGAAAACTTAAGAGGTCACAAGTCGCCTAAAAAAGGTGAAGCTAAATGTCTTTGTCAGCTCTTGCACCCATCCTTCACAGTTAATCATAGGACATCACTGTCCATATTTTTACCTACAGGGAAATGAAGCATATAAATATAATTGGCCTGATCCAGCTCACAATGGATTATTCTAAAAAGAATCTTGCATTCACTTCAGGAGGAATAAGGATCAGGATGGAACAGGGTTACAGAAGCAGCCTCTGTTCATGGGAGAAAGTGGATGCTCAACTTCAGACTCCTAGTCTAGTTCCTTAGATATATGGCTGCCTTACAACCTTCCCAAAGACCCCAATTTAAGAGTATGTGCTTAGCCACATGGTAATAAGTAATGTAATTCAACAGGACAATCTCTGAGCTTATGTTTATGCATGTTTTCAGATACCCTGACAAAATTCCTTTCACTCATTGAATACACCTTTCAGATATCATCTTTTCATTTTATTTCCAAACATATATTGAAAAGACACAAAACAAAGTAGAAATCCAAGCAACAGAAGTTGATGTTGATTTGCAAGGCAGCTTCATTGGTTCATTACTATTCTATTGTAATTACATCAGAGATCAAGATATCATCAGTAAAACAGGTTGTCTTCATTACTCATTGCAGTCTCAGTAAGATCATAAAGTCTGCCTTTTAGAGATATTCCTTGACTTAAATCGTTTTATTGATTGAAAAACAACAATACCAAATTAGGTATGAGATTTAGAGAGATCACAGACAAGCAATGAACAAGAAATCACATAGCAAGAACACACTTCTGGGCTGCTACAAAGCTTCATCTTCAGCAGGCTCAGTCCAGCAGTCTTTCAGAGAACTATACTGTATATTAGGCATAAGACCAGAAAAATCCCAATTTCTCATGTTTCAGGAAAATATTCAATTGTATCAAACAGCTCTGCAAATAGAATGTTTGCAGAAAGTGATTTTTGTATGTCAGCAGACCAGTGTTTTAACACTACAGAGATTCCTCGTTTAGCTGCAGATAACTGGAGTACACTTAAAAATGCACATACATTGTAATTCTAGTATTTTAAGACAAGACAGAAAATGTTAAGGTGGCGTACATCTATTATTTTCTCTCTGACAATTAGAATTAGGAAGGAAGAAAGCAATTTGCAAATGTGATTTTGAATTAGATTAAGAGACTGGTGAATAATTTAAAGGTGTCTGCCAGAAATGCTTTCTGAACAATTTAGGTCTCACAAGGAACTACTGAAACTTCAAACAGAAACTGTATGTCAAATGCATGCACTGTTGTTATGATGTCCCCATGGCAAGATCTCAGATGCATGGAGAATAAATGGTATGGAGCATTCCGTGCTCTCCTGATCATTATGCAGTATTATCACAGTCTATTAATTTGAGATTTGAGGCAGATCTTTTTCTTTGTGAAGACAAAGTACAAATATGGAACCAAAAGATGGCACTCATTCCAATTCTATATAAAAAAAATAAAATAAGAGAAAACCCATGAATGGCGAAACAGAATCTGGCAGAATGTTTGTCAGCATGGTAAGTCATGGTCTCACAAACCACCTGTTGTCAATATTTTTGCAAGCCTCTGAAAAATATTTTAACAGAGGATCTGACGGAGGATGAGGTGGCATTATGGATTCCTTGGGAAGCTCCTCCCAGGAAGCAGAACAGTGTGGCAGGAAGTGTGAAAGTGCTTGTTTGAAAATTTAATGAGTAAAGGGAGTACCTGGACAGAGTGGGAGTGTTCAGTTGGCCTCTCCTCACTAAATAAGCGATAGTATATGTACAGTAGACTGGAAAGAATTTTGCAAGAAAGACAATTATCTCATACTTAAAAGTTTGAACTAAACTACAGTATTAAAATTGTTAATAAGAAAATGTCTGCAACCCTGATTCCTCTTCAGTGACAGAAGTCACTGATCAACCCAGCACTAAACAGATGCTCATTCTGCAAATCACTATTAAATGTTTGTTACTGTCCCTCTGCTAGATATTAAGGTTTCATGACCTTTCCTTAATCTGCTTCAGAGAGACTCATTAAACCATGGAGGAAAGTGGATTGAGTTTACCCCACTCATTTCAGCTGAAATGGATTAGGGAATGCTAATCCATTCCCTACAGATCTGGGGTTACTAAGTCTTCCAGCATCACCATAAGAACTGGAAGATGATGCTTGTTTATGACTACATTTAAATTAAAAAGTCTGGCCCCAACATATCCTTTGAGCAAATAGGAAATTCAGGTTTTACCCACCCCCATAACTCATGAAATGTCTAACAGCAGGACACATTTATGCAGTGTAGTACCTGCCATAGCCTGCTTTGCACACCCTCCATACGGACAGGTTTCTAACCTTCTCTGGCCCTTATCACTTTCTGTAAGCAGCTAGAGGACAGAAAGCTCAACCCCAATGACTTAGACAGCAGATTCTGGGAGTCCTTGTCCTGGGGCACATTGCCGGGGGCAATGAGAGTAGCAAGTCCTGCAATACACAGAATCTCACCAAGTGCTGAGAAAACCCCTCAGGCCAGAACTACTTTTCAATAAGACCAGTTTCTACAGCTCAGGGTTGATGTTTCAGGCTCTCACTAGCCTCTACAATGACATTAGTTAAACTCAGTCGTGTTGTGTTGTCAAGCTTCTCTTCAAATATCCTCCTCATTGTTATTACCTTTGGAAACCTATTAACACAGACATGGGAGAAAGAAAAAGAACTTCCACTTCAACAAAGCAAAGGAAAACAATCAAAAAGTTCCAACAACATCCCCTCTCCAGACAATCTCAACCTGTTAGTAAACAACCTACCAACAGATGGGAGTGGGGGTTTCCATTCCCAGTGCTCACATTTGGGTTGGAACATATTAAAGTTCATCCTTTGAGGCTATGGCACTTTGTTTGCTGGCTTTAGGAACTTGAAAATGAAAGCTGTGTTCCCAAAAAGAGTGAGCTGGGAGCTCTAAACCACTCGGTTTCTCAGGACAAAGAAGGCTAGGACACAAGGAGGCTGTGTCCTCTGAGGCTGGGCAGGTGGTAACGCTACTGGGGCAGAGGGGACCTGTGATGATGAGGGGCCCTGAAGAATGGCCTTCAACATCCAACTCTGTCACCTGTCAGCCTGGACATGTAGAAACATTTCATATTTCTAACAAAAGTCAAGCCTGAGCTGTCCCTGCATGACTCCAGGATTCAACCTTCCATCTAATCAGTGGTTTCAGTGGGTTGCAACAGCAGGAAGAGCCCTCCCTTCCCCACCAGTGGGACTGCAGGCTGGGAGGGAGCCAAGGCAGTGCAAACAGCTGAGAACTAGCTTGCACATTATCAAAGAAGTTTTACTTGGGTTTAAAAAAAAAAAGCAGCTGTGCATGAAAAAGAATCTGGCTTTGGCTGTAATAAGGTTGGTACTGTCAGACCTCCAGTTAATCTAACAAGCACCACGTTGTTTAACAGCACCTGATGGGTGACCAAAATCAGTAAATGAAAGCACCTTTCTTATCTGCATGTTGAGTCTGGTAGAGAAACCCAAGGCTCATCCTTCACAAAGGTCAGACAATCTACTTGGGGGGAAAGATCATTAGATAACTGTCTTTCTCTGTAAAATGAGCACCTGATTATTCAAGTCGGGTTTGAATTGTCTCCCTTGTACATGCGGGGTGTTATTTTAAGATTTGTTCTAGAGATTGTACTCTGCATTTAAAATCTCCTTTGTAAGTAATTGTCTGCTATCTCCTTTGTTCTTGTCAAACAGATGAAGGAGGGAACTCCTGCCAGCTTTTTTGTTTCTCATTTGGCATAGTGCTATGAATCGTATACGCAGACCCTCGTAAAAGCTTTTATTCACCATCTTTTATTAATAATCTGTGTGTGTGTGTATGTGCGCACATGTGTGTTTATAACCATGTATTTTTGCAAAAAAGGGAGGAGGACAGTACCAAAAAATAAAAAAATGAACCTGAACCTCAGGTGTTTGAGCATTCAGTTGTTAAATTATTAGGCCAAGTGAAGAATTTGGGTTAATTCATGAACCATTTTGTCTTTGAAACTTCCTGGCTACATATACTTGTTTATACGAGTCGAGAAAATCAGTCAATAAGCCAGAATTCTCCAACAACCTTTTCATTTTTTCATGCAGTTTTCCAAATATGGTCTGAAATATTGAGATGTTCTGCATTAGAACTGAATGCTGTTCTTTATAACTATTATGCTGAGCACATTTATAAATGTGTAGTGCACTTTAGAAATACAAGGTAGCACTATCTAAGTGCGGTGTATTTATTCAGTGTTGTAAATATTCATGGCGCTTTTTATGTCAATAGAAAACAAGTTATATTCTGCTCTTGTTTAGGGTGATACTGATCTCTGATTATTCCACTGACTACATAGCGGTGCTCTATAGACTTTAAGAAGTGTAACTAATACAATGATATGGTATATGTAAGAAAAATGGGGGGGAAAAAAAAACCTGTTGAAGTACAAGGCTTTTCAGGCTCTATGTTCATTCGGCTCTGAGATCGGACCCTAAAGTTAGATAACAGACATTTTGTAGTCAGAACTGAAACTGTAGTTTGAGGTGTTTGCCTTGGGAGAAACGGCAGGCAGGTAGAAAGCATTTGTGGATGTTGTTAGTCATTTATAAGTACCCAGTGAAGGCTGTTATAAAGTAATTGGTGTTTGCTAATCTCAGCTCTACTCTTTCAGATAATTACTGTGCTAATGGATACTGGCTGAATTCAAATGGTTAATGGCAATACATCAAGAGGCATAAGAGGAGAAAGAAGGGAAATGAACAAACTTTTGTCCAAACTCTCACAGCAGTTAGTTAAGGGATATATTCCCTTAATCATTTGCAGAGCTGCAGGTGAGCACACTACTGCTATTTTTTAGTATATGTTAAATTTAATCTGGAACTCTGCAGAGACTTTACATTTTAGGTGCTGGAGCAGTCATTTGGTACATTACGAAGTGCCAGATGAATAATGTTGAGTCTGAGTCTTGGGGCAAATATATATAGCTGGAAAAGTAAGAAGATTTGCAGTAAAAGCAGTCTGTAGGAACTGAGAATTAGGGTTTTTGAAATAGAATCACCTGACTAATGGTCCTAACTGTAAAGGGTGCAGATCTCAAGCTTGCCCCGTGAGAACCAGGGACTTAGGTGGAAGTTGGAAGAGCTGAGTCTAGGTCTACATCCCAGACTTCTGTTCTTGAGACTCTTTGGAATAGGCTAAGACACAGTTATTTCTTATTCCCCTTCTTTTCTTTGGAGAGTAATTTTAAAACTATGAGATTAACAGAGAAAAATTATATATTTTTGTTCCTTTACTTTTACCTTCTCCATTTTAAACTCCGAGATGACACGCCATTTACATCTTCAAGAAAGTCAGGTACGTCACTGAAAGAGATTTCAGTGCACAGTCTGTAGATGGATACCTTAACCTCCACCAGTGTACCTTATTGGTGCTGGCTCTTTCATCCTTGTTATCAAAATGTGCAAAACATTGTAGTTTCTTGTTTCTGAAAAAAAAAAAGAAAAGCTGAAAGTTTCTACAAATTATGAGATTTGTAATAACACTGTAAATGAGCAACACCATTAGGTTCTAACGCAAAATGATGTTGCCCTTGTAATCAGTTCATATTAAAGTATACTCTCATTTCTTAGTAGACTATCTGATGGGTTCTTTGTTCTCTGTAACTCAGAAGTATTTTTTCTTCCATAAAATAGGACTGATGTACTTAAAAGGCAGAGCAGGGGTACAAATTTCACAGATATTTTACAAGCAGCTTATGGACTAATGCAAAATCAAAGGTAACACTTCATCTGGTTGTAGCCATTTGTAAGCTGACCTACTACAGTAAAGCTAAAGTCACATATCTATGTCTTAGCTGAGTGCAGCCTGTGAAGGAATCTAAGCCTATCTGAGAAACCTGCTCCTTTCATCTTCAAATTTTATCTTAAATATTAACAATATCATGTTCCAGTTCTTTCATATCAAATCTTAAGAAGAGGCCCATGAATTATGGATTTCCTAGTCACAGTCTTTTTCTTCTGTGATTGTTTTAATGGTCATCAGACATGCTGGACTGATTAGTTTTCAAAGCACTATCGTGTATTTGCTGGAAAGACATACAAAGGAGTGGTAAGGAATTTGTGCTTTGTCACTGCTCTCTACATCTGAACTAGTGAGGCACCTTTGAGACACAAATACACAGCTTGGTCTATATGTCCACTTAGGTTTTGGCCTCTTCACCAATGGGGTACCTGTTCATACTAAACTTGATGACAGTTTCAGTGATAAGGAGCTAGAGGTTGCAATCTTTCCAACTCATTGTGTCCCATTTCTCAAAACATAGTCAAATGCACAGAAAAATGAAAGAGATTTGGTTATTGGGACTTGTTCTCCCAACTATTTGTTTGCATGATCATGATTCATAATTTCACCTTGGTGTAGGGAGCTTGAGCTGCATAAGGGTAATATTGTCCAGTTGCAGTTGGGGTGCCCAGCACTGGTGCTGGTGAGCAGACCTGGCAGGGCAGGGGGTCTGCCAATAAATAAAGGGAGAACCCCTCAATACACTGGCAGTTCTGCTCACCACCATATTTCTTCTTCTTCTTCTCATGACAGTGTATTTATTCTGGCTGGGTAAGTAGCTTTTTTATCTTGCCCTCAATACCTCGTGGCAGTGAGTCCAGCAGTGTGCACTGTGGAGCAATAATTCTTCCTGTGAATTTTATACCTAGGCAGAATAATTTCTTTGTTCTCCTGTTATGGGAGAGTAAATAAGACCATCAGATTTACCTTCTTCAGGTCATTTTCTATATTGTGATTTTTCTAACTCTGCTGCTCTCTAAACTAAACAATATTAAGCTATTTCGATTTCTTCTATCATTATCCATAATGGACTTTTAGAGCCAAGAGAGGTGAGAATAAATATGAGAAGAGATCATTGTTTTTTTCACAGAAAGCTGATCACATAACTTTTGTTTTACACAGCTCTCACCTATTTAATTATTTTCTGATTTAGCAAAAAAATAGGAGCAGATAGTGCTGCCAGAGACACCTATAGTGAGAGGGTAGCAGATCTAAATGAGTTTGCAGAAGAGATTTGAAAGCAATGTGAAATCAGTGAGCAAATAGCTCAGGGAATACTGGAGAGCAGGATTTGCATAGGGGAAAAAAGCATAAAGAAGGAAAAGGAAGGGTATGTTGGGCTGAACTCAACCTGTTATAGGTGGTAGCACTAGCTGAAATATTTAACTGACATTTTTCTTTCTGGAGAATGTTTGCTTCCGGTGGTCCAAAAGTAAAAGCAAAAAATATAGACCATATCAAAAACATATACCAAATACTATTAATTTTTAATGATAAAAAAGCTTAATATTTTTCTATGTAAATATATATAATATATAAAAATATATAAAATATAATATATATAATATACATATATGTATCATTTCACGAAGGACAAGTTTTTGTTTTGTCTACTGAAAAATCAAAACCTAACAACAATTTTAAATAATTCTGCACCAAAAGTAATGGATTTTTTAAACAGCTGGAATGATTAGTTAAAATAGTGGAGACGTGAATAGTCAGACATGAATACACAGCTCAGAGAGGTGCAAAATGAACACAAGGAGTGAAACCTAAGCATGCTGATTCCTTGTGTTCTCCTCTAATGATTTATCACTTCTTAATTAAATCTGTTAGATTTTTACTTTTTTTTAATTGTCAGTCCAAATTATTTATTTTTACAGTGTACTGTGAAGACTGCCGATGAATTCTGGAGGTCCCTATGCTTTGCTAGACTATATATTTTATAATCACTAGAGAAGAAACTGGTGTGCCATAATATCAATTTTATAAGCTTTATATTGCAGTATTTCTGCATCAAAGCTGTCAGGACTATTTCCCCATAGGAGTCCATGCAGCTACTCCACACCAAACATGATCACAGAAAATAGCCTACATAGTTTTTTGTTTTAAGGAACTGGTTTAAACAGAAAGGCTTTGAGAACTGGCTTACAACTTTGCTGAGGACTAACAAAGCAGATGGAGACTCAGTTCCCATTCCTTTGCACAAAACTGTGTTGGTTAAATGAAATTAAAGTCAGTAACAAAACCAAACACTTTTGCCAGCTCCAGCAGAACTAGTCATATTTTTCCTGGTCATATCACAAAAGCAGTGAATGGCTTTGGGTTTCAAACTTAATGGAGTTAAAAGGCCACTTAGAAAAAGATGAAACCATACTGAGTTTCCTATGTTACTTTGAAATTATAGTTTTTAAGAGAGGGCTGTTTAATATCACTTTTGCAACTCTTTTAGAAGAATTGTGCTCAGAGGGCTGCTTATTACTGTCATTTAATCTATATCTTATTGAAATCAACATATGCAACATCAGATCATCAACCATCAGACATTTAACTGGATATTTTCAATTTTTGATGTTACATAAGAAACGGAGCTGGAAGTAACTTTCTCCAAAGCAAAAGTCAGTCAAATGGGAGGTAAAATTGAAGACGATTCTGTGGATTTGAAGGATGGCTTAAAAGTCCAGGAGGAGAATTGTCTCAAATTGAGAGGTTTTTTTCTAGGCTTAAATGAGTATTTTAGGAAAATTTACAGTATCATCAGAGGCAGATGATTTTCTCTGCTATATACCTGGTTCTCATTTTCCTCTGCTATGCATACTTAAGTCACTTCACCTGTCTGTGCTTTAGTTAGATTCTTTCTTAAGGGATCTCTCTGCACAGTATTGAGCATAAGGAGCCTGATCTCAGTAACAGTTGCTGCTATATTATTTTTAACAGCAGTTTTTATATATGCAGTCATGAAGATTTCATGACATTTTGTGACATGATTGTCTCATGACTTTTGGAAAAAAAGTCAACAAAAATGTTTCAAGTATCCCCTCCATCCCCCAAATAATCCCAAGCAAAAGTGGAACATACACTGCTTCATTAATTAATAATCTAAATATCTAGGACACGGGTTCAGATGAATTTTTCAGAAAACAGGCCAGATCATGATCATTCCCTAAATGCAAGACTGGACTAATTCCTCTCAAAATGCTAAGGTTACTCTAAGTTTGCATCTGAATGAAGGACAGTGCAATTCCCCATTCAGATAAGCCAAGGTGAATAGATGAAACCAAAAACTTAAAAACTCTGTGAGAAGGATCTCACAAAATTTTTAGTTGAAGCTCTGTATAACATCACTGTTATCTGTTTGTTTCCATGGAGCCTGTCATAAAGCTTTAAAGAGCCTGAGAGGGGATGGATACTGTGAGTTCCAGGCACTATACCCCTTCCAATCAAAATAATGTTTCAGGTATAGAAATAAATCAAAGAAACTGAGCTCAGTATCAGATGATAAGATTGCATCCAGCATAGTCTAAGCCCACTGTGGCAGGGAGCTTTGTGTGAGCCCTCTGCACCATTCTCAAATTACTCACTCTCGCTTTAGAGTTTTTTACCTGGTGAACACACAAACTACCAGCAGATCATCAAAGCACCTTTGTGCTCTGAAGACAGACAGCAATTGATCCTGCTTCCAAAAAATCTCTGCTGAGGCCATCACTTAATTAAAGGCAGAGAAGCCTCAGAAAGAAGCTGCCACATACCAAAGCAGATCATGTGTGATATGACTGCATGATGCTATACTAGGGACTAGGCTGGATGCTTGTGATTTTCTTGTGCTGATCTTACAGGCTTGGGTCAAAGCCTAAGTTAAAAACGGAGATTTGACAGATGCATGGAGACTGAATGTATCAGAGGTTATTAAGCACAACGATCTGAATGCAACCTGTTGCTAAAGAAGTCTTTAAAGGGCTGATTGTTGAAGGCTGTGACGTTAGAATAAAGGGAAGAATAACTTCAGAATTGCTGTTTCTTTTACTTTTCATCAGCTATTCACACCTGGAGACAGAAACAGGATACTAAGCTACGCGGATGTTCATCAACCTAAATAAAGTTCATTCCTATGAGTTTGCTCTTCCTTTAATTTATGCAAGACAGAAATGTCTCCTTTGAAGGCAATTGTCCTGAATCATTTCCATCGACTTCCTTTTTAAGTTTTAAATTGAGTTGCCTTGGCAGGAAATAGGTTTAAAAGAAGACACAGTTATTTCCACTGAGGTAAGGCACTGTGGGGAGGATAGATCCCCATAGACTCAAAAGCTCTTTTGGCATAAACTTTCACACATCCATTAGCTTCAGTGGACATATGTGGATTTACTCAATGCTGGGACTTGGAACCTGCTATTGCTGCATAATCTGGGAAAATACATTACATGGAAAAGGCTCATTATTTTTGCAAGCAAGCAGAGGGGATGAGTGCCAACCAAACATTGTGTGGCTGTTCTCAAGCAAACAGAAAAGGTCTGTGACATTTTCCTCTTCGCGTTCCTAGGGAAATTCTGCAGCAGTTAATCTGTTTGTTTAGGGACTCATGGGAGAGGTTGTGAATCCATGCAGAACTCTACTGATGATAATAATGTTAATAACTTTCTCAAGAGCAGACAAGCTGAGACAAGAAAGAACATGGTAATGAACTCACGAAAGAAGACCTGACGGTAGAGTCACGCTTCACCGCTGTTTTATTAACATTTGCTAACAATGCATTTGATGCCAGGAGGAATATCCAGATCTTTGGACCTCATCAAGTGCTGATTCTGTTGTCTTCTCCTCATGTTCTTTTTCTGGCTTTATCCCCATAGTAGGTCAACATTGTCTGACAGTGGAAGGGATCTCAGCAGTTAGTTTTTCACTTGCATCTTCTGTTCAGAGAATGTGAACAGGGGATATTTTTACATGATGACAGCAAGATGCCTATTTAAGGAGGAAGATAGAATTTAACACAAAGGAAAACTTGGTATATTCAAAAATGAGCAACTAATGGGGTCTGAGTAAGGGAAAAGCACAGCTGAAGTCCTGTTGGTAACTTCATGTGGCAGGTGCCGCTGACTCCAGAACACGAGTTTGAACAAGTTCCCTAGGATTTTATTGTTTCTTGCATGACGTTTGGTTTTTCATTCCACTTACAGTGTGAGATCCTGGTGAGCTTTTCTGTGTCCCCCCATATGCTGTGGGCAATGTTTTATATATTTGCTCTGCTCCCAATAAGTATTGCTTAAAGGAGAAATCCTCCCTTCTACAGCAGTCAATGAGTAGAGTTTTCTTGGCCAGGTCCACTTCTAAAGGAAATATGATGAAGTTTGCTGATTTGGAGTATTAGCTAATCCCTCCTCCACTCCGAAGATTTTGTAAAGACACTGCCAGTCTTTCACCCAGTCTCCTGCCTCAGTTAGGGGCTCCTGAGAATTTGGTAGTTAGCTACGCAGTCCTTGTGACAGGGATATTTTACCAAAGAAAACCTTAATATCCTAAGAGTTGTATTTATCTCACTCAAGATTTGCTATCTAAAATGGAGGTGTGCAGTCCAAACCAGCTTTCTTGCTTTTCTCTGTGTTCAATGGGGAGAAGAAGGAGGAATTCAGAAGGTATTTTCTGTTACGTACTTTACAAACCAGTGTACGCACCAGCGTCTGGATAAAAATAATCACTCTCTGAGTGACTTTTCATTGGTCACAGAGGGAGCCAAGACGAGACGCTTCAGCACTACAGGGCTAAAGCTGGGACACATGTTCTACCCCATGAGAGCTGTGCTTCATTCGAAATCATCTTTGAAGGTACTGTCAGGGACAGGGACACAGACAGCTCCTCTGTCCTGTTTCTTAGTTCACTCTTCCATTTTTTCCTCAGCAATATGAAAGACTAATCATTTGAATGTAAAAGTAAGGTGCTTGTTACAGCTGTTAGATTTCATATGGAATAAATATGGGTTCCTACCCCCCAAAACCAAAAGAAGCAGATATTACATTGGAACAATCTAAGTGTCTGACCTGTCCAATCTAAGATGCATTTCTGCTGTGAGAGGAGGCAGATATGCTTGCTCTCTTCACCACAGTAACAATATTCTGATTTATCCTATTAGACTTTTCCACAATTTAATAATGGGAAAAAAAATCTTCCTCAAGTTGTAGCAATCAATTGCTCAACTTTTTTTTTTTCCATTCTTTAATTTCCATTCTTGCATGTCATTCTTTTCCATTCTTTTCCTTTCATTTCATTAGGCAATTTAGTGTTGCAGCTGTTTTCAAAGCTCATTGATTCAAAGACAGATTTGCACCTTCAATAGACAGCACTGGTGTACTGTAGTGGCAGGCCCACATATTTCAGGGATTAGGGAATATAGGAGGGAACAGAGGTGCTTCAGCTGGTCTTTGGTATGAAAAGAAATCTGATTTACTGAAATGAGCTCTGGTCAGGCTCTTAGATTATTTACTTTCTCCTGTCACTGCAGAACATCATTACCTTATAGGACTCACTGCAGCCCTAAACTGAACAGAGAGAATAATAGATACTGGAAAATTAATGGTGAAGAAGACTGAAGAGATGTTGGGGCCTATACAACCAATGAATCCCTGCAGTTTTTACCCACTGCCACCCGAATGGACAAAACACTGACGGAGTTGTCTGTAGAGGCAGACGACAGTAATCAAGGGACTCTTTGGGACTTCCAGTTCAGGAGAACCTCTGGAGTGCTGCAAGCAACATAAGGCTTCTTCCTTTCTGCTTGTCAAACGTACAGATAAATAGCCCCTTTTTAAAACTGAAAGGTAAGCTATTTCTTTTTTGTCTGAGGAGTGAGAGATACTGAATCCTTTGAAATTCTTTCCTTTCATTTTAATAAAAGTTTTGTTAATTTGCCTTCCCTCCTCACATCCTCAAATCCTGTTAGGATGCATCCAGATTTTGATAAGATTTTGTATGCAGTTTTGGTGAAGAAAAATAAAATCATCAAAAAGGCAATTTTGCATGTGGAGAAAATCCAGTTTTATTATGGTTGAATATATGTCACAAGAAACTGCTTTTAAGAGAAAATCATTTTTCTATTAGAGTAAAACAAACAAAAAACTATCATTCATTCTTTCATTTTTTTCTTTTCTAACAAGGTCTATTATAGGGCTCCCTGAGAGGAATAATGCAGTCTTTCATCAATGATCAAATCCCATCACAAAATGTATCAGTCCCTGCTGGCTGAATTATACTGAATTTGGGAATTTTACTTTGATGTAATACTGCATGATGTGTGACTTGCTATTCAATATAGTTGTTAGAAGGACTTATCTGCAAAGCAATTGCTTCGTATCATACCTGTAGCACAAGAGGGTTTTTTTTCAAACTTTCCTTTTTCAAAAGAAATCCACTTTGCTTTCCTCATTTCAAAAGACAATGCAAGGTTCTCTGTGTGTATGTAAAACTATCCCAGCACCTGATGTATGCATAAAAGACTAGGTTGAATTTAGCTGGTTGTATCCTCCGTTTTAAGCTTCTGGAGACTATTAACTCCAAAGCAAAGCTTTCTTATAGAAAGCTAGTGATCCTGCTTTCTCTCTCAGCAGTCTCCCCATGATTTATTTAGTACTTGGTTACACGGTATCTTGATCCTGTAGGGAGATACAACATTGCTACTGGATATAGTTTGAACTGGCCTTTATATGGCCCAGAAAATGCTGCATCAAATACTGGTGTTTGACACACACAGCTTGACTTTTCAAACAATTGTTTTTCAAGCTAAACCCATTACTGCTCAGAATCTGACTTGGTACCAAGTCATCCATTCAATGCATATAAGCTCTATGTGGAAACCTGTTGTAGTTGCAGAGCTAGCATGGAAACTGTAAAAGCATATTCAGCAAAACACTCCCTTTGACTTTGCTTCACTATGGGCCAGTGTGTCTCCTTTAGAGTCTGCCAGGGAAAAGGACAGTGCACAGCGCTCCCACCCAAGGGCAGGTTACATTAGGCTGGGTGACTGCTGTGCTAATCTCCTTTTTTGTATGTACAGAATTAGCTGAGACATTGCTACGTTGTGCTCCCTAAGTCACCACCATCTTCTTGCTCTAGAACAAGAGAAAAATATTTCATATGCTGTTTTACACATATGCCAGGATATGGTGGGGTGGAGAGGTGCTAGGCTTCTCCCACACTTTTCACTCCCACTGAATGGCATCAGATGAGCAATCCCCACCGCGTCAGGCAGGGCCTGGGGGTGCGTGCGAGCAACAAGCCGCGGGGATCAGTGGCTTTGCCCTCCCGGACTCTCCTTCCCAGCCAAGCTGCAGCCTTGGACTTTCCAGCACGAGGACCACATCCCAGTGAAGGATGCGGAATGGAAGAAAGGAGTCTCTGCAGTCAATGTGTAAAGGCTTAAAAAATCAATTTTAAGAAGCTGAGGTACTTGTTCATGTGTCACCACATATTTTAGCCAAAAACATTCTTCTTATCAAGAAGAAAGGCAGCACCGAGGAGAAATTATTTTTCCCCTGTGAGTGGCAGTATTATTAAGCTGTGTGATTAATTCTGTGACTATTAAAGAAACTGCAAGGCACTCTCCATTTAGTTAATATCACTAACAAATACACATCTGTCACTCAGAATGCTGTGTACTCAGCAATGTTGTTCTTATGGTATTAAATATTTACTATTTATTATGATTGTTACTTTTGTCATTTATTGGCTTGCAGCAGCCAAAAACATGCCAGACAGCTTGTGGAGAAACTAGAAAAACATTTTCAAACCAGGCTACCTTAAAGTTATGTGGTTAAATATATCATTAGCTATTTTGGCCTTGATTCATAAAAGTCCTTATCACCATGTATCTGAATCCTCTAGGGTACGTGTTAAACACATACCTCAGTTCTTTGCTGGGGAAGGAAGAAATTCAGAGGAATTTTGCTGGATCTGGCCTATGGCTAGAACCACCCTCCTGGCTTTGCACTAAACAATCACTTTCCCCCTTAGGTAGTGCTGAAAATGTGTGCAGAATTTGATGGAGATTTGCAGATTGTTTTCCTATGGTGCCATTTCCAGCAGATGGATCTTGATATTGTATTTGCATATATTTACCTCTATTCTTAGCCTATGTAGTTAAAAGTGTCTGATAAGAAGCCGCCTCTGTTTATCTGTAACTCATTCACAGCAGACCCCACCAGTCCATTAACGCTTTTTTGTGATTTCATAGTCCTCGCATCTCCTGCACCTAAAATTCTGATAGCAGAAATTTAGTGGATAAGAAATAAGCAACAAACAAATTTATACTAATAATAATTTAAAATAATGCCTCTGATGTATACACTTTCATTTCTGTCCAAAACATATCCATTAATTTTGAGGCAGGTTTTATGAAACTGCTATTAAATTAGGGATGGATATAATTATAACAAATACTGCTTTCTTACAGTTCCTAAGGATCTCAATGAAGTTATGATAATAATTGCAGTCATGTTCAGTTTCCATGCCTCAAAATACAGCTGAGTGTTGACAGAATGGATTTTCCCTTCGCAGTGTAAAATTGTATAATTTTTCAGGCTTTTCACCTTGCCTTTAACTTCTTACCCTGTTGGCATTAGGTATAGATTTTAGAGACAGCAAACAGACTGGATGGACTTCAATAAACATTCATTCAAGTACTTACCATCAGTAAGGATTTTACATATTGTTAATGACATTGGGAAAGAGAAATTTCAAGTGTAGGAAAAAAATGCTCTTCTATGTATTGTATTCTGTTGTTTTCTGCCTGTTATGACTCTATTTTTCTGTTCTATTTGTACTGCATGTTTTTTTATACCTCATAAAATTAAGTCAAATTGTGTTCTCAAACCATTTCCATCTCAGATTTTGATAAATGTGATTCTCTCTCACTATATTTCCATAGACTTCACTGAATTGCCTTTAATTGAGACCATTTGTTATGAGATGATATCAGAGCTTGAGACCAACGGCTGGATTTTCTCTTCATAATGTTGCTCCCAGCATACAATCAGATAGAGTCTTCAGAAACTTAGAGCCTTTTTTAACTAACAGTATAACTCACTAGTAAATATAGAAGGTTATAACATCTTAAAATAATTTATGGTACTGTCAGGCCTGAGGAAGAAAAGACTTCTCTTGGGAAGCAGTTTCAGCAGGAACTTCAAAAATTGTATGTTTGATAAATAGCACCACAACTAACAATGTTCAAAGTGCAAGGATCAAGGGAACTTTATATAAAGAATTTAGACTCTCAGCTCCACGCAAAACTATTATGGAAGAAGACGCTATGACCGAGCAAAAGCTGAGCGTTTAATATGTCAATGAAATCTACAGGAGAGAGATATCTACTGATCTTTTGGGATCTGAGTTTTAACCTCTCTACAACCAGTATCTCATCAATAAAAAGGATGCTTCCTTTTATCCTAAAAGAGTAATTTTTCCACTCATCTAAAATTTTTGAGAGTCTTAAACACGTTTCTATCTTATATTGAGGCCCAGCATTCAACCTGTCAAAAGCTGTGTAAAACGCAATAATAACTGGGATCAAGTGAAATATTACTGTTACATGACCTCTGAGTATTTGTCATTTAACTTTTTTATATTTCTCAGCTGAATTTTAGCTGATATTTTAAAACAGTAAGTTGTTTCACCTTCAAATGGTTTCAGAATTAAATGCCTTAGTTTGAAAATCTTATTTTTTCTTTTAAATCAAATTGTACCAAGAGGTCCACTGAAACAGTCTCATGGAAAGTACTGCTTCCTTACAAACTGGCATTTTCTAATGAAAAACATTTTATTGGAAGATTCCTGGCAATTTCTATTCCTTGATATAGACTGTGACTTTTGGACTAAATGTGTTATGGAAGACTAGGAGGGTCTTCCTTTAAAAGACAGGTCTGCTTACCTCTATGTGATCTAAGGATGCATTAATGGATGGATAGACAAGTGCTTTCAAATGAATTTCCCTTGACAATATCATGGTAACTATCCAAGTTAAATTTCTTTAAAGCTCCCTTTAGCTCTTGTGGACAGAACTACCCTGAGCATACTGAATTTAGAGGACATCTGCATTCTGCTATTGCTGTCCTTGTTCCTTTGCTAGGACCATATGCTTTGACAGAGATAAGAAAGAGAGGATTTGCTGTTTGTGAATACTCATTATAACTATAATGAATGAGATAACATTGATTAACAAAGAAATTAAGAGCTCTGTTCTTTGGAGAACAGAGTACCCCAATCCATCAATCCATTTAAGTAAGTACTCAACATGAAACAGGTGAGTAATTCTACTGATCCCAATTTCTTACAATTTAAACACGTTTAAGTGCTTTATTAACACTTGAACCTTGCAACAATTCCATTTTTCAACAAAAACTTACAGTCAGAAACAGGAAAAATATGTTTTGACAGATTGAACAAAATCTGTTCTTATTTTGATGTATCTAAACAGTTGCATAAAACATTTTCTGTATGTCCATATATCTATATATTTGTGTATTATCTTCTTTTTCAATTAAATGCTGTCCTCTGAAACCTTTTTACATTATGGCATTTAGAACGAACTTCTGAATTTCCCATTAAAATACAGTTTGAGTCATGGTACTGAATTCAGGATATTTTTCATAAGGAACCACTCTCTTTTCACAGAGGAAAGAGACTACAGACAGCATCTCTGAGCTACAGCTGTCTGGGTATCAGAGAATAAAATGGCAATATCTTTCATCTGTAAAGTGGCTTCAAGCCTCATGAACATTTCAGGGAGGAGCCCAGAAATGGACCACAATAATAGCTTCATGCTGACTTCTGCTAGAATGGCCTAGAAAATCACAAAAAAAAATATGGAATAGAAAACACTCCAAAAAATGTCCCCCCTTGCTAGTCCAAAACTTTGGGATTCAGCTGGTCGCCTGTGTAAACATCCAGAAACTCACACAAACGTATTCCCTCCATACACATATGCCTCTAACTTCCCTTCTTTGCACAAGTCCTACAGAGGTGGAAACCGTTGACTTACACCCAATTTACATAATAAACAGCCTCATCAGGGCTGCTGTAGTGATTGTAACATAGAAAGCCGAGAATTTGTTTGACTTTCAGCCTAGCTCCTGATGATGGGCCCAGCAACACATCTGTCCATCTGTCTGTCTCCTGGTGTTTCTATCAAACTGATTGCTGAGGACACTTTTCTCAGATGTGCAAAGGCAGATTAGAGTGATGCCAAGTCTGTGTGCTGAGAAGGAGACCACAAAGTGGGAACAACAGCAGTCATGCGAAGAGAGGTTGCTTAATATGCTCTGTGAAGTTGTTCCTAAAGAGGAACAAATACGTTGCTCTTGACCTGACTTTTCAAAGTCTTTTCTTTATCATCATAACTTCCCAAGGGAGAGCGGGGGAACCAAAAAAGACAATAACAAAAAAAGAGAGATCTCTTTAGAAATGGGTTTAGCCACAAAAAAGCTTTTCAGAGGGGCTGAGACAACTATTTGCTCCACACATGGCTCTTTCATTAAGTTGTTACCTTCCCAGTGTCTCTCTTTAACTGTCTTGCTCTCTCAGCAGTTGAAAACCGTCAGTGGTGTTTAAAATGCGTGCTGTCTGCATCTCATGCTGTTACTTGTATACAAAGCAGCCATGCAATGTTCAAAAGGCAGCCTGGCCTCTTCTGTATTGTTGCTTGCCAATTATGGCACAATGGAGCTTACTTATACCCCAAGTTATACTGTCTTAAAGTTCCCTTCTCATTTTGGCACTCGGGAGAAGTTAACTGCGATTGGTAAGCTGTGGTTCAATATGCAGTGTTGGGGAGCTGTCCCACCAAAAGCACAAGAGCAGCCTCATTTTATTACACGATGCACTCCCTCCCGGAACTGGGGACACTGGCTGAGAGCTGCATTCAGGAGTTTTGCTGATGTGATCCTTTGCCAGCTAGATAATCGCCCCTTAAAAACAGGCAGGCAGGCATCTTTGTCAAACGAGTGCATTTCACGATCGTAAAGTGCCATCTCGGGAGTGCTTCCATACCCCATGCTGTGAGCTGCAGACTGCCTGCCCTTCCCGCCCCCACTTTAATTAAGAAGCCCTCTCATGCTCATGCTGGGGCTATTGTATTTGTTAAGCCTTGGCTTTTCCAGATCCATTTCTCTTCTTTAAAGCCTTATTGCTTCCACACAATCTGCAGAGGCTGTTGCATTGCAAGCGGAGCTGTAATGCGTTCATTTGTACATAACTTTGCCCTAGGAATAGTCACAATAGGAATACCGAACTGCTGTTGGCTTGATGTACACACGAGTACCAGAATGGTCCCAATCATCACCTTCAGAAAGATCCAGCCTTGGGGGTTCAAAGAGATGGCAAAAAGGAGAAACTTTTCAGTGTACTTATTCTACCCACCTTCCATCTGCAATGTTCACTGTAGGCCCGTCAGGTATGGTGGAGATTGTGGCCTTTGCACTTTGTATTATATTTCTACCATATCACAGTCACTGATGAGGGATGAGCATGAGAGACACGTATAAAATGAGACAGAAGAGGAGAAACAGAAAGAATGCCAATGGCAAGCTTGGCACTATGAGACTCTTCTCCCCTTTCCTTCCCCTCCCATGGCAGGAAGTGTGCAGCTTCCTAGGTCCTCCCTTCTCCTCTTTGGCAGCAGTTAAATTCACTTTCAGCTAGAAGACATCAAGCCAGCTCATCTAACTCCTTATCCTTTTTTTATATCTGCCTTTCTCCCCTCAGTGGTTAGCAGCTTATGGTAATGACCAGTTGGTCAACTGCCTTAAAACAGAGGTCTTCCAATTAGCAGTTGGACCGTGTACTTGCAAGGAGTGAAGGGAAAGTATTTAAAATGAACAATTACTCAAGGAAAACCAACAAAGGCTGCTAATTTTATGGTTAGTTTTCTTGTAAGGTACAGAGACTGAACATTATCAATGTATATTCTCACAGTAATTCCAGGTCCCCATGTGTATAATTTGCCCAAAGTCCCTTCTCTTTGACATTTTTTCTATTTAATCTGGTGTCAGAGTTTCACAAGTAGAGAGAGCTAAAGTTACATGGCCTCCTCTCACCAGTGCTCTTATAACAGTCCTCAAATGTAAACAGCTGGATGGTCATTAGAAAGAGTCTTTTCTGCTTCTCCCCAAGTAGGAATATTAGAACTGATTGACCCTGTATTAGGTTGTGCCAGTTACTGATCCATTACTCACTCTCAAGCAGTTGAAAAAAAGCCTATTTCAACCCATTTTGAGCAAAGCCAGTTAGATTATGGTTACATGAGCACTTCAATTGGCAAAACTGAGGAGGCGTAGCATCTACCAGGGGAGGTAGTGATGTATTTGGGAGAAAAGTTACGTTTATGGCTGCTGTGCCCAAATGGTGATAAAAAGTTTGAAGCTTAAAACCTGGAGTGAACTGTATTTGTAAGAAGTCTGTGCACTTGAAGGTCAAGGAGTTTTGTATCTGAAGAGAGATGAGGTAAACCTCAAATAATGTGTGTAAATTTTCTACTCTTGTGGTAAGATTACCTCACAGTCCAGGGATTTGAAGACATATCTGCAGCTCTTTTAAACTGGAATAGCTTGACTTGCCCCAGGCTATCCAGTTAAGCTGTCCATGGCCTTAGAAATCAAGCCCATAAATCAATTTCTTTTAATAAAGATTAAAATATGCTATGAATGTATGTATTTATGGTCAGATTTCATCACAGTAAGCACCTTTTTTTCTGTTTGTCATCCTCCAGCACTAGATTATGCAGCAAGAAATGATTTATGTATACTCGTATCTTTTTTTCTGATGTCATTTAATGAAGGTCTAAAACTGAGCTAAAAAGGTCTTTTCTTTTTTAAACCAACCAAATATCAGCTGTAGTAGTTCCTACAAACAAGATATAACCTTAATAAATTACTCAGCCTTTGAGAACAGGAGGGATTAACATGGTGTATCCTCAACCTAGAAATTACTATTGTTCAGAAAGAATAATAATAATGAAAAAAAGATTAAGTGTCCATATCCAGGCTAGAATTGCTATTGTAAATGAGATTGTAGGCTGAGGAATTGACTGTCTCAGACATGACAGCTGAATGTTTCTGTGAATTATGGGGTCCCCTTTATGTTAACATTTATCCAAAGCCTATGATGCTTCATACTAGCTGGAGAGATGACGTGCTGTAATGTGGACCTTGCCGCATATGTAAACTATAGCGTGAAATGAACAGTGCTGCTGCATGTAGGTGAAATGTCCCTGACAGATAGTAGCCCCAACAAAATCATTTTGAAATCCCAGGAGTCCAAATCTCTGCTTTCACTCGCCTTACGGAATCAGGAAGGAGACCTCCACCACTACGTGCAGCCCATCGGCCTTCCACAGCACCATACTTCCCAAAATGTATTTGCTTCTGCTTTGTTTTGTGATGGGATAAAAATTGTTCCCAGATTCTCTCTGGGAATTCAGAATTGCTGGGAAATCAAGGAATTGGGTACGGCTGCCTAACTCCAGGAAGCTCTTTCTAGAATGCCAGGCTATGGCTGCTGAAGTGAATGTCTGTAGTTCTGGCACGTAAACACGTACCGGGGAAATGACATTTCTGTAGAAATATCATGAGGCACGGTCCTTGCTTGCTTTGGACATGCCTGCTAAGCAGAAACAAGGAAACACTTGCTTTTCTGTCTGTAATGCAAAGGCATTTAGGGAGGTACTCCCTAGTGACAGGGTGATGACTTGGGATGTGGACGATTCAGGTTCAGTTCCCTGGTTCACTGCAAAGGCAGCAGAAAGGAATAATATGTGCCCACATTTCATCTGCTCTAGTTCACAACCACGTATGAGCACAAAGACGCCTTCCTTGCTTAGCCCAGCAGACAAAAGCAGTTAGTTTTAACACAGCTCAGTTACCACGCAGTTGCAGAGAGCCTGGATTGCAAAGTTGGGTGCTCCTTCCGAGGCTTGTGCGCTTCATGACCTAAACTGAAAAGCAAGGGATGAGCAAAATAGATTCCCACTGAGCTTGTTTAGTTGGTGATGTCTGCCTTATTAAGCACTGCGTAAGTCTCTTCACCCTTTGATTTCTTATTGTATCTTCAGACCTGTCTGTAAAGCGCTAAGCACATTTTTAACACCAGATAAATCATGGAAAAGAACAATAGTTTCTGATCATTTATTCTACATGATTTTTTTCTAACCTGCCCTTTCTGACAGCTCTCCATAGATTCAGGCTTGCATGCTGTTCTCAAATTTATATACTTGTGACTGCAGCCCAGCTGCCTCCCACACAGCTAACAATTATTCGAATATTGGTTCTTTGATGTTAATACCCGCCTTTTACTGCTTCATCAATACTGAACACAGAGTGAAATAGAGCCAGCTGCAACTTTTTAAGGCTTAAAGATCATGGTCATGAAGATGACAGAATAAAACTTACCCTGTTTATAGTTTATGCTTTTTGTGCTATTCCTTGCACCAATGACATTTTTGGGCCACAAAAGTGAAATACTAAATTCAATTAATGCACCTAAGGAGAGATGCTGGTAGTCTTACTTATGACTAAATATCAAGAGGTCTCAAAGGAGTTACAACACCACAAACCCACTGAAATTAGACGTGCAGATTTTCTATTTCGTGAAGGAAAATCATTGAAGCCTTTCCAGCAACATGTTCAGTACCACTTTTCTCCTTAGCCAATTAAGTCCATTTACTGGACTCCTCTTCATAGATCAAGTTTACCAATGTTTGGGTCAGATTCTCAGCTGGGAAATTTTCAGCCCCAAGTAAATAAAATGGTGGAATGGTATAAGGAAAGCTGTTTGGCCCAGTGTCAGTATTCATGCATGTGTGTCCTCATTTGGAGAATTAGTTGCCATCTTTTAAAAACAAACAAATAAACTCTGATGAATAACTTTGTTCCTTTAGGACTAACTGTGGTTGCAGGTAACTTAACCCTGTTTCTGTGTTTATGTCCTCTGTGTTGTTTATATGAGATACTAATTGATGAGTGTATAAGTGATCATCATTACACAGTAATGCATGAGGCCAAAGATCAAGTATTGCAAGATTCTCCAGTATAAATCATGGCCTAACCTGTTTTAAATGAGTATAGTGAGCTGGCAGCTTTTGGCTACAGCTGCATTACATCAGCTAGAACCCAATAAAAGGAAGCCTAAGAATGGTGCATAAAAAGAAGTTTTGCACATTTGCCTAGATCAAGCACTGTTCATTTGTCATCCTGTTATTACATAACTATTTGCCTGCATTTGCACAGAACAGTTGGGGAAATTGTCAAAACAGACTGAGACTTTCCACTCAGCAAAGGTAGAAGAATCATTAGGTTTAATTGTCTTTGCTGGATAGACAGGGAGTAGTCACACTCCCATGGTATTTAATAATGGCTGTCACTCAAATGAGAGAATATGGTACAGGGAGCATAAAACAAATAGGATATGAGAGATGAGTAAACACTGAGAACTAATTATGAGTCCTGGTAAACTTCTTCTGTCAGAGCTTTTTGATGGAAAATGGGTTTTTATTAAAACCAATATTTTTGCAGCAAGTATTTGCTTTTTGCATTTCTTTAGCTGTTTTTAAAATCAGAGATCCAGCCACTCCAAAAGGCTTTCTTTTTATTCTGAGGAATTATAGATCTATAAAAGAAATCTTCTTTGGAATAAAAAATATTAGCAAGGAGCTCTATAATTAAGGATTGACCTAGTTACGATTTTCTTCACACGGTTTCCTAGGCCTGTTGTTCGTGCGTCCCAAATACAATCACCTCCTGGAAATACAGAAACCCTCAGTTAACATAAGGGTTTCAGCAAATGCCAGGGTGTGCGAAGTCCAGCAGTACGGCGACTCTCCCTTTCTCGGGGCCCTGTGGCACCAGCACAGCTTCCCACAGTGAGGACATATGGCAAGGGCAAAAGCAGCCAGCTGTGCACACATCCCAGCCACTTAGCAATATTGCTAAATATGAGAAAACAGAAACTCCTGAGAAGGACAATTTATAAAGCTGTCATACTTCAGGAAAGACTGAAGAGGGTTAAATGGCCTTCTCCACATGAAACAGAGATAACCAGTTCAAAGCTACTGTTAAAGGCAGGCACTAATCCCATGTCCCCATCCTTACCTATAAAAAGGATTCTTCGCAACAGTTTTTGATGAGCTAAAGCAGAGGAGCGGTTTATTTCCCAGAGCTTCCTCTTAGCCATTTCTAAATAATGTGAGAAGCCTCATCAGCCTGTCTCATAATGAGCAACTCCAGATATGACCATAACGTAGAGCTGTCTCGGCTGGCCAGATTTCCTAGCCACACGCAGCATCTATCTGCCTTGAAGGATAGCGCTGCAGCAAGAGCATGGTTAGGGAAGCAACAGCTGAACCATGGAGGATTAGTTTCAAGGTAGAAGCAACTTAGCAACGTAATCAACTGTCTTTTTACAATGTTTACAATGCCAGAGGTTTGTTGATGTGCTCCTGTGCTTATTTTTGTGCTACTAAATTTGATTAGAATGAACTTTCCCTCTGGGTGCATTGGCAAACCATAAAGTAGAGATACACTGAAGCCTATTATAAAGTCAAAATCTATAAATAAATTTAGAGTTATACAAAACAATGCCAGGCATACTGAGCATTTTATTATTCAATATGTCTTTTTGCTGGTGGCTTATCTACTTAATTCTGAGAGATCTGTGTTTTACTAAGCCCAGCAAGCATTTAATAACTAGCACTTTACAGCAACTTCTGTTTAAACAAATATTCAAAGGGTTTTTTCAAAGATACTAGCTCTTTTCTTCAGGAAACAAATGGAAACGTAAAGTTCTTCGATAGGTTATGGACATTTTCTAGCTCATGAGTAAAAAAGAAACTTGGATTGGAGCAGCTCAAACTGAAACCTGTGGCTGCCTCAGGTGGGACTGGGTATTCTTATATAGATGGATAAAGTTTCACATAGTTTTGATGCCTAAATTAGTCATTTATGCTTGCTACCTAAACAACAGAGCTTTCAGTTTACTAAAACTGGGGGTCTCTTTTCTCTATTGCTTGTATAAATTAGCTCAATCCTAATTTAGATCCTTAATTTAGATGCCTAAGAGGACATGAAAATCCTACAGAGCTGAATGGAATTTGTCTAGCTTGGCATACAGGTCTCAGGATTCCCCAGATCAATGGCATTCAGACCTTGCTATACAACCTTTGCTGTCCACTGAGATCTGATCTCTAGTTAAATCCACAGATTTGAAGTAGAGTCTGTGTTTCAAGCCCACAGTTATCTGAATGCTGGCAATTTCAGCTCGCAACCGTTTCCCAAATTTAAACAATATCTTCCTGATTTGTATCAAAACCAAACTACCTTCATGAAATGCATCTATTTATAATCTATGCATACTGTAAGTTATATAAATGATATTGGAAGAGGTCCAATGTAATATTAAAAAAACCTTTTTTGGAGCTATTCTGTACAAAATTGAAAGGAATAAAGGAATCAGAGTTCAGAGATGTCAAAATCAGCTGCAGAAATAAAATGAGACATCAAATTTTTAATTTCAGAAAACGATCAGTATTTTCACACTTGAGTGTCCTTAGTTAGGACTTGTTTTTCACTTGGACTGACAACAAACAAATCATCCTGAAACAACAGGGTGGGATGAATAGTCAGTACTTTTGAGTGTCTTGGCTTTTTACTTAGATCAGATGCAGAGTTTCAAGGGAAGCAACCAGTAAGTTCTTTCCTCATTGCTTTTATGGGAATGACACTGCCATTGATTAGAGATCACCAGGAATCGAAATGTAGTCTTTGACCTATCTTTGAAATATAATTAATTTGAGAAGGAAACCTCTGCCAATTCTGTGGAAGGGTAACCCAGTTCCTGGCCATTCCATCAGAAAAGGGAAGTCCCATCTTCAGCTGAGGGAAATCCAAAGACCAGGGTCAGCCTGTGTCAGCTGAGGTTCTGCCCCGTGGATTTTTTCCCACTTCTTTATATGCATTGAGTAAGGACAGGAACGATTGCAGTCCTTAGTCAAGCAGAATTTCATTTGAAGTCAAGTAAGATTTTATCCACATGAATTTGGTATGAAAACTCTTGAATGTTGCAGTTATGATTAACGGGAGCTATAACTGACTGCATGTTATCATATTAATTTCAAAGAACCAGTAAATGCCAGGGGAAATCAGGTAGAAGTCACTGTTAGGTCTGAAGCAAGATGAACAAATAGTTTTCCAGATGGAAGAGCAGTTGAACCTCTGAATGTCACTTATGTTAATAGTATTCCCAGGTGAAACTGTCATGAATGCAATAAATTTTACTTTGTAAGCACTTGTAGACCCAAATGGTTAAGTCCTAAAGCTAAATATATTGTTGATTCACAAGATATGCGAAGCACTAGACTCACAATGCTTAATTGAATCAGGTTGATAATACAGAGCAAATAGCATTATCAGCAGACCATCAGCCTCCACAGAGAGTTGTAAATGCCATTGCTCTGCATATTCAACACTTAGTAAATTAAAATTTATATAGTTTCCAAATAATATATTTTATTTTTAATCATTTGGTTGATTGTATTTTCTTTCTGTTTATACTGATTAAATCTCAGTCTCTCATCTCTAATTATTAACATTTTTTTGTTTCTTGGGATTATAAAAATTTCCAACAGCCCCTCTTTACCCCTTACACTAACTTAGTTTCTCAGTAGGGATAAGTATGCCTCTGTTCTCAGAAAGCTATGCCATCTCACACAGATATGGTGCATTCATTATGTTTACTATTCTGTATTTAGTGATGCATATTCAGCCACACACATTAACCTCTAAACCAAATACATTAAACAAATGACATTGACATAAATTCTAGACTCCAGTTCTGTATTAAAAATCTCACATGTCCCATGGTTTTGGGAGCATCAGCTCAGAAGTTAGGCATGATCTGCTGGGTGAAAAGTGGAAGAGGCTACTAAAACGAATACTGGTAACTGCAGTTCGGTATCTTCTTTTGTCCTGAACTGCTGTAAATCTAAACCCCATGTGAAAGAAGATAGGAAGGAAGGAGAATTCCCTTATAACAAACAAGCAGTCCATAAAATAAAATAAGAAGATGATTTTCTTGCATTAATATCTACTGTCCACTGCATTTTTTGCTACACTCTGGCTTTCTGGCATCCCAAAAGTCAAACCTGCAGCAGCTTCGGTCTGCTGCAGTAATTTATATTGATTTACCAAGCCGCGGTTTATGTTGTCATTGCCATCACCATGTTTGGATTTGGTGAGTGAAATTAAGAAGTCTCAAGGGAAAGCTAGATTGCACCAAAGAGGGAAGTTGGTGGACTAGACAGTTGACTTCCCCAATTCAGTAAAGGCAATTTTTGTGTGTCCTAAATATCAGAACAGGGTGGGAATATCTAAAGGCTAGTCCTCCAGCACAAACTGGATAGAAGTAGCTATGGTCCTTGTTCCCTGAGAAGTAATTTGAAAAGAGCTTTTCAAACTATAGGAATTATTGCTGAATTAAAAATCTGTCCTTTCACTGGAAAAACAACAAAAGTTGAAAGGCCAGTTTCAGACCCAAGAGCATCTTTGTAATAATACTTGAAATCAAATGTACTTGGCTGTGCTTGTGCCACAGTTGAAGTTGTCCGCTCAACATTTTTTTTTCTTGAGCCTTGTGATCATTAGACAAGATTAAGGAGCTATGCTGACAAGTAAGGATATCTACAAGTTCATGGAGAAAGAAAAAGAAACTCATATGCTGATCCTAAGAGGATTAGTTCCTTGCCACTGCATAAATTTTGCATTACAGTGGGATGAGCACTGAGAAAATTTTATACTTTATTTTGAATATTTATGTTTGCTGTAATTCATTTCTTTTAAAATAAATGAAGAAACTGCCTCACAGACAATAACAGAATTGGCACAATTGCTCTAGCTTTCCAGCCACATGAACAGAGTTGAGCGGCTTAGGCAGCCTGTCCCCACTCCAAAGTGATGTACTATTGATAATTGACATTCACATTTATTTAAAGACACCTGAATTCTATTTTCTACTCCTCAGGCATCAGTAAATTAGCAGTTATCTCTCTTGTTGCAAGTCAAGAGCGAAAAGCCTCCTACATGTTGTGCCTACAGTCAGCAAACTCGCTGAACAAAGTGTGCAACAGGATAAGTAACATGTAGATTATCTAGTTATTCTCTGGCTCTGTGAAAAGTTCCTAGATCGCTTGTTTTTCACCACAGGAGTTACAGTGAACTGACCCCTCTCTTGACATGTGAAAGGCTCCATTGCAAAGTTTTGCACATGCCAATTATTGCAGTCCCCAGAAGGAAGAAACGGCCTCCAGCCTGTTCACAAGCCGAGCTAGCATTACATGGATTACTGCAGCATTAAGCTAAGATTAACTCTCCTTCTCCATCATCTAACGATTTTGCAATCAGTAGTGACAACATATTCTCTCAATATCCAGTGGGAATCTTGCCACGGACTTGCAATGAAGCCAAGATTTTAAATGGAGTTGTCAAATGGTGAGGAAAGGAAGTATCACTATGGCACTCTCTGTGAGAATGAGGCAGAGCGAAAGTGATCCTGCCTCACACCGTAACCTTGATAAGGCCCCGCATGGCATGAGGTGGCTTTGCAAATGTTCATATATGCGTGGGAGAAAATTTGGGAGCCACCACAGGGAACTGTTGTCTTCTGAAGACCAGACTGTCAGCACTTGGAGGCTGAGCGTCCAGGGAGCTCAGGGAGGGAGGGAATGACTGAAGTGAGAGTATGCCTAGGTGCTGGCGTAAGCATACATCGCCATCACTCCAGGGCATCTGGAGACAGGATAATGTGGCTTGCATAGCTCTTCAGGCCTGTCTCAATTGTACTCCAAGGCTCTCCCACCCGGAATGGCCTGGTTACAACCTAGGTTTCCCTTTCCTTCCTCCATGAGCGCTGTTCTGCACTTGCTATGGGCACTGTGCAAAATTTTACCCGGAATAAATGACCTGCGTGCATGCAATGGCCTGTGTGGTTGATGCGCTTGCTCTCAGGGTCTCAGTGATATAGAACGACAGGTCTCTGGGTGCAGAGAGTTATTGGCCTCTGAATGTTTATGCAAGTTTTCCTGAATTAGCCAGAATTTATTCAATTATAGAATTTACCCTATGAGAACACAGTATTCTTTGTCTTATTTAAATGTAAAAGACAGGATATTTTTATCTCCAGATTTCTGTGTTCATCTTTACATAGGCTTTTTTTTTTAAACTTTTGACTGATGCTTAGTTCATTTGATATCTTGATTTAATTTCATTTCTAATGGAAGTGTGGCTAATAATCTAACACTTGATAAATAATACCAAAGTGCCACATAGTATTAAAAAAGGATTTAAAGTAGTGCCAACATGAAATACTAATATCAGGAGAAAAATATTCCTGTTTTATGCCTTTGAAGAACCAGGTCTTGTCATCTCAGTATCTGTTTTATCGTTCTTAACCATTTTTACTTTGAACATCTCATTTTATTATTTTATAAGCATGTAAAAAAGAGGCCTAAAGGAAGTGCATAGTGTCCTGTTAAGTAAAATCCTTATATTACATTCTACAGCTTAGATTTTGTCTTGCAAAAAATATTTAATGAGTTTTTCTGTAATGTTAGATATTATTCATGCAGGTACAGTGGGAGAAATGGCCTCTTACATAGCTTACAAGGGAAGAAGTTCACTTGTAGGCATGTAATTTCTGAAGAAAACACATTTATTATTCACTTAGTAGAAACCTGAAGGAAAACAGAATGAAAAAGAAAGCTAGACTGGAGCTTTTGGGAAATACTGTTCTCATCCTCTTCTCAGAGGAAATTTAAATGAAATTAGAACTGGCATATTTTCATAGAACATTTGTGAACATGTCAATGCTGGGAAAAAATGGTTACCTATTTTGACTAATTATCAAAAACACTTTTATTTTTAAAAATATTTATACAGTTCAAGACACAGACAATCAGAAACACCTCTAGGTGACCCTTAGGTAGGGAACCCAGTGACAATGTTACAGCATTGCTGTCCTGTTACTGCTTACTGAGGCAAGTAACCGCTTTTTCGGACCATGTCAGTCTTTGACCAGCTCAGCCTCTGCAAAATTCTCACTGTGCTGTTACAAATGCTCCAGTGTCAGTGTAAGTGGAAGGGGCAGAAAATAGCAGCCCAGACTGAATCGGCTTTAGCTGTCTTGGTGCCTTACCCACCCCAACGCAGCCATGCCTGGCGTCATGGCCGTATGGCTCCGGAGGGCTGGAGGCAGTCCCCACGGATGGGCTACTCAGTCCTCTGTTGGTATCAAGACAGGGAACAGGAGCAGATCAGCACAGGTTAACAGAAGCCAAAAGAAAAAGAACTATATTGATTTAGAGAGGATAGTATATGATGCTTTCATTTTGGAGAAGAGACTTAAACTGCCAAAGGATGGAGAACCGCTGAAATCGAGGCCTTACCCAAATGGCGACCACACCGATGGAAGGACTCCCTGATTTCAGTAAACTTTGGATCTGCCTCTGATATGCACAACAAATTAGAATAACCACTCAATAGAAAAGAATAAAATTTGGTTCCTCTCAGCTTTTGTGTAAAAATGTTATCAGCATATGCTGGAATACAAATGTGTTAGTTCCCAGTAGTGTTTTATTCTATTTCCTAAGCTTGAAATCCTATGCTTGAGCTGATCAGGAGTTTTTCCCACTCCTGTATCTCTCAAAGTTGTCTGTATGTCACATTTCCTTGAAGAAGGCCTTCACTCACATCAGGTCAGATCATTGATAACAGAAGTACTGAAAACAAGAATACCGTTACACCGCAGTTTGTTCTTTGCTTTGTTTTGAGCAATGATACACAGGCAAGTTACAGCTACCTTTCCATGACTACATTGCCCCACCCACAATAAATGAAAGTTAGTTTATTTCTCAAGAAAAGAGAATCATGACATTTCTACAGAAACTTCATATTTAATACCCCATGGTATTAAGCCTTTTTCATTTCCAGATTTCTAAGCATTTTCCAGTAGCACTGCAGGCACCTATACAACAAATGCCAGTCTATTGACAACAGCCTGGTCTTTCGTGCTTACCTTCTACAGACCTCATGTAAATATTCCACGGACCTCCAAGGATTTGACCATCATAGAAAAACATTGTCCCATATGCCTCATGTCTTTGATTCCAACTCATTTAGTTCAGTAAAATGCTTAGGTCCCACTGAATAAATACACTATGTCCCATTGAAAAAATATATTCAAGGACCTTGATTTCAAATATAAGTCCTTATGTCAGTACATACTAATGTGTGGTTATGGATTAGGGCCTCAACTATTAAATTCTTCAAGACATAACTTCTGTACTCGTACCACTTGAATACCACAGTCTGCTGATGCAGCACAAATAAGAACAAAATGATATTGGACATTCCTAACTTTTCCATTTATAACTGGAGTATATTTGAATGCATGAACATTTCAGCTAGACTTCTACTTCACTAAATTAAGGAGAGAATATTCATACCGAACATCACTGGAAAATTAATTATCTTTAGAGGTCCAATTAAGGTCTAAATTAGACCTGCTTCTCTGTGATATCAATGATCTTTATACAGGTAGTAAGTTTAATTTGTAATTTTTAAAACCATTTTACTGGCATTTTTGAAAATGAGGTGGCTAAACGTAGAAAAATTACAGATGCCCTGAAAAATGTGCTCATTTATAAAACTGAGCTTAATAACCTTGATTAGACCCATTGCTTACATGGTATCTCCATGGTATCAGACATACTGAGTTCTTACAGGATTTATGAGAAAAACTGAGTATGTAGGGGAGAACTTATTAATAACTCCTGTGAGAAAAATGCCAACCTGTAAGTCTAAACCATACTGGACCCCAAAGAACACTTAGAAAAGACCATCCTCAGGACACAAATCTAGAGGAATGCTGTCTTATCCCCCTATTCCAGGACTACTTATTTTTAATTTCAGAAACATGGACATAAAAGCATGAATAATTTATTTAATTGGGCTTTTTATTATTATTTTATCTCAAGCAGCACCTGATGATATAGGAGAATTTAACCTTATGTAGCAGGGGTTAGTGGAGGGTTTTGGGTTTCTTAGCTTTTCCCCACATCCAATTAAAGAGTAGATTATGGGACACTGAATAACTGAGGAAGAAAGAAACATTATGATGAAAAGGTGTTGGATACTTCTAACAGCTGCGTACAGTAAGTAGCAGATTTTTCTATACTTAAATTCTCTCCATGGCAGTTAATTATGGACTGCAGGTTTTGTTTAAGAACATAGGGTTTCAACTCCTTTGTGCTATCACTGAAATGCCAGAAGATGGCCTATAATACAAATGTGAAAACATTTATTCTAGGGATTCCCAATTCACCTCCACAATGAGCTGTGCATGATTTCTTTTACCTTAGTAGGTGGTCTTATATATATAGATTTCAATTATTTTTAACTTTTATGATTCATTACCATAATGGGAAAGAACTTAAAAAGAAAAAATATTCTCCAAGTCAAATGCAGATTGCAAACCCACACTCTCCAAAACTGGAGGGTTTTCAAGGACCTCATATTCTGTCAGGCTCATCCACTTAGTTTAATCATGCAAGTAACTAATGGGGTTAGTGTAAGAGGAAAATTCAGGCTGAATATCCAGAAGCGGAAAACAATAATCTGGACAGTGGAGATGCACTGAGCCATGAAATTAGCCTCCCTGAGGGATGTAGGAGAAGCAAGAAAATTCTAAAATACCAGAAAGTTACTGTGAGGCAGGGAGCTAGACAGAGGGATCTGAGACCTCAGATAGGCAACCTATGTTTGACTCCCAGGGTGATTTAACCTGTTATTGTGCTCACTCTCCTGCCAGATAGGATCACCTTCAGAGTAGAATCAGAAGGCAAATGCGAGACATATCAGCTTCAGTACCCAGCCTTATTTCTTAGCTTGAACCGCTGATAAAATAGGGTTGAGCTCAGGGGTCAGGCTGTCAATCGGTGAGTGGTGATGTGTAGGCTCCTTCTGGATTATGTCAAACCCTCTACATAGTGTGGAGGAGGAGAGATGGGGCAAATAGCTTAGGAAAAGTCTTAAACCACCCTGGAAAGATTTGTCAGAGGATACCTGTCAGAGCCCTGACAGGTTTTTTTCATTTTTGACTTCCACAATAGCTTAAAACTAGAAAAAGAATATGGCGGGAAAAAGAGGCTGAGGCACAGTTCTCCAGAGATTGGGAAATTAAAGTAGACTGAAATAAATCAGAGTAAAGGCAAATTCATGGAAGCTATCTTCTACCCACTCCTGAGTCTGTCCCCCATATTGAAAGTCTTTCCTCCATCCCAAGAAGTCTGGTGATGGCTAGAAGAAGTATTCTTTCCTTTACTTCCTCCCCTTTCATACTTTATTAGGTAAGAAAGGCTGCCAGAAAGTGGGAGTTTTATGAAAGTGATCATAAAATGTTATGGGTAACGCTAAACAAATTATTACTCTACAAGAACAGTCCTTTTCTTTGGGTAAAACAACAGCTGCCTGACAGAGCTGCCTCTCAAAGCAATGGATAAACCTATCATCAAAGGCTACAACTGGCAACAGTGGAGGCAGTGGAAAGTCAACATTATTGCAGCTGCTTTCTTGCAGTCATTTCTGAAAAAGCTAATAATGATTAATGTCTTAATGTCCTAGCTTGCAACATGTTTTTGCAAGCCTAGATGAAGTCCAGTGTCCTACCCTGGGGTTCAGGAGACCTCTGTTCAGTACTTGTTTTTGTCCCATAGCTGCTAGGAGCTGTACAAAGATGTTTTCCTCTTGATCTATCTAGTTTATTATTGCTTTACTAAACAGGAACTGCTCCTCTGTATTGTGTCTAGCCAGAACAGGACCAATTAATTGGGACCAACATGATTGGGGTTTTTTTGTTGTTTTTGTTGTTTTTTTTTTTTTTTTTTTTTTTTTTGGTTTTATGCATGTTATCCAGATATATTGCAGGCAGTCTATAAAGCCATGGAAAGTAATGCAAGAAAGCCCAGCACACAAAGTCAGTATAAACCTTTCCCATATCTGGCCTGTCGTTCTAGTAGATACTATAACTACGCTACTACTGTGGCCAGTTCTGTAGTACCATTCCTCTAGAAAACAGTAGAATTTTAGAAATTAAAGTGAGTCTTCTGCAGTATTTAAAGTGCCTGAGTCCACAGTCTTGAAAACTTCTGTTTAGCTGCCACCAACGTTTGGAGGGTGCCTCTGCTCTCAACACTCTAGCTGTGCTCTGGTCCTCTCAAGTTCTGCTTCTCCATATACTAAAAAATGCTTAAGTCCTTCAAGGCTGATTCACGCACCTATCCAATTCCTCAGCCCCTTGTGGTCCATGTATTAGGCATTTCTCTAAGTATCACGTTGAGATGCCTAATTCAGCAGTTGTTCTTGGGGCATGTCTTCCTCACAGCACTATACACAATATGCACCCATCTGAAGTATTCTGCAGTTACACCATGCAGCTGGAAAGGAGGGCACCTGGACTTAATGCTTACTTCTTCCTGAGATGCAAGTCCACTCTTCTTGAGAGTGCAATAACCACTAATCAACTGGGTAATATGAGCTGGCATTTTCAATTTCTCCTGTAAAAACCTATTCTGCATTGCACAAAAGGCTGAAGGGAATGGGAAAGAGTGCAGCAGAGCCTGACTCCGTGTTCTCATGATAAGCATTCACCTGGAAACAGAGGAAAGTGGGTCTCTATCTTCTCTAAAAGTACTGTTTATGTATTTCATTCCATGACTATTTAATGCAAAAGATATAAAATTAGGAGTCCATGAAACATTAATTAATTTATAAGCGTTGTTCACTGGCTTCCCTCCTCTGAGAGTAGAACATTTTGTCCTTTGGAATACAAATTACAAATGCTGCTTTCCTACCCTCTCACTGTTTCATCCGCTTCCAGTTTCACCAGATCACAAGCTCTTTTCCCTACACTTAACATTTCTTAGACCTTCACACTGCTTTAGTGCTGGCCTGTTTCAGGTTACCCTGTCAAAGCTAAGTGTGGAGAACAAATAATGCAATAGCATGGCAGATAAATAAAAGGAGTTTCTAAGGGCAATGCTTCTGGCAAGTGACTTACTTCTTAGAAGCACCATAAAAAAAATCACAGTTCATCATAGCAAATTTAATATCTACTCATGCAACTATTAAGCTGTAACAAAGAACATGTCTATGGTGTTCCTGCCCTTCAAGGTAATGCCTGCAATTGTTGCAAATTCTAAATGATTAAAATGATAAAGACTCACAAATTCTGAAAGGCAAGATTAAGCATGAAATTCAAGAGCAAAGTTATGCTTTATTGGCATTAGGCGAAGTGCAGAAATAGGCACTGTTGTGGGCATAAACAAACAGCTCTATTTCCCAAGGCTTTTCACCTTGCACTTAAGCAATCATACCTATTCAGGGTAATAGTCTGTCCTCCCTTTTGTGGTAATTCTTTCTGGTCTCTTATGAGAAATGAAAATAGCTTTATTATCTTTGCTGAAAGATCAGGTCTTTTACCCTAAGCATAAATCTTTCAATAGTTTGTACGTGTTCCTTCATTATTAAGGGGAGATGATTAGTGTTACTCCCATGAAAGTCACATTTCACGTCAGAGACGAAGACTTTAAGCCACCTGACTTTATGGCAATACTTGATCCCTAGTTTGCTCTTGGCCCTTCCTGATCTGCCTAGCCTTTCACTAGCTGTGCACCACCTACCTCAACTGGCTGGTCCTGCAGCATGAAGCACCCCTAAGACCTTGTTCCACACATCTACATTATCCTTGTAGAGGCCCTAAACTCAGCTTCTGATTAGGCTGCCTTTTAATCCTGTCTTTCTTTGGCAAAGTCCTTCTGGGGATAGATTTGGGCCAACTGATCTACCTGAAGTTGGACAATGAGACACACTGAAGTGCTCAAAACAAGTACAGAGTGCAAGGGTCTGCCCACTCTATGCATAAATACCCTCTTGATTTCCTTTTAAGATACAGTGCTCTCCTCTCTTCTTAGGGAGGCTGAGAGCACTCAGGCCTTCCCAGCTCTGACTCCAAAGGCATTTTGCACAGGAAATGGACTGGGCCTTGGGGCAGCCTCTCCACTGCTGTGGGGCTGTAGTTACTGAGGCCAGTAACAGTGCTCCTTATGTGAGAAGTTATCAAGGCAACATGCTAGAACCTGGCCCAACATAAAGAGCAAACATGGCTTATTTTTTTCTGTCAGATACATGTGAGGAATGTGAATTTTAGCCAAACATGCTTTTTTGGTTTTTTTTTTTTGTCTCCTATATTTTCCCATTTTCTCTAAAATCATCTACTTTTCCTAGCATATGTCAAACTGCAAGACTTTCTAAAAACCAAGAATGAAAACCTTTCTTGGTCTTCATAGAAAGACTGGGATTTCTTTTTTACTGCAAAGATTCATTTTTCACCCTTTCTTTGTGGCTAACGTAATTAGAAAAACATGTCTGTTCACTAATAATTTGCACACACTGGAAGACCAGTTATATTAGTCAGTGAGCAGTTAGTTACCGATTGCTATTCAGCTACACTCATTATTATGTTCAACACAATGAATCTGCAGTACTTTATACTGGCACAGGCAGGTCATATCGTTATTCTTATTCCTTTGATGGATGGACTAACCTTTACCAAACTTGTGAGGCTACCCTGAGTAAGCAACTGTTTCTTTAACGATGATAACAGACAGAAGGAGAGAAAGTCAGAATAGAAAATACCTATAAATTATCAAGCGTTTGAAGTATACTGGGGAGCACTAAGGGCGTTATCACCTAAAACCGCTCTGTGGAAGACAACTGATTTACACAGATTTTATGTCAAGCTACAGGGTTGAGCTGCTTCACCCTAATGCAAACATACCAAAGTGTTCAACTATTGCAGGATCCAGTCTATTATGTAAGCCCCGGAACAAGTACTGGAATGAGACATTAGGGATTTAATGCAAATAGGGTATAAAACTCAGATCTGCAAATCCATTTTTTCTACCCAGGTAAATCAACATTGTAACACAAAGGTCAGAGAGAAGCTTGTACAGACATATTAGTCCTGGACAAACTGAACTTAAACAACATAAGCATGAGTATCAGCAGCAATAAATACAGTTCATGAAAGTCATCATTGGCTAAAAGTCTACATATTTACCCAGGATCCCGGGTACATTTTACAGCCCAGGCTGAACTTCACACTCTTTCAGCTGTACTATTATTAGTATTGTGCTAGCATGTAGGAAGCTACCTCAAGTATAACTTAACAAGCAGTCCTACATTCCTCGGAAGTGACATTAGTGAGCAGGGATTTGCAAACTCTGGTAGTTTTCTGTTCAGAAATACTTCTGAAAGCTAATTAATACAGCTGGCCAGGCAATTCTTCCTCCCACGTGCCTGTTTTTGGTTGGCTGAAGTGCTTTATTAGATCTGCAGGAAAACTTTCCTATTGTGAACATTCACTTATTTAAAAATTGCAATTGCAAGAATTTCTAAATATGGTGTTATTTCAGGAAAACAAAATCATTTGACTTAGAAAACATCACACAAATTTGAAACAAATGCAAAGTTTTGAAAAGGAATGAGAAATGTTTGCCCTTTTCCAAATATTTCCAAATATTTTTTGCACAGGCAGAAATAAGTTAGTCAACCCCCTCAAAATTAGCAAAATATTTATGAACTGGAATTTACACATATAATCCAGAAACAAAAAAGACTGTAGATGGAACTGTCTCCATTAAGAGGAACTTAAACCACTTAAACAATATCTTCTAAATAAGTCTGATTAAAATTTTAGATATTCTAAAGAGATTGTGAGTTTGTTACTCATTTAAACTACGCTGGGTAAACCCCTCTAGTCAATCTTGTCAGTGAAATCAGTGGGAGTTAGACACCTACATTCATTTGAGGGTCCTAGCCAAAGTTTCTTAATGTTAGAGAGAATCAGATTCAGTTCCTTAAAATGTCATGATTTTAATAATTTAATAAATGTCATAATTTAATTAACTACATAACATATACTAAGCAAGAGATATACTGCTCTTCCAGGACTCTTTTTATACAATAATGAGTAAAAGAACTCAAAATGACACTACTCTAATTCATATATCATAAATTCCCAAATAGGAATAAAAAAATTACCCTAAATGCCTGAAAAATATATCATACACAAAGGCATAATATTGCAAGTAATATGAGACGAGGTACATACAAAGATTTCCTACAGTGCAACTGAAATGATATGTTAAATATTTTACTCTAATGGCTTTTTTGACAGTATTTTTTCAGGTTTCTGTACATTTGTCAGGGCTGAATTTGTTGCATTTTAAAAGAGCCTGCAAACAACAGCAACTGTGTTTATTCTCTTTGTTTAGTCTTGGCTTTGTTAAAATGAAAATCTACTCCCCACTTTCCCCTCTATTAATTTCTCAGCAGATATGAGCAAACGTTCAATAGTTTCCCAATGTTTACTTTACTTGTAGAATTACCCCAACTTTCTGGGTAGGAATGGGAGCATTAAGGAAGCCTTGTGGCTATCTCTACAGACAGTCATAAGTTGGAACAAATACATTATTTTGTTCTTGAATGACAAAGGAAATGACTCAAAATGTAGTGCAGATATTTCTATGGATGTGTGTTTGTGTGTGTGCGTGCGCACGTGCATATAAAGCTTCTGGTATTAAAAACTAATAACCGATAACAGAAGCAGATTTTAATCCAGATAACAATGTTCTGCCTATGTGATTTCCCCTGCAGTATAATTTTGGAATATTATTCTCCACTCACTGTCCATACACAATCATGTAACGTGGATATGTTCTTTTAAATAGTTGCTACTTCAGTTGAAGTTAAAGGGTCATGGATAGTTATTTTCTAAAAACTCTTGTGTAGACAATCAAGCAATAAAGCCTTTATTTCTTCCACCACCGCTCTGGAGAGCAGTGTGATTTAACTGTCTGAGGTCTTTAAATACCTTTGCATTCCTTAGAAAAAAAGATCAGTTCAGCTCAGCAGAAGTAAGAAAGTCTTAAGGAAAAAGTCTTATTTGACCATTGAACAGAAAGTCTGCAAACGAAGAAAATGCTACTGTAGCCATTGAAAAAACCCCTGCAATACAGTATGGTCTGAGAAAGCCCACCTTAGCACTTTCCAGAATATCCTGATATGGGCTGTAACATCAGAAATTCTTTGCAACCATTTTGTGGACAAAACTACAGAAACAAATCTTAGGCAATTCAAGGCTCTAACATTGTTGTGTCTTATGCCTCCCTACTTTTTCCAATATGCTGGAAACAGATACTTCAGGTGAGATTTCAACTGAGAATATAATCATCAAGACAGCTATTCCCCAACTTGACTAACTTGTAGTCCAAACAGGGTAAAACCAGAAGCAGTTGGATTAGTTGCCTCAACTTACATAGGAAATCATAGGCAAAACTGGAAATAAAAGGCAGTGTAAGTCCAGCCTGCAACCACTGGGCAGTTATACTGCTTCCCACGTGACCTGTTTGACAGCACGGCAAGAGAGGAATTTGTGGCACTCAGTCCTCAGGCTGGTACTCTGCCAGAGAGTCTAGTATTCGCTCATCTCAACATGTCTCTTCCTTTATTGCCTCCTCCTCTTGTTACTGTCATAGACACCAAGGCATACGGTCAGATGTCTGCCTTTTGAGATAGTCCCTTCAGGGGACACCAGTTGCACATAAAGACAAAAGCCAAGAACATGTGGAAATAACTTGTACCACTGTGCAGCTGTGCAGCTCACTTTGATGAGCAAAGAGCCTCCGTCCCAAATGTATCCAAGCATCAGACTCAGGTTTTATATTGGCCTTCTGACATCAGTTTAGTGGATACTGACCATAAATAATGGGACTGAAGTCAGTGATTTATTCCTCATATCAAGTTTATGTACATCCCAAGATAAAGATTTTGAGCTGCTACATTCCCTTGCAGCAGTATTTCAAGGGATGATCCCTAAGCCAACTATCCTCATGTTTCTCAACAGCTGAGTCAGAAAAGATGATCAGAGACACTGGAAAAATTTTGAATCTAGCAGAAAGAAAACCTTCCCAAGGTATTCATATCCTTCATGGCCATGGCCATGGCCTCTGTAACCTCTCCTAAATAAGGTTAGCATTGTTACCATGGACATTTCCCACTCTACCCTTAATAAAAAGGAAGTAAACCTGGACGTGAGTAGAGGCACTGAACTACCTAGTGCTCTTTTCCTTTGCACTTTCTATTTTTTAAATTCATTGGCAGCATTTGTATGCGAAAGGTGAAATACTTCTCATTCCCACCTTTCCCCATCAAAAATTGTAAAATACTTGTTAAAAAGGAGTGTAGAAGTATATACACTCAGCCTCAGCAGCTTAGTGAAAGAAAAATCTCTTACCCATATTGAACAACACTTCTAAAATACACAAATGCAACAGGTCAAAAGACCAAAGCAATTGGAAAAGGATCCTGAGTTTGCAAATTATTCTTCTGCGACACCAGAAGCTGAGCTAGCCGGGCAAAAAACCCCATGTTTACTACATAAAAGTAACCTATTCATTTATAATGAAGAAGAGGAAATAACCACAGAACAAACAACAACAAAACCAATAAACATGCAAATTCCTAACTGCTTTCAAAATATATTCAATTTTAAAACCTGTTTATCCATCAGACCAGCTAAAGAAACAGGAGAGAGAGAGAAAAAAAAGTGTAATCTCTAGCTTTAAGAAATTGCTTATGGAAAAAGCTTAAGCTGATGAGACTATTGAGTGAACAAGATGATTCCATAATACAATTTGTGCCTGTTTGGTAATGACAGTAAAGATGTAGAATAAAAACAAAAACAATCATTCAGCAATTCAAGCAAAGTTAAGGCTTATTTATTTATATTTGTAATGCTTCTTTGCTGGTGCTAGAACTGATCAAGAAATTATATGGACAGAAAGAAGCAGACCCGTGCACAGTTCTAGTCCAAAAGTACACCACTTATGTCCTCTTCCAGTGGATGCTCCATTTTAACTGAAGTTAGAAGGAAATTTTTTCTCAGTATTTTTCAGTATGAGGCAATGAACCGGGCTGCAGACTACTTTTCACCTGTGGACTATGATGGCACCTCAGCCACTGCATGGGAGACCAGGAGGAAGGTGAGAAAATGAATATGATCTTTATGTATTTGTTGAAAAACAAAGTTAGATCTGAATTTCACCAGTTAAAGGCTACAGAGAAGGCTGAGTGTCCCAGCTTTGCTTCGGCTGTTGAATGTGGTGGATCTGCTTTACAACGTAAGCATCTCCAGACTGTAGAGACAGTCAGTCTGAGCACTTTGGTGGTTACTTTCTTTGCGAGTTCTGAAGCCCTTTGTGATGCAGCCAAAATTTCAGTAGGAATTCATCCTGTCTAAATGCGACTGTTTAACAGGCAGCTGCTTTCTTGTGATTGATTACAGCAGGAGCTGAGAAATAGTGGGAGAAAGAGTGTCTTGTCATTTACTACACACACCTACTTATGTTCTTCATACTCTGTAATGCCTTCCTCTTTCCACTGACCACAAGAGAAGCCTCTCCGACCAGTGCAGAATGGACATCTTTCAGATAGACAAGATGAATCCCCCCACCTTTTGTCTCAGGCTTGAGGCAGTTCATTATGCCCAGCTATAGCCAGACATCCCTTTACTTCTCCTCTACTTGTGCCTATTAGCAGTCCACCTGCCAGTGGAAGCTTGTTGAGGCACCCCCTGGACAAAGAGGGCCACCTGAGGGAAGGGTGAGTCCAGGTTTTATCACGTTACAATGGTTCAGCTTTCATACCGAGCTGTGTAAGTGAAAGCTTCCTTACACTACATGCATCCTTCCTCACCTTCAGTTGCTTCATGCTAATTTTCAGGGGGGAAATCCACACACTCTCAGAATTGGACAGCAACTCCAGGGGCTGTTGCAGAAGGGAGATTGTTATGGTCTCAGGGATGCTCAAGGAGCATGGATATGGGGCGATTTACAACTCTCACACTGAGGTAGGATGACAAAACTTGTCTAGACTTTTTTGTGTCCAGTGCCGCATGACTTACTTCTGGGTGAACCAAGCTGATATTGGAAGTAAATATAACATGCTGGCTAACATTACAGGCACTTCTGGTATTACTTAGAATCCAAACTAAGAACAAACTTCAGCTAAGGAAAGTTGTAAGACCAATATTTAACTACTAAACACCAACACAGATAATATGGGGGCAGATTATTTCTGATCTTTCTTGGTTATTCCCTCAGGCCAGTGTTCCAAATTAAACTGTTTGCACTCCATGGAATATGTAGAGCTGAATCATTTGAAAGGATAGCTAGAGTAACTATCTACTTCAAAATTTTATAATAGCTTTTCTATTAAAAGATAAGTAGAGGTCTGTGAGAAAGAATACAAAAGTAGAAATCAGACAGTCCTGGTTTCTAGACCTCATTCTGCCACTGATTTTTTCTTAATCATTGGTTCCGGGCAAATCACTTCAATTGTCTCACTTAGTATCTCTAATTATAAAACACTAACACTCACAAAAATACCTATTTTCCTATTTCCCTGTTGTTTCAAATATCAGTTACTGACTGTACAGTGCATAACTTAAAAATGTTAACTATTTCCTTGTCATAAACACCAGGTCTTAATATTGTTTCACTGAAGAATGGTTATTTTACAGCTGTCATAAAAGTTAGTTTTATTAGCTAAGCTTATCTCTCTGCTTCTTGCTTTTGTATATTCTCTTTCATCACCTGAGGTTCATTTAGTTACATTTAAATTACTTCATTTCTGTGTCTCAAAGCAGTTACTCAAAAGATAGATTATCTTTGTTTTGAGTTTACTGAATAAATATGTTTAGATATTGCTGACATGGCTTGACTCTTAAATTCTGTTTTTTAAATTTTACATCATACTGCAGAATTGTATTCATTATAACAACCCAGTAAATATAGATTTCTGGGTTTGTTTAGCCAGACAATGTACTTTAAAAGGGACTTATACTTAAATCTGTTACTCAGACTACTAGCAATTTAATGGATTGTTGATAGAGCAGGTAGAGCTCAGGCAGGATGTGATAATACCAGGTGTTTTCTCTCTTTTATAAAGTCTATATAACTTTTATTTTCATTTCATTCCCGACTGTCACTTAGCACAGCATAGCAACAATGACCTTCATAGTAAAGACTAGAATTAGCAGAGGAAAAAGCAGAAAGAAATTGTAAAATCAGAACACATATCTGAGATAACAATATACTTCTTGTGGCCAAAGAAGGTTAGATGTCAGTGACCAATTGCAGTGCAAAGGAAGTTCAGATGATGGCATATCTTCCTTTTAGTCCCCAGACCTGCAAGCATTCTTCTTCATGCTTATAGTTAGTTTAGCTTTAATAACCAAAGTGTTTATCCTGTGAAATTTCAGAAGATTGTCTCCCGGCCTTTACAGAAATAACAGTTGTATGGCTGGGCTAGACGGGGATACACACAGAAAGGTTTACCGGTTTCTTGTCATAAATCTGCCAAAGTTGTCTCCTTGCTTTTTGTTTTTCCCCTTTGGTTTTATGTTGCTATTGCTTCAGTAGATCACTACCAAGTAAACTTCCTAAGCTAGCAGGGCCGTCATTAATCAGGGGAGGTCTATTTTGCAGATGGCTGCATCTGCATATAAATCTGCATATTGTGTGTCACCACCTTCCCACACATTTGGTTCTTGGTCTCATCCAAAAAGTCTTTACAAGGATATGGCGGCCGACCTGCAGAGCTGTCCATCCACTTCTAGATTCACGCAGAGACTGCCCCCTTAGGTGATACCCCAAGGAAAAGGCCTGTAATTGTCTTAAGATACCCCTCATACTTATATCCTTTCCCTCTGAACAAAATAAAAGGGTGAGACAAAGGAATAGAGACAACCTCTCCGTCAAACCTGTCATGACATTTACTCTCAACAATGATTATTAAATTCCATGGTCATTTCTTCATGCATTTTCCAGGTTTATTCATGGTACATCATAATTACTTGAAATTGCCACAAGAGACACTCTAATACCACTGGAAAAATTATCATCTTACCCAGCAAGATAAAGAGCTGAAAAGTAGACTACTGCAGCAGTCATAGAGAAACTGTTTTTCTTTGCTTGCTTTTTGCTTTTGGCTAGGGATGGGGGAGCATTTCTAGAATTTGGCTAATGATAGGTTTTAAAGTCTGATGAATTTATATTTGTTTTTTAGTAGTCATTTTGTGTTTATTTACCTCAGGTAGCAAACACTTGAGAGCACATCTTGCACTCATTTTCTATATTTCTGTTTCTTTGGAAAGCCAAACTGACAGCTGACTTACAGTCTGTGCAATCAAGACCAGTGCCTGTTAAAATTGCACAATGATGTGTGAAATACCTCTGATATGCAACAAAATGAATCTGACCCCCTAAGCAGTCAAAGATATTTTGACACTGGAAATAAATGTAAGAAAAAAGTCGTCAGTCACAGAAAGCTGAAAAAAACACTACAGGAGACCAGACAGCTTGGATTAGAAGAAAGAAGTTGGCTAGTTATTTTAAAGAGAGCATCTCAGCCCTGGCCCTCTTGCTTTATCTTTTTGTTCAAATTTATTAAGATTCCAAATAGTGGGTTCTACTAAAGTCAACCCAAGAAAACACCACAAGGGACATATTTTCAACCTCTCCAGTTGGTACTTACCTCTCAGTTATAAAAAATGGACTGAAATCCTGAGCTTTTGCACTAATACTAGTGTGCAGTATCCAAAGTGGTCTTGGATTGACATCCAGGCCCTAATTCGCACATATTCATGAGCAAAAAGAGACCCTAAGCTCATCATTCCTTAGGATGTATTCAGTGTATGGGGGTTCCCCAGTCACACCAAATCAATACAATGCCCAGGGCTGACTGGATGGCACAGCTTGTGTTTAGGACTCCTCATTAGCTTGGCCATTCTGATTTCTACATTGGTCCATAGGGTGCAACATCCTGTTTACCATTTTAACACACTGGTGCTGAGAGGATGTTGAGGATTCAAACCCACGCACATGGTTTTATAAGTATCTTTGCAGTCACAGTATGTACTGTGTAGACCTCAAGTTTTTCCTATTATCGCTTTTCTCACTAAGGTTCAGCTAAAGCCATCTTCTATTAATAGCTCTGCAAGCAAGCAGCACTATCCAGATATATCACTGGTGAATACGGGTGAAGATTTCACACAGTGGGGAGGTAAATTACAGGCAGCTGGGTTTTTTTAAATCCTGCTAGAAGATCTCTGAGAAATTACATTTTCATTCTTGGATCTTCAGGTTATTGTAAAGAGACCTGAGAAAATAGTGGAAAGAGATATCTATAAATTATCTGATTTTAGGGCACAGTCCTTGCAGACTGGAAGCAAGATGAAGTCTTTGGAAGACAGACCAACTTTCCAATTTCAAGTCAACAGAAAAGCATTCAAGATGAATGACAAATCTCTTCTTTCCTGGTAAATCTTCCATTTATTAACATTGTATTAGCCAGTGGGAACCTCTGACTGGGAAGGCACTTCAGTGACGATTATTTGTATCTATACGGATAGGAATGTACCTTTTCTTTGCTCAGTGCAGATGTTCTGAAGGAACCTGTAGTCAAAGACAGTGTGCCTAGAATTTCTAGTCAATATTCATCATCACTTATGCATCTCAAATGCAGTTAGATAACTGAGTTGCAAATGATATTATTCAAACATAGGTGGGATACAGTAAAGGCCATGAAATCTCATACTTTGGAGATTTCAGATATTCAACCTGTGTTGTCAGAAAGCAACTGTCTTCCTAATGTAAAATCAGCCAAAATGCTTTGTGGCTATATTTTCCTGGATTTCTTGGTATGTTATCAAGTGTTGCCGAGTTTACTTTCATTTGCCTTTATCCGGGTGCAAGACTCTCAGAGGCCTCAGGGAGCAGATGTGGTATTTGCAATTTTATTCTGAACAATCTGGCTGTTTTCTGAAAATATTCACAGGAAAACACCAGCCACAACACCAGATGTGAATGTAGCAAAGCAGCATCTTGTGTTTACATTTTAATTTCTCCGACTAGGAAGGCTGGGGTGCTTATGCACTGGGAACACATAATACATGCTGTACGCTCTACTAATCTATTATATTTATATGATGCCATTCATCCCACAGTGCTTTGCAAGCCTTCTGTATAGAGGTCCCACCCACTCCAAAAATGTGGCCCCCACAGGTCTGGAATACTGCAGATGTATATTAATTCTAAATAGTAACAACCTTAGTGTAGGAGTAAAGGGTAGATAAGCACTGCATCCAACAGCAGCTGCTATGAGGGCTCAAAGTTGGCAGATCTCTGTGTGCTTGCATGTGTGTGTGTGCGCATGTGTGATTTTTACAGCTTTTAAACATCTGCAAGACTTACTCACTTTATAGCGCTGTTGCAAACACCTCTAAATAATCAGGTCCCAGGCATCTAAATTCAAGACACATAGAGTGGAAATCCCAGATCCTCTTTTGCTGGGGAAGGGATATTTTTGTTGTATATGTGTGAAGGAGCCAAATAATACCAAAGCAAGAAACAAACCCATCTGGCTTTGTGGCAGCCTGTTTAATCAGCTGCGGTTAGTAGCCAGGTAAAGAATCCGACTCTGAAATTCATGACAGGCTTGAAGTGTGGCAGACACATTTCACTCGGTGACAGAAGGAAGGAAAGACACTGCACGGAGCGTGAATCCCCGTATTTCCTAACTGTGTTTTCAGAGTAATGTTTAGTATCTTCAGCAAGCACAAATCTAGGGAGTGAAAATAAAAAATTCAAGCTGCTGTTAACAGGATATGGTGAAAGCAGAGGATGGACAAAGGAGCTAGGAAATACAACTACACGCCCTGCCAGGAGGGCTCAGCAAATCACAGTGTTTGTCCTTTTTATGCTTGTGTAATCAGGTGGGAGGGAACTCAGCCTTGGGGACTTGCAGTCAGTGCATTGCTGGTAAAGCCAACAGCAGTACAGAGGCGTGGAAGAGCTCTCGATGCCTACAAAACTTCTGGTACCCATAACAGAGAGACCAGGCTGCGACAGCTCCTGCTCTGAAACCCAAGCATTTCACCCAGCTGGGGGAGAAGAGCAGTCGTCACTGCCCTTTTCCTAGAGGAAAGACCTACTGGCAATACAGCTGTAACTGTGAAGGCAGCATCCATGCGAAGCTGATCACTTAAATACTGAGCAGGCCACCAAAATCCTTTTTTCACTCTGCTCTGCTCCACCTCAGTCCTGAGACCAACCTTTAGTGAAGACCTCTAATGAAGAGGAGTAAATTCAAAACCCTTCCTCCTGATTAAATCAAGGAATCCTCACTGTGGCTGTTAGAACAAATGTTCAAGGAGCCATGGTGCACTACGTCATGGAAAACAGACCTAGTTTACATGGAATTGATTTGATCCTGGTATTTTATGACTCCTGTGTGAGCTTGATGTGGCCAAATTGGCTCTCTCCTATGACACTTTATCAGGGAGTTATATCCTTTGTCTAATTAATAGGACTTGGCGCTAAAAGACATGACTGTATAAAAGATTTAATGTACAGACTGCAGTGGCAAAGGAACACTTTACAATGTACTGGTACTTGACTGAGAGGCAGTGGCATTTTTAAGAAAACCTCTCAGGGGGAAAAAAAAATCCTATCCTGTTTTTCCCAATATCATATCTATGTTTGGAAACTTCCTCCCTAAATCTTTAATGAAAGCAGAATGGGGTTTGAAAAACAGCTGGAGGACATTGATCTACACATTCCAATTTGTTTATGTATAAAACATGCATAAAGGATTAAACGCTGCTTAACAGTTTGTCTGCTTTCAGCTGCTTTCATGCCTCTGCTTTGCTATAGCACTGATCCATGTCAGAAGATACCCTAGGGGGCTTTTAAATAATAAATAGGTTCCTCTGGAGGATGTCTTTTTTTAAATCTAATATTAATTGCTATATACAAAGGTAATTATACCTACTCCAGAAATATGATGTGCCATTCATTCCTCCCTGGTCGATGGCATTTGCCCTGCCTCACAATAGCTGTAGGAGCTTGGGAGATCAGAACTAAGGCTGAAGAGTGACATCAGACTAAATTAAGTGCTCATGCATTTATGTATCAGCATAAAGCGATGCAAATGCATTTATAAGGTATGAATGATTTATCAGGAAGTCATTTTGATGCCTTTCTGTCGCATGTGGCTAATACGGCGAACAAGTCACTTCACTGATTCCAGTTCAGGATCCTGGTTTGTCTGTCATTATGAAGAGGCTGTTTTAAAAATTTGAATTTTAAGTACTTCTTTTTTTTTTTAGCCCACAGAGGTTGTTTCATCTCTAGTGGTCCGAATGATTTGTTAAGCAAAAAATATGACTGGTCCTGCTTACTAGCTAAATGCTGAAAATTGCCTCTCTAAAATAATACCTTGCATTTCCTGCTCATCTAATTCCATTTTACACGGAGGCACACAAAATAGATTGGAGAGGCTGGTAATTTTAAAAGATAGGCAGCTGTCTGTGCTACGGGAGGTCATAAGCACCAAGCTGTGTAGAAAGAACCAAATAAGTCACCTGTCACTCAGCTCAGCAGTGGCAAAATTCTGCTTCGTGATGGCCTGAAATCCAAAACTTGAGCTTGTCTGCAGATACACCACTGATACGGGGTGACAGCTCTCTAATGTAGCATGGGGATACGTTTGTAGATAAGATCGTAACAGTTTTAGCAGAGATGCAAGCTTAGATTTCTTACCTCCCAATGAAATAACTGTCTCTAGCATTCTTGGTTCATGAAATGAACCATGCCAAGTTTGACAATTGCATCCTATAACATATAAAAGCACCATATGGTCGCATTCTTCATTCTTATCCCAACTGTCATCATGACTTCAGGGTCTTGTAGGATCCAATATCAGGGTGTAAGATCAATTGAGTTAAAACTGAGTGCTCTACCTTCTCTAATGGGATTTATCTTGGCAAGATAGTTAGCCCAGGCTCTTAACATAAGGATATCATAACTCTCACCAACTCGTTTCCAGAGAAGCTTCCAAGAAACCTGAGAGCATAAACAGTTAAAACCCAACCATTCCGGACTCTGTGTTACCTTCCTGCAAAGGACAGACAAGCGCTCTTTACATTTACACCACTGACTAAAAAAGTCATGGAATACTGTAGAAGAAACAAACCAGATCTCCCGGGAGATATTCCCCCAGCTACAAATGTGAGAGTAGAAACAAGTGAAAATCATGGACAGCAAGAAAGATTTGCTAATGAAATCCCCAGAAACTCCCAGCACAGACCAGACTTTGCTTAACCCAAGGCTAAACTAACCTAGCTGATCAGATGTACTGTCAAGCATTCAAGTTACCAACACAGTGGAAACAAGTGCTTACCACTGATCAAGTGAATGGCAGCCTGCAGTGCAAATCTTGCCTCTGAAATCCTTGTTCTTATTTCCAGTTTAATGTAATTCCTGGCCAGTTTAACACAAAATTGTCTTTTTTCCATTAGTAAGTTGAAGAAATGCATGCTCTTCCTGTCAAGATCTGTGACTAAAAAAGTAGATTTAAGGGACATAAAGGAAGAAAAAGGAAATCTAAAACTCCAAAGGGACAAGAATGCTGGATCATTTACTCAATAAATATAAATTGTCGTATTCACTTCCCTAGAATTACAGAGGCATACACATGGCATACATGTCAATTCCTTTTATGTATCTTTTAAAGGCATTTTTGGGCCTTTCTCCTCCCTCTACCTAATGCCAACTAACAAACTAAGCATAGAGAAGTGAAATTATTTATACAATATAGATAAAAAATTTGCAGAGGAACGTGGATATCAGATCTTCCCACCTCCAGAGTCCATCACTTAGTTATATAAAGGCTTTGCCTGTCCAGAAGATAGCCCACAGTATTATGTCCGGGTCAGAGAAGAACTTGAGTATTTTTGTTTTTATGTTCTGCAAAATGATGAATTGAAAATCAGTAGCACTATCTCTCTTTAATGCTAGTTCCTCTCCCATGGAAACAGATCACAAGCTTTCCCATTTATATAAGACAATAGCTGTCCTAATCTTAGTCAAGATGCATGCATAGTACTAACCTGCAGTGAGATATTTTGATGACCAGGTCATATGTCTCCTCAGCCTTCCAACCCCCTGTGCCCAGCTCTTTCAAGATACCAGCCACACTGCCATCCTTGGGGACCTTTTGACCCTGTAGTCTTCTAGCCTCCATCCATCCAAGCTGCTCCCACCTAACCCCCCAGAGGCCTCAGATGTATGTGTATATCCAGCTTTGTATGTATAGTGCCTGAACATTGGCATTCAGTGGTATCGTAGACACCCTGATATATCCATTCCTTGTCTCCAGTCCTCACTATTCTAGAAGGGCACCATTCCCATAGGTCTTCTGTCATATCTGCTGACCTCCAGCAGATGCTTTGATAACTCTGACACGTATGTTCAGGAACCTGAATCCATTCTATGCTAGAGAAACTTGAAGGCACTTAAGATTGTTTCTCTTGCTGCCTTCATTGATACTTGCTTTTGAGGAATATTCGGTGACTACACAGAAATCATTGCAAATCTTGCCCTGAGGTCTGTACCAGAACAAGTTTTCTATCCTGGTGGGTTTTGGATCTTGTCCTAAGTTCACTCAAAAAAGAAAACAAAATTGTTTTTTTTCCTTTCAATGTACTAAATATAGATGTATAAATAAAATCCTTAACCAGATAAAGATAGCAGCAAACAGATGGCATAAAAAACAAAGCATTTAGCAAGCTCTGAGACAGGCTGTACTCATATATAGCTTGTATTACATCTTGTTGGCAGCTAATATTTTTGTATAACATGGTTGAAATCTCACCCAACCTTGTAAATTGTCTCACTTTATTAATGAATATATATTACAAATAGGTCTTTGTGACTCTTCCATGAAATCTGAGTGTTCTTCTGTCCTAAAATATTTACATTTACACTTTCCTTCCCCTTCCTGGATGCCTCTCCTTCCTGAAGCATCCTTTCATCCAAGATACATACTTCTTTGACCCAAGAACGTTAGGACTGAAGTTGCTGATGCAGCAGATGTTTTCCAATATGACTCTCTTCTTTCGGAGATATATCAGTATTCAGAGTATTTTTGGAATTGGATGAGAGGAAGAGCATATCTTCTAGCCTTTCTGTAACTGTTGAGCTAAATTCTCCTATTCACTGACCAAACTAGCTATGCTTTTCTGTGTGCAAGGTGGACAAGAACAGTACTCAGAGAAAGCTCTAGTTCTCTAAGTCTATAAAAAAATTAAAGCAACCTTGAGCTTTTAATGCCAAGCTTTTTATTTAAAAAATTATATTCACATTGTGAATTTTTAATATTTTAGCATTCCAATTTTTAATTAAAGGAAGTTAAAAGCAGAACCCTTAACAACTTTATACTGAAAAACAAATACAAATCAAATCTCTTTTTTTAAAATACATTTCATAGTTATTTGCTATGTTCTGCTTATTCTCTTTCCAGTCCAATCTCTATGATAATTTGAAGAGCATTTCGGTAAAAGAGGAATGAAAAAAGGAAGAATCAGGTAAGGATAAAAAAAAAAAAAGTCCAAAAGTGAAAAACTGGAAAACCAGAAATATACTTGGCATGTTTTATACATAAAAATACCAACATTTCTTAAAAAAAAACAAAAAACAAAAAAACAAAAAAAAGAAAACTCTGAGTACATGTGAAGCGTCTATATATTTTTTTAAACTTGTCAAATATCTGAGGAAGTTCCAGCAGCTTAGAAAAAGCTGGTGAGTTGCCATTATTTAAAAAATGTAAATGGGATTACTTGCATGATTACAGGTCTGCAAGCTTCACATTGATCTTGGGCAAAATACTGGAACAGCAGTACAAGACTCAATAAAGAATTAACAAAAGTTGAAATAATTAATGCCAATCAACACCATTTTATGAAAAATAGACGTGATTTCATTTTATGACATTATGAGTTCGGTTAATAAATGTAAGATTTGGGTAAGGCATTTCACCTGGTACCATGCACCCACTTAATTAAGAACAATATACAATCAACACAGCAAATATTCAGTGGATTCATAACACCCTAATTTGTACTTCTGAATGATTATAAGCATTCATCATCAAATGGTACAATGTAACGTAACAAAAGAATGGGAACACTGGGTGCACATAGCCTAGTGTCCTCTTCCCAAAAGTGGTCAAGAGTGGACAGCTCAGCTGTACTGCTCATAGCTCTGCAGGTCTCATTTCTGCACCAGTACTACTGACATTTTTTAAACAGTGACTTGCAAAAGAACCTAAAACTATCACTGATATAGTGCAGATGATGCAAAGATTGGGGGACTGGTAAATTATCTACTGGAAACATTTTAATACCTTAAGCTTTGCAAAAGAAGAGAACAAATTGTGTGTTTCAGCATGGCCAGATACGAAATCAAACATCTAGGAGCAAAGGTGTTCCTATGCACAAGATGGCAGGCTCTGTCTCAGAAACAAGGTTGCCAGAAAAGGCTTTGAGTTCCTGCTGGCAATGAAGTGAACATGGGATATCAATGAAACACCATAGCCAAAAAGAATTATCAGGACCTGAAGCTAAAGATAAATGTTAATTAAGAAGAAGTAGGGCATCCACATTGTGCAGTAACTGGAATTCTATCACTAATTTGGGATTGAAATTTAAGGAGGATATTGAAAAATTGAAGAATGACTTGAGTGGAAGACAGGCCTTACAGTGATAGATGCAAAGATTATATTGAAGAGCAGATTGAGGGGATTTGAATTGGATTCACCATCACCAGTAATTTTCAAGTCCAGACTGGATTTTTTTTTTCCCTGAAAGTCGTATTCTCCTACAGATAGGAATTAAAACTGGGAACCTCATCAATGCTAAGACAAGATAAACTCAAGATGTCAGTGAATATGTTTTATGAAATAAATATAGACTTTCAGAAATGAAGTCTACATTTGTAAATTCATTTTCATAGTTTCACTCTATTCTGATATCTAGCTGATACTCTGCAGCAGAAAGGAAAGGAGTGATAAAGGCAAGTAATGGAGGTGATGTTCCAAGATGAGGAGTGGGCCAGGAGGGAAGAGAAAGGGAGGAAACTCAAATTTTTCCCCCAAATCTAACCTAAACTATGTAACCTTTTTTTTTTTTTTTTTCTTTTTTTTTGGACATGGACATAGCAAAATCCATTTGCAGTCTACCCCTTCATAGACAGACCTAGCCTTCCCACACACGTGCATTCACTGACTTCGTCAGGACTAAAGTTTCCCTCATTAATTGCTAGCTTTTTGGAGGTTATTGCTACACCTCTTTATTGCCTGTCTTCATTCTGGGACTCAATTACAATGACCACATTGGCATGCCATGAATTGTGCAGGCAGAACACAAATCAGCATAACCGGTTGACTCAGTTATAGCAGATGTTACAGAGGGTAGAGCTAGTGAAAATCCATAAATGGTTTCCAAAAGAGAGAGGAAATATAAGTCATTTACTCTTTGTATCTCTTAAAACAACAAAAAGCATACATTATTAAATTTCCCTTTCTCTTGTTTGAATGGTCCAGCTACTCCCATTCTTGAGCTGAAAATATAACCCATGGCACCGCATGCTTGGCATGGAGAGGAGACATGAAGACTTGTGCCTGAAGAGAGCTGGGAGGCATTCAGCCTATGTGGAGCACAACCAGGGCAATGCAAGGACAGGTCAGCCTCCGTGGAGCACAGCCAGGGCTACACAAGGATGGCTCCTCTCAAGTGGGCCAGGAGGAGGAGCAAGGGGGGGTTTGAGTCACAATTTTTTTCTAGAGCACCTTTTCCCTGTGTGGGAAATTACTTCAACAACCTTTTCCCAGGCTTAAGAATAAACTATAGCTCTGAAAAGTGCCTTGTCTAGTGACATTTTTTTCATGCAGAATAATAATTCATAATAATAATAATCAGTGTAAGTAATTACTGGATGGAATCAACTCCAGATGAGATATGAGAATTCAAGTCCCAAATCAAAAATGTCCTTAAAGTGCTGCTCAAGTGTAAGCACACCTGTAGTCCCTTTGGATAGCATTGGTGCTATGCAGCTGATTTAAGTTACAAAAACATTTCAGGATTGATTAGTACTGGGTGAGAGAAGGACTCAAAACAGCTGCTTAACAATAAGATCAGACTTTGACCCTCCACTGAAATAGTTTTAAACAGCCCCACTGAGGTTGATAATATAATGCCCCAGCATAAGACCATGCTTTATTACTTTGTCGAGTGAGTCGCTAACAGTGTTAGTGGAACAGAAGTATGGTTTTCAAAATGAAAGCTGATTTGACAAAGTAGATGAGTTATTTTCCTTCTTATTCTTTCATCTGCTGGTACAGTGGGAGAATTTTCAAACCACTCTTGTTGTTATTTTCAACTTTACTTGTAAAAAGTGAATTTTAATTCTTTTTATCCCTCCGTCCACTCAGAAATCCAGCCTAACTTTTGCAAGCATCATTCAAGCACTTTTATTATATTCCTCAAGTCTCCTTTATAATAATTGATTAGACAATAAACATAAAAAAGTACATTAATTATATTGCGAGAAAAATTTTACCTCAGCCTGCAACTTGACACATTTTTCTTCCACAAAAGCTGCTAAATTACTATGAAACAATTTGATGCTGCTTGTAATAAATTTCGAAACCTAAGCTCTGTAGATACAAAATGACAAATTTAACTGCATTTATATTAAAGCAATTTTCTGCCCATCAGAGAGATGAGAAAATTAATATGTAAACCATTAACTTATAGTCAGAAACACTGTGCACTGCAACTGAAATAAGGATTTTTTTTTTGATGTTATAACTTCCATTTTATTGCTTTCTCAAAAGGAAAATGCTTACCAAAAATTACAATCACTGCATTTAAAGGAGGCTCATTAAAAGGATATATACTTTGAGGGAAATCATCCATGAATTATGGGGCAGTCATGTTTACAAACCCTTACTTTTTATTTTTTGATGTTTGTTTCAATAGCCTACAACCAGCTCAGTGTATTTCTCATGCAGCAGTAAGCAAACACTAGTGCGTAGTGCAATGTTAGTCAGTGCTCTGTCATGACCCTTGCTGTTGACCAAAACAAAGCTGACTTGGAGAGGTAAACATGGTATTTTAGAAGCCTGATGCTTTCACCTCATCCACATAAAAAGCAGGTTTGTTTCTCCTTGGTGCCACACCTCCCTCAGCCTTTGCCCGTTCTCCATGACATTCTCATTGGCCTTAGCCTTTCCCCTCTGGTCTCACACATGCAGCACCACCTTTTCAGGAGCTTGACTCGACTCCTACTGAATCAGAAGATGCTTTTCCTCGGGCATCCACCAGCCTAGCTTAGGTTCCAGGGCTGCAGCTGTAGATCATTATGTCTTTTTTTTCCTTTTCCCATTTGTAACAAAAAATCCATCATTTTCTGGTCTTACTTGGTACCTACCTGTCCTCCCCCAGTTTTTGGCAACTGTTCAGCACACATGCCTGTGAAGCAGGCACCCATCTGTGAGGTAGGCAGGTTGCTCCGTCTTTCCCAGGAACCAATTCTAAATCAGTCCTGTTGGCATTAAAGCTGCCCCTGGATTTACAACAGCCCAGATTAGAAGTCTAGAGCCAGAGTGACATCCCTGAACGCTGGTTATATTCTCTGTGAGCTTGTGTCCTCTAACCCTGCTGCCCTCGCTGTCAGTAGTGGCTCTTTTCTCTCCTTCATGGAAAACCCATCTAGCCCTGCTCAACAGTTGTTCTTATCTTCCCAAACCAGCAAGGCAAATAATGTCTGATAATATTTGGGATCACTTACACTGCCTTGCTACAAGTTATGATTGCAGGTAATCAGCACTAATCCATGTTCATTGTCAAGTGTCTTCCCTTCTCCACCTCTGCTTTGTTTAGTCAAGATATTATTTCCAGCATTTTAATGTACCAATCCTCTAGGACAGATGCAGTCACTGACTATAGAATAGATGGCATCCTACAACTACTAAGGGATGGGATGACACTGAGTAACTTCAAAAGCATAAGAGCCAACTTCTACCTTTCTTTCTCTGCACCCTCCATGGAGGATGCTGCTTCTTCACAGAGAAGTTCATTTCCCTCAGTACAGCACCCAGATTCAGCAAGTGAAGGAGAAGTCAAAGCTCTCACAACTCAACTCCTGGTGGCTGTGCAGAACAGATCACAAGTGAAGACACAACCCTCTCCTCTCATCCCACACAGCTGAGATCAATCTGCACTGTAAGCCTTTTCACATGAAACAAGAAGAACTGGCTAGGTGTAAATCTAAGCACTATCTTAGAATAACAACTCAGTTGCTGTTAAATCATTTTTTGTCCACATCTGGATATTTGTGTTTGCCTTTCTTGAAATGATAATATGTAACTCCAATCTCAATCTGGGGAATCAGACTGGGATCCTCTTCTTTAGTCTAATACCATTTCCACAGTGTTGTCTAGACACTGAAACATTCAAAATCTACCATTTATTCTAAGGCAAACTTTAGTCCTAAAACATACACTCATAGGTTGAGTCTCACTTCATTGTCTGCAATCTGATTAATGAACTCCAGACTTCCCATTTACGGATTATAAAGCCACTGCATTGACAAAATGTGTGCATTCTTTACAGAAATGTTTAATGGAAAAAAAAATGATATATTTGGATTTGCTACAAAGGCTACTTTGTCCCATTCACTTCCTCATAAAAATGCACCAAGGCACAAAGGTATAATAAGAAGCCCAGAAACATTTGTGTGAAATGTTTCTTAAACTGATCAGTGTGGTCATTGATGTACCTTGGTGTGGGGGTAATAGGAATTCTAGCAGGACTAGGTGAGGCTTTCTTTTTTTTTCCTGAAAGGACTACACAGAATAAAAGGAATGCAGAAAGAATTATATATATGTGTTTTCCTGTGCCTCAGGACCCTGAAATCCTGTAACTGTGTCCAAATCTAAGTTGCTGGTTTATTTAAGATAAAATTTGATCATCTTTCAGAATTATAAGAGAACCCTTAGCCACATGAATAGAATATAATCAGCATGCTGTGCTCTTTGAATCTGAAAACATCCTAAAGAATTAGCTGAGAGAGATATTCTGACCAGAAGCTTGTTGCTTTTTTCGTGTGTTTTTCGTGGATTCCCCTTGCAGTGCTCTTTTCCACTGCAACACACAAACACTGAAAAATACACACCAGAAAGATCTTTTTTTCTGGTGCTTGCTGCTACTCACACACAGACTAGCCCTCAGAAAGCCCCCAATTATTTTCACAAGCTTACAGTAAAATAGGTGGGCTCTTCTCTTATTTCACTGCTACTGCTGCACCTGAACAGAGTTAAGGGTGTTCTCATTGGCAAAAATGCAGATACATTCATAGAAGCGCAAAAATAAGAAAACTAACAGAAGTGATCAGTCATCTGACATTGCCAGAGATGTATTACAACCTGCTGATTTGGCGACCATGGCTTTCAACTCTCAACTGCCAACTTCAGCTTTCTCAGGAAATGTTTCTCTGACCTTCCTATCAAATTCCATAGCTAACACAGCACTTCTGTGCAAGTCACCACTTTCCCGTATTTCGTGACGTGTTTCAATTCAAAATGTTTTCAACTGAAAAATATTATAACGTTTGTTGCAAATGCATCCATTTAGATTCATATATCCCAGCTGACTTTAGTTCTTCATAGAGGAGAACTGTGGCATATTTGTAATATAGATAAGAGAATGTAGAAAACCTTTTGCATGTTTCCTTATCTCCCAAGCACGTTTTGTCAATGCTGGGGACCTGCCTGCAGATGTGCAAATATCCTCTTTTATCTGTTGGGGAGTCTCAACATGCTACTGCTGTCACGGCCTTATCCATGCGACCTCAAGAGAAGACTCCAAAATATTGACAGAGTGAGAAATTACAGTAGCTGATAGAACAAATCCTCACTGCAGAGTAAACACAAAAAGCCCCTCCAGTGTCACCCTTTTCTCGCATCAGTTGGATAGAGGATGCCTGAATGCGAGAGACGGGAAAGGATCAGTCCCTTAGGAGGGACAGCATGTCCATTACTCCCTATAAACTGAATCAGGTCCTGCTGCAATACTTTACCTCCCTCCAACATGATCCCTACCAAGAGGCTATTCTCTGTGTGTAGGAGTTGCAAACTAGCCTACTATTTACACTGAATTGTGGAATCGAGAAGCAGAGCAGAGGAGCTTGACACAAGAGATAGATGAGTTATATGAATATGATTTTCCCCCCCACAAATGAAGGCAGCAAATTCAGCTGCAATATGCAGCATCAGGATATTTATTGCTTGCAGGTGTTCATGAAAATATATGAGAATCCCATGAGGTTCACAGATTTTAGAAGGAATTATTGTGCACCTGGAAGTTTGTCCTGCAAAGTGTGGTATTTGTTTCCTGTTGTTATTTGCTGTCCGTTCTTTTGTAGTCACCATGCATTATTCATGGTTGTACTTGTAGGAGAGCCAAATTCTACAGATACTCTTCATCAACAAGAGGGAACAATTCAGACAGAAAATCCTCCTTAGGAAAGGGTGACTTGCTTGTTTAACAGATTGAGTACAGAATTATTTTACCTTCCTAAGTTTTTCTTTTTAAGCAAAATGTCTTTAACCTACCTGCAGCAAAAAAAGAAAGGAAAGCAGAACCGGTAAGTTTGTCATTGTTATTTGGAACATAAAGCTGCTTTTGTACTCAGCCTCTAGTGTTAAGCTGACCCTTTTATAAAGATGTCGGGAAGCTGCATACAATTCCCTTCCTTAGAAATTTCTGAGACAAACTTAGCAAGCCATAAACTCCTTTTTGCAAAGTAGACATTTCCTTCTCTTTGCTGAGGAAATTGATACAAGTGGAACCATGGCTGAGGAGCTGTTTCTTGGAGGACAAGGATCCCAATAATTCACAAACAACATGCAGGCTGGTTCTGTTAATGTAACATACTAAGGGGTAGGCCATGACGCTTATTAAAAAACACTCAAATGGCAAATGTCATGGTCTTTCCCTAATGTGACAGAACATACAGATGCCCCCCTCATCTGACTTTTAGGCAGATGAAAAGATTCACAAGGGATCCTCAGGCTTGTGTAAGAGGTGCAAGCACTAGCGTGGTCAGATGGATGCCTTTGCCATGCTTACATTTTGGCTGAGGGTTAAGCACATGAGTTATACAAACAATTTGGCCTGGCTCAGACCCTATAGACCTTTAGGAAAGGAGGTAATAGTTCTCCTATAGTTGGTTGGGCAGTCAGAGTAGAAGCAATTTTGCAAATACCTGCAAATCAAATCCTTTCCTAAAAGCAAGATAAATGAAAAAGATATCTGCAAATAAGAAAAAAAAAAAAACAAACGCAGATATTACCTCATTTTGCTGAGCTGATTGATACTACCAAAATACTGAGATTGATACAACTTTTGTCAAGTTGCATTTCAGAGAAAAAGATTAAACCCCAAAATATTAAGAAATCATTTCAGGGGTTCTTTTTGTTTTGTTTTTCAGTACTATCCTGTCCAGAATACAGTACAAGATAGTACTGAAATATCAGCTTTTGAAATGTAATCAAAAATTTAAAATTGTGTGAAATAATATGTATTTCCCTAGTGTTTCTCCAAAATGTATTGCTGCTCTCTTCAATCATATGTAATAGTTCATTGTTAATAATTCAGTCAACTGTCAAGAGTCATGGCTGAAACTGGACCATGGCAAACTGAGAAGACTCTGTATTTCTAACAAAACATTTCATTTTTAGCATAATAGTAAATTAATTAGAATTACAAAATAAAGCTCTTTCAGCCTCTTCCTTAAGGCACAAGAGGAAAGAGAAAGACAGCTTGACATAATGGAGGGAAATTATTAATGAGTGACAATAAAGAACTTGTGTGCTGGCCTGTCTGCGTGAACAATGCGGACTCGAACCCTAAACCAAACGGCACTGCATCGCACAAGTGAAAGTTCTCTGTTCAGTTCTCTGTGTTTTTGTTCAATTTAATTTACCATTTCTTCGAAATGCTATGTAGTTAATTGTTTAGGTTTAATCTGAATAAATCTCAGATTCATAAAGAAGATGGTCAGAAACCCTGATCAACTTGTCTACAGCAGTTCTCAGCCTCCCCTTCTGATTCTCTTCCCATCTTTTTAATCCCAGCTGCAAAATCTCCTCTTTCCATTTCAGGTTACAGGGGCTGAGTCTACAGTAGCCTCATCGAGCCCCTTCTCCTGTGCGAGGGAGAATGCGGCCGTTCCCTCAAATTCAACTGCCATTTTCATGTAGCAGTTTCTCCACACCTATATCCTCTTCTCCAGCTTCACAACTCTTGAGAAAAAAAAAACATGCTCCATGACATCATTTCTGTCTCTAGCACACCTGGTTGGAGACCTGCTTGCAGTTTGTTCTTCAGTCTATTTGGGAGGGAAATTTAAGGTTGCCTCCATCTGAGAGTGCAAAGTGACAGCTTTAACTTTAAATGCTTTCTCAAGACTACACCTTCAGCTGTAATGCCTCAGCAGGTCTTAGAAAATCATTTCATTATCTAGTTGAAGTTTCTTCTTAGAATTTGGTAGGAAACATACTTTAAGGCCAGGCCCCATATTTTTTTCTCTTAGCAAAAAAAATGTGCCCTGCTAGATGACCATCAGGCACTATTACAAATCTCTGCTTCTCCCTGATGTTATTATTAGTACAGGGTGGTAAGTCTTTTTAGATAGCTTTGCTCTCCTGTCTTAAGGAACAAGGCCAGGCCTCAGTACACTGAAACAAATGTGTTCCAGACACACATGGTGTTTTGACTGAGGCAGCCTTCAAACACACTAGAGAAATGAGGTTAATTAGGAACCAGGCCTCTGAAGAGCCTGCAGAAATCTCTGCCTCTACCCCCATCCTAAACAAATCCCCCAATACACCTAGAAAGAAGCTTTTTGCTGCATTTGGATGCATTGATTATTGGTTTTAGAATATTTCCTTAGCATCCAAATTGAAATTAAGACTGTACTGTAATAGGTGTAAATATATAAGCAACAGAAATAGTCTGTGTTGAAGATATTCTAATTTAAATGGAAAAGACAAGAGATGAAAATTAAACCAGAACTCAGAAGCACAGAGACTCACATAGAGATCTGCAGCAGGGAAAAGGTTTTGGCTCACAGTCCAGTTACTCTACTGAATCCTTACTCCTCCTTTAATCTTTTAAACAGGAAAAAGAAACAATAATTTTCTCTTGGGGGGGGGGGGGGTGTCAGAAAGCCTCACCAATTTTTTCATTTCATTTCCTGACATGTCTGGCCTGATATTTACATAGCTGAAAACCTTTCCTTCATAAACACTTTTATTTCACATGCCTAACTAAGAATTATTTTGTGATAAAATTGTCTAAACTTCCTCATCATTAACTTCTTTAAATTATACTGTCTGAAGATGTTTATGGATTAGCTAAGTAATGTACTGTGGAGCACAAACTGCAAACCAAAGTGAAATTGAGTTCCCAACTGACTGAGAAGGTAATTAATGATTTAACTGCACAACTGTTAGCAGATCTATAATGCAACTTAAAAGCTAATTGAGAACTGTAGAGCCAAAGGAAAGAGGAAAGCATAGAACAGCCACAATACTCCTTTGAGTAGTATTTGGTCAGTCTGCTGTCAGAAAAAGTGGAAAAATGGCTATCCCTACCTCATATAAAAATAAAGACACTATACAAAAATATGTGCTAGCATTGAGGAATTGGCATTTTATGATCACCTCATTAAAAGGGCAAGTTCCTAGCACAGCACTGAATTCCACAACTTCCCCCTCTCCCTGGCTGGTAGCATTAACATGCTTCATTTCTCTCCCTGTTTGCAATGCATCAAAACCCACCCCTAGCTACCCAGAAAAGCCAGGAAATGCTTTCAGCTGCCATTTTATAGGCTGTTTATCTTAATCACTCCCAGCTGACCAAGGAAGCCCAGAAATAATGCAATTGATTGGGCTCCTCTGTCACCTGGAAAACCTTCTGCAGATTCCTGGCAGCTGGTACAGAATCTTTAAGGACCTACAGCTGTTTTGCCACCTTATGTCTGGACAAGTGTTAACCTTTTCACTGTTGAGCAATACGTGTGAGCAGTTAGCATCCTACCACAGCTGAGGAAGTGAATAATGATTTATACAGTGCAAGGATTTGCTCTACTCCAGCAATGTGTAATCTCTAAGCAAGCCTATGGATTAGGTTTACCAAACAGTGCACTTGCCTAAAGCTCACTGACATAGCCCTCAAGATCCTTTCAGGAATTTGTCTACATTTTGGAGATAGCTCTTATCTTTTAAGGTATATAACACCCACGGATCCCTAGATTTTTATAGTAATAACTATTAGTGACATTACCAAGACCAAACCGTGTAAATGTTGGCAGTACCTGAGTCTTGTGCCTTTTTCAGTGTGAGGCACTCCTTTCAGCAGCAAGAGTCAGGTTGGTGCGCATTTTTAACAGATATTTCACAGTTTGAGCCCTGCATGAGGTATTTCAGAAGGACGTGCTGGTGTTCCCTTCTGTCATGCAGTTATGTAGTTAAAGGAAGTCACCCTGACTTGACAGAGATCTGTGGTTGCTCCAGCTTTCTGCTCACAAGTGCATGAACTGCATCATGAGTCTGCCACGGTAGCTACCATAAGCTCTATCTCACTAGTCATTCTAAAACTGGAAAAGTTAATCTGGAAAAGTGAGAAATATGCTCCAGTAGGAAAGGAATTTGAATTTGAATCAATACATCCTGGTAAATGTAATCTCCAACCAACCAGTGTCAATCACCACAGCTCTCTCTAGCCACATTTCATAAGCTGAAGTGGGTGCAAGTGTGTCAGTCCAAGAAGTGGATCACAGCTCTGATTCCTTTTTGAAAGTTGTAGTCTCCCCACAGTTCAATGTAAGGCATATGCATCTCAGGAGCACTATTTAAATATCTATCCTTTAGACAGCTGACAATTTCTATAAAGGTGTAGGAACTTCATTAAGATAATTACCTGTCTAGCATATCTGGTTAAAATTCAACAATAAGTTTAAAAGGCATTAGGTGGCACGATCCATTACTAAGAACATGCAAACGGACAACACAGCCTTTGAAAATCTAAGCTGAAACACTGAATGAAACCCATGCTGGATTGAAAACTTGGCCTTGATGAAGTCAAAGGTGACTTGATGTGAAGCCAAAGGTGAAGTCAAGGTGATTACATTTCAGTCCTGCCAGTGTTTCATCTTACATGTTCTATGAGCCAACCTATAGAACTGTATATCAAGAAGACAGCTGTTTGTTTTGGTAATAAAATAAAAATAAGATACTAGTAAATCCATCAGTGTTCTTTCCCTCCCTGATGAATATATTCTCCACAGTCCCTGCCTCTGAAAGGTTAGCTGTCTCCTAAAGGCAGGAGCAATGAAATCACAGTGTTCAAGTTCAGTTTCTTGCCTTTCTCCTTCGTCTAAAAATGTTTTATTGGGAGGAAAAGGATCCTTAATTTCCTAAAATCAGCACTTAGTTGTGTACTTAAGCCCCAAAGCTGTAAGGTAACCATAACAACTTTGATTAGACTATAAAGTCTTGAAGCACTGTCTTTTTTGTTATATGTCAGTACAGCACCTAACATAATGAAGTCAAAGGCTTTCTATGCTCTAACGCTGTGCATAAATAAATAAATTAATAAATAAAATAATAATAGTAATAAAGTGTACCCATGCAGAGCAATTTGCAGAATCAGAGGAATAGTAGTTTTCTTTTTTCCTTGTTTCAATCCATTTTGCAAGCCGGAATTATATAGCTGAACAGAATGCAGAGAGAGACCATGAACAGCCAATTGGCCAAAGGTACAGGTTGTTAATCCTCTAGAAATGGCCTGTTACCACAATTAAGTCCATCTCTTCAGGAAAATACAGAGAGAAAGGGAATGAGAGTGCAAGTCATGTTTATGTTTCTGTTCATTTACTGTTGTTTAATTGTCATCTTGCAATAGAAGTAATGCTTTCTACCCAGGGCATTCTCAGGAGGTAAAAAAACCTCCTTCAGCTCCCTCTGGCCAGTTATGAATTCCTCATGTCCTGAACAGAGTTGCTGAAATGTAGTAAGTTTTAAATAAATCAGTTTTCATTTTAATGCAGCTTGTTCAAAGCTTAGAAATGCTGTTGCTGCTGCACAGGTGGAAGGAGTGGTAAAGAAGATACAATCTAGTCAGAAATATTCCCTTTTGCACTTTCCCTATTGGCAGTATGATTTTTAGATAGAACAAATCTTGCTTGCTCTGTTTGGAGCAAGGCCATTGAAGAGGAAGAAAAATGTTCTGTAGATCGCTATCAAGAGAATAAGAAACATTACTTCATCATCTGTGGACTTCTAACTCCATATAAACAATAGAGGTGAGCGTTTGCGGTGGCAACATACTATTAAGACATGTTATAGGTATCTTAGAGCTATTAGCACATATGGATGAATGTGAGGGTATCCACAGAAGATAGCAGAGATGCCTATATAGCATCGTAGCTATGAGAAAGCTACTGATGTGTCCAACTGTTGATTAACTGTGTATTAAAATATCTATTCTGAATTAAAGATTTCACGGATTACTCCTCATTATGAAGTGTAGAAGGATAGTATGTACAAATGGTATCTGTACAGTGACTATAAATAATCAGAATAGAGACAACATTCCCAGTGACTCAGGACCTTAGTGTATGAGGTAGGCAGCCTTCTTGGATGCTTTATGCATTTTTTAGATAACTGTTCAGCAACTGAAATCTTGTCTTCCACATCCAAAAGTACTGACAAGTCCTGGGTTTTATTTATATTGTTTCACGTATTCAAATATCAACACCATGCTGTTGCACAAACTACGAAAGCTGAGCGTAGCACTTGGTCATGGCAGGTCAGAGAAGGTTATTAAGCAGAGGCAAAACACTGGCAAAAGAAAATCAGCTTTCTCATGTGCTGCTGATGTCTCAGCGCCATGGAAAATCAGTTAAAATGTCCATTGCAATTAAGTCAGGTACATACGTAACTATTTTGCTGAAAAGGAATAAATATAGGCACGTGCCTTGGCACTTTGCTGAATCCAGGCCCAATATAGCATTTCTGCTTTTAAGCAGGCATTGGGAACAATATGTTCTTATGATATTAATATAACCCATCTGCCAGTTGCATAAAGGCTGGCAAATTACCTCATCATTTTTCATCCTACATTGCAAGAAAAAAATTAAAAAAGAAACCAACCCCCTGTATTACTGGGATGCTGCAAAGCTCTACGTTTATGAGCAAAAGCTTGATGGTTCCATTGCCACCCTGGCCATGCTCTGAGCACAGACCTGCACTTGTAATTAAAACGTACAAATAATCCCAGAACAGAAAAAAGTCAGGACTAACCAATTTGTGCAGGCATCAATGGTGAAAGTCTCAACAGCCCGGAGGTAACATAGCCACAGTATCCTTGCTGCGCCGGGCTCTGCTCTCAGAAAGCAGAGCGGAGATTCCTTCTGGCATTACTGGTGACCTGTGGTTTGAGTGGGCCAAGGAGTGTGCTATTGCCACAACTGTGACAGTCACAGCAAGTCATACCTTCTCCTGGGCAGATTTTTCTAGAACCCAGGCCTAAGGCTACTTTGCCCTGTCGGAGCCTTTTCTCTGAAGTGGGTATTTCCCCTTGGGGACAGGTTTGTGACAATTGCTTCACAGACTTCCTTGGCCCATCAGAGCACCACGGGTAGAGCCATGCTGATGGGGATGGATCAGAGCTCGCTCTACTTTTGTAACCCTGAGACTTAAAGTGTAAGAAGCGACAGTTCAAATCCAGGTGTAGTTTGACCATATTAGTCAGACAGGGCTAATTACATCAGGTGCAGCACTGTGCTAATACGGCTGGTTTCAGATTCAAATGAGTGATTCCATATGCACACTCTTTTATCTCACATGGATGAACTGACTTAGATGCTCTGCTACCATAAGATATATCTGCATATCACGCTCTGCTTTGACCTTGGTCAGAGAAGCCAGTTTTTTTTCCTTCTCATGCCAGGTTGTCTTGGGGAGAACAGTCCTATTCATCTTCTCCGTCACTGTGCCCCAGGGACAGAAAATGGCTCTATTTTGCTTGCAGTTGTAAACAAATCTCAAGTAGTACCCAAGTCTTGTTCTGTTTCAATAGTTATGCAATGGCTGAGGAAATGTTCTGAAACTTGATTTCCCAAAACTGAGTGAGGCACTATCAAGGAAAGGACTGTTCCATAATATTCCCCAGGTGGGCTTACCTGTTATACTATTATTGCTCCAAACAAACTTGGAAAAGCAATGATGAAATATAACAGAAAACTGTATTTTAATTATATGCAAATATTCCATTTACAAGGAATATTTGACATAAGAACGTTAGCTGGCATCAAACACAAAGTCATCAATTTTCAAGGTGAAAAGAAATCATAAATGTTAATCTTGACTATCTGCAGGGTACAAGCCAAACGTCCCTTCTCACTTCCAGCAAGCCCCATTGTTTTTGACTGAGCTAGATGATAAGAGAATACAATCAAATGAGGTGTCCAGTTCTGATGAAAAGATACTCAAATAAAAATCTACAAAGTGCCATGTTGCATCATTCCAATTATTACTTTTTCTGATGTAAAAATAATAGCTTAATTTCAGTAGAGCTGCAACAAATAATACCAGCTGTGCATCTGGCCCTTGCCTCAGGTTTGCTTTGTATTCAATAGGGGTAGTTCTGTTATTTCAAACCAGTTATCATTTACATTAAAAGGGCATGAATACTGTGTAACGATGGGACCTCAATATAGAAGACTAGTTAGACAAACAGATAGTAAAGTTCTCTCAAAAGACTTACAGATACTGGCAATAAAACAAGCAATAACAATGTCTAATAATATTTTTATTAGCTTTTGTTTTATTTTCTTCCAAGAATTGTTTTAAATTTGAATCACAATCATTCATACTACGGCTCAAAAAGGAATGATACCATGTTGACTGAGAACTGTCTAAAAGACCATAAACAGGAGGTAAAAATAAATAATCATGCATTAAGATGAGTAGCTGTGTTCAGCAGGAAGCAAGGGATTGCTGTCAGGCCTACTTTTACTTAACAGCATTATTAATGGTCTTGAAGAAGAAACAAATAGGACATTAATTAAAGTCTGTGGATCCAGCTAAACTGAGATGTTTTGCAAACACCACTGAGAGGGGAAAATTATACAAAGGGAAGGAGACAGGTTAGAAAAATGAGCAGGAATCAGCAGAGGCTTCACCTTGACCAAATGCAGGTAATGAGATGAGGAAAAGTAAACTTGTACATACATATTAAAAGCACAGAAATTCCTGGAAAGAAAACATCAACAAAGAAGTGATAGATAAAGTTAAATAGGCAAAAAAAAAAAAAAGTATTCTAACAGAATAAAAAAACCCAAAATAACAAAACAATCTGAAAAAGGAGCCAGTGGTAAGGCCCCGTCTGAGGAACAATTCCAATCTCAGCTTGAGCTATCGGCTGAGGAATAAATTCTGGCTTGGGTCTATGGTTGTTTGGTTTCCAGGAACAAGGGCTGAAACTGAATCTGGAGTACTACTTCTAGGTGCTACAGATGTACAGCAGAAAAGTAGTTGTGGAAAAATACAAAATGAATCCCCAGTTGTCAATTTTTAAGAGGTTAAATCAGTGGCTGTTTCTAATCTCACTTACCTCAGTGTGTAACAGGAACAATACATTGAGGTAATGTATTATCCTGATTGGTTTATCATTACAATTAATAGCTCTTACTAGTATCCGATAGACATATAGCCTCTATGTCAATCACCTAGAAACTAGACTAATTTCTCACCTCTCTATGCAAAGGGGAAAAACCTACAAAACCTGGGAAAATCTAGAAATAGAAAAATTCCAAGGTCTTGCAACAATTAAAAGTAGTTAATTGCCAAGTACAAAAAATGTTAGAGCCCCAAAGCAAGTAGGTCTTTATTGTAATTTCAACTATGTTCGTGATTCCCTCTGACATTTTGGCTAACCCTTACCGAGCAACTCACTGACTCAACTCAGAGATCCAAGCTGAGCTGTAGTCCCACGAGGTTAAGCATTACATATCCAAGTAAGATTGAATGTTTGCATGTGAACAGTGTAAAATCTGTGGAACACTGAATGACAGTTTTTAATGAACCTCACAGCTGGTCTCCCACTAAACCAATCCAGGCTTTTTCTATAGGCCTGCACTCCCTTTTCCAGGTTCATTACAGGCTCAACTTTCCTCTTTCTGTAGGTCAGACTGGGTAAAGTAATTATTCCTACCTCTGTTGCTATTTCCTAGGGTTATGCTGTTTTATACCAAGTGAAAAGATTGTGAAGGCAGAGGGGCAGGTCTGCTCTATGGCATGCTCAACAGTTTCTGTCACCCCAATCGACAACATGACAGGTATGCACCGACCACATTGCAGGGACACAGATGTTTGATCCTGCACTGTAAGATCCATGAGATTCAAGGATAATTAATGGTTGGTTACTGGGCACTACTGAAAGCTAGGCCATATCCTGGCTTAATAAAGTTGGACTCACATTCCTTGTGGCATTATTTTAATTTTATATTTCTCTAATTTTATGCAAGCCACATAAAAGTCGGGAGTAATGGCATTAAATAAAGAAAAGGAGCATTTAAGATTAGGAAGAAGAGAAAAGTCATAGCTGTCAGATCCATTAGTCTGCAGAATAGTCTCCACTCTGTAGGGAGTGGATAGAAGTTCCATTGCATGCATCATTTAAAACTACTTTGAACAAAATACGGGGAAATATGCATGAGGGGACAATCAATCCTATTTTAGTTGGAGACATTATGGTACTGCACTAGGTTATCTAATTGGTTTCTTCTTTCTGTAGTTTGTAGGATTGACTGAATTCTCTAGATGTGGTTAGTTTCTGATTTTTAAAATCCTGTCAGGTGGGCATGTTTGTTAATCCCCATACAATACAAAATCAGTATATATGATAGGCAAGAAAAAACAAGATTGAGGAGAACTGCTTGAAAATGTTAAAAACACTGAACAAAACCTGAAGGATTTTATTTTCTACCATTTCAAGTGGACATCTTTACTTTTGTAAATCACAGTCGTCAACTAGTTTAATAGCAAAAAGCTATTGTGACTGACCATAAATGTGCTGGTAATAGCAACACATGAATATACAGAAGGTAAATATGCATTAGATACCTCTGTTTAACAGCTTGTAATTCAAAGTGGCATGGAAATCATTGCAGGAGACTGAAGCACATTCTTTCTATGCTCTCCTGATGTAAATCTGGAATAACTCTATGCAGTTCAATGAGAAACCTTTGGATTCACTCTGGTACAACTGTTGAATCTATAAAACTGCTGTGAATGGCTGAAGTTTTAAAACTTCTCTGCTGAACACAGAAATAACTTATAAACATTTATATGCAAGCTCTGATAGATTTACAGCTGGAGAAAAGGAGAATTAGCTTCAAGATTAATGTATAACAGAAAAAAAAATCCAAAGGTAAATTTAAAACAAGAGTACAGCCTTGTCATGCTTTTTCTCTATTGCCAGGAAATAATGACTTGCCTGAGATCCTGTGACTGATAAAGTGTTTATATTATGAGAAATGTTTGCTCTGTTATTATATATCACCATATGATCCATTTTTGTCACTATCACAGACAGATCTTTTATTTGAGCCAGTTTATCTGTTCTTATACTCTAAGGTCACATAACAATGGTTTCACCCATAGAGGAAAGCTGAATGATGGAAATTTCTGGCTTTTTTCTGGTGTTGTGTCATGTGGTAATTCATTTTGTTTATTTAAGATCTGACAGAGTATTCCATATCGTTGCCCTAATCCAGTAAAACATTTAAGCACCTGCTACTTTAGACCACAAGAACAGGATCTGCTGAGACTTTCTACAGAAAAGATGGATGTAAAAGTAGGCTACACACAGATGAAGATGTAGAACATTTTTCTTTGGATAGTTCAACTACAGCTCCCTCAGCAAAAAGGGAAGTGAGGAAGATGCAGACTTTTTTTCATACTTGAAGGCAAACAAAAACAGGAAATGCTTCATCCAAAACTCCCTGAAGATATCAGAAAGCACTTTCATCACCTTTAACAGCCACAGTATCATATATATTTGGCTAATACATTTGTTAATGACTTTGCTCAGAATTACACCAGGCTAAAGGTCTCCCAGGAGCTCCAGCAGTCTGTTAAGCTATTATGGTAGAAGCAAGCCAATTTCTTTTATTGACAGACCCTATGCAAGAGGTCAGATCACACAATTAGACATGATATTAACCAATTCCCTGAGACAAGAGACCAAATTCTCATTTAAAACATGGCCAGCTGGAGGGTGCTTTCCAGATAAGTTCAACTGTGCTAAAACTCAAATCTCTAGCTTTGTAGTAAAATGCCTTAATCATTCGGTTACCAACCTTTCATCTGCCTGGGGCTTTAGAAGAAAAGAATAAATATAACATTTTAAGGAGAGCATAAAAAGCACCAAGGTGTGTAGTTGTTACAAGATAATTACATACTTTAGGGGTATAATGAGGGCCAGGTTCCTTGAAGATATAAGAAATGTGGGTATTTCAGCCAAATACATTCCCTGGAGTATATAATTCTACACTGAATATGGTATAATTGACTTTTAAGTGGACAAAAACAGAAAGGCTAAGTGGTTCTGAGCTAAGTATTGTCCCATCATCACACAGATTGGGCTCTTAATTAGTCAGTTAAATTACTTTCTCTATTCTTTTCATTGGCTTGTTAGATGTTGTTTCATCTGCAAGCATAATTTTCATTTTGCTAAGGTTGATCATAACCACAGAAGACTACAAAAACTGAAAGTAATTTAATGTAACCCCCTAATTACCTGAGCACATTAACAAAAGGAATAAAATGTTACTTTTCACCAACATCACTAAAGTAATGCAAACAACATCCCACAAAAAACACAAGAGAAGATGAAACAGACATTATCTGTAATGTCAGAGTCACGTATCCATGGTAATAAAACAAAAACGTCTATAATGATCTCAGGAATCAGATGCTGCAACTATTCACTCCAGGTGGGACACCCCATTTAACAGGTCATTTCCTGATTCTACAATGGTCAAATTCTGATCCCCCTTGTGCCAGTATAATACACAATATGACATCAGTAGATTTACGCCAGCGCAAAGAAGTATAACAGACAGTACCATTCCTTTTGCTTCTCCTGCCACCAGCTGCCTCTTATCATCACATCCGTCACATTCCCTCATTCTGTAAAGGCCTTTGAAAAAGGCCTCCGAGATTTTGGTAGTAGTCTGTGGATTTGGATATTAAATTTGCATGGATGGCTTATTCATCCCTTCAAGCACTCTGGCATCTTACGTTTTTAGTCTCAGATTGTTCATACAGTCTGATCAAATCCAACCAAATATTTTACAAAAAGAAACTTACTGATGGAGGCGTATTCTTTTTTATTATAAAGTTAGCTAACAATGTATGCACAAACCATCGTGTGATGCTGCATCAGATTCCCAAGACACAGAGTAATGTATTATAAAAATTGTATTTGAAAAACTCGATGTAAATACTATTACTGTTACCACTACCACTATTTTTTATGATGGTAGAAATGACAGGTCCATGTCACAAACCAAAACTTTGCAATATCAGATCCTACATCAAAACACAGATCAAACAGATGATCTCTGCTCCTGGGATCTTCTTGAAGGCTTTGGTGGGAAGTGCCTCAGCTAATTTCACACTCCTGCTCTATTCATTGATTGTAGGATTCTAGACAACCAGTTCAAACTAAATGTCTAATTGGTACGCAACTAAAAGTTAGTGACTCTTCTTGTGATCAGATCCATACATAATAATTTGACTAAGATCATCGGCTCCTTGGGCCTTTCCAACCATTAAGCTTCACTTAAAATATTCAACAATGCAAATGAATGCACTGTCACCTACTGACTTAGAGATCAAACTGAGGTTATACAGTATCAATGTGCACTCCAAACTGAATGGACAGGATAAGTAATATCCCCAAATTGTATTAGGGTATAAAAATAATTTATAATTTGCAACAGATCACTATATTTTCTAATGGGACTGCTCGAACAGTCTTCCAAATTTAGCCGTGTCAATAACATAACCTGGGCTGGATGAAGTATTTAAGCATATAACATAAAGAAATCCTTTGGCTTTGTTCAAAGATGGAAAAAAAGAACTGTTTTCATCTTTTCTATATCTAATTCCAAGTACCATATGCTACATATAAGTAACACTCTACCAGGAGGAAAAGTAAGACCCCTTGATACATAGACATGATTTCCTCGCAGCCTGGAGAAACAGGGGGTGTCATACCTTGAATATCAATCAGATGTGTTTCATTGCCCAGGGGGGAAAATATTAATTTGATTCATAAGGAAGAAATAATATGTGCTATAAATTGTTAATGAATAATTGGCACATGTTTAGACATATGAAATGGTGAAGTCATAATCCTGTTCCTGCTAGAACTATTTATTAGGGAGCACATCTGCACCTGCAGACCCAAAGGGGTTTCCTTAGATCTCAAATCTGAGTTTCATCATTCTCTTTTCCATGCATTCTCTCCAGCCCATTGAGGCATCTAAAAGGAAATAAATATTCTTGAAGTAAACAGCTCTGAAGTGGTCAGGGAACAGTCAAGAGCTTGGCTTATCTCTCTTTTCATCTCTACTGCTTCACAGGTAGTCCAAATGCTCCTTCTCCAAGGATAAATTCATAAATAACAGTGGTTTACAGTGTTTTATTAAATAGGTGCAGAAAAGTCTCTCATAACCATGCAATTATTTTCCTTTTCTCAGAATGAAAGGTCCCTACAACTGTGATAACACCAGACCAGATGGTGAGGTGGCTCCAATGAAGTTGCTCTGATTTATACCTGCTAAGGGTACTGCCTCCAGACATTTCCAGGTTGGTATTCAGAAAAAAAATCCTGCATTTCAGAAGAAAAATCATGCATTTCAGTCCAAGATTATTAAAAGAAAAAGATTTCCTATCTACTGACTGAATAAACATGACATATTTATACAGTAATAAATTTAATTGTGTCTCTTTTTTTTCTCCTGATCCAAGGAAGTAGAAATTGTAATATCTCATAATATGATTAATATTGTTCTTAGTGTTCTAATCACAGAAGGCTCATCTACTACAATATTGCATTTGTGTCTACAGATAATTGCCTTCCTTCTGAGAGTGGTCTGAATAATAAGCTGGAGTAATTAAAATAAACTGGCATAATTTCAGAGCGTATTGCTACTGTACAAAAGTAACCAGCAGGCCCATTTTGGGGAAGTAAACTTCAGTATGACTTATTCGCTCACAGATGGCAAAGGCAGTTTCATGGTATCATAGTTTAAATCCTGGCAGTTGAGAATTTTGCAGAAATTTGCCTGGATATCTCAAGTATGAAGGATACAAATGGGGAATGCGAGTTGTTTAGTATATGGCTGAATGGATGCATACAGAAAGTTTCCTCCTCTCCCACAGAATCATCTGGACATTAACCTGGTGAAAAGCTGTGTAGCCATGTGAAAGGCATCTTTTGCTTTAGCTAACGTGCCCAGGCTTTCAGCCAGGAGTATAACTGTATGCAGAACTAATACAGCTTCAAGATTCCTGAACTAAATCTGACATACTCAGCCAGCTTTCAGTGTAGGTGGAGCAAAGGCATGACTGTGGTTCCCCTATTGTAGGGCTTGATAGACCTTAGGTTTTTGCTATCTCATATTCAGAAGGGTAACTACAGGTGAAATTCTTCCTATTTAGTTTTAGCTATTAAAAGTTAAGAATCTAGCTATCCAGGCTTTCTCTGTGATCCATGGAAAGAGGGGTATACAAAGAGCATGACGCAAGCCTACCCTAAAATGCTGCATTAAATCCTGCAAAAAGAGGGATGAGTCACCCTCTGAAGGTGCCACTCTCTTCCCATTGTCTATGGAGATGAATCTAAAGAACTAGCATAAGCCTGGACCTCTGATTTTTATATGGTTAATATTAAGAAGAGCAAGTTTCTGTGTCAAGTCACAACACCCCAGAAAGGTGCATTTTGCTTTGCAGCTTCCGGTTAGCATCCTGTCTCTCTGCCCACTCATTCCAATTGATGCAGGGCATTCTTTGTAGAAAAGCATTAGCCTGGACCTGATGCTAGCTCGAGGTCCATGAGGCTGTCTCGTTCTAAGACATTTTCCCTTTTCTCTAAACATTTTATTATTTCTTGCATCTGCTCCAGTTTCCCAACAGCCTGTTAAAAATGTGAACAGAAGTAGACAGCTTTCATTTACCAGTCCCTTCAGTGTGATATACAAAGCTAAAAATCACCTCCTTGTGGCTACTGCTTCCCGGTTTATAAATCCAAAAATCATACTGTCCTTTTATTTTTGGCTCAACATCATACCAGAAGGGAAGGAGTTTCTTGCTCACAGATCCTCCTCCAGGGATCCCTCATCCCACTCTGTAAAATGACTTCCAATCATGCTAACAAGATATAAACCTCTGAAATTGGGGTTACTAAAATAATCCCAATTTTATCAGCAATAATATTAGAACTGACTCTGACAAAATTAGTTTACATTGGGCCTACCACTACTTCCAGCAGGGAGATAGTTCAATTAGCCAGGTCTTTATCATTACAACATGTGCGCTTTTAACACTATATAGAGCTGGCGGGGGGTTTCAGGATATTTTGCACTACTTGATCAAATGTCCCAGAAAAGTCTAAGTCTAAGTTCATTTCTGCATTTACTCATCAAAATGGTAAACTCACCAAAGAAAAGAAATTGTTTGAGAAGATTTCTCTCCCATAAAATAACTTTGGTATTGATTACATTCCTAGGCCTTAGTTGTTTTTTAATTGAATGCTGTATCAATTTTCCATTATTTTATATAGGATGGCTGATAGGATAACAGTCCACAGCTACTTGCATCCTTTTGCAGCCTTTTGGCATCTCTCCAGGGAACAAATTAATGGCTGGCCAAAGATTTTCTCAGCAAAAGCTTCTGGGATTCCTGAGTGAATTCATCTGCACTTGCTCTTTTAAAATATATTTTCCTTGTAAAGAAAGTTTGTTTTATTTTGAAGTTCTTAATTATTAGTGGACTAGGAGGTATTTTACCATTTTCATCTGCTAAAACTACCTCCTCCTCCTTCCCAGATACTGCATAGAAATATTTATTGGACATTTTTCCTTTTACTGTATTATTATTAACTACTTTACTAACTCCAGCTGTAATAGGCTTATTCCAGGGTTAATATTTTTCCCCCATATTCTAAAAAAGTCGTCTCTTACAGTACCTAGCTCTACCAGCTCAAAATTATTTTCCTGGTATCTTCATCTTCCTTTATTAGTGCCTTTAATGTCTCTGTCAGTTCAAGTAGACCATTACCTTTTTCTTCTTCTATCTGGGCCAAATTAAGGTGTTAAGCTACTTGGTCAGCTGAGACTCATTTCTTCATTGTTCATCTTCCTAATATTTGATTTGGGATATGAAGTTAAGAGGAAGTGACATAAATCTCTCAGATAATGTTTCTGTTAAAAACTATCACATTTTTACAGTATCCAAAGGAGCAAAAGCAACCATGATGTTAACAGGAGGTCAAGAGGTCATTCCAGCCATGTGGACCATACTGCATGTCCCAGTACGAAGACCAGACACCAGCTGGAGCTGATAAGGCTGGCAGATGGGCAAAACTCCCTTAGCTTTGCCTGCTCCTTACCAAAACACATGCACCTGATCTGAGGTTGAAAACTTGAAAACGCTAACTAAATTCAGTGGATATTTTGTAATTAATATCAGGTTTTCCTCCTCCATAGTTCATTTTTAGGCATCTGTAAGCAGGTATTGATGAGAAAAATATCAGGTTTCCTGTAGCGTCTTACTCTTAAATTTACTCTTCCAAGCTGTAAAGCCCACAGACGGTATATAGATCTTCAGGAGTTTCTTGCTCACATGGTTTCCTTGATCTTCCTGTTCTTCTCCTCTTGTACTATACTAGGCACTTGTATCTTATAAACTGAAGAAAATTTCAGTTGTCTGCAGAAGTCAAGCTATTTGTTGCTTTGATGGTTCCTGCCAGGTAGTTTTGAACAGTTTCTGTCCCACAAATCTCTTTGTGTAATTTAAATGGGCCTATTTTTCTCTCTGGGGCAGATTTCTACTTCAAGACACTCCTTTACCTGGTCACAGTTCATATTCTACATTCCAAACATTGCTTTCATCTCTTTTTATTGAGTATATACATTCTTCACACTTATTTTGAGATGCATCCATGAAAGCTTTCAAATGCTCTTTTAATTTTTCATAGCAGTGGTCTCTATAGGAGTGGTCTCCAGCATTCATGGACAACAAATTGCCAGTGAGGATTCTTCACTGTGGCTCAGTCATAAGAATTCAGAAACGTACAGCTGACGCCAACAGCAAGAGCACAGTCCAATACTGTCAGAGCATGTTACTTGTTCAGTGCTGTTGCTTATGGGCTGGGGAAAGTTAGGATCACTGCTGACAGAAAGCTTCCATATACTCTTTTGGTTAATGATGAACAACTCTAAGTTCTGCTAGCTATTAAAGGTGTATTATCCACCTCTGTCAGATACGGTTTTCTCTGGAAATTGTCTTCTCTCAGAGTGGGCAAGGAAGGTTTTGAATTTTGCATAACTCATAAAATATGCTGATGTTTTCACTGCTTTCTAAGATACAGTATTTTGAGCTATTTACTTTGTGATGTTAAAATCCTAATCTCTTTACTCAAATTTAAAACAATCCCTGTGAATGCATATGTGAATTATGAATATTATTTGGACTCATGTAAAATGCTCATCACATTTCAAATTGGCTTGAAACCACATGCAGACAAAAACTGAAGAACACGCTAAGGAGCAACAGTATATTGGGAGGTCACACCAAATTCTCTTGGTAAATTATGTTTAAGTTACAATATAGGGATCTGAAGATACTTCTTAAAAGAGAAAGAAAAAAAACCCTGCTTCTTTCTAACCTTTATGTTAGGAACAGATAAAATCAAATCTTTTGTGAGCTTAACTAACTCTATACCTTGAGGTAGCAAACTTGAAAAGGAAAAGAAAAGTGATAAAAACATTAGATATTTCTAAAATAAATGGCATCTTTAGAAAATCTAGCATAAATATGCTCTTCAAAGGAAGAGCAAAACTGCTCATTGTTATTGCACAGATCTGACATGCCTTTTTTGCTTCACAAACAATTGACTCTTCCCATTAAAGCCAGGCTTTTTAAAAATCTGGGGGCAGTAAGAAACACAGAATTATTTGATAAATATTAAAGCTCATTGCATCTGCTAATGAGTTAGAAGGAAAGGGAAGGCTTGCATCTTTATTTTGTGTCTCCAGCTCTATAATACAGTTGACTGACTGTAAGCAATGGTGTAACACTGAACCAATCTCAATAAAGCAAGCCAAAATGGAAAATACTCAATTTCTGAGGATTTTGTTATTCTTGTAATTATAATTTAACTTACTTTTGAAGAAAGATAAATAAATTTCAAAATATTTATTCAGGAAACCGGAACTAAACACGTGTACTGCAAGATATGCAGCTGCTTGCTGAAATTAATGTTCTTCTCAAATTCAGTCTGATGGTCTGCAGCTCTGGTTTGACCCAAGATTGCAAGGGCTTCCTAAAACCTGACTTCATATCCAAGAGTCCAGAGGTCTATGTCTGGCTGTTTTCTCCTGGAAGCACAAGCAGATCCATAGGAACCTTGCTACATGTTTGGCAAAATACCTCAAAGGTGAGGATGACTCAACAATTCTCACATTCTGACTTATTCTGTAAAATATCTCATTAACTCTACTGGTGAGTCAGATTAATAACTTGCATTTAAATTTCAGTTTAGATGAATTTGAGTATTAAGGAAAAATATGTAATTTAAAAATACAGTGGCTGACAAATTTATATATAATGTTGTACAAAACAGACACAAATGAGAACTACTCAAAAAATAGAATGAATTTCCATGGGAAATGTCAGCAAGAACTATTTTTAAATCATGTTTAATCTTTCTGCAGAACTTTTCAGTTTCTGCACACCTTCACAAAATAAGCAAACAGAAGAATAATATGCATATATAGATAGTTCACTGAATTAAATCAGGAAAGGCAAAGCAGAACCCAAGTTTTCTGTGGAGAATTCACTATATAAAAATGCCTTTTTAAATTAAAAAACAGTTCAGTCCCAGAACTCTGACTAGCTCCAATTCAAGTGATCTTCATCATCTTTACTATTGGAATTAACGCCCACTATGGGATAGATTCTTAGCAGTGTCAAATTCAGAGGAAGGAAACCTCTCTCTGAGTCACTCCTCCATTTCCATGATCTAGGCCTTAGAGAGTGAAATGTTGCCAGCATTTCTAGTAGACGTTCTCAGAGGAACCACTCAGCTGGAGAGGGGACTGGCTGAATTACTGTGTATGCTAACTCCAGTTCATTCTCAGCAGTGAGGAAAAGGAAGCCCCAGTGCAGATACAGTAATTCTGGCTCATTCCTTGGGTATCTTTCTGAAGCAGCTTTAAATACTGCTGAGCTATTGGACAGGACTACAGCAGCGCTTCTCCCTCCTTAGCTCATAAATCCATGCATCTTTGCGCCACGAAGATATCCATTGCAGCAGTGATTCTCTCAGAGACAGCAACAGGCAAAGCCTAATTCATGGGCTTTCCTCTGGAAATCTGGTCTTCTGATCCAAGCTGGAGAAGGTACCAAAGGAGAACTCCTTATTTAAGACATTGCAAGCCCTGCAGGTTTCTAAACAGTAGCATTTGAAACCCTCATCTGAATTTTTCAGTTTAGCTGGAGCAAGGGTAGGATTTGAGTTCAGATCGTTTTATGGCGGACCTGAGGGTCTCACCTCTGGCCATCCTCTGCCTCCAGAGCACATAAATATGACCAAAGCTCAGTGCCAAGTGCCAAGTGCTTCCTCCCTTTCCAGTCAGTGCAGAACTTGGAGTGAAGTGGCCTAAGAGTGTAGGCTTGAAGGCTGACCTTGTGGATGGTGCGTGAATCTAGTCTTGAAAGTCAGTTTGCATCAAGGTTTACCCAGTATGGTAGATAGAGCTGGTGACAGAGACCCAGCAGGTTGCTGCCTCAGAACAACTGGCTGCAAAGAACCAGATGAAATCTAAATGGGACAGAGTGGGGAAATCCTGGCATGTCTGTAACACACAGCCTCTGAGCTGCTCTAGGAGAGGGACAGGAAAAAGGGAACAGATACATGATCCCTTGCTCAGGGCTGCACCTGCAACTGCAATCTAGCTCTTAAAGCAGTAGCTCCAAAATGCAGTGATGACTCCTGCCAGGATAATTTCATAGCTCCAGTGTCACATCTTTCAGCAAGCAAAGTAATACAGAGGAACTGGGAGCCTTAATGTGCAATATCATGTCATCACTTCTTTAGGAAAGCGGGGGGAGAAATGAAGGGGAGAGTGTATTTGAGACATACGGTGTGTGCACAAAGGCTACCCAGGTCCTGCAGGGAATCCTAAAAACAATTTTCTTCTGTCTGAAAACCTCAGAGGTCTGGTTAGACCTCAAGGACATTTTCATTTTCCTGGAGGAAAAATAAAATGTCCCCAGCAGTGTAAACTCACACTTTTAATAAGTAACAGGCTCTTTAAAGTACAATGTTATATGATGACATTTTATGCAGAGATCTAACTCATAAACTCAGACAGCAAAGAAGGATAAAGAAAATGACAAGCTAGATACAACATACTTTAATATATGGTAGTAGTAAAAATCCTGAAGAATGGATTTGCCCCTCATACACAGGGGTAAATTTGGAAAAGCTCTGACGGAACAAATAGGACTATGTCAGTTCAGTGCTGGTGGGAAATGAGATCTGAAACAAGTGTCAATAGCTTAACACATACTTGTTCATAAACACTATTGTTTAATAAAAAGGCAAGGAACCATCAATGTCTGAACAGCTGTAAATACATGTTTTTCAGCTGCTATGACCAATGCAGTTATTAGCAACTTAGGCAGTTCCTTCTCTCAAAGTAAAATTATTTCTCCTTCCTACATATCTATCAGCTGGGGATCTAAAAGAGAGCTGGGTGAAGGGAGGAAACAAGCCTCCAGAAAAACCCACAGAAAAAGTCCCTGTAAACATTTTAAAGAAGACAGTGCTAGATTTCAATCTTTGGCTTTATTTCAGCTTAGCTTTATTCCTCTCCAGGCTAATATGGCTGTGTGTTATACCCAAATTCAGTATGGCTGTGTAATGAAGGCATTGGTTGTCTAGTGAATAGCACGTTCATGTATCATTGCCTTGTACTGCTTTGAATTGCAAGATTCTTGCTTAACTTGGGGGCCAAGCATTTAAAAATAGCTAAAAACCCTAGTACATGTGTGTGTGTGTGTGTGTGTGTGTGTGTGTGTGTGTGTGTGTGTGTGTGTGTGTGTGTGTGTGAGTGATATATATATATCACACATATGTGTATATTTAAAAAAAAAAGTGACCTTAATTAATGTCATTTAACACTGAAGTTGAATCTAGCTCTGCAGATCACTTGGTCCAACACCCCCACCCTGCTTAAAGCAGGGCCAGCTCCATAGTTCCCTTCCTACCTAATTTATTCAGTGGAGCTGTGATCTCACTCTATATAAATATGTAATTATATATATTTGTACAGATGTATATTATATGAATACAGTGTGCTGCCCTTAATGGATAGGTCTGGTCTGGAACTTGTAAAAATGGAGCACTGAGACAGAAGGCCAAACTCCGTAACACATTTCTGGAGAGTAGGGGACCCATGTGTCAACACAGCAATGGTGGGACACTGCTTCCATTCCCTGGTGAAAAATAAAGGTAACTGTCCTATTGCAATTGGAGACTCTAAGAAAATGATCTCAATATCTCTCTGGTGATGTTTGCACAATTACAGTTAAATATATACCTTGGAGAAGATGCTGATTATTCTTTTCTTAAAGAATATGATGGATATGGAAATTAGTTCATCAGCTTCGAAACCTAGAAATGGGTGAGGCAAAGCAAGACCTCAATGGAAAAGTTGGTTTTGCACCAGGATACTTTCCCTGTTAGATCCACAGCTCCTCACCTTGTTCATATTATCCATCAGATAGAAGTAGCAGACTGCTCAGGTAGCATCTGTCTCTGTCAACATTTTGTTTAAACAAACAATGTCCATTTGGCTCTGACTGAGAAGATGCCAGCATTTTCACAGGCATCAGCAGCCCTGACCTGCCGCAATGAGCCCTGGAAGTGGCACTCAGATATGAAACTCTGATACTGATGCAAAATTAAAGTCTGATTTTCAAATATTCATTCTATGGTGTCTATATTCTGTGAGTTGGGCAGGCAAAATCTATCCCCCAAAACAGTGGAAATCAGATGAGGTTAGGTATATCTGCTAGGTAACTTAGTGTTGGTTTGGGCTCCTCTGCTGAACAATCTCATTTCACGTAATCCCGTTTTAGTTTAACGTAATACTCAAAAAAACGTTATGACAGTGGATACTTCCTGAATCTGAGCTTCAACTGGTGTTGCAATAAGGAATTTGCTTGCAGCCTATCATGCAGCCACTGGTTATCTCCCAGCAATACAGGACATCCAGGACTGGTTATGATCTTTAATAAGCCAGAGACATAAAGCTGGAGCTTGAGCTGTGTGGAACTCAAGTCTTGGGTTGTATCCTTTGCAAGGACTTTTCTTTCCTCATTTGGTGTCCTCCTTTCTTCACATTTTGAGTGACCTGTTCAAGGGCAATTGCAGAGGGCTTTATTTTCTTTCTTTTTAAGTACAGCCATGATTTCAAGGGCATTTTTCATGAGAGCATTTCACACTCATCCTGTGCCTCCTCCACTCCAACCTTATGCATATTTATTCTCACCCCTGCACCACCCATCATTTATGCTGGTATAGATGTTTGCGGAGGCTGGCAGGGAACCAGGCTAAGAGATTTACCCATGTTAAAAATACTCTTCCCACTTTTTAAGGTTGTTTCAGGCTTAGTTTTAACATGGGTCAATTCCACGATTCACTTCTCTGCCTGGTCCCATAAGAAGTCTCTGTGGAACAGCTACAGAGGGGGTGTGCGAACAGGAACACAGGGTTACAGGTCAGAAACTACTGTCATTAACAGTAGACATGTCCTTTCTAGAGACATGTCCATAAGTCAGTTCCTGTGAAACAGCCCCTCTCTTCCCTTTCCTCCAGCTTGGTTCTAATCTAGCACTGACTGCAAAGAGGTAGACTAGCAACTGGCTGGGATGAGAGGTTTAAGGTCAGGCCAAAACTGACTTTTTAGGTTTATGACACATCAGGAAGTGAGGATGTGAATGCGACTGCAAAGGAAGTAAATCAATTAACAGAGTGGTTGGGAGACCCTACTCATCATCTGCGGAAGGCAGTTGATCCACAGAGCAGTGAGAGTAGGAATGCTTACCAAGAAGGATTTATAGGGCCTGTTAGATTTTGGCCTGGAGAGGGTAGAACTAGCTCAGGCATCAGAGGAAGGTTTTTTTATACCATTATTTGTTTATCGCCCAAGGACATCGAGGGAAAGATTGGCAGACAATCGGGAGAGATTTTTGACAGGCAAAAAGACAGATGATGGTTGGAGAGGCCTAATATGGATATTCTTTGCAATAAACTTAAAATAAACCCTAAGAGAAGGATAGTGTAGATAAATTCAGACATCCTGGAATGGCCATAGATTCTCACTGTATACATATGTCAACTTTTGATTTGCTTCACGTAATAATTAACAAGCATTTTAAATACTAAGTAGCTTTCTGAGAGAGGTAAAATGAAAGACACTCACGATTTCCTCATTAACCCACTTCAAAATCCTCTGCACTAAATGATAATGCATGTAGTGTTTACAATACCAGAAGACTTACAGTGCATACAAGGGAAAGAGATGGGAAGATATACCCTGTTTTGCAAAATGACTCATAAATAAACGACTCTGATTGAAATCACTGTGATTTGAATGTTTAATCCTTCCATCTATTTTCATTTGGGAAAAAATCTTGAGCAAGCACTGGGAAAGAATATGAAGATTTGAGCCTTGGGATGATAAGATTTTTTCACCTCACTCAAGACTGTTAAAAAAAACAATTATGTGTTGCAGGTTTGCCTGGACTTACTGCACAGATCTGTTCAGAATTCTATTTTTTACAAGTACCAGAGTCATCCATTCTCATGCTGGTGTGACAGTAGTGCAAACGCAGTGGTTGTAAGGGAGTGACTCCTGATCTGTGCCGGCACAAGTGAGATCTCACTTCATCTCAAAGCATGCTCAAAAATTCCTACTTCAAGCCTTTTGCAATGAAGTTCCATAAAAACTGGAAGCCTAGTAGCTTGTTTCACCCTTTATTTCACCTCTTGAATATGAACATTCTTCTGTGTTACCTATAAGACTGCAACATAACAATCAAACCTATTCTATTTGTATTTATATTAAACCATGATAATATTTCAGCTGAAAAGGCTACAGGATAAAGTCATTGTCTTCTGTAGCACTTCCTTTACCAAGAACCTTCCTACCCACTCTGTAGGTTAAGGGCAAATTGGCTTCTCAGTACTACAAATTGCCCCCTTTCATTTTCTGTTCATTCTCTCCTTCTAAAGTCATGGTGATTCCAGCTGGTTCCAGCATGCACTTCTTAGGAGAACTCTGTTCTGTGCTGTTGCATGGATTTCAGAGTCCTTACATAACACAGATGAAACAGCAATCTCAGCTTTAAACTACAGACAAGAGTCCTGGGAATACACCACAAGGTGGACATATCAAAGCATCCATACAGTTTATGAGGCCAGTATTAGGTGGAGAGGGAAATTAAGAGGTACAAGCAAGGGAGAAAGGATATTTTTAGAAAGGGATTTGAAAGATATTGAAAGTAAATGAGGTGGAGAAATGTTGCTTGAAGTGCTGCATTTTGTTTAATCTACTGAACACACTCTCCTTCTGGCTGAGCTGTGAAAACACGTGCATGTGGATGCTCACACAAACATCTTTTGTGCTCACAGTGGGTGCACATAAAGACAACATCAGTACGTGCAAATAGTCTACAAATATAAACACACACGCAAAGCAAAAGCAAACTGAAAGCTCATCACCAAGCCATAATGTGTCAGAGCTATTACATAAAATGAATGGCCCATGTTCTGAAGCCCTGACCTTGCAAAAGGGAGTTTCAACTGAATAAGAATATCATGGTTTCAGCCCAACTGCATAATACTGACGGCTTGCAAAAATATTTGAGCATCTCAATGGAAAGACACAGAGAAGTATAGTATCTTTTGAAAATACTTCTATAACATTTATGCTTGGGAACCTGAATACCTCAAAATCTTCAGTATATTAGTCTTCTCAAAAGCCTGTGACATTAAGGGGTGCGGTTATACCACATACACATAAAAGAAGCAGCAAGGATGAAGGCCATGTCTAAGTTGTTTATCTGAGCCAATTTCAGGTCACCACAAGCCACCAATGCCCATAAGCAGTCTCTCCTAATCGAATCAGTTCAGCTGAGCTTCTGGGAATGAAGCCTGCTTTCCAGTCACACTCCTTCATTTTCAAAACTTTATGTCATGCTTTAAATTTCAGGTGCAGGAATTCTGCCAGCAGCAATATTGAATAAATAATCCATTCTGACTTTCAGACCACAGGCCTCCTCCTCCTATTGCCCCTAAGCAGAGACAGTCCCAGAAGTACAAGCAAATTATCTGCAAATAAGTTCCTAGAAGGACTTTCCATTTTACACTTTCCAACAGAACCTGGATACATCCTAATGTTGTGCTCAAGAAATGAGCATTTGAAGATAGGCAGCTTTGGCATATCATTGATACGATGGTATGGTGAAAGTATAGCAGAACTGAGCAGTACTACTTAACTCATTTTTTGTAACAGCCTGGTTGGCTGAAGGCTGCACACCACTTCTAGCTATTCCAACGCTATTTACCATCTTTATAACTGGGAACAGTGAAGGGATACAGTATTCCACCCAGATATCTAAGGATGTCTGGCCTGAACAGCCTCAAGTCAGATTATCCTTCTATGCTTATTTACATTTCATATTGAGCAACTATCCTTCCCCACCAACAAGACCGCTTTCTCTCTACCAGCAGAGACAGAAAAAGAAAGAAAACAGAAGTTTCATTATGAATGTAAGTCACAACACTGATTCTTGGGACTACAGCGTTAGTTGATACTGTCTCTTGTAGAGTTACTGTCTAGCCCAATAAGAGACTGATATTAAAATCTCATTGGTATAGAGAGCTAGCTAAAACAGAGTGATCATTTTTACTATATAGCTATTTGGTGCTATATGAAAGCTGGCTGTAAAAATCTACACTGCTTAGGTAACTGGCTATCAGTTTTGACCTTCAGAGGGGAGGTTATGGAAAACTGTATAAATATTAAAATTAGACATGAGGCCCAAATGCAAAGTTCATACCCAGATCTCATATCAAACTTGCCCAACTCTTCAGTGCATTGGGAATGATTGATTTGGTTTGAGACCATCTCTAATTAAAAAAAAATATGTATCTAATAATCTCATATCATTCCCACTGCTATTTTTGCTATGTACCTTGCCCTAGGTCTCACTTATTTCAGAAGCCTGAGTCATACATTTGGGCTTTGGAGAACTGAGAGTTACAGTGCGGGTAACTCTAGCTCATAATGAATATATAGTATCCTTAGGAGAGTCCATGCACAAGCAGAGAGAGAGAAAAAAATACAGCTTCTGTGAGAATCTACACAAAAGCTGGCAGATAAAAAATATAGCTATAACTGAGTGACTCTCTCCATAGCCAGCAAGCAGAGGAAATGCAACCAAGATGGGCTGGTGGATAAGTAGTAGAAGAAGCAACAGTAAGCTGGCAAATTGTATCAGAGAAGCACAAAAAAAAAAACCCCAAATGACATGACTAATTTATTCAAGAAGACAGGAGAAAGTGCTACCAATCTCTACCCATGTCAAGTAGTTGTGGGTCCATCAGCTTGGATCTGTGTGCTTCTTCCCACCTCTGAATTAAGAACTACTTCCTTCAATGCAGCCCCACAGCAGGGCTCCGACTTCTTGTCAGCCTGCAAATGTTATGGTAATACTGGATAAAATCAAAAAAGTTTTGGCATGCCATAACACAAATTCTGAGTTATGATCCAAACTTTTATAAGGTAGCACAGAGTAACATCATATCAGTCAGTGGAAGGACAGTCAGTGAATTAAACCACTACATAATATAAAACCCCATGAGCATGAAATCAATTGAGTTCATTAAAAACATTGCGTCCCACCAATCTTTGTAGGAACTGAGATGATAAATTATCCACTGCCTGTCAATAGTCAGAGACCAAGCTGGGTAACAGAACCCACAACAGGGTAATTTTTCTTATCACCTGGCAGTTCATCTAGATTTGAGGAAACAATTCTAATAATACGTGGAACTTCACCAACATACTGAACACTTCAGTTAGAGCTTCTTCTTTACTATACCATGGCTAATTCATTTCTTTTCTACCCTGTACAGCTGAAGCAAAGCAACTACAGCCAACACATTTACAGCATGTAAGACAGAATATAAAATGATAAGATTTACACTGTTAGGATCACAACCACCCTGATCTTCCCCGATCAAAAACCTCTATTTATTTAACAGAACAGATTCACACCAGGTCAGGATCTGCCCTGGCAATTATTTTTATGTTCCCCTAAAAGCTAAAAATATTACTAAAAACATCCCCAATGTTTGGTGTCTTCAGAAAAAGACAAGTTATGTGTGAGGAAGTGAACTGGTCACAGAATTGATTGTTTTGAGATTTTTTTTTTAGATTTCCCATAGAAAACAATGACTTTTTGTGTAAACCATCCCAAAAGAATTTCAGTGTTCGTAGAGAAAACAAAAACTTCCTAAAACAAGTATGTGCATTCTGAAAATACATCATTGTTTTGTAAAAAAAATCTTTCCATAAAAAAATGATGAGATTTTTTCAAATCAATCCTACTACTATGTAAGGACAGCCAGCAGTTGATAGGCAGGTACTTGGAGTTGTTTCTATACATGGTGCAGTATGTAAATGATTTTTAAAAAGTTGTAAGAGGGAAGCAATTCATGATTAGCTTACTGTAACACAAACTGATGATAGCCGTAAGGAGTTGAATGTATGCTATAAGTAATAGAGGCCATAAAAAAGGGTTAAAAAATAATAATAAATAAAGCTACTGAATTTCAGCAGGGATAATTTGTGTAGACATGCAAGAATTGTTAGCTGAAATCAATAGAATGAGGTAACAGAGGTAGAGGACACAGAGCAGAAATGGAAAGTGTTCCTAGATAAATTAATGTATACCCAAAGGGCTGTGAGCGACCTAGCAATAAATGTGCTTAGAGTGGGGGGAAAGAAGTAAATGGATGACCCCTAGTGAAAAGAGTAATCAAAAGTAAAGAAGAGACATATGCAAGTAATGAAGTATCAAATCCAGAGGAAGGAGGAGATGGTTATAAACATTCAGGACTTGTTATTAAGATTGTTAAAAGATGATGGGAACATGCAGAATGCAACATGTGCATAAGCAGATAAGGGGAAAACAGGGAAGAGGAAGAGAAGAAGTACTGATGTGAGTGAGGATGGTGTAAAGGGCCTGAAATGTGTTCAGTGGTTGCCTCCAACTTCTTATCACCGCAATATTTTATTTCTTAGTAATTCCGTTGATGATGCATAAGCCAGAATCCAATCCCTATTGAAACTGATCTTGCTTAGAACAGATTTAAGAAGTGGTAAACTGTTACTTTGCCCTGTAAAAAATTAAGACCCTCAAGAACATACCATAGACATGTTTTCTGCTAGCAACAATATAAACAGGAGAACACTTCACACTTCCCATTTCTGCTCTCCTAATCTTTCATAATTTCAGAACTGGCTGTGAAACGCAGGTGCAGGGAAAGTCAAGGGGAAAAATCACTGTTTTCAGTGAAGTCACCATTTTCCCCCAAGTATGATAACTACTCAGGGGAGTTGTAAGCATCAGCGGTTAATATTTCCCAATCATGCCAGATTATGCTAAGGTTTTTGACACCAAAATTGTAATGATGTTTCCACAGAGAAAACCTCTGTCATTCCAAAAGTATGGGCAGTGGGAGCTGTGTAGCTCTCATGGGAGGACCAGCTTAGCTGGCTGGTACATTAGATGGAGTATATTAGTTACCTCTGCTGGCAAGTTCCTGGGCCTGCAGGCTCAGAAGCTGATCTGAAAGGCATTCTCGTAAGCAGTTTGCAAGTTCTTGGCAAATGTTTATAAAATACAGTTCTTTTTCTCTTTTTTACCTGAGGGATATAATCTTTACATGTTAGGGGAAAAAAAAAAAAAAGACACAGTCTATACCCCTCAGGAAAAATTCAAATATTGGTAATAAAAAGGCAAAATAGTTTCTGGATGCAATAAAAGAAACAAAATAATTTAGGACCAAAAAGAATCAGTAGAAATTATTATTTTACTTCTGTGTTAGGAACTTATACCACATCAAAGCTACACTATGAAGATCTGGCTAGCTTATTACAGAAAACAGCGTTGGTAGACAGAGAGGAGGTGAAATTGATAGGAATCAAAATGATAAGGGGCTGAAACCTTTTAGTTATTCATGAAAAAGTTAGTGAAAATGGTATTTGAATTCTTCTGTAAACAAGGAGCTAAGGGAAAGATTCAAGTCACAGGTGTTTGGCAGCTTCTATACAGCAAAAAAAAAAAAAAAGAAAAAAAAAAGAAAGCAGAGATTATAAATTAGTTTAATGAGAGTTTACTGAGCTGAACACCATTCAGAATTAGAGGACATCACTCCCAAGCTAAACGAGCAAGCATGAGACTGAAGACCATGCATGTTCATAATAAATGATGAATTAATTAAACTAAATATGCTAAAAGCTGGCTGTACAGTGCAGGTTTCATGATACATCACACATCTTCCACAGTATATGCCAAGTGCCCACTCCTGTATCTCTGTTGGGTGACTGTCTTCACTGAAGAGCTAATGTTTTTGTCTCCTTAAGAGTTCTCATTACATTGTCTCTTCTTAAGGAGCTTAAGTGAATTGGGAAATGTTGCACGAAATGTTTGTGGCCAGCAGCAGCTGTTCGGCTTCTCCCTGTCCTGTTACCACAGTTCCAGTGAACCGCTTATGCGGGCCTTCGGGTCAGCCTCTGCCTCGTGTGCGTTTCCAGGTACGGCGTGTGAAATCCTCTCCAGTCCACAGCTCTCCTGCCCCGAGTTCACCACTCCTGCGAGCCTTTTCTGTTTCTCTTGTCTGCTCACCCTCATCACTCCTGGTGAGGCAGTGCCACGGAGGAGATAGATATCTACTGCAGAACTCCCACCCTCAAAAATAGCTTTCTAATCTCATTTTGTCTTCTCCCTCCTCATCTTTTTTGTAATAACAACTGAAACCTTTTCTCCCTCACATTTTATCCCAGGCTGTTCATCCATCTGTGTTTATTTCACTTTTAGAAAAGTTGCAGGCTCTGTAGTGATGATTTTTTGTTTTTTTGTAAGTTCACAGACTTTTCTCCCTCCTCTTATTTAAATCAGTGTTTTGGTTTTCCCTCCCAAGGGGAATATCACTGCATTGTTTATTTACTTATTTCTTAGTTTACCTTTTAGGAAAGCAATAAATGTCTTTGGCTGTTAGGGATAGAATAATCCATTGATTTGTGACCTGAATTGAGGGATATCTTGTAAGCAATATGTATTGCATAAAATCAGAAGGGAAAGAGAAGGAACGTGAGTACTTGCAAATATATAGATTAACACAGCTTTTCAAAGCCAGTTGTGAATATTTCAATTTTTGCATGCTCCACTGTGCAATGCCCTGAAGAAAGCATTGAAGAGGGAAATTAGGAGAAGGGAAGGAAAAGTACCCTCTCTCTTTTTTAGCTGGTTTCAGTCTTCATTAGAAAGCAAGAAGAAACCAAATCAAACAAAGCAAAATTGTTATGAGACCAAAAACCTCCGTAGTGTCAAGTGAGGGTAACCATAATCCAGGTGAGTTTGCAGAAAGATTCTAAGGAAAAAAAAATCCCATTCAGATATACGGAGAACTCCATATATTAGTGATAATATGTATGGATCCCTTCCTCAGCAAAGCAGGGATGGAAGGAGAGAGGGTAGCACATTATTTAAATTAATGTCTACCTATGTTTCTCAAAGTTGAGAGTAATAAGAAGATGAGAAATATTAAGTGTTAAAGTACCAGTAATCTATAAAACAGCATGTGAAAGCTCATAAGAAACCATGCCATAGCTAAAGGAAAGACAACTTAGGCTTCGTATTCCTAAAGATGAGATTGATTTTTCAGAAGCGTTGAACATTCAGATTCTGTATCATAGAAAACAGCACTTATTCATATCTACTGCCCTACTGCAGAAGGACTTGCGGGGTAGCTCTCACCATGATATAAGCTTTCTCCCTTATATAGCAAATTAGTTCTGCCCTCTCTACTGATACTGTCTAAGGAGTATAATACTTACATTATTTAATTCATATTTGGGAGGAATTTAATATTTTGCTGAAGGGCTCCCTAGAACTTCATAATTATATGAAGAGATCAATCACTCATTCTTTGCAAGCTCTGGATAGGCTTCGGGAAAATAAAAGACAAAATCAACATCCAGTGCTTCAATGGCTGGAAAAAATATTGATCAGTTCGGTCATTCTCTAAGTTCATTTCATTCTCTGCATGAAAGAAAACAGCAGTCCTCTAGGAATAAAAGATACTCTAAAGACAGCACCTTAATGCATTTCCACAAAGGAGCACACTACAAGTCCTTAAGGAGCACTCTGAATCCTCAATTTTTAAGCCATCATTTTTTAATACAGCTTTTGCATCAGAATGTAATTATTGCTTTACACTGCAGTAACAGCTAGAAGCAAGAAATAAAGTTCAGTTGGACTAGGTGCTGCACAAACATTAAGCTAGAGCCTGGCTTCCCACTGAGGAGCTGTCAGTGTAAATAGCCAAAACAAAGCTATTGAGAAAGAAAGAAGAGGTATTTGGGAAGTCAGACTTGGAATAGACCCATTAAGAGGCTGAATGACCTGCCCAGAGTAATACTAGCACTTGCTTCCAGAACAGGGGTGCAATGCAGATTTCCTAATCCAGCGTCTAACAGAGAAAACGTGCTTCCTCTCCATTTCATCTATGCTCACATTTCCACTAACTCCTGGGAAAAGGCAGTGCTGCAGTGACCGGCAGCTCCATGTCCTGGGAGTCAATGGCAAGTTAGAATTACAAATACCAGGCTAGGCCATAAAACTCCTGGCTCTTTTGTTTCTCAGAAAAAGCAGGCACATCTTCAGTCCAGCTGTGATGTGTCATTTTGTCAGATGGTGTCACTTTGCGCTGTGCAGCAGGCACAGCCTGCGTGACTCAGCACTGAAGCACGGAAGAGCACTTGGCAGTGCATGAAGAGGGAGGAATATGGAGAGAGAGGCACTCCTTTTTCAAGGGACCTTAATACAAGTTTGCCTCTGAAAGAATAGAACACATCTCTTTCCACAAAAGACATCCGATCCCCTCTCTCCCCACCAAAGCACCCCTCTGCACAGCTGGGGTGCTACTTAGAGAAGTGTTCACAGGTCCTAACCATGTGTTGTGGCTCTGCCCCAGGAACCAGACATAATCAGGAGCTAACTCCTGCTACAGTCTAAATTAACAACACTAAGCCATGAAGCATAAGCAAGGAGAGTCAAGAATTTGCCTTGGGTCATGCAGCTGCTTTCAGAAGAAAGTTCCTCTGGCCTCAGGAAAATCCTGACCTTCTTAATCATTTCAGCTGCTGTACCTGGGAATGTGAAGGGAGAAGTGTGACAGTGAGATCTCTCCATTTCCATGGTGCTTTGCAGAGGTTTCAGCTGTACCATGGTATAATATAAGTGCTGAACCAGAACATGACCTCTGTGGTCATCGCGTGTTCCCCGTGAGAAGTGGGAAGACAGGAAGCAACATTTGGTAATAGGGTGTGGGAGGAAAACCTTCCTCACAGTAATGGGCTCAGTTGTTCCTATTAAGAGCAGGACAGAGCAATCCCCAAAATAAGCTTCAAAGCACCAGCTTCAGGGAAGGATATCCACTTCACAGAAGAGAAGAGGAAACTGGAGGAAGCAGAACAGGTGTTAAACTCTCCTTGCATCTCAAACTCTTCTCTTGCTGGCACCCCCTACAGCCATTAGTAGGGACAGGCACTCTAAACCAATCTCCCTTTTGCATTCTCTTTAGGCAGGGCCACTGCACTATTGCTCGACTGTGGAAAAAAAAAAAAATTAATCCAAGCTAGAGAGAAAAGCCATGATATCCATCACAGCAAGTCATTCAGGAAGAAACTGCAGTTTTCCACATTTCAACTGCTAGTCAGATATTCTGATGCTTTGGGGCTTATGTTGGCTGGTCAAAAGATTATGAGATACAATGTTTTGGGTGGGTTTCTTGCCTATTTATTCCACCACAACCTTAAATCCCTGCTTCTTACTGAAGTGGAGGAAAACTATCACTCATAGTCTCTATGAGGGAGAGAGATGTCTACCTGTGCTGCAGTTGGGAGTTGCAATTATAAAAGACACAAGTTTCCATGGTTTGGTTTGTAACAGTAGCTATGACGATGCAGCAGCATAGGCTGTGGTGTGGTAGCAAGCCAAGAAAGTATCCAGAATCCTAGTGCTGACTTTCATACACCTGAAAGTTCAGGCAGTTCTTCTCTTATTTTTGTTGCTACCTGTGGTAGCTAAATTAGATCTAAGGCAAATACAGCTACAGAGCTGCAAACATACCTTAGGAATGCAGAACAAGCATACCCTCAGGCAGGGGAATGCTGGGAACAAGAACAACCTTTGGTAGCGATGTTCATTTCTAAAAATAACTGCATCACAGCTGACAATAAACATTTTTGCAAAGTATTACTTTCACGTGTTAGATTAGAACAGCTGGATACTCCCTCTTTTTCCCTGCAGGGTCGGTCTTTGGATTTCCAAAAACACCTAACCCAAAACCCATCAGCAACTGGAAAACCAACTGTTAAAGTTTTGAATGTTTGGAAATAAAGTTTGCATATTCATCCATTTCAAAGCAACTCTATTCCTCCAAATAGAGATAGGTGAACTTTATTCTGATTGTTTTTCTGAGCATCTATTCAGATTAAAAACTGTGACATCTTGCAAATCTGGCATTTTTTTGCTTGTTTGTTTCCCTATGAGGTTTTCAGTGTTTGCTACTTTTATTTCTGAAACACCTGGAAATGCAGAAAAGTGCGGAAAATATCCAAACTTTTTCAACAATGGGTAATAATGCATTTGAGGCCTGGGGTGAAAATTTAGGTCAGTTCTAATTTCACCCGAACCAGTCCATCCACCTCTATCAGCCACCCAGGGCAGGAGATACTGCAACGACAAGTGTACATAAGGAAGGGAAATATCTATTGTCACAGATAAGGGTTGTATCATCGAAACTCTGGATTTATAGCTGAGAGAGTGGCAGTGTTTCTGTGTATATCAGCTTGTACAGTTGCACTTTTGATTGGTAACAGAATTACACCTATAGCCCCTGTTTTCCTTGGGTTTCTTATTATTTCTCCAGCTTTGCTTGCACTCACAGACCACAATTCAGATTGCAGCGATGATTAGCAATATCCTCTTACCCCCTGAGAGCTAGAGTACTACAGACAAAACCAAAATCTGTGCTATAAAGAGAAATAAAATGCCTGCTACTACAGTGTGTTCATTTATCTCGACTTCCTTTATCTTTTTTATTTTAATGAGAAAAAGATTGCTTAAAAAGTCAAAAGAAGAGTAACAAAAATTAGTAGAAAAAATAAAATAAAATCTAAACTGAAATTCTATACTTATATATAAACATAACCAAAGATATACATATATATGTTACATATGCAAATATCTACAGCATGCCTACACATGACATTTTAAAGATCCTATCTTTGTACATTCAGGATTAAAAGGGAATTAATTTTTATAGCTAGTGTCTTTTAATACATAGCATTAACTAAGATACTTTACACCACATTATTTCCGCAATCTTTTGTCTCTTTTTTCTCACACCAAATCTACACACAGCAATACTGAGCAGACTCTCATCATCCAACAGATGTTTTGTCATTCTGGGCCAGTGCAATGTCTGCTTTCAACACTGGTCAAGCACAAAGCCCCAGCACAGCTGATGCACTCAGCACCTCTTTCTATTTTAAGAAAGCACAGATTATGCAACAGACACAAGTTCAGTTTAGATGGGTGGGAAGAATCTGATCCTTGATTAGTGCAAGCTTGGCTGCAGGTAGGATGTTGATTCCCCCTTGAATGAGTGGTGCGGATAGGAGAACACCAGTTTTCACACTACAAATGATCCATGGATAGGGTGTAGCCCATTTGCTACCTATTTTGTATAGAATAGGACAGCATAGGCTGGATCTATGACTCCAGTCCTTAGCGTGGCTACCAGTTATACTGCATGGTCATGTCCAAAGGAGCTGCCATAGTTGTTAGAGGTATGTAGAAGTCTCTCTATTCTCCTAAGCTTCCAGTAGTTACTGAAGGAATTTTGCTCAATGTCTCCATGTTCTTCATAAGAAAGCACAGTCCCTGCAACAAAATGGCCTGATCTTGTCTTAGAAGTTTACTGTGCTTTTGTTCAACTCTTATACAAATCACTGCAGGGAAGTAATGAAGGAGATTCTTTTTATGCTTTATTATTCATATTTTTTGTAGGATCAGAATGATAAAGCAAGGCAATGCCCACTTATTTTTGTAATACTTTTTTGACTGTGTCCAAATATTTGTAAAGCATCTGAATTTTCTTAGGAGAAGTTCCTGGCAAAACTTAATTCCACGAGCCAGACCAATGCAGTGCCTATGTCTGCTGTCACTTTTGTTTTTTTGGTTTTGAATGACTAGTTTTGAATGACCAGTTTGAGTCATCACGTCACTTACAATCAAGGCATGATTTGTGCAACTATTCAGCTATGTCCAACAACAATAAAATGCCTACTATTCCCAGTCCATCTTAGTGCTCCATCAAGAACTGGATTAAAAAATGGCCCAATGAGTGATACATCTATCCAGTAAGTCCATCCCTACTTCATACAGAAGCTCTCATTTTCTTCTCTCTGAAAAGAAAGTAGCTAAAAAAGCACACATTGTGTTACTGTATGGTGTTTTCTTTACATTGTCACAACTCTACTCAGGTTAATATTTGCTTCAAGGGGAGGAAACAGCAATAATATTATGCCATTGCTTTTTTTTTTTTTTTTTTTTTTTGCAACATATAAATTGGAATCCGGTTGTATTAATTTAATATGTGTGTATATCACTGTGTAGGACTCATTTGCGATACTAAACTTTTATTGTCAATTTGTTTCAAATTACCTTTTTTGACGTGCAGTATTTTTCCCTTGTAGCTTAAAGAAAAGAAATCTCAAACTAATGTAGCTGTGAATGTTGAGGCATGGAGGTGTGGATTGAAATCCCAATAAAACTTGCAAAAATTTTTCTACTGCCATTCATGGGCTTTGAATCAGTTACACTTGGGTTTCACAGGACATTCTTTTGACCAAGAAGCATTCTAGTTTGATCCACAGCTAGAGACAAAAATGTCTATTAAGAATGAATGTAAAGGCACAAAATTGATTTCCTGCTGTATTTTTAATGACATCTTTTACAGTGGCAGCCAGCAACCTGAACCATAGGGGCCCTTGGTATCCCAGGTATTGAGCAGAGCCACTGAAATACTGTCTATGCTAAAATACACAGACCCCCAAAGAAGAAGGCAGACACAAAGCCAGGAAGCTTAGAAAGTATCTTTGGGGTTCTTTAACCTCAAGCAATTAATATATAATAGAAGTTCAGAGATTTCAGAGCCTAAGAACCACTTACTATGAAAGTGGATCCTTCACTTCTATTAATGTTTTTTCAAAGTTTTACTTTGCTGGCAAAAGCTGGCTTGTCTAAGTTCACACTTCCAGTGTGCTACACAGTGAACCACTGACTTCCTAAACCTAAATTTTTGCCTTTTCAGATAAGGTCACCCATCCTGTGTATTTGTGATAAAGATGCTGAAGCTCATCAGAAAACTAGAAAGTCAATTTTGAGTGACAAGAAAAGTTTCTAAGTCTCCTGCTTGGTTGCTATTTTAGCTGGACTCATAATCAGCTTGGCTCTTTAAACCTCGTCTTTGGATGTTTAAATAGCTTTAACTATGATATTTAGAAAGCAAAGAAGGACAATCTTATCCTGCCTTCACTTGATAGAGGCCTGCACGTACAGCATTTTAAGGTGGCAGAATTATGAAAGAGCAACTGACTTCACAGTGCAAGGCTCCAAACACGAGCTGCAAACAGAGCGCCAGAGACAAGATCTTTGGTCATTTTAAAAAGCTGCTGAGCCATTGGTAAAACAAAATGTGTGCTTTGTGCCTCTAATTCAGAAAAGGTACCATCACTTTATTAAATGTGCATGTGTGTATTTTAGTCTTTCAGACTTAACTTATACCTAACACTAGTAGCAGAGACCTATACAGCTTCTTCCTTTTAAAAAGCACTTGGAAGATTTCTCCATTCAAAATAATTTTCAAAAGATCATTACTGGCTTAATAATGATATCTATTTATTTCCACTAGTTTTTTTTTTTTAATTGGCTGATGTAATGTGTTTCAAATTTTAAAACATTTTGAGAGTGCATGTGACAGACAAATATAGATGTCTCTATATCTCTACCTTGAAATAATAAAGCATATTTGTTTTGGTGTAAAGTACCATGAAAGTGACAGGAGAAAACAGTATGAATAAAATCGCCATTTGCATTCCTTTGGATATTAACATAATTTCTCTTAGTATGCTTTGATGATTATATTATCCCTGCCCCACACTAGGCCGGTGAAATGAAAGATGGTGATATGCAACTATTCATAACCATTAAAAAGCAGAATTGCACATCTAAATGCTGAATGGTTTCCTGGTGGAGTTCCATTTTAGCAGCTCTCTATCATGCTGACTGACCTAAGGACCTAGATTTTCTCTAGGAAAGGGGCTGCTATGCCATTACTATAATTGACCAAAATGTAATGACCAAAGATGTTTCCTGAGAAAAAGCAGGAATTGTTGAAATCAGTATTTTTTTCTCTAAAGGAAAATGCCAACATCAGATATATACATAAAATGTACTTTAAATGTGAAAACTTGAGACTAAAATGAAACCTTTCAAATGGTATTTTGAAATGTTGAAAGCATAGCTATTTCAAAATGAAATATTTGCTCTTCATTTCAGCATTTGTGAAGGAATATTATCACGACAATTGCTGATGTTTAAACTTTTGTCATTCCCCTTTGAGAAGAAAACAGATGTCAAAATATCAACATGTCCCATGGGACACGGATTTTGAACAGCTTTAATCAGTGTCATTTTCAATAGCTTTTGCTCTGATGTTTGTATCTGTCTTCAAAACAACTGCTTCTGGTTTCCTGTCATTCAGAAAAAAGAACGTGGAATCAGAAGATAAGGAAGGAACCTTATGAGTTAACCTAATCTGCCCTCCTCAGTATCATTTATACTCGATTATATGTGTTGTTCTGTTATCAAAAATTATTCTTTGCCACAGTCTACTTTTTCATATATTGGGAAGAATTATGGTGTATCACCCCAAGCTTGTATTTGCTCTTTTATCACCAAGGCAGGATTGAGCCATCTGAAAGTTAGGTATTAAGTTTAAACTAATCAGCTAGTCTCTGTCAATAATAACAGCAGAGAATGAGTTGTCTATGTTCTCTCAATATCAATAGGCCCTTCCAGGGAAAGATTTATCCATTTATCCACACAGAAGGAGGGAATCACCTTCCCAATGCTGGCTCTCTCCACTGATTGGCATAGGAAAAGGAGTTCAGATTAGACGCCAACCTTTCAGGGGGCTGAAATCAGGTGAGATGAATTCTCACCAAGGTCTCCAGCTAGAAAGTCAATATATGCATATTTTATACACTAAAGAATGATGTGACTTTTACTGTAGATTTCAGAATTAGCATCTTTTACCTTTCTGTGTATCTTTTCACCTCAGGATTTCTTAGTGCTTTGTAACACTAAGGTCCCAGTGAGATATGACTACCTTTTTCTATAGGTAGTCAAGGTAAATATTAAATAGAAATGCCATCGAGAACCTTAATATCCAGTTACTTGCTACTTACATTATCAGAGTAAGGGGCATTTAAGGGAGAAGGAGACAACAAATTCAAAATATTGTGCCTCACCTTTTGCAGATGATATTACCAAGATATTCATCTCCAAGCAATTCTCCCCAAGTAATAGAATTAACTCTTTAAACAGAGAAGGGTCAGGGAAGCTGAAGGATAACAAGTGAGCAGGAACAAGTTGATATATGAAGCAATGAAACAATAATATGATGGTGAAGAATGACATAGGATGTGAAAGGAAGAAATAAGGTTGGATTCCTAAAAGAAAGTTCGATCTCTACAGCATTCTATATTTTTTGTGAATATCAACAGTGAAGTAAGAAAACTGACAACTCATTCTGCTTTTGAAAGTCCTTTTCTCTGCTATCCCAAGTCACAGAGAGAGTGGAAATTCTATCGTAATATTGCAAACCTGCAAGTGGAGATTGTACCCTATGGGTCTGTTTAATTTTAAGTACATAAGTAGCTCCACTGAGATCAAACTAACTGTAACAAATCAGGACTTTACAACAAGTGTTGTTTAGCATGCTGCAGAAGAGTCTGGACTATAGGAAAACCATGAGTTAATCCAACTTTTTTCAGATGAGGCAAGAGAAAGACAGGGAAAAAAAAGTGAAGACATTCCAGAGTTTCTAACTACATGGCTGGATAACTCAGCAAAATTCAATATTGATGGACATGTATAAGAAAAACTATTCATTGTTTACCATGTAGATTCAAACTTCAAACTAAACTAAATATAACATATTAGAATGTATAAAGAAGAGGACACTGTCATTTGATAAAGAAGTGGTGCAGACTGACCTCAGACCGTGAGAAACATTTTGGTTGCTGTATCTCACAGGCAAAACATGGATGTCCAGGTGCTGACAGAGAAGATTCCTAGAGGTTTCATTTCTGTTAGAGGTAAGATGGACAAAATGACTGCTGGAAAGCTAAAGAGATAAGAGGAGACAAAACAGATTTCTATACAGTAATCAGTGGTATACACAGATTTCATTACTTATTTTTAATAGCCTAAGAATGAATGGCAATCTGTAAGTAAATCAGTAAAACTCAAAAATTGCGTATTTAAAAACTGTTAAATTTAGGTACATTCTCCATGATAAAATTTATCTACATGCATTTCCTCAACATGAAAACTTCTGAATTCATGAGTTTTTCAAGATTCAGGCAACAGTCATCTATTTGGTTAATGAAACAGCTACAGTTAGAGATGCTGAGAGAGAAAAGATAAATAAAGATCTATGCTTTACGTCCTAAGTGAAGCACTAAGTCTGGAAGGAAAAAAAAAGGAGAGAATGGTATTTTAAAATTGTTTGGAGACGCTTACACTCCTCTATATGGTATACATTTACCACCCTATAATACATGAGTAAATATCTTGATGGTGGTATAGTTTAATCTCCATAATGGAAAAGAATTCCCGAGTGTTTGGTATTTATTAGAGAGAGGGATTATAGTCTAAACCTGTGCTCCTATATCAATGTGGTTCTTGTAGCTCACCACTAGACTGCAAATTAAAGACATAATCTGGCCCCTAAAAGGGGGGCATTACCTCTGCTCCATTTCCTCAAGACTCCAGTACAGGAGAGCCTTCAGTCTTACTGACTGCAATAGGATTTCAGCACATGCTTTGCTTTAAGTTGAGGACTTGCTTTACTACTGAGGTTTCATCCTTGATCCTGTAAAGGAGCTTGTTACAGGTAAGTCACTGCAAGATCCTTCCTCAGTTTATAAATGCTTCTTCCATGCCCCCCCCAGCACGAAAATTAAGAGAAACTATTTAAGAGCAAGTCTGTTTAAAAGCCCCCCTTTGGTGAATTCACTCCGGGGCTGCTGATGGAAGGACTTGCACTTTGTTCCTTCTGGGAAGTCAAGATTTTTTTTGTGTGTCTTTTTTTTAAAAGCACCAAATTTAATTGTTTCCCTGACTCCAATGAAATAAGAAGATAATGAGTTTTTCATTGTTCACTAATTGTATACTAAAGATGAGACACAGTCAGCCAACTGTAAATTGCTGCTTTACTGTAATGTTTGGATATTTCAGTGCAAATAGTCACAAATACATCTGTTCCTGCATAAAGTAAAATGTCTGTGTTATGAAAACAAGCTGATGTAGGGAGCAATAAAAAAATAACTATGATGACTTCTGTTGATTAGGATTTAGTGTATTGTTTGAGTTGCTTTTGACATCTCAGAAAGACACTTGCACGTTTCAGCACCATAAAGACAGGTGATATTTCAGAAGCTTTTCACACTCTACAGTATTTAGAATTGCAAAGCTGGAGCTGATATTCACAGATAATATAAATCCTAAGATCTAAATAACTTTGCAATGCAAAATGACAAAACCTGTTAAAGCTCAAGAGGCACTATCTTTTCCTTATCTTGGTTGTTTCTAAAAATAAAGGCTCCCAAGGTGAGTTAAGTTACGTTAACTTTGAATTTCCTGGCACGTGTGTGTTCTCAATTTTTTCAGCCTGTTTTGGGGATGGGCTAGAATTTAACATTCAAATCTGATCCAAAATTCCCTGAGGAATCTAGATGGAAATTTTAACCCTATTGAGTTTAATGGGAGCTTTACTATTGACTTAAGAGCGACTAGGATTTCATGTTAAAACTTTCAATCAGACCATCCATAATGTATAAGTTTGACTTTAGAGATAGAAAGTGACTGCTTAATCAGTAAACCAATCTCCCTGTGGAGCATGGAAGTGTCAGTAGACAATGTTTCATAATGGACTTGATCCAAAACTCACGTAAGAAAAAAACAGACTCTTGCAGACTCTTCTGACTTTGACAATATTCAGTACACTCACTGATCAGAAATAGGCTGTTTTTTCCTAATAGCTCAGCTCCTTTTGGCAAAATACATAACATACTTCCTTCTTTACTGCTCACAAGATATTGTAGCATGATTTCGTAGGAATAAAAGAAAAGGTTTTCCTTTTAATTTATTATGTTCATTTCAAGCACTATTTGCTCTGTCCAGCTTTTCCATTATGGAAAAAAAGGAAAAGGGCTGAGTCTGAAAATAACAAATTTTATATGGATTTTAATGTTCAGAGGGGTTTTTTTTGTTTTGTTTTGTTTTGTTTTTTTGTACTATGGGGGGCATTAATCTTGGCTCTGGAGTGGCATACATCTATATACACCAGCTACCTGTGTAGATTATCAATTCTGCAACATGGCACAGCACAGCTGGTGATGCAGCCTGACAGCTAGTAGAGCTGGAAGTGGAATTGATATCCAGCTGTCTAATACGTGAGATAAGCCATTCGCCATGTTCTCCGTACTTTCAACCGTCCTCTGTCTTCACCTGTGAGCTTGTGTCTGCTCCCAGCTCATCTGAGACTAGCAATATGGTTGCTGGGGACTACCTCGTGGGGAACATTAGTTATAAACCATATTTACAGAACAAACTGTTTTAGGGAAACAGGAAGTACAATACTTGGCTTAGCTGATTTTGGGTTTTTTTTTCTTATTATTATTTGTGTTTTGAGTTCTGGCTATCTAAGCTTACACAGGCCAGTCTTCTTTGGCCTTTCATTTGGATCACACAATTTGTGCAAAACACTGAAACACCTATGGGTGGATCTGGCACTGCCTTGCAATCCTCTGCAAGGCAAATCCTAATTTATTTCCATTATGATGGACAATTGCACAGGCTGTAAAGCAACAGAATACCTGATCCAAATATTTTAAAAATCTTTCCACTTTTCTGCAGTCAGTGTTCGAGTTCAGTTTCCCATAACGACTCTCAAATCCACTAGAGAAAACTCTGAAGTTATTAAAAATGTGTATGCAACCGTCTTCAGCTCTGAGCCCTCACATTTTTTCTCCATTTCATCAAGGAGAAAAATGAAAACAGAGGTAGTTCACAGAAATTGGAAACAACTGTGTGAAAAGCCCAGGCTGACAGGACCTTTTTTATATTTATTATTATATTTATTTATTTTTGTATTTATTTATAGACCATTTTACAGCCATTGGCATCTGGTACACTACTGTGGTGAAGCAGTGACTCAGGGAGGTCTGACCGACAAGGAAGGCTGACGAACTGATTGATTGAGAATAATTAGAAGCCCAAGTAGAGAGCAGGTACCTAAATGTCTGAGAATCACAATAGACTAGAGGGCCTAGACTAGACTAGATGATAACTGCTTTACTTATCAGTACTCCTTACTGCAAAGATGGCTTTGGGGCCATCCCTGAGTATGCTGCTGGGAGAAAGGATACTATTTTTCCCTTGATTTACTAGGTCATCAAGGCCTTTCTTTTGGGTCTTTTTGAACGAACTAACGAATATTCAGCTTCTAGCATTCATTTTGGGACTTACTCCTTACATGTCAGACTTTTAGTCTTGTCCAGACAAATTGCAATGGTTCTGCAGTCAGATTTAATCTTTGTTATTTAGATGTGATCCAAACTGTGAAATCCAGTCACTTACACAGAAACGTATGCACGCTTCTTGTGTAACCGTTTGGGTAGCCATCTCTCACTGTCCAGTCCCCAGATGTGAGTGAGCTGTGGCTCTCATCCTCCAAGGCTTGCTCTTCATCTCCAGCAGAAGAGAGCCTGGATTCAGAGCCAAACATCCCTGTTTTCTGACAGTGGCTGTTGCCTGCCTCTGTCTGCAGACAGAATGAGCAAAATATTGGGTCAGCTTTTACCATTATAACCTTAAAACAAGCAGAAAAAGAAACTAATATGTTTAACATTGTGAATAAGAAACACCAACATAGAAGCTCAAAGGAAAGGAGCAAAAATCACATTAAAACCAAATCCACATACAACACCTAAACCTTTATCCTTGGACTCGAGTTGGGGGCAGAGGGGAAGGACACATACGCATTTTTTTGTCCTCAAATGAAAACTTTGCCAAGAGCCTGTTGAACAATCCAGGAAACTCCAGGAAGACAGAAGACGTGTCAGAGGGTAAAGTTCAAGCAGATCTGAAAAGGAGACTATTCAGAATTAAACTACACAACCATTTTAGATGTCTGCTTATTATCAGTGCCTATAACAGCAGCTCTGCCTCTGCACTGTATTCTGCTTAGCCGTGTGTGCATGTGGTACTGCCAGTAGCCATTCCAGCTGCCCACCAGTAAAACAGAGTGTACAACAGCTGTGACGTATATTTTTTTCATCAATTTTCATCTGTTTTATTTGCATTTTTTGTTGCGATTCTGTACCTACCAGAACTAGTATTTTCTGCATCCAAGCTACAGAGAGGCCTCTAACACATGCCAGTGAGTTAAAGTCTTCCAGTGACTTTGTCACTTGCCTACTTGAAAAATGTAATGAGAGGAGTACCAGGATAAACATGTAAGTGTGTAGGTGGGTATTAGTATTTGCGTAGTGGTGAATAGTCTATTTAAGTTTGTGCTCAGCACTCATTACCAGGCAAACATTGCTAGTCACAATAGTGTTTGCTGTCTGGCTGAAAGAGCAAACCCACTAAGGCAGATCCTTGGCGTAACTAGTGAAATTCAGCTGTCTTCAGCTTTGTGCTGAAATGTTTTTTTTGCCGTTGTTTTCAAAGTAGAAAGGACTGTTGCACTACCAAGACTGAGCTGCCTCCAGAGGGTCTGCTCGTGTTTGCTGCTAAGGCTGAATCTTTTCTGTCTCTTCTTGGCTGTTTCCAGCTCTGTGGAGAGGCTAGTTTTAAAGCCCACCAAAGGAGCATCACAACATCCCTACTAGTGGAGGCTGCTGCAGGCATGCTTTGAATTAATGTGTCTCTATGAACTGACCACAAACTCTCAACTACAGCCAGCGAAGAACACTGCATACTGCCAGACCACTTTTCTCATTGCTGTTTTCCCCTTCTATCTTTCCTCTTGAGTGAAATTTGGCTTAGACTAAGAAATTCCTGAAGGTGACTTCTTATATAAGAATAAAAGAAAGCAAAGACTATGCAAAACAAAATAAAAACTATAATTAAATTTCTTCATACAGGCTAAAGGAAAAAATGCAAGTCTCACTGAAAAAACACATAATATTGTTTTTTCTAAGCCCTTTCCTTCCCTCTAGGACCTTTATTTATTGCATATTTCAGCAGCTACTACTGGGTGATGAGTCTATCAAATGATAATGTAACTGCTGACTTATTTATTAAACTTCACAAGGGCCAGGCATGAAGTGTAAATAGAAAAATCACTATCTCTGGATGCCAACAACGATAATTGCAGCTACAGTTGCTGTGAAGGCAGCAGAGTGCTTTGCAGAGTAAATGAGAGGCAGGTTTTTTCCTCTGTAGATAAACATCCTCTTACAGTTCTGAGCAAGTAGAGAGATAACACAAACAACGCAAGTGTTTAGCAAATGCACTGCTTATCATTTGGCCAGTTGGAGGGAAAAGGTGGGAATTATAAAGTCAAGTCAAAATATGGGAATGAATATTGAACTCTGATCAAGAGAGAGATATACAGCCTGACTTATCTCTGGTGTGTGTTCACTGGCAGTCAACACTACAGAGAGAATGAATTTTCAAATTAAATGTCTGCATTCCTCAAACAATAAACACCTGCTCCTAGCACGGCATTCTCCTTCTGCCTCCCCAGGGGTATCTTCAGCAAATTCCCATGGGTATCTTCCAGTGTTCATGACTCATACATATCACTCTGCTTTGAAGGGCTAAGCTCAGTAACACAGTATTTAGCATTGTTTCAGCAGGGAATGAAAGAGGGAAGGTGAACAATTCATTACAAAGAATGCAGCTTTGGGCATGAACTATAGAGGTCTCATTTTCATGCACAAAGTCTCAGATGGAAGCTTTGAGGGATTTATTCTGAGAACAGTGGATGACTAATAAAGCAAAGCTTGGGGCATTGCCAAAGTCACAGAAAGGAATCTGTACCCATCGTCTGCAGACTTGTTCTGGGTGTCTTGTCCATTCAGAGAGAGTGAAGAGGTCTTGTCATTATGCCATGAGCTGGAAAGTTGGGATGCAGTGGTTCAGTTCATCATTTCGCTCAAGACCAATGCAAAAGCTATTGGGAAAATAGCCAATGGTGGGGTCTCTAGACCTTTCTCAGCATCTACTCCCTAGCTGTTGCAGGAGAGGGGAAGAAGGTAGCGAGCTATCTCAATAGTGGAAAGAAGGACAGAGAGAGTAGAGCCTGAAGACTGGCTATGCTTTCTCTCTGACTGACTTCTGCTGACCCAAGATGAAGGACAAAGTTTAATTCTCCTTCCAGCATTGCTGATAAGCCTGGAAGCAGTCTTCACTTTACCACCAACTTTTTGACTAATGTCAGCTGAATCTGACTGTTCACCTGTGCCTCAATTTCTGAAGCCATAAAATAGCAGTAGTATTCATTCTCCATTGTATATCTCCAACAGAAAGTATTTTACTAGCACAAAGATGCTGTTTTGTTGTTATACACCTTATGCTAGGAAGAAATGCAGTTGTTATTTCTGAATATAGTTGAAGGCAGGTTGTTTGTTTGTTTGTTTGTTTTTTCCCCAGCACTGAAGAAACAAGACCAGATTTCAGGGCAGGTGGTAAAGAACCAGATGCCATTGACAAATTAATAAATCTTCAAATAATAACAAGAGTAACTTCTCAAGTGAACTCAGACTAAAGTTTTTTGGTAGTGGGTCAAGCTAGCATATGGTTGGCTTAGGCACTGGGATGATAGACAGAATCTGAACAGAAGCAATCAAAACAAAAGCTGTTAAGGAACAGACAGCAAAAATATGATCAGTGGAGGCAGGAAAATTAGACTGACAGCTGAGAGAGGCAGATAAATGATAAATAAGAGATTTGGCTTTTCTTCTTAACAGAAGTTCAAGCAATCTTCCCCCCTGCTATAGCATTTCATAAACTTTGGCTGTCTTAACAGGCTGATAATAGAAAAGTCATTTAAAAATAAATACACTAATTCCATGGGAGTACAAAAGAAAACATCACTGATCACATTTTCAAAAAAGATACATTTTTTCAGTGGCCTGAACTTAATCAGTCATTTGCATCTGTGCAAAGTAGACCTAGAAAGAATTGTACACCCATTTTGGCCAGAGTTGCTGCCATGTTTCACTGTGCTGAACACATGCAGAAACTGAAAGAATTAGGCAGATAACCAACAGTCAATTATACCTGGAAGGTCTCAGCTTTGGCTCTCTTGGTTTGCTAATTGCACCAGTAACATTGCTAAAGACAAGGTGAGATGAGATTCCCGCAAAAGCACAGATGTTAGCCCATCCACTGCTGTCCATTGCCACCTCTCAAACCAGAATGCACCATGCAGAGCTGGACCAGGAGACCAGATTTTGTGAGCACTTTTCATCTGCTTCAGTGTAGACTCAGCCAGCATAGCTTGAACACCCTTTTGAAGTAAATCATTTGCCCAAGGTCTGGCGATATTCAGCATATGTAACAAAATATGGGTAAAAGCATAGATCCAATGAAATCAATGGAAAACCTTCCTTTTATGTCAGTGGATTTAAAATATGCCCCAACTATGGCAAACACAAAGCAAATTGGAAAGCCTGCAGTAGCCAAGGTAAATTAAAACAAACTTCTAGGCCCACTCTTACTTCAGGTTCCTCTCTTCGGTTCTTGTATGCTATTTAGAAATCTTTAGTGTGTGGAAGGAGGATAGTTAGCTGAAGAACCTCACTTTACATCTCAGTATTGAGATGTCTCTGCTTGCACTGGTGGATATGTGTATTTATTTGGCATGATGCAGCAAACTTAGAGGAAATTTTCAACAGACTTTCCACCAATTATCCAAAATGGCTATGAAATCTCTTCATCCCATTTATCTTTCCCTACACCTTCTAATTCATAAAACAGCAATAACCTCCTGTGAGTTATTTCAATAGCTCTACTGTGATTGCTCTACAGTTGCTAGCTATGACACAGTTTTATTATTTGTAAGTACAGAAGTATTTAGTTGTACAGGTCCAGGTGGGTCTTTTGAGCCATGTATCCCAATCCAATTTAGGCACCTAATTGCCCACAAAAGGAAGAGGATTTAGGACTCTCCATGCTTTTCAGCATGTGTGACTTGTAGAGCTGACTTCCCAGTCAGTGGGAATCAAACTGTTATGCTGTGGCCACATCACGGCATGGTGCCCACCTCTCTCACTGGGACAGGGTGGTCACCTCACTCAGAGCTAGGGAGCCACAGCTGGTTCCCTGGGGATCCAGGAGCCACACAGGAAATTTAAGTGGGAACACCGGGCAGTGGAATAGGGAAACCCCTTGGTGAACAGAACCCTCTATTGGTAAAAAGAGATACTGCTACTCTTTTCTTACAAGGATGCATTCATTAATGAAGACTAAGTGCTCAAGGTAACAAAAGTGGTGATAGTTATTCAAAATTTAGTTCAGCAATTAGCCCAACACACAGAACGAGGTGCAATGTTTAAACAGTCTGTGCTCCCTCAATGAACAAAAACTTTTTTGCCAGATAAAGTCATATTAAAGATTAGCTTAATAAAGCTTTTCTCTGTTTGGCACTCTGCACTTCCTAGCTGTATATTTGCGTTTCAGCTTCATTTCTATTTGTGGCTTTCTACGCCTTTACAAATAAGGAACTGAATTCCAGAATGAGAACACTGGACTATTATCCCAGGCATGAAATGTCAGGATGTGTATATTTTCATTTCCTATAGAATATATTACCTAGTGGCCAAATGAAAATATTAAAATTATAATATTCATGGCAGATGACAGTATGAAATGCACAGAATGTTTTAGCCCTCTGAAACATCAGTAGAAAAGATTTCCTCCCTAGAGAAATAGAAAGCAATTTGTAAAACAGTAGAACAATGGGATGTTCTTAACTCTGTATTGAGTCATCCTCAAGCGTCATCAAATGGATAAAACGATCCATAAAATCCACTCAGATTGCATGAGGTAACTATGTCCAGATTATGATTTGCACTGGAAAGAGGATTACCCTTACATCACTATTGTGGATAGTACAAGCAGGAGTTGCTTTTCAACCAGCTGAAATGAAAACAGCTTAGACTGGACAGACTGGTTCATGTAAGGTAGAGATGAAATTAGAAAAAAGCTGATCTGAAAGATGGAAACGCTAAGGCCTGCAAGAGTGGTTTGCAGACTGATGGCTATGACTGGTACATTTCCAGCATGGTATATTATATTCTGATCCAAAATCTGTTTGAGTCTCTTCTTCTGTGGAGCTACGATGCTGGGAGAAGGTTCTGATTTAGAACTTGAAACACACACTTACATATGCCACTTAAATATGTTGCTCTTACGAGACACGTGTTCAAGAATTAGTAAAACACATTCCCTGTGGTATACATTACACCAATAGCAGATTTCAAAAGTTACCATTCCTCAGCTGAGCTGCAGTAAGTATGCATCTACATGTGAGCTCATAGTAATACTACAACATAAAATCATATAGGTTTGCTTAAACTTTCTGTTGTTTAAGTTTTCTTACATCACTTCAACTGGATCATTTGCAGCTAGCAAAACTTACACTTAGTTTCTCACCTGAGTTGACAAAAAAACATTTGCTTGACTTCTCTGGAGCTATGGTAAATACTAAAAATCCCTGTTCCAGTGACGCAGAGGCAGGTATGAGATTCAAATTAGTCCTCAAGGCACACTGGTTAGAAAGTCCATTTCTTTCAGTGGCTGCTTTCTTGGGACTCAGTCTGTCTTTTCACAGAAGTGCGACACCGTACAATTCAATTTTTGCCATTTGAGAACTGCAAAGTACTAGTAAATATTTTACTATCCATTTTATGATTTTTTGTAAATGAAGTGCATAAAGGAGCTAAAGAGATTATAGCATTTTCTGTATTTCTATTCCTTCTTTACGATCCCCCAAACATTAGGTGAAAATCTGTAAGTTTATCCATAATGTGCAATGATACAGCACATAGATTCTAATAGATGGTATTACAGTGCATAGATCTCCCAAAGCAGGGGCTGATGAAAATGGATTTCACTGCATGTGCAATTGAAAACGTACTTGTCAGCTAAGCATTTCAACAATATTAAATTCATCATAAAAAACAAATCGTCATTATTATTCTTGGTGTAGTTCCATGTGATTGTTAAGGTATGTAGCTGCTGCTCTGATAGAGAAAGCACGTTTTAAGAAGATGATTTGTCCAGACCATGCACTGCATAGGAAAAACTGCAGTGCTGGTTTACTGACAATTACTTTTAACCCTATGTGAAAGCATTAACATGAGCATTTGAAGGAGAGATTTTTAACATCATCAGTAAATGCCCATTCAGTGCTGAGTGTATATAAAAAGATATTTTATGGGGTTATTAATTAAATTCTTTTTTTTTCCTCGCTTCTTGTATCTCTTTGCCCTCCCTAATTAGTTAGTCGATATCTGTGGTGCTGGATTGTTTTTACCAGAGAAAGCAATCAATGATATGACCAGAGTCATACTCAATGCAATCTTGTTTGCTTGAATTTAGATTTCAGGTTGGCTAAGTCATGTTCTAGAAGTGAGGTGATTGTTATTTTCAGTTCACCCCAGAGACCAGCCATAGGAAAATTCAATCATCAAATACGATGAAGCATTGTTTACAAATAACTTCAGTAAATCCAGTGTGGCAGTAAGGATATCACAGCACAGAAGTGACTACAGATAATATTGAACTATTTGGTTGCATTAAAAAAGGAATTGTTCATTGGACTTCACCTGTACAACTGTGTGCCAAGCAATAAACATGTCAATGAGCAAAACACTTTTCTTGCTGATAAACATATAACATTTATGACCAGCACTGGCTCTTGAGTTGGAATTAGCAAAGCATGATTAGTCTGCTGTCAGATGGCCTGGCCACCACAGACCTTTAGAACTTCCTAGAATTGCAAGACATTGAGCTAATGAAATTTCAGACGGTTGGTGGGTTAAGTGAACTTGTTAGCTTGACTCACTTCCTAGAGAGATTGAGACATAGAACACTGTGGACTGAGTTTCAGGTTGTCATTTCATTCAGGCTGATTTTGGGGTGAGGATGCTGGCTACATCATTCAGGTACTGGTAGTTCTCTAGTGTCTTCTTACAGATCTCCCTTTAAGCTTGGAGGACCAGCTGAGATCTCCCAAAAAAGTAGTGTGGAAAATAAAATCACAGAGCAGCTCAAGTGACTGTTTAGTTACTCTCCTCCCTTCAAAGTCCTTGCAAGACTTATGGGTCCTGCTAGTAAAATCTGAGTAGCCCAGAGCTACCTTTAGAATGCGCAAAGCCATCTAATCAAGGCTAGGAACATATGCTTTATGTCATCATATTCTTTAAGTCCCTCTGCCCTGACCCGAGAACACTGAAGTGGGAAAGTCACACATTGGGTGGCTGGCACAGACACATAGGATCATACGACCATAGGATAGGATCATAGGATCATGGGATAATTCAGGTCAGAGGGGACCTTAGGAGGTCTCTAGTCCAACCTCCTGCTTAAACTGGGATCATCTCTGAGGTCAGACGAAGTTCCTAAGTATTGGCACGCTTACAAATCACCATGGTTACCCCCCTGGCAACCACTGCAGCTATGCAGGAAGGCACTGAATCTGCTCTTCAATGATCTGATCCCAGGCTCTAGAAGAGAGAAGGAAGAGTGGGAACTCCTACAGGTTCATAGCTAAGCTGTGAGGTGAAAAACAGTTTCACCACACTGATGGTCCATGTTTTTTGAAATACACTGGACATTTATATGGCCAAGCTACAGGCAGCCATCTGTCCACAAGAAAGAAAAAAAGACCCTTACTAGAGCACCAACTATGTCTGGACTCTGTCTATCCAAAAATGCCTAATAGTTCAGGAGAAAGAAGTATTTTAGCAAGGCTTGAAATGTAACAGTGTAGATGGATGGCAAATCTGGTTTTGGCAGCAGGACTAGATGTATGTTTAAGTAACAGCATACAGGTATTCTTATGCTGTTCTGCTAGTCAATACTCTTTGTCTAAGTAAGTAAGTCTGCCACACAAAGATGAATGCAAAGACCTGAAAGAAAGAAAGATAAAGAAGGAGAGGTCCCCTGACAGCAGAGAAGGAAGAGAAATACAGCCTTTAGACTGAGATGTAAATGGGGTGTTTTGAAGAAAGCAGGAGAGTTACCCCAGTGAAAGAGACAGGTGGATAGACAAGATCTGCTGTATACCCTAGCCTGCAAACACACCAGTAATTTATTAGGAGGACTCAATTTATAGCCATAAGCCTTGAGCACAGTAGCTTTCAAAGTTTCCAGTTTCACAAACACACAGTAGATTATGCTTGTTTTTCTCTGGCCATATCCATGACCCTGATCCATCCCTGATCCCTGATCCTGACCCTGAAATGGAAGCTGCATTAGAAAAAATACCCACCACTATAAAATCACAGAGAGGTGGTAAGAGTGTTTCCTAACACAAAGCAGATATGATGAGTGCTTTTGAATAAGCTACCCTGCTGGGGTGATAGTATTGATTAGGAAAAGAGGGATAATCACTCACTGATATATATTTTTTTTAATCAGAGATGCTCCTGATTTTTATAAGCAAGAAAATCTAGTGTATAAATTTAATACATCTGTATAAATTCATGCACTGAGTCAGTTGTACCTAGTATTTTTACCTCTCCTGTCTCAAAGTCTTCTGCAGTGTAACAACACCTGCAGTGTTCCCTCCCAGAAGTGGCTGCATTTCAGAAGTGATTCACCATTTATGTGATCAATTGATCTTCCCTACATAGTGTGATACAAATGTATCAGGCTTTATTGCTATCTTTATTTATTATTACACTATGCAGTGTAGTAGCAGCAGCAATGTTTATTGTATTCTTTCATACATATGGCAGAGCCCAGAAGACACAGGATTTACCCAGCATAAGAACTTGTTAAAGATTCCAAAAGTACAAACCAGTGAATAACAACAGCAAAAAAACACTTCTAAAGCACTTCTGCTTTTTGCCCAGGACCATCAAAATTATTCATACTCTTGTCAGTGATTTCCATCTCATCTGCTCACTTCAAGAGGCATCCCTTCAGGATTTAATTCTCTCTTCTAGCATGACCCACTGACTGGCTCAGAATAGCGAGCAAGCACTCCAGCAAGCAGAGGTGGGAGTACCAAACATGACAGCTCCTTGCCAGAACATCTTGCAGCACTGGTAGCTTCTTCTTTGGCCTTCCTGAGCTATTCAGAGAAAGAAGGCACCAGGATTTTTCCAGGGTAAGCTTTTAAACCTACAGAACTATATATCCAGCTTCAAGGATAGCATCTGGAGATACCTGTGTTCAGTGTATATCCACCCACCCATCCTTATAAAGCTCACATTCCTGCAGTGCATTTGTTACTGCTGAACAAAGCCCAAAACCATATCTCGTTTTCCAAATTATTTGTTCAGATCCATGTAAGACACTTATCAAAGCCATAGTAACTCACCGAGTCTCTCTGTGCGGTGCCTCAAGCAAATCATGCCCATGAAACAGATTCACATCCTTTAAGAGCACTAAGGAATGCAAGTATAGCCCAGACTTATCCAGCCATGTCTAAAAGCACAAAGACTTAGAGAGGCTGTGTTTGTAACAAAACATGCCAGGACTGGATTTTAACTGATGTATAGAAGCTACTGTGGAAAGAAAACTGCAGGGAGGAAGTGCTAGTTGCTTTAGCAGACTCTATGGTCACAGCAAAATATTAAAGCAAAATAGGAATACCTGCACTGCTCCAAGGCAGTTCTTACCAATCCTTTTCAAGTGCAAGTGTCACATGACATCTACAGTGTAAATCCAGGCTTGCCCTGTCTTTGGTGGAATAAGATCAATGCATGAAAAAGTGCAAAACGAATCTCTATCTGTCCAGAGATCTGTGCAACAGGAATACAGCACAGCTGATATCTGTATGACAAAGACTACTTGCTCTACAGAGTCAAAGCCATATATTTCATTCCTCTGTTAAATCTGGCTTGGCTAACTGCTTGTTTAAAGGAATCCTTTCCCAAAGCATACAACATACAGCTGTACTCATAATAAATGTTAAGAGTTTTTATTTGACAACTGAATAACAACAGGGGATTTCTTAGAACTTTAAATAATTCTGATTGCACCAGAAGCATTTTTTCTCCTGATTATTTCTCCAGTGGGCAGTATTGTGGCTTGGCTTCACGTGCCAGGAAAGCTGGCGCTAGTACTAGAGTTCTTTGTCACAAGATTCATCCTCTGTATTTCTTTTGCTATTTCAAGATGCTCTTTCCCCACTTTCTTCCTTCCTCGATACAGCCGGTTTTCTCCTAATAATCAGGGCAGACTGCTATAGAAAGAAGCTGGCTAGACTGCTAAAGCATTGACTTCATTAGAGTGCCAAGCTTCATTAAGGAGCTATTTACATGTTCTCTCTGCTGCTGCAGTAACTGTTTGCTTTTCTGGAAAGAGGCAAAGAGTCTCAGAAAGGTGTCTCAGCCTATGTGACAGACAAGTTTGCTCCAAAACCCCTTCCTCTCAGGACTACACACACAAATCTCCTGTTCTCTTCAAGCTCATCCCAGTGCTCAATTCCTCCTCCAGCACTCTCAGAGTCGAGCTGATGCTTTGCTGATGCCTCAGTGCTCTGCATCCTGTCACACTGATGTAAAAAATGTAGCCAGGACACAGATCTGAGCTCAGACCTCTCCTGATCTTGCTTTCTTCAGATGAAGGTCAGGCACTGCAATTTCATTTCTCACAGGCAATCAGGACACATTTCCACACCAGCTGAATGCAGTGTATGTTTTGCAATAGCAACACAGCCTGATTTATTTTAAAAAGCTGGATAGTTTCAACCTCTCTATATAAATTCATTTTTTTCTGCTTTTAGCTGAAATGGAGATGTGCCAGCATATCCATAAGGAAGATGGAGTGGTTACTCTCATTCCACCACTACATGGTGGTGAGGCTCTGTCAGCCAAAATACACATTTCTGGGCCAGCAAGCACAGTCATCGGCTACCTGACAATCCAGCTGTATGTGTTTTGTTCACAAACTACACTATCACCTGTGAGAGTTATTTGGGACATATTAGCTTTTACCTTAGCACTCAATATAGCAATAAAAATTTTGAAATATGTTTGGCTGATTTTTCCCATTTTTAGTTTTCTGCAATTGAAAACCACAGCATTTTCCATTCCACTGTGTTCTGTATTCAGTTAATATTTAAATAGTATATGAAGCAGCCATGCCCATGGCCATTTGCAATGGAAATAGCCATTTAAATGAAAAGGTCATCTGCCTCCTTTCCTGTCACAGCTTGCTTAGGAGAAAGAGCAATTCCCCTTCTCTTCCTCTGCTTTTCAGCCCGGCTGCCCACTGACAGGGCCCCATCTTCCACTTCAAGACCCATGATGAGACAGTTGGCCTCAATTTTCCTTCTTAGTTTTAGTCCAGCTGTTCCCTTGAGGGCAGCCTTCTTCCTAGAAGTCCTATGGATACCTTCCATTCCTTGCTGAGAGACTGGAAGCTACATAAAGCTATCTCCCAGAGAGCCTGAGATCCTTTTTCCTGCAGGTAAGTGGGGGCTTTTATCTCTGATCCATTAGCCCATTTAGGTGTTGTGGATATGTAGCTTTCTGCAAAGCTGGGATACATCTTGATTCCTTCTTCCCTTGTGGCAGGCAGGAGTATGCCTCACCATACTTCCAAAAAACTGTGCATGAGAGAAAAGAAACAGGCTGCCCTTGATGCAGCCTTTACTGTTGGTTAATATGTTCTCTCAGTGATAGACTCTCAGGGTTGTGTTGACTTGGAAATAAGAGAAGTAGTAATGTAAGTCAACGTGACTCAAAGCCACATAGCTAGAAGGTTTGATGCTGTGTTTTAAGCCTGTATTTTATGATCATTTCTTTAGTGACTGTAAATGTCATTTAAGTCAAAAGCAGATTTCACTTACAACAATTTGGGAAATGTGTCTAACCAAAAATGGTATCAAACATTAAGATTCAGAAGAAAAGCTAAATGTATACTTCAGACATGCAAGTTAGAGAATAAAAGCCCTTGTAGTTCTTGCTGACTGAAATTGAGTGAGATAGCACAGGCACCAAAACGATGGGATTTCTAATTCTGCACCACGGAAAATAAGCAAATGTTTAAATCTAGTTCAGTTGCACAAAGTATCCACATTCTTTATTCATAAAGACAAATTCCCTATAAGCCACTGGACAGTTCTGCAGCTCACTGAATTTTGTAGCTCATGCTGTAGCCATAAAAGAAAAGGGTTATCGTCGAGACATAGAGCATTTGTCAGTATCCAGCTCTGAAATGACACGGCACATGGGAAACACTAAGTGCTGCTGAGCACTCCTTTAGGTGGTGGTCCTAAAAACGACACAGCTGACTCCGCAGCCCTATCAGCAGATCTAGGCAGAACAGGTCCAAATTAAATGACATGTAATGAAAGCAGGAGTATTTTGCAGCAGCATTGCAGTTTGATTACCAGAAGAAAGAAAAAAAAGGGGGGAGAGACCCCAAACTTTCTGATAATGACCAAAGAAACTAATGTAGCCTCGTGGTTAAGGCAGTAGCCTCACCAGTGATGAGACTTGCCCTCAGACTGGGTTAAAGTTGTGCTCTGAATCAGCTGAGCTGAGACTTAATCTCTCTTCTCCCAGATCCATGCATTCAATATCATAGTTGTGCCTCTCTCAAGCCCATGTGTCTTCCTCAAGTTAAGAATTCAGGCTTTAATCTGAAAAAACAGACATTTGGACACAATTCCAGGCTTTTTTTATTTGCATTGAGCTATCAAACAAATTTTGAAACAGCAAATGCTGCCTGAAGTGATCAGCATCCAGCATTTCACTAATAGCTCTAATGATGAAAAGTGAAGCCTAAGCAAGCCTCATATCAATAGATGGCAATTTTTATAAATGCTGAGTAGCCACCAAAGATGTCTCTTTCCTGGGGAACAATTCAATCTACTGGACTAAAACAATAATTAAAAAAAATCACCCTTCCTCATATGTTTATTCATAGTCCTGTTTGGGTTATGCCATCCCAGCCGACTGTATTATCTCTCTCCTCTGTTGTACGTTTACCACAAGTTGTAAACACTTTAGTTTTTTTCCTGTCTTTGGGGAGATACAGCTGTGTATTACACATTTACAGGGTTCTAAGCATCCAATCTGTTCGCTGAGCACACTCAAAAGAGGGAATAAAGAACCAGCTCCAAGAATCACACCAGCAAGATAGAGACCAAATTGCAAAGCAAATATCCGAATGGTATTTGCTTTGGATTCTGCGCAGCTTACCACCAGCTTCAGGCACATCAACAAGTAGATGCTTTCAAATATAACCTCTGCTGAAGAAGTGAACTGTGTCACACCATGAAAATGAAGAGTCAGATAAGGGTCACTACTTTTAACACTACCAATCATGTGAGTGATTTCAGCCATTTTGGCTTAAATCACTACTTCAGACATGACTATCTCTTTAAACTGCCTGAGAGGACATGGAAAAGCTTCCTGGTTTTTTTTAGAAGCTTACTGACCTACTAACATTTACCACAGATTAAGTTTAAATCCAGGAAACTATTTTGCTTTTCGTGTTTCAAAACTTCAAACTGCTGGACCCTGCATGACTGTCCACATTCTTTTCAAGAATATCCTCCAAGAAAGTCGTTGCATGTTGTGACCTGTAGAATTAAGTAGTACTTTTGCAAGTCTATTATAAAAACTTATCTTGAACATTGCTGTGTTAGAAGACAAATACATTAATACCACAGAAGGTTTTATTGAGATAAGCTTTCCTTTTCTCTCCTATGTCTGCCACTTCCACTCCAGAAGCAAAATTTAGTTGAAGCACAAAAATATCAAAATGAGAGCTGAAAAACTGAAGCTGGCTTAGCTGTTTAAAATTTTTCCATATGCATAAATATATACATACATATGTGTACTTTGTACTATATATATCCATGTCTCCATTTGTACTACATGGAGAAGAAAAGAAAACATCATCAAAATATCTAAGAAAATTTTAGAGGAATAAGCATGAGTTTTGTTTTTTGGGTTTTGGTTTCTTTTTTTAAATACCTGACATTTCAGTTATGGCCATGCAGAATTAAGCATATCATCTTTCTGGGCAACAAAAAGGAAAAAAATAGGAACTTTCTTTGGCTTTGGAAATTAGACCTCAGCTTTATTTTTACTGTTAACAGACTTCATCGATGACCAAAATATTTTTAGTTCCTTTGATAAACGTTTGTTTTAGTGTTGCAAGAGTCTGTGGATTAGGACAGCTTTCTTATCAGGTGATTCAAAGCTGGTATCTTTGATTACAAAAGAGTCTAGGGCCAGCCAGCACGTTTGGCACTGGTGGGTGCAGAATATCTGTTTTTTCCCAATGTTCAGGAGACAGCTGCTATCATCTGCTGCCACCTCAGATGCCATCACAATATACAGAGCTGCTGACAACTGCTTAATTCAGAACAGTGTTCAAATTGCTCCAGTTCATCCTGGGGACCAAACACAATTTGAGGAGTTCACAACCATGGTTTAAATTTCTATTTGCTTGTGACCAGTGCTCAGGAGCTGAGTGGCACTGTGAGTGACATGTAAGAGCATGGCTATGAGGAAACTTTCATCTTCATTACAGATTTTTGCCCATATGCCATAACATTGCCACACACAAGCCTGGAAAACAAATTCAGCATCACTCTACATTTCTAGAAATAATTACCTTTGTCATTTGAAAAGTAGCAAGAACCCACAAACCTCAAAACATTCAGTGTTCTACAAATCAGAACCTTGGCTGAAATTTTTTCTTAGCCAGCATTACAGGTATTTTCTTTCTGAAAGCTGAAGAACATAAAAATAAGCCCCTTTACCAGAAGCATATAAGAGAAAATTCAAAATGAAAATTGGCAAAAATAGAACAAAAATTCTTTTTTTTAAATACACTGAGTATTTACTAGCTGTCTTATGCATAACACTGATCAGCCAGTGCTGCAATGGTAAACACTGCAGTATTCAAACAAAACTACTTCTAAAGGATAGAGGGAAGGGGCACTCAGTGCAGATACCAACAAAAGAAATTTAAGAAGCTTTTATTAGCTATTTAAACTGTAGCATCACTATTCTCAGAGCTAAGATAGGATTTCAGGGGAGTGTGAAAATGGTTTATTTCTTGAGTGAGGTCCTAGACAGCTGAGCAAATGGGGTTTCTTTATTCCTACTCTGAGAGGCACAGCGGGGACCATTTAAAAGCATGGTGTTACCTTGACTACACTAATCTGCATTACATCCTTTTGTTTCAAGGTCATGCCCTACAGCAGCGAAGAGCAGTGACAGCATATGCTCTGCTTGCGTCCTGACAGACATACCTCCATGATGTTCAGGAGGAGGATTCACAAAGAACATTGACCAGGGATGAGATCTCCCAAGGCGAGCAATTTACACCCAAATCTTTTGAAATGTGGGAAGGAGTCAGACTCTAGCAATAAATACATAGAAAGGCCAATTCATGGAAGAGGTCAATGCACAGACTCATTGGAGAAAGGCAGAGGCTAGCTCTGATGTTTGGCTATTCAGGATACTTATTCTCATTACTTGAATAAGTCCTCCTTCCCTCAGCTAAGACTTACCAAGTCTCTCAAGTTACTAACAATAATTGAGGCTTATGAGGTTGGACCTGATGCTCTGTCCTTGCAGCTGGGATAGGAATCTGGCCAATTCCATGATTAGTCATTGGAAACAGTAGACTTTTTTAGATCTGCTGGGTTGACTGATCCTTCACCTCTCTTTCTCTCATTTTCTCTAGTCCCATGATCACTGACCCATCTGCTGGTTGATTCTTGCCTTCCAGCCCTGGCTTTTCCTTTCAAGCTGTGTCTCCATATTCTGTCCTAGAGATTACCCACGATTGTCCATGAACCCTATCCTAACACCCATAAAGCATGAATGTACTTAACAAAAGGAAAAAGCTTTTTGTAGGAAGGAAGAAGATAGAAAAAAATTAAAATCAGTGAAGACTTGTGAGAAAAAAGTTTAGAGCTATCTGTATGCCACCAGCTGGAGGAGTGTAGCACAAATAACCTATTCATTTAGAATATTAGCACTTAGAGATGTGAACGGTTGTTTCGGTCATTTCAATTCAGCCTTAATTATTTTTAATGCAAGTATCCCTGCAGTATCAGATGCCCTGTAAAACAGAAAGATACATTGTAACATAGGAAGAAAAACCCTCTTCTTTCCCAGCTCAGCTATTTTCTGAAAGAGCTCCAAACCTGACAGCTGGCTCCCATGAGAGTCATCTTCTCAGTGTGATTTATGCTGTTGAAAACTTGCAAATGGTCCTGTAAATGGGTGCTGTGCTTTAACGGGCTCTTACCAAAAATTATTCAGGCTGTGGCAATCTCAAAGAGATAGTTCTGCCATGCACTTCAGATTCGAGGTCTTGTGGTTGAGTACAGCCTGTCTTGAATACTGGTATGATCCCCAGCATGTCCCACATACACCTCAGGCTAGCCAAGTTTGCTGGCATTGGTGTAGTTACAGTAATGAGACACTAGCAGAGAATTCCCATGTGTGAGCATAATTTGCTGCTGGATGTCTCATTAAAGGAACGTTACATCCCATAAGGCAGAGACGTGCCAAGACAAGGAGGACTGGGGAATCTCGCAGCAAAACTGAGCTCCTGGAGACTAGCCAAGATGGGGGAGGAGAAGAAGCTATTGAGATATCCTCCCAAAGCCCAGGAGAAGAAGGTGGATAGCAACACGGGGCTTGTTTTAGTGAGGCTGAAAAACAAACATTCACAGCTTGGATAAAACTTTTCACCCTTTGTTGATGCTTAAATGTGGGAAATGTGAGGGATGGGAAACTGTGAACAGACCTAAAGAAAAACAAGAGTTCAATAGGGACCAAACCAAAACGACCCTATTTTCTTGGACATGAGGTGAGAGCCCTCATGGCAAGTTAGTTTGGGAAACTTAATATTCTTAGAATCACCCAGCAGAGGAGATTAAAAATAACATTTTCTGAAAAAAAAAAAATTCTCTCAGCACAATGGAAATTTCCTTGTAAGTGGCCAATTTCAAAAGCATTATTTAGACCTGAGGCTTCCAACCTTTTTTTTCCTCAGTGTATTACATGTTAAAAACATAGACTTTTTTGTATATCAACAACAGCTGGTTCATTTTTGTAGGGGAAAGAAGTCTTTGCCTGAATACCTCTCCCAGTGGGATATATATTCAAGCAAGACCATTTCCTCATATGTCTGCACTCCTGGAGCCTCCATCCTTCTAAATCTTCTCTCTGCTTGGTGCTACTTCTCACCATGTTGTATTTAATTAAAATGTAAAGCCCTTAGGTATAGGATGAGAAACCTGTTACCACCATCACGCAACCTTGGAGTTTTTCAGGCCTTGGCTAGACAAAGTCACATCCAGCCCGATCTAGTGTTGGCAGAAGCACTGTGCTGAGCAGGAAATTCGACTAGAGACTTCCGGAGATCCCTTCCCTCCAGCATTTCTGCATTATATGAAGTAACATTACATGTTCTAGCTGGAGTATTTTAATTCTGGATACCCTTGTGGTTTGAAGACAGAAGGTAACCCAACAAATATGCTCTAACCATGACTTTTAAGTGGAGCTACCCAAGTGGGGTTCAAGCAACTGATTCTCATCTAGTGTGTATTAGTGCAACTCAAATAGTAGAACTGCTGTGAAGAGCTTAATACTAGAGTGGAGAAAAGGCGTTAGACATACTTAGCTCACCAAAACTGCTGGTGATCTCCTTAGATCAACAATTGGCGTATTCCTCCTTCCAGCCATGCGATTACTCCCACCAGTAAAATACCTCTTGCACTTAAGCTTATTCTCAAGCCAGTTGCTCCAAGATAATGTAATTTAACCACTCAGAAAAAAAGGAGAAAGCCTACCTGCAGCATGGGAAACCAAGTTTATTCATTTTGAAATGATTCTGCTGGAATGAATCTGAACTCTCACCAAGAAGAGAAGGAAGGAATAAACTGGTCCACGAACCAGAGATACAAAGCTGTAAGCCTGCAGGCTGGCTCTAGCCAGTTTGGATTTTTCCTCATATGTAAGCTTTTAAATGTACTTACAAATTACTCATGAAACAACCAAAAGTAAAATCAGAAATTAAAATTATTGGGCATTTTATTACATGGCAAACATGTTTAAATCTTTCAGGAGAAGGTAGACTTTGTCAAAAAGTCTGAAAAAAAACCCAAGCCTTTTATGAATTTTTAAAAATTCTGACTTTTTTTCTTTAAGAGTCAAATAAGACAATGAGCGTTTACCTATTTCTTCAAATTTACTGGGTTTTTGTAATTGCTTAAAGAAGCCACAGGTTGCTGATTCTAGTTCCCTAACTGGACCCCAATTTATCGTTGAGATTAACCAGAAAGTATATTGGATGTATTTAAGGAACCTGATGCATATTCGATTGATCTTTTCTTCTTCTGAATGATGGGTATTGGGCTACAATCTGAACAAGGTCTTTCTTTTAACTATTAAAAAATCTTTAAATTTTCGAAGTGTATTCTACATAGGTACTACTACATCTGCTATTATGAATTCCTGCATTTACCATGTATTTTTCTGCAACTTTAACTCAGCAAAATAAGATCATGGTCATGTTGCATTACAATTGCACATTCAGCTCCCAGCTTTCCACAACATGAGTATGTTCTCTCCAAAGAACGGCTTTGTTTAGAAATATCTGATTGACAGCCATTTTAATCATTATTTATTTACTGTTTGCCTCTCTAAGTGAGCACTCTAACAGCAAGACCTATTCTTCATTGAGTAGCCCCTAAATCTACAAGTATGTCCATTCCTTCTTCATACACAGCTGTCAAGACAAGTATTCTTTCAGAGCTATGACATAGTTTCAATTTTAATGACATTTTCACAGTGAACTGGAACAGGAAAATTCATGCTGCTTTATAAAAAGATCAGAATTTTTTTTGCTGCTTTATTTCCTCAGAGGAAGCTGATTTTCTGGAAAGATGAATCTCTTCCTATGGCCTTCAGATTGATAAATGCGAAATTGTTTTCCTAGTTCGGTAAAGGGTGTATATGCTAAGGAGCTGTTTGAAGACCACAGCTTCTTTAAAGAATTAAAATTATGGCATGCCTAATCCTGACTGTCTGAGACCATACATCATCTGCAAGCTAAAAGCTCATCTCACAGAAGGACGGGCAACAGCTTAGTTTTAGACTATAGAAGACATGGACAACACAGCTGATTTCTTCTTGCAAAGTTTTTTGTTACCAACTTGTTCATTGATTTTAAAAGTCAAGAAGTTATTGTGCATTAGAAAAAAACAACTCAAGATCCCTAAGCTTTGCCAGAAATTACATGTGATTTATAATTAACCATCTCTATGAGAGGGACCTTAAAGCCTGCAGTAAAACCCCATGAAAGGAAATTTATCACTCATCAAGGATTAGTCTTCCCTGAAGACATACAAAGGGGCAACAGGGGCGATTAGGGAATGAGAATGACTGTGTTGCTTACCAAGCGGTGTTATTCTGGGGATTCTGGAATTGGACACTAGGGAGCAGCTGAACTTTACATACTCTTCTGGACCTCAAGAGATCCTGTTAAAATTTCACTGTAGTTCAAAATGGTCAAGAGGGGAAAAAAATAAAGATGAGCTGTCTGGAATGGAAACCCTAAAGACTTTTAGTGGTTGTTTAATGATAAACTTCAACTTGGTAAAATTAACAAGTTTAAAAAACAAAAATAACTCCGCGATCATTACAGAGCACACCTAATGATGTACTGCTCACACCAAATGGAAATCTGAAGTTGCACAAAGCCCATTATGCTTCATGTGAGGTAGTGCTCAATTATCAGTATGACTCAGGAGACACTGCAATGTAAAAATCTATCAGATAATGATCATAGGGTTTAGCCTAGCATCCCGTTGAGAAGGTACTCTCTCCTTTTCCAACACAGGGCAAGTTTAGAGGAACTGATTGACAAGGTGAATCTAGAGCTGTCTGCCAAGCTGTGAAGACTTGCACTGAGATATTTCTTCTTCTAAGCAACATAAGCTAAAGCAATATTTAAAATACAAAGATTCCATAAGGACATCACTCAGCTGTGCCCAGGGAACTCAGTAAGTGAGGAATCTGAATTAACTTCATGTTGATGTTTGCTGGAGTATCACTGACAGACATGCTCATTTATCACTCAGGGCTCAATCATCCCTCAGATAATTAGCACTCTGCTTGTAAGGTCCTATTACTCAAAGGCCTCTAATTACAGTCAAACTGAATATTCCTAGAAAATTTGACAGCTTATAGGAAAATCACTGTACTGAAACCAGTACTAATGCACTTAAATGACTTGAGAAGATATGGAGACCTCCAGTATGATATTGCTTTGATACAGTTCCACAGAAAAAGGTTGATGGCTGGGTTTGTGAATGTACTTCAGCATAACCAATACTTCCAGCTCTAGAGTTAGAGCCCCCAAAACCTGATTTCAGCTACCACTTCTCCCTATAGTCACCTGGATACCACACAGCTCAGTTTTGAAACTCCTGGGTATTTGGAGTTCTCCTACTGAGCTTGACCAGGACTGTCTTCATCCTAACACAGTGTGAACTAGATGCCCATGTCTCCCGAGGAACCTTAAACACATGGATCCCCGGCCTAAAGCTCTCCATCTGGTAAATACACCCAGAACACACCTAACACACTGAGCTCTGTGCAAAACTTTGTCAGATAAGCTGGCAGTGATACCTTCTCCATTTCATTGGCTTCTTTTAGATTTGCCTACTTACTCAAATAAAGAGTAAGGTTTGATCAGTTCCTTCCCTTCCCTAACAAGGATTCAAACCCACATCTCTTCCCTACCAGAAGGGCAGGCTAACTGCCAAGCAGTAAGCAATGCTGGCATACAATGGTAACATTTCTCCTGCAAGAGAGATCTCAGAGCCCAGAGCTATCCATAGATTAATAAAACAGAGTTTGTGGCATTAAATATGCTTCGTACAGATACAGTGCCCAACTTTCAAATGCAGGGAAACCTACATTCTAATCTCTGCTAGTGTTTGATATTAAATGGTAACCAGGTAAAATACATTTTCTCTTTCTGTACTGCAGACTCAAATTTCCATATTATACCAGAAAATTATGCATGCAAAGTCCAAGGTCAAATGATAGGTTTATAGGTCAGGAGTTGTTGTATGGTCCACAATACCAAAGGCATTTCATATAACCCTGTTTCTTCCCACACTGATTGACACTTCAGTTCTCTTCACCATTCTCCTTGTGTGGATGCATCACTGCATAACAGTGCCCACTACATAATTCCCCCTCCCCAGAGAGAGAAAGTTGCTCATATTCTTTGTCCCTCATCATTATCTCTTCTCATTAACTCCATATTTATCATACAGTTTCTTTCCAAAATATAAACATCAATGAACTATTTATCTCCATTTTGAGGCAGAGAAAGCCTGGGACAGAGCAGACCTGCCCATAGCAGCATAGCTCCATTGTCCTAATTCTCTACCAGGACAGGGCATCCACCTACAAAAACTGGAATAGCTACTGAAGAAAGCGCCAAGCTTCAAGAAGCAAATGCAGTAGGCTGTGCTAAGCATCAAAGAGAGCTCGCATATCTGAAAAAATTTGGAAGTGCTTCCCACAGCTTATTTGGCAGAAGCAAAATAAGCCTGGAGAGTTATATGCCTCTCCAGCTAGCTGAGGAGTGTCAAAGCCATAACAGAGTTCTCAGAAGATCTAGATAGCAATGGAGAAGAGACGCAAGCAGTCTTACAAAGCAGAAGGTCATAGAAGCAGTTAACAACTTCATGCTAAATAAGAGCCAGAAGGAGAAAAAAAAAATAGGACAAATAAACCACATAGTGCTCATGAATGCAAAGTTTGGCCTTTATAAAATAAAAGTAGCTTTATAAAATAAGTAGCTAGAGAAAGGTAAGAAATGTTCTACTCTAACTCCTACCCTAAGGAAAACATACCTAAGGAGAAAAAGTACAAAGCTTTGCTGTCTTTAGAAAGCTTCTATGAAGTCAGGCAGAATCTCAGCCTAGCAGAGATCTCACTCAGCCTACAGAAAACCAGCCCCCATACCTGCTTCCTCTCCTTTATGTGGCTGGGAGTGGCTGGTAGCTAGCTGAAGAGAAATAGCTTGTTTTCACCCCTTCTTAACATTTTCACCTTTTCTACCAGCAAAATCCTGTAACTCTCAGCTTCCCCAATTAGCATCTCTTGACCTGCTCTCCCCAGGGAGAGAAAAAGAGCATAAAGAAGGGACTGGAATTAACCCTTCACAGCCAGAATTGCAGGGAAAATCATATTTGTGCTCAGTAACTCGCTGCATTATAAAATCACACTTCCTGTCATCCTTGAGTGTCTTTTCCCCTCCTTATGAATGTCCTTTCCATTGTCTCTGTTCTCTGTAGCATAAATTTTTGTCTAAATCTTTTAATCCCTTAGCTGCCCATAGCAGGTCCTCTTCTCTCATATTTTGCTCTTGGATCGTGCTATTTCCAGATCCATTATTATCTTCTGTTTCATTAATTCTACACAAAACTTAAGCATTGGTACTTTCTTAAACATCTTTTCTTAAAATGGTCATTGCCACAAAGAGGAAGGGGCAGCCCTGGACTCCTAGATCAAAAGTTAGTGCTAGTTTGATACTTACAACAGTCTCAGACAATTCATTTTCCTTCTTTGTGCCTCCATTTCCTTGTTCAAGGAGCATCATTATCTGCTATCAAAGAAATAACTTGCTCAAGTCATAATTTTCTTTAATGAGGACCTTTAAAACATGCATATGATCATGTACTTTACTGCACATATATTAGACAAGTAAGGAAACTGAGACACAAGTGAACTAAGTGGACTTCTTGGGGAAGAAATCCAACGGCAGAACACAGACCCAGGACTATTTCCTTGGTGTCATAAACTTTCACCGTACTTCCAAAACCATCCTTTCTCCAAAGCAACACATGAAAAATGAGGTTGGCTAACCTTCAGGTCACTTTATCATATCCTTCTGGAGACAAAAAAGATCACCAACTCGAACCATCTCTGCAGCCCCCTGAACCTAAATCCATTCATAGTTCAAAGGCAATGGGAATATAAGTACATCATAGCCACTTTGCTGGCAGCATTCGGAGAGCCAAGAAGTGCTCCTGTCCCTGCTCAGCTAAATCTTCATGGTATTTAATTGATGTAGAAGATTGAAGTCTTTTTGGTATTGTACTGAATTGTATTGTACTGAATTATTTTTGGCTCATCGAGTTACATATCTCCTGGCTGGATAACTGTCTTGACAGCTGACCTTCTGTTGGTTCTCAAATTTAAAAACCGATCTTATCTAACATATCCATGAAGCAGATGGAGATAAAAATTTACTTTTTTTTTAAAGCTAAAGATGATAAAAAAACAATACAATTTGGGGAGCAGAGGAGGTTTCTTGTGCATGTTTATCAGCTCATTTCACATTATTATTATTATTATTATTATTATTATTATTATTTCACTGTTACCACAAGTCTCCTATGCCACTCAGGCTCTGTGGAAAGTACCTGCTCACTGACACTTCCTAGCAGTCATTTGTGAAAAGGAGTCTTATACGGAATAATTCATTTCACTGCCCATGCCACCGAGGTTCCGCAAGGCCAACTCCGGATAGAGAATTTGCTTATTAAACAAATGCTGTACTGGAAACACACGCTCACACACGCAGAGGCCCAGCCTATACAGCCACTTGTGCAATAGGTTTCAAAGCAGAAATCTAGCACCTAGAGGGCAGGCTAACACTTTGGCATCTAACATCTCACATAAAGTGCACCTTCGGAAGTGCAAGCTTTTTTAGGGATACAGTGTCCCCAACACTTCACAGATATACAGGAGGATTGACTGAAGGGCCTCTGCAGCAAACTATGGTTAACTTCATGAGGAGCAGGATGTGGGGCTTAGAAAGTGGTGCCAAAAAAACATTCTGGGATAAAGCATTGTTTTAAGTACATGAATTCACTGAGATCAGTTTTGGGCATACTCATGTACTTTTGGCCTGGCATAAAAGAAGACAACTTCTCCATGTCAGTCCACCATCTTTCACTCAGCTCTTCTCCTTACCTGGGTTACTTCTCAGTTTGTTTTCTTACCACTTCACTCTCCTTTACTGCCCAAGGTCTCATTTGCACATAAATCACCTGAAGGAATAAATTAATATACTTGGAAGCCACAGGGCAGCATGTTAAGAATGCACACCTTGCACTCAGCTCCTTTGACAGCCCAAATCCAGCATTAAGCAGCATGATCCCAGCTGTACATCATGCAGTGCTTCATCTGAATGTATAAAAGCCCTTTGTCTTCACCAGTCACAACTTTTTATCATGATTTCCATGCATATTCAAATTTATATTTATTTCTGTATTTTGGGAAGGGGAAGTTACTTAAAAAATACCTGCAGTTCGAATAAATATGTCAGTTGGGTTAATTTCTGGGCAAACATGTCATGACATTTTCAGTGCTGGCTGCACAAGAGACTTGCACAAATGGCACAAGGAAAATTAAGTGTTTATACAGGACAACAGCTGCTGCTTCTCTTCCCTGCTTCTCTCCTCATACAGAATCCCACTGGAGTCAAATTAAATGAAGGTTAGATGAGTAGATAAACTTAGATAGATTCAGGAGACCTGATTTTTAATCCAATACGTGTTGTTAGTGTTGCTGCAACTTGGTCAGTGGCTTCACTTCAGTTTCTCCAGTCACCCTCTGCCTGTCTTGTCTGATGAGTCTTTGCTGTCCAGTTAGCCTGCGTTAATGTCCCGAAGGACAGCTCGTTCTATTCCCCCAGCAAAGTCTGCTTGTGCTGCTGTGACCTTATTTATTTTACATTCACGCATTTGTGCACGGTGCTTCATCCTGCCATTCCTGGGATAAAGCACGACAGGTGCCTCTCTTGGCTGACTTTGAGAGGACATGCTTGTCCTGCATGGAGACGGAGGATAACGGAGGACGAGGGATAACGGAAGGCTTTGGGGGACAAGCGACAGCGATGTGACAGACCTGCCTCCATCCTCACCACGTAGTGACCTGAGCTAAGCCTCTTTTGACCTCAAACCTCAGCAAAGAAGCAGGGGTTCAAGGTGCAAAGAAACATGCTGGGGGGTGTTTTGTGTGAATGGCAAGGAAACTCAGACAAAAACCCTTGGTAAGAGCAGGAGCTGAGGCCACAGCATAGACCTGGTTTTGATATGCCTTTGATTTGGGGGAGTTCAGAACACCTTGCTGCATGTTTAAGACAACATGACTTCTAAACACAAATCATTTTGAATTTTCCCTTAATTGGGAACCCTGGCATTACTGGGTAAGAACAGCACCTTTGTTCACTTTGGGAACAAGATCATTAGATTGCATTAAGGGAGAAAAAAAGCAGCATGTTTTAGGCCTAACATGCATAGTTTGTTGCAGTGATCCATAGATGACTAAAAGCTAAGGCAGGATTAGTAAGCAGAGCTATTTTTCCCAGCTAGCAGTCTGGCGATTTTGCAGGCTTTTGTAGAAATGACTTCACAGTGATCTTTGAGGAATAATATATTACAAAAACACCAGGAGAAAAATAATAATATAGGCTTGATTAGAGTGAAAGAAATTCCTCTGTACTGTATCATAACTTCCCAGGTCTGCTTTATTTCATTCATTGTCCTTAAAATTAAATGATACTCATTTAAAATTACCAGGTTCATGAAGCATAATGCAAAATTAAGGGGTATGTCAATGTAAAATACACAGTTCTCCGTCAGAGCAATTAATTGGTGAAATTAGTCATTGTTTCATAAACCAAAGGCAAGTAAAATATACGTTTTCAATTGACAAAAATGTCACCAATATCCTTTAATTATTTTTCCAACTAAGTCATTAGTGTTTTCTTTACTCTTGTAAAGACAGGTTTTTCACAGTATAGTATTAGCTTGCAGATATCGCCACCTCTGCTTCCCAGGTTGACTCCTTCCCTCTTTGTGCTGAACAAATAGTACTAAAATGCAGCAATTAAGAATAAAGGCCACCCTCAGGCTGTTCATGAGTGGCTGCAGATTTACCACAGCATGAATAAAAGCAGAACTGGCGTTCCTTTCTAACCAGGTTCAGATTACTTCCTTTTCTTATTTTGCCTCTGATTATCCCAGAGCCAGGCATAACCCAGTTTAAGCCTTTCAATCCAACGGTAAGAAGGAATTGTTATTTTCTAAATTATTTTTAAAATTTTCTTCAAGATTTAGGACAGCTTCTCTACTTCACTAGCTGCTAACTGCTACAGATGTATATGGGTTGAAAAATACAGTCAAATAAAGACAAGGTTCTGCCACTGAAAACATCCATAGGCGAAGAACAAAATCTGATTTAATGCCCACAAATTGTCACTCTGAAGTAAATTACCACTGAACATAGGTCATGCACATTCAAGCAGTTATAATTCATTCATTGTGGTATTGTGATCTGGTAATATTGACTGACTGAGACACAGCTTCTTGACCCGTCTACAGCCATTGTTAATGGAAATGAGATTTGAGCCCGCGAAATTGGAGCTGCAGCTTGTGCTTTAAAATCACAAGTTCCATATTTAATCTGACTGCCAAAAATCTGGCTAGAGATACAATTACAAGCTGTAACCCACAGAGGAATTGACCTTGGTGAGAGAGAAGTGCTCGGAAATCTTCGAACAATGCAAATTTTCATTTCAAAAACACTTTAAGCCTGAAATAAGTCACTTGAGATATCTTGGTTTCGCCAGATCCTAGAGAAGCAGTTAAGAGAGCCTTGCTGTGGCCCCTGGGAAGTGAGGCTAGTGGCACCGAATACTCTGAATCTCCAGCCAGAAAGCAGAGGCACGTCATAAGTGTGCGTGCCCCAAGGCTGTCTGCTGGGCCCTGGCTTTCACACCACAGCTATATGCAGCTGCCAGGGCCATGAACACCCATTTGGGCTGAGCAGCCACTGAACTCTGAGAAAGCTCCCACTTTGCCAGAAATTAATGGGAGAGAGAGAGGAAACAGCTTCCACTGAACTTTGGAGAAATTCAAAAATTCACTGCTGCACAAGGTTAGGGGGCGATGCCTTACAAGAACCAGTCCCTTTCAGTAATATTTCAAATGCAACCAAGAAGAACTAGGCAGACTGATTCCTTTGGTCTCCCTGGGGCTGAATTTATGCCTTGGTGGAGACAGGGAAGAGGTCCTCCAGCAGGAGCAGCTGCCTGACAAGCAGGCCCCCCCAGCAGCCCTCACAGCACCTCCAGGGCGCTCCCAGCCACAGGATCTCCCTCCTCCTCCCTGAGCCACGCCGGCCCACTGCATCACGCTGCAGCAGCCTCCCCGACATGACCATCATCTCCGACCCCCGTCAAAGCTGCTTCTCCAGACAAAACAGAAACGACTGCTGAGACTCCCACCTTCCTCCTCCTCCCTTTTGCAGGGAGGGCAGAGCAGAGGGAGATCAGCAGCTAATTCTGAGAGTGGGAGAGGGAACGGGGAGCACTCGTGATGGTGGACTGGGGGCAGCTGTCCACCTGAATAGCTGCAAGACTGCAACAGAGTTGCCCTGAGGGACAGCGTGTCTTTGCTGGTGCCCCACTCCATCCAGACCCAAGGCAGTGCAAACTCAGAAATTCTGTAATCCTTCAGTTAATCTATTTAACTGGGGAACTGTATCAACCTAAAAATATCCTTGTGGATGCCATACCAGAAACCCCTCACTGCCAAGGAGCTCACAGCATGACCTCAGGTCCAGCAGTTCGCATCCTTGCAGATATGCCTCTAAGAGCCTAAATCTCGCTGAGAATCAATAGGTTTTAGGAGTCTAAGGAACAAGTATTTTTTCCCTATAAATCATCCTATTTTTTGGTCTCACTAAGAATTGCTTTAAATGAACACATATCGGCTAAGGGAATTCCATTCCTAGACTGCTTGAAGGGTCAGGACTCTTACTTCAAAATTAATTAGTGAACATTAATTACTCAACAACATTTATGAAATCTCTAAAAGGAAAAGGAATATCCAGAAATACGATTAGTAAATATGTTCCTAAGGAAATTATTTAATTAGCATTTAATTACTATTATAGAAATTTATTAGTTGCTAAATATTAATTACATAAAGGACCGTTTTTTAACTGCTGGTGCTATTCATAATTTAAATAACTACTTTTATCTATGTATTTATTTTCCAGTGTTAAGTGGGTGGTTTCTCATTAAGAATGGAATATTGCAAATGCTTTATACACAGGGGGATTGATTGCTCTTCTGGCTTGACCCCAGGTGCCAGCCTGATATCTTAGATATCAAAACACAACTCTTAGCCCTTTGGAGTTAAAAGCAGCTCTCATGCGGTAGCAGAAATTGGCTTCTGTCATCTATGCAAACCATTACAGCCCCTTGATTGAAGAACTAGGTACTGAGTACCCAAGATGTCTTGGATTTTCAATAGCCATTAGAACAAATTGCATCAAAGTCAAGCACAGTATTTGAGCTCAGAAAGACTCTCACCACTGATTTCCACCACCTTCAGAAACGCGATGACTTCACCAATAGCACGAGGAAGCCTTTATTCCTTTTGGAGCCAGCCCTGAGCCATGATAATGCTCCTTTGCCAGAGTGTTACAGTGACTGATTAGAACAAATCATAGGACTATTTCTCTGAGCACTTTTCAGGCTTAGAAAGTGGGTCTTTTTTATTTTGGAGTGTTTGCACTTTGTGAGGTTTTCTAATGATTCTTGCAACACCATTTATGTTTTGTTTAGGAATAGAAAAAACAATTCCTCCCGGTTCTCTATAGATATCTTACTTTGGACAAGCTGCATCATAGTTGCATTTAGTGTCAGATTATCTAAACCATTGTGAATAACAGTGGAAACCAGTGGTCACTGAAAAAGGAATATCATTGCTCAGTTTTCCAAAGGATATCTGATACTGCCTTAGGTCCCCTTCCATCTGTTTAAAGGTTTTATAGAGCAGCCTAACTCCTACTAGGTTTAACTACATTTCTTATCTTACACATCTCTAGTTAGGAATTTCTTCTGACTTCATTGCAATCTCAAGATGAAGCAAGAGAAAAAAACAGTATTTGTTCATGACCCAGATTGCTCAGTTAAAAAAAAAATTAAAAAAGTTCTCCTGCTGTTTTTTAATTGGAACCATCTGTTATTTCATTTCTTTCCTGTAAAGAACAAAAAAATATAAACTCTGGTCTTGGTGTCATCTATACATAGCATGAACAGTCAGTGCTCTAAGTTTACGGTGGGAAGGTGTTAGGAGATGTTACAGCTGATACACTAGGTATCAGCATTGTTATTACAGACAAGGAAAAACCTACACAAACCCTGTTAAAACTCTAGAAAGTTTTTTTTTTCTCCCACTTGTACTATTCCTCAGAAAAATCAAGGAAATATTGAAGTCTGACATCATAAGGAAGCTGTCTGGGCCTTTCTTTTCCGATGTAGAGTTTCAGCAGGGAGACAGACATAATTGCCACTGAAATTATCTTCCGATAATGCTAAAATGTTGATTTTTTTTTTTTTCTGGAACCAAATTTAAATTAATTTTTTTCTGGAATATTTTGCTGAAAATATTTGTGTGTTTTGATTTCTTTTTTCATCCCTTCTCTAGTCAGGGAAAGAAAAGACTGCAACACCCTTTTTCTTTTGGTATTTAGAAATATTTCCGATAAGTTTTTTAGGTGTCTAGGGATGTAGATTCTACAGCTTCTCTGGGCACCCTGCCCCAGGGCTGAACCACCGTCTTTGTGATTTTTTTCCCCCTTATATCTAACCAAAATTTCTCTTGCTGCAACTTGTGTCTATTTCCTCTCAAATCCTCGCAGCTGGAGAACAGTCTGACTTAACTTCCTCATGAGTGGCTACAGAGAAGATGAAAACAGAAATAAGATCCCTCCCTCGGCCTTCTGCTCTCCAGGCTGAACAAACACTTCTTCTTGTACATCCAGTCCCCCAGCCTCTAGAGTCTCTCCAGTTAGTCTTTTTTGTACTGGGAAGTCCCAAACCAGGCACAGCAGTCCAGATGTGATCTCCAGTCCAGATGTGATCTCGTAAGTACTGAATAGAGAGGATGAATCATGCCCCTCCACCTGCTGGCTGCACTTTTATTAATACAGCTCAGTATGCAGTTAAGATTTCATAGCCAGAAGTAAGAAATAGCATACTGGACAGTTATTGCCATTAAAAATGTATCAGAAAATTACCTAGGACTTGAGACTGAAAATATTACATCTTGGGTGTATATGAAATTGGACCACGAAGAGAAGCTAAAAACATACTCATTTTCAGATCAGGAAATATCAGTATAAGTAACTTCCATCACAGAGTACAAGGATATAATCATCCATAGTGGTTCACAGCTATATCTCACTACTTTCTCTGCAATGACATGATTGTTCATTTCCGGTTTTCCTATCGATTTCCACCAATAATGCACTAACCTGGGGGCCACTGAAGAGGAATGGAGGAGAGAACATCCTGCAGATCAAGTCAATCAAATTATTTATCAGGAAAAAAGGTTTCTGCATCCATCAATGGGAAACATTTTAAAAACAAATTTAAGTTTAATATTGCTTGTATTGTAGAACCAAATTATTACAGATTTACTATTAGATGATTTCTGTGATCACCCCAGGGCTGCTGATCCCAAGGTCTTTTCCTTTTTGGCCTCATCAGTAGGATTATGACTGAATTTAACAAATATACACTGTAAATAGGAAATTATCATGTAAATGTATTCTGTTTCAAAAGCAATATGCAGTAACACCTACTCCGGGCCAGCACAGAGCCCGCACAGATCTGACAGGGTATATTTTCTTGGGTTCTGCACCACATTTATTTATAATGTGCTTTCATTTCATCACCAGTTAAAAAACAATGCACTCTGTTGGCTTTGCTTTCTAAGTATTCTGCCAAACTTTATATTCTGGAGTATTTCAAATATGAAGTATTTTCAAGTATTAACGCTCCTGCAGCAAGCCAAGGCATGCTCCAAAGTTAGAGCTCCTATTGACGTATTACTGATAGCAGACAGCTGTTGGGATTTTTTTCCCCAAAAATGTTTTAAGTCTTTATAATGATACGAGTTTTTCTACTGACAATGACAATAAAAATCAGTTACAGTATTTCTTCTTTTTTCCTGACTGTCTTTGAAATGCTGAGTAGAACAAATATTTCTCTGTCAGAAGTCAGAACTGCTGAAAATAGTAAGTCAGGAGAAGCCACGAAATGGAATATTCATAAAGTGTTTTCATTTGACATGGTGTAAATTGCTCCTAGTAATATTGCTTTTAAACACCAAAGCATTTTGGATCTGCCTGTCATTTCTTTCCCAATTCCATATAAAAAAAAATATATGGACTAAATGGTAATGTTCAGATCATTTCTTTTTTTCTGCAAAGAAAAGAAACAAAAATCAGGACATATGTCCATCATATTCCCCCTCCTTAGGAAGTTCAATACAGAAACTACAACTTCAGCCTGTGTATCCTAATGAAAACCTCCTGAAAATACTCTATTCAGGTAGAGGCAACTTCCTCTAATTTTAAACACTGAACTGAGGCAATTAAATTGGAAACCTAGATGCCTGAGACAAGCTCTATAGTCTGGTGAGAGATGCGTACCTCTAGATGGTGCTTCACCTCATTTAAAATACCATCTAGTGTCTGAAATCAGATAAATGGATCTGAATCTTGGAGCTGTCAGTACGAGATAGGTCAAGAAAGGAATCAGGGGCAGAAGCAAAAGGGGACAATTGTTGAGCATGTAGTCCTGGCAAAATCTCAAGATAGAACAGTCCTGCTGACCATCTTATATAGCTGGCTCACCTTCAGTTTCAGATAAATATCTTTTCACTAATGCAGCTGAAAAGTTTTACCCATCCCTAATAGCTGGCACAGGATGTTGGTGAAATAATTTTAGAACTCAGCAGAAAAAAGTGCATTAGTAGCAACACCAAAAATATTATAGCAAGAACAAAGCACTGAGATGTACTCTAGTCTTGGTGTTTCCAAATACAAATGTATTTTTTTCTGCTTGGGCCCACAGAAATCCCCCCTCCTCTAGTCCTCCAGACATCCCTCCTCCTCCGCAATGGCCTGATGATCTGCAAAGGAGGACAGCCCAGCAAAGGAGTCTATAGGACATAACAGAGCACAGGTGTGGAAGCTGTAGGGTTCTTAGGAGCACCTAAGACTTCAAAGGCTTCAGAAGGTAAATATTACACTGCTAGCACAGTGCTTAAAGGAGGTGGGACAGGGAGGCTCAGACCTCCTCATTCTGCTGAAAAGAGACGGAAAATCCCTCCTCTACTCCCTGGCACAGGTATCACATGCCCTCAGACAGCTTCTCTGTTTTGACTTACTTTAACTTAAGATCTGTGCCATGATTATATCTGTTTGCTTCATTGAAATGATGTTTGCAGATGCAAGATACAAGAGACATCTGGTCCCTGAAGCCCTGTGGAGCTTGTGGACTGGATCCATGGCCAGTTTGTAGCAGAAGGCAGTTGTTAACAACAGAAACAACAACTTGTCAAGAAGAGCTTCCTGGCTTAATTCCTTGCGGTTTTGGGATGGGAGAAGAATGGGAAAAAAGGGAAATTAACTCTTAAAACTCACCTACCAAAACTCAGAAGGTTAGATTTTAAAAGATGTTGAGGGACCTGGAAATAGACACAAGCATCTAGTAGGATTCTTGTAAAGAACCACAGACCATGTTCCCTGTAAAATCAACAAGGCAGTTAAAAAAATCCATTTTGCACCTATTTACATTATTTAACACCTAAATTCCTGTAAGATTTTGGGCCAGGATTATGCTTTTTGTGGACAAACTCAGCTTTCAGCTATGCTGTTGGAAATGTGGGTTCACTCTGCTGGGGCCCCATTTAATGAGGCTTTTACTGAAAGAAGAACTTCTACCCTAAATCAAGTGTCACCACAATCTGGCCCTAGGCTTTCAAAGATTAATTTCTTGGAGACATAAGCATGTACTTCAGTTCTGCTGCCCTTTTGATCTGCCTGGAGTTAGATGATCAGGAGACTGTATTTAAACTGGAGGGGCTGCTTCACTACCGCAGGGAAGACAAGCAGGCACCATGGCCAAGTCCTTTTAAGGCCTGTTGCCTCAGAGCATGATTTACTGTTTGAAAAGAAGAGACACGAATAACAAAATAAAACTTCACTGACAAACTGCTGGCTTCAATTCCCAGAAACACATCTTCCCCCCTAGATCCCCCCTTTTTCTTTTCATTTCATAACTCCCAAGACACAAGATATGAAGAAACTCTTTAAATCTTTCCTGTTATTTTACTCAGGATACATCAGATACTACACTGCAGCGTAGTGTGAATACTCTTGAGCTTCTTTTAAATGAGCTAGGTTAGAGCCTGAGACTTAGTCACCTTGCAGTAGCACGGTGCTTGGCAGGAGCTAATTCTCCCTGCCTCTTGGGGTTTCTCAGGGATTAGTGCCAAGCAAACAAGCACAGACCCTCCTCCGGGGGGCAAGAAGTCAGAGAAATGGTGCATTTCAGCCACATCATCACACAAAAGTGACAATGGGGAACAGTCAAAGATTTTTTTGAAAAGAACAGTTTTCCATTAGAAAATGCTGATTAGACCCACATCGGAAGAGTCTTTCAGAAGGCAAAAATTGATCGGCATTTTCAACAGCAACAGCAAAGAAACTAAAATGATTAGAGATTTTGTTTGGTCTGTACTATGTCCATTTTTCTCTGAGGCTGTATTTCTGTTTCAATAAGATTGTTTCAGTGCTTAGAAAACAACTACTCCTTATTTTGCTTTGCTTTGTTTTTAAAAATTTACTTCACAAAAAATTTAAAGCGCTTCTGCTTGCATCGCAAACAGGGATCATGGGAGCGGGGCAGGGGGGCCTAAACACTGCACTCAGTCTTGGTCGTCCTTCAGTCTCGCCTTATATCCCAGCTTGATTATTCTGCCTGTGCTCTCTTTTACAGGATTTGACCCATAGACACTTAAATAAAGATTTACTGCATTTATATAGCTCTGTTTTACTAGCTCCATAACTGTGAGTAGTATCTCAGCAGAAGCTGTCATAGCACTGATACTTCCCAGTAGGAGCTTCATTCTGATATTATATGGCAGGATAGAAATTTGAATGGCTGTTTGAATGCATGCTAAAGCTTTCTGAAATTAAACAATTAAAAAATAAAATAAAAGAAATAGCTGACATTTCTTCTGTCAGCTCCTGCATTTCCATAGATATTTAACAGCAAGATACCTTCTCCTCAACCCAATCCACATTGCTCAGTCAGACTGTTAGCTTTGTTAAATAAATAAGTCTTGAAATATTTTACTGGTCGTTTTCTCTTCTCCACAGTGGGATATGACAATGACAATACATCTCAGATCACACTGCTCTGTAGAAACAGCCATTCCTTGTATACAATGAACTTTTGCTTCATGTAATGATATTAGTATTGATATGAATGAACATTTTATTGCAAACTGTAGTCATTGTGGAGAATGTATAAACATAGAACAAAAAGTTGGCCTGTGCCTCAGCTCACTTCCTAAGAATTGAGTTTTCACTGATTTGAAAAGACACAAGCAACCACAAAAATTAATGAGGTACTGCTCCTAGGGTCACTTCTAAGTCATTTTGATTAGTACTGAAACTTGGAACCTCATTGTTTTGAGCACAAAATCTTGACCACATATTCATGAGACGTTTCAAAGAAATTTTACTGGGAAAATGAGACTTCTACATTGTAAGACTAGAGGTATCAGGACCTTTGGAGAAACAACAAGTGCAAATTGCTAATGGTCTTGCTGGCGAAAGGAAAGACAATGGTAAAAACAGGAATGTGAGCACAAATGTAGCTGAGTGGATTTACCCCATCTGATAATACTCTTTTTGTAACTCAGAAGAAGACATAATCATAACTAATGCCTTAATGAAGGCCTCTAGAAATAGGAAAGTTAATTAAAGTCATGTACAGTTGAGATTTGCAAAGTCAGGAATATTTATATTTCATTTATTTATTCATTTTATACTCTATTGGCATTATTTTAATTGACTCAAAGAAGAGCATGTTACTTTCTAGCCACATCACATTATACTCTTTGCTTACAACAATTTGGGGAAATCCCCCAAATCCAAAGGTACGTAGGGGATTGACAGGCTGTTAAAAGGTCAGCACCTGCCTCTGGAACCTAAAGGTAAAAGAAAGTCCTAAAAGCATTCACAATATGTACAATATCCTGTCAAAAATATTCACTTCTTGACTTTTTAAAGATACAGAAAAGCTTCGGCTGTCAGACTTTTTCTATAGTAAGGAAAAGTGGGTCAGCAAATACAAACAGACCTGCAGTACTGGAATTTACTGCCATAACTGGTCTCCAACACACAGTAAAAATAAAATGAGAAATACATATACAGAGCAGACTGAAATTTTACTCTTTTTTTTTACATATGCATACAGAAACATTGTCAGTGAGAAACTGAAGTTAAAAGCAGTTTGAAGATCTGTTTGGTTCCAGAGTCCCCAAGCCAATTTTTCACACGCACACATTTTCCATTATATACATTTTTTTCCTCCCCTATGACAGTCTGGGAGATCCATACTAATAATGGGATGTTGTCTGGATAACTATACAAAAGCAAATCTGGAACTGAATGAACAGAAGCTCAAATACAGAAAGGAAACATACTGAAAAAGTAGAGAGGAACTATGCTTTCTCTGGTCTCACTTACACTCTTTACAGGTGAAACCTGAAATTGAAAGATGATCTCATGGTTCAAGTGATGGACCTGGACTCTGACAACTAAACCTAGCTCTGTTAATTTCTTAGTCAACCTCAAGTTAGTCACTTTATATCTCTGAACGATATAGACGTTGTCCCCTCCTTTTCTGATTAATCTACCTAAATTGTAAATTTTTCAAGACAGACATCTTCTCACATTATAAATATATACAGCAGCTGATACAGAGGTCTCTAATGTAACATCATTAGGTAAAACTTTCCCATTCTTTCCTTTTTTTTCCCAGTTGAAATCACAGAAGCTTGGCCTGTTCTTCTTTTTCAGCCTACTGATGTGTATCTGACTAACAAGTCATCCTTTACTGAACTGCAGACAATGGGAGGAAGTCTCACTCTCTTTATATGTGTGTTCCCAAGAATAATCACCCTCACTGTTAAGAATATAGATGCATGGACTCATAGAACAAGGCTGGAAGGGACCTATGGAAATCATCTGGACCATCTTCCCTGCTCAAAGCAGGGCCAGATTAAAAGTTAGATCAGGTCCCTCTGGCTTTTGTTGAGTCAAATTTTAAATTTCTCGAAAGATTCCACAATCTTCAATTTTTTTGGAGGGGGATCTAAATGCTCAGACCTCAGTCTGGCTTGGATTTTTTCCAAATTTTCTAAGGTGATTTTAAAGTCAACTGACAGCTGACCATAAAGTTGACCCAGCTGACTGTGTGAACTATTTCTGTCTCTCTCCTTCAGTATTTTTTGCTTTTGCAGTGTAAAGTTAATGAAAATTTCATATAAGAAAGTGTTTCCCCAGCCAGAAAGAGTGACCTCAAGTTCCATCCTTATATTCTTAGCCTTGATTCTCATTTTTCATGCTTTTTAAATTAATCATGTTAATTTGTAAAAAGTCAATTGATATAAAGGTAATGGGGTTTTGAGAAAGCTGTTAACAGTAATTTGCTTAATTAACAAATCATGTATAAAATCATGTTCACTATAAACACTGCTGTGGAGCAAATGCAATCCATTAAGATTCATAGGAAGGCATCATGTTCTGCTCTGTCAAAAAGGTTTAACTGCTGACAAGCAGATTTTGAAGCCTGAGAGCTGGAGGACTGCACAGTGCCCTCTTGTACATCCATTAAACTCTCCTGTGTTGTCTGCTATTGGGTCCTAGTCTGCCAATTGCTGTTAGATGCTCTGGTCTGTGCTAAAGTCCTAATAGTTGTAGTGGGACGTGCCATAAGGCATAACATACTTATGAGGATACCCTTTGAAAGTTAGCAGTGACTGTCCTGCTTGTCAGAGGGGGCTAGAAACTGTCAGGAAAGGTGATAAAATTAAACAGCAAGATGTTAAGAGGACATGTTGAAATGGAAGACAGGGCAGAAGAGGAAAATGGAGCACAACATGACTAGCCCCTACAGTCACAGGGCAGAGGAAGAGTGATTATCTTCACACCATTACAGCACATGCAAGGCAGATTTTTTTTGTGGTAAACCATCTGTGCATTGATGATCCACCAGTTCCAACTTGTCTTACTAGGGCCCTTCACAGATGAGGGGCTACACTGTGCTAGGTAAGCAGGACAGATCTCCCTACAAGACAATGATCTGCCAGCCAGGGTAAGGGCTGGTCAAAAGCCAGGGACATATTAAAGATTTTTCATTCACCAGGCCACCGCATCTTCTATTTGCTTTATGCTGATATTTCTTTGATGAAGAGAATGAAGCTCTTCTGATTTATTCCATGAAAGAACTGGCTTTTTCTTTCCCTTTCCTTTTGCATTCAATTCAGTGCAACATTTTGCTGTTATCCTTTATGGCATTGGCCAATCACTACCTTGCAATGGCCACTGTATTTGTACACAGACTTCAGATTTTGTTCTTTTGCCAAATTTGGCCCCAGATTTCCAAGAAGCATCCTTGAAGTGGCAGAGATTTTATCGTTCACTTCTGAATTAAGGCAATGGACAGGATCATCATTCACAGTGATATCAGAACTATGATGCATTAAGACATGAATAGAGATGAATTAAATCATGTTTACTGGAGGGCACTTTGTAACAAAGACAAAGGCGAGGAAAATCCAGTTTTGACTCGTGTTTTGACACAAAATTAGGCAGTTCCCACAAATACTATTCCTAACTAACCATCGGGGACTTCTTAAAGATGTCTGCAAATATATAATAAATGACTTATAATAAACTATTTATAGCATCATGATAGCTGTGATGGCAAATATAAAAATTGCCTCTCTTTTTTGCTTAAAAAAAAATTCAATCTTAAGACTCCTGGGATTGCTGTCCTATCATAACAAGCACTCCAGAGCATCCTTGTTTATTCCATTTGGACCTAGTTTGCACTGGTTAGGAAGGCAATGGTTCATAATCAGTTATATCAAGTGCAGAAGGCACTTTGACTAATTGGGATCATTCACCAATCAAGATTATTCTGGTCTGCAAGGAGGATGTGCATGCTGCTCTGTATTAAATGCACTTGTTTTTAGGTGTTAGCAGCTGTTCATGTTCATTTACATTCACCAAACAGCAAGGAGCTGTGGGGAAGACTTTTTCCACATCAGCTTTGAGAAATAAAAAGCTTCTGATATTAACTGGACATCATTTATTACAGCCTATGTAACAGCATTCAAGGTCATGGACACATTCCAGCAAAAGATTGCTGCTGGCCAGTTTGCCAGCTTGGATATTCCTGAATATTGTTATTGTTTCTGAAACTTTAAATCTAATGTGGAATAAGAGCGTTTGGAAAGAATCCAGACTCTCCTTGAGATGAGCATGTCAGAGACTGCCCTCTTCACAATTTGAAGTCTTTCTGCATATGCTGTATCAGCCACCGTTAGCCTGTTTTCTGAGTCAATCCCTCTGGTACAACATACTTGAAGCCAAGAGAGGATGAAGGCAGGGTTCTTGAAATCTGGGACCCTTGCCTAGAAAAACCATGGATGCAACTCAGCCAAAGTCATAATGTTGGACAAGCATTCACTACACATCTGGTTTCTGCCTGCCAGCCATCTGTTAAGCGGATTGGGTGTTGGCCGGAAAACCCCAATCATCAAGAGAGAAACAAAGAGCTGTGAATTGGGAAAAGACAAGTGAGAAGTGAAAAGGCAATAAAAAAGGAAAGAGGTGAATGATAGAAAGTTTATGAAGAGGACACTGACATTTGCCAGATCTTTCCTAGTTAACTCTTATCCTTAAAAGGCCAATAGAGTTCAAAGTTGTTCTCCCAGGAAATAGAGAGACTTTGAAAAGAAAACATTAACAGCAAAGGAAACACTGCTGAGAGAAACAGTAGTGACTGTGTGATAGAATATGACAAGAAACACTTAACAATACATATTATCCCTTCAGACTTTCTGCTGTACTGTGTATAGCATTACTTTAGAAAAGTTTTATAGAACAAAATCTTGCCCAAGATAAAAAAAAAGTATGTGTACGTGTGCTTGTGTGTGTGTATATATGTATAAATATATATTTATCACCCTGCAGCTTCAGTGAAACTGTCTTGAGTTACACGGGCCAAGAAGCTGGCCTCCTAAGATGAAAGGGACATAAAATATAGCCATATTGCAGGGGGAAATGAATATCAATATATAGCTTCCACATGATACTAGTATCATTGATTTTTGACAACAGTCCATGTATGAATGAGCTATAGTTAATAGCATAGGAAGTTACAACACTCCCTGTTGTAAGCACTGCCTATTTGTTACCACACTCCACTACCGAGGGAGAGGAATCTTCGGTTGCGGACTTCCATGAAACTCAATCACAGTGCTCTATGTGCCATGTCGCAGTAATTGTTCGGCGAATGATTACAGTCTGTGTGTGTAGAAGCAATGCAAGTCTGCCTAAAATTTAGATAAAATACTGGAGAAATCCTGCTACTTTTCATTATTCAGTGAATGTTACTCATAGATTGTAAGGTCAGAAGGAACCACTGTGGTCATCTAACCTGATCTTTCTTAAAACACAGTCACAAAACTACCCTGAATTAATTTTTGCTTGAATTAATTTCTGCCATGAAAAAGAGATATCTGATTTTGATTTTTAAAAACTGCTCTCGAGGAAGATCAGCTATTATTCTAGAGTTAATTACTTTCATTACTCAAAAAAGAAGCCTCTTCTTAATTTAAATTTGTCTAACTTTGATGTCCAGTCCATAGATCTTGTATCTTTGATAGATGGAAAATTCCATTAATATTTATGTGCATGCACATGCACTTATGTGCACATACATATATCTGGTAGCTCTTGATATGAATCCACATCATCCTTTGTTGCCCTTTTATAAGTCAAAATCCTTCACTATTTGTTGATTATTTAAACAATAAATGCTGCTAATCTGTTTCCTCTGTTGGTGGATGATGCCCACTCTCTGTTAAACAATGAAATAACATCAAAGTAATAAAAAGTAATTCATAATTTGACTAAAATAATTCAGAATTATTCTAGATTCTTGACATATAGCACAGTGGAACACTGTGGTTTATTTTGGTTTTGTTTAAACCAACTTCATATTTTGTGTGATTCCAGTTGTATCACACACAAATAAATCCATGTCAACATTTAGGTAACTGACTATGGGATTAAAAATAAATGTACATAAAAATAAATGTACATAAAGCCATTCTCTTAAGATATTGTCTCCATTTGTCTCTCACTGTGCTAATCCCAGTTTAACTTCTTGAAGTGGACTCAAGATATCAGAAAAACACAAGTGTATCTTTACTTAATTTGTTAATACTGTTCAGACATTGGTCCTATGACCCTTTCTGAGTCAGGACGCTCAGTGATGTCAGGATGGGGTGTGTGAAAAACTTTTCAAAGAACAGACTAAATGCACAACAGAAATAGGTCTGAGGTAAGATGGCCCAAAGACAGGGGAGTAATTACTCCTTTTCCTGACACATTCATTCTCTGGAGTAACAATATTAACACATATGAGGAGTTCACCATTATAAACGTAGCCTACATGTTTGATTTTAAAAACTTCTTTCAAGATCCTTTGTTATTTTAGACCATGTGGTCTTTGAATTTACCCTGATGACTTTTAACTGTTTCAGGAATGTAAAAATGGACCAAACTGTACCACTCAGAGCTGTACTTCAATCTCAATTTCTGTCCTACTAAACAAAGACATCACCTCTGCCAGACCATCCCTGGTTTCATTTATTTTCTCTTCCAGCCCAGGAAGGTCTGCTGCCATGTTATAGGGGCTCTTGGTCCACTGAGGCCTCGACTCATTCATTCTCCACTCCCCTGCGTGTGCAGGGAGCGATGGCCTACCCAGATTTGCTCACCCTTCACCCTGCGTGTTACTCAGTGACCGTATGCCATTTAGGCAGGTGAGCAGCAAAGATGAAAAGCTGGTCTTCATTTGGTCAGGGTCTGTATCTTTGTGTTATACAGACCTCATGCCCCTAGGAAACTTTCCCATATATCCTCTGTGGATTCTTCATTAAAGCATTTTTAGGACTTGATTAATTTGTTAATGGGACAGAGTTATTTTATGACTCCATGTTAATATATCCTAAGTAGGCTAAACATTAATGAACTTGAATCTGACAGTAAAACTTTAAGAGAGACAGTACCAGCTGAATTCCCCCTCCTTCAGATGCTGTATAATGACTAAATGCTTCTCTGTTCATTTTGCGTAAATGAAGGAGGTGGGAAGCTAAGCCTTTGGCAATTTAATATTTTGTGTATTGTATTGAATTTAGGATTAACTAACTCTGATTAAACAAGACCTTACAAGTACACCAACAATCTGCAATTAACGTGCAGTTGGTAAACACCTAGAACCAGAATTTCTGTTTCTGACACCACAAGAAACATGTATAAATATTTCTTATACTTCTTCCTACAATATCTAGTAGTCAAAATCATGAAACTTGGTGGATTATAAGCACTTTTGATCCATCCTGAGATGCAATAGGCAAAAAAAGGATATTTTAAACAAAGGTTTCGAGCGTAGATGTCCGATGGGTTACACCGCAGGGTCCTCGCTAAACCATGGCACTGAGCAGAACTGTAGAGGGGGTAGAGAGACCATTCACAGTTAACTTTCCTGAGCACCACTAGCTTCAGGATGAAGGGCCTAAACTTGGAAACCAAAACATCAGAAAAAGAGAGGGTCGTGTAAGGAGAATGCAAAACAGCTTTGTTCAGTTCCCTTGGCTTAAACAGAAAAGTCTTTTCTAGAGACTCACATGGGATAAAATTATGGGCATGGTCACTCAGGACTGCTGAAGCAGAGCCCTTCTATCCCCCTCTCGGGAGAAATCAAAGCCTGGTCACAAACACGGCTGCACCAAAGTGGGTGCTGCTACACTGCTGCCAGTGCCCTGTAGTGCTTTTCTGCCTGCAGGTGCCATCACAGTGTCACTTTGAATCCCAAAGTGCTTCACATCCAGCCTTCCAGTTGTGTGGCTTGCATGTGGCAGGCCTGCTCGCGCAGCCTCCCCCACCGCCACTCTGCCAGCTGAAAGAATTACTGACCCTCACCTGCCTCCAGCTGCGCTTTTCTCTTCTCGCCTCTGCCTGCTGAGCCACTCATGTGAATGCTTCAAACTTATTTTGGGCAAAAATAACTCAGGTTAGCATACCAAGGACCTGCTACTTAACCTGTTGTAGAAAATTTAGATCATTTTGACTTAAATGGGTGAAGGAGCAATTCTTACGAGCAGCTGAGCTTTCTGGTCAGAGAAGATTTTTACGTTGGGTAGAAGTTTTAAGTAATCTTTTCAAGTTTTCTAGTCCTGTTGATACCTAATGACACTGTCCATGTACCCTTCTTGGCTACATGCAAAACAGACACAAAGCAAGCACTGTAAAGTCCTGCAAGGAAGCCAACAGCAGTAAGCCCTGACAATAAACTGATTTTCCTTTTTTGAGCATCACACTCCTTTCCTCTAAAGACTCCGCTTTGCTATGGAGAGTCTGAGTTACCAGGAATGCTGATGTTTCTCCCAGCCAGACTCCTATTCTTTGAAAAACTTTTTTTTCCCCTTCAAAAGCATTAAAACCATGTGCACATTTATGTGTGGAACGAATAGCCTCATACTGACATTTAAATTCACTTATTGGTGTCTTTCCTATCCCACTCGGGAGTCAGTGGGAATTCTGGGCATTCACCACAATATAGGAGGTGCCTTACATCAGATTCTCATTTCCGACTCATAAGCCGTATTTTCCTGAAGTTAAAATGGTGGTGATATGGGCCTCTCTTTAGAAGATATTTGATTATAAATCAGAGTTATGAAGGTGGATAAGACTAGAAAAGGTTTATTCTGTGCCTCCCTTGGGATCAAAACTAGTTGGAAAATTCCTCTTATTTTTCTTTCAGTTTTTATTTATAATAGTTTAGGTCTTGGGTTTTTTTTCAGTTCTCATTTTAATTTTAAGTAGAATGTCGGGTAGAAAAATCAGCAGTTTCTTGATTAGATGAATTTGGGCTCTCTTGAAAACTATTTTCCATGAAAGAAATCCTCAGTATTCTGCAAAATTAACTTAATACTTTACTTAAGGGTGATTTTACTAAAAGGTTATTTTTCTTTTTCTATTCGTACTTTTTGGAGGAAAACAGACAGTGTTTTTTTACCAAAAATGAACTTTTTTTACCAGGATGAAATCTCTTTTCGTTTTTTCCTATTTTTTTCTCCAGTGTTCCCTAAGGGAGCTGATCCCTCAGCATGGCAGTGTTAGACAGAGTGAAGGTTAAATAAGGGCTGCACTGCAGTGTATTTAGTTGCTTTGAAGCATTCAATCTCAACTTTAAAGTTATTTTAACAGGTTTTTTGCTTTTCATTCCTTTTGAACCTACAGCCTGTGACTATATAAACCATCACACCAATTGCATAAAGTTATGTAGTGGAAAGACCTAAAATGAGTTCCACTGAAAATTTTAAAAGCTCTTATTGCTTCTGCATACGTTACTTAGCCTTGAGAAAAAAAATCATCTATCAATATAAAAGTACCATGAAAGGCACATAGCATTTCTTCTTTCTTTGGTTCATAAAGCCAAGTTTTCAGGCCCAGTTCTTACTGCTTTTCCAACATGATATATTTGGAGTAACTCCACTTGAATCATTGGGATTATTCTGGTGTAAAACCTGTATCTGTGAAAGGGGAATCACAGCTCCTAAGAACTTACTATAGCGTGAATGTTAAACATGAATCTATTGCATAAGAATGGTGATAGGCCTTTACATTTTTTGTTTTAGTATTCCACATGGCAAAATAAATAAATCAAAATCTTGCATAGTTTCCACTTCTGCTAAAATATTATCTTCAGTCGTTAAGAGTTTTTCAGTCGTTTGGTGTAAATCTGGAGTACAGTGAATAACGACACTGAAATCAATCTGTCATGAAATCAGTGGAAACACTCAAGATTTACGTTTGTGAAACTGGGATCACTATATGGTATAGCCGAGTGTCTTCATACGCAGAACAGCTAGACCAGCAACACATCGGCATAGCTTTACAACCAGACAGACCTCCAAATCTGCCTCATCAAAGAACCTGAACTCCATACTTGATAAAATTTAAAAGAGAAGTTTTCCAGTTACCACGCCTGATTCTACAGATTTACATTAAATAAAATCAGTCATGGAAGTGGAAATGTTTAATCACCAGTATTCATGCTCTACATACTTGCCTGAATGGAAGTGCATGTTAGCAACTCCAGATGCACTAGCCATACAGGAATTATGAAATGGATACAACTCATCTTCCGTTCTCACTATTGGTTGGGAATTTTTAACCTGTCACCACTGTTTTGGTGTGTGTGTGGGAGACCAATGTTTTGAGCATAATTCTCCTCTCAGCTCAACTGCTTAGCACTATTATTATTCCACTAAATTAATGGCACAATGTTAACCCTTGAACCCTTGTGGCATGAGCAAGGGAAACATCAGGCCTGATATTCTCTGGAAGCAGAGCATCCCATTTTTCACTTGGCCTAAACCAAATTCAGAGATATCCCCCAAACAGGCACAGGAGTAGGTGGGAGATCTGTGTCAGGTGGTGGCAGGCCCATATTAATTTACTAGCTCTTTGCTTGGCTTTGTATTCTCAGGACATCCCTTTATCTTCATTGTTTCCAAAATCAAGCATATATGAAAGATGTGTGTAATCAGAGCTTTGTAGTCAGCAAGCTGAACAGAACTGATATTGGACAAGCACAGTTCAGTTGGCAATAGTCAGAGATATAGCAGTAAAACAGTGTTTTTAATGATACAGCCTGCTTCTGTCACAAGGGATGGTTTTCTTATACTGGTACAAAGCACAGTTTACTGGTTTACATAGCTTAGCTGGACAGTTTGCCTTTCCGGTTCACAACCAAGCCTTTATCATGGAGTGTGTTTACAGCTGACATAGCTTATAGATAGTATTCAGAGAAGAGTAGATTAATAGACAAGTTTTTGGTTATTGTGAATCTTTTTTTTATGAGTCCTACCCTAATGTCATTAAAAATAATAAAAGGATTGTCTTCAAAATATACACATGATTTTACGGGCCTTCAGAATAACAAAGTTTCCCATGCATGGTCTATCTCCAGAATATCCATAGATTTTGTTGTCACTCCTCATGCTCGACATTTACCATGTTGCAGTGTCTGGGTTTTGGCAGACTTTCCTTGGTCTTTCCAGTATGCTCTCACAGTCAAGGATCTTTGCCACTTGCCCTTTCACAGATATGGATCTCAAAGTCCAAGGCAAGTGAGGAGGTCTCCAGACATCCCACTACATTAAGTATACTCCCTCACAGAGCTCCACTACAGGGAAGCAGAGAGAAGGAAGGGAGGAAAAGGACAGGAAGAACTATGAGTTCACAGTTTGCTGCCTCAAGGATATATGATACTTGAAGATTTTGTAGAGTTCCAGAAACAACAACTTTAGACTTTAGCCAGTATAAAAAACAGGTAGGCTTGGAAAGAATAATTAGAAAATATCCACACTTCTAAGTATTCTTTGGGCTTCTGACAGAGAGCTTTCAGGAGCTTAGTGCTTCCCCTTTCCATATCTTTTCCATAGGACACAGACTATCTAATCTCTTATCATTCAGTCTCTGACAAAAGATTCTGTTTCATAAATCATTCTCCCATTTGTCAGGTTATGACTTTCTCATAACCCTCAGCATGATTTAAATTCTCCATGAAGAGATCCATTTCTTAAATACTACCCCTGAAATCATGGAACAATTTAGGTGAAAAGAGATCCCTCAGGATTATTTAGTCCAACTGCCTGCTCAATGCAGGGCTAACTTAGATCAGGTTGCTCAGGGCCTTGATCAGTTGACTTCTGAGTATCACCAAAGATGGAGCCCTCAGAGACCTCCGGGCAGCTCTTTCAGTGCTTGACCACCCTCACTGTGAATTTGTTTGCTTTATACTGGATTGGAATTTTCCTTATTGCAACTTGTGACCCTTGCCTCTTCCTTTCGCTGTGCCCCTCTGAGAGCAGTCTGGCTCTATCTTCTCTACAGGTCCTTCTTAGGCAGAAAGCAATTTGATTCCCCTCTCTCAGCCTTCTTTTTCATAGGTTTAACAAACCCAGACCCCTCAGCCTCTCCTTATACATCAGGTGTTCCCATCTCCAAACCAGTTTAATCTTCTGTTGGACTCCCTCCTATTTGCTGATATCTCTCTTGTGCTGCAGAGGCTAGTTCAGATTAAAAAAAAAAAAAAAGGAAGAAAAAAAAAAGAAGAACCTGCCTCCTGACTTTGGCAACCAACTGGTATTTATCCAATGGCATCCAAATGGACGATAAACAGATTTTAACAATTGTCTGCGGTCAGCCTTGTGCCAGATACAAAACTGCCTCGTGCCAGTCTCTATGCACTGTGTCTCGCGACAGACAGCAGAGAAGCTAAGCAAGCTCTGCTTTCAAAGTGCAGTTTGGCAGTCAGTCAGGTACCGAGTGCCCAGTACCAACAGGAATTTGTAAGCTGTGCATTCACAGAATCCCCACATCATCACAGACTTATATCAGACTAACTTTATAGCTTTCCTTGATCTAAGATTCATTCACCAAAGATTCATTATTTGAGCACTCATTGCATCTAATTCAAAATCTGGATTTCGTGAGAAAAGAATGGATTTTTTTCCCTAATAAAAGCGTGTTAATCATTAAAAGCAGTAATGAATATTTAATTCCTGAATTTCCTCTCTGAATACATGGTAAGAAGACAAAGAAGAAATATTCTCATGGAAATCTTAAGAATAAACAGAGTACATAAAACATACATAGTCCTAGCCTTTATCTTTTTCTTTCTGGGGTTTTCTTTTCTTTTCTTTTCTTTTTTTTCTGCTAAATTTCTCTTTTTCCCTTGGGATACACAAGATGGTAAGAGTGCTTGTGTAATATGGCAGATCAAAGTAACCTGTATGTAATGCTTTATATTTCCTTATATTAAATGTGTGTAGTGCATAACAAATAGTAACTTTAGCCTAGATCCAGCATATTTCCAGTTAGAGAAACCTTTTATCTGTTCTCTTCTTTCCCAGAATGACTGAGTTTGACACTCAAGGCTCTGGTAGTTTTACTCTTTCTCTTCTGTTTTTATGCAGGCTGAATACACGTTACAACTTGCACACTGATAAAGCAGACTTATTTTCAGCCTGGTTTGAAAGCATTATTTCATCCCAAATATTGTATTTCCCAGTTAGCAGAGATTCTAGAGTGGCTTTGAAAAGTTAAGCTACTAGATGTAACTCTTGCAATTGCCGAGCATATACAGCAGATTCACAAGTATCCAAAATGATTCATGAAAACAGGGAACAAGAAGGGGAAAATCTGTCTCTTGAAAGTGAAGACAGATTTGAATATAGAAAACACAGAAAAAGAAATCTAAAGTGTCTTTCCAAGTTAACAGAGCATGGCATATTACAGAGCTGAGGCTCTGACTCAGAGCTTCACAGTATATCTAATTTAATAGCATCTTAGACAGCTTCTGTTGTGATATTAAAATGGGCTTCATTGAGCATACATAAAATATTGCCTTTATTTTTTTTTCTATGTGGGACTCTAATGAATTTATTTGCTACTAATTTCAACAGATCATATAAACTGTGACTGGTGCAAAGAGGCCTGTAAGAAAGCTTTCCTAAGTTCCCTTGATGACATCCCGGAAAAGCATTCCTGCACAAAATGTGTGCAGAGTGTTCAGCCAAAGGCTACTCAACAGGTCACAAACTTTGATACCTGAATTTTGACAGTCAGCTGACCATTTAGCAATGGTGTCACATACTCACATACTACCTAGCACAGAGGAGAAGATAGCAGCAGTGGAGTCGGGGAGGGAAATGACTCAACGTGCAAAGTGTGAAACTTTCCAAGCAGTGAAATAGTTTTGCTCCAGAGAGTGAAGCCAAAGGAATGCCACAAATAAGCTTTGTGAAGCACCTGAGCCTGAGCATTGTGGGTCTGGGAGGAAAGGAGCACAAGACTCCAGCAAACTAAAGCAAGTGAAAAAGAGGAAGCAATAGATGGAGATTTATATTCTCCTTTCTTAAGCAATCTTTCAAAGGCACTCTGGCTTTTGCAGCTGTTTCCTTGTATTTAACAGCTTGGTCCATGCCTTCCACATGGTCCATGGTAGAAGATCATGCTCAGGGGGGTCTTCTGCAGAGCCCCAGCCTCCTGTGATGAAGTATCCCTTAATACATCTACCTTGTAATGCAGTCTCTAGTAGATCCTGTTGATCTTTCTCTATCTTTTCACAGGAATCTCCAGAGACAAGGACTTGTCCCTTCTACAAATCTGTGAACCGTTTAATACATTGTGAGAAAGACCATTCCCTGTATGGTGATGTCTATATTTTAATAAAAGTGTTCCTTGTTTTGTAGTGCTCTAGTACAGCCCCAAGTGCTGTAGTATTTAAAACAATATCCCATATATAAGCCAGAGCAACTGCACCTGTATGGATTGTTTTTAACTGTCATTGGTTACAACACCTCCCCCATCCCCAAAAAGAAACACATTTAAAAGCTAATCGGACAACCAAATGAAAAGCAAGCAAAAAGCCGGAGAATTCTTCACATCATTTTTCTCCTGTAGGATTACTCACTATGTCTCTCATAGAAAATGAAATCTTAAAGAGAACATGAAGTGATGAAACGAACCCCATGCCTAGGGAATTGGAAGCTGCAAACTTAAATGGATTGCCAAAGATTTTAAGAACAGTTTATAAAACAAAAGAACCATTTCCACACAGTATGGAAAGCAAAAGCAACCCACACCCAGTTTCTGCTGCCAAGAGTAAAAGGCCACAGGAGGTTGTTTCTGAGGTGTTATTTATACTGAATTTTAAAATGGTCTGAGGGGACAGAGGGTTAAGCTATCAATTATGTAATTGTAAACGAAAAACCTTTGGGAAGAGAAGCAGAAAATTGTACACTTAGAGAACGAGCAAGACATTTAAGAGAGGTTCAAGGTTAACTCCTTTCCTCCGCTCCTCTGGATTCTGTTAGAGTTCACATCACGGTACAAAGCCCAGGAAACTATTCTGTAGCAAGAGGAAAGCAATTCCTAAAATTGTGATTTGCTCAGCACCTGAAGGGAAGCTGCAGGAGCTGTTACAGAAGGAAGCAAAGGACAAATGCAGCCTCTCGCCCACTGAGACGAGGTTGTAGCCACTCCAGTTCAAATGCCACACACTTTCATTAAGGCGATTGTAAGGCATGCTGTTAATGTTCCTCTGCCTACCAGCTACTGCCTTGCTGCCAGCACTGCTGGAAATGGGAGAACAGGCACAGCTAGTGTGCAAATGGGAAATCTGATAGGAAGTGAAACCAGAAAATGATCTGTGAGTGTGTCTGTGCAAGTGGAAGAGAAAAAGACAGAGGGAGAGATGCTGGGTTCCTTAACATACACTGTAGAGCAGAATGAGACAGTTATTCCATCTCAAAGGCTAAGGCAAATCCATGCGAAAATCTTTCTTTCGGATGAATCTTGTGCCTGCTGCAAATGCTCAGAGTCCACAAGCAGGAAGCAGTGAGATTAATTGCAAGGCTCTATCCTGCCTTTTCCCCATTTTGTTTTCTGATCACCACCCCAAAACCAAAGATACACCTTTTCAGCGTGAAGCCCACTTAGTGGCCTGGGCACCTTAGTCGTATTTACCTGAAGCTTCCCAGTTGCTTAAATCCTGCTTCAGGACATGTCCAGAAGTGCCCCAGTTCAGCCAGGGCTGAGCAGCTGTGTGCTGGGGCAGCAGCCACCTGGCTGAGTAGGGGGCTCAGCCCATCTCCTGCCCATCTCCTTCCTTCCCATCTCCTGCCCATCTCTGCCCTTCCTTGCTTCCTTAGCCAAGCTACAGGGGAAAAGTAGGGTCCTACTTTGCCATTTCCATCAGGAAGGTCTGAGACCTTATCAAAGCAGCCTTCTGCCTCATCCCAACTCAGAGCTCAGAAAATTCTTCCACAGGCATTGTATCAGGCCCTCCCCAGTGGGAATAAACTGCCCATACTCTCAGGAGATTTGGGAAGGTGCTTCCTTTTCCTGCAAGACAACAGGCTCCCCAGTCAGGGCAGAGAGGATTTGGGGCTGTGATATACGGAGAGAGGGATGAGGAGAGATTTTTTCCCTGAGGATCTCTTTTGGGGTTTGGGAGTTCAAGTGCTAGGAGGTAGCAAAGAGGATCATCTGGGGTTCAGATGACAATTTCATAGCCTGCACAAGGTGATCCAACATGTTACGGCAGCAGGCAGGTGTTGGATTCATTGGCTTTCAGCAGGAATATGTTCTCACTGTGCTTGTTTTTAAACTATAACACAAGAGGGTCATAGATCATGGAAAGGTGTGTTTGTCCTCCTGCATCTTCTGTAAACTACTTAACATTCTTTTGGGTTATGTCTACATAATAATAGAGAATAAAAATAACAGGCCTCACACACACACACACACACACACACACACACACACACAAATGATTACTTCAAGAAATACTCAGAGGGAACCAATGAGCGCAAGTTCAAAGCAAATACACATTTTTCCCTCTGGTTGATTGATTTTTTTTCCCCCCTGTTGAAGAATCTGTGTAGTAGAGAAGACACACATTTTTAATTGAAATCAATGGACTAGGATTTTGAGCCACATTGCCTGACCCAGAACTCAGTGAAGTCAATGGCAATTGACTCCAGTGAGCTTTGGATGAAATCCATGCAGCTGAAAGTGATGACTTGTACTTTCAGATGCAGTCAATGCATGTGTTTTTTAAAATGCATTACTATTATTTTCTTGCTTACGCCTCTTTAAAATGTTATATGTTCACCATGGCATTGTGTAATGCATAGATATCTTGGTACTAAGAACATGGTCCTACATTCTAGTAACTAAATTACTATTTTTTCCATATAAACAAGTCTGATGAAACCAAATATTAATAATAAAAAATGAATGCTGGTTTCTTTATTTTCACATTCTAAAAAGATGCTTGTTTTCTTGAAAAGTTCTGTTTCATTGAACGTATATTTAATCATAGCTAATTCCAGTTGTGTCATTTTAATTTAATGTTTACATTTGCATAAGGTATTCCTAAGCAGATAGATACACAAGAAACACATTCTGTATCTTGACCCCTTGATAATCTGTACCAGTATATGCCACTGTAGACTAATTGGAGTTCCTTCCCATGGGGACAGTGCATTCCTCACGTGTTGGCAAAGCACAGAGTCAGGATTTGTCGATGTACTCACCTAGTCTCAGGAGCATTAGGAAGCACTCCTAAGTGCTATACCTTAGACATAGCCATAAAATCTTATTTGCCCTCAGGCTTGGATCAGAGCCCATGGTGCTACATGCTGTAAACACAGAGGGTAAGCTGGCCTCTACACCAAGGAGCTTACAGTCTAAGTTCAAGTCACCAGAACAGACATATACAGCTGGTCCCAAGCATGCCAACCTATTGTGACCCTGTCACAAAACAGAGTTTTAAGCAGGGATTTGAAGGGAGATAATGCAGGGATCTTGTGCAAGTTTCCCTGCACTGTCTGTTCATCTTGCCACTTTGAGAATCTGATCCATTTTGCTTATCAGAAAAGACAAGAAAGGTGTATCCTAAAATGTTGTCTCCTTTTTCTATGTAAAATAATCTTAAATGTCTCATAATTCAGCCAGCTTTTGCACCACATAAGGATTGCTAGTTCTTTAACAAAGAGGATTAACAATGAGTAATTGCAAGGAGTATTAATTAAAACATGTAAAAAGAATACCATTGTTTGAATGGATGGCATCAGGGAAATGCTAAGTATTTTGTCACCCAGTATCAAGGGCTGAAGTGCTGCCTTCTAAAGCTTCTCTGGGAAAATGATAGAATTGCTTTGTATTCTAGCTAGCTAGAGAACAAGGACTGTATCCTTTTGCTCCACAAAGTGTACATGATAAGTGGACAGTGCCAACTAGAGCAGCTGAGCTGACTAAAATTAAATGTGAATTATAATAATTGTCAATAGGAAGTTACTAACAGAATTAGCAGAAGTTGGATTTGCTCCATTTGCCAATGAAGTTTCTTCATCAGATAAACAGGAATTTCAAAACCTCAGTCTTAACATTGATTAAAAGATGTCTGGGCCTTTTTTTTTTTTAGTGAGAAAACAAAATCTTGGCCAAAAATAGACATTCTTTTTATTTTGAAACAGTGTTGTTATAGAAATGGCTAATCCCTTGACCTTCTCAGTAGGAAAAGTTTCCTCATCATACGCACCTACAAAATATACCCAGGGGTTGCATGCATTTTTATATCTGGTGGCAAGGGTCAGATGGGGAATACCCACGTATAAATCATTGTTCCAAGCTGCGGAGCACAGGGATTTTAATGTAGATGTCCTCTCCACTGCAATGAGTGCTCTGACCAGCTAGTGGCATTTTTTTTAAGATTTCTCATGGCCAAAAGAATTGGGTTTAATCGTCTAATTACATGGGAAAGTCTATTGCTGAGCAGTGGTCAATTTAGTGCTAATACGTTGCAATGTCCAGCTACCTCAGTGCAGCTCTGAAAACAAGCCGTTAAAAGTCAGATTGCAAGCTGCAAAATTATGGGAACTTTAGGAACATCTTCCAAGAGACTCATGGAATTATTTTTCCTGGGGTACAGCTGATATGTATCACAAGTGCTCCTGTTCTATTTTAGTACTAATATAATTAATAAATGTAAATTAAAACAGAATGTTAACAGATCAAGAATCATTAACTTATGTCTAACCCTTTGTTCTACCAAAATCTCCTCCTCAAGCTATTATCATTGGGATTAATCAAGCTAGTGTAGGCATGATCAGAGTAAAAATCCACCTTTCATAAATATTTGAATTTCTGTTTTATTTTCTATTGAAAGATTTGAAAGTAGAGATAAATCAACAGTTGTTCTCAGATAACAAGCCCTCCTCCTGCCCTACAAAATAGTCTTTAATAAAGAAGAAGAACAACAAAAATTACGTGTAAGGAATTTACTCAAGTGATAAGGACTGAAATCCTCTGAAGACAAAATGCCAAATGAAAATAATTGTGTTACTGTCTATAAATTGTGTTACTGTCTATAAACAGGGTACGCATATGTAACCCTTCGCAATACCTACTCCACTCCCTTGAAGAACTGCTAAATTGGAGACAGAAACAGGTAGGACTAACAACAGAGAAATCTTCAGCAAAGGGATGACTTATGGATAAGAGCTTGTAAATTCACAGATATATGAGGTTTGTCTTCTTCATCCTACAAGTAGGAAGTAATAATAATTTTGCTTATGTGGCAAAAACGATTTAACAGTCACCAGGAATATGATGTGCACTTATACCAGTCATGAATCTGCCACGCAAACAGGTCCTGTTTGGTTGACTGTGAGCACCAATGGTTGAAAGCTACCTACTCAGTGACAGCTAAGGAAGCTGACAGTTTCAGCCTTTTCGTGGGCTGCATGAATGTGGACATACTCCAGGAAGCACCAACTCACTTTCCCTCAGACCTTTTGACTCAGCCTGAAATAAAGATGGTAGATAACATACCCCCATGAAAACACAGGGCAGTCTCATGGAGGGCTCCCCTTCAAAAATCTGAAAAAGTTTCAATTGCCAATAATACCTAAATAAAATATAGCGCAAAATCTAGGGAAAACATCTTCCTATGGGGGGTAAGGGAATACAATGAAGAATGTGAAATTTTAAAACTTTGTTTGCAGAGATTTTAATATAAATTAGAATGCTTAGACTCCCCCAGGATTTTGCCCTTGTTCACAAGCCATTTTTTTTCAGTATTTTTTTCTCGTAGAAATATATATAACAAGATTTAGATCAGGCTCTTGGTCTAAGATACTACAGCACACTTTGATAAGAAGCGTGCAAGTAAGTTCTGACTTTCCCATTCATAATTGCAACTGCCTGAGTAGGTCCACAAGAAAAAATAACAACTTCTAAAATACTTTAAAATATAATCAATAAAAAAGATCGTGACAGATCTACTTCTAATTAAATTAATTGCTGGGTGAGAAAGATCAAGGTCAAATGCTCAGACTTACTTCTAATAAATTGAAGTGCTCAAAATACCATGTCATTGTATTTCTGTGCACCTCATAATAATAAGCCACCACTGAATATTGATAAAGACCTTGATCCTGAAATACACTTATTCATGCCTCCTTAGGGTCTATAAAGAACTCCTTCCCTGTTACCATGCACAAAATAGGAGGTGTTGCATAAAGCAGTAATTCATGTTGCTATTTACTCATGCCATGGAAATTCTTATTTCTGCACATTCAAGAGATCTGCAGTGCAAGGCAGATTTTATTTAAGGTCACCAGTTGTGCAGCTTGCACAGTGGTCAGGGGAAGCAGTTAAGCTAAGCTTGTTACTTGTGAGAATTAGCTATCTTTTTTATTACTGCTTGTTTACAAGAACTTTTTCCGTTTTCTTTTTTTTTAAACAGCGGCCACTCTCATCAGATTGGATCATTCCCCTAAATAAAACTAACACTTTCACCCATCAGTTAGGGCAGGGGATAAATTACTGTCTTCTGAGAGCTGAATAAGATGATCCTGCTAGTGTCAGAGTGCCTTGGGAAAGTTGAGAAAAAATACCTGTTTGCAGACACTTGTACATAAGCAATAATGACTGGCACTTGATATAGTGCTGGCCATTTATGTAAGACATGAAGCAGTTTAAATTATGAAAAGCTAGCTGCCAATTTTACAAGCAAATAAACTACTGATAATGTGTATGATGTGGCCTCCTGTGTATGATCTAGGAGGATTCAAACTGAAATTTTGTTTTTCCTAAGCTTCTCTGGCCTTCTGATGTCCCAGGTACTTGTATTACCTACTTTATTTGCTTTATTTAATTGTCTAGCTGGTTTTTACTAAGGAAGTTCAGTGGTGCAGATGTTTACAGAAAATGTTTGCAGAGGATTGCAAATCAAATCAAATAAAATCAACTTGCAAGTTCAAACAAATGTGCAGGGTCTCAGTTTTCAGTACATTCCAGGTCACAGTGCAAGTGACAATTCTCCATTAAAAAAATTTGCCAAGATACAAACATTCAAGCCCAGCTGAAGGGAGTAAACACTCCTGTGATTCCTGAGTGAGGAATCATCTTCCCAGTGCTTGGGAGACCAAACAGGCAGTGTGGCCTTGTTTTGAATATTTACACAAGCTACTGAATAAGATCAGTTAAGAAAATTCTGTCTACATATATCTTCCCTGATATTTGACTGAGTATTTTCCAAGAATTTTTTGTTTTCCTGGGTATCAGAGAATCAACAGAATATCAACATCTGAGTCATTGATCAGCCTCAACTGGGCACTCCAGGTCCTGTGATATCGTAGCCAAATGAAAGATTAAAGTTTCTCATAAAGTCAAGATAAGGAAGAAGAAAGCCTTTAGGAAAGAGAGTGCGAGTGATGTGGAACTACCACTCCCATAAGCCGCTGGAGTAGCACAGCATAATATGAAGATCATTATCACTGTGAAATGAAGCAAACCATTCTGACGTTTCCAAACTCCACTTTTTCATGTAACTTTCTATCCCTACAAAAAATTTTGCTATTTCATTTTTCTTTTTCCTGACTCAGGACCAAGTGTCAAAATATCAATCTCTTGTGAGACAGAAATTCCATTTTATATTAGCTTTCTTACTAAGAGTGACATCTCATTTTCTCATTTGAAGTATCTCTATTTTTACCTTCTCCCATTCAGCCTCTGAGGAAGAAGAATATATGTTAGAGCACAGAATCATTCAGGGATCGCTGCTTCTATTTTATATTCTCAGTTCACAGGTAGCAGTTCAGATTTAAAAGGCTCAGTCTGCTTCTCTCCATAAATTCTGCTTTAGCTGGCTACATTAGGAGGCACGAGGTATCCACTTTGCTGCCAGAAAGGTTCGCTACTTTGTGCTGAGGCCGATAAGTTTAGTCCTGCAAAGCCCACTCCTGGGGTTTTTCCTTAGGAAAATGTAGTGAAAAAGGACAGCACAGAGATCTTAAAACACTTAAGTATCACTGAGAATCTAACAATGGTCTTTAAGCTGTGTGGTCGGTGCCTTTCAGAGTACATATTTTGATAAGTTTATATCCTACTGGAACTCACTGGACACATGTTTTAATTTTAACTATATCATTTTGCACTATCAGTAACACTGAGCTGGGGAGCAAACTCTGCTTTGGTGCAAAAGGAATATCCACTTGCATCTCAAATTCAGGTATTTCAAAGTTAAACCTTTCCAGTTGTAGAACAAACAGGTATGGCATAAGGTGCAAATTATAAACCACGCTCCCAAATAAAAAGAGAATGGATCCCTTGGCTACACAGAAGCATGTCCTTGGATTATTATCATTTACATTTTGGGAGTATATTGAGGATGAGAATGTAAATCAGGTGGAGCCAAGCTGCCCAATCTACAGAATAAGAAGTTTCTCTCTTTCTAAAGAGATAATATTCTCAACACAGTAAAGTGTGAAGGGGAAACAGATGTACAGAGAGAAGTCATTTTCTTATGATCTGCCAGCAGCTCTGTGGCCAAGCCAGGCCAAGTCAGGACCTTCCATCTCTCAGATGCAAATTGTTATTCAGGGAGAAGTGCTGCCTGTTAAAGCAGTATAAGAAAACATTCCAGGAGAAGATCAGATGGTTCTTGGAAGAGGGAAAAAGCAGGAGTTGTGAATAAAATCAGTAGCTTTGTGAGCAGCAGAAAGAATGAAACTTACCTTCCTATGGATTTACACCATGAGGTTGAGTAATGTGCGTTCTCAGATGTCTAATAAGCAATAGGCTCATGCTACAGCATCTCTCTCATGGGAGGATATTAAATCGGTCTCTTGCTTTTACCTTTCTATTTTCAGACTGTAGAAAGTGATTTCCTTGAGACCTCTGTCCCTCTGTCAAAAATGTGGTTGAAATTGCCCAGCCAGTTCAACATTATGGTAGGACAGGGACAAAATCCAACATTTAGACAGTCATACACATATTGTTGCACACACACTCATGCATGAAGTGTGATCAAAGAAGCCATATTTCGTTAGGAAAACAGGCTAAAAATAAATGTAATGCTACTTTTCTGACAGCCATTTGGAGCTTGGCAGGACAGATTGTTTTATTCTATAGCATTTCATATAAAAAAAAGTAAGTTACAATGTTGCTTCCTATACATCACGAAGAAAATGAATTTGGCCTCTAGGGTTTCTTGGTATTAATCTCCATCAAGCACCCCTGCCAGCACTCCCCCAGAGGCCATGATCCTGCAGAAGAACGTACGCCCATTAGCAGCCCTATAGATTTCCACTGTCACAGGCTTAAAGTGCAGCATTCCTGAGAGATCACTCTTGTGGTAAGTTCAATCTTTAAGAAAACACTGAGAAGGCAGTTCCAGGCAATGTGCATCACCAGGATATTTTAATGAAATGCATCCAGCCTGCTTAGTCTACTCCGGGGCAACCTCACACCAGGGGGAAAAGTGTTGGGGTCAGTAAAGTTACACCAGGATGGATTTACCTCATGCCTGTATCTACAAAATGTCTCAGTAGTGCACTCTTACAAGCACAGCATTTGCCATGCTAATATGGGAAACAGAGCACAATGACAGAGAACTGAGTCTGGCTTTGAGGCCTTGTGTAAAGTCACAGATATAATAAAAGAATCAGAAAACATATATAACCAGTTTCTGCTGTACTAGGTAATAACTGTCATTCAGGTGGGTGGGCTTTTCCCCCAGGTTAATTATACTTCTGAGTTGATCTAAAAAACCCTATAGGTTTATAAGGAAAAAGCTTTGGTGGGATTATTTTCAGAGTGATCAAGGTCTTCTGAAAGCCTAAGAAGTGAAGTATGACACAAGCAAAAATATTGTAAGCTGGCTGTTGCAATTATAAATAATGCAAATCAGGTACTTTTGAACTCCTAATTCCTATGATACTCCTAATTCCTATGATACTAAGCAATATTATAGCCATGTGTGGCTATTCAATTGTGCATTTTTTCAAGTATCTCAGCTGTTTTCATAGAACATATACACTAGACCAGACTAGACTCCAACTTTTGCTGGCCAACAAAAAAGAGTATTGAAGAAAAAACAGTGCAGAGGATATTGCACTTTGCTTACTCTGTCAGCTTGGAGTATAACAGTGCAGCTGTGGCTGAGATAAAGTCAGAGGGTCTCTAAGACAAAATGTTGCCAGAGAGGGACTGAATAGGAGCCTTTCAAGTCATATTTTAAGGTCACTTTGACCCAGAAAGGGGGTTAAGTCTCTTTCTTCTTCCACTTCTCCAGCATCTATTTGTTCCATACGAGTGACTCTTTTAAGCTTTGCTTCCATCAATTAGGCAGGCAATGCTTTCTCTGTAACAGATCCTCAAAGAGTTTGGACATATAACAACAGCACTCATTTATTGATTGCTTTGATCAGATACCAGGCAGGAAGGAAGAAAACCTCAACATACACATCAATAAACAACCTGGAGCCTCTAAAGCCATATTGAGAGAGCCTGAGAACTAACAATGAGACTGAGACTCTCGGAAAGAAAACCGATGACAGAGGATCAATACCCTTGTGGTAAAGATGCTGAAGTAAGAGGAGTGTTGAGCTGTTGTGAAAAGAACTCTTTGGCCTACATTAAAATGGGGAGACAACGAATGAAATTGTTCAGTTGCAAGGAATGGGGGAGACCATCTCCCTATCACCAAATGACTATAGAGGAAACTTCAGGTGAGAAGGCCTCACACAAGGCTCTCAAGATATACAGGCTGAATCCAGGCACAGATTTGGCTGCATACTTCTCACAGCATGAATACATGGGGCTTAGTGGCACTTCGCTTTCTCTGGAGACAAGTGGCTTGAGCTTTATAAAAGCTAAAGGTAACTTCTGGGTCTGTATGCAGTAGGTGTGGATAAGCTCTACAAAACTATGAGCTATTTATGTTGAAGTTGTTCCTGGAGTGTTTATAGCATAGATATATTGGGGAGCCATCCAGAAAAATAAATGGGAAAGAAAAGAAATGGCAGGAGATATGCAGTCCTTTATTGAAGATTATTATGAGAAAATGACAAGAAAAAGCTTTCAAACTGAGACGAAAGGAATGCTTGTTAGAAGAAATTGAAAAAAAACCCACTACCTCAACACAAGTTTGCTTGAAAGAGCCACACTGTGACCCCGTCAGAGGGTGTGAATGTGTTTGTATCTCTTAGGATGCCCTCTGTACATGGCAAGCTGTAAGTAAGATAGAGCTGCCTACAGACTTTTAAAATCCTATTGACTTTTTTTTCAAAAGCTTTGTTCTTCTGAAAAAATAAACATACCTGATGTTTTTAGAAGGCTGTTCATTCCCTCGATACAACTGGTCCTAAATCCTCAAAGGGAAAGCTGTTAAGTATGCAGATACACAAAAACCACAACAGATACTCAGCACAAAAATACAGAAAAGGTACATGGCCGGATACATGGTCTGAAATGACCATGAAATGAAATGGAGGTTCAGAAAGCTCTGTAACTATAACACTGCAACCAGTCTATAGAGTGTGTTACACAAGCATCTTTAATTCCTACATTTAGACTTTGGTGAATCTCTAATCTTTGCTCTTTTTCGGGATTTAGGAGCCAAACTCATTGGTGTGAAATGCTGGATGTACAAACACTTCCTGAGAGGAAGCATGGCCACGAGATACATACATTTGCTACCTCCTGATGATTGTCTGTGTTCGCTTTCTCTCCATTATTCTACACAAAATGTTTTATCCCTCAGCAGATGTGTGAACACTCATTTACCAGCGGATACTGACACACCTACATGGAGTAGCTATTGTGACCACTTGCCCATTTTGCTAAAGCAGGATAAGAAGGAAACAAGTAGTTTGTGAACACTGGAACCACTGAGGAATGATTTACCTAGGATTTGTGTCTTGCTGTTGACAGTTTTTGGCATTGAAAGCTCTGTCAGCACTGCAGGACAGTCTGGCTCTGCAGATCATCCTGCAGTCCTGGCCTCCATATGCATGTCCTGGCCCTTCCCAAAGCTGTGACAAGATGGGTTAGACACATCCCCCAGTTACCTTTGGAAGGAAGGTCTTGTGCCCTGCAAGATATCCTCTGAGTTGGATGAGTGCCAGACAGACAAGAGGGCTCACATGGAGCCCACCTTCCCTGCAGTGGGGACTCAGCCCCTAAGAAGGTCCAGGCTCCTGTCGAAGCCATTCCTGTGGGTCTGGCACAGACAATCCACATTGCACACAAATTCTCTGGTGCCTAAAACAGTGCAAGATTGCAGTGCAGCCTTCTGCTCAGGCAGGATACAAATAGGTGCTCCCTTTTCAAGCTGACTAGATAGAGAGTGAAAATATGAGCTAAATTTCCCTAGGAAACCAGGCTAAGAAGAGCTTCCTGTGGACTGTTGAAGATCAAAAGTGCCAAGTTTTACCAGTTCCTCTTGCTAATGAGGAAAACATTCATTACAAGTGTTTTTCAAGAGTAACATTATGTTTGCTCCCACAAATGGATATCACTGATAAGCACTATTCGTAGAAATTCAGTAAATGCTTAAAAACCCTATTTTTAATGCTATAATAAAACAAATGCAGAAGCTGATGAGTCAGCAGAGCTGTGATACTTTTTTGCTAATTATGTGCTAAGGTTTATGAAACTAATAACTGTTTTTAATAATGGTGAGGAAGAGAAAGCTTATGTTTAGAGAATGCATTAAAATTTGCACAGGTAATTGGATTGTGTGGGAATTCAAGATAAGAATAACGCAATTAAAATGAAATTTTAAAACAAATGACCCAGGTTGTTTTTTAATCCTTTCACTCCATCTTGAAAAAATAATTTACATTTCACTGTAATCTGTACACAGAAGAAACAGGGGTTTATGAGTACTGGATAAGACCAGCTTGGCAGAGGAAGGGCATGTAAGTGAGGAAGAAAGGATTAGAGGTTCCTGTGTTCATCTATTAAAGATACACTCACTGTAAATGTCCAAATCAGTGCGAGAGAGAAACAACCCACTTCTGAACCAGGCAGTCACAATCTGTTATTTCCTTTTTCTTTGCTTGCATCTTCAGTAGTGCTTTCCCTTCTGCACTGGCTACTTTCATTTAGGCCATCCTCACCAAAGCAAATTAGCTTTGTTCTCAGTAGGGTTGGATCTGCACTTCTCCACTCCCTCCCAGCTTCACGGAAGATACTGTCTCTTTCTTACCTCCTAATGAATCTTCTGCATCAGCCAGCAATGTCCAGAGACACTTTGGCGTTTCTATACTGTGTTTTCAGCAGCCCAATTCCACTTTGAAAAGGTCTTTTCCCCTACATTCTATGCTTCACACGTAATGTGCACCTCATCATACAGTACCCTTCTCAGAAGCATATTTGAAGTGTTTCTGAGAGGAACACAGAAGACTTTGAGCCTGTCTATATGTGAGAACAGTGATTAGAGAGTGCTCAGGATATGAGAGGAGATACACAAATACTGTAGGGAAAGGGAAGGACTATTAATTCTTGTTCTTGCTTCAGTTCCTATAAAACTTGCCTGAGATCAGAAATCCACTCTGCTTATGCATGTACAGCACAGCGCCTGTTACCCAGAGCTCAGAAACTAACTAAAAATGGTAAATAAAAGGTAACTGAAAGGAAATTTATTAACCCAAATTACAGCGAAAATGGAGAGAGCAAGTGACTTGCTCAGGGTCACACAAGGTATCAATGGCAAAGCAGAAAAGTGAAACCAGACCTTCCAAAACACTGCCCAGCAGTTTTTGCAGACTCTCTTTGCTCTCCTTGACAAGGTGCAAGCATCCTTCAAACTGTGTAATTCCTGAATCACATATAGGCACCTTTCCAGAGCCCCAATTAATCAGTGACTGCTGTTCGCAGATTTGGAAGGTGCATTGCCCTCCTGCCTACCTCTGCACTCTGTTGGGAAACTCTGAGTCACTAAAACGGAGGCCAGCCTTGGGGTTACACTATGTTCACTTCCCTGCCCAATTCCACAGTGCCTTTTTATAGGACACACTCAGGGAAATGTGATCATTACCACATCTTTCTTTTATTTTTTGCATTTCCATAGAAAACTGCTTTCTTTCTGATAGGATAAAAATAGCCTTCCACAATTGTTCCCCTTTAGGCCTAGTGAATAATTGAAGAATGCTTTCCCGGTAGTTAGTAATGAAAGAGGTTTACCCTGAACCTTTCTCCATTATCCAGCGCCAGCACTTTCCTCAGTCACTGAGGTTGCAAGAGAAAGTGAGGGGTGACAGGTGCTTGTATATCTATATTCATGAACAAATAAAGCAAATCCCACTGCCATCTGTCTGGGAGTAAATCTGCAGGAACTCCATTGGATAACTGGAAAGACTTTGGACTGACTTGAGAATAACTGAGAGCAAAATGTGCGTTTACGTTTTTCACCTGGCATGTTCAAAGAACATGCAGCTAATGAGATTGACATGCCTATAAATGTGGAACAAAGTACCAATCCATTTGGCTAGCTCTTTCTCCTAGCTCTTCCCTACTATTCTTTCCATTATTCACCTGTTGGGTACCAACAGTAACCCCAAGCCAGTTTTCCTGCTATTATATCCTGGTTCCTCTCCGTGCATGTTGCCAAAGCTTCCTCAGTTTATACCAACAAAAGATTTTAGCATTTTTTCCAATTTCCTCTCTGCTAAATAGATATTCCTACTTGCATAAAATTGTTTCCTATGGCAACTGCTTGCAGCCTAGACTTGTGGCCTACGGGAGGAGGGATCTGCACAAACAAAGCTCTGTCTCTATTCCCAGCATGATTTAGCCTCCTTTCTCTTCTAGCACAAACATGTCCTCCTGGTTACAGCCCCAGATCAGGGTCTCCTGCCTCTAGATTTACCTGAGGGATTGAGGCCCTAATTTAGTTTTTTCCAGAGACAGGCTTGAACTATCCCCCTGTAGGTAAGTCTGTAAATACACTACATGTTTGACTGTTCTAATTTTAATTTCTTTCATGGCTATAATGCACTTATATAAGCCCTGTGCAAAAAAAAAAAAAAAAAAAAAAAAAAAAAGGCTTATGTTACCTGATGACCTCTGCTGGACATCTGATCTTGCAGAGGAGTTAAACTTATGCCTTTAAAAATGCATTTGAGAAAAAGAGGAGGGGATTTCTGGTCAGTTTGTCTTTGGTGTTTTTTGTTTTTCTCCCCACAAGTCAGGAAGAGCTGAGAAGCTTTTTGAAAGTGTAGGGAATCTAGAAGACACATGCAAGACAGAGTAAAAATGCAAGAACTGGGAGTGATGAGGGCTATTTAGGTTTCATTTATTCATGGACTTCTGGCACGCTTCGTTGCTATGGAAAAACAAAGGAAAATCCTGCAGCTCCTTTCTCTTCTCAGAATAGGAAATTAAAGGATGCTAGGTGTGGTACTGAGAAATTACAATGAGGCATTGTCTCATTTTTCTTTTCTAGAGGTTTATGGACACTGGGAATCCTAGAAGGAGTGAGGTGTTCGGTAATCTGGATGGAGCGCATAGTCACAGAAGAAATAAGCTACTAGAAGCCCCGTGCTGAGAGTTGGCACTGAATGAATCGGAGCCTGCAATACTTGGTTAGGGCATGAGGGAACAGGATAGAGAATAAGGCATCCTGTGCTTTGGTGCAGAGCTTAATCTGCTAGCTATAGGACACTGAGAGTGAAAAGGAATTGCTGCCCTTGTGTATACTGTAAGATTGCAAAAAAAAAGCCATTAAGATTTGCCTTAGTTTAAAAAAAATGCTGAGGAAAAGTCATAGCCCATAGTCGTGAGATTGTTCTTCACTTCATTTTTCTCTTCATTCTAAATCTGCTCTAAAATCGAAGTCCCTTGGCCTTCTAATGCACAACACTAAACTGACAATGCTACCTTTGCCCTTTTATTTATTTTTTGCCTTTGCTTATAATTTTAAAATTCTCATGTTGATTCCTAGAAAAAACATATAAAAAGGCAAATTAATAGAAACTTAACTCCTGCTTTGGAATAAAAATGCCATGACTTTGTTTAAAGCTCCTTGTACTAAGCCGCATAATACATACTAAAATCCTGGACTACCTCATTTGTGCTAGTGGGCAGCACTGAATTCCCTGACCTTCTGTAGGGGTTAATTCATTACAAACCATTGCAGTTGGCAGTGTTTTTCTGAGTGAATCCTGCCATGCAGTGATGTGGTATGATGAAGAAGAAAGGGAAAGTCAGTGCAGGATGAAAGGGACCACACTCTTGGGGAGGCAACGAGGAAGAAGTAAGGATCTCTGAGCCAGAAGTACTGAACCAGAAAGGTACGGAGCAGCAGGATCGAGGTTTACAGGAGATTATTCTTAAGACTCCATAGCACTTCATGGACCAGACTTGTGCCACTCCAGAGCCTCAGAGCTTGCTTCCTCCTTCCAGGGACTGCTTTTACTTACTTCCTACCCATGCCAGTCTTTCTATGGCTTCAGAATGGCTAAATTCTAGCAATTCTGTTTGTTTTCTTTCTGTTTTCTTTCTTTCTTTTTAATAATCTGACTCACAAACTCTTCCAGTTAAAAAGGCTCCCTGTATCCCTGGACCTTCATTTATGTTTAATGCAAAACCAACTGACTAAATAATCATCCAGTATTCTCCTGTGAGTGTTCAGGTGTTGGGACATAAACAGTTTCTTCCTTTAGCATCTGTTAAAGCTGATGGTACCAATTACAGTCTGTAAAGGCTAAGGGACTTAAGGACACCTTTTGTTAAAATGGTGACAGGTCATAGGAGCATGAAGAAGTGAACTGGTACTGACTAAACAGGATTCAACCCTCTACCTAAGCTTAGCCCTTGCTTAATGCACAAGACAAGTCTATACAGATCTGCAGGAGTAGGAGGTATGAAATAGTGTCCATGTGATACAAGGTGAGTTTGGGTGCCTGGTGAACAGGAAAAACTAATCTATTCCAAATAAAAAGTATAATAGGAGCACAGACAAACTAAAGAGTAAAGGAGGAAAACGAAATTAAAAGAACTCTGCAGAGAAATTCTGGGAAAAACTGGGGGGTGTGTGGGGATAAAACAGATGTCAGCAGGGCACAATTAAATTGGTGTTATGTTAGCATCATGTTTTTACGAGTTGTTTAATGAAGGACAGAAGTTAATAAGGAACGCAAGCGTGACTGCGGCACCTTATGCTGTCAGAAAGACAAGGAGGGATACACATTCCTTACGCTGTTTTTCAGCTTCTCAATAGACTGGGTCAGTGTTTGCAGCAAGATGAGGAGGCTCTTCTGTAGAGGTATGCCATCAATTTGATTTTTGGTTTCTGTTCCAAAAAACTGAACAGCAGGCAAAGGGCAAATGTCAAAAAAATGAGTAGAGAGGCAAAAAGCTAAAGTGAAAGGAAAACACACCTGGCATTCTCTGTGGCTCCTTATTTAGACTGCTTGAGTCTCGCTATGTATTCTTTCTTTATTTTAGGAGTTGGCATTGCATCTTCCTTATCCTCTCTTCTGGCTTAGTTTAGCACCTTTGAAAAACTCCTGTCTCCCTGTTACTGTATATGCAAAGGCATATACTGTGCATTACTGAGCTTCTTAATATTTTTGGAGCACTTTTTTATTTCTTTATCATTCCTACAAGGAGAAAACAGGAAATGCTGTATAATAGAGAAACTTAAGTTTGTGTTAAATAGTGGCAGGTCTCATTAATAAAGGAACATGATTTTCTTTAAAGTAGAATTTCTCTGGTTCTAATGCTTTATGTGAAAATTCTGTTTGCTGAGTTAAGCTCTAACATATGGATTCCTCATTATGTAGTATCTTGTTCCAATACTGCAAACATATCTTCATGGCTTTAAACCTTGGTCAAGTAGAGTTGGGCAAGATATGGCAAAAGTTAAGCATGAAGGGAGTTATTTTCACCATTAAGATGAATTTCTCATTCCTGCAGGTTACTGTGTGAAGGAAAACCTTCTGGACTCGTTTGATCAGGAGCTAATTTAGGACTACAATAATAAGAGAGGGGATGAGGGTGATAAATCAGTTTTAAGAAAGGGCCTTTTTGGTGAGAGTTTGTTTCATTTATAGGTTGACAGCTTTATAAAAAAACTGATCCCCAGGTGGTTCTGCTTTTCCATTTAGTCAGACAATGAAAGTATTTGAATACAAGAAAACAGAAAACAAAACAAAATCTTTTTGTTTTTTATGGGGGAGAAGGACAAAAATACACAGCTCGATATTAAAAGCTCATGGCATATTTTGTGAAATGTAAAAGTATTTCAAAACCTTGGGAAACCTAAACTTGCCTGAAACCTACAATAAAATGCAGAGGACATTTTTCTGCACGATACACCAAACTTTAGCTAGTTTTAATAACAATTATTCTTATTCTTGTAGAGATTAGACATCAGAGCTTGGTGTTCATGGTGGATGAAAGAAAAAAAAAAACAGGGAAAATTACTGTCCATTTTAAAGAGGCTTCTACCTGCTTATTGTATCACCCTATTGACCACACAGGGATTTTGAAACATTTAAGAATAAGGCTGTCCCCTGCTTTATCACATATACATAATTGTGGAATTTTATCCTGCCTCTGCAGAAGTCAATGAAAAAAAGCTCATTTTGACTTTAATTAGAGAATGAATCTCTCTTCAGACACAGCGGATGTGTTAACATGTGAGTAACCCTCAATATGCAGAGATGAGAATCTCATTTAAGTCTAGCACCAAAAATGACTGGACTCCAGCTATCACACTCATCTAGTAAATGGGGCAAGGAAAGCTACTCTCATGCTATCTCTTTATAGGACAGAGATGACAAATATTTATCTGATAGTCACTCCAGCATGCATTTAAATATTCTGCAGATCTCAGTATATATGTGTATATGCATGGTTATAGAGTATTGATTATAGAAAAGGGTAATATCTCAATGAACTGCAAGGAACACGGCTTTGCAGTACTTACTTTGTAGAGATATTCATAATCCCTTATAGAAAGAAAAAACTGCTCAGTGAAATGTAATGCTGTGATCCTCAGATAATTTTACAAAGACTGGGCTAAATCACACGTTATATTGTATTTTTGGATACACCCATCAAAAAGAAAAATTAAGTTTAATCACAAGACTTTTCTGAAATAGTCAATTACAGACGACAACTATTTGCTAGGCTGCTTGCAATCAGGGTTAATAGTCATTAATCCTTTTCTTTGAATGTATTTATTGCTACCTATAACTTATACTATTCATTTTAATAACGGTATCTAACAATGTATATTAGCCAGTAATTCTGTTCAAGCCGAGCCTGTGGAATCTTAAAATTCCCTGTTTTCAGAAAGACTTAATTTTACTCTGTGCTGGGAAAAACAGCTGTGACATACCACCACCTTAGAAGCTTTCAGGATTTCAGTGATGGAAATGAGCATTTATAAGCAAGAGTAGTCACATAATGAACCTCTCATGAAGGCCTTCTGGATAGATATTAAAGCTGAAATATTCAAAGTGAAATGGAATTATAGAAGTCTTGACCTAAGGGTCAGGCTAATAATGAATAACCAGGAGATATGTAAAAAACCATCATTCAGACGTGAAAAAAAAATCCGAAATACTTTTCTGGTTTGATCTAGCCTGCCATATTATTGCTACATCTTCAACAATGAGGCCCACAAGCTACTTTAAGGAGCTGCTAACACTAAGTTCATTTGACAAACATAAATTTTTAAGCAAAGAATGATTAGATGTATTGGGAAAAAAAGAGTGATTATGGAAAATACTGTTAATCCACAAAGTTGTGACAGAGGGTATTTACCTGAAGAAGGCATATAGTTCATTATCTACTAGATAGTGTTGCAAGACATATCAGCACTCTCTTCTCTGTCACATTATATCATCATATCTTATGACTGTCCTAAGGGAGTGTGAGAAAGATCTCTTTAAAGAAGGGGAGAAAAAAGAAAGGTTCTCATCTCCTGCTCAGTCTTTATTTTTATAGAGAACACTCTACAACACACAGTAATGAGTTTCTTTGTGTTTCAGATATTGAGAGGCTCCGTCTTCCACCTGCCACATGGCAATAAGAAAGGAAGGTGAGAATCCTTACTGCATTTACTGAAGCCCTCACTCCCAGGAGGATAGTTGTGAATGGATACCTGATTAATTAGATTTGAAAATCAAAGACATTTGGATATAACTTTATCTCTCTCTTGAGCACTGTTGGCTATAGGAACTGTCTTGATGTAACTGCACAAGGTTTAAACTTGGCCTTTTTACTGAGGCTACTGTTCCCATTGAAATCCATTCTCTTGATGCTGATGTGATATAAATAAGTGTCTCCCTTATGCCAGTGACTACTCATCTGGTAGACTGTACAACATTTGGCTTCATGCCTCAAGATTGATTGCTTTTCTGAATGTTGGAGTGCCTCAAAATTAAAGTTAAGTTACACTGTTAATTGATTCAGGATGGCTTTTTTGGAGTAATTATGTTCAAGAAGGGTCTGTCAATACAATTTGCTCTCAGTTGTCGCTTTACTGTCAAATATAATGGGGTCAAGTTCACACAGGATATTATAAGACTTGCATTACTGCAGCAGTGTTTGCCAAATAAACATCTCCAGATAGAAAAAATAAAGATAAGGGATAAAAAATAGGTAAAGTTATATTTAATCCACTTTGCATTGCAGAGGGTGCTATAATAGATGTAGTTTTTCTGTTTATTTGGAAGCTGTTTAACACTTATTTATGTAACTAGGTAATGTTGGTATGTTGATAATATAGCTGTGTATCCAAAATCTCTAGGCCCAAATCATTAAATTTGCTGCACTGCGCAAAGCTCTGCGCAAACAGACATTGCCTGACTAATCCCTCAAATAGCCTTTTGAAACGGATTAAATTGTACAGATGAATGAACAGCAGCCTGAAACGGTTTATGAGGTGCCCATCAAGTCATCATGAAAACCAAGTTCAGAACCTGGATATGCATACGTTAGGTACAGGCTCAGTCTGATCAATCATCCAGCCTTATGAAGACAAAAAATCTCAATGTGCTTAAACCTTCCCAGGATAAGTTCTGCCCAGCTCCAAGATTACCTTCAAGAAAGCATCTTACAAAATCGTAATGTGCAAACATCTGTCTTCCACTGGCTGCTGTCATTTTCCTAGAGAATTCTTTGGGGAATCCTTTGATTATTTCATGCCAATATGTAGAGGAGAACTGTACATTGCGATCTTTAACATTGTGCTTTCTGTCCGGTTACAGTCATCAACCAGCAGATATGCCACAGAAAATTTTTCTTCTTCAACAGTTAATATTGTGCCTCTGCCACTTGTTCCTGCCCATCTCACTGAACTCAAATCATTTTGTAAACTTTTCCCCATTTCCACTAACTTTCATTTTAAGGTGACACATTTCAGAAAGTGCAACTATTTTCCTCTGTATGGTCTCTAATCTACAGTAAGATAAAAGTTCACTTTGTAATTAAAACCTTAAAGGCATAGGAACTACAAGTGCATTCTATTCTCTAAATTCAAGACAGTCTGGCCATTGAGAGTAAAGAAAACCATTTTGACAGCCTTGAGACAAATGCAGACTCACTTTTCCTGCTATACAGATGAATTTAACTTATTTATGCCTCACCTTTTTTCAAGGTTCACTTCAGGGCCAGTGTACCATGTAAGTTCCATTATATCCTGTTCTGGGACAAGAAGGATGCAAATGCACTAGGCTAGTCCACATGCTACATGATGAATTTCACCTCCAGTAATCTTACTGAAATTAACAGGGATAACCTGTATGAGTTAGTATTAGAAAGGTAAGTAACGGTCACAAATATATAACTGAGATCTATTGCACATATATATTATAAAATATCCACTCTGCATTAGGATAACTTCTTTTTCACCATCACAGCTGAGGCCATTCTCCTCTTCTCCAGCAGAAGTGCAAGTTGTCCAGGGATTTAAATCATTACATCTGCTGCTTGCTTACAGAATAAGATTCACACACTTGTTAATTTGTTGAGGCAGGTGTTTCTGTTCATCTTCTCTAATCACCCCCCTATAGTCTGCATTTCTCAAGATCTGTAGAGGCACAGAGTTAACCAGTCCAGTTCATATTTCAGGGGAAATGTAATCAATAAATCACGTATATTAGTCTCATGTCCACACACGAGAGTTTCATTATTAAGCATATTTTGAAAGGTTCACTGAATATTACACATTGAAATAAGTGTCTGTTGCCTGGGAGCAATTTCCAAGCTGTCTTCTGGGAACTAGGACACACTTAAAAGGATTTAGTGGTGGAAATCTTTCATTTAGAAAATCCATTTTTGCAATTCACATGTTAAAGAAATAGAAAATGTTTCTTTGCCAACTTCAACTGCAGTAAATGCATGTGAATAGCTCCCCACCCCTGAAACAGAGCTAATTTCTGCAGAAGTTCATCCCAGAGATAAATTTCTGAGCAGGTGCTTTGCTTCACTGTTCACATCTTGAATTGTGTGCATTCCATCATATCTATCATTTTGCCCTTACACAGTCAAGGAATTCAGTCTTTTCAGTTGAGTGACCTGGGAGAGTGCATCACTTCTCATTTTAAAACACTCTATAGTACTTGGCTCCCGTGTATGTCTGAGAACAGTAAATGCCTAACGAAATAGCTGGGAAAACAAAGCCCAAATCACCAGATATATCACCCTCCATGTTTACAGTAGCAGAAGCAGTAGCAATGTAGAAATATTTCCCTCCCCCCACCTTCCTGATTTTTGCTGTTGTTGTTGTTGTTGTTTTTGTCCTTGTTTGCAAAAGAACAAAGTCAACAAGTGCTTCCATCTGTCAAGCCATCATTTCACAAAATGAAGATGATCCAGACAAGGTCAGCTCTAGTTACAACAGGCAAGTGGCTCTAGCGACTCAGTGGGGAGTTCTTTTCCTCTGGCTCAGTTGTGATGCAAGGATTTGGGGGAAAGGGGAGGAAGAGGGGGTCTATTATGGGGCCTTATTTTAAAAGATAGCTCCTGTTTCAGAGCAGATTTCCAAGGCTACGATTTTGACTGAGCGAGGGCATGAGTATTAAGCAAAAGGGGACTTCCCAACTTGAAACCACTTTGAAATTTGCAGCCAAAAAGTCCAAATGCCTGATTCTTCCAGCTGATATTTTTTTTTTCAAAACCAATTCTGCTTTTATTTCTGTGCAGGAATGAGGCTATTAAGTGCGATGAAAGAAGAAATGGCTCACTCTCTCAGGATCAATTCTAGTGGTAGAAGATACTCAAATACTCACTCCATCAAGTAACCTCCAGTGCGATTTCAGGCAAATCTGTTACCTTCCCTAAGATAAACTTCTCTGTCTGTGAAAGGGAAATTATAGTACTTCCCTGCCACATGTGCAGGTGGTGAGCTAAATCTACTAAATACTATAGTGCTTTTTGATGTATAGTACAGCTCTGGGTGAACTAAATTTTGCTGATGACATTTCCTCGACATCCGAGTGCAAGATTCTGGAAGAGCTTTTGGCTATTAGACTCAAGAACATGCGTTTTTTTCATCTTGCTACTTTTAACCTAAAAACAATGCCACAGTAAAGTCTCTACACATCTTTCTATGTGGAGTTGGAATCTGATACAAGTCAGGCTGCTAGACGGAGACCAAAACTAGCTCCAGACTCAGAGGAAGACTACAGTTGTTCTTTTGCAAAGGAGTCAGGGAGAGTAAAGACACAAGGAAGCTCAAAAGCCTTTTGATCATCTGGGGTTTCTCCCCACCCACAGAAAATTCCAACAGATGTAATAGGACCACAGCACCTCTGGAGCTACTTCTAGCAATGAGGGAAAACTCTTAAGTTTACTCAGGAAACCAACAGCAAGAGACTGTCTGGGTGAGCCATAGTGGCAGGACCACAGGGTGTTAACATTTCACAAGCAAAGGCCTATAATTCCCCTGAGATTCCCCAGGAAGCTTCTGTCAGTAAGAAACATTTCTAAATTTCTGAGTAGGGGATGAAGAATAGGTCCTCAAATATTACGATATGAAGCAGGATCTAAATGGTGCTTGGGAACCCCTTTACTATGTGCTTCTTTTACAGCCTTGTACAAACAGACACAAAGAGATGCATCCTAGAAAAAGCCACTAGCTTAAACTAGTTAAACTATTAACTGAATAAGTTAATTGAAAGGGCAGGACAAGACTGGCTGTTTCCTGAATGATGACTGGACAAACTGCTTTCCAGAACAGAGCCGTGCTAAATTAGCCCCAAATGAACAACAAAGGCAAACATCCTCTGGGTTGAGCATCAGGATCCAAATACCTTGCTACCATCTTTGAGTCCAAATCCTGCCATTTCAGAATAAAAGGTGAGGAACCCACCATAATACAGCAAAAGAATACAACCCAGCATTTGTCATTTTGTTTTTTCCTTTGTTTTGTTTTTCCTATAGTGTTCTGCACATAAGTTTGATTGGGTCACTTTGCTTGATGAATTTTGTCTTCCTTCCAAACAGATGGTGTGAGCCTAGGAATGGTTTTAATAAAATTCTTTGTGTGCTGGCTATATGGCACTTATTTGGCAAATATCACTCCACAGACACACTTTAGGTTTAAGATGATACCATAATGGCTTAAATCTCCCACCAGCTGCCACAGAATTAAAGCCATATTAATATCAGCAGAGAAATTAGGGGTCCTGGTAACTCAGCTGGGAACCAGAGGGAAAATTTTATAGGCAATTGGCATATCTGCAGTGGGAAGGTATTGTGTTTGCCCTAGCGTTAGACATTAAGAACAGTAAAACTTGAAAGGTTAAATACATATTGTCCTTTACTCTCTGAGCTGACCAGCCAATGCAAGTGGTGTGTATTTGAATCTCGACAGCCTGAAAGGAATGCAGACAAGGTCTATATATCCTATGTGAATATTATCCAATGAACTATCAATAAAAGATTGTTGAAAAAAATTGTGTAGTTACTTAACTCCATAGAGGGCTCTACACTATGAATCCTGTGTAGACTGGGAGTTTCCTAACACCTGTGGATAAGTTTGCTTTACCCCATGGAGATGCAAGATTGAAGACTGCCACACTTCATTGGCTTGATCTGTCCTGTTTCCCACCTGCACCCTCCCGGCCCCTGTTACAATTAACAGATTGGCCTTTGAAACCAATCACAAGTCCGTGGTCAGTCAGGGTAAGGTAAATCCTGTCCTCACACATCCTGAATGGCACAGAAGTAAAGCACAGGCTAGAGAAGGAAACAAAATGCAGGAGATCACAGCGAAACTGGGGAATGTAGCGAGAGACCCACAGAACGCAATGGGATGCGAACAGCCCAGACTCCCATTAAGAGAGGGAGTTTGGGGGAAGGCCAAGAGAGTAGGGATGACTCCAGGTAAAACCAGAATCATTCAAGGCAATGAGAGAAGAGTGCAAGTTCAGACACGGCTCTGGATGTTACGTTGCAGGACTCACTGCAGAGGCATCTCATTGTTTTAATAACACATATTAATCTTCCTCCTTCTCCTCCCTTGATCTCTAAAATGCCCCAGACATCAGTGCATTTAGCAGGGCTTTGTACGGGAAGTGAATGATGTGGATGATATGCTACAACAGTTAAATGCAATAGCAACAAACTTTCCCCATGGGTAAGACAGTGCTATTCAGTTATTCTTACTGTTATGGCCAATGGGGAAATTATGTTTTCTTTCAGAATATATGCAATTGGCTGTGGTCTGAGATAGGATATCATAGGAGATGGACCACTACTGTGCTCTCTCATGGCAGCTCCTATGTTCCACAGTGTATGCATATTATTTGATAGCTGCAAATGAACATATAAAAGTTAAGAGGCTTTTTGAAAATGATGTTTTTCAGCCTGCAATATTACATTAATTACACCACAGAGGTATGAGAAACTATCATTAGTGTGATCACACTATAATGATGGATAAGGAAACCATTATAAGTAGAAGGGACTGAGTAGCCAGGATAATTAGTAGTTTCTTTTCTGTTGAAAACTGTAATGGCAAAAAGGATAGAGAAAAAAAATGCTGTTAAATAAAAAAGGGCAACTTTTAATATTATAAGAGAGGTCTTGAAAATAAGGCAGCTAATGGAGATATTCACTCAGAGAGTTCATTATTATCAATCTGCATTGGCATTAGTTTTTCACATCACTGCTGGATATAAAATCACAGTTTACAGACTGTAGAAAACCTAGTTTTTAACTGTCAATCTGTAGAAAAATGGGTCTATGTCAAGCCAGATTCAACAGCCAGCAAGTACGCTTGGCTAAATGTCTCCTGATACTCAGAGCTGAACTAATGGCTATCATTCTGACTGTAACTGGCCATTCTGTAGTTTTGTTTTATTATATCCTCTTCTGGGATCTGGCATTTTGAGATGTGAGGGGGTAGGGGGAAGAGGTGTATATATTATTATTCTTTTTCAGAGAAAAAGAGCTTTAATAAGCAAGTGCTACCCAGCAAAAATGTAAGAAGCCCCAAGGCTAAAGGTCAGACTAGTCCAGCCAACCACAGTAACAGCTGGATTTTTCTGACCCTTCTGAATATAAAAAATGGTAGTTTTTAAACAATTCCACTGGGTTATGACCCATTACACACTCTGAAACACTGCTCCCAGGAGCTAGCTTGTGACATGTATGTTATCAGAAAAGTACTTATTGGAGCTTTTCAAATTGGAAGTCAAATAAAACAGCCTCTTTTTCTGAATGAACAAACAAAACCCCAATCAGCTGTTTGCCCCATTTTTGCAAGAGTATTCATTTAGAGGAAGAAAAGCCAGAAGAGCACCAATATCTTTGGGGCCAGAGATATCTGTCCAAATGCAAAACTGCATGCATAAATTTGCAGTCCAGCTTGGTATGTGTCATCACCATATTGTATGTATGAGATTACTGTGACTGCAAGATAGTCAGGTAACTGCACAACTGAATAGCTTCAGCAGTTTACCTATGCCTAGTGATTGCACCTGCAGGTTAGACAACCAACCGCACAGAACTATTTGCACATGGAATTTTATGAGATATAGCTATGTATAGCTTGATACGCAAACACCAAAAAGGAAGTACCCATAGGATGGTGTTTTCCATAAACATTTGTTACACTAGTATCTTCACTAGATCAGAGGTGTAGTGGGGTCTGCATCTGAATAATAAACATCCAATTTGAGCTGAATATCAATATGCAATACTTTTATGGGGAGTGCTCTTTTGCTGTTAATCAATGTTTAAAATAAGCCAATAAAGAAACGATGAAGAGGACAGGTTGTGGAGGAAATCATGCTTACATGTTTATAAAAGTATGCACTCAGAAAAGTTAGGAAAACATAGCAACTGTGTCTAGGTCTACCTTGCATAACTACTTTCTCTAAATGGATTTATTATGAAAAGAAATGGCTCCTGCATTTTGGAATATTAGAAATGTGTCTTGCAATAAGAAGGGTAGCAGTTATGGATATGCATGTTAACGTATATTTATACATATGTGTACTCCAATACGCACTTACATGGAAAGACATGAATATGTATCTGTATACATATGCATACTGTCATAAATGAGTAACTCCCACCTAGGATCTCAAGGATTTATCTATGTGTGAGCAGCACTATATACCCATCAGCAGAACAGGGAAGGACTTAGGTATTTGATTTGTGACTGTGTGGAGATTGCCTTGGCTCTAATTGAGCAAACATTGGTTCACTGGGCCTGACATTGTTCTTGTACTGGTATAAAGCTGAAATAACTCCATCATGGACAGACGACCTTTGTGAACATAAAAACAAGGAGAATTATGTCCTCTATGGAATAAAAAGCATGAAGGAGCATTTCTAAGACACAAGCATGGAAATTCATTGGTTTGGATGTTGTCTTGTCTTCCCTAAAGGTTATTGTATGACTGCAATGGAAACTTCATCTGGACATGATTATTTTTAGAGGGGGATTTTCAGTTGGGGATTTTGGTCTTATTTGTTCTAGCTGCTGCATACCAAATACTGCAGCTGGGCAAGAGCGCAGGTATATGCTGATAAAAGTGTCTTTATTTATTCTAACAGTGAGATCACCCTCTGTGATCTACCTGATCTGAATAGAGCCTGAAAGATGAAAGAACTTGCTTGGAATGGCAAAGGGACATTTTTATAGAGTGTGAAGGAAATCCATGTGTCTTATATTCTAAGCGAATATCTTCAGCCCTAGGTATGGAGATAAAGGATTTTTCTCCCCTGCATCAGCACCACTAATAGGTGTCTGTCACAGGATGCAGTAGCAGTTTTCAGCTCCAGTGCTGCATTTGACCCTCATGATAGAAACCGAATAAACCTTCCATTGAAGACCAGCCTTCTGTGTGGATAAGGCATAAAACTGATGCTGCCATCTGTTTCCTCGTCTTAAATGCAGGCAATCTGGGGATGATAGCAGAGGCTGGATTTTTTACTTTAATTGCATTGTATCATTTTGCAGTTTTTTTCTAGACAGTTTTTTGGAACGATTCTGTGTTTGCAACAGCAGAAGGACAGTCAAATGAATATAATGGTGATGATTAAATGCAAATATTGCTTCGGGTGTTACTAATACACCTTGTGGTCCTGCTTTTTTTTTAAGAGATAATCAATTTGCTGTTCAATTTTCTATTAGAACATTTTACTCTGCTCCTGACTCTTTTCTGATTTGTTTCTTGCTGCATAGAACAGGAAAAATACTTGATGCCTTGATTCCTACCTTACCTCTGCCTAGTTCCCTGCTCTTCCATAACCAAGTAAGAAAGAAAAATGCACTTTTAAATTGTTCTGTTACATTCCAAGGCACTCCACTAATCAAAGTGATTGTGTTTCACCCACATTTAATTTCCATCCCTGGTTTCATCAGAAGACTAATAAGATATTTGTTACGTTTGTCAGGCTTCAAATGATCTGTCATAGGGAGATTCTAGATCTGATATCCTCTCAAAACAGGCATTCATGACCAAGTGTTCTGAATCTTCTAAAAGTAATAGGAAATTAAGAAATATAGATATTCCATTTGGTATGGAAATTCTTTTATGAAAAAAGATATACAAGCTTTCACAGCAACAATTACTCCTCAATATTATAGGTCCAAAGAACCTCCTTTATGCAAATATCCCTCACCCATTACAAACTGTATAGAAATTTTTGTAAAGCAGTCTTACATCTTCATGCAACAGAGACAGGAAGCAAATGCAAGTTCTTCCAGTCCTGTATAGTGAATGTATTGCTGATTTAGAAAAAATCGAGCACACAAGACTGACTTACTTCAGGAGCCCCATTTAAAGATGATTCCAATCTCTGAGAAGTACCTGCTTGAAATGGTATTCCAAACTTCCAAAACTGAGGCATGCTGCATGATGGTCTATAGAGAAATTAAAAGTGAAGTACTCAGTGCAATTCATTTGTCAAAGAAGAGCCAGGTACAGACAGGAAAAAGACCAGTGGAGGGGATGTCTTAGTTCATCTTCTCTTCCTTGCTTCTGGCTTTATATTAATATTTACTACATTTTGTTTTAAGAGAGAAATTCACTCTTTTACAAAGATGGGCAGGACAGAAGAGGGTTTAGAAGAAACTTAATTAATGAAGAGGCCTTGGGCAGGTTCTTTTCACAGGGTGCACTTTGGCTCTAGAGAATGCATTGCTAATGAAATATTCCAGGCTCTTCCATGCCACGTATTTCTGCTAAATTGATGGGTATACCTGTTGAGCCAATCTAGGAAGAGACTAACATGGAGAATTAAATTGCTAGAAATGGTTCAGTTCAGAAACACTTAAAAACAGAAACAAAAAGTGAACAGAAGGAAAGGAAGTTTTCTCTAGGCCAAGAGAGGTTTACACTGATTTACAAAGAATTGTTTTAGTCACACTAGGAATTTCTTCCCATTCATTAAAACATGAGAATTGTTTTCTGTCTGGACATCTCAGCATATGTCTGTAATACTGTTACAGCAGGTCTTGCAGCCAATGTAGGCATAGCTGCACCAGCACAGCTAATAATAACTGTGAAGATGCTGTGTTTTAGAGTTCAGACTCTTCTGGACAAACCCCCTAGAGGCCTTAGTTCCATCTTCAGGTTACTAGCCCATGGACTCCCTGACACAATGTCTGTATGGCTGTCACTACCTGTACTAAATCACGAGTCTACCTCTTCATACTGTATCAAACTTTGGACTTATGTGAAGGGATTCAGGGAACATTTGCCCAGAGGAGAAACAAGACGTTGTTCTACAGCCCTAGGGAAAAGCCAAGAGGATTAGCGATTCATCCCTAACAAATCTCAGCCCTAACTTCAGCATAAGTAAGCAGAGAAAGAGTCTTCCTGACATCCCATAAGAGTCTTGTCCTTACATGTGAGGATCCTGTTACCATGGAATATGCTGTAGACACTTTTGAATTACTGGGCTCACAGAGACTACAAAACACATTGATGTATAAATCCTGCACACTGGCTGGGAGAGCCTGACATTGAGGATGACTAGGGTAGCATATATTCAGAGTAACCAAAAAAGCAATGGTTACCTAAGAATTGCTGAAGGTTTGAAACAAAAAGCAAAGAAGCCCAATTGTTTTTTTCCTATTTTTAATCTTTAGAATGTTCTGCAAGAAATAGATTTGTTTAGCATTAAGCTACTGGACCCCACCTATTTGACCTGTATCCTTCAGGAAGAGGCTGGAAAAGTATGCTATTTCATTTCATCGTCCTTTAGCTCATGCTATCCCCTCAGCTTCAGCAGTGTGAAATATTGATCCTCTGTACTTACAGCATCTAAAAATAGCAGAGGGTAGGAAGTCTTCCCTGGCACCAGAACTGCACACTGACCTTTAGAGTTGTCCAGGTTCTAAAATGTGATGATTTAACATTGTAACACCCAAATAGTGCCAATTAAAAGATGAGTGTGCATGTTTTGGTTGATTTTTACTGCTTTGGACTCTGCTCCCAGGTTATGTATATTTGCTCTCCTTATCCCTATTATCAGTCTCCTGCAGTTTTTCAGCTGGATGCTAACTTGGCTTCTCTGCTTTCAACCTCCACTGCTCTACTAATGCCTGAGCAAAAAGCAGACTTACATTATTGACAGTGTTATGCATAATTAGTGCTAAGATTTTAGTCTCAGATCCTCAAAAATACTTACGTAGGAACTCTCCAGATCCAGAGCAGGAATTAAACATGAAACACAGACAGTAGATTCCCCAAAAATCTGGCTTTATCTAAAATTGCAAAATAAAAATGTGTCCAGTTCTATGTTCATCCAAACTCATTAAATACCAGTCATGTTGATTGATAATGCTGTGCCATTGGTATTCCCAAGAGTTTGAAGGAATCTGTACTTCACATACTATTTGAATACCATCCACTGTCCCCTGTGTTGAATGGTGAGTCTTTCAAGTTCTTCATTTTCCATTCTAGTCTTGTCAGTGATTTCTGGATACAGTATGTGTGTCTCAAGGACTATCATCTTGACAGAACTCACAAGCTTTAAATTCAGCTGTGCAAAATAATTCTAATCAGATTATTAAAAATTGCTAAACATGACTAGCAAATACTAATCACTAACTACAAGCTGTTTGGAGGAGGAACATGAGCTTTTTACTACTATTAATGAATTCAGTCACTGATATGAGATAATATGAAGTGCCTTCTTTTTCCTCTTCAAGAGGAAAGCTCTCATAAGAATGTCAGCCTGATATTTTTGGTTAGCAAGGCCAAATAGGCATCCAGAACTCTTTTCTGGAGTACTAAGCTGATCATATTGGGAGTTTGACATAGCTCCCAAAGTCACTCAAGGGCTTTTGAACATGTTGCCAACATCTAGATATGAGCACGAACCTAAACAATACTGCTGAGAAACTAGCTGTTGGTGAATCAGGTTAAATAAAGCCAAATAAATAGGCACTGTCCTGATGCATATTAGTCTTGTCTTGTTGTGTTGTAGCCTTGAAATGATTATAAACCACAGGTTCCCGGAAAATGCCAAGATACCTGAATTAACATTACTTTATTGCTATACAAAAAGCCAAGTGGCCATCTCTCTAATGATACAAAATAAGATCGTCTTCTAATCCATATTCATACCTTCCTTCCCAATGTAAACCTTTCCGTTGATGAGACATTCAGATTTTAGAAAACCTTCTTCAAAAACCCACCTCATGTCTTTTCTGTTTTGTTTCCTTCTGTTAGCACGCAGTGTGGGCTGGCAGCCGCGGGGCCTCCCCATGCTGGCAGGGCAGGGCCTTGCCAGCCCAGGCCCATCCCACCGCCTTGCGAGGAAGCGGGGCAGGCCAGGGGGAGCTGGGGGCAGCCCCAGCCCTGGGCATTGGGCACCTGTGGGGACACGGATGGGCCGAGGCCATGCCGGACAGTCAGCCCACGGGTCGAGGTCCAGATTGGTGGGGCCTGTGGCCAGGCAAGGGTATGGCTGGCTGTGGCAGAGCTGGAGGCCAGCACTGCTACAGTGTCACTGGGGTAGGGACTGACAGCCCCAGGCTGGGCTGAAATGGGGTTCTGGGCCATGGGCAGGGGTGGGGATATTCTTTATTTACAGCTGAACCTTCTGCTTGCTTATCAGAACAGCATTTGACAACAGTAGACAACCAAACATTTCTGCTGAGCAAACTAGTGTAGTTTGTTTTTGTACCTCCAGTTAGCTCACAGCCTTCACAAGTCCTAGGCAAAATATCATAGGTAAAACATCTAGGTAAAGTTATATCAATATACTCAGTTAAGCCTAAGGCTTAGCTAACCTTTACTCCTGCCATGCTCTTAATCTAGCACTCTTTTACATGCACTGTCAGCAAAGTCCACTGAAATAATGAAGCAGCTTCCATAGACAGAAGATCTCTGAGTTATGCTGTAAATGATTTACTACTGCATTATTATGGGCCTGTGTGTGGCTTAGACTTTGCAAGGTAATTTGGAGGAGTAAATAAAATTCCTGATTGAGTTAACTATACTCTGGACCAACACCAGGAGAAATAAACAGAATACAAGAATCACTAAAGAATCCCAAGGCTTCCTTAAGTCTCTGAAACCATGATTTACCTGAATAAAATTAGATGTCTGTGTGTATAACTGTGTTTAGCCCCAATTCATCATCTGCTCCAAAATCCATATCTTAGAAGCCAATTTGTGCAGTGAAAGGCACTAGGGACACGTAGAATTCAGCTTCAGGACATCAGCTGCCAGCATTTTATCAGGCAATACACATAAGCAAGACAGCAAACTCAAAATAAAAGACACACATATGATCCTTCCATACTTTTACACCTATTCTCATTCTTCGTCTTAGTCATCATACTCACTTTTGCAGAGACCCCTGTATAATACAACGCATGGGAAACAATATGCATGGGGAGAAAAGAGTAACCTCTGTCAGACAACTCTGAAAGCACTGGTGTAATTTTCTACCTCAAAGTAGAACTCAACAGAAACATCACACCCAGCAAATCACTTCTTATCTCCAACAAGAGACTGGTAAACACCAGGAGAATCAGGTCAGTCAGCCCATGCACATTCCTATAACTGGCCAGCACTCTTTCACTAAACAATACGCTGCCACACAGTCACAGACTTGCTGCCATATATATTGCCACTCTGATCCCACGAGGGATGACACGGAATGGCAGAGGAGCTGAAGGAAGAAAACAGAAGGAATAAGTGCTAGGCCAGCAAATACACACAGATTTCCCCATTGTTTTAGGTCCATTTTGCATGAACTGGAGAGAGTTACTCACTCTTCTCAGAGTGCTGCAGCACAAATTTGGAACTAGCCACATCCAGTAAGTCAAGAGAAAGGGCAAATTACACCTTTGATATGGTATATAATTTATACTTTCTGAGTTATATGCAAAATATACATTTGTAACTGATTATTTTTAATTAATATAACCTACAAGATATCATATTTTATTACATTAACAGAAATAATTGTAGGAGCCTTTTATGAAAAAGGCAAAAGGTGTGAGGTAGGATGGCCTTTCTCAAGACTACCAAGAAGGATCTCTTTGAGATTATGTTACTGACTTACCCTAGCAGAAACAGGCATCCCTGTGACTTCTCCTAGGTACTGTATTCACCTATTGAGAAATAAAAACAGATATATGATAAGGAGAGGAAGCATTTACAACCCTATTTTATGGCTGGCAAATGAAATAGAGGATGAAATTTCATTTAAGCCACTGCAGTTTTGTAGGACAAAAATTTCACCTAGGGATTTTTTAAATTGTCAAAAGCCACATACCATATGAAAGACAGACAGGACGGCTAAATTCAGATCTCCTAAATTTTAGACTATTTAATTAATCACAATTCTACCTACATGCTGCTGATATATATGAAATAGTTACTTCTTCATTATGAACTAAATAGAGTAGGTATATTACTGTATGGCACCAAATATTCACTACATCCAGTCCAGAGCTGGATGGTGCTAGATTCAAAAGAGAAGCCCCAAAATTTAATATCCTAAATCTTAATGTCAAAAGCTGAGAGAAGTCATCTCCTATGTTTCTTTTTACATAGAGCATGTATTCTTCACGATTAAACGGATATATGATGCTATTGTTCAGCATACCATGATTGAACAATCAGTGTTAATGACTTAAGAATGCATATGACAATTTGAAACTTAAAGCCAATATTTCATAAAAATCCTTGAGAAAACAGTAACACAGGTACCAGTGACAGAAGACTCATCAGAACTGTGCTAGTGGGTACAGATTTCAGAGCTTCCTTATTTTTCTTATTAGTACTGTTTGAGCTTATGAGATCACAGAATGATTAATTTTCTGGATAATAATTAAAATATTTTATATTTAAGTATCTCTGCCCATATGCAGCCACATCTGTGAAAAAAAGAAATAGCAGGTGTTTCATTTTAATGATTTCCTTCTGTTTATTCTTGACAAGTCTATTTGTTATTCTAAAAGAAAATGAGTAATCTCTGAGCCCATTTGATTTCGAACAGAGTACCTTGTCTGTTTACCATCATCAGTATTCCCATTGCAATAGTCTGGCCATTACATGGCTAGATACATTTAGCTAGTGAGAATAAAAATGTTCTGTGCACCATTTGACTTAATCCATAAAAGAGCAAACCTATTTGACCAATATTTCTCCATTTTATTAGTCTTCACAGAACCAATTTTAAATCAAATGTTGTTCAAACTTGTCACATGCTAACACCTTTATGCTTACACATCTGAGCTAACAAAACTTTGCGGACACAGGCAGCAGACTCTTTTTTGTCTTTTTTAGATTACTGTGACGTCATGAGCAGAAGGAAAAACTTCACCCTAAGTACTGCTATGACCTCAAATCATACACGAACAGGCAAGCATGGTTTCTTTATGCTAAGTCTATTACAGAGGTAGGAAGGGCTATTATATATAATGGAAAACAAGAGTAGAAATACAGTAAGCAACAGATGGATGATCTCTGAAGTACCTTATCTTGTCTAACAAAGAAGTAACAGTTGCTTTTCACTTGTCCATAAATCAGAGACCTTCCAGAAAAAAACGTGATGTTGTAGGAAGTGAAGTTAGTGCTTCAGCAAGTGGCTAGTGTCCCTAGAAATTAGTGAATCAATGACTCAGCATCGTCAGTGACCCAATGTCATTTATTTAGTGTGAGGAAGTATTGTTTGAACAAGATGTAAATGCGGGGGGAAAGGTAAAGAAGAAATATCTTACCAGTTTTCTAAGATTTAGAGATAATAGCTTCTCATGTGCTGTCAGATACAACTTTAGATAATTGCCTACAGAGAGATGAACCGAAATGGTTGCAGAGTCATGCCCACCCACAGAGACATCTGCCTCATCCATGACAATATATATACTAAAATTCCTCCTGTGTTGTCAAAGGGATATAGAACTATTTTCTCCCTCTGTAACACTGTGGCCTGGAGAATGCTATTGATCTAGAGATGATTATTTGCAGAGATGGGTGATATCTGCCAGAGACTGGTGACATAGTGTACCCAGATATTTTCATCCTCTGCCATTTGGAGCCACTTAAAGGTCCTGGTTTTGGAGAGAGTAGCAGTCACAGAGTTTCTCTACGACCGTAAGCAAGTTTCTATAGGGTTTATTGGATTTGGTTATCAGGTACTGTGTTCTTCCAGTTGGCTAAATGCTTTTGAAATGGTATTATTAGCAAACTTGTCATTTATTTGGACCTTAGGTGGAAATTCCTGGGCCATTTTTGAAGTCAGAATTTTAGTTCTTCTTGGTGCCATTTCCTGAGAAATCCTTCAGATCAATCAGAGTTAAAATCAGGCAGTGGAATTATGTTTCAAAATAGCTCCTGCTCCAATTTTCTTACAGTCTTTGACTCTAAAAATAGTCTTTTTAAACTGAAATAACTCTTTAAGTCTTTAAAAAAAGACTTCAAAGAAACAATTCTCTTCTTATCAATCAGTGGTTAAGTAAAGCCTCTCCTTATCATTTTGGTATCATGTTGCTTAAGCCTTGCCAGACAAGTAGTAATTTTCCAACTAATGTACGCATTTCTAAACTTCAAATAGCTTGTTATTTTAGAAAACAATAAGAAATGTCTGTAAGCTTGCTACATTTTACCTAAAAGATCTCAGTATTCATGATATCAGGCAATTATTGATGACAAAATATCCAGCAAATTATTATACGGAAAATTTCCAATAAGTAGAAAATACTTTCTAAGTAAATATTTTTAGAAATGATTATATAATTTACATATTTAAGCAGCAACAAGACATTCACCTTCAAATGGAAATCTCAGCTAGCAGTAATCAATATCATCTGTGAAGCGTTTCCCACTGAAAATGATCTCCTCAAGTTTTAAAGCACAAAGACTTTAGAGTGTTTACTCAAGAAATCAGTTTCATTAAGGCTTTGCCTATGGTTCTTTGTTCAGATTTATACTACAGGCTTTCCTCTTTACAAAAGGGAAGCTTATTTTACAACTTCAGTAAGACATCCCAGCCATCTCGCTTTTTGATCCAGTTAGGGAACAATCTGATGCTCTTTCATACAAAATCTTAGTCTGCTTTTTTTTTTTTTTTTCTTTCCTTGTCTTTTTCTAGCTAGAGATCATCTCTCTACCAGATTGCAGTCTTAGAAAAAGAAGTGAACACATGGTAGTGAGTTCGTTTGCTTCTTTGAACAACAGGAACTGTGTGGCAGCTTATGATTTGGTGAAAGGGAAGTTGGCAATATTGAAAGACAAAATCTTGGCCAGAAGGAGGTCATTCATGGACACTGTCAAAAACTGTTCTTGAGCCTCTCTATCTTGTGATGAACAAGATTAAGTCTCACCAAAAGCAGAAGTGGCCTAGGGGATACTGCAGTCTGTGCTCCTGTAAGATTCAAATTCACAAAAACTGTAGGTAGGAGCAGCCTGGCAAAGCCTCTCTCACCAAGCTTTCTCCTCTACTCTTTGTTCTTTTACCTCTTGCTATATTAAACCTACAGTTTTACATTCCAAATCCAGGACCTCTTTAGTCACTGCTCAACACAGTTATATGAGAAACAGAAGCAAGTATTTATAAACAGAAGAGATCATGGTAAGTATAAAACATGCATCTAAAACAAGCAAGTAGTTGAAATACCCCAGAAGTCCAGCAGACCAAGAGAGGAGCTTCACAAAAATTTCTGTCTCTTTGTGCAAGCCTCTGCTGCTGCCAAATATGAAGAGGAGCAAACTTTTTATCTTTTCTTGTGTACAGCTAGGTTAGCAGAACTGGACTTTTGAGTTTATTGAGGAAGGGAAAGCCACTTACCAGTTTGTAGTGAATTCAAAAAACCTTGCATACCTAGACAGAATGGAACTTCTTGAAAGATGCCAAAACTCAAAAAAGGAGAGAGCTCTGAGGATTTTCAATTCAAACATGCCACTTTGGAAAACTGGTAGTAATGAGGAATCAGAAAAACAAAATTAAGTGGGAGAGAGTTATATACTTAATTTTGATGCTGGCAGAAATCAGAATTAACACCAAAACAGGCTCCAATCTCATTTTTTCATTTTCCCAGATTTACTCTTTACTTCTGTAGCACCTTTGTTACATGTGAAATAATAATGTGATTCATAAGTAATTCACAAAATACCTCTGTAGCACTGCAAATCATATTAATTAATATTTATTAATTTTTATTTCAATATACAGTGAACCAGAAAGTATAGAAATCTAGGCAAAATAAATGGTTTAAAATTACAACTCAGACTGAACATAGCTGCAGACAGTAACATTTCCTTTTCTGTATAAGCAGCTTTTTCTTAATTGACAACAGTATCCATCCCAGTGACAGAAAGAGGAAATATCCTCAAAATTTATTCAATTAGCCAATATATATTATGTCATGTCATGTCATTATATATTTCATATAATTAAAAAAGCAAACAGAACAGAAGCATACAAGCAATACGCATGGGAATACTATTATTTTTTTAAAAGTCAGTAAAGATGAAGATAAGTTTGTAGTAACTTGTCAGTTACTAAAACAATATATTGTACTAACTTGCATCAGTACATGGAGATACGCACACAATTACATAAGTAACCACCCTAATACAGTATTGATGCCTCATGAATTGACAGACATGATAATGCAACATACCTGCAGTTCTGTTCTCATCTTGCTTATATACTTTGATCTTCATTAGGCAGATAAACACACTTCACAAACCTTATGTATATTTAGGGTTTTGAATAAATAGCCTGGACTTTCTGAAGGGTTTTGGCTAGTATGAAAATAGATTTCGGTTGGCGGTTATCACTGGAAAAATGTTCTTTACTGTCCTCGAGATGTCAGCCTCTGGACCTGACTATTGTGGGGTCAGAACTACAAAACATTCCTCCTTGCTAGAAAAACAATTAAATATGACAAGATGAGAGTGGAAATGAGATATATAGAGCTGCAGGAAGAAAACTGCCCATACAAGAATGCAATCTCTGTTTGAAATATGACCTTTCCAGAAGTCGACTTTGACAAACATTGCTGCTCTGGGGCCCAGAAGCACAGCTGATCAGATAACAGAGTGAAAGGGCTACGTGATGGACTGAACCCTTCCCTTGCTGTAAGAAGCTGAACCGCAAGGTTGCTATGTTGTATAAATACTAGAGGACTTGAAGGCTTCAGACAGAAGCAGGTCTCCCATCTATGCCCTGATGGCTCAATGAGTCAGCATGTAGAAAGCCTACGGGAGAGCATAATTGCTAATTAATATTCTCTGCTAACCAGAGGCTGCTGTCTTTGGCACATAGAGGTTTGAATACAACTACTAGAAAAAAATGCTAATTTTGACAATTTTCTGTTGAAATTTTGAGCACTGATGGCAACATTATGGTTTCTTGGTTTTTTTTATTTTTGGTCAATTCCATTTTAACAAATTATGAGCATTCAGTTGGAAATATAAAATCTTGGGTTTCTACAGTGAACACTTTGAGAGTCAAGTTCTTAAATTTTATAATAAAAGGTTCCAGGAAAAAAAAACTCAAAAGACTGAAATGTGATTTTTTCCCCCCACATTAGCTTGTTTTACAAACACCGTTTTGGTGTGGGGACTTACCTTTATAAGGGTGAACACATTCTTTAATACTGAACAAGAGTTCACTACAACTTCCCTAATAAAGAAATTCATTTTTCCTTTATCTTCCAAAACTCAGTAAAATTTTTGTAGATAATACTACTGACCCCTGCTAACAAATGCTCTATCCAGTTAAGACACTATGATAGCAGGCATATAATGCAACGAAGCAAACATTGCTAATTTTTACAAGAACGTATGTAGTAAGGACACGGAAAATTTTACCTCAGGTGCTCTCTGCATTAGGCAGAATACTGTGAAAAGAAATAATATTCTTTACTAGCGCTACACAAATAATAAAGAACTTAGTTTTGATACATTTGTAACAATGTTTTCACAGTCCATTGGAAAAAGGGAGAGCATCAGCATTTTTTCCTAGAGCAGACTCATTCTTTTTTAAAATTTGCTCAGGTTCTTATAATAGCAGACTACAGGCAATGAACGTTAATATGAAAATATATTTTGACTTACAGCTTTATATTACATTGGTATATAAATATTAAATCAGCTTAAAATTCACCTTAAAAAGTGTGTTTTTAAATTTACTTTTTTCTTTAATGCCTATATACACATTCCTGTATTGCCAGCAGAAATACAGATACTGATATTTTTAATTTCAGTAAAAGTCTTTTAGAATTCAGTAACCTTAAAAATGTACCAGGGGTTTACATTACATGAATATAGAGTGTGGCTTTCCATAGGCTTATAATCATTACATTACATAATCATTACAGAGAATGACTCATGAACTTTGAAAACAAAGCATTTAAAGTAGTTAGAAAGAGTCTGTGGGTGGAGAGAAAAGATTAGCCGTGAGAGATTTTTTGGTGTGCATGTGAGCCCAGTTGTTTTAAACAAAAGCAAATCATAATCCTAAGAACAGAGAGGGGTGTTTTTTGTTGGTTGGATCCTGCAGAAGGAGACCACCTTCAGATCCACATATTTTTAGCCATTTTATAGTGGTAGGTTTAGGATAGATGCAACTACAGATTCAGTCAAGCCACCCAGCAGCCCTCCAGCTATTTTATGGGATCCTGGATAGTAAGTCAAATGCAGCAAATAGTTGGAAAAGGTAAAAGAACTTAAATGTCTCTGGGCTTGTAGAATTTGCCCTGATTTAGTTAGTCATGCAAAATTCCTTAAGTGTTTTCTTAACCAAACCCCTCAATATTCCTATTTTCCTCTTTAGATACTGCATTTAAAAGAAATAGGGACTGTGTCCCACATAAGCATCCACTGCACACCTGACTTATTTTCTATGCTCCACTCCATCAGGCTGTGCCTCAGTAGTGCTGGCCCCTGGAAAGTTTCATGCTGACTTGCCGTCTTTCTTCTTCTTGGGTTTTGTGATCTGCTCTTCAGAGCTTGTCAGTCACTCTGTTGGCAGCAGCCTAGATCAATGTGAACAGAGACTGGAGAGAATTTTTCAATAATGGTAAGTCAGGAAAAAGAGGGAGGTGCAAAAACAAGCCAGGAGCAGGACTCTTTGAAGTCTTTAAGTTTTGATCTGTTATGACTTTCAACAGGAAATGTAGAGTTGGGAGCAGTGTAAAGTTTGTTATAATTCCCCAGCATAAATGTTCCCTTAAAATGCCTGACACCGTACATTAAAGGTCTGATCCAAGCCCAGCAAAGTCAGTAAGAACTATTATGTTGATTTCAGTGGGTCTGGATTATACTTTTACCAAAAAAGGTTACTGCCCTTATTTATGCTGATATACTGATTATAGCAGGTTCTGTTCACTTGCGTTTAATGATGCCGATAAGCTGACTTTGATGTACCACTACATGTCATTCATCTGCACACAGCGTGACTGAAAAGGCTGGGAAGCAGGGGTATTTTACTTATCCTAGAATACACCGTCGAAGTAACACTGACAGAGCTGGCAACTCTCATTTTTAGTATAGGAGATCCTTAGGGGCACAAAACAAATGATTAAGCAGGTGCCTACAAACTTTGCATTTTCTGTGACCATCTCTTCTTCCATTCTTTCCTTGGGCTTACGGTATGCTTGAGAAAAGAGTAATCAGACAAAGACACACCTTTTGAGGGATTTTGTTAATTTGATGTTCACACACAGAGACCACCAGTCTGACTGTTCATTATTTTTGGAAGGAATTAATTCCAACAGCATTTTTTCAGACTGTTCTGAGCTATTTCTAAATGATCACATAATACTTCGCAAAAGAAGTCACTCCTATGAAATCAGTGCTGCAGAAAACATACAGAAATTGAACAACTGAACATTTTCTAGCCATGTTTCTCATCCACAGCTTGCAGAAATTAGGCTGTATTTTTGCCTAAGGGGATAAGAAATGATATTTTAGGAAAAAGATACTTAATTAACCAATATTTTGACCATAGCCTTCCCTTCACCACAGATGAAAAAGAAGTGCAAGATTTCTCTTTCTCTTAAAATGGATGACAGCTGGCTTATATCATGAGAACTCTGAACTCTCATTACTCAAGGATGCCACTGGCAAACAGGTAGCAAATCCACGGTGTATCTTCATGTCTTTCTGTAGTACAGCTGCTCCACTGAAGTGAACTGATTATAAATGTCTTGGTGTACTAAAGATCAGATTTAGAAGAACCGAAAAAGTACCACTAATGAGGTTCCTCAACAGAAGAATGCAGTCATGACTCTGCTAGAATAACCAGAAGTTGTTCAGCTTAGGGAACAGAGTAATAAGGCACTTGTAGGATGCCATCCAACTGGGTTATTGGCAGAGTTGCACAGATGTAAGAATCTGAAAGCTCATTTACTCTTCAGCAGGGTGCTCTGCCTTACAACAGGTTCTTCCACAAAGCACACACTTTCCAAAGCTTAATAAGATTCCACAGAACAGAAGCATCCACAAACTTTGGCAAAGTTAGGCATGAGAAAAGGCAATGCTACTAACGCTCACACTGTGCTGTGCAGCATAAGGGCTAATTGCTGATTCTGAACGTAATTACTCACTGCTTCACTGCAGGTTTATATTCGAAATCATGTTGGTGGAAAACCAAAATGCAGTAGGGAATCAGGCTAATGTGTTTATGCAGACCGGAAAAAGAGAGAAGGACCCTGCAACACTGATCCAAAATAAAGCAGCCATACTACAGTTCTAGAGCTGGAGTTCCCACCACTCAGCTATACTGCATCTTGTCAATGCCTTTTGGTCATATCAACAGCTTAGATAAATTTTGCTTGTTCCAGCTCTCTCGTTTTTCCACTGCATTTAACATGAGCACAGTGATTTTCCATTTTGCTGAAAAACAACAAGAGAGAGTAAATTGACTGGTTTATTCTTCGAGTAGTGGGTGACGTTCAATATAATATTTGACAGGCATCAGTGGCCACTCCATCAACAATTGTGCCAAAATTTTCCGCACAAAAATTGTCATCAATAACTATTCTATTTAAAGCAATAGGCACATTTTCATTTGTTCTCAGAGTGTTTCCATACTTCTTTAGCCATGAGGAAAGTATTAACTATAATGAGAGCTGTGTGGCTTAAGCCCTACACAATAGTGGACAAATAACTTCTTTCAGTCTCTTGTATGCTAATGGAATTTCAGAAAACTGATAAGGGGAAGAACCTCAGCTGTTTTAAAACCATCAGGGTTCCAACAAGTTTGAGGGAGCTCAGTTGATTTATACTGGTTGAAATTCTGACTCAGTTTTGCTGTTAACTCTGTTAGTTTTTGATGCGGAGAAGCTCCTTCTGTCCTCTTTCTACAGCTGCTCAAAAGTGCCTCTCTATAATAAATGATATAGATGTTGATATTTTCCATGCTTACATGTCTGCACCATAGCCTGAGTGTAGCCAGTAATGAGGTTAGTCTGATATACAGAAGTTGAAGTTCTTGCTTTATGAGAATATTGAGTTAAAAAAAAAAAAAAAAGCTTGTCCTAAGAAGGCTACAATGGATTTATTATTTTCTGGCTGGAGTCCCTCCCAGGAAGATCCAGCTGTACTTTTCTGATTTGTGTGAAGTCTATGGAGTTCACAATCAAATGTCATTGTTTTGGTCCTAAAGGATAATGTTGCAATCAGCGTAAAGTGCAAATACAATTTCCTTCTTATGTTCCTCCCTTTTTTAATAAAAATATCATGTAAACATCCAGTTGTTTCAGAAACACAAGGGAAAGAAAAACACAATTAAAATGTAGTCCAACACTGCCCTTGTAAATGCCAGGATACTTCCCCAATTAACCTTACATGCAAAGCCATCTTTTAAATGCTGTATACTGTAGTATTGCTTGCAAGTCACACTGAATTCTCTGGGCTAGGAGTTTTTGATTACACTTACATAAACCAGTGTCAGCATGTCTTCTAGGGAAAGGGATTTACATTCCTGTGGGAAAATCAATGCCTTTTTTTTAAATCATAGAAACATCAAGTCACCAAGGGCAGCAACATGAGAGTATACTTTTTTAAAGTAATTTTAATTAGAACTGGTCATGAAAGGACTGTATTTCTCCCCCAAAACATCCTGTAAAGCCCCAAAATGTTTTTCCACCAAGCAAAACCATTCTTGCAAGAAATACTGTTTCTGTTCTTTCTGACAACTGAAGTTTGGATGCTTCATTTGGCCATTCCTTGTTCATGGTAAGTTCTTTTTTGTACAGCATTGTCTCTTAAGATACGGTTTGGACCTCTTTCCAATAAACTGCGAAATGAGGGCTTTGCAATTGTAGACTTCTCTTTTGCTGAATAGTTCAAATGGTCAAGGAGCAGTAAGTAAGCAAAAGAATATGGCACAGCAGGGGATAAAAATTAAAAACTATTGAGCTGTCACTTTAAATCCCAAGAATGTCAAGTATGCCTGTATATATTCAGGATTCAGCCTAGAATATTATCCTTATGATAAATGTCTCAGAGAATTTATATAAGACTATCCACACTTATATTACTATTTATAATACAATCATGACCAAAAGCTCTGAGATTAAAGATCCTGTTATGAAAATGAAAAACTTGCTGTTGAGGGGGAACACATAATTATTACCAGTCTGAGGTGATTCTAAAATTGTCAATAGATAAATAAAAGTCTTGTTTGGATATATATTCTGTTATGGAAAGTTGTATTTGCAAGGTGTTAATGAGGGCTAGAAACCCAGAAGTGGCAGTTAAGACTTTCATAGAAATCTGCTGACTCCAGGAGCTGGATCCTGAACAAAAATAACTGCTCAAGCCTTTATTGCAAATCTGACAGTGGGCAACGAAGAAATCAATGAGACAAGAAATATGACAAGTTGGAAGCAATTGTAGGTTTTGAGGTTATAGGGATACTAGCATCATAAGAATTGGTTGGAGCGATTGGCAAGAGTTTTGTAGCAAAATGAGAGAGGTGAGTTTTAAAGGGAAGAATCTGAGTTTGGCTTTCTATCCCAGTGTGAATCTGGAAGCTTATCTGCATTTTGATACTACATGTAGAAACAGCAGTGTTTTGTATATTCTCTGCTAGAGATCTTCAAATGTTTTTATGAAGATATTCTGGTATACTTGAATACATCTCCAACCGCTTTGGAATTTAGAAGAAAAAGCTTATATATGTGTATTCAAGCACAAATAAAGTGTATTTTTTTGTTCATTTGTTTGCCTTTACACTGGTAAAAGTACCTTAGCATTTCATGTTTGGATCTCTAATAAAATGCCCAAATGTGATTTTATGAAGCTTTCCAAAAAGTGCTTCACTCCTGGGTAAAAAACAAACGTGAGAAAACTCAGCCCAGAGGGCAATTATTTTATAGTTTTAAGTGCATGAAAGCAGAGGCTTGTTTCATCAACCACAACAAGAGCGATACTGCCATAATGTATTACATATACCAGCAGGAGGAAACCAGTGTTACTCTTTGTAATAGAGATCGCTTTTACCATGGAGATGGGGAGTGATTCTTGGATAGGTGAGAATGAAAAGTGGTTTGATTGGCTCCAGATAGAACTGGATTTGTTTTAAAATAAACAGCAGAGTAAAACAAAAAAATATGGTAAAAACAAGGGGAAATTTTTCATGTGCAATACAGATGGCTTGCCTTCCTTCTGATCTTCCTGTCCACTTTTCATCCTCCCTGTCTATGAATTAATATTATGTATATGCAACTTGGTTATTCTGGTGTCTCATTAAATGGATTTCAAGCATGACATGTTTGATAGGGCAGATGAATCACTCCATCATACATTTCAGCCAACAGGATATGAACGCAAGTGAACAGTGGAAGAAGAAAATTCTAACAGATCTTCTTCAGTTCATGGAAACTGTTTAAGTCAGTCACTAGATAAAGTTACTGAGGGTAACATTCAAATTTAGTTGGTAGAGTTGACTGTATTATATTTCAATAACAACCTAAGCATCTCATATATGTCAATGAATTTATCCTCAGCAACATCCTTTACATAAATCCATGACAGTGGGGAGTATTATTATCTCCCTTTAAGAGATGATGAAGTGATGCAAAGAGATCAAATTGACCTGACATAGGATGTCCAGGTCTATGGATATCAGTTGGCAAATCTTCAGAAGAGCTAGGCCTCTGATGAGGAAGCTTTTGTGATACACACAGGAACTAACCTCAAATTTCTTCATCCCCATGCCTAGGGAATCCAGTCCTAACCCTATAGACTGAGAATGCCCATGTTAATTCTTTTCAAGTTTATTACCAGTAGCATGGATATCTGGGAAACTTGATATTCTCATTCTATCTGAGAAATAGGGTAAATGGATCCAGAGGGGAGGCATTTTTTATTGTAATCATTATTCGCACTCCTTACAATTCATAACTTTTTCTTTAAGCAAATTATCTCAATTCTGGTTAAACACAGAGCTTATGGGAAAATGTCTAAAGCACTCCAGTTAACTGAAAAAGGTTGAAAAGAAACTAGGTTCCATTTAATGCATACAGTAAGACCTACTTGTAACTGAAACCATACCTACAATCTTTTGTTGATTCCCTGCGCAGAACTGAAGGAAAACTCTGACTGTCATTATGCACCTTTGTTTTTCCTTCCTCTCAGCCACCTTCTAAAGTAGTCTTCAATATCCACAAATGCGGCAGATGGATCCACTGATCTCACAAATATTAATTATAATGCCATTCTACCCAAGCCGCACAAAATGTGGTATCACTACCAATGGCTGGATTTCAAAATTAGTACAAGCAGTTTTACTTTGAGTCTCTAGCCTGACTATAATGGCAGTGTTCTTCAACACAGTTACAGAATCTCCAAAGAATTTCACTTTTAAAATTACCTTAAATATTAAACTACGTGTTTACATGATTACTGATTCTTTAACAGCACAAGAGTCAAATGATTCTGCATCCCAGCTGATCATGAGAACTCCTTTAGCTGTAACAATAAATCTCTACAGATTCCTTAAAACTGGGTTGTTAGTTTTCAGTGGAGGGGTTTTTTTTCCTTAGGAGCTGAACCTGCTTTGATTTTTTCAATGTGATAGATACTTTAATTTCCTCTCTCTTTTTAATTTAAATTTAATTAAAATCTGGCCTCACTGACTTTAACTTTCAGGTCCCGAGTTCTCTCTGTGTTTACCCTCCAAGTGTTTCCAGTACCTTGAGCACATTAGGAATATTAAGCAGTTAATCAAGTGTAAAAAACATTAATTTGTTCTCTAGCATGTTTCATCAATCTTTTTTTTTTTTTTTAATCAGAACAATATCCAACAACTAAGCCCATAGATTCCACAGCAAGCATTTCATCAACAGGCACTGATATTTTGCTGCACCCAGTCTTCAGAATTGTGAAATAAATCTCTGCTGATGTGAGTGAATGGTGTTCTGTACAGGAGTCATCTCAGCCCCAGTGTAATCACTAAGATTCTGCCCTGCAGGTTGTAAAATAAACTAAGTGACTCCGGTCAAACTATGTATGTGTGTGTGTTTGTGTGTGTGTATACAGAACAAGCTGATACCTTGAAGCTACATTAAATTCTCCACCCTGTTCTAAAAGCTGAACGCAATTCAGCATGTCATAAGCCCTATCCCACTCCGTGCGATCTTTTCCAGTCTCTCAACCTTGTGTCAGAACTGCCACTTGTCCCAGTCCTGCCAATGAACCCAGGATAGCCCTTTTTCAGGCTAGGTTTCCAGAATTTGTTCAGTTAAATGGCAGATGTCAAACCCATTTTACATGGTGGATTCTATTTCCTGGATCATGCAACAAAGTTATTAAAAGAAGCAGAGAAATTTCAAAGGCTGAACTATGCTGATACCTTTATTTTTATTATATTTGCTGCTACCACTGGCCCAAAATACCTGGCACATAGTCCAGAAACAGTACATCTTCGAGTCTGTGATATTCGTTATCTCTGGAACTGCTTTATGTAAGTGCAGGCATACTATTGCCTGGCACAAGTCTGGTTTGTCCTCACAGTACTGAAAGGTATCAGCAATACTAATCAGCTCTAGCTAATGTTACTTTATGCATCTTTGCATTAGAATTCATTTTGACCCCCCCAAAATGTCAAGTCTTCATTTGGGAGGAAACTCCATTCAATGGGCTGGAGTGGGGCTATACTTTTTGAAATTCCTAATTTAAGCCTATATAACTTCGTGCAATAATTATAAAACTAATATAATAGTTGTTTAGGTTATCAATAAGAACTCTTAGTCATTATGCAGTGATTGGTTTCTGTCATACAACAAAGTATCCAAAGAAATGGTCTTTCACATTTCCCCATATCCTACTGAATCAAACATAGTGTTTTCAGTCCCTCTTTTGATCACAAATCTTCAGTCTAGGGCAAGGTGGAAAAGCAATTGCCATATAAACATACAATCTTCTGAGGAATCATGAACAAAACCTGAAGTTCTGAATTTCGCAGGATATAGGATCCAATCACTGGAACTAAAAGAAAAGGCACCAAACTGTTTGTACTAAAGTCCTTTATCCCTCTGTGCACAATGTAAGCTCCTTCTACTTCATTGAAATACACAAAATACTGTCAGAACTGTTTGGAAATGGTTTTTGTTCCTGTGTCTAAATACAATTTTTTTTTTGTATTTTCTGACAAAACTTTTTAATCTGATTTAACTTGTATCTGTCTGAAGAAAGCATGAAAAATTAGTCAATATTTTAGAAAAATTTCAGGAGTTTCATCAAAAGAATTTTTGATAAATATCTTATATTATTCTTCTTCCCTAGCATGGAAATCTGGGACAAAAAACTGCTAATACTAGAAATTTCCCACTGGGAATTTCTGATTGGGCAAAAAACCAATATTCATCACTTTTAAAATTTAATATTTCATTCAGACCAGTGAACATAAACAATAATATGTTTGGGGTTTTTTTAAAGGAAAATACAGGTAGCTGGAAGCAGCAAAAGTGATTGCCTTCACTTTTTTGAATTCCAAAAATACAATGTTATTTAATGAAAAAGACTAATGCTAGGGAGACACTTTTATTACTTTGTGATGTTTCCAATATGCTATTTCTCTTATTTCATCTCATTCTCAATCACAGTTAGTCTGTGGTTTTCTGATTAGAAAATAAATGATTTAGATGCATCCCAACAAAAACTATAGAGAAGATCAAACCATTTTTTTCCAGATTTATATGATACTGGAGTACACATTTTCCACATATTTCAAAAGACTTCTGCCAGTACAAATATTTACATGCATTTAGAAAGATTTAATTATTCTGACAGCAAATTTTGCAATATCTGAAATCAATCTGCACTCTAAAAGAATAAAGACCTGCAGGGTAGTCTACTAGTAGCCATAAAAATACTTGTGGAGTACCAAAGCATATATACAATTCCAGGGACAGAATTCCTTGAGAAATACAGTCTACATCACAATAAACACCCTAATACAAAACCCTGATGAACAGGTGGTTTGGTAAAGATTCAATGGATAGCTATTCATAGGTGAATTCTGAGTGACTACACTGATTATACAGCCAATTCTTTGTGTAGATAATCATGAAGCATCCCATACAAGCAAACATGAATGTATTCTCATAGCTTTAAAGGTTGCTTTTGAAAGTGGGAAATACTAGCCTTGATCTCCACAGGAAAGTTACATAACAGATGAGTCTTGTAGTGCACAAAGCAATTCTGTGAGCCTACAGTGTTTCCTAATTCAAAGGTAAAGTAATTCTACCCCAACCCATCTCAAAGGCAGGTGCAGGCAAGCAGCGAGCAAACCAGTTCATGAATCGCCTGACTTCCCAGTCTGTTGGTCTAAGGCAAGCTGGCTGGCCTTGAACCACTGGGCTGCATGCTGCAGGAGAGCAGGAGTTGCTGCATCAGCCGCTCGCCTGACACCAGAAGCAATAGGTCGAAAAACTAAGTGGAGCAATCTCATCAGCTCTGCCAATATTAAATTGTCCTTTTCATGAATCAGAGCCTTAGGCATGTTTATGGAAGAAGACAGAGAAAAACACTGACAGACTATGAATTCCTGCCTGGGCATACTGCACTGAGATCTGTATGTAAACAAGCCCTTGAGGGTGAGGAAAAAATAATAACAAATAATAAAAAATCTGAAAGATGTCTGTGCCTTTGTGAAAAACAGACTTTCATCTTACATTTATCAATGTATTTAGTATACTTTCTTACACATACTGCATTTTCTATATAATGTTATATGCAATATGTTATAATAAGCACACACAGATCAATTCTCTCTCGACTTCCCTGTTTGTAATCATAAAACAATATAGGCTGGAAGGGAGCTCTGAAACTCGTCTACCCAGTCCCCTGTTCAAAGCAGAGCTATTGCAGAAGCTAGATCAGGTTGCTCAGGCATCACCCAGACAAGTTTCAAAAATCTGCAAGGACAGAGGTTCAACAGCTCTCTGGGCCCTTTTTCCAGTGCTTGACCACCCTTACTGTGAATTTTATTTTCCTGTTATCTAATCAGAATCTCTTCCATTGCCTCTTGCACTTTCACATTACACGTCCAAGGATCTGGCTCTGTTTTCTCTGTCCTTCCCTTTAGGCAGTGAGAAACTGCAATTAGATCTGCTCCCCCCACACACACCCCAGCTTCCTCATCTCCAGGTTGAACAAATCCAGCTCGCTCCCCCTGTATATATTATGCTCCAAAGCCTTAACCATCGTGATGGCCCTCTATGCTCAGACTGCCCTCTACGATCCAGATTAAAAATCATGATTTTTAAAGGTTGTGAAATCTGACGTGTGAAATGTTTCCGAGGTGCTGATACTGTGCAGTGCTCCAAAAGATGTGCTTTGTCAAGGTACACTGCTGAAAGGGGAAAAAGATTCAAATTTATAAAGTTCATAACTTACATCAGCTGTCTAAAACTGTTCCTTAACTGGAATACACTTACTCAGTGTTATCTTTTTAGCTGAAAAATAATACTTTGCTTTGCTAAAGAATATGCTCACTGCAGTATCTGAAATCAAGAAAAAAAAACTGAAAAGAAAGTTATCATTATTTTCTATTTATGAATAGGACAACTCTGGAAAAAAAAGTTAAGTGACTTGACCCAGGTCATACAAGAAAACTGACAGACAGAAAAGCAGGATTTTAGCTAGGATTAGTTATATGATAACTTCTGGTGAACTATTAAATTTCTGGATTAGATAAATACCCTCTTTGCACTCAATCCTGTTCTCCAGCAACATACTGTAATACAATGCCTTATATGTGAGATATGAAAAGGAACAGTTTATGTTATGTGTTTTCTAAACATTGTGTTGCTCTATTTTTAAGTTAGTCCAACCTTTAGCATCAAAACAAATCCCATCAGTTCATCTCTGCTTGTAGGGACAGCGAATCTGAATAAGAACCTCTAACAGATGCTATCATTGTCTTGATTTACCAGGAAAGAAACTTATTTGTTATACTCTTTCAAGTATTGAAGAGAGACTGATGAAATGAAAATACTTGTGGAGCTGCCAGGCTAATTTCATTACAGATCAGTCAGGAATAGCACACAAGAATGTGATTCTGGGCATAGCTATTAATGCTCTAGCAAATCATTTGGGGGGAAAAAAGCATCAAAAAGAAGTAATCAAAAGATCCTCCAACAGTGAAGAGGTCAGTGCCAGGTATTTATCACTAGGACTGTAATAAGTTTACTAATCTTGGTAAATTGGAACAAGAGATACATAAATTCTGTTCATTAGGTACCTCCTGCTGTTACGGTTTGATTATTATTCATAGTACTTGGACACTTCACTTAGGATTGGGCTATTAAGAGTCCTGAGTACTGCACATAAGCATAACAAAAGTCCATCCCCAGCTCTGCTTTATAGTTTTACAGAAAAAAGGACTTGATTTGCAGTTCAGGAATGGGCACAGTGAGGTTAAGCAACCTGTGCCCTAGCTAAGAACTGAATAAAGACATTCTCCATCACAGACCAGTACCTAATGCCCTCGTACCCTGTCTTTCCAGTGGGCTTCTCCCACTGCAGCGATACTTGCTTTAGCTTCGATTCATTTATAAACATCCAGCTAATACATGTCAGCGGCAGCAGCCATCACACACACGCACAGAAATGTCAGTGGAGAATAACACTGATACATTTGCATTGCTGTCTGTATCAAAGGATTTCAAACAGTTCCAGAAATCCCTGCTGCTCGAAGCAGATCTCTAATAGATGGTGATAGCTCTAGTGTTATGGTCTAATGCCATTTTCGGTAGCAGAGTTCTGCCTCAGTGAAAACCTTAGCATTTACAATTACGCAGAGCAGTGTTATTTTCTTTTTTGAACAACTGTCCTTTATTGCTGTGTTTTGAAGTTCTCATTCCTGCAAGAATGCTGCAAAATATCTAATGTCTGCAAAGGACCAGGTTTATATCAGCTGAAAGGCCCTTGACTGCAGAATGTGAGACAGAGGACCATACAGACCAATATTCAGGGGAGACCAGGATCTCAGGGGTTTTCATCAGCCAGATCTGGATCTATGGATCTATATAGTGTGATCTGTCAGAACACATTATAGGCCAAAATTATATACACAAAATACCAAAGCTGGGAGGTGCATAACTGCATTAATTCTGTTAATATGTTTCTCTTCCTTATCATCATAAATAGGAAATATATCTGATTTTGGATTAACCAGGCCTCAGTCTGAATTCTGAAACTCTTTATGATTTATTTCTCACAGACTTTGCTGCTAGAAAAGTGATTCTTTCAGAGGGCAGAAAAACTTTATATTTCCTGAACTGCTAGCTGAAAACACAGGAAAAATAAATGAATAAATACTCAAGCAAACAAATGTTTTCACTTCTAAACTAAGCAGGATACATATGAATCAGAAAGCCACAATGAAGTTGGATCCTCCAAAAAGCTGTTTTAAGACTCCACTCCCCAGTCAGAAGAAGAACTTTGGGGGAAATTAAAAACCTAGCACTGGGCAATTCACTTCTCCCTCTTCTTTCTGAGAAAACAAACAAAAAGATAAAACAGGGCTTCCAGATGGGCAAGGTCTGCTTGTGAACTACTACCAAGCTCTGGCAGGAAATTTCATCAGATGTAGGAATGACCATTAATAAGAGAAAGTCTCACTCTTTGTCAACTTTCTGTAAAGGCGTCATGAGTTTGTGCACATTCAGATTCTGTTTCAGAGACAGAATTCCCAACTAATGCAGAGTAACTGAAAAGACCTAGATGGAAAATGTGTAAGTGCAGAAGGCCTAAGTTGGCTATTTCTGTGTATTTGTATTGTACCTATCACAACGCACTCTAGTTAGGGTCTCTGGAAACTATGCTGATCTATCTTTGCTAAAGAAGTTATCACTAAGGATAGCATTCATCTACAAGTTAATATACCCAAATGTAGGTATCTACATGTGCACCTTATAGTTTCCATTAGTCAATTCAGATCTGATCAATCCTGATCCTTGGTAAGAAAAAAATCCTCTTGATAGCACTAATTGCTGCAGAAGGTGGGTTTAAGTCTAATTTACTTTGCAGATTAAGTATTTCCCCACCAAAATTGTCCTGCTGCCTGGTTACAGGAGCAAGGTCACCCCAAAGATGGACACAGATCATGCATGCTTTTGTGTCTGGACAAAAGGTGCAAGGACTGAATTCCCAAAGAACTGATGTTAAGAAAACCTAATGGACTAGCTTGTGCAGCAGTGGGCCTTGAAGTCCAGTATTGAGATTGAGACTGCTCACAGCGCAGACCTAAACACCGTAGTTCAAATTTCTCCCTGTTTCAGCATTTACTCAGTCTTTAAAAAGAAAATACGGCTTGAGAGTAGCTAAGAACAAATATATATCTATATATATGTATGTATGCATATATGAGCAGTAAGAATAACTGAAAAAACAAGAGACTAAATAAAAATTCCTCAAGGGACTGGTAAAGATAAAATTCAATGTCATGTCAACAAATTAAACTGCAGAGGAGAACTGGCTAGTTATCCTACTGTGTACTGAGATTTTTCCTTACGCTTTTGACACAGAAGGCCCGAGACAAGGCAACAGTGTCTAAGAGTCTGTCCCACCTTGGAATAAGCCCATAGGACCTTCTCTCCTGCTAGTACATAGTGGTGTAAATCCAAAGCATCCAATGTGAGAGAGGAATCACACAGAGAATTTCTGGTTATGAAAATGATTCCTTCTGTCCTCAGACTTTGTTGCATCCTTTTTCTTAAAAACAAAACAAAACAAAACAAAAAATCTATGTACTGAAATCCTTAAATACCACACTTCAAAGGTATAAGTATCTATCCTGTCAGGTTTCAAACACAAGTCCAGAGGTGCAGTAAATTATCATAGATCTGGTGATTATATAGGTGGCACTGGGATGAGGAACGGTGACTAGTTACCCTAGGCAAGAATCAGATCCAAACAGGTTGCCATGGGCTGGAACACCAGACACTGCTGTCAGCATACCACTCAGACCCTGTTGTTAACTGTTATGGGAACATCAGATACAACAAAACAAAAAACTTTGTGCTTCTCCCTCCTCCCACTAAAAATCATACAAGGAACTGAAAGGGTGAGGACAAAAGAGACTACTTAATTGCATAAACCTAATGCATTTCTGCTGGGAAGAGCACACTGGAGTCTCAGAGGCAGTACTCGTGGAAGAAGTTAAAAGGCATGTTCTAATTTCATGTAAGTCTTTATGTAGGAGGGGGAGAAAAACCTAATACTTCAATTTAGATTACATTTTATGGCTACTGCTAGTATAGATAAAAATTTATAGTTTCACAGCCGTAAAGGTTTTAGATTTAATTAGAGGAACTTGTTTCCCTTTATGCGACAACTTCTGCGATGAGGTATCCTCTGACAATTTGCATTAATGTGCCTTATATAATTTTTACTGAGTTTCCTGGTGTGAGCTGCTATGCAGTATCATATTTCAGGACACAAATGAGAAAGGAAATCTTCACTTTTTCTTGGTTGCATTTGGAATTTGTCTGTTATTGATTTATGTTAAGAATCATGGCCATAGACAAAAGATTTCCATCAGCAGAGCTAGTAACTAGTTTTCAGTACACTTGCAGTGGAAAGTTTGCTATTAATGAAGTTAATGAAAAATTAAGACAGGGAGTCTTCCTACAGCGTTCATTGGCACATTCATATGATAAAAAGCTAGATCTTCTGATACACTTTTTGTTCACTCCCTGAAACATATAAGGTGAGGATTCAAGATTTTCTTGACTATATATGAGTTTATAATCCTTCAAGGCACTTGGTTGAAGATGTTATATACACGGGGGTTTTTTAGTTTGTTTGACAAAACCTGTTTTCTACTGGCTCCTGTTAATGGGTTCTAATAGCTGATCCTTTATTTTCACGACAACCACTGTTGAGTTCATTTTCCACTACTTACTTGTGTCTATACATCTGCCATTTTTAGTATTGCCATAATATTGGCCAATCAACATTCATTTTTAAAACACCACAGAACAGAAAAGAGATTTCAAATCTCAACACACTCTTTTAAGACTCTAGATTTCAAATGATTTGTGCCTGTTGCTTTTAAATGCAGAATGCCTAACAAGTGCTGTTTAACATTCTACTTTGTTACAGAGACTAGAAAAATATATCACTGTCATATCATGCTAGTTTGTATATATACATATATTACCTAAATATAGGTAACTATTTATTAAACACACCTACTTTTTTCTGCATTGCTAGCGAATTTTAAAATGCCACCAAGATTTTTTTCTGTTCCTAGTATTTTTTCTTCTTCTTCTCAACTCTGCCATATACCCATTTTGACACTTTTTAGCTTCCCTTATCAACTGTCTATTTTAAAAAATTTAATTTATATTTACATCATCTTCTTCCTCTTTTTATCTGTTCATTATTGTGTTTTGTTTATAATTTCTGCCTTCAACATTTAACAATGATGGGCTTGCAGCCAAAGTTGTCTTCTTTCCTGACTGCAGAATTACAGCTTTTCGGCCATCAAGCTTTTTCTTTTATTTCTGGTTTTCATTCACATTATTCCTCCTAATTCGTCCCATTCCTCTTTCAGAAATCAACCCCTCTGAAACACTAGCTGTGTATGTAAACATCATACTGGTTAGGACTGTGCTTTATCTACAAAATTTACTGTAGTTAGATCATCACCAGTATTCCCAAAGCAACTATTAACTGCCAGTGTGGTGATTAAATCATATTCATCTTTCAGCATATGGTAGAAAATAGATTTACTATTTGAGTTTTTATTTTTTAAGCTAGAAATCAACTATAATTTGTAGTAACTAATGACATTTTGTTATTGGCCACACATAGCTACCAAACAGAATCTTCTATTCATAACGTTTTTTCTCATCCACGCGCTACTATCAGTTGCGAGCTTAAAAGGGGGTCCCTTCGCTTGATTTGGTGACCCATAACAAACCTCTTCAAGTACTTCTACATGGGCTTAGTAGCAAGTACATTGACCAAAGGCATCGTGAACCTGCTGTTACAAGTTATCAGTAACGCTTAAACAGCTGGGCAAGTAAAGGATGAGTACCAAGACGATAGAGAGCCAAGACACTGCCTCAGGTTGCACCTCCTGAAAGAGTCTCATCTGTTTGAAATTCTGCTCATGTCAGAATCACCTTCCCAGGGGCAGGCGCTTCTGCTAGCTTGGGAAAGACATTTTAACTCTTCCCAAACTCACTCACTTATTACTGCTTTTTCTCTTAGAAAATGAAATTGTCGATTTCCTTCCTTGCATCAGGCTGACCTTTTTTCCAAAAACTTCAACATTTTCTGTGAAATGGAACTTCTTTCTCTTGGCAAGTTCTACTCAGCAGCATACACACTTATGCAGACGAGGAAAAGAATAATTCATCTCCAAAGACAGAAATAAGCCATAGGAAAGGAAAATGGTCCAAAGAAATGCAAGGATAAACCAAATACTAGCCTAACATTGGATTGTGGGGATAGTCACTGGTAACACAACAAGGGGGGAGTCTTGTAGGTGCTCCATATTCTGATGCCCTTGATTTGCCTTCTTTTGGGGGTGGTTAGGGGGAGGGGGTTAGTTTAAAGGAAAAGATTAATTATGGTTTTGTTTTTCGTATTTTGTAGTATTTATATCTCATGGTTGGAAAAGAAGACCTGACATTCTATAAGCCTAACTGGAAAAAAGCTTTTATATGGCAAACATTGAAGCTGATCTTGAATATTTCTTGTTCTCTAAGCAACTAAATACAAGGAACTGCGATTATCTGACACTTGAATCGTAGTAGGCTGTATTAGCAGGAGGGTTCAACAATGGGAAATTGTACATGCAAATTGCTTTATTTCAGTTTGTCAACTTTTTCTTTAGTAGAATTTATATATATTGCCTACTTTCCTAAATGATAAATTACGAAACTTCACACTAGATTAGAATATCACTGAAACGATGTCCATACACTGCTGCAAGAGGCCTTTAGATATGTTCTTCAAACACCATGTAGAGTTGCTGAACACCATGATCACCTTGAGTCACCTACATGCACTGCTAGGTGAGCTGTTTTAGTCGTACCTCTGTATTATAACATCGTAACTGAGAGGAGTACCAGGTACCTCAACACACAAGCTCTAAATCTGAGCTAACACTTAACTAAATTGAAGGTCCTTGGTGCTGTGTTCAGTCTACATGTTGGTTCTCATTCTGGCTTCAGCCTGGAGTGAGTGCTTTAGAACTGGATGCTGGGGTGGGAGAAATAAGAGAAGTATTGGGTTACGCTCACACTCCTTTGTAGGGATTTTGTCCTGGAGCTTATTGACAAGTGGCACAAAAAAAACCCTGTTCAACTTGGTTACCAGAGGCAGTATAGCAATAACCCCACTAGGGCTTTTCATTGCACATCTCAGCAGATCCTCAGGCTACTGCAGCCTAAACATATGGTTTCTACATCTTCTCTCTCAGTTCTATTGCAAGCTGCACATACAATACATTTTATTGTATTTAGCCAAGGGTGATATAGTTCTTGAATGGTTTTTTTCATCTTTATAAGGTATACAGAAGGATTTATGGGACCAATGCAGATGCTTAAAATAAGCACTATCAGTTATCCTGCCTACCTTCCAATTGCTGCAGTAGAAAGGTATTGTGTCTTGTAGGTCCTAGGTCATATCAACCAGCTCCAAGTGTATTTCTCAAGATTTCTAAAATAGTCCTATTAAACACATGAATTCTTTCCTGTGTGGTAATGGTAAACAGCTTTTTCTATGTGTATGACTAACACGATAACTGCTTTTGCAGCTGACTGAATATTCACATACATGTCACAAACAAGCAGGCTTATAACATCTGGATGCTTAGAATCAACACACACAGAGCTACTCTCAACCTACAAACTTGCCCCATGTCTTCAGGCCCTTATGAGACTCATCACTTCATTCCCAAACAGCGCTTGGCTCCATGTGCTTTGCCTGCTTTGAATTGCCGATGACCACATGCTCCTGCTGCCAAGCATGCACAGTACAGTCTTATGATACTGTGTTCATAGTTTGAAGGCTTTTGTGACTTTTATTAAGCATCTCTCTTTAATCTCAGTTTCTTAAGGTATTTGCCTAAATCATATTTTCTGGGGCTCCACCCATCCTTCATGAATTCTTCGTTATGTTTCAGAGATTGCTTCTAATTCCTTACGTACTTCAGGGTAAATTACATCAGGCTCCACTATCTTGAACAAATACAACCATCTATTTGTCTGTCTATATAATCATTGGGATTTGCAGCTGTTGTTCACCATTAGTTATAGCATATCCTGTAAAGGCAGAACAAAGCTGGAGAAACATATTTTTCTCCATTTCTGCAGATATTTGGATTTGCTAAGAGATGGAAATCAGTTTTTTTGTTCAAATTATACATACTACAGTGGGATAGATAAATCTGTCGTATACCTATTTAAATCCTGTCTGCAGAAGTTTCTCTAAAATATTTTGTTGTTCTTTTAAAGTATATAATGAGTCAATAAAAAAAAGAAATCACACTGTGTTTAATGAGTTATAAAACTCTTCATGATAACTAAGTGATCTCTTCCCAACAGCATTCCAGTAAGGATGAGGTCATATATCCATTAGATATAAATCCATGTATTTCATAAAACATTTTTTGGCAGTATCCCAGCCACTTTCACAGAATTACTCTCATCCCTTTTACATCAATAATCACTCCTTTTAACCTCAGCTTCCCAGCATTCTCTGTAATCTCTTTCTTATCACATATTCTGTTGTTGAAAGTTGAAGGCTTTTTTTCCCTTCTTCTCACCTCACTTGACTACTTTACCTCATTTTGTTTACTTTTGTTTTAAATTGAACTGACGGACCAAATTATTCACAGTATTGCATAAAAACACTAGATGAATTATAACTAAATACAGTATGCCTTCTGACACAGTTTCACCTGAAATCTCATAATTAGTCCAAAGAAATACACTTCTTAAACAGCCCTTTCTCTGCCTTGTCTTTTTAGTTATCAAATTCTGTTCTTAATTCTTTGAGGGCAGGAAGTGATTGCAAATCAGTCTCCTTTTGTGCAAAGTCTGGCACAATAGGTCCTTTAGGTTCTACTGGAGTGCAAATAATCACCACATTCTTTGGGTGTTTAAATGCCACGGTGTTGAGCTTAATCTGAACAGGGGCACAGTCAGACAAAGGAAAGACTTAATTGGGGAACTCCAGCCTCCGAATACCTGATTGGATTTTTAACCTCAATTAAAATTATCAGCAAGCTCTAGCACACTTTCCACTTTTGTCTAGAGTAAACTGGACTTCTCTTAACTGCTTAGAAAAGGCTAAAGGTAGAACTTACTGAACAAAGAAGTATGAATTCCTCTGTCTGAAATTCCAAGGATCTGCCTAGAGCTTGCAGTGTAATAGGATTCGGCAACACAATGCAGTGCTTCCAGTACAGCGAACCACATAATCCACTTTAGAGTTCATGTGACTCCAGCCCAATGAACAAAATAATCCACTCCAGATTTTAGGTGATTTCAAACCAGTGAACAACATAATCCCAATTTTGATTAGAAACTATGGGCAAAGAGGTTTTATGTGTAATCGGCCTGTAACTGTGGTCTATACAGGCAGAGAGGGAATTTGTATTACAAGACATTAATAAATCAGTGTTTTAGCACTCAAAACTTCTATGGACGTCTGCCATTAACTCCACAATAAGAATGCAATTGTTTCTCTATCCATAACATGTAAGTTTTTTGCTTCATCTGACCTTTGTGGATTATCAGCCAGGGATGACTTGTTTGTCATTTCCAAGTATGTTCATTTCACCTTTTTCTTATCATCCAAGGACACAGAATTTGGATTAAAAGTTTCTATTAGTTTTGATAAAAATAGCGGATAGATGAAAGATATTTCAATTCAATTACTTTGATTTCTTCATTAGTCTGTCTCTCTATATTTTAATTTTAAATCTGTTTTCATGCATTCTGTAAAGGTCTACATCTTTCTTCTTTAAATTCACAGAAACCCCCCCCCCCCCCCCCCCCAGAGATGTCAAGGTTAATGTCTGCAAAAGCAATTCCAGGAAACCTCCACTTCTGAGTAGCCAGGTTGGGTGCTGAGAATGTTTACTGATGAAAAACAGAATGTTAAAGAGGTCATGTCTGGAGATAGGAACTATGAACACTATGAATTTGACAGTGAGGATGATCACTTTCAAAATTGCTGAAACTTCTAAAAGGGCACATAGCAAGTAAGTAATAAATACCTGGAAAATCACAGAGATGTCAGACTTTTTTAAACAACTGGGTTGAAACTGTAGAAGATAGAAAAATAAGACAACCTTTGATCAAAAATACTTACATATGAAAGGACTGATGCCACCAAACATACCACAGCTCACCAGTCAATAAGTCTTGATAACCTGCTTACATGCCTAATTGCTCACTGACTTTAACGGGACTTAACTTTCAACTTTAACTTTTTCTCTCAATGGAGAGAAACTGAGACCCCTTCCAAACAATCATTTGTAGCCTACAATATGCTATATTTGCACAGGTTCATTTTGGCTCTGGTTCACTGCTTAGCATCTTTGGTCTTTTCACAGTAGTAATCACAGAGAAAAGAACAAGGCCCTGAGCAAGCTGGTCTAGCTTTGAAGTTCGCCCTGCTTTAGCAGCAGGTTGGACTAGATGATCTCCACAGCTCACTTCCACCTAAATGAATCCAAAAGAAAAAAAGATGAGTGAACTAATTTGTGTGAAATGAAGTGAAAGATGTGCTGAGTCAATGAAGGAAGGAGTTAACATTTGCAAAAAGATTTCCTCTGAAGTCACTGAAGTAAAAACTAAACTCTAAATGTGGAAGAACATCGGTGGTTCTAATATTTCTTGTTGTATCTCATTTAATGCTTCCAATACCTGTCTCTCATTAAGGGTCGTTCTTCCATTTGTTCTAAATATTCCATTTGAATCTCTGAAATTTTCCTAATAACCATTGATGTATATTGGTAGAGATTTTATATATCGTTATGCTGAAATCAGAGTTTTTCAAAACAGCATTAAAAAACCCCCCTGGAGTGCAAATTATTTTCTGATCAGCTTAAATTGATAGATATTAATAAAAATGTGTTCTTATTCTGAAAATATCTGTTAATCTATATCAAATATATTAAGTGTTAATGGGACTTGGACTCTTTTCACAGTTTGCAGAGCTCAGGGGACCATGCAAAAGGGACCATATTAGATGTGGGTGTCAGTATAATGTGAATAATACTAAACAAGAGTGTATTCCTGGCTGTTCAAGGTACTAACAATATATTCATGAAAATGACCTCTGGCTACCCTATCAATTATTTTAAGATTCTGAAACCAAAAATGCCAAAGAAGTGCAAACTGCTGCTTTAGTGTTATTTTTTTACTAAGTTCTAGCTATGTGACTTTCATTCACTTTAATTGGCACTGAGAAGTCTACTCAGTCACCCATGTGCTTGACTGTTAGTAAATGGAGAGTGAAAACAGCTCTTCAGCATCTTCAAAACAAGGCTGTTTGGTGGACAGATTGTCTGGCCACTGCAGTATGATTCCCATCCAACTATGAAAATGTTTTCAAGGAGTAACCAAACTGCCAAAGATGTTTAGGAGCAGTCAGCCAGTTTAAAATGCTACAGAATTTAGTTTCCTGGCAAATGGTCTAACAAGCCTTGCTACAAAATGTCAACATTTGGATTCACAACATCCCAAGATACCTGCTAGCTGCAACTCTGCTGAAGCTCTGAAAGTTTAACTATCTGAACAATGAAAAATTAGTTAAAGCTGGAAATATAACAGCATTGAAGTCTAACTTCTGTTGAAAACAATGTGCCAAGAACAGGCAAGAATTCATCTGAGCTGGAACGAACATGCTAGAACTAATATGATTTCTGTGCTCTGATAGTGCTCTCTTTTCACAAAACTTAGATAATTTGATTAATTTTAAGATGTAAACTTTATCCAGTGAACTGCTTGCTGATCATCTCATGGTGTTCAGGTAACAACACACAGCCTTCTGTTTTGGTTATAAGAGAACCCACTGTAGAAGTAAGTTAGAAGTAAACAGACATAGGCAGTCAGCCTGTTATGATTTTGTCAAATAAAAGGTCAGTAACCTTTTTTTACCTGATATGGAAGCTTGAAAATCACTTTCATACAGTACACAAGAACAAAATTTCCAAAAGTCTTTGAATGTCTAAGTGCCTTTATAAACTTGGCCTTTGGCCTAAGCCATAGCACTAGACCCCAGTTTTAATAGGAAGCTGTGAATTTTTCCACTTGTGATGAGAGCTTAAATCGCATTTTTGAAAGTAACTTAGGGATTAGGAATGCCAGTCACCTAGAGACCCTGATCTTCAAAGGTACCTAGGTGTGTAAATATCTCAACTATCTTATCTCAAGGATCTATAGTTCCTTTAAAGTAGAAAGTTTGGATAGTAACAAAATGCAGAATAGTTATGGGTACTACAATGCTAGTACATAATTTTTTCAGTAATCCTAACCATAAGTGTACTCCTGTTGTGTTAAGCACTGTACAGAGAAAGTGATAGGAGCTTTCAGTCTAAGGGATATTCTGCCAAACAAATGTTAATGGATACCATGGTGAGGAATTAAAATGGGCTAGGCCCTGACTAGCATAGGGCTTTGGGATATCCAGATCTGGGCTTGTGTTGGTAGAAGCAAGAGAAGATGCCTGCCTAAGCAAATACATTTGTCACAGCTCTTAGAAGAGAGGCAGGAGTGGTGGGGAGCAGATCTTGCTTAAAGTTTTGTTTTAAAACGTGGATTTTGGAATTGGCTAATTTAAATGACATGACAGACAAAAATTATACATGCATACACACACATACTATATCAGACTTACTAGCAAATGTATTTCATTTTATCTTGACTTGGCATTTTTCCCTGTCTCCCCAGTTGCCTTGCTGGAAGCCATTTCCCCTACCCAGAGGCGCAAGCACTGAGCCTTCGCCTGAACACGGACACATGCAATGGCACATCTTAGTATATGATGGCAACATGCAAACAGGACAGGGAAATGCAGAAGATCTGAATCTCAGGAACCTTTAGTCTCAGTGAATTAGATCACCCATAAAGAACATGTGAAGCAGCATGAAGTCATTAGTCCCTTACCATACCAGCATAAAGCCAGTTGTTCAGAGTATGGGAACTGAAGTTTCACCCTCAGTCCAGAAACATACTTCAACTACAAATTGATAAAAGTTTTGTCTCAGATTCCTCTTTGTCCAGATGACCATAATTAGTAAAGCTTGTCTTGAAATTCTGTGTCATCTGGCACCTTTCATTCCTTGAAAATCCCAATCTGGACATAAATTATTTTTGTCTAAATTCCCCATTTACTCCTAGGTTCCTGACTTCGATGTCATGTCATCTAATTCTATAAGAACTATACATATATTTTAAAAATAAATTTCAAAATGTCTCAGACAAGGTCGTTATTTTATTATTCTATCTGACTTCATAATAATTCAACTATGGCAGAAGCCTATTTCCAGTAAGATTTCACAGCTAAAAAAAAATAATAATTTCTACTACACATTAAATCTGTTAGCTACACATGTTTAAAAAATTAGGCATGCACTGAGTCCCATTAGGGTAATAATAACTCAGTAAATAAAGTAATCTCTGAACTGGACTGACTAAATACCTTATTGCCCTGAAGTGCATCAATAAATACATTTTTCAGTAGTTATGCAATAAAAATGGCATAATTTAAAATCATAATGCCTTTTGTTCCTAAGGATCATTTTCAAGATTGATGCTGCTACTTAGCCTTCTGCAGTATGTGCTGAATGTCACAAGTCCTTCATCATATTTTTGCAAAGGATTTTTAAGGACTTTTAAGGATTTTGATTTTGGATCACTAAATCACGACAACAATGCAGATATGATCTTGGAATATTCCATATCCATGCTAAGAAATTTGAGTTCTCTTAGCAAAGTACTCCTAGACTCTCTTCTGGACTGTGATATTGTTCGTTGCCCCACTTATAAAGCGTATTCAGGAATAGGTCCTTGATCATGAGAAAATATCTGAAGGCGTACAAGGATACTACAACCTTGTGGTGAATGAATATAAACACATGTTAAGAAGCCAATTACTTAAAGCAGAGAAAAAAGTTAGTTTTCATTGGACTGAATACAAATAGTTGTATTTGAGTTATTTGGATCCTCCTAAATTTGATTAGCCTTCAGTGTATCTGGGGACATTTCTAGGAAATAGTTTTCACATGATATGTCTTTCGTGCAGTATATTTATTTGTGTACTTTATGAACATGTCATTGAGGAAGTCATGTAGTTAGTAGTAAATAAAGAAGGCCTGGCTTGAAGCATTAATAGGATAGTATATAGACCTACTACTGTGACGTAAAAGGAAATTTGTTCCTATCCTAAGGATCTCATATCACATCAGTTTAGAAGTAGTATTTTTACTCTAGTCCATTGCTGTATAAAATGCTTCATCCTGCCTACAAACTTAACTGCAAAGCAATGTAATAATAATCTACTTTCAAATACTACCAGAAAGAGAATTTGAGAGACTTTTTTTATATATAAATAGGTCAGAGCCTGTATAATTACTTTGTTTGGCTGTCAAATATCTATGATATTTGAACTACCAAATTGAAAAAAAAATCAGAAAAGTGAAATAAAATATTAGACGTGCTTGGACATTTTCTAACAGAACAATTTTCCATTGGAAAGTGCTAATAAAATAACAGCTTTTGCTGATGTGTTTCAGTTTAGTGGAATATTTCTAGAGAATTTCTGAATAAAATATTTTAAGTCATACACTTAGAGATATAAAGGATATGTAATATGTATTTTGTATTTTTAATAACAAGATAGTTAAAAAGAACAGTACTAGATATTTCAGGAGTTCTCCATTTTCTAAAGAAATATCAGATGTATTTTTCATTTTCCATTTGTTTTGGTGCTAGAATAAAACAAAACTAAATTTTAAAATACCAGTGAATCTCTTACAGAGCACAAATTCTGATATATATATCAAATATATATTTATAATAAAGATTAACAATAAATATCTATGACTATTACTGAAGCTTATCAGAACTCTTGATAACAATATTTATGTTTTTCTAAACTTGGATTTTACTCACAGGAAGGACACACCCAAATCCTATCATTTTATCCAGATATCACTTATTCACTGGAGTCATTTGTATCTGGATCGCAGTGGCTTGCAGATGTGACTTCTGTCACTCTCAAGAGCTTGCTGCTCTTAGCATCTCTAAACTACCACACCACCTTCTGAACAGTGTCAAAAAAGATGACAAATGGGTCCTGTCAGGATAACAGAGATGATGTACTGTAAAGCAGATGATTAAAACTAGAGTCTGGACTGACAAATATACAATGATCCATTCCCTACTGTTCCTAAAAGTTGATTTAAGATCTTCTAGATCTTCATACGTCCAGCATATTTCATGAGAAGGGACATTGCCTGTATGGTTCACAGAGTGTACACCATGTGCCAAGCCAGGCAAATGGGTATAACTCCATTGATGTCAGTGGATACGTGATGATGGCATCACTTGAGACCTGGCTACCTATACCAGCTAAAATTCATGAACATCCCTTTTATACAGTATTTTCATTTCTGCACTGGGATACCACTTAAGAACAAGAGATCTTTATGGCTTCACTGCATTAGACCTTAATTTTTTTATAAACCATCTTAGAAGATGGCTATAGGCATATTGAAAAAGTGGCTCATAAAGCATGATTTTGTATAGTGTTTATTTTATGTTGCTCCCTAAACTAATAAACCTGCCTCCTTTTTATTAAAAAACTCTTATGTACATCTTGCATTCTTTCTCTCTGCTCAGCCATTCCTAGAGAACATACCATAATTAGTCTAGCTTTCTGTGTATATTGTTCAGTTTATTACAGTTTCCTCACATTTTCCGCTGTAATTCTAACAGACGCAAGTTTTACCACACTACCTTAAGAAATCAAACTAACAGGAAAATAGCCTTATTTTTGCAACCTATTTCACACACATTACAATAGTCTTTGGGGAAGAGTATAGGAATAGGTGTAAAGAGACTTGAGGTCTACTCACAGCTCTGCCATACGTTTTCCATCTCACCTCAGGCAAGTCACTTGACCTCTCTGTACACCATTTACTGCTTGAAAATGTGAGAACTAATGCTAAGCTATTGAACTAGACAAACATTGTGCAAAAGAGTATTGTGTAAATATAGCTCAAATAAATGCCACAAGTTTATGTTGATGGCATCAAAGATATCTTAAAGCAGTCAAAAATAATCTGAATTAGCAAATGCTTCGTTTGCAAAATATTTAAAGGACTTGCAGCATTTTTTTTCTTTATGACCTTACTTAGGAATGCAGAGTTATATTGCTGACTCACTTGCCAAGCAGAACAAACGGGTCCTATTAGTTCCAATTCAGGAGTATAAAAGGAATATATAAAAATTCTTGTCACAAGAAAAAGAAAAAAAAAGATTAGCAGCAGCAAATATATCAGGTTTTTGTTTCTGATAAGCACTGGATTTGATTGGGGAGTGATTGAGTGACTGGGGAGGGAAACAGAAAGAGATACCCAGTTAGCTCAACCCAGTCACAATTAAAATCTTTCAGGAGAGATCAAATCTATTTTTGCTGTATATTCTGGGACCTTTAGCCAATGAGTAGTCTTTTATGCTGTGAGGGAAAATAATTAAGATATACTATATACATACATATACACACATACACACACATATATGTCTGTATATATGTAGATATACATATATATGTGTATGTATCATCTTCCTGATTACTGGGGTCTCAAGTACAAAACACTACTTCCTAATTCTAGGGAGGTAAGAAGGTCTGGAAGATGAACAATTACATTTGTCAAGATCAAGCTAATAAACTTTAGTATTAGTAAATGACAATGCTCTTTCATTCCCAGTAGGGGCAGATTTTGCTCAGGGACATGGTTAACCCTGTTCATGATTCTACAATTATACTCCTACTGTCATTTACAGAAACCACATCTGCAAACCAGCTTACTCTCATTCCTTATTAACATTGATAACCAGTTATCAAATGAATGTTCATACCGCCTTAATCTGGTAAAACACAGAATTGATAGGTATGGAAGTTGTGATAAGAAAAAGGAGAGAGGATTTACTGGTAGACGGGTTAAGATCTATAGGACGAAAATGAAATGCTATTTCATATGCCTGTCATTTTCCTTTATAGATCTACAAAGTAAATATTAACAAGTTGTTTAAAATGAAGCAAATCATTTACATTTCACCTGTTTTAAACATTCTTTTCCAATTATTTAGCAATTGCTCTGTTCTCTTAATATGATTCAACTATTGTACATATCAGTTTTAGCAAGCCATAAAAAGTAATTTTGGGCTTCAGATTTTGTGATAAATTTATCATCAGAAAATTACACATCAGTCTAATTTTATGGCTTGCATTATCCTTCTGTCTAAAAACTTAAAGAACTAATTAAATTCTGAATTAACTGAAATCAAAGTAAGCCCCAGACACTAGCTTCTAATCTGGACAAGCATCTCTTGCTGTCTGAAACGTGTGTTTCATGCTTCAGGAAAGTTTGCCAAAAGCATTCAACCCCACTGTTTTAGCAGCATGGCCTTGTCTCTACCACAGGTGCCATTTGCTATTATAGTGTTTCTCCTTGGAAGATCTTAAGGCATCTTCTTAACATATGCTGATCCTGACATACCAAAGGGATGTGAATTGTCAGCCTAGAAACACACTGTCGAGTCATGGGGATCTAGTGGCTCACCTTTTTCTTAAAATAATTAACTTGTGTAAAATTGAGTGCTCCAAACCATAAAACGCTGGGCAATCAATTCACAACTATTAGGACGCTGGTAGAGCAAGCACGTTGCATCTGCTAGGACCTTTTATCAATAGCAGTAGAGGAGGCACAGATGAAGAGGATATCCCCCAAAGAAGCCTGGAAAAGAAAATACAAGGAGAGGAAAGAAAGGACCATGAAGGCACATATGTATTTCTTACTGTTTCTCTGTGTAGTTGCTAAAGGAAGCATTCCCCACCCACATGCCATCTAAGTGACACCCACAGCCCAAATAGCATTATGCAGCTTGGTGAATAACAGTGTTAGGGAATATCATTAAAGCTCTTTGCACAGCCTTGAGTAATTATATGAGACCAATGGCACAACAATTTTGTTTTATCTCAGAGGCTACACCAGCAGAAAAATAATGAAAAAACTAAATGCTGAGGTATAGTGTGGTACTGCTGCCATTCAGCCATTCCTCCCTACTCACCAGCATCATCTCCTAAACAGACATCATTTCTCCTCTCGCTCCCTGTTTCCCTCTTCCAGGGGGACTGCAGAAGCAACACAACCAGTAAAAGCAGCTGGCATATTTGCCTCTCTCTGGCATCTCCTTCAGATGGATGCTTGGGTTAAGCTCCTCTCTCACTCTATCCTTGCTACAACCACCATTTCTGGTCTATACAGAAGCTCACCCATACAGCTGGAGTAGATCTTACTTTATCGCATGGCCTGTCTGGTAGGTCTGCATATGAACATCAGGTGGGAGTGATTCTTACCTTCCAGTCTCCTTCATCTGCTTTACTTTCTTATTAATTAACAGCTTTCACTCCTGAGGATTATATATGTCCTGTGGCACTTGCCAGCAGGACATCTCACTGCTGCCTCCTGGCTACATTTAAATGTCAATGACTAGAGGCAATACATGCAGTTGATTTTATCTTAATGCCTACCAGTTTTAAATGTCAGTGATTAGACTTGTCTGAAATTAATTTTGCTAAACGATATCCTGCTAATTATCTTTTAGCATTTACAGTTCTATCTGATGGCCTGTATTGTCAACCGGGCTGCAAAGAGGCAGTTCAGCTTTCTGCCTTTGAGATGGGGGGAGGTGGAACAGTCAAGCTCTCAGCACAAAGTGGAGTCTGATCTTCCTTGGTGTGTAAAACACTCTCTGGAAAAAATGCAACAAATGAAACCCCAATAAACTCTAGCATCAAATGCCACAAAGTTTATGTACCTCTGTAGTTGTAAACCCTTAAAATAAGGGATTTGTCTAATGTTTGTTCTTGACGTCTAAGAGCAGCCATATTGTGCAGAAGGAAATAATGACCCACAATCATTAGTTTTGTGTAAAAAGAGTAAACAGTAAATGAAATGACTTGAATACATCTGTCATTATTGCCACATTTGTAATCTGTAGGGTAAATCAAAATTGTTCCATATTCATATTTCTAGACTAGTGATGATGGAGACTTTTTCTGTAAAGATAGTTCTGTCCAAGAAATTACAGGCAATTTTGAGAAGAAAAGGAAAGGAAAAGAGAATTTGAAGAATATGTTTCCATTGTTTTCTTTTCAGATTTTACTATTGTCTCAATAATATCTGAAAATATCCTCAGTTATCTAGCAGATGAGAAGGCTGGTTCTCAAGTGGAGAGGTATTTCAGGGGCCAGAATTCTAACTTGGTGACAGGAAATCCTATAGCAGGTTAAATTCCCTGTTCTGCAGACTTCTTATGTGACTTCAGCACAATGAAGTGAAGAGTGAATGTAATTATGAAGACTTCCATAATTTGTTCTTTCTATTGAAAATTCTGGCTAAGATAACGTATATAGGGTTAACACATAGCCCAGGTAGCTCAACATGTCCAAATTAAGACCTAAAAGAGCTGATGTCAGGATATTTGGTAGTGGAAAAAAACATAGTATATTTAGTTATGCCCATGCTGGATCATTCAAGAGGGCTTGAACTAATCCTAAAAGTCCCTGGGCCTCCAGCCACCTCCAGAGATTGAGCTGACATGGTCTCAGGACACAGACTTTGGTCTTTTACACTTTGAACAGTAACCAATCCTGGTCTTAAGAGTGGATTCAGATTTGCATTTAATGGACACAGTGCAGAGAAACCTCAGTGTCAGATTTAAAAATAAGTATACTGAATATGAAAACAGATTACTGGAAAGGCGTGTGGGCGTGAGCGGCCAAGATTTGGAAAGAGGTATAATAAAAACCCTGTTGTCATCACTGAATACACCAAGAGCATTGTAAATAGGATCCACTGTGCCTTGTTTCTATGTCTGAAAATGATAAAGACAGAACTTCACTATATCACAGAGAAACTGTACAGCGCTCAGATATCATGGGTGTTATGAGCCACATATATGCTAAAAGATTGTCTACAGAAAGGTATTCAGCCAAATTAAACCCTCGTAAAGACTAATTTCTGATTAAATTGTTCCTTATTAAACAACATTAACCCTCATCAGGACCCTTCTACAATACACTTACATTCTTATCTTTTCTTTGACTCAACTCATTTTCAAAGCTAACCAGCAATTAACCACTCCACTGCAAATATATATTTTCTGTGTCATGAAGACAAGCCTTAAGATCAACACACACATATGCCAGAGAGACTTTCAAGGGCAAAAGTAATTGATTGCTAGGTTTGAAATAGAAGGCTTGAGTGTACATTCTGAGATAGTCTTACATTTTTACTACAAGGAGTCAACAACTGGTGGAAAACATCATCTTTTCTAACAATTTTTACTGGTGTTAGAAAGCAGTGCTGCCATCATTGATACCTGGTCCAGTTGTTTTAAGATCCAGCAGAGGCCTAGCCTGGAACTGGGAGCATTCAACAGTGTTTCATCTTCTTTTCTAGGTCATAATCAATCATAAATTATGGAATTATGAAAATCTAATCTTCTCCTGTCAGAGATGAGGTGTTTACATTGTGATATGGTACTTAAAGCACTGCTATCCATTTCTTTTCAGCTTTTAAGATTGTATTCCATAGAAAAAGAAGAGAATTTCAAGCAATTTTTGCAGTAAAAGCTGTGCTGCTCTGAACACTGAAAGTTTCATGCTCCTGTTTAGATTCCTCTGCTCTATCAAAAACAGTGAGTTATAACTTGTCCTGTGCACAGCAAGACTATGCTGAAAAAGCCAACTTGAAAGGGCCCTGTGGCTATCATGATAAAAAAAATAGTTAAGAAACTATAAATTTGATAATTCTTCTTCTTCTTTTGTAGACTTTGTAGGGATGGGTGTGAAAAAAGGTTGTATTCATTTTGGGAATCATTCCTCCATAGCACTTCGTAGAAGGAAGTACAAATTGGAAACATAATACAGCTGGTCATGCAAGCAGCTGCCGACACCTAGAGAAGCATCATACAAGTTTGTGACTGGTGAGAAGGAAAACCCCAGGGAAGACAAGTCATATCCCTGGTGCCAGAATGTTTTGATATGTGTCCAGTTGTATCAGGTTGGCCTGTCTACAATTGCCTAGATATTTTGGTGCAGCTTCACTGCATTTTCAAGAAACAGTAGAGGATTTGTCCATTGGCAGAAGCACCTACTTCCTGGAAATAAACATCTTTTTCATCTGGTCATGAATGCATGAGACAGCAGTGAGATCTGACACCACTTCCTTTCCTGGTAAGTGCTGTTGATGAAACGTATTTAATCATTCACAAGCAGGTTCCGCTCCTTATTTATTGGAAACAGTTTGATTCCATAAAATTTGAGTTTTCTGACATTCCCCAAATTGTTGCAATAATAACAGTGACAATGACAATATCATTTAGAAATCTCTCACACTCTGTATGTGAATGGAGTTACATATCTACTGTAAGTACCAGAATAATGGAACAGCAAATTGTTTTGTAGAGAGTGCTGAAATTAGATTATGCCATGCTGCCAAGAGAGACAAAGGGGTGGATGAATTCTGGAAGGAAGAGAAATTGTTATACCCATGAGAACGATGGGTTGCTGTTCCCTACCTCAATGATGTATAAGCTTTTCCCACCTTGGCAAGAGGCAAAAAAACCCTGATCAATTCATAAAACAGAAGAAATTGTGTGTGTTCTATAAACAGAGAGGAAGCATGCAGTTCTCCCAACTAGCTGACTAAGCTGGGATTTTCAACGTGTATATTTACTGATTAAGTGCTTTTAATGCCGCTGAAAATTCAAGCCCTCAGAAGTAGTCCTAGGTACTTCTGCTGACAGGATTAACAACTCCTCCCTGTATAATCCATCAGACTTCCTGCCTAAAGGCAAACAAATGCTTTCTTTCCCAGCACTGCAAGGAAACCCTACAGCTTGAACTGTGTTGCAAAAATAGGCAAAGCTAAAGGCAATGCCAGATGGGAAACAGGTTGAGCAGAAGAATTTTTATAAGGTGCTGGACTCAAGGATTAGCTTACTCAGTACCCTGTTCTTGATTTCAGCCACAATCAGATTCTTTCAAAAAGCTACCAGAAAAGCCAGGCATAGGAAGGTATTGCTCCTAACCTTGGATTAGTGCTTTTCGTAAACACAGAAATTGTGTTCTCTTCCTTCTCAAAAGTATTTTTCTTTTTTTTTAATACACAATTTCACTTCTGAATATTGCAGTAACTAAACTATTCATAATCTCGATGAGTTCTCGGCTTCAGGTATGTGGTGGCACCAGCTTTCCACTAGCGTATAAGAGCAATGTAGAAATCACCCGGAGAGGCTAGCTAGTATAAAAAAGAGTATCTTCAGTGACTCCAGTAAGGCTTGACTGAGCAGAATGGGATGTGCCTGACCATATGTAGCTTGTCATAGATCCATGGCAGCCAATGGAGCAAACCCGCTTTCTCCTTTTAGACAATTTGTCCCTCAGATTTGAATAAAACTCTCTTATCTATGCCTGTGTATGAAGGAGAAATTCTGTGGAAAATCAGATGACTTACACTGGTGTAAGAAAGAGTAATATCAGTCTGATAATTCCTAAGGAACCCAGAGCTAAAAGAGAAGTTACTGAAAATTACCATAAAGCAAAAGAGAGTGCAAGCTAACAAAGAATATCCTTGGGGAAGTTGAATATGCTATGGAAAGTTGAATATGCTATAGACACTTACCTGTGGAAGATTGTTTGTGCTTTGCTATCAGTTTAGCGCATCATGCCTGTGGTATTATCTAATTCAGTACTACCATTGATCATGATTGCTCATACAGCAGTACAGTCAGAGCGAGAACCAAGGGATTGGAACGCTTCCTTTCACTTCAGTTGTTCACCGTCTGGTATGTTTGCATAATGCTATATTAAATACAATAAACCCTTTCCTGTTAACTTATTGCCAGGTTCCCAAAACATCATCCAAAACATCATCATGTAATGTAGAACTTAAGGTTTTTAAAAGAGTTCCATGGAGGCTGCAGAGTAGGATCTGCAAACATCTTTCATATTTCTTGTTAAATATACTGTTTAGTATAGTCTTGTTTATGCTGTTATAGTACATGTATTATAAATTATTCAGGACTGTCTTCTGGTGTAAGTCAGAATCATTCTAAAAATGTAAAGTAACTGAATTGCTATTGATTCAATTCAGTACCTTCAGGATTATCAATTAAAAGAAAAGGGAAAAGCTAATCTTCCACTACCGCAGTGCTATTTTTTTCTTTTTGTTTCTTTTTTAATTAAAAAGAGAATTTTTCATTACATGCTAGTATGAAAATGAAAGGTAGGAATAAAAATAGGTCAGAATAAGAAAAGCGGAGAATTTTAAAAGAGCTATCATGTATTGTTTAGAGCCAAAAGGGAGTAGACAGTAGGGACCTGGGGGCAGGAACTATGTTCTCAACTCTGATCTGGACCTCCTTCTGTGAGCAGGGGTTTGGAAGAGTAAATACATCTTTGGCTTTTAATATTAAGTTTAAGGAGCATTAAAATATTGTATGAAAACTGTTTTTTAAGTAGTGGCAAATAGCAGGCCTCTGCATATATTTTCTCCATTTGGATAGAATTGGCATATTATACTTAGGACAGGGCAAGAGGAAAAATAAATTGTGAGTATTTTCATCTGCTTGTGCTTTAGATTGTCAGATTCATACCATCTAAAAGAAACAAGTGTGTGGATTTCAAAACTGGACTAGACAATGAGAATAGAAACTCAGCTCTAGGGAACGAAATCTCAAAGGAGTTAATCCCAGCAAAACCTGTCAAAAAGGAGAGGGAGGAATGGGTGTATCTTGCAGTGCACAAACAACATGCTAGATATATATGATTCTTCATTGCATGTGGCACTGGGAACCTAATTCACACATCTAACCATGTAAAGATAGAAAATTTTGGCAATAAGATGTTATATAATAGCCTGGATCAAATAATAGTGATTCAACCAAGAGATACCTGATCATCTCCATTGATTTCACTAGATATAACCTTAAATCTTTACAGTCAAGGCCTGTTCCTCACAGTGAAAACTCAATGTCCAACCTTAATAGAGTTAACCCAATCTATACCAGATGGATCCAGCCCAATATTTCATGCAATAAAATGGTTAAGAGAAGATGAATATCCTGCATTTCAATTTGCATTATCCTCACTTAAGGCTTAAATTCAGTGTGAAAATGTATACAGTATGAGGCACTACCCTTGCAAGAAAGAACTTCTCACATGTGGTCATTAGATCTTATCGAGCTCATATCAGCAGTTGCAGGAAGTCACTCTTTCCTAGCAGTGACTCTCAAAAGCCCATGTTAAGAGATAAGGACTGAGGCACAGGAGAAAGATAATGTAGGACAATTTTGCTGTTACCAAAATGTCACCTGTCTCTCCATCACCAGTAGAAAATCACATGATGTTGGAGATGAACAGAATTCATTGCAGTTACTAAAACCGGAATTTGGCCAGAATAGTATGGTTAATTTTCCTTCCTGTGGTGAAAAGCTGGGAAGATTTTTAATGATCATGGGATATCTGTGGCTGTGGTTTTTCATCTCTTCTGAAAACAGTTACCTCCTGTCACAGAGTCCTCACTGCCTCACAAAGAGATCCAAGCTTCCCACTATGGCTTCCCTACAGTGCCACACGTTTGCATTACACCCTGAAAGATTAATCTTTGGAGCATTACATGGTCCTTTTATACACAAACCTTCCAGACCCTATAACCAGATGGATAACAAGTTGTATCAGACAGACATACCAACCCAGTCGATTGGAGCTGTCAGGAATAAAGCATACACCCCTGCTGGTCTATAGCTGCTTCATCCTATACATCAGACCTAGAAATCTGCAGAGACACCTCCTGCATGAAAAGCAGTACTTCTGTCAAGTGTTACAAGCCAGACTTGTAATCTTCTTTGGACACAGCTTCAGGGAGCCAGATAATCCAAGCTGTTGTGACTCGTCAGGAAACTGTCAGAAAAAGTTTCAAGGCTTCATGGAGTCTACTGTTCTTTTTACATAGCTTCTCATGTCTTTCAGATTGCAGGGATGACTGTCAGATATGATGGAGAAGAGAGTCTGCTCATAAATGGAAGTCTCAGAGAAGGGGACTGAGTCAAAACAAAGTCCTTTATCCTCACACAAATACCTGTGTTTGCATATTGCTCTGCTTTCTGGACATTCCTACATTCTGTACAAAAGTACATTCTATACATTTCTCCATCCCCTCACCTCTCCTTGGATTGATGGGTCATTGTACATTTGAGCACCTTACAGAGAACCTGCATGGAGAAGCAGAAGTTGAAGGAGAAAAGATATAGGTGGAGACCTGGGGACTCACTTGGCATGTACCTGACTGGAATGTCTATACTTCCTCAGTTAGTTCTTCAGACAAAAAGCAGGTTTGTCTACAAGCATGAACTATTCATATTATTAGAGAATACGTGAAAATGGATATGCAAGCCAGTTAAAAATACATAGAATATTCATGTTTCTCACAGCATTGTTCAATATCTTTAGGGTTTCAGAAGGACTTCACCTGCAGGAAATACCTCTGGGGGAGCTAAGATTGTTCACTGGCTTTTACTTTAATTTTGGGCTCTGGCTGAAGGGGGAAGGATGATAGAGGTCCTTAGTAAGAAAAGGAAAATTTTTTCTTTTTTCATTCATCTCTTAAGGAAATAGTTTGAAAAACACACTTTTTTTAATTTAGCAGAAAATATGTCTAGATTTTGACTGAAAATTTTCTAGAGCCTTTTAATTACCATTTTTATGGATCTGGAGTGTCTCTTAGCATTTGTATAGTACTCAAGACAAAGGAAGACCTCATTTTAGCTGGAGTCTCAGAGAACTACCAAAATACAAACAAAAGACAATAACATGTCTCAGGAGAAGAACAATAAAATATGATTAAAATTTTGGCAAAATAAGTCGCCTCATAAGAGAAAAATGAATGACCCTGGGATTTGCTTTAAATTATGACTTTTGGTGTGGTCTAAGTATTTATTTAGAAAAAGAAAATAATGCTCTTTTGATACTTCAGTGTGCCCAAAATACAGATCTCAAGTGACTCTTAAGTTGACATACTGTAACTGATAATTTACTCATATTTATTAAAAAAATAACAAAAAAGAGACAGCTACACTGCAAACCATCTTTTTCATATAAACTACTCCTTCTCCACCAATTTCCCCATCTTTACTGTATTTGGTTTTCCAGTTTCTTCCTCTGTGTTTCAAGGAGAACATGAATTTTTTATTGTCCCCTCAGCCACACTTGCTAAAAATCTCATCCATTTCTCATCCTGCCCTGCCTTAATAGCCGTAACCTCTGTCTCATCCTCCTCTGCCCACCTCATCCCTCTGCATACCTCTCTTTGTGCAAGTTGTGAGACAGAATACAGATAAATCCATCTTTGAGTACATTGAAGATGCTTGTTAAAAAGCAGTGTTTTTCTTTTCTTTAGTTTAAAACATGACAAAATCAATTTTTAAAACTTCACATCTTAAAGTGATTTTGAAGCCCTGAACCCTTTAAGTGATGTGCAAATAGCAGAATGACATCACATTGCCAATCAATTGCTCACTGTTACAAACTCTGTTTTCCATACTTCTTCAAAAGCATGGTATAATCAACAAGTGAGCCTTTAAAATGCAAATTAAACAAAGTACACCTTTAGATTGAAACAAGAAAAGACTCATCTTTTCCCATACTGAGACCAGAAAAGTCTATTTCATAGTAGTCTCTTAGAAAGTGGGACTAAGTGAATGGGAGTTTTCAGAGGCCATTTTACCCAGAGGCCCCTGTACAGAACCCCCAGAACTTCAATTTCCAAGACTGTGATTATTTAATATAACTAAACTTCTGTGTGTCACCTATACAGAACAGGAGATTACTGTTGCATGTAGCGTGGAACTATTCCCAACTGACATATAGTCCCTGCTTTGGAGAAATGTGGGAAACAAAAATCAACAGTAAAAGCAAAATGCCTTTCTTATTGTGAAATATGTATGAGGGAAAAACCTTCTTGGCCTCTCTGGGTCACCAGCAGAAAGGGCAGCTAAAGGTATCTTAAAATGCTCACAATACTGATAACTCTGTGCTGAGGGAAGAGCAGGCAATTCTGGCATTCTCCTCTCATTCTCCCCCTCTCCATCCCCAATGGCCCACAAACAAATGGAATGAAATGCATTCACAGATTTTAAGGCCAGACAGGATTACCATGTCCATAAATCATAATAGCTCTTTTCCTCTCCTCAAAAAGGTGTTCAAATAGGTGACGGAGGATTTCCCTCATTACCGGGCTTGAATTTGAGATATATATATGCATATATGTATACATACATACATACATATATAAATCCTCTTCTTGTTTTAAAGGCTCTGCATAATTTCCAGTCTGCAACCTCCTCTAATAAACTGTTTTAATTTACACTCACTCCCAGGAAACTGCTTTTTATTTCAAGGTTGACTTTCTGTAGTTGGATCATTTGATCTGGTTATTTCTTGTCATTAAGATTGAAATTTCTTCCTTAGCCTCTGCTATCTTCTCTTTGTTTGAGTGTCTATTCCTGGTAATCAAAGTTGCCCCTCAACTGTCTCTCTGCTAAACTGAATATGTTGTCCATACCAGTTTAGCTCTTGTGCCTTAAATTCTTTTCAGTGATGCTTTCCATGGTTCTTCCTCATATGCAAATACCAGAACCAGACACTGTATTCAGACAGCATTCTGAACTAAACCTTCTATTTTGGGGATCTGTTGTGTATCACAGAACAAGTAATGCTGTTAGAACAGGTGAAAAGTGTGGAAGTGGGGTTTTTGTCCAAGTTCTGCATACCCACTGAGGATACCTTCACATTATATGCTAAACACAAATCACAGCCTAACTTGGCTTTCCATTCAGAGTCAGAACCCTAACCGTGGATTGCAAAGTTAATCTTCCCATATGCCTAACCCTTAAATTCTTCAATTCCACTATCCTCTGGTAGTAGTGCTAAAGTCCCGTGACTACAGGAGCTGAAGGGCAGTGAACTTATCAGGCTAAAAGCAGGTGCAAACAGAGGTTTAACAGGGCACACAGACAGTTCTAGTTGAATTAGGATCTCGGCTGGGTGAAAATTAAGATGGAAACAAGAAGACGTCCGGGTGCTTGGTATTACAGATGCTCAACAGCAATGATGCAGAGTGGGAAGGGCAGCAGCCACAGGTAATTATGCCAGTTATGGAAAGCCTCCTGCTGCCTCTAAATGCAAATGACTTCAGTGGTCTGAAATGGCAGGAGGAAAGCAAGCTGTGTCCCACACAGAACCAAGATGACCTAAACGCTTGTGAATTTAGCTCGCCTAAAGCGAAAGTGGGAAGTTTGACTTTCCAGTACTGCCCCATAAGCTGTAAATTTTAACATTTCCCTGCTTATAAAGTTGAATCCAAAGACTTGTCACTGCATTTTATACAGTTGAGAAACTTGCATTTAAAAAGAAGGTACATCCAATTATGACACCAGTCTCATTTGTCTAAGCACATCTACTTTCCGATGCATAAAAACAACTGAAAGGCTGCAAAGACAGGACTGCCTGCAAAAGGTTATCCTCAGGAAAACAATGGATACTATTTTTTAACAAACCACCAATAGAATCATTAAACTGAAGCTTCATTTTCAAAAGAAGGGGAAGAAAAAATACGAACAGCAGAGCCTGTCATGAGACCCTTTCTCTCCAGATTTGCTAAATGCTTTCTGCACATCAGTGACTACCCAGAAGAATGACTGCTAACTCCCAATCTGTCACCATGCATGACCAGCTAGCAAGCAGGAGCTAAAAAGTACTGATATTTGAAAGAAGGAAAATTCCATTACTCCTTCAGCAGTTGAAGCCAGTCTAAATCCACCCTAGCAGTGGTACTCATAATCCATCAATTCCAAGTTGCTATTAGTATGAAGCACACATTAATTCCTCCTATTACAGGTCTTGGCCTAAACTATATACTCAAAGAATATTAAGGAGAAATAAAATGGTCAAAGTAATGAGAAGGTGAAAAAAATCCAGACAATGGCATAGCAAACACAGAGCAAACACATGTACTTTTCCATTGGAGGCACTAGCCTTTGTTATCACACAACGTCGTCTCCATTCTTGCATCCATTACAGCAGGCAAAGACAACAGCAATGTCTGAACACAGGGCTTTCATATTTCCACTTCAGCCCAGCATCTTGAGTGAAAGTTCATTCACTAATAGAAAAAGGAGATGGATCTTCTTTGAATCAGAACAAGTGGTGGGAGGGGGGAAAGAATGCAGTACACAACACACAATGGTGGTATACTTGCACAGTCCACAGCATAGTCTTCTTCTGGACCGCTGGACAATGCTGTCACAGAGGTAGCAGACTTTCTTATAAATAACCAGGAATGTTGTGTATGCAAACCTCTAACCGTCAGGTATCTGCATGTCTTGGTTGTGGGAACAACCGGAGGGATAACCTGTGAATTTCCTAAAGTATGTATGCCTCTATCTATAACTCTAGGTCAGGGATAAAGGTATCCAAACCAAAAGGGTTTCAGCCATCTCCCCCTTCCTAGAATAAGTTGGGATTTCCTAAGAAATCCATTAAGCACTGACTTAGGATCAGTAAGACGTTCATCTCAACTTCGTAACTTATAACTTTATGGCACAACTACTCATGACAATGGCATTTTAAGCTAGAATAATGGACAGCTAAATCTGAAAAAGTCTCAAACCAATGATGAGCTGCAGTTTACACATATCTGGATGGTAAGGAATAGCAAACTGAAACTGTCTAGAGGGAGCTGCTTAGCACAACTTATATAAAACTTGCTTAGCATGAGTAGCTAAATTTGCTGAAGCCTTAGGCCGCACTTAGATAAAATAATGAACTTTTACTTAGTCCAGTAAGAAAAGGGCCTCAGAGCTGGTTCAAGCTGGGAAGATAAGGAAGTCACAAGCAGTCTGCATTTCTGTGTCTCACACTCCGAAAGGGAGGGTGTCAAGGCTTTGAAGTAAGACCAGTGCAGGGCATTAGGACCTTGAGGGACAAAGCCTCAGCTCACTGCTGGGGCAGTGTTAATTGCTATGATTTAGAATCACCTCCTCCTCCTCAGGACCTTGAGAGACAACAGTAAGACCCAACAAGAAACGAAGGTACAACTGTCAGCTGAAACCGCAACAGTAAAGTTAAGGGAGAAAAAGAGCCTGCCTAGGAACAACGATGAGTCCCCATAAGGAGCAGGAGACCTAGACCTAAAAATTACTATTGGTCTGAACTACTGCGTGAGGGGTGGGAAACTTAATTTGAAAAAAACTATAATTGCCCAGGGATTTCTTTGTTTGGGGTCCCTCTTCGGAGGCACCCAACTCAAGCTGTAATTATTGCATGCGCGTCATTAAAATTTAATTATTGAATTTGCTTTGATTTGGCTCTGAACTTTTCTGCAGGAACCTAGGGTCAGGCCCTGTGATGGTGGCCGACAAGCCTAATTTCCATAACACTGGAAACCCGAAGAGACAGTCAGCATGTGTCAGGGCCCTGAGAGCCCTAACGAGCTGTGTGGGACTAACTGTCCCCTAAGGCCTCCACCCACCCCTACTCTGGACCAGGAACCCATGTCAGGCCAGCGTGGGGCTGTCAGTCCCTGCCCCAGCAATGCCCCACCCCGCTCTCACTCCCTCCTTCACACATACACCTGCACTGCTCCCTTGCCGGGACGGTGGGATGGGCCCTGGCTGGCAAGGGCCTGCCCTGCTGCCACGGGGATCCCCCGCAGCTGCCAACCTGCACTGCACCCTGAGAGCATGGTCCTTGCCTTCCTCAGAAGAGAGCTGCCATTTTCATTTTCTTGAAGCAAATTAAGGTTTTTCTGAATGGGTTTTAATTAGTTACGCTCTCGTTAAAAAACATAAACCTGATGATGGCCAAAATCCTCTTGCTTTTAAACTTGGAACTCTGCTGGTTTTGGATTATGAGTGGTTTGGGACTGAAACTTTTTTTTGGACCTTTTCTTAAAATCTGAATACAGGTCATATGTGAAATAATTAGATAGAGTTAGAGAACTCCTTGCATGAATTTCTCTGGGAACTTTTTTCTATTTTGGAAACTAAAACACTCCAGCTATTTCAAAACTTTGAATTTCTCTAGGTGTTCTGGGCCACAAAATAGACTCTGCCTTCTAGAGAACTCATGTTTTGGGTCAAATAATGACATTGTTTGGGGAGGTCTTTAGTGTATTCCTCTTTGCGTGAAGTATAACATACAAGATTAGTTTCATGGTTTCATAATCGGTCATTCTCAAAGATTTCTTTTAGGGTAATGTTTGTAATGCTATCATGGTATGGCAAGTGGAAAGCATGTTCAGAGATATAAATTCATTTAAAGTAGGATTCCTTGGAACAGCTCTTCAGAAATTTCTATTCTTTTTACTTCTTGTTTGGATAAATGATATATGTAGTTTACATGCTATCTAGTATGACTAGTAAGAGAACAAGTTGTGCAGTGTAAAAATCATTTCCAAGGACAGAATGAACAAGTATATTACACAGTTTGGCCTCTTGCCTAGCACACAATTTCATCTAGTAACCCTTTCATTAAGTCTAATAACTTTTGATTAAAATATTTATTTGAGAAATGCTCACAGGTGGAATAATTCCTGAAGCTTCTGACACTGGCATGCTTTCCATTTGCTTCTAAGACGTTGGCTTAGTTTAGGGTTCAAAAACATTAAGTGCCTGGTCCCATAATTAACCTAATACAAATCTGGTCAGGGAGGGCTGAATGAAACAGTAAATGACCTACATGCCTAATAAAAGCAAACCAATCAATCAGCTTGAATTTTAGATAATAAATATTCAAAACAAGCCTTGTGTGTAGTTTGCAGACCAGATCAAGAATCACGAGTGGCAATTCCAGGGTGAATAACTGTGACATTCCTTAATTATACTACTGCTGATAAAGTTTTTAATTTTTTTGAGAGAAGTAAAGTGGGACACGTATATGGCTAAGACAGATAAAGATAAAAGACAAACAAGATATAAAAAAAGTGGAAGTACATTTTCAGATATGTAATTAGAATTGGAGGGGACTTAGTATTTAAGCAAGGTTAAATGCTTAAAATATTATTTTTTATATATGGAATAGTAATAGATACCTTCATAATATTTTTCTTTGTAATAGCGGAAATTAGTGAAGTGACTTATCCAAAATTACAGGCAGATCTGTGGCTGATTCCTAGATTTGCAAATGCTCCACAATTGAATCTCTATTCAGTGACTATTCAGTGGAACATGTCTTGTTACTTACGCATCACAAGCATATGGTTATCATACAAATATGCTGTATGTTTGTTTGATAAATAAAGCACAGAAATGACTGAGTAGAAGTCAGTGGAACTGATGATTTTATCTTCTCATACAGAAGAGACTATCACGCCTCTATTCTATGAGGGACACTGAAATAAGTTGAATGATCATTTTTTCCAATTACTTTGCTTGCAGTTCCAAGACTTGAACATGTAAAAAAAGGTTAGTTTATAAATAGAAGGCCTAGCATTTTAACTCAACAGAAACATCTCAGCATGTTACCTTTTGGCTTACAGGATACTGACCAAGATAAATATCACCTTTGGACCTCTTTTCAAAAAACTGAAAAAAAACTTCTACTAGATACTGCCAAAAATCTCGTCCCCTTCCATCTGGCACTGCTAATATTAGAGTCCTTCTAAGGAATGCTGAAGTTCAACATAAAACTTAAATTCTTATGTCTAATAAATAGTCTTAGTTCATGATACTGAAGATGTTTTGGAAAAGCACAGACACTGCAGAGGGACTTATTTGAATTATCAGAATGAACTCTAAGTGAAAGAAAATGTGACATGCTCCTTTAACAGACATCCAAAAAACACTTTCAATGTCTTAGAGAAAACAGCACAGTTCCATTTTAAAATAAGTTGGGAAAGGCCTAAAATAAATGGGAAAGCACCTCAAGATTATAATGCAGGATCTCTTATGACACCTGTTAGCAATATGGCTTGCGCGGGTAGAGTTCCTTAACAGGAACACTTTTGCAAAAGAAGTGCTGAAAGAAGGCTACTAGTGTTAATAAAGTATCCTACATGATATTATTTGCCTATCTGAAGCTATTACACAGGAGTTGATAGTTCTCTGGAAGCAACAACACTGAGGAGATAAGAATCTTTCACCACAGCACCTGCGTGAAAAAGGAACCCAGGAGATTACAGACATGAAGCAAAAAAGCATGTGTTTCACTGTATGATCAATAGATCTAGTGATCCTATTTCTTCATTCTAGACTGCACTACACAGATTACAGTGAATAGATAAAACAGTAAAGCCAGCTGAATATTTCAGCTTGCTGGACAACAGAGTGCATGCATGCACACATATGCGTGTGCATACATTTGAGAATTTTGCAGTCTCCTGCCCTCTTTGGTAATGATTGAAAAATGTACAGAATCAAAAATGCATATTTTCAATATTAGCCTGAAATCATCCAATATGTGATGGGTAAAAAGAATGAAATTATATTTCCAGTGAGGCAGACTCATTTTTTCTGTTTACTCTGCTGAACAGCCTTTATGTATTCCATACAACAGAAACTGAGTGCTGGCTGTTCAATGCTGTTAACAATCCCAAAGCACCTCTTCTGCTACTGCTAAGGTCTTTCCTTGTGGGTGACTTTGAAACTCAAAGCCAGACTTTCTGGTTATCCTGGGATCATGGTTTCCAATAGCTCCTTCATTCTGAAGTTAGTGACAGCATACTTGGCTTCTACTGTCTTGCAGTTTTAGGTTTACTTTTGCCTAAGTATTTGCCTGAAGCTTTCCCCCAGTTTTGATTTGCTAATTCAAAAAATGGCTTTAGACAAACAGGAGAAGTACCCCAAACACCCCCATATCCCTGTGAAGTAGCTGTTTTTTTTTCAAAGCACCTGTAGTCATGTTGTGCAAAAAGGCAAAAAGAGAGAAAGAACGGACATTATCGAAAAATCATAATGAAATGATTAAACAAGCATAGATTTTACTTTGCCTGATAGAAACCCATACTCTCAGGAGATTATAAGGAACAGGATGAAATTACCTACTTAAGAAGAGAGGTGGTTGTGACAATTGTTCTGCTTGTAGGAGGAACACAGGAAAAAGTTTAGGCACAGAACAAATGAAAGAGACAAACCCCCAAATTCTACTAGCTGGGTTACTAGAAGGCCTGACTGCACACTGCTCCCAAGAGGAGAGTCCCATCTCCCCATACGCATCATACCATCTGCTTGGAGAAGTGGTAGAAATAGCAGCAGGCTCTGCTCTGAAAGAGGAAGAATAGATAATAGGACCATGACTGTTCTGCTGCCCTAGACATGCTGATAGCCTGGACTACAACCTACTTTGTGTATGCTAAAAGTTGGCTCTGCATAACTCTTTCTCCTGTCCCCCAACCATCATCATCACCACCCTTCTCTGAACACCAGAGTTAAAACAATACCAGAAGTGGTAGCAAAATGGGGTGACATTACAGGTGTGAGCTGTAATTATCCATAAAATCCAGAATCTGCCTGGAAGCTTTGTGTTGTGCCAAAAACAGTTCAGCCCTGTGGAAACTAACATTAAAGCAATCTGACCTCCTTGACTGCAACAACTATGGGGCTCTGATGGACTGAGTCATACAGTGACATATTGTGTTTCATCTGTTGGCAAATTATTCAGGCTGGAATTAAGTGGGTATAGGTGCTGCTGACCACCTGCAGGAGGACCTCCAGGTCTGCTGAAACTCAAAGACAATGTACATTTCTGAATTTTCTCTAGATCAGCTTGCACCACAAGGAGGGAAAGATGATACACCGGTAGTGTCTGGGGCTTTTCAGTTTTAGAAACTGTTAGGTGCTTAGAAGTACTTTTCTGAACCTGCTATTATTGCCAGAAGTTTTCAAAAAGGTCCTACACTCCAGCATTTTTGGAGGGCAAATAATAAAGGGAGAATGAAAAGTACTCATACAACCAGAATCCCCAGGCTTTGGGCTTGGAAAAGGCCGTTAAAAGATGTCAACAAAGGAAAAGGTCTAATGATCCACAGAACCGGAAATTTTGGTATTTGGGTTACAGTGAGTATGGGCTTGGAAAAAGAGCTATTTTCCATTTGAAAGACAATTATCAGTTCTAAACATAAGAAAACTTTGCTCATTTACACTAACCGATCTTTATAACAACTCTGAGTTTTCAAAGGTGACCAAATTCAGTAAGATTACAGAGGGAAAAACATGTATACTTTGAAAACGTATACTGAATAGAAATGCTTGTAACATTTGTATATGTATTTCATATGGCATAGCCATGATTCTTGAGGCTACTCCACAAGTTTGAGGTTTGGGACCTCTATCACATCAACACATGCCCCTCACTTTATTCATGGATATATTCCTCTGTTGCATAGTGGTCAGCCAGCTTTCTGCATCACACACAGTGACTCCAGACAGAGAAAAATCTACGAAATTCCATCCAATGGATTTAGCAACTTCCCAGGACAGGTTAAGGTCATGTATTTTAAAGTGTTTGGAGACTAGTGATGCAGTTTTCTTTACGTGAGCACTAAACATAACACAGTCATTTTTTATTAGATCTCTAGGTATGTTTGAAATGCACATATTTATATTACTCCTGATAATGTTTCATGTTATACTATGAATACTTAGCATGTATAATGAACTTCTAAAGGAACTGATGTAATCTTAACATCTTCCTATGCAACAAAACAAAAAAGAAATATACACACGAACAAATTTTGACCAACTGTATGCTCCAGCCTGGGAGAACACTTTAGCATCTGCTTTATGCCTTCTCTGGGGAGTCCTTCTATGCTTAAAATTAAGCAGCTTCTCAAATGCTTTGCTGGATTAGCTCCCTAGAGCAGAAACACAGGATTCTACAGTTTGTCACAATATTTCTGATTTAACGAGTCCCTGTGCTTTTGTCAATTGGCATCTGAACATTAATGTTTTTCAAGCATAGTTGTTGCTTGAGTGAATATGGGTAATGAAAATCTGTAGTGTTGCACAAGAATACTTCATTCTGTCTTTTCATTTACCATGAAGATTTATTTTCCGAACCCAGCTAATAATAGTGCAAGCTAATTGTTAAATAGCAGCTGCTGTAGTATTCTTGAAGGGTTTCTCAATACAGTGTTATCAGGAAATATAATTCCAGGGTATTGAAACACTATGCATATTTTTTCATTTTCTCTCTCTCTTTTCTTCTGTGGTCATCATTTTAACAAACAGGTTTAGCTAAAACCTCTCTGGAAAGGTAAGTATTAACAGACCCAATTACTGTAATATCTATAGCTAATCAAGAGCCATGAAGTGGCTCAGCAGGGAGTCTAATCCATAGTCTAGAATTGATCTATGCGGAATTTATATGTGAGAATGAAATGATCTAATTCATTTCAAATACAGTTTAAGGCATTGTGAGCACTTGGAGCATATGCTGTGTTTTTGCTACTGACTCCCAATCTGCTAATCCTCTAAATTAAGACCTTGGTCCTACAAAGGACAAAAAAAAAAAAAAAAAAAAAGAAAGAAAGAAAAAAAAAATCCAAACAACAAAACACTCAGCATATGGCTAGTAAGCTCAAGAAGGAAAGAAGTTTTCTTTCTTTGTTCTTTGTACTGCTCCAGTGATTACAAGCTCTAATGACAGGAGCATTACATGCTAACTAATCATTTCTTCTCCTCTGGACATCAACTAGTATTAGATGGAAACAGGTTACAGAGTTAGGTAGATCTTTGGTATGGACATTTTTATGTTCTTGTTCTGGTAGGTGTGGTACAAAAAATAACTAATACAGAAATTTTGCAGTCTGAGTCAGTCTAAGGAGACGGGACAAAAAGGTAATTTTAAAAATACAAACTTAATTAACTAACTAAATGTAACTCATTTAAAACAAGTCACAATGAGCCTAACATTTGCTTAAACAAAGATTTGGTTAAGAACTCCAGAATCTGACCTTCCTTTTTTTCCTTTTTCCAGTGTGCCAACAATAGTATATAAGCTTATTGATAAAAGTGAAACAGAATTTGTCACATCTAATTCATGTAAATATAGTAAAGATCACAGGCAGAAAAAGTGTTTAATTTTTGTTTTACATCTAAACTACAACTTTAGGAGAAATTTCAGAACAACATTAATTGCAAGAAAAGCTTTCTGAGCAGCTAAAGAGATGAGAGGGTATTACAGAACACTTAATTTTAAGAAAACAAGGATATTTTCAAAGTTTGAGTTTTCCTTTAAGCTAAAGACAGCACATTTGTTTTGAGGACTGCAATGCAGACTGTGCCATGTTCCTTAAGAAGTGAGAAGAAAGAGAAACATCTTCCTATGTTGTCAGCAGAAAACAGAAATCCAAAATAAATGATGGGCTAAATCCATATTTGGTGTAAACCAATGCTGGCTTGGATGAAACTATCATTTTATTCAAACTAAGAGACTGCACCACTGCATTTAACTCAAGTTTAAAAAAGGAAAAAAAAGTCTGTCAACTCCACCTTCAGCAGCAAATTTGGTAGGAGGCCTTCTAGCTCAGATACTGCAATGCATTTCAAGAAGATGTCACTTAGGGCACACTGAAGTAGAATTCTCCCCAGCAGAGAGCATCTTCACAGTTTACGGGCATAGGTGTACACCTTTCCATTCATAGGAGAGGGGACCTGTTTGAGGCACTCACCCATTGACTCATTTGGGGTAGCAGGTATAAAGCAGACAGCTCCCTTTGTAGTAGGAACATACACCATGTCTTCCCACTTCTCCTTTCTGATCTTGGCATTGTACTTTTAAACTAAGACACCAACCCATGGGCTTTCAATAGTACAGGGATGGAGTATGAGCTCTTCAGATATGATACACAGTGAGAGTTTTTATGTATCACCTCTGTGCATAATCAGTGAGGGCAGATACATGCTCACGCAAAGGATAATTCAGAGCACGGACATAAGAATCCTGCTTCCGTAAGGTAGGTGCGAGTGCCCTGCTCTGGGTGAGTGAATGGAGAAAGGAAAAGAACCAAGACAAACCTGCTGAATGCAGGAGTGTGTTCATGCCTATTCTTGCTACTGAAAGCAAATACTGCATAAAGGAAACTCTGAGAGAGAAACCCCTGAAAGGACCACCAGAGCTGAACCTCTGTACAAAACATGATTAAGATACACTTATATTTCAAAGAACATATTTTTAACTTTTCAATTTTCTTAATATAAAACATTTAAAATATTACCAAAGGCCAACAATTCCAACTTCAGCCTAATAAATACCCATGATCAGAGACTTCATAAACTTGATTGCCTTTATAAAGTGGTACTATTGCTTCATTAATAAAGGACTTCAAAAACAGTCCTACTGCCCTGAGCTGTTTGGCTAAAAATAATAGCTACATTTGTGCATTTGCAGGCCAAGCTTCTCAAAAGCAACAAAGCAGTTCTAGAAGCTTTAATTGTTAGTTATCTAATTTGACACACTAAGATGATCTACAAATTAACACTGAATTTCTCACCGTACAAAGAGGCCAGGTATGCAGGCCTCTATGAAGCCCTGTTTATCCCATAAAAGATATTTCAGAGGTAATGAAAGCACAAAGGGTATCATTAAGATGCTGGTCTTTTCACCTTAATAGGAAAAAATGGAAAAATTAGAAATGAAACCAGCAATTCTTAACCAGCTTGGGAAGCAGCAAAACTATTTCATCTCAGTTCTAGCCACCATAGTACTTATTTCCTAGGGAATAAATAACCCTATACTTAGAAACTGCACCTTACAGAAAAACACTGCACATTACTATAGCAATTGCATATATTATTGCTGGATTTTGAATGAATATTTTGCAACACAACTGTGTATATGTATTTTCAAGCAAAGGAAGCTAATATTATTTCACATCTTAGCAAATTCCAGTGGTGGAGCTTAGAAAAATTCTATCAGATCAATTCCACACTGGACAATAATAGTCATATTTTCCATAGGAAACTACAACAAGAGAAAAAAAATACAACTTCTGAATGGAAATGCTCAGATTTTAGATACATCATTTAGAGTTTTCAGTTCAGTCTTCAATATTTTCTGCAGATAAATGACAATTTCTAAACTCATTATTTTGTTAAAAACAGTATTTTTCACTGAGAAATTTTTCAGTCATCTTTAATTAAAACCTAAAGACCCTGTATCAGCAAACGTTCTAAGTGTCCCTTTCAAACCCATTTAGACCTTTCTTTCCTAAACCAAATCTACATTTGGGCTTTGCTCCATTATCTTTTTCATGCTAGTAAGCCCCCATTATAAAAAACAGCTTCTTTTTCTGATCATTTTGTGGCTGAAATGACCACCATTTGCTTTTGTTTGTTTGTTATTCCATGTGCACACTGAGGATACAGTTTACTTCTCTGAATCAAGTGACTGCTTAAAAACCAAGCACCAGAGATGGCAGCAGATTGACCCTCTGAGCTGTCTTTTATCTTAAGGAAAAGATATCAGGTTAGTTTTCCTAAAGATTCAATTTAATTTGTCCACACAAAACGGCAATTTTGGTACATATAAGTGAAAACAGGAAACTAGGAGCATATGACTTATTTAAAACACATCATCAAAGTATTAGATCATAGGAAATTACTCCTAAATAAGCAATCCTTAACTTTCCCTAGGTAAAAATATCTTTCATATCCTATACATTCATACTTCTCCTACTTCAACTTGTCCATACAGTTCTATGTTCTGTCATGGATTATAATAGCAGCGGATGGCTCATGATACCCAAAAACAGAGAAGCAGTGAGAAACTTTCTCCAAACAAGTCATTTTCTTACTTCCTCCTAAAACCATCAACACAGCCCCTTCCTACACATCAGCTTTATTTGGCTATGAAGATTGCACAAATTTTAGGCCCAACCTCTTCCCTCAGTTTGGCTGCTTCTGTGATGCTTTTTCCCTAGACCAGCTTGACTAGGTTTTGTCCAAATTACCACTCTTTTGTCCCACACGTTACAGAGGATGCTCCTCCTGCTGCAGTGAGCCAACACGTGCTTCCAGTGAATCCCTCTAGGATTTCAGTGCCAATCAATAGGTTAGAAGAGCATGTGCAGTCTCACTTTTTGGTATAAATACTTTATTTTCAATGAAGGCAACTGCTTGCTTTTATTAGCAGCTCATCCACTTCAATTTTAAATCCCTGTAGAAGTCACAAGGACAATTCTTGTGCGTACCACCCCTTTCAAGGACTCATCCTTCTCTCTTAAGAAAATAAGCATGTTCTGCAATTTGGAATGAAAATAGATCTACAGATGAGGCAGTTAAATCTTTTATTTTAATTGTATTTAACTGCTTCTTATTACAGCAAAACACCCAATCTCCCTGTTATCTTCTAGCATTGCATAAAATCCAAGACAATCAATAAGTTAATTGCACAGGTCATGCCACTGCAGTTTAAAATGACCAGGTCTCTCTGTCCTCTCATGAATATCCCTTCTTATCCTCCCAGGAGGAGCATGTATCAGGCTTTTTGTCTAGTCAGCTGGTACTGTCATAAAGCACCTGGTTAACTCCATGTCTATAATACTATAATGTAGCATCAGTTCACAAAAATACATCACACACTAAATTCAGCTCATTGTCAGTTACCAGATCGCATAGAGTTTGAGCCAGCATGTCTGGAAATGTGTAACTGTCAAGTAAATACACACACACACACACACACACATTTTAAAAACACCAGGATATGTGTGTGACCTGTGGCGGGGGGAAGTTGATTGTTTTTCTAAAGTAGTATCTAAAACAGCAAGTATGGAGGGACAAGAAATAGATATGATATGTAAGAAAGGTAAAGAAAGGATTATTACTGACTACTGATTCTTTGCTAGAGTTGATCAAATGTAATCAACAGCTAAAATTTTCTTCAACTGACAGTGTTATTTATTTTTAATAAAACTTTTTCAACCACTTTTAAGGATTATATTATCTCTTTCTGCAATAATCTGACAAGATGTCATGAAAGATAATGGAAAACGTTATCCTGTCCTCAAAGGCCTTAAACGTAGGAAGAAGAAGGGTAGGAAACAATTTACATGTATGAATACAACTAAATTTACATATCAGCTCAGCAGTTCTACAAATGTTTCATTAATGAAATTTCCACTGAAGGCTGTCAAATTCCATTGAGTTACAGTATCATTCAGGAGAAACACTAGGTTTTAAGCATTTTGGCTTACCAGTTGTGTGGGACATAGGCTAGATTTTAAGTTTATCAGTTGTCTGGGAATTTTTTAAAGAATCAGAAGTGAATTTTTTTTAAAAAAAGGATTTTTTTAAAAAAAACACAAGTAAGTGATAGTTAATATCCACTGAATGGCAAAAGGAGATTCAAAATCCAGATTCTTAACAAGACATTGGCTCTGAATTCCTGAACTCCTTTGGAAAATCTAACTGTAAGTGTCAGTTTTCACTGAAATACAAATGAATAAAAATGGAAAAGCTTTTCTTGTGTGTTCTGAGTCCTGCCTGATTCCATTACTGACAAAATATATGTGGTTACTCTTGATAACATGAATGAGCTAAGAAGGCATTATGAAAAAGCATGGATTGCATTCTGGTATGCAGCAAAAGGTTCTGAAACTGTATTGGGAACTGAAGAATAGCTACCCAGCCTGAAAGATTACATGTCTTGATTGCAGGGTTATTAGATGGTTAAAGAAACGGAAGAATTTTGCATTTAAAATAAATGAGTAGTTATAAACTGCAAATCATTGATTTCTGTTAGTCAGGACAAAACAGTAACAGTAACCACTGCAGGCTGAACATGTACAGAAATCATTCCCACTAGGCAAAATTTTGTCACTGTAGTTTCAGAACAATTTTAGTATGGCTTGGGTTAACTAATTTTATGAAGAGCCAATAGATAATTAATATATTATAAATATCAAAACCCATATTGCCAGTATCTGTAATATGATGACACTATCTTTGATGAAAATGCTTCTAATTGTCCATGCTGTCAGCACAAACAGATTATTCAACTGTCTGGAGTCTAACAACTGCTGAAACATATTTCAAAGCTAGGCTGATGAAATTTTTACAACCACAGTTTTTGATAGAAAATGCAATTTTAACCTTAAAAAAATGTTCACAAATACATTTCAGAGGGTTGACTTTTTCCCACTGGTAAGAGAGAAAAAAATAATGACGATAGAACCATTTTTTATACCACTTCTTTTTCTTTGTTCTTAGTGAGGAAAAATAATGATGAGTAAAAGCTCTATTTTTCTATATACTAGAGTGATATTCATGCAGTTTCACATGGAGTGAAGTTTCACTGGGAAGTTTAAAGATATAAAAAAATCTTTCAGAATTATTTAAATTGCCTTCAATTCTTTTTTCTCACAACTTCCTTTTGTCTCCCAGACAATCAAATAACCTTCTAATAAAACATGGAGCAACATACCCTAACTGTAAAAAAGTGAGACCAGGTGGTGTTTCAAGTGAAACTGGAGATCAATTTGCAAATGCTTCTAATTGCACATTAGTGCTTATAAAACTACACAGCAGGGAACTAAGTACAAACCACATATAAAAACTACATTTTTCCCTTCAGAAATCTCTACTATGCCATGCCTTTGGGGCACACAATCACCCTTTCTAATTAAGTTTCTTGTCCTGTTCCATGTTTAAAAAAGCATCCAGAAGTCTGCTCTTGTTTTAAGGTAAGACTAACTAGGCTTAACTATGCACAAGTAACTCCTAGGAGGTAGTGTTTTCCTTGAAGTACATCCTCAACTCTTTTTAGAAATTAACCCAAGAAACCTCAGACCTATGCCTGAGTTTTCATGGTTTAGTCCCATAACACACTTGGAGGTGTTCATCTAGAGGAAGTCAAAACAAACAAAAGGCCCACTGTATATCAATGACCAGGAAAACCTCACGGGGACATTTGTGATGAACATTGTTTCAAGTAAGGCCATGTTTGAATGGGTAAGGCTGGAAGCACAGTCTGTTCAGGGCCTCAGTGTAAATGGGTTGCTGCTGGAAAGCCAGCTTATAGGTGTATCTGACCGGGGGTTTTTTCCCCCTCAAAGCCTGAGGGATGGATATGTGGAGTGTAGGGAGCCTTTTCTGAGTGAAATGAAAAGCATTTAAAATATATTTGAAGTTGACAGGTAAGAAGCTGCAAAGACTACACACATCACATAGACAGAACTTTCTCTTAAAATAAACAATATAGTAACAAGAGAACCTTTGAAGAATACACAACCAATAGAGCAACTCTGTGAGAAGAACCAGTACTTCTCAAAGTTAATAAGAGCAACAGTTTTACAAATAAAGCCTCTGTCACCAAAGTGAGGGGAAAGTCTGCTTATTGCTAGCCTGCACTATTTTAAGGGTAAAGTAATAAGCACTACTAACTGACAGGTTCAGAGGGCCATGAAGTCACATTTATGAGTTTGGGTTTATTAGCCTTGAAAATTCAGCAGCAGAGTAATTTTGCTTCAGCTCTTTTGTAATGAGGAACACTTGTCTGTCTGACTTCTCAAAATTTTCCCGGAGAAAGTGTATGTACATATACTATGTAGTGAGACTATACCAATTCCAAAATTTTGGGCAAAATCAGGTTCATCAGAATATGTCATGCAGTCAGTCAGCTCTATTTCATAGAAATATCAGACTTCATTTGGTAGGCATCATTTTTCTGCTTTGTCCTTAAAACAAGACACTTGGACATCTTTCTTTCTTTCATGACTGGTCCAGCTGTGCTGGCTGCTGTGACTGAAACCAAGACTCCAGCTACACTCTGTTTACCTGCTCATTGAATGACCACCAGACATATGATGAATGGCCACTTCCTCCAGTATTCCCAATGAAAAAATCAGAGAAGCCACACCAAATAATTAGTAATGGCAGGTCATAGCGGACCTTTGTGCCAACAAGCAGCTACAAAGTTCAAGGAACTTCAAACCTTATTGTGTAAGAATAGAAAGTGAATCAGAAAAGCTCAAAATAGATCCCTAAAATAAAGCTGTAAATCATACTTTGGAAATGAGGTATGGTAAGATTACAGAATACTGTGGCCAGAGCTAAGGATTGGACAAGGGTCTGATTAATTACAATTTAGATTTTCAAAGTAGACCAGAAGCCGCCTTTGAAGTTGGAACTCATTGCAAGTGGAAGGCTTCATTCTTTAAAATCACCACTGAAATTTTGTAGTGGCCTTGAAAGGCAAATCAGCAAATGAAGCAAAGAGTTATCCAATTAGAAAGACCAGGAACATTACCTCTTGTGATTATGTAAAACTGGTTAGGAAGGTTTGAGTAATATGCGTGCAGCAGACCCCTGCATACAGGGGAGAGAGCCTCTAATCCACCTCAGCAACCTTGCGAGTAAATGTCATGTTTGACAAAGTGGCTCATGTTGAGACACACCATCTGTAAGGAATATTAGAGACTCCAAGGAGATGTCATGCTTGATAAAGCTGGTAATGTCAATGCCCATCTGAAGTGCTTGCTAATATTTCAGAGTTTTGTGGAGTGGGGGCAGAAAGAACTGTTAGCAATGAGAAAATGATGAGCTTTAAGAAAGCACTTGGGAATATTGTTAATGAAAGTGAGCACACTGGAAGCAGGCCGTAATGAAATGGTTTTTGTCAAACTCTTCTTTTTTGTGCTATGTTTGTTTTTGTTTTCTTTCCTTTTTTTTAACCTCTGTTTAAAGAACGATGCCCCAATTATTACAACAATTAGTAGCTTAATGCTAATCTATTTTGCTGTCATTTTACTGTGGTGTTCATCCACTAATTTTATCTTTTTTCATTACAGATATTAATTTAAACTGTCCATGGAACCTAGTCTGTGCATGAACTCTTTAATCACCCTTGTTACTCCTCGGAAAACACACAGACATTTACAATTCACCTTTCATTATGGTTATGAATAGGACAACCTTCTTTTCAGATCCATCATTCTCTGTTTCTTGATCAAACCTGAGAGGAAGCACAGAACTGTACTTGGTTCTGCAAAATTCTACTTAGCACAAGTGGTATGAGGAGCTATTTCATGACTCTCTGATATTTTAGAGCTGATATTTCCTTATCGTAGAATGAGTTTACATAACTATAAAATGGTTCTGGGTTATGCTGGTCTGTCCCCAGTACTGAATTCCCACCAATTCTTGAATCCTCCATACTGATATCAGTCATCTCTTGGTTGAAGATTTGTCATTTAGGAAAGTTATGTACTACCACAGTGATGCAGAGGAACTTTACTGTAATCCTGAATTTTAGTTCAGAGGCTTACAAGTTAGATGTAAGTTAAACCAATAATATTTCTTGTATTTTTGGGGGGATATCCAGAACAGCATGCTCATAAGATATTTCATATCCAGTTTTTCCAACTTACCGGCCATTCTCCAGTTTCTGATGCCTTTTTTATTTCATGTTGGTTGTCTTAGTTACACATGCAGAATCATAGTTATCCTTTGGTGAAATTCCCCTTTACTCTGTCAAAGTCACAGTGTAAACCTCACTAGCAAGGGATACTGCAACAAGGTTAAATTTGGCCTGTCCTAAGCTGAAAAGGTTGGAAATGGACAGCATCATTTGCAACAGAGGATTAAACGTATGCCTCATGCATTATAAACCAGAACATAGTTATACAATCTGATTAACAGATTGTGATTTATCCCTTAGCCTTTTCTAATTTTCTATTTCTTTTGCATTCACTAATAATGTGCCTGTGAGTTTCTGTTAATGAATTAGACTTCAGCTGTTTAGCAAGTCTTAAGCTGTTCTTCAATTTGTTCTACAAGATACACTGTTTGCTTGAAAAAGATTTCTTTACAAATGAATGAATATTAGTCTTAAGCCTCTACTTATGAATGAAGGCTTATTTGTGATAGCAAATTTTAGGAAAGATAGGCCCTTTTGTGGCATTACAGAATACTCTTCAGTGTTAAAATAAAGATGCATTCTCATCTAACACTGTAAGTTAGTGTAGGAGAAAAAATAAAACATATTTAATTTTGATTAGGGTTCTTACCTCTTAGATCATTATGGCAAGATTTTTCCTTAAGGAAAAGAGACTTCATTAAGGAAAAGAGACTTCATTAAAATGTACATGTACTTTCTTCCTTTACCTCACATGCATTTCAGATTATTCTTTTTCTAAAATAACATCTCATACTACCAGTCAGCTCATTTGTGATACAAGAGATTCGCTGTTCCCTGACCACTCATTTTCCTCTGGCACAAAATGCTTTAATTAATTATTATAATCTCATTTGCTTGTGTTACAACTATAAACTACCATTTTGCAAAGTTAAAAAGAAAGGAGGCACAGTCAGAGTTGTATCCTGAGTAGCTGTAAGAAGACACCTTACCCTATGAGAGTTTTAATTTGGCCCATAGATTGGATTGGTCCTTCCTCTGTGAACCATGGTTTGCAGATGGGTTTCTCAAAACAGCACAGGGAACAGTGAAAAGAATGAAGAATCCTACCACAAGGGTCTTCAATATGAAACTTTCCACTAACAAAACAATATGCTCTACACTTACTCTGTCCCCACATGCACAGTCCTATCTAGAAGAGAGATAGAGATATGAAGCTCTAACAGGGTAGCTACATTAAAGACTTGAAACAGGGAAAGTACACCTGCTTAAGTGTCTAACGAATCCTTAAACAGGATTCTGCAACAGCCAGTAGTAGTTACACTACTATATTATCTAATTCCTCGAGGGGAGAAGTTAGAGAGGCTAAGGATGGTCTCTCTCCAATGCAGTTGCCCTTGTTTGTTGCAAGGTCACCAGGCACAACTTCTTTGGATCATCAGTTGCCTATTCCTACTTGTATACTTCGAGTCATTGAATTTTTCAGACACTACCTGCAGTGTGGCCATTTCTGGTAGGATTTGTTCTGACAAGCTCAGAATAGGCCTGTATGTTCCTCCTTTGTTGGAAGTATGAGACACTTAACAGGTCAGTCCTGCCAAGACCATTGTTTTATTCAGGGGGAGGTTTTATCATTCATTTTCTGGTCAGTCGCTTCGTTATATAGTGTCTTTTGGATTTCAGTTTGCTTTCAGTACTGTTTTCTTCTGTTAAAAAAGGCAATTTTTATTACGTTTTCTCAGTTTTATGCTACCAAGCCTTCTGCATCATACTTAACAATTTTCTTATGACTCAAGTCTTCAAGTCTTTGCTTGACCTCATGCTTCAAGTCAAGCAAAATCTGCTACACAAACTGAAATCTTACATCTGAAATAGGACATCCCTTTTTGAAAAGTAGTGTTCAATATAGCACAGAGGCCTCAACTCATTAGCATTCCAAAAATCACACTCCTATATGTTTAGGGAGAGATAATGAAATCAGTAAGATAGTTCAGGTACGTAAGATATATGCATACCCCTCCTCAGTTGCTATTGTTTCCTGTAGCACAGACATTAGCCATTGTCCACATAAGGGCTCTGCAATGCACCTAGAGGATTTTTAGACACATCTGCTGTAATATTCATGCAATTATTCTAACCACAGTAGCAACTCAGTATCTGTCCTTGGCAGCATGTCATTAGACTATGTATACAGAACAGTGAGGCAATAAAACAACTTCTGCAACAGTACTTGGGAATTCAAATCCATTCTACACTCCACAGCCAAAGAAATTGGATTGAAATATTACTAGAAGAGATCTTTTCATCTGTTACTTTTAGTCCACAGTGACCTCTTTACAATAAAAAATGGATGGCATTTTTTAACAGTCAGTATAAAAGGAGCTTGTTGTGCTTCACGGAAATGTCCCCTGGAGAACAAATCTTTTATCCTATTATTTACTACTTCTACATATACCAAAACAATTTAAAGTTAGAAAGATTTCTAATGTGGTAGAGGCTGGAATTCACAGGTGAAAGCCTCTCCATCACTTGGAAACAGTTCTGAGATACCAGCCAACCAGCACTCACTTGCTCAAATGTATCACAGTTCTGATGGATGGATAGCTTAATGCTGCAATGGTACCCTGCTGATCGATTTATCACACCAACTATTTTTCCACCATGATCCCCTTAAGGAAAAGAAGGAAACAGGAAAGGGGGAAATAGGGAGAACAGAGCCAGGGACATAAAGAGAAGTAAAACAAAAATAATCTCCATCAAGCTCATGGCAATATCCCAGTGGCACTAGCAACTGATAGGGCCTTCATACCATAAGGTGATGAAACTTGCAGTAAGTGTTATGTCATCCGCTAGCCCCACTAGTTAAAACTGCAGGGCTGCAGGTCTCAGAATGACAGACCAGAAGAGTCTTCAAAACTTCATTTATATATGGAATTTGTAACTAAAAGAGGCTAATAGCATGCCATTATTTTCTGTTGTTGTTTCATTGAGCTTTTTCAATCCCATATCTCCTGACAAAAATAAAAGAAAGAGACTATTCATATCTTGTCTTTAAACTCTTGCTGTACTGTCTGCTTAAAACTTTCAGTATTGATCTTTAATAAAAATACATAAGAAGATAAAGATAGCTAGTCCTGCTTTCAAAAAGGAAGTTCTTGCTGCCCTGTTAATTCTTGTCAAAAAAAAAATGGTGAAATTTGGAAATTTAGAAGTCTTAAGATAGAACTTGTTTAGTATGTTAGAACATCTAGAAAAATCCTGGTATATTTGTTTGACATAAGATTATGACTAACCTTTGTTGAGTGATACATTTAAATCACTGGTTAATTCACTTAATGAATTATAATGTAAATTCCAAGAGCTGAGTTTGGGCAGTTTCATTCAATGTGACAGTGTATTCTGAAGAATTTACTTAAAAGAGATCTTCGATTACTGGTAAGTGAATTCATTTTGAGTCAAACTTAAACTCCCGAAGTTGGAATGGTCAAGCCTAGAACTACAGATTGGGCCACTGTGGACAGAACAAGAAAGGAAATGTCAATACTGTCCTCAACTTCTCCAAAGTGAGAGTGGGAAGCAGAACTGATATGAGATTTGCCTAAAAGCTGCGTATATTCAATGACAGAGTCTAGAAGCAACATTAATCCTCTGTAGAATGATCGCAGATAGTGGATGGAAGTGAAGCAAGGAATCTTGGAGTCACAGAATGGCTTTTTTTTCTTGCCTTCTGCTCCCATCCCTAGCTATAAAAATTTTCCAAGAAAAAAATCTACACTGTTGAGATGTTTAATTTTTAAAGAGGGAGCAAGCCTGTATCTCATCATATATCTTCATTAAAATGTTATTGAAATAGTTGTTCCTCTTCTGTTTACAGTCTGTTTACAGGGATTTTATCAAATACAGTCAAGATTTGAAGTATGCTTATAATCAATATTGGTGGGGGAAAAAAAGTGATTCCCCTTCCCCTCCAAATCAAGGAAGGAATAAAGAAAAACATCAAAAACATTGATAGAGCACTTCCCTTAGCCATGTGCTATCTGAATCTGGAAGAGTATTCTGAGGAAGTATTACTATGTTTGCCCCATTCTTTTACTGTTTCTTAGACATCCGATATTAGCCACCATTGAAGAGGGGATACTGACCTATACGGATCTTTCATCTGACTTCTTCATGAGGAGGGTGGTACATCACTGGTCACCCAGAGAAGCTGTTCTTTCTCCATCCTTGGAGGTTTTCAGGATTCAATTATACAAAGTCACAATTGAGCTGATCTTGTCTTGGCAGTAATTCCACTTTAAATATGATACTGTGCTAGAGAACTCCAGAGTACCTTTTAATCAACATTAAATCAATGAATATTCTTATGTTCCTACATTATGTTCTCAGAAAACATTTTATAAATTTTAAATTAGTTGAAGAAATGTTAAACGTGTACCTATATGCTTTCAAATCTCTACAAATGGTTTCATGTAACTTTTAATAGAAAAATGAAAAAAAAACAGAAGAAAACTTTCCAATTAAAAAAAACTTGGGAAATACCAACTAAAATGGACATTTCCACTATTTTCAAGCAAAACCAAACCAAAGAGCCCCAGTGCACACTTCCTATTCAATCATGTATACAGAAATGAGAAGCACATCTAAGCATACGGGAGGACAAATAGGCCTTAACAGACCTGGTGGTCTCCAGAACTTTTAAGGTCAACAGCTAAAACTTTAACTGAATCCATCTTTTTAAAGCTGGGAGGAAGAACTATGATCCTTGCTAATTGGCAAATTAAACAGGATGGATTCAGTGTGTCATGAAACACCATCTTCTGCTAACCCAGAATCTTCTCTGCTGAAAAAGGTGACAAGTGGAGAAAACAGCTCATATCAGACTGCAAATGAAGATCATGCCTGCTGCCAATAATGCAGATGACAGGATATACCTATGCCCTGCTTACACCCAGATGCAGGGATTCACAGGTATTCAGCTGTGCTGCCTTATGGCCCTTAAATCAGAGTGGAAAAACAGAGCTATAATTGGAGGGTATCAGCTGAATTACTGTTGAGCAAACTGCTTTGGATTGCAACAAAAAGAAGTTCCTTCAGTGAGTGCTGTACTGCAGTGTAATGGCGGAGCCTGTGGAGATGTGAAATCAGAGTGGTTACCACTGATTTGCTGTCAGGTACTACAAAGGGAACAGACAAGTCCTGTTTGTGGGCTTTTGAAAATGGTCTTTGCTTTGTTGGTTACAAGATGCTTTATTAACAAACATCAAAATGTTTGTTTTCCTACACCATGGGAGGGAGAAAATAAAAAAGCCAACAATCCTGGATCCAGATGTGATCCCATCATTTTATCAAAGCGTTAATTCCACAGCTGTTTTAAGCTCTATTCAATGTTACCCATACTGAAGTTCTTCCCAGGAGAAAGCCACTTTCTGTTGGTATTTGCTCTCATTTTCTCAGAATAATCTCTTAATTCAATGCCTTAAAACTGAATAAAGTCTTAAGAGTTATTTGCCTAGAGATGATAAAAGAAGGGGGGGTTGTTTGTTTTTTGTATTCTTTTCCCCTAGCACAGGAAAAAATGGTGAGATATACTATAAGGATGTATTTTAGACAAGGACTTTCACAAAGACACAAATTTGAAATCCATGGCCACTTTAGACACTTCACTTTCTTAAGTAATTGAATCTTCTGCTCTTCAAGAGCAGCCTATTACAAAGCAAATTGGTGCTTTGTTTCTGTTTAACAATCTTCCGTATCCTCTGATATCCTAATCTCACCAGTCAGTTAGTAGGAGCACGTTGTTCCATTTGCTTGAATAAACTACTGTAAAAAGTACTCAATGACCTACATGAACATAATGTTCAATTTACTCCCTAGGACTGAATGACAAAAGAAAGGTGACTTTTAATGATTCTAAAAGCATCAAATGAGATCAATAAACCATCAAAGATTTGATCCCAGGAGACCTCTTAGCAACTCACTTTGCTTATAGTTTCCTTTCAGAGAAGATTGTATGTGAAAATGAAGTTCTCTGTCTGTTAATGGATTTTTAGGCTCTTTCCTATGCATTAAGTAAAGTATAATTAGCACCTGCATTCTTCAAGCTTTCAAGAATGTTACTTGTATCTGTGTCTCTGCTATTTTCTTGTTGTGATGGAAGTTGCAACCTTTCATCCTCAAGAGCTTTGTCATAAAAAAAATATTGTGCAGAAAAACACATATAGTTATAGTTAGATAGCTATCTATAGTAACTTGATTTAGTAAGAAAATGAACATTTTTCTCACAGAAAAGGCTGGATTTGGGGCAATAAATTGTTTAAATAAAAGGTGAAATATTACAGATAAATATAGATACAGCTTCAGTCATTCTCCTAATGTGTCTCATGGCAGCGGGACCTCATTAGGGGTCTTCATGTTTTCTACAATACTGAGCTCCTTGTTAGGTCTCTATTTTCCCTGATGAGAGGAAGCAGGGCCTCTAGGTAGTCGCTGGTTGTAGTAAATCATGGGAATGGTATTTGGATGTGAAAAAAAAGAATATTGATCAGTTTAACAGTGACTGAAATAAACTAATTTTAACAGTAAGTTAGGCTTACTAGATGTCCTTAGTGGTATTACTGACTCACATTAACAGTTACCTGCTTGAAACAACAAAAGAGACAGATTATTTTAAAAGCCTGTATTATGGTAACCTATATGACTTTGCTCTTTCCCTTTCATCCCACTTGGCTCATGGAGTCAGCCAGACTTTCAATTTTTGGCAGATGAACATTTCTCAAATCAAAGCTTCAAATGTATAGTTCACCATATCACCCTGAGTGTAAGTGCTATTATTCTGTCTGTATTAATACTGCTTCTACTACTTGTATAATATCTGCTCTTAATTGAAACGTCTTTTTATTTGAATTCAAAGATACGACCATAGTGTCTGCAGCCCAAATGCATTCCAGTGTTCTGCCAGCACATTACAGCCAGAAAAAGAAACTGATCTGAACAAAATGTAATTGACTTCTATTTTCCAAGCTGCATTGTATCCAAACCACACACTTTGAAAAGCAAGTAATTTTTGTTCACTTTTTAAAAAGTAAAGATATATTAGTAGCACAAAGGAAAATGAAATATGTAAGTATATATAAGAAAGTACAGTAAATGCCAAAAGGAATCAAATTAGGAAGCCAACTAGCCTGGCATCCTATCTCTGACAGAAGATATATCAAAGAATAATCATGTATTTCATCCAATTGGTCCATGAAGGATTTATATTTACATTAACCGCTCTTGTTAGACTTTGATGTGCTAGTGTAAGCTAATGGAGAGAATTTGGGAATACAACCTTATCTATCTCTTCTTAAAAAGAACTCTAAATATTTAATTTAATAACAGAGTTTCAAAGCTGTAAATTTAAGGGACCAAACGGACCTGCTTCTCTATTCGTAAGTTAAATGCATGTTTAAAGTATGTGGCGGGAGTATCACTAGCTGATCTGATGTGCAGTTCTGGATTTCAAGGCATTTTCTGAATCCTATTGCTTTCTTTATTACTTCTCACAGGACAATAAGCCCATCACTGACTGTCTCTCTCTTCCATTCCTCAGTAGAAAAACAGAGATTATACAGCTTTGCTTTATCTGTCTTCTTTGTTTGATCAATTCAGGCTAAGTTCTTTCAGCCTGAGGCTGGCAGTCAAGAAGTGTACACTTGTAAGTGAGAACAATGAAACCCAACTTCCCTGTGCTCTTTAAGTGTTATGCACATATGCAATAGGCCCACAGGTGCCCTGAAATATTTCTCACTAAGGCAAAGACACTACAATTCTTGTTCAGACAAATTGAATACTTGGGTATATTATTAAAGCTCATAATTTTGCAAGGAAAATTGTAAGCAATTTCTCATGCAGCTCCCCACGTTTCCCTAGAATAATCCCATTATACTGAAATGAAGATATATACCTAGAAGCATTGGTGACTTTTAGGCTAAACTAATGTACTTGGAACCAGGCCACGGAAGTGGATTTAGCAGTATTTAGAATTACAACCAGTTCCTGAACAGTTTATTTTCACACTAAAGCACAAGCCCTATTCCCTACCACTCAGATGGGATTCTTTCCTTATTCTCACACTCTCTTTGTCAACCTGTTTATCCATTTCACTCTTTCACATTTAAAATGGCTTTGTGCAATGATCATTTTGGAAGAAGTTCAAAACCAACATTTTCCATGACAATTTCTCATTTTTTTCTTGCTAAATTTTCAATGAAAATACTATCTGAAAAATAGAAAAATTCTCATATTTTTGTTCTAGTGTAGTCATGTAAATAAGTATAATCATTCCCCCATTTGTATGAGCCAAGTAATCTAGATTAAACTGCGGAATTTCTGACTTCAATACAGTCAGATAAATACAGATTTCACTCCACTTCCAATTGCAGTTCTTAATTCAGGTATGTCATGGTTTAAATCTTCATCTTCTCCAGTCAAAATCAATAATGACAACAATTTTAATATTTCAGAAATCTGAATCACATGGATACCTTGTAGCTTGTTATAATAAGACTTATATGAAGACACAACACTTAAGAAAAATGTAACATTCTAACATTTAAACAATCTTGCACTGAAATCTGAGTTCATAATTCTTTCCCTGTTCCATCTTCCACTGGACTTCAGAGGGACTCTATCAGAGGAGTGCAATTAAAAATTGCTTAGTCTGTCGCTACACTCTGCAGGTCATGGACAGTGATTTTGTTATGCACCTTGATGGTCCCCAGCAAAAGCAGACAGCAGCATCTGGTGAACTTTTCTCAGCAACATAGATGTGAGAAATCTGGAAAAAGGAAACCTAATGAGATTGAAAACCAGTGGAATCACCCACAAAAGTTTAAATCATAGCCCTTATCTAGGCTTCTTAAAAAATGCCTTTTTCCAGCAAGTTTCAAATAAACATAAAAACTGGCATTCTCTGTAGACAATGGTAAATATCTAGGTGCGTAAGATCTGGCTGAAGTGATTTAACAGAAATCACATTACTTGCTTATAACAGAGCGGAATTCAGGTCTCACATTTATTGGCTCACTTAACTCTGCATCAACTTCATTTTCCAGTCAAAATATTGATAAAAAATGAAAATAAAAATAGTATTGATCAAACAAATCAACTAGTGCATGTTATGGCAACAAACACTCTTTATTCTTTTTTTTTGTCTTGGGAAACAGTTATTGATTGCCAACATCTGGCTACCAAGCAAAACCACTTCAGACCACCCCAGTTTTACTGGGTACAGGGATATGTACTGGCAAAATTAAATAAATAAAAGCAATTATACTTTTGTATAAAAATAGACAAAGATAATTACATTAAGAACCAATCACTGTTAGGCAATAGAAATAAGTTGCCATTGTAAACCATAATGATGGAGTTTTAAGGGTTTACAGACACATATCATATATATGATTCTCTATTCTGTACCATGTTTCCAGAACATTTTGAATGCATTTTGGACAGAAAAAAAGAGTATGTGACTAGCTAAGAACTCATCATGGTAGTGTAAATCTCAACTCCTCTATTTAGCAGCAAACAATTTTCCCAGATTTCTATAGGTCAGAAAATAGGATAAAGCTCAAATAGCACTGCTACAGAGTTCATAATCTCACTTAGAGAAAGATTTCACCTATCAGTTCTCTACGTAACTCAGGAGCACTTCCAAATTTTTTTCTGTAAGTTCTTCCCAACTTCCAGGTAACTAAAAGAAGACTTTTGTATGTATTTATATATAAGATGCATACGAGATTATTCTCTTGGGCAGGTAATGGAAACTTGACAGCAAAATCAGAAATGTTAAAATTAATAATTAAAACAAACCTAGGTGTAATCTCATGCGGTCAGTTAATTGTTGGGGTTTTACTTTTATTCTGATTCAACTTTTTCCTTTTTTTTTTTTTTTTTTTTTGTCCTTATGTCATCATCCTTTTCCTTGTTCCAAGGATCACCAAAACATGGTAGCTCAACTTCTTGGGGCTCCTTTTGACTCTGTATGCTCTAGCCTGAACTTCACTCTGCCTATTTCTGTCTCTCAGGGCAGGGGGGAAAAACCCGTGCTCACTAAGCTTTTAGAAGTGCAGTAGATTTGTGCATGTTTGTTTCCTCTAAGGTTTTTCCTCTAAGCTAAAGACAGATTCATTAGTGTTTTCTAGAATTTAAAAAGAACTATTTTCCTAGTTATATTACTTTAACAAGATCATTCTATATATGGAGTAAAACAAAAAACCAAAAAGTGCAAAATCACCACAAGTTATTTATGAGTGCACAGGGATTGCTTAGCTTTATCTCCTGAGAGAGACCTACCAGCTCACAATGAAGAAAAGGTAGAAAACAGCCTGTATATTGAAGTAAAAATGCCACCTGTAAATTAAATTTGCCCTCAGTGAAAATGAAGCAATAAATGAAATTTACACTGGTAAGTCACTGATGGACTGAAAAAAGACTGCATGGAACAAGGCTGTGGAATCTATTTATGGAACATGACAGAGGGTGGTGTGACATGATGCCTTTATAAGCTCACTGTTTAACTTCACATGCAGCTGTACAACTGCAGAGTCAGCATCAGCAAACAAGTTACTTGAAAATATTATGACAAAACATTTTTGTCATTTAAAGAAGTTCTGCCAAACAGCTTTATTTCAACTAAATTCCTCAGGACGGGGTGCAGGAGAAATGGTCAGAAAGCAGCCTAGTTTTCTGTTAGTTTGGCCATCCATGTGTCCTCAGCACTTCTGGCTGCAAGACTTGCAAACCAAAACTCCAAGTCATTCAGACTGAAGATAAGCACTGATATTCTCAGAATATTTCTATAGTGCTAAATAAAATAGGGCCAGGGATCAGGTTCAAGTACCAGTCTCTTGGACACACACTGCTTAAATGGGAGCTCACTATTTGATGCTGTTTTGGGCTGCTCTGCTAGTTTTCTACCTTTTCTCTGGAAGGAACCAGACTAAAGCCAAGTGAGTAAGAATCAGTCCATACCATCTCACCAGTTTACTCTTACATAGTAATATAGTAATAGCCTGAGTTGTCTAATGTAGCTAAAGTCTAGTTTACCTCCTATTATTGTGATAGTCACAAAAGTCAACAAGAGGTAAAAAGAAAAGGATCTGATTAATCTGGGACAAAAAACAATCTTTCAAAGCACTGGAGAACTCTTTTGTCTACATCCATAATAGTATATGAACTGGTCCAGGGCACAATCTTGGCCAGGAGGGCAAAAAAGCATGACAAAGGCAGGTTTTATATGATTATTCTCTTTCCCCTCTACCCCCACAGGATGGTATCATCCCTACAGTCCTAGGCACAGGCTATCCCCTGAACCACATCCAGACGTTTTGCTAACAGTAACTTCACTCTACTTAAGGCAATCACAGTAAACCTAACCCAATTTCTGAGCAGTACAGTACCATCTTCTGCTACATGCGAGGAGCAGATATTCTTAAAGGCCCTCCTCCATCAAAGCATTTAAGCATATGCTTAACTGTGTTTGAGTCAACTAAAGATCTTCTGAATTGCCTAAAATAAAGAATATATTCAAGTGCTCTTCTGGGCTGAGGCTTAAATTCCTTTGCACTTTGGAATTTGTTCATCTAGAAATCTCTCCCTTCCTGTTGTCATAGCTGAGGTTGCAGCTGTCAGCACTGATGCTCAGCTGCCTGCAGTTGGCAGCAGAGGTTTCTCAGTTGCCAGCCTTTGGCCAAATGACCATCAGAAGAGGAGTGGGTTGTGCCTACTGTCATTGCAGGCAGTCAGAAGCTCAGCAAAATATGATGTGTGTGTGTATGCATATGTGTATACATATTTGTATGTGTGTATATGTGTGCATATGTGATCTTTCCTGTTTGATGGATTTGTAGCCTGCATTAGGCCAGATGTGCTTTTGTGAGCAACAAGATATTCTGCTTTTCCACATTATGTAAAAATATTCCTTTATTGGGATGAACCCAGTGTACACTTAAAGCAACAGAAAATTTCCTATTCATTTAAACAAATCTATTTTGTTAACTATCCAGATCTCTAGATTATTTTAATCATAGTTACTTTATAAGACAATAAGTTTGAGATTTTATATTTTGTCTCACTTCTAATAAAATCACGTTTTACTGGTTTTTTAAATCACTGCTCTAATTATTCATTGAATTTTGAAAATTAAAATGAAGTTAATCTGTTGTGTTATTCTCAATTAGTCCTCCCAATTATACTGCTATTTGCAATGTATAGCAAAATGCATATTCATTCCAATCTTGCTGGCCAGCTGCTGCAATTGCTAAATATTTATATCAATATTTCAGAGAAGATTGAGCACCAAATTAATCCAAATATTCACACAGCATTGGCCTGATAGAGGCTAATTTGTCTTTTATCAATAAAGATCAAAGATATGTTAGCAACAAGTTGATGTTCATAAGTTTTGCAAGTGACACTTCATCAGAAAGGATGACCACATAATTTGAAACCAATTACTGTAATTGTGAACATAGTATTTTTAAATACATCTCCATTTAAAGAGCATTTACCTGAAATATTTGGAACATAGAACAGTTTTGTACTTTTATTTAGAGCACTCACTATTTTTGTCTTTGTACAAATGACTTGGCATAGAAATCCTGTTACTAGATATGATGATGCCCTGCGTATGGACAAAACCCTCTTATAAAGATATTCATTCATTCAGCCATGTGCTACTTTTCACTTTCCTTCTTCCCCACTCTTTTCTTCTCACTTTTATCTTCTCAGTATCAGATCCCAACCTTCTGCTTTAAAAAGGGTGCAATTGCCTCTGCCGTTACTTAGGCTGAGGGCTTGTACAGAAGATAGGATAGCTCTTTTCCAGGTTCTGTATCTACATGTACAGGACTCTAGGACTAAGACAGCACCGTAATAATGAAGTCCCATTCAGGTGTGAAAACTGTTGTCTTGCACTAACCATGGACAGTTTAGAAGACAAAAAAAGAAAAAAAAAAGTCCTTGCCATGATGTAATATGATTGTAAGACATGAACTTTCATACACATTTGCATATACTTTCCTAGTTCTTATAAATTCTCATGGTCATCTACTGTGGACCACTGCCACACAGGATATTGTGTTAGGTGGACCTCTGATTTGACTGGATGTCTGTTCTTACACATTTTTATATAGGAACAAAACCAAACAAACAAATCTCTAGACATTATGCTAGTTTTTATTAATGCTATTTGAGAAACAGTATATGACTGACTCATTGAATGTTGTGAATGTGTTTATTATAACACAAGATGGAAGAAATGAAGCTGTGTCTCCATGGATAACTTTGTTGTTACCCAATCCTAACACACATTCAGAAATGCACTTTCTGTGTCATTACAGAGGACTTATGAAATGAAATACACACCATCAAGCGTTGACTGTTCTCCAGATTATTGTCACTTCTGCAGCTGCTACAAAAGGTGTTCTTAATTCTTTTGATGAAAACAAGTAAGGTCTCTCATGCACTTAGAAGATAGAATTCAATTTAATAGTCTTGAGGCTATTCAATATTCTTTTGTGCTTTTCTTTAGCTATATGCATTTGAAACAAAATATGAACTTTCAGTCTGCTTAGAGTTTATCTGTCTCAGTTATGAAGGCCATTCTGCTCAGTGAACAACAGGGCACTTCTACTGTGCAAAACTACCCAAGCTCTTTTCATCCTGCATTACTGGTGCAGTAAATGGACCCAGCCCCAACACAGCCAAGGAAGAAGTCCCTGTTGTGCTTCAGTCTTACTGTCTGCAGCATGTGTCACATGAAGTAGACTGAAAATGTTCATATATATTCCAATTGTTGATGATAGTTCTAACAGGCAGAGTAAATAAATCACTTGGAACTTCACCACAGTTGAGACAATTATTTAAAATATAAAATTGCTCTGGAACAGAATTTCAGTGAGGTTGCAGAGCAACTCAGAAAATTCCCCCATTTTCTTCCCCAAATGGCTGCTGACACTGTTTCGTACCTAGTGATACTGACAACTTGCATATCTAAAGACTTGCACAGTCTCTTGCATGTGTCATTTATTCATATTAAAAGACATGGACACAAGTGACAAAACATTCTTTCAGAACTTGACTACCTTTTCTGTGCAAAGACAACATAATCTATCTAAATGCACAACTAAAATTCTTCCAGGGATGGCAAAATTCACACTTGATGTACCTTCTTTTTTCTAAAAGCTTTCAAGTAGCTTAAAATGCTCAAGTAGGTATGTCAGGCACAAGCAAGAGTGAGGGCTGGGTCAGGTCAAAGCAGTAGTTATATTCTCTGCCTTGCATATGATCTCTTAGAAATTACAGCAAAATAATTAGGGCATTTTTTCTAACTGAAGTCAGAATTCAAGAACTTGTATCTTAGGATTCATAATGCTCACTCCCTCTTTGTACTGGGGAACCTAAGGAGGTGGCACCCTAGTCAGAAAAATTATGTGGTCTATTCACAAATGGGCTTTCCTTCACACTCAAAAAACATTACAGCAGTAGTTTCTTCAGGAGGAGGTAGACGGGTAAAATGAATATCTTTATCTCCAGAGTATATTACTACTGGTGCTTGTTTGGAAGACATGAAATGTTATCTTCACACCAGCCTGTGAAAAAATGACAAGGACATTTTCTGTATTCTGATGGTTTACTTCCAATATACCTGCATTCTCCTTCAATTCAACATAGAATTGCTGAAAGACATCTCATCCACTTTCATTCTCTTTTCATCTTCTCCTACAGCAGTGGTGAATCATTTGACTTCTGTAGGTACTAGGCAGGTAAAACAATCAAATTAATTTTATTTTAAAATAGTAAATAGGCCTACTGCTGTTTTCTGGTAGTTAGAAATCAAGCAAGCAGAAGTGGTGACCTCAGACAGTCTGCAGTTTTCCACAGAGGCCTCAGCCCAGGACTGGCTCTGAGTTTTTCACTCTTACATTTGCAGAGGTTCTCAGAAGGGCTGAAAGCCATTTAAAATGTCACTGTAATGGGGATTATATAAAGAGCTGCATGCTGGACTAGCTTTACATACAGACTGCTGAACAGAACAAGCACCAGATTAGCTTTGTTTCAAAAAGAGCAAAGACATGGACTAGGTCGTTCAATGCAGTAACACATATATAATCATATTAACTCATGGCTGCAGCACATGCTAAAGTCCAAAGCTTCATTCATTTGTATTTTTAATTTTAGTCTTGGGTGAAACGAATGGCTCTCCAGGGTGGGAAACTTGAGCAGAAAAGGGAGTTTGATCAAACATAAGCATAACAGCTATAGACAGTAAAAATACAACACATTTTTGAGAACACGGTGGTCTATACCAAAGGTGGTATAGACAGAGGCTGAGGGATCTTTTGTGAACCTTCTTGCTATAGCAATTCTACATTTCTGTGAAAAGAAGGATTTTCTGCTGTGATGGCACTATTGTGCATACCAGCACATGTGCGAAAGAATATTCAGAAAAAAGGGGCCAATAGTTATTACTAATAGGCATTTAACTAAGTCTGGAGTGCCTGGGTGTTTGTTAAAACTCCTTATGAGGAGCTATAACAGGAAATACCTATACTTTCCCTTCTTCTTGCTTGCTCCTGGCTAAAGAGTAAGTTTTTATCACTTTTGAAGGAGTGATTGCTGACTATGATCAAGAAAGGAGAGGAGAAAGTAGATGATAAAAAAAATAACTGTTAGACATTTCTTGCCTGGCTACAAAATACAAGAAGTGCATGAGACTGAGTTTGTCAGCATCCAGGAAGCACATGGGCTGAGAGAGGGGAGAAGAGAAGTTCCTTATACTTCTTTGCTTGGCTGGGATACACATGGGCACAGTCTAGCTGTAATGAGGTTGCTTCTTATTACTAATAAAGCTTCATTCATAATCCTGTAAAACATGATAGGTAAATATGTTCTTTTCTAATTAGGGAAGATAATGTTGCATCAGAGATGCAGAAAAATTCTGAATAAACACACTGAGCCTCTAGCAAAGATAATAATACTTATGTGTCATGTAATTACTTTAAATATCTGTGTAATCAAATACATACTCATTCTTTTTAATGTACTCTGTTCTGCAGTCAAATCTGTTGCTTTCAGGTGGTCTTGTAGGATAGGAAAGGAATAGATGCTTTCCTTCTGTTTCCATTCTGAGAGACACCAGGAGCCATAAAAGCACATGTCATTTATTTATAGCAAAATGCTTTTCTGTACACTCTAGGCTAAGTTTTCAGAGGCAAGCAAGCTTGCAAGGGTGTAAATCTAGTCTGCATCTAGTCTAATCTCTTTTTATATTTTAATTTGCTTACCTCTTTTTACCCAACTGTACTTTGAAACCTGCTTGTTTAATTCAGGATCAGGAAAAAACAAAAACAGTATTTCTGTCTTTTGAGGAGCTGGAATGCAAATATTTGATGAAGTAATCAAAATTTACTGACTGCAGGAAAGAGTCAGATTCTGCAACATACCTCATTGCTTTGCCCATCTCCTAGAAAAGGCCCTTGGCCTAATTGTTCCAAAGTTATGTATTCAGCCTGATGTAAATTCCTTCCTTCAGAAAAGGTTACAATCACTTGAAGGATCCTGCACTGTGGAAATGATGTGAAGTCAGCTAGACTCAGTTCATTGTCATGTCAAGAGGGTATCAGCTCTCAGTGCTTGAAAGAATAGGTTCTTCATTCAGATGAATTGTTTTGTGGCACTGACACTAGCAGGGTGTGTCTGAAACAAACTAGGGAAAAAAACCTCAATATATTCTGCCCTGTCATTTTCTGTATGAAAAACTGAATGCTTTCCTATTGAAATGTGTTCTGAGTCTCACTGCAAGATGAGGAAAAGCAGGTCTCAAATCAAGGGAAACAGATAAGTTTAATCCTGGTTTCTGATACTTAAGCTTCCTACCCACTATTCTGTACCATTAGTCACTACTTCCTAACTGTATAGTCATGATATTTGTTTGGAAAGCAAGACACATGCCTATAAATCACTTCCAGGCATAGTTGCTCATAGGTGCACATTAGAAATAAGCTTATAGGTTTATGCCCACTTAATTTTTAATAAAGTGGCAATGGGACTGCATAATGTAGAACAGAGACTTTACTGTTACACAAACCAAGCAAAAGTCATCACGATCGTATTCAGAAGCTGATATGACATGAACTGGTTTCAGTTCAAGACAACATGAAAAGTGGAACAAGAACCAAATTCCCAAGGAATTCGGTTTGACTGACAGGAGTCTATTCTGAAAATCAAGCCATGTATGCTCAAATCATAATCCACTCATTCTTAGCAATTGCAGCATGAGTCACTAGACTAGCTAAAATGCAGAAAATAACTCTCTTCAGAACCTGTGCTGGGTCACATTATTACTGGTATGGTAAATGTGTATCTTTAGTGTTCACATTGTGCCAGCTGCATGGATAGTTTTACAACATTACCTCAAAATATTGTCATCTTTACATTTACGTTGTAACATCTGACAGATTAATACTTGGAAATACCCTGAAACTGGAAGAACAGAAAAAAATGGAATAAACTCTCTTAGACAGGTTGACACCTTCATCATCAGAAGTGTGTAAAAGTAGGTTAGACATATGTCTGTCAAAAGTGGTTGGTTTTGCCTGGAGCAGGCTTTAGAAAGTTTTCTTCAGACATATTTGAGGATTCCAAAACCCTATTACAACTCCCAAATGTATAAACGTGAAAACAAAAACACATGGTGTGAAAATATCAGACTACCAGTCACCTATAAACAAAGTTGAAAGAAATAAGAGGAAACATTCTCTACCGCACATGTGAAGAGTAAATTCCATTTTGTCAAACACTGAATGCTTCTCTTTTGAACATTTGAAATCACCTCTCAAAATTAAAACTTGCAGCAATTTTTTTGAAGTAAACTCTGCAATGATGTACTTAAAAAGTACACAGAATGTGAAACAGGATTTGCTCTGTTTTTATAATATCAATCCATCAGAGACCAGATATGATGCAAAATCAATGATATCAGTATCAGTTTGAACAGTAAATGTGAATTAGTAATTTTTTGATTTCTGATATAGAAGCTGAAAATATTTTTTTCAGAGTAACATCTCTGTTTAAGAATATCTTGGCATGCTATAAATAGAACTCACCAGCCTGTTTAAATTCAGGAAAAAAAACCTTAATCATGTATGTGTATGTAAGTGTACAGTCAGTAATTCTCTATGCCAATTCAATGAAGAAACATTGTACGGTTGAGAGCCTTGTCACCGTTCCCCAAACCTGCTGATCCCACCTGAGTATCAGCAGTTGAAATATCTTAGCGATTGTCATCTTCAGGTAAAGAGACAGAGACAGACAACCTTAGAAGGTTTTAGCCCAAACCACAGTGACCAGGGATATTAAACTTATTTCTCAAAAGATATCTTTAAAATACTATTTCTATTTTCATGAACTGTCTGTCTCCATATTTTTTTTTTAAATGTATGGCTAGAAGAATCATTTTTTTATTCCAAAACCCTATCCATAAGAACCACAGTAGTGCAGCAGGATTCTAATCAGACTTTCTGGTTTATAATCAGTAATTCCCAATTACCTCATCTCTCCGTACTGGAGTTAGAAGTATCCTTAAGCTAGCCAAGTCTTTGTTAACTCAAGCTGTTCCAAGACACACAACATTAAAGCATAAACCATATCTCTTCATCTGAGTACATGCTTATATGTAAACTTCCAAGTATGCCCATTTTATTTACATGATTGCAAAACAAAAATATTTCTGACAAAACAGCAAAAGCACGGTGAAAATTGGCTTAAATAAGCATGAGTCAATTCCTCAAAACAGTTAGTCATATGATATATTGTATTTTATTACAAGAGGGAAAAATGTTCTTAGCAAAAAGGAAATACAAGACAAAAAGGAAAAAACAGGTAGGAATTAACTTCTAAGAAAAAAGCATGCCATTAGAGTTCTAAAAATTGCCACTGACACCACTTAAGAAAGCTTTTGAGGATGCTCAGTTTGTGGTAGGGTAATTAATAAGTGGGTTGACCTCTGCTTGAGATATCTGGGATCAGAGTCCTTCTGGTGATGCACATTTAAAAATCAAGAATAACAGTACATAATTGTCTGAACTCTAAACCAGCAGTGCCCTGAAGATGAGCAGACTTCAGCTACCTCCTCAAACTGAACGCAAACTCTTGCTGTACTTACAGTGCAAATCAAAATTGTCTCTAGTAACACTGCCAAATTCCAATGGAGTTTAACTAAGACTCTAAATGTTGGAGATCAGACACATACATAACATCAAAGCTGTGAGCTCAGAAGAAAAAAAAGGGGGGGGCGGGGAAAGAGAGGGAGAGAAATCCTGACAAGCCCAAATAGAAAGACAGGAGTGAGTTCTATGGGTGAATATGTAGAAAATGTTAATATATAAAAATGCCACTACATAACCTTAAAAATTGTGTTGCATAGTCATTGCCCCTATTAAGCTTCTTGCTGCTGCTCCAAAACATTTCCTTTTCATTGGTCAAGAGCTGACAAAGAACAAAGAAGTAGACAAACTTGTTAAGCAAGCAACCAAACTCTTGCAGGAAGGGGACTATCAGTTCGGCAGTGGAAGACATCAGGACCTTCCAGGCTCTAGATAATGAGAAAGTAAAATAGGAATCAACTACACCACTTCTGGTCCTTTTCCTTCTATTCCCACCCACAAGTAAAGGGATAGAGTGTTTTTCTTAATCTACTAGTGGGAAAGGTGAATGGAGACAGGAAAAGGGAAAAATAAGCCATTTGTTTCAGATATTACACACGATTAATACGTTTTGACTGTAGAGATTAGAGGGGAAAAAGATTTTGCTCTCAGCTGAATAAATATTTTTAAGAGAGCTTTGATAATTTTGAAATGATGATGTCCATGATGCCTTTGGGATCCCTACAACACAAGGTGTGAAATATAAGTCATTTAGCCTTTTACTCATGTTTTTCTCCTTCCACAAGAAGTGAAAGAATTTTTAAGTCCCAAATATTTTTAGAACATTCTTATTAATACAAACAGCTCTGGCAGAAAAGGAACCTCTTCCTCTCATTTTTGTTTCTTAGTTCAGGCTATAAACATGTGAAATATTAATCCAAGAGCAGCTTCCTCAAGTGACTCTCTTCAAAACTTTGATCTGATTTCTACCATTTGTCTGTTCCTCATATGAAAGCCTTGAATGCTTCATAAAAACATAGCATTAACCAGTAAATCACAGTCATCTTCAGTAACCACTGTTAAAATCCTATTAAGATACACTGAAAAAATTCAGTGACTCCTCTGACTTTCATCAAAATATCAATTCCCTATTAAAGAGCTTCTTAAAGAAGATATTCCCAGTTTCCATGGGAAAAGCAGAACAGTATTTCCAGTAATGTATAGATGTTACCAGATTACCGTAGCTACAAAATTGAAATAAGCGAGGTGTCTGTAGCCTGTCAACCTTAAAATCTATACAGAAAGAAACCACAGTAACACACACCTTGGATACAGAGATTAAGTAACAACCAGATAACATGTATGGCATAGACTGTGTTTGAAGGTAGACTTAGTATCAGAATAAGAGCCTCTCATTCACAAAAAGAATGCATGATAGATGATAACTAATACAAAGATGCAAGACACTTTTAAGAAACTAATTAAATGTATATAAAAAGGGCCTATGACTTCTGCCTTCAGACTTCCTTCTTCACAGTGGGTGCCTATCAACTTTCAGGAAAGATCAATACCCTACTCAAAGGGTAGCTCCGTTACAGTAAATGCAGATGGCAGAGCTGCAACACCACCTTTTTTAAGGTATTCACTGGGATGCTATTGCATGTTTGTGTGTCTTAGGCTCTCCCTCAATGCAAAGAATCATCTAGATCAGCACAACCTAATCAAAGAGACCTTTAAATCAAATTCGTAAGTAGTCAGCCAGTTCTCTTTCTGCTTTAAGAAAGTTTTTTTTCCTTCAAATGAGAATGCTCAGGTTTTATAGTCCTTAGCGTGCCTTTGACAGTTACTGCTTTTCCTCTTACATAGAAAGAGAAAAGATTTGAGCCTCACTGCATAGATTGTCCTGTGCCTCTTTCCTTTCTGGAGCCATATGCAGGAAGCAGCCAAGAACTAAAGAAGAAAATATTCCTGCAAAGAAGTTACATTTAATAGTCTCCCATCAATTCAATGTATTTATTAATAACAGTTTACTGTAGCTGAATTTAAAAAAAAAAGTCCAAATCAAAAGCAGAGTCCCCATGCACTCTTAACTAACATATACAGACAGTCTCAAAGACTGATAGCCTGAGCTAAAGTTTTTCCCTAGTCTTCCAAAGCCAGCTCTAGGAGAGAGAGAGAGAAAGGAGAGAAAAAGAAAAAAGAAAAAAAAATCCCCACAACACAACTATCTTGCCAAAGTAAAGAGAAAAATATCTCTGTAAGCTCAAGTCCAGAGGCTGACCTAATTAGAAACAAAAAACTCTTCCTATAGTTCACTTTTAATCAGCAAAAGCATTTTCTTCCACAGCCCTTTCCACCCACCATTTTCTATTCCTCCTTCCCACACTACATCAAAGATTTATCAAAATTCAGCAGTGACTTATTAACACTCTCATACCTTTTTATACCTCCTTGCCTCCTCTTCCTTAAGGGTGCTATTATTACCACACAAAACTAGTTACATTCCCTCATTCTGTAACTGGTTAGTGTTTGCAGTGAGGTTAACACAGCTGATAAGGATCTTCTGCTAATCTTCTGCTGGCTTTCATGAAGAAAAGTGGATCTGAGAGTGTCAAGCAAGAGAATATATAATAATAATATGCAGGTGTTTATATGGGAATTATCTTAGGTAATTGGTTTCTTTCTTCTGTTAAAAAAACTAACAGTATGCAAAGATTAAAAAGGGGGGGAGAAAGAAGGGTGAATGCAACATATATATGTGTATATACGTATAGCTTGTCTTTAATTTCAAAGAAGTAGTTTCAGCAATTCCATAGCTTTTTCTTCCCTTTTTGATAGGAGGGACTGTTATCATCTTTTCTGATCCTTTGCCTAATTCAGACAAGAGTACCTTACCTGATCATTTCTAATTCTGTATCCCTGTAAAGCCATGCTGAAATAAGCATGAAATTAAAATGCCCCAGAATGTCAATCAGTCAGCAAGCAGCAGAAAATAAAAGCTCTAAATACTCAGGCAGTCATTTAACCAACAACCTCAATGCTGTAATTCACAGCTCCACAGTATGTTTTTCAATGTAAATTATGCTATCTAAAAGTGCAGAGTGCACCTGAGCTACTGGAAAAGTCATTAACTCATGATCTGTTTAGGTAACATATTGGTTCCAGGCTTAGCTGTTTCAATACAGTGTCACTTCTGTATGGATCAATTGGACAAAAACACTTGCAATGCCTTTGCCTTATATCTAATATATAGGAAATACATCCATAGGGAAAACAAACAGTATAGAAGTAGAAACACTAGAAGCAGCAAGACATTTTTATAAAGAATATGCTCCATATGGACTCTGAGTCCAACTATTTCTCAATACTACCTAATCTGAGAGACTAAAATTATTCCCACGTGTCACACACTAATTCAATACAGATTTATTTTCTTCTAGGTACCATAATTTTTTGAAAGGAGAAATTCTATCTCACTTGTAGAAAGCAGCCTTCACCTACTAATACATTTTTGGGTTCCACCTTCCAGGATGCTAAAAATCTCAAACTCACGAGGCTAATAAAGTTATGCTTGATAATACAGCATCAGCCCATAGTCAAGCTTAATGGAAAACATGCCAGTTTATGTACCTGTAGGTGCAGAGAAGTAAGGAGAGATTTTCTAAAGTATTTTGGTGTCTCTGTTCCAAAGAAATACTTTTAAAATCTGTCTTGTGAGGAGACCCTCTTCATGGTTAACAAGGTCCATTCTGTCAATGAGACCAGAGGCAGTGAAAAGGAACAGAAGCAAACAGAAATAAATCAGAATAAAGAGAGCAAATTCAAGCATGTAATTAAAAAAAAAAAAAAAAAAAAAAGACCTGTACCTGTACTGTCATTGGTGGTGTGTACCAATGCCCTGGAAGGATCTGTAATCAAGTAAGAAAAAATATGGACAAAGAAAATGTTGGTGAGCACTAGTTCAAATACGAAACAGAATGAATGAGGTGCTACTTCATTCAAGGAGCAAGGCAATAAGATTCGACAAAAAAGAGCTATGATCTCATCCTTACAAGCCCAGAAGCTAGCCAAAAAACTGAATAAATGCACAAAGCCCTGTTTTGGAAAGATGTAGCATCAGGACTGGACTTAAAAAGAGCCCTAGGTGAAATGAGGCAGGTGAAAGGAAGCCCTTCGTTTTTGTTAGAAGACTGACTCCTTGCATTTACCTGCACAATCTTATGCAAGAACTGGACCCACAGGATGCTGTAGGCACATACTTGCAAACAGATGTGTCCTACAGAAACTTCAACACTACAGTGACAACACTACCAACCTGGAACGACTAACTTGAGTGGAATAATTTAAATTAGGTCTTCACAAAAAAGATGGCCAGGAGTAGCCTAATTCTTTTCCTTTTACAATAAATAATAAGGTTTTTCAGTAGAAACAATTTAGGCCAAAGATGGGTGTCAAGACAGTCCAACAGTAGGAACTGTGGTGCTGATATTAGCCTATTATGATACTATGTGCATATTATCCATAAGCTCATTGATAACAAGATACCCACATATTATTCCAATAAAAAATATGCTAATCTGCAACTGTGAACTGTGAACAACTTTAAGAAAAGTTATGCTTTGACCAGTGTCCTGTTTTGTGTCTGGGTTCCTTAATGGCTTGTCAGACTCTTATTAAAAATAGACCAGGAGATATTCCTTCAGTGTCTACCCCAGGGACCACAACCATCTGTCACCTAATAGAAGAGGGGTTTTAAGTAAAGGTCAAGCTAAATTGTAATGGAAACTATCTAGGGATGCTTCTCAGAGTGGTTACAGCTAAAAAAGTAAGGTTAGTAAAACTAGACCCAAAACCTGGTAAGTGTAACCCCTATTGCCCAGTGGATCTACTGTCTGGGTTAATTTGATGACACATTTTTTGACTTTGACTGATTAAAAGTAGAAAGCGTTTTACTACTAGAACCAGAGAGCAAAAGCAGCTTTGGTGTTTACTGGCTGCTGCATCCAAGCAGAATTATCATTTGATTCATTTGGATATCCTATATAAAATTGTTGTTTGTGGTAATTAGGGCTTAGTTAGAAGAACACCATTGAGTTTCCTTTTTCCAGGAAAACTATGCAGATTTAAATCGGACCAGCACCCACTGGGCCATATTTACATATGGGAATATTTTCCAAAATAACTCTGAAGACTTTTTTCGTACAAGATATAATGCATTGTGGCGGGACAGCTCTCCTAATCCTTTAGGTGTTTTCTGAAAGCCTCCCTAAGAAACCCAGATGAACAGAAATACCTAGGTAATTATGTCAAAAACAGTATTGATCATTCCTCCACTGTCACTCCTACCCTCTTCTTTCATCCTGGTCTCTCCTCCCTTATTTCATATTTCAGTGGATTCTTTTCATTATGTGCTTGTATGCAGTATAACTCAGTGTCCCAGTTTGTGAATTCAGTGTTTGTTATACATCTTTTTCTATATCTACTACATGAGGATGCAGATTTGTTACAGCTTCTTAGTATGTTATCCTAGTTTCTTAATTATCATAACTTATATACCTGCACCCTATTTTCAACTGCCATGCCTGTCATTCAATCATTAGCTCATGCAATTGGTTACCCTCCTCTGTAATCATCAGACTATATTCTCAGGGAAACACATATCCCAAGGCAGGTTTTCTTTATTACTGTTTAACACATAGGGAAAGCAAGACACAAAGGTTAAACAGCTTTTCCAAGATTAAGCAATGGGGAGTCAGTGGGAGATTGTGCTTATGATTACAGTATGAGACAGAGTGGATTCAGACCACTGAGTAGAAGAAGGCCTCATCTGTGACACACAGGAAGAAAATGAATACTCTAGCTGGGATTCAGAGTTTCATGCCCTATATTGCCTAATTTGTCCCTCTTGCTCATGATCCCTCCTAGTATTTTTATCACACTTGCATATAGAGGAAATAATCAACCCTTAAAAGCCATGCTGCAGTACAGACAGAATTGAACTTGTCTCCTTAGTTTTAGTGAAGGGCTGACTATGCTCTTTGCCTGGACAAAAGGGCATGGTTTTAATGCTACCTTTTACTTCTAGGTTTGAATGGTAGTACAGTAAGAACAACAATAAAATAACTGAGAAGGCTCTTTGGAACTTTCCACCGAGCAGAATATAAAAAGGCTGCCAACCTCTGTAATATTAGGGAACAGTATTAACAGATATGTAACGATTCCACGTGCATCAAGTTAAAATAGCTTGGTGTCTTAAGACTATGCCCCACTAGAAGATTATTTCCTGCATGCATGCATAGAGTCCTAGGACCAGCTTTGCAAAGGACTTAGATGCCTGCCCACAGGCAGATTGTAACAGATTTTAAGAATGACCGTCACTACACCTAACTCTAACTGTATAAAAGCATCCTTTATGGGCTAATTATCTTGGCTCTCGCTATCATTTACACAGTCACCCCAGGGAGCAATTCATACCATGACTCTACCTTAGAAATGGATGAACCCAGTTCTGAAACGCCAAGCTCTCTCTCTGTTGGCTATAAAAGGAGGATAGATTATTGCCTTAGTTGATTGTTGTCTTTTACATGGGCACAGTTGGGTGAGATGATTCCTGTCCCGTGACTAAACCTGAAATGTCCCCAGGCTCCTGAAACTTCTGTTCCTACCCAAGTCCTCAAGTATGTATTTTAAGGAACTGAACAGATCAGCACCCAGCTCAGAAGTAGCACTGATAGGGGTGCAAAAATGAAGCATCCATTACCTGGAACAAGAGTAAGAGAAATTTTGTTTCTGAAGCTACCAGCTTTTCCATCCCAGGATTGCTATTGATGTGTTTTATCTGGTTTTGTGTGGTATGCAGAAACAGCCCTGGGAGCAGGGACAGGACCTCCATCTCCCCCACTTCTTATACCTAGTCTGAGCTATCTGGCATGAGATGTCACTCTGGTGACAAAAAAAGCTTGCTGTTCCTCCCCCAAGCACAAATTCAACAACAGCTTTTTAGAAAAATTGAGGCTAGGGCAACTAAGCTCTGTGGACCTTCTTAGCCTCAGAGGACCTACATGACAGAAACTGGTTCACTCATAGCTAAAAACACTTCACTGATGGGTGCTGCCTGAGCAAAATGATAGTGTGGTGCTAATCCAGCTGCCTGAGGGCATGTGTTGAAATCTCTCTGCAGCTGGGTCTGATTAGGCAGTCTGATATCAATAGTTGGAGAAGAGACGCCACAGAATGAATTTTCCCTGGGGGCAGTGCTTCACTTCCACTGTCTCATAAGTTCATCTATGTGATGGAGTTGAGTTTCTTCAGTAAGGCAGTGTTCAGTAAAGTTGGTGTTCTTGTTCCAAAGGATCTCTAGGTTGTCAAACCAGCTGGTTTGATAACGCTGACTTAACTTTTCTAAAAGGCCCCACACATAACTCCTGAAATTTCTGCAGCAACACATTTTCCTTCTAAGGGATATAACCTGAATTTATATGAAACACTAGGGTTTATCAACTCCCCTCCCACGTCCTACTCAGGGTCCACTGGGAAATGAGATTATGTATCTCCTAAGGCCATCCCAGAAAGAACATTTTAAATAAATAAATCAGGCTCATTTGTCTCTGCCAGGAAGTATCTTTTAAATAAATCTCTGCTTGTCCCTACTGACTGTCAATGTGCAAAGCTGGAATTGGTATTTCCATGGCATCCTATTCCACTACTGTTCTTGCCACTCAATACAGCACACACTTCACTTTTATTAGCATCAATAGCTTTGTTGTCAATCTTAACTCCTCTTTAATTTCTTTTCCCCAGCTACAGGTTTTCTCACTAGTAGTTCCCCTTTGCATTAGGACGGTATTAATATCCAAACTATTAGCTGATGGTGTAACCTGTTTTTACTTAAAAAATATCTGCATCCAGGTTACCTCTATTATAAGATGAGAACAGCAATAAAAGCCAGAGATGTGTGGATGATTTTTTTATGCTTGATGCAGTGGCAATTGGAATGAACAAGACCATTCTTTAACGATGGGCGAATTGAGTAATACATTTGCTGAACAGCACAAATTTTAGCGTTACTCTGCTACCTGAACACTGCTTGAATGACATTGTAGGCCCCACTGCAGACTATCTGAGATAAATGCAGAGCATCAAATTTCTGAGGAAAGAGAAAAGGGGCTGGGATCTGTACCTTAATAAGCAAATATTGGTGACTTATGTTTTAATCTTTAAGCAGATTCCAAAGTTTTGGACATTAGTGGGCAGGCCATTTAGTCTCCATTTCCTCCATTTGTTTCTAATTCAATACCTAGTCTTTCTAGTGTTGAGGTCTTAACTGTTCTGAGCCACAGAATACTCTCAGTAACTTACTGTTACAACAGGCTTTGAAACCAAGTATTAGTACCTAGGTCTGGAAAAGACCCCATTGTCAATGAAAGCAATTCCCTGCATCCATGCAGGAAGTGTTTAATCCAGAATGGTCCATATCCAGAACATCCTCTATTCATATGCCTAACTCTGCCTATTGCAGACTTTCTGGTACCTTTCTGTGAAATGGCAGTTATTAGACTATATAAACACGAGTAAGGACCAAGGTTTTCTAAGGAGTATGAAAGATAGTTCTAGGGTCTACCAGGCAAAAAGAAAAGGCATTCCTGAGCATGCTCTAAAATGCAGGAGTCTCCAGTCCCATGCCCCCCAACTCAAATGTGCAATTTAGGTTGACCAGAGACTTTTCACAGAAGTTCCCCTAACTGGAAAAAACATCGGGCACCTGTGGGCCTAGAAAGTATCTGTGATACAATATAGGGCTAGCTGGATCTCTGCTCTGAGCCACTGAAGCTTTCCAATGTGTTCTCCAATGAATCATACCTTGACACACCGTTCACCTTCCATTTATAATTGAAATGCCTAAGAGTCTGATTCTCTTCTCACATGCATCAATATACCAACATAATTCCACTGGACTTAATTCCCATTTGTACTAATGCCTTTTTACACCACTCTGGCTTAGAGTGGATAGCAGTATAAAGGAGTATTAATCAGAATCAGGCACAGGAGTCTTGACTAGAATTGCTCTTCACTTACCCAAAGAAAGAGGGAAGAGAATTAGCACCTGAGGCTTCTTTCAAATAAGTGTAGAGGTTGCCCTTTCTATAAGGAAAAGGGCTGTGAAGCTCTGGAGTCTGACTGAAAACTGAAATATCTTTGTTTCTAGGCTTTGCTGCTTTTATCACCATAGAACATAAAGCCAAGAGAAAGAGAAGGATGATTAAACACCTGCTAGCAGAAATCTATGGATGCAAAGCATTTCTCACTCAGGATCCTCGCTGCCAGGACTTTTGCTAGGCAAGAGTGGTTTTCAGCAGCATACACCTGTCAAGAGTTACAGAAGTTGCTTTGAAGAAGTTTATCTGCATCCATCTGGAGAAAATAACTCACAGTCACAGAAATACACATACCACAGTCAACAAAGATGACAGCACTGTACAAGTCTGAAACCAAAATGATAGCCATAAAACTCTTTGTTTACATTTGCAGAAATATATGTTTTCTGTAACAGCCTGAACTTTGGGAGTCTGCAATGTCATATACCATCAGAGACAAGTGTGCACCTCTCTCTATGGATCTCTTCAGGCAGACAATGCATCAGAATTATAAGAGAAATATAAAGAGGATGCAATGAAATACAGCAAAAGGTAAAGTGGGGAATAAGGAGGGGAATAAAGGAGAGAAATAAGCCATAGTACACTTAAATCAGGCTTTCTGACTATCGAATCAGAGAAGACTGTGTTTCTTAGAGAATATAGCAGTGAACTGGTAGTCAGGATTAATGAATTATGTTCCTGGTTCCAATATTGATTGTGTAGCTTTGCTCAAGTTACTGAATTTCCCTATCCTTCATTTGACAGATCTGTTAAAAAAATGAATAAAAGTCAGGTTCAGTTTATTGTTTGGATACTCTGAAATCCTCAGATAAAAGCTACTGAACATGATTGTTCTTATAAATGTCAATAACTTGCATGGCTGAAGCAATTTACTTCTATGAAAAAGGGTGGCTGTAAAGCTCCACCAATTGTTAAAGAAGACTGAATGCTGTGGGGAAAAAATTTTAAATACTCTGCTTCTGAAGTAAACATCGATTACGTTGACAAGACGGGTAGAATACCTTACTGAGATAAAAGGAGACACTGGCATTCTGTTCCGGGTTACAGCTGAACGTAGCTCTAGGAACATGGTATTTTACACATTTTCTTGCCTCATTTTCTCCATCTTAAACAGGGATGATCACAGCCATATCGGGGAACAAGATAAGGCTTAAGAAGTACAACTCTTCAAACTTAAGCTCCTTCTGTGCAAGTGTTTTTCTGCATAATGCTTCTCACATCTGTGCTTTCATTTACATAAGACAATGTGTACCATTGTTACTGTGTAAAATGCACTTACAAACATATTCACTAGTGCTGCATATGCTGCATTCTAGGACTTGCACCTGAGCACCTGGACTGCCTCAAAATAAAATCTGGTTTTTTTTGAGGCTTGATCCTGCAAAGTGGCAAGTTCTTTTGTGTCCCCAGGAGAGAGTGATTACTCTGGAGGATGAGACCAATGTACATGTTAATATTTTGTTTCATCCCAGATCAGACCAGCCCTCATACTAACAACTGCACTATTTCAGTAGATGCTTCTCTGAAGTTTGATATATTGCCATTTTCAGTTGCTTTCTTTCTCTCAGTATCTTGGCTTTGAGAAGAGTTTCAGTCTGCACGAGTGTTCCCATCAAAGCCAGTTTGGAATTAATCTTTCAAGTAGCTCATGTCACGGTATCAGATGTTCTAGTCACTAACATAGTTGCATCTGGTAAATTCCCATCATCCTGCAAGATTGTAATTCTACTTTAAAAAAAGCACTGACATTTTTGACTGTCAGTATTTTCTCATTGCTCGTGACATAGCTGTTCTTAACATGCACAGTGAATCCTTTCTCTATATATATTCCATCATTATGCAGGAATGTAAATTAGATTTAGCACATGTAATTGCCATAATCATGTTTTTTTTTAATCCTGGAACAATTCCTTTCCCCAGTTTTTCTTTTGCCCCAGCAAATACCCGCATATTTTCAAGTAAAGCAGTGAGAAGAAGACACATGAAGCTACCCTCTCTCATAAATTAAAGGTCTAGCATCTGCATCAGACTTCTCTTTGATCAGATTTTCCATCCACTACCTTATCTGCTTTCTCTCTATAGTTATCTTTAAAGCATCCTAATCTACATTATTAATGCCTATGTAAGCTTCCTTTCTTTATTACAATCATTCTAAAGGTTAACTCAATTAAGGCTACCAAGTTTATATGAAGTAAAGTTAGTCAGTGAATCATCATTTTTTCATTTGCAGGTAGTGCTTATTCTACCTTGTAATCTGATCTAACTGGCAATAAGGATGGCACTTATCTCATGTAACATTAGGCAATTAACAGGTATGTATTTACGTCTGATCTCATCACCTTGGGCTCCCTTTCTAGTCAACTGAGAGATGGAGCTACTTGAGGACATGATTAATCTGATCCATGTGATATGTCTGTTTTGGAAAAGATGACTTGCATATGGGCAGAAAAATCCTAAACAGAGAGAGAGACTCTCGAGACCAAAACTCTTAGTACTGTGTGTATAAGCCAAGAGTGAGTACACAAGAGTGTCTCAGAAGTCAAATGTTCCTAAGTTACTCATACCGAATACAAGTATCACAAATAAGGGTCACAAATAACTATTTCGAGAAGTTTTTTTCCTAGCATTTCAGAATAATATTCACATTCAGTTTCAATACCGTTACATCCTTTTACCTGCTTGTCCAAATGGACTGTTTTGAGGTTTACTTAGCTTTATACAGCACTTTAAGAACTATCGGATTTCAGAAGCCTAGCATGAGAAAATGCACAGGAAGCTATGATCTAGACTGCAAACAAATAATGCTGATCAGGGCTTCCTCTCAATTAAAATCGGGAAGAACTTGTACAGAACAGTATTCAAAGAAGTGTCTCTGTCAGTTCCCATTTCTATTATCTGACATACAGTGTGAAAATAGAAAACATCTAACATGATAAAATGAAACTGCTTTCCAGAAGCAAAGTACACACACAGTGATAGGATTATAGTTTATAAAAAAATTCATTTCTTAAATTTTGATGGATGTGTTTCATTAGTAGTACTACTGCTACTATTGACAATGGTTATGAGTTATGATGATTTTTATATGGAGGGGAAACACTGGTGATGTGGAATGAAAAAGGGTTGCAAAAAAGGATCTTTTCAACCCCTGAATGTTTTCAGTTTGTTTTTATGGCTTGGTGAAATATGCTCAGAGAGGAATTCCATGCAGTGTGCAGGGGCAAAGCACCCGCCCAGCATGTCTGCCCTTTCTATAGCAAACACCAAAATATTGCAGCATGGCCAGGAGAAAGAGAGGGTGTAGGAAGAAAACTTTCATGTCTTCCTGCCTGATGATTCCCTTGTGATAGAAATCAGTTGTTTTTGTAACAGAATATATTCTTGCAAAACTGGAAATCTGGGATGCTTAATTATGCCAAAGCTCCATTTATCTGATGGCAACTAGCAAAGATATTAATACGGCAGCACAAATCAGTTGTCCCATCTCAGCTGTTTACTCCCAGTGGTTACTGTCCCCAGCTGTTTCCCCTCTATTGTAAGTCTGTTTCAAATGCTGTTGATAAAGGATTTAAAGACTTGTCTGTATCTGAAGCATTCTCATTTCACTGGCTGTTTTTGAGTTTTCAGATATTCTCAGATCAGGAGGGAGAAAAATCATCTGCCTATTTGAAAAGACCAAGCTCTCTCTGAGTGAGTGAAAATTGGTAAGAGTGTAATTTAAACTGTTACATTCTTGCTACAGTTCCCTGAAGGTATTCATGGTCCACCTAATACTTAGATTTTTGTTAATGCTAATGGTATTTTGATCATTCACTTCCCTTTTTCACAGGGTAGTACCGATCTGACAGGAATAATCATGATCTTTGTTTATATAGCCTAATAGAAACTGTCAAAATAGTCACAAGCCAATCAGTCACCTACCTCTCATTTTCCAAATCATTTAATAAACCCGTGTGGCCTTGTACAGGTTCTAGATGGATATTGCACAAGATGTAGTTGATTTAGACTGTCATATATTAACAATGAAAACCTTCATGGACTTCTGCTTTAAAATCTCATTACAAAACAGAATTGAAAGAGCATGGCAAGGAGAATACTAGACCTGAACAGACATGAACTTTTTTCTGAGTCTCTTAATATGTCATGAAACATAAGTCTTCTTGATCTTTACCTAATGTAACATTCTGACCAGCTCATACAGCTCACTTGCCCAGAGGTGCTCAACAGTTTTAAAGTATAATATTTTTCTGCTATATGGCTGACCTCCCTGTTCTCTCAGGAGTTGTTTCAAAACCTCTCTGCCATTCTGTCAGAGTTCCCATTGCTTAGAAGAGCACTACCTTTCTGTCCAGGATTTCTCAAATAGAAACCTATTTGCATGTGTTCTGCAGCAAGAATCAGCATCTGTCATCCTGGGCATGTGCTGTGCTTGTTGTCCAGGCACAGGCAGTGTGTCCAGTGTGTTTGAGATATGACCAGTGTTCCAACGGATGATACACGAGCAGTGGTGTTGTTCTGTTCACAAGCTGCGTCTGCGGTCAGGATTTCCAGAGGCCCAAAGCGTTGGCTCAGAAGAATTTCTGAATACTGCATGTAGAGAGTGTTTCCCACCACTTCTATTTCTGCAATATTTGGGGAAAGAGGAGTTGAGATACATTTTTTTCTTTGATTCGCGCTGAGGTTGTGATTGGCTAAATCCTTAATTTCTCTTCTTGACAGATATGCCTCAAAAATACCCTGAATATTGTTTATCTGCTCAAGGCAACAGGAGAAACAGAGCAACAAAATGTTACCAGAAAACAGTAATAATCAGTATGACTAAGATACCCCTTTCTTACTAAAAGTTGTCACAGTTATGCAAAACTTCAGCAAATCACAACAGAGACATAAATGAGGAATTAATTTTATAACTTATTCATGGAAAGATCTGGCAGTATTCTCCTGTGCACAAAAAAGAGGCCTTTGCATTCAAGCAGAATAAACTTTTGGTTATATTGAAAAAAAATCTTTGAAATCTTTAAAGAATCACTCAGATAGATAGAAGAAATTACTCTAGACTAAGACAAGAAAATACTTTTGAACACAATAAAGTCTAAAAACAGCCCATTGCCACACCTGTTTCTCCAAGCTCTAATTGCCTATGCACACACAGAGAAGTACTCTCTATAAGAGCAAACATCTTCTGCCTCCAAAATTTCTGATACAAAACCTGCTCAAGTCCAAAAGTTTCCCCATTGACTTTCAAAAGCACAAGAATATTGACAAGAGCAAAGCAAGGAAGGCAGAAGTGAAGACTCCTTCAGGGATTAGATAGTGAGTGCATATTGCTTGGCAATGTGTTGCCTCTGAACAGAACTCAGCTTCTGTCTGATATTTTGGAGAAGACAGCTGAGGTGAGTTAAAGGAGTGACTGCCCTGCTTTTATGTTCTACCTGCATTCCAGTTGCATCTAGATCTGTAATCTGTCACTACTTTTAAGTCCAAGATGAAAAATTACCTCTCCAGCTTGGTTTGCAAAGAATGTTCCTGAATGAGAAAGCCTAAAGAACAATAATTTACATTCATCTAGTAACACATAAACTGACAGGATTCAGAATTGTCTTCACATCTCTTAAGCATTTATTGTACCATTCATTACAGGTAATACCTGTTAACTTTTTCACACCCTGCTGCTGAGGAAACTGCCAAGCCTCCTTCTAAGAAGGAAGGAATTAGATCTTTATTGACTATTGTAACTGAAACAAGACCAAGGTGCTAGAGAGAGCCTGATTTATATGGTGTGCTGAACAAAGAAGAACAATTTTACAAATAGGCATGGATATTGATACCTATTGGTAAGTATCTTTAGCACCAGATCTAAACTTTCTGAAGTCAATGGAGAAACCTCGACTTCTGTAACTTGAATTAAGTCTTTAGTTTAGCCTCATGTTAAATGCATTGACTTCTCAATTTTGGAAAAAGCTGCTAGAACCAATGAAGGAGAAAACATGTCAGGTGGTGTTAAGCTCATTCTGCTTTGAAGGCTTTCTGAGAATGAAATACTGGCAAGATCACTGTAAATCACAGTTTGATCATTCAGAATACCGGACTTAATGCACATCCAGACAGAAACAGCTCAAGATTCATGGTCACAGTACTACTGACTATACAGTCTGAGACCCCAGCTCATTTTTTTTTTCCCTGCCCTAACTCCCCACAAGCAGGCTGGAAAACTGCTCATAAGAAAGAGTATTTCTGAGTTCTGTGGTGAACTTCACCACCACCACTATTAGAAAACCCATCTGAATGACTTGGATTAGTCAATTCCGAATGCTCAATTTTCACCCAAATCAGAGTAAAAGAGCACAGGTATAGCAGGATCTGCCATAAATTCATTATTCATGAAGATAATTTATTTGTCTTCTTCCTTTGTGGATTTTCTGTATTTTTTTTTCCAAAATAATGGAGCTAGAATGTGAGAGTGAAATAAAACACCTTGTCCTATGTGTAAATACATAGTGAAATTAATCTGAGACAACAACTGACATACCATCAGCAGCAGAGCATCCTGGTCTCTCTTATTCGAGGACTGAGTTAAACCTGCTGTTAAAATGTTCACTGTATTTGACAGAATCAGGGTCCAGAAACATTACAAACTGAGATGAGCAATCTAAGATCTCAGAGGTTTTCCCCCAAAGAGAATGTGCATTCTTTATTAATTCATCCTGATATGCCTGTTGCTGCTGTTGTACAGTTAGAATAGTAAATAATGACAGGAAAAAAGTTAATATTCCCATTCTCACTAAGGCTTTACTAAGGTTATCACCAACATACTTAATCCTCTCCAAATGTAACTTACCTGTGGCCTTTCTTCAGGGCTTTTTGCCAAATTCATGCCTTACTTCTTTCATTGTTTAGGATGCTTTTCATGATAAACTCCTTTGGAAAGGGCATGGATTTCATGGATTCATAGAATCCCAGGCTGTATGTCCAAATTCAAGAAATTATCATTAGCCACCTAAGTGAGGCACTTGCTTTTGTAACTTTGCATTTCTTCATAAACACAAAGAGTTGGGCACCTCCATGGAGCAACCTAAGATCCAATCTGTTTTTTGGAACCACCTGTCTTTTTCCACCACCTGGAAGAATTCATGGCGACTAACCTGGGTGCCTCAGATTCCTAAATTTAGATAGGAAAAATCTAAGTCACAAGGATTATCTGAGTTGGACAACATCTTACATACAGGAAGAGGGTTTGTTTTATTACATCTTTGCTTGTTTCTGGGACTGCAGTCGCTTTCTACTCTTTCTTATGAAAATGTTAGGAAATGTATTGCTTGAGGTTTATTCCTTGACCTTTCCCTTTTTCACTGCATAGTTCTAGATGAGAGATGATATTTTAATTGCAACTTCTTCCTTAGAAATGTCATTTCTTTCAATGTTTCCAGACAGACAATAATGGCTTTGAAGCAAAGTTTCACTTCAGCTGTTGAGGACGTACCGAAAAGGAGAGAACAATTGAGTGGTATGAGAAAACAGTCTACAGTGGCGCTATAATCGGAAATGTTCTTGAATATAAATCAGTAATGAAATACTACAAGTGCTACCCAGGCCATGAAATGAAGAAGAGAGAAGAAAAATAAAAAAAGGAGAAGCCTCTTTTTGCTCTTGGGAAACCAGCTGAAACCAAGCTCTTCAGCGCTTTCAGCTGAAACCAATTTTAACAGGTTGCTGTGGGAATCAATTGTATAACATTCATAATAAATAGCCTGATAAAGACCTGAAGCAACACAAGACATAACACTATTGTTTCTTTCTGCATAGAAGGCAACTGACAACCAATTTTATGATTTGTCCATCAAGACTTCTGTGGACAGAATTCTGTAATTCTATCCTATTTTCCCTCTTGCAAATGTAAAATCCTTCAGAAATGTTTCAATTTTGAAAGGCTTAGACAGTCATGGAATTCCGTTAGCCACAGTTGTTCAACCTGATTTTAAAGCTAAAAATCAAATGGAGACATTTGCAAGTACACAACTGACCTGAGTGTTCCACACCTTCTCTCTGCTCTTGAAAAAAACAACCAGGCTGCTATGCTTTTTAATAGGAGACATGCTAAAATTGTATCCTGCAGTTTTGTCACACTCCCCAACCCAAATTTAAAATGATAAAAGAACATGTGTTAGTATTACATCCTTTTACTTTTGGGGAATCACAGTGTGGGGTGTTTGAGCTAGGAAGCTTAAGAGACTGAATCCTCCTCTCAGTTATACCAGTGCAACTGCATCAAGCTCCTTGGAGCTGATGGAAAAACAGGGTCTAATATCTTATAGTAGTTCTTATTTAAAAGCTGATCACTTTCACAGCAGACACTTGCTTATTGTTCCAGATTCAGAAGGCATACTGCATTCAAAAAGCTACGTGAACCTTTCGTATCATATTAGGGATTTTTATTTTCCTACAATAGTGTGATGGAGATCGAGCTGTGAAAGCAGAGAGAGAACATAATTGCTTGAGTGTTGGGACTTTTGGCATAAGTAGAGCATACTCTTATTCTGTCCTAGAAGTAGAGCTTGTTGCAAACTGAGGATGAAATGTTATACAAACTCTCTAATCTGACGTAAAACAGATTAACGTCATCGAGTAACCAGTGAAAGAGCTGATACTTGTTAGAGATTATAGGAACTGGAATTAACTCAAGATGTTCTTTGAAAAACCAAATGTTCCAGGGTGGTTTCAAATCACACTACTCAGTGAGATGTGAGCATGGTCATCACAGTCACAGAAAGGTGTAAGCAGATTGGAAAGAGTCAAAAAGCACGTCCTATAAGAAGGGTTAAAGAAAATGAGTCGGCTTAACATAGGGAAGAGAATACTAAGAAGAAACATAATAAAAAGTGCCTCAGCATGCATGTAATGGCATTCAGTTGTTTGTGGACACTGGGGAATCAGTCAAGAAATCAACTTCTTTTGCATTCACACAGATTTTTGTTTAACACTAAGGAAAAAAAGTAAATCTGGTTAATAAAATACTGGACCAGGCTGTCTAAGAAAAACGTGTTTTCTTCTAGCTGTCTCCAGTGGTATAAGAAGGTGTAAGATCCTGCCTTAGTGTAGCACAGATGAGATGGTTTCTCGAAGTCCCTCCAGGCCGGCATTTTTATGATTATACATTCAGAGAGAATTCAGCCTTTAGCATAACAAACAAGGCAAAACAGGCCTCACCAGACTCTAATCTAGTTGGTACAATCTTTATGTAGGAAAAGGACAAATGTTTGGAGATTAGAAGCTTGACTAAATGTTTCTTTCTCAATGTGTGTTTCAGGCCAAAGAGTAACTATTCAGCTGGAATGTCTCTAACCTCAGCCAAAGCCTCCTTGCCCCAGAGAGCCATTTAGTGCTTATCTGTATTTTAACCTTGCTATTGTTTTGATCCAAACCCCACTGAACCTGGTGGAAGAAGCTTGCACGGAGTGAAACCCTTGCCCTCCACACATTTAGCTTCTCCTCATACAAACATGCAAACTCTCAGAAATTTGGTGAATGAAGAGATGGAGAATTAGGTCTTTAATATCCATCTTGCCTTTAAGTTGCTGTAAATCTGGACATCTGTGTTTTCACTGTGTATGGGAAAATGCTGAAGAATGTCACGGACAGAGGTGATGGAAGCTAGCGAGACCATTCCGTGGGAAAAGGAGCATCAACAGGGCATGCTGACCCACAGGCACGTGGCTGAGCCTGTGCCAGGGTGGCACTACACCTGGGCTTTGAACTGAGATTACCGATGAGCTCAATATGCTTACTGCGCATGTGTATAGTACATAAAAACCTCACATAGTTCCCCCCACTGGTGGTCCTTGCCATGGACCAACGCTCAGCAGTGCCAGGGACTCTCCCACTCCATTGTTGCCTCGATCAGGCAATTGCTTAGACACAGAGGTAATAAACGCTCAATACTGACCATAGTGTGCCTTGTGTTTGTGTATCTGTCCCTGCTGGGAGTCCAGGCATTGCCCTCGCCTTACCCTTGCAATTGGTGTGGTCGGCAGGATACACAAACGACAATGCTGTGTCGGAGGAGAGCAAGGGGGGAGGGCAAGAACCAAGGAGGGACTGCTCGCCTGTGGCTGCCAGGATGGCCCCAGACTGAGTGGTGGGGGCTGGTAGCTGCATTGCTTGCCACTCTGGCAGTCCCCAAGGACTGGCCAGCATTGGCACAGGGGGAAAATGCTACCCCGAAGGTGGGTCAATCCGCTTTATGGGCTATGCCCTTCCACACCGCTTTGGAAGCGGCTCGGAAGCTAGCTGGACGATTAGGGTGGGCACTGTTGACAGGCATTCGAGCCTTAGATATTGAGGTATCGTTGTTGCAGCAACAAGTAAAAGATCTGGAGAAGGAGACTGGAGATGTGTGTGACATGAAGGAGGTAGCACAGGAGTTGATTACGACCCAAACTGACAAGAGTCAGGAATTAACCCATAGGGTAGAGCAGTTAGCTTGATGAGTGGCTAAAGAACGCCGTGCATGCTATGGTAAAACCCCAGCCACAGTTGCCCAGGTGAGAGCAATAATAACTAGACCCTCCTGGCACCCAGAGGAGTGGGATGGTAATATCTGGAGTACTTCATCTGACTTGGAAATCGAATTTAGATTAGTGGGAAAACTGGCTACTCCCCAGGTCTGACATCTTGTGCAACTGAAGGGGGAGAGCCAAGTAGACTGGAATACAGTGGAGCAATCTAGGACACATACCCCAAAGGAACTGCGTGAATTTTTAACTACTTTCCAGCAACAGCCTGGGGGAGTCTTTGTTAGCCTGGTTAATGAGAGCACAGGATGCAGGTGCCAGATTGCTTACTCTCTGAAGAGAGGAGCTGAATTTAATGAGCCCCTTACCAACTGATGCTCAAGTACAGTAGTATCTTACCCAATTAACTTCTGCGCAGGATGGGGCAGAAAAAGTTATTGTAGCTCCAGCATTGTATCAATGGTTATGTGCTGCTGTGGTAGGTGCTTACCCATCCACAGGTGAATTAGCCGCTACAGTGGGAGCGTGGCGTACTTTTGAGGAAGGAATCAACGTGTTGCGGCAGCTAGGGGAAGCAACTGGATTAGCAGATGGAGACGGACTGGATGGCGTGGAAACAACGTGGCAGATGAAAACCCAATTATTCAGGGGGTGGGCTGTAAACCCTAAGAAGGTAAAGGGGCCAGACATCAGTGTGCAGTACTTAGGGATAGTCTGGAGAGGGCAGATGAAAGCTATCCCTGAGAAATTGTGCAATACTATTCAACAGTACCCTGTTCCCACTGATGTAAAACAACTATAAGCTTTTGGGGGCTTTTGGGGGTTCTGGTGGACCTTTATACCCCACTTAGCATATTTAATGAGGCTGCTACAGCATTTCACCAAAAAAGGTAGCCAGTGGCAATGGACTAAAGAACAGCAGCAAGTCTTTGACCTGTGCAAGGAAGCGGCGGTCCATCATTCCAAACTATTCATTTCGTATGAAGGACAATCTTTCGAGCTGGAGGTAACGGTTATGGAGGATACAGTGTCTTGGGGGTTGTGGTAGCAATGTGCCCACACAAGGCAGGAACCTATAGGTTTCTGGTCCCATTCCCTGCAAAGGGCCACAGCAAATTATACACCTCTGGAAAAACAGCTTTTGGCTGTGGCGTGCGCTTTGCAGGATATCGTGACCCAGTGACTGTACACACACCCCTCCCCATTCAGGCATGGGTGACGGATGATACACTCAGGTCCCATGTGGGGGTGGCCTGAACTGCAACTCAGTGGAAATGGAAACACTACTTACAAGCCAAACTGACCCTATCAATCCCTGCTCGGATATCTGTAATGGAAGGAGGGATTGCCCCCTGCATACTTGCATCTGAGGAGGTAGAATTCTATACATCTGAGCAACTTATGGTTACTGAACAAAGAGTTATAAGCTTACAGTTAAAACTTGACTGCCCTTCACAGTGTGTATGGCTGTTTACACCTTTAATACCTGTTCAAATAGCCCCACTCTTACTGACCTCTTAAGATCTATCTTTCCAGATATCTGTATCCACACCAGTGAATGTCTCAGAGGGAACACCAATACTGCAAGGAATTCTGATCCACAGTGCCGGAGTGCCTCAAGTTCAGCAAACACCCTCAATACACTCTTTAGCCAGTGTATGGATACTAACTCCTCAAAAGGAAAAACAGCCTGGCACTGTTTTAGCAGATGGTCCAGGAGCCACTGCTCTGGTTTTTTCTGATGGTGATACCATGCCTTTCTATCTTCCCATCAACAGGTTATCACACTGGCATCTGTAAGTTGCTGTTGTAATGTTGCCTCTTGCTGACCACGACAAGTGCCATTGATCTGCAAACCATCCAGCCTCCCATGTAAATACATGGATTTGGCTCGCACAAAGATCAGCTAACCTCTCTGCTTTCTGTATTGCAGGAGGACGATCAGTGGATGATGTCTTAACTATGTGTTGCATAGGTATACCAGCTCCACTCGCAGCATTGCAGAATCATACTTTTCTAAAAAATTTTGATATTTATGTTATTCCCATGAATTTATATGATTTGGGTATTGTTTCCCAAAAGCTGACACCTTGGACTTACTCTTTTCATGTAGCTAACATATCTAAAGCAGTCATTTGCTTTCGCTTGTAAATGCTGCCTCTGTTCTGCAGAATGTAACCAATACACAGTTAATTTGTAATGACACTACACATATTACCTGTGCATCTACTCACCTTATACTACCATCAGGATGGCTCCTTCTGTGTGGCACTACAGCATATACATATGTGCCTGCCAACGCCACAGGTGGCCTATGCACTGTAGGTCGTGTTACTTTAAGCATCCTTCCCATTATGATGGAGCAGCGAAGGACCCTGTGGCATATCCTAGATTCCACTTGTAACCCCCATATAAGTTTTTCTCATGCAGAAGCCTTAGGCCTATTGTTAAGCCTAGTTGGGATCCCAGGGGTGGTGGTGCACAATTGTAAACAGAGCATGTTGCCTGTGCTTTAGCTCAAGGCTTAAATTGGACATCTAGAGCCACTGCCTCTTTAAATAAAGAGCTGGGAGCAGTATGGCAAGGAACACTGCAAAACCATCTACTGATCGACTGTCTCCTACTGCGATATAACCACGGATATCATGACTTCGCTGGGATGTGCTGTTTCAACATCACTGATGAATCGGCATTTACTGAGGATGGTATCAGCCACTTACAAGACATTATCCAACATATCTGGCAGAACAACGGAGGTGCCTGCCTGGCTAATTGTTTTGGCTCCCTAACGGAATGGCTGGGCCACCTCATACAAGGAGAACTCCTTTATCTTTTGCTTTGTATTATGTTACATTTTGATTTAATTACTTTGTAAAATCCCTTGCCCTCATACCCCACACCCTTCTGAAGATCAGGATGGTCTGTGACTAGATTTCTATCACAGGGGTGGAGTGTATGGGAAAACGCGGAGGAATGACGAGGAGATAGGCGATGGAAGCTAGCGAGACCATTCTGTGAGAAAAGGAGCATCAACAGGGCATGCTGACCCACAGGCACGTGGCTGAGCCTGTGCCAGGGTGGCACTGCACCTGGGCTTTGAATTGAATTACCGATGAGCTCAATATGCTTACTGCACATGTGTATAGTACATAAAAACCTCATACAGTGCCCCCCACTGGCGTTCCTCGCCATGGACCAACGCTCAGTGGTGCCAGGGACTCTCCCGCTCCATTTTTGCCTCGACTGGGAAATCGCTGGGTACCTCCCCGCCCCAGACAAAGAGGTAATAAACGCTCAGTATTGACCATAGTGTGCCTTGTGTTTGTGTATCTGTCCCTGCTGGGAGTCCAGGCATTGCCCCCGCCTTACCCTTACACACTGTTTCATGTCTAACTTCATTTCAGCTTGAAGAATTCGGGCATGGGAACTCCTCTAAGGGTCATTTAGGAAACTGTCATTGCTAATAGCTTTTACTATTCTTAATGTTTAATAATGTGCCACCCAAAACAAGCAGAGGGTACACAGCACCTCCTTACAAGGACCTTACAAACAAATGTTCAGTAAGATACAATGAGAAAGTAATAAGATGGGACTGAACAGAGAAGAAAGGAAAGGTGAAATATTAATAAGATTATGCTTGACTACTCAATAAAAGCTTCTGTATGGGCTGAACAGCTGGAAAATATATGCCAGGGGAGGGGTTAAATGCATATATTTTTGCATTCTATTTAGTGTAAATAACCAGCTGGCTATTTGCTGAATTTTAGTCTTGCTTGTTATTTATAAACTGCAGCTGAAATGATGCCTAGAACATTTTTAGTTTAGCCTTTTTTTTTGCTTAGTGCTTCAATATTCTGAATGATGCAATTAGTTTTTTACAGTTGGGGTTTCACTTTATTTTATTCATAGCAAATGTATATCCATAAATACACATGCATGCACACACAATTTTTTTTTAACCATGACATTAATGACTTCTGTTTGCAAAAGACAGTTCTGCTAGTGCCTTGGTATGTTCTCAAATCTTAGCAGGTGGACCCTAATGGTTGACTGTAAAACCTGTTATTGTATAAAACTTCTACTATCATCAGTGTAGAAAAAGGTTTTAGAGCAACAAAACTGATTAGGATGGTAAGTGTATGGTTAGCTGTAATATGATTCCATTAAATCTTACTGCATTGTTTCTATATTGATACCATACCATTCCATTAACTTACACTGTGTGTGCAACCTTTGTGGGAGGAATTACAACAATATATACAATCTCGGAAGGAGATGCATGTGCTTTCTTGATGACAAACAACAACAAAAAAAACAACCCTGGCTTCAATGCCAGAAATTTGAGAGGAGGGATCTGTTGTACCATCCTCTCCTTCCACTCCCCTCCACCCAAACAGCTAATAAAGAAGCTTAAAAGGCAGAAAATATGTCTCCTGTTAATTGTAATGTAGGTAATTAGAAGTGCATGACAATAAGGATGCTTTCTCTTCCCACAAAGTTCAAGAAATCATCTGAATGTGCAAAATTCACACTAGAAATTAGAGAAGCAACTCAGATCTACAGATATGCAATAATGCATACCTCCTTGTTAGGGCAATCAATCACATGGTTTGGTCACATGAACTGAAATGTCAACTTCCAGCACTACTGCCATAAAGTGCATTCTTTTTTGCCTAGGTACTATGTAGTTAACTACTGAAGGACATAATTCTGCCAAACATGTTAATCAGCCAAATTGCCTTTTTAGGTCCTGTAATTACTTCTGATGTCGATTCTGTACTCTTGGGCAGTGCAGGCAAAACTTTGAAGGTCCAATTTTACACTTGGCTATCTCCTAATTTAATTACTGAACAAGGTAAAGCAAATATAAAACACGTACTTTTAGCAGTGTGACTGCCACAATTAACTGGAGACAGACTCTCACAACAGTATCACTACTGCAAAAGTCAAACTATCAGGAAAGGTGGCCTAAGGACGGCTAACTGAGTGCCAGTTCTGGGAAGTCTGGAATAGTAACAAAAAACTTTTGGGGTGATCCAAGATGAAGGGAAAGTAAAACACCTGTCCGCCAAAAAGAAAAGAAAAAAATTATGATTTTTTCAGGCAAGCCAAATGACTTTCTGACAAAGCAACAGATTTTACCGTACACTGAGAATTTTTTTTAATTTAAAAATTAAATGCAGGAAAATTTAGAAGAAAATTTTTAATTTCATTTTAATGTTTTGAAAATTAAAAGCTTTCATTTCTTTTATTTTGAAACAGAAATGTTCTACATCTATCAGAAACAAAAAGACTGTTTTTCATATGACCCTATTTAACAAATTTGAAAATCACTTTTCATTCAGTACACACGAACTTGCACTTCAGGTTAGTATACTACTTAACCAAAAGCTTCACCAGCTATATCTTACATCTGGCAAATCAGTCCAATGAAGAAAGAAGACACTTTTCACAAAACTATGGCCCTAATATAAATATTTCTTAAAGTTTAAAAAAAATGGATAATTTCAACTTTTCTAAAAATCTAAATCAAATTTTTCAATGTGTAACGTGACTTAGTGAAAACATACTCAGATCATGGCTAGACATACACTTAAGGAATAGTAGAAAGTAGGAATAGATAGAATGCTCTGAAGTAACCAGGCACAGTACTAAATCACACATTCAGCACCAAGCTAGTGTTATAGCAAAATGGATGAAACAGGCTCTGTGTTTTCAGAGTAAGACGGAAAAAAGAAACTGTTTATAAATAACACTGCAGGGCTCACAAAAGGTTGAAAATAAAATAAAGCCACATACGAAGAGCTAAGAAAATCCAGACATTGAAATTTCAACTCTTCTAGAAATTCTTGTTTATCCAGACATTAGAGCTGAGACTGGGTCTTGTGTTACTTTTCATTAGGATGCCAGCTACTAAGGTGTGGGAAATATTAGACTAGCTTCATCCAAACATAAATTTAGCTCCACATTTGAAATCAACCAGGCTGAGGAAACATTTCTTAAAATACTCTCAGTGCAAAGAGGGATCCGAGCTTTGCGATAACACAGGATTGAAAGAAAAAAAATCACTCAGCACAGTGTTAAGATTAAGCTCTTCTGAGCCAGACTTACTTAGCCTACATGCATTGGAACGTTGATAGCACTCTATTGCTTCAGGAACCCAAATGAATATCTCTGCATGATGCTGCATCATGCAAGATGTATCAGTTTATTTGGAGCTACCTCAGGGATCTCTGATCTGCCTTGCATCTCTGCTTTGCATCATACGAATGTACTTTGGGATCTGGTTGACTGAAGAATATTGTGCTTGAAAAATCTGATCTGACAGAGTCAAAAGGTAAGATGCTGACTACATGAAAGCTGTATAGTACCTGCCTAGCTTGCCCATGTCCCCATGCCCCCAGGCTGCCCATTTTCGTGTGCGCATTAGGAGGCTGCCTGAACTTTTAGACCCTATTGGCTTGTAGATTGCTTGATCCACTCCTTATTCCCAAAGGATCCTTGATATCTTGCTTGTGGGCTTGAAAGGGACAAGGTTTCTTTGACTTGTTGGACACTCAGACCGGTTACACCTTTTCTGCATGAGCTGATTAGCTCTGCAGACAAACAACTCCAGGCTGCCTTGGCTGCCGGGCTTCCCAGCTGATTGACTGTCATAGCTGACTTCTTTCCTGAGTCTGCTGCAAAATTAGGGGACTTGGCAGGACAAAGAATAACCTATCCAAATGACTTTTAGAAGATTTTCCTCCTGTGCATCCCAGCTTTCAAACTTTTTCCCGGTCCTGATTTAGAACTGTTTTTCAAGAATCTGGCATTTTCATTTAAAAGTGGCAGCTATAATCTTTTTTTCCTCCGCTTTCTGCAGCTCAGCCTTATTTTAAGCCCACATATCCTCCTTGGTTGAATTGGAGATAATAGATCAGTGCTTTTCTTCTAGACTTATCCCTACATACAGTGAGGGCAAAGGAGATATGTTCAAGATGGTGGTGTTCCTCTCTCAGCGCTCGTGCTACTTATTATAGCAATGTAAAAGGACAATGACAACACAGGCCTGATTTTTCTGTATGCTATATAAAACCCTTGCATGGCTTTCAGCATATGTTAATTTATCAGTTTCATGGAAGAACATAGTTATGTAAACCTGCTTATTTATATTATAAGTACCAATCACCTTGCCTTTATTGGATTTATACCTTGCATTAATTCTGCATCTTAGCAAGTATCTAATTTGCTTGTAAAGATGAGAAACGTATGGCTCCACGACTGAAACTTTTTAAAATGTTCTAATCATAGCTACAAAACAGAGAAAAAAGGAACAGAAAAAATTTCAAGAGCATTTTTAATGACAGACAAGGTCTTTGAATTACCTTGAAGGCTGCATGACAATGATTCTGTTTTAGTTCACTGAGGAATAGCTGTTTACATCTGTCACAAATATTTACTTGCCTAAAACCTGTGGATTTGGACAGAGCAGCCTACCATACATTTCTGAAGATCTGAGTTTTACGTATCTTTCTGACACACTGCTTTAAATGCTCTTAAGGTGGTATTAGATACATAGCATGGTATTGGCTAGATTAGATGAAAGTGGAACAAGGAAAACAAACCAAAATTGGGAAGCTGAAAAAAAAATTTCCTGGGATACTAATCCCAAGTCAGGCTGGGAACCTGGCTCAGCAAAGCTGATGTCATTGGCAATTTGGTTGTGTTCAATCCTCTAAGAAAGAAGCCTGAAAAGAGGCAGTGAAAGTGAAAAAATGAAGAACTCTCACTTTTCATGAAACATTTTAAAATAAGATCCTGGCTTGCAAACCAAAAACAGGCCCTATTTACCATTCAGACTGAAGCACTGGATCCAAAAATGCTAAGTCACCAGATCAAGACTGGATTTTTCACAAGAGAAGTCTGACTGACAAGAAAGAGATTTCATTGCCTCTTAGGAAAACAAAGGGAGTTTTTCAACAAAAAGATTCCATGGTTCAAAGAAGTACAAGCAAAAATTTGTGAGTCGATTGCATTTGAGAGGACTGAAATATGGTCATGTTCACAAAGACTAAAAAATCTTCTTAAAATTTTGAAACGTAATATTCATCGGGTTTTTTAACTATACTGATGTAAACAATGCAGAAACATTCACACTAAAACATGAATTTTGAATATTGTAACCCAGAAACAGTTCTAAAATTTTCAGCAGGAAACTCTTTACTCATATATACCTACAGCATCCTTTCTTACAAGCGTCTCTGTTTAAGAAGGTAACTGAAATTCCTGTAGTTGACTGTTTTATCTTTATAGTTCTATGCAAATGTTGCTGTAACACCTGAAACCATGACAACTGATTCTGGTCTCTGATTTCTTTACAAGTCTGTACCTTACCTAGGTTCACGAACCTTTCACACAAGACTGAGTTAATCAATAGTTTCACAACCAAACCTTTCAAAAATGTGTGGCTTTATAGAACAATATTGCTTCATTTGACTGTTGATTTTAAAGAAGTCACCATTACATTATTACTTTACCCATATTTTTGCCCAATATTTCTACTCTTCTTGGAAAGGCAAAGCAGGAAGACCTCTGAAACAGGCAGAAAATACCCTAAAGAAATAGATAGATCATGTGGATTTCTGGCCTGAATGCACACTGACATCTACACTAACACCAAGTTTGTCACATCAACCTATTGCTTTGAGCAGTTATACTTCATTAATTCCTGGTTTCCAAGATGCATTTGCAACTCCCTGCAAATCACCAGCACTTGGAGGTGAAAAAGGGAGTTGTGAAGTTGCTGCTGTTCTTTAGAATAGATCTATTTTACTTGTTATTAAGTCTTCATTAGAAGTTTACCACATAAAGATATTTACCACATACTGGGGAAGTGCACTAAACATCAAGCTATTAGATAAATCTGGACCAATGTCACCTTTCCTCTTCGTTGTGTTTTTGAGAATGAAATGCCCTAACAATTCACAGGTTAAGATTGCAAATCCTGACAGCTTTCACCTCCCTACAGCTAAGAACACATACAGAATAGAGGCAGAATTTGAAGTACAGTGTATCCTGTTAGTTAGGTTAAGCAACTCTTCTCTCATCATGTCAGTATTTGTGATTACATTTTTTCACTCCCAATTTAGATCCTTCAGGTCTTAATGGGAAGAAGCCTAAAAGTGAAATGTAACGATACTTGCTTAGTATTACAGTGCTTAAGTCTTTGGAGTCATCTGATCTCTATATAGGTATCAATATCCAAATAAGTGATGTGGAATAGGTGGCTTGCACAAGTGTGTAGTCTGAAGCACAGGCAGAACCACTGCCAGGAAAGAGGGTTTTTCCTAATTCTCTGATGAATGCTGACTCTCATAATTTACTGTATTATTACACTTGTGCTTTAGGAATTAAGCAGGAATTAAAGTGACCCGTTATTAAACTGAGAAGAACCAATTCCTAGCAAAATAAGCTTTAGAATGACTTTCCATAAGCTTTAGAATGACTTTCCATTATGACAATTTGTTCTTTCCTGCATCCTTTGCTACTGACGATTATTAGAAGCAAGATTTCAGAGCAGACTTTGATCAGTCATGGCCAATACAGCATTACTGTTTGGCTGGAAAGAAGCCACAGTTACCAAGAAGTGTCTGATATTCCCTGACTGTCTAAGCCAAAGCTTTTCAGTCAGAATCACAATGGGTTATTATTAACCTCCACTTTCAGAAAGAAGTATTTTGAAAATAATATTGAAGGCTGCAAGATTGATGTGTACATACATATTTGCATTCTGACATATGAGAAAAGACCACAAAGGTTTAATCAGAACAGAACCATTCTTTTCCCCATAGACAAGGAGCTGAATTTAAAATACCTTCACCTCTATCTCTCAATGACTGGTATGTTGTATCAGCTCCTATCTCTGTGTTTCTCCCTTTCTTATTCTTCTTTCAACTTTGATCTTACTCTCATTTCTACTATTTACAAACTTTGTTTTCAACATGGGATAGTGCTATTCCTTTTTTAATCTGCTTCTGATTCACTTATAGCTAATTCCAATTTTGCAGCTGTCATTTATTTCATCTAGAGAAGGCAAGTGAACCTGAAGTTCACTAACACTCTAGTGCTTGGGAGTTACGGATTTCTTACCTGTGCCAAATATGGTTGAGTGAACTTGGGGAAGCCTGTAAGATCAAGTTATTCAAAACAGTCCACTAATATGTGTGACCAGTTTGAGATATGTCACATTTAATTTTAAGATTATAAAAGAGAGAATGCAGCAACATCTCCAGTTGAACTCAGCGGGGAATACAGCTATTCAGTAACTCGGTTATTATTGTAATACCTTTCTATTGTTTGTTTCTTGGTGAAATAATGAGCAGCTGATACCTGTGTATGGATATATGCTTCATGCATAAGTCAGAAAAAGTATGCCACTATCGAAGTATTACATGCAATCCAACACAACCTAGTGTGGAGGTAGCTTGTGAGTACTTCTAGGGAGACTGAACTCCCCAAAGAAGTGCGAACAGCCGTCTGCTTGATGGATGACAGTAAGTTACCTCAACAAATAGAAACTGGAGGGACCTTGGTGATATATAAAATATGCATTTTTTAATAACATAGACTTGGTTCATTTATGTCTTAAAAAATAAAGGGGAAGAAAAGAAGTCTCTAGTCTGTATTTCACTTACCTTTGCTAGTATAGGGCCAGACACCTGATGCTTTGCCACTGACTTCCAACTAGGACAGGGCTTTTGGTTGCCTCTCACCTTGGTATGGCAGTGAAGAAGCTCTCCTAAAGGTCTCTACCATCTCCCACTCTAAAAAGACAAATGTTATATCCAAATTAATTACTACCTTAGCAGAAAAACAAACACTAATGTGAACTCCTGGAACTACAGCAACTGAAGTTTTGCTATTGACTTTGATAGGGTCAGGGTTTCTCTCACATAGTTCATAACCTTCACATCAGGTTAGACACCAGGCACAGTCCACTAGAACCCAAAAGCAGAAACAAGAGACGAGAATGAGCATGGTATTGTCCCTCAGACGTATGTCTGAGCAGGAAGGTAAGTACTCTCTTGCGCATCTTGAAAGGTTCTTATAAATAACCTTCTGCTGTGCACCTATTTGTGTTATGTTACTTCATGTACTCCATAATGAACTTATCTGTTTAAAAGCAACGTATTAGCCTTGTAGTTGAAAATATTCCCATAATTGATAATTCTTTGTCTAGACAGTGGTTCTAAAAGCCCATTCTACTTTCAGTCACCCTGAAATTTACAGGTATATTTATTATAAAATATTAATAGGAGTGATTTCAAGCCTGCTATGGAGTATCAGTAGCGATAGGACCTAATCACCAGTCCTGCTTGGGGTTCACCTATTGCCCAAAATTTTCCTTAAACTTTTTTCCTCTTTATCTTCACCTCATTGAACCCTGTCCTGGTATCTTCTGAAGCTGTATAATTTTATTCCTTATTTTTATGGCTACCTTGAATGTGTTTATAGATTGTGTAGGGTATTTACAGACTGTGATCATGTCCTCCCGAATCTGCTCTTCCCCAGGTCATATATTAGTTTAGCTCCTTCTGCCTCTGCTCATGTATTTTCCTTTCTAATCTGGGCACTATTTTTGTTGCCTTTTTTTGTATTTTTTCCCGATTGTTCTATGTCCTTCTGTACAATAAGTACCAGCATAATACAAAAATTCTCCAGGAGATTTTTCTCCAGTGCTACGTAAAGCAAAACAATTACTGCACAAACACTAAGTATGTTGTTTTCTTTAGCACATTGTTGGTTTGAGCTTGATTTCGCAATGCATAGTTTAAAAGAGCGACAGCTCAGCTCTGGGATGCATTTTAGTCAAACCACAACAGCCTTTTGTGGGGCTTACTGAAACCACAGGTTTTTTCCTTATGCTTGCTCTGTCCGAGCCATTTTATCTCTGTATCTTACCCTCACAGAATTCAGAGCGGTTTCCATCTAAGTTCCCACACTGCTGTATTTCAAAAGCAAGGAGGACTATGAAGAAAGAGTTTCAATTTGAACCCCTATCTTTTAAACACTTGTGTAGAGCACTGGCTTTTATGTTTGCTTAGCTCCCTGTCCCCTATTATCAGTATTAATGGCAGCTTTGCCTTTAATTTCAACAGAAATAAAGTCAGGCTCTGGGACTGGGTGATACCCCCTTGGTAAAACAGAGAATTCTTTTGTTTTAATGACAACTGAAGTATCGCTTCTTTTACCGTCCTTATTTTTTAGATCTGTGCCTGCCATGTCTTTTTAGTAACACATGAATACTGCCATTGCCTTTGTATAAAAGGCCTGACTACGAATGTTTGCTTGACTATCTTACAGAAATTGTGCTTCTACAGACTCTGCTTTCATCCCAGGTTAACCTTTCATGGTTTCCCCGCTCACTTAGGATTACAGTCTGAAACTCTCACACCCCCTGCATAGAATGGTATCGTTTGAATAGTCCTACTGGTTTCATGAAGTAAAGTACTATTCAACAAGAGTGTAAAAAGCAGAACTTTGCATATTTTTAATATTTTGATCAATTACAGCTGTCGTAAATCTTTTTATACATTTCAAATACATTTTTGTTGCACATACTAAAAGCTGCTTTTATTTTTTTCAAGAACAAAGTAATACTAGGGCTCTGACAATCTATGTGCATAAAATGATTACATAGCGAAGAATGCCATTTAGATTTCAACGCTTTGTGTAAATAATCCAATTATGCAATTAGACAAAGCCTAGTTAAATAGAGTTAAAACATATGCCATCAAATTGTGCACTATTAAGTAGAATTTTAGAATGTCACCTCTCTCATGAGCATAATTAGGTTGCAAAATGAATCTGTATGTAAGTAAGTAGAGTTCATATATTTGGGGATAAACAAAAATTAGAAATGAGTCATCATAATTTTAATGATCCAAATTTATAGTTCATGGACAGTAGGCTCATAAAAAGGTTTGAAGACAGTCATTTCCAGGCCAGAATCCAATTTAGATACTTTTTCTTTGCCCTGCTCATCATGTGCCATGGTCAGAATGACACAAACAGTGAAGGTGTTTGTGAATCTGCTTTGATACCATTTACAACTCATTCCACTTGTTTTTCTACCACTATACATTTACAATGATGAATTCTAACATCCACCAGAGTACCTAATTCTAATATATTTATCCAACACATACTTATACAGCAATCTTTTTTTTTTTTTTTCCTTAGGGACTCACAGGGATGAGTCAGAAATTTCAAGTGAGGGAACTAAGGAAAGGATTCTCTCCAGGTGTTTTCAGTTTGGACCATGGGAGATATAAGCCAGTTAAATCACCTGCCAACCCATTTTAGGTTTTTCCTATCATGGAAACTACAGTCAGGAGACACATGTCATGAGGATTTCAAAAATCTCTGGGACTGGTGGTCCTAATGAGCTTTTTGGTGCCTTTTTTATAGCTTTTTTGTAGTTTGATTATAAAGGGAAATTAAATTGAACAGTGCACTGCCCATAATTACAGTAGTAATCCACTTCATATCAATGTCTTGCTGGTTTATCCCTCAGTAACAATGAAAAACACCCACAGCACCCACTCAGGCAAATTCTGAAAACATTTCAAGCACTTGCCTAGAGCTGGATATGTGCTTTTACTAGACTAAGCCTCCCACTGCTCTTTTGTATGCTACCTCTTCAGCAGAAGCACGCAAGTTCACCCCTATGTTTTTAATCAAATTTATGACCTTTAATTTCAGGTGGTTGATTTTTGTAAATCTTCTCATTCTTTGTGGTAATAACAAAACATTTCCAATAAATACTAGCCAGGAGCTCAAAGCTACTTTAGGTCATTAATATTATCTTCTGCTCAGCAGTGGGTCTGTGAGATCTGTTTCTGAACTGGCAGTGCTTAAAAATCACTACAGAAGAAAAATATCTAACTCAACTTTGAACACACTGCCCAGGCAGGCTGTGCAGCTACCAGCCCTAGAGCTCTTTTAAGAAGAGTTTTGGGAAATGTCTGTCCGGAATGAAATATATGGGGCTAATCCTCTTTCAGGCTGGGGCACAATCTTTCACAGCCCACAATTCTGCATTAGCGGGAAGAGCATGGGACAGCTCTAAGGTCTTGTTCTGAACAGCATGCGGGCACATACCACAACTTTCCTCTCTCTCAACACTGGCTTTCTGAAGAGATGGGCGAATGCATTATGTAAAAACAGCACCGCCGGGCAGCAGGGGCTGCAGATGGCCTCACGTGTGAGGAGGCTGCGAGACGCCCCGCGTCCGTCACAGCCGGTTCCAGCCGGTCCTGTAACCGCTGCGAACAGTCCCGCGCGTGCCCAAACCGCGGCCAATCAGCGGGGCGCCCGCGGGGCCGCCGCCCCGGCAGAGCCGGCAAAGGGCGGCAGCGCTGAGGGGTGGGGGACGCGTGGGGGGTGCTGCCCGCCCGTCTGCGGGGGCCTGCGGCTGGTGGAGGAGCGGGAGGCAGCAGAGGCCGATACAGAGCGAGCAGCGCCCGCAGCCTCCTGCACCAGCTGTTGCCTCCGCGAAGGATTTGGGCGAGAGTGAGTGCAGGGTGCAAGGGCAGCGGGGCTGGGGGGAGGCGTGGGCTGGCGGTGAGCCTGGGAGGGGGTGGGAGAGGTGTTTCCTGAAGTGCTTGTCCTTTTTTTCCCTCCTTCTCTCAATACCTGAATTGGAATTAAAGGTTTGTGTTAACTGGCAGTGTGATAAATCAAGTGAAATTTTCTAGCAGAGGCTGTTTGGTGTGTGAAGGTGGCTGGTGGGGAGCATGGGCTGCACCCGGACTGGGCCTGCCCTGGGCAGGGAGTAACCGCCAGGGCTGTGAGGTGCCATTCACAGTCTGTGAGCAGGTGGGAGTGGAGGGGATGGTGAGGAGGAGTGGCTGGGCTGGATGCTGCCCCCTGTTCCGGGGGGCTGGAGCCCTCTCCACAGGTAGGACCCAACAGCAACAGCCTGGGGGCTGCTGAGGGCCTGGGGCTGCTGTGGCTCCCCGGGGAGTGGGTGTTGCTGTGCTGCAGGTGCCAGGGGCTCGCTGTGTGCTCCCGCTGCAGCTCCGGAGGGTCTGGGGTGCCCCACAGAGCTGCGGAGCCAGGCTGGAGGCCTTTGTTGGGGTGATGGACCACTTACAGAGGTGCTAAGTGGTGCCTGGTGTGGAAGGAGGCCTGCGGTCAGCTGTGGGGAGTGCTGGGGTGGGAGTGACTGCACCGGGGGGACCCTGGCCACTGGGATGGGGAAGCAGGGGGCTTGGGTGGCAGGGATGGGGCCTGTCCAGGCTGCCTCAGTTACAGCAATGAAGCGGAGCTGTGGGAATGCCACTGCCCCGAGTGTGACCCCTCAATGGCCCTTTACTCAGAGCCAGTTCCAAGAAATGCAGGACCTGTATGGCTGCTGCCCTGGGGAAATGACCCTGCAGTGGCTGTAGAGCTGCTGAGAAAACAGCTGCTGGGATGCAGCTGATGGCTTGGGAGAGCATTGCTCCTGTGAGTTTGGGGCTAGTGCCACTTGTAAATGCTGCCCTGCACACGGGAAGAGGGAGGGCTTTGGGATCAGCCGGTGGAGGGATATGCTAAGCAGTGGCCTGGTCCTGCTGCAAATGAGTTACCCCCGTGGAAGACCGAAGTGTGCAATTCTGGTAGATTATTACTATTCAAACTGCCATAATATTCTCTGTTACGTGTCTCGCAGGGACAAGGCCTGAAGATTGTGTTAAGGGTTCAGATTATTAGGGTTAAACCTGATAATCTACCCTGTAGAAACATGGAGGAGTGGAGTTGTAAGGGATTTATGTTAAAACTGTTGTAGCTTTGGTTCTGTTTTGCAGGGGGTGAGGTTTGTAATAGGTGCATGCTTAGCCTGTTACAGTAGTAGGACGTGGTGCAAAGTGATGGGAAGAGACTCTGTGGAGTCTCTGTCAAGCTCCTTTGTCAAAGTGACATTTTACCCATCCAGCTATCCTGTGGTTTGCATCACAGCTACTGTGCCTTCCAGTTAATGAATCTGACTATAATAATCTGAGAAGACTCCTGCTTACCTTCCTTCGCAGGAATCTCTGCTGTCTTTGAGATGCATGTTACTGTTTCCTAAGTGGTTTAAAGTGGGGAAAAAAACTCCCCACGAGGGATTAAAAGCACAACACCTGGGAAAAGAAGAAGCATCTATTCATTTTGTTTGGAATAAACTTCAAACTTGGTAGAGGTCAGCACTGTAGCCTGAAGCAAGACTAAGGTCTAAAAACATGAAGTTTAATTACTGTAGTCATGTAGATGAAATAATTGGAACCTCAGAGGATAACTGAGAAACATCCAGAAAATTGGTGAGCAAGATGCCAGTTGACTGTCAAAGGACTGCCAAGGATACGTATGGGACAGCACAGAAAACATGGGTGTTGTACGCAGGAGAAGGCGCAGGCCAGAACACTAAAGATCTGTGGCATGAACTGAACACAGTGCTGCCAATGGCTGGAGCTTGTGTTTCACTGTGTATGAATGAAGTAATCACTTTAGACAATGGGGGAGGTTATAACTAGGAAAAGAATGCCTGGTATGTTACATGAGGAAGAAGTGTAACTTGGATTCTTTGGGTTAGGAGTCTCTTTTGGTCATTGGTGGAGGACAGTGCTGCTTGTCTGCTGTGATTAATCCAGTTTTGAATTGATTCAAGTTTCGTTCTGGTCTAGGGTGAAGGAAGTGCTTCCTCAAGAATAAAGGACTGGAAGTGGACTTCGAAGCAATCTTTGCTCCATCCCAGGGTGCCAGTTGAGGGTCAGGGTCCTTGCACAATCTGTAAAATCAGTAGTGATCAGTACTCACTGAGGTGCTTGTAATGGCTAGTGGCAGATGCAGACAGGGCACCTTAAATGTATAAGTACCATTATTATAAATTTGCATCTAAAATGTTGACATAACTTCCTGAAGAAAGCCTTCATGTACTTGATAATACTGTGGGAGGTATTAGACAGACTTTAGGGGAGAAAATGAAAGGGACAGTGGTATCTTTTCTAGCCCAGTGGTGTGAAACCTGAAAGAGGCATAAATGAATTTGAGCTGCATGTCTGATCTCCAATCCAATGCTTTGAAGGGAAGCTATCATTAGGACACAAATGTTTGTATTATATGGTCCATGGTCAGCGAGATGCTTCAGAAGAAAGTTGCAGAGACCTTCTTGTTTAAGCAGATCCTAGATGACCCAGGCCTGCTTCAAGGCTTCTCCTAAACTGTAATGGTAGCAGATAGCCTGAGGCCTGACAGTAAGACTTAGTAAGTCTTGTGTAGTACATGAGAATAACGTACTGTAGCTGTATGTACTTTTTTTACTCGAGCAGATTTTTGCATACTCTGCTTATGCTCTGTCCTTTTGGCTGCCTCCCAAGTTCTGGAAAGCTAAGGATCCTAAAATGCATCTGAAGATACTTGTCTGTTCTACAAATGCTTGTAATCTTCCTGCTTTGAGGAAGAGATGGTCCCTTTCTGAAGGACAGAATGAACATCCCTGCTTATGCTGGCAATTACTAATACTGCGAGTACTGTTATGGAAACTGCAGGATTATTTGAATTGGCGCTCTGCAGGGCACATCTAATCTGTGTCCAGTTACCTGGCACTGTGCGTGGATGTATGGAGGGAAGCTGAGTGAGGGGATATATGCTTTCAGTTTAGGGTGTCTGCCCTAAATATAAATAGTAAAAATAGTATAGTAAAAATTACTGAAATATAAATAGTAAAAATACTAATACAGAAAAGGGCTAGGATTTTCCCAGATAAGTAGAGATCTGGCGTTGGAGTCTCAGTAACAGTAATGAGCTTTAACTTCAAGGGGCCTTGGATCAGCTTCTATGTATATTTTTTTTATATATATATATTTATATTTATATTTTTATATTTTTATATATATACACACACATATATATACACATAGAAGAATATATATATATATATACACACACATATATGTATGTATAAAACCCCATGAAGAGCTTTTTGGGTCATAAGTTAAAGTCATACTTCTTGTGCAAAGCAACAGTTTGAGTACTTGACTTTTTTTTTTGACATGTATTTGTAAATGGTCATTCAAATCACTTGCTTTCAGCCTGATGAGAATCTTGCATAGTATGTTCTAGAGCTTTCAGTAATTTTTCTGAATGCATTAAAGGGAAAATAATTTGGGGGGGAGCATTAGCACCAGCTTCTGCTTTTCTGCTTTCCAAGAACTTAATAACCTTCAAATACACAGGCTTCAGAAAATGTCAAAACATGAGCAAAGGGAAAAGGATATAGTATCTATTCAATTATAGACTTGGGATATCACAGGGAATGTCAGTTTGTCCTTTGGACTGAGCAGGAAGGTTGATGGGATTAGTAAACCAAATACCATTCATGCGAATCATTTTGTATACGATATGCTTTTACAGAACATTACCCATGTAATAGCTGCACAGAGTTTATTAGTATGTAAGGTAGTAACATGCACAGTACCTTTATTTGCTGATGTTTTTGTTTCATTATGCTTTCTCTTATAAACTAAGTAAATCTTTTAAAGCACAAAATTGGCAAGCCTTGCTATTTTTGCAGCTAGGCTTTCTTACATATTTGAACTCTAAAACCACTAGTGCAAGGATTCTCTTACCATTCCTATGTACTGTACCTAGCAAAATAGTTCTCTGACTAGCAGAGATTTTGAAGTGCTGCAACAACAATGAGAAACTTAGAATTTGAAGCATTCTAGTCTACTCCCTCTGCTGGTGGATATGTCTCCTGCTGTGTATTCACTAGCAAAATCAATCATTGCATTGAACAAAAACAAATAACTTTATAACTGTTTTAACTAATAAAAGTATAGGCTGTATAATTTAAAAGTACTTAAAAGCAAATACCCTACACCTGATTTCTACAAATTCTCTCTTTTTAATAAAAAAAAAAAATCCAGTATAAAAGAATGACCTCTTGCAAGAAATAAGCCATCCCCATAAAATGCTCTGTTTTAGAAATATGGAGCAGAAGCGGTCAACATGAAATTATAACAAGCTCTTGACCTTCCCTGGCCCTTATGCATTTTCATGAAATGATGTAATTCATTATTTCCACTGATGTGTGCAGAGCGGTGGGCCAGCTTACTTTGTATTCATTTATTCAGTCCTGAGTAATCTGTGTTTAATAGAGTGCTGGAGTGTGTCAGAATGAACAATTAAACCTGATTGTTACAGAAGACAACTTTCCATTATTGCCAGCATCAGTTGTATGTGTTTTATTCTTTTAATAAAGAAGGGGTGTTGGAAGTTCACTGTATAATCCCCCATATTAAAATTTTATGTTTTTCCTATTCAGAACGGAAATATCTCTCTCACACACTTGGGGACCACAGTACTTTGCATTGAGCTCCCAATTGATGGATGATGCAGGCTGCAATTTTTTGCCAAGTCTGCTCTGGAAGGATAAGCAGGCTGGAAACGCTTTCTGAAAAAGGCATTAGGAGAGGAGTGGGATGGAGAGATCAGCCATGCTGTCAGCAAGGTGCAAAGTTTTGGAAAAAGGTCTTCTACGGTGCGGAAATTGAGTGTTCTTGGTCTGCTGACTTCACAAACTAAGGAGTGGGGGTAGGTGTGTGTGTTGGCGGGGGGAACAGCCTTTTTCAGGGATAATAGGGTTGATAAATCCCTCCCTCTGGTGGGGAGGAGAGAGCAAAACATCCAGGGTATTTAAAATATGTGGGACAGAATGCATGAAGAGAATCCCTGCTAGTGAAGGAGCCATACAGACAGCAGTCTAGTAGGGATTATGAAGGAGCAGAATAGTGGATATAAGTTTGCTACCCTTGCTAGATGAAACTGCAACTGTTCCAGTGTGACCCATAAAGTTCTAGTGGACTAAAACCTCCCAGAGTTGCTCTTCAGTTCCGCTGGTAGAAGCCTTTGCCTTTGGGATAGAAATACCTGAGTTTTATGCTCATTGAAACCATAAAATTTCAGCAGCATAATTATAGCCTGGGATTACAGTGTTTGAATATGTGTGAATATTAGACATGTCTTGTGCCAGCCTGGTTTTTCTCATAAGGTAAGTGCAGACATCTCCCATCAATTTCATGAGCAGGAAGAATCAGCAATTGTGTTTGGATCAAAAAGTAAAGGGTTTGTGGTCCAGACTTCAGTGCAAGCTGTATAAGCGTGCAGGTGGCCTTGGGTGTATGCTTGTGTTGCTCTCTGGAACTGTGATCCATCCATCCTCCTTGCCTTTCTCCCCTTGATAGTTACCATAAAGCTAAGTCTGCCAGTCTGTGACACCATCAGTACCAGCTACATCAGGACACTTGGCTGGTTTAGATGAGTTTTGCTGGTATAAAGCTGCTGCCAGTTCTGAGCCTGCAGAATGTCAGTGCACTTGGATGTATGCACCATCCTCATACCTCCTGCGTATGAACAACCATCGTGGCCAACAGGTGCCAAGGCAGTGGAGAGGCTCCTGTGAGATCTTCCAATATACTGCACCACTGGACAGGAGAATAGCATTGAGAGGAGCTGCAAGTGCTTGGGGTCAGCCTCCCCTCCTACAAAAGCACTGTCTGCATCCTTTGATCTCTCCAGTAGATGGAAAAACCTGGAATGTCTCACCTTTGCTCTTCTGTAGCATGACTCAGCTGTTGGAGTGACTCCTGCTGTGATCAAATCTGTCAGGCTAACGGGCTGTGCAGCCCTCTTGCAGTTGGCCCACATGGGTCACACAAGGTAGGTAATGCCCTGTCAAGTGAATGAAGGAAGGTGAATGTGCAGAAACAGACCAAATAGCTAAAGATCAACAGCTGAAGATCTTAGATGATGTCTCAAGTCATTGCCAACTGTCATTTCTGTGCCCTGCAGACCAGCAAGAACCAATGATGCTGCATTGCAAAGCTGGTTGGAGGATGAATAACAGTGAATACAAAACATTTGAAAGCGGAAGGCATCATGTGCAGAGCTGTTTGCAACCCTGCCCTCCAGTGTTTGAAAGGAAAGAGGAGATCTTTTACATCAAGAAGCAGGTGACTGAAGGAAGTCTTGACCACTGTGATCTTGTGTCATCAGCTGCACCTGTATATTTACTCCTTAGTGTAATGAACCCTTATAAAGTGGGAGTAGTGGTTGGTGTTTTATGTATTTATGCATGTAGGTAGCTGTGAATTTCTAAGACTACAGGATGAAATTCATCTTATAATAATGAAGATGTTATCTGAGGTAACAAGAAACACCAGCTCAATGTTTCAATTCAGAAGAATGGCACAGATAAACCATGCGAAAAAACCCATGCATTAAAAAAAACCATGCAAGTAACCAAACAGATGCAACAAATGGCAGGAGTAGGTCAAACCTGTTCTGTTAACACTGAGACACAAAATTAGGAGGAAGGAAGTTGGGGGGGGGGGGGGGAAATGTGTGAAGTGCTTATCAGTGCAATTCATAATATCTCCTGCATAGGGAAGAAAGTAGTTCTCATTCTCTCGCATCAGCTTGGAGTGTGAGGTGTAAGAACCCATCCTGGAAAAGCGTGAGGTACATCTTACGTGGTTGTGCCAAGTGGATCAATGAACATCTGCAGACTAGAAGCAGTGCATCAGACTAGGTGCTAATCCTTCTGTAATGACTCATTTGCTGTGATAGTAGTTCCTTAACTGTTTGTGGCATCTTCCTGTCTTGCCTCTCTTTACTTGTTTTCTCTCTTGTTCAGCTGCTTCTGAGCACACAAGTGATCTAAGCTGATGTCCTCCATATTACCCCTTTTACCATGGTTTGGGGTATCCTTGTTGGAGACTGTAGCAGGAGTTCCTTGTAAGGGTCTTACAACTTAGAGCTTACCATTCACACTAAGGAGCACCAGTTATACAGGCAGTCCTTGGCTTTAGTGAATAACCAAATTACTACAGGTAGAACACCAGGATAGCAAGAAGCGTCCTGCTGCCTATTCTAGTGGCTGTGGCTCTACCCCACAGCCAAATGCTTTAAATTGTTCTTACAAGAGAAGGTTAACTTAGGACTGCTCAGCTCAAGGCTGAGTCCCTGAAGATGAAGGTACAGTTGTGGTGGTCAGGGAACACTGCTGTGAGTGTGTGGTAAAGTAGCACAGGCAACATTGCGTATGCAAAGCTAGCTAATCACGCTTGCCATGACAGGAGTCAACAAGATTTCATTGTGGCACCACATGGACTAGAGAAGTGGCACCCATAGAAGGGGATCATTGGATGTAAATTCTCTTCACCATAATCTTCTTGTTGCCTTGCAGTGCTTGATGGATGGATAGGATAGGAAAGGAAAGGTTCTTCATAAACCTCTTTTTAAGAGTTATTAAAAGCTTTTTTTTTTCTTCCCCCTCTTCCCTCTTTAAAATGAATCCTGTAAAAACAAAGTAGTACAAAATGACATTTGGTAGCTTCATTGGTAGCTTGTTTCAATAATTCATTTTCCACTTGGTTTCTGATTTAATTTTTGTGGTCTCTTTTTCTCTGTTGGTGCTTGCAAGGACTTTCTCTTGCAGATTAGCATCCTTCTGGACCTGGTGTTACTCTTGGTGGAAAGCACTGTTTGCTGAATGAGATCAGTGTACCAATTGACACAGATCACTCTCTACAACTCACCAGTCAAATGACAGATACTGCTTTCCTAAGCTAAAGATGGTGTACCTGTCCCACCTCCCACAAAAACGTACACTTGAATCCCTAGCAGTGCACTGGTGATGGCAGGAATTGTGAGCAGAGTGCTGTCACGGTGAACAGTGAGTCAGGTGAACACTGTCTCAGTGTTGTCCAGCAGTGACTAATTTTTACAGTCCTACCAGTTAAAAACACAAGAGCTATTAAGGATTATATAGGATCCTCATTGGATGTTTCTAGCAGATTAGCACAGTTGTTTAGAGCAGGTGTTTTGTGAATTGTGATAAATGCTGTTTTGAATATATCACAATAGCATGCTGTGTTTGAAACCAGTGAGATGAGAAGACATTGTAGCGTGCTAAGCTGTGCAATAAAGCAAGGGGGAGGGGGGGAATGACAGTGGCCCAAGGCCTATTCACCTATATTTGTTGCTAACACTGTCAGGGCAGCCTCTCTTTCTGTGCCCCAAAATTTTGATTCTGTTTTTAATCTTCCTTTATGATACACTATTCAGTATTTTGCGAAATGAGCTAAGTTGCCTTTAAGAAAACCTGTAAAATTTTTAGCCAAACTGTATGAGCCGAAATGGTAAAAGATGCATGGGTTGGGGATGTGAAGCTTTTTGTTCATTTCTTTTCTTTTTTTTAAAAAAAGATGAATAATGCTACATTTGAAGAAAGTATCTCCCCATGTGTGCACACATTGCATATAGAAGCACTAAAAGAGCCTAGATAAGATGACTTAAGCAATACTTTTATTGCAAGATAACAAAAGCATAGCGTAATGCGGAGGCAGGTTCATAGGCACAAAGATTTATCTGTGGAGTCAATAGCTGAGGGCACATGTTGACTCTAAGGGCCAGAGTTATTTTGGGGTGAAAAAACTAAAACAGAAGGGAGAGAGAGAGAGTGAAGAAGAGAGGCAAAGCAGTGGGGTCCTCAGCGAGGGCCTCCCTGGGGTATCAGTGTCCCCACCCCATCCTGCAACCACTAGGCCTGCTTGGGCTCCCCCTTGGCTGCTCCCACTGGTGATGTGCTCAGCGCCCCTTTGAGCACGTAGCTGCTGGAGCAGACACTGCCTGCTGATCGGCTGTTCCACTTGGGGCAGATGCCCCACTGGCTTCCCCAGCGTGGCCCGAAAGCAGAACAGCCTGGGGCACTGCTGCCCCAAGGGAGGCACTGGGAGGGGCCCTGCTGACCTGAGGTACCCAGCTGCTGGGGGGAGTCAAGGCCCTTAGCAATGCAAAAGGCTGAGGTACAGTAAGGCACCAAAAATCAACAAGGTAATTGCGGTTTAACTCGCAAATTAAAACTCTTTCGACAATAGACTACCAGAGAGGACTCAGGTCATAAAGGAAAAAACCCTTGTCTCTTTCTACCTGGAATATTTTGATTTGTTTCTTTCTGAATTGTCTTCAGAAAAAAAGTTCCCTTTAAAAATAAAATCGAGAGCAAAAAAAAATTAAATGCCTGGAATTGAATATTTGTTCAGTCACCAGTTTTTTCCCCATTTGTTTACTTTGTTGGCTGACAAACAGAAATCCATTTTTCACGCAGCTCTAGTACAATATTAATCATCATGAGTATAAACAGTAGAGTCTAAGCCCATGTCGATTCATACTGTGTTATGACGCTTCATGCTTCTGCATACTGAGTAGTACCTACTCCAAAACTAAAGAAAAATAAGGCTGTGTGTGATGGAACATGTGAATTAGGCTGGCAGTTTCAGGTCAGTTAGCTGCTCCTGGGACCTCAGCTATTAACATTGTTATTTTGGCCTGAAGTGATAATGACAGCAGTTCCAGTTTAAATACATAATACCCACATTTTTGTTGATACTTCTTTTTTCTCACAGGTTTTCAAACATGATTTCAGGTATCTGAGAGCTCCCTGCAAAATAAGATATGTGGATTATAACAAGGCAACTCATGTGGACTATGCAAAACAACTTTGTGTGGGCACAGAAAGGTTCTACAGTTCAGAGGGTTCCTGAAAGTCTGCAAAGCAAGGAGAAAGGCATATTGCTCCTTCCCTGCTAGGCTTCATGCTTACTGTCAGGAAGGCTTTTTGCCATGGCATTGAACAAGAGCAGCCCCAGGAAAAAAAAGCAGTAGCATTTACCTTTTGAGCTGTAAAATCCTGCTTTCTTACAAACACAGGCCACAGTATAACCAAACACTAAATTACAAGCTAAGTTGAAAGCATTCAGGTTTCTTTCTCTCTTGTATTCAAATGTACATTTAGTAGTTACAAGTACTGCTCACCAGTAGTTCGCTGCTTTTTCCTAGAAATCCCATGATGTGTTAGGGGCCAGGGAAGAAAAATCAACAGCAAAAGAAATGACCCAACTTACCACTGTATTTCTGTGGGCTACATCACAGCTTAGGATAAGACTCATTACTGAAGGCAGAATCTAATATTCAGGCTATACAGGCTAAAATTTTAGGCATGCATATGAAAAATTCACACATCAGAAACTTCCTTGGAAGGTTTTTCTACAGCAGTGCAAGAATGGAAGCTGTTCAAATGCATATTTGCTGAGGTTCTCTGGTGTTCATATGATCAAAATACAGAATGATAAGGGGATGAGAAAGGCTTTTTAACGCAGGTTATGTCCACTGCTTTAGTAAGGTGTATGCTTACAATCACAGACAGACATAGATAAACTGAGAAACAGGGATGTTGTGTGAGAAGGATGGATGACAGTCATGCATCTACCAAAAAAAAAAGTGATGTGGCTGTGTAGAAAGTTATGACCTGTTAGCTGTTCTGTGGTAGTTGCTGGTGTTTACACTTACACCAGTGGCTAATCCAGAGTAAACTGGTCCATGGTGAAAAAGGTTTAAGCTAAATCATACCTAAATTGTATGTCTCAGTTAAAAGATGTCAAAGTATAAAGGTATTTCTGTGCCATGCTGTGTAGATGCAAAAATACTGGAATGAGGATTGGCTGAAACTGTGAATGAAAATAATTTTTGTTGGCTCTTAACAGGCTTAAGTAGCAGACTTATGACAAATTTGGTCAAGAAAAAAAATCTTCAAACCTTCATACAAAAATACTGTGTTCTGATAAGCTCCAACTGAAATTAAATCACGAGTGAAAGAGACAGACAAGGAACGTGCATCAAGGCTGAGAGGCCCATCTTGAAATTTCAAGAGAAACTAATGATAAGCCAGGTATATCACCAATTAAAAAAAGAGGAATTGGGTTTACTGTAAAGGGCAAAGAGCAGTCATTGTAGAAACTGAAGCAAGGCAGTACTTACTACACTAGAGAAACAAAATTTTCTCAAAATCAAGTCTCTTTTAGACCCATGCAGCAACAATGATGCCTGTATTGTAAAAAAGGCAGAGTAAAGGTGTTAGTGTGATGTCTCAGAGGTGCATTACTGTAGCTGTAAATACGTTTATACTTAGGGATATGTCCATCCATAGCTAGTGTCTGGAGACTGACGATGTGAATAGATTAGAACTAAGAGAAGTTGTTGTTTTAGAAAGCTTTCCGCTACCTAAATGTATTTGTGCTTATGTTATTTCTTTCTTTTCTAATAACCTAGAGGATTTGAGGCTTGGCCTTGGGCAATGGGATATGCATAAGGTTCACCAGCTGATTAGAAGTCTCAAGAGGTGTTGGGTCTGAGGCTATGGTTCGATGATACAGTAAATTCAAGTTTTCAATCTCCTGACATCACTTCAAAAATGTCACAGCTGTGTGAACTGATATCGGCCACACTGCTAGTTCAAGTTCGTTTGAGAAACTGAGATGAGTGAAACTTTGTGCATCAGGCTTCATGTTGTATCAGATATTGCCCTAACTTTAGTTAGTGCTCTAACTTTAACTGGGATCTGGTGTCCAGCTAGAGCAGAAGCATAATCCTCAAGGCAGGTATTCTGGCTAAGGATCCGGTTTTGCATTACAACAACCCCAGAGTACCAACAGGCTACTGCTGAAAGAGTGATTCTGCTCTTCCATTTCCTGATGAGAACTCACTCCTGCTATCAAGGTACTACATCAGTGTAGGAGTACTGTCTCCAACATGGAGAAGGTGGAGTGAAATGCACAGGACAGCGGGGGTTGGGGGGGGGGGCGGCAGAGCAGAAAGGCATATTTTGGCAGCAGGCTGCATTCACATCAGTGAAGCTGTAATGTGGAACAATACGCTAAACCCAGGAGAGGGGCAGTGCCACACATATGATTGAATCAGATTTGCAGTGCTGGTGGGTCCAGGACGTTTATAAGGACTGCAGAACCACAACAAAGGTGCCTCGGTGAGTCAGAATGCCTCCAGTGCACCTCCTTGGCTGCAGGCAGGAGTCGCTTCCTCAGTGCCTTGTCTAGCAAGTAATTACTACCCTGAGTCTGTACTGCCTTTATTCTTTTCAGTGGTGACAGTGACAGCCCTTGTCTCTCCAGAAGAAGTTTGTCCTTCTGTGAGCACCGCTAAGTCAGAATCTGCTTCAAGCACCTCAGCCATTTCAGAAGGGCTTTATTAAAAATGTAAACTTTCTTAGCTCCGCAATTTTTTTGCTAAAGCACAGCCTAGAAGCTGGTTTTCTTCATTTCACAATTACAGTAACTCCTCTTTAGCACCAAATTGTTCAAGTCTCTCCATTTTGGAGGAATTTATTAGTTTCTGAACTCATGCCATTTACTCACAAATAGGATCCCGGTCTCTGAATGAAGCTGTCAAGAGAGAAAAATAAATAAATAGACCAGGCTCCCTCCAGCTTCCCCCTCCCTCTTTTTATTTTCCACCTTTCTTGACATTTATAAAATGTTATAAAACTTTCTGCCAGGAAAAGTATAAACTACATTTACAGCATAGTTGTTCTGTTGATTACAAAAACATTGTTGCAGTAGCAATAAAGCATTAGGCTTGTAAATCTGCTCTGTATACTTGTCTTTCATTAAATTTAGTGGAATGACAGTTACCACTCCGCAAAATACAGTATTTCCAAGAGAAGATGTAACACATACTGTTTCTAAGCCTCTTTTTTGTGGCAAGTCAGTCAGTTGTCACACTAAATCTTAACTGGAGATTGATGAGGGTTGTTGGGAAAATCATATTTGTCGGAGAAGTGCTGGGTCATGCAGTCTTTTATTTTTCAACATGGGCACTTGTTAGACAGTATCAGTTACAGTCACTGCACCAGTGATTATTTTGGCCAATATGCGAGCTCTGTGCTTCTTCGCACATACTCTGAAGATCAAAGCATCCCACCTAAGGTTAACCAGCTCCCAAGTGGTCTTACTGTCTCTTGCTTTTGTTTGGACATCAGCAGTTTGTCTGAATCCTTCCCACTGGGCATTATTCATTGCTGCTCACTAGCAGCAAAAGTCATTTATTGCAAGAAAGATTTTCAAGCAGCATGTTCCAGTCAGCTTTTGACTTGGTGTTTGATATTCTTGGTGAGTGCTTGATTTCTCCAAACATACTGTATTTGACTCATTAAAAGGAGGAGTGTTCTAACTTGTAGAGAGGAGGAATAATACGAGATGAACAGTCATAAACAGTAAGTTGGGAATCAAGAATGTTCCTACTTTGTGCAGATACGCCCACAAAAACTTGAATGTTATACAAACAAAATGTTACTTACATGGGAAATGCCAGTTTGACTGCCATCAAGGATATAACAAGTCTTAACTGAGAGCTAAGAGTTTTACACTAAAATTTTCAATCGAAGGGCAGGGTTTGGCTTCAAGAAACTGGAAATTAATTGATCTCATTCTTCCAAAGAAAGTAGAGGTTGGTGGGGGAAGGTCTTGTGCTAGAAGCTGGTCTGAAGATCCTGCCTGTAAGGCTGTAGCTGCAGAAGACAAACATGGCTTTGCTCTGTACTTAGCCACCTGGTGAAGAGCCAGCTGTAAAGGCTAAGTTGCAAAGCTATGCAAGGTGTATTATTTTGAACACAGAGCTGAGGTAGTAGTATCTTATGCTGTTCCTGGTTTACATACAGCCTCCTTGCAGCCGATTGTATCTGGTGAGTACTAGAGCCCACTGGTGTATGTGGGGAGTCTGCAGCGTTTTCCCCATGATGCAAGGCAAAATCTCTAGGAAAAATCCAAGCTCCAGAGAACTACTAATGCAGGTAGGAGGTCTGCAAAACCTCTAAAAATCAGCAAAGGTGCTTATCTGTTATACTACAGAAGCAGGAGCTTTAGTCACTCATGTCACAAACTTGCATTCTCTCAGTTTCAGTTATCTTGCTGGTTCCACAGAGGCCTATAGAATTTGTTTGGGTTTTTTCTTTTTTTTGTATAAACGTCAATTTTATTTTTAATTTGATTTCGGAGTGACTCTTAAAAAGTAAATACTAGCAATAAAAAATGAGAAGAACCAAGTGTGTAACTTAAAAAGAGGAACAGTGTATATTAAGGTTTTAAATAAATGCTTGAATGAAGGTACAATTTAAAAGTAGTTACATTTTAACCCCCCCCCCAACTTCCCCCAAACAATAATCTGCAAAGTTATCTCCTTAAATGAAATTTCAAAGTCACCAAATGCAATGCTATTTAAAGGCACATACTTTCAATCTGTGTTTGAGAAAGAGAGGGCTGGGAGGGTATCATCCAGATGAACAGGAAGAGCCAAATCCTGAGATTAGTAAAATGGCATTGTTAATTGTCAAGTTGATGCTGAATAGACAGAGGCACTTAATTGTCGTGTTTGTGCTCCATTGAATCATTGTCTCTTTGTGTTGTTCTTAATTTGCTTTCTACTGTAACTCATGAAGCTTGCATTACTGCCATTAAGGTGAATTTTTTGAAGCTGCATCTGCTCATTGGTTTGCCGATTCCCTCTCTTGAAATTAGATTGATGTAGTGTTATATATTCATTCCGATCTAATGACTTTTCCAGAGCCCCAGAGTAAAGAAAATGGGTTTCATTAATTTCCCTAATAGCATCACTGAAAGACATGTAATGTGTGAAGTTAAAACTTCTTTTGTTTTTAATCTCTTAATAGTCTCTTCTCCCTTTGTACAGACTATCCTTAGTTTTACAGAAATACAAAGGAATGAAAATGTCTCTTGGTGGATTTGTCAGGGAAGCAAGATTTCAGCCATTTTGGTGGAAATGTTTCATGGCATCTTTATGTTCTCTACTGATGTTTATTCCACTATTCAGTCCATTTATTGCTCCATAAATTGTGATGTATATGGTTTCTTTTATTTTTTTTCCAAACCCAAGAAAAATGAAGACCAAGTTGTTCAGCCACATCTTATCTGGCATCCTGAATTTGTGACCTGTCTCTGGATAAAAGTGTAAGAGTACTGTCATAATAACAGGAATTATTTTCATTGTAGCAGAAGCAGGATTTTGATGCATTTCATTTCTGCTGACATAACTTCACAGTGGCGTGAACCAATGTATTGGGCACACCAAGGTTTTACTAAGTGCTCTATTTGCTAAAAAGGAGTCACCATTATTACAGTTTTACTGTGACTTGGACAACATGAAAAGGGTAAATACCTTCAGAATAGGCTGTCTGAGCCTACGATGTGAACCAACATCAGAAATTCAGTGGTTTAATAGCTTTGGTTGCAGAATGAGGAATGGACAGTCTTTGTCCTGAGGTAGCCCTAACCTTTATTCCTCAAAGAAGTTGAGCCAGGTCAAAGGTGAGGTTAATGATTAATCACAGGCTTCAGTGTCAAATCCAGCAGGTCATCATTTTGTGTGCCTTTTTTTGTACAAACTTTAACTTACATTTTGGCTTATGAATGGAGACTAAGTGATAAATCATGGTCCAGTATTGTAAATGTTTTCTATATTTATGTGCATTACCATTAGGGTTTCATTCCAAAAGCTTTAGCACTGAAGAAAGAGGAAACTTCCATCATGTTTGCAATGTAACTGTAAACTTTTTTTTGCATCCACCTTACAGGATATCTCAGCGTTTGGCTACATCGTATAACAGAATGAGATGCAGTAACCTCCAGACTACCTCAAATCAGTATATTCAGAACTACTAAATGACTGCCCTTACTCAAATACAGGGCTTGCAGACTCAAGTGTAGTCTTGTATTTACGTAGTTTGGACCTGAATTAATGTATATTGACCCAGGAGTGTTCCAGTGCCACAGTACCCAGTAGAGGATGCAAACCAAATGCTAGGTGTTGAGGATGCTCTCAGCACTGCAGAGATTGTTGTAGACCCACGACCACTATTCTTTCTATTGAACAACACCAAGGACAACATTCATAAAAATTCCTCCCCATCCTTTTTTACACCAGCACTTAGGACAACAAATCTAGTCTAGTCAGGAAATGTAATAAGCATTTCATGCTTATTACATATACTCCATCCTTATTAGCAGTACTCCATTGGCCTCTCCAAGTCTGACCAATGCCAGACTATGCTGAAATTAAGGATGGAATTCAAGTTTGGTCATTAAGCATGAGGATGATGAGAAGTCACCCACACTGTATTTCCTCTAGCCAGCAAAAAGGCACAGGAGGATAAATAATGGGCCGTCAAAGTTTGTGCATTACATACCAGATTTTCTAATGGGGAGAGGGAAAAAGTGAGTGCTTATTCACATTTTATGAACCACTTTTGACTCTTGACTTTGGCTGTGTTCTTGTTTCCAAAGCTATCTGGAAAGTCTCTCTTTAATCAGTTGAGCATGTTTCATTGCATGTTTCCAGCTTATCTAATTTCCTAGCGAAGGATTTTCTGGGAGTGTTCTACTGATTTGCAAGTTCCAAATTTTAGCATAACTTTTTTACACCATTCAGCCAGTATTTTTCATTGGCAATTCACTGGTTTGGGAGAGTGGTAAGCATCAATTGACCTACTTTTCCTATTATTTACTAGTTAAATTATGTACTTCAGAAACCTCCTTGACGTGCTCGCAGGTCAATTCCTGTATATTCCAAATTTGACAGAAGAGTCAGCTCATTAGTGCTTGCTCTGTGCTTGTGTAGGAAGAATATCATCCTATTTTAGCCTGATGTGTCTGACACTTTCTTTCAAATGGTATAATATAGCAAGAGAAACTAATCTTGAACTTGCTCTGCTCACCATGGATAATGGAAACCTGTAATTATACCATCCTGGATCCACATCTATTGTGCATTTTGTTCAAAGTCCCCCAAGTCTGCATTATACACTAATGAATATTCCAGTTATGAGCTAAAGGAAACGAAATTTGGGAAGGTTTCTCAACAGAGATTAAAAAGCACTATATTACCCTATAGTGTTTCCTGGTGACAGAAAAGCCTGGGCAGCATTGCTCATTTTTTCCCTTTCCAATTAAAAATCCCCCCAAACCATACTTTTATACCATTTTTTATAGATTTTGTTTCATAGTTAACAAATTTAGAAACAGCATGAATATTTTTTCTACTTAAAGCTTTTTCTTTTGGTTTTGAAAAGTGTAAGGAATTATTTATTTGATTCCAGAAGGAATATTCTGTTTTTTTAATGTCACTTTTTTTTTCAAGTAAAAGAGTTCTAATTAATTTTTCCAGTAAAATTACATCTTGTTTTTAATTCATTTTAATGAATTAAAAAACATTTAATGTCCAAAGAAGATAGGTCAAAAGATCTTGTACTTTCTCAGTATCAAACTAATAGTTTCCATACAGCTCAGGACTATGCAGGAGAATAAAAAAACCTACAGTAAGCGAAATCCTCTCAGATTTGTTTTGAGATTGGGTTGAGCCAAACATGAATTAGTTTATTTCCAGTCCTCTGACATTCTAAGGACATTGACCTGAACTGTTTCAGTTGGACTAATTATGTGAAATCAGAACAGTCCTTTGATTCTTTGAGTTGATGGTGAAAGACAATACACAAGAAAGAGGTTTTCACTTTTACTATGCTGGGCCACAGTTGCACTGCTTCAGTGGAGGCCACATGCATCAAAGGACAAGTACCTTATCTCTTCAGAGATCTCTGGTATTTGCCTAGGGCAGCACATCACCATCAACCACATCTGTGCTTACACTACTGCACCATCTCTGCGGAAATAGAGCAAGGAGAAACTGCTGTGGACGTCAGCTTGCTGCTAAACCTTGTCACTGATCTGATCAGCTGATAGTGCTATAGAAATACTGATACGGGCTTCAGTTTCATGTCTCAAGAAAGAATTCCCTGCAGAAAGGTGTCAGCTTTATCAACCCTAATTTTGATAGTAGCTGAACCATCTGAACATGATTTGTGTAGACACCGAAGAATAAAAATCAGTTAGCAGGCAGTTTACTCTCATCCATTTCTCAGCTGCGTTGGCTGATTCAAGTGACTGCAACCTCATAAGCAAGAAGAGACTTAATTTCTTTTATGAACCCAGATTCATATGCACTGTATTTTAATCTCAGCCCCACAGTACTTAGGCCCAGAAGGAGATTACTAAAATGAATAAAATTCATTGGATTATAAAAGGAGATAGAAAAGTTAAATGATCTGAAATACATTTTATATGAGACTTTCATTTTTCAATAAACCTTCAGAAAACAAGCCTGTCTGTTAGAGGAAGGAATATATTACTGCAGTGCAGGAGGTTTCAGTAACTTCAGCCATTCACGAAGGATTATTGAGACATTTATGGCTGAGGGAAAGTGGTCCCTGTCAAAATAAACTGAGATATGTTTTCCAGGATGGCAGTGCATGCAACTGCTGGAAGGGTCCGAAAACTTACTTTGGAAGTGCAGGGCATTAGCAGGATCTATTATCGCTCTCAATGAAGTACAATAATGTGAAATGCTGAACCTGATACAAATAACCTGGTGCATCACCTTTCTTTCTGGCTCGGTATGTCTGTTTTTTCTCTGGGTAAATGCATTGTCTCATTGTCAAGGTCTACCTCAAATATAATGACTTCTTCAGGATGTTCATTTAAAACAGAAGAACATAAACTAAGAAAGATATAGCAAGCTCTTGGAGCTTATTCTATAAAATGGAGATAAAGAGAGGTTGGGGGAAAAAATGTTATCTCCTTTATTTAGACTGAGAACTCTAGAATGAGGAACATCTGTTACACTGACAATAAGTCAATGCTCCATACGTAAATATCTTTTCAGGCCTTCAAACACTGACCTACTGGTACATGCCAGGTTGCCCACTCTGCGGAAGTATTGTGCACAGAAGCAGAGTGTTAGGATGCTGTGGATTCAGATAGGAAGATGTTTTGTGATTGCAGTAGCAGCTAAACAAGGCCTCATTTGAAATCATTTTGGTCTTGGGTGGTAAACACCATCATGTCTTTGGTTTCTGGCATCTGCATCCTTTACAGATCTATTTTGGTATAAAAAAGCACTGCAAGTCCACCTCTTAATCCTGGGTGCATCAGTTTCTGAACACTGGTTGGTTTCAGCTCAGAATGGGAGATATGCATTGTAGTCCTTGTGCTCTGGATTTTCTTTTGATTCCTTTGTTATCCAGTGGCCATCTAATGTAAAAGGATTGTCACTCTTCGAAGCCAAGACAAAATCCAGGGCACTCTCTCCCAGTTAAAATGTTCTTGCCATAGGCACCTAGAGCAAAAGTTAGATGCCTTTCCTGTCTCTTCCCAAGACTGTTTTTCTTAGCTGGTTCCTCTCATGAGAATGGTTCTCATTCCTTGAGAGGAGGACTGTAGTATGAATCCAATGTAGATGGCAGCACCTCAGGAGCAGCTTTGATTCGAGGTCTTAAATTCCTGAGCACGGGGTGGGAGTCGAGCCAGCTGCCTTTGGCTAGCTGTCAGCAGCCCACGTCACAGCATTTGGGCTTTCCATCCGAAAGCTGTGGGGGTCAAATTGCTAGGGCCAAGAACAGTTGAGCATCCAAAGGAGCTGTTTTGAATCTGACCCTACATGGCATCCCTAGTAAAATAAACTTGTGGTAAGGATAGAAATGGGCTCCAGATGACTGCCTTAACTGCAAGCCCGTCCGTCTTTGAACGCATTTCTTTCATTTTAAAACAAATCTGAGATAAAGAGGATACTCGGCGTGAGCCGTGTTTACCCTTCCCCAGACTGCATGTGGAAGTACCAGTTCAGATCAGTTTACCACTATTCATATCCTGCTCTTTCTTTCAGACAGTAAAGTTATGTAGATACCTTGGTATACTTATGTATGAAGTTAATTGGAATTTTCTATATTCATGAGATGCAATCTTTCTAAGAAGCTCCTATTTGTGTGTGAAGTGTCTATTCTTTACTATTGCCTGTACAAGAGAAGTTGCATCAGCTTAACAAAATCAATTTTAAATTGAGCAAGTGAAATCTTGTGCATGCCTCTTCATGTGATGCACTTTATCCAGTTTATCACTTATTTAAATTGCTTGGCTTAATTTGCAAAAGGCCACAAGCTAAATCAGTTTAAGGGAGATTAAAACTTGTTCAAACACATTTAGTGGGGGAGTTTGCCCTGTTCTAACATGATTGATTTAAGGTTGAGTCACTTAAGCTCATGCAACACTTGCATATATACAAGGTCTTGGATGATATTAGAAAGGTGAATGACATTCCCTCTAGCAATTTGAGAACTCTGTCAATACATAGGATATCCTTAAAGATCTTGCTTGTTTTACCAAGAATGTCCAGAGAATATCATGTATTTTAGGAGAGTAGAAGGGGAAAAGAAGGAAAGGCTTAAAATCTAGTACGTTGAAAGCAGCCAGTCTATACACATTTGGCTGTTAGCAAAGTTTAGGTGAGCCCAACTCACTTTGTTGAATGACAGTGCAAAGCATCTCAGTGAATTTTGGCAGCACAATGGTGTGCTGCTGAGACGACATATACTGTTCTGCTGTGAAGTAGACACTGCAGATGAAAAATCTAAGCCTACTTCTGTAGAAATTGATGGGAATTTTGTCACTGACTTGAAAGGGAGCAGGGTCAAGAAATCCAATTTCTTGCTATGTTGATTCTGCCTTCGTTAGTGGCAGAGGGCAAGGGACGAAAGCAGACAGATGACGTTTTCTTGTGATCTTACTGATTTTGCTTTCCCCTAAATAGTTCCCTTCTAATTTTTCAAATTTCATTTACTTCTGAAACACACCTCAAAGTGAGACACACATGTAGGATATATGACACAGACAGCTGCTGTCCTAGGTGAAGACTGAATTAGCATGCCATCTCATAACATTTTTTCTTTCTCCTTTTCTTTTTCGAGTGCTATTAATAATCAGTGATAGCTAGAAGAGAAATACAGAACAGGACATCACATGCCCAATCTGTTTACATAAACATCACATGTTCAGTTGTTACAGAGAACTGGTGGACACCTTGACTCACTCAGCTACTGTTAGAATAAGGGATACATGGACAAGAGGGAGGTTTGAAAAAAGAAAACAAAATTTTCCCCTATAAAACATGACCTTACATCAGGAATAATAGAAAAATTAAATGAAAAATCAGATCGATGATCTGATTGCATTAGGAGCAGCAGTTCATAATTAAATTAGCTTCTTGTTCCAGTCAGTTGTAGCGAGAATGTTGGCATCCTGTTTGGAGACTTCAGGGCCACCTCCGGTTACCAGTGTGCTTTCAGCTTCATCCAAGCCAGGAAAACGTCTACAGGAATATGTCATAGGCATGCAGAAGGACACATAACTAATTCTCATGTGGTGCAATTTTAGAGAAAATGCATTTTCCAGGTTTAATTGCTTAACTTTGTCTCAGCTATTAGACTTCATAAGGGTTTGTAACAAAGACCCAAATCCAAGCACTGGCCCTTTCCCTTAACATGCTTGCCCATTCAGTTCTTGAGCAGTCAGAAACACTCCTTAGCCAAATCTATACTCAATAGCTTTTCCTTTCCTTATCTCTACGAAGTAAGACTTATCCCCCAGAAGAGCCAGTACACTTGTAATTTCTTAGAAGATCTGGTCAGAAAGTCACAGTTAAGAAAGGGCAATCTTACAGAAAAATGAGATCCTGTATTTTTCCTTGCTCTGTTTTTCACAGCAGGGATTCAGCTTATAAACAAAGGATGCAGCCTGTTAAGCAAGAGAGAGAGAGAAAAAAAAAAGATTTTAAATGTTACTTCATTTTCCTACTCACCAACCTTTTTTCTTTGTCTTCCTTCTGGATTTTATAATCCTAAACCTTTGAACTCCTTGGAGCACAGACAATGTGGTATCACCCTAGTGCCTGGGATAATCTAATACAAGTATTAAACCAGCCATAGGAAATGTGAGCTTGGTGTTTCTAATGAGGAGATGAGACATTAAGTAGTGAAAGAACATGAGTTTTAGGAAAGAAAAATACCCCCACACACACACATTTACCCAGAAGAGCACTTTTCAACAGGTTCAGAAATAGCATTTGGCAGAGGTATTTAAGCAACTCGGACCGTAAAGTGTGCAGCACTCGGGTGACTGCTGGAATAGCATCTCTGTTCCATCATGCTCTAGAAAGCACAACCACCTGGTTTTGAAACTCCGTCTCTATGGAAGAAGCGATTAAAGCTTTTTATGAAAATTCCCCCTTTTGGGCTGACAGGCCATGGTGTGTGATTAAAAATAATTCAGCTAATACTGACACACCAAAAGAGGGAAAACTTGCAAAGGAATATAACTGCCTTTGGCACAGACCTTGGCTGCTTTCACCTAAGCACAGACCTCTAATGGTAACTGTTCAACTTCATCACGCGTATGCCCTTTTTCACAATGAAAGGATCTGGATATTAGTGAGGGAAACGCTCTCATTCCTTTGGGCTAATGCACATCTAAGGCATTTGCCTGGCACATTGCACACTCCTGTGGTGTAGCAACATGCTGCACAGCAGTGCCTCTGCTCTAAGATCTGTGCAGAGTATTTTTCAATGAAATGTACTTGTGCCGAAGTATGTTCTGAAAGCCGAAATGTTTCATAGCAAGCAGTTCTGATGGTGCTTTTTCTGTGCCTATTTACACAAGCCTGGAATTAATAATTCTGACCTCTAATAATATATTTGAGAGATCATGCACAGACCAACTATAACCCTGACAGGTTCTTCTGGAGTCCTCTTCTCAACTTCTTGGAAGACACCTGAAGACAGGCAGCCTTCAATCTTTTTTGATAACAATCACCAAAAACATTTCCTACAGGAAGTACAGATCCCTCTATAGCAAATGTAAGTGAATATGGACTTTTTTTTCTTAGTTACCTTTTTGGGGATTTGTCCTAAGTGAATGTCAGAACCACAGAACTCTGTATCACACGGTGAAAACAAGTGTTGTAGGTTAGTAATTTGGGGGAGAATCCATATTTTTTCTTAAAATTACTTTGTGAATGAGAAGGTCTTTTCAAATTAGTTTAAAGATGAAGATCAAGGAAGGAATTCATTTAACAATGGCAGCACAAAGGTTTGGGAGATTATGGCATATTAAGGCCAAAAAACATCATCCAGAAAAGCTCTGAAAATAAAAGAGCTTTTTTGACCTGACCACAACAAAATTTATGAGTTTGAGTCATTTTTTCAACATTGAATTGAACCTTTCTCCTGTTAGGGCTTTTCTAGCTTAGGTGATGTTGCCCTATGAAAAATCAGTTTTGCATCCTTAAGTTCATAAACTCTCTGACCTATCTGTAATATTTTTGCTTCCCACTTTGAGAGACCACAGCTGAACACTGTGCAATATAACGTGGGTAATTTTCTTGTCAGTCAGCATGCTGTCAATCAAATTCTTGTTTCATTACTCTGGCCTCGTCCTTTTGTCAGGACATGTTCATCTCCTTACAACCAAATTTTGCAGGGTCAAAGGTGATGCTTGCTTTGTTTCAGTCCTCAGGGCCCCCCTTATGTAAAAGCCCCTCTCAAGCGAGGCCCACACAGTAGCTTTCTCAAACTTAAAATGATACTTTTTGGTAAATGCAAGCTGAGTGTTCTCATCAGCTTCACTGCTCGCTGAGGCTCAAAATGAAAGAATTGCATAGGATGATTGCTCTCCTCTATTGCCTTTCAATTTTACTCTGTTTCGCATTTCACACTTGGAGATTGTGTCCTTAATTTTCTTCCCTGAAACGGAAAATACCCTTATTTCTCTCAATATTGGAAACCCTTTCTTCAGCATTTGAATGGACCAATATGCAGAGAGACTGATCCTTTAGGTTTTAGAAGCACCAATCCCTGCATGTTATTTAGAGCAATCACTTGCATCCTGAAGATGGTATGAAATGTTACTCATTTCTAAAACTGAGAGATCAGTAATATCCAGAAATGTGTGAGTTTTTCAGAAATAGAGAAATGCCCATCTCATCTCCTCTGGTTAGTTTAGACAATTTCTTTACTTTTTCTCAAGAAAATGTTGTGTAACTTTTATCCTTACATCATACAGAATGGTGAAAAACTTTTTGGTACCTAAGCCCTGGAGCATGACTGGAATATTATCCCTTAATAAACTTGTGTAGCACCAGATCTTGGAACTACATAGCCTGCATGGAAGCTTTGCAAGAGATGAACTTTCTCAGGCTAGAAGTGCAACTCATCTCAGTAGGAGTTTTTTTGGCTGACCCAAGATGACAGTACTTGAGTTCACACCTGCAGCTATTGCTGTTGCTGCACCACCACTAGCCGTTACGACATAGCCACTCAGCACTCCACAGTGCCACTGCCTGCCCAGACAGCCCAGTAGGAAAGGCACAAATGAAATGTTGAGGATATGTTTTTTCCCTTCTTATCCCTTATCTTTACATGCCAATGACATGGTAATGAGGCCCTCTATGAGGATATCTGATCACTGGAATATAGGTGGGAACAATCAGTTTTATGTATTAGCATAATTATTGTTCCAGGCTTAGATGAGTTTGGATTGGGAGCAGAGGTGCAAACATAATAAAGCTCACAACCCCATTGCTTATCCGGCAAGCCGTCAACCATCCAGGACGTATGGGCAGTCATGATCTATAGATTTGAGGAAACTCATGGACTATTTCTATATTTCCAGTGAAAGGTCCTCCTTTTTGTATGTCTCCTTCTACCCTACCCTTCATCCTGTCTACATGCTTTCTTGGTGACCTGAATATGGCCTGTCAGGGAAAGCTGGGTGTACATCATAACCCATCGAGTGTATTTAGGAGTTAAGTTGCTGCACACACTGAAAAATGTATGTTTCCTCTATCACTGCCTAGATTTGTGTACTTGTTGTCTGTCACACTTCTCAGAGTGGACGTGAAGTAGATTTCCTGAATGTCCAGATAGATGGCTTTGTACCATAGACAGTCTCTCTGTGATACAACAAAAGCTTTCAGTTATGGTGCTAAATGGAAACGTACTGACCAATGGACAGGCATATCACAGTCAACAATAATAAATAAACATGAGAAAGAGAAATGGTGTCTATATTATACAAATAATGCCAATACAAAGACAATAGGATCATCAAATAAGTTACTGATGGGAAAACTGCTTTTCCTAATCTGCTGTATGATGGATTTCTACTTTGCAGTATGTATTACACATTATGATATCAATTTCAACCCTTGTTGCTTCAAGTCCCCTGGGGAAAAAAAAAAAAAGAAAAATGTGCTGCATCTTCAGCCTAGAAATTCCTATTCTTGTAGTGTGGTACAGTCAAATGGACTGGAAAGGACTATGATTATGGTGCTACTGACCTTAGACTATTCATTTCTTTCTTTTAAAGGTTTGCACATCCACAAAACGAGTAGAAAGATCCTTACTAAGCTCCCTGATTAACATCACTGAATAGGAACTGCTTATCACAGTTAAATGGACACGTCTCCTGAGAGGGAGACCCCAGCCAAGTGGCACTGCAAAGAATTCCTCCCCCTCCTTTGCAGGAATGAAGAGGTACCGCAGAAAGATGTCATCTCGACAACAGAGAGAAAAATTAAAGTCTGAAGTGTTAAAATTTGCAGCTGATCATTCCAGTTAAAGTATATACATTCAGTACAGGGCAATTTCCATCAGACTGCAAATGAGTAAAGTCTTACTTTTAGTCTTCTTTCTCTCCATCTTTTCTTGTTGATTTCATCCTTAGGGGGTCGTTGCAGCATTTTGGCACCATGAGCACTTGCATATTCTGAAATAAAGCTTCTATTGCACACTGTAAATTATTTAAGAGTGGAGATTCAGGGTTCATTTCCTACTGTCTGTCAGTGAAAAGATCAGCAAAAGCAGTTATGATTGCGTCCTTTTTATTTTCTCATTTTAATTGCAGTCCCTCTTCACATACGATTTCTTAATAAATAGCATACAGCACTTTGACATAGCCATACCTGGGAAGATGGTTAAATAAAGCAGGACTAAGCATGTCAGAATTAAAACTGCTGGGACAACTGATATTTTGGATTCATGATCAAACCAAAATAATAATGTCATTGACATAATTACTTTGTCCACTTCAAAATGAAATATATTAGTTTTAGTTCTTCAGTCTTTCTTCTCATTGTTATTATTTTGAACTAAGCAGATTTGAAACAAAATACTGCTTCAAAATAGAATATCAAAATATTTCATTTTGAAAATGTCAAAATGAATTTTTATTTTAAAACAAGCATATTTCAATGTATTTTGACTCGGCCTGTTAGCCATTACTTCAGCATGAATTTACAATAACTTCAGACAACTGAAATTGCATTTTTCAGTGAATAAAACATTTTTCTGCTCTATCACAAGTACAAGTCTCCTGCTGTGACTTTGCCAGCTCTTCTTTTTTTTATTCTTGGCTGTTGCAAGGTAGTACATGAGGGTAAAGAAAAGAGACTGAACCAATTATGTGGTCCTCTAAAAAGGTTCCGTTTGAGAGTGCTGAGTGGCTTAATCCAAATTTTTTTTATGCAGTCTGGTGCTTTGACAGTCTGTGACTATGATTTCTGTGTCAGCTCACCCTTCTCATATCTTGTTCATTCTTGCTGTATCTTTCTTGCGTATTTTTTTCTATGACCAAACATTCCCTTCCTTTTCAATGAAAAAACATTAGTACTTTCCCTTTCCCCATCAGTGTTTTAACAGCAAATATCAAATAACAGAAAGAAACTTCCTAATCTAGATTAAATTATCATTAGATTTGGATTATGTTAGATGTCCTTTAATCAAGATACAAGGTGAAAATAGTGCCATCATTTTAGGAGGGTGAAGTCCGTGTTTCATGGCTACAGTTCAAATCATCTCTGGGTTCCTGTTGCCTTGCTTTGTTGTAGTCTTAGTGATCTTTCTCTGCGTGCGTTTGCATGCTCCCCTAAGTATGCATCACTATATAAAAATACTTTCACTTGTCATAGAGTCATGTCAAAAAGAATCATTGATGTCTTATCATCATGTCAGACTCCCCGTGTTTATGCAGCATCTTCTACTGTGCAGCAGCCTTCATAGTTCTTACATGCCAAACAAAATGTTAATTCATATTTGTTGCTATGTCCTAAGTGCAGAAAGAAAAGGAGGCATTTTAGCAGCACATCCCATCATGCTGGCAAAAGGCAGTGGGCAGTTTCCAAAGTTCACCTTTGAAGATGATCTGGGAAACATCTTAGCTCTTTTCAGGATATATAACTCTAACTCTGTCCAGGAAGATTTGCTGCTGCCTCTATTGCATTCTTGTCGTTGATACTATTAGAGTGGCCTATGCATTTTACTCCCACCGGACACTTCACATGTTGTTTTCCCTGTCTGACCCTAGGGATACATATGCTGCTGCTTTTCATCTCTGAAGTTCAATCAGATTTCTTTGTTGTATTCAGATGTCAGTGCAGATAAAAATCCACTCCTTGCAAATGCAGTTTTTGATTGGCAAAAGAAAATCAGTTTTTATTTTGTTAAAGCTTCTGTTAATGCCAATACTACTATCGAATTTTATCCACGCTTAACAGATATACTAGGAAAGAAGACAAAGATGTCATTCTTTGCAAGAGTGTGCTTCTAGAAGCCTTTCTCCCAAATGTTCTCCCCCAAAACTTCTCCTTCCAGGCAGCTGTGAGATAAGAGATGCTATTGCAGAAAAACACTGTATTAAACATAGGAAATTGTTAGACATAATTATCCGAACTCTGTGCTAACACTAGTGTTCAAATAACAAACCTTTTTCTTTCTAAAGCATGCTGTATGTTTCTCAGTTACCCACTGAAATTGTATTTACAATGCCACAGGCATAAACATTTAGCATCAAACCAAAAGGAACGCATAGACTTTTTATAGACTTATTCATGAATTGTTACATCTATATTAAGTCCACCAATAAGCTTTGGGTTTTGCAGGCAATGAATACATAATCACTAAAAAAACAAGCATGTGTCCCTGCCCTGAAAATATGTGATTCAAGCATGAACAAAACAGGCAGAGAAAACTTCCACTCTCTTCCCAGGGTTTGAGAGAGCTCCAAACAGAGTTGATAGGAAGTTTCCCCTTGACTTAAGTGGGGCTGGAAAGGACCAGTGAAATGGATTTGCACTGATAAAACAATGACGTTACACTTGCTTTGAACAAAATACTTTAAAGAATTGAGTCCTTAATTCTCAATAAGGCAACATGAGTTAGGGATTAAATTCTGCTTAAATTTCAGGTTTAATATGCTGGCTTTACATTGGTGCTATATCTTGGAACAGTGAAAACAACTGAATTTATTTTAGAGAAGCTGTAGTAAAGTCATGATTCAGCCTGAGAGAAGGTTGATCTAGTTGGATCTTGTCCTTATAGTAAGTTCTCCAAAGAGGACCAGAAGATGGCTGAACACATGCTCCTGCTGCCACAGCAGGAAAGAGGAGTGTGAAAACAGACTGTTGCCACCAGGAGCAATTGCCCCTAATACATCCTAGTGACAGCTAGCATTTATTAGGCCTCTTTTGTTTTAGTTCTTCCCGTTGGTCACAGGGAGAGAGGACGTGCAAAACACTGGAAAGATTCTGTGCTGTTGTGCCTGCTGGGAGGATTTTCCTTATTATCCAGCCTACCGCAGGGGCAGCTGTTTATACAGTTGATGAGGAGACAGAAGACTACTATGATATTTCAGGCAAAAAGGAATGAAGATCAAGGCCTTTCCGAGAGTTTTAGATGAGCATTTTTCAGCATTTCGCTGTAAGAAGTGCAAACAGAAAAGCCCATTGTTGGGATTTTGGTGTGGTGAAGAGGTCTCTGAGGAGAATAGTCCTGTGGTAAAGGCATTAATCTGAGTGGTCAGGGACTTGGTCTGAGTTTCTGGTCCTGCCTTATACTTCTTTTGTCACGTTGGCAGTTAATCTCTCACTGCTGAGAGATTATGCTTTTTGTAGAAATGGTTTTTCTGTAGAAAGGGAATTACTACTCTTCTCTGCCTCACAAGCCACTGTTAGGATGACGTCAGGAGAGTTTTTTTGGTGTCCAGATCTGAAGGCAATGGAGCCCCAAGTTCAGAAATAGAAAACTGAGGTAGCAGCATCAGTGACACATCCACGTCAATGTTTGCTTCTGACAATTTCTGCAAAAAATGCTCTTCAACTCTATTGTCTATCCAGATGCCCATCTTCTCTTGAGGGCTCAGTATTCCTCTATCTTTTCCCAGTTTCTGATCAGACATTGTTCACTATCAAGTTTCACATTCCTGTTTGTCGCCATAGGTAGCAACAATGCAATCCATTCTGCATTAGGTAAAGACACCAGGAATTTACACATTGTCTTTAATCAGCAGGGCAGCTACAGGAGAGTTTTCATTCTGGGAAACTATTATTGATCAAATAGCACTGCATAGTTTTGTGCAGACTGTCCGTAGGCTAGAGGTCAGATGTAAACCATGAGCCATCCTCTAATCAGCATTTTCACTCAGGGAAAGGTTTGAATGAGAGCTTGAGGCCTATGCAGTCTTGATGCCACAGATGCAGCTTGTGATACTCTGCCGGCATGAGTAAGATTTTCCAGGTTCAGAGCCAATCTTCTGAAAGACCTGACAAGCCAGTTTTGATTTTCCTATCGAGTTGCTCCAAAAATTTTTTTGAATCATTGCATTAACGATGGCAGATAGAGATGCTTTTAATAATTTCCATCCATCAAAGTTTTAACTTGCTGTCGTATTTTATTACCTTTTATTTAATTTGTAAGAATTTATCTTAAGGATTTAATTGTTAGGCCTCAAGCCTAAAGCTCATATATATACTGAGCCATACATACTGGGTTAATGTCTTAAGTTTAAAGTCACAGTTTACCTTGTCTTACGTTTATATAAACCGCTGCAGACCTAATCCTTGCAGTAGCTGCATGCCAGCTGTAGAAAACTTCCCCCACTCCTCCTTACTGAAGCCAAAGAAGTAGAAGGTGTTCAGCGCTGCAGTACAGGCCAGTCTGTTGCTCTGTATTATTGCTGAAATAAAGGTAATTATTTGTTGAGTTATCTCTTGCCAATATCTTGGTTTATATAAAGCATGCTGTGATACCCCGTGGTATATATGGAAAAGAAACCTAAAGCTGTTACCTGGACCTAGCTACTTAGTCATTTCACAGCTGTACTCACACAGGCACACTTAAATTTTTTTCTGGGTTATGTTTTAATTGCATGCCACCATCAACAGATTTCATGCCTGCTGAGGAAAAAATATTAGGCCGGACACACTCTTTAGTCTGAACCAGTATGGCCATTCTAACCTGTGTTTTATCTTTCTCTGTAAAAGATGAGGCCCAATTCATCCTTCTGGAAATAATGTCCATAACCACACACTGCTGTCCTGTCTCTGCAAGATAAATTGTACTAAGGAGTCTCAGTAAGACTTGGTACTTTATGTAAGTATTTATTTAAGGGACATTATATATCAGAAGATCACCGAATTTATGGCAGTTTGGTAATCAAGTCTGTTTGAATTAACATGATGTTTACTGCAGTAAAGGAAGTTTCTGTGCATTGAACTTTTCAGCAGTCCTATTTCCTACTGTGTGTATTGAGCACAAGAAAGTCTGGCCTCCTATTCTTATCAGGTTACTCCACAAGAAATTTAAAGATTTGCTTGAATTACGTATTTTATTGCTTACACACATACCTGTGCATGGCTAAATCACACTTAAAGTTAGCCCAGTGCCTCAGTTTTTATCCATAATAATGAAAGCTGCATATCCCCGCAGAAACGTGTCCGTTTGCTCTCATTTCTCCATATTTTTCTCAAGGCTTTTGATATTAATTCTCCCAGGAGTGAACACTACAAAGATCTAACATCAGCTTTGATGTAATTTATCATAAACTCAGCCCATAGTTTGTGCAAGAAGCCGCAGACACAGACAGAAAGACTCTATGTCGTTCTTAGATTTCCATGGATACAATATCCTGAGGTATGCTGTAGGACCATCTGATATTTAGGGCTGGTTGCTTAACCTTTGAATTTAGGCATCATGCTGGTACAAAATGCAAAGGCAATAATTACTAGAATTAGAAAAAATAATAGGAGTTTATTAATGAATCATCTTCCCCCTTAAGCTGTACTGTAGCAGGAAATAATCACAATAATAATGAACAGCATTATTACTGGACCACATTATGAACACCAGTGATTTTGTACCAAGCTTTTACTGACAAGGGAATGGTTCATTAACCACAAAGAACACTTCACATTAGGGATTAAGTTTATCTGGCCAATTTAGACATTGTTTAAGTAATTTTTAATTAAAACTGGGATTCTGCATTTTAGATGGTGTACTGGTTCAAAGGAATTATAAGCACAATTACTACAATCAAGTTGTTAGTAAATGTTTTTGTTCCAGATAAAGGTTGGACACTGGTCAATCTGTTAAGCAGCTATTCTGGCCTGCCCTGCAGTTTTCGTTCTAATTAGTGGGGGGGTGGATGGGAAGAGAGAAGGACAAAACCTTCCCATAACACAGAAAGTTTTTTATTTGGCAAGAGGTAAGTAAAGGAAATTCCCTAGCAAGTTGGTTACAGGCAGGGAAAGAATAATTTTGCTCATAACCTTAATATCAAAAACTGATTTTTTTGATCAAACCTGCTGTATGTCACATTATTTGCTGCACTTAATATCCTTTCTGGGATGCAACTGAAGCTGGGGAAAAAAGATCTCCCATATTTCATCCCATTACAGGATAATATAAAATTAATGAAAATTGCCTTTAGGCTGGAGCAGAGCCCTAGCCTGCCAAGCACCAGACAAGCAAGATGCCAGTGCTAAATTTTAAGGAGGATTTGGACTAAAGCCCCAATCAGTGTAATCATTATGTAAGTTCATGGACTCCTACATCTTAATGCCTGCTGAGGATTTATCATAACTAAAGTGTGGGGTCGACACCAGGTTCCACTTAAAATGAGAAGCAAGCATAATCCATTCCCATAAATAAACCAAACTCTACATTAAGATCAGCCATCAGTGTGAAGTACTAATACAAGTTCAGGCAAAACATCAGTGAATTTGCCGTGATTGTTTCTACTCCTTTCAGTCACCCCATAGCCAAACTGGGCTCAAAGTGCCAGCAGGAAACTCATCTGCTTTCCGGGTGGATGCAGTGAGGGAACCTGGCTGAGCTAAAACCTTGTCCCAGGATAGGGGGAGTGGGAGGACATAGGTTGTGGCTGCATGAACTTGGGCTGCAGTTGCCAAGAAATGCTTGTCAAACTATGTCCTTATAAGCTGCAAAAAGATTTAAAAACTTTATAGGAAGAAAGACCTCGGTCTTGAGGCTATCATTAACTCTATGTGGGTGGAGGAGAAAATGATGACCACTGTAAAATTAAAAGATGAGACATCAAAAGGCACTTAAATGTACTTAAATCCATCACCATTCTAAGCAGTACTGAAGCACATGCTTTGAGAGTTTGGTACTCAAGCATATGCTTCAATTTTCAGTCCTGAATAGGAATAGGTTTTCAAACAGAGGTTTTAAAAAGGGAGATTCATGTTGTGGCAAACTTGCTTTTCTTATTAGCAAGGCAAAACTGTTTAGCTCCTTAGCTGCAAAGCTGATTTACACTGAAGGCATCTAAGTCATTTTTTTCTTTTTGAGATTAATTGTGATAAATCTCTTTCAAAGGTGCTAAATAATTAAATGAAACATATTTTTTCGCACCTAAATGGATGTTTCCTTGCATCCTAATGGATTATCAGTGGAGAATTACAATAGACAGAAATGGTTGAAATACACTTGTGAGAAAGTAATAACAAACAGGTAAAGAGAGACCACCGGGACTACACTGGACCAGTTTTTCTTTGATTTCCTCATTTTAATTCACCTATTTTCTTCACACTACTCCCTTTGCTCTGTTCACTAAAGAAATAATTGAGATGTCTTTTGAATATGCTAATGACTCCTGAAGTCATATTTTTGTTGTAATTTATTTCATGTGTGTATTCCTTCACAGGAAATGGCTGTGAGAAGAATTTTTAGAGATCTCTGATGCCAAAAGAAGGGGTGTGTGTGTATGTCTTCATCAGAGAATTGGAGAGAGCGTGAGGGAGAGAAAATTCTGGTGATTCTTTTTTATTCAACATATTTAAAATGCTTGTCCCTCTAGGGAAGGGAGAGGGATAGGCTGTGACACTGTTCCCCTTGGCCATGCTGCACTCCCTGCCTGGTGGTTTGGATGACAGACGGAAAACAGCATGCAGTGCTCGTCTCACCCTGCCATGCTGGCATCTAGCTTCAGTTTTAATATCACAAAAGTTCACACACTCTAAACAGGATTTTTTCTTTCTTGGAGATTTTCAGTGGAGCAAATATATTCAAATATGACCCCTCCAAGATACTCCATAGGCCTTTTCACCTTTCCCATTTGCTCTAATATTAAGAGTTTCTGCAAGCTATTGAATTCTTAATCAAGGACCATAAGGTTGCTCTTAGTGGTAGGACTTCAAGTGTTAGAGCCCTGAGAGCATTAACAGGCCTTAGTGGCCCTGACCAGCCTCACCTGGGGCCTCCCCCCAGCCTGTCCTCTATCTGAGCTCAGCCCAGGGGCCACAGGCCCTCTGGCCTGCCAGTCTGGACCCTCACCTGCAGGCCGAGTTCCTCTTTTGATCTTGGTCTTATTCTGTCACTGTGGGCTTGCCCAGTGATAGCTGGACCTGATCCTAACCCTTAACTGTGGGTTGACTTTCCAGACCTCAGACCTGCCTCATCACCCTGATACTGCATTATGATCTGGACCTGGCCATCTCTGGGGCTGCCCTGCTTGCCTCGCTCGGGTACAGTGGCACTGAGCCCTGGCTGGTGAGATCCTGCCCTGCTGGGGTGGGAGCAGCTCGGCTGCTGGCCCCATCCCTGCGGGAGCAGCTGGCCCTTGCTGCTCCCTAGCATCAAGCACCGCGGTTCTCAGCTCCTAACTGTAAGTCTATCTATTGTTTCTTTTCTACTAGTGGTTTGCTCTTAGTGTTTCTGGAGAGTCCTGCTCTTCTTAAATCTCCTACCTGGTCTCCATCAAATGTTCAGTATTTGCAGTACCCTGGTGGTAGCCTTGGGGGCCAATGTGTACTTAAGTCTGCATCTGTCTCGGCAAAGAAAGCTGTCTTTTATTTCCATTTAGTCTGCATGACACGCAGCAGACCTTGCAACTCTCTTGACTGTTGGTGAGCACAACAAGGTGGTGGGGCGGGGGGGGGTTGAGGCTCTCCAGTGCTAGTTGAGCCGTGAGGTAGGAGTGCGCTGACTCCACTTGGGGGTCACAGGATGAAGCAAGCCCTTCTCACTGGCTCTTCAGAGTGTGTCCCCGCTTGAGTAAGCTGTCTGAAAAGGTGGCATACTTTGGCTGTAGCCTAGCGATCTTGTGCCAGGTTAAAACATAAAGCTGCAAGCAGTTCGTGAGCCTGCAGGAGAAGAGAAGCTGCAGTGCTGAATCTCAAGTGAGTGAGAGCCATGATCTTTGTGCACCAGGGGACTTCGTCTTGGTGTATAGATATTAGAGTGAATGGCAGTTCATTCTGCTGCGGGGGGGGGGGGGGGGGGGGGGGGGGGTTCTTCTGTCCAAAAAGCAAGGAATGACAAGATCCCAAAATTTGGAGATGAAAATTGGTGTCCAGAAATAAGATGTACATGTTTAACAGTGAGGGTAGTAAGTTTCATAAGATAGTAGTAAACAGTTACATGAAGTAGACTAATACACACAAAGCAAGCCATAAATTTAAAAATCATGGTCTGCAGCCCCAAAACAGAGGAGACAGTAGCAAGAAGATGGTGAAAGACAATCCCGAAGTCAGGAGGATGGTATTTTCCACTGGAGCATGAGGAAAAACATAATAAAAAGAGAGACCAAGGTGCCAAGACAGAACCAGATGTTCTGATTTCTTCAAGTCTTTCACTACAGTTTTCAAACTGGCATTGGGGAATGCTGATCAGACGTGTACCTAATTCCCTTTGTCGTCTTCGAAAATTCCCAGGGTTTAAATCCAAAGACTGCAGATTTATCCAAATTAAGAGCCAGAAAGAGAGGAGTGGGGCTTGGAGGAAGAAGCAGGAAACCTTAAAAAGATTGATACTTCTCTGCATTCATCTTCTTCTGTAAGATGAATTAAATTTCTTTTAGTAACTAGCTACTTTTGCAGATTGTTATTTAATAATGTTCTGCAGGGGGGAGGCAGTGGGTGTGGGCAAGAGGTGAGTCATACCTTGCTCAAGAGGGAACCTGCTGTGTTGTTCATAACGTACTGAATTAAGTTCACAAATACTAAAGTTTCTTCCTCTTGTTCCCACACCTTTTCTTTCCCTGGTCTGACAGAAACCCAAATCTATGACAGTATACTTCTTAGTGAATACACCTTAGTATTCACTTGTGTCACTGATTAGGCCTAAATATTAGTCTAATCCTGAGAGATGGTAACATATTCCTTGTTTTTATATAAATAAAAATTATTTATTTACAGTACTGCATATGGTGCTCTGTGTACAGCTGGAGAGGCTGCTTTGTTGGCCACCTCTTGCAGCAGCAGTCCAGATCAGTTGTAAGAGTCTCCATATTAAAGGTGTGAGGGCTCTCACCTGGCTCTTTCTCTAGCAAGGCACATTTTCCTTTGCTATTCACTTCTATTCCACACTGTGAGTTTTCTGCCTTTCAAAGCAATTTATTTTCTCTGTAGTATGCTTTAGAGGGTCCTAGAATAAGAGGAACACCTTGCAACTGTGCTAGAGTGAGACTTTGAATTGCGTTGTTTTATATCGTTACCAGGAACTTTAACTTGAATAAAGTGGATCATCAGGAAGTTAAAGGAGCAGTGAAGGAAACCAAGGAGATTCTGAAGCTATGCTAAGTGAGACTGTTTCTGCCAAATGATAAAAAGTTGGACTGTTTGGAGTTAAAGTCAGAGGACCATGTAATATTCTCTCAGTTCAAGACTGAAAATTGTCTGAAGACATTGAAATCTGGGGAGTGGAAAATAGATTTTTGGGGAGGAGGAGGAAAAATTCTAGTAAACTTCTGGAAGAGGTGTGATTTGTTTCCCTGGTTTAATTACAGTGATTTATAAGCAGATTTAGATGTCATTCGTAAGTAGGTTCAAACTGAAGCTATTTAAGCAAGCAGGAGAGAGTGTTGGTAGCAGGAATGAAGAATCTCTCTTTTGAGACATTGTTGAGAGGCCTTTGTGAATATGAACAATTACAACAAAATAAAAGCTGTAGTCTGGCATGTTTTATTGGGGGTACCTCCAGGCCTTAAGCTTCAGTTTCTCCCTTGTTTTATCTGTGAGCCAGTTGTCCACGCAGAACATGACAGTTAATTATGCCTCTCTGTTTCCCTCTGACAAACAAAGCACAGGTAATGCCAGCAGGGATTAAACTGTTTGCTTTTGGTTTACAAGGAATTACAGAGTGTGTGCAGTAAATTTTTCCCATAAAGGTCTTTCCTTAAGCAGTAGACTGGGGAAATAATATTAGCAGCTAACACTGTGGACGCAGAGCTTGGTTCAACAACCTTTAAATAAAAGGCCAATATGTCTTTCCCTCCAGATGGGCTTCAGTCAGTCTACGTGGGTGCCAACAGCAGATGTGAGCACGTGGTACCCATGCTTCCTGCCAGCCAAGCGCGTGCACAGCCAGGCTTACAGCCCCAGGAGGGTTCATTAGCCAGGTCCAGTGCTGCATTAACCACAACTTAGAGCTTCAAGTTCAGAGTCCATTTACATTTGCCTGGCTCTCAGTGCAGGCAGGACAAGGCACACACTGCAGTGGGACTCTGAATTCAGGACGATTCAGAGATGGACATATTCCCCGTAACTGTCTCTTGCTTGACTTAGCCGATTTCCCTCCTGTCCAAATGCTCTTTTCTTTGTATATAACAAGACCTGTCATGTTCAGAAGTGGTAGGTCTCAGTGAGAAGGCTGAGGACTCAACAAATGGAGCAGAATATTAACCTGTCTGCAGCTGGCTCAAATCTGGCAGACACTAGAAGTGCCATATATAGGTTTGATCTCAAAGTGAATATCTCATCTAAACTCTAAGTCAGGCCAATAGTAAGTTAGTGTACTGTGTTGGCTCTCTTGTAGGCAGCTCTGCTGCTGTTTGTGCAAGGCTAAGGCTGCCTGGGACGCAGGAAATCACTGCTGATTTGGATTTCTTGACAGTTTTAGGAACAGGGTCCTGGAATTAACCTGGCCTGGGTGCTAAGAGCCTCTCCTTCCAAGAAGAGCTGGCTCAATTCCAGCACAAGGCTGTGCTGAACAGGCTCCAGTGTCCTTTCCTACAAGCAAAGCAAAAACTTCTCTGCCCTACATTGGGTCCATGGCAGGAACAGCCCAGGAGAAATGGGGACTAGAGGTGCTGGAGGGAACTTGGTAGAAGTTAAAAGCTCAGAAGCTTAACAAATGATCAAAAGATGGCTTACTTGAAGTGACAAGGTCTAGGAAGAGAGATGAAAGGGGGCTGAAAAAGTGGGGCATGTGGCGGAGTACTTAAATGATAGGCTTGGGCTGTAAAAACTCAAGATAGTTCTGTTTTCAGGCATTTACTGTGATGTGTGGAAGTCCAAAAATCTACTCGACCTTTTTAGGATCAATCACAGAAAAGCCACAAGGAGGAGATGGCAAGGGGGAAGATTGTTAATGCTTCAGATTTTCTGTGGAAAACCAAGCATCAGTGGCCGAAAACATTACATGAACGTTACTGAAGAAAAAAATCCATAAAGGATACACAGATACAGATTCTAGCTCGAGAAGTCTATAATCCAGAGATGCCTGGAGCCTGGGAGAATGCACCAGGCAAAATATCATTGTGTGCTTGCCCTTTTCTTTCACGTTGGCTGTGTACCTACACACTCCGGGGAATTCTTCTCGTGCACGTTCTGTGAATAAAGAGTCTTTAGCTTCAAACTTGTCAACGACTGTTATCAAAAACTTGAATCATTAAGGGGGAGGAAAAAAGAAAAATTCTAAAGCAAGTCTGTCTAAGGTGCAAGTGAGATTGAAAAACTAGTAACAGATTGAAAGGAAAAGGCACTGACACTGCAGGTGTAATATTTAATGGAGCGTTAATTGTGCAGTGGGTGAAAATGAATAGGCAGCACAGAGGTGTTTTTTTGGGTGAGTGGTTGATTACAAGTGTTAAGCTCTACAATTAGCACTAAATATGATCTTAGTTCACTTCTCTGTGCTGTAGTTTGTATTGGGAGTTAGATGGACTTTTTGCAAACTCACATGAAATGCATATTGAAGAGGATAAAAGCCACAGGCTTTGGATTCTACTAGTCTACCTACTACTTACTCTAGGAATGTGTACCACCCCTTAATCTGAAAACCTATTATCTTTATATTGAGTATGAACTGAACTCCTGTTTAATGGCGAGCTGAAGTATTTCAAGCAGAAGGGTAAGAGGTTTTTAACACTCTGATTTTTAACATTGGTCCCTGTCCTAATGAAGACTGACAGACAGGAAAGTCATTTTAGTATTAGAGCAGAGTTTTGACAGCATATGTTAACATATGAACCACAAGGTTCACACCCAAAGATGTCAACCAGTATATTTTATCTCAAATTCTCATTCAGGTTTAGAGCTGAAAAAAATACACTCTTATCTGTCATCAAATTAAGCCCTTTTTAAGCTTACAAAAACTTATTAACAGAGTTCATCTACAGTAATGATCATTAATCCCAGTTATCCGATCAGTAACTTTAGCAAATTCTGGAAATCCATGGAGTGTTTGAAAATCCCATTTTGCAACTATTATCCTGAATGTCTTCTGCTTCTAATTCTTTACTTGTAGTCTGTGGTTAGATGCCTACATGATAAGGCAATGGTGAAACATGGCCATCTATAAACCCCACCAGGATTTGACAAGGTAACTTTTTGGTTTGGAAGTTTCCCTTTCATGCACATCTACAGTTGGATTTGCATAAATACACTGGTGAACAAAATTTCATTGGCATGAGTATTTCTACAAAGCAAATAAAAAAAAAAACAGAGAAAGTATAGTTACAGCAGCCATGTAAGTGGATGGATTAGATAAAGCAGCAAATACCATCAAAAGGAAGTTCTGTAATTTTATTTGGAGCAATGTCTCTGTATACTTTTTTGTCTGATTTTTCACCATGAGTCTGTCTCTTGCAGAATGTAACACTGATTTTGGTATCAAGCTAGGAGGAAAAACAGCTGAAGATACAAGCTGCTTTTGTTTCTTGGACTCATCTGTTAATTTGGAAATAGATACAGCTGTGCATAAATAATATACACATGCATACACAAATATACATGAGTGGCCTGCTACAGAGTTTTTTCTAAATCCCCCCCACACACACTCATGCTCTTTTTGGCTCAGGCAGATTTGTTTTAGGCTTCCCTATGCTCTACACCAACTTTTTTTGAAACAGATTTTGTAACACGTTGGATGTTTGGGTCCTTAATTTCTTTACAACCGATGATAGCTGGCTAAAATTTTTGCCATGCTATTGGCCAGTATGGTAACCCAGATAGATGTGTACATTAATAACAGTAAATCTGGTTGTTAAAAAATAAGGACTAGAGTCAGGCCCTTAAGCTATTCTTTGAAATAATAATTGTTTGGTTGGGGGGTGGGGGATTTGAAGGAGTAGGTCTTACATTTGTGGTATTTGTGTTGTTGCTGTTCAAAGATACTCAAGTATAGTGCAACACCGATTATATTTCTAGGACAATACATTTGTATATTATCATTCAGGAGGAAATGCAAGATTACTTATCTCAGCTACCTAACAAAGCTACTTTAAGTATATGCTGCTTTCTATTGTTACTATGAGCAAACAGTTCTGCTTGTCCGATTTTCTGTTTTCTTATCTGCTAAAATACCAGGATGTTAATGCTCAGTATCACTTGTGAAATATCATCCTGCGCTTTGCAGCCTTTCAAAAAAGTAAGTACTTTAAACTGTTTGCACTTGAACATGTCTGTCCGTTCCTCACAAATTAAGTGAAGCTGATAAAATGGAGTGGAATGGCCATCTATCGAAAATGCAGTCTACTGAAAAGGCCAAAAATTTAAAAGCAGATTCCTGTAATTCACACAAGGTATGAGACGTTAAGAGTTACTGCCTCATTCATGTAACAAAGATTGTGTCAGGAAAACAAAGTAGTACAATATTTATCTATTCTCATGAGAATGTTCATCAAAAGATGAGAAAAAGGCTTTGAAGACCATTCTTATCACACTATTAAGACTTTTTGGCTGTACAATCCCACAGAAGTGGCAGGTTGCTCTACTTTGTAAGCAGCACAACAAAACACAACTTAGAGGGTTAAAAGGAACATATTCATTAGCATTCATTAAGCTCTAGGGTCCCACTGTGTAAAGTGTTGGATAAACCCAGAATCCACAGATGACCTCAGCTTTGAGGGGCTCCCAAATTAGGGTAATACGTAACTGGTAAGACATGATGACACCCCAGCTTACACTACCTATGGGTGTTTCTTGGCTCCTGAATTGAGTGCCTACTCTGCCACGTTCATACTATGTTGGGGACCATCTTATCCCAGTCCTGTGCGACTTGGTTTGCTCTTAAAGGGTGCAAAGGGAGGTGACAGGAAGGGCATCACACATTCCTTCCCATAGCTGTCCTCGTGGGGATGGTTGGAGAGTTGACTACCTCTGTAGGGCAGCTCTGTGGTTCAGGCAGGGCTGCTGAGAAGCTATTCCTTAGCTTGACAGACAGCTGTCTCAGCACACCTGCTCCATCCATGCCCTGGGTTTTTAGATGTCCCACTGAAGTGTTAAGCAGAGCTCTGAACAAGGTAAGCAGCCCTCTTTGTAAGGAGGAAGCTTGGGAAGAGAAGATATCTTAGTCACCTGGTAATAATTACGCTGCCTCAGAATGGAAAGAAACTACTTGCATTTAAAACCACAGACCTGAGCTCCTTTGAACTGGCTGTGTAAATCCCACCCCACCCTTTCTTTGTCCAATCCAACACTTTTGGGGTACTTTCCATCATTTCTAGTGATTCTCTTCTCCAGATTGACCACTGTTACAGGTCTCACTGAAGAGATGACTAGACATTTTTCTTCGAGTTCAGAGATGAAAAGATGCCCTATTTGGCTGCCCACGAGAGTGCACTGCTTGTATTATGGCAATTGCAACATTTCTAGCAGTCATATGGATGACTACCTAATTATTTTTGCATGCCCCAAGGGATAGCATTATTCTTAAAAGAAATCAGCAGTAGGTTTTCTGACCATTAATAGACTTGCCTGGCATATTAAGGTGTTTGGGAGACTGTAACTAACTGTCCCATTCCCCAAAAACAAGTAATTGCTGGAATACTGACCATTCTCTATACTACTGACTCCACTCAGTAGTGCAAACACAGGGTTTATGTGTTTGTACTTCTAACTTCCACTTTGAGAGCTTCTGTAGGATATAGTTTTCATGAGCCTTCCTCTGACTTGCTTTTATACCAAAGAAATAGGCTACAACTCTACCAGTCAGATCTGGATTTGCTGTAAGACAGCCATGATTGCTTAGAACTGGGATACTGACTTGGTTCCTGCAGCAGTGCTCTTCACTGCCTCTGGAACAATGTGTCTAACATACAAAAAGGATCCAGAACACAGCTTAGAGTCAACATTTGCCCTAATAGCCTTCCAGTTTGTTTATGGACTGAATTTTAATGGCTGTAAGGCTTGTATCATCAAATTTGTTTCATTCACCCTTATCTATAAATACTGTTTGGTCCTTCTAAGCAATGGAATCAGTCCTGTGTTTTAAAATGTATTCAAAAAGCCTTTCCACAGGCAATTATTTCAGGTACTTTTTTCTGATATAGGAGAGTTTATAACCATTTTTCTCCCAGTGTACAACAACCTTTTTAATTAGCAATGCATAGTGCATAAAGTAAGTGTTGTTTGATTTGTGGAAAAGACAATCTATCACGACTTTTTTAATTGCCTCTCTGTTATTTATCTCTTGAAATATAATCCATTAATCATCTGTGAGCTATTAATACTAAATATGTATCCATTAAAACAGTGAGGTGAAAAACCAAGGCAAGTATACTTGGAAAAAAATGATTCCTATGTGGGGTAAGGTTCGAAAATAAGGAGATAGTGTGGCATATATTTAAGTATATACTGAAAAAGAAAATTTTCATTATTCTTAGTACACAAACACACATACACAAATACCCAAAAGGAAACAGTGGTCTTTGAATCAGTTTGTCTTGTACAAGGTTCCTCTTGGAACTTCCTTTCTACTAGGGAATACTGTGACTGTGTAACTTGTGGATCAGGTACTATGATACAATGTTTAGGTGTTTAGATGGATTGATCAGTGGAAGCAACTTTTTAATAGGAAACTAAGAAGAGTTTGGATGGACCATAAAGAACAGAAAAGCCACTTCTGTACTTACCCTCAATGCAGCATCATGAGCAACCACAGGACCACAACACTGCCATCATTCCTTGCATAAACATGTTCTTACCTTCCTTTTAACCTTACTCTCCTGTAAAATGAGAGCAACATGTCAGTGCTAATTCTAAAATAAGCAAACTGCACATGTTGAGTTATAACTACCTGCTATGTTTAGACCATTAACACTATTTTATAGTAATATACTAGAATACTGTTGCAAAGTGTGGTTGTTGCATATGTTCCTGATAATATGATCCAGCAAAGATGGCTGAAGTTGCTTTAAATGACTCTTCTAAATTTATCAAATAAAAATTTTAACCAAATTATATTGAAATGTTCCTAATTTGCTATGGTTGAAACATTTTGTTTTGACTTCACTATCAGTTTTCAGGTTATAATCCAACTGTAAAAAGAGGCTGACAAACTTGAATTGAAACAAGTTTTTTCTTTCCAGGAAAAAAAGTTCATAAGCTCAGTTAAGCAAACCTTAATTTCTTTTTTTCAGAAGTCAAATGTTGCTGGTTTCATTTACAGGATATTTTGATATTTTAGATTGGCCTCCTTTCCCTCCTGAATGAAAAGAACTCACTTCTTGGAGGTTTTCATTGGAAGGAGACTTTTTTTTTCCCCCCCAAACAGTTCCAGTAATGTGGAATAACAATCAAAAATTTAATTTAACAGTACTTAGTTTTAAGTGCTTTGTCCTAAGGTATTGTATCTCACTACTTCTGTAGATCAGTAATCCACACAGTACAACACAGGAGGTTTCCCTTTAGGATCTTAAACCTGTCATTCTGCATGTCTCTTAATCAAACTCTTTCCAGACCAAGTATTTCTGTGCATTTGCCGTATCAGTCAATTGTGACTAGAAAGGAAGTTCTTTGAAGAGGATAATGAAAGATTAATATTACAAATGGGAGTCAAAATTGCAGTCATAGAAAGTGTTCTTTGACAGCCTGTAAAATACAGAGACCAACAAGTGGCAACAAAAACATCTTGTTGATGGAGAATATTTTACCTGCTAGTGAGGTATACTCACTGATTGTTTTCTTCCACATTATCCCTGTGTGATTTCAGGATCATCTACCCATTGCACAAGAGATATTTATGTTCCACTTCTACCAATATTCCTAAAGGAAAGGTAATCATATATACAATACGGACAACTGACAGGCCGTGAAGCATCACAAGTTGGCCCACATAGTGATCAAGTATTTAAAAACTTAAAGTATTTTAATTAATGAAATATGCAATGAGGAAGCAAAAAAAGATAAAATAGAACTAACACATATACAGAACTAGCCTAATTCCTATAGTGTTTGACTGCGGTTTATTTTATCTTATTATTTTATGACTGGAAGATTCTTTCATTTAAAAAAAGAAAAAAAAAAGAAAAAAAAAGAGAAACTGATCTAAAAAACACCAGTTGACGAAAAAAGCTGACACAGAGATTTCAGCCATGTACACGTTTCAAAGACTCTCCTTTAAAAATGTATAAAAAGGCATCAAACAAAAGCTATGCAGATAATTCAAAAAGCATGAAACCTAACATCTGAAATCTCACAGTGGAAGGCCATTTCCATCTAAGACTTAATCCTATACTGTTAAAGTCGATGCAAGCCTTGCCCTCAAATTAAAGCAAGGAGGTATGTCCTGTATTAAGTATAATGTAACCTCAATTACACAGTGCACCTATCACTCCATAACTATTTCTTAGAAGAAAAAATTCAGGTGTTACATCACAGTAAAATTTTACCTGTAACTATTAATAATGCCTAGTACTTTTACCAAGCTTTCCACCTTCAAAACAATTTACTAATTAATCTTTATAAACAGAGTTAGTTGAAGGACATGTTATAAATAAAATACATGAGAAGTGCATCCTCTTCTTTCTTGGCATTGCTTGGATGCATCCTGACTCAGGAAAAGGGCATGTTATTCACAAGTATAGTTCAAACAGTGTCTGTTCTTAATGAGGTCTGATTCATAACGTGATTTTTTTTTTTTCATTTCCAGATGGCCAATAGGAATCTCCACTGACTTAGGTCATGTTTAAAAAAAAAACATCCTTTGCTGTTAGTCTAGTTTCCAAGTATACAAAGAGCAATCAACATTTGAGCAGTCCAATCTTGTTTGAAAGCTGTTATTTGAACTTGAAAATTAAGAAATAAAAGCTTGAAGTATCAACAGCTTTCCCAGATTCTCAGAGGGACATGGTGTTTGGTCCTGCATCCCTGATTGTCAGCATAGCTAACAGAAGGTTTTTGTCATCATAAAATAAATCTGAATGGTTTCACCATACTCATATTTCTTATTCTCGTGTTTCATTCTCAGTGAAATTATATATTAAATTGGGAAGTGTCTGGTCCTGAACTTCTGCAGGTGTAAATCTGCTGCCTAATTGAGCATGACCACATTACATCTTTTCCAACATGATTTTCTTTGTCTACAAGGTGATAACAGATGCTTAAAGGATATTAATGTGTTAGCAAACATGATTTAAATCCTTTTCGTTCCTCTAGTCTGGAGAAGAGCAGCAGCAGGATCAATAAAGACAGTAGTCTTTTTAGCATTGTCACTTACCCGATACGGTTTGGCAGTGATTCATCATTCAGATTTGCACTAGGAACTAAGGAGGCATAAGTACAGGCAGGTAAAATATTTCCAACTTACTGTTTATTCATCCAAAAGGGAGCATCAATAAAAAATACAGAGGAGATGACAACAGTCAAAAAAAAAAAAAAAAAAGGTGTTAGCTCTTTCTCTAAATGTATTTTGTGACCAAGAAAATTCCTGGAAATAAATTTAAAAATCATTTACCCATGTATTCTCCCACATAATATTTTGCCATTTCATTTCCCATTCTTTGTTCAGCCACCAAACCTAGTCAAATGTAGTGATGTGCACAGCCTCTACAAAAGGCAGCTCCGTAGTGCCTTGTGCTCCCACGCCGCAGATGTGATGTGGCAAGGAGCTCCCCAGCTCTGCCATGTCCCCCTCCCCTTTCCTAGAAGAGATGCAGGCAGAGAATTCCTGCAATCCTGAAGGCGGAGCCAGAAAAGTTTGTGCTTCTGTTTGGGAAAGGACACCTGGGGGTATCCAGAGTCCCCATCTGGTCTCCAGGTGGTTCTTCTGTTAACTGTCCTCAATAAAACTGGAGATAAACATTCTCTCTTGTAGCTAGTTTACATTTTTGGTTCATGTAAGCAGTTCCTTCCTTGGATACCTTTTGCACCTCCATCTGCTTCCCAAACCTAGCTATACAGCAACTAGTCTGAAAAAGACCATATTGCTGTTGTTCCTTAAAACTGCAGAGAGTAAAGAGTATGGAACCCCCCCCCCCCACACACACACACACATAAATACTGGTTTGTCACGTTTTGTTTGATCTGGTTCCTGAAGGGAAAACTATCAAAAAAGTACAGCTGCATCTTACTCTCCACCACAGTAATGCTTCTAGTACAAAAGGTCACTTGCATATTGGTTTCATTCTTTGATATCAAGAAACAGCTATGTTTGAATTCAGCTCCTCAGAAAACAGCTGATTTGCACAAAAAAATGCACATCCATCATAGAAAACTGCAAGTATGACCAGAGGCACAGGGGCTTGGACATGCCTGTACAGGAAAGAGATAATGGTTCTCTCACTCAGTTACTTCACAGTTCACTGAAAAAGAATAGGGTGCTCTGGTGTAGCTTGGTGCTTCCTCACACTGTTTTTAAGAGCAAAAGGAAAATTTGGTAACTATCTGCTTTCCAGTCAGATGACAGATGAGTGCTAAGACAACTACTTCAGGGCCAGACCACTGCCCTCTTCCCATTACCCCCCCTGGCCCCTGCCCCGAGTTTACCTTCTGGGAACCCATGAATCCAAGGCTGGAGGTGGGTTGAATGTGGTTATAGGATAGACCACTCATTCAACGTTCATGTGTGTTGTACAGTCTGTGGGAAGGAGACCACACTTTTTGTGTGTTTGTGTAGTCTAACAGGCTCATTGGTGCAACGGCACTTCAACCTGGGAGGGAGGGAGGCCTCGGGAAGACCGTGCAGCCCAGTGCCATTAGCTGCTGAACCACCTTCTCACTTCCGAGCAGAACAAGGGGAGGAACAACTGCCCAAGCTGCCAGGAAAAAAAGTACATCAATGGTGGGATGCTGATTTCCACTAGATAAGGATACGGTCAAGCCACTTAGTTCTGCTCTGAAGGACAAGACCTTGTAACTATTGGTCATGGACAATATTTCTAAAACAAAATGGGATGTTACTACAAAAAAAAAAAAAGCTAAAACACATAGAAAACCATTTTGATAATTAAAAAAAAATTTAGGCCCAGAAATATTTTTGACACGTTCACAACCCCTTTTTCCCTCATTGTGGTCTCTACTGACCAGCCACACAACATCTGGCTGCAAACAACTGTCTGGCAGTTAATTGAACAATAAATTAGACCCGTAACTTATACTGCCAAGGTGTCTTTGTCCTCTAAAACAGATGAGAGCAAATTCAGTGTCATCTCCCCTTTGAGATCCTTTGAACATTGCCCCATCGGATCATGCTAAATGAGTTTTAGCTACAAAGCTTCATTATTGTTTGAAAATAACTTCCAAGACAAGCATGCTTCTTGAAGTACAGTTCAGAGATATATAATTATAATGTAAGTTAATTCTCTCCTTATCTTGCAAAAAAAAAAAAAATCACTTTTCTGAAACAGAGTATCCATGTTCTGAGGACTACTGTGTTTAGTGGATGAGAAAACAAATCTCCTCAAGAAAAAGCTGTCTCTCTGACTTAATATACATAATCAATAACCTTGCAAAGCATTCAGGCTACATATGCACTCAAGAGTTTGATTTAAAAAGACAAAAAAAACCCACACACATCCAGGTCTCTTTCAGGATAAATCCCCGTTGTCAGCTACACTAAAACAGTATTTCCAGCTCTTGTTTTCATAACATTAGTCCTACATGACAGTTTTGTGTCATCTGACAACCCTAATCCATCTCAAGGTTAAAATCTATTTTGTATTTCAAATCTCCCAAATCTCTGACCACTTAGTTTAAGTAGGATTAGAATAAGCATCAGAAACCACAGAGAAGCAACGAAAGTCAAGTTTAAGCTTTGATCTGCTCATGTAGACATTTGCTACAGACATCCAGCAAAACAGTATGCATCAGAGCAGAGCAGGACAGGAAAGCACAGGCCACGGATCAAACCTCTGCGATGAATTTGAGTTGGTGGAAAAATTACTGGATACATTGTGTGCTTCATTAAGAAAGATAGGATAAAAATACCAATACCATGAAAACTGTTCTTATCTGTCAAGCAGAAAGCATATTTTGTTTCGACATAGTTGCTGCTGGTTCACTGAATAGACTAGAATCACTCTTGGAAATGTTCTTGATGGTACTGGAGTCCATACCAAAATTATTCTAAGCCTTATACACATACTAACATGAATTTAAGTGAGAACTATTTGTTCACTAATAAATGGAGATAGCATCTTTAACAATTAACACTATTACCAAATAATTAAGAGTTGTGTAAGTTATGTCTACTGCATACCAAAACCAGAGGGCCCAATCCTGCATTTCTGATGCAGAGTTGCTGTAAGATTAATAAAATGATTTAATGGCACTGCTAAAATTCTCTTTCAACTTGCTGGACTTAGATCTTATTAATAGGACAACTTTTATAATTCTGTGCTCATGTAGGTACTCTAAAAGGAGCCTAGTCCACTGACAGCCCAAGAAAATAACTTCTTCCCATCTACAGTGAGCCAAATGGAAAAAATAAATAAAATACTGAAAAATTGAAGCTTTTAATTAGAACTTACTATGTACTTATTTTATATAATCAAATTTTAATAGTAATTTATCATTTACACATTTTAACAGTCTTTCAAATAGAAATTTTCCATCGAACAAGGAATGCTGCTATTAATTTCATATTCAGAATCACAATGGTATATATATTCTGAGCATGAGCCTTTGCAAAACATCTTACAGAATACTGTCTTGTTGCCTGATGCTAGAACAGTGAGCATTTCTTTTTGTTCTGAAAAAAACGGTTTCTGCATTTATTATTCTTCTATATGTTTTTTTACACCTTCAGAATAATGGTGTCATATTTCTTGTTCCTTGAGCTAACTAATGTTCTTCACCTCTTTGGGTTTTGGCTGCTGCATTAATGTTGAGCATTCTGGTTTCTGAGTTTCAGGACAACAATCATGTCACAGGACAAAAAACTGTCTTCTTCTGGTATTCCCAGAGTCTTCCCAGTGTGCTACCCTGCAGTAAAGTCACACTGAAGGTCACCTCAGAAACCAGGGCCCCAGCAACGGAGCTGACTCTGCCTGTGCCACCTGGGAACTTGCCTACCCACAGAGCAGTAACTGGTCCTTTGAAATCATCACACTAACCTCCATAAGGCTGTTCATTATTTTGAAAGTTTTAGTTCCATTGGGAATGCTTAGAAAGAGGACAAAGTAGGAAACTGTGAGGGATGGGATTCTGCAATACAATGAAGAGAGATTATTTTTCTTAATAAAAAGGGCTTTTCCCAGTCTTGCAAGTCCAAAGCACTCAGCTCTTTCAGTACTGAAAATCCACTTTTTTTAAAGCTTATATGCAGTAAGATGCTCAGCTGATGCTCCCTGTTTCTGTTCCTCTCAAACATATGGTAATGTGTCCCACAATGTGATCTTATATGAAAATCTTCTTTGCTCTACAGCTTTTAGCTGACTTTTAAGGGTGAAGGCTAGATCTACTCAGATCTAGTTTAATTCAAAAACCCATGTGCACTACAACAAACAACTCCTCTTTCTACTGCCACGTCAAAAACAAAACCACTGTTTTTATATAATTTTTTTAAATTGCTGTGAATCATGGAGTTTAGGTCCAAACATTCCCTTTCATTCCAACAGCTGTTTCTAAAACAATCTATTCCACACTGGGGACAAATCAGGGAATTTTAAAGGGGAAGTACTACTGGCTCAAATGTTGTTTTGCTTTGGCATGCTAGGAATTCAAATGTGGGTTTTGCACACCAAATAAAAAGATTCTAACCACCAGGTTACTGCTTTTCTCAGGCTCTCCTAATGGAGGATTCCTCTCTGTATAACTAATTAAATAGCTAGCAAGAGAAAAACAGGGAGAAAGACAGTAGTCTGATGATCTTCCATTTAATTAGGGTGCTGGGGGACTGGGGAGGGTTGCTATTCATTAAATTTTAATGAATAACATTCAAGATTATATGGGTCCAAATTCTGCTCTCAATGGCTCTGGTGTAAAGCCAGATTAATAAAATGAAATAGTTTATGCCAGTATAACACTTCATGTCACTGTGAGAAGAACCTGAAGAAAAAAATAATTCTCCAAAAATAGCCAGGAGGGAAATATTTTCCATGCCTGTTTTCACTCTTCAGTGTGTATTGTTCATACATTAATCTGTGTGGTTTTCTGTTCAGTCTGGCAAATCAGTATGTCTGAATCTCCCAATAAAACTTGTTTCTGCAGCCATCCTACTAATTTAGCAAGACAAAACACATGCTGCAAATTCTCCTTTTCTTCCACACTCAGGGGGAAGGACATGCAGTAAGTGATACCCAATTTGAATGAAAAAAACATTTACCTATGGATAATGTCTGAACTAGAGGTTGGGAGGGAGAAAAAGAATTTCTTTTTAGATTGCTACCTGAAAGACAGTCTCAGAATTACTACCGGAAGAAACCTATAAAGGTCTGCTGATTCTCGGAGAGCCTCATTTCCTCGCTGGGGCTTTTACTAGTCTAAAAGTTAAGCAGTGTGAATATCCCATTTTCTGTCAGCCTTGTATTGCCAGCCTTCAAGTTTTAATCTAATTTTCTTTGCCTCATTCTATTTTTACTGCTTGGCTGAAATTACAGAAGCACCAACCTGGAATGTATCCAACAGCCATTGCTTATCATGGATAATAAAAACTGACCCACAGCCAACAAGATAATGAAGCAATAGTATCTTGACAACGGAACCTCTTCCGTATTGGCTTTGATAATCCCGTTTCCCTCTCCCTTTCAATCCAATGAGGATGTTGCTGCAAAAATATCTACTGCATGGACCAATCACCTCAGTCATGGTACCTCATGTTTATGATCCCTCTATCCATTTCACATACCAAAAATCTCTCCATATTCACTTCCAAAGCCTATCCTCGCTGTTCCTTTATTCCTTTTCCACATCAATATTCCATGAAGCTATTGACACCCTGTACTTACAAGCTTCTATTAATGCTGACCTTGACATCCAGCATGCGTTTTCTTCCTTGCACAGGACAAGTTCCTCAGGTCATTCCTGCATTGCCTTGAGGCATATGCATTCTTGATAAACCTTTAAATTTCAAAAACTCTACCTATGCCGTGTCTTAAAACCCACTTAACATTAGCTACAAATTTGCTTTTGCTGTGACTTACCATAATAGTTTCACCATCGCGTTCAGTTACTGCCTTCCTGTTGACACTCTCATTGTATGCACATAAGGGGCAAACAGCAATTTTTGCTTGCATGAATAACGTCTTGCAAAAAGGTCCTGGACCACAGGCTGGGCAAATTCGGGATGTAAGTTATTTCTCTTTCTACATAGTTTGAAGGCAGTTACGGGTATGCAGTAAAATTAAGAAACAAGATCTTACTTTGCTTGGCCATACAACTGCTTTGTACTTTACATGGTGCATAGGAGGATCTGTATTTCCATGCTCCAAGACTGTCCAAGAAGACAACACAGCTGGACTGTATACAATCCAACACTGCTCTAAAGTCAACGGCAAGTCTCTCCTGGACACCTCTGAAAGCAAGATTTCACCCACAGAGAAGAGAGAACAGGTTTTGGGACGTTTCTTTGCATTTCTTCATTCTGAAATAGCTGGGCTGGAAATAGAAAAGACAGACTAAACCCATTAAGCGTACTGAGGAAGATTCATGGTGTCTAGATACTTTCTACCCATTATTATGCTGGCAGTTTCAAAGAGGTGTCAATTTTCTTTGCCAAAATACAGGACTAAAACTACAAATCCTGTTTTGGATTCATGAGAAAAGAAACTATTTATTTGTGATTCATGACAAAAATATACCTTATGTACGAGTATAAAAGTAGCCAGTTTTGTGTTGCATATAAAATAGCCTTATAAACATCTCTTACATTAAATGGCTTATGTTCGCATGCTTTATATGCAGGATAAGCCCTGGGCTTGAAGTGTGTTTATTATTTAAAGGCTTGTTTTGATATATCAAGGTCTCTCCCATTCCTCCTGATCATCCTTTCCTTTGAAAGTTCACTACCTGATTGAAATTGGAATTTCCATCCACTGCATCAAAAAAGCAATGATCTGTTCTGAAAGGTTCTGTATTTAATGGCACTGTGTGTGACGGGAGCAGGGAGGGGAGAGGAGGGTTTTCTTCCCAATCTCCCTGGTCAACTTATTCTGTGTAATAATACCGTATTACAAATGGCTGAACTAACCTAACCTTGGTGTTCCTCTAATAAATAGAATTCAAGCCGAAGTAATAAATGGGCTGTATATTAAAGACAGAATGAGAAGCCCAGAGGGGAAGCCAATGCACCCAGTAAGGTCAAATGCTTTTATCTCATCGATATAGTTCTTCGCTACACAAACTTTCTACCACAGGAGAAGACAAGAAAATCTGAATATTAACTTACATTTTATGCATGGGATATTTACAGATTAGTACCTTTCTTGGTATGAGCTCTTATACATGGTGGGGATGCTTCATTCTGACTTCTCTTTTTACTAGCATTAATTTATGCATTTTAGCAACTCATATACCATAGGAGCTCCTTCAACACTGATAAAAAATTATTTTGTTTTCTTTTTCTCCTGGGAATTCTCGAAATCCAAAAACAAACCCTGTTTTAAGTTTTATTTTCACTGTAAATCACCGGGCAGCCACTGAACTCCATGGAGTTTGGTTTATTTGCAGCAAGTAAGGATCCGTCTCTCCCCTTCGTGAATTTACAGCCCTTACCTTCAAGTAGCTTACTGTTACTAAAAGTTTGACAAAAATACTGGGGAGACAAATCAAGCTCACCATCTAGGCTCCCTGGAACAGTGGAATTTTCTAGAATTCAGGTAAACCTCCTCGAGAAAGCGACAAACAGTACTGGTGCCAGCCTTAACAGTGGAATTTGTTTACATTACAGCTACAAAGCAAGTCCAAAATTCACCACCAGCTTTCTAAAGGGAAGGTGCTTTTTTGATCTTCTGTCGCATAAAAACAGAGCAACATATGGGTTTAGATACACTTCCTTTATATATACACAGCATTGGTGAGGCCCCAGTTGGACTACTGTGCCCATTTTTGGTGCCCCCAATTCAAAACAGAATTGGAGATACTGCAGAGGGGCTAGCAGAGAGCGAGCGAGGTGGCGGAGCAAAGCCCATATGACCTACACAGAGAGAAAGGGCTTGACCACCTGGCAAAGTGAAGGCTGGGAGGCAATCTGCTAGCAATCTGCAGCTACTCAAAAGGTGGTTACAAGGATGATGGAGCCAAACTGTGCTACCTAATGCCACACAATAGAACAAGGGACAAACTGTGGTTTGGGAGCTTCAGGCTGGAGATCAGGAAAAAAACATTTCCCCTGGAAAACCAGTGCATCACTGGACCAGGGTGTCCAGACAGGCTGTATGTAGCATCTCCGTTCTTGGAGATAGACAAAACAATGACTCAGTTTTGGCAACAGTCCCGCTCCACGAGGGAGGCTGGACTAGATGACCTCCGAACAGGTAATTCATCAGGTTTCTATCCCTGGGGAGAAGTTAAAAGAACCATCAACCAAGGAAGATATTAGACATGTTGTTTACCACACTTCAGGAAGACATTTAAATAAAGCGGTGATGAGGATAGGCTAGGACAGAAAATTAGAGGGTTGTCTTCGTGACTGTCCAACCTGGATGCTAGAATACACACATGTACAAATAGCAGGTGCAAACAACGTAGCGCAGATTTTATATAGCCTGATCATGAGCAACTGTTAGCATTTGTGTCTGCATTTGTCTCTGACATTCTCATCTGCTTCCTAGATCTGCGGGTCAAATTGTATGCAAACATAATTTGAGGACCCTGTTTAACCTTTTCACTTAAACAGTGAGTAAATACACATCCAGGAAAAATTGGTACATGCTCAAACTAAGGCTACGATGAAGACACTTCAAAATGGAAGTGTTTCAGCTTATTCCATGTACGAAGATCCAGCTAAAGGGTCTTCATTGCTGATAAATTAGGTTGATTGTCACAATAGCCTACAGATTAGAAGATGACAGCTTGCTGAATTCACTGTATTACATTCTTCTGACTTCTTTGGTTTTGTTTATAGGCTTTGATGACATCAGCAGGTATTTTCTGACCCAGCAGATTTTGTGCTTTACAACTGAAAATTTAACTTGAATGTAACCCTGTGATTGGTTCATTGGTCTGCCTCTAAGATATTCACTGCATTTCATTTGTTTGTAGAAAGGGGATTTGGCAGCCTGACATCTGAAATACACAACAAATGCCTGACCCAGGATAGCTGGGTCTGCAGGAGCACTGCTTTTGGTGCAGAATACTTAACAAAAGCCTTTTATCTAAGAATTCCACCGTTTTCATATCAGACGAGATTTCCTTTATTATTATCCCATAAACCATCATGAACCATTGTTATAGAAACAACATCAAAAAAAGGTAAGAGGTGGGCCTAGCCTTGACTAGTATATCCAGCAATGAAAGGTTTTGACATTGTGATTTGGCAAGACATCTTTCCCACTGAAATATGCTGACATGAACAAAAAATACTCTCAAGCTTCTCTGCACAGTCAAGTCTGTGTTGCTAATATCAAAGAATTTAGCTAAGGTCCTTTAAACTCTCTCCTCTGATGCTTTTGCCATCAAATTCATAGTGATTCCATATTAAAAAGTCATTAAATCTCAAGAACTGTGATTTCCAGTTTCGACTTTAAATCTCATTACAATTCTTCCCTAAGATCTTTGGCTAAGGTGAAGTCCTGCCTTGGCTCAACAGTACCTATTCTAAGAGGCCATCTCTGCTCCAGAGACACTGCAATCATACAAGACAAACAAAACCACAGGACGGAAAACATAAGCTCAGGGATGTGAAAAGACCTCATCATTGTCAGAGTGGGTCATAAAGCTAGCCATGTCCCTATCCATTAAACTACACTTCATCCATTGTGTAGTAGCATTTACCCAAGAAATATAAGAGAAGTGATATAGAAAGCTGCAACAAAAGGGACAGAGGATAAACCACAGGGAGGCAAGTGAAAAAGGACACCAATCAGGTCAAGTGTAACAATGTTTTGAAGGGTAATCACAGAAGGAAAGGAGATTGTTAATTGCTGCTTCAAATTCTATGGTAGTTCTTAAAACACTGTACAGTTCTTTACCTCATTCCTGTAACCTAGTATATTGCTTGTTTGTTTAATGACACCAGACATGTACTTCAGAAAACTGCACACCAAGGATCTGATTTATTGTCTAGGATTCTATCTGCAGGAAAAAACAATACCACAGCAGTATTTGACAGGTACATATCAATTCGACTCCTAAGGGGTGCATTTTCAGTCAATTGTGCAAAGAATTAGGCATGGAGTCACCTACAACTTATTTATTTAAATCTGTGAGCATTTGCTGTTCCTGCACAGGAAATGAAACTACAAGCAAGGCTGACTGGATTCAAGTACACTGCAAGCACAACTTTGTCATCCTGACCTACCCAAAGCCCTGTCATTTCAATCTAGCACTACCACCAAACAAGTTAATTTCTACTCATGTTTATCTTGGCTCTGCCAGTCCCAAGCCACTGATAAAAATGGAAGATGCAAAACTCAGAGGATTCAGCAACTGACTGACCATAAGGCTTTTGTCCAAGACTTTTCTGCATCAGCACACGGGATACAAACGTAGTTCATTCAGAAATCAGTTAAAAGGATAAGCTAATTGACTAAAACTGCTGTAGTACTGGCCCACTAGTTGGCAGAAACAGAAAAGAGAAAAAGTGAAAACAGGACTAATTATTGCATTGTTAGAGTTGATTGGGAAAACAAAGTTTCAAGAAAATGTAAATCTGTCATAACCATCTGCTCCTCCAGGTCCTACTACTTTATACACATCAATGCATGAATACTTAAAACACCCATGTAATTCATGTAACTATTTATTACTTTTTTTTATAGAGGCACAGCTTTATGTTGGCCATTTGCATAAACATGAATCTAATGCTGTGGAAGCATCTCAGGGTCAGAATTTTAGGTGGACAAATCTCATTTACTCTCTGTGGCACCTGAGTTTCCAAATTGAAGCTCAGCAGCACAGAGAACAACTGCATGGTAGGTAGGACTTCTAAAATGATCCTTGATCATTTATTGGCAGAGAGGCATGCTGATAAAAGTGATATTCCCAGAGAAGAAAAAATGTAGAGTCTAGGGATTCCAGCTGAGATGGAGGAATCTGACCCAATATATTACAGTGTATGAGGCAGATAGCTCTTTCTTCATCAGAGAAGGTGTCGGGCAATGAGTGAACCATGCATTCACAGAGAACTCCAGCATGAAATATTAGGCAATAATGCACTCTGCATAAATTGCAAGAAGAAATGCTAATAGATAAGGCATCAAATTAAGTCAGAAGATCTAGGTTCTAATACCAGACCCATCTCCCACAACCATTTATGACACTTTGGGCAAATTACCTGTACTGCTTATGGCTTTGTTTCCTCTCTCTTCTTTAGTGTGCCTCTTCTATCTAGACACAAAGTATGTTTATGTACAGACTGCCTCTTATGTGCTCACACAATGCGTAAAACAATGAGGGCCACATTCTCAGTGGAAGCTTTAGACAGTACCATAATAGAACTGATTAACAGTAATGAGATCTATAGGCTACTGTACATGCTGCTTTTTAAAGATATCCAAGCTGGGCCAGAGCTGTGAGATTCATAATGCACACAGTGAATCATACAACATTCTCCAAGCTTAAATTGCTATAACATAAGCTGAACAAGAAAAGTTTGCATAGCTAGTAGGTAGGGAATTCGCCAGCATCAAAGCACACTGGTAAAATCCTAACAACTTGGAGCCCTAAAGTGACAATAACTGGACAAATTTACTCCTTGGGGGTGGAATACAGAGGACAGAAGCCATAATTTTGTGCTTTGTTTACACAATAGTTTGATTCTACAAAAATAAAAGCAAATAATATTTGTAATAATTTCTGCAATAATATTAACATATTAATGGCATGCATATTTTCAGTCTAGTGTAAATGGGGATCAGATTTGTTCATCTGATTTTTTTTTTTAAATGAAGAAAAATATGTCAAGCCTCTCTCTGGGGAATGGCATCATTTTATCTGAATTAGTTAATCACCCTCCAACCTTCAGTTGCAGTATGCCTATTCCTACATGGCTTTTCTAGATCTTCAGTGCAGTTAGGCAGAACTAAACTTGGCTAATTGCCTGCCAGTTTTCTTGCAACCGGGTAAGGGGACTGAATGCCTCAAATCCTGGCCTTTCTTCCAGTTTATCATACATTAACCAGCATAAAGCAGAGAATAATTGTTGATAATAGTTTAGTTGCTACAGTGAAGAGGAAGGGAAAGCTGCTCAGGGGGAAAGGAATTAGTTCCTGTGGAGACACATTAGTCTTTCACCTGTTCTCTAGCTCAAAGAAGTGCAGAGGTCTTTGCTTTGGTCAGATGGATCCCAGTAATACCAAGTATGGAAACAGAGAAAAATGATTCCTGGTTAGCATGCTTCTGCTTCTCATTGCATTTTTATTATTAAATAGGAAAAAACTTCAGCAAACCTGATATGCAAACACTGCCAATCTCACTGCCACAATTGTGACAGTTCCCTACGCATGTGCTAACTGCCAAAATAGCGAATGCAGCAGATGCTAAGCCTGGCATATTTTTGCATTAAGTAAAAAAAGTCATAAATGAACCTGGTTCCCACTAGGGCTTTTTTAATGACTACTTTATGCAAAGATGATAAATTGGACACATTCCTCGACCCAGTTTCATCCACTGGGTTATATGCTTTCCTTTTTTAAATTAATAACAATGGATACAACTGCGGTGTTTGGGTGTGTGCTTATCAGTGGATGAAAATGTTGCCTTTTTTACTGCATAAGGAATTTAAGATTTTTTGCATTCTATGGGCAGCTATTACCTGTGTTGCACTTAGAATATTACAGTCATTGTCTTTTTTCTCATCTTCCCTTCTCTCTTTATGATGAATATGTTTGGAGGTGCTAGATGATTTTATTTTCTTTCAGAAAAAGATGTTGTCCTCCTCCTGCTTCTCAATTCCTCTTGGCCAGCCTTCAGTGTTCCCACAACAGAACAATAATGGTAAAACTTCTTTACGAGCAACCTTCTGATCTCCTTGTCATTATCCATTTGAATTGCAGTCACTGCTAGACTTCTTAATTGATACTACAGGACTTTCTTCTCTTGGGAATAGAGAGGGTTATTTTTCTGATAAGCCTCTAACAAGAAAATATCCTTTACTCTTTATAACTTGTATAGTTTTTAAAAAAGTTCACCTGCTCAAAAATGATGCTCAATAGCTGTAAATTGTGAAAAGTAGTTTTTTTAATTAACATGGTCAAGAACCTGGTGTCTTGCTAGAAAGGAGTATGGTGCCACCTGTGAAACTGTCATTCTGGTGACAAAGATACTCAAACCAATACATTTAGAATCTTTCTTCTTAAGTCTGTGTTCTTGCTTTCCAGACTAGCTTGAAAAGATGTTGCACTCCAGAGCTGTTTCACTGTCAGATTACTGTTCAGTTCTGAATCTCAAGTTTGCTTTTAATATAGTGGAGCATTTGCTCACTTGTTCAAGAGATGTTCTGCAAACACAAGGATTTCTTATTTTTCATGTCTTTTATTCTCTATACTGCATTCCCAGTACTGGGTATTTTATCCTCAGTACCACATAACCTTCCTTCCTACTCACCACGTACACACACACAGGCTTCACTTACAAACTGCACTCAGCTTTTCCCCATTGCCTCCATCTAATGGATGGACTTGAGCCACCAGGGGCATCAACAGATTTCAACCCACACGTGAGTTGAGGGATGGGAATCAAACAGGGCAGCTAGCTGTTGAATTTGCCCTGCAGCCCTTCTTCATGCAAAGTCTCTAATCTGGGTCTCTGTCACCCCATTATCTTCATCATTACCTGTGAGAGCTAGACTCCAGCCCTTTTGTCAAACTTTTCATTGGAACTGATCAGTTGAGAAACACGGCTAAAATACAATGAAATGACAAATACATATAGGAGGTGACCTGAAACAATGCAGGAAAAGTGGGCTGGGACTGAAGTACTGAGGTATATTGTCTAATCTATTTTTAAAAGGACCAGACAAAAGAAATTCCATAGCAGCCTTTAGTACTCTTCTGCTCTTATGAGTTTTTGAATACTTTTTCCCCTAATAAATTGTCTTTGCTGCAAATTAAGGTGGTTTCTTAAGTCCTCCTACACTGTATTAATCAAATTGGAAACTAGAATAAATAAAACACTCGATTTTGGCTACTGCCTGTTTACACCCTTGAAGAAGTTACCCACTATCAGCAGCTCTTTAGAATCTCTAGAGTTGATGGATTTTTTAAACTGATGCAGATTTGCAATCTCTTTTATCACTACTTTATCCAGCAGTGGCTGTGCAGTTTGGGAAGAGGGGAAAATAAAGTACTCCAGTCATCTAATGGGAAAACCAAAAATTCAGCAATGGAAAGCTTTCCTCTTTTGAGAGAATGTTCTGAAAACTCTATTCTACAATGTAATCAGTTTAGTATGAAGCAACATTTGTTTGGAGAGAGAGTATTTTTCATTAGACGAACTGATAGAAACTGAAAAAGAGCAATTTTGGGGAAGACAAGCTCATGAAAACAGTCTGTTTTGTACAATCTAACCTCTGTTAAGGTTCAGAGATTAGAATTCATAAAGTTTGTTTTGCTTTCACTTCCAATCACATTAGATAGACTTATTTAATTGTTTCTCTAATTGCTACATGACTCTACCGCTCACATAAATAACACACGCAGGCCGAACACTCAGAAATTAAGCCTTGAATAATCATACCAGGTATGGTCTTGCTGCTGACACTTCTACTGGACTAACATGACCTTCTCTTGAACAGCCCTACAGGGGAAAAAAAGAAACACATCAGTAATGTATTTTGTTGGATTAACATGACAAACCGACTAATGCGCTCTACCCCTTCTGTGCCATTCCAATGACACTGAAGAGCTTTAAAAATGGTTTCAATGGCATTATTAAAATGCTGTTGAGCAACCAGTATGCACCAGCAAATCCAGCCTTTCAACTATAATAGTTTGAGATCTAATGAGATTTAACAGTTTTGTTTAAATGCAAGATGAACATAAGGTTCAGCTCTGTAGCTGTTATTCAGAAAAATCTGTTTCCACTTTTTCTGTTCAAGTGAAAAGTGCAGGAACAGACCATAAGGAGTCATAAATCATAAACAAATGCATTTTTGTGCACTTCAGGTTTCTGCTGATCCACATTTATTGGCCCTTGTTTCATAACAAAGCAAAAAAATAACACAGGATTGTAGAGGGATGATGGGACAAAGATAGACATTCTTCCACAAGATACAGTATCTTATGATACATGTGATCCCTATCTGGGTACATATGCAAGTTACCACAAAGTAAGGTAGGCAAGTTACCACAACATATTGTAGGGCATGAATTTACAAACTATATTTAATCTGTAAAAGCTACAACACATCCTAACTTGTTCTGAAGTCTCCTTTGGCTTTGCAGGACAGATTAAGGGTAGCTTCATATATTAACCACATTGCCTTCTCTCTTAAGATTCCTTCTTTACAATGAGTGAACAAAGTGTAAACAACATTTTTTTTAAAACCACTGTTAGTGCAACACGTGTACAATTAGCAACTTTTTAATAAACATATAAAAGGGTATTCATAAAGGTTCATGAAAATGATGAGTCCAATACATTTAATATTTTCCCCTTTCTCTGCAATAAAACATCTTAGTATGAGTAGGGAAAGAATGATAAACTGAAAGGCTCTGCATCTCAGTCTTTCATTTAAATTATGCAAGAATAAAAATCAGTTTCTGGTGCTTTTATTTCTCACTGTAACAGAGCTCAAGTATTTCATAAGCCAATACAAAACAATGGATTTTGCGATCACTTCAGAATAATCATGATGCTGTTGCTTCTTCTGTAACTTTAAAAAAAAGACAAAAAACCTGAATGGTCTTTTAAGCGGTTTACAAAGCCCAAATTCTCTCTGCAGCAAGCACTGCTTAACTGCATGCCAAACTGAGAAGTATTTTTCCATTGCTCATCAATTTCTTTCTCTAGCTCAGTTAAAACATCAGCACTAAACATGAGCTTGAAGGGAATGAAAGACATTGTTGAGTAAGAAGGTAATTTAAAAAAAATCCATATACCAGGTCTTTCCATCATTCTCCTGGAGGGTAATTGGGGCTGATCTTAGGTGGTTAGGAGCTATGCTATTCTGTTCTCTGTAGGTATTGCATATAAAGTCATTACATTCATCTTTGCACCCTAGAAGCCCATTCACTATTTCTCATGCTACCTATCTGCAGAAAAGACAGGCATCCTAGGTAAGATACAAATTATCTGTTTATTGATCTACAAATTTCTGGGAGAATCGGTCCTTCCAGCTTATTATCAACATTTTAATGCCAATTTGCTTGCCCATTTTCGCAGGTGTTATTGGCAAACTATGAAGTTATCTGAAATCATATTTATGATTGAAATTCTCATTTCAATTAAAAAGGAACATCTTCACAATTTCAATGAAAGTTTGGTAAAACCAAAAACAAGCTGAAAAAACTAAGATTTGGACTGAACTGTTCAATTCCTTGATTAGTGATATCAAGATGTTTATTAAATTATCAAAATTATCTTTCTGAGGGTTATATCCCAAGCTACAACATATGCCAGTAATATTTGACTCTATGAAACTTCACAGCTGAAATTAAAGTTTCTTTGGCTATTGATTTTCTAAAACATCCCTGAAATCTAGGAAAATCTGGATATAAATTCTTACTTAACCCCATCTCTGATACAAGTTAATTCCAAATGTCCTTGGCTTTTGGAGATGCTGAGCTCTGGACAGGAATCTCACAGTTTTGGCTTATATTCATACGGCCAAGAATCACACTGTCAGATCCTGATAGACCACTCCTTACTATTTAACATCTATATTGTTAGCTTTTCTTAACGGAGATTATGTACTTCTGCAAAAACTGTTCTACAGTTTGGTGATTAATCTCTCCCACAAAAGATAGCCTGTGACCTTGAAGCCTCTTGAATACTACTGAACCAGTCAAGGTGATTCCCATCATCTGTCCAGGTTTCATGGAAGCAAACTTATCAATGGTTCACTGGAATAACCCCTGGGAAATCTTTTTCTCAAGGCTCAGCTCAGGATAGGCAGTTATGCAATTCATGCATGGCTACCATAAAATCAGATTGAACACAGATAGCACTAGGGTTTTGGAACATTGCTATGCGAGCTGGGCATCAATCATTATTTTTGAAACTACCTGTCACGTCCCTCAAACTGGATTGATAGGTCTGAATGTGCTGTCTCACCAATTTGGTAATCTGGGCCTTTTTGCCATATTATGCCATCCATCTTTCCTGGCTAGTATTGGACCTGAAAATGTAGTATGATACTGCAAGACAGAAAACATGCTAAACCCTGACCCTGTGTCTTGCTAGACCAAAGGGCTCATACTACAAAACTCATAGTGATTTCACAACAGAATGCACGAATACACACAGATATACTAGAAGTAATATGGTCAGTTAAACAAGCTAAAACAGTTCCACAAAGAGGACAAAATAAGACACGGCAGTTTATGCTCTTCTATTGGACAGGATCATAGATCCTTCTGCTTTAAGACTGCCCTCCCACACGGAGTTTTCACTGAACGCAGATGCATCTCAGACCTTAGAGAAACAAAGGAGCAAGTGGCAGTTTTTAACAGTAGGTGGCATCACTGTAATTCAGTACTAAATCAATACCCCCACTCTAGGGGACATAGCACTGCTGTGTTTGTAATCACACCGCTGAAATACAAACCATGTTTTGACCATTTGTAGTCCTGGAAGCTGTTTCAGCATTCTTTTTTTCTTTTCTCTTTTTTTTGAGGGCTGGGGAGGAAGGGGACGCAGATTGCCAAATTTGTATATGAACAATTTTATTAACACAGAATTACAAAAATGTCCACTGTGGTTTCAAGTTGTAAAGCATGGCAATATAAAAAGTACAGCTAGAAAGGTTCTCCCAAGGCTCATCAGTTCATTCTCCTGCCTCAAGATAAATGGTACCTAAAAAGGTAACATTCTTTTTTTAAAAAAACCATGAGATGCATAACTGAAAAGCTGTAATTTAAAATTAAAAACTAGTAAACTGTTGCCGTATTCTGTCAATAGTTACCAGCACCATTGTGGAGACAACTACTCTGTAACACAGAATGAATCTCAAGGGGTGCAATCAACACTGCCCTGCTGATTTCAAGCAAGCTTGGCAATTAAGCTGGCTAAGGAACTGCTCCACCATTTATAATTCAAAATATGTATGTCTTGGTAATCTTCTTGATGGAAAGCACTATTTTACCATAAATCCCTACAAATCTATTATTTGGCAGTTAGTGAAATAACTTCAAGCAAGAAGTGTTTGACAAAAGAAATGGAGAAGAGTTTGAGAAGAAAGGAAAGCAGACTATTGGAAAGGCTAAAGGAGGAAAACAACAATGGGTTTCATTAAAATTATATTAAACACTAAAGAATGTTGGTCAAAACCAAACTTTTCTCCTTGACTGTTTCTTGAGTAGTGTCAATTTTCTGATATACAAAGGCTTTTTTAGTCAGCATCTTTGGTACATGTACTGGGAGCTGTGGGATATCTCACCCACAGACTATAGGAAGAATACCTACCCTATCACCAGAACTCCTTCTGGGAAGCAGAGGAATTCCACCTTGCTCCCCTCGCACTCTGGCCTGTCCCCTCCTCTGTTGGGCTTAGCAGCAGTTACTACCACTACTATTTCCACATTAGAGGACGAAAGAGAACCAGAGAGACACCTTTGCCTGCGTACGCATGTGGCTGGACACAGAGCTAGAAGCTCAAACAGCTGCCAACACAACCTTCTCGATACAGGGCAAATCACTCTGTGGTGGTAGTTACCTGCACAAAATAAGCATGGGAGCCAGAGACTTCAAGCAGCACTCAGACTGCTTCTCCTGATTGAGGGGCTGTACACAGAACATCCAAATCAGAGCTACGGAGTAGTATTTGCCCAAAGAATCTTTCTACTCTTCACACAACATTATTCCTAGCATGAGGATGGTTTTGTCCCATCTATGCTTTGTAGATGTTTGCTTTCCCATCTAGGAGTGGTATCCCTAGAACACCCCATTACTTCAAAGCAACTCTGTCCTCTGATCCAAAGGCTGTTGTAGAGCCATGGGGTTAATCACTCAAGCCTCCATAACTGGATAAATGTTGTTTGTTTGACTTTTAAATTAGAAACAGTAATCACTGTAAGACCTGGCAGACCAGCAAAAGGCTCTGAAAAATAGTTGTGTATTACTGATTATATTAATTCAGAGTCCTTCTGCAAGAGCTATAATTAAATGTTCTTACAGCTGAATACATTCTTTTTTAATTTGCTTCTTTATGTGTTTAGTTTCAATATTGCCTGGGCCAATCCATTCCTCTATCTCCACTACTTAAGCTACACATACTTTTCATTTTGAAAGTTTTTTTTCAACTTAGAGGTGAATAAAACCTTTTCACAGGACCTGCACTGCCAAGTCCTTCTTTGCAGTAAGACCTGGAGGGCAGGGCACTGAAACCTTCTGTTCTTCAGTTTTGGTTCCATTTCACTGTTAATGTTCTGGATTTGGTGAAGTAACAGAGTTTCACTGCTATAACAACACTCAGAGAAGCCTTGCTAATTTCAAGGAATTCAGAGACAAAGAGATGGTTATGCAGAGGGTGAAAGTGTAAACAGTTACAAGAAAATGAATCTTTCCTTAAAAAAAGGAATCCTTAGAATTTATTATGAATGGGATGTGCAGATTTCTACAACATACTTTTTTCTTACTTAGTAGTGCAAGAGTGGTCTGATAGTCCTCACTAGAATTGAAAGGACCATTGTCCTGGGTCCTTTCACAAAGGAAATTTTTGCTTTGAAATCCTAAAATCATAGGAAGAACAGAAAAAGTTTTATTATCCACTTCTTACATATGAGGAACTGAGGCATTGCCAGATTTATACTGAACAAACTCCTTGCTTTAATCCACAAAACTAACTTTACTGAATAGAAATCTAAAAAGAAAAAAAAAGGAAATTTACATAAATGTGTTAAAAAAGCTTGTAAGCTTGTATTGAGGGTTTTTTTTTGTTTTTTTTGTTTTTTGTTTTTTTTTAATAAAGAGAGCTATCAATTTTCTGTGGAATGCTAGAGAGAGAACAGGCTTCTTTTATTTCGTGATCCTTACTACCAGTAGAATCACGTAATTCAGAGCAGCCGCCTAGCTTTACAAGACAAAATAAACCAAAAAGCAACTTTCACTGTTTAGGCACAGCTCTCTGAAGAACACTGCCACTGATAACTTACCCTACTGGTAATTGCTGGTAAACTCAACGATTCATTAAGTAGTACTCAGAGAAGCACAAAGTAGCAGTACAGTTCTCTCCCACCAATTCTTTAAGGGCTCCTATGTGCCATTTACAGAGCCTTGCTCATTTAGATGGTATCTAACATCCCCCTCAGGTACAAATAAACTTGAAAATACTTCATCATCCTTGTGATGCACAGTATCACATATCCTTCTCTACTCAAATACAAAGAACTTTTGCTTTTTCTGCACACTATTAGCACTATTTAGCCTCCAGCTACTGAAAGTCAACACTAGACTTTTAGACTCTAAATTTGAGACACTTGTCTAAAATTTATTTGACTTCTCCAAAAGGCAATTCCTTCAACTTGTCTTAGACATTCAGCTTAGAATGAGATGAATCTCTTTTACAGTTCCACCTCCTTCTCCACTGACTATAAAGGCAGCTTAGCCAACTAGACTTGGAAAGACAACTACCAGTAGTTTTCAGAAGACTACAGATAATTGGTCCCATCCACTCACCTACGATCAGTGGATCTAAAGATTCAAGCATTAGAACTACTTACATCTTGTTCTAACAAACAAGAACTGTGATTTCTTTGCTTGCTATTCAAATTTCATATACTGCTGGATGGAGACCTGAAGACAGACACTGTTTCAACCTTCCTAAAGGAAGAAACATGGCGAGTTTGGAGAGAGGAAGGAATAGGAAAAAATGTGAGAAACTTTGTTTCCCCAGTTCAGAGAGGCACTTTCACAAAAGTTTCTACTGCTAGGTTTTCTGAGTTTGTTTTGCTGTTGTTGTCCTGGGGTGGGGGTATTTTGGACAATCTGTGTTTTCTCTCTCCCAGCAGTTTTGAGGCAAGCAAGAAAGCCTCCTCTCCCCTTTTTTTTGTAAACAAGTCCTTTCCAAAGATGCAAAGGTGTTTTGAAAGTTGGAAACGCACACACCTAGAGAACTGTGAAGTCTGGATGGCAAAATAAAATATATTCAAGATGTATCATTTTACAAAAGTCTTACTGCTCTTAAACCAATCTCACAGTATTTTTGATGTTTGCCACATCAACACAAGACATTAATATTGCTTACACTAGGTGCAGAGACAAAGAAAAAAGTGAACTTCAGTGTTACAACGGTGATAGGAAGACATAACCAGCCAACAGAATAATAGGAGAAAAGTCCTCCTGTTAGACTACACATGTAGATTTTTTTTTCAAACAAGAAAGCAACTTTGAAATGAATCTTAAAATGAATGGCGTCAGGAGAATAAGTTCATCTTACTCCATTTCCGTTGCTCAATATAACGTGCTGTGGCTTCAGCAGATAAGTAGGGTAGTGTTTATCCTAAATAAAACTCAGGTTTATCATGAGAAGAGACTGTTTTGCTTCATATCCTTTCCAGCCAGTTTCTTGGTGGTGAAGATGAATCAGCCCATAATGCCAGTGCCAGAAGATTTTCCTTGCATCTGTTTTATTGACAAATATATTTTTTAAAAGGACAGAACAATGGGTGAAGTCAATCTGCACTCATGACAACCCTTCATATTATGTCAGAAGGATGGGCACCAGCCATTAATTTCTCCTTGTGACAGCCAAGGACTATGCAAAATGAATTTAGAAAGGAAAAAGAAATACCAGTGGGAACACAGAAGGAGGTCAAGCTCATCTCAAATGAGGAACAGAGCAGACAAAAGACTGGATGTTATCTCACTTCTGCGAGCTGGGTTTATATTGCTGCAGCTATTTAAGACAACTCCAATCCAGAATCCATAGCCAAGTGTTTATGTAACACTGTGCCTGAGCTGGTATGCCCCACCTCAGTCAAATATTCTCACTGCAGTTGAAGTCACTTCTAAGGGTGACGTGAAATTTGTTTCAGGTCACAGATGTTCATTCGTTAAGTATTTCTTTCCTTAAACACAAGCTTGCTTTTTGCTCAACATTCACTTCATGTTTATGTATTTGCCTGATTACTAATTACTTAATGCTTTTAAAATTTAACAGGTAGGGCTGGGTTATCCACCGCTTATTTCATTTTTGTAATTGGGATAGCTCTTAGCAACTTCAGTGGAATTACTGGTGACTTACTAGCATAAGCAAGAAGGAAATCAAGAGCATCTAAAAACTGTATTAGCATCTCTGCTCTTGCATTTAAACGATTCATTCACTCACTGAAGGAGTAAAATTGCACAAAGTTTGAGGAAATATTAACAGCTCATTAGTAGGAAAATACAAATTATTCCAAGAGAGATCAAGATTAGTTTAAGCTCAAAGATGTTCCTAAAGTTTCACTGTATTTACTGACATTGAAGCACAGAATAAATAGGTCAGGCATCCTAACATAAGATACAGAAAACAAGTGTATTTGATGGCAGGGAGGGACACAAGTGATCTTGTTTTACCAGGAAAAGGAAAACTTAGAGTATCAGGAACCAAAAGCAATTCTGTCTGGCTCCACCTTTCTCCATGATGGTATCAACCCATGATGCATCCATACATAACTGTCTCCTTCCAATCACTACTCACTTTTGAGAAATAAATATTAAAAACACCCACACAACCACAGGCTGAGGACTGGGCTCATACACAACTAGTAGAGGTCAAAACTTTCTCCTTGACCTCCTAGTTACCCTTAATGGAAAGTCCCTGCACATGAGGAGCTGAAATAGGTTCTAAAGCTTCTCATACGTGCTCTCCTATGAGCAGCGCATATACTCAAAAATTATGAAGCCATCCTAAGAGTGGATTTCCTTCCTTCCTTCTCCTTACTGGAGTCTGCTGGGGCATGAACCAGGTGGTAGAAATAGGAATTCTTTTGCTCTAAGAAACCATAGCTCCAACTTAGTGTCAATATCTTCCTTGAAGACTAGTTAGTTTGTCACGTGAAATGGGGTATTTCTGAAATGGGTGCAGTGAATGCATCTCAGGCTGTGCTTTATCATGGTCCCTTCTTTGATTCTTATCTCACGATTTCTTTGAGGAATGATGCATATTCATTTAAACAAAGTCAACCACAAAGCCGAATATGCAAGTGCTATTGACACAAGTGGGAAAAAGTGAACACACAAGAAACAGGCCTGAACATACAAGAAACAGGCCTGAACATACAAGAAACAGGCCTGAACATAAATTCTTTAGCTAAGACAGATACAGCTGGCTTTACTTACTGGTCTTCTTCCAATTAGCCCAAATGAACTCTTAAAAGTAAAGGCAAGTCATATTGCACTTTCTTGCCACTATAAAATAAGCATTGCCCCCACATTCCTTCCCTAACAGACTTTAGTCAAGCTGTGTCAGCCAGATGAAATGAGCCATCCGCTCTGTTCCCAAAATGAGAAAACTCACATCAAATGTCTGACTGGCAAGCTAAGAAGTTCTGAAATGAAAAATGATGACTAATGACTCTTCCCTCATAGAGCTGACACAATTACAGGGTCTCTTTCCTGTCCTCATCTGGTAGAAGTCTTAATAGATTTTAGTATTTGGGGGGATCAAACCATAGACTAAGTGTGCTTATAAATTTTTTGTAGGGTTCTGAGATTACTATAAGGGTTTTTTTTTTCTTAATTAATGTTTTAATCAAGTCAGAATCTTCTGGAATGAAGCTCATGACTCAATTCATGTTCCTTGAATTAAGATCTCATTTCAGATAGGAAGCTCACATGTCATAACATTCTAAAACTTTTCAAACAGTGTTAAATTAGTAATAGCAGTCATGGATAGTGGGAGGAAAAAAACCACACAGCTGAAGCCATGTGAGCAGATGACCTTGCCAAAGAAGTTTAACAGCAGACCAACCCCTTTTGCAGCTGCCCACAAGACCAGAAGATCAAAACAAAAAGGACACATTTAAGAGAGACTGAAAAAGCAACCAGGGTACAGCAGATGAAATCAGTAGAAAACCCAAATGATAAAACTGTCACAGCTATGGCATGACCAGTTGTCTCAAAATAAGGAGGGACATAAGGACTGTCAGAGTTGGAATAAGTTTCTCTAAGACCTGTCCAAGAAGAGGTTGTTACAGATTTTTAATTTCATCATTTAGGTTGATGTGGTCTCCACAAGTTTCCTTGGTGAAGCCTCAGTAGCCCAGAGATACAGAGTAAGATAAACCCAAAACAAACAGTGATGTTCATTTTAACAAAACCACTGGCAAGCTGAAAGCTAACCATTGTGCAGAGTATGGTGGCTACATCGCATCTGTAAGAGGTAAGTTGAAACAATCATTCATCTGAAACTTTCAAAGTTTTGGTCTGTATTTCCCATGTTTAACAGCAGAGTTTCTTCATTACTCCTTTCATTTTAATGAACAATGTTGTTATTTTCAGATGCAAGGCTTTAATTTGTAGCACAAGTAGGAAAAAGATATACATATGTATTTATCTTGTTAATCCCTGGAGCAGTTACAGCTTCAACTAAGCAGTCCAGCCACTGATTAAAACCCATTAACTGCCAAAATAAGCAGGGCAGGACTATGAAGAGATGCCAAGTGCCTTCAAACAGCAGCTATCAGTAACTAATAATGCTTTTAGGTAAACCTCTTCCACAGTTCAGCGTGTGACAGCCCTTTATAGTCTTGAAAAAGACAACTTTTCCTTTGGTAGACTGAAGTTCTTAAATGGTCTCTCACTTTTAAGTTCTACGAGTTTTTTCAGAGTAAGATATGGGATGTCTGCTACCTTCCACATTGCCTTAACAAATGGAGCTTTGGAATGAAGCAAATAAGATACTGATGAAAAATATAATGTAACCCCCACTGCCCCGCCCCACCCACAGCTTCTAAAGAAACTGATTTATTCATTTCTCATCATTCATCACCAACTCTCACTCTGGAAGGGTCCAGTCCTTCAGAGGTATAAATCAACAAAGCTCCACTAGCTTCACTGTAGTTATGCTAATTTACAGCATGATCTGTTCCCATATTTTATATTTCTCCAAGTGTATGAAGCATCTAGAAGTGTTGGTAATACTTTGCCATGAACTCATTATTTATATCTACACTAAGCTGTCTTTTTCATCTATTAGTCTTTAAGTATTCTAAGCCTTTATCTACCCACACTCTTCCCTGTTATTTACTTTTCCTCTCACATCTGCAACTAACTGCGCCTTCTTGTTATCCATACTCTAATTTTCCAGACACTAGTATTACAACTGTTCCAGATGCTTAGCAAAATCAAATTAATTTTCTTATTAGCAAAAAATTGCATTGCTACAAGCTTAATTAGCCTGCCCTACTAATATGCCTCTGCTCCAGCAGCCCAGTTTCTTCTGTTAGACAAAGGTTGTATCACTATTAGGAAACACGAAGTATGCAGAAATCAGTGGTCCCACCAGTGCAGCACACTGTCTGATGCTGACCAGTACCAGTTGTTCCATAGAAAAATGAAAAAGTCAGCAAATGAATAAAATGCCTGCCAGGTTGACAGAAGTCGATGTTCTGAAATACAGGCTTCAGATCTGACTGGACAGTACCTCTATCCTTCTGCAATCTACAAACTGGAGATACACAATAATGTTTGATATTGCAGTATCAGCAGTCTATGTCCATTTGCCAGGTAAACCTTAAGATACATTAATCCTTAAAGCTCAAGCCTAAAAAAAACCCCACCTTTACAGGCAGAGTAGATGCAATGTCTCCCAGAAGCAGGTGATGCACAGAGGGTTTTACCCAGAGAGATAGTTGGGCAGAGACACTCGGACAAGTCTGCAAGCATTTAGAGGAAATCAGTGGTGGAACTCAGAGGTGGCCTTGGCCTGAAGGATTTGATGCCTGCACAAAGCTCCTCTGCCATGTTCCCTTATGACCAGCAGATCTCAGCAACTCTCCCAGTGTACTCCAGTATACCAGTTTCTCTTTCAGCTGCAGCATATGCCTTCTCACATTCCTCCAAGACATAAGCCAGATTCTGTACATCTAGGGACATCAGGCTAGAGATGCTTTTTGAAGCAAGTTTCCAGTGACCTGTTGCAGCTAGATAATTTTTACTCGTTTATCTCCTAGCTAGCAGGGCTCCCTTATCTCCCAGATGACAGATTCCTTTTTGTTGTGTAAGTCACATTTGCTTGACTAGAAATGACTGCCTTTCCCCCCACCACCCCCCTGAAATGGCAAAAGCCAAATTTCATAACTCTGGTACTTCAGTTGCTGCCCAAGAAATAGCTGCTGTAAAGTGAAATTAAAAAAAATAAAAACAAAAAAGCTCCGCAGCTATCATTTTTACTGATAATCCTGTTAAGCTTTAGGGCAGGTGCACACACACACACAAGTATTTGCCTACCCTGTTAGTTTTACTTTCCACTATAAATGTAATGCTCCCCCACACACTCTCCTTGTGGGAGTGCCGATGTAGCACATACCACCTGAAATTTCAAAGCTTAGCAGAACAATTAGTGGTATTTCTTCCTGAGCAGCCCAAAATAAACTTTTCTCCCTGTTTTTCCAAAAAGTAAAAAGAAAATATAAAGCATTCCCCTCCTCAATGCAATAGTTGACTCCAAATAATGTTCACTTTGTGCCAAATCACTTTGCTAAGTCAGAGAACAAGGGCCGAGTTTTCTTAGTCCTCAGGGCATATCAGATGATTATGTTTTAAAGCAACCAAGCTAACCCAAAAGCAAATTACCATGTGTTCAATAGGGACAACTGAAGAACAGCAGCTTAGGAGTGAAACACAGGGTAATGCAGCTGTTAAAAAAAAAGCCTGCAACAATTTAGGTAAGATTTAGCATCTAACCACTTACCACCATACACTGTGGTGCCTTACTTCAGGGCCTCTGGCTCTCAAGCATCATACAACTTTCATGCATCCTATACTTAACAGCCAGCATCATGAAAATACCTTCATCTGAAAAACTAGATCTCCCCAGGAAGAGTGGAAATTACTGGTTCACTCACAGCTGTAACTAGTTATCCTGAAGCAGGCAGAAAACAGCCTCGACTCTCAAAAAGACGAGCACTTCGGGAAACACCTCCCCTGCCCCCTCCCAGGCTCACCGCCAGCCCACGCCTCCCCCCAGCCCCGCTGCCCTCGCACCCTGCACCCACTCTCGCCCAAACCCCTCGCGCAGGCGACGGGCGGTGCAGGAGGCTGGGGGCGCTGCAGGGCGGTTTCCACGGGCCGCTGCTCGCTCTGTATCGGCGGCGGTTGTTGCTGCTGCTGCTGCTGCTGCTGCTGCTGCTGCTGCTGCTGCTGCTCCGCCAGCCGCAGGCCCCGCAGACGGGCGGGCAGCGCCCCCCACGCGTCCTGCCCCTCGGCGCTGCCGCCCTTTGTCGGCTCTGCCGGGGCGGCGGCCCCGCGGGCGCCCCGCTGATTGGCCGCGGTTTGGGCACGCGCGGGACTGTTGGCAGCCGTTACAGGACCGGCTGGAACCAGCTGTGACCGGCGCCGCGTGGCTCCCAGCCTCCTCGCATGTGGGGCACCTGCAGCCCCTGCTGCCCGGCGGTGCTGTTTGGGCTCAGGATACCTGTGTATGTTAAGATGAGACTGGCCATACATTTCCTGATTTCCATATCTTCTCACACAGGGCAGCAGTCTCTTTTCTGAAATGAGGCTTATGACTTGGACTGCTCTTTGAACATGGGTGCCTACAAATTTTCTTTAAATGACAGTACAGATGTAATTTCTCTTGGCTGTAGTATTAGCAGAGACCCTCTACCTTCAAAAGTTCATGGAGGTCACACTGTCAACTCTCCTTCTGCTGAAGGGGCTCAGACCTGTGCTTTCAATAAGAGTGTTTTCCAGACTACAGTTTTTTTCTGGACTGTGGCACATAACTTCCATCCATCTTGTGGAAGCTGATGTGCAGCAAATCATTCATGATCCTTTGGGTTAGAAAGTGACAGTACATGTCACTGCAGTGGCAGAGGATTCAGCAGGCAGTAGGACAGCAGGAGCCTGTTTCATGGCACCAAGAAAAGTTCATTCGTGTCTGACAGACACTGGAGATCCTAAAGGGAGACATCTGAGCCCAGGATACCAGTGGTAACACACATCATTTTGATACAGCCCATACTTATGTTCCAGGACTCTCCCTGGCCCAACAAATTTATTTATCCTCAGAGAAGTAGTTTCAGCAGGAAGGTCAGACAGTTCTTGAACTTTAAATAGCCGAAAGCTACAGGAAACCATCTGCCAGCCCTGTTTTTTTTTCTGATGGAGTCCAGCCCACAAAGTGTGCAGCATGGTCTGCAAATGCCTGCCACACCAAGGGACACGGATGGTATGGACACACTAAAACAGGCACTCTTGGATGGTGTGGGCAGTCAGCCAAGTGTAGCTGTGAGATACATACACTGCCAAAGACTGTTGCATGGCATAGTCTTTTATAGTTTGCATGGAAAAGAAGTTTTCATTATCTTGGGTATTTCAAAGTAAAATGTAGAAAACTGCAATTTGGGTAACAGCTAAGCAAGACTTTTCTGGATGCCAATTTTAAATTTGTGTGTCTAAATTCTATCTCAGTTCTGCTTCGGAAGTCAGGGTCCTAAATGCTGGTAGAGCAAACTAACATTAAAGTGATGCTTGAAACTACATTGATCCTTGCAAATAGTTTTCTCAAAGTAAGATTAAGATTGTAATTTTAGTACACACAAAAATGGCATAATGTAAAATTATTTTAAGAGTTTCCATTTCAACAATGAGACGGAAAATTAAGTTCATCAGTACCTATGCATTGGCAAAGAAAAATAAACAACAACAATACACCTTTTGCCCGTTTATTCTCAATTGCTCCTGTGTCTGCCACTTATGCAGTACATAAGGGCTGATCCAATGCCTAATAAAGTCAATGACAAAACTCCAGCTGATTTCGAATAGAGCGAAAGTGGGTGCAGAAGTTCCTAGAGATTTCTTCTGCCTAGGTGAACAAATAAAGTGCACTTCAAGTGAAGTGCTGTCAGCGCACAAGGCAGTGTTCAAGCACTAACTGTTAAGCTTGCTAATGCATGTTACCCCTCTGACTGACAGCAACCAGCCATCCTCTGCACAAGTTAGCAAATTTAAAATGACGCTGTGAAGTGCTTCTGAGACTTGGAAGCCATTTTGTCTTCTCTAATACAGCATTTCTTCTTTATTATTTGCTTGAGTAAAAATCTCTATCTTGGAGTCCAAAAAGAGAGGAATATGTATTTGTCCCTCCAATCAAAGCGCTTACGTGTGCATTCAACTATAAGGAATTTCTAGGGGGACTATTCACATCGTGGTAAAAGCCAGCTATGTAATTAAGATTAGGATAATGGCTCGCATTTACACACCTTGGAAATACGACTGTTAAAATGCATTTCTGGTGATGGGACTGTTCCATTTTAGAGCGCACAGGCATACCAGAAGGAAAACATTGGACTATCCTGAGGACATCTCCCCTTTGGTTGTGCTGACATTTCATATAGTAAAAGCAATTAAAGGAACTAAGCTTACTTTATTTTTTTCTAAAATCAATTGTTTTCTCTTTCTCCTGCAATTATATGGGATTCCTTTCATTAGGCAAAGTAGCCTGAAATCATAGTTGGAGTGTGTGTGGAGTAGGGTAACCAAGAAAACGAGTACATATACTACAGTATTTATTTCTTCAAATCTTAGCACACTACAGTGTTCGTATTTAACAGAAGAGCTGGCAGTATGAGGAGTACCAACTGGAAGGGTAGAGCATCAGCTACTTCAGCAGAAATTGTAGGAAGCGCTGTTCATTCCCGTGTTACTCACTCATGAACAGTCACTGCAGCCGGCAAAATGCAAGTGGGAGGAGAAAGCGTCTGTGCAATAATGATTGAGAGGACAAAAAGTGCACTAGGATAAATTCTGTATTGGATCAATGCTGGCACTGTTCATCTGTGCCAGAGGAGGGAAAAGAAGGAGGATTTGAGAACCGCTTGCTGTGTAGCATCCAAAGGGACCAGTACTCAAAAAGCAAGGATGAATCAATAACAGCAAGCATCCTTATGACAGACCACAGGATCATATTTTTGTTGTCAGAGAAATTCCTTGGATGGGTAAACCTGTGGAACTGGAAGCATTACTGAGAAAAATGTGAGCTGTGAAAGACAAGACAGAATCATAAATTAAACAGGAGATTGTAGAAATAAATGTGCCCTCGAAACTGCCACTATGACTAATTCTGCATTATAAGTACATAATGCAAAGGCTGTCTTTATTAGATGGCTGAGCTTGGCATCATGAAGCAGCAGGAATTTTAGTTGTGACATAAAAAACAGAGGGCAAGCAACAAATTTTAAAAGTCACTGTACAGTACAGGACCAATTTGTAACAGAGGTGACAGAGGTACTGGCACCATTCCCTGATCAACAACTGAAGTAGGCAGAAGAACCATTTCATGCCGTTAGGTGCAGCAACAGGTAAGCAGAAAGGAAGGGTAGGGTTTTCAACAGCACTCTCGATTTGGACAGTCTGGGCTTTATTTCTGCTTCTGGCTGTAGTCAAGTGGAAGTCTCTCTTTGGAGTTCTGTTTCCCATGGCATTGCTTCCATGTCAAAGTCCCTACTCTGGTCTGCTCAGGTTCTTCAAGGTGCAGTTTGTGCCACGCTCACCATGGTGGAGCGCTTAACTTGCTTCAACCTTCTAGGAAAAGTTACAGGACTATGGAGTTGGAAGTGTTTGCTAAGCTTTTTTGTTGTTGAACAGGTCAACTAAAAAGGCAACATATTTAGCCCTTTTTTTCTGACAGACTGTAGTGGGAAGAAATATTGAACATAAATGAAGCAAGAAAAAGTACTGGGGTTTTTTGTTTGCTCGTTTTCTGTGGACTATCTCTATCTTGAAATTTATAAAATAACTGGCATAATCAAATACCACAGATACCCAGCTATCGAACAAACACAGCAGTCACACACATTAAAGCACAGAAGGACAGAACACATTTCACAGTAAAATCTCCAGAGTTGTCTGGTTTTTTTAATTTCTCTTCTCACCATAGTCGACAAATGCAAACTGAGATTCTTATCTAAATTGCTTGAGTCAGCAAGATTTGCTAGAAATTAGTGCAAATTTTCTGGTCAGTCCTGCTGATGTACTAGCAATGCTTTAACAGTCTTTAGAGGTTTGGGAGCAGTGGTGATGTATGGAGTTTGGAGGGGTTTTTTTTGCTAAATTACTGAATGAGAAAAATGAGATAAAAGAGGGAGGAGAGAGTCGTAATGGCACTTTCCAGCAGGCTTTTGGGGTTTAATTACAGGCTGAGTTTTTAAGTCATTTTCTATTAAATCGAGCATTCTGGTAGCCATGGCTCTTGAACAGGACCTTGGTGTGAAGTAACACTGGGTCACAAAGAGTCTATGCAATTAACACAGTTGTGTTTGTATGGGCAGTGGGTTTGCTTCAGCCAGCAGCAACTGGATTGCTAGAAAGGTTATTTTTTATGGCCGGAGAGATCAAAGTTTCTGCCAGCTTGTTTCGTGTATTTCTGAAGCCACTTTTAATTATTCTTCCCCAGTGCAATAGTCTCATTCATTATCCATTAGTTTGCCAGAGGAATTCCTTGTGGATTAATTTCCCTTAGAATGCCAACCAGCTACAGTGAGGATGAATCCTGCTAGTAGTTCATAATCAAGTTACTTTAAATCACAGTAACTTATTCTAGTGTGGAGCTTTGAACAGTGTCACATTTAAGATGGATATGTCCGACATAGGATCTTTACAGCTCTCGTAGTTGGTATTTTACCTTGTTAAACTTCCTTTGATCCCCTGAATAAAAGTTTTCAGAGCCAACAGTTGTATAAATTACAATTTAAGAATTTTAAGTTTGTACAGGTAGTGGATTTAGTGTTGGTGAAGTGTCAAGACTGAAAGCCCCGGAGATTAAGTTGTCTATTATATATAGCAATATGTGAAAGAATGATGCAGAACCAGGTTTCAGTACTGCAGACAGACTGCAACAGATGGTCTCTGCCTTGGAGAACTTACAATTTAAATAGACCAGACAGGCAGATGGGAGCAAGGATGTGGAGTCACCGTGTACCGGGGAACTCGCTCACTAAGAGAATACAACCTTTCCAACTCCGAATTTGGTGTACTTTTTTCCACATGTATGTAATTGAGCCTCTTTAGACAAAATAGATATATGACAGTTCAAATACACCATCACTGGTTTTTCACCTTCCAGCTCCCTATTTGTAACTTCTCTGCTGAATTCTCAACAAGACATTTCTATAGATGCTAATTATTTTACTGAATCCTGCAGTATGGAAAGTCTCAACTCTGAACTGTCGTTATGTCATTTCCTAACATATTGCTGACTAACATATTGTGGATTCTAAAGCCGCTGATGAAACAGCTGGTGTAATTGTAATCACCATTCATTTTTTAAAGTGTCTGTTAGCTAAAGAGTTTATGCACTGGCATTGTCATATTAAAGCAGAACACATATTTGCTGGCTTTGATTAATAATTAACTTCTAGGTTTTGTTTTATGGGCTCCATGTGGCATATCCCTGGCAATACTGTACCTGTACTTTTCAGAAGCATACAAATGGCTAATTGTAGTGCTCTTGCTGTGGTACTCATGAGTTACGACGAACTGCACTCATGGCTTAAGGTCTACGGAAGGGCACTTTCTCCTTACATTCTCCCTGACTATACTATAATTTCTTAACAATTCATGTGTGTGAGAGAGTAGTTTGTTGTGCACCTCTCGTGAAAGCTGTGTGCGCCATGTGCTCAAAGTGAGGAGTGAAGGGATTCCAGAAAGCTGCCTTATTTGCACTGGCATTTCTATTAAACAAAGCAGTATCTCACTCATCCTGAAGGCTTATGGCTACCTTGGCACTGAATCTGAGTGACCACAGTGGCAGTTAGAGTATGTGTATGAGGGCAGCAAAATCGAGTGAAAACAAAGGTTTCCCAAACTCATTTTTTCTTTGGGAAATGGACTCTCTGATCTCAGAGCTCCTTCTTTGGCAGTTGCTTGGCAAGGATATCAGTTACGACTGAGGACAAAATTGAACGTATTTACCACAGGATCTCAACTAACAAAAAGCCCTATTCTATAGAACTACGGGCGGCACAAACTACTTTTCTTTCCACTAACATGCGGCAATACGTCTTTTTTCTTTCCAGCACCACCTCACGACCACCCAAAATTCATTTTCACTGTTAACAGCAGCCAGGCATGATGGTTCCTGACAAAAGGGAATACTCTGCATGCCTTTTCGTAAGAAAATCTCAGCTAGCTATGGAGCATGAATGCTAATTGATTAAGCCTCCTAATATCACTACCCAGAAGCAAGATACAGGGATCACTTTGCCCTCCGTAGGAATGTTGCTGTCTCTGGGTATAAAACAGCTGCTGTTTAACAGGACTCAAGAAAGTGCGTATCCTCCTCCAATGAGGTTTGTGACAGGGTCAGAGAAAACAGAGCTAGGATTTTCAAAAATGCCTGTTGCCAATACCTCTACTCATATAAAAAGCACTCATAGCCATAGGTGTTTGCCATGTGATTTTTACATTTGCATTTCTACAAAGCCTGGTGCTTTTGTGACCTCTGTGACTCCAGTAACTGTCTGTAAGCACAATACGCTGTTGAGGAATGTAAGGGTATTTTTCATAGCTTGCTTGGGGAATAGTGCCACATGTCTTAAAATCATTTTTCAACGTTGGAGAAAGGGGAATTGTGTTCCCTGTGCACTCCGCAGTGCAGCTCTGGCAGGGCCCTGCATGTATTTGCCCCTGTCTGGGAGTTTTGTTGACTGAGTTAAGGCGTTAACATGTCTGAGTCCAATATCCGCTCCATCTCTGGTAAGAGCTGTTGTGAAAAAAACTAGAGGAGAAGGCCTATTCCTCCTTTTCCTTGGAGCTGGTCGTAAGCTGAGGCTTTACCGCTGGCCCCCGCCTGTGCTATATCACAGCTGTGTGGCAGCTACATCTGCACCCAGTCTCACACCTCCGCACTCTGGCCCCTACCCTGACCTGCTGGTTGTGCTTCCTGGCCTGACCTTGGACCTGCCTTCTCACTCTGGACTGGCCAGGTGATGGCTGGGCTGTGTCTGAGCCTGATCACTGTCTCTGGACCAATCCTGACCCTGACTCGCCACTCAGCATCCTGGCTCCTTGTCAGTGCAGCCACTGTTCGCAACAGCCTTGTTACTGTGCTCAGCTCCTGGCTCGCCTTCCCTTGCGGAGCAGCCAGCCTTAGCTGCTCCTCGACGATGTCTTCCACCACAGTGGCTCAGGGAGGTATATTACTGCACAGCACAATTCCTGTCCTGCACATGCACCCAGGTTACCTTCTGCAGGACAGGCAGGATGTATCTACTGCATGCAACTGGAGATCCGGACTGGTGAGTCATCAAGATGTTCATCCACCCCGAAGTACAGGTTCAGCCACATCTCCAGAGGTGTAGGCCATGAGGCAAAGGACTGTATTACTCTACAACCTTTACTGCATTTTCTAATAGAGGTTTGCTGATAACAGCAACATGACATCCACAGACTGTTTTGAGAGATTCAGTAGTAGGATGGTCCAAAAAGATTGGCAAGCACTAACCTACTTGTTCAGCTTGATCTGTTTCTGGTTACTAAAGTTTATGGAGTCATATGTGTTTTTCGGTGACCTGTTGCCTTGCCTCTATTTGACAAGGACATTGCACCTAAAAGCATGGTCATAAGTCACAAAGAGGAAAATAATGCACATCATTTGCTAATTAGCTGTCTGGTAGCATAACATACATTAGAAGTAAGATACCTACTGTGAAAACAGACAGCAATCATTTACAGACTTAAGTTGTGCATTCATAGCATTATGTTGGCTCCCTTCTGGGATTAATTCCAGCCTAATATCTTAATAATTTAAAGGGAATAATTTTGTGATAGGGTGCCGTGACATTGACACTTCAATCAAGTGACATTGATGCTTCAATTTGCTAGTAGATATACTGGAGTCAGAGGCTAGAAACGTGTCACTCCTTTGGAGGTCTAGCCAAGATCTATCAGAATCCTTTGTAATGGCGAGCGTTTTAAGGCATCCATGAATTAAACATTCAGTAGACATTAATGGATCAGTGTCATCTTAATCACCAATTTATCCCTAATTAGAAATTAAAATATGCAAAATAAATGGCATGTAATAGAAGTGTAATTGGTCATTCAGTGTAAAAAATGATGTTGGAAATGTAGATATAATACTCTTTTTTTTTTAAGTAGTTTTCCCATGACTAATGAGATATTCCGAATTTTATTACCCCTATGCAGTAAGTATCCACATTATCCATGACATGGGCATCTTTAATATCGATAATGTGTAATTGTATTTGCCATAAAATGATGGAACAAGATCAGTTGGCATATAGTGCATGAACATGATTCCATATCTGATGTCTTCTCTTTTCAGAACACTTACCATTATTAATAATGTATGGCATTATATTTTTGAGATTACCTAGCACTGTCAGATGCAACACTGCTCAGTACAGAATTCTTTGTGAGCCAAGCACCAGGCATGTGTAGAGACAGGAGAGAAACACTGAGCTAAGGGAACTGCTGTGGTGAAAATATGAACCACTCCACCGTCTCACCCTGATAATTCTGTGTCAAGAGATGACCAAACTCACATTAGTGAGAAATTTTACTTTGTGGGGTCACATATGTTTCCTAACCTCTCATTATGCCTTCTGTAAGCAGAAGACTTTTCTAGGACTTCTTACTTGTACATGTAAGCACCGTATCTACCCACTCTGTAGAGGTGGTCTCATCTCTAGCACAGGCATTAACTGCTCCCTTCCAATAGCTTGCTTTTTTGAGGTTCACATCATTCACCTCTCTTCTCTGGAATCTGTGAATACTTCTTTGCTTTATTTAATTCAACAGGTAACTTCTTTCTAAGTCTTCTGCATCAGAAAAAAGCTTTTGCAACATTTCTGTGAGATCTCTCAAAATTCCATCACCACTTTCCAAATTTCTCTGGAATTATTCCACTCAAGTAGCAAAAGAAAAAGCATCTGTTCTGCTTTGTCACTTCCAAACAGCAAATAAACGGCAAGCACATTCCCTATCCACAAACACCATATTTCCAAGGTGGCATAAGCAGTGTTTTTAAGAACATTGTTTCATTCTGCAACAAAATCTTGCATCCCATCTGTTGCTTAGGACACATCTGTAGATCTTATTAACTAGTATCTTTTGTTCAGTTCTCGTTTGGGGATCTGACTGAAGGTCTCGCCTGGTTTCCCAAAGACTCTTGTGACCCCTCCAATAGTTATTTTAAAGAACAACTTGTAGCGGCAGGTTTGACCTTCTGAAGAATTAATGACCACCTGCAGAGGCACTTCAACAAACACCTGCAGTAAAATGCAGCAATAACTTTATATCACTAATGCTGGTTGCATTTCTCCTGACTTCTTTTCATTCATGCTGTGTGATTTCTCACAGTGTCCATAGTAGATGTAACAGTCTACTCATACCCTGCAAAGCCAATAATTTAAGCAATAAATAATCCAATTCATGCATCTTCCTCTCACACCTAATACCTTTCTGATTACACAGAAAAGTCCTGTCCCCACAACCACGTTCATTCAAGCTTAATTATTCTTAACCATGTAAATAGTGCTATTGCAGTCAGTCTGATTATTCCTGTGTTTTACATTAAATTACGTAAGTGATTGCAAGATCCCAGTCTTTGTGTGTAAATCTTTCCCTCCACCCATAAAAGTAGAAATAATATGGTTGCTGAGCATAACTGTTGAGCACCACAACTACTACTTTTGTTTCCCTCAAATGCTTGAAGGATAGCCTGTTAGGTCAGGAAATAAGTACATACACAGACAAACCTATGTCAGCAAGCCCCATGGGACCCTGACCTACACTGAGTGTCACTGTAATAGAAAATCTGTCCCCATTGTAAATTTTTATATCATATTTTCACAATACTGTCTTTTGCAATACATTTAGTTTGGCAAGCAACTACAGTTTTTCACTAATTATTAGTGACAGTGATGATTGATCTGTGTTATTGTAGATGGGCCTGCAGTGGCATCCTACTAAAGATCTGCCCTGTTTGTGGTTTAGGAAAATTATCCCAAGGACAAAAAGTCAGTGAGCTGGAACTGTAAGTGGGAATTTTCTGTGTTTTTTAGAGTAACTCTGCAGAAATCCAAAGAAACCAATTTTTCATCTCCAAATTTTCATGTTACTTTCAGAGAAATTAAAATGATCATTTGAAGAGCTAAGCTTTATTGTTTTCTAGACTGATTCTTTTTCTTTTGCTTTTCTTCTGAAGACATCCTCAATTAAGTAATGCTAGAAGCTTCCATATTAAATCAAATTATTAATATAATTGTTGTGGGGCAAGGGAGCAATGACATAACAAAATGTGTAGGTGGCCTAAGTTGTTAGGCTAGGCAAGTCAGATCTTCAGAGAGATTTAACAAGAACAAATCAGTGAACAACATGATGGCAGATAAAGACCATTTGTCAACCCTGAAAAACAATGTGCAGTGGAGTAGAAAATACGGCTTTCGCATACTTGATACAGATCTTTATATTAATTTCGGCAAGCTGGCATGAGATCTGGCAATCTTTGTGAATAGTTCACCCTGGGTTTTTTGTTTGCTTGTTTAGTTGGATGAGATCTAATATGGAAAATATAATACAATGATATAAATCAATAGTAATGCTGTGTGCAGCATCTCAGATGAAGAGAAATACTGTAGTGTTAAAGGAGGTCCAGAGAAAGGTGATTAGAATTATATGGTCATGAAAACTCCCCTACAAAGGAAAATTGAAAAGACTGGGCATATTTACCTTCGGAAGATGAATAAGGCAGACTCTAAAAAGCATATGCAATTATACACAATATAGAGCAGCTACACTGGGAGCTTCTCTCTGTCAGTATAAGACAAAAGGGTGAGTCATTCAAATTTGAAGAGAGCAACTGTGAAAAGGGAACATATTTTGTTAAAGGAAGACGCATTTTATATGAAAAGAAAAATTCTTCACTGTTACTGAATAGTTAAACAATGAAACTCATTGCTACAGGATTTCACTGATACGAAGTATGGCTCTGTTTGAGGAAGAAATGGGCATTTACTCTGATAAAAATATCCAGAGCTAATGCAAAAAAAAAAAAAAAAAGCTAAAGAAGTCTCACCTCATGTTTCAGGGTTAAATCAATTCTAAGGCAGTAGTGATTAGGATGGCTGCAAACTATTCCACTTCTGCCAAGTGTAAGATTTCTCATACCTTCCTTTGTAACACCCAGGGCTGCCCACTGTCAGCCAAGAGACTAATTCAGAGTTCCCAGCTATCTTTATGTTGCAGATATTCTTATCACACATTTGCTCCAAACCACTGCCATCACAGAAAATGTTTGATGAAAGAAAATCTTTGCTTTTTATTGCTCAGAGAAAATAGAAGTTAAAGGAAGAAAAATCTCAGGTGAATAGAGTTTCTTGATATCCTCTTTATTACGCTAGCTTTTAGAGGGTTTTCAGGAAGATGTAGGAGGGAAAAGAGCATTTTACCTGAAAAATATTTTGGGGAAGCCGCTGACTACATGCTTGGTATCACTGTACTGCTCTGTCCCCTGCAGTGTGATAGTGCAACTCTCATGCCCTGGAAGTGCCACACACAAAAGTTCTCACTAAGATCTCACTTGTCACCTGGGGTTAATTATCATCCAGTATTCTCACAAATTACAAACGCTTTCCAAACAACTTTCAACATTCTTCTTGCAAACACGATCTAAGTGGTTCAGACATTTTGCATTATTTTGTTTATCTACAATGTTCACTTCATTCAGTTTCCTTCTCAAGCTATTTTGGCTGACGTTCAGTAACTCAGTAACATTCTGCCCGGTGATACAGTATATTTATGGGCATATCAGGATAATAGTATCTTTATTGTTTGTTCTTTCCCGCGAGAAAGAAATAAGTGAAGTGAATTAAAAATGAGCAATAACAGAATTCTTTATTTAGAACATATATATTTTTTATTTTAAGAAAATAATAACCAGTGAAAAAAACTAAGTTAGGAAATAATGCATTCCCCTAAGTTATTTAGGAAACCAGTGTACAACAGCAAGAATGTTAAAGAGATGATATCATACCAATTGAGTTATACATATTCAGAACATTAACATACAACTCTAAAACTTCCTGCATGCAAGTTAATGTGTGATGAAAATTAAGATATTGGCTTATAAATTAAACTAGCAACTGTTATGCAAAACAATATGTCAACAGTATGTTAGGGCTGGCTTCACCTGATAAAAGTTATATAAAAAGGTGGAGGAAAAGCAAAACTCTTGCAACAGACTTGCAAGGGAAGGCTTCATGGATGTCTCTGAGTACATTAGTCTGGACTGCAGTAGCCTGGACTAATATCTGATCTGTAAGTAGTCTATCTGAAAGCCGTGTTCAAAGAAGAATAGCGACTATATGTCCATCGACTATGCAGGAGGCTTTATATACCTGTATGCAGATGGAAGAGCTAATTATGAAAGTGGAATAGTTTCTGCTACTTAATAGCAGGTGACATTGAATGCTGAGGACCTCTGCTAGTCTGAAATTGGGTCAGCTAAGCTGGAAGAGGATCACACTCTAGCCCTAGCAGTTTTAATTTGTGCAAATCTAGAGAACTGCAGCCAACGAAGTGCTGGATCTAAAAAAGAAGAATAAAAAAGGCTACAAAGCTTAAGCCTTCAATTTCTGACAGACGAGTTAAACAGATCTTGTTCCAAGAGCAATGGGAGATCAAATTCATCCAAGTCGTCTAGTGCCTGAAATACTTGGACTTCAATATAGTTGGAAATATGAGCAGAAGTTCAAATAATGGAGGGTCTGGGGCGTGCTGCTAGTTGCTTAAGACATCCTCGTTAGTTGTCATTACTTGATGCTTGACCTCACACATTTTAGCAAAATGACACTCTCTAATTAACGCTTTGCAGTTGCCTCCAGTTGAAGCAAGATGTGGGTTTTCATGGGCTATGTTGCTTAGGCAAAACAAAATGAGTTAAGGAAAAACTTTAAATCTTTGTTATGAAGACATTAACTTTTGCTGGCCTATCTCAGGTTCCTATTTATAGGTGACTAAGATATACTATAAAAATGTTAGAGAACAATACAGTCCAGAAGGGTATAAACTGAGGCTTTCTGCAGCACTTTCAAACAAAAACAAAAACAAACAATGCAGCATTGAAAGTTGCTGTGGGTTCTCCAATAAATCAGTATTTGGTGCAACCATACCACAGATATTTCGGTGTCTTCCTCTAGACTCCAGTTGCAGAGTGCTTAAGAAACAGAGATACACTTATGGAAAACTTTCACCACTTTTTTTGCAGTAACCAGAATAGTGACAGCTGTAATAATTATTATCTGTGTGCTTCACAAACAGTGAAATCAGATGCACAGTTTATCAAGAGTCTGTGTATGTAATTTTTCCATTAACAATTCTGCAGACAGAGCATTGATAATTGTGCCTGTGGTGAATCCCGATGAGGCATATTTGCCTGACATTGTTGAAGAAGGGGGAAAATGAATATATGCATTTTAAATTTTTATGATTACATTTTTACTGAAGTGTGGGGGCCTGAAGTTTCATGACTGTTTTAATGCAACTGGTTCCACTTAGAAGAGATGACATGTTGAAATGTGATGTGCTGAATGTTTCTCAGGTAATTGGAATTCAGTCAACAACAACACTGGGCATTGTCACAGGTTTTAAATAAAAAAGCTTATCTTCCCCTTTTATATTATGGGATATGATGCATCATATTATACAACATCATGATCCTAGATGACAGCCTCTCAAACAGAAATTTAAAAAGTTTACTTCACTCAGCATACTCCTCCTGAATTTGGATCAAGCAGGCACATTAAAGTGTATGCAATTTCATGTGCAGTCAACACTTCCCAATTCCCTTGCCCACATAAATGGCTGCATTCATTCCTGATTTAATTCTGGTGATTTCTATAGCATTTCAGTCCCCTCAAGGATGAATTTGAGCCACTGTTGTTATTGTTATTCTCACTGTTTGTGAATCCTTCCCCAGAGCTGTTGGTAGGGAGAGAAAAGAAGCAAGGAAAGAAAAAGGGGCACTGTGGAAAAACTTCAAGCATAACTTAAGAGAGTGGCTCAAACAGCACAGGGATTGTCATGGGATACACAGACTGACACTCACCAGTTCTTATACTAAATGAATTTCTTTCGTATTGGAATAGAGAAACAACTAGGGACGAGATGTCCAACAAGGAAGAAAGAGGAAAGACTCTGTTGTTACTGAAATCCTGAGTCATGTCCCAAAATTCAAATCAAACTAAAACACCGAAGACTGAAGATGAATTTTGGCATTTTCCACCATTTACTTTTTTTAGACAAGTAACAGCTGTCTTTCTGACTACTCATCTGCATCCCAAAAATGAAGGTCCCAGGGTGAGTAGGATCCCACAGTTCTGGGGACAGGATAAACTCCATACTGCCAGTATTCTAAAAGAGGATTTCCTTGAATACTTGTCTTCAGTTGGTCTATTCAAGGAGTAAGGTGTAATTTAAGGTTAGAAAGAGGCTTTCATCCCACCACTGTTCCTTGCCTCACACATGTTTCTTTCAAAATGGGGAAACAGAGGGAAATAAAGCTTTCTGGGTAAGTCATAGAAGACCAGGAGTTGAGATGCTATTGAATGACTTGCAGAGTAATGCTTTAAATACAAAGTTAAACTACTTCTGTGAGATTGTTCTGTCTAACAGAGACCAGCCCCAGCTATAAACTTTGTCCTGATTTGAACCATTGCACCTGCAGCAAAATATCAGTTGACCTGTGTAAGTCTTCACATCTGTGCACTGTGGGGCTTTGTCTACATTAGTTTCTATGCTCCAGTTTAGATGCTGAATTATATACACAGCCTAACTTAGATTCACGTAGCCCACATCTGACCACTAGCTACTAACAAAAAGTTGTTACCAGATGAAAGTGATTTCATGGTTTGGGTGGCGAGGGTGACTTTGGGGACAAATACCTGCCTAAACTCTGCCACTAGCAATAGAAGTTTCTGCAGCAACTCCCAGACTGAAAGGACCATGATAATCAAACAATCCTGAGGGACTGTGTTTCACATATCTCTAGAGCACTAGTTGCCTCTGCAGCTATTCAAGGCTACATCTTTCCTGTGAAATAATGTAATGCAGAGTGCAAGATCCTTGATTTGCATTAACCATCAGAGCTCAAGTGCAGCTAGTGCAGATACGTACTTTACCTTGATTGAACGCCTGGGTCCTGGGCATCTGGTGCTGTAGGAAATCATTTCATTTGTAAAACATTTAAAAAATCAAATTATGTTCCTGGGTTCAGTATTTCTGTGCATTTGAACATGAAACAAGCAGGGAAGGATTTCTAGCTGAATATCATTGACACAAGTGGTAACCTGCCAAGGCACCCAGTAACATGACAAGGGCATGAGAAGCTGCTGTCTGTGTTTGTGATATTACTTTGCTGGCAGATGCAAAACAGCACCAACTCACCCACCCCCATCTCTCTCTCCTTTGCTTATTTTTGATGCTTGGGAAGTTATTAATGAGTTTTCTCAGCTTTCACTCTCCACCTTCACTCCTCTATACCAGGATGAAAAAGTCTGAAAAGAGAGACATGGCAGAGATTGGGGCAGGATGCTGAGGTGAACACAAAGAACTTTTTGCCTTTTCCTTGAGCATATGTCATTAATCTTTGATGTTATGAGACTAATCTGTGTGTGAAACAGAAAACCCACTGACTGATATTTCCCTGGATCAGATGTAAATGCAAAGTAACAAAGAGAAGCACTGGGCAAAACAGACAATCTGGTGCCCTTCCAGTAGGAATAGGATACAATTCATAGCACTCCTTAATAGTTGGTCCAGCCAAACTACATACAATGAATCACCTATACCTTAGGATCATATTCTCAACAGAGTCTGTCATGAGATTGCTCAGAAGTGCTTTAGCTATCATTTTGTGTAGTTTAAGCCTCTGTCTCACATATGTGAGTATTTCCATAGAATTAAATGGCATAATGGCATGAACCTGCAGGGTAGTGCAGGTTGCAGGCATGAACCTGCAGCTTGATCTGAGTCAAACTGGTTATCCATGGTTTGACCACTGGAGTGGACTTGGGAAAAGCAATGTTTAGCTCTGTCAGAGGTTCACTGTATGATTCCAGGCAAGCCAGGCAAGCTCTCTGTGCCTTAGTTACCCAGCATGCCAGCAGCATGTAATAATTCCTTCTCTAGTTGCATATTTAGACTGGGAGAGTTTTTTTTCTAGAAAGGAATATAGCTTGCTATGGGTCTAAGCAGTATCTCAGTCCCTAGCTGGAATTTCTTCATTTCACTGTACTCCAAAAAATCATAAAAAAACAAGTATAAAGATTCTCTTTTCAAAGTGGGTGTTCCTTGGAACATTGAATGTATCAAAATGTCAGCTTAGGTATTTAGTGTACATTTACCTGAGCTGGACAGTATCAGGCCAGCCAGAAGACCAACCACACAGTTCCAAAGACAGATCTCCACACACGTGTGTTGCACTGCAAGTAGCATCAACCCAGCCTGAGCTCACTGTGCTTTTAAAACTTCCTTGCCCTTCAGGCAGGCCAGATTGAGGCTGTTGTGGGAAGAATTCACTCACCTGTCTGACGTTAACTTTGTGACACTGCCACAGAGTAGATAGGTCACATTGAATGTTCAGCCCAAGCACAGGGCACCATAGCCTGCACCTGCAATATGTAGCATGCTCTTGAGTCTGCAGCCAGATACCAGTCAGAGCACAGCTTTCCCCTGAACTGTGCTGAGTGGGCCACTCCAGAGCTGGGCTGGAGGGCTGCCCAAGCACTGCAGTGCTGGCAGAGTTGATGTGAGAGCAGGTCTGAGAGCTCTGCAGGGGTCAGCAGAGCCGAAGCCACAAAGCCATTTTCTGTAGCCTGCCCAGTCCCAGGGAGCAGGCTGCTAATGAACATAACCCGAGAACACTAGACAGTAGTATAATCCCTTATACTGCAGCTGCATCTTAAAAATGGTCAGAAAGGCTTGTGCTCAATGGAAGTTGTAAGATCTGACTCTAGAAATAAGTTCAAGTGTGTTTAAAATCATAACAGCTCAAAACTGACTTTTTTAAAGAGGAGAACTTGCCACTGTGGGGGTAGAGGAATTCAGGAAAGTACTGCTCAGTGTTATTTATGTGATTCACTTTTTCTGCTCCTTCCTGAGGATTACGGTGCCAATTTGTAAACCACTAAAAACCACTATGAAACTAAAGCGCCTAAACAAAAGAAAATTAGTTAAGGAAAAATGTAGCTTTCAAGTTCAGGAGCAGGTAAACTACTTTCAAATCAAAAGTTCAATTTAATCTGAAAGGAAAACAGATCTGTCAATGTCTATTCAATTTGCACTAAAGCCTAAAGGGACACTTGACTCAAGTTTCAACTGTGTGTATGCATGCTCTTTAAGTCTTAAGCTCCTTTTTTTCTCAACAGAAGCTTTGCACTTGGCTCTCTAATTTAATTTTACCAATTCTTTCACCCATCTGTGCATGTCTAAAAAACTGTTAAAGTTTTCTATCTATACCTTTAGTTGCTCAGTTTTGTTTCAGATTTTCTCGTATTTGTTTATTTTTTGTCTTAAAATCCAGAATATTTTCCCACTCCATTAAACACTTGCAATGTTACTAATAGTGATGATCCTACCCTGAGATTTTTTCAAATGGAGCGCAGCCAACCTTGCTTTAGCCGGCCCCTCTTTGCAGCCGGAAACTAGAAATGTATTCCCGTGACCTATGTGGGATATTACCATTACTATAAAAGCTGAACATTATCTTGGGATAACAGCCTAATGGAAACAACTAAATAGGAAAAGAGATATGTGAGAAACCAGCATTAGACATTGTTGTTATTCCAGTTGCTTCTCTAATAGCAGTAGTCTAATACATGAAATAAAAAGCTGAAGAAATATACAGTGGGTTTGCTCAGGGAAAATTTGACTCCACCTTGAGTGAAACTGAAAGAGCTTTACCATTGGTGCTATCTATTTTCCTTCCTCCGACAGTTGTTCTTTTGAAATATGCAGATGGCAGCTTTCCCTTAGCTATGAACCAGGCCTTTATTTATCATGAGATTTGTACATGGACAGACTCTCCTCTCAAGCTATGTGCATGCAATATTTTCTGGTCTCCCTTTCATACCACTTCTTTACGCATTAATTACTTATATTCTGCTGGCACCTGAAGTTCCTGTGTAAAATACAAACCGCATAGAGACACAGATGATGTTCTGAAGAATAGAAGAGTCATGAACTGAACCAATCTTTTCTCTCAGACATGTACCTTAATCAAAACATTCCTGTACTGTTAGGAAACAGTGCAGATGCTCTTACTTTGTCCTTTCATCGTTATGTCCTTTCATTTATTCCTATAAAATTAAATAACAAACCAAATGATGTTATTTTTAAAAAAAAAAAAAATGATGAAGTAAGAAATACAGTAAATTTCAACCCATAGTATCGAATTTTTCTAGTTCGTGATGCTAGGTACTAGATACTAGAAAGAAAGAGTTTGTCCTACGAGGAGAGCTAGCTGGAGTTGATGAAGTTTGGCAATTAAAAAAAAAAAGTGGAAATTTCCCAAGAAGTTACAACAGTTGTTGCTTCTTTTTTCCTTTCACCAACAGCAGTGTTGCTTTCACCAGCACTACACTCAAACAATTAAGCTACCACCTTTAGCCAGCACAAGCAAATTCAGAAATTTCCAAAGAAGTTATCTTAGTCTGCATTAAATGACACTATGTAAAATGGCTACTGTTTCATTTTTTCATTTCCTAACTTTTTGCCTTGTCCATCTGCAGTCACAAAATCCCAGCTGCAGAAAAAAACATAATATACCCTCTCCTAATCCCAGCTGGTCAAGAGCTAGAATTTGTCCCCCGCAGGAAAGTCTGAAAATACTCATTTCCACCTGAGGGGTGAGGGGAAAAGAGTAAATTGATATGAAAGGATAATCTGACAAAACATTATGCTGACATATTTTGAATAAGTTTAATTACAGACTGTCAGGCTTTGAGCTTGCCTGTCAAATATCAGGAGATGGGAAAGATTAGAAGCCATAAAAGCCACTACTGAAATAGGAGCTCTGAGGTTTGGCAGTCTTAACCATACTGTAGAAAGCCTGGAAACCCTAAAGCTTTTTTACATGGTCATGTTGATTCAGAGCCATGAATTGTTGATGTTCAAGTTATTTCAAAACACCAAGAGGCAGATTTTGAGGAAACTGATATTGATAAGAAACGCCACAGGCCTTTTCTTTCTTCTGCAGTGTGAAATTACGCTTTTTTCCTAGAATCTCTAGAAGTTTTACTCAACTAAGCAAGAGGCTGTAGAAACTAGCAAAACTCTCACTGTTCACTATAATTCTTTTAATGCTTTTCCATCAGTCTCGAACTTAAACACTGATAAGTGTTTCATAGCCTGACATATGGTGGCATGTTACACTTACCTTGTATGGACCCTCTGAACTTAGATTTGTGCTGAACAGATGCTTGCAGTTATGGGACACTGGACTATGTATCCCAGTTTGTTCCTTCCTTTCCCATGTTCCTCTTTGTAAGAATTCCATTAAAAGCTGCTCATGATCACAAAACAACTGGGGTCAGAAAAGCAACGTCAGTCCTCACCCTAGTTACCAAATTTGGCACTTGTCATATTATATTATGGAGAACAGCACGTGGGAACCAACTGACAATGCCGCAGACTGAACAGGGGTATTACCGATGCCTTAATTACTCTGGAAGACTCTACAGTTATTGTAAAATTGTTCAAATGTTATCAGTCTTGAAGCACTCAGAGACTTGATTTTTAGTTGGTCTGTTTAACCCCGTTCTTTACTGTACTGCTAATGGTACACAGTAACTCCAGGAAAGGATTACATTGAAATATTATTTCTATCAAATACTCAACTGAAGTGTCATAGGCCAAATCAAATCTCAGGTGCCTGAAAGAGGCTAGTTTTTCACATGCCTGGTACTTTAAAGTAAAAGCAAGTGGGGGGAGAAATGGTTTTGCCTTTTCCACACAGACCGACACATTTCAGTACTTCTGTATGCAGGGAAAAGAAACAACATTCTTAGTGCTTCAAAAATCACTGGGAAGTCACCTTTAAGCAATTTGTAGCCTTAAGATAGATGTCTGATGAATTTCCTGTCATTTTCTGCCTCATCGCAAATTTTCAGTCAATGAGTGGATCTCAGCTTCCCATGTACAGAGTCTAGTGGCTGAGCTCAGTGTGTGTGTACATACTCTCAGTAAGTCAACTGTTGAGCTGTAAAGCTCAAAGTCAAGCTCGAGAAATATTTGCTGTACAGCAGGGGAAGCCCTTACATGTTAAGGAAATCTATTCCATGTATCTTTTCATGATATTTATTTTTCCATATGCCCAAGGGCATTCTCAGCAAGGGGAAAAATAAACCAGAGCTAATTTTGACCTTTTGATTGTTTGTTTGCTTTGGCTAGCCACAGTGAGTGACCATATCCTTCTTGCAGGGACTTCATTATAATTCTGCAGCAGCACTCTCGTATCAGTGATACCCTTGTGGTCTTACACCAGTGTGAAAAGGGGAGAATGCAGCTCAAAGATTTAATTTTTCTTGTCCACAGACCTGTTCAAGGTTGGGACATGCTTAGCTCATTTGAACAACTATGAGGCTTGTCAATTAATGTACAGACACTGGGTGACTGAATTTGTCTTTTGCCTTCTTGACCCCTTGAGTGAAGCAAACTAAATGAGAGCTTGTATTTAATCCTAGAGGAACTCCCTGAGGAGATAGCGTAACCTCTGATACTCTTCATGCCAGCATGCTAATTAGATGTCCCCTTCACAGAGGAACAAACAGAATGCTTCATTCATATTATTAGGCTTTCACAGATCTTCCCCATGGGGGAAGATTCTTTAGAAGAACTCCTGTCCTTCATGCATTACATTGCAGCCTAACAACTTCCAAAATTGTTTTACATGGATTGATCTTGTGATGTCTTATGCAACCTGCCATATTTGTGCTTCTCACAAGATTTTAAAAGTGTATCCCAGGCTCTCCACAAAATCTTGGCATAAAAGTTCTGACTTAAGGAGAAAGGTAGAATTTAAAAAGGAGAGTAAATAAAGAATTGTTTCACAATTTTTTCTTTCTCTGAAACTTTACAAGTTATGCTTTCAATAATGATGAACACTAGAATCTGTTCTTCCTAAACAAAATTCCTAAAATTATCATAATTAGATTACTCTGTATTCTAGAATTTTATGATCCCATATTCTGGGAACTCATATCTCTGTTTTAAGGCCAGTATTGAAGAATTATACTTTCTGTTGAAAATACCAATCAATGTGAATGTAATACATAACCATGAAACAGGCAAGTGCGATTGGACCGGTAGATCAATATTTATTTTTCTGTAGACTGATAATCAGGCAAGATCAATTGCTCCTCCCTCCCAAATCAGCAGTTTTTTAAAAGGGATTTTGCAAGTGTTTCATATTATTCGGTATCTATATTAAAGATAGGAAAAAATCATGGATTAGTGTGCCAGTAATGTAACAGTAATATATCATACCTTGTTCTCAGATGAATTCTACAACTAAAAGGTGAGAAGATTTACATGAAAGCTGATGTTGGAGGCAGAAAAAGTAGCTAAAGCCCCCCTAAACTAGATAACACAGAATTCCATCAAGACTGATGTTGCAGAGAGAAGATAAAATTTCACAGAAAATGGGCAGGATAATGCTGTCAGTTTTCCCTGTACAGGTGTGAAACACTAATCCTCAACCAGCAAGATCTTTTGTTCATGACTTCGCTTGAATACTCAAGTAGTTCAGTTTCACAAATGACACATTTGCTAGGATAGTCTCTGACTTGGCCATCCATGCTAGAATAGGGAAATAATTTTTCCAAAAAATTCCACCATTACAATAAAATGCTGTTTCAGTTCAACTGAAACTAATTGAAAATAATTTTGGATGCCAAAATGTGGGAAGATGGAGAAAAGATTTTAAAATATTTTGCCATTTAAAGGAACTTTTCATGTTCAAATATTTTAAAACTAAACTTAGCTGAATTTCACTATAAAATCGTATGAGCAGACAAAATTTTTCAATTGGATAAGTTTAGCAGTGTTGGTTGCTCCAAAGCAGCACTTTTCCTTTTATCTGAAAATCATCTGTGAAAAAAGTCATTGCAGATTGTCCAAAAATATAAATCAATTTTGTTTCTACTAAACAAATGTGTAAAAATTTCTGTATACCGCTGTTCTATACCATGGCCACTCCAGGCTGGATTACACTGATTCAGCATGTCTGCTTTTGAAGAGGATGCTTTTTTTCTATTTTATGTAGAATACTTAGTTTCTGTAAAATACCTATGAAAATTCTCTCTAACAGAGCTGGATCCAATTTTATATCCAAATTGCTTACTTTCTGAGTGACATGCCTTTGGCTTAGTCTTCATATTTTGCCAATGCTACTAAGCACATACTGCTTTCCAGTTAAGCATTTTGTATTTGCATTTAATATGGCTAAATATTTATGCATATTGTGTCATCTTATTGACAGAGAAGACAAGAGGATTTAAAATCTGCTTAAAGGGAAATTTCACAGATCCCCCTGCCAGGATAGGTTGAATTTTATAAAAATCTAAAGTAGCCATCAGCCTTATTCTCTCTCTCACAACAAAAAAGTAAAAGGAGTAATTGGTTGAATTACCCCCCGTCTTTTTACTACCTTAACTTCCAACTGTAAAAAGTAATTGGTTTAAGAAATCATTTGTGCTAAATAGGATAGTTTAAGAGGAAATCCATAATAAATTAGGGATTTTCTTTAGAATAATACTACATATTTGTGGCAATGTACAGAAAACATGGTCAAAATTCTGCATTCTTTTTAGTCAGAGATAGAACTATGTTCATACCTTTTGAGGACTGTGCAGTCTCTCACTCAAACTCAGCTTGTTTAGATCAACTTAGATTGTGCTTTTCCTGCCGTTCTGCTGGCTGCATCTTAGGTAATTGGCTCAGTCTCATGCAAATCCTCTGAAATTTACAGAAAGCCTATATCACATTTAACATTGTTCTGAGAATGAAACCATGCTTCTTCCAACCCACTTAATCAATAATGGTTTTATCAACACTCAAAATAGCAGGAACACATAAAAGAATGTGGGGTCATGTTCATTTTTAGCCCCTTTTACTTGGATTTATACAGTGGGCGCAAGTATACGTCAACACCTATCATGTAGAACACTCAAGAGTAAAGTCAATTAATATTTCAAGAACTGTTCATTCCCACTTGGTTTTGCTGTCTTTCTTTTAAAGGTTGAGGGGGGTGAATGAGTTCTTTTGAGGAGGAGGGGGGAGGTATGGGGATTTGGGGTTTATTTGGTTCTTATATTGTTCGTTTAGCCAGTATTTATAAATGTCATATCTGTCTGTTGGCATTTTCTTCCCTCAGGCTGCTGCAAATGAATTGCAATTGTTTTAGATACCATTCAGTGTAATGAGACACTTCAGAAAAAAAAGTGTATATATATCCCCCACACAAATACTTGTAGGCATCTCTTTTGGATACAAAATTAAATACCTCCTCCTCTTGCTGCACAGGGATATTCATCATGAAAGTAATCTGGTTGACTGTTTGCTATCACCTGTAACCAGGCAGCTCCATTGGTGTAGGTGGCCCAAGAGTAACCTCTGCTGCCATTGGACAGAGCTGTCTGAAGAACTGCTTTTGCAACTGAGCATGGTGGAAAATGAGAGATGGGTCCAGCTAATGAAAAGCAAATTACCCAGTGAAGAAAACAACAAAAAAAACTGTTGTGTAAACACTTGTTTCCTCTTGCCAGCTGTAAAAGATTGATACTTTGAGCCCTAATTATTGAAGACTGTACAGTCAAGGCCAGCCCTAAACACAGTCTAGCTTCCCTCGGCTTCGCATAGATGCAATAATCCACTCTGTCTGATTTCTCTCCAAAGTAACTCCTTGTTCCAAGCAACAGCAAAGCCATCTGAGTTCTTCCCTTCTGCCTCCCTAGCAAAGCTTTCCCAAATCTTATACCTCATTTTCTAGCTAGGGCTGGAGCGGCACCTGTTCACCGTCTTGAAATTTCCCTGAACTTCTGGCCAGAGATCCCTAAAGACACCATGTACCAAGCATATCAGGGCTTTCCATTGCTGTTCTTCAGTCCTTGTGCCTTTGCATACCCATAAATCCCCGTGATGAATTTCACCTCCCATTTGTCCAACCCCTTTTTCACATGCAGTCTGGGCTCCCTGGGAAGCACTGCTTGTGGTGATTGTACAACCAGTTGCCATTCCCCATTGCTCAGTGAGATTCACTGATGAACTGAGGGAGTAAGGGGATTAAGAGCCCAACAGTGATATTTAGCTCAAGCTTAGAAGTCTACAATCACTGTCAGTCTCTGTTTCAGAAAATCACCTTAAAAAGATAATGGAAGACAACTGGAGAGGACAGCAAGGCACATCTAACGGCAACATGGAAAGGAGTGAGGAAGGGTTAAAGAAAGGAAAGAATGGGAATTAAAACGGGGCCATATTCCAAAAAGGATGACCTGATCATCATCAAGATACATACTTACACACCTGCCACTAAGGAGAATTTAGTACATGAGACCAAGGTGAGTCTGCTGGAAAGTAAAACCTTCTAAAATATGCATAGTGGGCAATGAGTTTTAACACTGTTTTGCTCCACATCTTCTTTCCTATTGCACTGCTGTACTTGCTAATGTAGACCTTGGTGACTGCACCAATGCCTGATCATAAGTCAATGGCAAAGATGAACCCAAGAATCCCATTATCCAGGTTTCCTGATTAAGCCACCAGACAGCATTCAGTAGAAATCTTGCTATCAGTGCATGATGCTGTAATATGTGGACAGGACATAATCATATTCAAATTTATACAGAACACTGTATTGCCTTTGAGTAAGAAAAGTTAATTTATACTCCACCAACCTTTTGGTTATGCATGTGTGTGCATCCAATTGCTCCAGGCTTCAGGTAAATGATACAGTCTAGACTTCAGGTAGTTCATTAGATCAATATTCCATCTCATTACATGGATGGAATTTGCAGTGTCCTCCAAAGCCCAATTTCATTTCTTTCACCTCTCAAATTAAACACTACCTTAAAGGTTTAGTTGATGGATGACTCCATTTTATCTGATGATGGTCTTCGAGGCACGTGTGGCAGTATATCTTATCCTATTAGTAAAGATCATTAGCTACAGCATAATTGCCTCTCTATGACACATAATAGTTTCATCTATTATTATCGTTCCTATCCTGTAATTCTATTTCATGATTATGGTTTGACAAATCAAGGGGCACGGCAAACAATGTATTTTAGCCATCATTTAAAGTAAAGTCAGGTTGCTGACAGGATACATAGAGTGGTGCTACAAGATACTTTTGCATTTGACTGTTTTTGGTTTACAAGAAATTCTGACTTCCACATTCTCCCTCATTTCTTAACCTACAAAAATATCAAATCAGAAAAAAATTGGACCAGAAGACATCATTACTACAGTCAGTGGCGTCTTATTTCTTCAGGAGAGCATCTGTAAACTGCATGAGACTTTCCAAGCATTGAGAATAGCCCTTGTTTCTGGGAGATCTCAGGGTTATGAAGAAATGAAGTTACGTAAGAGATATGTAAATAAGACTTGCCCAGAGAACAGCTCTTCCCTGCAAGACTTTTCCCACACTCTGTAGCAAGATTAAAGCTTACAGCAGAAAAATCAAAAGCCACCAGAACAGTATGCCATAAGGAGAGGGGAGGCAAAGTCAGGGGTAGTGCTTTTGCCCTGTGGCAAGCCTGGGCCAGTCTGACCAAGCTCTGGTTTCAGACTGTATATTCACTGCATATTCACTATGCAGCCACACAGGCACACATACCCAATGAGACAGAGATCCACTCATCTCCATAATTTAAGAATATCAGAGATTTCACCTTCAGCTGTGTTTGCCGTCAATTCCAAGGGCCAAATTTGGGCCATTTCCCCCAGGCCATAGTCTTTTCTCATTCCTTAACAAGCAGGCCATTAAACCCTTTCCCTCTCTCTTAGTCACTCAGTTTCATTGAATAATGCTTCTTGGTTCCAAGAGCTGTAGTGGATGCTTTATCTCATCTCCAGTGACCATTCACCATTACTTTGAAAATATTACAAGTAATTAAGAACTCTGGGGGAAAAAGGAGAGAGAACAATGTTTCCCTGTATGCCGATGATTTTAAGTGAATTTTACAGTAATATGAATTAATATGGTTTAATGCTAATTGCCGGAGAGACATTAATGTCAATATACTTAAGTAAACCCTGGTAGAAACAGTGACCAGTGATTACTGGTTATCTGTATTGCTGCCCGAAACTGAGTTATGTTTTCTGTTTGGGAGTGAAGTGGCAATAAATTGCTTATTGCCGTAAAGTTAATCAATCAGGCAGGAAGCTTCATGAAAGCTGGACGAAAGCTCTCAGAAATAGTTGAGGAATGACTATGGAATTTTGCTGAGTTCCTGCCTGGGTCTTGTATTAATAGCCACTTCCTTCCTGGCTGTATTCATCGTTTCCTCTTATATCCATACTTTAGGAATGTCCAGCTTAGAGGAAAGGTGATTTTGTCATAAAGGTTCTACCTTAGAAGTCTGACTGAATTCTAGAAAAGCTTTTTGTGTGGCTTTTGAAAAGTTATTTATCAGGGGCTTTTACAGCAAGGCAATTAGGAATGTTATAGTCAGTCAGAATTTTTGAATTTCAGCACTATACTGATTTGCAAAAAACGTGAAAAAGCAAGATTATTTCTGCCAAAACCCTCATAAAACTCAGGCAGGTTTCCCTCACTTACATACTTTCCTGACAGCTCATCCCCTTAGCCTCCTGGGGAGTCTGAGCTTCTAGAGTACTCCAGCAGGTAGATGATATGGAGGTAGTAAATGCCAGAATTTCCCACATCCTTCAGGCCAAATATTGTACAACCAACCTCCAAACTTCAGGTTCCAGAGCTGTGGAGCAAGTTGTGAGCCTAGGAGTTGCAGGGTTTTCATCATTTGTAATTCTAAAACAGCCTTCTAAATACTTGTTTCAGAGTCTTGGTTCAAGAGGGAGTTCAGGGCAGTCACCTCAACAGACAACTCTAGGGAGAACTCTGTTCAAGAGAGAACTCTTCTCTTCCACTGATAACTTTGACAATTATGAGGGCTCTTTCTCTTAACAGAACTAAAGAAAATTTTGAAATATCAATTATCTCACAAGGCAGAACTCTCTTCTCTGCCTAAGACTATACTGCCTTAATCTCCCTTAGGGCTCTCAGTAGGATTCCTGTATTTCTATCCAAGATTCCCAGACAGTACTAATTATTTTGTGTTATATAATTATTCTGTGCATATTCATGTTCCTTTAGGGATACATCAGACTTCCTGTGCTTTGCTAGCTCCAGGTGCTACAGTAAAACTAGTTATGCTCATTCTAATAAATGGTAACAGAAAACAGATTCTCAAGGCCAAGCAACTTCAGGTTTTAGCCAGTGCCCCACATTCAAGGATGGATAGCTTTCTACCTTCTTAAAAATGGACCGTCATAACCATTTCACTGAAGTTGCACTGTGAGATGGGGTGAAATGAAGAAGTAGAAAGATTTCTATTTGAGAAGAGAAAGTGGCATAAAAATTTGCAAAACAGACTCAATTAGAAGAACATTAAATGATGTAATTTCATATTGGACTGATTCATTATTACAGTGTCAGATAATAAAAAGAAAATATTATTTCTGTCCAGTAAGTGTGAGTTAGCCTTGGCAATATTGTTGAAGGACATTCTGATGGGTACTTTTCCATACTCAACTACTGAGATATTAAAGCAATCAGATATGCTATATAAGTTGACTATGAATGGGCTGTTGAGTGGAATAGGATCTCAGATCTGCTCTGTAGAAGCTGGAAGATACCTGATGACCCTCTGGTTCAGACATTAGGTGGAACAGAAACACTTGTGTTTGTTTTTTCTGCCTGCAGGGCAGGAGCAGAGGGAACCAATTCAGCAATAATCACTTATAAATGGACTGGCCAACTTTAGAAAAGGTCATTGGGCGTTGGATGAGTATATGTTGGTGTTTTCCATCCATGCAAGATTTTGATCTGAATCAGAGCGTTAGTACCAAAGCCTTAAGGGGATTTTTCTGCCTTCATGCAGAAAAATCAAGGATAATTGATTCATATTTTTTATCGGCGTTCTTACTCCATCTAGAAGTAAACTGGAAAACACTTTGGCCACAACCCTCTGTAGCGACTAACCTAAGCAAATGAATGACCGCTGAGAGTAGCATTTATTTGTTGTGCTCATTGCAGAGCGCATTTAAGTGGGTTCCAGCAGTATTCTGAAAAATCTCATTACTCCGCATGGCTACAAGCTGCCTTTTAAGAATCTGTCCGCTGTAGTATTTGTTGTACATTGTAACATGCCTCAAGCTCGGAGATCCCATCTCAGCAAGCCTATGCTTTGGCGGAGAGTCAAGCTTTGTGTGGCAGCTTTTGATTGAGAAATATTTCACCTAATTCATTTGCGTTAAGGATGGCAAAAAATCAGACCTTCCCACACACCCTTTATAAATCATCCTGGCTAGCCCACTAGTAAATGTGTTATCAAAAATGCAACACCTATTACTGTGAATTCCAAACAGCCAATGCCAAAAGTCAGATCTGAACCTGTGGGGAAGCTATAAATTGATTATACTTTTTGAGGAGCTATAAATTACAGGAAAGCAAGAGGAGCATCTTTAAAAGAGTGACAACAAAGAAAAGGAAAAGATGATTGAACACTGAAAAATGCAGGGCCAAATCATAAATAGGTTGTTCCTAGGAGAACAAGGATAATGAAAACTTTGCTAGCTTTGAACAAGGGAGGAGAAAAAAGAGTGGGAAAGACCTTAGTGAATTAGAAATACAAACACAAAGAAAGAAGAAAGATAAAACCCTTGACGATGTAAAACTTTTAATGCTGCATACTGGAAATATAATGAGGTAAAATGAGTCATTATCGTTAGTGAATATTTAGCTGGCATAGGAATGACAATTAATGCTGCTATGCAACTTTATTAAGGTATTCACTGCAGCCCCTCACCATCCCCACCCTCTATAAAAATGGAAATTTAAATTTAATTTAAATCCCCTGAATGGATAAATGAAAAAAAAAATCTGGCTATGAGATCCATGGATGTGTTTGCAGTAGATTCTATTTTAATGTCCTGCTATTGTCACCTTTTATCATCTTTGCAAGCCTGCAGAACCGAGGAACGATAATGTACTGTGCAATAAAAATGTAAGAGAACTTTGCTAGGTGTGAAAAGGCTCCAGATGGAGCGAAGAAGTGAGAGAGTTATGGAGGTATTCTGTGCAAGTAACATGATGACCCACCTTGGCTCCTATTCTTAGAGTCTCAGAAATCATAGCTACTGGGCAAATAGTATAAAAGAGGAGGTACACAGAGCAGAAGTTCTGAAAATATGGTAGGAGTTTTAAGCAAGCAGTGATTATACAAGTTAGACTTAAGGATAGTTTTATACACATCCCTGTCTCACAAACTGGGGTTTGCCTAGTACTCCACTTTGAGGATATTGGTGTTATTTTCCTTCCATTCGGTTATGTTAGAAAGAAATACTTTCTAGCCTTTCAGAGATGCTGACATTTAGCCATCTTCCCCTATTTTGTTAGCAGGAGTAACTGAACCCTAGGCTAGCCTTGAGGGAACATCTAAACAAACAGTTGCAGTGAGACACACTCTTCCTATGCTCCCAGCTGACCAGAAAACACCTAGAAATGCTGGGTATATGCCCTAGAAGCCATGTTTATAATAAGCCAGAGCTGTTAATATCAGATGAACTTTCTATGGCCTCATCCTGCACAATTTTACAGAATACCATTGAGAAAATCAAACCAAGCTTAAAAGAACCTTTGCATGCATACACTCTTCACAAATTTTGTACTAAGATCATCTATCTTTGTATTAACATTCCATATAAAATCAAGCTAAAGGTTTTCATGTGAATTGAAAAAGTGAAAGAATTGCCTTTTTTGAACTCCATATTAACCTGAATAAATTACCAAAACATTCTTCAGCAGTCAAGAGCTCACTTTTCCTTTTTTCTTTGGCTAGTGCATGAAACAAATAAGAAGTTAGGAACTCTTCTGCTGGCTCAGACTTCTTTTCCTTTTATTTCAGTACGGAGATAATGACTAGTAATGAACTCTTCAAAGACAGGTGAATGTCAGTCTACAGTGAGCAGACATGGGATAGTTGTCCTATGAAAATATTTTGCCTTAAACTTTGTACTTGTCCTGTCAATACTGAAGTTTGAGTGCCTGTAGCCTTCCTAAAAGTGATGTCAGCCTTAACTATAAATTTAATGTAATTATAATGAAATATAAAATAATAGGTATCTTTAAAAAATTGCTTTCTTTCTACTCTTTTTTACCCTTCCTATTTATTCCTTAGAGATTTTTCATTTATATACATTTTTCCATCTTTTCTTCTCCTTTTCAGTTTAAGACTCATCTTTATTCCCAAAAGACGAAGTTAATTAACCAAAAATGAAAAGAAAATTGTTTCTGCTTTCTTTCTACATTAGAGGGCAGAGTTCTAACTCATCTGTCTATTCATCTTTTATTTATTAAAATATTTTTGATAAAATTAATTGGGAATTCATTAAAAAGTCTATGTTAACATCTTGAGGGAAGAAGGACTTTTGTTTAATACACATTGGCTGATAGAATGTGGTTGGATCAACATAACCCTTACTTTGAGGGATTACTTGACGAAAATTAACTTGATGGGCTGATTCAAGCTTAATGTTCTACTACTATAAACAGGATCCAGCAATTAAAAAGAGGCAAGACTATCTAAGAACCATAGTACAAAAGAACTTATTTTTACATCTTTGTATGTTTACTCAATTTCTAAACTAAATATGCTTTTTTTTCCATAAAATAAGCATTGAAAAGAAAGAAAGTTTCTGATGACTTGCCATTACAAGTCTTCCAAAAAAACAGAGTGCTTGGAGTTAGTTGTATTACAAGGAGAGGTATGTGAGAGAACAGTAGATACAGTCTAGTAGCATGAAGCATCCAAGTGCCCTTAGAAATGAAAGATAAGGAACGAGATTAGTGTCTTTACTATAACCCAGTTACTTGATTTTAAGGGTCATTATCAGCTGCTTGTTGCTGCTTTAACAATATCTCCATCTCCCTGCTAGTTTTTCAAGGATCAAAGAGGCTTTCTGTCTATTAGTTACTTATTTTTCTGTAGATTGACACATCAAATCTAAGCGAGATAAATGTGTAAGACAGAATTTGTAGGATGGACTCAGAAGTGGAAGATGAACAGCTTTGCAATAATGATTGCTACACAGCCATGGTAACTAATTTGTGGTCGTGATGAGCCAGTATGAGTTGTTCACCATTAAACATTTCCCTTTTATTAAAATCTGAAATTACTTTTCTTTTCAAGATTTTCTTTAATTTCATTTGAAATGTTTAAAGCTTGAAATCAAAATAAAATACTTCAATTTGTGTAATATTTTTCCCCAGGTTCTTTGTTTTCCCAGATTTTTAATTGCTTTTGTTCTAATCCAGAACAGACTTGTTTGGATTATTTTTAACTTTGAGACTGACATTGACTGAAATACTGTTGCATCTTCAAGTTGTCAGCAATACACTTTAAAACATGTGTCTTGATGTGTAATGGGTATCAGTCTACAGAATGAACTCCCTCTCTCCCTTCTACTTCTCTTTTGGAGCCTCCAGAGCGTCATATGATGGTATTGACTCTGGAACCCAGAGGATGACCTTGAGAGGAACATTGGTCTTTTGCATATCGTTACCCCTGTCATATGTCTGGGACCAGGAAGTGATGATGAAACTTCTGCCAGGGCTCTTTAATGCACACCCATACAGCATCGTAAAACCAATCTCCTGGTAAGATGAGATGAGCCAGACACCGATCTATATTCCAGCTCTTTCTAGGCATCTTCAGTGGCTTTAAACCCAGACTGAACAGTAGAGTAACAGGCACACAGATTTGGAAGAGATGTCCAGGAGGTGTGTTCTCTGTATCCCTCCTCTCAAAGCCAAAGGAATGGTGTCTAAATTATTCCTGACATATCATTTCATTTCTCCTTAAAAGCTCCCAGTGCTGAGTACTGTGCACCTTCCTCATGCAGTCTATTCCTCTACTGCACTATCTGCATCAAAAGGGTTCTCCTGCAACCTAATCTGAATGTTTCTTGTTCCAACTGAAGCTGTATTTGGATTGAGTGGAGGTTGCTCAACCCATTTTAAGTCTTATTGAAAGCCAACAAATGTGAATAAACTGGTGCCACCTCATATTGCTCCTTCTTCTCCATAATAGTATCGATTTCAGATGTTTGCTTCAGTGCTTGAGGAGCAAGACAACAGCATGGGAGCCAGTGAAAAAGGGAGGAGTAGGTCTTCTGCATGTGGTATCAGAGCACTGCAACAGGGTGTCCAGAAAGGCTGTGGAATGTCCGTTCTTGCAGATACTCCAAAGCCATCCGGACACAGTCCTGGGCAACATGCTCTAGGTGACCCTGTTTGAGCAGGGAGATTGGACTAGATGGTCTCCAGAGATCCCTTCCAACCTCAACCATTCTGTGTGTGTGCCTGAGACTAGTGGAAACTGCAGTGAGATAAATGGTATGGAAATGGCAGGTTTTAGGTTGAAATGCAAGTGGTCCACTCGCTTACACTGCTGATTCCTTCAAGCATTCCCCCCCGGAGGGTGCAATATGCGTGTAGTTTAAGGTAGTGTTGCCACTGTAGTGTCAGAGTAACATAAGGAGTGGGAAGGTGATGTATCAGCAAGAGGTAACTTTACTAAATAATAAGCATTACACTTTTTTATTTGTCTTGTGGTAGCACTGATGGACCCTTCCAGAAAGTTTTTCAGGAGAAAATTTTAAAGCATTTTATAATTAGTAGCTAATCATGCCCCACAGGCTGCTTTTTTTCTTCCTTTCCACTAGAGAATCCCACAACAGTCAGTTGACTTTCATCTTGTCAAGCAGGCAGCCCATAGGGGAGACAGTAACAGAATAAAAGGCAAGTGACTCTTCATCTTGCACCTGTCCTTCCTTCTTCAAATAAAGGAGCTAGTGTTTTGTCTCCAATGTAGAACAGACAAGCATTGTTTCCACTGTATTGGGTGACTGTAAGAAGAATTGTACTGATCTGATCTCCACATGATCTGAGAAATGGAAAAGAACCAGTAATTACCTGACTCATAATTCTGAGTATGATGAACAAGGAAGAAAGCCCTAACTAAGAAATTGCGTACCATAAAGTAATTAATTTTTTAACTTTCCTTTTCCATCACATGACTTCTGATGCATCCATAATTCTCATCTGAGAATAGCATAGAAATAGTCAGCACTATATGCAGCAATAAATATCTCAGTTTGGAAGTCGTCATCCGTTCATAGATTCTGCTTCTGCAAACCAGAGCTGCTTGTTGTATTAAAGATCTTTGTTTCAGTAGAATCATGCACCGTTATTCTAAATCAGAGCAGATGGATCCAGTTTAAGGGACTACTGTTTTTCCCCTCAGTCCCAGCTTGGTCGTTATCCTTAATGGCATCTAAACAAAAACTGACTTCTGTGAATGAATCTGTGGAGTTCAAAACCAATTATAGGCATTCCAAGAATCTTTCATGTGTCCCTTCATCTTTGTTTCATCCATATAGGATTTAAATTTGTAAGCTGTGCTCAGAGTACAGACTTTTCACATCATTTCAGAAGACATAAGATACTGACACATTTTATTCGGCTCCAGCCTCTTCACAGAATGTACATTGTCAACTTAAGTGACAAAGGTCTGAATGACAGCTGAAGAGTACATAGTTTTGCAATACAGCAGTGGCTGTAGATGCAATTGGTTTGCAGGTCAATTCTTGAGTCCCCAACAATCTGTCCACTTGACCCCAGGCAATTCATTTCATCCTTCTGCAACTTTATCTCCCACATTTAAAGATGAATAGTATTCCCTTTATCTATGTTGCTGTTTTAAGTTATGAAGTCTTTGAGGCAAGCGGATTGCATTTCACTTGCACAGCACCTAGCTCAGTTTATAAGTATGATCAGAAAATGATTCCAATCTCTTTCACACTTGTTACAGACATTTTATACAAAACTGATATGTTTATAAATGTCTCCATTTATCTTATTGCAGATTTGGCAAATAGCCACATTGTCTCATCATCACATTTGCAATACAAAAGCAGAAGAGTTCAATGGAAGAGTGTATGCTCAGCATAAACGATACCATGAGTTTGATTTTTAAGGCTTATATTCTAACTCTGCAACTTCAAATCACGTAGAGATTAGACATTGAAAGGTGGGAACGCTGGCAGAATTGTACTCTCCAAAAGCTCATGAAACTATGGCAGGAAGTATCAGGGAATGAAATGTGCAATGGAAATGAGAATAAGAACAGAACTATCTTGCTAAAATGACCTCATTAAAAAAAGCTAGTTGTGTGTTTGCTAAACTCCTGAGGAGGTGACATTAAACAAAAGATCCTTTACAACTGGAAGATATTAAAGGATACAAAAGAGTAATTCCACATGCCCTTTTCAACATCAGCTGAAACAAATATAATATATTCCTTTGTAAATACTGCACTTCATGCTATTCATTTCAATGACTGTTTCATACTTACCCATCTTTCACCTTGATAATATAATTATAGTGGTACAAGATATTCCATATAGATGCCAAGATGCAATTTAAGTGTCTACATGTTTCCTTGTTAGATTGTACTTTGTACTTAACCCAAATATTGTACAGTTATTAATAGTAATGCTATGGGAAATCTCACTGATATATTTACAGAGTTCACATTGTTCCTACCCTGATAGAAAAACAGAGGGGAAAAAATTTAAGTTCATTGATAGTGCAATCTAAACAGTCTGCAAAGATTAAAAATGAGCATGGATCATTAGTGAAAACAAACTAATGGAAAATCGTGACGATTAAATGTTGTAACCATATTCAATCAGAAATTTTGATAAATTCCCAAAGGGCGTAGTGGGGGCTGTTAGAGTTCATACACTTTGGAAAACAGATACAGATCCTCAGATGCTGAAAAGCAGATCCTTCAAAAACTTCCTTGAAGCAATGTTTGTTTCTATTACTGGAGCATTTCTTCCCTTACACTTTTCTTGACTGCAGGTTTATGTTTATGCAGGTTTTCCAGGAGGGTGCAGTGGATTAGCACATTGTATGGGGTCAAAAATAGTATTTGTCAGAGTACAGTCCTGTCCCAGCTGGAACAGTTGGATTCAGTTTTCCATCCTTCTATACACTGACCACCATGTACTTCCAGCCTCAATAGCTTCTACAATAGATTAAGAAAAATGACAAAAAAAGAAACCACCTGAGAAGAAAAATATATGGTCCACACTTCTCTCAGAGTGTGAATCTCTTTGAAAACTAAATGGGTCCTGGAAGCTGGATAGGTATAGTCACCTAATAGTAAAAAAATATGTCACAGTGTCTTAGCTTCAAACACCAATTCTTTATGTTACAAAACTGAGGGGTAGCTTCAGTCAAATATAATTATTAATCGTTTGCATTATAGCAGTGGCTGGAGCCTCAAACCAAAATGGAAGCTCCACAGGTCTTGCAGCATGTGTGCACATCCTTAGGAACCCTCTTTCCAAAGAGTTCCCAGTGTAAAGAATCTCCAAGGCATATGGTGAAGGGAGAAACAAAGGCATAGTGAGATGATGTCTACGATAAGATACAAAGATAGATCTCACTGCCTGCACTTCCATTTCTTATTACATGAAACAGTGTTGCTCTGTAAGAAAACTAATATCAGCGGAGATATATTCTCATCAAGGGGTTGACTCTACCGCATGAAAAAAAGCAATCGTTGTTCAAATAGTTCAGCTGAGCAAGGGCAATTCACATGAGCTTAGAGTTTGTTCAATGTAGTGCTGAGCCTGTGATTCATTTTTTATTAGAGTTGGTCAGAAATTTTCCAAGGAAACCTCTTTCTGCTGAAAAATGCTGATTTGCCAACAATGAATTGCTTCATATCAGCTTGATCAAATGCTGTTTTTTTTTTTTTTTTTATCTGTTTCTTATGTCCAGAACTGAAGTGAGAAAAGGAGAAGCCTATCCCAGAACAAACAACTCTTTAATGATTTAAAGCAAAAACTTGATCACAGGTCACTCAGTGCTGGGTGCTGGAGCCCATCTCTATTCCACTGTTTCCAAAATAATGGTTAATTATTCATACATCTTCAAGCAGATACTGTTCCAATTTTTTTTAATCCCAGCCCCCTATTTGGCATATGTATTCAAATGAAAACTGTTAAAGAATAGTGAATTGAAACTGTCTAGAGATAACCGCTTAGCACAACTTACATAAAACTTGCTTAGCATGAGTAGCTAAATCTGCTGAAGCCTTAGGCCGCACTTGGATAAAGTAATGAACCTTTACTTAGTTTAGTAAAAAAAAAAAAAAGTGCCTCAGAGCTGGTTCAGGCTGGGAAGATAAGAAAGCCACACACAGTCTGCATTCCTGTGTCACCCACTCCGAAAGGGAAGACGTCAAAACTTTGAAAATAAGACCTTGGGAGACAACCGCAAGACCCAACAAAAAATAAAGGTACAACCGTCAGCAGAGACCACAAAAATAAAGGTAAGGAGAAAAACAGCTTACTTAGGAACAACGATGAGATCCAATGAGAAGTAGGAGACCCCAGACCTAAAAATTACTATTGGTCTAACTACTGCGTGAAAGGTGGGAAACTTAAGTTGAGAAAACTGTAATTGCCCAGGATTTTTCTTGTTGGGTTCCCTCTTCGGAGGCACCCAGCTCGAGCTGTAATTACGGCACCCGCGTGATTATAATTTAATTATTTAATTTGCTTTGATTGGCTCTGAACTTTACTTGCAGGAACCTAGAGTTGGGCCCTGTTATGATGGCCGACAAGCCTAATTTCCATAACAAAAACCTACTTTCACTTCAGCCCACTCTCTCTGATTTATTTACCTGCATATTCTTTCACTCTTCTCTCTCATAAAATCACACACATACATGGAAATGACCAGAAGTGGCATTACTATTCTACATTCGATGCTACTTTTGGAGAATCCATACTATCTAGTCTTCTTTTTCATTAAACTGTGGTTATAAAGAATATAACAATATAAAATAAAAATTGGCCTCAAAGTATTTTTACCTAACAAGGGTATTATTCAACCTTAGACCAACCTCTAATTTTCACTATTTAGGATGGGTGTTCTGATCCAACAGTTTTGGCTGTGATGCTGTATCAGCCATTCTCATGTATAGTATTTACAGACAACATGAGACGATACCACAACACTTTTTTTTTCAGTGCTGAACTCTTGATCTACTGTCCTTATTATGTTTCCTTTTATAAATAATTTTATGGTCAAATACCCAGCTGAAATTTAAATGAAATGAAATCCTGACTTCTTTTTACCATTAGCCCAAGATAACATAATAGCATTATGACAGGTGAAGGTTAACATTCCTAGTGGCAACTTTCATTTACACCATCTCAAAGCAAGATGGCATGCATAATTGCTTTGCACCAATACAGGAAATAACTCCCATTAATTCTGTAGTGAAGGTCACAGAAACATTTCACAGGCTCAGAACAATCAGAGAATGAAGACAGAAGAAAACAATTAGGTCATTTAATTCATCCACCCTTAGCTACTACCACAACCTTAACCAACTATTTACCTAGCCAGTACAGAATTTTTCCAGTTGTAAGTCACTAGCAAATGGGAATCAATTTAGAAAAAATAAAAAGTGAGGTGATTCTTTGTAAAGAGTTAGAAGAGTCTTTAAATGATTTAGAGAAAAAATAGTATGTATAATTTGGACCTGGTCCTGTGATAAATAGACTCCTTCCCCTTTCTAGCAAAATATATAAGGACGTTCTGATACAGTGAGAATCAGGCCTTCTGCTTTTAATTATTTTTAATTTTTGCTATTATTAAAATGTCCTTGTTCCATGCAGCAGTACGAGGAGACAATCTATTCTCATGGTACTTCTGGCCCAGTTTTTCAAGCCTAAGAGAATTTATTCTTTCAGCATTCAGTGATTAGATGAGCCAAATCAGAGCTTCTTTTGCATTACTTTTTACTTTGTTGTTACAGGTGAAGAACTTGCACAATGTGGGCTTTCTTAGTAATTAATGCCAGCAGATTTCCTTTTGTTTTAGGGATCTTATATTTACGGTCCACTTCCAAAGCAAAAACTTTCTATAGAAAAATTATCAGGACCATAATTCAATTATGATACGGCTTTCAAGGCAGTATAATGGCCACATGGAATGCATAGAAGGTGTGCAGTATTATAAGAGGATTGATAGTGCATTCATCTGTACTTTTTAAAGCATTCCTCTAGCTCAAAGAATTAATCAGAGATGTCCCAGCTTCATCCACTTCTGGGAATAAGGAGCTAGATGACACACCATGTCATTTGAGCAAAAATAACAATCATGGAAAGAGTCAGTCCCTCCGTCTTGGAGACACTCTAATGCCATAGACTATGCTCCAAAACTTCCTCATTAGGTGCTGCTGAGGGAAGCAACAAATCCTTATCATATCAACAGATTGTTCTACAGAGGATTCACTTTGGACTTGGCATTGGATTGGCTGTTAACTCCCCTCCTTCTGTCTTCTCTACACGACTTCCTCTGTTTCTTTATATTCCCCTTCAACCCTTTTATTTCTTCATTCACTTCCTTGTCTTTTCTGTGGGCTAATCCTGTCTTAGCCAAATTCCACCCCAAATGTTCTAGAAATCTTGCCCCTTCTATGCCATTTTGCCAGCCATTATTTCCTTCACTTTATTTCTGCTATATACCCATACCTGTGCCATCCACTTAGCCTACAAGATACCATATAACAATCTAGCTATTGTTGTCTTCCTCCAGTGGAAACTTTTTCTGCTAACTCTTGCTAATAATTACCAGTGGCTAAGTTCATTCTTACGTATGAATGTAAACTCTCTACTAGCTCTTTGATTGTAAGCTCTTTACATGGATAGTTTGTCCCATGTACTTTGAAGCTATACAACCAGAATGTGCACACCAAGATACAATGGGTAAGTGCATTGCAGCAGGTCGGTTGATCAAGAGGAAATAGTGCATGTGTTTTTGGTCTATGCCATTGCAAAGTAAAATGCACACAATTAATCCACTACTGTTTTGCAATTGTGACAGTCCAAGAATGTACTGTGGCTCCATTGACAAGTGGTCAAGTGGCTCCTGTGAGGCCTTTGTAGCACTGTCATTTCTCTCAGATAACAGCTCGTTTAAACATCTTTCCCATGACCTGCTCTCTTTGCTGACAGTTTCTCTCACTCTAAGTATAGTTTTTGTTTCATTAATGTAATGTAGAAAGCTGATACGTGTGGAAAAATCCCAACCTTCATTGAATATGCCAAGCCACGATCAGTGTTGTGTGAAGGTCAGTACCATGTAAATATATGCTCCGATACTTGTGTATGTGGTGGATCCATGAAAACTGTAAATGTTACGTAAACAATTAGGATTGATTTAATTATGTTCAGGGACTTTTTTGTTTGTTTGTTTTCAGTTATTGAGAAATGCTGAAGTCTCTAAAAGCAAATATACAGAACTTCTTAGGAAGTCTCAGCAGAAATGAAATTACTAGGTAACTTCCAATGTAAGATACTCGTCTTTTCCTGTAACTTGAGAGACTTCCTTCTGAATGAACTCACATTTATGTCATTTTGAAGTGGCATAGTCATGGTGCAGGACCAAAGCAGTTATAATTAGCTCTATTTCTTACCTAATGAGGACTCCTGTTTCCAGCTCTGTTACTGACCCACCATAATTTGACTTCTCTGGACTGACTTCATCTTCTCTTTGACCAGCTTGCTGTACTCCCACATGTACTATTTGTCTCTGCAACAGCAAAGCTACTCCGTTTGCTTGGAAGAGGTTTCTACCAATAGAAAGACATTGTTTCAATCTCCATCTAGGGCTTTCTGCTAGGAAAGTCCAGAGTTATTAACCCTGGGAACCGTCTGTCAGTGAAATTACAGCAGAGATGTGCTGAAACAACAAATTCTGTAGGTACCATAGCAATATCATTTCAGCTGAACATCACAGCTAAATATAAGGCAGAAATGAGAGTCTTGGCCATCCACTTTTGAAAAATGATGTGTGCCTTGATGTTATTCAGTCTTAACCTTCTGGTGGACTCCTGCCATGGCTAGTTCCATGCCAGATCTTCCATTGGTTTTTGGTGCTATAGCTGGTCTTTTACCATTATAGTAGGGATATTGTGATGCATGAGCATGAATTGCTGAGATTTACTTATTTGTATTATTTAAATATGATCTTTGAGGATAAATCTCACTCATGGAGTTTAATTCATGGAGTTTGATTTACATAGGACAAAAATCTCAAGTGCTGTAAACCTGTGCAACTACACTGACTTGGTTGAACCTATGCCCATTTGTAACAGCTTTGGAGTTGATCCATGAACTTGGAGGATCAGTCCTCGAAAACATTTAGTTAGGAGGAGTGATTCATCTTTTCACTGCTGCTCTTTTCAGGGCATATTCAAAGGCATAGTGAGTTTCTATGCTTGTGCCACCCTAAATATTGGGTACAAGTTACAGTTTCAGAAATACACACTCACACATATCTAGCTCAGTTTAAGTCATCTGTAAAAATCTCTTTTTCTCTGCAAATAGCAACCATGGCCACAGGTGTGTGGGTATGGTTTGGGGGGTTTTATGTATGACAGGAAGAGGGAAAATGATCATTTTTACTCGTGTAAAGTTAAATTAGCATAAAATTGGAACTGAATAATCTCTGAAGTATAAAGACCCAAATTATGTCTGCAGAGCTTTAAGGAAGAATTGGGGAAAGCAGCAGTTGAAAAGAACTCTGTTCATTCATTTTCAGCACTAAGGAAATCAGACAAATCAGCAGGCCGGGCTGCCATGTGGTATCAGTATAGTTATTGAATTCAGCTGAGCATCTGGCCCTTTGTACTTATGATTCTGATAAATGATTATGCTCAAAAGTGCAACAATGTAAGCTAACAAATGTGAATTACATCTCACTCACCAAAATAGTTTGTTATGCAAAAAAGAGATAAATATTTGGTTTTTTCTTCGATGCGACTGGTTCAACACAGAGGAAAACCTCATCCTGATTATAGTGCTGTTCTGGGGAATAATTTTTTCTAATTACTGATACATTAATGTGAATATAAAATTCCATCATGTAGCAGGCACTGTAAAAGATGACTGAAGCCAGCCTCAGAATAAAAATGTATTGAAGCCAGCTCTTCCAACTGTGTAGCTGACTTTTCTGTATTTCGATTGGTGGTTTGATAATCTGAGGTGGAATGTCCTTCAGATGTGGTACTGTGAATATCTGAGCTTGCCTTAATTAAGGCTATTTTAGGTAGAAAATGAAAACCACGAATGACTCATTTGTAGATTTCACAGAAACTGCTTTCAGGAGCTGGACTTTGTACAACTGGAATTGGATTTTATACCTTCAGATCAAGATGTTCATCACCATAAATCAGTATCCCAACAACAGTATACTGGAACTCAACTTTTCCCATCTTATGGATAAATTCAGATACAATGAGTACCACTGATGTGTGTATGGAGTTAATGTGGAGTTAAAAGTTTTAGTGACTGTGCTTCAACTCTGATTATGAAGATTACAAGGTTTAATGTCTCTGCTCGTGCTGTCTGTATGCCAGGCTATTGGCAGGCTATGTTACTTTCTGTCAGCCTCAAAATCTTGCTTTATTTCAATGTCAGCTTTGTCTGCAAAGCTGAGACTTGGAGTTCAATTGTTACACAAGGCAGTTCAGATACGGAATTTTTCAATCATCAGGCACATAATAAAGGGAGAAATAGCTTTCAGGCACATCATAACTTTGTTAGTGTTTCAGGTGTTTGGACCAGAACAAGAGTTTCGGATTCAACATTAGTTTTATAGTTACTGATGAAGCATAAGTGTTGATACCAGCACATGTTTTCTCTCTTCACAGAACAAGTAACAGATCTTCCAAAACATGTTCCAGCTACTGAGATTGTAAAATCAGGATCAGAAAGTCCATGCACCTCAGTCACTCCAGAAAGATTCTAGAGATGGAAACAGCATGACTTTAAGGTGAAGGCTGATGAGTTTATGAACATGATTATATATTATGGTTTCTACTGGAGCAGTGGCCTGGATGAAGTATCTTTGCTCTCTTCTGAACCAAACTATCACTCTTCTGTACAAGACACAAATGGTCCTGTACACAAGAGAGAAGTGGTACTGATATATTCTGAGTTTAGCAAGGCTTTTGATTTTGTCTCCATAGCTGTGTAGAAAAATACGGTCTGGATTAAACTACAATAAGATTCCAACAAATTGCTGGAAAAGACTGGTTTCCAGTTATCATTTTTCAAAGACTAGCTATCAATTGCTCAGTATTAGGCTGGAAGGCTGTATCAGATGGAGTTCCTCAGTATATTTTTTGACTCCAGTATTGATCAATATTTTCTCTAATAATTTGGGTGGTGGATAAAGGAAAAAATACTGGATCAGTGGGAAAATGCCATTGTGGCTGGTGCTGCCAGAACACTGGAAGACAGGATTAGTATTCAAAATCACCTTCATAGAAGTGGTCTGAAATATGTAAGAGGCAGTTCGGTAGATAAACACACAAAAATATTATATGCATTTGGCAAGAATCAGCCATACTCGTATAAAATGTGGAAAGACTAGGCTGCAGTTCTGTAACCTATCATCAAGGAGTTACAATAGAGCACAAGTTAAGCATAAGTAAACCATATCTTCCTTCTGAATGAAAAAAATAATCAGATGTCATGCTAGCTATATAAATGGGAGCGGTGAATATGAAACTTGTGGAGGATTTTTTTTCTGCCTGACATTAGAAAGGCCTCAGCAGGAATACTGAGGAATCCATGAATATTCCCACGCTTCAACAAGAGACATGGACCAACTGCACAGAGTCCAAAGGAGAACCGTGAGAAAAGTAAAAGAGTATAGAAAACAGTGTCAATAAGGAGTGCTTAGGGAGCATGTTTTAATGTAGACCAGAGAAAACTGAGGAAGATATAACTTATCTTAAAATATGTAAGAAGTTGTTGCAAAGAAGGGCGTAAGCTGTTCCTCAGCTCCACTGGCTGGGTGTTTGTGATTGTAACTCTCTTTCCTTAACACCCCTTGTGTTTTGCCTGGTCTCATCTGCCTTGTCATTTAACAAAGAAGTTGGTGATCAGTCCTTCACACGTATTCAGAATACTGCCATTGCCATGGAGGGCTTTAGGTACCTTCATCATCATGGATATTCATAGTAATAAAGTTGGGCTTCACTGTATCATTTGGATTAGTTATATTAAAGATGTGTTGTAGGGTAAAACATCCATATTTATACTGTATTTAACTTTCTATTAATAATAAATTCAGGTGAAATAGTTTTGTTATTAATATTGATCACTGTTCCAATTGAAACCCCAGATGTCAAGGATTCCTTTAGCATGCTCAGTTATATTTAATAGTGCTGTTGATGAGAGAGAGCCTAATGAAGGCTAACAGATGGTCTATTTTATATTGCTGTAGGATTTGAAACATTTGCCAAAACAGAGACACAAAAGGGTTTGACAGCCCTGTAACTGAAAACCTTTAATTACTGCTACTTCATCTCCTAGGGGTTTCTGTGAGGCTAGCATAACACTGCAGCTTTAGGGTAGGTCAGCGTGGCGAGGAACGGCTTTCTGGAGCCAGGCAGTCAATGCTGGTGGAACTGCTTGCTGAACTTTAATAAACTGGTCATGATGCAGGTAGTCTAGAAAGAAAAGCCTAGAATGAGGGAGGAGAATAAGTGACAGCACTTTCTCTACCCTGAGAACTGTTTGCCCTTTCTCTAAAATGCCACCTCTTAAGGACTGTTATCATCTACTGAGAAGCTAGCTGGGAAGAAGGCATGGAGCCAGGGTGGAACTTTAATTATACTTGAGTTATAGCCAGAAGTTCACCTTAAAATGAAGTTACAAGCTAGTGGGCTAAAAATTGCCAAAATTGTAAATCTCTTTATTTTGGAAGGAAAGCACAAGTTTATTCAGGACACAAGAATATGCATAAATGCAGAAATCTGTGATCCCATGGCATAGACAAGGTTAATTCTTCATCCTCTAGGTTTCTGAGAACTCTTTTGACTTGTTGATTTGGGTGTGACAGGGAAGAAGGAGCTTTCACAGAGTTTCCATGACTTTCTCCTGACTCTACTTGGAATGATTGCCCCATGGTTTTCTGACAGAAATTCACACCACTTCCGAAATGAAATAAGGCATAATTAGTAGTTACGTTCTGATTAATCTGGATTGATTTCTAAGCAATTGCTTAGAAATTGAATCAATTACTTCAGAAAGAATGGGCATTTCTACTGCCATTACTGTTTCTGCTAGATCTGTCTGCAGCTGTAGGCATTGATTCTTTTTTAGATGAGAGGAGGAGCAGGTCTGTGGAAGTACTCATCTACAGTTCTAGGTATCTGATCTGCATTTGTTTTGTGCAGTATTGTCCAGAGAAAACGTGGATATGTACACACAGAGAGGAAGGCAGATTTTGAGATTCTTTGTTTATGGAGGATGGTTTTCCCTCCCCACCATACCCTGTGCTAGAACCAATCACAAAGGCCATCTTTGAATGCAGGAGGAAATATTTTTATGGAGAAAAGGAAACAAACGAAAAGCAGGAGGTGAGATTCTCTCTAAACCAACTTGTAAACCGTATCACGACAGCAGAATAGGGAAGCCTATGGAGATTTCCCTGCTTGGAGGAAAGCAGTGACACCTGACTAGTAACCAGTTTTGCTGGTCCCCACAACATTGGTAGCAACAGATTTCATGCTCCAGTTTGGTGGGGAAATCTTTGCAACTTTAAGAACCTTTCAGAATTCAGAAGCCACATGAACAATTTCCAAGAGTATATGCGGAAAATTTCTCCAGGGTGCAATTCCTTTTTTCTCCACAGCTGGCTGGGGCCTGTCCCTTTTCCACACGTGTCCCTTTGTGTTGGCTGATGGTGAATGAGCTCACATAAAACCAGCTGCTTCTCATTATTCCACATAATGCTGAAGCCTGACGTTTTTACTGCCTCATGTAAGAATCGGCATCCTTGGCTTCATCCAAAGAGCAACTGGAAATGAATAGATACCAAACACTAGTCTCAAGGAGAGAGTGTACTGGCACCTGGCCCCAGCTACGTAGGCAAACGTAGGCAAATCACCTCCCTCGTGAGCATCGAAGTGGAATGCAGCAACAGCACAACATCCTAGAAAGAGATACAGTTAGGATAATAGTAACACAAGCTGCCAAATTGGAAGGTAATTGGAAGAGAATCACTAATTACAAGGGCTGTGAAATCAGACAACTCTTTCATCATTATATGCAGTTAAATCTTATAAGCAATGGCTACATGGTGGGGATGTTTTAAAGCTAAATATATTTTTTAATGTGATATGCATCTTCTTTGATGTAGATGTTTTCATTAAATGTTCATCTGTTTAATTATTATTTACTTTGTACAGAACTTTGAGAGAGGCTATTGTTTGTGTATTGTTTTGTGAGTGACAGTGCCAGGGCCGACTCCTAAACTAGTCCGTCAATTGTAACACAAGACCTCGAGCCATTCTAATATTGGCAATATTCTTGGAAAAATCAGCTTTGATGAAAATGCAGATCCACAAAGGATATTGCATAATTAGAGGAGTTACAAAGCATTGAATGTGCCAGTAAAGTCAATTAAACACTAATTACTATTGGATTCAGACCTGCCATTGCATGATGAATTGCTGAAGTAAAAGTATCTTCTCTGCACAGAGGTGCCAAATTCACCCCTGCTGATCTTACAGATGTTTTTTCAACTACCCCTCTGATTCTATTTAAGATAAAAATGCAAAACTTTCCCTTGTTGTAGACAGTAGTGTGAAAAACTCATTAGCTGATATAATCTTTACGGGCAGTTTTCTTTGTGTGGTTACATGACAGTCCCTCACTTTCCACATTTCTAGGCTGTGCTAATGATTTCACACCCTGTTTTCTCAGGAGGCAGATCTTTCTGCAGCGTGTGGTTGACATATGGTTAGTGTCTAGCCTTTTGCTACCATTCAGGTGATGGAAAGCTTTGGAAACCCCTTGACTTCATATCAATCTCGGCATGCTCCATCAGGAATTCTGCAGATGACTGTGATTCAGCCTTTTAAACATTTCCAGGAAGTTCATCACTCATTGCCACTTTTCTCCTTACCTTTCAGTGTTAACAAGTTTCCATATGCTATTTCCATATGCCATGTGGCTGTCATAAAATCTCAGGCAGTAACTTGTATGAAAGCTCAAATACCTTTGTCATAGTAATTTAGAGTGTCTTGTTTAGTAGAATATTATATCATCCAAAACATATAGACAAAATGAAAGATGTTCCACTGACTTTGATATGCTTTGGAAGGGCCTCTGATGGAGCCCTAGTGTGCAAACTGTAAGATGGGGAGAGACCAGTATGATCACAACCTGATCTCTGGTTATCTGGGGTCACTCAGTTTTCCTTCTTCTAGCTTCCACTTGTGTTAGAACCCTAAAAATTATATTTTAGATAGACTGGAAAATGTTCACTGATGTTAACATAAATTTCACCTTTTCCATTCATCAGACCTTGGCTCCTTTAGACACAATCCTGACAGTAATTCAAACTCACTGTGGACTTGCTGAAATTCCCATAGACTGAAGTCAGTTTGACCAATGTGTCTCTCTCAGCCTCAGCACAGAACCTTAATGGTGGCTGCACAGTGCAGATTCACAGGGGATATTTAAATGTCTTTAGAGAGGTAGATGTCATTTGTAAGTACCTTCTTGAACCTAGTACCTCAATCCCTCCTCCTCCAATCTGGTTTCCTGCTGCCACATCTGAAGACAGCAAATGAGCTCACTTCTCCCACAGAGAAATCTGGCTTTGTCAATCTGTTTACTTTCTTTCCTCTTTTCCTGAAGTCCTTCTTTTACATCGCCCTTGCCTCCCTTTTCAAAGGAGACTGAGATGCTTTTTCAAGCTGGTGATTACAGGCTAATGTAGCCAAACTTCTGTTCCTCTGCACCTTTGGCTGAGGGAAGATACCTTCATTTCCCCTAAGCTTTAGTATCTGAAGCTGGCAGTGTTCCTGTCCCTCCAGCGAGTGCTGTCTCTGCACGGTGGGGAGGCGAGGACTGGAGAAAAGGGTGTTCAGGAATCCCACACAAAAAGCATTTATTACTGTTTACCATGGATGGTGCAGAAATACAAATCTTCCAGCAGTGCACCAGACTGAACAGGCTGAGCCCAGCCACACAAGCAGAAGCACCCAATTTATTACTTATTTAGATAATTATCACTGCAGTGCAGTAGAAATGATAACTCCATGTGATGAATGACTTAACTTCAGTGCAAGCCCATTAGTCACAAAGGAGCAGGCTGCTCACATTACACCCCACAGACATCACCAGGACTAATCCTCGATAGCTCATGAGAAGACAGAACATGAATGAATAGGGATTTGTCTTCACCACTTATTTCTACAAGCTGGAGAGACTGAGATTCCTCCCCTGTGAAGCACAGGTGCTGAAAGTGTATTCCTGACAGCTACGCACGATACCAGCCACTTGCTGCTCTGTTTGCTTCCATTCAGCACAAACTACAACCTGGATTGTGTGGGCTTTCCTGAAGGGTGGAAAAAACTGATGCTACAGCTAAAGCTATTAAGGAAGCTGCAGTTTGAACTACATGATTCTGTGACTGTTTTCCAAAGGTAGAAATCCAGTCATGCTCAGGTAGATTTCTTTCTCTTTGCATGGAAGGAAATAAAGTATGTGTAGAGCAGAGGTGAGTGAGTCCTCTCCAGAAACAGAAGGATAGCTACATCATTTCAAAGATGTTGGGTGCTTTCTGTTTCACACAAAATGATTCCAGCTGGACATCCCCATCTGTCTGGAGCTAGTTTGGGTGTCTCTAGCGATGTCTATATTAGCAGGAATGAGCCACAGTAGGTGGGCAAAACAGTTTGTGCTGGGGACATGATGTATACGCTGTACTTTTTCTAGGGATTTTATGTCACGTTAGTTCCAGGCTGGTCCTCTGTACTGACTACTCAGTAGCAGCTGGAGCACATTAGGTACTTTTCTGGGATTCATCGTGCAATTAAGCACTTTGCACTTTTTTCCAAGAGGAATCCAGACCATGCTCCCCAAGAAGACTCCACAATGTAAACTAAAGCACAGTAAGTGGAGGCAATTGGGAGGTTCACTTCTCATTCTTTTCCATCTTCCCATTCTTGGAGATTTTGCATTATTAGCATTACTTATTTGTTGCCTTTTCAAATGTTCAAGCAGAGATGAGGGTCCTGGTGAGCTAAGTGAAAGCGACTCCCTGCCTTGCCATGAAGGTCTTCCTTTAGATAGACAAAACAGAGCAGGAGTAAGGCACTCTGTCCCCACTTAGCAGAGGGGAAGATGAAGCCTAAAGGGTACCTGTAGGAGCCTGGCAGTCCATGAATGTCTAAATTCTCCTTTAGGCCATTTTGACTCTCCCATGATAGCCGGGAGGAGTCTTTGGCAATGTCAGTTCTCTTGACTTTCAGTCAACCTTCAACAGTGGATTTTCTTCTCTTTCTTTTCTTCCTCTGCTTGCTCATCTTATCCTCCTATATTTCTACCCTTATACTTTTTCTACTCTGTGTCTTCATGGATACCAGAAGGCAGTGACCTACTCCATGTCATTCAGACTACCTCCATTTTCATTTAACATTTCTTCTCTAACCAGTAAAATTTGAGGTGCGATGCTCTCAGAAAAGTTTTTCATTATGAAACTTGTCATCCTTAGAATCACAAAAAAGAGGGAAAGTTCCTGGTCAAGATGTTATTGGAAAAGTTTTAAATGAGGATATTTACTGAATTTCCTAATTTTTCATGGTTTGTGAGGTGTTTTTCACTCTCTCTCTAATGTTACTCTGCTTGGAGATCATTGCTAGCAATTCACAGGTGTTTGGATCTCATATTGTGGCTTCACTCATATTTAAATAAATAAATATCTAAATACATAATAAATAAAGGCAGAGGAACTGTTGGTTGGTCTCTGTTTTACCTTAATTAACATGTATTGCATTATTTCTCATGTATGTCTTTCCCTACTTATCCTTCCATTCTGAGTACTTTCTAAAAGAGAATGTGACAGGAGAAAAAAAGGGAATACCTAGAGACCAAAAACATTTGTGGCTGAAACATCAAAACTCTTCAGCTTTCAGGTTCTTGAGGAGTTGAGGAGGGGTGTGAGGAGACCGTGGCAATTCTTCGTATGAAGGAAAGGATGTCATGAAAGATCAGGGAAAGAATTATACTTAAGAGGGGGGGAAAACAGTGTTTGAAATCCAGAAAATAAGGCTTTAAAGCAAGAGCTCCAAACTATCAACAGTTTATGGAGCACTTCCCACAGCCAAATTCAAATGTATTAGTTGTTAACTCAAATTGTTAACACATTATAAACAATTAAAATTGCCTTTAAATTAAAATTGCTTAAAAGTGCTTGCTGCACTTGTAGAGTATTTATAACATTTAACAAACACTGTAACCTCATGTAGTCTATGTATATTACATTGTAACTGTCTGTACATACTAAAACCTTCACTAAATTTCCAAAAGTCATCAAAGCAGGGACAGAAACACAAGCACTAATAAACTTTAAAACCTTGCTAGCACAAAATGTATTGAAAGTCTTACATGGGGAACAAGCTTATTAATAAATCAGCTAATACCGTTTACTTTAAAGCCAAGTTAACTGTAAAATCAAAAATAAGAAAAATATTCTTTTTATATTTTTTGAAAGTGTTTATCTTTTATTTAACACTTATCAAAAAACCACTTTAAAATCTCTTAAAAGTGCATTCAGATGTCTCCGAAAAACAGGCATTGGTTGTTTTAAGTGTCTTTAAAAAAAACCTGATAACATTTTCTTGACAAAGCTAAATCTTTACACACAAAGTTTGGTTAAAATAATAATTAATAATGATTGTGTATAGTCACTCCAAAAAGAAACTAAAAGAAATTTTCATTAAAAAATATTTCACTTTATTTGTACTTTGTTTTCTGCTAATGCGTGTAATTATCGGTGCTGTATTGATAAAATCTATTTAAAATGTGGATTGATTAAGCAAATATTTAAACATGTAGAGCTCTCCTAAGGCGAATTCAGCAAGGTATTAGTTAAATGACTTATTGCCTGAAAAAAAGAAAGTAAATAAATATAGCCAATTCGGAAGTATAGATATTTGTTTCTTTGTTTCCGTTCCAGTTGTGTGTCAGATGTTTTTTGGGAGGTATGAACTTATTAAAAACTGTATAGAAAATAAGGTGTAGCATAGCCCCCTATTTTGCCATATGTTTGTGCCTTTGTCATTTAACTCTCTTTGACAAATTTCTCTAGCTTTCCAATGTGCTGCGCAGCAAATTCAAAATTGTTTTCCTTTCTTTCACAAGCTTACACTACGGATAAACTCTGATAACATGCAAGAGAACAACACTTCCTCCAAGCTCAGTGAGAGGTGCAGAGGAACTGAGAGCTGCCCCACATACATTGCCCAACCTGAAAGCCTGCCTCTGTTCTTTGAAGTATTTTTAGAAAACGGGGGTTTTGAATAGTTTAGTGCCATGTTCTTTAAACGGACAACTCCTCCCCTAAAGTCTTTAACTGAGCTTGTTTATAAAACTGGAAAACTACAGAGCTGAGTCATGGGCCTGTTGAAACAAATAGGAGCACCTTCATGGACTTCGCCTGACACTGCTAGCAGCTAAGAGACTGAATCCTGATATCCCTCGGTACTTACCCACATAATACGGTAGAGGCTGTCTGAGATACCAAGTCCTTTGTTGTCTGTTTAACTCTCCAGAACACTTAGTCTTCAAAACCAGGGTCAGATCCAAAACCTGCTGATATTAGGGAAATCCTTTTCATAAATATAAGGGCCTCTGAGTCAGGAGAAAGGGCTAGAAATTGCATAGAGGTTCATGTTCTTTGAGATTTCCAGTTCAGTGGTCGCCATTAAAAAAATCAATATATGGTACCAGTTACTATAAAACCGCATCTGATCTGTCACATTTTCCCTACGTTCTTAGAATTGAAATATATCTGAACGGGGAGTTTCAGAACTGCTAGGCAGTGGTTTAATTCTACCATTGAAATTCTTGGTCAGACTTCTGTTAATTTCAACAGAAAAAGTTACACTCAATGTAAAAACTTCATCATCCCTTTTGTAAGGATGGCATTTCATTTCATGTTAATGATAATGGCTAGAAAATTTTTAAAAGCAGTTTGTCTGGCAGTATTATGGAACTAATGGAAGAAAGTATGGTGAGGTGTGATGCAGAATAAATGTATGACTTTTTACCAGAGCTCAACTAACCTTTGATTACCTTTAAAAATTAAAGTGATCTTAGGGCTGAAAGAACACTCATCATAAAAGACTTAAGGAGCTCAATCTGTTCATCAAAAAAGATCAATACTAGTTTAATTACAATGTAGAAGTGCCTTCATGGAGAGCAAATATCAAGTATTAAAGGAGTCTTTAATCTATCATGGAAAAGCATAACATGAACCATTGGCTTCAAGTTATACCAAACAAATTCTCCTTAGAAAGAGGGCTTCTTTCTTTTTTCTTCTTCTTCTTTTTTTTTTTTTTTTTTTAATAAAATGTGCTGATTGAGTTTCCATACTTTAACAGCTTCAGATTAGGACTGAATGTTTTCCTAAAACTGATGTGCAAGTCAAACACAAGTTACCAGTCTCAATACCAGGCTAATTGGGAAAAGAAAGAAAAACAGGAAAAAATTGAGATTATTAGGCAGCAGGCTAGACATACTTAAAATTTCTGCTGCAATTTCTTTCCATTTATCCCACACTTCCAATGAAGAAAACAAAGGAGAAGGGGGGGAGGGGGGAGAGAAGAATATACTCCTGATGTGAATCAGTTTATCTTCATTAGACCAGTTGAGGATCCAGGCAACATCCTGCAGGAGTTGAGCAAAAGTTTATTTATTTATTTATTTTAATTGAAAATATATGTGTCATGGACTGAGTAAAGATTCAGGTCAGTTGTTACTTTACAATGTATATCACTGTTTACTTTGTAGAGAAAAAGCTTGTTCATTTCTTCTTTAATATTATTCTTTATTTTGTCCAACTCTGTAGTATGTCACTGTACTGTGACATTACGTTACCACTAAGATTAAAAGTAATCTAAAATGAAACATTCATTTGGATACATTTTCTCTGTTACCTCAGTGGCTGTTACGTGATTGTTAGAAATGATTTTAGTAATATTTGCCCTTATTTGTTATTCTCCTGCTTTAGTAATACTGCCAGCTGTACTTTCCACTTCACATGAATTCTGGTCTATTCCAATTTTCCACTTCCCTGCCTTTAATCCCAGTGTTACAAATGGAATCCCATGCTACACTAATATCTCTTACTCGCTGGCACAGAAGAGATCAATATTTCAAAATGCCGTATGTTTTATAGATCGACTGCCTCTTGCATAAGAATCCAATGGCATCTGAACCATTACACAATATTTGTAAGCTACACAAGCCAATGATTGTGAAGCCCATCTTTGCACAACATATCAGATCCTAAAAGGTCTGTACTCATCTGTGAAAAGCATTTCTGTGAAACTTGACCAAGTTATTCAAATCCTTGATCTCCCCTCACCATAAACCATTCTGTGTGACCTAGAGGCACGGTAGAATCTTTAATAATATGAATGCTTTGTCCTTCACAGACCTGCAAAGATCCCAGAAAACTTTCATTTGAGTTTCATAGTGGTCCAAGAACACTTGCCTGAATATTAACACTTGTGCAAGCAGAAGTCAAGTGAGTGTCTAAGAGACACACAGCTGGTCAGCTGTTTAATCAGTGAGGTTAATTTTGCCAACCCTTCAAATGATTCATCTGCAAATACAGATTCAGAACTAGTCTTAGGATGAGCCACTGGCCCTACTCAGACCTTGGAGGAAACCAGAGGGGATGTTGCATTTCAAGATGTGCTTATTACCACTGGATGGATCCCAGCTCACTTCCCTGCACCAGGCATCAGCTCTAATAGTGACACCAAGTCTTTGAAGTCAAGCAGACAAAATGCGCACAGTCCTGCCACAGAGGACAATTTGGACATGCAGGGTTATAGGACTGCGCTGGACATCAAGCTATTCCAGGGACCAGCCAGCACACAAGTTCAGTATAAATGTCCTAGTGAGTCCTGTGTCATAGTAGCTTTAATTATCAAATATTACTCTCTCTTTTTTATGGTTTATGGAAACCACCATATTAAGCCACCACAATAATGATTCTCTAATCTGCACCCTGCTAGTCTCCCAATCTGAAGAGTAACACAGGAAAAAATTTCAAGAGTCCCTATCTATTTGGCAACAGAACAACAAAGAAAGCATGGCTAAGGATGTTTCTCCACTTGCTACCTGAACTAATACATTTTTCTCTTAAACCTGCCATTTAGATAGAAATCTGAACTGAATCAAATCAACATAAACCCCTTGACCACTCCTTACTTTAGAACCAATTGAAAAATTCCTAAGGAACCCTTTTTTTGTCATGTAGGGGCAGGGGGATGAGAATTTTTCAGTTTAACAAGAATTAAAATATTGTGGCACCATTTTGATTTTGACAAGTTTCTGTAAGGACCCAGGCAGGGCTCCAGATTTCAAAACTTGGGCTCTGGGTGGGGCATCTCAGGAATTATATTCTGTTCTGTTCTTTAGGAAATTTTTCTGGTTTGCTGTCAGATCATCTCCCAGCTCCTCAGCAGTGCACCTTCTGAACTGCTTCAGGATTGACAGCCAGAAGGGCTTTGGGCTTCCAGCGACCAAAGCCCACCAAAGCCCACCATGCAGACTGCCCTGAAGCACTGGCTCTGTTCACTTTCCCAGGACATTGCAGTGTTTGATTTCCAGTGCAACAAGAAGAGAAGCATACTTTAAAATATGCCTGTTTTCCACAACTCTATCTCTGCTCTGAGTACGTGGGACACTGAGGATGGTGACAAGGCAGAGATGAAGGGAGAGAAACTTCCTTGTTTAAGGGCATTCCTTGGCTTTGTCCTTCTGTAACATAAAAATATATCAGTGTGTATGAATTGCATTTGAAAAAGTCCAAAACAAAACACTGTTGAATACACTTTTCCCACTAGAGAGAGGATTAGAGAACAAGCATATGGTGCATGTTAGACATGCTGTTTAATGCATCACTGACATTCAGAATAATGACCAGACTAGACTAGAAACAAGACAAAAACACCTTGACTCCTTCCAAGTAATTTTAAACAAAATAAATGGCCAAGTGGCAAAAACTGAATCAAGAGTGAAACTCAGATGGCGGCTTCCACTCTAAAGAAACATTTTTTTGTGGTTTCTTCATGGTGCTGTTTACATGAAAATTAGTTTAAATAGCAGCCTGAGGCCCTGGAGAAGTCTCTGAGCTAGTAATCTGGATTTTAATAATGCTGCTGTATTTCTTCACCATATTATTGCAAATTTGTATAATGAGTAGTTTTCCTCCGAGGAAACGGCCAAGATAGTAGTACTTGAGGGAAGCTCTTTAAAGGCTATTAAACATTGTTATTATAAGTTTTTAATAACAAGTTTGAGGGAGACCTTACCAGTGAGGGTCAGCTGGGAATCATAAATCAGACTTTAGACTTTACATCTGTCTACAATAAGTATAATCGAAACATTTCTGGTCACACAGATCTGAACTTCAAAGTTTTCCTGGACTTCAGGGTAATGTATCTAGGTGAAGTGTTTGAATTCAGCCTAGCATGTCTTTGTGAAACCCCTTTCTTCTGATGAATGCAGGAATATGCATTTTGACCCAAGAATAAAAGTTCTGTCCAGAAAGAATTTCTGTCTAGAGAGAACAGAAAATGGAAGGAAGATGCAAAGCCAATGAAAAAGTTTTACTTGAAGTAAACTAAAACTATACAGATTTTGCCCCTAGGTAAGTTGAATGCTTAAAAATATCTCCATCCTTTCTTCTTTTGACTGAATTTTTTGGTCTTGGTGGATATTTTTATTTATTTATCTTAATGGCTGGCTGATCTAAATAATACTGCAAATAGTACATAATAATAGTAATTGCAAAGCTCTCTCACTGTATGTTGTTTGTGTAGCGAAGGACATTTCATTTCATACATCATTTACAACTCTCCACTCTAATTCTAGGAAGTCAGAAAGCTTTTAAAATTTAATGAGCAAGAATTTTATGCTTTTGCAACATCCAAAATTGGGATATATCAAGCAGTTGAGTTCACATTTTCTCCTGACACTGGTTTCATTTTCTTTCTGCAACACCAATAAGAATCCATCTACTCTGAAGTTAATTAAGCTGAATAGGAAAAAAGACATTTATATGAATCATCTCCAATGTCCTAATCCATTTCTGTATATATTTTTCCTCTAAGATGCTCCCAGTTACTATATTCCATAAACAAATCACAAATAGAAGTTGCAGTTTTCTTACCTCTCTGACAGAGTGCTCCTTTAAAGGATCTCTGAAATATCTCTGTATCCTAGAGGATGAATTATCAGTCGCACTGAAGAACTGTGTCCTCTTCTATGTGATGCCTTGTCCAGGAACATTGCATGCTGAGCATATTAATGTTCGGTAATCACACTGGCATAAAGTAGTTAATTTATTCTGAAGTGCTTTGTGTCCATATACAATGTCTTTTTTAATTATTTAGCATGTTCAGGCGCGGTAATTAATCTTACTTGAAACAAACATTTCTCAAGTCTGAAATGGGTTGATTCACTTTGAAACTCTTCAGAATGCTTCCCTGACTAAACAGGGATCAGAAATTGACTGAGAGAATAGTATTTCAGTGAAATGCCACTCCTTCAAGCCTGACATTTTTGGTTCAAAACACTGCAGACTGAGCTAATATTTGTGGAACTCAACTTGGAACTTCTCGAGTCAGGAATAATGAACCAGAAATCACATGGGCTTTGGCAGCTGTGTGGCAAGGGGAAAGCCAATAAATCTGGCAGTATGCACGTACACAAGGACATGATGCCCAGAAATACCCCACCTCCATTTTTAGGAGGGAAGCTTTTCTGAAGCAAGAGGAACGGGGCACAGTGTGCTGGGATGCTACTCACAGGGATGTAGGCTGGCGGTGATTTCAGCTTCCTGCCTTAGCAGCAGCCTGACAAGTGCCTCTGGGAAAACCATCCCTCCCTCCCCATCTGTCAAAAAGAGCTATCACTGTCCTGCTTTACAAAGCACTTGGAGATCAATTGATGAGTAATGCTACAGAAGAGGCTGGTATTTTCATTCACAAGTGAGACCGTATCACTTGTAACTTAGCTTTCAGAGTTTTAGAAGATCCGCTGAGCAAGGAATCAATCATCCTGGATTTAAAACTTGGAATCCAGCTTGCACTGCAATCACAGCAACATAGCGAAGCCCTTCAGTGTGGTAGAATGAATTTCAATGGATGCACTCCATCATGCAATTCCCATTTTTGAGAGTTTGCGGCAGCGGAGAGAAAAGGAGGGAAGCAGTGAGGGGAGAGCTGCTTTCATTCTGTTTTCTTTTAATGACACACAACATCTGCCATGATATCCCTGCTCAGTGCCAAGGATTCTTCACATTTAAAGTGCAGTCGAAATGTCCTGCCTGGCAAAGGATGGCAAGCAATCTGGTGACAAGTTGGGTTGCTGTCATTGTGTATGATTGCAAGACTGTCACAGACCGTGTCCTTGACTACTGCCCTCCCTTCTCCGGAAAAAATGCTGGAGGATTTCACATACTTGCTTAATGCAGGTGTTACTCCCAATCCTGCCGCAGAGGTCCAGGACACCTCTATGCTCAGCCCATCTGCGCTCTTGAGGATGCAGTCAGCTTTTCATCTCTGCTGTGGAAAAGGTTATTTCCTTATTTTCCACTGAAATTGTTTGCATCATGTTCAGGATTTCAAATGACACTTGTTTGAAAAGATTAGGGCAGTAGCTAGCCCTCAGAGGTAATTGATTAGCATTTTCTTCTGCCTAAATTTGTTTATTTTATTCTCAAAACCTGTACCTCTTTGCAGCAACGGTATTATATCTGAAATCATACACATTGGCTGGAGCTAAAACACAGGAAAAACAGGCCAACACAATAGAATTTTGAATCATACAAACACGGGACTAATGGAAATGCAGAACTTTCGGCACACACAAAGGTCTGATATTTCAAATATGTTTTTGTTCTGAATCAAGATTTCCTGCTAAATAAAATTAGAAAAACTTGTTCTGTATCATTGAAGCACTGATTTCAACTTTAATTTAAAATTATATCACTTTTAATTAAATGGTGCATATATTCTAAATCAAAAATAAGTAATAATGGCATGCAACATTACTGTAGGAGATGGACCTTTAAAAACCTTTAAAAAAGCAATAGAACACATACAGAAGACTCCTCAATTAAATGATAACTATTTAGAGTTAACAAAAATTGAAACAGAAAAATGAAATAGTCTTTTCCAACTAGTGTTAAATGAAACCTTTTGGCCTTATTTAAATATATATATATATATAAACCTTACTGTTTTTTCAAGTCAGCATGCTCCAGTGATCCAATTAGCAAATTTTTCCAAAACAATTTTCAGCTTTCCAATTTATACAGTGCACTCTTCTCTATTGCCATTTTCTTTCTTTTCATTCTAAAGAACTTGTAATTGAAGAAGAAAAAAAAACGCATTAAAACTGTACTGGAAGGTTTTTCATCACCTTCCATAGGAGCAGAGCCATGTACCAGTTAATTAACTATAAACCAGATTAGCTCTTGTTCAGGTGCAGTTAATCCTCACCCACATGCAACCACTCTTTCTAGAAGCAGCTTCCCTATTTCCACTCTATAGCCCTGGTGTCTGCTCCAGGGGACAGTGAGGGAATCCCTGCTGTGAAGCAGAGCTGACTCTTGCCACTTTTTCCCCACAGATTTGTTCAGAGCTTGTGTGGCCATAGAGGCAGAGCACTGAGCAGGCTCAGACAGCTCCAGCTGAAGTAATAATCCTTAAGAAATCTTGCCAGATGACGGTGAATGCTAACAGACCTACAATGAATGGTTTATTTTGCTCCCAGAATAATATCTATCTCTGCCCTGGTTAAGGAGAATGAGATGCGACTGGAAGGAAGAGGCTTACTTTTTTGTTAGTTTGCTTTCCTCAGCAAATAGTAAATTCACAAAAACAGATTTACATGGAATAAAAAGGTGTGTATATCTGAATTCACTTCATTGTATATAGGACAACAGGAGAGGATTTGATAAACATCCACGTGGTTAGAGGTGACATTTTCCAAAATGAAGTATTTCAACTTTTCACTTTAAACCAGACACTTCTGTTTTGAAATTTATTTTTGCTTTTAAAAGGTTAACGCTTCTAATATGGATGTTTAACTTCATTATTTATTCTTTAAATTTACTACTTAGCATCTGTTCCCAAATTAAGAGAAAAGTAAAAGTAAAGCAGAACAAAGCATTTTACTTGCCCCAAAATTAAACTGTGCTTTTTGTTAAAAGGTTAAATGGCATCTTTTGGCTCACCCCTGCTGACACTTCCATTATTTTCAGGATTAAACAAAGCTAAAAATTCAGTTATTTTCACATCTCTTTAGAGATTGGTGTATTTTCCCCAGCTCCTTTGTAGTAAAGGTCAGCTAGCCCCAGGGCCACAAGCCCTCTGATATTACTGTCATTTCTCTGGTGCAAGAAAAGAGAATCTGATCCAGTATTAATGCTGAAGATTTGAGGTGAGTCGCTAAGATCTACCCAGATACTCCAGAAGCAATACAGTATATACACCCTTATGAATTTTGTGAAGGATGTTTGTTTCTTTTCCTCCGAAAGGATAACACTTAAAATGCCGTGGTTCGTTTATTCTAATGTCCTTTAGGCAGCATCAGTTCCTTACAGACAATTTAAAATTCTTTCACACTCCAGAAATACCATAGGCAGTAACAAGTTAGATAAGTCATTCTTAAAGCTATTAGTTGATAATGATGATAGCTTCAGTTCATCTGAAAAATTATTGCTCATAAAATTACTGTATCATAAGCAAACTGCACCTTTTACTGATTTGTTTATCCTTGCAACACTTTCAGCTTAGATAACACTTTTTTTTACTAATATTGTCATTATTTATTTCTCCCCATCAGTTCCCTAAGATATCTCATAAAATATATCTTATGCTTACCAGCATTAAGAAAATCACTCCAATACAATTTCAGTTCTTTAATATTGTTAAAAGGGATGAGGGGGAGCAAAAAAGCACCCTCAAAACCAAATTTGGATGTGTTTGGATATTTCCCACAGCCCAAGTGGTGAATAAAATTAAGAAAAAAACCAACTTCATTGTATAGCAGAACTATAGGCAGAACTTTAAAACAGAAATTTATAAACAGAATTTTAGACCATATCTCTCAGGGAAGGGAAGGAAAAGTCAGAGAAAATTAACAAATTTTATAGGTCAGGAAAAAAACTCCTCCAAATACTCCATCAAACAAATGTTCAGAAGAACTTCACTGATTTTGTGCCTGGAGAACACATGCAGTGCTATACAGCGTGTGTCCCAGGATGTCTGTAGCTCCTGAGGTACAGGTTACACATTCACTCTGCTTGAAAGCCAAGCTGGGATCCTTCAAACTGACTTTGGTCCCCAAATTACCCAGGTGTAGACTGCATGTATTGGTGCCTTTACCAACAAGTCCTGCCACTCAGTTGGATTTGTTAGGTTGGCCGAAGCGCTGTGCCCATGTGGCTGCAGGTCCCGTGGACCAGAGCAGTAACAGTCTGCTCCCTGCAACAGGAGATGGGCTCTCCTGCCCTTAATCACTTCACTTCTCTCCGGTGACAAGGGGAAATCCACAGGCTTTGCACCTGCAGAACAGGTCTTAGCTCAGCTCACCAACCACTTCTCCCTCCTCAAGGCCAGGGTTTGGCCAATTGTGTCCTCAGTTGTCTAGGGGAAGGAACAATAGTAGTGAAGATCAACAGCATTTAGTATCTGGAATTTAGATTCCTCTAATTTTACACTTTCCCACCAGCTCAATGCAGAAAGCTTTTTCTATTCAATTGCAGAATTACAGTAGACTTCTAAAAAATTTAATAAACCTTTGGGAAGGCCTGTTCTCAGGTTAATTCCCAGAAGCTTCCTTTTTGGTCTGTTCAAGAAACCAGCTGTCTTCTTCATAGTGTTCTTCTGGGCTCATTTGTGATATTTCTCACTGATATTGCAACCAAAACGAAAGTCGATGCCTCCCTTCTGCCTTGGGCTGACTGTTTACCTCTCAGACCATGTGGGGAAGTGTCCCTTTGGCATCTTTCCACTTAGCAAGGTACCCCAGGTCAGCTGAGCCGTGGTAAAGCATCAGATGAATGCTCTTAAAATCTTTTATTGATTTTTAAGCTAACTCATTTTACCTCAGATCTGTGGCAGGCTTAAGTGTACACATCCACTCAGTTATGGACAGCTACTATGTCTCGGCCATCATCCTGTGTATGCTTACACTCGTTCAGCCTTAGAGGTTTGCCATCACTCATTTAGCAGCTGTATCAGCACGTGGAAGACTGGACTGAAGTGGTCTGCTCTCCCCTCGCTATAGTTCAGAACAGAAATCTAAGACATAAACTGCATTTTGGAACAAGGATCGATACGCATTACTGTATGGCCCGTCTTCATCCCTGATGAGGTAAAAGGCTCAGCATGGTCAGACAGCTGTAAATTCTCCAACGTTGTATCTGGTGGTAATGAGAGCACTGTAGCGAGGAATAGGGGGAAGGACAGCTGCTGTGATTCTCCATCACTTTCCTCACAGATATCACAGAAAGTATCTTGCTCCAACTCTGGGGACTCTCCTAAATGCGAACGTAAAACATTGCTTGCAGTGTGCACAGAAACTGTCATAACAGCAACCCTGAAATGGGGAGGTTCCTGCAAGTTCTGTATTGCCAGTGAGCTGCAGGGAGTTGTTTTGCTTTACACTGTTTGTCTTTTCTTTCGCTTTCCTGACTTCTTGTTTTTTCAGGAATGGGCCTGTTTTACTGGCTAGAAGCCAGTACGGTCTTACTGGGGCTCCTTTTGTGCAAGAGATGTTCAAATAAATGCTATCATGTAATAACAAATAGTTTCAATTAGATGAAAGCGTGAGCAAGAACTCTGTGACAGTGCAGAAGTGCAGTTTCAGAAGCCACCAAGGACAGGAGGCTATTTAAATCCTTTTGTTCCTATTTCTGCAGTAGCTCTGCTTTGCAGACAAACCAGGAACTCTTCAGGTTTTGAAATACACAGAAGTTAAAGCATCGGTCACACCTGTCATCTGTATTCTGTGCTGTTAATTTGATTGCTTGGAAAAAATCACCTCTTCGTGGTGATGAGACCGTTTATTGGAGACTGCACTAAAGCAAGAATAAGAAAGCCAGCTAGATTTTCCATAGATAGGAGTGGCTAGCAGAAGTGAGCATAAGTAGATTATAAAAAAAATCTAAAATTGCTGAGTCCTCAGTGACTTCATTCACATCTAATGATTTAAACGAAAATTGCACTGTTTCAATGTCTGGCAATCAACAAGATTATATGGTAAGAGTTGTTTTGAATAAACTGTGAAATATGTTTGGAAATAATCTCCTTCCCTTCCACCTGACACTTATGCTTCATTTTCAACATCCTTGACAGCTTTAGCTGATTTATTACCAAACAGAAAGTTTGTTAAAGAGGGAGAAACTGAGACAAATGGAGCTGACATGATTTGCTAGAAGGTACAAAGGCAACCATAAGGGAACACAAGGTTTTAAGACACTTTTTTGGGCCTCAGAGTCCATTTAACTCCCAAATTTGTCACACGTTTCCAGTGTGAACATGAGCATATTGCACTCTCCACTCAGTCTTTCCCCTTTCAGTGAAATTAGTCTGAAAATTGTTTCTATCTATACTCTGGCTTGTGTGTTTTAAGTTCACAGAGACAAGGAATATCCCGTGTTAAAAGCTCAGTGATGCAAATTTAGCAGCGTACAGGTTGGCAGGAACAGCCAGACTTCCCTGTTCTCTACTGATCTCTATGCCCTTATCACGATACCACTTGCCCAGTAAGATTTGCTGTTTCTTCCTCTTCTCTCCACTGAGAAAATCATCATTAGCTGCAGTTTCTTTCCCTTATTCTTTCAAGATCTGGTCCAATCCTCCTCATTATGATCCCAGCCTTCCCCTCCCAGTCCTTGAAGCAAATTGCCTCCCTCAAGCCTACTTAACCTATTTAAAATGACAAGGGAAGTTTCAACACTAAAACTCGACCTGTGCTTTCTGTGCAGCCAGTGTGGTGAAAGCCAGGCCTACAAATGTCTTTCACCAAGCTGCTTGGAAAATTTAAAGGGGAAAAAAATGTATGAAAGCCGCAGCCCAGACTAGAACTGTAGAGGAAAATCAATTTAAATGTAGACCACAAAGAGGTTGGATAGCACAGACCTCATCAGCTCTGTTCCACTTATGCAACTGCTTCACTCAGTCTCGAAAAGTCATTCTTCTAGAGCTTTAACACAGAAGGTAACTCCATCAAATATTCCACTGAATGCAGCAGTAACAGTCAGCTCATTCAAGCACAGCCCTTCCATGCTGTCATATAAACCCATTATGCTGAATTGCTACGACTACCTCACTGCCTCGACACTGCATAAATAGAGTCCCTCTGTACTTGTGTCTGGTTTCATAAAGCCACTTCAAACCCCAGTAAAATTGAAGGTCTCACAATGAAAGCAACTGGGAGTGGGGAGGGAAAGGTCTGGTAATAAGGCAACTTGTGAGTGAGTTTGGTGACAACTTTGAGAGATTTTAATTCAAACTCCTAGTGCTTTTATTTGAGAAAGTGAAAACCTCGATGCTAGGAATTATCAGAGGTAATAGATGTCATTATGTCCTTTCTACAGAACATATAATTATTGATGCTTGTAGGCTGAGTAATCAAGTACAAAACCGTAGCTGATACAAACAGGCTGACTTGATGCCTTCAATCAGAAAAACAAGCTATTATCCCTGCACTTTTTTTTCTAAATATACTTGGATGCACTTGATTTAAGGTTTGAAATTTCACATGGTAGATCATAGCCATAACCCATTCAATTTCCCTGCATCTAAAAAATATGTTTATTGTGAGGTATTTTGTCTCCTCTTTACAGATCTCCTTCCTGTTCTGAAAAGTCACAGGCCACTTCCATGCCCATAATTAGCTCTGTCTCAGACTGGGGTTTGCAGAGGATTAGATACCTCAAAAGCTGCATTGTTGAGTCTCTAACCCTCCACACAGGCAGACGTGCTCTGGGTTGGAAGGGCCAGGACTCCTGCAGGATGCACAGCCCCAGACTCACAACACAGGAGGACTACAATGAAGAAGGATTGAACCTGCTTGTGAACCCTTCTTGTCCTCTATCTTTTGTCAATTCATATATACCTAAACACAGACCTTGACAGGAATTGTGGGAAAATGACAATCAGATGCGATATAGCTTTCCAGATGTGAAGGTGAAAGGCCGAAAATACCTCCAGGTGTTGAGACTAAAGCAGAGAGGACAGACCTTCCCCACTTTGGTACACAGCAGCTGAAAGGACCCACCTGTAACACCTGTGAGACTCACCATGAGTTGCTGCAGGAGTTCAGTTGCTATCACACTACCCTTTCAACTCCCTCAATAACTGGAGCCCTGTGTCTTAAATCACCCCAATATGTGAAGTGGAGATACTATTACAGGCTTACATCAGCCTGGACAACATCTCAGCAATGGTGATTAAAAAATGCAAGAAAACTCAACCTGGAAATCAAACTAAACTGGCAGAAAAAATTCTTTTTTTGCCAGCTATAAAGTTGCACTTTGTCTCTCTAACTCTGGACTGTTTATTACCTTCCCATTGATTCTCACCTTTTCCCCACTCCTGTCAAACCAAGATTTTGCTCCTAAGTCATCTTCCTTTCCTCCCATCCCAAATAGGCTTCGTTACTTTGCTTTGAATCCTGTTGGTTTTGTGCTTTGTAACTCTTCCTCAGAGGTCTGCCTTACCTACTTACCTGCTACTGCTTACGCGGTAGTAGTAAAGACCCACTCTTTACTGCTCTTCACATCTTTCTTCTTCTCTGAGTCCTCTTGTTTAGAGAAATATCTTCTTCTCTCCTCCCCAACAACTGTTCTTTCCTCCTTTAAGTACATTTCTTGAATGATTGCTTTCCCTTTTATTCCCCTGCGGCATTTTTGATTCTTCTCACCCACCCCTAACTATCTAATTTTCTGTCTATCAATCTCTCTTAGGTATTTCCAAATATCAGGTCTTGTGCTGTTTTTTTTCTATCGTACATAGCTTTGGAATTTCTTTTGGCAGTGAATAATATGCCACAACACATATGTACATTATTACAATTATATTTAACAATAATAAACCATATTAGTGTGTCCAGACATCCCAGCCTGCAGCTCCCCGAAATAACTGAGAGAGATTGCACACTGAAAAAAGAAGCTGAGTAGATACTCAGACAAGAGAAGGGATCCACTACGGGTGAACAGAGCAAGGCAGTGCCTCAACGAAGTGACTTTGATTTATGTTCCTGCAAAAGCCACGCTGCGGTTTTACCATTCTGTTATTGTGACATATGTTAAAACAGGAAACTCTAAATTCAGGAAAACATTAATCAGCTTCCACGTTTAGCAATAGAGTAATTACGTTCGTCATTTTCCAAAAGCCCTGTGATGTTTTTGCCTCTACGTGACATTTTGCTACTTCATTGCTGTTTCCATCTCCAACCTCTAATGTCAGAGTACATGACACTTAGAACAGCTCAGTGAAACATGTGCAGCTGGTTTTCAGTCACTTTGTCATGTTTAAACTCCCAGCCTTCTATTAATTTCACTCTTCGTGATTAAGTAAATACCTCCTTATGAGAGAAAAAATTAACTACAGCAAAGATATAATTGTTTTTCTTCACACGGTTATTCAGTTAAAATACTCAGTTTCTGCTCATTTAAACTTGAAAGGAAATACATTCCAGGCAGAGTTCTGACTGAGCTAAAAATATTATAAATTAGGCTGTTATAATGGATCTAATTGTGTGGTTTAATTATTAGATGATACAGGAGAATACAAAGTGGGTATTTTGTTAGATGAAGACAGTGTCATCTGTCTGCCCAAGGTCTTTTGGTAAAAACTGTAGGCTTTAAAAAGTCTTTCATTTTTCTGGTGTGTATAATTTTTCAAGGCTGGCCAACTACTGAAAACACTAATTACCTACATTAATAATCATAACTACCCAAATGTTAATTGCATATATGAATAGTAAAACTACCCAAACAAGTCATCAGTTCACCTATAAGGACAGCAGACATCCTACTTACAGTGCATAAGATCCAAATATCCAGTATATATAATTTTACCCTTCGCCATACCTCTCATTCCATCCCCAAATTAACAGTGGAGCTGCTGTGGGACTGTATGGGATCAAACGGTGCTAAAAAGCATTCGTGAATAAAAGTGGCCTCTGGAGCTGAGACACTGACTGTGCTATTAGTTCTCTTCCTACAAGCACCCATATGATCAAACTTCAGTTCACTGGAGTGTTCAAAAACTAGCTAAAAACATGTGAAATGGTAACTCCGAGGGTATTTTGGGGTGATGCAAAGCCATGTCCTTTTCTCTTACAACTAAAACTGTCTTTTGTAAAACTTGATTGCTTAGTGAATAAATGACGCTTCTATCTTTGAGATTCATTTTTTCTTGAATGGGATCCTGTTGTCTACAGATTTTTAGCCATTGAGTTTTGTTGTCCTAGAGAAAATTGCTTTTATCTTCATGTTTCTTCTTGGAGCTGGCTGTTTAAAACATGCAAAGACTTGGGGTAGCCCTACTGTGGCCATTTTAAGTCTTCCTCCTGTCATCTGTCTCCCAATTTAACTGTTATGAACTTCAGCTGTAGGGTTTTCTTTTCCCTGTTCTATGGGACTTACCTATTTTCACAGACCTGATATCATGAAATGCTGAGGAGTTCCAAAAGAACTCAAAATACTATTTTTTAATAATGCCTTTTTTTGGTAATGAATAAAAGTCTGGACTGACTCAATATGCATGCTATTTGTCCACTTATGAAATATGAAGTTGTGCATAAAGTAATATTAATATTTTTCTTTTTGGAAGGAGACCAGCCTTCTGTTGACTTGCAGTGAAGTTTCATTCAAGCAGCACAAATAAGGTCAAAAACAATCTCTTCTTAATTAAAGGGAGCACATAATATTGATTTAATAAAATTTTAACATTACTTAATGACAGCTAGATATTATGTTCAGAGCAGAAAAACTGACATTTTATTGTAATCAATATGTATTTTATTAAAATCAATGTGCTCCATGAACTATTCTACAGAACCTTAATAACATTGAATCTGCCACACTACAGAAATGGAGAGCATGTAATCTGAAGGGAAGATTCTTTGATATAAGAATGGCTATGTGTATAATTCAGAAGTTTGTTTAGATTTTGCCTAGATGCCAATGAATGCAATTTGTATCATTAAGAGCGACATCGCAAATAATTTCAGATAGCCAACAGTACTGAGACCTGGAGAGAACAGAAATAGTAGTATGGGCAATATTTGTCTTCCAGGTTTGAATTCAGCCCTGCTTGAACCTATGCATAGCAGGACAGAGACTTCAGTCCAGGATAGCCCTAAGTTGCTGAGTGAGCCCACTCTAATATACTCCCCTGAAATGCAGTCCCGATGCAGAGCTGCTGTGACAGCCCGTACCTTCTCAGTCTCAATGCACACTCCTGGTCCTGAAGGACATCCCGGTTCTACCAGTGCTCTGTGAAGGCCAGGGCTTTAGTGAGTGAAGTAGGAATGCGAAGATGCTTGCACTGCTATCAGGCTTTTGCTCTGACTAAAATAAATTGCTAGCATGTGTTGCTTCCTCTCCAGTGGCTGGTACACATAGTGATGTTTGACCACCTGCTACAGCTACTAACAGTCATTGCATTATCTCAAGTGAAGCGAAGCTGTCCTTTGGACCTGAAGGGTCAAGTTTTGTCTTTTGTAGCAATATGAAGAGATAGGGTCATCACACCAGCAAGTATTACATGACAATATCTTTCACTGGTCACAGTCTAGACCAAGCTAACACCAATGCTTTCTTTAGCGGGCCACTGAATTGCCCGAGTTCTTTGCTAAAAGGAATGTGATTGTCTTTCACTTGTTTTTTCACCACAATAAGCTATCTCAAAATTATTTTTAAAGAGCATTTCTTGCCCTAAGAGCTACTGGACAAATTATCCAATCTTCTTTTGTGATTCATTTTATTTATTTCTTTTTTTGAGCAGCTATATTCAGAGAAAAAAAAGGAGTAAAAGTTGACAAGTTTGTTAACCATTCCTTTAATTGTCTCCTTTCAACCTTCTTCTTCAGTTCTCTTCTTCACCCTGTGCACAGGGATCAAGAAATGAACAGAATATTGCAACTTTGAGAGATCTCCAATATATTATTTTGCATCATGCATACAGTGCATATGGTAGCACTGAGCTCTCTTACCTGGTCATACAGACAGCCAATTATTTCTTCAGTTGCTTCTATTTTGTTTCACCCAGCATTGCAGTATTGCTAACATCAAAGAATGGCCATCACCCACTGTTCCTTACTCACAATATCTTCAGTGAAGCTCTTAAAAAAGGGGGAGGAGAGGGGAAGGGTTGGCTTGTTGCAGTGTAAAACTGTCCAACTGAAAGTTCACCTAGTTTGGGGATAGCTGTGGGGAAGTCCTGAGTGAACAGAGAGCAATTTCAGTGTATATTGTCCAAAATGACGAAACGTAGTATGTGAGTCCATGGTGTGCGCTTTCATTCCCTTTCTTTCTGATGAGTTTCATTTGATCATTTGGGCACACACAAAGACAAGGATGGATGAAAACCAGCTGCCACCTAGAGAGTTTTGCAGGAAAAGCCTATGCCTTTCTCACAGCTCCAGCTGAATCAATGGACTTGATGCCTCTCAATTTACAGGCTGTGCTCTCAGTTTTAACAGAGTTTATATTCATCAGCTTGTGATTCACCTTGAAGGCTTACTTCTAATTACCTGACACAGAAATGAGCACAGATTTTTGTACCTGCCATGATCACAAAACCTAGTAAGAATTGATTTGAGTCTTCCTACCTCAGCCACGGAGAGCTTAATAGTACAGAGTTTCCTGAGAAGGGCTGTACAAAATGCTGGGGTAAAAATATCAACACAAATTAAGGAACAGCAGAAAGGTATTTCCCTTATCAAGTAATATTTATGAGAAAAAGTTAAGATAAACTAAGATAAGCAGTATATTATACCTAGAATTGTGTCTCAGATGAGCTTTCAAAAAACTCCTGTTGTTCTGGGTATGAAGCCTGCCCATCCATATGCATTTTATGTCTCGTTTACACATAATCTTGAACATTCAGGCAAGGATAGGAAAAAAATGGTTTGGACCTGGGGGATCTAAGACACCCTTCCTTTAAGATTTCAATGTAAAAACAAACCACTGTAAGACTCCTGTTTTTACAATATCCGCCTGTATTTATGTCCTATAAACAGCATATTTACTCTTTAGAATGAGTACTTTCTGATGCTGGTCTGGCCTTTAACTGAAATCCTTCTGTATAGCTTGATTTCTGAGCAATTATTTTATGTTCACTACAAAGCAAGGTAATGGGAAACAAATTTTGGCACAATAAAAACAGGACAGTGAAAAAAATATATAATCAGTACAAATTTGCTTTCCAGAAGGAATCTTAGAAGATGTAGCCCAAAAGACTATTACACAAGAGCTCAAAAATGAGTAACATGGGAAAGCCTTTAACCTAATTATGGCTCTCTTATTATTTTATTGGCACTACCAGATTTTTATGGCTGAGCCAGCAAAACTGCCGTAGCCTTGCCTGCTGTCATTACTCAATGTTATCTTTTATTTATACCAAATTACAAATGTGCATGTGGCACTTTGCAAACAAACAAGCAATGCGGGTTTGTCCCAATCCAATATCGGGAGGGTTTCGTTACGATCCCAAGGACGAGATTAAGACGCTAAAACCGGTCAAATATCTTACAACCTTTTAACTTTATTTTCCACAGAGTGGGGAATAAAGGTGGGGAAAGGCAAAGGGGAGGAGAGAGAGAGAGAAAGAGAGAGAGAGAAAAGGGGGGGAGAGAAAGAGATATCACCACCCGTGGATCCAGCGGTGTCCCGTTGGTCCTCTTCACCCTGGGTGTAAATTTTAGCGATGCGCGTGCAGTAATTACAACTCGAGCAGGGTCCGACCCTAGGTTCCCGCTGAAAAGTTTGGAGCCAAATCAAGGCAAATTAAATAAATAAATTGTAATGACACGCGTGCAGTAGTTACAGCTCGAGTTGGGTGCCTCCGAAGAGGGACCCTGAACAAAGAAATCCCTGGGCAATTATAGCTTTTTTCAAATTAAGTTTCCCTCCCCTCATGCGGCAGTTCAGACCAATAGTAATCTTTGGGTCTGGGGTCTCCTGCTCCCTTATTGGGTCTCATCATTGTTATCTTTACTCTGCCCTTCTTTCTCAGGGCCTTGACAAACAGGTGTTGTTCCAGCAATTAACACTTACAGTGTTATCTTCCAAGGTCCTGATGAAGAGGATACAATCCAGACCCCCCTAATTAACACTGTTTCAGCAGTGAGGGGAGGCTTTGTTTCTCAGGGTCCTGGCGCCCAAGCAGGCCTTATTTCAAAGCCTTGACATCCTCCCTCCCGGAGTGTGACGCATAGGAATGCAAACTGCTGGTAACTCCCTTATCTTTCCAGTCTGCACCAGCTCTGGGGCCCTTTCTCACTGAACTAGGGAGTGCGGCCTAAGGCTTCAGCAAATTTAGCTACTCATGCTAAGCAACTTTTATAAAAGTTGTGCTAAGCGGCAGTATTTTGCAGTCCAGGTCCCAAAGTCTCTGCCCGATCATGGTCCGGTTCAGCGCAGGCTCGGTGTGTCCCGAATGGTCGCAGGGAGACCATTTCAGGGGTCGCAGCAGCTCAGTCCTGTTTCCGCTGGGAACAGATGGCTTGTTTGGGGTTTTGGTTTGCTTGCACCTTATGTACCAAGAAATGTTTAAGGCAAAAGTTCACTCATCTGTCCGCCACAGGGTTTTGTTTCTTGGCTTCATTTTGTTGGTGTTCTGCTTTATGCATAGCTTCAATGGCATTTTCTTCAAGGTCATCCCACTGCTGAGGTCTTCTGAGAGCCACAAAACTAGAGTCATAAATTTGCACCCATAGGAATACGCAATTGCTCCCACGGGTGTCCACATTCAGTTGTCAAACCCTATCCCCTGGCTGTCTTAACCTTGGAAGAGCTTCTCAACTTCTCAGCAGTAATGTTTTATGAGCATATAAGGCAGCATTTTTATACTTTTCATGGTGAGAGTGAAACCGATAAAGTTGGCCTCCTGTTTCATGTTTTCCTGCAACAAAATCTATCTTTCTGTTGTTGGCAAGGCAGCAACACGGCATGAACCCATATGGCTGCTCAGCAGTGGGTCAGTCTGCTGGCCTGTGGAGTCACAGAACAAGAGGAATACTGTGGCACTACTCCATGACTCAAGTTACACTATCCAGAAAGGCCCTGTGGGTCAAGGAACCACCACAGAAGACAAGGTACCTGGAAAGCTTATTGCTTTGGCCCCAGCACAGTTATTAAGACTGTATGATTCAGATCTTGCATCTTGTTGGGGAACAGACCTGGAAGTGTTGCTACAAGTCTGCATTAGAGTGTGCCCAGGGGCACCTGCATCCTCACAAGGCTAAGCATCAGCCACCGAGTCCCATTCCAATGCAACAGCAAGACATCCCTCTGCCTGCCCCACCTACAAGGCCCATCCTGATAGATGGTCCCAGCTATATCCACAAGGCCAGGCCCTATACAAAACTGAAGAAATAAAAGAAGATGGTTTACTCTTTTTTTCCAAACATTAGCCAATATGTGTAAGACTACTGAACTGTTCCGTATTAGCTAAATAGTAGAGGAGATACAGGGAAAGTTGTACTCCTGCTTCTCACCCAAGGGCCTTATTTGCCTAGACAACCAGGCCCAATCACTCTCTCTCTTTCTGTAGATTTTTCTCTAGATCAGTCAATACAGAATTACTTCACACAAACTGGAACAGCTTCAACAGGAATGATTAAATGTATCGCCATGAGCCCTGCTGTTCAAGGAATGTATTCTAGGAGAAGTCGTGTCATGCATATCTGAACTCACCTAGAGCTCATGCAGCCAGCATCACCTGGGATTTGGGACTAAGCTAAAGCAGGATATGAAAAGGGATGGTAAGAGACATTTCATGGGATGAGCAATGATTTACTGAACTGAGCATTTATGGTTGGTTTGTGTAGCAACACATCCCTGGAGGACTCCATATATTACTTCTCATAAAAATACTAGTTTTAGTGTACACCCAGAAACCTGGGAATTATAGCAGAGCACATCATATGATAGAAATAAAAAATGAAGGACATCCCCTAATGTTGGTTTTGGGGAACAAGGGCTAAACTCAACACATAATGAGCATAATGCTTTGCGCATGACAGGCAATGAATGTTTGTGGGAAAAGATGTGCAAATCACCATGATTGAATACATACTTCTCAGTTTTAAAAGTAATTAAAATGCACCATTTACTATTCATTATTTCTTATTCCTTTGAAAGAGTTGCAGAGGAATGCTGAAAGTCACAATGGATAGAATTAATCATCTCATTTAATTTAACCGTACACAATTTAGGTGTCTCCTCTACTCATTTTGTCTTTCTGTGTAGTCACTGGAGGGGTGGAGGGACTACTCCATGCCTAGATGATAGACTTGTCTCACGATAGGGTGGAACTGCTTTCTGAAGATGGAGTGATGTCTCTATACTGACCATAGAGGAGGACTGGATAACTAACTAAAACAGACTTTTTGATTTCACATAGTTGGATCTCATGAATCCCATGTCACATGATTTTTGCAGATCAATTCTCTAAATGACAAATGATGCTTAAATGAAAAAAGTATCATAAAACTCAGGCATATGCTTATTAAAAATGGAAAAAACTTACACAGAACAAACATAAAGGAATGGAATTACAGTGGATTAACCACAAATTAAATCATCAAAAATTTTAAAATAGCTGTTATTCATATATATAATCCAGCCTTTTTCACAGAGAAGGAATTTTTGGTCCTTTTATTTTTATGATTTTACTGGGATATAGGTTGAAATGCAAACATCTTAGACACATAGACATAGTCGGTATTAATTTACAGCATAATTTGCAAGATGCTAAGAATTCTAGGAGTTCCTGAGAAATGACTGACCTCAACTAACTTTAGCTGACTGTGAGAGTATTCAGGCCCCAAATGCTCTGAGTCAATAATTCATTTCAATGGGAGACAGGAATCTAAGCAGTATTTTACAGGTTTAGGTCACACAGCTTTGTAATCTTGAAGAAACAAGCCATTGTTGCTTTATAACCTAGGTTCTGACCAAGGAAAGGATTTAAGCAAATCCTTACATTTTGCTTTCCTATGACCAGAAACAATGAATTTTTCCTAAAGAAAAGGTATTTTCTTGTATGAGGATCCCAAAACTTAAGCCTCCTACTTTCACCTGTGTTTTTCGTTAGAAAAAAGAAAGAAACTAAATTTTGTCCTAAAAATGACAACTTGTAGAGCATTTCTGGTATGGTATATAACATACTTGTGGGAATGCATTCTTAGTTTTTGCAAATCAATAGAAAATATGACCTGCTACTAGATACATCCAAGAAATATATTGACTTTCAGCACATTCACTCTTGAGTAATCTTAATTTCAAATTATATTGATGTCCCTTCACAACTTGCCCTGTTGCACAGGTAGCCTGTCAAGCCCAGATGAAAGGCCAAAGTGAATTTTTTGACTGGGAAAATGTCTCTCAGAAGAGAATATTCCTTTCTCTTTTTTTACACGAATGCTGAATAAACAACTTTTCAATAATACAAAGTAATGAATTGCGAACTTGCCAGAATCCAATTATTAATCTGATATTCAGATATTTATTTCATTCCTTGTAAGAATTCTGCAAGATCAGCACTGAATAATTGCACTTTCTGAGAGACTTCCATGCTAGCCTGCATTCAAAAGAGCATACTTTAATATAATAGTGCTGCAGTGCCATGAGGATACAAGCATATTTTGTGCACATTCAATAACTGTCTGCACCAGTGAAAAGAAAAAACATTGAGTTATATTTGCTGAATGTGATGCTGGTAAAGGGGGTCTTATTTTCAATATTGTAGGTGTGCTACACAGTCTATTTAATTTAATAAAACAAGCAATGATGGGAATTACAGAAATTGGGTGCATTGAAATTAAAACCTATTTTTCGTAATTAGAAAACAACTTTCATGCAAGCATAATGCTATAGTGCAGTTCTACAATCACTTTAATCTCGTATAACTCAATGGTATTGCTCAGAAGGGTAATAATGCTTTTTCTCCTCACTGTGACACTTGTTTCGCCACCCACTCCCGCATTCTCTTCTGCCACCTGGGTAACTTTATCTGGTTCAAAAAATACCATGGCAACAAAGAAATGGGAAAGGTTCTCAAATTCATCATTTTTCCACTCTGATCCCCTGCATGCCCGTATAACTTTAGTGTCAGTGGGAAGACGGAGGTAAAGGTAAGGTGGGACGACCCCTTTTGGCAGCGTTACTAAGATACGACGTACTAAATTGATTGTGGAAATATGACAGGTGTAGCAATGCAGAAAAGTGATTTTCTGTGATGAAACCACTTGCTTAAAAAGAACTGTTCTTTCCAAAGGCTGTTATTTATTCATGTATGGCAACTGAATATTTCACAAATCTTCCCCCATTTCTATTTTTAAAATATTTGAAAACTTATATGTAAGAAAAACTTTACTTTCTAAATATTTAGCACTTGTGGACATGTATGAAATAACCATAATTTCTAAACACATAGAAAACAGAAACAGACAGGAAGCATTTGCGTATTAAGATGCACCCCCGATTGTAGCAGGTATTGTGTACTATAATTGCCTTTTTAACCTTTTTCATACTTCTGGTTTGTAAATGAGCTAAAAGTCTGCACTACTTTTCTCTCTGGGCTCTAATGGTGGACGAAGGGCTCTGAATGTGATGTGCGGTGAGAAGATAAACATGATGCAAGATCACTTGCCTTCCACTCCTGCCTGAGCCTGGGATGAGCTGAATGTCCTGGGCCGAAGTGGGATAATGAATAGTGCTCGCTGTCCCTCCCACCGAGCTTCAGTAAACTGGGTGCTGCTTCAGTGATGGGGCCACGGATAGCTGCCTCTCAGTGGCAACTGCTGTACAGAACAGTATTGTTGCTCTCTTGTACTTTCTGGGCTGGTTTGGACTAGAAATCCCATCCATGCCTTAAGAAAAAGATTTCTTTTTTCATCCAGAGCTTATTGAAACCTAGGAATTTTAGAAGACTGGAATTTTAATGAGAGGACTAGGATAAGTCTAGGATTTTAGGGAGAACACCTTAAAAGAGCAATCCTGATTATCTATGACCCATTCCCCTGTGGCACTGTAGGGGCTTTTGAGATCCAAGTGGAAAGTTCTGATTTTTTTCCTTCAGCAGACAGTTGTCCATCTGCATAATACATGAGACTTAAAGTCATTAGACAATCTGGAGTGCGCAGTAAATAGGTGATAAAAATGTTGTATTGCTTTCTGCTGTATAACTGCCTACAATATAATTTATCCCTTAAGCAAAATGAAATGATCGCCTACAAAAGCCATTCAACTAGTGTGAATAATTGAAATGACCACCGAATCTGTGGTTCAGACCTGTCATATAATTTTCATAGAGAAAAAAAGTTTTAAGAACTTGCATTGTATAAAATCAGTGAAAATTACTTTTCTGATTCTACTCATAGGTAATGCAGAAACTTATTCCCAGCAAACTTATATTATGGGAAAGAGAGAGAGATTTTTTAACAAGTATTATTCCACAGGTATTAATATTAATGTAAAAACATTCTCTAAAAGGCTCAGGGCTAGAGAAACAAAACTTGGGAAGCCAGGTCAAATAGAGAGTAAACCTTGGTCTCTGGGCTGATGCACTATGTGACTTGATGAACTCATCCTTGGTGAACAGGACTTTTTATCAAAACATTACTCCTGTGAGGAATCCACAGACATTCCTTCAAAAAACAGCTCTGGCATCCTTCAAAGAGAGTCAATACTGAGAGGTGTTTTCAACAAGGGGAGATTTATCTATACCACTGAAATTAATTAACATGTCTGTTATGTTGTATTTGTTCTGATGTAAGAGGAATAACTTAAACCCTTGAATAAACAGGAGGGTGTAGGTGGAACGAGTTATGACAGAAAAGAATGTGACTGTGTGTGGAGGCCATACAGTGCAATTATGAAAACAGAAATCCCCTCCGTGTTATGAACTTTCTCATATTTTGCAGTTCTTAGTTACTGTGTTGTCTCACTTTTAGCTAGGTTTTATAATCATTATAATGAGCACACTGTGTTAATTGTTGCTAATAAAGACTCTCTTCTGCCCTCTGTCTTATCACCAGTATTTACTCTGGTAGAGCACTCTGCTTCTGAGGGAAAATGTGAGGAAGATAAAATGATTTCCTCAGTTCTTTGAATCTGGCTACCATGTAATCATATGGCTGGCCCGCTCTAAGGTCTGCCCTTGACTTAGAGTGGGATGGCCAGTCTAGCTATTCAGAGGTAAGCAGCCTGTGCTGGTGCATGGGCTGGTTAGGTAACCTGAGTATTGAGCAGTGGAAAGCAGTGAGTGAGCCAGTAGGGCTGCCGTGACCAGCATGGCAGGGTCAGCATATAACACAAAAGAAAATCCCAAAGCAGGAGCCTGGGGAGTTCACTGCTTGCAACTCTGCCAGGATCTCTCTTTTCCCGTGGTTCTCTGAGGTATGGGGTGTATTTCGCCTGGATATAGAAATGTGACTTGCAAAGTCAAGAAGGTTGGCCGTCCCCAGGTCTACCATGCTTAGCACCTACTTTACTTTGCTTGTTTTGGTTGGATGGAGAAAACAGTCCAGGTTCTAGGGCTGTCACTTTTGCAATGAGCTGCTTTACGTAAAATGAATAATCAGAACATCAGCCAGAGAGATTTTGAGGATGCTTATGGCTCCTGTGTGAGCATTCATCACTGCTGGGGTGGCAGGAAAAGACAAATGTCATTGTCTGCATGCGTGTGCTCAGGCAGGGAGAACGGTTGTTGTGGAAATAGGAAATGAGCACTGACCAAGTGGGATGTTAGGTACTGCAGTGATCTGCACTGTTTGACTCCGAAGTGGCAGTATTCTCCTCTTATGCACTTACACAACAATAGATTGTACCCTTTGGCTGATGCACAGTAACAAATTTCAGAAAAAAGTCCTACTGAAGAAATGAAATGGTTTTCCGTACAGTTCAGAAAGAATCCTCAATTCTGGAGTCCACCTCTGGAAGAAATGAATTCCGAAACTAACTTAGCTTATAAACTCTTTGAGGAAGGGCTTATAGTCTCAATGCATGAGCATGAGGTACAATGGGATCCTGTTTAGGATTGTATGAGTAATATATGGTAACCATCTTCCAGAGATCCAAGAAAAGAAATTTCTTCTAGGATCCTATTTCCAATGCTCAAGGAAGCAGACAAGCTTTATATTATTTCTGGGGAGAAAAAAAAAAAAAAAACTTATCAAGCTCATCCAAGGTCCTGATTTCTGGTCTTTCTGTAATTCCACTGGTCTCCATTTGTGGTCTTACAGAAGTCAGGATGCACCAAACAGTCTCGATTCCATGGTGGGGGCTGGGTACATAAGTGTAGTTATTTGAATGGTCCACTTTCTGTGTACCAAACAGACCCTAAGATAGGAAAGTTTTCACTGCCAGAAGCTAAAGTGACTTCAATATTTATTATACAGTTATTATACCCCTTCAAGAAATCCTTTGAGGAAAATAACCTATATCTGTAGAATCTGATGAATCCTAAATGGAGAAACTAAAAGAAGTATTTATTTTTCTGTCTAGGTATCTCCTAAGGACAACAGCAAATCCGTAGGCATATTATATCAATGGCCCAGGGTATTGGAAGTAAGGGAAGCAGAAGACATTTTCAAACACAAGAGCAAAGACTGCAGTTTGCCACAATGTTAATTAAAATGCAAAGCATAAGAACATACATCCGCCCCTTTAAAAGAAACATGCTCACTAAAATAATGAATAAAATACAAGTTTTTTCCTCCTAACAGTATTAACCTACCCTTGTATAACACCTCATTGGATATGTGAGGCAAATAGATTATATCACCTACATTACAGGACCACTCTCCCAGCTGACTTCTCCCATGAAATGAGGTCCTTCAAACTTTGACATTTTCTTCCCCCACTGATACAAATTTACCTAAATATATTCATTTTGCAGTCAGACTCTTCCAGCTTCCCCTGAATTACATAATTTCCAGGAATAAACTCTCTAGACATTTTAAGTATAAACTTTATTTAAGCTCCAGAGGGATCAGATGTAGTTTTATATCTTCGGTTGGCAGCTTGAATCAGAATATGTATGTGCCACCAGGCTGCCTGTCCCGTCTCTATGCTTGACTGGAAATAGAAGGGTCTGCAACTTGATGGAAAGTCTTTTTTACCAAGTTTATTAATGACTAGAGTGGTTCCACTAAGGATCCATCTGGGTCCTGAATGCTTCTCAACACTCAGCCACCCACTTCTATCTTACAACCTAAAGTTAAGTGTTAAATAAGCTGAAGCCTGCTGGAAGAAATATCATCTTGTTCCTTGAGGCCTTTCAGCACAGTTTATATAGTCTCTATATTTGAATAAATAAAATGTGGACAAGATTCCACATGTTTATGACTTTGGGTCTGAGAGCCTAAGATGCATTTATTTGGAAAAAGATTCCCCATCTAAAAGTTTCAGAGGACTTTTTACTGAATCCTAGGCTAATTGGGGTAAAATCAGTATTTCAGTATTAAACAGAAGTGTTGAAATGAGGGCCAAATTTTTAATGTACCCATTTCTGATGGAGCTGAATGCTTAAATACTTTTGATAATATAAATACTTTGTGATAAATACTTAGTGATAATATAGTCTGTTCAATGGAAGCAGTAATACCAAAAGAACTGTTAAATTGGCCAGCCACCAAAATGACAAGAAATGTGTATTTGTTTATTATTAGCTGCATAATTGTTTAAAAGAGCAACAGGTTGTTAAAACCATTTTGAAAATTTGCTGCAGATACTAACTGAAACTAAAGTGATTTATTTGTAGATGATGTTTGGCACCAAAGTGAGGGTTGATCTTTCAAAACTCTGGCTTTAAATGGCCTTTTAAAAACCTATCTTTCAGTCACTGATTTAAATTTGTAATTTTTGCCAGCTACTCATTTGTAAAGAAAACTTCATATGCTTTACCACCTACCTCCCATATTCTATCTTTTATTCAAAACACCCTGTTTAGATTAGGAAGAATCAACAGATGATTATCTGCCCATTAAATCAAATCACTTGGCACCGAGAGATTCTAGCTTCTTGGCAGCAGGTTATTTATACTGAAGAAAGCTGGCAATAAAAAAATAGCCAACCATTACAGTTTTGGCATTTGAAATATCTGTAATAACTCTTCATATGAAATATTAAGGGAATGGATGTTGATTTTATGTATTAAAGTACCCCCTTGCTGAGGAAATATTCTTGAAAATTGTTGTTTACCAAAGTACATTAATTAAGCTCTACCTAAAAATCCCATATTCTAGATTTTGTGATTTATTTATTTTGGTTTGAAGATTTATTGCAGCAATTCAATACAGTTGGATGCCTTTCCTTCTGGTTTCATCTCAAAAGTGTTTCTATCATATTCTTCTTTTAGTACATAAGCCTGTAAATGTAACTGCTGTTGATTTAAAGACAGTGGTGGCCCTATGATTGTTTGTATCAAAGAATTGCTACTTTAAGAAAAAAAGAAATGATTTTGTTTAGAGTATTTGTTCTATGGCTAGGCAGACTTTTAAAGTAAAAAAGTCAAAAGAGTTTTGCCAGGTTTCAAAAACTTCAGAAACTAGTGGACACTATAACAAACCAGACTGGAATATATTGTGTTGGCAAGTCTTGTGGACATGCCTTCTCATTAGCAAAATACCTGACTCTTCTCTAACGCGCAAAGTTAATCATAGGCATCTCAAATGGCTAGAAATGAAACAAACTACTTCTTGATCAAGGAGCACTGTAATGAAAGGAAAGGTGGAAGGAAGAAATCTGTGTGAAAAAAGGAAAGGGTTAAAGAAGAACCGTTATTAAAATACAGCAAAGCAGAGCCATGCGAGAAGAGCAGAGGAAGAAAGATGTTGTCTCTTGGTGTCAAGAATGCAAAAAAATTGCATTCTTCAAGTTTTTGCTAGTACAAATACATTACTTTTTGCAGGTGCAGCAAATGATTAAGAATTGTAGAGAATACACACTCAGCCATCGGCAGTGCCTGAGAGGATGGCTGCAGACAGAGAGGCCTGGCTTACCTTTAGGAAAGACTATCAGGATAGCCTTTGATCTTTAGAAGACCTCTTTCCAACAGACCAGTGGTAGGAAAGGAAAGTTCAGGAATGAGAAAAAGAAGGTAAAAGGGACGGATACATTCTCCTGAAACAAGGGAGCAGTCACGCACAAGGCGAGACTCGCAAGCCGGAGCAAGAGAGAAAGAAAGAGCAAGAGCAAGCAAGCAAGCAAGGCATCCTAGCAGCTCAGCTAGCACCAAGCACTAATGAATCATGGTGGCCTACCCGTATCTCCCCATCTTCAGAACAAAATGTGAAATGGCCTGACTGAAATAAGAAATCAATAAGGGGGATGATGCAAGATAGATTACTGTACTTACAATTTGCCATTTTATGGTCCAAAAGAGGACAGGTTTGCACAATGGAAAAAGCCAAAACTGCAATCTCTGAGATGTGCAGCTCCACGCTGTAAACCTCCTCTTCAACAAGTTTGAAGTTTAAATAGATGTGATCCATTGAGAAAAAATACATAGAAGAAGATTTGAATAACTGGGGGGGGGGGGGGGGGGTTCATACGGCCATTCTAAGGAAGTTTTAAAAAATTAACAGTAGAAAGCTAGGAGATTTTCTGCTCACATAGTACATCTCCCCAGATGTATTGCAGCAAAAGATGGGTTTCTGTCCTAGAAATATATTGTAAGATCTCTACATTTTTCTCTTACCATCATCATTAGCTATCATAACTCTGAATAGAGTTTTATTTTATTGCCATAGCCTCAACAGCATTCACATTTTAGTATTTTGCAGCTGCTAAATGTTTACAGCAGAATCACAGAGCCAAACATGATCACTAGTACACATTAACCAGAAAAAAAAGTTTTAGTGGAAGAATAGATTTTTTCAAGAGAAATAATTTTCCACATAAAATGTATATTTTCATCAAATATTTTACAGACTTATTTCAAAATGTGAAAATGAGTATTTTTTATAGTGGGAAAAAACTTTTTGATGGTATCAAATTTTCCATATTACATGAGAGGCTACATTCAGTGTTTATCAACATACTGGTAGTCTCCATGGAAATATCAAAAATTGTTTATTAAAAGTGTATAAGATTGAATATATATGATAGGATTATATGGAAGAAGTTGTAAAGAATTTGCATCTAGTTCACTTTATAATTAAGGATAAAGAAATGGGATAATATTGATCCAATTAGTAGTGTTTTTCTCTAATCCTCGATTGTTTGTATGATGCAGTGATGATTGCCATTTGCTGAACTACCAACTGTGGAAAGGCAGATTTCCCTGCTAATCTGACAGAAAGAGAAAGAAATATTAATAGTCTTAATAGTATCAATATCTTCCTTTGAGCAGTGATCACTTCTTTATGTTTGATCAGAAGGTGACAGAAATATTTTAGTGAATCCCTATTTGCACTCCTACTAGCTAGCAAAGGATTCAAGATTAAAAAGACCTGAGAAAACTGCCTCTTCCACAGCATAGCCAAGTAAGTACTAATTTGAAAAAATGTCACAATAGATTTTCAAAACTGACCTTAAAGTGCTCTGAAGTTTTAAACACCAATCTCTGAAACATTTTCAGGGAGAATGCATTTCAGATGATGTCTCATCTCAGTTTCCAAAATAAAACCAGGGACTTTTAATATTCCTCAAGATAGACACCAAAATAAAGAGATACCTCAAATTATTATGGACTTTTTGAAAATCTTAGCCACTCTCCCTTAAAATTATCTTGAAGTATAAAAAGTTTCCTAGCCAAGACACCTTAACATCTCTAGTAATTTAACAAAACTACCAGCTATTTCAACATAATATTACTAGTATTTACTCAGCAGACCAACACCTATAGAAAATACCTCAATGAGTTGCAAAAAGAAACAATATCATCCGTACTTAACTGTGTTCTGCAACATGCTCAGGAGCCACAAGATTTGGACTATCTTGTCTTGGAAGTTTTGGATAGGAAATTTCACAAATCTGAAATCTTCACAGAAGAACACTGCATTGCCTATTCCAGTCTTTCATAATGGGTGGAATCCTGGTCACCTCCACAGTGAAAGATGTATTCCCAGTTAGCTCTGCTCTGACCAGATATAGCTATGTAAATGATTGCCAAAATGTTAAACACAACCCGGAGACCAATGGGCAACCAATATTTGCGCCAGAGCTCACGGTAAAAGACCGTGGTGACTTTAGATGTTCCACACCAGCTTCAGTTTAAAGGATGTAGAGTAGAACAATCCAGTACTGAGAAAAACAAAAGCACAAATGAAAATGGCAAGAACACAAGTGAAAGGCCTTCAATTTTCTAATCTTATTGAAGTGGTTAAAGGGCTTATGTGTCATCCTCTATTTTCTTAAGAATCTCCATGTAATTATGTATAATCTCTATTTTCTTAATAATCTCCAAATAGTTATATTCTTTTCATATAATGTTACCTTCATCTGGAATTTAATACCTCTGCCTTATCAGCTTGTGGCTGTTGCACTGTTGCACAGTGACTAGTCCAATGCTTGAGATAAAGTAGAAGAAAGTGAAAAATAAAGCATACACTGTAAGTGGTTTTTAAAATATTTTTACGTTTTGCTCTGTTGCATTTGAAAGGCATAAAGAGCAAATAAAAAATATATGTGTGACAAAGAGAGCACTTAATAAAATGTATGATTTGAAACCTGTGAATTGATCAAAGAACTGGAACAGTATGAAGAGAATATTTCCCTTTAGAGATGATCCACCTGAGGGTAATATTTTGCAGGAGTTCAGATCCTTACAGAGCTGCACTGCAGAATCCAGAAACCAAAGCTGCTTTTGGTCCATTCAGGTTGGAACTGAGTTAAATTTCCTGCTCAAATCCTGTCAGACACCTCTCAGTGTTTTTCATATTTTCTATTTCTGAAAAAAATGCTTTGTCTAAGATGTATCCCTTGTTTAAAAATCATACACACACACACACAAAAAAGAGTGACAGCCAACAATAATGAGCTTGTAGATATGGTATGGGGGGGGGGGTTGGCTTAAAAGAAGGAGAGTGTGGAGATCTAAATCCTGTTTGGATTTCAAGCCTTTTAAAGTGTTATATCATTCTGATCAGAGGAACACATAGAAAAAAGACAAACTGGGAAGTGAGAGCTGAGTTTGGCTGTTGAGTTATTGGCCCCTGTATTTACAGGTGCTTGGTTCCTAGGCTTGAGGGTTGAGATCACGGCTAGTCTTAACGGTGAACAGTGTCTGTCTAGAGCAAGATCCATCTATTCCCTGAAGACAGAGGAATGAAGAACAGTATAATTAGGTGTTAAATTGATGGAGGTCATGTCAGTAGCAGGGCAAATAGTTTGCTTAGAATTGCAGTAAGATTGATCTCACTGTAAGTATCAGATTAATTACACTGAGTTACTGAGGAGGTAGCAAACTAGTCTGCTTCACTATAAATATAAAGTTCGTTGTCATGAGTTCAAACATATCACTTGATTTTCTTGGTTATCAGAAGAAGCCATCAGTCTTTAAAAATAAAAGTTGATACAAAATTAAATGATACATTATTTGAAAGAAAAAAGTAAAAAGAAAGTTCCTGGAGAAAAATATAAATTTTTTTCTTAATAAAAAATAGAACTGGAGACATGAAAACCTGAATTTCAGATGAATCAATAGAGCATATAGGAAAGCTCAGAAATAGAAAGGAAAGAACCCAAAGTGAGGCAGCTAGAAAGAAATATTTAGCAGAAAATCAACACATGCAAAGTCTGCTGAGACGTGATAAGGAGGCATCAACTACATCAGTGAACAGTTTGAGACACTTGAATGGAAAAACAACAGGAATGTACCTCGAGATGTTCAATGCCGAGTGAGAAAACTCACAGAATACTTGGAGCCAGGAATGGATACATAAAGTCAAGCACTGTTAAAAGAATATTCTAACAGCATATAAAAGACATTCTAATCACCACATCTAATTGCAAAGAGGAATAAAGCTCTAAAATGGCTTAAATGTCTTACATATAAAGAAGAATAATTAACAATCAAATTGAAAGCTGCTATCTTGACAGATGATGTATATAAGGACAATGAAAATGCGGTCCTTAATTTGAATGCTAAAGAAAAGAAGAGACTTTCAGATTATTATAAGTTTAGCATCCTTTTTGTGAACCTTCAATTGATTTTAAATTAAAATTGGTTTAACAACAAAAAGTTTTCTTAAAACTGTAGAACCTACTTTATATGTCTTTTTCTATCTTCATCTCCAATCAGCTCCTACCTGAGTCTGAAGAATAAATTTTCATAAATCACTCTGCTTAAGTTTGGATTGCCCAAAGCAAGATGTCCTAAATGAGAATTGTTCTTTCTTATTTAAAATCAGGCAATCTGTGCTTTCCACAAGAGGGTGGATAAAATCACGGCCAGCTTTTGAACCCTGAGGCTGATGCTGTCACTGACATCACAGGAAACAGGAGCAAAGAGCTACAGTAGAGAAATCATAGAATATGTCTACATTAACAAGTAATTTAACACAACAACAACCGATCCATAGAGCAAAGCAGTTGGTGTGTTGCTGTTCAGGCCCTTGCACCCCTACTGTGTGCATTTGTGTGTGTGTGTGTGGGAGGACCTAAACTAGGTTCAGTTTGGTGTCCTGGAGCAAATGCTTCCACCATGCATGTGTCATTCAAATATCTCCAAAACATCCTTGTTATGGACTTTCTGTTTCCATTGGGGTTAGAGCATGTTTGGTGACACCTGAAGAAAAGATCCTGAATTAGTCTACTTCAGCATGCACCGAAACCGTTCTGCGAACAGAACCAATGCACTCTAAATGGTAAAATCAAGGGATTCGCTTCAAAAACAAATTATTGCTCCAAACCAAATCATTAGTGTAGACATAGTGATCTTTCTGGACCAGACAAGACTCCTATCAGAGATTCCTCAAAATATCTGAAGTACTGAATGAAAGTAGCATCAATTCCTAGCTATAAGAACTTAAAGAAAAAGTGAAAGTACCTCCAGAATATATTTAGATGATTAGTGAGGTGTGATACTTGCAGGTGTGGTATGTTGTTATTTAAAGGCCCTGTGTAACTTTCAAATGTTGAACATATGTGTTAAATATGAAATGTTCCAGTAACCAACGTAAGAAATATTTAATACTAAATAATGAAAATTTAAGTAAATAGATTGAAGTTATTGAAAATACTCATGAGGCCTTTATATCTAATTATATATGTTTTGTACCTTCTGGGAAAGTTATTTCTGAGATTTTGAACCATTTTTAACTCTGTTAGTTTTTGTCCTCCAACTATATACTTATTCTACCTGTCAAGAGGAGAGAAAAATGACTAATAAGAAAATATTTTTATTAGTTGCAAAACCATCACATTTTTATAGTGTAATGCCTTAGGATCTACCAGAGTTATAGTCAAGTGCAGTAAAGTCTCTTGATATCTGAATCTTCCCTTTCCAGACACTGTATCCCTATGTCTGTTTTTTAAGGAAACAATTCTTGATCTCAAGATCTGAAGTATGGAGAATACACTGATTCCGTTGGTAATGTATTCCAGCGGTTGCTCATTGTCACTGTGGAAAATGTGCACTTCATTTTTTTAGCCTGAATCTTTTTCTCCCTCAGTTACTGAATGCCCTTCCCTAATAAATTCAAGATTCCTATGCTCTCATCAGCTTCCTTCATGTTAAAGTACTTACAGACTGCAATCAGGTTACCTATGAACCTTTTCTTTAATAAATGTAAATTAAATGATTTTTTTAAATCTGCTGGACAAGGGTGAAAGCTGGGACACATAAATTTATCATTCACAATAGCAGTTTGGGAGGATGTCAGCCTCAACTGTGCAGGTTCTGGTTGAACATACCTCAAATACTGTGCAGAACTGAAGGACTATGCAATAAGGAAACCGGTGTGTCTGCCTTTAAAACGTGGGAAGAATTCTGAAGTACAGCCAGCCATATGTCACAGTTCCCAAACTAAATTCCTCTAAAAGAAACAGCTTTAAAAGAAAGAACACTGTCACAGGGATGAGATGGCCTGTGGGCAGGCAAGCCAGACAAACTGATAAGACAAAATGCTGACTAAACATCGTAATATTTTTAATAAGGCTTTTTGGTCTGTTTGCCAAGGCAGGCAAGGGAGAAAAAAGCTAGCATAAGCTGCTCACTTATTGTTAGCCCTAAGGTCCCATTCGTTTGTCCTGCAAGCAAAGCACTGCTATGAGTCAGGAGAAATGAACAATCCTGGCTAGTGAAATGGTATCAGAACACACTGAGTTAAGCAATTTGGGGTCAAATCTTTCAGCTGAAAGATAATTACGGAGTTGACAAAGGACCCAAACCAGAGTCATTAGATATACTCTATCGACTACGTGAAAGCTTTTGACTCAGTAGGTCAGCTGAGATCACTCAACTCTTGGAGCAATAAATAGTTTTTTCTGAAAGCTGGAGAAAGCTGTAATCAATACCTATTCTATTAAAGACTTTTTTTAAAAAGTCCAAAGCAGGAATATTTCTGTTCCCCCATGTGTCATTATAATTATAAAGCATCAAAAAAGCGCCACAGGTCTGATGCTCAGTAGGCACTTTCAGGTAAGCAAAATAAAGACTAGTAAAACTCTCTGTCACCATCAGCAAACTTCCGAGTATTGCTGGGTAAGTTGTTCGTTGTTCCAGGGTAATAATTACCCACTGAATGACTGCAGGATAACGTTGACAAATATACTACCCTGGAGACAGAATAAAATGTGCAGGAACGCATTAGAGACAGCATAAAAAGCAAGTCTTTTGGTGTTGCACAGATTATTTGTCATGGAAATCACTAGAGCTCTGATGCAAAGTTGACAGCTGCAGTGTAAGAAACAAACAGAATCGAACAGAGTAGCTTATCATTTTTTAAAAGATGGCCTTGTGGCCCCAGACATGCTCTGCATCGTTAGTCATGTCACTTGATTACATTACAGGTGCAACCATCTCATTGCTGTGTTGCTGCTATACTTTTCTATTTGGCTAAGGGAGATTTCTGAGTGAAATCACTGGCATTTCTCTGCCTGTCTTGAAGAGGAAGGCTAATCAGTTTAGTATCAGATCACTTCATAGGAAAGAGCAATATAGACATGTGCAAAAACTATAATGAAAAACAGAGCTACCACTTTCATGGGTCCACAGATTCAAAGTGCCCTCCATTTCTGAGTGTTTTTTTGACACTACTGCTGACAGTGACGACGATGGAATCCTTTCTACATTCTTAGGCTCTGTTTAAAACCTAATTGCTAAACTCAGTCTTTGTGCAGCATAAGAAGCCAGGAAATATTGGGTCCCAGGAGACTGAAAAATCCCAATCATCCCATTCATTCTGATGATGACACTCTAAATAGCATTTATGTTGGTTCCCATATAGACAGACAGAATTTAGGCAACTAATTCTCATTGGTTTCACAAGGTGATGGACACCTACTTTCCTTAGGCATTTGTAAACTGTTGGAGGCTCTTTGCTGTGCTTGTGACCAGCAAGTATTTTTTTAAAACTCTCGCCCCAGGTTCCTGCTGTGTAAGCAGAATAGATGAATGCTGCATGGCTCTGTCTGTGTGCTGGATGTGTTTTCCCATGCTGTGAAAGCAAACTCTACGTAGACAGATGTATTCCTGGCTGGCACAGCCCACAGAGCTTACCCCCTGTTATATTAGGGAAAGTCTGATCTGCAACTCACCCAGGAGAGGGGTCTTCAAAATGAGGCAATCCACTGCCCCATGCCGTTTCCTCTCCATGACTATGGGCAGGCCAAAGGCAGGCTGCCTAGCCTGCAGCCCTCCTGCAGCTTATGTGGCTTGAATTTTTATATAAGAAGGTGAAAAATGGACTTACATTCTACATATCACACTGAATCTATGGCCTCCCATGTCCTATGTTGCTCGCTCTGGTTGAACATCAAGGGGCTCTTGTCCCCGGGGGCTACGTCTCTGCAGAGCAGGGCCTACCTAGCATTTTGCTTCTGCAAACATCTTACTTCCTGACCTTCAAAGCCTCAAAATGCTACGTGGCAATAAAAGGTTCTTAAAGAGTCATTCCTCTCTCCCACCTCTTTGCAAAGCTTTTATTTCCATGCTATGATAGGATTTCAGTATGTTTTATCATCTCTAGCTTTATACCAGCAGTAACTTTTAAAGAGTTATAACTAAGCTGTGTTTCCCCATTTCCTGTAATCCTATACTACAAAAGACATGATATAAATGAGGTACATTATTATTATATATTACCACAAGAATCAACATTATAATTAGGTACCGTATCCACTTTGTAATCACTATGGCTTTAATTTCCAATCAAAAGCATCAATGTCTGAAGAGAGTGACCCCGCTGTTGAACAACTCCTTTTAATTTTCCCTGACGATGAATTTTCAAAGGTAAAAGGGGGGGAGGAATGATGTTTTATTCTAAAGCTTCTACATAATTACAGCAATTATAGAAACCTTTAATGTGCTTGGTCAGCTTTTACTGCTTGTGCTTAGCTGTCGGTTAGAAGTGGCTCTGAAAGTTATAATGCGCTTGATACACCAACGAGTCTGTCCCACCATTATAAATACTACCTAGGCACACTAATGATTGCAGAGCTTAGTGGAAAAGGTTAGTAATAAATATGGAGGGTGTTAGTACAGGTAACATAAAAGGAATTTAGAAATCTACTTCAGCAAATTGCTGTGTGCTATTTTACCTGTTTCTTATTCTCGCTGTTCTTGTTATCATCAGCATTAAAGAAGCACCTAAATGCCACAGCAAAGACCGAGACTCCTTTGTGCTGGACATCAAACAAGCACAAAAGGCGGCCATGTGCTAGAAATGCTTGCTGCCACGCTGTGCCCCCGGATGTCCAGAGCACAGCAGCTATTTATTTATATGGAAAAAGGCCTTCTATCTCAAACCACTTCTCTGAACAGAGTTAATTATTCCAAAAAACTGACATTACTGTTTTTCCACCAGTATAACTGTGTCTCCCCGTGACTTTTCCCGCTGGCAGTACATTAGTGAGAGCTGAAGGAAGCGGGTCAGACATCTGAGCGACACTACTGACAGAAGTGCCCAGGTTTCTGTGTAAATACATTAAACAGCAAGAGCGGGTAGGACAAAGAGGGGCAAAGATCAGATCTGCGTCTGACTGCAAAGCAGAGGTCAGGCTAAATCCTGAGACTCCCTGAAATACTTCAGACAGATTTTTGTCTGAGAGGAAATCCAAGATACTTGCTTAGGGATTCTAAGAAAAGGAGAAAGAGGTTTGAGCCTGCTCTCTTCTTTGGAGCTGAGAGCAGCTGAACAGAAAGGATTACATGGTCAGAAAAACTGCAGCTAAAGAAACATCAATTGGAAAATATGAATCAGTCAAAGATGTTCAATAAACAGGGGAGGCCACTGATCAGTTTGAATGGCTAAGTAGTGTCCTGGAGTTGCTGGAACAGGCCCTCTCGGTAATTTCAGAGCAAGAAGGGTATTTTTTATTATCTTTCCATTCTGAAATGTAATTAAATATACATAAAAGTTAAATGTCAAAATACTATGTAGTAACATTTTCAAAACTTTTCCAGTGTTTTGGGTTTCGTTTCATTTTCCTTTGATTTATCGATTTATCATTTTTTATGATTCTGATTTTTCAGTCTGTTTTGGGACAGAATTTTTCTTTTCCTTCATATTTCCTAATAGGAGAAGAAAATCATTTACTGCCTAGTTCTACTCAGAGCTTTTGTTAGCTTGCAAACAAAATTTTGCAAGCAAAATTAAAAGATTATTTCATCCTCCTGATTGTTTTACTCATGTTGACTACTGTTTCGTTCTCCCAGAACTCTATTGATTAACATGAAAGAAACAGGTAATATTTTGATACTAGCTAATTAATTTAGTGTTTGCTACCCTAGATTATTTTGCCCCACTATTAGTAGATTCTTAATATTACCCACTAATATTATTATTAGTATCTAGCTTTCCAAGAGGAAAACTAGGGAGCGAGTTGCATACTATGTGTGGTAATTTGCCATATGCACTGTGCCTTATTGGTTCCACCCATCAAAAATTTTCACTTCTGTTTCTTTTTATATCTCACTCATGTTCCTCCCTCATGTTACAACCTCAAGCCCTCTTTTCCTTCACAAGTTTTGTGGTACTCGGGTATTTCTTCCATTCCATTCCCCGGACTTTTCATAGTACCTTCCGTCACCTTTTCTCGCTCACACCAATCCTTTCCCTTGTGTTTGGCTCATCATCTTCTCCTTAAAAAAGGTCTCAGCTGCCTGCTTTTTGAAAAGATGGAGTCAGAACCTGGAACCAGAATCACTGCTTTTGTACACTCTTTACCCTTTTTCTTCATTTCTCCAACATCTTTCTCCTTCAGTAATGTAATCTGCTTTCCACCTGACTTCCCCCCTGCTTATCTCCTTCCCGGGCTGTTTATTCTACTTTCCCCTTTCATGCCAGACAGATGTTCTTTGCTGAAGTCTCTCCCAGTATTGGGGTTCTTTCCGCAGCTGCTGTTTTCCGCTATTTTTGAACCAGGCAAAAGCAATTTTCTGTACCAGAGGGTGTAAGGTGCTTTTTGCAGCCACTCAGGCTGCTTAAGTACCAGCCAGGGCTGTTTTTAAAACTTGTGTCTTTCAACCCGGTGGAATTTCACAGCTCTGATTTCTCACAGGAGCTGGTCCCAGATGCGCAGAGGGGCAGTCCTTTCCGCGGGCCCTCCCATACCGTATGGCTATTCCCTGGGTGTCCCCCGCAGCACCGGGGCCTGCAACAGCTCCCCAGAGCACAGCACCAGCAGCTGCGGCTCCAGTGGCCGGAGCAGCGAGTCGTTCCAGTACACGTGGCACAGTCATGGGCAAAAGCTGTTTCAGAAGAGACCCTTCTGCATCTGTCCAGAGACTGTCAGGGTTTCTTTCAAAAGTCTCACAGCTCTCAAATCTGGTTCTTTCTACTATTAAATCTATTAAATCTTGGATGAATTAACATTTTATTCTCCTTCCTCATTACATAAATATATCTGTTATTATCCAGACCATTTAAAGAGCTTTTTACTGCTCTATTATTTTTCCCCCTTGCTAGTGTTTTGGGCTTGATCTAGATGCCTTTCTCATACAGAGATAGATTTACTTTCCTAAGCCCAGGTACTAAATCCTTAAATTCTGATTTAAGTGAACATTTACTATCATTTTAGATTGCTAATAGAAATGTCATTCTCATTCAAAGCATCCAGGAAAGTACAACTTCAGAGATGAACCATGCCATTGACTAGAATTATAGACCAGGTCTTTTGCTGCTATATATAGCTGTGCAGTCTCCTAAAATCAAGGAGTCCCCTTTTACTTAATGGCTCTTTCTAAGCATTTCGGACTCCTCTGTGCAAATGGTTATTATCACTAAGCATGTGAACATGCGAGAAGGTGTTTCTCTCAGTTGTGTAATTCTTAGATACCTCAATGCAGATCATTTACTGGACATGAGCAACATCCGTAATGATATACAAATACAAGGCTTATAAAAGTGTAGATCATTAGGACTATTTTGCCAGACCTTTATGAAGGTGTTCCAGGGATTCATCAGGCCCATTATTTATCTTCTGTTGTCTTAAAAGGTCAATCGGTAGCAAATTAACGAGTGTAAATTACAGTGCGGAAGCATTAATGAATGCCTTCTACATCAGGGACCTGGTGCAACAGTGACCATCCAGGGTCACGGGGCATGGTGGTGACACTGGCCTGGGTCTGCAAATCAAAAAGCACTAATCCATAAATTTCATTTTCTCATGCGACAGATAAAATCTTAACACAGGTTTTTACATTGTTGGCACCAACCTATGCTACAAAACATGGTAAGCATGCGTTTCAAGCCAAGACCCCCCCCCCCCCACACACACACACACACACTCCTACAACCATTAGCAGGATATTTCAAATTCAGCTGCTGCTTCTTTCAACCCTCAAAACTAGAGTCAAGACACTAATCTAAAGCAAGAAATATGTTAGTTAGCCATTGGCCTAAACATTTGATATTAATTTTCCCCCTAAGATTATAGCTTTACTTTCCACCACTCAGCTCTCACCCACAATGATTTCTTTTCCTCTTTTTTTTCCCCAAATTAAGTATTCCATGTTCCATAAATGGTCTATTTAAAAACAGAAATAGAGATATATCTCTCACCATACCTGTCACCAACTAAAAGCAGTGCCTCACCACCAAAGAGGCCGGTAGCACCCCTCAGAAAAGGAACACTAATTTCACAATTACTGAACATTTTGACTTTGCAGCTGCTGAACAGGAATTGCTAAGAAAAGAGCAATCATTTCATCTCCACACACAAAGACAAGACAGTTTATTCTGATTGTACGTTGATAGGTCAGACTGATATTTTTTCCCCAAAAAAGTAGTTCACAGTGGAAAAATATTGTAAAATAATAATCAGCACATATTGTAAAGCATAGGACTTTATAAAATTATTTTTATTGCAGGAAAAATCACTTATAACAGTGGCAAGTTGTCTGGGGCTAGAACACTTCATAAAACTGCTGCTGATTCATGCTGGCTGACAGCCAGACCAGGAGGGTCTTGTTCGCTCTAACTCCAGAACTGCCAAGTCTCTCTCAAAGGCAGAGGAAATCAGGGACACACAAAGGCAGGGTCCTGCAGGCCTTTAGAGAAAAACAAGAGCAAAACCCAAACTTAGAGCCAGGCTCCGTGAGAACCAGAAGTCCTGGGACTGATGTATGTGATGCAATCCTATGCCATGCACTCTATGGGTAAGACTCTGAGACTGCCATGATCGCAGCTGGCTTTAGTTTCTGTTAATCTGTGAAGACTGAGGTTTACCTCTCATATGAGTTAATGTGCTGTTATTCGTTTCCGGTAGTTAACACTCAGAGATCTACTTCTACACTTTTGAATTACTACCAACTATCAGAGTTATGATGGTCTGATATGTCTTTTATTTTTACAACTTCTCTTTCCCCTTCTTTTATTTACACTATAGCTCCTCTAATTTTCGCCTGCTCAGGAGATTCCATTTCCAATCCTATTTCTCTACAACTAGAAAGGCTGGTTGAGTAAAAGAGAGGGCTCTGACCCTACAATTCCTCATCTGAAACTGATGCATTTGCCATATCTTCAAAATCTAATCACATCCTCTTGGCACAGATCTATATGGCAGTGAAAATACACACTTGAGTGTGTGTGATTTTTTTTTTTCCTCAAATTTCTGCTGGGTAATGAAGGAAATCTATTCCTTTCCACTTTTCTCCATTGGTACATCCTCCTAGCACAGTTTTTCAAATTCTTTCCCAAAGCTTTCCCATCAGTATGGTTGTCACTATTCTATAAATTATGTATTTGCCTCCTCAATGCAAATGCAAAATGAGCAATGCTCAATGCAAAACTCAATGCTACCCTTTTTTTTTATTATTATTACTATGATAATCAGCAGAAGTTATAGTCAACATTTTTCAATATCCAGATATGTCACTTCAGTTTTTCACATTGCAATATAAGAGCAGGGTCAGTGGCTTAGGCTTCTTTGTTAATTCAGAGTAGGAAAAAATTCTTATCTCAGAGAGCTCATAGCTAGATAGAGAAAGGGAAGCAGTCGCAGACAGTGAATGACACACCCATGGTCACAACCAGAAAAACTAGGAACTGAAAACTTGATCTGGGGATCTCAAGATAAAAATCATAATCAATTTGCACTATACATTACTTTGTAAGACCACTCTCAAGTGATGTTTTTAGTCCGTTCTTTTTGGTGATCTCCTAAAGCCTAGTGCAATCCACTCACAGTTTTGTTGCCAGTCATAAGATTTTTAATGTGCTCCCTCAGAATTCCTCATCCTCCTGAGAATGGTGAAAATCTTTGATAATTTCAGCAGGCATCTACAAAATACTTCAAAATCCTCTGGTAGTAAAGAGATATTAAAAAAAGTGAATTTTGAAGAATCCAGTACTGAAAGAGAAATAAGGACATTTATTCCAAAAGTTATTATTTTACAGTAATTTTAATGTCCTAAATCTGTTTTTAAGTGTTTGGGCTTATGATCTTGGAGCATCCATAAAAAGCTCTGAAAGTTGAGACAAGTTGATCATAAGTCAGCAATGCCAAGCTGTTACAAAAACACAGATATTTTAATATGAGAGAGATTGCAACCAGGAAATCACATGAAATAATTTTTCCACACAGCACTGATAAAGGTTCACCTGGAATACTATGTCGATTAGGCACAGTATGTCAAGAAAGATATGGAGAGAGTTCAAGGGATGGCAGTTCTCTGACATAATTGGGGTTGCCTAGCTTAAAGAAGTGAAAATGGAAAGAGAGCACTGATAGATCTATAACTACCTAAGGGGATGTTGCAAGAGGAGAAAATCTATTTTCCATGTCTGTGGTCAATGGGATAAGGAGCAGTGATTTTTTTTTTTATTTTTTAATTGCAGCAAGATGCAGATTAGATATTAAAAAAGTTAAGATTAAAAAGATTAGTGAAACCCTTGAATAGATTGCCAGGGGAAGCTGTGAAGATCCCTAAGAACAAATTAGACAACCATCTGCAGGAATGGTATTAATAGGCTTGTCCTGCCCTGAAAAATGGAGGTAGGTTTTGTGAGGTCCGAATTATGACTCTGAGGTTTTCTAGAATATAACTCTATTCTCTGTCTCATCTACAAGACCTTCAAACTGGATGAACTGCATTGAAAGAGCCAGTAGAGAGGAGAAATTGTGAAAGAGCGTGGCTTTGTAAGAGCAGGCAGGAAGAGCATGATTCTTGTGCCCTTAGCCAGGCTGGACATAGCAGCAGTCATGTCTCCAACATACACACCTCATGGGAAGATGTTAGCAGCCCCTTTAGTTCCCTGCTCCCTTATAAAGCTGTAATTCTTTTCTCTTATCATTCTCTCTTTTCTCTCTTATTTCCTGTTTTGAACTATATCTTTTTGTTCGTTATTCATTATTCTTTTTGAAATACTATGAAACACTGAATTTCCTGAACGAGATGTTGTTCACTCTGCAAGTGCGTCAATCAGAAGGCCAAAGGAAGGTAAAAGGAAAATTTTGCTTTCAGATATGTCCTGCTCTCTTTGACTTTAGCAGGAATTGTACATGCATTTGAAATTAAGCTGTCTTGTTTAAATAGCAAAAGTGTGTGTAGCTGTTTGTTTGCTCAGCAAAGAACCTGGAACTGAGAAGTTGTCTGGCTGCACGTCCTCTGCATGTTTGTTGTAGGAGCAGATGTATAAAACAGGCACGTAAGCCATCAAAGGAAAATTAGCCCCTTCACACCAAAACATTATTAGGTGAAGAGTTCCAAAACCCACACACCATTAGCTGCTCTTTTGGATATTCCTCCTTCCTAAAATGATATAATCTATCAGTGCTTTATAACAACAGACCAATGATTATTACCTCAGCTTGTGCTTATTATAATAATAAAAACCCACTAAATTCTTTCAGCGTTTGTGTAGGTGTGTTAAATCATAGACATTCCACTGGAATTTACCATGATTTAATATTCACTAACTGATGTGTCAAATAAGAAAGAAATGGGTATACAAGACATATTTCAATTAGAACGTGAATGTATCTCTGTATTAAGAGCAACATATCTCTGTATTAACAGCAATAATCACACTTCTTCAGTTCATATGTGAAAACCCTATCCACGTTGACCTAGAAAACTATGTATTGTCCACTTTACACGGACATTGCAACTAGAAAATAACTGGATTATAATTATTGACATTATGTCAGTGAATACTAGTGTTTCTTTTCGGTACTGCTTTGAATTTCCTTTGATTAATTCAGTTCATCAAATGCAGACCTCACAGTAAGCAAATCTGTATTACAAAAGCATCAGTAACTGCTCCTTATGAAAGAAGTCTGGAGATGTCTTAAGATATTTTCCATTTTAATTCTAATCATTATTATTATTATTATTTTTACATTTAGCACAAAATACTGGCACAATTGAATTTCCCATTAAACTGTTCAAGAAAAATATATACGAGCTCTCCCAGAAGAAATATTTTAAAGTGATCCCTTTTTTGGAAAGTGCTTCCTAATAATGTAATTGTTCTGTGTTTTCCTCCAGCTATGCAGTCCCCCAGCAGATAAACACTATATTAATACTAAAGGCTACTTCTCAACTTCTAAAATTAATATTAAAAAATCCATTATGTTTCTAACCACTTTGCCTTTTACAATGGCATTGCGCAGATTCTGAAAAAAAAGGCAAAGCTTTTTTCTAGCAACTTTACATTCTCTGGTATTGCATTGAGATTTTCACCCCATTTTCACAATAAGAGTGAGCTTTTTTCTTCTGCTTCCTGAACACACTATCCTTCCTTATCCACAAACACCTCTAAAGATAAGATACTTCACTTCTTTGGTATTTTTAAGCATTATCTGAACATCATTACTTTGTTTCTGCACTGTGACTGAATTATAGAAAGCAAAATAACAAATAGTTTTTAATAAAGAACGAAGGATCCACTTTTAAAGACAAAAGCAAGAACAATGAACTATTACCCCAGAATAAACATCCCAGAATAAACAGATGGGGATTCATACTGCATTGTAATCTGCAATGGTATAATTATGCCAGTAAATTTCTCCATTGATAAAAGCCCAATGATAAAATTGATAAAATTGATAAAAGTGAATTCTCCCTAGAAATTTGCTTAGATGATGATTTGAAGGAGAGAAAGAATGAGGGGAAGGTATGAGGGGAAGCTGGAGAAGTCTACAGCTCTGGGCACACAAATCCAGTTACAGCCTGGTCCATGGAAAAGCTGCTCACTTGAGAACATTTCTCATATACATTGAGTAATGCCAAATGTTAACATTAAATGAGGAGAATGAATTAGCATAGAATGGAGGTGAAGATAATCTTACTTTGTTAGATAATGAAAATTGTTTAGACTTGAGCATAAGAGTGACTGTATTACAAGAACTGATAACATTGATAATGTGAATGAAGGAGAATCATAGAAGGAACCTCTTTTGTAGAGCATAAACCAGAAACTGTAACTAGACAATATAGAAATACAAAATGACAGATAACAACAGTGTGACACAAAAGCATGCAACAAAAACATAACTGTTTTATGTTAAACTTAAACATGTTTGTTGTAATTATGTGACCTGACCATAATGTGCAGAATGAAGAAGTCTATTTCTTCTCTGAGTTCTGTTCTAAACTTTGGGATGCCTCTGAACAGAGATTCTAAAAAGGTACGATTAATTATAGCGAGAATGTGAAGGGTACTCTCCTAACATTTTCATAATTCACTTAGTAGAATAATACTGATGTGTTTTGTTGAAAGTGAATCAGGGTTGCACATTTTTTTAACAAATATAGATCTTTAGAAAAATGCATAGGTCTTTAAAAAAAAAACCCAGCCTCTTAGAAAGAAGAGCAGTTAAATTGGCCTGAATAATGCATTGCTGTTTTCTAAAGGAGGCAGTAGACAGCAATCACTGTTAGGGGCTAAAGTAACTCTAAGGATAGACCTGATTCTAAGACTAGAGCATGAATACTGTGATCTCATCCCTGATAGTCTTTGTGGTGTGCTGTAGGAATATATCAGTAGAAAGCCACAGGCAGCTTGAAGTCTATGCCAGGAAATTGAAGAAAAGACCCACTTCAGACCACCATGTAGCTACAGGACAGAGGCAAGCTCTTAGGAAGTCAGAGATGCAAATTTAAACTACCTTCTGTCAGAAAAGAGAATCAAATACACATCTCCTGCATATTTGCCCAACTCATTTGTCCTAAGTCTTCAATATTTTTGTAGATATAGTCTTTATATATCTAAATGTCCAAGTCCAAACTTTCAGTCTTCAGTATTCTTAAACAGCTACCGACCGTTGCTGGGGACCCTATCTGAGATCCCTACATACCTATTTATCCACCAGGCAAAAACTCAAGGCTGGTTACTATTTTGCAACTAGACATGCTACCTCCCATGTCGTGCCTGATGCCACAGAGAAGGCAAATGAAACACTCAGACCAGGCACACCCAGTGACTTTTGTCTGGGGCTGGGGATATTCTCCAAACATGCCTACCAGATTGCATTGTGCACAAAAGCCATCAGCGATGACTGGGAAGTGATGAGTTCCCTGCAGCTTTTCTCTTGATCATTCTTCTGAGAAGGAGAGTTCAAACTCCTGCTCCTCTGCACAATAATAACCAGCTGTAAGGCACTCCAGGTCTGGTCTCATCACCCTTCTTGTTGAAGCTGTTCCATCTTTTAACAAATACTAGTCATTGGAGCAGATAATGAAACACAGGTGTCTCCACTCTCAGGTGAGTGAATATCCTAACTGCTAGGCTACAGAGTCACTTACAGGCTTTCTCGCTGGCTTCCTGAAGTATTCTGTGCAAAGAGGACATGCAGCAGGACCATCACAGAGAGCAAGATCTGGTCAGCACAGGGTTTGCAAAGAACGTTAAAGGTGGAGTTACATAGTTGGTACATAGGTACTTAAGTGCTTTCCTGGATCAAGTCCATTATCTTTGGATGCAAACACGTCTGATGAGAAAGTGAGTCAATGATGCCATTTCCACAGACAAGGCCCTACAACACTGACACCTTCAGAGTCTCTGATGAATAAAAGTCACCACCTGTAAGTCAGTTGTGCGGGCCGATCAACCAGAAAGAGAAGCATTTCTTCACTGAGAAGGTTTTGTAGAGCAAGTTACAGGTAACAATGTGACTTCCCCATTTATACTGTCAGCCTGATAAAAAAAGGCGTTGTCAGATCAAATTCCTTTTTAGTCAAGATTCTGAGAAAACTTGAAGGCTAAAGTAAATGTGTCTATAAAGATTTAATAAATGTTTGTTAAATTTATATTCATTCTCCAAGGGTATTTTTAATGATAATGGAAATAACTCTTTTAAAGAAATAAATATAAAACTAGCTGTATTTTCAAACAAAAAGAATGGAAAAGTGTGTTGGTACTTTTTCATGTTTCTGGTCTATTTTTGCATGATCACAGTGAAATACAAAGCTCTTAAGTTAATTGCAATTAATCTACATGACTTTCTTGTTTTTCCTGTTTTTCTTTCTCCTCCTCTCCTAGATGGTATAATTAGGGTTACCCAAACAACATGGAAAAGAGTTGCTGTAGATATTCAGTTATATATTATATAGATATATATAGCAAATATATAGATTAGATAGATAGATTTATTTTTCAATTAGTCTGTAAAAAACAGTACGAGCTATACAAGTACACTGAATGGGAGTCTTTGTACTGCTTCAGTGAAAGGTATTCCTGACTTTTATGCCACAAAAGTAAGATTCAAATCAAAAATGGGAGGTACTACTACCTGTGAAATCCCAGAAAAGCTCCTTTTGACTTTTTTGGAGACTGAAAAAACAGTAGGTCCTTGATGCTATACCTTTTCTGCTCCAACAGGATGCTGCTCTATTCTTTTGTGTACTCTAGTCTATTTTCTCTTGCCAAAAGATGTCCTTTTTTCCTCATTGTTGCTGCATCTAAACACCTTTAAAGTGCTTACTAAATACTCTCTTTATTATCTGAAACCTGTTGTTTTCTGATCTTTTTCCAAGGATAGATAAGCATGCACTGAAATTGCATGATTGCAATTGGTGATTATTTAGGTTCATTCCGTTACATTACATTAAGGTGCTCTGTATTTTCAACCTAGAAAGGACGATCAAAGAAATGTATCTTGCAGGGTATCAAGTTTTTACTCTTTGTTTCCATCCTAGAATTGCAAGCTTCGTAAATGCATTCTTGGGCTGAGTGAAGCATTTTTTGACAGAAAAGGGTGAGTTTTAGACCAAAACAAGTGTCTGTTTTCTTCCTCTATCAGCAAAGAGAAAGGTTTAAGCTTTAACAGAGCTGGTGATAGGAGAACTTTTCCCACCCAGTTGATGAACAGGCACAACCCCAGCTCCTTAAATCCCACTCAGTAACTACGTACTTCCATCTCCATGGAAACTCGCAGGCAGATGTGAGCCTGTTCTGCCCACGTTTCCAGCTGACCAAAAGCCTCAGGACTATTTTGGCACAAGGCCCTTTCCTCCGTGGAGAGGTGAGATACATTAGCTCAGGTTCAGCAACAAGTTGACACAATCCCATACTTTTTGTGAGCGTGAGGCCTGGTCAGAGTCTGTGTGCATTTGCCTGAACATATATCATATACATTCCCTGTGGGACAAAGTGATTATCAGGCTGAGAAAGGGTATCACACTAGGATATTAATCCCATAGTCTGCCATGTGTTGATTAGCTTGGCTGCCCAAATTGTGTTTCTGCTCCTTTATGGATCTTCTGATCTTGTGCTGTGAAAGCCGAAAAGTTGTCACCCTGTTTAAATTAATAGCAGCTTTATCAGCTAATTATTTCCAACATCTGGCTAGAAATGCAGAGCAATAACTATTAGGTAATAACATCAGCTTCTGATTAGAAAAGTTAATATTGTACTAGCAATAAACTTCATTCGCGCTGCAGTGAAGATGCATCAGAGGACACATTTGGGAAGGACTGCAGTACTCAAAATAAACAAGCCAAAGAAAACAATCGTAATCACACAGGTGGATTAAAAATAAAATGCAAACAAAACAAAAAGCAAACAGAAAAATTTTGTTTCCAAATTCTTCACAGTACAGAATCAGATTCCACCACACTATCCTGTGCAGTAACTAGCTCAGTGGAAATTAATCTGACTGCTTTCGAAGCAGGATAATATTATTCTAGGATAAAGACACTCAAATTCAGTCCTGTCTTACTCTTTCATCATGAGTTCATGGCCCTTTAATTTTGTTCTCCTGCAGTTCTGATTCCCCATACTGGATACATTTTTAGGTGAAAGCTGACTGCAGAAAGATCTTCAAGCCTGAAGGGTTTTCCGTATCCCTATCAAACTGTTGCCCGTGTCAAACAGTGGACTTTTCAAAAGTGAAGGCTTCTCATTTCTCATCCTGGACTTCATAGCAATTGTTCAATTTTATATGCAAGCTTTCTTTAGCTGCTACTCATGCTAGATATAAAAGCAGCTTAAAATTCATCGGCAGCATCTGACAATTTTCCATTTCTAACTGGATGCTCAGAATATCAGTCTGCAAAGCAATGCCACTGAAACAAATCATCTGCTCCACCTGCAGTTGCAACTGAATGCTCCCCTTGAAGAGTGGAAAATTCATTGCACCAAATGCACAAACCCAGATGCTCTGCAGGCTCGTAGGACACAATGGGCAACAACAGGGAGCTATAGCCAAGAGGGAGGAGTCCATCAGGTCCATCAGTTTGGGGTAGCATAATATGTGAGTCTGCTCAGTGCTGTTCAAGGCTGCAACTACTGACAAGGCCAGACTTTGAAAAGGATGCAGCTGTTGCCCAGCTCCTCAGAGGAGTGTTTTAGCACTAGAAGGTCTTGTGCTGAATGGATTTGTCCACCTGGTGAGGGTTCCTTTAGAAGGTATGGCTGCGATTAAAAGCCGAATAAAAGGATTTTCAGAACATGATCAGGAAAAATACTAGTGCTGATGGATCAGGCTGATAAGCCAAAGGTTTGTTCTATCTGTCTGACCTGAGATTATCATGTGTCTGCTAGAGTACAGATGAGGTGTTTAGATATCCTGTAATAGCCAAACATCTTTCTCTGTTTCCAGTATGTATTTGATAGCTCCTCCCTGACCACTTTACTTTTTGCTCTGCTTCCAATTTTGTTTTGGTTTTTTTTCTTTTTTTCATTGTGCTTCCCTCTTTTTGGCTGAGTACCTCCCAAGATCTTACCCTGGGTCTCCTGGTATTTAGCATCGGATTGTGCTGGCCAGGCAGACTTGAGGTCTCTGGGTTCCAAACATCTCTCAGGGCTACTAGCAGCTCAAAAGCTTAGGAAGCTCTTCAAATGCTGACTGGAAGAAATACAGGGGAAGAAGGGACTTTGCCTATCTTTGTGTGCAGCTTTCATTCTGATGGTACTCAAGCAGGCACATCTAGTGCACTTGAGAAAGTCAGACCCTGACTTACCAAATATTGCCTGGTACTTGAAGGTGGAAGGAGGAATAACAGGAAAAATAACAACAGGAAACTAAGTTAATTAGAATGCAATTGGATTAAATCTTACATGTTACATAGCTATATTCTTGAAGACCTCACAAGAAAAACATTGATGGAAGTGTTCAGGCTCAAATGTAGACTCTCTTGATAGGTGATTGATTTATCATTTATTTTTAACATGGAAAAGAGATATAAAAAGAAATAACGTGATATTTAAGGGCAGATCCCACACTTGCACCTTTCTTTAGAGGGGATGAGTCAGAACAACTGTTTCAAATTCAAGTGTCAGTTAAAAAGGTCTTGAAAGAGTTGGTAAAATAAATGGTAACAAATGTATGCGACCAGATGCTATTCATGTAAGAGCTCTAAAGGAAACTGAATGCGAAATCTGTAGTATGTTGCCTATTGTTTAAATCAGCCTTAGTGCCAGAGGAATAAAAGGCAGAAAATATGACATAAATCTTAGAAGGAAGTCTATGGGGATTTAAAGAGCTATACCGCAGTAAACTGGACTGGCATACAGAGCAAATTAGTTGAAATTACATGAAGAATAGAGTTAATAGACATCTGAATAAATGTTGTAAACTGAGAAAGACTCAACATGACTCTCACAGGTGGAAGTCATGCCTCAGGAGTGCTTGTTGGTTTATTAGTCATGAACAAGGATATGGCTTAGGGTGGCCCAGAGGGTACCATGGGGCATCTGAATTTCCAAAAACCTTTAACAGGAGCAACAGAAACTGCTCAGGAAATGAAGCTGTCATGGAATACAAGAGTGGGTCCCAAATGTAAATTAATAACTGTGTAAAATATTAGAAACAGAGGACAGGGATTAGCGTATAGCCCTGAGGAGAACACTCCCAAGAGCTGTGTGCTGTTCAACATACCCATGAATGTTGTGGACAGGCAGTGAACAGTGAAGGAATAGTGTTTTCTGCTTTGTATGTGAAATGTTGCAGAATGACAAGAATGAGTGACTGGCTACTAAAATGTCAGATGAAATGCAGTGCTAATAAATGCAAATCAATGCATTTGGGGAGAAGAACGGTAAGAATACACAGAAATGGATGAGCTCTGAAATAGCACAAAAAAAAGACCTTGGAATCACTGTGCACGGTGCTATGAAAGTATCTGCTCATTGCTTAGCAGCCATCAAATCAAAAGCATATTAGTGACTATGAGGAAAGTAATAGAGACATCACTGTGACAATGTTTAAAGCCATAGTATACCTTAACTTCAATGACTACTGAGAGCAATTCTGGTCATCCCATTTCAATAAAGATATAATACAATTACAAGCAATTCGGACAAGGGTGATGATGATCAGAGATATGGAGCAGTTTCCATATGGAAGATACACAACAAAATTAGGAGCCATTACCCTAGGTAAAAATGATTGAGAGGGAAATACAATAAATATCTACAAAATCATTAAAGTAATGGAGCAGTTGAGCAGGGAAAAACTATTCTTTATTTCTCATACAACAGTAACTAGAAGACAACTAATGAGATAATCACCCAAGATTAAAACATATAATTAAAATAAAGAGGAAATTTGGACATGATTCAAAGTGCAACTACGTACCTTTTCAGAAGAAAAGACCGTGAACAGCCATTAAATACAATATACAGATGAAACTTTTGGGTCATGATGTCCCTAAAGGTGCAAATTATTTAGAGCTTGGAAGTGGTACAAGGGGCAGGATCATTCTATATACCTGCTCTATCCTTATATTCTTTTCCTAAGCATCTCTTGCTAACTACAGGAAAAAGGATGTGCCTTCAGTGTGATATAGACCTCATGTTCTCCCCTCTCTCCTCTTACCCTCTTCAAATGCCTTCATCTGCTTTTATCCAAACACATTATAATTGAATTAAGACAAGTCTGGGGGCTCTGAATTGGGTAACCAGGTGACCTTGTCCCATCCATGAGGACACATAGTCCTTAAATTCTTGGGCTGTGTAAGGAAAGTGAGTTCCTCTTTGAACAACGAGATTGGACACACAGGGTACAGAGTTCACTAATTTATAAGTAGGCTATGCTCACATATCCCTTACCTATTGCTCCTGCCTGCATGAAACTGTACTCTCCCCTCACACTCACCCATCTTCTTCTGCATTATTCTACAAGAATTTCTGTGATAACCTTTGCTGGAACTGATCCAGCTCAAAAGACCTATATTTTTCATGAGGCACAGGCTTCCCCCTGGTCACATTCATTTGCTCTACCATAGCACAGTGGATAATTACAGAGACAAGAATGAGCAGCAGGGAGTGAAAGGTAGGCAGGCCTATATCAACACTGTTGCCAAGTGTGCTTGTCATCCTACAACCTTATTACACATCATGTAAGTAAGGAGAAAGAATCTGGCCCTGAATTATGCATCTTCTTTCCAATATGCATTCGCACTCATTGAATATGAACAAAAATTGTGCTCCTCTCTGTTGTTGTCCAAATCTCTTGTCTCATGAGATGCCAACAGTTCTCATCAGTCTAAGCTGACAAAGTTAATGTGTTTTGCATCATGATCTGTTCTTTTAATAAAGATTCTGGTCTCCCCGGGCCTAGCTCAGTAGCTCTGCATTGCACATAATCACCTTAATCAGAAAACAAAAAACTAGGTTAAAAGAATGCTAAGGCAAGCTCATAACCAAAAGGAGATTCACAGTGAAGGCACAGCCTTTGCTAATGAAGCACAGCAGGACATAGTAGACCTCTGGGTTTTGCCTGCACTAGAGAACTGCAGTACAAACCTACGAGGTGCTTTGCTCCTTCAGGACCCTTGCAGTGGCATGGAGGGTGCTCAGGTCCTCACAACTGCTAAGCACTGCCAAGGACTGGAATAGGCCTGTGAATTTTATTACTTTCATTACTGAGTGTCACCAGCCTAATGTAGTTTTAATTAATTTTATGCAAGGTTTGTACTACCTTTTTTTAATTTATTTACAAACTTTTCTATTACAGCTAGATAAATAATTGGAAAACACAATATTAATACAGAAAAGTGTAGAAAACATGATAACCAGCCCTAATAAACTGGGTTTGCACAGAAATATTCCTATAGCCATACTTTTCTCTCCTACAAATACCTATGTTAGCAAGCACTAAGCATACAGTGCTCGGTAACAGTAAGGAAAGTTTTTAGAAGTGTCATCTGCTATTTATTTAGTGCACTCTGTTTTCAGGACCCCCAGAGAAGAGCATCAAAAATTCAAAGGGAGTTCCAGTGGTTGGCATTGACTGCTGAGTCCAAAAACTAGAACAGTTCTGAGATATCTTTTTATAAAAGAAATCAATTGACAGCAGTTGTTTACTGCCATGCACACTTCTGTGTTTTTAATAGAAAGTCAAAAATGAAATTTTGGCCAAGGAGAAGAGCTCTGTTCCCTAATAGAAGATGTAGTTGGCTAGTTCAGTCCTCATGTCCTTTACAGACCCTAATCCTGCAGTGACCTGAGAGATGTTTATGTTGGCAAAAGAAAAAGCATTAGGAAAAAAGGATTTAAACCAGCACAGAGACTGTACTCATCTCCCTATAACCCTGACATTATGTCTTTTGTAGACAGCCTCAGCAGGCTCATGTATCTCCCTTTTCCTAAAATAAGATCCTTTTTCTTTTTTCAATGCTGCAGATATGGCAAAATCATCTATATCATTATTCTTTTACAGCCTTCAGATGTTTGTTGGATGTTGGCTTATCTTTTATACCTCTCATGGCATTATTTTTGAGACAGGATGTTATTGAATTCAGCATAGATACAGATGTAGGTATAGGTATAGATATCGATATAGATTTAAATCACATGCAGTATAATATTTGTCTAGTTTAAACTGTAGCTAGTATAGTCCCTTAAAATCGATGTATTCAATAAACAAGTTTATTGACTAGTCAACAAAGGTTGACATAGATACAATTCAATATTCCTCACACCTGATTGGGTCTGAATGAATTCCTTAAGGATACCTGGCATCATGTACAATGGTCTTGGAGAATTTCTGTTTCATAAAGTCCTTTCTCAATTGATATACCGTAGAAATAATATAGGACTGCTCTCCAAAATTCAGAGAAGAAAACATACTTAAATAAGGAAAGCTGTTGCAAGTTCCAGAGACTATTTTAAAACATGAAGTTATGAGAAAACATTAAAAGACTGAATCAACTTTAACAACTGAGAATCATTTTTATGATTGTCATAGCTCCCTATGAAACCTGTTCTACACACTCACTTAAATCATGATGGTCTTTGTGGTAATTTTCAGTTGTGCTAAGAATATCTTTACAATGATAAGAAAAGGAAGCAATAAATAGGCAGACAATAGTTCTGCTTTAGACATTTTCCATGAAAAGTTGTGAATCATTTGTAATTTATATTCAAATTAAGATCTGAAGAGGAAAATTCTGATATTAAGGGCAATGAAAAGGAAATAGTTGTTAGATATTTTTAGCCACTCTTTCAGAAAAGCATAGTACTTCACTGCAAATTTTATGCAGCAAACATACTACCACTTTAACCATTTTACCTAGCAGGACTGTTGGACCTGAAAGAGTAATAACTCTGTGAATGCTAGACTGGAGCCCAGGAAATCTGATTTCCCTGTCAGCTGACCCACTGAGAGATGATAGCCATTTCAGTTTTACAAAGTTTTAAATCCCAGACTGAGATGTGCACAATATTTGCTAGTCTGCCACATAATCTTAGCAGCAACTGAAGCCCTCAGGTGTCTTCATGTCTCTAGAGTTCCCCAGCGCCTACGACTGTACTTAGTGGTGTGCAGAGAAAGGTGTGTTACATATAAATGTAATATTGCTGCTTGTGGATCCCTTGTGCATTTGGGTCTCAATTTCTCTAACCCTAAGTTCTGCTAGACAATTTATGCAGGTGAGTAGTTCCACCGAGTGCAGCAGGGATTATTCATCTGCTCATCCTTACTTGAACACACCTGAAGTCCGGCTTGCAGGTGGCTCCAATTCCCTCTTCATGAAACTGCCAGCTCTTCAAGGCAGAGGGCAGGGTGCTTGGGATAACAAGCTCCAGTGGTGCTGTAATATGATCAATAGAGTACCTTCAAACAGGAAATATGCCTTTATCTGAAGGGCCTGCAAGAGCAAATCTGAACACTCTGCTATCCCACCTCTGCTGCTCCATTTCTCCCCCATTAAGATTTCATCTTTGTTATCAAGGTTCACCAACTGTCCAAACATATTCATGAGGTCTGAGTTCAGAAAGACACCTTGTTAGTACTACTCAAGTTTGAGCAATGCTCTGAAGTTAAAAAGGTCCCATCCATGAGGAGGTTCCCCACCCTCACCTCCAGCACTTTCTTGTACAGAAATAGTTGTGCTAGTAGAAAGCCCCAGGGACAGAAATGTGGCGTTGTCTCTCTTTATTAACTATTGCATGTAATTAAAGTGCAGAGCGTTGTATCCTAAACAATGCCTTGGCTCATTGCCCTCCAAGGCACCATGAGTCTTCCCACTAAGGGGCCTACAGAGGCACATCCATCCTCCCGTGCACGGGAAATTCCAGGCTCAGGGTCTTAAGTCCGTGAGTCTCTAACAGATTTTTTTCCCAAGGATCAGAGTGCAACTGCTGTCTTCAGACTTTCAGCTGACAGGAATTCACAAAAGAGGTTACCGTGAAGAGCTAGTCAAAAAAAGGACTCTTTTAATTAAGCATCTTCATGAGGATGTTTTTATATGAGTTTATTTCCTTTTACAGGAAAATATTATTTGCTGTGTGTAGGGGAGTGCCAGTTATTTTCTTTACTGAAATGCTGGCAGTGAAAACAAAAAGGATGGAGAGAAATGGATTAATTTTTTAAAACAATTTTTAACATAATTTGAAAAAGTATAATGAAAGTGTTTTCTACTTCTGATTAGCAATGGAAAAAATGAAGAAAATAAAAAGGAACTTTTTATCTTTCAATGAAGAAAAAAGCCAGTCTGATCCATGAACTATAAATAGCAAGGCTAGGTATGATGACTCTTACAATAGCAATGTGAGAGCATTATAAAGGCATTTTTTTCTTGTAAAAAGTCCAATAACCTTTGATTCTTATTTACCTGCTGACTAATATGTAGAAACCTAGAAATCCGTGCAAGATTTGATAATATTTTCCTTATGTGAAAGGAAAATTTCCATGATCATGTGCTATATTTTTAAGCATTACTCAAGGGCATAAGCCAATTTTATGGTTTAGGATTTTTTTCCTGCAATACCACCTGCCCAAACCTGGACAGTCAGAATATTTCCATTTCTTTTACCTCTCCAGAGGTTTGTATGGCTCCACACTGGTAATACACGAACATCTCATTTTCCACCTCATGCTGCCCTGGTACTCTGTATAGTTGATACTCTTCACAATTGATTTCCCACTGATAACTCCCCTACGATCCAGTGAGCTGCCAGGCATGTCACGCTATAGATGTCTGAAGAACCTCAGCTGCTCTGTCAGGCTCAAGCAACTCACAGACCATAGAAATCTTGGCCCAGAAGAGAAAAACCTTCCTGATTGTCTTTACTCAGTTACTGTTTTACTGTGCATCATTCACCAGCTCTTTTTTCCTCTTCCCTCGTATTCAAAGAAATCTCTCAAGAAAACCTAACCAATTAACTGCCAGTCACCTTTCCAAGTGCAATTGATCTTGTTCCCTTTGAATCAGAAGCTGAAATGCAAACGCAGATTTAAACAATGACAGAGAAGTTTAAGATTAATATTGATGAGATTAGCAAGTCCTCTGGTGGAGAAAGGAGACCCAAGAAAATAACTCAGTTGCTTGCTCTCCCATTGTGTCTTCTGCAGACATCCTGACCAGCTTATTTTATAATTCCCTTCCTCAGTTCCCATTTGTGTTACAAAGATAACTGTACCTTCTTTTGCTCACTGTTTATCTCTCAGAGAAAAGTTGGTTTCTTATTATAGATGATAAGTAATATGAGGGTTATGGTGTTGCATATAGGCAGTTATGACTAGCTTTAATTATGCCATGAGAAAATATCTACAATTTTTTACAAAAAATTATTATATTATTCTGTTTAGGAGTTCTTCCAAAAATGCATGGTTTTCATAGAAAACAAATACCAGTTTTCAAATGAAAGTTTAGCCTCATTAAATATTTTGTTTACAGAATTTTTATTAAGCATAGGAAAAAAGTCCTTTGTCTTAATAAAAATGTTTATTTTCATGTAAAAGCTATATTTTTACAAAGTCAGACTGTGGAAGGGGAAAATTTCAGCCATTCCTATACAAATTATCAATATTATTAATGCGTTTGGTAAATGAGCAAGTTATGAGAGGACTTACTAGGATGTTAGTATGATTTAACTGAAAAAATATTGGCAGAGTAAAATTCATTGTGTGTGGTCAATTTAGCCAATATTCAATTGGTAATATAAAATGAAACTATTAACATGCACAAAGTTAAGCACATGCTTAACTGCTTTGCTAAACTTCGACTTGTGTCCCAACTTGAATGACAGCAAGTGTGTTTCTTGATATTTGTGCATGGAATGAAAGTCACCTGAAAGCAGCAGGTAGGTTGATTAGTATTTGAAATAACAGTCTATTAAACTGTAAGTTAAATAAGTGCTACTGCCTGGAAAATAAATGAGTTTTTAGCGACTGTCATCAGATCTGGATTCCACCTTCAGCCTCTATGAGCTCTCATCAGCTGGATTCCAGCCCAGATGAAGTGGGCAGGAGAGCACAGGAACCTAATGAGAATAAATGGGAATTAGTTTAACACTCTCATGCAGCTAAATTATCCAAAGATTAGTTACCTGTTTGGAACAGACTACCCAAAGATTTATTCAGCAGAGGAGTGTGCAGGCAAAATTCCAGCTTTTTAACCAAATGGGTCTTTGTCAGGGACTTAATAGAAAATAATTTGAATTGCATTAGAATTCTCCTCTGCAGTGCCTCAAAGTCCAGATTCTTCCTTAGAAATCTCCCAGATCCTAGCCTGTGTGAGACAGTGCAGGATTGGTCTTCGTATGTAAATCAAAACCTCTCAATACATTTCATCTTTTCTTTCAAATATCCACTGCTCTTGTCAAACAAAGCTTTAGATGTAGCTCTGCAAAGACTGAAAAGTGGCGAATTTTCTTGCCTGAAAGTTCAGAGCAGGGTTGGGGAATCTGCTCAGCACTGCTCAGGTTGGCTCTATGGGGGTAAAAAAAGGGATGGCAGGGATTAAAAAGCCCTCTGCTACAGTTGTTGACGAGGACGGGGAAGATGCAGAAACTTTTTCAAGAGGCTGGTGGAGACTAACATGACTGTCATGTCAGAGGCCACAGCTCCACTGTGACAGGAGCACGAGGCCACCAAAAGTCGTGGCTGGCCTGTCCTTTCTGTAACCTGAAGCACACAGGTAATGGCCAATGAATTATCTCAGCAAGAGCTATGGGATGAAGCTGTGAGAAAGGCCTAGGTGTCTGTCAGTTCCCCATCAGTTCACTCCATTTAAATGCTGTCCGAAACACAGACTTACATGCAGTACGGAGGGATATATTGAAAATGCAGGTCACAGTCCACAGAAGAGGAGTACAATCAAAGGGATGGACTGTACAGCTCCGTTGATACTTCTGACGTTCGCTCTTGTATGTGTGACTTCTTTATGCTAATCCTTTCAAAGTGGTTATTTACTATATATGCCCCAGGTCTTACACATAAGATTGATGTGTCTAAGGAAGGAACTGTTAATTTGGCCCTTGGTTCAGGTGCAACTCTTAATTCAGGTGCGATCTCATGCCAGAGACCAAAGATTCCTAGACTGCTAACTTGGAGTGCATATGAAGCCTCTGAGGCTATATGTTTCCTCTAGAGAAACCCATCTCTAACAATTGTAATTTTGATAACTAACATAAATTAACTTTCTCTTAATAGTGCATCTTCCAGCATGATCAATTTGTCTAAGTGGTAAAACATAGGCGCTTCTGAGTTGTTGAAATATGACATAAACACAGGGCAAAACTCTTTTTATCACTAAATTGCTACTCCTGGTGCTCATTAGGGACCACAGTTTTCTGTTTACTTTGAGCTAACCTAACACAGTAGGAAACTGCATGAGAAAACAAGGCATGCTGGGCTTCTGTCTGCTATAAACTGTTGAGTTTTACCCTCAACAGCATGGAAGTGCCTTTTGCCAGCAGGCTGAACACTGATGATTTTTTGACAGTGATAAGAAAAGCACAGCGTACAATACACTATTATTCTTACTGTTCCTGCAAAATATCACAGAAGATGGATAATCCAGATCTGAGAGTGTAATCAGGGCCTTGGGAGACTGGCACTTATTTTTGCACAATACCACAGGCTTCTTGGGTGACCTTGGGAAAAGTTACTATGGGTAGCATTTTTTAAATTATTCAACTACTTGATAATATCTACATTCTGCACTTCAGAATGCTAATTTAAGTATCCTTGAACTCCACTGTCAGCCCCAGTCCAATCCCAGAGATGTCTGTAGCTCTTCACTGATTTGTAGGGAACTTCTGACTTGAAGCTTCTGAACGGCATCTAAGTTAGGTCCCTAAAGTAACAGAAGATAAATGGTGCCAAGATTCCCCTTAAGGTTAAAAATCCGTGAAAGAACTTAGGTTCCTAGTTCACTTTGCTCTAAAACTAAGTAATCACAATGTACAACCTACACAAGGGAGTAGAGAGGCAGTAATGTCAGAGAAGTACCTCTAAGTTTTAATTTTACAGAAACATGGAAAGAAGAGGCAGTGACATTTGCCCCTAAAACATAAATTCTCAGGCAGCTTGTCCTCAATCCAAATTCTGACCAAGCGGAGCCAACAAATCCCTTCACCTAGGTTGTGTTTTGAAGTTGTCTTGCAACTGGCTAAAACATAAATAAACATAAAAAATAAAAAAGGTGTCACCAAGGAAGAATTCTAGACTGATATAATTAAAATCAAATCAGCATTAGTGAGCTTTACCCAAAGCAGGCCAAATTGTTCAGGTACAGGCTATGACTTTTGGCTGCGTCCCAGCTAACAGAAGTAGGTTCCTTGTTGAGGAGCATGAAGGTAGAGCCAAAGAAAGGCAATAAGCCATGATTTCACCCATTGTGTTCAGCAAGGATGAATTTCTTAATCTTTTTATTCTTCAAAGCAAAGAGGTGGTTTATCATATACCTTTATCATATAACATTATCCTATTGTGTCTGTTAGAGTCCTTGTTAGACAGCAAAGCACTCCAGCTCTTCATCCCCAACTGCGCTACCCAGCCAGAGCTCCCACCAGCCAGCCACCGGCAACACAGGTCACAGAGCTGCAACAGCCACAGCCCCGTGGGAGAGATAAATGTTTCCATCCCAGCTGTGACAGGGGAGGAGGCAGGTGTTAGCAAGGGGCACATGCACAGCTGTCAGAGTGCGTGAAGCTTGACGACTCTAAATACAGGGAAACGCTTCCCCAAAAGATTGTCCCTCAAATGTGTTGGAGGGATGGTAGGAAGGAAATCCTGAGCTGATCTGGACAGTTGTCCCGTCTTTGTCTTGGCAAAAAATGGAAAATCTTTTGTTCCAATATCTAATTATCTAATCCCTGATAAAATCACTGCTTTAACAGATACATTGCTGCAATCAAAGCCAGAACACCAATGTTCCTCACAAGGAGAATCATGGAGAGGTGAAGAAAACTGCTTTTTCAAACCTACTACCAATAATAATGAATTTAAAGTGCCAGCTATAGTTTATATCACCTTGAATCCAATAACAGGTGAAACGATCCATTTTCTCTGTATGACAAGGACTTTTCTTTGTCCTTTGCCTTTGGACACATTAGTACAATAGAACTGTGAACCATGACTCTGAGCAAAACCAGATTCACTGCAGCTATGTTAAGGACATGAGCTTATTCTTTACCTTCCAGTCAGATAAAAATTATTTGTGTAGTGCTTAGAAATCAGTTTTCACAATATATTCACAACGTGAATGAAAGGGAAAAGCATATGTGACAGAAAGGGGATGATGACCTCTTTACCTTGAAAATATCATTTGAATTCTAAGAGCACAAATGAAGAGAAATTAGACGTGTTTTTTATCTTTACCTGAGCCTGATTAGGTCATAGAAAGTTCAGGTAATACTCATGCCTCACAGCTACAATCATCACAGCAGTAGAGAAGCTAAAGGAACAGAAAGAAATGAATAGGAATTAAAACTTTTTAACAAATATTCCAGCTGCCTGATTGCAGAGAAAGGTTCAAAATAAAAACCACCTAGAAGTTCTGTTCTGATTAGCATCTAAATTATGTAGGTCAGCAGCACAGCTAGGGAAAACTATACCTGAGAGCTCTCCCCTAACTTAAGATGTTTTGAGAGGAAAGGTTTAATTTGTAAACCATAATAACAGTGCATTTAAATATTTTAAATTATCATTATCCCAAGGTATGCATGAGACTGCATAGACAATCTTCCCTGCCTTATTTCTTTCTTAAATGATCAGTTTTGTTTGTTTTCTATTCTTTTTTTCTTTTTTAACTTAATGCCATTCCAAAGTAATGTTGTACAAACAGACCAGAGAGGTTCAAAAGCCACAAAGTGGTCTTTGCCACCATTTGCAAAAAATTACTACTGATAAATAGTTTTGGGGGGGAGAGTGGTTAACCAAAGATGTTCTGGACAGATTTGATTTTCCAGAAGTGACTGGCCACCCTGGTCTCTGACAAGATATGTTTTTTAAAGCTGGATCCCCAAAAATGAGTGCACAGGAAAAACATTAGCTCATTTTTAGTATTGCCTTTATATTTTTCAAGTCTTGACCCAGATTGTCCAGACTTCCCAGTAGCTACTGATGAGTGTGTAACTCTACATGTCGAGCTAAAACGCATGTCATTTCATGACCTATGCAGAGCCTTTTCCTATACAGAGTCACCTGGGACTCTGCATTCTATAGGAGAGGCCACGATTGCCCATCGCTTTTATCATGTCAACCAACTGGAAATTCAGCCCAGTCAAGGTACAGGGAACAGGACTGACAGCCCTAGTTAGGTGTCAGTTGCAGGAAAGAGGCAATGAACTTTTGGCTCAGAGAATTGCACAGAGAACTGGACATCACAGTATTAGATAGCAACATAAGTTTTCCCACCAGCTCTCTAAAAAGGCTGTGCATTTATATTTGGCTTTGATGTCTCCCAATCTGATGTCTTTCCTGACTATAAATACTTACCCACTATAAATATACTCATCTTCCCTTGTAAAATGCTTTGAAATCTTCTGATGAAAAGCACTAAATATGTAGCCTTCTATTTTTGGAGAAGCCTATAGTGAGATAACGCTCTCTGCATTGAAATTTCATGGTTCTGGAGGGAGAGTTGGCCTAGCATCAAAGAGCTGTTTTCACATTAAAAAATCTGTCAATCCGACCACCACTGATCAAGGAAAACTAGTAAATCAGCTAGTAGCAATCATGGTTGGGGAAAAGCAAGACAACAGCAAAACTGCAACAAGGAAATGACATTGATTCCAAACTGGAACATGAGTCCTTTCCTCCTGAGAAAGTCAACATGCCAAAATGTCTTCACGTTATTCTTGTTTTAGTTAATCCAAAGGTAGACAGAAGTGATACCGTATGAGTCAGACACACAGTCTGAAGACTCAAATTCCAAATTTGGAAGCGACAAACTCACAAACTCACAAAGGTTTGCTGGGATGTCTCAATTCAACAGTTAAAGCAAAGGCCAAATTTCCCAAACAGCTTTCAGGCAACTTGGAAGTTGAACGGAATGACATATCCCAAGGATTTGCTGAAGAGTTGCACTTCAGAGCTCTGATGCAAATCATATGAGAACATGTTTTACCCCGAGTGAGGTCAACGGAAAGGGCTAGCAGAGACATATGTAAAGGGCTGTTAGGGCAATTCTGTGCAGCAACTATCTTCTTCTCCTATCCCCTGAAATTCATATGCTTAGGTTTGGCCATGTTCTTTAATGGTGGCTAATACACGTTCATTTCTAGTCAATGCAATCTTAGAAAACAGTTATTCCCTGGCTTTAATTGCCCAGAAGGCTTCAACAAACAGAAGAAGATGGGCCTCATTCTCTGAGAGATAGGTACAACCCTGATGCTATCTGGGATGCCTGAAAGCATACTGACGTGGTCTGTAAGATGCTAGTTCACAAGGTCTTTCAGTGCATTTTTAGCTTCTAAGATATATGTTTGTACAGCATCTGACACAGCAGATTCATTGTTCATGATTGAAAATACAAACAAATCTGAAAAGTATCTTATTTAGGAATCTTTAATGGTTCACAAAATAATATTCTAAATATTAGTAGCAATGAACAATGTGAACTTTCTCATTGCTGAACTCGTTTCTTGTATTCCTTTCCCTTTTCGTCTCAATTTTTTTACCCTGCAAATTCCTCAGGATATGGAATCTCATTATGCCTATGTTAGAAAAGAAAATTAAAAGAATTTACACCATAAGTTCTCACTTCCATTAACCAATCCACTCTTAACCACACCCTATTCTGGGAATAAATGGCTATGGAAGAGATGTATGTGATTGGGATGCACCATCTTCAAAGGAAGTCATCTGATCTCCACGCTCCATTTAATGTATTATTCCACTAAGGTAATTCTTAGCGTGAAATCACAAAAGCCTCCTCCAGGGAATGGGGTGGGAAGAAGAGGAATATAGCCATGGTCAAGGTAAAATGAAGTGCTTAACAATCTAAGACCTAAAAAAGATGTAGGCAAAAGGAGAATACCATGACATTTATTGGACAGAAGATTGCAGTTTAAGTATCTGAATAATTACTGTGTTTGAAACAAAAATGCACAATGTTTGATAATCCTTTCTGAATAATTGTAGTATTCCTCCCAGAAATTGAATCTGGTAATTGAATAGTCTGAAGGTTGCTATGGTAAACACTTAGCTTACAGAGCACATACTGTAAGGAGCAGATACAAACTGAAAGGAAGACTGGCATCTGTAAAACACCTTCTGATTTATTTTGATGCATGTTAATTGTCAAAAAGATGTTAAGATAGGAAGAGAAAAAGAAACCAAGTTAGCTAAACCTCCTCTGCCTACTAATTTCCATGGAATTGCAAGGGCAGAATTTGACTTGTTATGTCACTGTTAATAATCATTAAGATATTAAATATTATTTTCTTCCATCTTGGAGTGTTTTCCACCTCCTTGGGACATTCTGTTTGAATTTCTGACAAGAGTTCCTCTTTCACTGACACAAAAGCAATCCGAGAGATGTCAAAATAGTCTTACTCTCATCTTTACTATTGTTTATTACCGATGCTGAGTAGCTCCTTAGGCCCAAGTTTTTTGATACCAGGCATTGCAGAAAGCTGCAGCCAAAATGTATAAGGCAATAGACAGCAGAGGGATGGAGACACAGTTCAACAAAAAGGTAGACCTCATCAGCTCAGTTAAGCATAATGATGACATGACAAATGTGGTCCTAGCCTTCACGCAGCCTGCTTGGCCCTAAGAGGTTTGGATATCACAACATCGTAACATTTTACAAAGGATTTGAAGGAAACCAACAATACTCAGACTGTGGGCTCAAGGGAGACACTCACATGGTTAGTGCTGTTCCTAACTGGCACCACATTGAGTAAAGGCAAGGCTGCCGCAGTGTGTATGGAAGAAATCTTTTCATAAGACCTGACTTGGCCTTATGAATAAAGCATGACCAGTATTTAATTATAAATCTCAGTTTCGACAATCTGGAAAGAAAATTCAGGTTTTCTGAACAAGCCTCTTCTCCATCTTTTAAATTGCCAACACAGATTTCAGCCATTCCTCAAAAGAAATCTATCTTTAGTATGTGTTTACTGCCCATTACAGAAGCGTATGAGACTATAATAGTTTCACTGGCACTACAGACAGAATAAATCCATAAGAATATCCTCTGTGCTAATTTTACTTGCCTCTGATTTAACCGATTTTAAAAATTCCTTTTATGAGCCTGTAAAAATTCTTCCTCATGTAATGATGAACTATAGCTAGGGAATATGGCTAAAGGTTATTCAAGCTTACTGCAACTGCAGGAATTCTTTCCACTGTCTTCTTGCTTGGAGAGATGGATGTGGAATCAGATATCATTGGAGCACAAGAAGAAGAGATTAGAGAGAGCCCCTAAAAATGGCAACAGAAGGTGATTAATAGAATAATTTTTAATAAGAGAGATTAGAAACATATGAAATAATCTGTGATGACCCAGAAGTAGCCAAAGCAAACCATAAAGCTAAAAAATGGAAAAGGAACGAGCTGTTCCATGAGCAGTGGAACTATTAAAGGCAAGTTCCCTGTGCACTTACCTTACATCACTTCCCACTGCAGTCACCTGCTCCCTCCAGGATCTCCCCTCACCTTGCCTTTTCTCCTAAACACCTCTATTACTGTCCTCACATTCACATACAGATCCAGCAAGTCTTTTATATAGTGCCCACATCTTTGTTTTGTGGGCATGAAGCTGCAAATGTTGAGACTATTTCCCAACTATCTGTGCACGTACGGGTCAGCCAGAGCACAAAGGCTGGTGGGTCATCCAATAAGCCAGACACAGCGTGCTGAACTCACTCTGCGACCATTCCCTCCATGGGAATAAAGATGGGGGATACTGTCAGTATGAAGATAATGTCAGTGATCAATTTTCACAATAATTGCACAGTAATGCTAGGAAAGGCTGATATAAGACATTGATACACAGGTCTAGAAGAAGTACGCAGTCCATTCTTATATTTTCCCTTCAGCCTGTCTCCCACACAAGAGCAACAGAAACAGAGACAATTTAAATCTGTGCAGGGCACAAAAGCCTCTAGATGTCACTTTCGAAAGTGGCAATGGGTAAATTGGAGTCTTATCCCCACTGGCTTTCCATGGAATTAGGCATGCTGGCCAATTTTGTTCTATTATAGTCTATTACTAATTTACAGAGAACATGGACTGTTCAGATGCTTCACTGAGCTCCCTTGTCCTATCTACAAGGAGCAGTACGTAGATTTCCCACTTTTTTCAGGGATGTGTCATTTTCTTTTTAATTTTATAAACAAAATCCTTGGTGGATATAAATATTTCACCTGTAGCTTTCCTCTCTACTCCTCTTGTTCCTGAGAAACTTGTACTGCTTATTTTTCATGAAAGGCTTGTCAAGATGAGGAGCTATCACAGAAACATTTCAAAATTTGCCAGACAATTGGCTCATTCATAATCTAATTGTGCCGGCAGGCAAGAAACTCCAAAAGTCCCTCAATGTGCCGTGACAGTTTTTACATGGATCTTGACAACACTTGCCAAACTATTTGCACAGCCTTAAAGTTTCTGTCAAAAGAATATAGAAAGGAATGAGATACCCAGAGACTTTGGCCACATGAAATAGAAACTCAATACTTTTTCCTGCTCTAAGCTGAAACATGAGCCTAAAATTGTCATGTGAAAGGCACACAAGGAAAGGGCATGTTTCCTCTTCTGAGGATGTTTTCTGTTCAGAGCTTAACTAAGGTCACCCTGAGTTCAAGGTGTGCTTGAAATGGAGCTCTTTTAAGATATTATTCTCATCATAGGAAAATAGGAGGTCTGTCCTGCATCAGAGCAAAGTCCACCACTATCCTTTTAACAGTAGCAACTAATAGTAGATGCCTAAAGAGGAGGAGAAGTACAGTGCAAGAACATAATGATATTTCCCCTGAACATCCCCCTCAGCTTCCAGCAGCCTGTGGCTAAGGAGTGTGCAGCAATAACTCCCCTCCATGAACACTACTGACAAACAGGTCCCGCTTCTGCAGCCAGGGATTCCCCTTTCAAGCAGCAGTCCTGGTGGTAGGGTTTGGGGAGGGTGAAAGATAGAGCAGCAAGGAAAAGCAAGCCAGCTGGACTCCCTGCTCCTCAAAATGTCTGCTGAAGTGGTACAGAAGGGTTTCCCATGGTGCATGGATCTTGGGCTTGACCCCAAACAGACACACAAGAAAGTTCATTTTCCACAGACCTATTGTTTCCTACTGCCTGCTGGTCCAGTACATCTGTATCCTCTATAGACATGTTACATTTAAGTTGCCTTTTCAAGTTTTTTTCTCAATGGAAGGCCAATGCCTACTAAAGAAAAGATCATAAAGTTTCAGATAAAATTACTACATGATCTGGGTCCTATATGGCACTTATGCCTTATCTGCCTGCCCTGAAAGCTTGTCCTCACTGATTAATACTTTGATCTTAATAGCGAAGAGTTATTGCTAAAAAACAGAGTATAAGAATAAATGATTTCACTCTGCTTTTGTCCATCTCCATTCAATTTACTTCCATAGCGCCATGTATTGTGTATGTTAATATAGATTTTCAAAACCACAAAAAAAGGAAGTGCAAATAAGAATATCTACCTATTATATTCATGCTTGAAATCTTCTCAAGCTCTTTTGAAAGCCTTTTGTGGGCTTGAGACACTTATAGTCAAAGAAAAGAAACAGTGCCATGTAAAGTAGACAACAAAACAGGCACCAAATTTGCCAATTTATGACACTGAATACTGCAATCAATAGAGATATCAGCTATTTCACATGAACATCATAACAGTTAGATTTATATGACCACTTGGTTGCTATGCTGGACTTCATGATTTTTAACAGTAACAGATCTTAAGGCTGCCTGCTCGAAGCCAGAAGAACATAATCGTTCAATAGTACTAATAAGTTTTGAGGGATTCTATAGGAAAATGACAAAAATCACAGATCTGAGCAGATTTAACATTCTTGGGAGGAGACATCTCAAAAGGAAATTCATTTTCCCACCACAGATATTTACCTGAAACAAGCAGAATGAGTTTTTCTCTAGATGGGCCCAGCCCTCTCTACTAGGAGGTAGTGAACAAAAAGCTTAGGCTAGATATCTGGAGTTTGGTGAAATGATTCCCCCAGATGTCTCTTTCTACCCGAACCCTCTTCCTTCTACTGAGGATGGAAACTGCTCACACTCTTGCTCACAGAAGACCATGCTGTCCCTCCAGGAACACTTGCTTTTATTAGCATCCATATAGCGCATAGAAAAGCAGTGAGGCAGCTCATTTTGAAAAAGTGGCTTTGGAAGTGATCAGGATTAGCATTTTGCTATCAAATATGCTTCACAAATGACTTGTGGCTCAAATGATTTAATGATACAAGGTTGCTATTTCATTGGCTGGACAGACTTGGTCAAATGCATTAACAGCACTTGGGAACATTAATACCGATTCCGAGTGGCTATTCAATTCCATGTTCATGGTCCTTGTTATTCAAGCTGCTCTGTGACTGTCAGAAGAAAACAGATTGCTGTTCATTTTAATCAGTCAGATCACAGTTTTATTGAATGTGCCTGTTTGATGTGATTGCATCTTGCGCAACTGAGCGAAATGAGACAAAAAGAGCAATTTTATATCACATAGATAATAACAGATGCGCCCCTCAGAATTCATTATAGAAATCTGTTTTGCAGCCCTATGTTCCAATTCATCTGAAATCCTTTTGTTCTCATCAGCCTCTTCCTGTGTGAAACTACCACTTTGCATTTTGCAAGCACCGACTAATGGAATCTGATATTATTTTGTCCATATCCTTGGATCCCCTGCTAAATATGGAAAACCGAGAAACTTAGTTTTCCATAACCTACTAAAATAGCCTCCATATAGTCACCTGTTTGTAAAGCACCAGGTATATCTACGTCTATTTAAGCTAATACCTGACAAAAGATAGCATTAGCTATTAGCATCTATTTTTAAAGCATTTTGTTTCATTGGCTTTTTGTTCCGCTCTGGTCTAAGCCTTCAGGTCAGCATAGCTCTACAAAATCGCAGCTCAGACTTGGTGTCATTTTAGTTTAGGGTACATTCAAATCTTTAGTCATTCAAATTCCCAAAAATAAAGGACATAAGTACATGTGTGAATCAAAATTACAGGTATCATATGCTGCTTCTTTTCCTCATAACCTTTTTTAAACACCTACGTGACTATGCTGACTAATATGTATTTTATTGGCTTGATCCTTAACTGATGTATATTCAAGTGGCTCCACAGATTTTAATGGAGTTATGCCAAATTACGTTACTTCAACAGTCTGGCTGAAATCCCATCCCCTTTGACATTACTGGCAAAGCTCCCACTGTCTTCAGCAAAGTAATTATTTCAATGCATATGCTTCACATATGGAGGCCCTACTCAGTGGAAGGTCATGCAATAGGGCAAGTGGTCTGATGCTTTAGTTAGGGACATTACCTTCATCCTGTCAGGTCTGCCAGAGGCCAGTGCTAAAACATACATTTGTTGACTAGACAAAAGAAGGAATAAAGGAAAAGCTGGGAAAACATGAATTGTTTTTTGCAAAAATAGTTCAAAGATGTTTCAGTTTAAAATGGTGCAGTGTCTCAGAGCATTTCCTTTCTTTTTCTTTCTTACAAAGTCACTGACTTCCTTAAATATCTTCCATTAGCCTTTCCTTGATTAGAAATCCTATTTTTTTCTGGATCAAGCCTGCTGGCATATATACATCACAACTTTTGTAGATGAAGTGGTAATACCCAACCACATGTCTGCATACCTCACAAACTACTTGTATAGTACCCTAGCTTCTGTTTTATCCATGGACACCTTGCAACTCCCCTGTCTTTCCCTCATGTCCTCTGAGCCACTTCACATTTTCTTGGAGGCACTGTTTGTTTCCGATATCCATACATCCACAGCATCCACAGTATCAGGAGCCTGGTGATTTCAATTTCTCATTTCTCTGTATCTCCTTCTGTGAGAGCTGCAGGAGGTTTCCGCACCCGTGAATCTGGTTCTCAGCACAGGGCCTTGCTTTCATAATCATCATCATCTTCTACCCATGTTTCTATGTAAATACCTGCTAATGTCATGTCCAAATCCTTCTCCCTCACCTTAAATCCTTACTCTTCTTCCATTTCACTGTAAGACCTGAAGTCCACATCCAACTCATGAAGAGCTTGATTCTTCAGCCTTCATTCCCAGAAGATGCCCAATTCCCTTAAACAATCTTGCAGCATAGACTGGTGGAGAAGACAACTATGTCATTAAATTATCTTCTCTTCTGTTCCATTTTCAGCCTAGCTAAACATCAGTTGCGTGACCTTGAGCCTCTCACTGTGTAGCTTCCAAAATCTCTCATGTCTGTTTATAACTATTTAGACTATGAATTTATCAAGATAAGGCAATATTATAGGTTTAAATAGTATTTTGTACAATCAAACCCTGATCTGGGACCAATTTTGAGTTCAGAGAAGGACTTCCATTCACTTAAAAGAAAAAGTTGGAGGTGGGAGGTCTTTTTATTTGGTTGATTTAATTTGACTTGGCATTTTATTGGAGGGAAGATTTTTTATTGTTGGTGATTTTTACTGTTTCGTAGAGAGACTCAAAATCTTTTTGGATTTGTCTGAATTTTCCTCTTTTCTGTCTGGACAGCAAATCAAAAAGTCAATCATTCACACAATTCTAGCTGGCTCTTCTAAACTCTATTGAAATATCAATAATAATAATAATTGATTTCCAGTCCTATTTCAGCATTGGAATTCACATACTTGGCTATTGCAGTGTTAGACCAAAGGTAGGCGAAATGATAAAGGGACCATATCTCTCATGCATGCTTGAAGAGAGCAAGAGGATTTCTATTTCTTGTAAACCTGGAGGAGCCTGATAACACAGACATTTTCTAATCTGAAAGCTAGACTTTCATCAAATGCAATTTCTATAGCTTGAGAGACAGATGCTGAGGTTCTGAAATGTCAGAACAACCTTCCAATGGAAAAAAGGTGTAAATTGCACTTGTGTTAACAGTGAAGGGACAGCTGCAAAGTCCATATCAAAATGTTATGAATTATATTGCAAGCCTAACGTTGTTTTTCATGTGACATTAATGCCGTTGAAAACACATTGACATAAAAGCCTAATATAAACATTACCAGCCAAGGCTGAAATAAAGACGGGAAGGTTATCACTGACAGTATGGATATAAACATATCAGTCATATAATAGTATTATAAATAAAAAGGCTGTTAATTTAACAATGACCATATATATATTAAGGTAATGTCTGTGCTCATACATTACCAGCCTTTATATCAGCATTTATATGGGTTCTCATAAAGCAGCCAAATACTTCCTTTTAGGAAATGATGGAGCAAACATGACCATAAGCATGATTATGCTGCATAAATCATATGTAAATTGCATGGGTAATTTATACATGTAAATGTAAACAGAAATAGCCTGGCTGTGAATCAAAAAAGCCAACATAATGAAAAACAGGCTCTGGAAATCATACCTGGCTTCTATAGGTACTTGGTGTTAGAGTGCAGAAGGCCAAATAAATTCTTTGGTAGGTGATTTCCATCATGCTCAGACCCAAGGCTTTTAACAAGCTTATAGTAAGGGCAGAAAGGTGTGCAAGGTGCCCCTCCAGGTCCCTCCCAGCTGTGTGGTTTTCTTATGACGTCCTGATCCAGGCAGTGGGGGAGGAGCGTTGACTTGAAGGGAGTTGTTGGTACCATGGGGCCGAGAACCCATTCTGCAACGTTCTTCTGTGAGTTCTTATTTCTAATCAAAGCTAGTTTCACCAGGAAGTACGGTAACACCTAAATTTTGAGTCAAGAGGGACTGAAAACCCAAAGACACTCAAACACATCATCTGTTTGGAGCATCTCTCATACACAAGAAAGTTAAAAATTTGCTTTTAACACCAGGCCAATGCTGACATCTTTACTCAGCTTTGTGCTGTCTCACACAAGGGCTTTTAACACTGGGGGAAAGGAGTTACATATGACCCAAAGATTCTGACTTTTATTTCTCATGCTTAAAAGTAGTTATGCAAGGCATGAGCACTTACTACCACAAGCAATCCCACTGGCAGACAGCTGGACTTCCACAGCCTCTTGTGGATCCACAAGACAAATTTCTCCCCAGTAATACCACCTGTTTAATCTTTTGTATGGACTACTCAATAGTCAAAAAAGCTCATAGTTCTGCCTGACCAGTACTGTTGACTCGTTTTGTAGAAATCTTCGCTCACCCACTGTAGGACTGTGCTTTATTGCTCTGTACAAAGAATTAAATAATTTAAGAAAAGTTATACCGCTCCCATAACTGAGGTATTAATGTTGCTTTAAGGCATGTGATGTTTCATGCCAAGAAACCATCTGTTAAATGAAATATGTGAGACTAAAGTGAGGCTAAAAAGGAGACTGCAGATATGATGTCTCCAGATTGGAAGCTTCCTGGTACCATGGGAATGCTAATCAGTGTTGATCCTGACAGCCGTAGGTGTTCGGCTCCCCACAACTAGTAGCACACTTTTGTGCTTCTTTTTTTAACTCGTTTTTCAAGGTTGAAGACCAGTCTGGAGCTACTTGTTCAGCATATTTAGAGAGCAGCAAATGAGAGAGATGGAACATTATCTCTGAGTTTTTCTTACTTGGGTTCCAAAGGATGCTACACATCATTACATTGTCTTAATTGATGATGCAGCTACTTTCCTTTTTAAAGCTATCTAGGAGATTGGGTTGTGGTATCAATGTTCAACAGTAATGTTTTAAATGAAAGAACAGTGGACACTGGGAGAAGTGATCTTATAACAACATCCCCTGATCACTCATGAGAAAAATTTTTGAGTCTGAAAAACATTAGAGCTTTTAACATGGGTTTGTTTTTTTGACATCTACTTTTGCACTTACTAGTTCTGTCAAGTGCTAGGAAGAGAAACGCATTTGGAGCTATGGAGGGGCCCTTCAAATCTTTTTTCCACTTCCATCTCCCATAGTGTGATTAGTTAGATAGCATCCCCTTCTTTGAAAAAGAATCTCTGTGTTCCGTGTTGGACGTTTGCAAAGGAGTACCGTGGCCCAATGGGCCAAAACTTCAGGCACTAGAGCATAAGAACAACTGACTCCTGACTGATCCCACAGGCAAGGCATGCACAGAAAGCTAGTAAGGATGCAGGAGAACTGTAGTCTTGTCTGTCCCCTTCTTTTCCCTGTTCTTGCATTGATGGCATTGCAGCAAAAATATGGAATTTGGACTCCTAAACTGGTCAACTGCTTTGACAATCCCAGCAGTTGCCATCTTGACCTCTTCAGATCTTTCCGCTCTCCTTGAGTCATCACAGAGGCTGCATCTAGTCCTGGGATGGGTTTTGTATGAATGATTTACATGCAATTTCCATGAGCTGCAGTTGATAGGAGGGAATCTCACACAGGCATCATTTTCACAGCAAAATCCCTTTCTCTTCCTTCGAGCAGGATCCTGTCACATGTGTGACGTTCTAAAATCTCAGTAACAAAAAAGGGGTTACAAACCGTGACATGCAGTCTACAAAGCTCACAGCTGTAGCTTCCTAAAATCACTAGAAATCCCCTTCTATAGTCAAAAAAGAGAGAATCACTCTCTTGATGAATCTCTCTCTCTACAGACTATTGAGGGAGTTCAGAGCACCAAGCATTTTACCAGGCTGAGCTGTTAGTCCAAAGCTGGGTGTAATGAACACGTCCCTTACACTACATACAAAAACATTGTGTATTACGATGTTAAGTAAGTAAATAAACTGATCTGCCATTAACAACAAAAACAGCCCCAGGACTTTAGACCTTATTAGCTTAAATTCAAACTGAAGTGATGAATTCCATTCTTAATTGATTCTGCAGTGATTCCTAATGAGGCTATAAAGAGAGGGATCCTAAACATAATGGATGGCTTTTGAAAAAATCAGCAACAGCAATAAGGGAGAGGGAAGGGCCATCATGTAAACATCTATGTAAATAAGTGATAGAAATTGTGGGAGAGGGAATGGAAGAAGAGCGTGAGAATGTCTTTCTATCCAGACCCAGAAGATATACCACAGCTTATATTTTCCTGTATTTCTGAAAGCAGAAGGAAAGCTATACAATAGAAAATGATTTGTGGTGGCAAAGTGCTGCAGGATTTATGCTTAGTCAAATTACAAAACGTCGTCAAAACATCACCCATTCCTTTCACAGCTGGAGGATTCAAGCTTCAAAACTGATCCCGTTGCCACACTGCAGAAACTAAAGCAAGGGAGAATACCAGAGATTCAATTCTACCAGCTAGCATTTGCATCAGCTTCAGTAATGTCACCATCGTAATGCCGGTAATCCTGAGTGCCTGTTTCCATGTAATGACTAGTTTTATATCTGGCAGCACATTCCATGACCTTAATTAAAGCCAGAGCCCTGGGACACCCTGCATATAAACAGAAAGCTGTAAGTCTGTGAACCAATTTGAGATCAAGAGACTGCATAGAGGAAGATTCTGTGGCCACCCATCTCCATAAGGAATTGATTTTGTTTTCCCCAGAGGTGAGCCCCATTTCTGTAGGAAAATTTTTCCATCTCTTCTTTAGGGATAGGTGAAAAGGAAACCTCACAGCCTACAGCTATTCCTTTCCTGTGGAATAAATTCGTAGTTGTGCCACCTTAGATTTGTCTGAATGAGATCTGATCACCTGAATGGTAAAGATATGAAAAAAAAACCAGTTCTTTGGTTTCTGGCCATTCTATGAGTTTTCCAGTCAAACAGCTGGAGATCTTCAGGGAGACTGTGGAAAAGCACCAGAAGACTATCAAGCACTTTCAGCTTTAGTCCTTACTATAGGTTACCAGCCAAGGCAAAATCAGCACTGAAGCATCAGCCTATAGACTCTGAAGGCAAGTGAATTCAAGCAAGGGATTTGTGTAGTGCTAAGCTTTAGTGAGAATCAGTGCCCAAGCTAAAGTTGTGACTAAACCTTTGATAAAGACTTATCTGATGAGTCACTGACCTCCAAATCTGAATGAATCCCATGAGAAATGCATATGGACAGGAAAAGCACCCAAAATGTGTGCTTTGCTCACAGGTGGTGAGCAAGAGTATTAAAGAGGGCAGGGAACAGTTCCAGCTACTAAATAAAATGCTAAGAGTGTAATAAACATCACAGGTTATATAACCTGGCCTTTTTTTTTCTTTTTCTTTTTTTTTTTTTTTTTTTTTTTTTTTTTTTTTTTTTGTCTAAAACACGGGAAATTATATGGAGGAAGGAGGAAGAAAGATATTTAGTTCCTCAATACAACTATATTATTAAACCACTTCATATTTCTTGGCCTTTTGCTCAGCTTCTTGCCTTTTAGCTCAGCTACAAACTAAGCCAGCAGTGAATGAAGCCTAACAGTGTCTGAAAGATGTAGGGTGACATGCAAAATAAACTGCAAGTTGAAAGTGATAAGCAGAGATGCAGGAGCATGGGTATGTCTAAATTGGAGGACCTGGCAGCATTTCTCAGATATCCCCAGATCAGGATAAGAAATCCAGCCATGACTAGACCATGTGTGGACATAGCCATACGCATGTACAGACCTTTTACTTTCCCTATCCAGCACCTTTTTTTCACCGAACAGAAGCAGAAATCTGGTTGACAAAGCAAACAACACAGCAGGAGTCTAGACACAGCCTTGATGGACAGTTGGTAGCTAAATGCTGTTAAGGCATAAGCAACCTGACATGGACGGCATTTGAAGTTGGTGATGGAAGAAGTTCCCACTTTCTGCAAACAAAACTGAAGGAGCTGTTGAAATCTCCCCCCTGTCTTCTAACACACACACCATGTGAAGGAAAAGCCAAGATCAATGTTTATTTATCGCAGCAGTTTACCCCATTAAGATCTTCAGCAGGAATAAGTTTAGATGGATATAAATCGGGAGAGGGCCTGCCCAGCCCCCTCCACATTCATATATTTTGCAGTGATATATTTTATTATTATAGCCGTTCTCCTTGCTTTGATAGAAAACCCCCAAATGTCATTAAGTTCTACTCATAATTAAGTTCAGTATGAGCAGGGTTGGTTTTTTGGATTTTTTTTGTTTGTTCATTTCTTTTCTTTACCTGTCAAAGGGCAATAATATGAGAGATCTGGAAATAAAATGTTATTTACCTTGAATGCCCTTCTGCCATCTCCTTGGCTCATCAATTCCAAACCATGTCTTTCGCTGACTTTCAGGCTTAGCCAAGTTACTGCTTGTTAGCTACCCTCTGTAATTCTCCATGTGCATGCTTTTAGCTTGCAGTTCAATTCTCGTGGTCCCCTTTCATGTCAAAAAATAAGAATATTTGGATATTTAATCTGAATGTTTAATGTTTCTCTGAACTTCAGAAATTGGAGGGAAGTGAAGAACAGAAATTTACTGACTTAGCCTACGACTGTTGTGAGCTAATCACAAACCCAACCTGGATTTTGGTATGTGGCACTGTACCTGTGTTTTGAGACTTTATTAACTGAAGATTGTAAAGTGCTTAGTGATCCCTCGATGGAAAGTAGTTTATGCCACACTAAGCTAAAACATAAATAAGAATAAAGCATAGATATATACCATACCTGGAGAATGGTCTCCAAAGAGGGAAAATCAAGGGATTGATTTTTACGTTTATGAAAGTCAGTGGGGAGTTCTGCTCTAAAATCAGTGGTACGTGCAATGGACTCATGTGGCTGGATGGGGAAGTTAGTGTGCAGTCAGACAGGTGTGGATTTACAGCCCACAAGGTATTCTGCAATAAGTCTTCGTGAGGGTTTTCTTAGCTTACACTAAGAATGCCTTTCTGCTGCCTGCGTGCGGTAGTCTAATAAACTGTTTTGCACTTGTTCTCTATTAGATTCATATTAGGTTCATATACCAGCTGACACACCAATTTCTTCACATTACCTTTTCTGTAATGATAAATCCTTTAACAATGTCTGGATAAATTACACTTAGGTCTCGTTAAAGCGTGAAGTCAGGCTGGCAGTACCAGCATATGAAATCACTTGTCCTCTGCCATAAACTGGAATGTTTTCCTGGAATTCAAGGCAAGTCCCAAGATTCGGATCAGCAGCAAATTTGACCTGGTTACTGTGATGTGGTCACTGTAGTGCTGCATAGCCTGTGAGCATCCTGTGCTTTTCTAGGGAGAGATATACACAGTGTGCAAATTTGGGAAGCTGCAGTACTGAATGCCATGAGCAGCACAGGTCGTGGACATAGGGATATTCCAGCTGCCTCGCATGAAGGAAAAGCAAAGCAGCCACAAGACATAATCCTTTACCCTAGGGTAAATCTGCCCCAGGAAATTTGATACTGGTTCCCTTCCAGCGAGAATTTTCCTAGGGTGAAGGAGTTTGCGCAAAGTTATGCTAAATTAGCTGCTGCCAGACAATTGCCCGGGGGGGTCTGCAGGGCAACCCCAGTCATGTATTTTTAATCAGGCTGAATTCTCCAGTGTCAGATGCCTCACAGTTCCACACACTGAGCCATCCTCTGGCAGGTCAGTGTATAAAATATCACTTGGTGTGCTTCATCTAAGTCAAAGAGAAAAAGAGAAATCTCCTATGCTCATTCTTGAAAATAATGCTTTATTGGAAAAAAAAAAGGGGGGGGGGGGGGGGGAAGGAAGAAGAAGAAGAAAAAGTTTGGCAGCAGAAAGTACCAGGCTAGTGGAGACACACTGTCTGCACAGCAGCTTCTCTTGGTAACCGATCTTAAAACTTCAGCAGTGATCTGTTATTCTTACAAGACACAACAAAGCTCCCAACAGGCAAAGAGCAGCAGAATTAATGAATTGGAAAGTGAGAATCTAATGTATGAGCTTTCAAAAGTCTCCCAAGACTAGCAGCCTCATTGTGCATATCCTGTAAGTTACTGCTATTGTGTTTTGGGTGTATCTGATGCCATCAGTGGAAAAAAAAAGCACAAAGGTCAATATAGCTGCAAACTATCTCAAAACTTCTGGGTAATATTTCTATGGAAATCTTTTAACTTTGAGAGAAACAAATATTATTTACACAGCAAAGGACTTAAAAAATACCCAAGTAAGCAAAAGTCTGCTCAGTTCAACTACTTTACAGTTAAATCATTTTTTATTGAATTCAAGTTTCATGGATCATTAGAGAGCCAGAGGCAGAATTCCAAGAACTGCTTTGGACTAATGAGTCTTCAGCAAATTGTTTTCTTAAGGACCCCATGCCGTCTTTCTAGGCTGCAAAAAGAAACTCTGATTTATGTAATTTCTCCCATTTTTTCTCTTAAAAACCTCATGACCTTTTTAATTGAATGTAATTTATATCCAGTGCTATAGGTGCATTTCCTTAATCCATTTTTACTATGAATATAAACATCTCAGCACCATAGAAAAAGAACTGCCACCTGCACTCACTTACTTACTTACTTACTTGTGGTCAAATTATGCACTTTTTTATATTGTGAAAACCTACTAAAGTCAATAGCTTTAAACTCCCTGATTTCACAGGACTGTGCTGCTTTGCATCCTCTGAGAACCTATGGTTATAAATCAGCACAATCATTGCTGCTAATGTCCTAATTGATTTTGGAAAACAAGAGAGGGGAGTCTGTAACAGATTGGCTTTAATCTGTCAATAACTCACAGCTGATACAAATTTGCCCCACAAGGAAAACATTTATCAAAAAATAACCATATCACTTTAACAGGCAAATGGAGAGTGAGCTTTAAGTTAATGCTCTCCATACCAGAGAAGAAACATTTGACATGAAGTTCATTAAAATCCTTATTATCATCATGGCTGGAGCATGCCAGTATTTGAGCCAATAGCACAGAAGGGACTGATCAGACTGGTATCATGTCCAGCTGCCCATGACTGTCTAGCTCAGATGCCTAAATACTTATTTACAGCTGGGTACACCGAGGGGTAGTATATGGTGAATGGCCAGGATGAGTTTTGAGTTCATACCTTGGGTTTACAGTCAGATATTTTAATTACTCTGCTATTGTGCCCAAAGAGCCAGTTTAGCCATCAGACACCCTGAGAAGAAGAGCATGCCAATCTAGGCAGAGAGCTACTTCATCAAAGGCAAATTGCCTCACTAGGACATTGTCTTTACAGCAGTTGTTTTGGACTAATAATTGGAGTTGTGACTTTCTAACAGCCACACACAAAACAGTATTTTGCTTAAGTGAGGTTTTTAGCACATGCTTGCTAAATGAATGGGCTAAAGTTTGTGCGTTTCAGAAAATGGAACTAGCAACACAGCGAGAGCTACAGCAGCTTGTGTTACAGTTCATCTACTGTTAATCCAGTCATTTGGGCCGAAAAGCCAATCCATCTTTGTAGCTCTAATTGTTGTGAAGCTAGAGTTGGCAAAAAGTGCTCTCATAAGCTAGCCAAAAAATGAGATTTTTTTGAGAGTGGCAGAAATTATTTGTCTGTAGAGTCAAATTTGGTCGTTACTTCCACTCAGGGAAATAGGAGAGAGAGACATTTCTGAAAAGAGCATTAACTTTTGCTGAAGCAGAGCACTCCTGCGTGCCGCGTGGTCTCTGCAGCCCGTCACGAGCCCACCATGGGGACCTGGATGAGCTGCCTCTCATGAAGTCCTTTGGTAACACCTTCTTTTACAGGCAGCGAAGGAGGTTTGCCCACACCTACCAGCTGTGCTTCACGGTCTCTGCTCAGCACTTGGCACGCTGAAGGCCTGTCCTGCCTCTCTGAATGGGCCTCAGGCCGCGTGGACAGCACCTGCTTGCACTGTTCACCGGAGGCCCTCAGCCTCCAAATGCCTTGACATTTTGTCCACCTTTCCCCCTACCCCGAACCCCTGCTGTTTGCTCGAGGCTGTTCAGACCCAGCCATGGGGCAGCAAGTTTCAGAAAGCAAGAGCAGGCACAAACATTTTTTCTACCACAAGCATCTTTTCTACCACACGGAACATGTAAAAAACACATAGCAAAGCTGAGTTCACGCCATCCCTTCCTTTCTCAGCCCCCCTTTCTCCAAGGTGGCCATTAATCCAGTCTCAAACTTGTGACAAGTTGCTAGAGGTGGTAAATGCAGAGGAACTGCAGCTGGAAACGGCAAAGTAACATTCATTAGTGTTTCCAAAGGGATGGATGTTAGAGGGCATCATGAAGGCTCTCCCCATCCCCACGAGTGAGAAGGAGAGGAGATGGGTGGTGTTTTGGGGAGGACTTGGGGGCCTGGGCACCACGGCCGAGGCGTGGGAGCAGGGGGAGAATGGCCAGAGCAGCTTGCAGGTCGTGCCCATGAAGCAGTGCAATGAGAAGAGCGTAGCCCGGTGGCACCAGTGTGCAGCAAAAGGAGCCCCTGCAATGGCATGATAGTTGTCTAGGGCTTTCTCTTGGCAGGACTTTAATCTTGGAAAGGGAAGGCTGGGTCCCTTCATGGTCCATCAGCAAACATCTCTCCAGTGCTGCGGGGCTGACAGCCACAAGGCCACCAGAGACTGGCAGAGGGCACGAGGCAGCACAGCCTGTGACACCAGGCTGTCCACCACTGGCACCTGCAGAGACAACCACCATATCATGTGCTCTGCCTCATTTGCCTGAAAAGTGCAACTGTAGAATCATGCAGCCAGGATTACTGAACATCTGACTGTGGCCCAAGGGCAGAAGGCCGGCAAGGCTTCGTACAAAGAGCACTGCTTTCATTCAGTCCTTGCTCAAGTAAATTCTTCCACCGAGGTGTGTAGAAGAATATGTCTGAGCAAGAACTAAGCTAAGGACCTGAAGATTTGTCATGTTAAATTTAAACCTTTTGAAGTAGTTCACAGCTGTCAGTGTCAACTGTGTTATTTTGGATTTTAGCTTCCTGAGGAATCGGACAAGACCCATAAGAACTCTTTGTGAAAATGTTCAGCCCAGGAGTCGCTATTCTTTTGCATTTTACACTATGAAAAGCTTGCTGAAACTGCTTAACTACAGAAGGCTGATTGCTGCATATCTTAAATTTCAGACAAATCACGAGATGTTAAAATTGGGACTCAGTGTGATAATGATGTCTTTGCCCACTTAGTTCACTATAGGCTTCAAGTACTGTAGTTATTCTCTCAACATTAAAAGAAAAGTAGCTTTCTCCCCCGCTATTTTCCAGAAAGCAGGGGAATGAAACCTAGTCAGCTTGAAACCATTCAGACTAAAATGCAAAATGATGACTTTGGCAGGGAGTGGGTATGTACAGTGGATAAAGTGCAGGAAATTAAGAGCCAAGTGCAGAAATATACATTAACTGAAAGCCACAGTAAAGCACCTTGCCATGTAGCATGTTTAAAAAATTATATGTAGCTTAAAATTAAAGATAACATTCTTTTTCACATTTCATACACATATATACGTGTGTGTGTGTGTGTGTGTGTGTGTGTGTGTGTAACCTGCAGTAAAGAAAGGGTAGATAAATGACTTTTGTCAGATGAATGAGCAAAAAGAAAAAAAAGCATTTTAAATACAGTCAGAGTGTATAATTAATCAGAACTCCTCTGATTAATAATTATTGTTATTGTAGTTATTATTGATAAATGTTAGCACTAGACTTCAATGGCTGAGCTACTAAGAATTCAGATTAACTGAAATGCATCTAATTTGACTGCGTGTAGCTATAGCCACTTTTATTAACCAATAATTCTTCTCTAATACTGCTGGTTAACATCGTTCTCTCGCTCCATGTAATATACACAGTTCCTGTTCTACTTAGAAATTCTGAGAGACTATGAATCTGTTCTTGCCTGTGCTTCAGGCTTTCTGGTGACTTCAACCAAGCGAAGTTAAATCTCTGTACCTCACTATCCTTGTCTGTGCAATAGAGTAACAGCCCCTCCAGAATTCACAAGGGTGGAGGGATACTTACTGCTCGCAGTGGTGGAAGAAAGGGAATGGCTGGGAAACTCACCAGAGAGGAACACTGTGCGGTTGGATTAAAAGGGTGGAGAACACCAGATTGAAGTGAGTTAATGAGCTCCAACCTGGGGAGGCTGGATATTGGTCAGGCATTTTTCTGTGGTATTTCAGTCCTGCTCGAGGATGTTCTGTGGAAGGGTAGCAAGCTCTGCAAAAGGAGAGAGGATGAACTTTGGATAGGAGGTAGGTGATGCGTTCGTTTATGCCTGCCCGTCAAATAACGACATGCTGGTAGAAATGGAATTGTAACGTGTCCTGGTCTGAGGATTGTCATCTTCCTGCCAGACTGCCAAAATCCCTTGCAGCGTTGCCAGGGTGGAGCCTGAACAGAGAGTGTTCGGCAATGATCCTCTCCTATTTGCAGTATGGCTCTATACTTCCACACAGCTACGAGGTAGTAGGTCGGCCTGGACCTGAATACTAGCTGAGGACAGTAATTTCTTGAAGATTCAGACGCGCTCCCCAAATTACATCTGTGCCAGACTTCACTGAAAGAAACATAAAGATTTACAGAGGTGTGGGCTCCATCTTGGTCAGCAATATTAAACACAGGAGTCCCTCTCACTGCCAGTGCGTTTTCCAAGGGAAGACTTCAGACTGTCAAAGGTTCAATTTAAGGGTGTATTTTTTTGTTAGTAGATAACAAATGGAAAAAGTTATGCCTTTAAAATCTGCCTCACCTGCTAACTGAGTGATCAATATGTAAGATAAGTTGAAAAGGTATTCTCAAGTGGCCAGTTATTCTCAGTATAGTGGTTCTGCATGAAGTGTATATTATCTTGGCCAGAGACAGCATTTTCCTATATGCTATTGTGAAATCAGCTCTGAAGTGTGAAGTGAGACGGGACAAAATCTATCACATTTCCGTGAAATTTTACCAAAGCTGTTTCCTTTCTCGGAAAGCAAAATAACCTGTATTTTGAAAGAAAGCATTTCTAGGTCAGAATTCATACCACCTCTGTTTCTAATTACTTCTTTTTTCCCATGTTCTTAAAAATTGTCTTCAATTGACAATAGATGAGGGGGCAAACTGCTACCCAGTAAATTACATTCCCTCTTTATCCACATATAAAAGTATATTATTTCACAGCTGTCTCTGGATATTTATGTGCATTTTGTTTCTACATTCAAATAAAGTGCAAATAGATACAGTTAAAATCAAGACATGCACTTTACCTTTATGCCAACATCCTCCTGCAAGATGTAAAAGAATTCTGCTTTCTGTCCTCAGTGGTTTGTTTCCTGAATTGATTTCTTCTTGTTCTTGCTGTAGAGAACATAAACCTTTCTCTAAACTGGAAAAAGTCAATTAAATAGACTTTGACCTATTCGAGCTTAAATTTCTTTTTTCATTGCTATTGTATGGAGTCTTCTGCCTGCTTGAGTCAAACAAGTTTACTCCCAGCATAGTTATTTCAAATTGCCTGAAGTTAAAATTTATGATACTGGAGAAGACAAGTTCGCAACATCTTTGTCAGTCTCTACCTGTCATCAAAACAGATTTTTGTCTGAAATCAGTGAATTCACACAAGAAAAAACACTTGCTTGCTACAGACAGACCCTACAGCTATTGCAGACAATTCAATCTATAATCTCCATTAATGTCTCATCTAACTAGTTCCTGAATGTCTGTAGCAATGGTGTCTTGACCACATCCCTTGGAAACATGTGCAGCTACCCAATTCTTTCTTCCAAGAACATTACTCTTATTCTCTGTGGCAAGCCCTCATCTAATTTCTCCCACTTGATCTAATTTCCTTCTGCATGTAGGATGGTCATTTAGAGAAAGCACATTTTCAAATATAAAGATGAGATTAAATACTATAACAATTGATGCTAATGTATATTATTTTTTATAATGTATATTCTTCTTTGTTTTGGTTCCTACAATAGCTTATTGAATCAAAATGCCTAAATTCAGGAGCTAATAATGTTTCTGGGACTGTGTCTTTCTGGATACAGAACAACTGATTGAATTAGGTTTTAACTGGTAAAACAAGATAAAAAGCTGAAATTATTCTAAAAGTTGAGAGATTCCATAATGAAAGTTCCCTTTTAGAAAGCACACATGGAGCTATATATGTCTATTTTTTGAAAACATCAGGGGTTGCCCCCTTCCTATACCAAACTTCATAGCTTTTCTTTGGTTTCTACCATTAAGGACCTTATGCCAGGAAGATAAATATCTACAAAAGAGAACAAATCCCACACTTACATCACCCATTCTTCATATGCTGCTAAAATGTGCTTTTTCTTCAGCAGTGGAAAGCTAATTGACCAGTGTTTATCAGGTCGTCACTTTATTTTGAAATACAGGGGTGTTGAACTATTCTCAGTGGTTGGAGTATTCAAGGAAAAATAATTACAAAGGCAACTTCACTGCATAGCAAAATTCAGGCTAATAAACGAACCCCTCTGATCCTCTTTCCTGCTTTTCAAAGCTGTTTCAACTTGTAACTTTTTATTTTCTTGGGAAAAATAAATTTAATAAGCATCTATCACACCATATCGTTTAATTTTGGTTTTGTTTGATTGCTTTAGTTAACAAGGAGGTGCAGAAGGGTAACTTACCAATTTCTCCCTCCGGAAGAGAAAACAGTTGACTCTGGTAGTTTTGCTCAAAGCCACGTGTCCATCTATCTTCTGCTCCTATTTCTCACTGCCCAATTGTGCAATGATTGCCTATTTAGTGGAAGCCTAACAGGTTCTGGGACCACTTGAAACAGGAAGAAAATACAGTTAGTGATAGGCCACACAGCAACCTCGATTCTCCTCTGAGCCCTAGCCTAATAACGAGTATCTTCCAAACTCCTAGAAGGCGTGAGTCTTTAACAGCAGGTCATGCAATGTGTGTTATGCATCAGACTCCTGTGTTGGGATAGCTTTTTTTCACCCATCCCACCTGCAACCAGTGACATGTCACTGCTGCTCTTTCCCACCCTGGGAACGCTACACCGTGAGCACAGCCAATGAGTCCCATCACCAGCTGCAATGGATCCTGCAGTGGGAGAAAAACAGTGCCAGACCACAAATGAATGCGATACACTAATAGAAGAGGGCAATATGAGAGGGAGAGGAACTTACCTTTTGATGGATAAAAATGAACAGGCATGGGATGGATGACTCCTGTCAGTTTATGCCAGCTGATGGGTCTGCTGTCACAGAGATGAGATCTACACCAAAGATTACAGTAACCCACGCCAAGCAAGTTGCCCCTTCTCACTGACATCAGGGTCATATGTGATGCTTAGCTTGCAGGCAGAAACCTTTGAGGAATTAGACTTGTCTCTCCTTTTTTACAAATGAGAAAGGAGAAATTGTAAGATTGCTGCTGTTGATATTCCTATGCTTGAATCAGGGAGGGAAGGAGGCTGGAAGAGGAAGGGTTGATATCATGGCCAGAGTGTGGCAGAGCTCTCTGGACACGTCACTGCTGAGGGTCAAAATTGTGAAGTAGGTAACTGGCAAGTAGGGAGATGAAAGCAACTTCAGAATTAATCTTACCGACCAATGCAAATCCAGTCGTGTTCTTGTAGTAACATTAGCTGACCTGAAGCTTTAAGGGTACACCCCAGTTCATCTTATCCACTAAAGAAAAAATCAGAAAGAGTGACAATGATCCTTCAGTCTAGATTTTTACAGACAAGCCTTTCATCCCACAGTAAAAGAGTTTAGGGGAGTGAGAAAGAAATAAAGGACCATATCACCTTAACTGTAATGATCCATATGTGTTAACCAGACGAATTATGAAAAAAAGACAAACACGGCTACTGTAGCTATCATCTAAACTTCATCACTGTGCTATAATATCACCTGGAACTACTTGTTTATTGCAGAGCTGCAGCCAGGGCTGACACTGGGGAACTAATCAAGGACTTCTAAACCTAACTGCCTATCTCTATAGGTACAGCAGCAATATCTATAAATATGACAGTAATGGACCCAGTGCCTCTGCAAAGTGCAGGATGTCATATAACATATCCTGACCAATAACGGTTCACACAGGATTACAAGGAGCTATTGCCAGTATATTGCTTTCTGATCTAGCTTACCCAGAACTATTGTAACAGAGTACATACAATTGTTTTAGATCTTATCACCCTGGATCCTCACTGTTTTGTATTCATACAGCATTTTTCATTCAGGGAACTGAGTGTACATTATTTAGCTAATGCAACCTCACAATGCCCCTGAAATGCAGGGAAACAAGCTTGTATACATTTTACAGCTAGAGAAACTTGATCTGATATTTTTTCCCAAGAAATTAGTTGCTGCCTTCAGCAATTAAATGCTGATTCAGAAATGGATGTAGGAATGGAACCTACACCTAGAGCTTCCCGCTGTACATTTCAGCATTCAATGACTTTGTGAAAGTCAGGCTAATTTACACCAACTAGCGATATGCAACTCCATATCACTAATTGGCAGCACCACTTGGATAATCTCTTCCTAACAAGCAAGAAAGTGAAACGTCCAGCAAGCTATCTCCTATGCCTAGGTTGGAGGAAAGTGTTGGCAGAATCGACTCGTTTCTGCAAACTCATACTCTGGAGCAAAATGGTCGATGAAGTAGTTAAGTTCTGACTTTTTTCCATTCTCAAAAGTAAATGCATCGTAGAGTACTTGAGTTTCCCGAGAATGACTAAATTTGTCTTTTTTATTGTGCAGCTGAGATATGGCATGATGTATTCTACTGAAGAAGCAAGTGAGGTACTGGCATTTTTTTCTTTATTCTCCTCCAAATAGCTGATCTATGGTGCAAACATCCATGTCACGGGAATGAAAAGAACATGTGCTATTGCTTTACCCTGTGAATGTATTGTGCCTGGGCAGGTTAAAGGAACCAAAAGAGAACGACAAGCAGAGAGCTGTTGTATGTAATGAAAGATCCTGATAAATATATGAATCATAAATATCTTTTGAATGTATCCCATCTGGTTCTCCAAGATAATATTATAACCTTCTCTTCTACAGTGCTGAGGGGCGCTGTCAGTTGGAAAGATACTATTAAATAGAGCAAAACGGTAATACCTATTTCCTGCAGTAATAAAAAGAAAAACAAGTTTCACCTTTTTTGGCTACTTTGGGTACTTCAGCATGTGTTATTTTGGGGTATCCTTTGCAAAATATTATTGTGTGGAACAGAAAATTGAGGGGCTGTCATTTCCATCACAAGCACATCATTCTACCGGAGGGAAATGGAGAACCTGGATGCAACACTGTGCAGCAGCCTTCTTGCCTATTAATGTCTAACCTGACAAACCCTTAGTGGCTTACAAAACTTTAAAGATGACAGCTCAGGAAAATGACCCTGCTGGGTACAGCATGCTAGGTGAAAATCCATAGGAACATTCAATTTTACAAGCCGGGGTGCCTACCTAGGCTGGCGTTGAAAGTGAGTGGGACTGTTGCGATGATTTAATTTCATTACTATCTTTTGGAAATCCCTCTCCTATCTTGACCTGAACAGGTAGAATAGTAGAAGCAGCAGGAAATTAAACAATAGGATAGTACTGTCAAGTTATCAAATGACATGAAACATACCTTATCCTTCTCAATATACAGTGCTACACTGGGAAGAAAAACTTGCTTTTGCCTTCTCTTTGTCAGGTGGGTTTCATCCTCTGTTTTAAGAGGAGAACCTGTCCAGATTGATTTGTCCATTTTTTCCAACTGAATTATTATCTTCTGTTCTTCCTGGACCTGGATGCGATTCTCATTTTTATCAGTGACTTGTGAAGGGTTGAACTCCCTCCAAAACCTTAGGTAATGTGTGACTAAAAAAAAGCACCTAATGTTTGCTGAAGTGAGTCATTATTCTGCAACTTCTCAAAGTCATGGGTGATTTTCTACACTGTCAGTCCAAGACGGCCTTTAATATGATAAAGAGCTCTGAAACAACACTCCTATCACAGGCTGAACACACTACCAAAATCGTTTTGATTCACATCTCCTATCTGATAAGCAGCTGGCATTTGGCATGGCTGAGTGTGTGGAGACATTTCTGAACTGACTTTAATGACCTTGTAGTACATTTGCGATAGATAGAGCTTGGCAGTTAATCATGATTGAAGTTGGCACCTGAAACAAAATTCTCACCTCAGCTTTGTGTTACAGTTGCAGCTAAATCTTCTAGAGATATAATTTGGAAGCATTTCTGCTCTAATCTCAATGGAATACTGGCACTCTAAAATAATTGCTTCAGAATAAATGTATTTATAAATAGTCTTTGCTGTATTTGGGTAGTTCGGGTTCACTGTTCCTATTCACTTTTTCTTGAGAAGTTCAACTTCAAGCTTTCCAGGTGGCTTTTGTCCCGGTATAATTCGTGGATTTAATTGGATCAGAGAGATCAAATTGCATTAATTGCTGTGTTTTTAAGAGACAGTCCTTTTGTTGCTGAAACTCTTTGAGAGCCATAGGCCGATTGCCGAGGACGTTTTGTCCTACTCCAGCAGCAAAGAAATTCAGCATTTCCGCTGGCGCTGTTATATCACCAGTTCAAGGTCCCAGCTCAGGACCATTCACTGAGTCTCCTGGACAGCCTTCAGGGGTGCACACGGTGGTTGCCATCCGCTGAATCCAGCACCTCTGTATGGCCTCCACTGGAAAGGGCCAAGGATTCAGAGGGCTGGTGACACCCTACACCATTACCCTTATGCTATCTTTTGACCTGAGTTTTAGTGACTCTTTGGGGTAATCTGGGATTTCTAAATGCTTTTAATTCTGCAGATAGATTTAAGCACATTTGTTCAAATTATATTATTTTTAATAGCATGCCAAATTCAAAACATACCTGTGATAATACATGCATACACATGTCCAGAGATAAAACATAGTTGCTATACCTGATATTAAGCCTGTCACATTAGCAGCACTTTCATAACATCATCCATGTGCAATTGTTGATCTTCAAATTTAGAAGCAATGATGTATCCTTACTGCTGTGATTATCTCTGCCAATATACACACTACATTGTTCAATCCAATGAACACTTCATAAATGTTCCTATCATCTTCTGAATATTGCAGGCATAAAATCACTTCCTCATTGTTGGAGAAGTCTGTGTCATTTACCATAATCATTTACCACTTTCCAGAAATTTGCTCAGAAATATTCTTTGCAATTACAAGAGTCATGATTACCATTATCTCATTTTCCATAACTGGACTCGTGAATTTGTTTTGACTCCTTTACAGCCATTTTGAAATATCAGGATCATCTTCTGCCTGCAAAGAAAAAAGGTGAATAAAATTACAGCCAAACTCTGCACTTAAGCATATTTTCAGCTTATTCAGTGTAATGGACTCACATTGCAGGTCTTAGGGGAAAAAAATGTACATTGCTATGTATTTTCATTATAACCTTACCATTTCTTTCTTTTTTTTCTGAAGATGGAGTACATCCTCAAAATAGTGTGTGGCGTTTTGAAAAGCATCAACGATTTCATGATTGCATGAAAAAATCTTCCTCTATTCCAAACATGAAAAAAGAACCACAGAATATTGAGGGGTGGAAAAATCTTAATAGTAAAAAAGTTAAAAACCTCAATCTAGTTATTTAAGCAAAAGAAAGAAGGTAACTTGATAGTACTGTGCTTTCACTGGGAGAAAACACTGGATGCTGAAAGGCTTTTATGTTAGCAGAGAAAAACATAGGAGAAACTCATAGCTGGAAGCTGAAAGGAGAGAAATTCAAACAGGACAAAGGTGCATTTTTTAATAGTAAGATCAATTAACTTTTGTAAGGACCAAGGTGGATTCTTTACCTCCCGGTGTCTCCATATGTCACTGAGCTCAATACAGATGCCCTCAAATGAAAGCTAAGACTCTGTGATAGGTCCACCTAAATGACCGTGTTTTCTCTTTTTGATTTAAACTTTATGAACTGATAAAAATTTGTCCTGCATCTTTTCCTTTTAGGTAATTTAGACTATGCAAAAGTGTCACAAATGTAGTCAGGTATCTAAACCTGCAACAAGCTGCAGAAACAAAGTCTGGCATCAGTAGACTAAGAACGGTGGAGCAATATAAGCAGGAAGGATGGCTTCGTTCTCCAGAACCATGAACGGGGAAAGTTTTAACTGTCATTGATGAGATCTCAGAATTAGTAACAGTTTGGCAACGCTTTAGTTTTCATGGCAGATGATAGCATTACCTGATCAATGCTACACCCAAGAGCACTTGGTCTTATGAGTTGTAATTTCTTCCTTCTCCATTGCACCATATCTCTGTGATATTTTTCTATCTGTTTTACAAATATGTTGTTGTTGGGGGGGGGGGCAAGGAGGGAGGGTAGTACATCACTGAGCTGATGACTGTTTCATAAGAAGGGGAATAAAAAAGCCTGCATGTGCTGCAGCCAGGCAGACTGAAACACGGCACTAGCCGCTGGGCGTTCCAGGATCTTTGCGCAGCCTTCGGGAATGCAGCAGAAGGATGCACTAGAGCAACTGCTATCTGAACTGGTGATTACATTGGTGACAATTGCTTTTATATTTCCCTGATATAATGGCTTGCATTTGCCTCTCAGTCAGGCACTCACATGCACAATTACAATTAAACTTAGGATAGAGATTGTTTCACCATTAGATGGGAATGGGGCTAGAGTCAGATATTGCTCAAGTCGTGGATTCTGGGAGGTCTCATCTCCCCATCCCCCCTTGTGAATAGCACATAAGTACTTTGCATTCAGGTTTGGGAAGAGGAAAAGGGAAATAAAATTCTGTGATTCAGGCTCAGAAAAGTGGCAGTCAGTGGGGCATACACAGGCTCTCCCTACAGAGAAGGAATCAAAAACCTCTGAGCAGAGCTTGACCTTGCAAAAGAGGAAAACAGGCACCCTAGCTGCAGAAACAGTGGCAGAATAGGCAAGCCACATGCCCAAGTTCCCTTTGCAAAAGCCATTTCCTGATCAGGACAGAAAAAAATCATAACGCCTGTTGCAGAGGAGACCTTCGTCATCATCTCAGCTGCCAAAAACTATCAATAGATAATCTGTGAGGCACCAAGACAAAGGGTCGCTTCCCTCTAGTGGTAGCTGACGTGAGAAGCTAACAACCTACTGCTGTTATCAGTCGCTCAATTTGTTTAAGTGACAGCAGAGGTCTGTGTGGTGGATGGAAAGCTTCTTGGCTGACTGATGGCAGCTTGCTGTCTTTATTCAGCTTGCTTTAAATATATGTGCATATATATACATATACTTACACACACACACACACACACACACACACACATATATATATACGATGAGTAACAAAATCCAGTTAAAGAATGTGATCTCCTGACAAATCAGGTGCTCTCTAATAACGTGTTTCAGTACAAAGTTTGCCTGTTCAGGAATAGTTTTCACCAGTTTTTCACCCCGATTTGAAGAATATAATTTCAAGTCTCTGACAGAGTTTTCCTGTGTGACCTTGGGTGGAATCCAAGGAATCGGGAATCCATTCCACACCAAAGGTGGAATTCAGGTGCCTAAAATAGACATCTATTGCCCTTTGAGATGCCCTAGTGGATGTGGCATATCTACACAAGGCTGTCAAATGTGTTGCAGGGCTTAAAAGGGACCCATGTTTCTATTGCATGGCAGCTGGAGGCAGGCAGTATGCCTTAGAGTGCCTAAAATGAAAATAGAAATCTGTTTTTATCTATCTCTTCATTTAACTCTGTGTTTCAGCTCCAAATTTGTAAAATTTGGACCTCTACCAACAATTTTCTCACAAACAATTCACGACAGTATGCAAGACCATTCAGCCACCACAGTGCTGTAGGGCCCTTTAGGCACATGACCCTACTTGTGCACATGAATTACTTTACTTTAAGTACACAACCCTATAGTACTCTTCTTTTTCAAGAGAACCTGTCTGTCAAATAACCGCTGACATGCATAGAGAAAAAAGATTTCAATGGAGTGACTGAATTGCTAGTGAGCCAATAGCCTTGCAGAGGTCAAAGGTTTGCTTTGGTATTTGATGTTGCCTTATCACATGTGGTCAGGTCTTGTTTAAAAGAGAGAGAGAGAAAAAAAAAAAAGCATGTCAAATTCAGAAGTCAAACTAGTCCCTAATCCCTAAAGCCAGACAATTTTTTCATATTCACATTGGCACGGTACCCACAGAAGAAAGGGGAAGGTGGTCCATTTAAATTCCTTTTAAAGCAAGATTCAGTTTTCATTTATTTATCATGCCACAGATAATGAATGATTCTTTTTTCCAGTGCTGAGTCTGTGATGCCTCCACCTGATTGGAGCAGTCTCACAGCAGCCCTTCCTCATGAATCACCTTGGAAGAAGGTAATAAAATACCTACTGTTCGGCTCCTGAAACACAGCTGCAGCCCTCCACTGAATCCATACCAGCCAGGCTGATAGACGGAGTCCAGCTAAAAATGGATTTTTTTAAATGAATAAATGAGTAGAAGGTGATCATTTATTTCACTTGTTGCAACAGTTTGGCAAGAACATCCAGGGAAAAAAAGTAAAGAAAGCAGAAAATGCCAAGTGGGTAATTAAAGTTCAGTCTGAAAGAGATGTATCAAGTTACAAATGGTAAATGAGAGAGATCTTAAGGAAGAAGTTCATATAGAAAGTTTCACTGAGGCAGCAAAGAAGTCAGGAGAGCAGTGGCACTTAGCCTTTGCTAAGTGTCTGGATGCTTTGCCAAGACAGACAATCCTTCCTGGTTATAAATGCGATGTCCTGTGCTTCTGCCACATCTAAAGCTAGCTAGAGGCCAGCTCCGATTACTCTCACACGAGTGCTAATTAGGTGAGGGTTTGGTGAAGCTAAGGGATTTACCAGGTATAGAAGCCATCATACGAGGGGGAAGGAAGACTGACAAGGAACCTTGGAAAGGAAATGGCCAGCAGTGCATAAGCGACGAGGCAGCCCGGTCAAAGCCCATTTCTCTCCCCAGAAGTAGATTGCAAAATGCCAACTGGCATAATGATGCAGCATTCTTTTAGGAAATACAGCTTTGGTTATTATACAGTGGCATGTGTCAGCTACCGCAGAAGGGCTGTATGTCTGTACCTCTGGAGGGTGACCCAAGGAGCAATTTGTCCTTTACGGTCTGTCAAATGCAGCTCCCTGCTCAAGAAGGATCTGTAAATAGAAAAGGAGAATGGAGCCATGCCAGGTGGCAGCCAATTGCACATACAATACATTTGACTTATGCCAATTTGAAGAGCCATGCTTGGACTCCAACTCAAAATCGTGTACTATTATGACAGATATTTTTATTGCAGAACAGCATAGTTTTTCATTATTTCCTATACTACGTCTTCAGTTTCTCTCTCTCTCTCCCTTTCTTTTTCTCACAGAAGGCTGTAATTTGCTACTGCTCTCACCCTGATGAAATTCAGCCCTGCTGTAGTCAGTGGGTGTTTGCCTGCCTCTGTGAACACTTGCTTTAGCACACATTTGCTGGAACTATTGGCTCAAATCTAGTTTTGTGTACTTCTTATAATTACATGGGCAATTCTCACCAGATGCAAGATGTATTCTTAATGTACAGTAAGACTTTTCTCCCAGGAGAAGATTCCTATAAAAGCTCTCCCATAGTCTGAAAAGGGGTAATCAGTTTTTAAGAAAGGAAGTTGCCACCCCTCCCTCTCTACAGGGAAAGAAGACATGGCTCCATTGTTTTTATGGCTAAGAATGCCCTGGAACTCAGAACAACTTGGCTTAATTCCATTTTCTGCCACCATCCTCCAGACAAGGCAAGACTCAATAGTCATGACTCAAGACAAGACATTTAATAGCTTTGGCCCTGATTCAGCCAAGGTTTGAAGACAGTTAATCATGAGAAGAGACTGACTCCTCTGAGCTGATGTTGAATGTGGCCCAATGTTTGTTTTTCACACAGTTACATGAGAGCAGACTGCCTCTGAAAACATACCCTCGTTTGTGGGTCTGTTTTCCTGCATCCTTCTGGGAAGTCTGACCATTGTGTAATGGCTGAAAGGAAAGGAGCTCTCTAGATGTCACATTATCTGTTTGATTCATGGATGAAATACCAAATACAGGGATAATTTGCAGTGAGAGTTGAATAGAGAATTTTTTTCACTGACTTTCTAAAATATCTCTTGGGTCATCTCTGAAGTTTCTGGATTCCATTATAACTCTTTTCATTGAAATGTATTTGTTATCCTCAGGCCTAGCCTAATGAATTATCCAAGTCCTTCTGAATGTGTTTGCTCTGCTCCTTATTATTCATACTTTGTTCACATTTATTATCCTCTGCAGTGAAAATCTAGCTTTCAAAGCCCTCCTCCAAATCACTCATCAGAATAAACTCATCATCTTTATAGCAAATCAAGCACATCTCAGAATTAATGGTCAACATCATTTACTATATGCTGTGCTACCTTTCTCTATTGTTAACCTTTAGACTACCCCATTTGCCAATAGTTTGCTTTTCTAAGCCTGGAAAACTGTGGATGTACAGCAGACTTGAAGCTGACAGAGCATGCCACATCTCCTTGGAAAGAGCCTGAGATAAAACCTGACTCTTGGAAGGCTCAGGTAAAAATCTGCATTGGATTTTTGTAGCAAGGGTGTATTTCTCATGCAAGTTAGAGTTATGTATCCATTTCTGAAAATATGACTGCCAATCTAAATTGTCTTCCACACATTATTTTCTCAGGTTTAGAAATACATGAATTATTGATAATAATAAAACATTTGAAACTCCTCAGCCTTCTTCTCTTTCAATATAAAACTGAATTTAAAAGATGATCTAATATTAAAGTGCTAGAGTAGAAATCCACAGAGAAAAATTCAAAATTTTGCTCAGTTAAACTTTCCGTGTGTGACTTTAAGTCACTTAACCTGTGCCTTGCCTTGTTACTCTATATGGAAAATAGGCGTAAAGCCTGAAAAAATCACATGAGGACAAAATGAAGCAATGATAGAGTTAGCTAGATACTGGCCCTGCATCTGCCTAATGGGCAGCTCCAGGGTCAGAGTCACAAACTATCCAGCCTGGTTTGCAGGAATGCTCTCAGGGCTGGATTTAAGGCCACCCAGGTAGCACACCTTGGGAAAGAATTGCAGGAACCTCAGGTATGTCTTGGCCTGCACAAACCTGCAATAGAGATGTGTCCTGAATCAACCATCTGCCTACATCTGCTCTTGCAACAGCCAGGCAAGGCTGGCAGACAGGACATCCTGGGATCCTTCCTAAAAGGACCCTGAGTTTCAACAAGGACAAGTAAGAATTATGACAACTGGAATGCATGGCTTCTACCTAGACAATATGTATGCATGAAGCTGGGTCTCAAGAGTACCTTAAGCTTCAAGCAGCTCTAAGTACCAGCTCATAGGTACTGCAGATGTCTTTTCAGCAGTGGAACTCACTAAACCAGGTGTTTTGGAGGGTTCATGACCTGAACTAGCCCATCAAGTGGCCTCTAGCTACCTGTCTATCAGAGCCACATAAGACAAAATACTTCCTGTGAAGAAAAAACTCTGTTCCTCATAAATTGCCCTTCTCCTGTCACTTTAAGTACAATTCTGGCTGCTTCTTGCACCAAGGTCCATCCTTCTGTTTAAGAGATTTACACAAAAAATTTGCTGAGCAAGTTTACCAACAGAGACTAAAAGGAGGAAAAACAGTCCTTGGTGCCATTTCACAACCTTCACATCTGGTAGAATGCAGCTGTCGCTTTTAGTCACTGCCTTTCCCATAATTCTGTGTCAAATATTAAAGTTCAGGTACAATCTAGTACATCACCTGATTTGCATCTGAAGTGCAAGTGCTTGCAGCAAGGAGACCTTGGAAAAGGGGAGAATATGAGCTTCAAATAGAGGTCATTGAAAAATTCAGAAGAAAAGCATATTTAGGCATTCTCCAGAATAAAACAGAATTATCTTCTGTTTTTCATCCTTTCATTTGAAGTTAGCTCTGCTTTGCATTGGGAGAGTGGGGAGTGGAAATAGCTGACCTCCAAGAGGTCCTTTCCAAATGAAATTATTCTTCCATTTTATTGTAGCTTTGCTATTAACTTTTTAAAATAATACAGCCTGAATAAGTGAACATAGCCATCTTTGTCAAATATAATAACGTACAAGTACAGTTGGTGCCAGTTACTCTGTGTTCCTGCTCCCACTATACGTGATAGAGTAGCTAACATCACAAGAAATCTGTAATGAGATTTGTCTCCATTATTCTTCAGGATAGTCATCAGATCTGCTGAGCCTTTCCTCTCCTGGTGCATCTTTTTGATACTGTAATGTATTACAATTCTATGTCGTTATTTGATTTTGTGAATGTTTCATCAAATAACCTCTGTGTATGTGTGTGTTTTTCTTTTCTCTGTAGAAATACCCGACTGATAGTTAGCTATTTGTGTTCATTTCTTGCTTTATTCTTTCTCTAAATCTTCTTTTCTTTGTTTTACTATATCCCATGTGTTTGCAGGAACCTGTGATCAAGTTAACAACAGATCTTAATCACCAAAGATTGTCTCTCTAGCAAAATTCAGTCACTTGATAGGACCTCTTCCAAAAAAGAAAGAATGGGTAGGTGGCAAAATATCACTGAAAATTAAGGATAGCTGGATACCTGCCTTTTGTGTGTACTTCTGGAATCCTCTCCTCTGCCCTCTGAGGTGTGGGAGCATTGCAAAGTCTAGTTTGATTGCATGTATAGAGTGTCCTAAGCATAAAAAGCTGTGTAATTTATGTTCATTATTTTATTCCTCAAATCCTAAGCATACCTTACAATTTGACAATTAAAGTTGGCAGTCTTTGCCTCCTAAATGCAAAGGATATTTTTTTCTTTATGAGTGTTGGATCTATTGTTTATTAATGTAAGAGTGTGTGATATTTTCTCAGTCATTCATCTTTATTTGAGGTGTTGAGAAAGAGCTGGCTTGATGATGAGAAAGTGATGACCAAACTCTCTCTCTGACCTGAAGGTGGTTTATATTAAGCATCCAAAGTGAACATAAAATCATTAGCCCCTCTTAGAAAATGCGACCTTCGTACATTGTAGTAAACCTATCAAAACACTAAAGCTTCATCCACATTGGAGCCCCCCAAAACTCCAGAAATCCTGTTGTTTAATAACAGTAGCAATGTTGTTGAAGATCTGGCCTCATGGCATACGGTGGGTGGATAAGAGGAGGTAAAATGCTGGAGGCTGTGTGAAAGAAAAGAGGAGGCTAGATTTTCCAAAAAAAAAAAAAAAAAAAAGAAAGAAAAGAAAAAGAAAGAGAGAAAAGCAAGGATGCAAGTCTTCTACAACTGCCTATTACTGCTCATCTGTTGGAGGGCAGGACCAATCTCCTAGCCAAGAAGGCTGGCTTCACAGAGGCAATGCATACTCAGCTCATGTCTGTTGAGGTTGCCATTCAATCTAAGAGGCAGTTGGAAATCAAATGCCACAGTGATGATGATCACAGCCTTTGGCCTGCATCTGTGCTTGAATTTCCCTACCAATGTCACTTTTGCATGGTATTATGTCCCAGTGACAACAGCACAGCCGAAGATGAATTAACTCCACTTGGCTCTGACTGAATGGCAATGGTTGGGAGGGTGAAAGGAGCCTGACATCCAAGGTCCTACCACCAAACCATCTGATCCAAACCTATATGGGTGTGAACCTCCCTTCCATCCCCCAAATCATCACCAGCACTTCAGCCTTCCAGGTCCCCCAGAAGCACTAGTAAAGTTGTAAATATCAGTACACTGAGTGATCAGACTGACAGCAGTTTCCCAGCAGAAAACAAAATCTAATGTATGCTGACACATGACAGGCACAAGAGCTGTAGTATAGCCCTTGGAGAGGTGTGCGTGCCATTTCCTCCCTTTCCGAACTGTTGAAACAACAGACTATCATTGCCTGAAATGGACAAGTTAAAGCCAAAAGCTGTCAGGTCCTCTTATTATTGATAATGCTTGACAGGGCTGTGCTTTATTTGATCTTTTTTTAGCCTTTCTGTCCAAATGGAAACAGCATTTTTTTTCTCCAGTTGTTTTTTCCAGTCTACATTGCACACAACTGGTCTAAATTGCAAGAGGTACCAGTCCCTGTGTGAATTACCAGTAGCACAGACATGTAGCCAAGAGCTTGCAGAGTCACTGCTTTCTTTTTCTTTCTACTTAAGACAACCAGCAAACTCTAGAACAAAATAAAAGTCTATGAGGGCATCCTCAGATCAGACATGAAATATTCTTGTTAATATAGCAATCTGCTGTTGGGTTTTGGAGAGTTAGTTTATTTCTTTATTTACTTATTTGCCCTGACTTTTTTTACTTCAGTTAATTAGATCTACCAAAGACAACTGATAAATTGTCTATCTGTAGAAGCCATATCCTCTATTCTACAAACATTTTCATCATGTCCCTATTAGTCTTTTAAAATTCAAGCAGTTCTCCTGAGATGGTGAATCCAAGTTAGCTTGACAATTAGTAAAATGTTTGCAGACACCTGGCCAATCATGTCCTGGAATGACTGTCACCAACAGCAATTTTAGAGGACAGTAGATGCCTGAAAATAATTTTTCCTTTTAAGACTAATGTTTTCACATATGGTCAAATGATCACACTTAGAGTTATATTATATCTGAGCTGCAGTTCAGGTCTGAAACTGAGCCAAAGTGAAAATTTGAGTGCCAAAGTTTAATTAAATACTGGGATGACATGGGAAAAACCTTACATGATTTCTCATTGCAAATACTGTGATTCTCATGAGATCTGCTTGCTGCTTTTTCTTTTTTTTTTGCTAAGAATACCTTAAGTGCAGACCTTCAGAGATAGAGAACTGAAAACAATTTATTTTGATTAAGCAAATCTGTTGTTGTTGTTATTTACCATCAAAATAAAGGAAGCATTGGGCTAAGACCTAGGAAACAATTATTTTCCATTCGTAATTCTCTGTCTTGTCATTGGACAACTTTTGTTAAGCTTTTGAGACAGACAGTTCTGATTTCATGGGCTCCACGTAAGGCACATACAAATACAGCCAAATTGAGAGGAGCCTTTGAAGAATCTAGCTGCTCAGCTTTGCTTCCTGGGATCTAAACTCTTTGGATGATTTGGTAGAGTGCTGAACATCTTTTCAGTGCTGGTGTTACTGTAGGCTTCCTCTGTCAAACCGGAGTATACTCCTTGCATCTACTTAGACCGCAAGTGCTTTAGGACTGGGGCTGTCATTCAGTGTGTGATCAAAGTCCAAGGCAGTGGGAGCTGTGAAGGACTGGTAGTAACTCCCAGCTGAGACCACAGAGTAAGTGGTAACAAAGCCGTGGTGACAGCTACAACTTCTGACAGCCACGGGAGAGAGCCAAAGCAGATGAAGATGATGGCTGACCTACCTTAGGACTGGGCCCTAAATCCCTGGATATTAACAGCTTGCTGATTCAGTGTACAGGCTACTGACTTAATAAACAGTGACTTTCAAATGGCTGCTCAGTTCCCCTCTAGAGGTGAATTGCCTAGTTCTTTGCCTCTACTTAACCTCTCTATAAGGTGATTCTCTCACTACTCTGTTTAGAGAGTAAGTAACAGTTGGAAATAATATTTAGGACTAGGATTCTCAGATTCCTTCTGACCTTGCTCACATAGCCCTGGTTCCTCCAGAAAGAGCTGCATGTCTCTATGGCTGCTCCTAACTTGCAAGCACACTCATATTTAAAACCAATTTCTCCTCAGTTGTAGGAGGAAATGGTATTCTTGCAAATTCAATTAGTATGCGCACCTCTTCTGTATTCCTCTTTTTTAGAATTCACATAAGACCACAAGACAGGAGAGAAAGATTCAAGTGATTAAAAAAACCCTCCTGGGCAGGGAGAAGAGACCTATCTTCTCTTCTGTCAAATAACAGCTTGTGATCTGCCACAAACTTAGCTCAGATCTTTAAAAATACAAGGTGCCTTAAAATGCTACATATGGAATGCCTACACACTTAAATACAGTGGGGCATCTGGATTTAAAGCCAGGAATCTGTACTTCATCTATTAAATGGGATAATAATATTTTCCTACTTCAGCAGAGGAATGCGGGATCGTACCAGCCCACCTGCAGCAAGAAGCAGGTCATTACTGCCCTCAGCTGTGAAACCAGCTGCTGGCTCAAAGCCATCACTAAGAATGACTGGAGTGAAAGCAATGAGTGGAGAGGTGTTAAATACCAGAGACTGAGAAACTGTGGGGGAAGTGGAGGGGGCTGGGAGATTGGCAGGGTGGGAGGGCAGGAGAGGCAGAAGCAGTCGGGGAAACTTGTGAGGGTTCTTTCATGTTTTATCAATGCCAGATTCCTGGACCGGGGCATAGAGAAGGGTCTACAAAAGGGGAAAGGGAGCAAGAGGCTTTGAGTGGAGGGAGGTCCTGTGCTAAGCATATAGCTCTGGATTTTAGATTAGAAGCGAAATTGTTCTGCTGTCTTTATGCTGAATCTCTGTCATTGCAGATAAAAGATTTCTAGGCTGCGTTATGCCTTGGCCACAAACGCGTGTCCTAGGCACAAATGGAGCTCTCTGACAGGCAGCTTAGTTTTTGAAAGTATTATCCTTTCAGCTTATGTAGGAAAACTATTACCTGGGCCCTTTGCAGAATTAATTCTGCCTGCCTTGATTTTCCTACAGCCATCTCAGTCTTGGTAGAAGGATTTTTTTTTCTCTTTTCATTTAAAAATAAGTGGAATGATTAGGTTCTTTTGAATAGCTTCTATAGGACTTTCAAGTGCTCACAACCAGAGTAGAACATCTCTCACCTAAAAAGCTGCCATAACTCTGCATTAACCCACACACATACCTTGGCCTGCTGGGTGTTTTATCCCAAGGAGTGATAGTGGTGGTCCTGAATGGAGTGAGTATTACTGGAGGGGTGAGTTATACAAAGATCGTTCCTCCTGCATTAAGAGCATCAAATGTTGTAGGCAATCTGTGCTGTCTATACACCAGAGAATTATTTTTTCCCCAGACCCTTGTATACCATGGAAGTTGAGATATCAGAAAATATGTGCACCTCCATACAGCACCAACAAGCTTTAGGTGGAATCTAACTATAAGCAGCTCTTAGTGAAAGATGTTAACTTTTTCCTCATGCAAGGGCTGAGGGACATTTTGCTTCTGTAGCACCTTAAACCCCTAGGCCGAGCCAGTGCCTAGCTTGGAGATGATGGAAAAACAGAAGAATATTGTTAAATTAATGGGCATGAAACTGCGCTGCCATGGTAGGTATTCCTCCCACCCTTCCTAGGAATGAGGCATTTGGATATCCTGGCTACCAGCAACCCCTGAAGCAAATGATCTCCTTCCTTTGCCAACCATCGCTGCAGTTCCCTTGCCTCAGCTGCAGCGAATTGAAACATTATCTGAAAGCCTCAGCTTTGCTGTTATCCTTCAGAAAGGAGTGAAATGACACAATAGTAACTAGGATGCTGTCACTTGAGTACGCAGTTTGCAACTTCAGCATGGTAGGAACTGAAATTCAGCATATAACTCTTTTGAAAATTCTCTCTCTTTTTTTTTTTAACAGTAAAATTGCACGTAAATCAGTAAGTTCCTCTCCTAAAGAGCAAACCTGGTATTTTGCCAGCTAATCAGCAGAGTTCACTGGAAATGTTCTAGCAAATGCTTTTGTTACAGCACAGTCCCTGTTCAAAGGCAACATTTTCATGGAAATCTACCAATCTACACAGCATTTCCTCATTGGGAATGTTTCAACTCAAACCTAAGACTCTCATGTCCGACAGGAGTGTTTTATTCACGGGCTCACAGTTCTTTATTCAAACGCACTCTCGTCCCTCCCTCTCCTGTCAAAGTGGCTGTAAAACTCCTTTGAAGAAACTTTTTCCTTTAGCACGGAACAAAAGAAACATAAATCTGTATGCTTTCATGAGAAGCCTTGTTCCCTAGCAAGTCCCTAAAAAAATAATATGTCTGTCTGCAGCTGTGTTATCTCCAACAGTGATCAGGACTGGATGCAAGTAAGTGACCTCTTGTGCCCATCAAAATCCTGAAGGGAGTAGTGGGATTCTCTTGATAGATAGCGTTCTGTCCTGTCTGTCCAACAAGGATCGAAATCCAATTTAACAGGTAAATTGCCTTAAAAGGGTGCTGAGCTATAGGTGAGAATTCCCTTTTGATGAACTGGAAACACATTAAGGCAACTGTGTACATGCAAAGATGTAAAAAGTCAGCCCTGGATATGTGCAGAAATTCCAGATTATATTAAGGATCGGAGGCATCATTATCGCAGATTCCTAAGTCATTTCAAGTAAGGTAACTACAATTTGCTTCACAGGGTCAGCATGCAACCTAATGTTATTGGGTAATACTCTACTGAGTTGTCAGAATTAGGAATTGTACAACCGTGCCCAGGAATTTTTTTGATTTCTGGTATCATGAAAAGCAAATGAACTATGAATTTTGCTCTTTTCTGTGTGCTAGCTTCAGTTTCAATAATCATGGGGTTACTGTAAATGTGAGACATTTTCCACTTCTGTAAGTCTCTGAATCAGGATCCATTATCTTTTCAAAACACATTCTGTGGTTCAAATGTCTTACAGACTTTAAGGCTCAGCAGTCCCTACTGTGCCTCTGGCAAAAAAGGCAATTGTGATATTCCCTTCTAACCTTAACGTCTATCTGCTTATGGATCTTTGAGGTGGAGGAGGAGTCCTGGCAATTTGAAAGCCCAAAGGCATAAAAATGACATTGTCTATGACCTTTGAGTAACTTCTTTTTTTTTTTTCCCCCCCCAGTTCTAAATTATAGATGCAGTTCTAGAGAGAGTTATCAATATATAGTTCTTCCCTTGAAATACAGCTGCAATAACAAACTGCATGTTAAATAAGCTTTGTTAATTTTATATCAGTGGAGAATCATTTGCCAAACAGGAATACAATGAGTATTTGATTTAGGCTGGATGTAGTCATCAACTCCATAACCAAGCACCAAAAACAAGTGTATTAAACTAGAAATATTGAAGTTTTTGCACAGAAAACGTGCCAGTTACTTTGCAATTCACTTTGGTCTGAATAATCTTTTAATAATAACTTTAATGTTAGGCTCTTAATCCATCCCCTTATCTTTGGCATTGAGACCGTCATACAACAGATAGCAAATCTCCATACTCAGTACAGGAGGTTAATTTTTTCCTTTTGTGAAAGGCTGCTCCAGTCAGTTTTAGGATGAAACTTCAGAAGCAGAGAGATGCTAGAAAAGTGTGTGCTATTTTTCTGCAGCTGTGCAGAACATAAAACGGGATGAGGGGACACCTGGACTCCTACAGCGTTTCCTAGACACTGCCACATCACTGGTGGAAGAATTGCTGGGCTGGACCATTCCCTATCTTGTCTCCACCAAAATGAAAACAGACATATTTGATCAGAAAGTTTTGGGTTCACCAGATAACACTGGTAAAACTTTCATGTTTGATTATTTGTGGGATTTGCCTCATAAAATTTTTGGAAGGTGTTGTTTATTTGCTTTCATGTGGCTTTTAGAAAATGATGACCCTCAACATCTGACATTTACTCAGTCTGTTGTTCAATCCACTTCTCTAGAAACCTTACACTAACCCATAGGATACCTCCATACCTCTTACAGACAAGCATATTTTTGTGGTCTTTATTCAGCTAGCTCTACATGTTGAACTGTAGGACTTGGCCTCCTGTGGTAAAGCAGAATCATCATGCCCTGCTTATTTTTTATTTCATGCAATTACTAAAATGTGTCATTTGCATAAAGTGCACCATGAAAGGAGTTTGCAGTAGCAGCTCCCACATATTTCACTATTAAATGTTTCAAGTATCCTCTATCTAAGAAAATGACTGTGAGCATGAACAGAAAGAGTCCTTCCTAGCAGCATTTATTGAAGAAGCATAATAATCTTTTCTTTCTTTTTTTTTTTTTTTTTTTTTTCCTCAGCCATGCATTCAGTCCTTCATTTTCTGGGAAAGATAGTGATGTCAATTCATTTACTACTGAGAAATTATGATTATTCAGTGAGCCGAGATGGGCCCCTTAAGCCGGCTGATTAGATAATCAACTCATAAGCAGGGAATTTGCATTGCTATCACTCACCAATAACAGTGGGTCAGTTGCTGTGTACCTGCATTAGCACTTCATTGAAAGGAAAAGTTCTGGTTGGGGGAAGAAAAGGTTTTTGAATAGGCTATACTTTTCTTGATAGCATGACAGTACCTGTCCTCCGTGGTCTGTGTGACGGAAAGGCAGAATAAAAGCCGGGCCCCAGGCTGGTTTGCTGCTCAGCTCTGATAATATGTGGCTGCTATGGGGAGTTTATTGCTCATAGACCACACTAGCAGCAAAAGATGGGCCCCAGGCTGTTCTCCAGCCCAGAGTGTGTGTAGGGCCATAAACAGCAGCCTGCGTCTCCCAATTTAGGGGATGCAAGTCTTAAGATGGAAGACAGTAAAGAAATCCTTATTATAGACCCACACTGCAGCAGCCCTTGGGAAGCAGCCCATGAGTATCTCCCAGATATCTGTTGAGGATGAGAGGAGAAGGCACAAGCTCTTTCTCATAGCAAACAAAGCTTATTTTTCTTCAAGTGTTTTATGTGGTTTCACTGTGGGGAATTACACCTTAAGGAGTCTTTCAGAAAAGAGATGACTTGTATAGTTCAGGGACTTGCATTATATACTGCTGAGAAATTATAAGTCAAACACTGAGTGCAGCAGTCTTCTGCTAGACCTTTTAGCTCTGAATGGTTTCTCATCAACACAATATGTATATCACGAGGAAGGTAAAGGAGTGAAAAAGTGGGGAAGATCAATTACTCTTAATTCATTCAGGGCATAAAATTAAAAGAATGGCTAATTTAATCTATCCATGGAAGAAAATCTTAGCCCTGTTGATAGTCCAGAGCATTTTGTCATTGAAGAGAAAAGCTATTGAATGCCAGGTAGTTTAAATATACATTCAAGCTGGTTTAGGCAAATAAAGCAATTATTTATCATTCATGTTCTTGGAATAAACATGCCAGTTAGCTCCCTGAAATATCTGTTGCTATTACACTTATACATAATTTATTGCTAAATTTGTTTACATGTGCTATGTTTGAAAATGAAGCAGCATGAGAGCAAAGAACATTATAGTTTGCCTGTTGTAGAAAGGAACAGAATCAGAGGAGTTTATTTATGCTCGCAGTATTAAAAGCAGTAGGTTAAATGCTACAAGTGAAGTGCCTTTACGGACTTACATAATACATACAACGCTCAGCAAAGCTCCTAACTAAACGTTGATCGGGATCTCCCATGTTAAGGACTAGTCTGTGCTCATTTACTCCACAGGAAGGAGTCTGTGGGTGGAAGGTGCTGCTTCTAAAATGTTTGTGTCCTTTCTCTCCCACAGCTGCCTTCTTGTGCAGATGGACTGAAACACTGGAGAGACAAATTCCCCTCCACATCGGCAAGTGAAGAGCTTTGCTGTTTGTGTCTGCTGAGAATTCATCCCTGTGGGTGCTGATTTTGCAACATGACACGGTTTTGCAAAGTGGCCATGTCAACTTGGCCATCCACCTCTGGCCCAAGAGGTAGACTTCAGCTCTGGCTCCAAAATTCCCATAGAGTAGCAAATGTTTTCATTGAAAACTGCTTTCATGTCTGTTTTTAGGTACTGCAACCAAATAATGTCAAAGTCTGCTGAGTTGTTCTGGCACTGCCGTGACAGAGAGGGAGAAATGCTTAGAGAGGCTCTTAGCCTTTTCTGTAAACTGAGCATGGGTGAAAATCAGTGATTCTGTTATGTGGTGATCAAATACAAACCCTTGCACCAGGGAAGGCACAGATAAGAGCATGGACAGAAAATTTAGAGAAAACAGTTGTCTTTCACTGAGGTCAATAAATTTCTCTTTCAGGCAGTGGAAATCAACTTGCAAAAAACCAAATCCCTTGAAACAAAATGTCTCCTTTGACAACTACAGACTAGTACACACTGCTTTCCACATATATCAAATTAAAGAAATAAGCATTGGGCAGAGATTTGGGAGATCCTGGGTTATAATCCTGGTTCTGCCACTGATGGCCAAACCAGGCTATTTTCCCATCTGTTTTCCCATCAGTGAAGTGGAGGCAGTACTTCTCTCTGAAGGGTGTTGTACTGTTTAATTAGGTAATGTCAGGACAGCGCTTTGGCCATATAAACACCATAAAAATGCTAAGTGCTTAATTCATCAAGCTCTGTGCTGCATGGCGAGGGGGTAGGATATCCCTTTAGTCTCATGTGTGAGAATCCGGCCCAAATTGCTGTACTGACGTCCCTGGATGAGTGTTCAGGCCCAGTTACTCAAACCCTGAAACACATCTGATTTCTCTGGCATGTTGATCCTCCTGCCCATCTGTCTGCATGGCCCGATGCCCTCTTGAAACATCCTCTGTCCTCTTTAGGAGCTCAGAAGTGCCCACAGGAGGACGAGGCATGTGTGCAAAGCCAACGGTGCTCCTCCTGCGAGGAGGTCGCTGGGCAGCGCGATGCGTCCTTTCCTCTCTGCGTGGGTTAGGGCGGGCTGCCTTTTTGTCACTTGTCCTGGGAGAAATATGTTCGTGTGACAACGTCTCCTGTCTGAGTGAGGAGCGGCACTGACTTGCATGCTGAGACCCCTTTTATTAGGCACAAAATCTGCACAGTTAGGGCCCACTGTTCTTTTTATAATTTGATCTGGTCTGATTTCTATTTTAGCGCGCAGCCAGGACAGCCTTTCCAATTGCGTTATTACAGTACTGCCCACGAACAGCAACCACTGCCTAAGCAGGAGGGATCAGGGTATCAGCCGAACCTTCCACTGACAAGTCTCAGAGCTCCTTTGGCTGAACTGACTTGAAGGATTGCCAGACAAAATTAAATGCGCCAAGTTTCACACTTATTGTGCAAAGTTGTTTCAAGCCCATCAGCGCAGGAAAATAATCCGCGCAGGCATGGCGTGGCTCTCTGTCTTCCTCCATCAGTCAGACGGCGTCGCGATCTTGAGATTGCTGCTGCCCTCAAGCTTGCTGGCAGTCTTTGTCTCCAGCAGCAAATACGGTCCCTGGTTCAGTGCCCGGAGATGAGGCAGCCAGGGGACATCATTGTGGTAATGACAGACTTGAGGGAAAACGTAGATGAAATAAACCCAGACATGGAGCCAAAGAGTTGCTTTCTCTGCAGTCCTTAACTTCCGAACCGACGCCAGCATGCGGCAATGCCAGCCTGCACCACTTGGCTGTTCCTGGTCCAACCGCTGCTTGTTTTCACGTTCCTCCTTCCCCCTGGCTCCAGGCAAGGCCAAAAGAAGGATGCCCAAGAGCCGGGAGGACAGACAGCCAGGCAGGCTTTGCAGCTGGACCAAGGAAGTGCTAGGAATCCTGGTAGAAATCAGGGGCTTCGTGTGATTTCTTTCTCCAATCAAAATGCTGGCGTATACCAACAGGTGAAACACTTGTAGTTCATCTACTGCTAATGGGAATCACCAGCACTGCAAAATCATGACAAGTAGCAGGAGACACTGCTGCCATTTAAATAATTGTCTCCTGCCACCCACAATCTCCAGCAATTGTTTTGGGAGTTCGGAGGACCTGGAATCGTATGGTTCATGCAAGTAAAAATTTGTCATTTTCAGGAAGGGAGCACCTCTACATCCAGGATTTGTGCAAAGAGAAGCCTAAAAACAGGAACCAAAATACTTTAACAAGCAATAGGGGAGAAGACAGTAAATAAACAAAAAACCCGTGGTTGTAGGAATAGCCTTCAGCCATTCCTGAATAGGTATTTGGCTCCCACAGCCAGTCTGTGCAGAGTTTAATGTAATTATCTGTGGAGAAAAACTCTGAGGCAGGAAACGCTGTCAGTCGTCTTTTACAGAGAAGGAAAATGAAGGCTGAAGTAATGCAGGAAGCCTGACAGGAGCTCGAACCTGGTTTTTCCAAGTTTAGGTGTAGTTCCCCTGGTTGTCACTACCCGTAAGAAATTCCTACGAGAGAAGCAAAGTCTGTAAAAGCCGTCTTTAAAAAACTGAGAGCTCTGAATATCTGGCAGATAAAAAACATCCGGCAGACTGAAAACCCCTTCCTGGCCAAACCGTTCTCTTTGGTCAGCCCATCCGCGTTCCTGCTGGGCTCAACTGTGGCTGCAGCGGCTATTCATCTGGGCTGCTGGAGCCAGCCGGGCAGGCACGCTGCTATTAAAAGCCCCAAAGGTGACAGTGAGGACCCGACGTGCTGGGGGCACTGGTGGTGTTAGCCTGGAGCAACGCTGCTGAAACCGCCCCACGAGCCCGTGTCCGCGTGGGAAGGAGAGCTGCGAAGCTCTCGCGCCTTCCTGCGCCTGCGGCGAGCAACGCCCGTGCTTTGTTTGCTGCGTCTGGGACTAAACCGGAGTGAAACGGGGCCTCATAATCTTTTGCAGCCCGAAGCTGATTTGTTCTAATTCTCTGTTGAGATAAGCAATAAAGTGTAGAAACCCAGTGGTTTAAAGCAGGCAAACCTACGTTTCACTGGCGCAGAATCATTATCCTGTCTGTCCATAAATTTTTGTACCAGTCTAAGCTGTTTAATTGGCAAAATATATATTATATAACGTGAACTTGAGCACCTAAATTTAATATTGGCTCAGCCTAATCTCAGGTGATATTAATCACTAATTAATACTTTTTTTGGCTTTTGTTCACGCAGAAAGAATCAGTACTCTAATTACCACTTGTTTGATAATGTGCCTTTATCTTTCCTTTAATGGAGCTGCCAGTTTATTTAGATACAAACATCTAAGGATTTTTACATTCCCAAGAGCAATTGCTCTCTTAAATACTTTCAGTGATACAGTTACTTTAAAGCAATAAGCAGTGCAAGAAGAGCTAGCATGAAATTACATTATATCTCCAGAGCTTTGTAGTTATATAAGAACTCCTGGCATATTCCATTAATTAATGAAATATGTTTACTGTAGGTTTCTGAAGTTATTAATTATTTTTAGTAGCCTAAAATTCTTCAGCTGTCCTGTTTGTGAATTATTTTTATTAATTCAAGCTGGAGAGGTATGGTATTTTATGCATTCATATCTTGACTGGAAGATGAGAAAAATATATAAGGGGGAGGAGATTCCTTCAGTCAGATGTCACTCCGTGTCTCTTCTGACCCTGCAATTATATAGATGTATAAATATATATTGGCAGTATCCAAAGAACGTGAGAACAAATTAACATTTTATGCCACAGATTTGCAACACTAAATCTAGCGATTTTCCAGTGTAAGCTTATTTTTAAAGCACTAATATTTTTAGCCTATATTCATTTCTGAGTGTCCCTATAACATAGAACATTGTACTAATTGGAAATTTTCAAATCTAAACGAAAAAGGACCCTCTACTTTTACTCTCTGGAACTGGAATAAGATGAGGTTTTACTTTTTATTCTAATTCTCTTCTTGTTTTTAAAAGACTGGGACTCTCTTTAGTCTCCTTTACCTTCCATGATTTCTTACAAGGCATAATTGCTGAATCTTTTTAGCTGCCTGCAAAATGAATCATAGATGTATGTAATTGATGTAAAAGACCTATAGTATTTAGTCATTTTACCACTCCCTTTCTCAGTGTGGGGAGGTCAGGTGCAAAAATACTTTACTTCATAGAGGTGTCTGAAAATCAATTCACTAACATTCATTAGGCACTCGTCATGAAAAGTGAGGATGGAGTGCAAAGGATTGCTGTTTTCTTTATTTTCATTCCTCAAACTAAATTGGATTAATCAAATTGGAAAGGATAAAATATTAGAGCTTGTTCTTGTCTCTTTACCTCCTCCCATTGGTTATAAATGTGTACACTGGGATGCTTCTTGCTGTCCGTTTTCTAGGCAGCAACAATATTTGAGACACGTTGCATTACTTTCTCATTTTGAAGCAGAAAATGGTATGGAGAGATCTTATTTTCTCACTTAGCTCCATCGGTGAGTAGCAAGGCGAGGGTGGGGGGACAACGACGACTATAAATTAGAGGCATTTCTTTTCTTCTTACTTTTCCTTTTTTCTACGAAAGACACAGTAGCTGGGGAAGATCATAATTCCTTAGTAATTTCCCACAGCCTTTCTCCCTCAGCCACACAGGTAAAGCCTATGTCCCTGCTCTCCTTGCCCTTTGCTGTGCAGAAAAGTCAGCAATGCCATTTCCCCCTGCTTTGGTGCAGCTGTTTGGCAGCGCAGCTCTGCTGCTGCCTGCAACCCATGGATTTTCCCCTCCTGCTTCACCTCGAAGGGTGGCATCACTTAGGCTGACGTGCATCTCCTCGCTCTCACGCCACTGTGCAATCCTTGTTCTCGGTGCTTCCTTTGGGTGCAGAAGATGATGGCACCAGCAGCTGGAAATGGGCTCACTCTTTAATAGATTTAAGGATGCCCGAAGAAGGCTGTGTCTAAAATGAGATCTGAATTGAATTTTTACGATTTGACCCATCTCCACTCGAAAGAACCCATTCACAGCATGTGAGAGGTTTCTCTCTCCACTAGCATTAGGTCCTGTGTCGTTTCTTTTTATAAACCGTATTTTTAGCAGCTGTCTCAAATAATTTCCATCTAGCATTTCAGTTTTGTGAAGGAGTTTTTTCCATAGCAATTTTTTCATTAAAATATGATGAAATAGGTGCAACATTGTAGATAGGTTTTAATCATTTTTTTCTTCATTTCTGTCAAAGATTTGCATAGAAGAGTACTACCATTTTCCAGCCAATTTTGTTTTCAGCAAGCCCTTTAACTGATGAGAAGACGGTGGCATGGGAAGGCCTACAAAGAACATATGAAGCACTGCATGTGCCTCGAGAATCTCTGAAACTCCAGGGTACATGAAGACAGTCAAGTGTCTTCAGAGGGGCCCCTCAGGACTCCTTGGTGTAGTACCCGAAGGCAGCAGATAGGCTATATTCATCTAGAAGATAAAGTTGCACAACCAAATGTACCTTTAGTCCTGGGATATGTAGAGCTAGGATTTTTTTCTTCCAGTATCATATTAAAAATCATTACGTTTAGTTTTTGCTAGAGGCTTACAGCTTTGTCAGCACTTCCCTAACAGCTTTCTCTACCCTTCTGAAATACATAGGAGAAAAAATAACTGAAAACTTATTTCTTGCATTCTCCCTCTAAGAATGCTTCCTCAAGAGACTTTTCCTAACATTTATTTTCTTGTCTCCAGCCTGGTAACTAAGGAGAGAACTGCCTGCACTGGCTAGCTCTGGCTTCAGAGCTCTTTGGGTTTGTGCTTCCATTTCCATTTCTCTATCTCATGCTCTTGCTTGCTCTATCTGTCACATCCTGTCAGTCACAAGCCTCCACAGAGAGAGCTGAATGACTCCTTTCTGAACGCTACTGACTTTCACTGAATCTGTGGCTTTTGCACTCAGAGCAGCAAACTTATTTCCACAGAGGTCCAGAAGTTCTGTATTTTTAAAACGTTTGGTTCCCCCCCTTCTCTTCTCCTTTTACCCTCTCACAGCAGGCATCAAACACTGTAAGATGGTCAGCAGGAGGGATGAGTTGGTGTAAGTAAAAAGAAAAAACTAACAACCCAAATCTTCCTCTTTCTGGGACTAAATCACTTTGAAGGTGCACAAAAACAATACTTGCTCGTGCTGAGTTTTTTCATCTTCACATGCTCTTTGTGTTTCACAGGGTCCTGATTTGCTCTAAGAATCAAACTTGTCCCATTGGAGTCAGGTTTATGCTTTGGTTCATGACTAAACTGGGATGGAGAAGTTTTGAAGAGCTGAGTAAGAGCCATAACTGCAGGCAGCCACAATGGAATGAGGTAAATTTAGCAGATCTTGTTCCCTGGAAAAAAACAAAAAAACAAAACAAAAAAAAAACCCAAAATTTTCTGCCCACAACAAGTCATGAATTATACTGATTTCCATAGCACATTTGAAATCCATTAGTGAAGTCAGAAGAGATTAAATTGTATTTCCCACCCATTCCCAAGAAATTGGCAAGACAAAACCAAATTTGTATATTATCTTTTGGAAATGAAGAATTTCTTCTTTTAAGATGTTTTCCTATAACCTTGAAATACAAAGTCTTCCAAACCATTAGGAAAATATTTTATTTCAAAGTTCTTTCAATAAAAAATTCATCTGAATATCTGAAATTCTGGTGATAAAGTATCTTGCTGCTAGAAAAACTTGTTCATCTGAAAAAAACAGAGCAACTATAGAAGACATCAGAATTTAATAGTTTGATCAATACACTCCTAAGGCCAAAGGAAGGCTGGCACAGTCATTAAAATTCACAATGTACAGTGAAAGTTGAAGAAATTCATGCTGTGATTACTTTGTATCAAGCCTCTACCACCTGGCTAACATAGGGCATATTTAAAGAAAAACTCCCCACTTGGATTTAGAGCTCTACCAATTCAAACAAACTTTTTTTAATCTAAAGACTTCCAGTAATGAAGAATTCAGCAGGAAAGTTGTACCATTGTCTCGCTTCTGGTTCTAGAAAGTCACAAATATCTAGTGAACTGATCAGGCTTTAGTTTTGAGTTAGGATCTCATGCTGCTAAACCAGGGATGCCTGCTCTCAAAACTTCCATCTCCCTCAGAGGGGAGAGAAGCTGTGGTCCAGGTTCCTTCTTCTTATTCATAAATGAAAAGATTATGCTCTGTAAGTCATTCAGTGCAAGGCAGATTTTTCAAGAACTCAGATATTTATTAATTTTTTTTTATTATTCTCTTGAACAGCTTCCTAGTTCACCAACATGCACTTTAAGGTATGGACAGCAGGAGACTGTTCCAGCAATGGGCTTGCTACGCAGTATCAAGCCTTTCCCATTAAATGGATCTGAAACAACCGGGAAAGGGAAACATAAGCCAGGAGCCAGGCCAGCATCATCTGCAGCTCAGATCACGCACAATCCCATTTCCTTCCACAAGGCTGTGTCCCCCGATGTTGTTGATCAGCCCCTTTGGTGAGCTAGCGCATAGCGGTGAAGGGACATGGACCTAGGCAGCATTGCTGTTCGGGTGCTCAGGATGTATATTACCTGGGAGGTGCATCCCAGATGAGACCACTGCAAATGCCTTCTTCAGCAGCGTTGTGGTGCTCCAGGGCCTTCCCCCTGCACGACCTTCTGTGACATGATTTCATGTAGTGAGTCTTACGTGCTGGGAGAGTAGAAACTCAGGATGTTGTTGATGCCATATACACTAGCAATGCCACCTCCCTCCTCTGAGCTGCTTCTCAGCTCCAGCTACCCAAGCGTCCCCTGCTCCCTGGAAAGCATTGCACTGGGAGATCAAACTGCCACCTGCCACGGCCCTTCAGCAAATTATCATAATGTGATCATCTGACATGTTTTGAAACACTGTCTATTCCTCTTCCTAATGTAGACAAAGCCTGTCACAGAGTTCAAGTCAGCTTCCTTCAGGGAACGAGGTCTGCAGGAGAAATTGTCAGCATGAATGTAAGACTGGAACCAAACTAACATTAATCCTCCCCAGTTTCCTTCACTGTTGTGTATCTCCAGCATTTTTCTCTATCGGCTGTTCTATCTTGTTGCTTTTTGCAGCGGCATTTTCTAATTCTGAAAAAATAGACTGGACTAAGTGTGGGTGTGGCCTTTAGAAATGGGGGCTCATAAGTCCCACACATTGAACTTTTTTGTCTGTGTAATGCATGTTGCATCCTGTTACAGAAACAAAGGACAGACGTTCCCTTTTATCTGCGCTGCAGAGCCGGAACACCACTGCTCATTGTGCTGAGCATCGTCAGCGGTGGTCTCCTGCCAATTCTCCTCCTTCAGATTCATATTCATTTGTTAGGTCTAATTACATTCAAGCTCCTCTGCCTTTGACTGATAGCACACTTTTTGTGTGTAACATTTTGGGATTGTGCAGAAATGACTTACACTGACAGATTGCTTTTGTACTTGCTGGCTACTGTCCATTTCATTTTTATTGTATGTCTCATTGTGTACTTCAGAGAGTTTGCTAAAGGTTTACAACATTCCCGATTTACAGTGGGATTTAAGTGCTCTGGGGATGGGGGGAAAAGCCCCGTCTCTTCCATCAGGTTATCCAACAGTGGTGTCAAAGGGGCTGTGGACCCTATAGTAGACAAGAATACTGTAAAAAATAATATAATTCTTTCCTGATTTGAAGTACTCTCCTTCTTTTCCTAGGAGTTATTGGCTTGATATGAAGGAGAGATCTTGCTGAAAGGAATTATGAATTGCAATGAGAAGATGATTTGTCTCCAGTCTTGTTTTGTCTTCAGTGTTATAGTATTTCCATATGCAAAATACTTGGTCTGCAAGTACATAAATAGCAAAGAAAGGGCTTGCTTCTGCCATGGGATTAAAGTGACCAGATGTTGCCTGCTCTCCAGTATTCCACAAGTCCTGTCTAAGAGGACTATATATTGGGCAGGAACGAGGAAATTGGGCATGACAACCCCACCTGAAAATCAAGTTGGATTCCTTCCATGTCACTAACACTCTGCAGATTTGGTTAATGGCTTTGTTGTGACACTTCTGCCTTGATTACCTTGAAAATCTGATTATGGTTAAGACAGCCTAGGAATCCTTCGGCATTGCTAGCAGGGTTCAGAAATAGCACTGACCAAAGTGGTTTACTGAAGTCAACAGATTTGACTCTGGTCCTGAAAAGAGGCTTGGTTCTCTTTGAACTACATCTAAATAAAATCAGGACAGTGGACAAGGGAATCCAACCTGATTGCTTAAGAAGATTTTTCTTTTATTTAATCACTTACTAAGTGAGCCCCACCTTGAATAGATTGCTGTGGAATGTAACTCTGAGATACCAAGGTGGAAGGGAATTTCTTCAAGCCCCTTGCAAGAAAGATAATATCTCTTTGTAAAATTGAGGTCCAGGAGTCAAGCACTGCATGCAACTCCATTTCCTCAGTACCAGGAAGCCAATGAGAAACTGTGGGAATTGGGAAAGGATTGATGAAATCATTTGGCAGAGCTGAAAGTAGGAGGAAACTGTTTTTTTCAGGAAGGGAGCATGTGTTTGCATTTCAGTTGCTCCAGTTTTCAGCCTGACATCTCAGTTTAATTTGCTGATGAATGTGTGAGTTTGTGTTAAGACACTAGACTGCAAACTGAACAGCTGAACCACAGGCATAAATTCCCTTCTGCTGACTCTATTGCAGTACTGGTAACCTCCAACATGGGGTAGGGCATTAAACTCTTATACTCTTCTTGCAAGATTCACAAGAATCTGTGTTTGCAAGTTAAAAACCCTGCAGAATATCCACATTGTCCTTCCTGCTGTGAGACAAAAACAAAGTGTTGCTGGGCATTGTCACCAGCTGGCCATAGGCCTTGCCCTGAAAGCGTTTGCAGTCTTGGAGAAAAGGAGGAAAAGAATAACTTTTTTTTTTTTCAAAAATTGTTGCATTATTATGGTCATCATTTTGATGAGGACAGACCTTTGCCGATAAGGTAAAGCAGAGGTGCAGTCTGATATACGTCAAATACAAAACATGACACCCCTTTCTAGGGATGGCCATTTACCATAACTGCATAACTGTATGGTTAGAGCAGTGTGAGTGTCCTGTCTTCCCAGAAAAGCATTAATACAATGGTGGAAGTGGTATTAGTCAAGATGTTATATCAAGATATTTGCTGAGACCAAGAGTACACAATATTGTATGTATGTCCACAATATTTGTCTGCCGTACTTTGCATTGGGTAATCAGGTAAAAAAACATTATCCTGGAATTGCCAACCAGAGCAGACGTGTGCACTAGCAGGCATTGCATGCTGCATTTCTTCATTAAACAGGATAACCGCACTTCATATCCTACTGAGGGAACACACTTCGGCTTCATCTCTTTTTTTCCAGCTGATGAAGGAGTTTGAGGGAAAGGTGACTGTTCCTGAAAGGATGGACTTATTCCCCTGGCAGGTTTGGTACCAGATGAAGCCCCATTTGTATTCTTGAGTTTGGATCAGCCTTGAAATTTCTCATTTACGGAATACTATTTCATCCAGGCAGTCTTGTCTTTATGAGCCCGGGCATCAATATGAAGGATTTTAAGGCATTAAACTTTAAAGATGAAACTATTTAAGTTTTCAAGGTTTCAAATCCTACTCTTATATCAGTTAGAAAGGCATTAGGTATTGTTTTATGGAGATTCTTCTCTGAAAGAACTGTCACTGGTACTAGTTGGTCCCTCAGAGGCCACCAGTGTCTGCTCATTCATTTTGTTCATAAGCATTAAATGCACGGTTGACTTTGAAGCAAGAATCTTACACTAACAGACACAATCAGTTCTTGCCCATGATAATGTCAGCTTGACTGTAAAACTCCTTGATTTATAAACATCTCTGCTGTGAAGCTAAATTAAATAAATAGCACACTCAGTGCCTGCTGCCCATACTGTAAATAAAGGAGAATATAATCACCATGATAACAAAACACTTCTCCTGCCCAAATGCCATGTTCTCCACTAATTTATTTTTGCACCTCTTGTGACTTGCCCATCAAGAACGAGTTGACTCCAGAAAATTCAGAAAAATTCTGTGAAGGCTTTTTTCAGGATTGAATGTCTTCATAGAGACCTATAATTGCTAACAGGGACCCATACTGAGATGAGCTTATCTAAGAGGTGGCTGGAAAAAAAACGGGACTGATATTTGTTATGGACACTTGTTTGTGCCCTCGAAAACACAGGTTAAGTTTCTGATTCTGCCATAGATTTCCCAATAGAGCAGCATTTAAAACTAAACTCTCTGCCTTCCAGGAGAGTGTTCAGTACTGGGATATTGATTCTTTTCCTCTTCTTTTTTGGTCTAAGAATTATTTATGTATTTTATAGCAAGTGGAACAATTTCTAACGCTTTAGTATTCACAAGTGAAAGAGACAGGATGGGCTAATAGCTGGTTCACTCTCCTGGGAGGAAGGAAAACTTCATTCTAGAAGCCATACTTCTACAAAGAACAACAACTTTGAATAAACAAGACCAAGCACCCATCCAGGATAATTCTTTAGCCTAAGTGTACTGGGAAATGCCTGGCCTTCATTCGAAGTGACAATGTGAGGCTTTTGCTCCCACAGCACTGTGAACAGGCAAAGAAATGGCAGACTTGTTACCAGCTCATGAACGTATTGTTTGCCCAGAAGAAAATCAATCAATAATGGCAAAAATGTCATTCTGGCTGAACGCTGCCTTATTCTTATCTGTTTTGCGAAGTCCTACAGCTAAAGACTGTAAACAGACATATGGAGAGAGAGGAGGTGGAAAATGACACTATAATCTTGGATCCTGGTATACATGTAGTTGACTTTGGGAAACTGAGACAGTGGAGGAGACGGTCATAAAGTGCCACCACATTCCTTCAGCTGGCCAGTGCTTTTTGCTCAAGGTTTCCAAGGAGCTGTAATCACACTACATCTATTCCCAGCCTGTTTTAATATTAAATGAAGACAAGTTACCAAAGCAAAGCCTGCTGTTGAAAGCAAGAAAATGCAATCAAAGAAAGGCAACCAGGGGAGTGGGAAAAGCCTCTGTGCTCATTTTGCTCATGGCTATGCTGGTAGCAACACCTCATATACAGCACTGAAGTCATACAGGAGCAAAAACAGTGCTGCTGGAGAGGAGAATCAGGTCCTGCAATTTAGACACAAAAGGAATAAAAAAGGTATCAGGAGAGGAAATCTACAAATAAAAATTGCCTACCTTAGAAGATGCATCTCTAAAACAATTGACCAATTGCTTTATATCCCCTTGCAAAAGAATGAGTGTTGTCAGTTCAGATTTAAAGAAATAAATACGATACAAGCAATATTTACTTTGACAAATTGAAAGTTACAAGCGTCGAGGGTCTTCCTTCTGAGCCGTGTTTTTGCAAACCTTGTTTCTTTTTAAGGTTCAACAAAGCATTGACACAGAATTGAAGTGGAAGCCATGAAATCCCGGGTGAATGGCCAGCTAGTTAGACTCAAATCAGCTCTACCGACCTTCTCTTCAGCTCCCAGTAAAGAAGGAATCTGAAAAGATAAGCATTTCATTAACAGCATTTTTATTTTCATAACAATAACTCTTGGCTTCCTCATTTTTTTCTGTGCTGAGGTGGTAAGGAAGTCTGAGGAATGCATACATTTGAAGCTGTCCCCAAATTGAATTTTTTTCCTGTCATTTTCACTTTCATCAAAATGAAAACAAAGCATTCCTTAGAGCTTGAAACATTTACACTTAAGATGAAAGAATTTGACTTAGAAATGTCATGTTAGTGTCTAGTGCAGCTATTAACTGTCTCTTAAGTCCTCTGTGGAATGCATCATGCCCGAGCTATGTCAATAGTGCCCCATTTCCAAGCCTAAGAAAATACCAATGGAAATGAGACATTTCAATATTAGAATCTGCTTCACATGCTTTAACTTTTCAGCATTAATAAAAAAGGAGTCAAACCCCAAAATATTTCTTCCAGTAAATTCTAAATGTCTTTTTCTGTGCTCCTTGGGAACCGAAGCTCGGAGAGTTCATGCTTTTATTCTGCTTTATCAGCTAGGTTCTGGCTCTTCTTCCATGTATCTGAAAGCAAAGTATGGCCTTTATGTTTATGTTGAAAGAGATTTTCCTGATGCATGAATTTCTGGTTTTACAGTATTTCTTCTGCCTCAGGATCTAATAAAGGCTTTCCAATGTTCTCCATACAAAAATGTTAAGCCAGAGTAGCTTGATAGATAGGATACTGTATTAGGTTATAAAGGGTGTTGGTTCAAATTCCTGCTCAGCATAACCCAGACTTTGGGCTTTAACTTTGGAATCATATCTCTTAAAGCCGTAGCTATTAACTTGCAGGCTGCTTTAAACATAATGCATTTTCTTTGAGGGAGAAGAGCAGCATTTCTTTAGGAAATTTGCAGCTAACTGTACCCATATTATGTTGGTTATGGCTCCTTTCTGTTTTACTGTGCAAGTCTGTTGTTATGCCGAATGATAAATAATGTGACACAAACTGGACTTGATCCTGTCTTCACATAGTTATAAGCCAAGAGTATAAACTTCAAAGACCCTTTTCCTTCTGCTTCCCCTTTACTGCAGCACATAGTAACTTTAGATCTAGATCATGAAACATAATGTCCAAAGGGATTAGGTATTTAAATCATTTTCTGGACCTAGTTTTCAGTGCAAGTATCACCTTCAAATTTTGATGTGTCCACCCTCTCCTTATTATTCTGTGATTTCAGCCAGTAACGTAGGACACAGAGTTAGGCATCTCACCCATCTTCCTCCTGCCTGATCTGTATTAAGTGAGGAGGAAAGAAGTCCCACCTGTGCTTATTTCTGAAAACCAAGCTGTCTGCATAGACCCTAAGAGAGCAGAAAGCCCAAGGGCAGAGTCCAGCTCATATCTGCTATTCGGTAGCTTTTGTTTTCCTTGGGTGACTCTTATGTTCCTGAATCTTTTATCCTTTCCTTAGACAAGAAGGAGAAGAGTTTGCAGAAAGAAAGAGTATTTTAATCTGCTGGCAGTAAACCTCTTCAGTCAAGGTAATTATAACAGTTGCATCAACCTGGGGAGAAAGGCAAACAAACATGAAAGGGAAGAACATGCAGCCAAGATAAAAAAGCAGCGACCAGGAGATGAACTTGTCTTCAGTTTGTCACTCATGTGCTTTGATTTGCCATCCTTCTGAGGCATTTTAAGCTTTTAAGGCAGCTGTGCTCTTCCATTCTGACAGCCCTGCTAATTCTGCCAACTTTGTGATGTCTGTTTGAAAATTTGATACCAAGCTAAGCAGATATGAGCACCCACAATTTCTTTTAAAAAGATCTGGAGTTGCTATTTCAGATGTGTAACACATATACACATACAGTCATGTTTATTTGCTTTTAATATAGCTTATATACTTAAACACACACATGTGCGTGCACACATACAGGTTTAATTTCTCCAGAGATAGTAAATCTACAAATTTAAGGCTGCTCTTTGCCCAGGGTACAGAGAAAAGAGAAGACACTTTGTCTTGGGAAAAAAGAGAAGACATTCATGATGTAGAAAGTGAAAAAACAGTTGTTTGTTTCTAAGAACCTGGGCCACAATGTTATTTTCGAAACACAAAATGTATCAAAACAAACCAAAATCTTGTCAGCTCTGCTGTGGCAATGTTATCCCTACCAAAACAAAACATTACAAATCATTTGTATCTCAGTAGCAATTGTGGTGTACAGCCCAGTGGAGGCAACAACATAGTTGGTTTACCTTCATGTATTGAATCAAAGGAATCCTCCTGATAGGTAAGAAAAGCATAATTTTTATGTCAGTTGGCTAAATTTGGCCTTGTCAACACTAGGGCTGTATGTTAGGGTAACTATCAACATAAAAGTGTCATAAAACCGTAGCTATAGTCAGTGGGAGTAAATGCAGATAGCAGGTACTACCTTGTCTTCTGGTATCTTCTTATAGCTGAATCAATAATTCTGGTGAAGTAGCACAAGGCTCTTGTCTTAGACTGACCACATTAGACTGGTTCTCTTACTGTTTAGTCCATTTTAGGTCAATAAATTCAATAAGACTATGCCCCCGTGTTGTATGGACACAAATCTTATCTTGCCATTACAGTTTTATTAAAGCAAAGGGTGAGAAAGGATGACAGTGACTCCAGAAGCATCCAGAGAGTCACCAACTGGAGAGCCAGCAAGGAGATCAAGCTTCTGGAGTGGGGTTTGTCTGACAGCTTTATCTATCCGTGAAGTAGATGATGATATCTGAAATAATCGTGCTGGGCTAACTTCATAGTCAAGGAGGATTTAGTCAATATAGTTGTTGGAGTTTTGGCTTCCTTTGTCCACAGGTGTTTGGTAAGTACATTTCCTCCTTGACTCTACTGACTGTGGTGACCATCTCTCTATGGAGAAGAAAGGGAGCTCAGATAACTAGCTCAGTTGTAGACACACACTCTTGGTCAGATGAAGCCCACCTTTGTTTTGCTGATCTTATAAGACGCGTGAAACACCCCTTCTACCTCTTTCTGCTGGAAGCTCATCTACTCCATGCCTTGACAGGCCATATTCATTCACACTCAAGAAACCTAGCAGGTATACAGGCATCTGCTGTGCTTGTATCTGCAAGATTGTTACCCCGTAATTATGATTAAATGGGGTATGTGTGCAGCAGCAGTGACTGGAGACCCCTGCTACCACAATGAGGATGGGAGCAGGGGAGCCAGCTACTCTTCATCACACTCTTCACTCACACCATGTTGTGTCCCTCCTCCTGTTTCTAAGTGCTTGCCCAGCTAGTATGGTGAGCACTGGTCCTTTTAAAGGGAAAAGACTTCTTCCCTTGTAGAGTTGTATGGGGTAGGTTGGGTGTTCTCCAGCATAAATGCTTCTAGATGAAAGAGGATTGAAATCTATTTGGCAAGAGTGGAGGAAAGATTATTCATGCTTCTGCTATCTGGATACAGTTATCTCTTCCTCTATTGTAGGAAAAAATGGCCTGTGCTGTAAATTTTGTTCACAAACTTGTACTAAAATTCAGATTCTTCCTGCAAAAATGTGCACCAAATTCACCAAATTAATGGAAAATGGAATGATAGATTTAATGAATACATTGGGCTAAAAGAAACAGTATAGCAACATTCAATTAATATCTGTTATGCTTCAGAGTCAGCACAATTCTTTTTTTTTTTTTTTTTTTTTTTTTTTTTTTTTTTTCTGTGAGAAGATAACACATTTTTACCATAACTTATTTTGGGATTCCTATATCAGTACCAAGCAGCAGAGAAAGTATCTGCTGAAAGAAAGCTCAGCACTATGCAAAGAGTGATAAACTTCTCAGAAGGTGTTTACAAATGCATTCAGGGAAACAGAATTTTAATGAATTGTGCCACATAATCTTGCAGTTAATGAGCTGTAAAAGCCTTTGTCAATTATAGTGACTAGGAACTAACTCTTTTGGTTTCCAGATCAATAATGGGACTCTTCTTCTGCACATTTGTATTTTTTAGGGGGAAATTAGGATCTAAGAAAAATAAAATGTGTCTTCCTCATATTAGGCATCTCAGAAAAGTCCCTCGTTATTATAACAGAGCTATCTATATTCTTATTATTTGTAAAATCATCTCTCAGCTGCATTAAAAGAAGTAAGCTTTCTGAGATCAAATGGCACTAGTGGTGTAAAATGCCAGTGGCAAAAACAGAAGAGATTAAATGACTTCAATAATAACTAGCGACTTTTTCCCAGAGTTATATTGAGTTCAGCTATTGTGCACAACCTTTTAGAAAACAAAAATTATCCTGCTCTGCCTTTGCTATCCACAGTAATTGCTCTGCTGTTAGAAAGTGGACATCTTAAAAGACTCTGAAAGACTGGTCCAGCTATTTATGTCTTCTTCTAAGTGAAGGTACTGTCCGTACACATTGTTTTTTCTTCGTGAGGTCACTATTCCTGTCTAGGAGCATAACATTATATCAAATCAGAACTGCCATAGTTCCCAGGGACAGTTAAATATTGCAACCAAACAGTTCCTGTGATTTTCTATCCCCCTAGTAAAATACTCACTTAAGAAACAAAGATTTAGCTCAATATCTTAATGTCTACAAAATCTAAAGAATGCATTTATCAAAGAAAAATACAGAGACAGTTTTATTGCCTGTAATCTACAATTTATTATGTGACTTTTTCCCAGTATGATTCCATTTTTCCTTCTCTTAAGAAGAATTTTTTCTCTTACTCTTGCCTCAGTGTGGAGGATCCATTAACAGAGGACCACATAAAAAGTAATTTCAAGGAAAAGCCTTATAAAATGTGAAAAATTAAAGCTGTGCTCAGATCCCCATTAAGAAAAGAAATTGCCTTGAGGCATCCACTAAATATGTGAAATCCATTTCTGCTGAAAGACTTCAGAGTTTATTCCTCTCTCACAAATGCAATTTCACAGCATAAGTTGAACGTTTAAACAAAGCGAAGCAGGATCTTTTCCCAGTTAGCGCCTGTTTTCCTTGATTGCTGTTAGGTCACCAAGTGCAAATTTACATGAGAATCTGAGATTATATAAATCTGAGCCAGGAGGCTTTGGGGGCATTTCTGCTTGAGATGTGTGTAAGCCAGGAAATGCTCTCAACATAGAGGGTTTTACTGTTGTTTTTATTGGTATTTATTTTGCTTGGCATTATACATAAAGCTAGAGAAGACTGAGAGCTCCACATCTTACGTTAAGTGGTTAGTTTAAGCTCCCCCGATGACCCAGCTCCCTCTGCCCCCCTCTTTCTGGTGCTGGCACCTCACACATTTCTAGTGCCGTGCTCTGGTTCATCTCCAGCTCCTCAACACCAAATGCAAGGCGAAAGGAGCCAGAGAAAAGACAGAGAGCCACCAAGGAGGATGTCTCCTCCCTACTGAAATCCAACACCACTGGCCTATTTCCCAGCCCCCACAGGAAGGTGAAGCCACCATGTGCTGGGGGGACTCTGCCCACCCCTCCGAGGGGCAGAAGGAGGCCAGGCTCCCTTGGCCCTTCATTCCTGGCAGCGGAGAGGGGCTGCAATGCTAGGTGCCTGCACTGAAACATCTCAGAAGAAACCCTGCTCTCTCCATGAACCATGTTGCCGCACGCTGGTGCAGGCATCTCGTATTGAAACCTTGCTGATCCCAGCATGGGCCAGTGAATTGAACTCTTTTAAACAGACACAAAACAGCACTGTGGTGACAACCCCATGTTAGCTTAAGATCATCTGTGTTTACTGTGTTTTCTACTTTGGCTCCATAAAGCTCTCCAGCTTTGGATGGGAGTATAGGTGGGAGATCACAGTTTTTTCCTCATCTCTCTCTCCTCTCTTGGGGTAGGAAGACCTCTGTTCCCACCCCAGAAGCAAGCAGTCAGCTAGCCAGTAGCTGAGAAGGCATCTCCTTGCCCAGCATGATGTTGCACACCTGCCCATGCTAGCTCTTTCGAGACAACAGACCCCATCCCATGATAGCTAGCAGCGCTGGTTTCGTCTTTCTTCTCCGTCAACAGGCTGAGAGATTCTTCTAAGGCTGTAAAAGACTTAACTCAGGAGAACTAGCATGCTGACAGGCTGTCTGCAAGGGCTCCGGCAGCAGTGAGCAGGCATTTGATTGTACTAAACAGCCAGAGAGGAAAATGTATTTTTTTCTCAATCACGTTTTCTTGCTTAGTCACCATTTCAAGGCAATATCTGGAGAGGAAGAGAAATAGTGTTATTGGGAAGACTCTACTGGTGAATGTAACAAGCAAAAAGACTGTAAGCATGATGTAAATTCAAAAGGTTTCTAATGCAGCTAAGATACACGAAAAAGTCCTCTACCTCTGGCACAGTTATGATTGGTTGCTGTTTCTCAAGTGGAAATATAAGGTAAAATTTAACCTCTTTGGCATGAAGCCTATCCTTCAGGAGCTTTATGCCAGCCCCCAAGAACTAATAGAGATGTAAACTGTTAAATTGCTCCAGGGTCTAAGATCATCATTGCTCCCTCCTACCATCCTGCTTCTAATTTAAACATCCAGAAGAGACACTTCATTTTATATTTAAAAGGAAATTAGAGGGAAAAAAACCTTTCCAGATCAAAAGTTATTCTTAAAAAAAAGGTCAATTCTGGTGTGAAGACTGCTTTGCAGCACCACCAATTCAAACCACTGAGTGTAAACAAATTATCAGTTCTAACTCCTTTGCAGAATACTACTTGGCTAATACTTTTCCTTTTCACAGCTTCTGAAAAGTTAATTGTAATGCGGCTTTTTCTATACAATTTTTCAACTTGCTAAAAATACTGGATTTTGTCTGACAGTCCCTAAGTTTCTGAATTTTGTATCCCTTTCTTGGGTATGGATATTTTATAATGTCTGTGAAAATGAAGAAACATTCATACACTTTAACTGCCTGCTGAACATCTAGTTTTCTTTCAAGCTGTTTCTCACTTCTTTCATCCCTCTATTTTACAGAAAAAGCCTGTAATTCAGTTATGTACCTTTTTTATTATAAGAAAAATTTTACGCTCTTGATAACACTTCTCAAAATTTGGTACAGCTCTGTAAAATTACTATGGATTTATACCAGCATAACTGAGTTCTGGTTCCACAGGGGAAAAGGTTACTACTTGGTCCATTTTTTGGTAAGACGAGTAAATATACTTGTTGGGTTATAAAACATCATCATCATCATTGTTGTTGTTATTATTATTATTATTATACAACTTACATGCCATTAATGGAAGGTACATTTTAATTAAGCCAAAGTAAAATATATCTGAGATAGGCTTTCATTTTGACATCAGTTACAGATGAGCAATCCTATCAAAGGATATTGAATTCCATTGATGCTACAGCGCAGAGGTTCATCCCCTGTAATTACAGTTTAGAAATGATGTTTGTTGAAAAAATCTAAAATTAGAGCAGGCACAAGACTTCAAACTTTAGTTCAGCTTGAGCAGACCAGTCGAATGGTGTTTAAAGTAGTAATCTAAGACCTGAGATTTCCAGGTTCAAGTCTTTTATTTCCTCATGGATTTCCTCTATGTGATCTTCAATGAATCATTTAACTTCATGCTTTTTGAGGTGTTACAGAATTTAACAGCTATTGTTTTCAGGGGAATTTAAGAGCCTGGAGACCTGAGATAGTCTTCCTAAGCCTCAGTTACCCTTCTGAGAAAGGAAAGAATTGTAGGGATAAGAGTCAGATCTGCTCAGGTATTACAGTGGTGAAAGCTGATACACATCTTACAGAAAATCTGCTCTCATTTTACTGAAGTCCACCAGTAAACCTTCCTATATAAAGATGAGCAATTTAATATTTGACCTACCTTTTTAAGACTTTGATGGTTTCCTGAAATGTGATTTTATTTATTGTTTTCTATTCTGTCTTTTGATGAAGTAACTGAAAGCAGCAAAATGCCTTATTTTTTGACCAAATTTCTTTCTTCTACTGTGAAAATTTTAATGGTTGAGATGGACTCTTACTTGTGACCCTGGATCTGGAAAGATTATTTGGCAGTGTTCAGTGGCAATGGTGACTCTTCTTCATGGCCTTAAGTATTCCTTTCCCCACACCCTTCTCCCTTCACTGCCTCATCATGCTCTTCTCTCTCAGGCTTTTTATAACTCTAGTACAGTCTCTGTTTTGCAATTTTGCCTCATTTCCTCTTCCCACCACCTTGACTCTGACTTTGCCAGCTCCTGTGCTGGAGCTGGTAACAAGGAATTTTAGACCACCATAGATGATCCAATTGCTGCAAATGAATGAAGCTGGCCAATAATTTTGCTGATAGTCTGAAGAAAATCCCTTTTTAAGAGGCTTCAATAATTTTTAGCACAGAATAGAATAAAAATGTGCTGCAGTAGTATCTCCTGCATATTAAGGACAGTTTCCGAATGGCCTCCTCTCTTTCCAAACAGCCCCTCTTGTGCTGCTGTCCCCATCCTCTCCCCCGCTCCCTGTCCTTCGCCTGCCTGTCGACCTCCGCTCTCCTTCCACCACAAGCCCTCTCAGCGACGGGAGCATTTCTGTCTCTCGTGGCCTTTCTCAGCCAGCATTGCACACAGTGGACTCCTGCTGTCAGTCCCTCCTATTCGGGAAAAACTCATCACTCTCTCCTTGGCAGCTTTTGCTGACAAGTTTCGTTGCCTTGCTAATAAAGAAAGCCATCTCCAAAGTGAATCCTTCCTGGCAGCACTGCCTTTAAAGACACTAATTAGCAGCCTGCATTTCAGAAGCAAAACCAGTCAGATTAAGGGAACAAACCTTTGACCAGCCTGCTTTATGAGGAAATGTTGTTGTGCTTTCATCACACCGAAAACAAACCTGGAATAGTTCCTCTTCTCTCACTAACCATATCTTAAAATAATATTAATAACCCTGTATATCAGAATGAATCAGTGACATAAAACCATTCTTGTGACTATAGCCTAGGTAACTTTCCCCAGCCCGTAGCCTAGACTGACAAGGGAGGAAAAAACCTTGAGCTGTGAAGTGACTACCCCTCATTTCATTATTTCATCTTCATTCCTCCCTTCTCCTCTTGGGTCATGCAGTTTTTAGCCCTGATGGGCAAGTGTCATGGACACTCTCACACTGGGATGTGAAAGAAGTCCCCTTAATATTTCTTTCAAATGCCACTATGCAACAAGCATGTTACTGCAGAGGGTCAACATTGTTAGTGGTGCCTGCTGGAAAATTCATTTAGTTTTATTTGAAAGAGATTAGACATCTGCTACTTTGGAAGTCAACTTCGTCACATGAAAAAATAGACTAACATAAGCAATATATCATCCATGTTATGTGGACAGTCAGCTTGGTAAGGGTGAGCATTTGCAAAGAAAATTGTGCCAGTGTGGTGATCCTTCAAAACTGGTGCAGCACAAAACAAAAGAACATTCAAATCCCTCTGTACTAGTCAGACAAAAAGCCCGTGCACCCAAGGGGACCTATTACAGCTAAGCGTTAATCGGTGAAAGACTGTAAGGAACGTTAGCAATTGCAGAAGCCATTTGCTGAGAAGCCGGCTGATTTGCATAGAGACATTGCTTAAGCACTTTGTAAACTACATTAATTAGTTATTTTACCATTTTAATTTCCTTTAATGATTCTTACGTGCCACAACTTTGCACAGAGTTCCTCATCATATTTGTTTGTGCCAGTAAGCATCCATCAGTAGAGCAGGGCCAAAGCAGTCAAAAGAAAAATAGGACATTTCTCCTCCACCTTCATATTGCCGTTTCTAGCCTCTTAGCTGAAAAAAAAACCTTTTTACTGTTTTCTTTCATAACCATAATGTTACTTGTCTCAATGTTACTAAGCTGATTATGATTATTATTCTTTGTGAGATGGAAATTGTCTCTGCCTGGGTGATTATTTTGATGTCTTTAAATATACCCTCTAATTTGCACAGTTTTGCTATTTTACAGATATCTCCACTATTGTGAAAATTCAGTTGCTTGACACTACACCCACAAATAGCAAGGCACTATGGAGCATATTAGTAAAACTGAGAAAAGGGGAAGATGGATTGAACATTTTTCCCCATTTTAGAGATGGAAAAATAAGACACCATCATCCAGTAATTGCTTTACAACACCTAGCCAAAAACTAACTCTAGATGTCTGAAATACCAGGGCTGACAAAATGTACTGTGCCTAGTGAAGGAAGGCTCTTGGTTCACTAAAGGTTTCTAGATGCTACTGTGCTACAGTTACAACAGATTTCCAAACACAGAAGTCGGACAGATTTCTGTTGCACCTTGGCATCAAAGATTTAAAAGTAGTCAGAAGCTGGGGACAAAGAAATGACTCTCCAGTGATGTTGCTGGCATACTAATGCCAGTGTAAGCGCTCTGTCATTAATTCTTTTTTGTCATCACTGTTCTTTATTTAAAAATCATCTTTGACATTGTGTCACTTTCAAACTCACAGTCATGCACACAACTTTATCAACCATGTTCTTCTCCCTGCAGTGCTGTGCAGCTTTGGTTTCCATAAAGGGAGTTTTTAAAAGTTCTTTGTCTTCCAATTGTTCTTTCATTAGGGGGAGACTATTGCTTCCTTAACTACTTCTTTCTGTAAATCCTGGGCTTCAACTGTCTTCTTGCCCTGCAGCATATTTCTGGATGATTGTGTTTGCCAAAGCAACTACCATTCCATGCCACGTTTATCAGACCAATCTATTTTCCACTCAGACGGCCTTTATAGTAGGTCTTTATCCAGTGTCTTGATTGACATATAAGTGGAATGAAAAATATCTAGAAATTGGTTATCTCACACACACACACACACATACACACACACAATTACCCATACTGCCATGGACTGTAGGAGTTTCCCAGTATCCCCGTCTCACCTGAAAAGCTTAATCTGTTTGTTCTCACAGATCTTTAAACTGTGAGTGTTTGGGTTGGACATCCGGAAACAGTTCCAGAAAGGGTGACAACTCTTATTTATTTAGCTGCTTTCTTGTTCCCCCTCCTTTGTCGCAGAAAGCTGCCTGTGTCTGTGTTCAAAGACCTTCCACACTTACCCCTTTCTTACCTATAGTTTCTCATTGCCTCCCAAAATGTCAGTTCTAGCTTCCAATCAGCCTCTGATGCTAGTGCTCAAAAACTACTAGTTAAAAGTTCAGACAAGTGTTTCCACTCTTTCTTCCATGCAATGTCTCAGGCTTTGAGGGAGTTCTCTGAAAACATTCCCAAATCCATATGTTGGATCTCCTTCAGATCTTGCCTTTTTCATAAAGCCCATTTTTTGCAGTTTTGAAGATGAAAGAATTCATTTCCCCTGTGGCTCCCTGTGGTCCTGGTCCATTGCTCCTTGCTGCTGTAGTGATGGCTATAGCATATAATAATTAAAATGGATTAACAGTCTTTCAGTTAAAAATAGAGGGGTGGGGCCTGACTCAGCTCCCACAAAAGTCACGAGGTGAAGATCTGCACCATTCTCTAGACTGAAAACATCGTGGTATCCACCTCAGTGGGATTTTCAGGGAGAAAAATCCCTGCTCCTTTAACTTGCAGGAATAAACGCCACTGCAAATTATCATGGTGTGTATTATATTAGCACCCTCATAAATACAGCAGCTCTCTTGTATCAGGGAATGTATATTGCCACACATAGTTTCACTCCCAAATGGCTTCAGATCTTAATAGGCAAAGCAGAAACTGGCAGCAGAAATGGAAGCACTGAGAATTGAAGTGATTTTTGCTCAAGGTCGCACAGTATATTCCTGATCAGCCTGCACCAACTTTTCTCAAATCATACTACATGACTTGTACCACATTTCCATTTTACTGGAGTCACACCTGGTGCTGACCATCCAGCTCTTCCACCAAAATACCAAGTCCCGCCTGCCTCGTCTCTCCCGTAACTCCTTCGCACGGTGCTCCACAAAGTGCAGTGGGGTTCACACGGTGTTCGTAAGGGGCCAGTTTGCAGACTGCACATTATAGCTGAAAATCCCACCTTTCCATCCCACAATGTTTTTGCCTGAACTTTGATTAGCTGCTGTCATCAGCGCCAGCTGAGAGCCATATCTCTCCAAACAGTCCTCTGAACTCCCATTGGGGTTACGTGAATGAGATGGGACTACTAGCGCCCCACTCTAACAGCCACAGGCCTGTAATTTGCTGCTTTTCCTCCCTGCTGGGATGGAAACTGTCCATTATTTGACAAGTGCCATGGGTTTTAGAACTAATGGAAGGCTTTTAATTGAAATGGACAAAGATGATGTATTCATTCATCCATATTTTACCAGAAAAATTAACAGCACATGGAATTAATTTATGGCACTTTCATTTGTTTACATCTAAGCATAAATGAATGTGAATAAAGAGCGACATGTTGAAGAAACATGGGGAAAAAAATGTGTTTGGCAAAAATAATGCTTACTGCCAAGACTCTATTAGTTCCGTGTCAGCATCAAGTAATAATCTGATTATTTTCAGAACACAAAAGGAGTGACATTTCATTCTATTATTTTGTGTAACCGCACCACAAAGTTTTTCCACTTTTCTTTTTTTTAAAATGTTCTTCAAAGTGCTTGTCATTTCACAAAATTTAAGAACAGTTCCACCACCGGACTGTTGCCTGTAATTTTGCAAGATGCCTGAGTTTTCACCTTCCATCCTAAGGAAACAAGGCCTAATCAGTCATACAGTCTGAAAATAGCTGTCAGTTCCTTCTTCCAGAAACTTTTTCCCCGTGGCCAGTTTATCCAGTTACCTGAACTTGCTCACTTATGATCATATACATGAAAAGAATTTGAAATTAAATCTGAGCAGTTTTTGTTCTAGAAAGAACAAAAACAAAACAGAAAGTACTGGGTAAAAATCCGTGTTCATAATAGTATGGATTCAAAGCTGTTAGTTTTCTTTTGCCTTATTCCTAAAGGCTGTCATTTCAGTATAGAGCAGAGCCCCAGGATATTTGGGTCTGGAAAACACACATGGTTGGAGGACGAAGGCGTTAGGAGCTATTAATAACGTGAAACAGGCTGAAGAGCTGACTATAAACTGTCAAGAAAGCCAATGTGCTGGAGAAAAGTTCCTTTTAATCCCCATTTTACAGATGAGTAAGTGGGAAACAGAGAGAAGCTAAAAGCTCGAAGATCAGACAGGAATCAGTGGAAAAGTTAATCCTCCTCTGTCTAGATGCTCTGAATCCCAATCCGTTGCCTTATAATTCTCATTATTTAGTATGACTTTGAAGAAAACTGCTTTAATGATGGAAAAGCCTCTGAGCACCGTCACAAGCTGTAACGATTGCCACCCTCACTCTGCCCTGTCCTGCATTTTACTGCTGGAGCTACAGGGAACATTTCACCCGTTGCTCGAAGGCGGCAACTCATGTGTAGTCTCATTTTGCCTAATTCTGCTTTTTGTCAAGGTGGATTTCCTTAAGATTCTGGTGAGTATTAGCTGGTATTAGTTACAGTGCTCACAAAAAAAAAAAAAAAAAAAAAAAAAAAAAAAAAAAAAAAAAGCTAATGAAAGAAAGAAAGAAACCATGCATACATACAGCAAAACAGAATTGATTTTAAGGGAAATTTCCCGATGCCATAATCTCATGCTAAGTTACCTTACAAGTCAGCATCTCCTGCAATCACAAAAGGCTGAATTTTGTGCTTGGTTGGTAGCATTGATTTTAAAAAAGGAGTTGGAGCCCCGTTCTTCCTCGGTCTCTGAGAGCATTCACACTTTGAGAGCATTTATGGAACTTGCTTGCTAGAGTCAGTTAGCTGCAAATGTTCTCAGCGGTTCTTAACAGAGAAAACTGAACACTGAATGACAAGCCTGATCCTTTGCCTATTGAAAAATAGATAGGCAAATTAAAGTCTTCCAGAAAAGAATTTGGGTTAAGTGATATCAACATTTTGGGGCGGAGGGAGGTGCTCAGTTGGTTGGTTGGTTTGTTTTGGTCAGGGAAAATGGTTTAAGTGTCTGAGGTGATGATTTTATTGGCTTGGAAGACATAAAATCGATGGTACTTGTATGCACTCTGTATTGCCTAATTTATGGCGAATTGTTGTAGCAATTACACACCTGCAATGTGGCATGTTCAGAAATATGAAGCTTGTTAATTGCTCTCCCCCTCCACCCCCCCGGAGCAGAGGATCATGAATTCTTTCTTAAAATGGGCAAAAAGTTTGAATATAGTCCGTTGTAAATAAACGCAAGTTTGGAAAGCCAAGGATGGAAAAATGCTTAGCAGTGTAAAGGATGTTCGCTGAAGTCCTGATCCCAAGTGCTGTAGGGAAAGGTGCCAGGCTCTTCCAGGCTCCAAATGTGGGACACATTCAGAGTTTTGGTAGCCTTTCTTCTCCCCACCTTAACGTGAGCTCAGTGATCTGGGCCAGGGACTGGCTTTCTGCTGGGCTATATTCAGAGATGCTGAGCTGAGGTATGTCTTGCTCCCAGCTGTGCTGCTGGATGGCCACTGATTTGTAAACACATCAGTTTGTCTTCTCCTGCCTCTAGTATGAGGATAATAACATTACTTTTCCTAATTGCTGATTTCCTGATTATCTGCCTTGGGATCTTCAGCCATCAAGCACTGTTAGAGTTTGGGGCTATTCTTATTTCTGCACAGAACAGGCAAGGGCAGCCCTTTGCTCTGCATCCTATTCAATATTTCACCAGCTGTAACTGATATAAAGCCAGTAAAAAGATAGAATTTTTATTTTTCCAATATAAATATCCCACAGTTGACCCTTGTTGTTTATTATTAGGTATATTAACAAGAACAAAATGTAAGTTTGGGAGATTTTTAGTTGAAAAATCTGCGTTTTCCTGCAGGAAGCTTCAAACATATTTGAAATTTTGGTTGGTTGAATAGAATTTCATTTCATTTTTAGTTTATTCTGTTTAACTTCTGAATCTTAATTATCCTAATCTTAATTATATGCCTAAGCACTTTAGCCAATAGAAAGCTGAGCATGTAATTAAATGCTTCCCTGAAAAGGATCCTTCTTCTTTTCTGTAAAATTCTTCATATGACCTCATTATTTTTGGCAGATTGAGAAATTTTTTTCTTTTTTTTTTAGATTTCATATATCTAAAACTACACTTTGAACAGTATCCTTTCTAACAGGGAATTGAAATATTTCTGTTCTTTCCTGCAAAATGAGTTTGTTGAAGCCTCTGCCATAAAGCAAATGACAAGCTTGACTCCAAGCTACTGAGCAGCTAATTCAGGTCAATATTAAAAATTAGCCAGAGGTATCTTGGACAGCATGGCCAAATAAAAGCTACACTCTCAAAGAAATCCCAGTTCTCCTAATTTCAGGACTTTGATAGGGTCCTTGCTCTCAAAGGCTCAAATAAATAAATAAATGAGGCCAGGGAATTCATGTGAAATATTAATTAAAATGCAAATTAAATCCAGATTGCATGGGCTTTAAAAAGTGTTCTCTGAAGTTTCCATGAATATAAAGCATGTGACAAGCTACTGTTTTAAATGATCTGCATAAGCATACATTGTTGAAAAACTGCTTGACTTGAAAATAACCTTATCAGCACCGTGAACTGCAAATAATGAGAGAAAATCTTTAGCAGTGACAGCTTTCATTACTGACGGTGCTGTTTGTCAGGCTTTGCACCGTGGCGGGAGGGGGAGAGGTTTGATGTGCACATGCATCCTTGGGCCCATCTGTGCAGGTGGCTGGCTGCCGGGGCGGGGGGTGGCACGCCAGCTCCTGCAGGCGCCACGTGCCAGCGCGCAAGGGGCTCTGCGGGAGAGCTGGCAGCGCGTGACGACTGGCGCCCAGCCGGGCAGGAGGAGCCGCCCCCCGGCATGATGGCCTCGGCACTTGTAACAGGGCCAGCCACGCTTGGGTGGACACCGACATCGCAGATTTCTTCCAATCTGGAGTGACTGAGAGTAGAAAATACCGAAATCTTTCTTTTGGCAACGCAGAGCTGTTCCCCATGAGGCCCTCCCTGGTTGAGTTAGCCAGCCTTGCTTAACATACATCGATGGCGTTAGCAAGTGCCTTCTTCACCTGGGTCTCTCTCTGCAACGTGGCTCAGTGCTGTGAACTCCTACAAGAGAAGAAAACAGTATATGAAATAAGAGCACCACCTTAAACAAAAACCAGCCCAGGCACCTATAACTCCTCCATCCTAATGTTGTCCTAGTTTAAAATGAAGCTGTCAACAGGTTATCTTCTCTCTGTTTAATGTGCTCTCAAGTTCTCCCCATTCCCAATAGCAAGCCTCATGTCTACTGGAAAAAGTCAATTTTAGTCCATGACGCACAGTAGCTTTCAGTGTGGCTGGGCACCTGCTTCTGACACTCTTCCAAGCAATTTAACCCTGGTAACAGGCCCTTGGAACAGGCTGTGGGATGGCCACAGCTTGGCTGACGTGGGCAACGGCCAAGTCACACCTCTGTTCTGTGCAGCGCAATCTCAAAGTGCCTTATGAGGAAGAAAAGATACATTCAGGATATATTATAAAGAAAGAAACTTCACCAGAGTCTTGGGAAAACCAGACTCTGGAAAGGAGTTTGCACAGTGAGAGCATCATAAAAAAAAGTCCTTAAAGAAATGAATGATTCTGCCTTAAGAGCCTCATTGAAGCCATAGTAAATAATGCATAGGGCCATACACTGCATGACAAGGCTGATAAGAAATATCAAACACCCACATGTCCTCTGAGCCTCCTCCATCCTGCTTGCCAATCAGGCAGGTGCTCAGAGAAATAAAGAAGTGTGACCATGTACAAGAGGAGCCTATGAAAAAGCAAAAACACCAGGCAGCTGAGTTAAGGCTACAAGGCTGTTCTGTTCTGGCCTTACCTAACTTCTCAATGCAGGACGTTGTAATGAAAATTAATGTGAGTTTGAGGTGTGTCAATTAATATATTGAGTTTATACTACTTAGATGGGGAAGAGATTTTATGAAGCTTGGTACAATTTGGTTTCTATGTCTGGAAGAATCCATCTCCCTGCATTTTGTCTGCTAGTCTAGCTCAGTTGAAACCACCAATGTCCTTGGCCATGTCTTCATGGCACTGCCAAGAGCTGAGGGATTCCCAAGCTCTGAGTGAGTGATCCAGGGCATCTTCAGGGTGTGCTGCAGTGTCATGCAGAAGCACTACCAGGTGTCTAAAAATACAGCCTAGCTGTGTCTGCACCAAGGCTAATTAATGCTGTTGAAAGGCCTAACTCAGTGTGCAGCACTGCCTTGATATGATGCTCTTGCCTTTAGTTTCTGAGCAGACTTGGTTAAAACACAGTCAGGTATCTTGGCACAGAATTGCCCTTTGTTTTCAGAGCTATCAGCCTTTAAAGTATTTTTGTCACTTAATTGAAGATAAAATTTCCCCAGAGTGCTGGAGTCTGCTCTTAATGCATGTGCGTAGCTCTAATGAATGTTAATTACTTGCGTTCACCAGGGGGAGAAGCATATTAATTTAGGTGCCTACTTGGAATATGCTACTTTAGCCCTTCATGTGGCTGCAAGTGGTACGCTCAGTGGGAAAAGACACAGCTGCCTAGAAAACCAACTGTCTAATGCCTGAGAATAACCCAAATCAGGTGTAGGACAGGCTGCACTATACCCCAGACGCAAAGCCTGATTCACAGAGCTCACAACATCATCCAACATTGCAGCACAGAGATCACTGTTATTTCATTTTCCCATGCATGTTTGGGCAGAGAAGTCATTTTATCAGGTGCTTGTATGGTGTTTTGCCAAATGGGCCTTGAGCCTTGCTGCCTGTCTCCAGTACAACGCTGGCTCGGAATAAACAACAGGCATCCACTGCCCTGGCTGGTATCATACAAGAGGTCAGTGCTAGATCCAGAAACAAACCCCAGAGATCTAAGCTCAAATTTTATCTACTGAGCTACACTTCATTTTGTGACAGGGCTGAAATCTCTGAGGGATGTATCTTCCAGAGCTCCACTGAAGTAATAAAGCAGGACAGATTTATCCCATGTGAGGAATCTGGTCCATAATCTTTTGTTGTAAATAGACCACAAAACCTGGACAACTTCCATGCTCTTCCCCCACACATGCAAGTTCATCCAAATTCATCAGTGTCACCAGCATCTTTCTAGATGGTTACTCTTTAACTAGGGCTTTATTGGATAACTGTAACTCAATTTGCTGCAGCTGTGTGACCCTGATTTGCTTTTGGAGTGGAGCAAGCTGCTGGGGGAAGAGCCAAGCAGGAGCCCACCTGCCAGGCAGCCAATGCATTTAGAAAGGGCCAGTCTGAATGTGCACAATCTGGCAGGTGGCAAAGATGTGCTGTTTATTTTTCCTAATGACAAAATTAGCACATTGATAATAATCAAACAGAGCTGTGTGCAATGGGGGTTTATTTAATTAACCAATGTCCTTTTGCAGGTATGAACAGGACACAGGCACTGTGCTCATCTGTGCAATCTGTTTCTCAGGTCCCTGGAAAGCTCATATTGAAGCTGCCTTTGGCTTCCTTTGCCTGGATTTGTTCTGGGAAGGAGGAGGTTTGTGTGGGGTTTTTTATTTTTTAATCACATATTCTCTTTCTGTGGAATGTTATATTCTTGCTCACATCTAAGGACACCAGTCACATCTAACTGAATAGGTTATTTTGAAAGGTGCAATGGAAAAGATGTTCTTCCAAAATAAGCCCACAAAACACAGTGTTGGGAATGCCTCCTCCTGGCATCTAACTATAGTATGTCTTTGTATCTCACAGTTGCCCAATGGGGACTGGGTTTGTCTCACTAACAGTTATCTGTGTTTTAATATTTAATAGACAGAAACACCTTACACCTTGACTTCCTTTATGTAACACAGTGGCTTCATATAACTGTGCTTCTTTTTAGCACTTGGCTCTGGACGCCTTATTGTTAGCTACAGTTAATAGATACCTGCTGGCATGGACGTGGGCAGGATGGGCCTCTGGAGTCAGAGGTGTCCTTTTCAACCCCTACTGCTAGTTCAGGTATCCATCCGTATGTGGCTTTGACTTATCACGCAATCCCATCACAAGACAAAGTTATTGGTATTCCAGTAATCTGATGCTTCTTGTTCACTGAGGGACAAGTCCTGAAAACACACATTTGTGAGATTCCTCTGGCTCATGCTGTTACCCAGGGTATTACCCACTCCGTTCTGTGAGTTTTCTGAAGACAGAGAGGAGAGTCCCTAGACCAGAGTTAACATCAAAAAGCTTTCCTAGATTACATCATAGATTACACACAATGCTTTCATTCTTTTTTTCTGTACAGCATATGCTGATGTAATGTAAATTATAGTAACACAACTGTTCTTTTGTGGTTTCATATCATTTCATTGAAGGAGGTGGTGCAGGAGTTGGACTGGAGGGTGGGGGGTCAGCAGCAGGTTTCATGTGAGAATAGAAGCTGAGCTGGTTCTCAAAATGAGTAGAAGAGTGCATTTTCAAGGGGGAGGAAAGAGGAAGAAGAGTGAGGTCAAGAACAGAGGAACAGTAGGAGAGAAGAAGAGGCGGACATGGAGGCAAAAATGTCTAGAAAAAGATAATGTAATTAGTGATGTTGGCATAACAAATAACAAAGTAATAGAACTGTTTTGTGCTGCCTTTGGAGAGAAGAGAAATGTTGCTTAGGTAGGAGAGAGCTGCTTTTCTTTCATGTGGGGTTTTAAAAAGCACCTGCAATGGATAATACTCTCAGTATCAGCAGCCAGGCTTGGGCCAAAGGAAGGGGGAAGGAGAAGGAAAGAGAGATCCAGAAATTGTGTATTTATCCAGTTCTGTTGTTACACTTGTGGAAGAGATTCTATAATAAAAGCTTGAAATTACACACGCACACATACACGTGTATAACTTCTAATGCAAAGCACTGAAATAGCAAATGCTCCTAGAGATGGATATCATGGGCTTTGTTTAAGGCGTAATCTCTATCGCTTTCAAGTTTATGAAGCAAAAAGCTGTTGAAATTGACTGAAAGCTGTAGCCAGAGTCTTTAATCAATCTCCAAAGCTGTTTATTGTGAGTATAGTATAAAGCAATAGAGATTAATGCTGGTTTCTATAAATCACAGCAAAAAACATCTTCTCTTTCTCTGCTGAGGTGTAAATATCTTGGTTGATGGATACCCCCCTCCTTTCCTTTCTCTCTCAAATCTTGCTGTAACGTGCTTGCCACAGTGGTCCTTCCGAACACAAGCACAATGTCATATGCCCTTAAATAATTTTGAAAATAACTTCAATTTTGGGAGGCACAACTGGAAACTACTGGAACAGTCAGTAGTTACAGGCACCTGCTTCTTGGTGAATGGTTTGAAAATCTCCACCACCTGCAGAACAGAACCACTGATTAACCACAGCTACCACCGGCTCGAGGAATCGGCACGCAGTGGGCAGGCAAATAGCTTTTCCAGTGCACATCTCACAGATTCCACATAGTGAATCCAGTGGGCATATTAACATCTCCTGTCCTCACAAAAGTAGTGTTTTGGCATCTTTTATGACTAACTTTTATTTTTTCTTTTCTTAGTAGAAAGGGAAACAAAACACTATGAGAGGGACAAAAGAAATGATTAAGAGCTCTAGAGGCACATTCAAAAAAAGATCTCTGTTCATGCGGCACCAATCCTATTTTACATTAGTTTATGGCCTTATAGTGTAAGAAATCAATTTAAAGCAGAGAGAACAGAAAGCCACGGGACAGCTCGTTACAAATCTAAAATGCCAAAGAGGAGATACTATGCAAAGTGGAAAATCCTTGCTGTATAATGGTGCCAGCGTAACAGCCCTGCTTTTCCACCACTCTTATGCAACTAGGCAAGCTATCTACCTGGACAGGGTTTTTGCTGTTGTAATTAGGAGGACAGGGCTCCACGTATGGTCCGTGGAGGGATGCTTCCTCCTCCAAAAGAAGGTTGGGGTGTCTGAGCTGGGCTGCTTCTCAGCATAATTCTCAGAAGGACTTTCTCTCTCTCTCTCTCTCTCTCTCTCTCTCTCTCTCTCTCTCTCTCCCCCCCCCCCCCCCCCCCATCGCCTCTGTAGGGAGCTATAGGAAGTCAGCCTCTTAGACTAGGCACTTAGATTGTCTGGGGTGCTTAGGCACAGAAACGTAGCAGAGAACACACAGTTCATTCTTGAGAGGTTCTTCAAACAGATTAAAGTAAAAGACAAGCTCATTCATCAAAGAAGTAGGAACTGGTGTCAGTCAAAATGCAGAATTGTAAATGGCAGAAGAGGTCCACATAAATAGCATCTCACCTTCCATCTCTATATATCAGCTTGAACTCTGCAAATGGCCACCGTAGGCTGAAGCAGCATGCAAATCTTGGGGGCTCAACAAAGTGTTTGGGAAAGCATCATCACACCCAAAGCCACCTTGCAAGACATTTCCAGAACAACTGGCAAGCTTCCCTTTGCTGAACTTAAAATTTGAATGTCAAAGGCAGAATAATGAAATAAGACTGCATTTGGAGGAGGTTCCTACAAATCCTCTGCTGATTTGAGTCAAATTTTCTGTTGTTGTACATGTTAAGTGGTTTAGATCTTTGAAAGGAATCTTCCTTGGGATTCAATACTGAGGGAAATATTATATGGATTAAAATCCAATTTCAGGACTCTCAAAACTATGGCATAACACTTTACTGCATTATACGTCCAACACTGAATTGTGTAGTACAGATAAAGTATCAGTATAATCAGACTGGACTTAAAGGTTTCTACTTTTTGACTCTTGATAAAAAGTTTCAAGGAAAGAATATTTTCATTCCAAAAGCATTTAATAAATGCTAAACTACTAGCTCCGTTTTAGTTAATTAAACTTAAGGAACATGGAAGTGGATAAAAGTTCATTAAATAGGTACAGGCTGACAGTGAATTGGAATACTAATTGAGCTTTTATGTGCAACAAAAGAGATACAAATGGAAATGCACTGTTATTCTAGTGAATGCCTCGCATAAAAGGCCCCAGTGGAGCAGAGAATACATGAAGGAAATTGGATTGTAAAATCTCTGAGATAAAGATCAGTTCTATGAAACATGATGCCCCATTGCTTGCTTTTCTATTTTGAGAAGATTCTTTTAATAATGCCAAGAAGTGATGCAGTGAGTGCTGTAGGTGCATTTGAAAGGTTCCCAGTTAGACTCTGAAATGAGGCAGTTAGATTCAGGGCTTACAAAATAGAAGGGGAGGCAATAGGACCTTCATTTGTTTAATGGGATGGTTGAATATCACTGACTTACACAGCATGAAAACCTTAGATTAGAGAGACATATATTCCAATTCTGCTCTTCAAACCTTTTTCAATGTCGGTGTTACTTGGTTCGAAAAAACCTTTCCCCAATATGATGTGTAGCAAAACCCTGAAATACCTGTGGACTGTTCTGTCTTAGCAGCGGACAGGTGGGATCAGGCTGCAATGGATATTCGAAGGGTTCTTAAGGCTGCTGGGCACAACCAGACCACTCGGCGCTCCCTGGCTCTCCCCTCCAGTAATTGTAACTTGCCCTGTATTGTAGCTTGGCCCCTCCACACCAGCTCCTGAGATGCTCCTTGGGACCATACCTGTGGTCTGGGCTTCCGCCTTCGCACAGGTAGTAGCACAGAAAATGTCCAGTGATGCTAACACATTTTCTTGAAAGCCCAAGGAGAAAGCACGGATACAACATTTCCCCCATTTGAAAAACCAGTTTGGCTAGAAATGTAGACCTCTGCCTGTAAAAATAAATAAAAATAATAATAAAAAATTATAAAATGGCAAGCAGAAATGCTGAGAATCTACATGGAGAAGGAACGGCTCAGTTTCAAGGCATTTTTGTCTAACTGGAGCAAGTGTTCATTTGGAACATTGTAGGGCAAAGAATCACTTTAAGATGTACTTTATTTTAAGTGTGTATTGAATCAGAGCTGTTTATATATTAACCTCCATACTGAGTTCTCAAGTATTGTTATGTGGTCATATCAGATGTAATTTAAACTGCTCCCAGAGTCTGCAGGAAGATATTGAATGTGGACTTATGTCCTCTGTGTCCAGACAGCACAGTCTCTACACACGTAAATTACCATTAAGAAGTCCATCAATCTACTTGGATTTTTCAGCTATTTTATAAGATTATTTTGGCTACACAGAGCCATATTCAAACAGCCTAATTCCACCTAAGTCCCTGTGTCTTAAGTGGTGCCTAGCCAGGAGGAACCATTAGGCACTGGGACTCAGGTGGGATTTGCGCAGTTCAAACATTAGGGAAACACTGGGTGTGACTTGCCTAGAGAAGGGCAAGGAGTACTTATTATTGAAGGTTTTCAGAGCTGGCCAGTAGGAACACCACAGGTGTATGCCCTGCCTTGGGGAGGGGGAGGAACTAGGTGACCTTCTGAGGTCCCTGCTGGTCATATGTACCTATCATTATATGGCCCTTGGTGTTCTCTGCCAAAATAGCTTCAGGGTGCCTAACAATGTAGACAGAGCTAAATTTAGCTGAAAACATGAATCCTGTCAAGTCCAATTTAAAGTACATATAGATTTGGCATTCCTATTATAAAAAGATAATAGACGTAAAAATGCTATGTCTAATTATTTAAAGTTTTTCTTACAGGCTCTTCTTACAGATTCCTGTTACACAGGGCCAACGAATTCAACTGCTGATGGTCCAAAGATTCAAAAATCAGAAATGCTTCTTTTGGGGGCGTATGTTTCAACTATGCACCAAGATGGTAGGAACGTAAGGAGACTGCTATGATCCCAGACAGAAAAAGGCACATGGGATAGCTGCCAAATGTGAACTAGAGACCTGATGCAGGTTTTGCATTGACCCACATGCCTCACACAGAGACCAAGATTCCCCCCAGTCTTCAGCCTGTGTTCGTCACCGATGATGGGATCAGGACCAATCCAAACAAAATACAGACATTTGCAGAAATGTATATTGTTTGATTTATCTACAAAGATAAACTTATAAACTTATAAACTCAGTTATTGGCTGGGCCTCTCCAATAATACTTTGGAATTATAGGCAGTGCCTTGGTCACTCTGTCTCAGGGTAGTGATACTTAGCTGAGTGAAATTAATTTACCTGTAATAACAATCTACACAGACATAGCAGAAAGCAGAGAAGGAAAATACATATATCAGTACATTCTGGCACTGCTAATTTCCACTAGTCAGTAAAAGCCAGCTACTACAGGCACAGCCTTAAGTGAGCTGTGAAGGTTATTGGATTTCTTCATGTTCTGTTGATGGCTTACCATCTGTTGCCCTGATAACAATGCTAAAGGGAGTATTCACATTGCTAAAATGCCCCCTGGTAGCACATCTCTCCCTGTGTGTTTCTTCAGTATTGCTCTTTTTTCCTACATCCTCTCTCTTACACTATCTCTACATCAAGATTCTTCCACTTACCTTGACAATCCTGATGTCTTTTTAATTATATTTATTTTCACCTCACCAGCAGTCTTGTAACCTCGGGCTGTGATCTTATCAGTTCCCTGGGGAAAGTATTCCTGTAACTGCCTGTTGAAGAGTTTTTGCCCCTTTCTCTGAAGCAGCCAGTCACCGTTAGAGACAGGATAAAGGATTAGATGGACCACTGCTCTGATCTAGCAGGCAATCCCCTCTCGAACTGATTGAAGTTGGCTTTGGGCAGTAATTGAATGAGGCACCACTAGAGAAAAGTCAAGGTGTTGCAAGAAGCCTTATTCAATACAAACCAGTTTTCTCTCTGAATCAGGAGTGCCCAAGAAAATTCACATTACTTCACTGCTTCAAAAGCAATGCAAGTGTCAGAGGAACAGAAGGCCTCTCGTATCTTTGCCAATAATGGACACACTACTTCAGTTGTGTTGTGGTATCCAAGATAAGGCTTTACAGTGTGTTTGGGGCTTAATGCCCAAAATGTGACAGGTTGCCACATAGCATAATGCTGCCTTTCTTGCTATCTCCCTTTCTCCCTGGGTTATATGCTGTTTTCCCCAGCTGCTTTTTAATGGAAACCTTTTCATCATCTAGGATCATTTGAGGATGTTTTTTTCCTATAAAAGGAGGGGGTAGAAAGTGTCTCTCCATTTCCCAGTCCCTCACGCAGCATTGGTTGCGGAGTCATTTCCCTTTGTATTTGCAGTGTGTTTTGTGTATCACTATTCTGTCTCTTGTTCATGGTCACTACATCTCCAGTGGCTAAGGGTCTAGCTTAGCTTTACATGTCTCTGTGCCCAGCTAGTCCTAAGGATTTAGAGAGGGGTCCCTGAAAGCGTGGCTTAGTCTTGCTTCCAACCTGTTCCTTGCAGTGACCCATGCATTTTTGTCTGCTGATTTTGGCCTTGCATATTTCCATGTTATTAGACTTGAGATTGTTCAGTCCTGGCCAGGAGAGGCATGTGTTTCTCTTCAGTCTTGCAGGCCAAAAATGCAGGTAAGCAAAAGGTCCCAAAGGACCCCAAGGTGGGAGTGCAGAGGGGACTGAAAAATTTTGAAAATAGGAAGTCCACCTCTGTGTTTTGTGGTCTTCTAAGGGAGGACTTTCTCTCCTGCAGGACAGGACTTCTGCTGGTTATGTCCCCAGGGCAGGTTTCAGGAGAGGCCACCAGGATCATCCCCAGAACAGATTTCAGGAGAGGCCACTGGAGGAATAGTACCAGGCCTCAGCGCATGCTGAGTATCCTGGAGCTGCAGCAAGGCCATGCAATAACAACAATGCCCCCAAAATGAACAGGATAAATGATTAAAAGTTAATGCTATCAGTCCAAGAGTTTTACTTATAAAGTCAAGTCTCTTAGTGATTTGACTTAGCAGGATCAGGATCTTAAAGTGCATTAGTGGATATGCATTAAAGCAAGTAAAACAATTCTTTGTTTTTGTTGAAGTGAAAGCAAGCCAAAAACAAGGGGAAAAAAGAAAGCCAGTGTTTCAGGAGTCATTTTTTATAGAAACAGATTGTAGAAAACAAAAGGTTTGATATGAATAATTAGCTTACATTTCATCCAGATCGGCAAAATGATGGATAGTTTCTCTTCATTTACACATCCTCTGCTCTGAGTTTTCAGGGAAGCTTCACAAAACCCCTTCTGCAGCCTCATCCCTGAGACAGGCTCTCTGAGAGCAGCTGCCACATCATGGTTTTACGAGCTCAGGGGCTTGCTCAGCGACTGCATACAGCAGTGCCTGGATTCAACTCTTAAAAGGCCAGAGAGGCTTGCACTTGAATATTATTTTCCAGGAATTTTTGCCACATCAGCTACATGCATTTGTTGAAGTGAACTATACTACTCTCCTGTCTCACTCTTTTGCCCTCCTTTTGACCATGTGATGACATTACCTCTAATGAGGATTTTTTTGAGAGAAATCAAGTGGCTAATGAATGCACCAGGCTGCTCCTTTAGGACTGTGCATCTGAGCTGGGAGTTATATTTATTAACTCTTCTGGCAGCCCATCATTTAATTTGTCTGCTACTGACCCCTTTTGTGCAGCCAGAGGATAATCTAGTACACGAGAACCCTGCTATGGCTGGTGTGCAGCAGATCGTTGTACTATTCACAATTTATCTAATGTAATCACTTCACTGCCTGACTATAAGAGCTGTATCCCATCAAGAAGCTTTGGAACAACGTAGAGACACAAGAGATTAGTATTTATTGGTCCTGAAGTTCATAAATTTAATGAAAATCCTGATTCTCCAAAGGAGTTTAATCTTCATTTGTTCTGTCAGTGCAGGTGTCAAGAATTAGTTTATGATTCATTAACCCATTGACTACTGTCACTTTTTCCACTTTCAGATATTCAGGGAGAAAAAAAAAGAAAAAAAAAAAAAAAAAAACATGCCCTGTGTGCATTTGCATACGGTGCCTTCTCTTAACATCTCCTGTATTGGAGACACCAGGCCATTAGACTCCAGTTGTAAGGGGAGAATGGAATTTGTTTTCCCTACAGTCTTTGAGACTGTATGTCACATGCCTGATAAATTCATCAGAAAAGCCCCAGAATATTCAGTCCCAGAAATCTCAGTGACTTCAATGGGATTTCATGCAAAGCCTTTCATGAGCACAGCAGAGCAGCTCACACAGTGACCCTTTTATCTGGGAACAGTAATAATGGAAAATACATGTCTGAGAGATTATTTGTTCAGTATTACTCCCAAATAACAGCTAAATATATATATATATATGTATATCTATAGATAATTCTGAGAGAAATGGCAGGTTTTCTTGGATTAAAATTATCACCAAGAAATAATTTCTCCAGTTCTGTGTGATCACTAGCTATTGTTTCATTTCTGCTGCAGAGTGGCCTAAAGGCTGCTGTGCTCAGGAGCTCTGAGCTCTAATCTCAGACCCACTGGTAAGTCATATCATTGCTCTCTGCATTGGCTTCCCAGTGGATAAATAAGGATTTGCTTTTAGAACACTTCAACATTTCTTTATGAAAAGTTCTGTCTAACAGCAAGGGGTTGTTCTTGTTGTTGTTATTTGTTTCTCCTACCCCATGCGTAGAAAGAGAATCTGATTTAGTCTATTGCCAAAAGTTCAGCACCTCTAGCAAGTGCATTTCATATTGGCATCTGACTGTTTTATTCAGTCCTAATTCCTGTATGAAGCCTTCCAGTTAAGAAGAGAGAGGGTTTGCAACTAAGCAGCACTGGCACCAGATAGTGCACCTTTAAACTGTGGGAACCTATAGGGAAATGAAGATATCCATATTCAAGTCTTCAGCATCCTTAATAAGGTGTCCCCAAGTTAACTCTGTGTGTTCCTGTTCCACTGCACACTTAATTAGAAGATTGTACTTCACAAAACAGATTTTTTCCCTTTCGAGTCTGTGTTATTTATTCCAATTGGAAAACCTTATGAGGAAATACATATTTTTTTGGCCCCATTGGGAAATAACTATCCATAAGAGAAAGGGGGGAAAATATACTGGAAGGAAGTGTGATGAAGAATTGTAAGAAATCTGGTATTTCTTCCAGTAGTGCTGTGCTAGAGACGGGTTGTTTTTTAAGAAAAAGAGAGTCCACACAAGCAAAGTAGTTATGCTACGGTTGTTCAAATCTGACCTGGAGCTCACGGGAGTCAATGGAATCCTAGTCATTGATTTCAAGGAGCTTTAGCGCAGACCTTTAATCTCCACCTACCCCTGTCTCAGCCTACCAAGCTTTTTTCCCAGCACTGATGTAAATAATGCAAAACAAATTGCAAAGGTTTTCTTTGACCTTCCTTTGTCCTGCACTTACTTTGCCACCCAAAAGCACTCCTTAGTCTGATGTGGCAAAAATCAACTGTGTTCAGACCACGCTATCAGGATAATCTATGGTTATGGGGGAAAAAGAAAATATCAAGGGAAATATCAGAGCCCGACTTGTCTGTGGTTTAATAACTCGCCTGATGAACTCATTGCCAGCTGTGACAGTGCTACTGCTGCAAACCCCAACACACAAGCAGTGTGCGGCGTGACGCACTGCGGAGAAGAAGCCGTGCCTTCAGCAGTGGCAAGTTGCTCTGCTTCTTGACAGTTTAGAACTGGCCTGACGTTTGCAGCATGAGCAGATCTGGGATAGCGTGGAAGAAGGGCAGCCTGTCTCCTCCCTAGGAAATCATGGCGAGGGAAGCAGCCACCGTGAGACAAGAGATGTGACAAATGGCCTCGTTCATTATCTCACTACTGTTCTCAGTTAAGCTTCCTCTCACAGGGCTGAGCTTTCAGATTAAAACCGCAAGCAGAAAACAAGAAAACATCAAGATGAAAATGGCTGAAAATGGGGGGGGGGGGGGGGGGAAGCATCTTGAGTTAGTTGTTGATACAGAAACTCTTTTCCGTGTAGATTTTGACTGAATTAGCAAAGCAGGATGAATAGAAACCTCTGGGAAGGCCACTCACCATACTGGGTTATGTAAGAATAACTAGGGCCCTCTTAGAGCTAGGCTTTTGCTTCAGAAACTGACCCCAAAAGTTCTCCTATTGGAGAAGGGTACATGGCTGAATGCACTTTTTATCACTTTCTTGCTTTCTCTCACTTGCTATGTACCTATATATGGTCAATAGCCCTTAGCAATTTCCTCTAAAATTCTGCCGATAGCAAAGTTAAAATACAGGCGCAAAGCCCCAGGCTCTTTACACTCTTAAGGTTTTTCAGCTTTGGTATTCTTTTCCTAAACTGGTGTGTCCTAGAAGCAGGAGTGAATGCAGCCAGCAATTCTATCTGCTTCATGTCTAAATTATCTTCTGTATCCTGCACCCTTTCTAGTAAATATATTCTCTGCTCATTGAGTAGATAAACTGGACTCTATAATTCACAGAGATAATGTGCACTGAGAACTTCTTGCTATTGGATGCACTAATGGGAATGGCTATGCACTTTTTTTCAGGTCCACGCAGGAACAGAAGCAGTAATGCTAGTCAGGCCATGTTTCCTGTGAGCCCAACAGCAAGAGACAGTGGAGCAGGCTCCTAAGGGACTTCTCGTCCCATCTTGGGCTGGGAGGGTGCAAAGGGTGTCCCAAAAGCTTGGGTACTCCCTGAGCCCATTTCATTCACCCCAGTTAATGTTTGTCAGCATTTGCAAAGGGATATGTATCCAGAGACTGAATAAACAATCAGATGTCTCCAAAATGAAAAGGCAGGGCTCAGTCTCATACCCTGATTTAGCACCTGAGTTCTGTTTTTGCCACATGATATTGAGTTTATTCTGTTTCAGTCCACTGGGTAATAGCTAACAGATACAGCATAAAATTGGAGAGGTCTGGGGTAGAAATCTCCCGGAAGGCCTTTGGGAAGTTGTTCCAGAACATCACACTGATAGCTGAGAGGAGATGATGCTTCGTGTCCTAACTATGTAGTCACTGCCGACCGAATGAGAGTAGCTGACACAGTGCGTGTCCGAAAAATAGCTTTCTGTGAGACAGAACAGCCAATGAAAGACTTATCACCAATGCCATAGTATTGAATACTACACAGGACACCAGAAATGTCAGAGAGCTCCTGGTTAATGCTCTAAATCTAGACATGCGTTAATAGATAAGGTGGTAGTCTATATGCTCAAGAAGTTGCAGCATTACATTTCTTGAGGTTTTTTTTCAGGCAAGTAATATCTGTTTGGCATCGTGAGGAGCTTCTTGTGGCAGCTCATCGCAGCAATTCTTAGTACACTTTGAGAATTACTGTTTTCTGCAGTTACATCTCTTTACAGGCACTGAAAATTGCCTCAATGCAGTTTAGCCTGTTAGCTATAGTCTGGAATATGGGCAACACAGCTATGTACTGACCAGTTACTTTCTCTTTTGCAATGATTTGGACTGAGAGCATCAAAAAATCCAGGTTCAGGACCACAACTGCACTAATTACTGAGGCCAAGGCTTTGTGCAAAAAAATGTAGATCCAAAGTGCAAAAAGAGAAGGGTTTTTCAGTAGCTGCCCCTGCCTGAGGGTCAAGCTTTGCATGACCCTAAATCTGCAGTCTAGCTACGTGGGACTAGTTACCTGGGATTGAGAGTGGAGATGGCAGCCTATGACCAGTCTTTGAAGCATTTCTTAAACCAAGACACCATCATTTCAGTATTTCCATGAGGCAATGATTCTTCACCGAGGATTTTTTCCAAACACCAAGGAATCCCTGGAGCCAATCACAATTGTATTGAAGTCAATCCAAGTTTTGCCAAAAGCTCGGAGCCTGGAAGGCTGCACTAATAGCATTAGAAAAGGATGTCATCAGCATCTCACTTCACATCTCCTTACAGAGTCCTCCAAAAGCTGTACAGAGATGTCACAGAGCCGGCATTGAATCTTGTGATGCTCTTCCTGCCAAAGGTCGTGAGGCAAAATAGCCTAAGTTGAAAGGGAAACATGAAAATAAACTGAGTTGAACTTAAACTGCAGATGGTGCAATGGAGCAGAGATAACTTATGTAAGTAGAAAAGCTAAGTCTTAAAAACTGCTCAGTGTGCCCAGCCTGACTGCTTTCCACACCAGTGACAACTCAGAGACTTACTGGCAGCTTTGTGGGCTTGTCTTTTCTAGCAGAAATGCAGCCAAATGATGCTCATCTATGAGAAACAATTTAGGCATAATGTAATCATCCTGCCACTGTGACTTACTACAGATCCCATTGGCCCAAAGGTCACTGTAATTCCTCAAGCACAGATAACCTGGTGTTATTCCATAGCTGGAAAATCATGTATATATATAAAAGCCATTTACTTACTGCAAAAATAAACTATACTGATCTGATCAAGCATCGCTGCCTCAGCCCAGGCAGCCTCACTTCATAAAAACACATTAAATCATTGCTACTAAGGTCCTCAATAACAGCTTATGGGAGTCCTCAAGAAAGTCCTATGACCATTTAAAATGAATCAAGAATTGTGTGAACACCATTCTCTTCCCTGCAAGAAAAACTTTTCATTTATAAAAGTTGTACATTGTTCAATATCCATTGCATTTTCTTCATTAACTCCAAAGTTTTCCTCATTTCATTTTTACACCAAAGGATAAAAATATATTGAGCTGTCAATGATGTTATCTATGAAGAGAGGCTGCAGATTTCATATATTGAATCTAAGCTTTACAAATAGTCAAGTAATTGGAAAGGCTTTTGTAATAAAATACAGGTAAAAATAAGCTTGCAAAAATCAAAGGGAACAGAAAAGTCTAAATTGTTTATGTAATCAGTTATACTCCTGAGTTGTTGATCTTTCTCTCCCCTTTGAATTTCTCTTTTATTCTCCAGAGTTGGTAAGTCAGTATTTGAAAACAGCTTCAGAAAAATAGTATATCGGTTACTTCACAAATATTGTCATCTATTTCTCTCCCATGTGAGAGAAAGCAAAAGCGCACACACATGCACACACACATACTTTTGATCTAACTGCTGTGAACATGTTCCAGATAAACCAACTGGAGAGATTTGCTGATGCAAGTTGCAAGATTTGGTCATGATGTAGAACTTCTGGGAAAATTGAAGAAGGAACTGGCCAGCAGCATTAATTCTTTGAGGTCGTAGGGAGCTGAAGAAGGTTTGCAGGAAAGACTGGGGGCTTGGTCATTTAATCTGATACCGAGCCATTTGTCAGGGGCTAACCTGCAATGTGAAAGAAAGGATGTATGGCTTGCAGACAGGCTGGGAGTGAAAAGCGATTGGAATCATTTCCATGAAAATAGCAACTGTATGAATTTGAGTGAGTGGGAGAACTCTAACACTATGGGGGAACACCTGGAAACTTTGGAGGAATCTCAAAAGACTTGAAGGTATATCTTTACTGAGGCACTGTCAAAAATATTTGAGAAGATAAAGAGGATTAGGATGACCAGAAGGCCTGAAATATGGTCAAAACAGCATCTGAGGCTTTGGGAATAGCCATTTCATCACAATTTAAAAAAGGAAGGATTGAATTTATGGAAGTGGAACGTTTAGATGGCAATATGCGAGGCTGAGATCAGGCAGCCAGCAGAAGCTGGAGACAGCACGTTGGTGAGACTGACAATGGGCTTTGCTGAGAATGGCAGCTGAGTAGGATAATTCCTGTGGTGAGATGGTAAAGAGTCATAGGAGCGATTGAGGAATATGTGAGTGGAGATGCTAAACAAAGTAGGAATGGGGTGATATGGGTAGTTCAATGGCTAATGGACAGGTGACTCCAGAACTTGTGGCACTTCTGATAATTGCAGCTGATGCAATAATTTACTTAATATATTAATTTTCAAAGGCACATAAGTGACTCAGAAACACAGTCCCATTTAAGTCAGTCCAACATGTGTTCCTGGGTCACTTTGGTGCTTTTCAAATATCCTCCCAACTGTCTTCAACTCTTGGAAGAACTGTTGGGACTCACCACAGAAAAAGTGCAAACTGAGATAGTTATATTAATGATCTGGCTGCCAATCTGTACGGAGAATCTGTAACACAAATAAATGGAATTGCATTTTCTCATCTTCCCCACTTATCTGTTTCACTCCCATCACCGGTCTTTTCTTCTCTGTAATTGTCTCTTTTCTCTTTAATTTCATTCTCTCTGAAACTGTTCAGCTCTGGATGCTACAGATTTTTGTTTGTTTGCTTGCTTGTTTAGTGAATAATCATCCAAAACCTCTACAGCGTATCCCGTTCTAATCTAATGTGAAATGTTAAAAGCTGCTCACCAGCAAATTAGCTCTTGCCAAATTATGTGCACACCAGATCCTACAAGTCAAATAAAATTAAACTGAAGTTTGGTTTCCACTTTGGTGGAGACAGCTTAGAAACTGGCCCTGGGGCACACAGTCAACTGGCTGTCTGGCATAATAGCATAAAGCGTGTACTGTAATTATGCTAGTCATTTTCTCTTCACCGCTTGTTTGTGCAAAATGTACACTTCAAAGATGTTTACCTGCTTTTTTAAAAATAAAGCACACCATGCAATTCTTCTTGCCCAGACAGAAAGGCAAGTTATGCCTTATAGTGCGCTACCTTTCAGGGATATATTTAAGCCTTTTTTGGCAGATAAACATCATTGCTGTTGTTTGAATTCAACAAGAATGGCAGTTCCCTGGAGCTGTCCTCCCACCCTAATTCTCATTTTTCAACCCTTTCTAACCTTTGTTTGGAGCATTCAGTTTATTTGCACATTGGCATGTTGGAACTAGGCCTTGTAAAGAATTTGAGGATTTGGACAGTGCTGGGTAAAGGAGATTTATTTGCTGCTTCTTTGATGACAAATGACCCAGGGTTTTTTCTTTCTCCTCCTTGCTCACAATATCTTCCTTTTTTTGTATTCCTATATTTTAGCAACAACAAACTCCCCGGTCTCACCATCTGCAGACTTTGTGTATGGGATAGCGTCAGGAGAAAGAACCATTTCAGCATTGCAGGGTAAAATCCCACCTCTCCTGGAGTCAAAGGCAGTTTTGCCATTGACCTCAATGCAGTCCTTGTAGATTAAAGGCACAGAGGAAAGTAATGGGCCAGGTTAGAAAAGGGAGTTTCATTACCTTGAAAAGCAGCCTACCCATTTATCACCATTTGCTCCAGCACCAGAAACCCTCCATAGCAGGAAGAAAAATGAACCCAGAGGGAGTGAAGTGCAGGAGAAAGGTGAAGAGTGGAGAAGAGTGATCACTCTCCTCCCCTCCATGCACTGGTGGTGGTCCAGTTCCATGCAGAACGTCTTGGCAAGTGAAAAACCCTGCCCTGTTTCCCTGTATGCGCCCGGAGAACATATAATGGGATCAGCTTGTGCTTACAAACACCTGTATGTGTGAGGATAGTGATTTGCTCCCCAAGCCTCCCCTTGAAACACCCTTGGTGGCTGGCAGTGCTGTTCCCAAGCACTGCAAGGCCTTAGCAGGAGCCGGCGATTCCCGTTGTACACCGGCTGCGCTTGCCCCATGACAGCGGGCAAACAACCAGGCTAGCTCTTCTGCTGCAACATTTTGATATTCAGGTCCAATAATCCGTAAACTCTCCTTTCTTGATTTGATTTCCAATACCACGACACAATTGTGAGCAGTCATAAGCCTGATCTAAATCTCACTGAGCTCAGTGAAAGCCTTTGGCTCGGATGGGCTTTGGGTGAAGCCCATAGCATATGTTACCACCAGCACGTGTATATTTTTTCAGTTTATATAGTGTTGGTAGCACAAGTGAGTGTCACTGATCAGCCAAGCGGATTTCAGAAGAACAGAGTGAATCCATATGATGTGCCTTTTCAAAGAACCAGGATGTCACCTATAGGAAATCAGAAAATGATTTCTAGTAGTTTGAGTTGCATTAGACTAAATCGTCAAAATACACCAGAAATGCATCTCAGAGGCTGAAACGAATCACAAATTATGATGAAATTTGCTGAATATTTTCATCTGAAAAATTTTGAGATGAATCATTTTGATTTTTTAATACAGGGTTGGGGGCGAGGTTCGAAGTAGAAGTAGCTTCCTTTTAGGTACAACCAAAATGATTTTTTAAATTTTTAATTATAGGAAAAAATCAGTTCTGATTAACTCAGTTTTTTTTCTGGATTTTATTTTTAATTTGTTGAGAGCTCCATGAGCTTGACTGCTTGGATCCTAGCAAAAATACCCTTTTGAAAAACAATGTATTACCGGCATATGTGCCTAATAAGACAGTGTGGCTTCGGGATATACCTTTAAGACTGCAAGCTTTGTCAGAGATTAATTCAGCCTCTCTGAAGTGGAATGCAAAGTAGAATAGCAAAGAACATAGATAGTAATCAATCAGTATTGTAAATCACCACTAAATTCTACAGACAGCATAAATGTAGAGTAACAGAAACGCTTTTATATGGAATTCATGTCAAAGCAGTACTGCTCCAGCACCCTGGGGTTCAATTATATCTATGGCAGCCCTATATAGGATTATTCTCTCATCTCTGGGAGGGTGGAGAGAAGGGGAAAGGAGAAGGAGAATGTCACACAGAACTGCAAAGCCTTGGATGAAAAATGGAGGTGTGAGCGCTCTTTCTGGAACTTTAAAGTGAGTTTAATTCAAATGAAACAACCCAATAAATAATACCTTGCAGCTGACTTTGAAATGTTCTCACCAGAGCCAGTGAATTCTACAGCTGCAAACTTTCATTCCCATCATAAATGACATGTTATAATTATATTTTTTACAAGCTTCCCTATGTATGTTGATTTATTTTTTAATTTCTCCTTCCTTAATAGCCATTTCCTTCCTTGGTAAGATAAGGTGATCTGAAAAATACCCACTGGCTTTTTCAGTGACCCTTTTTTTTGGCGTAACAAAGCCAATAATAAAAACTAATTTCCTCCTCTGATTTCCTCATCTGCACAAAGTAAAGATTCCTTCCACGAGTACTTGCAATCTGTAGGGAATACGAAGGCCACTCCATTTTAAGGCATAAACACCCCCCCCCCCCCCCAATGACAAGTATCCTCTACATCTCCCTGACCTTTCATGCCACCAAATAACTGGTTTTAAACACATCCGTATATTTTCATCTTCTCTTTAAGAACTTGCTTTTCAATCCATTAAAAATCACAAATAGCAAACCAAGTCACAGGTGGGTTGGGATCCCTCCTTCTGGATATATTGCTGCTTTAATTGATTGCCAGTTAACTTGTGTTAGCCAGCCAGTTCAGTGGGCCACAAACATTCATCTCCTGAAATAAATGTTTGCAGACTGTCTGTACTAGCATTTACAAATGCATTATCTAACTGAAGTTAATTCCAGCCATCCTTTAACTCAAATTAAATCTAGTTTAGAGAAAAGCTCTGTTATTAATGTGCCTTGTATATCTGCTTCTAGGACTGTTTAGATGGGTTGTCTGATACTGACAGTGTCCCATTAGGGACTCTCAGTTGAGGGCTTCTCTGGAGCTGGCCTTGTCTGTCTTTTCGCCTTTCTTCTGTCTGTTGTGACTGCTGTTTTCTCTGCGTCTCCTCCCTAGTGCCCTGCCTGAGGACATATGTGGGTTGTGTGTCTGGCACAACTCTCCAGCCGGACCCACACAGCCTTTCTGCCAATACATTGCTGGCTGTGGTTGTCTGCTCCTCTTCGTGATGTCTACATGGTGGGGCACGCCGGCACCCGGCCGATGACTGTGGAAGTATATGACCTCCCGTCTTTATACTGCTTACTGCACCTCCCTAAAGTGATGATCGAAAACAGGCAATCTGTCCTGTAGATACAAGAAATGGTCCTTTCCCCAAACGGCTTATGAAGTGCCCAGCTAAGATGGCAGGGTGGTCAAAGAGAAAAGACACAAGACACGTTTTATGCTGATCATTTCTTCATTTATGAAGGCAAACTGTATGGACAGGTGAAGTAGTAAAGTAAAGGCAGGAGATAGAGGTTCCTAAAAGGAGAGTTTCAGGACAGTTTCAGGACAAAATGAAGAACAAACAGGTAAATCAAGATCATGAGACAAGCTGCATCTTCCAGTAGATCAGGGAAATGTCACTCACTTTTAGTGCCATATTCCAGTGCTGTAGATGGATGATGGATGCAGTGATATCAGGAAGCTCCCATGTGGGCTGAGAAGAGGCTGTCGATCCCAAGCTCATTGTGTCTATAGCAAAAAGCTGTGGAGATTTGTGCTTTAAAGCAAAGCCGAAATGTTTACCACTGGGCCTCTCTTGGAAAGGACAGATTATGAGAAGAGGTGCTGTATAAGGAAACATCTTCAGGAATGAACAAAGATAGTCCAGTTAGTCTAGTGGGGGCTGGTAAACCAGGCATGAACCTTGCTAGCAGGTGTTTACAACCACTTAAAGTAGAATTTGGCCTACCTCAGCAAAAATATCTCCAGATGGGCCCAGGGCTGCTTAAGGAAAGGCACCAATGCTTTCTGATGCCAAGGGTCGCATTGACAAATTGCCAGGAGGCTGAGTCGCACTTAATTTGCATATAAATTGCAACCGTTTTTATCAAATATAAATGCACACAATCATAACAGCACATTTGCTTATTCTTGCTTCTCCTTTGAGAGATGAATACAAATTGTTTGTGTTTAAGTTTACTGTTAAATAGCTGCACCATCTCTACATTGCAGAAAAGGGCTGGAGGGGGAGAAGTCAGCTGTAGCACCTGTCTGGGGATCTTGGCAAACCAGGTCTGGCCAAGCAAGGACTCAGTGGCTACCCATTAGAACCAGCAAAGACCTCCAAGCAAACCAGAACTGAACTAAGCCAAGCTGAGGGACCAGTAGTTCCACAACTGCCAAGAGTTCAGACCAAATGCCAAAATTATTTGAACCCAGCATTTATATTTAAATTATGTCTCATTACTCTAGCAATTAGGTCTCCTGCAGTTCTGAATTGAAAGTTCAAGCTTTTTTTCTGCAGAAAGTCCTGGTAGTGAGGATGCCAGCTCTGATAATACCACCAGACTTGTAATCACAGTTTTAGACAATAGGTCAAACCCCGCTGCTTAAGAAATGTTAGACTGGCCCAGATTCCAGAAAAGGCTACCGACTTGTTCCCAAGTCCACAAATTTTAAAAAGCACACTGAAGTTTATGGGAGGCTTTCCTTTCGTTTATTAGCTTTTGGTTAGCTTTAGAATCAAGAGACTTTTTTTTTTTTTAAATCTTAAGGCTTTGTAGTTTTGCCTTTGCTTTTGTGCAGTCTGTCATGTCATGCCATCCCCGAGAACAGCCATCACTGCACAGAGCATGTTGGAACCATGAGCTCTTGCGTCGGGAGCATATTTTTAGAAACCTTTACAAATCAGGTTTATTTATGCCAGGTACTCCCATGGTTCCCTATTACTCTGAACTCTTTTTAAGTGTTAGTGTTTTCCTCCCCTTAAAACTTTAACCTCCAGCTTTACAAATGGGGAACCAGACCCTTAACCCAGCTTCTACCCAACTTACCACTGTGACTTTCTCACCTCTCTTATCTCTCTGAAAGTCAGAGCTCCCTGACTTTCTCCTGCTAGGCATGCCCAGGACTTCCTATCTCTTGTCACAGGTGAATAACCAAGGCCTTAGCACATAAGAAGCCATGAGCTAAGCACCCTCCTGCTTTACTAGTCTGAGCCTAAAATTCATTGGAGCCTCAGAAGGATACTAGTTCTCAAATCCTGGCCAATGCCCTGACCCCTGGGTGGAGGACTCATCCTTATACTCTTTCTCTGACCATGTGAACATTTAATTTTTCCATGAAAAATGGAACAGTGCCAACAGGAGAGTGAGCAAGCTGTGCAGAAGTGCTTGGAGTGCTATCTAGGGCACTCTCGGTGGGAAAGAGGCGCCCCTTGTTCAGCATATTGGCTTTTGTGTTTCCCTCCCCCAGGTGCTTTGCAGTGTGCCTAACTGAGACAGAAAGGGGACTCCACCCAGAGGGGAAGCACCTAAATATTTGTCCATTTAGAGCTATACCACTAAGGAGTTTCATCCAGACCACAGGAGACATCCCTCAAAGGACAGGGAGTGGAAAAACCCTTTAAAGGCTTGAACTAGTAGCCAAACTGCTGGACTAACCTTATGAAAAGCAATAATGCCTCCCTAACTGGTATGGATATCCTGGTGGGACATGGGAGGTTCCCAGCATTGGCAGTGGAGTTATCAGTGACGTTCTTAGCTGTTGCAGATGCAGAAGAATATGTGGGGAAAATACCTCCTGGGATGATTCTGCAGCCTGCCAGTTTGAAGTCTGTTCCCTGGGTGCTGCAGGATTTCTGCGTTCAGACAGTGGAATTAATGAAGCTGGAAGGCTGATGCACACAGGAGACGTTTACCTGACTCATGGTTGATCTTGTCACTTCCCCTCACCTCCATCCATCCTTCCTCAGCTTCCCACCTGGGGTTTGCACAATGTTAGAGCATTAATGCCTGGCATTCTTACCACTGCTCACAATTTATTTCACCCACAATGTAGACACTTTATCCACTATGAGCCAGAAAGTACAGCCTTCAGGTTTTAGTCTTCTTTACACGCAGTGGTGACATGGGTTAATAATACTAGTATTAGCTTCTAATAATGCATAGTGCTAATGATCCCTTCCTATAAAGTGCAGAGGGCCACGCAGAGCCGGAAACAAAGCCAGCTGATGAGAGGCCAGCAGTAAATCACCATTACAAGGCCTGAGGGAAGGATGCTAATAGGTAGCACTCGGAGCCTGTGCAAAGAGGGCCAGGGAGAAGGCTGCTGTTCTGTTTTCTCTCATTGTTTGCAAGAAACTCTTGGCTTTAGCAGTAAGCTAACATATTCTTTCTCCTCTGTTCTCTATACATGTAGCTTTTCATTCTTCACAGCCAGTGCTTTGTGTGTTCCCAAGGACTGAATTTGGTTCTGAGCAGTGTGTCCAAGCACTCTTCTCCACATTGCACTAGTGTCTTCCCCAGGTTTGTAGAAATCCTGTCAGGTTGATCCACGGGCAACAGTGGATGAAAATCCAACCAAAGAGCTACCAGAACAATATACAAAGGATGAATCAGTGTATCCAGAGCTCTGGGGAGACTGTCAGCACCTGAAGTGCCATCCCCTCCCCCCCCCCCCCCCCAAAAAAAAAAGTGATTGTAAGGAGAGAAAGAAATTCAGGTTCCATGGGCTGAGCGTGATCACCCCCAATCCTTGCAAGATGTGGTAAAATCGAATGTTCACAGACACTCATACAGCTAGAATTGTAGATGATACTCATACAGTGCCAAGGTAGAGCCCCACATGCAAATTTGTATACCCACTTATGAACATCTAGGCACTAATAGCATGGAAATTACCTCCCTTTTTTTCCAGCCTGCCACATGGCCATAGCTGGGGATTAGGTAAAGGGCATGTGTTTCCTGGATGATGTAAAACTGAAAATGGCTCTTAAAGAACATTCTTTAAAGGCTGCTTTGTGCCATTTGGTTCATTTTTTGCTTATTGTACTAGTTGTCAAAGATGGATCTTGCTGTGATTTACATGCTTCTGGTGGTGCAATAGAGATTTAATATAAATGAGAATCAAGCCAGGTTTATTCAAGTAGCTGCCTCAGAATCAGTATTGTGGGAAGCGTCTTTCTAGCCATGGCTTAGCCTAACTAGTGAGAAATAAATGGAAGCATACTTAAAAGAGGAGGGAGACAGAAACACCAGGAAGGGAGGAAGATTGCTGCCCTCCTCCCTCCAAAATTGTGGGGTTTAATATGCTCTGAACACTGAGCAGGGCTTGTTTTTACACGTATGCCACTGTCGCTAGCATGATTAAATGAAATGACGGTATACTTCAAGGAATAGCAATTGATATGTGCAACAATGGTCAACAGTCTGACTTTTCATCATTCCAGTGCTGTTCCCAAAAAAATTCAGACATTCACATTTTCTAATTGCAGCTTGTTGCTACGTGAACAGTAAATTAGCACTAAAGGAAGGAGAGAAAACATTGTTATTTACTGCAGAGAGGTCATTCCCTCAAAAGAGGTCTTGTGTCATATATCTGTCCTAGAACAATTTGTTACATACAATTTATACATCGCTAAATTATGTCAACAGTTACAGAGCTTATTAAAATTTTTTTAAAAGCCCAGCAGCAGAAACATTAATTATACAAAATGTCTAAATGGAGAATTGAACTGGGAGTCTTATCAAGATAAAAAAAAATGGAACTTTAACTACAGATAAGTTAAACTATGTGTGTCAAGAAGCTGAATGTACCCAATGGGCATAAGGCAGCGCTTTGAACTCAGGAAATACCTGAGTAGGACTCTTTAGTGGGCCTGTTTTTATCGCCTTGTCTGGTCTCTGTGACAATGCAGATTTATTGATCCTGAAGTGGTTGCTGACACAGGTGAGGGCAGGGAGAGGACCTGGTGGTACTGCGAAGCATCGCCAGCTGCAGTGACCCCCTTGCACCCGTGGGCAGAGCTGTTGAGGTGGACCATGCTCTTCGCCTGCGTTAAAGCCTCCAGGTGAGCACGAGCCCCCAGGAGCTGGAGGCGCGACAGAGAGAGACCCTAGCAGTGCAGCCCCGTGGTTGGCACCCTGGGGCGAGCCTGCGGTTATGCCTTTGCCCCACTGGCATTTTGGGGATCTTTTGGCCTGAGGTATCTCCATACGGAGTTGTATGGGTCCCCTGCTCTTGCTGACACCTTCCTTTGGTGGGTTTTATCACTGCAGGGAGTCCTTTCCTCTTCAGGATCTGGGATAGGCATGTGGATGGAGCTGAACCACCATTTAAAAACTGATGAAATCTCCGGCTTCCTTCCACTTTCCCTCCCACCCTGTGACACACTAATATGAGGTGAGACCTCACCATGTTTCCTGCCCTAGGGGCATGGTATTGAGTCTACGGGAATTGATAGATACCAGCTGGCTGTGGGTAGCACACACGCAAATACATGCCTTTTTTTCTTTCTGGAGAATAGGAAAAGCTAGTATCTTGTTTTTCAAACTTAGCAATATCCTAGGAACAAGTGCACTAATCCCATTTCTTAATGATACTGATATAACCTCATATTACTTTACCATTTAAGGATTTGGTACTGGATCATTTTTGTATTATTCTTAGCTTGGTTTAGAAAAAAATTAAGCCTTTCTTTCCTATTGTCCTTTTATGAAGAATTTCTTAATCCTAAAAGAATATGGGAACTTCTTTTTCTCCAGTAGTCTATAAGGCACAAATATTTTAAGTAGACTGGAAAATATCCTTCAAGCTTCGGTAAAAAGTCTACTGAAATCGCAGAGGTTTTTTTAGATGATTTTGTTGGCATTAACAATTAATAAATGCATTTTACCTTTTCCAATAACTTTAGAGGCATAGACAGTGCCAAATGAGGACTAAACTGTCTTAATGTTAAATCAGTAACAGTTTGGTGTACTTAAAATTCTTGCTTGCTTTCTGATAGCTAAAAATTTTGACTGCTTTTCTAAAGCTTGTGGAATCTGGTTCTCTTAAGTAAATATCCTCCATGTGAGGATATTTCAGATGGAATTCTTTGGTAGTTTAAGTTTTTGACTATTAAAACACATCACTATTAAATAATTAAACACAAGAGATTGAATTTAGTAAATGCTCTAGTGAGAAGACAGCACATTTTCCCTTACAGGCATGTAATAATAAATGCTGTTTGACTGGTTAAGTTAAGCAGCATGCAGAAATAAAATCTTCACGGCCTGATCCAAAACTCACTGCAGTCAATAGAAACAGTTCCATTAACTTCCAAGGACTTTAGATCAGCTTCTTTCTGAATAAATATATTATTACAACAGTTAGGGACAAAGGGAATTAGTTGTTACTTATATAACAGCAATTCAGTCATCTGTGTTGTTCTTGCAGCCTGAACTGCTGCTTTGTGTATAGGTGTTATAAGATATGCAGGTTTCTGAGACTCAGGATATGTAACTCAGGTGTCTTCTCTTTTCCCTTCCATTAATATAAATGAAGGAACATTTATGTGTCATAACAGGACCATGTGTTTTCTTACCCACTGATTAGAAAAGCAACAAATAATAGTAGTTTTAACTGTTCACATACAAAACTTTCTTCGGATGGCAGAAAAAGGAAAACAGTGTTTCACCCCTTGCATGCAGTGCTCAGATGCCCTTACACACAGCTATGATAATGTCTGCAAAAAATTCAACAGACATTTTGGTCAAGACTGTGAAGTTTGGGGAATGATCGATGCAACATGCCAAAAGAATAACAGTATGTTACTATGGAAGGCTGGACCTGCTTTTAATACTCCTCTATCATGATGAGCAACACGGAGCACTTCAATGGGACTGCGTGAGAGTCAGGCACTGACTCGTGTGAGTCCAGCTCAACATAATTCCAGCTTTGGTCCTCTCAGTTTATACTCCTTAACCTTCATCCTTCTGTTTCAGATTCAGCTAATCTCAGTCCCACCAATGCTGCTCTGAACTGGCCCAAAGCCTGCAGGATTGTTTAACCAGCAGGAACCTGTAGATGTAGGGAGCTGGTAGGAATCTAGGCTGAATTTACTGGACCACTGGCTCTCAGTAGCTGCTGATGCTGGGATTTTTGTCGCAGATGTGCATATGCTGGTACAATTATGTGAGTGCAAGTGAGTTTTAAGCAGTTTTATGGCTTAAGGCGCTGCCTTTTGAGACTAGTGCCAAATGCCCTCAGTTTTGGTGCAATTTTTTTAGATACAGTTCTGTCAGTTTTCTTCCTTGCTTACTCTATTCTTTGTTGCTTCCTAATCTAAAATGTTTGACCATTGCTGTGGGTTTCTTAGTAGTTCACAGACCTGTGCTACACTTCAGCCAGGAGTGCATGCAGCAAAATTCTTGTCTTTGCCCAGCTTCTGCTTGTTCTTCTCACCCGCCAAAATCAACAGGTCCGCTTTGACTTCTTGTAGTAAGTCTGGTGACTTCCTAAGCAAGTTTCTCTCCACCTTGACCTTGGCTCAGTCCACTAAGCTGTACAACTGGAAATAAGTGAACTGTGTTTCCCTTGAGAAAGAGAATTGAGAGACCATTTCCAAAACATCAGGGGAAAGTTCCCGTAATGGACTTATATTGCATTTAGCCTTCTTTACAATATCATACTGATTGTAATATTAGTCATGCCATTTTTATTGAAGAAATAAGCAAAAAGTACCCCAAACCAAAAGCCTCTAGAACATCTTAAAATCTATTTTTAATATTAGTTAACATTTAAAATAGTTTGTGGGTTTCTTTCTCTTTTCCTTTCCTTCCTTTCCTTTTAATTTATTTTTTGCATAACTATTTTTTATGTCAGAGCCAACAGATTCCATATAAGGTGATGGATGACTAGATTACAGATTTTCACTGAAACATCCCATGATCTGTTGAAGTGGCAAAAGGTTATAAATCGGTTCAGTTTCATTGGTATTAGTAGCAGCACAAGTGTAAATGGCGTAACTCAGCATTACATTGGCTGAAAGATCAAGCCTTGGATACATAAGGTATCATAGCAATAGTAACAAAAGCCATTGTAATTAAGCAAAGATGAGCAGGATGCCAGGTATTTGGGTCTTCTTGAAAACCATCTGGCACGAGTTGATGACCAGCTGAAAGTTTGTGCCTGGGAGAGGATAATTGTTACTGGGAGACAGACAGACACACAGACACAGACACACACACGCACGCATCTACCTCTCAAAATAAAACATAAAGTTTTCTTTTCGCTCAAAGCCAGGCTGATTCAGTAGATAGATTTGCAGGGATGATTGCTTGGATTGTCTCTCAATGCTCCATTCAGCTTCTAATAGCAGATATTAAAATTTTATCTGATTTTCTACTTCATTCTTTTGAAATATTAACCACCGATAAATTATTAAACCACATATAAAATGTTACAAATGTACATACATTTTATGAAGAGGCAGGCAACATAATGGGACTGCTTCTGCCACACATATAGGCCAGAAACCAACTCCTCTCCTCTTTTCTATTTTTTTCCCATGCCTGTTGGTGCCAGGTATTTTTAAGTTAGCTACGTGTGTATGGTGAGATAAAATGCAACAAATCCATACTCAAACTCTAATTTCTGCCTTTCCTCAGTTTATCACTCTCTTGATTGTCTCCTCCTCCTCTTTTTCCCTCTATTTGTAAAGCCAGTGCAATCCCACAGGGACTTTCTGTGAAACTTTACTAAATGGCCTTACTAGAAACGGGTTGATAAAACTGCTGATCTAGCAACTGGATCAGAGCACAAACAGGCTAGTTTGATCTCCTGCTCTTCAGAGGATCTTTAACTTCAGAGGTGTTGCTCTTTCTTGGACTGGAGCTTGAGGTTTTAGCAAGATACTTATGCTCAGTGCATACTGAAGAAGGCAATACTGCTTCCTAATCCAGAGAATTTAAAAATGTTTATTTTTGTCTGCAAATGTATTGAAAATGGAAAGCTAATGCACATCCCAAAGTTAGGCTTTTTTCCTCATTAAAAATTCACACATTCTTTCAGGACTAGGGCAGTGACCCGGGTCAAATTAGGCTCAAATTAATCGAAGGCTGATGCTGTGTGCTTCAGAGCATCTCTGTGCGGTACTATGTCTTTAATAGTGCTTATATCACAGCAAAGTCACCGTGAGAAGTAACTATTTGTGGGAAAAAAAATCCAAAATGGACAACCAGGCTTACTGGAAAATTTCAGACAAACTTTCTTCAGAAGAAGTTTCATTTTTCCACTAAGTGAAAAAAGCAGAGAACAGAGAAGATAGGGAATGTTAATTTTTTCCCAGAAGATTCTGTTTTTTTCCTGAAAAACTGTTAAATATCACAAGGGGGGAAAAATTGCCATTGCTGGACAAAAACAAAATATTCCAACAGGAAGCACATTGTTTTCTTTTCTCCATGACAGACCAGAATCCTCAGTTGTATTTTATTGACTATAATCCTAGACCGTAACATCAGAGCAGTAAGGATCCCCAAAAAGTCTAACCCATCTGCCCATCCCTAAGCAGCTCCCGTGTGGAGCTGCCTCCCACAGTGGATACAGTCATACTGGAAAATGAAGTCCCACCTGGAAGCCTGGCCATGAAGAAGAGGAGGAACGTGATGGGTCTCAACTGCAGCTCCTGAGCAGTGTCCTGGCAAAGCACAATGTTGCTATTTTACGGTGTGGGGATGTTGCTAGATTTTTGCCTGAAAAGCCAAAAATCCTACCAACAGGGCAGGAAAACCCATTTTCTAGTCAGCACAATTGGAAAAATTCAAGAAAGAACAGAAACAGCAGATATTCAACCAACTGTTAGAGAGAGACGAGTGTGCCAGGGAGTGAAGCTTGCAGCTCTCTCGGATACTGTTTGTGTTACAGACTTCAAAGAGATACTGCGCAAGTCATTTGAGGCAGAGTCTAAATGCCACTGTGGGTGCTATTTGGCTTTACATAATTCCAGTAGCTTTAGCATTATAAAGAAAAATGTCAAATCTGGCCCTAAGTATTTTTAACATGGTGAATTACCCTGGATATTAGCTGTATTAAGTTACCGTGAAAAATCTAAGCCTTAACAAGAATAATTAGCACTCATACCTTGTTTTACACTGGCAAGGTACTGCATGGATGAGAGCCTAAGAATGGTGTTATAATAAAGCCATGCGGGTTGTGCTGTGTCAGGCAGACTGGTGGATTGCAGCCCTTCGGGTTAAAGGGCTCGGAATAAAGACAGAAAATCCAGATGCAAAGTGCTACTGCTGTTTTGCTCTAACATCAAAGCTTGCAGAGTTCACTGCTTCGTGTGCTTGCTGGACTTCGTACACGTATGTGATTCCAAGTTACCATGAGATCATTTGCAGTGTCTGTGCATTTGTTTGTTTGTTTTCAAGAATTATGGGAGATGTCAAGTTGGGAAAAAGTAGGAAGACAGAACAATAAACTGGTGGCTGGAATCTGGCTAGATACTTTTTATTTTGCTGTTCCTAAAATGACATTTCATATTCTAAGCCCACAGGCACAAGCATCATTGCATGCTAGTGGGGACAGGTTTGCACCTCTGCATATATTTTGCATAGCTATTTTTCTACCTTTCACTACTGTATTTGGAAACTAAGAGGCAGAACTGCTGTCCTTCCCTGCAGCTTGTTATAGATGATCCTTTCTTGTGTGGCAGGACATCTAGATTTGACAGCTGGGTTACATAAACAAAAATGCCACTATGTGACTGTGATTGCTGAGCTAATTGCACCAAGATACATCTGGGCTGTGAACAGGCTTAGGAGTGTCTTTAACCAAATCTGAGTTATCTGGGTACCACTTTTGGAACTAAGAGTTATCCTTTCCATTGTAGATTGAAAAATTACTTCTCAAGTAAGTACTTCTTCAGATCATATTCATCTTTACTGCTTGAGCTCAGCTGAACTCCCTAAAAGAAAAAAATTCCTAGGTTACTCAGAGCTCCAGATTTTCCCTGAGGAGGATATCAGATGATAACATCAGCCAAAATAATCTAGGACCTTTTACCATCAAAAGCATTCTTTCATTAATCAGCCATATGATATAATACATTTTCTGAAGCATTTAAAAATAAATGAAGGCTAGTTATCTTTATTATTCTGGCAAATAACCCTTTCATAAGCACGGTATATATACCACATATATATATATATATATGTATGTATTGTGTCTCTGGAAGAGAAACTATTTTGTTAACTGTTCACAAAAACGAAGCGATTTTCTTACTGATGCACAGGTATCCTGGGATACTTCGTCCCAAAAGTCAATAAATTCATTGTACTGGGGAAAGAATGGTCATTTGTTGGATAAGAAAATCTCTAGTCTCTAGAAAATCCTCTGGGAAGGATTTAAAAAAACACAGAAATCTTGAAAGGGATATAAACCCCCATGCCTCAGGCTATAACTCAGGCTCTAACTAGCAGGGGCCTTTGCAGGCAGCCTGCTCCATAATTAACTACTCTGGGGTTTCTTGCACTGTTTTTGCAGGTTGTATCAGCCGTTGCAGGAGACAAAATATACGAATAAGCTGGCATCATGGTCTGGTGATTCTTATTTTACGGTAGAAATGAGTAGCTTTTATTGAAAAAAGAGGCATGTTTCAATTGGCAGGTCAAAATTAATGCTAATATCCTAAAAATAATTGTGGTAGTTTGATAACTCTCTTGATGCTGTGTGCGAAGTCTGCTTGCTGAGACGTATATCCAAGGCAATCCAACTGTCTTTGTAACAGAACAGAAGGAAGAACCAGATCTGTCTCAGTATTATCATTTAAAATAGACCACTTCTTACATAAATGAGTGTGGGGAGGGAACCACAGAGGGTGCACGGGGGGTAGTGGGGGTTATGTGTGTTCTTTTTCACTATGTTACATCCCTGGTACACAATCCCTGGATATATTTTTTTTCCATCATCATGACATGCTATGTCCAAGTGATGCATTGTAAGTGAAGCAGGTACATTACCATGAGGAAATCTTTCATAAATCCTGTCAATGGGAAGTAACATATTCCATTCAAACCAATCTCCCTGATGGAAAAGGGTACCAGGAATTAGCAGAGATTGTCTGGCTCCATGGATAATTTATCAGTGCCACCAGCTGATATCTAGGAAAGGCTTAAAAATAACAAAGGACAAGTAATCCATTTTCCAAAAAAAAAGAGATTGAAAATGTGTTTCAAAAGCTCATTGGTGCTTCTCATATTAAATAGCTTACCCTGGTGCATTCCACCCATGGCTTTAGACTATTCTTTACATCATTTGCATGGAGAAGCTTACAGCTCTCCCCAGACAGAGAGCGGATTACAAATGTTCGTAAGTCAATAGCCTTCGCATTTTAAAGTATTTGCTTATTAAAGGCTACTTTAGAAAGTTCAGAATCAAAACCTTGCCATTCCCATTTGACAAGAAAACCTTGACAGTTTCCTAATGCTCTGTATAAAAATAATGCTTAAAATTTCTTCAACACTTCCCCTCTTAGGATGTCCAGGTACTTTGGCTAATTAACATACCTTAATACGTAACCCTGGAAACATTCCCCTGCAATAGAGAGCACTTTACACCACCTTCTTACAAGAATAGGTCATGAAGTTAACATCCAAAGGGAATCAATTTCAGTAGTTAGAGTCCTACTCACATGAAGGGATTTTTGATAGATTTATATGTTGCTAGGGCTGAAGGACCTTTTACGGTCATTTTGTCTGACCTTCACAACAGCAGCCATAGAATTGTGCCCAGGGAATCTTCAAGCCCATAATCACATGGATACAGCCCCAAAAATCAGTCCTTCTACACATGCTTACAGGCAGTTCTTCTGTTTTAGCTTGGCTCTCGAAGGACAAAAAGACAATATGCTCATGCTGTCTATGTTTCCATCGGTTTGTCCTTCCCCCACCACTTTGAGTCCATGGAGTCCTGCTTTGAGTCCATTCTAAGCAAATTTGACATCGCAGAAGAGACCTTACAGATGGTCTGATGAGTTTTATGAAAAAATTAATGGGTCTGAGAACTCGGTCTGCTATTGTGGGAGAGCTCTAGGGATATAAGACAGAAATCTGCAAGAGCCCAGGCTTCATCAGTTGGGATGCTCATGGACCAGGTTATTATACTGGGACAGATAAAGAAATCCAAATACCAGCACTGACATGGAGGAACATGTGGGACTAACTCTAATAGTAAAATAACACTGAAGTGATTGTACCTTTCTCTTCATCCTCTCTAGGGGCTGTAGCACAATAATTATTCTATATTAAAAAAAAAAATGCCAAAATATGTGTTTAACCAACACAGCAAAAAACTTATGTACAATTAGTCTGTGGCAGTCAGAGGTAGTCAGAGGTAGCACTCAGGCTTACTGACTTACAAGCCATAGCTGTAACCACATGTTCGTTGTCTTGTTTAATGGGGACTGACAAGCTGGTCTATTTGGAAAACAGAGGGAAAAAAAAAGCGCCAAGATTTAACAGCTCTTGAGCCTGATCCAAAATGGAAATAGTAGATAAAAAGAATTAGACAGTTAAGTGGGGGAAGAGGGAAGTTGCATCTCTTTTATAAGTGATGACTTTTTGTTTATTGAGTCTGGCCTAATCGAAGCAAGCTGTTTACATGGGATTTCTAAACTGATTAAAAACAGGAAAGAAAATAATGAGATTGTGGTAAGCAGTCTCTGTGAGTGAGACCTCCAATTTTCTTTGGATCATGTAGATGGGGTTAAAAGAACATAGGATAATTTGTTTAGCCAATTCTATTGTTTCCCAAGTGAACCCACTGATGGGTTGATTTTTATGTAGATTCCTTTCTAAATATAAGGATCTAGGAACAAACAAACACAAGTGACATAATCATTTATTTGAGTCCCTGGAAAAGCTTAATTTAGTTTCAAGATCTCCTACAGACCCTCCTTCGAACTACTCAGAGTTTTTTTACCAATTCATTGTTTCACTTGTATGGGACACGATTTTCTACTGCAGCACTTTAATCAATACCACTTTATAGGTTGTGTCAGTGTAAAAGTTCTTCATAGTTGAGTATTTTGCCCTTCTGAACAAAAATAAGATCTATTACTTTACAAATACCTTAATACAAATATACATGAATCTACACTAATGATGCTGTGCCATTTTTATTATACCAGGATTTTGAAAGCAACTTCATTTTTGAGATCTAAAAAGCTCTTCTAATGTTATTTAATATTTGTGATTCAGATCTTTTCTTCTTTCCTCTTGCCTTAGAATGGGGCTGACTCTAATTTTGCACTGGAAAACCTGGTGAAGGGATGTGCTGGCTTATGCCGCACTTAAAGGCTTTAAATCAGTTTGGAAGTCTACCAACAAGCTTAATCAATGGTCATCGGCTAGATGTAAGATTTACTGAGTGAAACATGAAGGTCTGAGACATGCCTCAACAAACTGTAGATAACTGTAATGGAACCTAGTGTATGATTCGGATCTTTTTTAATTAGGGCCTTTTAGCAACATTTTGATAACAGAGGACTTAATACTAGGAAACTCCTTAACCATACTCATAGACCTAGATAGATATAGGTGTAGATATAGATATAAATAAATACAGATATAGATCTAGAAGATAGAGATCTAGAAGAGGGAAAACTTTATAAGTACTGAAAATCCAAACACTAGGATAGAAATCTGTGTCTCAGAGTCCCCACCCATGGTGAAGGGAGCCACACCACCAGAGCCCAGGAGAACAGCCTCTGGTTGTCAGACAGCTCAACTAAAGCTGCTTTGAAAAGTTTCAGCTAAGACACAATGGCTGTTCTACCTTAGTGTCGCTAACACTGGCATGAGTGACTTAATAGTGCTTGCATAGCTGAGGATGTGAAAGGGGGGATGAGAATCATGACTCCGGGTCAGTGAGCGGGTCTGTCTGCTTTGGAGGATTGTTAATTATTTATCCTCTTAACTGAGTCACCCTAGTGTGCAGCTTATCGGCCCAGGTAAGCACACAGCCTGTTGAGAGACGAAACTGTATTTACTTCTCATTTCGATCTTTATTTGGCAATTCCTCCACTAAAAGCTCAGACTCCCTGTTTACAATATTTATCCTATTTAATAGTTGATTGCACACCACCTAATCTCTTGGTGTTGGCCAAATCCAGCTGTGCCAAGGATTTTTTTTGTTGTTGCCAATACTGGACTGTCATTATTTATCACAGCTGTTCTCACTATGCCTTCAGAGGAAGGCATGTCAATCAAGTAACCATCCTGATTCACTGTGTCCCAGGACAGCAAGAAATACCTTGCTTTGACTGTCCTTTTTTTAGCTATTTTGAATACTTCCACAAGTTAAAAGCAGAGAAGTACTAAAAACAACAGGTAGCTCTCATGGGAGAGCAGCATGGTTGGCTGTCTGCTGTGTGCTGCATTAGGATGGGCTTTCAGTGGCGATGGGGAACTCCCACAAATTCTGAAAGTTTCTAGCATGACTTTTCTGACCCATCAGGGTTCTGCAGTTCTGGCAGATAACCATAAATCAGGACATGGTTATAGTGAGTTACTGTACTGGTTATTTGTTGGACCGTCTGAAAAAATGTCTGAAAAAATCAGTATTTTACTGTATTTCATAATGAGGAGGTTAAAGCCAAATAAATGTCCCTTCACTGAGATACTCACTAGAGCCAGTTAGACTCCTAGCAGCATACAGGGAGTGGGGAAGCAGGTTGGCCGTGCACACACAGTAGCATGACCTTGCTGTAGGATTCACCCAGCTGCCCCGAAGAAATCGTCCTCCAGCATGAAATAAAGCATACGGGTTATGTGGCCAGTGGAGAAGTGGTCTGTGGTTTCCTAAATGGTTCTCAGCTGGTTCCCAACTGGTCCTCAACTCAATTTGATATTTCCAAGTTTCTCTTGAATATCTCCCTCCAATTCAGAAAGGCAGCAAGGAGCATTCTGGTGAATCACCATAGCTCCGCTGTCTTCACTGGCATTTCTGGCAGTTTATTCACCCAGTCCTGAAACTGGGCAGATAAATCAAACCCAAGCCCAGGTCAATGCTGAGGATTGGGAAGGCAAGGTAGGGCAGGAGGAGGAAGAGAGGGGGACTGCGGTGTTCAAGTTGCTTACTTCGGGCAAGGAATTCTTCTAGCCCTGCCAGGGACATCAAGTCTGACAGCGAGGCTTGATCCAGGAGCCCTTCTAAACTGTATCACTTTATGAACAAAAGCACATAAATGCATAAACTCTACAAGAAAAGTTATAATCATCAAAACATTCATAAACCCACATATATTCACACACCAATCTGAGGACACACAAAATTACAGCCTAAACCATTTTCCAAAGAAGTTCTCTTTAATTGGCACAAGGGGTTGGATTATGCAGAACAGATCTCAACAGAGATTTTTTTTTTAATATAAAGTTAATTATTTTATTTTGGTTCGCATGAGGAAGCACAATACTTTTTGCATTGGTTCTTTGAATCAGAGACAGCTACTATCCATGTTACTCTGTTCATGTAATAAAAATCAAATTGCATCAATTCCTTAACAAAGCACAGCAGGGGCTTCCCTTAATAGAATCCTTATTAGAGAATCAGATACAGCTGTCTGCTAAGAAAGGTTTTTTAAAAGGCAGTGGGATTCCTCTGTAGTTTATTAGATTAAGCATCACTGGAATTAGCTGCTGGGAGATGTAGGCTTGGAATAAGAACTGCTAGGTGGAAGCAAAAGCAATTAGGATACTCTGTGCTCATGTCATGATTCAGTGGAAATTTTTAGTTTTGTGAGCAAGCAGAAAAGGTGAGATGAACAGAAGTGCTGCCAGTCGACATTTTGACTCTTCCATTTTGTCCACACAGAGCTCCTCCCTTGCACCCCAGTTTCACTCTCAAGCAAGGCCAGGTTTGAAAACTGAAACTCAGTCTGCTCTGCAGCAGTTTCCAAAGCCACTGCACAGGGAAAACAGGGACTCAGGGCAATTCTGCTACAGTGGAATTCAGCTTAATATCCCTCCTTTGCCCCAAATCTATGCAAATCTTAACAGGCCCAATCTGAGCTTGAGAATTTGAAGGAAACAAGTGAATTTTGCATGACTTTGTTTTTGTCAGGAACAGTTTGCATGGTTTTTTTCTACCCTGAAACAGTATTCAGTTTGTGCCCTGAAGCATGAGGATTGATAGCCCTTGTCATTTGCTCCCAACTTGTGTAACTGCCATTATCTTAGCAAAGCACACCCCATTGCCATTGGATTCCTCTGGAGAGCAATTAGTGGAGCTCAGCAGCCGAAATAACGGTAACAGGGCAGTGTTAGTGTGGCTGCAGTCAGGCTCTGCAAAAAATGGACCCTTCGTACACCACTGAGTCTCCCGGAGCCACAGTGGGTGGCTCTGGCGGCAGCAGGGAGGTTGCCCCAGGAGCCCGGCCTCCGTCGGGTTTCGCCAACACGGCAGCCAGCGAGCTCTGCCCGTGGGTCATCACCGCCTGCGAGGCCAGGGTCAGAAAAAGGCACAGCATTGGGTAGGATTTTTAAGGGAGACTGTTAGAGCTGGCCAAGCAAAAGCCACTGTAAAGCCTTCTTGATGACATGAGTGCTTCAAGGGTTCAGGTTTTGGTAACTCCAAACTGGGATATTTTAAATTACCCGTGTCAGTAAGCAGCAACCACTGCTTATTCTGTTCTTGGCCACTGGCTTTAATGTATCAGCCCACAGCAGCCGTGCGAAGTTCGCTGCATGCTTTAAGCTCATGTCCAAAGTGATGCTGACTGTAAAAAGCTAGACCGCACCACACCGCCATGGATTATCCTCCACACCTGAAGCGTCTTCTTACTCCAGTCCTCCAGGGCTGCTGAACTGGGGAGGCTGAAATCAGTCCTAAAACATATCCTGTCTCTTTGGAATTAAATCTCCTCTCCTGGCATTGCTGCTCTGTACAGGCTCTTACAGGCCAGGATTTCGAAAGGAAACCAGCTTAGCCGCTTCCTTTCTGGCTGCTCTCATTCAGGAAAACATTGGCAGCACCCAAAATACAGAGGGGATTAAAGATCCAACAAGGAAACTGTGCTAAGGCTCCCAGATTTGGAGAATGAAGGGATGGCCAAAGAAAAGGAGCGGGAGTAAAGGCATTGCTTGCCAAAGCTGGGCTGTTTTGGAAGGACCATTGCCGCAAACTCTTGCTTTAGCTGGATCAGAGAGCACCAAGGGGAAATGTCATAAAGGTGCACATTTCCATCTCCCACCTTTCCTTTACTTTATTCACCAGATAGGTGAAAGGGACTGCTCCTCTTCTTGGTGGCACTGGTCTGTCGAAAACAGGACACCAGCAGCAGCTGGCACCTGGCTGTGATGGCACCGGAGAGATGCAGGGAGGTCGATGCTGAGCTTGCAATTGCATCAAGTGCCAGACTCCAAAAAAGGGACTCAGGACACAGTTCAGCAACACTTTCTGCATTCGTTCCCTCTAACATGAGGCTTCTTACTGAGCTATCACCCTCACGCTGTGTGGACACAGATGAGACCTCCCAGAGGGCTGTCACATCTCATGGGGGCTGAATCAGGCTCTGAGGAATCCAAATTTTTGAAACTGTTCTGGGTGCAACCGGCTCTTTCCACTGAGCGTAGAGTAAACCTTGGGTGACTCTGCTGCTATCTTGGACTCCAAATGAAAGCCCCTAACATTAAGTGTGAAGATACAGGTCTAACCACCCACGTTAACCATAAATCATCTGCTTAAAAGTAAACATGTGCCTCAGTGATCTTTAAATAAAAAGCTACCAGTAATAATTTGAATAAGTATTAGTCATTAAATGTGAGTATATTAAATGACCCACAGTGTTCCAATAACATGGCTTTTGGATGGCTCCCATATCAACTCAGTCACAGTTTATGTTGGTGGGACAGGGCATTTGGTTCTTGACTCTGGATTTTTGTTTCCCACCTATCTCAGGAAAGTGACAGGAAAAAGTGCGAAGTGCTTGTCTTTAGCTTGCAGAGGCATTTTAAGACAGGAAGCAAGTTTAAGTGGAGTTTGGCATCCCGAGGGGTGAAATTTTCCCGACAGCCAAAGCAATGATATTGAACACAATCATTCTCTGCTGTGCACATCTTTGCCTGACCTTATCCCGGATGCATCCCCTTTGACTTACTTCTTTAAAGAGACTAATAGATTTTCTTTAGCTTGAGGCAGAGCAAACCTCTACTGGATTGAACTAATGTAGAAGTATTAGAAAGGATTGGTGCTGGGATTTTTTTTCCCTCTTCCCCTTGCTATGCAATAGGAAGAAAATGTATGACCTAAATCTGCCAAGCACCTTCAAAGGGAAGGGAGAAACACATGTGGAAAAGCATTAGAAAGCCACCCAGCTCCCTTTAATTATGATGAGAATGCCAAGATTGCTAAATGAACAGAAAATAAACGGAATAAGTATTAAATGATTATGGTTTCCCTCACATATTTCTTTTCATCTATTCACCAGCAGATAGTTTTACAACATAAATAAATCTTTTCAGATGTAAACAAGTCTCCGACACAAACTGCTGGAGATGGTGGTGGGGCTGGTGGATGGGAGGGAAACTGCGATCTCCAGCACCCTCTGCAGCATCTTTGCCAAAAGGCAGGCTCAGAGTCTGCATCGTAAGAGGGACACAAATCCAGCTTTGATTATTAATATTTCTTGGATTTCAAACAGTAAAATACACTTCTATGCAGGGTTTAATGCTACTACTTGCTTATCGTTTCTTGGTTTCATCCCTACACAGAAGGAAAACTTGTTTTGAAATCTCAAAGCTTCACAGAGTGGGAAAAGCAATTTCAGTCTAAGCCCGCTTTCTCCGCGGGGCCTTTCTGTTCCTCACTGAATGGTCCGTGGAAGGAGCCAGAATACTGAGGAGAGAGGGAAGTTTTGCAAATCCCTAATATTTGGGAAGAAAAATATCTAAAGTTTTTGTGAAACCTGAAACTCTTCCTGAGGGTAGAGTGCAGAGTGACTACTGCATTACTTTCCACCAGCCTGAATCCCTCTCTATGCCTGAGATACTGAGAAATCAGGGCCATTACAGACTCCAGCTAACTGTGGTTGACTCCTTAGAGCACATACAAAAAAAAAAAAAAAAGAGAGAGATACACTTTTAAGCTCTTGAGTTTCCCAATTTAATCCTTGGCCTGTTGACCAAATGGCTTCCATTTCATCTCCGCTGATCCAGCCTCCATCTGCTGAGCTATTGAAATAAGACCATCACATCAGTTATATCCCTTTAAAGTTCACTGAAGTAAGTGAAACAGTAGCGCTTCCGCTGCTGGCCGCACGGCGCAAGGACAGCCCGTGCGGGGAACTGGCGGTGCCAGGACCATCCCTGGCACAAATCAGTACAACCCCAGTAAGCACCAGGAAGAGCTGTACCGCCTCACGCCAGCCAGGGTCTGTCTCACACCAATGCCCCGCAGAGAGATGCTCCACAGTCAGTCAGGGACAACTGGGCTGCAGAGCTACATGCTGGCTGTGACCCTGGTTATTTCCTTGAAGGGAAAACCTGTAGTTTTTATTAGTTTATCTCAGAATTGCAATGGTCTGAGTTAGCTTTTTTTCAAGAAAAAGAGAAAAGAAAATCCACACATCTGCTCTTTTCTTTGCCAAAGTGCTTTACAGGCAGGTTTCGAGGAGCGCTAATTTGGCTCATCCCCCTAAGCCTCTCTGATGACAATTACTCAATCGGAGTTTCTCCTCTGTGGGGCATTTCATCCCACTTGGGCATGGACATGGGAAAGGGGCTGTTTATGTTGTATTTATATTCTTCTTGCTTGCATCTCTGTGCTTCTGAGAGCAACATGCCCCCTCCCGCTGCCCCGCAGCGTCCTGGCCTTCCCTCCTGCCCCTTCTGCTAAGTGCCTAATGCGACTTTTCTCCTCTGCCCTGTCCTCTTGTAGAGTCACCCTCCTGCAGAGAGGCTGCTGTTAGAGCAGATGTAAAATGGTTCAGTAACACCCGCTAATATTAGCTTTGACACCAGCAGCGAGAGGAAATAAATTCTTTTCTGGGGGAGAAGCGCAAATCACTTAATGCACCAGATCACAGCAGCTCCTGTGACAACACTGGAAGAGAGCTAGTTTAATATCTCCCTGAATATCACACACGCACAAGGCAGAAAACTCTCCCCTTTGCCAGCCAGAGTATGGCCCACACTGGCTTGCGCTGCGCAGCCTGCGGTGATTTCTCCAGCCTCGCAGGGCTCTGGTCATTAATCGAGCATCTGGTTTTTATCCACAGAAAGCCTCTTGTCACCTCTCGAGCTGGGCTTTCCCGTGACAGCTACAGCGGGCACTAGCAGCGGCGGCGAGGCGGCAGGGGTGTGCCTTGCGTTCCCTACAGCGCGGCTGCAGCCACGCGCGGGACGGACGCAGAGCCCAGACTGTTGCGCAGAGTTCAGCGAGTCCGAAACACGTCTCTGCAAAAGCAGCCCCGTGCTCTGTTGGCACGCCTCCTCCAGAGAGAAATGGATTTATTCTGCCCCGAATGACTTCTCCAAGGCAGCAGTTTGGTCTGTGATTTATGGGGGCCTGAGCTGCAGGGGAATCGTGTCTCGTTCTTATGCTGCGCGCAGCTGGCCTGGCTTTCTATGCATGTGCCAGCCCTGTTAGGAGATTTTTACCTCCCTCTGAAATCTCAGGTACAAGAGGGATTAAAAAGGATGACCTAGTATGCAAATAATTATGCTCCTGACCTGGAAACTCCTCTCCTTTCTCCTTTGTTGTCCTTTCAGGATGAAAGCACCAAAACCCTTTCCGGAAAGTCAGTACCAACTGTCCTGGTGGGAAATACCTTCAAAGGGTCCCCTTTGCCCATGCCAGAAGGCTGTATACAGCTCAGGAAATAGAGAAATTTGGCTGAATTCGGGAATTGCAACCCAGGACACCACCGGTAACTGGCCCATTGCTCCTCAGAGTAGCTCACTGGAGCTCTAATGGAAATCTTTTCCAGGCATGGAAGTGTTGATCTTTTAATCACCGTAACAAGCACTGGCCTCGACTGTTAGCTGATTCTGCGGACAATTTCCGCTCAGGTTATGGATCGACGCTGCATGCACAACTTAGAGTGTTATATTCAGGCAGAAAGAAAATAATGAATTCAGCACAAAGAGGCAAGAAACTAAACTGTTTAGATAACCTGAGGCTTTTTCTACTAAGAAAATCAATGCAACTACTGACATTGCTAGTGGAGTCAGGCTACAGAGCCATGGAAAGCCCAGTGTAAATGACCAAAATGGTTAGTTTCCTTTTTTTGGCTGCATTGCTTTTTTTTTTTTTTTTTTTTTTTTTTTTTTTCCCCTCTCTTTACTTTCTACTTTCTTTTTACTTTTGCACCCATCTCTCTTAAGGTACATTTGCCTGCAAAGGTTACTTTTTTTCCATCCAAAATATTGGTCCACACTCCCCTTTATCAGGGGACACCACAGCTCTGTGAGTTTCTCTCTCTTCTGATGATATCCTTTATTAGTCCACAGAAAATCTGGCATTGAAAACACCACATTTTACTGATGTGGGTAGTTTATTCTCTGTATTCCTTTCGTACTTTGGTGTCTTTACTGGAACCGCCAACATGGGTGCTAATTAGCAGCTATGATCATGCTGGTAGGTTGTGTGGGCACCCATCAAGTAGCACCTGACCAGAATTTAATTAACACCACTGATGAGCTGTTGAACTGTAATTTGCATTGCAATAACACCATGAGGTCCCAGCTAATGCTGGGTCCCCAGTGCACAAGCAGTAAGGAAAAGATAATTAGTTATCAGGGCCTTAATAGGCCTTAATTGCCCTGACCAGCATCACCTGGGGCCTCCACAACACCTCTGCCCATGGGCCCAGAGGCTCTATTTAAGCTCAGCCCTGGTGGTGGGATTCTTCTTTAAGCTGTGTTGTGGGTATATGTGTCTTCAGCCCTACTGTAAGCCTTATTTTCTGTTGGACCTTAGCCCTGTGTTGCTGGTAGCTTGTCCCCTGGAGGGGCCTTGGACCTATGCTGTAGACTTGTCTACAGTCCTGTCTCTGGCCTCACCTTCTTTTGCTCCTGACTGGACTTCTTGTTTGGCCATTTGACTTAATGGGGTCTAAAAACAGCCAAGACAAGGCATCAGCATTGTCTGTGCTGTGGTTGTTCTCAGTTCCTGCTTTGGCTTCCTGCATGGAGCTCTTGCTGCTTCCTGATACTAAGATGGAGAAAAGTGGGGATGAAGGATTGGCTTATAGCAACTCTAGGGATCGCTGGAAGAGTTGCCACTGAGGAATGCAGGAAAAAAGAATAAAGCTGAAGTCCTCCTTGCGTGCCTCTGATGGATGAAGAGATGTGTTCAGGAGTCTGGGCTGGAAGGCATCTGGATCAGAGGAAATTGTAGGACTTGCTGTGGCTTGCTCATCCCTCAGGTAACCATCCAAAGCAACAGAATGGTGTGCACACCCATCTCTAATATTCAAACAGGATGCAGTTAGGGCACATACCCAGGAAGGAGGGCCACAGGGACAGCAATAAAGTATGCTTGCCATGGATGCAATTTTTGATTCTTGTCTAAAGACCTTTTCACAGCATCATGTTTGGGCTTGGTCTGACAAGGGGGTTGAGAAGGCTTTTGTAAAAGAGTCTCAAGTGTGAGCTCTAAAAGCACTGGAGCCAAGCGGCCCATCTCTGGGTGTATCCAGCTCCACTCTGAGACTCCTTGTTGAGTGCCCGGAGCAGCTCAGCTGACTTCATTTCATAGTTTACATGACCTGAGAGGCAAGGCATATACTTTTGTTTCTCATGTGGCCATTGCTACTGGGGGTAAGGCTGCACTCTGTTCTCTTAAACAGTACAAATATGCCCTGAATCTGTGTCCCACTTCCCTCAGCTATGTGCGATGACATTCAGAAATAATTCTAATTAAAGCAGGAGGAAAAACACCAGGGCAGAGAGTTATAAATAACAAGGAGTAAATAACAAAGGGCTCTGATCTTTGGGGGCAGTTTGTTTTCTGCTTATTCTAAAGCTTATGCTGCAGAAAGATGGTGCCACTTGCTGGAAAAACTGTTCCTCTTGATTATTTTACCTTGGGAAGGGACTACAGATATAGTATTTAATAAAAGAAGTATCTATTGGCACTGGAGAATTAGGAAATGGTGAGAGTCACCTCATTCACCCCTTTGAAGGTGTGAAGGAGGGGTTTCCAAATCCCCTGTAGGGTTTCTCATGCTGTGCTGCCAGCCTGGAGCCTGCACAGCGCTGAGTGAGCCCAGGTGGAAATGCTCTCTGTGAAACAGCTCTGCATGCTGCAGGGAATAAAACTTTAGGGGATTTTTTACTTAGCAGGAAACCTTAGATTTCTACCGAGGGACCAGGGATGTGCATACTGAGGTGCTGGGTGACAGTGCAATCTATAAAATTCTAATGCTAAGAGGTGTTTCTCTGTAAAGAATGAGGTGATGCTAAACAGTGGGAGATTAATGGCTCCTCCTCCCCATTCCTCCCACTTGCCTTGTGGATCATTAGGTCTCAGAAAGGTTTTAATTCTGCCTCTTCCACATGTACCTGTAACAAACTGACAGGAGCTCCACCTGTATGGTGACATGTTAAGATCTGTATTGCAATCAACACTCATTAGTCCAAACAGTCAAAGCAAGCAATGCATTGGCCTAGGAATGGAGGATATTTATCAAGTTAGGAGGCTTTCATGGGCGATTATCTCGTCAGGTCTTGTTTCCTTCTGCAAGAGCTGTGTGTAAGCAAGGGATGGGGGAAAACCAGCATCCTGAGCACTCTTCTGAGCTGAGTGATCCAAGTACAATGTAGATCACAGCTTAATGTCCTGGTCTACATTTTCTCCAAGGAGGATTTCTGTCACAGGAGCTTGGAGTGAGAATTGCAGAATGAAGTTATCAAAACTGAGCTGATTAGTTTTGAAATAATTGTCTGATTCCAATGCAAAGCCCCCAAACTGGCCCAGACTTACTTCAGTCTGAGCACACTTTGTGACTGGAGCTATTTACTGCAAAGCTGTTAGGAAGTGGGCATCTGTGTCCGGAGCAACAGGCTATAATTCACCCTCAGTCATGTCTTACCAGATTTTGATCTCTTTATGACAAGTGTTCCTGTGAGCCAACTTTTCTCAAAAAGGGGAATTGGGCAGTGTCTATTCTTTATGGATTAACAGTGGAATTGTTTTATTCATCTGCTGGTGCATTGTTGCTTTCATCCATGTGGAGAACAGGGACAAAAATATAGGATTTCGGTGACCAGATCAACCAACTAAGCTGAAAACTGGGGGGGAAGGAGGATGAACATATCTAACCAAAATGTTTGAACTAAGATAAAATCTAGAGGTTAGAAATTTACAGATGAGAAAAGTAAGGAAGGAATTCAATAAAAACCTTCCTTACCCAGCACAACTTAAAAATATACAAATAGAATGGTATTTTCCAAATTTACTACTATTCTGGGTTTTTTGGACTATCCATAACCAAAATGCACAGTTTAGAACTGGTTTAGAACTTAAAACATCTTTAAAAGTAGTTTATGAAGAACGTGAGTGTCTTCTCCAAAAAGAAAAAGGATTCAGTTTGATTCTTTCCTCCCAGCAGTTTATAAAACCAGGCGAGCAAAACCCTACCTTTCCTCTGCAGATTAAACTGGAAGCAGTTTCACTGTATATCTATTAAAAAAAAAAAAAAAAAAAAAGCGATTCTACTGGTAACTGTTTCCACTGGGAGTGAAGTGATTGTTAAACACTCTGGCTTCTTTGTATGAAAAAAGCTATTGGAGTGTACTGCAAGCTATTATCTAATTTAAAAGACTACCTCCAGAGTGATTTTTTTTTTAATACCAGCTTCAGCTTAGAGTAAACTTTTATAGCCAGGATATAACTTTTGAATATAGAGGCTTTGTAATAGAAAGCCTAGTTGGCTATAGGGTCAGGAGGAGCAATGGTATAACACAATTTATTGCCTACTCATTTTGGATTTACACTGTACCATCACAGCCCCATGTAAGAAGCAGCTGTCACAATGACAGTCCTCCCTTACTGTTGCAGTGCAAAAACAGTATATAATGCCAGTTCTGTTTTAGGACTATGTTCACTTAATGGGAGAGCTGGGATAGCTTGTATGCTGCCAAAATATTTTGCAAGCGTAGCCTTTATGACAGCAACACCTCAATACCCCTGAGCCCCTTTAAAAACAGTAGCACTGAAAAAATTTCTCTGGTCAGCTAGAGAGCAGAAGTGCAGGAGAATCAAAGGGTGAGATACCTTAAGACAGAGAGGACAAGCTATTGGGGCTCTAGAAGATATTGGGGAGGAGGAATTGTATTTTAGAGACCAGAGAGAGGGCACTCACTAGGGGGTCACAGAGGCTGGAAAGGGGCCCTGGAGGGCTCTGGTCCAGCCCCCTGTTCAAAGCAAGGCCAGCGAAGGGATAAGTCCTCTTCTGTTATTTGACCACAGACTGCACTTTTGCTGAATCACAGGCTTATAGCAGTGCAGTTTGCTCAGTGCCCAGATCAACCAGCTCAGTAACAGCTAAGTCCTTCTAATGCCACCTCAATGGAAGCTACTTTTTCCTGGTTCACAGTATAACATGCATGTAACAGGTCAATAGAGATCAAGGCTGCTTCTGTCCCCTCACTACCTTCTGCTCCCTTTATTTCTATTTTGTCAGCAAAATAGAAAGCAACAGTTGCCTTAAGGCATTTAGTGGTTGCACTTTTCTTTTTTGAAACCCTGTGCGTTGTGTATAGGCTTCTTTAATGCAACTCTGACAGAGTTTCTCCTAAGTTAGCATCCACCCTGACAGCGTGCTTGCGGAGGGCTGGCTCATGTGGAGCATCCCTGGGAGAGAGCGTTGTTCTGCGCTTATACAAACTCTGGTCCAGGCAATTGTCGTATGTGACCAGAGTTCCCAGGCATTACTGAAAATCAGTTAATAACATCAGGCAAATGTCTCAGTAGTTTCCCAGAAACTAATTTGAAATTACTGAATGCTGTACAACAAATCAGATACATAATTATTTTTGCATTTATTTTTTGTTGTTGTCATTCTTAAAGTATCTGTGATCAAATCTCAATTTCTTCAGGCAGTGCCATCAGTCAGATGGCTTATCACATACCTGAATATGACTTTTCAGACTTGCAGTGGTGTTGATGTCTGGAAATAGTGTGACAAGTTCCCAGATCTCATCCGTTCTTTAACTGCATGAGTGTTCAAACACTTCTTTAAAACTCTGTGCTATGACCATATAGAAATGTTTTATAGAAATACTTTCATCAGAAACACAAGTGTTCAAACTTTAGTGGGACTATATGGTCAAAGCAAAGTTATTTCAGTCTTTAAATGCATTTTTTTGAGGCACAGCCTGTGTCCTGCTCACCATGCAGTGCCTTTGAGGCCTAGGAAGCTGTCCTGTGGGCTGTGTCAGTAATCTTCATCACATCTTCCCTAGTAATATAACAGTAGGGTTGGTGCCCAAGAAGACTCATTGAAGCCATTCAGTATGCCTAAACAGGGATGCAGAAAATGTGGTCTGCAGGGCTAGGCTTAGCTCCTTGTGCCCTGAGGTTATTCTGTCTTTGTGCTGTTTTACCTATGTAAGGATTGCACCAGCAGGGCTGAACCTCCCTCTGGGCCAGAGCAGGAACGTTGTAGATAAGGCTCAGGGAAGGCCAAACCCTTTCCACTGCACCACCTCCTTTCACCTTGTGGATAGATAAATCCCCTCCAGCTTCAGACCTTGCAGTCTGCCCTCCTTTAGCCTGGAGGAGACGTCAATATTGATTATATTAATAAACAAATTGCCCCAGGTGAAAGAGGTTTTTCTAGTAATTTAGTTTATGCCTATGATTGCAATATCTCTAACTATTTACTTGCTCGTGCTCCTTGCCACCAGTACAGTTATTAGGAAAACAATGAGATTTTGTTGGTATAAAATGTGTTTTAAACAGACTCTGCTCTCTTTAATTAGCTTCTGGCTGCAAGGAACTCTGTGAACTACCGGTGAACCCTAGCTGAGATTTAATGCTTGCAATTTCATGCTTTTTGGCAGGTTCACTGGTGTTTCCTAACAGCGCTCCTGGCCTTGGAGGTGCCAGATAATCCATAGACTGAGAAGTGCACGGATGCTGTCAGCAGAGGAAGGATGTCAATGAGCAGAGCGCTGAAAGGAGTTGCAGTGGGCTGAGGAGTTCAGATGGGGGCAAGAAAAGGAGAGTGCAAATAGGCTGCTATGTAATGTGCTCTTATGTGCCTGTATGTATTGGAGTAAGGGGCATGTACCTCACATGTCTTGTGCAAGTGGCAATGCAGCTATTCAGAGGGATTCAATTGGCTGTGTCACAGTGCAATTTTGCTGACAATGCAGCTGTGAAGCTTGCAAGCAGTGTGTGGCATAAGCCTTCAAAATACTGGAGCTTCCCAGTTTGCAAAATGAAGCCCAGGTTGGCCTTTTATTTAATATATTTCTGGCCTGGCAAAGAATTTCATGGGACCAACATATCTCATGACACTTCAGCATGTCTGGCCAGACTGAATTGTGCAGATCAGGTGCAGGCATGTGTTCTGAGACATTTCCTAGAATCTTCTGGAAGCTTGCTAAGCATTTGAATGCAGGAGGGACAAAGGCCATAAGGTTTAATAAGAGTTTCTCCTGACTTTAATGGATTCTTAGTCACCAAAACACCAGAATGAGTTTGTATGGCATCTACCATGCTGTCTAGTGAGTTAGATGCTAAAGGGCAGACAAGAGGCCCTGGATTTTCTTCTTATTTCCCTCTTACTTTGCACCTCCTATTCCATGTCTATTCTGCTTCCATTCTAAATTCTTACCAAGCTCTCTATGTATGCCCAGTATATAACTCCATGATAATCTTGATTGAGGCATCAAGGGGCTATCAGAATGAAAATAAGTAGTAGGCTGAGTGATTAGAAATTTTCTGGAGGACAAGATGACAGGGTGAATCTCGAATCTCATACACAGGAATTTTTACTTTGCATCTCATAATCCTGGGGAAACCAGGACTTTCAATTAGGGCAGATGTGCTCTGCATTTTCACACATCAATCTTTCATTGGCCTTGCATCAATCATTCACTGGCTTGTGCAAATAACTTCTCCCAAACAATCTTCTCTCGTCAGAAAGAGCCACTGTCATCTGCAGATCTGTTTGAATATTTCATTGTTGCCAGATGATGTTTCTTTGAGGCTTTTTGTGCATTTCCTGGATGACATGGCAAGACAGTCCCTGTGGTCCCTGGCCTAATGAGGCTGCAAAGCCAAGGTAAAGCCAAACACTGGCTGGAGCTGTCTCCTAGAAAAACTTTTCTCTCCATAGCCTATGCAAGGAGGAATGGGGGAAACTGCAAGTAGGGAGCTAAGTTATTTGCTACTGGTTCCAGTCTAGTCCCGTCAATCTTACTGATGTCAGTAGCTTGCAGCAAAGCCATGGTCATTCTCAGCTGATAGCTCTTCCTGAGACGGTGATGGGAGCCCTTGCAGTAGTGACATACCACAGCCATGTGGACAGTAGACTGCTGTGTGGACTTGCTGCCTCAGGCTGAGTTTTAATACAGGGATCTGGACACTGCACAGTACAGCGCACTGTGGGCAGGACTGAGGGGTCTGCCCAGACTGCTCCACAGAATATCAAAAGCTTGACTTCTTGCCTAGCTGGTTAAGGACTTTCTACAGCTGTCAGACTATCAAAACATCAGCTTGTGTAGCTGAAGCACTCAGAGATGGGCCTCTGTAGTCTTCTGTTGCGTACTCCATCCTTGGCCAGCAGGTTAAAGATACAGATCTGAAGGCCTAGCAACCTAATGCTCCAAAGAATTCAGCATGAGCTTGGGGAAGTCTCTCTATAATAAATAAATATATTGTACGTATATACAGGTAATTCTCCTTGGCCTTCACTGAAAAATAACATCCTGACCCTTTTAACCACTAGGTCTCAGCACAAGGCCCGTTTACCCACCTGGAGTTGAGTGGAGAGAGGCTCCTGAGGTTTTGCTAGTGGAGGAATTATTGTTTTTATAAATCGGGCCAATACAGTGCCAACTCATAAGTTATTTAGCACAAGTTGTACACATGCAATGCTTGTTTTGGCTACCTACACTTTCAGGAAAGAATGTTAATCCACAGGTGACACTAACAGATGACTTGCTTTCTGAAGGCACTGTGGAGAGCTCTTTGTGTGTGGTCTCAGAGAGGCCAAGTCTATGTGAGCGTAGGTGAGCATAGATGAAAAAGGCTTGTCTGGGTTGAAGACTGGTGAAAATTACTAGCTACCCAATGGCTTCTGAAAGGGAGGTCTAGCTGTCTATGGGAGATCAGAGTGAGCCAGCTGATCTGAGCATTTAAAAACCAGACCCATTCAGAAAGTACATCAGTGGTGTAATAAATGGTAAATGCCTGTAAATTGAGTTTGCCTATGTCCAGTTTGGGCAATATAATGTCTATCCACTTTTCAGTGGAAAGAATGTGGTACTTATCCGAGATATTCACATTATAAGTTTAAGGTCACCAATAAACTCTTAATCTTAACCCAAGATTGATAATTTTCAGTAATAGCAAATAGCCTCTGGAGGAATAGTGTGTTAGCTTCAGCTAGGTCTTTTAAAAAGTACATCAATAAATTAGAAATACAAATTAACACCACATTCCTGTAGTCCCTAATTTTTTCTTTTCCCCCTGTGCCTGAATTTACAATAGCTGCTTTAGGTTTATGTTGAACTTTGTCTTACCTCCTGTGTGCGTGCGCTCACTCTCATGTTTCTTCAGTCCTATATTCTTGCAGTAGAAAAGGCTGTGAAAGCAATTGCTGAAATGTGGTTCAGTTTATGGTTCATAAAGGGCTTTGGGAAACCATTTTGTATGGAAAGTGTGATATAAATACAGGCAGCATATTTATTTCTTTTTCTTAGCTTTAAAATTATACTATTAAGCTGGCAAACCTATCAAATATGTAACTTAGCTTATTGAAGCCTTGTCTACCAAAAGGCACTTAAGCAGATGCTTAAAATTAAGCAGGTGCTTTACTCCTGTCTTATGTAGTTCTTAAGCACAGACATCAGTCTCACTGAAGTCAAGGCAAGCACATTAAAGTTAAGTATATACTTAAGTGTTTTGTTAAATCGAGGCCTAACTCTACCTATACCTAACTCCATTTTTAATTCTGAAAAACAAGCATGTTACAAGAGGCAGTGGCATCTCAACTTCTGCCCCTATTAAATAAGTTGAAAAATCATGAATCCTAAAGCAATTACATTGCCATGATACTACTTTCCTTTTACGATTAATCCAAAGCTTGATATGTCTTTCTATAGGATTAATATCTTAACAGCAAGGTAATAGGTAGCATGACATTTAATCTCATTGATTAAATTCTGTACTAAAAATGTCCCATAAATAAAAGAAACAATTGAGGCAATCATAAATCATCTTCATTGTTGCAAAGTGATAGATTTAATGGTTACAGAGGGTAAAATCTCATGAGCCAATTAAAAGCTAGAAGAGTTTTTTCCTTCCACAGACTTGAAAGACATTGTGGCTTACAGCAGGTCTCCTCATGTTGCTTTTGTTTGATCAGCTGATTTTGTATATATGTGCTCATTTCATTTTCTGGGAGAGATGACCAGATCTGCATAGTGATCTTGTATGTTTACCCCCATGTTTTATCTATTATGTGCCTCCTGTGGGCTCAGCACTGAAGAATGTATTTTGGGGTTAATAGGATCAGCATGCTTTGCCATGGACTTCCACTGTGACCTTGAGCAAGTCACAGAAGGCCAACTTCTCAAAAGCTCAGCATCAACTATTGGAGCCAGCTCAAAATGCCTCAGCTACAAAAAGCCAAATTAATATTGCTTGGATGCAGTCCAGTGGGCTATGCCTTTGAGTATTTTCCCAAAAGCACCACAAGGGAGGTGCTTATCAATGAGCTCTTCTGAAAATCTGCATGCAGGGGTAGGTCCCAAACCTCATAAGACTGTGCTGTACTTTTAAGATGAACCTGGAGGATTCATTTCTCCCTGTGCAAAAGAGCAAAAGATGGTACCCAAACAGAAGTGTTCCACTTTGCACAGTAGGGCACTTCATTCAATTAGAAAATCCTATTTTCCACTGATACAGGTAAAGCTTTTTCAATTGTAGCAAGTAGAGGATTTTAGCCAAGTAACAGAAGAGGACTAATGTGGGCATGATTCAAGTTGCTAGAGGCTTCAGGAGCTCTCATCAGCACTTTCCTGCATCTTGAAATCAATACTGTCCCTTTGTAACTCTTTACACCAAACGGCCATTGCCAGGAAACCTATCCAAGTTCACAGGCTGCAATTTAGAGTCCTGCTGCACTGTTGGCTTAGGTGCATTGTCCCCAAGGTTAGGGATGGACAGCTGACTGCTGTGCTGCCTAATAGACTTGGCTAATAAAGCCCAAGAGCCAACCCATTCATGAGAATAAGGATTAAAATGAAAGGTTCTCTGTAGAGATGTATTGTTAATATAAAAGGCTGCCAGCAGTGAAGTTCCCCGTGGTGCAGTTTGTAGGAACTTGTAAGAGTTTAGAGAGATTAAGTTCATGTAAACTCTTTGAAGCATCTGAGCAATCCACAATGTGGTTTTGCTGAACAGTTTACCAGTTGAAATCCTGCGATTCTGTGTTCATTATATTTAAAAATCATGTTCAAGTATCTGTGAAAGTGACAGGGCCCATAGGACTGGGAACCCCAGGTTTTGGAGTAGGGAAGTATGCAGAGAAACCCTCTTGCAAGTGTCACAGATGTTTTGTGAGGACCTGCTATTAATGCTCTTGCTGCAGGCCTTTGCTGTGAGCAGAGGTCAGGAAACTCATTCCACTTCAGCCTCCTTTAAAAAAAAAAAAATAATAAATAATCATACATACTGACCTTGAAATTTATCCCCTTACTTATCTCAGGAACTGTCTACAGCCAATTTTCCCTAAATCATGCAAGGTCTGTCCTAGGGAAGATTCATAGAAGGTGGAAGCTTGCCAACTCTGGTAAATCAGTCAGATCTTGGATTGTTGTTTAAAAATTTTAGCCTATTTTCCTGAAATCAGTTGTTAAACATGGTCTGGTCTTACCAGTTCCTTTCCCAGTAACCTCCAACATATTTTTACAGGAAAGCTATAAAAGGAAAATTATAGGGCATGAGGCCAGGGGCCCTCAGAGGGGGGATTTTAGAGAGAAGGAAAAAAACAAACAAACAAAAAAACACCTTGGCGGTTAACAAGTCATGGAGCAAGGCAGAGTCTTCAGACAGTTTGAAGACAGGAACTGCCTGGGTCTGCTGGGGCCCTTCTGAAACAAGCACCCATAATATCATAGGATGTTCATTTTCTAGTAGTATCTTTGCTCTGCCTACTATCAGCCAAAGTTCACAAATAAGGGTACAGAGCTCAGCCAAAATCCCTTTTTGAGAAATCATGATGCAAAAGGTAGGATTTGAATATGAAGACACCTAAATGTAGGTTTCATCCCATGAGGTAGTTGTCTGAACTCCAGCCACAGAGTAAAGCCTGATCATAAAGCCCTCTCTGGGGGCTTCCCATGGGACTTCCTCCTGAGCAGCACAACCCATCAGTACCCACCTGTGCTATGACAAGTACCTTGCAGAGCTGCTTGTAGGACACTGAGCTCCTCAAAACCATTAATATTTCTGGGTAATTTGTGAAACTGCTCAAGAGGAAAAAGTCCCAAACTTCAGTCCACTTACACCCAAACTTTATTTTCAGCAATTAACATTTTTACTGTGAAAACTGCCTGCAGTAGAAGTTCAGAAGTTTCCTTATGGGAAATTTTTACAAGTCAGGGCAAAGCATTCTGATCCTGACTATTAACCAAGAATACTTTTCATTAAAACTTACTTCTACTCAAAACCCAATTTTCCATAAGGGAAGAGTTTCAGCACAAAACTATCAGACCTTCCTTGTTATTCAGGCTGATTGTGCTCCAGGCAACAACTAATAGGGATAGGGGGAATGGATAGGTATCAGGATAATTTTAGATGTCTGTGACATGACCTGAAGAAGGTGATTAATTTGCACTCTCTGTTCAAAGATACTTTATGTACAAAGAAAGAAGCAGCCTGGCACCTGAGGTTAACTGGCCAATGTTCCCATAGTGCAGAGGTGGAGTGTGTCTGGGATCTGCAGAAGAAATGAAATAGTTTCTTTAATAACAGGCAATCAGTTCAGTCTTCTTTGAAGCCAAGGTAATTCTCCCATTGATTTCAGTAGGTTCTGATTTATATTGTAGGAAAAGTACCCACATTTGTTAGCTGAGTACAGCTGCTCAATTCAGAGAAAGCAAAACATGTCTGACTGCTTTAAAACTTTAGAAGGCAATAGTTTAGGATGGATGAGCTAGAATGGATTGAGCAGTAACAAGAAGGAAATTTTAATTAAAGCCTTGATTTTTATTTTGCATTTGTTCTACTTCTTTCCCCCAAATAGACCACTTCCTCATTTGTTGGTAACTGGGCTGATTTGCACCTAAATATAGTCCATACAGCAAATACAGTGTGCCTTTTGTTACTTGCTTTCAGTGTTAACGTACCTTCTAAATTCATACCTATTTTGGTTTTATGCCCACATGCACTTTCAACAAGTACATTTCCAAGGCTGATCTAAGTGAGTATTCATAGTCGCTTCCTTGTTTGTACATCTATTGAGCCTGGTGCCTGACAGATGCTGAGAACTACCATCACTGGCAAATAAAAATACTAATCTTCATGTAGGCCTGAGCTGCTACTCTTAAGGTTTTGATCCTCTAGTTTTTCATGCAAAGAAACTGCTGTAACCACAAAGACCATCACTAAGGTCATCTTGTAGGGGAGGGTTAGTGTTTTAGGCTGTAGACTCTTCTTTGTCTGTATTGGTATTTAGGGTTGATTTAGAGGTTATTCTTTGCTAGAATCAGTCTGCAGAATTAACTTGCATTTTTTCCAGACTTCCTTTAGTTCAGAAGTAGCAGATTAAGAAAATGAGGTGCAAAACAGAAGTCAGAACAGGGACTACTGGTATTGCTGATAGTGGCCTGCTTGAGCTGGAGGCTTGAAGAATGGGTGAAAGCTTCAGATGTTGTGCAACATGTTAACCAGAGACTGAGCAGAACTGCAAATTCAAAGAAGGGGTTGAGCTAGAGAGAAAAGGGGGTTACTGGACATATGTCAGCTGATCAAGATGCAGGCTTTGATGGCATCCTAGTATTGACCCTATCAGTGTAGGCAGCCTTGAGGACAAACATCTTTCTGTATGTATTTATAAATGCCCTGGAGCAGTAGGCTCCAGTCAAAGCCAGAGCTTTTTAGGCTTGACAATAAATATGGTTAATACTTAGCATTTATCTGCCAAGTTCAGAATTATTGGTGCAGGAAATCTTTGCTTAACTAATAAGAAAATAGAAGTAATACCAGTGACTTCCCCAACCATTTGCACCTTCATAATGTAGTCCAAGGTTCTAATACACCTGGTCCTTCCTGTTGTGTAGGCTTTTTTAAGCTATCAGGTTCCTGTAACTAATGGGTTTGAGGAAATCTTCCCCCTTCTGAGAATCTCATAAGCAAAAAAGTAGGGCCAAGTATACGGAATAAACTATTTACTCTGAATTATTTACCCAACTCCATGTATTTGTTCTCATTTACTTCCTTTTTATTTAAGCTAGATCATTCATCTTCTCCCCTTAAAAGACTTCAAATGTTTTTTAATCACTTTGTGCATATCAAATGCCATTAGATATTACCATCATTCTGCTGCTTGGGAAGCCAACAGATACTACTGTATACATTGAAGTAAATAGACCTCGTTAGCTTTGTTAACTTCATTAATCACAGTCAATAACATTAATGATGCCTACTTTAGCATCACTGCAGACATTTAGGAGTAATTCAGCCCAATATTAACTTTTTGTGGAATTAGTCTTCTGAAAATGCATCCCCCAGCACTATCAAATTTCATGCGAGGTCAACATTGTCCATGAACTTTTGAAACATAAGTTAAACAGAAAAAGGCTTTTAGAAGCATTTTGAAAGATTGTGAGTTTGATCGGAAAAAAGTTTAAGAATCAAGAGGTGAGAAGGACTAAAAATTGAAGGGGAAATTAGTCAGAAATAAATATCTATTTTTGCTTCAGTTGCTCTACTATACCCTCTGCCTCACAGGATGGAGGTGTTGTTCTAGGAGTGGTGGTCTCAAGTCCAAATCCTGAACAGTGCTTAACCACTGTGGAGTCAAGTCAAACCTAATGATGCCCAATTTGAGGTTTTTAGGAACTTTCCAGCATACTGTTTTACTGGCCTCCAATTCATGTGGACTTGACTTTACTGTTTTCTTACAAGTTGCCTTGGATATGTTTATGGATTGGAATTTCCACATTTGGGGGGCATGGAAGGATGCTGTCAAATTAGTATGTTAGCTTAAATTTAGACTGCACAACAAGAGCTTTATTTAGTAGATGTTGTAATGTGCAGGTCCAACATGATAGAGTTAATTTTGTGTATGGAGCTACAGAAAGCTGAAGAAAGATTATTTTCACCAGTTTTGTCCCTTTTTTTGACAAAATGTTGATTAAAATTTTTTCTTAACTGTATAACGTTTCTAACTTTCCTATGTACACACTTTTCACATTTCCTAGTCATTTTAAAATTTAAAATAGTATCTTTACCACTACAGTAATACCATTTTCTATTTTTGGTGCAATTCTTTTTTTCTATATATTTGCCATTCTGTTTTCTGGCCAGGCTTAGAATTGGCAGTATCTAAAATACCTTGAAAAAGATAGGTCTTCCAATAAATCTTTGCAGCTAAAAGCAGGAACAACCAGTGATATCATGAGTTCTGCAGCTAGACTTGATAGGTGTCTATTCACATTAATATACACCAGCCTTCTGTCTGAGGTACCCAAATCTTCCCCATGTGTGTCAGCTTCTCCTTAGTTTTTCCTGCTCCCACATCATAGAAACAGATCAGTTGCTCATTTCAAAAGAGCCGATCTTAGATAAACTCAGTTCTTGTATTTCAGCCCCCAGTTACATAATGCTTGATATTAAATGTCTGTGGCGAGCTTGAGGTTGTTCAGTCTGATTCTTCCTTTGATAACAAAAATCTGAAGCATTTCCAATGTGGCATTCCCTCAGTCAGGCAGCCTTAAAGCACTTCTCTAGTTTGGATGCTTTGCAAACTAAGACATTTTTGTTATTGCATAATTAGCGGTCAGATTTGGGGGGAGGGGTGGGGAAGGAGGAAAGAACAAAAAAAAGATGCTTTAGAGCTCAGAGTAGTGACTTGGCTGAGCCTTTATATCAGGTCCCTTTAAACTGCTCTGTGGCTAACTTCCCAGGTTCCTTCCAGTGACTAATGCTTAGTATTAGTTTAATGGGTCATAGTCACTGATTGGATCATAAATACAGAAATCCCACTACTGAAGCTTAAAAAAAAGCTATTCAAGAGCAAACTAAAATCGAGCACAGCAATACAAAATAGTATGCATTTCTTGGCCTTTCCTTTACACAGTCAGCCTTTTTATGATCTTGCTACATTTCCTTTATTTTAAAAGCATGTTTTTTTCCTCAAGAAATGCAGATGTTATAAATGCAGGCAAATTTCTTTTATTGGAGGGCAGAGGGTCCAGAGGTGAGAGGCTATCACTGAAGGTCACTGGGAGGACCTGGAATTATGTTATAAAATTACAGGGAGCTCATTAGTTTTGTCAGGTATCAGTGATATTTCTGTTCTACAGCAGTCTGGCACATCAGCCTGAATTGCTAAGGGACAAAGCTATAAATGAGAGCAACTTCATTATTGCAGTGCTTTATGGAAGTCTGAGGGGTAACTAAGAAGCTATTTACCTTGACCTTTACAGCACTGGCCTGAGGCTCAAAACAGCGTGGTTCACTCATTGCCAGTAAAACTCTGCCGCAATACTTAGAGCTGTACCAGGGTGAGAAGGGGGAATGTTGCTGCTTGCAGCGATGCACTGAAGGGTTTCCAGGTATGATGCCTCAGAGATTCAATGCATGCTGTGGCTGGGCACTGTTTTCAGCCCTGCTCAAATATTGTGCTCTTGCTCTGCATAGGTGCCAAATTGCCATGTGTTACAGTGGTGGCATCTGTTCATTTAAAATTGAATATCTGATATGGCAGGGCTTTGTTGCATCTTGCTTACAGTCTCTAGGACTAAGATGGACAATATTATGGAGAGGAAAGGAAGCATAAAGGTATGGACTGTCCCCCTTTCCTCCTTGCTGTTGTAGTGGAAGGGAGGAGGTGCAGCTGAGCCAGATGACACAGTGAAAGCAGAGACCCAACTTCTGAAGCAACAAGGGAAGGAGAAGATCAGATCTAGAGATGTCAGAATAAAGCATGACACCGCAGACAAATACATGTCACAAATCAGGCTCTGAAACTCATGGGATTTAAAATAAGACTCAGTCTTTTTATTTGCTATATATCTTGATATATCAGTTTTCCTGGCAGGCTTCATCTTGGGCTAGTATAGAAAACCAGTCTACAGTGCCAAAAATGATGGTCCTTTCTAACCCAGAAGCAAGGTGATTTTGTATGGGAAATGAATCTCTTCCCTGCGGAAATCACCAAAACGTTCTCCCCTCTTGGGGTCTCCTCTCTGACAGTTTTTTTTGTTCTTTCTTTGCTATTTCTCTGCCACTTGAGTCTTATGATACCTGCTGGGTTTCCTCTCCACAGCACCTTCCTACCCACCTAACTCTTCCCTGATGTCCAGGCACAGAGACCTGTGGCACTATCCCATCAAAGCTTCCCAGAAGTGGTGGTTGGTGTAGTCAAAAGGGAGAAAACAGGCTTGGGCTTTTGTTGGTAGTCAGAGTGCAGCAATCCCAGTAACCATATCCACTTCTGTCCTCCTCATCTCAGAGAGGCTGTTCTGGGAGAGGCACAGCAAAAGGGAGGAAGAAGTCCTTGCCTGTGTAGAGGGGAAGGAGTCTTGCCAAATTCAACCCAAATGGTCCTTGGAGTCCTATTGCTGGAGACGTAAAAGCGAAAAACCCCCTTGCCCCAGTGCAAATCCTCTGGGTGGCCTCTGGAGATGTGGAAATTGGGTTAGGATGGCCTCTTGCTTTCCAAGACATCAGCTCTCCACCAGAACTTTTTCCCTCAGAGCCCTTGCATGCCTGTCCCTGAGGGAGCTCCGTCTCTAAGGCATGACTAAATGATGGTTTGGAAAGCCTGTGTTCATAGTACCTTGGCTGGCACAAGCACACAAGTAGTAAAAACAAATCCCTTTTGGGTCCCTTCCATTTGCGTTTGGCTTTGCCTTGTAACTTTCAGGGTGTATTTGGGCATGTTTTGCAGCTTTTCCTCACAGCTGTGAAAAATGAACTTTAAAAATAAATGAAAGCTGGAGGTTGGTTGGCTCAAGAGTGGGGGCTTTAAAGTAACAAAAATATTTCAAGACTCTCTAAACCCCAGAACACGAATACTATTAGCTGAGTTGGATGTTTAATGCTATTTTTCTCTCATTATAAATTTTCCCAGGAACATTTGTACTATCAGTTGCATTTAAGTTTCATCTTCAGGAAAAGTATTAATTTCTTAATGAAACACAGTCTCCAGGGACAGCCCTTCAGTGCGGAATGTTTCTGAAAGGACAAACTGGACTGGCTCTATTTTTACCAGGTCCATTGAAATACTGTCTATAGGGTGCTCTGGAAAAAGTAACATCTTTGTAGAAGCTCCACATTTTGGGGGGAAGGAGTATGTGTTTTTTTAAGATTGTCATAACTCTAAGTCATCCCTGACAACCCATACAAGACTTTTGCCATGGGGAAGGAGAACACCTGACATGTTTGCCTGTCATGGAGATGGGCCTCTAGCAAGACTGGCTTTCCTATTGACAGTAGTTTTTACTCTGCCTGTAGGTAGGCATCAGAGGGACACAGCATGAAGGAAGCATGCTATCAGCTTATTTCATTTAAAATTGTATTATGGACCCAAAATTTCAGGATGTTGTCCCATTTTAGTCTGTGTCCATGTGTCCATTTTAGAGTCTAAGCCATCTCAGTTCACAGGTCCAGCTTTGCAGAACTGAGGGAGGCTGGATGAGTTCTCATCCCTTTTAATGGAACAACATCTCCTGAGTGTGAAGTGAGGCTGGAGAACTTCAAGGGAGTTCATTGTATTTCAGATGGAGCTAATTTCACATTCAGAGTGAAGGTCCAATTACAGTACAGCTTGAAGATTTGTCATCTGCACAGAAGTGCAAGACTAGAAGCAACTTCCTGGATAACAAATTTTAGTCCCCTGCTAATACCTGCATTATATAATCCCTGTTCTGGGGGCGGTGGGGGAGGGGGAGAAATCCCTTTGAAGGGATTTTTATTTTTAGAAAAAAAAAAATAGGTTAGGGGTTTACTAAAAGGAAAAGGCAGGGTTGAAAGAAGCTTTTTGGTCCTGAAACAGATAGAGCCTTGAAACAGGAAATGTAATGATGTGAAAGTGATGAATTTAAGGGAAGCAAGGTGAGAGGATCTGTCTCATCCCCAGCAGAAGCAGAGAGGTGCTCCTGCTCTCTTTTATACTCACTGGAGAGGAATACAGTAGGCAGTAAAGGAAAACAATCTGCAGTGATACAGCAACCTGTAAACCTTGTAATTCTGTGCCTCCTGTGAAGTATGACAGTACCACAGCAAAAGAAGCATATGCCAGACTTGATCAACAGTTTGCCAAGGAGAGGAGTGAGTGCAGGAATGAAAGGGTTGCCATCCTCTCCTGGAAGCTCAAACATCACACAGAGATAAAGGTTACTGCTAGTAAGACTAGTCTAATTTGCCAGGAAGAGAGCATGCAGCACCACAGCTCTTCACACATGGAGAGTGGTAATGGAGTAGCGTGCTGAGTACAGGCACAGGCTTCAAGATTAACAGCAACAGCTGAGCTGAATTCCCTGCTGTCACAACATCATTTGCAGAAACTGCATTTTGTTCCAATCTGAGCTCTCAGTAAATCTGTGGAGATGTGGAAGAAAGGCCATTCTCCTTGAAAAATGAAGCACCCTATATACAGAAGCCCTCACCTTGCCACTTCAGGAGCCTCCCTGGTGCTTTGACCCTGCATCAGGATCAAAAATAGCCCTACCTTCTTTCAGGGGCTACGAGAGCTTCTGAAGCCACAAGGTTTGATGCAGGTAGAGTCAGCAGAGCTCCAGTTTTCTTCAAAACTGACTTCAGCCTCTTGTGGCTACTTAGATTGAAAAGCTCACGAAGCCATCAAGTTTTGGCTCTCCTAGTTCCACTCCCTGCTGGAATCTGAGTTCTTCACAAAAAATCAAAGTATGGAAGGAGAGGAGAACTTTTCATGAAATTTTAGAAGTTCAAAAATGGTTTTGTGAACTAGGTAGAACAAACCATCCCACATTTTTATTATTATTAAAATTTCACCTTGACACTCTTTAAAAACTCGGAGCTTGCTAAAGATTAGCAAACAAGACTGTAGATCTTGTCTGTGAGTAGTCTAGGAAACTCAAGATTTGGTTATCTCAGTGTCGGGGAGGCAGATGAAATCACTGCTCTTACGTTTGTTCCCTTATGCTCAAAAGTAAATCTGGTTGGTGACAGATGCCCCCTCTGCCTTTGCTCTCCATGATGTAAAGAAATGAATTGTTTTGGATAAGATAGTGTCGGGCCAGCAATAGCTCAGTGTATCTTTAAATTAAGCCATGTAGCTTGAAATACTCTGGGCTTTACTGAACGGATTGCTGTGAGCAGGATGGAGAGGGCATCTGGCTATTGTAGCTCTGGCTGTGGTAATGTCACTCCAGTTATGCACCTGGCATAGGAAGGAGCCTCTTGTAGCCAAAGGTGAGGACAAGGAATCCAGACATCTGGAAGGATACAATGGAAGATCATTTATGTAATGATGAGTAAATCTGTAAAAATACATGTGACTATATATCTGCAAAGTGCTAGAGCTAATTAGTATGGAAGGCTGTTTTCCTCTTTCCAAGAAGGAATACCTTTTAGGCCAGTAATTGTCAGTGGTTACAGGGGGCATTTGGAAAGAGGGTTGATGGCATCTGTGCTCAAGCACAGTTCTGATTTGCAGTTCAGTTTTGGAAAAAATCCATAACTCCTCCCATTTTCCAGGGGTGGAAGGACATTAACTTGTCAAAAGACTCTGCATCACCAGGGTAGTGATGGAAACCTGAGTTAATGACATGAAGAAAGAAAGGCTGCCTCAGAGAAACAAATCTGGAGGGGAGAGCATTTTCTTTCATCTTGAGATGGCATCTACCAGACCTGTGCAAGGTGCCTCTTTTAGCAGAGCTGAGGCACCTGAGAAGGAGAAAAGGTGCTCTGAGCAAATGAGGACAGGTCATGAACCTCCCTTACTCCTCTTTCAGAGGAAGCAAGCATGAGATGCCAAGTCCCATGATGGTGAGGATGTGAGGAAGGTATTCTTGCCTGATTCTCCTGTATATGCTCACCTCAAACTACTATGAGAATTAACCTGGGGAGAGAGGAAGAGAAACTATTTATTATTTCATAAATCTAAAGAAATCACAAATTATAAACTTAAATCCCTTAGTGACCGAGACTTCCATAGAGTGCATCTAAAGGAAGGAACCAGCCAGTGTGCTGGATGCATCTAATGCCCTCCCTTCCTGGTGGGTGAAACAGGAGTCCTGACTCCTCCTTTCTGGCAAGATGAGAAGGACCTACTTTTGTGATGTGAAGTGAGCCCCGGTATCACAAGGGGTCAACCGACTTGCTTGAGCTCAGTTCCTACAGCAATGTACATGACATAGGCCCAGACTTTCAGGATGGACAGCAACACTTTTTCTTCTCTCCCTGAGGAGAAGATAAAGGGCGGCAGTGTGTAATACTCCTTAAAATTTCAAGTTGCCTTCTCTGCTGCCAGGCTGTGTTGCCTCACTTTGGTTGCTGAAGTGTGTTGTATCACCCAGCTGGGGAAAGCTACCCACAGCTGGAAGCAAAGAGAAAGTCCAATCTGCTGAATTACTGCAGCTAGGTAAGAAGGCCTGGCTCTCACTGAAGTTGAAGCCTGGCAGGGGGAAACTTAGCAGTTAATCCATGAAAAGTGACAGCATTTAAAGACTTCCTATATCCTGACTGACACATCTTGCTAATTATTTTCTGGGTATTAGCTTAAAGAGCTGCTGGGTTTTAGTTTTTTCATAACCCACCCCTATTTTCCCTTTGCCTTCTTGTCTGTCTGCCTATAAATAGATTGATAGATTGGTATTGTGCTTGACTGTCCAAGTGCCAACTGTCAATCAAACATCCCTGCCTTAATCACCAAACAATGCTCATTTGGGTAGCAAATGCTCTCCCAGGTAGAAGCTCATAGGGAGGGAGGGGTGAAATCAGGCTCCTAAGATTTGTCCATTGTAAATAGAACAAAATTCCCAAAAAAGGCTGCTTCTGATTTCAGTCATACTTTCAAATCCAGAACAGTCCCACTGATAATACTTCCGATGTGTGCTATGTTACAGATGATGCTCCCTGCCTCTCACAGGCTTAATAGTATGCTTCCTTTCTCAGTTTGGGAGATCAAATTTCTTTGTTTTTCTTCGTTAGCTTTATCCTCTCAGCAGCCTAACAAACTCTGAAATTTAAACACGGGCAGGAAGGAGGGAGTTTTCCCTGCTTCTGCTGCTCTGCAGGAGGCGGCGTCCACACTCGCTTGTGTCTCGTGCCATCTCGCGGCGCTGCTGCTGCACTGCCACCCGCCTCGCATCCCGCCGGCCTGAGGCCACGAAATGGGCCAGTACGTGTATCTTTCGCACATTCATCCCAGCTGGAGTGCAGTGAACTAAGCCTGCAAAGTGTCCCTGATGCTACAGTTTTAAAAGCTCTCGAGGAGGATATTAGCAAATTGCCAAGGAAGAAATTGGGGTTTGCAGAAAGGAGGGCTTGCACCCTTCCCCAAAAGGCAGCAAAAACTAAATGGGGCAGTCCCAGTTTTGTTCCACAGAGCTAATGTTTCTATTTGGATCTGGGAGAGAGAGACATAAGGAAACTGTTTTTTGAAGTATCTGTTACCGTTATCAATAAGCAGCCACTACCTGATCCATTGGCGGTTCTGGGGAGGTGGGGTGATATTCTGCCAGGCTGTCTCACAGGCTCTGTGTTGTTCCAGTTCTGGAAAACTTTACCAAGAGCTTCTGGCTATGTAAACGATGGTAACATTAGCGAGGTTAATGATTGTAGGAAATATGTGCCTAATGGCATTCTAACATATTTTCCAAGTTGCATTATGTTTTTCAGGAGGGTCCGTGAGGGAATAATCTGGCCCATAGGCTTGAACTTGAATCCTTTATCTTGGTTTCCCAGAGAAGCAAATTTCGCAGGAGTGTAAGTATCTCTGCCATTCTCTGCTACTGTTTGAATTTGTTTGGCAGAGGGTAGAGACTTCAAAGATACCAAATTCCCATACATTTTGCAGAAATAGGAAAAGATCAGAGAGATTTGATTAGTGCTGTTTACCTAGAACGAAGAGTGGAGCATAAACTGACCCTTGATTAGATATCAAAGTATGCACTCGGGAGGGCAGCTGGAAAACATAAGTCCATTGAATTGTCATCTCCTTTTGATGTGCTACTTGCAAAATGACATGTGGCCTTTCTCTATAGGCACAAAGACATGAAGGGACAGAAAGTGAATATCACAGGTGGTTCTTGTGTTGCTGTACTTTCCTAACTTGAGTCATATTTATAAGGTCACAGCAACATGCTAAAATCATTAGAATGGCATCTTGGAAGAATGTGGGCTGCTTTTTTGACCTAGGTGATGCTGTTACCATTTTTGTTGTGCAGTTTATTGTAAGAACAAAATGCAGATCCTGAAAATCTATGATCCAATATTCCTCAGGAATAGTCATATCTATTCTTATTAACATCCAAAGAAAGAAGTTTTCAAGACAACTTGTTCAATAAAATTATTTCAGAGAAGGCCAAATACTGATACCCATGTTCCTAATGAAGAATAGTCTACTGAGGGAGCAGTCAGTGAAGCCAACAAGGTATTTTTTAGAATAAGCTGTTATTACCTATTTAGGGAAATTAGCAAAGAATATATCCAAGTGGAGAACATGGAAAAAACTGCAAACCAGAAATAGAGGGAATAGATTACCAGAAAACAGGGAAAGAAGCCAACTGTATCAAATGCATAATTTTGATTAATTTTTATTAATATTCAAATCTATTCAACCATAGTTTTGTGAGTTGCGATATAACAAGATGAACTTCCCCATATTGTGCACAAGCCAAAATAGATTATTCCTGTATAGCCAGACCCATTTCTCTTGGCTCATTTCACCTCCTCCTTCCTAGACTAACAGTCTTCACAAAGTCTTTCTCAAAATCTTTATTCTCTGACAATTTATTTTTCCAGTGAAGGGCTAGGGTTTCCATGCCAATTAGCAATTCAATTGAATCCATCTTATTTCTTTTCACTTTCAGTTTTATTTTGCCTTCTTAATTTCATCTGCCTTTGACTCCTTGAAACAATGCAGTTCAGCCTGAAGATTTTTTCTTATTATTAATACAATGGCTCATTAGATTAATCTCTGCTTAAAATTCATCTCCCCCTCTCTCACCTCTCAGAGCCAACCACTGAAAAGCAGACTCCACTGATGTGTGTTTGCTAGCTGCTGAAGGTCACTTTCTCAAAAACCTATTTCCTTCCCCTGAAGTCAAAAGATTCAGGATGGGCAGACTATCCAGTCCTCCTAGTTTATGGTTTGTTGCTTTGGGTTTGGGGGTGAGGGGGCTTGTTTGTTTGTTTTTATCGATGGAGATTTAGAAATGCTTGCTGGAGTTCAGTGTTTGTTATCCAAACTGCGTGTGCCAATCCATCTTGACAAAGCAGATGTGTTCGATAATGACGGCATTTCTACCCCCTGGGCTGGAAAAGAAAACTTCTGTCCAGGCTCCAAGATCTCTATGGCATTAAAAGAGATTTTCATGAAGAGGAAGGCAAACACCATTAAAAGCTGTAATTCTTGCTCTTAAGAAATTATGCAAATTTAGGTGGCACAAGTTCAAAGACATCCTGCTAAGCAGAAAAACAAACGGCTTTTTTGAGAATTTGAGGATTATTTTACACAAGAATTTAATTTGTTTAAATGGAAATGAATATGGATGAGGACATGTGAATGGTTTCAGTGTGCGTGTCAGTCACAATTGCCAAGCAGGGACTAATCTTGGTGATTAGTAAGGGTAGTGATAAAAATATGCTCGTACCCAATATGTCTCCTGATTGGCAGCTTATCACTCTTAAAGGACCAGATGTCAAAAGCCATATGCTAATATGGAACATAGAACAATCCTCTGGTTTACACTCAAACGTACCATCATCAGCCCCGTTGAACAGTGAGAGAACAGCAGTCCTGATAGACAATAGCATTTTCAGGCGACAGGAGCGTTTGTACCAGCGGTTGGTAGAATAGGAACAAGGGATTCTGGTTCTGCTCCAGGCTCTGCTGCCAATTCCCAGGATCCTGTGACAACGCTCAGGGAAGAGTAGATGCAATATCTTCCCTAGACTGAATTGCATACTATTTAGACTAGGAATTATTTTCTTTTTATACAGCACCTGGCACCTTGTGTTTCTGCCTTGTTACCACAGGTGCAGCAATAAAATTACTGAAGCAGAATAAAAATAAAAAGTATGTTATGTGAAAAGTGCATTTAAAAAAAAGACCTGCAGATATCAATGATGGCATAAACATCCGGGGTTTATAAAGGATTTCAGTCCTTGATCTTCTTGAGCTAGGGAAGTTTACATTGTAGTGGAATGATGGGTTTTGAATACAGAATTAAGTCAAAAAAATTCTCTACTAGCAGGTGTCTTTAAAGGTAGTACAAGTGATAACCCAGGCAAAAAAATATAAATATATAGATACATATATGATTTTTTCAGTGTTCATCTTTACCACTACCCAAATGTTCTGGTGCTTCATTTAGAAGAGGCTCTTCTAAAACTTGGTAGTGTAATGTGTGGCTGGAATCTGCCACACTTCAGTTAAAGCTTGCTGCTACTTATCTCACCATCACAGTTGGATGGACTTGTACTTTTTTTTTTTTTTTGCACAGCCCCATTTGAGAACAAGTTTCTGGATCTGACCACGGTTCTTCTCTATGTGGTAATATTTCTCTTCACCACAGGTTGTATGTCATCTGCTCCTGTATTGCAGACAGTCTCTTGCTTCTTGGGTTGCCCTTCTAGATCAAACACCATTGTAGCATAGATTTCTTTTCTTTTTTTTTTCTCCTCAAATCAGTCAGATTAGAGCATACATTTTCACAAGTATCCTTTCAAAGTCTTCCTGCTTAGTCTGGACTGGAATTGAGGCTATAACATAGGGCTGCTAATGCAGGTTGTTATGCCTTCTGTAATGTCAGATCTGAAAACTGAATATTAACACCAGTTTACCTCCAGGCAATTTTTTCCTCATGCTGCAAACCGACAACACTCTTGAATTCTACTTGTTTCTTTTAACCTAGCCCTAGAATATATTATGCAAAAACAACCCCATGAACTTACTGTGCACAGCTACCGCCTCTCAAAAGAGCTCAGGGGAAGTGGGCTATCTGCTGTGCAGTGTAACGGAGATGCGCTAGAGGCTTTCGCATACTTTGTGAAGGTGATCAAAACCCAATGACTTGAAAGAGCTGGAGCACTGCATCTCAGAATGGCCTGGTCCCTGGATGTGGTTTGAGAAGTTGCTTAAAATCTTGCTGAGTCATTACTGATTTGCCCTTTTAAGCACATGATTTTCAGCTAGATTCTTATAGATATTTATGAGCAGTCAAGTATCTAAATGGCTGAGGAATTCATGAATTATCCCACCATTAGATTGGATCAAACTTTTTAGAGATGTAGGAATACAGGGAACCATAACTGCGGACAGAGTGGATTATGTCTACAGATACTAATTAATTTCTGCCTGCTAAATGTCACTTGAGTTAGGACTTAGCTAGCAAAGATGAAACTTCCCTTTTTTTCCAATGCCATCTATTCTACAACGTTAGCAGTTACGTAATAGTTGCATTTTATTTTTTCATTGTATATTCTAAGAGTCCATGTAGCTAGAGTATCTAATGCCTCCAAACTTAATGATTTCAGGGAAAAAGTTACTTAGGTTTGGGTCACTGAATTAGGTCTTGCCAAGTCATGTAAGCTCTACACGTTGCAGCCTGGTAAGCCCTTAGTGTGCAGTTCTTCAGAAGTACCCTTTTAAGTCTCAGTCATTGCGCTAGCGAGTACACGTGGGTGAGGGATGGTGGTGCTTTCAAGGGTACTATTCAGGGTCCATTTGTTAAGCTGACTTGGAATGGCCCTGGTATGACTGAGACTTTGTAGATTTATTTGGAGCGCCGTTCTTTATACCGATGGGCCCCCAGCTAAACCCAGAGCCTTGCTCATGGCCGTAATAAGGCTGAGTCATGCCATTTCGGGGCACCCAAAGGAGCTTTTTTAAACTGGCTGATATATCCGTAGTGTGGAACAGGGGAATCGTAGGTGCTTAAGATTAGCTGTAAGAGGTACAGGCGAGGATCTATCTCCAGCTGCTCCAGAGATATACTGGGCCGTGCCAAGCTGCGCTCTGTGAAATGGCAGCGAGTGAAGGGAAATGCTGCGGAGGGGGCATAAAAGGGCACGGAGCCTTAAGCACTTTCAGAGCGTGGCTTGTGCAATGGAAAGCAGCATGTCTTGAGGGACATCTTCCTTGGGTAAAACTGCAAGTATGTCTGAATGCTGCAAGGCTTGAAATGTCCAAGTTGTTGATCGGATATAAAAATGCAGGATTTTCTTGTTGGTTTCCAAAAAATCGGTGCAGGCTAGACAGGGCACGGTCTCATCTTTCTCTTTACATCCTGCTGGCTTTTTACCTTAAGGCCTTATTTTCTGATCTCTGCATTGCCCCTCGCGGGGTCTTTTTGAGAAGCAGCTGTCACCTTGCTCTACTTTGTTTCCTATTTGAGTCGCAGGGGAGAGGCAGATGGGAGCTTTGAGTTGCTTTGCTTTTTAGGTATACTACATTAAGAAGCTAATAACTTCTGTAGCCAAGGCTGGCCTCTAGCCAGCCCAGAGGCCTAAACATTTGTTTGCACCATATGTGACCTGAGTGCTAAGCTATAAGAAAGACCAACCGCTCAGAGGATGGGTCATAGTACAGGGAGGGTTTGTTGTCTGTGCTCTACGAGGAAGCTTTGTGCAGATGCTCAGCTGCAGGAAAGAGCTGTGTGCAAGAGAAGGTGCTTGCACCCCTGAGAAGTTAGTGTTTGGCAGCAGAGGGGGTGGCAGAGAGCTGGCTCCTGTGGGTATCGGTATCTCCTAGGTGTTTCCCCAGATAATCTATAGGGAGAGCCTCAGCAGACCTCTGCAACATTGTAGCCCCTATAGCCTTCTGTGGATTTGGATCTAGATGTCCCAGAAACCTGAATCCTTTCTAATTTTCATCTTTTGTTTTGCTGAAGTTATAATTGTTAGCCTTGTAGTCCATGTATCCTGGTTGGAATTGCGATTAAAAAAAAAAAAAAGAAGAAGCAAGGGCAAGATAGTTTATGTACTGGCTCATTTATTTTGACTTCTCCAAAGTATTACCAGAGGCAATTTTTTTCCAAGCATAGGTCTTTTGAGGCTAAGGAAAAGTTAGAAACAGCTAAATTACTTATGTTAAAACAGGTCTGGAACTCAGTGCCATGCTCCAGCAGTGTGGACTGTCAAGCTGGCAGCCTTGGGACGGTTGTATGCTCAGGAGCAATTCTCCCTGCTTCTTACACTGATGACTGGATACTTCCAAACAAATCCTTCAGCAGATGCCATTCATTCAACAAGTAAACATTTGATAGAAAACAGTAGATGTGTACTGGGAGCAGAAATAGGTTAAACTTAAAGAAAAAAAGCCCTAAGGAAACAAACACAGCTTTATTAGTGGTTTCTTCTCAGTCACGCTAATTTCAAATGAGAATTCATTAAATGGCTAACAAGTTGTCTTCACAGATCTGATATAACAGGAAGACATTTAAACAGAATTTTGGTACTTACCAAAGGAAGAGAGAAAGGTGCTAGAAATGAGATACCAAAAGAAGCCTGGCTGAGATGTACCCACCATTTAAACCTGGACTGATGAGACCCAGCTACTGCTAAACTCTATTCATTACCTGCTGAAAGCAGTTCTACTGGCTGTTGAATTCCTTCCACTGGCAGGCTAAATCTCTTATTAGTGCTCATTGAACTCAAGCAAGCTGTGCCAACTTTTACTAGCAGAAAACAAAAGCAAAGTAGTTATTTCATTTGTTGAACTATCACCTGTTAAATGCTATATGAAGCTAAAAAGCACTAGAGGTGGGAGCATGGAGCTCTTTCTCAAAGTGACGCAAGTGCCTTCTGGGTGGGTCTCTGGCATTGGTTTCCCCTAAATGCACCAGTGGAGCAAGAAGGAAAAACAGTGACCAGGAAAACAGAGGAGGAAAACTATGGATTGTGATGACTGGAAATACAAGTGTCTATGAGACACTGGGCATCTACAAGGCAAAGAAGTTACAGAATTGGCCTTTCAATGGCTTGTCTCAGCATGCTGGAGCTGGAGTCAGCACAAACATGCTGAAGTATTTGAGGACCTGTCCCAAGACTGGCAAAGCATCATCCATTCTGTAAAGGATTCAACAATTATACCTAAAAGATGAAGAGGAAGGACAGTGGAGAAGGCCTGTGCTGCAGGTATTGACACAAGCTTGCAGCTGTAATTTAGCACTGCAAATAACTTTTTCAGATCTCAAGCCAGAAAAGCTCTCTAAAGCATTTATTCCTGTGTCTCTTGGGGAGTCAGCATTGATCCCAGGCTCTAAACAGTCTTGAAAAGCTTTCCAGATCCCCTTGCTGATCGCTGCTCCCAAAATCACTGGAGTGGCCATCTGTCACATTCAAGCCTATAAATGTCAATATCCAGGATGAAAATGTTCAGGAGAAGGCTGCTGACTCTTCCCAGCTGTTTTTTTCACTTGAATGAAAAATGACCTTTCCCTGCAAACTCAGCCTCCCCTGTGCTATATCAGTACTGTAGAAGCTGTTGTATGTTTGATCTGTGGACAGTCATGCCCTGGGCTCCCTGCTCTCCTTCTGGCTCTTGTGCCTCTTGACTCTCCCCAGTGTCTGCACAGCACAGCAGAGCCGCCTGTTTCTCTTCCCAAATTCTTCTCCCCTCGTAGGAGATCACAGGGGAAAAAAGAAGCCAAGAGGACAAGAGATTAAATTTTAGTGATTACTGCTGCTGCAGGCTTTCTCTAGCTCTAGGTAGGCAGTTTCTACTCTGCCTGTGCTGGAAAGTGCCTGAAGTTGAAGCACATACACATTAGGTGGTGCTAAACTCTAATAAATGCAAGTTAAGCAATTATTGGGGCTGCTTCCCATACTGCTTGCCCTATTTGGCAAGGCTACACACTAGTCTTAATGCAGCAAATACAGCCCTATGGTGCTGATAGCCAATTCAGAGGCTTGCCAATTTGTGGTTAAATGTGCCACCAAAATAATTCTAGGTAGGAAGTTTCCTGTCTACTTATTTTTTTTTTCTAAAATTGCAACCAGAATTACCAAATTTAAGAACCTGAATATAAGGGCTTGGGACTTGCTTATTCTCAGGGCTTCTACCAGGATTAGCAATAGTTATATGAGGTAGAGGCTGTTATTTCCAACCTGTCAGAGCCTAAAAGCCAGACAACTTCTGTGGCTTCCTAGAGAAGACCATCCCTTCCAGTTGCTTCACTTACTAACACTGTCACCACTTACAGCTAGAATTGGCCTTGAATTCAAGCCCCAGTCAGACAATGCTGCTCTAATGTGGGGTCAGGGGATCAGTCTTGCAGATTGCTCCTATAATTTCCAAAGGAGTAAACATGCAATTACAGCATTCATGTGTCTACTTTAATCAGTACAAGACCAAAAATGTAGATTCAGTTCCTAATTGAAAGCTTGGAAAGGAAAAGGGTGGTGAGGGTGAAACCTTGTTTACCGAATAGGAATATGAAGATGCATTTGAGTTGCTATTATAGGGATTCCTTGTAAAGAAGTTGTCACTCAGGAGAACTTGCAGCTTTGATTCACAAAACCATCCTGTACTGCCAGTCTTGATAAATCTACTCAGTTATGAGAGATGAGCTACAATAACAGTGGGAATAAGCACCTTTCAGAAGCTACCCTGCACTTTTAAGTCACTTCTCTACTTCTCTATGAGCATTGAACTGTGTCTTCCCTCTCAGGACCAAAACCCAGTCTCTTCTTACTCTAAATTCTTCCCAGATGCTTTTTGAATAAGTCTCTGTTCCCTGCGCAACAGATGAGAAGAAAACTTACCACTATACTCTTCTACCTGCATGAGCAAGGTGATAATTGCCTCTGGGTCTGAAATTAGCAAGTGAAAGTCCACAGGCTAGGTCACCCTCTTGGGTCAAGTGGGACAATCATGGTGTCTCTCCTGTGCTAATATCTGGACCAGATTAGAAAGACTTTGGAGGAGGTGGGAGATGCTGTCATGCTTACTTGACTAATGGGTACCTGCCTGAGCTCTTCTAGCTACATCTCTGCTGAATTTGAGAGGCAAGATAATGGTGAATCTGCAGGTGAGGACCTGGTGGAGCTGGAGCTGGTTCTGCAGAGTACAAGGAGGGGAAGATGTCCTTGAGTCTACCCTGCATACTACTCAGCCCAATTTTTGATGCTCTGTGGCCGCCTGAACAAGCTGTCTCCAGGCTGCATGAAAGGTGGTTGGAAGCAGAGAAGGCTGGTTGGAGCATACTGTACTTGTAGCTGCTTATCAGAGGTTGCATAGCCCATGTTGTTAAAGCATGTAAGAATCACAGAAAAGACTTCTTTGAGTTCTGTTGCATGGGCAAAGCTTTGAGTTGGAAGATCAGGACCTTACAGCATAACTGTGGAGAGTATTAGAAATGAAGTCATATAAAATGGCTGAAGAGATGCCTTGAAACAAGCTGCCAAATAACAAATAATCACAGAATTCAAATGAGATCCATGGTATGCCCTTTTGTTCCCTAAGGCAAGCTACCTCAAGACTTTTTCTGAGAACAAAAGATAGAATCGATAAGCCAGTCCATCAGACTACTGCCAACCACTTTGAAGCTTGTGATGAAATTTTTCTTCCTGCTGGAATTGCAGATTCCTTAGCACAAAACATCACTGCTTCATTTCCACCTCAGCAAATCTGACTGAGGAGTTTAAGCTCCTATCCCAACTCACTGCCCCACCAACCTGAGTGTAACTCCACTGAATGAGTTAAATCAGCTTTTTAAAGTAACAGCTGACTATTGTTTCCCCATCTTAGCTTTCAGGAAATTTCACTATGGCCATTTTAACAGCTTTATATGTTACCTGAAATGAAAAATGTTTTTTCAAGCTGTCCTAAACACTGCAGCTTTTGGTTTTTTGCTTTTAGTGTGTGTCCAAGGGTTAAGAAAGCTGCAATAGTACTATAATCAGTAGTGCTAGAATAAGTGTTAATAGCATGTAAAATAGTGTATGATAGCCTCAAACAGTTAATGAACTATCAGTCAGAAACTGATTAGGGAGAGAAATGCCCAATTCTTAAATATTTACAGATTTGAGTGCTGGGAACTGCAGTCTTATTTTTAGCTTTTTAACTATATAACAGGATGAAGCTGGATCTCTTTTGATATTCTAACTCGCCCCTGGATGAAAGTACTGCTTGGGTTCTAGTAGCAAGGGGGAGTTTGCTCATGACTTTGCTTCTGCTTCACAGATGTACAGTTTCCCTTCAACAATTTTGGAACAAGTGCTCAGTGGCACAGCTCTGACAAAGCAACTAGTGTATCGCTGTCCAGGGCCAATTAAATTTTAATCTGACAATAGACAGTGCTTCTCATGGGTTGCTGTCATTATGCATTAGAGGGCTCACCTGGGGCTTCTTTATTAGCATACAATCATATAGTATGAGATTGTCTCTCTTGTTCAAAATAGCTGAGACAGGGATTGCTGCTGTTTGGCTTGTTAACAGCACCTGGAAATTTCCTTACAACTGAGGCTCCTTAACAGACTTGACAATTATATTTGTTCAGAGATGGGGACCTGAGACATTGGAATAGGAAGTTTCTGGCTAGACCAGAACTGGGTAGAGTAGAATTTAGGCAAGCTGCCTTATCTGCATAAAAGTTACCTTGCCAACAAGGTAACTCTATAATCTCTTCTTGCACCTGCTGCATAATTATTTAGCCTTTGGTTGGTAAGCTACAGCCTTTCAACCCCCCACCCCAGGCCTGCTTTCCATTTGCCATGGCTTGTGCTGCCTGGGAGGCCCATCCGCATCCCACCTAACAAATCCCTGTAAAGATCTTGGGTCCTTCAATCAATGCCCCTTTCCTCCACTGTTTAGAGGGGAAATGTGGAATAACAAATTCTGGTGCCTCATCTACCTAATAGTAGGTAAGATGGACCCAGGCTGAACAGCTCTTCTGGGAAGCTACCAGAAGATGTCTCCACTCCCCTTCCCTCTCCAAAATGCACCGCAAACAAGAGCCAGGTATGCCCAGGCTTCAGTCAAAGACCCTTACGTTTTTCTGTCACTGCTTCGTTGCCCACGGAGATCCCTACCCACTCATTTGTGAAGGAAGTTCATCCTGACAGAAGCGCTCTGCTACTGTGAGTTGTCTTAAATACTTGGGTTTCTTTTAAGTTAGAGAAAAGCAGCAGGTAGTCACCTTCCCATGGAAGATGGGGAAGGAAAGGTTAACCAGCTAATGCAAAACTATTTGCTTTAACTGAAGGAAGGGAGGCACACTGCATTTTTTATAGTTTGGAGAGAAAAGTGCACACGAAGTGACATTAACACAGAGTAAATGTTTCATGAGCTGGCCTCCTAATGGACTTCTCCCTGTGCAGAGCAGGCTGGCATGGTAGTGACAGTTTGAGTGCCTGGGGGAGTTTGCCATGAAATCTCTGATAGCTGAGGCAGCTTTCTTGGAACGTGGGCTTTTTTCCCCCCCTTGGACTTCGGTGGGTTCTTTTTAAAAAAAAAAAAAAAAAAAAAAAAAGAAAACAACTTAGCATCCCCTGAGCAGAAGGGTGCTGTGCATCCAGCAGATGCTGCATTGACAGATATTGGAGATGGACAGATGGACAAAGCAGTGCCAGTGACATGTTCGGTGGCAGCTCTTAAGTCTGTGAGCCTGCTTGTCCTGCACTCGTGAACACATGAATAATTGAATGTTCTGTCAGACCATGCTCTTATTTTTAGTAGCCTTGTTGTAAATGCCCTATAAGCTACTGCGATTTCCCTCTGAAAGCTGTTGTTTGCAACCTAATTTTAAAGTGGTTAGCAGAGTTTGCAAACATGATAATGGGCTTGGGAAAACTGTATGAGGGAGAGGAGAAAAACCTTTGGTTTTGCCTAAGTAGGGTGTAATAACAGTCTCAAACTATCACAGATCCATGGCAGTAGGACAAGTCAGAGAAAAATTCTCGTCACAGCTAACAGTGAAAATAGCTGGGGCTGGCAGCAGTTGTGGAAAAGGGGCAAAAAACACAGAGAAGCAAAAAGGCAATTTACATTTTTGTAGAATGCTTTGCAAAGTATTTAAAAGCCATCAGACATGATATTAATGTTTCAGCTTCCTGGTATCTAATATAGATGTCAAATTTTCCAAGGCAACTAAATTATGTCCCTCTAAAAATCACCTTGTCCTCTCCAGTTACCAGTGGATGATAGGGGCTTTTTCCCCCTGGCTGATACAGGAGCTAAGCCTTTCCATAGTCTTACAGCTGGAAGATGCTGAAAGCGTAGTGATCCTCACCACTCTTCACGGAGACATAAAAGCTGATGCTACAACATCACACTGAGGTGATTCACTGAATAAACTGAAATACTGAACTGGCGAGAGCACTGAGTGTGAAGAAGCCAGGCTTGGAGCAGGGATGGACAGGGGTTGCAGGATGTATGCCGCTTGGCAGAGGACCATGTTTTGTCCTCTGTCCTGCACAGGACTTGAGCAGCATGTTGGCGTGTGCGTCTGGATCTCAGAGGTGCTACTGCCGTATGTGTGAGCAGTTGTGTGACCATTTTGCCGGGTAGCCTGGCCCCAGGCAGCTCCAATGACCTGCTCCGTCCGTGTATTGCTTCCTGGTCTCCTGTAGTATTGCCTTTCTCTACGAGCCACCTGGATGCTCAGGTAGGAGGGTGTTATTATGCGACTCTCCACTTAGTGTCCTCACTTGCTTGCTTTTTGAAGCAGCTAGAGAAAGGGAGGATTCTTGTTGCTTTTTAGCCCTCTTCCTCCCTGAAACAAGCCTTGACTATCCCCTGGCTTTGTATAAATAAGTTAAGCTTCAAAGCTAAGTGCTCTGATTGTGTTCCTTATGGTTGCCTGCATCTATCGTGATGCCTAAAGTATGTTAGGCTTGAACAGCTTCAGGATTCAATCCACGCGTAGTAGACAGTGTAATCAAAGTTCAGGGCCTTGGCTGAGCTCCTTCCAAAGCCTGCGGCATGTTACAAACTGTTTCTAATTTGCAGGACCTGATACAGAGCTGAGAACACCTGGGCACCCCTCCTGATGCCAGAAGTATGGCTGTCCCATTGTGGGTAAGCAAGGGCAAAGACTTTCATACCGTATCTGACAGTTGTTGAACAGAATGTAGTAGTCTTATTCTGGGTCCTGATACTGTAAAATATCAACGTGTATGTTTCACTCTACAGGCAATTACTCCCTTGCACCTTTATCGAATAACTAAATGGTCAATAGGAAGCCACAAATCCTTCCTCATTTTCATTTCAGACTAAAGGACAGCTACTTGTCTACTTTTTCTACATCTGCCTGTTAGGCTAGTGCTTCTACCTCTAAACCTCAGCTAGCACATTAATAAAATCTTATTTCCTAGACTTCTAAAGCTGGAAAGAATAAGGTTATGCCCACTAGCTCATGTATTGCAATGACCTGCACATCACAAGCCACTGAATACCCTGGAGAGAAATCTCTTTATGCTTTTTTCCCCTCCAGTTCCTCAAAACTGAAATGGGTCTCTGTTTTTAATAGGAATTATTTTAATGAATTTAATAAATTAAATTACTAACTTGATAACAAATATAATTATTACTTATCTTAAAATTGCTGCAAAGAAGTTTCTTTATGCAAAAAAGGAGGTGCAGAACAATACACAACAGCTCAGATGTTTTCACCAAAGTGGACAAAGAACGGATTGAACCGAAGCCCCATATTGTAGGTCCTCCCCATATTGCAGTCCAGCCCCTAATCATTTGTCTACTGATTATTGTGGGGGATATCTTTTCTGTCCTTGGGACTGTGCAGTCTTGAAGGCTTTACTTCTGTAGCTGGTACGAAACAAAAACATGTTTCAAAACTGAAGTCGCTCAAAAAGGAACAAGATGGTATTTCAATTGATCCTAATTTTACCAAGTTCCCCTATTTTGAGTGCAAAAAACTTTTTTTGAGATCTTATACAAAGGCATCTTGTCTCCACAAAAAAGTACAAATGGGAGAAAATCCAGCCTTTCCATGAGGGATTCATTCCAATGAACACTGACTTTGATTTAAAATACTTTGCCATACTTCTTATTTGAAACTTTTCTAGCTTCCGTCTGCAGCCAGTTGTTCCATTACTGCCATTCCTTGCTATGATAAATCCCAGAGGAATAAAATTTCCTGCTAATGGGAAATATTTGAAAACATCAATTCATGAGTTGGACTTTCACCCAGTAATTCCACCAACAATTTAACAGCGTAATAAGAGGATTACTTCTTTCAATTCCCACTTCTGTTCCCCAAACTCAATATTCATCAATCCAAAGTCTTCTAATTATTTTCTAGATCTCCTGACCTTTGTCCGATTGAGCATTAACTTATATAATTGTATCTGACAACATTTTAAGTCGGTTTAAATCCAGCTTAATTTGATCTTGCTCCTTCGCTATAATTCCTGATTCCTTTTTCTTTCTCCAACCGAATCTTAGGGGGACGGGCTTTTAACTGGATCCTTCTCCTTACGAAGTGAGAGAATCTAACAGGCCACTGGGGCTACTGCGAGCCAGCTGGCAGAGCTGCTTATGTGTGCAAAATCAGGACCACAGATGAAAACCCAGAGGCATTATTCCAGCATGTAGTTTCACACTGGCTGTAAGGCTCATTGCGTCATTTGTGCAATAAGTGTGGGATACCCTCTCTCTCTAACTAGGTGAATCTCTGACAGCAGAGCCTGTCACTCGTGGTACCAGCAATGGGACTGCATCAGTGGGCCAGTTGTTTGTGTAACTGTAAATCATGCCACACTTCTTCGTAAAAGCAAAAACCCACTGAGAGAACTGATTCTATTTGGGTGAGTTGTGCTGAAGGAATATTGCTATTTTAGAAATAACAGTTATTGGTTTTGATTTGATGTGAAATACAATGAAGCACAAGCTGAATTATGCAGGGTTACTATAATTATTTTGAAGGCTCAGCATGGAAAAATTTGCAACAGCTCATGTGCTCGCATCAGGGATCATTTCGATTTTACCCTCATGAACAGTTGTTCATTCATTGCTGATTGCAACAATCTTTTAATCAAGAAAACAGCGTGGATACTTTGCTCCAGCTGGTAATAGGGGTTGGGGGAAGCAGTGAGATTAATTTTACAAGCTGAATTTGAAAACTGAATCTCTTGGAACAAGCAGCGATGCTTGTAAAAGAGAAGGAAGTGGCTTTTTAAAATTTCCTTAAACAGGAATGACAGTGTTGAATTCAGCCTTTAAGCAGTGTGTTGCAAACACGCTCCGTTCCTAGCAGCAGCAATGGGATGGTCTGTGGTGTAGGCAGCCTAGAGAGGCTGCTTCCCCCATTGCTCTTCATGCAGTGGCAGTTAGTATAAGCTCTGTTCTGCTTCCACCAGCAACAAATTATAAATCACTAAGTGAACTAGCCAGCACATAACAAAACAGCTGGAAGTAAGCATTTCCCTGTTCTCCTCACTGCCCAAATTAGCTCATGCGGTGCTTGCTTACTCTTCAGTGCCCAAACCCAGCACCTTACTGTGTACCGTAAAGGCTGGTGACTATAGTTATTTGAAAAAAAGGTGGGCATGTGGTGCAGCTGGCTCCCCAGCCAGGTAAATATAAGGAGGGAATAAGATGATAAGTCTTCTCTGCATTCTCTAATTCCCCATTTTCTTGCAGACTGATCTCCATCACAGCTGTCTGGGAAGCACCTTTCATCATTTTCCCACTCCTAATGTGGGGGGGGGGGGGGGGGGGAAGCAGCAAAGAGGTTCATTCTCTTTAGTTGTTCTTGTCAACTAAACATCACTGGAAAATGCTGGAGGAAGAGTGTTGAAGGTCTCAAGTGAAAATGTGGCAATTTTTGACAAAACCCTGGGTTGCTTTGCTGTTTTCAGACTTTTTTTGACAGGAAATGGCACTTCTGGAAAGAAGAGAAACAACTTTTCTGGCAATTGTTTGACCAGTTCCAGGACTACGGCAAATCCTTCAGGTCCCGATTATACCTTGATAGCATCTCCCAACACCAACTTTAAGGCAGGGTCCATCCAGGTGTGAATAATACAAGCAACAGCATTTGCATTGCAGAGTTGCCTTGCCCAAGTGCCCATCTGGGAGTTACTAGTGCCAAGTGAGTGTTCAACTTATTTGTTGCGTGGCTTGGTTGCTTTCTTTTACTGCACTGGCTCATTCCTGCCTGGGCCTTGGCTTGGATCGGTTTGGGTCCATGCTGCCTGCCTCAGAGTAGGGTACTAAGCAGACTTTTACTCAGGCGGCCCATCTGAGAAGATAAAACAAACCAGAGCTTACCCCATAGCTGGTTTCACTTACCAAGTTTGGAAATGTGTGAAGGAGATGACCAAGCTGTGAGAACCTAGTCTTGATTCAGGCTAGTGCAAACAAGCAATCAAAAAATGTGAATGTGTAGTCTATGCTGAAATTGGATGTTTTGCCTTCATTTATAATTTGTAATTTTTTAATCTAGTTAGAGGAAAAGCTACTTCGAAGATGTCTATCATAGTGAAGTGACACCTCCGAGTTATGTAACCTTAAGAGTTCCTTCTTCAGGTGTAACAGAAGATGGCAAAGGCATGTTTTTTGTCCTTTTTAGACAGAGCTGGAGTTGCTTCAGATTTTCAAAGGTGAAACTAAGAGGTTTCCTTCCTCCCTGCTCCTACAAATTCTTGGTGGCTTCACTGGGAATCTTGCATACCTGCAGAATTCCAGGCTGGGGCCAGTTATTGTTAATGCAGTAAAAGGCAAATGAGAAATCCCTGGGTTTAGGTATGCCATTAGTATCTGTTTTCTTAGCTGACTCTCCAAAAAGGTTGGGTTTGGGTGGTTGTTTTTCCTATTGTCTCTGGTGGGGGGGGAAATTCTCCTGGAATGCTAACAGGGACTGGGAGATCTGAACCTATCTGAACTGATCTCGCAATTTCTCACTCATTTATTTATTGAGATCATTCTATAACAGGAAAACATTTGAATTTATCTGATAGAATCAAGCAGCTTTCATGTGACATGTTTCCCCCTACCCCATATCTTCTTCATGGAGGGAGTATAAATTGACCTGTATCATGATCACATTTTCCTTCTCTTTCTAGTGGCATAAAAACAGGGGAGTGAATCTTCTGTCAAAGCTCTTAGCACAAAAATGAAGCTGAAATATTTAATCCCCATGGAAACAGCTTATCATGGATGGAGGATTTCCCCAAAAATCAGTTTGTGGGCTTCAAAGAAAACATCCTGGAAATGGTGATTTCACATCAAAGCTGAAAATGGGAGCAGGAGAGGAAGAGAGAAGCTTTCTGGCGGGAGGGGGGATGACACCCAACTGCTGGCATTCACCCAGGCTGTGCAGTCTCAGCCTCTGAAACAGCTCCTGTGGATTTAGTGTATGTTTGAGTACAGATTTTAAGTACTCCATGTAGAAGTGTCATTGTTAGGTATTTGAGCAGGAAGCAAAGAGGATCATCATTCTTGCTTTCACATCTAAATCCTTTGTTAGCTTAATTTCCTAAGAGGGGAACATGATCAGATTTTTCCGTCTCCAATGTGTTAGGCATTTTTTACTCCCATTTTCTATTTTTCCTTTTTAAAAAAAATAGGTCACAAATGAATACTTGCATTTACATGCAGCTCCTTTCTGACTATCAAAGTGCATGTGATGTATCAGCTCCTTGAATTCTTTTATTCTGCGTCGTAGTCTCTATTCTTCCAAGCATTGTCTTCAGTCAGCTATGTCGCCTTTTGTTTTCCTCAGAGGTAGTTCTTTAATTGCAACACTGTAAAGCTTGACACCTGCACATCATCATCACACCAGGACAGTCTATTCTCTTAAGTCTTAGATTTTTCTACTCCTTTTGGTGGACTGCTACATCCAGGCAACCACAGAATGCATGTGATTGCTTATGCCAGTCTCCGGCATAAGTCTCTAGCAGAAAACAGGAAAATCTCTCTCATGACCGATCTAGACCACCTTCCATAATCCATGAATGCCCATGTGACCCAGCTTTTTCTTTTTATTTCTGTAAGTGACTGAATTTTCCTCATATTCTCTTATTTCTGCAAACGCCTTGAGTCATGGCATGACACTTGGTCTCCTCTTTTCCATTGCTTGTCTGTTTGAAAAATAACTCCTTATGTTCTTTGAACATCTGAGGAGGACTAGATTTGTCCAAGTTAGTAGCACAGTTTAGAATCCTTTATTTCTTGTCTTTCTGGTTGGGATCTTGGCCGGGGTCTGAGGAAAAGCTGACATTATTTGACAACTGGTTTTGAAATGAGCTGGCAGCTTAAATCTGTTTTCTAAAGGGGCATGACTGCTACCGGATACTAGAAATTTTAGTGACAGACTTGACAAAACAGAGGCCAGGGATTGAATTAGTGTGCAATCTTAATTACTGGAGCATGTTGAAGCATCTTTTTATATAAAATTAGCTTCATGGCAGTGGAAACAACCCCCATGTGTTCGTTTGGTGTGCCTTTGGATTATTCCTTGGAACCCAGACTGCTGCAGAATTCAAGAGATTAGATCCTCAGATATCAGGACCGTGTGAGCAGCATCCTCCACCCAAATGGATTTCACAGTGGTATATATGCTGAGGGTGAGGTGAAGCTATAATTCAAGCAGAAATTCTTACAGCATTAGGAGCCTTCATGAGGGGAATTCTACCTACGAGTGCAGTCCTGTGACCCTCAGTGTTGCTTCTTGCAAAGAGATATCAGCAAAAACATGCAGCCTTCCACAAATCCCATCCAAGCCCAGTGACTGAAAGGCTGGGGGCAGAAGGGTTGAGTCCCAGCTCATCCAGAGAACATATCATTGACTTCCCTCCGAAAAGCAATTGTTCAGTTTTGCTACAAGTTCACGTTTCTTCTGCTTGCTGCTAAGAGTAGCACAACCCAAGTGGCGTCCCCATAAGGTCTGCATGTGGTGCGCAGATGCTGGGGAGCAGTGACTCTTCAGACTGAAATAACTAGTCTGTCTTTGAAACTGTTCCAGATTGAACTCCTCTTCAGGAAGCACCGAGAAAGGAGCTAACTTTTACCAACCAAGGTGACAATTCTGGTGACTTTCCATTTCAAGACAGTCCTTTATCGGGTAAGGACTAAAAATTTGTTTATGACCTGATGTATATCCTATCAGATGCTCTGAGTAGGCTGCCTCCTTCTAAAATTTGCTATGCTTGAAGGTTTCCCATCAGCTGCCTTTGAAACTGTGGGGCAGAGAGTCTTCATTTCTTCCCTCCCCACCATTTCCCACATATAAAATGAGGTAATAGTTACTCTGAGGCTCAATTTGCTCATGTTTGTAAGTCTTGTGGTAGTTTCGGCCTGAGGACTTCAAAGAGCTGCACTTCTGTCTGGTGTAAGTACACTGACTTCAGCAAAGCTATGAACTGGATGTATATCTGCATATTGTGCTAGTAACTCCTAACTAATCTTATTAAATTTGTTCCAGACCACGATCAATATCTGAAATGCACTCTGTCCTATAATTAATCCTATGAGCCATTCTATCCATGTTTTCAGGTCCCCTAAAATTTTTCTTTAGAGTTTTTTTTATTTTAAAATTAAACGGGTTTAGCAGAAGCAGGGTCATGATCTCTGTTTCTCGGTAGCTTTTTCATGCCCTTATTAAATATCCTGCACTGAGTGCACTCAGTAATTCAATGATCCTGCCCTGGTGACCAGAGATGGATACCAGGGTCTTAAAGACCCTGTGCTGGAGTGAGTCTGGCAGCTCCATTAATTGTGTGTGAAAGACATCAATCAGGTCAGCCTGACAGATGTGGATTTGTACCTCAGCGATAGAAATGCATAGTGATGTGTGTGGATGTGAGTTAGAGCAGCATCACATCATCCGTCCTGGGTTCTACCTCCTGCGATCACAGGTGTTCTCCTCTGCTCGGTCTACCTCAGCTCCTGAGGGCAGAGGCTGCCTCTCAGTGGGGATTGTCTTCTGCTCCTTGACTCTTTCTAAGCAAAGCACTATTCAACAACAGCCCCACTGATTAGTGATGGACTAAGGTACTTGTAATTGGTGATGGTATGAGAAAACTGGCATTTGGTTTTATATGCCCTCCAGAAAAATGAGCATATGAGCTTAGTTGGGATCCCTGACTTCATTTATGGTATAGATGACAAGAAGTAGTAAACTGTAGGAACAGAAGGAATTAATGGAATAATAGATGAAGCCTATTGTGATGCCATTCTGTTGCCATTTACCAATAGTCACATAGTTCATCTACAGGAGAGAGAATGCGGTGGACAGTAATTAATGTGCTATAGTTGTGTCTGGGCTCCAGGCCATGGCTGACTGATTCAGTGTTGGCACTAATCCTGCTTTGAGCTGGAGTTCCGACTAGAGACCTCCAGTTGTCCCTTCCAGCCTACCTTTCTAGGAGTCTGCAACTCTGCCTGTGAGTCCTGTCACGTTTTACAATGCACAGATGTTCACATCCTGATGTCAGGGAAAGGAAAAGCTTGAGGATGGGATGGGGATATTGGGTTTAAGCACAGGGAGCCATGAGATAGCTGGAAACAATCATAGTGCTGCTGTCTTTTGCTTCATCAGCCTTCAGCATGTTTCTCTGGAAGAGACTAAGCTAATTGGAAGCATCAAGAAGGAGAGGCTCCGGGGGATTATAGCAACTGGGAGGAGAGGAGAGCAAGGCTGTGAGACAAAACACTGAGATCCAGAGCAGAAAGCAAACTACTCAGTACTAGCTGGAAAGATTATCTAGTCTCCAGTGTTTTCCATGGAAATCTAAGGTTCTTCCCATTTTAAAGGCTGGAAATCACAAAATTTTGGTTCTTAGATTTAAGGTTCTCCCATGAGAAGCAGAAAACATTGTATAGCCAAAAATCCAGTGCTTGGAATCAGTGGGAAATCTCTTGTCCAGCACAGGAACTGCTGAAGGTGCTCAAAGGTCCCTCAAGGAGGTTCATCCCAACCGCTTTTCTTATTCTAAGCTTACATGGTCAGGGAGAGAATAAGTAGTGAAATGGGCCCTGTGCTCTTTCTGTAGAGACTCAAAATGTTTATTAGCACTTAATCAACACAGGTGGTTTGGCAGAGGCATAGTCTGCTGCTGTTCCCAGTTCAGCCTCCCAACTGATAGAGGTTTTAATTTTGATGTAGAGACTGTTTAAGAGCATCATCCTTATCTCTCAGGGTGTTTGCATGCCTCACTGTTTCCCTTGATAAACGAGAAAGCCTGACTGTCTAGTTTGTGAAAATCAGCTTGCAGCTAGGACATTTTTGTATATATTTATATACATATTTTTGTGTGTTAATAAATGTTGCATTTTAACAAACGCTACATTTCTAGCATGCATCTGGTGCCCTCAGCCTTGGCCCAGTGAGCTAGCATGTCCAGCCAGAATGGTGCAGGCCCCACTCTGTGAATAGATGGTCTACTTGGTTGCTGCTGAGCCAGACGTGAGGATGAGATGCTCTCCTCCTCTTGTTCCAGGGCATAGCTGGGAGGTTGAGGCGACTTTGTTCTGGGCTGAAGACAGGAAGGACTGCTCTCACTGAGGCCCCTGTTGGCAAGAGCTCAGCCAGGGCCAGATGTCTCAGCAGACCATGAGGCTGGGAGTCAGGGCTCAGCTTGGCCACGTGTGTTGGCCTCAATACTAGTGTGAGACAAGCTCTTCTGTTCCTGTAACTAAATTTTAGGAGAGCCCTCTGCACAGCTCCAATACCCCAAGTGTGGGGTGGGGGAAAGGAGGCAGTCTGGGTCTCTTCTCTCCCTTCCTCCTCATGGGAATTAAACATGAAAGCTAAGTGCTTGCTTTTCTGAAGCTATTATTGGCAACCAATGCAAAATGTCCCTTTTCATGACAAGTAAATGACCTGCTAAGTACAAGCTATAAAAATTCAGGTCATGTTTTCTGTTTCATTAATATGCTGCCTGACAAAGCCTTTGCCTGCTGGGGCTCTCTGCCGGGGAATGGGAGTTAGAAAACCCTTAAGGATTTCTCACTGTCATTATAAGATAGAAAGACAAACAGTCTTCTAAAGGCAAGGAGGCTCCCAAAAGACAGAGTGCCTTTGTGTCCTGATCTCATGAGCAACCACAGAAGGAGGGAAGTAATGCCATTTACACACACAGTCCCAGTAATGTGGGGTCTGAATGCTTTTACGTTTTGCTAATAGCTGGGCCTGACTGTCCCAGAAGTCAATAGAAAGGTTTTCCTTGATTGCAACAGGCAGTGGACCAAAAATGTTATTCACACACAGAATTTGTAAAGTTGGTAAGTAGCAGGGAGAAGTGCAGTAGGAATCTGAAAGAGAATCCAAGGGAGGGTCTCTCTGGAATGTTTTTCTACAAAAATATTAGCTACCATAGTCACTGGGCCCAAAAAATGGAGGCTGCTGTTCTTTCCACGTAAACCTATCCTTCAGCAACCAGAGAAGTGTCTCCTTGGAGGGAGCACCCAAGGATGGTTCAGAGGGTGCATTGCTTTTAGGTGTATCATCTATAGGGCTTTCCCATGCAGAATGTAGGTAAATTTGGCCTTAGTTTACATGTGTGGCTTCTGTCACTGTATAATTCTGGCAAATGATTGGATCCAAGGTGCAAGCCCAGGGAGTCTGGGCTTGAATGTTTGCACAGCATTAGCTTTGCTCCTGATGGTGCTGAGGATACATCCTGCTTCCTCTGTTGCATCCTCTGGACTTGCAGGGTAGCTGATGTGCTGGCAGTGGGGAGGTGCTGCCCTGCCTAAGGCTGAGGTTTGCCTTTCCATCTCCAGGTCAGCTGCCCATTCCTCTCAACTATCCTGCTCCCTTGGCTACGTGCTGATAGAGTGAGTTTCTCCTGAAGAGAAAGGAGGCCAAGATGCAGCCAGGAGATCTGGGATATAATCTGACAGGTCAGTGCTGTTCAGAGGGTTATAAATATTCCCCCAACCAGGCTTGGCATCCAGTGTTGTGCTGCACCGCTTCCAGACAGAGGTGAGCTTGAGACCTGACTGCTCCATTCCCTCTTCTGTGCTTCTCATCACCGTTTACCCGGTTCTCAACAGGGCTCTTGCCACAAATGCCAATGTTTTGGAGTTGCACTATCAACCTCATTCCAGGGATACTCAGCCTGCAATGAATGCATTGGTTCATAGATTATTTTTAAAGCCAGAAGGAATTGCTATGCTCATCTGCTCTGACCTCCAGCACACAGTGGGCACAGAAGTATTTATAGCTCTGTTACAGGCAAATGAGGCCAAGTAAAGGGCAGGGTCCCTGCTCCAGTGCATGTTTGACAGCCATAACAAGCTCAACCACTTTATCAAGGTATTGCCCTTAGTAAATGGCAGGGCAGGCTAGCCCTGCCAATTCAAGAGCATATGGGCAGAGTCCCCTCAGCACAGGGCTTACTGCATGTATCTGAGGTGCATTTGCAGCGGAAGCAGAATTAAGCTCTAGGTGCAAGGTAGGTATCTAGGAAATCTTGGGCTCATGCCTCTGCTTCCCAGACCCCATGTCTTGCCTCTTCTCTTTGAGGATCCTCTTTCCTATGTTCTAACTGTATCAAAGCAGCCAAACACATACATAAGAAAGGCCATTGGGTGAGATGGTTGAAAGGAGCCTGGGGAAGAACAAGGCTTTGAGGGAGGTGTTGGAGACAAGCAGGACAAGGCCACCACTGCAGCTAATGCAGCTGCTACAGCTCTGCCAGTATAATATTTTGCAGTGTGTGTTCCTGGTTGGTATTTAGAGCTGGGGGCTAAGACAGGGCACTCCAGCATGTCTTGGTGCTGCATCTCACATCTGATGCTTGACTCGACCTTCCCAAAGCTCAAGCACCTTAAGAAGATAAGCTCTCTTGATTATGTGTAACTGAGATCATTCAAACAAATAATGTTAATAAAAATCCCACTTCAAGCGTTCTGTGTTTGTGTGACATGACACGCAGCCAGAGTCTAGTCCACCTCTTTCCTGTGTGTAATTCTGTTGCCTTAGGCCTTGACATGTGGCAAGCGTCCGATCAGAAACCTGAATATTAAGTAGATTAGCTAGTTTCACTTCCAGTTTGATGTTGTTTCTCCCCATTAGCGCACCACAATTGCTTTTGGATTGCCAGCACAGTGCAAGAAGCCCTTGTCATTCTCTTTCCACTAAAATAGCAATTAGAGTATTTCTTAGAATAAGACTTTTCATAGCTAAATTTTGTTAATGCTCAGATTGACAAGTGTCCCTTCAGATTCAAAATCCCATGAAAGCTTGCCTTTTTCGTAAGCCTGTATCTGTGAGCGAACGTGTAACTGACTGTAGCATCCTATCTTGCTCAAAATTCCTAAGAGGGAAAGTAATTGCCTTTTTACATGCAGAAATGGTAAAGTCAGCTGGAGCTAATGCTTTGATAGTTAAGAGAATCAGTTATTAATGTTTTTACACGGAGGCGGCACAGCCACAGAGGCCCTTGCAACTGCGAATCTCACAATCTTGCTCTTGGGCAAAGAATATGCAGTCATCTTTAATCTGTTCCATCTCTCCACAAGCAGCTCACCCAGCAGTGTGAACAAATTGCCTGGAAATGTCGTCATCAGGCTTCATCTGGCATTATCTCCCCTTTTGTCTGGGTCATTGATTTCCTCATCTCCTCTGCCTTAAAACTCCCATCATACATTAATTTGCGGCTCGTCAGTACTGAAGCAGCTGCACTGTGCCTGCCCTGCTCAACACCAGCAGCTTTCAGCCTCTGAAGTGTCCTCTGCTGCTGCTCAAATGAAGACCTCCTGAATGCATCTCGAGTGGCCTCCCTGCCTGCTGCACAACAGCATGTGCTCTGCCAGCTTTTGTTTCATTACATGAGCGCTTAGAGCCGTTCTGCTTTTGGAAATTGGGTAAGATTCAGTCTTCCTACCATGAGTCAGTGTGCTGGAGAAGTGCCTCCTGCCTTCTCTGACCTGCCGTCGCAGCTCGTGGCGCTCCCAAAGTGGTACCAGCCTCTGGCTGCCACCGGTCCCCAGGGAGTGCTCTTGGCTAGCTGGGAGCTAGGGCTGCTCCACGCTCTGGTCTTATGATTGCTAAATATAGAGGCCATTGATAAATAAAGCAAATGCATGAAGGGTGCGAGAGCCAACAGTTATCGCAATGTCGTCTTAGCTAATATAGCCTTTTCCTCTGTTTTTCACCCATGTCTCTGTGGCCTTTCAACAGCGTCCTTTGCATTTTGAGTAGACAAAATGCATCGAATAACCAGTTCTCACTGCAAGAGTTTTCAGGATCAGGCTTTCAATGTACAATTCAGCCTTGAAAAATTGCTCTGTAAGAAAGCCTTGTCTCATTGACGCCGTGGGTCACTCTGCAGTTGCACTGGAAGATTTTATTCCCAGTCTTGGTCTGCTGCCATCATTTAATAGCTAGGTACCATTGAGCTTCTGTATCAGATTGCTAAGCTGAAGCCGGCTAAGGCAGTGAACTGCAAACTGTTGCCTACTGTAGGTTTGCACAGCTATTCCTGAGGATCTAATCTGGCCTGTAGAAACCTCCTTCTCTTGTATATCATTACTCCTAATAAAGTCCTTCCTTCCCTGAACACTTGAAAATTGAGTGCATCTGATGTGGAAATAAGTGCAAGATGGTGATGCCTCAACTGTGATTTACTCCTAAATTAATGATGATCTTAATGTGAGTAATTCCAGTCAAAGGAAGTACTGGATAAAATGAAGGTCTGCTTCCTCAGGGAAGCATGTTCTTCTATTAAGCTCTGCTGATCTTTGTCTTTCTAGAAACCAAATTGGTAGTGTCTTTGTTTGCAGCCAAATTCTTCATCCCAGGCCTGGAATATGTATGGAAAAATATTTCTGGAGAATCCCCCATTATAAATAACATGGAGAGGGGAAGTATTCTAGGTATCCTGCCCAAAACAAAGGGCTGCAGGCTGCAAAATGCTATGGAAAAAAAGGCTCATATCTTGGAGGAAAAAAAGAAATCTTGATCTTGAGGCTGATGTTTGCAGTGTGCTCAGGGTGAGTCACATGAAAGGCAAGTTGAGATAAGAGCAGAGTCCTGCAAGAAGACTGCCGATTTTAATCTTCATATCCCTGCTTACAGGGTCTTTGCTTTTGAAATAAAAGCTCTGTGCTTCCCTGTGATGTCTCTCTGTTAAAAGGTGGGAGCAGCATCCACCCGGCGTTTTCTGCCTATGCCTTCTCTGCATATTTTATATATACATATTACGTGTGTGTGTGCATATATATATATACAAAAATCTCCTCTTTTTCCTTCATGATCTGTTTATAGACAGTCCTGCTCAGTTAGCTTGTCACAGTGCTCCTGCAGCTGTTACAGCCACACCGTATCCTGTCTTTAGCCACGGTGCCTCTTAAGCAGTCACATGTGAGCTTCTGGTGGGTTTATGTAGTTGCATCTGACTGTCACTAGATGTCCTCTACTGCTAAGTAGCTTTATAGCAGTCTGTGCCAAGCACAGCACAGAAATTTAGTGAAATGAATCTTGATTGTTTAAGTTTTTTTTTTTAATATAGCTTCTTTGTTCCTAGTCTGTAGATGCACAATGATACTCCTATAATTATATAGCCTGAAGGGCTGATCTACTAACTTTTACTGACTGGAGTTACAATGATAGCAAAGCCATAGTACTGGTTTCATGCAGATTTGGAGACATCTGGCATGCTCATAGGAGCTGTTTTGCAGCTATCTATTTTGCTGCTTATTTGAGACAGAGTCACAGGCAGGGCTCAGGCTTCGGTCTCCTTGTGCTCTTCTGCAAACCAGTACCAATGGTGAGGCCCGTGGGGCCCTGCTCCTCCAGACTGCAGCGAGAGCTGTTCAGTGCGGGACGGTGCATTCACCTGCACAGGGTTTAGCTGGGCACAGCTGCACCGGCAGGGACTTTTGCAGGCACAGCCTTACCTGCTGCACTGCCTCTGCAGAAAAAAGCAGTACTGAGTTTGCACAAACCGTCCTGATTCTTCCTGCCTTCCCGCCTGGCTACATGAGCGTTTGCACCCGGCCGCTGCAGCCCAGCTTGGCGCGCAGCTCGCAGGGGCCAGCGAGAAGCTTCCTCGGCCAGCCTGAACGGCGGCCTCTGGCAAAACAAGCTGCCTTAGCCCATTCGGCTTCACTATGGACAACAAGCAGCCTCATTCAGCCAGCCCCAGTAGTGACGTATGGCGCTGTGTAAGTAATACACCTGCGTCTTTACAGGTGGTTTGATGTTTGCTCTGACCCAAGTGGTCCAGAGGCTGGACGGTCACTTTAATCTACCGTCTCTGAAGCTAAAACAGACGGGAAAAGAAATATCGTGGGGAAACAGCTGAAGTTTTTAGGACTCTTTTTGCTTTTAGCTTTGTGTGAAGTCCTGCAGTTGGAAGTTTTGCCTGTTCTGCACTTGCGGCCTCCAAGGGAGGGCTGGTAAGGGGGGCTCCTCATGGCAGCACCTCTGTCAGCAACCAGGGCCCGGCGTTGCGTTTGAGGGCTCGTTGGGGTGACTCAGCAGGACAGAAAAACGCCCTGAAATAGCTGTATTGTGTAAGCTGTCAACCGCAGGAGCAATTCCCCTTTAGCCGTGTTGTTAACTAACACACGCTGCAGGAAATTTAATGCTGCTCCAGATACTGGCTGGAATCAAAAGTGGAAATAGGAATTTTTGTCTTTTCCCCTTTATGTGCTTTCAGTATTTCGCATGGGCAGGAAGACTATTGAGAGCTGAGGAGTATCCAGGAGGCCTGAAACTGAAGCGCAGAAGCTAGGACGTGTGGATTTTCTCTCAAATGTTACCGACTTTGGTATGAAATTCATCAAAGGTTTTCAGGCGTGGATGCCTGAATATTGGGCTACTTTTGGTTTGGAAATACAACTGTCTCAGCAGAAGCAGAAATCTGGCTGCTCTGAATGGGGACCCATTTAAGATGCCCAAGTGCAAAGCCAGATGTTCAAATTTCAAGATCTAAGTCAGAAACCCTTGGCCTACGAGGTGTCAGGGCCGTAGTTTTCCCAGGACTTACTGACAGCATTTCTGTGCCTCTGAGGGTGTACAAACAACCCGTGGTGTTTCACGGGAGCACGTGCGCACTTGGCAGCTTTGCCAGGGAGACACTTGCTCGTCACGGGCTGTGCTGACAGCCGAGAGCGGGATCGGTCGGAGCTGAGCACCTCCCCTGCTGCCCTGCATGCACTTTGGCCAGCAAGGAGAACTTGCAGCCAGCAGATGAGCTAAGTTTGAATGATTGCATCAAATTCACATATGAACCTGTGACTCCTGTTGACAAATGCTTGTCTTGCAAGCCAAGCTGTGGATTCATACGAACAAACCATCTCAGCCCTCTGCTTTAGTCGGAGAAGCTTAGGGGGTTCTGGACTCATTTGCTGAGTCTTGAGACGGAGTGGGATTAGTGAGGAATTTACAGCCGACTGAAGCCAGTTGATCTGCTGTATGCGTTCGTGGCAGTACTCCTAGTTCATAATAAATGTAAAATAGTTTGTATTTGCTTAGGCCCCCTTTCAATGAAACGAAGGAGGCCTGCCCAGCTCACCTGTCACTGAGAGGCTGTTATTAGAGGACCTCAGTCTTCAGGGCTTGTCCACTTGCTCAGGTGATCTCTGGTGAGGACGAGGCGCAACAGAGGAGCCTCCTTTGCTGTGCGAGGGGCTGAGCGCTGGCGTGCTTGCCATGGGCAGCCCAGCTCCGATCGCTTGCTGCGTGCCTGCATCCTCTCACGTACTCAGCGCCTGTGGACCGATGCAGATTTCTACACAAGTTTCTTGTTTGTGAAATGGCAACTTGCTTCTTCGCCTGCCTTTTGCCAATGCAGTGAAGTCTCTGGAGGCTCTCGTGTGAACATACAGGACACGGCACGGTGCAAGACTGCCTTGGGTAGATGTTTCCAAGGAGTACCAGAGTGTAAGTAATGCTAATTTGGCACAGGAGGGGAACTGGGGATGTTGGTTTGCCTGTCGGAACCCATCTGAGTAACATCTGCTTTGCAAAGCAGCACGCAGAAGGGCCGGGACCCAGCAAGGTAAGTCAGTCCCGCGATGCTGCGTGCCCTCAGCACTGGGTGCTGCCCGAGCACCTTGCAGGGCTGCGTCCCAAGCGCTGCAGGGGCCAGACGGGGGCAGAGCCTGGCTGCCCGGTCCTCGCTCAGCCGGGATGTTCACCCACAGCTGCTGCAGGAAGGAGCGTGGAGGCGAGGAAACTGCAGGTGAGACACAAAGGTGAAGCGCTGCTTGGCTTTGGTTTCCCAGAGCCAGGAAAGGGCAGAAAGAAGGGCTGGAACACCCCGGTCTGTTCCCTGAGGTCTCACCTGGAATAAACCCCTGTGTTATTAAATGCAAATTCCGTTATTGTGATAAAACTTGATAAGGCTTCTGTGTATTTAGGATAAAATACATATATATATGCAGACAGTAGCCAGTTCCTATGTGCTTACAGCGAGAGCTGGGTAACACGGTGCAGCCCGGTTAATACAAGTGTGCCCCGGCTGCTGCCTGTCCATCAGCAGAAGCGATGCTTCCCTCTCCTCCCGCTTCCGCGGGAAGATGCGGCGGGCGCCCAGGCCCGGCAGGCTCCGTGCCCGCCCCCCCGGGACCGCCGCCCCCCCGGGGCCGCGGCCGCCCCCCGCCGCGCTTAAGGCGCCGCCGCGCTCCACCTTAAGGCCGCGCCGCGGACGGGCCCATTCCCCGGGCAGGGGTTGGGGCCGCGCCGCCGCCCGGGCGCGGGCGGGGACGGGCGCGAAGTCGCCCAAAATAAAAAAAAAAAAAATCAAAAAAAATTAAAAACCTCCAAAAAAAGGCAGCCGAGCCCGCAGGTGATGTCGGGCCTTCGCGGCCGCGCACAGCCCCCCGGCAGCAACACCCAGCGCAGTCCCCCCTTCCCCGGGGCCGGGCTATTTATAGCAGGCGCCGCGGCGCTATAAGGGGCGGCCGGGTGCGGGCTGCCCTCCCGCGGCGGCCGGGCCGGGGCCGGGGCCGGGGCCGGGCCGGGGGGAGCGGGCGGCGCGGCGTTGCCCTGCCCTGCCCGTCGCGGGCGCCTCTGGGCGGCTGGGGCGCGCTGCGAGGGCGCGGGCGGCCCCGGTGAGCGGGGCGGGCGGGGCGCCGAGGCGCGGCGGCGTTCGGGGCAGCGCTTGGCGGGCTCGGTGGCTTGGGTGGTTGTTGTTTTTCAGTTATAAGAGGGAAAAAATGGCTTAAAAAAAAACTAAAAGGGAGGTGTGTTCGATAGCTTTGTTAAGAACTACAGCGCAGCCGGGAGGCTGCATGTGAAATGCCGAACTGTTCAGCGATGCCCCTTGGAGGGGTGGGATCAGCGCTTGCTCCAGCCAACTTATTGTAACACCCATCTCTAACTGCTGTGGTTTTTCCTTTTTTTTTTTTTTTTTTTTTTTTCCTCCTTTTTTCTTTCCCCTCCTGCAGTATTCCTGCCGAAATGCGGTGCCCCGCTGTGGCATGAGCGGCGCCCGCGGCCCCTTGCAGAGGAGCGTCGCCGGGCCCTGCGCTGCCGCTCGGCCGTCGGGCGGGGGGAGAGGCCGCCGCCGCCGCAGCCCTGGAGCCCCGGAGGAAGCTGCTGCGCTGGAGAGCGTGAAACCTCGGTGTGTCCATGGTACGGGAGCTCTGTGCTGCGGGTGCTGTGGGGCTGTAGTGGTGGGCTTCGGGTTTCTTGGGTTGTTTTTTTCTTTCTTTCTTTTTCTAGTGAACGCTTAAAAACAGAGCGTAGAAGGGCCGGACTGTTGTGGGGTACGTGGTGGGCAGGGGGGTCCTTTTGAATTATGCTGTCCAAGGAAAGATGTTTCTAAGCTTTGGTTTTTGTTGGAGGTTTTTTGTCGTGTCCCCCCTCCCCAGCATGTTCAGATACTTAGTAACCTCTTTATCACGACTTTCATGTTCTGGTCTTTTGAATCGCAAGATTTCTTATCTTGCGTTAGAACTGATTTCGGACCACTAGATACTTTTTGAAAGCTTCCAGATTAGTTTCGTATTTCATTTGTTTGTTAATTTGCTGGACTTCTAAAAGAAAGATGTAGATGCTGTCTTTCATCACGGAGGAATGAGGAGGGCATACTTTTTATGTCTTAATTTTTCTTTAAGAAAAAAGAACTGGAATGCAGCTGAAGGACTGGGAGTTTTCAGCTCTTGTGCCTGGGATTGCTGGTAATTAGAAAGAAAATCTGCAACTTTTTTTTCTCCTTAGTGGCTCTAGAGCTCTGGAAACAGTGTGTAGAAATCCCTGCTTCCCAGACAGAGGAACTAATCCGTAAGGCTAAGCTGACTGAAAGTTGAGGAGCGAGTTAGAGTTAGACCCTGGATGGACCAGTTTCAGCATCCTGCGCATTGGCGGTCATAGGCTGGTGTATAGTAACTCCCTCTGTTAATCTGATTTTTATGATCGAGAGTTACACTGTGGGCTGTTTGGGGCAGTTTTGTTAAGGGAGCAAACCCCACCGTGGAGTCAGGGCCCGTGTGAGACCCTCCCCTAGTGCAGGCACAAATCAGCTGGCAGTTTTCTGCTTCAGTTGCCTTATGTTATAAAAGTATGAAAATCTAAGCTATGTATTTCTTAGTTATCTTGTGAGTCATCTAAAGTTAGGATTTTAGTGATAGGCTTAAAGGGATGCTGGTTACTGGAAAAAAATCTATTTATGACTGATATGGAAACTGTTCATATGATAGTATTAATAACAAATGTACTAGCTTTTTATAGTCATACCTGTGCTCAGATAGCCTTTCTATGTTTTTGGTATGAAATTATCAGGTTAGTTCAGGTCCTTTCTGTGCCAGAGAGAGCCATTTCAGAGGTCCAAGACTGCCTGGGTCAGCTATCGTTATTTTTGTTTGTGAGAGGTGCTTCTCTATTGCTCTGGATCTGTTAGGTTTATTACAGAAATAGAGTCCTATTAGTTTTCCCTTGTATAAAAATATTTTAAGGGAAGGTAAGAGAGAAGACAAAGGTGCAGCAGGGAAATGAAGCAGTAGCTTAAAGAAAAAATTGACAGTGTAGCCTCAGACAGCCTACCAGAGATGGGATTGCCATCTGTGGTACGTGAGCACCAAAACACAAAACTGCCAGCACCTCTTTAAAGAATAGTGCAGATAGTCCCTAGAAAATGGAAGTTCTTTATCATACAGTTCTGTGTCAGCTTGTTTGACTGTCTGATTTTTTTCTTTGTCATCCCAGCAGATCTCTCACGATACAGTGAGTAGCCTGGGTTGCTGAGGGCCAAACGCCCCGCTAGTGTCACTGCTGGATCAGGGGAGTTGCAACGGGGATGGAGCTGGCCCTGCATCTGCTTTCAGAATTTATGTGAAAGGCAGCGTCTATTTGTTGAAGTTTTTGGTGGGTGTTTTCACAAGCTCAAGATTTTTTGCAGAGGATCTGAGAATTAGAGAAACCAAGCTTGCCGTTTTCATTGGGGGAGCTTTTGGAGGGGGTTGGGTTGGGATGCTTTTCTTAAACTGGGACTGAGGTTAGCGAAAGGGAGGGATAAAACTGGATTATCCAGCAGTTAGAGAGGGCTGCTTCTGTCCTTCTCCCCACATGCCTTTGGTACTGAGAGACCTGCTGGCATTTTGGGACCAGACAGAGGAGGACGAGCCCCATACCTGAGCTGACATTGGCTAAGTAGCGAGCAAGGACAAGTAAATATAGGACAAACAAATGTGGTTAATCGTTATCACAGCTGATGTGCTGTGGGTTCCTTAGCACTCTTCGTTAACCATGAACAGAAACAGTGTCCCGTACCCGAGACCTGTGTGGCCCCTTCAGTTTGCACCATGTGGTTTCTGTGGCCACCTGATGGCGTTTTGCTGCTGAGACTGTCAGGGCAGAAGCTCTGCGCTGTTCTGCTCTCCCTTTTTGAGGGGTCTTTGAGGAAAACTGCTTGGCTTCATCTGTCTCTGCCCTTTCCTTTTTATCTGCTCTCTTTAGGTGTGGAATTTTTCTGTGGCTGGGTTCAAGCCAAGAGCCTCTACCAACCTCCCCTGGTTGAAAAATAGGCCCTCCACGCTGACCTGTTGGTAGAGGTGGGTTAATTCATTAGGATGAATTAGTCTGCTCTATGAAGGTTTTAGAATCCAGACCTCAACCGGACCAGTCTTAACTTTTTTTCTCTCTGGTTTATTTGCTTTTTGCTGCTACTGCAAAGCTGTTGGTACTGGTGACTCCTTGCTTCTACCTTCCACCTTCCTCAGTCTTTGCAGCCTGTTTGGGGCTCTGGTGCAGTGTGTTGCCTCTGTGGTTGGTAGCTACCCTCAGTCTTACCTCAGTATTGCATCTTCTACATGACCGCATACCCCTTTTTCCACCCTTACCTGTGTTGGTTGTATGTAGGAGGAAGGGATCATACCTTAGCATGGGTATACGTAGCCCTCAACACAGAGGGGACTTCGGGCTCTACCCATGAGATGGAGAATATTAACATGTATCTGCAATAACGAAGAGGCACAAGGGACTGGTGTTTGCAGGAGCTTTCACTGTCTTAACTGAGTAGATCAGGGCTGAAGGGACAGATTCAATAGCTATATCGAATTCATTTTCAGGCCTCCAAGGCAGTGCTATAAACAGGACTGAGGAAGAGAAACGATCTTAAAAGATATGGAAATGCGCTTGAAAGTGACCTTTCAAAGATCAACGATATTATTCTTGGTGTCTGAGGCACCCAAATTTAATGAAATACAGAGCAGAAGGGGTTGGGAGGATTCGGTCCAAGTGAAAACAGAATGAGCGTGGGAATGGCAGATGGGAGGAACATTGGCCCACTCCTTCATGGAGTTGCTGCTTCTTTCTGCTGTTGTTGCTTACAGAAGAGACTTGACAGAGAAGGTACTTGGTGGGGAGGGGAATACAGTCATCTTGTGCTACTAGAGCATCACCTCCTGTATATTTTTCCATGGGGAATACCAAATATTGAGAGGTAGGCAGCCAGCAGCCCAATGGGTCACATACTGATGGTTTACATCTAATGTAAATCTAAAGCAAATCCATAAACTTTAATAATATCTGCAATAAGCTATGACTGGCTCTTTCTGAGCAGAGGGGAGAAATGAGCAGCTTTAATGTCAGGTGCTGGATTTCTTGGCATGCTCATTTTTGAGATTTATGACTCTTATTCTCTATTTGAGAATTTAGTGGAGCAATTGCTGATCCAGGCATGTATATATGAGAAAATGTCAGTGAGGGAGTAATACATATGGAAATCTTGCATGGAGATGTGGCAAACTGACTGCTGTTAGATGATGAAATAACTACAGAAAGATAAAATGGGTATCTGCTGAAGTAAGGATTGAGGGAAGAGGTGGGGAAAGGATTGGGGGAGGTTATTTTTAAGTAGTCTGCTGCAGTATTTGTTACTGACCCTCCTGCAGATATTACAGCTTCAGACACAAATTCTTCGATAACTGGTGTTTAGCACTGCACAGATGCATAGGTTTCATCAGAGAGAGCAATCAGAGCTGGCCGAAGAGGTGGAAAACCTATCTCCAGGTATCTTCTCTGTCACAGGCAGTTAGGCTGAAATCAGCAACTTTTACACGTGTTTCTAACAGTGAATCTGCTTCTTATTGAACCCACTTTTCTTCTCTCTGAAATGGAGCAATAAAAGCTTCTTCTCCGTGGGGGTGTTGGGAGCATAAATATAGTAGTAAACGCTGAGACACCTCAGGAGGTGTCTAAGTATTTGAAATGCTGTGGGATTGGGTTCTCCTCCCTGCTGCATCCTATGCCTGACGAATACGGGCCAGAAACAGCCTACAGAGTTGCTCAGCCCTTCTACAAGTGAGGCTTCTTATAATTTTTAGCTAAATCCTGACCTTCTTCATTTGCTTTTGCCTCTGGAAGTTTGTTTGCCGTTGATTCCAACTCATGGGCTCAAGATTAGTCTTGAACGCCTTTCTCTTTCTACTCCTACAAAGAGCTACTTGAACAGTGTGCTGACTCCCTTCTCCTGCCCCCAGATAACATGAGTTATGTGCCTTTTTCTGTCATGAGTTGTGTGCCTTTTTCTGAAGGTCTGCTTTGGAAGGGATGTTGTACCAAATGTGTAACTTTATGCGGTATGGTTAAAAACAATTTATTATTCTCTTATCTTTCTCCATCCCTCTCAACCCCCTGCTTTGTCTAAGCCTTTTTTATTGCTGCAAACTCACTTCACATAGTTTCACACAAAGCTTCGCTTCTGAGTGTACAACAGTTCTTTCCCGTATTAATGTGATAAACTTACCTGATGGTAAGTTGGTGGCCCACTTCATGGGGCCCTAGAAAATGGTGTCCCATTTCATGGAGGGGAAAATCCATGTATTTTCCCAAATATGGGGGAAGTGGGGGAGATGCCCCCAGCTGGTTTGCTCATCTCTGTTCTCATTGTACTTGGTTATTGCTCTCCCTCCCAGTCGGATTGCATCTGCCTGGTTCTTGGTTTAGTGAAGAGCGTGATTGAGAACTTACTGAGAGCTATTGGTACCTGAATGGTGATTAGCAGTGATCAAACGTGGTGGAGCACGTAGTGCCTGGTGTTCCTCCACTGAAGACCGAAAAGCTGATCCAAGTTTTCATCATCTAAGGTGTAAATGAGTAGAATTGCCTCAGCCCCCCACTGTGACTTTGCTGACAGCCAGTTTACAGTCAGCCTGCTCCCTGGGGTATGCTTTAACCTAGGTAAGTGTTTCCTGGGGTCAGTTCTGTTACTCTTGTACATGTAAGTAAGTCTTGGAGTGCTTTCTGATTTACTGGAGCGTAAATAAAGCGAGGAGGTCTCTCATTTACGAGCTCACTCATCGGCATATATTAGTAACGCTCATCAGCTTTTGACTGGAACTTTGATAGCATAATTACTCTAAAAGGGTAACCCATTCAAAAGTGCCTATGTGACTTTGGGAGTTAGATTCCTAAGAGTCTTAGTCACTGTTTTAAACAGGAATCAGGTTTTTAAGCTTCCTAGAATCCTGAAAGTTTTACCAAAAGACTTCTGTTATCATGTCTTTAAAATGTCATTTTTTTAGGACAAGTGTGGCAGCTCTTCTGCTCCACTTATTTCAGTTATTAACTAGGGAGGCTGAAGAAAGCATTTGAAAAATACTGTGGAAAATAGATTCTAATGGGTAATCTTGCTAGAGAGGTCAAAGATGTAAAAATGTCTATTCTTTGGTCATCTGACAGCAGGGTGGGCGTACGCATATATTTTCAGCTGTGTCATTAGGACAGCTAGGAAGACAAGAGAGAGCCTGGCCTTCACTGTAGACGGAGTAAAACGTATGTTTCTCCAGATGCAAATTGGTGTACTGAATTCAAACAACTTGAGATTGGAACAGTTTGAGTCACCAGGACAAACGTGGTTATCAGAAGAAACAAATAGACTAAGAAAACAGTCTTGCATGTTGTCATATTCATGTTTGCGTAGTTAAGACCTTAATTTGCTTTCAGTCTTAGATTTCCTTTTTAGGGGTGATGTATTACTCTTGGGTACTCGTGATACAATTTTTTTTAAGCACTCTTGGAACACTTCTAACGATAAGTATATTTATTTTGCATCATACCTGTGATATAGGGACGTAGTATCTGTCTCTATTCTACAGTTGGGGAATTCAGGAAAGCAAAAGAAAGTACATAGGCTTATATGGGGAAAGCCTGGAGGTGGACAGGCAGCAGAGTAGTGAAACTGAATCTCAGTTCCCGTGAAAACCACCCAGCTCCAATCCATACTCTTTTCCAACAGATTCCTCCTAGGTGTTTCTGAGCCAGCTCAGGGTATTTCCTCAGCTCGGCAACGTGGAGTTTTGGTCTTCAGAGGAGGAAAGTTCCGGCTTGATGAGGGAGGGAGGAACAGAGAAAGAAAATCCATGTCTGGAGGACAGTGGGGACCCAGGGGCATCTCTCCAGCTTGAGGAGCCACCGCTGCTTCTCCAGCAAGCCCAGCTTCCCAGATATGGCACCGGCTGCTTCACAGCAATTGAACCTGCTCCCCTTGCAAACCCCTGCTTTTCCTGTGCCCAGAGCCAGCCCTGCTTGCCTTCTCCTGTTGACAGGGCTACTAAAAGCAGCTGGGCTGACAACACTGAAGCCTTCTGCCTCCCTGCTGGAGGCAGATGTATCGGGATGGAGGCTGGTGGGGATGACGGGGCTGGGAGCAGGAGAGGCCCACACGAGGTAAGGACACTGCAAACTTGTCTGCACTGTGTGGGAGATGTCTCCTGCCTGACTGAGAACCGCTTTCGCTCGGTGTCGGGCCTTTCGGGAGGCACCAAAGGGTTTCCTTTGGGGTGGTGGAAACTTGTACGGCTTGCAGAATGGATTTTTTTGTTGTTGTTGCATGGTGAATGGTAACAATATGAGTTTTATTTCCCAGAATGTATTCACATTTATAGGATGCTATATTTAAAAAGGAGAAAAAATGAGTCATGGGGCGCTGTGCTAATGCTCAGTATTTATGTCTACCTCTTGTGAGGCTGAAGGCAGCAGGAGTTGAGTAACACTCCTGTGAAGTGTTTAGAGGATTTACGGATCAAACTAAAGCCCGCTGAAGTCCGCTGTAAAACATGCTGTGCCTTATCCCAGGCCCATATTGCACACCTTGTGCTAGTTACAGTGAAATGCTCTCCTTGACGACCCCACAAGTGCTCAGTGCTGTCAGCTCCCCAGACCTCAGTGCAAGTGGCAGAGCTTGGACTCAAGCTTGCCAAGCCAGGGGCTGCAGCTGTGCCATGCCCTCGCCGCAGCTGCTGGAGAGCCTCGGCCGCGGAGCAGGGATGTCCCTCTGCATCTTGGTCCCCCCACAGCGCCGGTGCCTGAGGTGTGCGTGGGAGCAGGCACTGCCTGCGCCTCTGCTGTGGTCTGCCAGGCCCTTTACAGGAGCAGCCATCCCAGAGAGAAATAAGGTTGTGGTCTGCTGCAGTGCAAACTGCCAGAGCTCTCCTTTCGGAGCCTGGTAGGGGCACAGGGATGCCAGATTTTAGATACTTTCTTTTATGGCATGTCATGATGCTATTGAGTTCAGTTGACTTGCATTTAATTCAGTGCAAGGTTTTTTCTTTTCCTTTTTTCTTTTTTTTTTTAAAGCCTCTTAATATTAATGAAATACTGGTCTGCTTGAGAGCACCAATTAATTCAGCTTTCCGAACGTCTGCCTGCCAGCATGGCTCAGCTCTGAGCACAGGTAGAGGAGGGGTCGGGGCTGGGACTTCTCTACCGGGTAGGCCAAGAACAGATGATGGAGATGGGCTTTGTGCCAAGCTGTGTGAACAGACTCGGGCAAACGCCTGTTGTTACCAAATCTGCATTTCACAGGCACTCCAAGTGCTCTGCGTACTCCTCTGCTTTACTCACTTATTTGGGAGGAGAAGTTGCAGAAGAGAGTTGAAAATAATAATCAAAGTGAAATCTTCAGGCTTATAGGGGTTTGGGGGGATTTTTTTTTTAAGAATCTGTCATATCAGTATGAAACTGAGCTTATTTAAGCTTCTTTCAGTATATTTTTGAGGGATATGCTGGAAAACAGAAAAGCCTCTAATGATATAAGGCTGGTTTGTTGAACCAAATACTTGCTCATCTTGACACCAAAAGAGGCGGTGAAAAGCTTTGGAATAGGGATCTGTTGTTTGCCTTGCTGAAAGCACAGAGCCTTATATGGAGTCTGATATCCAATAGCTGGAACAATGACCCACCCAACCCAACGTAAAAGGATGCTAATGGCCGTTCCCGCAGTGGGAATCCTATCCATGCTGCATGTCTCAAGGCACCCAGTCACTCCAAAAGCGCAAATCGAACAGCACCACTCTGTGACCATATATTCCACACACTTAATGACCTTATGCAAAGTTTAAGGTTGAAAATCAAGAACTCAAAAGCCTAGAAATGTCTAGGTATGGATTCTTGAAGTAGCTCAAACTTGTGTGTGTAAAGTTAGGGACTGAACTGTAACACATTATGTGATCATACCATGTTTTGCTTTCTGGCTGCACTGTTCATAAGTAAGACTTAAATTCACATTTCCATTTAAACTAAAATGATCTAGCGCTGGCAGGAGGCATTTTCATTTCTAAGCTTGTGAGCTGTGACACAAGCTCCTTTACCAGTTGATTGTTGTGACACAGACTCCAAAAAGGTACAGAATGAGGTAAAGTAGCAGAATGTAGATGGAATTTAATTTCAGGCTCATCCAGACATTGTTATCAGGTCTATCGTCTGTACTTAACATACCCAAATAGCTCTTCAGTGGTCTGCATAGGCAACTGGCAATCCAATAGAGATTGCAATCTTCAGAAAATGTATAACCGATATCTTGTGTAATACTTGGTACAGATGCATTAGTGCCGCCAGTGTTAGTACAAGATTTGCTGGGAGGGGACATATATCTCTACCTAGGAATCATGGCACTCGATCCTAGAAGAAGCCATCAAGGGCTTTCACTGAGCATTTGCAAATTGTTTTTGTGAAACAGCCCAACATCAAATATGGATAGTCTTAGCTCTCAGAGTAGCAAATGATCTAGCTGTTAGATCCGTGTACAACCACAGCTCTACACCTGACGTGACCAGCCATGGCAAACAAGGCACTCGTTGCCTGAGCCCATCCAGTGTCCATTCTGCCTCACTTCTTCACCCAGCCACCAACAAGGAGGGACTGTAACCCTAGACTGAAAATCTCAAGGTTACTATGAGCCATAGTGACTAGGTAGACTTCAGTAAGTACTTGCAGCTCTTCCCTCAGAAAATATTTTGTAGCTCAAGGGCAGAACGTTGGGAGAGACTTCTCTCTTTGTTTTATCCTTGTGCCAATGCCTTTAAATTTAATCTGCAAACAGACACAGTAGCACACATGAGGAGCTGAGTGGGCCATTTGCTTTCCTCGGGTTTGTCTAAAAACATACGGTCTAAAAGATACTGTCTAAAAAGATACTGAACACTCTGGTAAAATGTCCTGTTGAGCATCATTTCCTTTGCGCATTCTGCAGTATGGCTTAATGCGGCATAGAGAGGCTGATAGGATGCTGCGTTAGCCCTATTCTGTGAGCTGTGAGTATTTTGTTACATGAGATTTACCAATGGAGTGTTAAGTCTGTCTTCTAAACTTTGGCTTGCACTGAATGCCTGTGGAGCATGAAAAGTCTTTCATGCTAATCAGTGAAGTTTGCCAAGGGGGTATATAATTTGTTATTCTTTTTGCAGTGTAGCAAGTCTGTTTAATTAAGCATTTGGGATCTGAATTATTTAATAATGGAACAGTGTCTATCTACTTTTGTGTTACTAAAGATCTCTGGCAACCAATTTTTATTCCTTGGATTTTAAAATTATGAACTTCAGAAACTGAACCTCAGGAGTATGGCTTACTGGATCTGGGAGGGCAGAGAAATACAACTCTTTTTCTAAGGCCTCCTGAGCACAGCAAGTCACTCCCTGTTGTTTACACACCAGCCTCACAAGAATATGAGAATAAATGCTAAGTTGTCAACGAAAAGGGGGAAAATCATGTTTTCAGGCGTATACTGCATAAAGAATTGGTTCAGTTTCGTGCTGTGTAAGAGTAATTCCTTTTGTGGCACCAAACACTGGAAGGAATCCTCTGGTTTGGAGGTCAGATTGCCTCATCCGTTTCTAAAAGCTGTGAGAAAAATAATAGTGGCTCTACATAGCATGGGCTTGGGAAGATATGCAAGAGATGGAAGAGTGACCGAGCGGTGGGAAGGGGCGAAGATGAATCATCAGAGCGGTGAAGGGTTTCCAAACTCAAGAGGTGGGTGGAGGTCTGCCATCTTTAGAGCAGGAAAAGAAGAGTTGGGGAAGGTTGTGAGGAGATGCCTGCTGGCCTGCTGTGGTGGGGAGAGGCAGGCAGCCCAGGGCAGAGTCTCCTAGTTAGCAACCGGAGGAGGGAGAAACTTGCTGACAGAGGCGTTTGGCCCCAGCAAGCTCCTGAAATGCCTCCCAACCTGGAGCTCTTGCTCTCCAAGCCCTCCTGACCCCAGGCTAATGTGCACTAATTCCTGTTTTAAGACCAGTACACTTCAAAAGCTTTGTCAAGTGGGGAGTGGGTGGACACAGTGGGTGGAGCTGATGACCCAAAATATCATTTCCCCTTCCTAAGGCTGGGCGTATACCAAACTTGTGTCTCTGTGTGGTAAAAGAATATGAACCAAAAGTGCTGAGAGATGCAGTGGTTAAATTGAAACATGCTGTGGCAGGATGAAAGTAATCTTGTCCCTTACCAGCCCTTAATGCTTTGGGGCTTTATTTTTATTTTTTTTAAGTGGCTGGAATCCATGCGTTCCCTATCTATGCTTTTGTGCTTTTAATAGAATTTTATATGCAGAAACATGTCAGGACACTGTCAAGGGAAGCCATCTCATGTTATGTTATTCAAGCTCTCAAGGTCAAGATAAAACATAAGGATATCTATAGTTATCTTTCAGTTCAGATTTTATTTTTGAAATGTCCTTGACTGTACTGAAGCACATGAAAAAGACTCTTATGTGGAGCAAATGTCCCTTAGCAGGAGAACCCAGCGGTTCAAAGAAGAGCCAGATCCCAATTTCTTGTTCTTTCTATGAGCCTGATATTTAAAATGTGGTACACAAGAGATGTAGCTGAGTTGCCAAGACTAAAGCTAGCATTTTGTCTTAGTGGTGTTTAAAAGTAATGGCACCCTACAGACACAGGGATGGCAAATGAGACCGCATGACTTTACTAGGAGGTAAAGTAAGGTCAGAGCAACACAACACTGCATCCCAGTGTTTTGGGGGAAAAGATCTTGATGTCTTTACTCTGTCGTGACTCTGCAGCAGGATAGCTGTGCATCCTAGCTGTATGATGAATGGAAGGAAAAATGGATCGTTCTAGGCACTGAAGGCAGAGCCTAAGCATTTCTATGAAACTTTTCTGCAGAGGTCTACAGGGGATTAGAACTCATGAGAATGAAAGCAATGAAATGTGTTTATGCTAACCCTCTGGAGAGCAGAGTAACTGAACCAAAACGATGCCCTGGCAGAACTAGTCAAGGACCAGGGGCTCTTTTTTGAAAGTGGCTCTCACTTTGACCTTGGTAGTCTAGTGTAGGTGAGCCTGGCTTCAGAAACTGTCCATTTACTTTGTTTTGTTCAGTTCCCGCAAGGTGTTACCTGGAAAATGACTCTTCCCATTGCCCAGGTAGAGCAGGAGCTGTGCAGGCTCGTGGGAGCTAGCACACTGTACGGTTGCACGTGTAATGACAGGTAGCACTGCGTAGTCGTCACCTGGTTGGGGTACCCATGCACATCTCATCCCCCCCCCCCAGGACAGCCATCTGCAGGAAATCTGACCCCACAGTTTCTGGACATCTGCTAGTATAATAGTAATATAACTGTGTGGTGTGTTTCACTGATGGGGATGCTAGAACCTTTATATATGGAAAAAGCAGGAGAAGTTGCTGTTCAGTATGGGAAAGATGCTTTGTGGCAGTGAGGGGTATGCGTCTCCCTTTTCCTTTAATTGGCGAATAGAAGGGATTCTGTTTTATAAATGGAGATTTTTTTTCTTCTTTTTAAGTTGTGAGTGAATTTCTGATGTGATTACACAGAATAGTAGTGTTTGGAGCCCAGCTGTGGCCTCAGTCATCTGAGGTGCATTAAGTGAGTGCCATAGACTTTTGAGGTACGATTTTTCATAGCATACTAATCTAGTGAAGTGCTGTAGACTCATTTGCTGGCACTGTTTATATCCATAATGCAGCACCACCTGCCAAACCATGGAGCATAATGGAAGTGTTAATGAGCGCACATATATACTCTCCCACATTGCTACCAGTTGAATGACTTAAAAATTGAGGCATGGGGGTTTAGATTGAACTTAGAAGGAAAAGGCTTACTGTTTCCTACTGTAGGTCCTTGCTGAAGTTGAGGTGGTGGCCCCACCACCCATGTTCCCAGCCTGCCTGCATAGTCTTGAATCAAAGTTGCTTCTTGCTCTGAATTACCCTCTGGAGGCATCTGTCCCTCTTTGCATTGAGGAAGGAGACCATCTAGCCAGCTTAACCAGCTGTGGTAGGGGCTCAGTTTGGGTGAATTGCTTCTATAGAGTGGTTTCTATGATGTGTTGACCTTGGGCTACTGCTCTCTAATATATGGAATTGTCCAGTTGTCACACCTGAATAGAAACCTGAACAGCCAACAGCAAAGTTGAGGTACTAAGCAGTGCTGACCACTAAATGCTGGGAGCCAGTTAACTCTTTTCCAAGAGAAGGCCAGCACTGCGTGCAGAGGGAGCTGTGCTCAGCTCTGCTGTTGACTCGCATCCATGCAAGCTGTTCCTCTCGGGTGTTGGCAGGGCGAACGCGCTTGATAGGAACAAGGACTTGAGTCATGCATTTTTAAACTCCATTGCTCAAGGGCTCAAGGGAGCACGAGGAGGGCAGTAGGGCATGGAGCTGGAGAGCAGCATGGGGCACCAGGGAGGGGAGCTCAGGAGAGGTGCCAAGGTCAGCCTGGCCCATGGCTAATGCTGGTGGTGTAACTCACCATGTCCTCAGCTGGGGTTGCGGGGAGAGTTATGGCATGGATGATGCTGCCATGTATGGGGCAGAGGATGGGGCTGCACAGCCCTTGGCGCGCTGCTCCTTGCCCTACCGCCCTTGCAGCTGGCCCTGAGCTCTGCCCACAGCTCTCTTGCAAAGAAGCCCATTGAATTTTCCAAGTATGGAGTCACCTTCCCAGCACGTCGTACATAAATAAGAGGCACGTGCTCTTGGCAGACATTGTAATGAGCCTGGAAAAAATGACTCTATGGGTCCTAGTCCAGTGATGAGATTTTGGAGTCTAAGTGATAGTGATGACAATGACACAGAAAATGCCTAGAAAACAGCTTTCCATGTAGTTCTAGGATTTGTAACCATTAAATTCTATTTAAAAGCGGTCAAGTGTCTGTTTATGTAAACCTGGAGATAGCTGTTCCTTTGTCTTCTGAGTCCACGCTGGCAAAGCTCTGCCAGAACTCCAAACTTCAGACCTGCTTGGACGTCACAGACTAGCCAGGGTGGGGACTGCACTCTTCTGTATCTGTAAACAAGTATTAAATGATCTGCAGGTAACCAGGAGGACTGCCCTCAACTCAGAAGTTTGGTAAAGTTGACAGAGCGCCTAATACAGCCTTTCTTTTGCCCTGTGGCCTAAAAGTGTTGCTGAAAAATCTCTGGTGCTCTATAGCTCACAGGTACTCTCAAGGGAGCATTGGAGCACAGAGAGGGAACAGCCTATCTGTCTGTCCATACATATGTTTTTCAATAATATGGACAACAGTAGTCTTTTTGCCTAGAGCATTTGTAATCTTGAGTCAAGTTTTGGAGACTTGCAGTAGAGCAAAGGTTTTGGAAATAGTCTTCCCCCCCCCCCACTTTCTCACTTTGTGTCCTCTTCTATCATCCCCAAAAGACTCAGTCAGGCATCAGCCTGGGACTTCACAGGATTCACCCATCCCTGTGTGGAAATGCCATTACCAGGGACCTTCCCAGCCCTCAGCTCTTCACAGCTGCCTGAAGAGATGCAAAGTGCATTGGCCAGGAGGGGAGGGAGTCTTTAAAAAGCCATTTACATCCCCAAAGACCTCAGGTAGCAACGGTAGAGATGTAAAAAGCATTAAATACCTAACTGAGCCTGACTGGAAGACAAACTTGGAGCCAAGCATGTTCATTGATTTGTGAGGAGGGTGACTGGAATGAGGTGGCCTTGCACCCTTTCCATCTATATAGCATGTCCAAAGCAAGCGTCGGTGCCGGGTGGTCTCTGCCTTGGCTCAGCCGTGCCCACTCTGCACGGTGCGACGTCCACGTGACCGCAGCATGGGAGCTGGCCAAAGAGGGCTGCAGCAGCCTGGGCTATTGCTTTGGAAACCTTGCTAAGCAGCGTGACAGATTAGAGAGACTACCGAGGGCAGTGGATTTGGAGTCTTTTTATTGGTGTGTCAGCAAGCCGTGATGTGTAGGAGGGAAGCTGCCCATTTCCAGGGATTGTGCGAGCAGGAAGGGCAGTATTGGAGTTGCAGTGCACTTCCTCCATGGCGGGCTTGCTCTTGTTGTGTTATCTCTAGCTGGGCAGGGCAGGAGAACATCTTGGCTATCTGATTTCTTGCTACAGTATGTTTAGGTCAGCTTCGTGGTTTCCATGATAACATAGGAGAGGCATTCCTGGCCTCACTAGTAAAGAATTTTTAAGAGTAATACAGGAATCTGTCATCCCCTGATGGCTCCCAAGAGCTTTGGAAATAAATGAGTAAGGAAAGGGATGTTGTATTTAACTACACAAGAAGTGATGGAAGTAAAGGTAGCTGAGCCATCCACTTCTTCCATCTCTAGTCTAACTTGCAGGGATGCTCTCGTTTCTTTATAGAAGGGTTCGAACAACCTGAAATGGACAACCCTGAATTAAAATTGTACACTTTTAATCAAGATTTGATAGATAAAGGAATGGCTCTTGTGGAGCTTTCTGTTAGCTTCCAAGTCGCATATCTGGATCCTCCTACAAAACCGCTAGCAGCAGCGCTGCAATTCGGCAGATGATCCAAGCCTGACTTAAATGTTTTAAAAAATATCTGGTCTGTACATCTGATTGTTGGCTCGTCAGAATGACAGGAATCTTCTTACATATTTTGAAAAGGGCACTAAATCACTGCGAAACACGCTGAGGATTAATGGAGTTGTTGTGGGAGGTAGAGGAGGGCTTGGGGGAGGGAAGTAGAGTTCATTTCAGATGACATTTGTCAAGATGATTGATGGGTACTGTGCTCTATTTACATATAGATCAGAACACTGACAAGCACATGCTTAAAAGTAAATATAAATGAACCTTCAAGCCCAGCCGGGCCAGGGGAAGGCTGCTGCCATTCGTTACAGCTCAGTACTACAGCGAGGACTCATCGTTACTGCCTAAGAATTCATTTGGAGGGGGGGGGGGGGTCAGCCGCCTACTACCCAAGTAATTTTCAGTGACGTGGTTTTTTATTATTTTTTTTGTTCAGGCTATAATTTTATGTTTCCTGAAATAACTACCAAGCATTCATCAGGCAGCTACTGCTTTTAGCTGCCTTTTGTGTGAGTCTCAAGTGCTTCATTACTCCCCCGGTGAGTTTTCTTTCTCTTACAGTAAATCTGAGCAGCATCTGTGCGGTGGGGGAGGTGATGTGATCTTGGGTTGAAAAGAGAGAAGAGGTCTGGCTGCCATGGAAAGGCAGTGAGGAGTTCAGGGAGTGCTGCCCGGAGGGTTCAGCATCTTTTTGCCCTGGAGGAGAAGTCAAGACACCACTTCCAAGACCCGCAGCTACATCCCCTAAACTCAAAATCTTTCCAGTTTCAGTTCTTTATTCCTTGGTTGAGGATTTTATCTTTAAACAACAGTCAGTTTATGACTTTCTTTTCTCTTTCTTCTTTAATAATGCTCTGATAACGCTTTGATCGCTGCTCCAAAAGGAAATGCCTGTAATTTCCTGTACAGGTCTTGCCAGGTGCTGGGTTCCATCAGATCTGCTGGAAGCTGATAGGAGTTGAGAGCACTCTCACCTGGCAGGACTTTTCTTATTAGAAAATCTCAGAGTTAAAATTTCACTTGGATTCTGAAAAGTTTAATGCCTGAAGCACAAAGGATGTTAGGCGCTGGCTTCCCTCGTGACTGATCTCTTCCATACTAACTTCCCTGTAAAGACTTTCCACGCAGTCCAGCTTTCGCTCTGTGCATCCTTTTGAGGCACTGGCTGGGCAGGAAATCCAGCAGACTGGCGGAAACCTGGCTGAGCGTTAATCATCTCTATTTAATAATAATTGGTGGTGGTTGTCCATACACCTGCAGGTCCTGTGGCTCTCGAAGGTTTGGGAGATGGTCATGCCAACTTGAGGAAGTAATTCCTGAAGCTTGTTCAGCTCTGAACAGCGTGACTCTAGGGAGGCAGCTGCCTCCAAAAGGGCATGCGCTGTGTTTCAAGGGTTCTCAGGGACCTCTGGTCTGAGGAATTGGCTGTGGCATATGAATGATGAACTGTTTTGGTACCTGGCTAGCTTCTCTGGGTGTGTCGTCGTGGTTGTAGGGCTCCAGCCAGCAGCCTACAACAGGAACAGAGAGAGAAGTGTTCAGATCTTGCAGAGTTTCAGCCCTGGAGGCATTGCGTGGAGCTGCTAATGCTTGCAAAGTGGCTGGCTAAAAGGGTGTAAGCAAGTGAGCTGCGGCTAGGGGAAGTTATTAATTGCAACTGTAGGAGTAGTTGGCAGAGACTCAGTGGCTGATAGTGTCTTCCTCAGCCTCAGGTAAGGTTGGTGTCTTCAGGTATGCAGAGTTCTGGTAGGGCTTATGTGAAGAGCTATCCATGAATCAAAGCAAGCCAACAGTAGATATTCCCTTTGTTATAGGCTGGTCAAATTGGTCAGCATAAATATATATATATATATATAAGGCTAAATAAGCTTAATCTCAGCCTGTTACTACGGGGGGCTGCAGGCTTACTGAAGATGTCAATTTTGGAGAGGTGCAGCAGAGGAGGAGGGAGCTAGTTGTTCCCACACAGACCTTGCTCTAGCTTTCTCAAGGTTTCATAACAGAAATGAGCAATTTGTGTCTCATGTTGCTGTGGAGACAGTAAATCATTGTCATGCTAGGCTTCTTGGTGAAGGAGCCTGTGTCTTTAATTGCACTAACCTCCCCTGCAAGTCAAAGGCTTGAACCTGCACCCATTTACCTGTTGCGAGGACTTTGGCCCAAGAGCTCTGCCTCCCTGAGGACAGGACAGGAACCGTGTATAGTGTTAGCATGTTCATTATCTGAGTTAGATTTTATTATGGTGGTACATGGCCACACCTGCTCAGATGAGCAGAAATTGTAATGTTTTACACAAGCTGAGATCTGCCCCGCTTATATTCAGAGTGAGTTTTGCAACGGTGATGGGGATCAGATGCACTGTATCCATGCCGTGGTGACCATTGGGGCTTGGTGGTCCAGTCGCAGAGATTTGCTGAATTTCTTCACCCTCAGTATTTTTATATTCCTTGGCTGCTCTAGGGGGTTAGCTCAGCCCTTCCACACCAGCACCACTTGCAGACAGATAAATGATGTTTTGTACAGTTCATTCTGCTTCCATATCTAGTATGAGATCCTTCCTGCAGAGAAGGACTCAACCTCAGTGACACTCTTGGGGCAGCATTTCTTTTTCTCTGGCCTTTTACCCCAGAAGTAGCCACATTTCTGACTGGCTCAGTGTCTCAGGCTTGTGGTGTCAGGACAGGGATCTTGCTGGCGTGTATGGAGGAGGCCGTATAAATCAGCCTACTTCCCATGACTTAAACAACCCTGACGGCGTGCATCAGGGTATGGGTTGTTCTTTTGGCTCCTTCAAAATAAACAACTATATAAATTGTAAGATTATTATCAGAGCTCATTAGCTTAAGATCACATGCTGCTTTGTGTTCCGACAATAGATAAAAAAGGTCTATGCTTCACTTTTTGCAATCAGATTTACAGCAAACACGTTTATCCTTGCTCCCTTCTTTCCCTTTGTGAGGACTATGTCAGTACTCTTGCCAAAAAAGCAGGAAAATCAGCCCGAGTCTTGTGCACTTGCCCGTAGTGACATAACCAGCTAGTGTAAAGTTTTGCACACCTTTGGGAGCGTTTAGTGTTTTCCAGCAGGTGACGTATGTTGTTTTTAAGGTTTGATTTATTGGCTGGTGTGGGTTATAATCTCGTCAATGCACAAGCTGTCGTCTTGCTTTGATTATCAGGATAGGGCAGGTGGAGGCCTGCAGGGACTGAAGTATTTGGGTTTCGGTGGGTTTTGTGTTCCGCACCGATGTGTTGGGAGCATGGGACCCGCCATCTCAGTAGAAGGAAGCGTGTTTTCAGGAGCATGATGTCTGGTGAAGATGTGTCACTGTCTGGCTTTGGCTCTGAGTGTGTCTTTTGGGTTCAGAGTGCACAGTAAAGCTCCTTAACAAACACTTCAGGAATTAGAGCAGTTTGGCGGCTGTCTCGGCAGTCGGTTTTCACGCAGTCCCAACCTCCAAAAAGCTCTTCTATTTTAAGTGACCCAAGCAATGGGCACCTGCCCTGCAGCAGCCTCTGAAGAGTGCTGCTGGGGAAGGCCGTCGTGGTCTCCAGAGAAAGGCCACGCTCGGAGGAAGGTGCCGTTTAACGGCACGCTGACCACGGAGGAAAGGGGCTGAAGCAGCTCAGTTTGAATTGCTGCTGATGCCGTAGGAAGGGCCTTGTAGAAACATTTAAACTTTGCTGCCTCCTGACACTCTGACAGAAGTTTTCATCTGCGCACACTGACATCACCTAAAATACGTTCTTGTGCTCAACAAACCAGCACTTGATTTATTTATTTATTTATTTTTTATGTATTTATATTCCCTACCTGCCTGCCTGGGTAGCCATTCTGGCTGCTTCTCCGCAAGCTGTGTATTTCTTAAATCTGGTGACTTACACAGTTTAACCAAACTTTTGCAGACACCTGGAACCAAATGCCCTGGCTCTACCCATGCACGTGTTGGACAAAGTCACAGTTTGTCCAATGGGCTAAATATTATTGTAGTGCTGTGGGAAGTGTTTAATGCAGGAAAAGCTTGAGGCTTCTTAGGAGCGAGTGAAAGGGTTGGCTAAACGGCTGTGAAAATGTAGCACTTGTCTACTGAGCAGTAGCTTGTGGTTTTGTGATGAGGTCAAAAATTCTGCACAAACTGGGTATGTTGTTTCACATCTGTGGCCTTTCCCCTACCATATGAGCACAATTGCTCTTTCACGGGGCCAGTCCGGAGACAGGCAGGGTGGCTGACTCCCAGGCACTCCACAGAGTAAATAAATACGGGGTGAAATCTTGGCCACAGGCAAAGCAAAAAATTACCATCAAATGCGCAGGGGTTGGGGGCGAGTTTTGTCCATGGTCCCTGTCCTAAGGAGCCTGTGAAGAGTGTCTGAATCTCGCGGGATTGCGTTGAAAGAAAATTTGGTCTTCTGAGCAAAAATGAGCAGTCTCATTGAAATTTGTGGGCTCCTGCAAAGTTGCAGACAAGCACGCTGCTTGTCGACAGTGTGATCTTGTGAGACTTTGAGGGTTTGTTTGCAACCTCTTCCGTAGTTATATGTGTAAACAAGGGGAAGTCACTTATGCACCCCAGGACTGGAATAAGAAACTTTTCCTTGGTGAGGCACTGAATAACCTGGGTGGGGAGGTCAGCTGGTGCCTCATCTCCTTCTCCTGGTCCAGCTGCCGTTGCTTGCCATGGAGATGCTGTTCTCAACAATTTCTTCAGAGATAGTTTAGAAAGAAGTTGACTTGATGATGATTCTGCTTGCTCGGGAAATTTTGACTTGTCTCAACTTGGACAAGAGACTTTGCAGTTTTTTAGCCTCAGTGATCTCACCTGTGTGATAACCTCCTTTCTCACTCTCACAGGGTTTTCTGTTTACAGGAAAAAGGGTTCTTTTAAATTCTGTTCAAGGAGAAATGTCTCATACCTGATCTTAATTAGAGGTCAAGGCATTCAATCTGTGCAACCTATGGATTATGCATTCTGCAAGTTATTTCTGTATTTGCAAAAGTCCCTTGGGCACAAGCTGCACCTTGTTATCATACATAATATGGTACTGGGAGGAAGGAGGCAAGGAGATTCCTTCATTTAAAAAGGTTGAGTGTTTTTTCTGTTTTGGCATTGAATGAAGACCGTAGCTGGGAACGTAACTCTGGGAATTGTCTGCTTGTCAATAGTGTGATTATAGTATGGTGATCAGAGGCAAGAAATAGCAAAGAAGCACGCTCTGGTGCTTACCTCACGAACAGAAAAAAGCCCAAGTGTACAGTGTGGTGAATCACTCCAGCTTCATTGTCTTTATATGGATATTGGGCATCGCTGTGCTCTGAACGTAGATCTCAAGGCCTGCTTTGCTACTGGCAGGGTCACTACTGACTGGATACTTTGGAGGATGTATTTTGGACTTGCAGCTAGAATCCCCTGGGCTGTTTTGGCCTGAGGTGATCTTTTCCCCCTAAGTAAAATTTAAGCTCAAATCTGAATGTCTGCAGCTACTTTTATTTTGTCTCCTTTTGTGCGTTTGCCTGCATGGATGGGAATGTGTGTGTTGGGAGGGAAAAGCTGGTTAGAAGAGCTGGGAAATGACTGTGAAAAGCTCTTTCTCAAGGGATGGGGTCTCATATGTAGAACAAGGAAGCTGGGACCTCCTACCATACTAGGTGGAAAGTGTCTTCATGGTTCAGTAATTTGAATTAAACTGAAATAGTGAGTGATTTGGAAGGAAGGGATTAGAGAAACCAGAAACCAACCTTTGGGGTCAGGTATCTTCTATGTGGAACCAAGCCATTAGGGGGGTTATGTTCTTCTTCAGAAAATGGTTCGCGTTGGCTTTTGTGCCTTTTTGGAAATGAAGTTAAACATTTTCTTTGTTAAGTAGCAAAATGAGACAATTGCCGGAAAATTGCTCTACTATAGGCTTAAATCAAATGGGATTTGTCAGCGGCCTGCGCGGCAGTCCTGCCGCCTTGGCTCCTGAGCCAGCGTGCCCCACCAAGCGCACGGGCCTTTCTTGGTGATCTCGGAGGCTGAGAAAATTAAGAGTCTTTAACGAAGAAAAACCCCTGCAGTTACCAGGAACACCTCCAAAGGCTTGTGTGGGGTAGCGGGGGCCAGGGCAGTTCAGGCGGAGCAGCTGTGCGCCAGGGAGGCTGTGCCGCGGCGTCTGCGTGGCAGCCGGCTCAGCGTCCCCGGCTCTCCCGGGAGCGCGGGGTGGGAATAGCGCGGTTCTCGCCGCCACCTGTCAGCCCTGACCGCAGCAGGACTTGGCAAGGCGCAGCGGAGGGTGACCAGAAGGTCACCAGCGAAACCAAAATGGATCGTGGCAGGTGCCGGCGGACGGGCTGCTGCTTGCAGAAGTATCGTCCGGAGCTGCTGCCCGCGCTGCAAGGTTTGCGTAAAGAGAGGAAATGAATTGGCCTTTTTTTGAGCCTTATCCAAATTGGGGTGGTTTGTAAAAACCTCTTGGAAAATGGAATGGGCACTAAAATTTTGGAGATGGCCACTCCGTTTCCTATGCGGTTTGAGAAGCATCGTTGCTGCCCGCGCGTGGCAGCAGGGCAGGAGAGCTGCCTTTCCAAGCATACGTACAAAACTGCTCCCCGGGCTATATTTTGAATACGCGGTTGCTGTCGTCGAATGCTGAAATGGCCAGTTCAGCCCGCGGCTGCCTCTTCTGCTTCCTCGGCGCAGAGACCTGGGCTGCGCACGCACCCGAGTGTCCAGTGGCACCCGGTGTATTTTTCTCCTTTCTTTGAAGAATCAGTTCCTCTGTGGTTCACCCGAGATGACAGGGAATCTGTGACCACGCTGCAGGGGAAGCTAGTCTCCTGACTCGCGCGGCTGTGTCATAGCCACAAAAGCCAGCCTTCCTGCCAGCCTGGCTTTAAAATTAAAAAAAAAAAAAAAAGGGCAAAACAAAAAACACCTGTAGTTCCTGGCCTGCTGCCGGCTGCGCATGCTTCTTGTTTTTTTTTCCTCAAACTTTAAAATGAGAGAGAAGAAAGAAACTATAAGTGCATTTTTGTTTGTCAGCCGAGCCCAGACCAGACCTTTAGCTCCAGTTTCATTTATCACAGCCTATTCTGCGTGTAAATCTGGCACTCAGCAGCCCAGCCCCAGAATGTACCACTCTATTTCATGTTTGCTGTACACTGTGTTATGCAGTGGGGAATAGCACGGTTCCAGCTTCTCAATGGGATCCGGTCGCTGGCAACTGGAAATTATTTGGAAGTTGACAGCTGCACTGACCCGGGGTGATTTTTGGCATGGCTGTGTGGGCCCAGTCGCTGTAGGAAAGGTATTCAGATGATAAAACTTCCACACACACATTTGGCGACAATTAGTAATCCCTGTAGATGGGGACAGGAGTAAACAAGCCACAGCAGCGAGGCCATCTGCACTTCTTAGAAGTAATCCATCTGGGTTATGGCAGCAGCGGTTGGCAGCGTAGATGCTGCCTGTCCTGTCCAAAAGGACTGCGAACGTCAGAGTGCAGGACCAGAGAGGATAAACCCTGGTGCACCGCCTTGGCATACTCCCTTCATTCCCGCCCCTGCGTTCCCAGGTGAAAAGACAGTCTTGTGCAAGCTGCCATCTTTTCATTGCTGATGAATGATCTGAGATGATCTCTTTCTCCAGCAGGTTTAACGTGCCGGAAGCATGGCTACAAGCGCCGTTCCCAGCGAGAACCTCCCCACGTACAAGCTGGTGGTGGTCGGAGATGGTGGTGTGGGGAAGAGCGCTCTCACCATTCAGTTTTTCCAGAAGATTTTTGTGCCAGATTATGACCCGACTATTGAAGATTCCTACCTGAAACACACTGAAATAGACGGGCAGTGGGCAATTCTTGATGGTGAGCAAGCTCCTCTCGCGTTACTCTTTCCCTTCAAGCTGCACCCAGGCACAAATAGTCCTCGGTGCCTCCTGCACCGTGTTGTGCCCCTGTGGTCCTTCTGGTCCGTGGCAGGCTCTCGGGAATCTTAGTGCAGACGGTCCCATGAGCTGCTGGGTTTGATTTGCAGACAGCCACTAAAGCTTCTGTTTCTGGGTGTGGTGGTCCCAGTTCTGCACGGTATTGCTTCTTGCAGGAGCGTAAAAAGCTATAGATCATCCAGTGCAGTGGTTTCCAGACTGCTTGGATTTGTGATATATTGTCAGTCTTCAAAATAAATGAGGGGTGCCTCTTTCAACCCTCTGCAGTTAACAGAAAGGGGTAGGTAGTGCTATGCAGACAGGCTGTGTGCCCCCTGGCCACCTCCTCTGTAACAGTTCACCTACAAAGCCTTTAGGGAGGCTGCCCTATGCTTGAACAGCACTGGGAGGAAGAAAAATAAGGTATTGTTTCTTTTTAAATCTGTGCCTTCTCCTCCTGAATAATGCTGAGTTCAATTTGTTGCACCAGTCTGCTGAAAAACTCTCCACATTCTTGTTAGAATATAGTTTATGATCTGCTGTTCGCATGAGGACTTGTCATAGTAAGTTAAACCTCACCAGGAAACAACCTCCCCACAGCTTTACAAACTGAGAACTTCACAACACAAACTGTAGACTAGGTCTGTGCACCAGCACCAAGCTGCAAATGGCATTTCGGGGTGGGGGGGATCAACAACAGAAGTTGTTGTGAGGTGGCTGTTGCTAATGATGCTTCGCTGTGGTTCAGCTTATCCCCTGGGAAATAAGAGTAAGTGGATAAATGAATGAGGGTTATAACCAGCAAGAACATTTAATAAAAAATGTTATCCACTGATAGTGAAGAATTGTAATGCTTCTTACTTCCTATCATTCAAAAACTATGTATATTATTTGATTATGCAGGTGGGTGTAAAACCCTGTATTCCTTAAAACTGCAGCTTACTAGTTTGTGCTGCAAGAGACAGACTGACCAGAACTGTTTAGTGAGTACAAATGGCCCTCCAAGGTCTGTAAAGAACAGCCTTAACTCAATATTTTAAAACCCCTTAATGCTGCCAAGATTTGTTCATTTAAATATGTTGGTAGCTGATCACTGATATGGGGGGATGTTTGCAAAATTGGTGCCTAAATGTGTCGCATGGTGTTATCTGCATCAGTGATAGCAGTTCTCAATTAAACATTACGTATAAGGTACCTATGTAATTCTATTTTTTAAATGTCGGCATTTTTTTTAAATGTCGGCATTGTATAAAAGAAAAGACAGATCCTGCTGTAAATAAAATCTCTCATATGTCTGTTTAGTCCAGAATCCAGCCCTCTAAAATGAACAACCTTTGTCTTTGGTGTGCCTCATATTCTGTTATAACTACCAGTTGCTGTGCACACTGGTGTTGGTCAGAAGAGTGTATTTGTTGTAGATGATTTGGAAGAAAAAAAACCCTGCATCTTTAACTGAATATTTGGAATTCTTGTTTATTCAAGGCGGGGGGGGGGGGGGGGGGGGGGGGGGCAGGGAGCGGCGGGGAAGTGACCTGAGGTGGGAGTGGAAAAAGAGGCTTTCTTCCAAGGAGCAGAAATTTAACCATTTGTTTTAATGAAAAAGCCTTTCTTTTACTGAGAGGGAGTTTAACGGCTCTACTGAGGCTGAATTGAATTCAGCTGTGGCCATGAATGGCATGCTGGGAATCTCTCTGAATTTGAGTTCTTCTGCCCACAGATGTCTTGCACCCATAGAAGTAAAACTGCAGTTTCTCCTTCTCTTTCCTACCGCATGAGATTTTGAACAATCACAATTCAGTTGTTAGGTCAAGGAAAGGGAATATTTTTGTTTGGGACAGCATGTGATCCTTAACCATCTGCCCAGTAGAAACGGGGCATAAAGACTGACTATCACATGTGTCCTTTGCCACGGGTCTCTGTCAGAGGTTTTGGATGTTGAGGTTTTGGATCTCATGGTTTTGGAGCTCATCCTGTTCTCAGAGGTCACTATATAATCCAGCAGCTGCTCTTGTCATGGCTACACATGGTTGCATGAGTCATTTGTGATAAAAAATTAGGGAGACACATGATGGGAAGCACAAAGATGCATCATGATAAATACTAGGCTCTCCAGTTGTCCTTTATGGTCAAATCCTTTACAGACGTGTTTCTTCCGATGGTTGATGGGAAGAGGAAAGGGGGAATAACCAAAAGAACTGTTTGCCTCACCCTGCCTGCCCCCAAAATAGGAACTAGTTTCAGAAGATGAGATTAACAAGTGAAGCCTCAAGTGAGGGGCTCCATAAGTTTCTAAGTTTGCAGAAATAGTAATAAAAAAAGGCCAAATGCATCAGCATCCAACAGCTTGATTAAGAGAAAGAAAACACAGTCCCCCTTCTTCCAGGCTGTTGGCTGAGCAGTTCTGTGCAAAGCAGCTCTAGCATTTAGTATCTGCAATAGCATCCTAGCATTATGTTGTAAAAAAAACCTTTGTGCTAGCCAGCTTGCATAAAGCATTTGGCTTCTCTCCATAAAGACCTCCACCCACCCTTATTCAATAGTGCTAACCAGCAGCAAGATGAAATGTTTGACTTGCGTTTTCTTCCTTTGGTGAAATCTCTCACTGAAAGTAGACTTAAATGGAATAGGCTTTTATGTCAGACTTTAGACCTTGGAGCCAAACCCAAATTCAAACTCTTCTGTTATGTATTTGCTCTCTGGCATGGGCAGGTCTCTGTGTCTCTTTATTTTCTTATCAAAAAAGTCTACAACAGTTCCCTGCCTCACTAAAGACAGATTTAATGCTTGGTTTGTTCAAGTCCAAAACTATACACGGTACTGAGTGGAAAAATGCTTTATTGATGGTCTTAGGCCAGCTTTATAAGACTGTCATTGCAGTGTTTGGAGGACAAGTGTCACAGAGTGGAAGAGAGCACTTTACTCAAATGAGGGATGCACAGGCAATTCAGCTAGCCCTCAGTTTTTAGGATGCTGCCTCCCCAACAAGGCTTTAAGATCAGCCTCCAGTTTTCTCTACATGTGTTATGCTCACTTATTTCCTGCTGTTCTTACTGCAATTAGCATGGTGATGTGCTTGGTTAAATGCAGTCGCACGCAGGTGCTGTATAGATGCATCAGGTCAGAAATTAAGTGGGTGCCAGGGTCAATCTGCTTTGATTAGCTGTTGCTCCAGTTGAGTTGCTATCATTAATTTTGTACACTCCTTTCTGTGTGTGTGGGCTAACTTGGCAATTAGCAGAGAATTTCTTTTTACATGGCTGCAAAATGCCAGTCTGGAATTACTAATCTGGGCATGAAGCTGAAGTGGAAATACATTAATGTGGAAAAATTCCTAATGGTTCAAAATTCCTTACAGTTCATAAGCCATAGACAGATGAAAAGGTGGTGAGGAAGAGGAGTGAAAGAGACTATAAAATGATCACTAATGTATGCCTTGGGCTTTTCGATGAATTGAGCTTGACCTGGTGAGACTGAGCTTGTACCCTCATTTGCTCTTAGGGCTGAACAGTTAGCTGTAAGTGAAACTGTGCCACTTGATCCCAGTAACGATCTGACTCTCTAAAAATTTCCAGCAGAGTCTGCTAGGGGAAGCAAGGAATTGTGCCGATGGATTGGGTGAAAGGAGGCTGTGACCTCCTCTTCACTTTCCTTCCTCCCAGTTATCAGTTAGACGCAACATCTCCGCTTCCTCCTCCTTAAATTCTAGTCCTGCTGCTAGGACATATTTTAAAATTAAAGAGATGAAAATGGTCAGTTCTCTGAAAACCCGCTCATGTCGATCTGTGTATTTACCTTTCCTCTATGTGGTCTAGTCATGGAGACTTCTTGCCTTAGACTGATTTCTAGCTTGTCTCACTTCTTAGTCTTCTTCCTACTACCGAGCTTCAAATTTCTTTTTATTTCTCATCACTCTTCTGTCCAAGCTCCTCTCCTAATCCCTGGGCCTCCTTACACTGGGCCTGACCTGCGCAGTCCTGTTGTTCACGCCCTGGGAATAATGGCAAGTGCTAATCCTTCCCCTTGTGCCCTCAGTCTTTATCCTTTCCATAAAGTCTTTCATGCATCCCTCTCTGCAGAGGGTTTCTGCTGCTAGTCATCTCAGGACAGGCTGTCTGCGTTTTTACTTTTCTCTTCAAGAAACTTGGGAACAATTCAACGAGGAGGCCAGAGGGAGATCAAAGGTCACTTTAGCCTCGCAGGCAGATGGTTGGTTTGCGGCTTGCTTTCTTTTTCTCTTTAAATTTTGGGTAGCGTCATTGAAAGAATGAAAATGTAAATGAAGTTTATACTTTTATTCTCTTATTTGTGTGTACAGTATTTTCCCTCTCTTAATTGTTTGGATTTTGCAACCTTGAAAGAGGGTTTTTTGTTTTGGGTTGTGGGGTTTTTTTTCCTGCCAGGAAAATTTTGATGTTGCAACATGGAAAACACAAGGCTTTGAATACTTGCCCTTTGTTAGAGAAAAAACTCCTTTAAGGACTCCCATCTTTATTCTGTTTATTGATGTGGAAGTCTCTCTTCTGAAGGCCCCTCTTTTCTTTTTCCCTAAAGAAAGGGCAAGAATTCAAGTACTTGAGTTTTCCATGTTATAACATCTGTGTATTTAGTTAGGGCACGGAACAAGGGCTCACAAAAGCCCTAGTGTTTCCCCATCTCATGTTTTTCCCTGTGGAGGGCTCATATGCCGAGGGCAGTGTGGCTGTATCCGCAAAGAAGCCAGCGGCATCAGTGTGACCAAGCGCTTGCCTCTCCTTGCTCGTGGTGCGGGGACCTCCGATACGCCTTGGGGGTGATTCAGGGTACGGGAATACAGACTATAACTAGGAGCCCCCTACATCCCATCTGCTCAGCACCTAAAATACCAATTCCTCAGCTGAAGCATGAGGAGGCTGCCCTCTCCCACAGAGCTCCTCATTAGGGCACAAGTCCAGGAGGATGAAGACTGTGGTGATGGCCTTCCTCAGCTTGCAAGTGTTTGCATTGACTTGTCAGTTCATGTCAAGTTTTCACTTGACCTCAACTACCAACATGCAGGATAGGTAGGAATGGAGTTTCTTTCTGGCCCTACCTTTTGAAGCAGAGCTGCTGCGCAGAGCGGAAAGCAGGATTCAGAGAAAAAGCCAAGAGAAGTCTGGCTCAGTGAGCCACTGCTGACAGCGCTCCCCTGACAGTGATTGATTGACTGACTGACAGGATTCAGAGGAAAATGAGGTGTAAAGCTCTAATGGGGCAGGATTCAATTAGCGTGGAGTTCATCACAACAGTTGTGGTCATGTCCACTGAAAAGTGGAGAAGGAAGCTATCTTGTTGCTCAGCAGCCTCTTACCCACAAAGCCAGAGACCTCAGTGCTGGATGCTCTTAGCCTAATTGCTTGCAGTTTGTTCTCCAACTGATTGCATGGTAGCTCTGTAAAATGACATTTCCGTTGCCTTCATTGAATTACTATCACTACTTCAGACACAGTCATTGGCTTCTCTCTCTCCTCACTGTTCACGCAAACGCTTTAATGTGCCTCCTTACTTCCTCTTTGGTCAAGTTTGTGGGAACTTAACCAAGTTTGCCCTTGCAAGTCCTTTACTACGTATTACACAGTCTATGAATTTGATTTCAGTTCTTGGAAGAATAAGGTAGGGGGAAACCTGCTGTGCTTTGTTCCAGGCTTATTTCCACATTGGCTTTTATGTGTTGCCAGTGTGGCAACTGCCAGTAAGAGGCAACTGCTGATTTAAAGAGTACCAGAGGAAGAGAGTGCTTGCAGTTTTTCTCTGCTCATGATTTTTGTCTTCTGGCATCCAATCTCTAGAAGCTGGGATTTTGAAAGAAGGTGAATGCTGGCTAAAATCCCAAATCTTCTGACCCCCTAAGCCCCTTTGGGAAGCCAGTCAAATCGCCGCCTCCTTTCTGCTTGCTGCTTTCCCATTGCTGTATGCAAGAATCTTGCAGAAGCTTTTATGCCACAAGATCACACTGGAAGTTTAAGTAAAGCTGCTTCCATCTGACCCCTTTTCAGAGCTGAGGCTTTCCAGGATATGGTCCTATTCTGCATACAAAGAATCCAGATCACACTCTCCTCTCCCTGAATTTTTTCACAATTTATGTAGCACAGAACTGTTAGGACTGTGTTGTTTCATCTTTAGAAGAGCTTGCTGAAAGCTAAAACAAGGACTTTTTTTGGCCAGCCTCATGACCCTTAACTTTGCATGAATAACCCATCCGAGATTAACTTTAACCTTCACCACTGCGTGTCTCTTTATTTCCAAAGTGCCATTGCCGAATGCTGCCTGGGCTTGCTTGCCTTTCTATGAATGCTGTAAGTGAATTCCCTTTAAATAGCAGCTGCTGACGCAGCAGCTCTGCCTGTGTTTAGTGCGATGCCATGGCAAACATCCAGGCGAGGCAGGAGCACAGCGCCGTGCTGTCGGTCTGGTGTCCATACAGCCCCCAGGGCCCTCGTAACTTCAGACCACGGTGCCCAGGCCCTGCTGTCTCACGGAGCGGGGGGGACAGGAGCTGGGGTTGGGTCTATGGGTGCAGTAGAAACGGGAGAGCTGGGAGCCCTTCAAATGCTTCATGGGGAGTCAGACAGATTCCCCCAGCAGAACAGGAGACAGCAGGAGCAGCACCAGAGGTTGTGTACGTGCATTCAAGAGGGACAGGAGCTGGTGTGCTGGTGTCAGCTCGGAGACCTGCCAGCCCTGCCCTGACATTACGTCCAGCTGGGGCAAGAGTCAGATGAGGGCAACCCAACCTCTCTTTACGTGTTGGGTGGATAGGAAGGACTGATTTCCTCTTCCATCCTAGCCACATGGTCTTGGCCTTATTCCATGCTAGCTCTTCTGCTCAGGGCATAGAAAATCACCAGTGCAAGCAGTGTGTTCGGGTTGCTTTCTTTTTCCTTTTTTCCTTTTTTTTTCCTCTTTTTTGTACAGTCCTTAAGATTAGTCTGTATGCCCTTGAGCTGAGACCCTTGTTCCCTAGATTTAGAGAAGTCGAGCAGCATAAAAGGCTACAAAATGATACCCATGGCTTTCCAGCAAGTTCAGCTATGCAACAGGCGAGCCCAAAGCTCAGGGTCTTTGCAAGAGTCTAGAAGCTGCTCTTATTGCAAAGGATCCTGGAAACAGCCATTCATGACAACAGCTACAGGAGATAAATGAATATAGCGAAAGTTTTGGAGGGTCGTCCATCACAACATATGGTCTCCAAGTCCTCTAGTGTAGCTGCCTTTCCTCCAGATGCAGACCTAGCACGTGGGCTGTGTTGTGGGACATGCTCTTGTGTACGGTATGTTTGGCATGTCAGCACGGCCAGCCACCCGTGCTGATTCAGTGAGTAACACCAGCAGCAAAGTGGGCTTTATCCTGGCCTCATCTGGAAATCAAGGCAGCCTGAGTAGCTGTCGCTACAGGGAGCATCTCACTAATGCTGTGGACCTGCTCAGACTAGAAAAAACTGCGTGAAGCTCTGCTGCTCTGTCAGCAGTACTTGCCTGCTGCACGGTCTCTATCCACCAGTTCCCTGGGCTTTCCCTGTCACTTCTGGGCAGCAGATGCTATGATGTGGTTGTTACAGTGGAGATGGCAACAGTTTTCCCATCCTTCCCAACAGGCTGAGAAGTGAAAATGTTCCCAGTCTTCCAGAAGATCCTGCATTTGCCTTTAGGATACGGTGATGCATATAGGCATTTACTTCAGAGCAGCCAGTACCCTCTGAGTTCACACCTTATTTGTATTGGCATAGCCTAAGCTGATAACTCCTGTAGTCATTCGTACCCTCCTCCTGCCAGCCAAGATCCTGGAGTTGCACTAAGCTGAGGCCCAAGAACTGGCACTGACAATGTGCACCTGTATGTGATGCTTATCCGGAAGGCAGGTGCAGCTTCTGCTGGATGTGGCCCATGCTGCAGCCGGTGGGACCCTTGCTATGCAGAGTAATGGAGAAGCAGTGACTTAGGGTCACGTTAGGGTAGAGATTGATCTACTGGGCAATAGCAGGAGCTATCCATCTGGGTTGCCACCCCAAATGGGAGCTTTTAGGGAATTTGATTCTAGGTCTAGACATCCTCACTGGCTGCTCTGTAACACAAGCCTATGCACGGAAAGACGTCCACTGCATAGGATAAACAAGTCACTTAAAGCTTTTCCTTCTCTTTTAACTACCTTCTGAATTTCAACATACAACTTGGGACTAAATATTTAGGGGAGTCCTTCAAGGCTCTACCATCTTGCTCTGAAAGCACAGAATTGTGTGGAAATAATATCCAGGCGTTGAGAAAAGGAAAATACATGTACATATTACTCCAGGTTATCTCCTGGCTCTACTGCACCACACAGTTTTTAGATTATTCCTGTCATTTAAACTGGCATTTACTTACTCTTCCAGTCTTGCGTTTTTCCATGCAGGGATCAGAGAGAGCTGGAAGAGGACAAGACCAAGGGCTACAAGATATTTTGAGCCATATTTGCCAGAGGAACAACTCCCTCCCCGAGTTCAGTGGTCAGTTATTGATACTTTGAAGGAAAGTAAAATCCACATAGTCCTCTTCCTCTCCATCAATTGCTAGCATAGATGACACTGATGCGTGGGGATCTGGGGGCACTTTTCACTTTGTAATGAGAAATCAGCTTGTTTACCTAACTTGCTTTCCTCAAATCTTGCAGCCTTCAGTGCAACCAAGGCCAGTGGAGGTAGAAATGCAATGTAGGACACAGAGCAGCCGCAGTTTCTTGTAGTGACTTTTATCTCTTCTGTCCTAGTTCTAGATACTGCAGGCCAAGAGGAGTTCAGCGCAATGCGGGAGCAGTACATGAGGACAGGAGATGGCTTCCTCATAGTCTACTCCGTCACAGACAAGGCTAGCTTTGAACACGTGGACCGGTTCCATCAGCTGATCCTCAGAGTCAAAGACAGGTGGGTGCCGCAGACAACGGTGCTCCCTCACCCGCCGTTCCTGCACCTCTGGGGGCAACGTAGTATGGGGAGGTTGCGTGTCTTGTTCTGCCTTCAACCTGCTGGGTGTCTTGGGACAAACCCTCACGTTTTCAGACCTACATATGGGGAATAAGAAATATTTTACCTTCTCTGATAAGCACTTAGAGCTTCCTATATGGACGAGTTCAGTAGAGCCTTATGACAAAGTGAAAATGATACTGGATGGGAAAAACTCCAGCCAGAGTGTTCCTAACAGTAGTGTGAAAAAGGAAGATAACGCTTCTTTGAAGGTAGCCAGTTTGGCTCTGAATAAGGAAGAGTGATGCTCTGGGTACAACACAGGCACTTAGGAAACTCCCGCAGAGAGTCAGCAAGTGTTTATTCAGGCCTGATCTTTTTTGGTGTGCTAGCAGCACCCTCGGTTTCCCTGGCTTCAGGATATGCCAAACAAACCTTAAAAGGGCTTGCATGATACGGGGCTGCGAGCAAACATCTTCAAGGGGAAGACACCTCGTATCAGTCGAAGGCCAACAGAGGAGAAATTGTATTTCTTAATTGGGGGCGTAGTGCAGTTAACTCATTATGCTCTTTAGCATCCATTTTCAATGAATGAATAAGCTGTAATATTCATCTCTGCACGACTGGGGAAAAAGCAAGATGTGTACATTGCTACTCTCCTTGTGAACACGCTGGAGAAGGTAGTGCTAGAAGTTAAATCGTGGTAAGCAAACGCATCCTGGCAGGCTGAGAAGGAAACTCAGGGGCTATCAAACAGATAACTCCCTCTTCCCATCCTAGCTCAAGAGATGAATCTAGTCTCACTGGGCAGAGTGTGAATTAAGCCCTTAGATGTCTGCAGCTTTAAAACACTTAGTTTTTCCATTTGTAATGGCTCTTAATTATGGAGGTCATCAAGCAAAGCCACGAGAGGGTTCAGTCCTCGTTGCTGGCTTCCTTTCACAGTTCTGAATAACTTCCCCACAGGAAGGGTGGACTCGTATCATGTGAGGTTCACACACAGCTGACAGCTCTTCCAGTAAAGCATCCAGAGCAGAGCCCACAAGGGTGAAAAGTAAAGGAAAACCCACCCTTTGATTTCATCTAAATGAACAAAAATGTCAGTCACTCACACTGCCTCCTAGATATGGACGATATTCTCTTCACTGACAGCTTACTTTGGGCCACAGCTAAATCTGGCTTTGCAAGTTAAAGAAGACAGGACAGTGTTTCCTGTAACCTGCCCTGAACAGATGTTGCTTTTATCTAACTTTGTGAAAATAAGATGTGGTATTCATTGTTTTGTCTCGGACTGAGACTTTTACCCCTCCTCATACCCGTGGAAACGCAACAGCTCGTGTGTGAGAACCAGGAAGTGAAACAGGCTGGTGAAATTGTTTTTGTTTCCCAGCTCAAGCGCATACAGCAAGGAGTTTTAACGCTTCATCTAAAACCTGAGGTTGTTTAGAAAATCGCAGCAACAGTAACAGCATGAATCAAGAAACCGTCCTTGTTTCAGACTTGTGCTTAGCTGGGAACAGAGCACAGCCCAGGTTTTCAAACTAGCAGGCAGCTTGGGCAACTTCACATCTAAACAAGTTGCAGTATGCTGCTTTAGCAGAGTTGCTCGAAGCCTTTGTCCCATTTCTTTCCGTATCCTTAATTGCAGCAAAACTTCCAACTGTAGGAGCTTTGTCCAACTAGCAGGCGTACAGCTCACGACAGGGAACAAAGCGCCCACCGAGTTTTATGCCTGATGTACAGAAAGCAAATGACGTACTGTCCAAATGTGATTCCTCTCTCACCAATGTGCACAAGCCAAAAGAAATTGAGTAATTCAGACAAGCAAGTGTTTTGCTCCAGAATAATCAAGAGTCAAGATATATCAAGGCTCAGGTTATAAAATAAAATCCAAATTATTAGAACGAATAACTGTAAGACTCATTCAAGTGCAGAGTGCAATACAGTGTATTCCTGCAATACAGAGCAATGGGGCAGCATGCCAGAGAGAAGATGGAGCCCCTGTGTGTCTCAATGAAAAATGACACAGAAGCTCTCTCTGAAAATTTAAAGTTACTCAGCAAAGTGTTTTACATGGAAATCAGTATGGTCAGCTGGTCCTTACACCCATAAAATAAGCTCTGTTAAAGCAGAGAACACTGGAATCGTTTTAGGAGGGCTTAAAGATAAATATAAGAAAATAGTATTGCAGTTACTGTCAATTATCACAAAAGACCCCATCACTACTAGCAGTTAGTAAAGGAGATTTGTATCAGCTGAGGGCCTGGCTCACACATCTTGTCAGGAAAGCCTTAAACACTGTGTGCTGTGGACAGATGGGTCACTTTTCAGGCACTGGCTGAAGGTGATCGCTTACATGCCTGATAAAGAAATATTGAGCATTATTACAGAGATAGATGTTTTTGGCACAAAAAGGCAGTCATTCATCGGGTTTTGGCCCCGTTATTAGAAGCAGAGGACGGTAGGTAATAGCATTTAGAAGCAGAGGACGGTAGGTAATAGCATTTGGAAGCTCAGCAAGACACTGCAGTTCCCTCCAGCCTCCTCCCAGCTACCACCGCCAGTCCCTCAGCTTGTGTTAGGGTAACAACTGATGGCAATAATGTCTTTTTTGCCCCTATTTGGCATCCCCTGAAGTGCCAGCCCTCGGAGTCTGTCTTTTCTCCCCCCACTCTTGCAGTTGGGGCCCAAGCACAGTTCCTTTCCTTCACCAGAGCTTCACTAAGGGCCATCCTAAAGAAGCCCTCCAAGATACCTTTTAACCTGGCAATCACTAGCAGCTGCCAAGATACGTGGTTAGCAAAAAGTCTTAACTTTTGTAAGAGAGTCCCATTTTCCTGCCCAGAATCTGTCTCTGTGCTTAAGTTAATTCCCTTTTACAGATACGGACTAATTTCTGTAGTTTTTCATTCAGTTGGATCTTAGATCTTAGTTATTAGACTTTGAAAAAATGGCAACTCTAAGGAGTCCCTGAAGTGCCTGCAAATAAAGGAGAATGTGTGCATGCACGCAGGTTGTCAAGCTAAGTTTCTCACAGAGGTAACACATGAACGTGCACCTATAGCAAAGTGTTAGGGCTGCCGTGTGATTGTTTGATCTTTCTTTACATTTCTTTATATGTATGGGGTATCTCTGGAGCTGGAAATGTTAGATGATGGCAGCATTAGAAAGTGAAACTTCCACCCAGCATTTTTTTGTTGTAGTCTGCTAATAACTTGGGATTTTTTGTTGTTTTTTTTTTCTCCAGAGAGTCCTTCCCAATGATTTTGGTGGCAAACAAAGTTGATCTAATGCATTTACGGAAAATCACCAGAGAGCAGGGAAGAGAAATGGCAACAAAACATAATGTAAGTTTGTGGGAATGTTTAATTGGTTGTTATAAGTCCCATTTCAGGCATTCAAAATTGAATTCATTACTCATTTGGAGCTGAATTAAAGTATTTCTCTTACAATCACACATTTACAATTACTGTTTCAAATGCTACAAAGCACGAGCTGTACGGTTTCCTTTCAGTTGGGCCAGTTCATCACTGAAACTAGAAGCTCTGCTGCACACCAGACTGTGGCAAAGCTGTGACCACCACAAAGCCGTGTGTACAGGCTGTCTGCACATGGTGTGAAATGCAAACCTTCAAAATGAAGGGAAGACATCACACCCTCCCAGGGCGAAAAGGCAGAGGAAGCAGTTAAGTGTCCATATGAAGTCAGCATGTTAGAGACGATGAAGTTAACAGGGTCGTAAAGCCTATGTAAATGTGGCCCGCTGTGTTAGCTCTTCATCGTTCATGCTGTAGTTCAAGAAATTGGTCTCAGACTGGTATAGATCACGCGATACTCCACTAATCGCCTCTAAAGGCCCGTAGTCTTCAACACCTAGAGGAAGGCAGCAGCTCCAATAGAAGGAACTGAATGGAAAGGTGAAGGCGAAGAAGCTTGTGACGTCTTGGCAGCTTGCTGTGCCTCTCTAACGGGAGTTCAGCAGGGCGTACTCATTCCCTCACCTCCCCAAGGAAGATGATTTCTGTAAGAGCCAGTCCACCTAAGCAACAGCATAACATGTTGCACCCGTCTATGCACATGCTGTGGAAAAGGTCACGTATGAAAATACCTTATCGGAAGGCAGTTTTATAAATCTCCCAGCGCGTTGGACAAGCACTCCAGAAGGCCCCATCTGGCTGTCAGGCTTTGAAGGAGAAGATCGTTTTACACTAAAGGGGAATTGTAGTCATGAAATATTCATGCAGTAGTCCTAATAAAATGTGGCAAGCAAGAATTTTGGCAAGTGCTCGTCTTTCAGCAACCTTCAGCTATTTTCATGTCTGCAAGCAGCACTCAGTGGAAAAGAACATCTGACTAAATGAGGTCTGTGATCATTCTTCCCCAAACCTGGAACTTTATTTTAGCAGCTGTTTTTTGTACGTTGCTTATTCCCTATCTTTTGTAAGCACTTGCTGACCTTTCTGTGAGCGTGAAGTTGTTGATAGTGGTGTCAGGACAATGCTTTATATACCTGTATTCCTCCAGTCTCTTAGGCATCCAGTTTCTCCAGCCTTTTGGGTTTTTATTTTGAAACTAGTTTGCTTATAAACATGTGAGCTGTTACTGATATCTTTGGTAATTCAATTCTGTCCTTCAGATTCCGTATATAGAAACAAGTGCCAAGGATCCACCTCTAAATGTTGACAAGGCCTTCCATGATCTCGTCAGAGTAATCAGGTAAGCTGTGAACGCTTCATTAGTGCCTGCTGATGATTCAGGAGGCCTAGTGTGGAGAGCCAGGAGCCAGCTTTTGGGGTGGCAGGAGAGAGGTGGTTTGGTTGGGAGTGGGCATTTCTGGTTTTTATTAAACTTTCTTGTTCCATATCTGCAAATGGATGTTACTAACACTTAGTTCTTTGTAAGATATAGCGCTAGGCAGTTTGAGAACTGACTATGGCCAAGGCAGAAATGTATTAGCCAATGAGCAGTACAAAACACTCTATGACAATCAGCTTTAAAAGGACAGCATTAAAGCTTGGGACTAGTAATTTGGGTTTTCATAGCTTTGTAGTCTTGGGATCGTGCTTTGCCAGAGCATTGGCTATTTTCTAATCTCATAGGTTACATTTAACATTTTCTGCCCGCTAAATGGAAGAAATTAAGCTGTTTTGTATGATCTAATGGCTGAGCCACAGGTTTCCTCCTCAGACAGCAGTGAGTTGTTTGCAGCCTTGGCACGAGCTGCCTTTGTTCGCTTTGGCAACTCGCTTTGCTCCCCGGGTGCAGCCCCGCTCCCCCGGCTGTCAGTGCGGCACGTCCTTGCAGGAGGGCCGGCATCGCGCGCCGTGCCCTGCCGCTGCCCGTCGGGAGAGGAGCTGCACGCACAGCTCTGCTCCTCCACTGATAACCTCAGCTCTCCCTCGAGAGGCTTTGTTTTTATGACGCCGGTTGTCGGCCAGATTTTTATGGGCCTTCGGTTTTCGTGCGTTGCTGGAGGCGCTGTCAGAGACGTGACCTAAAGCAATGCTGCTCCCCATCACGCAGCCAAGGGGGCTCGCTCGGCAGTTCAACCAGGAGGCATTTATTCGCAGCATCTCTGTACTTGTGACTATCTTAGCACAGCCTCGAGTCAGCCTCCATCAAAAGCAGATGGTACTGCCCACTCTTCCCACGTATCTCAAAAGCAGGGGGCAGAAAATCTTTGGAGAACTATGGAGCTGACTTGGAAATGTCCCAAGCTATTTCCCAACTGTTCTGTAACTCAGCATTAGTTGGCTAGATGCTGCTTTTTTGTGTCAGAGCAAGCTTTTACCACCATCTAGTCTGGAAAAAAAAAAAGATGGTTTTGCTTTTTCTACATAATGTCATGCCAGACAGGCACAGGCTAGAAGGAGCATTTTAATGATATATATTCACTAAGTTCAAGTCTTGAAAATGAACCCCATAACTTCAGAAATAGGTCACCTGCTTCAGTTCCCTTCATAGTTATCATGAAAGTTTTTACCAGCTGGATGAGACCTTCCGTGGCATCAAGGGCACCAGAGATGTTCAGAAGAGGTTGAACACTGGTGAAGTCAGAGGACAGAGAGCTGTTGCGTGACACATCTGATCACTTGCCACAAAGCAAATTTGCTTGGTCTTTGGATGCTGCAAACCATCTGCAGTTAGGGGATCCCATCACCCACCAAATAGTGCTTTTTTTTTTTTTTAAGTGAGCTTTACCCAATAAAATGTAAATTTATAGCTCCCTAATAAATGTGTCATTTCTGGAGTGCTTTACAGATTTAGAGGCTCCTGACAGCCCATATGAGTTTGTAGGGCGAGGACTCTCATGCAGGATTGGCAGTGTCTGTGCTCCTTGCACTTGGCTGATTCCCCGTTTATTTAGTTTCTTGCAAGAGCTCATACTGTCTGAAAGTAATCCAGAAAGGACTGGGGTGTTTGTGTCCACCTAGCAGAGCTTTTAAATTTTCTGATCTGTCTTTCACACTGCAACAGTGCTGTGTTTATGTAAGCACTGTCGGTAGAAATCTTCAACACATGCAGGACGTGGTTTTCTGGATCTCTAAAATAGTTGTAGAATGCTATAAGCGGCTTGCTGCTGCTGGGTGTTTATGCAAATTAACTTAAAATATTTTTTTATTTCTGCTTTCTAGTTTCTTCTTTTCTAGTTCTGAGCCTTTAAGTTTCATGTTTTTCATGACTCCAGCCTTCAAACTTGCTGAAAAAAAGTCTTACTAATCAAAGTTAAGCTTTTCAGATTGTTGTAAGCATTTTGTGGCTGAGGCTGTAAAAAAACACCAAATAAAAGCAATAATAATTTGTTCCCCAGTTATGTCTCATTCTGGTCTGGATAACTTGTTCTAAACAGTTTAGTGTCTGGCATATTGCATAGCAAAAGAGGCTGATTTGTGAACTTTCTAAATTTCCAGGTTTGTTATTTAGACTCTCTTTGAATTCAGGGAAGCTGCCAGTGTTCATATGGTTTCTCTTGCAATAAAATCCAAGTCTACTGACTCCCTTATTGGGTGTTTGAGTTACAACCCCTTTTTTTGTTGAATTTGCCACTCTGGGCTGGTGTAAAGAGGTACGGCTGCCGCAACGCCAGCGCCGTTCTTGTCGCTCTTAGGGAAGACGAGGCAGTGTATATCCGATGCTGCAGAAGGGTCAGTACAGCGCAGCTCTGACCCCGCACTGAGCGGTCAAGACTTTTAAACATGCTGCTTCTCTTTCACCCTCCCTAATGAACGTTAACAGCAGTCTGATAAATGATGTGGCATTTCTCAGAGTCTCCATTTCCCAGGTGCATTTAGCAGCCTTCGGGCAGGCGAGCGGGTGGCCGTTTACCCAGGGCGCCGGGGAGCAAAGTGCCCTCTCATCCCGCCATACATCCCCCCTTTAGCCTTAATAGCAGCTTATGGCTTCTCCCTGCTTCCTTGAAAATGGAGGCGGTTGCCCCGTTAGCTGTGCCGGGTGAGAAACTGTATGGTGGAGGAAAGGCATATGAAGATAGATATAATATGGAGAGAGAGAGAGAGAGAGATGGAGATATATATGTACGTGGAGATGTATATATGGTATATATAGATCTCTAGGTGTGGAGGTATGTATAAATATACATGTATATGTGTGCGTATATATATTTGTGTGTTTGTATATATATAAAATATATATATACACACACACACACACAGAGATGGTGTCTGCCCCGACCTGGCGAGCGCCCGTGTCTCACCCGCTTCTTTTCCTCCCCGTCTTCCACAACAGGCAGCAGATCCCAGAGAAAAGCCAGAAGAAGAAGAAGAAGACCAAGTGGCGCGGGGACAGAGCCTCGGGCTCCCACAAACTGCAGTGCGTGATCTTGTGACGGTGGGCAGCGCGGGGGGGCCCGGCGCGGCCCCCCTGGCCCCCGGCCCCACGCGAACTGAGCAGCTGCCGCCCCGGCGCGGCCCGCGGGTGCCCCCGGCCAGGACGCGGGACCCGGAGGCGGCCGCCCCCAGCGCGGCCCCGGCGGCGGCGGCAGCACCCGCCCGCGTAGGCCCGGCTCCTTTCCGCGGCCTCTGTGGTGTTTGTTTAAAAAAAAGAAAAAAAGAAAAAAAAAAAAAGTAAGTAGTGGGTTTATCTGCAAACGATTCTCCATGTGACCCGTTTAGAAGCAGCCGTGAATGGCCCCCCTGTTTGGTACCGTCGTGTGTGGATGTGTGGGGGAAGGGAAAGGGCTTTTCTTTCTCTCTTTTTCTTTTATTTTTTTCTCCCCCTGCTGCTCTCACCCCTCCGTTTTTTCGTTGTTTGCTCAGTGAGCATTGGGTTGGGGAGAAACACGGCTGGGGTTGGGTTTTTTGCACTGAACTCTCTCTTACGCGGCAGTGCCAAAACACGACTTCATACGAAAGTGCATAGATTTGAAGGAAGAAAATGAATCCCAGCTGCTCTGGGTGCTCCAGACATTGTGTCAGACTCTGGAGGGCAGCCAGCTCGCAGACCAGAAACTCCGGCGTGGAGAAGGAGCTTCGGGCTTGGTTTGGTTTTGTTTTTTGTTTTTTTCCCCTTTGTTCAGAGGTTTTGTTTCTGTTTTGTAATTTGAGGCATGTCAAAATTAAGACATTTTGTTAACCTGGAAGTATTTAAATTAAAATAATTTACAAATGGAAGGGTATGTCGTCTTTGAGGGGTAAAAGAGGAGGAGAGAGGAAGTAAAACTTGAACTGAATTTGTTATCTGGGTGTTGAATTTCTCCTTCATAAGTGTATGTAGAGCGGTGCCATCTAAATCCTTCTTTATTATTTCCTTAACCTTTCCCTGCAAAGCCACTCTCGGGTCGATGAATTGTTTTGCTTTTCCCAGGCTCATCCCACTTCAAAAAAAAAAAATCTGTTTATGGGCTTTGGCTCAACATTTCTTCATTTCTCCTCCACCCCCCACCCCCACCCCCCGTCCCCCAAAGTTGGTGACTTGAAGAGGTGTTTTGAAAATGCCTGAAGTGGGATGTGTTTCTTCATGAGCTTAGTATATCTAAAATGTTTCACTGAAAACAGCGGAGTCTAAGTATCTTTATGCCTTATGAAAAGGCAAGGCAAGAAAACACTGCAGAATTCAGGCTGCCATCTGTAACACCAGAAATAGTCATGCACATCCTGGAGGGGCCACCTTTTCTTTCACACCTCTGCTGGCACTAAGAATTGTGGTGGCAATTTTTTTCATAATTTAATAGATTGTCATCTGCTGGACCAGAGCCATCAGCTCAATTCACTGGGTCACCAACCCCCTTTAAAAGTAACAACTTGCTTTTCATCAGCTTGAATCCTGTTCAAATATGCTTTATGGGCATGGCTTAAAATATTGGCAGAGTGTGAATGCCTGAGATTTGTGTGTCTGGGTGCAGAAAATCCTGGTATTGGATATTAAAAGTACGTTCAACATGGTGGATCATCACAAACTTAATTGTTTATGTTTGCTTTGTGTGATCTGTTTGCCACTGGCTTTCATTTCTTGATTGGTTGCCAGGCCACCTTGTAAAATGATGAGGAATTGGAGTCAGCTGGTTGATTATTTTGCAGGTGAGTGCAGCTAATGAAAACATTTTCCTAATTTGTCATTCTTCATCGTGACCAAAAGATGGCAAATGTCTAAAGCAGTCTCAACGGGCTGCTTAGCATAACACTGTCTCAACTGTCTCTGTCCTCTTTTGTGTGATGACAGATGCTGGGGATGGATTAGGGAGAGGATATTGGAAAAATATTTTTCATGGACTCTTATTTTGGATAGGGGCCATATGCTCCAGTACAGTTGCAACACCCTGTGTCAGCTAAGAGCTGGCTCCACCACATCACATAGGGCTTCTCCCACTAAATTGTTTCCTTGTTGGCTGAACTGTGGTGCCTGAAAGCGTAAAGGTAAAATCCTGACTCTTGGGACTTGCTGGTATCTTCTGTGGGGTGGAGATCTCTCTGTATATACCTCTTTTGTCTGCTGTGAAAACCTTTAGCAAATCACAAGGTATCTAATACTTGCAACCAAAACAACTTGCTTTAACCCCATTATTGCCTTCCTGCCGGAATCCCTGTCTAGTCTGACTGCTGGCTTGATTTTTTTTGAATTATGAACAACTAATGCTATGGGATCCTCCATGCAAGAAGATGATGGTGTTTTCAGGCAAGGTTACTAATACGCCCTAGAGCCCTCCTTCCACTTGAAAGTAACCTGGTTTCTGCTGAAACCCTTCATCCTTATTATTTTTATCTAAAGCATTGGGAACACTTGCCTGAAAACAGCATGTGTGTATCTTGAGTTACATCTGCTGGGTACTCAGTGCTGCATGGGAGAAATTATCTGCTTTTTCTGAAGCATCTTAATTGTTTCTTCAGCTTCTTTAGCAAGTAACAGCTATTGCAGAATAACGGGCCAGGGGGGAGGAGCGGATCAACAACTCAATATACATAATGGCAAATAAGGAAAGCATGCCTGTTTTCTCCTGTTAATCAGTTCAGAGCAAGGTATGTTTTCCAGGGGGCATCACATCTCTAATGAACATTGTGAGGGATATAAGCAGTCTAGGGTCCTCAAAACAGTGAAGGGACACAAAGCCCGTTGCCATCTAACTCCCGTTCACATCCAGGTCTGTTACCAAACCAAGAGCACCTCTCCTGCTACGTACAGTGCCTTGATCCCAGGGCTGCAAGACGCTGGTTGCTGTTACGGACGCTGTAGAAAGCACCGGGTGTGCTTGTGGTAGCTTCCTTTTCCTGTGAAACATCCAATGGAAAGGGGGGAAAGTTTCTGCTTTCTTTGGGGACAGGCTGGGGAAGGATCTCGTAAGCGTGCGCTGGGGGCCTGCTTTCCGAAAAGCTTGTGGTTGGGGTGATCTCATCTCACCTTCAGCCCCTGGGTAAAATCTGCTTTCTCTTGTCTCGTAGCAATCTGTTTCCTCTCACTGGACAACAATTTAGAAAGTAGAGGTGACCATAGCCTTATCTTATTTTCAGTATATACTTTCAAAGAAAGTGAAAATGTCGAGAGGAGAGGGGATAAAACTCTGCAGTTATTTGTATTTGATAACCAAATGGCTTTTCTTCATTTTAGGAACTGAACCGTATTTGTCAAACACAAAAATTTTCTTAAGCTACGTAAGTTTTGGCTTTGCAAAGGCATACTTCACCTCAAAATTTTATGAAAGAAATTGCAACCTGGGATCTCGTCCCAGATGTGCCATTGCCTTAGATAAATCACAGTGCTGTTTTCTCCCTCTAGTCTTTGGTCTGTAAAGCAGGGATAATGATACCAGCTTGTCTTGTTACAGGCTTTTGAGATGTATAGCGTTTATTGTACAAGCAAAGCGGTCTGTCTGGCTACCTTTGTCCCTCACTTAAGGAAAAGGGGTGGAAGGGGAGGGAAGGGGGGAAGTACCTGGTTTGAATAAAGACATTTTCCTCTGATGTGAGCGACATGAGCAGAGGATGTAATTGCCCTGCCAACTCTAAATCGAACAAAAGTCTTATAACAGAATGAAAAAAAAAAAAAAAAAAAAAAAAAAACAAGCCTGTCCATGCCTACAGGTGGTGGGCTACCAACAAACCTAGTTTCTTTGCTGTCTCAACCAAAGCCGGTGCTGTCACTGTTGAAGCTATTGAATGAGAGCCTGGGTACGTCTGAACAAACCGTGTTCGGATGATGGTGCTCAGCACAGAAACAGCAGCAATGGTGAACGCAACAGCAAGAACTTAACAGGAGGCTGAGATTACTTGGCATGAATCACATGTTTCCGTTCAACAAGAGGCCTTTGCAGGATGTTGTTCTGTTCCTTAATCTGTCATAATTAATTTTGGCTGAATCTTTAAACCTACAGCTGTACTTGAATTTGTAAATTGGGATAGGCTGAGGGGTTTAGACATATATTATGTGTCTAGTCTCAAGAGGAAATGAGCAGGCAGCATTTTTTATTAGGCATGGAGTGGATAGCATTATAATACTGGTTCAGACTTTTTTTTTTAATTGTTACCATCCTAGAGCCAGAATTGTGACTGCCCGGAGCTTTGATCAGCCCCAGTGGTTTAAAGGGATGGTCACTATAAATGCTGCTGAAGTGCTTGAGAAGGAAGTGATGGCCCCAGAGCTGTGTTAAGCAGCCATTAGAATATAAAAGTTTTTTAAGAAGCACAGCCTACGGACTACTCTGCATGTCAGATTTCAGCTATTTATTTACTAATGATGTGGAGGGCTTGAGAAAAGCTTGGCAGTAGAGAAGCATCCAAGACACTGTGACAACTGCCATAAAAAGTCATGGAAGTGAACAGATGGTCTCCACATCTGGAAATCCAGGCTTTCTGAGCTGGATTTCAATGGCCAAAGCTACTGTATCTGCTGTAGGTTGGGCAGGAAGGAGGACCTGGTGCATGTATTAAGTGCTGCGTTACATCTACATATTCATCACTACAGTAACAAGGAGACTTAGGATGCTGCTACATAGGGAGAGCTGAAGTTTTTGGAAACAGCTCCCTGTGCTGGAAGGTGTGCTGGGGCCAGCTGTCATGTAGGCTCAGTTCTGTCCCTCGCACATACGTATCTAGTGCCATTTGGGTTGTTTTGAGACATCCAAGATGGGACTTTTAGATGCAACACAGGACCTGTCGGAGATCTGTGCCTTTCTGGAGCAGCACCTAGAGGCTGGGTGAGATTCTTCTGAGCATCTGAAATGGCTTTCGATGCCTGTCTTTAGGCAGCTAGTAGAGCCCGTGGCAATTTGAGAGACTTTTGCGCCTTTCCTATTTCACAGCAGTGCCCTGAGGAAAGTTGCAGAAGACTCTGTATACTCTCACTTCTCTTCTGTAAAGTGATCTCATGTGTTTTTTAGGGACTCACCATTGCTTCAAAACAAAGCCTGAAAGAGAAGTCCTTTTTGCATATTGCATTAATTGCATCTTGCAGCCTAAGCGTTCTCATGGGTATCACTTGTACAATTAGCCAAATATTGAATAATTTATAGCCTATGAGAGATTCCATCGATATTATGCAGGCTTTTTTTTTCACCCCTGCATGTGAGGCTAATAAATGTTTCACAAGTGATCTCACAGGCACGGTTTCAAGTTTCTGTGAAGACCTGGAACATGCCTGCAACAGAAGGGGTTGGGAGACGGTGCTGGGTGTGCAGGACCCCGGGCCGGGGAGCAGAGAGGAGTTGCAGCGTGAGGTATGTTCACATCTGATTTTTCTCACTGCTGTGGCAAATTGCAACAGCTTCCCTTCAGCTCCGAGAAGTCACGTAAGTGGCCGGCAGATCAGGCAGGCCAACAGCTGCCTACGGCGCGAGACTTCCCGCAGCAGGAGAAACGTGTGGGTGCTACGTTGCAGCTGCCTGTGGTGCCAGGGAAAGGGAGGGAGACAGCGAAGAGGAAGGCTCGCGTTTAGCCCATGAGCCTTGCCAGGGCAGCGAAGGCAGGGCTGAGGGCTAAACCTCTTTGACGGGGATGGGTATGGCGAGAAGAGATGCATGCGGAGTAGAGTACAAAATCACCTAATCCCATTTGCACACAGGCTGACAGTTCGGGGAGAGCTTTTGTATTTGTTTTGAATCCAAGACGCTTTATTTTTGCCAAATCCCAGGGGAACCAGCAAATGTCACGAGGCAGAGCGAAGTGCCAAGCCTAACACAGCAGCCGGACTTGACGCAAGTGTTACTATTTCTCTGGCCTGATTTCCATCCCTCCTCCCAGGTCTCTATCGTGCAGACCAGGGCATGAACAGCGTAGGCTGAGTGCTCAAACTGGGCATGTGACCAGGTCCAGGAGCCAAAGAGGAAGGAATCAGTCAAAATCCTAGATTTGCTTGATAAGAGACCAGGAGCAAGAGGAGGAAGAGGGGCTTGGTGAGATGGGAGCCTGTTCTGCAAAACTGAACCCCAAATACTCTGCAAGTCTGGGTAAGAGACACTTGTAGGATCATAGTTAGGACCATCTCTGCTGCAATGTCAGCCCAGCTGAATGAGTACTCTTGCATGCAGTGGTGGTTAGCATGTAACTTCTGCCTAACAGCAGTTCCTATTGACAGCAGTAATGATGCCTAACCAGTCTGAAACCAAGGTATTTGGCATGCCTCTTTGCATCTCAATAGCCTGTGTCCCCTTAAAGCGCAGTGCCTTAGCGCTGGGAACCTGCTGAAAGGCCTGGGCTCATGCTCAGGGTGCCGGGCATTCTTCTCTGTAAGCTTCATAATAAAAGCTGTGTTTGAAACAACAGTCCCTGGATGCAAACCGACAAAAAGCAGGAAATTCAAAGTGAAGGCTGATGCACCAGGCTCTGCTCACACAATTGTGGAGGCTGAACAAAGCACAATGGTGTGTGCTGGGGACAGGGTGCTCCCCTTCCCTCCCCCGGGAACTTCCTGCCTTTCCATCATATTGGTTCCCAAACCTTGAGAAGAGCTTTAAGCTGGTGCCTGGCATTGAATTTCCCACAGAGCTGGTCGCAGAATTTTGTTCCCACGTTTTTGCCCAGAATGGTGAAGTCTCTTTGTCTCCTCTACCACCCTTTGGCCAGAAAGGTTAGATCTCTGATGCGTGGGTGTCTGGACATCTTTTGGCAGAAGGTGTTGCATGGAGAGGAGGATGTGTGCAGCAGGAGAGGAGGAAAGCAAAGTATTCACACCACCGACATTAACTCCTTAAAGTCAGAGGTGAGCCTCTGCTAGGTTTTTGTTGGTTTTACTCTTGCATGTAACATTTAGCCTCGGAAAATTCATCAGATACTTGCTCCCATAAGAACAGCTAAATGGCACTAAGGATTTTTCACTGCAGGATCTTAAAGCATTTTTCAGGCATGCATTCACAACTTCACAGTCAGGACGCTTGGAAGCAGCAGGTCTCCTTCAATAGACTGCAGAAATAAATAGAGTACAGAGGTCTGCAGCACTGAGAAAGAAGGAGCTGAAGCTGCTGAGATGTCTGGGCACCTAGGACTGTTGGGCTTAGGCTCAATTTGCCTCAAGCTGAGAAACTATGATTAACATAGACTTAACTGAAGATAAATATTAAATGCTGAAAGAAGGGGTCTAAGGAGCTTGCAGGATTCAGTCCCTGATACATACTGTAAATACCTACCAGATCTTTGCTGCTTCCAGAAATGGCATATTTCCCAGGTTTTTCAATTGATTTATTTTCCTAAACAATCAATCTCCTTCCTAATTTGTTATTCAGCTTATCACATTGTGAAGATAGCTAAGAATGGAAAAGGACACAAGTTCTACTTAATTCAGGGGAAAAAAGGACAAAATGTTTTGTAACTCTTTGTAAAATGCCATTGGACTTATTTACATGAGTGCTTTGTTTTTCATGTAGAACAAAAGCTTGAATCCCGCTTCTTCCATCAAGTCCCCAGCACCGATGGCTATATCGGTGATGGGCTGCTGTAGCAGAGCATGTAAGTGTGCACCAAGCATGCAGCGTAAGCCATGTGAGCACACAGCTGGGTCGCAGTTTCAAGTTTCCAAGGGGCAGAGGGTAACGCTTGTTTTTAAAATGACAACAAGTACTTTGGCAATGTTGTCCTATGGCAACAACAAACGAATGATCCTATCTGATGCCAGAGCGGCCATTCCTCTTAATATTGATAGGACTTTTAGGACTAGCCATATAAAATAATGTTAATGATGCTGCTGCTGTTTAAACTACCTTCTGCTTCCACCCTTGGGCCGCAGTTAGCATCAGCCTGACAGACACTACAGTGAGGAAGGCTGCCTATGTTTTCTATACTTTATTGCTGACTAAAGCCAAACTGTGGGTTTATTCAGCCCTAGGAATGGTCTCAGTTGGGTTTCCTCCCGCTGCAGCAAGCATAGGGCTTCCAGCACTGAAAAAAATCGCTGGAGAGGCAGTTCGGCTCCATCACAGCATCTTTTACTGCCCAGCTGCCTCTTCTCTGCATTTTACGAAAGATCCTGTGAACGTGGGATGGAGCTGGGGCTCCTCCCTGGAGAGAGACGAGCGCTTTGAATTGGTGGTGCAGGCTTGGGTTTGTGTCCGCTGTGCGGAGCAGCTTCTAGGACAGCATCAAGCTCACTGCCCACCTGTACCGCTAACAGTGGCTGGAGTAACCGGGAGTGTGGACGAGCCATCAGGACCCCTCTGCTCAGGGGTGGTGTGAACGTTGCCAGCAGCACTACCAGGTGCTAGGCACCATGGGCGACCGCAGGGATTTTTGGAAACCCATGCATAAAATAACCCAAGGAATAAATAAGCAGCAAGAGAAGGCTTCTCAAACATCTTAGTGCATTGTGTCAGTTCTCAGCAAAGGTTGGGAGTAAAACTGCCCGGGAAACAACGGTGAAAAACTGTTGAAGGGTGAGAATGTAAAGGAGAAACCAAGATCTTCGCTTGCTTTGAAATGTTTTAGTGGAGGGTGTTTATTATTACTACTGTTACTTGTTGTTCAGACACTTATCCCCCGCCCCCCAAAAAAAAGAAAAGTAAGAAAAAAATGCAGGAGTCAGGCTCAAATGAAACAGAGGATTTGAAATGGTTCACAAACTTTTTCAGAACGCATTAATCTTCTAAAGATTCTTAGCCTGTTGCTTAGACTTAAATAATCATGACCTAGCACATACTGAGTAACTAAAATCTTTTGAGAGTTCACGTTTATATTGCAGGAGATCAATGTAAAACAAAGGGCTGAAAAATCTCATTTGGATGTGAATATTTAATATGGCTGTTTGGAAGGCTGCTGCTCTGACGTTAATTTGGGAAGATAATCAAATAAGTATTAAAACAAACAATTATGCAGAGATACAGTTAGGACAGAAAAAAAGCTCTAAGTTAAGCCAAAAGAAAATGGTTTATAAAGACTGTTTTGACTTTGGCCTTTCAAACAAAATTAGAACAAAACACCAGAGTTGCTTTATATTCAGGATTATACATCAGCAGCAGTACTGAGAGTACCTGCTATGTAAATATAGTATGGATGTTTGTTTTATTCTTCAGAGGCCCACTTCAGAGCCGGAGTGTTAACTGGAGCCTTTCTTTCAAGTTTAACAGGCTTTGGAGCAGGCTGCATCACCCTCTTGCGAGGGAGTCCCACGATTCCTTTGATCAGAAGCTTGTAGGAGACGCAAGAGTAAAACATACTGCAAAAGCCAAGCTCCACCAGGAGTGCTGCTCAATTATGCCTTAACCTAAAACCGTAGCGAGTGTGCTTTTACCAGATGTCCTGGCGAAATATTATTAAGAGCCAGTGCACCGCGTTAATTAAAGTGAAATTTTGTAATGAATTCTCTTTGCAAGGCAGCAGGCGTGAACGGGTGACCTACATAACCTCCCTGCGCTCTGAAGGAGCTTGGCAAACTAATGAAATGGATCCCCCCGCTTGCGGCCGACCGGCGGTGGGAGTCGTGATGCGCCTCGGACCTCCAGGCTGTGCCACCAGCTAGCCAGGAGCTCCTTGCAGAGCCCGTGGCTTGCGTCTCGTCGGGGCTAGCAGCGAGAGGGAACTCCCGCAGCCAGGACTACCTTCCATTAAGGATACCTCGCAAGCAGGGAGGCTTTTGAAAGCGCCATTAAAATTCTTGGACAGCTCCCTCGCGGAGAAATCGGGATAATCTGTCTGACCCCTCTACCTTATAAACCAGCACAAATGCACAGACGGTTAAACGCCCATGCATTTGTGCCTAAGAGGCTTAGGGTATGTCATTAAAGCATAATCCATAATGCACAACAAACACACGCAGCTGGCAGTCTCAAACCCATTTTAGCAGCAGGTTAGAAGAGAAACAAGAATAAGGCTTACACAGATCATATATGCAGGGAGAAGGGGGAGAACTTTGTTCCCGTGCATATGTTTTTAAAAGAGAAAATATGTCTGTGAATTCTATTTCTGCCTGTGTTAGTACATTTTTGTCCCTGCTGGTGGTTTGAGATTAAATGCGACTTAACAATGTTCAGAAGTCTCAGCAGTTTATGTTTCACAAAGCCATTTCAGTGCAATCAAAACAGTGGTTGTACCAATGCTGGACTGTGCCAGCAAGTCCTAATTGCCTGCAAGATAATGGTGTCATTAAAGTCTCTTGCCCCTGTGAGCCTTGTGCTCCTCGACAGAAAAGATGCTTTTATTGTTGGTTTCAAAGGAGCCCTCGGTCACTGCAAAAGCACATTGTCTGTTCAGCGGTAGTGTGAGGCTGTACTCTGTAGCTGCTTGATTTCTGTGCTTTTCATTTCTTAGTCAGCGTACAGGGCAGGGCAATGGAGAGAAATGCAGAAAAATGTTGACTTTCTTCAAGAAAGCCAAAATATAATTCTGATATTTTTCAGTTAAAAACTGTGAAGGGGGGGAAAAAAGTGGCTTAACCATTGCAGCGTTTGGCCTTCTAACAACAGACTTGGACACTTACTCTATGACACACATGCCACAAAAAGTGTCAGCTTCACCAATAATTTTCAATTCAATAATCATTTTGACAGAAAAGCTGTGACCAGCTTCTTTATTCATACAAAAAGGCACGCAATTCTGCAATTACCCCTTAATTCATGGTCATCTTTTTTACTGGACAATTTCAATTAAGAAATGACCTCTCTATAAAACATTCAATTCTGCTATATAATTTATTCCTGTCTTCATCTGGTAACATCTTTCCACTGGGCAGAAAGATGCTTATGCAGGTAAATCAATCACAGCACTTTATGCTTTTTAAAATAACAGCTTATTTTTATTTATCTGCCTTATAAGCGCTGCTAGTTCTTGTGCTTTGAGAATTGCCTTTCTGCTCTGTTTGCACAGTACCCTGCTCAGTCAAGGATCTTGTCTTCACTGGGGTTACTAATACGAGACCAGCTAATAATACCAATGACATGCAGTGGTGAGTTGCAGAAGCAGCCTACTAACACACATTTTCCACGTTTTTGCCATGCAAAACTGAAAAGAGCTGTATCTGAGCTCTAAGAACTAGCGCAGGTAATATCTGCTGAGCCAGTGCAGTAAGTTCATGGTTTGCAGAGGGGCTGTAGTCTATCTGACCTGCTGCCCTCATAAAAACCATTTCACTTAAATGTACATTCACTTATGCTTAAGAGGCTTATGGCAGGCCATTACAATATAATCCAAAGTGCAGAACAAATGCATGCATTATAGATAAAATTGCTTTGCCTGGCTGGTGCAGGATACTTTCAAGTAGAGCACTTGTATCTTGCAGCATACGAGACTAAACATGCACACCACAAAGCAGCACTTGGATCATACTCCCTTTTACATTTTTCTCCTCCCTTTCAGCCCCTAATTCTCCTAGCCATTCCCTTCACTCATCCATCGCTAGTTTTTGTCTTCCCTCCGTAGCGGGTGTAAGACCTTTTCCTCATTGTATTGCCTTTCTGCAGCAGTCTCTGTTTTATTTTTCTGTCACTGACTCTCCGTCTCTTTGAGGCTTATTATTAGCTGGAGCGTTTTGCTCAGGGCTGTGCCTGTAAGGTGGCACCAGAGCAGGGCCTTCATCTGACCAAAGAAGAGTCTCAGTCATTTCGAGGAGCGGTGAGAGTTTATGGATGGACGGGAAGCAGCAATTAGACAAAGATGAGCTTCACACTGCGTATCTGAAACACTAGTGGGAGAGAGAGACATCATTTACCCCCTGAAATTAAATTTGGAGAGCCCCCTGTGCACGCAACTGCCTGCCACGTGAGGCATTCAGGCAAGCCCAAGGAGCTCATTTCCGACCACGCTGGAAGGCCACAGGTCGGTGGGGTGGGCTCTCTCCGTCCTTCTGGCCTCTCTGGTGCACACAGGGCCCTCACAGGGATGTGCACTGGTGCCCAAACCCCTGCAAAATTTGAAAATCTTAATCTAGTGTTTTCAGAATAGACCTGGGTTTATTTGAATTTATAAAGGACCGAAGCACAAACAGCAGTAAAGCTACGAGCCTTCTGGCTTACTTCAGACACAAAAAGAAAACCCTGCCTGAGAGCCGCAAGCTCTCTGGGAAGAGTCAGCTCTTCCTATGTTTCCCAAACTATAATTTTACTCAGTCATGTGCTGTCATCCTCCAATCCTCCTCAAGTGCCGCTTGAAAAAATCTGTTGTCAATTATAATGACAATGCATTGGAGATGGCTTGCAGCAGAGAATGGCTGCTTCATAGCAGCCGGCTGTGACGAATCTCAGTTGCGAGAGAACTTTGTGTGTGTGTCCTAGAGATTATAGCTTTTAAAATAAAGCTCTCATTCTGATTCCCCAGGGCTTTTTAATGAAGTGCTGCACACAACAAGACCTTAAATGAAACATCAGTGATTAGCTATGTACCCATCTAGCTGCAGCTCACTTACTAGGTATTTGCAAAATAAGAGAATGGCTCACATCCTGAAAAAAATGTAAACCTGCCTGAGGAGCCCTACTGATGCTAAACAGCTCCCCCACTTTAAGGCAAAGATGTAGAAGTACCCAAAGGAGCAAAAGCTTCCAAAGAGGTGAGCCTTCTTAGGCTGCCCCATGTCTTACTGCTCATAATGGTGCTCAGAGTTGTGATCCAGGTCACGGCACGCACCAGTTGCACCCCAGTTCAGGAAACAGGCTGAAGGCGCTAGGTGCCAGTCAGATCCCACTATTATTCAGACGCCTGGTTAAAGGGAAATAATATCTTACAATGCTGACAAGAGCTAAAATTGGCCAGGACCAGTGGTTCTGCCTGGTGCAGCCCAGGGGGAAACAGTTCTTGTTTGGGCCACTAGGATTTGCTCCAGTAGAGGGTTAGGGGTCTCGTGCCTAACGCCAGGGATGTCCAGTCCCATCCAGGCATCTGTTAAAACACGTACATACGATGATTTGCCCCTCGTGCCTCAATATGCTCATCACAGTGCATAACTCTGTGGTTTTGGCTTAGGTGTGCAAGTGGAGAGCCTGAGCCACCAAAGTCCCTCTTGCAGCTATCGGGGAGATGGGCTCCTGTCTCAAGAAACGCAAGCTGTGCTTTGGACACTCTCTTCAAAGAGCCTGCCTCCCTCCATGGCATATATAAGTGCCTAAAGAGACTGCACTCCTGAACTGGACACCTCATTTAACTGCCTCGTTGGCTTGTGCAAGTGCTCGCCTCGGTGTCAACATTAGCGGAGTGCCCGGCAGCCCTGCCCAGCGCGGGTCTGCCTGTGTGCTCACCATGCCCCTCTGGGCTCTCCCAATCCCGCTGCAGCCTCTACACACAACCGTAACAACTTGTCTGGGTCTAAAAGCATGTTTCAAAGCATCCCAACCCCAACTGCTCTGCAGAGTCTCCGTGCCTGTGTGGGAAGTCCGATGCATCCCAGGCACATCTGACATCTCCCCATGCCCAGGACGCAGGGTTCCCCTACGTCTGCCTGGCATTTCTGGATGTCCAGAAGTCCAGGCTGGCAAAGAGCCAAACATCTACCAGTTCATCATCCACCTCTCTGCAGAGCTGGCAGGTCTGCGCACGCTTCCCCAGCGCCTGCTCGGCAGTCATCTTCTCCACTGCTCCCGGGCTCATCTGCTCCCAGGGTAAATCTGGGTCAACGCCCTTCTGCAGCCTCTCGGCTCCCTTCCTGCCTTGGCTGGCAGAAGGGGATGTGGCAGGAGAGTACTGAGGGGCCATTGACTGATGAGGAAGGACAGATAGGGGATGACAGTTTTTGGCTTAGCTGTGTAGAAGCTGTGCATAAATGCACAGCCCCACATTAGGGCACGCACCAGTGAGTTTCAGTAAAAATCGGAGGCTGCTGATAGAAGTGCAAGAAAAGGTCTTGCCCCCCCAAAAAAATTGCACAGATACAGTTACATCAGTAGGAAATCCAGTGTTTACTTTCTCACTCTGGTGAATAGCCTCTCAATTTTTCTTACTTTTCAGCCAGTATTCCTAATATATGTAACTAATTAAGTTTAAAATCATACTTAGACCAATGCAACCCTGGCTGTTGGGAAACTCACAGAAAAAAGCCTCGTCCCTATTTCAGGAAATGTGCAGGAAGATCAGTACAAGTGAAAGCTCTTATTAGTTCTCTCACGCATTACTGCTAGTAATTGGTTGATATTTCGGGGATGGAATAATCTGTGGAAGTTGCTTGCTGTACCATGTGCTGCTAAACATCTTTCTTCAGAAGATCCTTTTGAAATTAGACACAGCTTCTGGAATCAACCCAGACACTGCTTTTGACGCCAGTAGCATTTGTACAAGCCTCATCAATCATGCCGCTGGCTGTTATTGCTACTGTATATTCACTTTCTACCTGGCTTGAATTCCTAATTGGCCTTGCTGTGCAACTTCAAGCCTTGAAGAAAGTGGTGGAAGGACCTTGGGGGAGGGAGAAACTGCATTGCTGCCATAGCTGGAGTCTAGAGGGTTTCATGCAAATTATACTGATAAAACAGCCAAGAAGCAGTGGGCAACACGGAGACTGAGAGTAGGCCGTGATAGGGGACAACATATGATGCTGTGTACAGCTGGTTCTATTGCCATCAGACCTAAGCACACAAGTCATTTGGACAGGAATGGAGTGGATAATTCAAGAGACGAGTCCGCCTTTCCAATTTAAATACAGGGGAAGCCCTGAATGACACAGCTGATTTTCTATGCCACCCACAGCACGCTTTCTCTTCCCCTCCCCAGGAAACCACTACTGCTTTCCCTTTCCTATAGCTCTTCTTTATAGCCAGCTCCTCATTACAGTAAGACTCTTTGAAGGTGCTCCAGCAGCCTGGAGTGATGTTGAAGCAGGTGGGATCCAGTGACCTCGGGCATCCCTCGGTTTCTTGTGCGGGGCCAGGACCGGGAACAGGCACGGCTGCTCCCCGGGACTCGCAGGCCAATGCGAGCAGTTCAGGATGACGCCAAGGAGCCCAAAGGCTCATCTGCCAGACAGCAGCGATGTGCCGGGCCCCTGCACAGCCACGGACCATAGCAAACACAAAGGTGGCTTAAAGCTAGTGTTTAGTCTCTGGAGTTTTGCATGCGTATAGTACATCCTATATGCATATTAACTATACATTTATTTCTTTGCTTTGCACCCCCTGTGACTCCCCCCCACCCTATTCCCGTTAAGCACTCACACATGCTGCTTGAAGCTAGGGCAGCTGTACTCATCTATCAAAGCCTGTCAGCATTCTAACACAGGTTCTTCCCATTAATTAGGCAAATGTAATGTGATTAGCTAAGGCTGTGAATGTTTCTAGGCCTACTTAGAAAGCTACAAAACACTGAGCATCATGCCCTTTTAGGCTGAGGATTTTGTTTTTAAATTTTGTGAGTGTGTGAGAATAGGCAGGCGCAGTCAAAGGCAATGGAATGGGTCTTATTTTGTAGTCTTTAAAGTGCTTTTTGAACTACAGGAGCCTGGAGAAGAAATTAATTTTTTATCCTTCTGGGGGAGGGGAAAAGAAAAAAAAAAAAGCCCTGTTTGCACCTTTATAAATGGATATGGCAAGAAAAGCTGAAAGCTAAAATTTTGGTAAGAATGTAGCCCTTGTTCAAAAACTATACTTGCTGTGATGAAAAATATGTGTTACTTAGCAGTTAAGAACCTTAAGTTGGGGTGCTTTAGGCTGTCAGCCTGAAAGCAAATGGAACATTCATTGGGAAATGGACCTAGGCATAGAATAAGGGAAGAGTTTTTGAAGTTAATTTAAGTAGTATGAGCAAGATCCCATAAAGGGCTTAAACCTAAAGTGGGATGGGGGTGCCTAAATCTAAAATTCTGATCCTGAAAACTCCCTGTTCAGATTTTGACAGACTTCCAACATGTGTCAGCTCCAACGGCACCTCCCTATTTGAAGCTCCCCAGATGTTTAGAGTTGTTGCGACTTCTCCAACTCAGAGCTGCCCCAGTCCTGTTATGTGCTGAGCTGCTCAGCCCCAACACCCATCTAAAGCTGACTGGGATCCAGAAATTGAGCATTCCTTTCCTTAAATCCCTGCAGCAGCTCAGCCTGGTAGGCATGCACTAAGAATACCTCAGACAAACCGGCTATGCCTACACAGACAGATTAGCCCACTTGCAAGCTCCTAAAAGGACTTTAGAGCACCCATGCATAGTTCACCGAAGGCTTAAGCCTGGTGCCTGACGTCTTGCCCTGTGTGGGTCCCATGCATGTGCTTAAGATCAAAGCCCTGGCACATCGCATACCTTTGTGTGGATGTAAAAAATAGCCAGAACTGAACTCTGAGAGTCATTTCCCAAAGCCAACTTTATTTAAACAAACCATTCCACCAAGCCCCGACATATTTTGTGTAATCTTTTAGATGACCCAGATTCCCATCTTTTTATTTCCAGAAATCTGCTGTTTTCTCTCCATGGGAGAAAGTGAAGTCACCATCGCAGCAGGCAAAGTGCAAGCATAGCCTTAAGCCGGGTGAGTTCCTCTCCTGGAAGGCAAAAAGCTTCAAGGAGGCAGAGGTAAGAAAGTGCTCTCTGCAATCACTCATTGCGCCTACCATTACACAGGGAGCCCTTCTTGCTGCTGATATAGAAATGGGTGGGGAGAGAAGTGGGGAGAAGGATGGGGGAACGAGGATGTTGCTCTATGATTATCGTGTCCATCTGGATGAATGTGTGATAAGACGTGAGGCTTGCCCATATATTAGGTTTGTGGTACTTGATGCCAAGCCTGAGCTCAGGCCTGACAGCCTAAAAAGCATGTTTGCACAGAGAAAACCTTGAACAGAATTAGGTGGTTCTTTTACATCACACAGTTGCAGCTGCGGGAAAGGCAGTGGTAATGCCACCTTTTCTGTGTTTTTCCTAGTGGTGGGCTCAGCAAGAAGCAGGAAGCCAAGGGTTAATTTCCTGCTTGACTGAAAAGGAGTCAGAAACTTTCCTGCCAAGACAGTGCATCACCACTGTACAAATTTTTGAGTGGAGAAAGTCACCATCTCTCCTGGACCAAAAATGGAGAAATGGACTATAAAGCCTAAACAGCCAGGGAGCATTTGCATGATAGGATGCGTTATGGGATCTTCACATTTTGGGTCTTCACCTGGCGACTAGCATACACGAGAGTAAACAGATCTATTCAATCACTGCAGCATCTCCTAGAAATTGGTGCAGACCCTTCAAAACCATGTAGCTGGCACAGGCTCACACGGTTAGACCCAAGCCCTCAAAGGTGATTCCAATGACTGTAAGACTCCAAAACAGGCTCAGGAGCTGAAGTCTCATGAGCTTTCAAGGAAGAATAGATTATCAACCTGATTGCTGAGGGCATATCAGCACTGAAAGTGGCATGGGGAAACCTAGTGGCTTCCTCACAACCTCTTAGGTACGTAGATCTAGTGAAACCCATGGGAGCCTAATATATGGGGTATTTTGAAACTCTTGTTAGGTGTCCCTCTTCTTTTCTAGGTGAGATCTTCTGAAGTCTGACTGCTTTTTAAATCTGTGGCAATTAGATGCCTGAATATTTTCAGAAATCCAGTCTCCACCTTCCTGAGAAATGGGAATTAAGTATGCTCCCTACAACTTTGGCTACTGCAGTTTAGTCTTCACTAATAATTGTGGAAATCTAAATACTTTACTAAAACTGATTTCAGAGGATCCAAAAAGCCTATTTTGTACCTCAGTTTGATGCTAGCATTCAGCTAATATTGGTGCAATGTCTCCTTTAAAAAGATCATAATTATTTACCGACAGTCACTGAAAAGCCATTTATACTTTATATATGTAGTTGCAAGTCAGCACGTGCTGTGGGTATTTCATAGGGTTAGTCCTACCATCACAAGCTAATAATACGGAAAACAGGGATATGGGTAAATCGCAGAGGACGCTACGCTCAGTATATAGCTAACAGTGATTAAGTAGTCTCTGCTTTCAGAAGAAAGATAAGGGACAAAAAGAATAGGTCCCTCGATAACATCAGGTAATTCTTATATATGGTGCTTCACTGCAAAAGCATAAATCACAATAAGACTCATCTGCAGATCTAAGGGGTGAAATCATAAATCCTGCTTTATAAATGAGACCTGCACATCTGATAGTGTATGTTGTTCCAGATTTACAGCAGCTGTAAATGATGTACTAAGGTTCGCAAACCCATTTTCACTCCCTGGCTGGGGAAAAAGAAGGGAGGGAAGATTTTTTCAAGGGACATGGATGTATTTCAAGATTTGCTCAGAAATGAGAGGCTGTGCGTGCGAGTGAGGAAGCAGTGCTTTGCACAGACTTGTCACGCAGCTTGGCGCAGGGGACTCTGGCCCCCGTCTCCGTGGAGCCGTGCCGCCGTTACGCCTGCTCGTTTGTGGGGTAAATTGGGGGTGATGATCTCTGGGATCAGGAAAGGGCAGCTCCCTCGGGACGGGGTTGTCATCCGCGGGCCACTGTCTCATCTGCGGCCCCTGCACCCCCGCGAGGCCACTCATCGCCGCAAAGTGAAGCGTCTCCTTGCTAGCCCCAGGGAAGAGTCGGGTTTTCGGCTTTGCTGTCTCCTTGCGTCGCTGTAGCCCCCGCCATGACCGCGTTTGGTGGCGCAGATATTTGTGTTTTCTGGTGTCAGCGTGAGGCAAATTATTTCCCTGGTGCTCTCCTGTGGTTTGGCGCTGCTAGATGCAGGGTAGAGGCGGCCTTGGCACCTTCTCCCATATGCAGCGCATCCTTATTCAGAGATGCTCTTCTCCCAGGGTTAATGAGCAGTAACGTATCTGAGTCTGCGCTTCCCTGCAAACTGTGTGAGCTCCTGCCCACTTAACTGAAGTGATACCTAAAATGCGTGATGGACATTTTCATTTTGTGCTCGTTGTTGGGACTGGGGCCTTTGAAACAGCCTGGATTTCTTAAAACCTTACTGAGAGCTACGTTTCGCGTTCATTAGGCTCTAGTCCCACAACACTGACGGCTGCTTTGGATAATAGAGAAACACAGCTCTCCCCACAGAGCCTTTTTCATTGCAAAAAAATCTTCTCACTCCTTCCTTTTTAGCAACTTTACTGTGAACTTCCAGCACATTTTGCAGCTGAGGTTGGTGCAATATAACCGTGCTAACTTCTTCCACCCGTCATGGTATTTCTGCTACACCAAATTTACTTTTCTACATAATCGAGTCCAGCAGCTCTGCTTCTTTCAAAGCAGTTTGGAGCCCCCAGTCGTGATCTCTCTCTGTTTCCAAATGTCATCTATGGAAAGTTCAGCACTTTCTACACAAGCAAATATGTTGTTGTGTTTTCCTGCAAAATGCCTGAGGGATTGAACATAACTGAAATGTCAGTCTGAGGAAGAAGCATCCCCCACAGGGGGAACTGAGCATGTAGAAATGTGCTTTGTTTCTCTGAAGGCACCTGCTCAATCTCTGATGATTCACAGAAAGCTATTTGCTATCTGTTATCTCCCCAGAAATGTTTCTTTTGTGGCTAGTTAAGAAAAAAAAAAAACACTTTCTTTTATTATGGATTTCTTTATTTTTCCAGGTACATGTAAATATAGGGTCCCAACTTTTTAACACAGCTCCTTAAGAAGACTGCATCTGTGCAGTCTCTCTGTCCATCTCTCTGCCTGCCCATGGTAACCTGAATTTCTTGGCCTTATAAACAAACCAGGCAGAAGGATGGAGGCCTCCAAGAGAAACCATTCCCCCAAGTTCCATGCAAAAAAACTCATGGCTTGAGAGAAGGGAAAATTATTAAAGTCTCTTTGGAGGGAAAAACAAGACTGCTTGGTGGCAGCTGGCTGTCAGCACCCGTGTGGCATCAGATCAGCCACGTCACATGCTGACTGGGACCTGCCGAGAAGCAAAAAAGATTCCAAGGGGGCATCTCGGAGGGAGGGGGCTTCACATCTCCTCAGTACTGCTTAGAGCTTCCCTGTTCCCCAAAAGACAACTTCAGAGTCTTCCTCCAGCAAAAAATACCATGCTTCAACTCAGTGAAGGGTAGCTTTTTTCAATTACTATTACGCATTTTATCTTTTCTTTCTTGTTTCTCATTTTATATACCCCTTTTTGGCAATTAGCTCACTACCACAAGATCCTGGGTTTCACCTGTTTCCTCTCCACTGCCTGTGACTTTTACGTTAGCGATGAGGCACTGCTGTTTCTATTGCCTCATTAGCTCCTGCACCTCAGTACAAGCCACAAAAGCCAGGAGGGTCCCAGCTGCTTTCAGGCAAACCATTTCTGCCATAATGTCCACTGCTCCTATGAAGAATTCGTGAGAGCTAATGGTACTCTTTTCAGGCTTTTCCTCCCTGCTGGGGACACCCAGATAGTACTTGAAAACTCTTGCATAAAGGATGCGTTTTTTTAAAGTGAAGAAGGTCTATGATACATTCGCCTCCTTTCTATGCTCTCACGTTTCATTTCAGCATTTCTGCAGTGCGATTCATAGCTAGCCCCCTTTGCCTGAGTCAGCTGAAAACTATTAAAATCGTCAAGCAATTCAGAACCAGTTACTGTTACAAATAAAGCTGCTTTCTGGCTGTCTTCTTAATTAGTTTTGCTGGCACTTGCTGCTAATGGAGGCAGAAAAAAATAGAGTTGAAACCAGTTGTCTTCCACGTTTCCAGAGTTTCAAATCTAAGCGGGCTATTAACTGCTCCATTGCTCCACTTAGACTATTATTCGCATTTATGTCATTTGCCAGTACGGCAGCAGCCGTGCCCGAGGTTTGCCTTTCTGCCTGAGCTCGAGCCGCTCAGCCCTACGCTACACAACGCAACCCTTCGCCCAGTGCTACAACCGGCCTCCGCCTGCTTGCTGCGGCGCCTCCGAAAGGTCCCAATCCTGGTACAAAGCTTAATGTTCTCAAGATAGCATTGCATAAGTTGCTTTTTTCTTAGTCTCCCAACTGCAATGCAGCCCTGTAAGAGCCCAAGGGTGATCTGGCGCAGCTGGAGCATCCAGGCTGGTGGAAGCAATATGCCAAAACGGGTGGCAACAGCAGTAGAGTTGCAGGTTGGTGAACAAGGAGTTGTTTGTATCTCTAGGAAGCTTCTCATGGTTCCTAGGAGCTCAAGGAGAAAGGAGGCATGTCCTGTGACTTAGGAAACACCAGGGGCAAAGCATGGCAATGGGGTGCCACCTGCGATCACTAATGAAATGGGCTGGGGCTGTGCTGTCCCTGTGGGGCTCTGCGTGCGGGGGGTCCCCAGCAGCATGGTCAGCGAGGGAGAAAGCAAGGCACCTTGGCCGTTTGTGTAACCCGTGGTTGCCGGAGGCCCTGGGAACAGTCCTGGCAGTGCGCCCGTGAGCCATGCTGCTTGCTGCGAGTCACGGCTGGGGGCTGTCACAGTTTGAGCTCGGCTGAGGGAGGCTGTGGGCAAAGCCCACAATCTGCCGCTTGTCCCCCTTCCCCGGCATCCCTGCCCCAGGGCCCTGGGGACAGCTCAGGTCAGCAGCTTTCAGGCCTTTTCCATGTGAACGCTACGCCCTTGGTTTAAGGCTTCCTCAGCCACCTGCCTCTCCGTCCGCCCGCACCGGCTTTGCTGGCTGGCATCGCTGTTCCTTGCCCCCGGCCAGCAACAGCAGGCGGGAGGTGGGATGCATCACAGCTCCAGATTATAATCGATCTTCAAAGCGCGCACTTAGCCCTGTTAACCCACTTCAAAGAGAAGTCTCACCTTCCAAACACGCTTCTCCGTAGCCTCTGATAGGTTTTTTACATTGCTGTTTCCCCACAGATTAGTTCCACCGCCTCATAGACGTGCGGAGTATCTAAACCCTCCTGGATCTCTAGGGTGTCCCAATCTCCAGATATCTGCAACCTGGGACACAGCCCGACCTGTTGGCTCAGCTCCCGTACCCTGCTTTGATGAATATGTTCAGCCTTTCCCTGTTGAACTGGATACAGTGATTCTTCCTGATGATATTAGCGGGCCCGTATGGGAGAGGCCGACCTGACAGCTGTCGGCACTGCGGCCGGGCTGGAAGAAACAAAGCCCTCTTCTGTCTCGGGGGCCACCCGGCTGTCAGTCGTCTTCCTCTCCCCCTGCTTCTTAAATTAAAACAATACTCCATTTTAAATGTGCAAAACACTCCTTTTTTCTCCCCTTTTTATTTCCCCCGCAGTTGAGCGTCTGGAAACTTAAAACAGACTCTCGCAGTAAATAAAAAGAAGCAGCTTGATTAATTTTATGGCAGCAAAAGTGGGTTAATCACTAAAACCGCTTCTTATGCTGTCATGGTTCAGATAAATGGATTTAGCCCAGCGAGCAGCCACAGGGCATGCATTAGCGGTTCCTTGCGCAGCAAAGGCGGCGAGCAGGCTCGCAGGACAACCCCTTCAAGGCACCAGCCTGCTGCCTGCAAAGCTGGTGGCAGACTTCCCACTGACTTCAGCGGAGCAGAGATTGTGCTGTAAATAAATATAGCTGGTTCCAAAGGGTACAGCAGACAGATCAAACGTGAGTGAGCTTTTCTTGTACTTCCTAAGATGTTTTCCTCTATTTCTTTCCTCCATGCTTCTCTACAGCATTTAAGTTTCATTGAAGCAAAAATGATTTTAGAATTGCATTTACCTAAAGCCTCTGACCATATGCAGCCATATTCCCACATACAAAACTTGCATATTCTCAGCACCTATGGACAATAAAGCTCTTTGTACTTCAGTTTTGGTATGTGTAGCATCTGGGTGCAGGGGTACCTGCTCTGGTTCCACCCGTGCTAGCCCAAGATCCAAAGCACCAGCGATCAGTTGGCCGCTTGGATCCCAAAGCCACAGAGCTGTGTTCATTCAGTGCAGGACTGTTCAGACGTGGTTTTGGTTCTTCTGGACCCTGATCTGACATGTCTATATTGAGAAGCACTGGGTGGGCTGACTTAGCGGCTCAGGCTCTTTGCTTTAGGCTCTGCTACTGTTCAAAATGTAACTACAGATCTCCACGTTCGAAAGAAAAGCTCCTCTTCCTTTTCCCTGTTGATATCCTCAGCAACCCCCCGGGTTTGTCAGGCAAAGAACAAAAATGTGCTCAGCATTCCTGCTCCTCTCAGTTCCCACTGGAAAACTTCTTGTGTTGGATGCAGTACCATAATTTTGTTAGTCTCGATGCAAGGCTTTGACTGTGTGATCAGGCATAGTCAAGCTTTGTTTATACGACTTCTGTTAGAGCAGCAGAAAGGGATGGCGGCCCTGGGGAATCTGAATGAGTGAAGGAGGGAAATGGGTGTCACTTCCCAGGCAGCAGTGACACGTGCAAGAAGGTACAGTGCCATCACTGGAGTCAGGTGTTTGGCTAAGACTTCGGGGGGAAAAGCTTTAAAATACAGAACATGATGAACTTCTTTGATGGCCAGCCTGATGTTGGTAGTAGGTAAAGCTGCTGTACCAAGATCCCTATTCAGAAGTATAACATTCTGTTAACATATTGCTAAGAGCCCTTCGAAGGCTGTTTTAAGCTGTATTGAGTGGTTAGAAGACATAAGATATTTTTCCATTTTTTTGAGTGAATAACAGTAGCAGCTCCTCCACAGCAAACACTTATGTACAGATATAAGAATTGATTTCTGACATTCCCACGTGCAAGAGGTTTTCATGCCTGCAAAGCAGAGTCACAGTTCATGTCCTTATGTAAATCACATAGCAGCAGCTCATATCATTTTGATACTTACTGGTTTCAGTAGTGGTTTCTATTGTGTTATGTTATTTATCCGTTTCTATGTTACACTCTCACATGAAAACTATTAAGAGGCAAAAAGTTATTAAGCTGTGATTCTCGTCTCATGTCAATTCACCGCTGTGTCAGCCACTGCCAGTCCCCTTTCCCATACCACGCTGCTCTCTTTGGAGGTTTTCCAACTCTACTTCTGCTTAACCCTGGAGATCTTGCAAACTCTGGACTGACTGCTGTTACACAAGCCACACCATCTTCCCCTTCTTCCCAGAAAGCGATAAACAAAAATCTTTCCTTTTAACTAACGGTAGAAAACAAGTGATTTGGGGTGTGTGTGTGAGAGAGAGAGAGAAAGAGAGAGAGAAGCCATTTGGTGTGGTTTTTCACGTCAGCAGAAGAGTTCGTGCTGGCTGCGGCGGCGGCTCCCGAGCCTCGCTCGCCCTTCCCTCGGCTGGTGCTCTGCCTGCAGGCCCCGCGCTGCCGTAGCGGCGCGGAGCAGAGAGGTGCTGCCCATGCACGCCATCAGAGCAGCTCCCCAGGCTGGTGGGGACTGACAGATGGCAGGTCTGAAATATTTCCGAAAGAGGAAAAACCAAGAGTGCCCTAACCCGCTGCAAGTCCCTTGTTATGGCTCCGTCGGTAAAGCAACATGCTTGGAAGAAATGGGGAAAGCAAAGGAAGCAAAGAGGGAGTTAGCCTCAAAGCAGAGACCTTGATGCAGATTTTTGTGTAATCAGTTTCCTTTTTATTCCTAAATTGCTCAGCTGTTGCCCATTTTATGAGGGGAGCAGATCCAAGTAAATACAAAGCAGAAAAGCCTTGGGAATTTTCCTAAGAATTGTTGTTTCTTTTTCAGCCGTGTCATTTGAGTTTCTTATTTCTTCATTTATCGTTTGCTTGAAATGTGGCAGCATATCCTAGCAGTTGGCACAAAAAATGGGGACAGCCTTTTTTCTGTGCTTGAATTTGCCACTGTGTAATTGCAAGAACTGTGAGGACACCATGAGATGCCTCAGGTGCAAGATGGAAAGAGTGAGAGCGGGATTCTCACATAGGCAGTCCTGGGAAAACAGCGTATTGTCAATCGCTTTTAAAAACGCATATGTAAGAAACAAAGCTACACGCTCCAGGGCAGGTATAACATATAACAAACCTGATGCCTTTCCACCTTGCCCCAATCTTTCATGTAAAATGGAGCGGGAGATTCCACTGAGAAGCTGGGATTGCCATTCCTGCTCGAACCAGCTCTTCTTCCACACACTTATCCTCCTTTGCTCTCTAACTGTCACTCACACTGTTGCTTTCAATACCCAGACAGCGACAGTACCTGAGCTTAGCTATTTTCCTGTAACATCCTCAATGCCCAACAACACAGTCCACCCTGGATTCATCTAGGAATGCATCCCTTGCCAGAGCGTATTTTTAGAGAGAAGACAACACAGTCCAGCTGTGGAATCACGTAGGCAACACACACATCCAGGGCAAGTATCCAGCAAGCAACTATTGCTCAAATCAATACTGTCTTTAATTAAGGCAGCAGATCCCGAGCTCTTTAGAGAGTTTCTGGCCCCAGTTCTTCACTGTCTCCTACTTTTGGGCAAGCAAATCCGTGCAGCTAAGCGTATTGCAAGATCCTTGTTCCATCCTGGTAATGCAATTAAAGCAGTTGTAATTCTGCTCACAGCTGTGCAAGCCAAGTACAAACTGCTCCACGAGGAGCAAAATGTGTGTGTTGGAGGGGATGGCTGAGCTTTGAAATCCTCCGATCCAGTTTTGATCCTGCCTGCTAGCCACTTGCATGTGATGTTCCTGATCTATAGGCTCTCGAGGCTATATGGGCACCTGGGGACCGTGCATGAGTGTCATGCAGCCCTCGTGTGAGCTTTTAGCAATGACCCCACGGCAGAGAGGTGAGAGTCCAATTAGCATCTATTTGAGCGGCTAGGCTCTGCTACAGTAGTAATAGCATTGCTGCTATTAATTAGCAGTTGCTGTCGCTGCTTCATGGCAAGGATCCTTATCGTGTCTACGCTGCTGCTGTTTTCATCGTCTCCTCCATGCTCTTGCTTCTCAGTGTTTTTTATCCATTTCACCCCTTTCATTGCCAGGGCATAACTATATTGAAAAGATTATAAAGCTCAGAGCAAATCCCTTCCCCTCCTCAAGGCTCCCTCGGTGCTGACCTTCCCAGCTCTTTCTGTAAGGCAGCCCCAGCCTCATGTTAACCCCTAAACTGCCAGGATCTCCGCACTGCCGACAAAGGAAGTGCTTCAAAGGGTCCATTTCCATCCAGAGTGGTTTCCATTGCAGTATCTCTCAAACAGTATGGATTGGACATGGAGCTATCATAGCCCCTCCCCCCCCCCCCAAAAAAAAGGTTGTTACCAGATTTCTGAAGGAACAAATATCAAAATATCACTCCTTTCTAGCCCTGCGAGATCCAGAGATGTTGCACCTCTTTTGGAATAGTTTTATGCCATAGAGAAAAGATATTTTGGCTTCTCTTTCTCATTCGCTAATGATATTAAATAGCATTCTCTCTCTTCTCAGGGTACATGCAAATTCATAGCTCACTGCAAATCAAGAGCACTTCCACTAATCTCAGTGAAGATTGACTCAGGGAAGGGTAGGATTTTGGCCTGGTAATTAAAGCATGAAAAATAGTTATGGTTATAAGGCTTCAAAATATCTCACTAATATTTTTACAGTGATCTCTCTGCAAATGTGATTACACAGCAAAGGGAACTTGCTTAATAATTAACTAAAAGCATGATCCCTTTGCTTACAGAGACACAAAAGCTTTGTTGATATCCCAAAGAAATAACCTGAAGTCACTGTTACATTCACTACTTCGTTACGCACTGATATTTGTGCATGCTCTGTTTCAGTGCATTTTTATCAGACTCCTCATTGCCAGTGTTTCGATGTTGTCTTCTGATAATTAGCAGTATGAAACACCAGACTGTTCAATTTTTAGCCAGATTTCCTTTTGGAAACAGGCTTATGCAACATCGTCATCCATGTCCTTCTCCTCCCAGTCCCATCACTTTCAGATGCATCACCCAACTTTAAACAGATTGGCAGGGGGAGGGAAATGGAGATCTGAAATGAGTTTCCACAGATTTCATGAAATGGGTGGAGAGGATGAATGCAATTAAGCACCTTAGGCTGCTGCACTGGCTGGAGGGAAGGATGTGATGAAGGTGACCCTTCCTAAACCTGAGAGTCCCTGCTGGACCTTCGTCTGGAGACACTGATCTGCTGGGGATGAGTTTTCATTGCCCAAGCTTTAACATCTCTGTGCACAGCTTTCTTTCTACCCTAACTTCAGTAGTTGAGAAGACATCTCTGTATGATCTCTATTATTTCCACAGGTCACCGATGTGACTGTGGGTGAGTGAGTCTGTTCCTCTAGGTCTCAGGTCCCCTGCTCCCCTCTCCCTTGCCAACAGTGGTAACAGCCTCCCTTTTCTACTGCAGAGGTGCTGGGAGCGTAAACACAGTGAGCACTGTGAGCTGCCCGCTTATACCACCCTTCTTTCCTCTAATCCCAAATATCTGTGTATGCTTACAGCAGATGTGTCCACATACTCTTTCACCAGAAGTCCCTTTTTATGAGGAAAAGTGTCTAAGCAGTGCCTGAACGAGCACGCACATCCCTGTAGAGACTATGTTGTCCAGGCAGTTATGTGCATATGCAAAATGGGCCTTTTGGGACCCATTCTTTACAGAGCAAGTACATTTTTTGTGATGCTCATACATGCCAGCACTTGACACTTCTCTCCCCTCTATGCATTACTTATCTCTGCTTGGTAACCCACCGTCGCTTTGACATCTGGCAGTGCAATCAAAGCAGCATCTCACTTACCGAGGCCGCGAGGCAAGCAAATCTGTTTCCTCACAGCTTTGTCACCTCATCCATCCTGTTTCACAGCAGAAAGTTCATAATCCCCTCCGTTACAGGGCTTTTCTATAACTAAGGATATGGTTCCACCTTAGGTTTTCTCCTGAAGAAAGTCAGTGTAAGAGGTTTACCTGAGTTCAAGTCCCACTTATGGGTGCTCCCACCCCTGAGTGTCTTAACTTTTTCTGTGGTCATGCCATCAAACTTCTTTGAAGTAGATTTGCTACAGGAGAAGCTGTAACAGCATGCCACACAGAGATTCAAGGACTCTTCCCAGACATGTGCCTCTTTCTGTATGTTATGAAATATTAACGAAGGCAGTGAAAAGTGGACTTTCAAAGTAATCGCAAAAAAAAGTAAATGCGATGCATCGCTTTGTGTTTCTATAGAGAGAAGAAGGGCTGATCCAGCTAAATCGGGGTTTATTTCTATGCTACCTGCTCTATAGTAAAGTATCCTTCTTTCCAGACTAGAGTGTGCATTTATGAAGCAGGGAGGGATAGAAGAGGACCTAACAGAGATGTATTTCACCCCCTCCCACCGTGCCTGGTAATACCTGACCTGTTAGGTGATGCTGTCGTGAGATGTAGCTGAACACCTGGCTCCATCTGCCAGCACAGCTGCATCTGGCCTTGTCCCTGGCAGTCACCCTGGTCAGTGCCCCCAGGCAAGCAAGTCACCCATAGCAGGGGAATGCAATGCTTTCAGTGGGAGAAGGGGGCAGCTTACAAAACAGTTATGTATCAGATACGTGACTTGTTGGGATCTGCTGTCACTTTTAGTGAATATGAAATACTCGCACTTCTTTACTTTGGCAATTGCTGGTCTATCACACTGTGTGAAAAAATGTGGAATTATCATATCAAAAAACCCCAAAGCTAAAGAAAATTTAAATTCCCTCCTTTAGCAATATTCCTTGAATTCTGACTGATTTTAATTCCTTCCTCTTCCTCACTCATGTCATGTCCTATTTCAGTCCATGTGATATCGAGCAGCAGGGTATTCCCACTGTGCAAAGGGTAGGACCAGGCTCTTACATTTGCTGTATAGCTGTCAGTGGTGGGTGGCTCTGTGTTTTTCTTGCCTTTCATACTATATGCTGCTCCTGCTTTGTATCTCTTTTTTCACCCTTTGTTCCTAAATGCAAACTAGCTACCTTTAACCCTCCAGTCACTCCTCCTTCACCTACAAAGCAGGCACCAAGGCTGCCCTGAGGTCTGTCTGCAGCATCCAACGAAAAATCAATCCCAGCCATATTGTATCAGTTTCAACATTTTGTAAGAGAGCTGGCACAGTTTAAATCTCTCAGCTCTGTATGTCTTGAATTTGATTTGCCTTTCTCTTATTTAGGTACAAATGCAGAATAATCCTCCTAACTTTGAGGGTGTTTAATCCAAATTTCTGTCTGTCTAGAGAACAAAAATAAATGCTTTGCTCTTAATTCACATACGTTTTCTGAAGGAGAGGGAAGATGTGACTGCTTGCTTTTGGAGGCCAAATTTTTTCCTTCTAACAAGCACCAGCTAACTTTACCCCAGTCTCACATTCTTCAAGGGAACCACAATGGAGCAAAGGCTTAATCTTCCCATTCACGTCAGTAAAAAAGATTCCCATTGATTTAAATTACAGCATGAGCAATCTTAAAATATGAGTCAGAATTGCACAATCCAGCTTTCGCTGGGTCAGGCTTAGAGGGTCTCTTTTTAACCACAGGCCAGTACATACTCACCCAAGTTCCTTGCATGCATAAATATTGATTTACAAAATGAGGCCTCAAACCCTGACTCATTCCCTTTTTAACTAAACTCCTGCTGAAATATTGTAAATATCACCCAAGGAATTAGAGATTTGTTCCTTCGCCCCCTATAACACCATCACTTTTTTCCTTCCCTTCCACTAAGTCTTCTGTTCTGCAAGCCCCCACACTTTGCCTTGTGCCGTTACAGAAACAGCAGAAGCAATAAACTTTCATTTCCCTCTACAAACATTATGAAACTGCTTAATTATTAAAATGTCTGTTTTTTCACTGGAGGGAAAAAGTCAGGCCCTGCATGTTCTAATTGTTTGTTTTCTTCTCAGTTTCCTTGGCATGGGGCTCTTTTTTTTTGTTTTTTGAGCTAAAACAAACATTTCTCCAAACTCAGCATTCACAAAGTTTCTGGTAAATTAAACTAGTTCAAACTCACGAACTTGAATGTTTCAATGGAGACGTGAAGAGGGAACATGATCTCATATTATGGTAACGTGTTCATAGGACGTGTCATTCAAAACTCTAAAGGAAGGATGCCAATTGTGTCATTTAAATCCAAAGAGTTAAGGTTAAAAACCTGCTACAATCTGTAGCCAAGCTATAAGCAGTGGGTGGCAGAAAGCATTTTCTAATCAAAGCTGAGTCAATACTGTAACAGCCTGTGGTTTGTGAGGTCTCTGTGGTCATCAGATGCTAGCGCAGGGCTCTCTGAGCAGGGTCTGCCCATGCAGGGGGGCTACACACGCAGGGCTACTTGCCAGCACATCCCCACAAGATATATCAATATTGAACCCTATCGATAGGCCTGGAATTGGACAGGCATCGATGCCACTCAGCTTTGAGAGTGATCGCTGTCGCTGCCCTTTGATGGCTCCCAAGTGCAAAACTGGCCCCAGAGCAAAAGGCGCAGCTGGCTGTCGCAAGCGAGAGGTATCGATGGCTATCAGCAGGGATGGATCTCCACAGGTACTGATAACTATTGGCACCTAGTGCGATGGATCCCTCTAAGCAGGTATGGAAATCCACCGGGCTCGCAGCCTCTCAAGATCGAGAGGGATCACTGCGTAGTGAGAGGGATCGATAGCTATGGATGTGGTGTCCTAGCGATAGGTAGGGACATGGATACTCGTCAAGGCCCGCTGGCATGAAAAACGGTCAGTGTCGATAGTCGGCATCACCTACTGAGAGCAGCATCGGCCCCAGAGCCAAAGCTATGCATGCCTGCGGAGAAGGAGCAGTTTGGGGACCTATCGATAGGGTTCGAATCCTACCGATAGGCCTGGAATTGGACAGGCATATCTGAAGTCACCATGTAGGCGATCTGAGCATGATTCATGGCTCCAATCCAAATGTCAACCAGCCTGAGAGGAGTTCAAGACACACAGAAATTCAGGACAAGTGGCTGAAGTCTTTTTGCTGTCTGGAAAAAGCCGGCTTTGTGAAATGTGTCCAGTGAAACCTGGACATAAGGTAGCTCTAGCTGTAGAAAACTTCATGGGCATAAATCTATCCTCTGCATTTCTCTCAGTGACAGCTGGTAGGTCACTATAATTATTCTGAATTTGGATGCTGAGAGGTAGTAAGCACTTGTCAGTTTGAAGGGGGAGAGAAAATTGTTTGCAAACAGCTTGTAGCTTAATGTCTCCTAAGAGTGCCTGCCCTTTCTCACTTATAAGGACTATGCACTGGGAGATCAGGCAGAGGATTAATGAAGTGGATACTCATCTCCTCATCTACTTGAGGTTTTGATAAAACTGAGTCAATAAATCCAATTAGCCAGCAGGATGTCCAGGCAGGATTAAGTCTGGATTGCAGATAGGTTGGTAAAGAAACAGAGGGTGCACCTCTCCTCTCTCAGGAGCTCTCTTCATGCATGCTGGGTGTGGTGTGACCACACAGCTATTCCAAGTGTCAGGTTCTCCCTGGTAAATGGGATGAGATGGGTTCCTCTCTAAGTTACTAGGAAAAAGAGAATTTTGCTCTCTGTTTGCAGTTGTGGTTGCTGTGCTGTCAGAATTACTGATGCTTTCCCTATTATAGAATTATTCATTTGTACTCTAACCTGGAATGTTTGTAAGATTGGAGAATTCTAAACTAGAGAGAGTCACACTGCAAGGAGTCATACAGTTTCTCAAATTTTTGCATGAGAGCTAAATCCAGTTCAGTCAGTTATTAAGTAACACCCAAAAGATGCTAAAAAAGCCCAGAAGAATCCAGATCTAAAGCTGGGGAGACAGGAGAGTTGTCTTGATCCTAGCTAACAGAAGTAGAGCAAATCATAGTAGGTGGACCGCTCAGGTTACAGCAATGCAAACACTTCAACCCAGGGAAGTGTTGTGGATGGTTACAATCAGAGTGGGAAGTGTGCAGAGTTGCACTTCTGAATATGCCTCTCTTGAAACTATTCTGTGTGAGTCATTTCCTTGAGGATGGCACTGCAGTAGCTAATGTGACTCTGACACTCGAAGTCAGACGGTTGCATTCAGAGTAGGCACTGCTGTGTCAGGAGCAGTTCTCAGGGTGACAGTTTGCAGAGGGACCTACTGTAACCAGGGCTTTCTCCAAATGCTGGGAAAGTTCAATTATACGAAGTATATACGAAAGGGTGGGGTGCTGATCTCTGTGAGAGGAGATGGCTCTCTTTCCTTCAAAATTTTTCTTGACAATGTCCAGAGCCCTCAGACAGACAGATTTGGGGCTTTCTACCTAGGTTTTATTCTGCTCCTACTCGTAGTTACGAAAAGTCCTTTAAGCAGGTAACTTTACCTGCTCTCAGCTGTGTAGACCTGCAGTGCAAGCAAAGTACTGTAACAAGGAGCAGTGGGGATACCGTAGGGAAGGTTTTGTTCATTTTTGTGTTTGTTAATGAGATATTTAGCTAATTTCCGTCACTTGTATAATGGTGTTTAGACAGAATATGTTGATGTTTTGTTCTCTTAAACCCAGAGGTCATTTTTAGGATCTCCTAGTACTCTATTTTAGTGCTTTACCAATGGTTGAATGAACTCTCCAATAATGAGTCCTAGTGTAATGTCCAAAATCAGAAGAATCCCCTCCAAACAATGTGCCATCCATCAAATGGAGGTAGTTTCCATGAAAACTGGAATGGTACAGAATTGTAAAGAACCAATTGAAAGGGAGCTGGAGTTCCTGCTTGGGCAGGAAAAGAAGCTTCACGGGTTAGTGCTAGGCTTTAGCAAACAGAGGATTGAAACATGGCTCTCTCTACCCTGATGTCTTTCCATAACAGTCCCTCGAGGAAAGTACAGTTTATGAAGCATTGAGCCTGCAAATTAAATGAGATATGTTGTGTGTCTGTGCATCCAAGAATGGGGTCACTGCTTACATAAAATGTGTGATGCCGTAGGCTGCTCTTAGAGAAATGTGACACTCCTGGACCAAAATGGTTCAGTGTTTCTGTTTTCCAAGTCTTGCTACTGTGTGGAGATTAAAGGATGAGAGAAGAGAGATGTGGGATACATTGTTTACTGTGCACTGCCGACAAGCACTTTGTAGTTGCTCACATGAAAAACAATTTTCTTGAATAAAGAGAGATTAGAGGCTGCAGAAGATAACACTTCCTGGACAAAGATGTCGTGGCAAAAGACTTCCTCATCATCCTGGGGGGCAGAAGGGCCCTGGGAAAAAGGCAAGTGGAAATGAGTTCAGAGTGCCTGTCCCATGGCCCCTTGCAGGGAACCTGATCACACTTGGCTCTTGTGGCTGAAAAATGACAAGGGACAGGCTGCTTCCAGCTGCCCTTTCTCCTTCTCTGCCCTCAGGGCATCCTCTCCTACTGACAGCGAAGATTTTCTCCTAAGAGCTATCAGGCAGAAATCTCTACGGTCTGCTCCAACTTTCTTAACCATAATTAATCGAGTCCCTCAGTGCATGTGTGCATGGGCTGCTGGCAGCGCGGTGATGGAATGAAACACAACTGGCAGGACTGACAGAGCTAAGTCCATACTAGTGTAAAACAGCTGAAATGCTGCTCTCTTGAGCTCATATGGGCTAGTGGATGCTGGTGGCTGGAGGGCAGCCTTGGGGCATTAAAAGGTGCTTAGAATGGTGGAACATTTTAAATCACAGTAAGACATCTCCCCCTGAACAGAAGATCTTAGCTGGGCAGAGGAGATGGAAAGGGAATTCAGGACATATTTTGAAACCATTCTTGTCCATGAGTACTCAACAATAGCCAGGTAATCGTATTTTTTATAATGGTCCCCCACCATGTTCTTACTTTTTCCCCTACTGTTTGGAGTTGTCTCTCATCGTCTTGTGTCTAACAGTGGACTGACTATAAGGTCTTCAGGGCTCTGAGCACATCAAGCTATTGTATAAAGCTACTTTAAACAAGTATTAATTGAAAACCAGCGTGAAGAACAACTGAGGCCAGTCAGTTCTTCAGAAAAAGTCTCTTTACCTGAACAAGTCTAAACAGACCACCTTTCTCCTCTGACTGTTTAGAGATTCTGAATTTGCCTTCTTTGGGGAGATGGAGAGTAAATTCCAGTTTAAGTAACTGAACAGCACAAGCAGTCTTAGTGACCTTTTGGGAAAGACTTTGAATTGAAACTGGGTCTATGTGTTGTTTATCTAGAACTGATTGTGCCAGCACAAATGTATGTTTTTTTCTCTGCTGCTTTTCAAAGGATCTCTTTTAATTATCATAGTATGAGATAGCATTTTGATAGCATCTAACAGCAGAACAATCCTTACGGTCACCTCTGAGTACAAGATTCAACAAGGAGGGGAAATTTGAAGTTTTGCCTTGTTTGCTTTAGATGCTAGAGCTTTTATTCTTTTTACATGTGATCCAAAGCCCACTGAAGTCCAAAAGAAAGTTTCCGTTTCTTTTAGGCATTGGTTCAATACCTTTGCCAATAACCATTTAGTCACAGTCTGACTACTAGCACATGTAATCAAAACAAGCCTTGCGACTGGGTGCTAAATAGTATTTGTGGACAGCAGGGGCTCAGCACAGACTCTCAAGCTGGAGAAACAGGCTGTCTAGGTCACTCCTGAGGTACTTTGGCAGGGTAAAGAAGGTGGCGAGATTGCTCAGCTGCTGTTGTTAGCCTGACATGACAGATTGACTCTAAAAATGACCTGAATGCAGCAAACTTTCCCCTAACAAACCCATTCTAATACTCCTTGCCGGGATCTAGAACAACCTGGGAATGCAATTTGCTAGAGCTGAGGCACGTAGTCTCTGAAAAATAGAGCTTTTTGGTCCATTTCAGTCAGGTTTTGTTGCAGCTGTTTAACTGGACGAACACCTACAGAGACACACTCGCTTGCTCTATTTACTTTTTTTCCTCCTTTTTCCTGTGTATTAACTTACTCCCTGCAATCCCAGTGGAACAGAAATCAAGAAACCTCTCATTAAAATTCAGAGCTATTAATTTTGCAATCCTCTGTGCAATAAGCAGCTTTATTTCATATTACACATTGCCTGCATTTTGCACCATAGACCATTTTGCAGAATAAAGCAAGAAATAAAGCAGCTAATAGTAGAGGCAAAGAACAAACAAAGGACCAGGCTGAGTCTTTTATGCATTAGGGTTTTTTGGTAGGAGGTAGGCCAGAACTGTGTTGTTCATGCGGCTGTTATTGTCAGAGCTGGTTTTTAGGCTCAGAGCTTTTATTAATCCTTTTCCCTACACTAATAATATTAAACATACAATTGAGGACTTGAGTTTTGTGTAAAATGACTAGTTAGCCACTGATCACCTCCTTAGAAATGATTCGTAATGCTTAGCAAACACGCGTGTTAGAAATGAAACAAGATTCAGATGGCTTTGATCTTCATAGCAATCAGTTAATTTGGGAGAGATTAGGAGAGAAAGAGAACTTGCTGGCTAATCAAACATCTGTTTTGCAAGGAAGAGAAAAGACAGAAAAGAAATCATATGTCTAATTTTCTCCCAACTATCTTGCTGTTCCTTGTGCAAGTGAGTAAAGGGAAATACAACGTTCTGGCAAAGTTTTTCTCACTGCTACAGACTTCTTATATTACCATGGACAGCTTTGGAACATGGACAGGTCTGTTGATCTTTTTTTCTTTTTCCTGGGCTGCAGTTTGTGTCTGTCTGTACACATGTTCTCATGCAAACTGTTCATTCTAGTTGCTCCTGGGCCTGTTAGTGCATGAAGCAAAAATAGCTAAGTGAAAGGTTGGCAAGTGTATTTAGTAATAGTCTTCCTGGCCATGTCCCATAACTCTTCCATTGAAGAGTGCAGAAAATCAGAATATCAAAGTGATTTGTAAACTAACACCAGCTCTTAGGGGTTACAATGCTGTTCCCCTAAGCATATGCATAATATCATCCAGTTTTGAAAAGAGATGGTGAAGTTTCCCATTCCTGTGTGAGCGTGGAAAAGGTCTGCTGATACCTGTGCTGCTTTGCATGCAGCTTAAGGCTCCAGGCTTTCCCTTCCCTGCGAACCTTCTAGGGCTGTTACACACCATGAAGGCCCATAGACCAAATGGTGCTCCGCACACAGTGATCCCAGCTGTGTGCGCTATCTTTTTAATGTTTACTGGTGGCTGCTTGGAGTCTAGTGGAGATTGAACAGCAATGCAGGGAATTCATAATGCGGTGTTGTTCCTGCTATACACACTGCCTCCTCAAATCCTTCAGTGTTGTTCTAGGCTAAAGGATCATATGCACTAGAGTGAGTATTTTGGGGGGGCACATTTTCTTGTTCTGTGGCTGATGCCTGTTTTTGGAGCCTAAGGGCTCTATCAGTCATTTCAGTTATTCATTAAGACACACAAATTGTTATCTGAATAGGCTCAGCATCTCCCTGGTGATGACCTCACAGCAAATGACAGCAAAATCTGCTTTGATAGGTAGCATGATGTCTCCCTGTGACTATACAAACTACCTTGAATGAATTTTATCAGTTGTTTTATTCTGGCTGATAAGCTTAAATCATTCTTCTGTTCTGTTAACTTTGTATGAAGAAACCATGTGACAAAAGTAGATATGAGTAGCTTTACTTATTAAACCTTGATTCCATTTTTGGGCTGAGGTCACCATGACTCATTCACACCTGGTTCCTAGATATCATCGGTTGTCTATAAAGCTGCTCTCTGAAAACCACTTGGATATCTGTTGCTCTTGATATGGCTGCTCTCAACTTTGTTTTTAGCACTAAATTATCTATGGCAAGCTAACCAATAAGGTAATTATCAGAATATATAATAAGTTTTCCTTCGTCTTTATGGATAATGTGGACTGCTCCTCCACAGACAGCTTCCAGCTTTTTGATTAAATCTCCAGGTTGTTGGCTCCCATGTGATTTTCCAGAGGTAACATATGAGATCAGTCACTGTTATCAACTCCAGATTAGCAGAGAGATTACTTCTGATGAAGGCAAACAGTTCTTAGCATTTAACATTTTCTATTTCAGAACATGGATTATCAGTCTCACAATCTTCTGAACTGTTATTCTCTTGTGATTTCTGATATACAAATGCTAACTCCTGTGATAATGGGCTATTGCAGGCCCAGTCTGACAATAGTAAGATTCCTGCCTCGCATATTCTTTGTCACAGCATTTCACGCTTGTTCATCTGCACGTTATGTTTTATCCTTATCATATGCCACGGGCTTTTTCAAACCTTTACTTTTTTTGGGGGGGGGAGGGGGTCTTTTTAACTGGGTGGTATCTTTAATTGGAGAAAAACAAGTTTCTATTTTAAATTTGATTAATGTTTCATGAGAAGACTTGAAGACGATGTAACACCCTCTTCAGGATACTGTGATACAAACAATACCTTCTCTAAAACAAAACTGTTTTCTGTAAACCAACATACATTCTCCTTCATAGGATGCTGAAAGGCTTGAAGTTTGTCTCAGGGGTTTCGCAGGAGTTTCTCCTCAGGCAGGGTTATTCAATGGATATAAAGAATCCAAAAGTGTTATTCTTTTACTATGGTCATGCTTTATCATTTCCAGTGTTACTGAACTTGCAGATTTTACTTTTCACTATTCAGAACTGGAATATGATTGCAGTTTTAGGCAGCTCTGAGAGACTAGCCCACAAATTTGTCTGGAAGTGGCATTAGATTGCAACTGGGTTTTCTGATGCTTAATCAGTTGTTCATGTCTTCCATGCTTATTTTGAAAAGAATTCACAGCCTCTTTCTTTACAGCTTAGTTTGGCAGATGGGATGCTTATGCTTCAAATCAGCTGTAGAAAACTGTATGTAATGTAAACTTCATCAGACATCACCAGCATCATATGCTGGAGTAGTAGTAGACCTATAAATGAACCTGATGTTGTGGCATCCAGATTTCATTACAGCAACAATCCTGAAAAGCTATTTACCTGGAAAGCTATTGCTTAAATAAAGAGAGACTAGTAATCCATGTAAACAAACCTAGCTGTCTCAAATCAAGCTTACTGCTTAAACAGGAATGAGTATCTTTGGATTGCACCACATTATCTAGACATCTATCTGAGAGAGGATCTCTTCAAAACTTAACTCATGTGCGAGTATGTGGCACGCACAAGTCTACCCAGCCACATTCAGAGCTGCAAGACATCTACTCTGAGATCTGCATAGTCTGAAGAATATCTCAGTAATGTTTTTTAAGTGCAGTAAGATCGTTAAGATCGTTAACTGAATGCTATGATAGAAACACAGACTGTTCAGTGACCACACATATTCTGCTTTTTCCCAAGAAGAGAACTAGTGTGGGATCAGACTTCTCCCCTTCTACACACAGACACATACCACATTGTCTAAAGCAGACATATTTCACCTGGTTAGACAGAGCGTTGGTTTATAGAAAACAGCTTTGGTTTACTGTGGCTGCTCTCTGTTTTACAGACTCCTTATAAGACTTGAATCAGCTCCCACACAGAAGGTGTCATTTTTCTCCAGTTAAAAATACTGCCCGAGAAAAAGTGCTGGGAGTCGCAGCTTCGAATGATCCCATCTTCTCATGATGACTTCTTCTTAAGTTTTGGTATTTTAGGTAAGGTATTCTGATTGTGAAGAAATGAGATCTGACTTCGAGGGAGGAAAAATACGTAGTTAGGTAGAATTTATTTTTAAATTAGAAACTCCACAGGTCAGGACTGAGAGTTTCCAGCTTTCCAAATAACACTGAGCAAACTGGCACTCTGTAGGGAAACATAAAGAAAAAGTTGGACTTTAAGTGGCAACAGAATACGATTCCTGCATTAATAGGTGTATTTTTCACTACTAGTATCAGCGTGAGTTCATGTCTTCCCTTTTTCTAGACAGTACAGATGTGGATCTGCAACAAAGGTGAGCTTTGCTTATGGCACTGAATGAGGCAAGTCTTAAACTATTTGGGTTTCCATTAACTCAATATACTGCAGGTAGATCTCACTTTAACATTCAACTTGCACTTCCCCTTCATTTAATCCAGTTATTTCTATTGATAATTCTGCACCAGAGCTATGCATTGTCTTGTTCCAGGTATGTCCCTGTGTATCATTCTATCTATGGAATATCTAAATATCTGAATACTATCTAATTGGAATATTTAATAATAATCCTTTTCATGGTAAATCCACAAAAGATAAATCCTTTGCATGTTCTGCCTCCCAGACATGCCAGCAAGAGCCAGGATCAAGTCTACCTCTGGGCCAAGATTACAAGCATTTGAAAGCTTCCTTCCACAACACAAAACAGAGTCCAAAGACCCAAGGCATATAGTCTCTGTTCACTGTCTCTCTCTTGCCTGAATAGTTTGTGTTCTGTTTTACACCTTTCACAGGCACTAACGAGATGGGAAAATGTATCCTTATGTGCAGTAGCTTTTGGAAGGTCATGGTGTTTGTGAAATACTTGCACCATGGAGCAGTGCTCAGTGACTACTTGGGCCGACTGGCTTAGTGACACAGCCCCAGTTTCTGCCTGCTGTCAAATATCATTACCTTTGTAGTACGGACATCAGGAAGGATAAATGTTATGGAGGCTAGATAGTTATGATCAAATCTGTTAATTATTACAGCACTGCCTCTAAGACATGGCATCCTTCCCTTCTCAAACTGGGCTGCTTCTAATTCTGAAGGGAAATGGCACTAATTAGCTTTATTGTGATGACATGTGACATTTTACTTCACTATAGCTACCTTCCTTTCACTACAGCTAGCTAATTGCAGAACCATAGCTCTTGAAAATAAAGACTATACTAGTTGTAGACAGTGCACAATTGTCCTGGTTACAGCAAGTTTGGCTGGTATGCACTGTCAAGAAATCCCAGCTAGAAACTGAACTTGTGTTTGTGAGCATTGCTTTGTTTTAGCCAAATGGTAGCACAGTGATGTTTGTAATATGACCAGACCCTAGTGCAATTTAAAATGCAATATGGTATAAAGTCTGTTTGCATAATGTGGATAGATCTGAGTGAGTTTTAAACGATAGTAGACTAGCCGCAAGACCATGGAGTTCAGCATGAATTAATTTGCCCTGAAGCTGTAAGTGGTTTTGCTTCTTTCTCCTTCTGAGCTTTCTGCTGCCAGTATCGAAATTTATCACAAGTGCCCATATTTACCCAAGTATGTGTCTGTTGGCCTCAGTAGATTGCAATATACATTCAGATCAAGTCTTTTTTAATGATTACACTTTAAAAGTCCTACTAGAGAGATGGAGTTTTTCTATTAGTGCTCAGGATGCTGACTCCAGGTGGCATCATAGACCTTCCAGCTTCTAGTGAATCCCGTTAGAGCTGAGGGGGCTTGAGTTTTAGGCAGAAGTGGACCAGCAGAGGAATACTTTACAATTTAATGTCATGGATGCTTGAGTAGAAACAGAAGTCAGCCCCACAAAGCTGTGTTGCTGGCCAAATGCTTCACAGTCTCTTTGCTGCCTTTTACTGTGTTAGTTTTTGATCCCTGACCATCCAGAGCTGTTATACATGGGGAAGAAAATCACTTTCCAGCTCCTCTGAAAACTCATGTTGTACTTTGATTGCTTTGATCTGTATACTGGCCAATTCCAATGACACAACTAGCCATCTTTTTACTCATCTTTGAATACTGAGGTTTCAAAGTTTGATTTGATTCCCTGTTGCACTCCCACAGCTGTATTTCTGCATGTTTAGCCTTTACTATCTTTGTCCATATATCACCCCCTTGAGAGGGCAGCACAAAATCCTAAATTCTCCTCAACACTAAAATTTTTATTATGAAACTATTAATGGTTTCTGAAAAATGTTTTTTTTACAAAGCAAATTTCTTTTAATCCTAGACCAGAACTTCATAGTAATAAGGTTTTGCTTACTCCTCGGTAAGTTATGAGTTTCCACTAAATCATCTGGGATGGAACTATAAAAGGAGCAGAGGGGAAAGTCGGTGCAAGGAATTATCAATGTTGGCTGATATCTTCCCTTTTCAGCAACTGAAATTGCTGAGATTTGCTGCAGCTGCAGCTTTGCACTTTTGCTCAAGCCTCTGTACATTTCAATCCCACTGTCACCTTGCTATTAGCTGTAACATTAAGATGTGCAGCTTGCTCAGACTGACAAGCTGGAAAGCCATTTTGCCGCAAGCTTTTCTTCCTCTCCAGTGCAGTACGATGACCATTTAAGTATGAACAAGCTTGATCTTTTGACATATGTCAAGCATCTTAGTGTTCCCTTAACACATTGGTTTTCAGTGCATTGTCTGCTTTCTTCTGCTGCATTGGAAGTACTTCCAGCAAGGGTCATTGCAAGTCACCTTAATATAGGTACTTTCTATGCGTGTATTTTGCTCAAGAGCCTTGCACTGCTTCTCCATGTGCTCACCACTCACCACTGAAGCACTACAATCAGCAACATTGAAGTGTTCCCAGTAGCTGCATGAGAAACAGGCTGACATGTCACACCCTCCTTCGTGAACAAGATCTTCCCCAGATCTTTCTGTCCTCTAAAGCTCCCTGTTATTCATCAGACTTGTCCATCTCTGGCTGCATGTCTTTCTCTTTTATTTTACAAATGCTGTTGTAGAATCCCCTAGTGTCCACACCGCCCAGCCCCTTGCTTTTCAAAATTGCTTCAGTAGTTAATTAGCAGATGATCCCTGCCCTGTAGACTTTATAATCTCTTACTGCTATCAATATCACTCTCATCATAGACTCGCACAGTATACTTCACTAGTGCCAGAATCCCATAGTGTCTGTTCGATCTGACACATGTAAAAACTGAATTACATGAAGAAGGGTTTGGGGGACACAAAATTGCCTGATTTTGGTTCAGAATTGCATGGCTCTTTATGTTACCCCCCCACTGAAACTAAAGTATGTCTGTTTCAGGTTCAAGTGCCTAGAGGCTGGGTCACCACAAACTCGTGTAAAGGGTCAGACAAATGGACTCCATGAAGAGGGAAGGGCTTGGGGGAAGAATCATGTATACCTTAGACTGGTGAATATTCTTTGACTGACAATATTTGGAGATCACATAAGCAAAACAGAAACATGACAGCACACATTCTTTAAGAGAAATAGAAGTCAATGACTCTCAGTTTTTACTTTAACAAAAATCAACCTTTTAGGTAATATAGTAACAAGGTTTTATACAGAAAATTGTAAGTTAGAGAGGCAGGTGATGGCGGGCATCTGTATTTTTTCGTCTTGTAAAACATCAAACAATTGAAATTTATTTTTGAATGAGTAACTTAGAGCATGTCCTATAGCACCACCTAGCAGGCTAATTTGAAAGTGATCTATAACCCTAGGTCTTTGACTATGATGATGTGCTTATGCAACAGTAAAAAAGTGAGCTTCAGATTTCTGGTTTCCACTCTGGAACAGCTGTTTCTGGAAACCAGAATCATGCCAACATGACGCTTAGTGAAGTTGGGGTCTCTCCTTTCCAATAATCTTATTTATTATGAAGCATTCATGAGAAATCATGGTACAAAGGTAATGCTGTGCCAGTCTCATGAGTTTTTACATTAAAAAAAATTGGTCCCTAGACATCTCCAGCTGGTACAGAATGCAGCAGCACTTTTCAGAAAGCAAGGCTGTACAAACCCATCCAACCCTCTCTTAGTATCTGTCTTAGTAACTCTGAGTTAAGAGCCAGGCTTTCTAAATCCATCATCACACTATGTGTTTGTTTGGAGTCGTCTCAAGCAATCCATAATCATGTGCATGCACTTTTTCTTTGTACCTCTGTATGGAGTATGAATGTCAATGCCTCATCATGAATGGTAGGTTTTGGCAGATGCTGAAGCTGCACACTAAGGCTGCGGCCCCATGCTTCTAACAGCTCTCTGCGCTGAGGCTCCCCTCTCCTTTCTTCTGGCTGCCTCCCACCTTGTTACAGCCCTGGTACCTTTCAGACTCTTTCATGATCCTACTAGTCTGGGAGAAAACGATCCGTTTTTTTCTGTTAGGATGTTTTCTGCTGGTAGTGAGTTAAAAGCAGCTCACAAAAAAGTCTGATGAACGCCAGTTCTGGTAAAAGGTAAGTGGTTCAGAGGGAGACAGAGAAGTGGGGGAAGCGGGATCTTTACTCCCACTTTTCCCTTTGGGTGGCAGCAAACTATTAATTTGTCTTGCCATACTGCATAGCACTATAACCTAAGGCTCGAACTATGCCCTCTCACAGAGGAGTGTTTTCTTAGCAATTAGCAATTTGTTTGTTGTAAGTTAAGACCAACGCTGTCATTAACAGTCTCTGTCCACAATTGTGAGCGATGCTGGGTACACCTAGCCAGGCCTATTGGGCGCTAGCTTTTCTAAAATACAGGATAAGAAGGAGATAATCCAGCAGGAAAAAAAGTTAGGATTGATATCTTGATCAAGATACTTTCATAGAAGTCCTGGAGGAAGATCTGAATTTGGAATAAAACTCCAAAGTATTCACTCTACAATTTTAATCCTTTTATATGAAAGCAAATCTCAAGCCGAAAGGTCCAAGAACTGAACCTTTACCAATAAGAGATGCCTTAATCTGTAGCTGCTATAATTAAAAGAAAGACCTCTTGGAATTAATCTAAATAAATCATAATGATGGCCTTCTTTATTTCTATTGCACTGTCTCTCAACCCACTGTAAAGTGTTATGTCCATTTGGATTGTGAAAACCATCTACTGAATGCCTAGTGTGAAGAGAGATTTTAAAATGCCAAGCACCAACGCTTACCTTTCCGATAGCTGAGGCAAAACCAATCCGCTGGTATCTGCTACCCCAGTAAGATTCTGGAGGGTCCTGAAGCTCCGTACTGCAATACTGCTAAGCATTACAAGTCAGTTCTGGAGCTGGTGACACAGGCCATGAGACATCATCCTGGAACTAACATTAGGTAAAGGCTCCTGCACGGACTTCAGGACAGTCTGATTCCACATCTTACTTTCAAATCGCATTTTCATGGCAGTTTAAGCCATGGTACATGCCTCCTTCCTCAGGCAGACCTTGGAGCTTGTGCAGTCACACAGTGCAGGCAGCTAAGCTGGCCAAAAGCTGTTCTCTTTTTTTGCAAGAAATGCCCAAGTCAGGGGAAGGTATTGGAGGTGTTTAAAGAACTGTGTTGCTCTGTGACCCCACCACCCTCTACATCCCAGCAAAACAGAACTTCCTACCACAACAGCGGCCCTTTCCAGGGGCTTCCCGAGTTTCCAGGGCCATGGAGATAAACTCAGGTAGGAGTACTGAGAAACTGTACTGGCCATCTTCCGCTTTGAGCAAATCACAAATTAGAAAAAACAAAATAATCACCACATGTGATATTTTCCTCCTATTAAGGATGTCAGAGAAAACAGCCAAAACCCCTCTGTGCCGCGGGGAAAGGCGTCCCGGCACAAAGCCGCAGCCACTGCGGCTTCCCCCAGAAACGGCGCCTCCGCGCCCCCAACGGGGCGGCCTCTGCCCGGCTGCGGGCAGCGGCTGCGACCCGCCGAATTCTCCGTTAAAAGGAGACCGACGGCGGCGAGGAGCCCCCCCAGGCCGGGCCGTCCCCCCCTCCGCCCCGGCGGCGCAGCGGCCGCCATGTCGCGCCGCTGCCCGCCCCTTCCCGCCTCTGGGCGCCGCTTTCCGGCGGCCGCCGCTCGGCCGGGCCGCGGCGGCGGCAGCAGCGTCGGTAGGTGCCGGGTTTGCTCCAGTTTTACTTTTAATCCCCGACCCTGCGGCGGCCACGTTTCCTGACTTATAATTTAACGTTTTAGGCTGAGAGGGCGCTGGGTGCCGTCTTTCTGCAGGCCTGGTGCCCCGGGGTGTGTGTGGGGGGATATTTTATTGTAAATCGGAGCGTGTCCCGGGGGGCTCGCCCTGGGAAGCGAGGCTGGGCCCGGCAAGGGAAATGCTGATTTTTAAAGCCATTTTGCTGTTGGCATGAGCCAAAAATAGCGAACGCCCACAAAAATCTTTTATGCTATTTCACTCAGTCTGCTCAGTTAGGAGAAGAAAGGGGGAAAAAAAGAATTTATTCAAATGGTAGGGGCAAAACCAGGCCGCTTTTGAAATCTTGCTGTTTAAATTCTCACAGACTTCAGTGGATCTTGAGTAATTACAGTGTGCTCGTGAGCCCAAACACAGCGTGAAGTCGTATTGCAGCGTTTGGGGGAGAGCAGGCTGTAAGCGCTGAGATGGCTTTGCCCCGGCTGACCGAGGGACCGAGAGCTTGCAGGATAAGGCCCGTATACCTTACCTTAGAGGTCTGCAAGTGAATTGCACAAGACTTATGGATAAAAATAAAGGTGTCACATGCAGTTGGAGCTGCAATGTGATTTTACATGAGCTGAGACTCTGGGCTGAACTTGGGAAATTTGAAAACACTAGGGCTAAAACACTGTGCTGAGACTAGTTTTTCTTTTTTTTTTTAATGAGTACTGACTATCCTGAGAAAATGAAGTGATGCGCTGATGGTATTTCGTGCTTATTCTTGCCGTAGGTATGTGACATGACCATAGCGCTTAATCCTGGTAAGGATATACCGTGGGCTGTGAGGGGGTCTATCCAGAAAGGTTAGAGACCATACATGAACAAAGTGTTTAAAAAAAACAAAAACAAAAAACACACACTTAAGGACTGGGGCAACTGTTACAATTTTTCTGATTGGACCAGGAAAAAAAACCTGGGTTGTGCTGGGAAGCAGGTGGTTACGCACTGTGCCATGGAGGTGGCTCCGGTTATTAGGGCCGTTTGGGAGAAGTGTGTGGGTAAACACAGCGCTTCCTGGCCTGCTTTGCTGCTGCTCCCCCCGCTGCCCCCGAGGCTGCCTGCCGCAGCTCGCCCAGGGGTGCTGGGGGGCATGCTGAGTTGCTGGCCATGTGTAGCACTCTGTATTATTATCATTTTCTGTTTTTTAGCTCCATTATCAAGGACGTTTTCTCTGAAAATTGGGTTTCCTCCAAGCTCTAGGCTCTTTAGCTTGTTTCTTTTTTTAACTTAAATAATTTTGTCAAGCAAATTGCCACCTCCAGTCCTCAGCAGAATGTAAGCATGCCATCATGTATCATACTAAGAAATATACATCATACCATTGTATACTTGCATCATTGTTTTTATTAAGCATTCTGTATGTTATTATTAAGTACTCTGTATGCGTTCAGAGCAGTACAAACATTAAACAAGATTATTCTTCCCCTGGTGAAGTTACAGTCTGAAAGAGCTTCATAGGAATAGTAATAACATATCATTAGAACATCACCTTTAATTTAATCCTTTTTTGTTTCTCTGTGGTTAATATTCATTTGCTGTTGATCATGACTGGTGTATCCTGGCATGTTACAGTCCACAGTTGTCCACTCTACCCTTGTGTGGGAGGTTATTGTTCAGCATAAGTGCAAGGAAAGAACATATGTCTGTGTTTCAGCTGCTGCAGTACAAAGCCCAGCAGCATAGCTGAAACCCACCTTTGATGGCACTCCACAGTAAGACCTTGGTTGTTGAATCAAAGCACGCTTCCCTTCTGCCACCTCGGCTTCCTGTAAGGACAGCTGGAAACAGTAATGTCTTAAACAGCTGCAGCAAGATTCTCCAAAGCTCATGTGTTAAAGCCCTGAGAGAAGAAACATTGCAAGATGCAAATGGGAACATGGGCACACAACTGTCATTGATGTCTGTGGGATTTAGATGCCTAATTCATTTTTATATCTTCTTAGTAGCATCATTTTAGGTGAGAATTCTGTAGTCATGGGGATTTTTTTTTAAGAGATTGGAGCTTTCCTGGGCAGAACACATCCTATGGCTTGGACCATAAAAGGAACTGATATTCCCCAAGGGAAGCAGGACTCTTGAACTGAAGAAGTTGGCAGGTTTGAAAGTTTTTATATTTATCTACTTATTTAAACAGTCACAAAGTAGTCTTCTGCCCTGAAACAGTTTCTGTTCCAGTTTCAGCTCTAAACTGCACATATTATTTGTCAGAGAAATTATTTCAGAGACAAATCTTTAAAAGTTGCAATTTAAAGAACACCTCCTTTTGAAAATAACTTTTTTTCAGAGTAAACTAGAACCACTGCCTGGAGGTTGAAATCTGATAAATTAGAAACAACACAAACCACTCTTTATGTTTTTTAGATGATGAGGTTGTTTAACCATTAGAACAGACCGCAAAGGCAAATTCTGTCTCCTGAAATTTTCTGATCAAGACATGATCCCATTTTGGAAATTGTATTTTAGTCAAACCGAGTTACTGAGTTCAGTAGCTAGAGTTACTGAGGTCAGTATTGAGAAACTAAGGAAAATTCTTGGAGCTGTACTGTAGAGAAGGTTAGAGTAGATTAACCTAGTTAATGACTCTTTCTGGCCTTAGTATCTCCAGTCTGTGTCTCTCATGGAATGCAACAGTAGGACTGTGCTGGGAAGGGATACGTAAGTGTGTTGGGTAAATACCACATATATATTATTTGCTGGGGGGAGGAGGAAATATGGTGGCATTATTTTCTTTATTACAGTAAGTTGATTTACTAGAAAAGAGGGAGAAGTTCAGTCTTTGTACCAAGGATCCTATGTCCTGAGGCCCAAGAATTAATGAGTATCATTTTCTTTGTAGAGGTATTTCCTTTATGTAAAAGACAGAATGTTTTGGTGGTTATTGTGCTCTGCTTCTCATGGGTTTTGTTTTGTTTTTAAAATGTTACAGGAACAGTAGACTCACTTATGCATACTTTAATTCCTGGTTTTGTGTTGTAAACAGGTTAGGATTTGGCTATGGGAGCGCAGTTCCTGCGGAAAGCATCTGCGTGGCTTAAGAAGCGCAAGACCACTTTGTTGGCTGTTTCTTGCATGGGACTGTTCGGTGCTAACCTTTCCTATCATGTGTTTCCTGAGCAGACTTTCAAACTGTTACATGAGTGCTGGTCAGATGGGCAGCCAGCTGAGCTTTCCCAGAGTCTCCGTGGTGTCTTTCACAATGTCCTTCAAGATACTGATGTGAAATCCGCTAACTCCTATCGGGCCTTTGCAGCTTCTGGCTTCCACCCAGTGAGTGCTGGAATCCCATGGCTTCCTGCAGGCTCTTTGGTGGGCATCCCTCCTAATTTTGATAGCACAGTTGAGGATAAAAAAGGAATAGTCAGCCACATTGTTGTGATCAATGGAAAGGAAGTAGACTGGGAGAGCAGTGAAGGTGTTGCTTTGGGGGAAGCTCTGACATTTTCACCTGAAGCTCAGAAATTTGCTATTGCCAGAGAAATTGTGTATTTGCAAAATGGCAGCCCTTTAGTAAATGCTGCTGTGGCTCCAGCTTGCTTAGCTGGTACATATTTCGGTGGGATAGGTATAAAGGTACTTCTGGGTTTATATCCTGGTCCCATGGTACTTCGCAGCATCTGTAACCTCATAATTGCCGCCGCTGGACTAATCTGCTATTATATTTCTTATGATGCTGTGACCTATCACTTAGACTGCAAGGCTGACAGAAATGCAGCTACCATTTCCAAAGACTACGCTAGAGGTGGGGTGGAATTTTATGACAAAATCTTGTCCCGCAACAGGATTCTTCGTACTCTGATGGGCAAACAAGGGGTGAAAGTGTATGCCCCTAGTGGTAACCTTTTCCCAAGGCACTGGTTCAGAATAAAGCATACCCCGTACACTTACCGAAGAGATTTGATTGTTAATATTTTAAGAGAGCTCCAGGCATAGGAAAGGAGCAATTGAATTTTAAACTTGTGAATTATGTATTCTCTTGGAACACTGCTGCACTGCTTTTTTTCCCCCCTGTATCTTCATTAGAATTTTGGGTTTTATTTTTTGCATATAGTTTAGAAAGAGTTATTGCACATTCTGTGAATAAAGAATTTTCTCTTAAAATATTAAAGACTTACTTCAGAAGTCCTCTGTTCAGTATGCATCTTAAATCACAAGACCACTCCAAAAGAGAGCTTCTCAGATGCTGCTCTGGATGTTCTGTTGCTCTGCTCTGTTTTCCTGTCAGTTCCAGTCTGGAAAATGGAAAAGGTAATGTCCTACACAGATTTTTGGCAACATTATCATTTAAAAATGGGGTGTTTGTGTGTATATTTGCCATTCCTCCTATGACACAACCCAAAGATGCTTTAAAGATTATAGACAGTCTGTATCATACTGGTGTATTAATTCCAAGGTACAGTGTTTTTGTTCTGTGTAAGTTCTTACACTGTGTAAGGTCTTAACGCTGTAGTCACCCTCCCTCAATATGGCAAATTAGTTATGCTGTAATTCATGCTACTATAGCTAGATTGCTACCAGTACCTGAGCCATTTAGTTTAAATCTAGTTCAGGTCTCTCCACACTGCACTGCAGTGTTTGTATATTCTGAATGTTTCCCAGCAGTGGCAGTAGGCAGCATGACTAATATCTGTCATGGGTTGGTTGTTTTCTTACAAGTGGGATAAACATGTTCAGGAGAGGTCCTATGTTTGCTTTGGTAGAGTTTTTGTTTTGTTTAAAAATACATGCTGATGTATATCAACTTTTATGTCGAAGAAGGCAAGGTCAAACAAGTATGTCTGTCATTTGGTGCAGAAATTGGTAAGGTCTGTCATGTGGAGTTGCTGAGACAAGCTTTGCCCAAGATCAGTAATCTTGCGGAATGGTCTTTAAAGCGTGAGCAGTAGACTTACCACTACAGCCTCACCTTGGAGCTTTTATGTGCTCTCCAAGATCATAGCTCTCAAACTTTGTAGTTTCTTCTCTTTGCTTTTCTATAATAGCCATACCACTTCGCAGTAACATCTGAACAGTTTTTCTTTTCTGACCTCTGTTGTCATTCTAACAGAAAACTGTTGTATTATTTTGTATCTTCTCAGTTGCAGAGGTACTGAGTGTCCTGTCTGCCCTGATTATGTCCCTCCTTCATCTACCATCATAATACTGTTGTGCCTGTGTTTGCTCAAAGCATCACTGAATTCTGTTTGCCCTTTGAATCACATAGTGATGAGGTTGATATGCTGGCTGCTGAAGCACTAGTGTTGATTTACATCGCTAAAGACATATATAAAAGTTGTTTGGTCGTCTGCTGAAGTAATCTGTGTCATGGCTGGTGTTCTGGACCACCACTTATCACTTGCAGAGGTCCTTGAAGCACCAAGTCATGAGATACCTTTTAGCTGCTTTCTGGCTGTGGGATATAAGATTATTGTTCTTGTGACCTTTGTGAAAGCGTTTGACAAAACCTCCTAGTCCATGAAATAAAAGGAGACTTTTAGCCTGAAGTTTTGAAAGCCTGCAGCCTAAATTTTATTCAACTTTTCTCTTCCAGATAAATTCAACATAAAAGGTCAGGATAGAGGTTTACTCTGTTGAATGATGTGGTGGCTCAATATTGGAATATAACTCCTGTTTTATATAGTCTGTGAGTTTGATTCATCCCGTGTTACTCCTTCAGACAGCTCTGAACTCCATGAAATGTTACGGGAGAAAACCTGGCCCACTTGTTTTATGTGGTTTAAGTAGCTGCTACTACATAAAGAGTGTGGAGAGGAAAGAGTCCTTCTTTCAGATTTACAGCACTAGCAGTTGAAACAAAATGAAATTAAAGAAATCCGCCTGCCTCTTACCACTCTTTACTGCTGCTTTTCATCAAGGTGCTGGCAGCCAGGGCTGTTATTTAACAGTCTCAGATTGTAAAGCCTGAGTGATGCTAATGGATTTTGCAGTTGTGCACTCTGTTCTGCCCTTACAGCTGGATTCTCCAAGAAGCTCCACAGATCTGTAAATGCTGTGTCCCATTTACCCTTTTAACTTGCTGTGGCATATCGGTATCAATAAAGGGAGGCTTGGCTGGTTGTTTTAAGGCATATGCCCTTGTCTTCCAAAGAGAGGTCCTTGCAAGGGCAGTGTTTGTACATCTTGAACTCTATATAATCAAGCTCCTGTTCTGTAGCCAACCATGTTAATCTGGAAGCGTGCGAATACCATCTTCATAAGGGAATTGGGAGTCCAAATCAAAACTGCTAATCAAGATTTCCCTGAACTTTGGGAAGGTGTGGGCTGCCCTGCAAAAGGTTTTTATCATGTATATGTTGCCAGGTAATTGTTTCATGCAAGATCAGCCATGCTATTTGGAAAGCAAGAATATCACAGTTCGAATATATGACCATGAAAATACTCACACAAAATCTTAAAATATTGCAAATGTTTTTCTGTAGGTGAAACTTTTGATGAAATCAAATAGAAATTCCACATACTGGTGATAGAATTGGGTCTAGTTTTGAGAGAATGATAAAAAGAAGCACCCCAGAATTAAATGTGGACATGTTGGTCGAGATCATGCTCTTCTGTGCTAAGAAGTGCCTGATGAGGAAAAGTCAATGAGGTAGCCCATAAGAATCCAGGTGAATCACCTGGTGAATAGAGTTGTAGAGAAATCTCCATCAGCTCTGCAGTTGAAACTCTGAGGATTTCAGAAGATTTGTTTTAGTAGCAGCTGGGTTCTCTTACAGTGCTCTGATGAGGCAGACTTCATACAATTTTTTTGTGTAGAAAAGCAACAAAAATGTAAAGCAAAGGGTATCTCTAGGAGAAATGGATATAAGAATTCTGAACCAAAAAATGTAAAAGCCAAGGTGTGAATGAAGTAATGAACTCTCACAAGCTGTTTTTTGTTGAAGCTGTCTTTCTGACTGATACAGTGAAGTGATTAAAGCATGAAGTATCAGTAGCAAATGACCAAAATGAGCTGCTAGTTTAAATTTATACACGATGAGTAATGTAATGCTTGCTGCTAGATAAAGTTTTAGTGGATAATGCTGCAAGAGACAAGAGCCACCCCAGTGCTTTGCTCAGAGTTTCCCCTGACATGCAAGATATGCAGGATATGGCTTACATGTTTGTTTCCCTGTCCTAAGAACTGCAGTTCCATGTTGTGGAGATGCCTTCGGATAATTTAATGGTCATTAATGGAAAGCTGTCAGAAGTAGAGTAAGTCTGAGACCTAGACAGTTTTCTAAAAGAAAGGCAAACTGTAGAAATCATCTGATTTAAAGTTATTTCTGATGGATGATTATGTGAATATGGAATCTGCCACTGCCCTCCTTTGGAAGGAAATGCTGAAATACCCAAATGCTTCAGCTGAAAAGAGCTGCTATGGGGAGCTGGCTCCTCTTGTAGTTTACGGGAAGAAGCAGCTGCAGAGGTGGCTTCCGAGAGAGAAATCTCCAGACAGGTTGCATAAGTGTAATGAATGACCCCCATGGTATTGCCACAAAGGGTGTAATACAACTCCAGTTGAACTGTAGAGGTAATTTGGAAAACAGCACATTTTAACACGCTAGAGCACTCTTATCACCCCCTTTCACGTTTCCTGAATGTGATGGGTAAGATGGTGAGACAGCTGTCTGCTACGCTGTGGACCAGGGGAAGCTGGTGGTGTTGGGAGAAGCTGATGTTGGGAACCGAGCCTGCTGCTTTCTTTTCGCCCTTGGCCATAGCAGCTGTGAAACAACCATTGTGACAAAGTGTGGCTTGGGTGGAAGAAGTGAATTTAAAAGTGTGAATCAAATCATCACTTTCTGACTGAATCACAGGCAACTTTCATTAAAGGAACAAATGCACGAAATCCGTTCCAGGGTGAATACTGCTATATGCAGTAATCGTAGGCACCATTAAAACAACTGCAAGCATCTCCACTATGCAGAAATGCAGTTCCTAGCAAGCAGCAGACACTGAGACAAATATGTGGGCCATATCCTACAACTGTGATGTGCTCTTGCCCATTAAAAGCTTGATGTAGCAGGTGTCATTACATTAATATAAAAATGATTAAGTTGCAGACAACCTGCCATCCACATATGCACCAATTCCTCCTTGATTTCTCATTCATCCTAGCTGGAAATGTATTTAACTGAAAGACAGAATGCACTGTGAAGGAGATGAATGCTAATGTAGGAAGGCGTAATTAAGAGCTGAGAAGGAGAACACTTTCAAGAAAAAGAGAGAGAGGAGCTGAATTTGGTTGTTATCAAAACTAGACTATTAAGAACAGAGAAAAATGTAGGCATTCTCTAGGAATTGATGTTAGACAAATTAACTCTGAAGGAGCTGAAAAATGGCTTGCGGATGTTTTGCTGGGCTTCTTTTTCACTGAGAATATCCCACTTTGTTTAGCTAAAGCGAGTATATTAAAGCTGCTCAGTCTGCCAGATCTGCAAAGTGGAGAAAACAATTACAATATGGCTAGAAATCAGTACTTCTTTCCCATCTAGAAAAGCTGCATTTTTTTTAGATGAGCCAAACTCAAAATCTGATAGCCAGAAATTGAAATATTCCAACTCTTAAAACATCTCTGCATTTGGGAGTTCTCAGTCTCCTTGGTCAGACTAAATTTGCTATGATACATCCCAATCTCTAACATTGAGAGAAGGAATGCTGTTTAAAAATTCAGTTTTTGTGTCCAAAAATGCTATAGAGAAAACATTTCTGCCAGCCCAGGTGTATGTTTATTTCCTTCCACCATAGTCTTTGCGTCCTTCTTACTGCCAGATCTCTTTGTGTTAGCTTGTGCAGTGCTTATTATAGTGAGACCTCCCTCTAATGAAACAACTGCAAGCTTTCCATATACTGCAGTAAGTAAGTGTAATGGGCCTCAGTTTTTAAAAGAGAATTATTCCCCAAATCATGCTTCCTAGATAATAGGTTTTTTGTTGTTGAACAGCTATCTTGTAGAAATTGGGCCCTTTTCCAGTGCAAATCTAGTTACTCAGAATCACTAGCTACTTTGGTCTGCAGGAGCCTTGCTGTTTAAATTTAGTCAGGGTGTTAATGGCTACTTCCAGGATAAAAGCATAATGGTTGAAGTTGTGTCCTGCTTTGTGCGTGGCCAATCTATTTCTGCTATAGATGTCATGCAAAATATCAGAGCTAATTAGGATGACTAAGAGTTACACTGTATTTAGAAATCATAAGACACTGTGAGCCCGACCCAAGGTTCACAGTTTGGGCAGTTCTTGAGGAGGGAACATTAAAAAAGGATATGCAATATCCAAACAGTTTTTTCCGTCTAGGGCAGACCTGCTAGCCACTGGTAACTTTGTATCATTTGCAGAAGTGATTTTTCAGTGGGAATGATGATGTTTCTTTGTTCCTTTTCGTTTCCCTTTGCTGTGCTACTCTAATTGCCTGCACTGCCAGCTGACTCATCTCGCAAGCCGCTTCATCTCTTCCCGACAGGATCCGCGAACTTTTTAAGCTACCAGTTGCACTTCCACTTGCACTAGCTACTTGCTTCTATAGCCCTTACTAGTCAGAGATCGCAGCAGCTCAAACTTTTCTATTTTACTGGTTTTAGTCTACATGGTTTTGCAGCGAAAAATGCCTTTGACTAAGTGAAAACTATGCATTGTGCTTATAAACCTTCCTGTTTTGTGCAAAGAGCAATTTAATATTGTTTTTGAATTTGCCATTTAGCATCACTTTTTGAAAGATGTATTTCTTACTTGAAAGAGCTTGACAGCTGGTTCACTTGTGATCTTAATATCATTTGCCTCTGTCAATTTTAAGATGCTGCCACCTCCTTCGAGCTCTTAGAAATTTTGTTTCCTATTCCGGAAAATTGCAGGGAATTTCATATACTTTTATGGTTGGGTGATGTATTGTGACAAGAGAAATAATAACTAATGTTGTACCCTTAGCTGCTCATAGCGATGTTGACCTAGCTCAGGCATGCCTGCGTTACCCTTCAGCACTGCGGTGTAGACAGACTGCATGCTGGCTTTGAGGACTTTGACCTCTCAGGTTTTTTTTATGTTGCCAGTTCCACTAAACAGTATATAAATGTGTTATAATCACCTGTCATTGAATGGAAGCAGAGATGTCTGTTGGTTTTTGTCTGATAAAAAATGAAAAAAACTTACTCTCTTTTGCCAAAATATGATTTTGAATGACTCTTTCAATGGTGAGGGTTTTAGTATGCAGAAGAAAAATCTAGGCAAAACCATGGAAAATAATCCCATGTTCTTTAAATTTTCTGGTGAAAACCTTGAAATTCTTGTTGTTACGTAACTCCACACTGCACCAGAATTGCAACAGACCTCTGTAACCAATTGCCTCTGATTTCTAGGTTATCCTTTTAATAGCTTGCCTTTGCAGTCCTGAGAGTATGTACAGATATTAGCTGCTCCTGAGTGGTGTCTCTGTGACCAGGTCAACCACAATGAAACTCTGTGCAAGACATCCTCAAGTAGCCCATCTTTCCATCATCTACCAGTACTTCAAGTGCAGCAATTCTCTGGGTATTCTAGGTGATATATATACACCCCAAATGAAAGCTGCTCCTTTAATTCTCTTACCCACACTGGTCCCTCTTCCATGCTCCTTCATAGGAGAGTCAGCTATTACATAGCTGCTGTAGCTTTCAGTGGAAATGAGAACTGAATCTGATGGTTCCCTCTACAAGTTCCTCTAAACAATACGCAACAGTTCAACACCTGGCTGACTTTACCAGGTATGCCGGTCCAAAAAAACCCCCCATGCTACTGCTTATCACCAGCCTGATAAAAATGGAATTTTGCAAAGTTCTTCTACCACAGATGAAGGTATCGCTGCCTATACCAAGTTGTATCATCTGAGACTGGAGCTATAATTTGTGATCTAAAAACCAGAACTGGAATTTCCAGAAGTGAAACAAGTAGATTACTCCCCTGCAACTATAAAAAGATTTAATGCGTATGTAAGGGAAGATAAAACTATAATCCATTTTACTATTGCAAAGCTATATTCATTCTTAAACAACAAATGAATTACTATAAATTGAAATGCTGGCTTTCTCAGGGGAGATAGAAAATTGAGACCAAGCCATGTTGTAAATAATGACACCAGTTTTGAAAACTTTTTTTTTTCTTTTCCTAACTAGACTGGAGGTACCTATAAATATTTTAGAAAACAGAGCAGGGGAAGAATTACTTTGTAGAAAATGTTCCTTTTAAGATCTTTTCTCAAATGGGATGAGTTCCACTGCCTCAGTGACTATGTTATGAAAGCATGTTATATAATTCTCTGTAGATACCAACAGACAGATGTATTTATGGTTTTTTGGAAACCCCATGTAATTTAGGCATAAAGCTTGGAATGTGTTTTATAGTTCCTTATTAATAATAGTTGGGAATTATGCTCATCTAAGGCAGCACACAAATTCTTCATGTTCAGACATTCATTATATGCCTATGATGGTTAGAAGTTGCCATAGGAAAATAAAAGCCAGTGATCCCTAAGGTTTTTTTATATATATTCTTTTAAGCACTTTGGAAAATTGTATTCATCCCCTAACACTTCTTCTTCTGCCTCCACATTCCCCCACACAATCCAAAGATATTGAAAAATTCAGATCAGGAATGAGACAAATTTTTACTGGCAAAGTTTTCCTTAAGCATTCCAGCCCCTGATAAAAGGAAATGCTACATTCATCATTTTATGGAGGTTATAAATCCAGGTAAGGGTGTTTTGTTGTGTTTTGTGGTGAGTTTTTTGTAAACAATCGCAAATTGCTGATCTTAATAATTTCTCTTGCATCATATATGAAGATGGCTATGGCATAGTTCATGTGGCTAGATGAAAGGATGATATATGCATGTTGGCTTTAAATCTATAAAGCAGGTGAAAAGGCAGAAGTTTTTCTTACCCTCTTGGATAGAACATCTTTTGTGTTACAAATTAAAGTCATGTTTTAGCAATTGGAAATTGAACCATAAAAACTTTTTTTTTCCCATTTTTTTCTAACTTTTCGGAGGCTGAACTGGATACGTAGAGCCATAAAACTAGCAAAAGCAGATAGGGCTGTTGCGTGAGAAGAACATATTGGGAAAGCTGGAAGTATACATACATGCATTACTATTTAGAAATGATCTGCATGCATTGACACTGACTCCTTAGTAGAACTTAAACTTGGGATGTCAATTCAGAGTGAGAAAACAGAATAGTAGGTTCGTGATTCGTTCTGTAGTAGACATAAAGTGCAAGTACGATTAACCTCATTGCAAATACCTGTAAGAATAAAAGTCTCAGCAGAAGTTCAGTTCACCTGTAATGTTCGCTTATGTCTCATAGCACAAATGACCAAGGAGTAGACTATTTGATTGTCTTCTGTAAACACAATGACAGAGGATGAGTTTCTCAAAATTCTGTATCAGAAAAGGTTGTGTTTAGTAATACTCAAATAGTATCGTACCACTCTTTCAAATGCTAGAAATGATCTGCATCAAACTCGGGAATGTGTTTAAATGAAAATATTTTTATATGCTCCATAAAGATGAACTAAAATTGTAACTGTAAAATTACATTTTCTTAAAGTTATCCGTATTTTAAGACTTAGTAAAATGGCAGTGACTTAAAAATAATACTGAATTTATTTGTCCCTGTAATATTTTGAATTGTTTAAACTTACCTATAAATTTGTCAGAACATATGCAACACATTTCTTCAGGGGTGAAGGAGAAAGGTGATATTAAGAAAGATGAGGAGACACAAAGCCAGGATTTTGGCTCATATAGAGCAAATAACTTGGTCCAACTGATTTGCAAGGCATCAGCCAACAGTTCTTTATTTACTGTGGTTGAGGATATACAAATTGCTTGGATCTCCCGTGTACGAGTTTCAGTCTTAGAACAGAATAATAATGGGAGTAATATTTATGGGATTTTCTACTGCGTTTCTGGGATCTTTTTTAAGTGAGTTTTAAAGAAAAATTCTGGGCTGAATCCTCAGAATAGATGGAACAAAAAAGGTACATTTTCTTCTAGAGTCATGTGGTGACCGTGTTGCTTTTTCTGCTTATGCAGTAAGTGAAAAAAGATCCCAAATGTGGTGCCACGTTCAGAACAAACAGTTCAGTTGGCATATGTACTTGCTGTTTTCTTGACCCAGATAGAAATGGGTGCTCTTGCTGTTGAAGCGTTACACGGAGAACATGAAGGTGAGCTTTCTCGAAGTGTGAATTTCCCAAATTATATCAGGATTGTCTCTGAAGTTCTCTTATTCTGAGGCTGGAAACAGATTTGATGCAGCTTGGAACCCTACAGAATACTGTGTATATGTCATGGGATTTGGTTGTGGCAAAAGTCCTTTCCCTTTCATTGGATATTTTCCTGTGGAATATTCAAAGATGATGTGTGACACTAAAGAATTGTTGTTCCTGTAGTACCTGGTATTTCGTGGATATCAAATACCTTTTGGCTTCAGCTGAACCTATGGATACAAAAACCTCTGAAGAAAAAAGACAGACCTGCAACAGCTTATTTTCATTTTAGGGTATCACTCTGGTTTTAACCTTTCTATTCTAGAGCATTTCTACAGTGTTTTGCTTTGATTGGTGTAAATAGAGCCAAAACTAATGGTCAAATCCAATAAAAGTATTTGCTTAAAACAGGCAGCAGGCATAGCCGATGTGGTGATAGAGATCTGTAATTAAAAAATGTATGCTGTCACCTAAGCCTGAGTACCTATGTGTCTGGCAGTCAGAAGCCAGCGACAGACTGGCACTGACCCCATCATGCTGCTCAGTGCCTAGCAGGGACTGACCCTGGTCAATGGCGCGTTTGCTGCTGCAATATCTCTGGAGGGGATGAGTACATGTCTCTGAGCAGCGCCAAGCTGCAGTGATGGGATCAGACCCCCCACCAAATGCAGCAGTGATGTCTTTCTTTTAACACATGGCTGGAGGAAGTCACAGTGTGCTCACTGTGTTGTGTAGCGTGTTAGTGTGCCTGTGGGGGAGGTAGATGACCTGTTAAATTGTCTCTTCGAGGCTTATGATTTGTAGGCTTAAACCATAATCTCCTGGAGAATATCTTACGCTGTTGTAGGCAAGGATGGATGTGGGGAAGCCATGGTCTTGCTAAATTGTGTCATGATGCAGAAGGAAATGCAGGAGTCATGTGTCTAGAAGGGAAAGACACAAAAGGAGTATTCTGGTAGGGTACTGAACAGGAGGGGGCCTGGGCAGTTTATATCATGTAATGCAGAGGACATGCACATTATATACTCATTAGACATAACGTGGAAAGTGTAGAAGTCCTTGGGAAGCAAGAGACTGAAACCAGGTAATCCCCCAAGGTGGATGACCCTGGATGACAAAGCAATAATCAGGCTCTTTGGTCAGATAATTTTCTGGACTGTGGAACAGTGTTCCCTCTGCCTACATCTCAAGTCCTAGTTTCTCTTTGATTTCTTTTAAGTGTTGACTTGCAAAAAAAAAAAAAAACAAAACTTTTATTGCTACTAAAAGCAGTTAAGAAGAGCAAAGAGACTGCTATGTATTCCATTATGATCCAAAAAAATCTTCCCACAGGCTATAGCACAGAAGTATTTTCACCTTGTGTGTCTTTCACAACTTTTCATTTTTGTAACTGTTTATTTGTTAACACTTTATAACTTCCTTTGAATTAGTCTCTATCCAGGCTACCAAAGAGCATGCAGTACGTATTTCATATTGCAAAAACAGGTTACCTGAAAAGCAATGTGTAAAATATAGATATGGCTGTTTTGTCTGCTGTCATTTAATGCATGCATCTATCATACCATCCTAAACTCATCAAGGGTTTTGTAACTCAGCTATTAAAATTTCTTTTACTCTAAGGGGGTGGGTGGTTTCACAGGCTGTCAGCTATGAAACAGTGCTTCCCTAGTTTAAAAAATAGTATGTTTGTTCTGTTGCTTAATGTCCCTGTAAAGAATTTAAGGAAAATCACAAATTTCTGAGCTGACTGTGGATCCAAGGTTTCTCCCTGCTCCTTTTCTGATGATAATCAATAATTTTATGGGCTAAAGGGCAATGATCAGTCAGGCAGAGAGCATCCTAGATAAGATTCTGAGTGTCAGATGTGAACTATGTGTACCTCTTGCTGGGCAGTCGCTCACACGAGCATTGGCAGCAAGTCAGCAAGCATATGTGCTTGAGTAACTCCTGCCCACTGGGAATAATGCTTGACATTCTCTCTGAAAGAGAACTTTTTTCAGGAATTCAGCAAAGCACGTCATTTTTGAGGACATGGCTGCATTTAGTAGAATTAACAGGCTTTGTTGAGTTGCAGCCTGAGATTCCAATACTTATTGGCTTTTTAAGTGCCAAAGCCATACTGGTAGGAAAACTAGTTATAGCCTAAGGGCTGGATTAATGGGAGTCTAACCAATGACAGGGGAGACTGGCCTCAAGATTGCTATCATCTATTAATAAGACCAGAAGGAAGTCTCCACACTGAGTTATGAATTATTTAGTTACCACAGATGGAGAGCATGCCATTTGAGTAGATGGGATTTGGGCAATACCGCCAATCAAAGATCTGGCTTTAAGCAAAGCTTAATGTAAGGCATACACAGCAGGTGTCCCACCAGCTGAAACATTTTCTTTTGCCCAGTGAACTTTGGCCCTTTGAAAGTGCGCTGTTTCCTCAGAAAGATTTGAACCACCCTCTAGTAGTACATGGGATTTTTCTTTGTGCCAAGCTTGCCACTCAAGGAAATAAAGTGGCAGAATGTCAGAGAGCTGACTATAGATTCAGAGTTTCTACCAGGTTCTGTCCCTGATTGAGGCAAAAAAGCCCTGAAATGTGTTCGAATTTGTGCCAAGTGGCATCAATTCCTAGAGAATCCTCTAAGAGCTAAATATAGCTCCATCACAGCATCCCCTCCATCCTCCTACACAGCCAAGGGAGACTAGTGTGCAAGGAGCCAGCTATGAAGGCTCTACGCCATTGGAGGCATGGGACTGGGATCTTCGTGGTGTGGCAGGAGGAGTGCCAAAAGGATGAAAAATGTGGCTGAAACCAAGTCAGTTTTACTTGATCAATAATGAAAAAAATGATCAGCCCAACATCGCTATTGCTCTGTGGTATCATTTTTAGGTTCACCTGACGCCTACATCCCGACTGGGGGTGGGTGAATCCACAGCCTCAGGAGGGCAGAACTGCAGCTCTTGCTGGTGGCTGCAGAGAGAGCTCTGTAGCCGGCCGGCTTCCACCCAGCGAAGCCTGACTGAGGTCTCTGTGGGCTGGGCGGGAAATTCACAGCCCTATGCTGAGGAAGGGTAGAGGCAGAAGATAAGCAAAAGGTAGGACCACAGGAAAATACATACCTGCAAGATGGGAGTTTGAAAGTGAGACTGAAAGTCCTCATGTGAAGCCAGTGTCTTGACTTTTTGGCATCAGCCAAAGTCACTAGATTTTGAACTCTGAAACCCGGCTGGTTTTGCATGGGTCAGAAGAGTAGCTACACTTTGCGATGATCTTCTACATCTGCCAATTGAGGATTATGGATGTCAGCATTATGGCACCACTGTGACAGGTAGATCAACCCCTGATTCAAATAATTTTACAATATAGAATTAAATCCCTCCTGTATTAAGAATCTCCTTCACCTGAAGTCTTCCGTATCCCCTTTCTACTCTCTACATATAGGAACAGGAGAAACAGCATGATTATAACTTCCCTGGATGTGGCCCAGGGGATCTCACAGGCACAACATGCCTCACTGCTTTCAGTGTTTAATGGGAGTTGTATACTAGCTTTTTTTGTTTCTGTTGAATAGAGATGCCAGGGAGAGGTCTAAACTGTTAGAGAAAACAAATGGGGCATGATCTGAAAAGTTTGAAAACTGCTGTTGAAACAGATTTGCCATGTCATTGCTGAAGGTACTGTCTGCAGAAGTCAAGGGTGTTTATAGCTTCTCTGCCCTTTCGGCATCACTTTGGGTGATTCTTGTCTGGACTCTTCTATTTTTATCTAAATAGATGTAGTCTCTCCTGGAATTCTCTGCTGGAGATGTTGTTTGTCACTTCCTGTGCTCGGATGCTGTGAAGCGGCTCTTAACAACTGCCTGGTGTTGCCATAGAGGTGTCTGTGTTTTAATGATTACAAAGTGATCTCTGTCCTTACTGGATGTAGGTTTCTGTCATTGTCTTCCATAGAATAATGAAAGGTTATCAAATGAAGAGGGCCAGACTGATTGATTGGTTTTGTCAGGGGTAATTTTGACTGAAGTTACGTATGAGATTTACTGTATTTTGCCAAAGCTCCTTCTGAACCGCAAGTCTAGGGGAGGTCCTTTACTAGAGAACCCTCATAAGTATATTTAGCATGACATCTTGCTTCCACCTGCACTGCCATGGTGGTAATTTTCTCCCTCAGCCCTCCCAAAATTCAGAGGCTGAAGTTTTAATTCTGTTTGTATTTACTGACCTCAAGTTCTGTAACATTTTATTTTCCTTCTCTCTTTGGATGGAGATGGAAAGGCAAGGGAGGCATGCTGAGGGGGGGAATTTATGTTACAGCTGCCCATGTATTTTTTATGAGTTGTCCAATACCAGAAAAGATCCAAAAATACTGACTCTGTTTGTAGTCTCCTGAACAGTTCAAGAGGTACGATGAGAAACTGGAAGAGGTCCAGCAGGAGCTATCAGGGACCTACAGTACATGACCTGTAAGGACAGGCAGAGGGAGCTGGGCTTGTTTGATTGGAAGAAAAGATCTAGGGGCAAGGTATTCTAGGTGACAACAAAAAAATCAAGATCTAGAGTTGGATCCCACTTAGGACAGTTATGTTGGGCTAAGACTGATTACTGCATAATTCTGCTACTGTGTTTATAACAAAAATTGTTTAACATAGAAGGAATCGCTTAAAAAAATGTAAACGTGTATTGTGGGTGAATATCTCTTTTTCTTCCTTCAGTGTATATCTACTTTATGCTGATTTGCATTGGCAGACCCACTCTCTAGTTTTGTCAAACTCTTGATTTTTTTTTCTGTCGTCCACTGATTCCTGTCATCTACAGAATTCTGCCTTTCAATGCTTGCTTGTTATTCATTAATAAATTTAGCATATCAGTTTGATCTTAGTAGGGTACATAGGGGTATTTTACAGTCATCTTTGTGAAGTTAAAAACTGACCAATTATTTCTATTCTTTGTTTCCTGTCTCTGAGCCAGCTTCGCACTGATTGCTATTCCTTGACCACTTCTAAAGCAGCTTTTTGCCAGGAGAATATCAAATTCCATTAAAATTGTTATTTATTTTCTGATCACTGTGCTGTTTACCAACTCAAGGAATCGCAGAGAGTAGAAAAACATCACTTTCTTTAGAAAAGCCACGTTGTGTTAACCTACCCATGAGTTTTATCTTTTTCAGATCTTTGGATAATGAAAAATAGCATAACTATACTATTTTTGATGGAGTAATGCTGATTTTTATCCAGTGAGAATCTAGATCTCTATTGGCAATGACCATCAAGGGATAGGAGGAATCTAAGAGGTGAGACAGGGTACATCAGAAAAGACAACTGGATCTGTTGCATAATAATTCTTGTCTGGTTCTGCAACATTCAAAGAAAAGCTACACATACTTTTTCTGAAAGTCTGTCTTCTGTGGAGATAGATTTGACATGTTCTGTTTCTTACTGATGCTCTGAGAACAGCATCTTTGCTTTGGGAAAATGTAATTTTCTGCTTACAGCTTCCCACAACCAATTAAATATTCAGTATTTGAGAACTTTGAGATTTCTTATGCAAAAATGATAGGATAAGAGTGAATGTAAGACATAACATGTGATGCCACAATGCATGTAAACTTAGCAAGTGAAGAATGGTTTATTTGAGAAGAATACAATATCCATCCTTTTATTTATGCTTTACACATTTATTGTGGGTCTGTAGGACACATAAATCATTTGTAATATTTATTTTGCATTAGAATATAGAGATGATAACATTTCCACTTTTTTAGGGGAAGTATATTAGAAGCAAATTTTAATAATAGGCTAGAAACTTAGCTGATATAAATTGCCACTGCTCTACTGAAAGCAGCAGAGTTATATGAACTTATGTCACCTTAAGTTTTGGACCAGTATATTTTAAATAGATCACGTAGTGGTAGTCAGTTTGACTGTCCTGAAAGCTAAACTAATCGAAACAGAAAGGACAACTAGATGACAAGGAACAAATAATGAATATTTTACATGTCTATTCCTGTTTCTTGGACTTGATCTAATCATTACATAAGGTGACTGGCAGGCTTATGTTCAATACAAAAAAAACCCTCTTTTTTTTTCTTTTCAAAACTGCAGAACAGTGGCTGTCGCAGCAGCATAGCACAGGGAACGGTCACCAGTGGGCCATCCAGCCTGATCTTGGCTGCTACCTGAGGATTTTCAGGTTGTCATACATGCCTGTCTCGCATGGGATGGGCAGAGTGACAGTCAGCAGTAGAGTCCCCAGCCTCAAAGCAGAATGTTTTTTCTCATCATCTGCCTAAAGCTGTCTTGTTTGGTCAGTTTTGTTTGGCGACTAGCATTAACAAAGATAAATCTTACAGGAGAAGCATTCTGCTCAGTTAAGAGAAATATTCATTGCCAAGCTAGCAGCTGTCATGCACATTTCAAAGTATCTCATATAACCTCGTTCATATGAGGGAGTGATGGTATCTTCTAATTGTAGATATTTCTCCAAGGGCTGTCTAGCTTCCTTCATCTTCCTCATTTCACAGTGGTCTAGTTTTGGAGAGGGACAGACAGAGTCCACTTTGTTTATATGTCTTACTATTATTCTGAGTCACTTTATGAGGAAGAAATGCTCCCACTGAAAAGGGTTAGTTGGAGAGCTCACTTACAGAGGGGCTTTGCCGCAGTAAAGAGAGCGAGCTTGAGACTGTCTAAAACTATAATCTTTTAATGTGTCAAATCTCTGTTCCCTAAACTCGCAGACTTTCTGTGTTATGGCAAGCTTGTCATAACTTGCTGATGTACACTGGTAAATTGTACATCTTTTATTTAGTAAATAGGGCAAAAATATTAAACCTTCCCTGTAGAATTTTTCCAGTATGGTACTTAAATTTACTGGAAAAGTCCAAGACAGCATAAACTGTCAAGTGTGGAGATGCAGCTAATAATGCGCAGGCTTTTCCCGTAGATGAACACTCAAGGGCATTCTATCCTTTCTGCTTATATTCTGGAAAAGATGCAGATGAAGTAAATATTAGGGTTTTGCTCATTCCTTTTTTCTTTTTTTCTTTCTTCTTTCTTTTTTTTTTTTTTTTTTTTTTTTTTTTTTTTTTTTGCGCATCAGGTATTAAGGCTCTTGCCAGTTTTTATTTTGGCAAGCCTGATTATCAGGTTTGCTTGCCAAGGCTGTAGAGAAATATCCTTTGTGTTGGCAAGGAGATGGACTAGATGATCTAATGCTAATAGTTGTTTCTTTCTACAGCTTCTCTAGTTCTACTAAATATTGTGTCATTGCATCACTGTAATTTACATTTACTGAAATCCTGTGTTATTACTCCTTGACTACTAAAGTTAAATACGTTTGCCCATAACAACATTCAAGTATCATGTAGAAAGATATGTAGAAAGGCCTGATTCACTGTTTATCAAAGCTCTGTCACGAAGCTCTATCATTTAGTGTCTGAGAGCCATATTTTCAGAGGTACCTAAAGGTGTAATAATCATCTAGTGAAACTCGTAGAGTGCCTGAGAAACTAAATGATAGTCTCTTCCTTGAATGCAGTCTCTTAATAATGAAGGTTTCTCTGTTGAACAAAAGGACTTGGAGGGACAGATTTTCCCTTCTATTTCACTAGGTGAGAACATCTATTCATCTGTCTCTTTGCTCTACAGGATTAATATAAATGCACCAAACTGTGAAGTTAAGTATTTTTTATACCTTGTAATGATAAAGTGTCCATGTCACAGTCCTTTTTTAAAAAGCAGGAACTATGTAAGGCACTTCAGGAAATTGGCTTCCTCCTCATTAAGCTAATCTTTTGCCCCAGAACACCCTCTATTCCACACAATCTGGATTGCTGAAACATGCTTTCACCATAAAGTCATTAATGAAGGCAGCTAAGTAAGAGATACCATTAGAATCGTTACCTAGTGACAAGATACAAAATTATTCTGAGATCTCATCTCTTAGGCTCAGTTCTGTTCTCATTTGGTGTTTCGTTATCAGGATAAGAATTAAAATAATAAAGCCAAGACTTAGAAAATTTGTTTCTGATCTTGCAGTCATGCAGTCCTACACTGCACGACAATAACCACTGCGGTCTTCGCATAAATAAGGCAATAACAGAAGAATGGCAGTGAACAAAAATATGCATGAATTCATATGGTTATTACTCTTGCTAGAAGGCAAAAAGTAGGTAAATCCAATATTCTCCAAACTAGAAGAGGACAAACTCCATTTACCTGGGGCGTCACTGGGCCACAGTCTCATATCGTAATCCACTCTCTCTGTAACGACAGCCACTGGGAATCAGACCAGGCCAGGAGCCCTTGTCCTTCCCTGACATTTTACTTCATAATGCACCAAAATTTTCTTTTAAAAGTAGCTACAAATTAGATTTTTATATACACAATATGACTAAATCATAAAACATCTGACTCTGGATCTGATGAGAGACTGAGACACAGAGACTTTAAGTAGTTGGCGGAGTAGAGAGCTCCTCTTTTATGACTCTGCTTTCTTGTTTTTTTTTATTTTGAGGACAAGGGAGACTCTCAACAGGCTATAATCTGTATTATTTTTTAAGCAATGTGTGCATGTCTTCAATATGTTTATTTTCTTTTGCTTCAGCATCAGTGACAAGCTAACACAATTGCAAAGCCCAGTAAAATCATGTGGAGGCAGGTATATTGTAACAGTAGTAAACAGTTTGCCTAGGCATCATCACTCTAAAGAAGCTGTAATGCCAGTTTTCAGGTAGAAGCTCTTTTTAAATGTCATTTTGTTCTAGCAAAAAAGAGCTTGATATACTGCAGGAGGATTACATCTGTGCATGGTACTGTAGGGTGCATCTACACCAGCATTTTAATTTGGTTCAGGAGCCTGCTTTTGAAGTGAATCTCCCAATTCTGTCCTCCTCCCATGCTTTAGGATGCATTGCAGAGACGTCTCAGAGCTCGCCAACTGGGTTCCCGAAGAATGCACTCCAGGAGGCAGGTTTGGCTCCCATCACCCTAGCTGGTCTTCCAGTGCTGTCCCCAGACTTCCCAAATTCCCACACACCAGGTCAACAACGTGTCCGTTCTGATTCATGCCATAAAATGCTCACTCTGGAGGGCTGCAGCACAGCCATCACGTTACTTTAGACACTTTGGATTGAAAAAAAGCCAGCTAATAGTTACAGTAGTAATAATAGTAATCTTACAACAACAGGGACCCTTCATGGGAGCCAAAGGAGACCCAAGGCCAAACACCAGAAGAGGAAGGGCTTTCTTTGAAACTTATACTTTACTATATAAAGTAGGGTACTTTATATATGTATAGTAGAGTATAAAGGACCTTTTTTTTATATACACACACACACATGCACACACACATATATAGTATAGTACTTATAAAGTATCCATAAGGTTCTGCACCACAAAACACCATAATGGTCCTGTTTTGACCACTGATGACAGAGAGGTGAATTTCGTTCAGGGTGGCAATGTGTAGTTATCTGAAAATTAAAGGAAATAAGACAAAACCAGCATCTGAAATGTGCATGCCTTGGATTTGGATCTTGAAAAATATATTCATGGTTGTAGAATTATTTATGCATTTACAGTCCTGCGAGCGTAACATAAAATCAGAGATTGATGACTAATTACAAGCAAATAAAAAGTAGTCAATCTTGAACAAACAGACAATGATGGAAAATAAGGAGAGAATGAATGTATTCAGGAGTTAGAATTAAAGAAGAGAAAGGCAGAGAAAGATGAAAAACAACCTAAACAATGACAGTCAATGGAATAAAGACATATCGATCAATAAATAACCATTGATTTTATATTTGTAACTTTTGAGTCATTTTTCTTCCTCTCTTTTGTTCCCCATATTTATTTTATTTCCATTCTGATCCCAGAAATATTGTGGTAGCAGAGAAATCCACTTGTGTACAAGCTTGTATGTCTGAAACTAAGATTATAAGTACTTTGGGGCTAATGCCATGCCTGTTTATTAGCCTAGACAGAACCTAGCTCAGTGAATAAATAACAATAGTTAATCACGAGGAAATTGATTTGGAAATAATTATTCAGTGGAGTAAATTGCCAACATTTGCATGAAATAGTATTTGCATAATATTGTTCAAACATATAGTGAGGTATTGAAGAAGGAAAACATTTATTCATAGTAAGTATTTGATAAAAATATTGCCCAGATTTGCAATGAATTATTCAGTCTGTCTTAGTACCATGTGCATGACTGTGCACATTATTCATGTCTTTATAAATGTTATGGTAGTGTAAATTGCTACAGGTTGATAGATACTTCTATCCTTTTCTATGTAGAATGCTATTAGGTCCAATTTTTCAGAGGAGTTGAGCCACCCAGAAGTTTAAATATATTTAATGAGTTGCAGATGCTAAGTGTGTCTGTAAATCAAGCCACAGAAATGTTAGTCACAGGGAAGCTATTTGGAACTGGCGTGGAGGGTTAATGTAGCAAACTGAACTCGGAGCCTATTCTGTAGATCTCTATGGAATAAGCCTATGTTTGAATTTCACCCTCTTTCCTGCTCTGTACCAAAGTTATTTTTAAAACGGATACAATTCAGTGTTTACAAGCTGGTGTTTACAAACTGAACTGATTGCTGAGGGACATATCAAAACAGGGGTAGGACTGATTACTTGGCACTGTGATAAAAGATGACAATCCTTGTAAAAGACAAGACACAGTCATCTAGAAATGTCATTGAAAAAGATATCTCTACCCTGCTTCTACTTCTGTTTTACTGTAACTGAAATTTAGGCAGGCAGTGGGAGTCAGCTCTGGACAAGCTTTGAAGGAAAAGGTGTTCCAGGCCACAAAAGCTTGTATGAGGCATGTGTAAGAGAAAGGGAGAAAAACAGAATACAAAACAGTTATGAATATGGTTTCTTTATAGATAACTTTTTGCACTGGTACAGAAAACTGGTCACTCTCAAGCAGGCTGGAGTTAATTGGTGACAAAAAAGTGTGGTTTCGGGGATGATTTGAAGTTAAGCTGGTTTGGTTAGTCAGTCTTTGACTTCAAAAAGCTCTCTAGATTGTATCAACCTGTATGTTTGGTTAGAAGTTCACATATGTGGTAGAACAATTTTGATGATACACCAGTGATATTGCCGTAACTAATAGATATTAATAACAGGTAGTTAACAAAGCATTGTATCTGCTTATATTGCTCTCTCTAGTTATCTATACACACGTTTTAATGGACCATTATTTCTGCACAGTGATCTGGCCAATGACCCTAGAAGAGGGATGTGTGCGTGACTAGGTTGTGCTAATAAAACCTTAGTTATGTTATCAGGAAGCCATGTCCTGGAAGTCTGCTGAAGAAAAGCAGGGGATTATAGGACAGGTCACCAAGAGTATGAGAACAAGACGATAGCAGTGGCCTTGAAAAAGGCATAGGATGTTACCAGACGCCACAAAGGTATAAACACAAATCACAAGCAGTATATTAGTGATCACATAAGATCACATAAAGATGCAATCTTTAGAGCTGGGCAGAACCAGTTCCAGGGCATAATTTGCATATGCAGAGAATTGTGTAACGACCTGTGCCAGCATAAGCGGAGACATCTTTAGATTATATGCAAGATTGCAGCAAAACCAACTAGCTGCACAGGAACCTTATTGCAGAATTGGGTATGTGAACTGCTCATTCTGATATCCTGTATTGATACATATGCAAATATTACTTTATTATGATATTTGCTCTAGTGTAGTGTTGCTTGTGTTTGGTTTGAGACTTTGGTTGTAATTTGGATGCAACACATGAAACTACACATTTTGGTTTTCTTGTAAAATAATGTCCACAATAGATCTGCTGTATTTCTTAAAACATCACTGTTTAGATCCTACACAAAACTTGCAGACCCTTCATTATCCTTTATCATGCCATCCCATACGTCCAATTCTAGCATAATCTAGTATTGTAGATCTCTTGAAAAAAATGTTAAGCAGATCTGCTTAGACAGAAAATATGGGCTTACAACCTGCACTGTCTTTGTAGGAGCCAGATTGTGATCTTGTGGCTGATCTTTAAACTAAAGAAACCTGATCTGCTGTGTCTCTCTGCTATTATTCTGTGCTGTCATAGGCCGGCAGAGCAAATAAATAAATTATGTTTACACAAAGCTATACTGGAATCATGTAGGTTTTATAACATGGTCACACCTGAACAGCTTGAAGATGTAGAGTATGTAAATTAAAGATGTTCCTGGTGCATAAAAAGATGCTGCATACTGTCAAAGACAAAGCTGAAATATTGACTTACAAATTAGTTGTACCATCCTGTGAGCTTGTTAAACTGCATCCTTATGTAAGACTGAGGTAACTGTGAATGATCAGCCCTGACTGACACGTAGGTCAATACCCTGTAAGAATAGATTTTGGGCAGAGATTTTTGTCTACAGAGGTAAAACAGTTGAGAAAAGAAGAGCATGTGGCTGTGGGAAAATTCCTTAGTGCAGACAGTTGGTACAGGGCTGGTGTAAGAGCTTCTGGATCACCTTTTCCTGATCGGAAGAACAGAGGATTTGACCAGGAAGGAACGTGTGGGATTCTCCTATACCGTATGTAGCTGTATGTCATCTGGGGGGTCGTTGGCAGCAAGCCTCCCTTGGGATCATGCAGGATTCTGAAGGTTAGGACAAAATCCACTTTTCTGAGTAATGATATGCCCCCCTTCTCTGGGACAGAAGTTTCAACCTGCAGAAATAGTATAGGTTCATTTGTAAGCTCATACTCACACCTCATTGCTATAGGCATTATTCTTTCATTGTGAAACCTTCTTATCACTTTCCACATTTGACCTGATTTATTTATTTATTTTTTCTTGAGAGCTGGTGTTGCAGTGCCATTCTAAAAGAGATGGTATTACCCTTAAAGACTCACTAAGAGTCTTTCCAGGTTGTTTTTTTCCTGGGTTATACCTGATGTCCTCTACACAAGCACTGTGCATCTTCAGAAAGCTGTTCATCTTCACCGTATCAAATCTTAGCATCTCACTAAAGCACCAAGAGTTTCAAACAGGCAGAATCCTCTCAGCTTTCCTGTTTTCTTGATATCCACGATATGTGGCTTCAAGAGTTATATATTCTGACTCCCCACTCTGCCTCCCTTCCCTCTACACATCATGCTGTAAAGCTTTACTTCATGAGCACTTCATGGCTTCTTTTAAGTAGCAGCACTGCTTTGCCTTCCCCCTCGCTCTAGGAAAAAGTGAGGTGCAATTGGCCAGTCTCAGGAATAAACTGCTGCAGTCTTTTTCAGATTATCTGCTGTGACTGGAGAAGAAGCGAGGATCCACCCAGCTCCCAGTCACCCCAGTGTGAGACAGGAGGAGAGGACCCTTAGACCAAGGTTTGTGGTAGCCCGTGCTATGGCTCTAAGCAGGTCTAACTCTCCAGCACCCGCTTGTATGGTTATGTTGGCCAAATCTCCTTCTGCATGTGGTTCTACTGTTAACACTTTAGTAAGTCATGGTTTAAGTTAGTAACTTCAAACTGAAGGTCTGTAGGTTGTATGATGTAAATGCACAAGTGCATCTATTTTCTGAATGTCTGAGTGGTTGTATTTCAAATATGTATTTTCCATTTATGTTTCCTCTTGAGAGGATAGCCCTGTAAGAATTGCCTGGATCAGTTTGTACTGGAAAGACCTGATTTAATGCCATTTTTCAGCTTCAGGAAATTTGTTTAAACTTTATGCTAGCAGGATCTAATTCTTTATTTCACGAAAGCAAAACCAAGTAGTTCAGGCTAAGTTAAAAACAAAAACTACCAGCCTGGTAGTTTCAGCAAAAAATTAGCAGCATTAAATGATGCATTGGCCAAGACTTAATTACTTTTACCAGATACAGCATGGTGCATTAGAAGTATTATCAAAACTAACCTTCAGCTGTCAAATTAAGTTAACAGATTTGATACACGCTTGGCCAGACTCCCCGACTTCGTTTGGCAGGGCAGACCCCCGGGCTTCTCTGAGACACACCACCTCCTGGCATCGCAACAGCAGTGCTGGAGCTGGTAGCCCAGAGCTGGGCTCGCGGTTCCCACTCCTAAGGTGGGACGTGAAGACAGAAATCGCTAGCGATGAACCTCCAGATGGGCTCCAGGCGTCCGTCTGCATGGAGCTTGCTCCAGGATTAGTGGATGTCGGGGCCAGAGGAGGCTGTGGGGACCAGTCAGTCTGACCTTCCTTCCATCTAGGAGCTGCACCCACTGCAGCTGGCAGGTTTGTCCTGTACAAATCAGATTACTGCACAAACGCTGCGTTTAACTGAGCACTATATTAAAAAAAAAATCAGTTTTCCCTTTTTATTTGAGGCACTACATTTGCAAATCGAAAATAACCCAGTGACAAAGAGCTGCAGGGAAAGTATTATGAGCCTTTGATCAGAAGCCGACAAATGTAATTAATGGTACGCGCTAAAAGCTATTACACGTGGGGGAAAGTGTGATCTTTGCATTGATTTTTTTTCGATGGCTCTATCAAAGTACACGTGAAATATGAGCAGCGCTACAGCGGGTGAATATGAAAATCCGTGATTCAGTTCAGCTTTCTCAGGGCCTTACCACTGAAAGGCTGGAAGCTCGCCCCGGACTCCCCGTCGTGCTGGGCTGGGGCTGGGGGTGCTGCTGGGTCCCCCCCGCCGCAGGAGCCGCCGGTGCGGGTGGAGGGCTGCGCCGGCTCCCCGGGCCGCTCCCAACGGAGGGTGTGGGTGGGCAGAGGACGCTGCACAGCTCCCGCGGAGCTGACGGTGACTCCGGCAGCGTGGGAAATAGCTGCTCTGGGCACCCGACAACTGGGTTCGAAATGGAGGGAAGCGCAAGAGCCTGCTGCCCAAGAACAGGGCCTGCCGCAGGGCACGCGGGCCAGCGCGGCGGGATGGCCACAGCCAGCGCTGAGGACTGAGCCTTGGTCATTCTGAGTTGTCCGAAGCACTGCCATGTCCTGTTCGGCCAATGGTCCAAGGCAGACAGGAGAATCTCTAATGTTGGGGGTGAAACATCCTCATAGTCCCCAGTTAAAGAGGGGGAGGAACAACCCACAAGAGGTAAAGTAGCTCACTGCACCAGTGCCCTGGGCTATTCCTCAGGTTATATGCTTTTACTGCAGGTCCCCAAATTCTGCTTTCGTTGTGCTTATCCAGCACCTGTCTGGCCTTCCTAAGCCACTGACCTCAAAAAGAGCCTTTCTGATTTGAAAGTTCCCAGTTCTAGTTAAGGAGATATTCCAGACCCCCAAGGTACAACTGTTAACAAGCCACCTGGTCCATCTGCAGGCAAATTCAATTTTTAAATGTGATTGGTAACATGATTAATCTGTGTGGTGTAACCATTCTACATAAAGCCTTCCTTCTCTCACTGCCACCGTCATTAGAGATGCTTTTCTTTCCCTAAAATGTGAATGGAGGTGCCTCAGGGATCATCAGGGCCACAGGAAAGGACAGCAAAAGGAGTCAGAAATGTCTCCGCCTCGGAGATAAGAATCTCCGCCTTTCAAAAGACCTGTGGGAACTGTGGTATGGAACAAAGTATAGTAAAATCCAGAGAGTTGGTGTCAGATGTGGTTTGTGAGGTGGTAAGTGGAGGGGCAGGGGGGATGTTCTTAAGGATCAGTGCGGTGTTTTGATCCAAAAACAATGATCCTGTAACAGTCCTACATCTGCTCAGGCTAGACAACCCGATCCAAGTTCAAGAGATTACAGGCAAGAAGATAGTAGGCAAAAAATAGGGTAGAAATGGGAGAGAAAGGTGGAGATTGGGGCAGGTGAGAAGATGTTATGAGATGGGTTGTCACAAAGGCAGTGCAGTGTTTCTGTAAGGTTCTATATAGAATCTATATAAGGTCTATATAGGGTCAGGCTTTATGCGAGCATGCATTTTCCCTGTGCTTGTCACCTAAGAGTGGTAGTGCTTGTCAAGACTTTTCTGGGATTAGTTTTACTGTAAACTGACAGTCTGCAGCTGTAATGCGAAGGTTGGTGAAATATCAGCTTTAATATCAGCAGTGCAACATTCTGTGTGATTGTGAGACAGTGTAATTAATTACATGCTAGACTGTCCTGCAGGAAAACTAGCTAATTTCATGGTGTTATAAAATGTGCCAAAGGAATTGGCCTCAAAAAAATCATTCCCACTTTCAGTAATTCCAGTTGCGATTCAAGTCCAGCAAAGCAAATTTTTTAACGTGGCAAATTGCAACACTTTCTGTTTTGGTTGCTATTTCTTGTGTAGCACTTCTGCCATAGGGTTAACTGGAGCAAAAAAGGGCCACAAACATGGGGGTGGGGGGAGAGGAATGTCTCTTTACAAATAGTGACAATGAGTTCCAACCTAGAGACCTGGGAAAGCTAAATGCCTCCTCCCTGGTCTTCCTTAGCAGGCAGAATTTCTCCACCCACAAATACTCAGACACTGTCCAAACAAAGACGTTATTAGTAGAGGAAAGAGAACATCAAAATATTGTTGCTGTGTTTTCTAGTATATGCAGATGAAGAGTAGTATTTTTCTGCTTCAATGTCAAGCTGCTTTTAACTTCTACCATACTGTATCAAACTCTCTCCTCCCACCTGCACTACGGGTAAGAATGTGCCACAAAATTATTTCAGTAACATTCACCTTGTCAACTGAACCACACTCGTGCTTTGGTCAGGGAGCAGCTGCAGTCCCTGTGGCTTTATCAGCCTGGCTCCAGTGCCAAGGGAGTCACTTGTCCGGTCCTGCTTGGGGTCACCAGCAGCTGTGCTGAGGCGCTAGACAGACAGATCCTTGGTAGAGTCAGCCCAGCTCTGCTCTGTTCGTCATGGACATGGCACTACTTCACTTGCCACAAAGACCTAGAGTCACGTCTCGCAGAGGAGACCTCAGAGCAGTGCTTGTACTTGCAAATGCTAGTGCTCCACCAGCATCCAGAAGACTGAAGTCCTCTGTCTGACCACAAAATATACGTATTTTGAAAAGCAGAAAAGCAAACCGCCTGCCATTTCGCCACATTCTCCTTCCCTGCAGTCTGTGCCCACAGTAAACTGCCATCTTTTCCTTGATGTACTCTAGTCTTTATGGTTACTTCCCAATATCAGCCTCTTTACTGGTCAGTCTGCCACCAAAATTAGAAATTCACTTCCGGTCCAGCAGTGTTTTTATGTGATGCGGCTGCTTGACCTCTGGGAACATGATTAAATCCCCAGATTCAGTCCCTGGGTACTGAACAGACAGCCCGGAATAACGATTTTCGATCAGTACTGACCTGAGCTGAAGATGAACCAGTCGGCTAGAGATGAGCAGCTCCCCCGAGCTCCGGTTTACAATTCCCCGAGGCATCCAGAATCCCTACCACTGACAGCTCCCTTATTTCTGAGGATCATCATGAAGCAAACTCCCTCTCATTTGGGTCGTGACCTTCTGTTTGATTGTGCAGAGAATTGTGACCTACTTCAGGGCTGGCGTTTTTGTTTGCTTTTAGCTTTTTGAATGGAGAAAGTAAGTAAGGTAAATATCAGAGGACAAATGTTTCTTTTTTGTACTAGCATCTCAGTGTAACCAACCATAAAATATTTAGGGTTCTTTTTTTAACTCTATCTGCAAGCAGTTCTGAATCTGCTGCTTTTTCTCCTGACCCTGCAGAAATCTCCCTTGTCTGCCACGGGGAAGTATTAAGTGAAAATCTGCCAAAATGAAACCTTTGGCCTGAAACACAGCAAAACGCCTATGGCTTAGAATAATGCTGTGTCTTGTCACTGGCTAAACTGATTTGAACTTTACCATCTCTACTAGGAAGAAAGAAAGAAAGGGAATTTTTTCCCCCGGTTTCTTAATCCACCTTTCTCCATACCAATCTGAAGATGACCTTTTGTATGGTCAATGAGGAGGTCAGAGCTCAAGCACAATTTGCTGGGCATCGGGGCTAGATCCTCAGCTGGTGTATATCACAGTAATTGTGAAGCTCATCACACCAGCAGCAGACTGGGTTCCTGAACAGTAAGTAGAATACTTTTTACTTCTATAAAGCCTCATTTAACTTTAACAGAACATCATTTTCTGTTCCAGCTCTTGTCCTAGATTAAGTCTAGATAGGCCAATTAAAACATGTTACAGCAAGATAGCAAACATAGCAGTGTTTTGAAGCAATGTTTTAATTTTTTACTGGAAAGGAAGCATATCACTGATGTTGTACCTTAACCCAGTCATATTTAAGTTTCGCCAAATTATATTTGCCCCTTTCCTAAAACAATAAAAATGCTAGCAATTGTGCAGTAACATATGCTGCATTTCCAAATAGTGTGACAAATGGCAAGGTATACACAAAAAGCAGACCTCTAGGAATGCGGGCTAAACAAAGACCTGATAGAAGCACAGCCCCTTGCTCAGGCGAAACAGTCTCCAAACTCTGGTTTGCTTTGCCTAAGTAAAGACTGCAAGACAGGCCCTAACATATTTATCCAATAAACTTGTCACACCAGAAAGACTGTGCAGAAATGCTTGGTCTGGCCCGCCTTCGCTGAAAGGTAAGAGGATCTCTGTTTACTAGGAGGCTTTGCATAATTCACAACACAAGTTAAAAAACAGCCTGGCAGCCTCTGTGGAAGCCACGCCATTTCTTTCTTCCTCTGTTGGCAAACGCTCGCAAAACATCAGGGAAAACAATGTTCATCTAGAACATTATTTGAACTGTAAACTGTATCAAAAACATAATCTACTGTAAAATTCTTCCAGATAAGTATACAAGTTTTGATTTCTAAGATAAAGTATAAAGGAAAAGAAAGGACTGTCTCATTATATTGCAAGTATATTGTTAATTTTAGATTTTGTGGCATGTTCTTGGTAAACCACTTCATACATTTGGATAATTACCTGATATGACTACGCATGAGTGATAACAGTAATATGAATGGATTTGTTTTTTCCTTCATTCATGCAGCTGTAAATAAGAAGCTCTGATGAAGTCAGCGCAGTTACTCCAGTGTGGGATACGCTAGTCTTCTCTTCACACCATACAGATACGAACTGCATACACACAGCAATGCTATCACTTTTCTGTTTTAAACACTTTATTCTGTGCTGAGTTTTAAAATTTATGTTATTTAACTCAATAAATGTTTGATGGTCTCAGTGTAGCATCTAGTGGAGAGAGGGTAAATAACAGAGAAAAAACACACAGCAGAAACATAGAGGATGCTATTAAGCCTTGTCCTTCACAGGGAAGAAAGTGTGAATGTTGTGGAGTGAGGAATTGCTCACTTTCCTAAATCATTCAGAAAAACACTTGAAGCGTTGCTCTGATGTGGCTACAGTAAACCATGTACAATGAGGGGCTTGTAACCCTGACAAAGTAGGATAATATCATGGGCTGAAATTCAGCTCAAGAAGGTCTGTCTATGCACACAAAGACTATGAAGGCAAACTGTCCTTCAGAAATTGCCCTACGTTGTTTTAAATTCTGCTCTCTCTCCTGAGGTGTGTTTCTATCCCAGCTCACAGTCAATTTTGCTTTTCTTCCTTTCACGTTAATTGCTGTTTCCAGCCTAACTACAGATCCAGAGCTACTGTTTTGCAAACTCTGCCCCGACTTATACCCTGCACAACCTGAATGATGTCAGTGTTACTACAGTGACTGGTTGCATTGGAAACACCTCAGCCAGATTTGGCTCAGAATGGAATTGGCTAAGGACTAATCCTGAATTATTTGTGCACCCAAAACTCACAGAGTTAAAGGAAGATCGGGAAGTGCAAGTAAAGTGAGGACTGTTGCTGCCTTTCTGTAGGTTTGATCCAGAATTCAAGAACTTAGTTTTTGAAACATATCAAATATCAGCAGATCCTGAAAAATGGAGTCACATGTGTAATTATTCAACATAAGTTTCTAGGTTAGAATTACAGTTTCACCATCTCTCTTTTTTTCCCCTGAATATCATGACTATATCTTGTTTATAAACAGATTAGAGTAGAAGGTCTGTGGCAAAAAAAGAGGAAAGTTTCCTTAATAACCATGAGCTTAATAAAGAATAGGAGGATTGTTTCATAATAATTATTTTCTTCAGACTTTATTGGGGCTTCTTCATGTGCATAATGTCTTTAGTGTTTTATGGGGAAGTGAACTAAGCAGCACAAATCCATACACCAGAGTATGCCCTGAGGCACAGTTCATAGTGGAGTTTTTCCATAAGTACTACTGCTGGAGAAGGGATACAGCTAGGAAATTAATAATGGGGTTGCAAAGCCAGTTCCTTGTGATATGGCATGGAAATGTGCTGCCTTGGGCAGAAATACAACGTGTATGGTAAGTATGTCCCTCCTTAACAGCAGCTCTAGAGAACACTGTGTTTAATCCAAAAATATCTGGGGTACAGTTTCTTTGCTATTCATGAGGACTCTGTATGTTGCTATTATTTCATCCTTACTGTCATGCAATTACAAAAGTACCTGTATTAGCCTTGTGGCACTAACCTGTGCGAGGCAGGAGGAGACCTAAGGGTTACCCGTTCTGTCCTTTTTAACTCCTCTGAGCGAGAGAGAGAAGTGTTCACATTTGTTTACTCCTTCATCCCTATTAGCCAACTGGAAGGTGTAAAGTGTGGGGGGGGATTTTTTTTCTGTCTTGGTGCAAAGAGTTTATTTGAGCAGTGAGGCTGGCAAGGTCATCTCTTGAAGTGCCTTCCAGCTCTTGCCCTACAGTCCCCATCTCAGTCTAACCCCTGGTTCCTTGGTATTTCCCTTTTCCTCTGACAACTGCCAGGAGTCCCATCTGATAATGTCAGAAGAAAAGCCCACTGACATCAGAATACCCCTTCCTGTGCTCTGAGAACTTAGGAAAGGGCAGCACACATTACTGCAAAAATATCCCACTTCAGTCCAGTGAAGTTACCATGCCCAGAGCTGGAGAAAGCAAGCCCCAAATTTTTACCTCTTTATGCAGAGAGGAATTTCTTTATGCATGCTTGCAACTGTCCCAAAGAGGACTTGAGAGTATCAGTACCAACCCTATTGCCAGTGCCAAGCACTCAGAAATAAGTTTGTTTCCAAGGTTGTGAAATGCAAAATATATCAGCATTTTAATTTGTTTTTCAGACTTTTCCAACTTTCATGTTTCCAGTTCTCCACAACTGTTATGACTAGAAAGATCATAATAATTATTCTTATCATCAGTACTGCTGCTGCCATAACAGGAATACATGAAAGCTAAGATTCTTAGATAATAATCAAATTTCATGAGCTGTGGGCAACATTACAGATCTGCTATCAGAATCTAGGGTTCAGATCAGATAAAAGCCACATTAAAACTGGAACTAATTGGTATGCTTGTTGGTGGTGTCACCAGAGAGATGAAGCTATCCTGTCCTCAGTGTGTGGTCCCTTTGTGGTTGGGTGAGACAGGTGTGGGCAGAATAGCAGTGTAAACACAATACAATGCTATATTACCATTTTGTTTGAGGACTACAGTCAATAGGGCTGACACTTCACTTTTCATTGGCTTCTCTGTTCCTCTGTTTCCCAAATAACAACGAAGCAGTTATTGTGTCTGTGAAGAAGCATCTTTTCAGGGTTCAATCCATATAACAGCAGTCAAATAGATTGAAAACTTCCACTGGCTCTCTGGTCCCCTCATTTTTGCTGGTGTTGAGGCCATTGCAGTATCTGTACAGAAGCTTCTGAGGGAACATCTCATGTATGCCGCATCTGTATTATGTTTTTAGGGTACCTATATGTTTAAATAAAAAAGACCACATGCAAACTTTCTGCAGCCTTGATTTGAAAATAAGGGTTTTTTTCACCCAATTAGAAAATGCAGAGAGCTGAATTTTCTGTAAATGCTGATAGTTTATTATAACTAATCTGTCTAACTTTATACGATCAGTCCAAGACTTCTAGTAATTTTTGCTATGTGTAAAATGAACTTTGGGACTACTCCAGTAAGCGAAAAACTGAACATTCTCTGAATCAAGAATTTAGAACGAGCTGTACAGTTCCTGGAAGAGCTTAACAGGTCAAAATCTCTCTTGACAATTTTAATTACTTTGCAGTGAGGCCAGAATGTGGGTGTATCGGGAAGTAGTTTGCACATATGTTTTGTTTAGCTGAGTTGCTGCTGTGCAGCCTTTTGTCTCTTTCTTAGGAAAGGTCAAACTTGGCAGTATTCTGTGCTGCACACTCAAACAAACTGTTAGTACAAGTAACAACAGTCAATAAACAGCATTTTATTTTTCTCTTCAGATATATTATCTTGTAAAAACCATTTTCTTTTGAAATATGTCATAACATATTGCCACAAAGAAGAATTTTTTTTTTTAGGGATGGAGTTGCATTTCTGGCTATTTCTTACTCGCGGGGAAAATCTTTCACTGGTGCTTGCTGTTGGCAGACAATGTAGACCTCAAAACCTCAACTGTGAAACTGCAGAGCAGTGAAAGGTGACATATGGTCTTCTCTGTGTTTCGGATGAGTGAGTAGTTCTATGCAAACTTTTGTAAAAATGCCTGTGAAAGGCCGAAGGAACCAAACACCATGGTATTTTTTTTTTAATCCCAAACAGGAAAATGGAAAGGGATGACAGAGCAGCCATTTTCTCTTCCCCTCTTTTATATGTGTTTGTGTGTTTCAACACAAAATGTTTCAGATGTTTTACTTGAAGCTGACATGAAACACGAAAAGTGCCCATCTGAAAGTCAAAGCTCTTTCCAGTGCTTTCATTTCAGATCAAGGACACAAAACCAACAACAGCAAAGTCTTTACAAAGGTGGAATGTGTATTCCTTATCTACACAGACTGCGTCAACTCAGAATAAAATGCCACGGCCTTTGCCCAGAAGCTGAGATCTTAGCAACAGAAATGTAAATAATGCAGCATTGTGCACAGAACGTGGTAACCTGCACCCATGCAACATGCTTACTAGAATCATTGCAAGGTAACTTCTAGCTTCTAACTTCTGTTAGTTTTCTAACAGAAAACTGTTTCAAATTTCAGAAAATTATCGAGAATTCAGCCAGATACACATCAATGTAAAGTTAGAAGGCTTTCTCAATGTAGATGTTTATAGAAGGAAAAAAAAATTAAGCCTATGGATGTAGAATCTGCATGCCTGAGCTGTTCATTTCAAAATACTCATTGGAATTTATTTTTTGTCACTACAGAAAGAAATCAGTAGAAGAATTGAGCTGATTCCTTTTAAGTTGAGCTCATCAATACTCTGTTGCTTTTTGAATGTTTCTTTCTCTCCTGTCCACACATTTTCTGACAAGTTGCAAAGCCAGAAAGCTTCATGGCAATTCTTAGCTAGATTGCTTAATGATGGAGCTAGAAAAGGCAAAAACTATTTTAAAAGATACAGCATAGCTCAAACCAAAGTTACAGGCTTGCTGCAGAAATTACTGGGTGAGGTTCTTTGGGATAAGTCAAACTGCAGGTCTAACTGAATGGTCATTTTGAGCTTTAAATCCATGAAAGTGGTTTGCCTAAAATAAGATCATTATGGATCTCATCTCCAGTCTGTTTTAAGGTTCTAAAAACTTTCATTAAAATGTTTCATAGGATTTCTCTTGTTGAATGCCTATAGTTCCGGGTTATGATAGGAAGCAAACCACCTGAGACGGAACTCTTTCTGCTCCAGCAATAACATAAGAAAGGCTGAATTGAGTCAGACCACATGTCTAAAGAGCCTGGCATCCTGCACTTGATTAAGGCCAGCAGCATATGCCTATAGTAGGAATATAAAGACAGAGCAATTATAGCTTCATCTTTCCTTGTATTTAACATCTCAATTTCTGAAAATCTGCAATTTAAGGACTTCTAGAATTGGAGACTAAGTCCATCTCTCAGCAAAGTAGCCTTTTGTTGCATTAATCTGTCTAGTTACTTCTTCCAGCCATTAATACTTTTGGCATCTAAAATATCTTATGGAAATGAATAACTCAAATTAATTAATGTTCTTTAAATAGTACTTCCTTTTGTTGGTTTTATACCTCCACCTGAAAATTATTATTAGATTCATTCTAGTTCTTATCTTATTAGAAGTGAGCAACTGTTCCCTGTTCATCTTCCCATGTTGGACATGTTTTTTAGTATTTGTATTATTATCCCCCTTTGTCATCTGTTTTCCAAGAAGAGTCCTAGACTCAGTAGTAATCTCTCTTATTTAGAAGCCATTCCATCTTCGTGATTAACCTGGCCACTCTTTTCTGTCTTTTCTTATGCTATTCTAATGCTTAAGATGCTACCACATGTTGAGATGCAGTAAGCAGAATTTTGGGTAGTATTAAGGAAAGAACATGTTCACTGAGGATTTACTTAGTAGCATTATGTTTGCTGCTTCATTCTCTTCTTTCCTAATTAGTCCTAACTGCCTCTTTGACCACCACTGAGCACTGACCTAGCATTTGCAGAAAACTTTCCACAGTGACTCCAAGCTATCTTTGCTGACTGATAACTGATTTGAAGACCACTATTTTGTACAGGTAGCGAGGTATTTTATTTTCCCTCCATGCACATTTTTGGACATTGCATTTTAGCTGCCATTTTATCACCTAGTCAATCTTTATCAAGAAACTGGCAACTTTTTGCAGATGGTCTTGGTTTTGGTTATCCTGAACAATTATGAATCATCGGAAAACACTGCCATCTCACTGTTCATCCTATTTCACTTATGAACGTGTTTTAAAGGATAGGTCCCTTTGGAATCTCACTAGTTATTCCCTTCTTTGTGATGGTTTACCCATCTTTTCCTTTGCAGCGGTTACTAATCAAAAAAGAAGCTGCCCTCTTGTATCCTTTGTCAAAATGTTTTGGGAAATGTATGTACACTGTTGCTTAATCCCAGCTGTGGGTGAGATGTTCTTCATGTCATGTCTAGATTCTCCTAACTGTGCAGACTGAGAAGACACCTGGAACGCACTCTGTCTCCCTGCCGACCATACATGTGGATTTCCTTTCTGTGGAAATCAGACTGAGGGTAAAGGAAAACTGGGAAGAGAAGGAGAGGAAACAGGAGAGAAGAGAAGATGATACATACTTGGTCTCTTCCCAACAGGGAGTAGGATTACGGCTGAGAAGGACTCTCAGGTCTCAATGTTTATACAAAGTCTATATAAATCAGACCCCCTTTATCAATGTTTGTTGACATTTTCAAAACACTCTAACAGATTTGCAATTTCCAGCTCTTCCCATTATACAGTCATGAGCCATGACTACAGACCGGCCAGTCTGTAGTTTCGAGATTCTCCCTGAAGTCTTTCCTAAAAATTGGTGTTCTATATGCCGCTTCCATGCCTCCAGTACTGAGTTCACAGCAAACCATAAATTACAAAGCACAGTTAATAGGCTGGCAATTTTATACCAAGCTCCTGTAGAACTCCTGCGTGAACAGCATATTGTCCTGGCGGTTATTTACTGTAAAATTTCCTGATTGGCTCTAAAATCTGTTATACGGCTATTTCACTTTGGGAATGTTTTTCTGACTGTGCCCCTAAAAAAGGTTTTGTTGTGGCAATCACCTCAAACCCTGCCATAATGAACAGTGGTAGAAAAAACCTACTTAGCCTTTCTCCTGTGGTTTCTTTGAATGCTCCTGTTATATCCCCGTCGCCTGCTAGTTCCTCATGTTCTCTGGCAGATCTCCTGTTCTTGATGTATTTGGAAAAATTTTTATGCTTCAAAATCTTTTTTGGCCTGCTTTATTATGATTTTATATTTAAATTGCCAGGGTTTATGCTATTCCTCTTTTGGACTGAAGAAGAAAATAACAATATTCCACAAATGAATGCACAGATGGCATTCACAAAAGGCTCAGGTATTTGCAATAGGTATCTAAAAATGGAACCTTGTGGTACTTGGGTGCATGTTAAAAGCAAAGGAGTTTGCTGAGGGCTGGATGGAGACAGAGGAGCTTAGGAAACTGTGGTCCAGGGACAGTAACTACTACTGCCTTCATCAGCCTTCATTCTCAGTCAGTGTCTTCCTAGAGGGTTATCCTTTAAATATTTTTAAGAGAAATACAGAGAGCCTCTGAACTGCCTAATAGCTGTAGCAATGCTATTAACACAAATTATTATTCCAGAGTATTCTAACAACTAACATTGCGGATCCCTGTTGCACCAGATATTACACAAACATAAAATGAAAGCTAGTCCCTGATGCAAAAAGCTAAATGATGCTGTCCCCATAGCTTACATAGTTTAGCAGACTGTTGAACAAACAGTCTCAGCATTTCTGTCAATAGTATGTTTTAACAGCGATCCCAAAGCCGTGCTCAAGCACAAACTTGCCTGCCTTTCACATTGATCGACAGCACGCTCCATGTGGGATTTGGCTAATCTCATTCTTAGTTTGTGCCTGTGTTCTGCAGTTTCAGAGAACAAGGAGTATGTGCCTAAGCGTGTTGCTGGATCAGGATCCCACTTCATAGAAAATATATCTGATAGTAAACACACATTATACTTGATCTTAGTATTAAAATTAAGTGCCCTGTCTCCCGCCCCTTCCCCAGCTAGACTTCACCTATGGCAACAGTTATTCATCTTGAATTGCTTTAATGCAGTGTTTAAGCATGTCATCTTGGCAACAAAGCAGCTTGCATGGTATTTCAGTGAGAGGTTTAAAATCCCATTCACATTTTTAATATACGTTTCTCTCACATAAATTATCACAGCTTGGTTGGCAGGCCCTGCATGAGTAATAAGGTTGCTGGCACAAACACACACCACAGATCTATTAAGGAGGATCTTTGTACATTCCTACATTTATACCAGAGCTGTGAGGGTAACTTCTACAAAATGACTTGAGACACTTGTGTTTTACTAGCAGTACATTAGCAGTCATGAAAATAACATATCCTCTAAAAATGCATCAGGGACAGTGCAGATAAATCCCTATGCACCAGTTTGAAAATTAAGCTCTTGATATGTGAAATATCTATGCAGAATGCAGATTTAATTGCTCATATAGGCAGGCAGACTGTACCAGAAAACTTGCTCTTACATAAAAGAACCACACTACTGAAAGTGAGCTAAATGCTGTTTTTACATATGAAAAGAATGTGTTCTCTTTTTAGTAAATAATCACATTTTAGTTTGCTTTCTCGTCTCACTTTAATTCACAATTTTGAGAAGTGATCATTCAGGTAACACTTAACTCGGGAAGTCTGGAAAATCAGTTCTCTGCTGCTTATGCTGCCCTCCACATTATAGCTCAGAGCAATAGATACATGCAAATACTTTGCAGTGCAGTTTTGCTCCATGTTATTTTGTAAGATCATGAGTTAGATAACTTTGTCTCAATATCTACTTAGAAAATATTCATAACTCTTGCAATGTAGGCCTGAACTGAAGTACTTTGCACAAAGTGGGAATCTTCTACTGGCTTTATTTAGGGCTTTGAATCAAGCCCTCTGTAAACAAGGAATAATAGGAATAATAATGTATTGTAAGGAAACACCTTTGAAGTGTCTAGCCTTTAATTTCTCTGTGTCCCCAATTTTGTGTTAGATTAGCAAGACATATCCTTTCATAACAGCTTAAAGAGATATTTGCAAAATAAAAGTTGTATAGTTCTACAGTCACACTGAGTTTTGGATTGTTTCTCTATTACACTCTGTATAAAAGAGTATCTTAATTATTGTTATTCTTAAGTTGAACATAACAGTATGTTTGGCATAATCCAGGCGCAAGTAATGAAAATATATGAAAATGTGAGCAGCAAACTTTGAAGTTTATGTGCAAATGGATTAAAACATATCTATACAATTTGTGAATAAATTCACCACGATATGAAAAACAGAATTATCAGGAAACCAAGACAACTCTGCAGATGAGGATCCCTTTAATGCACAGAAGAACAAATGTTGCCCCCTGCTTGAGAGGCTGACAGTAGTTCAGAAATGCAGAATTCACTTATTGGTAGCCTCTAGACAGAACACAAAGAGTTTGTCAATGTAACTACGGAAATGCTCAAGAAGCAAAGAGCGGAAGCAACGGGGACACACTAAGGAATGGCATTATTGATGCTGTTATTTTGAGGCCTTTATGACATCTGTCTAGGCACTTGTTCAAGAGAAACATTTACATTTCAAACTTTGTAATTTTAATTATAGGTTTTATTAATAAAGTTTAAATAACAGCATTTTATGAGTGTTTTCTAGTAAAAATCATTAAAATTCTATTATTTAAAAGTGTCTCAGACATTGTGCATTATCTAACATTATTGCTCGACTGCCTTCCTCTACATTCAGTCTTGAAACCCCTGATTCAGCTTAGTCCTAAAAGAGAAAAAGGCACCAGGAGAATCCTGTGGGTCCTAATATTGCTGAATAAAATGGAGAGAAGGTTAAAAGCGCTTGTATTATTTGCCTAGTAAAACAAAAGCTGGTATGATTGGTTTCTAAAAATAAATTCAGGGTAAACACTGCTAAGAAAGAGCTATTTAAGCAAAAGAACAAAATTGGCACAAGAACAAATGGGTATAAAATGACCATGAATAAATTTAGGCCGGAAATATAAAGAGGGTTTCCAAACATCAAAAGAATAAGATTTTAGAAAGCTTCCCAATTAGAAGAGTGCATACAAACTCTCCTAATATTAAGCTGCACCTTGCTAAGTTTAGGAATTTAATTGTGAAAACCAAGATCTTGCTCTCAACCATGTATCCTACGTGTCTATTATTTGATAAAGAGCTTGTTGTGGAAGGCCAGATTTTAATAAAGGAGGTTATAAAGAAATGTTTAACCAAACCCCTTCACACATACTCTAAATAACTATATGAAAGGGCCAAGTTGTGTGCGTCGTCGTTAAACGAAGCCTTGCGTAGCCGACCTTCCTGTGCACCACATACAAACACCTTTACATGGCTGAGAGGCACAAGGCACCGCATGCCTTGAACTCCGGGAGTAACCCACGGGCAGAAACGGCTCTGGGGGACATTTGCAGGGTGAGGCTGGGGCGGACACAGGGCCAAGACCGAGGCTGCCCCGCTAAGACAGCCGCGTTCCCCCTTTCTGGCTCTTTTCCTCCACCGAGGGGGGTCTGCGCACCCGGCAGCCCTGATGACCGCGTAGACTTGTTGCCACCCGAGCGGCCTAGCCCCAGCCCAGCAGTTGTGCTCGAGCTGCTTGCAGGTCCCATGAGACAAAGACGCACACGGGTGCTGCCCGTAGCCAAAAGCCCCCTTTATCCGCCATCTTTCTCCCAGTCTCTGAGGCCCTGGGACAGCAGGAGGATCCCGCTCTGCCCAGCCATCGCTGCCCTCACCCACAGCCCGCAGCTAACGCCAACTTCTTGGGTCACTTTAATGCCCTGTGGTGGGAGTGTGGGCTAGAGGGGCTGCGGGGCATAACCCGGGGCTCAAACAACCAGTAAAACCCATCAGAAAAGAAATTATCTCCCCCAGGAAAGGCGAAGCAAGGTAAAGGCCGGTATGACCCCGCCGGCCGGCGCCGCCGCGCCCCAACTGCCCGCTGAGGGCCGACAAGCTCAGCGCACCCGCGCTCGGGGCGGGCTCTCGAGCCGTGACCGACAGCTCCAGGAGCCAGTTGGTGCCCCCACGCGGAGACGGGACACCGCCCCTTTTGATTGACAGTAGGCTCGACCAATCATCTTGCGGGATGGAGCCTCAGCACTGCCTCGTCCCTTACGGACGAGCCGCGCGGCCACTAACAAGCACGAGGGCACGGCTCGCTTCCCGCGCAGTTCTCGCGAGTTTTTCTCAACGGGCTCTCGCCCCCCTTCCCCCGCCGCCGGGTGACTGCGCAGCCGCCATGTTGGTTGCTATGCTGCCGCCGCTGCCCGTATGAGGCGGGCGGCGATGAGGGGAGGAGGCTGCTGTTGCTCCCCCCTTCTCCCGCCGCGGCACACGCTCGCGCGCCGGCAGCGAGAGCGCCGCTGCGGGGCCCCGCCGGCTTCCCCCCCCTCCCCGGCGCCCTCTCCCTCCTCGCTGGGGCGTGCGAGGCGGAGCCCGAGCCCCTGTCCGCGCGGGGCGCCCCGGCTGCGCGGCCGGGTAGCGGCCCCCGTGCGCTCGGCGCTGCCCCGCCAGCGGCGCCGCGACCGCCGGCTCGTCCCCCGCCGGCCGTAGCGGCGCGGAGCGGGGGAGGGAGCGGCCGGAGGGGGGTCGCCGCCCTCCCCGGCGGGCTTCCCCCGTCCCTGCCTCCGCCTGCGCTTTCCCCTCCCCCGCCGCTCCGGCGCGCGGCCCCGCGGCCCCGCCGCCGCAGTACGATGTGGTCCCCGGCGCTGCGGCTGGGCGCGGGGCGGCTGCTGCGGCTGCTGCCCGGGCTGCGGCTCGGCCGGGCGCTGCGGGGCCACTGAAGGCGGCGGGCGGCGCGCGTGGCTGTGTGCGTGCGGCTGACTGTGCGCGAGGCTGACTGACGGTGCGTGTGCGGCTGTGCGTGCGCGGCTGGCGGTGCGGGTGTGCGTGTGTGCCTGTGAGGGGGTCGCGGGCAGACAGCGGCCAGCGCAGCCCCCGCGCCGGCTGCCCGGGCGCCGCCGCGCCGCGCTCCCCGCGGCAGGACGTGGCTGTTATATGAAGGTAAGCGGCCGCGGCGCGCCGTGCCGTGCCCCCGCGGGCAGAGCCGCCCCCGGCGCCCGTAACTTGGCGCCGGGGGCGCTGCCGCTCTGCCCCCTCCGGAAAGGCCGGGAAATCCCGCTCCTGGCTGCCCCGGGGGTCGGGCAGGGCTGAAGCCAAGCGCCGGCCCTCGGCGAGCTCGTAAACAGCCGTCGGGAGAAGGAGCCGGGAGGCCGTGGGGGGGGGGGGGGGGTAAGGGCGGTTGGGGGTCTGTAAAACCTCCCGAACGGCTTTTATACGCGCTTAGCGCGGCAGCGTGGTGCCCGGGGCCCCCAGGCGGGTGCCGGTCGCCCGGCTGCGCGCAGGGAGGCCGCTGGCCGCGGCGGTGCGGGGCAGCGCCCGCCCGGAGCCGGCGCTTGTGTAACGGCGCGTGTCCTGCGGGCGCCGTGCTCGGGCCCGACCGGGGACGGGAGACCCGTGTGCGCCGCGGCGCTGCGGGCGGGAAGGGGAAAAACGTCCCTTTCCCTGCAAAAACCACACCGGAGCTCGCTGCTGAACTAGCCAGCTGCCGGCTTGGGTGAGATGTTGCAACCGCTCCTCTAATCCCAGACCTTGTGATGTTCGGATATGAAATATACATGAATGAACTTTGCGCTGCTACTTACACCCTTACAAGATTTCAACATGGCCAAGCTGTTACATATGTATATATTTTTAGGTGCGATACAGAAAATACTTCTTTATCTGATTCCCCTGTTACAGAAATGCTGATGGATTTCAGCTGGAAAATAATTGGTAGACTATATTAGGCGCGTACATTTTTCTCATCCACGGGGCATTTCTCTCGCCCGGAGCTGAATTCTGTTGTGAATGGCCGGGGGGCTGTGTGCGCGCCTGTTCCCCTGTTTGTTACTGGCAGCGAGCTGCCCTGTGGCGTTGGGAGCCACTGGTGTGTTCACACACATGCAGACGTTTATGAGCTCGTTACATCGTAAATGCGGGTTGCAGGAATACATGAGTGAATTAGATTAGGAATTGTAAAGCCATTTTATTATGAGATAGGTACATTGCGGTAAAGTTTTCCACTTCGTTGCCTAAACATAAAATATTTAGTATCGTAATCTTACAGATGCCGTTTTCCTGACAATGGGTTTCTTGCTTCACTGACCTAAAAAGTTGTTTTTACATATTGGCGTAACTCAGGTTTGCACTGCGTTGACAAAATATGATTCTGGGCGATGAACTTACAAATATGTGTATGTGTGCATACGCATTTCCCAGCCACGTTTGTGCTGTATAAATTCAGAAAGGTAACTGCTGGTCTGATTCTTGAAGATCAGTTTTGTTCTAATTACAGTTTCTATACATTTTTAGATGCCCTTTTTTTTCCTGATCTTAACTTGAATTTTTTCCTGAAGTTAGAGTAAGATTTGAAATACATTTGTATTTCCTCCAAAAGCAGAAATGTATTAATATTCTACTTTCCTATACATTTTCTTGTATTTGTAGTTTGGTTTGTTTCAGTCAGGTTCACCCACTTAGGATTCAGTTTCATGTTCAGTTCTTGTTGGGTAAAATTTTGCATGAAATGCATTATTTGTTGTCGTGCTTCACAATTCTGTTGTCCTGCTAACGCCTAATTTAGGTTGAACGTAATACTGATTGAACAGCCTTGCTAAAAATACTGGGATGGGTATACTTACAGTAGAGTCACAGGAAAGTTTCTTCTAGTTAGAGAAAAACAGTGCAGACTTAGCACTTTATTATTAGCAGCTATATTTGTAAAATACGTGAATAAAAGCAAGATCCTGTCATCTTAAAATATTAATTGCTGTATTGAGTGGATGAACTCAATAAGTGAACTCTGTCACATAATAAGTACTCAAATGTCATTTTTGTTAGTATATGTTAAATATGTGGTAAGCCAATATCCAGAGTGCAGCGTTTTGTGTGATCCTGCTGTGACCCATGTTTGGGCAGGAGGATCCACCAACACAAAACTCACAGCAGAAACTGGAGCTTAAACATTGATTCCGAAGATACAAGGCCAGTATTTATCATGAGTGTTTGCTGCATGTGAAAGTGTCGTATGTTTTATTGTTAACCTTCGTGTTTGTGTGGCCTGTCATATAGGCTTCCATAAATGTGTGCAGGGAATCAAAGCACTGGAGCGCAGAATAACAGCCTAATATGACAGTGTGTGACATGATTATTTTGTGGAAAATGTGATTTTTGAAATAGCTTTCATTTTGTATTTCAGCACTGCTGGAAGATGTTAATCAGTATTTGGAGGTTCCACCTCACTAGGGCCTTGTTATTCTTGATGGGTTATTTTATGAGTCTTTGCTGAATGTACTTGGAAGTTTTGTGCATCATTTGATGCTTGTGTTTAAAAAGCGGAATGTGTATTCTCTAAGCATATTCTGGGGGAACCAAGTGAAAATTACAAGTTCGAATATAGTGGCAGGGAAGATACTCAGCATGGTTCACTTAGTCCTGTTAGCTAACGTGTACATGGGAAACAAAGAATGGTTTTCTTGTGCTGTTTCATACCTTTGGATGAGGTAAATGGATGGGTTCAGTGACTTTTGCAAATTATGACGAGTTAAAAAACTATATTTTAAATTCTCAGTTGATTAAAACATAAATAAACATGTTCATGCCGTTTGTTGAAGTTGGATTATTTTTAAAAACTGACAAATAGTGAATTTCTTTGGTTTATCTTCTAAAACCTTCATAATGCTGCTACTTAGATCCTCTGCATGGTGATTCTCCCTTGTCTTGCCTCTCCTCCCCACCCCACTGGTCTGGGTTTAAATTTGGTTCAAGATCACATGAATCCCATGCCTTCACATCCTGTTTTTGTGTCACCTCACTTCCATTCTCACCAATTATAAAAATGGCCAAACAAGAGAATCTTTCAGCAGATGGTTGACTGTGCTTTTTTTTTTTTTTTTTTTTTTTTTTTTTTTTTTTTAATAACACACTTTCACTCTGCTGTCAGTTTTCAGAAAATAGCCAGAAAAAATTCTCAGGAGTTTTATTTTGCTCTGGTCTAAACAACTGTAAAAAATAGTTTGGGTGCATGTAAAGTGGACTTGTTTGTAGTGGATAGAAGGAACTATGAAGGTGGAACAAAAAGGAGAGGGGAGGGTGGGTTAAGTAGAAGACAGAACCAAGAGAGATGAACAGTGGCCTGGCAGTATAACAGCAGGTCTTTGCTCTCTGGGCCAGCTGTTCATTTATGCTCATTTGGGAACAGAAGCTGTTTTTCCTCAAGGACTTGTAATCCATTGAAATAGCACAAAAATACTTTTATCTAGGCTTTCGAAAGCTTTTTAATTTTTAAACTTTTGCAATTTTCTGGAAGTTTTTTTTGGTATGTTGTCATAAAATTACGTATCTGCAGCTATTAGAAAATTAGAGATGGTAAAAGTCAGTTTCCATTCTTATTTCGGAATTACTAGAAAGCTGTTACTATTTATCACTTAGAACATAATTACTTCAAGTTTACAGTAGTTTAACGTGCTGACAGAAGTTTTGTTGACGTACTAACGTATCTGAATTAGCAGTACAGATGTAGGTTACAGACTAGATCTTTTTATAGTGATCTGTGTTACAACACACTAAAGTCTGTTCTGATTTGGTGTACTGTGTCCCCGTATGTTCTACGGAATATTACAGCTGATAGTCAAATATTTGGGTAGATCAGACCAGCGTAATTATACGAGTGTGTGTTTGAAATGCGAGAGTTGAACCAGCTTTCCTTTTCTCAACTTTTGTACCTTTAAAAAAAGAGTTAATAATGGCCCAGCTAAAGCTCCGTTTGTACACTTCCTTTTGTCTCACACTGCAATTATCTCTTTGGACCAATTTTAAGGTGACTTACATGATAAATGCAATTCTATTTGTGTGGCTGATGAGATACTGCCGTCTCTGCAGTTGCATGAGGAAGCGGGAAATGGCTAATATTCCTTTAAAAATAAACATTCTTCTAATTATGAATACTTTTGCTCTGTAATGAAGGGTGTTTTAGGAAGTGTTTTCACTGATTTTTGGAATGAACTGTAATTGACGCTTAGAGTTTTCAGGCCATTCATAAGATTTAAAGGGGGGGGGAGAGATAATGCACTCCCAATAGCATGCACATTCCCTCATTGCCTTTGTGGCCATTCCTTATCTTCCCCAGGGTTAACTAGCTGAGAGAATGGCTGAATTATTCTGCATGACCAAAAGCCTGGATCTTCAAGTGCAAATCAAATGTACTGCTGCTAGAGATTAAAACTTTTGTATTTAGTTGTTTATTTTTATTAGAATGTCATAGATTAGAATGAAGGAAGATGTATTCCATTCTCTTATCAACCTAGGATTTTTACTTTAAATTTAAAATTTCTAAATATATAAATAATGCTAAAAACCTTTCTTTAACTGGTGCTGTTTTTGTTTTTGGGATACTATTCCAATCTGTTAACCTGTTAATGTTATTCATGTAGGTTTGCTATTCTACTTGATAGTTTTCATGAACTTTTAATATAAAATTTCATTTAAGCCTAAACTCTTAGCATTAGTTTTTGTTGTTTATTAGGAGTATTGTAACAATATAATGTGATCTGGTTTTACGTTCATTAACAGCGTATGCTTTAATGATGCTCACTTGGTTTGTCCCTCTTCCATTCCCAGAAAAGGGAAGGAAAAAAAAACCACCCCAAAACCAACCAAACCCCCAAACAAAGTCTTTTGTTTCTATTGCAAAAGACTGCCAGAAATGGGAAACAGACTATATTATCAGTACAACCCTGAAACTAAGTCCCTCTGAGAATAATGAAAGCTTAAAAAAGGAAACAATCATGTAACACAAGACTTATCTGAGAATAATTTTTATCCTTCTCTCTCTCTCTCTCTCTCTCTCTGTCTCTCTCTGTCTCTGTCTCTCTCTGTCTCTCTCTCCCTTTTTTTAATAACATCAGCCAGGTTTGAAACCAGAAATTGAAACTATATCTGAAGCAGATAGTTTTCTGTGTAAACTAAAGCAGCAGCTGGTAAAAGATAAGGGCTTGCTGTAGCCTCCTTTGTTTCACAGAGATGTGCTAACATACTTTGTCTTGGAAGAAGGTTAACCAGCAAGATTGGTGGGTTTTCTTTGTGCAGCGGAAGGTGATGTTTGCAAAGTAGTTGAGCATGTGGATTTGATAGGCTGCAAGGCTGTGTGTTTAGAAGAAGAGATGGAAGTGGGTCATACCAGAAGCTTGTGTTCCCACTTTGTGCCCATAGCGATCTGATGCTGAACTGACTTGATTGTAAAGTAACAGAAAATTTGTTAATTCCTCTGTCTCTTAAGGTAGAGAAATGATAATATTTTCAATAATGGTGCACAGAAATATACCAGTTGGAGGAAGAGTAGTTATTACAAATAATGTTCTCCAGACTCCCGTGTTAGCCTGCTTCTTGTGTAGATGAATGCATGATTTCCTGATGATGCTTTGCCAGTGTATTGTCTTAGGCCATGTCAGGTATTTGTAAATCTGAGAAACATGTTCATCATGTTCTGGTTTTTCCTAGCAGCAGCCTTTAATAAGTTGTGCTGATAATGTGCAGACCAGTTATGATAATCCAAAATGGGATGTTTTTCTGTAGGAACAGAAAAAGATCTTACAGCTGTGGTTCTATGCCTTTGCTTAAAAAAACCCCAAGATACAGTTTTGGAGGAAAAATCACATAGTATAACTGGTTTTTTTTTTCCCCTTAAACTTGTTAGTGGATTCAGAAATGTTTAAGGAGGAAAAAAAAACATGCAGTTTCTCCATGAAAAATAAGCTTTGGAGAGGGTAATCTTTGAAGCTTAATTAAAGATATGTCACATTGTGTTTGTCTGTCTGCATTTTTGCAACTAGCTCCTTTTAGTGTCACGTGAAAAAGTAGTGTGACATATTTTTGTCTTCTAAAGTGTGAATAGAGCTAAATATGACCTGGAGAGGTGACCAGTGATCATTACTGTATGGTAAATTTTTTTCCTATAGATGTTATGTGCCCGCATTGCATATGCCAGTTTTATATCATGTCTCTAAACTGCATATAGCCTTGGTACTGGTCTTAAGATACGCTCTTGAGTTTATATAGTGCCCCTATTTAGAAAAGAAATACTTTAGGAGAAGGGAGGTTTATCAGTTTGTTTAACTTCTTCAAAATAAAATTTTATAGAACTTGCTGTCTGAAATTTAAGTCACTTTAACTTCCAAATTAATATACTGTGAGCTTCTCTTGAGGCTTTCCTTGGAAGAGGGTCTCATGCTCAGCTTTCTGGGGGAGGTGAGCTGCTGTTGCGGTGAATGCCACAGTCTTGTTTGCAGTAGTTGAGTGCAGCTCAGGCTATTGGCTGGGCTTGGGAGTCCTGATCCGAAAGTAAGTCCCCACCTATTCTGTCTTTTAGGTTTGTGTGTTGACTTAGTAAGAAGATACAAGATCTGGTTCGCTCATCTGAATGCACCCGTTCTTAGGTGGAGCTAATCTCTTTAAAGGCAATATTTGGGAGAACCTTTCCAGATACAATGTGTGTTGGACAGTGGTTGTTTGAAAGCTGAAGGTGTGACTACCCCTTTCAAACCCAAAGGATGTGTCACCTTTGGTTAAGTCTAGGTGAGGGTCAGGGGAAACTGGGAGAAGGACACCTGCCCTGCAGTGCATGTGAAAAGCATGAGGTTTTGGAAAGCCTCAGTTAAAAAGGGAAAGGTGATTGTGTTTTTTCTTTAATATCAACAAATCATGCTGCCACTTGGGATGCTCCTGCTCAAGTAACTATGAATTACACAAAAACCCCAGGATGGAGAAGCTGAAGTGCAGTGGTGGTTTTATAATAGTGCAGGTAGATCAGTTTACTGTATTATAGCCTCTTTCTCCAAGGTATTTGAATGTATGTTGACTCACTCCTCTGAGTTTGAATTAGGCTGTAATGATCCAGATTTCTAGTATATGGCTAATTCATTTGCTTCTAGTCATGCTTCTGCAGTCTCTCATCTAGTTCACAATATATGCAACTAAGGAAGAAGGGATAGAGCATTAATGGTGGTGGTAGTAAAAATGCATAAATGAGGAAGATTGAGCTCAACATACCTTTCACTAATTTTCTGCTTCTAATTCCCTGTTATTATAAAACAAAATTTACCATAGGGGTCAAATACATAAACCATTCAGTTTGTGAGCCACTTAAACTTTTTAAGCTTTTAGATCTTCACATCTGGTAGTCAGGAAGTAATTTTACTGTGGAGATTATTGTCAGGAAAGCGTACTTCTATATGTTTTTTATTTTTCCTTTCCTGTGTGGTGTAATCTACTTAGAACTTCTGGGGTGTTTTCACTTAATGAATTCACTTTTATTGCAGAGACTTAATACACTGATGATACCTGTCTTCTCTTCTTTGAACTGCTAGTACTAGCTAGTACTGGTTTGAGTCTTCTTTTCTAAAGTCCTCAGATCTGGAGGAACTGTATTCAGTGACTTCATGCCTGCTTGGGGAGAAGCGGAGTGCAGTGGATGCTCTGTGGCCCTTTTTGGAGTTTACATGATCCCTGTGCTTACAGAAACTGGGTTCTCTTCTTATTCCACAATAGCTATTAAGTGAATTTATTGAATTAAATAACAGACTTAATAAATATATTAATTAAAGTGCCTCTGCTTTCAAAAACATACCACTTGAAAGGCAAAGAGGCGCAATAAGAAAATGAGGCATGGATAACCACTAAGGGTATATACAGTTACACTTAGAACAGGATTCCTCTGTAGAACACTAAAAAATGAACTAAAAATTAACATTCGACAGCGAGTCCTCTAAGAGGAAATTCCTACAGGAGAATTCCATTCTTAAGATTAATTAAATGAAAAATTAGAAACTCTCTAGATAGCTGTAAGCTATTTAATAAAACTGAAGTAAGCAATTAAAATATGCAATTTTAGTTACCAGCTCAGGCATTGCTTCCTTTTCGTGATCCTGCCCCCTGCCTTGTTACATATGTTCTCCCTCCTCCTATGAAGAAGCTATATATGCAGCTTGTTAGTGCTAGGCATTTTCTGCAGAAAGATTTCATAAACAGCATCCCTCTCTGCATAAAGGTGATGTAGATAACTTCTTTGGCATTGAAAACACATACACAGTTCGGAGAAAACAGAAATAAACATGCTTTGTAGGAGTTATACTAATGAAATGTACGTGAGAGAGTAGCTTTAAAGAGAAACCTGATTAACATCTGAAACTTCAACTAGCATTTAGCCATGTTTCAGGAGTATTTTCCACCCAACCTCTTTAAAAAAAAAGTTTTTCCTGTGTCTTCCAGGCAAACTGATTAAGTACAGCTATTATGGGAAATGATTGTAGTTACTCTTGGTCCTTTAAAAAGTCATTTTCAGCTTAAGTCTTTTGTATGCATTCTGAATATGTTTTGCATTCTGCTGCTTCTGGTGTGCCCTGGCAATTCTGTGTGCTCTAGCAGTTTTGTATATTAAACCGTAGGGCAGGGGTGTATTATATCACCAGGGTTCCCTCTCAAGTTTGAGGGCAGTGTATGATACCAAATTGTCATTGTGTTAGGGAGAAAATGTGTAACTGCAAATTGGTACTCTGTTCCTCAGAGTTGAAGTAGTTGCTGTAGTTCAGCAGAATTGTTGTGCTGTGAGCAAAATGGAGAAAATTGAAAAATGAATCCGTATGTGTACCGAGTAGTGCTATTGCAATGATCTTAAGTTGCTTCAAAATAAGCTACTGACTGCTTACGTCATTAAATAGAAAAGCATTGTATGATGAGCTTTTCAAAAGTGTTTGTTACTTTCTACTGTTAGTCCATGAGAACACAGATACAGGCTTCAGTGAGAATAAAGACAGATTAATGCAGACGTTTCTGAAGATAAACTTCTTAATGCTATGCTTAATGTTATCTCTTTTGGTTGTAAACAGAAAACCACGTTCTAAAAATCTGCTTCCCAAACTGGATGACTATACTTAGTACTCAGAAAAAGCCACAGTGAAGCTTTTCTTTTTACAATGTAGAAATAGCTTCATTTTCTTAACTTTTAACATGAAAACATAGTCTATTGTCAGACTTTAATGCAATATGTTAAAAAGGAAGAGATGCCTTTCCTAATGGCTGTTTATTATATTTGTAATAATAAAATGGAAAAAAGTGTTGACCAATTATTATTAAAATAAATTAGCATTATTTTAGGGTAGCTTCCAAAGTATGGAAGTGGGTTTGAACCCCACTGTGCTACATAGAAATAGTAAAACAAAATCATGCTTTGAAGGCCTAACATTGCTGAAGTTGACATAGGGTTCCTTTTCAAATAATAGACTCTTCTTCTCCTTGCAGTGTTGGCGGGATGTCCAGTTGCTCTGCAAATGCTTTAAGGTGTATTAAGAATGACATGCAAAATTAATGAATGCTGATAAATGAGGGCATTAGGGACCCAGATCTCAAGCCTACAATGGACTTCCAATACTTGCAGAACGTGTTATGATGTATGTATTCCTACGGACTATATTAACTAAGGTGGCTGAAAATTAAAGGGAATTATCTTTTAGGAAGAGTATCTTTTCACTGTCTGTGATCCAATTAACATGTATGGTACACTTCAGATATATCTCTAGATATGTTAAATAAGGTATTTCATATTGGTGTATAGTAGAGCAAAGGATGAAGCAAAAACATTCTAAAATTTTGTAATAGAAATATTTTATTATACAACATATTTTGAGAGTATGCTGACTTTTTTGAAGTAATATATTGAAAAGCAAACAATGATGTTCATGCTACCTCTTCAGGAGTGGTAGGGAAATGTATTTGGTGTATTGTTTTTTGGCGGACAGATCATCTCTGTCAAATGCTGTCTTACACGCTTGCGCTTCAAAGAAATATTGGAATGTTCTGTTGACTTTTTGAAACTTTTTTTGGCAATGCTAGGCTTTCCATTTATTTTGTCTGTTGTTTAACAGTTTTTTGTGTTTGTTTTCAAAAGCACTTCCATTCACCATTCAAGGAATTCAATAGAATTCTAATAGGAACTGCACATAAATAACTACAGAAATCAATGCTTCAATTCAGCCAAGAGTTTTTTGTGACTTCAAAAGCCACAAGAGCATTTATTATTAGAAACATACAATTGACTTTTCTTGTATTATCATTTTGCATAGTGATTTGGTTTTTACCACCACAACAAGATGTTTGACAGTTTCATTTGAAAATGATGTATTTATATTCTGCATTCTGAAACAGTATAATTTTTTATTTTTTTCCCCTCTGAAGCGGTATTCGCACTAATTTGCATGTTCAGCTCTGTGCAAAGATTGTCAGTGAAATAGTCACTGGTAAATTTTTACTCAAAGATCAACCAACTGTTAAACGTAGTCTCCCATTCTTCTGTTATAATGAAAACATAAAAGAAATCTTTAAAGAATAGAGTTGTTGGTTTAATTTTTGCATTTCCTACTATATTTGTAAAAGTTTCACAAAATGAAAAGCATATCCTGTCCTCTGAAATGCTCTATTTTCTCAGTATAGTGACCACAGAAATAAGTAGCCTATCGTAGCACAGGGTTGTCTTGGAAGTGCATCCAGCCTTTAGTCCGCTCATTACACCTCAGGCTAAATCAGCTGTAACAATCCTTTTGATCCTTAAGTTATTAGTTGGGCTATAGAAAGTGAGATGGCATTGAAGAAAGTTGTTTCAGCACACTAGAAGCTTTAGAAAAATGGTGCTTTTTTTTTGACAGCCAGAAACCGATAACAAGATGGTATGACATGAAACACAGCACACTGTGCATTCAGAGTGCTCACTACCTTGTAAATGGACCTCTTGAGTGCTGTGGCTTTTGGACAGCCTCTGCCTGCAGTTTCAGACAGGTAAAGTACAGTTGCATCAACTTGCAAGGAAGGCACATGTAGAATGAAGGAGGCTTTCGTTCTGGTTGTTGGGAGAGTACTTGCAAATTAATGTTTTTTTTTTTTTTTTTTTTTTTTAACTATTACAGACAGTTAGAAAAATAAAATAAAGTTACTAGCGGGGCCTTTTAGATGACAACAGCCTTTCCCTGGCCTTCCAGTCTCTGAAATCTTACTCAGTACCTGGTCTGGCTCTGCATGAGGAGGATGCAGCTGGTGCCAGGAGCTGGTGCTGAGATACGGACCAGTAGTTTCATCCTCGTGCACCCTGTTGGCTAAGCAGGCGCTGCAGTGTTGTATGCATGTTTTGGCACTTGACAGGCGAAGCATTTCTAGCAGCCAGGTTGAGAGGTGGGGAAGTATGGCCTGTCCCTAGTCCTTCTCTCTGCTTACATTTGGAGTGGAAGGACTACACAGGTGAAACTTCTGCCGCACCTTGAGAAAGGTTTTCATTGTGGCGAGGGGGGAGAGAGGCACAGTAGTGCATGGTGAGGAGCAAGGCTGCTAACACAGATAATGTCATGCCTGCAGTTGCCTTCATGTTTAACAATGTTGTCATCACTTGGACTTGCATGCATTTAGGGTTTCAGAGCTTGTCATGGTGTTATCTTAAAAAAAATAAAATAAAGGAAGTAAAGTCAGACCTTCTGTTGGTTCCTCAAAGTTCTTCCCCTTTTCCTGTTACCACTTCTGTCTAATTCAGATTTCATTTGAGTCAGCTGCTTTCATCTTGAGGCTTATGTCATTCAAGCATCCACAGAGTTAGTATGCTAATGTCTGCATTTGAACTGACTGATAGGTACAGCAAAGCCTATCTTCCTTCTGTCACTGCAACATGAAGCTTCTTTTAATTTCCCTGGCTGTTCAGCATTTACAGAAACAAAATAATAGAATGTTGCTGGCATAATTTATAAGCCTAATATCTGAAACTTATTAAACGTGTTTATTCATGAAACACTCTGTAGCCCTTCCTGCATTCTCAAATATACTTCATATTTAACTGGTATATCTGCCAGAATGAAAGAAATAATAATGGGCATCTAAAACTGATGATTTTGCTGGGGAATGCGGGTTCTGCTAAGAGGCAAAAAGGGCTTTTGAGACTTGTCTGACAGCAAATATTCATATATTCTTTGGGTTCGTGGATCTTATGCTTCTTTATGAAACCCAGTTTATGGCAGTGAATGAACCAGACATCTCATTTGTTTCTTGAAACCATTGGGAGCATCATGTGTCCCCTCTTACACTGCTTCTATTACTGTGGCCAATCTCAAATGCTTCAGGGAAAGGAGAAAAACGTCTGGAAATTGTTATGAATGGAGGAAGGAGAAAAGAAATGGGAGAGATGGGGAAGACCGGAGAAAGAAGAAACAGTCTTCCTAGCTCTTGTAAGTGATTGCCAGAAAATTTGAAGCATGAAGTTATTTAAATGTTATTGATATGGAGCAACAAAGACTTTATTCCTTACTTGTTCCCTTGGGTAGGGACAAGAAGTCTAATACCCAAAGCTTGATACTACACACTACAGTTCATAGCCCCATGATCCACTCCATCGCTATCATGTCAATGTTTCTATCAAACATCATGTCTCAAACTGGGTTAGATTCCTCAGCTACCCAGGTTATAGAACAGATGGTTAGAGACAAGAATATACTCCCAAATTTAGACTAAATTCTTTCCTGACCACTTTTTCTTGACTGTATTTTGTACTCATTCCTTTTCCAGAAGCGCTTACTTCTCCAGCCTGGACAATCTGTCTGTCTTCCATATCATTAAATTTTTTTCTAATATCTTATTGGGATCTTAGATATTACATTTTAAGCTTGTTAATACTCATCAGCTACATATATATATATATATATATATATACACACACACACACACACACACACAGGAAAAAAAAATCATGTTTCAAAGTCCTTGAAGACTATTGTACCTCCATCCTATTTTTACCATTTCCAGTGATGTAATCTGAATTCTTTCTGTGTTTTATCATTATCATGTGTTTTCAGGTATTTTATTTTGGTCCTGCTTGTCTCTTGGCTCTCTCTAATTGATCTACATCTTTTTTGGATGCTTAAAAACAAATCTATTTGAGCTTCTGCAATACCAAGCAGCATGGGAGAGCTCATTCATGTATTTTGTGGACTGTGGTCCTGACTGGACATCCTTACATGAGGAATTCCTTCTCTAAAACAGGATGACATAGTTTATGTTGGTATCTTATGATCCATCAAAAATACTCTTTCCTTCCCAATTACCTTTTCTAGGAGCCTCATCTGCAAAATTGCTGTCTAATCAGTTTCTATGCTTTTCTGTATTTTTGCAGTTGATTATGCCGGCTTGATAAAGTACAGAAATTGTCTGAACTTCTGGAAGATGTGTATGTTTTCAGAAAATAGTCTTCTAATGAAATTTTTAAGAGTAAGTTTTGGTCTTACATTCTGAAAACACTGAAGGCACTTTAAAGAATGTTTTTTTCCCTCAATTTCCACATATGTAACTGGGAATGAAGTGGTTCTTACCTAAATTCTGGATACAATGCCCATGAGAGAGAATTTAAAGGTGAAAATGATTGGGATTAGTACGGAAAGGATAAATTGGATCAGAAGCTGACCGAAGGGAAGACTGCCAACGTTATAAGAGCAACTAACAGGATGGAGAGAGATTATTAGCCATGCTCTTCAAAACTCAGTCTTCAAATTAATCTTGTTTTAGTACATTCGTAATAACCTTGATGCAATAATTTTATCTAACCGTACTAAAAACTGCTGATAACACAAAGTTTGGATAAAAATTTGGTATTTCAGAGAATTGGACTATGCTATAAGGAAAATGAGGTAAACTCATAGATTTCTGTAATAAATTGATACAGTTTAATAATTAAAAAAAAATGAAGTGTTTAAGGAGGAAGAGCATTTCTTTGAGTGTAGGAGTCATGAATTGGTAAGCAGGGGAGGAATTTGGGAACACTGATCATAATGCAAGTAACAGCTCCCAATTTGAAGCATGAACAAGGGTAACCCAGTGATTAGTTATCCGCGGTTCACTGCCGGAGGAGAATATACCTAATAGTCTCTGCTCACTGGTCTGTGGAGCTCTGTTGGCTAATGATTTTATTGCTGACTTTATAACAGAAGAGAATTGAGGCTAGCGTGTCTTAAATTTCACTGACCACACCAGCTAGGGGTGGTTGCAGGTATGTTAGAGGAAAAGTTTAACTCAGCATTTTTGTAAACTTGTTGAGATAAAATAGGGTGGAATTTGTTAGTGTCTGTAGAACGCTCATTTTGAAAAATGTTCTCATTTTATTTAGAAAATGATTTTCTAAGAAATATACTAATCTTAAGAGTTTACGGTTTCTCTTGCACAACTGTGTTTCAGATCTTTTAATTTTACATGAAAATATACCTGGAAGTGAATATTGTTCTTTGAGAGCTTTGCAACATGTTACTCTTTACAAGGAATTACATGGATCAAATTCCAGTTCGTAAGATACATTTACAATTTAAATATTAGATTACTATTAAATTAAGCTTCTATATTATCTGTAGATATGCTGGTTTACTGGGATTATGCCCATGAACTGAAATAAGGGCCTCCTGCTTCAGGAGACTTGTGCTGAAATCAGCTGAGGTCGTAGGAGAAGTGAAGTGTTCTGATTCTGTCCCCTTTTCTCTCGGGAGAACGCTGCTAGTCACAGGGTATTAGGACAGAAAAAAGCTGATCAACAGGAACATCTGGATCTGGCTGCCAAATAGCCCAGTGTAGTAATACAACTAATTGCAGTTCTTTCTTAACCTTTATGTTCTAGTGCAGATTTAGAGGGCTTACAAAAAGATTATCACTCTCTTCCCGATATGCCCTTTTTAAAACATTTGGAGAAAAAAACTGTCTGTGTGTGTGTGGGGGGGGGGCATAGGTATTTCTGCACAGTCAGTGTAATTTAATTATTGTGAGGAATTGATAATGTCCTTTAAAGGCTTTAACACATCTACGCTATGGTCTGATTTGGTACTTTTTGGAACTTTTTTTTCCCCCCCTAGTCCAGTGTTTCTGGGAGGGTAGTTTTATATACTTGCCTGACCTCAAATCATTATCAATGTGCCAAGGCAAACTAATCATGTGTGTTTTAAACATTAAGCAATAGAATGCTTTTGATTTGTGTGTCTGTGTATGTTGTTTATAAAAACAGCATTTCTCACAAAGGGGATTGTGTATTTCAGTTAAATACTGAGGAGTTTTTCATTCATGATTTCTGTTGCTGTTTGTGTTTTGTCTCATCTGAGTTTACTTGGGTAAGAAATCCTGCAATGTAAAAATTGTATAGCATTTGTCTACATGGGAAATTTCTTGTAAAATAAAGCTGTTTTAACAGGTAAAATTAGTATTTCCAAACTTATTTTCCTTGTGGACATGCAGATTCCATAGTGAGTGCCTAATTGGCCTTTGGTTGAATTCTTTTCTGAAGTGGACTAAAGGCAGTCTTAGCCTTGAATAAATGGGTCCTTTTCTGGACAATGTTAAGGAGAGGGAAGGAGGGAAAGAAAAAGATGTGTTAGAGTTTCAGGAAACTGAAACACTGAACCTCTGAAGTGATTTGTCTTGAACTTCTTAAAATCTTTTTCTTCCCTGGGGAAAAATATCTCCTGGAATCTTTTATAAATCTCAAATATCTTAATTATCAAAATACATGGAAGCACAAAATACCAACATGTATATAACACAGAACAGGTAAGAAGGAAAAAAAAAATTGTATGATTGTTCAAAATTTTTACATGACTTCGGCTCCTGAGCTCTTAAAGCAGTTCTGAAAAGTAAATTTAAAATTATTTCAGTGTCTAAATTCCTGCTTTCATTTTAAAGGGAAGCTTGAGTTTCTAAATCAGTTAAATGCTTTTGAATACTTCATTTGCCATCTAGAAGCCATTTTATGGTTTGCAACCTAAGCTAACTGAGCTGTCAAGGAGATAGATGAAGCTAAAAATATATAGGAATCTTCTCCTTTCCCTGTCCTCAATTACACACAGGCTACTGTGCATAAATATTTTTCTTCTGGAACAATTACTGTTCCAAGAGCCATACTAATGCCTGGTGCAGTCCTTTTTCAGAATACATCAACTCTGCGGTAGATAGTTCAGCCTGTGCCCCCTCAACTCTTCCAGTTGAGCACAGCAGAAGCGCAGCCCTTCCTCAGGCACTGTAAACCTTCTGAAGCAAGATTTTGTATGGATATAGAGATATACAGGCTTCTATGTGTAATTTATAATGAAATTATTCTAAATGTTACTAATACTTTGCCTTCTCATAGGAATGTATAGATTCATGGACATCCTAAGAGTTGTGTTAATACATCCGAACCTTTCTAAACAGTAATATCAGTACATTAAGTCTTTCATTTACAAAGTTTTTGGCCTGTATTACTGAGAAGAAAAACTTAAAAGCTTCAGTAGGGCGGATGCAGCCCCCACACGTCTATACAGAGCCTGCAGCAGCTCTTACAAGTGGATTGTTTCATCCTTTTTAACTGCCTTTGCTCTTCCAATTCCAATGCTACCATCTCAGCGCGGTTCTTTATCGTGATTTCCTGCTGTAGGCAGGATGAGATAGGTTTTTTTGAGGTAATGTCAGTATAGTCTGGTTTGCAATAGGGAATGAATCCCTATTATAATGATAATCACAGAAAAAGGAAGAGCCCAGTCAACCCAAAAAAACAGCATGCTGCACATCTTATGTGGATATCTTCTAAGACTATCATGTGGAGACGCAAAGATTTGAAAAAAATTAACCTGTACGTCCCTGTCTGTGGCCTTGCTTAGCTGTTAGTCATTTCTCCTGAAACTACTACTTTCTTTTAAGTCATTGCTGATGTTGGACAATAGTTTTTTGACTAGCATGATGCAACAGGAAGGATTGCAAGGAGAGGTCAAGATCTAGGATGCTGCGTTCAAATAATTGTAAAAAAACAACTGATAATGACAGGAGTTTGGAAAAGGGAAGGAACAGATTCTGCTTTATCCTTTCCTTCTGCAGTTTCCTGATTTCTCCTCCACGTACAAATGGTCCTAGGTGCAGATCTTTAGAGTCTATCCTCGTATAGCTCGGTGGTATTTTCGGGTAGGGGAAGTGTGTTGCAGCAGCTACATAACCAGCTTGGCCTTGCCTGCTGCAGGTCCCTGCTGTCCCTCAAAGTTGAAAGTTTAATTGCAGTGATATTAGATGCACTTGCATAAGGGTCTTCATAGCAGAGCATCTTTAATCTCTTCTGTATTTTCATACAGCAGAATATACTGTTTTGTCTTTTATTTGCAAAAGTAACTATTATTTTCAGTGTGAATTAATCTATTCAGACTCGGACATCTGGAGCTTAAGTAAAAATAGTTGTGAATTAAAATCTTAGAATTCAGCTATATTCTAGCAAATAGAAAAACTGAACATGAAGAAAGCAACCTAAGTGTAGGTTTTTTGCTAGAGTGACTAACTATAGAAAAGTGTAGAGGCATCAATTACAACAGGAAAGTCTGTCTTTTGGGAAAGGTCTGCCAAAGTCATTGCTGAAGATAAAATCCAGTCTTTCCTGAGCTGCTTTGTGTGATCGTATGCCAGAGATGATATGCTAAAGGGATCATAGAATTTATGCAAAGTTCTTTGGGATTTAAGGATTGAGTGATAACTAAAGGAAATTTTTTCTTGAGTTACATAAATTAATGTTTCTTCTAACAATTTCTGTTGTTTATCTATTGCTCTTCCTTGTTCATTTATGCTGTCATCGTTCTTTTTTTCTCGCGCGTACTGGTCATTTTTCATACCAATGGAAGAAAAATTCTGTATCAAAACAACTGGCACAACAAACTCCAGATAGAGCAGAGCACCTGAGTGCCGTGTTGGATCAGACTAAAGATCCAGACACAGGAATCCTGACAGTGATTAATAACAGGGAAAAGGATAAGCAGAAGGCCCTGTTTAAAGTGAGCTTTCCTTGGCATAGCTACATAATAACTGGTTATAAATGAGTTGTCTGGTTTTGCTTGTTTTTAATACTGTAGGTATTGATGGCTACAACCTTTATTTTGTAGCAGGCATAACTAATTTTAAATGTTCGTGGTAAATCATAATGCATCTCCTGTGTCTTTCAGAAAATTAAGTGCTGGACTGAAAAAGGAGGCCACTAGTATGTCATCTTTTAAATAGAGTGCATTTTGTAAGCTTTTGTATTCATTATCATACTGAAAGTAAGAACAAGCATAAATTTGAAATTGTGTGAGGATCATGTTGTTAATACATATGGCGTGTAACTATTATAAAAGACCTTATTCTAATGCCAGTACTTGATAAGAACAGCGAGAGATATATGACCAGTGTGGGATGTTGCCACTGACTCACTGTGTAATGACAGGCAAATTACTCAGTTTTCTGCATCTCGTTCTCTTCCTTTATAGATGAGAAATATTGTCTCTCTCTAAAACTCTTTGAGATCTTTGGATAAAAGGAGTTTTTTTTTTTTTTTTTAACGCCTACCGAGTATATAAATTTGAAGTGAGAAAGCATAGCAAATACCAGGCTCTATGCAAATCTTTTACCAATACAGACACAGCATGGTGGAGTCTTGCTGTTCATTATGGGTGTTATTAAAGCAGCCTGTGCTCATGAAGTCCTCAGCAAAGCACAAGCAAAAAGAGGTGTTTAGGTCAGGCTCAGTACTTGAATCTGTGGTGAGTTTTAGCCTTTTTAGTTGTATTATCTATACAGTTAAGTACAGCTTCAATAAAACTTACCTGACATGCATTGATATCTACCAGTTCGCTTTTCTTTGATACACCAGGCATTGTATTGCTTTCAGATGAAATAATATAATGAGTGTTTTAGAGCTGTTTTCCCACAATCTTCATCACCTCTTTCACGTTGTGTCTTTGGCTATGTTTTATTGCAGAACTTTTTTTTTTTTTTTTCATGTTTTGGGAAGCTTAAGCTTTCCAGAATCATCTGCATTAACATTGCAGCCTTAATCTTTTCCCTGGCACCTCCTGAAACAAAATACAAATTAGTGATTCAGACACCACAAAACAAATCACATGCCACTTGTTTCTTCCCAACTGCTCTTCAGTGTCATTGTTTGCTGTATTGTATGCGAGTCCTTGTGCGTTCTGCAGTGAAAGGGACCTAAATAATGCAGGAGATTTTAAGGGAGTTGGTAGCAGTTAAGTACAGAGACGATGTGACAGTTTCAGGTATATACAGAAACAAATGTTTTGTATTTGTGAAAAGATGACCGTTATTTCAGCATTGATACATGGATGTGAATTTAGCTTTGTATGTTGTTTTTAATAAATTCAGTCTTATTTTGTGATCATCCATGAGTGGCTGTGAAAGTGATGAAGGATATATGAAACTTCTGGTCTTTGGTGCTGCATGGAAGAATTTCATGCTGTGTCTTTCTGTAACACAGATTGTCCTTCTGTTTTTGCATCTTTATGTACTTCCATTCCTTTTATCATCATTCTTCATCCTTTTTTAATTTGCTGACTCTTCTCAGACCTTTTTTCGTTACAATAAGCGCCCGCTTTTACTTCATCGTAAAAATTCATCATTTCATCACTTATTGTAGCTCACCCCATCTTATCTGGCCCCAAATTCAGTGAATGCACAATCAGAAACTTTTTTGAATTTCTCTTTTTACATTTTTGCCCACTTTCTCTCTTATTTCCACTCTTTCACTCTTCTCCAAGTTGCTTTTACCAAAATGAACGCTCTTCACATGGCTATATGCTAATACCTTAACTCTTTTCCTCCTTTTTGTTCTTACATCGTGCTGTTTCTTGCCACCTCTAAGTTGATTCAGGGGAGAATTGCTGTTGAAACGGGCAGTCCAGCTCTGTGAGAGCGTAGGTGTGTGGTCTTACCATTTCCCATGTGATGAATCTAACAAATACATGGTTTCAGAGCAAGGATTTCTCCCACTGAATCGGGTGAAAAGAAGTTTGGGGGAAACAAAGCAGTTTGCCATTGGCTCAGCTGACAAAAGCACTGCATAATCCCAGATCCCATACGCCAGTTGAACTGTGATAGGGGATTATAGCTCTCAGCTATGGTTTAAACACTTTTAAACCTAGCAGTGCTTCTGAAAGAAGCAGCCACTCCCTACCTCTGTGGCCACTTACTGTCCTTCTTGTGCTGCCATAGCGCTTATGCAGCAGCACTGTGAACCGTACGGGGGAGTTGGTCTGACTTGAAAAATAATTTTGCCAAAACTTGGTTGTTTTTAATTCCCCACTCTGATTTACCATATGGCTGTACAAATGGCTGTGTCAGCAGTAGGGAGAAGTTGATGCAAGGCTGGGAATGAGTGGCCAGACACGGTAGTAGGTCAGGAATGCTGCTTTAGCTGGCAGTGCCAAGTTATGTCAAAATAAAAGAGTTTATCAGAGTAAAGCTTAATCATCTCCGACGTGATCACATCCTACTTCTTGAAATCCTAATCTCGGCTGTTTTTCTCCTTAACCTCTCTCCTGCTCCCCCTTATTGTTTAGACTATTTTGCAAAGTTGCTTGTTCATCTCTCTTTTCTCATTAGAAGTGATCAATAATGATGTCAGTAGAAGCCTCTGTTTCTTAGCGTATTCAGGAGGCGAAGCCTAACATCCTGCAGGCAGCGTTGATGAACCGTATTTAAACCATTTGCACTGTACCATCATATGGAAATACCTGTTAAATATTTAACATAAGATTTAGACTGATAAGCTGTTGAACTGGATACATATAAATTGCAAAAGGGTTGTTTAAATTGGCAGTTTTCTAAAGCAGCTCAGTCTGACACCTGTTTAGTATGAAATATTAAAAACTCAAGCCATTTTGATAGAATTATTAGCAAGAAGAAAATTAATATAACCTTTTTGCTTTCATAGTTTCTTTCCAGCAGGAACAACATACCTTCATAATAAGTAATTGTTTTTATGTCCCTGAAATCACAAGATGGTCTTTGTCTGTAAACAAGCGCACTAAATAATTCCACCCTTTTCCTTAGTCTCCAGAATTGCACGTTCCTTAGTCTACCATCTAGTTACTAATAGCATGAAAGTGTTTCTAGGGGAAAAGTGCGAAGAGGGTTGTTTGCCTTACTCTAAAAAGATTAGACTGGATTCGGAAATGGTAAAATATACATTTGATTTTAACCTACCTATGGGGCTGGGCATTTCAAATCTGGGTCTAGATCAAGTCCCGCAAAGAGTACGAATTCACATCTAAATCCAATTCTGCATACGCCCACGGTGTCAGGTACAAAGATATTCTGGCTGGATGTAAGCCCATGTGTAATAGTGCATCTATATGCATGTAACTCTCAAAATGACTCAGCTAACATAAAAACATCTCTCTGTTGTTCTTCAAAAATTGAAGTAAATTATATTCTTTCTATTCCTTTACATGCTCATAACTTGGAAAAATGTAACAGAAAAGGCAGTGCTCTTTAGCAGTGTGATATGCAGCATTAATACAGAATTTCTGCAGCTTTTGGCTTTGATATTCACTGTGCACATTCTTTTAGGGAGGAATGATATTAATTACTCTCTGGTCAATCAGATGAGCTATAGCTCATAGTGTTGTCCTTGCCTTCTTTCTGGCTTTCATAATCCTGATCATTGACCTTCAAAATTTCCTTTTGCTTCTAGGACAAAAGCATCAATCTTTGGTTCTTCCAAAGATCAGACAATGAAGTAAAGGAAAAATACGAGCTTAACCACAAGCAAACAGCATAGGCTCTCTCAGACTATAGATGACTACTTCATTCAGTATTGCTTTTTTTCAGTAAATAGGTCATCTTTCAAACTTCAGTTCTGGGATTTGATGCACTGCCCTGATGAAGGTGAATTATTAAATTATAATCTCTTGAAGTATTGCCTCAAAATTCAAATGGAAAACAGGCTGTTCTGTTACAGGTAGAAGTGAAAATAAATATGACTTTTTGTGCATTTCTGTCCTATGATCCCTACATGTTCTCACCAAAATATCACCGGAGCCTTATAATGATGTGTGCCTTCACAGATTGGATCCCGTGCCATACACGTGCTCACGGTGATCCCCAGGTTGGGTGCCTAACATCGCCTTCCTCTGCTTCTCAGTAGTCATGTAATGGCTCTTCAGCCCGTGTCCTTTCTGCACTGCTGCTGTCTCGCAATAACGTGTCGCCTCCTCCAAGCTCTTCCATGAGCCCTTGAACACTTTTCACTTTCCCCCTGTGAAAAGAAGGCACAATTTTCATTCTACTCTGAGTCCTGAGCTGATATTTTTCTTGAATTGCTGCCATTTGAGATAGTGAAGAAGTATTTTCATTACCGAAATGTTATGGTCAAATAGTTTTATATTTCTCCGTTGTTGCCTTGCCTAGATCCTGTGTACGTGCCATAGACAATGTGTTTTTTCTGTAGCTGTCCTGAAAACGGACATTTAGGTAAAGGCTCTCTGATCTCTTTTAACACTGGTATTGTTATATGGGAAGGCAATTTTATATTCTTTTAAATTTCCCCATCAATCATGTTTAATGGAATACTGAGAGGAACTCCTTATTGAGGCCAGCAAAAGAGGAATGTGGTTCAGATTACAAAATCAACAAGATACAGCCCATGGGATTTCAAGATGAGATGTAAAACTCAGGTTTGTGGTATTGTTGAAACTTAAAATGTAATGATGGTATGGATGATCCTACTCCAGCTACCACCGTTTTCCCATATCATGTTTCAGAGGAGTGTTACAGCAAGCTCACAAAATGGCGTAATAGAATATACAGTACTACCAGTATTAGTAGTTGTAAATAGATGGAGGTCACTACAGCAAAATAACTCAAAGTGCCAGAGATAATTTACCTGTAGCATGGCCTATATATCTTAAAACACACAAAACCTACCACAAAGTATGCACAAGCTGTGGGTTTGCGAATCTGTGCTGTTCAGTTACTTATTTTGGATGTCTTGAGAGCTAGATGAGATTTTTCAGCACTTTCATAAGTTCTGTCAGCACTTGTTCCGTCTAGTTGGCACCTCTTGATCTCTCTACTTTTTTCAGCAGATTTTCTAAGAGAAAGGGGGGGTGATCTATCACTGTGAAGAAATTCTAATTTGTGTTTCTGTCTATATACTTCCAGAGGACAGATGTCCATGTCTGTTCTTAAATAATGTTCGTGTTCCATCCTTCTTAAAGAATCAGAATAGATGCTACCAGCCTACGTTCCTGTCACTAGCAGACACAATGCCGCTTATTGGTTTTACATTAAATAGCTGTGAATTCTGCTCTTTTGGGTTCCCTCTTTCAGAATTTGTGAACAGCTCATTCTCAGATTACTCATATTCTTAAATGGTCAGAAGTTCCCTTTGAGAGCTTTTCGGCTGACCTTCTGGTGAATAAAGATGCTGTGTTGGTCCTTGGAGGGTGCGAGCTGCTTTTCAAAAGGAGGAGGTGGTGGTGGTGGTAGAAATGTAGGAAACAAGCTGCCTGTTGCAGCATTTCGCATGGATGTGCTCTTTGCCATTTCCTCCTGCCTCTGGCAGAGAGGTTTCACAGTGTGCTTGCTCCCAGTGTTGACAGAGCCTCCTGACAGCAGCTCCTGAATCTGCAAGGCACAAGGTTTGTTTCATTTCTTTCATCCGAACAGTCAAAACTGCAGATGAACACTCAAATATTTCTCTGCTTCTCTTCTGAGCCACCATGTCATTGCCTAACGCTGAAGGCAGAGTGGCACGGTGCACTTTGCTGCCCGCCTGCTATTTCACTGGTGGCGGGTAGTGTTCCCAGCAGCGCTGCTTCAGTTTGCTGGACTGCATGATTGAGCTGTCCTGCTGCACCTGGGTCTCTTGTTCTCTGGCTTCATGGGCTCCACTTTTTGGACCTGCCAGGACTGACTGCAGATCAGAGATCACTTTCCAGCACTGAGCAAAGTTGGGACTACCTCTCAGATATTCATTGGACTGTGAAGGGAATCATAGATCTGTTTATTTCTAATCTCTTTGCAGCTTCCTAGAGCCAAGGAGTCTTTTCCAGTGAGAAGTAGTAGGTTGCTGTGATCTTCTTGGGACCTAGAGAAAGAATTAATGTTGTTATCACATCTTTCCACAGAAAAGATTTGGTTTTCTTGGCAGTTCTGAGACTGTTGAGAGCCATGTGATGTTAGCAGCCCATTTCATGAACGGTTCTGTATAGTCTTACACAGATGGTTAGTCTTTACCAACCCATAGCAACAGATATTTGCTGAAGTGTACTTGTGCTGTAGTCAGTATTACAGATTTAATCTAATGCCAGTACAGTGGCTGGAATTCGTAAGGGTAATCTGGACTCTGTCAGCTGAAGTGCTCTCCTTAATCATTACACAAATATTATGTATTCACATCTCCTTTGTATGCTATTAAAGAATCCAATTTCTGTAACAGCTTCCAGGTTTATTGCTATGTGATGGAAAAGGGTCCTCTCCATTTCATGGGCTGAACTTATTTTCCTCTTGACAATACAGCAAGCTTGCTCATCCCTGTCAAGGATCTACTAATCATGTCAGAAAGGACCTTTCTGGGGGAAGAGCACTGAATTGCCAGTGGATTGTTTTTTGCGTGGTGCCCTTTAAATCTTTATGAACCTTCTGGGCTATCTCCTACACTTTTGTTAAAGTGAAACTAGTTGCTAACTCAGTTTATCACTGCATATTTGGAAATAATCAAATTCCTAAGGACCTTATTTAAGGCACTTCTTGTAGTGAAAGAATTGGTCCCCTAGTAGGACTGAATCTGATCTATGACATTCTGATGAAAACTTCTTGCTATTGAGAAAGATGGTAATCACCTCCTGGCCCTGAAGATGGCCATTGCTTGTGTGACACTAGTATTTTCACTTTAGAAAAACATCTTTTCTGGACATCTGCAAGAGAGTGAGGAAGAGCTTCATTCCTTCCTCTGAGTGCTGTGCCAAGGTGTATAGAGATGCTGTTGGGCGGAACAGGGCTGCTGCTGCTTTCACCTCTGGCTCTTGCAGCTGCGTCCGGGGGAACTGGACTGTGCTTTAGAGCTGCCTTTGGTGGAGTGTGCACATGAATAGGAATTTGAAAACATAAGAACCCAGTTATTTCATTTCTTTGTTAACATGCACATTCCACATCTTGCTGTGCATCCCTTTTTTTTTTAGCCCTTTAATTCTGGGATGTGACAGGTGATGCCTTCAGAAGTGCTTCAGCTGTGTTAGATTGCATATGTGAAATACAGTGAAAACAAAGCCGGAATTTGCAGAGCCAAGGTATCATTACAGGAGGTGCATATGGAAAGCATAACTTAAGGAATTCTGGTGACTGTAATAAATAATACCTCTTTATATGCTCAGAATTAGCAGAAGGTGTGTTCGAATAGTGTTAAGGTAATGTTAGCATTAATACAGCTTGGAAAAATACCTAAAATAAACTAAGAATTAAATAAAACTAAAAAGACCATTTGGTTTTATAATTTATAGTGGTATTATATGAGACTTCTGAAATTTCCTTATTTAAAACCTAAGAATATATCATCTTTGAAAAACTGCAGCATTTGGGAGGAATAATATTCTTCCTAGGCAGTATAAATAAAATCGTGCTTCTAAGATAATATACTTCAGCTATTAGCTAAATAGCTCTTAGCTTATCAAAGTCTCTTTTTAAGGCTATATATATTGTAGATAAGGAGATAGTGTTGAAATAAACAGTTCAAGGCTGTTTTATGGATGCTGTCTCATAATAAAAGTTGCATAATAGCGTTATTTTTATGATACTGTGTCTTTGCCTTTAAGAGCTAAAAAATAGTAGTTCTCTTTATCAGGCAGTTTCACTTTCTGTGGTGTGATGCAGAAGGCAGCAAATAGATGAGGGAAGCTGAGGCAATTTTTACTTTAATATAAAAGACTGCCTAAAGAAGAGGGTGTAAATTAGAGATTGGGCCTGATTGCAGAGGTGTATGAATGAAAAATGATGCCTACCAAGAGCAGTGCAGAGGTCCTGTCTCAGCTTGTCACCTTTTGATACCATCTTCATAGGTGCATTCATAGATTGTTCTACTCTAAGCACAATGGTGTGGGGCTGCTGGCTTCATCTCTACCCCTCATAAACTCATATGCATCCATCTAATAATAATTATCCTTGTAGCTTCAGCGTGGCTACCGCAACACCTTGTGAACCTGCAACTTGTAGGACCCCAGTTTGTACTGGCCTCTCTGCAAAGGGGTGAACACTGAGGAGGAAGACTCAGGGTCTTCTAAGATTACTTAATTAGTGCATTGTTTAAGGTGACTAATGATGCCTAATGACTTTTAAAGTGTGATTAGTAGCCATGTTTAAACATCTGAAAATCAGAATTTATAAGCTTAAGGATGTGCTATCTCCACTGTTATTTCTCTTGATGATGATGATGATAACACGTACTTGCGAAGACAAAACTTCCTGCAGTTGATGTCAAATATTTGACATTCATCGAAGAATGGTTTATGAGTACCGTTCTCCCAAAAGTGTTGTGATAGGAAAATTTTTCTTTTATAGGGTGAGGGTATTGAGAATTTTGTTTTACTGCTGCAGTATTTTAACCCAATGGCTTTTTTGTAATATCATATATTCATCCTTGGCCTTGAAAGGTCAAATTAGAACTTTAACAGATTTTGATGTTGAAATTACACCTTTGTTCTTCCTAAATTCATTCAATTGGTGATATAACTATCTGGATAAAACAGGCTTGTTGAGCTGTACGTAATAAGCAGAAAATAGGATGTTTATGCGTATGTATTTTTTGGTGCACTTGTCTATACATTTTTTGCAAAAGAATATAACCGATAAAATTTTGTTCAGGACGTCAGTCTGATAAAGGAAGAAAAGATTAGAACAATACTGAAGGACTCGGTGTTCCTTATACTACTCCTCACAATAAAAAATAGCTGTTTTCACAGGTTCTGTTTTTACAGAAAATACTCCTAAGTGCTTTAATGGCATTCCTAAGTCACTTTGCTCAAAGATTATGGCAGAGAAACTCTATCCTCTGTTTCCAGGATGGTATATTTTGCAAACAACTGACACGTTTTAAAACATATTATCTTGTAGATTTATAATTTGATGTTATTTGTTGTAACTATCTTTATGGAAAGAGGTATACTGAGAAAACTTTCTTCTTTGTATTATGAACTTGATAGGGCCTTTTTTGTCTATAATTTTATTCATAGAAGTAATTTCAGGTGCTCATTATTGTAACTTGCTTTCATTTCTCTGCAAGTTTGTGCTGGTATCTTTGACTATAAGAGCCATAGTCTTTTACTCTGACTTCATTAAGTCTCAATATAAGCAAGAATAATGGGAAAAACTGTAGAACTGCTTTTTCCTTCAGACAAAAACCACTACAATAAGCTTTTTAAGAGCTTTAGGAAAGTAATCTGTATTCTTCATAAAGCTTATTTCATTTTGATTACTTTCGAATTTTGCCTAGTGACTTGATCTTACAGGCATGGGTTATCATTTGTTGGGTTAGTATTTGTGTTGAAGGTCTCCTACACTGCTTTTTCTTGCATCTGTTGTAATGGTTGATTGGCTGTCTCAGTTCTTTCCTGTTAATTTTCTTGTTCTTCTGTAAGGTCTCCTTGGGTGATAGAGTTGTTCACCTCCTTGTCTTAGTGTGGAAACTCCATAGAGGAGTAGGAGGACTGAGCTGCTTCTGCCAGGAGACGCTTCTCAGACCAGCCCACACCGCAGAGAAGGGATTAACAAGCAAATGCTACTTGCTGGTTCTTTGCCTAGTTCCTGTGCAAGTTGGCACTGCTGGACACTGATCACGCCTGATCTAATGGCAAGCTTATTTTGAAGAACTATCTGTAAGTTTGGAATAACTGAAACCAGGACGGGTTCAAGATGTTCCTTCTTTTTACGGTGAACAGTTTCTTGCATGTGGCACTATTCAGAGGGAGAGAGAAATACTGATTTGTGCTTTGTTCTTTGAGAGTTTTTTTTCAAAGTAGCTCCTGTTCTCTTTTAGAAAAGGGAAATGAATCTGTCTCGGGACTTTGACTGTTTGGACTCTGAGCAGAAAAAAATGCTCACTGGCCCCAAAGGAAAGGTATTTAACAGAGCAGATGATTTTACTTGCTGGCTACCTCCTTCCTTCCCACCACCTTTGTGGAAAACATAAAAGGTTCTGATTCTCTTCCCTTACCAAAAGGACAAGAAACTGGGAAACCTGGATTCATTCTACAAATCTTTTCTTCTTTAGACGCATTCGCATTTAACATTTCTGTCATAAGACTTAAGTCTTTTTGGCTGCATGGGCTAGGTGGAAGTTCAGCATTTGTTTCTCAGAGATTCACATCTCCAGGTACTGGTGCATGCTAGAAGTATGGGTCATTGAGTAAAACTATGTCCTTGGGATCCCTGACTTCTCTCCAACACTTAAAATATTTGCTGTGGTCCTAGTAGCATTGGTGTCCCATTCTGTGGAAGGAAAGTATTACGTTTGTACAGGATGCTGATTTTTTTTCTTTGAGATTATGTTGCAAATATTGTACTTGTGCAAGTACATATGCAACAAAAAAGTTGACTAATCTCCTGCTCAGAATCATCTGAATTGCCAAGCAGAAAAAAATGCCTTCTCTTACTGTGTTTGGCATGGACCACAATTACACCTGAGGATGCAATTACTTTGTAGATTAGAGAACTGCAATATCATTTCCTTTCCTAATTTTGATTGTGAGGAGTTACTGCCATGCTTTTGATGGAGGGTTTTGGTTAAATGTCAGCTATCTTCATAATACAGCCCATACCAAATTTCCAAGTATTAAAGCTTGGTATCACAGTGTACATTGATTTGTTGTCCTACTGAGAAGCTTTTCAGATAACTTCGGAGGCAGAATTTCACCCTTTGTGTAGCAATGCTGAATGTGGTGGCAGAATGAGTTTTTCCTGCTTTTAACTGTTGCCTAGGCCATTATTACAATTGAAGAATTTAAGATGTGAATTCCTTGTGTGCTTTTGGAAGTGGTTTGTACTGTGAATACAGTGTGCCTTTTTTTTCTCCTTTTTGCAGGTCTACATTACACAAAAGATATCTTTTTTTCTTTACTACTAAATCCCTTTCTGGCATTTCTACTGTGCCAACTTGGCTGAAAACAACGTGTTCACTAAGACCTGTGTCAGATCTCCACTGTCAGTTTTTCAGAGATTACTGAATGCTTCAGATGTTTACTGTTTTTTGTTACGGATTCAAAACAGATACACAATTGGGCGATATAATAATTCATTTTTGCTCGAAGCACTTTTTCAGTGGAATCAATGGAGAGCTGAGAGCGCTCGGGGAGTTGATAAAATCTCTAATTCAGATATTCTGTCTTGCATTGTCCCTAGTTCAGCAGAGGTTTGGTTCCAGGTCTTGGTAATTTTAGAGTACAGTACTCTTACATGGAGGAGCAAAGAGAACTGATTGCAGGAGAGATTGAATAGCCTTGCAAACATCTATTTTCTAACACCCTGAGGATTATAACCATTTTATTCAGTGACAATAGCATTTGTTAATTGTAATATAGTGGAAGAGACTATCCAGTTTTTATTTTGCTAAGAATTTTGTACAGCTGCTTATGATAGAAGATGAATTAGTTTGGATAGAAGGCTCTTAAATCAATCTGCTTCACTTCTTTGACTTCACAGAGAAAAATAATGCTGTATCTTTAATTTTAACATTGAGAAAAAGTTTAGGAAGCTAAGGTGCCACAGTTTCTCCAGCACAATGGAACAGCAAAATAGCATATGTTTGGTTTTTAACAGTATCTTATTCAGGTGCAATAACTAAATGACTGTGAACTTCAGTATGGCATATAAAGCTAAATTAATCACTGTATGAAGAGGTCTTTTGAGATCAACTTTTAAATTATTTTATTATGAATAAATAAATGTCAGTTATAGGCAAAGTAGTGGAAGAGTTGATTTAGGTTTCAGTTAGTGAAAGCTTAGTGGCTAGGTGTATAGTTACCTGTGTCAACATGGTTCTCTTAAAATTAGGCTTTGTTAAATAAATTTGGTCTGTATTCTCATACCACAGTTTGAAAAAGTTAGCTGCGTAGATGTCTGGATTTCTGTAACAGGCTGTGGATATAATTACATTGGCAGTTGTGGTTCTGGTAAGGATTAAAAACAAAAACCAAACCCACCTCCCTGCCTCTCGGCTGAGACATGGTCACTGACTGCGTATGCTTCCAGTCTGCAGTGCAATGTAGGAGGAACAGGGTGGGGGTTTGAGCCATCTCATGGTTTTAGTGGCAGAGAAAATATTTTAGCATGATGCTTTCAGATCCTAGTCTAGTTTGGTTGCTCTACAAAGAAGAATAAGAAGTGATTTGATTACTGTCAAGGTATCATCAGAGAGAGAAAACATTTCACTTTAAGGTACTGCAAAAGTGAATGACAACTCATAGTTGCAAGCTGAAATCGGTTATATTCGAGTTAAGAAGAGAGTAAAAGTTGAGGCGATGGCTGCTTCCTCTGTTGGCTCGTTGCAGGAGGTATCTGGTAGCTTTATATCGGGAAACCAGTTTGCCCAGATGAAAGTTCTCGGGCACAGAATAGAAGTGAGTGAATGAAATTCAAGACCCTGTGGTGTGCAGGCAACTAAACTGGATTTGGGGTTTTTTTCTTGCTTAAAAGCAATAAATGTATGAGAGAAATCATGTGATAAATAGTAGTGTGATGTTATGCTTGTAATTTCCTTTTATAGTTTTGTAGTACTCTCTGCTTTGAATAGCCTGTTGCTTTTTAGCTTGAACGCATATAACTTTGCATATGTGTGTTTATTTGTACTTCTTAACAGTGTTTTATGCCAATTTGATCTGTGATCTGTTTAATTTAATGTTTGGTGTTAAGCTGATTAACTGGCCTGTAACATTGTTATGCTCCTGCTTTTTCAGTGGACATGAAACTTCATACTATACTGAGCCAACATGATAAAGATATGTTAAAGCCTCTGTTTTGCTGGAAAACATCTCAAAAGCATGAAAGTTTCATCTCAACAGTATGAAAGTTTCTTGCTAATTTTTAATTGCTGTTGATTCCAGGAATTTTCAGTTCAAAATTAAAATGGTGAGGTAATTTTTCTTAATAGGACAGTTTATTAAATGCAGTGATGCTTTATGTTTTTATATAGAGCATGTATGCACCATACCTGGGGACTATCTAATTTGATGATATGTTAGTAAAAAGAATGAGTTGCATTTACAGATCTGAGGTTTAACTGGGTGGGATGAGATGAACTGTACATAAATACAGGATTTTGTCCTGGTGAATTTTGGTTTCATTTGGGTAGTGTGATGTGACTTCATTTTGGTGCTGTTGTGTATTTAAAAATTCATTCTTTCTAGGTTTTTGTACCTGTCCTAGTTGTATACCTGTGACTTTGTGCCTTCACTTTTGTATGTGGGATTGTAGGGATTTTTTGTTGCAGTATCTTCATAGTTAGCTCTGACCGTGTGCTGTTGCTTTTCACTGTAATAACAGTTAATAAACTGCTGCTGTTTTTGTTAAATTAATATTGTGGAAACTTCTAAATAACACAATAGCTGATTATATAAAGAAGAAAACAGTTACACTCAGTAACAAAAAAACCCTTTTTTTTCCCAAAAGTCAATTTTGATAAACCCCAGTAAGAGTAATAAACCTTTTACAAAAGTTTGGGTCTGTTCTTTCCTCTTGCATTACTTTTTTTCATGATTGTTTTCAGCTTCGTATGCTTCTGTGCAAGTGTGTCAGTTTAATTTCAGAAGAAGGAAATACATACCAAAAGGAAAAGCATTTTAGATAATTCAGAAATACATATGAAGATAATTTTCCCTCATGTTCAGTTATGTGCAAAACCAATTGCAGTTTCACAATTTAGGAAACTTAACGCACTGCTAATATACGTGCCAAGGTTGCAGTCTGGGCCTAACAGTTTAATAATGTCGTAATCCCGACCGTACGTGGCTGCGGAGTTCAGCATGCTGCAGTTCTGGAAAACTTCCGATGTGGCTTCGTCTTTGATTGTATGAAAATTATAGCTGCAGTTGTCCTGTCTTTTTCTGGTCAATATCTAGGAAAATGATCTTTTTACAAAGTAGGTTTGTAAAATTTACACATCTGGGGGATTTAGTCCTCTTCAAAATATTCTTTAAAAAAACAAAACCAAACCTCCAAAGCTGTGATTTTCTTCAGTTCACGTGAAGTGACTGGGTATCAGATTTGTCTGCTTATTCACTTGAATATGAGTGATATTTTCTTTGCTAAGTTTATTCAAATCATTTTGAACTTGTGATCCGCTTAAGCTGGCTTGAAAATGGAAATTATTTCCTGTTGAGAAAATCTTTGGGTAGGGGACAGAAGAAGGTAAGAAAAATACTTGTATAAAACAGCAATTTAGCTGCAAAAATATGAAAGCTCGGGGAGGGGGAGGAAAACTTGGAAGACTTCAAATTTGGGATGATGTGAATGGGGCGATTCTTTTGCTGCTGAGCAAGTCCAGCAGGAAAGCTGCTCTCACCCTGCAAAGAGAGGTTTTAGCCCTCGCGCATAGACGTGCTTTGGCCTCTGGTAGCAAGGGAAGAGGGGAACTGCTTGGATCTTGGTATTGCAAAGCCAAAAGCCAGGGAGAGGCCACGTGGCTGGCTGCTCCAGGAAGGAGCGAGCCGGGGGCGCCGAGAGCTGGGGGCATGGATGGAGTGAGGTCACCGCTCTGGGCAGCACGGCTGGAAGACTCTCCTTGGTTTGTTTTCTGTTGGAGCAAGAAGCAAAGTTGACATGAGTTTTCCAGGCAGGTAGCCAGCCAGCCAGCCATTATTTTAATGTTCCCCGAGGAAAATCAGTGTTTTTGGCAAAACTGAAATTTTCCATGTGAAAATTTCTATTTTGTAGAAATGGCATTTTTGATTAAAAACTAATTTTGATGGAAAGTGTCCAATTAGCTGTATTTAGCCTGAGAATTAGCATCTGCTGTGTTTAAGTCTTCTGAAGATAATTTGGCTTAGGTTTAGTTACTCTGAACAGAATATACACAGACAACTTCCCTCCCTCTGTCTAATACTTTAGTTCTAGTGCCAGCCAAAATTGAGCTTGAAGTTGGCTATGAGTAGAATAAAAGCTTTTTCTTAATTTTGCCAGTTTGTTTTCAATTCAGACTGCCTTCAGCTTCAAAGGCTTCACAACACAGATGCCATGGCTAGAATTAAAGCTGTCAATTCAAGTAGATGTTCTGGACTTAAAGATTGCACTGCTTGCAACAATATTGATGTGTGGATGTTCACGTAATTAATATCTAGCCCACAGATTTTCCTCATTGGTATGTTTTCTGTTAATACTGCCTTCAGATAATTGTAGATGAGGCTTGTAGGGTGTACAGGGTGTATCATTTGTGTTCTTTTACAGTCACCCCAAAATACAATATGTAGCTTCCAGTATTTGGTTGCGTTTCCTCTATTTATCTGGTTAGTCATCCTCACCTCTTGGAGACCAGCAGTTGACAATCAATTACATTGCCGTGCAATTTCTCTCTCTTTTTGGCTTTTCAAATTGTGTTAAAAGCCCATCCCCATTCACAGATGGAGAAGCTGAAATTAAAATGGCTTTCAAACTTGATAGTTTCCCGAGTTCAGCAGATGTGGTCGGGTTGTTGCTCGAGTCAAGCACTGTTAATAATTAAGAGTTCGGAAGGGATCATGCTCAGTTATTCTAACTACGGGCAATTGCACGGTGTCGTTAAAGGTTCGAAGACTACTGTGCTCATTTTAGTTGCCAAAGGGCTTTTGACTTCTTGAGGGGTGCTGTAGGAAGAAGTTGGATGTGAGTGTTTTTTGTTTTGTTTTTTAATTTAGGCAAGATATAAAATACTCAGCTTTTACTGATTTCAATCTTTTTCTCTGTTGGTTAGCAAATAGTTTAGGCTTCCTGATCTTAGAGCTGTATGAGAACCCAAATTTCCTTTTTTTTTTAATGAAAAATCTGTATGTTTAGCCTAGGCTAGGAATGCATCTTAAAAATTAGTGCAAATTTATTTTGAGAAGTTGCCATCAAAAAAATGTTTTGGTAATGTTTCATCATACTCTCCATTTATTAAGTCTTAAGGCATTAAGTCATGGAACCAAGACTAAGAGATCCACCTGTAGGAATGGGAAGAGTTAGATTCAGGAATCATCTTTGTTAGGATCATGGGTTGCCATTTTCAAGGCTATTTTCAAATAAGGGCAGGTTTTGGATATAGTCTAATTTAAATCATTGGAAATGGAAGTCTCTGTAAAAAACAAAAAGCTTTTTCTTTTTGCTACTAGTAATCTTGACACATGACAAACCTAAGAAGCTCCAAGTATGATGAGCTGACAGCCGCATACTACAGTTTTACAGCTTAGCCAGTTTTACAGCTTAGCACTGCGCTGGAAGGTGGGGTGGGCAAGACCTCCCTGGTCAGAATTTACCTTAGATCAGTCGTACAATTCAGTCGTTTTAGCTTTCTGGCCTCCCTGGTGGCTGTAATGTCTACTCAGTGCCCATTGAGAAGCATCTGTGAATAATCTGTTACTTACTCTGACCTTGTCTCTTTCTTGCCTTCTCTGACCTGCAAATTTACGATTTGTTTTCCCATTTCAGGCTTAAGTTATACCGCTGTCTTTACCTAAGGAGGTTTCTAGCTTCAGCAGCCTGCTCTCTATTTTCTCACGCCATTTTGTGCCTTTCCTCAACTATTCTGTAAAGCTGTCATGCTCATGATCCAGGCGCCTCCTGAAGATCAGTGATAATTTACTGTTTGCAGAAAGCTGTGAGTGCATAATGGCTTAACAGAAGGATCTCTTCCTCTTCTGGTTTGTTAGGGTGTACGTGGGTATATTGCCTTCATGTACAACCTTTATAGGATTATCCTCTGTTTCTGAAACCTCATGTAAAGTTAGAGTTCTTAAATCATCTTGTTCCAACGTGTGTGTGACGGTTCTTTCATTAAATTTTACTCCTGAATATGACTGGCAGTTGAAAGGCTGCTGGGCTAGGAGTGGCGTGGCTGTGCAGACATGTGGGATGTCTCAGGTCCGACTGTGGCTTCAGTTCATCGCCTGTAGGACACATGGGTTTGCACCCGCCTGCAGGTGCTCAATAGGAAGTGTTTTCCTAAAAGCACACACACTCTCGAAACCTTTCTTTCATCATTTGGAAAAGATGCAAATGTTGTATCTCTTCTGAAATAAGGTTACTTTCAGGTCAGCCAGCACTTAGCCTTGCACTGGCGGGAGATGGTCGGAAAGACATTTTTTGTTGTCTTTGTATTCATTCACAGTCCGACTTGCAGGGCTGACGCAGTGAAAAGTGAAACAGGTTGAACATGCTGAAGTAAGGGTAAAAAACTGAAATCAGGCTATTTTAAATCTAGAACTGGCTTAGCAGCAGACTTCTAGTGTATTGGGTGTATTTCTTCAGCCTCTCTACAGCTCAGTTCTGCATCTAGAAAGCTGGTTAACAACTGAAAAAAAGCTTAAATTTATTATGAAAGGGTGTGCTATAGAAATCCAATGTACTTACCAGCTTGTAATGTGGTGTTTACTAAGAATGAATTTAAAACTTAAAAATGGATTTAAAATGAACCTTGTCTAGCTGTTTGGAGTCTATATGGGTAAGCTGCTTTTTTTTTTTTTCCCCCCCATACAAAGATTTTTTATGTCTTCTCAAGGTATGTCTGATCTAGAGTCCTGGATAGCAAAGATGGAAAAGTTGCTTTCTTCATGTGAAAAATGACTAGGCATAGAATGGGAGGACAGAAAGGTTCGAAATTATTGGCAATGCCGATGGCATGGTTTCTGAGAACTTTTTTTTGCTAGTAGTATTTCTAAACTGTGCCAGTAAGTATTATAATCTCAAATTAATGATGGTTATCCTTGCTGTCTTTGTGTTTCCCAAAATGTTATGTTTAGGAGTGAAGGAAAGCAGACTGCAGGCTTTCTGTGCCGTGCTATTTCAGATCCAAAGCAGAGAAAAGGGAGCAGCTGAATTTTGGTGAGACTTTCCTCAGAGCACTGGGTAGGCAGCAGTTCAAGCCTAATGAGTATTGACACTGAATTAGGTAGAAGTGTCACTTATACGGGGCTTTTCTGCTAGCTGTGCTCCCCTTCTTGGGGGAAGGGAAAAGCAAGGGAGGGAACTGCCCAATTGTAAAAATTGTTTATATTTCACATGAAATAGCAGATTATTAAAGTACTACTGAAATAGTTTGCTGTGTTCTAATATTGATCCTGTAGCCTTTTCTGGTAGATTAGCCACTGTCCTGTTTAGAGCGACCAAAAACTCATTAATATTTTTTATGTTGGAAAGTATGAAGTTCTGGTAGTGACAGTGCCGGGTGTTTTGTCTTGTTTGCATTTTTTAACCCGTTGTGAGTATTTGTAGTTATGCAATTACAACAATGAAAATCTAATTTGATATCATACAACATGATGTTCAAATTTGAACCGCCATCTAAAGAAGTAGATAGAAGCATCATCCAAGGAGGTGTTGGTTTAATTAAAAAAAAAAAGTCCTCAGATAACTTTTAAATTGAATGTATTTATTAAATTAGGTGTCAAGCCTGTATAGAAATCCCCAGCCAAGCCCAGTGAAACCTGGTGTACATAAAACAAGATGAATTATTAATTTTAGAAACTTGTCTGAAAAACTGTTAATTCTCTGTCAGTAGCTCATATATCAGAAAATGTTCTCTTTACTCAAAAGCTGGTGGTGGAGGAGAGAGGCAAAATCCAACTTCTTTTCCCTCCGCTGTTGAACTTTGGGCCTGAAGATGTCAAAACTTGTCAGATGTATTTTAAGAATTAATGTTTTTTGTGTTAGAGGCTTGGCTGTATGCCCCAGAGGAATGAGGACAGGGAAGAGGAGAATGTAGGAGTAGCTCATCTCATTTGAATGCAGGTGTGATTACAGCCAAATTGAGGGCATGTGTTTCTGTTCCTTTATTGCTCTATCAAGAATAAAGTGCTTGTAGTTAAGGATTTCTTTTGCTATGCTATAGTTCTTGTGAGGGATTTATTCAAGAAGCTCCTAGTGTCCACACCTAATGAAAGTCTGGAGAGAATGCATACAATCAGCTGGAAATTTGAGAAGTTTAATATACCAGTTTTGCGTATGAAGTGTTCAGGATGCCTAGAACCAGGTTTTAAAGAAGGATGAGGGAAGACTTGACTTAAGGTGGCTGAGAGACCAAAAGCTGATTGAACCCTGAACGGATATTGGGGCTAAAAAGGACTCAGCCCAGTCCTTGAGTCTTGTTACTCACCAGTGAAGGGAACTTGCTGAGGTTTTGGAAACTCTATCTTCCTAGCTTCCAGTGCCAGGGTCTCCTAATACCCAGTGCACTTTTGACAGCTCCTTGGGAATGTAGTAACACTGAATGAAGCGTGCTTGCAGTTAAATTATGTAGTCACTGTCACAGTTGGTTGACAGGAAAAAATGCAATATCTCTGTTTTCCAGGGGTATTTTTAGGAAAAATGTTCACAGTGAGGCATATGATTGCTTTACACAAGTATGCTATTTTTGCTAAGCAGAAGGACTTTGATTGAAATACACATTTTATAGATAATCATTAAACTTACATGAGTAATTGAAGATTTTATAGAGCCAGGAATAATTAGTGATGGTGTTGACTGGCTAGAGGTCTAGCTTGTACCCGTTGACAAAAGAATGAAATGACCTAAAGATTAAATATCAGCTCTCAAGAAACAGACACTTTCCATTGTTCAGTCAGCATGATTTCATTTCAAATAAAATTTTAGTTGTTGGTTAAGCAGAGTGCAGGAAGAAGTGAATAAAATGTGAATAGTTGGACAGAATTCAGGATTGTATTATAAGAGTCTATTCAATTAAATGGAAGATATGTTTCTAATCTGGTTTAATTTATAAGGAATGTCCTGTGGCTGTATGTTATATCAGAATTGTTGAAAGCTTTCCAAACAAATTTGTGGAAGACAAAATTTGAGCTTTTATTCTTAGCAGTAATGTGCACTTCTCTGAAGATAGTGCACAAACACCTGAAGTCTAGCATTTTTAAACTGTTCTTGGTTAAAACATTTGAAGTAGTTTCACTAATTTTTTTCTCAGTAAACCTATATGAAGATGGGTACAGAGATTCTAGATATAACTTAATGTTTGTTTAAAATACAGTATGTTGTATTACTTCATATAAACATTTGAAATTCTCTTAGTACTTTTTAATCTTTTTTTTCCTAGTTGGATTTTCAGGATAATTTTAGAAACTGTGGGGTCTATAATCTATTTATGTATTCAAGCTATGTCATGTAGTAAGGATGTGGGTTTTCTATGACTTTGGCCTATTTTTCCAACTATTGTAGCAAATGCACATGCTGTGTTGGACCCAAACCATTAGATTAACTACGGTGGAAGTTGGTGCCTTTTGGGTTCCTAAAATACAAACTTCTAAATAAATTGAAAAACAAGTGACATTCCAAAAGCTGTTTTCTTAATCTGGCAATGTAGTGTGATCTTAGTGACTTTGGATTAGCCATAGAAAATAAAAATCTTAACGCCCTTGCATGCACATGTGCTGTGGTGTACTAAGGTTGATGTCTTCTTTGGGTATAGTGCATGATGCTTACCCTTTTTAGGAGCTTTTTACTTCAGGTCAGCAGATTGGTTGTGCTCACGGATAAATTAACTTGCGTACTTTTCTTATTTATTTTTCTTATTTATTAAGCGGATTAAAATTTGGTTAGTTTATTGTAAGCTCAAGCAAATTGTCATTTACAGTGTTACTTAACATGACAATCATAGATGTTGCCGAAAATTCCCTCGTGAGGGTTCTGCATGCTCTTTAGTGCCCTAGCCAAGCAAGCGTCGCAGGAATGTCCTGCCCTTTGATAGGGAACACTCCCTAGAATTGCTTCATGTCTTGAAACCTGAGCTCGGGCGGGAAATGGGCAATGTTCTCCCTCCCTAGACCTGAGAGGTAAGCGGAGTTTCACTGCAGAACTTCGCTCCTTCTCCAGTTGCTGTAGCAGCACATGCTTTGGATTATTAATTTAAGTGTCTAAATATTGCATGCTTAGCAGAAGAAGCTGAAAAATCATAAGCAGAGACTATTTTTATATGCAAAGATAAATCCGATTTAAATCCAATTTAAATAATCCACTTGCATATATGAAAAGATTTTAGTGAGTGTAAGTGGCCATGGTACTGTCCAGGACATGCATATGCACACATAGTACCTCGTTCAAGTCAGGTTGCTGTTTAAGTCTGAAACCAATTGGTTGAATCTGCTTTTTTACAGTAAGTTCTGTTTCTCTTGAGGCTGCACGTTTTATTTTGGAGCTTGAAGTCAGTCCTCCATTTGCTCCGTATTAACTTTAATACAGCTTTGCTTGATAAGGTTGCAACAAATGTGGCTGAATTTTTATCAGTTTTGTCATTTCGTATATCGATGTTTGCTGGGAAATCAGATAGCTATGACTTATAGCCCCATAAGCAATAGCTAGCTATCTTATTTTTCTAATACTTTTTCAAAATGCATAGGAAGAATGGCAATACCTGATCAGGAGGAATAATACTCTCTGGATTCTTGGTGCATAAATTCTGGAAGAAAGGAGGACTAAAGATGATATACATACAGTTACAGGACAAGCTATACTGTAAAACAAGTGTTACAGTAAGACTCTACGTGCAAGGTCTGCCTGTGCTTGAGACATGCATCCGTTTTGTATGTGTGTATGCAGGCTGATAGAGGTTTAAATATGGATCGCGTACACATGACTGGCCACAAAGCAGTTATATGTAATAGTCCTGACAGATTTTAGAAGGAGGAATATTTCTGAGAGAGCATGTGGTAGTGAACTCATTTTTATGTAATCCCTACGTACTTGCACTTTTTTTTTTTTTTGATGGCATATGGGAAAAGAGTAAATTTGAATGTCATTTGCAGAAAATAGTCTGTCTCTGTCACCTTCCTCTCCATTACTTTCATGACTGTTATATTTCCACTTTGTATAAGTATGTCAGGATTTGAATTACTACATTCAGGCATAAAACTGCGTTCGGTAGCTGTAAAAGACTAAAATAGTTTTGTGGAAGAAATTCTTCTAATGCAAGATGGCTTTAATAAGCTACAGTATATTGTACGTTGGCCATGGAATATAATACTTCATTGCCTCACCTGAAGGTTCAAAGCATGGTCTCACAAGTCAGAAGAAAACATTTATAAATGCATGTCCGTGAATGCTGATGTCCACCATAATGTGAATATGAGCTCTACACCAGGAACTCCATATGTGAATGAGCTCTACACCATCTGAACTCCAGGTTGTGGAATGGTATATAAAGGAAAAACATCAGTGTGTGTGTGTGCCGTCTTTTCTTAAAGAAAAGAATTTTTCTTTTCTTAAAGAGGGTGAGAAGGCCTTGTTATGCAGGCCTCCGAGCTACCTGAACATTTTTGCTGACCCAGTATAGCTGTTCCTGTGCTCTTAGAGAGCTCGTAATACAGTGCCTTGTTCCTTGAATTTGGACTGTTTCATTTATGTACGTTGGAGGAAAACCTGAATCACCATTTGCGACTACTGCGGGTTCTTGTCCATGTCGAAGATCACCCAGGTTGCAGCAAGAACCTTGCTGAGTCTGCTGGTTGGGTTTGTTGGGGACGCTGTGAAAGTCTGGTTGGTAGTACAGGCCTTTGAGAATTACAGATGGCACATTTTCTTCCTCCTCACTCACTGTGATTTTGCTGCTCTGCCTGAAACCCAGAACCTTTCTGTCTGGTTCATGGCAGTGATGAGGGAGAAAGAAACACTGCTGGTGTTGATCAGGAAATAGAACAGAAATAGAGGAGAAAACAGAAGGTAAAGGTGAGATGTGTCTTTTGTTCCCTTAAAACAGGATGGTTTCTGGTGCTTAACAAGTCTTTTTCTGCTGCTGAATTATAAATTATTGAGCTAGACCCTCCTAGTTCACTACCAAATGGCTTCTTGTGGACTGCAATACTTATCTGGGAGTTAAACATCCGTGTTTCGTACACTGGTAGTTTGTATCCGTGGGAAAGGAATCTGAGTTAACCTTCACTGTCTTGTTTGATTTGTCATTTAATCAAATCCTTGTAAAATATGCCTGTCAGAATGTTGTTTCTGTGGCATAGATAAACTGGTTTTAATCAAATTGTAGGCTTTTCTGAAACGTTCTTTGTTTCAGCTTAAAGACAAATGCGGCTATAAAATCGTAGCTATAGTTATTGATTGTATAGCTGCACTGGTAAAGATACTAATATCTATGTTGTTACAGCTACTAAGATGCTGATGCTTTTAGATTGTCTACATGACATATAAAATACTGTTTGCGAAATATTATGCTTTTAGTTCAAATTGCTGGTATGGAGGTTCAGTTACATGTTCTTCTCTGTTAAAGTTTTTCTTCTGCCTTTTATTTAGAGGCATTTAAAAGATGTAGTGGAACCAGCCTCTACATGAGGAGTTGTCAAACGTGTGCGTTCTTGTTAGGCTTTGCTTTGGTGTTTTAATGTTTGCAATACAATTTTTTTTCAGGATTTTATTATTAAAAGAAATTCAGAAGTTGAGCTTGTAGCTGGAGTGTTTATCTGCTATCTTTATCCTTTCTCAGTTTGTCATACTGGTTTAATGAAACAAAACAAAGCTTGCTGTAATTCTGCATGGGGAAAAAATAAAAGCATTGCAGTTCTGAAGCCAAAGTGACTGAGTAGCCAAAAATAGCTATATCTGGTCAGGACAGAGGTATTTTTATTTGGAAATGACAGTTAAGTCAAAACTGAAACATTTTGCAAGGATGGATTGTCATCAAAAAGATTTTTTACATCTAGGATGCATGGTCACACCTAAAGAGGTGAACATCTCCAGAAAAGCAAAATATTTGAGTGATGTTTTTAGGGCCCTCACTCAGGACGTTGACTGCAGACACTGGGAAGAAGACTTAGTTGTGAAGTCGCAGCCCTTCCTGATTCAGATGGGCGACTTGAATCTTGGTCTTCTACTTTCCCATAAAAGCCTAAATATCTAAGCCAGTAACTATACAGGAGAGGATTCATCTTTTCTTTCCTTGTTACAGCTATTTATTTGTGTATATTGGAGCACAGATATTTCTTATAGTCCGGGCAAGTTCTCTAATCACTGCTGGAACATTTGCTGTCCAGTGCTAAATTCTCCTTTTTTCCTCACACTACATACTTACCCCCAAAGCAGTAAGAAACAAACATGTATGAACGTCTTTGAAGTCTTCATAATTTTTGCAGAGTAGGGAAATCAATCATTTCATATTCAGCTTTGAGAATATCTGTTTTGTTTTACCAATTTTTAAGGTATTTTATTTTTCTATTTTAATAAAATATTATCTGTTTCAGTTAGTAAACTATTTCTACATCCTTTGATAAGGGTGTGAGCAAATAGAAAGTTTCATAAGTGTATAATTATGTGAATCACAGGCCCTGATCCTGCACAATACTTAAGAGTGTGACTGGCATTATTGGATAGGGCTAATAACACACTTAAGGCATGCACTTAAGTACTTCACTGGGCTGGAATTGCAGTATAATCATTAGAAACTGAGTTTTGAAAAGTGAAAGTCTGTTTCCAACTTGTGGATTTTATTTAGCAACAGTTAGCCCAGGGCAGAAGTTTGTGTTGGTCCCAGTTCCTTATCTGAATAATAAAAAGGTATCATTTGTGCTTCTAAAATAAATGCATAAATCCAATGAAATTGAAGACCTAGATGGAGGAATCACTCGTTTGTCAAAACTTTCTGTTCAGTTATTAAACAACAGCAAAAAAAAGCAGCACTAATACTTTTCTCCTCATTGTATGTTTTCCTATCTTATACCTGAATTATATAGTGAACTCACAGGCCTTGCAGAATGAGGCATCAAAGTCTTTGTATATGTATTTGCCGTTTTCTTTTCTAAATGTTTTTTTCTCTCTAAAGACTTTCTTGGTATAAGCTTTTTTTTAAGTGAAAATACTGTTCTGAATCTTAAAAAGAAAACCCCCAAAGGACACTTAATAGGAAGGGAGGGGAGAATGGGCAGTAAGTAAGGGACAGTGATTTTTTTGGAATAAGGCCATGTTGTAATCTGTAAGATGTTGTATTTCATTATTAGATTAGATTATTAGATACCATGGATTTATTGCTCATACTAATTTTGTGTAAAATGGATTTTTTTTAACAGTGGGCTCACTGTGGGTTTACCTTTCTTTTTTAAGCCTTCACTTTTGCATTTCTGTTTCTTGAATTTTTTTTCTTTTATTTTTGTTCTGTCCAAAGACCCTGTGTGGACAGTAATGACCGCACGTTTCCGATTGCCTGCTGGCAGAACCTACAATGTACGAGCATCTGAGCTGGCACGAGACAGGCAGCATACGGAGGTGGTCTGCAACGTTCTTCTTCTGGATAACACTGTACAAGCTTTCAGAGTTAATGTAAGTAATTTGATTATTGCAAATCAGTGTCACTCTGAGCTCTCTTTTCTTTGCTGGATTTGTATGTCTAGAGTTTGACTTTCAAAATAGTGTTCAATACAGAGTAGAAGGGGAAGTTACGTTCTGACAGGCATGCTTGTACGTGTACATATTTAGTCACTGTGTTCTTAGTCATGCTGGCATCCTCTACAATGTTAACACATCTCTATTTAAAAATTGAATATTCAAAGTATAGTTTATTTCTAGTAGCTTTCTTTGGGGACTCAGTGTTGTATAGTGAAATCAAGAGGATTTTTCTCATTGAGTTGAATGAGAGCAGGAGCAAGCTTGGGTTTTAATTGGTTCTGGTTTTCGCATTTTGAGCGTATCATGTATGATTGTAACTCTTCTCTTGACTGTGTAGCTAATTATGTTTATATTTGGTTACAGATATCATCTTGAAGCATCTCTTTGCTCTCTGCTTTTCTCATTTTATCTTCTTTTTTGTTCTGTGGGTTCCCTTACTTAAACGCACCACCTCCTAATGCACTAATGAGGATGGCAGGAAGAAAATAGTAAACTGCAGAATGCTGAGGGCTGTTACTAGGAAAACTGAGCAACTTTAGACAAGTGGACATGGCTATATTCATCAGATTTTCTGATCTGTTATCCCTGATAAATTAAAATGAAAATGTTTGTGATTTTATAGGTATGTACATATGTGTGCATCCATTTATTTGGATTTTTTTTAAAAAATGGGCAAGGCCCTCACAAGAAAACATCAGAAGATTTAAAGTAAGCGTTGTGGGAAAGTTTAAATTGTGTCAGAAACAAGAAGTCAACAGGAAAGTAGCAGTGGGGTGCCCTCAGGTTCCTAGAACTCATCTTTTATTTGATAGCCAAAGAACAAGAGAAAATTGAAAAACTTCAGGGGGAGGTAAAAGAGTAGCTTGACATCGGATGAAGGGTATGGGGTGAAACTGGGAGGCGAAGGAGAAACAAACAGTTTTCAAATCTGTGTGAATAACTTTAATTTAGGCTATTTGAAAAAACTGTCAATTATATTGAGTTGTGATGTCCACTTCAATGAGGATATTGATAATTTTGAATGCTTTTTAGGGAAGATTTGAAAATGATTGAGTTCCTCTGTTCTGTGTTCTGGTGATTAGAGCGTGGGCAGCCTGCAAGTACCTATTAGAGGAACAGGTCCTCTGTTATCTAGCAGAAGCATGCAAGGATGCATTAGCTGAAGCCAGCGGTAGACTTGGTGGTTATTTTGTTTTGGTATTGTAGAGGCTCCTTCTAACTGTAAGAGTAGGTATTTTAGTTAAGGTGGAATGTTTTAGGATGCTCTCTTGAGGTATTTCTTGCAGTTGATTCAAGCACTATTTTAGAAGATTCTTGGCCTGTTTTAAGCAGGAGTTCTGAATAGCAAAGGGCGAGAATCTTGGATTATGGAGGGGAACCATCAAAGGTGTTAGTTTACCATCATAAAGCCTCATCTGCTTTGTGAGGTAATCGTTCGTGTATCCCTTCTGTATCACTTACCTTCTCACCCTTGCCAACCCAATTCTCCAGTCTACGTTGCTTGCCAAAAAGCAGTATGCGCAGAACGTGTTTGAAGGCAAAGCATTAAAGTTGCATGAGAAATTGTAAGTGTTGTGTTCCTTGCTTTCAGGTACTTGAATGTGCAAGACAGATATATTAACTAAAGTTTTTTGTTTGTTTTAGCTGACTAAAAGAAGGAATAATTGTAGTACAGTAGTTGTGGGATATTCCACTTCTTTTTGATCTAGCTATATAAGAGCTGTATCTGTTAAGAGAACTGGTAGTGCCTGTCTAGCGTAACCAGTCATAAATCCTCAAATCTCTATTCTGACTCTTTTGAGAAAAATCTGTGTAATATTTTCTCCCCACCTCTGTTGCGTACTTAATATTTAAATACGTGGATCACCATAGGTTCTATAGACCAGCTTGCAAGTTTGTTTGTTAGAACTGAGTTTAGAAAATACAAAGGTCCTCAGTGCTCAACGTTTTTTTGCTCATATTTTAGTGTCAGTCTGTTTTTTAGAAAATAGAGATTAATGAAAACTTTGTTAAATATTCAGTCATTGCAAGCATATGCTAACTTACATGGTTTACAGGTTTGCAGGGTTTAGTGTTGTGTTTTACTTTATTGTGGTTGACACAATATTTGGCAATAAATATTTATGGGATTGTTCTCAGAATAGGAAGAGCAATGATAACATCAAATAAATGAGCGAGGTTTTTTCTCCTGGTGATTGCTAAAGGTATTGTGTATGCTAATGCTTATGAAGCTTAATCATCTGAAGTATGCAGTTCTGTCTTAATAAAAATGTACTCAAATGCTCTTTCTCCTCTAAGAGCAAAGCGCTGATCACAGGCAATGTCTCCTGATAATTTAGATGACATGTTCTAAGTTCACGTTTCAACCAGCTTCTTCCATTGATTTGCAAAATAAGCATTTTTTGTGCTAAACATTACATTGTATAGGATGTACCAAATCAAATAAAATAATCGCTATGGACTGTACTTAGACAAAGCTATTTTGGCTAGCAGTTGGAACTAACTTGTGTGTATATCTGAATAGTAGAAATACCTTCTGTATAATGCTCTGCTTACCCAGTGAAGAACTACTACTTCCACCTTGAAAAGTATACTGCATAAAGGCAGAGCTGGAAGAAGTGAGACTGACTTGAGTTAGTAAAATGATCAGGATGACTTGCATTACCATAAACTTGCTTTTTTCAAGATCAAATTGTTTTAATTTGTTTTAATGAATTGTTTAAATACCTTGAGTTGTGTCCTTTCCGCACAGACTGACTTCATTGTGTTCCCTGAAAGCCAGTATGTAGATACAGAAATCATATTAAACTTGAGGGGAAACTAAGGTTAGATAGATGGCATTAGTTTTTCTGTGAGCAAGGCCTGTGAGTTAGGTTTACTTTGGAGCCTTTATCTCAGAAGCTTTAAACAAGCAATAAATTTACCGTGTGATGGAAGTAAAGCCTAAAAATCTGTCAAAAATAAGTGTGATTTTTAGAAGTGGAAAATTTCTATTAATTTAATCTTCCGTATTACTTAAGTTTTTTTCCCCCCTTTTTCTTCACAAAGAAAACAATAGCCTTCATGGAAACCTTTAAAAAAATACAATAAACTAGGATAACGTTCATGTAAGTTATAGAATGGGGACAATAATACAGTTCCAGATGTTTACATGGAGTATGTTTGCTTGTGTTGCAACAGGAATACTCCAGTGAGGTGTAAGAGGAGGGATGGTCAGTATTGTCATTCATGAACTATTAGGGCAACCACTCAGATTTGTGTGCAGCAGCGCTTGCCTGACCCCCTCGTGGCTATGTTGCAATCCTGGGAAGATCCATGAGCTACCATGCCATTTTTCTTTCAAGAGAAGTCCAATTTTGTTTGGACTGGCATGGCAGCAATAAGCTCTGCATTCCTGGTGTTTGTTGTAATTGCACCCTGCTCTATGGGCTAGCAACAAAAACAGTGTCAGTGATACAATTTGGGAAGACTGCAATTAGCTGGTAAGCAGTCATTAAGCCTACATAATTGTGGATGTTTTCTTAAATTTTCAAACAAGTGTGTTTATAACCAGCAACAATTTTGTGATAGAAATAACATGTTTATCTAGTGACACTGGATGTTAGACACTAGATGATAAATGCTTCATAAAGTTCAACTAATTTATTGATGTCTAGTGTTGATGTCTAGTGTGTTCTGAAAGGGCAAAATCTGTTAGACATGTTGCCTGTAGCAATTACCAATAATAAGTATGCATAAAATTCTAATATTCTAACTCAGCAGAAAAGTTGATATGTTTTATATTCAGTTGCATAGTAATTAAGTTCTTCTTCACTGACTGTTCACCATTTAGTTGTGAAACAGTTGAGTTAAATTGCAGTGGGCAGTTTCATATTCGATATTTCCCATTGTTGTTATGTTTTCCATTAGTCCCTCTTTTCAGATACAATATTGATGTTGAACCTTAATCTAGCTGTGGGAATAGAACACATTTTTTATGAAAATCTCATTTATTGGTTTTGTGTCATTATTAAAAAAAAAAAAAAAAAACAGAAGTGTACACTTGTTTACCATACTCCTTATAATTTAGAGCACTACTCAATGGTTATGTCAGTATTACAAATTCCATTTCAGACCTTTCACAACAAGCAAGATTGTGCCCTTCACCTACTCTGGCAAGCTGCAACATCATTATATAAATATCGAAGATGGGTTAAACTGAGGTCTAGTTTTACTAGATGCTTATCTCTATTTTGTACTGGGAGTAAAACATCGTGATCAAGACAAATGCTTCATGTTGAAACTTGTTGTGTCTTAACCAAATTTGCCACTCTGTTTCAGAAGAAATACCTTTTACTATACTTATCATGCCTTTTAACAAGATCTCTGTTCCTAGTCCCAGCTTCCTTGTTTGTATGAAATAACATTCTGTACTACTGAATTCAAACCAATCAGCGGGACCTAAGCTTTCAGTATTCTTTCACTAGGAAGCATTTCTTCAGATATTTCAGAAACAGTATAAATGCTCAGGCTTAGATTAAAAAACACTTAGGGAATTGGTACTTGCGTGGTGCTTGAAAAAGTGAGGTCAGCTGTGGTAAACGTAAGTCTAAGCTTTGGATGCAAATATCTCCCTTTTCCCGATAGTTACTATCGTAAGTTCTTAGTTTGAGTTCTGATTTGGATCTACATAGGGAAAAATGCCAAGAAGCAATTAGTGTTGCTGTGTAATTTAAAATTTGTTTTATTTGGTGAAAAATTTGTACTGATTACTGGTTTATTTCAAAAAAAATCAGCAACCCCTAATTTAGTTAAAATCTAAGTAACTATTTTTAGAATTGTACATAAAAATTCCTTTGTGTTTATACTGTCATGTATTTCTTATGTGAACATCTGTTTTTTTTCCTAGATTGTTTCTAATTATTTGAGAATAGATTTTTCAGTAGTACACTTGTTAACAACCTTGCTCCTACTAACTGTTCACTTGGTTAAACATGAAGAAATTTTCTCCATATGACTTTTAAAAATAAAATTTTCAAACTAAATAAAACAATTGTTATATCATTTTAACTTAGCCAGATTTACACAGGACCTGATGTGCATGGCTTATGTAATTTCAATTTAAATATGCAGAGCTACAGTTACAATTGCCCTGCTGTCATCCTTTTAGGCATAATTTGTTGATACCTTTTTGCTATTTTTTTTATTAAGAAATAAATTATCAAGCTTCCCTGAGTTCTTGGCACCCAAATAAATGGTTTTGACTGTTTACTCAACTTTAGTATAATCTCAGCAGAACAAAAAATTGAGTTTTCATAAGATGCTCTTAAATGTAAACAAATATCTGAATGTGATTTGTAAATCTTTTTTGTAATGGATTGATAAAATCCTTGCAACCTGCTTCTGGCTTTTCAGTTATACTTCTCATATAACTGCCTTAAAAATAAACTCTTTTATAATATATTATGAATAATGAGGTCATTTGAGAACAGAACAGTAGTCCTTTTTGTTTTCAGACTTCAAAAAATACCTTATTGCCTACAGTAAACAAGGCAAGATGTATCTGGCATCCACTGTAGCATCAGTAACGCTTGGCACCTGCATTGTCAGAAGCTTGGTTCCAGAGAAGTAGAAAATCTAGATGGAAAATGTTTTGATCATCTTTCATCATTTCTCTTATTCAACAGATATTCTTGCAGCATTTCTTTGCATCTGTTGTTCCTCAAGAAGCTGTGATACTTTGCAGCTTCTTTGGGAAACTCCTTCATATTTCACGAAATGTATTTATTGAGCCCTGTCATAGTGGCATGCTCTGTGTTTAAATTACTATGGTAGCAATATTTTTAGTTTAGGCAAAAGATGGCTAGGTACCTTCAACTATGCAGATGGGTTTTCATTTTGTGGATAAGATTTGGCCTTGTAGTAGAAATCAAGTTTGTTCATTTGTTTCTGAAAAGAAATTTCTTTTTTATATATTCGGTTCATTTAGAGTGAAGTAGTATCTTTGGGAAAATACATTCAAATGATACTTGTTCTCAGTTAGATGTTTGGCTGCTTCAGCTGTCTATGCCATTTAACTTTGGAAGCATTTTCAATATGATGGTTCATTTAGATTCAGGAATAGATTTTCAGATAGAGTAAGAAAGAATAAATTGTACAGGCCTGAAAAAATGTACTTTTAAATGATAATGGAATGGCCTAAATGAGACTACTAAGTTCTAAGTCAAATTCTAGCCCTTTTTCACTTTTTTCAGTAATCCTTTTAAACATCAAATTTGGTTAATGAATGGCTTTCAGGAATAATCATATAGCTATCTGAGAAGTGAGAAATTCTTACTGTCAGAAAATGACAAAGAGGAAAAATAATAATTTCTTGAATATGTTTTAGCAAGAGAGATGGAGCTCATTTAAAAATAGTGCTGCTGGGATACATTTTGTGATATTTAAAATTTAGATTGCTTGAGCACATCCGAAAGAATGTGTATATGCTCTACATGCATGAAGTCTGTGTCCAATTATATTTTTTGTTCATAAACAGTATATATTTTTGCTCTCTGCAGAAACATGATCAGGGACAAGTTCTGTTGGATATAGTCTTCAAGCATCTCGATTTGACAGAGAGAGATTACTTTGGTTTACAGTTGGCTGATGAATCCACTGATAACCCTGTAAGTTGAATCTGTTTCTAAATCATTTTTTTCACACTTATTTAATGTATATAGGGACTGTATTTTATTGCTTAGCAGGTACCTGATAATTGTAAAATTGTAATTCTTTCCTTTTGATAGCTCACATTTTTTGACAGAAGCACCCTGGATTTTTGGTTTGGTAGATGTGTATGACATAAAAATACACTGGTATGTTTTAAAGAAATCTGTTTTTTAGGGGGGAGTGGGGGTCGGTTTTTGGGTTGTTTTTTTTGAAAAAAGCTGGTTCTTGGCTTTTGGTAGTGCACTTCTGATTTGTTGCTCACCTGGAAAACTGTTTATCTTGGGAGCTGAGAGAAACTGCTTTTTAAAAACTTGGTAAGTTTTGGTTTTTTTATTTCTCACCTGTTTGAAATAGCATTTCAGTGCTTGTTTTGCAGCATTACAGTAGCAGCAGGTGAAATATTTAACTGAACTATGCAGAGTTTGACTTTTTTGTTTTGTTTTGTTTTTCTTTTAAGCTTTGAGTTTTGCAATGGCACCATAAGCTCTGTACTGTCTTCTTTCATTGGGGATGGACTTGGACTGTGGGTTGATCTTGTGATCCAAAAGGTTATTAAAAGACTGGTTTTATTAATAAAGACCACATGACTGCTCAGTTTGCTCCTCGTGCCACTTCTTTATCCATTGGTTTTAATACATAGTTATTTAATACACTTGAGAATGGTATTTTCATCAATAATTCGATAGGCTAGGCAGTCATGGGAATAGGAGACTATTTCACGAGAAGGTGGAGCAGAATTAATTGAGAAACAAGATTAGAAAGATAAAGCGATAGAGGAGAATGATGAAATAAGAAAGGAAATAGTAGCATGTGTGGTAGAAGCAATGGAGGCAGAGTTAAATCAAGCTCACATAAGGAATAAGGTAGATAAAGTAAATTAATTAAATGGCAGTTGTGAAAACTGTCCAAGTTAATTAGATGGTAGTAATCAGCATTCAAATAATACATTAAAATAGCTAACATGGAAACAAAGATGGATATTGCTTAGGTGGTGAGGAATGAAGACTTTAATCAATATTTTAAGCTTCCCACTAGTACAAGTAGGGCATTTGATGGTGTTTCTCAAGTATTTTTGTCTTTCTGCAGGGCTAGATGTAATAACTTAAGTCTAATTCAACCAGGAGTTTTAGGCATTACTACAGTGGGAGAGGGTTTGTTTTGTTTTATTTTTTGTAACTGGTATATTTTGGTCTGCTCTGTGACCAAAAAAAAAAACCCCCAAAAGTTTAACCTCTCCATCTATGTGAAGTATTACATATAGTCCTTTGAGTAGTACTTCAAGATTATTGTCTTAGAATATGGAGCTTCACAAGCTGTTGTTAAGTAAGTGGAAGTATGAAGAGTTTACTACTTTAAATATATTTATGTGAGAAAGGAAGATATGGGATAAAGTCTTTTTTCCATCTTTAAACCAATCAATAGAAAGTAAGAGGTGAGCATCTCATTTTTACCTTATATGAGACATTTAACCAAGGAATATTCTTTGTTTCTGGAGATTTCTGCTCTGCAACATCTGCCCCCCAACCAGTGGGTCTTTTGTTTTCATCATTTATATTATGTTGTTAGGATCCTTCCTTTCTACCATGTAAACATGTTTCTTATCCTGAATTAGAGAGGCATTTCTGCAGTTTGATATATTGCTTGTGTAGAGTTGGTAAAGATTTAAACAGGATCCCAAGTTTTTACTTTGTTCAAAGTGATTGCATCATTTAAATGGTAATATAGCCCTTGAAGTATAGCCCTGCTGCAACAAGCATTATTTCAGTTCAAATTTAATTAGATATTAAATTTCAGTGTCCTGCAAGCGATATTACATGTGGCTGCATGTGGAAAACAAATTTTTGTGATACCAGTGATCTAGGTACCAGTAACAGACTATTCACAGGAAAAATTGGGGCTTCTAATGAATTTTCCACATATTCTTATGTAGATATTTGAAGTGGAAATATGAGACTCCACAAGTGATGGACTTTAGAAGAGCATCACTGTGCTCTGGGTCATTGTAAAGAGAAGTAATAGAAGCTATTACAATATCGTGCCGTCTTCTCCAACTGTGTCATTTGAGTGGGTCAGTATCACCTTGTAGTTATGTTAAAACTAATTTTTAATAGTTATGAGTTTGCAGTGAAATTATTGAGATTTATGATCATGAAATAGTACCTTAAAAGGATGTTGCCTGTTTTGTTTCATCTCTTAGCTAGATTGTATGATCATCATCAGTTGGGATCAGAAATAGTAATTCATTTTTGAATATGACTTACAAAAAAATTAGGTTTTAGAATTAAAATCTAATTTGAATTAGTGTTAACTAATTTAAATTAGCTTTTAGATTGTCCTGTAAGGTGTTTTTGTTTCTAGTCCAGATACCTGATAGATCTCTTAATCATGCTTCATTTAGCCCAGTATCTGACAAGGGCTGTCAGTTAATCACCCTAAGAGATGAAGAAATGGACTCTCTTGAAAATGAGTATTTATAATGGTTAATATGCTTTAATTGAAAGGTATTTCCATATGTCTGAAACTTTGTAAATCAGTTTGTATTTCACCAGTTGGAGTTGATGGATCCAGTTGTAATGTTTGATGGCGAGAGTATCGTTTAACTCCGTTGCTAGATCCGTGGTTGCTTCACAGAATTCTTCTTGAATGTTTTCTTTTAATAAGTCTTAAATGTTTAATACTTGTTTTAAAGTGCAGTTTAACTGGATGCTGTTACTTATAATACAGTTCTTTGCCTAATTCCCGTTATAGACATGCCAGACTGATGGGGTCTAAACTTATCTCCCACCCTTTGTGCGAAAAGTCATAATTTCTGTTCACAAAATGTGCAGGGTGATCTATAGAGATAAATAACATTGTAAAGTGTTAATCATACAGTAACTTGCTGAAGTAACTTTCAGAAGATCATGAGATAATGAAATACTCTTCTTCAGTAAGAGTAAAATGGGGACTATTGTTTTACCACCAAGAGTGGCTTCTAAAATAGAAGAAATACATTTTTCTCTTCTACTTTTTTTTTATCTGTAGAAGAGAGTGAGAGAAGTTACAATGTTGCCATCATTTTTTTTCTGCCTGAATAGTACTTCCACATTTCTTTCTTCTCTGGAGCAAAATATTCGTAATTATATTCTTTCTCTCGTCTTCTGGTAACACTAAGGTAACTAACGTGAATAAAGCTGTGTAGCACATTATAGTTTTAACAGAGTTTTGTATTGTAACTGTTTGTAGACAGTTCTGATAAGACATGGTCAAAATAGTCTTATGTAATTTTTTTATTCTAAACTTTTTTTTCCAGGCTGAAAAGACATAGACATGTTGTAGAAAAAGCTGAATTATTTTTCAGCTTTTGCTTAAAAATGATTTAGTTGAATATCAATCAGTTTTTTATTCAAAGTTCAGAAATGTACAGGGTTTCTTTCTCATTTCTCTGACTTTCGAAAGCTTACACCTCTGAGCTTTCTTCTTTAATTTGTCTGGAAGCAGAGCATAACACTATAATAGACGCAATTGTTTAAGAATTAATATGGAAGTAGGATGACTTCAGAGCTATTTGATAAGCACATGTTTTAAAGGTTTAGTATTCTTCGACTACTTAAATATTTTGCTTGTCAGCAAATGTCCAGTAGCAATGAAATAGTACGTCAGAGCTAGATAGAATTTTACCAATATTAATCATAGGAAGCTGAAGAATTTATGGTTACGATTAATTTCAGTATTTGATATTGGTTTGCCTTTATACTCTGTTCATCTGGAAAAAAAACCCAAAAGATAGGATTACCAGATATTCTGGTTATTCATGAAATGGCACAGTGGAACGTTACTAAGATTGCAAGTACTACAGGGCATAAAGGTGATGGGGAAAAGGGAATTCTGCTGAGTGCCAGAACTCTGTCATTGTGCCTAAATGTGGACTTCATAAATTGCACAAGCTTTATATTTTCATATAACATTAATTTCATATGAAAAAAATGTTATGTTAAAAGAAGTAATATTGCAGCTTTGACAGTTAATCTGGCCTCTTCTGCTCTTCTAAATAGATCTCTCCATCTTAATTTCCTGTATTGTGTTTAATTATGCAGATAACTTTTTATATCTTTTGCTGGCAAAAGGTGTAAAAGGATTAATTGTTTCTATGGAAAAAAGCCAAGTCCTAAAAGAGGCTTTTGAAATACCCCAAAGGAGCTATGTCATAGAGGCATGAATCATATTTTGGGGGGTGTTTTTCAACATAGTTCATCCACTATCTTATCAGTAAGAGGTCTGGCCTTGCATTTCTTTACATAGTCCTTGAGAGCAGCAAAAAGGTGAACAAAAATGATGAGGAGGATGCTGGTATGGGGAAGCTGCTAAGATAATAAGAGGTAAAAGCTGGATTGAATCTTAAATTGCACACACTGTGACTCGGATTTTGAGATGGCAGAGATATATGTGGTCGGTGAGGAATAATTGTACGGCTACCTGATGAATGAGCTGCCTGGGGCCAGCGGAGGGTCTGGGAGGAGCAGGAGGCACTGACATAGTTGGCAGTGGGAATGCTCTTGTTGTTTGGTCTGTGGGTGCCTGGAGCAACCTAAGAGGGATTCATGCATGAGGACATGGGGAATACTGTCAGTGTGGGGTTGACGTGACCTTGGCAGAAGAGAGCTGGACAATGATAGTTGCTGAGGAAGAGCGTATAGAAATGTCTCTTAGAGGGTCTGGGGTCCAGAAGGTTGAGGAAAAAGGGGCATCACATCTTTCAAGAAAAGACAACTTGACAGCAGATGGATTTAGTCCAGGCAAAAGTTTTGGATTGCCAGTTAGATCTGGGTGTTAATCAGATATATTAAATCATAACTCCTTGTGTAAAGATATTCAAGGGTTTTTTTTTACCATGTTTTGAAACATTCTTGTACAAGAAATCCCTAGCTGGAGAGCTCCTCCTCAAGCCTTTCCGGTTAGCCTTGCGTAATGTTACTTGGTCTTCTGCGTGAGTTTTTTGAAATAATCGTGCAGTAGTCTTTATCAAACAGTCTCTTCATTTCTTCTGAAGTCACCTACACAGATACAGTGTTTGCATCTAGTCTGCGTTATTTGTTATTTCTAAAGAATAAAATGGCCCTCAGAACTAACTGCAGATCCCCAGTGCATATCAGACATTTTATGAGTCACCTAAAATACATAGGTGCACGCGGAGTCTGCTTGGCTTGGGAGAGGGGAGCAGTTGAAGCAGCTTGTGGCGCTGCCCGAGAGCCATGCTTTCGCTGATGTTTGCAGCACTGGCTGTATAAAGATGTATCTGTGCTTTCCCACGGCAGTACTCCCTGGTAGAGGCAATTAAGATCTGGTTGCCGTCTGGTAAAAGTGTTTGGTAGTCCTCAATCCGGTAGGCCAAGCGCTGTGTCTCTAACATACAAGGTCATGGCTTGTGATCTACCAGATAGTCAAAAAATAGCTGAAGGTGTGTAAACTGCCACCGAATTCTAACTTGTGTTGGTCTGAGCTGACGGTCATCTTCTGGGGCCATGTCGTGGTAGCCTCAGCACCATGGGAAGACGTATCTGGATGGCAGAGGTTAAGCCCAGCGAAAGAAGAGAAGAGCAATTGCAGCTGTTCGTGATAACATTGATGTCCTTGTAGAAGCAGTAAAAAGACTTTGCATGCCAGTAAAACGTTTTGATATGCAATCACATGAAAAGTATAGAAAAGCAACGGTTTCTTGATGCATAAAGGCTATAATTTATGCTTTATTGTTTGTTCCTCTAAAGTTAGTGTTACAATTTGTCTCTTTCCAGAGGTGGCTGGATCCAAACAAACCTATCAGGAAACAATTAAAAAGTGAGTACATATATATTTGGTCAATTCAAATATCATTATTGAGTGGCTTTTCCAAGGTAACCTGATTAATTAGAAATATTTTCCTTGATTCCAGGAGGGTCTCCTCACAGTCTGAACTTCAGAGTCAAGTTTTTTGTAAGTGACCCAAACAAGCTCCAAGAAGAATATACTAGGTAGGTCTGGTTAATTTATCAATAAAACATTTTTCTGGAAGGCTTATGTTTAGTAGTGGTATGTTTAGGCTTATGTTTAGTAGCAATATTAGTATTTGCAAGCTTCTGATTTTTGCCTAATAATCAAAGGCAAGAACTGTGCAGTTACACCAAATCAATCTAATAAAAAAGTGTATATGACTATATTTACAAATATACATGCAAAGTGAAGCAACTACATGAAAATATTACTCAAGCAGAAACAAAAGAAGGAGAAATAGGGAAAAAAAGAGAGGAAAAACTTAATTCCACCATTCATCCACAAGCACAAATTTATTTTTACCTTGTTTTCCCCTTTGGGATTAAAGTATCCTGAGCGTTCTGCATATTTTTATCGATCTCTCTTTTCCACTTTGCTGCCTAGCACTAATAAAATTAATCTTTGGTTATATGGCTGTAGTCCAAGCTGAAGCATGTAAACTTATTTTGATAGCACTGTGCTGAAGCTTGTTAAAGAAAATGCTCAGTGTGAATTGAGTTAGGAGGTTTGTGAGTTGCAATTAGCCCCTGAAGGAATCCCTCAGATTTTCAATATTCTTAATTAGTCGTAGTCCTGTACATGTAAGTGGCGTGATTTGACAAACATTGGAATTTGTGGATGTCTGCCATTCTGAAAACAGGTCAGCCCTGTTCAGAAAACAATGTCTTAATGATTAAAGATGAGCTTAAAAACCTAACCACCAAATCCGTGAAAATATAGTCCACATTTGTTTACAGTTTATTTTAATTTATCATATTTTTACAAAATTTTACACACACCTATGCAGACTGAATTTACTCAAATGAGTCCCAGAGACCCTGGAAAAATCTTTGTTTTATTAGAATGTTTACTTTGAGAGAATCTGGTAATTTACTGTATCAAAATAATAAAAATGTGTTATTTGAATTAAAGGACAATATATAATATTTCTGAAGAGATGAAAAAATAGTGAAGGTTGATCAATGTAAAGTAAACAGTAAAAGTAAAATACAAATGTATACTTAAATGTTATGCTGTAAATACAATGCTGTAGATACAGCATCCATTTAGAAGAGAAATACTGTATGATTTCTGTATCTAGGTCAGCTTTGGCTTTCTGCTAATAGGCCTAATTGCCCCTGAGAAAACTGGTTTGTATTTGGAATTATTATAAAGAGAATTTTATTGTCTGTGGGAGAATCTGTGGCAAAGTTAGGATGCCTCGTCATTAATGAGGGGTCCTTTAATATAGTCAGTACCCCTCCCCGCTTAAAAAAAAACAAAACAGAACGCACAAACTTTTGACAATTCCAGCTCAGACTGAGACTTTTCAAAGATGTTCAGTTTGTACAGATTTCATGAAAAAAGAGAAATGAGTTGACATGAGAGGCAGTATTAATGTTTTTTTCAGAGAAAGGCTGCAGTGCAAGCTCATAGTGTATTAGACCTCTGAGAATCCCTGCAAGGGTGGCAGGTCACAGCTGCCTGGGTCAGTGCAAGCGCATACTGTACTGCAGGGTTTGACTTTAAGAACCTGTATTGGTAGGAAAATAAAACTTCATTAGTTCTGCACTTTGCAGAACTACTTGTTTATTGACGTTGACTACAGATAATAATTATTCTTTCTAGAGCTATGTAAAGAAGGTAAAAACATTGTTATGCAATGCCGTCTGCGTTGTTTAAGTGATTTTGTTGTGTGTACTTGTTCGGATTTGCATTGCTAAACTTCTATTGATTTTCCATTTTGTTCCATAATATGTGAGGCCTCCGTGTTGGAAATAGGATGGTTAGCTAACAAGCAATTTAACTGCGCTGTGCGCAGAAAGCAGTAAGCACAAAGTGAACTCTGCTTGCTAGTGCTTATTAGTGGAGTCCCTGACATGGACCATGGAATATTTCTAATTAAAGCATTTCATAAAAACAAAGAAATGAAAAATGAAGTTTGTCTACACATACAAATCTTTTCTGATGTTTTTGCAGCCATAAATATTAAGACTAGAAAACATTGCTTTGGTCAATATATTTGTGAAGAGAAACTCAAGCTAAGTATGTGCAGTGTATCCTCTTAATATATAAATTTAACATACCTTTTCTTGCTTTTTGTAATTGCTAAAGAAATTTATCTTTTAGCATCCATGTACATTTTAAGGTGGAAAATGAAAAAGTATTTTGAGGTCTGTAAAGCTAGCTTATGTCACATTGTAACTTCAGGGTAATATGTTAAACTATAGTCGTTGCCGTTTTGGCCAGTTAAAGAGCCTATAGAAGTTTTTGTAGGAATAAAGCACACAGGGGCTAACACATCTTTGATACCTTGCCAATTTGCAAGAGTATTTTCCTCATTTTTATCTCAGTCATGGAATTAAAATTTACCTCAATTAGCTGTAACAGTTGATCGACCTTTCACAGCATTTACCTCGTAAATGATTTGATTCTTCAAAGTGCTTGCTAATCCATTTTCTGAAGACTACTCTGAAGCTTAGTCTAAGCAGTTGTAACAACTCCAGTATATACTGTGTAGAATGCAGTGATGTATCCTGTTTTTTAGTTGCTTAGTGCACCTTAATATCAGGAAGTATTTAGTGTTCAGTTTTAGTCAAACCTGATATGAGTGTTTTTGATAAGTAGTTTCTGTGGGTGTTTATAATGAGTATGGCTGACTCTTTACTTTCAAAGCAGAACTACAAGAAGGAAAATAGCTGATTTTATTAAAATAATAATAATAGTGTAAGAGGTCCCAAAATGGAATTATTTTACAATAAAGCAAGAGTGATGTTCAAATTTTCCACTCAGTGGAATATTTTTAATAAAAAGGCACCAGAGCATTAAAAAGTCTAAAGCTGCTTTAAAACCTGGTTAAAAGGTCTTTTGGTGAAAAGTGAAGTTTGTACTAACACCATGCCATCTCAGTGAAAGTCTCATTTGTTGCCGTAGCTCAATCTCTGTTTCAGTGGTGGTTTGTAGCAGGTGTCATTTATCACTTGATATAAACATTTGTATTTCCCTGAAATTCCCTAAAACCTTTAAGTGAAATAAGAGGGAACTAAATTGAATGAACAATAGATTCATACCGAAAAGTTAACAAAATATTTGTTTTTTATTGGGAACGCAAAGGAAGTGTTTTAGAAAGAAAAATGTTTATGCTCTTAAGTTTGTTGATTCTTTTTTAAGTCATTGTTTTTCTGCCCCTACTGTGTTTGGTTGGAAACGTTTTTTGTTTTAAAACGTTCATCTGCTCCTTTTGCTGCTTCCCGCTGCTTTTTTTTTTATTTACCTTGACTAGAAATCATTCTTATTGAGGTGCCTGCATACCTGGATGCAATTTTCAACTTTTGGTTGTGTGACTGAATAGTTGTGTGCTTCACATTTATTCATCATAAAGGCATATCTTCTTTTCATTATTTTAAACTATAAGGTGAACATAAATACTGGAATCTAAAGTAGGTGAAATATAAATTTTGCAACATTGTAGTGAAATACAATGTATAACATAATAGCCTTAATTTATAAAGCTGTATTATTATTTTACTAATCACGGTTTAATTTCTTTCTCTTAGGAGTTGAAGAAATAGTATACAAAATGTAAAATTTAATTGAAGAGAAAATGTATTAAATTGATGAAAAGTGATTTTATTTTTAATTATGGTCCCCTCTTTCTTTCTTTCTTTTTTTTTTTTTTAATAAGGTACCAGTATTTTTTGCAAATTAAACAGGACATTCTTACTGGAAGGTAAGGCATCTTTCTCATGATGACTATTATATGCAAGTTCTGTTGAGGAAAAAATTGTTAAATTAATGATGAGGGATTTTACCTTCAAAATATAAATAAATTTAAAACAATTTAGTTTTTTGATTCATGCAAATTGAAGTGTTTAGCAGTCCAACTTGTGCATTCATAGACTATGAAAAATTAGGCTTTTCAAAATAACTGTATTTCATATGAAATGTATAAGTTTATTCATTTCTTTTTTTTTTTTAAAAAAAAAAAAAAACAAAAAACAGATTGCCCTGCCCTTATAATACTGCTGCTCTTTTGGCTTCCTATGCTGTTCAGTGTAAGTATAATTTCTATTCAGATACTTTTAAGTACTGGAATATATAAGCGGTATTACTGATTAGTTTCCACAGAATGAAATGTAATAATTATAGTTAAATGTATTACGTTATATTGTTATATGCACATATGTGATATTACTTTTCCCGTCATTAAGGAAAATGGTCTGTCTCTTTTTCCCCAGCAGACTATATTTTTGCTGAATTAAATATGAGAAAGTACTCATTGCTTTTACCCTTTTCCTCCTTTAAACCCATGCAGTTAAAAAAACCAAAAGCCTCAAAATTAAAACCTTTTCATTTCCCTGCATTCTGAAGTGTGATAGTTCTTTTTGAGAGTGATACCAAGATGATTTTTGGACACTTAACATTTTTAAGACATGTTGTACAGTGAACCTTCAAAGAGGTGTGGAAAACAGAATTCTGGTTGTATCTGGCTGAATAATTTGAGACCTGTGTTGCCAATTTTAAGCCATTCCCTAGGACAGTTAAGTCTTGAAGACTGATGTTTAATCCTCCTTCTCTCCCCCATTATTCTTTCATAAAGCCTAAATATTTCTTTCATATTTAATGGAAAAAAGTAAGTGACTATTCAGCAGTTAGTTCTTCAGATTTCTGATTGTCAGAAATCTTTTCTACATGTAATCCTTCTGTATGTCTCTATTCATGTGTCTTTCTGCTATTAAAGATACTTGTATCTATGGTTAGTACTATCTATGCTCCGTATGTGTCAGAGAAGTAGTCTTAATGTTTCTAGGGAAAAATGCATAGTAATATTAACGTAATATTGCATGCATAGCTTTGGTAAGCAATGAAAACTTGCTCGCCTTTTTCCAGATCACTCAACAGAACAATTTCTCTTTAACAAAACACCCCAAATCCATCTTTTTTGAAGCAGACGTGTACTGACAGTCCTGTCAAAAAAGTACTAAAAGCCATACCTTAGGGATTTGCCTTACAAGCGATTAAATATTTGATAATGAAGCAGGCATTATGGAAAGTTTATGGTGTTTTAAGCTTCTAAGAATGTGATATGTTTATTCAAAAAAGTATTGTAGAAATAGTGGGTATGTGCAATGCATTGTAGTTATATTTATATTTGAGGTCTCTCTGTCCTTGCGTTCTAGGGTGTGCAGAGCTCAGTTCTTAGTGCACTATTTTCTGCATGTGCCTATTACTAACTTCTCTCTGGCTTTGGCTCTTGCAATTCTTTACAAGTATTTGACAATAGTGGCCATAGATGTCAGGCAGTTCTGTATTCTCTGTAGTATATTTTAACAAGGCATAGGCTCTGTTATGAAACCTGATCCCTTTTGCAGTTTTTAAATGATTTAACATAGGTTCTGTTTCTGGCAATGCAAGTGCTGCAGACTTCTTTCCTATTTCCTTTCCCTCACTTAGCCTCTCCTGCCATGAGCATCTTCATCCCTCCTCTTGTCACTTCTGCCATGCCCCCTAGAAGTGTCAGTAAGCCTGCCCGGGGTCCCACACCTTGCCGTATTGATGTGAACTTGCCAGTTTTCTCCTGTTGTGTTACTTACTTATTACTGTAAATCTTTTATATGGATTATTGACATGTAAAACTGTTTTTGTTCCGATTATAGTTATGACCACAAAGTCTGTATTTCTGGCAAATTCTCTTTGAGTTTGTATGCTTTTGATTTATTATGACAATAAAAGTGATTTTGATTCATCTCCTGTAATTTTCAGAAATGATTTGTTAGGAATTTCATAAATGCACTTTTCAGTAGTTTTAAGTAAATAGTAGGTGTATGTATGTGTGCTTTCTCTTTCTCCGCACATACATTTGAATTTACCAAAAAATATATTTTTAATGCTTTTGAAAATATCTTGGTGCAGAATGCATTGGTTGCTTTTGCAAATCTTATCTTAGTGAAGAAATGGCAGTTTTATAAAAGGAAACAGAAAATACTCATAATTGCATGAAAGCAAAGGTAAACAAAAAAACCCAAAAAGCAAATACCTGAAATATGTTGGAGTATATTTATTTAGTACTAGCCATTATGACAGCAGTTATGAATTAATTTATATAATAAAAAATGAAATGCTTCCTAAACTCATTTCATAAGCACTCTCTAAAAGATCCCTTAAAATATATTCACTGACAATGTGACTTGGTTTATACAAAAGGGAAAAGGAAAGTTCAAATGTCTTCTGTATTTTTGTTTGCTGTAGATCTTAAAGTATGTGAGAACAGACTCTTGGGAATTTGGGGGCATTGCACAATGCCAAATACATCAGCGATAAACAATAATCTCTCTTTTTAATATTTTAGCCGAGCTGGGAGACTACAACCATTCAGAAAACTTGCCAGGCTACCTCTCAGACTATTCTTTCATCCCTAGCCAGCCTCAAGACTTTGAGAAAGAAATAGCAAAATTACATCAGCAGCACATGTAAGGATTTACAGCAGAAGATATTGACTGATTTGTCAAATCCTGACTGCTGGTGCTGTGCTATTGTATAAAAAATAAATACTTTGTCCTAAAGGTTTTTGTAAAGATCTACGTGTAATGTGATATCTTTTGTAGAATGTCTGTATGATAAGTGCCATGGATACTCTGCACAGATAGTACCTCTATGACAGAATGAGAGGGAAAATTTAGTGAATAAATTGATGTTTTAAAGCTACCCTGAAAAAAGTATTTGAGTGAATTTTGAGGATATTAACTTAATAGGAAGTAATTTCTTTAATAATTTTTTCAATCATTGAGAAGGCTGTTTGGATAAGGGCCTTATTTTCATGATGCTCTTACCATTAGACAAGAGTTACTTTAGAAGTAACTAAGAAAGAAAGAAAGAAGTAACCTTTCTTCAATACCTGATATTTTCTGTGTGCAATTCTGTGACCTTTTACTGAAGAGGAAAAAGTGATGAAGTAATGGAAAATATATATAACTATATACATTTAATGAGTAATATTAAGTGGTACCCTTTCAGTGAAGGTTCCTTGGTATTTTAGGATTTAGGTGCTTTGTTGTTACAATAACGTTTAACAAAAGTTAGACTGTGTTTACAAAGCTGTCTACTTTATTTGGGCATGTTGTTGGCACTACAAACTGTTGAATTATTATATTTCAATTAATGGCTTAGTAAATTCAATTAAGTAGGGAAAAGAAAATTAAAGTGGGTTGGTGATAATTTAAGTTTGGAGGATGAGTCTTGGGGAGAAATTGCTATTATCAGTACAAAATACGATTTTGCAAAAGTCATTTCTAGGTTCCAGAGCTCCATAGGCTTTTAAATGATACAGTGCGTTAGAAGTAAAACATGTATGTTTGCAAACTGTGTGTTGCAGGCTACTTATAAACCTTTGTCTATGTGGAAGCAGAAGTATTTTCTGTTAAGATTTTTGGATTATGCTCTGTTTATGGTGAGAGTGGAAATTGAGATTTCTGAGGAAAAAACAGTGAAACCAGTGCAGATTTTATCTGAGCTCGCTAAAGAGCCCAGTGGGGAGTGGGTTTATGTATATGTTAGAATGTTTCTTATTTAATGTCTGTCTTTCAGAGGGTTGTCTCCTGCAGAAGCAGAGTTCAATTATCTCAATACAGCACGTACCTTAGAACTTTATGGAGTTGAATTGCACTATGCAAGGGTAAGTTTGGATGAGCTAGTACTGTAATGTAAAAATAGGTTCCTCTGAGATTGATGGGAAATTTTTTTTTTTAAACTTTCTGGCTGCTCTTTATGAGAGAAAAATTTGGAAATAACTTTGTTTTGTAAGGTACCTAAATGAGACTTATAAATGTGAATAAGCCCTATTTCACTGTACTGAGAGTATCTCTGTACTTTGGGCATATTAGTGTATGCTTTATCCAGGTTAAGCCTTATTAGACTGAATACCAGTTCAGTGAATAAGAAAAACATGCTTCTTGAATATGCTTTTGATGTTTAAGGATCTGTCAGGTTCAGGTTAGAACCAAATTATAAATCATTGTTGGTATTATATAATGTGAAATATTACATAATGCGACTGTATTGTAATGTGATATAATGCATCATGTATATAATGTATATGTTATGAAATATTATACAATGTGAATTATATAATGTGAAAACAAAGAGCTGTTATAAATAGCATAAATGGTAGTATTTATTTTATTCTTTAAGTGATCTTTTTCTTTTCTCTTGAAGGATCAGAGTAACAATGAAATAATGATTGGAGTGATGTCGGGAGGAATACTAATTTATAAGAACAGAGTACGAATTAACACCTTTCCATGGTAAGGAAAGCTGTTTAAGCAAATGCTTTTGTTTTTTATTTCAGAACATACTTTACCAGTGTCACAAATTCAAAACAAAAGAAAGAGAGACTGGCATGTAATATCAAATTGAAATGTTTTACTTCATGCTGTGTAATGGCTGATTTTTTATGAGTGGGTTTTTGTCCTTAACAGGCCATGCTGTTAAGTGATTGTGGTGCAAAATATAATTAATTTTAATATACTTCAGGAGTTTGTAAACATATTTTTTGTTTAATTAATTATATGGCCAGGATCAGTATTATAGAAATGTCAACTTTATTCTATCTCAGAACCTTTAAAAGGACCGCTGAACTTAAAAATACAACCTGGAGAATAAAGTGATTACTTCTGTCTGTTTCTTCCTATGTAATTTAATTGTACTGAATGTGTTAAATGTCATTTAGATATGGCATTTGGGGATAACTGAGGTAGGGGATTCACGGATACTGTCATCTCTTCATCCATAGCTAGTCGTTTTCATGATAAAGATCAAAAAAAGTACATTCATTGAAGAAAATGCTGTCATTTCTTTCTCCTCTTAAAAAAAGAATTGCTTCTTAAAGCTCTTCTCCTATATAAACTTGGAGTTATACTTATAAAAGATATTATTGTAGTGATCATCAGTCTCTTCTCTGTTGGGATCCTGTTTCTACTTAGTGATAGGATGAATGAAAAGATTTAAGTTGAGAACTCCTGTTCTGTTGGATCATACCACTGCTCTGTCAAAGTCTGGCACCTCCTCCAAAGCTTTTTTGGTTCCCTCAGGAGTAACTTTCCCTTGGTTGATTTTCTTTGCCTGCCTAAAATCCATTTGGACAGTCTTCCTTATTACATATTTCTTTGAATATACTATAATAGAATGCTGAGTGGCTAAGTCAGCTGTATGAAATAATAAAAGATATTATTTTACCAAACACAAAACCTGTTCGCACTAGAATAATGTTGAAAAGTTTCACATTTTTCTTTGCTACTGATTTGTGTGAATTGGTGTTAAGAGTCCAAGCAGTTGGTACAAAAATCTTCTGGAGCCACATAACCAAAAGTTTGCAAAGTATATTTCTGTCCTTAGGAGTAGAGCCTTAACAGAATGCTTAACCACATCATTTAATTGCCGAAATTCTGGATTGTACTGTAATCCAGAGTTACTGTTTCACTTGGTTGGGTCATTCTGAAAGCTGATGCGTCAATAACTTTTTCTTATTAAATATAAATACAGAAACACATTGCGGTGTATAAGTTTTATGGAAAAGCTGTCTTCAACTGTAGCTGCCGAGCACTCTTGCAAATCTCTCCTGGAGATCTACTTACTGTTTCTAAAATAACTTTCTCAAATAACGGCAAAATTTTTTAAAAAGGAGGAAGAGTAGAAGTTGCAGTGAAAATGATCTGTAGTGAATTCTGCTTGCCATTCCTATGTGGTTCTGGCACTGCAGGTCAGAGAACTGCTCCGCAGTGGTTAGGAGGCAGATAGTGCGACAGGAGGCCGAGTCCACATTGCTTCTTCACTGCTAGTTTCTTGTGTGATTTTAGCACAAGAGTTGGGTGTATTAAGTATTACTGTGTGAGATCTGTGAGCAAAGTATCAGGGAAACAGCAGCAGATAATCCAACCAGTTTGTTAATGATTTGGCAAATGATTTTTGCAGTTAGTAGTGAATAAATATGCTGTGCTATGCGAAAATGTCTCTTGGAAGTCTTTTATTTTTATTACATTAAGTAAATGGGCGTGTAGGGATTTTCTTTACGCTGTAGGACAGTTGTATAGGTTGAGCAGCGTAATTTTAAAAGATAGATGTTACCGTGGAGGCAGCTGTTCTTTACCACCTTACTTTTTACACTTGTATGCATTTTTCCACCAATCACTACACTTGTCTGTCTGTGTGTCTCATCAAATTACCATACCCCATTTTCCCTGAAGCCTTAGTGATGAAGTCATCCTCACTCACTTCTCTCTCTCTCTCTCTTTTTTTTCTTGGCATCTGCCGTATGAGTTAGACAGGAATCACTACAAATAAAGAAAACCTAGATTTCTCAAATCTTGAGTTCATTGTATAAATGATTGGAAAGTGGTAGAGGAGCCTAAAGTTAGACTAGCATAGGAATATACTGCAAGAAGAGTTCTGAAGATGGAAAAAGTTCCTATGGTTTTTTTTTTCAGATGATATTAAATTTGGGGGGGGGGGGGATTTTTGGTAGAAGAAGCTGGTATCTGCCTCTGAAATCAATGAATAACACAATGTTAGATGTTATTGCATACATTGAGAGCAGCTGAATCACATAGGAGGAATTAGATTATCATGTGCATTGCAGTAATAGAGGTGGGATGAGATTTAACAATACAGAGCTAAGAAACATGCATTGAAAGGCTAAACAAGAAACTTGTAATGGTGGAGCCTCGTCAGTCAGCGATAACAGTTGAGAGAGACATGAGTGTGTTGATTTATTTTGTAAGAAAACTTGGAGCTTAAACTGCAGTGTAGTTATGAAAAGGCTAGATAGATTGGCAAAGTATTTTCTGGATGGTCGGAGTAGTATTAAACTTCTAAAAAGCAAAGGTATGACATTACTTTTTTTTAAATTTCTGGACCTATATGTTTTTAAAAAGAAAAAATTGGGCGGAGAAATACTAAGATACAGGAACATAGAATGTAGAATCTATTTGTGAGGATTGGTTAAAACTTTTGCCTGTTTAGTCCAAATGATGAATGAAGATTGAAAAAGCATTTGGTTACTTTTCATGAGTATTCTTGGGAATGAATACTAGTGGAAATAATTATAGTTTTTAAGGTCAAATAGATATAAAATGAATCAGAAATTAGAAGACTTTTTAACATCAGAAGAAAAGCTGTGGAATGGCCTCTTAGTCAAAAGTAATTAGAAATGAAATTTTGATACTAGAATTCAGTGTTCGTTTTTTTGGGTCCCCAAGAGGAGAGGAAGGGAGTGGTCACTTGCTGCGTCTTTGCATTGTTTTTTGGGCTTCTGCTGATGACATGCAGGGATCAAAATGATCCTCCCCCACCATAGTGGATGATAAAGCTTCCTCATTCATCTTCCCAGAAGCATCAAAGTTGGCTTTATCTTAAGCAAGGCCTTTTTTGGGCAATGTTTGGTGATGTTCCAGTCAGCACTGGAACTGGAAGTTACCTAAAGTGCTTGGGTGATATGTCGTCTTCATATAAACAGATTACATTGATTGCCTCAGTTGAAATGGGAAAAACTTTTCTCTGAATTCAAACTGGTATGGGCAGTTGAAATTCTTGTTTGTTGGGTTTTTTTGTGAGCAATCAGTGACATATTTCCACTTAGTTACACTTCCCTTGCAGACATTCAAGGTATTAGTGACATTCTTCCTCTTTCCTGCAACTCACTGCATTTCTGAGGCATTTTGGTTTTCTTTTCTAAGTTTAGTCTCAAGTTTTGTTGTAGGATGTTAGGTGTTCTGTGGTTTGCCATGTTGAGAAGCAGTGCACAATGTGAATGGTGAAGCTTAAGTGGGTTTTCACTGAGACAGCAAAAGGCAAATCTATGACAAAAGTATTATCCACAGCCAGGCATAGTTGAATACAGTAAATGTTTTGCCTGAGAACATATAAAGGAAAGTCAGCTTGAGGCAAACACAGAGCATGAAAATATTCAGTCTGCATGACTAGTTTGGTAAATGAAGACTGGATCTTGCAGGGAAAATTTTGGACCTACCGTAATAAATTGTCAGTCAGCCCAGCCTTTATAATACTGGCATGTTTTAAGAGAAAATCCTGCAGTTGGGAAGAAGTGTTAGGACCATTTCTGGATTAAGGCTGCTTTATAAATGGAATGCGGTAATAATCAGGATGGTATTAATCTAAGCTGCTTTTATTGCTGTTTTGGGGGGGAAAACTGTAAGTAGTAGTAGTAAGTAGTTAGAAATAGGTTCTATAAAACACACTAGTAAATTACTGAGTACGTACAATGTAAGTCATAATTAAGCTACATGTCCCTACTGGAGGCTAGAGGTTTCTGTGAACTCTGCTTCATCTTGTTTGCATGCCAGGGATACTGATCTGAATTCTTAGTGTGTTTTTTGTGTGTGTGTCCGTGTATGTAATTACCTAAACAGTTGTTCTTTATATTCAAGCATATCAGCTGACATGAGTGATGTTAATTTTTTCCTGTGAAGACTGTAGTACCAACACAATTGGTCTTTTAAAAAACAGACTACCCCAAAACACCAGCCATCTTTCCTGCCACTCTGTGCCCCCTCCCCCAAGCTTTTCATCCTACCACAGGCTTTCCATTGCTCTGAGTAAGGATCTAAAATGTCAAGTTTAACCGCGTGATTCGTTAGCAGACCTACTATCTTTCCCTTTTTTGTCTTTAGTCCCGCACTTGTTCCAGTGATACCAGTCCTGATACTACTTTGCTTCTACTTACCTTTACTCCTGTAAAACTGGAGCTGTGTAGATTCTTCCCTGTGCCTGGTGTTTAAATGACACATATTCAGATAGATACCCCTTTTTCAGTACTGCTGAGTTGAGTCTGAGAGAAGTGAGATAGTAGGCATGCATGTATGTGGGGGGAAATAAAGGTTTAAGTGTGCTGCTCAGAAATTAATCAAGCAAAATATATTTGCCCTCTCCCTCTTCTCTTGGTATTATGTCTAAATTGCAGTAAAGATTGCTTGCAGTCTTTATCAGCATGATCACAGGGAGACAAGAATGAGGAGGGAGACAAGAATAAAGTAAAACAAAGGAGACCGCCTTTTATCCAGGGTATCCTAACTTGATCCTCCAGTATTGTGAGTAGTTCCTCTCTTCCTCAGACTTTGCCACTAGGCACAAAAACCTGGGAATCCAGGGAGCAGATCTTGCCCATGAAATTCAAAGGAAAAAGGCACCGAGAGCCTCAGCCTTTTCTTTGTCCATTGTCACTAGATGACCTGCCCCATTCAGTAATGGGGACGCACTTTCCTTTGTCTCTCTTTTGCCTTTGATGTGCCTGTAGAAAGCCTTGTTGCCTTTCACTTCCATTGCTAGTTTCAACTCCAGCCAAGCTTTGGCCCTCCTAGTTTTGTCCCTGAACGCTTAGGTAACACTTTTGTATTCCTCCTTGGTAGTCTGTTCTTGCTTCCACAGCCTGTACGCTCCCCTTCTGTGTTTGAGCGCAAGCAGGGGTTTCAAGTTCAGCCAAGCTGGCCTCCTCCCATCTTTGCCTGTTTTCTTGCACATCAAGACTGTTTTGGTTTGTGAAGATTGTCCTTGAAGATTGGCCACCTCTTCTCAGCTCATGTTCCCCATGAGGCAGCCTCCAGAGGGATTTTGCCTGATAGATCTCTGAGCAAGACAAAGTCTCTTCTGCCACATTCCAGGGTGGTTTAGTCTGGTGCTTGCCCTCCTTGTTTCCCTCAGGATGTTTAACTCTGTCATCTCACAGCCACTGCAGCTAAGTTTGCTACTGGCTTGTTTGTGAGTAGGGCTTCCAGTAGAGCACCTTTCCTAGCTGACCTGCCCAGCATCTGTGTCAAAGAAGCGCTGGTCTAGAAATCTGCTGGATTGCTTGCACCCTGCCTTATAGCCCTCCCAGCAAGTGTTGGGGTGTGGTGAAGTCCTCAGTGAGAACCAGGACATACTGTCATGGGACTCCTTCCAGCTGTTTGAGTACTGGCTTCACTTTAGTCTACAACTTTTAAATATCTCTGCATTTAAAAAAATACAACTTATGGTTTAGGATGTGTCCGAGTGACAGATAATTGGAGACTGGAAGATTATAGCAGGAAACTGTCACAGATGCATGTTCTTACACCCTTCCTTGGACATGCATCTTTGGCCACAGTCGGAAAAATGAAACATAGGTAGACATACCTTGGCTTTGACCGGGTATGGATATTCTTATTTAATGCTTGCTAGGGTGTTATCAGTGCATAGGGACTCTTTCTTATCTGCTGTATTTTTCGAAAATAACTCAGATTCAGCTTTGAATCATTTCACTGTGCTTGAATAGTGAATCTTACGGATTGAGTTGAACCTTACTGGCTACTGTTGTGGATCTGATCCAGATTTCAGGTTTCAGGCTCAACAGATCCCTGACCTCACTCTAAGTTATGGGATTGGGTTAAAAAATCGTGTGTGTGTGTATGTATAGCCTCCATCCTTGTCATTCATCCTTGAGTCTGTATATCAGAAAAAGGAGTCATTTCTTTAGTAGAAAAAAAGGAAAAATTTATGAGTAAAATGCAGCAGGATGTTTTTATAAATAGAATAACATGAATTTGTTTCTGGTAGCACACTAAACAACTCTGTTATGTTGTAGAGTGTGTGCAGTTCAGTTGTTAGAAAAGGTGTATATTTAAAATGTTCTTTTAATTGTACTCTACCCCAAAATCTGATTTTAGAAAATGAATTGCAACTTACATTTGTTTACATCAAACTATTTAGGCTGCAGTTTACTTTTTTCTCTTTGTTCTGTCGAAGACTACTATAATTACTAGTGACTTTCTCATCCAGCAAATTTAGGACCAGTCTCTAACTATTCTTAAGTAACTCTTTTGTCATAGGAGGTGCTAGAAAAATGCTGCATTGCCAGTGTAATAATTCGATTTTTGCTAGACAAGTGGTAGTCCTCTTATCCTAATTCTTCAGAAATAAACTCCAATAGTAGCAAGTTCTTAAGAATTTAGAATAATACAGAAAAAATTGACTACTTTTTTTTTTGTTTGTTTTAAATAAAGGCAAAGCTAGGAAAGAAAAAGGAAATAGAAAAAGAGCTTTAAGCATAATTTAAGGGCTAATATCTGCAGACTCCCTTTATATGATTGGAGAGAGAAATTTTCAACAAATTGGGACATCCAAGTTAGGTTCCTGCTCTGCATTCTGCCCTGGAGAAAAATGTCTTCATTTAATTTGGTTAAGATTATGATATCTGTATATAGACACCTAACTTAGGTGCCTCTTAATGTGAGGTATGCTTCTCAAGCCTTGCAGTCTAGAGGGGTTTTGTATTAACCGAGGTGATTAATATGCAAGTAGTAATTCCAGTCACTTCTGAGGTCCGTATATATTCTTCATGGATTAGTTCACTGTGCATCTCAAAAATTGTGTCACTAACTTCACTGACATAGTACAACTTCTTTTTTTCTTGATAGCTTTACTAAACCAATATAATAATTTGAAGTACAGAGACCATCAGAAATGACAGTTTAGATTGGTAACAGTGCTCTGCATAAACACATAGTATAAAAGGCTAATTGTAATGCCTGCGGAGTTTGCTGTTTAATTTCCCTCAAGTTAGCTGCATGATCTAGATTCTTTTGCTTTGAATTTTATGAAAAGTGTCAGCAAAATCACCTTTGAGTAAGATCGCATATAAATTTAGCATTCTATGCCATTTGAAGTATTATACCAGTTGTTCCTTTTTAAATCCACATAAGTTAGTGGTGAGTTTTGTTACAGTTGTAGCCTTGCTTTCATTCTTGATCAAAATAATATCCCTTTATGAAATTTAGCAAGGGACGTGCACAAGCTGCATGTTACATTTCTTTGAAAAAGGATATAATTAGATTGTGTTGGGAACATGGCTTGTCTTTTACTGTTTAGCATAACTAGCATTATAGTGACCATCCAAAATTGTCTGGAATTACTGTTAGTGTCTCACATGCTTATAGATAACCTGCAAGACAGAAAGGTCTGTAGGCTACTTTTCTCCTGTCACATGATATTTAAAATGATTTTCCTGCTTTTTTTTTCTTTAAACTTTAAAACGATCGAGATCATAAGTCCTTAACTTCATGTTCATATCTTGTCTTAGGTATTTTGCTAAAGCAGCTTTTGGTTACATTTAGCAACATGAAAGAGAACAGGGAAAGAATGTCTTTCAGCCTCAGGTGGAGCTGAAAGTATCATTTCATATTCTAAGGCATAGTGAAGGTAATACCAGAAAAGAGGATTTTGCACGGGGTTGACTTGGGGATAAAATAACTCTGTTCTTTGGGGCTGGTAAATAAATATGTAAATTAGCAACTACCTTGAGTTTAGGATTGAAACAATAAGTGAATATGATAGGTAACTCAAATGTATAGCTTATAAATCTGAAATTATACAAGCTATTTTATTGAAGCATTGAAATTTTATTTTCTGTCTATGGAAATTTCATGAAATCAAGCTGAAATCTGTTCTCTCTAGAAAGTATATTTTTGGTAGATGTATTTAAGTTTTTTAGCATGATTCAGTATACTAAGTGTTTAAATATTCTGATTTTATTTTTCATTTAGGTTGAAGATTGTAAAAATTTCTTTTAAGTGCAAACAGTTTTTTGTTCAACTTAGGAAAGAATTGGTGAGTACCATCTTAAACTTGGTCTCAAAAAATGAGAACAATGAAATTCCTCCATAACTGAAAGTCTGCATTACACTTACCATGATATTATGTTGATTCCTGTCTTTAACTGCAATTGAATGCCCACTTTCAACTACATTCTGGCTATTTCAGTTATCAAATGGGCTATTACAATGTTTAAAATTTTTTTCATTCTATTTGCCGTGTATTTTAGATACTTTTAGCTTCACATTTGTATATGGGATATAAAACTTGCTTATTTTAAGTAAGACAAATGTAGAAAAAGTTGAAAGTAAATCTATATTAAATTTTAATTTCAGAAGAAACCAAGTTAAAATTGAAGGTAGTGCTTAATGCTGCTTCAGTTGTGTATATGTTTTGTAAGTAAATGTTTGTTTTATATTTTTCAGACTTAATAATACAAGTCAGCTTTATTATTTATCTTTAAACAGATAAGATGAGAATGTCTTTGTAGTTTTAAATGATGTACTGTAATGTTTTTCATGCCTGCTTCTGAATCTGCTAGGAAAAAGCTGAAGCGTTATATGATGACTGTGTGTGTTTCATTGCTTGTGGTGTTTGTTTGCTACTCTGTGAAGCACCACAGGACCACTGAGCATTTAATTCAGCAAGAAATGGGTTGGTCCATGCCTCCGAGAGATTAGAGTCTAGACTCATCACAGCCCAGTCACTGGGGGAAGATGGATGAATTAATTAAAAGTGTGGCTATGTGATTAACTCATCAGATTAGTTAAAAGGATTTTGTGCAGTTCTTACTTACAGCTGAAAAGAATTGAAGATCTGAAGTGCAGAGGTACTGAGCAGATAGAAAAGATGGGTTCTTGGCAGAAATACATCTCGAGTATTACGTGACTATTGCAGTTTTAGGGGCAATACGGCTACATAAGAAAAATGTAAGGAGAAAACACCTGGCAGAACAGGCCAATAGCTGGTGACTAGTAATAGCATGAAGCCAGGATCGGACTACATATTTTAAAAGCCAGATCCTATAAAATGAGGCCCAAGAGTTTGAAATTTTCACAGATGGAACTGCCTGACTAAGTGAAGACACTTAAGTCATGTACCAGTTGACAGGAGAAGTTCAACGCTTGTGCTTGGCGCAGCATGAGTAGCTGTCAGATCAGAAATGAAGTGGCAGGAGCTGGAACTAAGCAAGGATTTTGGAGCCTCTATGCATGGAAAGAAATTCATTTTGGCTATTGGATGAAATAAGCAGGAATTTCTATCAACATGAGCAGACATGTAAGAGGGAAAAATAATAATGATGCAAAAATGGGGAGAGGAATGTTGCATCATGGTGGCACAGATATTTTTTAATACCCTGCAGGGGATACAGGCTAGTTCTAGAAGGCAGACTGATCTCTTACTGCCCAGGGGTCAAATTCCGTCTTGATACTAATATGTATAATTTCCATTACAGTTACAAGAATTATATATTTGGATCTGAGATGAGAATTTGGCTATTTAATTGGAATTAAGAAATTTTCAACTCCACCTACTGTTTTTTAAAACAGAGCTTGAGGAAAAAGTTATAGTAGCAGAGTTAAGGAAAAAGAGCCTCGAAAATTGAGACAGGTGGATATGAAATTTGGGTAGGTTCTGCATTTGAATGTTTTCCACATTCCAGCGTATAAATGAGGACAATATAAAGATGGTTTTCTTATCTTGTATTTTCTGATCCTTTTTAGTACCCTGCATATTGTAACTTGCGCCAGACTGTGGTGTATACATAAATAATGTCATTTGTCTTCTGAGCCATCTAAGCCAACAAATTACAAAGCCTCATACTGTTGTTGTGTAAACTCTATGCATCAGATGAAAACTGATGGCAAGAACTTCATTTTCATTCATTCCAAGTGATGAATATCTTATGTTTAAAGCTCGAATTTGGCTTCCAAAGAAGGCGTTATACTTGAACTGTTTTTTTTAATCATACCTAGTGTTAAAATGATTATTTCCCGAGTTAAATTCTCTTGATAGACTCTTAGGATAAGATTCATTTCACCTAACTTCAGCTGGATTAAAACAACTTGTTTTGTTTCACAATAATTAGCTAACCAAAACTAATCATTAGACTTCCTCTATAGTAAACACACCTGCAAAGGGAAAAGCATCCTGCATGAGCTGGAAATACATTTTAGGATGGGTTAAGTTGCTCTCTAGAGGTGGTGTATGGTTACATTTACTTTCACGCTTCTTTAACAAAATGGGGCGCCTAATGGCTCCTTTTTTAGGTAGCGAAAACCACGTGAAATGACTCTACCATTGCTTGTGTGGTATGTAAAAATATCCTTGGTCTGCTGCTTTGTGTAGCTATCAAAACAAAATAAAAGTACTGATTTGTGATATGGCAGTGAACATACATTCATGACATGTTCATGATAAGTTTCAAAGTTGCACGTAAATATAAAACAAATAGTACAGTTGAGTTAACCATAGCTATTCTGATGCAAAGTTGAGGTGCTTTAGCATATTAAATTAGTGGTCTCAGGAGAGGAATTTTTCAGTGTTTTTTTTCTAAACTGCTGTACTTGCTGGTTTTAAGTAGGCCTTAACAAATATTTTTCAAATACCTCGAATGAGTGTGTAGAGCTTTTAATTGCAGCTGTACTCAAAAGTGCAAGTACCTTATCTGTTAATTGCCTATTAAGTTTATTCCCTGACTTGGCATTGCTTAGAGGCATCAACAAGCAAGGAATTATTTGCCTACTTTTAACAGATTATATCCATGTTTAAATAAATCATTTAAGGGAAGTCAGATGAAGCACTTTACCAGTGCAAATAACTGACTTTGACGTTAAAGTTGATTGTGGATTTGGTCAATTATGTGACTAGAGCACATATTCCAAGTGGATTTTCTTTTCATTGTTTGTTTTGGATTTTGGGGGGAAAGAATATTATCTGTACAGCTTTTTCATCCAATCTTGGAAGCCCTCTAAGCCCTAACTTCAATGGTTATTTTTCTATACTGGATTTTGCAGCATAGAAATTTTCTATACTATATTTTTGCTTTTTCTTCTGTTGCCTTTGTTACTTCCTTTGTGTTTTGAAACAGTTCTAGTTCAAGCATTATTCAGTATTTTTGTTTCTCTCTGTTTCTCTAAGCTTCTCTGGTTTTAGTTAGTTGCACCTGTGGCTGTTATAGTGCCAATAGTTAGCATGGCATTCTTAATGCTGTGCAGTGTACTTTAGCAGTCTTGATTCTTTGACAGCAAAATAAACTGTTCAGCATGTTCCTTTGCTGTTTTAGAGCTCCAATATCTGCTGGAAAAATCACCAGAGTCCCTAACAAAGCAGTTTTGAGGCTTTTGTTCCTGACCAAGACCTGGCTTCAGTATGGGGGGGCAGGGAGAAGTGTTTCAGATTGTGTATCTGAAGTTTCCACATTGAATTTGTTCTCCTTGCTGTCCCTCAGAAGGAAGCTGGGCTAGATTCATGAAGTGATACATGGGCTTATCTGTCCGAATATGTACTTGAACTTAAGTAACACTGGCATTCATTAGATGCCTAGTCGATTGTTGCCTAATCCTGTCTAAGTTTCTGCCACTGAGCTTTTGCATGAAGTGCTGATACTGCTGGCACAATCTGTGTAGCACTTAAGCTTCCAAAGGAATTTCTTCCACTCTTTGGGGGAGAAGGAACATCTTGGGTCTCTGGGAGCGTGTGCTTAGAAAATTTTAGTCTTTTTGTCTCTGTCAGTAAATGTGTGTGTGAGGGGAGGGTATAGATTTTTGTTTTGTTTTGGCATTTTTATTGGTTTACATAAATGGAAAGAGACTCCCTAGAGCGTATGCGTTTTAACACAGAAGTTACTCTCCTAAGAAGTGAGAGATCTGATCTGAAGTCACTGCCTCAAATCAGGCAAGGGAAGGTTTGAATGAATGTCTCCCCCCCAAAGTGAATGCTCAAGGACTGGGCTGTTGTATGCAAGAAGTACACGAATATTCATGCTTCCTTTCTTCATTTTTATTGCTTGTTTTTTTGGTCCTCTTAATAAAGAGAATCACAAATGTAGCTAGACTTCATTTTGCCATTTTCCTTTCAGTGTTTCTTCTTGGATTCTCTAAGTAGCCTGCAACATAGTAAAAAATTTTTAAGGTTACAATTCAGATTAACTTGCATGCTATTTGGCTCATCTGTGGCTCACTCTCAGGCCCTGAGTCTCTGTTCACTCATGCTGCATCCCCACTACTTTTCTCTTCTCCCTCTGAAGCAAGCTAACAGGTTTCTTGTCTCCAAGAGGAAACATGGACACAATTAATGTGATAGTTGTTTCAGAACAGAATCCATCAGTGACTCCCCAAGACAGTCTTCTGCCACTGTCTCAAGAGACTTTATACACTGAAATGCCTGTATGTCATATCAAAATTGATCCAGTCCTACTATTCTTCAGGGAAATGTGGCCAGTCTACTCTAAGAGCTGCTACCAGTCAGCTGTAGAGCCAGGGCTTACGCTCTGGAACGGTCAGCAAAGATAAGTTTCAAGGGCCCACCTCCTGTCTGGATTTTGCAGAACCCACGGCAGTAAGAAAAGGGTTGACTCACTGGGGAGCCAGTATCTTACACTTTCCTGTAGTCTAAAGTTTGATTTCTGGCTGTAATTGAGGTTAAGGGTAGGTTTAGAGAATCAATTCTCTACATTGCAGTGAAAGCCTTAAAGGCTATGAATAGAACTATTGTTAAGGTACCTTAAAGCTCTATCACACCAAGTTCCTGTGAAAGTGCTGTTTCGCATTACAATTAAGTTGTTCTAGCTGCAGCTCCTTTTCATCACCCATTACCAGCTCTTCCTTCGTGATTCATGTCTGAACCAGTGATCAGATAATCATGAGGTTATAGGCGAGTCAGATCAGCTCATTCTCTGGAACATAAACCAGGGGGAGCAGGATTTCCCCACACACACCTCAGCCCGTGGTTATAGTGGTTTAAGTGTGGCGTGAACATGCATGCTCACCAGCTCACATAACTTGTCAAATTCTCTTTCCAACTGTGTAACGGCTGATGGAGCATTAGTTGTTAGCTTCTCACTAGCTTCTCACCAGTTTCTCACTGGAATCTAAAATCTTTGCTGCATCTAGATGAGGCAGTCTGTAATTTTGCATAGTTGCTCTCTTGTAGGATAGAAGTGTAAAGAGGAGGAGGTTGTTTATAATAGCACATTTACATTGTTGGTTGGGAAAGCCTTTTGTGACTGAACAGCTAATGGACTTCATTTCTGTTATCTTGCTCATGACTTGTAAGTACTTTTGTAAATGTCTTTAATAGAAAATACATGGGAAGATGTATATATGTAATTCTTGTAAATTGAAGTAAAATGTCAGTTTTTAGATTCTTATTTCTTGAGTTTTGTCAAAAGATATTCAGAATTTACTGTTTATTTTTGAAATCCAATTTTTCTTTACCCAAATTTCATCATGTGATGGAAAGTACAGAGTCTTTCTAAGCCAGTAATGATAATGGCTGCCAAGCTACAAGACTGGGAGAGGCGCTCCAGATCTATGCCCCACTATCTCAGCAAATCTAAAAATGAGCAGGCCAGCAAAGAATTATCCTGGTAAAGGAGTTTACTGCTAAGTAAAGACAATTAAAATGTGCTAATCATCATGGAGGATTTGGTATTGTGAAGAGAAAACAGAGCACTGATGTCTTCTGACCTACAAAGGTTGTAATCAAGCTCCCTCAACAGGCAGACTGGCTTATCTTGTTTGCACTTTTGCTTGTCTCTCCATCAGCAAGAACCCAATCAATCATTTAGAGTTAAGCGTATCAGTTGTTCTTGAGATGAATGCCTATTCCTAATCTTTAAAACGGTCACATATGCATACTTGCCAACTTACTTTCCCTTCTCTTCTAAACAGCTGGGATTAAATTTCTCATCTCAACTGCAGAAATCTTGAAACGGGGAGGCATGCTGCCTTCGTGTTCTTCAGTCACAGAAGCTTCTTAACGTAGCTTGGATCTTGCGTTTTGGGAATGTCTGCTTTCTTCCCAGCTAGACCTGTTTCAACATCACTAAACACAATGTTAACCTGTGAGCAGGATCTTCCTTAAAACACACCAAAAAAAAACTTTTTAAAAGAAAATGCCTTTTGAGACAGCTCTTAGTTATTTTAAAAAGGTTTTGTAGTACATAAAGTTAATGTAAAATTAGCCACTTTAAAAAGCATTGCCCTTGAAAATTTTTGTAAAACCGACAGTGATTGTCTTGGATTAGTTTCAAATGTAACCGGGAATAATTTCTATCTGAAATCAATTTTTCTCACTTTCAGCATGAATCTAGAGAAACATTACTGGGATTCAATATGGTGAATTATCGAGCATGTAAGAATTTGTGGAAAGCTTGTGTTGAACATCACACATTCTTCCGTTTGGACAGACCACTGCCCCCTCAGAAGAACTTTTTTGCACATTACTTCACTTTGGGTTCAAAGTTCCGGTACTGGTAAGTGCTGATTTGAAATATATGGGAAAGAACATAATAGAAGAGGTAACTCATGAATAAAAGTAGGGAATTCCTAAGTATCTTTACTAAAGGATGCCGTACTTCAAGTAGTTTTGAATCCTGCAACTGTCCCCCTCCTGCTTTGGCTTCAGCTTCAGATGTCAGTAGTTTTCTAGAACATCTTGGAAATACTATTGTTGTATTATTAGTAACTGTTACAAACAGATGCTTTGGGATTGTCTCATAGGCTGTGTGTCTTTGCCTATGAGAAGGAGCTGCATATCTGCTGGGTTATGCTAAACTTAAAAATGTTGCCTCAGAACTTCAAAGTCTTAGGCCTGGTGTTTTTGAAAACTGATGTAGCTAAGATCTTGTGTGCAGCAACATGGACAAAACAGACCTAAAGAAAGATCAAATAGGAGTCATCAGGGAGAATCTTGTCCAAGTCCATTTAAGCTACATGCATACAAATAGACAACTACATTAAGACAAAAGGCATGCACGTTCCATACCAAAACCAGAAGTTTAGAAAATAAGGGTGAAATGAAGTCCCTAATTTTTAAGGGTGAATTTGACATAATAGGCAAAGAACTTAGAGATGCAAAGAATGATAGTAGAATAACTGTAATTCCCAAATGTATTGTCATGATAGAGTAGTTGGTGTTGTTTTTTGAGGTGCTTTCTTTAAAAGCAAGCTCAGAGTTAAGCAAAGTAAGTGAGTTAACTGTGGCCACAAGTAATGCAGAATTCCTATGGTTTAAATTGTTTCTAAATTAGAGAAGTAATAGTGGAGCTAACTGTGGATCATCTGTGCAGAATGGCAGCAGTGTCTGTGACATACAAAGGGAGATGATGATGATGAAAAGCTAGAAAGCACAATAACAGGCTATTTCTGTTACACTCGTGAACTGAATAAATGTTTCAAGAGGAAAGTAATTCAGAGACTAAATTTTTACACCATCTGTTCCTTTAGCCAACACTCATAGCCCCCATTTAAGAAACAGCATTCTGCAGTCCCGAACAGTATTCAAGAATTGGTTCAATGTTACTGTAGTGAATTTGGAGAGCTTTTTAATTTCTATGAAGATTTTGAATTTGAGTCTATTGCGGTTACTATTGTAGAATAGTTCTTTGATAGCATTCAACTTAATGTAAGATAAAAAGGGAAACTATAAAAATGGGGAAGGTCATTAAGGTTAATGAAGCAGCTAAAAAGCCAGGATTTCTGTGGGTATCTTGAGAGGTTGTTTAGAGACAGCGTAATAGTAGTAACATGATATACACGGAGAGATTAAGAGCACTGGGCTTTGTTCAGTTGGGTAAAAAAGAAGTTAAGGGAGGATTTAGTAGCAGCCTAAAGCTACTTCAAGGGCAGTCGTAGAAATGATGGAGCCAAATTCTTTCTGTTAGTGGCAGGTGATATGAAAAGGGACAACAGGCACAAATTTCAGCTTGGCAGATTCCAGATGGAAATGACTTTTTTTCTAGGAGGGTAGTACATCACTGGAGCAAGTTACTCAGGAGAGGTGGTAGAATCTCTGCCTTTGGAGGTTTTCAAAACTTGTCTAGACAAAGCCATGGCCAGACATGATTTGCTGTTATGTTTAAGTAGAATTTCCTGTATTTCCATTTGTCCGCATTGCCTCTTGTCCTGTCACTGGGCACCGCTGAGAAGAGTCTGGCTCCATCTTCCTTACACCCTCTTATCAGGTATTTATACACATTGATAGGATCCTCCTGAGCTTCTTTATCCCAAGGCTGAACAAAATCTCAGCTCTGTCAGCTTCTTCTCATATGTCAGAGGCGCCAGTCCCTTAACCATCTGCGTGGCCTTTTGCTGGACTTGCTCCAGTATGTCCATGTCTCTCTTGTTCTGGGAGCTCAGATCTGGACACAGCACTCCAGATGTGGTCTCACCAGTGGTGAGTAAAGGTGCTTTCCAGCCACTGGGCCCCCAGCTTGTACTGACGCATTGGTCCCCATGTGCAGGTCTTTGCATTTTCCTTTGGTGAGCTTCATGACTCCTGTTGGCCTATTTTTTCAGCTTTCAGGTGTCACTCACTCATTTGGTAGTCAGATTGTGGAATTTTTTGCAAAAGGATGTTGCAGAGGCTAGAAGTCTAAATGAATTCCTAAAAGCAAGTAGAAAACAGATGAAAAAGTTTTTTAATGGCTACTAACTAAAACATGCTCCAATATGTGACTTGGAAAGTTCCTAAGCTGCAGACTGCTGGAAGCTGGAGTATGTACAGGGAGAAAAATCATTTATCTGTTTGCCCTGATATGATCCTGATGTGCTTATCTAATTTTTTTAATGATATTCTACTTAATTAAGTAGCAACTTGAAAGTTTTCATCAAACCTTAAGGAACCAACCTCCAAATACTGCTACAGAAATAAATTGCCAGAAATGAGTGCAACAGCTGAGACTGTGGTCCAAGTTTAGTGTTCTCTGATTAGTCACATAGTCCTCTGAAGTTAAAATCACAGTATTGTGTGCGATATGAGGGCTGGCACTAAGAAACTGCTACTGAGTGACTTAATGTCATCAAGCACTTAACCCAGCTTCAACAGCATGTCCATTGCCATTAATGTATACTACAAATGTGCCTTTGGTGGTGTGGGAACTGCAGCAACTTCAAAGTCTCTGTTGACAAGTCAGACGGATCCAACTCAGGTACATCCTGTGCAGCAGCTGCTTGGCAGTATCTTCCTTTCTCACTGAGAAAACAGTCTTCCTTCTCGGGTCAGCAGTTGACACGAGCAAAATACTTGCTGCCTTTTTACCAGAAGAGTCTGCTGCTTTTCCTTGTGAGGAAGGATGTACTGCCCAACATAAAATCGACTAGACATATCCTTATGGACATCCTGGTTTGATTCCTGTGGCCAACTATATATTTAGATGAGAAGTCATATTTGGACAGGGGTTTCTTCTTCAGTTTCTTTAACCAGTTCCACTATAGCAGAAGCTTGGGAGCAGTGAGATCTGGGACTTGATCAAAAATAACCTGAATCACCACCAAGGTCCCACACTAAGAATGTACCTTTTCTTTTGCTCCTCACCTGTTCCCTGAAAGGAATCATTTTTTTAAATCTGAACTGTCTGCCTTATGGTGAAAAACAGGATACGCTGATGGTCTTGTTACCTAAAAATTTTTCTCAACGTAGTGCTTGTGTGCATGTTAATTGCAGGAGGCAATTCAGGAATTAGTCCGGGAGTACAGCGGAGATGCTGTTACTTTTAGTAGTGGCTATGACAAGGGAGATTATAGTGTTAAGTGCTTTTCAAAAGATGAAAGCAGAACTTACATACTTGCTTTGGGTAGAAAAAAAAAAAGGATATAAAGCTTTATGTTATACTTAATATTAATTAGTCTTTGTTACAGTCTGACTCTAATGGGAAAGAAGACCTATACTTCTAGTACTTACCCAAATGCTGTCTTAAATTGCACTGTACTAGCTAGCGCACTTGTTTCAACATGACTGAAAATAGTATTTTTTGTTGTTGTTGAGATGGTTCAATTTTAAGTAAGAAAATGTTATCCTAAGTTTGTTGCATTTAATGGTTCGGTTTGGTTTTGTTTTCCAGTGGGAGAACAGAGGTCCAGTCTGTGCAGTATGGTAAAGAAAAAGCAAACAAAGACAGGGTATTTGCAAGGTAAGGAATTTACATTTGTACAGGGTTTAATTATGGCCATGTCTACATCTGCTAAATTGGCAGTAGTAATTTGCTAGTAGTAGTTTTCTGATATGCCAGTTGATTTCAGCAAGTCTTCTGTTTGTACATCTTAAGATGTAGTGGTGGTGGGGTCATTGTTTTCCATTTGTAAAAATGTAAAATAAAGAGCAACCTTTGTCAGCTATTGCTGGTAGCATGCCTTAACCTTATTGAAGAGTTTAATTTTGATATAGGAGGATGCCTCTTTGCTGGCAGTGGGAGAGAATCTTATGACAGAAAAATTAATAAGGATACATCTTCATATTTTCTCCTTTTATGTATTTTCAAAGAGAATCCATCTGTGTAGTTTGTAGCACAAGGAGGACTAATAAATAAAACTTCGTTGCAAAGAATGGTCTCTTTAACTGTACTATTAAAACAAGTTAATGGATATGTTTTATCACTGATAGCAGCCTGTAACTGTATATACATACTTCCTTTGGAATAGGTTACAGTGAGTGCCTGACTTGGTGAGATCAGTTTCTTCACTGTAGTTGTCCTAATGAGTTATTTTACCGTGAAAATTTTGAAAGAGAGCAAGCTGCTTCTGAAGAGTCTCTGTCACAGACTACTTAGTTATTATTTAATGGTGGGTTCAGTTTCTAGAAGGGATGATAGGTTTAGTGATTATGAGAAAATAGACTTAACTCTTCAGTCAGAAAGTATGACATAATATTCAGAGATAACTGCTGCTGCATCCATTTGGCAGTACGGTCTGATCCTTTGAGTGTAATATAAAGAAACCTTATGAGCAGGGAGCATTTTCTGCTCTGTTTTATAGTTAAGAAAATTTTACTGAGATGGGGAATGTCTCTTACCATAATTACCTACCTGCTTGTAGTAGCAAGCATAGGAACCATTCTCAAGTACCTGCAAATGGTGATTTTCGGAGCATTTGTGAATTCTGCCCTGTCTCCTCCCCCATCATGAGGCAACAAATCGGCCTCCTTCACCAGAGGAGTTTTTGCCCATTTTCAGGACTGTTTGTGCCCAATTTCAGATCTGCTGCAGGACATGGTACTGGTAGAATTGTGAAATACATTAACATTGGTAAAACCAAGTTACTTGTGGTTGATCTCAGAAATGAATAAGTATAGCTAATAATTAAACAACTGAATCATTAATTTGACTATATTTATGCTGATCATCTTCCCTTCCTCCCCACCCCCAGTATCCTTTTATTTTCCTTTTTTTTAGGTAGTATTTCTTAAGTCTTCTTCCATTTTGCTTTTTTCTACTCTACCCCTTCTCCCCCACCTCACTTTTTCCCCTGTGCAACGTAATGTGGGTTTTTACCTGGACACACCATAGAAACCCAGCTCCATAGTAGAAGGATTTTGTGGGCAGAAGTGTTGTGACATATTTGTTCAACAGGTAAATTTTATAATACTAGTTTGTTGTGTTGTAGACTTCTTTTTTTTGTACCTTGTATTTAATTTACTTTGGGGTCTGGGTTTGATTTTTATTTTGGGGAAATTTTAGCATTCAAAAGGCAACTACCAGCACTGTGACAACTGAGTTGTCCAGTATTTATTTACATGATGGTTATAAATTAGTTAAAAACTATGTATTTCTCACAGCACTTTGAACTTGGCAATTTCCCACAACTAAGTGGAGTGGGGAAAAGAGCCTGGCCTTGGTTTTGAGCAGCATATACATTGTTTTAGAAGCTGTTATTCAGTAGATGGCACTCTTCCCTTTGAGACAAAACTGAACAAGTAGTGCTGAAGTCATTTGTCTTTTGTAATACATACTCTGAATGAAGTTGAAAGCCACGGTTATGACTGCTTTGATGTTTTCTCAAGTCTCTTCAGCTTTTTTTTTTTTTAATTTAAGAAGACACTTGACTCTTCTGTCCTCAGTAATTACATTTTCTATTGTTGCTGTATGTTTTTAGGTAGAGGAATGCAGCATTACTTCTCACTTACCTCTTGAGCTCTTTAGTAATGTTGGTGACAGATAAACTTATGCATGCATGCATATGTTAAAGTGGACTGAATTTAGTGGTGTATCGTAACAAATATGCCTGGAAAGGCCTGTAGTAGGTTATCTGGTTCTTCCTTCTATCCGCCCCATCACAGTGCATGATTAATGCATTTTGAACTATAAAGGTTTTTTTAATATCCTCAAGGGTGGAAAAAAAGTGAAATGCAAGACATTACCACATAGTCCAAGGAGCTTAATCTAAGAGCTGTATTGTTAAATTCTTGTCTGCTGAACATTTACATCTCAAGTTGTAATACTGTAATTCTGTATTCATACAGAGGCTAAATTTTGCTTTTTAAGGTTTTCCTGGTATGATGTGAGTTTTGTTCCTGGAACCTGCCTTTCTCTTTCTGAGTACATCTTTCTCAGACGTAGTAATTGTTTTGTGTAGCGACTTCTTAAGGGTGTCAGGCTGTGGATTTGTTTCAGTTGCTTTTGCTTTTGAAAGTTCTTTAGGTGTTTGTTGCCTTTTGTTACGAAACTAGGTGCATGCTAGCATCACAGTCAGGACTTCCTTGAGAATTGCATGGCCACATCAAAAAACTGAATAATTACTGCTGTTGGTGTGATTACCGCATCTGAAAATTTATTCAAGATTCATTATAAGTAGCAGGAAGACTCCCACTGATGTTCAGTGACTGTTCTGATAGAAAAAAAGTAAATACTGGGTTGTCTCTAGATTTTTTTTTTCCTAGAGCTATCCAGAATTACCCTCTGTTTTCCTCATCCGTATCTAACTAAAAATTGCTTTACCAAGCTAGTACTGTCTAAGCAAACCTTCTGAAGTATTTCATTGTAAGAGAACAATAGATATTTGCATTGAGATGTTATTTGAACACTCTACTTGTTCTAAGCCAGGAAATGATAATTGTCACAAGTAATGATCTTTTAGCCTTCAGTACTGAATAGAACATAGATCCAGAGCACAAAACGTGGAAATAAAATTTCCTGGCATCCATTCAAAAAAACAAGCAGTTATAACCTATGGTTGGCAGGTTTAGCTGTTTGCCCTCAGGACTTTAAATGCAGCTGAAGTAGTAATTAACTTAAGATTGTGAATCTGTTACTGTAAAGGAGGTAGCCTGTATAGATTTGTTAAATGTTTTTGTGGGTGCCTGCTCCTGATATTCATGCAGCCCTAACTTAAGCATTCAGAAGACGACTGCTGCATTTTAGATACTTCCGTCTTTGTTTTAGGTATCTTTTGCTTGCCTTCATTTGTTGCAGGATATTCACAAAGCAAGAAAACTGTAAGAATTTCCAGAAATATAATATCAGTAGATAATAAAAGTGAGGAAGTTCTCTCAATTCATGGGTTGAGAGATTTCTTAAGGAGTGTTGTTCTCTCTTAGAGTTCTGGCAAAATATTCTAATTCTGTTCATTTCTGCTAGTATTTACTGGAGCTAAGAGAAGGTCATTTAGGCATATTACATGACAGTGAGTAGGTATCTCTGTCAGTTACTTGTATTTCCAAAGTCCATGCTGTGAAGTTAAAATCTCTGCTTTCAGAAATCCAGTCTAATTGCTTCAGTCATTACTCAGTTGTTTTAAACTGCATCTGTCATTTATGGTATATCTGCACATTTATATGAAATTTCAGTCTGTCTCTGCATCTGAAGCAGTAGTCTCCAGCTTTGCTGAGAAATATATTCCCTGTATTGATTGCCAAAATATGAAGTAAGGTCCTGGTTATGCTTTTTTGGGGGGACAGAAATTGTTGAAAAGGTTCCCACCTGTATTCCCAAACGCTACCCTCTTTTCCTTTATCCCTCCTTTTCTAACTCTTGCGAGAATTTAGCTCTTCAGCAGTGGGATGCAGAACAAATGCTGTCTTTGAAAGCTGTACTGTACTGTGCAGTGTGTTTGTGCACTGTAGCTGAGCTAGTATCATTCGGGTATTTGCTGGCTTAGCAATTCATGCTGCTTTTTAGTTGCATTATGTAACTTCATCCCTGCCGCGATATTTTGGTTTTTGTTTGACATACTATCACAACACGTAAGACTATGATTTTTCTTGATTTGGGGGCGGTTAAGACTTTTGAGCTCTGTGCCTGTTCAGATAGATAGGACTTTTTAGGAATATGTCTCTGCAAGTGGACCAATATATTAAATTTTAAATTAGTTTTCTCTTTTAACTAGCAATGCCATATAATGGGGTGCAATAGAAGCATCCAGACTGAGAATTCTACTAGAGCAGAATTTAATATTTCAGTGTTTATCAAAGCCTTGCAAAAGTTTTTACAGCTTACTTCCCCCCTCCCATCTCCTTAGCTGCACTCCGTCATGAGAAAGTTACTTGAATAGTGTAAAGAATTAGTAGTACAGAAGAAATTTGCAGGAATATTCACAATATAGCTAAAAGTGAATCAAAAATAATGTATTGTTAGATAGAGAAGTGGCAACGAGAACTAGTACCAAAAAGCCACAGCACTGAGAAGTTCAGTGCTGCAATGTGGTAATTTTTTCTTTGAAATTTCTGCTAAGACAGGAAATGGAGGCAACAAACATGAGTGGGTGGGACTCTGAGGTTAGCGCTCTTAATAAAATAATTGAAACTAACCTTTGCTGATAAAAGCTGCAGCTGTTTATGATGGTAGTGAAATATAGTTTCTCAAAGATCAAACCCTGTCCACAGTAAATAAGGTGAGTTTTCTTAACGTTGAACTTCTTGATGGGGAAAAAGGTGATGCTTTTCTCATTTTAAAGTTGCGTTTCTCTCTTGCATGGACTGAGGAAGTTTTTCAAAACCGAGTAGTTATAAATTACAGCTGAAGACAGTGAGGTGTGTTTTTTAAAGAGGACAAAAATGTCATTTTGGAAAAATTTGGTTTTTCTCTCCCCCTCCCTCCCATCTTTTCTGTCTCTTCCTAATTTAATTTCTGTTTTATACAGGCAAGAATAGTGCTTTGTTTTTTACTATTCTTAGGCAATTTTTTAAAAGGTCTTTCATATAGCCCACTTGCTGATTTTTCAGCAAAGGCAAGTAAGGTTCAATAGCTGTCTTTACATGTCAGTTAGAAAATACTGTATCTTCATTCCTATATTTAGCTAATAATATGTTTTGTTCATCAGCATTTTCCCTTTAACTAGTCGTTTGGCAGTAGAATCTACCTCTTGGAGAACTGTCTTTTGGTGCTATTCTGCTGGCTGCAAGCTTACTGTCAGCAAAGTGCAGCTAATGATAACCTTTGATTAATAAAAGAATAATGAACACATAAAACATTAGACCTGCATTTCATTTCTGCTGGTTTCTTGTTGGTTTACTTCTTCAGAACTATTCAAACATGCTACCAGTGTGAAGAAAAATCTCAAAAGTTGAGTTGCTCACAGTTGAAGCAAATTAAACAAATTGAAATGTTAATTTAGCTTGCATGATATCAAGCTAATTATTTTAGAATTAAATGAAAACCGTTTAAATACAGTCATTTATACAAGGATACTGCATGTCTTATTCCTCAGGAAATGGAAATTTGATAATGTTTTGCCTGTTTCAGAATATCAATATACTTTTAGAATTTTTCAGCTCACTAATGTTTAGAATAACCTATCTCATTTATCCGAAGTTTCTGTAAGCAGTTGTATGGTGAGTTTTTAGAACAGCAAAACAGTGTGCCGTGCACGTTCGAAACTGCATGAGAGTAAAAAATGAACAATAACAACAATAAAAAACCACATACGCCCTAAACACACACAAAACACCACTCCTTTAGTATTGAACAAATGCTGTTGGTATTAACAAGACACAGGTGTTCCTACATGTGGATATGGATTACTCAGTATAACATTTGGTTCGTTATAATTTTAAACTTTTGTGGTCATATTGAGGACAGTCTGCTAAAGGTGGTATGCCACGGGCTTGCGTTGAATTTAAATTCTGTGAGAAGCAAAAATATGTCTGTGAGTAAAGTTCTCATTTTCAGAAGGATGCACTTTGAGAAATTAAGGAACTGCTGACCCACAAAGTTTCTTGTTTCTGGACTTGCACTTTCAGTAAATCTGTAAGGTAGCAATGGTGAGATAAAGAATAGTTATCGTGTGCCTGGATGACAGAAAAGCAGAAGTTATTTTGTGATACGCATTTATTGAACTGGGGAAAGGAGTGGAGGAGAGAGCTGATACAGAAATACGTTGTCACCTTATTACGCAAAATTAGAGACTACTGATGAAATTGAGGTATCACTGGAGTAAAAGAGGATTGGGTAATGATACAGGAGGGAATGAATTATATACGGCTATCAAAATAGTAGAAGTAAAAACTCACTTATGCAAAATGCAAGGACATATTGTTTACAAAAATTTTTGTTGTTGTGTCCAGCAAAAAACCTGGATATGTTTAGTCACAGGATGACTGAGTAATCCCATGTTATGCTACCGTGAAAAAGGCAACCACAATCCTTGGATGCATCATTTGAGGAGTCCCAATATAAAAGGGAAACACGCTATTTCATGAGAGATAATGAATATAGCCTCATCTCTGCTCAAGAAAAATGAGAAGAAAAGAAACAGCAGAAGAGTAGGTATCCTGAGATGATTGGAGAATGAGAAGAAGTAGTTTTCTTAGTGCTGAAAAATGACAATAAATAGAAAATATTTCTTTCGTATAAAAACATGGGGATACCCACCTTTAACCTGAAGGACGTTTCTAGCACAAAACCAAATGAAGTCTGGAAGTTGTCCAGGAAGAAGTTTAAATAGGATGATTGCGTCTGCCTTATTGGAGTCAAAACATGTACTGGAAGAAAGCATGTCACCCTGATGAAAATCCCTGAGGGAACAAAACCCAGCAGCTCCATTGCCATGGTGATGGTTACCCTCCTTTGACTTCTCCAGATTCTTTCAGAGTTTTTTGGACTGATGTTTCTATTGCTTTATTCATCTGTTAATCCTGAGATGAATGAGTAGTTTTATTACTTAGACCTTTCTTCATTTTTAAATTCAGACATCTTGATGAGTATTCTGTTTGACTCAGATTCTCTCTTTGAGGTACGGGAAATGGCTAATGAATTTTAAGACTTTCTTTTTCTGCCTTCCCTGTCTCCCTCCCAGCCAACAGTCATCCAGTACTATACACCTAAGTTATCCGAATGGACCGGTTAACTTGAATAACCGAATTGTCTAACATCAGAGGGATTGATGCTCTTGTGTGAAGTCCGGAAAGTAGAGTTCAGTACATAGAGAAAATGTAGTACTGTCCATGTAAACATAGGTTTGCATTACATGTTTACTTTCTTCTATATAGTTTGGATTCCTATGATAGACCATCCACAGTTTCCTGTGGTGCATTTTATATAATTCTGTTCTTACCTCGTAATTTTTGGTCAGTCATTTTGCTTTCTTCTTCTAGGTCCCCCAGTAAACCCTTGTCACGGAAATTAATGAGTGGGATGGACTGGGAAGTAGTGAGTAGGAACTCGCTGTCTGATGACAGGTTAGAAACCCAGAGCCTGCCATCACGATCTCCACCTGGAACCCCAAATCAGTAAGTAGAGTGGATGCTTCCTCCTGTGGAAGTGACTGTCTGCCACTCATGAAAGTAACCTACTTGCGGGACAGAAAAATTAATGAGTTATGGAGACAGACAAACTTCACAAAAATATGTGCAGATTAGCTCTCTGGAACATTTACCTTCTCCTGAGATAAACTATTTGAGGGTGAATTCTCATTCTAGGTGCTTCTCATTCAACCTATGTAAAATGTAAGATGTAGCGCTTCATTATAAATTTGAGAATTCATTATAAAATTTGAGAATTTCTTTGAGTTTTCTACAGCATAGTTAAAACTAAATTATTCATTTGGCTGAGGGAGGGAAAAAGAAAATAAAATCTGTAATATTTTAGAAGTAATGATTCTGGATGCTTTATTCATGGAATACTGCTTTTTGTAAGCATTGGAGAAAATTACTTCATGAGAAATCCTTGCAGGCTTATCTCCCTCAGTTTGTCTGCATTTGTTTTATTCCTTTTAAAACTCACACTTTTCACATGATAAAACGTTCTGTTTTACGTTTGTTGTTAGTGAGAAATCATTCCTGATTTCTTATGGAAAATAACCAGTTTCCCCAGTGTGCTGAAACTGGTTTAGAATCAGTATTATCCAATTTTATATTGCATAAATTGTTAAGTTTTAAGATTCTTTGGCATTGCAGCATATTCAAAAAATGTTGTTATAAGCATCCATAGCACTTTAAAAGATTAAAAATATTGTGTAATGATAATGCTTATACCTTAACATAAAAAATCATGCAAGTTTCAAAGCGCTGTAAGAATAATACATATGTCACTATGCTAATTTTCAAGCGGGAGAATTGGGTCACAGAAATGAAAAGGCTCTAAGAGTAATGTTTATGATTCTTCTCGTAGGAGATGCTAGGGATGAAATGTTGATCTGACTAAATCCAGGTTCAGTTCTATCATGAACTTAATAGAGCCAGGATTTTTTGTCTCATTGACTCAGTCTCATTGACAGTCAGTCCAGTAACCTGTTCATTGGACCATGCTACTGTTCTTTAAAAAAAAATAACCAATTTGAAAAACACTAGCCATGTAGTGTTAGGAAGATAAATTTTGGGCACTTTCAAAAAGGAAATTATGAAGCATAGCATGTTCATTTGGCAAAATAATTGTTTTAGTGATTTTTGAAACCATGAAGTGCAGTATTTCAAAAAAGAATCACTCAAATAGAATTAGTCATTGCTTAAATCATTTAATAAAACTATGTGTATGAACATATCCCCGCACTGAGGGGAAAAAAACATGCCTGTGTAGTGCTGTCAGAAATGTAGATTAATAATGAGATTTTTTTCGTGCTTCATAGCTATGCTTTCCCTTTTAGTCGCAACTCTGCCTTCACTCAAGAAGGAGCCCGTTTACGCCCCTCATCAGTTGGACATTTAGTGGACCATGTGGTTCACACTTCACCAAGTGAAGTATTTGTGAATCATAGATCTCCATCTTCCACCCAGGCTAATAGCATAATACTGGAATCATCACCGTAAGTGCTGTTGGTTGTTACTGTATGGTCACATGCAGAAATTAAAAATTAAATGATACTGGAGTAAAGGCCTATATATAACATGTTCCTGGTGCAGGATTGTCGTTCATTTTTGTCAGTGTAAATGTAGGTTTGCTGTAATATGACTATCACTGGCTGGATGTGGTTGCAAATGTTATTTTTGGTAGAGCTTTAGTAAGTTGTTTTGTGATACAGGTTTTTAATTCCCATGAGTTTGGAAATTTTGCTTTTTGTCAAGGCACGGAAGTACAAATGAGCTGTACAAATTACTTAAGAGTCAAAATACCTTTTAAGTACTCCTGCTTTCTGAGGTTCTTCGCATGCTCTGAATTTAGTAACAGAATAGATTCTTTACTTTTTTGAAGATAGCACTTTTAAATATTTAACTTAACAGAAAAAAAACTATGGTACTGTGAGTCTACCAATGCTATGGTGGGCAAAACAAAAAATAATACTATAAATAAAGTTCAGAAGGATAACATATTTTTTGTAGATGTGAATTACGGAAGTCTTCCTTTCACATTGCAGCACTTTTCTTGCTTTACATAGTTGCAATCTAACAAACTATATACTGGTTTAAAATCAAAATTAATTATTATAGAGGAATGCCAATGAAGGCTTCTCTTAGCAAGAATTCTGCGCTTGTGGGACAGCACATTTATTTCTGAACAAAATAGAATGTGAGTTATTCAAAGATTCAAAATATTCAAAGTAACTAGCAGCCACAGTACAGATGATTTGGAAAAAAGGTGCACATCTTGCTAACATTTCTACCATATCTTTTCATTATACTATACCTATCCTCATAATTTTGTATGATCTCTGCAAGCAAGGAAATTGTGTAAATAGTTCCCAGCTGAGATCTATAAAATAACACAGTTACATGTTTATAAACAGCCTGTGTATCTCATGAAAAATTATGCTGAGAAGTATTTGGACACTGCTTTAAAACTTTACTTGGTCTGTATCTTTCAATTTTTCAAATGTGCAGAATTGTTCATGGGGAAAAAAAATATTTTTTCCTTGAAAAATTTTTCTTTGTAAAATAATACAAGATTTTTTAAAAAATAAAATACAGTAGTTACAACTTGACCATCAGGTAGTTATTTAACTTTCAGTGTTAAAGTCAGTCTTTTGCCTGATAATACAGAATTCCTTTTCTTCGTGGGCTTTTTTAACCTATTCACAAGGCAAGGGAGTCTCAAAACCCGAACGCTTGTGAATGTCTCTTCCTATTTGAATTTTACTGTAATAAGGCTGCAGAGAGTCAGGCTCTTTCTGTTCCAAAGCAACTGAAGCTAGCTAGGTAAAACACCTACTGAATGGTGGAGTGATACAGTTCTTAAGTGCTTTCTCTTCTATTCATATGCCTTTACTCTAAATTACTATTTCAATAAAATTGTAATAGATGTTCCTGACTGTCATTTGGGCTTGTTTATTAACTACCCAATTTCTTGTATAAGTCACCATAGAAATGAATCTTAAAAAGAGAGGAAGTGGTTTTGCAGATTAGTTATGCTGCAATGGATGTTCTTTGTCATGATTTTGCACTTTTCCATGCTCAAGAAGAAAAAATACTGCTCTTCTGTCACTAAGTTTTGTTTTTCCCTCGTAGGAAGGTTGAAAGTGGAAGCTAGGCTCCCAGTATAGGTATCTAACGTAAGATACTTTTAAGAATGAGGATATTGACTATCAAAAACATATGAATTCATGTGGGTTCAGGGTCTTCTGAAAGTCTCAGATGATATATTATTGATTCAACATTTGAGATTGATGAAAGAAAAGAGTCATGAAGTCTGTGTTAACTTACGTAATTTGAAATTACATTGTTTTACAGTCCAAAAAACAATTTCCTAAACATTATGAGCTTTCTGAGGGGGAAAGTTTGAGTAAGCAATTTGTAAGTAGGAGACTTTAGAATCCCTCTGCTAAATTATTGAGATTTATATTTACGGATCAAGTTTATATATGTAAGAAAGTAAGATGGCTAACTTGACAGGCTGTTGGTTTAGTAATCTCTTTAAGTATGGACTAAATATAGTTTAAAAAAGAAGTGTTTCAATGCAATTTAGAAGGATATTGCAGCCTCTAAATAATGCAGTCTTTAATTCTGTATTTTTGTCTTCATCTGCATGTGCTATTTGAAAGTAAATGGAGATATTTCTGCTTGCAGTTTACTGAGGTAATTATAACCTTAAATTCCAAAAGCACATGATACATGTTTAGCTTAATAAACTTACAGTTATGTTTATGAAACTTCTGTTTAATACACCAGAAGGTCAGACCGGATATCTATAACAAAATTACACAAAGCTTGTCAGTATGAGGTTTTGTGTGTTATTTCATTATTATGTAAATTGTTGAACGAAGTAACAGAGAGCTGCTTTGCCTGCAAAATAGGCTGCTTTCACTGCCGTTGTCTGAGCGTTCATAAGGAAATTCAAAGCTGACTGGGCAAACACAAAGCAATGAAGTTTTTGCCCAAGGCTTGATTGTTAGTTCTCACAACTCATTATGTTAATATATTGAGGTAGTTTCATTGCTACTACGAAAATGCTCATTTAAGTTGCTTTTGTAAATGTTTTCTATAGGTTTGTATGTTCTGTAGGAATTTATTTGTATTTGTTGACATGTATGTACAGGCATCTGGTCAAACATAAGATGCCGTCTTCTACTTTTTATTGGAATTGCCTCTTTTGTGTCTTTAAGGATGTTCCCCCCCCCTTTTTTTTTTGTTGGTTGAAAATTCCCGGAAGTACTGTTGCGGGAAAATATATAGCTATCTTGCCCTTTATTTAAAAGGCTGGATAACCTGTGTTGGCCAGACTTGAATGAATAAATACATAGAGTTAAAAAGCTCAGGGTGACCTTTGTAAATTGATAATTTATAGTTGCCTTGAAAATTCATTTTGCAAATGTTGGCAATCACCGTATTTTTCTCTCTCTGCAGTGGGAAATACGTGTGTTTTTCAAAGTGAAATTTTCCTTTTTGCACACCATTATCACGCTTTTTGGAAGAAGTTCATTACTTACTTTATATCATTTAGATTTTCCTTTCCATGTGAAGTCATGTATCTGGGATCTGCTGTTCTTTAATTGCATAGAAAAAATTATACAGTTTGGAATTTGATGTGTTATTGCCTTAGATTTTCTAACTTGCAGCAACGTGAAATATACAGTCTGAGCGCCTTACATGGCTAGACCAGTTCAATTCACTAGGACAATTTGTGTGATTACCTTTTTTTTCCCCTCCTTCCCCCCCCCCCCCCCAAGTTTAATCCTACCACTTGCTGAAGATGAAAGGGGCAGTGTCCTACTTCTGCCTTCTGGGAATGTACTTTCCTCCACTTAAAATTACTGACCCGGTGCTGAGGCACATGTTGTTGAACAGGCGGAAAGCTAAGTAGGGCCTCTCCAAAGAGGCAGTGCATTTAGCGTGTTTAGCAAGCTGCATCGGCCCAGCGAGGAGCACCAGAGCATCTCCTAGTAGCTTCTGTTTAAATTTAGCCATAACCTCTAACTTCATTCTTAGCGATTTTTGGATTTGCCAATAGTATCAGTGGGCTGTTGTCATAAGTAGCTAAAAATTACTTAATAATGTGTTCTTAATGTGGTTCACGGGGAGGAAAGCATGTATCCTTGCTGGTATTTAGAAGCTGGCATTCAAAGTTAATGGGAGCTGTGTGCTAACTGCCCTTTTGGGCCTCTAAAAACTTTTTTTTTTGTTGTTTAAGTATAAAACTGTATAATGAAAGATGAATCATATATTTATGTAATACAAATTATACAGTTAAGCTTTTATTCCAAAAGGAGTAATAAAGGAAATTATCCATTTTATGCATAAACACAGAGAACATTTTTATTAATTTATGGAACACTGCTTCGCAGATCTAAAGCAGAAATAGAAGATTTTCCTATTTCGTTCTCAGCGATGGTGTTAAAGCTCAACCAAAAATGTGTGTTATGAAGGCCATCTTGACAAATATTTTAAAGCTACATGTGTTTCAGAAGGAAATATATTTAAGCAAAAGTAAAAATAAAGTTATCTTGAAATGTATGCATATACTTTAAATCAAAAAATTGAAATTTTAAAACTGTCATCTCCAATGAGCTTTTCAGATAAGTGAGGGGATTTTTGAGTTGACTTGCATTTGCACTCCATTTATGTATTTTTTAGATCAAAACCTGAAAAATAGCATAGGAATGCTAAATTATGCTGCTTGTGTTAGTTTTTAAGGTTTAAATGGCAGGCATTAAGATGTGGACTAATTAGTTTTCTTATTGGGGAATATATATTAAGTAAGATACCTATTTTAGAAATAAGATTTTAGTAAGACTGTAGAGTATAAAAACAGTGGATTTTATGATTTTCAAATATAAAGTGGGTTAAGAGTGCTTAAAACATTTTAAAAAGCAGTCATGCACTAAAAAATTAACTTACTGGATCTGTGCACAGTTGCTTTTCAAGAAGAAAACAGTATCACTTCCAAACACACTTCCAATTTATTGCACTACAATAAATTTTTGAGGTTCTAAAAATATATATTCAGCCCTCAGGCTCTGCATTTCTTCTAGCAGCTTGTTTAGGTCACTTGGAATCTTAAAAGAACTGTCAATATCTAATTATTGTTCCACTTCATGCTTTTGTTTTGGTATTTAGATCTCAAGAGACTCCTATAGATGGGCAGCCTCCTGCATTACCACCCAAACAATTTAAAAGGAACAGTTGGAACCAAATTCATCATTCACACTCACAGCAAGAACTGGATAACCATATTAATGAAACGTTTGATGTTCCTGTGTCGCCTGAAAAATCCACAGTAAGTTGTTGGATCCAGTTTAGTCGTTCTGGTTTTTATCTGAATGATAGTCCTACTTTTCTCAAGCTTGATTCTGATAGCTTTAGGGAGTTTTCATATTTGCGCATTACATTGCAGCACTTCCCTTATACATACCATCTCTTTTCTAGCTCCCACTATTTTTCCCATCTGCAGGAGTAATCCTGTGTCTGTTGTCATGATACTAGATTGGGATGGGTATACAAAACATTTTAGGGATGTCCTTATAACATTCAGTTGGCTTTTCAGCACTTGCTGAGTGCTCTTATTTGAGAAGTTGTTTACCATCAGTTGTAAAGAAGACGTATATACTGGTGCTGGTCTGAAAAAATACGTTTAATCTAGCTTCTTTCAAAAAGCTGAACCTAAACCTCAAACTCATGCCTACCAGATTTAGAGCACTTGTGTCAGGAAAGGTTTCTTGAATTCGTGGTAGAGTCTCCAATCAGAATTTCCAAGAAGGAGGATCTCCCAAGAGGCTTGTGGTAAGCAGTGTGAAGATCTAAGCAAAAGTTCCTTTTCCACATTTGAGTGTGTCCTAGATGAGTAAGCTACTCGATTATTGTCTGACAGGGGTGAGATCTAACTGATAATTTTTGTGAGTTTTGTCCCTACGAAAGTTTTCAAATGGTTCTTGGTTTTATACTGATGTGAGGCAAGAAACATTCTGTGGGATGGGAAAGCTGTTTAACATCTAGATATAGTAAATACTGTATAAACAGTTTTACCAGCCTCAAGCTTATAAAATATGAGTCAGGCTCCCCAAACTGATATTTTAGAAATGCCTTGGGGTTATTTTTATTTGCGTTCTGAAATCTAAGCCTATGATGTTCTCTCAAACCTCATTGTAAAGTTAAGATTTGCATAAACCTATTTAATTCCGTATGTGGGGGTTTAATAAAACATACAAAAGTGAAACTTGTAACGTATGAGCATTTTGGCAATGCCGTAAAAGTTTTGCTTTTAAAACTTCGTCTTGTGTTAGTGCTTACCTGAGTCATATTAAAGTTCTTTTCTGTTCTGAAAAATAACACCACCTTACTCACCAAATCTTTCTGCTCTGCATTCAGTTATCTTTGCTGAAATGACAAAAATAACTTTCAGTTGTTTTTTAACTCCTTTTAGTTCTGCAAAACCAACACAGCTGTGTAAGAATGAGCTAGATTTTTTTCCATGTGCATTGTCAGTGTGATTGTTTGCTGTGGTGCAATGAGTTACATTTATGCAGTATGCTGTTGTAATTGAATATCTAATTTGGTCTGCTGATTGCTTTTTATTTTGGGTCCTAGAGAGGAAAGAAAGCAGTATCACTCTTAAATTTTGTGAAATTATAAATGTAGGAGTGTATTTTTTTTTCCAGAGTTACTTTCGTGAGCCAAATGCACTTCAGGTTCCTGTGCTGCTAAAATTTCTTCTGGTCCTCCATCTCAGATATTTTAAGGAAAAAAATCCTCAGCTTTTTGACTTCATTAAGCTGTTTAATTTCCTCTGTCTGCTGTATGGACAGAGAATCTATTTAGAGTGGTAGTGGGGCAGGTATGGAAATAACAGCTTTTTACTCCATCTTCAATCCTTAAGCATCCAGCCTGAGGATGTCCAGTTCAGAAGTATTTGGAAACTGATCTAGCCAGGAGTCCCCAGAGTCAAATGGGTTACTGATCACGTACAGGGCTCTGGTCAGGGTTTTCACTGTAAACTGCTCCTCAGAACTGGCTGTTAAAGTGGGAAATTGTTATTCCCATTTTGCCTGAGGAATGGCATGGCAGAAAGCATATCAAACTCTGCAAGTGAGCCTGTGGTGGTTGTTCGTTCTGCTTAGGAACCAGAGTCCAGTCTCCTCTGCCAGTGACCGAGGGCTAAAATGAGTATTGGCATGTGTTTGGGGTTCTTGAGCACCCTTCCTTCTCATTAGCCTATCTTGTGCTGTTACTTGTCTCTCTTTCCCCGAATTTTTCATCTTTTCATTACTATGAATGCACAGAGGGTTTTTGTTTGTTTTGGTTTAATCAAGAGCTCAAAATACTCAGAAGTGAGTTAACTTTTGTGTTTTCTTCTGCTTGTAACGAGCCTAGTTTAGTAGGTTTCTTTTACCTATTGATCCTGAGGTTTTGAATTTTCTCATTGTATAGGAATGTGGGTGCTTTGCTTTAATAAATTTGAATTTTTCTGCCTGTCTGCATGAGTCTTATGCTTGAGTGTAGTTTATAACATTGAAAACTTCCTTGCAATAAATACCTTTCATAATACTTCACATGCTCTAGTGCCATAGAGATACTAGCTGATCTTTGGTCTATGAAATAAATAGATATTAATGGGAACAAACTAAAAAATCATTTCAGTAGCAATAAGTTGAATTTTCCAGATTAAAAGAAAAAACAAAAAAACCCTAATATTCCCCAGTTTATTGGTGGTTACTGTGACAGCGCTGTTCCGATCGGAATGAAACCAGAAAAAAGCTATAGCTACAGGAAGAGAATTCCTGTCTAAAATTGTCAGAGCTTGGTTAGTACAAAGTATGTGTCATACTTCATATTGCAGGACATCAGAAATAGAATTGGGGATGTGGAACCAAGGGTTTGATGCTGAACCTGCCCCCACTTATTATCGTCATACTACTATTACTCAAAACAAAAGTATACCTTCATCTACCTTTGTTTTTTGTTCTTTTGGGTTTTTTTAACGTAGTGCATTCCTATTGCAGGCATTTTTATTGCAGGCCTTTTACTGCAGTCTCAAAAAGTCTAGGATGTTGCCATTTAGTAAACTCTGTTCCTCTTAAGACTGCTTGAAGCTAATTAGTTTTTTCTAATACTCTTTCTTTCTTTCTTTGAGCTTGCTGCTGAAAGAACACACTTTTAACTTAATTATGCCAAAGTCTTTAAGTGTATAAATCTTTTTCCTTCTCACTCAAGGTAAATAACGTAGTTTACAGTGTTCCTAGTATCAATTATTTGGTGAGGAAATTGAAAAATTACTGTATATAAATGTTCTCAAAGTCTATAGTAACTATGAACAAATTGTGTATAAATATAATACACTTTTTTTTCTTTTTTCTTTTTTTTTTTTTTTACTAGCCCAATGGGGGTGTCCCCCATGACAATCTTGTTATGATCAGAATGAAACCAGATGAAAATGGAAGATTTGGCTTCAATGTAAAGGTAATAATGCATCTATTCTCTTCCTTTCTGTAAAGATTGTTTCTGACACTTATGAACTGTCACTAATTTAGTTTATTTTTAAAGGGTGGATATGATCAGAAGATGCCAGTAATAGTGTCCAGAGTAGCTCCAGGAACACCTGTAAGTTGTCAAAAAAGCTTTTTTGTTATCACTGTGTGTGTATTTTGAAGTATGTGTTCAAAATTGATAATTATTTCTCAGCTGTCCATGAAAATAAACTTGTGCTAATATTCTCCTAGCATTGCAAATTACTGGCAATAAGGTTTTGATGGGGCTGTATAACATAAAAGAAAAAATTCTTCAATCATCAAAAATATTTCTTTCTTACTGAAACAAGATTAATTCCTGAAAATTACAGGGAATTATGAATGTTCAGTATGCACTGTTTCTTGAGCTGTTTTGTCCTAAAAAATGCGTTCACTGTATTACTTTTTTTAGAGGCATTCATATCATTTCACATAAATTATGTATTGAGTCGTATTCTGTAAAACAAGAGGGATTTGCCATTTTAGTTATTTTTAAATGACAGATGTAGTTGAATAAAGCCAAGATTTAGGTTAAAATCAGACATCATGAATCATTCATCAGGTCTGATTGTTGTTACTGGGGTTTAATGACTATCGATAATGTCTTCAGACTAGGCACAATATTTTGTCAGTTGATTGCCAAAAATACTGACCTGGTATTAAGCTGACCGAAGTCAGCTCTATTTACACCTTTTAGAAGAGAGTTGAGTGAACCATTTGTTTGCTAACATTAAGAAATGCAGCATTTTTGTCTAGGTAGAGCTATTGAAATGTGTGTGGACAGCATTGTTCTTTTCCCTGTTAATTATTTTCTCTACTGTTTTCTAACATAAGTAATTTTGGCTGAATACTTTAAACAGCCAGCCTCCAAGGAGAAGGTATTTGGTGATGGCACGTGTTCTTTTGTATCTGCAACCGTGGCTGGATTATGATATAATAATTATTTTATTTGCCAGTTCCTCTTTCTTGTATTACTTGGATTTGTGCGTTTTCTTTGATCCTTATCTTCTTACTCCTGGCACGACAGTTGTGATATGTGGTACTTGAAGCGTTTAAGCCTGTGAAACTGATTTGGACAAGGCTTGCTCATGTTACTCCCTTCCCTTTAAAGATTAGAGCACCCTGCTTTTTAATTGCCTATACAAAATCGGATGCAAACAGAGGAGCTCAGCCGAGCTTTCAACTTCAACCAGAGGTGTAGAGTAACAGCTGCAGAAAGACGTGTTACAGTGACAGTCTCCTGCGAGTTGCAAATTGATGTGTTCATGTGAATGGCACTGTCACCTGTATTGTGCAACACTTAGATTTATCTTTCGAATACAATGTGGCAACCATAGCAACTCAGCTGGTAGGATTCATGTCCCTGAGCGTAGTTATTTTAAGTTGATATTTTAAGGTGACAAAATGGAAATGGCTTGTTTGACAGGACTTTTTTTCTTTCTACATTGCAGGCTGATCTCTGCGTCCCTCGTTTGAATGAAGGGGACCAGGTTGTACTGATTAATGGCAGGGATATAGCAGAACATACCCATGATCAAGTTGTTATGTTTATTAAAGCTAGCTGTGAGAGACACTCAGGGGAACTTGTGCTCCTAGTTCGACCCAATGGTGAGTGATCTATACATAATACAAAACGAAAAAAAACTTGCCTTCATTTTCTAACCTTCATTTTGTGTCCCGAGATAGAATGCTTACAGTCTTTGGAAGGAGGAGTGCCCTTCCTTGAAAAAGAATACCAGATTGCAGCCAGACTATCCATTGTGCAAATCTCGATCAATCGCATACTCTGAGGAGCTGTGAATAAATGAGTGTTGAAAATGAATCAGAATCTCTAGATCTAGAGATTGAGTATCTCTAACAGAGAGCACTGTTTTAAATTTTGTTCTCTCATTAATAAAAAACTCCAGAAAACTAAGTATGTTGAACGCAGTTTCTGAGGGTGCTGTTACTGCTTCAAACCCTCGCTCCCAACCCAACAGTGTTTGGGTGACCAAGTTGACCCTGCTTGAGCAGGAAGGTTTGACCAGATGATCTCTAGAGGTCCCTTCCAACCTCAAATGTTCTGTGATTCGGTGAATGACTTCGGAGGTCAATATATGCAGAATTGTTCCGTATGTTTTTAAAACAGTCCAGAACTACTGGTAACATTTCTACTTGATAATGCTTAATAGAAGAAAGTGCTAAAAATGCAGTCTAAATAACAGCTTGTGCAATATATTCATGACATACGCTGTTGGAGTGTTGCCAGCAGATGGTTGCTGGGTTTAATTCTGTTCTGCATCCCAATTGTAATACAGTCACACAGAAAAAAGCAGAATGAAAAACAATAATGTTTAATCAGAATAATTGAAATTAGAATACCTCAGCCAGCTCACAAATTATTTTTCCTTTATTCATTTACTCATGCTAATCACTTACTTGTGTTCCCATTCTGTGTATGCAAGTTCTCTTGATGGTTTTGTACACTTTCTTTTTTATCCACATAAAATAAAATGATGCTAACTTTGTTTACTAAGTTAGTATCCCCTTGTGTGTTGATTATCTTTGTATTTTGAATAAAAGCATCTGAATTTTAGAATTCAGGAGCTGCCAGTTTCCTCCTTCATTGTCATGTGATGTCATTTAAAGACAGGCTTTCAAACAGCATATGTTTCTGTTACATATAGTAGAAGATGCATATTATGTTTTTGAGTTTTTTTTATAGGCATGCATACAGGATTGATAGAATTATAATGGCATATATTAATGCCATTTTATCAGGTGATCTGTATGTCTTCCCCTAATTAGAGAAGCCTAAAGGAATAGATCAATACAAAAATGAAATAAAAATGAGAATATAAACTCAAATGCAGTGCTTTCAGAGGCATGATGTGAGAATCCAAGATTAGGGTATTGCACCAGACAAGATAGGCTGTAATGTGAGTTTTGGCTCAAAATTGTAGGAGTATGGATAAGTCGGTGATGTGTTTTCGCTTAAAATGACTACCAAAACAAAAAATAGTTTTGTGGTGGGTTATAATGATCACTAAGGGCTACGTGCCCTTGCCGATGGGGATTAAAATCAGTGGGTTAATAAATACATACTTTTCTACACGAGAAATACTTGTCTTTGGTTTAAATAGATGACTTTACTATTAGCGTTAACTGAACTAACCAAACAGCATATCATGTTCGAGCCTTCATATCTCTATTTGTTATAGCTGTCTATGATGTTGTGGAAGAGAAGCTGGAGAGTGAGCCTGACTTCCAGTACATCCCTGAGAAATCTCCACTTGATGGTGTCCATCAAGATGATAATGCTCTGAGGGAATCCATGATTCAGCTAGCAGAGGGGCTTATCACTGGAACCGTTTTGGCTCAGTTTGATGTAAGTACTACGTTGTCTGTAGCTGTGTCCAAGTTCCAAGTCTTTCTGGATAGTAATTATTTTAAACAGAGCATTTTTCAGTTAAGTTTCAGTACAGTCAGCATCTTCTAACAAAATAATTCTTACGTTCTCAAAAGAAAGAATGACATAAAAATGTACTGGAATATTACATGTGCAAAGTTATTGCATAGAATAATCCTTATATGCTACTTTTTATGTTTCACTTATAAATAGCTTTATTGGTTGCTTACAACATTTTACAGTTATGAGGGGCCTATGCTAATGTATTTTTTTTTTAATAGGGACAAAGATAGAAAAATCTATACCAAAGTCTGTGTTCTGTACTCAGACTTTCATTCCATATCTAAGTTAATATAGAAACTGAATCACAGCTGAACTGTTGACATTTTATAGACAATTTTAGTGAGGGGAGATGAAATTACCAATAAATACATCCATAATATTAAGAATAGATAACTTTTTTTTTTATAAAACAGTTGTTTTTTTATGACTTGTTTAAAAAGAACACTCCTAAGCTGCCCACAGCTAAAGTCTTTCTTCAGTGCTTACTTGTGCTGTGATGGTATTCCATCCAAGTACTGACACAGGGTGTGTATGCTTTCCACCTTTTCTAATGCATGAAATCAAGTGACTTGAATCAAGTGGCAGTATTTTTGTCAAGCACGATAGTGTGAATTCCTTATCAGATGGAGGCCTAACATAATGTGTTGCAATATACATTTATAACAAAAATATTTTTCTTTAACGTGTTTGGTAAAAATTTACCTTTTTTTTGCCAGATTTTGCAGTACATGCATCTTGTTTATTGCATAGTTTTTGACTGGGAGCTATTCAATCTTATATAGATGGCTTTGGTCTATATCTATGAGTTGAAAAATACATGGGTATAGTGAAGTTCATGTAGCTTTTTTATCATGAAAGTGTGTCAAACTTCTCTGCAGACGGTGTGTAGTCAACCAGGTATATCATACTGGGAGAACAAGTGTTCTATAGTGGAAAAGTGATTTAAAACTCCTCCTTAACCACCCATTTTCAGTCTCTCACACAGGTTAGCGCTTCTTCCTTTCCGTCAATTCACCTCTTTTAGGAATTTGCTCTAAAACAGACTATTTAAATGATGCAGACTTAAAAAGTTTTCCTAGTGCTTTTTTCATTAGTCTGCATCACTTCACTGATATTGTTTGCAGCACAAGGGTTGTGGCAGCTCATGATCAAAGCATGAAATGGCAGAAATCTTGTAAAGCGGGTTTTGTGCAGGAGAAAAATGGAGTGGAACTGTAGCCCACGATTCACTGTACCCTGAATGAAGGATGGAAGGAGACCTGAAACAAATTGTGAAACAACTGTAGTGTGGCGAGTCTATACACAGCACAGTCTGCTTGCCCCAAACCACTGTGTGGAGCACTAGTATCACATAACTCCCTTTGCAGTGCATAATACTGACTTTTGTCCAGATCAGTGTGTTTATGAAAGGTCAAGATTTAACATCGAGTTTCTCTTTGAAACAAATTGTGGCTCCATATTCTGATTATTTTCAGTGATCCCATAAAAGAAGTAAATTCATACAGTGTTAGCTTTTGAGTAGAAAAATACTTCCCTGTTCATTGAAGCTTTCTTTGTCTGCTCAGTCATTTATGTTCTAAAAGATATCTTTAGGCAGTAATATACTAATGAGTCTTTTGCCTCTATTGTGATCTGACCATCTTTCTTGTTTTCCAGCAATTGTATAGGAAAAAGCCTGGAATGACAATGTCTTGTGCCAAATTACCTCAAAACATTTCCAAAAATAGATACAGAGACATTTCGCCTTGTAAGTATGTGTGTTTGTATATGTGTTTTAAAAGTATTTTATTGTGGTTAGTAAATAAGTAACATCTTTCTAAAAAATTTTTTCAGATGATGCTACACGGGTTATTTTAAAAAGTAATGAAGATTACATCAATGCAAATTATATAAATGTGAGTAGTACTTTAAAAAAAAAAAGTTTCTAACCTTAAGTAATTTTGCAGTTTTTCAATGGAAAATCAATTAAAGATCAAAATTAAGTGCAAAATTCTAATAAATCTGATTTACACTAGAATGGCTGATAAAAAACCCTGTAATCAGATGGCTTGATATTTAGTGTAGATTTACTTATTTGCTAATGCTACATGGTACATACAGGTGTTTTTATAAATGAAACAGAAAAGAAAACCCTAGGAGAAATTATCCCCCTACCAGAGGAACCCATTGCACTTCTCTGTTTGCACGTTGCGGCAGTAATGTTCAACGTCAGTAAAATTTAATCTGAAGGAACTTACTCCTACATACCTTTTATTGTCAGTAGCAACAAAAAAGTACAGCTACTTACTTTTCCTTTCAGGAACGGAAAACAGAAATTAAATTCCAAGATTAAAAGCTAAAGAACATAAGATGTTTGCACTTAAATTATTTGCAAAAGAACATAAGATGTTTGCACTTAAATTATTTGCAAACTGTTGTCATTTTCTTGTATGTTTCTTGTTTTTTTATCATTAATCTTGCTCGCATGGGTTCATGGCAACTAAATAACTGTCAGTTAATATATGAAGTGCACTTGGCTCTTTAACAGTTTTCAGTGAGAAGCACTTTAAAGTATTTTTATCTGTGCCAATTCAAATTGACAAACTTATGGTGAACAGAATTAATACAGTTGATGATTTTTCCACATTATTTTATACATATTCACTAAACACTAAATCTGTAATGCCTAAGTTATGTTTGTCATGAGAATGAAGTTCTGTAAGGATTAAAATAATGATTTTTTCTTCTCTTAGATGGAAATCCCTTCTTCCAGTATAATAAACCAGTACATTGCTTGTCAAGGTCCGTTACCGAACACTTGTCCTGATTTTTGGCAGATGACTTGGGAACAAGGCTCATCTATGGTTGTAATGTTAACTACTCAAGTTGAACGGGGCAGAGTAAGTAAAAGATTTCATTAAATACCACTTGCATAATATTCTAAAAATCTATTGGTGATTGCCCTTTAAAAGATGAGAGGAAGATACTATTAATTTGCTAATTTATTTTATTTTTTTAATGGCAGTGCATTCTTAGTACTATTGCAATCACAACTCCTACATTTTAAACCTTTTGATATTGTTAATATAGTTAATCTTAAAACTTTGTTCAGTGCTCACATACATTGAAATTTTCATGTATTCCTTAAAATGTTTATAGACATCTTCATTTGAATCTTTATTGTAAAGTAAAAAACAACTAGAATTTACTGCTTAGGATTTTTTTGTCTAAACTTTGAATGAAGACACTTAAAGAAGTTTCATCAGTTTTTGTAGAGTAGTTCTGTGATATGAATAGGTTAATTCTTTAAGACAGCCTAAATCATCTTTGTAGTATAAAGATCACATACTGTTGTTTGGCCACCTGATAAGATGAAAATCTAAAATTTTTCACAAAATGTGCTTCTGTAGTTATAGATATTTGTTTAATCATATGAAAGAATCATTATCCTTTCTTAAATCTCTTTTATACTAAAACCTGTAGAAGTACAGAGGATTAGCAATAAAAGAGTTAAGGAAATGTGAAATACTAAAAATAATTGTGTATGGTGCCATAATAGGCTTCAGCCTTCCCCCCCACCCCAACCCCACAATCTGTAGTTTGTTCTTAGTAGCTTGATTCATTGTGTAGTCCTTGTTCTTTGGAGACAGGCAAAACAATCATATCTGGTCATATTCACAGTATAATTCCAAAGTTACCAGGTTTGTAATCTGGAGCATTCACAGTAGCACTGGATGGTTGAGTGCATGGACAGAAGTGACAGACTGAAACAAGAGTTTGATGGAATATCTCCTAATTTAGTATTTCTTTTGATGATGGATTTTATAGTAGGTTATGGATGCCCTGATCAGTTCAGACTTTAGTTCAACTGTCTGTATATATTCTAAATTTTTTTTAATAACCATGTATTTGCTGTGGGAGGTCAGGCCTCTAAATATAATTAAAATAATTAAAGGGGAGTTGTAATGGTTTTAAACCATTTTTCAGTGACTCAACATGAGCATGATGCTGCCTGCTCCCAAATAAAAACAATTAGAGGGAATTTCAGTGCAAGTGCCCTTTTAATTTATTTGAATTTTCTCTGCAGATCTGCTAAGAACAGACTTGCAATAGCAGTTCTCTGAGGTTTCCCCACCCCCTCAGTAACAGTATTTGTGGAGTTCTTTGGAGACCTGCTAAATACTGAAATAAAAGGACTTATCTGTCTTATACCCATAGGCAGACTCCCTGCTCTAAAGCTGATCATGAGGCTACTGACATCACTATCCCACTGCATGCCGGGATGTCTCAGTGGAGCAGGAAGTCTGCAAATCTGGCTGCTCTTAAAGAATCGCCAGGTGGGTTGGAAAAATGAAAGTACACTTGAGCTGAAATGACCTCGATAGTAGGCATTTAAGAAATATATCAGAAAATCTTAGCTTTTAAAATTTGCTTTTACATTTGATAGCTTTATCAAAAGTCTTTGGAGTCCACTGTCTGCATTCCCCCGGTTTCTGCATTAGTTTAGCGACTTGTTGCTTATGGCCTTCCTCTTCTTTTCATAAGTTTTCTCATATAAATATGCTTTGAGAGGATTAGTTTAGGATTTTAGAGGTTGGAAATGTTTATAGAGCAGCTCCTCTGCCACTCAGGTGTTGAGACAAAATATTTTATAAGCATACCTTTTAAAAGTTGTACTGAAACTTAAAGGCACCCATTATCAGTTGTACTAACCTCAAGAGCTGGTACCTGTGTCCTCTTGAAAAGGGGAGCAGGAAACCTACATGATACCTTATTTCATAAGCAATAATTAAATAACACAGTCTCTTTGGTAAGTAAGTTAACAGTAATTACAAAGGGATAAAATAGTCTTTACTGAATAAAGGTGTAAGGAACTAGAGAGAATAAAAATAATATTCTGTGAATCTAAACACAGGCATCTTTAAAAATCTGTTGACCTTAGGTTAAATGCCATCAGTACTGGCCAGAGCCATCCGGAAGCTCATCATATGGGAATTTCCAGATTACCTGCCATTCAGAAGAAGGAAATCCTGCTTATGTCTTTCGAGAAATGACACTGACAAACCTGGAGGTAAAATCATAATATATTTTGTTTAAACTTAATTTGTGGAATCCTCAATGTTAAACTACCTAGTCAGACTTTCTTTTCAGCCTGATGGCATGTCCACATAGAACTGTTTCTAGAAGACTACAGAAAACTAGTCTTACTGCCAAGTACTTAGCTCATATAAATTCTGCTCTCAGAATGATAACAAACTTTTCATGAGCAAAATGTGCTTACTGGCCAAATCACAAGGATTTCATTTCCATAATCTTCTTAATTGGTTGTGAATCACATTAAAAATGTGTTCATATTTGTCTGAAAAAAATCTTTACTGGTGCCTTTAATGCCCTGGCCAAAGAAAAAGAGTAATTAAAGAAGTTGAGAAACTTGTTATTCCCTTGATGTTTTCAAAACGCCAGACATTAGAGGTATTTCATTATTGCTACTGAAAAATCTCTCTTTCTAGAGGCAAGCACTTCTTAATTCCAGCTTGAAGACTCTGCAGCCTGTGTGCAAGTAGATTGAAGGTGAATCCTGCTGAGGCATAATGAATTAGGATTGGCTAGTAGGTGTAAACAAGGGCCTTCTAGGACATGCATAACATGATTTTCAGGGCACGTGTGATTTCCACAGCTTCCCCAGCTAGCATTTCAATCTCAGGAATTTTTGGAAATAGGTATCTGGAATTTAGTTCACATATTTGTTTCTCACTGCTTGGATTTCCAGATTAGATGCCAGTTTTACAGAGCTGCCTTGTAGTCAGTTTGCAGCTAAAAGTCCTTCCCTGTGTGCTGTTGAGACAGTTACTCATTTACTATCAGCAGTGGAACCTCTGTGGACGATTTCATGCCAAAAGATTACTTATTGTGTGGTAACTCCTGTTCTTTGAAATGCTGCTTTCACACAGATTGTACAGCCTGTCCCCTCCAATAATCAGACACAGATTGTTTGTCAGTGATTTTTTGGGGTGCTGGGCGGGGCGGGGGGGGGAAGGAGAAGGGAGTGGGAAGACTAAGTCATTCTGCACTTGATGTATATATAGTATTCTGGATAAAATTAGAGGTGCAGATAAGGCCAAAACAATACTGCTGTTCACGCCGAGTCTGAAGGAAGGCTTTTATGCCTGGAAGGGCCCGGCTCCCCCTGCCCCACCACCACCAGGTCTGTCATTTGATCCAGTAAGATATTACCTCCTCCTGCTTAACTTGCTTTGCTAAAATTTGGGACTTACATTCTTGTACATCTAGTGGTAAGATTGACCATTTGTATCCTTGAACTATTCGCTATTACATAAAGTGGCATTCTTTTATCCTGTTGTAGATAAAAACATTTTTATCTTGTCTGTTACATGTTCTGTTACACTTATTTTGTTTTCTAGGAAAAAGTGTAATTATAAAATCCAGGATGAACAATAATTGACATTAATAAAGCTCTGCTAATTGCCTGAAGCCACTTTTATTATGGGCACAAGTTGTTACAAGTGTACCATTGATTTTTTTTTTTTTGTTACTGTTTTTTTTCCATGGGACCTTAATTACCCTGAACAAATTTTGTGTTGCTGATCAGAAAGAGGAAAGCCGCCAACTAACCCAAATTCAGTATATAGCATGGCCTGATCATGGGGTTCCTGATGATTCGAGTGATTTCCTAGATTTTGTGTGTCTTGTGCGAAAGAAGAGGGCTGGCAGAGAAGAACCCGTTGTTGTTCATTGCAGGTATTCATTTTTTTTCCCAACTTTCCTAAATCATCAAACTGAATTTATTTTTCATCAATTTTTTTCTGTGCTTTGTTGTTCAAGTAAATATCTACTTGTGTCTCTGCTCTAAGGAGGACAGGAGAACTTAACATATAAATTAAACAGTTACTTTTTCTTAACACGATAATCACATTTTGATAAGCAAATATTTTGAGTTTCTACAAGCATTGATCTGCTAAGTAAACTGCTTGCGAAAGTCTATATAGTAATGAAGGGAGATGGCAAAAGGTATTTCGGGAACTGTTTTCCTTCTAGTGATTATTCTGCAGAGCTCTAGAAGAGCCAGATAAATAATCCATAGCAGGAGATACAAATGGTATATGGAATAATGAAATAAAAGACACTTTCACTAAAGTTTGCAGATTCTCAGGCTACGTGATATTTTGATACATACATTAAGATGACACATTTTATTCAACAACTTACCTTTTTCGTTAATTGAAATAACTATTACTTGGATTTTTATGTACACCTGAAACGTTCCTATATGTGCTGTTCTTGAGAGATGGTTTTTAAAAGGATTTTGCATTCCTATAGTAAATTTCAAAATATTAATCCTTAAAATACTTAATTAAGTAAACTAAAATATTGAGCAACACCAGATGTCTTCAGATGAACCTGCAGTACACCAATTCTTGGTTAGTAGTTGAGAGAACAAAATTCAACCTCTAACTTTCTGACCGCTGTCCAGACAGTTAATATTCCTGAGTCAGATAGGCATTTTCCTGTTTCAGTTGCAGAAAAACTGAGAGAAATTTAAGGGATAAAATCAGTTTAAACATTATCTAACTTTCAAGTAAACCAGGCATTTATAATTCATTGGAAGTGAGTTGATCTTATCTGTAAGCATTACTCTCTTTTATCTGCAGTAGCATACCTTTTTCACTCATACTGTAAATAAAAAGTAAAGCAAAGAATATTCTTCAAGGAACAACCAATCTTAATCAAACTAAGGGTGAATGTACTCAGTGTCCAGCTTCCACCAATGATCATAAGCAGATGCCTCAGGAAGAGTAAGAACAGAACAAGGCTATATGGTGCTTCTGCCTTCTTTCTTTTGAGCTTCCGACTATTTTCGGCTTAAAGAAGTTTCTGAACTGGTTATGGTTTGTCTATTGAGTAACCCCAAGGCTTTTCTTTTCCAAATACATTTCTGTTCTTGTTCCTGAGCTTGTGAATTCTTGCATTCCTGTCCTTTGGCAAAAAGTTCCACATATTTGCATCTGAATTTTTTTTTTAAACAGTTTAGTTTGACAGTTTCTAATTATTGTACTGGAAGAGATGGTTAGCCACCCACCCTGTCCTATCATGATTTTCTTGTCTTCTGTGATGTCTCAGTGTTCCCCTTGCATCAGTCATTTCTTGTCCAAGCTGAAGAGTCCCAGCCTACTTGATGTTTATCATATGGAAACTGTATCACACTTTTCATCATCCTTGTCGCCATTTTCTGAATCTTTTCAAGTTGTAATGCATCCTTAGCTTCTTTGACAAATACTGCTTCTGTATTACTTTGATAGAGCTTTCGGCATATAAATTCTGTATGTTAAAGCTAGAAGTATAAAAGCCTATTTAATAATTTAAATATAACTAGATTTACATCATCATAAAATTCTTTTGACATCATGGAAGTATATATAATAGCTTTGATGCCACCTTCTGGTCAGAGTTTTAAATAAATACTTTGATCAGATTTAATTTGAAGTTATACTTCAAAATCAGAACAAGGAGTTGCAATGTTCAGAATGTTCATGTTTACCTAATTTATTTAGAAGGAAATACTTTCATTTATTTTCTGAAGTATTAGTTGTATCAGTCAAGATAATGCTGGCATGTGAAAATACGGATTTGGTCTTCTATTCATATATGAATAAATATTGGTTTTCAAAACTGCAACACTTTTCTTGAATGTGAAAAATTTGAATTTGAAACAAGCTAATATTGATATTCAAGATAAAATGTTCAGCCTTCGAGAATTCCTAGTTGTGGTAAAGTGTGTATGTATGTAAAACAGTGAAAATAAACCTTTAGGATTGTTCAGTTTTTAAACTAAAGATGATTTTTATAAGCTCTCTAGCAATTTTCCTACTCTGAAATATATGTGTTACAATACTTCCTTTTCTTAACAGCAATTGTTCTTACGTGTTCCTGGAGATTTTTCGAAATACAGAAGTTGACTCTCTCTAATACCCCTTAATACTAAGAAAATGATTATTATTCTCATCCTTCAAAGGTTTCTAATAGTTATTCTGTTCCTTATTCTCAAATATGAAGATATGGATCATTTTGAGGGAGGTATAAATGGTTTTATCAAGTCAGCCCGACATTCTAGTAACAGTCATTCCAGTAATGGTCAAATTGATTCAGAATGTACAATGTACATTTTCTTTAAGTGTACACGTTCTTTAAGTGTGAATGATACTCAAGATGCTTTTTTTATTTCTTTTTTTTTTTTTTTTTTTTTTTTTTTTTTTTTTTTTTTTTTTTTACAGTGCTGGGATTGGACGGACAGGAGTTCTTATCACTATGGAGACAGCTATGTGTCTCATTGAATGCAATCAGCCCGTTTATCCATTAGATATTGTAAGAACCATGAGAGATCAGAGAGCCATGATGATCCAAACACCTGTGAGTATCATACTTGCTATTCTGTGTTGTAGAAGAATAATTTCATATTGTATAGTTGTATCATTAGACATATTTTTATTAGACTGCTGTTGATCGTTTTTCAAAGAGGACACCTTTGCCCACTGTAGCTTCAGCCTTGGCTCCAGGCAGAAATAAATTGCTAGGGCTATTGGAAAAGAGCAGTTCTTTAAATTTCTCCAAAGAAAATGTGAATGAAGCAGCTGCTTTGTCAGGTATAGCTGGCAATTAATGTCAGAAATGGCCTGTTTTTAGTAGTGTACAGATTACTCCATGGAGAATGCAGGAGCCTAATTCCAGGAGTTAAGAACGGGGGTAGTACAAAACACAAACACAGAGAGGTGCAAGACATGAGGAAAAAACACAAATCAACAAAAGGTATTCATAGGCCTCCATTTCTAGGTCATCCCTAGTTTAATGCTGCTGTCCAGTATTCATGTTCAATTGAACAAAATGTTTTACTATGTAGCTGGGACAGGAAAGATGATGATATGGGAAGAAGAATAAAGGATGGTTCTTGCTGTTTGGGATGACTGTACAATATGAATTTCTACATGTCTATAGCATATATAGAGAGGAAGAAAGTCTTATTAGTAAAGGGAGGAGGTGGCAGCGGGATAGGGATTTAACTATTATTTTTTCCAGGATGTGCTAAGTACCTTATGGTCTTCTCATTTTCTTCTCAGAGAAATCAGGAGTTTCTAGTTTCAGTGAAACATAGGTGTTTGCTGCGTCAGCGGGAAAAGGGATGAGAGACTCAGTGGTGTGTTTTTTGTTTTGTTTTGTTTTTCTAAGAGGTTTCATAAACACGAGCTGCTATTAGTATGCCTCCTTAGTATACTGTCTCTTCCTGCTTTTGCACATCCCAAAAGATTTGGCCAATGTCCACAAGGTGGCGCTATGCGTGAGCCTCCTCTAATACGTGGCGGGAGTTGAGAAAAGGGCCGTCAGGGAACACCGGGGCCGAAATAAGTAGTTTATAAAAACATGTATAAAGTTAACTACTTTAATATATATGCAGAAATGGAGTCATTGAATCTGTTACTATGCCCATTTAAGGTCTGGCATCAACAATGGCAGCATAGATCAGGATATTGTAAGACACCAAAGCGACGGGAACGCTAGCTTTCTGACCAGCATGTACACCATTGCACAGCAGTCACTGTCGGTCACGGCACTTTGCAAAATAATAATTTTATTTCATTTTAGTTTTATAATAGTCTAATTTGATTACTGTGAGGTGTTTTTAACTATTACTTGGTTAAAACATGATATTGGTGACCTCTCATGTATGGAGCTGCTAGACTTGAAAAATATAGCAGATAGGCACTCTAAAATGCTAAGCAGCTAGGATTCTAGCTTTTTCAAACACAAAACAATTTTCTCTCCAATTTTGAGAAAGAGGTGCCAGTAGCATGCCAAAATTAATGTAAATAGGAAAAAGTACTTTATTATAGTTTCTAAACCCAAGTGCACAGAAACTAGGTTTGTGAAACTTGACTAAGGAAATGAAGGGCAGAAAAACTCATAAATAGGTGATGTTGTCAGAAGAGTAATGATTTTGTGGATATGACTTTTGGTATGTATTTTCAAATGCCTTTCATTCCATTCTTTTGTTTAGAAACAAGATGTTCTAATATAACTTTCCTATTGTTTTGTGTTTTCTGAACTATCTTTGAAGCACAGTTCTGGCCCATCAGGTGAATGGGATGGGAAATCTTAGAGAGCCCTTTTGCTTCCATATGACACTGTTCCATTATGTTTCTTTTCAATTAACTGAATCTACTTTTTTTTTTTCCAGAGTCAATACAGATTTGTGTGTGAAGCTATTTTGAAGGTGTATGAAGAAGGATTTATTAAACCTTTAAAAGCATCACTGCATAAATAAATAGCAAAAAAAAAGCTAGGATATCAATTGAGGAATCCTGTCCTCTATAATGAACTGGCAGCATTCTTTGTGCCATAATACTGTTTGCAGGAAATGATAGTGAAGTACAGCAAAGAATTGACAAAGGACTTTGAAAACTTCAGCACTGTTGCACTTTACGTTGAAACAAAATCAGTCTCTGAAACTCTTCTAACCTTCATGTGTTTGAAGACTTTATTTTCATGCTTTGCTCCAAACAAACCATAAACTGAAAGAACTAATTGTGTTCAGGGTAATCTACGATATTTCATTGTAGTGCCATATACTGCGCTTCTGGTTGAATTGCTACAAACAAGGCTTGGAATTATTTCACTCTGTTTTACACCCATGTCTCTTAAAATGAAAAACAAATGAAAAAATACACTAAGCCATGGTCTTTTCCAGTGCTAGGTTTATTTACTATGTACAGACTCTCACTTTTGTTTTTTACAACATTAGCAATATTGCCAATACTAGAGAGATACACACTGCCTACTGATGCAGCACACTTTGTCCTACACCCTTATTAGAGACCAGCTGGTTGTTAGGGGAAAGCTGGCATCTGTGTTAACCCAGCAGTAGCTGCATAATGCCCACTTACCAGCATCTTGTAAAATAAATAAATAAAAATAATAAATAAACAGCATTTCTTTGACACAACTTGTGTGTCATACACTGGTGTATTCTGATTCATGTGACTTAAGATTACGTGATGGGAACTAGTGCATGCATTTATGTCTTAACCCCTTAAGTGCCTTGAGACTTACAGCGTACATCCAGTGAAAAGGCACTCATGATTCTATGGGGGTGGTATTGTCCTGTCATATTTATCTTAATGGGTTCAGATTTTGAAAACGGCCCTTGGTGCTTGGAATATGTTACTGCAAGGGGTCATGGAAATACCATTCCCTCTTTTCTTATACAAGTACCTGCGTGCTACTCTTAGTAGCAAAAGCACCTCTGCCAACTTAATGAATGAGCATTGTTTGCTGCTGTGTTGTAATGATGTGGAAAACCTGACACATTCCTTCATTCCTTTCAACTAGTCCCTTACTAGCAGCTTACCATGAAATGCTAGTAGGTCTTTAGAAGCTGATACTTTGTTTTATCCTTTTATGGAGAATAGCTGTCTTACTCAATTAGGACATAATTGTTTAATAGCACTGATACCTAAGTTAAACTTATGATCAGGTGTGATTCAATTCCATTATCTGCTAACTAATTATTTTTTAAGCCCTCATAGTTGATTTCAAGCCATGTTCGTACAGGTCTGCCTTTTTTTATATATATATAGTTTGGGGAGGAGGGATGGGAGGACAACACTATCAAGTTGCCCCAAAACTTTATTTTAATTCCTTGATGACCCCAGTCATTTTGTTATGTTTGTGCAGAATTACAGTTTGTATGCATTGCCTTTTATTTAGGTAGCACATTCGTAACAAGTGTCTGTCTGATACAGTATCTGAGCTCATTCTAAAGGTACATGTGTAGTCCCATTTTTAATATTTTTCCAGTATAGGAAAAAACAAGTTAGCAACAAGATGTCCAGTTTAATATACTGTAAGAAAAAAAATCAGTCACTTCTTTGACTGCCCTGCAACAACGTAAGTTTGCGCCCTATATTTAAAAGTTTTAATTTATTGTATTGGTTTCTCTTGAAAATGTTTTATCCAGTCAATTTTGTTATAAGCTATATAGAGCATAGAATTAAAATGGAAAGTTCTACACTGAGAAAGTTTTTAACTATTGAAGAATTATATAATATAATATACTGTGTTCTATGGACATTAGAAAGAGCAGCTATGAAATATTAAGTGAAAAGAGATTCAGGCAAAGTGAAATCCTGGCTAATGAATTAGTAATAAAAAAGAAACACAATGCCAAATGGAAGATATAGTTTTAAATATTTTTAGAAAACAAAATAATATTAGCTGGCCTGTGGCCCTGTTACTTATGTTTCTAGATTTGATGCATAAATCAATACTATCCCTCAGTGGAAAAAATGAATCTTATAAGAATCTCTGGATCTGAGAACCTGAAGGTAATAAAGTAGCTTTAATCTCAGTTTTGTTCTAAGCCATTTGCAATGAAAAATTTATTCTTTAGGAAAGTAAAAGCTTTAACTTCCATATGACAAGTTTATTAGCTGTGATGCTGGCTAGTTGGAAGGTTAATTTAAGCTAAGCACTTAATGTCTAAAATTAAAATTATTCATCCATTATATTGAAATAAATCTTCTTCATAGTCAAGTTGTAAATGAAAATAGCATTTGCCCTTTTTTTCTTTCTGAGGGAAAGCAGAAATAGAGTTTATAGTAACAATGCATAGTGTTTGTATGTCACCTAGTAAAATATTCTTATGTAAAGTTGCCAAAGCAGTTTGAGTTCAGAAGACCCATTTATACCACAATTATGTGTGGGAGATATTTATTGGTTGTCTGTTGTTGTTTGTTTGATTACAGATACAGGCAAGAATAATAGGATTCTTCAAAATGTTTATCTGCATTGACTTGAGCTGATTTTTAATGTACTAACCAGTTGCAGTGGGAAAAAATTGAAACAAAGTAACTAGTTGGTGATAACTGGCCATCAGCTAAGCAGTGGCTTTTTGGCTTCTCAAAAGCAGATAATAGCATTAATCAAAAACTCATTGGGAATGAGAATAGCTTTGAAGCCTTACTGCACCATACATCATTCATTCAAATGTTTCTACCTGTTGTGGTATAAATGGCTTTAAAATATTTTTATATGGCTGAAAAAAATCTAAAACTGCTAATTATTTTACTTTGGGTTATGAAGATCTGTATCATCCTTAAAAATGAAAAAAAAAATTGTATGTTTCATGCTGTGCAAAACATGAATGTATCTTTCAGACATAATGACCTATATGTGGTTAATGTTATGACTGTTAGATTTTATGAATAATTATTTTCATACCATTTGATTTAGGAAAAATGTTGGATGGGTGGGGGAAAGAGTATGTTTGTAGCACTTCCATGGTACAAATCCAGTTTAAAAAAAAAAAAAAAAAGTTTTCATTGTAAATAAGAGCAATATTATGACAATTTTGTGCCAAGGTGTAATGTTAAGATTTTTGTTTTCCTTCTTAGTTCAGATTGAAAATTGCCACTACCATCTGTTATTTCAAGTGAATTTGAAGGGTTTTTTAATAGAAAAACATGGGGGAGGGTTGAGTGTTGTGGGGGCATTTTTTATTTTTGCTAAATATGAAATAAGGTATAGGTATTGTTTTATAAATCATCTGCAGATTGTCAGCCAGTCAATTTTGAGAAATACTGCTTTACATAAAGCAGATAAATGAGTTCACTCAGCTGTACTGAATTTGGAAGTATTTGGTATTTTAAATAATGCATAAGCCTTAAGCAATAAAACTCACTGCTTTTATGCATTTTATATATGCTCTCCCAGTAATGAAAAAGAGAAAGCTTGTTTATCCCATTACACTTAATGCTAACTAAAGTTTCTTCCATGTTTTTCTAAGTGTATTAAATCTTTCAGTGAATGTAGTTTATGCCTCCTAGAGACAACAGCAGCATTTCTTTTAGAATAGCTGATTACAATATGGCACAACATCTATTAGAGAAAGGGAGAGAAGGCAGTCAGGAGGTTTAGGAACATGAGCGGTTTGTTGTGGAACCCGTTTAGCTGGCACCTTCCCGTGCAGAGCGTCCAAAAAGCGTCGCGGTACCCACGGAAGGGCCAAAATGCAGCTGAGCTGCTGCAGCTGCACTGCACAGGGAGATGGGAAGTAGCGAAGGTCTTGCACAGAGATGCTGGAGCTCCAGATGTGCTGTGGAGCTGGATTACATGGTGTTTTTGTGCTTCTACAGTGTGTGTGCGGGTGTGTGGGCGATGTTTGAGGGCTCAGGGAATTAGCGTGAGCATGAAACAATACAGGTCCACCATCCACAAATCTCCCAAGCAAAAGCGGGTTGTCCAGTCCATATGCTTAGTTGTGCCTGTAGACCCACTCTGCAGGCAAGCTTAATTAAAGGCCCTCCGCCCTGAGGATGAAGGGAGGGACTGGATTATGGTCCAAATCCAAATTTTGTATATTCGAACTTCTACAAACTACAGGAATGGTGCCCTCTAATGTCACTTGTAGTCTTTTTGTAACTCACGTGTTATCTCCGGTCCCTGGTTGGCCATGGATATTTGCTAATCAAAGTACCCACCTTTTCTCTTGAGACTGGAAAAGCTCTTTTCCATTACTACATTTACTACTGGGATGAAGGATCAACACCCAGTAAAAACATATTCATTGGCTAAAAGTGGATCTTACATGAAATTGCAGAGATAATAATTAGTGGTGTTTGGAAAGCTGTTAGGAGGGGAAAATGGTTTGTTGGTATTAATGCAACTGTTTTGTCCAATTTCTATTATCCCACTGAACTTACAAACTAAAGCTGTTGGGGTTTTTTTGTTTTTGTTTTTTTTGGTTTAGTAATCTGCAAAGTTTGTCATCATCGATGGATTTTACCTCTGTGCTAGCTGTTACCATGAGCATGCACCTTTTCCATTCATAGGGCTTCTCCAGCTACACCTTTAACTGGCATGTAAGCTGCTGCTGACTTTGGCATGTTTCACCCACTGAGAGCTCAGCTAATAAAAATCTGAGAGAAGTAAATCACTTTTTAAAAAGTTGAAATTTTCACAAAAATTGGTATGTAGTTTGTTTTCTTTGAAACAGCTAGCCTAATTAAAAAAAAACACTAAAATATCATTCTAGTATGCCATAACATGAATTTTGGTTTCACAGACTGGCTGACATTTTTTTAGTTGCATTATTTCATATTTAGCAAGCTTACACATTTTTAAAGGGAGATTTTTTTTCAAAGTTTTTTTGATGTTTGAATAGTAGCACTTTATCTCATGCTTACTACTGACTGAACCATCGGACAAAATAAATTGGGTTTGGAGAGAGAGGCTTAATGGGTTTCTGTACAGAGATAATTTGGATTACACCCTGGTACGACTGCTTTCTGTTGTTCTGACTGTTTCTCGTTTATTTTTCTTATGTTTCTGGCAGACTTTCAGATAATAGATATTAATAGTTCTATCGTCTCAGTTTTTCTGATTTAAAAATAATACAAAGCCTGTATTTAAAAAAAAAAAAAAAAAAAAGGTGCAGATAGAAACTACAGGGTACTTGTAAATTTATCTCTGTGATCTCTCTGTTAACTGCGTATTAGCTATGTTTACTGTAAATGTTTCTGCTTAGCATTATTTTAACATTAGGTCAAAATACCTGGAAATCAGTATTTTCTTTTTAACTTATTTGAATTTTGATAACTAAAGATAATAATGCACAACAAAGTTTAAAGAAGTTGTCGTCCTCTTACTCCTAGGCTAGGGGCCTAAGACGTGAGTGAAGGGGTTACACAGTTTACATTAAGCTGTTTAACTGGAATATATCCGCAAAGACTAGAATATAAACTACCCAGTGCAATTATCTCAGTACATAGGGGCACCACAGTAACCACCCATAACAATCTTACAGGAAAATGAAGGTAAGAAAACTAAGGTTTTATTTTCTAGCTTTGTTTTTAGTTTGGTTTAGGTTTGCTTCACTTACCAGTGATCTCATTTTAACCAGTCAATTTGGCAGGGCTGTTTGTGCAAGGTTTTTTTCTTCTCCTTCTGTAACAGGTGCTATATTATGTGTAAATACAAAGGGAAGATTATCTAGATCATTATTAACAATCAGATGGTGGCAATATTTTTTGCTAGGCACTTCTGGTAATTAATTTGCATTTCCAGCTGTGGCTTTCAGCTGTCAAATTTCATCTCAGTTTCATACTGCTCAATGATTACAAGTGTGAAGTAAATCATCTCAGAGTTGAATAGCTCTTTTGTGGTTTAGACTAACTGGTGTATCTATCTTTCTGTTAATGTTGAGAGGATGGGGAAGTTTCTTCCCATTAAGTAAGACTTTTGCCTATAAATTCATTAAAAAGCACATGAGGAAAAAAAAATTACAAAATGCAACATCTTGGTTAACAGCCAGGGTAGTTGACTGAAAATGATGGAAACTTGAAATTGGTCAACACTGGACAATGTGAAAACAAATTCAGCTTTTGTCACTGCAGCTACTGTATGCTTTAAAAAGGGCCTTATGTATTTGTCCTCATTTTGATAAAATGAAATTTCTTGCCATTAAAATGATAAATGATAAACTAACATTCTACAGAAAACCAGCAGTTCCCAGAATTAATATGCTAATTAAAATTTAACAAGTCTTGTTTTAGTCTTAAGTAAAATTTCATTTTATTATGTGGGAAAAATGCTGTTACGCATATTTTGTGGATATATTCAATTTCAGTTGACAAATAGTTGTCTAGGTACAGACTTGAAAATATATATATAGTTTACTTGTGGATCTTAATTGTTTAATTGCAAAATAAAGATGTGCTTTAGTAATTTAAAGTTTAATTTTTTGCGATTTTTCTTGCTGCTGTACACATGGTTTTGTTATGCTTCTTTTACAGAATTCTGATGCCAGATAATGTTCATCTTTGTATTTTGCATTTTTAGATTGTGTTCTGTAACTACAGTTCTGCTTTACAATAGATAAGAATGTGTACATTATGCATTGAGCACTAGAAAAAAAATGATAAATTAACAGGAATGAAATTGTTTGCCTACATAAAAAATGTGATATTAACAGTGGAACCCAAGGGTTTTTTACCTGAAAAATATATGCTGCAATTTTTGCGCTACTGGGGAGAATAACTCCTTATTAATCTTTTATACAGATATGTGAATTTTAAATGTATTTCAGAGACAAAGTGCTCAGATTATAGTCTGATCACAAAATGAAGGGCATGAGGACTACTGATGTGAAGAATAAAATTTCCAGATGGAAGCTTGTGATGAAAAAGTGGAACAAATACTCGCTGCCAAAAAGTGAGGGAATGTTCAAAGCTGAAGTAGTAAGAAAAAGATAAAAGGGTGTAGAAGAGAAGGCAAAAAGGATGATATCTCAGGAGGAGCAAGTGTCTAGGAAAAGAGAAACACCAACATGTTCTTAATTTGACTTGATGATTGTAGGGCTTTAATGTGAGGACAGCGTGGTTGGATTTGAAGTACTAAAAGATAAGCCACTGGGAAAACATCTGAAGAGAGAAAAAGTAGGAAGAGTAGCTATCACGTTTCTATGTGCATACGCTTGGACTGTATCTGAGTTCAGAGGATTGTGAGGAAGGAGCAGACTGTAATTACATGAAGAGTAGTAAGAGGCTGGATATGAAGTAGGCGAGCAAAAATGTTTGTGCCATTGAAGTGACAAAGGAAGCTGAGAGCAATGGGGTGCTGACAAGGGAGCTTTGGAGTGAATGGGGTGGAAGGAAGTTCAGTTTGAGGAACAACGTGAAGACAGGTGGAAAGTTTAATTGGAAGTGCTCTAGATAGCAGGTAATTCATTCTCCAGAACACTTTAATAGGAAGATGCAAGATGGTGTGTGCTTACCAGTGGCAAGGAGAGAACTGTTTATGTCACGCAGATCTCTGCTAGGAACTAAGCATCCTTTTTATGGAGATGATTAGTTAGTTGATCTGCATTGTGAAAACACTGGATATCTGAAAACTTCCCAGATAAATGAATGGGCTTTTTTTCTGTTAAATGTAACAAAATTTTGTATTTTTCCTCTGGGATCTTTATTCAAAGTTTGCACATATATTTCATGTTAGACTACTGGGAGCAAGCACAGTCTCTGCTCCTCTGACAGTAAGTATCCAAATACCCTTTTGTGACTTGCGTTCATGATTAAATAACCAGACGTGAATCTGAATCTCACCTTTCTCCTAAGCTTGCCTTGTTCCTTCTGTTTTGTGTCTCTCTATCCTAGATGCTCTGGTGCTAAAATAATTGATATTTAACATTAAAATCAGCCTGCCTTAGCAATATTTGACAGTTACCTAGCAACTTTATTTGTGGTTTCAGCAAGTGACATCAAGGTAACTCACTATATTCAGGCAGTGGAGTCAGTTTTGCCATTGCAATGTACTAATGCATTTTTCATTACAGCTAATCTGTCTGCTTGGCTAGTAAGTTACCAGGTGCCTCAGACCAGGTTTTATAGTTGAATTGGGAAGATAATATATTATCAGCAGCATAATTCAGCAGTCCCATAACAAACTACAGTCTCCACTTTTACAGATGGTGTCATGTAGCCGGATTCCCAAATATTACAGAATTTTAAAGAAATCTGGAGTTTGTTTACCTAGAGCAGTGATTCTGTTAGTGGGCAATATACTTTGTGAGTGGAGTTTATATTATCTTTCATGCAGTTTTCTATTTTAGGGATCTCAAATACTAGTTTGAACACAACTGTTTATGTACAGAAAAAATACCCACAAATAAAGTGCAGCTCTTCCTAATTACTGGGGCTAATGGCAGAGCATTTTCCCCTAGATGGCAATGGCAAACAAGAAAAATGATAAAAATACAGATCACTGGGACAAATGGTGCTTGTTTTTTCAAAGGATGTTAAAAAACAAGCTGCATGTTCCAGCAGTGTCATCATCTGTGCTGATAATCTACAATTCTCACAGTTTCAGTGTATAAATACTAGTATTAGTTTGTACATGATTCTGTTTTATTTAATATACATAACTTAATGCTATGTATATCCTTTAAGGAAGTATTTAAAATGCTTCAGGAGAATTCAGATACGATTTCCTAGTAAACCTAATGGGTGAGGAATGCATTTGTTTGAGGCTTTTTGCTATTGCTGGTCAGGTGAAGACTTGTTACAGGTAAACAGAAATGAAATCTTCCGGCAAAAGTGATGAGGGGGAACTTGTGCTCTGTCTCAGTCTGTTCAATACAGAAATTTTGTATTGAAAATACAAGGCACCCCAAAAGTTCAGAATAAAATGCCACGTTGTTAGAGAATTCTTTAAAAAAAAAAAAAAAAAAGTATTCCAAATAGCTGAGAAACATAAGAGGTTTTTTTATAGTTTGGCAAAAAAAAAAAAAAAAAAAAAAAAAAGAAAAAAAAAAGAAAGAAAGAAAGATAAGAAAAACAACAAACTTTGAGGCACACTGACAGAGGCGGCACCTTTTATCTTTTGATTTAAAGACAGAAACTCCGTAACGCCGGTACATGTTTCTCCTGCGGGGTGTCTGCAACGCGAGTGACCGAAACCGGGCTGGTTTTCCCCGGCCCTAGGGAAGAGCTGTGGATTTACACAAACAGCCCTTAGGTGACGAAGGGGGTGAGTCTGCCACAATGTAAGGTCGGTTTAGAGTCAGCCTTTACGAAAGGATAGCAGAGGCGAGAGCGAGTGTCTGGTAATAACGCTGAAAACGACGTTTATTGTCTTTTTCGTGGCGGCTGCCTCAGGCTGAGGAGTACTAAGCACCTTGTAAAGGAGTGGTGGTGCTCGCATGCTACTTTTTACAGACAATATCCCTTCCCCGTCCTCTCTCGGGTACCGTGAGGGCAGGGTGGGACATGGCGACGGCGCCCTCAGGCCCCTCGCGCCTCAGGGACGCGGCGGGCTCAGAGCACCGCGGGGCTACGGGACCCCCTCTCCCCCCCGCAGGCCGCGCGTCGGCCGCGCCGCGCTGCTCCCCCGCGGCAGCAGCCCTCCGCCGGGCGCAACCACCTGGGCTCTCGGCGGGGGGGGTCCGCCCCTGCCTCCGGTGGGACCTGCCCCTTTAAACGGGCGTTAGCCCCACCTTGCGCCCCGGCGAAGCAGAGCTCTCCTTACGCTCCCCCCCCTCCTTGTTTTCCTTCTCTGCCGAGGCGCGCGAGAGAGATGCGATCTCCTCTGCTCCGCCGAGCGGCCGAGAGCAGCCGCGGGAAGCCCCAGGTGAGGGAGGGAGGGAGGCTCCGCAGGCGGTAGCCGGCCGAGCGGTTGCCCTTTTAAGGGCCTCCCAGGGCGCCTCCGCCATGTCGGCAGGCCCGCCCCTCCGGCGGCTCCCCGCCCCCGCCGGTGCCCGCCGCCCCACGGCCTCGGCAGCCGCCGCCGGGACTCGCTGCCCCCGCGCCGCCGCCAGCCAGGTCAGCGCCGCCGCGGACCCCGCCGCTCCCCCGGGGCCGTAACGCCCGCGCCCGCCGCTGCGAGGGAAGGGCGGCGGCGGCCGAGCCGGGCGGGAGGGAGACCCGCGGGGGGCCGGGGCGGCCTGCGCGGCGTAGGGCGGCGGCGGAGCCCCCGGGGGGCGCTGATGGGGGCCGCGGGCCGGGCCGCGATCGGCGGGAGGCGCCGCCTCTGCTCCGCTGAGACCGTAGCGCGGGTGAGGACGGGGCCGCCCGGCGGCTCCCCTGGCCGCTTCCCCGCGCGCGGAGCTGCGAGGAGCGAGAGCAGGGAGCGTGTGAGCGCCGCGGTCGGGGGGCGGGGGGGACCCGCCGTCCTGATTCCCCCCCCCCCACCGACCCAGCTGCTCTGCTGGTTTGGGGGAACACTGCGAGCTTGTTCGCGGTTTCGGTAGCGTTTGGTATTAGTGAAGGGTTGCTGTTAATTGTGCTAGACCTAGATAATCACTTTTTTTTATTTTTTGTTTTTTTTTCCCCCGAATGTTCTCAGGTTGTCCCTAAAATCACTTCAGCTGTTGCCAAAGATTTGGGTAGAGTTTTTTTTCCAAAGGTGCTCAAAGAGAGGTGTTTAAATCCAGAGGAAATAAACTAAATTGCTGCTTGAGTCCCTAGCTGTTCTTTAATAAAGCCTAGCATTTTTTAAGGGATTTAAATGCGGGCTGTTATTTTTTTTGTTTCCTTGAAAAAAGTGATGTTAGCTTGTTCTTTCTCTGCCTTGGATTTCATAGCAAAAATGCTGAGTTTCTTCCGGCGAACCCTTGGACGGCGGTCTATGCGTAAGCATGCAGAGAAGGAACGGCTGAGAGAAGCCCAAAGAGCTGCGACCCACATCCCCGCGGCCGGGGACGCCAAGTCCGTCATTACCTGTCGAGTGGCGCTGCTAGATGGAATGGATGTCAGCGTGGACTTGCCGGTATGAGCGATGCAAGATGGCTTTTAAAGTACCTTTGGCTTATGTCAATCTGATTGTGCCTTTTATTTGTAAGTTAGGTAAAGGCATGTCTGTTTGTCATGGCAACCAACCCTGTGGCTTGGGTTCCGTTTGTTGGTCACATGTAGGTAATGAAAGAACAGTTAATTTCGTTATGCACCAATACCGGATAACATGTTGTTAGATGTCATTGTGTCCCATGCATTGAGTGCTTTTTAGCATGTAAAGGAATTTTTCTGCTAATGCTTAGCTTAGGTAGGGAGGGTAATGTTTAGATGGATCGGATTTTCTCTTCTGCGTGTTACATGTGCATCTTGAGAAGGAAGGTGGGTGTAACTGTTGAAGGGAAGGGATGCGAGACCGGGAAGGTCGCAGTTTCACAAGGTATTCGGCAGCCTTCCGCTAAATATGTGCGTAGCCAGTCGTTGTTGGCACATATGTGGTTACAGGGAAGTCACATTTTAGGATTTTTGTATATATTTTTTTAAATCCTCAATTAATTTCTATGTGGGTTTTGCGTTTTTTCCATTTTGTTTTTGCATCAGAGATGGATGCAGTTCTTACGTGGACGTGAGAGAGGCAGAGAAAAGAGTTTTGCTTTCTTTTCCTCCCTAGGGCAGACAGTGAAGCAAGGATGGCCTTTAGCATAGTGCTTCATTGGGAGAGAGATTTTAGCCACTGTTTTACATTTCTGCAACTCCCTTAATATGCACGTGTCTCTTTCCTTCTCCTTAACTATATATCCATATTTGGCTGACAGGACAAACAGTAGCCATAGAAGTGATGATGCAGTCTTGTTTCCCATTTCCATGTATTATAGCGGTTAGTGTTGCTCTGAGCTCACGTAGCTGGGTTAGGAAGCTGTGGGTCAGCGAGACCTTCGGACTAGCTCCGTAGAGTTTTAGCTTTAGTAACAGTTGCGTCGACGTTAGAGCTGCTGGCTAGGAGGACTGTGCAGGGCAGCCATTCTTAAGAACGGCCTTTCTTTTTCTCCCTCTTTTAAGCAGAATTTTAGAATGATTATAACACTAGGTAGTCTGAGGAAAGCCTAATTTGTTAGAGTTTTGAGCAGTGTGGACGTAGCATGTGGAAATATCTCCTGCAACAACCAGAACCCCTGTAATGTGCGGTTAAAGAAGCAGTTTGGCATCTCTGTTTGCAAAATGACTATACAAACAGGCATTAAACTAATTTGTGCATGTCTGTATAGCTCACTGGAACAATGCGATGAACGTATGCAGTGCTGCTTAGTGCCTAGGATGTTTGATTTGAGGCCAGGAATGCCCACAAATACTTTATAGCAAGAGCTGCACTTAAAAAGAACTCAGATTTAAATTGGTGTCTCCGCATAACCAGAACAGCAATCTTTGGAGCTGCAGTCGGCTCTGTAGGCAAATTCCTGGTGTCTGTAACAACCTTTCGAAGGCTTTGAGGAGCATAAACTGAACCTGAAGAGGTGTCATGACCTACCATCTGGACAATAAAACTTGTATCAGGGTGTAGTCATTACTATTTTCTTTCTACAGGAAACTGTCACTTGTTTTGTACTCTTTACTTTTTTTTTTTCCTTCCCTCTCTTTATAATAGGCCAATACAAGCCTTGTCTGTGAACATCTGAATGAAGAGTAACAGTAAACAAATACACTGAATCTACATAGCTAGGTGCAGTAATTACAGTGCATTGTTACAGGCTGGCGGGTACCAGTTCCTTGGTGATTAAAATACAATGAATTAAAAGCAGAGTAAATGTTTCATTTCAGAATCCTTACCGTGTTTGTTCTTGTGTCTCTGCTTACATTGTTCGTGATTATATTTGAGAGGTGTGAATTAAAAAAATAGAGAGTACAAAATCTTGGGGCAAAAATATTGTTTTATTGTTTTCTAAAAAACCCTTTTTTTTTACTACCTTCCTTGAGGATTGCTAGCCTCTTCAAGCTAAGACCTTTCTCAAGTCTGACTGTGTTATTTTGTTGGCAGTAGATTTGGTTAAAATACTCTCTTGTTATCTCCCAAGAGTTGCCTCCTCACTCCGTTGTCTCTCAGGCATGTTAGTTCAGTTGTATATAGTGCTACTACCTACATAGGTTCTGTGAAATTATCTTTTTTAAAAAAAATAAGAATAGCAAAAAGTATTTCTTCATACAGAATCATTTAGCAAATTGAGGTTAGTTCATGGCCAGAGAAAGAGTGGACCTCCCATGAGTGAGAGGGTGGGAATAACACCTCGCCCCTTTCACTTTACAACTGCATAAATACTTTAAACTGCCATAAGCTGGTGCTGCAACAGGAAAAAAAGATGTTGCTTTCACTGTTGCATTCATCGTTGTTTCCACACCCCTTGGCAGAAGAAACATTTTTTGGCAGCCATGCGGTAAGCTAAGTCAAGAAAATGATATGGCTGAAAATAATCAATATAATTCTGTTATGCTCGTTTCCAGCTGGAGCAGTTCTGCAGTCTGGTTCCCCATGTGCCTCCCCAAATGTGGAGAAGAAGCATTTAGAAGCAGTATCAGACTCATGTTTGCTTAAAGTGTTTGTTAAGCTGCAGTCCTACAGTGAATTTGCTACTGAAAGAACAGCGATCTGGAGCTACAGTTCTTATCATTGACTAAATCTGAGATTGCTGAATTTCTGTTTAATTGAAGAAAAAAAAGGATAACACAGGGAACATTATTTTGTAAGCCAAATATGTTTCAGAGTTTTCCCATGCAGCAAAAACTAAAGTTTTCACATATATTGACGTTAACACAGAAGGGATGTGTTATAAACAGTGCAGTTGAGATACATTTATTAAACGTAGAGCCAGGATTTGATCAGTATCCCTGCTTTTTGTCCATGGATCTTATGTATGGTGTCTCTCAAGCTACTTAATCTGTCCGCTTTTATATTTCTTTTGTTGTTTTTAATGACAAAGCTCTGTGACTTGAAGTAATTACCAGAGATACAGGCCTATACAGTACTTAGACTGATTTTTTTTTTTTTTTAAAGAATCTACTTATTTGTTAGTCACGTCAATGATTAAAGAAAATCAGTGTCATATATGCTATCTACTGTCACTTTGCTATGATCAGCCTGGGAAGTGTGAACTTCATGTGAGTTACCAATATTCTTTTGGGGCAGATCAAAAGGGATTTTCTTCCACCTTCATCCCAAATTCTGAAGCTGCGTTCTAACTTGGTTGTTTTCTTCTTCTGTGGCTGCTTTTTTGAAGCTTTAGATTTGTCCAAATGTGTTCAGTAATTTTCGGCAGACTTAAAATCATGTGCATAGTAAAACACTGAGAACTTTAAGAATTCTTCATAGATTAAAAATCATTAAAACTGTGATGTCTGTTAACTGTGCTGCTGTTGACATTGTTCATCATATATACTGTTTTCTGTTACTTGAATTTATTTTGGACAGCGAAGAAGTCTGGTTGGGTTTTTTTTTCTAATTTTTTTTTATATCTTTAAGTACAGTGTGTGCTCCAAAATTTGACTGGTGAGAGGACAGGAATTCTGTTTTGCATACTTCCCTTTCCCTACATCCCTACTTTACTTTTAATCCTGTTCCCATGCAGAACTAAATCTCCATCTTTCCCTGCCCCACCTCCAGACTTCACAAAAGTTGAAGAGCCAGGAATAGACAACAGTCCAGGATCTGGACTCCATCAGTCAGTCCTACAAATCCAGGCTTCCAGTGTCCCCTCCAGCAACTGGAGTGTTGGCTATTCTGATGGTCATGGGTGTTGGTGAAAGAAAATTGGGGCGGGGGATAAAAGCACAGAAACAGTGTTTTTCATTGAATGTCTTTTTAGCTAGTATCTTCAGCAGCTTATGAAAAAATTGTGAGCAAAATCGTTTGTGAAAAATTCCCAGTAAACTGTGGTTTTTAATACTGGAGGTCTCCAGAGGACTTTTAAATCAGAAAGGCTAAAAAAAAAAAGAGTATTTGTAATAGAAATAGTTGGCTCTACATTATTTACAATAAAGATTGGGAAAGGGAAAGATAACACGGATAAAAGAGAACACAGTGTAAGATAAATGATGGAGAATTAATTACAGGAGCATATTTGGAACATGTACCTTCTAAAAATTTGTGGCTAGATTTCTGTGGAGAACAGGCCCAGCTTTACAACAGCAACAGGTTGTATGGGGTCTCGTAGAAGCAGCACTGTCCTTTGTGGAAGCCAGGATTTTTGGTGAAAAGCTGATTCTGTTTAACCTGTAATTTACATAATCTTCTGGTGGGTAATAGAGAGTTAATTGTATTCCAGCTTCTGCACAGGCAAGCTAAATTTTAGGCAAAAACTGCCTTGTGGTAGATCTTTAAAGTAAAAGGCACAAATTACAAGAACAAATGCCATCTGAAGCCTAGTAGCTTTTCATCTTATAATAATATTCCTTACTTATGCATGCATGAAATTTAATATAGAAATTGCAAAATGAGATGTTTTTGTCTTCATTATAATGAAGTGCCATTAAAACAAGAACTTACATAAACCAGTCCAAGAGCTCTGCGAAACAGTACAAATTAGCTGAACAGTTTACAATATTGGAGTAAAGCTTACAAAATAAGACGAAAAGAGATTATTTTTAACAAAATTAAGAAATCTATCTGGAGTGTCGAAGAGCATTGCCAGCAGCTGTTATGGGTGCTCATGGCTGTTGGCACGGAGGGAGGTGATCTGCACTGATTCTACTGCAAGATCAGAGGTGTATTGTGATGGTAATGTTTATGCAAGGATACACTCCATCATTTTTTTCTAAGTAAGCTTATAAAATATCTGTGTCCGCTTGCTGAGAATTTGTAGCCATAGATTTAAATACAGAATATAATCTATAGTATAGATGCTGATTTAAAAAAAAAAATCTCCTAGTAATGCTAAAAACATTGGAAAAATCAGTCTTTGTGAATCAAATGAGTAATCTTCTTAGGAACATTCAAAGCTGTCTTTTAAATTTTCAGAATGAATCTCCACTGGCAAAAATAGTGAGGAAATAAATGTACACTTACCACTGTATGTTGTAAGACCATAAAGTTTGGGATGAAAACTTATTTCTCCAAGTGGTCTTTATGTCTTAAAGTATTGAAATGAAGGAGCTGAAACTGGAACAAGCAATCCTAAGTCATACGTTACAAAGCAGAGGTGCTGTCTCAGTGCTGGACTGATACCTAACCATGATGCAGTCTGACCCTGTGCTTTGTGGAATGCCAGATTTAAGTGCATATAGAGATTGAGTGCAAGGCACGTATACCACAATGTGCTGAATAGTTTCAGCACTTCCGAGCAGCACCAGATTTACAGGGCAAATCCAGAATACCTGTGTTGAACTGTGCTACAAGTCCAGTAGTTTGGAGTTTACCCCGCATGGACACTGTAAGCAGTCCTGCTAAAGAGAAGAACCTCTCGTTTGCTCTTAACCAAACTCCTTCTGAGAAACCCACCAAGGGAACATGAAATAAAACTGAAATATTTAAGCATATATTGAGGGAGGTATTTAATCTCTGAGCCTTGAGTCAAGCAATTCAGGTATATTTTGTAGCAGAAAGAACATTAGGAAATAGACATAGAAATGGATTAAACCAAACATACCACAGGAAGTAAATTGGTTTCTGGGGGAAGGTGACAAGTCCAAGATTTCTAGTGACTGAGTAGCTGGAAACCCTGAATGAGTGTCCCTAGCCTCTCTGGGTGGTAAACATGGTCTTTTTGAGGAAATGGGTATGGGTATCTGTAGTAACCCTCTGAGTAAGTTGACAAGAGGGAGAAAGGGTTTTGTCCGTCAGTAGCTACTGGTCATTTAAGCAGTATTAACATAATGATCCTTTGAAAGGAGGCTTCTAACAGAACTGAAGTACAGCTGTAAAGACATGGGGGATAGTAAGTCCCACAAAGATGCAACCAGGGTCTGTCTTGTACAGGGCCTTCCCTTGCTCCACGAAGAAAGAGGAAAAAATCTTTTTCTGATAAGCATTCTAGTAAAATTCATCAGGTGGGCTTTCTGTTTTGTTTTGTTTTTGTTTAAGTTCTTGAAGTTTGAAGTACTTCGTCATGAAAACACTGATAAGAACCTTAGAAAGTGGGCAGTTCACCTTTGTCTGCTGAGCTCTGGGGTCAGATCCTGAGCCATTTTAAGTCAGTGTTTCCTCAAAGCTGGTCCATACTAGCTGGTGCTGGTGTTGAAAACAGGTTTCGTGTCAGACAGAAGTTGTGGAGCACTGAGTTGCTGGCTTATACTCTTGAATTGCGTGCCCATGAAATAACCTTTACTTCTGAGACCATGAGAAGGAGGTATAAACACTGCAGCTCTAATTTTAGGCACCCACTTAGATGCCTAAGCTAAGATGGTTGTCTCCATGTACATCTTATCCAGGCAATGAAGGAGCAAATCGGCCTTCTCAATTAAATACCTGAGCTGACTTTACCCAGTCTTGCTGCTGAGTTTCTGGATTTAACTCCAGGCTTTGCAACACCTACTTGCTGAACAGCTATAATTATTAAGAGCAGCATGTGATGTTATTAGGACATGTTTTGGAGCTTCCCTTCCATTCAGCGGGGCCAAGATTCGTGCCAAAGTGGTCAAAAGATTTTTTTTATCTCATTCCCAAGTGTGGAGAAGCCCTTGGATGTCCTGCCCTACCTAAATTATATATTTTATTTCAGTTTCCCAGTTCAGTTGTTGATTCTCCTACCATTAGATGTTTGCTGCTGTTTCCTGCAGAGTATAACAAGCTGTGTAAATCAAGTAGTCATGTTTTTAAAGAGTTATAAACCCGTGAGGAGTTTAATTTGTTCCCTGAAGAAAGAACCATCCACATGGTGAGTGGAGTAGTTAATAGTTCATTGGTAACCATTAAGCAACTTGAAAATATCTGTCCTGTGAGAGTAACCTGAGCTCTGCGGCAAGGAGAAGGAAAAAGAAAGAGGAAAAAAAAAGGATAGGTTAGTAGAAGGATCAAAATGCCATTTAGATTGAATGTTGTCACTGGAGAGTTAGACTGGCTTCTTGCAGGGAAGTGTAATAGAAGTGAATCTTTGCTATGTCTTTCAAAAGCACTTCAGATGGCAGTTTTATTGAATACATATAAATTTATGTTGATTCATAAAAAGCCATCTATTACAAAGTACAAAGCAATGCAATTTTTGGTGCTATTTGTTAAATGTAAGGAGGAAGTACTTCAATAAGCCATTAAGTTCAAATTTGTTCTTAATGTCAAAGGGCACGTGAAGCTTTTGCCAACTTGCACCAAATACAGCAATTGATGATTTAAGTCATATGCAAGCTACTGCATACTTAATTCTGCTTTGACAACCTTGATGATTTCAGTCAGAAGCTCTGTACAACCAGCAGCCCTGTGAACCTCTCCACAACCAATCCAGCGCTGTTCCTCAGGGGCTTTCTCCAACCTTAGTCATTCTTGGTCCATTTGTTCTTTACGTCCTTCGCTGAGATACCAAAATGGTGATCACCTGAGATATAACAGGGCATGTACCGGGGGAAAAAAAAACACTCTGAAACTAATTGGAAGCTGAATGATTTTGAACAATAACAAGTTCTCATCGTTGGTAGCCTGAGACAGTGTGTGCAGTAAGTCTAGCGGGGGCTAAAGGGCTCCACTGCCCTTTAAGTCCCTGTCTCCTCACGGGTTATAAACCTTGGAATGTAGCTGAGGTAACTGGTTAATCATGTTTTAAAGAAATGACTTACTGAGGAATTAAGGAGAATCTAAGATGTTCTGATCAGTAATGTGGAGGTTTTCCTCTAGTTTTGGACCAAGCATAACGCTTCATGCAAAACAAAACATTTTTCTAGCTTGCCATTTCAACTGCTAAATTGGTTTCACTTTATTAGTTTATCTCATTGTTTAAGGTGCAGAAAATATCCATGTATTAAAATATCAAGAGTTGAATGCATTGCTCTTCTAGGAAAGAGGCAACTGACTCAAATTGTGGAAGAAGTGTGTGTTTTTGTATGTATGTGATCTGCCTTAAGGCTCCTGTTTGGAGGGTCTTGCTGGTGTTTAATAAATCTGCTGCTGCGTAAAAAAGGACTTTACCTTGAAGTCAACAGAAAAATTTGCCCTGAACAAGTTCTCTGCCTTCCACATCTCAGCATTTTCTCTGTGCAACATTTTGCTATTACTGTGTGTGTGAGAAGCTCCCCACTGATCAAATTGCTTCCCTATCCCCTGCCTCCCACAGTACTTGGGAATAAATAACTGAGGGAGAAGCTGCCTATGCAGACTCAGTTTACAGATTTTTCTAAGATTTTGCTTGGGGCTATGAAACATCATGCTGAATTTAACTAAAGAGTAAACCAATGACTATGGTTATGGAGTTAAACAAAATATTTGAAGATCAGAGTACAGGAAGGTGGCAGAAATCTGTGCTGCTTTTCTCGCTTTGGTATGAATCAGTGGTTGAATCAGATGATTTCTGAGAATAAGAATTCTGGCTTAATCTCAAAAATTGATTTATAAACAATGTAAATTTTGGAGTGTTACCTGTATCTTGTGTTTCTCTACATGGCTCAGTTTGAAACCCTTTTTTTCCCCCACGTGACCAAGAGTTCTGAGAGATGGACTGAATCAGTCTGTTAATTAATAGCGTTTTATAACATATGCTTAGAACATTAGTGTATTTCTCAACTTTTGGGTGTATATTATCAAGACAAAAGATTACAAAATGATAGCATTATGGAAACAGAGAAATCCTTAAACTGCTTGCAGAATAAATGTAAATCCTTTATGCGCTTTTCTTGTATTTAAAAATAATTCTTTTGAACACCATGACTTGTATTCAGACCTTCTATTTTTTCATCTATTTTTATTACTTTTAACTGTCTCAGATATTTTTAAGCTTTTCTTTCAGTATATTACTATGAAGGAGTTCATAGCAGAAAAAATATATGTTGTAGAGAAACTGCTCAGTGTGTAATTTGCATGCCTGTTCTTCAAAAAGATGTGTTTTAATTTTTTAAATTGTCACTGTAAAGATGATATTTAATTGGGCCAGAGCTAAGTTTTTTCATAGATTATGTATTAGCATACACGGTGGCTTTCTGCACTTACAAGTGAGTTATATAAATGCATTATCTAAGTACTGTTTATTAGAGTTCCTTGTCACAGTCTGTTTTCTGTCGGTCATTAAAAACACTTGATAATGGAATGCTATATCCTAATTCAATATGCTTTTCTATCCAATTGCAAAGTGGTGAATTGGCTAGATATCACATGGTAATTTCTTAAGCAATTTACTGTACTACTTTCTGAAAAATTTCCAGTGTATTAGACAGTGTCAGTTGTACTAGCTGTATTTTCAGTTCTGTTGAACTTTAATTGATAAGGAAAAGCCTAATAGCTACAATGAGCAAATAATGTTTTAAGATTTTCAGCCTTGTGCAAGTTGTTACTGACATTTTCTAAAAAGGGATATTTCCCGTGTCATTTAAAATCCATGGCCAAGCAGTTGCTTCTTGTGGTGTATGCATTGGTCTTTCAAAAACAACAGCCCTCAAAAATTATGAGGAAAAAATCATTTCCACATTGCGTTTTGGAAGCTTAATTTTGGAATTTCTTTTACTTTTGGAATTACAATATTAAATATGCTTAGAAAAGAACATAGGTGCTACAGTAAGCCTATTTGGTAAATACTAAATCCTTTTGTATTTTCAGAAAAAAGCCAAAGGACAGCTTCTGTTTGAACAGATCATGTATCATCTGGACCTTATAGAAAGTGACTACTTTGGATTACGGTTCATGGATTCCGCACAAGTGGCAGTGAGTAACAAAACTTTTTGACTGTTGCTAGAAAGAAGAGTTGAATCTTCATACTGACAAAAATGCTACAAGAAAACTGCCTTTCTTGAATTGTTTGGTGCAGCAGCTCTGTGGCATGTTAGTTTAATTAACCTTCCACTGCAGACACTCTAACGTATTACAGCGCTGTTGTCCCTTGCATTCATGTCTTTCACTTTTTATTTCTGTTAGACCTTCTGTTTGCTTGGCCCTTCATGCTATGACAGTGTGGAAAAGGTCATCTTTTGCCACTGCATAGTGCCATCAATGTTCTCGTTAGCAAAAATCATCTTGTTCACGTCTTCTGGAGAAATGATCTTAGCAAGAAGGGTATACATCTGATTTGCTCAAATCTGATGCGACTCAGACCTGCAATCAGAAATTGTTGGGACGACATAGGTGTATTTATACGTATCATATCGTTTAAGCAGAGGGTTCTTGCAGGTCTAAAGTTTATTTGTAAGAATGTCTTGGCTTTTGAAAACAAAGCAGTGAATTGTTTGTTGGAAGCAACCACAGTTCTTTCCATCTGCAGTTTTACAGCTTTACATGGATGCTTCTTATGGTTGAGTACTTAATTCTGCCTTCAAGGAAAGCTGCATGTTTTCTTCATGTTGTTTTTATTTTCTTCTTTTGTTTTGAAGTAGAATGCTGTATTTAGAAAGTCTTTGTATATTTAAAAATTGTCGTTTTAAACGAGGAGTTGAACAGGGAGTAATTTCTATCTCTGTCCTGCATCCTTGTAACTTAAACCTGTATTTGCTTATTCTAATGCTCCTAGGTAGAAATGTATCTGGGTTTTCATACTGTGTATGTCAGACTTATTTATGTTACATGTATGACACAATTGTCTTTGTGTTTCAAGTCCATTTCAGAATTATTTCATGATTAGAATGGCAGAGCAGAAGCAAAGACAGTTGCTGCTGAGCTAAATACCTCAGCTGTTCTAGATCTGTGTACAACATAGAGGCAATGACATTTATTGCTTGACTTCTGTGACGGTTTATGTCCAAAATGAAAAACAAACAGGCAAAATACGAACCAGTATAAATAAAAATTTATTTGAAGGTGACATCTTAAATTTATTTGAAGGTGACATCTTAGTTATGACAGTTTTCTGCAATGACAAAAAAACCCCAAACTAGAATCTTTGGAAGAAGCTGACATCTTTGGACACAGTGCTATCCACTGCAAAGCACAGTTATAATTTGATAGTTTCTTTTCAGATAATCAAGGTCAAGTTTTGTGTTTAGCTTGTGATTGTAGAAAATGTTCTCTTCTGAGAAAATAATTTGAGTGTTCATCATCTGAAGCAAATTTCATGATTAGCAGGAGTAGCTGCTGGTGGACTGCAGTCCACCACTTAAACCTCTTGCAGAAAAAAAGAGAAGGAAAAGAAGTTTATACTGAGGGAAAAGATGTCATTTAGAACCTTCTATTAAGAGAAATTAGAAAAGAGCAAAAAGAAGCTATCATGGCTAACCAGCAGTGTAAGGTAAGTTACTGGAAGGAAGAGAACATCCTCCTGCATCAATCGATCAGTCCGAATGAAGACAATAGAAGGGATTATAAACCTTGGCATATGACAGATAAAACACAGCAAGGCTGCCCCAACAGAAGGCATTACAACAGAAAGGCTGCATACCGTGGAGGGATATTCTGTTTTCATACTTTTCCTGGGGCATCTGTTTTTGGCCACTGTCATATCTTTAGTGAAATGTACTCACTGCCACCAGTTTTATGTTTTCCTGTTATGTTCTTTTATTTCTTCTTGCCTGCCTGCCTGCTGCTGGCTTTTCAGTAAAAACACTATGAAAGACCACAGAAGGCATAGTGATTGGGTCTAGGCAGCCCTCAGCAGGGTAACTGTGTGGAAGAAGGTAGGGTGTATGCAGCCCAGGTACGACCAAAGGACAACGTGTATACTTTAGAAATCTTAGTAATGCGTTACAAAAAATGATTGACGTTCCCTTTAACAATCCAGTGATTTTAAAGAAAATATTATTTCCATCCCTTTATCTTTAACAGCAAGTTATTGCATTGCCATAGGTCATTTGAGTTTTTTAATACACCTGCAGTCTATTGAATACCATTTTCTATTTATAAAGATCAGGTCTGCTGTGTTAAACATGTACAAGCTGGGCTGATGAGTATTGATAGTAAATGGCTCCCTTCCATTTATCTGTCCATTTTGGGGGGAGTGGAGGTGCTGAGGTACCCATTGGGTGTTTAGGTACCCTGACTACGGTTCTGCTGTGGCCTCTGAAGTGTTTCTGTGTGCTCGTGAGGTCTATAAGAACTCACAGGTAAAACTAGCAGTATGGTAAACTTTTTCCTCTTGCCGTTCTGTTACCAAATAACGTTGGTTCATTTGAAATGGGGAAATACATGTGAATCTTTTCTGTCTTAACAATGGTTCCTGGCTTGCTGTTGTCCAGCACATTGTTACTTCCAGTACAGACCTTTGAGTACTTGATACTGTATAATCTACCAGGTACAAGCAATGTCTAACTTGGTTGGTTTCTTTTTCTTAACTGTGTGTGACTGAAAAGAGGCAAGGTAGAGGTGGCAGTCTGTTTAAAATGAGTATTAATGATGCACTCTATATAACAAAGCAGTCAGGTTTGCATTTTGCAAGGACAGATCAACACAACAGTCAGAAATAATTGCTTTAAGAAATGAACAGCTATGGTGATGGCAGCCTTTCTTGCAAAGTGAAGCTGGCAAATCCTTGTGGAAACCCAATCTGCAGCTGGAAACAAAAGCACATGCTATCCAAGTTATTTGTCAAAGATTATTCAAGAGGTCTGTTAAATAAACAGTAGAAGAATCCAGTCTCGTAATATGACTAGGTCGTCTGGCTCAGGAGATAATCATTTCTGCTACCCGGTTTAAATCTAAATATATTGCCTCACTAGCCACTTGCACCTGAAGATTTAAAAACAAAACAAAAAAACCTTTGCCCCAAATCTGTGATTTGTAGTTAAATAAAAGATTGAGAAATTTCCACTTCCTTTAACTACAAATTAATTTTCAATAAGTCCATTCTAAACAACTGAAGCATACCTTTCCAAATATGTGTGTAGGACTTTTTTTTTCTTTTTTCGAGTTCCTTAAATGATTAGTAGATAGAGGTCCGAGTTTTTGATGCAGTGGAGAAAAAAATCCAGATAATACAAACTCTTCCTGATGTTTTGCAGTTCAGGATTCAAATGCTGGGTTCTTTAAGGAAATTCTTGAAGCACTTTGTGAAGTGAAAGAATTGTCACTTTCATGTGACTTCTGTTTTCAATTTTAGCCTGATGGTTAGGAATGGATTTTTAAAAGAGGCAGGAGGCAGCAAAAGGAGGTTTTTGCAATATTGTCTGCCATATATCAGGCTTAATCTAAATCTTACTGAAGTCAAGGGATAGGCTACTGTTAATTTGAGTAGCTTTGAACCGGACTGACAATGAGCAGTGCAACATGCCCGGTGGTATGAAAGATGAAGATTGATAACTTGTTAGGCTATTTAGTTTTCCCTTTAACAGTGCTGGAAAGATGCTGTTTCTAATAAGAAGCACTGAAAATTTAACAGTGACAAATTTCTAACTCTAATGTACAGTTTGCAGGCATCAACTACTAGATATTCCTAATGGAACTGTAGAGTACATAATTTTGTTACACTAGCAATTATTTGGTCTACCGTAGTGCTTCGTACTGAAAATGATTTGTATAGCATTATGCTAAGTATAGAGCCTGTAATTCTGCAAAGTATTTAACCAGTTTTAGCCTCACTACCATTATAAAAAACTACCTTTACACTACCTTTTTGAAATGTTACTGATTTTTCTTTCCAAAGAAGCAAACTGATTTAGTAGTGGCTTCCAGTACTCTATGCAGTGTGCTGTTTTCATTGCTCATTGTTTAGCAAACCTTATCTATGAATTTCCGCAGTGGACTCTGTGTTGAACAAACTCTCAACAAAATGTAAACTTGAAGGATCTCTTTTGCCAGGTCCACTTGAATTCCATTTTAATCACGTGGAATAAATCTCAAGGTTCCTGACGTCTGTGTGTGTCCATGCGTGTATTGTTTGTTTCTTCCTTCCCCTCCATTTAAAAGCAATTCTTGCACACACATGCGCACCCCCTCGCCATTCAAACTGAGCTCCCGTAGGCAGCGGGGCTCAGAGCCGAGCAGAGCGAAGCGCTATCAGTGCCTGTCTCGGGCCTCTCAGCCGCCTGCCACTGGAATGTGGAGGAGATGAGAGAAAACAGGCTGGAGATGAACCAGACGTGCACAATCAGTCCCGAAGCCTATAAATGGCTCTTTTCTTATTTGGCATACCAGGGTCTTCTGTATCCAAATCACCTGCAAGCCTCAAAATGGGTAGTTTTTATATTTTCATGGTGAAAGAAGGAGAAAGTAAATGGTTTCTTACAGCAAGTGAGTTTATGGAATAAGAAAATGATACCACCTCTCTTTTTAGAGAAATGAAAGTTGCTTAAATCCATTTCACTGGCAGTGTAAGAAAAAGTTACCATAAACATTTGCTTCATTTCTCCGTAAGTTTCCTGCCTTATTCTAAAAAAATATTACATGAATTTCAAATAGCTTTAACTACTATGCATTAATAGCCAAGGAAAACAAATTTAACTGTGTGTATGGCAACAGTAGATGGGTGGCTCAGTTATTCTGATCTGCATCTAATTTATCAATCGCTGCGTATCCTGGCTGTGTTGCAGGTTGCCTTTATGCGTTCTTTGGAGAAGGCAGGGCTGCTCTGAAAGCAGGAATGTGTTTCCACATGGCATTGCAACCTGAAAATACCGGTTCTTTCTTGTACCCCTGTTGCTTCTCTGTCCTCTTTCGGGCCACTGTAAGCTTTGCAGCACGTAGTTTGACGAAAGGAGTGCTGCTAATTACATAATTTGTTGGTATGAGTTGCAAGGTGATGTCTGGAATGAACCAAAGGGGGTGACGTTCCTGGGCATCATGAGCCATCCCGGACACGGTGCACAAAGGCGTCCAGCCAAGGCAATTGTGTTGACTAGGGTGCGTGTTTACTGTTTAACTGAGTGATGTCCCTTGGAGGAGGGAGCTGTTTGCACGTTCATGGCACTTTGAAGTAGGTCTCTACCACTAGTTGTGTGTTAGTTCCAACTTCGTCTTTAATTTCTGATGTAAACCCTTCTGCAGTGTGAGTATATGCAGTTATTTTAGGGAGCATGGCATCTACATGCCGAAGTTTCCCTCAACCTGTCATCTACAGCTTATTTTTCACGTGCCTTTGTATGCAGTATTACTGAAGCCATTTTTCTGGCTTCAGAGAATTAGCCATGATGTCCAGTATATAGCTTATAATTAACGTTAGTAGCTGAGGCAGAATCTTCTGTTCTTCAGTGTGACAACTGCTAAAATGTCAGCTATGAGTATTTTTTTGAGAACTAGGAAGACCTGACCCTATGCTCAGGCATAGAGACAGCTTTGCTGTTGTTTATGGCTGCTGAATGATCTAAAGGAAGTGACTGGAAGCCAGCAATATTTACTTTGTCGCTGCGTCCTACCTGTAAGTGTACATCACAAGCTGAGCTGAGTGGCAGAAAGTCGACTTACGGTTTATGCGTCTCTGACTCACTGTCACCAGCTGACCTACAAATGTGGAATTTGGGTTTTGTTTGTTTGGCCTGGAGGAGATTTTTAGTAATTAAAGTGGTTTCCCAGGACATTTTTTTCCAACTACATGATATTTTCTTGAAGATTGGCTTTAAATAATGTACTATATGGATGTTTCTGTTGTAGCTGTTCAAAACTGATGTTTTGCGTTACAAATTTTGAATTCAAATATCTACTTCTAAGTATCAGGTTACTTGTATACTTGTTCATTCCTTCAAGGTAACTATCTGAGATCCATTATTGTACAAGTTAATCCATATTTTTAGAATGAAGTACTTTGATGAGCACAGAGCTGTGAATTGTAAAAGATTTGGATTAGATTATTTTAATGGACTACTTGGTAATCCAAGATGGTCTTCGCTAATGAATAGATTTTTTTTTCTCCTCTAAGATTGCTTTATTGATAATTCAATTAAAATAATTTATTTTTCAGCATTGGTTGGACAACACAAAAAGCATTAAAAAACAAGTTAAAAGTAAGTATCCTTTCCATTTTCTGGGATCTGTTTTTTTGGATCTGTTAAATATTTAACATATAGGAGGCACAGAGAGTTGCAATTCATGTTGGAGGGGAAGGGGGGATAATTAAGTGACAAAAAACTAGCATGGTGCTGCTGATCATTTAAAAATCCCTTCCCTCTGTAGCTTGTATTACTTTAGTCTAATGTTCTTTAATTAAATGTGTTAGAGGCTTGTTAATCATAGTTTAAGTGGAGTCAAAGCAGCTGAAGATGCTTTGACATTACAGATGTTTATTCTGACTATAGGAAAACTTGTCTTGTAGCCTCCATCCTTCGCTGTCCTGCAGAATGCCCTCACCTATTTGTGTTCGCTCTGTCAAGTCATTACACGCTTCACAAGGGCTTACTGTGGCCGGCTAGTTTCAGTGATGCATGCTTGGGTAATCTCTGACACCAGCTGATTTTGTTTAGCAGCTTCCTTGCTGTCTGTTGTGGAAGCCCTTAGGGATTTGTGGTTCTTTATTAATAAAACAGAAGTTTCAGAAGCACTGTCGGAGAGAAAATCCCTCCTGTTTTATGCAAACATCAGACAGAGCGCTGCGTATTTTTAAAGCGCTGTTAATCCATCTTTTTGCTGAATTAACTCTTTGCTTTCTAGAAGAGAATATTCTTCCACAGTAGGGTTTAAATCCCCCTAAAATATGTCTAAAACTGTGTGGAATAAATTGGCCTAAGTTTTCAACAGTAGGTAATTTCCAGAACTCTGGAAAGGCCTTATATAGACCAACACAGTACCTAGGGATTTGGCTGAGCACAGAGCCAAGACCCACGGCTTTCTTGGTGATGAATAGAGTCCTTACATATAGGGATTAACCTAGATTTGTCTGTTCTTGGCAAGACAAATCAACTTAATGTGATATGACTGTTGGATTGACTTGTAACATAAAAAACTATTTTGTGCATATATTTAAATGTAATTTCACTCTAATGTTTCCCATGCATTTCCCTGTCACAAAGGAATTCTTGCCTTAATACCCTGTAGTAGGACAGAGCCAATTTCAGTCAATTTTTGTGATGTGATTCTGTGTAATAATAAATAATATGTCTCATCTGGTAGCCCTTACCACTATCGCGAATGCGTTCTACTTTGCAGTTGGCCCACCATACTGTCTGCATTTTCGTGTAAAGTTTTACTCATCAGAGCCCAACAATCTGCGGGAAGAGCTAACAAGGTAAGAGGGATTTTGTGAGAGGTGCACTCCCAAATAAGGTCAGAGAAATGTTTTTGTGATATTTAAACAGTTGTGTGGTGTTTAGTGAATTCATTAGAGCTGCTTATTTATGTTAGTTGGCTGTTTGTAAATGTATCTAATGTAGCTCTCATGAAATAAATGAGATCTAATATTAAGAGATCTATATATTTATTATATTTTTTAGGCACCATTTTTCATTAGACAACTCTGGTAACCGATCTGAGTAGTTCTTACACAATGGACAGAGGCTTTTACTGAACAGAACAGCCATCATCCCTCTTTCTTTACTCTTTACGTGTCGTGTATAATTTAAGCTGTATGCAGTCAGCCTCTCTCTTTAGTCAGGAAAGCGTTGTACTGTAATTTAGGGCTTCTCTTTGGCAAAAATAAATTCAGTTATGTTTCCTTACTTCTGCGATCTTTGCAAAGCATAAGCAGAGGGAAAATATTTTACCACCATGTTGAGGCATGAGTTGACGGTACTACATGTGTAGGGTGATGATATGTGAATAGTGGTTCCTCTTGAATAAAGCATCTCACAAATCTGTTTATAATTCTGTATTTCATGTTGGACTGAGACATATTTGGGGTGTTTTGAAAGAGAACACAACTTACCTGTAAGCAGTATCAATCTTTTGTAAAAGGCAATATTTCTTTGCATGGTTGTCACCACTGCTGATCGGAATCCAGTTTGGAGAGAAAATAAATTTGTTCTTTCTTGAAAGCTGTAAACACTTCATACCCTCAGCCATTCATAATAAAGAGCGTGAGGTGCATTGTTTGTTTAGGTTTATGTCTGTGTGGATCTTGGGTCTGCACCTTAGCCAAATCCCTAGGAGCTCTACCAGGAAGATTATAGTAGCATTACCCTTATAGCCATATGTACTCTGTGCTGCTTCCATGTGATGACCTGAAGTTATAATTGTTCTTCTTTAATTCTCTTTTGGTGAGCTGGACAGCAAGATGAAACCCAGAGAATGTTTTACCTCCTGATGCATGTTCTGAATAAACCTTTAACTGTCTTTAAAAAAAAAAAAAAAAAGAAAGAAAAAGAAAAAAAAATTTACATCTGTATCTACCGCTATGAAACATTTTCATCCAACTGAGTTCTGCCAATCAGACCTTGCTATACAGGTTTTAGCATGGCAGACTTGAAACCTGAGGGCTTTTAAGCCCTGTCTGTCTGCTTAGCTAATCCTCCAGAACTGAAAAATTGCAAGTCTTTGTTCTGTCTTGAGGCAATCTTACACCTTAAGGAAGCAGAAAGAAGGGGAGCTCTAGTACGGGTTATAGGGGTCACTAGGAGTGGTTTTCCTAGGGGTCCACATTTTCTTTGTGCAGCAGGACACCCACTTGGATCCTTTTGTCAGCTTCTACAGATGCAGTTTACTTGCCTTTTCTGTCAAATGTCCATCAGATGCTACCAGTCAGAGGTCATGTAACAGCTTAGGCACAGGAATTATGCTTGAATTGTTTGCAGGTGTTATGTGCCTAATAAGCACAGGCTGGTCACTCCCACTATATACGTGAAAGCTGTGCTAATTCTTTGAATATCCAGGGTCAGTACCAAACAAATTTATTCCCAGTCTAGAGGCCAGTATTCAAAAGGCCTTTGGATAATAAATGCTTTGACAAGTATTCATGGAATCCCTCCTAGCATTAGGATGAGGGAGAAAGAACAATTTGCATTTAGCAGTTTCACTCAGCATCAACCCTTCTTGTAACAATAATGCATACAAATTGCAAAATGAGGAGTATGAATGCAAAAGCCTAGCAGAGACATAAAAATATGATTTACTAGGATGCTAAAGTATACCCTGGGATCAAATGTATCATACTTTTTTCTGAAAAGCCCTTGAAGAAAGTCAGTTCTTCCTGGATATCACTGTTGCATGTGTTTGCTCAGCATCTAGTATATAGTCTTGCAGGTCAGTGACTGGTGACATGCAGAACCTGAGAGCAAGCTAGCAGAGCTCAGCTGCCAATGATTCAAAAGTAATGGCACCAGGCAGGTTAACGTCCAGTAAAGCAGCTATATTTGTACAACGTGCTAACATAGGGAATGGAGCCATGTCTTGGAATTGGAAAAACAGATTACACCACCATGAAGATGAAGTCACTGTCCCTTAACCAGTCTATATCAGACTACTAAATCGAGCTATAATTGGATCGTGAAGATGGCTTAGAGCACCAGGAACCTCTAGGCACTGATTTCCAGAATGCATCTGTTTGTTGAGTCAAAGGGGTACTAAACCGTTTCATAGCAGAGAAACCGATCAAGGACCATTAGTTGCCTTTTCAGTCCCTTCTCATTGTCATAATTGTTACTGGAATCAAGGATACTAACTCCTGTGGATACTTCCAGAACTTTGTTGTATTATCTGTTTTATGGCTATTTCCAAAAGTCAGATCGTCTCGACACAGACAGCATGTGCCTTTAGAGGATAGTCACATCCCATAACAGGTGGAGTGTGGTATTTAACTTGCAGCTTGATTTGAACTCTTACTGTCAAAACAGAAAAAATACCTAACCCCTAAAACCAAAATATGGTTTACCACTTAGATAATGAAATCCAAGGAGTTATGTATCGGAAGAAGGCTAACAGTTGTATAAGGCAAGAAAATCATAGGGTTCTGTGAAACTTTGTAGACTGTGTGGATTCTGTTAACCATCCTCCAGGTCAACTTTTCTAAGTTCTTGTTATTCAAGATTTGATTTCCAAGGGGCCTGTAGGAAGATCTGTATGCATTTTGCATCCATGCATGTGAGTATGAGGAGATATGAGGCACATGTCTTAATGACCATCCCTGTTGAAATAGAAGCATTGTCTTGGCTTTGTGTGTAAGGCTTCTGTTCATCTGTAGTGAAATTCACATTGGTTACCATTGTTGAAGTCAACCTTTTCAGCTGATGGGACTACTTTTATTGTTAAGGGAAAACTGAATACCATATGGGGCAAGAGAGATGCTCTTTGTGGGTATTAGATCAGGACTGGCCTTTCACACCAGAGGGACAAGTGCTTTTTATCCAATACTTGTCCACTTTCTAAGAGTAGTAAATAAGCAAGGCTGTAAGGGAAAGTTGGCTATGAAGAGTAAATGATCTGGTAAGGCTGCAGTCTACTTTTTTTTTTTTTTTTTTAATCACTTTGCAGTCAGTTTTCTGTGATAGATTTTAACTAAGCAATCCATATTATGAAATTTTATTTTTGAGAGACTGTAAATATTCATTCTCTTGTAAGATGCATCTGGCTATGAATAACGAAGAAAACACAAGTCTGTTCTGTGTGTGCCCAAGTGGGATCAGGAGGGAGCATGACAGAGACTTATTTAGGTCTTTAGGTCTTATTTAGGTTTATTTCTTTCATCTAGCACTGTAGTTCAAATTGTGGTAACTTACTGCTTTGAGTTCACTTCATTGAATATATGTTTAAGGTTTACTATCCCAATCGATAAAGCCTTGAAAGATCACTGTGCAGTTTCTTCAGTCTTGAAAACATCTATAAAGAAAAAAACTTTTTTTTTTTTTTTTGGGGGGGGGGGTCAGGCTGTGGCTTCCTTCTGTTTGCTGAGTGACACATTAGAAATATTAATCAATTTCTTTCTCATTTACTCCTACAGGTATTTATTTGTTCTGCAGCTAAAACTGGATATTCTTAGTGGAAAGTAAGTATTGTTCATAATAGCATTAAACACCCTTTTGGACAATTTGGACAATTACAGCTGTTATATTCGGATAACTAATACCTTTTGCCAAGTAATGTTGTTTTTTTCCCCTGGAGTGTTACTTCTGTATATGTGTAAAGCAACAGAGGATTGCTTAAAAAATGTACTTCTCTTGTTGATTGATAATGTGCTTATCTCTCGTTAATTTGCTTCAAATATACTATTGCTTTTGCACTTTCTCATCCCAGTCATTTGTACTTTCTCACTGTTAAGTATTTGAGTTTTGTCTGCTAAATAGCCACTGTCAGCTAAGGTTTTAACAAGGCATTTGTCCTATGGCAGGTTGGAATGTCCTTTTGACACAGCTGTCCAGTTGGCAGCTTATAACATGCAAGGTGAGTAGATACAAGTGTGAAAGGATGAAGTTTCATAAACAGCTTTGTGTAGACTCTCATTATCTCTTTTAGTCTGTCATTGCTGTATCCAGAAAAAGGTTTCTGTCCAGATGTTAGTGATCCAAAGTGAAACACAATTCCTCTTACCTATAGTTTTGTTGATAGTGTATGTTGAAAATTGCTTGATTTCTCAGGACAAAGAGCAAGAAGGTTCTGAATGTGAACAGCATTGCGCTACAACTTATTTTCTCAGATGCTTGAATACAAACTTCTCCACATTCACACAAGCTGTAGGATGTGTAGTCTTCTTGAATTGCTTTGAGGCAGGAACATGGCTTACCTTCTGTTTTCTTCATGCACTTTCTGCCATGTGTTTTCATCTTTGTACAAACCAAATAAAATTACTTTGATTCTGCACTCAAGTGAAAAGCCACGTGTCTAAAAACCACCCAATTTTTGACTTCAGCAAATTTTAGAAACATACTATGTCCCATATCATGCTTGTCTTTGAGCAAGTATGCTTGAATTGCATTTGTTGCCATTTCAGATCCTCCTGCAATCAAAAGAGGTGATGCACTATTTTTTTCTCAGCTGTACAGCATTACACTTGAGTCATCTGTGACTCTTATTAACGAGTTGTCTTTGACTTTCTATTCCAGTGTCAACAACTGTGGTTTTGAGCAGAGAAACTCGCAAAAAACGCGAGGAGAGACTCAAAGTTTTAGAAATGTCTGCTAGAGAAGGCTTTGGGGTCCTTTATGGATGGTGTAGCTATGTGGCCTCATTCTACCTGGTTTATTAGTGTACAAAAGAATCCCAAAGCCTTTACTGTAACGTTATCATATAGTCCTCTTTGATGGAAAGGTTTTTGGATATGTGCCATACGTTTGTGCCATGCAGATTCTGTATACGACATTCATCTTATAAACCTGTATGCTGTTGTACTTGATTTGCAGGAGTTAGATATCAAGATTAAGTCACTGAAATTCTTGCTTTTTCAGTTATTTTCCAAAGCACATTTTGCTCTTAAGACAGGAACAGTGTTACTGCTAGTGGCCTGATCTTGTGTAGGCATAGAGAGTTCGGATGAAGTTGTAAAGAAACCTGCCTTGTTTTTCCCACTCTTTTGTTTGGGGAAAAAAATACAGAATAGATTTTATGGTTAGAAATATTATCATTGTTAGAGTCTTAAGATACAAGCATTCAGTGGATCAGTTTTTGGAAAAGCAAATTGATCTAATCAGGCCATAAATACATTGCTTTTTGTGCTGTTTTTTTTCTTTCTTCTTTCTACAGTGAGGCCCTTACCAGGGTTTTAATCTTACTGTCTGACAGTTGTGTACTTTTTATTTAAATCAGCTGGATCCTAAGCTGGCTTTGACAGCATTCCTTTCAACAGAGGCAGGCGTGTTAGTGGGAGTAAATTATTATAGAACTACAGACTTCCTCTGTCAGCATTTAAAAAAAAAAAAGATAAAAAAATGGGAGCTGCTGAAAAGGCTTTTACTATGCTTGCCATGTTCAGAAATCCAGGAAACATGTTGTTTTGTACCTTCAGAATATGTTGTGTATTTGTTTGACTTTTGCAGATCTTTTCAAAGATCTTTATTTTTTCTCCTTCACAAGTGTATGCATTTTTTTCAGACAGAATTATTGGCCTCTGTTGGATACCCAGGTTCCACATTACGGAGTTATTCCTTATTTTTGGATATAAGCTGAACATCTAGAAGCCACTGGAAGACATTGGGTGGAGCAAATGCTTAATGTCTCTGAAGATCAGGACATTTTTATATAGGTTTCTAACTGGGTTTCAGCATTTTAGACATACATTGGTCTTTAAATGGTGGACTTGTTAGCATCTGTGGAGAAGGAGGTTGTGCTTTTGATGTGGCACACCCATTGGCTCGTATGTTCTAGTATGCTCTCTAAATAGCATCTCCTGTTGCCTCTGTAGGACACGCAACAGTAGATCACATGAGCCATTTGACTGACCCATTTGTTATGTCCTTAGATGAAAAGGAGCTAGAAAAATAACAGCTGCATGATTATCCCCTGACACAAAGTAATTTTAGTAGGACAAAAAGATTTCTAGCCATTAAAATGGAAATTGATTTATAGAATGGACAAATACTTCTATGAAAAATGTCAAAACTGTTTGCTTTTTTCAAATTTAATGTGTTTTTAATTAAAGGCACAATTGCATTCAATAACTTTTATCAACTGTTGTCTCAGTAGAGATTTCAGGGATAAAAATGTTTCAAAACTTTCTGAAAGAAAAATGGTGAGTTTCAAGGATGTTGATAATTTTCATTTACAAGAACCTTTTTAACTAATATATCAGCAGCACTTTGTAAAAATTAACGCAAAGGTTTTGTATGGACATGAAGACCATTCTTCCAGTGTCTGCAATTTCCTTGCCAAAAAAGGTGAAACTGCAAAGAGTGGGAGGACTGAAGGAAGAAGGGAAACAGCAAAATAAATTTAGTATTTTAAATCAACTAGCAAAGTGCACAAAAGTTCTTATTAATATCTTCTGTCTTTATTGGGAACATTGTTTGATATCACTCTGCCTTTTATAGCTGAACTTGGAGACTATGATCCTGCTGAACATGTCCCTGAACTGGTGTCTGAGTTCAGGTTTGTGCCCACTCAGACTGAAGAGATGGAGCTAGCCATTTTTGAGAAGTGGAAGGAATGCAGGTACTAGATCTCGCAATACACCCTAGCCAAGTGTTTGCACAGATTTTTCTGTAAAGAGAACATATTAAAAAGATACTGCTGAATCTTCTTCCATGGTCGTGTTCAAAAATGTAATTCTAATGTGGTTCCATCATATTTCGTAAGAGAACATAATGCGAAAATTGAAGTTTTCCAGAGGTCCGAGTAAAATGATGGCGTTGCATAATCTTGAAATGCAGTAGTTTTTGAAGCAGTGGTTTTTGGATTACGATTTACAAAAGTGACCTTGAAGTCTGTGAAAGAGAAAACAAGAGTCAGCAGTGTTTAAGTTTTTCACAAACTCTCAGGCATTTCTTTTTCCACTTTCTTCATATGCCAGCTTTTCATTTCTGTGCTTTTCCAGGCATCTATTTAACTGCAAAAAAATTTATTTCAGGGGGCAAACACCAGCACAGGCTGAAACTAACTACTTAAACAAAGCTAAATGGCTGGAAATGTATGGTGTAGACATGCACATAGTCAAGGTATGTTTAACCATAGCTTGGTGGCCTTTGAAAATGATAATGTTAGCTTTGTCCAGCATTTCAACATTTGATTTGCTTTGAAGAAAAAAAATAGGGAGACTGTACTCATCTAAACTGTGTAACAAGTGATCTGGCTTTGCATCAACATTCCACCTGGCAGCAAATGTTTCTGGAAGGTGTAACTTTAGTCCAAACATCTGTTCTGTATTAAATACGTGATTGGTGTGGCAATATGTATGACAGTTTGTATTTAGACTGAAAAGCTATGTGAAAATCTTAGTAATTAAATTAAAATTGGCTGGACTCCACTCAGTTACTAGCTGAAAAACTACAGGGAAAAATAGATCTTCTGTGAAGAAAGGAGTGCAGAGGGGGTACTTACTACATAGACAAATCAAGAAACTTTCTTTAATTTGGCACTATATTTAGTCTTGCTGAAGGCCTGCAAGCTAGAAAAATACATTGCACAAAATCATTGAATGCAGAAATGCGTATGAGAGTTTTGTTGCACTAAATAAGCAGATAGGTCTTTAATTGTAACACTGGAAGAATAAGCTACATTAATCACTAGAATAATTTGGATAGAGGGTCGGACATGGAAACGAACATAATATTTCTTTTGTGACAATTAGGCAAGAGATGGCAATGATTACAGCCTTGGACTAACCCCTACAGGAGTTCTTGTCTTTGAAGGAGACACCAAGATTGGTTTATTTTTCTGGTAAGCTTTCCGATTAAAATAAACTTTTACTCTTTTGTTAATTTTCCGCTATTCAAAAATATCTATGTTTAGAATGTGAGACCACTGTGAATACTAGTTACCGGCAAAAATATTCTGTAGCTTGTGAGTGTTTTCGCAGTGTCCAAAATATAATCTTTCTTTTTTAACATTCTTGATTGATATGTTAATAGGGTTTATGTGTGTGTAACATGCTAGTGGTAAGTGAAAGACTGAATAACCTTGAGGTGTTTTTAATTTTTTTGTTTTGGGTTTTCTGTTGAATTTTGTAGTAGGTGCTTTGGAAATCAAGTATACACCCAACCAGTAAAATTAAGCATTTTCATGCATTCAGGGGAAGTGGTACACCTTGCTTTCTAAAGAGAGGCAAAAGCAATAAGAGTAGTGCAGTCTTTTCATAATCTTATGTATTATTAAGTGCAGTGACCTGTAATTTCTATCCAGTCTTTAAAAACTGTATTCACAGAATAAGTAGGTAGATGATAAAAGAAATTTCATCATACAAAGACTTAATTTGGCTTAGTCCAGTCTAATTTTATAAACTGCTCAGAAAAAACATTCACTTGGTGGCAGAAATATCATGTGTGTGTCCTGTGAATTCAAGAATACAGGAGTCCCTCCATCATCAATTCTGTTTTTATTTATTTATTTATTTTGGGGAATAATTTCATTTTTTTTATGTCACGTCCGTGTTGTTCATTTTGGAAACTGTGTGTGTGTCTCTGGGATCTGGGTTTTTTGGAAACTGCTGTTCATTTGTGATGAACTGTAGAGGATTTACCCTTCTTTAATAAAACAGAACTTGTTTCAACCTGTCTTTATGTCTTTCTGAGCTCAGCACACAGCGTTCTGTGCATGTGGAAGAGTAGGCAAGCATGGATATTTTGGAGGAATTTACAATTTCAGTTCGAGTAATTACTGTTTAAGTTTTGATAGGTTCATCTGTTTTAAAGTTGCTGACTTCTTGTACATCTTTTACGTTTCTAATGAAGAAGTCTTAAATGCTGAGGTAAAACATTAGTATATCCAGTCTAGTCAGGCCTGTATTGCATGAACTTAAGAAAACAAAAAAACAAACAAAAAATTATTTAATAGAGGCTCTTGGACAAGCATGTCTAACATACCTCTCAGTGAGTTACTAAGAGTTAGATATATCTTGCTTACTCTGTTCATCTTGCAGGCCAAAGATAACAAGGCTTGACTTCAAGAAGAACAAACTCACTTTAGTTGTTGTTGAAGATGACGAACAGGTAGATAACTATCTGCTTAGTCACATCTCAGTCTTGATTGTATGGCATTAATTTACTTACTCCTGATCTGTATTTTTTTTTATATTTATATTTTGAGAAACAACATGGCTGCCTTGAAAGATTTTTAATTGTGGCTTTTGGGGGAAAATGAAAGGACTTATGAAATAAATTGGTTCAATGACTTTTTCTCACCTTTTTTAAAACGGAGAATGCCGTGTTAAATTAATGTGGGCCAAATAATTTTGAAAGCCCATACTTGTTTTGATGTGTTGTGCGAGGAGAAAAAAAGGCTAGGTAGCATAAGTCCCAAGCAGTGGAATGAATTATTTAAACAGATGCCAGAATTGTTCCCAGGGAAAGAAATTGCTCTCACCTGAGATTATAAAAATGTGAGTATTGGTAACTTAAGTAGATTGATCTGATTTGGAAGTGAGACCAAGAAGCTAGCCTCAGTGAGAAATACCTTTCTATTATAATAATGTGTTTAATTTGTAGTTACTCAGAGGCTTGGCTTGTTAAGTTTATGGTCTATAGCCCTCTTCAACTTTAAACACTGCAGCAGTTGTTCATTAAAGCTTCTGAAAAAGTTGATTTTTTTTTTCCCTGCCTAAAATATTTTTCTTTTAACATATGTTTCAGCATTCATAAAACCATAGTTTATTTGGCTTACATTTAATTGTAACTTTGACTTGTTCAAGCCCCTTATAAATCTGCAGTGTGTTTTGTGTGCTTTAAGGGAAAGGAGCAGGAGCACACTTTTGTTTTTAGGCTGGATCATCCCAAAGCCTGCAAACACTTGTGGAAATGTGCAGTGGAACATCATGCCTTCTTCCGGCTGCGAGGTCCTGTCCAAAAAAGCTCAAGTCGATCTGGCTTCATTCGGTTAGGATCCCGGTTCCGATACAGGTCAGTGTCATCTGTCATTTAGCATATCTCCTCTGTCATTTCTGGAGTGGAAACAGGAAAGAAATTGATATTCATTTACCCAGGGTATATAGAGGATGAAACATGCAAACTCATGGAATTATGTTATATAAAATTAGCCTTTTTTAATATATGGGTATGGTTTCTTCCCTGTATTTTCTGATTTACTTTTAGATGATTCTGGTCTGTGCAGAAAATTACACAAGAACAGTTTCTCGAGGTTTGTGTTCCTTATGTAGCATATATAGTACCTTTTGTTCTATAGACCACTTGACCTTGAAAGTCTGCTCCTTTTTTAATGAACCACAGAGCACGGATGATTATTTTGCACAGCTGAGGACAGAGCTAGGCTTTTGACTAAGTAAGTTGTTCCTAACCATTATTGGCATGATGGTAGTGTTTCAGAAGCCTCAGATAAGGCCCCTATTCCATGTCAGGCACTGCATGTATGTGTAACTGACTTCAAGTGGCCCGTTGTCCCAGACTAGTCTGCAAGATGCTCTCAGATGCTCCACCAGAGTCGGTGAGTACGTACAGGGGGGTGACCCCATGCAGGATGCATACACATAGCCATCCCCCCCTCCATTTCCAGCAACATGGACCATTACCATTTCGTCTGCTTTAGAAAGGACCAGTGTTACCAAAAAATGAGGTGAACATGAGGCTGCTACTGGGTCTTTCGAGGCTCCACACAAAAGATTTGCCATACCTTTAGAAATGTCATTTGTTGGTCAGGCCAAGTAGGCCACTTGTGAACCATTATCCAGCTCATCAGATGAGTTTAAGGAGCTTGAAGGAAGAGCGGAAGTGAGGAGGAAAGAAGAGTGTCAGAAAGAAGGAAGGAGTGGGAGAAGGATGGAAACACTTCATGTTTCCTGTCACCAAAAGACTTGCTGCTGCTTTGATGAAATACCTTTCCACCCTTCTCTTGGGTTGGAACTGATGCTTTTGGGTAGGAACTATCATTGCTACCTGATGTCCCCATTTGGGTCAGTTGAGGTGACCTTAACACTTAGCTTTTGTTGTTCTTATCCTTAAAAATACATGAAATACTCTGGTACTTAAGAGGACTTTGTCTTCCTAAAGAGTTCCATAAACCTTCAGGCCTATTGTGTAGGGGGGTTAGCTTGCTGCAGGGGTCAAGGTTAGTTCCTTTCATTTTAGGATTTGTTCTGGTTTCAGTCTTCTGCAGATGTCCAAGCTGTTAGCGTTTGTGTTGACTTATATATATTCCATCTGGTTAGAGACAGATTACTGCGAGTCCAGAGATTGTAATAAATGGAGCTTTACAGCATTATCTTTAAAATGTATGAAGAAGACTCACTTCATTAGTTTAGGAGAATAGCATGCGTTAGGTCAACAGAACAGGTTACACATAATCAATAGCCATCTGAGCTGGCTGTATGCTGCCTTATCAGAGCAAGCCAGTGACTGTTCCCCACGGTTTTTTTGGACTACCTTTTGAGACCTTCAGCAAAGGGACTAGTTGGTGTGGTCAGTCTTCAGGATATGCTTGATGCATACTCTGCTGCTAAAAATTATTAGTTAGATGTAATTAGTGATCAGCGTGGTTACATCTGCTATATGAAAAAAAATGAAAAAAAGCCTTTTCTTACAAAATCTTGAGAGAAAGGTATCCTGATAAAAAGGAATCCTGGAGGGAGGGGAAAAAAGTATTTCTTGGAAATGAGAGACTCTAGATGCCAGTGTTTAGCCCTGCTCTAATTTTTAGCTTTTCTCCATGACCTTTGACAAGATACCTCAAGCTTCAACTTTCCTCTAGAATTATCAGCCTCTCCCAAGCTGCATGCATGGTGAGCACAGTAATATGCAAGGGGCATATGTGCTTTTTGAGTAATTTAATGTTTAAGGAGTCATTGTGTCAGCTTTTTCTTTTGGGAGAAATGGGTTGAAGGTTAGGGTGTTTGTAAGACTTCCGTTTTATGTGAAAGGCGTTCTGAAGTTTTAACTTTTTTTTTTTTAATAGGACTGAGTTCAGATTATGAAGCCATGGATTCAAAACAGTTAGAAACATGACTTTTTTGCAGGCAGTGTCTGTATTCTGTCATTAAAAAGTGATTTATTCTGCTGTTTTGTACTTTTATTTGTCTTATTAGTGGGAAAACGGAATATCAAACCACCAAGACTAACAAAGCCAGAAGATCGGCATCCTTTGAAAGGAGGCCCAGCAAGAGATACTCAAGACGAACACTACAAATGAAAGGTAAACTCCTGACTTTCCATCGTGCAAAGTACAATCCAGAATGAGAATGAAGTAATCATGTTCTTTACAGGTTCTGTAGACGTTTGTCCTCCTCTTGAATTTTGAAAATAAGTTTTCCTTTGATGTAGGAGGTAACACATATTTATCAGAAAAAGTTCGTGTCCACAGCATGTCATTCTAGCTTGCCTAACAGCTAAAACACCTATATGTATTGCAAAATGTATATATCTGTAAAGGTAGAAAACATGAATCCAAGAAAGAGTGATTTAATAATGATAATATTTGAAATTTCTGAATCAGGTTTGAAATTCCTGTTGTTGAGATTCTCCCACTCTTCTTAGATGTTACATTCAGTCTGTTGTCACACCCTGACAGCATGTGATACTTGCTTTGTCTCTTGTTCCCACTCATCCCTAGGTCAAGAGTGGCCTCCATGCATGCTTTTAGATCCTTTCTTAAATCCCACTGTTTTGTTTGCTCTTCAGAAATTTTTTTTTTATTCTTCCAGTTTAGAGGGTTTTTCTGCATCATACATGGGAAGTCTGTTTGTAACTGTTGTCCTTTTAGTTGTCTGCTTTTAGGCAGTTCTCACCTATTTTTATTAATAATATACTTTCTATTTTATACCTAATCAAAATTAAATTTTAATTAATACTTCCCTGAATATTTTTGCAGCACATGTTGCTAAACTTGAAGAAACCAGGTAAGATGCATTCTAATATTTAACTTCCTTTCTTGATGTTTGTCATCTATACTTGCGCATGTATCTGTGGGAGGTTGTAAGATTAGCTAAATGTAGAAGAGCGGTAACCTCTAAAACTGTGGGTTTGGTGTGTTGTTTGCTTGCTTGCTTGCTTTAAATAGCTCTTACTGTTCAGAGCAAAGCTGCTGTGTCGCTGTTACATGGAAGATATTGCCAAACGTACTTACTGTCAGGCAAAGATGTTTATGAATGCTGGAGTAGTGGGTTTATGACTAGCTCCAATTTTTGCTGATTATGAGCTCTTATAGCATAAAGTACTATATGCTGCTAAGTAAAGAGTTCAGATAAAGCGTACAGGATCTCTTCTTGCCAGGATCTGCCTACTCTGGTTACGTGATTGAAATATGTAATCAAGCAAAGCTCAGAGGTCGAGAAAATACTACAAAACAAATATTTCAAATATTTTGCTGCTTTTCTATTTTTTGTACTTTACTTGCATTTATCTTTAATTATTTATTTTTATAAACTTGTATTGAATTGTTCATTACCAACATTATGAGAGGGAGGCTTTTTGGTTCTGTATTTATATACCTAGAGTCTGTGTACTTACTTTTGCAATGTAAAATGCTCCTTTGAAACTGAATCACAGAGTTTTCGTGCTGTTCCTTGAGGGAAGACAGAAAAACAGGCTAGAAAGAATAACCTGGTAGCAAAGGAGCAAACAGTCACTCAGTTCCACTTTCTGTCCTTTGCCCTAACTTGAGAACATTGCAATGATTAATGGCAACCAATTATGAAAGAAAAGTAGATCTTCATACATGTTAAGCATCATGAAAATCAGTACCGCGTAAGGAGTGTCAAAATAACATTTCAAAACAACTGGTTGAGTTCAGCCACACATCTTCTGCAGCAGCAGGGCTGATCCTTGCATGAGAGGGGGAATGAGGGAGAATGCTGCAACACTGAAGTGGAGGTCTCTTCATCTTTGTGACCTTATGGGCAAGTCTCTACTGTACTAGCTGTTCTTTTTATAAAATGGAAAAGTTCTCTTCAATACTGGGTGTCCTTGAAGGTCCTCTACATGCAGATTGTGATTGTGTGTCTGATTAATTAGTGCTCTCTTCATGCTGTGTTGTCATGCCCTTCTCTGAGTATCATGCTGCTTAGGTCATTCTGGGAGTGGCAAGAGAAACTTCATATGCAGTTTCTCCCTCTGATAAGAAGACGTTCTTCTGATGGTGTATCGAGGTGTGGCATTGTTATGTTAGTCTCCAGAGCAATCAGTGCCATTTCTGAAACTCTACACTCAAGTATTGCTAATTGAAATGCATCATGAAAGATGTATGTTGATCCATTCTTTTGTATTAACTCAGCACTGAGGAATGTGCTACCCGGAAGGCATTCCTTAGTACTTCTGTTAGAGGTGCAATATTCTGCAGCCTCCACACTCTGTCGACATAGAAGGTGTGAAGTTGTAAAAAAAACAAGGAACATATTGTTTGGTTTCGATATTATGGTATTGAAGTAAAATAATTCTGAAGAATCATTAAAGTAGATACAGAAATCTACTGGAATTGTCAGCTTGCCAAATTGGGTAGCAATTAGCCAGGCCATAAGTGAAAAGGGTAATTAGTCATATGAGGTTGGAACTATTTAAAAAAAATCAGAAGTCTGAAAAGAGTTGGGTTAGAATATTCTCTTGAATATCTAGCTTTGTATAAGATTTATAATGCATGCTATTGTGCAGGATGTTAATACTTCTAAGTCTCTCAACCGGAAAATGTGAAATGTGTTTCAGGTAGAACCAAAAGTCAGCAGGCATAAGGATGTGTTTATAAAAAAAAAAAAAAAAAAATTTAATGCTCTGTGGAGCTGGCTCATAATTTTTGAATGACTGCTTTTAAGACTGAAGCAATTCACTCTGTTAGAGTGTATATGCAGAGGAAACTCATGAATTTTTCTGATAAACTTTGTGAAACTTCAGATCATAGGAGTCCTGATTATGCAAGCAAACATATCTGCACCACATAAGTGAGGTTTTGAAAATGTCGCATTGTGTTGGATATTTAGCATGCAACTAAAACCATGGTGTTTTTGCTTTTGATGTGCCCCACTTTATTGTTGAATCGGGAAGGCTTTCTAAATGTAACTGGTTTAGGAGAGGAAGAGGGAAAGTCAGGATTTATAGCCAAGCTTCACTCTGAACAAATCAAAAACTTACTTGGTAGCCTCAGTTACCTAGAATGAGGCAGGTGACCTAAAGCACAAGTTCTTTATTTTTGTTTTGGAAACAGTAAAATACTTGCGAAAGATCTTTGCTAGACTTTGTGTTTCTTTTTGAAAATACATGCAGTTCTGCCAGCCTGCAGAAATAATTTGTTGTTCTTTAAAAGATTCTAATTTAAATTCTTTTTGTCTTTCAGTATTCCAAACAATGCTGTTACTAACCAAAATAATGGATCACAACAAGTAAGGCCTATCTTACTAATTCATTTTAAAGGCAGTTTTCATGTGTTTCAACAGATTTGGGTATTTCATTGCTTTTTCTAAAATCCAGTGACTGACTGTATTAAAAGTTATACAATTAACTAGTAAATTGTATGCCAAAAAATTGGCTGCTAATTTATAGGCATGATAATTGGTTAACTTAGCTGGAGTAAGGAAAATACCTCATGGCCCAATACTACAACAAATTATACTATTTATATGTATTTTTGTATGAGAGTTGTTAGTATCTGAAGCACATTAATTCTATATGCCAAATTACATTTGAAAAAAAGGGGAGCATACTCCATCAGCAGCTATGCTGATTTCTTGTTACAGCATTTTTTTCTAGTATTCTGAAAGAGGGAAATGTATCTGCAAGTTAGAATATATTGTTAGCAAAATTGAAGATTTTTTTGAGTTTGAGAACGAAATCTTAGACACTTGTCCCCATAGTACTTGTGCACAGAAGGCCTTATTTCACTGAAAACAGACCTTAGTGTAAGGTAACACTCTTTCTTCATGAGTAACAGAATAATTGTACTTGGAGTTTGGGAAGACCGTGACTCCCTTTCTGGAGTATTTCAGATGCAAAGTGCAACAGAACAGGTCACAGATTGGCAAAGAAGAGAATCAAATTTATTTTAACATTAAGCAGTCACCCTCACCTGGAAGCACACAGGTAGATTGCTGCTCTGCACATTCTCCTGCCTTTTATGCAAAATGAGTTGCTTTTTACAAGAGCAGTTATGTTTCAAATGGCAGTCTGAAGGCTAGAATTCTAACCTGAAAGTTTCAGTTGCTATTATGAAGTTACCTGTAGAAGGAAAGAATTACTGCATGGATCAAAAAAGGATACAACAGGCCACAGCTTTTTACTATAATCTTTGAGCAGCCCTCGATTCATTATGGATCGTGGTATGGTGTGCAGTACTGGAGAAGATTGAGCCTAGGCATCTAGTACTGTGGAAGTGATGAAAGAAAGCAGCCTTGTTTTGGCTTTGTGCTCAAGAAAAGTGATGATATGTTTTGTTATATGTAACACGTCATTCTTTCATTAAAGTGTGTAACAACTTAATTGTTTCTGTTCTGTCTCCAAAGAGTTGGACTGCAAAGCCAAACTTACCTGTCCTAACAGCAGTTCCTTCTGCCCCAGTCTTAGTGGAAATAGAAAATCTCCCAAGGAGCCCTGGAGCCAGCCAGCAAGACAAGAAGTGGTATGTTCTGCTTTGTTGTTAAATAAATTTTGCTTGCTTATGCATAATCTAAGTGACTGTTTCTTTATCTGCGCTTAAATAAACTGCCTACTTGTATCTTTAACATAAGTTGACAGCCAAGTTAGTGATGATGCAGCTGAATCGTTGCTATGAATGTAGTCTGGGGAGGTGAAGACAACATGCGTAGCCACTGCCAACCAGAAAAAAAGATTTCTTCAGGGACTGCCAATGGTTAAACCAGTAACAGCATTTTTAAGTCTTGGAAGGAGCTGGGACTATCTGTTTTGCCACAGTATTTCTTGTAACCCTTTGCTTGGTATCACGGGGGTCTAAGGACTTCTCTCGATCCTTAACAAAACACAGAACTAGTGTCCTTCTGAATCTCTTTGAAAAACCTTTTGAAATGGGGTAAACTAATTTTTTCATAATCTGGAGGAGGATGGGAGCTTGAGGAAAATGATACAAGCTGAAGATAAGAGCTTTGATTTTGTGTAAATAGGGTATTCGTTTTATGGATTGGATGCATCTCAAATCTAGGCTGATTGGTTTGAAGATAAATGTGCATATCAGGTATTGATCTTTGAGTAATTTTATATTGCAAAGGTATTTCAAATCAAAGCTGACATTTCAACCTAGTATTTCTGCACACTTCATCTGACCTTTTTTTAGCTTATTGTGCATTCGGAGTGGATATGGCTAATCCTAGAGGGGTAATTCTGATTTCTATGAGAGTTTGAAGAGCAACAGTGCTGGAATGGTGTGGTCTAAAGCTCTTATCCTAAGCAGTTTCAGCCCTCAAGAGAAAAAGGTTCTTCTCCCTTTGTCTGCAATATCAACCTATTTTGCTACAATATCTCTTAAATATAGATAGTATCTATTTCTTAGAGTACAATGACAAATGTATTTTTTTTAAATCTTATCGATTAAAGACTTTTAATACAATGGATCTTGGATTATAAGAGGGAGGATAATTCTGCTTTGTCTGTTGCGTTATGTTGCAGTTTCAGTCAAAATGAATGATCAATGCTGTTTTTCTTTCTTTTGCCCTTGATTTGTTTAGTATCTGAAATCTGTGCTTGTCTATGGTGAGATCCTGTTGATCCCTCGATTCCTTCCACGGTGGTGGGTGAAAGGTGGTGGTTTCTTTATTCTTCAGCATTTTCAAAATGGTTTTATTTTTATTCTCTTGGTCTAACCACAAGATGCGTGCTAGGAATTGGTATTTCCTGTGGGGGGAATGTTTGACTCTTGCTCCAAACAGCTCTTCTTGGGTATCAGATTCATGCTGGCATTCATGCTGGTATTTGCAAGGCTTCTGTTGTGCATTGAAATCCTGCTGCTTTCGTTCAGAAACAGAGAGGACTTTATAGCCAATCTGTTTCAGTTTTGATCTTGGTGTGCCTGTTTTAGGATTAAGAGCCTGAGCCTGTCTTTCTTAACAGGCATTGTCAAGGAATCTAAGCTTACATGCCAGCTGCTGCAGTATGTAGCCTTTCCATAGGAGAATGAATGGGAAAATAAAATATACCTGTATGTAACCCAAAACAGTAAGCAAAAAAGAAAACATCCTTCCTGGCAATTAATGCATTCTAATCAAGCAAGTAATGCTTGTACTGCTTATGTTTTATGTTTCTTAGAGACATATCATTATTATTGAAGGAAACTGCCTTCTGGCAAAATGGCTTTAATGTGTTTACTGGAAACCGTACTGCCTATAGTAAAGGACAAGTCCAGCTGTAGGAAGAAGGCAACGGTTTGGAGCTGAGTCAGCAGTTGTGCTGCATTGTGGTTTTGTAGGTGGGAAGTGGGGTTCAGTTAATGCAATTGCCCGAACATATGTATTTGTTGCGGGGGCTGTGACTTGGCTATTGCGCCTTCGGGTCTTGGTGTCTTGATGCTGCTAACAAGGTCTTTTCTCAACTGGCCCTGTCTTTAATTGGCCTGTTTCTGCATGAATTATTTTTGCTTCCTGTCAGAAAAATAGTCTTCTTTTAGAGAGAGAGTTTGCCAGGGATTTTTGAGAACAACGAAATCTTTCAGGTTGGGGATTTTGTTGACAGTTAGATTTGAAGGGGTTTAGAAGTAAGGTTCTGACCCCGTGAGCGTCTGTATTTTTCTTGGCAGATGCCTTTATTGGCTGCATTGCAACTAGAGCCCTTCCTAATGTCAATGTTTCCTTTAATTTAAAATGTTAATGCTGCAGCTGCCAACAACAATTGTGCCAGATTGTAGGAAGTAATTTGCCAGATAGGAAGGATTTTAGTGTTTTTGTTTTTTCTTTGCTCCATTCCTATAAAGTTGTCAGAATAGGAAAAGTGCATATGTCCTTCTTGGCTATCCAGATGGTCTGGAATGTTAGCTGCAAGGCTGGAAAGCCTAAAACATAATTGGTATCTTTCTAACTTTGGCCTTTTCTGAAAAGCTGAAACAAAAGATTAATAATTGTATTTCCTTATCCTGGAATATGTAGGGGGTCTTTTTGCTTGCTTCAGGATTCATGGGTCATTTCCTTAGAATATGTCTCATAAGGAAAAAAAAATTCTTAATTTACCTATGGGTGAGCTTTATAGAAATCCTGTCTCTTTTCTAAAGGAGGACTATCCTTGAACATTAATCATTTACCACGGTTGTGAATCCTGCATGCTCTTCTGCTTCCCTGCCTTGATACATGCGATCTTCCAACTAATGCACTGGCTGCTCAGCTGTTCTGATAGGGCTAGAAATGTAAAACTGGTCTTGTTGGAACATGAGAAGATGAAATTTGAACTTTGAGGCTGTGCTGGACTCCCTCTACATGAACAACAAGAGAGGTTCACTTTGTTGTTTAGATTTGGGTCATTAATTAGAGAATTTTATATTAAACTAAAGGAAGACTTTTTTTTTTTACTTTTTTTTTTTTTAAGAATTTATTTGCTTGAGTAGCTTATGAGGGAGCACTTTTTTTCCATGCACTTTTTTTGATACCTGACTGCAACTTGCATTAGCCTTTCTCAAAACATTACAGTGAAGGATCCTAATACAACAGAGACAACAGCTACCAGCTCTTTGTCCATTTCAGTTCATTTTACCTCCCAAAACTAAAATTTTTAAAGGTGGTCTAGAGCTGAACTATTTCAGTAAATTGCTTATCCCTGCTGTTTTGGAGGTGCTTGTGCCTAAAGCCTTACAGCTTTCTATGTAGTAATACCTGGCACTTGCATAAAAAATATTTTTCAGAATGGTGCTTTAAAGTAATTGGTGTTCGCTCCTGTTCCTCTTTCTTGGTTTTGGAGGACTTTATTCCACATGGTGCTTCTGTGGTTTTGAGTTTATAAATTTGAAATTTTAAATTTACGAAATGTTATGCCTGCAAGTGCAAAATTAGAAAGCAAGGTCTTAGCTTGTGTTATGATCTTTTCTAGGATAATCTGTCTCCAACTGTGTTTCTTATGCTAATCAGATATAGCTAAGATCAGCTTCTTCAACAGTATCTAGTCCATTACTGAAAAAAATTGAGGAAATGGCCTGTGTGTGCTGTACTGTTTGCTCCTTCACAGTAATGCTCCTTCCTCTGACGTTCTGTTTCCTTCTATTTGCATTATAATCTGCATTTTCCAGTGGCTCTGAAACTTGATGTTGCTTATAGAAGTTTGTTTCAATTGTATTGTTTAGATCTGCCACTTAAACCCTTTAAGCTTCCCGAATATAAAATGCACTGTGTACTTGAGAGGTTTGTTCCTCTACCGCATTGTTCATTTTCCCCATCTGTAAAACGAGCATTGCTCTTGCTCAGTTTTGTGAAGTACTTTGACGGATGAAGCATTTTGCACTTGTGCAAATGTAGATATTATATGCAAATAGTTTAACTTCTCATTTCTGACTTTTGCAAAAATGTACATGTTATCCAGCAACAAAAGGGTTTACTTGACACTGTCTTAAATGTGTACTCGCATGCCTCCTTCCTTCGGTATTTACCTTCTAGCAATGTTGTCCTTCCTTGTCTTTTCACATCAGTCTTCTTGCCTTCTGTTTTTCCACCCTTTCTCTCATCCATACCTAATTACTAATTGTGCCCCCTCCCACTCCCCAATAATCCAGGCCCTTTGATGCTGCCGACTGCCGTCAACGTGGTGGAAGTGCGTGGAGCGCGTGGGCCCCGCCGAGGACCCGCTCTGCAGATGGACAGTACACTGCTTTTGTTCATGAGCGCAATGTGAAGAATGCGGGAATTCATAGTGGTGCTGTTACCTATGTCCGTACCACCATGACCAACCTGTAAGACGTGGGCCTTTCTGGAGCTTGAGGCTGCTTTGTAGCAGAGGCCGCCAGAAAGTTACATTTTGAGCTGCCTTTCAGATAAGGACAACGGACTTGAAGCTAACTAGGGGAAAAAAACCACTTTTCCTATGAAGGCTCTGCATATGGTGCTGTTGGTATTCAGTCTTTAAAGAAAAAATAACCTGTGGACTGTAAGACACCAGTCAGTCTTACATTAGAAAGAGTATATATATCTTTTTAACTGCCTTAAGATTTTTCTTAACAATTGAAAGATTTTAGCTGGTTTTAATTCTGAAAGCCATGCAGGAAGTCACATTTATAACAAAATTACACGTGCCACCCCTGGATTTTAATATAGTTTCAAAATCTTAACTAAATAGAGGATGTAACTGCCCCTGCCCTTGTATCATGATTATTTAAAAATATTGAAGGTATAATGTTTGATTTGTAAACGAACTTTTTTAACAAGTCCTTTTCTGAAAAATCTTTTGGAAATGGATTAGAATAACTTTTTTAAAATAAAATTATCAGAATTCCTGAAAAGGCAAAGAGTAATATTTTGGGGAGACGGGGGCCCTTCTAGGGAATGTCTTAATTGCTTTCTAGAAATTTTTCTTTCATTTTTGCTGCTATGCTTCAGTTGAAATGAAGCGGAACGTACCTCCTGACAACCACGAGTCCTGCCGTGTGAATCATGAGGTTAATTGTTAAGTCAAAGGTTAAGGCTCCAGCTTTGTGACTCATCACTGTTCTTGGGAGCCTTTACAACATGGAGAACTACCTTTAAATTTGAGCACTCTGTGTTTTCCTATGTTTTCTGAAGTTAGCTGCTGTTAAATTGCAATAATCTTTTCATCTATAAATGAAGAAAGAGGAAGAGTTGTGTTGAAGGGCTTTAAAATTTGCCCATAGTTGGCTTGTAGAATAAAGAAGGTCTTTGAATAGTTTTCAAAGTGCCTGTTGTTCACAGTGCCCACAAATAGAAAAACATCATGTTCAGATATCCATTCCTGAAGAACTAAGAAAATAAGTCTAATCCGGAACGTAAGTTCATTTTGTCTGAGGTATTTTGGCCTCCTTACCCTTACATCTGAGAGGGGGAAAGGAGATTGCTAATCAAATATGAGTCTCTATTTACAACTCTAATAGAAGATATGCAAGTTATGTATTAAAGATCTCTGGGGTCTGCAGAGATGATTAGAGCAGTCTGTTGTGCTGTTTTTAATTAGATCTAGCAAGGTGGATGTTGTAAACCTCTAGAGCAAAGCAAACCTATATGTATTTTTCTCCATTACTTAAAAAGGTGTATGGGGATATGCAGATGAAAGCAGGCACAGCATTTTAACTTTTAAATACGAAATAATTTTCTGTGCAGATGAGGGAAGAGATGCCATTAATTTGAGTGGAGGAATCGGTGATAGTTTTGCATTTAACATTTAAGAATGTGGTTGCGATAACAAGTCTTTGTTTTATTGCAGAGTTCATAATGGCTTTATGCTCTGTAAGTTCAGTTGTGCTTAATCTGAATGTGGTGATCAGACCACTGTAGGCAGTGGCTGACTTAGGTATCAGAGAAGTTTTGTTGAAATGTAGACTTTAGCTATCACAGAACGAGAGAGCAGTTGAGGTTTGAAGTCACCTCTGGAGATCATCCAGTCCAACCTTCCAGCTCTCTCAGGCTCTCCTCGTATGTCACATGCTCCAGTCCTTTCTTCTTTTTGTCCGTTTGCTGGACTTGCTCCAGTAGGTCCATATCGCCCTTGTTCTGGGGAGCCCAGACCTGGACACAGCACTGCAGATGTGGCCTCGTGAGGGCTGAGTAGCCTAGTGACCTGCAGTGTGCAGAATGTCACAAATTGCCCTGGGATTAACTGCAACTTAATTATTAAAACTGTAGCTAGATTTTTCATGGTAGACTGATGTGTGACAGCAGAATTAGTTCAAACAGGGGAAGCAACCCTGGCTGCCTGAAATCCATCTGCCTTTGGAATTGATTTATTTTAGTATTGTGCATATTGCATGCCTTTGCCAGCTGGCTTTCAATCTTGCATACACCCTAAGGGTTCATTTTGTTCTTTGCTGGGTTTACTTTAGTGCAATTCCACAGGCTTCTGTGGAATTACTACCCAGTTTACACCACGGTGAGTGAGTGAGAGCTCTCAACAGCAGGCTGAGAAATTGTGCCAAACAAGCACACAGTGGTATCGACAGTATTTATCTGATTTTTTAAAAGAGCAGGTCACATGCTTTAAGAATAGCGTTGCTGAAATGCACAGATGTCTTTTTAAATGGCATGGTGGTGATAATCTTTGCTCAATATCCGTAAAGCTTCTGCAACCAGCACCTTTTCCTAAATGTGTTTCTCCTCCTTTCTGTTATTGTTGGCTTGCATATATTCTGCTAAATCAGTATTTGGAAATCCCGTGGAATAATAATAGAGCAGATATGACTGCCCTTACTGTTTCATTATATAAGACGACTCCATATTTTGTCACTGTCCAAATAAATGGGCGAAAGTAAAAATCTGAGAATATGTGACTCAGCCTGCTCAGTAGAAACCAGAATGCATGTGAACAATCTACATTTGTGGGACCACACCTCCCTAAGCTTCTTTCTTTTGCTTGCATTTCTTGAAAAGGAATACAAAGGTCTTTCTCCTGAATATTTTGCATCTTTGTAAGAAATTTCTGAAAAGGTGACCAACTTAGACTTCTGTTCTCACCTTTGGGTGCAACATTCCACCAAAATGAAGGAAGTGGACAAAGAATTTCATACTAGTGTATAAAAATTGTGCTGAAAAGGTATTTAACTTGCAGAGTCAGAGAAAGAAACTATTCTTGCCACTGCCAGCTTGAAAGAATGCATTAGCTTGTACAGTAGTACTCTGTGCTGTTTCAGATTAGATTACTTGCAAAAAGAGTTATCTCTTTTGCAGCCAACTCAGATAATCACTGTATTCTGCAGACTGTATTTCATGAACTAGTGAGAATGAAGTATTAATATTGTTTTGCTTTTTGTTTGGAAAATTCCCCCAAGTGATCATACCCTCTGTAATGGACAGCTTTCTCAGTCACAGTATACATCATATGCTGGATGATACATATGAATATATTTATCAGGGAAAAAGAAGAAATAATGCAGTAGCAAACTCCCTTAACTGTGGGTGTTCTTGCGTATATAACAATATCTCTGTGATTTATTACTGGGTTGGAAAGCTTTTCCAAGTATCAAAACCTTTTGATTATTCATTTATTCATAATTATTTGTCTGGCTTGAACTCCTGGTATCGTTTATCAGCTTTTCCCCTCAGAATATTTCTTAAAATATCCAGCAGAAGCTGATTCTGAAGACATCGAGCCTGGCACTTGTTACTTTGCAAAGTTCAAATATCCTTTTGTGTAGGTAAATTCGAACATGCTGAAAGCTAATGCCCATTTCATTCTTGACTACTGCATACTTATCGTTGTAGCAGCTCTGCTTTTCTTTGGATCCCTTTTTCTATCTCCCGTATGATTGACATGGCATCTTATCAGTTTTTTGTTAGAGAAGTCAAAAATTCTGTGCAGTGATGAAAATAATAATAATCTTGTACAGAGGAGAATGTCTTCTGAGACACTTTTCATATGAAGGTACAGAAAAGAGAGTCTGATATCTCCCTGTTAGTCCTCCACTGGTTCAAGAGGCACTTCAGTGAATTTACAAGCTTCAGTGAATTTACAAGCCTTTTTCCCAAGCTTTGGGACCTCATAGTTTTCATCAGACTCCTTCTGGGTCTTCATATACCAAAAACCTTGACTTAAGGTATTGTAACGTACTCTGTGCTTTTTACTTCTGTAGTTTGGCCGTTTGTGAAGCCTACTGCTGTCGCTCTGAGGAGGGTGAAGAGTCTGGGCGGCCTTGACCAATTTCATGGTCTTTGGGGAACTCGTCCTCTGTGCCTGCAAATTCCAGAGTCTCTGTAGTATGACTCCCCTTTTGTGATTGCCCCTCTAAGGGTGGCTGAGAAGGTATTTCGATGGGTCTGAAGGCAAAGTAGGGCTGATTCATATTTGAATCTTGGCTTATGAGGCTTTTCTCAGGTCTGCCCACCATTCAGTTGGTTTCCCTGAGGCCCCACTGTGACACAGGGATGAAGCCAGTTTGTGTCCTTGCTACCCTGGCCAGGCCTTCATCTCGTGGCAGAAAACGGCAGTAAGTTTTTCTACAAACTTCTGCCACCTTCATGTAAGTGGTAATCTACTTCTGAAGCAGCACCAGACATATTGAGTGTTCCTGTTGAATATGTCATCGCATTTCAAGACTGCCCATATCTCTGATGGGCAGGTTTCAGAATTGACTCTCTTGCCTGTCTAGTAAATACTGTTGCAGTTGTCACTGGGGAAAAGGGGATGGTGTAATTATAGCAATTTTCTAATGGAGATCAATTCCACTTCTCATCCATTTTCTCTCCAGTGTGCTACAGTGCTTCTTTCAACATGTCATGACCTCAGGACCTATATGCTCACTGTAGGCAAAATTTTAAAATTGTATACAAGTTGTCATACTAGACATTTGGGAGGCTATTTAGAGAAATCTGTCAGAGAATACAGAGAGAAGTGTTGGCGTTGTGGAGATTTGAAAGCACATTTCACTTCCATGCACGGGTAGCCTCTGAGAGTAAGATAAGGGAATTCAGTCTCACTTTCTTCCTTGTCTTAATTGGAAGAACATCTGTTCCCATTAATCAATTCTAAAAATTGAAATTCTCTGTATTCATCATTCCATCCTTGCAAGACTATTTGCTGCCTGCTATTTCCCATTAGTGGTGGACAGAGAGGCTACACAGTAGATGGAAAATTTTCATATTTTTTGCTTTGCTTGCAGCTTCTCTACTCATTCCACTGCTTAGAGAATCAAGCAAGTGATCACCATTTGCCTTAGAGCAAATAATGGTCTTAAGATGATAGTACATTGTTAGTATTGAAACAGTGATATCCTATAATCTGTTACAGAAGTATATATTTAACATTGGAAGAATTCTTCTGGGTGCTTGAGCTGAAGGGTTTTTTTTTCCTGGAGCCTCTAGTGACAACACGACACAGGACTGCTTCCAAATTCCAGGGGATGGAGGGAGGGGAAGGGGCATTAACCCCTTAGTGATGAACGAGAAGCTGGTCTACAGCTGGTAGGAGGTTTATCTATGCATAACGGTAAGTTCTGTTGCAGTCAGTATTTAATCATTTTCATAGTTGTGACATAATTTCAAAAGTGATAGATTTTCTTCTCAAACCAGTATTTTAACTAGATATAGCCTTATGCTCTGCATCTTTCTGCCTTCTGTTCTGTTTACCACTATTACTGAATGAAGTGCTGTACAAAAAAAAAAAAAAGCTTTTTGTAAACAGTATCAATTTCCCTTTCCCCCAACTTTTCTTTTTCTCAGGTAAAATGCTAAAATGTAGCTTAAGTTTACTAGAAAAGATTCAGATGCTTATTCCAAAAAGATGCATGTACCAGATTAAAATTTACCTGTTTCTTGAAAGAAGGAGAATCAACTTGTGTTATAAAAGTAAATAGAAATGATGTAAATCAGTGCATACTTGCCTTTGGAAGGAGTTTTGAGTATACGTGCTGGGTAGGATTTGCTTGTGATTGCTTGAAGGTTCACTCTCTTGCAATCCGATTGCTGTGTTGAAGTTTACACATCATGAAGAGATTTTCTCAGTGACTTTCTTCTATCTCTTCACTTTTTCTACCGCAACATGATGAAGAAACAGAAAATGTGGACCTGTTCTCTGTGATGAAGTCAGTTCTTAGAGACTCGAATAGCTCCTGTTTTTTTCACTCACCGGCAGCTAGTGTCTGTTAGTTACCAGAAACAGTTTTTACAGAATGTGTCTGGTTATCAGTAAATAGCTTGAAAAAGAGATTGTGCATGTTAAAGCTTTTTCCTTTATCACAAGAGTGGTAATATGATTCTTCCTCTATCTGCCCATCTTTCTGCCTTTGCAGCGTACCTCTTGTCGATTTACTAGACAGCGAGGAGTTGCCAGAAACTTGTGTTGATGATGCCATAGGCCATCCAGTAGCTGGCTTGACAACAGGAGTTTCAGAAGAGTCTGCTGGTTGCCCTCATCCTGGCACAAAGGAAACTGCTGTTGAAAGAGCAGACTCTGATCGTAAGAGAATTTACAGATTTTTTCCTATTATCATGACATACCTGGGGTCAAAGTTAACTGATTAGATAATTATGAGGCTGTTCCCTTACAAAAATCTGAAAAAGTTTGAGAGCGGTCACTTCGACAATGCGTATAAGGATGATTTTACCTCCTCGCACTGGAGCGCAGCTCCCTCTAGTACATGAAGTAGTGCATCTAGAAGTTCAGCTGAAGTCCTATACCAAAATGTTAATGAATCGTCTTTCAGGAGAGCCTATTTCACAAGCAGACTTCTCTCTGTGAGATTTCTACCCTTGCTATCCGTGTATCTACTAGACTGCCCTTACTTAACACCACCAAACAACAGGAACCACCTTGTAAAGGCTCTCTTTAGCAGATTCAGGTCACTTTGCTGTACCATGCATGATAATTATTTCATGCTCCCACTGGCTAATAGAATTCTGCCTTTTCTGATTTTACTGTATTACGGTATTTTGCCACAAATTATTCCAGAGCTGCGTAAGACATTTGCAGGATTTAAATTCATGATAGTTAGGACAACAGAGTTGGTCAGCTCTGGCCTGTTTCAGCTGGAAGCAGCTTATTTCCAAGGACAAAGGGTACAAAGGGAAATAGTCGCAGTCCTTGGCAAGATCTGAGTTTAGCCACAAATAAAGTACAGCCATCTGAGCAACTAACTCTTGCTGTTTGCTGGCTCATTATGAGGATGGCTGGATAAATGAACTTGCAGTAGTGCAGAATGATCTGGTAAGGTATATGGAACCTGTAGACATGAAAATTGCATTAAAGGTTGAACAAGTAGCTTTTTTTTTTTCCTGTGCTAGTCCATATCTTTAAAACCTGTGCCTTTAGGGTTTGGGAAGAATGCAAGTTACAAGTCAAATAACCTCTTGCTAATGAGTAGAGTTATTTCTTTTCTGTCTTTTTCAGCATTTGAAGACACGATCCTAAAGCTGAAACAGCTGGAGACAGAGCACAGCAGCCCTATACCCATTGCCCGTCCCAACGTAAACATAAATGTACAGGTACTTGGGTTTCATTCCTCCTTCTAGGGTCACAGAGATTTGTTCAGATAATTCTGAAAAAATTTCTGCTTAACCTGTTCCATTTGCAAGATTTTTAGAAATGTAAGTGATATTAGGGAAAAGTAAAGCAAATACAAGTACTTTGTTATATATAAACCTCTGCATGAGATTGGGGTTGGGGGGATTGGGGTGCACATGTGTGCATGAATACTGCAGCTTGGTGACATTTTCTAAAATCATTGGGAATAACAGGCTTGAACAGTTGAGATATTCCTCTTATTTTTTTTTTTCCGTAGGTTATATATATATAGTTCATCCTCTTTTTTCTGAGGTAGTGGGCTTCTGGTGTTTTTTTCTTTTTCCCTGCCCTGTCCCGTGTGGTAAGTCTTGTAGAACTTTTGTTTTGACTTTGTTAAGGTAAGGTTGCTGGCGATCAGTCCCTCCTATTAAGTAAGTCGTTTTTACCAGCTCCTTGAAACAGGTGTTAGTGGAGATTGTGTTTACATAGAGAGGAATGGTGTGGTTTGATGTAGTACACTCAAAAATCCGTTTGAGCAAGTCGGGCTGCGTTTCCCCAGGCAGCTGAGCCAATCTAACAGCTTCACTGCTCTGAAGAGGGGAGGACTCTCTTCCCCCTCGTTCCTCTTTGCTTTTCCTTCCCTGGCTTCCCTCTCTCCTCTGCTGCCTCCAGGAATCACTGCATGTTTCAGTGAACCAGTGTAATTACAGAATGACAGAAAACTATTTGTTTGGCCTCTTTTTTTGTTTTTTGTTAGTACTTTTTCTGGTTTTTGAAGTTGTGAGTTAAATAGGCTTATGGAGAGGCCAAGCTGAAAATAAGCAGTGCTAGTAGAAGGGAATGGAGGGACCAGGATCTTCCCTTATAGCGGCAGTGAACTTTTGGGGATTCACTGCAGAGAACTGCACCTGTAGAGGGTATGCTTTGCAGAAAAGCCAGGGCACGGGGCTATGGTTTATAAGATTTTAGCACAGTGGAAAGGTACTTAAAGTAGACGGATCACACTGATGTGTGATTTGTTTGGCTTCTCACCTTTTGTATGTGACAGCTTTTTGGTTTGGTTTGTTGGTGGTTTTTCAAAGAATTTGGTATTTATTTTTCCCTCCAGGTTCCACTGTAAATAAATCCGATTTAAAAAAGCAATTCAGTCCTCTTATGCTGTGCTAAAACTTTAGGTTGCTTATTACGTTTCGAATAAAAAGAGAGTGTAAAACAACTTGCAGCATTATCTCTGTATTTACTACTGTCCCTTGCAGCAACGCCTGAGGATTTATCTACCTTCTGGTGAAGTGGTGATTTTCTTGTTCCCTCAGCAGTAAAATGAGTCAGGTTGTGAGAGTGGTTTTTCATAGTGCATGTCTGGGCTAGGCCCATTCCTAGGCATTTGTTTCCCCTCTTATTCTGAGAAAGGGCTTTTGTTCTGGTGTGCTTGTTGCTACAGGCTGCTTTGCTCACGTCCCCTTTAAGGGCTGTTGTCCGGGATGGCTTGTGTACCTTTCTGCTTGGTGACTGCATTACAAAGATTACCACGTCTCTAAGAAGATTATCCTATAGGTCTTGTTATGCCAAAACACTGCCTCAGCATAAACTAGAGCAAGTGTACACAGCTTATTTCAGAGTATCGTTGCCTGCTGAGCTCCGTTTTAGTTTGAACAGAGAGACAAAAACAATCTGTAGTTTAAACTACAGTTTAAAGAGAGTATGGAACAAAAGTGTATTAATCATTTTTAAAACATAGCTGGATTCCTGTAAGGAGCTAATCTAACAAACAGCTGCTAATACAGTGCAATCACAGTCATCCAGCTGTCATGTGAGATGCTGAGTAACTTTGGATAATAGAGGTTACAGATGCTGGCGTGATATGACCCTGGTTAGAGAGCAAGAATATTTGCATGACTGAGAAATAGGTGCTCTATGGATCAACAGTACACCAGTATGATTCTTTCTTTTGGAAGCAAAGACATCAGCAACTTTTAGGAAGTGCAAATTGCGTCCTGAAAACTTAAAGTATGTTATCAGTGGTTTTCCTCAGGTGGAAAAGAGCAAACAAAGCTTTTCAGCCTCTGGGATGTAGCTTACCAAGTGGCTACTTAAGAATGATGTTTAAAAAGGTAGACTAAGATTGGAGAATGTCTCTGTATACTTCAAATTCTGCAGGGTTCAGATTGCAAAGGCAGGTAGGTTACAGTTGATAGGCGCTTGCCAGATGAGCACTCGCCCAGTTGTGATTAGAGATAAAGATTAATCATTTGGAAGTGAATTCTGAAAAGAGCAACCTGAGAATAAACCTTAAAAACACTTAATTTCCCTGTTTTTGAAGGCTGCTTTAAAAAAAAATCCACACACGGGATTTGTTACAGAATGTGCTTCTTGGTATGTAGTTTCACGCATGTAGTTTCACTGTTAATTTACTCTTTAAAGGAGGTGGTTCTGTTGTCTTTTTCTGACTGAACAGAATGGGATAATATATTACTATTGACTGCTATGTATCAACTGAAACCTTAAAAGGGGCTTAACCCTTGGAGTTTGCTGTTATTCCAGCTGAACACGGTGTTCTCTCTGGAGGTGTGCAGTTGCAGATTTCAGCATGTCTAATATCCCTCGAGTTTTACCAATGCATTAAATACCTCTCTATGTAGAAAGAGTTACAGCCCATAAAAGATGTAATGAAATGCATCAGTAGAAAGTGTTAATTCACTGCGTAGGAAAGTAGAGCTGTATCTTGAACTTCATAAGTGACTCTGTCCGCTGCCAATGAACTGTTCAGTTACGTTAATTAAAAATCTTGAACTTTTTTTCTTCAGAGATGGCCTGCTAGCATCATCTTTCCGTAATTCTATACTTGCAGAAACTCTTGATTGATTTCTTTGGTAGGGAAATATTTATCTAGCCTTCCCTGCTCTTTTAGAAAGGGAGAAGCCTTTCTAGAATGCGAATTAGGAAAGGTGGAATGAATGGCTTTATTCTTCCTAGCTGTGCTCTGCCAAATGCTGCTGGAATGGAAGCATGCAACTTTGTCACTGCCAGGCTTTCACTAGCACAGTGCCTAGATCTGACAAAAGAGAGCAAATAACTCTTAAATACACAAGCGCTCCACTTTCATCAGCTTCTAAAGTGAAATGAACAATAAAAAGTTAACCCTATTTGCCTGTATTTTCAATCTGTTCCAAAGTTAGAAGGGCGAGTGTACAAGGCTTTCTTTTTTTTCTGAATTTGTTGCAATCTTTGAACGCTTGGGGGTTGCTCCAAAATGTGAATATAGTAGACTTTATCTCTCTTGATGGAGAGATTTTCAGTGGCACCAGAAACATTGCTCAAAAGCACAGAGGATTGGGATCACGCGTCCTGCTGCCGCCTTTAATCTTTCCTTCTGTTTTGACGTCACTGCTTAGCTCCATATACAGAAACAGTGCAGTGGACTGAAGGATAAAGTACAAATATGTTTCGTCCAGTACATGGAAACAGTAAGAATTGGAAATGAGCTAGAATATTGACAAACTGCAGCAGCCTTATTGTTTTAAGTGACCATTAAACATCTTGTAAATTAGACATCTTAAGGAACTGTCAGGTGCCAAATGCTTTCTCATCTATTGTGTGCTCTTTCCTTTAAAAAAACCAAAATCATCATAATCAAATTGACTTCTTTTAGACTGGCACTGGACCAGTGTTTTGGGAATCCCTTGCAAGGACTGTTACATACAGTATCCAGTTCAGTAAGCCCCAGTGTAAGGAGTTAAAAGTGTTTAGTGCTGCAATAGTACAAATAATAATTCAGTTTTAATTATCACAGACTTTTGGCAATTCCAGTAGCTTCTGTAAAATAAAAACACTTAAAATGTTTAATAAATAATTGTTTTGTTAGCATTCGTGAATTTTGTGAGTGTATGTCTCTTAATATCTGGTAGCAATAGTCATTAGCAACACTGGTGTTTTTTCTTAATATCTACTTCTGTTGACAGTGATCCCTTACAATTTTGCAAAGGTCTGTATTCATTGCTGACTGTGGCCAAAATTTAAAAATGGGTTCTCCTTCACATAGTCTCAGAAGTCCCTATTTGGATACCCAAAGAGGTTATTTGGAAGGAGACAAGAAGAGGAAATGCTTTCGCCCTCCCTAGAGACTGAATACCTAGAAGTTCTCACTAGTATTTCCAATGAGTGAAAAAAGTTAGAAGTGGAGGATAGCTGGTTAGGAGACAGGTATTCACCTTTTTTAACTCACCTTCCCATATCCTTTTTATTTTTACTTTCTGCTCTCTCTCCATGCAATGGGCTTCCTTCCTTCTGGATACACTGCAATTCATGCAACTAGAAATCTAGCTGGAATTTGCCCCTTGTAGGAACAGAGCATTTGCCTTGAGGAAGGAGGCTGCTTTATCCAGTAATTGGTATATGGTGAGGAAAGTAGGACTCTGTCTCCCCCTGCTGAGTTATACCCTGAGAAGAAAGGTCACAAGGTTTAGTTTCCACTCAGTTAATTAATTTCTGCCAGTAATCAAATAGCAATTAGTAGATTGAGTGCTTAAATAACATTTTATAATTAAGAAATAGAACACACAACAAATTACGCCATATTGAAAAGGTGTCTCATTTTTAATTGTTCTCAGAATATATCTGACTGCCAGGTTGCTCTGGTATGATTAGTGATGGGAGAGGTATTAAATAATATATTAAGCTGTTATTCTAATTTATGAGTGGCTTTTAAGGTAAAAATCTCCCTAATTTGCTTTTAACTCATACTGAAGATATACCCATATAAGATGGTGGCTGCTGTATCGATGTAAACGTTTTGTTAAAATAAATAGGATTTAAAGCCCAGCTATACTTAAAAGCTACATCAGGTCAAGCGATGACTAATTACATATGGTCATGCTCAGAGGATGTATATACAGTGTGGTCATTTGTTTATGTAGCAGCCTAGCTCCTCCTTTTCAAGACTTTTAATTACAAAGTTCTGCTCAGAACAGGTGAAAGAGGACTTGTATCAGTATGCTAATAATCAAATTTTATGATGAAAACACAATATTTAGAATAATAACTCTTTTCTTCCCCCCAAGAACAGAGCCTTGTCCTATGCAGCCTGGGCAATAGGATCCTAAGAGGATAGAGCTGAATGGAGAACTGAGGTCTGAGATGATGCATTTGGCTCAGTGATTCGTCTCAAATCTCTGCCTCTTTCTGCCAGATTTTTGAAGCAAAACTCTTTGATCTTGAATCACTAAAATCTATTGCAAATTTAGGGTCCACTGCCATTCAGTTTTTACTGTATTTTTAGCACAATGCTTTGCATCTGCATTTTTAAGCATCACACTTTTTTTTTTTTTTTTTTTACTTTGTATTTTGCTGTAATTTTACAATTAAGTTCTGAAATAAAGAATAAATTGCTCTATTTTTTCAGGATAGTTCTGCTTATTTTCCTCTCACTTGGGACTTTGTTGTTATTTAGAGATGTTAGTGACTTCAGCTCAGCTTTTTCCATGTGGGAACTGCTTCTAATGGAAATTTTCCATGTCTAGGATGAAGTGGTAAAGTTGACAGATAAATGTCTTAACAATACAATTGAGAGCCCAATACCAGTGGCAACATGGCTTCCAGCAGATATCAAAAGCAATATCCTGAAGGCCCAGGCAGAGACAGGACACAAGGTAAACACCCAACTGATAAAGACTTAGCCATTCTCAAATGTTTTATTTTGGAACCAGTCATGAGGGGACACCATTAATAAAGCTCAGCAGATGTTCTGAGATGTTTGGCACTCTTCAGTTGCCTGGTGTTGGAAGAAGACCAACCGTGAGGTTGGTCCAATGGCCAAGGTCTAAACACTGGTAGCGTAAGGGAGCGTTTCAGGAGAAATATGCTGACCACACTGCAGGCTGAGGCTTACATCTTTTAAGTCTTTTTTTTTTTTTTTTTTTTTTTTTTAACAGGCAATAGACAGAAGCTGTAATATGAGAAATGCAAATTAGATATAAGGAGAAATTTCTTCACAATGATGGTGGCCAAATACTGGAACAGGTTGCCGAAAGAGGAATCTCCGTCCTTTGTGATAATCGGAACCTAACTGGGCAAGGCCCAGAGTAACCTAATCTAATTTTGGATTTGGCCCCAATTTGAGTGGGATTGAACCAGATGACCTCCAAAGATTTTCTCTAACCAGAATTATTCTCTGCTTACAGATATACTTCTAGCATGCCCTAATACATTTTATAATAAATAATGATTTTTTTTTTTTTTGGCTACATTGCTGAATTATTTTTTCATTTACACTGAAGTTTTAGAATAGTAGAATTAATGGTAAGTCCATGAGCAGTAGATGAACAGCACACTCTCATGCTGGGAGGGAGGAACTCAACTTTTCTGCTGATACAAAATGGCAGCAGGTATCAAAAATGTATTTTTTTTTTCCATTTTTCTCTCAGGTCACAGGAGAAGACAGCATGACAGGTATCAAGAATTCCAATATTCAGGATGCCGCTGTCAGGTACTGAGTAGAACTGGAAGAAATAGGCAGGATCTAGTTATCCAAGTACAGGATTGAGAATCTGGAGCTCTGGAGTCCTAGTGTTCTGTATGATCTTTCAGTGGCTTAGTGATCATTGAGTTATACCTCTGAAAGAGAGTTTTTAAGTTCACTTTGCTGTTACAGCATAGCTTAACCTGATAAATGTAAAGTGTTTTTGAGATGAAAAATGGCTAGAACTACAGGTGCAAAGTATTGTTATGTACAAGCTAGTCCAGACATTACTTTTTTTCTCCCCTACTTTAATCTGATAAAAGTTGTTTCAGCAGCAGCCCGAAACACTGAAGTCATCTCTGACTCATGAACAACCTCTGTGTGGGAAGGGGGAAGAGTTCTGTTTTTAATAGCTTTTATCAAGTGAAGAAAAAATTCTGTGTACAAAAACCTGTCACTGACAGTTGATTTCCTGTGAATTACTCAAATTCATATGGTTGTTAGTTCCGGATGGATTTCGGGCACAGAAAAAAACTAAAGCATTACAGCATGTAATTTCTTGACCAGTTGCTGAAAAAGAGCATGTATCAGACTTTAAGGAGCACAGAAGGATATTGCAGTGAAGGTGTGTACCCATTCGTTTGTGCAGGAGCATTCCAGCAGGCAAAACCCAGAGCAGTCCCCCAACAACCAGCCCGGGATTTCAAGAACCAAGAGAGCTGCAGAAAGCAATCTCTGCCTCAAACACCATCATTCCGTAAGTGATTCAGGAGAAAAATGTTTCTGGGATAAGGGAACCATATAGAGGTTGGCATGAAAGAGTCTTGAAAAGATGAAGAACAGTTAAGGGTGGCAGGATGAGCTGTCAAACAGGACTTCCATGCTGAGGAGAGGAAGGGAGGAGATAGCTACGTTTGCTTCCGCTATTAACTGTTCTCTCTACATATGCTGCTAGCTTTCTCATGGCTTGGAAAAGTGAATGATTAAAAAAAAAAAAAAAAGATGAAACAGCCAGTACATGAGAATACGATTGTCATTAACATTCTTCTTCAGCCATGTAGTTGCTGATTAAACTGTTTTTAAGGAAAGGGCTAGTCTATATGAAAAAACTTATTATAAAAGCATAGAAATAGAAATGTTCTGAAGGATTTTTTTTTTAATATTGATCTGAAAATCTAAGGATGTAATGTAGTCATAGTGTCTGACAACTGACTGGAAAGCTTAGGCAGGTTAGGAACGTCAGGTCTGGGAGTCAGAAATCCTAGCTAAATTCTGACCTCTGCAGTGGCTGAGTCGTTTTAAAGAGATCATTTAACCTCACTGCCTCTGTCTTCCTCCTGTAAAATGGGAATCATTTGTGTTCTTTGTATTTTAGTACATATTTTAATACATACGTTTGTCACCACATACTGCAATTTTTATTCGTGGTATATTTAATCAGACGGTATCATTTTTATAAATGCTTTATTTAATATTCTGAGATATTTTAGTAAACGAACTTCATTACAGTCACATCCCTGTAACCTCTAGGGAAAACAGTCTGTTAATGAAGATTCTCAGTGGTGCGTATGCTTGTTTAATAGCTGTTGACCTTTCTCTCTAATTCCCCTGTGCATAGACTAAATACTTTAATTACATGTTTAGCTGTGGTGAGAAGTATGTATTCCTTATTTGCTTAATCTCTTGATTCCAAATATGAAAGAGAGCTTTTGTGATTGGCTCACTGTAGTATCTTTATTTCTAAAGGATTTTCGTAGCCTCTTATTAAAGAATAATGTATTTGATTCTAGTATGAGGATTGTGTATGCATTTTTGCAGCTGGCTAAACTGAAATTGGCAGCAGCACAAATTAAAATGAAGGAGTAGCAAATGCAAGGAGTCTTTTGTTCTCGACAGGGCACAAGGTTCTTTTCTCTTTGGTCCATGGTTCCAGTCTGGTTGTAAGTGTTATTTCTCTCTACAAGTAACTCTCATTCCTTTGAACCATATGATTGGTAGGAACCCAAGCTTTAGCTCAGCCACTGTCTCATTTCCAACAACAGGAAGCACCACGTGCTTTGGAGAAAGGTAAAACATACGCAGTCTTCCCTGAAAGTCTCATGCTGAGATTGCCTTCAATGGTAAATCATTTTCTGAAAAGGACTAAACTAGATCACCTTCAAATTCTGCTACTCAGAAATGAAGTATGGTGATGCTCAGCTGCTGTCTCTGTGTGTGTATAAACTTACTATTTTCTTTCAAAGACGGAATAAATCAGATTGATTAAGCATAACTTTCCCATATGCAACTACGTCTAACTAAGCAAGTTTGCTGATGCACCTTCAGTTAGTGTTGCAATGGTTAATCAGTGTAGGCCAGGCCTCAGAGTACGTATCCTAGCAAGTCGTAACGGAATCTTCCAGATCTCTTGAGACAGCTGAAATATCTCACATCCTGCTGCCCTTGGCTCTAAACAGCAAGATGAGAGGATGGCAAGGAAAGCTTTAGTTCTCTGAAGGCAAAGTAAGTGCTGAAAAAGCTCCTTCAAGACTGAAGACACTGATACCATTGGGTCTCTAGGACACCAGCTACATAGCTGTTCTCTGAATCTGTAAAACAGAGCAGTGATCTAGAGGTAGTTGAGTGTTGCAAGGCAATTACTTCAACATGTTCACCAACATCAGTCTTTTGTCTGTCTCACATTGATCTCTAGCTGTGTTTCCAGGCTAAGCTATCAGGAAAGCAGCACCGTGTGTTTCATGCCATCCATGCAGTGCAGTGATGAAAATGTTTTCTCCTTTCAGTAGTGCATTAAATGAGGATAATGCTGCCTCTGACCATGAAGAGTTGCTGATTCCGGCTGATCTGGCTCCAGCTGAAGAGGCTGCCGTTTTAAAGGTATCGCCACCTGTCAGCCCGGGAGGTTTTTGTGTGTTACATTATGAGCTACTGATGCCTTCAGGCCAGCAAAACAGAGCTCGCTGTGTGACTATCATAACATTTACTTTATGATGCTCTTTGCGAATGCAAATACCGAAGAGTGTTTTCTGGTGCACTGTATAGACAGTTCTGAAGTCCATTTCGGATGGTCCTTCCAGGTTGTTTGCCTGGCACTTCTTCTAAACTGATTGATCGTTTTCCTCACACTCGTGCAGAGCCTTTTATATGCCAATGGTAGACAGTAGCGATGACATCTGACATACGCAGTTCCTATCAAAACAATCACAGAGGGAAAAGTTTAAAATTGAATATTCAATTGTTATATTTTGGTTACCTTAAAGATGAGGTAATTTTTTATTAGTCTCCATGAAATGGAGGAGTCAACTTTCCTTTGTCCCTCTCCGAAACAAAAGATGATAGTAACATTGGACTCTGCTGCTATTTCAGCAGACCAAGGGGTTGTTCTGGATCAGTCAAGCAGCATCCCCTTTATCTGTTGTCCCTCTAAACCAGCATTATGTAGTTGATTCCACTGAACTATTACCACTTCATCTCTGAATTCAGAGCCTCAGCTCACAGACTTTGCTGACCTTTGTGCAGAATGGTACTATAATCCATCTGTGCACAGGAATGCTGGGCGGTTTCACAGGTTACATGGCAATGAGATTGTTTCCAGCACGTTGCTGAGAGGTAGTGAAATGAAAAGGCTATTAAAAAAGGTCATATGAAGAGATTTTTAGAAAACAGGCCTGGTGAAAGGGCAGTGTTCATTAAGAACACTGGTCTATAACTCAAGATGCCACTGGAGTACTCAACAGACCTATCTGCTTACTAATGGAAATTCAGTTAATAACTGGTTTATTCCACAGAGCACTCCAGATGACCAGGACGTTTCCTTAACATCACTGACAGAGAATCTGATTGACTTTACAGAAGCCACCCCACGGGTAACTGTATTTCAAAACCAAACTTCTTTCCTCATATGTAGAATGGATTTTACTGTTGACTCTCCTCAAAAGGAAACACTGTCTAGTTACAGACTCTGCTGTGGCTTAGTATCTGTCTATCAGGCTTGTACCTACGGCAATAGAGTGAACTGGTTTCTGCTCTGGATTACTGCACGTAGGCCACATACAACTTCGTAATGGAAGTGAAATAACCTGAATCTGTTTCAAAAGTTACTTTGTATCTGTGCCACAAGAGCTTTTAGTTTTATCTTGGTACACCTGCAGGTGCTAGCCTGCTTATCAGGCTTTTATATAATACTTCAAAAAGTGTGTGTCTGTGTGTGTGTGTATATATATGTATGTATGTATACATATATATTAAAAAAAACCTTCAAAAATAAACTTATAATGCAAGTAAAGGACCATTTTATATAGATAAAAAATCTCTTATAAATTGTGCCAGGAAAAAAGGAGTTATAAGGTATGCACCAAGCAGAAGGGGAAAGAGGAGGATCTTTAAATTGTTTGCAGAAGTGTGCTGTCAGTTAGCTTTGTCCACAAAGCAGAAAGAAAATAATGAGCTCAGCTGTCTTTTGGAAGGGAGTTATATACTGAAACTGGTACCAGTGAGTTTCTGTGACTAACAGAGTATTAGCCATATTCTGTGTGCACACAAATTACCCTTTCGTGTGAAGTCACCTCACCTGTAGCTAATCACTAGCCCTATTCAGAGACATTTTATATGGTCAGGCAGAGTCTGACCAGCAGGAGATGAATATCTGAGATCACTCTGAGGACAATATTGTTCCTAAAATGTTCTCTGTTACTCCAAACCTTTTCTAATGACCATGTCTTTGCTTTTCGTAGGTGTCTTCCCAGCCCACGATAACCCCAAGATGGATAGTGCCAGTGAGTTCTTCAGCCATTCCTCAATGATGATGGAGCGTTTAAGAGCCAGTTTAAAAAAAAGGGGGGTGGTAGTGAAAAAGTTTTTGTCATGGAGAAGAAATAGGAACTTAAGTAAAATGTATCTTGTGTTTATTAAATGGGTGCTATGGTAGTTTTGCGTTTGTAATAATTTAAAAGCCTAATACAATAGTGCAGCAGACCAAAAGGAAAGCAAACTAATCCAGCCTGAATATATCAAACAATATACATATCCTGTTGATATTTAAATATTTAGCTTCATTTTTGCTGTGTTACGTTGTAGGTAAACACCATAAATTTTCTTTAGGGATATCCATGTAGTGAACCCCACCATTGAACTCGACGAGTCTTATTTTTCTGTGTTTTAAATGAACACTTAAAAAACATGCATCTCTTGTTCTGCTTTTTTTTTAATTTCAATTTTCTGTTTCTTTCTCCCCAATTCAGACAGGATTGATTTCCAATGGGCCTTTGGGAATTGACGTTGCCTTGGCTCTGAAGGCAGTGAAAGGCAGCACGGAGGCTCTATCATCACCGGCTGGATTGCCACCATCTCAGCAGACATCTGAAGTCCTCGCAAGGTAGGGTCTCATCAGCACTTCACTTCAGGATGTGTATGGGGCAGAACGGAAGTATGTTCACCTACCACTTCCACTTAAATAGTTATAGTGGTCATTTGGATAGAGTACCTGGTTTTGCTGTGCTGGTAAACTGTGGTTCTGTCTATAGCATTTGAAATTTTATAAATCAATAGAGCAGCCAGAGTTGCTGGAGTTGGAGGAAAATCTGTTGTCATTGTAAGTGCTGTAAAGTAGGTAGTTTTATCATTATCATTTCACTTCAGTTTCTTTCCTTATCTGGTAACATCTTTTAGTACTGGACTAACACTATAGTACAAATGAATTTTCTGAGAAATCTCTTTACAGTATTTCAACCCCTGTTCAAGGGTTTGCTGTTTTTTCCCCCCAGTTATTTCCAATCTGTAAGGAAGTCAGAAAGCAGAAGCTGTAGAAACCTTCTCCCCCACTATCCCTCCTCTGCTGTGCCAGTGAGGCACACTTAGCAGTGACGGTCAGGTGTTTGAGTGAACCTTTTCAGGAAGGGAAGGCTTCTGCAGTCAGGAGGTGGATGGCAGTGAAACTGCTACTGCACTCTGTGAAGCTGATTCAGTTTGCCCTTCTGCACGTCATCCAGTTGAAAGGTCTTTGTATTGGTGGTCTTAAGTGGCAAAAAGAAAGCTATTATCACCCTTTGGAACAATACTCATCTCATAGTTTTATTCCTAGCAGTACCTTTTTCTTTTTTAAATCCCTTATAGCAGATCTTTTTGGAGGAGTGTATTTTACAGGGCCTCATTTTCTTCTTTTTAGCCCAGTAACTGAGGATGCTACAGTAAGGACGAAATGTTTACTCACCACTGAACTCTAGAGGAAGGAGCTTCTGCACTTCCCACCTTGTGAAAACTCAAACCTTCTAACATCTCCAAGAGAAGGACTTGCTTGGGATCAAGCTCTTGCTGAACTGGGAGTCAAACAGCCAGCTGTTTTGCTAGGATTCAGGAAGAGACTTTCACGTTGTATTGCAGTCCAACTGGAATTACAGCCTAACCCAGGATATAAAACCACCTGAAAGTTATCTTCTCCCTCAGGAGAGGTGAAATACCACACTGGAGCTAGTTCTGAACATAAGGAACAAAATCTAGTTTTGTTCCATTCAAACTAGGCTTAGTCTTTCTTTTACCCTGTGCTGCTTCATAAGTGTTAATGGAAAGTGTTCACTGTGATGTTAGCTAAGTAGTGTTTGAACACTGCATCCCAGGTCTTGATAGATTAATAACAAGAAGATTAGGAGACCTTGTAGGGCCACCTTGTGGCCGTACTATGTATGGTGTCTCACAGTAGTGATTTCCTATAGCCAAGATCATTTTCTTCTGTGTGATTATTCTGTTTCTTTTTGTTGTTGTTTTACCAGCACATGCATGCCTTTTTGGCCTTAAAACCCTATATAATCTTTGCGCCTCTTGTTACAGTACCTGGAAAGAATGAAAACCTAGTCTGTGAGTGACCAACTGCTTTGACTGGATTTGAGCTGCACTTTGCAACCAGGAGAAGGAAGACTAACCTGCCAAACAGCTTATAGCTTTCGCAGAGTACAGCAGAGGTCCCACATTTTGACCCTGCTGATTTCATTTCCTGTATGACTCAGATACGTGCATTTTAGTCTACAGATGTCTATTTAGTTTTGAATGCTGAAGCAGTGAAGGTATGAGTGCAGCTTACTTCAGGAACTGCTTGCTGGTTAATTTTGTTGTCGTTTAGGGCTAGAAAGGAAAGAACTTTTGTTTATTTTCATATTGTTTCCAGATGCAGTGCTTTGGGAATACTTGTCAGGTGTGTTAGTGGCATAGGGTACAACTAGATCAGTTCTTAACACCACCTCAAAACCAGAAGTCTCTTCTGATAGGTGTTTGTGGAACAAAGAGCAGAAAGAATAAGAGAAAAACAGGAAAAAAAGATGAAAAGTTTCCAAAAGCAATTCATTGCCTTCAGTAGTAGGAAGATAGAAGGGTAGGTGCACTTGCAAGAGCAGGCTCCACAGTGCTAGTGAAGGCTCTTTGGTGCTGAGGTGAAGTATAGGATATGATATGTACGGTTTGAAGAGCTCATTTGCATCCTGGGCAACGGGATCATTGTGTGGAAACATAAAGGTGATCCCATGGACCCCAGGGATACATTCTGTGAAAAATATCGATGCAGAGCCAAAGGAAGGAGAAATGTAGAAGCTCAGCAATGAATTCCACATCTCCTAACAGGGAAGTGCTGCAGATTGAACAACTGAGGTTGTCGCTTCTCAGGAAGAGGCTTGTACATACGACTGGGGTTGGAGGATGTTTTCTGCATAGCGCTGCTGTTTATAAATATTTATATACATGTGTTTCTTGGAAGCAATTTTAAATGTGAAAGTTAGTTCTCAAATGTGTATGCACAGCTTCATTCCCACACACCTGCTGTGTTTATGTTTCTCAGTGTAGACAGAGAGTCTACCAAACCACTCCAAAGAGTGGACCAAACCACTGTGGATTGTGTGAATCCACTGGTGTCCTGCTAGGCTTTCAGACTAGGGTGTGTCTCGGATGCTTTTACTGCTGCTTTTGTGCTCTTCTTTGCAAGATGTTGAGTGAGAATGTTAAGGACAAAACCACTCAACATTTACATAGCCCACTGCCACTCCTCAAAACCCCAGAGGCCTTAATAGAGAAACGTAGAAACCGTTGGGAGCTCTGAGGACTGACGTACCAAAATGACTCTCTGCAGACCATATTTGCAGCCATTGTCTCAAGAATCACGAGTGAAGATTGATGACAGGTGCTTCAGGTTCCCCCTCCTTACCCGATGTGTAATGGGGACACGCTCCCTGCTCACAGCACCGCTGACTAAGGGGAGCTGCTGTTCTGGACCCCAGGGGATTGTTTCTGCTCACCAGCCATTCAAGCTCTGTCATTGTTACTTCCAGTTGAGTATTGGCTTTTTTTATACTTTTAAGTCTGAGCCTTATTGCATATTAAAATGTAGAAGGTTCCTGATTCAAATATCAAATGTCTTAGTCTGGATTAATACAGTTGCCAGCAAAGTTCCCGCAGAAAAAGGGAAGCTATGGCTGCCACAGTATGCTTCCTGCACAAAGCCAGTACTGTGTGGGGAATCTTGGCATTTGCGATTGATCTGTTTGCTCAGCAGCTGAGCTGGCATTCGCCAGCTACATGTGTTGGTTTTGTAAATAGACAGAATGCAGTAGCATTTTCTTTAAGGCATGTTTGATATTTGACTCTTCCCATTGGGTTCAGGAGCTCTGTGAACTGTTATCGTGAATGTCTCCCAAAAGTAAAACAACACAAGTTTATAGTTTACAATATTGTGTGTTAAATACCATACTTAGATTCCTCCCCAGGAATCACACCCGGTAAATAACATGGCGATGAAAGTGTCCCACTAAAGTCTAAATGGTTCCAAGTAGCAAGCTGTTTACTGTGACTTGGGTGAGGGGCCATGTGCACATACAAACACATATAAAAGAGAATTCCAATTGCTTTCAAAGGGTAAGTTTTTACTCAGTTTTCAGAGGACTAATAGACTAATAATTGGAACTTTCTTTAAAAATTCAAACTTTCAAGAGTCAAATTGGGTACCTACTTATAATTTCTAGTAACATCAGAGAGTTGCAAATCCAGTATTTTCCAGTGGTGTCCTGGTAGTTGGGGCAAATATTCACTCCGTTTAATTCAGCACAGCTTATTTAGCTATTCCAAATAATTGCTTATAAATAGGGAGACAAGAGAGACCAAAACACCACAGTTATGTGATCTGAACAGACAGAGTTAGGTGTCTGAACATCCTATGGTTTTGCATCACTATTTTACTTATAACATTGTAGTTAAACCGCTGTATCATGACTGGCTAACAAGGCAGCATTACTTATCACCTTTATTTTAGCAAACAAATAGGAAAACTAGTTCCTGCGTTTAATGTTATGAAGTATCAGTTAATGCCTTTGTGCCACTGGGAAAAGGGGATTTTTTTTAACCTTGTGATATTATTGATTCATCAGATATAAGGTTCAGTCATCCTCTAAAAGGTTATTTTTTGGTATTTATTTATTTTAAGGGATTCATATATGAGACTTTTCCCTGTTGCATGAATCTAAAGTTGAGACATTGACAAGTCTGCCATCCACTTAGAAGCTTTGAAAGTTGAGAGAAATAAATAAATGCAGCTACATGTTGTGTTGCAGTCATTTGGAAAAAGCCAGCTCCCCCATTAAAAAAAAAAAAAAAAGTTGTTTTTTTCCTTACAAAGTTACCACCTACTGACTTACTGATGCATGTTCCAGTTTATATTTATTAACTTGCCTTACACCCTTTTGCTGTATGTGCCTATAATGCTGATCAGATGGGCAATTTTTAATTCCATAATTAAAAAATGATCATTTAATTAATAACAGAAAATTAGTTGGACACTTTGAAAGATTTTATATAAATCTTAACATTTATTTAAAAAAAACCCACAACTTAAAAACTGATTAACTGATAACTTGTGGATCTTGGATCTTAGAACTCCATTTCGGTCTCACCCATTTAGCCTAACAGTAAGAGACTGGAGAGTCTAAATATACTGAGTAAATGGTAAATACCTGCATCTTATAGCTACATGCTTTTGATATCAGAATTAAAATGCAGGAGTTTAGGACCTCTTACCACTTGAATTAAGGGAAGTTCTTCTTTAGTTCAGCAGTAATCGGGTTTAGTACTAGGTAAGTGAAACGGTATAAAATACTTAAATGATAATCAGTCATGGTTAATGTATTAGCTGGGATGTATCTAATTTTAAGCTTAAATTCCATGCATACTTTGTCAGAGCCAGACAGCTGTATAAAAGGTATGTTTTGGACAGTTTTCCGGACACAGAACTTTGGCAAGGAGAAAATTCGCTGCAGCAGAAAAGGAGCTCAGGTGAACAGTCCAGTTACATTGGAGTCTCTTTCCACAAACTCTTTTCAGCCCTGTGTCTGCAACTTGCTCATTCTTGTTTCCTGCAAGCAAAGCTGTACTATTAAGGTCAGCCTTTCCTTCACAAACAGCATGGGATACATTTTTCACATTGTGAACATGTTCTGACACAGCCCAAATCATCTACAGATTGAGTATTAGCGGCTCTGTCTCATGACCGGTTAGCATTTAAAGGTCAACTGTCTGGGCATGCGGAGGTGTTCATTAGTCTAGAAGGCTGTAGTAAAATGATATAGCAATTAGACATGGTTGCATCACAGCTTTCAAATGCAGCTGGACAATCATAACTTTTACCAAAAAAAAAAAAAAAAAAACATGCTAATGGCCTTTCAGTGATGCAGGTGTAATCCGTGTGTGTTTGGTCTGAATGTTAGCACTACAGAAGTAACTACAGCGCCTTTTGCACCACACTCAAATGGAAGTGGAATTAGTGTGATTTTATTAATTACACTGTCTTGTCACAGTATTAAGGAGGGAAATCCAAGCAATTGGAGTAGCCTGTCTGAGAGCCAGGATCCTTCATTTGGTGTCGTGTTTGACTTTGTGCATCTACAGGAACTGAGGAGTGAGTATTGCTCCACATATAGTAATGTCAGACTCTGCACAGCAGGGAGCTGCAAGATTTTCCTACAGAGTTCACCTCCGTTTTACTGTTTGGCTTGAGCACTTTGCTGCGCGCACACACACACACACACACTCCTCCACCTATAACTGGACAAACTTATTTTTAAAGTATGTAAGAATATTTTTTTAGCTAGATATTTTTTGTTAAAGTCACACTAACTACTGTATTTTTACCTTTTATATGTAAAGCTTGGCAGTAGCTCTCAATGTATAATTTATTTGTTTTTTATAAAGTGCACCCTCTTGCTTCTCTGTTTCACAACAGTAGTGGTGTATGAACTGCTTTAGGCACTGCACTGAGATCTGTATTGAAACTGTACATGGGAACAAGAAACTGTGATTTGTAGTCCACTCAAACCAATTTCGAAATGTTTATACTGTAGTTTTGTCTTAAATATACCACATCAACGCAAAAGTCTTGTAGAGTCATCTTTAAGCACTGCTTTTATAGGATGGCAAAGGTGTAAGAGCTGCGTAGGTTGGCCAAAACTTAGGAAGTGAGCATGCGTTTAGAGCCTGTGAGCGGCTGCACCTCTGGAATCAAAGCCAAAGATTTGGCAGAGAAACGCTTTGTCCCTGAGCGCTCACTGAGGATATAGTCACTGAATTGTTCTTCAAATCCATTTATAATTCACAAAACAATGAAACAAGTTTGGCTTAGATACTAGATATCTTAGACCTAGATATTAGATATTTGAGATATCTAATAGATATCTAAAATCTTAGCTATTTTTATTAAGTAAAACAAAAACTTATGTCTCGTTCACAATAATGTCTGTATATTAAAAGAAAATCCCTGTGCTATTCATGTATTTTAAGGCTCAGAAACAGTGAGTGGTAAATAAAGAAAACAAGTTTGTTGAGCTACTTAAGGCTGACAGATTTGTTCTCTTGTATGCATGATTTATGATACAACAGTACATCTCTTATCTTGGAACAGATTGCAGAAAAATGTTGCATCCTTTTGCTTTTATTTTATGGAGTGAATTGAGACTGAGTGTATCAAGTATATACAAATTTTGCTTTTTTCAGAAGTATTTTAAAGCAGCTAGCTTCAGTGGCAGCCCCCTTTTGTTTGTGTCCAGCCAAAAATGATGTGATGTGTTTTGTTTCTAAATAATTGCCGTTAGCTGGAGTAATTCCATTCATTATTTCATACAGGCCACCACAGAGCTTTCAGATGGCTGTAGCTTTTACTCACTAACTTGGGCCCAAGTTAAATTCTCATTACCTTCTGCCATTATGGAGATGTATTGAAGAACATCCACAAAGCCACTAGTGTTTCTCTGTAAAAAGGTGATTGCATCTGCTGATAACGTAACTGAGGGTTAAAAAAACAAGGAATGAAACCACTCAAGGTGTTCTGAAAGCGGTTAATATTAAAGTGTGGTTGATTGCTCCGAACTTTGAAACAGAAGTTGGCCCAGGAAAAGTAATACGGTGCTATGAGCCAAGATTGTGTGCCTTTGTGGCAGGTAATGTTTGTGGTTTGCTGGGACAGGACCTGACATGCAGGTCGTGCGGGCCCAAGAGGGACTGAGGTGCCAGCTGAGGAGCACTCCTGCCACTGAGTGGCTGTGGGATGCAGGCACGCTGAATTTCAACCCCCTTCTTTCCAGCCAGAGCTCACATTTGTTTTTAAAGACCTGGGAACATGCCAGCATGGGGATAAATTGCCTCCAATGGAGTCAGCAAGTCTTCTGGAAACACAGGTTCCCCCTTTCAGGATTGGAGCTCCCTTCTCCTCTGTAGTATTTTTGGGCCTGCTGCCATCCTCAAGCATGACAGCCGCAGTAGCCCTGACCCCATGTTTCTGCTGCCTCCAGTCACCTCTCCTCTTCCTCCTCGCTCCCATCGGGACGTCCAAGCACTAGCACTGCCGAGCTCCTGCACGCCTCCTGCAGCGAGGTCTGTGCAGGGGATGGGGGACGGTGGGCCCCCTGGGGCAGTCTGGCCTATTTGAGAGGTTCAGGATTTCTTAGGCGAAGAAACTGGAGATGTGCCCAGGGTGCTGGTGCAGCCACCTGACTTGGCTCACCGGCAGAGGCAAGGGGAGGGAAGGGGGAGATGGGCACAATCCGCATGCTGCTTCGCCCTCCCTGTGCCAAGCCATAGCCTTTGGGCTGGCTTGCGTCCTGCCAAGGTTGGCTCCAAGTAAATGTTAAAACCCTTCGTGGGGCTGCCAAAGGGAAGAGAGTTTGGGGGGGGGGGAGGACGAAAAGAATGGCAGAGGCTGGGTGGCATTTTCCTGGGGCTGCTGCACATCCCCAGGATACATGTGCATGCCAGGAGGCCTTCTCATTACTTGGAAGATCACTGGTTCATTATAGCCCTTTCCAGTTAAATTTCCTTCCCTCATCAATCCTAGATGAAAGTCCGTATGTTACAGTAGCTCGCTCTGGATAATGCCAAAAAAGTCATATCAGCCGGTACAAGAAAAACATGCTGCTGATTTGAGGTTGCTGTGGTCTGTGCGTGCTTAGCCCAATTGCTATATGAAGTTCCTTCCAAACGTACCTCCTCTAACTGGGCAATTCACAGTTCCCAAGGAGGAAAAATTCAAAGTCTGGGCAGCCCTGGAGGCTTGCTGAATTGCCACGAGATGACTGGTGCTTATGGGAGCATGCTCTTTATTCTGAAAGGTAAGTTCTCTGTTCATTTTGAAAATATAAATATGTAAGTTAAATTCCTGAAAGCAAGCACATGCTGATAGGAAATGTAGCAGGTCTTGTTTATATGACAACGTACTGTTCTCTCTGTTTCTAAACACAGGTCACTGAAGCTCCAAATAATCCTTAAGTAGCTCTTTGCAAACTTCTATAGTTTTCCTATTGAACTCTGTGACAGATACTTCTGACAAGATGATGAAACTACCTGTAAGTACTTTCCTCTCCACAGTTGAAATTCACTATAAAACTTCTGAAAACGAATTTATTTAAATAGTCAGAAGTCTTAAATAACACTCTTTCCATTAACCTCAAACATTAGCATCCCTTGTTACTGAAGGCTAAAGATCAATCAGGAGGCCAGAATCTTAGTATCTTATAATGAAAAATGCTTGAAACCCTGGATGACAAGTTTATCTTTCAAAAAAGCACCTTTCTTTAGCAAATTCAAATGGTGGTTGATTTTTGAACATAGAAGAACAAACCATAAATAAACTCCAGATTTACTTATTAATAGCAGACAGGCAGGGGTTTTAAGCTTTGACCTTTTTTATTTTTATTGGCATTGTATTTCCCTTAATGATGCAAGTTGCATATCAGCTGGTATTAAATCACGTAACTGAAACTCATGGGGTTCAGGGAAATAACATGACTCTGCACATGGCCTATCCACCTGCAAAATACTGAATGCCGACATGCTTACTTCAACGGAAATTAAGGGTGCTCTAAATTTTGCTGAACTCGATGACATGAAGCAAAACATGACTTGCATGTACATTACCTTGCAAGCCTCCTTCCTTGTCCTGCAGAGGAGTGATGTTAAGCAGAGATGTTTTTGTTTGATACGAAGGGGAAATGTGTAACAGATACTTTATACATATGTTAACAGAGGCAGACAGAGGTGGAAGAGCAAAAATCCCTTTGCAACTAAAATCTGAGTTATCAGTCAGAACAGCTTATGTTTTGTTCCACTTCTGTCCATCGTTCCTCTTTTTCCTTCAAAAAAAAGTTGAAGCTTTTTGATCGCGTGCTCAGTCATTAAACCAGGCACTCACTTTTTAACTATTACACTTTTCCAGGGTAATACACTTCCTCTGGTCCAGTGCAGCACATGTTTTCCAGTGGGGGGCTAATGGTTTTGCTTCCTTGGAGATAGCTGCAGTCCTTGAATACCTTCTGGATTTCACTTGCTAATTTGTCTGCTGGATTTTGTCTTTGTTCTCAGCAAACTAATGATGCAAATATGCAGTGCAAAGAATGCTCTTAGAAGCATACAAAATTTTAAAAATCTTAGAAAATGTTGCCATTGAGAATATGAATTCATCAAATCATCAATTTCCTTATAGCTAGACATGACCATATCATGCACGATCTTGATTTAAATACAGCTTTACAGGTGTATATCTGTGATTTTTCCCACTGCAAAATGAGCATGTTTTGCACCTCAGGTGGCAATTATGGAGCCAGCGCGGGGGGTTACTTAAAATTACGATTTTGCAGACAGTGTTGGCCACTAAGCTTTTAAAGGATATTAATTGGCCACAAGAAAAGTAACAAGAACAGTTGCAACAAGCTTCTCTCAGAAGCTGCAAAGATGTGATTTACATATATGCAAGTTTTTGTTCACATTGTAAAGATCTTTGTAATTTATGGCAAGCATGAGAAGGTTTAATTGTTCCCCAGGGTGCTGATGGGAAACTGAAGACAGTTACAAGCAATTGGTTCACCACCTACTGGAACATTGGTGGAAATTTCTCCTTTTGCTTTGCGATCAAACTGATTACAGGCTATCAAACTCTATTCACCAGAATGAGACTTTGGAGAGACTGGACAAGGGTTTACCCCCAGTGAGAAGCAGCACGTTGGTACCAGTAACTTCACCCATTGTAGTGACATGCTGATGGTCAGTTCCCTCCCTTTCTTCTCTAATCTTGGCAGCAGCAAAAGTCTCTTTTTCTGAAGAGACAGACAGACAGACTCGTCCTTTGACAAAATGCTTGTTGTTCTGTTTGGGTCTAGTTCTACCTCTGAAATGGTTTGAAACGCACAAAACCCAGGGGCTGCAATGGCAAGCTAAAGGTTTTCATTTCAATTGCACTGCTTTCCGTATTGCTGAACGCTTGGCACACAGGTTATTCACAGAAGTAATTGCAAAACGAGACGTGCCTCAAGATGGTCACCAGCTGGCAACGGTCTTTCTGTTTATTCTTCCAGTGACTGGGAAATGTATTAGAGAAATCTAAGGTAATTTAGAAACCAATACTAATTCCTAGGATGCAGTGATACATTTTAGGAGAAGAGTTCACCTTTGTAATATTACTGAACTTCTTCCATGTCTGTGTATGGAAATGGTACTTCCAGAGGTCACCATTAGGACTGGAATTTGAGATCCCTCCACCAAAAATCCACATGGAGTCTTTGAATGCTACTAATGAATGACCTACCACAGCAGGAGGTCCTTGGCCAAATATAAGAGAAAGCACCAGTTAAGAGGAGACCAGCGAGAACCATAACATTGATTGTAGCCTGTTCCTGACTGAAAAGAATGACCACTGAGCAGCTGCATTTGGACATCAAAATTATACTCCCAACAGCTGCATGAACATGTTGCCAACATCTACACCAAATAAAGCCAAAGGGAACAAACCTAAAGCCACGTCCAGTCTTGGGGAAGACAGCAGCTCTACATCTTCATCTGAACAATTCCTGCCATCATCAAAAGGGCAACATCTCTCTCTCTGCTTGCACACAATATCATGTGGTAAGACTAATTCTCTGGTTCTTTGTCAGTTTAGTGTAACAAATGGTATACTTTACTTTGTTCTGATACTGGACCAGCTGCTGCTTATAAAGTCCCACTTCCATAAGTCCTTCTGTTCACTCAGCCCCATCACTCCTTCAGAGGGGTACATGCCTGTATGATAAACCACTGCTGAATGACCACGCTGAGGTCCAGGAGCAGTATTGTAAGATGAAATGGAAACACGCAAACATTTTCTTGTATCTGAAAGCAAAATATTAATTTATAAATTACCAAATTTACCCTAGTATTTCAGAGTGGATTTATTTCAAGAAGGAAGCAACTGTTTATTCTGTTGGAGAATAAGGGGTTCTGCTCTGAGCTTATTATGGCATCAGTTAACAGCTTAAATTCTGACAATGAAAAAATGTATTAAAAATCAGTTTTGAAATGCACCCTTAATGAAAATGTCAGATGCTGTATGACAGATGCCATGGAAATGTTGTTTACAGAGCACTTTCTCCTACTGCATTGTTAATGTATTAACTCTGACACGGACAGATAGTTTTCTAGGTTTAAGAGGGAAAACCAGTCAGCAAAAACATTCCTTCATTAATGTCTATGCAGAATCTGCCTATGAAGGATAAGATAAACCCCTCATTTATCTCAAAACAGCTACTCCATGGCACCAGATAACAAAAGCTTTCCCTTTAGGAAGTTTCTGGGAATTACCTGGTTTGCAACTACCAGATTAGTCATAAATACGCTAATGAAACCATCTCCTGTTAGGTTTGGCTCCCCATGGTAAACTCTAGGTTTAAGGTTCAAAAGATGGCATTAATTGGCTGAAGTCAGGGAAGGGTCTCTGCTGCAATTTGAAGTTTTGCAGTAATCCTTGAAGAATTTAGTGAATAGAGAGCAAAACCTACTGGGTGATTTTCAGCTCTAAAACAGCCAAATACTGGAAAACGCTCCTGCAGTATAATACAGTCCAATTAGTTTCAGCTGGGTATTAATTTAATTGACAGAATTTGTAATTAAATACTGCCAAACAGAAGCCAAATCTAACTTGTAACATTTCTACTGATAAGAATTTTCTTAACAGAGCAATCCATCCTGCCCTGTAGCAATGATCATTTTACACTGATTGCACTGGGCACTGGATCAAAACCTGAAGAAGCTTTTTAACTTACTGAAATGGGAAGTCCAAAACTCTTGTGAAATGCCTCTGATGCCAAAGTATATCCCCCCTAGATGGGCATGCTGGAATGGTACACGACTGCACTGTGGCCTTTTCTGTTAGCTGGTGCCAAGCTCTAAAACAGTTTAATCATGAAACAAAAACCACTAACAGATAAAGCCGTATCAGTAGCAACATCTGTCTTGGGAATGTTCAGCTATTGCAAAGTAACGAAAACCCTTGCTTTGGGTTAAGTGAAACTTTAAAGGCAGGGAATAAAACCACCATTGAAGATGTGTTTTGATGCAAATACAAACCATTCTCAAATCTAAGCAACCCTCCCTTTTTCATCCCACCATAAGACCGTGTACCTGCAGCCTCCCTCTCTCTCTCTGTACTTGCAGCAGTTGTGCTGCTTGCACAACTACCACAAGGCACCGGATGGACCCCTTTCAGTTCCAGGATGTGTTATGGATGTATTGGGCAGCTCTTGGGAGGATAACAGGGAGATTTAGCGCCTTCCCAAGCTAACGAAACTCCAGTCCCAATACTAACGCTCGCTCCTGTTGCCTGGCTCGGATTTGCCCCGCCACAAGTCCTAGCCTTGGCCCAGGCCCTCAGCAGGAACCAGGTGGTTCCCACCGTGTCTGCAGCGGTTCTCGGCAAGCGCTGCTGGGACTCGTAGACGTGGGGAGGCCCAGGTAAAGCTGAAACAAAAAGGCGAAATATAAAGTGAGTGGATATTTTTCTCTGATAGCCCAACTGTTGGGAGGGATGGGAGCCAAGACCTCCTCTCTGTGTTCAGTTTAAGGTAATTAGAAGAAACCATTTATCCCTATATGTAAGAAGGAATTGATGCATAAATCCATCAAAAGTGGATGCCCATGGCAATGCTTTGGCAGAAATTGGATTACGTAGATCACGGTATTTCCACAGGAAGAATATAACAAATCAAACTTGGGTGGGACATCAAGAATGCCATCAGGGAGGCAGGGACAAGGAAGGCACCAGTCTCGGGCAACGTGGCCTGAGATGGCACCACGGCTCCAGCAATATGGCCCCAAAGTAAAGTAGAAGAAGGCAACACTAGGGCTAAATACAGACTGAGAAGCTGGTAAGCAAGTAACTGCCACCTCTTTGTCTCTTCCTGTATTTAGGGAAATGCAACTTCATTGTTGTAAATTAAATTTCATTAAATATATAACACCATTTTTTACAAACGACCCTGCAGTCCCAAACATTCCCTTGACTCCTCTACCAGCCACAAGTAACCGCAGTAGTAACTGTATCAAATCTTAACAATTTTTTTCTGCAATTTCATCCTAACTGTATTATCACAGTATGAACTTTATATAATAAAAAATGAATGATTTTTTACATGTAGTGATATAAAACCAATCTTGTAAGACCAAGACGTAAGCGTTTACACTGGGGTTTTCATTTAAAAGTGGCAATATCTTGGTGAGCGAAGAAATGAAAAATGCAGCACTTCACATTTCAAAATTGATTAGTGCTACTGTCAATTTGTTTTCACAACCCTAGCTTTAAAAGCACAGACTTCACGTGTGGTTGCAATGTACCATTTAAAATTAGCTTTCTTGATAAGAATTTCAGACAGAGAGACAGAGCAGAGTTGAGGTCTAGGACTTCGATTCCTAGATAGGGCTTAAAAATTCAAAGCAGTATTTTAAACCCCTGTTTTAAAGAAGGGATAAACCTTAGTTATTGAAAGCACAAAGAAATAAAGTATACTTTATAGCCACATGTCTCCGAAGAGATTAGATTGGAACTGTTTGGGGGAACATATTTCAAAGCAATCTGTTTAATCAACAAAGCAACAGGCATTTGATTCACACATTCCCCACTTCCTGGCTCCGTACCGCAGTCTCTGCTGGTACATTGCAGCACTCTGTCCATCTTGCAGAAGCGAGGGGATTGTTTTAATGAAGCGCAGTTTATATCCCAGACCACAAGAGGACACTCCTCCGACATTAATTTTTAAAATTACAGATCTAATTTTCAAGTACGTGTCATCCTGGTGTTTTCCACTGACAAGGATGAAGAAATCTGCTTCACACTAGCATAGCAGCACCGGGGGACTGAAAAGTGACATAATTTAATAGTTTCTCTGTAACCTGTATCTGAGGTCGAATCACCGAGATACCATACTGTATTTCCTGTTTCCTAAGTCTAAATTTCACCAGGCAGAAATAATCAGGGATTTTCAACATTTTCTGGACTCGTAGAATCCCCAGATTTTCCAGTGGAGGTATGGCTCCTTCTATAACGAATTTAAACTTTAGGACAACAACCTATTTTTTGTTCCTTTTCACAGATACTTTAAAAGTAGTCCTCAGACAATAGGTCAAAAATCACTGATTTCTATGTGCACCACCATGAACTAGTGGAAATATTAGACACCGAATGAGGGGGAGAGGGAGGGAGAAATGCAAGCCGACATTTGTAAAAGTTCTGTTTATTAGCAAATACTTTAAATAATGATAGTGAAAAAACTAGAATCACAATGACTTTTGAATGACTCATTCACAATTTTCACTGATGAATACTGTAATAAGGTACTTTCTCTTGTGAAAAATATTTGCTACAGGAGCTTCTGTCTGAGCATCTCTCTTTTTACAGGCAGGTGAGTATTTCCATCTGACAAATAGTGGAAAACAGTGAAAGGACAATAAAACACCCTACTGGTTCAAGATTACATAGTGAAGTAGCAAAAGATGCTAGGAAACTTTAAGTTTGGTCTTGCCACAAGATTGATGAGCTCAAAAAAAAAAATCTCAGTGTGAATCTCCCTCTCTTATATTAAAATATCGTAAACAGCCATTATTACACACAGTATTTCCCAAGGGACAATATATAAAATGTATGACATTACTATTAAATTGAAATTTTGCACTGCATTTATTAGAATTAAAACAAGCTTCAGAGATCTAAAATGTGGGTTATTAAGAAAAAAAGCTTGTGTTAAGAAATGCTGCCGTTCATTTCTCACCTTTTTATTTAACTATACTTGGGGTTTTTTTGTTTGTTTGTTTCATCACTGTTGCTGGCAGCTTAGGTATTTCTTTGGTAAAAGTGCAAAATGAGGTCTAGTTCACTGATTTATGTTCCTTTATAATGAACCAAAAGTTTGATATGAAAAAGTAAAAATGTATGTAACTTTAAACCCCCCCCCCAACCCTTTAAATATTGTATTTAATACTTAATTATTGTTCTTTATGGTAAAATAGTAAAGTTCGGGGGGGAGGGGGAAAGGAATGGAAATGCTGAGACCTTAAAATACATAAAACATTTCTACAAAATACTTTCTAATTAAAAGAAGAGCAGACTTTCTGATAGCTTAATAGCCGAATTTTATGGCAAAAGTCTGCTTCCAGTTTTGCACATGTGACTTCTGGTAAAGCTTCGGGAAGGCTGTGTTGTGAGCCACAGAGAGCTGTTTGGTTCTAACTTGTTGTTAGTAGCTATGGAGTGGGAGCGTCCCATGGAAGATGGTGGCTTCTGTGTGTCCTACCAATGTGCTCTATCCAGAGAGGGGTCTTTGCTCATGTGAAAGCAGAATCCACCATTGCACCAAAAATATACAGGGTGCCCTGCAAAATGCGTGAGTATTTGTTTGTAGCCTATAGGTAGGCGTGTAGCATAAGAGTAATTCTGAAATGAAAAGGCTGCTATCACCTAAATATAATTAACAAAAATGCATATAGTGATCTGTTAATTCAGAAGGTAATTACAGGAAGCTACTGATTTTTAATCACGTCTTTAAACTCTCCCAGTAGGAAACCCCGATGAACGTTGTACTGTTTAATGGAGACAGCATTGCAGAAGAAGTCACTTCCTAGGCAATGTGCGACAGCTTGAAGAATGCAGATTCAGGGATCTCAGAGGTAATATTAGATTACGTATATTTATGGGAGGAGGATTTCATTGCATTGCAACTCCTGATATCCTAAAATCTGTTCTCTCCTTGTGAGTAATGCTACAATTCTTGTTTGCCTTCACTCTCCTATCCCTCTTCTATGTAAACTTGTTCCTGAATGCTTTTCTACTGTAGCTTGTCATGGAAATGAATTCAGAGCAACTCTCACAACTATCTAACTAAATCAGAGAATGTGCTGCCGAGGTCTTTATTTCGTGTTACTAGTATTTATTGAGAACTGACTGAGGAAATCAAGGAGCTGCCCACAGTTGCAAAGCTAAAAGGCTATTCCTTTATCCAGAAGGAGTCCAAAACATTTTACAGCAACATCCAGAATTGCACTGATGTAATGGTCTTTTCTGGGGAATGGCATTTCGCTGCATATAAATATAAGGCATTTTATTTTGCTGTACAATAGGAAAAGAAAAGTTGGGATCTGGACAGTTTAAGTCTTGGTCTACTACCTTATAAGCTACTAGTGAACATTCTTCAAGTTTTTCTGGACCATCTCTAGGGAAATCCAGCATTTCGCATTCATTTCCCACTATAAACCAAAGTTTACCAAAGAAAACAAGGCTCAGTCTTTCTTCACTGTAACCTGTACTTGAAACAAAATTGGGAAAGAGTGAATAGACAGATGGAAGTGATGCATAAGTACTTTTCCAGAATGTATTTAGGCTTGCAGCTGCAAAACAGCTGAAACTAGCATGTATCTGGAAAAAATCAGCATCTACCTTAACTTGCCACAAGGTGCCACTATATTCTGTGAAGTCAGAAGTAGCAGGCACAACGCTCGCCTATGAATCCTCTCTAAAATACATCATGGCCAGTGTTTGGAGGTAGCTTATTTTATGAAGTACCAGAAAAGTCATCATTGGGCCAAATTCTGGGGTTTGTGTTTGGTAGGTGTCTGAGGTGACAAATGTCTAATGTGAATAAAGACTCCTAATTCCAAGATTGTTGAAGTGAAAACCAGATTCCAGTCTTACTAGTGAGGGTCTAGGACAGAAGTAGATAGGTGACAATCTGTCAGTATTGACAGGCTATTAACGCTTAACCTACTGCAAAGCAATGCCTGCTCTTTGGCAATTATGGTTCTCTACACACTTATTTTACTATTTTAAGTACACAAATATTTAGTATCCTAATGGATAAAGTTATATATATTTTAGGTCAACGTAATAAAGGTTTAGCAAATCCATTCTTTTGATTCGAGACTACTTTAGGTTTGTGATAAACCTAAACTATTGCTACTTAGCCCAATTACTCTTAATTAAAAAAACAGATATAGCGAATTTGGCCTGGATGTACAGCAATAAATCCATTTACATCCACAGAGAAATTGAATTACCTCTGTTGCTCACAGCCTTCATGGACAAAGAAGTGGCAAGGCTCAAAATTTTTCCTGCATGTGTTCCAAAACGGGATGGCAGTAATAAAGCTTTTACAAAGCCTGTTAATTTTATGTCAGCAAGCAGCCATGTAGGCAGGCACTGGGGCCATTCATCAACGTCCAGCTTACTGCACCAAGTTCTTCAGCTTGTGCATGTGGAGTATGTTTCTCAAAGTAGCCACTGTACAGTATAAAAAGGCAGTTTTCTTCTAAGAGATGCCTTATATTAAAAGTTCCAGTTTCCCAGGTAAATTGGTAAGGACACTGCATAAAAGCAGCAATGCAGTACTACTGCTGCCTGATCAGAAACCACTGCCAGGGGAAGGATGAAGTCTGAACTGTTTCCTGCAAATGGCGATTTAAGCTTGAACAGAATAGGGCCAGAACAGTTATTTAGAAAGTACAGCAATGATCAGTTTAGATAACAAGAAGGCCTCTTCCTTAGATTTGCATCTGGGTATTTTTATTATATGCATTGCCACGTAACTTATGACATATGAACTGTGCCTTGAAGTTCACCATGTAAAATTATATGTAGCCATATATATGTCAGTGAAGGTCTGCATAAGCACTGTTCACCCTGTGTATATCTGATTACCAAAGGGGTATGTACAGAGAGAATCTACAAAGTATCTAGATCTCTATCAAAAGGTGCCATTTGTTTTAAAAAGAGAAGACTGATGTTGGGTTGGATTCAATGATGAACAAACAGTTAACTACACAATAAAAACATGAATTTAAGAGGTTCCTGTAAAACCAGTTTTCTGTGTCCATAAACATGCTGGGTAATAGTGGCCAACTGCATAATCCTTTGTTTAATCATTTTTCTATGTATTTCTATACTATGCCTTCCTTTCTATTTTTCTCTCAAAATCTTGCACATCTTCTGGTTCACTACTGCACTGGAACCGACATTTTTGTTTCCAGACGTTCTCACTGCTCCATCTCTGAGCCAACATCCCTTGTTCGGAGGGGTGACACATGAAGCAGCACAAACACATGCTCCCTCTTCAAATGTTTTCTGCTATGTTCAACGGTTCCCTTGTTTTTGAAAGCCTGGATTGCCTCCAGGAAGCTTCTGGAGCCCTCATGAGTGTTTGCTCCTTCCCTCCGCTCCTGCACAGCAAGGCTCCTCTTTGTCCCTGCACACGGTCTGCCCCGGCGCGGTCCTAGCAGACGAACCCTGGCAGCTCAGCCGCAACGTTACTGCCCCAGTTTGCTCTGTGCTGGTCCCTGCAGTGAAGGCAAGGGGCATATCTGAACTGCAGTCACGCCAGTTTGCAGCCCGGTGCATTGTGTATCCTTCACCTCACTGTGGCCGCTGGGGTAGGAGGTATTCATCAGCTAGCAGCAATGTAAAATTTGGAGGAAAAAGGCAGTAACATCTTAAATTACCATTTAAGTGGGTAGCTTACCTGGATGGAGATGGAGGTGCAGAGTCTAGAGCTGACTCTGCAGAGCTAGCTCAGGTGTTGACTCAGTCACAGCACTCACCAAATGCTGCTCCAAAGGCTAATTCACGGCCAGAATAGGAGATTTCATTGCCTGCAGCAAGGAGTCCAACCTAAGAAACTATCCAGACATGGCTCTGCGTGTTTTCTAACACTCAGATGTCAGGAGACCTTATTAATTCAGCTAAGATCCAATTTGGGGCCAGCACTCTCCAGACTGATAATCCTCCTCTGCTGTTAGAAAGTGCAGACGCTGATGGACACTGAACTTCCTCTTTAAAATCAGCTTTAAAATCAGCTTGACTCCATCAAGCTTGTGCTGAGCTGGTGACAAAAAGCCCAGCTGACCACAGGCCAGTACCATGGGTGGTATGAAGGGTTTTTTGTAGCATGGGTATTATCCCAAATCCTTCCATTTTCTGGGGTGCCACCACTGCTACTACCCTAAAGATACCAAGTGAACTGTACTCCAGCATTTCTTTGATATTTCTGACCTCTCTCTGTCAGTTAAATATTAAGAAGTTTAGGACACAGTCTATATAAAATGTGAAGCGTATACGCTGATTCCTGAAATCATAATAGCCACAGTGAGATACTTGAGATATTAAATGTTCTACTTGCAAAATGTAAAAGCCTGTATTTTTGGTATACTTGAAATTTGTACTTATCACTATTTATTTTCATTGTCAGGAATTGAGCCTGGGAAGTGTTTGCAGGATGAATCCTTGCTGCATCCATATCTTTAGGTGTTCACAGAGGAGTCCAGCGGGAGTTGCACATAATTCAGGGAAATACAAAGATTATAATAAAAACGAGCTACAGAAGACAGCTATGGCATATTACATTTGAAATACATATATCTTATTTCATTTACCAGATTCCTCATATTGCAAACTCCAGTATTATACTGGAGGATGCAATTTATCATCCAATCTATCTTTAAAATTTACCATTTGTAGGACTGGAATAGATTCGACGATAGCATGCTAACGATTCTCTTTATAAGACCATAGCATATTCTGGTGGCACTAGCTATTCAGTTTGTATTAATCTTTTTTGATACACATACTGGCACTGTAAGATGCAGGGGTACGAGCAGGTATGCAGCAGCGACACGTTCTGTGCACGTAAATCCCCAAAGCCGCTGCAAAGGAAAAAGGCTGAAGCCATGAAATACGGATTCTCTCCCTAACTCTGCCAAGCCGCAGCATAACTGTAGCCAATTCCTCTTATTTTTTAGCTCCTTCCACAGTTAAATGAGGACAAAACCACCTCCTTAGTCAAGCACTTGAAATCTGCTGATGCAGCGCTACGTGAGAGTGCCACGGTATTATTGCTACTACCGATAGGATTTAATGTGAAAAAAAAGACGATGATCGGTCTCCCTATCTACTGCCATCTTTACAAGGGTAAAATGGGCTTGTGCCCATAAGTTCTTTCATTTTTCCCAGGTATAAAACTGTTTATTCTTCTTCCTACAAACCTTGCCTCCTTTACTACAAACGTTTGGAGAACATGCAGGCCCTGACTTCGTGTAGTGGGTTATCTACAAAATCCTGTGCACCTGTTTGTCTCAGCTACCCCGTTTGAACTCCGTGCGAGCAAGGCAGGCGTGACGTGATAGCAAAAGGCCAGTGTGGGATGAAGTGAACTTCCACTCACAGCTTTTGGGCAGCCCCTGACCCTTGCGAATCATGACCATTCACGCTCTCCGCATAAAGCACTCTCGGAGACAGACCTACAGTCACCAAATACATTGGTTAACAAATTGCTTCATTCCACGGTTTAGAAAAAAGCACATGCAGTGTTAACAGTCTCGAGTCTTGCCTTTCAGCATTGGTCTTTTAAATTACAAACTTGACTCCTAGACCGCTTTTGTGCCGAGCCAGACTCACCAAAGTTCATTCACTGCCTACCTTATCAGTCCTGTTTCCAAAGAAAAACTGCTACTCTTCCAAAGACTGATGTCACCAAGCAGTATTCGCAGTGTAACAAAATACTGACCTCAGCTTCAACTTGGTACAATTAATTATCCAACAGGAAGCTCTAACTTCAGCATAATTTCCCCTCCAAAAAACCCGAAAAAGAAAACTCGGTACTTTTTCTACCAACTTTTCCAAAACAGCTGTAACACTCAGAAAAATGGCTGCTGCTCTGCAAACTCTTCTGCCATTTCACTCTAAAAATAACTGCCATGCAATCAATCCCAATTGTTAAGCGGCTTGAGGATGTGCACGAAGAGGACCTAAAAAGCTGTAATTAGCAGGGTAACTATAGCGCAGAATGCTTATCAATTAATGGTGCCACACTACTGTTTCATAATAAAAATAATTCAGGAAATGTAGAAAGACAGAAATTACTTCAGGAAATGTAGTTTATATGCTCGTTATATCATTATTTATATTTTTATTAAACATGGTTTATCAAGCAAAAGATTTACTTATTTAAAATGTTGCTTAAATGGGTATTTATTAAAGCCTTTTTTTCTACCTAGGTCTCTTGATTCCTTTCCATCTGTTTTCAATATACTCAGTAAAGTTTCAGATTTAAGATGATCAAGCCTTTGGAAATATAATGAGATATGAAATCACCCCTATTGAAAAAAAAAAAAGTAGGAAATCTTTTTTGGGGGAGGGGGTATTAATGACCCACAGTCTTCTAAGCTCAGCCCTTGGCCCTTTCTGTGCAGAATGCTGAATTTCCATATTAGCAACTTGATGTTTTAGTGACACTTTGTTTTTCCTTTTGCAGATTAATATTATTGATATCTTCTCTTTTTATAATTTTTCTACTTATTCTAGAAATTTTGGCCCAGAAAAGCACTATTCTGTCTCTATTACAAAATATGTTCTTAAGTAGTAATAAATATAAAAATTTATTAGAAGAAGAAGTAGAAATATATCTAGTTGTATTTTCTATGTGCTAGGTATATTTCTCTTTTTTAAGTAAGCAAATATATTTTGGTTTGGTGTAACACAGTAAATATTCCACCTTTTTCCTAAATATGGTGGAGGTGGTGCTTTCTGGAAAAAAGAAATTACATACTTAAAACATTTCTGGGAATGTTACAGTCTTGGTTCTAATCTAGTATATTAATCAGGAAATGATCTTTGCCAGTCTATAGAAACAAATCTTATTGTACAGGCAATCCCCTCCCCCCCATACACACTATCTTACTTTCATGTTCTTTTCTTAATAAATTAAAATTTCAGAGTCTTTTTCTTTTTTTTCTTGAGGAAGTAGGACTTTTTATACTTAAAAGATAGAATATATAGTTTGAGTAGTCAAGCTCAAAGTGTGTTTAACTGTTACAAAGATCCCTTACTCGGTCTTTTTGAAATGCTGTTTTAACCAATTCTCTGTTCACTTGGAAGGCCTCCCCAGGAAATCTGTTAATTATGATCTCCAGGACTGCAATTAGCCATTCGACAGAAATACAATTTTAAATGAAGCTTCTGAGAAAGAACTTCCTTCCTGAAATACTGATGTTCAGGTGGCAGAAGCACAGCATATTACCGACATATAAATCCAATGCACCAGCCACGTCTGATCAAAAGCTTATGCTGATAATGAACGTGAGTATTTATAGATTTTATTTATTTGGGGTCCTTAACAGAGTATTTACTTCAGAAAGCTAATCTGCTTTTCCGCTCTTATTTAAGGTCATGTTGCTGACTCCGTGCGCAGGCAGGTCAAGCATTCATTCTCCATCGTGAGCTCACCATGTAACTGGGATAGATGCCCTGACTGCAAAGTGTCACTGCAGCAAGAGCGTCTTTTGGATGTTAGCTGAGACTGAAACAGGTAATTTTTCATGTTTTAAATATGGCAGAGGGAGAAAATACAGCTCCTATATGCTTCAAGAGAAAAGTAATGAGAAACTCCTACCATGCTCACAGGGCAGTCTAAGATGTATTTGGCCTTTTATCTTTTCCTTGGATGTAATCTGTACTGTTACCACTAGAAACAGGACATTCCAACAGATGGGTCATCGGGCCCCTGAAAATGGTGTTTTTTAATGTTCCTAGAAGATTTCATTTGGGGATTTCCCAGGAGCTGCGAGAAACTTACTCTCTACTTGGGTTCCTGCATGAAAGGAAGGAACCTTCAGGTAAATGCCCTAGAGATTCAGTGATATTAGCCCATACTTAGGTGTGACTGAACATGTCTTCTTGATGGCTCATGAGCTGCTGTTGAAGCAACTTCCAAATACTTTACTTCCTAAAGGAGGCTCTACTTGTGCTAATTCACAAAATTTTCTAGGTTAGGAAGAAAGACTCTAGTTGACACTGCCCAGTCTGCCCACTCTCCTTGGGAAAAAAAATGGAGTATTATGGTATACATTTGACAGCTGAGAGTGTATCAATGCAAAGCTATTATCTTTGGTATAAAATGCATGCACTGAAATCTAATTGCTTGTCCTTTATATTTGCTGACTGAGGGAAAGAAACATCTAAAAAAACACTCAGCAATGCTCACAACTTAACATTGCACTTCATAGAAGATAGACAACGTGCTTTTCTTGTCCCAGAGACATTTTGGCCTTGACAAACAAGGAGCAGTGGGGTAGAGAGGATTTGTAAGGTTATGAAAATAGGAGAAGGGGTAGCTTGAAGAAATATGCTTTAGTCAAATATGAAGGAGGAAAGAGAAGGCAATTGGCATTGAGAATAGTAAAATGTTCCAGCTGGCAATTATTAAAACACTCAGGTATCATGTTAGAATCCGTATGAATTTAGATTTACAGTATGGGAGAAGCCATGAAAGACTCATGCAAAAGAATCAGATGGCACAACTGGAAAGACCATCAGTAATGACTAGAGCAAAAAAGTGAGTACAAAAGGGATCTTTTATAGTGAAGATTTATTTAAACACTCAGGTGAAAGATGTATATGCATAAAGACAGATGATATGATTGCATAGCTGGAATAGATTGCATAGAGGGGAATAGCTGGATTTCAGCCCGGCAGGGAAAACAAAGGAGTCAGGCAGGCAAACGGTCACAAAAACTTGATACATAAAATAACCTTGATGCCAACAGTAAGTCCTGGACTGCACTGGCAAATGGCAATAATATAAACCCACACGATTTCAGTATATAAACTTCATCACCCAGAAGGCAGTTAGGAAGCATAAAACTTTGCACATGCAAGTTGTCCCTCCAAATTCAAATGGAATTACTCATGTGAATAAAACCAGTGATATGCATGAGTCTGCACAATGTAGCCTAGATACCAGAGCAAAAAAAAGGACCAACTCTTTTGTTAGAAGCCTGAAAAAATGGTTTGCAAGCTGTTTTCATATTCAGACTCAGAATGACAGGGTCCATTTTTAACTAGAGCCTGCCTTTCTCAAAAATCCTTGCTCCCAACTAATGTGGTCCAGTATTCATCTCAAGCCAAATGCTGTTTGGCTTGGGTTTTGGTTGGTTGCATTTCTTTGTTTTTCTTTTGCTTGGGAGCAGGCGTTTTTGTTGCTTTATGCCTCTTTGAGCATGGAAAAGGGAACGAGCAAAAGGAGGACCTTGTGGTGAAGCCCGTATGTTGGAAGGGAGGAGGTGTGAGCTCCCGCGGGCCCTACGGCAGGCTCCCGTCACCCGTGCCGCGGGCTTTTCCGCCTGCAGGTCCCTGGCAGCGGTGCGCTCGCCCTGCTCCCCTCCCGCCAGGTGTTTCGCACCTTTGGGTGACAGGACTTTGCCTCTGGGTAGGGAATAGCTCTCCCGGCCCAGAGAGTATTTCCATCGCTTCATGTCCTCCAGCTGGGTGCCCCCGGCCACGCTCACTGCGGCAGGTCGGACCCTGCCACATGCAGCACATCACGATAGCCGAGAAAGAGGTTACGCGGGGCGGCAGAGGCTGATCTGAGCAGTCGCGTCCTCTGTCAGGCTTGGGAAAAACTGGGGGTGTTGCAAGCAGTTGCTATTACCAGGAGAAACACGCAGCAGCCGCTTACCGCTGTAACTTAGCCCTGTTATTCTCCAGGAACATACAAAATCCTGTTTCTGGCCTGAAGACAGCCAGAAACAAACTTTTTTTTTTGGTGGGAAGGAGGAGAAAGGAGAGCTGTTGTTTGTTTTTGCAATCCGTTCCAAGCCCTTTTAAGTCAGCATTTAGCCCAAAGATCCCTCTCCGCGAGCTTTTCTGAGCACCACAATCCCAGTGCTTGCTTGGACTTGTGTCCTTGGCTTTCTGTTCGTTTGCTTCAGCTTCTGTGGGGAGGGTTTTTTTTTTTTTCCCCTCCTTTACAGCTACATAAGGCTTCACAAAACAATCAGGAATGAAACTCCCCCACCCACATGTGCCTATATTTTCCATGTCGACATGTTTTCCTTCTTTGGGGTGGAGGCTACTACCTTTTGCTCCTTAAAAAAAAAAAAAAAAAAAAAAAAAAAAGAATGTAATCGTTTTTTTCACGTTATCATAAATGAAGGCCAATAGGTACACCCAGTCCATAGCAATGCAAAGCATGTGGTCTGCGCTAGATGACTAATATGGATGCCCTCAGTTATAATACATAATATATCCAAGTGTGACGGTAATATATGCTGCAGCATATTTCATGCAAGGACTTTAAGCACGATTGTGAGTCTGGTCTGGAACTTCGGTACAGAACTTTCCCCAGTCCCTCTTAATTGCCTCCTGCTAGGAATTAAAAAAACCAAAAACAAAACCAAAACCAAACCCACACATCTTTCATAAAAAGAACTCTGAGATCATTAGCTAACATTTGGAAGTCCCTCAAATTAACATGCGTGAAGGACTGTGGCCAAACTCCCACTGGCTCCCATAAAAGCAGTAATCAGTCCTTTAAGCAAGATTCTCTACAAAATAACACCCAAAAGCCCCTGCAGAAGGGATTGCCAATCTCGCCATCTGACTAGATTAAAAACAGCAGTAACAATGTGATAATTGACAGGAGAAACTTCCCTGACAGGGAATGAATCAGTGTTTATTTTTAGCATTTCCCCCCCCCCCCCGCCCCCAATGCTTTATTTAAACAAAAGATTAACTAATTATTTCCGTCAGTATATTGTCCTCATGAGAAACAGAAGGTGGCACATCTACTTGCGGATCTGCTCCACTGCTGCAGACTGCGAGCGGTTCTGCTGCTCAGTGTTGGCTCCTCCTTCGAGGTCTCCGAGGGCCCTGAACCAGCACTGTTGTGCCCATTGCCCTGCAATTTCTAAAGCAGTCTGACTGACCTGCAAAGTATCGAGGCTTCTCCTGGCTTCGCCCCTGAATTTAGAACCCCCTACTAGCAATATTTTTAATTCTTAAATAGCAAGCATCAAAAAGGCCTCAGAAAATATAAACTGTGGTTTTCTCTGTGTCCAACCTTTGCTCCGAAGCTTCACTTGACAAACAGATCAGTGCTAATGCTGTCGCTGCAGCCGTTCGCTGCAGCCTTTTTGCAATGACAGAATATCTGCGTTCCAAAAAGCTGCGGTCGCTCTACCTGTGTACGTAAGTCGGCAATAAAATCTTATCTAGGAGAAGGCAACTCACCTGAAAAAAGCCTGGCAAAAGATTTGTTCCCTTTTATGGGACAAGTGTAAAGAAGCTGTTTGCAATCCTAGTGACACCGAATAACGTCTACGTTTCTGGTAATAAGCTCTTGGGTTTCTGCTTTGCTTTGAAGTGTGAGACGAAGTGTTTTTTCTTAAATTCTGAATGAACTGTGGATTGCTTTATGGGTTTCATTAGCAAAAAAGGAATTAGACTTTAGTAATGGTGAGGCCATATTTTTTGGCTTTATCCATTGTCGAGCTAACATAAACAAATGGCAGTTTGTTTCATTTTACTGCACATCTATAGTACGAGAATTGCTATAAAACATACAAAGAGCTGATTTATTGGTGTTTCACTGTCACAGTCTCAAAGCAATTGTACCGTGCTAAATTCTTAGGTCAAGTTTTATGATTTTAGTCCTAAAGATTGAGTCATATATTCAGTATTCAAGTATTTATTCTTCAGTGGAAAATGTTTATGTTGAATTTCTTGTGCTCATTCCTTAATGTTTCAGATAACTTTAGTTATGAGTACTTGGTCAGCATTACATTCTTGGTAAAATACTTTTTTTGTACCATTTTAGTGCATACCTGATCATACTAGAACAGACTAAAATGTGCTCGGAAGTAGAAGGGCATAGAAATCACAAAAAACTGGCAACTCCTCCATATCTAGCCCATGGGTCTCTTCCAGAGGTTAGAGGTAAAAGCTTCATCGTTGTATTGCGTATGAGAGCAAGATGAGGCTTTGCTATCTTATCTCACATATTAGTGCAAGAGATGTGTCAAAATGGATTTATACCTAGAAATAAAAGTACCCTTTCTCCAGTTTTTCCATCTATTGAGGAGATGCACTGCAGGAACAGCAGCTCTTTGAAAGAGGCTGAGCTCTCCACCTTGCAAATATTAGGTGAAGTGGTGACCTCAGAACCCCGGATAATTGAATTTCTGTTTAAAAGTAAGATGAATGTGGAACACTAACAGGAACATTGCACAAAACGATTTAATCTGTCGACAATCAGGCCAAACAAATCTATGAATCTTTCATAATCATTCATATGCATCTGCACTGCAAGAGATATCGTTAACTACAAAGGGAAACATTACAGATCTGGGGGGGGCGGGGATGAAGCAGGGAATAAGGTAGACCAGTAAAATTACATCAAATATTATTGGGTTTTGCCAGAATTTATTTTATTGACTACAGGCCAGGTCCAAAAAAAAAAAAAAAAAAAAAAAAGTGAGGGGTGGTGGCAGAATTTGAGCTCCTCAGTCTAAAACCGAGATGGTGAAAAATCCCGGTGAGCTGGTGTCCAAGGATCATGCCCAAATTGGAAAGCCGCTGTACATTTCTGCATAAGCTTCTCAGGCATTGAGCCTCTCCGCCAGTGCCCAGCACTCCTCCCATTCAGCAGGGCTGATTGCTTGGTGCTTACTCCTATCCATATTCGCTCGGGAACTAGAAACCCTGTGTTACTCCATACAGGTCCCCAGAGCGACTCAGTTCAAGAGGTGTTCACCAAACCTCTCGAATGTATGCCAGCAGCACTGAGCCTTCACGAATGCAACTATGCCTGATCCTTCAGAAAAGGTGTTTCTGTGATATATTGCGGTGGTGAAAGCATTTATCCGGGAAGTGGAAGGTCTGAGCTCAGGGCCTGTTTGCAGATCAGAGATATTTATAGTCAAGCTGATGTCTAGACACGTGCATAAGTATTCACTGGAAACCAGCTTCAAAGCTTCATCACTCTCATTTGTGAACTGGCACAGGACACGTCTACAGCGGATGGTGATGCTCAGTACAAGAATGCCCAAATTAGCATTGGCATCCTTCTATCAAAACCGCATAACACCACACTATGCCATCGGAGAGGGCTGACGAGCAGGCAGGGTTTATTAGCTCTGACGCACGTGCATCAGCACAGCAATGCTGCTTCCAAGCCAGGCTAGCTCAGGCACCTCCAGCTTTAGCACATTGCTACTTTCAAGCAAGCCACTATCTCGTCTAAACTATTTCAATATGATTGAGATAAGATTTTTAAAAAGGGTTATTAATCTTAATGAGACTTGCTTATCACAACCTAGCAATAGCTACTCTGCGGAGCTTGGATTTGCAGGTATCAGATTAGCAGGTACAACCAGTACTGGTTACGAGCCCACTCACCGGGGATTTCTTCCGCGAATATGCATTTCAGAATAACCGCTGGATGGCACTCTTGTGCCATAGAGTATATAACTGTATTTGATTTTATTTGCCTGCAAATACAAACATTTTTAAAGACAAAGAATCAAGTTCACTTCTTTATACCGTCATAAATTTGGAGTGGCTTCATGTAAGGCATTCGGTTTAATTTAGAGTTGCACCAGCATAACTGAGAGAAGAATATGAACCAGATGTTGAGAAGCAAAATTTTGGCTATTAATTCTGTCAATAATCTTTTGAACAATTTATGAAACTTAAATGCAAGGAGCACGCATAGAAACCGAGGCCATGAAAGATCAAGAGCACCCACCTTCAGTTCTTCCATGTTGTTACAGACTATGCTAAATTCTAATAATTCATCTGTATACATTTATGCACCAGTGTTATTCCCTTAAGGCTCATATATTATGCAGAATATTCTGTAAAGATACAAGACAATTCTTTTATGGATGGCTGCAAAACAAGAAGCTTTTTTCATTCCAAAAGTCAGCATTTGAAGTTTTTGTTTTAAACTTTCCAGTCTCTGTATTTAGAACATTAGGAGACTGTTTCATTCATTTCCAATCCCAAATGTTATGTTTTTATTTTGAAATACTTGAAAAAGTGACTCGAATATTTTCATACAAAATAATCTTTCTGCAATAGTCAATATTTTTTCACAAAGCATTTAGTATTTGAGGAAGAGTCAATTTTGGACGAAATTTACATTAAAAAAAGTTCTGATCACCTCAGGTCTCTAGTAAAACAGAATCCCATCCACAGCAATTCTTTAACAAAGATAATGTATTTGGCTTAATATACTCCACATGTGTTAGTTATCAATGCAAGGTATGGAAGAATACCAGGAAATTTCTGTAAATACATCTGAATATCAGGGAAATATCTTCCTGAGGATTGCGCTTCTGCTTCTTTTCTGTTGTATGGATAGTGATACCGCTCTCCACCGTAGGAGCTTCAGTTCCCCCAAGCCCAAATGTACAGTGCTCTGAAGATCAGAGATGTCAAATTCCTTCAGCACAATCACCTTCCCCACCTTCACTTTCCCCAAAAGCCAGTAATTGGTTTAACCTGAACCATTTTCTGTTTTGGGGCTGGCAGCCCATCTCTGGTTCCAGCTGGGGAAGGAAGTGCTCGGGGTGTTTTAGCACGGCCAGCACTTGTGTTTTACTTGGCATAACCAGAAGAAGGAAATCATGTAAATCTGGGCTTAAGTTTATTCCTGGGAAATACACAGTTCCAAGGACTTGGGATCTTTAATTTGTATTTTTGGTTATCACTTGTATGCTGTCACTTCTGTATTTGCAGCATGTGAATAATATTGTGCTGGTTCTGTGATGCTTGACCGAACAGTTCTGTGCGTGCGCTAAAAGTGCTCAGAGGGACAAACCAGCAGACTCACAGCAAGAAACTTTGAGGAGACCTTTCCTACACTCTCTAATTTTGGCTGATAGGATGGTCTGTGCCTCCTGTACAGAACATGTGTTTCCCTCCACTCACTTTTATATACTTTCCCCGTTTACTGAATAGCTGGAAGTTAACTTCCTTTTTTAAATCTGTTTTATGATAGTACCCCAGGGCTATGATCTTATTTAGGGCTTCTTTGCACTAGATAATGTGCACAGTGATAATAAGGAGACAGACTCTGTCATGGAGAGCTTACAAGCTAGGTAGCAGGAGTGGAGAACTGAGATCCAGAGAAATCGAGTGATTTGCCCAAGGTCATGTGCTTAGTTTGTGGCAGAGTCAGTCTCTATCACACTGTCAGATCTGTTTATCTGATGGGTGTAGGCGCCAATGCCTGTTCTGGTGTAGGCATCAGCCACAGGAATGCTAAAGCTGGAGAAGTTAATTAAAAAAAAAAAGCAAAGAAAAGGAAAAGAAGACTTGCAAGAAATTTCCACTTTCCCATTCTTTGAATACTTTGAAAATACATAAACTCTTGGGATCTGCATTTTAAAATGCTGTTTCAAACTGGAGTAACATCTGTTAAATGCAGCCAAGAAGCATCTGGCTTTCCGTTCCCGGAACCCGGAGCTAAGGCAGTTTTTTTCCTGTCAGCTTTGCAGTAGAGTGAAATCTGTTCAATAGGTCATTCTGTTCTCTCCATTTCTTAGTTTTCAGTTTCCTATGAAAAAGATGGCCAACAATGAGAGCAAGCAGAAGTAGAAAGAAGATGCTGTGTAATGTACATAATTAGTCCAAGACAAAAAAATAGCTTCAGACTTAGTCAGTTAAGTGATAAGAGCAAAATGATTAAACACTAGAAAGAACATCAAGCAGCATATGGAACCGTAAGATTTAGTAACCCAATAGTGCTTTATCTTTCATCGGTCAGAATAACAGTGTGATACAAACTGCACTCAAAAAAACCCTTGTATGCCCCATTGCTTTGACAGTTGCTCGTTGCAGTAGAGTCAAATGGATGATAGCTGGGGGGAAAAGAGTAGAGAAATTAAAAGACCTGAAGTACAGAAAGCCACCAGCATAAGCAGCAGCGCTGGGATTAAAACAGATACCTGAAAATAATCTAGGCTTAAAGCTCATTAGCTTTAGCTTTTACATTCTCAGCTCTCTATGCTTTGACAAAGCCTTTGGCAAACAAGTATGTTATTGAGAACGGTGTGATTTTTTTCCCTTCATCTTGGAGACCTGGACCAAGACTCATAAAGGTATTTAGATGCTTAAGCTCTTCTTGAAATCAAAAGGCATTAAGAGCATATATAATCCTGAGAGCATGAACCAGGATGCGATATTTAATTATCAAAGAAAATCAACATAATTCAGTCAGGGGCATCAATATAGGGGATTTTTAACGCTGAGGTGGGAGAACTCTATCCTTACTAAAAAGATGGCAGTAACCTTTGTTTTGGGGGAACAATATAGAAGAGAAGTGGGAAAAGGAAATGCCCTGGCCATCCACATTTTGGTGAGACTAATTGATCTCAGCTGCCACAGACCTGCTTTTTATGCAGATGCAGTTTGTCACCACTCAGGTGGCTGAAAAGCAAAACGGATTTGCAGGTGGCATTCTCCTGTTTTTGCCTGAAATGTGACCTTTCCCTTCCCGGTTTGCGAATGGAAAATACTGAGGGAGGGAGTCCGAAACTGAGAGAGAGTTTCCAAACTGGAATTAGTGAGGCAGCACTTTCTGTGTCAGGGTCCTGCAAAGTGCTGAAGGTATAAATTAACTAATGGGGGTCAGGTCTGAGGGCACAGAGGAAGCTTGCTTGAGGCAGATAGAGCGCAGGCAGGGAACAGGGAGTTGCACAGCTTGTAGGCAGCTGCCAGCAGCTTCCTGGCACAGGCTTCTTTACTTGGTCAAACATTTTGTTTCCTTCAGAGCAGAAAATGGGTTGATGTTGCTTTCACTGTCACCAGTGTAAGTCAAACGTCTATCTTGGTCTTATGTCTATTTTACATTGCCCACTGTTCATGGTCTGATACTGAAGTGACCACTCTCCAGCTAGTCTTTAATTATCTAAAATTGCATATTGGTATAGCCCTCCCATACCCCCAACTAGACTACAGTCAAGCCTATGCTTTAATTAAATAAGATGGACTCTGGCTGTCAAGACTGTGCCTGTTTTACTTTATGAATAGCAAGCAAATAGTGTAATAACATATGTACACTAAAAATGCTATTGTCACTTAATAGTTGGGAATGGAGGGACACAGTTCACTTTGTGGTCTGTGGGTTTGTAGCCTACTTTGCTCAATGCCATCTTCATCAGTTCTCTTCAGTATCACCTGATTTTTATATATGGCATATATTCACTTTGTCTAAACGCAGTTAGGGTAATTATTTGTGTTTGGCACATCAGTGTTTGGAATTGTCATGATTTAGAGAATCACAGTCAGTATTTATTAAAGAATCAGGATTTATTACAGAAAAAAGCCCTATGTATTGCCCACAGAAATATGTTTCTACACAGCTTGAGTTCCAACTTTCTCTCTGATTAATTATGTATTTTATCATATTTGGAGCTCTATGTAGGAACTAGGGACATCTAGTGGCTCAATAGAATATAGCAAATTAAGTTGTCAAGCACAAAAAGCTATGTTGCTGTGCAAAGTAGACATTTTAGCAAAAATTAAACTAAATGAAAGGCTTTCCCAGTGGTTGAAGTGTAGTTTGAATATATGAAATGACTTTAGTTGAGACTAGAGGAACAATCTCTGCTTAATTTTAAGTTTGTGTTTCTATCTTCTTGTGCAAAGGTGACCAGACTCCAAAGCTTATGCAGGTTAAAATGTTTTTGCTACCTGCTTTTAGAAGGACATAATATTCTCATTTCATTCATTGGGAGAAGCTGGAGTACTGCATAGATGGATAAAAAACAGAGACAGATCACAGAACACAATGCCTAGAAACAAATGTATTTTGTGCATGGTAATTCAGAGTGTGATTAATTAGACCAGGTGTTTGCTGATAACTTACAATGACTAAGAATAACCACAAACAGCAATTAAATTGAGAACTTTCCTTTCCCTGCAATATTTTTCCTATTTTTATATTTAAATAAGGAGATTCTTTAGCAAGTAACCTGCTCTGAGTCATGTTTTTCTCTCTTTCCTTCTTTTCCATCCTAGCCAGTAACTTTTTGGCACCCCAATAGCTTTTTTGTTACAAAGGTGAGATGCACATTGTAGAAGTGAGAATATCTGCATCAAGTTGTAAGCTCTTTTCATATGGTGAGTCTGTGTTTGCAGTAGGTTTTCCATTTTGCCTTTTTGTATTCAATACTGAAAGACTGACATTGACTACGGCAGTCTCTTATGCTGCTTAGTCCAGGGATAGTTCTTGACATCTCCTGGAATAACTAAAATTGAGAGGCCAACACACACCAGTCAAGGGCTGTCATCTCTGAGTGTCTTTCCCTGCTACCCTACAAAACCCCAGAACAACTAATTCTTTACCAGAAGGAGTTGTAGTTTTTTCGCTGGAGCATTTGACAAAAAGAGGCAGCCTGAATGTAAAGAGGGAGGCTTCTCTGCAGATGAGGGCAGATCATTATCAAATGTTAGGAAAAATCAGCTGGAGAGAGCAGCAGGAGGCACTCTGTCTCACCTGAAATGCTGATAAAGCCTGGAAGCCGTAAGAGGGAGATCAGACTGAGAAAATATGGATCACTTCTTATTTTGCAAAGATCTGTAACTCTAGAGGTTTTTTAAGAGTGAGGAAGTGATGACAAAAGAAAATCTTTTGCTAAACAGGTGGTTTTTGTCTTCCTTCCCTTTTCCCCCTGAACAAGTTAAACTAGAAGCTTGTAGGGCTTGGTGAAACTAAAAAAGCAGGAATAAGCAAGCTCAGCCTATGTATGTGCTTTCAAACTAATATAGGAACAGTAATCTAAACACAGCTCAGATGGTCTTAGGTGTTTGGGACGCAAAGATTGGGTCCAGTGGTTCAGGCTGATGTGTGGAGTTGAACTTACTGACTTTAGTGTTTCATCACAGCACGCTGGACGCAGGGACTTTATAAACTCCATGGTGTTAATGAGTAGTGAACATACTGATTAGGTGATAGTCCCTCGACCGTTAAGATTAATGAAGGCTTTCCTTTAGACAGCAGCCTTTACATTTGTGACAGATTCCATAGGTTTACAGCTCCTGAACTTCTAGGTGCACTAGGACGCACAAAGCTGAAGTGTTGAGGTCCCATTTGTCTCCAGATTTGTTTCAACAATATTTCATCACAGAGAGAAGTTACAGTGAAGAGAGCTTCCAGAGAGACACTTCTGTCTGGGCCTCTTGCAAATGCTATATTTAGGAGGTGAACACAGACACTCCAAAATGTTAATGCTGACAGCATTCAAACTGCCTTTACCAGTACTAGTGGAAAATGAACTGAGTTTGTTTTAGCTGGCAAATGATCAAGTATTTCTATTTCAGACACTTTGGGAAAGAATGGCAAAGCCAAGGCAAAGCTGACCATATGAATAAGCTACTGCAAGTGTGGTCAGTCAGCAGATTAAAGGAAAAGAAGCATTAATGAATGGTTATTGAATGGGAAGGTAATGACTTCATATGTCTGTACTTACCTTTGCTACTGTGAGCTTCTGGTTACCACATTACCACTTCACTGGTTAATTAAGGTGATACAAAATGAACATAGAGTTACATGAGATTTAGACTGGATAATTTCCCCTGTGAGAAGACCTAAGAAAACTTAGCACTCCTGTATTGACCCAGGATTAAGGGAAGAGAGTGTGCTGGGGACAGGCTGGGGCACATCTTGCACAGACTGGTGGTGGAAAGAGTAAACAGGAGAGCTGGGATTCAGCACTTGACATCCTTCAGGCCTGAGGTCTGTTGCAGAGCTGGAAATCAGCCTCGGCCTCCTCTGCTCTTACTTCTATTGATGTTGGATTGCCAAGAGCAAACAGCTATGACTACTAAAGCAGGCTTCCACTCTCCCACTGTCCTAATGCTGTGACTTACGGAGTGGTGGGGTATTTACCCTGCCTCTACATATTTACTAACTAGTACAGGCAGACACAAATTTCCATTGACTAATCTTCCTCTGGTAAGGTGAGTCATCATAAAGAAACGGCTGTTTCTGCTTGTTCCCCTGATTATACTGGTTTATAACCCAGTCCGAACTCCAAAAAGGCCAGGCCAGGAGCATCAACACCTATGATCCAATCTGTCCTCCCATAGAAACAGAGGGAAACTTGGGGATATATCTGTAGTTGTAGGCTTTCTGCAGGGAAAGATCTTCTTCCTTGCAAACTACTTGAGAGGCTGGTAAAGATCTTGGCATGAATTTAGCCTTTTCTGCCTGTGTTTCTCCATCTGTCAAAAAGGCATAATCTTTCCCTACTTCCCAAGGTTATTGTGAGAATTAATCAGTTAACACGTTTACATTACTAAATGTGATTTCTGTAATATTTTCCCATTCCATTCTAAACCACCTAGACTTTAGTTTCCAGGAATACAAATTAATCTCACTGTTGTCTAAGTCTTTATTCCTCTTTTCAGATATCCATATTCCGCTTTGCTTTCTGCTACAGCAAAAAGCAGTTGATGATAATGTTGCTTTAGGACACCTGGAAGCATTTTAATAGTCACATTGATTTTTTCTGAGTAATGAAATAATCACCAAAGGAAAAGTAATTCCTCTCTAATTGATTTTTTTCTTTTTCTCTGCTCACTACTAAAATTTCTAATTGCTCTGACTTCTTGATGCTATCATGAGTAACAATCTTAGCATATGTTTATAAGCACCTTTCAGTCCAGAGATCTTAGATAGCTAACTATGATCTAAACTGGGGTTATATATATACATATACAATAGTATAAATATCATGCGTGTCTGTATGCTGCAGGATCTGTGCCACTTGCTATGAAAAGGCAACCTTCTCAGGAAAAGAACACAATTGCAGACCAAAATATTTGCAGTACCTTAAATGTGATGTGTACTAGCCAACTGAAATTGCACAAGGAACCTAAGAAAGCAGAATGATCTGCAGGCTCCTGTAATCAACTTCATGCCAGCACTGCCAAGGTATTTTTAGCTATGGCACACAGTTGAAGATTTATTTAGGGATGCGAGAGGTACCCAAATCTGGAGGTGGTGACCATTTTAATTATGGTCCTGCTGCCTTCTGATCATCCAAGTTATCCTCCCACACACAACCTTCCTTGGCCTGAAAACATCCCTTTCTTCTTTCCCTCCCTGCCACGATCCCTTTTCCTCCTGCTCACCACTCTCTCTCCTACTGCCTTCTATAACACTACGATCTCAGGTTTTCCTCATTTTCACCCATTGTGGTTCCCTCCAACTTCTTTCCCAAGCATCAAACTACCTCGCTATCCAGGTTGACTACCAGATACCATATGTTAACACAGGGAAACATCCACAGTCTTGTATGTTCACAGAGGAAGGCAAGTTACCCTCTGTATGGACTGGCATCAAAATGCTGAGTTCTAGGAAGCATCAGCTCACATTTCTATCACCTTTATAAATAATAACACTGCAAAACATTAAATGAGACAGCACTGTTAATATGGTACAAAGTCTTACAATATATTGTAAAGAACACTTAGAATTTTTGATAAAACTGTTACATTAACGTCCAGTGGTAATTCAAGAACCAGCACTTGCACTACTTAGGAACTCAGCAAGTTCACAGAGACCACCAAATTTGGAGAACAGTCAATATGCCTGAGTGAAAAGCTGCTGTTCAAAGGGATCTTGACAGACTGAAGAAAGGAGTTGTCAGAAATCTTGTGAAGGCCAAATGCAACATCCTGCACCATTAACAGAAAAAACCTATGCAATAGTACAGGCCGGGGCTAACTACCGAAGTAGAAACGTTTTTCTGCAAAAAGGGATCTGGGGTTTCCGGTGGACCACAAACTGAACACTAGTCATCAGCATGCCCTTGTGGTGATGAAGACTGTTTACTAGGCCGCATTACTAAGACTATAGTCAAGTGGTTGAGTAAAGTGATTATTCCTTTCCATTTAGCATTTGTGAGAAGATGTCTGGAGAGCTATGTCCAGTCTGGGGCTCCTCAGTACAAGAGAGAGACGCTGAGAAATTAGATCAAGTCCAGTGGAGGGCCTCCAAGATGGTTATGTGGCTGCAGCATCTGACATAGCAGCAGGAGCTGAGAGAGCTGTCTTTGGTCAGCCTGAAGAAGAGAAGGCTGAGGAGGCACATAATTACTGCCTTCTACTGCTTAGTGGGTAGTTATAGAGAAGATGGAGCCACACTATTTCAGAGTTGCACAGTGAAAGGTTGAAAAGCAACACACACAATTGCAGCAAGAGAAATTCAAGGTAAATATACAGAAAAGAATTATTCGCAGTGAGGGTGGGCAAACCCTTGAACAGGATGCCTAGTGAGACTGGGGAATTTCCACCCTTGGAGATATTCAGACCTGGGCTGGGCAAGGCCCTAGGCAAACTGACCTAACATTGAAATTAGCCCTGTTTTGAGTGGGGATTGGACCAGATGATCTCCAAAGGTTCCTTCTAACCAAAGTTATTTTGTGATTCTGTAATTCTAACCAAATCTTGAAGGAAAATACGGAGAGGAGGAAACACATGAGAATCTTAAGAGAAAAATAATCTTCTGGCAAGGAAAAAAAAGGATACAACTAGACAAACAAATCAAAGTTGTTCACAATCAGTGCACTGAGGTAATTCAAGAAGTCAGATGGATGTAAGGTCAGTAGAGAAACAAGAACAGATTCAATACCAACATGTCTGTGGTTACTCTAGGCTTGTTTCATCTGTCTGTACTCAAGGCCAGTTACTAATGTGTGTCTTCTCTTCAAAATATGCTCAGACAGAATATGCTGAGGTACTACCTATGCTATTTCCTGCAGATTGAGATGGGAGCAGGATGCAGGCAGTACCTCCACCTCTGCAGAGTTCAGGCTGAGCAGTGACCCATGTGGTACAGCCAGAACCTTGCTGTAGAGTCATCTTCTTGTGGGGCAGGAGAGGAGTGAGAACAGACCAGCAGTACCTCTGCCCCCTTCATTGCAAGCAGCAGTTCCAGCTCCCTCGTCCTCTGAGCATTTAGGAGTATAACCTATATATAAAAACCAATTATGGTTTAGGCTTTAGTGTGTGGCTACCTGACAAATGACCAGAAATCTGAAATGTCCAAACTGAACCCAGACTTGTGACAAGTCTAGACTGTTTCAGGGTGTTTTCTGAAACCCAGGGTCTACCCAATAAGGGTGATCACTCACACAGGTTTTACAGGACTACCAGCAATCAACAGAAACAGAAATGTATCACAATTTTTGATAGGGGAACCCTCAAATTCTACAATAGTGAATGTACTTACTGATCTTAATTCATATTCCTTAACCTCACAAACAATTTACTATGTTTGCCAAATCTAAGTTTGCCCCACTGGCCTTTACTACCAAGAGCAACTAAAGATGATTAATCCTTCATTCCGGACTACAAATAAGAAAAGTCTGCAGAATCTTTATGAACAAAGTGTTTGTGTGTTCCAATTTATTTTACTACTACTGCTTTTCAAAGGTTTATTTAGGAGACACATCACCATTAGACAAACAAGCATTGATAAGACCCGCATTTGTTTAATAACTACTCAGCATACAATATTGTTCTTCCGATAAAACAAGTTCCTGAAATTGAAATTCTGCTAGCAAAAGGCACAAATAGAACAAGAAATCTGGCACCAAAATATTTCTGTTCAAACAATAGAGCTGAAAGAGCAACACCCTTTTGCACAGCTCAGTGGAAAGGGCTGGTCTGGCAAATACGGAAACATGCAGAGCCCAATCACTGAACTGCTTTAATATGATAAGGTTCCCCCAAATCCAAGCAATTAAACCAAAAACCAATACTGGAGCTTGAAAATGATACAAAACTGCTGTATGTCACTCTGTCCTAAACTCATGGGTGGCTTAATGCTGAATCTGGGATGAATTGCATAAAAATACATAGGAAATTTTTAACACAAAAAAGAGACTGGAAGGGCCAGCACAATGCAATAACAGAATTTAGCAATTCCAAACAAAACATAAAAATGTTTTGTGCTTGAAGGCTGTACTAAATTTTCCTCTGAGGGCATATTATGAGATCATAACAAAAACAAAAATATCCTGACAACTTGAGAGAAAAATGAGTGACTTATTAGACCTATTGATACAACTGGAAAGAACAGACAAGCTTCCAGGCATGCAGGTGCTTCTTTGGATCTGGAATTGAAACAGCAAACTTCAAAGCTGAATCCAAGCTAAGAACAATTGTGCTGAGTTAGAACATCTGCTTTGCTTTAATTTTTTTTTTTTTTTTAAGGCTATAAATGATGATCTGGGAAACAGGTTTATAATACTATAGTACTGTAAATAGATTATTTTTTCTAAAGTAGGCTTGCAATGAGAAAGGGATCTAAGGAGTAAAACTTACCCTAGCAAATCTGCACCAAAACCACATTGATCTTCCATGAGATTTACAAGCCTATTTGCTTACCTTGCTTTAGAAAATCTTGACTAGATTCCTAAGTCACTTGGGTGCTTTGGAAGGTTTTACTTTCACTGCGAAAGGCAGTAAACAAGTCAGGGTACTGCCAAGGAATGGCTATGCACAGGTCCTCGTGGTCGAACCCAACGGTGGCTACAGAGGGTCAACGATGCCGGAGCTGGCATGAATATTTGCCTGAATAGCTCTGGTAACAAAATGAAAGCTTAGAATCAGACATAAGCACAGACGATAAACAGTGACGCAGAGCAGTAAACAATGCTCTGAGATTGCTCAACTGTAACACATCTTTTAGGCTAGTCCTAGTACTGAATTAAATACTGTTTTCTAAGTTTGTCATTTGTATTTATTGTAACTTTTCATTAGAGAGGGTAGGGAGGGGGAAGCAGAAAAGTAATTTTCTGATATTAGCCATTCAGGAATTTTTGAAGCTGTTACTTTTTCAGTCGTCTCCAACAGTTTCCTTGTTTTCAGAATGAGCACATGATATCATATCCTGAGCCCTTCCCTTTTCTTGCAGCTTTCTGAGGCACTAGGAGGAGTCCAGCCACAGTCATCGTGTGAACTGGTCTGGAGCACTGTTGTGGAGCTGCCTCTGCCCTCGCCTGCCTGCCTGCCTGCCTTATTCATGCTCCCGAAGAAAGAGCTGCTCTGGGACCAGGGACCCCACTAAGCACAGTGAGTATCAGCTACGGAAGCAAACAGTCAGCCTAGCTTGTCAAGTTGCATCAGGGGAAGATCATGTATGTATTTATGTACCAGCGCAGTTAAGGACACAAAGGCAAGCGAAAAGAGAACACGCTTTTATTTTCCATCGCTGAAGTGAGAAGAGAAAGGAGTCTCCTGGCCCAGCTGGGGTGAGCAAACAGGATAGCAGCAAAGGAGGAGGCTCCCGGGGTGCCGAGACTGGATTATGGGTAGGTGCTAGCTGCAGGAAAGGAACAAGGTGCATTTACTCTGGGAGGAAATACAGCATTCGCTGTGGACAGACAGGAAAAAACAACTGCTAAATGTACATGCAAGCAGCCCTGAGTGAGCACGTGGCATTGTATTAACACTATATGACATGCATCTCTTGTTTATTCTTAATCGTGTTTGACTTAATGAATGCAGTAGTACTAGCTAGTAATAAAAAAAAAATAAAAAGAGAATGAAAGAACTAGATTTCTGTAGTAATCACTGCTCATCCCTAAAGTATACAGGCCAGGTAAACATACTAGCAATGAGTCATTGGTTCTTTTTAGTATAACTACATAATCTTCTTGTTGTTGTTATTTCTGCAGTTTTCCATCTTGGTATTTTAGCTCTGTAATACAGAATAAAAGAAGGGCTAAAGATAAAGTCTCTATCATTCTTGGTGGAGGGTCTAGGTTTTTGTCTTAGATGTCTCTGCAGTGCTAACTTAGTAGAAACTAGTTACCTCAACTATATGTTTATAGTTATATTCATGGTATGTAAATAACTTAGTATAATCTTCTAAAATACATAGTGTAAAGAATGTTATAATTAAGGTAAATAATCCACCTGCATATATAGTTAACAAATGATATTGTAGAAGTTATTTATTAACATAGAAAGTTGCTTTTAAAGGGATAGAGCCCTTGGGTTTTTCCGATGAATGTTGCCCTTGTAGAGCAACAAACACCAACTTCATTGCACAGGTTTGTGAAAGAAAGTAGGGATGACACTTTACATAAAGGCCTCGCTCTGTTTTGAGTGGGACCAACAGAAAGCATTAGTGATACTTTTGCGAATAAATAAGGTAACAACTGGCTTCAGAAAAGTGCAAATATATTGTGCCTTTTCCCCAACAGTCTTTGGTGATGCAAGCAACCATGCAGGGGACGTCTAGCGCTCAAATATCATTGATCACACTACTATATCCATTTTTATTTTGCTCACTGCGATTTTGATCAGCTCATTCACAGGGACACACAGCAACGTTAGTTGCTTTTTGTTATTTCAGCAGTGTTGTGAGCTTTCCGATAAAGAAATGTAAGGTAAAAAATTAGCTTTAATTTAAAAGCTGCTAGACCCTCTTCTATTGCTGACATAGTTAATTTTGTGACAGAACAATCCTGCCATTTCCTACAGTATAGTTACGGTAGAGTGGAAAGATATTAGAAATGGGCTAATGTGCTGCTTGGCCTAGTCTAAGTAATGTTCAGAGCGTTGCACCACTGGGCATGAAAATTTGCCCATCTGCTCCAGGAGTCTGTCTCCGACAGTGACCTATTCTAGATCCTCCTGATAAAGATGGAAGTCTACCCAGAGTAATCGGCTGTTGAATTAACTTCACTGAAAAAGATTTTTTTTAATACCTATCAGTTATTAGTTGACTTCTACTCAGAAGCACGAGGGTTTTTAACCCTTTTATTTCATATAATATTACAGCAGATATTCTTGTTTCCATAGAAATGTTTGTTTCTTGAATTCACCAAGCTCTTGGTTCCAGCAGGGTCTTACGGCAATGAGTTCAGTAAAACTTTTTTTTTTTTTTAAAGAAGCATAATTTGCTTTCTCCAGATAGAAATCTGCTGCTTTTCATTTCCATTAGAGGTAAATGTGCTCACAGATCATAAGAGAGAAAAATTCACCTTAGTCTTTTAATTGTGCACCATACTAAAGAATGATCATTTGTTTTTACTGTTAGTTATAGTTTAGTCAGTGTCTAGTTTGTGGCTATACTTTTTTCAATTTATAAACTCTTTTCAAGGGCTTCACCCACAGGTTTTTCTGTAGTCAATTATTTTGTTGTCATGGTTAAAAAATTCACAGATGAAAGAGATGTGAATTTCCTTTATAGAAACCGCCCATCTCTGCTCTTGTATCCTGTTTATATATGTGTTTAATAATAAATTTTCTGCCACCTTCCATCCAAGAACTTTTAGGTGCGCAGCAAATGTTTAATTAATTAATCTCACACACAACTTGTGAGGTAGGTTCCCTCATTTTACAGGTGAGACAGAGAGTGAGACAGTTAAATTAAATGACTTGCTTAATATCACACAGTGAGTCAGTGCTAAAGCTGAAAATAGAGCTTATGCCTCCCGGTTCCTTGCCCTGTATTTTAATCATCAAATGAGACTTAACTCTAAAGTTGAGAGAACTTCTTAAATGACTAAAATAGTTGTTCTCAGTTGCACATTGAATTGTTATGTTTTAATTCTCCTAAGCGGCTAAAATACTTGCTATCTTTGGTTAGGACTTTTTTAGACTTTCTTGCTCAGATAGAGCTTCAGGTTACAGATGGACAAATTTTGGTTTACAATAATATTGAACTTTAAAAATATTCATAAATGCATCTCTGCTAAAAAGCAAGGAACACAAAACTCACAGCAGTCTCTTTGCTTTCAATGTAGCAGTGCTTTTTAATCACATTCTCAACAGCAGTTCCACAAAACTGTATCTACCACTTTAATAAATGGAGCATAGTGAAGTTATTGCCCCACAGAAAGCAAAGGATAAACTGCTGCTTACGCTGTCATGACTAAATGAAAATGTAGCCTGAAGCACAAAAAAGCAATTGCGTCTTAAGAAATATCTGCTTAGATGTGCAATTCTAAACTATATGCTGTGTCATCTCTGAATAAACCCGTACATAAAGGGATACAATCCTTAAAAACATGTTTAAGTGAAGAGTACCTAGGTTCAAGCTAATGGTATGCCTGATGTACCAGGGCAATGGGGTAACAAGAGAGTTTGTAACAAGACAGTATGCAACAAAAGCTTTATATCTTTTCTGAGCATATTCCACGTATTTGTGCTGATGTGACACACACACAGATTTTTCCAGTCCTCACTATCTTACCTGTTTGGTAGTGGGTACCCACTTCTTTTCAGTATAGGCCCAGAAAATATGTGTGTAGGCATGAGAGAGAGAGAGAGTCAGGAAAGGAAACAGAGAAATAATATCACCGTGCCTTGTTCCCTATCAAACCTGGGAATAGACACAGCTGTCTGTTATGCCAGCTTATCCAGTGCTTAGTATCATAGACTATTTCTGGCATGCACTAGAAAAGCTGTACAAGGCTGTGGCCAGCTCCTAGATTTTTATAAGAACTTTTGCCATATATAATGTTTAGGGCACTGCCATGCAAGCAGCCTGCCATCTTAATTGCAAGTTAGCAACAAAATACCTTAAAAATTCATCCACTTTGTTGCTGAATGAAAGTTATGCTCCTAGGTGGTGAAATCAGTCAATAAGCTTTGTCATGCTATATGGAAGCAACTCAAAAGTAATTTAACATGTTGTATTTGTAAAGAAACCAGAAGCGACACATCTAGCCTGCTAAACTGGGGGTTAGGCGGAAGGTTCAAGGTAAGAAGCCAACAGAGAAGTTCCAAGAAGACCATTCTGTCTCCTCCCCAGGGCCAATACTTCTAATTTACCATGTTGTTTTCCTTTTGGGTCTATCTTCTCTTTAACTATAAGCATATTTTACACTTGTCACTAGCGGTCGTTCATCAGTCGTCAACTGCCATTGGTCAGAGTTCTGTTCCACCTTCTCTTTCACTTTCTGTTAGAGACAAAGGTGTTTTTCTTACAGGCTTCAGAAAACAGCCCCATGGCAAATGATGGGCAGTCTGCAAGGCAACACTGTGTCTGTGTTTGCTGGGCTTCCAGATGCTGCCTCACAAGGGAGTTGTTGAAAACCATGCATGAATTGTCCAGTACAAAGTGGACAGGAGAAAAGACTTCCATGACTTTTATAGACTTTGAAACCAAATCAAAGAAAGCTCTACAAATAACTGAAAATATTTCTGTGACTATTCACTCATGCCCCTTTTATCTATAGCTCCTATGACTAACCCACCAAACGTGAGCAATGGTAATAATGTTTGAAGAGCTGCAAATTTTAATCAAACATTAGGTAATATTTGTGAAAAACAAGGTTTGAAATTATAGATGTGTCTAGCTGTTCTCTTCCAGTTTGGGAATAGAAACAATACTTTGTGATCTGCAGGTCTGATCAAAACTAACCAAAACAGTAGAAATGTTACAAATGAAATAAATGTGTGTACGGTTCCTGAGCAGAGAATCACTTTCAGCAACCATCCAGCTAATAGCTATGAAGGATGAGTCAGCTTGAGAAAATCAGAAATTGTTCATGGACAATCTGAATGAGAATGGAGGATTTATAATTTATTATCTCATTTGAGAGGAGCTCTGACAAAATATGGGCCTTGAACTGTGGATGTAGAAAGAGTTATACTTGCTTCATCTGTTCCTGAGGAGAGTGTATACCAAGCCTACCTATATCATTAATTGGACATTGTGCCATTTTAAACATTAAATTTATTTAAGAACCCACTTTCAGTGAAAACCTGAATGTATCTCACCTACCTTGGTAATCTCATTACTAGTACTTGCTCTAATATAGACATATCACACTCTTGTTCCATTGATTCAGCACAGACAGGAATCATTTTGGGAATGTCAGTTCTTCGCAGCAGTGGGGATTATAGGCCTGGCAACAATACATGTTTTTGAAAGGTGTATGCTATTTTTCCTCATTCCCTGCAAGACAGTGAGAGAGAAACTGAGGTACTGTGAGGTGTTAATATAATAAATACATCATTATGTAGACTTGATTTGCAGAATTGAGAAAGCACTTGTGGTAATACATTGCTTATACATCAGAATCAGCAAATGAAACTGAAAAGAAAGTGAAAAGAAATGCATGATGAGGGGGTTGATCAACTTAATTCCATTATGCAAGCACAGTGAAAGGTACAAAATTAATGAATACCACAAGTGATGAAAAACTCAAAATCAGTTATCTTAAGCTGTATTAATTACAAAAGGTGGAGTTAGCAATGCAGGCAAGGAACATTTTTTCCAACATTCCATATTATGCGTTAATCATGGCACTGTAAAGATCTGAATATCTTGGATCGTGCAACTTGGAAAATACCAATAGGATGTTTCTTGCTGAAATTAGGTACAGCTAGACAAGTACAAGCTGAAACCCTAAATATGGGGAAGGACTTTTTTGTTCATTAAAACAAGCAGTTTCTGCTGAAACTAGTTTTGCTTGAGGATTAGCTTGTGGTTCCAAGTGTCTTTCAGTGCCGACAGCTGAAAAAGGTAGCTCTGGGCCAGACTGTAATGTTCACTCCTTGCTCTAATGGGCGGATGTGTTTAATTAACCTTTGTTTCTGTAGAAGCAGACATTCTGGCAAGATCTAGGAATGCTAAAGGAGGGAAATCTAAATAGCAGTGAACTTAGGCACATTCTATATATTTAATAATATCAGATAAAGAATGTTAATGTATACAAATACATATCGTTTCCTAGGAGATAATTTGTATAAGAAATTCCTGTAAAATAAATTTAACACGGTGTCCCTTTGGGGCTTCCCCCCAATTACTTTCACAAGATCCAGTTATGGTCTGATGCCCTTGGGACTTTTGTCACTAGTGTCCTGTTAAACACCAGGCACAGTTCTTTGACTGGGAGTCACAAAAGCATGCATTCAGGGTGGAAATATTCTGCTTAGCAATGCTTCCTGAGAGCTGAACCTTCCAGGCTTGCTGTCTGTTCCCTGTTCAGTAAAGACTTCTCCAGCTACCATACTTTGGTCAGACCGTTCCCAGAACTTCCTGCAGCTCTTCAGGTTTACAGTTAATTCTTCAGAAGGCATGTGGTGAGTCTAAGTTAGGGCAGATACTCTTTGCATAAAGTTGCTGAACGCACTGTCTTCCACTTGAAAAAAATAAAGCACCATAGACTGCAATTCACTGAAATATAGCAAACTCTTTGGCCACAATGTTCCTTGGCCTCTTTTTTTCACTTAAAATCCCTGACCTTCCATGTGTGTGTTGAGAGTAGGCAAATTAGAGCTTATCTTCTCCGACCTTTGTCAGCCCCACAGCTACAATAACAGCATTGTTTCCTACCCCCTCTCCTTAGCAAGCAGCACCCTCCATTCCTGTCACTTCCTTTTCTGTGCAAAGCTTTCCATCTGAGAGACTTTTTAAAGTTCTGCTTTGTCATCTCTTTTTCTTACTACCGTAATCTAAATTCCAACATCTTTCCGTCCTGGCAGTCTTGGTCTCAGCCAGCCAAGTTCCTAGCTGTTTTTACCTCCAAAAAAGCCTTTTAAAGTCTAGTAACGGACATTCCCTCTCCAAACAAGGTGTATTACCCATGGACACAGAAATGTTTAGGTTATAGCAATTTTCATACTAAAACTACATCACACATCACACTAGCATCACAGTGGCAATGCACAAACATAAATTGTGTTTTTTCCACCTCAACACTCTGATGCAGAAATTCATTCCTTCATAACATTCTGCAACCATCTCCACATGGCCACAGTAAGTAGGAACTAGTTAGATTGCAGTTGAGTTAGTAAGACCTAATTCCATATTTTGTCTACTGGATTTTTGTCTCACAATGTAGAGTCATGACAACAAATGAGATAACGAAGGAAAAGCTATGTGTTATGTTCTTCTTGGGAGATGATAATTTCCTTTATAATGCTGCCCAGTGTCTGAGTTTGTAGAGATAGGATTGTGTAGGCCTTCTGTGAGCAGAAGATGTCTTATTGTAGAGAGAAGGCTTGCACAAAGACTGAGGGTAGAATGAGAGTCTTTATGTACAGACATAGGTGGTGATTTTCAAAAGCTCTTAGCATTGGCCTAACTCCAAGCATAGTCAGTGGATGTAGTCAGACTGACACTGATTGGTTTTGAAAATTCTGGACCAGCATGGTTCAACATGTAGCCCACTGGCCACATCTGGTCTGTGGGATGCTTTTGCCTGGCCTGGGCCACTTTTTCTTTGGAAACTCCAAGGAGCAAGTTGCTGCCTCATGCCAAGGAGAAGGAATGGAGGGAGGCAGGCTTCTTGACCGTGCTTCTGAGAAGGAGGCAAGAACAGCACCCTGATACAGACCAGTTGTTGCTGTGCTTCTGTTTGTATGAGTTTGTGGATGCTTGGACATGTGAAAAGGAACATTCCTATATGGCCCACTGCTTTGTCTCATTGTCTCAGGGTAGGAGACCACCACTACTGCCTTCATTCATTGGTCGGTTGTGTGCAGAGAATAGCAAGCAAGGGATGGTAGTGTTCCCCTACAGCCTATTGCTCCACCTAACCTTTCCTCCAAGTCTGCTTCTCTGTCCAAGTATGAATGTGTGGATGCCAGGAGGTACGAAACCACAGTCCTCAGCTGCTCCTGATTACTGTCATCTCAATGGCCTTCTATGGTGAGGTCCTTGAACTGGAATCTGACTCACACAGCCTCTGGGGCTTGACCACCCAATTAATACACTTACTGTTGCTATAAGTATCATTCAGTGAGAAGAAATGTGTAACACTATTCCCTCCCTTTGGCCATCTGCAGGTGACACATGTACTTCATTTCCCTGCAGAACTGCAGGAATTATGAGTTCCTTGTAATTACAGGAATAATTACAATCAGTGTGAATTCTACATGTATACGAGCGACAGGATCTGTGGGTTTATCTTGCAGGCTTTTTATTCACATGAATACACTCAGCAGGTTCTGGGTCCTATCTTCCCCCAGCAAGGGAGGCACAGTGGCTCCAAGGACAGCACAATCTGTTCTCTGCCACCACTGGAGTCAATAGCAAAGCTCTTCTGCCAGTGGGAACAGGCCCCATTCTGAGCTAACCTGAAGATTAAAAGCTGATGGGAAGAATTACAGTATCAGTTTAATTTTAACATGATCTAAGTACGAATTACCAAAACTGAGTGCTCTCACTTAAATACAAGTTGAAACAATTACTTTATCTTCAGGGAAACTCTTTAAGTAATTGAGATGGATGTAAATCTCAGCTAAAACTTCTGCTTGGGGAAAAGTGCTACTGGATGTGTCCATGGCTCAGTTTCAGCACATGCAGCCGGTTAAGGTTCAGTGGAAAGCTACATTAACTTTCAGTCAAGCTAAAGAGGTGCCTTTCCTAATTTTGATGGATGGCAGTTAATTACATTTTTCCTCTTTGGAAGGAATATACATTTCTTTCTTTTCTTAGCATGTCTGATAATGGCAGGGGATTTTTCCGAGGGTAGTCTTGGAACAAAACTGCAGCTCCAGGCACTCTGTAGGAAGCCAAATACAGGGGAAGGGTGGAGTAAAGTTGCTATTTGATAATAAAATAGTCTACCAGCACGTTTCCTTATCTTTCTTCAGTGCTTGTTTTCCAGAAACTAACTGTGATGAAAAGGCATGAGGTATTCTTCTCTGTTGTAAATTCTTTTCTGATAAGTCTTTCGGAAGAAATCACAATGCTATCTCCATTCAAATCCTTCCTAAGATGCATTTCTTCCATAAAATATTTCAATGCTAATCCACTAGGCGTTGCTATTTACATCTTTAAAAGAAACAAAGTACTTAATCTAGACTGATTGTAGATTATGGATTACTAAGTGCATGTCCCATAGAAAAGCACAGTCCATGGAAAAAATCTATTGCCTCCTGGCAATAGTTCTTTACATTGTGTTTTTATTTCTTATTGTTGATTGTAAACTCCACACAGAAGGGGCATTTGTTTTTATGCACCTTTAAGGCATTATGTATGTCTGTAACTTTGTGTAAATTAGTGAAAACCAAGAAGGAAACAAGAAACTAATTTTACAATAGAAATTAGCCTTGCTTTGAAGAGCAGTCAAATTCCAGTGTGTTGTCCCAGTGTAAGTCCAGATTTGGTGCTAAAGTCACTGGATTGGAATATGGTCATGACTCTTCATACAAAGAAGACACGAAAGGAGAGAGGAGGTCAGTAATACTGCATAACCCTTTCTAACACATGTATGCCTATTATACAATGCTCTATTTGATGAACTGGAGAACAATAAGCAAGCTTGTTTTATAGCAATACAGGGTTACTTAATGTTGAAGTAGACTAAGATAATGGAATAGATCTACCAGAACCCGGTCACTAGCCTTGTATTTAGGTATGTTGGTTTTATGCTGCCTTCAGCTACAGGGTGCTAAGATGACTCAGAAATATATATCTGCTATTTAACAATGTTTAAAGCAGTGGTTCCCAAGGTAGGCACTATGATAACTAGTGAGACCACAACAATTTCAAATGAGGTCACAAGACCAAACTGAAATTCTGTATAATGACATATTTATGCTAGTGTTTGCGGTTGCATTAAATTCTTGCTCTACAAGCGCTGTAATTTTTTTGCAATGAAAAATTTGGGGTACTGCTGGATTTTACGATGTGAAAGACCGGGTGGAGATACTATTTCCTGTGAGTCATCAGAGGAAAAAGTCCTTTACTACAGGGGTGAAACCTGAACATGACAGCTAAAATTAAAAAGATCCCCACAACTGTGAACATATTAAATTTACTGATAAAAAGGTTACACTGATATAACATATTTCAAGCTCAAAGGTGTCAATGCCATTGCTTTTCAAAACTGTAGTTGATCTACATGCCCCCAAAATTTTGGTGCTATAATAATTATCATAACAAAGTTAATTATAGATTAGTCCCCCACAGCTGAAATATACTCAGCACTGGGTAAAACATGGCAGTTGTTCATGCACAATACACAATGGTTTAGAAGGGAAAAAAAAAAAAAAAGAAAGAAAGAAAGATTATTATAGCCATCTGAAATGGCTGGACCCTTTTTTTAAAGCAGTGTGTGCATACTGGTGCTGGAATCCGGTTAGGATGCCCTGGCAGTAAAGGCAGGGGATGTTGTGGAGGCAGCAAGCTGGGACCAGGGAAGGAAGGCAGTACTTCCTGTTACTCATTAGCAAGCTCAGAGGAAGGACAGCATCCTGCCTAGGCATGCTAAATCAGCCAGAGAGTTTCTATTAACACAGCTGCACAGCAAATCTTTAGCCCTTCCCTGTTCGGGCAGAAGCATATTCAACTCTGGCTATGAAATAGAGGCCATAATCTGTACGTGGGTGTGCAAACAGCCTCACTCTCCTGTACTGTGTTTGCTAATCTGCTCAAGAGAGAGGTAAAATCAAGAACCCGAGGACTTGCCTTTGTTTTTAGCCCTTTATGAAGCAAACTTGGTCAGTTTTGACCTCTTTATGCTATGCTTCTACTCAAATATTTATACCATGTCCCAGTAAAATCGCCCAGCTAAGAACCTCTTTCCTTTCAGCTCAACAATTACTGCATTCCATTTGTTAATTTGTGAATTACAAATACATTTTGTGTGGTGATCACCCTACACTGTAGCAGAGCTTGAAGAATAATGACCTGTATTTATCCACAGACATGCCATATCTCCTAAGCCAAGGTAATTCAATCATGACCTGGAAAGGGTCATCAGAATCCAGTCTCTCCTCCGCTAGTAGTCCTTAGTTTCTTGTCTAGAATTTGTCAGTTCCACGGGCAGTTTTTGTAATATTAATGTTTTCCAGAACAAACCACTCTTAACCACATGGTCTTTTAAAATTTTTGTTAGTGGATTCTGTTGTCTTACAGCATTTAGATAAATTGAACAACTGGCAGTTTAAATGACAGATTTAAAGCTGTCATCCTCATGGGGCTACTCCACACACAAGTTATTAGCAGCAACATTAAATTCCAAAAACACTTGTAAAATCTTTGTTCAATAATCTTTTCATATTAAACTGGAATTTCTATATGCTTAGACCAACATAAATAGTAAGTCATACAGACCAGAATAAAATATAGCAGTTAGAAAATTCAAGCAATGAAAAGACAAAATGGCATCCATTACCCACACCAAAGATACAGATGTCTGAACCGCATCTCTTTCTATATTGTTTTATCTTCATTACAAATGTATTCACTAGTCTATGTGACCTACCTTAAGATCTGTGTACATATAAATTCTTCAACCTAAAAACAATTGATTAAACAGGAAAAACATAAAAAAGTGGTTTCTGAGGGTAGGCTGATACTCAGGTTGTATGTCATTACTGTTATTGTTACTATTTATCAAAGACTTTCAAGCCAGTTTTGATTTTTCTCCTCTTTGCATTTATAACTCCAACTGTTCAATTCTTAATTCTCATGTTCTTCACTACAGTTTTCCCTCTTTAAATTTTCTTAGTCTATATTATTCCTGGTTAGATTTGAATCAGCAAGCAAACCATTTCCTGTCCTTGGAGGGATGAATCTACACTGGATGTTAGCACCCTGTCTTGGCACTAACAGGATGCAGAACAGGACACTATGCATTTTATTAACAGCAACTAAAACATGAGCGACGAAGTTTTGGCAGAACTATAACTAAATGTTTTACATGGAACAGAATAAGAACTAGAGCTAATACACTTTTCTACAACTAAAATAAGGCTGCTAGCAAACTGGTTAGGTAGATTTGGAAGACATCAGTGGTTCATGCGAAAAGACTTAAGCTCAAAAACTGTGATTTGAATAAAAGCTCTAGGTGCCTAACTAACTGTAGCAGTGTCTCTGGCATGCTGAAAAGGACTGCAGTTCAGAGCACAAATGAGTTATGCCCTCGAACAACAAACCATTGACACTTTATTGAAAAATTAATGGTTAAAAGTTTGGAATCTAATGCAGGTGAACCTAGAATTAATATTGGATAATAAAAATAAAAATTGACTAAAATTTTCAGGCTAGAATGCAAATCACGCTTCCTCTAGGAGTTAGCCTTATCCATGGACCAAAATCCAAATGGAAAACAGTTCTGTGGCAAGGAACTAAAACAAGACTGGGAATAGCCACAAGTATGGTACCACCTAATGTGCCTTGGCTCTGTGAGTTGATCAGCACTTCTGAGATCTGAACAAGCATGTTTTCACACCATGTCTAGCAGCAATTCAGGAGTCTCCTGGTGGTCCAAAACTCTTGCTATCCAAACCTAAGAAAGAGTGAGCATAGTTGTCGGAAATTTGCTAGATGAAGTAGGAGTGTGTGTACCAAAAAAGATGATGGGTACCTTACCAGTCAGCTTTACAGGCTGCTGTTCCTGTTTACTATGGCTTTTTATGGAGTGAAGTCTCTAATGGAGCCAGGTGGTCAGGGTCCTCTCTTGGCTGGCTGGAAAAACATTAAGAGCTCTATTTCTTGCATAGCCAATAGAGATATAAATTTAGCTTGAGGGAGATGGAAACCATCTTTTGGAGAAATAAATCCCACAGCCTTTTTCCTTGTTGATCTGTGACCTTGAAATCTGTAAAACCTTGCAGTATGTTCCTTTATGACAGTTGCAGATTTATTACAACTAACTTCATAAGGGCAGCAGTCCTTTCAGTGTAATTTTTTCAAAGGGAAGAAGGGGTATGATGGAAAGGTTTCATTTACATGAGGGAGATGAAAGTTGGTGGTGAAATTGATGCTGTAGGAGCAGCAACCAAGGACAAAAACATGACAATCACACCTACCTGTTTTTACACTTGCAGCTTTGGGAACTGACAGAGAAATTGCTTTTGATTTATACCTATTTCTGACTAGCAAGACCTGATAATTATCAGGCAGTTCACCTTATGTCAAAAGCCAACAGTTAAACTATGAGGCAGAGTGAACTCGGGTGTGGAGAAGACAGCTTTAAATCAAGGTGGAAAGCTCTGAGGATGAGACAGTATGTGGGAACACAGGCATTGAATAAATCTGATTTTCATTTTAACTAGAATAAACTCATGTATCTGAGGTCACTCCAGGACTACTGGAGTCATATTAGAATGATTCCTATCTTTTAAAGTAGGCAATCAATTTGTCTAGTACAGGTAAGAGTCCCAGGTGAACCTCTTTACTTCTATTTCCAAAATAGTCTCCCACCACAGGTTTTGAATTTTTTTAATTTCCTTATCACTGAAGTCTTTACCTGCTTCTATTTTTTCATGTCAAGCAATGTCAAATGTTTGTTTGAAAAGAGCTAAGAAATAAGATTTCCATGAAGATATATAGAATCTTAATGACAGAAGAGTCAAAAATGGCATAGTATACTAAAAGTGTTTGTAAGCTTTCTTTGGGCAAAGAATTCTATAAAAATTTGCAAAGAGCAGCTAATTTTTAACCAATTATTAGAGGTGAACCCTGAAATTTAAGCAATTTTGAATTCTGCAGGCAGTCCCTAACCTTAGTACTGCAGTTCCTTCCACCATGATGCACATTGTATTTAGAAATGGCAGCTTACACTTAGCTCTGTTAATATCACCCAACAAAGGAAGGTAATATACATTAGCTAAATGGAAAATGAATTGAATTTGACATCTTTTTGTGAATTGAAAGCTCCCCAAATTATCCCCAGAAAACTCTTGGAGAGGTTTAAGAGAAGCCACAACAAAACTGTTGCTGAGCCTCCAGTGCAGGGGAGTTGAAGGAGCCCGGCTGATCCAAACAAAGGGTTCTTTACATGCTAATCAAAAGAGAGATTCAGCAGGTGGCCACATTGCTTAGGCTCTGTGAAAAGAAACTGAAAAGGCAGAACTACATCAAGCTGAATCTAGCATGGACGTGACATGACTATTGCATTTTGCATTTGACATAATGGCCAAACCCATAGCATTTTTGCTTTCCAAGGAGCACGAAGGGCTGCCCTTTCTTTGAAGGAAGTGGCAGCTGCCACAAGACTATAAAAATATCTTGGGCTTGCTCTATATAAAGACCTTTTCTAAATTTACAAGGAAATAACTTGTTGGGTTAAAACATTTCTCAAGAAAAGATTAATCTTTAAAAACTTTGAATCTCCCATTTACTTTGCCCATTCCCAGCTATACGCCTGCCTCTTAGCTGTCCTAAGTGTCTCATATCCTAAATTAATTATAACTGTTAAATGGAACTGCTAAAAGCACAAACGTTATCATTTACCTCTCCGTTAAGACATAAGCAACCTTTGGCAAAAGGACTGGGCAGACTTTGGGGCAAACAGCATCTTAAGCCATTACAGTTAGATTCTCAGATCCCTTCTCAGAATGCCATCTATGCAAGCCAACAAGTTCAGTGGAAAGTTGATAGGAAATAACTGTAGAGCAGGGTATATTGTACATCCTGCCCTGCTCCACAAATTGAAAAAGGGAAGGAAAGAGAGCGTAGCAGTCTTTTCCTTCAAATTATGGGAAGATACACCCCTTTTATCCAGTGTCTTAGAGTACACAGCATCTCTCTAGCGCTAGAAAACCAGAACTTAATTTCCTCCTCCTCTGAAATGATTTGAGCCTACATGTAGAAGGAGAGTCCCCTAAATAGGAAGCCAAAGACTGTCCTATGTTAGGCAAAGGGTGTGTTTAGTCCATCTTGTTGAAGCTGTTCCACTTCGCACGGAATAATATTCACTGAGCCAGAGAGAGTACAAGCAAGAATCATCACGATTCTCCTCTCTAATGGTTAGAGCACTCTCACTGAACAGTCCCTGCTCTCATAAAGATGTCATTGTTTATACTGACTAAACTGGGTGGCTCTGTGCCTTCAGAGTTCTAGTTTCCATGGGCAGGCTTGTATTATCTGTTTGGCATTGTCCATCTATTTTCATGAACTAGGTAAACTTATGGGACAGTGCAAACTACCAATGCTAGTTTTTAACTTCATAAATTATCTTGCAGTAACCCACTTAAGAGTTTAGGCTTCAGGCTTGCAGACCAAAGTCTTCTAGTGATCTGCAGAAAGGAAAAAACATGATTTTTCTTATACTGTATATAAACAGATACCACTCATTATCTGCAGAAACCAATTCTTGAAAGGCGTTTGCTTCCTTTTTCTATTCAATTCTATTTTTATTTTCAGATTTCTGAACAGTGACAATCACAATGCTTTGTTATGAAGTTGACTTTTACACCCATAAAAAACTCTCTTGAGACCAGCAATTAATTTGTTACGTGCCAGAAAACACCTCATTGTTCACTTGTCCCAGGCTTAGATTTCTCAACTGGCACCTAAAGTTTCCAGAATGGGCTTCCTAATCAGTTTTCATCCTTCCTCGCATTCCAGTAACATAAGTTTTAGTGACCAAGGCTAAGAACAAATAATCAAGTGACACTGAAAATAGCATGAAAAAAAATCACCATAAAATCCACTGGTCAGAAATAGCAAGGTCTCAGACCTTGCTGCTCAGAATCACATCACTAGTTTCTGGGCTAGTTCTACATTTTCTGTCTTGAAAGATTCCTCATTAACGTTGATGCTCTGTGAATTGGTTCTAAAGAACTGAAAAATTGTATGACAGGCCACCATTGCCATGACCATTTCTGTAGTGATTTATACCTGTAACAACTATCGTTCTGCATTTTGCAGATGTTTTTATAGATGTGAATTGTTGTAGAAGAAAAAAGGTATGGGAAAAGCAGGCTTTGTATGTCTTGCCACCTGGTTGTCCCTTAATTAAAAATGTTAGAGAATCATTGCATAGAAAAGAAATTAAAATCCATTACAAAGGGATAAGGGTTATAAGGGGAATAAATGTAGTTATATGTGACAGATCACACCAATTCATTTTCTGCTACTGAAAGTTTCATCAGAAAAAACGAAGCTGAAGGTCTGTTGTTGCCCTTCAAGAAATCCAACTTGAGGATGAAATTCATGCCTGATTGAAGAGAAGCAATTTAGGAAAGTCAAAGTTTGATTTACTGTTCTCTAAAAGATGTATAAAGCTCATTACCAAGCAAGATCGCAAAGTTACACAAAGGTGATTTGTATGAAGTCATAGTTCTCAAAGCCTCTTAAAAGGCATAGACATAGTGTGGGCTTGTTTCTTATTTACTGTAATTTTTATTTTTTAATTCTGAATAGACAGAACTTCTTAAATGAATTTGTTCATTGTCTGCAGTACAGATACACATGGTCAGATGCTGTTCTCCAACAGTGATAACACCAAATCAAGTAAACAAGATTTTTGAAAGCTAAGATACAATATCATCCAATAAACTGTAACTGACCAAAAAATGGTGAAAGCCACCATTGTTTGGCCATTCTACTCTAGGGCAGAAAGTCTGTAATGCAGCTGTGGGGTCTTAAAACATGGCCCTGTAATGAAAGGGAAAAGATAATATCAAGTTAAAGCAAATGTTCGCTACTGTCCAGCAAACAATTGCTTAGGCTGCAAATACCAGATAAATTTGGGATTGAAGTCATTTATTTCAAGGAGACTAGTTTGGGTAGCAGGGTGGGTGGATTTGCTTGTGAGTACATAATGCAATGTCCACCATGCTGTAAATCAATGTAGCTCCAAAGAAATTCGGAAAATAGCTGCAGCTGAGTTTCTGACCCTTAAACATGCCTTTTAGTGGGCCCTAATCACAAAGGCCACAACTTTTAATATGAAATATAAATAAATAAATCGATGTGCTCAAAGGTTCTTTTCTTCTTATGTTGCGTATAATTGTCACTGTGAGTGCTGAATATAACATCCTTTACTTGCTCCTATTATCCACAGTAGCAGAAGTTTTAGCTCAGAACTTCCTGGCTCTTACTAGTTAGTTCAATTTTTAATTCAGTGTGGCTTTTATCTGTTTTATTTTTATGGCTATTCAAAAATAAATTGCAATGAAATCACAAAATTTGGGGGTTAAAGAGATGCTCAGGCTGTGCACTTGCCACATCTGATGTAGTCCATAGTTCTGTTCTGGCTGGGGTACATTACTCTTGCAGACAGAGGACCCCACAAACCAGGACAGTTCCTCCTAAGTTTTTCCAAAGGAATATGAAGCTTAGTATAAATGGCATCAGAAGAATAAGACAGCAATAATGTGTTACTTGCAAAAAAATTTTTAGGTTACCAACCACAAGGAACATGTCTTTTCTGTGGGAGAAGAGGCTGTGTAAACCAACCCATGAACGTTCAGCTCAATAGTGAAGATCTCACATGCAGCAGTATTACCACATTATTCCATTATGTTCTTAACAAGTTTATATTACTGAGATGAAGTAATGTCATAACAATGTGATATTTACACTAGCATATTCTCAGCCACACGAACTTCTTTATAAACTTCAACAGATTGAACAAATTCCTACATGTTCCCTACAAGAACCACTTTACACACTTTTTTAAGACTTTTATCTCCAGGTTGAAATAAAGCAGCTAATGAATAATGCAGTGTTATACTGTGTAAGTTTAGGGAGTAAAGGATCTTTAGCAAAGTGAAGCTGATGAGGAATTTTGGTAGACAAAGTATGTGGCCATTTATTTTAACATCAAAACCACTTCATACAGCATTTGGGTTTTCAGAAGAAATCTCCCACTGAAGTTTAAATCAGGCCTTCTCTAATTTGACACAGCATAGTGGACACCATAGTAGTCCAAAGTGATGTCCAAAATAAAGCCTAACTTTAATCCACTGAGTCATATCAGAGTAATTCTAGGAAGTATGGCACTGATGTATGGGTGCAATACTACCATAACAACAACTAAATCTATTACAAAATTCAGGTCCCAAGATTCATCTCATAAACTGTAGGGTGCTTGGGAAAAAAAATTCTACTGCCATGTAAAATGGTACAGGGGCATCAAGTCTCCCAAATGTTTGCGATAGATGTTGAAATCAGACATTGAAAAGAGAAAACTGCAGTAATAACAATGAAGCTAGTAAACCAAATATGAAGGGCTTTTCCTTTAAAAAAGATGTTCTATGTTTATTTTAGAAAGTCATTTTGATTTCATTCTAAGTTAGATCAACTTAATTAGAGACTGCAGACAGAAGGAGATACTTTTAAAAAAAATTATTTATTGACAGATTTTTTTGAAGTATTGATTTCATCTTGCTAGAATGTTGGTTGCTATCACAGCCAGTAACTTACAGTATTAAACTGATACATTTGTCAATAATCTCATCCAACAAATCTGATTAAAAAATAAATGGCACAAGAGCTGTTCTGTTAACATGGAATTTTTTCAAACACACTCAGATTGCTCTCCAGTAGCAGTCATTCAACCAGGTGGCACTACTCAATTCCTTGATCTAAATTCTCAATGATGTTAACTTTATTACTATTCCAGAAAAAACCTCTGCCTTACATGAAAACGTTTCCAGATTAATTCCAGTTTCTATGCAATTGAATTCAGTATAATAATGATAGTTACCTTGAACATTATCTGCAGGACACTAAAAGTGAACTTTCTACCCTACACATAACTTGTAAAGCCTTAGTTAGTGTCCTTCAGCAGTGCACTTCAGGAAATGCGGGCCAGCTGGAGAGACTCCAAGGAAGAAAGAGTAACAGGCAATTAGGAAACATGACTTATGAGGCACAACTTAAGAAACAGGTGTTATTTTGAAGGAAGAAAAGAAGTCTGAGGAGTGACAAAATAATGATTTTTGAATATTTAACAGGTTGATGCAAAAGGAAACAAAAATCTGATTGCTCAGTCCAGTATGAACTTGGCAATAAGTATTAGGCTTAAACTGCAGTAAGTGACATTTAAGGCAAATATTGTTGAAATTTTTCTTATGGTAAAATAATCAAATACTTTAAATAAGTTGCTATGAAGACACTGCAGTCTTCATTGCACTAGACACATACATGCCAAAAATGATATGTGTATAACTGATCTTGCCTGTGGGGCGGGGAATAAGACTACATAACCTCTTATGCTTCTCTCTAGTCCTTTCTTTTTCCTCTTAATTTTAGGCTATCAAGATATTTGTAATAAAGTGAGCCTTTTCTATAACAGCTCCACGATCAGGCCCTAAATCTTTCATGCTGTCAATAACCATGTTGATCAGAAGTGTAACGCCTGTAAAACTGGAATGTGAAATCCCTTACCTCATGTGTCAGTAAAAATCTCCCACTTAAAAATTACCTTGTGCTCTTTTTCCTGCCAAGATCCCAGCTGCATCAGAAACTGTACGGTGATTTGCTACTGGATTTTTTTCCGAGTGGTGACTTACTGCTGTCTGTAACAAAAATGGAATGCATGATGTAGTCAAAAAGCCATAAACTCCTACAAGCAAAAGCTGCAATCCTATTTCTTTTACTGTTGTCTGTTTCTGATATAGTTTAGTTTGCTCCTTTATGTTTTTTTCAATCCTGAAATTCATAAATCATTACAAGGTCAGACTTGTTCTCTTAAGTACACAAGTGATCTGTATGCTGCAGTTACTAGACTATCCATGCCCAAAGAGAAAATAATCTTGGACTGTCTTATTTGTATTTTAGAACAAACTCAGTTTGAGCACACACTGTGTACTCGTACCTCTTCTGACAAGTTATCTAAGCATGGATTAACACAAGGATCTGAATTCTGCACATACAAGAAACACAGTATTTTGAGAACAAAAAGGATATCATAGTATATTAGCTAATACAAAACGTTATTTTCTCTATTTTCCCCAGTCAGCCTTCTTGCCGTCTCCCTAGTTTTAGACAAGCATTCATTCTGATTGAAGAATGGTTTAATAACTAGGATAACAATAATATGGTGGGTCTGGATTGAATAAACTAGTAAAAATGTAGGGTTACCTTCACTGACCCATTGCTTTGTACTGCACGGTGCTGCAGGACCCTGGCCATGTATAACTAAGAATCCCTCCAGCAATGCACAAAACCTTTCTGCTGGTTTAACCCTTTCTCATGTTGCTTTCTCAGTCTCAGTGCTGGAGATGTGGCAGGACCACTGCTGTGCTCACTTTTCTCCACTGACCTCTGATTTCTTTGCAGTCATTACTGCTCCTGTCTCAATCTCTTGTAAACTGAGGCTGGGGCAAAAGTTGTGAAGCAGGTACCTGTCCTGCAACTGTCCCTCTTAGGTGTGCAGGTTCCTGCAGAGAAGAGGATCTGTTTCTTATTTTTAACTGTTATTGCCAGAGATGATTGCAAATGACATCAGTGAATCTGTAGACTGGCTTCCTAGTTACCACTGATCCTCTTGCTTTTGCAATGCACAATTGTCCCTCCAAATTCTTCAGCAGTTTATATACCTTTCCTTTTACCACTAAGATTGCTACTACATACCCCTGCAGGAACAGGTAATTCCCTCTGTCCATCATTTGCAGCCTCTTAGGCCTTACAGTTCCTCAAATATATTTTTCCTGAACTGGACTCCTTACCTTGCTCCTTCCATAGTCACTTGTGCAAAAAGAGGGCAGAGATGGTATAAAATGTTGTTCAGTGAGAGCTGGGTAGGCAGATGGTGAAGTTAACACATACTTTGTACAGATGTAGATTACAAACACTACAGCCAAGGCAACTGCCAGTCCCAGCCAGCCAGCGTGAATTTATCAGAAGGGAGAGGGAGATAACAATGTTAGCCTCTCTCCTCAGCCCTGGCGGGTATGGTAGTCAGCCCCGGACACCACGATGCTCACGCAGCGCCCCTCTTCCCACAGCATTCGGGGTAGGGCTGGGTTGGCACTATCACGTACATCATGTCTGTTCTCATATTGTGCCCCTTGCCTGAATCAACAGCTGGGATCTGTGCCCTAATTCCTTATTAAAACCTCTTTCATTTCTTCTGCCAGCTATTTCTACAAACTGAATAGAGCTATCCATCTAGGTTTTACATCTTTCTCATGACTATACTTTCTAGAACTCATTTCAGCTAACCCGTGTATCAGCTAACCATTTCTCTGGAATACATTTCTACAGAGTGCCCTGCTCTGTCCCTGGTGGGCTAGCAACTAAACACATGCATCAGAAATACTGCCCCTGTCTCAAAGAATTTGGACTCCAAAACATATTATGACGTGATGAAGCAACAGCTGGAAATAATTTTTTTCATCTGTTGTCTGTAAAGCAGTGAGAATAAATTAAATGTAATATAGATGCTAATGCAAAGGAAATTTACTCTCCTAAATTATTCTATAGAAATTTTCTTCTTAAAGTACTGAAGCAAAAATATATCTGTAACACCTATGGTAACCATGGAGATTATACCAGGCAATACGCATAATGATTCAAAATGTGGCATAAGTGTTCTTTGTCATGACTGGATTGCTATAAAGAAGTAGATTTCCCTTAAACAATTTGCAGAAGCAAGATACATGTGGTTAATTTCTTAACCCTTTTTTGCAAGGGGGGGAAGGGGAAGTGTCAACACTGTGGTATGGGCAGCAGATTAATACTATGTTCTGTTTAAAAAGATCCATATTCTGAAGTTCTTGGTAATCTGAACTCATAAATGTGATTTGCTGAAAATGTTTAGCTTTTGTGAATAGTCACATCAGAGCAAGTGGTCCCACCATATTGCCTGCACAATGTGAAAGATGGCTACAGCGACATGTAATTAAAGATTAAAAAGGAAACACTCCTAATTAATTTTTACTTGACTTTTTTAGGACTATGGACAAATGCACAAAATGTATCTCAAAAACAATTCATGCATAATCCCTGAAGTACTAAGATTTGGGCAATTTCTTCTAAGTATTATCTGTAAAACAACCTTCTTTCACATTCAATAATATTTTTCCGCTGTTTATCCCTTCTCTGCATGGCATCAAATGGTCAACGGCTCTCGGTCTGACAGCTTCTAATGCAAGATGAGTATTGACACAGATCTTAATTTCATGCAATCTAGATCACAGACCTACTGCACTCAGGACCTTTCCCAATAAACCTACAAACATGAAAAGTCAAAGTCACTTCTTTTGGATCTCAGAGGTTAACTAAAATCTAGTGTTTTGCAGTTGTTCGAGTTAGGAGGAGAAACCAATGATGATGTAATGATGATGCCAATCCTATTTAATTACAAAGAATGTAGAAAATGTTTTCCTTCAAGACAGAGAGACTCAAAAGGTGTTTCCTCTGCATGCAGTTCTCAAGCTCTCTGCTCTTCTCGGAGCCACATTCCTATCTTTTTTTCTACTGTCTCTGCATATTTTTTTCCCCCAGTGCTTGTTATTTCTTTTCCCAACCTTGAAATCACAGATTATAGCAAATCTCTTGGGAGCACATCCTCCGTTCCTCCTCCACCTTTTTGTCAACAGACCATTGTTTCACCTAGAACTTGTGTAAAGCTGGACTGCTTTTTGCCTTTACTTTGAGCGAGAGGCTTCTTCTACACCCTCCAATTTCAAACTGCAATTTCACCCAGCTCTCCGCGGATACAAAGCAATTAATTCTTTCCCTTTCTCCTGTAAGCAGCTGCCCAGGGGCCCAATGTGAAAGCAGAAGCTGGAACCGTTACTTAACCTACCTGATCGCCTGCACTGCCCCGAGCACCCGAGCCGCAGAGGTCAGTGGCAACACTGACATCCACGCTGACATTTGTGATTTCCCTGAGGTGGGTGTTAGCACGCAAACTGCTGTTTCTAGAGGAGGAAGAACTGTACCCAGTGTATTCACTTGTAACCTCAGGCTGTGGAATTAAAATCGGTCAGACTTTCTTAACGGTTAAATTTAGGAAAATTAATTGAATTAAAGCCCCCACCGCCGTCACGGAGGAGACCCCGCACCGCGCGGCCACCTCAGCATCAACCGCCGCTCCCGCCCCTCCCCCGCCGCGGCGCCCCATTGGCCCCGGGGCGCCACGTGACAGGGCGGGGCGGGCGGAGGGGGCGGTGCCGGGGCGGCGGGCGCGCGCTCTGGCGGGGGGCCGGGCCCGGCGGGAGCGGCGCCGACGAGGGCGGAAGTGCGCGGCGGGGGCGCGCGGGGGGCGGCGGCACCCCAATGAGCGCGCGGGGGGCGGCGGCGGTTAAAGCGGAGCCGGGAGCGGGGCTGGCGCCGGAGCGCGGAGCCGGGTCTTAGTGCCCAGGTGAGAGGCAGCCGCGCCGCGCCGCGACCTTCACGGTGCCTGCCTGGGCGGGGAGCTCAGCGGTGCCGGTCTCGCTTCCTTGGACCGGACCGGGCCAGTCTGGTTGGTGGCGTCGTGCCCGCCGCGGCCCGAGGGGGTCCCGCCCGGTCGGGGCTGTGGCTGCGCCCCGTCGCGAGCCCCTTCGGCCGGGGCGGAGGGGAGGCGAGGCGCCCCCGTGGGGGGGAGCGGGGCGGTTGGAGCCGGGGCGCCGCCAGCCCCGCATCCCGGCCGCTGTGGGCCCGGGGACGACCCCCCCTCCCCCCCCGCCGGGCACGGGTCGTCACGCCGAGGCGCTGCGGGGCGGCGGGGAGGAGCGCGGCCGCTGGCCGCTCGGTGTGCGCTTTCCGTGCCCCTCGGGCCTGTTCCGGGGGGAGGCTCTGCTCCTCGGGCTGCGCCCCCCGGGCGGCTTCTGCTGCCTCCGCTGCGGCGGTGGGGCCGGGGGAGGTGTCGGGAGTCGTGTGGCTGCTGCGGCTGGTATCTGCAAGTGGGGCTCGGGGGAGGAGAGGGTGGCCTTGAGTGCTGGCTTCCCTGGGAGATTCCCGCCTGCCTCCCGTGGCCGCCCTGGGATAAGTGCGATAACGCCTCATCTCTGCGAGGTTCCTGGAGGTTGGAGATGCTGTTGGCCTCAGCTGGACTAGAAGTTTCTGAAGGATCTTGTTTTATCCAGCTAGGTTCTCCCTGTGCTGCACACTGACAGGGCTGTCTGTTCTCCCTGTGGCCTTACCTGTGCCCATCTAGGAGGAGGAAAAAGATGGTGCTGCAATGTGGCCTTACCTGGTGAAGGGCTAGGGAGGAGAGGTGTGGTGAGAAAGCAGCCTGTCATGCTTCCTGTGTGGTTTGTGGAGGCCTAGCTAGGTCTTCTGGAGTCCTGGTGAATCAATTCTGATCCTAAAATATGAGATTTAATCAAGCTTGGCTACTATTGGGTGTTTTATTGGTGGAAATAGAGCAGGGAGATGCTTAGAGCAGGACCAGCCTTGTCCTTTCAATGCTCAAAGCAGTATGGGTAGCTCTTAGTTTGCTAAACTATCCAAATGTTACTTTCCTGGCTCTGAGACTCTTGCCCCTCTTGTGAGGGGGAGTGAAGTGCCTGTCTATACAAGAGCATCCTTGGAGGCATGCTTTTCAGGAAGCATGTTGTCTTTTTAGGTATCTTAAGGACTGTTTGATTTATTTCTCTCTCTGTTGCTTCCTCCCCCCCAACTTCTCCCTGTACTAAAGCTCTCAAAACTGACGGAAGGGACTCACAGCTGTGGACCAAACTTGTGGTTGTTCTTGTAAGTGGACTTCATTGATAGCTGAAAGTAACTTTAACTAAAAAAAAAAAAGACCAGCAACAACACAGTCTTACTTGGCAATAGAATCTTTACAGCTTATTCACTTGTAGCAGCGTTGTCAAAATAGCGTTATCTACTGTTTTAATCACTTGTGGGTCCTGAGCACTGAATGTAATTTCACTTGTGATTAGATGATATAAACTTCCTATGGTGAAGACTTTTGCATTCAGTTCTTGTATTAAACTGTTAATTGGAGCTGTCTGAAAGCTTTTTCTATTCCTTAAATAGTAGTTTACTGTAATAGATCTTAGTAAATTTTCTGTTGTACACCTCTTGAAGAGAGCCAGCTTGATTATGTTTTGTATGAGAAGCATGCATGGAGGGAAGTGAAGCTGACCTATTTTCACTAGTGTTATGTACATGCTGCAGAAGAATGTCTAGTTTGAAGACTTAACTGGAATGCCTTACAAAAACTCCCCACTGAAAGCTTAATTTGACTGGACAGTACCCTTTTTTGGTTACCCTTTAAAATTCTCAAACTTGTCTCTAATTGTCAGTGCAGTCATACTGAATATTTGGTAAAAGAGTAGTTGAGGCATTTTTGATCAAATCAAGGTAGTAATGATGGAACACTGCCTAGATAACTTATTTTATTCAGGATGATACAGTGATTCTATAATCTAAAACCTCTTTCTGTCTCTAAGTTCTCTTCAGGTGAAACCTTACTAATTAAGCACCAAACGCACCTGTTACTGTACCAAATGCTGCATGAAAGAGCCTGCTTCTCTGGGTAGTGTTGGGATTGAGGCTTTGCAGGCAGTAGAACTGACCTGCAAATAGAGCACAAGTGGCCAAGTGATGAGGCAGAACAAGCCCCAACGTCATGTTTAAGTATCTGTACAGTAGTATTAGTCTGATCTTGTCCTGTTTCTTTGTAAAGTCTACTCACTTTCTGCTCAGTGGATGCTTGTGCTGTAATAAGGAATTATCAAGTTCAACTTTTAACTAGATTCAAACTCCACTTGAGTGACTACTGATTAAGTGAATTGCTTCCTGTTAAATAATGCATTCATCTTAATGGCTCCTCATACTAGAGGTACTGAAGAAGCCTGTTTCTCACGACAGCTGTGCAGCTATTAAGCACTCATGGGGATGCAAGTGCCTAGTGGTATTAAGACAAGTAAACAGTTTGAAGGCAGTAGGCTGCTTGTGCCTGGAGCAAAAGGCTCGAAACAAGAGAGGATGGGAGCAGTGTCCTTCACGGGCCTGAGTGAAAGGCAATGATTGGGCTGGTGACAGAAGCAGGTGAATGTGGGTCTGAGGTGTCTCCTGCTTCCTGCACTTTGCTGCATGCATGCCTTCAAGTAACTTCTGCATGACTGATTTATGAAAGGTGCTGATCCCTGTTGTCAGCTAGGTTAGACAGGAACCATAGGAACTGCATTCTCCAGCTCTTTTTAACTTGACTAGGAAGTACTGTCCTGCAAGTAGAAGAGCTTCAGTTCTTAGGTTTTCTGGCTTTCCTCTGTCTCTGGAAAATATTCTGTAGCACCATCAAGTAGTGATGATATGGTTCTCTTGCTTATTCCCAGTTGCTGGATGGAGCAAGCATGTTAACACACAGTCTTGACTGTTTACACTATTCTGATGGTTCTGTGATGCAGTTGATACCCAGCTCTTCATAAGAGGTTACAAAGCAGATGTTAAAAACTGTTAATGGTTGGCAAGGAGCAATCATTTTTTTTATGTGGTTTCTTTTGGCCCACTAAACAGGACTAAATAACTTTCATCAATGCCTGCCCCAGAAATATCAAGTTGTCTTGTCATTTAAGCAAGTTAAGTCTATATTCCTCTCGCTTTGTTTCATGTTCTTCCAAATACTGCTTTAATAATATTAAAGGATCTGTTTTGTCTCTTGTGCTTGAAATATGGAAATGAGCGTTTTCCAAGACCTGTCAAAAAGAGTCATGAAGTCATGTAATCTGAGAATGTTATTTAGTCTGCTATGTAAGTAGCTGTTTGAGTCTTTCCACGGTGACAGGGTGCTTGCTTAGAGCAGTCACTCTCAACTGTTTTACATGGACCTGTAGCCTTTCTAAGGGTTGCAGAAGTGGTTAAGGGTCCGAATGGTTGTCGGTTACTGGAATATGAAACTTAATGGAAATGCAGATCCTTCTAGTAAGCTTTGCTAGCTCACAAATCAAAGGCTGAAAAATCAGTCCTAGGATTATAAACACTTTTTAAAGCCTCAAGTCTGTCAACTGTCACTTCATGCATCGGTGTGTTGCTGTCAGTTGACATGATTTGTGTAAAGTATTTCAGGCCATTAAAAGTGTAATTAAACTAGAGTTCTTACTATGTTCTTCTTCAGATTAGCTTTGCCACAGTCCAAATTGAAGTCCAGTTTCAGGGTTGGAAAGCTAAAAATGTGCTGAGTTATCTAGATGTTGTCACTCTTGTTTTTAGATCTTTCTTCATGGATCTTTACTTTGAGTAGAAAACAGATCACTTTTCAGAAGCCTATTGGAGGACCAGGTATCACCCTAACTGTGTGCAGGGCTTCTGCTCATGTAGTTGGCTAATTTAAAGAATGTTTCAGATTTAAATGTAACATTAAAAGGCTTTGCAAGCTAGTGGCTTAAATCACAGAATTTTATTCCTACCTCAGTGACAGAATTATTATAGGATTACAAGGTTATACTCAACGTGACAAAGTATTTCAGGTAGCTCCTATTCTGAGCTTCTGGAAGAAACATCTGAACTCTGGAGTGCGTGTTGCAGAACACTTGCTAAACAATTCCTTACAAAAAAACCCATATACTTAAGATGAGTGCTACATTGCTCAGTGGGGCACTGTCTTGAGCAGCACTCTAAGGTAGGAGCTTAACAGGTGGTGTGTTTTCAGATTGAGTGCCATTCCAGTTGCCTCAGCTCTCCGGAAAAGATGCTGTTTTTGTGACTGGGGAAGCTAAGTCTTCCCAGATGAGAAGAAAATAATTCTAAAGTATGAAGTGATCTTTGATACAGCCTTTCCACTAAACATCTGCTGCAGTAAGAAACTCCTCCCCTCCCCCCCCATGATGCTACTCTTTTGTTGGTGTTTTTTTGGCTTACTGTAAGATCCTGTTCTCGGTAGGTGAGGAATTCTTGTTAGTGTAGAAACCAAGAAGCCTGACTGACTTTTGTAGCAGCCTTCTGATTTCATCTACTATATCATAAAAGCCAAAAAACTTGAAGAAATATACTTTCAAAGACCTGAATATGTGCTTGAAACCAGTGGGATATTTCTCACTCAGTCTATTCCAGTCTGCTACATTTACTTAAATAGTTCAACACAACTTAGATAGTAAATCTTCATTAAGCTTGCAGGTCTTTTAATTTATGTTAACTAATAAGTCAAACCAGAATCAAACAAGGCTTTATGGACTGAGTGAGTTACAAAGCTGGATTAGAAAGCAACTTTATTTAATTTGGACAAGTGATATTGGATGTAAGTAGGCTGACTAGCACTAATACTGTGCGTATTTTTATCTCCCCATTTAGTGTGTACAATGGGGAGCAATACAAAGCAGTGATTTAGTCCAACTCTTCTCCTTCAGTGTTCACAACTGCCTTGTAATAGTAGCTATCCCCATCTTGTGAGCATGCCTGCTATTATGCCTTTGTAAATGCTAGTCAGGATTCCTAGTTAACTAAGTAGGTAAGTGTTGGTCTTGAAGGATAAGTTTCTAGGTCTGCTGTACTTTTTGTGCTCGTGGTCAGAATAGGCGTTGTCCTTCCAAAAGCTCCCTGCGGATAAGATGTGTAGAAGCTCTACTGGTGCATAGACTTGGAATCATAGAATTGCTGAGTTTGGAAGATACTTCTGCAGATCATCTAGTCCAAACCCCCTCAATTCAGGGACAATTAGGGAAGGTTGCTCAGGACCTTGTCTGCTTGGGTTTTGAATATCTCCAAGGATGGAAACTCCACATCCTCTCTGGGCAACCTGTTCCAGTGTTCAATCACCCTTACAGGAAAAAAATTCTTATGTTTAAATGGAATTGTCTGTGTTTGTTTGCCTGTTGCCTCTTGCCTGTTGCCTCTTGTCCTGTCACTGGATGTGCTTGAGAAGAGTCTGGCGCCATTGTCTTCATAGTCTCCAGTATTTATACTCATTGATAAGATCCCTCTCTGAGTCTTCTCCACGCTGAACAATTCCAGTTCTCTTAGTTTCTCATCATATGTCAGATGCTCCAGTCCCTTAACCATCTTTGTGGCCCTTTGCTGGACTTGCTCCAGTATGTCCACATCTCTTGTCCAGTTCCCGGCTCCCCAGTACACAGCACTCCAGATGTGGTCTTGCCAGTGTTAAGCAGAGGGGAAGGATCACCCCTCTCAGCTTGCTGGCAATGCTCTTCCTAATGCAGCCCAGGAGGCTTTTGGCTTTCTTTGTCTCAAGGGTGCATTGCTGGCTCATGGTCAACTTGTCAGGATCCCCAGGACCTTTTCTGCAGAAAGTGCTTTTCAGCTGATCAGTCCCCGGTGTACATTACTGGGTGGGTTATTCCTCCCCAGATGCAGGACTCAGCACTGCCCTCTGCTGAACTTCATGAGGTTCCTGTTGGCTAACTTCTCCAGCTTGTCATGGTGCCTCTTGTCAGGTCACATCAGTGTGCCTGATTGAGGGAGCCTGATACAGCTTAATGACTCATACATCTGTGAACCGATGAATTAGATGCTTAAAATAGTGTAGGTACTTCTAGAGACTACAGGGGGCAATTCCCCAGAGCCCCTGGGGAGGTGTGTGGGTTTTTTGTGTGTGTGGGTAAGACTGAAATCATGGATGAGGGGCTGAATACCCACCTACCTCCATCAAACGAAAGCAGATCTGTAAGAGTGGCTTATATTGCCACAAGTGGAGATGTGAACATGGCACCCCAATTTCAGTTTCGGAGCAAAGGATGCTTAACAGGCAATTGCCTGGGTAAAGACAATTTCTGCTGGTAGGATCTAAGCCAAACTAAATGGAGCTGGGACTTCCAGTCTACCCTAGGAGTTTGTTGAACTGGGAAATTTAAAGACAAAGCTAGTGTGGCCTAGCCAGATTAATCCTGTGGGGGAACAGTGGTAGCAGCTTGTTGCCTTTTTGTCAACAGTGTCTCTGCCTTATTGCAAGACTAACTGGCTAGCTCTGACAGCTAGGTGAGAAAAACAAAATGAGGAGAGGAAATTTGACACTTCATGAGAGCTGAAGAACTAAATACTGAGATTGCATAGTATGCTCATGGCTGAATATTTAATCACTAGAGTAAATTCACTGAATTTTTATTACTCACTGAATATTCATTGAATATAACATTCGCTGAATTTTTATTTGCTAGAGTTTACTAGATTGTTAGTGACAACTTCCTTGAGTTACAGAGCTGCAGATTATCCACTGAAGTAATAACAAAACCATGTTGTAAGCTCATACTGATGCAAGATTTGAAGCTTAGATTTTTTGTTGGTTTTGAACTGTACTGTGCTATTTCAGACACTGGAAGCTGAGAATTTGACTTGTCTGAGGCTTTTATTACATTCTCAGGGATTTGATTAAAATTGGCATGAGATCAATGTCTGAAGCATGACATTTTCAAACATAGCGTAGACTATATCTGTGAAAGCACTGTTAAGAGATCAATGAGCATGTCCGTGCCCAGAGGAGGAAGGGAAGCATTGTTGAAATATGCTTCCCAAGTCAATGGGAGTTAGGCTTTTGTACAACTTTATTTGTTTAAAAACTGCCCGAGTTTCATTTGTCTGGCATGAGCCTCGCTGGCTAGTGTGAGAAATGCTGTCTTAATTGACTTTAAGTGATTAGGCAATTAGACAGCACTGCAAGTAACTTCAATAACAGACTTCTAGCATAGAAATACTGATTAATGGTATTAACTCAGTCTTCATGCTTGTATTAGATTTCTATCAGGTTTCCAGTCAAGCTCTTCAGATAAGGAGTGTGGTGGATTAACCTGTTCTGTAATCTGTCTGCAAGTATTTTCTGGGTGTTAATATTATACCTGGAGACTTCCTGAAAGTACTTGGAGAGGTCTGCTTGGGTACATCCCTACAGCAGGAGTGTTTTAGCTGTAATGACATTGTTACCTGAAGTGGAAGTTGTAAGACATTAGTCTTACTGACATAAAGGGTTTTATTCTACTCAGTGCAGCAGTATTCAGTGCCAAGCAACTAGCAAATTGTGATATGAAAAATAGGATGATGGTCTCCAATTATATCTGAAATGTATATCTGAAAAATAGGACTATGATGCTTAAGTGGTGCCATGTGTGAAATTGTAATTTAGAATGTTTGTAGCTGTATGGCACTGGTTATCTATATTCAAGTATTAAACCTCTGTGCAAGAGCTCAGGTGGGTTGTGGTGGGCTGGGACCCTTCTCTGAGGGAGTTCACCTTTCAGGAGAAACTTCTTGGCAAGGTGGTGCTGCGTGCCCCCTTTGGGGTGTGTGCATAGTGCCTGTGAGCCTGACCCACCCACTGTCTCATTTGGTGAAAAGAAGTAGCCCTACTAGTTAAGGGAGAGCAGGATACAGGGAGACTACCAGAATCTACATAAACATTAAAACTGGTTTCTATAAATGGTGTGCACCTCTGCAGTGCTACCATTCTGTCAGAATCGATGTCAAAGGCCTTTAGAGATCAGAACATTCTATAAGAATCTTACAAAAGAGCCTCAGTTGCTGCAGAGCTGCTGTGGACTTGCAAGGAAGTATTTTCACTTTGATTAGGTAAGAACAAAAAAGTAAACTCAAAGCGCTGGTTTTTTAAAAGAGAATGCTCTCTTTTAAAACCAAGTTACCTTAGGAAGGTGTTCTCCTGTGTGGTAACATTTTAATGCTCAAAGAGGACAAGGTAAATTTGTTACCTTTCATATCTGAAAGAATGACTAATTTTGGTGGTAATGTTATGGGGACCAAACCACTTGGGTACTACTCAGGAGGCCTAATTCTAGGTTCTCGCCCTAGAGAAGTTCCCTCCCTGGTGGCTGTTGTCTCCTCCTCACATACTCATTGGTGTCACTGGAGCTGATGCTGCATCTAGGACAGAAATTCAAGCTTCCAAATAGTGATAACCTGCTGAAGGCACAGAGTGTCTTGTTAGGTCTTTGTGTCTTGGTGTGGAGTTAAGAATTGTGTGTTCTGACTTTCTAGCAGCATGAATACGATCAGTGTTACAGTTGACTTATTAATGTTGCAGGTTTTATGGTATTCTTCCCTAGAAAGTTGATGTAGGCTGGCAGTTTTCCCACCATTGCTTTGTTTCTGTTTTCTGACTCTGGTTAGGATTTATAAAGAATCTTGTATATAATCTATAGGAAATGTTGCTGATAACTGCCAACTTATCTCCTTCCTCTTTGAGAAGGTCAGTAGAGATGACTTATGACTGTAGGGGTGCAGCATTCTGTAGACTGTCTTTATGCATCATCCTTAAAAGGAGTTCACTTCCCCGTAGTATGGGTCAGTAGATCAAACAGAACAGCAGTGGAGACAACCATTTGTTTTTCTTCCTACAGGTATTTCTACTGCTTTGTATGTATTTGGCATACCTGAACTAGCTGGTACAAAAGCATGTGAATTAAGGACATTTGCTTAGAGCCTCTTGCACAGATAAGTGGCAAATTGCAGTTTTACAAATGCATTAATGCACAGTGAAGTTGCTGCCTTTCTACTTAATGGGCTCAGTTTTGAGTTTTGTTTTGTTCTCTTCAAGCAAGAATCAACTCAATCTGGTAGCATAGTCAAAGCAGGTAAAGAATCGAAAAGGCTTTTGTGGCCTTCTATGATTTCTCCCTTTGTTGGCTGAATGGTCTTCATCTTTATAAAGGCTAAAAAAGAAAACCCATCAGGTGCTACTTTACTGAAGTAAGTGGAAAGTGGAGATGCCTACCTAAACACTTTGTGTCTGGCAAAAATAAAAGTGAAGTAGCAAAAATAAAGCTTATATTCTAATGTCTGTAATCAAGTTCTGCTTAAGATGTTTTACAAAGCTTTGTGGACATGTGACTACAGTATTGCAAAATGGTACTGGTATTATGACTGCATGCAATGATACAACTGTTATCTGGCTGTTAACACTCTTATATTGTGGCAAAATGGCTTTGCAACCTTTAGTCAGGTGTAGAGATAAAGTTTTTGTGCTGCTACAGTGCCTTAGAAGTACTGTATAAGAGGAGTCCTTTCTCTTTGCTTAGCTACTGATCAGAAACAAGTAATTCAGATATTTTTCTCTCCTTTAAGGGAAATATTCCAGTCTAAAACCTAGACAAGCATGGTATTAATCTGTGTCAGTACTTCAGTTTGACACAAGATCTGACTTCAGTTTGAAGGGTTATTTTAAACTGCTGCTCCTCTGATACTGGGACTGACCATGGACTGAGCCCTTCCAATGATTAAATCTGTGGAGGCTTGCTTGTTCAAATATGCAGCCTTAGTGCAGACTGTAATACTGGGACAGGATTTAATTCCAATTGTCTGCTGATGTGACAATTCTAACCAAGGTTATTATCTTGAGGTTGTTGCTAACAAGTAAGATGCTGTCTGTTGACCTTTTGGTCATCTCTTGCATGATACAAGAGAGCATATCTTTCAGAATTGTATCTATTAAGTAAATGCTTGTTGCTGTCAGACTTGCCTTATAAGCACTAATGATGCATCTTTCTGAAAACTCATAAGCAAAGTTGGGCTGTGCTTGACAAAGGATGGTAGGGGGCAATGTAGTGACTAGACACAAGGTATGTTAATTAAAATAGAACGCTTCTTGTGACCCAGACTTGAGGATAGCCTTGAAGTGAGGTTGTCCGAGTCTATAACCTGTTTCAAAGAATAAAGTACTAGCATTTCATGTGTCACTAGTCTAATGATCACTTATCTAAGTGATGTATTTCAGTCTTGTGTTCTTCAAGATCTTATTCTACATAGCTGCTCTGGGTGCACATGTGTTAGATCCTGGAAGTCCTTGTATAATAAGTCCATTGTTCTAAAGATCACTTGCTATGTTCTTATCAAACCATTTAAAAATGGCTGTGGAGAGGTGACAATAGCTTTGTTGCATGCAAATGTGTGGTGTAGTGATAAGTTAGAGAAAGAAGATGTAGGATCAGTATTAAGATGACGTTTAATGGCTGGATAGCTGATACCATTGATAGGATTAGAGAGAATATTTTAGTGTGAATTCTGGGCCCCAGCATGGAATGCATGCTTCCTTATGTATGCATGTAGGGAAGATCCCTGATTGCAGGTGAGCTCAAATATTTCATGCAGCTTGTGGGGAACAGAGTGATGCAGTTTTATAACTGAGTGAGATGCTTTTATGCATCTTTATGTATCTTGTGCTCAAGAAGAGCAAGTCTTAGGGACTGTCTTGCAGACAAGTTCAGCGTGAGCTGTGCTAATACTGGCAATACTAGGTCATTTTCCTCTGGAAGCTAGCACCCCAGTCAGATTAAGTTGAAGTACAGCTCCTGAATTACTACTCTTCCTCAACCTGTGCTTAACCTTTGCTTTTCTGGTAGGTGGGAAATAATTGTAGTCTGGTTTTAGGTTCCCTTGTAATCTTCAACTATTACTTTGTGAATTTATTTCTCTTGTCTCCTTTAACAAGCAGTGTAAGCCCAAGCAGTATGGCTGCTGGTGGAGTAGCTATGACAACCAACTTATTTAAACTAAATGTACATAGCATTCTGTCTTCTGGGTGGAATTAGTACCTAATTCTAATTGATTGGAACGAGTGTAATGTAAATTTATAACTTTCAAGTGTATTGGGGAAATAAACTACTTATACTGCAGTCTGTTTCTGTAACATTTAAGGGCACTGCTGTTCCCACTTCATTTCAACAAGCGTCAAATCTAAACAGTATCTCCTGCATATGTACACAGTAAGCTAGGTCCTTGCCATGAATACTTTTTTTGCAGCCTCAAGGAAAAAAAGAACAATTCCAGGAAGGAAAAAAAAATGCCAAATTCATTTATACAACTTCCAGCCTGGTGTTCCTATCTGTGCAGCTTAAAGACTGCTAATGATCTAGTACAGGTAGAGGAAACATCTAATTACCACAAGCAAATGGTTTAACACTGGTGTTCTGTCCCTGTACTGCAGCAGAGCCTCAGCTCAGTTATGCCAACCTACGTGTCTAGGGAGCGTAGCTTGGACAGGCTCGGAGAGCGTGCCTCTTTCTGCAGCAGTGTTGGTTAACCTCTAGGCTGTTCTAGGCCCACCTTCTTTGGTCTCAGCTGCATGGGCCTATTTCCTTCCTCCCCTCAGTGCTGGCAGAGGCATGGGCCTTGCTGGTCTGGCTGGCAGAGCTGGTCAGCCAAACTAACTGGCTCTCCTGCAGGAGGAGATGGCCTTGAACAGCCAAGGGCAAGCACAGGGACTAAGGAGGGGGTCTCTGACAGCAGCACTGGATGATGCAAATATGGGCCATGGAACTGCTCTCCCAACCTGCTCTGCAACACATCTCAAGCCAAATGAGTTCCTTGATGGGTTTAAGCGTGGCCTAATTTAAAAAAAAAAAAAAAAAAAAAAGCTCTTGGCACAGCAGAAAAGCCTGGCAGTGCATGGGGAAAGATAGGGGTTTTTCTTAAGCAGGAGTTGCTACCAAGCACTTCATAATCTCTCCATTTGGTCTGAAAACCAGTAACTGGAGACAAGCCAAGATATAAGGTATTAGCAAAGCAAAGGATGATAGACTAGCACTTTTATTTTTAGCATGCATATCCTAAAACTTTTAGTAGCATTAAATGTCACTTTTAATCTCAAATGAACTTGTTCTTATATTCAAACTAGCAGTTGGAGCATTTACAGTCCATTGAAAGCTAATGGAATTTCAGTACTTAAATATTTTCTGGGTAACCTCAAAATAGCTGAGGGGCTCTTACAGTTCATAGCTCAGTGAGACTGTTAATTAGTTTTGTGATCTAGGGAATTTCTGACTGCATTCTTGCAGGCATATCACAGAACCAAACGCCCCAAAGCCTCTAATTCGTATTCTGGTAAGCGAGGATCACTAACTATTGTTGCAAAAACAAACAAACAAAAAACTGCCCTCTCTGTGCTTGCTTTTGATGACATCATATTTAAGTCTTTAATAGGTTGAATACCCAGATTTTTTCTTTTTCAAAATAGGTATCAGAAGGGTTTAACAAAGCTCTTCTGTCAAGCTGTTGGGCTAAGGGCTTCTAGAGTCCTGTTTAAAAATCCAAAGAATGGCTGCTTTCAGTAGCAGGGTAGCAATGAAAAGAGATGCCTAAAGATATCACTGCACAGCAAGAGAAGAAGGGCTGTTCTCAGCAATTTTGAGCTGGTTTAGAGCTTTATTTCAGTTTTTTGAATCTCAGACTTGGCAAAACTGGAAGTGATTCCAATTAGAGCCTTGAAGTGTCTAGAGTATTTTCTTACTATATTAATAGAATATTTGCTGGAAAATAACACACTTGGTGAAGTATTTTTCTTTTCTGTGGATTTGGGAGGACTGTAGCAAAATGGGTTATTTCCTGGTAAAGTGACAAGCACTGCTTCTCACTCTTTTTCTTAAGGCTCACAGTTGTACAGTCATTTAGCTGAGATGAAATAAAAAGGGATACAAAGGTATAATTCAGTTCAGTACATATAGTCATTCAATAGTAGCCTCTGTGAATCTTGCCATTGGCTAAACTTATGCATCAACTGAATGTTCTGGACACATTTAACTGTTTAGGCTGAGGAGGAAAAGGTGGTCAAACTGGCAAATTGATGTTTAAATTTGGAGTTTATGAAGCTGTTTGTAAACAAATGCCTTGAAGCTCTCTGTTTCTGGGGACCAGCCAAGAATGAAACAACACTGTGCTGGTTCCTTCACTGTAGGAGACCTTTGTTAACCTGCAGAGGCTGTGATCTCAACAGGTGAGAAAAGGGAAGGCTGAAACAGTTGTTTATCTTAAGGTTAAATTCGTTATGTTGAGGGTGGCATGGTTTGGCTGCAAAACCTATGGGTAGAATTAGTCCTGCTGGCTAAGTACAGATCTTCAGAAGTTAAAAATCAAAACAACTTTTTAGTAACCACTGTGGCTTGATCATAGATCTTGCTGTGCTTCATGTGGCCAACTTCTCTCTTGGTATAGCCTTCATTTCTTGGTCTGAGGAGCATCTCTCACACCACAAAATTCCTATGGTGAATATGGCTTTGTGTAACTTACTATCAGAAAGCACAGTTTTCAGGTCCAGCAGCTTAAACTCTTTCAGCTAAACTAGACAAAGTGGGTAGTTACTTGTCACTGCTTAAAGATGACAAAACAATGTTGATGCTCTGACTTCAGCTGCTTCTAGCACTTTGTTTCAAGGCATGAACAGTAACCGGGGGGGGGGGGGGAGGAAGAGAACTTCAAGTGTGTTTTGCAGGTCACAGCACTTGCCACAGCATTCAGCATGGTGTCATTAAGCCTGAGGACAGAGTAATAGATTGAATTGAAGATCTAACCCTTAGTAAATTCTTCCCTTCCTGTCAGTGGAAGGTAAATCCTGTCCCAGTTGTTTCTTTCTCAGCAGATAAAGAGCGACGTTGGGAAGGATGGAGTTCTTATCAGAGAATCGGATGGCTTGCCTGGAGAGCTGCTCAGAGCAGGCTCTTTCCTGCTAGCTTGTACTGAAACACAACCTACTATCCTCTGATGAGGAAAGAGGATACTCAGCCTTAAGTGTAAACTGAAGGGAAGTGAATCATGTTTTAATGGCAGCTACACTTACCTCAGGTTCCTCTAGATGTTACTACTTTTCCTATGAAGAGGTGGTTGGATTTCACAAGACTTCTGTTTCTCTAAAGAATAGAGGAGTTAAACAATGTCAACATCTCGACTAGCTCAAGGATACTTAATTTGCAGAGTGGAGATAAACTGTTCCTTGCCTAATCAAAGATGGCCTGGGGGAGAGCTTCCATTTGTGTTATTAGGGAGTTTAACCTCAAGCAGCTGTTGCATGATTGCTTTGAACACTGGTGTGTAAACAGTTTCTTGGACTGCAGAGGTTGAAATGCAAGTAAACAAATGTTAACTTCTCTTGTTGCTTAATTAGTGTTCATCTTGGTGTCCCTTATTGAATCAGTGATGTGCTCTTAGTCTGTTGTCCTGTAAGTACAGGCATTTCTGCTCTGTTTCTGCACTGATATTGCCTATGTCAGTCCTGTGCCACACTGTTCCAGGTGGCACAGCCTTGTCTTGCTCTGTACTATCTAGCTGTTCTGTGTTTCTGCTTCCATTTTACAGCTGGGTAGAGGCTGCTTGCCCAGTCCTTTTTGAGGCTAGAAAGGGGGCTATGCTTCTGTCTCTTCCCCTGCCAGCAGAGAAGAGCTGCTGAGCATGTGAAGCTTCTGGGATTTTGCGATACGACACTGGGGTTGTGTACTGAGTAGACTGCCCTGTTTCACTGGCTCTTCTCGGAGAGGGTTCATGTAGTATTGATAGTCTAAAAGAGCTGAATAGCACTAGTAATCACTCTATGGGAAACTGAATGTGAAAGTTAAGTACCTTGACCACCAAGGCTAGCTTTAGGTGTGATCAAATTGTGAATATTTATATGCTGTCAAATGCTTTTGTTTACTATTTAGCTTTGGTTATAAGTTGCTGGTACTGTATATGAAAGTGAAGGCCACCTTGGCAGTCTTTTGCTAGTATTGAGGTGGGATGGACAGGGAAGGATTTTAATGTTCTCTGTGTTTTAATATTTTCTGAGAGTTTGGATCTATGGAGAGCTTTTACTGATTCAGGTTGGACAGTGTTTTACCCCAAAGGTGGTTTAATATGGCTAGGCAAACATGGTATCTGTATTGACAGGAGGGAGGAAGTTGCTATATTCTACTTAAGCTGTTAGTAAATAATCCTATATTGCAGTTGTTTAGTGCTTTTTTTAGTGTAGAATTCAGAGTCTGTTCTGCATGTCTCGTGCAGTTGATCTGTCTGCTGTGACAATGTCATAGGCAACAGCATAAAGTTTGTGTCACAGGAAAAGTGTTAACTTGAAACCCTTGTGTTAGAAAGATCACACAGCAATTACAACAGCCTTAGGATGCTTGTTACAAGAACATTCAAGGGTGAAGAACAGTCATGTAATTGCATTGAAGAGTCACTAAAGATCTCTTGCCTTTCCCAAAATGCAGCTCATCTACTACTGTCAAAGCCAGACCATTCTCCAACTAGGACAAAATGAGTTGCTCTTCAGCTTCATTAGAGCATACTACTGGATACTGTGATATTACTGTAACACTTCGTCCCCAAACTGTCTGATTGTGTAGTCAGTCTGTAGCTTCTATGCTTTGGGTGTCTACAACACACATCCAAACCTGAGTTTTTCTTTATCCTGTGTGGAGCATGTGGACCTTAAATATTTGAGGGAAGTCTCTTGACCCCAAGTTTTGGCATCTGGATGCTGTTTGCTGTGTTGTCTTCCAGTTTTTCCACCCTCCCCTGGCAAGGACCTCTATTCTTCCCCTTTGCCTCTCTGGTGACCAAGAATAAAAAATTAAGCTTGTGACTCTCTCCTGGTTTGGAGCCTCTGAAGTAATGGCTGAAATCATTGGTCAGCCCAGCCCAAATGTTTGTTTTAAGAGGAGAATCTCTGAAAAGCTGGACTTGCCATATCGCATTTCTGTAACTTTCAGTTCTGTACTTAAGGAGTGTCCTGAATGAGAGAGATCTGCTGTATAACAAAGTAAAGGTTACCAGAGAAAAATGCCTGTCTTCACTTAACAGTGCTCATCCTGGAATGAGCACTTAAAAAGATGTTTAACTTGCATTACAGTACCAGATGTTTGTAGCAAACAGGTGCAGGTAAAATATTCTGCATGGTGAAATGCTGTAATTCAGATATTGAAAATACTATCCTGAGGGCATTCCTTGATTTGTTGATGTGTTTGTTCTAGTGAAGTATGCACTAATCATACAAGTTCTGAAGCTGTTCTTTTTCAGAAGATCAAGTCATTGGGGGGGGGGGGGGGAATGGGGGGATGACTTCATGGTAAGTGTGGCCAAACACCAGAACAGGTTGCTCAGTGATCATGGAATCTCCATTCTCAAGACTCAGCTGGATGTAATTAAATTGCTTAGGGCCATCTGCTTGGAGGGAGTTATTTCAACCAGACAACATCCAGAGGTTGTTTCCAACCTAAATAATTCCATGGTGTATTTATAGGTCAACAGCTCCTTGGCCCTTACATAATTTTCTTCAGGACAGCTAGCTATCCTGAAGGCTTTTAGAATGTAGTAGTTTGACTTCTACTCTAGGCCTCATATTTCAATCCAGTAAAAGTTGTGCAATATGGTGGCTGCAGTGTCTTTCTGGACTAAATGTAGTCCAGCCTGAGCCTCCTGGTAGGCACATGGTACATTTCTGTGCTTCTGGAATAATAGATGCTGTTGTAAAGCCAGGCTGATGTTGCCACTTTCAATAGCAAACGTTCCCTGAATCATCTGCTGTTCCTGTTACAGTGCGCTGCCAGGATCTGAATGCCTGGGCCCTTAGTTGTCCTGCTGTGAGGATACAAGTGCCACCATCCTCACATCTGCATTGTAGCAATTGTGCATCTGGAGCTCACATGTTTGTTTTTGTTCCTCAGTTTGGGGGTTCATGACTGGTGATGCATCTGAAGTGGGGATTTTTGTGCATCATCAGTTACTTCTGCTTTTGTCCCTAGCCAGAGCTGCTGTTCTGTGCTTATCAGGGTGTGGCAGCTGATGCTTATCTCTCTGAGCTGCTGTTTCCAGCTACTCTCCAAAAATGCAGTAATACTTTTAAAGCAGGTCTCCAGCACTTACGTACTTGGTAACAGAAAAAGGCTTGTTAAGTAGTAATTGTTTATGGAAGCTTACTCTGTAGGACTTTGCAACATCAGGAGAAGAATGGGAACTGAGTTTCTTGCAGTTAAACAGGAATTTTTTGAAAAAACAAGACTTGCAACATCAAAAGGCAGGAATGGCATGAAACAAATGCTAGTGCTGTGTCATAAGACTTTCCACTAGAAGCTTCTGCAATTTGTTTCTGCCAGAATTTACTGTGTATCTCTGCTTTTTCCTCTCCTGCATAGAGAAGAGATCAAAAGTCATCTTTCTGCTTACAAGCAGATCTAAGATATAGCTCTGCTTTTAGGTTGAAACTGAGCTGCATCAATGCTGAATACTTTAGAAAGGTATGAAGTCCTATAACAAGAACTATAGAAACAACTTTATGATGTTGGTGGAAAAGAGTCTCTTCCCATGGAAGACTTCTAGGTGGCAGTCACAGAAGATGGATTTACAAATAAGAACAGCTTGTTCAGCTAGTAGCTCCTTTGAGAAGCGTTTGGTGTCTGTATTAGTGGCACTATTGTCAGAAATGGCAGGTATTTGTTCTAATGTCTGGTCCCTACCCATGTTTTAGACATCAGTGATATGGTTTGCTTCTTAATGTATCGGAATGGCCCACTCCTCAGGGTTTTAATCTGATCTTTCACCAATAGTGAGATAGCTTGCTTTATACTATGGTGATGTCATCACTGATGTCATGAGCAGTGGCTGTTTCTGTTTGCAGATCTGATTGGTTGCTTGGCACTTGACATCTCTCGAGAACAGGACAATGGCTGCCAGCAAGAGCAAGAACCAGAGTTCCTTGGCCCTCCATAAAGTAATTATGGTTGGCAGTGGAGGTGTTGGCAAATCTGCACTCACTCTCCAGTTCATGTATGATGAGGTAAGTAGCTTTGGTCAGCTTCTGTAAAGCATAGTGCTACAGCTTACTACCTTGGTGGGAGCAGAGGGATTAAATTTAAGTAGCAAAAGACCTAATGACATGATTGGCCAGAGGAGGATGTAGGAATCTGGGAACGGTGCTCTATGGGAAGGTCTTTGGCCAAGAGTGACAAAATTGCTTGTTAGTGAAGGGACACTCTTCAAAAGACATGCAGAATATGAATGTGCTTCTCTGAGTGTGTACAGAGGCAGTTACCTGTTGGCATTGAACTTAATTATGTTGCCATTTCTTTTAGGCCAGTTAGGAAGTTAGAGGTAAGCATTCTGGCTCACTGTGAGCCAGATAATGAAGCAAGCATGTTCATAACGTGATTTCTTCAATATTGGTGTGCAAGAAGCTATATCTGACCATCCAGTTTCAAATATGAATGAATGTATGATCCTCTAGGTCAGAAGCTAGTACTTATCTGCAGATAGTCTGTTCATACTGCAGTGACACAAATACCTCAATGGGCTGCATCCCTGGGAAGGGACAGGGTGGGCAGAGCATTGTGGTACCTATACTGAGATAGTCCAGGGTGTCAGTTGCTTGCTGGAAACTGTCTTTTGAGTTTGGCTAAAGGGATTTTGCAGCAAGGCTAGCTTGAGGGCACAAGTCTTTAGATGAACCTCTTCTGGCATAAGCTTTATCAAAGCCTGGGTCAGCTTACTCAGGCTCATGGCACAGCCTTTTCATGTCCTGTGAGATGGAGAAAGTAGGTGGAAGGGTGAGGAGCCTCTATTGGACCTGAGCTGCCAGCACAGAACTACAAGCTGAATTGGCAATGGCTTTGTGGGTCAGATCAATGTTTAATGCCCTATACCTATGTGCCTGCATAATCATGGAGCGTTCTTTCATGCTCAGCAGTTGAATGCTGTCATCTGCACCTGTTTAAACTTCAGATAGTTGTACCTTAGATGCATTCAGAAGTGCTTTATTCTTGAAGTGGGAGATATAGATAATGATATCAGGTTGCCAATAGCTTATACCAGATGTACCTTTGTTCCTTAAATTGTGCTGACATTGCTGAACAGTGTTTCATGTAGCAAGACAATTTCTCTTGACTAGGCAGGCTCTTTGATGTATTAAGTGCTTAAGTACTTTTTTTATAGTGAAATTAAGTGATGTAACTTAGCTGACTGAACTATGGAAAGGCTTTGAGGAATTTAGGTGTCACTGAAGTGAAGAAGAATGGATATAGGAAAATAGAGTGCCATTTGACAGTAATTCTAAAAACTAATCCCTGTCTTATGCTATTCAGTTTGTAGAAGACTATGAACCTACTAAGGCTGACAGCTACAGAAAGAAAGTAGTTCTGGATGGTGAAGAAGTTCAAATAGATATTCTGGACACAGCAGGACAGGAGGATTATGCAGCTATCAGAGATAACTACTTCCGCAGTGGGGAGGGGTTTCTTCTAGTCTTCTCAATAACAGAGCATGAATCCTTTACAGCAACAGCAGAGTTCCGGTAAGTAGTTTTTTTCAGGGGTGGGTTGTATTTAGTTCCTCTGTGGCTCTGATGGAGCTTTTCTGAAATAGCTTTCTTTTGTCCATTCCCATTTGGTCAGTAAAGGTGTCAGTCCAACAATTCTGTTCTCAAGTAACTGGTAACTAAAATGGCTATATCTAGCTTCTGGCTGTAGTTGTCCTCATGCCTTCAACTTAGGAGTACCTCATGCCAGCAGCAATTCAAGGCAAGTAACAGGTTCTTGGTCTCCTAGAATGTGTGTGCGCGCCGGCCAATTCTTCAGTCTTGGTAAATGTGGAGTTTAATTATCTTAGAGCAGTACTTCTGGAATTAAGTCTACCTCTTGGCCAGATTTCAGACACTGTTGCTTACTGCTGGAAGCAGGTGCTCTAAGGACAGGAAGGATTAACCTCTACTCTCAGGTATGGCTTGGTGCCAGACAAGAGTTGGCAGCCAAGCAGTACTATTGTAGGCAGATGTATTCCTAGAAAGGCATGCAGTAGTAGTAAATGCTTCCATTTTGTTCCCAAGATTAGCTGTTCTGATGTAAAAATCAGCACCAGGCTGAGCACAGAAACTGCGTGTGTAGTATAAAAGAAAATCAGGGTGGTGGTGGTGGGGGGGTTAATCCACTGTTTTGGTCTCAGTAGAGAATTCATGTAGCCAGGTTCTTCAGGGGAGATATTCTGACCTTCATTTGCTAATAGTTATTGCCTCAGTGGAGAGGATAATCCAGAGATTCCCTAGGACAGCTGTGCAACCTGGAGTGAAACTTGCCAAAACATAAGGAAAGTGTTATGAGTTCCCTATGTCTGCCAGAATAGAAGCTCTTTAATTATCAGCCTGGCTTATGCTCAATTTGCTTTAGTGGTACAAGATACTACTAGGAAATGTCTATCTTGCTCAGCACTAGTACTTAGACTTATTTCTAGGATTTTTTTTTTAAGTAACAGCTAACTTTCCCATGCTCTGGGACAGTCTAGGTTCTGGATGTTTTAAATCTTTCTGACAGTGCTAGGAGACTACTGAATCTCTTAAGAGTTGTGACCATGTTCCTTTGTCACATAATGCATCTCTGACTTTTGCCAGATTTTTAGAAGGATGTCAGCCTTCCAGGGCACATTAGAAGTTGAGCAGGATAGCTCTTCTATTTGGAGGACTTAAAGCAACTAAACAGTTGAGCTTCTGGGTTGCAGAAGTCAGTATTCAGACTCTTCCTAATGCAAGATGGAGGAAAAAGGCCATTCAAAAACAGGAAAAGAATGAGATACTTCCTGGAAGTACTCAGCTTGAGGCTTTGCTTTTTGCTTAAGCAAAATCAAAGCCTTAAGATTTGGACTTAACCTTGAGATGAAAAGGAGTGTTTATCTTGGCTCTGTGTGTGTGTGGGGGGGGTGTGTGTTCATTTTTTTTCTTTTTTCAGGGAGAGGTGTGTGTCAGACTTCTGTAACTAGATGAACTGTGGTGGTTGTAGGCTCCAGCACAACTAAACAGCAAAACACTAGGCAATGCTTGCTGTGAAGATAAGTGAGAAGTACCTAAAAGCTTTGAGATGGAGAATCTCCTACTCTTCAGTAGTTCAGAAGTAAACAAGGAGTGGGATTAGCTAAATGTAATTTCTAGTTAAACTGACATCTAAAAATCAGCTCCTTGGAAAACCTTTTCTTCCAGGGAAGAAGGAAATAGGTATATGAGTCATGAATAACATGGGCTAACCTATTGATTAGTATTGTTGATCCTCTAACTTTTAAAACTCTTTAAGTATGAATAAGTTGAATGTTGAACTGTGGACTTATTTTAAGCCTTGTTAGCTCTCCTGCTGATGCTGTGCATTTGGTGTTTGCTTCCAATGCCTCCATGATCTGAAAATGTGTGAAGGTACCATTGAATGTAACAGATTGTCTGCTTCAGTCTTAACACTGTATTCTAGAGACTCACACAGTCTATACATTCTATCCACAAAACAGCTGAAAGAAAGAGCACCACTTTAGATGCTTGCAAACTCAGAGGGATGGGGAAGGTGGTAGCACCGTGCCTGCTTTGGCTCTTGTTCGTAAGGAAATAAAAGGCAATCTAAGAGTACACATTAGTACAGCTTTTCCAGAGTCTTAGATGGACAGCAACATGTGTGAGTCTGGTTTCTACCTGTGTTTCAACTCCAGTAATAGCACAGACTTTGAGACTAGCATGCAGCATGGCTCTGTCTGCTTTCCCTGGGGCTGACAGGCTCTTTTAGAATGACAAAGGGTACCTTGGTTGTACTGATTCCAGTTTTTTTATGGAGGTTTCAGAGGAGGAAGATTGCTAGTCTTTCAGTTTAACACTATTCAGTAACTGTCCCCTTGCCAACCTAACAAGGGTTAGGTAGCCATTAATAATATTTTTTGCAGACTACTTATGCTTGGCAAAGCTTTGATGCTTCCCAGGCTTATGTTGAGGTGGGATGTAGCTTGGAAACTGAAGACTCACTAAGCATTAAGGTGAAACTTGGCAGATGTGGCACTTGTACTTCTTTCACATTCAGATGTGAACTCCTGCTGTGAGTTGCTGTTCTGCTTTACAACTTTTCTTTATTAAAACCTGGGTAGCAAACATTCCAACTAAATGGTGAAACAACCTTTCTGGAAACCTGAGCCTTCTTAGTGTAAAACCCATAGCATTAGTATATTAAATTCAGAATTGTTTAAAAAACATGTGTTCAACTGGGAAATCTTAAATACTGTTGTAAACACCAGAAGTATGCAGACCACACAGTCTACTCCTGATAAGCACGGGTTTTTTGCTGCTGCTGCTACTAACACAGATTTTTATTTTGAATACCTGATGCATTAGGGAACAGATCCTGCGTGTGAAGGCTGAAGAGGATAAAATTCCTTTATTGGTAGTAGGAAACAAGTCTGATTTGGAAGAGCGCAGACAAGTGCCTGTAGAAGAAGCTAGAAGTAAGGCAGAAGAGTGGGGTGTGCAGTACGTAGAGACCTCCGCTAAAACTAGAGCAAATGTAGATAAGGTAAGACAAGACTTGCTTCTGCTATAATAACATCATTAACTTGTTTAGTAGCTGAGTGACTAATTCTTGTGTATGTTGTTTTTTAAACTGGGACTAAAGCAAGTCCATACTTGGGCTTCTGAAAATGGATTATCGAAAACAAATTTGCTCAGTGGACTATGTAAACTTAAGCAAATACCGAGCTTAGAGGAGCTAGAAAACCCATATGAGTTGATACTATTTTTTTGTTTTAGCTGTTTGTATCTGAACCAGCTTTCCAATGGTACACTGGGTAGATAGGTTGAAGGACTGTAGAAGTGTGCAGGAGGACCATAAGTGTTATCTTGTTTATAGGCTGTGTCCTATCATTATATAATAAATAGCAAGCATATAAGCTATAGATGCATATGAAATTGTTTTCCCTCTTCTCTTCAGAGCTATATATGATGTGGCTGATGTTAAAAACTTTATTTTTTTGCTTTTGCCAAGACTGCTCTGAACTGTAGAAAACTCTTCTTGCTATCTCCCTGCCCCATTTTATGACTTGTCCATATTGATTTACATCTCATCATTCTTGGCATGTTTTTGCTGCTGGTTTTTTGCATAAACCTTGCTTTTGGGGGGATTCCTGAAGAAACCGACAGGCTATGGCTATTCAATGTTGATCCAGTGGGAAAATTGACAGTTTCAGACCTCCACCTTGTTCTGTGTGTAGTCAGGGGTGTCTTGAAAAAATATCCTTTGTTTCACCAATCTGAAACTTTTAATGTTTCCTCCCCTAAGGAGTCCAAAGATGTGGTTCTTTGTGCCTGTGTGAAGATTACAAGTTGTAAATGACTTTCTCTTTGGACAAAGAATGTATGTAGCTAGCCAGACTTGTTTAGTTAACACAAGATACTTAGCTGGGATTATTTTTAGGGTCAAAAGTTCTCATGAACTCTGAATGATACTGCATCTTGTTTTCCAACAAGACGGATATTCAATAAAAGCCTCTTGAAACAGGCTGCTGAATGATTTAGTAGCCAGGTAAGGCTGTCCTGCTCCCTTTTACTGCATAATCGTGATGCTGAGTTTGTCATGGGGATCTATGTCTAGCTATGTCAGTCTATGTCTTGATGTACCTAATTGATTTTTACCTAATACAATGGTCTGTTTATTTGCTTTCTACTAGCAGAACTTGTTTAATCTTTTTTTCCCTTTTCTAGGTATTCTTTGATCTAATGAGAGAAATCAGAGCAAAGAAAATGTCAGAAAACAAAGACAAGAATGGCAAGAAAAGTGGCAAGAACAAGAAAAGCTTTAAAGAAAGATGTTGCTTACTGTGATGCTTGGAAACTGTAAATATCTACAGGTGGCATGGATAAGATACCACTAAGGATATAGGGCTGGATTCATGAAAGGAAGTCTGTATTGACTCCCTTATCTTTTGCTTTGCATATCACACCTTCAAAATGTGAAAACAGAACTTTGAAACCATTTCTGGTATCCAACAAAACCTATGCCTACTTACATGGAAATGGGCTCTGTCTTCCCAGTGTCTTTCAAGGCTAGATATATACTGAGTCTCAGAACTACAATAATTCTGCTTGATTATACAAAGTACTTTCGTATTAACTTCCTAGTATATTTTAATGTTTCTCTGAATGTTTTTTTTCCTGTTGAACCTCTACTGGCCTTAACAAGCACAGCTGTTCAGGTTCGAACAATTTTAGCTGTCTTTGCTTTGTTGCAAACTGAAGAAAAGCTAGATGACATCTGGTAAGGGTTTGAGTCTCCATCTTCTGTTAATGGTCACTGGTATGTCTTAGATCTGCTTTTCTCCCCATCCTCCATTTAATAAATAGCAACTGACACTTGAGAGGCAACTCAAAATGCAAGTTAACTTTCTTACTGCTCAGTTGAGTCAATACAGCATTCATGAATCAAGCCTATGGACTCGATTCAGACTTAACTAGGTAATGCAGCAATTGGTAATGCAGCAATTAGTATTTTAAATACTGGCTAGGTGCATTCCCTGTTTTCTCATCCTTAAATTAGCATGGTGTGGGGTGAGAAAACGACTGCAAGACCTTCTTTGAAAGGAATTGTATTGCCACCATCTCCTTGAAATGCTGTCCTGGGTTTCTTCCACGTATTGTGGCTAGATTCAGTTAAACTCATTCTACATCAATCATCATTCTCCTCCCTGGTACTAGTGAAAATGGAAGTGTTGATTTCATCAGTTTTGTTTATATTGCAACATTTGTGATCATGTTGGAGAAGTGGGAACTTCTGCATCTTTCTTGTCTTGCTGAATATGAATACTTTGAGGAAGATGGGTCACATCACACAATCATGATCTGGAATTAGTGAGGCATACATGCTACCTCTCAATGATTCATTGGCTAGTGAGTTGCACGGTGTCAAAAAGCAAATGAAGTTGAGCAGTTGCCACATCTGTTACTCACTGTTAACTTTGTATGTACTGTGTTTATGCACAGCAACCTAGCACATGGAGACACACGTTGAGTTTTGCTGTCAGTTATACTATGGCAGTCACCTTTTAATCAACAAAACCAGCCTAGAAATGGAAGAGAAGTCAGTATTTAGCACATTATCTTGTCAGCTTACTGAATTGTATCCTGATACAGTTTAAGTGCAGTTACCAAAAACTTCTGTTGCTATTGCAGGAAGTAGCTGTCTCTCCTGATTGTGAAGTCTCTCAGTGAATTATGGACTTCTATTTTGAAGAAATAGACGGTTTTAGAAAGTAGTAACTGTACCTTGCTTGTTACCAGATGCTTGAAATGCAGTTACTTGGAAAAAAAGAATATGGTTGTTTAATGAAGCACACTGCAGCACTAGATTAACAAATACTGTTCCTTCTTGAGGTGAAGGAGTAGCAAATACTGTTCAGTACTTGGTATTGTAACTTGAGCTTGAGAAGCATTTTTAACGTGTACTAGATTGCTCTTGTGCATTCTGCCTCTGAATTTTGAAAAGAGTAAGATGTGTTAGACATTAGAACCTCTGTTGGTCTGAGGTTTTGCAGGGACTTATCACAAACTCATTGTCTTCCATAACTAGTTCTTGTCAGGCAACTCTTTGGATTGGGGAAACTGTACTAAATAAAAGGTGCTGTAATCTTCATTCTTGTCAAGTTAAATTCCTTCATTGTTAATGTTACCTTGTATGCTCAGAAAGAATTATTAACCAATTCTGGAAATTATTTTGAAACAAGATGATTACAATGGCATTGCAAAGCCAGCCAGTACTGAAGCAGGGGCTGGGAGCTTGCTGGCTTACAGAACTTGTCACTTGAGACTGTATATATAAATGATATAGTTCCAACACTTAACAGGGGCACTTGGAGCTGTAACACTTCTAGTAAAGCTTCCTCTTGAACTTCTATGGGTAAAGTCTGTTTAAGTGCATGTTGTGCATACAGCAAATGAATGTCTACTTGTGGAAGAAGACAGCTCACTTGAGTTTTTAGTTGAGACCTAAAGGTTAAATCCTTAATTAACCTTCAGGATAAACAACAGTTCAGTTCATCACAAGCTTAACTAGCTCAAGCTTCTCTGAGGCAGAGTGTAAAAACATGTCTAATAACTGAGTAAGTTTTTTTTGCCACATGAATAACGAACTCTGCAAAACTCACAATGAGCAGTGCAGAGCTGTATGAGTTCAGGAGTCTTGTGTGCTCTGACTTTTTTTTTGTTAGCCATAAAGTACCTGATAGTATTTGATAGGACAGACAAAATTCTACTCGGAGCAGTCAGTTTCCTGTTGGTGTTCTTATAGCCTGTGTGCTGTTCTCACTCACGTTATTTTTCAACTGATAACAGCTCCACCACTGAGGTGGGCTTGCTTGGAAGAAGGTGCTTGCTATTACATTACTTGATACTGCATCTCTTTAGTGTTCTGTGCTTGTCACCTTTTTCCAGAAGTACTAAGTCTAGAGACTAAATATGGCAGCTTTCCAGTATTCATCTTCTGTACTTGTGATAAACAGAAGTCTAACTTTCCAGTGACGGCTGAAAACACGATAAAGCAGCTACCTTGACTACTTCATAAGTGGGCAGCAAGCTTCCAGACTTGCACCAGGAAGGCAATAAAGCTGTTCCCCTGGACTGGAATACTGCTGCTTCTGCCTCACATGGTGGAAGTGCCTCAATGCATATCCTTCTGAATAGGGGCAGTGGAATTTGAGGGTCCTTGACTGACCTCCAGGCTTTCTCAGCTGCACATCAGCATCAAGTTGGTTGACTGGAGTAAAAGAATTGGAACAGAGAAATGCTTCCTTCTGCATTTGGGTCTCCCTGTGACCAGCGTAAAGGGAGCTTTAGCTGCTAATCTAAATGACTGCTTGCAGCTCAGGTGCATAAAGCAAGGAGGGCTTCAGCAAGTGTGTGTTGCTGCCTACTAGCCATGCTGGGGAGCTGAGACAATTGAGGGCTGTGTTGAAGTTGATGTATTCTAGCAGCCTTCGCATGTTAGGTAATTAATCAAGTCAGTATAATCTATTCTTAAATCTTTTCCCTGGAGCATGGCTCTAGGCAAGTAACTAATACTTAAAGCTGGAGGTCATGCAAGACTTTACTATGCATTTGCACTTAAGTGTTCAAGTAATATTCTTGCTTTTAATGGCTTGGTATTATAAAGTCAGGGAGCTGTTTCCTGCAGGAAGAGTGTAGTCTTTTGTATTTGGCTTAGGTATTCCTTAGGTGCTCCATCAAACAGGTATGTATGAGGCAAGCCACCCTTATAACAGAGGCTACTTCCTATATGAAGTTCTGTTTTAAAAAGTAGGTTATACTCCAGGAGTGTGAGGCCAAATTGACTTCTTTCTAGAGAAGGTGAGAACTTTCCAGATGAGTGTTCAGATGAAGCATAAAGAGTATCTTCAGCTATCTATGCTGTGTGTATTCTGTAGAGACTAATACATTCCTTTATTGTAACTTCTGGGCAAAATCTTGGTTTAATGAAGATGGAGAAAGACACTACTGGGCATTAAACTTCATTAGGGCATCAACAGCCCTCTGAAGTTCCAGTTGTATCCTATCAGTGTTAGGATATTTCAGGTCTAAGGCACAAAATAGCAATCTGGAATGTAGCAAGAGGAAGAACATGTCTAACTAGATGCTCAGCATGATTTTAAAGCTTTCTTGAGTGTTAACCTAGTGCTGGGATCTGACAGGTCTATCAATTCTTCCTCAAGAGGAGGATACTATTTATCAATGCAACTCACTCTAGAGCTCATGCAGACAGAAGCTTTCTTTAATTGCTATAAGCATATGTTGCTATGTTCACCTCCTGTTGACTTTATTTGGGGGAAGGAAGGGGGACAAAAAAAGCTATGATTCTCACCGTAATCTCCACACTTCACGGGAACGGCAGGTGCTTCTCTTGGGAGGGGAAGGTGTTATCTCTAACACCAAGAAAAATTTAGCATAGAGGAAGTGATTGTGATGGCAAGTTTTAATAAACCTGCCTCTAAACCATTTATAGTATACTATACAACGCAAATTTTTTTCCTTGCACAGCTTCAGAGCTTTGTCTTGAACTTGCACAAATGTTTTTAATGTCTATAAAAGTGGACACTCTTCATTATCATGCTAATACAATTTATTTGTATTACTGTTGATAATAAAAAGGCACCATGTTTGCTTGATACTGACTTTTAGTTTTTTATAAGCAAGTCTCGTCTCAAAGCTATTGAGCCAGCTAGCCAGTGATTTTCAGTTTCCAGAACTAACCTGTCTGTATCAGACTTGTAATATGATTATATTACAAGCTGTAGATAGGGGAGGAGATGATTTGAAGACTCGATCATTTTTGGACAAACAGTCTGCGTATCAGTTTCTGAATTGAGCTGCTACAATAGTTTGATTCAAACTAGTTCATCTTGATTTCCCACAACCTAATTGGAACAGTTTGTCAACTGTTTAAATGTCAGTTACTCTCATTTCTCTTTCCCTGGTCAGTCTTGCTGATCAAATAACATAGAATGAGTAATTTGTATAGGCATATTGACTTCTGGTCTCCTCAGTATGTGAGATGAGATTCTCTGTACAGGTCTGTGATGAACAAACTTCAGTGAAGAAGCTAAAATTTCTCTGAAGCAGGATGGTTGTTCAGCTGCTTGGGATAGACTTGCTGCACTGTTAAATCCCATTTCTGTGTTATTTTAAAAAAGAAAAGTGGTTCACAGCAAGCGGGGTGCAGTTTCTGTTGCTGCTGCCATACAGGTGAGAAGTGGAATATCCCTTTGCTGATGCATTTGTGGCCAAGGATTACAACAACCTACACAAACTCTTACGTGGTACTTGCCTGGTGCTGGTGCTTTGGGTTGCCACATTGGTTTATGTAGAGCTCTTTTCCAGTGAATCTTTTTTCTAAATCTTCTGCAGAGAGAAGGGGATGCATGAAAAGTCTTATTTAGGAAGTGGGAGGGAGTTCTGCAGGCAACTGTGCTATGTAGCTATGCTTAAAGCCCAGAATGAGACCTTTTCCTTAATGTAGTCTCTAAATGCTCGTGAGGGGTAAGCCTTCCTTAACTTACAGCAACATGCAACTGGAGAATGACTGCATATATGTAGCCTAACTTCTGCCTTCATGCTTGCTTGTGTTCTGCCTTTACCTGAACACTTTTCTAACTGCTGTGGCTTCTTCTGTGTGCAAAACCCTGTCTGGGTTTCTGGGATGGCACAGGCACCTCGTCCTGAGAACTGCTGGCTCCATCTTGTGGCTTTAAGAGTTAGAAACTCTACCATGGAGAGGGGCTGTTCAGCATGCTCAGGCGAGCATACACATAGCTGCTATTAATCTGCTACCTGAATTACATGTAGGAATCTATGCTAACTAGATTCCTCTGTTCTCATTGCTCTGCTGCATGATTCTCTTGTGCGGTAAGAGTCCTTGTTCTAAATTAAAGGTTTCATTTTGCATGCAAATGCTGATGTTAATTCTTGCCTAAACATTCTAGTGTGTAACAGAACATTCAGTTTCTCATGAGGATGGTGGCTTTACGATTTCTATGGCATTATACCAGTTCGCACTGCAAGTGTAAGTTTGTTCTGCTCACTGAGCACTGATTTGCATGCCAGAAAGAATACTTATTGTTCAATGGGACTGTGCAGTATTTCACAAAACATTTTGTTTCTAGGGGTAACTAAAAATGCTGGTTTTTACTTTGCCATATAAAGCCTTAATTGTGTAGGGGGTGGGGAAATATCCTATTTAAAATCCCCCCCCCCCCCCATTTCTCCTCCCCCCAAGTTCAAACTGCTCAGTGTCTGCTGTGGAAATAGGATCTACCAGGGAAATGCCAGTAAGTGGACTCCTGTGCCTTGTAACTCTAGAGGGGCTGGAGATAAAATGCTAAGGTACAACTGGGCCCATGTGCTCTGGAGTTGCCTTCCTGAAAAAGATGATTAATCTCCAGAGTTTGCAGCAAGTTCCCTTCAGTGTTACTTGGCTTTGAGGCAGAATCGTGTGTTTGATATAATCAGTTTATAGAGTTTGTTTTTAAAGTTTAGTGTTCAGGCTATCGGAGGCTTTATGCATGTTGGCTTCATAGGCCAAATACCAGAACTTGAGGACAAACTTGTGCATACATGTAGCACTGAAAGAAAAGGAAACTTGCTTCTTACTGCTTAATAATACCTTTTTTTAAAGGAAAACACATGCAACAAACTGAACTAGCTGTTTAGATGAGTGTTTCTCAACCTGTGGTTTGTATGAGTGCTCTATGACACCATTACTCACCCCACAAAATGATGCTGTCACACTTCTATGCATATAACCAAGGAACTGGGGACTGGGGGAAGGAATTACTGTTCAAATACTAGCCAAATTCTTACTTGTTTCTAAATGGAAGCCATCATGGCAACATTGACCAAGACTGCCTTTAGTTTCAGTCCTAAAAGTTTGTCTGACTCTTGAGTTTTAGGAAGGCTGAAGAGAACCTGAGAGAAATGCTCCCAGTCTTAGTGACACGTGCAAACCTCTCTGACAAAAGGACTGTAATGGATCCTTGACCACAACAGTTGGATTCAGAAATCTGAAGTTAAACTTCACCTCCTTCTTGGGAGCTGGAGCTATGAAAAGTGAAGCCTACTAGTCTGCTGAACAGACACCTGCAGGGCGGATTAGGTCTTCAGTTTTAAAAAAAACTGCTCTTCTAATTAGTACCCTGGTCAGTGTGGTGGAAGAACCTCTTCTATTCTGGGGTCTCAATTTTCTTTTCTTTACAGGACTGCTTAGTTCTTTGTTCTTGGAAGTTCATCTTTACCCTAGGTCCTACTTGCATTCAGATAACTTAACTAGACATTACCACTTCTTTCCTTTCATGTCTGGTGACTACTCACATTAGGTGCGTAGCAGTGCCACTGGGATGACACTTCAGTCACTTTCCCAAGTATGGTCAGCTGCCCAATTCCAGCTCTGAAGACTGCAGGACAATGGAGGGCAGATCAGATTATGGGAGAAACAACTATCCACAGATGTATTATTAGCATTGGGAGAGCTAGACCCTTCAGACTTTGCTAATGAGAGCTGTTTCCTACCTGAGGAACAGTGGTAGAGCAGGTGATTTGTCTGTTTCTGCAGCCAGGTTAGAGCTTTCTCATGTGGTACCTTGAGTAAATCCATTTGAGTGGTGATGGTAGTGCAGCAAACAGTTGTGGAGCAGAGGGTAAGGCCATGCCCATTTGTGTTGTTTTGCTTCACCGTCCCCCCTCCCTTTCCCTCCCTGAACTGCATGGAGGGAGGAGGGCAGGCAGAGCTTCTCCTGTGTGGGAATAAAGGCCACATTTGCAGCTTTGCCTCAGGAGCTCAAAAAACCATAAGTCAGGCCTCCAAAACTACATTTGATTTAGAAATAATGAGATGCTTTAGAAAATGAACGTGGAGTTCTTTCACAGTCTCTTTGTTTCTAAGCCTTTTGAGTGCACTTGCTTTGTGTTTGCGAGCTTGGTTTCTGCAACAATGGTGATAGAAGTATTTTTTTCAATAAAAACAAAGATGTTCTTATGCTTGCTGATTTCAGCACCTGGGGCGTAAATTTTCAAATATTGTGACATGTGGAGAGGAGCGGGGGCAGGACACACAGAGCACTCAACTTTTAACACCATTTCTGCTGGGTCACCATCTTCTGCAGTTGGAATCTGAAGGATTGCAAAAGCTGAAGCATAAGGACCCCTTGTTGGTGGTCCTAGTGTCTGTCTTGGCAGCTTGCCAGGAGCCCAAGGGATCCTCTTAATTTTCTTTATTCATTAGCATATTTTTAATCAAATGCATCAAACCACAATGTTTCGACACATCCCTCCCATGACAGATGAACAAAAATAGGTCAGTGCTCAAACGTACCTCTAACATGCTGAACTTCCTGAGTTCATTCCTCTACTGCAGTTACAGTTAGAGGACATCAGATGATTTGCCCTCTGCACTTTGTGAAAACTTCTGATGAAAAGGCTTCCCTTTCTTTCCTGAAAGAGGAAAGCAACATGGAATGTGTCTGTGATACAGACCTCATTTCATCCGCTGTCCAGTTGGAGAGCAGAGAGAGCTGCCTCTGACTCCTCTCCAACTTTGCTTCAAGTTTAGAGCATTTGTTTAATGTTAATTTCCAGTGAACAATCAAGCAGGTGCAATGTCCAGGGCTGAATTCCCTGGCCCTAATGAAGTTTCAAGACTGCTTACACCTAGTTTAATAATAGGCTTTTTACATTCTTGTCACCTGTAACCTACCTCATATACCCCATGCTGCCAACCCATCTCTAGCCAAGCAAGGAAAATGTTGCAGTGTTGAGATCATGTTCACACTTGCAGCTGAGACGTGTCTTGCCTTGTTTCTTATCTCTGAATTGTTCATAACAAGAGCTAAGTAAAAATTACTCTTCATGTTTTTTACATGAGCTTTCAGAGTTGGTTACACTGTTTTGGGTGGGGTGAATATTGCATCAACACCAAGTTAAAACTTATCTTTTGTTCTTTTTTGGAAAGAGATGGTGATATAGGTTCCAGGGGAATAGTCTTCACCATGAGACAAAAATCTAGTAAAGTCAAAGGTATTAAATAGGTTTGGAGTATTTGAAATGCAAGTCTGTGACAAAGGGATGCATGCTTTGTTTTGTTTGCTTTCTGTCTTTTTTCCTTCTGTCTGTCCATCTTTCAAGCCTGGCGGGACTTTGTGAGGAGCACGTCAGTGGGATCTATCCTGAACATAAAAATTAAAATGGACTTGCAGCCTGTTCCTAGCTCCGGAAAAGCTAAGGAAGCTAAAGGTAAAAAGCTCTCGCAGGATCCAGGCCCCTTTCCAAGCAGCCACACCTCTCTGGTAACTCTTTCCTTCTAGGCAGCGTGCTCACCTGCGCAAGGCTGGAGTGAGTGACGCAGGCGGGAGCTGCCGCTGCTTCCCTGTTCTGCCTGCAGTCTCTCTTTTGCATTAGTCACAGGCTCCTTTGTGGGCTCTTCTTGTTTTGAGAGCTAACTAAAGAGGTGAAGGTAGAAAAGAAGACTTAGTGAGGTTGTTAATTTTGGCTCCCAATTAAAGGAGCTGAGCTGGGAAGGCCTTTCCCAGGTGTTTTTATGTCAGGAGCCCAAAACCAGAAGGTAACTTATAAAGCTTAGAAGTCCACTGCAAGAAGATGAAGTGTGCTGTGCCGCAGGTTGGCCTGTTCCTCACACTGTTCTGTGGTATGCATGAGTCTGGGTAGTGAAACCATACCTCGTGATCTGCAGTCGGTTGCCAGACCTCTGCTAAATAATGAAACTTCCCAGCTGTCTGCTCCATGTGTCTGGGCTGGCCAAGGGGGTAAAGTGTCCAAGTGATCATTTTCCCCAAAAGTTCAAGCACTGTGGCTCTGTTCTCATGTGGAAGAGTCTTTTGGTGCCAGGGCAATTCTGAGCTGTTTTAGGTGCCTGGCGGGTCTGAGCTGGAGTGCTGCTGAGGGTGGCAACAGGAGGTGGTGGTCTTGCTCTGGGTCTGTGGCTGCTCTTGAAACCCTCCCTCTGCCTTCAGAAGGCAAGGAGGACAGTGACCTGTTTACCTCTTCCTTGCTGCAGGCCTGCGATGGTTCATAGCTGCAGTTCTGTTACGGGCAAATACTCCACTTCACTCCATTTACTTTTCGATCCATTCAGCTGTTCCATGTCTGCTGTAAGGACTGTCTCCATCTACTGTTATCTATCACTTTATGTTCAAGGCTTAATACATATAGTTAAATGTTTGTCTTGTCTAAGTCCACACTTGCTTACATCTGTATTCTTTTTGGTCCTTTAACAGTTAACTTCAGCCCTAATACCTAGACAGAAAATTGAAGTTACAGTGCGACCAGTTTTGCTGCAGGCTCAGTCCTGCACGTTTGTATGTGCCCTGTCCCTTAGAGAGGGGAGAGGGTTACTTGGCAACACTGAGTAACCTAACTCCTGATCTCTCTGCACCTCCTTCCATGCCCACGCTTTGGGCAGATTTGAACCTGCACTGCATTTATCGTGCTGTGACTTGGGTGCTGGGGCCACTCCATCTGCTACTGCTTTGTGGAATACTAATACGGCAACAGCGGTGATGTTCTGGTGTGGAGGAGTTTGTGTTTCTTCCAGCGTTAAGAAAAGAGACACAAAAAGACTTGGGTACCACTGTGGCGTATTGCAATGCCCGTTCTCAGCAGCCACAACAAACCCAACCGCTTTGCGTTACGTAGCGACGTTTCCTGTGCCGTTCACCACCTCAAAATGGCAGCCCCCAAAAACAAAAAGCTGCTTCACTGCCTGAACAAGTGCTAGGGAACCAGCCTCTTAAACCTACCTTGCTCAGGGGCTTCAGGTCCCTTTGGCTTCACAATTTAGACTTTCTCTTGGCTTTCTTCCAGGAACAGAGTGTTGGTCTGCTCTTGCAAGGGAAAGGCAGCGTGGTTGGCAGTGCTGCGTTGTTTTGTGTACACTGTGCTTGCAAAGCTAGCGCAGAACATGGGGAATTTCACGTGGCTCGATGCCCTTCTGCCGTAGGGAATCTGTATGTCTCCTCTCCCACATGAGTGAGCTTACCAGGTTATGCTCTGTGCCAGGGAAGGGGACTGTCACTGCCCTGCCAAAGCTGTTTTAATGCGAATTAGCTGTTTTCAGATTCTTTGGTTAGTGGGGAGACCTAGCCTTGCGTCTCTCAGGAGAACAGGCCCCCAACAGAGCTACGGGATCATGTTCCCTTCACCGCTTCAACTGGAGGCTTGTAGAGCTCCTGTCCTAGCATCACCCCATAACCTGACTCACCTTTCATGCTTCCTGGGACTCCTGTAAGACAGAGAGGGGGACTGAGCCAGCTCTTCTTTCATGAACCGGTGGACTACAGACTAAATAAAGGGTGTGAATAAGAATAGCCTACTACCATCGCCTCCACCCACCTTGAGCTCTTTTGGGAAAAGAGAAGAAAAGAATATATTTACTGCTGCATGTTTTGGGCACCTGATCTAGAACGTGGGCAGACTGAAAGCACCTACTGTACTGAGCCCTGTAGGGAAGAAAGTCAGAGAGATGTTCACTCAGTCATTGCAAGAGACTTAGCTCTGAGACGGGTGCTGCAGGCCATACAAAGCTCGGAGGCTTCTGGCCTGCTGCTAAAGCAAGTGGCAGGAACCTGGGTATCTTGAATATCATGGAAATCACTACTGCATTAGGTGCCTGATATTCCTTTGTCTTTTGCTGCAAAGTAATTTTAAAGTATAAAGTCAGTTCATGGGTAGAGCTGTTCAGCACCAATTAGAAGCAATGATTTTACAGATTTAAAATTGTGCTTGGAGCTAAAACTGCAATTGGAGTTGAATAAGGGAAAGCAGTATCTTCTGTGTCCTTGAGCTTTTTCCTGATCTATGCACACACTGTGGTTAGTACTGGAAGTGACAGGGAGTTGACATTTGACAAACATTTACCCAAAGCAGGAATTGTGTATGGCAACCTCACTTCTCATGAGATTTGTCCAAGTGGTTGATCATTCTCTGGTCAATTTATTTTGTTGCTATTGTAAAAATACAGGTAAATAGCATGGGGTCATACTGATAATATTCAACAAAACACTCATTTCTGTTATGCCTACCATACCATTGGCATCTTTAGTGTCCATTTAGTGGTAGGGAAAATGCTCTGACCCAGGGAGCACCTTAGAAATGCAATGAAGCTCTTAGAAATGCAGTCTAAGCCATCATATCTAATGCTGACTATTTATGTCATTATAGGAAGATATCTATTTAGGTGGCCCAATGTAAGTAGAGATTGTGTTGGCCTCATTCAGTTGTATTTGTTGAGGAAGCAGAGGCACTTGTTGGCGTGGACCATCCCTCCACGCAGTGCAATACGGAGCCAAGCTAGCTCTGAACAACCCTGCTCGGACTTGTGTCACCATGTTAGGATAACATTCTGCATGGTTGTATTAGCCCCACCAAGAAGCAGGAGTTTTGCCTTGGTAGTGTCATCTAACAGAGCTGTAGTGCTTCCAGTCTCTCAGGAAATGATACTTTGAGCCATGTAGACACATCCTTAAAGCTCCCAGGAGACTGAAGGTCCAACATTCATGGATTTCCATGGGGGACAGGCACTGTACACATTGTGCTTTTGAAGGGCGGGTCCTCGGTGTCTCTTGTATGTTCTGCTCTTCAGCTCTACCCTACTCTGTGTTGTCACTCACCTGTGAAGGGGTGAGGATAATACTTTCCTTTTGTTTTTTGGAGTGTGGTGGTTGATTTGTTTGTTTTTTGCACTGTAGGGGTACTATGGTGCTTTAGTACCTGATTATCTTAAAGCTCCTCTGACCCTGACAGCTGGAAAGAGCTGTGACTGTGCAAAGTGCCATCTATTGCTAATTCTTTATACAGCCATAGCACCTCTCGTCCTGAAGGACCAGACCCCTTGATCTCTGGACTGTGACTACCTCCCAGTTCCCCTCAGAAGGCCACAGTAAGTGAGGTCTTCTTAGAGAAGTCCAGCTGTGTGATAGCAGCTGCTGCCTTATACTCCCCCAAAGGAAAAGTGGGGCCTGGTTTGGGGTGTGATGGGAACTCACTGGCCTCAGGCCTGTGCTTTCTCTGTCTCAGTGCTCTTTGCTGCTCTTGGAGATGTGGTCCTGCAGAAGAGGGCTCCATAGGACATCCAGCAGCCAAATACAGCCTCTGCTGGAGGGAAGGTTTATGCACGATTCAAAGCAAGTACCACTCTATAATAACCTCTAGTAAAGAGGAGTTGTGCAGAATAAAACAACTAATTGGATCTGTGTTGGGATGCTTTAGTACCCATGTTGAAATTTGGCCAAGGAAATGAAGCTCACACCTTTCACTGTTGCACGCAAATAAACCAAAATTTCCAAGGGATCTTTCCCAACCAGCAATGGTGAGGATTTGTCATGCATAACATCCAAACCTGAATGCACCTGGCTCTGGTATGGGATCATTCTTTTTTTTTTTTTTTTTTTTAATATTCCATTTTCAGCTGGAAATTACTGATGTGACCAAAGTCCGATTCCTTTCAGCAGTTTCTCCCTTCCTCCCCCCACCTTTTCGCACTCCCTGAGGTCTGACCATCTGGAAATCCTCCTCCACCTCTTCATCATGTGTGAATTTCCACCTAGGGCTGAAAGTGTCACTGTACTAAAGTGTGATGCATTAACACATTGAGGCAGAAAGCAGAGGGGAGTTGGGATTATAACACTTCATGACCCACTCCACAGTCGCTCTATGATTTAATCATCTTTATCAGCTTGTATCCTTTTCTTTGTATCCTTGTATTTTCCCTGTATCCTTTATTAAAATATTCCCATAGTTAAAAAAAGACCACACAAACAAGTAAGTTGTGATATGTTGTCTTCAGATGAGAATCAACTGAAAAAGGTAAATATCACAAGGAGAACACACCTCATTCACTCAAGCAAGCTGGAAGACATAGGCTGCTCTTTCACAATGAAGCAAACTAATTATCTTTATCTCCTATTGCATATTGCAAACTTGGGATTCTTTTCTGCCAACCCTCATGCACATGATCTGAGCCACTGTAATTAATAGATATACATATTCTTTTTTTAAGCATAAGCAGTAATAATGCTATATTGTACAGAAATGAAACCAAACCCTGCAAAATATGTGCAGTGTTGGTTTATCCTTTCGGCACAGCGGAATGGAAAATTCACTACTTTGGAATTCAGTCAGGTGCCTAGCCTTCTCCTAGCTAAACGCTGAGGCTTATTATGTTTGAAATAAATATATATATATATATATATATTTCTTTTGTGGCTTGGTTGCTGTAATCATCTTGGATGTAATAATGTTACTAGCCTCAGGGCTGTATTTATTAAGATTTTAATTTAAAATCTTTCTGTCCTTCAGCATTTAAGCAGAGGAAAACCCCATTTGGAGTAGCCAAGAAAAGGTTCATCCTTTTCTTTTTCATGTGTTCCCCTCCCCTAGGCCCTCTCTCTCATCTTTTAAGCAAAAAAAACCTAGAACAACACACTCCCCTGTTTTAGCTCTACACCCTCCTAATATTTCAGTACCTGTGTAACTTTGGTAGTCCAGTGTCTGCTTAATATGATCCATGTGCTCCTGTTCTTGCTGTCTTGCAGTGGTTTGTTTTCTTACTCTCATACAATAGTACCAGTGTATTTCACAGTGATATTTCAACATACTATGATTTATTCTTAATAATGTTGCAGTAAGGACCTAAACCACAGCAATAAATGTTAGGGGTGAGACTCAGAAATGGTGAACGGCTGTGGAAAAGTTTCAGGGTTTTGCCTCATCTTAGAAGTATCTTAGGTTCTCTTTATCCTTAGCCCATTTCTGAGAGATAATGGTAAGGGAAATAACAGAGCAAGAAGACCCATTTGTAAATTGGGGGTTGAAAGACTCCCACATTCTTAGAACAGCTTTGAGGAACATCTCGGTAAAACGGACAGCCTGACTCAGCGCTTTTTGAGGTGTTTTTGAAGAAATGACATGTACTAGCACCCAAGTCACCCAAGTCTGCAATCCATTTTGTTTTAACTCCATAGCATATTTAAGTTCCCCTCGTGAGGGGACAGATTGTTTGGGCTTATAAATATTGAGCAGGGCAAAAGACGTTTCAGAACATTTTATCAATAAACCCTCTTAATGATTTAGCAGTAGTGGAACATCAGTGATAGGTGGTAACAGAGAAGCTTGCTTGTGGCTAATGTGAATGTAGCATGCGTGAAGGCTGAACATACTTGCTAGAGGCCTGCAGTAACAAAATAACATCAGGCAAATGACTGTAAATCATTTGGGCCAACTCTTTAGCTGGGATAAATCGATAGAGCTTCACAACTGCGGTGGAGTGCTGCTGCTTTACCCCAGGGGAGGATCCTGCCTGGTGGAACTGGCTGACTTTGGTGCCGTTAAAACAAGCTCTCCCAACCAAGAAACATGCACTCAGGTCCCTTGCTCTGCTCCTGTCTCCAGCGGTGAGTGCATCAGCAGACTATATCATGATAATCTTTAAAAAATTCATTCTGAATGTTCTTGTGCAAATAGCCAAACTGCATGGTAGTTTGGGTTTAATATAACGGAAGGCACCTGGAAAACAAAACGGGGCAATTTAAGTATGAAATAGACTTGAAATTACTTTTGCTATACATGTGTGGCTTGCAGCGGCAAGGCCATGCTGTTGGTGGCAATCTCTGTGTGACGAGGAACAATTCCTGCACACTACTTCCCCCCTATTTGATTTCAAAGCAACTTATCCTCAACTTACAGCTAGTGAAAATGGAGCACAGAGAATGAAACTCAGGCCTGGGCACAGGTTATTTGGTTGCAACCTGGCCTACAGTAATAGGTGCAGATACTTCTTCCGAACTATGCTTGTAGAAAAGAGAACGTGGCTTCTGTTCAACTCCTTATCAAATGCTACTGCTTGTCCACCAGGCAATGACTTGAGCTTCAGTAACCCATATTCCCCATGGCACTGCAAAGATGCCAGCCATTTTTTTTGCCTCTGAGCTCCATTTAAAACCGGAGGGAAAGCTCTCCACCTCCTCTTCACTCCCTGAAATCACTAATTTTCTTAGGACAGCTAATTTTAACACCGCTCCATCTCAGTGTTCGCTTTCCTTATCTGTTACATGTATCACTGCTGGATGAAAGAATGCAATACACCAGGTGATTTTTAAATGCGTTGCCTCAGTACATAGTGTTCAAATTACAAACAGCCAAGTTTTAACTATTTTGTTTACCACTTAAATGCAGATTTTATTTTTATTCACTGCTACTTTGCAAAGCTTTTGGTGTGAACTTATACAAACATGAAAATCATGTTCTTTAACAGTACGTTGAAAGTGCTTATATGTTAAAAGTGCTCACCACAAAGCAGACACTTCTTTGTTGGGCAACCAGTACAGCTTTTTCATGTTGTCTGTGTGTCCTCATCCGCCCCAACCTATTTAGGTCAATACAAGCAACTTCAGTGGAAGTCACCACCTGGTTATAAGACTACTGCTTTGGGCTGCAGAGGACAGACTGTGCGAAGAGAGCAAGAGCAGTTCTGGGACCTCAACTCGAACAGGAGAACCCTGAGCAGTGGCTACCTTTTGAATATCATGCAGGGTATCCACCTGAGTCCTTCTACTGCAGGAATTGAAGCAGATCCCTGAACTTAGTCCCTTTGCCAAAGGGGGCACTGCGTTATGCAGCGACCTCACTGAGATGAGGTACCTGACTGTATCACTCGCAACGCATGGGATCCACCTGCATTTTGTTTCCCACAGTGAGCTTGGGAGCTTGGATTCAAACCTTCCTGGAGAGTGAAGGGGTTGCTGAAGAGGACTGGTGGCTGTCTGTTGGCCAGCATGATGCCCATGAGGCACCACCAGGTAGCTGAGCTGAGAGAGCCAGATAGAGTGGGACTGCAGCTGCCTTAAGGTGTGTGCAGCAGGAATGGGAGCCACAGGCTGTGAGTATACCCCTGAACTCTTACACTCTTGCCTCCCCCCATGTACCCTTCCTGCCTGACACTTGTGCAAGGAGCTGGGATTCAACAGGTGTCCTTCAAAACCTGCTGAGGGCTCTAAACACCTACCCCGCTTGGCATTTCTCCTTGACCCATCTTCCAGACTCTCATTGCACCTACTTTACAGAAAAAGTTCCCATTTGTTCATCTCCTTTGTTTCTGGTTGATGTTCCCTTTTATCCAAGTAGTGTTCAGAGTAGGTCCCTGTTTTCAGAGACAACAAATCTATTAACAGTTTTCTATTAGAGAAGCACAGGCCAGGAGCAAAGGAGCCAAATTAACTTCTTACTGTTTTTTCATGAGTTGAGTCTACCCTTGCCCGTTCAGAAAATGTCCAGGTCATTCAGAATGGCATTTGCCTGCAAGATTGTCAACATGACTTCCTTCTACAGAATTAAGGTGCTCTTGAAACAACCACTATGTTTGCAGTTGTTTTTTAAGTATTTGCATAGTAAGGAATCAGTCTGATTATGGATACATAATTTCATCTGAAGCGCAAGAATGGCATGAATAAAAATTCCAGATAGAGTACAGAACCCCTAGCCTGTCCCTGCAACCGCCTGTCTCTGCTTCTCTGTCTTTAAAGTGAGATGATAATGGCTACCTTTGTAAAAAGCTCTTTCAGATACAGGGCAGAAGTATATACTTCAAGGTCTAGCCTTGAAACTTCTGTGGGATAGCAGTGCTGTTCTGAAGTGCCACTTAAAACAGATTGCATTCCACTACTTGCAAAAATCCCGTGTAGATGCAGCTATACAAGCAAAAAAAAAAAGTGCTTTTGCCAGTATAGCCTATTTTATTTGGGAGATGCTTGCAGAAAAAAGATGCTTGTGCTAGTAGAACTTGCATTTGCTGGTATTAAAGGGGAAGCATTTGTAGTGCAGCCTGGGCCTCTTATATATGAAGCTTTATTCAGTACAGCCATCAATACAGCAAAGAAAAATCCTTCCTCAAAGGGATTAGTAAGGTTACCTGACAGAGCTGCTGATAGAGGTGCTTTAGGAATATGCGGGGGGCCAGATCCTCAGCTCATGTACATCGTTACGGTTCCACTGAGGGCATTGTGAAAATACAGACTGGTGAGGGAGCTGGCTTGTGCCATTGCTCCCCTGTTCAGTTTTTAGAGCTTCCTACTGACTCAGGAAGGTGAAGAGCCGCACTGACTGGCCTTCGTAAAATGTGACTTCTACATCTGCCGCCTCCAGAGAAAAATGTGCATAAGCAAATATCTAGGTTATAGGAAAGAGTTGTAGCAGTCTGATGGCTCAGAAACCTGCCCACTTATACTGGCTGAGGATCTAAGTTCATAATGATTTCATTATACTAGTAGCTTTAATAAGCATCAGATTCCAGTCATGAGACTTGACGTTTCTACAGAAAATACCCTCCAATATTGTACCTTCTCACAGCAGGGCTTCCTAGCTAAATGTATGCTTGCCCATTAAGCACAAATCCCAGCCCTTTCCTTCCCAGTCTTCCCCTGCATTTAATGTATGGAAAAGCATGACCCTGAATCAGATGAATAGCAGCCGGTTTGAGAAGGTGTGTGTGAAAATGTATCCTCACGCAGATGAGCGCAGAACAAATAGAATAAAGGGGAGGAGGGGAGGAGAGCAGCGCAGGGGGAGTGTGAAGCTCCCATATCCCTGATAATTCAGCTACTATGTGTAAGCAACAAGTTTATGCCCAAGGGAAAGAACTGCAAGCTGAGGAGAACTTAAAATTAACAGAGCCTTATGACTCAATCAATAGGCCATGCTCTCCGAGCAAGATTAGAAATCAAATGGCACATTTCTTTCTATTAACCCTGTTTGCTTTCCCCGTAGGGTTTTCTGCCTGAAAGAACCTAAGGTTTGATTTAGTTCTCCTCTAGGGGGAAAGCCAGAGAAAGTCCATTGTTTGAGAACTGCCTTCACGATTCTGTGTTGGACAGACTTGAAATAACAATAGTGTTTACTGGCATAGTAGTTTGCTAGTAATTGCTACATAAGATAAACCTCCCAATATGTGAATATGCAAAAGTCCTTGGCTAATATTAATAATAATAAAAAAGGCTGAATGTGCTGTGCAGTGACTATCAGGGACAATTAAAAATTACTATATTAAAAAAAACCCCACCTGTACCTTGCTCAGAAATACCTTCCCAGTTTCATTATCTCCACTGAAGACATGATTTCTGCCTCTTCGGCATTTCATTTTCACTGGGGCAATGATAGTGGTTGTTTTCGAGGGGAGAAGGACTGTGTTTGCACCTACTTCTTGTTTGACAGTGACCTCTGTGAACCAATCATCACTGCTCTGCCTGTTGTTTTCTTGTTAGCTCTTTGCTGTCAAATTAATTACTGTGAAGTACTAAGCTTGTTGCATTCACGTGCTCTTATTAGCCTACAGGATGTCAGAGTGATTGGATTTTTAGCATTATTTCTTTTTTTTACATTCCAGGCTTCCCATTCGAAACCTGTTAATGGCAGGGAGGAAATACTGTATTTAATTCTGATCTCACATCAGGGTAGCTCTGGTGAGACCGAGGATTTACTTTTGATTTACAGTGCTGTATATGAAATTAGATTGTGTTTGTATTAAAACCAACATGAACAATCAGATTGGGATTGTAATGTGATTTTGAACAACAGCATTAAATGTTTGTCTTCACTTCCGTAGTACAGAACAAGAAAGAGGAAAAAAATAGGAAAACATGGAATAGCATTTGTCCTTTAGATTCTTAAATCACAATAAGAACCTGATCCTCCAGCTGAGTCCCTTTATGCACGTCTTGCTTGTATTAGTGACAACTAACAGAGCTCACCACTACATGTGTGTGCAGTTGAGAGGTACGTAAGCTTTATTCTTCTTTTAAAAACTGAAGTGCATAGCAAAAGTTTAAGGGGCTTCCTTGGTGTCATGCGGAAAACGTGTGTGTCCTGGTTCTGCCCCATGAAAACCAGGATTCGGCGCAATGAAAAAAAAGATGACGTTTTTGAGATTTGCTTTCAGTGCGTAAACTAGATTTTTGTTGGTTGCAGAGCGCCATGTAGTTAGAACAGCAGCTCGGTCGTCTGAGCGCACACCTGGGCCGGGGGAGACTCAGCCCAAAGCTGCCCGTTTGCTTAATTCGGAGCGCAGATGTCCGCGTGCATCTCCCACCTTCTCGGCAAGGACGGGTCTCCCCCACCTCCGCGGCGCAGCAAGCCTGACCCGGCCCCGCACACCGCCGCCGCGGCAGCGCGGGCGCCCCGCGGCGCAGGGGCGCTCCCGAGCGGCGCCGCTCCGCCTTTGCCCCCGCCCGCGCCGGAGCGCGGCCGTGGAGCCGCAGCGGCTCCGGGGGCTCCGGCGCGGCGCCCGCTCGGCCTCCGCGGCCGCGGAGCGCCCCGCGGCGCCCGACCCGCTTCGCCGCCGCCCGCTCGCCGCGCGGCCCAGAGGGGGCGCCCTTCGCCCAGGCTTCCCCGGCGGCGGCGGCGCGCCGGGCCGCGGGGCAGCGCGCAGCGGCTCCGCGGCCGCGCCGGGGGAAGGGGACGGCGCCGGGGAGCGCCGGGGGAAGGGGACGGCGCCGGGGAGCGGCGGGGGAGACCGGCCGCGGCGTGCCTGCGCCGTGCCGCCGGTGCGAGGGCGCTGCGGCGCGGAGCGGGGCCGGCGCGGAGCGGGCGGGCGCTCCCAGTCTCGGCGCGGGGCAGCCGCCCCCGCCGGCGCTGCGGGGCGCCGCGCAGCCCTGCCCGCCCCGCGCCCCGGCAGCACACCCCGCTGCGCGCCGCGGCCAGCGCGCCGCTCCCGCTATGTGCGCTGCGGGCCGCCGCCGCGGCAGCCCCCGCGCGGAGCGCCCCGGCCCCCCCCGCCCGCCCGCCCGCCTCCGCGCCCCTCCGGCCCCGCGGCAAGCGCAGCGCGCGGCACCCGGCCCGCTCGAGCGAACAAACCACCGCCCGCCCCGTCGCGAAGCCAGCCCGACGGTAACTTTCTAACGACTTCTTCTCGCAAGTGCTCGCAGGCGGCCGCGCCGGGCGGGGAGCCGCGCTCGGTGCGCGCTGCGCGGTGGGTGTGTTTGAGGAACCGCGAGGGAGGGAGGGAGGGGACGGGGGGAGTTAAAGAAACAGCATAGTTAATATTTCCACATCAGGAAGTTACTGTAATAGCCCAGGGGGCAAAAGACTTAACTTAATCTCCTAAATAGTGAGGAGCCCATGGCGTCTCTGTTATAGGTTGGAGTTCCCACGTGGTTTTAACTCCTGTATAAAAGTTTCAGTAGAAAGTGCCACAATGTCGTGATTTTGCAGGGGGGGAAAATTAGCAGGAGGAGATCAGAGGAAGATAAGCGAGGAGCGAGCCGCTTCCCCGAGACCTTCCACTGCGGATCCGAGAGGGAACATCAGACGCGTTAAAACAAAACAAAACAAAACACAACACCGCGTTCAAGCCAGCACAAGGCGAGCGAAAGATCAAAAAGAGGCGGAAAGAGAGAGGGAGAGAGAGACAGATTAACTGGAGCAGCAGCAGCAGCAGCAGCAGCAACAACAACAACAAAAATCACACTTAAAACAATAATAATAATAATAAACCCCAAAGCACCAACAAGGGAGATTTTGTTTAAAAGGAGCGAGCGAGGGAGCGAGCAGAAGAGCTGGTCTGACCGAGTGGATCCGTGCAGCTACTCCCGGGATCGCCGCGACCGCGCCGACTGCGCGCTCCGCGGAGCCGCTGCCCGCGGCGGCGCCGCGCCCGGGACCGCGCCGCAGCGTCCGCGCCGGACTCCGGACCCTCCGCGCTGACGCCGAGAAAACGCGTATCTGTAAGAGCGGCCCGGCGCGGGGAGAAGATCCCCGTGGATCCGCTGGCCGCGTACCTCCTCCGCGCCCGCCCAAATTATGCTCCAGGTCAACTTTGATCGCGCGCTGAGAAGCAGCAGGCGCTGAGGGGAGCGACCGCGCCGCAGCGCAGCGGAGCCGACCCGCACCCACGGCCGGCGGACTGTTGTCGTGCGGGGGCGGAGTGGGCGGGGGGGCACCGGCAGCGCTTCTCCCCCCCCCCCCCCCGGCTATAAATTGGATTGTGTATAAATCTGCTCCGTTTATCTCCGCGAGCCCCCTCCATGACGCCGGACTGAGGAGCGGCTCTCGGCCCGCCCGGACGCCGGCGCAGCGAGCGATGGAGCAGCAGCGGCGGCGCTCGGGGATGCCCCTGTGAAGCGGCGCGGGGCTCCCGGGGCAGCGCGGCGGCGCCTCCTGCCTCCCGCCCGCCCGCCCGGCTCCCCTCGCCGCCTCGCGGCTCCGCGCCGCCGCCCCCGCCCTTCCCGCGGGCGCTGCGGCCGCCCCCTCACCTGCTGCCGCCCCCTCCCCCGGGCTCGCCGCGGCCAGCCCGCCGCCCCCCCGGCTCGGCCGCGGTGCCTGCGCGGGCAGCCTCCCCCCGCCGCCTCGCCGGCGGCGCGCACCGCTCGCCGGGCGCCCCCTCGCCGCGGCCCGGCTCCCCCCGCCGCGCAGCGGCTGCGGCCCCCGGCTGGGCTGCCACCGCCCCCTCCGCGCCGCGGAGCGCACGGAGCGGCGCTGCCTGCAGACGGGCTCCCTGCGGCGCGTCGCGGCGGCCCCCAGCTCGGCGCCCCGCTCCTCCGCCATGGACGGGGCGGCTCGCCGGGGGGTGCTGGCCGCGCTGCTGGCCTGCGGGCTGCTGCTGCTGGGCGCCGCGGCCACCCCGACCCCGCCGGCGCCCGCCGGCGGCTCCCCGCAGGACACATGCACCTCCTGCGGCTTCCGGCGGCCCGAGGAGCCGGGCAAGGTGGACGGGGATTTCCTGGAGGCGGTGAAGAGGCACATCCTCAGCCGGCTGCAGATGCGGGACCGGCCCAACATCACGCACGCCGTGCCCAAGGCGGCCATGGTCACGGCGCTGCGCAAGCTGCACGCCGGCAAGGTGCGGGAGGACGGCCGCGTGGAGATCCCCAGCCTGGACGGGCAGGCGAGCGCCGGGCCCCCGGCCCACGACCCCGTCTCCGAGATCATCAGCTTCGCCGAGACAGGTGGGCGCCGCCCTGCCCCGCTCCCTGCCCCTCCTGCCCCTCCCCAGCCTGTCCTGCTCATCCCCTGCCCGTCTCCAGCCCGTCCGCTGCCCGTCCCCTGCCCGTCCCCTGCCCGTCCTGCCTGTCCCCAGCCTGTCTTCTGCCCGTCCTGCCCGTCCCCTGCCTTTCCTGCCTGTCCCCTGTCTGCGCTGCCTCTCCCCCTGCCTGTCCATCCTCCTGCCCGAACCCTGGCAGTCACCCTGCCTGACCCCCTGCCTGCCTTGCCTGTCCCCTTTCCCTGTCCATCGTCCTGCCGACCCTGCCTGTCCCCCAGCGAATCCTGCCTGCGCACTCTGCCTGTCTCCCTGCCCGACCTCCGGCCATTCCCTTGCACGTCCCTGCCTCTTCCCGCTGCCTGTCCCCCTGCCCGCTGTGGGCACCTGGCTCCTGGGCTTGTCCGCCTGTCCCCCACCTCTCCTGCTCTCCCTTCTGCCCCGCACCACCTCGCCCTGGCCCTGCCTGCCCCTTTCCGTCCTCCCTGTGTGCCACCCTGTGCCCGGCTGCACCCTGCAACCCCCGCTGTCCCCCGGCCTCCTTGCCCCTGCCTCCCCCCTGCAACGCTGCCGGCTGCACCCGCCGCTTGCCTCCGGGCCCTGTGCATCCCGCTGTCCCTCCTCCGCCTGTCCCACTCCATCTCCTGCATCCCTCGCCTCGTCTGTCTGCCCTGCACGTTCATCTGGTTCCTCGCATGCGTCCGTCTGTTGAGACTTCCCTTCGCCTTTCCTCCCTTTCTGTTCATTTCCCGTTTATTTAGCTTTTGTTTGCAGTGTTGGCCTTGCCTGTCTGTCCACTGCGTGCAGCTTCCTACCCACGGCGCGTCTATCCCCTCTCTGTCCAGCCATCCATTTACAAACTGTGCCATCCGTCCCTCCGCAGTATCGGCCATCTCTGTCCGATCCGGCCATTGCAGTTACATGTCAAGGGGCTCCCTTCAGCCCGGCTTCCCAGCCGTTCATGCAGCAACCGCTGTGTCTGTGAACTTTGCACATCTGGCCGCAATGCCATCACTCTGCAAATTTGTTCCCTCTTGTCTCTCTGCCCATCTCTCCTTTCCTTCATCAGTCTATCGCTCCGTTCATTCCTTTCTCTGTCTGTCTTCCCGTGGCATCTATATATCATTTGTCCACAAAATAAATCTCTCTATTCTCTATGCTGCCCACTCATCTTCTTTATCTACCCTCCCACCCAAAGCATATACATTTACAGTATCTATGGGGTCTGTTGCATTATACATATGCTTGTTATATTCGCATCCAAAATTTATGGGCACACGTTCTCGTACAACACAAGTAACGTGTATTGGTGCAACAGCACTGCACTGTTCTTTTTCTGTTGCTGTCATCACAGTTTATAAAGAAGTTGTGTATTTACTAACGTACGGGAGGTTCTCTGAGCATGCATTTTTGGTTTTATTATGTTTTAATAGGCCGTTGTTATGAGATCTGTGGTAGCCTTGTAGTTCCATTTGGTATTCAATTAATTGCTTGCTTTTGTAACGCTTCCATATCTACTTTATGTAAAACATAGACAGACACAGTGAAAATTTTCATCCCTGAAATATTACAAGGTACCAAATGGGCCCCAGAGGCATATTTGAACAGCATCTAGAGTAACAAATGAGGACACTGACTATGCAAAAAATCCCATTCAGAGGTTGATAAAAATAATAAAGATTCTTAGGAAAAGAAAAGGAAGAACAATCCACGTTTGGCTCTGTTCAGAAAGAAGTCAAACAGATAAGGGCAGATGAGAAAATGCCTTTCCTGCAATAATTTTAAGTAACGATCGGGAGGGTTTGATTCAAGCGCCAGAATTACAGCCTCCGTTGGAAAGGCCAGCTTGCACATTTATCACCTACGCCAAATTTAGTTAGGACTTACGGTACAAAATTCCAGCAAGGACACTGGTATTTCTGAAATATTTCATGCAGCAGACTCTTTTGTTTACAAATAATGCGTTATGTCAGACATTTGGTGACATTTGGTTTACTGTGATAATTCACTCATTTAATTCTGGTGTTATTGAAAGTATATTGAGAACAGCCAGTAATGATATTACGATGACAGCAACTGCTTCATTTGTTCGCCTCGTATGTGAGTTTATCTTTACAGGAGAAAATGCAAAGGTTGAAATTATTAGTAGCAGCTATTCTATCAGCTGAAGTGGGGGATAGCTTGATCTGTTGCACAAGCAGGCTCGTTATTGAATGTTTTTTTTCCCCTCGATCTTGTGAATCCTCTCTGCTAAACTGAGACAAGAATATGTGAAAATCGAAACAAAATCCGTTGTTTGGCGTTGACGTTTCGGTGGTTACTAAAGAGGCTTTTCCTGTGAAAATATCCGAAAGTTAAAACTGTTCTTAAACTGACAAGATAGGAAAGTACAAATGCTGGTCTTTTCAAGGTACCGTTGTAACGTCTTTAAAGCTATCTGACTGGAAAAATCTAGTATTCTGGAGAGCCTTTACTGGTTTCTGTAGATCTGACACATTCAACTATAGCCCGATTATGAACGTTACTGTGGGAAGTCCCCTTTCAATTCATTTCTATTACAAATTCTGGATATCTGATTCAGTGCATGCCTTCTGGCTGATACAGTCTTTTAGCTCTTTTGATCAGCTGCGTTCTAGTGTTGTTTCTGAATCCAGAATTGCACAAAAGATACGTTTTCTTTTTGACTTAATCTTGCTGATCTCTCCTTATCTTGCAGACGATCTGGCCTCATCTAGAGTCCGCCTCTATTTCTTCATCTCGAATGAAGGGAACCAGAACTTGTTTGTCGTTCAAGCCAGCCTGTGGCTTTACTTGAAGCTGCTTCCATATGTCTTAGAGAAAGGCAGCAGGCGAAAAGTAAGAGTCAAAGTCTATTTCCAAGACCCGGACACTAGCAACAAGTGGAATGTGGTTGAAAAGAAAGTTGATCTCAAAAGAAGTGGTTGGCACACTTTTCCCATGACAGAGGCGATCCAGGCTCTGTTTGAGAAAGGAGAAAGGAGACTGAACTTGGATGTTCAATGTGAGGGCTGTGAAGAGTATTCAGTGCTGCCAATTTATGTGGACCCCGGGGAGGAATCCCACCGGCCTTTTTTAGTGGTGCAAGCCCGTTTAGCTGATAACAAACACAGGATCCGGAAAAGAGGTCTGGAGTGTGATGGCAGGACCAATCTATGTTGCAGGCAACAGTTTTACATTGACTTTAGACTCATTGGGTGGAATGACTGGATCATAGCACCATCAGGTTACTATGGGAATTACTGTGAAGGGAGCTGCCCGGCCTACTTGGCCGGAGTCCCAGGGTCAGCTTCCTCTTTTCACACCGCGGTAGTGAATCAGTACCGAATGCGGGGGCTGAACCCGGGCACCGTGAACTCCTGTTGCATTCCAACCAAACTTAGCACAATGTCAATGCTGTACTTTGATGATGAATACAACATTGTGAAAAGGGACGTTCCCAATATGATTGTGGAAGAATGTGGTTGTGCTTGATTTAAGGTGTGTTTTTTGGGGGGGAGAGAGAGAGAAAACATTCCCGTACTAGATGGTATTGGAGGAAGTTTCGCTGTGTATCCAGGCATCAGTGTTGAAAAGTCACTGTGGAAAAGTTTGACTTAAAAAAAAAAAAATCATTTCACTTTGGTGTCAGGACAGTGGCAGTTTGTGGATCTTGGACACTTATATATTCTACCACTTATAAGTTAATGCTATGAAATATCTTAAAGACACAAACACACACACAATGTGCACGTGCACACACACACACACACACACACACAGACAAACACGTGCTCATATACACACACACACAGACACACAGACACGCACACGACAGCTTGAAAAAGGGATGTAAGTAGGAGGAAGTCAGTGACCAGTGACAATGTAACTAAATGCCTGCCAGTACAAGTGAATGGCTCAGCAGCTGTTTCCCCACCTGCTAGTGAAGTCAGACCGAAATGAGCTCCCTTTGCTCAGGCAAAAGCACAAACTAAGAGAACACAACATATTCTTGCACGCAGGTGTCAAAATGACCAAACTTAGAAATTAAAAAAAAAAAAAAGGCAAGAAGAAGAAGACTGTCACCTCTTAGGTCTAATGGGAAGCTGCAGAACACCTGCCTTTGTAGGTGATCACTTCCTCTTAATTTAAATTTATCTAAATATAAACATCACAGATACCCACATCTTCATACCGCACTTCCAGTAAGGAATCATGTGATAACACCAGAGAGAGCGAGAGTGAGAGAGAGGAAAGGAGACAGATACATAAGCAACTGCTGTATTTCTAACGTCAGACTGTTGCGAAGGCACAAGCTGGGCTGGCATTATTTGATGCTTTAACTGACCACTAGAAAGCCGTGGACGGCTATACCTGTTGTGTCTCGGAAAAGGGGATTTGATACCGTATCTGGACTGTGTTGACCGTTAGCATCTCTCACTGTTCTAAGAACAAAAAATCAAAGTTGCAATCTGTGTTCTTCAACAGGGGACTCAGCAAGGACACGTCACGTGGGGAAAAACAAACAAACAAACGCTACCACGACTAAACCAATGAACCCTAAAGAGGAATGACAGTAATACAGTGGAGACATTCTGAAAAATGCAGTGCATTTAATAACAGGCGAGGAACATTTTAACAAGTCTTGGAAAGGAGGAGAGAGGAGAGTGCTTTCAATTTCCTTACCAGGAGGTGTCAAGGATGGCCATAAAGATCAGAAAATAATGATACAGCATAGCACTTGCAAACTGCTTGAATGCACGTATAATAGCACTTGCAAATTTCAATGCCTTGAAAAGTGGTACTTGATAGTGCACTTATCTTTGCTCACTATCTAGGTAAACAGGTGCCGCATGAGCTATGCAATTTAAAGTGTTGACCCATACTAGACAAAACTGGACTTATGATATGACTTTTTTATATTTTTTTATACTTGAAATTAAATCTTTTGCTTCTTTTTTAAAGCGAATGATTGCTTTTAATGTTTGCACTGATTTAGTTGCATGATTAGTCAAAAAACTGCCATTTGAAAAAAATGTTATTTTTATAGCAGCAAAAAATGAATACAGTTAAATGTATTATACATAAATTTTGGAACCAAAGAGGCCAACATATTAGTTATAATTTTTATGAGATGGCAAAGCCATCATATATCATGTAGTCATACTGAGCAATCCCTCACGAGGCCTACCAATTATTTCAGGGTACAAAATGGATTCTGTTTGTTCTATTCAGTGTCTTTTCTATACCATACGCACATGGAACGTAGAGTGAAAAAATGACTATTGTAGAATACATTACAATATGTGCATCCTTTAAATCCAATTTTTATGTTTATTTAATAAAGTTCCTTTTAGGTTCTGTTCCATAATAATTTAAACCAAACAATTTTCACTTAGATTTGCTGTTGAAGTATTTTACATTTGTGTACAGTTTAAATAAATAAAAAAAAAGACTGAAAACTGGGTGTGCTTTTTTTGCAGTGTGTAACATCTGGAGAAACTTGGTTACTTTCCGCACTGAGTGTGGGTGCAGATGGTGAACTGTCGCATTAGACTGTATTCATATTAGTCATTGCAGAAAGCCTTGTCTCAGAGTTCAGCTGCTGTACTCTGCTTTTTTTTTTTTTTTTTTTTTTTTTTTGCCATCTATATATGTAAGCATCTGCTTATTTGTATCTTTGTCAGTTAAGGGTCTCTCAAGCTCAGCTGTTTAACACCAGGGGAGCCTAAAAGGAGATATGGAAGAGTGTTCCGCATACCTGTCAGTAATTTAGAGTAAGTTCCTGGTTCACCTGCTATGGAAGAATGTAACTTGCTGTCTAGATCACTCCCTAATCTGCTAGAAGAGATAAAAAATCATGTAGAAAGTACTTCCAGGAAAAACACGTCAAAACTCATTTTGACGAACATTTATTTTTAAATTAGCTGGCATCAGGGAAATATTTTTTGCGTAAAAATATGTCCTCTTTACTAATCAAAAAATAAGAATTTGGACAAATGCTTATAGAAATTGTCAGCTATAGATTTATTTCTATACTGATTTCATTGATCTTCAGAGATAAATTCTTCCTCCTGGAGGTCTGACCACATGCAGTTGAAGCTGACAGAAGGACTTCTGTTGACTTGGCAAACTTAAGGTCCGACCCTGAGACCTGGAAAGTGTTGAAAAAGCAAGCTGATACAACTAATGATGGGTTCTAGCTACAATTCAAATTGAAGTGTAACTGCCCACACCCCCCCTTAAATCCAGACATTTGGATTAAAGGGCTACATTTCAGGAAACCTCTAGAAATATTTTGTTGCAGCTGTGTCGAGAACCTGCTGCTCAGAACTTTGTCCCAGACCAAATTTTTTTTTGAATATTTTATAGCTTCCTCACCTCCTCTAACCACACGTGTATTGTCAAATTCACTGCTCACCATTCCTATTTCATTTCCTAGCAGATTTCTCTCCTATCTTTATTCCCTTGGTCAGCCTGCCTTCCTCAGCAAGGTGGTGCAGCGTCATGGCTACCGGATGGTTCAACCTTGTTATCCGTGAGTTCAGTGAATTCCCTTTGAAATCAGTGGCAAATACGCCTGCCTTCAGTCTGAAGCTGTGTTTGACATAATGTGATCCAGTCTTCGTAAATGAGAACAGGCTACATTCTTAAAAAATAGGTATTAACAAATAGGTAATAGGTAGAAGCCTCTTCAGCTGAAATCCAAGGCCCTGGAAGTTGGGCCTGGTTAGATTTTGTTCTTAATTGAGGGTTTCTGCCATTTCTGCCATCAAATCCAAGCTCCATGCCAGGCATTAGGACTTTGGTATTGTCCCACGGAGAGAGCAAGTTGTCTCAGAGAGGAGCTTAAACGCAGGGCACCAGTGAGCAGGGGGCTGATTGCCACCGAAAGGCTGTGAGAGGGGAGCCAGGAGCCGAGGCAGTGATGCTCCTGCATCTCCCCTGCAAACCCACAACCAGCCAGGGATCTGAGCACTTTCAAAGAGTTCAGCACACAAAACAATTCTTTTCTTGGTAGAAAATGGTGCAGCTGTTCTTCCTTTTTGTTAGTGATAAAATAATCACGCTCAGCACAAGTAATCGCAGCCTTGCTGCAGAATGGACCCAGTGGACAGTTTGGGCTGACTGGGGAAGGGAAGAGGGACCTGGATAGCCTCTGCCTGGCTCATTCTGGGGGAGAAAGGTGCACACTGTACCACCTGGGTGCAGAGAAATGGCTAAGAAGCAGCTAATGTGCCTTTCCCTTCCATTATGATAAATCTGTACCTGGGAGGCTTAGTTCCCCAAGAAAATTAAAGCTTACACCTCCCTTAAAGCTAGAGATTTTTCTGGGAGGGATTCAGGGGTAGGAAAGAGGGGCACTTCTCACAGCTTTCTTCCCCTGCCTTCCCTGCTGTGCCAGTTGAACCTGTGACTCTGAAGTTCACAGGGCAAAAATACAAAATGCAAAGAAGAGCATCATCTGGGGACAGGGAGATCTGGATGGAGGTTCTCAGATCCTTTTCTTCTATACGAAACAGTGCCTGGAAAAGAGATGAGCAGAACATGCTCTGAGCTCTCTGAGGCGTGGAATTGTTTGCTGGTTTGAACACTCTGCTGAAAGCCAAGTATTCCTGAGGCCTGGTGCTGATAACAACCTGTCATACAGCTTTCTAAGGCTAAAATAAAATCAAATAGAAAAGGTATTTAACTTGGAGGGCCCAATTTGGGCTTGATTTTTCAGAGATGTGACAAGGCTACCGTTCTTGCTAGTTTTTCTTGCAGGGGGAGGCTGCGGGAACTCCACTTTTTGCAGCCTCCACCTCCTACATATCTGAAATTAGGCAAACTGAAAAATGAGATGCCCAAACTTGATGGTTGCTTTTTGAAAAATTTGGCCTGTATTTCTCTGTCACTCATTCCCATCTTTATAAACCTGAGAGTCCAGTTTCATTGCCTTACACTAGATTAGGTACTGTATTTAAAATACAATCTGGGTCAGGTCAAGACCCCCCTGAGGTTATGTGTCTCTTGGGGGCCTCGGACAGGTTTCGAATTTGGTCCTGTAAATGCTAAATTGTTGTATTCTTTCACTGGGGTAGATTGAAGCTCTGGAGCTAGAAATTCTTTGTCCTTTAAAATATTCTAGCACAAGCAAAAACCACGTCCCTATGCCTGGAACTCCCACCGGTGTTAATGAGGACTGTGTGAAAGGAGTGACTGTCACGATGTGGTGCAACAGAGCACATGGTGGATTAACTCTGCATACATCATGTATTTCCACACATAATAGACACCTGCTCCAAAACCGCCAGGTCTCACCTGCTTTGCTTCGTTACTTGTGAGAGATGAAGTCAGCAACCAAAATTAATTATTGCGTTCCCCCCACCATGGGATAGGAGGGAAACCCCTAATTGAATGAATCCTTCTTCATGATAATTTTTGTTTGGAGTGGTTTCCAGTCTGAAGGGTTGAAGAACATTTTGCAAAATGGGTCAGGATTTTTTTTTTTTTTTTGTCTAAGAGGAGAGCCTGTTTCTGTTAATATTTGTGTCAGTCTGCAGTAACTCCCCTATGGTCTGCAGATTTAATTCAAGGTAGCATCGGTATAACTGAAAACAAACCAGAACTTGGTTTTCTTGAAGTCATGACGGGGCCCAGCTCATTCTCAGTATTCCTAAAAAGAATCCCTCTTTTGCTTTAAAATCAACAGCTAAATGCTTTAGTAAAAGCCACTGATACTGCATGAGAGATCAGAAGAAGAAAAGGCACCTAATCTGGTCGTAAATGCAGAGAGAATCTCCTTGCATACACTGGAATTTGGCCAGGAATTAGCAATCTCCTTCAGTGCAAAATACCACAGTAGCTTTCATTTGCTTGCACAGTCAATACACTTGAACCGAAAGTTGGATTTATTTGGATTTTCATAATGTTGGGGGCCAATTTTATTTGGGCAGCTTCACTGATTTCAGGAGAATTGTTTCTGATTTATACTAGAATAAGTGGGAGCAGAATTAGGTTCCTTAACGTTCTTCCAGTTTAGCTCTTGGAATAACTTAAATTTCATTATTATGTGTTTATGTAATTAGTGCAATTATATCAAATTATATAATTGGTACAATTACTTGGACTCATGTAACCAGTGTATGTAACATTCCATGCAGTAAAAACTTCTACTCTGGGGAAAAAAAAAAAAAAGTCAATATTACATGGGAGTCTTAATTTGTTTTAAATTCCAGTATCAAATTTTAGGCCTGACCACATGCAAGGAGCTTCTGGCTCACATCAGGGGAGCTTCTCCGAGCAGGCAGCTTGCAGCCTTCATCACAGACATTGGGTTTTTAATCTGATTTGGCCAATTCTATTCCGCAGGGGCCCTTCTTGAACGTGTGCAGCTCCAAACCAGTCTTCCCTGTAGCAAACAGAGAGGCCAAGTTTTGACACACAAGCCGAATGACCTGAGAGATCTACGAAGCCATCAAAGACCTGAGACATGTCTATGGCTTCCCTCTGTTGGATCAGTTTTCATGTATTTATGATCCATCACTCAGGATTTTAAGCCAATACTTTTGCCAAATTCATAGGCTCCCTCTCCTTGGAAATACATATGTTTTCCCCACTCTTATTTGTTTTCAGGAGTCACTGTTGTGAAAGCTTGCAAATAATGCAAAAGACAGATTGCTTTTAAGAATACTGAGCATCCATCACGGGCAAAGTCAAAGTAGACATATCTGACCAAATGGAAAAAAGGATGAGAAGAAAAGCAGAGGTGTATTGATTTCCCTGGGCCGGACAGTTGAAGACGACGCAGGACTTGGTTACTGGGGCCAGCTGCGAGGGGCCTCTCCGAGGAAGGGGCAGCACTGCCAGGTGCTGTGCGTTGGGGGCTACCAGGGCAGCTCCTGCCTCCTAAATGCCCTCATGGAGCCCAGCTGGGCTGGGTGGATCTCAAATGACCACGCTGTGGGGCTGTGTGTCTCCCCTTGACTTGGTGGGCTTGTGTGTCTCCCCTTGGGCTGGGCAGGAATGGTGGCTGCAGCCCCAAGATGGTGGTGCTGTGCCCAGCTCCGCCTCGCCTCCTTCCCCCATCTGGTAAGTGCGCTCACTGCTTGTTATTTTTATCTTGAGCTCCTGCTTTGTTTTTGAGGATAATTGCACGTTATTGCTGCAATATGTTATTGTAAGTGCTATGAAGATGGCTGTCATATCTGAGGGGGAAGAAGATGTGGTCGGGGAGCAAACTTTAAACCCGCCTGTTGGCAGCGTGAGCGGGCCGTGCCGGGCTGTGCCGTTTGGTCTGGCCGAGCGGGGACTGGTCTCGTCCCTCGGCGTTTCGCCGGCAGGGGCAGCGCATACGCGGCCCCGTGGGAGGGCGTGCGGCCGGCCACTGGAGTGCTCTGGAATCCGCTGGAAGCGGAAGCTCGGTGCGGCGGGGGAGCCGGGCACGCGGCGGGCGTTGGGGTGCCGTGCCGGCCTCTGAGGGGGCGCAAAGGCTGCGGGGCGTCACGGGCTCCTGCCTGCGCGAGCCGGGGGAGGCTGCAGGCTTTCGGAGTCCTCTGCTTCCCTCTTCACCGTGTCTCCTCGCTCCGTTTGCCATAATTGGGTTTGGTCTCTTGCGGTTTGCTTTTTGGGTCTCTCTGCTTTTGGGAGTGACCCCCAGCTGCAGGGACACCACATATTGAAAAAAAATAAATAAAACAGCATCTTTGTAAATGAGGGTCTTGGGTGCTTGCGGAAGGAAACAAACAGCTCTTACCTGTATTAATGGCAGTTATCTATGTGTGTATTTTGTATCCACTTGTGTGAATTATCATCAGTAGCGATGTTTTGTAAGACTGTGCAATGTATGGGGGGGTATTGGTGACTCATGAGTATTTATTTGGGTCTTGTATGTATTGCGTGTGCTTGGCTTGACCAGGGTGGCATGTCTGCATGGGCGAGTGTGTGTTCTATGTTTAAACACACATGCAAAATGCAAGGCTGTCTTTAAGCAAATCGCTTTCTGCTGTATTAATGGCTTTCTAACAGAATGCATTTTTGGGGGATCACTATAATGGATAAGAGCTGATGCAGCATAACCGGCCACCTTTTTGAGCAGATTTCCTGACTTTTGAGTACCTAATCCCAAGTATGTCCTCTTGTGTTAGGTACGCAGCGTGTAGGTGCCCTGGTGATAGCCGAGGAGGAGGCAGCCGGCTCCATGTCCAAGAGAGTGCAGCAAACCACTTTTGCTCAACCTGTGTTTTGAAATTGCTCAGAAGCTGCTTTGGTCTTCAGCACAGTTCAGAGCAACCTTGGGGTGCTCTTTAGCAGAGCTGCCAGTGGTCCTCAGCACTGCTGTGAAAGCTGAAAAATAGCCAGAATATAATGCACTCTGGTCACGTGTCCTGTATCAGGTCATACTTCCTACACCAGGAGTTGGTGGGTGGCGCAGGCAGCCTGAATCCTGCCAAAGTCTCTGTGCCAAGTGTTTCTTGATAGCTATGTGCCTCTGAAGGGACAACAGGCACAGAGACTTAGATGGGATTTAAGCTGACTCTTTATATTTATTTATATTTATCTCTATATATTTGGCCACGGTGACCAAATCACTAGCCTCACAGTGCATGACAATGAGTCAAGCCCCACATTTCATTTTATGGTTGGGTTCCCCTTACGTTGTTCTCATTTCCATTTCCCCCCATTGACAATTCCAAATGTGTGGAGCTCAGAGGACATCGCCTCCATGCCATACTTTCTTGGATTGTGTTACTGTATCGAGCAGGGGAAGTAAAGCGCTATATACCTTTCTACCCCCAAATGAAAGCATTTTCTACTTTGTGTGCCACAAATAGACTTTTAATTATGGGAAGCACATAATGTAACTGCACTTTGGGATTTGAGTCCACGCTTTGTCTGTTGGGCTGGTGAATGCGCCAGCTTTTACAGTAATTTTTCTGCAGCATCCTGAGTTGCAGTCCACAGTTAACAGACAAAACAACAAAAGGGATGGCAAACCATTCCACGTGCTTGTGGCTGCCTGTTCTTTGTCTACAGTGAACTTCCTTGTGACAGTGTTGAACAGTGCAACGATTCAATGTGCTCTGTGAATTACTAGGCTTAAAATCTGGTAGTGTTAATGTAGGACCAGATTCAGTTATTCACACCTGTGGAAAGTGGATTCAAAATCCTACCAAATTGGAATTCCCCAGTCAATGTCAGTCATAAACAAGCTGCAAGACTGCACAGAGTGAAGCCTGTGGTACTTCTGGTGCAATATCAGAGCCTAGCTGAAGATGCTGCAGTTCCATCAGCTTCAGTTTGGTTGCACCCATTTGCACCAGGTGTGAATTTATCCTGTTGGCTTGAAGACAAAAAAACCTGCTTTAGATCAGTCAGCAGTTGGGCTCCTGGTATTGTGTTCTGTGCATCTCTGTAGCTGGTGATAACAGCTATTGTTCTTCTTTGCAATATGTTCATGGCATCAGGCATTATGACTCATGTCATAATACCATTGTGAGCTGTTTGTTTAATAATACAGTATCCATATCGTGTCATTCTAGCAGTGTTCTTAATTCTTTCTATTATTAACTTCTGTTTAGAAGTGTTCATGGTTGTAATTTACCTTTTTGAATTCTCACTGGGCATAAGCTGGCATAAGTGGAAAAAGGTTTGTAAACACATCTAAAAGAGTCTGACAGTCTATTGGACATATCTGGTCAGGAAAAAAGCAAACAAATATATTTGTGTAAAGTTTTTTTTTTGGGGGGGGTAAGCAGTAAACAGTAATAAAACTTTCATCAACACCTAGAAATGAAAGGAAACTGCTGGTACTATTTTATTTAACTTTGTCGCTAGGGTAGGACTGATTAGATTTAAATGTTAATGATATCTTTTAATTTGAAAAGACAGGCCACTGGAAAAAAGACAACTTGCTTTTTTCTTGTCAGCCAATTTAGTAACTTGTTAGTGCTGATTGTCCTTTGAGGCAGGAGCATATTTACCTCAGATCTCGAGATCCTTTAAGCTATTTGTGCATCTTTGGAGTCTTGCAGAAAGTGAAGGACTTCCTTGGGTCTTCCTTTCCATCTGCTGGCACCGGCGAGGAGCAGGATCCAGCAAATAGTTGGATGGTGGACTTTCTATCAAAGCTGTTAGAGTAGGAACCCTTAGCCTATAAACAATTTGGGGTCAGGGAACATCTGAAAAGTTTTTGCTGCTGCTGTTGTGTTGTTGTTGGGTTTTTCTGTCTGATCAGCTTAGCTTCTGGCAATGTTGTTATATAGTGACTATTCAGAGGTGCCTTTCTGGAAATCAGAAGAGTTTTAGAACATAAATGTAGCTCTTGTCTAATCTACTGGGATGTCTACAGTGATCTTCTATTGGGGCTCTGAGTAAATCTTGCCATAATTGATAGGAACAGCTTTAAAAGAAAAGCAAAACAGATCATGAAGGAAAGAAAGAGCTGATAAAGCTTCTAGCATCAAGAGTGTACATGTTGAAGCGCTCTCTAATTATATATTTATCCAATCCAGTTAATACTACAGAGCTTGCAAAAAAGCCCCATAATTAGGGGTTATGAAAATGTCTACATAGCAATAGTATGGCACCTAAATATAGCATCTTTCCTCCTGAAGCACTTTACATCATTTAAGAACTGTGGACTCAATTCACAGCTGGCATTCACAGGTGCAACCTTATTGATTTTGATGGAATAGTGCCATTTTTTCCAAGGATGATTTTTGTCATAAATGGAAGTCTTATCTATCCTACGGGCTTGTCCTACCCATCATAGTAGTATCAGCATATCTTTCACATCAAATTAGCTGGCAATAGCAAAACCTCTAGCAGACTTCATTGAGTCTCTGCCACATCTTCCTTCTCTTGCTGTAGAAATCTTTGCTCAGGCTAGACTTACTTGTACTGTGTATTCTGGGGATGGAGAGAGAATTGCTGATGGTATCAAAAATGTATATAGCAGGATGATTTTTAGGTGTGTAAAGATGACCAAGCTATGGATTTGCTTAACTCTTCTGCCAGAAGCTGATTTCATAGTTGTATCCTCTGCACTGAGGGTGTGAGGACTTAGAGACTTGTGTTGTTCTGAAAGAGTACATCTCCTGAACACACAGTTCAGATATAGGCACATTCCTGAACATAGGAGGACCCAAATTATCCCTCAGTCATGGTACCTATCATTGATGGGATGAAAAAAAATACTGTTGCACATAACTTAAATGAATGAAGCAGTCTCAAATTCTGTTTTTAAAAATTGCAAGTGAACTTTATCCAAACTGGAATTTAGCCAAGTCACCAGGACTAAGGCTCAACACCACTCGATTCTTCAGTATCAGAATAAGACCTGGAGATTTTAGTGTACTTCCCTGCTGCTTCACAGATTTGCTATAAAACTAAGGACAAGCCTACTAGCTGTTTTTTTGTATTGCTTATAACATGGGAAAGACGGTGCTTCCTGAGTGTAAAGTGAAAGGGTCATAATGGGAGCCCAGGAGGAAAGGAGAAGGAAATGGTTTTATACTTCAGTCATATTTGTCAGTACCTTGAATACCACATGCAGTTCTGGATTGCTCATCTCAAATGTAGTGGAACTTGGAACAGTTCAGAGGAAAGATAAAGATGATGATCGGGATGGCTTCCACATGAGGAAATGGGCTGAGGCTCTTCAGCCTGAAAAGAAGGGATTTAGGTATGGTAGGAGAGCATTCTGCAAGGCGCCGGGGCAGTGCCAAGGTGGGCACTTGCTGTTTGTTCTCTTGCCATACAAGGATTAAGATTAAGAACTAGAGGAAGCCAGGCTCAAAGCAAAAGGGGCTGTTCTTCATGCGACTGGTAGCGGATGTGTGGAATTCACTGCCAAAGGTTGCTGTGGAGGCTAAAGCTTGTCAGGGTTCAAGGGGTGACTGGACATGTTTGTGTAAAGAATTGTGCAGATTACTAAATAGCTAGAAACCACATCTGGCTTAGGAAATACCTGGATTTGAAAATAGCTAGAGGCTAGCAGAAATGTGGGGGAAACAGCATAAGTGGTTGCCTTGCTTTTACTATTTTCTAGGCATCTGACCAGTACGGTAGACTGAATGCTGGGCTAGGTGGATTTGTATGGCCATTGTTATGCTCTTACCAGTGTTGTAACCCTGCTATGCCAGCTGTTACAGCAGGCTGGCATAAGTCATTGCTCCGCAGGTGTTGCGTTCTCCTTGGCTCTTGGCTAGAGGAGTTAGTCTTAGGTTGTTGCCTCTAAAAAGCCTGGGTTCAAATCCTTGGTGAAACCCATCTGGATGTTCTGTACTGGAATTACTAGCTTACCATTAATGGAGGGGAGAGACTGTGGAATACTGAAAATCAGCCCCATTTCCTGTAATAACTGATTTTCCTTAGAGGCTTCTTCTCCAAAGCTTTACAAGACAGACCCTGCATAGCTTCAGAGTTCTGAAAGGATCGAGGAGCTGTAAAGTCTTATTGTGAAAGAGAATAAATTATATTGAGCAACTCCTACACACACACACACATACAGGAGGAAAAAATTTCACCTCCTCCCATAATATCAGATTGTTGATATTCCTTGCATAGAACTGTAGGGAATAAACAAATGCATTCATTAGCATTTACCAAGTAAGGTGAACTGAGGACAGAATATCAGTCCAGATATCCAGGCTTATCTCTGAATTTCCTGGATTTTATGGGTTTAAGTCTGACTCTGAACAGGTCTTAAGGGCATTTTTGGGTGGATTAGAAGGGTCTGTGTTTGGACAGTCCCATCTATAGTACCTATGGGATTGTACAAAGCCCTAGTTTTACTATTTGTATCTGCTTTTAAATCCTGCTATTCATTTGCCTGAGTCAAACAGCTTTCAAACTGGAATTAGAATTGGGTACATAGCACAAGAGGAGAGCACACATCTGGAAAGAGCTTGAACGACTCAACCAACATTGCACAGACGATGTTGGAAAACAAACAAAAATCTCTCTAAAATGTGTTCTGCAGATGGATCTTTATATATCTCTTCCTCCATTATTTTAACGCTGAAATCTCGTCTTTAACAAAAAGGCATTCAGCATAATAACAGCAGGAAAATGACTCAATGGAAGTAATTTTCTGGGATATCTTTCTGTCTGGGTCAGAGCACAATTTCTTCTGTGATGAGAGACACTTTCTCTCGTGGCGGCTGCATTGTGGGAAATGCCATTTTCTTCATCGTGTACAATCTCAGCAGAAGACACTGAAGTTTTAAATTTGCAAGGTATATCTCTCCAGGAGCAATTGCTTGTACAGGGCACTTCTGTGGGCTTGCCCAGTTCAACACAAGTGTTACGTGGCTCGGGCAGCCAATCCAAGCTCCAAAGATGGTGTGCTTGTTGCAAGCTTGTGCCAAGCCATCTGTAAGATTTGTCAGATAAATGTGACTAGCAAAGTGGCACTCATGAGCAGATGAAGGGAAATTCCCTAGGGGATTCTTTATTCTCTCATTAGGAGGAGACACAGTGGGAAAATTCATTGTTTAGCTCTTCAAAACCCTAGTGAACATTTGACACTGAATAATCTTTCAATGCGGGCACAGGTTCTGTGCTGGAGGCAGACCATTATGTTCTGCACGTGGTGCTTACCTTGATGAAGAAGGATAAGAATATCTGAGTTCCTCAGAGTCTTTATTGTATTTCACCTTGTAACTGCTTCCTCTCCCTAGGGTAGCCTTATTCAAAGGCAGCTGAAGCACCGAGTAGCCTGGAGTTGCATAGTTGCTCTTTACGTATGTGTAGCCCTAATCCTAAATGGAAAAGAAGACCAACCCCTGCTCCAAGAAGTACTGCCTGCTCGCCAAATATGTTCTGCTTGTGGGGGTTTTTTTGACATTCACGGATTGATGGGGCAGCTTTTCAATGAGAATCAAATCTTGCTTGCTCTAGTTGCAAGGCTGACTTAAATGTGATGACTCTCAGAGCAAACTTACCAAGACCCTGTCCTTGAAGAAGGATGGGAGCTTTACCATTGACTGCAGTGTGAGCTAAAGTGGGCCCACAGTCCATGTTGACAAAAACAGCTCACCAGTCTCATAAATTTTCCACAGAACACCTTCAGTGCAACTCGCTTTGCTGCACTGAAGGGAGTTTTTGATCTTGAAAATGAATAATTCAGGCTCCCATGACTACCTTCCCCAGGCAAGTTCCTTTAGGCAAAGCCCTTGGTTGTTCTTTTTTATTTTTGTGGTGAGACACGGAGGTTTTATGGTATCTTCTTTAACGTGCTGACAAGGGCATGTGTGGGTATTTGCAGGCACAGTCCAGTTATTCTGTTCCAGTTGCTATCACTCAAATTCCATTTATATTTGAGTGTAAACTGGAGATTTGGAAATTAATGGAAACCTCAGATTCATTCTCTTGCAAGCAACATTGTTTGAATTGCACTAGTAGGGTTCTTTTCCTCCCAGGAAGGATTGGGTGAGGGGACTGGGCTGGCAGTTGGGGAATAGGAGAACGGGGCTTGCAATGTTCCCAGTTCTCCAAACTCCACCAGGAGGTAAAGACCAGCACAGGTCCCAGTTTCCAGGGACACTGACTCAGTGGAGAGCAGGGCAGGTGAAGGGGGCATGGGGAAAAGTTTTCTCCTACTCTGAGTCCCATGAAACCAGTCGCCCAAAAGGCTTGCTGCTGTAGGGCATTGTGAAAGATTCAGATGTTTTCTCCTTATTTAGACAGGTCAAGAGCAAAACCAAACTGACAAATCCAGGAAACCATTGTCCCATAAAAGGCCCCAAATCCATGTTTAGCAGCTTCAGTTTGTGGGCAGATCTTAAAAAGCTGAACCCTTCAGCAGCTCCAGTAAGCTTCAGGGAGGCATGAAGCAACATCTTACTTCAGAAGGTAGTATATGAAATATAAGACTGTATCAGTGAATAGGTCATTTGCCAGACAGCAGTATTCATTGCTAAACAGGTATATTTGAATTTGGGCTGAGTGCACTAGATAGCTGGAAAAATAAGGATATTCCCACTATGGCTCCAGCTCTCTCTTCAGCTTTGGTGTAAATGGATGAACTTCTGTTGATTCTAATACAATGTTGCTTGTTCATGAGAGGCCTCTCTTTTTTTTTCCTAGTATGTATATATACAGGCAAAAGTCACATCACAAGAGATCTTTGATGTTTTAATGTGCCCTGGCATATTGATGGATACATCCAGTGGAGAAGAACAATCTGGGACACTTGGTCTGCGTTTGTGCTTTGCTGGAGATTTGCTATGTAACCTCGAGCAAGTCTATTAATCTCCCAGTACCTCAATTCCCCAAATGCATAATGGAGATAATAAAACATAACTCCCTTAGCAGGGTAAACACATTAAAAAATGCACTTAAAAGCACTTGGGTACTAGATTAATGGAGACCTATATCTTGTGGGGAAGATTTGTTGTGTTATAAATAATACATCTTCACAATTATTCCATTTAGTCTGCCTTGAAGCCTTCAAAGACATACCACGCAAATGTTTACTGGCAGTGTGTTTCCACCCTTTTATTGGCCAACAACGTGTTTAGACCAGACTTTGCTGTGGCAAAGTATTTCATTGCATTACACATGGCAAATGGCTCTTTTACTGTAAAAGTAGATTTTCTTTTAGAGAATACCCCAAATAATGCTGTACTCAGCAAAAGCCTGTGCACCTGGAATAGCTGTCTCTGAGCAGTTTTTCCTTGCAAAGTTTTCAGTATGTTTCAGCCTAGAGCTTTTGACTCAAATGGAGAATAAAGGAAATCTGGTGGATACCAAGGACAAGCTCTTAAAGAGTGAGTTAACTTTGCAGACCACCTGAAAGAACTTGGGTATGTCTCAGCTCAGTTAAGCAATCCTGGTGCCAAGATGTCCCAGACAAAAAGGCCAGTGTTGCAGAGAGCAGTTGAATTAGCTAGGGTACAAAGTGGGGGTCTGAGGGACTCCCACCACGACATAAGTGCACAGAAGCCATTCAAGCCATTAGACCACCCACTGTTTTAGCAACATTGCTTAGGTTCCCTGGACTCTGTAATTACTCTTGTCGCATTACTGAGGATAACACAGAAATATTGCAAGCATTTGCCTTGAACTTGGGGTGTTGAGGCTGGTGGGGGAGGAGGGAAAGGGCTATGCAGAAATTAAAACAAAGGGTCTGATTCTTGCTCCAGCTGGGCTTGTTTTACACTGGTTTTGCCTCTGCTAGACTAATTCCTCTTTGACATTGATGTAATGGGTTTAGAAGCAGGCCTGAAGCGTGTGTGTGTGTGAGGAAGCATGTTTGCCTGCCTAGGACATGTGCATGAGGGTATTTTGAGGAAAGCAGAAGCCTGGTATGGGCATTGCTTTAGTGCAGATAAGAATAATGTTAATTATTTTTTGGACAGTAGAAAGCCAGTGTGATGTAGAGAGGAGTAAAAGCTTTGTTTCCATGATCAGGATATTAAATTGAGAGCTGCATGTGCTCCCACCTCTTTCCCATAGGGACATTTCTAAACAATTGTATTTTGTCATACCCTTCTCTAACAGTTGTGCTGCAGGCCACTGGAGATGGGAAGCTAGGCTGGGAATCTTGTTAGCATGTGGGCCTTTCATGCTCCTACCTCCAGCAATTGGGGGCGGGAAGGACAGAATGCAGTAAAGCTATTCGAGAATTGTGGGGACAGAGATCTACCCAGATCTGTGTCTTTGTTGCGCAGTTCAAGAGGTCTCGTGCAGCTGGCCAGGAAGGCTTGGGTATCAAAAGAGTCATTTTTTTAACCTCTGCCCTGCAGCAGTGGAACTATTGAATTGCTCTTTTGGTGCCTGCTTCTTCAATTGTAACATAATGCTTCGGGTGGAGGGTGCCACGAAGGAACTGCAGCAGCACAAAAGTATGGGGAAAAAAACCCTAAGAAGAATCCAAGCTTTGAGACCAAGATTAGCTGAAGAGAGAGGTAGCCTTGCTGACTGGGGCTCTGCATCAAGCACTAGCACCTGACAGTCGTCCTGATCTGATGCTAGCAGAAACCACAGCAGTGCTCATTTTGATCTCCAGCAAGCACCTATGAATTGGGTAAGAATGAAAAGTTAGTCTCATTCTTGGGAGCAGTTTGGGAAGGGTGGTGAGAACATGCTACTCTGCAGTGCTTCCAGTAGAGCTGGGCAGTGACTCTGGTAGGTGATACTGGACAAGACTGCAGGTGCTCTGGGCTCAGTCGCCTGGTTTCTCTCTCACTTGAGGTGCGACAGTGAGCAGATCTCTGAATCTCTCTGTAGCCTGATCTGTGGCCTGTATGAGCTGTATTAGTTAGAGGAATTGAGGTTTGGTTGTTTTTGACCTCCAGCTGGGATACTATCACTGAGAAGGTGGCATTAACTTGTGGATAGCCAGGCATGCTGTTGGGACCGCACTTCTGGTAATACAGTTCACTTTATCTGTTCCACAGCAAAGCCAAGACAGCCCAAGAATTGTGCTCTAATAAAGGAAAGAGGAAACATTTGTATTTACACAGTCTGTTGTGGAGAAGGCCATGGAGAGAAGACTAGGTAGGAGCAGATACCCCCGACCAAGGGGAATTATCTCCAAGTGGTGTTAAACTGACAGCTGCCTTTTGTGTTCATGACTGCTACTGTTGCTGCTACATACTCTGATTTAAAACAAAAAACAAACAAACCCCCCCCCCCCCCCAAAACATGTTTCTTTTGCCTCTATACCTTGGATATCTTACCATGTGTCTGTGCCCTCAATCTACAGGTTAACAAAATCTCTGTGTTAATGAAAAATACTACAAATTACCCTAGATACTCCTTTGATATTGTGGCTATGCTTCCTACTGTGGTTCAAATTACCTCCACTAGTAGTTCCTTACGCTTCATGCTTTCTCCAGTCAAATCATTTGAAAATATGTGTTGGTCTTAACTGTTTTTGGGACATCAAATCCTATGATGCAGGGTCATTTACTCCCCATCTTTTGATCACCTGTTACCTAAACTAGACTAGTAAACAACAAAGAGGAAAAGTGGTAGCGCCGCTCTACTGTGTGTCACTATGTGTACGTATAGCACGTAGCACAGTTGGGAATATATATTATTGACACTGCTATAGTGTGTGGGGACCTTATTGCTCTAGGCACTACACAGGCAGAGAACAAAATGTAGTGCCTTACTAAAGAGCTTAAAAACAAAATGTAGTTAAGGATGAACTGATCGTTGCAGCAGAATTTTGTAGGGGATCAGTAGAGCAAAACTGCATGTATAAAGCTAGAGAAAAGGATACTACAGTAATGGCATATATTTACCCTCTTGTCATTATAGGTGCCTGGGCGACACTTTTAGTTGTGCAGAAGGTCTGGGAAGGCTGTATTTTTAGATTATATAGAAAGATTCTGCAGGTACTACCCAGTGTGAATGTGAGGGCCTAGAATGATGCGTGCATACAAAAACTGAGTATGATGAAGGTAAGGTCTAGGTGAAGGCCAGTGGATCCAACCTGAAGGATGGTCCCAAATGGGTAGGAAAAGAGATAACAAGGATCACGTAAGTGGAGAAGGTTAAAAGGGCAGCTCTACTCACACAGAGGTTCCTTCTTCATAAAGACAAGTCAGCCAGATACTGAGGCTTTTGTCTGGTGTAGCAGAGAGGCTCTGGGGAAGTTGCCTGAACAGACTGTGTGTGTGTGCGCACACACGTGCATGCATGCGCACTGCTGACGTCGGCCTGCAGCAAGAACGGGAGGCAGAAAAGCCCCGGGCCATCCTGCTTCCTAGAAAGTGGAGCTGGGGAGAGGTGAGGTAGAAAGATGGGCATGAAGATGATGTGATGGAAGTGATTAAAGAGGAGCAGTGTCCCAAGGATTGAGGGCAGACAAGATTTCCAGAAGAGAAACATGGGTCTGCTGTGGAGCGGATACTGATGGCTGCTTGAGGCCAAGGATGGGCTTTTGGATTTCCCTAGGAAAGATGCTTCGGGAGGGGTGAGAGGGATGCAAGGGGCAGCAGCCAGGCTGTGACAGACACAGGGAGAGGAGAGGCCCACGGCAGAGGTGGGCTGTGCACCCATTGAGTGCAGAGGCAGAAAGCTGAGGAAATGGTAGCTGGAGAGGCAGATGGTGTTAGAGGGAGGTTCTTCTTACAGTGGGATGGTCTAAAAGTGTAGTGTGAAGAGCTGGGGGGAGAGAGAAAAAGGATAAAAAGCTAAAGTCAGTATGAGAAAATAAAACAAGGTCAAATGAAAGAGTCAAAGGCGGGGAGGCAGGTGAGAAACTTTTACATCTCAGACCAGCGGAGTGAAGGGGGGAGTTGCAAGATGATGAAATTGCACTGTATCCTTGCCTGCTTTCCTTAGCAAGAAATTGATGCAGTGCCATGCAAATAACTGGAAGGTGGGGAGGTTGAAGGAGTGAGTCAAAGGCTCAGGGACAACGTCTAAAACTGTGGGAGGGAAGGTTCATTTACGCTGGAGAAGCAAAGCTTCCTATAGGAAATGGCAAAGCAAGAGAAACAAGAAAATCCCAGCCTCACTGCAGTGGGCAGGTGGCCTTCAGAGAACGGGCTGTGGAGGTGGCCAGCCTACAAGGGCAGGAAGGCAACTGAGGTGTAGTGAGGCCAAGGAGATTGTGTTAAAACATAAAACACAGTTTGTGGGCAAATTAAAATAAACACTTGATGTAGTTTTTATTTGTTTTTCTCCCAGATTTTTCTACATAGTGCTTTTGTAGGGACTATCAAGTATTTGGGAAGACATTACCAAGAAAGGACAGAGAAGGAATAGTAGATTCATGTAGGTAGGCAAATGGTTCAGACTGTTTGTGGTGATGGTTACTAACTATTTCTTTCATGGCAGAATTTGGGGACAATTATAAAAGCAGAACCTGCGTTTCTTATTTTAACATGAATATGTATATTTCTTTATATGAATAGGTTGGCGCTTAACACCTAAATAGGCATGGAAAGTGGGGAAAGGATATTAAAAATATAGATTAAATAACTTCAAAATGAATTAAATAGATTCAAATGTGAAATCTGCAAGCACAGCTTGCTTCAGTGTAAATCCAGTTTATTTCAGTTTAGTCTAACTATGCCCAAGCTTGAACTGCACCTAGCCTAAATAGAAGTGTGTCTGTACAAAGGCTCTTGCCAGAGTTTAAATTAATTTTAAGGTAAATTAGTGCAGCTTTTATTTATAAGCAAAGATGTATGTCAGAGTGGAGAAGAAAATATCTGGACTTCTAGTTCAGCGTATATGCTATGAGTCCAACTTTTACAGTAGGAAGATTGGTGCAAATAGTGGGAGATGGAGAGCACAATGGCATAGGATGAGGTTAATTTTTTGATCTTTGCCATCCTTCTGTAAAATTTGTAGATTGTGGGGGAGAGGAAGCCAAGGGAAGACACTACCCGTGGAGTGCGGGAGGCTAGCGATGAAGCGTTTTTATTGCAAGTGCTTTGGGAACCTGAACTTCCAATGCCTTAGAGACTGTCATCTATATATGGACAAGTTTCCCTGTCATTCTTTCTCTCCTCTCCTCTCTGATCTTGGGGTGGAAAAGTGTGACTGGAAACGCATCACCTGCATTTGTGAGTTGCTTTTTTCCTCCCCTCCGGGCTGTGGACACTTAGATCTTTCCACTGTAAAGGAGAGAGCTGATAATCCTCTGCAGGGTCATCAGACCTGATGGTGTGCCAGGCTGCCTGCTGGTTCCTGTGCGCTGAGGTGCCCATTTGTCTTGCTTTAGGGGATGCTCTATTTGCAAAACCTTGATCAGCAGCACACTATGGTTTTGGCCAGTGCAGTTCATGGTGGTGACATAGTATATTTATTTTTAATGTGGAATTGGCCCATGCCTGATTGAACAGTATATGAATAAAAGACATGGAAATCAGAACTGGTTTTGCTTGCTGGCCAGCACAGACAAGAATAAAAAAGAACAGCTGAACAATTTCAGCAGGTACTTCTCCATCTTCGGTGGATGCTTAATTAAACTTCCACATGTCAGAGGCAGGAGAGTGTAAGATTTCTTTTTTTCCTGGTAGTATTGCATACATTTTGGGAACAATGAGTACAACTTGGAAGCATTAATTCCCATACAAGATGTTCTTCACTGATGTTCTGGTTTGGTGAATATTAAAATTTTATTATCCAGTTAACAACTCCTGGTATTCACTTCAGTAGAAGCTAATATTTTCAGATTGGTCTGTAGATGGGGATTCCAGAGAAGCTGCAAGTTTGTGGAACAGTGGATAGCAAGAGCATGAATGAAGAGCAGGAAGCCAGACTCAGTTCCCTGCTAAAACCAGTTTTGCTCAAAACTTTATGTGAAACAGAAGGACCATGATAGCCACTTTCAGAGGTCTGGCCCTGTCACAAAGCCTCCAAGAAGAAATAAGTATCTTGCTACTTCTTGCTATGTGGGCAGGCTGCTTCAGTATCTATCTTGGGGAAAGATTTCACTTGATGACAGAATTATTATTAAATCATGTTTTTAGTTGCCGGGAGTTACCCTATACTTGAAATTCAATAGATAATAGGCTTTATGTTGCTGATAAAGTAACTAAATTTGCATGTATTATGTCTGAAATAAATGGAACAAGCAAAGGGAATCTCTAGTAAATATTTTAAAGACCCTTTCTACTTTACTTTTGGAAACAAGTGAAAAACGAAACATCTCCCAGTGCTTGGGTGAGTGCAGTGACATCATGCTTGTTAAATGGTTTAACCTTAGGAAAAGAAATAGTCCAACTGCTCTCTGCTGGGGGAGAGAACTCAAATCCTAAACATAATTACGGACAGCACCCTAGGATACCCTAAAATTCTGAATTAGAGTGTAAGGGGCTCAAAGCTGGAATAAATAATAAAATCACATCTTACGATTTTTTTTTTAGATTTTTCACATGTATTTTTCTGTTTCCAAGATACCTAATAATTTGATGTATTTTTCTGTTTGCAAGATACCTAATAATTCAATGTAGATAGAGTAGTGAGATCCACCCCCCAAATATATAATATATATATATAATAGTATGTAAGTACATAAGGATGTCAATGGTATTAGTCGTAGCAGAGTGCCGCTATCTGCCCCCAATATTCTATCCATGACACACAATTGTTCTGTGTGTCTTCAGGGAGTGGTGTGATTAAAAAGTCCCCTGTAAAAGAGAGGGTAAGATATGCATATTTTGATTTTGTCTTTCCCACTGTTACTCCCACCCTAGATAAAATGTTAGCAGCAAATTTATCTCTGTTATGTCTTCCTTCCAAGCCAGCTTGGGTCTGTGCTTCAGACTGTTAAGTATTTGATAATTCCAGTTCAAGACAAAGCTCCAGTTAGTTTCAGACTGTAATGGCCATCAAGGTGTAAAGTGCAGACCTTCCACGCAAGCAGGGTCTAGCTGGTAAGCAGTTGGCTAGGCAGACCTTCGGCGGTGATTGCAAATCAGACTGATATGTGGGAAATCGCTACAATGAACTCTCCGAGCAGTCATTAGCTTTCAAAAACTGACAATCTCGAACAGTTTGTCTAGCTGGGGGTGTGGGGGGAAACTCTAGCCAAGCTACATCAGTTGCGGAATTCAAAGGAATTTTCAAGGAAAATTATAAGATGTCTTGTTTTTCCAGGCATTGCCATAATGGATTTTGTCTTGGAATAGAAAATGGGGGTCACATTGAGAAGAGGAAAATGTTTCTTTTATGTGGTCAAAAGTGGAAGCCTTCCAAAATCTGGAAAATGCAGTAATAAATCTGCAGCCACCTAGAATTATGTGGTGTTACAAGTGAAGACAGCTCAAAACTTCATTCCTCGAAACGGAACAAAACTCAGATTCCCCTGCCTCAAATTCCCTCCCGTCTGAGCGGACCTCCACTAGCTGTCGGGAGTGCCGGCTCTCTGCTGCGCGGCCGAGCCGTTCGGAGCCCCTGCTGCCTTCCAGGGCATCCATAATGTAACAGTCTTTTGGTGTTGCACTGTTCTTTGGGTATTTCTTTATGAATAGGTATTGCCCCTGACGTAATTGATGGCTGGGGCAGTCAAATTCAGAGGTCTCGCAGGTTTGGGTGGCACCTCCTGGGCTCCTCAGTCGCTAGTTCTGGCAGGCGACCACATCAGTTGAATTAAACAAAAGAATTAATATCCAAAGCAGTTTAGTTTCTTGCTGCTTTTGCTCTCGGGAAGCCACTTGGGTCCCTTACTTGTCTGAGGTTAGGAAGCGGGCTGCTTTCCCATGGTGAGCTTCCTGGGAGCACTCCTTCGCTCTCCGACAGCCTCTGCAGGACTTTCTCTTTCGCGCTTAATACTGGCAACTCAGTGCGTTTCTTCTCTTGCTCTGGGATTTTTTTTGCCCATTTTCTCTGTGTTGCCAAGTGGTTCTGTGTTGTAGCTTGTTAACTGCCAGCGTGTTGGTGTTGCATATGGTTAAAAAGTGTAGCTGGCAACGTATTATCACCTCCGCAAAAGAAAGATGTGAACCCCCGCTGAATTCAGCAGCAGAACTGGGAGTCCGTGGCCCCTGGGCGGAGGGTTTGGGGCAGGAAGCCCCCGGCCCGTCCGGGAGCACCGCGCAACGAGGAGCCTAACGTAAGGGCTGAGGGCGAGCAGACTCATCGCTGTGCACTGAGGATCAAGCTTTGCCATGAGGGGTTTTAAATGTCAGTGTTAAATGTAATCGCTGGAAAGTCCCCAAGCAATCGGGCCTCCAAAGAGAAAGCACGTTGGGTAACGAGGACGGGAAGCCAGCTCTGTTTCTGAGCCGGTGTCAGAGGGAAGGAGGAAAGATTTCTTGCTGCTTGGGAGAAAACAAACCCACCAAAATGGAGGTTGTTTTCTACGTGGAGAATAGCCGGCAAGAAAAGCAGAAGTCTGCAGGGAAGAGCGGAAGGGAGCAGCGCAGGCTGGAGGAGGAGCGAGGGGGAGGTGGGGTGAGCGGGGCCCAGCCTGGCAGGTGGTGGATGTGCCAGCGCTTTGGGTTGTCGTTTGCACCTCAGTCACGTGTGTGGAAAACATTACTGCTGTTGTAGTTCGGTAGCACAGCTCGCTTTGCGTGGGTGCAAATGGCAAGGCGAGATGTGGGACGGAGCAGAGCTGGGCCCAGCTGCTTCTGTTTATGCTTCGCAGGAGGGAAGCAGACACCGAGCAACTGTGGCCTGCCTGGAGCCACCCGGGGGTTGGTGTCCGAGGGGAGGCTGGGCAAGATTTTGAGCCCGGTCTGGAGCCTTCCTGCTGACATCTTCTGTTCTCCTACCTGCAGACCAATGCTGATACTCCGCCGTTGGTTTTGTTTGATCTGTAGCTCGCTCTTAGCTCTCATCCTGTTAGTTAATGCTCATCTCTCCTTGCTGCGCTCTGAAGACCTGGCAGAGCTCAGATTTACCTTTCCCTTTTCCATCTTGAAAACAATAGTAAAATTCCTGAAAAGGGGTGAGCGTGTACGTGCATGTAGGTGTGTTTGGGGAGGGAGGCAGCTGAAAGGGAGAAGCCTCCATGTGTGGAGGCAGCCCAGGGCCCTGGGTGAGCTCCCCTCCGTGTGCCGGTGTGGGGCGCGTGCCCCAGGCTCCACGCGACCTCTTGCTCGTGCTGTCCTTGGCACAGCGGTGGGCTTTGCAAGGCGGTCAGTGCTTGGTGGAGCTATGCTGCAAGGCCCAGTTCCACTCAACCAGTTTTCAAGCCTTTCTCCACATCCTTGAGGACCAGAAACTAACAACAAAAAACAACTGCCCCCACGCAAAAAAAAAAAAGGTGCCATCCCATGTAGTCAGCAGTTGCGAGAGCTGGTGTCCACACAGGGACTATCTGGTGCCATGCTGGAAGGCAGGCATGCCTGAGAAGGGAACGTGCAAGAGAAGGAGAGACCCAATCCCTCTGTGTTCTGCCTCTCTCCATTTCAAATTTGAATAGGACACGTGGCTCCTGACACATGTCGTCTAACCAGCTTGGTTTTATGTGCTACTTCAGTCAGGAAATTAATCAGGAAAAAAGATAAGGGAGCATTATGCTATTCAGAGTAAATCACTGCGTTACACAATACTGCTCCCATTGCCTAGGTAAAGCTGTTTAAGAAAATGGGCTGGCTTGAGGGCTTCCTTCTGATTGTCTAATTAAACTTCCAACCTTTGCAATTATGAAAACAACTGTGTGGCTAGAACTGCTTGTATATGCTATAGGTAACTCTTGATTCAGCTAGGAAAAGACGAAGATCTCATTCTGCAATTTCTCTTTTTATGCACTCGTTCCCCCCCCCCCCCCCCCCCCGGGATACCATTTCAATGTAGAGTAGCACAAACCCATAAATGCAACTGCTGTGATGGCTGAAACTAGAGGTCCATTTGTTGCAAGGTTCACTTGCAATAATGCCCAGTTTAAAAAAAAAGTCTCTGAGGAAAGTGTAAGAAACTGGTAACAGACACAAACCTGTTGGGTTTTTGGATCACAGGCAATTAGCCTTCATTTTAAAATCCTTCATTCAATGAAAGCCAAACAATCTGAAGATAATGCTTTGTGGCAGAGAGTTCCACTGGTTAACTGCGCTGCAGTAACTATTTTTTAGGGTATTTTCAGGTTTTGTGGTGTTCTGAGGTACTTGTTCTGCTGTTGTATGAGAAGATAAACTTAGTTTTTGCTCTGTTTTGTTTGTTTGAAGTCTGGGAACATTATGGCTGTGTTACTTGTATTATGTTACAGTTTTTAATGCTAGCAATTAATCTGAAATTCCCAAATATTCTCCTATTTATTTCACTTTGGTCAATTGACCAAAATCAACCTCCCCCCGACCCCCTTGGATGTCTGTGTCCTAGCCTTGTATCTTTTTCCTTATCTGTTTTCTCCTGGAGCTGTAAATATTGGAAGCAGCTGTCTGCCTGATCTTCTGGGGTGCAATTGCTCTCAGGTGAAGGTGAGTCTATCTTTCGCAGTACACCTGTGTGCTATGCAAGCCGCATGCTTGGCCTGCTGTAGCCATGTAGGTTTTCATTGCAGCATATAAATACTTGCAGCAGTAAATATTAAACACCTCGTCTTCAAAAGAATTGTCACTGCTCTGTTACCCAAAGGTTTGTAATTGTGGAGGACCGACTCAGCTGAAGGACCTGGTGGCAGAGACTATTTCTGTGTTGTCCTCCAGTACAACAAACATGCACTTTACGTCACCCAAAGTGTGTATCACCAGACTCTATTAGTATCTTATCATCAGCTTTTGTTGATATAAGTGAACGCGTCCCTGTGTTAGTGTGCTTGTGCCTCATAATGTCATCCTTTTTATCCTGTTTTATTTGATCTTCCTTATAAAAACAGAACTGCATGGTGCACAGCTGGATGTGCTTTGAGAAGTATGCTACTGCTTGAGTGCTACCTGTTAGTGTGCTGAGAGCGAAGCAGAGACGAAGAATAGAATGTCTTTTGTGATTGATCTGTCAGGCGGATTCGATAGTGCGGAAAAAGTAGTAGGTGTTGTATGTACAGAAACGTTCAGGCTAGGACTCTGTTTTCAGTCTGAAATATGAAGTGTGGTGGAGATCTGGAGGAAGAGAGGGACTTTGCATAAGCAAGCGGTAAGAGCGGCGGAGCAGCTCGCGCCTGGTGCGTTCCAGTGACTTTTTGGTTTCTAATGGTAATAGCTGCACTGGGGATTGCAGTGTGGTAGCCAGTGGAGGTACTGACAGAAGCAGGGATCTAGTGGCGAAGGTGCGATACATGTGGTATTCAGCCATCACTCAGTGCTTCACATTCTTGTGAGAAATCTGCTTTAATCTGGGTCTGGTTCCAACTGGCAGTGCATAACAACAAGGCTTTCCAGCCTTCTCCTCCCCCAGGGTTTCAGTCCTTAAAGATGCAGGTTCTGATATCATGTTTTTCTTTCCAAGCCAAAATTTAGTTTAAAAAAAAAAAAAAAATTTGACAAGCTCTTACAACAAAATACAGCAAAATATTTAACCTTACTGCCAGGCTGGAATTAGCCTTCGAGTTGCTTTCTGCTATTTCATGCATTACAGCTACCAGAAAGCAGTAAAACTACTTTGCTCCTGCTTGCTTTGCATCCAAGAGCTCCATGAGGTCACCCTGTCACTGTTGCTTTCCTGAGATGTTTCCATTGTCCCATATTTCTTTTTCCTGTACTGTAAACACCTTCTCCTGAGCTCCCAGGAAGGAATAGATAAGGGATTGCAGCCCATGGGGACACAGGTGTAGTCTGTAACCCTTGTTTTCCTTTGCTGAGATACCCAACATGACTTTCATGAGATGGTGGTGGTGGGCAGGACCCCTTCTGTAATTGAAAAGGGCTAAATGCGGATCACAATATGACTCCTCTGATTTATTTCAGGATGACCTTTATTATTTTGACACCGTTTTTCATCTATCTGGTGGACTGAAGATAACGTAGACTCGTGATTGCGTGTCTAGAGATGTATACCCTATTGCAAACTGTTTATGCCCCTAGCCACTGAAATGGCCTGTTGTCAGACTTTATTATGTAAAATGTGCGGTATCTGGTAAAAATAGGTTTGATATGCAAAATCAATTTTTTAGCTTCAGTTTCTTTAAATAAGGCCATCTCAGGGAAAAAAATACTTTTTTTTCTTCCCCCCACCTCCCTAGCCATAGCAACCAACCCAGAGTTGCTTTACTCCAAAAGGCTAATTTTTCATGTTCTTTTTCAGTTGACCTGGCCTATGGTTCTTGCCCTGCCTAAAAGCCTAAGTAGTTCTCTTGCTGGTTTTAGTTTTTCTGTGCCCAATCTAAATTAGTTCTTTGCTGAATAATTTTGAGTTCTCACTGACTTTCCTAAGTCCCTCTTAGGATATTTTTCGGTAGTGCTGTAAAAAATGCAGTGACTCTTGGTGACTTTTAGTACAACCCCGTAACAAGAAGCATCTGGTAGACTGAATGCGGGGACTGGGACCTGGCTGTCCTGTGCTGGTAGCTCCAGGTACGCTCCATGGGGTCTTTGTGCAAGCAGCAACTCAGGTAGTTCCAGCTCAGTCTCTCAGAGTATCAGATTTTGCATCAGAGATCAGGTTTTGGGGGTTCCTGCAGACACCTGTATTCTGACTGTTGTGCAGAGCTGTTGTGAACTTCCAGGAGCTCTGTCTGGATTGCCTGGTGAGCAAGGGCCTTAACTGTACAGCCCCCAATGCCATGATATCAACAGTTCGGCTCTGATATTGCAAAGACTTAAATATTTTGCTGTTGTGAGATGACTCTGCTTTACCCGTGTGAGCAGCCCAATAAATTACACCGATGCTCAGATCTTTGCGGGGGCAGAATCTAAAATCAGGTGAGGTTGTAGCAGGCCCAGTTTCTAGGCGAAGAGGCTACAGGTGACCTCTGTACGGTCCTCATGAGCTTCCAGAGATTTTTTTTTTTGCATGTACTGCTTAGTTTTCTCCAAAGACAAACTAGGCACTGGCTGTCTAAAGCATACTTGATTTAGGTTATTTTTTCCATTTACTTTAATCTTATTCTCAACCCGCTTAACAAACAGACAAATGTGTAATGCTTGGGGCAGACCCAGTTTGCCTGTGGGAGAAATAGTTATTTTAAATAAAAACAGTCTTTCTTTTCTTTTAATTTTTTTTCTGGAGGTGATGAAGACTCGCAATTCTGATTGACTAGTTCACCAATAGATAAAAATCAAAATATCATCAAACTTATCTATTTACAAATTGTCCAGGAGCAGATTGTGAAATTGTCAGGTTTGTCATGTAAAGTTATTCACTAATTTCTTCAGGGAATAATTAGATCATTAGACAAATATGCCATAGGCAATCTGTGTGGGAACTTGTGTAATTAACCAATCCAAAATGAGTGATAAATTGTATATCGGTAATTTTCACACTTAGCAATTTAAGATGTGTTAAGTAGTTTTGTCATCAAGTTAAGGAACAGAAACAATACAATGTGACTTATATAACTAATTAGCATTCCAGATTTTACAAACAAAAACAATTTGGAATTTACCTTGGGCGACAGTTTGCTCATGTGAGGTAAGAGAATATTCATGAGTGTCGAATTTTGCACTCACTTTTTGCAAATGCTTGAACGTTAAAGAGGTCATAAATCTGGTTAATCAGAAATTTGCCTTTCAATTCTAACAAATGTTCATGGTATGTTAATAAAAAACTTTTTTTCTTTCCCCGATATTGGCTCAGCTTCATGTAAAACCTCTTGACAGCACTTATTGAATCAGAATCACGTTGAGCTAAAGAATGGGCCTGCGCACATTTTGTAATGGGCTGGGTGATTCTTTTGTTCACTGGATTGCTGAATTTATGGTGCAATATCAATTAACTTCCACTTTAAGTGGACTAAGGGGGATGGGAAACAAAAATATAATAATTCAGAAGGCCTAAATAGAGAACGCACAGAAGATACCAGGATACCAGCTGTAATTCGAGGGGGCAACGAGGCTGGTTGCCAAGTGGAAAGAAGGTGATCAGTGTGGTGTAGGGGACGTGTAGCTGGGAGAAGTGTCATGACAAAAAGATAAAGGTTTGAGGTGAGTATCAAAAGCTGTGGATGTTGCAGTCTATTTATGACCCTGGTGTAGCCACCTAAGGAAGTGGGATGTATGATACTAGACCGGTGGGGGGAGGGGGGGGAATACACATTTGTTTGTTTATATAAAGTGTATTCTCCCCTCAGGATTTAAGGAGATTATATGTGTGTGTGTATATACACATATATGTATATATGCACACACACACACACATATATATATATACACATATATACATATATATATATAAAACCTATACGCACACATATGCACACAGCATACAGGTAGAGGGAGCAGATAAGGTTATGTGCCTCTTCCATGCCTGAATTTGTGGTCCACAAAGCCCCCAGCTCTGCAAGTGTTTCAAGAACAAATTTTGCAAGTGTTTTAGACATATAAATTAAGCTCTTCCTTTGTCATCATTTTCTCTGCAACATCTTTTAGGGACAGAGTGAGCTCATCAGTATGATATTAGGTCAAGCACTATGCAACACTACGTGTATATATATAACAAGGCTGTGGTGTGTGCAATCCAGGGCTACTGATGATATCAAGGTCCCTGGGAAGAACAAGCAGCTGTCTGCTTTTATACGTTTTGCTGATACTACAGGAACTGTGAATGGTCTTTGGTTTGCTTGGGACACATAATTAAATGCAGAGACAAATCAGCGATGCTATCCAGTTGCATCAAGCCACCAAAAAAAGAGAGACTTGACTAGAAGCTTTTAAAGATCAGTGGATTGAATTCTCATTTTCTGCTTGAAAGAGATACCCAAAAGTACCATGATGCTTTTAAAATGAAAAGTGTTATGTACAGCCCATTAAAAATAAAATTAAAAAAATACACTGCACCACCAGAGAGTCAGCAGAGGGAGTGCGAGTTAGGAAGCCCCTCTTTTAGTATCTGAATGGCTGCAATGCAGAAAGAGGGAAGTAAACAGAAAGATGTGTGAGCTAGAATTGTGGGGGAAAAAATAGAACCAAAATAAAACCTTGATGATAAAGTTAAGGTGACAGCAGCAACACACCTTGATGAAAGTTTTGATACCCCTGCCCTTGGAGGCATGTAAGCTTGATTGAATAAGTGCTAGAAAATGTAGTAACTTTTCCTGAGGCTACCTAAGCACTTCTAACTACTGTGATTTTAATTATTATTCTTGCAATATTTTGTGTTCACACCCTCTAGTCCATCAAATCATAGTTGCATTATAATATTTGTTTTTCTATATTTTGTTGACTCTGAGCTGCTACTGAAATTTAATGGAGTCCCAGTATTACTGAGAAGGTTATGGAGTCAAACTGAAATTGTGATCTCAGTGCATTTAATGTGTGAAAAAGCCATAAGGCAAATAACAAGATTCTCAGGCCTTGCAAAGTCATGATGGTGCTGAAATGCTTTGAGCTGGCAAAGCCAGCACTACCTACAATGACATTTAATGATAGTACATTTCTGGGAAAGTCCACTGAATCTATTTTACCTCTGGATGTTCTAGGATTTTTTTCTTCTTACAGAGAAATATATACTGGGGGGGGAAAGCTTTGAAATGGTATTTTGCATTTGTTTTTGATTAATCTGGTTTAAGAATACACACACTCACTTCATCCGTAGAGTTTTAACTTCTTTGTGTGCAGTTCAAGATTTCTCCTTCGGCCATGGCTAAAGCCTATCATGGCTGAGACAAACAATGTCTTTGGCTATGCTGTAGGAGGATGACCAGGAATGGCCTTAAAATTTTTACTGAATTGTAGTTTTAGGTAGGGAAAAACCTCTGTTTCCCAATCTTAGAAGAAAAAAGCAATGCTATACTAGCAGGATGATAATTTAAGTTTTTAGTGGTTTTATGTCTTGCCTGGCACTTCAGAAATACTTAGCATGACCTTTTTTACTTCCCAACAAATCTGCAACTATGTTGGAGATCAAAATGAAGATAAGCAGTTGTATAGGAGATACTTGTGGGCTACTTACATTTTTGCTCAGTTTTGAATATTGTTCTTCATCTGTACAGTAATTTACTTTGAAGTGAATGCTCAGAAATAAGTACTACTTGAGATTAAGGAGGAAATTACATTGAAAATCTAGTTTAAAAATTATGGTCAGGGCTACTTTTGACTGTTAAAGATCACTGTTGGAAGCAGAGGTGTATGGTCTTGCATTTGTATCTCTGTCCGGTTTGGGCTATTGTGCTATTACTTCGTCATGCATTTTCACTTTATTTTTATTCTGTTTATTCAATTTCTATTCAGTATGATATTATTCGGTTTATTTTCAGGGTTCCCCCCCTCTTCCCCTTCCTAAACTTCTGTCAGTATGTTATGGTAATGCAGTTCTGCTTTCCGCTCATGAGGTGCCTGCATTCATTGGTGGGTGATGTGAATAAGTAAAACCTGTCTCTTAGTGCGCATTCACAAGAGTGTTGAACTGAGATTACACTGACATCTGAAATTCTGGCAGTTTGTAACTCCAAGTGCTTACATTTTGTAAATCTCAATCGTGTCCTTAATGTAGATTTTCTTTCTTGACAAAGAGTAAAAAAATGTAGATTTGGGAAAGACTGTCACTCTCTCCCTTGGTCTTTGAGTGATTTAAGTCATTCCTTTGTCAACTGATCTAATGTGTTTTTTATAGTGATAATGTCTCCTTACTCTCCAACATCTGCATGCTGGACAGAAACTGACATTCCTAGATGTGTCCTAGATGTATCGTATCTTCACCATGGCATGATGACGCATTGGTAAAACACACAGCTTTATGCAATATGTACAAATGAGACTGACTTGAACCAAGCATTGTTTGAAAGCTATGATGAAAGAAACCAGCATCAGGTGCAGCCTTATTTGATTGTATCGAAACCGTCCTCTTACTTGAAGAAATTGGAAGTGGAGTCAGTCTGTGGTGCAGTAACTGGCTCCAACGCTGCTGACTTCTGGGGAAGGTCAGATCTGGGTGAGAACAGCATGACTCAGGACTCTAGCTGGCATGGGCTGAGTCACGGCAGTGAATTCATGTGCCTCCTGTTGCTTGCTAAATCTGAAATCTGTGATTCTGGCCTTTCCTTAGAAGAAACTGAACCAGGTCCTGGATGAGTAGAGCAGAGATTTGCAAAGAGCAAAACTTTGTTTTTCTTCATTCTTCCAAACGAATGCCTGTATTGCTGGCAGTTGTCCCTATTGGGACTGCAGAATGTTGTAGCTTCTTAAGTAAGTTGTGTTACAGCTTCAGCTCTTGCAATTTGTGTGTGGCCTATTTCCTCACCTTCCTCCCTTCTCCGTAGTTACTTGCTACTTTCTTGCCCCTATGTGCATGTGCTTAAAGACTTTTTATGTCAGCGGAAGTAGCCTTGGCACTACTGTATTTTGCAGGCTTCCTGTGAATATGGCTTTTTTTTGTTAGAGCACAGGGAACCAGAAAGAGCTTAGTTCATGCTTCTGCCTCTGAAAAAGCTCACAGGCTAGGCAGGTACCTGAGATACACTTGTAACTGTGAGAGTGCACAGAAGATTGTTTTTTTTTTTTCCTGTGTTGTTTTTTAGTGAGGTATGAGTTAACATTGCTGCAAAGGTCTTTCTCTGGTCTAGGCCTTGGCAGTTAAGACTGTTCCCTGGCAGAGAGCTGATGAGCCCCAACATGTTGAACCAGCGACTACCACTTGCCCTCATAGAACATCACCTACTAAGTAAGGAAGGGAAAGTTCCAGCTACAAAATTATATGGTTATACAAATACAAAATACTCCTTACAAAATAAGAATAACATGCCAAAATAAACCACTGCTTGCTGTAGCGGCGAAATGGAGCAGCTGTTCTTGGGCAAGATGAAGGGTGTAACCATAAATGCCAGAAGTCAGCCTTCATACCAGGGAGCGGGGATGGAGTAAGATGGCTTGCGGCTCCTGGTTTCTGTTGCGCAAATTATGTGGTCTTTGAATAAGTATAGGGCTTTGATACCAGATCTCATGCCTTCCTGAGTACAGGTTGTGGGACGTGGCTGTGCTTGCTCCATGGGCTCTTGGCTGGCTGGCCTCATGACACCAGTGTACCTGGTGGCCCCTGGAGTGGGAGAAGGAGAGGTGTGGTGGTGGTGTGTTCCAGGCTCTGCCCATGGCGACAGCTCTCAGGAGTGCAGGGGAGATGTGGCTCAGATGGTGAAGAAGCGAAGAGCTGAGACAAGCCTTGGACCTGGCAGGATCCATGGCTCTCGCCTCACTATGGCAGGGCTCTGCCTTGGGCCCAGTTTCCACTGGTGTTCCCAGTGACTATCCAGGTTTGCACAGTCTGTTGATCAGGTTTTTGATTTCCTCCCCGCGTGGTCCTTTCCTTTTTCACATGGGAAATAGGATAAGTAGCAGTGTTGACATTTCCAATGCCACAGTCACAGACCATCTGACTTTAAATTCTCCAGCATCTCTCAGAGATGTTGGTGCCTACGGAATCTGAAGTAAGGCTCTGGGAGTATCTGTTCTCCTTCAGTGGCTGCACCAACCCCGCTCTCCCCCCCAGTAAAACATTGTTTTGGGCCAACCAAAAGGGGACTGAATTCATTTTCTCCTGAATAAAAAAGCATTGCAAACAAAAGTCACTTCTGGCCAAACCAGCATCTTCTTTCATTTCTGGTTCTTGTTGGTGCCTATTATCACTTTTGGATCAAGAAAAAGTGATATTTTTTTCAAATTAAGCCCTATTTTGGTGTTTAGAAAAAACCCCACTTATTTTAAAACATGAGGGAAGGAGTTTGACTTGTAGAATTCTCAATTTTCCTCAGTTCTGAATCTTTCAATATACATATCCAAGTTTGACATGAAATATCAAACCCTGTTGATCTGAAATAAATTGATAAATAAAATAGTTGTCAAAAATTCTGCCAAGCTTTCCTCATGTAGACTTCTGTGCGCCAGCTGCATTTGGTTCTTATTTTTAGGATTTCTTTATATTGAAACAAGTTTAAGACTTAAATGAGGGCTGACATCTTGAAGACCAAGATTATCATCTCTGGAAGCCGATGCCAAAAGACACCAGTTGCAAGATCACTGACTTGTGTAACAATACACTTTATTATGTTTGAATAATAGTAGTGCCCCAATTACTTTTCTTTTTCTGCATATCCAGTTGAAATTTGTTTTTTAGGATTGAGCAAACCGAGCTTTCAAGGAAGCTTTATTTTTCAGAACGAGAGATTAAGTGCTCCAGTAAAATGAGTTAATTGGCAGCATCTTGCTCCTAAGCTACTGCAAACACATCACGTTAGTGGTTGGACCTTGTCTTTTGTTTAGAGTCCCTGGCAGGCAGTAATCTGATCCTTCAGACCAAGGGTTGTCATGGTAGGTGCCACCAGCCCACCCACAGCAGGCACCCATGTCTCCTTCCAAAGGAAATTGGGTGTGAGGGGTCCTCTTGAGTCTGGCTGTGCGTTTTAAAAAAAAAACCCACACACACACATGCATGAGCTATGCTCCCTCCCAGTTTAGATGTCTTTGGGTCCTGCCGTGTACTTTCCAAAAGAAATCTGAGAGTTGCAGAGCCTCCTGCAAGTCCTGAAGATAAAGTGGTACAAAGATGCATCTTGGCACAAGTGGTTAGGTCTCTGTCAGAGCATGCAAACTATGCCTTATCCTTTCAGGTGTCAAATTGTACCGTGCAAGAGGAAACACCAATGTCAAAGTGCTTGTCCAGTTTGGACAGAAAAATATTGTTTGAGTATGCAGTGTGAATTGTTTCTTGAGCTCTGGCCTTTGCTGAGCGAGTGCAAATGTCTTTGGAAACTGGATTTGGAAACACCACTGGTGCCTATAGTCACCCGGAGAATTCTGAATATTTTGTCAGTGCAGTCACTTCTGCGGCAGAAAGCTCAGAGGGGAGCTGGTGTTACAATTTAGGTACGCCAGCACTCTCTACTGCTTGCACTGAAGAAAGCTGCTTCTGGTTGACTATAGCAGGCCTGATATGTGATCTGTGGGGCAGCCAGCTGGGGGCATCTCTCTCTTTCTTCTTCACCCATTAGTTCTTACTCTTCCAAGGATCCATAAGCTGTTTGTCTGTGGGTTCAGGAGGGATCAGGTTGTGCTTATCCTTCCTACCGGATAAATGCAGGTGAAACCCTAGGTACAGTATTTAGCCTGTCTGGAATATCAGCCTCAAGAGCCATGGCAGAGGTTGAAAACAGGTAGAGTGCTTTGCTTTGCTTTTTTTTTTTTTCTTCCTCTCCTCTAAAACTCTTAGAAAGAAAGGAAAAAAATGAACCCTTGTCATTGTTTATTTTTTGGCACTTTTTTCAGTCTGAGTCGGGCCAGTGCTTCCTTGTTGATCCATATGAAGATTGTTGAGCCATATAAAGACCTTGCTGTCATATTCCTGTCATATATTCTGTCATGTGTTCCTGCCCGACTAGTAAAATGTCATGCACAACAGAGCCTTTCCTACACATAATAGCCTTGGGCAAATGCACTCTACTAGTGCCTGACAGCCCATGGGATCTAATCTCTGCTCTCTCACTGACTGTTCTTAACCTTTCTGTGCACTTCAGGCTTTTTCAGACTTAATCCTTTCTCATATAATCATAGCAACTAGGAATTTGGGGAAGGGAGCACCAGCCAGGGCTGGGCCTGGAAGCAGGACCTAAGTGTCTGCTACAGTAAACCTACATTTCACTCACTTTTCCGCATTGTTTTCGGCAAGTAGTGTGTCTGACGACTAAACCGCAGAGAAAGGCTTAATGTGTTGTTGCTTTTTTGCCCATAGGAATAACCCTTTAGTTTAACTCGCTATGGTGTATGCTTCTAGATTTTGGAAGTCCCTCTATCAGTGATATCTGAGAGTGACAATGGTTGCTGACCTGGATATCATCCTTCCATGACGGACTGCACACTGAGGTCCAAAGAGGAGCTAGCAGAGAGGTACCTGAGACTCGGCAGTAATGCTTTAGTTCCCAAATCATCATGGATATCTGCAGCCTGCCGGTGTCTGTTGATATGCCTGGAGAGCAGCATGCCTTCCCTTAGCTGTAGCAGGAGAGGCATGTTCTGTGGACATGGTCATTTGGTATTGCCTGTGAGATGGTCCACGTGGAGGCAGATTTGCCAAAGCTTCTTTGAGGTCCTGGAATAATTACTATTATGGAGATCATATTAGAGTGAAGCAGGTGCTGAGAGGTGACATTTGAGGCTGGGTGGAGTTGAGGTGCCTGATTAATTGCTACAGCTAATTAAATCTACCTCTAAAAGTGAAGAGAGGTGGAGATGCTGGCTGAGGCAGCATGGGAGTGTAGTGAGTGAAGTAGAGGAAACTGTGCTCAGGTAAATACCAAAAAGTTAGAACTTGGCTGGTATCAGTGTATCCTTCTGGAGGTGAGTATCTCTCCAAAATCCAGTGGTTATTGGGCTAGATGCCTCAGGGCATGGTATTAAGCTTCAGATCTTTTTGTCCATGTGAATCCAATGCAGTTTAGTAATGACTGTAAGAAAGCATGTCAATGGGTGCCTGTGGGCTGCTCTCTGTGGGAGCCTCTGTTGTGGCACTCACCTTAGAGACCCACCACCATGAGCTGTGGGTCTCAGCAGAAAGCTGTGAGCTGCAGACACTGAACTTCCTCTCATCTCCTGGGAGAAATTCAGCCCTTCAGGTCAGGGTTGGGCTGAGATGACAGGCCAGTGTACATACCCATAGATAAAGTGATCACATTTTCAGCAGCTCTGCCAAAATGATTCCTTTCACCCTGTGATAATTCTCTAAAGTATTTTTAAAGCTAGACTTTAGAGAGATGCAAATTAGATGATTTGCATGTCTACAACTAATGACCTTTTCACTGAAGTCATACTTGGAGTAGCACAGATACTATCAGCTCTGCCTGTGAGCTCTGAATGCAGATGCTCCAGCAGGAGTCCAGATGTCCTGCCCTGGTCTCCCTGGGGTAAGGAAGAGTCACCCTGTGATTAAAGTGTGGGACTGGGACTCAGGAGATCAGCCTTTTAGTCCTGGCTCTGCCCTAGATTGCCTCTGTGGCCTCAGGCTGACCACTCAGAGGAGTGACTTGCTGGTGTGATTGCTCCCAAACCTATTTCAGTCCAGATGAGCTGTATTAGCTGAAACCTCTCACTTAAGCAGTGTTAGATGATGGACCTCCTGCTAACTGAACCTGACCAGGGCGCTCATGCAAGCAGCTCAGCTGAAGGGTAGGGTGGGAAATGGTTGGAGTCAAGAGGATGTAGTTTTGGGGTCATGTTTGCAATGGGGGGGGGGGGGGTGCTGCTTCCTCTCTCTCCTCAATAAACAAATGCATCTCTGAAGCTGTTAGTTACTCCAGTGAACTACACCTGGGATTAATCTATGCTGTTGAATCCACTAATGTTTGTGCAAGGCGAGCAGGAGTGCTGAGGCTGTCCCTAGTAGCTGAGAATGAAGGATCGCTACACAATGTGGTGTATTCCAAGGGCAAAGAAAGAGAAATACTTTGTATTGTTCCTTGTAGCTACTTTTCCAGTACCAAGAAGTTTGCCCCAATTTCTCAGTAAACTTGAAATCCCACGGAGGTGTTTGTGATAGCAGCTTTGACTGTGCAGCACCTCTGACCTCTACAGACCAAAGTACTGGAACAGATTCAGCTCAGGATGGCTCCGCTAGTTGAGGCGAGAGGTCAGACAGCCTGGGGACAGAGGGAGAAAAAAAACCTTCACTGGGACAACTGGCGTCTGGGCTGATACGCTTTCTTTAGTCTTGGAAAAAGTTCAGCAAGCTTAGCTTCTCTTGAGACAAACACTCCTTAGAAAAATAAGTTCAACCACGGGAAAGTGCCCAGACATCACATTTTCAAAACAGAATGTTTCCATTTGCTTTCATGCATTCACAACGTTTTAGTCAGTCTGTCTGAAACTGTAACTGTGCTGTTACAGCAGGAGACTCGGGACTCTCTATCTTGCTGTATAATCCCTATGTTTGCTCTAGGTATATCTTAGGAAACAGCCAGAGGCTGGGTCCTTTTCATGACTTGCTTGCTGGTCTAAGTGACAGCTGTGATAAATGAGGATGTAACAGACATCAGAAAAGGGCGGAGCAGGATATTACTGCTTGTGGCTCATGGTTTCTGAGTTTAGATGCACCTTTATTTTATTGGCTTCTCTGTTTATACCAACGCAGGAGGCCAGATTCTCATGCCGTGTGAACGACCAGCTCCATGCAGGGCCTGCCCTTTGATGTCTGTAGGCACAGGGATTTCTCAGGAGCAGTTTGAATGAGGTGAGGGGCTGATGTGTGCTGACTGGAGTTTGGAAAGCTGCTCCAAGCATGAGGGAAGGTGTGGGAGACGGTGCAGAAATACCTCTGTGATGAGGGAATGAAGGGGAATGTGAGGTCAGTGCTGCAGGACTTGCTGGGGGGTGGATCAGGTCACATGCAAGACCGTGGGCAAATCCATTAACTGCTCTGTGCTTAAGCTTAACTGTTGTAAAGCAGGGCCGATAATGCAGTATACTTGGCTCCTGTGGTAACTCACAGTTGATAACAAAGATGTCCAGAGTAAACACAGCTAAGCCTGGATCTGGGTATGCATTTGGGTTTGTGCTGCACTTTCCTTTTGATGCCTTTAGAAATCCTGTTGAAGGCAAGGAACTATAAGAAACTGGGCTTTCTGTCAGCATCCAGAAACTGAAATCCCAGCAGAAGACCAGTTATTGTATTATTCTAGTTCATTAAGTACCTCCTTGAGGGGTTAAAGTAGCCTGTGAAAATGTTATCACAAGCAGTGGAGTGTCTTACAGCCTTTTGGGAGAAAGAGAGATATGATATCTGTACACTCTGAGATCCACTAATAGCAGTAGCCATGTACGTGCCCCCCCTTCCCGGTTCTCCTCTCATCATAGTATCTAGGTACTTCAGATATGGCAGATAAGTCTATTTGCTCCACACAGGGAGCATTTTCTAAGTAATGCAAGTTTAGTACTGGCTGGGGAGAGCCCCACATACAGTAGCTTGTACATCTTCAGCCCTAGACCTACATAGGTTGTAGGCAGATAAGTGAAAAATTTGCACACTGATCAAACAGGAGGAGGTATGTTCTACAGCCCATATGGCTGCAGAGAGGAAAAAACCCAACCAAACAAAAAAACCCCAAACCCTAACTGTTCAAACAGTTGCATCTGTAAAGAAAACCATTTTTGTGCTTGGTGCTTTATTGCTGGTGGGAGGTGTATTAGTTAGTGCACACAGGGCTGTATGCTGTCCCTTCTTGATGGTTCCTGTCCTGAACTGAGCGCTGGGTCAAGCTACCATTTTGCTTTGAGGTCCGAGCAGTAAGTATATGCAATTTGTTTTCAGGACAATGGAAAGTTGAAATGCGAGTTCAGGAGTTTGCAGGATAATAGATCCTGTCCTATCAGGTTCATACCAGAGGGTATAAAATATGTGAGATAATTTGCAAGCTGTTGGGATTAGATAACATACCTTAATTAAGATACAGTTTTGCTGAAAAACATGCATTAAGGCAGGAGTAATGCCATTACTGAATACCACACTGAAACCATGTAGCAACATGTAGACATCTTTTGCAGAACAATAGATGAATAAACAGACATCAAAATGGATAAATCTTTTCACATACTGCTAGAGATGATCACATAATTTATGGCAAAATCTATCTGTTTTTTTTCCATTTCTAAATCATTCATAATCCAGTCCTCTTATCTATTTGTAACTTATGTTTGCCAAATTGCTTCTGAACAATTTTCAGCCTATGAGTTGCTCATGAGGCCTCTGCTCTGTAACTAGCTGGTATTTGTTCATGATGTGCTTGACTGGCTGCTGAAGTCAGACTGCGCTCTTTCTTTCTGAGTGAATGGCTTAAACTTTTTAAGCAGAGAGGAATAATGGAGCAATGCACACTTAAACTGCGTCATTTGATAATTTATATTAAAGTCATGAAATCTTTGTGTTTGGGAATGCTTTCATAGGCAATGATCCAGGCAATCCAAAAAGGAATAGTATGACTGGACTGGTAGCAGCAGACAGAATTCATTGATTTTTTTTTTTTTTCCCCTTCCTCCCCTCCCCAGTTCTTTGTATTAACTTTTATGAGAGGAAAAGAAAGTGTTTCAGCTTCTGGTTCTTGTTCTTAGCAGGGTGCAAGATGTCAGAGTTTGCTGGTTGACTTTCCTACTGGGTTCCTGCCCGAATTTCGGTTGCTTGCTGTCTTTCTGACTGTTGACACTGTTGAAGTAGCAGTGAGCAGCTCCTATTAGGCTGCAGGGTCAGGCCCCTCTTTGCAGATTTGCCTTGGGAAGAGTTGAGTTGACCTGAGACAGAACGGACTAAGCAAAGTGGACAATTGGGACTCTCATGCTTGAGCTCAGTCCCTGGCCTCCTTTAACATCATAGGTATAACCTTTGTGACTTATCTTTGTTTTACAGCTGAGGAATTGATTCTTTCCTATCTTGGAGAAGTATCATGAGGGAAAAACCATCATTGTTTGGGACTTGGTTCAATAACAGACAAAACAGGCAAAAGAAAAAGCAGAAAACAGTTTGTATAGACTAAGAATAGCCTTTAGGATCCCTGTGTTACAGTGTTCCCCAAAGTAGAAATTGGGTGTGGATTAATGGAAAGTGTAGCTTATGGGGTAGTGAAAACCCTGTGATGGCTCAAGGATAGTGGATATATAGGGTCTTTTAGCCTGGGTTGTCATGAGTAGCAGACTGACGTGTGTGAAGAATATGCGTATTTATATCTGTGGTTTTACCAGAGGGGGTTGTCAGATTGTAGTTGATAAGACTTGAAAATGTTTCTGCGTTTATGGCACTTCTGATTTGCTAAAAGGCACAACCAAGCAAATAACTGATGACTGATTTTGCCGCCTTGTGCAGAAATATATTTAAATGCCTGATTTCAGCAGACTGCTATTCTACCACTGCAAGCAAGATTAACATCAATATTGCAGACTTCTTGGGGTGGGAAGAAACCGTCTTGGGGAGAAAAGAGGAGACAGAAAAATGATTATTTAAATATACCTTCATGGGACATAACTGTATCTGCATGTATTTTATCTTGGCTTTGTGTTGACTCACGTCCTTCCCTTTGTTTATCTTTGTTCTTAACAGGAACAAGGCGGTGATTCATGACCAATATGCAGGGTTACCTCACTTTGCATTTGTATGGTATTGTCTGTCCAAGTGGCTCAAAGCCCTTTACAAACTTTAAGGGCTATGTCTTCAGCTGGTATAGTAGTGCTATGCTGACACCATCTGAAAATCTGATCCTGTCTCAATTCCCTTTCTGTCTGTGCATTGTAACATGACATCTTGTAATATTACAGATGCAAGAGGAAAAAAAGACACTGAGTTTATGGATGACTTCTCTAATATCAGCTTTTAGTATTTTGGAAGCACCTGTTTTCCCGTTCCATAGGAATGCCGAGTTTCTATAACTTTACACTTGTCTGCACTGAAATGCACTGTGTTTGAAGGAATCCAGGTTAGCAACTGATGTGGATTATTTTGTACAACAGCCCTGTATTTACTGTTATTTCTTACCTGTCAGTCCTAGAGGTCTCGCACACATTTTGCAGCCATTTGTCTTGTGCATCCTAATTTTATATCAGTGAAAGTGTCAGTGTTGGACTTGCATTCAGATGCACAGAAATGTTCAGAACTCCCTCCTGTGACTGCTTTCTGTACCATAGCTAATTATACATTAGCTGGGCATGTGTGCTAACTGATATTTATGTGGTTACAATGTTTTTTAAAAATCAGTGTGCCACATTGGACCTAGCATTACAAAAAACATACTACTGTGCAAGTAGCTTTGTTAGTCTTGCCACCTCCTCAAAGAATGAAATATATTTATTTTTTTATTTTCAATCAAAATCATGTTGACTGGCACTAATTCAAATCCTAACCTGAAATTTTTTTATTAGTTGAACCTGCATCAGGTTTATTGTTTATTTTGTTTCTTTGTTTTCATCCAGGCCATATTAGTCAGAGTATTCTACAGTTTTGTGGCCTCCCTACTTGAATATTTGTCTTTTTGAATATTTATTTATACTTATTTTTGTGATCTTCTGAAATTGGACTGATGTTCTCAGCTTTAAAAATAATGAAAAAGGCCATTAGTAAAATGCATATTCTTTGGGTAGCTATCTTAAAAAATTTTAGTTAAAAGCTGTCTGGATCTCCTCATTAGCAAATGCTGTTTAATGTCTTTTAATAGTAGATACTCTTAATTACTAATAGAAAAAGTTACTTATCTTAAATACTAATGGAAAGTACTTCTGCGTAGTTTACATACATTAAGAACAAGATGAAAGCAGGAACATTATAGGCTGGTTGCTAAGGGGGGATGGTAAAATTGTTAGTAATGCTGTAGAAGCAGCAGCAATGTTGCTCCTGTGTTTAGGAAGAAGCCCTGGCACAGCGCTCTGGCTTTACGGCCTCCTAATCAGCTCCTCACAAAAACCCTCCAATTTTCATTCATACTTTGTCCCATCTAATTTTTCCCTCCCACTCATCACTTTCCTTCTGTTCTGAAGCAAAACTGTATTTATGCTGTATGGCTGTGAACTTCCCTCACCTATGCTGAATGAATTTGGGTCGAAACCCTTCCTCTCTTGGTCATTGTCGACGTACAGCCTGGTAACTAGCTCATTTTGAATCCTCAAAATAATAGTAAATACCAAATAGAGACTTTTCATATAGGGATTCATATAAAAATAACTGGTGTGTTTAAAAAGTATCTATAATTTTCAGAAACACTGCCTCATTACAAACTGTGGGGGCTTCCAGCAAATTGGAGGCATGTGTAATGCAGTCTTTATTTCTACACATTAAGCAAGTGTTCACGGATTAACTCATCCTGCTCCCTGATGCGATTTGGTGGTCTAAAACAAACATGCACTAATATTCCCCCATCTGGGCTTTTACATTTCCCTGAAGTCTTATATAATCCATGTAGTACAACAGGATGCTGTGTCATTTATTCCAAAGGTATCATCACCAGTGGAGACTTGCCAGGTGACTTCATCCTCCCACTCAGTTTTGCCTCTGTCTCACGGTTCTGTTTCGGGGAGTGAGCATACCAGCCTGTTGTCCTTGTGCACTTAGCTAAATTTTCTTTCTGTGATGCCTGCTGTCGAGTCCTTGAGGGTTGCTTGCCTTTTTAGGGAAGCTGAAAGGCCCCCTTTCATAGCTGCTTAATTCCTATCATGAAGATACCTGTTTTCTGTGGCTCTTCAAGCTTCCTTTTCTTTTCCTTCATAGAAAGGTTCTTTGGTATTTGATTTGCTAAATGTTGGATATTTCTAGCTGGGTAGAAATGTCTTCTGATTCTTTTTCCTCGTGGTCACAAATCTGTTTCTTCTATCTCCAGTTCTTACACCATCTGTCCTTCCCCCTGTAGCATGTGTGGCAGTAATTTTGGTATCTCATTGTCCAAGGAGTCTTTGTTTTCTCAGATGCTGTGCACTAGTGATGTCTGTGAGTTTTAAACTATGCATCTCCTTCCTTTTAATGGACCAGGAATGTGTTTGGACCACTTCGCAGACTGAAAAATCGGAGTATATCCAAGGCCCTTCCAGAAACTCTTCTCTGCTCACAATGTGAAACAGCTAGTCTCCTCTCCAGGCTGTCTCAAAAATATGGTGGTTAACTGAAGCCCCTTCCCCAAAAACTCTAACCAGCTTCACTTTCAAAGATTTGGTGATGTCATTTTGCAGAAGTGCTGGCTGAAGCACAAGTTCGTTTCCCTCAGCACCACTTCTTAATGCATTTTTGTTCATCAATGCATACAACTAATGTGAAGAGGCAATTCAGTCTCAGCAATCATTGCACTGAGGGTGAAATACTGATAGGTACTTTATTTAATAAAATAATAATGTTGTGCAGCTGTACACTGTTTCTCCCACAAGGATCCCTAGGTACCTGAAAGAGTATTAAATAATTAAGCCCGACAATACCACTGTATTTCATTAGTTCCATTTCACAGGTGGATTAACAGAGGTTAAGTGACTTGACCAAGGTCAGAGTAAGACCTTGTTCCCCTGAGGAAGCCTGTTTAGGCAATAGTTTGTATGTGGGTGGATCAGCTGGTCCCAAATTGGATCTCTGCGACAATCTGGGGTCTGTGCACAGCAGCAGAGCCTGAGCCCCTGGCAAAGCAGGGAGAGAGCTAGGGAATCCTGGCTCTGTTTTCTTAATTTGTTTCCAAATGTCCAGGTCTAGGATAATCCATACTAAATGCGGTGACAAGACTGAAGGGTTTGATTTGCTGAAGCCATAGAAATATATAACCTGGTGCCCAAGAGACCTGTAAGCATTTGTTTCACATCCACTGATATCTCCTGTCCAGCCAGCTCAGCAAGTCATATTTTTGTAAAGTTATTTCGCACCATCCGTATTGAAAATGGTAACCTGGCCAATTACAATGGATTTTAAGTTTATTCTGTGAGAGAGTTTTAAAAGGAAAGAATCCAGAAATGAGCCAGGGGGAGGAAATTATTACATTTTTCCCAAGGAAAGTCAGGGTTTGATCCTGTGGGCAGCTGAAACGCCACTGAATTAGCTGGATGCTGAGTGTTCAGCACCTTTTCAGAGATACTCGGGACTTTGCAGAGTCAAAGCACTGAGCTATAAGGTTAAGCATGAACGTTAATGAAATGTTATCTTTCTACCAGATGGAACTAAGTGACAAGTACTCTGGCTGTCAAGCGCAGAAAATTGTGAATCTGTCGCACATCCCCTGACAACAGCTAGGCAATCTTCTTAAAACTGACTTATGCAATAGGAATTGCATTGCAGTGAGGTTTCTCATTCACATGGTCAGAAAGCTGACCTGCAGGAGGAACTTCTCATTTTCATCACTGCTGTCTTTTGGTTTTGTTTGTTTTTGTTTTATTTTGGTAGTATGTGTTTAGTTTTCTGGTCAGCTGCCACCTCACAAATCCTCCACTTAGGAGGATGGCTTTTCAATGCTAAACAAGCTATGGCTCAGCTTGCATAAAAATTACATGTATACTTGAAATCTTTACAACTGATGATCAAGATAAGAACAGATACTCCATTCTGATCAGCCTTCGGCTGAAAGGTGTAACCACTGCAAGCCTTTTGCTGTCAATGAAACATCTTCTCTGTCTACTAGGATACAACAAAAACATTATGTTGCCATATCAGAGCAGAGTGATAGAACTTTCCTGGAGCCTTAAGGGATTGCCACATATTGTACGGACTTAACTAACTGCTGATAAATGAATAACACTTTATTTTTATGCATGCATGCAATGCATGAATGATCTTCTAGCATTATTGTTTCATCCACAATTGAAATAACATCTTTCAGAAGTGGAATGTGGAGCACAAAGGGAATGCATAGGAGAATGCTAATGTATTTGAGGTGGAAATTAAGATGAAACGTGGAGTTGTGAATATAAAAAGCTTACAAAATGATCTCGGGATCTGACTGCATCTCTTTGGTCTAACCTTGTAGCTGCAAGCTGATAGCAAATAAAATGAGATAGTTCAGAGGAAACTGAAGTTCCTCTGGAAGTTTGGCTTCTTGTGGTTGTCAGTTACCTTTGTCTATAAATTGACCTGCTGCTCCAGTTCTCACCTGCTTTTGGAAAATGCACTTGTCTCTCTTCCTTCAAAGGACTCATTTTAGCATGAAGTTTAGTTGAATGGTTGGAATGGGTTTTTTTGTATAAAATATTCATTATGAACAAGCTGAACTTGTGAATATGCATGTTTCCCCTTTAATCTGTTTTTTTGAGAACCATACTCTTTCACAAAAAGACAAAAATGGGTCTGCCCAAACTGACCAACAAGATTTAAGTGTCAGGTGCCTAACAATCTGTGCGCAAGCTGCCTGCAGGCATGACTATTTTTCACATAACGTTTGCTGAGTGACTTTGAAGAAAACCACAAACGTGGCTGTGGACAACTCACTAAAGACCGAAGCTCACTCGGTAGGTTATTTATGTCATTCTAACAACAAAATAGTCCCTAAGTAATGGACACTACATGGTTAAGATATGGGAATCTTGAGAAAGAGGACTGAAGTTTGAGGATATAACAAAAATCCTACTGTACCTGGGAAGCACATTTATTAGCTTCCTTTCCTCGAGGCAGAAGGGGAAAAAAGTGATCATCAGGCTAATGCTTTTAGAGGGTAGCAGAGGTCAGCTACATGCTCAGGATGTGAATGTTTCTTCATCAGTTAGCTGGGAGTTTCTCAGAGATTGCAGCTGCGTGTGCTGGTGACAGCCCATGGGATTTGCCTGCTGCCACCCCAGGTGCCCATAAGGCAGTCTGGAAATGCTGTATGGTGGTCCCCCCGCCCTGCGCTCTCATCCTCTCGACAGCGTTACTTGCTATGTCTCCTCTTTGAGTGGCTAACCCTCTGCTCCATTGGTAGATCTCATCAGAATATTAAGGTGTGTGGGAACTGGCTGTAGGGAAGGAAAAAACCCCAAATTTATCTTCTCACCTAATGACTCCAGGAGCCATGGAGAATCCCAGAGTCTGTATACTTGTTTTATGCACAATGGGATGTTTGGTTTGGAGCTGCCCATAGCCAAGTCTTTTATTCTCTAGCAGGGGGTCTTTCCTCACAAAAGGTGTGCGCTTTGTGTTTCTTATTTTCTCCACAGCAGCTCCTTGGACTGCATCTTTCCTGTCTGATGCTCAGCTCTGTGATCTTGACTGAATTCAATGAAAGCAGAGATTCTTGCCTTTGTAGCTGAAAAGATTAAAAGTGGCAGATGCAGGAGTGGAAAGGTTGGGAAGGATTAAGCTCCTCAAAAATGCCTTGCACAATCAAGTGTAAGGTAATATACATATATCTCTATCATGCTACCTAGGAATGAGGGAAAAAATATTTGGAAACTTGTCCCAAGCTCAGCTTGCGACACGGTTTATCCATCTTGTTCTACGTAGTGATTATAGCAATGATGGATTTGCAGTGAATCAGTTAAGACGGGGCAAGTATCTTGGTGCTTTTTAGTAGGTCAGATTTTTGTCTGAGGTGGCCAACTCTTGGAGATGTAGGCTTTCAAGTTAGTACAGTATTTTGAGATTCCTGGCTGATAGATACATGGCAACAGTGCTTGGGAGAAGAGTGGGAGTGAGGATTGTAATCCTCTTCTGAAAAGGATCTCCTTGTTACTTAGTTTCTCTCCACTAACTTGTATTTCATTGTATGATGAATAATGCTTCTCTAGCCTCTGGCCTACTGGAAAAGGCTTCTCATTTCTTTAGGTAGCCTCAACAGAGGCACTGAATATGGGTGGAATACTCTGGTTATGCTATTATTCATAGTAATAAAAGCCATGGTTGAGGATGTGTGCATTTACATTAATGAAGAGGGTTGCATTACAAGTAGTGGCAGCTTCTGCATTGGTCATTACTCACCACACTCCCAGTTCAGCAGGTTTTAATTGGTGAGATTTTAGCTTTCTCACAGGCAACTTCCAAACCATCTCATTAATTTCAGTAGGTGTTTATGCTGTCAGGAGATACCGAACTTTCAAGGAGGTTCTTCCCTGAACAAAACAGTCTTCCAAATGTATAGCTTGCAGCTTAGGTAAGCATGGGGTAAGAGATAAATGCTCTGAAGTGATAGGACCAGAGATGTGTGAGAACAAAGTTTTGTTTTCCTTTTCCGCAGCAAATGGGTAATTAAAAAAAGACAATTAAATCGACTGATAAAGTCTGAGACCGTGGGCAGCATGGGCTAAGTCAATTACGTGGGAGATCAAAAAGTTTCTTTGACTTCTGAATGCTGGGCAGCCCTCTCCCTTTTCCAGAAGGCTCCAAAAGCATTCTGTGAAGACCTTTACAGCTAGGGAAAAGGAATTGCCGGAGCAGGTCTCCGATGGCTTGTTTGCCAGACGCGGGGTGTGCCTCTCATTCCCACTGTGCCCATAGACTCTTGCCTTAAATTCCTGTGCCATGCTTGGGATGAAGGGGGTGTCAGAGCTGGGGGAGGCAGGGATGCGCCAAAAAGCAGTGCATGTGTGTGAAGTTCACATTCAAGGGATAGAAAATTCAAGTTAAATAGGAAGGGATAACAGGAGACACCTAGAGTGTGCTACAACAAGGGAAGATTAGAGGAAAGGAAGAGTCTTGTTTCCAAAGTTTGTCTGCTCTGTTCTCTAGATCATGATGAGCAGCATCGCATTCATGAAGCTATCCAAAAGCAGAAGCTGACAAGGCACTGCTAAAGCTTCATGTTACCCAGTTTTGAGATGGCTCCTGTCGCTCAGTGTTGAAACGCAGCCAGCGTTGGAGTAGGTCGTGCAGTTGCAACACACATCATTTTTGAGCAGAGTATTGACTACGTGCTAGAGAAATCCAGGCAGAATGGAAGTTGGCTTGGGCATCGGTGCTTGTATCTCTGGGCTTATGAAAAGTGCAATATTTGATTATTGCAAACAGCTTCAACACAGTGATCTTCAAAAACGTGTTACAGGAGCATTGCTTTGCTGCTGGCTGTGGGGAAAGACAACTGCACTTCTAGAAGCACCCATCCTGTTCCTCCTCTCCCACTTGCATATTGACCCAGCTTAACTCTCTCTGGCAGGGTCAGGAAGCACAGAAGTTCAGAAAGGCTACCTGCCAACTTTCATTTTTCATAGTTTAGTCATTCATGGCTTTCTGTAGAAGAAACGCCCTGTTTGGTTAGGAGGTAAACTTATTTTGGCAGGGAGGTAAATTTGCAATTCTCACTGTCACATTATGGCTAAAAAGAAAGAGAAACCTTTTTTGCATTCCAAGAATTAAACTCGTTAATGTATGTAGCATTACATTTTAGCAAAGTAATCACAGCTGAGCATCCAAAATGTCTTGAATGCTTGAAAAAAATTACTGAAAGTAGAAACTGAAAGGGTTTTGTGGAGTCTAATAGAATTATTAGCCATTTCTCTTTTAAGGTTAGCAATTCAAAATGTTGAGAACATTTGTTTATAGTTAATAGATGCATACATGCATATATGTGAGTGTGCACGTGAATATAAGAAAAATCTCATGACAAATTTTCAGTTTTCTGTATTTCAGCCCATACTACTGTCTCAATTTGAGCATTTGTAATACCCATTCTGAAACTTAGGCTTTTGAAGGACACTATAATTTGTCTAGTGTGTTTGGGGGTGTCTTTTTTTAAGAGCCAGAATGCACAGCTCCTGGTTCCTGCACTGTTTTTTGGAATCACTTTGTGACTTTGCAAGTTCTTAAATTGAGAAGAAGTCTTCATTTTTGAGCCTTTGGGAGCAAGGCATTGTATGTTGTATGGGTACTTTTAGCTTTAAACAGAAACAGCTTATGATAGGCAGCACACACAAACTGGCAAGGGGGGAGTTTTGGGAGGGCTGATTTCCAAGTAGGCTTTTAGATTTCAGATTCCTGGGGGAATATTCTTATTGATACTTGGTGGTTTTGGTTTACAAACAGACCTGAGAATATTTTTTTAAAAGGAAAAAAGAGAAAGCTGTTGAGCAGGGATATGTAAGAACTCCTTAGCTTACTCTGTGTGTGCGTATTGTACACATATATGTGTGTGTGTGTGTGTGTGTATGCACATGAATTATTTATCAGGGAAGCTGAAATGGTTGCTTCATTTTTGTTTAGTGTAATTAATCTACTGATATTAATATATAAGCAAACATGTTGCTTTGGGGGTTGACTCTTCTGATTCTCAGCCTCAGCCTGAAGATACTGTCTCTTTCTTTCCTCCTTTTTTCTTGTTAGTAGTTTAGATAGGCATGAAAAATCTTTTGAGCTTAAATAAGAGCTCTTGTTGTTGTTGTTGCTCTTGTATAGTTCAAAAGCAGTTAATTTTTAAGAACTCAAACTTGGCATGCGGCCACTCTCGGCTGGCAACTACACCGTTGCTATTTTTGCTGTGTGTGATTTTTTTTTTTTTTTTTTTTTTTTTTTTTTTGTGTGTGTGTGTTCATCTGGAAGCTGCTGTGAAACAACTTTAATTCTCCTGCCCCTTGACTCTTCCTATCGCTCTCCAAGTGCTCTGGTGCTTCCCCCCAGTTAACGAACCAGTTGTAATCTGAAGGAGCAGATCAGTTATTGATGGTCTCTGAGTCCCCTGGCCGTAGTGGTATCTGTGGTGGCTGGTGGTCACGTGGCAACTGGTGGGTTGATGCACTGAGCTTGCCTCCGACCTGCCCCAAGCAGGACCTTCCCATGGATAGCAGTCTTCCAGGCCCTGTAAAGCTAGTCCACACTGGAGCAGTGCCCCTTCGGTGTAAAGGTGCTCTGTCCCTTCACCATTCTCCTGTGGTGCCCATCAAAAAGGGCAGCTGCATCATTGCAACCACATAGTTTTATCTGGCATTGAATTTTCAACTTGGGAGAAGATTCTCATAGCTTCAGGTGTGTGAAAGTAGGTGCTGGAGTATTTGCGAGCAGCAGGTGAGAGTTGTTCAGGGGGAAGGTTAGATGAGATGGTAATTGGGAGAGAGACTTCAGGCTAGTTAATCCACAGAAACGTCCTTGTGTCTATTATCCTCTTCCCCCTTCCCCCCCCCCCCCCCCCCCTTTCTGGAGCAGTTTAGGGAAGGAAGACAAATACCATACCCCATTTGAAAGCAAAGGGGAAGAATGGGCTATCTGCAGACAGAGGATAAATGCAATAGAATTTGGCTTGGACTTTATGGTCACATGATTATTTTTTCAAAAATGTCCTTTTCTAAGCAAAGATCTGCTTTCATTTGATCTAGAGAAATGCTTTATTTAAACTTTTTGTTCTAAATTTTCTAAATTAGATTTCCACAGAAAATGCAAAAAGCTTGCAAATCTGAAGTCTTTTCACCTATGTCTATCCCAATTTGCCAGTAACAAACAACAGAGGAAATCTGTCTAGAAAAGAATGTGGAGAGAAACAAAACATAACGCTTACTGTGTTTTGCTTTACAAAAGGAATGAAAACTCTCTCCCTGAAATGCTTTAACTGACATACCCCTCCCCTTCAACTTCATTGGAATTAATTATATAAAATATTATAACAGTATTTTGAAAATATGGTGTTATAAGGCACTGCATCACAAATGTATTGTTTCATGAAACCAAACTATTTAGCTATTGATTCACTGCTGCCTGGGAACTGCTGCTACTTCCCTTTCCAGAACTCGGAGTCTTATCTGTACGTTGTCCACCCACGTTTCCTGGCATGCTTGGTAATGCTTTACGGGCAAAGGTGGCTGGAAAGCAGGAGTCCCTTTGAGGAGGAAATATTATGTAGGTGTGAGAGAGAGAGAGAGTATCCAGGAAGGACAGAAAAGTAACCATCAAGCAACATGACAATGCACACTTAACAAAAAACCAACCAACCAAACAAAACCACTAGGTCTTTCTTGGAGTAGAGGAGTTGGATGCTACTCTTATTTTTGAACCTTTGGAAATGTAAAAGCCCTAGGCAGGCGAGAGGAGTATGGAAATACAGGCATTTTCATGTTACATATGTTACACATTTCTCACAAACACAGAAGGGTGAGTTTGTGCTGAACTGGTAGGAGAGTGAATTAAGCAGACAGCACTGGCAGTGTAGCCATAACTTGCTGAGAGTGACAAAACTGAAATTGCCAACTGAAAATTAAACACACCAAGGTTTTTGATATGGTTTTGTTTAAGATAACGAGTGAGACATCTCCAGAAACTGATGTGAATTGTCTAGATTCCCAGACAGTTTTTGCACCCGTTGAAGTTTGGGAGTGTGTCTGTCTGCACGTGATCTTTGCTACGAGTGTCTGTCACAAAGTGATCGTCAGAAGATGTCTTTGCTCTCCCAGCTCCATGTGCACTAGGGTCTTTGCTGATGTCATTAATTAAGAGTACATTTCAGTTTAAACAGGAGGACACAAAAAGGGTGAAATTTAGTCTTGCCACATTTAAAGCCTGAGGACTGACTGCAAGGTCCTTAGTCCCTTCCATGCATCCAGGATGGAAGGTTATGAAAATTATGTGGGCTGCAGTATCGCTGAAGCTTGGTTGATACTTGTATCCTCTACTTGTCTTCTCATTGGACCATGTGCAGTGGTTCCCTTGCTTTCCTAGCTCCTGGCAGAGGTGGTGATGAACTGGTTGCAATTCAGTGCTGAGCAGGTGATAACAATGATGATTGTTCAGGAAGAATGGGTGGGACCTCTTGCCTGCTGCAGCTTGTATGGTATATGTCCTTCTATACTATTATATGACCTAGAGGCTTTCTCTCAGTCTGGAGGAAAAGAGTCAAGTCATCTAAAATCAGCTATGTAGTCAGCTACTTGCTTTTAGACAAGTGTGTATTTGTGTATCTTTAGATTTCTTTAAGTTTTTCTATGCACAAAAAACATGGGCACAAAGTAAAAATCAAGGGAGGCAAAGAAGTCAGCATCACATCCATGCATATATATATATATTTTTCAATAATTTGTGTCTACTTCTCATCTAGTAGTGGCAAATAAAACGTTAACCAAAAACTACTGGATGGAAGAAAAGTAATTTGTGAGAGTGAAGAACTTGGAGCTCAAAGTGGGGCATGATGGGGGATGGATGGGAACAAGCAAACAAGGAGATGCAGAGTATTTTTGTCTTGGGACTTGTCTGCTCTGCACTCAATATAATATAGTCTAAGTAAATCTGAATTTTCAGTCAGGATTGTTAAACTTGACAGTGTGGGCTGCACGTTCAACAGGACAGATTTATGAACGTCACTCATGCAGGAGGTTAGACCTGTGTGCTGTTAGCAAAAAAGGAGCTGGGTAATCTTGGTACAAATCCTTCTGCACCTGCTCAGTTGATGGTCATGATGTGATGAAAAAAACCAAAAAACCACAACACTCCTGATCTCCTAAGAACCTGTAGCTCTGCAGGAAAAATGCATAAACAACTACTGCTTTTTAATACATGCATTATCCTTGCATATGGCCTAGCTGACCATCCAGGACCCACCACTAACTGCAGATTATGTGCAATTTTGGTCTGTCTTACCAACCTTTACAGCACTAATGTGGGCTAGGTTTCTAATTTGCCTTATGGTGTTCTTCATTCAGTCTGCCTTAAGACCACATTGAAATATAAGACCATATTGAAGCTTCCAGTATGAACATTGAGACAGAGATATTTTAAAAGTGTTAGGCTGATGTCCTGAGTTTTAAGATCAGCAAAGCTTTTTTGTGTAATTGCACAAGGTTCTCAGTTCACTTGCTGATATTTATAGGCCTTCCATTTTTCCTCTGTGTATTGTGTTGTTGCAATTCTTTAAAACAAACAAACAATTATCAGTTTTCTGGTCTTGTCTTTTACAGTGAATCTCCTCCTTATGGATCAGAGAGATATGTTTTCTTTTCATTGTCTAAAAGAACAAGTTTTCCCTTTAATGCAGTATAGCTGATAGCTGATGTTATATACATTAAATCCTACAAAATTCCAATCAAGTTAGTAAGTATTTTTTCCCACATTGTACAGATGAAGAAACACAAAGTAGTTAAGCTACTTGCCAAACCACACAGTGAGTTAAAGACAGAGATATGATTGGACTTTGTGGTTCCCAATCCGTGTTCAGACTAGTACAGTGTATTGAACCTCTGGCTTCTTTTTGTGTGTAATATGATATCCAAAAACTTTCTTTGATTTCTTCTTGCGGAGTGAAAATGTCATTGACAGACCATTTGATTTTTCTCAGCCTCCAGGAGAATGTGAATTTTTTTTTTTTTGAACTGAATTTTTCATCAGAAAATTGTATGCTGACTTTTATACGTCACAAATGCCATATGGACTCCTAAATATGGAGAGAGAATAATTATGAGCCCCTTTGTACTGACTCACTTCTCTGATTTTTTAACTGCATGTTAAGGATTCGAAAGCTGATTGCTAACGTGATGTACTGCTTCTGTTGTTAGATAATCTTAGCTTTTTAACTGAATACAGCCGTGCAGTGCCTTATGATTAATTACATGTACAACAGGTGTTGATCTTGTTGGACTGAGATTATGAAGTTTTCTGCTATCCAGGTGGTCTGTTTTAATATAAAAAGACCAGTAGCATAATGAGCAAGAAATTGAACTAACGAGCAGGGGAAAAATACTTGAATGCATTAATCACCTTTAATAAGCTTAGCCAGCTCAGCACAGCTAATCAGCTGGGAAGTCCTTGCTTTGAAGAAGCATCAATTGTTGTGTACCCAGTAGGGTAAATAAAAGATAAGCCAAGAGCGGTGGGAAGGGTGTACATCTAAAAGCTTTCAAGATTTTCCAAATATAAGGCACCTGGTATGATGGTTTTTAAAATTATATTAGTCAAAATGGAGATGCAGTTACCTTTTGGTAATGGAGATATGTCATTCAGATATCTCCAGATGCACTAATGTGGCAGTAATCAACGAAAAGTGCTGGTTATTTGGAGTACAGCTCATTTTAATTTTCACATTTTTGAATGGAGTAATGGGCCTAATTCAAAGCCTTCTAATGACCTGTGTTCATCAACGCTGAGCTCAGAAATTTGAGGCTTAGATGCTACTCTTATTTAAAAAGATGTGCTGATTAGTTCCCCTCCCCCATAATATTTTCCATTTCAGAGGCATCAGTTCTTCATATTTCAGATTCTTTGACAATGAATGAAGTGTCTGTCTAATGCTTGGTTAACTGCCCTGTTAGCATAGCATGCTTAGTTTGTTTTTCTTTCCCCAGTATCATAAATGTCTTGTTCTTCTTTTAGTTCCTAGTTTTGCAACTCTTATCTGTACAGTAGCAATGACTGTACTTTTTGTGCTATTGTAATGCAGAAGCTATTGGACACTTGTGGTGTATGGAAATAAAAAGTGCCCAGACCCTCACATTATGGAATCCATGCATTTCAGAGCTTCAGCAGTATGTTTCTGTTACTGATATTAGGATAAACTGTTTCTGATTCTGGGATTTGGAGATTCAGACTGTGCATATTCCAGTGATAATGCAATCTCTTTCATGCATATTCTGTCAGCAGCTTCTCCAGGGTGGAGAGGAAGGGCATGCAACTTTCTACCTATGGTAGTCAGGATATGATTTCATCAGGTTATTGATGTGATGATTTTTTTTAACTGCTTGTGTGCTTTCTGTTTTTTTTTTTTTTTTTTTTTTTTTTTTTTTTTTCCTTCCCTCACTCTGAGAGTTTTCTTTGGCAGTTGAGATGCATAGTGAGCTTGGAGGGTTTTTCCCTCTATTCTTTTCCTCTCGAGTTATTGGTGAGGAAATCAGCCTCAACTCTTTTTCTTTTTTTTCCTATTGAAAAATATATTTTCCCTGCTTTCCCATAACTGTCAAACATCTGAATGAATCTTCCACAGACTTACCAGGCCTATTTACCTTTGGGATGAAAATGAGCAAGCAAAGTTTCAACACTAAGACACTTCAGAATATGTAAGAAAGCAGGAGTGAAAGGGAAGTCTGATTGTACTTTATAGCTATCGTCTGATCTAGAAGTCCTGGGGACAGTATAAAGACATCACTGGCTATCTTAGAAAGAAATAATATAGATTGTTTTTAGATATACTACGATTTGTGCGGTCTGATGCTTTGAGTGTGAGTAAGGTGTTGTCTAAAACATGATTGCAGCTGTGTAGAGGGGTTTGATTGCAGTGAGCAGCTTATGGCCCTACCTTGTAACTTGGTTTAACTTTACCTGTGTGGGGGGGAATCTAACCATTTCTGTAATTGCATGCAGGTGAAAGCACTAGTGTTATGTTTTCTTCTCACCACTTTCACAGAGTTACTAATAACACTGGTTATATCGAAATTTGGACATGTCTGTACAAGCAAATCAATCCAGATGAGGCAGGACATCGATGTTGTAGCTGAGTGCCTGGGCATAACCCTGGTGTAACTAGTGTGATCTGATGCTGTTGTAATTTACAGAGTAGGTAGGACCTAAAATACTGGCAGCCTGTGGGCATGTTCAGCAGCCACGTTTTACATAAAGCTCCTGAGGTTTTCACAGCTGCCTGGCACATGGGTTGACAGGACCCATGACAAACTGACTGAGGAGAAAGTGATCTCATCACTGTAGTATTTTCATGTTGATAATGTTGCGATCCGACTAAGGCTGTCACATGTTCCTCCACACGTTCAGATGAACGTGCTCAGATTTGGCATGCCAGGATGTTGTGCAGCCAAGATGCTGGAGGTCTAGGAAAACCTCTAGAAGTTGGATACCTGCTGTGATGACCATGGTGTCATTCCTTTAAAATGAAGTCCTTGAGACTATACCCTTACCCATTTAATAGCATCCACAGTGCACGAGGCACTGGAAGCCTGGATATAGCAGCTGGAGCTCTCAACCTAAGGACTTCACTTCATGTGATGGAGAAGAAGCTGAGAGTGTAAGATTTGAGTGGGTGGTGCTGTACCTGCTTTAATGCATTTGTGCCAACAATGCTGCGAGAATGACCTGGATGTGGTGACCACAGATATTGCCTGTACTTAGAATTGAATCGTGTCCAAGATGCTGATAAATGGTAAGTCTGAAAACTGCTGGTTCTTATTTTGGGATATCACCACCGAGAGTCCTTGATTCATAATTGTGATCCTTGAGGCTGGAGTACAGCAGTTCATTTTTCCGCTTTGGGAGATAGGTAGAACAGCTGCCTTCCTATTGCTGCTGCTGCTGTCCCAAAGGCTGCCTGGGAGATGTCGTGGTTTAAGGGAGACAAAACAGGCACAGAAGAAGATAGGAGTGTGCTCTCTGTTTCTCAGAAAGTGAGCAAGTGTCTGACCCCTGCACCTTTATAACTTATGACCTTATAAGCCAAATAGTTGTACATTTTCTCTGGAACTGGAACTGTTTCTACACACCATCAACAATTTGGGCTGCTTTCAGAAATACATGCATCCCACAGACTTGTTATTGTTAAGAACCCCTGGATCAGATGTTCCCAGTTCCCTGAAATGGGAAAAGTTATTTCTTGTGTCATCTCACATGGATATGTCGGTCATGTCAGTTGACCCTTGTGTTGAATTGGGTCCCCCTACCAAACTGCAGCAGCATTTTATAGTCCTGGGTTTGCTTATACACTGTACAGATATCCTTCAGAAAAGTGCTAACAAACAGCAATAGATTTCTGAAATCTCAGGCCTAAATTGAAAGCCCAATTTCTATGAAGCATTTTCGCTCTGAGAGTTGACTGCAGTTAGGCTAAGGAAGGACAGATTATCCACCCAACAGCTTTGCAGAAGGCATCAGATGCTGCAATATGTTAAAAACCTGATAGCGGTTGTAAAAGAAGCAAGAAATTCATACAAATAGGTATAATAGAGTCAACTGGTATTACTGCAAATCCTTCAAAATAATTTCTCCTATCACTCAGGGATTTGTTCAGCCACATGGTAAAAACTGAGGTCTGGTCTTTCCAAATGACTGAGGTTGGGTGTGTATGTGGGGGAATCCCTATCACCCTTAGCTCCAACAATAAAAAACTCTCAGAAGAGGTAATAATGACCTGGACATGGATATAAATCTACCTTATATTTCCCTGAGCCAATGCTATAATGAGTGATGCACATGAAGTGAGCCAACCTTAAGCTACCTCCTTCACAGATTACTTTGCTTCCTGCAAGCTCTCAGTGCTTGTGAGCATATGTGCATGTTGTCAAAGCATGATTTCAAGAGAGAAAATAAGGTCCTAATGATAATTCAGATCTCAGTTGCACTCGGACTAGTTGAACAGTGAATCCTTTTTATACCTGCTTTTTGTTAGACTTTTTAATGCCATTTTAGAATCTAGTTGGCAATTTAGGTAGCTACTGAGTCTCAAAATGTTTGGGAACTAGCAATATTTTTCTGGTTTTGCAGTGTATTATAGTAAACCATTTTTTCTTCCACATGGCCTGCCAAACCTGAAAGTCCTGCAGCTCTGTCAATACATAAGATGAATAAAACAGATTGCTGATAATTTTTTCTTGCGCCTCTGTGCTGCTTGCAGAATTGCCAGGGGTCAAGCTGACCTAGTCCTCGCAAAGGAAGTTAAGTGGTAAAAGTTTCTTTAGCCATATAAATAAAAGAACAAGGAACGAGGAAGTGATGTTGCTTGGCAGTGATGCAGTCAAAGAGTGTGTAGTCTCCCAATAAGTAATTTGATACTTTGCCTCTAGTTTTTAAATAAAGATGATAGTTCGAAGTGTGAACGTGAAACCAAGATGCCTAATGAGAGTGAGGGCATAGAGTGAAAACTGGCATATCTGAGGTGGAAGCAAGATTGAAAACTTAACACACTCAAGATACAGGTATCGGATAGTCTGCATTGCAAAAAAAAAAGTTGAAAAACCTGGCGCTGCATAGTGGAATTCCACCAGCAAGGATTTTTAATGCATTTGTCAAGCTGATGTTGTGACTGTGGAATAGCAAATGTATTACCCATAGACATAAGGAAAAGTGGAAAAATTATCTGGGCAACTACAAACTTGTTAGTCTGGCCTGAGAAGTATGCAACTCCTTGGAACAAATTATGAGGAAAAGAATTATTAGACCAGATAGTAAGTGGAGAATGTGATAAAAGGTAATATAGGTTTAACAAAAGAAGATCATGCCAGACTAATCCCATAGTGTTCTTTGTGATAACTGATCTTTTAGGCAAGGCAACTGTGATGGGTCTAATGTGGGGGGGTTTTTTTAGTGAAGAATTTAATATGGTGCTGCGTGGGAAAGTATTAGTTAAGCAGGAGAAAGTAGGGTTTGGTATTGTAAAAGCAGACAAACTCGTTAAAGGGAAGAAAACATCATTGCTGGATCCAGGGAGTTTAACAGTAGAGGATTTCAAGGATTGTAATGCAGCAGAAAAAGAAACACTTCTCTTCTGATGAGATATATTGCTGGCAAAAACATTGGAGGCGCAGATTCATGCAGTATTATAATATTGTCTGGGATGATCTTGGTTTTGAACCACCAGAAACTTAGCGTTGTGTAGCTCAAAGCGTGGTGTCGTGACTTCAGGAACACCAGCAGCTCTTCTTGTTGTAAACTGGGGTGTACGACCACTACTGTAGGGCATAGCATCTGAACAGAGGATCCTTGTGAGCTGCTTTGTGATCCAACCGCAAAAAAGGCAAACAGAGTGCAGGCAAGCTATTTATGGTAGATGTATGAGCCCTTAATGCTTGTGAATAAGGCTTTGGATATACAAAATAAGGTATAATACTTACTCTCTCCTGAAGATGGGTGACTGGTTTACTGGAGCAGCTTCAAAGAAAGCTTAGTGTAGAAGGCTGGGGAAATAGTCTACTTTGAGTGGAGCTGAGAAAAGTTTGGCTTTTCCAATAAAATGAAGGTAAAGAAGGGACATAATTGCTGTCTATAAACAAATTGGAGCGATAATAATGGTGGAAAAAAGTTAATCCAAAGAACAGTGTTGGCATGCGAGCAAAAAATTAAATGGGTCATCAATACAGTTAAGATGGAAATCAGAAAATTTCTAATCAGTGAAACTGTGTAGTTCTAGAAAACCTTTCCAAAAGAAGAACAAAACCAGTCTAACTTTTAAGATGCAGTAAGACAAGTCTATGCACAAGATCAAATGTAATAGCTGTCCAGTTGCAAAGGGTTGTATCAGATGTCTCTGGTATTCCCAAGCTTATATTTTATGGGTCCACCATGAAACGGGACTGGAGCCTGCTCTTAAATGTAGTCCCAGCAGACTCCAGAGGAACTGTGAGTTGCAGTTATGACTGCGGAAATAAATCCTTTGCTGATGCTTTATTAATATAAAGTGCAGTTGAATATCCATTGCCCAAATTAATGCCTGAGTTGCACAAAACTGGTTGTCTACAACACCAAAATAAAACCTGTCTGTTGAGAATGCATAAAATGAGGCACTGATCTGTGAATGCAGATTAAGGTTTAGGTGAATTTAAATTAAGACTCCAAAAATCTTGTTTTCAAAATGCGAGGCCAGGTTCTAGGCTGCTACATGTCAGCAGACTGAAATCAATGGAGTTGCATCAGTTCCTTTGTGTTTTAAGCTTGTTGGTATGGCAACCTATGGCTGAAGTTGTCCAAAAGGAGTTTTCTTTGCACGTGGCTCTTTGTCTTTATATCTATCGATGCTTGCTGCTAATTTTTACTGTGTCAGCAAATTCAAGGGTTTCGTGGTTGCTTTTTGTTTGGTTTAAAATATTTTGGTCACCAATGCTTTTTACAGGGGAGTTTGTTTTCAAAGAGCTCAAAACGTCTGCTTTGTGCTTAATTATAGCTTCTGTGTTAGCGTAACAAGTTGAATTTCGGTTTTTACATTACACCCGGCGTGGTCTATGGCCTGCTCAGGAGCGAAGCTGCGGAAAGCATCCTGCCCTCCAACACTAGCAGTTTAGAAGAGCCATCTTAAATGTTGGAGCCTGTCATCCCAGATTTGGCCTCCGAAATGGGTTTCTGGTACTGCCGCAGCCCTAATGGCTTCCAGTCCCTCCCAACTGGACCCAGCGTGGAGGCGCAGGGCGAGACGGGCAGATCTGCGCTGTGCACATGAAATTCCCCAATTCCTGCAGTAGCAGCTGCATTGATTTCCAGCGTCGCCTCTCGGGCTCCAACGAGCTGAGCCCTGCCTCCCTGGCGTCACTCTGCCTTCTTTCTTTTTTTTTTTCTTTTTTTTTTCCATCCCCAAATAGGTGATGAGTAATTACTTGGTCTTGATTTATTATTCAGACCATAGTAGTCCTGTTACAAAGTAAACATTTTTGTTGGCAGTGTCCTAATGCAAAGACCGTTTCACAACCACCTCTTATTTTAGGTTTTAATTGCTTCGCTTTGCTGTCAACTGCTGTCCCCCTCCCCCCCCCTGCCCTGAGTCCCCCTCCCCTCTCCTCCCCGCTCCTGCTATGGGTTTTCTGTTCCCACACTGCTAATGTGATGAGCAACAGTTGCAATATCACGGGGCCCTCTTTGAAGGGGGGGGGGGGGTGGAAAAAAAAATCCCAAACACCACCTTGTTTGCTTTTTAGAGCCCTCCCGTCTTTTCAGTAGGGGCTGTGTTAATCCTCGCCCTCTGAAGGGAAACTCCTATGTAAATCAAAGCGGTGCTCCGCGCTCTCCTCCTTCCCCCCGCCAGCTCCCGTATATTAAGGGATTGTTCTCCTTCCTTAGAGAGGACGAGCGACCGGTTGCCTTACGTGCGGCTTTCGGCCTTTTTTCTTCCAACCTGGGATTTGGGTGTTGAATCTCGTTTCTTCCTGTGGACACATCTGGTCTCCCCCCCTCCAAAAAAAAAATCCCTGAAAAATTGCAGTAATGTTAAAATGAACGTGTGAGTTTTTCTATTGCCTCGTATTCTGCTGTGTTCTTATGAAACTTGCTTTCCACCAAGATGTTCACGATAAACAGGTGTTTTGAGATTTGAATAGGCAAAAATGAATGCAACTCGACCCAGGGCACATCGCAACTCTGCTGATTGTTTTTTCCGAACGCTGTTTCTTCCCTGGTGCTGCGTGGCCTTTCTTGGTTTAGCCTGCGCTCTAAGGCTAGATTTTGATGTCAATGATTAGTATTTCTAATCGGTTGAACAAGGACAATGTCCCTTCTGCTGTGCAGAGGACACAAAGGCACAGGGACTGATTCGGATCTCCGTCACAGAAATTTTGGCGCTGCTGGGCCCTGTTCCCCCTCGGTAGTAAATCAGGGGAAATTCCATCCATCCCCTGGGTGAACGTGGCAGAGATCAGAGCTCCCACCCCAGAGGAGCCTGCGCTCCCCGCGGCGGGCAGAGCCGCGAGGGAGCCCGCGTTCGCCGCCCGCGCAGGCTTGGCCGCTTTCCGTGCATGGGGCATCTGGTGGTCTCCTTTTGGTGCTGGGTCAGCAGCTATGTATTTGTCGCTCTGAGGGGAAACGACTCAGGTTTTCACCTGTAAAACAGTGCTCAGGGCTTTGTTTTGACCCGAACAGACGAACTTTCCTGCTGGCAGTCTGTGCCCGCTCAGCTAATCCCTGCATCTGAGTGGCAGAGACTGAAGGCCCAGGCCGACTGGCTTTGATATCAGTGGGAGTTTGCAGCTCTTCTGTGCCCCCAGGATGGATCCGTGAAGTGGTCGTACAGGTTCAGGCTTCACTTCTTTTATTTTTCCTGCAACAGTTAGTAAGTTAATTTACATGAGATGTGCACCCCAGCAAATGCCATCTCCTAGCTATTGTTTCAGCTAAGCAGCTGTCATTTGCGTAACATTATGCATCCTTCATTGTACCATGCTAATTTTTTGAGGGGCAATTTTTCTACAATGAGCACTGCGGCTTCTAACAGAAACCTCTTTATGGCATTGGCCCCGGGGAGCTGCAAGCCCTGCCAAAGCAAACAAAGGCTTATTGCTCCAACTGGGCATGTCTGTGCCTTTAATACAGCGTGAAGTTCACAGAACACTGCATCCAATCTGCACATAGTTAACACCTGGTCCAATGCCTTCTGGCAATTAATCAAGATATCAATCAGTGATGACAAAAATTAATAAATAACCCAAGCTTGCATATTGCACATCCTCAGAATGGGAGAATTTGCATTGACACTTACAGTCCATTTACATTTTTTGACTGCATTTTCAGTGCGTGCTGTCGTACAATACAATAATTATTGGTGCATATAAATAAGAAGTACCTTGAGCACTTATCAAAGAGTACAAGAACCCACATTAGTCTATCTTGGTAGAAAAAGCTTTAACCTCATTGAATCAAAAGGCTCAAACTTTTGAGGCAGGGCCTTGAAGCTCCTCTACTGCTAGCAGATGCATCAGTTGGGTTAGACTAGCTTTATCTTCTCTCAGAAGTAGTGGAGTGGTTTGGGGCTGCACACGGCTTATTCTTATCTCGCTGATTAATGGGATTGTTTTCCTATACCTGAAGCCAAATTCCACCGTTGCACTTTTGTTAACTCTGAGCAAGTGCCCTCTGAGCTTCTTCCCTTTTGAAGGGACTTGGAATTCAGCCATAACGTCAAAGGAAGGAAGATCTGTTCCTCTGTTCATGTTGGATCCATAAAGTACTCTGGACTGCACTGAATTTGTCAAAACATAGGTGGCACTTTGCAATGCAGGTGGATGGTTATTTGTTCTGGCCACACGAAGGAATTATCAACTGAGTGGCTCATCTTCCCTGAAAATATGAACAAAGGTACCTTCTTTTGTTAGTATGTGTTTTTCAGTGATGCAAATAAAATATTACAGGTGAAGAATGAAGCAAGTATTTGTTCTTATCCTACAGATTGCTTACCACAGCTGTCAGAAATGGTAACTTTAAATAGCTGTCACAAACGGTTGTACTCCTTTGCAGCCCGGGAGAGGCTGTGGGTTGTATGGACCTGGCCTTCGGGACATGCTGCTGCTTTTAGGTCAGGGCTGAGACTCATCCATGGTGCAAGGTGGGAAAGTCTCTTGTGCTTTCGCAGTTGTTTGTTGTACCTGCTCAGTGAATAAGCAGGGCTCTCCTTGGGTGTCAACCAGGGTAATTAAACCCGTGTATAAATGTACAGATGCACGTGGTGAGCTAGAGGCAGGCGTGGGAAGAGAGGAGTCTGTCCAGCAGTCCCGGCGACGTGCCCCGCTCCCTCCTGCGCAGCGGCCTGGCAGTCATGCCCAGCCGGGCAGAGGTGTTCTGATGGTACGCACAGCCTTGGAAACAGCCTGGGACCACCAAAACTGCGCGGTGTGGAAGTAGCGTCAGAGCCCCTTAGGACCAGATACACGCAGTAGTTGCCCAACAGTTTGGCACACGAACTGCAAACGTAGTTCTGCCACCTGCACCCAAACTCCAACGTCTCCAAAAGGTAACTCCTAAAACACTCCTATTTTGGCTCCTGAGTTATTTGGAGTAGAAAAGTTCTTAGGAACTTCATGATGTAAATACTTTCTAGAACAAGGAGACAAGAACATTTAAATTAGCTTAGTAGAGAGGCATATAACATAAAAAGGGTAATAAAAATACATCACCTGTCACACGTGATCTTTATATGACCTTAGCCACAGAACAATAAATATTACATAACCACACTAAAAGCAGTTTTTAACATCATGTATTTATATTTAATAAGTCGTGATCTTCTTTCCTTCAAGCTGCAATTTTGATGAGGCACTTTAAGTGTGATCTAAAGGCAAAAACTTTGTGACTGGTTATGTAATGCTTCTAGTGGGGCATCATTTAAAGACTCTTTGGATGCAAATACATTCACTTTGTTATACTGTGTTCTTTACCGATTTGATCAAACAGTAACTATGCTGCCTGCCCTTTATAGAATTTTATATTTTTTACCCTTCCCCTCCATTTATGACTTTTGGGCAATCCTTTACCTAGACACACAAAACTAAGCTTGCTGATTACTGCCCAGGACAAGTGTTTAGTTGTTATCCCTGATTATCATTTTAACTGCTTGATTTACATTTGGAGTCTGTAAAAGTTTAAAAAAAAAAAAAAATCATTGCTAGCTAACTGGACTTATTGTCCCTTGTAAAATTACTGTGTGAGATGGAGATTGCAATGTAATGAGACAAGAAAGGAAATCAAAGTATCTGATCTCTAATTGGCTTTTAATTGCATTAGAAAGCTAAATATTACAACTATAGTTATTTTCTGATTTTTTTCATATGTTATGGATATCTCATCTTACTATGGTTTTGGGGGGGCTGTGCATAGTGAGAAGAGATTTGCATAGTGGAAAAGCTAGCAGTCCTTTCCCTACAAAGTTAGGAAATACTTGTTTTCTTTTCTTGACTCCTGTATGGTTCATGCAAACTTTGAGTTTTATACTGGCTGTTTTTAGATTCATATGTTGCCTACCATCCAATACTTAGGTGATCCCCATAAGAATATACTATATGATAGGTTGTTCAGTCCAACCAAAGAGAAGACCAGGTTTACCCCTTCTTTCCCCAACAAGCTTATAGATATTCTGCACAATCAGCCTTTTGGCACTGGCCAGCTGAAATGGAAAAAGTATTTATCAGCAAGAGCTTAATAGCCTGCAGATCCCTGATGTCTGGTGATGATTTCAACTCTTACGACGAGCTATACTTAATCTAAGAAATATGATTTAATTCCACTTCAAAAGTATACTGAAATCTTTGATATAGGGTTTGTGGTCTATTAAGCTTGATCTTAGCCTAATCTTTTAAAGGAGAAAAAAGAAGTATTATTTCCTTTTTTTTAAAAAAAAAAAAAAAAAAAAGAGAGAAAAACAAGGGAAAAAAAAGGAAAAAAATCCACAAGTATCTCTGTGTGTGATCCAATAGCTGATGCTTCAGAAAAAGAAAAGCTTTTAAATGCATGCTTTACTTAGGTGCTTCAATTGTCCCATTAACTTCACAGTCTGGATTTTTCTTACTTGCCTGTTGGGAAACATTGACCTTAAACTTGCTCCCTGCGTTGGAGTTCCCTGACTGACTTTGGAGGATCAGTTGCTTGAATGAAGCCAGCTGAAATGTGCAGAGGTGATTGAACGTAATAAACCTGGATGTAGCTGAATTAAACTTTTAGTTGTTTCTTGCATGCAAGCACAAAGAAAGGTGCAGTGTCTACAGCAGAGGACATAAGCAATCTAGAAAGACTGATGTGGAGGAAAGGTACATAAAATGTAGGCAAGGTGATCAACAGGGTGATAAGCATGTATTCAGTAAAGGCTTCCTTCTAATTTACTGAAGATCTTGCTAGTTATCTTTAAAACCATATGGCTCTGTAGGACTGGAAGAGTGCCTTGCATCACTGAATTCAGTCCCGTATTCTGGAGGTAGTCACATCTGTATTATCGTACTGTGTTTTTAAAAAGTCCTTTCTTTCCTTTCCTCATTCCTCCTACTTAAACTGTCATACCTGGTGGATAGAGACCTTGTTTTAACTCCCAGCTTACATTTATTCATGACAAGCTCACGCCCATTTGTTCTTGTGCCAGCTTTTTCATTTGTCTGAATAACACTATTTCTTCCCTGATGCTTATCCCTATGATACATCTGTAGGGAGCAATCATAACCCTTCTTAGACTTTGTTTTTGTAGGCTAGCCATACTGTACTGTTTCAGTGTCCTTCTGCAAAGCCAAAACTGGCTATCCAAACAGCTACTCTTTAAACCTTTTCCAGCATCTTGAGGCTGAGCTGTTGCAGGTGGAAGAGCAGAGGCACAGCAGAAGGAACCACTCTGTTGTGTAGGGCCACTTCAGAGCTGGTTGTCTTGATCCTGGGTAGCTCTGAGGTGGAGTTAAGGGACTGGTCTGATTAGAAGAATTATTATGTGGTATGAAGGTCACTGCAAAGGCTGTAATTACGTAGGAATGGGAGATTTGATCATCAGATATGTAGTTACAGTTGGGTATCTGGTGACCTTAAAACTGTTTGGTGATTCTCAGTTGGGTAAAAAGTACTTGATGCGAGCTGGGAAGAAACCTCTGGTCATGGTACATTTTGGCAATGGTATAGGAGAGTTTTGTGGTGTTAACTTTTGAGTACTTAAACAGAAGGCCTTTCTGAGAGTTTTCTCTGGATTGCTTCCAGTGTTATGCCTTGCTAGGAGGCCATAGTGGTCTTGGGTTCTCCAAAGTGTAGTTGAATAGGTTTTACAGAGCAGAGAGTGTTAAGCTTGGTTAGACACTTGTAAACATTTTGAGGAAGGGAGGGTAATGAAGGAGACATGGGCGATGCATCAGTCAAAATAGAACCATACTTCAGGGCATACCAAAAAAAAAAAAGCTTTGGAGTAATAATTAATCCAAGGAAACCAATGGGAAATAAGGAACTCGCAAATTGGAGACATCTGCTGAAGATGTTGATATGGCAAAGGATTACAATAGAGGGTGGGATACAAACTGTAATTAGGGGGGGGAAAAAGGGATGTGGCAACATATTATGTAAAGTCAACAGCATGTGAGGTTAAGTTAAACTAAGGGAAAACCAGGCATGGCCAGAGAGGCTGGGAAGCAAAACTGTGTCCGATGGTCTTCTGCAGAGTTTAATAAGAAAAAGTTCAGAAGGGGCGCAGGAAACTGTGGAATGTAGAGGGATATACTCCTAACGTAGACCTTTACTTGCACACTTGTGTTCTTATCCACTGGCACATAAAAAAGGAGACTGGGTGCCTAGTACCTCAGGAAGGCAGCAAAATTCAACGCTGTTAGTCCAGCACAGTTCAACGATGGGATCTTTCAATTGCTGTAATACAAAGTACTTAAAAGCTACAAAAGGATCCAGGTTAGAGGAGCAGTTTCTTGATGTTATCTATATGTATGTTTCTTGGAACAGCTCATTTTAATGAACCTAAGGGGTTGCTCACTCAACCTTATGGGAAATGCAGAAGCTAATTCACCAAGTGACAATAGCAGAACAACTAAGTAACTGAACTCCTTTGAATTAGCTTCAGTGTTTACTGGGAAAAATAGGAGTGTGTGACATAGTGATACAGAAATGGAGTAAAACCTTTCTGGTTAAATTAAAAATTTAAGCCAAAAACCCTACCATAAAAAGTAAAGGGAATAAAGTTGTTTTGGAGACTGTGGGAAATGTTTTAAAGTAAGTTTCAGAAGGCATGTGTGGTGTTTTCTTGTCTCAAAAGTCAATTAGAAGAGAAAGCAAAGAATTGGATTTGAGATTGCATTTCATCATGGCCAAGTGGTAGGAGAAAGGTACCTCAAGTCTGATATAGCCCTTGCGTTCTTTAACATGCTGGTCTGCAAAGTACGGTGGGAAAGAGGGAGGTAGCAGCATATCCTAGTTGATACAAATGTTATGAGTACTTTCTTTAAATCCACTGGTGAGCTGGGCAAGGTGGGCAACAATGTTTACATGTGGATTTCTGTGCAGCTTCGTGTGCAGCTGAATCTTCCCCAGGAGTTTCTGTAGGATGAAGCTGAGCTTTTTCGCCTGCCTACCTTGGTGAAACACGATACTTACTTGGAGAAGGTTTATATTGGTTTATTTTGGTGCTGGATAGGTTATATTTATTGCCTAGAATCTTGTTTTGTTGTCTTCAGCTAAGAAGTATCACTTGAAATATTTTTGGAGTACTCTACCAAAGCAGGAGGTCCCATGCGAGTTAAAATTTATATGAAATCCAAATTGTACAGGGGCTTATTCTTCCACCAGTAAAGTTAAGTCAAAATTTCCTTCAGTCATAAACAGCAACAGGTTCAAGACCTTTTATTAGTCACCTTTTAACTCAACTGATGTGGTTAGAAATTGCACGAATACTTTTTCTTCTTCTTTCAAACAAATAACAAAAGCTGAATTAGGCTGCAGTGATGAAATCTGAATCATTTCCTCCTCAGACTAAACTTGCTAAACTGGTACAATCTGGAGAATGATGTAATAAGGAAAAAACCTGTTGTTTGTCTCTTGATACTGTTCTTGAAAAAAATAGTTGCTACGTAATACAAATTCAGTCATCACCTTTTATATCCTTTCACCATTGCTGGTATTGGAACTGCTCCAAATAAGTAGCATTCCAAAATCGGCTATAGCCTTCTTCATAATTTTACCTGTTTAATTATAGGTTAATATTAGCTGTTTTTTCCCTTTCTTCTGGTTTTAGATAAAGCAGTAGAGTTTAAAAGATTGTTTCAACAAGCTATATAACAATATTTTCATTAAATGCTGTCATAGAAATATCTTTAATCTCCTTTTCAGATTGACTTAGAGCTCCACAGAATCTTGGCTAGACTTCCTTTAGTCACGTATTGCTACACTTTTGATGCTAAAATAAGAAACTGAGGAACTTGAATTATTCATGGGAGACTCCATTTAGGACTCACAGCTAAAACACACAGAAGTGTAAAAGTTCAGAGGTGGCAATTTTTTTTAATAAAAGACAAAACAAATTGAACCAGCTGGGTAATCTGTGGTAAGCTATAAATTGTAGATGTCTTTAACAAAGATGATAGAGATGAGCCAATGTTGTATAAACTGAACACTCAAGTTCTTTAATTGCCTGGCACACATACTTTCCCAGAAATGTAATCAGCTTAAGGAATGCATTCTTTATTTCTCTTCGGCAATTTTACCATGGTTGCCAAACTTATTTATTAGAAAATGGAGAGAGCTTGGGGCAAGATAACTTATATTATTTTTAAACATGAACCCCAAATGAAAATCTTCTATAAATCTTACACAATGACAATTTAATTCTTATTATGCAAGTTTGTTATGTAACACCAGCTCTACACAGGCATCATGTTGCAGAAGTGATGAATTGCTTCAAAAGAGGAAAGGTAGTCTCTTGCATTTAAAGCCCAGCAGCAGGGGTCAGGAGATGCTAGTTCTGTTTCTTATTCTGACTTTGATTTGATATATCACCATGGGAAAGTTTTTGAAAAAGACACTGGCCTTGATCCTGGAATAGGTGCTTTATGGGTAATCCCCTGAACAAACACTGCTTCTGTGCCTTTCTGACTCTAACAGAGGCTCCTATTCAAATGGGGCTCATAGGATGAGCAGGGCGATGGTGAAGATGCCCTCTTTGCACAGATGGAGAAAAAACCATAATACTTCCTTATGTACCAGGGGAATTCATTTTAGTGTTTTGAACTGTTAAATGGGAGAGGCTTGTAAAAGGACAATAATAGATTTTAACTGAAGAGCAATCTCTGGTGTCTGAAATGTGAATAGACCTTATTGAGGTGCTTAAAATGCTCTGTTGGAGTTTCTTAAGCAAAATCCTGAATGAAAGATTTCTCTAGTATAATAAACTGTGGGTTGCTGAACTGTTACATAGAGCCAGTATGATACAAAACAGAGATGGATGAAGAGCAATTATAACAAACAATAATGGGTATAGAGAGACTATTTTGAAAAAATGGTCAAGTGTCATCCTTTGCTACAATGGAGAAACAGCAGCATGTTACTTTGACAGCAGAGACTGGATTTTTTAAATTTATTTATTTATTTTAAGGTGAATCCAGGGCTCAGTTTGGCACATGGTATGACTTCCTTTCACATTGAATGCTTCATATCCTACAACAATAAAGAGAGTTTTGACTGAATGAGAATTGTAAGTTTTGATCCTACGGAAAAGTAAGACCTTATGGTCATGTCTAGGAATTTAAACAGATGCAGAACTGAAACATAAGAGTTTGTTTTAAGAAACAGTGTGTGTGCTAGGCTATGAGAGTATTCTCTGAAGGTGATACATGCTTTATATCCTACAGCTTTGGTTTGCTCTAGTAATATGTTCATGCAGTGGGTGTTTTGGGTATACCGGAATCACATGGTTGAACACGTAGCTAAATTCATGTAATTGCTTCACACAACAAGAAATAATTCTGCTCATTCAGTCACGAGTAACACATCTGTAAAGTCCTCAGATGTAGATTTTTATGGCAGGAAAGGATCATCGTGATCAGCTAATCTGAACTTCTGCATGACACAAGCCGTAAGGTGTCACTGTCGTAGTTACACTCGTCATTAGTCCCAATCCAGTAGAATTGGTTATAGTGGAGAACATCTTTTAGAAAAATAGCAACTATAGCAGTTGTAGGTTGTTCTAACGGTTAAAAACTGGCATTGCATCTCTGATCTGGAATTATCTGACACTTATGGAGCTGAGTGGCAAACATTCACGAGACTGAGGTTTTTGAAATGGGCTTTCACTACAGTGAAAATTTGAAAATATTAACTTGAAGGATTTTATGGTGGAAGGAGGGAAGGAATGAAATGAAGGTAGAGATTGCCTCTTTCCCTCTTGTTCCCAGTGTCTCTGAAGAGTAAATGGCCCGATGAGCAGGGCACAAACCCAGGATTTAAGATACTCTGGTGCAATTCCCTGCTGGGTCAGAGTCAGAACAGGAGCTTGAAGCTTGATCTTCACACTGACACCTGAAGTTTCAGGTTGCTAGCTATGCTGGGCACTCTGCTATATGATTGGACTATTAACTATATATTTCAGAAAACATATAAAATCAATTGCCTGAGTGACTCGGCGATGTATTAGAAACAACAAATTCATTCTATACTGTGTGCTAGAATGGATTTGGAGGCTTTTACATAATCTTCTCTGGTTCACTTTCTAGGGGGAAAAAAGGTGAAAAGTATTGTTATCATTAGCGTTGCATTTCCCATGGCCCCCAAAACCAGCTAATGACCAGCCTTGACAAGTTCATTTCTGTGGAAGACATTCACTTACTTCCAATTCACTACCACCCACAGATGACACTTTACAAAATGTCACTGTTACATAATTGATAATCACTCAACAACTGAGAAAATGGAACTTGGGAAGAGACAACATTTCTGTGTCCAGAGAGGAAATTCTCTTTCAGCTGTTCCATCCCAGTGCGAATAAGGCGAGTGTTCTTCTACAAGTCAGGAAAAAGATAACTTCAGCATGGTGTTATCTTTCCAAACTGATGACTATTAAAAAAAAAAGTGAAATATTCATTAAATAAAATGATCATCTTAAATATATATTGCCTTTTTCAGAACAAAGACCTTCTGAAAATCCAAACTGAACTCTCCCTCACAGGGTATGCAATATGCTGAAGGGAAATCTCGACGAGCTTTAATGGTATATTAAAATTGGGATGCTTGGGACAGGAAGTGCGAAAGATGTTTTTCCCTCAGATATTATATAGGGGTAGTTCTACCGTAACTGAATAGTCACAGTGATTGGTACCAGTTAAATCAGTGGCTTACACATTTCTAGTCACAGAATGCTGGATGGTAGCTTGAGAAGGCACCAATTTTTACATTAAAAAGCAGGTGTATATAAAATATTTCTAGCTGCCATAAGAATAAGTCTTTCACCAGCATGTGCTGAGCTACAGTGCAAGTGGGAGAGAAGGGCCCCAGTTAGGACCCCAGAAGCACAAGTGACAAGTAATACTGTAATTAAGCAAGGTAGCTGCATAGCATCTTTGCACTGATATTCTGGTACTGGCATTCATGAGCAATTCCAATTCTTCTCATTTATTATTGAGGCTCCTCACAGCAGTGTACTGATTCCTTCCACTTCCCTCTGTGCTTGCATTCGTCATATACGTGACACCTTGGAACTGGTGCTTGCATTCGTGATTTGTACTGTGATTAACACATTATCAGCTTCCCCTTTCCTGTTAGCTAAAAATAGTGCTGGCTATCCTTGCTAGTCTGTCACTCAGGTGATGGAGATAGAGGCTGCAGGAACCTCCTGTAGCATTTGGCTTCCCAGGCCCATGTCGCTCATGCATTTCCCAAACCTTTCCTTGATCTCCTGGCATGGGTAACTGTTCTCAGTGGTTTTTTTTTTACTTCCCTTGCTCAACGATTGGAAAAATTTCTAAATTCTAGCCCATAGATTTTCTTCCCTTTTGGCTGCTTTCATAGATGCCAGCAGTCTTTTGTGTCCCTGTTGCCACCAGCAATAATGAGCACATGAGGAACCAGAGGCTCGGACCCTTGTTCCTTCGATTGATGGCGGTTGTTGTCATATCACCCAATTGCTGTGAAACAAAGCACAATTTAAAAATACCTTGGAGCACTAAAAAGAGTGCTTTGTGTTTTTGTATGATCCGGAAAGCTCCCATAATATTTTTCTGAAACTTTCATAGGGAATTCAGCTGTAGGCTGTAAGCAAGCAGAGGAGCATTTTTGGGAGGTGATGTATTTTGTTCTCAGGTTAAACTTGTATTTTAATACACATTCTGCAACTCAAACTTCAGGTTGGTGCAAATGTGAGGAGATTAAAATATCAGAGATGAAATTAGCCTCAGAATTAAATTTGCATACGTGCGTCTCTTTCCTTATCCCCAGGCGCTCGGCGCTCAAAGCTCCCAACTCTTCTTGAACTATTTGCAAAACAGAGCACTATAGACAAATGAATGCCTACGGTACAGAAAGACGAATTCCTGCCACTTGCCTCTTCAATGCTGTTTGCTGTCTCCAGAGTAAAAGCTTCTATTTCAGAGCTGTGTCAAGAACCATGAAGCGTTATAGCCTGACCAAGCATCGACCTAGCACTAAGCAAACTCCTAAACTCTGGAGACACCTCGGTGGAGAGATTAAATAAACTTCTTTTAAAAATGTTGTCTCTAAACAGCTGTAACAGTTGCACAACTACATAATTTCTTTTTCCTTCTACTTCTGACATGTTTTCACCTCACAGATTTTTTTTAGACACTTATGTGGCCTATTTAAATCCCTCTGTGCCCTCATAATGGATTATAGGTAGTCCTTAATTTTTTTATACTTCCCCATCTTCCAAAAATCTGAATCTTTCATCCTTTGACTCTGTATCCCACTGCCTTATATACTTCATCCCAGAATCCTCTGCATCTATTCTAGCAAGAAAAAAAATCATTTCAGACCCATTTCCAAAGCCTGTAAAAATAGTAATGGAGCTTTGATAAATCAATCACCTAACTGATTATTTGATCACATGCCTGAATAGGATGCTAGGTGTCTATTTTTAATCTATATAGAAAAGCTTTGTGTTTTACAGGCATTGTGTTTCAGTAAGCACAGTGACTGCAGTTACTATTATTTACTCCAGAAGTTGCCAAATTAGAAATGCTCAAGTCAGGATGCTTCAAAGGAAGATAGTGACTATAAATGTCCCAGCTTGAGGTATCTGAACCTGCTCTGCAAGTTAGATGTTCAAAAAGCAATAAAAACAAAGTGGATTCATTTTTTTTAGAATGGAAGTGTGGATATTTTCCCTATCTTTCTCTTTTCTGCTGCATAAATCCTCTTCTCACTGGTTTTGGTTCAAGGGTAGTTGTGCATGTGTAGCAGGTAACAGCCTAAGTTTTGAATGTTCAGAGATTTCAAGATTATAAAGGGTCCCTGTTGCAATATATTCTGGTCTTTTGCATGTGGAGGTTGTGAGGTTGCAGCTAGTTCAATAGCTAAATGAAAAAGAGCACCAATTTTAGAGAGATGCTTGGATGTTGTCTTGCTGTTGAGAGACAGAGAGAAAGCTGCATTGCTAGTTAGCTTGTTCTAGTTGCTGGTGTTTTGTACTGATGTTTTGAGACCATCGCCATGGTCTCAGACCTCGTGAGATTGCTTACTTGAGCCAGAGAGCAGGGTAGGACCAAGGAGGCATGCTGGGAGTCCTGTGCGACCGAGCTGGTGTGCGGAGACGATGTGCCGGCACGTGAAGCGTGAATTATCTTGTACGCACAAACTCTTCCTGGCCTCTCGGCATTTGTTTTGAATATGTGTTTGAACGCTGTTTCAGATGTTTTGGTCCCTTTGCTCCTCTTTGTCTTTAGGTTCAGTCCCGTTTCCATTTGTCAATGCAGTATCCAGAATATTTCCAGACGCCTGATCAGAGCGTGACTCTTGTTCTGTATGATTCTTCCTTCTTTTCTTTCTCTAGAAGGAAAATGATGTAAATTCATAAAATGTATGTTTAATCTGTTTATTTTAGAGTGCTGTGCTTTGGGAAGACTAAAGGACACTGCTTTGTGCTTGACATTAAAAGCGGTGTGATTTGAAGTATTTTTTCCAAAGTTTGGGAAGAGGCAGGTACAAGTGAATGGAGGGGAAGGTAAATCCCAGGTTTTGGAATGAGACAGCTTGAAAGAAACATTACATATGGACAGAACCTTGGAATATTTCTTTTCTTCTCTTTGTATTTCCTCTGGGGTCTGGTTTAAACAAATACGTAAGGCCCTGAAAACTTTCAGTGTATGTGATCTTATGCCCTAGGGCTGAGTGGAATTAGTTGCATGCATGCGCTTTTTTCTCAGACCTCTCTGACTTGCAACCACGTGCGGACTCTGCAATTTTTCATGTGTTTCACTGGACCGTAGAGATGTTTAAGGTCAACATGAGTAACATGTCCATGGGCCAGATCCTCAATTAGCGTCAACCCAGCATGGCAGAGCTGATTTCCACCAAGGAATCTGGCTGAATCTGATTAAGTGATCCAGACACTTTCACATCTCATGTGTCTCTACTAGCTAAATATATTTACAAAGTCGAAGTTCACTAATGCCCCCTGGAAAGCACTTGTTATTGAAACACATTTTGTGTCGAACTTTAGGCTGCTGAGGGTTCAGTATTGTTATGGAAATGATAGCCTGAATTTTTCGAGAGTAGGTCCCTACGTTCTCTGCAACAGAAAGCAACCTCGATGGCTTCACCCGGCACAACGTTGCCGTCTGGGGATGGGGAGCGCCGTGCTCGGCTGCCCTGGGCCGTGCAAGGCGATGCGTGCCACGGTGCCGCACAGGGAGAACGAGGAAACTGCTAATCCCAGTCAGATCCCATTGCAGAACATCTTACTATGTGGCTAATCAGGATAAGTGCTGAAAAGCTTTGAGTGTGATGTCAGATTTATTTCACGATGAACAGGGAAGATCTCTTGATCCTCAAACACTTCAAGTAAAAGTTAAAAGGGGGGGGTGTGAGGTGCGGGGGAGGAGGCGGAAAAAGATATTGCGCTTTTTTCTTTTTTTTTCCCAAGTGTGATGAACTGTTTTCTCCTCTAAGTGTTTTAAATAGCGGCAGTGTGAAAATTACATTTGCTTTGAATAATTGCTAGCATTTTTCCCATTGCAGTCCTCCTATCTGGAAGCTTTGAGTCTAATATTGCTCTTACATGAAGCTGGAGGAGCAGTGTGAATGGAGCAGCAGGTCCATTTAAAAAATATATATATTTTATAATATTTTATTTGCTCAACAGTTCTATACTGTAGCGACACAGGCTTACGCAGCGCTTTATAAGCATAGGCCCTGATCCAACAAAGGCTTATAGCGCGTATGTTTAACTTTATGCTGACTCCAAAGGGAATATCATGTGTGATATGGGCTGTAGGTAAGGCCCATTTCCTGCCCCAAGCAGCTTGCTAGTGAAATAAGACAAGACCCAGGACAACCATGTAGGAGTCTTGGACAGGGAAAAGATCTGGAGGAAAAAGCCTGCTTGAAGGGAATTCCAAGGAGGGAGGAAAAGTGGATTTTTAATGCTGCAGGCCTGGGGCAACAGGAGAGAGAGCCCAAGGCTGACGAGGGGACCGTGGGGTGGGAGGACAAGGCAACAGCTGAAGGAGTGGAGGGTGTCTGAGGAGCTGGGATGTAGTCTAGCAAAGGACCTGCTGTGGTCTCTGATTTTATCTGTTGACTAAATAATACTGGTTGACACTTTGGGGCATTCATTTTTATTCAATCTAATGAATACTGTCAAATCCTGAGAACAGCTTGTGGAATTCATACATAATTGTTTTAGTGATGAAGAAACAGAGGCAGAGAGATTAATGAATTTCCCAAGGCCACAGAGGGAACATCATAATTAAAAAAAAAAAAAAAAAAAAAAAAAAAAAAGTTCCCCTTTCCCAGGCCTGGGCTGAACCCACTAAGTCGTCTCTGAACAGAAGGTACTGTTTTCAGAGGCACTATATTCACATTTTTGAGTCCTTTAGGAACCCCTAGGAGTTTGTGTTGTTGGAAGGCAATGTGATGTAGGTTCCTAAATGTCTAGATGAAGCTTCAAATGGAGTTTTTGACTCCTCAGTGACTTGAGAGAACTTGAGAAGATTCTCTGAATTTATAGAATATTGCAGACATGATTCTGTCGTGTGTATAGCTGGGCTGGATTGTGCTTTGCTGGAGGCAAGTAGATCTGGTCTGGTACAACTGCCTGCAAAAAATCACGATCAGCTCCCAGCTTGGCAGTTGTACACTGGCTCCAGCAAGCTTCTGGCTTTATTGCTTTTCCTTAGGAGCCATGTTACCTATGCTTGTCTCAGCAGACAGTGTCTCTTCCTCTTCTTTTTCCCCTACCCATCAGTTTTGGAACTGGGTGCTAGTTGGCATCATGGTTCTCTGTGTGGGTAATGCAGGAAAAAATGATTGTTAACCATAGATGCTCTGTTTAGAGAAACTAAATCCTTTCCTAAGGATATATATCACTTTCTAGCTTAGTCATGTGCACATCCAAGCCTGTGCATGCATTGTGTTTCTGTTGCATGACGCTGAACTAGCTACGTACGTTCCCATTTCATTCAGGTGGAGCCTTGGTCACATCAGACAATATCCACTTCTATCTCTTTTTGAAGACTCACTTCCTAAAGCACCTGCTATGCAGTAAGCACATCCATTGGTGAAATGAATTTTGCCTGAAACCACTGTGCTGATGAGTACTTGCAGGGCCTGAAACCAGTATGCAGGATAAATTGTTTGGAGGAAACCTTTACTTGCTCGAGTAAAAAGATAGTTTAAATGATTCGTGCTCAGAGTGGCCCGCAGATGTACTGCAGCAAGTTACTGCAGCCAGCTGGAGGGTTTATTCTTTGCCGAGACAAAGTGCGGGTGGTTACAGAAGGTGGAGGAACTAGCACAGGCAGGATTCAGTACTGTGGGACCTCTAAACGTGCGTTCGTATGAGCACCACCATTAGTTTTGGCTGATGGTTATGGAAAGCACAGTCTCATCCCTGGGTCTGTGTTCATGCTTTCCTTCGCTTTGCCGAATTGGGAGTATCAGCCAGTTGCAACTTCGGTCATACACCTGCTGAGTAGAAGCATGGATCAGATATATCCGAAACCGAAAAGACGTGGCCTGGCTTGCTCGCTGAGTTCAGGGCAGCAGCACGTCCTCTCCACGCCTCGCCAGGGTCCCTGTGTGTGTGCATCGCGCTCGGATGTATGGGAGCTCTACCTGGGAAAGCCCTTTGAATTGGGCCCTGCGAGTTTGAGTGAAGCCTTATGGGATGAAAGGTCCCTGTGTAGCGTCCTTTGGGAAAGGGCTTAGCTGCTCATTTGCATCTCTATACCCAGAATGCTTTTCCAGCTCATTGCTGTTTCATGGCTGTGCTGGTGTCAGTGCTACGGAGCAGCTGAAAATGGCTTGATGTGCTTCTGCATGCTGCTACTTTTGCTCTGGAGCAAAAGAAAGGATGTCTGTCTGGCAAGAGAGGGCTAGACAGAACGTCCCTATCTTTCCGCAACCCCGCGGCAGAGATAGTCTCCTGGCCACCCAAACAACCGGCAAAATCTGCCTAGAGGACAGATGCTGGTACTTAAAAGCTTAAGCTGCTTGCAAAATATCGCTGAACTCCCAGGCAAAGACGCAGCTGTGTGAAACTGTGAACCTTTAACATGATTCCACCTCCCCTCCGCAGACAATACGTGGCAGCTTGGTAGCGTGATGAAGTGCCGGGAGTTTGGAGATGTGAAAGCCAGACTGTTTTCTTGTGTTGCGCTATAGGGAAGAAAAGCTGGTAGCTTCTGTACCGAAACATGGAGCGTAACTACGGCTGTGAGCGAATCCATCGATGTTAAAAGCGTTGGGGTCAGGTGCGAGCGCTACAAGGCGCCCTGCTGCATTGCAGCATCGGCAGCGAGAGGGAAAAGCGCCTGGCCAATTGCTCATCAATCCTCCTTCCTCACGGCGAGGGCTTGTGCCCTGTAATGAATATACTAGTTAACTGTATAGCCTTGGAGATTCAGCATGTAATGATTTGCAAGTTAGAGCCCGAGATAACTCAGAGGACGTACTACATAAATGTCAAAGTTGCACTTAATGTACTGGTGGCAGTACTTTTTCAAGAAATTGTCAACGAGGTAAAATTAACATGCAAAAGATATGGCAAATCTACTAGCAAATTATGTAAATATTTTGCAAGGGGCAAACTTTCAGTGCCAGGCGTGAAAATTGGGTCACAATTCCCATTAACAATTACACAGCCTGCGTGCCTAATTTTCCAGGCACCATGCTGAAAATTCACCCCACGTTATGGAAGCAATTAATGGCTTAAAATTCTTTTTAGGCCAGTAAATGTGTAGAAGTGTTGATAGCCTGTTCAGTGCGGCATTTAATGAGCTATAATCTGATAACTAGATTAGATTGTTCTCTCATGATATCGACAAAGATGGCTCTATGTCGCTATTATTGCTATTTAAATGCTATGGTAATGCCAGATGCACAGATCAGAACCCTGTTGCGCTAGGTGCTGTACAAATATCTGTGAACATGTGGTCTCTTCGCTGAAGACAGATATAATAACTACTTTGCTATTCTGGTCTGCTTAGGCACCGGGGAAATGCTGAAGGTTCCCACACAGTATGAATCTATTAAAAAGATAATCTGAAGCTATTTTGGTTTCTCATATAGAGGATTTTTTTCCTTTTCAGTGCTTACACATGACTTTCATTAGCATTAAATGTGTGTGGAGGGAGAGTCGCTCTTAATGTTTGTAGCTGTATACCTATCCCTTTCATATCGGTTAAATCCTAGCGAATATAACTATTTAGTAATTGTCTGGTATTTAATTAAAATACAATAACCCCTTTCCAGAGACGCCAGTTGTGAATCTGGTGGCCCAGTCATAAAGATGCTAATTTAATGAATATTCATAAATCATGAATATTCATAGAGTGTCAGGGATGTTCTTTTGTACCCTGCCGCTATGCCAGGTCTCACTGGCACAGCAGACGGCACATGTTGAAGGAGCTTTGCTCCTAGGGGAGAAAAGAAATATTTGCGCTGAACCGGGATGCGCGTCTCCGCAGAGATCTCGGCAGAGCTCACCCTAAGCCAGCGTGCGGGCGTTACGGGGAGAGGCGGCCCGCTGGCGAGGCGCCGGTGTGTGTGGGCATCCGGCGGGCCGCGTGGGACGCTCGGCCTCCCTGCAGCCGCCACGCGGCAGGAGGTGTTTCTTCTCGGCGTTGTTAATGCGCAATAACCGATGGGCAACTCTGGCAAAGGTGCAACTTCCCACCTGGGCCCTCTGCAGTCGCAGGTTTGGTGGTTTCGGTGGCCAATGCCGACGCTGTTAGTGATGCCGCAGAGCACGTTTGCTGGGATTTCCAGTTACTTTTGCCCTGACCAGGCCTCTGTGCAAGCACCGTAGGCAGCATCCCCGCGGCTCTGGGCCACCCTGGGCTGCAGAGCGGGAGTCACGCAGGGAAGTCTCTTTGCTCAGGCTGCTCCAAGCAGCTCTCAGCAGCGGACTGGCCTCCTCCACGTACGCTGCTTAGCATACGCTCCCCTCTTCTGCGTGGCATCTACTGTGTCCCTCTGAATGGTCTTGTGGCTGTGGTGGCCCTGCTGAGACAATCGATGCTGCCGCTGTAGCTGAAGATCTCTCAGATGAGTTGTGCCCTCGGGAACCCAGCTGTGAAGAGGGAGGTGCACAGTCCGCTGGGGCAGTGGGAGCTCAGGTGTGCAGAGTGGATAAGCTTGCCTCCAAATCACCTGAGACACCTGTGGCAGACCCAGGATGGGGAGAAATTTAGTGAAGTATTTCTTTACTACTCAAAAAAAATTAATAAATAGTTTCTCCTTAGTTTATTGTGTTTGATCCTGTCACTTCAGATGTAACTGAGTAACTTCAGGGTCCCTCCACAAAGTTCACAAGCTCCTTGCTTTCCCTGTGACATGGTAGGAAGAAACTGGGTGTTTAGCTTATCTTCAGGACCCCCCAATATGCCTTCAAAGGAGCAGGCAAGGGAGTCAGCCTTGCATTCCCTGCTCCTTCATTTGCCCCCACCCTTACGGCCTGACAGCTGAAATCTTCTCCAATGCAGATGGTCCCCTAGGGACTTTGGAGTGCGTCAGGCTTGGGCTGCCTGCGAGAGGATCCTTGCAACCCCTGTATCAACACTTAAAATACATTCACAAAAAAAGGCAGCAAAAGAAACAAGGGAGGTGGGAGAAGGGTTGCATACACTATCCAAAAGAGCTGTGTTTTCTCTGGTAATTTATTTCAGCTAATACACTTTTCAAATAGTTGCCTGCTCCAGTCTTTGCTTACATAAACGCTTATTTAAAGCTCTTACGATCAAATCATTCATCTGGACTCAAACTCGCTTCTAAATTTGTGCATGCAAATTTTATTCATGGGCCCAGCTGTGTTCGTGCAGAATTTGCATTTGTGCATATGGATGTGTTGTTTTTCCCCTCTGTCAGCATACAACCACAGGCTGCAGCTGAAAATATGGACCTAGATTTCAAAAATTTTAATGACCATACCCTGAAACTTTTAGTTCTCTTCCCTGGAAATGACAGACTTGTATGCATAAGCCTTATCTTTTTCATTTGCTTTAGCAAGCTCGCTCCTGTATGTTTGTGAGGAACTGCTTGCATGTGGCTGTCAAATGGAAAATCAAACTTTGTTTTGTCAATATGGGTATTGACATGAAAGGGCAATTAGCTTTTTATGTTGCTTTTCATGCAGCTAATCCTTCCTTCATATGTTTGTTAAACCTCAGTTTACTTTGTCTACTAAAAGCATGCTTTGAAAACAGCTGAAATTTATTTTCCTTGGGAGGAGGAAGTGTGTGTGGGGGGGAACCGTGACAAATCCAGTACACTGGAGGCTGGGGAGAAAAATGCTTTTCTGCCTCTGTCAGCAGGGTCAAATTTGATTGTAAATAAATACCTTTCAGAGAAGGAAACACCGCAAATCAGTCTCGCGGAACGATCTGGGTATCGGATGCACGCGGCATGAGTAATGCCACTTAGTATGTTACCAGGAGCACGAAGTGGCAGCAGTGCTGCAAGGTTCCCTGTTACCCTTCATCAGCAGGGTCTGTATTAGCCTCTTCCTGATACTAAAACTAGAAGATCACGGAGAGCACCTGCCTTCTGCATCCCCCATTGGCTATAACGTGTCCGTCCCTAATGTCCGCGAGAGACTTGCCAGAGAAAATTGCACGAGAAGCCAGTTAAGTCACGCTGTGGTAAAATGTTTGTTGAGCTAGCCTGCAGTCAATCCCGAACTTTGATTTTGTAGTTATAAGCTTGATAAATCAAAAAATGAAGAGCCATTGCGATCGGTTGTGTAACTATGTATGGTGAAGCACGTTAGTTTGCGGATGCTAAGCTCACTCAGGAGCTGCTGAAAAATGCTCTGTGGATAGGTGATCCTAAAGGTAAAAAAATTCCAAGAGTTTCGCACGTCAGGATTCTTCTGAGATGTTTTTTCATGCAAATTGCTTCTCTAACATTTAATGGGACCTAGGTTATTTGCCTGGGGATGGGGGTATAGGTGGTAGTGTAGATTTTGCCCCGGAAAATGCAATCGTAAGTCAGACGTTGTAGATAAGTGAAGATATTTGTACTGCTTTTTATCTTTAGTGTCAAGGGAGTGTACAGGAGCAGTGGGCATGGCAGTCTCTGGGAATGAGAGGCACGGAGAGGTGAAGACCCTGGCATGATCCTTCATCTTGGTTACTTCTCTCTAACTATGAGGCGTATTGGGCACCCGTATTCCTGCTGGAGACTGGGGTTTTTGGAAGGAAACTGAAGAAGGTGATTGCTGGTATTGTGAGAGTCTGAGAGGTATCTAACTTCCTTTGGCATCTTGCAAGACTGCTGGGGTTTGGGATGAAGTCAGGGGTTGGAAGCAAGCCCTCCCTTCCAGTAGCAGACTTCACTTTTGGAAAGCTTTAGCCTAAGTGATTTGACTAAGGTCAAACCGTGAAAAAATGACAAATCTGGAAACAATCCTAATCCTGCTCATTGAGCTGGTTAGACTGCTTGTGCAATGTATTTAATTACGTCAGAAAATGGTAGGAAAGGGGATCATCATAAACCTGAGGAAAAGCTCTGTGTTCAGGATGCAACCCTGTTTTCCGGATGCCGTGCCCGGCTGCAGCCCCTTTGTGCAGCACCGGCTCGCTGGCCGCACAGAGCCACGGGGTCCCTGTGCTGGGGTTACTCGTAGCATGGTGGCGGGTGAAGTGGAGCGAGGACGGCTTTTCCCTGGCAATCCCTGTCGTGACGATGGCTGCAGAGCATATGTGGGATCTTCTGCCTTGCACTTTTGTGTGTTTCAGATTTTGAGTGCATGAGTTATTCTTCAAAATGATATTGCAATCTGTCAGTGTAGCCTTCCTAAACAGGGTAAGACCCCAGCCCTGTAATCTTTGTTTGTGCGAGTTGTCTTTATTCACATAAATACTCTCAGTTCTGCCAGTGTGATTAATTGGAATTGTAAGATCACAGCCTAAATGAAAAAAAAAGAAAAAAAATGGAAAACAATTCTATTGGGATATTTTTAACATAGATTATTTCTATCATTTTACTTAATCTTAAAAACTAAATCATTTTTAAACGGGACGCAATCATGTAATAGTTCAATCTTCCTCCCTTATCTAAGGATTTCAGTGGGGAACCTTTAGCCAGAGGCTTTTCCAAATTGTGTGAGGAACAAAAGATAATCTTCACAAATCAACGTTTCTTCCTTCTGAATCCAGTAGTGCTTGTTCGAAGCAATAGCAGATACAGAAGGGAAGCTGACAGTCTCTTTAACATATACTTAAGTATGGTAAGTGCAACGATGAAAGCAGACATAAGGAGTGAGAAAGATATAAATGGAAAGATTAATAACAGCATTAATTTATTTGCATCTATCATGGAGACGTATTTGCCACATAAAAAATAGCAGTTTATGGAAGGCAGTGTAGTAACCTAATTCTCATCTGGGTATTAAAGTTAATACGTATAATATTTCTAAGGTTTTACCTGCCTCTCTTCCTTGTTTTGTTCTCTGGCTTGGAATTTACAATGCCCTTTTGTGCTCTTATTCATGGAGTGGTGAGCAATGCTTTGACCTCTCTTGCACTTTAGACGTGAAGCATGTGCCTTGCCCTGTGTGATGAGTACAGCCGCCTTAGCACCATTTAAAGAAAAAAAAATCATTTTTGCAAGCTAGTAATGTAGATTATCTCTTGGAAAGTATTATGGAACGCAAAGATCATTGGATATTCTTATTTTAAAAGGTAATGATTCCTTATTCACTCAATATCTGGCTAGGGTTTCAGTCGGGCACTGAGGTGGGGGTGCCTTGGGGTGGCAAGAGGTTGCATGTGTCATCTGCAGGGGCTGGAGCCCTGCAGGTGCCACCTGGGTCACGTCTGCAGCCGAGGCTTCCTACTGCCTTTTGAGCTGCAAAAGCAGTTTCAGGTAGCAAACCTGTGGTGATGACCAGTTTGACACCAACTGATACGAGGCGGAGAATTGTATTTATTTGAAACTATGGGAGCCAGAGAAGAAAAGCAGAGGAGCTGTTAGGCTGATGCAGGGTAACTGCTGGAAGTGGAATTTGGCCAAGCCTCTTGGTTCACATCAGAAGTACGTTATGTTACAGTTATAGCTTTTCCTTGTGATATCTCTTACCTTAAATGACCATTGTCTGAAAGACAGCATATAATGAGGTAATTTATGGCCTGACACCTTCCTGGGATATTGACTTAACGTTCACTTGGTAGGAAAAATTCACTCTGACTGAATCACCTTTGCAACAATCTGATGTTTTTTTTCTTGGAGGGCTCATATCCAAACACTGTCCGAACGCTGGAAAATCTAACGTATTCACAGTCTGATTTAATAGTTTGCAAAGAGAGACAGCTCCTAAAATAAATGCGCAAGATCCATTTGTATTCTTGCAAATGTTGTCTTGGCTCAGTATTTATTCATTGTTTAAAAATTTTAAACCAACAGAAATTCTCTTGCCTTATGAAAGAGATGCTCTTTATGATAAATAATAGCTTTTCCTTTAAAAAAGGTGAACTTGAGTATGAATTCCAGGAGACCAAACTGTTATGGCAGCAAGGCCATTAGGCTGCAATTTGTCTTATAACAGATGTTGTGGAGTCCTGTCACTTTGAATGTTAAAACAGATGGGATATACACTTGAAAATGTACTAGAAGTATTTAATTTCCTTTCCAGCACAGGAGATTTCTTTTCTCTCCAAGTTCTTTGATGCTATCGCCTGTTTGTTAAATCCTGTTGAGTTGCTTGGTGTAGTTTAATATGCGATTAGGGTGGATTCTTCAGAACAAAAGACAATATAGGTTTAAGATGTTAGTGTTAGATAAGAACATATCCACCAGACTTCGATAAACATTGACCTTGAAGTTTCCACAGTTAAGACTTTGACGATGCGTGCATCTCCTTGGCAAGTTTTGTCTGAGTTCACACACTCATGCAATTAATCTTGAATTGCTTTAGTTTTGCTGAATGAGACCTGATTCCATTTTGAACTGACCTTTTATTAACTTCTTTCAAAATCTCCTGCAAAACTTGGTATTATCATGTAGCACAGAACTGTAGAGATGACACAATATCTGACCCTTATTTTCAGCAGTTATAGATAATAATAACCAAATAGATTACCTAGGATTTTTTTAATCTGTATGACACACATAGTATGTATAATACTCATATATGCACACTAGATTACAAGACTACTATATATGTTATGAGGTTGCTGTTGTTTACCATAACTATGCCTTCTCATCATCTGCGGAAAGGCTCAGCTGACTTCATTGGGCTCCATATCGGGTTTTCTAATCCAATGCAGCTGCTTTTTCAAAGTCTGGGGATTATCAAGTCAATCCCTGGATGAACTGGGAAGTTGTTAAGTGAAAATGACAGTCCTTTAGAGGTGGAGGAACAGAGGTCTGAAAGTTCAGTGATTCTCCCCAAGACACATGGTGGAAGACCGGGAGAGTAAGTATTAGCTTTCATGAACCAGACTTGGGCTCTCAGCCTGTGAGCCCTGAATAGCACATATTACACACAGATCCATGCCTGTGTTTACAGTTCATACCATATAATCCAATTTCTCCCTTTTTAACTGTGAAATACTGGCTCTCCATGCAAGACATGTATTTGTTTTCATAAGTCAATGGAAAAGCCCCGATATTACAGAAGTCAGTTTAATTCTTGTTCTAGTGTAAGACATGCATAATACTCTGAAATTGGCTTTATAAATGGCAGTGTTTAGACAGCTAGTGCAAAGTTCAGCACCTTTTAAAGCTTTCTGTACGGAGGGCATCTCAGGTCTTTCTCAGGAAAGCGGGGAATGCATCTGGCTGTGTCAAATGGCATTCTTATTTTCTGCTCTGAAGAGATTTGGATTGCATGTGTATTTACCATCAAATCTAGAAGGAAAGGTTGGCAGGAATGCCAGTGACTTGAGGGTCTCTTGGACTTTGCCGCTGCTACAGTGTCTGAACCCTGTATGGGACAGAACAACAGTTAGTATAGCAGTTTCTAAGTGTTTTTTCATGCCGTGTTCCTTTCCTTTTTGGGCCAGCAATCCCAGCTTTGGTAATCAGCAAATAAAGGTTTTCTGATTCTTTTTCTTTTTGACCTGCTTAATGAACTGTTTTTCCAGAGAATACTCCACGAAGCACATCTTAATGGTTATATCTATTGAGATAATAGATGCTGTTCCGTTTTCACTCCTGACTTACCAGTTTGTCTTTAAGTTTTTGTAGTTTGAGCATAAAAATCAGGCTGCGGTGGGTTTGGGGAAGTTCAGAATTTACGCGTTAAGTGGGTTTCCTTAGCGTAATATGAAGGTTGAATGCAATCCTCCAATACAATTAGCACCCAGAATAAAGGAGTATCACCAATTCCAGAAAATATTTCTTTACTCTAAAGTCAGTTTTCCAAATAACTGTATCTAATGGAAACAGAACAGTCCAGGGAGCATTCCAATTCACCGAGTTTTTTTTGATGAAATACAGGAAAATCTAGGTTCAGAAGGTATATCTTGAACTACTGTAACAGGAAGGAGATGAACAAGGTGTCTTTCACCTCTAGTTCTCATGGTGTCAGCATGTAGCTTGTATGGTTTTCAGATCCTGTATGGATCCTGAATTGCTGCTTCAGAATTAGCAGCTTCAGCCTCTTCATATTCTTGAGAGACTTGGTAGTGTGTGAGGAAAAATGCTATCATTCTATGAAAATAACTGTTCCTCTCAAATTTTTGGATTTCCCTTCCAGTTGCATATCTCAGGATGTGGCATGCTGCCTCTTTTTCTTAGCTATTGCTCAAAAAAATAACTCAACTCAAAGTAATAAAAGAACTCAGAAAGTTTATATTTTCCTATCATTCCCTAAAGTCTACATAAGCAGAGAGACAAGATTGTACAACCTCAGGACATTCAGTCATCCTCAAATAATTCATTTATTAAAAAAAAAAATTGATCTGAAGTTTACTTAAGCTTCTTTTACTGTTCGTACTTCTGCCAGGAGTTTTTTTTAATCATCTACCAAGTGAATCAAGTAGTAATTCAGCTGTTAAAGTTTCACATGGCTAAAGAGTTATCTTAAGAATTTGTTAGCAGCTTAAAGTGACTTTGTTAGAAAGATACCAGGTACATGAAACTGGTATGATTTGTGTACCATAAAAAAAAAACAACTACAGGAAGAGTAAAACTGCATAAGGTTACCCAAGAGTCAACTGAACAGGATGATATTTATAAGAAAAAAGTAGGCTTTATCTATTTATTTTTTACTTTGACTAAGCACTCATCTAAACAATGTAACCCCCAAATTTAAAATTAAAAAAGAGGAATTGAAAAATACACGTGCATCTAATCCAGAACCTATTGATAGCTGGACAGCTTAAATTTTAAAGACAGCTTCCATAGAAACCACTTACTCAGAAGCAAAATGCTTAATCTTGCCTAAACTTGATAAGATCTATGGCTCAGAATTGAAGCACAATAGGAGTGCAGCTTGCAGGATTTTTTATATTGTCTGCATAGCAAGAATACAAAAGCAACTACGTGCATAAAACACTTCTCTGCATTCTAAATATAGCAGCGCCCACTTGAATGAATATTTCATAGAAGAATAACCTATATAAAAGGAATAAACGCATGCAGCAATGATACTGGTAGGATAATATTTTTAAATGGAACTGCTTCTGAGTAAATGAATACTTGATAAAGGTGTTAACCTCGCGTATGAATAAAAATCTGATAGAACTATGTTTCATTGTTTGCTGGCTAGAAAACTTTTAAAGCAGGAATAACATGCATAAATTTAAGTTGAAATAAAAAGGGAAATAAAAACTTGTACATGTTTCTGAAACTTGGACTTTTTTTCTAATTAACCAGCTCATCTGTGGAGGGATGCAATAGAAGAAAGTAAACACTCCCCTGCTGTGTTTGAACCCCCCCAGAGGAGCAGGCAGCAGTGCTCCACGGGACCACCGGGTGAACAGCCTCTCGCTTGGCAGAGTGAACAGAATGTACTTTGGTGGTTTCAGTCTAAATCTCTTTGAGGAAAAATCCAGGGTCATGTTAGGCAACCGCTTTCCCTCCCTGAGGTTCACCCGCGTGGGGTCCTGCGAGGTTCCAGGCTGCGCCAGTGACACACATTAGGTTGGCAGGGGCTTTACCGAGAAAGGCAGGATATGAGGCACTCACTGTAAAAACGACATCAACCTTTACATGTTCTCCACCACCAGGTCAGATGCTCTGGTTGTGTCTCGGAGGATGTTTGGGGCATAAATCTCAAAACACTGGCAAGAGCTCCATCCAGCTGAATGTATTATATTTTAGGTTTGGGCCAGAAAATGCAATGGCAAATATTTGAATCTGCCCTAGCGGGGACCACAGCTTGTCCCCACGTGCAAACAGGAGTCTCACTGGATTCCTGACTCGGGGAGATTTTGCAAGTAATAGTTTGTAGCGTGCTCTGCCTCATAACCCGTGTGGTCGTTCAGGGCCGGGGGGGGGGGGGGGGGGGAATGCCTGCTGTGTGACTGTGGGTGAAAGTTTAAAACTGGCAAACTTTTGACTAAGTGTGTCTGATTTGCTACTGCAGCCTAAGAAGGGATATGAAGGAGAAAATTTAAGGGGGATTGACAAAGATCGTGTTATAGAGAATACAGAGGAAAGGTGAGGCGTATCCTGAGGCTCAGACTGTGTGGAGGGAGAGAGCTGATGTATATGTATAGGGATTAAAGGGACTATGACCTACGGCAAACCACCACACCATGAAGATCAAGTGGGTTAGGCTTTTCCTGAAATTCATGGGAAATTCATGTTCATTTGAAATTCTAACTGTCTACAGAGGTCCTGTGGGAAAAGGATGATTCAATGAGTTCTAGGAAGGCACTGGGCTTTAGTTTCGTTGGGTTTTTTTTTTCCTTCTACAGAACACAGAAACGCAAGCTGAAGAAAGGCTCTTTTATTTCTGATTTTAGAAAGTTGGGTGAAATTGAGCATGAAATGAGATCTCACAATCTTTGCAAAGAGATGGAGGAGGAAAAAACGATGTTAACAGAAATGGACTTGGAGTATGATAGCTAAGATCTCTCCAGAGTCAAATTTAATAGTTAGTCTAATACTACAAGCACAGACTAACCAGTGTAAAGATAAACTTGGCTAAACGGTAGGTTCTGCACTGGTAATAAGAAGGAACCATATCAAAGTGGAAACAAGTCAAGTTATCAAGGACAAGTACCTGAGAACAGCATGAGCATGTAGGGACAAAATCAAGAAAGGCCAGGCACTAAATGAAATGCAGCTAGTTAGAGACACCAAGGTGAAAAAGAATGATCCTATAGGTAAGTTAGAGGAAAATCTTGGTAGGGGTTGCTTCTTTGCTTAGTGGGAAAAGCTAGTAATGGAAGACTCTAAAAAGTCTTTTATTTTTTTCTTACTGAGTCTTCACTGAAAAGGTCAATTGTTGTCAGGTTACTAGCACAATTAACGCCGACAAAAAAGGGATAAAATCTCAGATTAAAATGGAAAAGAACAGGTTAGGGAGTTATAAATGAATTAGATGTTGACTGGTTTTTGATGGACTTCTTTCTAGGATATTTAAAGACTTGCCTAAAGCAATCTCAGAGCCCTTAGTATTACTGTTGAGAGTTCATGTGAGATCGATGAGGTACTAGAGGCTGGAAAAAGAGCAAACATAGTGTCTTTCGTTTTGAAAAAGTGGCAGGGGGGGCAAAGGGGGTGGAAGGAGCCAACATATTATAGACCAATCAGCGTTAACTTCAGTCCAAAGAAATATTCTGGAACAAAAAAATCAAACCAAACATTTGAAAGCAGCTGAAGGATAACAAGAAAATGAATAGCTGCCAGCACGGATTTGTCAAGAACGAATTGTCAAGCCATTTGAATTTCCTTGTACAGCAGGATAACAGACTTTGTGGAAAGGGAAGAAACAGTTGACATCATGTCTCTAGAGTGTAGTGAGGTCTTTAAAATTGGCTTATGTGACATTCTCTGAAGCAGGGGAAACACGGTCTACATGAAAGTACTGCAAGGTAGGGACAAAACTGGCTGGACAAACAGGTTTGGAGAATAATTTTCAGGAGTGCGAAGGAGTAGCAAAATAGAAAGATGTATTGCATGGTGGTCTGCAGAGGTCTGGCCTGTGCTGAGCTCTGGTCAGACCATGACCGTGATGCAATACAGATTATACATGTTAAATCTACAGAAAACGGAAACTGAAAGGGATTGGAAGGCTTTCTGAGTTCAGAATGGCCTTGAGAACTGGGAAAGTGGTCTGAAAGAACAGGATGAAACTCGGTAAAATAAATACAGAGGATGGCATTTTGGCAGAAATAATAAACTACAGAGATACAAGATGGGGTACAACTATTTGGGCAGCAGTTCTTCAGAAAAATCTCTGGAGGTTATAGTGGATTACAAACTGAATATGAGGCAATGTCATGCTTTTGCAAAAATGGCAAACAACGTCGTAGAATGTATTAACAGCAATACAATCTGAAAGGCATGTGAAGCAATTCCTCTGCTCTGCTCAGTGCTGGCAGGGTCTCACTGAGAACATTGTGTCCAGGGTTTGGGTAGCCTCTCACTTCTGTAAGACATTAACCATTTAGCGACTATCCAGTCAAGAGTGATGGACGTGGTGACTAGTCAGGAAGTTATGGCTGCCATGGAGAGATTGCATGGAGAGATGCTGTTTAGCCGAGCTCAGGGAAGGCTGTGGTGGTGTTGTGGCAGTAGTCTTTGAATATGCAAAAGGCTGGTGCAGAGAGGAAGTATTACATTTTGCTTTCTGTCCATAGTAGTTACAAGGACATGCGATTAAATTGTTGTTAGGAGGAATCAGATGTTGGGGGAGAAAAACTGAAGTTTTCTTATAATTAATGTAGTGAAGTCCTGGAATAGGCTGTCACCTCTGTGGCTGAAGGCCTTTAAGAACAGGTATAGTTGACTCTGCCTTGGAGCACGAAGTCTTTCAGATGGTCTCTCCAGTTCTTTTCCACCCTACTTTCTACAGTTCCACAGTTGCTCTGCTAATGATAACCATCCCTCTTCTATAAATACTTGGAAAGGGATATAATCATTGCGGTATTGCAGTTGTTGTAGGACTTCATACTCAAGTATAAAGAATTATGGCTACATTGCCAGAGCTGTCAATGTCAAAGGGAAATAGAAAGTGCTTTCAGCTGGCAGTTTGATCCAGCTTGGGCCTGTAACAGACAGCACAAAGCAATAGGTTTTCCTGCTGTTCTGAAACTCCTTGCTGCATATTTACAGATAATTAGTCTGCCTGTCTGCGTCTTTCATGTACTGTGTTGGTGGAACTTCTGAGCTGTACAACTAAATGATTAGAAAATTGTTGAGTTCAACTCTAGTGTATTGAATTTTATTGCAGGCTAAATCATATTCTTGTCTTGTTATCCTAATGAATCTGCTTGTACTCCTGTTAAATTCCTTCACTCTATTTCTGATTTTCACTGCTGCAGATTAAAGCACTTTATCCGTACCTACGTACTTTCGACTTTGCAGTTCCAGCACAGATTTGCATAGCAAAGGAGATATTTGTGTTTTTCCTGACCTCATCAATATTCTGGTGCACAGTGTGCACTTATATGATAGTTTATTCCAGGATGATGAACAGATGCAAAAGTGTCTTCAATTGTCTCTGGAAATTAGCAATGGTCAATACATCCTGCAAACACAATGCTGGATGCTGTGGCGCATGCAAAACATGCATGGCAGGCAGAGCACATAGCCTTTTCCTGCCTCTAGCACACTTCATTTAATTTTAATAGTAGAAGGAGATCTGGTATCTTTTGAACATAGATATCCTTGTGGGCTAATGTAGGGGTTAGACAATAAGAGTTTTGCATAGGAGAATTTGGCTTAACCTGTCAGTCTTCCAGAGATTAACAACTTCATCAACTACTGTTGATATTGACAGTCAGTTGCTAGGCTACATGTTTACTGCTAAATGAATAGGCGACTTGGGGCCAGTGTGAATATTCAACAGATTGGCAAATAAGTAAAACGTGCTGTGACTTGATTTGTTAATTATAGTCAAAATAAATGGCTGTATTGATGACTATGATTTTACACAGCATTAGTCCTCTGAAAACAGCAATTAAGTCTGCCATGTAAACATATATCTTGCCTCTGACAAAAAAAAAAAAAAAAAGCCTTAAACAACTGAATACACCATTCCAAGCAGTTTCACTAGGAGTCCTGAAGTGCTTACATTAGTTAAATTATGTCCTTGGGTGTTTTTACACCTCTGACTGAAGCACAACATTCAGGCAGGGTCTGGATTTTGAAAAGCTTTCTTGTTTGCTGCATGCAGCACCACTTATGGTCAGAGTTTATCAAAAGGAGCATGATCACACTTGAGGGAGAAAACCCAAGTAGTTGGATTTCAGGACAGTGCTTTTCTTTCTACCATAATTTTGTTTCCTGTTGTAAGAAAGCTGAGTGTGCATTTATTACCCTATATGCTGTTTTCAGCAGGTATTGCAAAAGAGTTATTGCATATGCTGGGATATATTAGTGTATGTCACCTGATCTCATTGCTATTCTCTCATTATATTATAAACTCTCAGTGTGTTGATTTGCTCATTCTGTGTTACAAGACTCACATATGCTGTCAGGTGCGCTGAGTATGCAGCGTTGCTAGTTGTTCAGCATTGTATCCATGTGGGCAATAGCACCGTTTTGGTATATATAGTGACTCTTGATTAAAGCCTGGAAGATGCTTATTCCATTCTTGTCACTCCTGTCAGTGTCTTCTGTGGCACTGGTCAAGCCACACTTTCAAGCTCTTGCTCAGTTTGCCATCTGTAATATGTATATTTTTGATGTTTTCTGTTTTTTTCCTGCATAAATAATTAGCAATCTAAAGAGCACTGAGGTTGCCAAATGTGCTCCAAGTATCACAGAACTGAAACAGAGGTTGTTTTAAGCTTGGGAACAGCAAATGTGTTTTTGCATAGAAAAACACAACTCTCCCTGAATAGGTCTGTGTTACCAATGCATGTTTAGCTTATGGTTGAGTTTGGGCCAGTAATTCTCTTTTCCCTAGGAGTGGCAGAAAGGAGCTCCCTTGTGCTGGGCCTTACTTCTGTCCTTATGAGCATCTGTCCTTCTTTGTAAGCTCTTGAGTAGTCATGTCTCCTGTGGTCTCGCTTTGAGACTCTCAAGATCAAAAGAGCAAAAGCAAAGTCATACTGACCCACGCTGATCCCAGGGAGTCAGGCTGGTACTAAATGCTGGAACTGAGAGCAGAGAGCCTGTTTTGACTTTTCCTTCAAAGTGCTGTTGAAAGAGAAACTGCCTGACTCAAATGCTTGGGGGACAGAAGCTTGGAGAAAACTGGAGCGAAAGTGTGTGAAGGAGCTAGAAATGGAGTACGGTAAGGAAAAGCTGGGACTGGAGACTGAACTGGGGAACTGGAAGGCTAGAAATAAGAAACAATTGATAGAGAGAGAGCTCCAAAACTGGCAGAAATCTAGGGCAGAGGTGGGAGACCTGAGACTGATTTGATGAAAAAAGTAACATTGAAGAAGATGATGAGTCAGATAAAAATCAGCTGCAAATATTGATTAGTAGCTTTGATTTTTGCTTGAAAGTATGAGAGCAATGGTCTCAGCATATTGTGATACAACTGTATGGTGGCTTCCCACATGGTATTCATCACTTTTGACAGCAGTGCAGGTGTATGTAAAAAACATGGGGGGGAAGGGGGGGCCTCTAGCCTCCTATAGGTACTGATGGGATCTGAGCTGACTTACCGTGAAGGACTAAGGTGCTAGGATTATGATAGCCCTGTGAAATCTTCAGTGATCCACAGTGGTTTAAAAACACTAATAATTATTAGAAGAATCAAGAGCAACACATATCAGGCTTCACCCATACCTTGAATACTCCAAAGTTTTGGATGCCTCATTTCCGAAGGCTATTCTAGGACTAGGAAAAAACTTCAAAGGAGGGAGGGCAAGGATATTCCAAAGCATTGAATGGCTTCACAAAGTGGGTGATAGACCTGTGGAGCTCTTTGCTAAATGATACTGTGAATGCGACACATTTACACATTTAAGTTCATGAAAGAGAAAATCATTGAGAATTACTAACTACATGTAAATTATATATGGGTCAGGAAGTCCCAGAGCTGAAAATAGTTGGAAGCTGAGAGAGTATGAGTGGGAAATAGCATAAATACGATTGTACTGTTGTTGTTTTTCTTCCCTGGCATGGAATTATGGCCATCACTGGAGACAAAAGCACTTCGGAAACATGGCTTTTTGGCCTGGCCGTTCTCTCCTACTTGCTTTTTCCATCGCGTATGCTATAGTTCCTCTCAGCGGGGTATTCTGAGGGTTTTCTCTCCCAAGAGCTACATTTACCAAATTAGTTTTGTGCCGTGTATTATGCCATTAAGTATTGAGAGCCTCTTCTAGGGAGGCTGACAAATCCTCTTTTCCAGCAATGGATGGAAATGGCTTATGGAAATCATGGGAAAAGGGGAGATGATGGTGTTTCCTAGAGATTTTCAATCAGCCTTGTAGTTAGCTTCTGGGCCAGGCACCATAAGGCCCAGCCCCCCATGTGATTATGACACTGTGCGTTGCTGTTTTTCTCACGATCCCCAAAATGTGAGCCATTTTGCGGAAGCATTTTTTATCCTGACCACAAACATCTTCACAGACCCAGAGTGGGGAAAATGTTTTCTCAGGACATCTTTTTGTGGATAGAGCAATGAGTCCTCTCAGGAAATTTTCACTTTTTTCCGTAACCCTCTATCTTCTCAAGTTTTGAGTGCTCTCATACCATTCCCTAATTACTGCTAACGAGTGGTCAGTATGAAACCGCCCTGGAGCGCAGGTAGCCTAGACAGGAGCCCTTTTCAAGACCAGAAATGTTAATTTACACTGACTGACTACTGGAATAGTTTCCCTAATCTGCTCAGGGGTTTTGCAGTGCTGAAAAGCACACTGATGGTCCTGTGACCGAGTTCTCCAAAGCTCGCACATATTCTAGCATTCAGGGAGCGGGCTAGCTCTGGGCAGCCTCTCCTTGTCCAAGGAAATTCCACTCTATTCCTTGTGGACTTTGCCCAAGGTAAATTACCTCGTTTTGAAACAAACTCCTAGCGTGTCTTTTGAGACAGTTTCAGACTAGCAGCTTTAAGCTAATTACAGGCCATTTGTAAACGTATCAGTTCTTGTTCCAACATTTTAGCATGCACCCGGATATCATCTAGGTATAACAAACAGGCTGAGAGAGGCATGCCATGTAATACCCTCTTCGTTAGACTTTTAAATGTAGCTGATGTATTGCACAAGCCAAAAGCCATCATTTTAAATTGCCACAGTCCTTGTCCTGCTGTGAAAGCGTTTTTTTTTCCCTGTCCCTCTGGATCCACTTCCACTTGCCAATAGTCACTTTTAAGATTCAGGGTAGTACTCTAGACTGAGCTTTCACCAGCATCTAGGATACTGTTTATGGTAATAGACAAGCACGCACTAAATGACTTGACGTTGGTTTCTAAAATATGATGCTGTCACCTTTTTTATCTTAACCGGAACTCAAGGTCTGAGGTTGAAGGGTCTGTTATATCTTCCTCACATATTTCCTCCGTGGCTCATAAGGCTTCTTTGCCACTTCCACACTAAAAAGCAGGATACTGTTTAGGCAGCTAGTTTACCTGGGATCACTCTAACGTTGAAGTAGGAAAGTACAGCTTTCATGTGTGTTGGAATGAGAGATGAGCTTCTAAACAAATAGTCTTGAAACCATTTTCTTGTTTCTCTTTAAATGCTTGGTGGGATGCCAGATTAAAACCGATATGCATGCTGATAGCTCACATGCCCCCCTGCCCCAGTCTTTCTATAGTTTGTATTAATTTACCAGATCCATTTTTTGCCACCGCAGTCCCCCTTTCTCCGTTTCCTCCTGACTATTGTCAGAAGCATTCAGCAAATGGATAGAGATTTACTCTTGTGTCTGATCCAGAACTTCAGCAGCTCAAGTTCCCCAGAGATCCAGGGGCTCAAATGAAGCTTCAAACACTCCTCATCTTTCATTTGCTGGAAAGCTGCCACAGCCTGTAATTTCTAGTGTTGTTTCTGCCCCTAAAGGTGGGACTTCGGCATTGCAGGAGAGATCTCCGTGTTGAATCACCTATTACCCAGTCTTTCTACTCTTCCTGGTGTCATAACTTAGGACTCAGAATTCATGATTCTTGTGTATTTCACATCATTTCTTATTACACACTAAATGGCCTTTTCCTATTTTTGTGAGGTAATTGTGAAGCTCCGTAGAAAAGCCACAAGCTGGTGTGAGAGCCTCCTGGTTTGGTTCAGCTTGGTGCTCCCCTCCTGTCCATGCTGCACCTTGGGATGAGGGGCTGCTCTGAAGCGTGTCGTGCTCTTGCCTCGCTAACCCTGTATTTGTAACCATTCTCCTTTCTTAAAAACATTTTTCCCCCCTCTGGGATCAATAATGAACTAAACTGTATTCCCTCCTTTTTGCTATTATTGCCAATTTCTCTTGTTTTATAAAGTTAGATTGGTCCTCACTCTTCTGCAAAGCTTGGTATTGGCATGAACCATACTAAAATTGTGGAAGTGAATTCTAAATGCAGAACTGTATTGAAAGAGATCCTGGCAAATTGCTGGTGTCGTCTTCTGTTTGCAGCAGCTGTTTCCTTTTGTGGTACGCAGCTGTGGAAAAAGTTCAGGATCTATAGTAAATTCTGCAGCCAGTACAGCATCTTTTTGTCGTCTTTTCCTGATCTTCGTTTTTGAGTCTGCCTGAGTGTCTTCAAACTGGTTTGTAGCCAATTTGCCCTTGAGGTCCTCACTGATATTTGAGTATATCAAGGAAGGGTTTTGTTCCCAGTTCTGATAGTCTTTTTTCTCCCTGTCTTTTAGACAGCCGCGTTTGTTGAAACTGCTTCATTTTGCTTCTCTAGGTCATTTTTCAGTTCCCTGAGTCCTTTCTGCAGGTTATCAGATAGCAGCTTCCAGGTTGGTCGAAGCTTTTGTAGCCCTTTCCTGTGTTATTTCAAACCACAACTGTTGCAGCTGCACCTCCGAGTCTCTTTGGGCATTTTGCCATTGGCTTTCTAATAAGGATTCATCTTTACCAGTGGGTTTTCAGGTGCTATTTTAACTCCTCCTGTGCTTTACATGCTTGAACTGTGTACTCCCTTTTTGTTTTGCCCTGATACAGGAGAGATACCAGCTCACAGGTTTTGTTCTTGGAAACCAGAGCATGGGGGTTTTCTCACTTTAACCCTGTTATAGGAAGCTCAGAGTTTGAATATTAAGAGAGCAACTGATGATTGAGTCACGTATCTTTGATGCAATCCTGTTTATTTACAAAGACCTGATTTCTGTATCTCCGGGTAGAATCACACAAGAGAGAAATCCCTTGCTTGCAATTCCAAATCTCTTTCAGTCAGCACGTGCCCTGATAGCTTTCTTAGGGTTTATCTTGAAGTCATGCTGTTGATGCTTTTGTGGCTCTTTTTGATGCTTCCTTTTGGCTTTTGATTTGAGATTTTTCCCCGCAAACATCCAAAACAAGCTTTCTGCTACCAATCAAGGTCCTAAGCATCTAGGCTCCAGGGCTTGTTTTCATTCCAGACCTACCATATGTTTATGCTTTGGTTGTTCTCCCATTGTTTTGGTTATTTTGCTCCATAACGGAGCTTAATGTTTATTTGTATTTAGCACAAATAAAAAACCAGTTTTCACACGCACCAATTTCAGCAAGCTTTGGTCAATCCCACTGTGATGCTTTCTTACCATTCTGTGGGTTAAGGCTCCTGAGGTTCACACACATGCTGCAGGGAGAGATGGGTGACCCTACGGTGTTTAAAATGAATTTTGAGGTCAACAAGTCTGAATACCTTGTCTGGCCCTGTAGTTGGTGGTTGTCCCTCCATCTTTGTCCCAAAGAACGGATAATAAGATTTTGTGGGAAAATACTAAGTTATTTGAATGGAAAATTGAGACATGATTTTCTCTGCAAATCATTTGTGGACTGTAGGAGAGAAAAGGCCTTCAGCTTTTTGACTTTTTTTTTTTTTAATAGAAGCTCTCAGTTCAGGGAAATTTCCAGATTCTTTCTTCCTTTTTCTTTCACACTGAATAGATGTGGAAAATGAGAAAAAAGTGGATTTTATCCAAAAAATACTTTTTGCAAAGATTTTTTGATGAGAATGTTTGCTTTCAAAGGCATTGTTTCAGAGAAAAATTGATGTGGGAATGTGGTCCGTTCAGCTTATGGCCTAACTATGAAGCAGACAGGCAGTGATAATACACATTTCTGTAAGTGCTACCTGCTTCTCTGTTCTAAAAAAGCAAACTGATAAGACTGCCATATAGTGACTTCCAAAACGAATGCCTTTTCTTTTTTAATGTCATAGGGAAACTTAGTTGCACTTCAGATTCCTTCTAAGCAAATGTGTATGTGTATTTTGCTCCTCGTAAAATTGCTAATATCTGAACTGTCAAACATGCTTATGGAGTAAGGTGAACAAGACCTGAGACACATTTTGGTGTTGCCATTTTTCTCCTGAATGTGACCATCATGTGTAATAGTAACAGCACCTATTGGGGGCCCTCAGGTAACTGGAGGCAGGACCTCAGCATCTGTAGCGCGGATTTGGAGATGCTGGATGGCAACTGATCACTACAGTTTTGTACAGATGCCAGTTCCTTCTTGACTAAAGGGAAAGGCTTCATGTTCCCATAGTGTTATTTCAGCTAGGTAAATCAACTCATTAAGGTGTGCTTTAATACCTGATCAAAATCACCTTGTACACCCAGAATCCCCGGGGTTAGAAATGACTAATCCGCTGAGTAGACTGCGTTGGTGCTATAATAATGATAAAAGCGAGAAACATAATTGGCATGGGTGGTAGAGATACTGGGCGACTAGGCACATGGGATGAGAAAAGGGCGCGTCTGTTTTGAGCCCTTTCACAAACTGGAGGAATGCAGCAGAGGATGGAAGCGGCTACAGCCCGGCGCCAATAGCCAAACAGCCCTGGAAGGGCAAATTTGATAGTAAAAGGTGCTGGTTTATAAATTCCTGGCTTCTTATATCTTGTCCTCTCCACCACCACCTTCCCCAGCTTCCCTATTTGCAAGCGCGTGAGCATCACTGACCAAGGGCACCATCAGGAAAGCATTTAGTGTTTCTGTGCTTCGGGAGGGAGGGTAGCGAGGCTCAAACCAGGGTAGCTGAAGCTTTTGGCTTGACGGAGAACGCGCGGGGAATTGCAGAAAGCTCTGTTGTGCTTGTGCCAACGCAAAATGCCACATTGCGCAGAATACAACCTTTAATTCTATCAATTTCTTGTTCGACACAGGAAAACAGAGCGTGATTAAAGAAATTGTGTCTTAACTGACTGCTCCATATTGTCATGCCAGAAACAATTAGCTTAACTAGAAAGTTAATTTAATTGCAAATGTGGATGGGCAAACTGTGCCAGCCACTTCATTATCATTATTCTATGCTATTCCTAATGCTTTGTGCTGTTTAATATGTACTTCTTATGGTATATGGTGATGTAATTAAAAGATTGTCTCTGTAGAGGTTAAGGTTGCTGCTGAAACTAATTTCCAGTAGCAATTTTACGTGTCTTTATCTGTGGAGTTTCAATACACCCTTTAAAATATTTTCAGTAGAATTTCCTAGGTTGTTTTTCACTTCTATAGCAGAAAAAGAACAAAAGCATAAGGACTGCCAGAGACATATGTGGCAGGAAGAATCAACTGCAGACCATTTTTAGTGAAAATATTGTGTATTTTGCTAAAGGAAGAGATTCTCCTCCTCTACCTTTTTCATGCTTTTTGAGATTTAATTTCTGACACTTGCTAGCACAATTTTTGCTTTGAGATCCTGAGCCCAAGGGTAGAAACTCAAAGCTGTTGATTAAAATGACAACAAACGATTCCCCCACTCCCTGGCACACAAGCACATGGTCATGGACTCTTGCAGCGGGCAGTCTTTAAGAATAAATTCCTCTGGGGAGAAGAATCGCGTGAGGAAAAAGTCTGAGTTTGGTAGGAAAATGAGCAAATTGCAATTGTTTTTATTTTTCTTATGAAATTACAACGAATGACATTAGCATGGACCTAGCCACCTTTTCTCCATGGACAACATTGTTACTACTATTATTTCACTCTATTGTGTCCCAAAATATTTTCTGCTACCTGTATCTTGTTGCTGTTTTTTTTTTTTTATTAGATTTAAAATTTGTTATAAAGATACAGCTCTGAAAGCCTTCATTGCTCTCCTCTTTAACAGCTGAGTGAATCTATCCTTGTTCTTCTTTGAGCTGGTAATAATTTCTACATGCATCTGCTTTTTAAGCAGTATCGTGTAGAGAAGAAAATCTCACCTGTTAAATCAGTCTTCACCATAATTGTAAAGCATAATATTTAAGTATGTGTGTGTGTTTTTATATTCCTTGTTTTCAAAAATGGTGAAAATGTAGATGAAATTTTGAGATCAACCCTCTCCCCTCCTCCTTTGGCAGACTATCCTGCCTGGAAAATTCAGCTTGAGAAAGGGAGCATTACAAAGGTTGATGATTAAAAAATAATTTTAAAAAATGGATTTTGTGTTAGCAACATTACCTGGAATTTTTTTCTCCTGCCATAACTACCAAAAGCATCTCAGCCCACCTGCCTTATGATATCATCTGATCTTTGCTCTCAAGCTAAGCTGCCCTACCTGAGTTTTCTAGGTTTTTGGTGACAGTTGCTTTTTATGGGCACTAAATCTTCACTTGCCACAGTACTTGGTATTAGTTGACAGAATATGTTGGACTAAACAGGCCACTCCTCTGATCCAATATGTCATTTCTCAGGTTCCCATAGAAACTTAGATTAATCAGTCATTCCTGATGCATTTCTTGTACAATGTTGTCATCTTGATGCTCTTTTGCTGCTAGTTTTGAAGGAAGCTTCAAATTCGCTCGAGGAAATCGAGCCAATTTTGTGCTGCTTTTTGTCATGTGTGCCAGGTACTTTGCCTATAATGAAGAAAATCTGATTTTACAGGATCCTTGCAAGGTAAGGAAAAAATGTAGCTTCATATCCTTAATGAGAGCATTCTTATTCAAGAGTGCTTGACTGTAGTTATAAAGAGTGCTATCCACAATAGTTAGTGTGGAGAGGAAACCTTAAGTAGAACATGCTATTGTGGCCTTTGAGCGGTTCCCATCTCTTCTATTCAGAAAGCAGAGTTAACTGAGGATAGCAAGAACAAACTGTACATGCGCTTGAGAAAAAGAACTTGACTTGGCAAGTTGGCATAAGTGTAACACAATATATTACCACTTTCTGCTGGGCTTATTCTCTTACTGTCATTGACCAGATCTGTTCAACGGCTGCCATTTTTGGTTGGAAGTAGAAGAAATCCCAATTTTCCTCCCCCCCCCCCCCACACCCTTCACTTTCCAAGAAAGTCAGTTTATGTAATCGATACCAGGTCTGTCTAGGAAGCTGTTCAGAAATTTGGCTGGGGGGACAGGAAAGGAGGGGGGCGGGGGGAAGATTGAGGGTTGAAGGATGAAGAAGGAACAAACATTGGACCTGACAAAGCTTGAAATATAAAACAAAAAAGCATCTGCGAGGCATAATAAAACAAAGTGTATATACGTGTTGTTCTCACAGAGTATTTGGCTGAGCCCAGGCAACGGGAAAGCATGCATAGCTAACGCTCCTGACTGTGTGAAACCCTTTGTATACTCCAGAGTCTCTGCAAGAGACCTTGATTACAGAGTTTGGCATGATACCCAATACATTTTTTGGAATGGTTTCTTGTCCATCACTGACACTCGTAATGAGAAATTTATACACCATCCAAAGCGGATAAATTAATTTCAAACACTTTTGACTTGGGTCAACAATGGCTATTGGCAGTGCCTATTATTTGCCTTTTTATTAAAAAAAAAAAAGAGGAGAAATTGCTCTTCTTCATGGTGATAGCATGGTAAAGACCCTGAGTATAGTGGAGATAGAATCTTGGCAAGCACATATATAGGTCAGGATAGAGTATTTCACTTTTCAATGTAAATGAAAGTAATTTTCTTCAGTACGAACAGTTTAATAAATTCCCAGGATGGTTTTCATTAAGAAATTTGCATATTGGCTAGTGCAAGATTTTCTGAAAGCAATCAGTTGGCAAAAATAGTTTGGTTTTACTTCTGTTTTCCCAATCCAGTTAACAGTCAAGGAATGAAGTATAAATTAGCTATCCTTTTGAGAACTCAATTTAAAAATCAGATGCTTAAGTTAACTTTTTGAAGATAATAATTGTACATATTCTCATGCAGATGCACACACCAGAAACGGGGAAAAGGCACGAAAACACACCTACATGAAAAAAGCCTGTGGATAGGAAGAAAACACGAAAATTGCATCAGTCTTCCTGGGAGATCCTGAAATTATGGGGACATACAAATAAATTACTAGCAAATTCCCATCATGTGCAGTCTGAATTGGATAACTTACTACATACTCTAATTAGATGCAAATTCTGGTTTTTGGCTGATCTTTGACTTTCCCGTGCATTTCATTTTCTATGTGCAAGGCACAAGGATTTATTGAAGGCAAAACCGTATTTGTATACATGGGTTACCCGAATGCAAGAACTTCTGCCAGCTTTTTAAGTATAACTAGAGGGCTTCATGTAAACAAATTATTTAGATATTTAGAGTTAGATGATAATGGAAACATATGGCAGTAATAAGTATTAAAGTAAAACACAAAAATAGGACTTTTTTAGGAAATAAAAAATACGAGCAAGATTGAGCTACTGAAATTGGTGGGAATTACTGAGTGCGAACACAGGCGATAATGCACATGCACTTTTATTTTGTTGTATTTGAATTAGCTTCTCTGTGCAGGAACTGTGTGAGTTTTTGGTTTATGTTTGTACCTTAAATTTATACTGTGCTGCCAAATGACCAGCAAGGAGGGTATACGTGATTTTCTGAGAACTGCTTTGGAGACTTCTTCCTAAAATGGCCAGTTTCCCTTTTATCTCCCTTCTTACCTACCTGCTTCCTTTATGCGAGCAGGATTGTTTGAACGGGGTAATAGCTGCTGTCTGCCTCAGCGGCTCGAATGTTGGAAGGATGCTTCGTGCAGCTGATACGCTGGCTGCACTGCGCTTAGTGACAACTGAAATACGGATCCTGGGATGCTGTGCTCGTAGGTCCTGATGGCATCGCATGGACACCCATTATTAGGGAAGAACCAGAGCAGGTTTTCAGATGAGCTCAGACTAGATGATCTAATGGTCCCATCTGGCCTTAAAATCTGTGAGTCTATGAGAGACAGTCCTGCAGTTATAGGCATTTTAGAACTGTCAATTCCAAATTTACTTCAGTGTAAGAGGCAATTGCTTCCATGCTGAAATGCTCCATTATACATTATGTGCACAGTGGTATAAATGCTCTATAAAATAGACATGCAGCATGAGCAAGGCACGGCAAAGGAGAGCAGCTCAAAGTAACGAGGATGAGGAAAGGTGATGCTAGAAATGTCTGTAGACGGTGGGTATTTGGAAGAGATTTGAGAAAGGAAAAAAGGGCATTTGGGAAAAGAGGAAAGAAAATGCTCACAAAATAAGAGAGAGGCTGAAGATGCAAAGCCAGGGAAGAAAGGAAGAGTAAAAGGGGAAGTGAGGGAGAGAAAGCAGGAAATTTGAAAGGACTAAAGAGAAAGAGAGTGAAGCCGTAGGATCTGAAGGATGAATATAACATGTATGTTTACTGCCTTTATCATTCTAGGAATATGCCTGTATGGGTTGCCATCAGTATCTCAGCTGCTATGCCTTGCTTGCCTTTTCTGGTGAAAGAAATAGAAGGGGAAACAACCGAGAGGAGGAGAAGAGATGGGAGATAAGGGAAATGTATTTTTTAGCCATCTCCTTGGCTTTTTATCGTGAACTCCAGCATTGTCAGAGCATAGTAACCCAGGCGCGATTGTATGTCACACTTTGTCGGGTTTTTTTCTTTCTTTTCCTCTTTTTTTCTTAATTCAAGATAAATATTTTACTTCCCAATCCGAGGCCTCTCAGAGTTTTCCTGATAACAGGGAGTGAGGTTAATGGAGGGGCAGTGTATGGGAAGGGTCTCTGCCCTCCGCAGCCTCCCCGAGCTCCACGCCGCAGGGGCTGATGATGCTCTGCGTCACCCGGCGTCTGCAGCTGAATCTGCCTCCTCGAAGCCCTTCCCAAACAGCTCGTTGGCATCTGTTCTCCTGCAAGTGCAGCAAAGTACATACCAGCAGCACTTCTACTTGCAGGGAGTGCGTACAGCAAAATATCCTCGGATTGGAAAAATATGGTTTGAGATAGGAATTTCTTTCTGTAATCTTGACAATTCTGATGAATTTTTGCTGTGGGTTTCTGTGGTCCAGCATGGCTTTTTTGGGTAAAATGGAGGTGCTTCCTCCCGGGTAGTCAGTAACCTTCACCTGTGACAAGGGAGACTGGTGTAAGTCAGTATTCCTGTAAACCCACAAAATCTTAAGCGGTACTCCTAGAGCTACTCAAATGAGTATGATAATCACTGGGCTGCTATCTATGGCAGAATATCTTTTTTTTTCCATAGTCAAATATTTGGATTTTTTATTGTGTTTATTTTGCAAAACTGAGTCCTTGTTTTCTGTCCGGGGCCTAATTCATATCTTTCTGTTTAGTTCAAGTAATAAAAAAAAAAGACATTCTGTAAGGTATGGTATGGCAAGGATTCGACTGCAATTTTATTAAAATTTTCCCCAGAGGAAAAGGAGGAGGAAGTCGATTACCTTGTAATTGGTATCTCTCTGGGGTGCTCCACTTGTTAAATCCTTGTATATGATGGGACTATCTAGTTACACTGAACAGATTACCTGCTGATTGCTACTTCTGGGATTTACTGATAACGCTGAATGCCAAAATCTTTCTGAACTGCGAGTGGAAGAATTAATTCCAACTGCCTTCGTTTGCTTTGTAATGACAGCTAATGCTCTATCTGGGTTTCATTGTTTCGAAGCACAGATACTAGGAAATCTCACTCGGAGCAGACAGGATTTGCTGGCACTCCTACCTGTTGCTTCAATGGGAGAGGGAATTACTTGCTTCCTATCTCCATATCCTTGACTCACTCTTCGCTTTTAATAAAGCAGCCAGGTTTCACCCCCCGAGGCACTTTCCCTTCTGTGTTCAGAGGAGGGTTTCAGCCTCTAAGGTCAAAACTAGGTACAAATTTTTCAGTCTTTCAGGATATTTTAATGAGGCATCTGGTCCGAGACTTTCTTCGATACCTAGCTGGTAAAGCCTCTTTTGGATCCTTTGGGATGAAAAACCCTGAAGCGTTTCTAATGTTGACGTTTCTCGACATTTATTTTAAAAGCAATACAACAAAATGCGGCAGAGGGAAGCGCTAGGCACATTTAGCTACAAGCGGTAGAAGGGGATTATTTCTGGTAGAGTGGTGGCAGGACTGAAACGGGCCCAAAATCCCTGTTGCAAGTTGGCTTTCTGGCAGGCAGCCCCCCAGCACTGCACTTGGTGCAGCTGGCGCGGCTCGCGGGAGCGCTCCTTACGGTACGCCCTTGCGGTAGTAAACCCCGAGCGCCTGGATGAATGGAGCTGGGGGTGGGGGGAAGGAGTCGGTGATATATTTCTGTCGCTGACAAGAAACCCGGAACTGTTATAATTACATAACAGATGATGTATCGTACAGGCTGTACCCTCTCTCCTAAAGAGCAGAGGTGGGCAAGCCAAGGAAGGCTTGAGCCTGGCTCAAGTTGAGTGCCTGACTCTGGCCTGGCTCCACGTCCGCGAATAAAGACGGGTTAAGGAAGAGGCGAAGAGAATCTGCTGGCATGGCCGCGCTGCCCGCTCCTCACAGGAGCTACGTTGTTGTCGGCGGGAAGCAAAGCCCGCGGCGGCCGGGCTTCTCGCGCGCTGGGCAGGAGGGCTGGGAGCGCTGCTCTCTCCAGCCTCCTCTCCACAGGCTCCTCTCTTGCCCAGGTGCTGAGGTGCCTCGCTGGAAGGAGGCGGCGACCCGCTGCCTTTTTCCCTTAAACCCCCTCGATACCGTACTGCTTTCCAACATCCTTTCGCGGGCTCTAGCGGCTAGCGCAGCCTCCCTGCAGGGCAGCCGGGCAGCTCCTACCTGCGCAGCTCAGTGCCACAGCTGTCTCCAGCTCCCTGCTTGCAAAAAACGCAGCGGATTTTCAGTGCTTAGCAATGAACGGAAAATGGGTCCATTACCAAAAAAAAAAAAAAAGGGGGGGGAGAGGGGGAGTTGTCTCTTTCCTCTTTGTGGCAGATCAAACACATTTATCTAATGTTTTAATTTCTTTCGCATCATAGTGAGGATCTTCAGTAGAGAACGGAACAGCCGGGTGATGTATTTTTGGGTTATAACTTGAGAACAAAAGCTCATTAGGACTCAAAGATTTTATATGGATAACACCACCCACGGTTACTTTAGATAGGGTAGAAATGTTTTTATGCTTTAGGGCACAAACTAGCTATTAAATTACTAGGGAACTACAAATATCTACTAGACATATCGATGGGAGTGCAACCAGAACGCAGAGTACTACATAAAATAATTATATACAGCACAGCTAATATTAGAGCACGTGAAAGTACATGACTGTTCTATAAAAGTCATTTGCATCTGTGTTTTGGACACTGGGAAAAAAGATTGGTTTTGTACATAGTGAAACGCTGGCTTAGTTATCAAAGGTTCAAAACCTTCCAGCCTCTCCTAGCGTTTCTTGTCAGGGCTGTCACTGGAGCAGCCGGAAGAGCTGAGTGTGTAACTTAGTTTTCTAGACTAACAGAAAGTCTTCCCTTTTCTGTGGTTAGACAGGAGCTAGGAAACCCGAATGAAGTGGGATGGATGATCCGTCATGCGGAGATGATCTACTGAGCAAGCGTGTCCTTGATGTGTGAGCCTGAATTGGGGTCGGCGACAAGGACAATTCTGACATCATATGAGTCATGTGAAGAGGGAGAGATGTCACTCTGCCTCATGACGGGGGGACGCATCTGTTCCACTCTAGCTCGTGAGATGTGAAGAGGTTGCAGTGCTAAGATGCACATAGGGAGAGTGGGAGTGTGCCGTTCAGCAGGGCTTTTTTGAGTTTGGGAATCTCATCGGAGCAGCCTCTCTTCTGCTCTTTGATTCCCACCCTTCAGATGCAGGTGGTTGTCAGACCAGAACCGGTGTTGCGAAGGCATGAGAGCCAGGCATAGGTGTGGGAGAGCATGTTGGGAAAGTCAGTTGTGCTCTTCCTACCTCTGTGAGCCTGGAGAGCTGCGTGTTGTCCCTCAGGTACCCAAAGGCTAATGGAACAGAGGTTTAAAGAAAGTCTTATAGGACGTACTTGTATTAATTAGAGGTCATACAGATACTATTAGATTAGCTGCCTGATCCCTTCCATTATAAAAGTCACACTTTGAGTAGCTAATATATTTGCCAAACTGAGAAGTTAGGGCATTTGTACATGTGGAAATTTCTAATCTCCCTTATTTTTCTCTCTTAGCGGCAGTGCTGTGCACTCCGTAAGGAAACATTTCTTTGGGGAGGGGGGAAAGTATGCAAACATGTAACTAAGACTGTCAAAAGGTATGTGCACAAGGAGGGGTCCAGCTGCAGAGCTATAAATATTTCGTTTTCTGTCTCTTCTCAACTTTGCAGCTTAACAGTCTCTTAACGTGGGGAGGCTGTTTATATGCCACAGTGCCCAAGAGCACTGCTTAGGTGCTAAGACCACAGTGCTAGGTGTTGTGCAAAGACGGTGAAAAGAGATTTCTTCCATCAAGTACTTAAGATATATGGCTAAAGGCAGATGTGCATGTGGGGTGAACACAGGTATCACCCAGCCTCACCAGGAACTGCGGTTAGATTTGTCTATTTTTTTTTCCTGTTTTATTTTGTGTGGGTCCTATCTAAAAGTTTAGAATAATAAAGCAGGTGAGAAGATGGGTAGCATGGGGAAAGTATGAAGATACTTTTTTGTGAATCTAACAACAACAGGGTGTTTTGTTCTCTCACCGTGGGCCAACCGGGGTTCAGTGAATGAGAGGGGGCAGTTCTGGCCTGAACAGGCTCAAAAAGCAGATGGAAGTGCTGTGACCCTGCATGGCTGGTACCACTGAGCAAAGGGAACCAGTGGGGAAATGCAAAGGGAAGGCTGACACAGCTGAACAAGTGGCTAAGAAAAAAACGTAACAAAGTTCTTGGTAGATATTAGTGAATCAAAACAGAAATAAAGACGTTGCATTAGCTGAAGTGGATATGAAGTAATCTGTATACAGAGGGCAGTGATTTGTGTTTCTGCCTGAGATTAAGAAATGACATGGTGTAGAGGAAATGAAAAGGAGAATACAGATGCTGCTGGGAATTACTGTCGTAATTCTTCTATTGTGGATAACTGGCAAAACCTGAACCCAGAGCCCTCAGCACTTGTATGCAGAGTAAATGCTTCTTGGCTTCAGCACTTCACGAGTGGCATTCACAGCCATGTGGCTGCAAAACAGAGTAGGCTGGTTTGTGGAAGAAAAATCCCTTCTCCCCAAAGCATGGGGAATGGTTTGGTGGTGCTGTGTGCAGATTTAGGGAGCAACCGTGTAGGTGCCCTGCCCTGCCCTGTTTAGGGACTGAGAAGAGAGTTTCAGGGAACAGTATGTAGGAGGGGAACCTGACCCAATCCAGCTGTGTTCCCAGTAGTGTCTGCTGCTGCTTCATGCAGACTTTGCCATAGAATATTCATATTTAACTATTATTTTTGCATTTTATTATTTTAACATGTCATTTCTCTGCCAAATTTTCCTTGGGAGTGTAAGCTGGAAAAAGTTTTGGGTAGAGCTGGATAGTACAAATCCCACAATTTATATCTTATCTAAACCATGAAGGAATTCTGTGGAACAAGCGAAAAGACACATGTGCAAGGCCGAGGCTTTGTTCCAGCTGGATTTCAGAGGCTGTGTATAAGCGAAAGTATGACAGCTTCTCAAAGAAAAGGCTCTCCTTATTGTATACTGGAAGTCTCACTGAACACTGCCGTTGAAGTCATCCTGATAATTACTTGTACTTGTACCCAGCAGCCTAACTCATACAGGGACCTGGCTGTCCTCAGCACTTGTCATGCAAAATGAGAAATAAAAGCTTCTCTCTCCATACATTGCAGACAGGATGGGATGAGAAAGGGCCACTGAGGTGCCCCAGTTCAAATAGCATGTCAGTGGTAGTGCCAAGAATATAAAACACACCTGATACCTGGGTGTTTTTAATATGATACATATCTCTTGGGTTTCTATGCTTAAGCTCATGTGGACATTAATGTGCATATCCCCCCACTCTGCCATAAATGCCCCATCATGTGCATGTGTCCACAGTAAGAAAGAGGCAAGCGACGACAAGCTCAGCCCCCTACCACCAGTCTGTTTGTGCTGTCGAACACAACTTCCTCCTTTTCTGGGTCCTTTCGCAGCAAGTATCTGCTTTGACCTGTTCTGGCTGATTTGCACAAAATCCTTTCTTAGGTCTTCAGACTGGCAATAAACAATATGATTTATCATGATTTCTTCTGGGTTTTTTTTGTTCTCAGGCGGAAGGCCCTAGTCAATGCTCTTGGTGGCCTTTGTAGAATTCCTCGTTCTCCATCTCCATTTCCTCTGATTTCCCTCGTTGGAGGTCTTTGGTTCGGGACCAGATTCTGATAGAGGAAAGTGCTGGAGCCATCACCTGTAAAGCAGTCACAGATCGCAATAAATGCTGAGGGAGCAGAAAAAGGGCTTCATACTTGCTTCTCCTCTTATGCAAAAATCTGTCATGCAAATATCCTTGAGAATTTTGATACTGTTCAGTTCTGTATGGAACCCTAAAATAACCCCCGGAAAAATATAGCTTCTGCTTTAGTGACTCTCCAAACACTGATTTTCTTATTAATCTCCCTAGCAATACTTATAAAAATGCTCAACTGTGGTTACGCAGATTGTCTGATATGATCGCTAGCAATTATGCTAATCACAGTCTTCTCACAGTTCTTTCCCATCTGTTTTATCCACCTATGGATACTTACTGTAATATGAATGATAAAAGAGGCTCTAATCACATCATGCTCTCATTTTCTGGTCACTGTACAAGTAAAGATTTTACAGATCAGATCTACAGACTAATCAGGGAAAGTGAAGAGTGAAAGGAAGTTGCAGAGTATTCTCATTTTTGTGGAAGAGGAATGGACAAACAGGACTCAACTTCCCCGAGGATGTCTGTGGCAGAGTTAGGGATTGAATGCAGGCCTCTGGAAAGCCTTTTCTGTATGAAGCCGCGTGGGCTGATCATCACACAGAAAGGACCTCTGTACTGCCGTTTGCTGGAACTGGAGCAGGAGGAATGCAAGGGCAAGGAGCAGATTTTGTTTGCTTGCCCTGTAGATTTTAGCTGTAGATGGAAAGACAATAAAACATTGTTTTCTTTGCTGTGTGCCTGAAGAACCACAGTTTGCCAAGTGCAACTCTGCTCGCGAAGACACATGCTATTCAAAATGCCAGCCTCGAACAGACGGGCAGTGCGGCTGGCATGTACCCACTGTGCAAGCCGAGGAAAAAGGGTTCCCTCCTCCGATGAGGAGCAATTCCTGTGGGCAAGGGCTTGACTCAGAGGTCCTACATGTGAGGGAATCCCTTCTGTAGCCCAGTGGATGGTGCTGACTCTCAACATCTGGGCTAATTGGCGGAGAGGGGTGGAAAAGCGACAGTGCAGATGGCTGTGACATGTCTGAAGTCGGCACTGACAGGGCCGTAAAGCCCTCCTTGGGGAGGAGGGTGGAAACCGCACGCTGGCCTTACAGCTAGAAGCACCAGCGTGGTGAGAGTTGCGTTCCTGACGGCTGAAGCGGGTAGAGGGCCAGAGACACGGGGACCGCGGATGGGGTCACACAAGATGATTAGGCGAGGGGGTAAAATAATTAATAGTGGTGAAGTATCTCTCAGTAGCTGAAGAGGGCTCTGTGCTCTCACACTTTGATGCTTTACTAACCCCGATGCAAAACTACAAGTGAAGAAAGAGATCTCAAAAAAGCAGTTGTTCATAAGATATTGCACTACTTCAGGAAACGGAAGCAAAGGTTTATTGCACAAATTACTGTGGTAAGGGCAGTAACTTGTTTGGAAAGTAATAGACTGCTCCTTTTCCCCTTCATATAGTTTTCTCCATTTTGTATGGAGACTTAGGTTTGGGAGAAGTGTAGCTAGTAAAGACTGCACAAGGAAGACATTATTTTCCTGGTGTTTCCAGGTGGAGATGGGATCCACTACTAGAAGAAATCCATAGTCTGACAAAAGTGTCCTTACCTGCAAAATGCCCTGACCACCCTTTTTTAATAGCACATAACTGTATGCAAATGATGAACTCTTTGAAATATGTTTTTATTATGCATCTGGATGGGCATACCTATCAGACTGGGGGCCCAGTTTTGACCTGAGAGTGTAGATGCTACCATGATAAATGGCAATTATTTTTCCAAAAAACTTGGATTAATCTTGGATGCACACACATGCACGCATACACACGTGCGCGTGCACATGCACACATGCACACCTGCATGCACACACGCACACACAAAAAGCAACAGTGTTTTCACCTGGGGATCTTTTATGGCCATTGGAGAGAAGATCTTGCTTTGTTAGAGTATTACCTGTCAGAAAGAAACCTTGACCCCAGAATATTTCAGGGTGTTATATGACATTCAGCAAAATCACATCCGTTAAGAGATGCTTTCCTGCAGCAGATCAAGCTCAGTGTCCCATTTCCGGTTAATACAACACACAATGGGATTACAGATTTCTAAGGAAATAAATTCTTTCCAAGCAGTTGTCGAAACTGTTGAGTCTAGGGAAATATATAGAGATGGATGGGGTATGTCATTCTTCGAGGGATGAGTTATTTAAAGCTAGTCTGGGGTATGCTATTCTTAGAGGAATGAGATATTTATTAACAGACTTACATATTCCTGTAATGATTCCAGGGAGAACAATGAAAATTGTGACTGAGTCAACATAAATTTAGAGTTAAAAGTTAACTTAAGCTTAGAATTTTCAAAGGCACTTATTGTTGACCTAACTCCGATTTCTTCAAAGTCAATGGGAGTTTTATGACTTATGTCAGCAGAAAGAAAATTATTCTGATAGAGAACGCTTCTGAATTCACACCCTAAATTGATAAGTGCTTTCTTTTAATGTATTTCTGATATATACCATATTCTAATATGATGGGTTATTTCAAATGTGTTGGATACTTCCTTTAAGAATGATGGAATATTAAAAAAAATAAACCTCTTTAGGGTTAGAGAATACGTCTTCTATGTCTTGCATTGTGCTTATCATACTAAAACATTAATACAATAATAAATAAAAATCAGCCTAACTTTACAAATACATTTGTTTTATGATAGGTGCCTAACTATCTGCTTAGGTCACTGGGTATCTTTTATGTTCTTAAAATAGTACTCAAGTGCTTAAAACAAACATTAAGATACTCAGTTAATAGACAAATCCATAACATTTACCCACCTGGAAAATATGGCCCTGAAATAACTGCTCAAAATTAGATTTCCATGCAAAGTTTGCCCACTTTGGACCTCATCTCCAGCTGGGGGATTAGGATGAGTTTCTTTGAGAGTTAACTGTTTTACCCCAGCTGAGCATCGCACCCCAGATGTGTTTTTGTCCTGATGGTTAGATGTGATATACAAGGCTTGATTGTTTGGTTAGTGCACGCAGGAAAGCGTATAAGATACAGAACCAAACCAATGTGACATTAAGGGGCAAATCATGAGTGATATCCTAGTCCTCGTGAAGTCAACTGGAGTTTTGCCACTGATTTACCTGGGGTCAGGATTATATCCCTTAGCTTCTCCAGTCTCTTTGCTTTTGATGACTTGCTATGTCAGCATTTATGATACATTAATGCTAGTTTATATGTTCTGAAGATATAGTGGCTGTTAAACTGTATGATGCAATCCTAGTATAAACCTCCAGTGTGTTTCTGTTCTGTCTTTTTCAGGTATTAAAGGATGTGTCTTTTTGCCTGTTGCTCTGCTGGAACTGAAACTTTCCCAAAACTCACAGCTAAGCAGTTTAGTGTGTGTTGCATGGGACAGCTACAGAATTCCAATTACTGCAATGGTGAGTAGCACTGAGACATGTAATCCTCCAATTTAAGTCATTAAGGAGGCTGTAAATGCACTCAGGAGCATTCAGAAGATAAAACGAACACATTTAAATATATATATGTAAAAAGATCTTCACGTCATAATACTGTCTGGCGGATGGAGTTTTCTAAAGAATGTGTCAGAAGGTATTATTTGGCATGTGTTTGGTGTATCAGAGTGATTAGCAAAATGAGAATCACAGCCTTATTTCATTAGATGTTGTAAAGTGGTTGCAAAAAGACTCTCGGACGTCTAAGATACGCTTTCTAAGAATGCAAATACCTGAAGAGTGATAGGGGAGGGGCGGAAGTATGCAATGCAGTTTTTATATGTACATGTGTATATTTGTGTTATAAACTATTAAAGCAAAAGTCAGACATTCTGATTTATCCTTTAACCTGTTCATCAACCAGCTAATTTCCTATAGGTGCAGTAGCAGAAATGAGTCTTGAGAAGGGATTTGAGGGAAGATTTAAAGAAGGATTTGAAAAGTTTGATTGAAAGTTTTCTGTCAATAGTAGTTGACTTGTGACTTCTAAATCTTGTGCTTTCCAGAGGTTCTGATCACATGTTGCTCTTTGGAGCCAAGGCACCTCTACAGCTTTGAACATTGTATAGACCTGTATTATACAGTAATGCTTGAGATTTATGCTGATCGGTAGTAGACTGCAAATATGAACTTTAATGCAGATTGTTATGTGTCAGACATCCTATCGAATCTCCACAGTGATGCAAGATATCTGTGCATGCAGTATATAGCTGTACAGAGACATAGGTTTAGCTGACTATTTAACATAATATCATTTTAATGTTATTGTTTCTATGGAAATTATAAAGTAAATGATAAAACATTTCTCTTCTTCATAACTATCACCACAACATTTTTCTAAGAAAAGGATAAAATCTTTTGCTGGTTGTAGCTTGTCAACTAAAAGCTAAAGAAGCTTTAAAGTCATATGCTACTTTGTGTTGCTGCTAAAATTCTTTGTAGGCTTTTTTCTGGCAGGGGATATTTTGAGAAAAATAGAAAAATTGTGCTTAGAAAGACTTGTGAGCATTTCACCTATCACAGGGTATATTTTTCTTTATGCAGTATTTCCTTATTTTTACTGAATTTGCATTTTATGTGGTTTACTGACAGCAGTAATTGATTGGGCTTTGTTTTAAGTGTTTCACTTGCAGCCAGTGAAATGCTGAATTAGACACATAAGAATCCCAAAGGCATCTTTCTTATTATTGTGCTTGTGGTTTAAGTTGTCTTGTTTTAAATGCCAAAGGTCTGAGGCCTAGGAAAACGTTGCAGGTCTTTCATAACTTGTATAGCGATGCCAAATTTTGGGAGCAGCTTGTAGCTAATAAATGCAGCAATCGCTTCTACAGGTATTCAGTATTAGATGGAGGTATCTATGGTTCTGTGGCTAAAGACATAAAACAGAGCAAACACCCAGCAGCCACACTTTTAACTTTCAAAATGTAACCAGTTAAAAGACCATCATGTAATCTGACTTCTAGACATGTTTCCCCTCCATTTCCAAACTAAGCTTACTCAAAGACAAACCCTACGAAAGAGAAACCTAATCACGAGCTTCATTATATACTCTGCTGTAGCAGGCAAGTGAATAAGCAGGGTTCAGATTGTTTCTTTCATCTGAAAACCGTATGTGCTGATTGCAACTTTGTTAAATACATAAATAACTGGAGCCCTTCCAATCAGAGCCAGCCAAACCTTTTAATCATATACAGAAGTGTTCCTCGTGACATAATTACGCTATCCAGACTCCTTCCTTCATTGGGAAATATTCTGTCAAACAGTAAAATAATTAGCATGGATTTTAAAATCGGCATTGACATTCTAATGTCTAATTAGGTAATTGTCATTGGCACAGCAATACCTATTAGGAGCATGCAATTTGTGGAAGGGGTTTTGATGGAACAGACTGCAGGTGCAGATGGTCTAACAGCAGGACTCTTACCCGATGTAAACAAAGGTATTTTAATTAGCCATGTGACCCTGATCATTGTTAAAAGGTAAGGGCTGCGCATTCATCTTCCCACCATGTACTTCCTTGTACTTTCAAGGGTAATGCTGAAATACCTCGGCCTATGGTAAATTACACGCAGGCTTGATTGAAGTTCTGTGCAAATCTAATTATTGTTTCATTTGATTTTTGGCAAAATTAGCACTGTAATTCAGTTGGCTCGGAAGTCTTACCTAGTTTCCAGTCTATTTTTGGTTTGTAAGATGTCAATTGGTAACCTACACAAAGATATCAACTTTTGCTTAGCATATCAGAAAAGTCCTATAAGATCTTGAAATTCATTTTTCAGGAAGTGTGTCTTCATTGCTTGCAGGAAAACACTTTAAAAATGCAGAAGACTAGTGATGCAAGTTTATAAAAATCTATTGCTAGTAGGTTTGCATGTAACCCAACACAGATCTTACCTAAAAGGAATTTAAATTAGGAAAATAGGAATTAACACTTGGCCCTAGTTGCTATGAGTAACTTTGAAGAATGGAAGAGGTCTTGTAGGTCCCTGTCCTGTTTGCATCAGACTTAATAGAACTGTGGCATATATTAAATGTTCCAGGTATTGTACCTGGCATCTGAAGCAAAACTTCATGGAAACTTGCTTCATTTTTATCTTTATCATTACTGCAAAGGAAACAAATATCCAAAAATGTGAAGGGAAAACACATTTATAACTTTGTTCTGGGGGCTCTTTTAGTGAGGTCTCAATTACATTACAGTCGTTTAATTTTTATAAGAGTATTTATTATTGATACAGTTTGGACTTAATCATATTTAGTTTTCTAGGGCTTAATCACATTAAAAACATGTACGCATGCTTCACTGCAATATATACTTGCATTTAATGTATTGGAATTGTTCTTTATGAGCAAAAAGCTAAGTATTTATAGGACTGGGGCCTTAAACTGGACATTGTGTAGTGCAGGGTCTATCTTGTGGTATGTTTTCTGCAGTGTTTAACTCAGGGTTACTGATTGCTGTTTTGCAGGGCTGATATTCAAATAGGGTGAAAATATATCTACATATCTTCCCTCTGTCTTTCCTTTCCTAAGCTTGTTGGTGCTGTTACGAGGCACAGCAGTACAGTTCCTTGGTCAACCTGCTAGCAGTTATCTTGTAAATATTTATACACAGATATCATCAAGTCAAGAGTAGGTGTGCTAATCTGAAAGTAACTCCTGAAACACCTAATTTCAAGTTCAGCCTGAGTGCAAGTGTTGGATCAGCATTAAATTATGATTACAGATCTACGATACCTGGATGACTACAAAGGTAGATGTTGGTGCTCTGAAGCTGTCATTACTGATGGTGCCTGAGCCAGGTATGATGGGCTTGAAAGTTTAGGCTTTTGATTAGTTCACAGGAGAAGTTGGGTCTGGGTTCAGCCAATGTTAGGGACTTAATGCAGGTGCCTAAGGCAGGAGCGGAGTTATCTTATGCTCCCTCTCCTTCCTTGAAGGATAGTAGGTGTCTCCAGAGGATAGCAGAGACCGCTACGGTCTGAATTCCCTTTTGGAAATGTCTGGCTATCTGCAGTGGCTGAGAGCAGGGAGCTCTGACTGATAAAGCTCCTAACGTGGCTGCTTAATAAGAGTTTGATAGGTAGAGTCTGGGCTGTGGTGAGAACAGGCTTAAAGGGTTTTTTGCAATTACAGTACCACAGTAGTTTGAATGCTCTAGCAATAGAGATGTCTAAGAACCCAACAGAATACATTTCTCTGAGGATGGTTGCATTCACTGCTCAGGCATATGGTGTCTTTAAAGTATGATGATTAAAACAATTTTTTTCAGTAATTTGATTCACCACCGTTTTTAGAGTGGGAGGATCTCTCAGATGCTGGAGCGCATGGGAGGTCTTGGTTATTCCATGAAAGGCCTGTTTCAGGCTACAGCTTCATAAATGTTGCTGGGCAGAATCTCAAATTAAGAATGTGCTGGCCTTTTGATTTTCAGATCCAGCGCTGTAAAAATGAAGAAACTATACTCCTAACTGAGGTGATATAGAATATGTCCACTGTTTAGATTTTTTTGAAGGTGTTTAAACCCAGAAACATATATCTAATCAATGGCAAAAATAAACTTCTTTTATTATCAGGTTGGGTAACTTTGGCAAAACTTTTCATCTTGAGAATTGTGTGGCTTATGTCACTGCTTTCTGATGAATGTGAATGTTTTTCCACTTCTGTCAGGCAAGTGCTATAGAGACCTTATTGTTTGAGTGTGAAATAATGTATACTTGTTAGTTAATGAGTTCAACCACCATGAGATAATCCTCAAGTGACATGATGCCTGTCTGTGCTTGAAAATAAATAAATAAAAGCTAAAAAGAATACAAATGATAAACACACATTATATCTCTCCTACTGATGCTTGGGTTTAATTATGGGGGACAATTACCTACCGTGGTCAAAGGATTCGCACATTAATAACATTATATGGGGATAATGTCTTTCTAAGCTGCTATAGCATTTAAAAGCTGGTACTTATGTTGCAATCCAGATTCTGTCTACCAGTCAGTCCTGTCTGGATTATTGCTACATTATGTAATGTGGTCTCTTGTGTTTTTTTAACTATGTAATTAACATGTGGGTCTGACTTATCCAGTCCATTCTAATAAACCAACCTTAATGAGTAAAATAATTATAATAATAATAAATCCTGTATGATTTCTGATCTTCTTTGTTATTCTTACCATGACGTTCATGTTCAAGGAATATGAAGGCTCAGTTAAACATATATATAATTCTATTCAGTTGGTGTGCATCAGTCTTCTAAGGACTTTTCTCTGGTTTTATCCAGGACAAAAATGTCTGTACTGAACGTATACAATGCATGGACAAACTTTCTAACTCTGCATTCCCCATTGCACTTCAGTCTTGCACTTTCTCAGAGGAGGGCTATGCTAAAACCTGTCAAAACCTAATCTCTTGCATATCCTTCTTAAATATTGCTTTTTGGGCTCTTCCCACTGTAAAACCTGTTACTGATCTCTTCTAAGAATGAGTGAAGGATTTGTGACAATATTACAAAAGCACAGGTAATTAGAAAATCATAGGAATGCTGTTGGCTTCCGGTTTATGCAAAATGTACTGCTTTTTGTGTCATTTTAATACATTCATTTGACTCATGGAGTTTACTCTAGAAATAATATTACTTTGGGCATCAATTTTCTGTGGAGGAGGGGAAATCAATGGCTTGACTTAGTGGCAGTTGCTAACTTTCTGAAGTTTGGAAAAGAAAAAGGTCATAAAGTTAATTATTTCTAAGAGTCTACCACTTTCTTTTGTGTTTAGTTGGTTACTGTTAGCAAGTGTAGTGTTTCTATGTTGGAAAGAGTATTACAGCTGTGTCTAATTTACCTGATATCTACCCTGTTTTCTGGTGAAATTAATTAATGTTTTTTCTAGGTGTTTGGTTACTTCATGCCTGATTTTCCATGTTGGTACATTAACAACTCAGAAGACTGTGCTTTCATATTGCTTTAAAACATCGCTTAATGTTTAGGAGTACTGGAGAATTCTTTTGTTGAGCTTATCATCAAGTTAAAATTTCACGTACAAACACAATGTACTACTTTATAGATCGAGAAAGTACCATAGCATAGATCAGTGCAATTCAGTTTGATTCCAGTGGGAATGGCTGATTTATGTCAGCTCTAGATTTGGTCCTGGGTTATAGGGGTTCTGGTTTTACTGCCTAATGCCGATGATTATTTTCAGTGCCTTTCAAAATCTGCCCGTTCCCTATAAAAATCATTGTGCTATCAGAATCAGAACGTTTAAAAAGATAATTTCAGTTTAAAGATGTTTTTTCATGAAACTTGCATCATCCTGAATAAAGTAATCCATGTACGAACGTAATAACTTCCTAATATAGCTACACTTGAATTCAAAGGCTGCTATAGCATGTAATCTCCTTTTACTTTAAGTACAGCCTAGGTAATACTTTCTCTCAGATATGTTTTTTTTTTTTTTTTTTTTTTTTTTTTTTTTTTTACCAAAGCCATTTTTAGGCTTCAGAAATATACTAGTGAAATGTTATATCAGTCAACCTGAAAATGAAGGTGAAATGGTGTACTTTTATCCAAACTGCTTTAGCAAAAGTAAGTGTGCGTTAACTTTGTATAGCAAGGTTTGTAGGAAGTGTCTTTTATTAGAACAACAGAAATAGCTGGGGGAAAAAGGATGTGCTCTGAAACAGAACCAGCAAATTTCGAGCAAAGAGTACTTTGGGAACAGTTGCTTTAATTTAATTTCATGTTACTCTATTAGACTACTTGAGAAAGAGGGGTAGTTAGCACCAGAGGAGCAGTGATGCTGCCAAGGGAGCGGTGAATATCATCAGTGGTCTCCTAGGACAGAGAAATGGCCAGCAGCTGTCAAACTACAAAGGTGTAAAAGTGTAATATACCATAAAATCAGTGCCTTGTATTGATTTCAATAGTTTTGCTAGCTAGTCCACACTCCCAGTGCTTTGGGAGGGTGGTGCAGCAGTGATGGTCCCAGGCATCGCATCTTCTAATCTTTAAGTAGGCAAAGTCCCGCCTCTCAGAAGTTGTCAGAAGCAAACACTTTCATCCAAAATACACTGAGTGGATCTTAACCATAGGAAAAGCTACAACACACCCTTCAAAGATGAGGCTGGCAACTAAAATTCCTGACTCAACTGGATACCAAAAAGTATGGCTCAAAAGAGTTACTTGTTTTATGGCACACTATAACTTCCTTCGTTAATCTCTCCGTGTTTCACAGTCTATAAACTACCTGTTTCTTTCCTTCTCCTAAGAGAGAACCACATCATCATTTCTTTCCTCCCTTCCTTTCCTTTCCCTCCTCTCTCTGTGAATATCCCCTCTATTTCACTGGTGCCAACTACCTTTTCTTTCAGAGATGGTCTTATAAATACTTGTCTTAATTACACTCCAAGCAACTGTTCTCAATTTCTTTTTAGCTTTGAAGTCTGCTGCTTCTATTTCAGACAAGAAATAGAAGAGGACTTTTATGCCCAAAAGCTTGTTGCTTTCTAACTATACCAGTTGGTTTAACAAGGGATTTTGCCTCTAACTACAAACTCGTCTTGCCTAGTTTCTATTGGTGTATGGGCCTTCCTGGTGAATAAGGATCGAGAAGCTGGGATTGGAGTGGCTGCTTTGTGACAGGTGCTTCCCCACTGGCAAATGGATGTTTCTGGCCTTTATCAAGCTTCTTTCTAATATATGTTGCCTGCTTGCCCTCACCCGAGTAGTTGCCATGCTGGTGCAGGTATATGGGATAACATATGCTCCATTCTGAGGCGTACGTATATATAGGATCCTGGAACTGGGCAGCTCTCTGGCTTAAGAGCATTTGCTCTTAAGGTTGGGAAGATGTATTGGTGAGTTTTGCATTTGTTGCACTGGTTTGTCTGGTTTCTTCAAGGATTTGGTGATCTGCAGGCAGTTTCCTTCTGATGATTTCAGTGGGAGTGCGTTTAAAGGCTGGAGAGGAAGCTTGGCTCAAGGAAAATTTCAGAGGCAATGATCAGAGGCTGTGTTTGTTTAATAACTTTTCTGGGGTAGGGTGGCATGTTACCGTCAGGAGTTGCTGTATATGGGATTTTCCTTTTGTACTGTAATGAGTTAGTACAATATTAACATGTGTCTCTCATTTGGAGAGATGAACTGTTTGCTTGGAGAGTATTCCTACTGAATGAAGATCGTATTTAGATGGGTGAGATGGGTGTCATGATTGTTCATCACGTTATAGACATGATGGTGCTTCAGGGTTTGGCCACTTATCTTGGATTTCAAATATGTTTTGGATGATTGCTGACTCTACGATGTAGGTATATGGGTTTTCAGTGACAGTAGTTCGTATGTTATCATTTCTTATGCTCATCCAGCTGCAGATCTGAAACAACGTGATTCTGATACTCTAAAAAGTTGATGTTATGGAGTCATTCCAGACACAGTTTGATGGAGGAATGGTTGTTACTGAATTTCTGGTGGGAACAAAGGAAAGAATAAAACCTTTTAGCGATCTATATATGTTAGCTATAACCTACCCTTGGTGCAGTTATCTAGAACATGTTCTTTAGGGTGGGTTATAAATGGGTTGGCATATTACATGACCGTTCCAATGCCAGTTTCCTGGAGTCAGAAAAAATCAGCTGTGGTTTGTGAAGATAAAATGGATGAGTTTGGTAAAATATTTGGATGTGAAGTCTGATGGTTAGTCATCATACTGTAGATGCTCAGGAGAGCCTGTGATGTCAGGAAGGTCGTTTGTTAAAGTACTTTGAGCATGAAGTCCCTGGAAAAAGCCAGCTATACACAAAGTGGTGGGATGTTTTTGTGAATGTTGATAACTCTTCAGCAAGGATATCATAAGTGCCTATAAGTCTCCAGACTTTCCTTACCTATGCATCATAAGGGGGCCTGTGAAAAATGTCTGGGATGAGAACGAGAGGTTATAGTACCAGTTTTTCTAGCAGCTCTCAAGGAATGGATCTAATGACAAGAGCGGAGTAGGGTCTTTCGCTAGTTCCTTGGGGTAGGTAGTGTCTGTTAGTCTTATTCTTGTAATCTTTGCAAGTTAGCACGATAGTAGCCTTATCTTTGCCTGCTAATCGATGACCGAATCATAAGTATTCTAGGAATCTTCATTTAAAAGCTTTGTTAGTGGCTGATTTTGTTCATTAGTATTTTTTGTTTTGTCTTCTGAAGCAGTTGAAGTAGTGATGAAGGTGGGGGAGGCAAGCGGTAGCTAGAAGTTGCTTCATCTTGGGGATGGAGTTGATGGGAAAAAGAGAAAGCCCTCTGATGTCCCATATACTTGTGTATCATTGGACAGTTTCTCTGTGCAGAGATGCGCACCTTTGGAAAGGTTTGTTTAGTAACTTAGCAGCTACTGCGGCCTAGTGCTGGATGTTGAGGTGTTCACAGGGTCATGGATGCTGCAGTGCTGGGTGAGGTTGTGGTGGCTTGCCGAGTCTGAAGGTTTATGTGGTTTATTCCAGCCACTGTTGCTTTGGTGGTATGTATGTGAACAGCAGCAATTCTTGATATGTTTTTTATTTTAATCTTGTGATTAAATTTAAATGAGTAGGCATTAGTTAATTGTACACATACGTAATTATCTTATGTACCACAGTAATACTTGAGGATTAGCCAAGACTGGGGCTCTGTGGTTCTAGGCCAAGTAGTGAGTAACCCATTCCTGAAAGAGACATCGCTCTGATCTCTTCTATCCTTGTTCCTTGATATTGTCTCTAGTTTTTGCACCCACTTTGTTAAAATGAAAACTTTTCAGGGAATGGTTTGTTTATTACTTGGGGTTACACTATTTACTGCAGTGGAAATTCTGCTTGCTGAGATCTTTGAAGACACCAGTAACACAAACAATAATGGTACTGAATCACTGAAAGTTAGCCTTTCCTCTGTTTGATATTTACATTTTTTATGAGGGAGGGACTTGACCATGTTCATGTTTTGCATTGTGTGTGAACATGCTTTCACTAGCGTTTTGTCATGTTCACTTGGTGCCTTGCTCCTCCTCTTACATAGCTCTGATAAGCTATGTAACAGCTTATACCGACTGCTGAGACAGAAAAGGATGCTAAGCTCAGTGGAAGCAGAGAAATATGGAGTAAGGATGGAGCTGTCATGGATCCAGAGACCGTAGCCAGCTGCCTTACTCCTGCCTCAGTGCTACGTCAGGAGCAGAATTGCTTTGAGGTGATGGGGGCCGTAACACACACCCAAGTCCCACCCTGTAGGTGTGCGCTCTGGGAGAGGGGCAACATGGCAGTCAGCCTTCACCAGTCAGCTTTGCCCGGCCTTCGATCTTGAAGGTGTTTGTGCCTACACCTAAAAGCGTATTTCACAGTTCATGAAGAAACTTTCCTCAAACTTCTGTTTAAAGAAGGACAGAAATGAAACAGTCCAGGTTCTTCTTCCAAGGTAGCCATGTGGGATATAAACTTTACAATTATGAAACAAACAGAAAGTGTCTTTATTCTGTCCATACACTTCAGTCTCCTCTTCCTTTTTTGCATCTTTCGCTTGCATTATGATTATAGAAACACACAGGAGTGTGGATTTGGGGTAGGGGAATTGTTTGTTTTTGTTTTCCCCAAGGGGACTATAATCTTGAAAAGTTGCGTGGGCACACAGCCACAAAGCAAGGGCCTTCAGGTTTAAGTTCTTCAGGTTTACCTCTGATTTATGTCCTGCTTATCTAGTCTGTATATTTACAGTCTCTTTTCAGTGTTCTACTGTGTTGAATGTTTTGTTAGGTGTAAACAAACGATAGTAATATTGGCACATTAAGCCCGCCCTAAGTCTTCGTACTGAATGAACAGAAAATTCGTGGTAAAAAAAAAACATGCAAATTACCAACTGTAGCATCAAAAAGATGTAATTACTGGACCAAAATGCCAAATTTTCTATCCTCTTTTTCTGATTAATTGTTGGAGCAATGAGTTATCACGAGATTGGTACTTGTTAGTACTGGCAAATCAACAGCTGCTATTCTTTGGTATAATAATATCACTAAACTCTATGGTTGTCACGTATCTAGTTTTACATCAGATATGATTATGCCCATTAGGATTAAAGTCATTATATGGCAGGATTAGATCTGAGCGTGATTTTGGATAATGACAGTGTTAGTGTCACTATAGATTTCAAATTATATTAATTTCTGTCAATATGAAAAAATACATTATAAATCATTTCCACAGAGAGTCGGGCATGTGTTTATTTCCTGGTAATAGCATTCAGATGATATTCAGACTACAAATGAAATAGGATTCTATAATTTACTGTCTGCTCCTAATAAGAGTATGCGCCCTGTGTCAAAAACGTTGCAATTACTTCAAGCTGTTGAAACTCTGCTTCCTTTGAACAGAAGTGTCCAGAGCAAATACTGCAACAATGAATCTTTTTATCATTCTACAATCCCATTTGTGATAAGAGGAATTCCTTGGGGATTACTTTAAATTCTGTACATTAGCAGCAGTTCCGTGGGTTAAATCAGATAAAACAGGCTCTTATCAGATTATTAGTCACATTAGGCAATTACATTCTTATCTCTTGGAAATAATTCTTGCAGCCTTGGTGCTTATTTCTCCTCATTAGAAGAGGCTAATTCCTGATTAAGATCTTTTGCCTTCCGTACAATAAACCTTTATATTGGATTTGCCGCATAAATTGAAAAATACCTTACAGCAGAGAGGGACAGCTGCACTTCCCCTTTAAAAATATACCTCACTTATATTTTAAACATCAGTCAGACAGGTTTGCTGCCTGCAGTTTGGAATTTAGGAAGACAATGCTGAAGTTCTTTGCATCCATCGGTTTTAAAAGCCTCCCAACCAGCATGGTTTTACAGAGGAGGAAAAGCAAACCTGTCTTTTCATTTATTTTCATAGAATTCAGTTAAAATTGCATGATAATCCAAGTAATGGAGGAATGTTTCACAGATATTTGCATAACTGTTGTAAATGTATTGCCCCATAAACAAACCCACCTTTGGGAAGCCCTCGCCAGGGGCTTCACATGCAATGAAAGTGCTGTAAAGGTGGGCACAGGGACGGACCCTAATCCCTGATATGGGGTGCTCTTTTTGAAAGTTTCCCACAAATGCAGTGTCACGTGCATGGAGCCATGCTCGTTGGCAGGTATGTCTCAAATATGGGCTTGAGTTTACCATAAGAGCTGGGTCAAAGTTGTTTTGCTCTTTCATGTAATTAACTCAGCCTGAAAGAAATATCCAATTGAGCAATTTATTCAAGATAAGCAAGGAACTTGGGAAATGTAAGTGGAGATGATATATGGGAAAAAATGAGAGTTGAAGTGCTACACAGGTCTGTCATGTCTGTGTTACTAACATTTATTTCAGAAGCTAGTTGCTGAAACAGATACCTCACACTTCCCACCCTTATTATGAGCATTTGCTTTTGTAATTGTTCAATGATATATCATCCCCACTGCTATTCCCTGCACACCATTAGATATAAATCTATTTTGTGTACAGAGGTCTCAGCACATGTGTGTGTGTGCATGCTTGTGTGAGAAATAAGTACAGTCAGTGTTGCTTCAGTATTTTTGTAAAGGATTAGCAAAAATTTTTCCCTTATTAGAAGTCAGATGATGGGAAGTTTTCAAAGGCAAAAATGGCAAACACCTAACTCCTATTAAAAATAAATGGGAATTAAGTGTCTGCCAATTAGGCCTGTGAAAATCTTTCTGGTGGTCTTAAGATTGAACCAAATTACTTTGAAAACCAGATGGGAATGTGTTGAGGATGAAATGATTGCTTGAGACAAAGTGTTGCCTGTTAGAGGTGGTCCTGAGTGAAGTTTTCAATGTCTGTATGCGTATATGTGATATATGTCATATTATGTTTACAGAGCACCTTTAGTACAAAGTTCAATGCGTTGGTTGTACAAATATTGCCATGTGTATTTCTTTCACTCAGTTTTCTTATATTACAAGTGATGTTAAAAAGTTATGCCCGGAGACATTTTGTTTGGACATCTTCTCACTAGATTGCATGGGAAAGGCTAATAATTACTTAGCTTGTTCTTCCTACAGCTCCCTGGAAGACAGTTCTGTGGCGAGTTTTGAAGCTACAGGGTTTCCAGTCTTTCAAAATGGGGAAGAAAACAGCATAATTTTAAGAAACTGTTGAGGAGTGTGGGAGATGAGACCCATTTCTTTCCCAAATTACAGGATATTAAGGCATTGTGCTGGGGTTCAGGTGCCTGCCTGGTCAGATCAGAGCAGGGAGTTGAACTTGGTCACCTCTGTCATGTTGTGAACAGAGAGCCCTGAGCCCTCTCCTCTCTCTGCCCACAGTCTCTTTAAAACCTTTTTTGAGAACTGACATTGACTTAGACAAAATTTGCTTTCATCAGAAATGTTTGACTTAGCCCTAGTTATTCATACTGGAATTGCACCTTAGAGCTGAACAAGCCTGGAACCCATCAAAGCAGGAACCACGCAGCTAATATCCACGATGGTCTGCATGCAAAGATTACGTGGTCTAAATAAATCAGATGGAAGTGAGAGAAAGGAAGCATTATCTTTGCCTAGGACTCTGAGGTATAAAGATTAAGTGATTTACCCAAATCTCAGGAAGTTCAGGGCAGAGCTGGAAATATGAACCCAGATTTGCTACTTCCAGTGTGGTGCTGCAAACCTGTTCCCGGCCATAATCTGAGAGCATCCCAACACCACGCTTCGGACCAATGCAGTTAAAGGTCTGCAGCAGCCATATACCTTGAGTGATGTGGGATTCAGCTGAAAGCGCTGCACTGAGCCCAGCTCGTTCTTAGGCTGTCTGGTCCATTAATCCCCAGCTGTAAAGTTGAAGAGGACTGGGATCCTGGGGCTGCTCAGTTTAACCCCCAGTTGCCTAAGGCTGTGAGTAAATGCTTGAATATCAAGGCACTGGTGCAGTGCACGTAAAATTCTTCCTTACACTATTGTCTGGGGGAAAGTTCACATTAGCAGCTATCTGAAGGTAGCAAAGAGCTCATGTAATGTGGCCATAAATTTCAGCAGTTAGGTTTATGCAGGTACAGTCTTTGCGATCAAAAGTTTTCAGTAGAGTGGGAGATTATTTAGCTGCTAATTAATGAGCACTTGAAGCATTTTTGTGCCACCAGAGTAGCATAAAGCGTCTTTAGTGGAGCAGTGGATCTTGCCTGTCTGTTTGCTTCTCTGTATAACGTTGGTTGTTCCCTGACATTTGTTTTGCTATAAAACAGATAAACAGATTCTGTTCATGGAATACACTTTTTTTTTTTAATTAAGACTTTTACTCTGGCCAGGTTCCACTTATGATGGAAGTCTGGTGGAGCAAAACCAGCCTGGTGGGGTAAAGGGGTCTTGAGCAAGTTCCCATTCTGATCCTAAATTCTTCGCTCTTACTCAGGAGTCAAGTATGAAATATTAGGTTGCCTAAGGTGTGATAGACTAGCCCCTTTTTCCTTCATTAGTAACTATAGCATTTTTCACTGTTGTGGTGTTGTGCAAATCTGTTTCCCTGTCCATGTAAGAATTTTGGTGTGGGTGAACTACTTGAGTCCATCGGTTTTCTCCAGCTGCTTACAGATCACTGTTGGCTAACAGTGGTGGCAAGCGTCATTCTGACTAGGCCTGAAAGTCACCCCAAAAGCTTTAATAGAAAATCGTTTCTTAACCAAAAGAAGAATTTCAGAGAGCGCTTGCTCCACCCCCATCCCACCCCCCGTTCCCCCATTCTCACCTGGCTAGATTCAGATCGTTCTGTTTTTTTGATGAATATGAAATTTCCTACTAGGGGTTTGTTGTTGTATCCTGTGCCATCACTCTTAGAGGTATTAGAGCTGGATTTGTAGAGTTCACGTTAGCAGCTATCTCAAGGTAGCAAAGAGCTCCTGTAATGTAGCCATAAACTTCAGCAGTAAGGACCTCTGTCTCATCTTCTCTTCATGAAGACTTGTGAGCCTTTCCTCTTCTGAATAAATACAGGTATTTAAAATGTGTGTGTGAAGAAGCTATTCTTTTTCTCTGGTCTTTTCTTGAGGCTTGATGCTGAATGAAAAATGGGCAGCTCTCTCGAAATAATACATTATAATGGTTGCTTTGCTGCAGAGGGATTTGTGAATTTTATGCTTGTGGTTACTTGGTTTTAACAAAGCTGATCTCTCTGGGATCAACTTTCTTACAGAAAGCATAACGGGCACTTGTGATAGCAGCAAGAACCTGCAACAGTATATGAGATCATGTACTGTGACCTACCTTTGAAATTACATCAGATGTGGACTCAGCTCTAAAATATTCGGCTTACAGTGGTCCTACTGGTACGTGGCCCCTATGGCATTACAGGAGAGAGAGAGGCATATCATGTCTTCCATACTCCAGCTTAATTTAATATGTAGTTTATGCATCTAAGAGCAGTTGACTACCTCACAGACTCTCTAAGTAGGATGGAAATTGTTGCTAAATAGGATGGAAATTGTTGTTCCTTGTTATTCAGAGTCTCCTCCACAAGCAAAGGACAAGATGACACTAATTAAGAAACCTTGTTAAGGTACTAGCTAAGTTGAAGGAAGCACGTTGGTCCCAGCCCAGATCCCACCAAGGACTACTAGACTATCACTCCAGGGAGAGTTGTCTGATCACTCCACTTTCCTCTGTGATATTAGGACACTGATTTTTCTTCTGACTCTTGTCTGCCACAAGATCATTGCCTGTTAATTATGAAATGATTTGGGTGTATTCCTTGAAATTCTTCAAACTCCTGGAAAAAATGTCGCTGTATGGAATATTTCCAAAGCTTTCATTTCCCCAAGGCTGCAAAAAGATAATTTAGTAAGAAGCATAAAAATATTGTGCTTTCCTTTTCAATCTAATTATTTTTTGTTGTTATTTTTAGACCTTGCTTTTTGGTTGTTTTGTTGTTGTTGTTTTTAGTTCTGGCTCTCTCAACACACACAGAAATAATTGTCAGAGTTTATTCTGTTCTTGAGCACAAGGATGAGGTGATCTGTTAAACAAACTTCTCATCAAAGTTGCTATGATTCAGTGTTTCACAGTGTTTTGTAACACTGTGGTTCCCCAAAAGATCCCGACTTCTGTTACATTTTAAATTATATTTGGTATATGTCATCCATACTACTGCCATGTTGTCTGTTTTAATAAGCTGTTCTCAATAATGGATTTCCTGAACATCTCAACCTTTCTCTTAAGAAGTATGAACACTAAAACAGTAGGTTATAAGAATTTTAGGTTTTGGAGCGGGGGAAAAAAAATAAATCCTGATGTGTGAGAAGACTTAGGAAAGTGTAATTTATATATATATGCTACCTGAGCTGTTTGATGTGGTAAAAGCCTCTGGCATATCTTAGAGCAGCCTTTAAGCTACTTCCAGTGCCATCACCTGCGTTATTCCCAGGTCGCTGCAGCCAGTCGGTACCCAGCTGCAGAGCTGCTCAGCAGTGGCTCTGTCATGTCACAGCAGCTGTATTCCCCTCTCTGACCACACTGTCGTTTTTGAGGGCACACCCACAAGATGTGCCTAGAGATCACTTTTCTTTACAATTTTCAACTGACTTACTAAGAGAAGAAGAAAAAAAGGCTGGGGGGTGGGAGGGGGGAACAAGCCGAGAGCCCAAACGCTAAATCTTTTCACTTCCCGTAGCACCATATATTTAAAACATCATTAGTTATATTCAATTGGGCCTATTCCAATATCACTCACAGAAAATGGAAAGTCTCCAACTGACTTCACTAGATTTTGGCTTGAGGCCTGATACCGAGAAGTGGACTGGGCGTCTGCCTCAGCACCACTCAACAATGCTTTAGAAAAGGCAGCCTGAACTTCAAACAGGGCTGTATCTAACGTCACATCTACTCCGAAGAGATGGGAAGCTGGTCTACCAATGAGACGAGTCAGATCCTTAACTGGATTCTGAAGCATTTGTTGATTTTCAGCTTCTTTTCTCTTTGTTTGAGTGTTGCATTCTAGTGCTGTACCAACCTTCAGCTCCTACATTCTTGGACACACTGCAAACGTTACCGGTAATGGAGCTCAGCACCTCCCGAGTCCTGCTGTGTGGGACGAGCACTGATTCATAAGGATGATAACTGAATGGTGCATATAAAGGGCTGCTTGAGTCAAACTTTGCAGTGCAAGTGATCTAAGGATAATTGTTTTTATAGCCAACATAACAAAGATTTTAGTGCCTTTAAACTTTTATGTGCTTAAACATAACAGAAGTTCAGTTGTAGTCATAGCTGTTTATTTTACAAGGCAGTTATAGGTGGATTTTGCTGCCAGTCAGGTTTGTAACGAGCACGTGCTTTACTGAAGTAAGGCAAAAATCATTCCAGGATCTCTGACAACCTTGGCTATTGTACTAAACAATGTAGTTTCTTCTTGTTAGATTGTCCTATTATGTGTTTGTTCCTGTTGGCACAATAATAGAATGAGAAGGTTTTATGTAGCTCTATTACAAAGGAAAGCGGATTCATAAATTCCATTGAAATTGAAAACAACTTCATAGGAAATCCTTTCAAAAAGAACTTGGGTTTGGTATATTCACCTATAAAACAACAAATTATGAAATATGCAGACAGTTTTAAGTCCCAGTGAATGACTCTCCAAAGCTTTAGAATTTGGATTTTATCTTGTTAAACTTCCAAAATCTGTAGGCTGACTGGAGACTTCCAGTGCTATGATAAAGCTGCAAATCTGTTCCAGTTGTATTTTCATGCGAGCAACTTGTATGAACCCTCTGAAGCACCCTAATTCTGAAATCAGTTAAATACCTTCACTGAATCTTAGGAAAATAAATGCTGTTGGCTAACTGGAGCTCTGGAGCATTCCCCAGGTATACGTCGGTGAGGCATCAGATAGGAAGGAGTTAATAAGTCAAATCTGAGTTTTCATTCTAGAGTGGTTACTGCCTTAGATTATATGTGATAAAATAATTAAAAGTCAGTAATATAGAACAGATTTCTGTGTCCTCCAGAAGGCAATTAGGTTCACTTTTTATAAAGGATGTGAAAGGAGTTGAGTCCTCAGCTTGTTGTTCATGTTACCTGTGGTCTTGCATGTTTAAACAGTTCTGCTGCTTTGGTTAGCAGGGATGCAGATCCGGCTGCTCCTTACAAGGCTTCATTTGCAGTTCTGCAATATAGCAAGCAACCTTTAATTCAAACCTTTTTTTTTCCCTATCTTACTACTGAATCTTTCGTGGAAAGCGCCAAAGATTTCCCAAAAGGAAAAGAATTTTTACCCTTTGCCCTTTCTTTGGAAGCAGATAAAAATGAAATCTAACTGGAGGAAAGTTTTGTTGAAAGGGTGAGTAGAAAAGAAAAAGACTCAATTATGTTGTTTGGATCAAGATATTAGTATGTGAGATCCGGTTTCACATAGACTTCAAAAACAAACAAAGACAACTCCTTTTGAGCCTCTGGCAATGTGACTGGCTCCATAAGATCAGAGCTCAAATTTACATGGATCTGTATTAGTTCAGGTATGAAGAGTTTCATTTTGCTGATCTTTTGAAGCAAATTCCACATAGCAGCACAAGAAAGGGCTGCCACATCGGATTTGACACCCTCCAACTGTGCCTTATGCCAATGTTTTCGTTGGTTCCCTCCTTACAAAATAGCTCTTTGCCAGTTTTCTGAGGACTCCATCCTTTCTTTCTTTCTTCCTTTCTTTTTTCTTCCTTTTATTTTTTTTTCCTGTTTGAGAATGGTATAGTTTGGTATTGTTAAGCTATGTATAGCAATGGCCATGAAGTAGGGGGAAGTGAAGAGCTGGCTTGCAAAAACTCTCTACTTTTTTTTTGAAAAAATAACCCTACTGGCAAGTGATCTGTTATGTTCTTTGGTCTGTAAATATTTCTCATTCTGTGTGCATTTATTGACAGGATGTAATTAATAAGTTTCCAAATTTCTACGTTCTGCACATTTAGAGTGTAAAATAAATTGAACCTTGCTCAGCCCCTGGGGTTACACTGCTTTTCAGTCTCTCCTGTGCTGTGCTCTTGCGTTAACCACCTTCTTTCCCCAGTTGTTTCAAGCTTCTTCGCACTAGCTTCAGGCTTCTTACCTCTGGTCGTAAGCTGGGTCAGAGGCTTGTAGCGACGTGCTCAGAACCTGTAAGAGAATCCCTTCTTTAAAAACACCATAGAAAGTATCACTGGGTACAAAAATTCCCATATAGCTGTATATATGAATTAAGCTATGGCAAGACAAAATACAGCGGAAGGCAGCTAAAGCAGGGGCAAACCGCGCAGCGCAATCTTTGGTGCCTCCAGCTGCGTTGCTGCTAGCCAGCTCCTTGATCCCCGCGTCCAGTCCTTACAGTGCTGCATTACTTACGCGTTCACTTGCCCTTTGCAGACTGGTGTACAAACAGCCAAAATGTGCCTTGATGTATTTAGCAAATTCAATTACCGTTAAAATAACACAGTGAAGGCGACATAGAGCTCTCCCTGTATTGCCACTGCTGCTCAAAAGCTGCTCTGAGCAAACAGTAGTAATTGACAGCTCCTATATTATGCTGCATGTGCTATACTAGGCTCTTAACAAGCTTATCTTTTATAAGATGGATGATATTCATGCTATACATTCCCTGAATTCTGCAGCCATGTAAGGAGTAGCATTTAGTTTGCAGGCATGACGCACTAAATCAGGCTTAACGTTTTTCAGACTTTTTTTCTGGTGTTTTGACGGCCCTGCCGCCCAAGTGCCCCCCTCAGTAGGTGGGAACGGGTTTGTGATCTAAGGGTTGCAAAGAGAAGCAAACAGGATGACTTCATGGAATTCAATCCAGACTATTCCTACCTCCCACAAATGGCTGGTAAAATAGCCACGCTTAGGACGAACATCCCGACTTAGAGGGGAACGCTTAATGATTTAAAGTTTTTGGGTTTTTTTTTCACACACTGTTGGTTCTAATTTCTTCCTTCTTAAGGTTTTGAGGTTGGAATCCATTTAGAAATTCTCTGCAAATTTTAGAAATAACATTTCTGTGAAAATGTAGCACAAAATCTGGTGGCATATGGTTGTATTTAGGTGACTAATACTCACTTGGGGCCACCTTCTTAATTTATTGTTGGCTTCACCATTCATGAGTAATGCATCCACTCTTAGCTCATGCCAATAAAGCTTTATGCCACCGCGCATATAATATTTCATTACATGTATTGCCTTCCCCATCGCCATGGCATTTATGTGGTTTGTGTTAACAAATAATCGCTGAAATGAATAACTCAGTAAAATTATATAACCTGTAATTAACCTTAGCAATTAAAAAGCCTAACAGCAGACTTTGTAAGGCCAAGACTCCACAGATACCATTATCTCAGTGAGCTCCTTTTCAGATCTCAATAATAGTATGTAAACACATCCTGCAATGAAGATAGTTGTTCTGTCTTTTAAAAGGATGCTCTTTAAAAACAGGTCTTGGGGAGAGGGTGGGTTTTTGTTTTTGAAAGGAGATATCTGGTTAGTTGAACCATAACAAAATATTTACTCTTGTTTTGGTAAATCATGAATCCTGCCACTGTCGTATTTACTATAAATCACTCTAGATTTTGGATAGCAGCATAAACAATGCCATGAAACACTCCAGCACGTCCTTTCCCCTGCATCTTGGATTTGGTTGCTTTCAACAAAAACTTCTCCAGGCTCTTTTAAGTAACTTTTACATATGGGGGAATCTCATATTCCCCTGAGACTTGGCTGTCAAATTTTTTTACAAATGATGTAAACTGGCACATCATCATGTTCCTGGGATGGGGATGAAGGAAAAAATAATTCCTTTGGTTTTGGGGGGGAGGAGAAGGGACTTGCAAGTCAGCACTGGGGAGATGAGCATTCTCCAGCATGTAAACTCAAGAATTGGATCATAGACCAAGATATGAGAAATGGGAGCTATTTTTAGTGAGAACAGTTTCATAAGTGGAGGAAAGGGATTTTCAAGATGATAATGAGAAGAAATTCCCCTGTCCCCCATGCGCAGTGTGCTCTTGCCCTGGCTCCATGAGTTCACCTTATATAAGCATCATTTGTGATGGGGTCAAAGATTTATACTTTCAGTTGACTGGAAGCTGTAGGTCATATGAAGAACTCTCTTGAGGATCTGACAAAATATTTTAGACAGAAGACATCATTTTTTAATTCTTCAAAAGACAAGTTAAATGTATTCATTGCATAAGAAATCTATAATTTAACAGCAGCTGTGCAGCAGCCTTTCCATGCTATAGTGCAGTCTACTATATTGATGATTTCAAATATTTATACCATCATCCCACATTCATGAAAAATATTTAAATTAAACATGCATAGGAACAGATGCCATTCTGTTCTGGCAAGAAAACCTAGTCATAAACTTCTGCTTATGAAATGTTATTTCACTTGACCCCTATCAGTTTAGGAAGTCATGAAAATTAAACTGGTAAAGGAGAAATTTTGTATGTAAGCTCTTCTTTCAATGGATATGTGAAGACAGGATGCTCCAGTTAACAGCAGGACACAGTTTGATTTGAGAAGGCGAGGTTCACTGCTCAAACTACCATTGCAAGAGTTAGTGCCCAATTAAAAGAACTGGGCCCTTGCTAAAGAAGCTTTCTAAACGAAATGCCAAGTATTTAGTTTTAGTCATTAGTGCTTCTATTGATTTTTAGAGATGATCAAAAATAACTAGGCTTAGTTTTGTACTAAAATGTACAAATTTACCATTGTTCTTGCTATACTAAACAAATTCAGAGAGATGCTCTTTCTTACTAATTCTAACTAATGCTTTGTTATGAAAAAGGGAAGAGGGAAGGGAAATGTCATGTAAAGACTGCAAACTGTGGACGTAATCAGCTCGACTCTATTCACGTTAAGAATATACATCTCTCTGCATGTAGTCCGTATCAGACTACATATGCATTTGAGTAAAATATCTGTAGCAAGGACTGAACAAATAATTGATTCTGTCTATTGTGTCTAATCCATCTTGGCATTTATGCAACCCTTTCAATCCTGTTATCTGATAGAAGTTAGAAAAATAAGCAGGTAATTTCATGGTTCTCTCCACTTCTAATAGATCCTGCTTCAGATGTTAGTCTTGGATTTTCTTCTTCTTTTGGCCTTGTATTTTAGCCGTGTTACCAGATTCTACCACTTACGTCCTCCCCTCCCTAGCTAAAAAAAATTGTGGGACTTAATGATACTACAATAATATGCTATATGTCCCTAATGTCACCAATGTCACCAGTCCAAATGTGCTATATGTCACCTTAGTCCTGCTGTTTTGTAAAAATTCAGGGGAAAGGGGAATTTTGTATTATATGCTACCTTTTTTTTTCCCCCCTACACAGTACTTGTCTGGGGAATCAGATTTGGACTGATGGAAAAGTTTGATTGTTGCAGAAGTTGAAGTGATCGCATAATACTGAGCAGTGGCAATGAACACACATTGTAAAAAGCATGATGTGGCTACATAAACCAGTCCAGAGCACAGCCAAAATTCTGCCATTGTTTAAATGACAGTCCCATGAGGAAAAGTCTTTTCTGCTTAGGAAGGTATATGAAAGAGGGTTTGTTAGCCTTGTTGGGAGACTGCTGTGGTAAGAGCTAAGGATTGCAACATTTTGGCCTGAAATCATTGACGAAAATTATATCAGAAATAAAAATTGAATAAACAAGTGTGTGTGCCTGAGAGTATGAGGTATAGCAGATTCCCCAGTTAACAAGAAAACAAATTGAAAGACCCAGTATGAACCTTCAGCCTGCTAGATGGGGACAATTTGGCTCATTTCCCTGAATATATGGTACTGTTTCTGGTAGCTCCTTCCTCCCTCATTTTTATTTGTATGACATTAGATAAGACATGACATTTAAATCAGCCAAGAATAGCAAGAGCTCAGTGTTAGGAAGTTGTCAAATCTCCTCTCCACAGAGTTTTCTGCGAAATGGCAGGAGCAAAGATGAAGGGCACAGGGCTGACTGGTGGTGTGAGAAGAAGGTACCTTTTTTTTTTTTTTTTTTTTTTTTTAATATCCTTAAAGCAGTGTACCAACACTGTTCCTTTCATTACCTCTGTCATTACCTTTAAACTTGATGCTGTGCTGGGTAGAGTCAGAAGTAACAGCCATGTAAAGCAAGCCAAGGTGCATGAAGTAGGCTAGGCAGGCGGATGCTAAGCTGTGCTACCATAGTGTCTTCACTTCTCTGCTCATTTTGTCTCTGTCCTCAAAAGTCTGCCAAAACAATTCTTTGCTTGGTGGTTTGGGAGTGGAAGGTTTGTCAAGCGAGGAAGAAATAGGAACAAGACTTAACTGACCTAAAACTGACCTAGGTTTAAATCTCAACTCACACATTATATTCTAGTATGAGATTTTGTACAAGCTGTTTAACTCTGATTTTCAGAAATAGGCAAATGTTCACCAGATTGCTAGGAACTGAGATTAAAAAACAAAACAAAAACCCCTCTATTCTTGATAGCAGATATACAGTAATGAAAGAATTACCCAGATAGACATATTTGGTTTATACTCATAGCCTACTTAAGAATTTAATATTCCTTGAAGTATTTGTGATGTCTTTGTATTTATAGTATATGTTTAAATTAGGTATTATCAAAGCTCTGGGGTTGTATTCCTGTTCTTTTCACATCTTCTTTTCTCTGCTACTTACTTCCTATCTAAACCACCCCTCCGAAATTTCCTGTGCTGTGAAAGCTGGCAGGATGTCACAACAGACAAATGAGTGTAGAGCATCCCAGAGACCTTTCCAGTAACATCCTCAGGCATTTCAGAGGGACAAAACAGTCAATGATTAAAGAATTTAAAGAAATAAAAAACAAGTACAGAAAAATATGCCCTAGAGAAATGTTAACCTGAATCTCTGTAAATGCAGCATAATTTACAGAACAGTTTTAGCAAAATATTTACTATAATATGCTGTGCTCTTAGTAGGGGCAAAGAAAGATGATCTTATTTTCTGTGTATTACTATTGGAATATATATTTTGTGCATCTTCACTCTGTTATTTTAATATAGCCACTCTGGCGTATCATTAATGTAGATTCTTTGAATTTAAGCTGTAAGTGGATCGGTTGGACTGAATATTTATGGAAGGTCCTAGATTGATAGTCTTAAAAGCCTATAAACCTCTGTTTACATACAGTTTACACACAGTACAATTACAGCACAGGCATGAGCAATGCAGCAATCCCCTCATCAGAAAATACTGTGGTTAAGGGAATGGGTTGCTCGGGTTCCTCGGCCAACCATGGTCTCTCCAAAAAGTGTCAAAGGGTGACTTGTTAAAGGCCTCTGAATGATAGACAGGACCTGTTCTGGACCCTCCTAAGTACTTGTAAGCAAACCAGTCGTGGGAAAATGCTGTTCATATGCAGATAGTATCTTCATAGCTATTTCTCTGAATGGAAATTAATAAGCTATCATAACTATTAAGGGTAAGTAGACTGGGTGAATGTGTGCCCTCAGTCATGCCAATGCCAATCTGGAATAATTGCATTGGTTATGACAGACTTGCTACAGGTCTAAAGAAATGTAACTGAGGAAAGAATTGGCTTTATCTCTGCTCTTTTGATAACTGGTATTTTACTAATATAATGTGTACACATCAATATCCTGTGAAATTCCTGCACGTCACCAGCGGTTTTTATTCGTGCCCATTAAAATGCATTACAGTGTGGAGGTTGCTGAAATGTAAATTAAAGGCTACGGCACTCGTAGTTTAACAGCTGCCATGTAGATTGACAGCCTTTGTGCGCCCAGCTGGCAGTGTCAGGTTAGTGGGTCTCTAGTCACAACATTAATCAGCTTTATTAGTGCCACTAATACCAATTTGTAAGCAGACTGCAAGGATCAGACGGCCCAGCTGTCAGGCACTGCACATAGATTATTACAGGATTTCATTTTATTGTTTAAGATTGGAATTATAATTTAATTAGGGAATTTAACTATTTTTTACACCCGCTGAAAACTAGCAAAGATTTAATAAAAAATGTTAACTTCTTTACCCCCCTGTTCCACCGTCTTTTCTACTCTCCTGTTCCCCATCCTCCTCCCCACCTCCACCCCAGCATGCACGGGAGAGAAAATGAATTCCCTTCACAAAACCTGTTGTAGCATATCACCGGCTGAGCTGAAGAACTTCTTACATTGCAGCAACAGCTCATACTGTGCTAGTCCAGATTTCCAACTGATTTTGACAGATTTTCCTTAGTACCTTAATGTGATATAGCCAGTATATTGAAGGACTGCGGAATACAGAGATTGTGTTAAAAATTTGCTCAAAACCCCTCCTAGTTGCCTTTATGGCTCCTAATTTCTTCATATTAATTACTTTTCTCAATCAAAGATGTCCCTAAAATATGTCTGTAGGCTGCACATATCTGAGGACTCTACTAAATAGGGTCATGTTATACAGTAAATTCTAATTCAAGAAAAACACAGCAAGTTTGAATACATGGGCATCTCTTAAATGTTTTTCATTTTTTGGTATGGGACCTCTTGTCCTTATTACATTACACATCAGTTTCAACACAGTTTTAATTAATGATTTTAAATTAGGCTAAGAGGATATTAGCTTGCAAAGCCTGGCGATGAAGAATGGATGTTGTGGCTCAGACACAACCTTCCAAAATCTCTGCAGCTCACATCTTATAACACTTTCATGTCGGCCATACAGATTACATTTCCTGCAACACTAAAGCAGCTTTTCTAGTGGGTCAGAAACATGATAGGTTTATCCTTCAGTGTGGTCTGAAGATAAAACCGAACAGGGAAAAAATGCCCTTAGCATCTACTTAATACATTGAAATAGGGGAATGTAAAAATGACATTACATGCACTTATGTGACTTATGCCATAGAAATTTCTGAGGAGGGTCACATAGCCTTTTCTATGCCTCCAAAAGGCAGGCAATAGGAATACAAACCGAGAGGTCTTTCTGCCCTGTAGTCTCTTATCTGGACCTGCTGTGCCAACCAAGCGCTAGGGTACCACTCCCTGAAGCGTGGCACTACCGGCTTTGCCGCAGGAGTGGGTAAGCTCTGCAGGTGGGACAGGCATTATTCAGCCTGCTTTAAAAAGTAGCTGGAAGACGGAAGAGCACTGGGATATCTGAGCTTCCAAAGCAGAGCTGCAGTCCTGGCCATGTCTGCACTGGTAACCAGGGGAAGAGACTCACCAGCGGCCAAAACGAGCCCCGTGCCCAGCCATGCTGGAACTGCCCGTTGGGCCCGGAGAGGGGTTCGACCCACCTGCTGGGAGCTGCTCAGCTGCTGTGTGTGGGAGGCAACCCAGTTCTGGACTTTTCCAGTTTACAAGAAAAGACTTTTCTGGGAAATGTTCATATTAACAGTCAGTTGGGCAGGTTCCCTATACATACTGGCTGTCCTTTGTGATATGGTGAGTCCAGTGTCCCACAGGAAAATCTAATGGGACATGCTATTTCTTGTTCTGTCTGACTTCTGCACATCCCAAAAAGCAGCGAGCACTGAAGCACAAATGAAGTGCCTGTATGTAGCTGTTATGCACAGGTACAGCAAAGCTATACTGGAGGCTCAGTACATCTGATATTGCCCTTCCTGGGCATGCACAGAAATATAGTTTTCATTTAGGAAGGTTCTGGTTTTTAATGGATCAATCCTGACAACCAAAGTAGCAGATAAAGCATAATCCTATACCTTTCAGTCCAAGTGCCTTGAGACTGAAGAAATTCAGAAGAAAAATGAGATGTGTTTTAAAATTCAGTTGACATCTTTTAGCTGATGGTTTTGATTTGTAAGGAGGTGTACTGGAATTTCGGGCAATTTTTAGATGCAAGGTAGAAGGCCCAGATAACAGGTATGATACAAATACAGGGAGTAATTTGTAAAGGTGTTGCTCTTGCCTAAGGACTGCTGAGGTCATTGATAAAGTTCTCTTTTTGCATGTTATTAACACTTCCCTGAGATACAGTTGAAAGATGACTATTAAAAAAGTAAGAATAAATTGGTTCCTCTTTTATTTTACTCCAAGAAACTCTTTTGACAAAGGCAAAAAAAGCCAACAGAGGTCCTGCTATTTCAGCAAGGAAATTACCAATGCGCTACACTGTTCACCACTGAGAATATTTGAAGCTAAGTGGAATTAGCGTGTTTTACACTAAAATCCAAGATCTGTTAGGAATGAGCTATATCTACATTTTTAACCCACATATATAGAGAGAGATTTAGCTTGTGAAAGCTAAATTTAAAAGATATGTTCATAATTTATCATTGAAAAATGTAAGACTTAATGAAGAAGTTCACATATGTTATTTATATCAGTAACTTATCATGAAGGTATCAAAGTTTTCAAGTAGCTCAATAGTATGATTGAGACTGTAGGTTGAAAATACCTGACTGTAGGTTCAGAAATACCTGGTTCTCACCAGACCGTCCAGACAGCAAACTTTCGTGAAGTCTCTCTTTATTCCTCCATTATTTTTACCCAAACTTTTGTAAACTGTGTCACTAAACCTATTCCATCCTGGTGCAATGCATGCAGTGTAAGGCAGCTAAACAGCAGAAAGGTTAGATGTTAGGAAGAAACTTTCTACTGGTAAGAACAGTCAAGACTGCTTGAGGAGATTAGGTGGTCTCCAATATTGGAAGGCTTTATGAACAAGTTTAGGGAGCGTCTATCAGGACTGCTGCAAGTATTGCTGATCTTGCATTTGGGCAGAGAGGTGAGCTAGCTTTCCTTTTGAGGCCCCTTCCAGCCTTATTATTCTATAAAATTTGATTCTCTAAAATCAGCAACATAATGCCCTGAGCTAGCAGTGGGCCTTGCCTAGCTGTTGTCATCAGCAAGTGCTGCTCAGTGGAAAATTGAGCAACTCGGGTTGTTTCTAGGCTGAGAAACATGCATACTCCCTGGCATGCCCTGGGGAACTGACCCACTTGACCTCTGGCTAGTCCCAGCCCCACTGCAGCTCATTTTCCCAAGTTTCCTTCCCACAGAAGGTCTCGGGGGAGAACCAGTGCATCTCCACGTCTTGCCTCCAGCAAGGATGTGGAAGGCATCTGGAGGGCATGCTCCGCTCAGTAAGTTTTAGTTGACACTTCAGAAGGGCATCCTAATGGGCAAAGCTGGAGACTGAACTGTGGGTTGTGCTATGAATACAGCGGAGGAGATGGCCTGTGAGCATAGAAATATCACTATGATCGTGACTGGAATAGTGGAAAATAAATTGCTGCAAAATTGTAAGGGATCACAAGCAAGTACACCTCTAGCAGTAGAAGTGCAGGATTCAAAAACCTGAAATTATTCAAGAATTTTACCTAGTAGGCTTGCACAGCTTTTCTGTAAGCCAGTCAGGCTAAATGAAAGGTCACCAGATCTCAGAAAATTCCCCTGGTTAAAGTATGTATCTGCCAAGTCTTCTTTTGAATTTCAGAATTTACAGATAAAGTTTTCTAACCCAAAAGCTTGTTCTAAAATAAATGTTCAGGTCATTGTGTGTGTGTGTTCAATATTTAACGGACTTAAATATTTTATAGAAATGTTAGAGAAACAGGGGAAAATTACTAGAATACATATGTTCCATTTGTAATATCTGTAGAAAATTTCTGGTTTTATTAACCTTATAGAAACTCAGATAAGCTAATCATTTTAATTAAATGTAAACAATTTTGTAATAACAGCCCTGATGTCTTTTCCCAGAGAATGATGCTAGAGGCGCAATGCACTTAGAAATACCAAGGAGTTGCATTACAACCTGCTGAGATGCTGCTGTACTGTCAAAATGATGTGGCAGTGAGCAGATTTTGAAGACAGTCCTAACCGATGTTTTGAGTCATGGTCAGCTTTAAAAATGTATTGTTTCCTTCCAGCTTCATTAGTTTTTCATCTCTGCATAAAGGGTAAATGTTCCAGGGTCTAGACATTTAATTCAAAGCTTTATGCTTGTTAATTCTGAATTCAGTAGTCATGAATACAACAGAGACATGATGATTAATCTGAATTGGCTATTTTTATGCGATGATAGTCCTGACTCTCTCAGGTGTATTGAGGAGTCTCAGACTCTGTGCAGTAGGAGCCTGCGTTTTCTTTAACCATAGTTCGTAAAAGTTATGAACACGGCCAGCGTGAGCCCCTCTGGAGTGAGGCAGAGTGAAAATTGTTGGTCAGCAGCAGAGGTAGAAGTTAGAAGTCAACCTATTTCTGTTAACTCCACGCAGAGGCCATCCTGCAGACCTTGCATGAGCGCTGCAGGCTGAGGAGTGCGGTCTGGCTTCGGAGGCACGTCTTGAGCTGTGCTTCCAAGCGCAGCTTTCAGTACGGAGGGGGGGAAGAGTTAACGCATAGTTACCCTCATAGCATGTATTGGGCTTTCTGTGAGTGAGGAGTTGGTCCTTTCTGGAGCCTGAATTTGACTATTGCATTTGCTCTTACCATGCCCTATTACTCTTTCATGGACTTGCTTCCTTTGGGCCATTCAGTAGTTATATTAACAAGCATACTTATCATCAACTAAGAAATGTCTCTGTGCATCTCTGCCAGAAACTGAGAGAGGGATCAGTTATGTAAATTATGTAATAACGTGTATTATACATTATTTACTTAGCAGTAGTAGTTGAAGCAGTTCTTGATTTGCTAACCAACGAAGGAGGGGAGTTGAGGGAGTAGAGATGTGTTCACAGAGACCAGGAAGGAGAAGCTCCTGCAATGGCAGGGCTGGAGGGCAAAGTGCATCTCTCTGCTGTGGGCACATAGGGAGGCTGAGGGGAAGAAAGTCTCAGGGAGCCGGAAACCAATGTGAGGAGAGGAACTATTTTCGTTTGCTGTTTTCAGTTGTTTCTGCATCTGGGAAAGGAAATCTTTTCTCTAAGTAAGGTGGGTTCAGCCTTTTATGGAAATGATGATGGGCGAAAGGAAACTTAGTTGAGGAAAAACTGCTGAAGAAGGAGTATCCATGCTCTGCAGAGGAATATAAGTCAGCAGGGAGGTGGAGGAGAGCTAGGATAATTTTGCTATCTGTGTTCAACATCAAAATCCTGATCTGTGGAGTCCCTTTGGTCCCAGGGATCCCCGTGATAGATGGCATGGCTGCTGTTGGACCTAGCTCAAGAAGGTGGTAGGGTTTGCTACGTGTGTCTGCGGGTGAGAGGTCTCCTGAAGCAGGTCATAACTCTGAGTCAGGACAGGCTAAGCATCACGACAGAGATCCTCCCTTGTGGGCACTGTGCACAGACTGAGATTATTTTAGAGAAGAGAAAAGTTACCTGGGGCACTAGCACTCTCGTCAGGTTTAATTCAAATGTCAGCTGCTTAGTGCATTACTACGCTTGAGCTCGGTCTGCAAGAACTGGCATTTATCAAGGCAATCGGCGTATTTTTTTTAACATCTCATTTATGGCAGTTTTAAGTTCTTTACATTGGACTGTAGAAAATCCTCTTACAGATTCAGAAATGATCCCCCATATATTTATATAAACAAAGCTTAGGAATGGGAAATCTAAATTGTTAATCACTTGTGCTGTTTTCTCCATGGAAATATCAAGCAGCTTTCCTTTGAGAGGGTAAAATACGCTCTTTGCACTCCATACAAAAAGGTTTTCTTTGTTACACCTGCCAGCATGAGAAAGGATTAATTTTAACAGAGCTTAACCTAGCCATCTAGGGGAAACCGTTTAAATGACTCCATGTCTTGCTTGCTTTTAATGGCACTGCTCTGGTGACTTCATTTAGTCTCACAAAATATAAGAGAATTTTTTGACCTATGTCTCTCAAGTTTGCTGGTTTTCTTTGATGTTGAGTTCATCAGGGAAAACAAATAAAAAGTTACAAATGTGCCTTATTTACTGTTACTTCATTTTATAAAGCAATGTATCCTAATCTTGTGATGAGGTTTGGCAAACATATTTTGCAGAAGGCTTTCGTACTGTGTTATATAGTAAGTTAAAAAAAGGTTGAAGACTGTTTCTTGGTCAGATTATTAGCATTTTCTTCTTTTTAAGGTATTTTAAAGCAAACCTGTCTTTTGTGGAAAATGCAAGCCCAGAATTTCTGCTCAAAGGGACACTGCTGGAAAGAAAAATGTTAATTAAAGCAGGAGTTTAACAGTAGATATATAGTGGCCTTTTATTACCTTAACACTTTCAGTAGTCATTGACTTAAGCAAAGGGAAATGTGTAGTGCCTCAATGAGTGCTACCACATTGTACATTGAAGTTAAATAAAACTGCTCATCATCAGTGGAGACGGATGGTTACACAGACGTGGAAACCCTCTAAGGCAATCCTTCCCAGACCTGCACCCTGTGCACCCTGTAAAAAGGGCTGGTGGGGAGCTGTTCACTCACACAAGGCCCTAAAGACACTAATCGTGTGTGTCTGTGCTGCAGGTATAGAGCCACAAATAAGAAAACTGTAGGACCCTCAGCCTTTTAGCTTTTTGTCATTTTATGCTAGTGAAGTTAGCAGCATATGTAGTGGGGTTTAGGTTTAACCTCTGAGAATAGATTTTTTGAAAAAGGTTGCAAAGGAGTGATACCGGGTTTTGATCATAAAAACAGAGACAAATGTGGGCTCAAGTGGTTCCTCTGTACTGAAGTAGGGTGAGACTCCCTTAAATCATCCCTCTTGCCTACTTAAGGACAAAAGGCACCAAATTCAACGAAATAAGTGTTTCCTGCTGGAAATTATTCAAACTTCTTTGACTATCTGAAATTTCTTAAGTACAATAGTCCTGTTTAATTGCTGACGTAATCTGATATTCGAATTGTACTGCTGCAAAGTGTATTTGGCAAGAAAAACAGGACTGCGGAGGGTGTTTCTGCTATTGCTTTCTGCTTGGTATCCTTCTTGCTCTCTTCTTTTCTTTTTCTTTTTTTTTTGATGTTAGCAGTAGTAGTGAATAGCTTATTTCAAATTTGCTTTAAACTATTTATAATGAATAACTTCACTAAGCTGAAAAGTAAATTTGTACAAAGGTCCAGGTGACATCAGCTTCTGCAAATATACTGGAACAGATCAGTGAACAGGAAGTAATTAAATCATTTAAGGGAAAGAAGTCTCTCAATTTAATGCAACAAGCAAGAAGTTCCCTGTTTTATACTGAACTTGTTAAGAAATATTTTCTACCATAGAATATCCTCACTGAATCTAAAATTTAATCAGATTTTGGTACATTTCTTTTTCCCTTTTATTTCTGTAAAAGTTAAGACAGAACAACTTAGGAAAACTAGTCCTCTGGTCACAGACCATGGTGACTTAGGTGCTATTTGAAAGAAACTCAGGACAACCTCTCTGAAGTTGTTTAGCCTCAGTAGCTGCATGTGTTGCAGCCAGGGGCTGATGGACACTTGTGCACCAGAGATGTTTCACAGACACTAGTTGCGTGAATGTGGGATGAGACACTTCAGTTTTTGAAACCTCGAGACTTTACAAAATCCTCCTCTGTGTTAGCATGTGTATTAACATGTGTGACCTGAAGGACCTCTTCCTTACTGTGCCAGGCTTCGCGAGGCTGCTTGGAATATGGTTATTAGGAGAACAGTTGCCCCAGATGTGTTAAAAATTTGGATAATCCTGGTAGAAGAACTTTCTTTTTAGCAGGAGGTTTCCGAAGCCTGGAAAGCGCACCCCAATCTAAATGACAAGCCCCGAGTCCAATGTCCAGTGTGTCCAATGTGGTACTTGGGTTTAATTTAGAGGAAGCCCCTTGCAAATGGGTTGCATCAATCAATAAGGAGAAAGCTATACTGTGCTGAATTAAGATCTGCTTGGAATGGATCACTGCATGCAGATTATCCATTGCTGAAGAGTAGCAGTGTTAGTGGAAGATGCCACTTTTCCTGTGTAGCTATGCTGCTGTACGATTGCTAGTCAGAGGGTAGCAGAAAGCTCTTTGCTGTCCCTTGTGTAGGAGCTGTACTTTTTTATTTATTTTTCTAACTTTGGTTACAGTAATGTAGTTTATATAGCAAATAGTAAGGCACAAAACACAGACTGCTTTGCTGGTGACACTAGACTTTGGATTAACATCAAGACCATGGGTTTTTCAGAGCTAAATTTTGCCCTCATGATAAGCAGATACCATGTCTTTAAGCCTATGTAATATCACTTTTGCTTCCTGCTCCCTGCTAAGATTGCTCATTGGCTTAGTATTTTGTGGGATAATGTGAAGAAGCAGCAACTTTGATGCAGGTGCTGCTAACTTTTAGTTACACTTTACTGTGGGTACATGGGTGTCCTCAAGGATTTTTTTGTGCTACTTGACTGAGTTGTGGTAAGGTAATAATTTACAGACATCTGTGCTGTTACGCAAACTATACGAACAACCTTATTGTCTGAAATACACAGTAACCCCGAAAATCCACTTAAAATGTTTACAGCTTTCTGAAATCAAGTATTCATTAATTATGGGTTATATTTAATGTCCCTGTAAGAGCACTTTGTTTATTTCTCTCCTCTCCACATCCTTTTGCACTCCTCTATTGGCATATTCAGCTTTTACTTGAAAGAAAAAGTTGATCTAAAGGTGATATTGAGCAAGACACTGAAGTCAAGGTTCATAAAGACATTTAGGCACCTAACTTTCACTTCATCTGCACAGGAGGTGACACAACAGAAGTCAGGAAACTACTTGCCTTTCTGAATCCAAGACTTGTTCTTATTCTTCGGTTTTTGTCTGTTCAACACTGATCACTGCTGCTACAGAAATAGGTATTCCCCTGACCGCAGGCACATTTCTAAGTTTAATACATGAAAGATTGAGAGGTGCTCAGATATGGTGCTGGAGAGCTTGCAATAAATTACCATTTATCATAGTCTTTTTGCAGTCATTTAAGTTCAGAAATGGTTTTTTAATATATTTCATGCTTGAAATCTTCCCTTTGCAGGTATTTCTGATATCTGTGGCAACCATGCCTCAGATTGCTGTGCCGTCATTGTACATTTTAAACTCAGTGAAGCGTTCTACTCTCTCTGAAAGCATGTTGTACGATAATTTCAATGGCCTATGTATTTTGAAAGCACTGCTTGTCAAGTGAATTGTGCACTGAAGAATCCAAGTGTGCATTATTAAATATATATGCAGCCTGACAAAAACTTGTCAATACATCCAAAATGGCAAAGAACTTGTTTTCTTTTCACCTCAGAAAGAATCTTATTGTGGTGAAAGGGCATGCTCAGGGTTTGGCTTTTCTTTTTGCCCTTCCCCCACCTTTCACTCAGTTTTCTGGAGAATAAACAAAGCCTCAAACAAGAGACAACCTCCTCCTCCTCCGTACCGTTTTGAAGGAATATATCCAATGCAAAGCTGCTCGGTAGTAGTGGAGAGGTATATTCAACCTGTTGTCCTGTTGCACAGCTATTTGATCACTCTTGCAAGGCCTACATTGCAGATGAGGCACCTTGTGAGATTTCTGTTTTCCCATAAGCTCCAGTTATGTATGACCAGAGTAAATTGCTTTTCTGTGAGCAAATCTTACATGCAGATTCAGGGGTGATAAAGGTGGCTAGGTCTTGGTGCCTAGCACCAGTCTTAGCCTGTCTTTTCTGTCTCCCATTGGCGCTCCAGCAAGGCTGCTGCAAGCCCTGTGGCATTGATGCCACCTCCGTGCTGAGGTCTCTCATATCCCCAGGCCCTTAGGAAGGGCTGAATGTCAGTATTGAGGTTCCTGACTTGCTCCCTTAGTGTCAGGTGTGTTGGGTGTTTCCTATGATTAACCCAGCTTGTCCCATCCTTGGGATGTATCCCTTTTTCCCCACTATCTCCCTTCTCTAAATATCAAATTATTCAGCCGTGGTGGTGAGAGTTTCGAGATCTGTGCTTCTACAATTGTACATTGAATTTCTTTCATCCTATTAAGCTGGTACCCCTCTTGTCTCTCACAGATGAGATTTCCCCTAGCATATTAAAACCTTTCCAAGGGCACCCATATATTTGGACAGGTAAGATGGTGTAGGAACCCAGCTACCCTAAAGCTATGGAGAATTGCCTCACTGTTTGTTGTCAGTGCCCTCATGGGACAGGTCATGCAACTTGCATCGTTGTTGCGGTTCATGAAAAGAACAGATAAACGTTTCTGGTAATCATCTATTTAAACTGCGTTACAGATTTTCATATTGCATTTACTGCACTCTCTCAACCCTTGCCAGTTGTCTTCACTGTTGTCCTTTAGGAATAAAAGATACGTAGCACTACAGTTCATTTAATAAGTACACTGACCCTGGGTTTGGGAGTTTATGTAGCTTGGTTACAGCTTGCCTGTAAACAAAACCTTTCAAATATTGCCCTATAGTGACTTCATAATGGGATAACAAATAACATATAGTGTGGCCTGACCTATATTTGTTTGCTCTTCAAGTACTTAACAAATGAGATTCAGAGTATCTCCCTGGCAATTGTTTACTCTCTTTTTTCCTTGTGATGATGACAAGGATTTTTCATCCCTAGCTGACGAAGGATGAGGAATTTGGAAAGTCCCTGTCTCCCCTCTGGGAAAGGCAATTGCAAGATCAGTTGGCTTCCTTGTGTTTCTAGGCACAAGTGAATCAAGGCAGGGATTTGGGGATTCCTGCTTAATCCTTTTCCCATGAACTCTTCTCTCCTTTTCCTCTGGTTGTGACCAGTCAGAACTGACCGGTCCATTTTGTCTTGTATCTTGTCTGAGAAGCAGGGACTGCTGCTTCCCAGCGCGCTCTCTGCTCACCTGCTGTCCTGCTTTTGTGCAATAACAGCCTGGAGAGAGGGGCAAAGGGCAGATGGGGAGCACCTTTCCAACCCCCAGTGCCGCTCATGCCCTGAAGTCCGATGATCTTTTATTTCATCTGACTTCAGGCTATATGAAACATTACAAAAAAAAGAAAAGAAAAAAAAGCACCAGAAAGCATCTCCAAGATTAGATGCTTGCCTGTGCGATGTAGGCTGAAATGCTTATCCATGCTTTTGTGATTAGCGGGCTGGATTATTATGTAACCCTGCATCATCAGGTCTCCCTGCTTCAACTCTCTCTCAACCCTCTTTGCATCAAGTTCACACTGCGATGGAAAGGCTGTGGTGAAATCTCAACTTTAATATCCTTATGTTGACTTAAGCAAAGCTTTACGTGGCCTTGGTTCATCTTACAGATCTGATCTGACTTCATCCTACTCTCTGGGGACGTCCTTGTGTTCTGCTAAAGCTGCCATGGATTAGACCACAGTGCTCGCGAATGCTCGTTTCCTTGTCAGAGATTCACATGGAAATCTCCCTCTAGGAAGCAGGAGGTTTTCCTCCAGCTGAAGCCAATGGCAAAGCTCTCACTGATTCCAAAGGAAGCAAGATTGGACCCAATAAATTCTATGATTTTTCCATATATTAATCAAATTCTACAATTCACATACTGCCTTACTTGTCCATTTTTCTTTATTAAATTTAAAAGACATTGATGTTTAAGCACAATTTCAGAATGATATATATTAATGATCTAGTTCAAAACCCATTGAAGCCAAATGGAATTCTTCCTTGATTTCAGTGGGATTTGAGTCAGGCTCTGCAATTACATTTTGACTGCATTCTTCCCTAACCTTTCACATACCCTGAGCATTAGAACCATGTCGTTTTTTCCCTTCTTCCCTCTTGTGGTTTTCATTGCTGCACATTCTTCAAATAATCTATCTCACCATAACATACTTTGTGTTTTAATCACCCAGCAAAAACCCACACCCAGCTCAGATATACAAACAGACACTCATCACCTTCCCCATGTCCCATCAATGCAAAAACATCGATATGCCTAAACTATCTTTATGCAACCAAATATACAGCCTGTTCCTACACAACATACCAGAAAGGCAACAGACCCAACTAATTGTCGGAGGGGGCTGATAAAAAAGGACGTGTTCCTACTTCCATTATCAGGTGTCACTAATGACTGGTTGGGAAGGGACGGGGTGGGTGAAAGGGTCCCCTTTCTAAGAATTTTTTTCAGCTATGGTTGCTCCTTATCTTGTCAGATCCCAAACAGGGAGAAACCAGCCAACAGTCCCAGACAGCATCTACCCAAATACAGGATGGGGAACATATCTAGACAGCAGTTTTACAGAAAAGTGTTGTTCTTCTTATGGATTAAAAATGGAACAAGAACTACTAAGTTGCCAGGACCCTCCTTCCACCCCACACACAAAAAAAGAAGGCAAATGTCACACTTGAAAGTCAAATGCCTGGACAGGAGTGAGTCTGACCTCTGTATTGGGCAGAAATCATGCCAAAAATAAAGTAGAAATACAGATGAATATGATTTATTGGGAAGAGCCAGTGCAATCTTTGTAGAGAGATTCATCTCATAAATTTGTTAGGGTTTTTGTTTTTAAAGAACACTGGGATGAAGTTGATAGGGTGTATTGTGAATTTCCAGAAAGTTTTTCAAATGATTCCTGCTTGATGTCTTTTAAAGAAGCAGCTATCATAAAATAAGAGGGAAAATCATTTTAAGGGTTATTAACTAGCTAAAAGATGGGGGAAAACAACTGGAAGTAAATAGTCAGCTTTCATGATAAGGGAAACTTAGCAGTATCCAGCTGGTACCTATGCTGCTCAACATATTCATGAAGAAATTTGGATATTAAATTGAATAATGAGAGCATTTGGTGATATAAAATTATTCTGGATAATGAAATCAAAACTTAGGCAGAAAGAGTTGCAGAAGACTCTCGTGAGAGTGACAGCATGATAAAACAGCAGATGAAAACGAAAATGTGCAGGCGAAACAACTGGGAAAAAGTATTATGAAGGGATCTCTTCCTTTAGAAGCCTGCTCTCAGTGTGAGGGTATGCTCTCAGGAAGAGAAATGTAGGAGATGTCAGGAATAAAATTTTATCAGGTATGGCAAATTCCCTTTATAGAAAGTAAAATCTGTGAATCTGCTTTAGATTCAGAGTGCCCAGAGGAACAGGAGCTGTCTCTGATTCAGAGGCTTTAGAAATTGTGAGGCACAGAGAAGTCTGAAAAGACATGTGCACTGGTATTTATCATTTCGGTAGACAATTACATTGATTTTAACAAATATGAAACACGAATACTTGAAGACTCTTTCTGCATTTTGCGGTGATGCAGCCATAGCTGGATATTGCATTCAGACTGAGGCGCTGCCTTTGAAGAAAGAAGTGGTTTCAGTGGAGTGAATCCAGGGAGGAAAAACAAGGATGACTTCAGCTCTAGATAAAATGCTGACCAAGCAAAGAGAAGACTGTGTTCTTGTGGGATCAGGAGTTCTTCTGGAGTGGTTTTTTTTTTTTTTGCAAGCAGAACAAAGAGAGAATCAGTATCCACCTAAACAGGGGGCACTGGGCCTTTGGCTCTAGTATGGCTGGTGGGACATCAACTCCTATGGATCTAGTCGAACGGTTCAGAAACTTTATCCCACCAGCACTTGTGTAGCTTCTGAGGCTTAAACCAGAGATCAGAGATGTGTAAAGCATTACCTGGAGAACATTTTGCACCCTCTCTTAACCTGGTGAAAATCTTTAGATCCAGCTCCTACTATGACAGATATCTTGTAGTCTCCGTTTTTTCAGTAAACTTTGAGAGCCCGTTTCCAGTTTATGAATTCTTGCTCAGGAGTCATCACAAGCAATATATATGTGATCCACCACCTTAAGAAAGATATTTCTTCTCTGAGCATAACTGTGATTTTTTGAGATGTTTTCTACAAATATTCTCTAGATGCTCACCTCCCATGTTTTCAGAATACTTGGCAAAGAGTTAATACATAGTTTGTCCTATACTTTGTCCTCAGTCGTCTGGTCCCCCAGCAACATCTGCAAAATATTCCACCTGCAGAAGGCATGCAACCAGCAGAAGTAAATGCTGCCTCTGCACATAGAGGCCATTCATTTCTTCTTCAACTGGATATTTTGAAATCTTTGCTGCTGTGAAGGGAAAATTGCAAACGTTAAAGAAGAATTTTTTGTGTATTTCTATTTAAAAAATCAATAAAGAGTAAGACCACTATTATGATTAATTTTTCACACCTAGTTTAACAAGAATCTGCTTACCCCCTTGATATCTAAAAAAATAAAAATAAAAAAAACACAGACCAAGTTTGGTTCTTTGTGTTTTGCATTTTCTAGATAAAAGGTTGAGATGTCGCATCTCAAAATTACATTAGAAAGTACAGAAAAGAATTACAGTAAAATACTCACAAATCTATGGAGTAATTCCGTTTCTATTTGAAAATTCATTTGCACTGAGGCTAAAAATGAAATGTACTGACCCCCAAATCTGAATTTTATGATGAGATTAAAAGCATAATGGAGGAGAAATCTGAACTGAAGATTAATAGCGTCTGTTCAACTTTCCCCAAACAGGATAGCAAACGTGATACACCACACTGAGCTTAGAGGGTAGGTAAGTGCAAGATGTGTGTTGTCGAAGTCTGATTTTAACTCCATGGAGGCATTTCAGTTTTTCATGAGTGTAGTCAATTTTGCAAATACACTCTTATTTAATAATGCATATCATAGGTTAATTTGACTGTTGATGTAAAATATCAAAATGCAAATGAATAATGTAATTTTCCTTGCCTTTCCCAAATGACACAAAACAAACTTGAAATATCTTAGCATAAGAGAAGTTTCTTAAATTTATTGCCTTCTAGTGTGTTTCACTCTATGCTCTAAAAAATGATTGACTTTTTCTTTTATTTGTTGAAAGTTTCCAGAAGATAAGGGGGACTGTCTGTGATTTGTCTTGCTTTAAAAGGCAGAAGCAATGTTAAGTGTCTTAGCAATAAAATTTGTCAGAACATAGTCACAGCTAGTCCCACTGTGGCTTTGCATAGGTGAGAATAAAAACAGTTGTGTGAAAACTCCCTGTACAGTAATATGTGCAGTATCACAGCACAAATCTGTCCAAGCCTGGAGAGCTGTTCCTGGTCTATGACAGAGAATGAGCAGCCAGTCAGTTGCTTAAACCTACAGACCAGATGTTGAATAAAATTCTCTCTTTGCTAAAATAGCAATACCATTCTGGAATAACTAGTATATTTGTAGGCAGTCTTATCTTGCAAAAGCTTACAGTAAATAAAGTGAGGCAAAGTTAACTTTTTCCCCAGAATCTCCAGGAATTATTAATTACTGCAAAATGAGCAGTACTGCACGTATAAACCTCTCGTCATTTAGAAATCCAACCGCTTTTACAGAGAATGTGATTTGCATGCAGCAGCCCAAATTGTGCCTTGCGTTCCTGCAGCTGGGAGACTAGGGTGGACTTGCCGACGGTACCTCTGAGGGCAGAATTTGGCCCAGTAACTTTATGAAAGAAATCTGATTTGTATGTTTCTTCTTTCTGCAGAGATCAAAGACCATTTAGTCAACTAAATAGCGAGGGGTAGTGTAGATTTATGGAACCAATTTAGAGAATTAATAAACCACGCCATAAATCTTGTTAAGGTCACACTGTATGTGATTGTGCCTATATGCAGACATGGAAATTTGGTATCCTTCCAAGTGAGAAGACTAACTTTCTTGAGCTTAGTTACAGTAAGTAATTAAATTCATGCCCCTTAAATAATGGATCATTGAAGAGAGTGTTGTTTTTTTTTAACAGAGATTTTTAAATTACGTGCCCAACCCTTCGAAGTACAGAGGGCTTTCAACTACCTTAGACTTCAGTGCGAGCTGAAAGTGCTTTGCATCTTGTAGAATCCGAGCCTTCAAATGGGCCTAAATCAAAACACCTATGAACTTGGAAAAGTTTGAGTCAGGATGCAAACACTAAACCTGGTGACTCAGACCTGTCTTTATTACAAGCCAATATTTACAGTTTGTGTGGTCTTAAAATGTAGTAGCTCAGCAAGTATGGTCTGTAAAATAGATTGAAGGAGCATGAATAAAAGAAGAATCATCTCATGAATAGAGAGGTTTAAAATAGATGGTATAAAAATAGCTTGTTACTTAGGAAATTTTCTCATCCTTAAGAGCTGCAGAGAGCCAGAGACCTGATCTTTAGTTTTGGGGTTTTACTTCCCTTAGGTCAAACCCTGCACCGATGCCTGAGCCGTTCTTTCTGCCTCTGCAGATGTAAATCTGCTTCCACACAGCTTTGGGCCCGCTAATTCGCAGCAATTAGCCTTTGACACTTGCCATTTATTTGCAGCTTTGACACTTAGTAAATGCGCTTTCCCCTCAAACCCCAAGTAAGAAATATCTTTTTTTAAATCTGGATGCATGAGGAAACAGCAGCTATAGGACCGCTCATCCAGTCTTCCCTTCGCCTTTGTAACTTTTGAACCTTAGGCCAATTTCGGCCGGGTTTGCCCAAGGGCAGGAGCCATCTCAAGCCTCAGAGACGCGAGGTGGGCGCCCGTTTCCCGAGACGGGGGCTGCGTGGGGAGGGGGTCAGAGCAGGGCCGCCCCTCCGCCTGAAGGGCAGCCGGATGGAGGGCTGCCCGGCGGGACGGTGCAGCGTTGCCGTGCCGTGCCGTGCCGTGCTCGCCTGGGCGGTTCCCGAGGGAGCGGGAGGGCGCTGGGGCGTGGAGGTGTTTTACGGCGAGGTGGAGGCGTTGGAGCCCGTGGGGGGGAGCTGGGCTTGGGTGTGGGAAGAGGTTTAGGTACCCGTGGATCAAAAGCGTTGGAAAATAAGTGTGGGTAGCTCTGCCGCTCCTGGGCAGCCTCTTCGTCTCCTCGGTTTGGGTGTCAGCCGCTGAGGTGAGGTTATCGCGGGTCTGGAAGGAGGCCGGTGTAGTGGCTTCGTTGGTTAATTAGGAAGTGGCAAGAGGCTGCAAGCATCGCTTTAACAGCGGTGCTGTGTCTCACTGCTGGCGACAGGGCTGGCAGAGTTTGTATGAAACAGCGGTGTAGAAAATCTCCTGTACCGCACGTTTGAATCCTTCCGTTTTTACATCCTGGCCTGAGAGGAAAGTCTCCCGTGAACGAGCTGTTTCTAACTCCCGATCTTGGTTTGAAATACTGCTTGAATAGGACATGAAAGAGCTATGACGCTGCGTAGGAAGAGAAGGAAATACAGTGGGAGGAGAGAGACAGCGGCGGGGCTGTATTGTCACCCGTGTTGGCTATTGTGCCCCCAAAAGCCCCCGTGTGTCGTTACCTGTTCTGATGTCGTTAGTGCGAAGACCTGAAGCTCCTGGTCCTGCTGAGAGGGGAGGTCGCTGGGACAGTTTTTCAAAGGTTTTTTCCTCCCCTCCTCCCTCAGCCTGACCATGTGAGCGGTGAAATCTGCTTGGCCTGGAGAGACTGCCGCGAGCCCAGACCGTTACCCACATGCACGAGCAAATATCTGACAAATTTCTGAAGCTGTTCAGGTGGCCCTGCGGCTCTCGGGTGCACCACGAGGCTCCATCCCCTTCCCCTACAGCTGCAGTGCTTGTGCGCCACAGCGGTCCCTTCTCCCAGAGCTATCCAATATTTACAGAGTTAGTGGACTAAGATGCTGAAGACATCTAAGACCTGTTGAGGGCATTTCATCTGTCTGCCCAGTTGCATATTAATAGGGTGCACTGTAAACCATGCCTTGCAGCTGAAGGGCAGGCGGCTTAGCTCAATTCTTTCAAACTGCTGTGAATGTAATTACACCTAACAAATCAGCCTTTGAATGATGCCCACCAAAAACGAAGCGCACAGATTTATTGCCTGCTCTGTGTGTGAGAAAGGCAGAGGGTGTGATTTGAAAAGGAGAGAATAAAAAATTGAATGACCCAATATAGCAGGAAATTCAGTTTAGATGGTTTAAGTAAAAAAGAGCATCGAGATTTTGGTTTTATTTTAAATACATCAGGTGTTTTGCCTCTCAGAATATGTCATATCAAATCAGTGGCCACCTGGAGGGTACACAGCTGCTCAGATAACTGAATTGCACACTAGAGGAAACTGGAAATTCACAGTGGCAGTTCTTTTACCGTTAGTCATATAGGCTGGTCCTGTACAGAAGACCAGCTCTAACTGCATACCTTTAAGTGCAGCACTGAACATACGCTAGCCTGCTTGTGGCCGAGGAATAGCAGTTGCATCACTGACTCCAAGGATCTGGAGTGATTTATTTTCCCTAAGCATTCCTGATAGGATAGTATTATATGTTGGCTTATTTCCAGCAGCCGTGGTGACATCCCGTATTTTAGCGTTATATTCAAAATACACACACATACCAGAAAAAGGTTCCTAGCTTAAAAAAAAAAAAAAAAAAAAAAAAAAAGTGACATGAAAACCTTACACTTTCTGAATGCTATGCACATACTCATCAACCAGGGATAATTAGGCCTGTTGAAGCCAGTGAATACTGAAAACGTACAGAGGGTTTATTTGTTGCTCTGAAGGGGTGCAATAACAGGTTTGGTTTCTTTTGCTGTTTGCCTGTCAATCATACTTTTAATTACCTAATTGTTAGATCTGTTAACAGCCAAGACTGGTTGACAACTTTAGGGTAAAGGGCCTAATAATTTTACTGTCAACAGTACTCCAGTTTTTTCAGTACAAGGAAAGAAAACAAATGCAGCCTTCAACACAAACAAATGGAAAAAACTGCTCCAAAAGCAGCATGAAGCAAACGACAAGCTAGCTGTAGCACGCTCGGATGATGGAGCTCCTGTAAGTGGATAAGCATTGTGCATGGAGTTGTCCGGTCTGGGGCTGTTGTTTGCATTTGCCGAAAGCCTGAATTGGACCCTAATTTGTGCTAAGTGTACAGAAAGTTTGATGAGTTCGTTTTTAGTTAAAAAGTGAGGATTTTTGTGCAGTGGTTTCTACCTGCCTGCAGCTTTTGTTGACTACTATTATTCTTTTTGGCGTGTTTGAGGATGTGAAGGACCAAATCTCGACAATGCAGTGCAGAGCAGGCGTGAGTGTCAGAAATGAAGTATACAGCACGTGATCCTCCTGGGAGCTGAACGTAAAAGGACAGTGTCTATGCATCTTTATCTGCATAGCGGACAAACATCCAGGCTACGTGAAAGGGAACTGAGAAACTTCTGAGAAGTCCCCCTGAAGCATTTCGAGCTTTCTAGACCAGCAGTGTGATTCAGACAAAGAACCTCATTCCAGGAAGGGAACATAGTTTTAAAGTCATTTCTTCATTTTTTCTTAAAACGATTTCTTCTTTTTTTTTCTTAAAATGATTTCTTCTTTTTTACTTAAAACAGTTTCTTCTTTCATACACACATATATATACTTTGTGGCTAAGATATGCTAACCTACTGCTACATGACTTGCTAGCTATTTAGAAATGGGCACGTAGCACATTATTATTGCTACCTTATGGCATGGTAGCACATAGAGGCCAGAAGTATGACAGATGCCTCTCTGTGCTCAGCTATGTATAAATATTTTGTAAGGCATAGACTGGCCTACGGAGATCACACTCTATTTTAAAAACAATTTGGTTTTGTGTTTGCATTTTATCTCTGTCTTCATTTTGTGAGATAAAACCAGAGATGGCTACTTTACTGGGAGCCAGATATTTCTCTGACTATACTGGAGTGTTTGATGTTACCAAAGGTTTACTCATATCTCAGGAGTCACTAGTTCAGTTTTCTCCTTTTGGATCAGTGTTTAGGCTATGGGAGTTTTTGTCGCGATGAGGTAATGCTTCTATTTTGTCTTTTATTGATTAACTCTTTTCCCACATTCTTCTGGCAGAGTGCAAAGGTTTGTAAAGCATAGCAGGCTTTGTCTTAGACTGTTTAGTTAGCATTACTCTTAGTAAACATAGTTACTTTTACTAATTCCCTGGCAGACTCTTAAATACAGTTACTACAAAACCAACAGTGTGAAACACCCTGTGCAAACTGTATGCCAACCTGTAACCAACTTCTTTATTCAGTGATCCACAAATAATGGCCAATATGAATAACATCAGCTTACCCTAGATTTTAGCGCAAGCATGGTTACAGACCAGTGGCTATATTATTTGGTTACAATGCACAAACAAAATTTAAAAATTATCTGTTAAAGAAACAGGCTAGTTGCAGATTATTTCCTGACTTGTTTGTGGAGAAGAAGGGGTTTGAAACAAAATATTTACTTCTAAGGGATGTAAAATTGCCATTCCAGGCATGTTTATAATTAAAGGTTTGGATCCAGAGATCATGAAAGCCCATTATTAGACTTTTACTAATTTAAAGAGATTTAGATCAGACTCTAACAGGCAACCTCTGAGCACTTTTGCAGGATTTAGGGGATTGCAGGAAAGTATTTTATAAAACCTTTACACGCCACTGCTGTTGACATCCCCACTGACAAGTCCAATGTCATAATTTCACTGTTTCCAGCTGGCATTAGATTTTGGAGCAGAATTATGGCTCTATTCCTCAGTGTGTTCACTAGTCCTGTAGCAGAAGTCAACATAACAGAAGCCAACAGAGACAAACTTGAAGTATCCTGGTACAGTTTGCCGGAGTGCATGCAAGGAGATTTGAAACACTTTTTTCAGTTTTAAACTTGACACACAGAGACAGGCAAATTACTGGGACGTCTGTTAAACGACCAGAAAGTTAACAAGGTGCTATTTATGCATGTCTTTGCTTCTTATGATCCCCTGGACATCTCAAAGTGCTTTGTACAAATTGCTTAACGCTCAGATGTCTATGCATGAGGAAAGCAGAAGGTTGCTATTTTATGAAAACCTAAGCAGGTTAAGTGGCTGATATGAAGCTGTCCTGTGGGGGACCGTGGATCTGTTTCTGCATTTCCCTCACAATAAAGCAAGTTTCAGTTGAACCCAGCATCAGTGGTAAGGTCTAGCCTGCAAATACAGATGAGGAAACTTGCTCCTCAGGGAAGGGAAAGTAATGCGGATGTGCTGGTTGCTCAAAGCCTGGCTACTGCCAACATCCCCACTCTTTCTCTCATTTTGTGCTGGATAAGAGTGCTTGTAAAACTAAACTGCCCCTTGCTGGATAGGTTTATTTACATCATCAGATCTATCTGAAACAATAGCTGACGCTCTGTTTATAAGCCCAGGGCTTTTTTTGGTGCCTGCTGGACGTGCTCCTTGCCCTCCCACCTCTGAGCTTGGGAATGGGCCAAGAGGGCCGGGGGCCCTGTGCGATGTGTCTGGGGGGAGCACAGCTCCTCGTGGGTCGGTGGCTCTGGCACCCACAGACCCCACTCCTGCTCTCACTGCTCTCTCATCCCTCCCTGGGCTTTGGCTTTTTTCCAGTGCCGTGCTCACCTCGGCCCCTGCTCAGCCAGTGGCTCCATAGGGCCCCCAGCCCGGTGTCTCCCGGCCCTTACCCACGATACTGCTGTCATTTGAGGATGGGTTTTGGCATGTTTCTCTCTTTGCTCCTCGGGTGGCATCGTCTTCCTCCCATTTGCTCTCTCCTCTCATCTCTTCCTCACTGATGGTGGCTCCTCTTCATTTTCCCCATGCAACTTTGTCCATGGGCCATAGCTGTGGCTGGGCACACTGTGGGTCTGCACGCATCTTCATCCTCATCCTCACGTGCAGGACTGCTGCCGTTTTGGAGGACATGTTCCCCACTCCTGTGTGACTGAAACGTTTGGGTTTGATCTGGGTAACTGATAGTTGGACTGAGACAGATTCACCTGCAGCAGGCCGAGGTCCTTGCTCTCTCTTCTGCAGATGACTGGCTGCCTACCCTGGTGTCCTGCAATAGTTTTTCTGTTTTTTCTGTTCTTACAGTTCCAGGATAAAGCATACTCATAAGGTGTTTTCTTTCTTTCTTTTTTTTTTTAAGGGATCTTCTGGAGTGCTTGTTTGGGATGCTTTGGAGGTGTGCTTGTTCCTATCTTTCATCTTGCTTTCTGTAGTGTGCTTGTGTTTTTGATAAGTCTGTCTCGCCTTCTGGATGCCTTTTCCTCCTGGTATATTTGTTCTTCACTATTGGTACTTCTAGTTTTGGCGTCTTTTTTCAGCAACTCAGTGCTTTCTATCTGGAAGCACTTGTAATGGGGTCAGAGCCATTTGTCTCAGTGGTCATTCCTTTGTCTTGGCATCAGTTATCCTGTGAATGATCTCATCTCTGTTTAGGGAATCCTTCACATCTCCAAAGGTAGACATGGATACTGAGGTTCTCAGCTGTGGGTTATAAGCATGTGTTTCCTTTGCTGACTCTTTGTGCTGAAATATTATTCTCTAGTCTCTAACAGTATTTATCAAATGCATTTTTCTCTATTCACTAATTATTTCTGACAATTGAGTCTTACTCTGTGTGTGTATGCGTGTGCATTTCAAGCTAGTTGGGCATTAAAGTATACATTTTAAAATCACTTTTCACTTTCATGTTTTTGATACACAGGAGCTACTCTGTTCATAGGCTGAATTCTTGCTTCCATGCTTGTACAAGGCTTTGGGACTTGAAACCTGGTTTTCCTATTGTCCTTAGTCCCTTCTTTGTTCTGCTTTAGGTGATGTTTTTGTCAACTTCCTGTCAACTGCAATCTCTTCTTTGCTGATGGTCTCACTGGACTGAAAGAGTTTGTATATTACTTGCCAGCTAATAACATAGGAGAAAGGTGTTTGGCTTCTCACAAAAATAGCTATATACCCAGATTCGTGGCCTGATTACCAGCTATGTGCTGTGTATGTAGTTATCTAGCTAGTATTCAAGCTGTGAGCAAGACAACTCCTCCAAATCACTTCCTCCTGCAAGCTGTGCTCCTTCCCTCTCAGCTCAATGAAAGTTGTTAAAATTGCTGCTAAAACTACATATATCTGCAGGTATGGCAGTATCTGCTATTGTCTTCCCCCTGCTACTTCTGTTAGTGTCAGTAGTACAGCCGGATTATATTTCTTCAGTAGAGGATTAAATATATGGCATGGCTGCCCAACATTGGGAAACATACCAGGAATGTAAAATTAATTAAACGTAAATGGGCTGATCTAGAGAGCAGATCATACAGAAAGAGACTCAAAGGCATGTGACAAGCAAAACTTCTGGTACTTAACCCCAAACCCCAGAAATATTTGATCTCAGGACTTCACATAGGATATTGAGGGCCATAAGTTCTCAGCCTCTAGGCAAACCCTTGAAGGTCAATAATCAAATTCACTGTATTCTCAGTTCAAGAGACCATCCTACACAAAGCAAACTAAAAAGAGGTATTTTTGACATCATCTGATCTCTGAAATAATGCTTTTTCAAGACTTTAGAAGAGAAGTTACAGAACAGTTATATAGGAAGTTATAGGCAGTTTTTAGCTGTGTCAGACTCCTGGCAAACTGAACATGTCGTACAGCGCTGCATTCGGTTTCCTGCAATGTTTCATCCTCATAGGCAAGCTCAGGAAGTGCAGGTTAGATGAGTGGACAGCAAAGTGGATTGAGAACTGGCTGAAAGGCAGAGCTCAGAGGGTTGTGATCAGTGGCACAAAGTCTGATTGGAAGCCTGTAGCTAGTGATGTCCCCCGGGGTCAATAGTGGGTTCAATACTGTTCAACTTCTTCACCAGTGACCTGGTTGAAGGGACAGAGTGCACCCTCAGCAGGTTTGCTGATGACACAAAACTGGGAGGAGTGGCTGATACACCAGGAGGCTGAGGTGCCATTCAGAGGGACCCGGACAGGCTGGAGAGGTGGGCAGAGGGGAACTTCATGAAGCTCAGTAAAGGCAAGTGCAAAGTCTTGCACCTGGGGAGGAATAACCCCATGCACCAGTACAGGCTGGGGGCTGATCTGCTGGAAAGCAGCTCTGCAGAGAAGGATCTGGGGGTCCTGGTGAATAACAAGTTGACCATGAGCCAGCAATGTGCCCTTGTGGCCAAGAAGGCCAATGGTATCCTGGGTTGCACTAGGAAGAGCATTGACAGCAGGTGGAGGGAGGTGATCCTCCTCTTCTGCTCAGCCCTGGTGAGGCCACATCTGGAGTACTGTGTTCAGTTCTGGTCTCCCCAGTACAAGAGAGACATGGAGCTACTGGAGCGAGTCCAGCAAAGGGCTACTAAGATAATTAAGGGACTGGAGCATCTCTCTTATGAGGAAAGGCTGAGAGAGCTGGGACTCTTCAGCCTGGAGAAGAGAAGACTGAGGGGAGAATCTTATCAATGTGTATAAGTGTCTGAAGGGAGGGTGTAAAGAGGATGGTGCGAGGCTCTTTTTAGTGGTGCCCAGTGATAGGATAAGAGACAACAGGCACAAACTGAAACACAGGACTTTCCATCTGAACATGAGGAAAAATTTCTTTACTATGAGGGTGACTGAGCGCTGGCACAGGTTGCCCAGAGAGGTTGTGGAGTTTCCTTCCTTGGAGATATTCAAAAGCCACCTGGACACAATCCTGGGCAATGTGCTCTAGCTGACCCTGCTTGAGGGGTTGGAGGTCAGTTGGACTCCAGAGGCCCCTTCCAACCTCAATCATTCTGTGATTCTGTGACTGTTTTGATCTTATAATCTGCATCATCCTAACTCTAAGATCCCGATTTACAGGAATCCTACTGGGCTGGGATTAGAACAAAAAGACAGCTTTAGCTGATAAGTTTGCTTTTTAAGTATAAACCAAGAGAAGAACATGGCCTGGCTAAGACACCATCACATCAGGCATGTGGTCTGTGACTAGGGGAATTCAACATGAAGAATTTTCATAGACTTTTTGGCAAACTTCCAGAGATGCACACTTCCTTATCATAGCTATATATAAATCCAATAAAATCTGGAACTAATACTACATAAATCTTTCCACTCAAGCCATAAAGTAGATAGTCTAGAACTCTAATATCATAATAAAAACTATATTCATAGGTTGATTATTCTTTTTCTCTAACCTCATGGGAGCTGCATTCAACTCCTCAGCTGATGTACTCCTAATCTCTGACTGTGCATTCATTACCATAAAACTTACTTCATGCACTTTAAGCATGAAATAAAACAGAAATTTAATAACTTGTTCATTTTAGATCCTCATTTCAAGCTGTTTATATAAAAAAGGAAGTTGATCTCTTCAGTTTTTCCTTAAGGAAAATTGACAAGTTGCTTTGAAGACTTGCTTTGAGGCCAGGTTATTAGTTTTGCTGTGGTTTTAAGGAAAAGGTGAAGACAGAAGATGAAATAAAATCAGCAATAGGCTAAAAGTCCTTTCCCAGAACACCTGGAGAGGTTAAATAAACTGCATATGGCCCACATTGAATTTACACTTTGTTAAGACTTTTGGGAGTCAGGGAAAAAGTAGGTAGACTGCTAACTTGCCATCTTAAGCAGAAAGCAGCTGGGAGAATGATTATTGTAATCTGAGATAAGCGTAATATATAATGAATTATATCAAGCATATAAATAACAATTCTTTAATTTTACAAAAATCTGCACAAGTCTAATTATGGTCCTGCATGGAAGGTCCTGAAAGCTCAGCCATGCAAGATAAGCTTTTTGTTTGGTTTGTTTGCAGTGTGGAGAATTGGGGTCTTTTGGGGGGGGGGGAGGGAGGGACACAGGTTTGTTTGTTTTTTGCTAAACTACAAATTCTCTGGCTCCCTATGGACTTGCAACAACATCAGAGTTTGCTGATGCCCTGAAATAAATGGCCATCATGGTATGCTTTCACTCAAGTATTCAGGGTATCAAGGTTGGTTCATTGAAGTACCATTTGATGCTATACACTGACAATGTGCTTTTGTTTGTAACAAACTCTGAAGCCACAGTCCTCGCCCTTCTAGTGTTAATCCAAGATCTTGGCTTGCTTTCAGGCTATAGAATTAACTGGGAAAAGTTGGAACTGCTTGAGATCTCCCAGCTGCCTTGCACAACGGCTTTTCTTCCTGTGGAACTTCTGAAGGCAGTCAAAGGCAATTAAATGTTTGAGGGATGAAATACTAAGGAATTCTGAAAAACTTGAAGAGATGAATTTAAAATCCACCCTCCTTCAAATGGCAGAACACAACAGGTGGTAGTGAGTGGTTTATATGCTGCTTTGGGGGAAAATTAACACAGTCACATTTTACTTAGATGTTTTTTGTATGTTTCAAGAAGGTCAGCTCTCGCCGTGTCCAGCTCTGGGGGTGATTCTCTGGACCACTGTGGAGAACTCCCTACTGCTAGGCATAGCTGCTGAACCTTCAGACCTTTTATTATTCTGTTGTCTTGCATTGGGCTTTTCACTGATTCGACCATATCTGTAACAACAGCTCATGTGAGGGGGGTCAAAATAGTGTTAAAAGAAGGCAAGTTCTCATTCTAAAATCCTGGGATCCCCATCTCCTCAGAAAAGCCTAGACTATTCTCGCTGATAGATTTCATTTGTATCTGACACAATCCAAAGCTTCTTTTTACGGTCATTTCTCCATACGATAGGTTAGTTGCCAATGCATATGGCAAGAATTTGTTGAAGACAGAAAATACTTCTATTCCAGGTTGTGTCTTGTAGCTCCCACCCATATAAATACAAGTACATCTGAAACATTTCTTGATCTTTGGCATATAAATATACGGCATGTATGCAGCTCTAAGATCTCCCCAGATTTGGCCATCCTGTATTCTATTGGCAGGAAAGGTATTTCTGTTGCAGATACTACTGAAACCTATTATGAAGAATTGGAGTGGGAAATCTTGGCAAGTAAGCTCATGATTTTGTGTAGTGTGGCCAGGTTAGCCTTTAAGTACGCCTATCTGACAATAGGTTACGTAAATGAGCATATCTGAGGGTTGAACTCAAGGCAATTAAAGGGAGGCAGTCAACAGGCATGTTCCACAGCACTGTGGTGGCTGATATAGTGTTATCACATCTCAGTCCTGAAATACATAGAAGAAGCAGCCCAAGATAAAGATGACTGCGTGAATGGCACATGAAGGAGGCCAGTGAAGAAGCTACGTTTAAGAACTCCAACCAAGATCAAAGGTCTATTGTGTTAGATACCACACCAACACACAGCCAGGCACAGTCATTGCTCCAAAAGCTTTCACTCTGAGAGACAAAGGACACAAAATGAGCACTGTGTGAAGTGATGCAGCCAAATGCAAAGTCCTACATCTATAAACAAAGAACGTAGGTCACACTTAAAAGATGGAGACCATTTCCAGGAATTCACCAGCATGAAAAGAGATTGGGGTAGTGACAGAAACCCAGGTAATTGTGGGCTCCCAAATTGACGCTGACTCTATCCTTGGCTGTAGAAGGGGTAGAGAGATAGTGAGACAGCTCCTGGGATTCTGGTGTCCAACTTCATAATGTGTGTGGCGAAAAAGCAGAAACAGGATTTAGGGCAGAGCTATCAGAATGACTTGAAGACTGAAAAAATCTTTCTAACAGTGGGAAAAGTGATAGTGATGTTTTATTACCAGCATAAGAGAAGGTCAGATGAGATGACCGCAGCTGTTTTTTGTGGGTTTAATCCTCACTAATAGACTTCCTAAGGACATAACCTCCTGAATGCCCAGTTCCGTACATTCTGTTGGGTTAGATGGTGTCCATGCACTAGGGAACACCTCTCAGTCAATGCTGGAGTGGAGTAGAATATGCACCCTTGCACGAGACTGCCTTCTTATACCTTGCTTTTCAGCTTGATAAGGAGATGCCAATATCTGAGCTTTGGGAGGAGGTTAAATCGGGATTTTAGCTTCAAAATTTCAAAGCTTTGAAATTCTCAACTGTATGTGGAAAAGAATATTAATCCTGATGGTCTAATTTCTTATACAAAATCAGTGGACTTCGATAGGTCCTCAGAAGAGATGCTTAAAATAATTCTCAAAAGTCAAAGCTTTCTATTGTGTTTCCAGATAGAATAATAGATGAAAGCTAAGAAGATATGCCAAGTAATTCCGAAATCAACTTTAAAGCACACGATCATGTCTTGGCAATCTGAAAAGCAGTGTGTGGAAAAGAGAAAAGGGTTGGCACAGGAAAGAAGAAAAGAAGTATTCTACAAAAAAAGAAATGGCATGTCTTGGCAGAGACACAATGTTTGCTAACCTGTTGAAGGGTTCAGTCGTAAAAGAACTGTGTTCATGAGAACTGAAATAGAGCAGAAACCATTTACCACTTGACGTTTTAAAGCAAACTGCCAAATAAAATTCTGAAAGGTTTCACTTTGCAGATCCACTCGACCCTATCATGTGATAACATAGCAGGAAAATCTGTGCTCTCACTAGGTTCCTTAATAATGTATCTGAGAAGAAGACAAATCATATTCTGCTCTCAGTTACAGTGGAGTAAGCCTTCATATTTATCTTGGCATAGCTGAAAAAATAAAATGGTCCAAAGGTGGAGAAGGAACAAAATTGATCACTGAACTTGGGTGATGAATTAGAACTACAAATAAGGAACTGGATGTTGAACAGTGCAAATATCAGTCTGTGGTGGGTGTTGCTCATTTAAAAAGTGCAGAAGATATTGTTAAAATGCAAATCTGGCCTTGCACATCGGCTCCCTCAGGGTCTGGTTCTTCAGACACAGACTATTAGTTTGCCTCCTTTTTATGCAACTTTCTAGATCACCTTTCATACAAACATGCTGCACACAATTAGACAGAGAAACTCAAGACAAAAGGGAATCTTGGTTGTAGCAGCAACCACAGGGAGAATCTCCTGAAGCACTTCTACAATCAACACAGAAAGACATGTGTGGGGCAGGTGAGGCTGCTAGAGTCTGGAGAAGACCTTGCTTTGAGGGTGGCAGTGGATATGGCTCTCTTGCGCAAATGCCCCCTGATGCGACAGCCTGGCAGTGTCACTATGTCTCTGCAGCACTGGCAGGAATTCTAAAACACACTCGTCCTGCTCTGATAGCTTCTTAAAAATTGTTTGGACTGAGGTTTTACTAATCAAGCAAAGAGCAGCTGAACTTTGCTCACCCAGACAGAAGCCCTCTTACCCACATCAGATGATAGATAACCCTGCTCTTTGCTCATCCAAGTGGATGCGCAGACTGGCACTGTAGCTGTGTTTGCATATACAGGGGTTTTGTACAGCTTGAAAGATCCCTGTGTTTGTACTTAGCAGTTAACTTTGCTGTTATCTCTGTCTGGCGTAATAGCTCGCTGCGAGCCTTCCTCGAAAGGGCTATGCTGGGAGTACGCAGTTGAGGACGCAAGTAGGATGTATATACAGCGGGGCTGTGTCATATGGATTGCTGTTGTTATGTGAGGTGTTTCTTGAATGACTCATTATGTGGGTAACAGCTCTTGTAATAGGGAGATAAAAGAAGGGTTAATGCAAGCCCTTTTTCACCCCCCCCAACAACACTCTCTCAACAAAATCTCTAAATCATGCTCTCTTCCCTGAGCTCCAAGAATGTGAGTTACACATAGGACCTCTGTAGCTGCACAGTGCCACACTATTCTGAACGAGATGCTGAAGGCACTTGAGTTTCTTTTACTCTTTTCCCCTCCCCTCCGCCCCAGATTTAACCTAGTTTTATGGCATGAACAGCCCCAAAGAAAGTTGGAGAGAAAAGAGATGAAGGCCAGAGAGCAGAGGAGGACCAATGAAAGAAGCAGTAACCATTCTGTCATTCCTTTGGAGAGCAACACTAGACACCTTTAAATGCAGAGAGTGTCCTCTGCCTTTTTGCCAAAGCCCTTTTATCTGTGTGAATAAAAAGGGAGGCAGGTCAGCCTAGTTTCTGTTGCCAAATAAAAGCATGAATAAATTAGGCTATTCTTAGTAGGCAAGTGAAAGGGAGGGGGGGGGGTGGAAAAGTCAGTATCTATTTCTAAAGCAATTTCATATTCTGCCCCAACTGTTTGCACATGATAGAAAGGGGCTGGAGCTGCCTACTATTATGATTAGTACTATTGTTATCACTGAAGGGCCTCATTGTTCTAAAAGATGTTAGGTTTGCATGATTCACAATCCGTCTCTATTCATCCAGGAAAGGTTAGAAGAGAGGATCTGATATTCTGCAAAGGGTTTTTTCCCCCCTCCCTCCCCCTGCCTTCTCCTTTACTGGCTTAAGGCAGAAAGCAGGCAGAAGGTCTCCTATTAACTAGAATTAGGAAACAGGGATCTAGGTGCCTGGGAACAGCCGCTCCGTAGCTCTAATCCCAGTGAGGACCTTAATTGTATCTGGTTTAACAGTTATTCATGCAGTTTTACTGCAGGCAGGCACGGTGATTAGGGACATTGGTTGGAAAAATCTGTTCATTAGCCTAATAAAGGCTGCCTAAGCCTGCTTGTTCAGCCACTAATAATCCAACTATTAGTGCCATGCTAGATGCCGCGGTATTAATATGTGTAGTTTACTAGTGTCGCAACGGCAATATGGGTCAGTTTAATCGTTCCTTGGTTTCAAAGTCAGGCACCCTGTGCCGGTACCAGAGAGAGAAAACGAATGAAGGAGTCTGGCCAAACATACCGCACTGTACCGTGCACCTCCAAATGTTTTTGCCTGCAACCCAGAGGCAGCCCAGGAGTGTTAGGAACAGGGTTGTTTGAGGACAAGAGAATCAGCCTCTTATCCTGACGGATGCTCTTGAAGAGTGGTTTATTTTCGCATAGGTAGTTCACTTCTTCTCTTTGCAGGGAGCCTTGGCTGTATATCAAATATGAACAGAGGCTAATTGTTGGGGGAGGGAGGACTCGCGCTCTTGGCGGCGGCGGTCGCGCGGCGCATGGGCACACACACCTCCCTGCATGTGATGAAACCAACACCCAGCCCGAGACTGTCCAGAGGGTCTTTGGAGGAGGAGAAGAGGAGGTATACTTGTCTTTTTCTCTGCTTCCTTGATTTTCCTCAGCCCTCTCTAGCTGCCCTAAGCTTTTCCTTTCCTGGTAGAAGGAGGGGAAAATACTTCTCACACTTTAGGGGATTCATCTGCACTGAGCATAATCCTTGGGTTGCTAATTAGAGCGTCCGTGGCTCCTTCAGTAATAAAATCTTGTCATCCTTCTTTCTCTTTTACTTATGGGAATGATTTGTTGCATTTTCCAATGGAGATGAAAATGACACTACTGTAATGTTATAAATAAGGTGTTGCCACAAACGTGTTTCTAAAGAAACTCAATTGATTTTAGCGAAAGATTGGAAAATTAATAGAGGTGGATTGTTGCTTCTTTCTTCCATAGTTGGTTTTTCAACTGCTTGTTTTCAGTACCTTTTCCTGTGAGACATCATATGTAATCAAAATCTGTGTTGACTTTGAAACAGATAGGGATAACCTGTCTGTTCATAGCCTCGAGCAGGGATACAGAATTAACCAAGTGCATGCATGCACTGTGATACCTATGATACAGTGAAAAAAGGGCGGGTAAGTGATCAGCCGTTACCTATAGCTATCTGTCCAAACCTACAGGGTTTGCGCTCCACTAGCCTCTGATAAATACCTCTTAAAACACAAATGGCAAAACAAAAAGCATGCAGATGGGGAACAGACACCTTCATCTTTGCTGGCCCTCATCTGCTGTCCCCCAAACCCAGATGAAAACAAACCCAAACTCTCCCATAAAGGCAACAGACTAGTGCAAGATCCAAAATCTCTGCTTGTTTAGCGCTGGGCTGTCTGTGTCGGAATGATATTGTGTAAGTATAAAAGAAGTCAGAGGTTGTTCAGTATCTGGACCTATCCATTTTCAGTGAATGCTATTATTTCTCTTCTAGGCGTGTATTTTAATTATGATCGCTGTATGCCCCTTCTGAAGGTATTTTCTTAATACATTTGATTTATATCTCTGGGGTTTTCATGTTAATGCTAGTCATCATTTTTTGATAGTATTGCATTTGAACTGTCTGTTTAGTGAGGTTAAGGGAGAACACGCAAGGGAGGTAAGCGCTGTGCACTGCTGCGCCCATGTGTAAATGTCTGCGTCTTGGACATTTGTGGTATGCTAAGTGGTGGTACACATTGCATAAGTTTCAGTCAAGTGAGTAAGTGTATTTTTCATGCTCCTGTGATGATAAACTTCATTTCTGTCTGTTAATACACTGCTTCCAGAACGACTACTGCAGATACTGCGTAGATTCAGGCAGCGGTCAGGGACCTATTCTTGCTTCCCCATATTATGTTGGTTTGAAGAACTGGTGAACAACATTCACCCATGAACAATATTCAGTGACACATTTTATGACCGATGTCCTCTAATCTGTAGGGCTGGAATTCTAAATTTTATAATCTAAAAGCAGGAGGATTTCACTGGGAAAATTAGCATGTGCTCATAGTTCAGAAATGACTGGGTTTATTTTTTTAACTGTAGAATTTTTGGAAATATTATTATTAAAATCATTTCCTCCTCCCTATCGATTCAGACACAGACAGTTGTTCAATCCTAGGAAGGCTTTGGGAGTAGAAATAGCATTGCTTTGTATGATTCCTGCTGTGCCTCCCTACCTGAGAGATGCTTTATGGTGTAACATGTTATGAGATGTTTCATACAGCTTTGTTGGAAGTTATCAGATCCATTTGATATGGCTGAAGGGAAAGGCTATTGAAGAAACTCTGGTTCTGCGTATGTGGTACCTTTGAAGAGTCCCGAACGTTGGCTATTACAAGAGTATTTGCTTTTGTTCTTTTTGACATTCAGTTCCACATCTCTGTCACCTGTATATTTTTCCTTTAAAATCAGCAATAATAGACATAGCAATATGTGCTAGAGATTAAATAGCAGTATGAATCTAGGAACAAGTTTGATCCCATTTTTTAATTAATGCAGCATGAAAGTGTTAGTACAGATGCTGCTGTTGTTGGGAGTAATTCTGTAATGGGGATTGGAGAAGTAGCTCTCCTGTATTTTACTTCCAGCCCTGACAGTGCTTGTGAAATGTGTAGCAAGAGAGCTGACCTTTTCCTGACTAGCTTCCAGAATCTTTAAAATGATTATAATAACACTTCTAGCCTCCCCAGGATCTCATGAGACTGAAACATCTTGAGACTTCTGAATGAAGTGTGTGTGAAAAAAAAAAATTCTTTTGGCTACAGCCCTTACAAACTGATACCTGAATTGCACCAGCAAATTGCTATACTTGAGGTGAAGGCTGCAAGAATCATATGGCACAGCCCTGACTGCTTTTTAATATAGGGAAAAGTAATTGCTCTGTTAATACATTCTGGGGAATTTAAGTGAGAAACACTTTCACCTGGGGTTTAGCTAGAATTGTTGCAATAAAAACAGTAGACTTTTCAATGAATTTAAGTGGTCAAGATTTTTGTTTTTTTCATTGTATGTTGAAATCTAGCAGTGAAGTGCCCCTTCTCAGAGATCGTTCAGTGAAGAAAGGGCCACCAGTTGCTGAAGCACCTAAACTAATGCTGATGGCAGATGTGTCATGTTAGCAGCTTCACTGGGAATACTGAAACACGTACGGCAGTAGAACCAGTTGCTCATGGTAGTGCATGATGCAAAAGGGAAATCGCCAGTTCTTGAAGACCATACAGTAGAATGAGCCATACCTCATTCTGTTTCAAGGCTTGATCTGGTGGGATGAAGACTAGCATACAGTAGCCAGGGTGTAAGAAAACACCTAAATTTTGGAGAAGACATCCTGGTTATGTAGATTATAAATCTACATGGGCTGCGACAATGCAAGAAGGATATTCTGATCTCCTTTCAGTTCTTAATAACCTTAAAGTTGGCTAGGAAAACAGAGATGTTCATAGTGTCTGTATTAGAAGAGCCACCACAACTGTGTGCACTAAAAAAATAAGGAAAGGAAATCAAGTGCAAGGCTAGTTGTCAATTGATAGCAATGCAAATCTCAGTCTATAATCTGAAAAACACAACAATTTTCTTGAGTTTCATTACATATATGTTTGCTAGGTATTACTCCAGAAGGTGGAATTTAACTTACTTCACCTGTAATTGGTATTTTCAACAGAAGCACAATGCAAACTTCTAACTCATGCTACCAATAGTTCATGAAAAGAGAATTCAGTTTAGACTTCAGTACAGTTTTAATTGGATTCCATGGATTTTAGATAAGCCTGTGGCTGGAAGCCTAATTCTAAGAGCCCTTAAGGAGCAGGAAAGGGTAACTTTTATTTGGGCGCCCACTAAAAAATGCCCAAAGAGATGCCCAAAACATAACTTCTGCCTTCCACATGTGTCTGGCTGAAAAAATAAAACAAAACAAATCCTATTGCCATTTAATGATGTGTTGTTTTTGAAACTTGGAAATGTATGGCAGTCCACCTGATGGTTTTTTGAGATAACTCCTGTCCACCTCCTTGTTTGTTTTGCCCTAGTGCTGATTTTATATTCAGGCATTGAGACAAAAAAAGCAGAGATCAAAGTCATTTGTGGTGACTTATTCTGTGACCTTATTCTGCCTCTAATAAATGAGGGAAGAATGGACATTTATTTTACCTGCCAGTAGTTTAAGATTAAATGTTATTTCTTAGGCACTTTCATTGCAGATGAAAACTTCTAGGTTTCCCATACACTACCAGGATTTATCTCCTCCAATATATAAGGACATAATTATCTAGGCTGAGGAATGTAATTTGTGGCAGGCTGCAGACGAACAGTGAGTTACTGTGAAGGACTGCGTTATCTGATGGCGAGAACGTTGGACGAGGTTTCATGAGACTTGCTGTCTATCCCCAGCTCTGCCTTGTGCCTGTTGAATGACCTTCAGCAAGTCACTTTCTCTCTCGTCTCAGCTATCTTTTTACCTGTTAAAATGTGATAATGAAACACTTTTTTTTTTTTTTTTAATAAACTGCTAGGTGCTGATGAACAACACTGATGAAAGGTACTGTACCAAAGCGAGGTGGTATTGAACATTTGATTGCACTTGGCTTCATTGAGTTATGACTGATAATACAGATATTGACCAGCAAGTAGCTTTGTTGGACCAGTAGATATTACAAGCTTAAGATATAATTATCACATTTTTTATTTGTATTCTTTCTTTTTTGTCTCCAGAATACTTTCTGCATAGATGACACTGATTTGGATTTCTGCTGTAAGTTCATAGAGAAGCTACAATTAAATAATATCTTGAAGTCTTTTCATTAGCATTTCATTTGTTTTATGGGACCTTTGGAGGGAATGAGCTCAAATTGCCTATTCCAATCAGCTAATTTAAGATTAGATGGTAGTAGGCTGAGGAGCCCAGAAGACACATCAGTAATGTTATATTTAGACAGGCATAATTTCTTGTGCTTGTGCAAACATAAGAAATACAGTTTCTTCCAGCCGTGAACCAAATTGCTCCTCTGTGTACCGATTCTCTTCACTGACCCAGGGTGGGTGTGAGCCCAGAGCTGTCCTGCCAAGCTGGAGGAAGCAGAGGTGGCAGAGCTGCTAGCATGGCTGGGCAGGTTCTCATGAACCTTTCTGTTTCTGCATGGTCATGCAAGGGCCTGCTAAAGTCTAGAAACAAGTAGCATTAAAGTAGTCCACATGCTTCACCAGAAATCTGTGCTGAAATAAATCCAGATAAAATTTTGGGGAATACCATATACCTCTAAGCAGATCAAGAAGCCCAGGAAAATAGACTAGGTCTGCATCATGCTACTGAACAAAAAGATTGCTACTAACTGCAAAGGCAGTTTTTGTTTTTAAATGATGCTATCCTGAGGCAATTTTCCTTTTTCTAACTTATGTTCATGCTGAGGTTCCCATCTGCAGATACGTTGAGGCTCTTAAGTTTTTGTAATTTAGTATTTGAAGCTTTGGCAAAATTTAGCCCTAAAACGCTGCCTACCTGTTAGTGTTTCTTAATACTCTAGAAACTATATATTTTCAATACTAAGATGACATTCTGGTAAACTTTTCCAGAAACCTAGAAAACAAAAATCTTCATATGTCCTTCTTTCCTGTGAAATTTGTACACTTATTTTTAGTTCATTTGCTGCATTTTAGTGGGTTATCTTCATTCAAGTTCTTTTAAAATCCTTTAAAGTCCTTTGGATATCTTCATTGCTCTGGAGTTGGTACCTTGAGCTCTCCAAGATTCTACCTCTTGACTGGTGGGCAACAATATAACTTTAATCAATGCTTTTTGGACATGATACAATAGGGACGTACTAACTCTTTGACCATAGACAAATGGTAGCACTACCCTGAAAAGGGTCCAATGGTTTTGAAATACAAATTCATAAACATTACAAGAAAAAGATATTCAAAAGCACAAACGGGGACTCAGTGCCAAATGTCCATCAGTTCTCAGTAGCAGATAGGTTTCTATCACTCATCAGGTCTTTGAATATGTTCTATCTTATAAATTAAGATTGTCTAATCTCTGTAACCAAGCCCTGCATATGGATTTTAGTGTTTCAGTCACACAGAAAAGATAAACTTCATTCCACAGTTATGCAGTGAGCTGCAAGAACTCAAGAAATAGAGAAATTTGATATAATAAAGATATTAAAACTGTAAAATATGAGGCCTTGTTAATGCTAACTAAACCACTAGAAACAGAAAATTCCATAAGATGTATTCACGTACCTTTGATTTGTCTGAAGAAGTCCCATTTTATAAATCTTTATGCTTTAAAGGTATGATTTAAAAATATTTCCCACCAAATGATGAAAATTAACAGGATCAAGGACTGTTTTATTTCCTGTCTTTCACACATGGAGTATCCTTAGTAACATAAAAAGAGTTTTCAGACCAACTATGTTCTTTCACTTTTTGTCACAGTTTAGAAAAATATATGTATACGTTTGTCCCCCAAAGCATAAGGGTATGAAGTTTGTTCCCAAAGTTTATTACTAACCAATCTGCAAAGATAAAAATATCCCCCTGAAAGTCTAGCCTCAGCAGAGAGAATTCAGAAAATGAATGACAATTGGGCACCTACTTCCTTTGGGCTCCTCTCAGCATTCATTGTTTTAGTTTAATTTCCTAGTTCTAGGCATATCCATTCAGAAGCTGAGTGCTTTTACTTCTCTACTTCCCCATAAAAATTCTTATTTGCTTTGTAATCCCAGCCAGCTGGTGAATTTCATAGCAAGTAAGAATACGAAATCCAATAAAGTACAGAGTGATTCATCCTCAGCTGAGCTAGACTCAAAGCCGTTGCTAAAAGGTATTATTTTTAACCACTACTATTATGCATTTGCATTATAGTAACAACTGAAAACTCTGTCCAAGATTGGGACACCACTGAACTAAGTCTCATATAAACACTTAGAGGTGATCCCTGTCTCAAAGAATTTGCAAACTAATACACTGATTAAATGTGATCTTGAATAATGTTGGCATTAATGCTACTTTTAAGGAAAAATTATTTCTGATGTTACTTCGCACTTTAATATATGGTTTACTGCATGCCTCATATCTTATTGGGTGGTGTTATATATATATTTAAGTAATATACATTCTGCTTTCTGCTGCTTAGATTTGTGGATTTGGTTAGAGGCTGGGCTAATTTTGTGGAAGAGGATAAAAAGAAGACGTATTCTGGATTGTTTGAAACTCTTAGGCTTGGTTTGCACATAATTTCTATAAGATATACTATGGCTTTCTAAGATACTCTAGATGAGAACGTAGTATATGGATATAAACATACTTATTTCTGCATATGTCTGCTCATGCTTGGCTATACCTGCTGACTTCTGTGTTCACATAGGGTTTCATTTAGCTCCTTGCTACATACAGGCCCTCTTCCATGAGCGACTCTCAGAATTTCAGGAGCGTGGGTGGGCTCAGGCCCCCCAGGCCGTGGGGCAGGGGCACGTGTTGGAGCTCACGGCGCTGCCAGCCAGGCGAGAGCAGCAAGGCTGACCCCGCGTTGTACCTGGAGCTCCAGCGGCTGTTGCTCTACAAACCATCTCGCCTTGATGCTGCGGCATTGGTGTGACTGTGCCTCCTCGGGCTTGCACTCAGAAAGTCGGAGCTGTCTGTACATAACCTTTCTTAGCCTCCTTTTCCTAAGGGAAATGAAGCCAAACAAAGCTGAGCATTAACCACCAAACAGGCTACTCTTCTATTCTGACTTTTAGATGTGCTGTTTCTTTAACCCTCTTGCTTGGAGCTGGGAATATTTTGCGAAATAGTCATATTTTTCTCTGGAGTCTCTTTTGTTTACTTTTCACTTTTAAACTGGTGTTAAAAGGAGCTGAACTGATATCCGCTATGATTTCCCTGCCTCAACAGAACAGATGCAATAGAAGCACTTGGAGCAGAGTGCAGCAAAGAAAAACTTTTAGCTTTATTATTTAACAAAACAAAGCTAATCTCTTGATTAAAACATCACCTCAATAATACTTAAGTGATTTCTTTCCTAGCTTTTCCCCGAGCTCTACTTGCTTTCTCTGTTCTCCTTTCCTCCAAAATTCCCTTACTTGTAGATATGGTCACAATGCACCTTCCTTGTAATGCTGATTTGGCATAGAGGACATAACTGCTCTTACAGGCGCAATTACCATGAGGCAGTTGCCAGTTACAATTAAACTTAGAGAGATAAGGACACAAATTAGTACAAGCTGACAGACACCTGGTTATGGGAGGAGGAGGATGGTTTCAGTTTATGTATTGTTAGGTTATCACCTGAAATATATTACTGGCTGGATGATCTGGTTTACATAGGCCATGCAGGGTAATCCAGCCTCAGAAGAGAGATAAAATGTAGCTGTGGTACAGGGAGTGGGATGAGGCTCTGCTGAGAGTACCCACTCTGGTGAGATGCTTCTGCTGCTGGGAAGGGTTTGAGTGCGCTACACACGGAAATATGTTAGGCCAAGCAGCTTTGGAAGGAGAGCAGTGCTGGAAATGTGGTGGATGGTGATAAGATGATGCTGAGAGGCTCCAGCTGGTTGGATGCTTGTTGGAGTCAGCTAGAGAGTCTTCTGTAGTGTTCTGTTGCTCTTAGGAGAGAGAGGACTGCTACTAAGAGTTGTGCTATTAGAGGAAAATGCAACTTCCTGGCATTGAATAGAAAGGCAGTTGTTCATAGTGGCAGATCCCAGGTACTCCTCTGCACATGCAAGCTGACAGACTTCTTCCCCAAACATCACTGAACCAATGAGAGCCGATGTCTTTCCAGACTTGGTTTCAGTGAGCAGAATGGGTATTATGACAGAGTTGATCATAAGAAAATATTACTGGATTAAGAAATCCTAAATTGCTCCAATTCAAATCAGCCAAAAGCATAAACACAAGTAGTTCTGTGATAGACTAAAGTTCGGTGATAAACTAAAGATAACTTGTATTTGAACAGGCAAATTTTGCTAGATGTAGGGACATATTGATAAAGTCCAATGAACTCAAAAGATCAGAAATTTGAATAGAGAAGGCATGCAAAAGCTATTTGCCAGTGGTATAAAGTCTATCTGGAACTTCCGTTTCAGCAGAGGAGAAAGAAAAATATAGAGAAGTGCTCCAGATCCAACTAGAAATATATCTGTTTCTGAAAAGATACGAAGAATACGTGAATAGAAAGCCAAAGAGTAATTTATTCAAAGAAATCTATCTTGAAAGTCAGAAGGTACAGGAATAAATTGAGAACTTCTAGAAGTCAGTCGAGTTAGACATGCAAAGCAAATTACAACAACAAAAAGGTCTTTTCAACCACAGAAATAAAAGGACTAGGGAAAGAAGAGGGGCCGCTTTGCACTCAGAGTAGTTCAGAGAGTGTGCAGGTGGAGCGGGGCTGGATATCCTTCCCCCACCAAGCCACGGTCCCCGTCCCTTGCATGTGCCACATTGCAGATCTCCTGCTGGTGCCGCTAGGAAGATGCCTCACTGCAGAGTGGGGAGAGAAAAGGAGCCCATCTTGCAGGAAGAGGTTACGGAGCTTGGCTTTCTCAGCAGCCCCTCTTGGCTTTAGTTTCACTAAACAAATTGTTCTTCATAAATATAAGCAAATACCAGGGAAGGAAGGAACAGCTGAAGCTAAAGGACAATATTGGCTAAGAGTGAATGGATAAAAAAGTGGCCACAGATTAATGTAGGTTGAAAATAAGACAGTGACTTCTGACCATTACAGCCATGACTGAAAATACATAGTTTCTAAAAGGGATTAGATAGTACGGCTGTTAGCCATAGCGAGGCACAGACCACTCCTTCCGCTGTTGTGTACGAGAGCCTTATCCGGGAGTAAAAGTGCAAGCCTGTAATACTGATTTTTGACTAACTGATAATCAAAATGAAACTGGGAAGTGAGCTGATTGATGTCTGACCTGTATCCAAATATCCTAATAAAGTAAGTTAAGCTTCTTAAAGTTGACATACATATAATAGGAGGATGTTTGGTCCTTGCTGCAGTTGACCGTGCAGAGCACAAAGAAGTTTAGGGTTTTTGAGCTGCTCTGCCACCAGTTATAGCTCGTTTCATCTCTTAGCAAGTCTGTGACTTTCTCTCTCCTAATTATATACTACTTATTCAGTTTTCTCTCAGCCTTAAAAAGCCAGGATTTCCATTATCGTATTGAATAACTGGACTTGTCATTTGTCTTTAATCTTTTGGCTACTTAGAAAACCTATAGTCGGTCATCATCTGCAAACAAAGGAGACAAATAAAACTTGTAAGCCCCTTCATGTAAAGGCATTCTCTTCATTTGTTCAGTAACATTTATTTGTGGTGTAAGGTCTGGACTGGCAAATCAGCATAGAGTAATTTGTTATTATTTTCTTCCATCTTCTGAAATTTGGCTTTTCTTCAGTGTCCGTATCGGTGCTCTTAAAAAAATCAAGTAGCTTCAACTTGAGTTGCTCATTATGCCAGGAAAGCAGAATTTTGGCATTGCATATTCAGCTTTCAAACATGGCCTCTGCTTTCGAGACATCCTCTCTCTACCTCTATTATATTGCCATGCTGAAATCTAGCTAAATTACAGAAGACTTGTGGGAATCTGTCATTACTGGTACAAAACGTTACCTTTCCCAGACCTCGCTGATAAGTAGTTACTGTGTATATTTCATTAGCCAATTTTTAAATGATATTTGGAGTGCAAAGTCATCTACTGAAGTAAGAGAGTAAGGTCACCTTCATACGGATCTGCTTCCTTTCACCACTACGGTTCTGCGTCTGGCTCCCCACGCTCAGGCAGGGACTCGCAGTGTGAGTAGTTCCACCAAACAGAGGGACAGCTGCTTTTTAGACAGCAGTGAGTGAGGCTGTTGAGAGAGACAGAAACAGGTAATTGAATAATGGTCATTAAAGTTTCTACTGTGCAGCCTATAGCTATCTTACTTGATCTCTGCATGTGGTTTTCTTGCTATATGGATCTGATTTTTTTTCAATTTAAATCTATGCTGCTTTAGTTTTATAATATTTTATCTGAAGGAAAGAACAGCTCCTGCCTGGAGGTACTATGTTGTAGGACTTGTGAGAAGTAGGAGTAGGTCTGCTGAAAACAACTGGTGGAGTTAAGTCAATGTCAAAATGGAAACCCATGAATTCTGTAGTTTACTTGTGGTGAAGTGGCATCTACAGACACAAAGAAATGGTTCAAGTGCATAGCCTCAAATTTATCTTTTCTAAAACCAAACCAAGCGACGTGTCAGTGAAGCACAAACCCAATGTAATGTTTCAGTCTTCTGATTCTGCCTCCAGGTCCACAAAGCATTTCCTCCTGTCTCCCATCGATCACCTCTTCTGGGCCAAAACTGAAAGTCTTATGCTCTCATCCTCTTTGGGCAATTTTGATATCAATCAGTCAATCCTTCCTTTTCTTTTTTCTGGTTTTAAGATTCATTCTTCTTACAAATCTGTTGCCCTGACCTCCCCATGTTCAGTATCTTACTAGCCATATTTACATCTCTGTCAGAGACCTGGTATCAAGTACACAGGCAACAGAAACACACCAAGGCCCAGAGGCAAATGATGTTTATTAACTCCAGTCTATCAGATCTAAATACTTATCTGGGATTAAATTCATCAGAAAAGGTTGAGGTTAGGCATAGAGCGCCTGAGGTTCTACAGAGAACAGAAATTCCTACGCAAAGACAAATAAGGACAGAGAAAATCAGTCGTCTAAACACAGCAAAGGAATTTGGTGAATACCTCAGCTTGGAAATAATTGATTTTATAATTTTTATCTTACTGACAGTTACAACAGAGAGGCCACAAAAGTATTAACAATGCTGATGCAGTCACAGCCCCTAAAGTTAAGCTCTAGGCTTACTTTAGTTTTGGCACTCTGCTTTCGGTCATGATCAACTGGCTAGTCAGCATTATATAGTGCAGACCAATTTCCAGTTCTGGAGAGATCACTGTAGTCAGTTCATAAATATCTGCATTTGTCACTGAAACTAAGTATCAGATGATATCTGAAGTGCTGAAGACTGTAAAATGAACATCCTCATCACTTCTGATAGCATCTGGTATTTAGTAATAGCTACTAATATTTTTTAACTGTAGAGAGTATCAACAATTAATGCTGTAGGTTGGCATAATATTGGTGCTGTTTTGTATTGTAACATCAGTTCAAAATGCGATCATAACTGCTGGTTTTGTATACAACTATAATCTTGAAAAAAGTGTTGAAACAAATAATTTACAGATTTTAACTGATGTTACAGAAGAATTAATTTCAAGAGATTTTGAGCTAACAACATTGGAATTTTTTCAAATGCCTAAGTCATTTGTTACTCTTTAGAAGCATGCTTGGTACTATGACTAATTTTGTCCAGTTTTAATGAAATGAAGTAAGTCAGCTTCTGCTCCATGCTTAAAGTTTCCTTTATTTGTGCAATTACTACATGTTTTTGGTGGCCCCTTTCTAGCCCCAATGGACAGGAGTTTTCAAGCAACTGAGAGCTGCCTTGCAGAGACAGAGATTGATCGAGGTAATGATATTCCAAATGTGCCTTTGTACATGTTATTTCACAACAAATATTTCTCCTCCCATCAGTACAGTATGTGTACGTTGTATGTCTTGTTTCCTAAATCATTCTTATCTCAACTATTCTGTTCTCCTTGTATGTTTGGCTTCCTCTGACTGTTATCCTGGGTCACTGCAAATCAAAGATTTGTTCTCTTGAGTCTGATATTCCAGTTTCCACATATTCCAGTAAAGACAGACCAAGTTTGATGGCAGTGTTGTGTAATCTATTGCATGCCAGGAATATCTTACATACAGTTCTTGAGAAGGACAATCTGGTAATACATGCCACCACAATGTATTTTAAAGATGATTAATGGGCTTTTAAATGATTCCTCAGGTGAGCTGTAGATCTTCATTATCTTCTCTGAGGACATTACATTGGATTTATTTTGAGAAAATGAAATTAGGATCGTGAACCTCTCTTGAAAGGCTAATTTATATCTCCTGAAATATTGAAAAGCATTGCACTCTAATGATGTGATATGGTTGTTGACATTATAAAGACAACTGTCAATAATATCCAGGAGATAACTGTTATTTCCTATTTAACAACTTAGGAAGGTGCTGCTGTCTTTAAAGCTATTTTTAGTAGCTGCTGTTTCCATTTTAATTTCATCTCGATACCCTTGAATTTTATCTGACTACCCAATAATTAGCTACTGTCAATCCAATCAGTGTAAGATTGGCTAAGCTCTTTTTTTCTAAAATGCAAAAGTTGTCACAACACTGCTTGACAATATTATGTCATGATGACGTTAGGTACTTTGCCACCTCACCCACTGCATAATGGCTAATTTGAGTAATTATCTGCATATTAATTGAATGATAGGATTTGGGATTTTGATGAGCCAGAATTTGCCTGAAAATGTCTTGGCACATAGAATATTTGTATGTAATTTACTGGGATGTAGAACATCATAAGGAAAAAATTCTGTCATCTCCTATTGATGTAATAAACCCTTCCAAGAAAAATACATCATGTAGGCCTGAAAATAGTGGCTCTGGGTAATTGCCTATTTTGTGAGCTCCTCATTAGCTGACTGGAGAGTTCATGCAGCTAGGAAGCCTAAGTGCTTGGTTTTTTGACGCTCTGCAGTTGTGTGTGGCCATCAGAGGTGTATGGAAAACTTTGCACAGGAGGGCCTTGTACCTCTATGATATTTGGGAAGCTGATGGTTTGCCTGGAGGTACAATTCTGATTTTAAACTGTTCCACTTTTCCACGGATGGTTGGTTTCTCTGTGGTGTCCTGTACTGCAAATATCTAAACACTCCTCCCCCTCCCCCCCCCCCCCAAAAAAAAAAGAGTTACCTTACAGTGGTCTTTAGTGGTCTTCAGGATCCTCTGTGGTTGCAAGAAGGCTCTGCTCCTTGGATTGAATTTTTAAAAAATATATAACTGAGGGCTCTAACTGCAGACTGAAAAGATAGACTGACTGATTAAACTGACATATTGTAGGATTTCTATAACTCACCACTTTTACTCCATGTACAAACCAGCTGCTTGGTATGAGAGGTGGTTGTGAGAAACTCTAATGGTCCTACCTGAACTCAGTGGCCTTGTCTCTGGAGTAGATCAAGCACTCATGGAAGTCACAGGTACACCTAGGTTTAAACCATCTTGCCCTCTCAGGACTGGAATTAATGCATGTAACGAGTGCAGCACGGAGAACTTCTCTCCTTTAAAGGCTGGCAGCTCTGGCTGCGTTTCTGTAATGGGAGTGTCAACCCCATAATAAGTGTCATCTCACTAATGTTTTGGGACAGGAAATCCATTGTGTAAGCATAATGTCTGTTTGATGTAAAAAGTTCTCGGAGCAATGGCTGTCAGAAGAATAAATGTTATCTCCCAGATCTTGCCAGCTGTTTAAAGATCAGGTTTTAGGTTTTTAGGTCCACAATGGTGTCTTGCTAAGCACCAACAGTCCGTAACATGTATAACCCTTTCAGCCAGCCCTCTCTGGAAGATGGCTTATTATTCTTCATGCATGAAGAATAAATCCATATGCTAACTTCTGCACATTGGCTTTCAGTGGCCTCTTTGGGGTTTGCTTTAGCTCCTCTTCCTTTCCCAGAACACGGATCTTTGGAACAGTCAGTGTCTCTGTGAGAATGTCATCTGCTGTAAGGGCCTGAATGGACAAAATCAGCATGGACTGAGGGATGCTGTGCTGGACCCATCCTGTCCCCTTTGTATAAGTATTTCTATTTGGTTATAAAGTCCTCCAAAATATTAATATGGACTAATTCCTTAATCTCTGACATTTCTTTTTAAACTGAATATAATCTATTACTCCAAGCTACACTATCTGCCAATAAAAAAAACTAGATAAAGTACTACAGTATTTATTTTTCAGTTGAGGCATTTTCAAACAGCTTTTAGGAAGAGGAGTTACTGTGGTGAGTTCGAGGGTAGTTAAAAACAAGGGAAAAAAAGAAGACATTTTCTGTACCATTGCAGAATAATTCTGGCAGGACAAGAGCTGTGCGGTTTCCCAGTATGCTGTATAGCGACATCACTGCCTGTATTTTAAAGCTCTAGGAAAAATATACAGCCTTTTGCTGAGTAGCTCGGCAGCAATGGTTGGAATACTCTTGTACTGCACTATCACTTTCCTTCTTAAAAGTCAAAATCAGTCAGTGAGGGTGACAGAAAATTCTTTCTCCTGCTTGCTTTCATTAAGCTTTCACTAAAAAGAAAGAGAGAAGGGACTGAAGCATGCAGCAATTGCTTCAATACCTTGCAGCAACCTGCCAGAAAGTTTTCCAAGGCTCCCATGCAGTTGAATCTGGAGAAAGGAACCTATTCCCCCACTCCCACCCACAACCCCTTTCTAATAAAGTTATCGGAAGTTTATTTTTTTCTGAACAGTGAGTTGCACAAGTCTCCCAATAAATCGGTGCCAGCCTGAGAGAACTGGAGCCGAGAGCCGAGGCGGCTAATGGGGAAGGGAAAAAGCGGAGCCGAAGGAAGACACCAGCCTGGTATGCAGGAGGTTAAGAATCCGCAATCTCAGGTTTCCATTGTCGGCCGCTGTACAAAAGCCGCCAGTTACGATTGGATTACAGCTCATGACTATTTAGACTTGGACATGGACTTGAAGCCGCTTGGTGTCAGTACAAAGGAAGGAATGTAACATTGTATCTCTAATGCAAGGGGAGGGAGAGATTTGTAGGTTGGTATGTGACCTTCACTGCTGGCCCATGCAGGTGCTGTTCAAAGGCCCTCCCCATTCAGCTCTTGATACTGATACTAGATTAAAAAGGGAGAATGAAAAAAGTCGTTGTTAAAAATGTTCCTCTCTGTTTTTTCTCTTTATCTCTGTGAACAAGTTGTCTTTTGATTTGCTTGGGTTTGTGGGTTTAGGAGGCTGTTTTCATTTCAAGGACTTACTCTTGTACTATATATTTTTTCCTCTAGTGATTAACATTTAACTCAATGAAAGAAGATTTGTCTTGAGGCAATTCTTGCAACATTAAAAAAATTTTTTAGTTTGTGAACATGCCATTTTATCACACCACATTTTTTACACTTTAAATTGTAGCTACTTAATTTATACTTTGATTTTAGTCTATGTGTTAAAAAAATCTAATTAAGGAAAGGAGAAGCATGCAAAGCCTGCAAATTCAGATGACCCACGACAATTAAAATAATAGCTAATAATAATTACTAGATCCTACTGGCTGTTGATCATGGGACGGGCCTGCATCCCCTCTGGTCTCTGTTTGGCACAATTTTCTCAGTGTCAGCCTGATCTGTCCGCTGTTCTGTGCATTCAGTTAATTTACAATATTTAAGATGTCTTCAGAGATGACGTGTTTGAAAACTGTTTAGTAAATGTGCTACACCGTCCTCTAGATGGAAGTGGAACTCATCAGCCTTACTCTGTAAAGCAAACCACTTCTATGGGCGAAGGATGACTTAGTACAGATGTTCGGTGCTTTTGGGCTAGAAAGATCACAGGGATTCTGAGTCACTGTGGTGTGCAACGTAGTAAAGTTTATGTAAGTTTTTTCTGCTAGTAAAGGTGTTCGGGTCAAACTTTTTCTAAAGTCCTCCTTGGAAGACTGCAGAACTATGATGTCTCTCATTTAAAGAGGATTTGTTCTTTTCCTACATATTTGCTAAAATAACCAAAATATATAGAATGAAATTGCTTGCTCCACTTCCATGCTTCCTCCCTGGAATACTGTGCAACAGAGCAAGCCTGTCTGACCTTAACAACATTTTTTTCCCTAAACCTTTTAGGGGTTTCCTGTTGAAGTGGTTGGTATAATTGAGATGTAACTCAGCTACTGATGATCCTCTTTGTTTTCTATTGACTGGAGAAAACCAGTGGGTTGTTGATCTGTGAGTTTTACATTATTATTTAATTATATTGAGGGCTGATCCTGCATTTTGGCCAATTTACTATGAGTACTGTATGCTCCAAGGCCTGATTTGATTCTAGTATTAATCCCTTTTCCTTTGCAGAAGTTTGCATATTACTTTGGATTATTTATACTTCACTGTACTTCCAAATCCATTATTAATCACACAGGTATTGAAATACATTTTGCAGATAATACTGGACATACTGCTGTATTGTCTGCTCACATAATAGCCATGCTTTCACTCGGCAGGTTTCTCATACATCAAATTATCATTAGATAAGAAAAAAAGTTACCGTGAAGATTTGCCAACAACTTAATGCTGAATGCTCAAGCAAAACCCTGATGTTCCCGATTCCAGGTGATGACTCCTGGGGACAATAAATGAGCAGATGCTCTGGTTAGATGAGAGCACACCACCTTTAGGGATGTGAACATTGCAAGGTTCTGCTCAGTGGACTTAAAGGAAACCTCTTGTTCATTTTTCCTCCGGCAGCAGTCCAGATGACTAAACAAGGGAGAGTTCTTTTACAGCAGCATTTTGGTTAATATAGAAAGGAAGAATGTTTTAGTCCTGACACCATCCAGCAGCCATCAGTGATAACAGGCATAAGAACATAAAGCTGGAAAGCACCATCTGCGACATGGAGTCCGGTTTCTCAAACTTGTTGGTGACCACATTAAAGACGGTTAGTGCAGAGGAGCATCCAGTCCACCAGTCCACGGACCGCAGGCCACACTTCCCCAGGCTTCGCTGCATCATTACAGCCTCACAATAAAAACTCAAAAACCTCAACTACAAAGAAAAGAAAATCAAAGGAAGAAAGCAAGAATGATCAAGAGTTTTAGCAATGCTCTAGGTCATGGCAAGAGCAGAAACTATTGGCAAGACATGAGCAAGAGCAGAAACTCCTAGATGATGCCAGTAGTCACCCCTAGCCCACTGTATGGGGAAAGGCAAATTTCCCTATCCCCCTTCTTTCCTTGAAGCTCTTTCCTGTTAGGGATCTCAGCACTGCTCCCCAGCAGTGGCATAGCACAGCACTGATATCAAAGCTTTTCTCAGCTGGCACAGGCTTAGGGAGCTCAGATCTGAGCATATGTACAGTGCAGGGACTGGGGAAGAGCGCATGAGCACTGGAGATCTCGGTGCTGTTCCCAGGTCAGAGAACGATCTTCAGAATAGCTTTGGGTTTCCATCTCCACATCTGTAAATGAGGAAAAGGAAGAAATAGCACTTTGACAAAAAAGTATTTTTCTGGTCCTTCAATGGGTGGTTAGTGCTGTTGTCAAGATTAGTAATATGTTAATGCTGAAGATTGGTTAAATAAGTAAAGTGTTATTGGTTCAACTTCTCTCTTATTTGTACAAAAATTACCTTTTTTCTCCAATTAACACAAGTGAAACAGGAATAATTGTTTTCTGTCTGCCCATGCAGTCAGGTTCACATCAAGTCTTCTGGGCTTGCCAGGCTTCACAACGGAGTGGAGGAGATCCGTTGTTATCCTCACTGGTTTCTACCGTGTCTGGCTCTTTTCAGCACAGTAAAAAGTTGTTTTTTATAGAGAAATAACAAGAGTTACAACACCTGCATCACTCAGACTCAGTCTCTTATCTGAAATTCAGAAGAATATCAACACAGCTTTACAGAACTTCCTTCCAATGATCTCAATGCACTGCAAATGAAAAAAAACAAACCCAACCCCCCAGCCAGGCTTTGGGCCCCAGAGAAGTGTGACTATTCTGCAGATGGCAAAGACATGTCACAAGTGAGAAGTGACTCATCATGTATACACAGGAGGGCTGTGGCACAGCAAAGAGAAAAAGCTAAGAGAACTTGATTCTGTTGCCTGGCTGAGCTGGCAGCTAATCTTAATAAATAAATAAATACAATACAAGTAGATTTTTGCTACCGTTGCCCTTTGAATTTCAATTTAAGTCATGTGCAAATGACTCTGCATCCTTCTCTGGTGTAAGATAAGCTTTATCTTGACTTAGTTAACTTGAATTGACTTGACTTACTTCCTTTGGGAAAGTAGAAGTTTGATTCACTGAATTAGAGAAGGAAGGTCTGTCCACACTAAATTCTAGTAAAGCCGTTTTAAAGATTGGCTTAACTTCAGCCTCTTTTGGGGACTCACTAAATGTCTTTATACAGCTATCTCATAATTTATGTGGGACCCACGGTAAACCACGTTAGTATATTGATAGGCTGGTCTGCAAGCTAGCACAATGGTGCTTCCCAATGTACAGAATTACATTTAGGCAGAGGTAGCATCCTCTAACCTGTTAACTTTCTTCTTCTAACTCAGCAACTGCCTTAAAAACAGCAACTCCAGTTCATCTTTGAGTTTCTCAATCATGATTTTTCTTCCCAGAATTAAGAACGAAATCTCCTTGTTTTAAGTATGAAATCTCCTTGTTTTACTTGCTAGTTTGAAGGCCTCTACACTGCTTGCTCTTAGACTGTTAGTTTTTGGCTCGAAATAATGGGATTGCACAGAGGAAGCAAAGGGGATTTCTTGAGAAGGAAGAGTGTCTTCAATGCATCTATATTAGGAGCTCTTTGGAGACAGGACCATCTTCTTGGCTGGTCTATATCCATATTGCCTAGCTCAATGGGAGCCCACTTTGTCACAAGACAGCTTGCAAAAAGGCAACTGGATGCAATGAAAGGGAGCTTTTCAGTAAAAGAGCTCAAGAGCTTGTTTTTCCTGTGAGAAGAGAAAAGGTTATCACACGGAGATGGAAGTTTTATTCTGGGGTGGTTTGCTGGATTTTCTTTTTAACAACAACATCATGACCCCTTCTTTGTTCATGTGTCATTACTTCTGTGGAAATTCAAACTATCTTCTCTGTGTTCAAGTTTACAACATCAAAAGGACCAAAGAACAGACTTCTTTGATGTTTAATTTTTCTGCTGATGCTGTCTGTGGTCAGGTAATACCACATGATTAATGTGAAAAGACTTGACCTTTGCTTATTTTCCCATGTTCACTAGCAAGGCATTAGATGCAATGCATTAGTGGGATATGAGATATAGTCAATCAGAAAATTCCTCAATATTAGAAAACAGACTTTTAGCTTCCCAAAGTCAAGCCTGATGTATTTCCTTTGTATTTAAATTTTTTGTGTTTGCATAATTTTTTAATATTAAAAAGAGAGAGAGTGGTTTGGACATTTAGTTAGTAAAATCAGGCCTTGGGACTACCAGACCTGGGAAGAACTGGCTTCTCTCGCTCGGCTCGGCTATTGGCCAGCCTAAGCAAGTCACTTCACCTCTGTGTAAAATAGGGATAATGGTTCCTCCATTGTAAAGATGTGAGATCTGCTGCTGAAAAGCAGTATATGAGAGTTAGGTAATATTATTTCTGGCTCTCCTACAGATGTGCTTAGTGTTCAGTTTTCCCATCTGTAATGTGGGGATGTTAGAACTAATCTACCTCCCAGGGTTGTTTTGCTTAATTCCATAAAGTACTTGAAAACCTCACATGGAAAGAGTTATAGGAGCACAAGCTTTCTTAATAAAGCTCATTCATGAGTAATGTATTTTTGAAGTAAGTGACTTGAACCTTCACCCATAGTTGGAAACCAACATGAGCCAAGTTGTCTTTGTTGTTCAGCAAAGGTTCGTTGATATTTTTTTCCTTACATATTTAATTCTCATAAAGCTTCACATTTCTGGTTTCTGGCTATGATGGAAGGCAGAAATGCCAAAATACCACAAGAGAAGACTGGGGTTTTTTACTTTTTTTCCTGACCCTCCCAGAAGCTGGAAGTTTTGAAACTCGCAAGAGTCTTCTCTACCAGCTCCAATTTTCAGTTTCCCCCTGCAAAGATAGGTGTCTGGAGCTGTTTTCTGTGAAGACTGAGAGTTACCCAAATGCAGCCTGTAACCTGCACCTTTTGGTATCTGCCCAGCCATGTTCAACATCATGTGCAAATGACTCTTAGGTGCATTGGGGCTGTTCTGTTCAGATAACCACTAGGTGCTTTATCAGTATTTATCTACCCTGCCTTGAGCTATACAAGACCACATTGAATCTCATCTACTATAAAATTGCTGTTGTTGATTAATGCATATAGCATGGTAAGGATTTCTGAAGTGCTGCTCAAATATAGAAGCTGAGACAGTCTCTACGTCAAAATGCTGAAAGAAAATTAGCCAAGACTCATTTATTTCAATGTCAAAATTCCTATTAACTTGGGAGGAAGTGAAGCTGGACCAACACGGGAGGCTTTTAAAAAGCCTAGCCATTAGACCATAGGATGCATTACAAACCCGGATTTGCAGGATCTTTGCCTGCAAATAATCCATAGTCGAACTGCTCTGCGCGTATCATTTGATGTGTGCAAAAGAGGGATCGTGCCAGGAGCACAGAAGCTAACTTGGAGCTTGGGGAAGTTTTCAATCGGTTTTGCCAGGGTTTCCCTACGTGGGAAGAAAAGGACGGCTGTCTCCTGCCCCCTCCTGGTGCAGCCGTCAAAATGTGGCTAAGAAAACCTGACAGGCAGAGAAGAGACTGAAAAAATGGCACCTTCTTTTTTCAAGGGGTTTGCACCTGGAGTCTATGGCAAACCTGATCCACCTTAATGGCACAAAAAGGAGGTGTTACCATTTCTTTGTTTCTTGGCATTGCAAATCCAGCTGTGAAAGTAAACTGAAGCCTGGTCTGGTTAATGCATTTCCAGTCAAATGGGTAGCAAAGTTTAGCTACAGAATCTCCTAGGATTTTGATTTTCAGTACTGCATCATGGAAATAGTGCTAGAAAATAATTATTTATTTCATTTTAAGCTGTCCTGATACTTCACCAACTGAGAATAAGGTAATGCAAATCATTTAAATGAGGTGGAAAAAAATATGTATTAGCCTACCAAATGTAGGGAGTCCTTTCTAGGGGGTAGCTGGAAAACTAAAATGTAATTTAGAAAATAAAACCTGGCGGTTTGGAAAACGCTCCCATCATGTGTTACAACAAAAGGCAGAGCCTAAACGCTGGACTTTGTGGTGGATAGGGCTGCTCGACTTTGTTTAGGCTACTGGAGTCTGTGGGACCCACGGGGGTGTTTCTGCACGGTCCAGCGGTCAGACTGGTGGACTTGTAGCTGTCTACAAGTCCTCGTTGTGCAGTATAAGTTTGCCCGCAGAAGCAATAAGTCAAAGTGTCATAAGAGAAAATAGCAACTGTATGGGGTTGTTCCAGAATCATGTCCTTTAGGCTTTCAGAACGAGCACAGGTTGAATACGGTTGAATGCGAATTGAAATGAGGCTCCCTAAAATTCAGGTGCGCATCTTAAATTTGGGCTGTCTGCCTCTTAATCTCTATGTTAAGCTATTCCACGTTTATAACTGATTGCCATTCACTAGACTAGACAGAACAGTGCACTGTCTCTCAGGCCTTCTGGTTAAAGTATTTGCTTGGAATAAGGGTAAGTCTTCCTGTCTCTGGTCTGGACTAAAAATTCCCTTCTGGTTTTGATGCAAATTCTCTTGATGCAACCATGCTTCTGAAAAAAACTTGCTTTCCAAACTTAGAGTTTCTAATCACAACAAAAAAAGAGTTGGTGAAGAATTTCTGACCGTTTTGTTAAATATCTATTCCCTTATCATGCAGAAAATATGTCCATTGCACAGGTTGAAATACTTCTCCATTTTCTGACATTTTGTGATATTCTCTCTTCACTTTTTTTACGTTTCAGCCAGCTGTGATTGTGCTGTAAATTTCAGAGGCTGTTGTATTTTGGGGGTAAGTGTTGAACTTTCCATCAAGTCCTGTGTAGGTGTCTGAATTGGTGGGAAATCTTAAGTGGGAGCTCTAGGATATTATCTTTCTTCAGCAAACTTGTCTGCAAGACTTGTCTTGCAGCACTGTATAGATAAGGGTAATGATATAGATTCCTCTCTGAAAAATAGCAACATCTCTTTCTTTCCTGTGTTTCAGCCAAGAAATTTCCACACATGGTCTTGCAATTCGGCTGCTACTGGGTACCACATTTTCTGTCCAGCAGCCGGAGAAAGGTGGATTGACCATCTTTGCCACCCTGGTGCCTGCGTAGCTACAGCATTGGAGGGGAGACCGAAAACAACGTAATTCCTGCTAAATGAGCAGTATCAGAGAGGGGGAAAGAAGACAGGACTTTCTTTTTGCTTTTAGTCATGTGCACAAGTTTTAGGGAGAGGGACTGGCTGCACAACCATGTGAGTGACTTTTTTTCAGGGAAACTTCCAGAGGTGAATTCCTTTCATTGAGCTTCCCTGGGCTTTTCCATTGCGGGATGGGTCTGGCCAATCTGAAGAGCCACGATTTTCTGATGCATCCTAATGCTTTCTGAATCCAGCAATATAGCTATTGAAGCTGAAATACATAGAAAACTCTGAACAGAGACATGAAAATTTGTGGGGAGGAAGGTGTATCATTTCTCTACCACCCCAAAAATGCAGCTATGGGTTGACATTGCAAGAAAAAAAATCCCTAAATTTTTGTTTATATGCAATAGACCACAAAGAGAAAACAATTTCAAATCAAACAGAACAGTTTATTCAGCCCGATATAAATATCTTTTTTTTTTCCCCTCATCAAGAAACACACACATGAACTTCACTTCAGGGCAGTGTGAGTGCTTCTTCTGCCTTCAAGTTCATCTGGCAAACTGAAAAATCAAAACAGCCCTGGTTGTGAATCACCTTTACACTGATGTTTCTGCTGTGGAGGACATGTTAGCCCCTGCCACATTTGTGTGGTGCTTCTGATTTTCAAGTTCACTGTGATCCAGTTTGGCCTCAAATAGTCTGGAAAACACCATTTCTCAAAAGCAGTTGAAGTGCTACAGGGCTTCAGGGCAGGTAAGTACTGAGATAGGTATTAGATAACTAGAACTTCCATTTTTGATGTTTCCCAGACTCTAGCAGGTCCAAAGAAGAAGGATAAAAAAAAGGAGGCAAACTTACTTAACCTTCTAAATAGAGTAATTCAGATATTGAAATTTTGTAACATCAAATACTATTACGTTCAAATTATCATTTAATCAGGCCTTCCGCATAATAGAGGCCATGTCCTTCCCTACTGGTTTTGGCATCGTGCCCGTGACCTTTGCTTGAATCATAGGATAGAAATAATAGCAATAGATGGGACCTTGAGAGGGCATCTAGTCCAATCCCTGCCCTAAACAGAATCAGTTATACTGAAAGTATTCTTGACAGATGTTTGTGTAAATAAGTCTTAAAAACTCCAGTGGTGACGACTCTACAGCTTCCGCAGGTAATTAATCTGCTATCCTTACAGCTAGAAAATGTGTCCTGATGTTTAAGATCTCCCTTTCTGCAATTCCATCAGATTGTTTCTCTCTCTCTGACTTTTGCTTTTTGGGGTTGTTTTTTAAGAAATCCAGTCTCGATGTAAAGCTGACAGGGCTGTAGAGTGCTCAGCATCTCCAGGGAAATTTCAGTAGTTAATTATACTCAGTTCAGTATTTTCACCTCATTTTTAGTCAGACTTTCTTCCAATATTGTTTTCTAATCTTTTTCCTGACGAGATTACATTGCTGCATCAGATTAGAGATCTTTCTTATGGACATCCAGAGATTCCGCAGTCAGGGGGGACCATGCAGTCGGCTCATTTTCTCTCCTGTATGCCATAGACTTTTACATTTCATGCTGTTACCCAATACTTTGTGTCTGAATTAAGCTTTTTTGGCTAAAATATGTTTTCTGGAAAAGTATCTAATTTTGATATGAATACATCAGGAAATGGATAATCAATCATTTCCTTTAGAAGTTTGTTCCAGTGGTTAATCGCTGTCACTGTTTGAAAAATTGTGACCGTTTTGAATTTCTGATTTCAACTTCCAGTCACCGGTTCTAATTATGCCTTTCTCTGCCAGATGTAAGAACCCTTTAGTATCCAGTACAGTCTGGTCTGGAAATAACTATGCAGTGTAATCAAGACATCACTTTTTTTTTTTCATGATAAACTCAATAGATGAGTCTCTAAAACTCTCACAGTCAGGTGCCTCTTTCATTTATCAATTCAGTCTAATACTTGTTCTCTGTTGCCATTCCAATTTTTAATAATAGTTGGTAAAAACTGGACTTCAGTCTTCTAGGGAGTATTCTACTGTGTAGAGGTAAAATCACATTATCTCTCACTGTTCCCTTGTTTGTTTGTGTATGGATTATGAGAACAACTTCTTGCCTTTTTTTAAACCTTTCTGGAATTTCATGCTGCCTTACTTGCCCACTGCGATCCCTAAATCCTTCTCCAGAAGTGCAGCTTTTCAGGATACAGGGTCCCATCAAATTTATTTTGCCCTGGGCCTTGACATATATCACCTTTGCACTGACCGCATTAATGTGTTCTTCGATTCCAACGGGCTGCCTTTAATAAGTGACCCCGATTACACTCTGCATGAGTATTCTCTCCTCATCGTTATTTACCAGGCTGCTAATATTTTTGTCAGCCATCTGTCTGTCAGTGCTGACTTTATATTCCCTTGCAGAGCATCCGTGAAAATGCTGAATAGCACCAAGTATACTTCAAAGCCCTGCAGAAAGCCAGGAAAGGATCCTCATTTGATGATGGTCTGATTGACACAGCTGGGCTTTGAGTTATGTTAAATAGCCATGTCTTAGCCATTTAACATAAGTTTCCTTGATGTTATATAGTGTTTATCTAATAAGTATGTCATGCGCTAAGTCTAAAGCCTTGAGAAAGTCTGCTACATCTGTGCCTTTTTGCAGACAGAACATGAAGCCAGTTTTATTTAAGAAGAGCTATTTTCCATAAACCCATGTTGACTGGCAGTAATTAAAATCTTGTTCTTTTGTGTTTCAGCAGTTCAGTCCTGTCTCAGCTTTTCCACTATTTTACCTGGGATTGATGTGAGGTTAACTGCTCAATAGTTCCTCTGTAATTGCACTTGATTTCCTGTTTCCCTCTCTCTCTCTCCCTCCCTCTCTTTTTCTCTCTCTCTCTTTTTTTCCAGGCTACTAGCCTGCTTCCAGTCACCTGGAATCCCTCTGATATTAAAATTTATTAAAAATTAACATTAGCAAGCCAGAGTTCTCCTCAGTCAAATATTTTAGGACCCCTGGGTGTGATTTATCCAAGCCTGCTGATTTAAAAATGTTTATCTCTACTAGATGATGTTTAACATCCTGCTTAGTTCCTAATGGGCTGGAAAGTACTTATTCAACCTTGGTCTCATATAAACACCATCATGCTATTGCTTTCCAAATACCAAACAGAAATATTCATTGAACAAGTCTGGCTTTTTGCATTGCTGTTACTATTTTACTCTTACCTTTCAGCAATGCACCTATGCTGCTCTAACACTCTGCAAAAATTCCTACTTACCATCATCATGGACCAATTTTTGTCAATCTCTTTATTTTCCTATATCAGTTTCTTCTACCTCATAACTCTGCACTTTTTTCAGTTGCTATCTTTTTCCCATTTTTTGAATTTTTAAAATACTTTTGGTTTACCACTGAAGTATTTGGGCCCTAGCCAATCTGTCCTTGATGATGCTGACGGACTCTATTCTGAAAGAACTTCTGATTTGCATTCATATTTTTCTCTCTGAATTTTTCCTCCCACACACTTTTTTTCTCGTAATTTCCCTCAGCTGGAGGATATTAGCCATTGGGAAGCGCCAACTACAGTTGTCTTCACTCTGTCCACTTTTAATTACGGGCTCTTAGGATAATGTCACTTTCCAGCTCTGCAGTTAATTTATGCTTTGTGAATCAGAATGAGTTACAAAATAATTAATTCAAGTTGGATGCAATCTCTTTTCCTTATGTAAATAAGTGCATATTGTCATCAGATCACTTCCTTACTCTCATCTGGGTGAACTGCATTGCATCCAGCACTGATGAGATTATAAATATTTCTCCAGAAACACAGGTGAGATCTGGGAATCTCTGAACTACATTCAGGTCTGAACCTTAACTTCTCTGGTGGATAACAGAAATCAGACTTCCTCTTTTCATTTTGGCCTCATCTCATGTTTGGTTCATTCCTCTCTGCCTAAGTTGCTCCATATTCTAATGCCTTCCTCTAAACTTACTGTTGCAGATGGTGTATTTATATTAACTTAAAGATTACATTCCATCTTTCAAATGAGATTAATAAATTTTCAGGCCATTGTGGTTACCCAACCTGACCTCCTATAAACACAGCCTATAATTCTTCACTCGGATTCCAGCATCTGGCCCCATAACTCATGCTTGAAACAGAGCATATCTTTTTTTAGAAATATCTTTTAGAAATGCATCCCATGGACATGTAAAGCATATATCACTTGGATATTTTCCTATATTTAGAATAAAAACTATGATCTTGATGATCTATAGACATCACATTACCTGTGGCTGTTTTTAACAGTGTGACAGTGACATGATCCTAACTGTATTTCAGTATCTGTCTTCTCCGTACCTAAAATGATTTCTTTAGCTTCTTTCCACTGGTTATTTTTCTAGAGATGAACATGTGATCTGAAAGCTAGTGAGAGTTACAGGTGGTTAATGAAAGATATATGATAAAATACAAAACGATCCAAGTGGGACGAATTGTCTGTAGTGATGTCCCTCTTAGACATACGTGCATGGGTATGTTGACTCTCTGTATCTCTTTATGATTGTTACCTTTTACTTTTCTATAATTTCTTTCAAATGAAGATGGAGCAATAGCTGCTGGATAGGAAGGCATTGTCATTTGCTGCATGACAGGGGCTTGTCTTTTGTATCTATTATTAGCGTCAGATAGTAGGGACTAGGATAGAGAATTCAACTTCTTACTAGCACTCTTGGGTTTTACACTTATTTTTTATTTCATTTCATTTATTTTTCTGCAGTGAGATTTTACACTAAAGCCTAATATGCTCCTGCAGAATGGCATTCTCTTGGGTCTATTTGAAATTCTTGATCTTTTCTGCATCTGTTTAAATCCTGCGTTCATGCACGTACAGTACAAGGTCAAGCCTTTTGTTTGTTATTTTTATGGAGTTTAAAGAAAGTCCAAATACCTGACCGAGGTACCTGTCTGGTGCAGCCTTGTGACAGTTGCAAAATCTTCAGACTCGGAGAATCACATGATTAACTGTTTCATGAGGAATAAATACATGAAACCACAAAATCCTGGGTTTTGCCACTTAATGGGTGTACCCTGCAGTTACTGGCTATCAAGTGCTGGCTTACTGAGCAGAATACAGAAGTTGGCAAATAGTGTGCTCAAAGGGAAACAACCTAGCAGTACGTTGCCAACTTGTCCTCCAAACAGAGCCATGTGTAAAGGAAGGCTAATAACTCACAGATAATCCACAAAGCTCAGCACTCCCTTAGTCTTACCATTTTGAAATTTGACTTATGCCATGCCATGGCTAGCAAAGTTCAGAGATCAAAGTGTATCTGAATAGAGATGACTGGCAAAGAAAATCTTGGGTTGTCCCTGCAGAAGTTACATACATGAATCCATTACTGTGCATGAGTCCATTACTGGCACTTGAACTTCCAAGTCAGTACTGAGCCGATCCACCAGTTTGGCATTTAGAGGTATTGTACTCCTAGGGAGTTGTTATTCATGTAAACTATAAAACTGAGCTGCAGTTTTCTATGTTGTGGGACTTGTTCGTCTGCTAAAATTCAAGGAACTTGCTCATGAAAAGGTGTTGGTTTTGGAATGACTGCAGTTAGCCTTGAAATTATAATTACTTTCATTTTTTATCTTCCTTTTTTATTTTTCCAAAAAATAAACTCCCTCTAGGAGTTTGAAGGGATTTTATTATACTTCTACTACATTGTATTGGTGTGACTCTTCAGGGAGAGGCTGATGTCTAAAGGAAATTTATTATTAAGAACTTGCTATACTGTTTCCCAGCAGTGAGCTTGTTACTGACACATCTTCATCTAAACTCTATAATTGGTAATTATGTTTGTCTGACCTACATTCTTCTTGTAATTGAAGTAAGATACAGCATTTTTCAGTTCCTGAATAAAAATGTCCATGCCAGTTGTGGAGTGTTGCTGGGTAGAAGCTTCCACCCTCCAAAGGCAATTGCATTTTTGTGGTGGAGGATGCATTTTTTTTTAATGTATATAGCACTAGGATCCTGTGGGGGTAAAAAGCAATGTAGAAATAAGTTAGATATAATGACATGATTTTTCAGAACCTAGGAAACTAATGGTCAATTAAATCCCAATGGAGGGTGCATATTAGCTTCCTAATTTGTTTTGGACCCCATGACTGGAATGTGTATGCACATGCTATTCAGTCTGGAGCATTCGTATGAAAGATCCTTTGGGTAATGTAACAGCTATGAATGGCACGTCCATCTAAAATTGTTATTGTGTTGCTCTTCTGCACTAATTGGGTCTTCAGTAATATATCTGATGATCAGGTAAAAAAATTGTCTCCCTTACTGATTTTATCATCTAAAAAAGAAAGGAAGAATCAGATTCCTTCTGAAGTTCTTTCAAGGTTAGAATGTCTTCCTTTTAACTTAACGAATCATTTTTGATTTCCCATAAATAACATGAGACTGCTTCACCTCAGAAGTTTTCAAAGTTTTGCACCCATGAAGACTGGAGGATCTAGGGGATCATTAGCATTTCTCAGTACATGGACTAGATAATCCGACCACAAAGCTGGGTCTCTGAGTCTTTCACTCTCTGGCTTATTGACCCAAAAGTTTTTCATCTGTTCCTTGGAGGCTACAGAGAACTCTGATATTTTCTCCATCTGTTTCTTGAAATTTCCCCTGTGAGTACTCAGCATGCTTCACCGTTCCTTCCAGATGACCCTCTCTTGCTGTTCCCACTGGGTGTCATAAACTCCATGACTACTTCCAAGAAATGTTAAGGTGAGTTGCATTTTATTTATTGTGCTGAGTAATGCCATTAACACATTCCAAATTGATCCATCAAAGAAGTCAGCCTGGAGAGCCTGCTCAGTGGCAACTTCAGGTCAAATATTTAGGTGGGGCACTGTAGTTCACCTGAACACGAAGCTGTTATTGAAGTATATTGTTTAAAATGCCCCTCCGGGCTCCGCTAGAGTTGCTGGCCTATTCCATGAAGCCAACCAGCTGTTCCTTTTAGAGTCCCCCTCTGAAATGTGAATGTAGGACAGTGAAATTGCTGTCCCACTGGATCATTCATCTGGAAGAGACATTATTAATAAGGAGCAATAGACTTCTCATTGAATTGAGACGAAGGTATGTTTGTTTTATCCGTGGTTTGTTTTCCCATTTTTGTGCATAGGGCTGAGCCCCCAAGCGCAGCCTGGCTGCGACTGTATCTTGCTTTAGGAGAAGCTCACAATATTGACACTTCCAATGGCTGCAGTGAATGCTGGCAAAAACAGCCCCTTCATTTGAAGTATACTGAAGTAGTCACAAATAACAGAATAAGCTAATTCCTTGCAATGCATGAGAGAGATGAAGGGTGCTCTCAGGAGCTTGTCAGGAATTGCTTTGGCGTCCTCCTGAAGCCATCTATGGGAGTGGAGGGAGCAGCTATTTGTTTTCTAAGAGTAGCCAAATAGTTTAGTTAAAAAAAAGTTAATTTGTATTGGAAATATTACTCTTTTAATATATTGCCATGAGGCTTCACTGAAACAGCACTGTGGTTTCCTCTTCATCCTATTTTCCTCTTCCAGATGCATTTCCTCTTTGGGCTGCACATACCATGATGTTTCATGGTCCAACCTTTAGGAGAAGGGGAAGCAGCCCAAAACAGGAGTCCCAGCTGCAGAAGGGCTAGACAAGCTAGGAAGCTTGGCTTCCAGGGGAGAATGGGAAGAACAAGACCACAGAATTACAGTGCCCCTGGTTACCAGGGCAACACTCTTAAATTGAAATATTTTTTATTTAAATCAAAATATTTGGGGTTTTTTTTTAGAAATATTCTGATATGGGTTTTGGTTTTCAATGAAAATTTGAAAAAACAGATTTTTATGTGAGCATACTTATTTTGATTTTCAGGGGAAAATCTGTTTTTAAAGTCTTAACTTTCTTTTTTTTTAAATCAGTCCTTATGATATACAGACTTGGGTTTTAAAAAATCTTTATGGTGAGTTAAGACATCAACATCTTTTCATAAACACGTAACATTGTGCATAGCTTCACAGAATTGCAGACATTGTTGAAAGAGGCTGGAGGGACTTAGAGAGTCCTCTGGTAGAAAACAGGATCAACTGCACCTAAATCTTCCCTAACAAATATTTGTTTAACATGCTCTTAGAAAAGTTCCCATGGTAGGGATTCCCCAGTCATCTTGGGTAATCTTACAGTCTCACTACCCTTATAGTTAGTAAGTTTGCTCTGATATCAACCTAATATTTGCCACAATTTGAAATCCATTGAATATGAATTTTAGCTTAACTATGTGCAGCAATCTTTTGCACAATTGCAGACCATTATAGCTTCCCACCCTCTCTAAATCCAGTAACATTACTTTCTTGGTCAGCGGTCTAGAATCCATAACCTTTCAGGCTTATTCCCTTCAGGCTCTGGATCCTTCTGGGAGTGTCATGCCCACAGCTCACATGACTAGTCTCCTTCCAACATGCACATTTCTGATTGCAGAAAGGATCCTCCTTTTTAAGCAATATCTGCATCTTTTACTTTCAGCTGAACAGATATCTCGCTATATCCAGAACTGTGTGTTTAAGCATATTTTACCCTTCATGCCTATATAACAACAATATTTTGACAATGTAATTCGTCAGTAGCGTCCTCCTGTTAAGAGTTATCATCTTTAATCTGAACAAGTGATACAAATCATAAGTACTCATAAACCTCTTGACTTGTTCATAGAAGATGATCTTACGTAGCCTTCACACCTGCCATTTCTCTGGCATTTTCCTCCACAGTATCCATTTGATGCTCATTAGGTTTTCAAGCTATTTTCCCAGCTTTTTAACTGTGTGTGCAATCTTGTATTCTAAATAAGGTTGTTTATGCCCCATGTGTTTCAGTGAGTATTTTGGTAACAGTACACATGCAGGCGATATATTTGTCCTACACATCTTTGTCCCAGCATTCTGCAGTTCCTTCCCACTCGTGCCTGAAAATTGGAGTACACTGTTTTTTTCTTCATCTCATCATTGTTGTTGTATTTTTTTTACCCTCTAGCATTTTTAGAACATAACATATTTTCATATAAGTAGTTTTAATTATGTAACAGCAATTTATCTCAGATAAGGTCTTTTATTTTTGTTGCAATTTTGCAATTAGAATGCAGAAAATTTCAGGCTTTGAACCCTGCCTTTTATGTCAAGTTGTCTGCCCACAACTGATGAGTATAAGTATCTTATTTGCCTCAGAAAAGGAAGTGAAAAAAGTACCATCTGCAAATTTATTGAGAATTTAAATATCTTGGAGGTATGACTGAAGGAATAGATCATGGAGAAGTCAAAATATCATAGTCAAAGAGCTGCTCTGCAGTAGTGACCACAGAGTACTTTGATTCAGCATCCTAGGAACCATTAACAAAGGGTGTCAAGTCTAAAAGCAGATTTTACATCAGATACATCAGGATAAGGAAACTGGCCAGAGAATCTGATGGACAGAGAATTGTAAAGCTAAAGCTAAATGAACTATTTGTGCTCATGTGTCACAAACTTATTGGGGTTCTTTGAAGGGGTCAGCAAGCATGCGGATGAGGGAAAGCCAGTTCATATAGACTATTTGCATGTCTAAAAAGCTTTTTACAAGGCTTTTATGGGAACTAAGCAACAGTGGGAGAAGAGGGAAGGCCCTTGCATGAATTAAAATAGGGTTGAAGGTATAAAATAGAGAGAAGGAGTAAATGGCCAGATTCATATTGGACTACTTCAGGGATCTGTTCTGGGACTTGTGCTGTTCAACATGTTAATGAAGCACCAGGAAGAAGTAAATAGTTAGGTGACAAAGTTTGCTGTTAGAGTAAAACTGAAAAAGGTTTAGAGAAGGACAACAATGACTGGTGGAGATACAGGATGGTTTCTGGGAAAAGTGGTTCTTCAGATAATGTATAATTAATCCACAGCAATCCATGCTACAAAATTCAAGGAAAGGCTAGACAAATTCAAGAAAATGAAGTTGATCGAGCATTATTACATTCATGGAAACAACCTCTAGTTGAGCTACTGTAAGCTAGAAATCATTGGATCCAAGGACAGCACTAGCACATGCATTTGTTACCTGCCTCTTTTATTCTTTCCTGGGTATCTGCTTTTTATCAGTGTCAGACACATGAGGCTTGGTTAGCTGGACCTTTGATCATGCCCTGATCCTTAGCTGTTCCCATGTTCTAATTTAGTCTGTGCACCATGTGTTTGATTAAGAGCTCTGGGTAGATAGTAGGTGTGACTTCATGTCTCCTAAAAAAAGTTCCTTCCATTCCAACTCACTCTTCAAAGGGACTTCCTAGACTTTTTCTGCTAGGCACTCAGAACTAGTGCTCTTTTTGGAACCACTGAAGGCACTGAAGACAAAATAAATATCCTTACACACACAGAAGGATCATAATCAGGCTAAAAAATTGTCCCTCTAATGACACAGGTGGGAGTGAGAGTTTAGATTTCACCCTTCCTTGTATTAACTGATGCTCTGAGATTTTAGCCTTGGGTGGGACAACAGTGATTCTGATGCTCTTGATGGAACTTAAGACTTGGGTATTGGTCAAAGATCTTTATGGGACAAGGCACTCTGCCAGTTCAATAGGAGTGCTAAATTTTTAACGTCAATACCAATTGCAGCAGGCACTTTAAGGCTGAGCAGACAAGCAGATTTGATCCAATATTCCCTATCTGCCTTCCTACAAACATTGAAGCTGATGTCTATATCATCTTTAGGAGATGATAATATCTTGGTAGCAGAGCAGGCATGCTAGGCTGCCTGATACTGCTGCTTTTCCTGTGGGAAGTGCCGTATCACTCTGCTTTATGCTTTGAATCTTAGGGAAAGATATTCACCTTAGATATTCACCTTAGATATTCATCTATCTCTTACCATCCCCCAGGACACCTTAGTGACACGAAGTTGTCACAACTATAGATCCTAATTTAGGTGTTTTTTCCACATTGGTAGAACAGTATAAGCCCAATGTTCTCCACAAACTGCCATGCCGTTGCTGGGTTATAGAGGACACTCTTTACTCCACTGGATCTATCACTGTCAGAGTATACTGTCCTCACCAAACCACTCATCTGACAAAAGGATTATATTGCCTTGAACGTCAGAGTATATTTTTCTAACTAGGTCTAGCTACTGAGCATATGCAAGAGCCAGAATAGCAGTTGCCTGCCTTTATTTCATCCTCCTGCTCTGACAAAGCTAAACTAGCTGATTGTTCCCTGCCCAACCTGATCTTCAAGGCCTTTTAGTAGTCTCTATTCAAAAAACTTCTTACTCTCTGCCAGAGAAATTGTAGCCCCTCCAAGCCTGCTGGGCAGGGATGACGGAGAGGAATTATCCTAGAGGGGTAGAAGGGGCACCTTGCACGTATGTGACTTGAAGGATATCATGTGTTGCCTAGACAGACATCATCTAGACACGCTCAAACATGTACCTTTTTAACATGAGGCATTCATAGATCAGCATTCTAGTGGCATCCTTTTCTGTATTTCTAAAAAGAAGTGTAATTTGATCAGTGTCAACTAATTAAGGTCTGCTATCTTTTTAAATGAGCTAGCACTGCTGCTGTCTGCTATCTGCTAATCTACAGATGAGATCCCTAGTGTATGGAAAACCTTAATGATACAAAGTCCTGATGATCTTCATTCTGATTTCCCAGCAGAGGCAGATCCAGCTCAGCATAGCAAAAAGGCAAATTTTTTTTCAGGACCTGCATGACTCAGAGAGTGGGAGACTTCCCAAGGATACCCAGTGCCTTTGCAAACTACCTCAGTGGCAGATTCCTAGAAAAGCAAGAGGAGTCTCTTGTAATTGATATTGATCAATTGTTCCCAAGTGGGCCCATTCAGCCTCCCATCTCACTCAACGAAACTGAAGGAGTTACTAGTTTTGGGTCACGCTACAGCTCAAGATTCCTGACAGAAGTCCTTCTGTTTCCCTGACAGCAAAATCAGTCTCTATTTCTGTTTTTTCTTCTGATCTTAAAAGTTATCAAAAAATGAGAAGTAATAGCAAGGTTGTCTTCTGATTTCCAGGTGTTTCCCCTTCAGTGCTCCTAATCACTTGCCCAGGATACATTATCAAAAGGACATCCTCATCTGAAACCTGGGACCCTCATCCCATAGCTTGTACACGGAATAGCTAAATCCTCTCAGGGTGCCTGATCTTAGCAGGTTCGGTCCACACTGAGGAACACTTCGGCCATTGTGGAGGCAAACAGGACTCTTACTTCCTGATGGTAGGAAGCTCCGGAAGCTTTCCTCACTCTTCTGCTACAAGGCAGTAGGTATCTCATCTGTCAGAGATTTCAGCTCCTTAGCACTTACAGGATTCTCCAGCTGAGCTAATGGCTATCACTAGTTTATTGGCCAACCTAGCCAATGTTACAACAATTAGGAAAGCTGGCAGAATGGAGGAGTTTCAGGTTCTCGTGGGCTTCTCACCTTAAACAGTATTTGGAAAGTTTAACCTCAAGTTCATGTCTAAAGCTATCTCAGACTCTTAGTAAGTCCAAAGGGCATGAATGCACATTCAGTGTGTGTTGTAGTGCTGTGAAGAAAACTCTGAGGCCTATTTGGTATGTTTTCCTCATACAGTCAGGTTTAAATCAATTACCAGATTTGGACTAAGGAAAGAGTATTTCCACAGGTACCCAGTAGTTCCAGCAGGTACTAAGTTCTCTATCCCTGCTCCCTTTATTTTTGCCTTTTCTGCAAAAGCTGCCCTCCTTCTGCAGCATGGTGCATGGTCAACTTCCGAAGGACTGTATATCACAAAGCTTGTCTACTATATATTGGCCTTATAACAGTTACGAACATTACTTATCCAAAATCACCCAAATACTTTCACCCACAAATCCCCATGAGTCACAGTGGCCCCCACATTGGCAATGTTATCCTGGTTTTGTCCTGTTGCATGGTTCAACTTCTGCAGCATTTGATCTTTGATGCTGAGAGCTTAAAATGGATGTTGAGAGTTGTTTTGTGCCTGGAGATGTCTAGGGCTGGGTGGGCAGGGGAGGTAAAAAGAGAATATATATTTCTTTCTCACTTTAACATTCATATACAGTGGTCGGGACTGTGGAGACCTGGTCTTGATGATCCAGCTATAATGTCCTAATTCTGTTTTTCTGTCTCTTGAAGGACTGTGGCTTTTCAGCAAAAGGTAAATAACCCTGTTTCCTCTGACCCAGAAATACTTATATGAGTCATAATGTTCTAAATGTGCCTGTCGGTGTAAAACTACATGCCGATGTGAAATCTTTCTTCAGGTTTCAAGGTTGTTTCAGAACGAAGTAGATTTTAATTCTTCACAAATGTTTTACTTTACTGTTCTTAGCACTGGGAATGAAGGAACCTATGTGTGATTTTATTAACACCGAGCAAATGCATGCCTCTTCTTGTGAGTTAAAGAAAACTAAGGACAGATTTTGCTGATGAATATGGCTTTACTTCTGATCTCATAACTGTACCCTAGTGAGAAAATAAATGGAACAGGAAAAGAGAGTGTAGAGATTTAAGCAATTCTGACAAGGACAAAAAAGAAATCAGCACTTCTAGTGAGTCTCTGTCTCCTAAATTTCTCTGTAGTGTGTACTGGACCACTGTAGGAACATGGAATAGGATTTTTAGAACTACTGGAGAGGCTGCAGAGAATGGAAATCTTCCATAATTTGCCTTCCTGAGCCAAAGACATTCCCCTCAATGACCTTAATGTTATTCAGCATAGGGTTATTCTGACTCAGTTAAACAAAGGGAGCTCACCTTCTAATGAACTCAAGTGGACACAAACAAAACTATAATTAAAACTTGTTCTTAAAACTGAAAAAACTTTAAGTTCCTTAAAATGTAAACTCCTTCTTGAGTGGAAGCAGAGTAGGAGAGAAGGAGGGAGACCAAACTGAAAAATTGTTGGGAATATGAGACTTATACAGGCCCAATAATGAGTTTATCAAACAGAAGAGCTAGCTAAAAGCTGTAGGAGGACAATGACACCTTTGCCATTTTTTCTTGTTTTCTAATGATTACTTTGAACTTGCACAAAAATCATGTGCTTTATAAAAATATTGTTTTGAGATACTTAAAAATCTGTACGGTAGCCATAAAAGCCTGTTGCAACTCTAGAGTTGTTCTTTCTGTATCTGGAGAAACTGTGACTTTGTAGGTCTCAGGAATTATAAGATTATTTGTTAAACCATGCAAATTGTCTGTCTAGCGTGGGCATTACAGAGTCAAGAGATGCTTTCCTGGTTACGGTAGTCTGCATCTGGACCTTGGAAGAATATGGAAGGAGGAGTAAAAGTCAGCGAATAGCACTGGCATAGCCCATAGGTATTTAAAACAATTTCATGGAACTTACCTGTACTGCCTTTTGCTCCCATGAAGACACGAGTTCCTAATCTTATTGCAGATCTAAGGCTGAGTGGTGAGTACAGGTGAGATATTTTGCATTTTGCAAGGCAATATCTGGTGAACCAAGAAATCAGAACTGAAAGAGCAACTGGATCCTAAAAGATCAATTGGATCATGAAGTCCAGATCTTGGTGATCACAGGCAACCATGCAACACCTATCAAGCTTTCAAGAATCTATAGGGCTGCTTCCATGTACCTCCTTCTCACACATCCACATCATGGGCCATAAAACAGTGTAAGGAGCTTAAGTCTGGTGGCAAAAGCTGAGAAAGTGGAACTATAATGTACTGCAGGGTAAGAGCAAGAGAGAAGGTTCAGCTGATGTCTAAAGTCTTTGTGATAGCAAGGAATCACTGTTAGAAAAAACACACAGATGGCTCCTGGGAAGCAGATTATGGTCCAGGCTACAGAGAAGGCGGGGGGGAAAAGTCCCCAGGAAGAAGTTCTCTCCTCATCCAAATCTGAGTGTCACCTTGGAATTGGGTGTGTGCACAGATATCCTGACCATGTGCTAAATTTAGCAGGTGGGAAGACAGGGATACAGAACATGACAGCGACCTGCCCCGCTCATGAAGCAGAGAGGTGAGGAGGTCCCATTTCCTGTCCCTTGTGCTGTTTTTTTTTTTTAAACTATGGTAAATGCAAGGAGGAAAAAAAGAAAAACTTTGATCACAGAGAGCTGTAATTAGGATACGTCTGAGGGTGTTGAGATCTGGGTTTTACTATGGGGAAATGATCATTAGCAAAGGGGTTTTTGAGCTCAGATAAGGTCAGATGGAAGGGCTGGAAACTGTGACAGCAGTCTGAAGTATTTTTTGCCTTGTGACTGTCTTTGTGCACCCTTTAATTGCTGTACATTGGTGCCATCTACTGCCTGTCTTGTGACTCTCCCTGCCTCTGTCTCAGTTACCAAGATTGGAGCTATGTGTAGCAAAAATGCAGCGTGCATGTGGAAAAAACTATAACATTCTCTGTTAGTGCCCTGGCATAAAAAGAAAGTTCATAACTATCTGTCATGATGATTGTAGCACTGATTTAAGGAGAAAAGAGCTGTTAACCAGCAATGCAACTTACTGGGTTTGGAGGTATGACCGATACCATGAGTAACAACTCATTGGCCTGGAGGAAAGAAGAAAGAATCAACTAGATTGCTTAATTATGTCTGAGCAATATGTGGTAAGTCTCATCTGACCCAATAGCAAATACAACTGGCAATGAGACAGTACTTCTAAGAGACAGAGGAAAAGGTGTCTACAGTTCTCATGATGCCGTATGGTATATGGCTGCCTTCACGGAGCCAAGAGGAGAGGCCCCAGTGCTGTCTATGCCAGGCATTTAGTGCTAGCTGCCAGCCGTGGGGCTCGCACGATGCAGTCGTTCTGCTTGCCATCGTGGGGCTCGCACGATGCAGTCGTTCTGCTTCCCATCGTGAGACAGCAGCCGCGCACATCTCTGAATACCTTCTTTGCATGCCTGGCCTTCTCCGGAGTTCGTGTTTCTCTCTTCACGTCACTGTAACAAACCACTTGTAATGCTTTCATAATGGTCCCTTAAGCTGCTGTTCACTGTCAGCATGGGGTACCTTCTATAAAATTAATACACGTAAGGGATGACTCAATCAGCCAGTCTAAGCTGTACAACACAGTCCACATAGTCACAGTTAGCTTGATTCAGGCTGTGTGACCAGCAAAGCTTGCATGAAGGGAAGATGGGAGGAGGAGGTTTAAAACACGATAAAGAGGAGGTTTCTGGTTGCACAGAGGGTAATGGTATCAGGGGACTGAACAACGAATAGGCAGCTCCTCGTATATGTCAGATGCTAGTGCCGTACCTAGCCACAGAAACGATGAAAGCTCTTTTAATCTAGCACAATTATTCAGATTAAACTTCAGCAATATCTTCATGTATGTTTAGATGGCCCACAGGATGATTAATTAATTAAGAGGTTGGAAGCTGCCTTGGAACGGTAGAATCTGATGAAAATCTGACAAGAAGAGAGGAAATCCGAAAGAAAAGTTAAAGCTACCTTGGAAAAGAAGGGTCTGATCTAAGCAAGTGGGAGTTCTGCAGTGTATACTTTGTGTCTTGTATCCTTAGCAAATTCTAAGGAGGAACACTTCACAAAATTGAAGGCCGGTAAATGTAAAATCTGAAAAGCAATGTCTTTGTATCACATAATGCCTGTGTAATTCACTGCACTGAGAGGGAGAGGGTATGCCTGAAGGCCACATGACTTTGACACTAGGGAATGCACTGCAGCATCCTGCATCCGAGAAATATGCTTGGGATGTCAGTGGTATTCCCTTAGGTGGCCAAACTGAAGAGGCCAGGAGTGGGACCTGGTAACCATTGTTTGTGCTATGAGTGCTACCACGCAATGCCCTAGGACAACAGGGCTAATGTTTCTCTGAACACATGGTATGTTTGTTCTTAAGAACAGCCTAACTGGGTATTTACATGGTCCTTATCACCACTGTTGCTAAGGATTTCATCATATTCAAAATATTGTGCCCTCTTCATGTTATCCTCATTTTACAGGCAACAGAAACCAAAATCCAGAATCCCAGACTTGTGACCAGCCACCAAAGCAGTACTCCAGGGATAAGAGTGGTGTAAGCAGTGACAGCAAATTTCAACTTCCAATAGACCTGCCCAGAGGGAAAGCAGGAAGAATACTTGAAGACAGACACCGTGTTTGCTTGACATACAAATCACAGGTCTCCATGTATACTTCAAACCAGAGATTCTGTCTCAGATCTTTTCAATCTATGGGTAAATTATGACTTTTCTAACTTGTTATTCTGAAGCCTCATTTGATCATTATGATTATAAAATAATCTCATAACCAAATACATTTTATGTGCTGAAGGAGTTCAAAAGCCTCTCTCTGTTTCTCTGTAACTCATTTTCTCTGTTTCAAATGAAAATAAATATTCTTCATAAATAATCTAAAGCTAATTCAGATCTATAGATCAAAAATGTTCTAGACAACAATATATTTTTTATTGTAGAAATTAATGTAAGGAAACAACACAAAAAGGATTTCATTTTCCTTTCAAAGGGGAGATTCTATAGAAATTATGGGAAACAGCCTCTCTTGCTAATTCACTCCTATTCAAATTGAACAAACTCTTTCTGAAAATATGAGAAGTAGGAAAGAGAACACTTTCCTGAAGCTGTGAATCACTGGGGACTGCCTTTCAGGAGAAGAAAGATGAGTTTCCCACTGGGAGCTGGTCCCACACATGACTTTCAGCAAGACCAGCCATGGCCACCAACAGATACACTCTCAGAGCCAAATGCAAGCCTTCAGGGGAATGTGACCAGACAAGCTGCTGCTGCTGCTGAAAACTTTCTTTGTAGACCTTGACATCAGGCTTCTGCAGCTGCCAAGCCTGACCTGCTGCAAGGTGCCACAGGTGACGAGTCAGGGTGACAGGTAGGAATCTGGGAGCACGAAGATCCCAATTTGATATGACCGGGAGTGGGGGAGATGAGGTTGGATGGATGGAATGTGGTGATTTGCAAGCTCAGGTTTCTCTCATGATTTTGCAGCTCTAGATGCATAAATCATGGTAGCAGAAGATGGGAAAGGTGAAAGGAAGGGATGGGGAAGGTTGCACTAAAACTTTTCATCCAGGTTTGTGTATTCAAAAGGTTGGGATAATTTAACATGGCTTTGAACCTAAGCTCCAATTTCAGTGTCTCACTAGATCTGAAAGGGATATTGAAGCAATATTGAAGGGGGTCAGCTGAAAGAAGTGAGATGGGGCAAAGAGTCATGCAGTAATGGTATATGAGCATTAGACAGCAAGGACAAAAATGAGTGTTCACAAGGTGTCTAGAACTGCACTGAATACTGGGGACTGGAAACTCCCACAGGAAGAAGAGACTGGGCTAGGGCTGGACACGAGGTGGCAATGTTCAGATCTGTGTGTGCAACTCAGCTTCCCCGCTGAGGTACAGGGTTTTGGTTTGATGCAGAGACAGCACCAGCACTTCAGTCCCATTTCAGGTGTATGTGAGTTCAGACTGAGGCTTTCTTGGGTCCCGAACAGGCCAAGATTTGACCTCAAGAGGTGGTCGCTTGAGATCTGAATGGCGAGGCAGCATGAAGGGAAGTTTACATTGCTGTGCTGGGCATGACTACACCTTCACAGTGAAAGCAGGGTGTTCATTTTCCATGACTTGCCAAACGCTAGCTGTACAAGGAGGAAGGAAAAGACTGAGATGAGTCAAAAGCAGGAATTCTTACCCTTTCCTCTGAAGCATCCAGTCCCAGTGCTGGAGGCAGGGTAGGTCACTCATTTCAACTAGGATAGCAGTTTAAGTTTTCTCTTGGCACTTTCATTAAATGTTTTACAAATATTGGTTTTACAGAAAATTAAGATAGCCCTTTGTTTTATAATAATTTTTGCAGATAATTGACTGAACTGCTTTGTTTAAAACTTGGCTTCTACCTAGACCTCAGTGAGGAGGAAAAGAAATTGCCTGAATTTAAATGCTCCCTTGTTTATAATCCAAGCACTGCAGCATGGAGCTATTGCGTGAGAACTGGGAAGTGAACCTGATTACAAGCCAGCTCCTCACAAATGTGAAACAAATGTGAAACTTTCATTATCGAAGACAAAAAGTAAAGCAAACAAGTATACAGAAAATTCACTTTTTAAGATATGTTGGTGAAGGATGGACGTGTTCCTAGCAATGAAGAAGGGTATCTTTACCATATGTTTTTTAGCTTATGGGTCTTTAGCAGAAATCTTTTGTATAGTACATACGATTATCTCCAGTGACTGCATTAAATAGTACCTTTTTAAATTCCACCACGAGGTGGCAGAGTTGGACTTAGAACAACATTTAAATTGCTGTGAACTAGTGACTCTGAAACTTAGTATTATAAAATTGTGTTTTTTGTCCCATCTAAAATTAAAAGAAAAAAGGCTGGTCAATGAAGAAACAGCATCACAGAATTGTCCATTTGTGTAAAACCAAAAGCAGCAAATTAATTAGCCAGCTTTTATCTTGACCTAAACCCAGACACTGAAACATGTGCTCTCTTCAGAATATGCCAGACCACAGTGGAAGGCCTGCCAGGATCACCATGCGTAAGAGAAGCAAGGAGTGATCTGGTGGTGCCTCTTCCTTTTCAGGGTCACACAAAGCAAGAAGCTAGACAGCATCAGCCAATTTCAAAAAATGCTAGAAATGCATGAAGCACACAATGGCCCACTGCTAACAACTACTGTTCCTGTTAAATTTCCATTAATGCATTTTCTTTACAGGGAAAGCTGCATGTCCCTCCTAAGCAGCTCCCTTCAAAAATAACATCTTCACGCAGCTGCCGTGGTGTCTCCCACCCAGTGGTGCTCTCTTGAGCGGCACCCTGAGAATTAGATTTCCTGGGCTTCAAAATGGTCATCCGACCCCCAGGATGCTAATCACCAGCATGGTATATACCAGGCCCCCATGGTTTCTGCATGCCAAAAATGAAATCAAAAAAGGGTGCTGAATACCTAGCTATTGGGAAAGATGCTATCGTCACATGCCCAGTTCTCGAGCAGCGTAGGTCAGCGTTGCTTTACTGCTGACAGACTTATATCGGCAATCTTGCCCTGTCTGCATAGTTTAGGACTGGTCAAAAACCATTTGCAGTCTCGGTTAGCTTTGTGAAATTTTGTGAGAGGGTAGCTAGAAGATAGATAGGCTGTTCTCAGTTACCACATCAATAGGATGGTATAGGATGACTTTTAATAAGCTTCTGGCTAGTTATGTTATAAACATATGCACACATACAAATATGCACATATAATTTATGTTATGAGCATAAGTACATGCATATTATAAATTTCTGGATAGATACACTGCTTCTTGGAGGTTAAAGTGGAAACCTGAGGTGATTCATCCGTAGAGAGCCTTGTCTGCATCTCCCGCCTCTCTAAAATAGCTCATTCTGCTTCTGCCAGGTTTGGGAATAGTTTTTTAGCACTTTCAGTGTCTGGTTGATGTGTTGTTTACATTTTCCCAGTAGGTGGCAGAATGTCATAGTTTAAATCCTCGCGCTGATCACTTGATGAGTTTTGTCTTGTTACCAGCTTTGTAGCTGAACTGTTGCATGTACAAACAAAACCTTCAAACAGAAGGCATATGGTGATGCCCTCTTCACCGACTTGTGTAAAATCCAATAAGTTCATTTGCTTATTCCTATTTCGAGTTTACAATATGTCAGTCTGACATTTTAGTACATGTGCAGCAAGTCATGCGGCTCCAGAAAGCATCAGATGTAATGCGCTTTGCAACTCGGTAGTACCGGCAGTTACTTTGAGGCTTTTCAGAAAGTGGTGAAGTGGCTGTGCAGATCTAGGATGTGTGCTGTGGCTGTCTGGGATATCTGGATGCAAGGCATCTCAGAAAGTCTGGCACTACTGTACATATGCAGTTACTCCGTACATCATGGATGTACGTATGTCATGCTGGGACGTCTCATCAGAAATAAGGCTAGTGTGTTTCCAGACACATTGAACAAATCCTGAAAATCTTCTGAGACAAGATTTCCAGAGAGGAAAAAATGAATGTGGCGGCTGTGCTTATACACAAGTGCTCAAAGTCCCTAACCGAGATCAGGATCTTGATGTGGAACCTGTGCAAGAGTTCTTCACATGACAAATGAACCAAATTTTCCAGGTCTCAGCCTAGTATTTTAACTACAAAACAACTTTTCCTTCTCTGAATCCAAAAGGAACTGAACCTGCTTTCTAAGGGCTGGGAGATCTCCAGTGTTTTTCAGTGCCACTTCCCTTGCAAATGGGGAGTTCCTTTCCCTAGAGATGGTCCAGATCTTCACAGATTCCCAGCAATTAATTCTGCAGTCCTGGTGCTGTTGTGCTTGCTTGGTGTTCTCCAGGTTTGAGTTCTGGATTCAAAATTCACAGCAAAACTCCACTCTAACTACCAGGTTTACCATGTTCCAGCCAAGCCCATAAATTGTTACAGGCCTCTTGAAAGATGCCCTTGAGTAACAGAACCATTCAGCTCGATTTAGGTTTCCTCCTCTGGAATTTGTTTTTTATAACCCTAAGAAACTAGGGCTGGGCTTGTGCTAGTGTAATTCACTGAACTTAAGGAAATTCTTCCTGCTTTATTTTGGTGTAAGAGAGCTCAGAGCCAGTTTCATGGACTTCTCCCCTACCACTCTCCTGACTGTGCAGTCTACGTTGAAGAAGTAACTTAGCTGGTGAAAAGCACAATGTGAGCCAAGGTCTCTCCGTCTAAAACGACAGTGGAGCAGATTTCAAATGCCCAGATCAAACAGCACTAAGAATTCAAGATCCATTAGTTGTGAAGCAGCCACTGGCACCTGAAGTTTCTCTTCTAAAGGAACATGTGTGAACTTTGCATAGAAAGGCAAATAAGAAATTACACTTCTGTAAGTGTCAACTTTGTCATGTGCTGTTCCCTCAGCAATGGGGACCTTTTAACAGACACAGATAGGCGTGATGTATTCAGATTTTATTACAAGCTACAAGCAATTTTAGTAGTCTGTGCCTAGGACGGGTGATCAGTTAGCTTTGTATGCTAGATCTTGTTTTCCTAAGTCTAGTGCATGTCTTTCAAACTTTCGTTTGGGAGAATCAGTGCTTCCTGATAGGTCTTCAAAGGCATGGGGATATCTTCCACTTTCCTGTGACCTAGGGTAGGACCTTGGTATCTCACAGTGCTAATTGGAGCCTATAACATCTGGACTGACCTGTGCTGCCATTAGACTGTGGCAGTGTCAGGCACACAAAGGTCACCAAACCTCTTTTTTTTGTAAATGACACCCGGAACTGGCTGTGTTCTGGAAAGTGACAATCTCGCTTCTTCACACGTCTAATTTGAATGACTCCTGTCACCATGGATTAGCACTGATTGGACATAATAATCAGGAAAATCCCACTGCCCCATGCTGCTAGGAGCTCGCTCTCGTTCTCTCAGCACAGATTACATGCTAATCTGGTATCAGTACTCTGGTAGACGTCAGGCTTCCAAAGCAACGGTCTGGATTTGTTTGTTGTTCTTTTCTCCCCCAGGATCCTACTAGTTTGTTAATGTAAAATGTGGATTTGTATGTCCATCTCTGAGGGAATATTTAGCTATTAAGGGAATTGTACAAGTCCAGCAAATACAGCCATGTGGAAATACCTCATTTTCTCCATAGGTAATGATTACTTCAGTCTCACAGCCTGATCCCCATTTGCACCCATTGGTAATTTGCTGCAAGAGTCTTTTGTTGCCAAATACTGTTTTGGCTACGTGCAAGCAGAAGACCCCTAGAAACTATCTGAAATGATCTAATGGAAATCTGAAGATCTGTGACAATGAAAAGACCAGTCATAAGGCAGTGACAGGTTTTCTGAGTGTAAAAAGCTTGTGACTTTTTAGTCTTTGTAGACTTTGTAGACTGCTGAAGTGGGAGCTTTATATCATTTCCAGTTTACTATTAGTGTTGCCAGCTCTCATGATTTTATGATGATTCTCATTATATTCTTCTTAAAAGCCCAGTTTCTGGAGTCAGGCAATTACATGAGAAATTTTCTCCTTTTTTTTCTTTCTTTTCTTAGAAGCAAATTTCTAGCCCTGCTGCTTCCAAAGAGAAAAAAAAATGAGAAGAGGTAAAAAATAGAAAAAGCTTTAAAACATGACCAGAGTTTACCTTGAAGACTCAAAAAACCAAGAATGCAAACCAAAAGAAGCACATAGATATTACTGTTTGCTTGTTTCTTTTTAATCTTGTGGGTTTTTAAAGCCAATTTCATACCCAACTCATGATTTTTGAATGTTTGGGATTGGCAATATTATTTCAACAGACCTAATACGTATGTGTAGCACTGGAAGTCCTGTTGTGGCATTTATTTTTAGAAAAGCTATTTTAGCTCATTTGGTGCATTCTTTATAGCTCCATCTACCTTGTGTAGTTAGACTCATGGGGCCAGATCCTTTGCTGGTGCAAATTAGAGCAAGACCAGTGATTTAAACCATCTGGAGATCTAGCCCATGGTATAGTCATCTGGCTTTATTGGCAAAGGGATACAAAATATAGTCCCAATAACATTTTTTAAAACTCCATAAAATGTGCCTAAAATAGTCTTTCATCTTTCTGTAACATGTGGTGTATACGGAGAACACAGGATGGAGTGCTTTAGAGGCTTTTCTTGCTGCTTGTCAGAGAGGTTCTCCATAGCTCAGTCCATCAGATTTGCCTTTTGTGGGTTTTGTACTCTTTCCATGTACTGCACCACATTTTGAGTGCAGGTGTGTGAGCTGATGCTTAAACATGTCTGTGCTGGGTGCTTGTAGAATCATCTTCATGTCTGATATCCAACCTAGGGAGCTGTCTACTGTGTTTCCTTTTCTTCACAACCTTTCATCCATTACAGTGAAATCACACAGCTTAGTATGCATGAAGGAACTCCTCGTATAATAGCCCACATTCAGATCTCTTTGTGCTGAGCTCCCAAAAGCCCTCCAAGGTCAGGCAAGGTCAGTGTCGCTCTGGGGCTGGATACCTCAGGGACCACATAGGAGCTGCAGGAAGTGGTCTTGGTGATTCAGCTGATGGCAGGCCTCCCGCTGCTTCAGCATTGAACTGATGCCCCAGCATGACGCAAGAAGGCAATGTTTGCTTGGACATTCTTCAGACGAAGTGCAAGGTGGGGACTCTGACCACTTTGTTTCCAAAAGATCTTATGAACCCTTTTCCGTATGAACATAAACCGGAGTATCCTTTCCAGAGTCTGCTGTGGTCAAAGAAATGTGATTACCAATTCAAATCCAGGAAAATGTATTTTTTCAAAATATGTAATTCATTCCCAACTCTTCCTCCAGGCTTTCTGCAATAAGAGTCCCCACAGCATCCCAAGGAGCTCCTGAGCATCACTGAAAAGTTCTGCTTTGCTGGCTGCACTTCAGGAGGCTGAGTTCCCCTTGCTGACCTGTTATGAGAGTTAGAATTGCTCAAAGCTGTTCTTTGACTTTAATTTCTGTGACTGTATTGTTGACACTGCAGTAGAAGTGTGTAGGTCCCACTCCTACTATTGTGTAATTCCAGTGACTCACCGGAGTAAATTAAGCAATGATGCTCTCAACATCTGCAGTACCTTCTTACTCAGCTATCTCAAGCCACTTCACAAGTTGAATGTTTTAAAGCTCTCAATAATTCTCTTCAAAGGTGGTGGTGGGAGGGAGACCTGCAGCTCCAAAGCTTGGGTACCAGTCATGCAATGTCACGAAGCACATCTGTGATTGAAGCAGAGCAGCACCCAGGAAAGCACTCTAGCTAGTAGAGCCCATTTCCTCTGAAACCACATCTATACAAAATGCTAGTGCTCACTATGGTCCTTTGAACTGCAGATTTTGTTTGTTGTGGGCTTTCTCATGGTTCTGTCTGCATCACTCCTTAATTGAGTTATTCTCCTATAATACGATTTGTGCTTTTCGCCTTTTGACTATAGGGTATACAGTGTCTCATGTTACATCATTTCTAACCTTTTTCTTCTTCTGTATTTGTTTGGGGTTTTTCTCTGGACTCATCCATCATTAAATAACTTTGGTCAATTAACTCTTTAGAAAAGCGGGAGAAAATGGGCATTGAAAAGAGAGCGTTTGAACAGGAACAGTGAGGTGGGCTGTGTGTAACACCCTCAGGAAGGTGAGGGACCCAACACAGGCTGATGGATAGTGCTGTTAGTATTTGGTAGACTCACTGTCTTGCTGTCATACCATTCAAAGGTGGTGCACACTTAAGATGGTAACTGTAATCTTCTCTGAAAACTGAGCAAAAGGCTGGACAAATGCAATCCTTCAGGGTATACAAATATGTAACCTGACTACTTTTACCAGAATTTATTCTTATATGGTCAGGGGGGGAAATAGTATTATTCTGGCATGAGAAAATGTTTGACAGGTTAAATATGTTTCTATCAGAATATTGCACATTTTTCAGATACATTGTGGGAGGCCTGTTGAGAAAAGCCCCAGGGTGGAGCAGGATGTTGGGCTGCACCAAGAGCCCGTGGGTTCCCAGCCCTCTTCTGGGCAGCCCTACTGCTGCTTAGGGGTGCTGGGGCCAAACAACAGAAGGACTTTACATTGTATACTTTCTGATGTTTGGAGTTTTTTAATAAAGTCAGGGCAACTTGGCTGTATTCAGCGTTTGTCAACATCTTGAGATGATCTTTGCAGAGAGGAGCGTGGCTGTTTGGATTGACAGTAATCTGGGTGGTCAGTACAGGGGTGCTCACACCTTAGGCACCTCACACAAGGAAGCTGGGTCCCCCGGGCAGCCTGGGTCGTTCTGGGGGAGCAGGGCTCCTCCAAAGAGAGATTCATCCTAACAGCCGAACTTAGGTACTCTGGCGTGACTCTTGGACAAGTTCCTCCCTCTGCACTGATAGATAGGAAACATAGCACAACAGCCTCACAAATTAGGGGCCCAATATCGCAAACGCCCCCTGTGCCGACCGTGATGCCCACCTTTTCTTTCATGCTTACCCTGTGATAGTTAGAATTTAGGTTATGTCACAGTGTCTCTGCTAGCTGGAATTGAGAAATTTTCAGTGATACTGTAAGATTAATCGGCCTTATTACTACAGAACCAGGTGTATCCTACATTTTTATATCAATGTAATATCATGTTTTTCTCCCCTGTAGTTTTATGCTAAATGATTCTGTGATTGCTGATTCCGAGGAAATTGGGGATTAATAAACTACATATTAGTAATGTAAACGATCTCTCTTCTCCTTACATGCAAGGTTGTTACTACAGTATATCTTCTAGTGTTTTGTCCATGCCAAATTTGAACGTCCCTATGAGTGGGACTTCTTTAGTCTTAGTTTGTTTATTAGTAGGAATGCTGCAATTTTTATTCGATTTTGGAAAGATCAATTTAAATCCATGCTTTAGAAGCAATGGATTGAAACGAGAGAGTGGTTAGAATGTGGCAGAAATGCATTTCAGACTTTCAGTGAAAGTTTCTTTGGTCATTGCTAGTCACCTTCTGCTTATGTCGTCATTCTGTAAACACAGTAACAGATCTAAATTCCCTTGGGTTATTAAATAGCGACTGCATTTACACAAAAGACACTTACATTGCAGTGGTACTCGATGTGATTCTAGAAGTGCATAGAAGCTGCACATTTATCTTGTGTATAGCTACCTAACATAGCATATTATCTATCAGGGACTATATCCCATCCGCTTAGCCCATGAGAGATGCACAGATCATTTCTTGTGTGTAAAGCCAGCTGGATTTAGGCTCTATTTTGTAAATGCTTGGGATCTTTCAGGAAGGAAGGAATTCTATAAAGGTAATAGAAGTACCTATCCGTACTTCTTATCCTAAGAACCAATACCGTAGGAAGGAGAGAGAGAAATGGTTAAGTAGGTTCTGTGGAAGGATTTGATGCTGCGCATTTCAATGGAAATAACTTTTGTCTCTGTGGATGTGTAACTTTATAGCATCAGTTCCCTAAGCATATCTAAAATGTACTCTGCTAGTAAACTATTTCTTGGGTAGTTGATATGCATATTTATTTGTAAAACATACGCACGCTGTCATCTGTCAAATGTTTCACGTGTTACCCAATCGTAAAGGAGTACAATAAAATCACTCTTTGCATTGGGCTGCAGTACATTGGTAAAATGTATCTATTTTCTTATCATAAGAGGAAGTTTGGAGTCTAACTGCTGACTCCAGCTCTTAACACCAGATCTTGTTCAGCAGGATACAAAATCTGGCCGTGGTGGCAGTTTGGGTTGGGTTCCAGCCACGAGGAGCACCACGCGGCACGCTAAGTTCAGCTGCGAATTTACAGAAAAGGGGTATCCAAGCATTAATCATTCATCACAATGCTTCATAAAAGAAATCTCAGTGAAAACAAAAGCAGGAAGCTCAACTACCCTGAGAAGCACTTTAAAGTAGCACTAGTTTCAGCTACCAGCTATTTGCACTATCAATCAAAATATATTTATTTATCAATTGAACCATATATTAAAACTCCAGGCAAGGCAGAATAAGAGGCAGAAGAGAAATATTGAATGTATACAAACAAACATACTAAAGCCTACACTTTCTGAAAATAATATATAAATGTCATTTGCTGACAGAAAAACAGATTGTTGTAAAAGGAACTCCAGAAATGACCTGACATCAGAATCACAATTTCCTGTGTCACAGGTTAGTGAGAAATTGCTTCTTTACAGCCTAACAATTCAAGGAATAATGACCTAACATTGTTCCACTGTGAATTGGGGCCAAGAGATATATTTTTGCAGGTAGCAACAAATAAGAACAAACCTTGCAAAGAACTAGAATGCATAAATCCTAAAGCACACCAGAGAATTCACTGGTTTTGACATAAGCAATCTATAAACAATATAACCGATTTGAAATATATTAGGCATGATTGCAAACACTACTTGTCTCTTCAGCAAAAGCAGACTGGACCTCTGTGGGCAGTAGAATATGAGGGCTATTACTTTGGAATTTAGGGTCCTACCATTTCCAGATGATATTGTCACTGGTTTATTCACCAAATATAATGGAAATTCACATTTGCATGATAGATTTTTCAGATATCTCATGCTGTTCAGTCAGCAGTTTCATATACCTGTGTCCCTGTTTTTTGCTCATCATCATAAGATGTTACTCAAGATTTACTGTAAACAGTTAGTATTTTGGATGCCTGACTTGAGACATCTCAGAGACCTGGTTTTCAGAAAAAGGCAGAGTATCTCTATCTAAAAATTTGACCCCTGAATATCAGGAGCTGCTTTTAAAAGTCTTAACTGTTATAAAATTTTGGCAGATATTCCACAACTGCAGCAGATACTGTCTTGAGAAAGAGACCCTCAGTATATAAGAAATCTGAGATGTGGATGATATGGTCATATGCTTGTTCCTAATTATTTTATTCCTTTACAGCCTAGGACTGTAACTGGTCCTGTAAACCAGGACTATTGCAACGGTCTGTGATTTTGCTGAAATTTCAACTTGAAGACTCGTAATTGGTTGGAAAGACTTAGAAGACGTGACTTACAAAAGCAAATAAGGTGAGATGTTTTCAAACACTTTAAATAACCTAAAAGTCAGGGCAGAGGCAAAGATGACCAAGCTCTGACAAAGATTTTCTTTCTGAGACAACAACTCTCTAGTAGGCTAAACTCAGGTCCAGGAACTGGGATTTCCAGCACTATCAGGGACTCATTATCTGGCCCTGGATAAGTGTGATGTGCCTTAATTTGTGGAAGTATGTACCTTAATTTATGGAAATGTAAAGGTTAAATGGGTAATGTTTCTTTTGGGAGAGGAGAAGGAGGGGCAAGCCAAGTTTTATCAGCATCACTGGCCACCATAGATAATGTTTTGCTAGTCTAATATCAGGGCAGATTAGTGTAAATTATCAATCAGTGTATAAACTTTTATCATGTATAAAACACCAGACTGCACATTTTATTTAATTGGGATTTCTGTTTTTCTACAAAACCCAACAAATTTTCTCTTCGATCTCTGAAGTGAATGGAAATTCTTCTCCTTAATTTTCCCTGATGAAATGTAGACGTGGCTTCTATGCCCAACGAGACTAGTTAACGTCGTAGCAATGGCTGTGTTTGGATCTCCAGACCTTGCCTAACTCCCAGCGTTCATGGTGCTTTGCACAGTCCCACAAAGAGGTATGGTACAGGTACCACAGTTAGCATTTTGGGCATCTCACCCCCTGACTTGCTCTAAGGAAACATGCAATTAACCCTTGGAAAGAAAATTGTCTTCTGGCTCCTCATCAAATAAAACATTTTGTTTAGGACAGCGGAAGTCCGGAAGGAGCAGTGCTGGCCTGGCGTGCTGCCCTTCTCCCGTTCCGAAACCTGCAGACAAAGCCTTGTACCCCGTCCCCTCACTAACCGAAGTGGCTGCGGCTAGAAAGACAGGCAGAAGAGGAATAAAAAATGACAAACTGCAAAGGACCATGAGAAAAGAACATCCCTTAAAAACTGTGCATTTTATGCTCACATCTCTCAAAAGAGCAATGCTTTCCTCCCTGCAGTGCCAGTTCTTTTCTTCTCCTCGGGTGACTGAGATGTGTAGCTTCTACTCTACAGTGGGAATCGCTGTGAGAGGCACAGACCCAAACCTGAACTTTTCATGTTAAACTCTACAGTTTGGGTGCTTGAGCTTTGAATTCCTACTCTTAGAGCAAAATGTTTTAGGTCTGAACCAGAGAAGGGACGCCTGCACCGTCTGTGAATGAGCGGGGTCTGGCAAGAGCTGCTGGGACTGGGACTCTGCCTGAAAACTGCAGAGACGTGACGGTGTCCGTGCATTTTAGAGAAGCTTCTGTCCTTCAAATGAGACAGGTAGGTGAAGGTGTGTATACTCCTAGTTCATTGTGAATGCAGATTCAAATAGTTTGCTTATCATTTTATGATGCAGTACGTTCATTGCTTGTAGTCACATGAATAAGGTCCTGTTTCGGCAGGACATTCCAGTTTGTGTTTAAAGTTGAACAAGGTCTTGCATGTTCCCTGAAATCAAAAGGGAGGCTTCCAGGCCAGTTCTGCAGTAAATAAAAATCCCACCTCCTGTGTTGATGTAGCAGGAGAGTAGGCGTTCATAATCATAGAAAATTTACAGAAAAGTTTATGGCAGCAGCTCAGTGTTCTTGATCCAATACAGATTAAACCTGGGAAGAATGGATCCTTCCAGTGAAAAAAAAAAAAGAAAAAAAAAAGAAAAGAACCCAAAAATGAGGCCATCAGGAAATTTGCACTAAAGTTATACTTTCATACACACTTTGGAGAGAGAAAAAAATATATAAGGCTTAATCAAAATGCAGAACTGAGTAAGATGGCACCTGCCTCAAGGAACTTACCATGGAAGTTTTAAACAAGAGACAACACATACATCTAGGCAGATAGAAATCAAAACTGCATATCATCCTGATGAGTATTGTCTACTCACAGTTACAATTTCCCCCAGGTAACAGGGCTACTTTAAAAAAAGAAGTGAATATATTGTGCCAAAAATCTTCCCATTCTCCTAGCAAATACCTGGCCAGCATTGCACACTTCATTGTTAATTTACTAAATATCATTGAGATTAATTATATTTTATAGATATGATTAATTATATTTTACAGATATGAGGTGCATTCAGGCTTGGTGCCACTTTATTGAACCCAGAGCTGGTACAGTTGTTTAAATCAGGGCAGAACGGATCACATAGTATTTCCCATGTGGAATTAAACCAGACACAATAAAAATATTGGAATTGCATGAAACACCATTTTAGGCCTCGGTCTTCTGATGATCATCCTGCATGTAACTACTGTCTTCCTTCTAAAAGAGAACCATATTTAAATGTGAAATTTGCAGGTAACTTCTACCCATGTATATCCTTTGGAACACTCAAGTGGACTTTTTAGCTTGGATCTATGAAGATTTATAGAAATCAGTTCTACAGAAGTGAGCAGAACAGAATGGAGCACCTCCCATTGGTTTTTCAACCATCTTCTTTAACAAAAAATTATAATTCTCCTTCAGTACTGTATCAAACATTTTTAAAACCACATTTGTTCCTTTCAGAGGCCAATCCAATTTCCAGCACAGTTCATCAGAATCATTCCATTGACCTAATGGAAGCGAGACAGATCCCAGATTAGCAATCCTGGAGCTGGTGGTATGTCAGCCTTTTATCATTGTGAGAGATTTTTTTAACATTTTGATTAAAAACCCTTTTCTTCTAGTCCAGAACATTTTCAAATATATCCTCTATATCCACACACACATGCTACAGCGAGGTGTAGTAACCATACATCTTCATATATCTTTATAGCCCTATTGGGTTTCATCCCCACCTGGTTGTACAAGATCAGGAGGGAAGACCAGAGGCAAGAGCTGCACTTTGACCCCTTGCTCATATTTTGATTCTTTTATGTATACCAAATGTCAGTCATGCTGTCATCTATTTAATCTCAGACACCTATGGAAGATTAAGAGAGGACAGTTCAATGAACAGAGTAGCAGAGGGAAGAACGGACGAGCTACAGCAGTTGGATACCATAAAAGCCAACTCAAAGTTCTCAAAAAAAATCCAGCTGCTGTCTCTCTGACAAAAAGGAGGAGCTTCCATTCAGTCTTGAAAGTCACCATCTTCTAAAAGATTTACACATATGAATTCAAGAAAGGAAAACAGTCCTTCTTAATTACATGACTGCTCTAGAGTGATCCCTTAATTCCCTCCTGCTTTTGAGTTTTAAAAATGTGCTCAGTTAACAGTCTGGATGTGCATGTGTTTATAAGTATACAGCAAGAATTTAGGACATATCTAACAAGTTGATTTCTTGCCAGCTTCTTTTTTTGGTCTGTCCAATAACCTCTTATTCTAAACCACCTTCTGAGCTCGCAGGTCATCCTTCCCCAGGAAAAAACCTGGGAATACAGGTGGGCTTTGTTTTCTGAAGATCAAAGTTTTGGTTTGTTCCTACTTCTGGTAACCAAAACCCCTCTCTCCATTGTGGTGTGCTCTTCACTACTAGGTGCAGTGTAACTCCCAACAACAAAAAATTCTCCATCCTCATGGGGTAAGGTTGAATTGCTTTGCCATTTTGGACTTCATGCACGTCATGGTGGAGGGAGGGAACTTCTTTAGACTAGATAGTAGGCCCATGCTAGTTGTTGGCCAAAAAAAAAAAAAAAAAAAAAAAAAAAAAAAGCTGTTGCGATGCTGGTGGTTGGCAAAATAACGTGTTGCCTTGCACAGTCCTCCCCAAGTTCATCCAAATGGAACAAATGGGAATTTGGGATGCATGGGGAACCAGTTGTCACCCTTAACACCAGACCTTTAATGCCATCCGAAAAAAAGGGGCAGGCAAACTTTCAAACAGAAGGCACCAGAATTAGCAGCAGGTTTTTATGGAGGATTAAAACTGTGGGATAGAGCTCGGGGTCCAACCAGGTTGCATGTTGAACAGGCTAGAAGAGGAGGGTTTCTGAGCTGCATAAAGCTCATTTTTCCGCTTGCCCAGACCTGGTCTATGTGTTGGGTAAATCCACTGGCAAATGTTAACCCTGCCCAAGGGACTGAAAGTGAAGCTGGGGGTTGATGTGGCATGTGGTTGCCATGGTACTGGACATAATCCTGCCAGAGTCAGATACCCTGATGATACGGGGAGTTTCGGCTTGCCCCAAGGTGCAGCAGGGTGACCCTCCCCAGGCGCATCTGGTTGCGTTTTAAACTTTTGATAGATTCCATAGCCAAAGAAATCAAAACAAATCAAGTACGAAGCCCCGTCTGGCCGGACTCCAAGTGCTGCATTCCTCGTCGGTATTAGCGTTAATGCACCAGATCAGTGCAAAAGTGAAGATATTTGGGATTGGAGCAGGGCGCTTTTTGGAAATTATTTCCTCTTCTCGTCGTCTGGGTCCTAAAACACGAGGATTAAGATAAAGAGCAGGCTCAGGCTAGGTCAGCGAGCGCGCTGAAGGCAGTGTCTGCAGGGGACGCTTAGGGGGAGGCTGCCCCAGCCCCGGGCGCCGCTGCCGGCGGAAAAAACCGGAGAAAAGCCGCCCCGCGCTTTGCTGAAGTGAATCCGCACAAGCCCAAACTTTCGTTGACTTGGGGGGGGGCTTCTTTTCCCCAGAAAGGGGGTTTTTGTGTTCGGTGGCGGGTTCCCACCAGGGGCCCGCGGCGCGGAGGGGCGGGGGGGTCCCCCGCCGCCTGCCAGGACGCCCCACGGGGCCCCAAGCGGTGCGGCTGCCCGGGGGGGGGGGGGGGGGGCGGTGCGCGCAGCGCTCCCTGCTCCCACCAGCACTTGGGTTTTCTCTTGGAGGGGGGGGAAGAAGGAGGAGAGAACAGCCACCCCCAAGCGCAGCTCCGCTCCCGTGTCAGGGCTTGAAAGCGCTCCAGCCTCCCTCCCCGCAGGCTGCTGAACTTCCCCCTCCGCGTGTGCGTGTGCGTGTGCGTGTGCGCGCCCGAGGGTGCGGAGCGGGGCAGCGTGTGCGCGGCCGCGGGCGGCTCCGCGGGACGGCGCGCCGGGCCCCCGAGCTGCTGCGGGCGCGGGGGGCGCCGGCGCTGGCGGCCGCTTTTGGCGAGGAGCGCGGGGGAGGCACAAAAGGGAAGGCCGGAGGGAAGGTCCCTCCCACGCCCCCCTCCCCCAAGTTTATGATGGGGGTCCGGACGGGCAGCCCGGCTCCGCAGCCGCCGCTCGCCTGCTGAAAACTTGCCGCTCCGCTTTTTGGGTAAAGTTGATGCTTATTGTAGCTTTTTATTGTGCTTTTTTTTTTCCTTCCCCCTCCTCCTCCTCCCTCGCTTTCTCTCTCCCTTCCCCCCGCTGCTGTCGGAGGTGCCGGGGGGGGGTCGTGGGGGGCGGCGGGGTCAGGGCCGGCCCCCCGCAGGTGAGCGGGACGGGGCGGTGGCTGCGGGGGCACCGTGGGGCTGTGCGTGGTCTGCAGCGGTGTCCGTGTGTCCGTCCGTCCGTCCGTCCGTGCGCCCCCCGCCCCCCCCCCCCCCCCGGGGACGCGGCGCTGCCGGCGGGGCCGTCGCGGGGCGGCGGGCGCAGGCGGTGACACCCCGCGCCGGGACCCGCCGCGGAGGACGGCGCGGCTGCCCGGGCCGCCCCTGAGTCTGCGGCTTTCTCTCTTTCTCTGCTTTTCTTTTTAATTTTTTTGAGTTGCCCCCTCCCCGCTTCTCGCCCCCCCGGGGAAGGGGCAATCTTTCGACGAGTATATTTGCTGAGGAATTTAAAAAATTCGCTGCTGCAACTTGATCCGCGCGCTGAGGAGCGGCTCGGGGGGAGCCGGACTCCAGCCCTGTTAAGGACTTAGGGAGCTGCGAGTCTTCCCCCGGACTCGGTGGCTCTTTTAAACAGCGCGGGCGGCGGCGGCGCGGGGCGGAGGGGCTCCCCTGGGTGCCTCTTCTCCCGCCGGTGGTGGCCGTCGCTTGCCGGGAGCCGGCTCCTCCGCCGCGGGCGCTGCGGCCGCTCCGTCCCGCGGGAGCTGCCGCGCAGGGCCGCGGCGCCCGTGGGAGCGGGCCGGGGTCGGGGCCGGGGCCGGGGCCGGGTCTGGATCCGGCCCTGCCCCCCCGGCCGAGCCCCCCGGGCCGGCGGCGACCCGCAGCCTGGGCTGCGGAGCTGCGGGCGAAGTTCGCGCCTTCGCGACGTCTCCCGATGTCCCCAGATTTCCCACCCGTGCGGACCCTGGAAACCTCCGCGCCCGCCTTTCCGCTTATAGAAAACAGCGCTTTATTGGCATGTAGTGTTTATATTTTTGCAGCCGCAGATAAAGAGAGTAGTTGTAAAACTTTGTCCTCCCCCTTTGCCATTCCCCCCCCCCCTTTTTTTTTTTTGCAACAGAGGCTCTTGGGATGTACAAGAATTTGAAAGTAAACGTTTGACTAGCGTGCTGCATAAAATAGCATTTAAACAAATATTGTATTGGCATGCACTGTGGAGTTAGTGCCAAAAAAGTAAAGTAAATAAACCATGAATTTCAAAATATACAGAAGGGGAATAGACTGATTTGTTACCAGACTTGCTGATTTGATCTGTTTGTTCTAGCTACTTTACTTAAAAAATTAAGTTCTGAACCTAATTTGCTTAGCTTCACCAGAAGAAAAACAAAGTTCTGTATATGCTATACATTCCCTTGGAAGAGAGGGTAGGATCCTGCTAAATAATTGTTTATGCTCCCAGGATGCTTGAAATGCATGGTAATTGTTGCATATAGCGACTACAGTTGGTGAATTAGTTTAGTTCAACTTTTCTGATGGGTGGATACGGTAATTTGTATTTTGGCTGGAACTTCAGGAAATGTTGACACCTGTCAAACTTTGAATTGCAATAAAAATGTCATATTGAACATAATTGCAAAACTGGCAAGTTTTAAAAAGTGAATGAAATTCATTCTGGCTTTTCCCCTGTAAGCAACTCTTGGAAATTTGGCATGTGATTGAAAATATGACCTGTCTGTAATACTAAGAAGTGCCTGATCCACTGAAGATGAACTGTTAATCTATGGATATGTGTAAATCCAAGCCTCTAGTGTGTGTTTGTGAAAGAGCTAATCTTTAAAGCAAGGTGAGGTAAGATTCACTTGATCTTGAATGTTGTTATTGCTTAAAGTATGTGACTTTGAAGTGCCCAGAAATGTAACTGCTGTTCTTCAAAGAAAAACAGATCTTGAGGACTGTTTCCAACTTCCTTTCAATGTCTCTCTCTCTCTCTCTCTCTCTTTTTTTTTCCTTCCAGTGTGTCAAAGGGGATGTATACAGATGGACAAATACTGTTTGTGTTAGGTCATTCATTTAGAGAAAAATTAGAGCCTTAGAAGAATTTGAGCTAGATGCATATGCCAGTATAAATCTGGAGCAGTTTCATTGAAGCTGCGCCAGTTTATACTTGCATTAAAGAAAACAGAGCTTGACCTCAGATATCCAGTACACAACAGCCTGCGTTCCCTAATGCTGCACTGAGTACTAAAGTCACACTTGGATAAGGCAGCTTTTTTTGCAACATCGCGTTATATAATGACCAGGTGTCAGCGCCGTTTTGAAATACAACTGAGACTTTTCTGGCAATTAACCATTTTTGACTATGGTTTCTGTGATTCTGATGACCCTAAAGGCTTGCGCCAGCAGCTTCCCTTTCAGCGAGACCTTGTCGCAGCTGCGTGCGAGTGCTGCAGCATTGTCTAGCTTCAAAGTATTTTTCTTGATACTTCTCTTTTAGGGATTTTGACTTTTTTTTTTAAAATTAGTTTCCCAGTTTCCAGGCCGCTTCCCTTCTGTTTAAGGATATGGTGGAGCATCCTACCGCGTAACACGCAGATTAGCTGTGTTCGGTGCTGGGAAGTTCAGAGGACGCTCGGTTAACTGCTGCCCCTGTTGCTGGTGGCCTACTGTAAGCCAGTTGTTTGCCCTGCAGTCTGAAAGATACACAAATACTTCATGCTTTTGTGCCCGAGAAGTGCTCTGTTCACACTGAAGTTTCCAGCGCAGATTAGCGGACACAGTGGATTCAGTAAGCGGTCACCAGAATCTGTATGTATTTGTGCAGCAAACACCTAGCTATTGCCTCATCACAAAGCCTCCACTCAATAATCTGGCCAGGGATTTCAAGGCAGTGATTTTTTTCTCAAAGAAGCTACTTAGGGACATTAGATGTGACGGTGGCATCAAACTAATTAGTTGCCACTCCATTTCTGTGAAGCTTCCAGGGCTTTATAGAAATGTGATATTTGCACTTCTCACTTGCTGCTGAGACATTTGGTTTAAGCTGCCCTCTCCATTGTCCCTTTTTCACTGATGGGAAAGGTTGCGATGCATTGCTTGGGAGCTGCGCAGCCTCGTCACATACCTGGGTAAATATTGCGAACAGTCGTGCATTTGGACAACTTGCCACAAAGCATTAAGTGGTATTTAGTGTTTACTGCTGTTTGCTTCAGCTCTGTTCCCAGGGCCCTTTTAAAGAACACCAAAACAACAAGAGGTATTTGGGAATTAATTAAAGCAGCGCCAAATAAAACAACAGTAACGAACTAATCCTTGTATGAATGACTGGAAGAAGGCATTGTGGTAGCAGGCAAATAATACATGCGTGCGTCTGTGTATGTGTATGTGCACACACAAATACATGTGTGCATGCATATAATATATGAAATACTTGTCTGTGTAAGCAGCATATCAGATATATATATATATATATCTTTTGGAAATTGAGTGATATTTGGTGTATGTATAATGGGAATTGAACCTGGTATGCTGACTTTGATGGTTGAAGAGGCAAAATTTCAAGTTTGCCTGTTGAGACACTTGTGAAAAAGTGACTGGAAGGGAAATACTGGGTAATCAGGTCCGATTTTCTGCAGGCCAGTTCCGGTTGGAAGCAAATACATAATGGATGTATAGTCCAGGAGAGGCCGCAGAACTACTACTTCGTTCACACTCACAAACGGCAAAACAATGCCCCATAGCCTGTAACTTCCTCTGCAAACCCCCAACCCACAAAAGCTGAGAAGTGCTGCAAGAAGAGAACCGGGAAATTATTGCTGTCCTGGAATTCAGAAGTTCAGAGCAGTAAAAGTTGCTTGGGATCTGCAAATCTTCACTCCCACTGCGAGAGGCCTCAGTGCCTGGGAGCGGACACCCAAATTAGAAAGTACAGCTGGAAACAGGTTCCTGGGTGTCTGCTCCAACCCCCATTGTAATCGGTGGCAGCATTTATTGTAGTGCCATGGGGCTTGGCTGCCCAAACCCATTAGTCACTGGTGGATCCTTTCTTCATAGTTTCACAATTATTTGAGGCTGGCTGTCACCTTTCCGTAATTAGAAATATTCTGAGAGAAAACAATATAAATTAGAACTGTAGGTATCAGGATCTTTGTACTGGATGTATTTCTTTCTACTTTCTAAGTGTTCTTTTTCATATGAAAAGAGTTTAGCAGCTTTATCCTTATTCAAGGCTTTTCTTTTTATATCTGCTGGGGAGAAAACCATTAATTTTGTGGAATGGTGAGAGTAAGCCTTAAGCTGTCTTTGACATTTTAGTTTAACTTGAATAGGTTAATTTTTTTTTTTTTTTGTAAGAAAACAAGTTGGTGGGAAGTGTGTTTTAACTGAGAGCGCCCCATTTCGACCATTAGCATAAGAAAAAAAGTTTTAGTGCATTTACTATTGTATTGAATGAAGAGTTCCAACAGTCAGGGAAAAGAAAGTAAAAGGCTGTAAAGAAATGATGGTCTATTCAGATTATTCAGCAGCCCAAAGCTCTGGTCATCTGCCTCTGAAATCTGTGATCGGGATATCACTTTTATCTTCCTGTGCCTTTCTCTCGCCTTTTTCACATGTTCACTTTTGTCAAGGTTTATTGATCACGTTTTCTTCTCTGCAAATCTGTGGAAAATTTAATGAACCAAAAACAACAGAGAAATAAAAGGAACTTTTTATTCATTAGCACTAGATTGAAATTTTTTTTCTATAGTCGCTACCCTCTTGCCTCCCGTGTGCGTCATTGTGTCACTCCTGCAGCACTTACAGTACATACAGTCGAGGTGGCTGCATTATTAGTTCTGTTCCCGGGAAAAGTTCGTTTAATGCGTGTGATCTCGCAGCAAATCCAGCTCCGCTGCTTGTCTCTTTTTCTGTGCCTTCCTGACGCTCAGATTCTTGACTGTGTTGCTGCTGCAGCTAAATACCTTAACGTGTGTATTCTGCAGAGCCTTTACCTCTGCAAGAATGAAATGCATTTGCTGCCTAGCAATTAAAGCGAAATTTAAGTGATTGCAGATTAGTAGCGGTTATTTGCAGTCCTGATTGTTTTGGTGCTATGATCCTTGTTCATTACACATCTGCTTTACCATGGTGCTGCCCCAGAGCGCTTTGTGATGCTAATGCTTTTGTTAACTTACAAATAGTTTCAGTATCTAGATCATCTCAGGTGACATACTTAAGTCTCTTCTTTTTTTCCCAGATGGACTTAAAAAGCTGTAATTAAATGTGGCTTCCAGTATGATTAAGCTTTGCTAACATTTTCCATGGAATGATTTACTTGAACTCTGGCACTTTCTGCTCCTGTCACTGCAGGATTTTTAAATAAAGGCCTTTTTAACATGAATTTCATTTCATTTCGTGTAGCTTGTAAATGTAGGGAAATGAGTTAGAATGGTGTGTATATCTGCTTGAGAAGTTACTTGGGTGTTTCTTGACTCCCAAGAACTTCACTGTTACTAATGGAAACTAAATGCTGTGGTTGAAATCCCAGGGGATGGAAAGCTACAGTGTTTTGTAGAATAGTCCCAGATATTTCAGTACTGAGTAGTACCATCAACTGTGATACTTTAAGGGTTGAGCTAAAAGCCACGGAAGGGCATCCATACTTGCGTAGCGCGTAATTTCAGATGCAGCGAGGGCACATCTGTGAGTGCATCTGTTTTTTCTGTGCGCTGGAGTGACTCCCCGTGCTGCGGGAATACACACCTGCAGTCTTAAACCGCCCCTAAATCTCGTGAGAGGACTTTGTGCCTGGCAGGATGAATCCTACTTGGAAAACCTGGGCTTCCGTTCGTGAGAAAATTAAAGAGAGACACTTCTATCTGCTGTGAAACGGGGGGTTTTACTGTAGATAATTTGTTTGGATGAAACTAATGAAATCTCTGCGGAGCAGCATGTCTTCCCTGCGGCGATGTGGTGACGGGCGCTTGCGGTCCCGCTCCCTCGCCCGCGTCACCGGCTGCGGGGCCATACGTCACCCCGAATGTGTGCGCCGCAGCGGGGACCACCTGGTCCTCCTCGGAAAGCTGCACGGGATGGTCGCTTGTGGGCTGCACCGTTTAATGTGTGTAACAGTGGTGGAAAAACTTGTAGCGTTAGAAGTGCAATTCAGATGAGGAGGGGATGCTGTAACGGCCTAGCTCTGTACTTTTTGTTCCTTAGTGGGAGCTTTAAATAGCCAGTCACTGAAAGTTAAATCCTTTTTCTTTAAATGCCCAGTACATTCGGTGAGGATATCCTCTTGGAGCAAGTGGATCACCTGGAAGTTGTCTAACACTGTTTGAAGCAGTCCAATTCAGTTACTAAAATTCATCGAAAGGCCTTAAAAACATCCCATCACTTTTTTTCAGCCTGAAAAGCGGTATCCCTAGCTAAAATCAGTACGTTGCTCCCCTTCAGACTGACCTACGCAGTCCCGTTAGGGCCCTTTCATTGCGCCTTCTTAAAAGAAAGGTCTGTTGATTGCTGTGGTGTTAAAAGAGCATCGGTTGCGAGCACCAAGATCGCCCTTTTCAGAGCGATCCTCAGCAATGCCTCTTTGTGTACTGGACAATGCTATAAGTCAGGCAGGACGTTCTGAGCCACCTCTATAAGGAACTGTAAGGGCTACTGAAGTACACTTGTGTTGAGTTGAATTGATTGAAATTTAATGGCTGTTAGTAGCTATGAATGGTAATGATTTTCTAGAGTATCTTCACCATGCTTGACATTAATAACTGGCGAGTGTGTATGTGTGACGCTAGTGTGTTATTCATTTTTTAAAGATGCTTTCTCCCAGCCCTCTTTCCTATAATTTAGTTGTTTTGATGCTTCAAAAAAAATCTTGGACTCCGAAGAGCACGTACATCTTGTCAACATAATTTTGTGCTTGTGATTTTTATTTTTTCCAATTCCAACATAAATCAGACTACAATATAGTGAGAATGATGAATTTGTTTTATATGCCATCATGAATTAATGTTATGCAAATGGAAGCTTTACAGGTGCCATGATTTACTTAATAATTTCAAGTTCTAATATTTAAGCTCATTCATTATGTTCGAGTGAAAAAAACCACAGCATGTTCATATTTTTAAACGTGAAATGTGAGATTTGTGTGCATTTGCTGTGTGTAGTTGCTGTGTAAGCACATCTTGATGGCTAAGAAAGAATCAATCAGTGTGTGCATTCGGCATCTTATTCCTATAGATGCTACAGAGACATTTCAAAGAGAATACTCAAATATTTGCGTGTAAGGGAGAGGAAGATGTTGGTAAAACATCTTTCAAGGATACAAGGAAGCAGAAAACTGCCAGAATAAAGTTTTTTTGGCCTTTAAAATATTGAGCAGGGTGGCATGGATTCGCTATGCGAAGTAGGCTGTATTTCATTGTGAAACCCTCGCTGTGAGCCCTTCCCGGGGCCTGCAGTCGCCGGCGTAGATTCAGCACCAGCCAAGGAGGTGGTGAGAGCTATAGGCGTTCTGGGTCGAAGGTGAATGTGGATGTGATCGGAGGGTTTTCAGGCTTTGATATCATTTTTAGTGTGCTCCCAAAGGCTAAGGACAAGGTGGGGAAAATTTGACACATAAATACATCTTGAATCTTGGAAGATAAGAATAGATTTTGACTTTATTTCTCAAAAAATTGAGGTCACTGTGGTCTGATGACAGGCTGAAAGCCCATCATTCAATTTTTTTTCTTTTCTTTACTTTTTTTTCCAAATGAACAGACAGGAGCTTATTTTTGATACATTGTACACGTGGAGTTAGTGACAGTATATTTAGGTTTTGAAGTTTGTGGCCCCGGGGTCAAGGTTTAGCCTCAACGGCTGGTCTTCCCTGCCCAGGTAGTACGAATTGTCCTGATTATGCCAAAAAAGAAACAAACCCCAAACTCTCTGCTGACTTGGGCAATGTAGATGAATTAAAAGTGAGGCTTTACAAAAGTGCATTTGCTCTACACAACGGGGCTGTGCGTTTCCATGATTGCACCAGCCATTAGTCATGCGAGTAGGCTCAGAGCAAGAATTGGTCCTTGATCAACCCATTCCCATGGGACTGTTGGCCAGTGAGCAGAACAGTGCTTGGCATTTACTATTTTTGAGACCTTCTTATTCTCCTGTGTGTGTTTCTGAAGAACTTACAGGAGAAATTCATCCTGACGTGCCTTTCAAGAAGGATTTAGTAGGGTGCTAAAGGGCCATTCAGGAAGTAGTGCACAGTGTACGTACCGTGATCAAGTTAATTATGTTGCTTTGGCAACCACAGCTTTGGTATTTCCTGACTAGGGCTTCTTGATGGAATCATATTCCAATATCTGACGTCATCAACATTAAAACCTTTTGGAAAATCAGGTCCGTTTTGTCAGAAAGTGGTGGGAAGAATAGGAGATGGGAGATTTTTCTGACAGTGTTAAAAGTTCAGGTTTTTAATAAATAAAGGGTTTGTATTGATACAAACTTCTATTTAGAATTTTAAAATATGATTCCATGAAATTATAAGGGAAATGTAGCAATAATACAGTCAATTTTCCAGTAGGCTCAACATGGTTGTTTTAAAAGCTTTCTTGCAGAGAATTTCAGCATTTTTGGATTTTGTTCCAATCACAATAAGTCAGATTTCCAAATCTTAATTTTCTTTGTTTCTGCAGTAACTCTATTCCTAACTTTATTCTTCCCTTCTCAGAACTTCAAGACTTTATAAAACTGAGTGTGATGAATGTGCTACTGAATCATGGCCATTGCTATTGGGCTTTGTTTTATTTTGTGGGTGAGTTGTTGAGGTCTTTTCCCCAATTATTTTTAAAGAAAAGGGAATGAAGGAGGAAAACATTGTACATATTCTGGTTTCATTGTCTCAGCAAAGCCTGCACCTAAAGACCTTTTTGCAACATTCTTGATCTCTGTTTTTCTAGTCAAAAAAATGTCCCCACTTCTGCGTTTTACTCCTGGACCTCTGGCAGAGCTTGCTAAGGTTTCAACTATATGCTGGATGTATTCTGAGAAACTCAGCGGTGCTCTGATGGCTGGTGTTGAGTTCATCACGCTGGGACAGAGCACGGCGGGGAGGTGGACGGCTAAAGGCAGGTCTGGATCCGCATCAAGGGGACGCCGATGAAAAGGGGCAGCGCTGGAGGTTGTGCCATTCTCCCGGGAGCATGCAAGCTTAGCGAGCCTCCTCTTCACTTTCCAGAGGGCATTTCTGGTAGTGCACAGATGGTGGGGTGATCTTTGCCAAGCATTCATTTCCTTTAATCTCTCCTCAGGGTAGAGATACCTGAAGACACCCAAGCCTTTGAAGGCGGGAGATAAGCAGGGCTTTCTTGGTGGGGAAACCCGCTGACAGCAAGCTGATGTAGCTGTCTGCCTCCAGCTCTAGGCTGGCTCTTTTAAGGTCATCTCAAGTATTTCCATGCTGCCCGATGGCTTGCTGGGGAGGCGCTGCCTTACATCAGGCTACAAATTTTTAGTGCCTTGGGTGCAGTCAGGTGATGACCTGCTCCAGCTGTCATACTGAGGGAAGGGCACAAAATAACCTGGGGCCTGTAGACCCGTCATTTTGGTGTCTTCCTCCTTTGCTCTTGAAGGTGCATCGTTTCAGTCCAAGGGAGCCTGCTGGCTTCACTCCAGTCACTGCATATGTAATAACAGGCAGGTCTGCAGGGTTTGCTGGGAGCTGATTTTTCTGGTGGATCATAGGGCTCACCGGTGCGGGCAAAAGCGTCTATTCCTCAGGACACACTCTTCCCAAGGGGGTTTTCCCTCTGTTCCTTGCCCGCTCTCTTCCCCTGCTTGGCGTGGTGTGGCTGAGGGGCTGCCACCCTCCACCCTGGAGGTGACAGGAATTTAGGCCCCCTATAACAAAGGCAGAGCTGTTATTTTTTTCTTTTTCCCCCTCCTTTTGCTATACGTTGTTAGGATGAGGTCTGTGTTTCATGCGAGCCAGACGGCCTGCCTTCTGGGTGCACTAAATCATGCATCCCTACGAACCTCCCGTGTAGGCTGGACCGCGGAGCCATCAGTGCAGTAGTTCAAGCAAAGTGCAGTGCTGCAGGTGCTCTTTTGCTGGCTGATTGCTTCAAATGTCACACCTTTCCTCAACTTAACGTCTATACTATTTCAACATCGCATGTGAGCTAATGGAATTTCGGCATCACGTGTTTCTCCCTTTCTCGATGTTACAGATTTCTGGACACCCTTGAGATTGAGTTTTTAAGGTCATCAGTGGCATTTTTAGGTCACAGAACTGCGGTGCCCTGTCTTCTAGCCAGCTAATCAAATGACTAATTAGTTCTTATATCACTGCAGTTATCTTATCTTTTTCCCTAGCTTTGGTTCAGCTCTGCAGGATGAAGCCTGCTAGGAGAAAGCATTTGAGAATTATTTGTTTGCAAACTTAGAGGCAGATGTGGTCAAGAGACTCTGTATGAGCAATCGTTTGTGTCCGTATTAATTTGTGCGTCTCATTTCATCTGACTATATTAAGGCATCAGTCACACTGCAGTGTTTAAAAACAGCCTTGCTATAAGGCTTTGTACAGTTATGACAGAAAAGATAACGAAAACACAACAGTTTTAATTTCATTGTATTTTGAGTTATTTCTACTGGGTTTCCTTTAACAAAGGCAGCTGTGTTCATGTAGGTTTATTCTTTAGTTTACATGTATTTTTGCAAATGGCACTTTATCATGCTACCCTCTAAAATGCTCCTAAATAAAAACTTGGGTAGTGCAAACCTTTGTGTGTATCACGGCTCTGTTAATCCACTTTATTTCCCACTTTTCTCAGGTGTTGATGGCATCTGGTTGCGACAGATGCTTTATGATAAAGCTTTCAGATCAACATGCCTTTGGAGACATCAGTGCTCTGTGTTGGTACTTGCAGACTGCTGTATCCAAATACTCTTCTTTAATTGTCTTATTAAGTAGAGAATTAAGCTCTGAGCTTTGGCTGTTTTGGTGCCAGTGATTCTTACTGCAGACTTTGGCAGGGTCCCGGGTTGCGTTTTAAAGAGACAGGATCACTTCAGTTACGTGAGAACTGAGCTGGAGTGTAAAATCCACTGAGAACAATGGCTGACTTAGAGCACGGTACGTAAAATCTGATTTTATGTTCTTCCCTTCAGACTATTAGGTGGGGGGTTTAGTTCAAATGCCTGCAATGATTTAAGAAATAAAAAGCAGAAATCCTCCCTGCTGCCAGACCACAGGCTCCTCAGCGCCAGACTTGCAGACGAATGTCACATGTTGCTGTATGTTTTGAAAGCATACCATGTGTTATTCTTTAGCTGTCTCCGTGCTCCCCCCCAGCTATATAATCTTCTCCCTAGTCAATCGAACAGAATAACTTTTAATGAAATAAACTTTCCTCTTCCTCCACTTCCGTGCAGACTTGGGATAACAGCAGAGCGTATGTTCCTCCGTCCCTGTCGCTCCGTGGGAAGGGCTCTTCCCGTGAACTCGCAGAAGTGATTTTAGCTTGACTTAATGCAACTCTGCCTCTTGTGCTTTAAATCAGGAACTTGTGACACTGATATTGCAGCTTATGTTGTGTGTTAGGATCAAGAGCTCACAAATGACTAAACATATGGTTAAAGCTTTTTTGCATGGAATATAATATGTTTTAGTTTATAACTCGGCTGTGGGTCTAGATAAAGAACGTTTGCCATTAGAATCACTTTGTTTCCAGAAAGAATTTTCTTACTCCTTCTTTTCTACTGTCTTGGATTAATGTTTCCTCCAGCTAATGACAGGACCAGACATGCAAACTAGATTAGAGCATAGTGTGAATAGTGCGAGCTGAAAATGCTGGCATCTCACTTTATTGTCTACAAGGTTAAGCGGTTTACTGCGAGGTTGCAAGAAGTAAACTGAAAGCAAACACAGAAATTAATCCAGAACTCGTAGGTCCCTGCTGTCACGAGAGCGGCTCCGAGGGGATTTGCCTCTAACATGTTCATTGAAACAACTCCGTACCCGTCTCCTGCAACCTGCAGCGCCGCAGAGCTGTCCTGCCACAAGCCGGGCTGCGTACGGGCGGGAGGTCGGCGCCCGGCGGCCCGCCTGACACCTGCGTTGCGCTGGCAGCACGACTGCGCCGCAGCCGCCCGTGAGCCGGCGGCGTGAGGGTTCCTGCGGTGCAAGGTCAGGTGGCAGCTGCAGGCCAGCACCGTGGCTGCGACGGGGGGTGAAAGCTGGCTTGCAGGAGAGCAGCCTCCCCGGGCTGCCTTGTGCAGGAGGTCTGCTCCCGATTTCTGCAGAGGCAGGAGGCAGGCAGCGCTTTTGCTCCACGTCTCTATCCAGTTTGGTGCACCAAAAACGCAGCTTGGGAAAGCCTGCTGCTTGGGTTTCTTTAGAAAAGAGCATTTGAGTTGGTCTGGCTATGGGACTTGAGATGACATCTCTGACTGGCAAGAAAACCCAACTGTTGGGGAGTTGGTTGAAAGAAAGGATAGCTAGTGAGGTCTACGGAGCGCAGGACAGCTGGTACAAGGGATAATACACACATACATTAGTTGCAGACTGTTGCTGAAAATCCATCATATTTCATTTGTATTCCTTCTATCTCCTTTTTTTTTCTTCCCCTTCTACACTGCCCATGAGTGGGTGTTACACAAGCTCCTGCATTCAGTGGTTTTCTACACCTTAACGTTGTAGGCGAGAGCTTAGATCCTAAGTGTGCCAAATGATGTCCCAGTTTGCAAGCATACAGGTTATACTGGGGACTAGATGGGTCCCCATATTTATTCAACTCAGAACCTTAGGTTTGAATCCACACTGCAAGACTGGGTCCCAGCGTGTGTCTTGGGTGTCAGGCTTGGAATTTGTTTTCTTGTAGAAATGAATGATTTATTAGCTTCCAATGAAAACTGGACAAGATTAGAAAGTACATGTTTCATATCTAGGTGTAATTATGGATGCGGTGTTTGAATGATGAGGTGTATAGTGTTAAGGGAAAAAGCTGACACGGTCCCAGGTGAATGCAGGGTTTCCACCAGGCCGTGTCTCTGACAGACTGGTCCGATGTGTCCTGCTGGGACTGGGACCTCCTTCCTCACTAGTTCCTTGTGCTTACTGGGGGCCTGCCATGCACAAACTGAGCACAGCGACCAGTTGTGTTGCGGTGGCAGAAATATTCTGCTAGTGCTGGGACAGGGCATGGCCCAGCGCTTGGTCTGTCAGCCCGAGGAACAGCAAGTGCTGTTTCCTGCCTGGCTGGGGTATTTAGTGTGCATCTGTGGGGAGGGAGAGGAAAATCCTCATCATCCACCAGGGATGTTGCAGGAAAGACTGCTGCAGCACAGGGGAGAGACTGAGCTACAGTGGGGTGGGAGGACCATATGGTGTGGAGGTAAAGAGGCAACATAAACCTGTAAGAAACTAGGCTTAATTAGTGCCTCTTGTTAATTTTTAAGTGTTTTCTTTTCTTTATTTTTTATGCTCAGGACTGAGTTGTGTTGATTACAGCAAGGCTCAGGTACTACTTGATCTTAAGCTAGTGCTGTTCACTGAGACAAGGTAGGGAGGAATTAAGGCCATATCTGGAGCTAGGCCTGTTTTTGTCCTTGGTGAATAAAGGCTGTCTCTAAGGAAGTGCTTTGGTCTCTAGGTGCATGGAGTTTGCTGCTGCTGCCATCTGAGTGCAGCCTTCCTTCCTCGGGAAAGCTTGCGTGGGAAGTTGTAGAGGACAATTTGCAGGGCATCTGGAGTTCTCAGAGATGAGGTTTTAAGATGAGTTGCTGGAGCAAAAAACCTCTGCTGCTCGTATGGACTGATCACCTACATCTGGCAGCTGAGTGGGATGAAGAGTTAGTGCAGCTGCTGTTAATTCTAACCCAGCTTTAACAAAGCTTAAAAAGGTTGAGCTGTTGAGCTTTGAGCTCTCTGGAATCCTTAACAGTACTGGCTGTGTCTCATCTTCTGGAGAAATCCCAGAGGTACAGTTTCCCAAACAATTCTGTATCCTGAAGAGACTGTAATGTGAAATGCTGCAGGCTACCTTCTCCTCATTGCCCCTCTCGGTTTGGATGCTGTGTAGTGCCATTTGGAGCATGTTTGTAAGGCCAAAGGCATGAAGCTCTGAATTAGCATCTACTGTGACTTTCTAGAGTCAGGGGAGTGGGTCGTCTGGTCTCTTCACATAATAGGCAAGAGAGTAGCTTAACTAAAAGTCCCTTGCAAATACTGGAAAATGTTGTAACTCTGGCTGCCTAGTCAAGGGATCACAGCAACTCTTTATAAAATGGATTCCTCACCAAAACCTCTTGAGTGACTGCTCTGAGAGATCAAGTGTGGTCAAGAAGGGCTTGCCTCCAGCCTCGTATGTGTTACTGTTCCCCTTGCATGTGGACCCTTGCAATTTGTTTGTACTGATGTGCTAGATATGGAGCTATGTTTTAGTACTATCCAGAGATTTCACTAGTGCAAAGTGCCTACTCACCTGTGGCATTATATAGACAACAAGTGATACACATGTTTTGCAGTGTGCCTTGTTTGTAAGTATGCAGGTGCTATTCAAGATAACTGTTAAAAACTAGAAATCTCTATAAGGTTTGGGACTTGCATTGCTGTGAGAGTGTTTCCTTTGTGATATTGTAGTTGCACATGAGAAGGTGCCTGAACTAGGACTCCTTAATTTAGGAAAGAGGTGGTGGTTGTAATGGATTATTTCCTATGAGGATTCCTGGAAAGCGTACCCCTCCCCTGGTCTGTGAGAGCCTTTTCTGTGGTTTGCAAAGCTTATTTTGTCTTTTAGGGGACTTGCAGGACATGCACGTGTTGCAGCTCTGGTTGTTAGTGATGTCTGCATGGGTTATCTTGGAAGGGAGAACAGTTGTATTACTACATGGGAAGTTCCACAGATCATCTTCTGTCTTGTTTCTTAAGGCAGATCTTTACCTTATATTCATTGATTTTCAGTGGACCAGTAAAGGGCCTTATGGAGGGGAAGGTTGGAATGCGAATTAACAGCTTTCTGCTCTGTTAGGCCTGCTGGCTAGTCCATAAGCACATGCTTAGCTTAAAGCCAGCCACAGCATGTTTTACCTCTTGCCTTACTTGTAGTTAAGGGAAATGAGGGAGAGCCGAAGAGGACAGGCTCCCAGATAACATGCTGGGAGCTGGGGTAATTATTGTTGGGTAATGAAAGGATGTAACACACCAAATCTGTAGGAAACCAGTCTTCATTAGTTCTGCAGCTTGTTGGACAACTCGCATTCTTTTATTAATTTTTTATATGGCAAAGTGACTGGAGTAAAAAATAGTCTAAGTGCCAAGGGGGATAAACAGTGAATTAAAAGGATTAAGAGTCTGAACATTTTATTGCTTTTAGAAAGATGTTATTAGATTTACTTGCTTAGGTTAAATTTACATGCTTGAATTACTACTTAACTTAGCAATGAGTTTTGTGGGGGAAAAACATCTGTTTAGGTGTTTTAGAAGGACATCATCCAGAATACGTCATCATTTCTAGGTCATTATGGCAGAGGAGAGGATATTTCCTGCCATCAGCCAGACAGATGCTGACCAAGCATACAATTCTTCTGGAAGTTAATGTGATCTCCACATTGTGTAAGAATCGATGGAACTCCAGCAGGTGTGATAACATTGCAAATTGATCTCTTGTTGTGTTAGCTGTATTGCCAACTGCAGTGTTCTGGATGATTTGAGTTGTCTTAGGCTTTTGAGACTTTTCAAAAAAACAAGTTATTTTAAACATATAAAAGGTGTTTGCATTCTGAAGAAGGCTCATGGCTAACATGACTGACAGCTCCTGTGGCGATTCTGTTTGAGGTCACCAGCAATAAACTCTCCTGCTGGCCAGTGATGTAGTCAAGTCCAGTAATGACTGACAAGCTCCTGTCCTTTAAGGATTGAGAATTGCTGGAGGTATATATGTAAGCTTCCTTTGAATCCGCAGTGCTTGCATGTGGCTCTTTTTACCCCACAGCTCCTCACACAGCACACTTGCATGTTGGACAGAGTCCAAATTTCCTCCCTCCTGGGGATTCCTTTGCTGTTAATTTAAGTGATGGCAAATGCAAGCTTCTTGCCAGAGCTTGCTTTGTTTCTTGCATGCTTTTTTTAGCTGTTCCCTGAGGGGTCAGCTTTTGTCCTTCCCCATCATACTTTCTGCTTTAGGGGGAGAGACTATGAGCTGCAGCTGATGGGTCCCACTTGGTTTTGAATAACTCTGTCTCTGAAGTTGCTTTGGTACCTAAGTGTCTGCTGCATTTTCAGACGTTTGCTTTATTTTTGCCCATTCAAAACTGGGCCTATGATAATGTCCGTGGATACATAATCTTTGTTTTAATAGCAGACTAAATCATTAAGGCCTATACTAAATAAGTGTATCTATTTGTGTACAGCACTGTAACTTGCTGTTGCAATTGATTTCAGATGCTGAAATGAAGTTAAGGTTAGAAAAAATTACTATTTTTAATAGATATGCAAAATAGCTTTTCTCTCAAAGCTGCGTGGCGAAGAGATAGTGTTAATGTGAGACAGAGTGAACGCGTCAAAGAAGTGAGTGGCCATCTGCCATAAGCCAGAACTGAAGAGTGCATTGGATTTATGGGGTATCTCCTCACGCCAGAGATGTACAAATAGATCAGTCCAGGATTTCGTAGCCTGGAAAGGTGGTGAAGTTTGGCCACAAACTAGTTTCAGGTAGACCAGTGCTAGCCAGGACTGTTGTTTGGCAGGGAAAGCTGGAAGGTCACTGTTCTTCTTTTTAAATTATCTGCAACTTCCCTCTCCCCTCTTGTTGCTGGATGGAGCTTCAGCATCTGTCGCTGCTGCCTGCCAGGCCTTGCCCTGGCGCTGGGACCTGGTCACCAAGGTTATTCTCCAGGGCCTTTGACGTGCTGTGAGGAGTGCAGTCATGCTGCCAAGAGCTGGTTAAGTTGTGGTTTTACCCCCTGCGAGCTATTTTCAGCAGTCCTGTTGTTATTTGTCCAGACGATTTCATTAGAGGAAATGTGTAGTGGGGCGGGGAAGAACAGTGGTGGCTTTATGGAGGTGCAGGTGTTGGAGGAATGTCATCTGTTTATACTCCATTTTACAGTGGGCTTGGTGGGGGGGTGCTGTGCTTTCTGTGGCCATCAGGGGTGTTTTTAAGAGCAGAGTATTTGGCTTAGCACACAGGTATGTAACCCCAGTCACTGCTCTCTCTCCCTTTCCTCGTGAGTTGAAAGTCTTTGGTGGAAAAGGTGGTACTTAGAAATGCCCTGCGATGGCACCTGGTAGGCAGCTGGAAAAGATGGCGAAGGCACTTTCTGGAGAGTGGCCTTCCTGGGTGAGGGATAAATGGTCGCGCCTGAGGCTGGGAGCAGCATGGCAAGCAGGCTTGGGGTTTGGTTAAGTTACCAGAGGGTTTGTGGAGAGAGCACAAGCAGCAGCACAACACTTCAAAACAGGATTTAAGGAAGAAAAAAATCCTGGACTATCTTGGGAAAAAACAGAGGAGGAGAAATCTAGGAAGAAGATCTTGGGATGTTCTGGAATCAATGGCTGTGTATTAGAAAGCTGTGAATGTGGTGCTTTTGGTAACCTAAAAAGACCCAGTGAGGGTTTAGGTGCATGTCCCATAGTAAGGAGACAGCAGGGATTCACGACATAGAGCCAGTAACCACAGGAAGCATAATGCATTCAGGTCTGCTTCACTCCATTACAACAGAGATTGACAAATTGGAAAGAGTTTAGGGGGGAAAAAAAGCAACAACAAGGCTTGAGGGATTGACTTATGAGAGAAGACTGAAAGAGCTGAATATGGATAACTTGGCTGAAGGATGACAAATGGGGTGGCTGAGATATAAATCTACAAATATCTGAAGGGTGTAAACACCAAGGCTATGAAGAATTATTCAGAGTGGTACAATGGGGTGTAACTAGAAGTAATGGGATGAAATTTAAGAGAAGGCAAATTTCAGTTGAATAATGGGAGAAGCTTTTTGACAGTGTGATGTATTAGGCCACGGGATGCTCTTCCTGCAGCAGTCCTATTGCTCACTACTTAGGGCACAACCCTGTTTATTAAGAAGCTAGAGTTTTTCACAGTCTTTATTAAGGCCAGTTTCAAATTGTGCCTTTCAGTTTTTATGTACTTTGTGCAGAGGTGCGTAAGCAGTACACCAACACTGCTGTGCCCATCGACAGTTGTATCACGTCTGGGTGTGGAGCAGTGGCTCTAGGTGTCACCGCGGTGGAGGAGAGGGCCTGAGTCTGAGCAGCTCCTCTGAGCTGGAGCGGTGCCCGGACAGCCCTGCTGGTGCCGAAAGTTTGCCCGAGTCCGTCGTGTCTGCTATTTGATCTGACCTTCCTTTTATAAAACCTCTCGCACTTCTCCCCGTTCGGGCGTTGTACTATTACCATTTGGGGGTTAGTTCAGTTATGGTCTCTGGAATAGACATCAAAGTTATACTTCAGCTCTGTGTAAAAACCAAGAAATCTCCCACTTTGCTGCAAAGAAATCAGGACAAACAAGATCCCGCTGATGCACATGGGCTATGCTCTTTCATACATCTATGATATTGTACCTTAACTTTTTCTTTAGAAACTCCCATTTTTTTCTTCTGCTTTTCACTTCACTTGAAATGCAAAGTAAGGTCAGAGGATCGCTTTCCTCCTGGCAGAGCACACCGCATTGTCTGTCATTTTGAAATGTCCTCCACAGTGACGGAGGAGAGGTTCATTTCTCTGCTCTTTCTGTCCAAGAGCGACTCTCATGAATGCATTTTGCTTTTCCTCATCTTGAAGGGCTAAATTAGAAAATTAGGTAAAATAGTTGTGTAAATCAAGTTAGAGCATTTCAACTAAAATGGTAGTTTATCTTCCGCACGGGGGAGATGGCAGAGATTCATGTAATTAGAGAAACAAATACAGTCGTAGCACTTACCATACACTGGCAATTCAGCTAGTCTGCTGAAGAGAGGGAGGACAGAAAACTTTAAAGCATTGGCGTGCTTGGAGCATAAATGAGACAAGAGCTGAAAGTGTCTTTTATAATTGTCCTTAAATGTGTTTTGTATTGCTCACGCTGTCTCTGAAGAGGTCTGTGTCTGTAAGCTTCAGGGAAACTTCTGAATTATGTCCTTTCTGAGTCTGGAGGAAGAAAGAACCATTGAAGAGTTTCATTCTCCCCTGGATGGGGATGAGTATTTTCTTTGCTGAAAAATGCAGTTTTGGTCTCCTCAGAACTGGATTAATTTGGTGAATGCTTTTCACTGGAAATTTGTACGTGGGGAAATGTCAAAACAATTGTGTCTTCATTGCAGCCCTTCCTCTTGCTGAGGGCTGTGGTGAGAGCACACTTCTGGATAGGACAGTCTTGCTTTGAATCACTTTTCATATCCAGATCGAGGGTGGATGCGTGCCCAGGGCCCCCCTTGTCTCAGGAGAGTAGCATAACCACTAACCTACCTCAAGTTTGCCACCTTAATCTAAGTGGCTTCCATTCAGCAGAAATAAATCATTTATGTCAGTATGACTCCAGGATTAGTTTTAAAAGATTGTTTGGTTTCACTACTGTACAGGAGTATCAATTATTCTCCCTGCCTTATTTCGGAGGCCACTTTAAAAAGCAATTTTAATTATGCAGTTGGAGGTCATAATAGCAGTTGCAGGGGACATCCATGTTACTCTCTGGAGTTTGATTCATGGTAGTTTTGCACCTCCATTAGTAGATTTGAGCCCTACAAGACAGACTTCCCAGTCCCACACGACGGACGAAGGTGATGTCCTTCATCCGCTATTGCAAATTCCTCTGCATCTGATTAGTGAAGTGCATCTTTGCAAAGCTGGGGGCATGGAGCGCCCCAGGGGAAGTCATGAGTGGGTCATGAAGGGATGCTTGTGCGAAAGAGCTTTCCTCAGATTGAAGGTAACTGTGAACACACCTCAAAATAAAAAGCAATGATTTGGGGGGGGGGGGGGGGGAAGGTCACCATGGCTGTCCAAGCCACTTTCTTCTGTGACAAAGATCTGAGTGCTGACTGATTTCTTGCAAAGTGCAGGTGTTTGCCTGTAGCCTCCTGTCCTTTCTCCATCCCTGTGCAGGTGTCTCAATCCTGGAAGAGTGCCCACAAATTGGCTACTGCCTGGTTCCCCAGCTGGCGTTTTAGTGCTAATCCTTCACAGGAGGCCTGGGTTGGGATTTGGGGCACTTCTGCTGCATTGCCTGGGGTTGGTAACCTGTGGCTGAAGGGCAAGGGAGGTGGCTGGAGGTCATAGTGTCCCACAGGAGCCACTGAAACAGATCCTAGAGACTCAGATTGTAGGAGCCAAGTAAGGCAGCATGGCAGACTGTAAGGCGCAGTAAATATATTTTTATCAGTATAAGAAAAAAAATTGCCCTCCTTCCTTATCTGCTAAGGGCAATGAAAAATCTTGAGCTAGCTTGTGTAGTGAAAGGATTAATTGGCTAACGATGTTGGACCTCTGTGGATGTTTGATTAATAAAGTAGGAGTTTATCTTCTTACACTTCCCCATAGCAACTGCAAAAGAGTTTCAGATGTGTATGGGCTTTCCTGCTCTCCTTCTACTGTGAAACAGATGTTTTGCTGACTGACTCTCAGAAGGATATACCAGAACCTACTTTCTGATGGGAAATGAAGGGTAGCCTGAATTGAGGGAGTTGGCGTTAGTGCAGAGATCAGACCCTTCTTTTTTTTATACCATTTGGAAAACAAAATAGATTGTGCGCACTGAAGCTGCAGTACAGAATCAGATGTCTTTGCATTGAAATACGGTATTCATTTTCTTTAGCAACATATAAAGGCTGGGGAGGTTTTAACTATTTGTAGTGGAGAGTTGCATGGTGCCTCTGCTGCTTTTATCCCCCGTTTCTCCCATACTGATTCTCTGCCTTTATCGCCTGGAATTTTTGCCTCTCAACCGGGCCATGACTCGACACTGAGAGACTGTTGAGAGTAAATGTTTATAGTGTCCCTTTAGCTTTTAGTGAAATCTCCTCCAACTTGCAAAGAAAGCTCTTTAGTTTGGTCTGCACAGATGTAAACCCTAAATAAGAGAAATTCCCTGGATTCAAGTAATGGCTTCTAGAGTCCAAATGCTTGTGATGTGCTGTAGTGCAGTGCCCTCTTGTAACTTGGTGTAAAAACTCAACCTGCATCATCTACTATGTCTGATTTTGGGTTTAAGCACTCCACAAGAGTAGATTTAGGCTTTCTATCCTTGCAGCATATACTAACAGTGCTTATTTTTGTTTATGTATAAACAAGATGCCTCTCTGCAAGATCTGTCAGAGGCCAAGCCTGGGTTTTAAAAAGGAATAAATAAGCAATGGAAGAGTTATTCTGTCATAAGGTGCATTGTGTCAACAAAAGTTTATTTTATTTACCTGTTAGAGTAGGAAGTGCTCTGACTTGCTACAGTTTGTTATTGCAGTTTTGTTGGGTGCTAACATGACTCTCCGTCACTTTTGTGTTCTGTTTTTCTAGGAAGAAAGTAATATCAGTTTCTTTTTTGCACATTATTTTCCTTGGCAGAAGTTAGTATTTTATCCTCAGCTGCCATAGGCTATAGATGAACTAGTTGACCCTTGGAGGTACACAATACACACATTTACTTTGCACAGATACTAAAAATAAAGAAATAAAAAGCTGAGCAGGTAGTACAGGCCATGGGTGATGGAGGCTTTTCCCCTGTTGCTTTCTCATTTCACAGCAAATCCAGATCAGTAGTGACTGATGGCTGCTATAACTAATGGTTGTTTGCCCTACCTATCAATACTTTCAGAAGTACTTTCCATCCGTGCCTCTCAAAGTACTCTTAAAAATGCCTAAGCATTATTATGCCGAATGCACGTGATGAGAAGCTGAATCACAGGTGAATGGACAGTTAGGAGAGGGTTCTGGAGAGCATCTGAAAATAGTGTCTGGCAATTAGGATTCTAGTTTACTGTCCTGGTCAGGAGACTATTGCTTCTTGGCACTCTGCAAATTGTCTCTTCTGAGGTCAGTTTCTTTGTGACCAGTGTCCCCCATCTGTGGCCCACAACTTTCTGCAGAGCTTGGAGATGCGTGTTTCTTATGGTCTTGGCCACCTACCAGCTTTGCAGGTATTGTCCTCTAATGCAGAAAAATTACTCGGGATTTATTGGGATGTCCAGAGAAATCAGCTTTCTTTGCAGTATGTCCACCCTGGATGAATGATTGCTTGTCATTTTCCTCTGACAAGATGGGAAACTGAATGGCCATGACTCTGAGCCAATTCCTCAAGCATCTTTCATTGGGGCAGTGAGGAAAGGGCAATGCTGGAGCTGTGTGCGCTCCATCGGTCTGTGCCTGTCTATGTCGCACAGTGAAGTGCGGCCTCAGTGCCCCTAAGTTATCATCAGATAAATGGGCAATAATGCAGGTGTAGCAATAGCCTGGCAGGGACCAAGCGGCTTCACTGAAGAGGTCATGTAGCTTAGTACTGGGCTGCTATTGGTTTTGAACAGCACTAGCCTTGGAGGTGTCTAACAGGGCAATCAGTTCATGGTGTGGACCTAGCTGCAGAAGATTTCCAGAGCTACCAGTTTAGTGTCCTTCACCAGTGTGAAATTCCCTTGGGAATGTAGAAATGAAGGTGAAATAATTGTCAACCAATGTTCTCCTGCGTTGGTCTTCCCATGTGCTTTCTCAAAAATTCTTCCTCCTTTGTTATGGCTTATACCTATAAACCTGATGATAGTTGTAAGGGAGTGTGTGTGTGTTTGTGTGGGTGAGGGGAGGAAGAGAAGGGGAGAACTAACTGTACTGATCAAACTGGATCTTAAATTGTGGTTTGTGTTGAACCAGAAGGACTTAATTATGTATTTTTTTAATACACAGCAAAAAGCAACATGGGAGTCAGACACTCATAGAAGTGCTGCTTGGAATGACTGAGAATGAGGCTTTTCATTTTAGAGATGCAGTTCAGGCACTGAATTGTGATGGTGTCCCTAAACTTTCCTGGGTTTGAATAACATTTTTCTAGCTGAGGTTTTGCAAGTATGAAGCCTGAAGCCAGCTTAAGGAAACTTTATGATGTGAAAATTAAGTTTTCTCTAGTAAGCTGCAGTTTGTCAAAACAACAGCGCACATTCCAGTCGGGCTACAATTTGGCAGGATGCAAAGATTTCATCTCTCCCTTTGAATATCCGAAGAAAATGGAAACCTGGCATCTTAGTGCTGCATGGATTTCTACACATCCCTTTCAACAGCTGGGAAAAGCTACTCTGCTTTATCACACATTTCCCCTGTGTTATGAATCACCATCTTCTCTCCAGGCAGTTCGCATGTGAGATTCTTCAGTCTTTGGAAGCTCTCGTGTTTTGGCTAAGGCAAACAAAAAAGGTTTTAAAGGGACTCGCCCTGGGATAATATGGATCCCAAATTTGGTTGCCTGACAAGAAAGGAATTGTCGTATAATTGGAGCTAGTGCTAACTGACACTTCTGCTTTTGGGGAAATTTTGTGAAAATGCGCTCTTTCCCAACAAAGCTCTTAAAAGTGTCTCACGGAAAGGAAATTCCATACGTTTTTTGCTACAGGGAGGGGGAAAAAAAAAGAACTGTTTTAGTTGATTATTCCAAAATGAAAGAGAGCAGCTGTCTACCCTGACTCCCAGAGCAGGGGCTTAAAACCCCCCAAAGCTTCGTCTCGAGCATGTGCTCTCGGCGCTCACAAGCTTCTGCCGCTGCCGGTGTCCACGGGACGTGCAGGCTGCCAGCTGCAGAAGGCAGCCCAGGAGGTGGAGCTGCCTGGGGACGGCGGCAGCCAGAGGCTCGAACTGCCTACCCAGACAGCTGGCAAGAAAGGCGGCACATCTCTGAGCCACCCCACCAGTGGTTAGCTCAAACCTGAGGCATAGGCACAGCCGTTTCCCGTTTGGACAAACTGGCATTTTCCACTGGAAGCCTCTTGCAACGAACGGGAGGTTCCTGAGCACTGTCGTGTGCGTGTTCGTGCACGTGCTGCGTATGGCGTATTGCTATGAGGTTATGCAGAGCCGCTAAGGATGGCTGGAGCGGTGCTCAGCTGGAGGAGCCTCGTGAAGGTGGCTGTTGTAGATGCTTTGGGTAGGAAAGCTAAACGGAGGTGCCTGAGCAGTTGTCAGCAGGTAGTCAATAAACCAGAAATGTTTGAGTTATTCCCTTTCTGCTTTGCGACCTCAGTATTTTAGAGCTTTCACCTTTATATAACTCACCCCAGTGTGAATTTACTCACAGCTGTAAGAACGATTTAGTTCCACTCATTAGCGATGAAGCAAAGGTACATAATAAAAAAGAAAGGATAATACATCACCTAATGTATTTTGTTCCTGGGCTTGATGCATATAGGGCACTTTAAAGTATTAGTTGTTTCAAGATATAGTAGACTTACCGTTGTGTGTTTTGGAAAACGTAACTGCCTAAGTAATAGGAGACCTCGGCCATACGCTCTACTATTAAATCTTTGCTGAGAAGTATGGAGAAACTGGTTTGCTCTGTGTGTGTTTGTATGAGTTATGGGCTGTGTAGATCAGCAAAGTGCAAATTAGCAGTGTTCGACTGTCCTGTCATATCTTGACTCAAAATAGCAGAGTTCAGAAGTTCATTGCTTGGAAGGGGGGGGGGAGATTAAGAAATTTGCCTTTACTTGTGCTTTTACGAAGACTGTCTGGAGCTGAATAACCCCTCGTGAACTTGCATCCTCCACCCCAGCTGCAGCCGTTCAGCTCCAACAAAGACCACTCGCTGCATCCAGGAAGCGCCGCGGCGCGTGGGTGAGTTACTGACTCCACATTCGCACCCGCCTGCTGTCCGGAGGGAGGGTGCCTCCTCCCAGACCCCTGTGCTTGGAGCCTGCGAGCAAAGCGCTGCGCACGTGTGCGCAAAAATAATGTTTTGCCATCCACTGAAAATTGCACTTTTCTGTTGATTTTTTTTTTCCAGTAGTGCAACTTTTTAGAAACCACACTGAAAACTTGGGGCTGCGGGATTTTTATTCTTTTCTTACCTCACTGCACAAAAAGGGGCATCAAATGTTTTTCTGGAAGCAGGATTTCCAGCCATGAGCAGTGATTTAAGATGGTGAAAATATCAGTTTTCAAGACTGTTTCGTCTGAAAAACTTGAGATTACCTGAGATGCTAACCTTGTATTTCCTCCTCTTTGATTACTCTGCTTCCATATATTTAGCTACTGGCTGTTCTTTTACCCTCCAAAAATCTGTTTTGGTGCTCTAAGCATCAGCTTCGGTGTTATGCTAACGTGGGAGATAGAGCGGTGTGCAGAGAAGGATAAAAGCAATGTTGTTTTATGGTTTGTAGGGCAGCATACTTTGCAGGAACTTTATAATACTTGCACAGTGCTCTGTAGTTCAAGACCATTTACAAAACATTGATAAAAGAATATTAACAAAGACGAGTAAGCACAGATACCCTTTTTTCACAGGTGAAGAAATGGAACTTTCTAAAACTTGCTTGTCGGTGCAGGGTCGGTCAGGAATATATGGTGAGGCTCAACCCATGAAGCCATCACATCTGTGTCAAGGTGACTCCAGCTGGAGTGGGGACAGTCGTTTAAAGTGACTGAGGAAAGAGTTGGACATTTAATAGCTTAGTCATCAGTCTTTGTCGCTTGTGTTAGGTGATATGTTTAGGAGGTGTGTTTAGGTGACATGTTTTCTGACAGTCTTGGGGGGGGGGGGGAACACAGCCCCAAACCTCAATTGCCCTGCAAGACGCTGTACTCTTTTGGATTAGGGAACTTAAATTTAAAATTTCAGTTTTGTCATACTTAAAGCCCAGAGGTAGAGTTTCCTCAGGTGCTGCCAGCATCAGCTGCAATAGGACCTGCCTCCTCCCTTGCCGGCTGTACCCAAGATGCTCCTGTGCCTGCTGTTGTACCCCAGGTCCCGCCGTACTGCAGGACGAGCTGCCTGTGGGTGGTGGCACCCTGTGGATGGACGGGCTCGGGGCAGGGCGTACCCATGGGAAATCCACCCCACACCGCAATGTCTGGCTTTGCAGTGAGGTTCCCTGAGCTCGGACAAGTTGTGCGATGCATGGCCATGTCACGGGCTCAGACATAGTGTCCTCCTCGAAATGACGCTGGTGGACTGTTGCGGCTGAAGGGGGAGAAGGTACCTGAAGGAACAGCTGAGGAGGAGTAGTGACTTGCTGCCTCGTAGCTTCACTGAGTGCTGCTTTATGTGCAAATTGGGCTATAGGGTTTGCAGTTTATCTAAAACCAGTACTTAGAGGTTTAAAAACAGTTAAAATAAAGCTCGTGAGGAGAGGTTAATGCTGAGTAATCAGAGCTGTGCACATCTCCTGCTGACTGTGCTGGCTCTCTCCAGCTGTTTCCTGATGGCCTCTCCTGGAAGGCAGAGGACTTTCATGCTCGCTGCCCTTGGGGATCCTCTTGGTCAGTGGCAGATTCTCAGGGATGTTGCTGGGAGGAGACTCTAACCCAGCGTGCCCTGTCTGGAAACCAGCACGAGTCCCCGTTGAGAGGTTGAAAAATTGCCCTACATGACCTGCAGGAGGCCTGTTCACGGGCTTCTGGCCCATCCGCCTGTGCTAGGGCTCCCTGTGGGAGAGGATGTATTTAGGATTTTTCTTCTGCCAATTGTTGGTCAAGGGGAACTTCAGCTGATCCACGGGAAGGCTGTTACAGCCCTGTCCTCATTTTCCTCCCCTCTGGCATTCATGTGGCCACACAGCATGCATGTTCAGAGTCTGAAGACTGATCTTGCAGGATCAGGTTTTGGATCAGTTCCGTGGACTGGTTGACCCTGTAATTGCATTAACTTGAGTGCAAGAGAAGGAGAGGGAGAAGATGGGGACAGGAGGAGAGATGAGACCACAGTGTCACTGACTTATATTGACATAAGCTGCTTTCTTGGTTGCTGGGACAAGCTGCATTTGTGGTGTCTGGTGTGGCATAAATTTGAAGATACTGTGTGTGGGAGAATACAATGATAAAGTCCATTGATTGACCTACCAGGTCCCTGGTGGTAATCCTATATGTCAGCTACTATACAGCCCAAATAGTACTGCCTCTTTAGGCTTTTTTTATAAGCAATTGGCCTTGGAGTGTTTTTACTGTACGTCATGAGCACTCAGTCTTGTTTCTGCAGTGTGATACTGCTGCTTATCAGTTACTGGGGTCACGCTACAGCTGGAGCTGGGCTGGTCGTTGATCCCTGCCCAAGGGGCTGGTCGGAGCAGATGTACTTCAAGAGTTTTGCAATTTGCAAGTGTCAGGCTGATGTCTTTCCCCATCTGAGTGGAAATTTCTGTGTCCCCATAACAATATATGCTGCTGACTTTTTCTTAAGTTACCTACAGCATCAAGACACAAAGTTTGGTTTTCATTGCTTACAGCTGGGTGATTTTTCTCCTTGCGGCTGGTACTACTGTCCAGGGACATAGGCTAGCCCGGGATGGTCAGTCTGTTTCTGAGCTGGCCCCCGGATTTCTTTAGCTGTGGTTCAGTCACTTCCCTCAACAGGCTTGCCAGTAAACTGGAGTCATCTGTCTTGCAAATGGTCTCATCTTTAATTAGAAAATCTTTAATGTCTCCAAAGTCGCATGTGGATGCCAGAGTTTTCAGCTCTGTGATGTGTTCCCTTGCTGTTTTTAGGCGTAAGGTTTAAAATAACCAAAACACAACTCTCTTGAGCTTTGGGATAACAGTACCCGTTGAACCCCTTTAGCAGATGTTCCACAGGTTAATTTTGGCAAAAACTTACTTGTTTTTTTTCCTCAGTAAAACAGGGAAAAAAATTCAAATTCCCTTTCTTCTCTTTATCCCCTATGGCCAGCTTTATGTGCAGACTCTATTTTTGTTTTCACTGTCTGTGCAAGTGCTAATGCTTTTTTTTTTTTTCCTCCCCCCTTCTGTTTTTGTTTTGTCCTGCAGTCCAGTATCCTGAGATTGCCTGTTTGCTCAGTGTCAAGCATTAGCTTGTTTTTCTATTAATCACATGTTCTTCCTGGCTGTAGCTTTTACTGTCTGGCTGCTGCCACCAAGTTTCATATATATTGTGCACTGGGTAATACAGGGAGAGGAGCATGTGATTCTGAACTGAAACCCCTTTCTGATGAAAACGTTCTACAGGACTGCAGTGAGTGCAGCTGACGCAGAAGCCACGTAGACTTCTTGGTATAAGCTCCAAATCCTGCTCTCCTGTGCCCATCCCATGCTAGAGGAGCTTACGTTGCTCCAGAAGCTAGAAGGAGCCTTGTCTAAAGGCAGGGTGTTGAGTCAGTTCCCCGCAAAAGCCCCTGAGCCGCCTTCTCGAGCTGTAGGAACCAGAGAAGCATGATGGCAATTGAGGCATGGCATCATGGAGAAGATACCGTCCTTCCACTGACATTAATGGAGCTGCTCCAGAAGAGATGCAGCTCCAGGGTAGACAGACCCCTGGTCTCCCGTGCTCTTGTAGGGAACAGCAGCCATGGGGTGGCATCATGAAAGGATACTGCTTCATGCCAGAGGCTCAAACCCCCTAATTCCAAAGAGTGCTTTCAGGACAAGGCTGGTTGGGTTGTGCAAAGAAGACTATTAATGAAACAAAACAGCTGCACGAGAAGCAATGCTTAGTGCTTTGTCCGTGAAGGAATCGGTCTTTCATGAAACGCTTTGTGCTCCTCAGATTTATTTATTTATTTTTCCATTGAATGAGCAAGATTGTTGGGTGGAGGGGGAAGGTGCCTGGGGAAAAGCCCCCCCCATACTCACTCATCAATTTTTATAACATTAAAAAAAATTAATTTAAATTGCCACTTTCCTCAAAATGAAGTGTAAAGCTTTCATAGTTCTGTTGTTTAATTTCCCAACTGGATATGAAATTAAGGAAATTGTAATTGTTTGACCTCTCGCATCAGGGAGTCTAGGTATTTTTTCTTCTGTTTCACAGGAGTACATCTATATGAGAATAACTGCTTCCCCAGAGGCTCTCTTCCTTGTAAAATACAATCTAATGAATTAAAATAAATCTCCCCTTGTTGGTGCTTTTGCGTGCTGTGACTTGCCTTGGGTTTGAATTTGGGATGGCTTCCATTGAAGGCTCTCAGATCCCTTCCTGCTGGTCAGTTGTTCTCCCTGAAGTTTGTCTGTGGATCAAATCCCCTGGATTTGGTAGGTAGTCTTTCTTGCGTGGTTCGCTAATTTTTCCCCACTAAGCATTGCTAATGTGCCTTCCATAAACTTTCAGTTATTTGAGCTTTGATCCAAGAACCTTTCCAAATTCAGCAAAAACAACCGAAGAAGTGGGACTGTTTTTTCCCCTCTTCTTTGTGTCCTTTGTTACTGAAGAGGGCTGCAAATATTTAATACCATTTAAAGCCAGACAAAAAAGGCTCTCTTTTGGTGATTTCTCCAAAACACTAGTTGATTATTGTTGGCAAGGACATCACACTGGAAAGGACTAGCTGTTCTGCATGGTTTCTAGGCCAGAATACTGCTGGGATCGTCTCTGCAGTTGGGTGGAGCTTGCTGGGTACCTGCCTGGGAGCCACGGGGTCCCTGCGCGGCACATGGACCTCTTTGGGGAGGAAAATAGGTTGACACCAAAGAACAAAGCCCTTCTCCACCAAGGGGTGGGGGAAAAAAAGTACACTAATTATCACTGAGGAAACAGCAAACATTGGTCTTGGGGTATCTGAGTGCTGTATGTATGATCAGATGCATGTGTGGTTTTTCATAGGGCTTAATGTGCTTTCTTTTAGAGAATAGATGGACTTGTCAGAATGTGGAGTAAGGATGCATTTATTCTGAGGACTCTTGCTAAGAAAATGATACGGAGAACATTTTGTTCTGAAGTCATCACTTTGAGAGTTTCCTCAAGTGATAGGAATGGAGGCAGAACTGATTCACCACTGGGGAAGGATATTTCAAGTAGAAAAAAAATGAGTTAAATCAACCTCACTGATATGTTTAGGTAGCAATGAGTTTGACTGGACCTGTGATCTCTAGCCCTTACTGCCCAAATAAGTGACGCAGGAGGTCTTATGCAGACCCACAGCAGCTGGTAAAACAGCCCAGCTTGTGCAATGGGAAGGAGCTGGCAGGAGGGAATTGCTGGGATGGGTCAGCCAGGAGATTGCAGCAGAGAGGTGACTTTGTCAAGGCCACCGAAGAGTTAGTGTCTGGACATGTTCAGAAGTCAGACTTGCTCTGTCAGATGTTTAGTTACTAGAAGCTCTGGCTTATGTAGCATATATATATGGGGTTTTAATATGTAAAAATGCTTGTATTTGTTTCCCTCTTTCTCTGATCCCTGTTGCGCTTAAAAGGGGGAACTTTCCAACCTCCCCAAACCACGAAAGTGGACAGAAGCAGAGCATTGACCACGCACCAGGACAACCCCTCCATCTAAAGCTGGCAGAGGAGACTCTGCAGACATCTGTGTTGAGGTGGCTACTGGGAACAGCCTTGGTGGCAGCAGGGGGAAGGCGGGAGCAGCTCTGTGCTGCTCTGCCAGGCTCCCCCCTCGGAGCATGAGCTGCGGTGGCGGGAGTTGAAGCTCTCCCGTGGCAAGGACTGGGCAGCTGCGAGGCAGGCTGCGGCGGCCAGCGCTCTGACAGCAGAGCTCTGGCACGGCGAAGAATCAAGCCCTTTGTATTTAACCATCCAGACCTAACATACTGACATGGTCGTCATCAGATACACTTGACACATGTTTAAATGGTGCATCTAGCTGCTTTGAACAAACGAGAATGTGTTCTTGGACTGGTTCACTCTCTGCATTTCTACGGCGTTTCCCACTGTCCATTTTCCATAGTTACTTATAGCAATTAAGTGGAATTCAGGGCTGCAGTGGCTGCATGCATAGTCTCTAAAAAACGCACCTGTGGCTTTTTTGTGTCTCATATAATTCGTTACTGAGTGATGCTTCCTGCTTTGTCATCTTTAGTCCTAGATGAATGAATTGTGTCGCTAAATCAGCTTAGTGCTAAACTAAAGCGGGGGTTCGTGTTCAGCTGTGGATCTTGCACAAGTTGTGCAGAAACTTATTTATGCTGGTATGGCTGGGTGTACACTGGAGGCTCCGGTTCTTTTGATATTGGATCCACTCACAGCTTGCATGTCCCGCCTTAGCTTTATTTTCCCTTCCAAAGGCATAGATACTGCATGAATCACTGTGTCTTTGCAGAGACTCAAGTGTGCAAAGGTATTTGTGCTGAAACCTCACCAGGCTGTAATTAATCTGTAGACGAAAGGAAATGTTTTCGTGACAGCTAAATGAAGACCAAATAATGTGATGTGATGAAAGGTATGCTCAGCAGTCTGATGCAGGATCTGAAGTTTATATGCATTTAGCTTTATGGTGAGCTGAAAAACATTTGAAACGAGAATTGCCTCAAGTCCCAGTTAGTAACAGACAAAAGCGTAGAGAGGAAAACCTGCATATGATTATATATGAACATGCAGAAAACTGAACAGAGCTTTTAAAAATGACAACTTGCAATTCACTGTATTTGAAAACATTCAGGAAACTTGCATGTAAATTGTATATGAGTGCTGTACGCACACAGAGGCACATGCTTTCTGCATCGGATCTCTGATCTGAGGGTGTGTTCCAGTGAACAGGCTGTCTACTCTGTTTTACTTATGCTGAGTGAGATAGAAAACATGCGATAACTTAAAATATTACAGACTTTTGTAAACTAAGGGTTTTTTTTCCAGATTTGGTTTATTCTGCAGAAGGAAAGGAATTGCTGATCTTTTTGTTTGAAAGTTGACCATTTCTCCCATGGTGTCTTTTTATTCTGTTTTGTTTTGTTTTTTAAACAAGGAAGTAATATTCTGAGTTCGTTTCAGCTTGTTTATCATCAGTTACACCTTTTGGTGCAGGTTCTGTCATGTTATTTCACATGTAGCTGACACTGAGTTTTTAGAAAGAAGACACAGTTGTAAATCTGGTAGTGTCCTTGTAGCTGGTGTCGTTGGCCTTTGGAATAGTCACTGTGAAATGGGTTGACCCTGAATGTTTCAAGCAGCGGTGCCAGGTCACTAGCTAACTGGCTGATCTTCCAGAGTGTTGAGGTTCTTCAACTCCACTTGCATGGAAACACAGGATCCTAGAAATTCTGGTTGGAAGGGACTGATGGAGGTCTCTAATCCAGCCTCCTGCTGAAAAGGGGACTGTCAGCAATTTGCTGTTTGTCTAGTGGAGTCTTGAAAACCTCCAAGGATGGAGATGCTACAGCCTCTGTGGGTGACCTGTTCCAGCACTGCATGACCCTCCTGGTGAAACAGCTTTTCCTAACGTTCAGCCTGAACTTCCCAAACGGTAATCTGTGGTCCATGCCCCTTGTTACACCACCTGCCACTACCAAGAAGGGTTTGGCTCCATCAGATTTTTTAACTGTGTTCAAGTAGTTACAGGCTGTTCCTAGATCATATTAGCGATATCTTCACCATAACCTTAATCCTAGAGAAGGGGGAGTACGTTTGTGTCTGAACATTTGTGCCCTTAGATTGCAGACTCTCGTATCACATATGCATGTTTACTTTCACATTTCATCCAAGTCTTTGACATCCAAACAGAAATTAGATTGTCTGTGCTTAAGTTAAAACCAGATCTGGCCTATATAATTTTTAAGAAAACATTTTAATTTCAACATGGCTGTATCATACCTGTAACTTTTTAGCTTTATGTTGCACTGAAGTAATGGCAGTATTGTTGTTGTTACTACTAGTTTTATTATCATCACCATCTCTATGCTTAATATTCACATACCATTTCAGATTATTATTCACTATTTCTTTATTCACTACTTGTATCAGCAGAAAGCAACATTTTGCAAAGACTGGACAGAGTCACATACTGATAGGAGAGTGTGTTGGATTCTGTTACGAGTTTAGCTTCATCAATAAAATGGTCAAGTACTGTAAATTTACATTATAATTATGATATCAGTCAGAAACAATATAACTTGATTTTCAAGTTGACAAAGAACAGGCCCTGGGAATTTGGAGAGAATATATTTGTCTCATTTGGAAGCTAAATAAGGCCGAACAGAAGTATTTCAGGAATATATATGTAGTTCAGCAATATTATATTTGGCACGTATTTTCTAATTAGCCTATGCTTTAAGGGAAAAACATTTTATTTCTGCTTTCTGTTTTATTTACTTATCATAAATGAACTCAGGATTCTGCACCATTTTTTGCCAATATAATTTGCTCCCTACCCACCTTTTTCTTTTGGTCTGAGATGTGAATTATTCATTCAAGTAAACAGGTTGTAGCTAACTTGAATTCTGAAATGAATGATGGAGGAAGAGCTCTGTATTCAATATTTTGGTAAAGATGTAAGACAGCATTTTCAAAGGAGCTGCTGAACTTCTTAGGGATGCAGCAGAACAGATACGAGCATGAGAGATGGGTTTGGATGCCTGAAACTTTGACTATGTATCTTCTTTAAAGCTTCTTAAGCTGGGCACTCAGAATCCCCCATGCATGGATGATGGTGATATTTAAGTCATACTTTGCATCTGGAGGAAATTTTCAAATTCATCTAGAAGCCCAGCTGCTTCTCAGAGTCAGCTGGAGAAGGCTTTTCCTCTTCAAAACACATCTTTGCACTGCTAGTGACGTGGTGATTCAGAAGGACCCTATCTTCAAAATCCTTCTGGTTCCCCTTTAAGCAAGGCCCCTCTCAGTCCTGTTCAGGGTTTTAGGTCTTCTCTGGGACCACTTCAAGGGTGCACTGAAAGCAAGGTGCACACTAATATGGAGAGCAATGCTGTTTCCAGTACTGCAGTGGGTACATGAGGACATCTGCTAGTGATACTAAGCGGTACCTATTCCCCCAGCAGCTGGGTTTTTTCCTATTTGCAGTTTGGGTGTCTGAAACCAGTCCGCTGATTTGGGAATAAGCAGCATCCACTGGAACTGAGCTCCTCGACTGAGCAGCAGCAGGTTTCTGTGAATTTGCTGTCTTACCTTCCTGCCTCTGTCTTCCCCTTCCCCCCAGTTTCTACTACACTTCCTCTTGTAGAGAGCAATATAGGATCAGGCTGCTTTTCATTTCCATCACTTTTACCCTGCTGTGACTGAATCTGCTGCAATTAAAATTTAATTGAGATGCACACTGCTTAAATAGACACAAGACAGCTACAGCTATTGCTAATTAATTTTCTTCCAAAATGACAACATTTAATAATTATATTCCATGTCACTTACATTATTTATACAAGTTTAACTCTGGGAATTTTTTTAAAAGGCACGTCAGCTGTGAAAGTGCTTTATGGTGTTAATCTCCTGTAAGGCAATTGTGATTAACTTGAGAAGTGAAGGGATGTTTATGGTGCATTTAGTAAATTAGCATGTAGCTGTGTAAGTTTCAAGAAAGACTGAAACATTTCTATGGATAGGTACCAGGATTTCTAGTTACAGCATTGTAATCCACAGAAGCCCTAAAGGTAATAATTTCCGCTTCTGTATCTTCTAATCGGAGGATCTTAGTGTACCTTCGGCCTATGACCAAATAAGCTCACGCTCTGGTGGAGATTTCTCCCAGTTCCTCACTTCACCTTGCACAGCACAAACGGATCACGAGCTGCCCCGCTTGCAAAATTCCTTGCCCTCTGCTACCTTGCTCTAATATCAGCCAGTGAAAATGACCTTTTTGTATTTTAGTCAGAAGAATCCATCATTGATTGCTGTCAGGGTGTTGGATGAGCGGGACCATTTGTCTGGTTCGGCGTGACAGTCCTTAGGCAGCGCTGTGGCAATTTGGGGAGTCTGCCTGTATGAGGATATGTAATTGCCGTATCGTGGAGTGGCTTTATGTTTGTAGGTCAGGAGCACTGTCAGCCTCCAAACTTTAAATGTTCATCAAACAAACTTTTGGGGACAACTCCTTGGTTAATTCTTCCAGCTTGTCTTGTGGGGGTGCGTAACGGAAGATCTCCCTCTGCAGAACAAAGGAGCCAGCTATTGCAGGTGAGATGCATCAGCCGAAGGGATTTATCGGCAGATCAGGAAGCTTCGGGAAGGACTGAAGAATCAGAGGGCATTTTTTCACGGCGAGGGTCCTGTTTAAGGTGAAAGTTAAAGCTTGAAGTTACTGTGAAAGGATTTTGTGGGTCAGAGAAATAAATATGGGAAGGAGGGATGGGTAAGACTCTGATGCCTCAGAGGGCCTGAAGATCAATAAAAGTCAAAACTAGATGAAAAAAGTGACTGCAAGAACCTAGTTGTGCATCTTTCCTGTGCTAGCTTAGGGTAACTATTTAGAAACCTCTGCACCTTTCTGGTTCTCAGTATCATGTATTACTGCAAAGTTAAGCTGCTCTGGGAGCAGAGCTCTGGAAAAGTATCTGTTTGCATTTATTAAGGATGTTGGGGATTAGCACTGATGCTGCAGAGCTGTATTAGTTGGATGGTGCAGTTGCTTTCCGAGAAGGGGCAGCTTATTATGCTGAGAGTTTTTCCAGGGAGGGCAAAAAAAGAAATGGTGCTGTGTTCTGTCAAGATCAGAGGAGGTTAAGAACATACGGATCTAGTGGACTGGACCACAGAGTAATCTGAATGTCTCAGACAAAAGAAATTTGATTTTGTGTGTTAAATGGGTATATAGTGAAACTCTCTTGTTGGGTATATGGGAATGTTATATGCTGTTCACCTCATGTAACTTTGTGTCTTTCCCAAGCTCCTTATTTTTGTCCCTTTTATAGTGAATATATAGCAAAAAAGTACCTTCAGATTTATTTCACCCAGTGTTAAGGTGGATTTCAAGGGGAGGTTGTCTGGTCGTCTGTTCATCTACCTTCATGTACTATCATGGAAGGAAAATTGAGTTTTAAAAAGCTTCCTTTCATTTTTTTCTTCACTTCGTTTTTTCCTCAGCTTTGTTAGTAACAAAACAGACTCAGCAATATTTAGTTCTGTTTTAGTGGCTAGTTGGGTTCTTGTGCACCGTTGCACTGTAGCTGGGTTACCTACTTCAGGAAACTGCATTTTGGTGGTTTTGAGGTAATGGAAACATTTTGCCCCGTCATTGCATTGCTTTTCTCAGTAGGTTGTGCTTTACTCTGCTCTCTTCCTAGGGAAGTACAGCAGTTAGTTGTATAAAGACTGTAGTGCTTATTGGTAATACAGTCACAGTCAAGATTCTGGGCAAAGAGACAATGTGTTGCTAACATAGAGGGTTGGGACAACGGTGTGTGCAGTTGCGCCCTTTTTTGCACTTGAAGAGACAGTAATCATATATTTCTATAACAAATAGACCTCTTCCTCTACATATTTTCCCTGAAATCGTTTGCACATGATGTTGTTTGCTTTGAGGTCTTGTACGCGCTGCAATTTACATATGGTGCTGGAGGTGCTAATAGTTTGTTCCTTTGGTTGCCGGTTCTCACTGTCCTGAAATATGCCTTTAACTGCCGGTGCAGTTGTGCACCTGTAAGGGTTGTAACCAGAAAGATCACATAGCTGGTAAAAGCTAGAAGTGTTTTCCGCAAGACGTGCAGTATGAGAAGTCATGTCCTTACTGACCTCAGCGCTGCTGTGACAATTTCCCTTGGCTTAGGATCTGCCTTGAACATTTGGGACGGGACATCAAAACATCTGAATTGATGACAAAGACAAGAAATGCTAACGCCTGCCTCTGACGGGCTAGGGAGTGATTGCTGCTCGTGGGCAGCCCAAGTCCCAACCAGAAGAGAGGGCAGGAGCCACGTGGCTTTGGGTCAGCTCCGTAGCGTTGCACTGACTGGTGCGGTAAAGGGAAGGCTTATACAGTAATGAATGTTTGCAGCTACCAGTCTTCTATTTTAAAAATCTCAGCACAGTGTAGTGATGAAAGGCCAACCCTGTGCATGCTGCTTCTCTGAAGGCACTTGCCTGGTCGTATTTATATAAACAGAGACAGATCTACAGTTACAGGAGTGCCAAAGAAGGATACCTAATGTCTTCACAGCAGTGCTACTAATGATTTAGGGATGGCCAACAATTTTTTTTGTTCTAAAGAGATGCATTTTGTCCAACTGTTATTCTAACAAATGTTTTATAAGCTGGCAATAAATCTGTGAAAATATGAGTTTGCAGCAGAAACACTGGCTCCAAAATAGCAAGTGTGTTGAGCTGTCTCACTTGTAATGCATGAAAGGCTGGGCAAAGTCCAAAGGGACCAAGTGGTACCAAATCTTAGATAACTGAGGACGTGATTATAGACAAGAAATTGTATCAGCACTGATAGTTGGTCACATCTCCCCCATCTTTGTGCCTTCAATTCTCTGAAAATTTGGGCTTAAATGGATGACTGTAGAGATGGGAGATAATGTATGTTTAATTTCTTTAGTAGAGTGAAGTATTCTTTAACTTGCTTTCCAGTTAAGTACTTGGTTATGACAGCAGTTAGGATGAGTACCTGGAGAGGTGATTCAGCATTTCTAGTGTTTAATTTTGAATGCTTTGATGCTCTGCATCTGTGTGTGATGCAGAAAATGCGTGGATATAAGAATATGCTCTCTCTTTTCATGAAGGGGCAAGTGAGCACTTCAGTATTATGAGAAATGAGTTGTGTGATTGATTCCCTCACTTGTGGAAAAATACAATGCAGTGAGCAAGAGGGTTAACTGAAGAACTCTAGTGTTTCTCCTAAAATCAGAACAATAGACTCTAACAGACACATTCACTGGTTCATGACTTTTGAAGGGGATGTGAGTCTCATCTCAGAGAGCCCTAAAAGAATGGGAAGTCAGCAGTTTCATTGGTGAAAACAAATGTGAATGAGATTAGCAGCAGAGTGATACCTGCGATCCATGTGCCCAAAGTGACCCTGAGGATGCATTTTTACGCTCCGATTGAAGAAGGTGTGTGGCATTTGATGACACAGACCACAAGAAGAATGATGCAAGAAAGCCTTTATTGAAAACACAGTGGCTGGTTATATAGCCATCAGGCTCAGCCACTCCTCCAAGTATCTCCTTGGCATTGTGGCATCCTGTGATAGGTAGAAGGCATCTTCTGATGCCCAGCAGGCGGGCAGGACAGTCCAGCAGGACAGGCCCACCGCAGCTGCTGACACGTAGGCAGGAAGGCACACCGTGACTGCTGACACAGGCAGGGAGACACATGATCACTGGCAACTCACGTGCACACATTCTGGCCACAAATCATAGCTACCAGATCATTAGTTTCTGCCTTAGAGATTCTCTGCTGTCCTACACAGCATCATTCAATCTTGGTCCCCAACAAAGGTGCATATGCATTTGCTGAAGTTTCTCTGAAGTCAGTGATATTGGAAGCATAGTGTGGTAGGCTTTGAAGGTGGCCTGAAGGAAAACCTTCCAGTGAGGTTGGAGAAACCTGAGGATGATCTCAGGTTTAAGATTTGAGTAACAGGCAAGATGCTCTCTATGTCTACGGCATTTGGCACCCTTCATATTCTTCTAATTGTGGATGTACTGCTAAGAGGAGGTACCAGAGAGGCAGGCTGAGATTTTCATTTGGATGGAGGGAATCTGGTCTGAACTAGATCAATTTGTGAATGAAATCTAGGAGAAAACTAGTGGAGAGAAATATTAAAGAGAAACTGGATACAGAATATTGGATACAGCTTTAGCAGTGAAGAGAAGGAAGATGGAATGGGAGTTGCAGAGGCAAGTGGGATTTTCTTTTGAGAGAAAGAGAGAGAGACCAAAGCAGATTGGGTTTGTGAGGAAAAAGAGCAATAAGATGAGAGAAAGGTTAAGGAGAACAAAAAAAAAAGTGGATATAAGACAATTTAGAAGATGGTTGTAGGGGAGTGAGGTGATTAGAGAAGAGTAAATGAAATGTTAGGAGCAGGGAGGGAGTTGTGGATGGGAGAGGTAAAAGATTATCTTGTTTTCGCGGTTTCCTTTAGGAAGGACTCAACAAGTTTGTGTGCAGAAAAAAAATCATCATGAAAGTGTGCAATAATATACAAAATATATCAGAAATAATGTACAATAACTACAAGGCAGGTAAATTATCATTACTAGTAGTACTAAAAGGCCTAGCTTATATCAAACTTCGGTTAAGTTTTGTTGTATACAAGAAGCCCCAAATATGGGCTCTGTCCTGAAGAATTCATATTAATCCTTTGTATTTTGTTTTAAATTAGACAGTAGCAAGTAGCAAAAACAAGGAGGAAGTGCTAACAGGGTCTTCCCAGGCTAGGCTTAATGGTTTGACTCCTATATAATAAAATAGCGAAAAGCATCTGTGTGTGTATGTCTGTATATGTTGTGTTGAGTTGTCTAGTGACCACAGCAGTCCCTGTGCCCCAAAATCTGGCTGTAGCCTCTGAAAAGCCAGGGGGACCCAGCAAGAGTGCATGCAGTGTCCCCTGGACTGCTCAGCCCCTGGTCTGGTTACCACAAAGGGCAGTTCTTCTGCTCAACTTGCTTCAGCTGCCCAGGTGCAGACAGCGTGGTTCCTAAACTGTTCTGCTAAGCCATAGCAACCTGCCGGTTTGCTGGAAGTGTACTGGTAGGCTGTGTTCTGTTCCAGTGAGTTTTGTGGATGTGAGATGTGCTGGCATGTCAGCTGTGCTCATTTTCTATGTAAAACAGATAGTGCAGGACAGCAGATGACACCTCCCCACACTTCCATGCTTCTGTCAGCCTTGGGGACATCACTGCTGAGGGTAGGAAAGTTCCTTTCACTTAGTTTTATTACAAGAGAAGGAATCAGTTATAATATTATTTTTTTTCCTTTCTGGTGCTGGCAACTTGCTTGCTAGACCAAGAAACCAAGTCAGTTCTTGTAGGCTACCAAGCAGAAATTTCGTGATATTCTGGTGAACAATTTTATATCTGTCTCAGTCATCAAAATACTTGTAGTGCAGTAGACATAACTACATAGTAAAGGAATGTGTGCTCGGCAACACTGCCATTGGCAGGACATAAACACCTTAGAGTTTATCAGCATTCTGGGAGATGTTTATTACTTGTGTCTTACCAAGTACTTATCACAAAAAAAAAAAGAGAGAGAGAAGCTGGAAGGTAAGTATTTTCCTTATCAGCACAGACAAGCGTGGTGAGATTCAAGTGTTGCAAATATAGATGTTTTGAGCTCTGATATGGCAAATCAACCATTTATAACACACCAATTCATAGGTGCATAAGATCAGAGGATCGCGGTGACAATCTATTCTGACTTTCTCTATAATGGTGTCCGAGGACTTTCCTGCATTTGAGCCTATCCATGTCCAGTAACAAGTCTTAGACTAGAGCAGATCTTTAAGAAAAATGTCTGAACAAAATGTCAGCTCTGCAGTGCCAGGGAATCTATCACCAGCCTGATTCCAGTGCTTTTCTCTTTTGAAATTGGGAGCCTTGTTTCTAATCTGAATTTGTCTAGTTTAGCTTCTAGCTTTTAGTCCTTGTAATTGGTTGTCGGTAATTGCAATTGGTCTAGCAATAGGGTCTTGTGATATCCTTACCTCTGGGTAAAAGAGCATCTGTTACAAATTTCTTTCAGTTGTGTATGTATTAATATTAATGATCAAGTTGTTCTGCAAGTACCTCTCTTTTAAGATCCCTCTTATTATTCTCATGGTTAGGACTGGAGCCTTTTGCAATTTTCAACCTTCTGCTTGAAGTGTGGACACCAGAGCTGGATGTAATTTTCCAATGACAGGCAAGTCAAAATGAGACAAAGATTAAAACCTCCCAACTTTTGCTTGGACAACCACATATTGCTTTAGTTCTTTTGATATCAGCAGCCTCCATAGAACTTGTCAACCACTGTTTGCCCACCAGAAACTTCAAGTTGTCTTCAGTCGGTGTTTCTCAAAACAGTCTTTAGTTGAATCAACTGTTTTCCAGATGTGTGGCCTTTATTAGGTGGTTGCTTTAAAATGTATAGTCTTGATATCTAGTCCATCTAGTGATACAGAGAGCAGGTCCCCAATAAAAAGCAATAATCTTTATTTACCATGTCTGCAGTCGTTTGTCATTGACATACTTCATCACCCTGTATTTGTTTCCAGTCACTGATACACAAAATGATTGTAGTTCTCCAATCGTGAATGTTTCCACCAGACTCAGTAATACCGGTCAGGACTAATTTGTATATTAAATGAGCTATTCCACTTCTTGTTTATTACTCAGTTTCACAGCATTAGAGACTACACAATTAAGGAATCTCTTCTCTTTGAGTCCCTTGGTAGCTTGATTAATTTTAATCTTGACATCTTGATTTCTGGCTAAATGAGTGCTCATTTTCACCCTTGTCTTTTGTCATTAGCTTAATACCCTCCTGAATACTTTAGCCTGTCTCCTGAAAGACTTATTCCCTTTCACTGAAATGACAGCCAACCAAGTTGTACAGTCTCTTTTTTTTCTGTAGAAGATAGACCCACACTGCTGAAAACTGAGATGCTCTGCCTTTCACTTCTTACTTAATTGTGAATTCCTGCAATCATATATGTGCCTGTAACTTGAGTCACAGCTCCAAGAAATGAGTACTCTGTCCTTTTATTTACCTGTTTCATTCAGAATATTCATTTCATTCTCACTGGTATAAATTTCCTGGCAAGGTTGGTCAGGCTTGAATCTTTTTTCATTTGAGTGTTTGGTTTTCTTGCAGACTGGGCTGTGTTGTGGTTCACGGGCATATCCTGTATAGTTCTGTTTTACTAGATTGTCTGTTAGATATTTCTATGGTTTTGGTGTTGTGAATGCCAGTGATTGACTTCTTGTAATCTGTGAGCGGGAAGCTGGACTAGATGATCTCCAGAGGTCCCTTCCAACGCAAAATATCCTATGATCCTATCAAACTCTTCTCCCATTCCCATCTGGAGGAATTCGCTCCGTTCTCTGCTTTATGAATTGCCAACCATTTTATGTGGTTTCCATCCTGTCTTCAGCTGGCAACTGTAGTCTTATAAAGACAATATGAGTTTCTACCCAGTGTGGAATAGCTGCTTGTGTGGTGTGTGTATTCAGTAGAGGAAAACGAGCCAATTGAAGCGTTGCTTTTTTGTTTTTAATTATATTCTTGTTTCCTTCCCAGGCTTCTCTTTTACATACTTACATGTGTGCCTCTGGAGGCAATATTCAGTAGTGAATTGGAATGTTTAAAAATAAACCAAAACTTTGTAATGAAACGTTCTGAAAGAATCCAGTTGCTGGGATTTTTGCAGGGATGCAATCCTTCATCTTTCATTTCTTAAAACAGAGGTTTTCACTCCTTGAGCTAAATGAGAATTTTCTTATCCAAGCTTTGTAGCTTGTTAAACGTCATCTAGGTGGACTAGTTACTACAAGACAATGCTACACATCCCACTCATACGTAAAGCAAGCCCATTAAACTTCACTGCATGTGGTTTTATTCAGGGTTTCATTCATGAGAGTTGAAAGTGCTCAAACTACTGCAGCAGGGAAATTAAACCCAGAAAGGATTCTCCTTCAGTCACCACCAGCCAAAAAAACACTCTCTTCCGTCTTCTCAAAAGCTCTCAAATCCGTTTAATTTCAAGGCAGCTCTTTTTTTCCTAGCCAAACCTCCTGGATTTGCTCTGACCAATTGTGTGGAACCTGCTTGAAAATCTCTGTTAGGAATCAGTTTCTGCTCCACTTGTAAGACAAACCATTTATTTTCTTAGTGTCTTTTACTCATAAACGTGCTGAAAAGTCAATAGGTTAATTATTACTGACTTGAAATTAGAGTCTAATTTTGTTGTAAACAGTTTAATTGCTGTTCTTCCACTCTGGCCGCAAACAGCCTGAGTTCAATTGATACCCAACCTGGTATATCTGCCAGCACCATAGATGTTTTATCTGACATGTTAGCTATTAATAGTTTCTGCTCTTATTGGAGCATGAAGACTTGATCAAAGTATATTTTGTTTTGTTTTTTTTAATTCTGATCTGCAAATGCTCTTTAAAATTAAAACAATACTTTTTCATTACATACACACACAGAGGTGATATTTGTCTTTTTTTCCTTTTTGGGAAAACACAAAAAATTTCCATTGCAGGAAATTGAAAACTACTTTGGATTTACATCAAAAATGTAAACTTAGACTGCTCTTTTGCCAGAATTCCTCTCCATTAAAATGAAAAACAAACAAACAAAATCCTAGCAGAGATTCATGGACCAGTTCTAATGGTGATGCATCACTTCAGCAATTTTTGTTTACCTGTGGCATCCTCCCGTGTTTTTGCAGCATGTTAGCAAAGTGTCTTAATGCAGGAGTGTCTTGATTATCATCTTTGACGGTTTTCCGCGTGTTGGAATTCACACAGTAAAAATTTCTCAGGATAAGACACGTAGGATTGGCTTTGAAAAAGTACAAGCATGACTTTGTTTTCCTGTTCTACCACAAAAGGCTCTTCCCTCCAGCCCCTACTCCTCCATCTTCTCAAAGTAAGAAACAAAGATAACTTCTGAGAGAGAGAAGGGAAAGTCATGTACCCCAGCCTGCATGTCTCAGCACAGACCAATGCTGAATCTGTGTCTGGCTTTGAGCTTTTATGTCTGCTTGTATGTTTTGATGATATATTGTAATTGTTTTTAACCAGCATCTGAAAGATAATTTCTGTTCAAGGTTCTAAGGCTGGTAACTTGAAAATCCACTTGAACTGGGGAAATGATTCACGTTTATCTGATACTTTATAAATTGGTCTTATTTGTAAGGAAGATGCAACATTCAAACGAGATTAGTGTTCATGAAAAACACCAAATCGGCAGGCTAAACCCAAACAATAGGCGCAGTGGGAGTTCCTCTATTCAATCGTGTGCCCTATCCAATAAGCACAGCCCAAAAAGTAAGCAGTTCTAGGGGGAGGTAGTCATTTATGTTTCAGTTCAGCGGCCTCAGTGTTGATGTCTAGTGCTGTGGCGTGTCCTAGGGTAGCCTGGCCTCCAGCTGCCATTGCTGAAGGGCACGAATCTCCTGAAGGTGCTTTGTCACATCTGCCAGGCCTATGCAGGTCCTTGGGTCCCAGGGCACTGGGTGCTTGTGTTCAGACAACTAAATTGCAGTCTTGTTGCCCAGGACCCGTTTAGTCTCTGGTCCCTGCTGGAAGGCCTCTAAGGAACATCCAGTGAATGCTACTTCTGCGGTAGGCAACTCATTGACTAAAGACCTTCCACATAGCGACAAATTCTGATCACCACTGTCAACTTCATTGGTTTTGTCTGATGTAAGTGGAAGACCACTGTTTTCAGCATAAGGAGGGACAGCAGTTAGGACTCCTTCTCAGGTGTATTTCATATCGTTGCACTTTGAATGCATGGCACTGTATGAGGAAGTGGATTGTATCCTTGTGTTTGATTACTCCAGCTACAAAGGGTGACAGTACACTGGATGGTTGTGTTCTTCAGAGCTGCTTGCAGGTATTTTTCTTCCATCAGAAGCCCTTATGTTTCTCTATTTGCTTCTCTACAAGTGCCCTGCATGCTGTCTTCTCCTTACTCTATGCTGTGTCTTCCTGCCATGTTTGGCATCTTGCCATGCCTTCCCCTGCCCCGGCAGGGCTATATATCTCCATCTCCTGTGGTGCTGGGTCTGTTTGCACCCTCTTTCTTCCTCCATCCTGTGCCACTCTTTTTCACTCCTTCCCAGGATTTGCTGTTGCCTCCTGCCTGGTGCCTGTATCCCTGTGCACTCACACTCGGTCTTGCCTTCTTTCTGTGGCAGTCACTAACTTCATTGCTATTTCCCCTTATTTCAGCTTCTTCTCTATTTTCTCCACGTTCAGGAACCCTCCACTGTTTCCACACCCAACCAGTCATCCTCACGAACATCCCTGCTTCCCTTGTGCCCCCTTCCCATCACACATTTTTTCCATACTTTGCCTCCTTTCTTTACTTCCTTGGGCAGAGTTGAGTCCATTAGTGGCTGGAATGTCCCCCCCTGATGTTCTGGAATTGATTGGAGGTGATATTCTGAAGTTATCACATTACAGAGATGTGCTGCCAAGCACCAGGCAGTCCTGGGTGCACTTCGACCCTTCACGGTAAGGCAAGAGTGACTTCTGCCTCATGCTTTTGGTTTGCTTTTGCCATATGGAAATGGCAGATGGTGTTGATCAGGAAATCAATCTAGAAGTGTATCCGTTTCATGCTGTACGTGAAAAATTTGTTCATTAAACTTAGAACTCTAATTCAAAGCCAATTAAGAGTGATTTGAAGAGACTTGTTGTTTTTGAAGTTCAAAAGAGATGGTAAGTCTCTGATTTCAGTCTTTGTACATTCCAGAATCTGTATAACCATTGCAGGTGTTGCCAGCTCTTGTGGGTTTTTCCTCTTTTAGTTTATTTTTTCTCTTTTTGAGCGATGTGACTTTTGCCATGAGCTGGAACCATTTGGGGAAGCGTTAGGAACCCTCAGCTTTCTGGCCAATTTTAGTCCTGCGTTTGAAGGTGAGTGGGTGGGCAGAACCTGGGTGTCTTTCTATCTCCTTTGCTAAAAGCCAGTAAAGTTCCCTCCTTCCTCCCTTCAGCAGCCTGCTATTGTTGTTCTTGAAGCAGAAGTTGGGGAAGGAAATAGAGGGAAGAAGCCCTGAGCAGCTCAGTGTCCTCCCCACGCTGCTTTCATCAGTGTGAAGTCGTCTCTGGTGCCTTCCCTCCCTCTCCATAACATCTCTTAGAAGATAGGAATCTACCGCAGATGCTTTCTCAAGCTTGAAAGGGGACCCCAGGCAGAGTGTTACTGCTGTACACACGCATGCCACAGCATATGGCCCTAATTTCCATGCGTAAGCAATCCTGTAGGATTGGCCCATGGAGGCTGTTCCTAAGAATTGTCAAGACTGCAAACCTTGTGCCAAGAGGACCCCAGAAGTGATTAGTTCTGAATTAATATTTATGCTGCTTTTACCCTAGATTGATATTCTGTAAACACTTGTAGGTCCTTCAGCAATAGACTGTGTTTGGATAGTCCCTACATTTACTAGTAGCATGTGGACAGAAAAAACTTTCTTGAGTAATTTGAAGCTGCTGCTGATATAAAAGAAAATAGAGGGGTCAAGTTTTGCTCTAGTATAGAGCCTATGACTTCACCGGGTTAACTGCTGCTACTTCCGTGTAATTGAGAACATAATTTGGCTCAGACCCTGGGAGACTGAAAAAGATCACAGCAGCCACTGTATTTAGCCAGTGTTCAAAACATTCGGCATACATTGAATTTCATAAGCAGATCATGTATTCAGAAGGCTTCAGTTGTATGACACAGTCCACTGCAGAAGAAGAGATGGTGGAAGTATCTCCTTGTTTATCCTAGTTAAAATGGCATGCCAGGAAAAGCTATTGAATGTTGTATTTTATCAATGCATGAGACAAGGTGGCAGAATGAAGAAAGTATCTCACTGTGGGTGTGTGGGGACAGACCTGGCAAGAATTAGGCAAAGGCTGCCCTCAGTTAACCTAACTCTCCACATTCACTCTAGGAGCCAAAAGCAGACGAACTTTGACTGCGTTGTGGTGGATGTGATGTTGGCATCAGCAGCTGGCACACCTTGGCCGTGTCCTGTTGTTGGTGACAGGACCTTTCTGTTACCTCCAGAGCAATGCGTGAGGAGAGCAGGTAGAAATAGATTTAAAATGAAGGAGAAAATAGTCATCTGTCTGATAAAGCACAAAATATTCACAGGAACAAAACGGCTCCTGGAGGCCTCCTTTGGCAGTCTCTTCCTGATGTCATGCTGGGCAGCGTAGCTGTTGGGCACCACGGTGGTATTCAGTGAGTGTAACGGGGTCTGTGCGGATTAGACCCACGTCAGGGCGTCATTGTCGGTGTCTGCCTTATATCAGAGAGACTTAACTCCCGTGGTGGTACTTAATCTTTAAGGAGAGGTGGTCGCAACTGGTGCTTCATGTTTTGCAGAAAAGCTTGTGGGGGGAAACCTATCTTTTTTTTCCACCCTGTCTAGGAGAGGGGGTTTCCTGATGAAAGAAAACCTCCAAAGAAGGAAATAATGTCTTTTCAAGAACAGGGTGTGCGGGGGGTATGTCTGATGAGTATCTGTTTATTCCCAAGTATGCTGCAGTCACTTTCAGGCTGATGCTCTCCAAAGAGAGAGGCATTTTGGGACAGCTCTTCTGACCATTCCTCAAGCACTTAGCAGGAGGGATTGTTTTATTAGGAAAGTTTATGGCTTTTTGTTTTCCCTCAAAGGCAAATGCGACTTTGTTGTTTTTAATTCTGTTGGGATTTCTCTCTTTTAATATACAACACAGCTGTTAAAATAGTTGGGGTTGTCTAGGGCAAATCATATAGCACTTCCCTTGTTCAGCTCTCAGATAGCTGCCTTTTTAGTGTCGTTGCAGAATTATATTACAGGGCATATGAATAGTGCTGGTATTAGTGTCAAAATCAATTACCCAACCCTCCTCCTGGAGAGAAAGCCACAGACCTTAGGAACAATCTGAGTAATCCATTTTGGATTTCTAATTCTGAGTAATGACGGAGTGCAGAGACTTGTGCTTGAATAAGTGCACAGGGTCTTTCTCTGTATAGTCACTCCTAAATGCGTGCTCTTTACAGGAAAAAGCAGGCTCCCTGTGAAACCCTTTTTCATGCCAAATGGCTCACTGCTAAGATTAATCTGTCATTGAATTTATAAATTCTATGTAGCACAGAGCTGCGGAAAAAGTTTAGCATTGAACAGAAAGCAAACTATTGCTTAAAAAATGAATGCTGTGCTCCTGGATGGTGCAGATTGACTGCCTCCATCAATATATCTTCTTATACTGGTAATAAAAATACTTCCACAGCCTTGTGCCTCCAAGGATCTCAAAGCACTTTGCAAGTACGGCGAAGTACTATTTCCTATTTTATGGCTGTGGAAACTGACTGCAAGAGAGGTTAAGCTTTTTGCCCAGAGACGCAGAAGAGACGGTATCAGAGCCCCCGTAAGACGCCTGCGGCGGAGGTGCTGCGCACGGCAAGGCTCGCGGGCTCCCGGCGGAGGTGGCTGCTGGGCACCTCTCGAAGGAGAGCAGCTCTTGGTCATCGCCGCCTGGGGGAGAAGCTCTGGCCTCGCTGCCGGTCGGCTCTGCCGCCAGGCACCCTTACAAAGTGGAAAGAATTACGGCCGCCTTATCCTAAATCCTCCAAGATTAGAGTTGTTGTAGTGTGTTTTTTTTTTTCCTAATCCGGTATTTGAGAAGGATTTACCTGTTTTTAATACAACCGTTTATTAGAATCGCTTTTTATTCATAATTCATTTGAAAAGTAAACATACAGCTACAAAGGCCAGATTTTCGAATACAGGCCCAATCTCCTGTCAGGTTTCGAGTGGATAAGTGACACAGCTGAGACACCGGGTCCCTGCTGGTGTGTCTGTGGCGGGGACCTGGAGATCTCGCTTCAGGCGACTTGCCGGAAGAATCGTGGCTGCAGCCTCTGCCTTTCGCAGGAGGGTGGCTTCGATTTCGGATTCCCGCGTGGCCGCAGCCGGCAGCCCTGGGGCGGCGTGCGTGAAGCTGCGCGAAGAGGGCTGGGGGAGGCTCGCGGGGGCGCGAGGGGAGCATCTGCTTTCAAGCCAAAGCGCGGAGCCTTCAAAGGTGGCCTGAGAAGAAACAGGTGGGGGGCCAGTAATTTACCCTCTGAAGTTTATTTGCTTAACAAACAGAAGCCCAGGTCAAATACTCCTCCAGTTCGAGTGTAGGTATTACATATGTCCCCTGTAATCCAGCCTAATTTCTGGATTAAGCCGCTGTAAAGCCCTGGCCCCCAGGAGCCCATTCCGTGTTTGCCATCGCACTCAGTGCAGGCCGAGGCAGGACCTCGGGGCGGCCTTAGCGCCAGCAAGAGCGCTGCGCTGCCAGTGGAGCCCGTGATCGCGGCTTGCCGCGTTGCCAGCGCGAGCTTCACCGTGTGCAGCTGCAGACCGGGACAGCAGCTCGGTCCCCGAGCGGTGCCTGCCGCCCTAGCTCTTCTTGGGAATGACGATGCCTTGGCCGCCATCTCGCCTGGCCCTGGCACGCTTCTCCACTCTGAAAATGGGCGCAGTGGCTCTGTGGCACCGCGGGCAGGTGCCTCCAGGGGTGGGAGCAGGGCTGAAAGCGCCCGGAGAGGGAAGAGGGGCGTTTTGAAGGCCATGGGCACTGTTGCCCCGAGGTCCAGGTGCAGGAAACCTCCCTCGGGTTTCCAGTCTGTGCTGGAGCCCTTGCGGGGCACAGAGGGCCTGCAGCAGGCAGAAAAAAACCCCCAAAACAACAACAAAAAAAGCAAAATGAAGTGCTTGTGCCTGGGCTACAGCCGAGTGAAAGGCAAAAGTTACAGATCATGCTTGGGATTTCCTGAAATTTTTATATGGTTTAAAGTTTTTAAGAGTATTAACTTTCTAATCTAAGATGCTCAGGAGCCAGTTAATCCTCCCTTCCCAAGTAAAGTGAGGGAGGTTTGAATTGGTACAGTGGCAGTAAAGCTAACTTTATACCCCAAAAGGTCTCTGGTTTCCCAGACATTTTTTGACTCATCCTGTAAATTTCAGGGGGTTAAAAAGCCAGTGTGCTCCAGAGTATCTCAGGAGCTGAAAATCTAACAGATCTACATTAGGAATAGTTGGGAAAGGAGGAATTAGCTGGGGGGTTTCTCAAGCCCAACCTGCGGACCAGGCCACTATGGAGGTTCTGTGAAAATGGGAGTCATGTGGAGACATCTGAAATAAAACCATTTGAAGTGAGGGAAATTAAAGTATTTACAGTCAGAAATGAAGCATGCCAGCTCATTTAATAGAAACTCAATATATGAAATTTTAGATGCACGTAATTGGGTTTGGGAGATGGAATAAATTTGACATCTGCAAAACGTTTCAGGTAACAAAAGGTTTGGGAGCTAGTATTTTTCTTGCATGTAAGTTTAAAGAAAACCTTTATTTGTGCTTTGATATTTTCTGTTTTGTGAAGTTTTCCTTGGCATTTAATTCGCCATCTGTAGCACAGCTAAAGCAGTAGTTGATTTTCAGATGTGGCTAGCCAGGAAAAAGTTGGTTGGGAAAGAGGAATCTGTAGATGTTGCTCTGGACTAGTGAGAGCTGAGAGGACTGCTGGGTGCCTGTTGTGGCTTATTCATAAACACTGCTGAAAAGTTATGGTCAGCGTGTAGGTTCAGCACCAGCGTATAGATTGACCACCAGCTGGGAGAAAACAAATCATCTTAAATTTATTTTTTTCCAAGTTACCAGTACTTTGAAAGTTTTTAACTGACTCAGTTTGTTGTGATGGACAAGGATTGACAAATCAGTTTGTATGCTAAATTTTGGGGTCTCACTTGTTCTTTAATCATGGAAAGCCCTTTGGACCAGCTTTATCACACAGCCCAAGTTTAAGAGAAAGAAAAAGTATTTTGATGCTGATCCTTTCAGGTCTTCAACTACCTGAGGTCACTGAGATCTGCAAATATGGATCCCTTTCGGGGTTGTACTGTTTCTGCTTGTAACTGCTGTAATGACTCGGCTGTTAGGGTTAGAAACTCAGATGATCTTTGCAGCTCACAAAGCAGCTTCTGATCTTTGCAGCTTCACATTTTGAGCTATGCTGAACTGTTGGTTGCTTCTTCAGAGAGCTGATTTTGCTTGCTTTGTTAGTGACTAGAATTTGGTTTTATTTTGTGTCTTGTAGGGTCGCTAAGCTGGAAGATGCGCATCTAAGATGGAAACTTCTGCTTCGACTGCTGCTGGGAAAAAAGAAGGGAAAGGTGCAGTTCTGGAGGGGAATGGCTTTACAGAGACGGGGAAGAAACCCACTCCTTTAGCAGCTACAGGAACAACAGTGGCACAAGGAGGTACTTTATGTTTTCCACACTTTGAAAGCAGCAGGGGTGTTTTTCATTAGACTGTTAGAATTTAATAAGTATGGTGGCATCTGTCCTCCTGTGAACATGCTGAGTTTATTGGGTTCTTGGCCTCTGAAGGTCACAGGAATTGTAAGCTGCATCACTGCATAGCATCCAAACGTTATTGTACCGCGATGAGGTGTCATCGCTTCTAACAAACTCAGACCGGGGCGGGGGAGAGGACAGCAAGCTGCCGCTGGTGTTCAATTGCCACTGAATTAGACATAGTCATCAGAGAATTGAGACAATCAGTCACTGCTAAACGCTGGTGGATTGGCCTTACGCGATACACACTGTGTATTGCCTGCTGCTTTTCCGCAGAGGAATTAAAATGTCGTTGATGAGGCTGGCTGGAGCTAAGTGAATGTCCTGTTAACGTGATCAGGGAAGAGAAGGTGTCGTGCATCGGCTGTGATTCTGTTAATGAGCTATACAGCCTTCGCTGCTGCTGGTGTTTCATGGTTAGCAAGGAGCTTGGACTCGTCTAAACCCACCGTAAGAGGGTTTCCATAAATAAAGCAAATCCTGTTTGTCTGCACTGTGCCTGCTGCGTCAGAAGTAGCTCAGATCTTGATTTCTTCTTCCTTTGGTTAGTGTTTTCAGAGAGGATTTGGTTCTGCTGCTGTTGAAATCAGTAGGGAAGCTCTCATGGACCCCAGCAGTGTTAGTTTTGGTGCAGGATAGCACTGATGGTGGAGCTGCCTTGCTCTTGGCTGCTCCCTGCCCATCCATCACCACAGCCCCTTGCAGAGCAGCACGCTCTGCTACGTGCCAAGGCACATTTCTGGTCTGGAGAGGGCTAGAAAATGGCCTAGGTGGAGCAGGCAAAATATAGCTCCAGGAAACGTCCCTCATTGACTCACAGGTGTGCAGGGTTGGTGGATCTCCAAAGAGACTCTGCTGTGGTACCGGCGCCTTCGCAGCAGCTCCAGCTGTCGGCACGGCTATGTGCGCCGTGCGGGCGCCGCGCGGCCCCTTCTGAGGGCTGGGACAGGGCGTCCTTTCTGGGTGGGGAGACAAACTTAGAAGGGACTTCACCAGCTCGGATGTGACGAGAGGCATCCCAGCTGTGTAAACTTTGCAGGCAGCTTTTTTTCCTCTTTAAAATATACCTTATTGCTAGCCAGACTCTACCTCAAAATTAATCCTTCTCCTCCCCTTCCTTAAATGCATGGTAATTTCTCATCAACCCAGGAAAGCAGCACAGTTCTTCTGTTGGCTCCTCTCCTGCTCACGTGGCTCCGTGAGTTTGGGTTTTCTGTTGGCAGAGCTGTGATAATAGCTTCTGGCCCAAATTGCTTAAATCGGCTTTACCTATCCTTTCTTTCCAAGGCCTTAGTTACCTCTTTTTTTGTTTCCACATTGATCTTGAAAGATTAGGATGTATGGAATAAAGAATTTATCAGATCTGTTCATGTCTTTGAACTTTGTTAACCAAAGGAAAGGTTTTTTTTTCTTTAAAAAAAAAAAAACACTCTAGAAAATCTCTGACAGAGGATTGATTTAGAGACACAACTTCAAACTACTGAATGGGCCTGAGCTACCTTCCTTGTTGTGAGTACCGTATAAATTGGCAGAAAAGGACGGCTTGCTGGACTGAAGAAATAGGGGAAAGGCAGAAATGACAGCATGCAGAAGTTTGCTATCCCCAAGCAGATTTTCATCTCTGTGAAAGAAGCAGCAGGCTGTGGAAACCACTGAGGCATCCCAGTCTAGACATCATCTGAGTGACTGACAGGTCCGAAGGGCTGATTGGTGCCAATGAAGTTTAAACACATACTAAAATTCAAAACGTGTGTAATCTGAGAATAAGTACTTTCTCCTGACTGGGCGCTAGCCTCTGGAGTACCTCCACCAAGGAAGCAGTCACTGCATGTCCAGAGATACGACAGAAATCAGGATCCTCCCTCTGCTCCCCCAAAGTGGAGTGTACACTGGCCCATTTGGCACTCCTGGAGACTTGACTGTTTTTTAAGCGTCCAGCATTACATGTCACACTAGCTGTGTGCCATCACCTTTGGAAAGAATGATTTACAGGCTCAATATTTCTCTTTTTATTAAGAGGAAGTGGAGAAGTAAGTGGAGGGATTGTTTGAAGATGTCAGGAGAAACATGATGAAAGCATTGTGTAATGAGATGTAAAGAGCAAAATCTGTATCGTGCTGTGAAGAGAAGTGCTAATAGATGACCTAAAATGGCTAGCAGTAAAGTAGGCTTGAGATCTGCTTCAGGCCCCCAGATTTTTCAGGTAATATACATGTTCTTACAGTTTGAAGGCTTTTTATTTTTTTTTATTTTTTTCGTTCTGGATAGAAGTAATACATGCTTTTGAAATGGAGCATCTTTGTGTGTGTGTGTGTAACTGGAAAAAATTAATACAGTCTTTTTATAACATCAGCTAATTGTATGCTGTGCTTTAGCAGATAATAACAAAAAGGCTGGGTACTGACTAGGCTGTACTTACATACTCTTCATACTAATATAACATATTTGCTTCACTAAACTAGTGTAATTACTCATAACAGGCCAGAAATATACATATTGATGCTCATCGTCTTACAGAAGAAAGCAAATGAGGCATGGAGATTAATTGCGTTGTTAAGTTCCAGGAGGGGAACAGCGACAGACAAGCTTTAAAGGCCTCTAAGCTCCCCACCCTGCTTTGGGGCCATATGGACATATCTTTATGCTCATCTGACACAAACTCTTCATTTTATTTATTGTGGAGGTTTTACTCTTTGTACTAGCATGTGAGAAAGTGGCAGCAAGGCTCAGCTAATGCTGTGGATCACCAAGCTGTTCTCCGGAGCCAAACAAACATAACTTGCAACACATTTCTTGTCTTTTATTCCACTGAGTCACACAGATGGAGTGCCAACATAGCATGTTTCTCTGATCATAGGCTTTTTTTCCATGCAGAAATGAATAGATTTGCAAGGGTTTGTTTATAATTAAGGTAGTTGACGCAATAAACTGAATATTAGTTAAATAATTGAAGAACAGCATTTCTAACATATTATTATTTTTTATTACGTAATTATAAAACAGTATGTTCGACCTCCATTTCTGTTTCCCTTGCCTTGAATATTTGTCCCAAATGTTTGCAGCCTTGAACAAATTAAGTTATGGCTGTAGGAAAAGAGATCGGTATTGTTGATGCTGTCAGTAGAGAAGAGTTCTTCTGTACTAATGATCTGTGCCTCATATTTTTAGTCTTCTAAAGCTGCCATTTTAGAGATCTTCTCTGACTTTTTTTTATAGTAACTCATTGATCAGATGTTCAGAAATTGGCCTTGCAGAAGTGACATCAGGGAAGTCTCTCCTAATTTTCCATTTTTCCATAAATCATGTTGGCCAAGGAGTCAAAGCTCATCTTTTCTGCTTCAATACATGTGTGTGTATGTATGACAGAGATGGAAGCTAGTTTTAATGACAATATTTAAGAGCTATAGACAGCCAAATCTGCAAAACTGTCTCCCACTTTCAGTGCCTCCAGTTTTAGAAAGGCAGCTCTGAACACTTGAAGTTTAGAAAGCACTTTCACAGAGTGCAAAAGTACATACTGCTTTGTTGGTGTAAGAGACTTCAGAGAACAGCACCACGTCAGCGAGAACAGAGTTGGTCCTCCAGGCTAGCACTGTGGTTATCCTTTGTATCAGCATGCACGAGGAAGCCCGGCCAGGCGGCTGGAGAAGAAATTTGAATGAGTCTGTCGTTCAGATACTAAGATATTTAGGAAGAAAGGTTTCTCATCTTGTAATAAAAATTAAACACAAATTCTTCTAAATGCTAGCTGCTTGATTTTAACAAGACCCAGAATGCACCCTTCCCTCTCCACCCCACCCTCTGCATGACACAAACACCAAGTTCCTAAATTGATGGTGTTTATGTTTGAAACATTTTTCTGATGTCTGGCTCTGTCAAGACTAATTTTAGCATTTCTAAAGCTGGGTAAAAATACAGCCTCATTACTTTGATGTCAGAGCATAGTTTACTATTAGTATATTCTGGGGTTTATCATTTTAGTCATGTTTAACACGGCTGCAGCAGGCATGCACTATTAAATCTGGCTTATTTTACATTCCTGTCCGAGATTATTTATTTGGAACAATTTCCTCTCTATCAAAAGACACAGCTAATGCTGAGTTTTAATGTGTTATTTACACACAAAATAACCTATTTACAACTCAGTATCTGCCGCAGGGAGAATGAATGGGGCAGTGCTCCCTTCATCCTGTTGTATCTGAGTTTAACAATCTGGATTGCTAATAGAACCATTTATCACGGGGTGGTAATTTATTTTATGTTAGCTGCACAGGTCTCCCTGCCTCTGATCTATGGAAATACTTTGTATATAATGAAGTTCAACAAGTCATTTGGTGTAAACATGGGAAAACCAAGCTGCAGAACCAGTAAGTCTCTGGCTACGCTTTTTCCAGTAGGTAACGACTCTCCTCTGATATTAGAGTTTCACTTGATGAAATACAGCTCTTCGCCCCGTGTGTGTTGTAAGGGCAGAGTGTTGGGCTTCTCTGCAGTGGATCAGAGATGGGGATGGAGTTTGGTCACTTGATTTATGGGCTAGCAGGAATGTTCGGTGCTGCAGAAGTAGCACACTCAGCCCTTTCATAGGCAGAGGAGAAGGGCAGGGAGCACCTCCCATTGCTCTCCAGAGATCTTCTGTAAGCAATGCAAGAGTGGCGTTGGCAAGGAGTCCTTGTGCAGTTCAGCTTGTCTCAGTGCTGGATTATGGGAAGACTATGTAAATGAGGAGGAGGAAATTGAAAAAAATATACAGTTTGTGTGGCCTGAGACTTTGACAAATTAGGAGAACAGCCCCTATTAAGTCATCTCCTCCATCCACCCTGGAGGGGCGGGGATCTTCTCCAAAGAATGTTTTTCATGCAGTTGTTCACATTTTCCAGGAAAGGGAATATAACCAGTACAAGCACATTCTCAGCTTCCCTGTCTTGTACTGCTTTGCTGAATCTTAAAACTGAGATATGTGGTTAACACACATCTCTGGTCTGGTTTGGCTTCAGAAGGGAAGGGGACAAGTGGTTAACACAGAGTGATGGGAAAATCCTATAATTTAGACTGAAATTCTCCTGCCTGTCACTGTCTACTCTGTCTCCTGCATATAGCTCAGTGGCCCCCACCTTGGGTAGGGTTTCAGTGCAACACTGCCATAAGAATGATGGCAATCGAGAATCATATTTCTTCCCTGAACACTTCTGTCAGCTTTAAACAAAGCAGTTCTCCTGGGGCTTAATGTGGGTTTTTTTGCCATCATAGTCCCTTTGGCTGGCCAGCTTGCCTACCAGTCTCCCCATAGAGTGTCCCTTTGGGAATCCGGAGGGTTCAGATGCTCAGACTGGCACAGTAGTGATGCTGTCCTCAGTCAGAGGTTATCAAACCCTGTGATTAGCTGCAAGCTTTGTGTCACATTGGTCACCTGAAACCTGCTTGCTGGGATAGCTGAGAAGAAACCTTGCAGAAGATGGGTGAGGCTGAAGCAATGCTACATCATAGATAGATAAATAGTGTGTGTGTGTGTGTGTGTGTGTGTGTGTATATATATATATATATATATATATATATATATATATATATATTTCTCACAAGTCTGGAAGAAGGCCCTCACAAGCCGTTTTTGGGGTTGCCATGTAAGATCCCAGAGGCAGCTGTGAGCCCCTTTGGTAGCTGGGCTTCAGGGTTTTTCTTCCAGGCAGTTGTGCTTTCTCAAACCCTGGAGTGTGTTAGGAAGTGTATGAAGCTTAGAGGAGAGTTACGTGATGAAGTTGCAAGGGCCAAGAATTGAGGTCCAGGAGGGGCTGTCTGGTAGCTGTGGTTCTTGGGAGAAGGTTACGGTTCATTTCCCTACAGAGTAAAGCCATCCCCCCCCCCCCCCCCCCCGGGTTATTGCTGACCTAGGCTGTTGCTACTGTGAGGAGACTGTATATAATCACACTGTTTCTCCTTGACTGTGATCTTACATACCCTACAGAAATCCCTTGCCATTCAGTTTCCTTTTCTTTGGTTATTTCTGCCCTTTCTCCTGAGACACTGTTCACAGGGGTCATCCACTACAGACTGGCTTTCTTACATGGAGATCTGACTCTGGGGTGAAAAAAATCAAGGTAGTTGTCCCTAGGAAGATGCTGGTCACCATGCTGTGCTGGGACAGTCCATCAGGACCTGCATGCTCCCCTGCCTTGGTTGACTGCCGCATCCCATCTTTCCATGGCGCCTCTGACTCCCTTTCCAGGCACTCACTCCCTCTCTTGTACCTCTTCCCAGAGGTGGGACCTTGGAGCCCAGCTACCTGCCTCCAGCTCCTTCCTTCGATATCTGGCATCCAGAGTTTGAAGGAATGATGGAAAGCACTCAGGGAGCAGCAGGTTTATTTCTTCCGCAACACACGGTAGAATTTTGGTAGTTAAGATTGCTGCAGAATGTGCCACAAAAGCCTGTCTCTTCTGTTCTACCCGTCCTCTCTTCTGTCCATGTCCTGCAATGTTGAGTCTCTCTCATCTCTTTAACATAGTGATACATCTTTGTCAGGTAATCCCTTGTTTTGCTTAGTCAAGTGGTTGGAGTCCTGTTTGGCCAGCTGTTTTTCTTCTCATGGGGGAAACCCTCTTCTCAGCCCTATGCTGGGCTGCTCTGTGTGGTAGCCATCACTGTGGGCAGAGGTGCAACTTTGGATTGAATAATCGTTAACGTTTACAGACTTTTTGGTTTAAAACATACATGATATAGCCCAGACAAATAATGCTAGAGTCTGTATCACCAAAGCATTCAATGATGCAGCAATTTCATAATATCAGCCAGCATTCATTAAGTGAATACAGCTCCCCCAATTTGTCATACCAGAAGTTCCTATCATTTCAACCCGTTACAGATGCCAAGGTACTTTGAAGATCGAGTAATCTCATCCTAACCACACTGCAAGCCAGCTCAAAAAGGGTTTATGGGTTTGAAATGGAAAAGGTATTCTTCACAGGCTGGTTCTGGCACTGGTGATCCGAAACACTAAGTATCACCTGAAAGACCTTTGTATTTTGTAAGTGTATTATTATTATTAATAGTCATAATAATAATAACTCGTACTTTTCTATTACTTTGTAAGCTGCAAAAGTTTATTCTGGCAAGTACTTGTATATCTTCTTTTCCACTGAGTTAGTTCAGACTTCAGTAAGGTGCCTCTCAGAGGGCACCTAAATATAACCTTTATAACCAATGCTAAACTTACCTGTTTGTGGGTCTGCCATTTATAGTCAAATAAGAAAATCCAGTGGTGATAGATTATATTTATGGTGATGCTTTCCTGGACTGTCTCTTCTGTGCTGCCAGCATGTCCCCATAGTTCATATTTTTAGTCACTGTGTCAGCTTTTTAGATGAGCATCGAAGTATTTTCACAGGTTTTCTGAATTAATTCTCCCTATACTGCCACATTAACCGTGGCATTTTAACCTGCTGCAGTCATGTGGGCGCTTTCCCTCATAGTCCTCCTAAGAGAAGAAAGGATTGGTTCCATTTTTCCAATGACAGCTGAGGTTGGGGGGGACCGGTAGTGGGACTTGTCTGAGGCTGCCCACCTAAACGTTAGGTTTAGGGCAGAGGAAATCCCATTTTGGAGATGCCTGCTCTATTCTGCCCATGTCTTCGTGTTTGATTTAAGGTGGCTGATGGTAGGGGGCAAATCCCAGTCAATGTGACTTGGCCAAAATTGCATAAAGAATGATGTTAAAGCAAGGGACCAAGAAGTGGGAGAAGGTTAATGTTTTAAAGCTCTCCATTTGTGTTCGTTGCCCTGTAACCAGCCAAGCAAGCCGAGAATCTGAACTGAAATCTCACCCCACAGATTCTGAAGTCAGAGTCAAACTCGACACCCAGTGTATATGCAGACGGGGGAGCCACTTCCACACAGCTGCTCCAGCTTTACACAAGCATTAACAAAATCAGTATTTTACCAGTCCTTTCAGAGAGTTGGGCAATTCAAAATCTCCACTAAACAGAAGAGGGAAAAAAACCCAGCAAATCCTAAAGGCTACAAAAGACTCCTAAAAATAACCCAAGTGGAGGAAGGCTATTAATGCAAAAGTAAATAATTACATTACGGGAAGCAACTAGAGAGGGCAGTTGTGTAAATCACTTTAAGGAGAACAAGCCTTAGATAAAATCCATTCTTTTATCACACAGATTAAGTCTTCCTTTTGACGCTAAATAATTGATAGGGTTTGGCAGAGCGTTCTACAGCTGCCTCTGTGGAGCAGTGGGACTGCTCCCGAGGTCAGACAAGTGGCAGAGAAAAATGTTCTTAAAAATGCTGTGCATCCAATACCAGCACCAAGAAATGGGACTTGTATTCCCGGCACTTCTTAAAGAATTTCTGTGCAGCCTTGAAAAGACAGCCACACACCTCGGAGTGAAAGGAGGACTTGGCATTGCTCGCCTCCTCCTTAAACTGCAGCCCATGAAACGAGGCAGTCTGCTGTCACGATTTCGTGTGGTGACGAGTGCAGTACGAAGGCCGGGGAGGACAGAGTGTTTCTCCCCATTCCCCTGCACTCGTTTTAATTCTTTTCTAAAGAGGACGTGAACTGTGTTGTCCGGTGAGCTCTGGGAGCCTAGATCCTGTGAGCTCTCTTCCTGCCTGGGTCAACCTGATAGTGCCTGAATACTTCAGCGCCTTGCACTCCTTTCCACGTGTAAGTGTCCTGGTAAAACGGGGAGATGTCATTCTACGGACAGGAAGGAGAGAGGTGGGGAAGGATCTTCCAAGGCCAAAGTGGCTGTAAGGGGTTTAGCTGTTTCGGAGAGACATCGAGAACCAGCCATCGCAGTGACTTTAAAAGTTTATAGGTGGCTTGCACGTGACCTCTGTGGTGGTACGGAGAATTGAGCGCAGGTCCCTTGGGTCCCTTTATCTGCTGGAGAGTCCTACTTCTCTTGCTGCTATGCCATGTAAACGTGGTTGAGTGACTCAAATTCTCATCATGTCTGTCTGCAAAATCAAGTTAGTTGTTTCAGGAGTTGAACAAGAAATTGTTCAGCTTCAGGAGAGCTGAACGTGTTACCTATACATTGTAAAGTGTGTTTAAAAATGCCTCATTACAGAAGTCAGTACCATTCCTTTTGGTTGTGTCAGAGTCTGAAAATGTTCAGTAGCACTAATGTTATTTTACTGAATTTAAACTCGGTGTTGGCCGTGCCTTTGTCCAGTGCCTAGCACAGCAGGCTCATAACTAGGAGCCGTTATGCTACAAAGAATAGTGTATTTTTTCCTGAACCAAGCTGCACTGAAATGGCAGAAACCTTAAGTTCTGAAATAAATCAAGCTCCCATCAGTTCAGAGTGGAGTCTAAGTTTGGCAGAATGCGTTCTCTGGCCTTAACGATAGCTGCAGAGAATAAACTTCAAGCCAAGATTTTAAGTTTCGCTCTTTCAGTGGAGGAATGAAGTGGATATGCTGTCTTTGCTCTAACCGGTTTAGGATTTTGTTAAACTCGTGAGCTTATATGTGTTTCAAAGTGACTTGTGCTAGGTGTTCTACATCTCTTTTAGTGCTCTTGGGTTGAAATCAGGCAAACTTGGTGACAAGAACAGAGCTATAATTTGTGCACTTACATTGACTGAGCTCCAAGTGAAAGTAGGAAGAATTACTGTGTGAGCCCACGTGAACACAAATGCAAAAAATATCACACAAACATGTCTGAAATCCATTCTCTGTTTTCTATAGTCTGTTAGAGAATTCCTTGGGGTTCCTTCTCCTGGAATCCCAGCTACTTTTAGAACTTTATTCCAGTGAAAATACTTCCAATTGTAAGTAAATTGTAAGTAAGAACGGAAGTAACCCAAGCAAAATATTTATATTAACTGCCACAAATATCTGATCTTTAAAATACAGCAGCCTTTGCAGGGATTGAATGGTGCTGTTTGGGCCAGAAAGTTTTCCTCTTCTCTCTTGTGCGGATCAGCTCCTAACTCTGACAGATTTTCAAAAAAAATTACAGCTTGCAGCAGATGCATCTCTGAGTAAACAGTTAAAGTTGATGTTTTGATAACTTCAGTTGTATTGATATAAAAGTTCAGTGTCTGAGCATTCCTGAAAACCATCCAGCAGAGGAGTTATCTGACCATAAGCCTTGGCCATTTGTGTGCTGCTTCAACAATAGTTTAGTATTTTGTTAGTCGCTTTAACCAGAACAGAGGTGCTTCTGCACCTAACAAAACGCTCCTAGGCTAGAGAGTGTTTTAAAGAGTCAGCACTCCTGGCCCTGAATCCAAAGTATTGGGCACTGCTTAGATTTCCCCAGGTGAACATTTTTGTCTGTGTGGAGGGGAAGGAGGATCTTTCTCTGCTCTGCTTTTATACCTGGGGCTCACCTGGTTTTGTGGGCGCTCTTCATAGGGTGGACCAGCAGCGACAGGGAGAATCCAGCAGCTGGCCACTTCTGCGTTCTCACTGGTGTGGCTTTCCGTGTCCTGTGGGAAGGTGCCTTCTTCATCAGGCTTGAGGGAGGTTAAGCTAAATCTCGTACGTATCAATTTGTAATTAGAGCTGGTGACGTTCTTTCTGAGGCATTCACAACCATGTACTAAAGTAAAAATAGAGGTACGCAGAGGTGAGGACTTTATGCATTGATGTGCACGTCCCATTTTAGTGAGAAGAATTATGTGTTATGAGGAGCTCACCAGATTCCCAGAGGCTGCTTGGGTGAAGGTACCCAATTTTTGGTGACTCTTCATGGTGAGGGCACAGAATGAGGCCTGGGGAAAATTAGTTTCAGTTCCTGATTCAGCCCAAACTTCTTCCATGATTTTGGGTAAGCTGCTTGACTTCCCTTCACTTCCCCATCTATATAATGAACTTGCATTGTTCTTTGGGCCTCAAGGCCCATCAGTCAGCATCTGGTTAGCACATTTATGGCATTGCTCATACTGAAGTGCTTAACAGGTCAGACTGCGTAGAAGATGCCAATTCCACCTCTGCACCTCCTGCAAGGAGCTACTTCTGCCTGTGAGAGCTGTATTACAAGGGTGACCTCGTTCATATTTCTGAAGCATCAAGCTGATGTTGTCAAAGGGGCTCAATAAAACAGATTTGTGGGATTGAGGAAGATAAGACTTAGTTCTTATAACGAAGGCATTTTCGGTATCTATAGTGCAGAGAATGTTTGAGGGGGTAGATCGAGATCGACTGTATTCCGAGTGGTTACGCTGCATTCTGGAATAAGAAAGTTTTTCAGACAATCTCATCTGGCAAACTCAGAGAGCGTGGTGTTGTTAATAGCTGTGTAAATCTTTTGTGTTGAAACTAGAGAAGGCAATTTTTTCTGGTTTACGGGGCTTTCCTACATGCGTAATCTATGGGTGAGGTTCACCAAATGGTTTGCTTAGGTTCAAGTACCCAGACGAAGTTCTGGACAGACCTGGATGAATTTACAAAAACCATGCAGAGCTTCAGGATTTCACCCCCAAACCAAGCAAAAGGTAGTGGTTTTAGCAAAGTCCTTTGTAATTAGACTCTTAGCTGCTGCCTTAAGGTGAGGCTAATGGCCTTGACATCACTTTGAGGGAGAGGTGTTAGTCTGGGGACTAGCTGATGGAAGGAGAAAAAAAATCACTGGCTTGGGATGACAGCTTCAGGGAAAACCTTGGGTTTCGCTTCCTTGTCCTTCAGGCTGTTATCACATGCACGCTCTAATACTGTAATCAGCTGCAGAGGAGCAGCCAATGCTGTTGTTTGATCTGGTGGAATTTTTTTCACTTTGGAAAACTCTTGTGGAAGTGTCACAGTCTGTTACAAAGACAGCCTTAAAAACATCCTTACTGCAAGGTCCTGTATTTCATATGCTGGAGCAGTGACTCTTAAAATAGAAAGGAGCTTGGCTCAATTTCTGAAAAACATCTGCATCTTTTTTCCTGAGCTCTGTGCATGCTGCATAACTTCTGTGAGCAAGCTATAAGCGTTGGGGGAAAAAAAAGGAGTTTTGCAATTATCTGTGCTTCTTTTAAGACCACTCAAAACAGTGTCTTAGCAGCTGAAATAAGATCCAAGGCTATCGTTTGCCCATATAGAGTCACTGACACTTGAAACAGGCTGGATTTATATGTGGTTACTGAAAAATATATAGCAAAATGAAAGTCTCAGACACTGAGTTCATGTGCATTGCCCATTGTAAAGATAAGTAACTGCTGTTATAAGATCACTTAAATGGTTACCTTTGGGACATAAAAGAGATCTTTGAAGACAGTAAGTCTTAATACAGAAATGTTTACTCATAAAAAATACATTTGGAATGGGGGAGGGGAACACACTTCCTATTAATGTGGTTTTTGCCTTTTATGGCAGGTTGTAGCAGGTCTTTAACCTCTGTAGCACTTGAACAGGGATAGAAATGAGCTTTCTTTAAGTATCAGCCCAGAGGGTCTTTCCTCACTGCCAGTACCTGCAGTGTCTCTTGTAAAGATGGTTTTCAGTTTATTCCTCTTTGCTGTGATCCAAGTGAAATATTATTCTTTTCCAACTCAAAACCTTTTAGTAGCTAAGTCCTAAGAGCTCTAAGAGTTGCAGAATAGAAATGCCTTCCTGAATTTGTTTCGCTTAACCGTGTGTTTTTGTGAGGTTCAGGGCTGGTGGTCGAAGCCATGCTTGGACGTGGTGGGAATTTGCATGCTACAGCAGCTGACTGCTGTATGGACCATGGTATGGGAACAGAAGAGGGAACTGGCCCTTGAATGCAGCAGTATCACGAAGGAGGAACCTGTTTCACGAGATGCTCACAAAGGGTGCGGAAGTGCAAGCCCAGTGTTTCTGCTTGGCCTCGTGGCACGTGTGAAAGGTGGTGGCTTACCGCAGAGCCGCGTAGTTCAGTCTGCAGAGGTGAGCACACTGCTTGCAGTTTTCTGGTAACAGTTCTACAGGCAATTTTGAAAAGCGTTTTCCAGACAATTTGTAATGTAAAGACAATGCCTTTGCTTCCTAAATGAGACAAAAGGTGGTATCAGCAGCCTTTGGTCAAGGCTACGCAAATCCACAACTAGGGAGGACATGATACCTACTTTAAAGACGGAGAAGTTTATTACCAGACCAGGTACGGCACACAAGGTGCCAGCAGAAGCTCCAGTGTCAGAGCAGCAAAAAAAGGTTTAAAATCCTGTATGGAAACCATGGTGGATCATGGTCAAAAATCTTTTACTCAGATGAGATGACTTATGTGGAGTCAGAGGTGGCCTGGACCAGGGTTTGCGGGAGGAAGGCTGAATCCTGTAGCAGGATGGGAAGGCCTTTGAGAGGCCATTGGCTGGAGCTGTCAGCGGCAGGACTGTAACAGCAGGGTTTCTGTCAAAAGACACAGCATTTTGTGGGCTCTTCAAGAGGAGAGCTTGGCAGCAGAGGGAAAAAGTAAAAGGAAAGTTGTGGAAGTATTTAAATGGACAAGTTACATGCTCATAGAAGCATAAGAGGAACGTGAGAGCAGAGAAAGATAAAAGGTAGAGAAGCCAGAAAAAAGTCCATGTTAGCTGTGAAGGTGGGGTTACAAAGCTGAGACAGCTGGTTTTCTGATGAACCTGTTCCTTAAGATCAGAGCCCTGTGCAAAATTAACTCTCCATATGCCAGTGACAGGGCAAGACTACTGAACTTTGTCATTGTTACTCCAAAACACGATGCTCATCTAGGCAGTAATTCCTTAAGGCAAGTTCCGGAAATTAGTTTTTCAGTCATTGACTTGCTTGCCTTTGTAGGGGCACAGCACGTTCTGGGTACATAACGAGATAGAGGACAGATTAAATGAAAGACAGGCAGGATTTTCATTCAGGAAATTGGTACGGTAATGACAGATCTGGGGCCTTGGCATGTTTCAGATTGGCTTCATCTAGCCTCTTCAGGCAGCAGGTACAAGAGTGGCTTTCACTTACATTCACCCAGTGAAGCGTGAGGATGTAACAAGTTCTCCTGGGAAGCTGGTGTTTAATACCTGCTAGATGTGCAGCCGAGGTTACTTATACAGATCCCAGGTTTAAACATGCTGTAAGAAAACAGATGTTTGGTATGGACATGCTGGCCCCAACAGTGACTTCTCCCCTAGCTCCATAGCAGAGCTGCTTGGACTGTCATCCAGTCCTTGAACCATAAAAGCGATGGCTTGATCTGAGGACTGTTTTGCTGATGTTCCTGGGAATTTGGAGAGTTTCCTGTCCAGAGGAGGGTCTGTGGGCAAGAGAGGGAGAGACGCTGAGGAACGTCAGCTCTTTGCTGTTAGGGTATAATAAGATTCCTGCTTTGCCATCCCTGGCTGTCCTGCTGTTGATGCTGGTTTTGGCTGCCCCAGGTTAATCCCATTGCTAGGTAAGGTCCATGGGGAGGCTGACTTCTGCCTCTCCCATCAGGAAGGGGACAGTCTGTGAGAAGCCATAACTGGAATTTGAAAGCAGTAGAGAAAAGCACAAGATAGGCACAGTATTGGTGATCCTATGTTAGCACATGTGCCGTGAGCTGCTCCAAAATCTTCAGCATCTGTTCGGCAGCCAGGCCCGTGGATGTTGCCTTGAACTTCACGTGGTTCATCACCACCGGTACAGAGGAGCGTTCGTTCTGGGGGACAACGTGAGCGTGACGGTGTGGGTAGGATGCGGGGTTGGGTTCACTCTTGGAGAGCGCTTCAGGCGGCTCCCGTGATGTGCGTGGCCCCTCTGCCGGCCACCGCGAGGGGAGCCGGCGGCAGCCTCCGGGTGACGGCGATGGGTGGGAAGCCTCGGGCATCCCGCAGCTCGCATTCAGGTCCAGCGCGAGGAAAAGACTGCTCTGAAACTCACTTTCTTACCAAAAAGAAGGAAGGGTTAAAAACAACAAAACCCCCAAACCTGAACCCCTGCAAGGCTTTGTGTTTGTAAAAGTTTGTAAAACTGTCTGCAGTCGTGATCAGATTATACGGTCTAACTGTGTAAAAGAACTAGAGCGGGTTCAGTCCAGTACTGATGTCCGTGTTGTTTTAAGACAGCAAACAGCGTTTAAAGAAGGAGGGAGGGCTGCGACGGGAGACGGGGGAAGCTCTCTCGCTCTCAGCAAATGCTCTGGGCTCGTAGCGCCAGCGAGCTCGAGAAACAATTTGCTGAGGTGGTTGAAGTACATGTTTTCAAAAATCTGTTTGTGCCCATAAGGATTTTAAAAGAGGATGTCGTCTGCTTACTCGGTAACTTCTGTGTGGCCTGCGAGTGGTTTCAGATGCTTGGCCAAAACCAAATAATCTCTCCTTTTAGGAAATTCGAAAAGTATGTACGCGTCCCAAAAAAGAACGGGGATGTGAAGTGACGTTTTGTCCTGCTGCCATGCTCTGTTGTGTAAGAGCGGCACCGCGCGCTCCGGGGCGGGGAGGTGGGGGAAAGGGCCGTCGGAGCGCTTTGCGGTATAAATAGAGACCAGATATTATGATTTGGGGTTTGGACGAGACTCGGAGTTACTAGATTGTTTTTAACGGCAGAAAAGGCTACTGGGGTATGTCATATATTTTCAGAATTCGGCCGAATGCTGCAAAAATGCCCAAATTAGGGCATGATGCTTAGCAGAAGTAAAATAACTAGTGAACTTTTATAATGAGAAGAAGTTGCAGATAAAGTTGAAATTTATGACAGTGCAGGAGATTTTAAACTTAAGGTTTTGGCTTTTTTTCTGAGTAGCCTGGCCGTGCTGACAAGTTTATAAATCTCTGATGTTTGGCTAATATCCTGCGGATCTGCACTGTCCTCCTCAAAAATGGTAGCTGCCTTCGTTATGAATTAAGGGCCGTATTAGGGGAAAGCGGTGGGAGCAAAAGGGGTCTTTCAAGTCTGGCGGCTGGCTCCTTTGCAGGAAACGGAGAGGTTGCCCACGCGCAGCCCGCCGTCAGGCCGAAAGCCGGAGGGGTTCTGCAAGCGGTGTCTGCGTTGCAGCTGGGCCGGGCAGCAGGAAGGTGCCAAAGACGAATCGCTTGGGGGGAAAAGATCAAATCCCCTGGGGCGAGGGAAAAAGCCAGGAAGCTAAAAGCAGCAGCAGCAGATTTAGACCCAATCCAGCAAAGACCACTGCAGACTTAGATGAAGGAAGTGGCACCAAGAGATTTAATAACCTGTTATATTTATGTAGCACATTTCATCCTCAAAGCATTTTACGAACTTAATGATGTGCAAACTACGTGCGCACGTATCCTTTCATCTGCCACCGGCTGTAGCTGCCTTCACTGAGAAGCCTGCTGACGGCTGTTTTGCAGCATCACAGCAGTGTAAGACAGCAAGTGGAAAATGCCTTATCTGACTGAGCGGAGAGCAGGAAACTTTAGGGTGGCAGAGCTTAACCTTTGGACGAGGCAGAAGGACTGCAAATAGTTGTGCTGGCAAAAGGCGCTTCTGGTAATATCCTCTGTGACCACTGACAATCAGTGATTGATCTTTTAGAGATCTCAACAGATATGACTGTCTTAATAGAAAGCTGGAAAAATAACCCTAACTGGCTAGAAATCTGGTATTAGCTGTCTTCAGTGCCGCTAGGGAGTTTCCCACCCCAGAAAGTATCTGCTGACTCCAACTTGCATGAGCCGCTTTTCTACCTGAAATCCAGCGAGATCAAATAATTTGGTTCTATGGTTGGTGGTGTGATGTTGTCCATTTCTTATATTTTCATCCTTAAGGGCTTTTTAATCTCAAAGGAAGGATATTTATATATATATATATATAAAAAAAAAGTCAATAAGTGAGCATTAGAAATCCTAGGAGAAGATGTACAAGCTGATGGCATTTCAAAGTTGTCTGGAAAGAAAAAAAAAAAAAAAAAAAAAAAAAAGCCACACCAGCAGCTTTGCTCCTGTTATCTTCTTAAGTTCTGTGCATTTCAGACATGATAGTTTTCAATGTCATTCTCCCAGCAAGAGTTTTGGCCTGCCATCTTATCCCCCAACTTAATGAGTTCTGCAGGGATGCACCATGATAGCTAAAGATCATTTACCTGAATTGCTTTTTAATTTCTGGAATGGGAAGCTGCTTGTGCAGCAGGATAATTACATTATAATTTACAGCAATCCAAAATCAATAAATTTAGTCATATTGGGATAGAGAAGGAGGGTGAAAAATCCCCCCATCATTAAATTATTTCACATTGTGTAGTTGATGTTCCAAGAACTCAACAATAAAGTTTGGGGGATGGGAGAGAGGAGTGGAGAAGTACTGGTTTCCTAATACTGGTCAGTAAATCAACTTTGTCCAGTGATTTCTGTAGTGAAGTAATACATGGATATGTTTGAGGGAGAGGACGAATACACTGGCTAATGGCTTCTTCTTGATTTATTTTAATTCCGGTGATAAACCAATATCAGACTGAATTTGGAGACTGAAGCTTTCTCCCTTTAAGGAGAGATAATACTTTGTACTCTCGGGGTCCTTACTGCGGTGGAGAAAGGCTGGTCAACCATCACGGGGACAAGTGAAACCCACGCGACCACCAGAGCTTTGTTCCCTGTTTGAATTTAACTGCCCAGCTGATTAATTCCTGGGACGAGCCACTATGGGAATCGGTGAGGTTTTGAGCTCCTGATGGCTTCAGATGAGATTGGACGCTTTTCTGGAAGTTACTGTTTTTGCCACGCACAAGTTATTATGCAGGGGGAGATTAATGAAAATGTGTGAAGTGTGTTGTAAGATGAGGCTCCGTGGTCTTGGTGTTGCTTTAGCGTCCAAACCTCCGCTTCTCTCAACCCCACACCCCGAGTGACCACGCAGGTGCCCTGGGCTGAGGGGCAGACTTTTTTTTCGGAGGGTCTTCAAAACGCAGCGCTGCCCCAGCTGCTGGAAATGCTGAGGGAGGACGGGTAACCTTGCAGCGACTGGGTTGCCCTCATGGTCTTTGCATCTGCTGCCAGCACCTCTCCGGCGTCAGAGCCAAGCTCTGGGCGATGCGGGTGTTGATGCCACCACGGGGCCCCTCGGGTGCGGTGCCTTTTCCAGGGTACACCCAGGAGGCAAGTGCAGCTCCCGTGGGCGGGAGGAACAGCAAAGAGACATAAGTTGCCCAGATGCACCCGTGCACCATTTAAGAGAAATATTATTCCAGCAGTCAGTTCAAAGGGTTTCACTTGGGCACATGTAGAGTGGAGCTATGCAGGTTTTATTTTATTTTTATTTTTAAAAAGAGAAAACAAGCTTCCTGGCTGTATTAAATCTCACCTATGTCTTTGCTGAGGTACAGGCTGCTGAATTCATCTCACAGGAAGATGTCTTAGGCGTTTCTGGACTTCCCCTGCTCAGGCTGACTTGATTTTATTTTTCTTTTGAAACCACAGAAAAGCTGTCGATGCTGCACCCAAAAAAGGATGTTGTATGAAAGGAAATCATTTTGTCTGTTGTATTTGAGGAGGATTATGATCTGGCATGACCTCATTATGGGTTAGGCGAGGATATTTCTGGAAATACTAATTAAATACTTTTTCCATCCCTTGTGCCCCTGTAGCATGTGTAGGCTTTATAACAAGAAAAAGAGGGGAAAAAAGGTCTGAAAGAATTTTTTTTTTTTAAGTCCTTTCTCCAGTCAAATGAAGGAAGTACAGTTACAGTCATAGCAACAATATTAAAAGCTATTAAACAAAGTTTTTGTAATTGTGGTGAACTAGAGGAAAGTACTTAATTATCTGAAAGAAGAAAGTAAAGCTGAGATAATCCAGGCGCTTTTGTCTATGCTTAACTGTAAGCACATGAGTAATTCTTGTAATTTGAGCAAGACCTTCCAGGTACCAGTATTATACATGCGTGAGTGTAGTTGTATGATCGGAAGTTCACTGCTCCCTCCGTTGGGCCGTGCAGCTTTGTGGGGCTGTGCTGCAAACTGGATTGCTGAACACGTCATTCCTTCCTGGCATTTTTTTTAAATTTTTTTCTGCGTTCGGGTTCAGTGTGCACAACTTCACAAACCATCTTGTTGGCAAAACCCAGTGGTGGGCTGTGGCACAGGGGTGGAAATCTGCTATGCTGGCTTAGCCACCAAAGAAATTATATGGCATCACATCCTAATATATTTATTAATGGGTCACCTCTTCTTATTTCCTATGTTGTTGTTCTTCTGGGCTTACTGAAACCCATTTCACTCCAAGAGTTGTATCCTCAACTTGTACCATTTCAGTTAATTTTAAGAGCTCCGAATCTGGCCCTGACAGTCTGAGCCATTTCCTACTGAGGTCAGTGGGAGTCTCCCAGTTAACTTCAGTGAGAATTGGATTTGCCCACTGAGAAAATGTCTTTAAAAATTGCCTTTAGCAAATAAGCTTGTAAATGTTAGCACTAAAATAGCAATGTGCAGGCCCAAATATGTCTGTATTGAAAACACATGCTGTCAGATAAAAATATGCTCTTACAAAATCTTCAAACATCATCACATAGATGTTAAAGATTTTTTTTTCTTACTGATTGTGAAATGATTTCAGTCGTATATTTAGCACTTTGAATTGCTACCATTTTGTGTAGCACTTCACTTAAGGTTGAGTCTTAACAAGACAAGCATCTGACTTGTTTGGAATAATGGTCTGTGGTTTTTGTTTTGTTTTATTGTTCTAAATCCAGGGAAATAGTTCTTCTTTTCTGTGAATGTGGAATTTCCTCAAAATTGCAATATTGCAGTACTGTGAGCAATATCCAGTTGTGCACTTTGTTTGGGGTCTCGTTGCCTGCGTTGATAAGAAATGGGACTGTTCTGTCTCAACCAAGCGCGGGAAATCAGGTTTCTCATGATTAACTTCAGGAATCGCTTCTTGACCTGCAAGTTGCCAACCTTGCCATGTAACACTGCAAAAGGAGAGAATACTGGGGTAGTTGCCCATGTTTTTAAATTTCTTCTCTCTCCGCCCTTCCCAATGGTCAGCACGAACAGCAGCTCTGCTGAACGTGCCTTGGGGCCGCTGGTGAGATGGCCGTGGCAGTCGCTCGCTCTGCAGCTGCCGGAGCAGTTTGTCTGTCAGCACCCTGAAGTGCTGCACTTGAGAGCGCGATGCTCAAGGCAGATGGAGCTGGGTGACAGCTTAAATGCCTGTTGTAAATTGTCGAGCTCCAGGAGTGGATTGATAACTGATAACCTGATTCAAGGCGAGGTGGGGTACAGCTGCAGAAAGTGGTATTTCCACCAGCCGTCCCAAGCTGAGCTGCCTCTGGGTGTCCGGGAGCCAGCGGCACCTGGCTTTTGGCAGAGGGAAATGAAAAGATTTTGCAGTGAAGATTTTATCATCCGAGATGACTTGTGTAACTGTTTCAGTCCTCCAGACTCCAGCCGATAATATTTGAATATTCCTCCTCCTCCCAGCCACACGGATGATGCAAGCGCTGGTGCCTTTGTTTCTGTTTCTCTCATCAGAAGTATTTCTTTGCAGGGGTCAAAATCAAAGCTCTTGCTACGAAGTCTATTAAAATGAGTTGAACCTGACTGCCCGGATCAGGGAACAGGAAAATCTTTGGCAGAGTAAACCCTCTTGGGGAGCTAATGAAAGCTGGAGCTCAATGGATAAAACATTGCGATGGACTGGCGATTGCCAAGACAAACACTTAGACTTTTCCAGAACAAGTCCCTGTCTCCCATGGGGAGCGTGCATGTCCGTGGAGCCCTGCAGGTCCCGGTGGGTGGTGGCAGAAGCAAGGCGGTGGTGCTCTTGGTGTGACTCCCTTTCCTCTTGCAAGAGGCCTGCTGAAGGAAAATCTCATGTTAGTCAGAGCTTGGCATTTATATTATCTCAGAAAAGTCCCTCTCGGTAGCTTCATCTGCGTCAACAAACTACTCCAGTGAAGAGTACAGTTTATATCACCGGAAGGTTCCTACTGGAGCTAAAGCCCATGCACCAAACCAGCACAGACTATACAGGAAACTCGTGTTTTCTTGTTTGCTCGCTCTCTTTCTCGCTCACATTTTTTTTTGGCTAGTGCATCTGTTTCCCCAGGATTTCAGGAGTGGTGAAGGTAGAGCACGGAGCGAGGGGGGAAGGCAAAGGATCTTTGCCCTGGCCAGCACTGGCCGGAGGGTGAAGCAGGGTGGGAACCTGGCATGGCCACTGCAGGTTACAAAACCCCTATGAGGGAGCTGAACAAACCTGCAGTGCTTTTTGAAATGGATGCACAGGGTGGCCAGACCAATCTGAGCCAGTCATCTGGAAGGATAAAAGCTTATGAAGGTTTCTGCACAGAGATTTATGCATGCTGTGATGTTTTTTGTTTTGCGAGAGGAGGGGTCCCGTCCTTCCCTTTGGCCCAGGAGGCCTTTGAGACGCCAACACCTTCCCCTTCTTCTCTGACTCTGGACCTGGAATAAGTGCGTGCCTTTGGGTAACTGCACTTCTAGGATAAAGGTACAGGTGGTTCAGGTCCTGGTCACTGCAGTTGCAAAATGCAGTGAGACTAAAGCACAGCTCAGCACAGCCGCTGAGTCCAAGCCAATCGTGTGGAAAAGGAACATATGAACAAATTCAGGGAGAGGCAGAAGAACAGAATGGGATCTAAAAACCTCAGTCTTGTTATTAATTGTTCCTGAGAACTTGAACTAATGATTCTACTTTTAATTCATTAGTATTTAGGCTACAAATATGTTAGCTCGGAAAAAAAATGATGGAGTAAAGGGAAAAAGTAATAAAATTTCCCTCCTCCTCTTTTCTTTCCTTTTTTTTTTTTTTTTTTTTAAGATGTTTTGCACAAAGCAAAGACAATTTGCTGATTAGAAATGAAAGTTGCAGTCCCATGGGACCAGGGTGGAATTACTGCATACCACTTGCCTTTGAAATCAAGGCCTCCAACCTTCTTAATGTCCAGGTGGGGAATTCCGGTGGCTTACTCTAATCCAGGCAAATCTGAAATCCAACCCTGTTGGGAGGAAACAATGTGGGAAACAGATTCATCTTGATCTCAGCTTTGTGCCTTGGAAAACGATTAAGACCAACTGTTAAGCAGCTCCCAGTAGAGTTCACAAACCTGCCGGCCTCTCTGTGACACGGATTTCTCAGTTCAGGCTTCACCCCTTAAAATAACAGACAGAACTGATCCGGTTAAGCTACAAAGTGGGTTTCCCTTATTCCCCAGTTGTTAAAATATTATTTCTGTAGTTGCAAATGAGTTTTAATCTGATTGCTTTGCTGTGATGAATTTTTTTTTACTTTCTGTTGTTACTTGAAAAAATCAAAACAAAACAATTCAATTTAGCGTTGCTGACAGGCAAGCATGCTGACATCTTTGGAGACTTATGCCTGGGGACACTAAATCCCGTGCAGTGCTGCAGAGGTTGCACACATGGTCCTATCAAACTCACCTGGTAGGGTTCCTTCTATACCCTCTTTCGTGTCCTGATCTCAGTCAAGATAACTGGTTTATAGTAGCTTTTGAGGATTTCAAAGTGATTTAGAAAATCACATCCTTTGAGGCAGAGAAGTATTCATGTTCTGCACATAAATAAAAGGGGGAACTAGAGAAGCTGCACTTTGCTAAAGCATGCTTTGGCAAATCCATCAGGAAAACCGTGGTCTCAGAAGTCCATCTACTGATATAGTTGTTGGAATCATTTCCTCAAGGGAATCTGCTTCCATGAGATTTCGGAGCTGGTGACTGCTGGAAGGACGGCCTGACCTTGCAGAAGCTTCCTGAAAGTGAACCTTAGAAAGTTTTGAGGTCTTTATGCTCCTACAACACTGATTAAAGAAAGGGAGTAAGAAAAGAATAACTAAACATTCATGTAATCTTTGTTATTTTTATTTTTCCTATTTATGTTAATTGCATATGGTTATAATCAACACCTTTGGGTAGCAAAACCTGTTGCTGGTTTGGTTGTCAGGTAATTTTGCAAGCGGTTACTAGGAGACTTGTGAAGTTTGACGCCTGACTATGATATATAAGGGTAGGATTTCAAAAGCTTCCAGTGGAATTTGGAGCACAGATCCCTCCATTTCACCCCTGCAATAGACCTTTTATTCTTAAAAGGAGATTTATCATTATTGCAGGTTTGGCAAGGATATATCAGCAAATTTTGTTTAACTCCATTCCTCAGCACCCCCTTACGTAAAAGGCATGGGTAGCTTTGTTCTTCTCTCTCTCTCTCCCTTTTTTTTAAGGTGGCAAGCTGGATAAGTGATTTTTAAAAGTCCAATTAAATGTGCAGTATTGTGAACATGTTTTGTAATATGTCAAGGATGGAGGAATGGATTCTGCTTTTTTTTATTTTATTTTATTTTATTTTAAACAGAAATATTTTGCTAAAGCTCCATGTGGCTTGTATATGTGTGTGTGCGCTGGGTGCCAGTCATGCTCCACTCCGCAGGCATGGTTTGAGGTACTAACCTCTCCCAGTGACAGGCCCACCTGGCCCAAAGAAACATAGTGCTTTGGCTGGACTTCTTGCTAAGACCAGGAGGAGCTACCAGGCCAGAAGAATTGATGTGAAAGTCCCTTTCAGCCTAAGAAAGGGGGGCAGAAAGTTTCCTCAGTTTGGCATGGGAAACACCTCTGCCTTTAGCAGGGTTGCTTATGGTGAGGTTTCCACCTTACTAGCCCTCTTTTCTCCAAAGATGGCCCAGTTTCAGCACCTGGAGGCTGGCTGGACAGGTTGACACCCCGGATTTTAGTCAGTAGGCTGTCTCACAGAGGCGATCCCAGCGCCATTCCCAGGCTGCTTCCATGTGCACTTTGCTTATGTCTCTACTGAGTTCACGATACTTAGGCATGTGTTTAAAGTTTGAGCATAAGGGTTGCACTGAATTGGGATGTAAGTGCAAAAAATAAATGCTATAAAATTATGACTGATATTGCTCATTGCCTCTGTGAGGTATTAGAGTTGCTTGCAATTAAGTAGGAGTGTTTCCTTCTTATTACACGCTGGGAATGCAGTAAATAAATGGAGAGTGTAAAAGTGTGCTCTGTTAGCACCATGCCGTAAGTTCAGTCAGTGTGAGGAGGAGTTGGAAGGAGTTTGGGAGAAATTCATGTCTGTTAATGACTAGCTTTTTATGTAGCAATATACATATTTAATTTATGCTTGCAGAGACAGCAGTTGCATATGCAAAAGCAGGCGTGCAATTACATGTGCACTTTTGGTGAGGATTCCAGGCCTTAAGAAAGAAGCAATTATCATCACAGATGAGTTATTCTATAATGGCTCTTCATGTTGTATAAGGAGCATCTGTATGCCATATTATGCACATGTGAAACTATTTTTATTATATTCATTTGATTTCCATGGGAGATTGCATAGTGTAAGCATTTGCATTTAATGGTTGCATAGAAACTTGTGTTGCAAAGACTTTATGGTTTACGTTCATGGCTCTTGTTATACAGAATCTGCCTAGACAGTTGACATTTAGATGTGTACAGTTAGTATCTTTACAATGAAAAATTCAGTTGGTTTTCCCCAGAGGAGTTGCCTTGTGAGACTTGCATTGTAACTACAAACATGTGCAGCTTGCCAATTATTCTATTCGTGTATGTCTCTTAACGAATAACAACTCTGTTCTGATAAGTTCATCCTGTGTTCATTGATTATGAAAGAATGATCGGAAGCAAATGGCTCTGAAGGCGCTTTTACAGTTGCTTGTATGAGATCTCTGCTTCCATTTGTTTATTTATTTATTTTGAACTGCGACTTCCTCTTGAGCTTCTCCCTGTGATGAAACTCCTCACTTTTCACAAGATATAATTTCCCCATTTCTCCAGTTCTTCTGATGCATAGGAATGTACTGGTTCAGCAGCTCTACCTACTCCGGTATCTAGGGCTACCTCCTTAAGAAAAGAGGTGCACAACACCTTGCCTCATAGGCAGTAGAGTATTTAAACTTCACCCTTTCCCAAGATCAACCTTCAACTTGGTTGTTTATTGTCTGCTGATGTTGTTATCCATAAAGATGCTGAGGTCTTTTATGAATTCAGCTAAATTCTTGTCCACACTAATTTCTTATGGCAGAGAGTTCCACTCAGTAACCATGAGTCAAAATCCCCTACACCTACAAGAGGTAGCGAGTGGTGCACTGCACTTCAGACCATCTTGCGTTATAAGAACCACTTTTGCTTCTGTCTGCACTTCTCAGAAGCTTGCATTTTCCAATTTTCAGAGTGACTCTGTCACAACCAGAGTTTTTTTGACTGCAAAAAACAGCTGAGAAAGGAGAGTACATGGCTGATCAGCTCTTCATGGCTTTCATTCTTTACAACACAAAGCAGGATAAAGAAATGACTTGGGGAGAGATGGATTCTAAATAATTATGTTGATTCGGTACACACAGATATGCCAAGCCTTGCTGCACAGATACTGCTGCTGTTTTATGTGGCTTTTACATAGCATAGAGCACTGTGAGTACCACGAAAGGCTTTCAGCATATTTCAAGGGCTGCTTCCCTAGTCCAGTGTACTGCTGATCCCCTTTGACATGAAGTGCTCAAGGGGAGGGAAGGAGGACAAGAGGATGCCAGGGACTGCAGAGAAAATTCATATACATTAACAGAGTGTGAGAATTTTTGGTACAGAGTTTAAGGTTATTTTTGGCATGGGTAAGGTAAATGTTCATCCATGAGTTTTGTTAACTGAGTATTTAAACCGTAGGGATAGTCTAATGTTGATGTATGTCTCCTTAGAGGGCTTTTCCCATTCTTTTTCAGGCTCTGGGTTTAGCAATAATAATGTTCTTGCCATATATTTTAGATAATGGTCATCGTATTTGTCCGTCTCCTTAGGGACACTGTGAAAATTAATTAGCTAATGTTTATGAAGGAGGACATTGAGATCCCCTTACTCTGGCTAATTACGCTCTGAATACCTGTATTGATTCAGCAGGAGCATTCCTAGTATGGGATAGTGATTTGCAGGGAGAAAAGCATCCAAGTCTGGCCCAAAGTGCTTTTGGGACAACATAAGCTGCTTGTTTCCTAGCAAACTGAGGAGTGCATTGACGAACACCTGATTCTGAAGTGTGTCGCCTTCCCTTGTCCAGATGCTGCAGAATGCATTTACTGTAATTGATTATAGTTCTCCACAACATGTTACACCAAAGAAAACATGACTTGCAGAGGAAATCCTCAGGTTTCAGGGTTTGAAAGATGGGGAAAACAGTATCTATTGTAGCCTAATATATTTATGAGTGCGTGTGTTTGGGTGCACAGACAATGTTTGTACTTGTTAGATCAGGAGAAATGTATTCCAATATGTATATTCTTTCCTGATCTAACAAGTACAGACTTCATCTGGTGGTAAAAGCACCAGTTTGTAATTGTATTTAATAAGGGGTGGCTCGGAGCCAAACACCCAGAGATCCTAACACCCCTAGACTCTGGAATGAATCAGATCTTGGTCAGGTCTCTGTGGTGCAGACGCAGCTCTTTCAAGTGCTCTGTCCTGGGAAAGGATCTAACATGCAGTATGAGACTACAGATATGACAACTCAAACTAGATTTACTGACCAGAGAAACTGGGGCTTCAGGCGAAAAATAGGTCAGGAGGAAAAGAAAAGAAAATGTAATGAATAAACAACCACTAGGGAATACAGAGATTCCTGACTTTAGCTTTTAAACTGGTTGTTCAGATAACAGCAGCGGTTTAACTACGGCAGCCCAGAGCTAAGTACAGATTACAAAACCCACTCCAAACCTGTGGAGAATTAGCCCGTGCTGAGGCTTGAACTACCACGGTTAACCTTGCCACCAGAAGCAAAGGCAGCTCATCCCAGCCGTCTCCCAGGTACAGAAGTGCAGCCTGTTGTGACCAAGGAATCAAAATGGTGCATTTGCACTGACTGGTTGGAGAGAAAATAGCAATATATGCCCCCAAAGAATGGGCTTCAGCCTCAGAGGTCTCTGTTTTCATGGCTGAGACGCCACGGTGCAGCCCAGCCCCAAGAGTGTACAGAACAAATAGACCAGTTTCTCCACCTTGCTTCAGAAGTCGTATATCTCATCCTTTCCCTATCAGAAGCCTCTGAACCAAAGGAATGTTTATCCCGGGCCAGGTACGGAACAGAGGATGCACATTTCTGCCTGTTATGACTCATAGGCAAAGTAGCAGCTTTGGTCTGGCAGAGGTGGAGCTGGGTATATGTTGCAGCCCAAGCATAATAAAGGTCTGGAGGCTGTAAGTGGGGAAAACCATTCACAGTCCTGACTTGGCAGAGCTCTTGAAAGAGCTCTTTGCCTCGAGCCACAGAGCCTCCCAAATCTCAGTTGGTTCCCAGAATTCAGACACCAGTGTTCCTACGAGAAATGAACACACACAGTTCGTTTTAATCAGCATCAAATTGGCAGCTGCGTGGAGTATCAGAGTTACAAAATATAATAGACATGGTACAGGGAATCTTTAAGACATTAAAAGTGACTACAGGGATTTCCTGCGACCCCTGGAGTCCTTTTTCTTTGGCTTCTTTCAAACAGTTGTGCAGCAAAAAATTATTGTTTGGGGAAGATGAATACGTGAATGTACTTTCAGTGGGACAATGCTCCTCTTGAGGCTTTCAGCACTTCTTAGATTGCATTAAGGGTTGCCTCAGTTTTCATACATAACTAGGCTTTTGTAGACCTTTCCCATAACTGCTCCTGAGTGTTGTGACCTGACAACACCGCACATATTTTTGTGCGACTCTTACAATGTTTCCTCATTTAACAATGATGTGGCATCGTCTTATCTTCAGAGACTCGAGGGTCAGATGCTCTGATGACTCACTTGTGGTGGAATAATATTGCTCATAATTAAAGTTTCTCCCTACAGAAACTCTTGAGTATATGTGTGTGTATGTATACGTACATTTTCATGGTTTATTCTTCACAAAGTAGACTGAAATCTCTGTGGATCCACAGAGAAAGTGTACGTGTGACTCGATTCCAGTTCTCTTTGGGACTTAAAGGCTTTTTGGAGCAAGATGTTTGTTGTAGTGGAAGGGCCTAAGACGAAATAGTATTTCCATGCGGCTGAGCACAGCACCTTTACCGAAACCCCATGAATCCTGTTTGGGTCAAGCTGGCATTATTCAACCATTGTCCATATGGGCAGACTAAAATTCGGACAGGTTAAGGTCACAGCATCGGAGGGAGAACAAGGAAACTCTTGAGTTTCAGCCCCTTCAGAAGCATGGAAGAGAAGAAGCCAAAGTTGCTGGTTCTCTCTCTTTGGCCACTAAGCACGATTGCTTGTATTGTAATGCTGCAGCAAAGTGTCTTCATCAGAGGTGGTCCCCTACGTAGCCTGGATAAACCACTAAGGATAAACCACAACAAAATATCCTCGTCACTAAGTCTGCAGATCTGGAGGGAGAAAAAATGAAGGATCGAAACAATGGATGTTTTTTGCTGGCTGCCAAGATTTATAATGAAGATTACGATGATGATGAGTAGCTGAAGGAATGTTGCTCACATTGTAAACCACTGATCTCCTGATGCTCATCAGCAGAATTTCAGCTTTCAGATGTTTTTAGCACTGGGGTGTTTTCTATCCTTATCCAAGTGGTTTATTCAGTACAGCTGCAGCCAAACCCCAGCATGGTGGCTTCCAGCTGCAGAGTCTGCTAAGCCCCCTCACTAGCCTCCCCCGGCCGAGCTGCCCGGCGCGTGCGGGCAGCCAAGCACAGGGAAGGAGAGAAGCGGCAGATGTCGCCATGCGACATATCTTGTTTATCTTTTATTTATTGCAGGTATTTATACGGGGCAGGTCTCGGTTGCACTATGCTTACAGCTTTGCGCCAGTGGTGGATGCCGCTTGCCAGGCGGAAGCAGGAGGAAGGCGAGGGAAGGAGCATGAATAATGCAGTGCAACATATTTATCAACATTGTCAAGTTGAGCCTCAGATCAAGCTTAGCGAGTAAAGAAGGGGCTTTGAATTCCCGCTGTACAACACATCAGTTCAGATACTTGGTTTTGTAAAATAAGCAAGTCCAAGAGGCTGAAACTCAGGAAGTGTCTGTACATAATATGGCTCTATTTTTTGTGTTTTTTTCCCCCTCCTTGTGTTACTAATGTGGGATTTGGAAATGGGGGGAAATTGCTTGAAAAAGATTAGCTAGTTGCAAATGCATTTATCTCCTTCCCTCTCTGCACATCCTTCCCATACTCAGGACTGCTGCCCTGTGTGTGGAAGGGTTATTTCTGTGCCTTATGCAACTTTTGGCACTTCTTTGATGTGCATCGTCATTTGTAATTGTCTTGGTAAAAGTCATAAACACTTCGAAGTCACTGAGCCCAGACAGCCGCATGGACGGTGTTTGAACTGCTTTCATGAGCCCCAGCCCTGACGTGGCCCGGCAGGGAGCACCGCGCCGCTTCGGCGCTCTGCAGAAACCTTGAAGCCATGTGTCAAAGCAGCGTGGGACGCAGCGGCGCGGCGGTGGTCCTCGCCGTGCCGAGGCGGCGCGTCTGTCCCGGGTGGCGCTGGCTGTTCAAGCGTGGTAGGAATGAGGCATCTCGGAGTAAGTCCTGACCTGCGGTTTCCTCTGTTTCTTCCGTGGCTTTCGCACAGTCCTTTCACCATCTCCGGCTGCAGCGCGGCCATCGTTTCTGGTGCAACCTTCACGCTAGGGATTAGTCGACCTAATTACTGCCATGTGCTGGGGACGGCGCTGCGCCTGGGGAAGGCGTTTGTGCGTGGCCAGCTGCAGAGCCGCACCGCCTGCTTGCTCGCGCTCGCAGCTCCCTCGGCTTCCCGGGCTGCTCCTGCTCGGATGCAGGAGTGGGGAATGGGAGGGTCTGTCTGTCTTGTCTTTTTCTTCTTTTCTCGAGGCACTGGGCTAGGGCTTGAGAAACATGATCTGTCACAGGCTAATCAAATCAAAGTCAGTATGGCTGGGATTTTCAAATGCACGCAGCAATGCCTGAACTCTTTTGCTGTTTGAAAATGACAGTAAAAGTCCCAAATAACACCCAGGGATCCAAGGGGAAGGGAGGGACGCAGTGCAAGTTAAATAAAGACCAAGGGCTTCAGAAAGTCTCACCCGTAATGTTCCTATTTTCTTCTCTGTGAAATAAGGGTGATGTTTCTGTACTGTATAGAGTCTGAGAGCCTGCACTGTCTACAGCTGAAAAGGCTTTGCATTGCTATGGACGTGAACAACTCATTTCAGCAAAAACTTCTGCATATTCTTGTGTGTGTGTGTATGTGTATATATATATGTATGTATATGTATATATATGCGTGTGTGTATATACATACGTGTGTATATACATGCACACACACACATAGATATATGAAAGAGTGGGTGTAATCTTTTTTTTAATGCATGTTGCTCACAGTCTCATGTGCTTTGGGTCCTGGCCGCCAATTCCCCTATATACTGCTTCTTGACATGAAACTTTGGTTCATACGTGCTGGCCTGTAGCTCTTGGGTGGTGGGAGGCAGATTTTGAGTCCTGGGTCCGGAGGTAGGAATTCGTATGCAGCCACTCGTCTAGAGAGAGAGTCGATCGTTAAGGCATGATTCAGGGGACACTTATTTACTCGTATTGCTTTTGTCTGCAAATGGTAATTGCAGACAAAAAAAGCTATAAACTAGGTAAAAGCTGGGATGGCCTTCCTGGCAGGGTTAGCTGTCTGGGATAGTGTGTGGTACTGGTTTACAGCCACTGGATTTTAAGTGCCTGTGCAAGGACACCCTTTGTGTGTGTGTTTGTGTGTGTGAAATTAAAATGGAATCGTTATTCAGTCTGCATTTTAAGTGCCTAACCTCTCCATTTTGAAGACATACTTGTGCTTTGTGGGAAAGCTCATACTACTTAAATCGTTTGGAGGGGGGAGTCCACAGGGAGTTTAATAGGCAGTTCACAGTGTCAGTTCAGCATTTTTGCACACTCAAAAACATGTCTTCACAGTCACAAAAAAAAAAAAAAAAAGACTGAAGAGATTATCTTAATTCTTAGAGTTTTTTTTTAATTTAAATGTGAAGGGTTTGGGCTTTTTTTTTTTTTTTTTTTTTTTTTTTTTTTTTTTGCCTCAAATGAACAAATATTTTCCAGAAAGCAAACATAATTTCACTCTGTGTACAGTACACAAGGGAGAGAGAGAAAAGAATACTTGACCCCAGGACAACACACTGTTCTCTTCTCCGTTGTCTGGTTGTGGTGTAGGAATGTGCAATCTGCAGTCTCAACTGGCAGATGGACAACTTTTGTTTGTAAGACTGACTTCATTATTCCCGCTGTAGGGGTGGGCTGGCCGAAGATGTTTGGGATACTGACAGTTTCTGGCTTTCCAGTTGAATCATCCGTCTATTTGGCCTGTTCCGAGCTAGTAGTAACATAGCCGTGCTCAGATCCGGGGTCTTGGGAATGACAAAGCAGCTGGCGCGTTCTCAAGATAATGCTGAGATAATGAGAACTTGCGTTAAAAACCATGGTGAGAATTTTACTCCACCCCGTCCCCCGGTTATATTTTGTCATCTGATGAGACTGCAGGCTCTGTAGACCAGGGGTCATCTCCTCACGTTGCACGCAAGCAGTGAGGCAGCGACGGTTTTTACTGGTGCTTTAGATAGTACTATCACATTATGAATAGCTATGATCTAATGTTGTGTATCACCCTGGAGCTAAAAATCCCAGCCGTCCACCAGTACATAGCTATACTTTACTTCTGATGGCTCGTGCAGTGTTGCATCTCCTGCTTGCATCAAGCTAATGATGGTCTTCCCTTTTTTACCTTCTCAAATGTCTATCCAAGTCTGAAGTGACTCCCTTAAAGTTAAGGCAAAGACTTGGGGGTGGGGGTGATGTGCGATTAAGTCATTAAAGCCTGCATTAATATATGCAAGATATAGTCCAAGCAGTCCAAACTCTTGCATTTCTTTTGGAGCTCTTGAACTCATCTTCTCATTTGTCTGGTACAGGGAAACATTTTTTTCTAATTTTCCAATGTGAAATTTCCTTGTTTTCTTAATAGAAATACTCAGTTCCACTGTGCCCAGATATGATATTTCTGTTCCCTTTGCAACCACCCGTGGGGTTTGAACCACAGACCTACAGCACTGTAGTAGAGCTCTCCATCGTATGCGAATGAAACAGATTAAAACTAAAGTTAGACAAAAGGGGAAGTCAGCAACTCTGGGCCAGTTGTTAGAAATGAGGGTTGAATGCACTGAAACACTGCATCCCACGCACAGGTGACTGTTTTGCAGGCTGCACAGCCAAGTCTCTGTACTTGGCGAGCTGCTCTCCAAGAGGCGCGTGGTTCCTGTGCTCCCATGCGAGTGCCAGCTTGGAGAGCTGGACTCCATTACCACCTTCCGTAACTTCCCATTGGCACAAGTAGCCTCTGTGAGAGATGTGCGAGGTATTAAATACTGATCCTGATCACTGAAAGAACTGGGAATTGAACTGATGGTCTCCTAGTTGCCAGCTCTTGAGATAACTGAGGTAATATCTCTGGGTAATATTTAGAAGAATTGAAAACTCTTTCTTCTGGAAAAAATAATGTGTAGCTGACCTGCTTGATTTGATAGCCCCATCCCGTCCCTCCCTCATGTCCCATGTGCCACCCTGCCTGGCTGGGTTCCCTGGACACACCGTCTCCATGCGAGGGTCATCTCTTACTTCTCCCCACTCCTCACCAGACTGCTGGCCTTGGCCCTTGTCGTCCCTCTGTCTCATTCCCACATCTCGGCTGAAAACTTTCCCTTCCCTGCTCTGTACGACTGGCTCTCTCCTCCTCTCTCCCTCTCTGCTGTTATTTATCCCTCTAATTGTGTAAAATGTTTTGGGCTATAGTTTCCATAAAGGATGCTATGCAGAATAAAGTTGGTGCTATATATATGAAATTGTGATCTGTAATTTGTATTTCCTCTGCTGTATAATTCAAGATCATTAAAATAAATAAGGATGTTGCTGGATGCAGTTATTAATATCGAATAGACACTGCAATTTGTTTTTATCATTTCCTTTTGTTGATCCCTCTTTATTACTTCTCATCTCACTCGGAAATGCAGAACGCTTGGCTCGTTGCTTTGTGAGCATCATAGCAGTGGTTCAGAGATGTGGGAGATAGAGATGGGTTAGGAAGGGTGATTTAAGTGTCTGCAGCTCAAAGTAACCAGTGAACTCCCTGGGAAGAGTTTGGTGTCTACAAATCTCATTAGGTTGTTTATTTTGTCTTGCTTTCCTAGTGTTGGATTTTTGTTAGCACTTAGAAATTTTGCACTTCTAAATCATGTTAGCTCTCACAACATCTTGGGAATCTGAAGCAATGAGCAGCTCATTACTATGACAAAGCTCAATTCCTTTGTGTCTCATGACATTCCTACAACTTGATGACCTGGTTGGTGGCTCTGCCAAGGCCTCTGATCCTGGCTTTTTGTTGGTATAGATTAAAAAAAAGGGAAAAAAAGAAAAAAAAGGTCATTAAAATTAAAGTTGTATGACTGTAATGAAAAGGTTATTTCCCCTTCTCTTGCAAGTTAAGCTCAATTCAATTGCAGCTCACTTTGTCCTGTCCATCTAGTAGTCTCATTAGTTGCTGGGCCACAGAGGAATTGAGGAGAGAGAGTTGGGGGTTTTATCTGCATGCTGTTCCAGCATGGAGGAATTCAATGAGACGATGGCTTGTCATTTTTTATTAATGAGCTGGAGCCTGATTCATTATAGATGTGTGGAATGAGCTCGGTGTGGCTGCAGGGGGAGGGGAGGGACCCTGCCAGTGAAGAGCAACCATGCCACCATGGGCTTTCTCTTGCTTAGTCTTAAGCACATGGGCTTACCAATACCACTTGTTGGTGTTGTACAGGACGGCAGCTCCCGTTTCCCGCTGTGCGAGCCTACATGTTTTGGGGGTATGACTAACAGTCACAGAGGCAAACAGCGTATTTAGTGTCACTCAACAATTAGGCGTTGCTGAAGAGGTCTCTGAGGGACTCTCCTGTAAGTTGTGGCTTGGCTGGAAGGCTGGTGACTGAGAAAAAGGTTTCAAAAGTTGCTGTTTGAGGAAGTAGATCAACATGATGGAGAAAATCATGTTCTCACCAACAGAAGCAAAGAGCTGCAGGTATTTCAGCCCTGTCTTGTACACTGGTGGCATGAATAGCGTGTGTATGTATAAGCCCTGTGGTCAGAAAAATCTGTTCTTATTCGAAGCGAGGTCTGTCAGGTACTGGGGATGGTTGAGGGCAGATGACCCTGTTGCCCTAGGAGAAACCAAACACACTTGAGCAGGAAGTGGACACTCATAATTTGAGGACCGACCCCCCTCGCCTGCTGCACCACAGTAACCACCTCTTGGCAGGTGCACACAGAGGTAGTAATTCAGTATAGCAGCTGTACGCACTTCAGACTGCTGTCCCTCCAAGAGCTGCTCCATGGCCAAAGGAGTCTCACAGCTGAAAGACAGACAGATGGACAGACAGCCGGGCGTGCTGTGCCCACTGCTTACCTCTCCAACCACAGCTTGCTCCCTTTGAGACAGTCCTAGAGGGGAGAAGGGAGCAGGTTAATAAGAGCCGCTGAATGTTAGAAAACAGGATTAAATACTTAGAGGAAAGACCAGCCCAGGTTCTTCTCCTTGAACAAGCCTGGTAAATTCTGGTTTTGGCACTTGTGTGTTTCTACCTGTGGCCAGAAAAAGCCATGAAAAGCTGTGGGACAGGCTCTTCTCTTGCACCTTTTCTGCTATTTCTGTGGGCCAGAGAAGTGCGATTAAATATCCAAGCTTTTGGAAGAGCCTGTGAAAATAATCTGGTCTTTTGGAGAGTCATCAGATTGCAACTAGAAGTAGAATGGGCATCCCTTAGCTTGGCTGTATATACTGTGTATATTGTATGTTTAAATTTGTAAGCTCTTTGCTCTGTGCAGAGATAGGTAACCATTTAGCATTAATCTCAGTGCAGACTGTCAGAAAGAGACATGCAGTTGGAGTAGTGTCTCTTGTTCTTCTTAACCTAAAGTGAAGGTCATTCAGATTGAAGTTATCTAGCTGCTCTTTGTGTACAGAAAAGCATAATTCTGTGTGTTTGGCAGTGGTCTCCCATTGGGAATGTGTGGTATGTACCTTTGTGCCATGCTGATGCACTGAATGGTAGTTTCTTCTTGACAACAAACTGCCGACTGGGAGTGATTAAGGAATTATTCTTGAGTGTTTTAGAGAATCATCAATTTAATATCTCTTGTTGAATGAGGGAATTTTTTCCCATTTTACATTTATACTTGCCTGTAGGTGAATTCTGACTGAGGTTATGTTCTGGTGATCTGCAGAGGTCAGAGCATGCTATTTTCCACTATTGTTATTTATAATCACAGTGTGGTTCAGATGTTTTAAAGATAGCTGCACAATGGGATACACACAGAAATAAAGATATTCTGCGCCTGCCTCTGGTGAGAGCTTTCTTTTCGAACAATTTCCAGGCCCACAAGTCTTTTTGAATGGTTGGTTGTGCTGTGTAGAAACGTAAATGAAAACTCAGGATGCTGTTTGGCATTCTGTGCTTGCAAGGAAAATAAAAGATCAAACTGTCCTTGCAGTAAAAGTGCAGGCTTGAAAGGGTTAACACAACAAACAGACCTAAAGGAATCTTTTCCCCTTGTAAAATATGCAGCCACTGTGACAGCAGTATTCCCAGAGTCAAGTTATCTTTTACATTAGTGAATGTTGTTCCTAAAGCTTTAGCTGGGGTAATAAATGATTCATAGTAACCACACCTTTGTGCACAGCCGTCCACTTGATGTTCAGTCCATGCGCTACATCAAGAAGCCTTGTGCATGAGCTCTACAGCTCCAGTTCAGCAGTTTTCTCCCAGTAACTGTGACAGGGTGAAAGGCATTTGAGTAACAAATGGTAAGTCGAAGGGAAAGTCTCTTCTAGCTCTTAAAGTGTAAATTAGCAATGTTTGTTTGTACTTTTTGTGCAACCCAGGTTTGATACATGCTCTTGAGAGTCTGAATCTGGAGAAGAGGCTAACGAATAGATGGCTGGGTTTATTCTCTTTGGAAAAGAAGAAAATAGTAAATGAAGTTTAAAAGTTGTGTATGTCAGTTCTCCAAGCGCTTCACCAACATTCAACTAATGAGACCTCCCAATACATCTATAATGTGAGGGAGTGAGGGAAACCCCTCGCAGAGGGGCTCCAAGTCAGATACCATTCAGCATTGGGTTAGAAGGCAGGTCTCCCTCTCCCCAGCCTTCTGCTCTCACCGTTGAACATGCACCAAGGGACCGAGTCACTCGTAGGTCCTTCCTGACCCAAATGAGACTGTGGACCAGACTGTTTTCAGTAGTGCCCAGCAACAGGACAAGAGGCAACAGGCACAAACTGAAACACAGGAAGTTCCATCTGAATATGAAGAAAAACTTCTTTACTGTGAGGGTGACAGAGCACTGGAACAGGTTACCCAGAGAGGTTGTGCAGTCTCCTTGTCTGGAGATATTCAAAACCTGCCTGGACGTGATCTTGTGCAGTGTGCCCTAGATGACCCTGTTTGAGCAGGGGTTTGGACTAGATGATCTCCAGAGGTCCCTTCCAACCTCAACCATTCTGTGACCTAGGGTCATTCTTCTGGGAGAAAGGCTGGCCAGGTGGGATCTCAGTTCTGGAATTTGGAAGACCAAAGCTCAGTTTGGGCCTTCTCCACAGTCACAGTTATCATGGGTTGGTCACCTGATGGTTAGATATGTCACACACAACTTGACCTGACCAAAAGCATGATATGTGGTCTAAGCTAAATTGGCTAAGCCACTTGCATAAATTCTGGGCTTAGAGACACACACCCAGAGGGTGTTTCATGTGATCCTAAGGATGTAGTGTAAAATAGTCAGGATAATTGCCTTTGGAAGCCTCTTTCTGCAGACGGAAGGGACTAATACAATGCTACACCTATGAGAGAGGAAGCCTATCCTTACTCTCTCTGGCTGCTTTTATACAGGTGAATAAATTTGGGCAGGACATATTCTCTGGCCCTGTGGGCCAATGGAACATCACAGCTCATATGTGCACAGCTGTACTGTCTTCTTCCCCAAAGCAAAGTGGTCTTGTCCATACTGCCTACCGGGAACAGTCCCAGGCCAATGCTCTTCCTCTGACCTGTTCCTGGTGTTTTCTGGACATTGGCTCAAAGGGATTTTGCTATCACAAGCACCCCAGTTAGTTCCCTGGTAGGAGTCATGGCCCCAGTGGTATTTCTCCACTATAAATTACTGGGAAGATAACTGCTGCAGTTAGAGATACTGTAATTTATACAGATAGTTTTGTCTGAGCAGTAGAACTCAGAGAAGATTAAAAAATCCAAAGAATCTTCGGATTAGGACAGACAAGGTCAGCATAGGTACAAGGTTTGATCCAATTAGGGACTGGACATTGCTGGCAGGCTATTACATCAGGACATCAGCTTGTGATTTGTAACTCGGGTTGGTGGAGTCAGTGTGTTTTGAGATCCAGTAAGAAGTGAATGGAGAGAGAAAGTATCTAAAAGTATGGTTGGATTAGTCTGAGAAGTTTCTCAGAAGTCTAGATGATTTTTTAACCAGCGAGGAACCCCGTACTAAGCAGGACAAAAGACGTTCAGAAAAAGGAAATACCAACTAAGGTGGTTTAGCCCAGTTCATTCAGTTTTCTCCACAAAAGCATGCTGGGGGGTTAGGGGAGGGAATTGACCTTAAATCTGCTTCTAAATGGATAGGCCTTATGTCATTCCCTTTAGGAAGTTCCCCCATGGGAAGGTGAAGCACATGGAAGTGTTCAGCTGACTTTCCCAAAGTCTGGTTTCAGAGTGCCACAACTCTGTGAAGCAGCAAGCATCGTGTACTGGAGACCTGCATTTTAGGTATCTCTCCAGCAGTTCGTGAACAGTAAGCACAGCAGGGTTTACAAGGACAGGCAGGGAACAGTCTCCATTGCATTTGAGTAGAAAGTGCAGCATACAGTTTGACATAGCTCAGTCTTGGGTGTTTGCTGATTTAAAACAAAAAATGATTTCCAACAGTTGAGGTTTTTTTCTTACCAGACCAATCACAAACTTTTGAAGCATGAAATGAATTTCACTGGTCCTTGCCAATAAGCTTCTTTCACCGATACTGGTTTTTATGAAATGGCTATAATCTTTAAAGGTAATGAATGAAAGCTACACTATGAAGTCCCACCTAACATTCTTCTTCTTGATTTATGGTGTATTGGTTAAAATAGTAAACTGATAATGATTGCAAAATAACGATAAATCACTATGGGCTGATGTATCTGAAACAATAAAAGTGTTCTGAAGGAAGAAACTTGGAGCCGGTCAGAGAACAGTTGGGTGTTCAGGAGATAAGGAAGATACCAGGGAGTTCACAAAAAAACCCCAAGAAATAAGACTTATTTCCATTATTTCTATCAAGATTGGGCTCTTCTTTGCTTCTGAATGAAATGAACGGAAGATGTTTGAGATGAATTAAGGTTCCCACACCCGCAGTGTATCAATTATAATTAGAAAGTGCTGGTGGAAATCTGTTCAAGCCAAAACCCTGGCCGGATGTGAAGTTTAGATCTGGATGTGATCATTTCATTTTGTGCACTTCTACAGAAGACTGGTGTTTAGATTCCACTAGTGCCAAAAAGTTATGCTTGTGGATAAATTTAAGTGTATGAGTAGTTTTCTAAAGGTGAAACAAAATAATGTTGTCATCCTGTATTTCCTCAACTCCTAGGTAACACACCTTTTCTCTCTTTTCTCTTCTGTCCATCAGATCTGCTTCCAGACTGCCTATATTAGTTGTTGGGATCATATAATCGTAATACATTCTAGTTCAGATGTGCTCTGGATAATGAGATGCCAGTTGATAAATGAACGACAAGATGAAGCAAAATCACCCCAACCTGAAGGTAGTTTGAAAGAGGCAGTAATGCTGAAGTCTCCTGAGAACCAAAAACTTATCTGATCATCTGGTGACTTGACCTATCTCAAGCTGATCTGCCTAGAAAGGTTTTGGGTTAAATTCTCCCCCTTGTCTTGTCTCATAATGGAAACTTTCTTTGGACTTGGTGCTAATCATACCAATGAGTCAGCTCTGATTGGTACTAGCTTGCAAAAGGCCTCTTTTGTTCTTGTTAGAGTATCTAACCTCTAAATCTATTTAATACCCTTTCCCTGGTTGTCCATCATTATGACACATGATTTTCCAAAGGATTTACTATTAGTTAGCAGCACAGGGCTTTCTCCCTGGGGTAGCAGCTACTTGCAGTGAAGAAAATGCATGTTCAATGTAGCAATTTGTCTTTTTTTATATATTTATTATAAGAGTAAATGAGTTATTGTAGAGGACTTCAATATTATTGCAAATTAGGTGCTACAAGCCAAGCCGTGCACATTTGTTATGTTTCCAGGCATACACAGCATGCATAGCAGTTCAAAAATCAGCAGTCATATTATATCTAGGCCTTTTCCTGGGCAGCTGCTACTTTGCAGGTATTTTTGTAGCCTGGCTGTTCCATAACTCTGCTTACTTCAAATGAAGGGAATAGGGGGAGTCTGTCACAAAAGTGATTGCTATAAAAAAGGTTTTGATGAGCGTGAAGGCATGAATTAGAAAATCTCTGAAGATTTAGTTTCCAAAGTAGGCACGGGCTAATGAATATACAGAGAGCATTGCTTGTCATATATTCCTTCTATAATAGTAATTTATGAACTGGTTTTCTTCACTCACACCTTTCTTGCAGGCTACAAACTTACTGAAATTATAAATTGCTCCTTTATTCAGAAAAGTGTAGAGAATCAAGTAAAGCACACAGAACCAAATCCTACCCTGAGCTCTGCTTCAGCAAGGGGCTTAAATAACTGCAGAACTTTAAATCAACAGAATTAGTCAAATGGTTCAGTTTAAGCATGTGCTTAAGCAACTAGCCAAAGCTGAGGTCTTTCAATGTCAGGCAGAGAAAGGAGGGAGCTCTGCCCCCGGGGTCAAAACTCACTCACCATCTTCTGAATTTTTGATTCTGGTGAAACTGAACCCCTGCCAGAAAGGCTCTTCTCACATAATTTCATCTGTGAAAGGTGCAGAAACGGACAAGTGGGCAAGATTTCCTTGCTCAGGTCCTCTACTTCCAAGATCAAGCCCTTTTCTCTAGTTTAGCCATTGGCCTAATCCTGGATTTAGAGACTAAGCTGGATTCAAATTCAGCTTCCTTTGATGTTCCTGCAGGACAGGTAATGTCTGGGGGAAGGGGAGAAGCATCCTATGTACAAAATAGCAAGGAAAAATCTTCTGCTCCTGAGGCTGAACTGTCTCTGTGCCTCTGTCAGCTTTTTGAAGAGACGAATATGTAAGAAGCTGGAACCCTCCTGCGTCTCTTCTCTTCTACTTTTTTTTTTCCAAGAAAATAAAGCCCATGTGTCATGTTTCATGTAACGCTGGTTATATTCATCATAGGTGACCTGAATCATTTGTGCTTGTTGTTTATAGTCTCTCTACATGCATTGTTTTCTCTAGCTTGAAATATAGCACATTAATGAGGTATGTATCTGTTCCGATGTATGCAGTCAGCTCATGAAAGATGCTTTGGTAGCACTTCGACTAGTTTGTCAACAGCTAGCATTTTGGCAGATGCAGAGAAAAAAACATCCCAAATTCATACAAGAGACTAGGAAAATCTATGACATGAAACTTCTGGAAGCCGTGTTCATGTGTGCTGAAATTCACTGTGTAATTAGGCACATTCAAACCTCCCTAATCCCAGCCCCAATGAAGCAGCTATCGCTTTTCAGTTAATGCCTATCCACTTTTGTCAGGACTGTACTGATGCTTCTCTTCCCTCCTCCTTGCACCTTGCCGGGAGTGGAATTGGACACCGAAAAGCATGGCAACGCTGCAAAATAACGCCAGGGTTGCATGCTTGCATTGTCACCGGATAAAGCGGTTGATGTAGTCGTGGCAGGATGGATATGTTCGGTGAGAGGAACTTCACCGTCCAGTACGGAGGATGCTGAAGGTGCAGCCCGGCGAGCTGGTACCAAGGGTGCTGCTGCAGCTGGACCAGCCCCAAGGCTGCAGGACAGGGCATTCGTGCCAGGCTGTCGCTGCTGCGCTGTAGGCGTGGGACAGCCCACACAAACCATCTGCTCCTCTTTCCCCACGGAGAACCCTCCATTTCATCTGTACTTTATTGTTCAAGATGAGCGATGGGTGGTTTTATGTGCTGGCTTGTGTGTTTTGCTGCAGCGGGTCGTTTCCTGTTCAAGGTATAACTGTAGTGACATCTTTGTCCTTTATTCTAGAAAGGGGTCATTTTTGACTATTTTGCTATACAAGCTCTGAAGTAACCTGGTGGTTAGGACAGAGTGACTAGGAAGTACTGGGACTCCTAAATTTAGTTCCTCATTTTGCCACAGATTGCAGCTTTGTCTATGCATACTTTAGGAGTGCCCTGAAAGTGTATTGGTTTATAGCCATTAACGTAAGCAAGCACTGGACTAGGACCTGTTTGCAACATTATCTTAGATCTACAGGAGCATTAACAATTTGGATTGTATTTCCAGTTACCAAGGCAAACTGGAGAGAACTTTTGAACAAATCTGGGGAGGAAAATATATTATTTCTATTTCCCCATCTGTCAAAAAGAAGAAAAAGAATTTTCTTATGGAGAACTCGTGAGGTTTAAGCAATTGTGGAGTACATTCATATTGCTGCACTAAAGTGCAACTTTCCATTATTAATATATAATCATCCAGAAAGCTGTCTCAATTTGGCAGAAAAAAATTTATTTGCATGTTAGTGCCTTCTGTATCACTATATTCTGGTACCAATCTGGAGTGGCATACTAAGGACAAAGAACACGAAAACTACATCTTGAAATCCATCTGAACTTGAACAGTTCAAGTCTCCAAGGACAAAACTGTGTTATAAGTATTCCTGTTGAGTAGTAACAAGTAGTCCCATTAAACAGCAGCTAGAAATCAGCATGCCTCCGAGACAACCCAGCAGCATTTATTCAGAGACCGATTTGTGGGTGAGATGAGTGGCTGTGTCTTTGTGCTTTGCTCTAAAATACTTGTCCCCCAAACATCGCCTCGTGCTCCTGCGTTTCCAGAGGCCAGCGCTGCTGTTAATCTTTGTTTGTATTCACCTCTCGGAGATCAGAATTTTCTCATTACAAATTAGTGTGTTTTTTAAATGACAATAAATGTAACTTTTAGCCAAGAGACTGAACCAGTTGTTTGATTTAACTGAACTGGTGATGTGTATTTAGGGGCTTTCTGATTCACAAGAGTTTGTGTGTTATATGTTCTTAGAAGAATCTTTACTGTCAGGGACTTTTTTCCTTGTATAGAGAGACTCTTTATCGGAGTTCATGTGATATGCTTTGTAGGAGCTGATACCGTAAGAAGTGCTCCCAGCCGTATTGTAAGCTTTATTGCCTTTAATCATTTAGAATTCCATAGAAATAATATTGTCCTCATCCTTTCTTTTTTTTCATGCACCAATCTGATATAAAAGCATCTTTTATGTTCGCAGATTTGGCCAAACCAGTGTGTTATTTCAGCTACTTTTCATTAGCAACTTGGGGTGTTTTAGCTGTGCAGTAGCTTTCTCATTGTGTTTCTATGCTACTTTACTATTGAATGAAATTTAATACATTGCTTATAATTACCAGTGAGGAATGTTACCCTATCATCAGTTCACTGCTATGAGGCTCGCTAAAGATTTTGACAAAGAAAATATTCTTTGCTCTTGAAATGCTTTGCAGTTCCGCCTAGGCTGTGCAAAATAAACATTGTTTTTGAACCCAGCTCTCCCCCCCACACACCTTCCAAAACAAACAAAATATTTCAGTGGCCATCAGATAGAAATTTGACCCTAATTACATGCTTTGTCTATTCATGGGCATGTACTAGGGGTCCAGAGAGTGATAGTTAGAAATGAATGCCTTTTAACATAGCATCAGGTGCTGGCAGAAATAGACCGCATGTGTGTTGAAAGGTATAATGGAAGTTATATGCTGCTGTAAGCTGCAGTTTGCCTAAATGAAGTGAGGTGTGTGTGTGTGGGGGGGTTCTATAGTAATTAGCAGTACTGGGACAAGCCTAGAAAACCTTATTCAGCTATAAGCCCAAATGCTCAGTCATTGTTCGTATATTCATAATATAAATGGGACTTCTGCCCTCAGCTGAGTTTCCAAAGACTGTCCCATTTCCTGCACCGCAGCGGCTTTCAGCAGGCTCTCGGTCAGGTCTCTAGTGTTCAGCACCACAAAACTGGAGTTTTGTTGCGTCTAGTGCAACGGTGGTTCCTTCGTGGTTGACGAAAGGCATCATTTTAGTAGATATGACCATAATTAATAACAGCAAGGACATCGATTTGGCTGCGGTTTTGCTTATGTCTTCTTGCACCCACCTGGGCTGAGGTAGCAGCTCGGACCTGCAGGGTGACGCGGGTTGGCTGCGGTGGGGAAGCCTCTGTGCGGAGAGGTGTTGCTCGTCGCGAGGGGCACTGCTGGGTCCGCGGTCTCCGCGGGCTTTCAGGGGCCTCGTCTGCCTCGCTTGGGTCGCTGTGGCCTTTTCCCGCTGTCCTACCTCCCGTGCCACGGCTTCTCTTGTTAAGCCCAGTATGCCGTGCTGAGATCCTGTCCTTCCCATCGTCAGAGCCGCTTGTGGAGCCCAAATTAAAAATAATAATGTTGTTTCATTTCCCTTCAGTGATTCTTTTTTGTTTGTTTATTTCCTTGTGTTGAATTCAGTTTATGACTTTGGTTTCTCTGATGTATAGGAAAATTCTGTGGTCGTTCTTCTCATATTTCCGCACAGACATTAATTCCAGGCAGCGACCTAAAACAAAACAAGAGAGACAGAAAGAGAGAGATTGTTTCTTAGTTACAGACTAGCTAGTTTGTTTGTATTGAATAAGAGAGTAACTCTTAAAGAATGCACTGTAATTTGTATCATAGGTCTAATTTGTGTCAGTCTGTTAAGTGCAACCATGCGTTAGAGTGTTTGCAAAAATTAAGACTTTGAGATGTGGGAAGAGATTGAGTTTAATTTGTAGGTTTGTACAAACATTTGAGTCTCCCTCACAGAAGACTTGTGAAGTCTCTTCAAGCCCAGAACATTTAGTAGTTCAGCCTGAACTTTTCCAAGGTAGGTAGGGAAAAACGCTCGCACACGAATCTCACCCGTGGCCTCCAAGCCTGTTTTGATCAGACCTGCACTTTTCACGTCCACCACAGGAGCTACCAAAGAAAAGCACTGTGGTGGGTCTTGCATGGTCCACAAAGGGTGCTAGCCATGGCTTCTGAAGGAGGCGTGAGCATGCAGTCCAAAGCACGTGTCTTTGTCTACCACAGACCAGAACGGCTTTTAACAAAGTGAAGAAATCATAAGTACAGCCAGTGACCAGCAGTACTGTTAGATCCTACAATGAGAAGGAAGAACTGAATTTGTTCAATAGGTGTCTTAGAGACTTAGTTTTAAGCTGCTCTAATGGTTCTTTGACTCCTTTGGTTAGAAAGAGAAATGAAAATGAAACATGAGTTTATAGGATAGCTGTTTTGCAGTCCGAAATGGCTGTGCAAGGATGGAGGCACTGGTGGATTCCAGCAGTGGCTCAGCAATAGAGGGTTTTAATTCAGAGACACCGACAGAACTAAGCACAAAACCTGTTATTTTGATGCATTCTTAGTATTATAGGTTTTCTGGCTTGAAGCAGGTATGCTGAATTGTTTCAGTAGCATGAGGGGTTTGTGCAAGCTGTCTGGAAAGGGCACACCCGGAGTCTCAACATGGTCTTTCAAAATCTCTTAAAATGCTCTTGAAATATTTCCCTGAGTGTGGTGAGGCTCTTCAACCTGCTCTGAAGAAGGTACAGATTTGGAGTGTGGCTTGCCTCAAAGTCACTCCCCCAGACAATTTTGATGCTGTGCTCTTAGTTATAGTGAATGGCGTGCCATAAACAGGCTATTTTATATTTTGCACACACCCAGTCATCAATGGCTTCCTGCTTGGGAACTGTGGTATTCGGACACATTAGCAGCAGCAGCAGCAAATAAGACATGTAAACACATTTACACCCATTAAGTCAAGGCCAGAAAAATGTTGGCTCGTTCCCACTGAGAATATAATAACTTGCTCACTAACACAGGTCCAGCTCATGTGCTGGAGTGGTTTTTGGAGCAACCCAAACTGGCAACCGCATCACAAGGAACCTCCGTGACGTTTGGGTTGCTTGCAACTTGGGCCAGCTGCAAGGCCGTTGCTGTTTTCTTCTTGTTTCTACTCTGTTGTGTGTTTGACAGATGATGGCCATTCTGGCCCTATTTTGTTCCTGGCTTAATGTTTCCCAAGGTCACTGGCAGGTTATCAGTTTCACTATTCGTGGTGTAAAGATGAACAGAAATGATTTCGAAAGCTACCACCAGAATCTGAATGGGCAAAGCACTATTATTTCATAATTAGCTCTGATGCTTTTGGCCCACTTGCTTAGGAAGCAGCTCTAATCATTTTGCTAAGCCAGCTTTCTTTTTTTTCCCCCCCTTGACTCTGGCAGCGCTCCTGCAGTAATGTTATGAGGTCTCGCTTCAGTGATGCTTACAGTGAGTTTATATGACTGATCAGCATGGAGCGATCACACCTAGTCTGGCTTTAACAACAGAACTTGGTGGAGTATGTAGCCATGATTTGTTTGACACCACAGGGTTACGGCTCTGTGACTGCACTGTATCAGACCTGCTCTACATCAGAGTTGGTATTTTTGTACCATAAAGTCTACAGATGCCAATCGGTGTCACCTTACTGACGACTGAATGTACTGCAGTATCAGAGCTCGCCACTGAGATTCCTGCAGCTCTGAAGAATAAGCTCCAAATGGCTGAGTGTGTGGCGAATGAAACCAGATTTTTATGTACCTGTTGGTTTGCTTATTTATTTACTGATTCTTTTTTTAAGGGACAGCATGCTATTGCAGCTCCAGCCTCAGTAGCCGTAGAGACTTCTGTAGACATTTTGGTATGGTTCGTAGAAGGCAGTGACTCAAATGTGGGTTTAGCCTGTCTCCACAGAAAAGTGATTTTGATCCGCTCCAATGAGAGGCACTACTGCCAATGAGTATCAGCCAGCACACGTTCTGTTTTCCTTCGGTATATTCGGATTCCCCATGAACATGTGATAAATCTAAGTATGTGTGTGGCAACATTTTTCTTAGCTAAGCTAGAAAATCCACTAGAAATGGTACAAGTCCAGCCAAACCTAAGCACTTAGATACTTTGGTAATGTTCCTATTATAACAGATAGGGAAACTTCCATTGTACAGAAGGGGTTTTGCAAATCCAAGTGGAAAACAATGAATGGAAAGCCCACTGGAATATAGTTATTAATGCTTGAGCTAAATTAACAAGGTTAAATATAATTCAGTGAGTTTCTCAGCGTAGGTCTGCCTGATCCATTAAACGGAGTTTAAAACGACCACTTTGTAATGACCACATCTCTTAAGAGCTGCATGTAAAGTGCTTTCACAGAAGATCAGGCCTGTATCTGCGATATTTTGGGCGCTGCCCTGTGCGCTTAGAGCCACTTTCAGCATTTAACACACAGTGCATACTTAAGCACTCTGAGGCTCTTTTTTTTTTCTCTCCAATTGTGGAAGGCGCTGAAAAAGGGACCAACAGTTTTGGCAGCAGGAACACCTTGTGCAGACCAGAAGAAAAACCTCTCTTCTTACTTGAACTGACTCCAGTCATTACGTGGCTGGAGATGGACCGTACGGAAGTTGTCCCATGGCTTTGTCCTGCACAGTCCCCACCAAATGGGACCCGGTTAGGCCGAATGCAAAGAGAGTGGTGATTACCGAGATTATTTTCTTTTTAAACGTGGTCCTTAACTCTACTTTGCTGGGTGTTGGTTTTCAAAAGGGACTTATAATAAATGTGGGCCACCTATATATAGCCCAACTTTTGTTCATTTGCACAGTTCAGAAAGCCTACTGTTTGAGGTTAGCCTTGAGTAAACTTGTACCATTTACTTTGGAGCATTTCAAAGGGAACAAAAACACAAATCATGATGAGGCTAATAAGAAGTTTGGGTGTTTAGTTTAAATGTGTACACAGCAATCATTGTAGAGGAAGTCCTTCTCTTTGGGAGTACATTATTATTAAGCAGCATTGCTGTTTGCCTGGTTTTGTCTGGTCTGCAATTTGCATTCACTTGATGGATTGCCAGGGTCGGAGGTGCACTACTTGGGAAACACTGAAGTGCCGTCTCAGCAAACTCTTAAGAGGAAGGGAACACTAATACAAGCATTTGCCCAAACTCCTTGAGTCTTCTTAGGCTTCCTTAGGCTGTGCTAGATCAATATGACAGTTTGCTAAGAAGCTTTGGACACGCATTCACAAACTCTCTCTATTGGCTTTCTTGGCATGTTATTCAGAAGGTAGCTGCTAGTGAAACATGTCTGCTACCAGCACAGAAGATTTATACATGCATTTTCTTCTCCTGCTAAGTGATTTATTTACTAGCAATAATGCCTTGCAGAGCTGCTTCGTCCAGTTTGCAGAACTCATTATGTTGACCCTCAACAATCTATAGATGAATGGGATCTCAGTCTCTCTCTCGCCCCGTTTTTTTAAATGTAGTCACATGGCTTCAATCCGCCTGTTCAGTGGAGTGAGATGATCCTAAGCTGATGAACATTTCTTTCCATATTATGCGCAGAGGTAAGTTCTCTTGTGCCACTGTCGCAGAGCAGTGAGGGGGTGTGCTTGCTTGCTTGCTTGCTTGAATGGTAATCATTTGCTTTCTGGCTGTTTATTGTCAGCAGCTTGCAAATGGATGGGCTTATATGGGATACAGTTTATAGAGCTGATTGCGTCATGAACTACGAGCCCTACAAAATAGGGCAGAAGTGTAGTACGACTGAAGTTTTCAGAAGGCAAAAACTTTGCATTGGCCTTTGCTCTCACAGCACTCCAGTCTCTTCTGTTCTCTCGCAGCCAGAATTTTGTGCTGGTGCCTCTCAGCTTAAGCCTTCCCGCTCGCTTGCTGGCTTTAATTCCTGCCTCTCTCCAAGCACTTTGTGAGATTCATCCCTTTCACTTTCTGCTGACGGAGGATGGGAAATTGGCTGCTCCGACAGCTCTCGCTGTCGATCCGTCAGCCCGGGAGGTTATGCAAAGGTGAAAGGTTACCAGATTATTCGTGTTATTATCTATTAAGCACTGGCGGTGTTCTTTGTGTCATTCACGGTGCGGATAGCGGCCGTCTGAGCCCTGCAGAGCTTGGGCTTTCTTGTTCCTCCCAGAGCATTGCGGCCCCATGCGCCAGCGTGGTGCTGGCCTGGCATGAGCAGATCTGGGTCTCCTGTCTCTAGCTGTGGCCGTGGACAAGTTACGGGTAGCTCTGTGCCTTGCTTCCTCTGCCAGGGGAGTAGGGCAGCGATGCGGCTGATGATGATGAACTGAGTTTTCATTTAAGGGTGAAAAGTGCGATACAAGATTTGGGTCTTACCATTCCTCTTGGGGCTGGAGATCCCCGTCTGGGTCTTCCCACTTCATCCGAATCATCGTTTCAGGAGCTCTCCTTCACGTTTGGCTTCGTCCTCTTCTCCAAATGCCTGAACAGATATATGATTCTTTGGACATGTGATATAAAAATGTTCCAGGGCATCTTAAACTGTTTCGCATTTTATTAGCCCTGCCAAGTTCCTAAGCACACCTTGAATAAATTCATAGTTGGTGGTTGTGGCGTATGTACCTTGGCTATCGTGGGTGGATAAAAAATGTTTCATACCCCCGAGGAGCAGCAAGAGTTAGCTCGCTCCACGCAGCGAGAGGAGTGAAAAAGTTGGATTAAATCATGTCTGTCTGCCTGTGGTTGAACTAGCAATGAGGCATTTTCAATCAGAGGTCAGGGCTGTGGTCAAATTTCTGCTTCAGTTTTTACTTGCCGTAATTTTCCTTCATACCAGATTCTCTGTGAAACTCCAGAAGGACCTAGACACTCTCTGTGTCTGACCTTTAGGGGCACAGTTTTTCAGACAGTCCTGTTTCAATTGAACTTGCTGCCAGAGCGTGCAGGAAGGAAGCAACATATGTTAGTCATACAGCCCTGTGTGTGTTTAGCGTCCAGCTTGTGTACGGTCCAGGAATAACCCAGGATAACTCTGCAAAGCTGGACTCACACCCAGATGTTTTGATGTTTGGGCTAGCAGAGGATTTCTTCATACGTGAAGCAGACTTCCAGCACTAGGGAAGGAGCAGTAATTTTCCCCAGGGAGCCCAGGCAATGAAAACATTTTTTCAATAGACGCTGAGACTCAGCCTGCGCACAGGAGTTTCCAGCTGAACGAGCTCATTTCAAAGCTCAGCTTTACCTGTGTCAGCTGCAGTCGGTTTTTCTGCCGGACCCCAGGTGCTCCGCTGGTGTAACTGGGTGTTAGAGACCTGCAGCCCGACGCGGCGTCGCGGGGCAGCGGTTCGACGTGCCGTTTAACACCGGCCGGCAGCAGCGGCGCGCTGCTCGATTCGGAGGCGGCGGCTGTGCGGTCCCTACAAAAGCCAGATCGTGGCGGGCGGCAGAGGTGTGCAGACGGGTGAGCGCGCTCGCATTACTCACCAGCCTTTGGAGCTGGCGCTGGGCGCAGAAATGCCAGGCTTGACATCTTGAAACAACATTAATTAAAAGTAACTTTTTAATCCTTGAGGGAAGAGAAACCAGAAGTGACAGTCTCCTGGCTGCAGCCTTTTGGTTTTAATCCTAGTTTTGACTTTTTGCCTGGGCCCCGACAAGCCACAGAGAACAAAAACACATTTAAAAAAGTTTCTTTCAAAGTAGACGAATGTTAATCATGAGGGTGTTTTTTTTTTTTTTTTTTTTTTTGACTGCTGCCGGTCTGGAGAAACCGGAGCGGCAGGCAGCTTTGCTTTAAATGGTATCATTCTGCTCAGCTGGCCCTATACCTAGCACAGCGTTTTCTGCTCTTAGACAATTACAGGCAACCTCTGTGCCCGGTTTTGGGGGGACATTAGAGTGCCATGCATGATGGCTCGTCCTGCGTGTCTCATTAGTGCGGGGCTGGGATAGTTTCTGTAAAGGGTCCTTGACTGGGGCTGTCTGTGGCAGGAGAGGTTGGCGTGAGCCAATATTTGGATCAGTGCAGTTGGATATCCTTGAAAATGGGCTCTTTGAAACTGAACTGGAAGGAAAATGATGGAAGGGAGATGGGGGGGGGCTGTTTCTTTTCTTGTTGCAAAATCTCCCTCCCTGTTTTCCTTCCGATACAACATACCAGTCAGCACATCTGCTCCCTCGCGAGGATCTTGGCCCGTTAGCCACCGAGAGCGCTGCAGCAGAGCTTCTCTTTCCAGATACCTGCGAGAGCAGCGAGCCCAGGATTTCCAAATAACCAGTCGATCCAAAAATGTGTGTGCTGTATTGCAATTAACATTCCTCCTGAGCGCCTTGCGTTAAGCATCTCTATATGTGTCTTGAAGGAAGCCTCTGGGAGATGGTCTTTTATGGAGGAGTTATAAGAGATTTCTTATGGCTGAGTTCACCTATAGAAAATACAGAATTGTAAGTCTGTGTAGTTCAAGAAAGAAACTGAATTAGCCAGACTCAGACAAGAATAAGTTAACAGTACTCACTGAGGAGCCTTGAGTGGAATTAGAAGAGAAAAAAACGGCCTGCTGATAAAAACAAAAGCCTAAAAACTCGGTGAAACCCTTCCTCCCCCCCATCCCCATCTAGCAGAGAAGGAGCAGGGGTTGGCGGGAAGGCAGGATCCACTTGATGCCGATGGTGAATCTCCTCCTTCCCTTCTTTATTTGACCCTGCTTTAGAGGAATGTTTAGCAAAGCTGTTTATTTTGCATAAACCCAAGTCATAACGTGGCCCCGGGTGACAGGAACTGAATGAAGATGACAGCAGTTTGATTTAACGATTAGCCACCTGACCCGATAGCACCTCTGGAATCCGAACTGAAGAATGAATTCCCGTTCTTGCAGGCATGGGCTGCATGTTAATCACGGGAAGAAAAGCAAAGCCCGCTTGCAATAGGGCCATTGTTCGGGGGGCAAAGGCTTGAAAAGAGACTGCCCGTCCCTGCCTGCTTTGTGCTGGCTTCATGCTGCGTCTCGGACACTCCAGTTTCTTTTGCTGCTGCTGTGTCCCCCGCAATGAAATGCTCGTTTCCAATGGAGCAGATTCACTTGTGCTCATTCATCGCGGGGGCTTGCGCTCTCACGAATTGTCATCGCAGAGTTTCAGCGGTTGCAGCGGAGAGTCATTGCTGGCGATGCAGGAGTCCCTGTTTGCGGAGTTAGCGGTGCGAGTCACGGAGAGCGCCGCTTTTTCCCCCATGTTCCCTAGAGCGGCTTAGCAAAGTGGAAGGGCTTTGTTTTGAGGGAAAGCAATTTGGGGAAAATCTTGCTGTGCTTTTTGTTTCCTCCCCTCCCCTCCCCCCGGCCCTCCCAACTCTTTCAAAGCACCCGCATTAAGCGGAGTTGTAATGTTACAGCCGTTGCCTTAGCAGGCTAATACTCACTTACAGTTCAGCCTTGCAGCTCGGTAGCACAGGGAGAGATGTGGCAAAGGGGAATTAAAAAATGATTGCAAAGTCAGTGGTTTAAAGAGTAATTACAGAGTCATTAAAGGTTATTATGGGGAAATGTTCAGCTGAGCAGCGATTAGCATTCCTGATACCTCAAGTTCACAATGGTTCGAGGGCACAAATGAAATGAGTTTAGAGGTCTCTGCCATGAGGGGATGAAAGCAATTCCCAGAGCGGTGCCGCTGTGCAGTTTCCGCTCGGGCACGGAGCCCGCCGTAGCGGGGTGCTTGCTGCAGGCTGCCTCGCTCCATCCCGGTTGCAAACCGAGGAGTCAGCTGAACGTCAGGCCCTCAGCCCAGTCCAAACTACACAGTGCTGCATGCTGCCCAGACCAGCGCTCGGCTTAGATTGTGGCTGGTAACTTGAGCCAGCGATTCAAAGGGGCCTCAGTCCTGCCCCAGCCTCTACCTATAGGAGAACTTTCAGGTGCAATCAGGCAGCAGATCTCCAGCGACATGGGGGGCAGAGGGCTGCCTTCTGCCATTTGCACCTGCGGATAATCTCCGAGGTTACAATTCTCAGCTGGTGAATTCTGCTGGCCTTAAAACCAGCACCTCTGCTCCTGCACAGATCCTGTGCTGCTCACATCACTGTCGTGCTGGTAGCCCTGCCTCTGTTGGACCGTGGGAGCGACGGTGGTGCCTAGGTGCTTGGGTGGTCTTGTTACGATCTGCAGTGTGTTCCTGAGGTGCAGGTAGGCCTTGCTCCGTCCCGGAGGGGAGACAGAAAACCTGGCATCCCCCATTACTGAAATTATTTAGGAACTGAAGTACACCTGGAGCAAACAGTGTTTTTTGCCATGTGTTTGCATGCATCTGCACGCATGCAAAAATGCAAACCAAAGCAAGGTCTGTTGCTTCGGTGCAAGAAGCGTAAAACACTGCCTAGGTTTCCTGATGTTTTGTAACGATGAAGGCTCAGTAAGTATTTAAACAGATAGTGTGCATAGGTAAAATAAAAGCTAAGCTTGTAAAGACAGCATTAGCAAGTTACAAATATTTGGGGACAAAGCAGGTACTGCTCTCCTTGCTGAGGCACTTGGCTTCTAGTGTGTGCTGCTGTTTGGATTTTCTTTTGAGCATTGAAAAGGGCATTAATGTGATGCCAGGAAATACTATTTCCAAGGTAAATTGAAGAAGAAACGGGCATGGCAAGCCAGCTGGAGCCCTCGGGTATGCGCTGGCAGGCCCCGCTGAAGCCCGGCGTCTGGTTATGAATGCGTTTTTGCTTGACTGGGAGCCGCACACGGGCACATCTGAGGTGAGCCTCGGCCAGAAATTTGTCCCGAAGCCTCTCAATCTTCCTCCTTGTGTAAAATGAAATCAGCTTGGCTCTAAGGTTAAAAAAAGAGGTACTTTTCTAAAAAATCAAGGTTGATAAAATAGTACTTTTTTCTCTAAGGGCAAAAAGCACTCAGTTTGCTTACAAACTGACACCTTGACAGGAAAACACTGCTGCCTTTTCACCGTGCAGCCCCTCAAGTGTCTGCACCAGACAGTCAAACAACTTGCGTCCTGCCAGGCAATCTGATTTTTCCCGAGATCCGCAGCTCGTCCAAGGAGGGAGGCTGTGCTGTGAGAGCGTCTGGGCAGCTGGTACTCATTTATGTTTTACAAGAAGCCTCTCGCTGCAAATAGTTTTTGCAGATCTCTGAAATGTCGGAGCAGCGTAGGAAGAGAGGCCGCGTTTCTGGCTCTGTGGGTTCACTTCCGTAGCACCACTCGATAAAAAGCAGGGGCTGGTCCCCCCCCCCCCGTTAGATGTGTGTTAATCTGCTGCAGGCAGGGAGATTTTCAGACTGACATGACCAAAGCTCACCCAAACATAATCAGTTAATGCAACTGATTTAATTATTCCTGTAGGCTGCTTCCACCCTCTCTTCATAAATCCTGTGACATCTGAGACGGGGAATGTTGGAGGTTGGACTTCTTATCCTCGTCTGTTGAGGCCCAGCAGCAGCAGAGACAAACGGTTCTCATAGCTCAGTATGGTGAGCGCTACCTGCTTTCTGGTGGAGCTAGGTGTGTTTCTGAGGCCATCGGCTTTGCCAAAGTGTCAAGGATTGAAGCGAAGCTCATCGGGGCTGGTGTGAAAGAGTCTGCTATCAGCCCGAGAGCTGGTTTGGGTCAAAGATTTGGGGATTTGTTGTGTGCCAAGTGATGGGTTACACTTCAGCAAGCAAAACAGCAAAAGAGGAGGACTCATGGTCACAGTAGGCACCATGGGGCTAGAAATATTTTTCACCTTCTTTTTCCCACCACTGATGGAAAGAAGGATGTTTGTGGGGTAGCTGTTATGTTTAGCTGAACAAAAAAAAAGATTTGAGGTCAGAAAGTAGGCGTATTAGCTTCGCTGGCCACTTCTCAGCCTCCCCTTTTCCTCCATGTGCTGCCATACTGTTGGAGATCAGCTCTCGCTTGTGGAGGAAATGTGCAATGGAGAGGAAGCTCTGGGAAACAGCAGAGGAGCAACAGCATGTCAGGCCAAGGTCTGTCCAGCCTAGGGGCTAGTGGTAAATGTCTGATTGCCAGGGAAGCACCTAGCACTACTTCACAGCCTTCAACTTTTCCAGTTCAGGGAATTCCTTAATCAAAGGTAGCATCACTGGATTTTTTTTTTTTCCATGAATTTGTTCAGACACTTTCTGAAAAGAGATGTCCTCTTAGCACTTGCACTGTCCTACAGTGAGCAGTGCCACAGCTTATTTGGTGGCCTGTAGGTCTTGGATTGGAAGAGACAGGGAAATATCAACCCTTATTGCTGTCTTCCTCCTAGCCACGACTGCATGAACCTCCTTTGGTTGCTGCTTTTGTAAGCTGATGAGCGCAGGTCTGTTGGCTCTCCTTATTGAGCCGTATCAAAGGAGCAGAGCTTAGACCCTCCAACTTGAGGTACCTCACTTTCAAATGTCTGATGTAGAAAACTGGTCTCTCTAGGCTTCCTGAATAGTCAAAGAATAAAATGGCCTCTCTGGCAGGCCACCTAATTAGATTTCAAGTCTGAATCATCCCCCTGTCTTTCCTGGTTCTTTCTGCATTGACTTTTTAGGAAGACTGTACATAGACCTACAATCACATTGCCTAGGTCTTGTATCTCTAAAATATACAATTTCTAGGCATGATTTTTTTTCTCTCCTGAAGGACTGACTGGGTGTTGTTTAGTTTTTAGTGGATTCCTATCAGCTGGGATAGGTTTAGAATTTTTCTTTTCTTTTCTCCTTCTCAAGGAATGGATGCAGGACACAGCTTAGAAAATTAGCCCCTTGAGTAATGTTTTGGCAATTACTGACCTCCTCTGAGAATTTGGACTATACTGTCTTTCCTGTAGGCTGCTCATGGTGTGGAGCCCCATGCTTGTAGTAAGCCAAGTATATAGCTTCTTGGTGGGAGTCCTTTTGCATTTGCTTGCCTTTTCTGTTTGTATTTTCGTTGCAAGGGACGTACAGTCCCTCCCATGGATGTATCCTCCAAGGGGCAGTGTATTTTACCTTAGAAACAAGATGTAAATACACAGACGTGTTCTCTGCGTAGCTGGTAACGCCGGTGACGCTCAGCTTTCAGCCCTGGGCTGTGTGGACCATACAGAGGGGCTTTGTGTGGACGTGAGACCTGCCGGCTATCTGGTTTACTTAAAATATTTTACGTGAGTGATGGTGCTTTTGAAAATGGAGGGCTTGGAGCGATGGCAGGAGTCAGGAATATTCGGCCAGGCACTCGGCACGTCTGCGCTGGCTCAGCCCTGACCTTTGTCCTTGCCGCAGCCCAGCCCTTACCTGGGCTTGCCGCAGGCTGGGAGCGCTGGTGGGCACCGGTGGGAATCTGCAGCTCCTCTTTCAGCCTGACCCAGGCAGGATTTGAACGCGGGTCTCCATGGGTGAATGATCAGTGCTTTAAACAATCGCACAGCGCTCTCCCAGCATCTAATTACCAGGACAAAGCATTCCCTGATAATGGATATCGCAGAATAGCTTATTCTCTTCCAGGATTTGATCCAAAACTCAATGAAGTCGGTGGAAAGACTGCCATTGATTTCAATAGACTTTGCATCAGGGTACTAGTGTGCTGTTGGTTATTTTGCCATTAACTACAATACGCTTTTTTTGAAACTCATTTAAAATAAGATCACAAAATCATAAATAATTTGCCCAGAACAAGGAATTGTAGGCATCTTTCAGGATGCCTGTCTCTACATCTTTAATTATGATGTTGACTGCTAGGAAAATAGCATTATATTTGAAAGTCACCTAGTTTAGCTTTAATAGTGACAATGGTTAATTGCTTGCATTTTTTTTTTATTTTGCAGTAAGTAAAGCTGTGCAGGAGTTTGTCCCAGTATCATACCATTTCAGGAGCCTGGCAAAATATTTTGTTTGCTTCCTCTGCTGAAAGCATACATGTGGGCTGACATATACACTAAAACACTGTTCTCCTATGCCTTTTCTCCTTGTGGCTTCAGTCTTGTTAACATTGCTGCATGTAAAAGACTTTATTTACTAAAAGTTTTCTCATCTGATACTCTCATGAGGCTCAGAAAAACATTTGGATATAAACTGATGGAGGACTAGTGAAAATGTGTATTTTACATGTATATTCTAAAAATATATGTAATGCTTCAGAGTTGACATTGTCTCATGGGATTCCCCGTCACTGTACGCTACCTTGGAAAATAACCATTTTTGTCCAATCAATGTAACTGTTCCTTTAAAGCGACCATTTTCTGGAAACAAAAATTTAAGAAGATGACAGTATTGCTTTGCTGCTTCCTAATTTGCCCCTGGTTACCAGGAGAAGGTGAGGTGTCTGTGCTGAGGTGTGGGTTGTAGCTGAGGGCTCAAAACCAGGGGGCTGGACCTCAGAAGTGCAGGGGGAGGCTGGGCACATCTCTGCCGCAGCTCGGCTGGCTCAGCCCCAACCTTTGACTTCTGTCATCTTCGCTGAAGCCACCTGAAGGGGAACCCCTGAGGACAGGGGCCCGGAGGGGGACACGTCCCGGAGGTGGAGAAGAGGGAGACCCAGTGTCGGCAGTGCCGGGGGAGATGGCGGAGGCCAGAAGCAAAGCGGAAAGGAGAACGGTAAGAAGAGGACGTCTACTGAGTTGCGCCCCAGAGGACAGCTGCTTGGGAGAGGATGGCCTGCAGGGTGGTTTCTTCCATAGCCGGAGATCACTGATGTGGTTCATACAGCTGCCAGACTGCTGCGGGATCCTGTCCTAAATCCAAAACAGTGTCAGCTACTGCAAACAGAGGAGGAAAGCCGTTAGCGGGAAGGAAGGCTGTCCTGCAACATCGTTATGTGCAGGCACAGGGACTCTGGGTATCAGCGTGAGAAGAAATCCTCTTTTTGATCCGTGTGGAGGGGTTCGTCCCTGCTGAACAGGTGACAATGGGCTGTGTCTGCTTTAAACTATAACTAACTCTGCATACGAGTTTGACAGCGCCCGAGCAGGGAGGACTGTGCTTTGGGTGCTCAGCAGACAAGCTCCAGGGACAAGTAGCTCCAAAAGCTGTGCTCAGTCCAGCACACAGAGTCCAAGAAAAACAACACGCTTGGCCACCAAGAAAACAACAGTTAAATTTGTCTCCAAACTGCAATGACTTGGAGTGGGATCCCTGCATGGGGAAGCTGGTTTGTCACGGTTCAGAAGATTATTCAAAATGCATGAAATTTGCGTGGAATTTCCTTAATCTGCCTTTACAGGAAAATTCCTTTCCCACTTCCTGAGGGCAGGCCCATATTGTTGACGGCAACATTCTTTAACTGGGGGATATCATTTATTATAAAGGATCACGGGTCAAAGTATCTTAACCCAGATCAAGGGCAAGGTCTGTGGGGAATGCCTGGAGCCTTTAGTGATAACTCACAATAGAGGGGCAATTATACAGCAAGCAGTTGACACCAAACCCATGCCGTGATTGCAGATGGCAAGTACACCTACTTGGGTCATGCCTTTTGTAAAGGGAGAAATTACTGTAGGTTAAATTTTTGAAATGGGTGACTACTGCCAGCAGGCTAATTACACCCCTCCAAAGTGAAATCCATGTTGCTTGAAACTCTTTTTGGTAGTTTAACCTTGATATCTTTACTGGGATTACAGAATGATGAAGGGTCAAGTTACTTGTCTCTGAACTCCCACTGTGAGAGGTCTGACTGCATCTGTGTACCAAACAGAGATCAAGTTCCTAGTTTCTCAATATTGGCATTGCACGCAATACTTCGCGGGTGTAAGACTGTATCGTTGTAAGCTACTGTTATTCACCACACTGGATGCGGTTTCCTGATTTCTAAGGGAAAGCCGTTCCTGAAAAGAAAAACAGGCGCATGAGGAATCCCAGGTAATTAAGAAACAAATTTTAAAAAGGGGTTTTATATACAGGGTTTAAGGGTTTTATATACATCTATCAATGAATGCTTTTGTGTCCAAACTGGAAGCACTTTGCAAGCATCGTTATAGTTGCAGAAAGTTTTCTGTAAAACCAAGGGCTCTTTATTAGCTCTGTTTTGCTGTTGGGGAAACTGAGGCACAGCTTGGTAATGTGGCTTGGGACTGTAATAATGAGACCTGCAGTGAAGCTCTCAGGTGGCAGATGGCACAGAAAAGGGGGACGGTTTCACACAGTGTGCAGTCAGTTAGTCCTCACCCAGCAAGCTGTGAGTGCTAAAGAGTTTAGAGGTTCAGATGGCAACTGGGTAAATTTATAGAAGGGAAATGCATCAAAAGTTATTAAATACCAAGTCGTGCCTCAGGCTTGGGACCTGAGGTGGGAAGCTGCTGGTGCCTGGGGGGGTGTATTGTAGAGGATTGCCTGTGCATCTCCTGTTCTCGTGGCCTTCCTTGGATGACAGCCACCACTGGAGATGGGGTCCCAGGAGCCTTGATAGGACCCCACGTGGTGCTCTGAGGGCACTAAATGTACCAACCACTTCAGAGTTGTAAAAATCTACTTATTCCTCAGGTTTGGGAAGCCAAGCAAAAACATGCATCCATGTTTCATTGCTGTTTTGTTTGTATGCTTTCTACACGTCCACCTATAGTTGGCCAGGTCAGGTGCTTTCGAACGCTGTCCTGGTGCGTGAGGAGCTCTGCAGGGGAGTGGAGGCTGAGGGAGGTTAGTAATGTGTGTGGTATCTATAGCTGCTCTAAGTACCAGGCTGTGCTAGGAGGTACTATAACCTCTCTCTATGTCATTAAGGCTTATCATTGCCACAGAGAGTGATTGGAAAAGGCTTTTTGCAAGGCTGAACTGTAAGCAATAAAACTTGCATTCTGATACAGGCGTAGTGCACTTAGCTAATAAAAATAGCCTTGGTGTCAAAAGGTTTCAGTAAATGTGGCTAAAGGTATTAGCAGTTGCTGCGTTAGTCTTTCACTCCTCTCTAGAGCCAGGATGAGGGGAGGTGATAAAAATGGGCTTTTTCTTTCCCCCGGGAGCTAAAGTTGCAGAACTTCAGTTAGGATGCTGGGGGAGCAGTCCCAGTGTTTGCTGAAGCGGATCATGCTTGTACTCTTCCTTTCTGGCAGCCCAAATACATTCCTAGCCAGGATGGGTTCAGTTTGGGGTGTTTGAATGTGGATAGCAGAACTGTCCTTTCCCGTGTTCATAAGTGGCTGCGGCTGGAGGGCTGGGCTGGCGGATAACGCACCTGACACAGGTGAAGGGAGATGGATCTGCCGTTCTCTCTGCCTCCGTTTGACCTTGGCTGGGACACTTGGGTCACCTGTCATTTAGAAGATCAGACTGAAGTGACAGGAATAACCACCACGGTGGAAGGAAGCTCTGTTTGTGTCATGTTGCAGAGGTGTGCTGGGCTCCCTCCGACGGTGGTGCTGGAGAGGAGGACCTACGCCATTGCTTTTTTTGAATTTAGAGCTGCTTTTCAAAAGCCTGTATCTTGCCGTCCAACCTCTGCTTGAGCTCTGTTAAGTCAGTGTAACTGTTGGCAAAGTAAGGTATTACTGGACATACAGTCCAGTAAGCTGGACTTACAGCTAACAAATTAAGGCTTCCTTAGGGCTAAATGCTGGGTTCTTTTTTTGTTTTTGTTTTTTTGTTGTTGTTGTTTTTAAAGAAAAGACATTCACCTTCAGCTGCCTGAGGTTTTTTTTTCTTTTTTTTCCTCAATTTGACAACAAAACGTTATTTGACAACTGAGCAACTCATGTCCCTTATTTGCCCAAGTATTAGCAGATTCCTTTTATATGGGTGCATATGGCCATTTGAGGCAGAGGAAATTGCATTAAATGATCTACCTGCATTTCCCATTCGTATGTCAACCACACTGTTTGCTGTGAGAGGTGATAGCAGAGAGCCTGTTTTTAAGGGTGCCTGTGAATTGGATTATACTTGAAAGATCCCTCTTCTGCACACTAAAGCTGGGAGATGTGGTCAAAACCGTTTAATAATAATTAGCACCTACGTGTACTGGCAAAGCTGTGTTTGGCAGCTCTTTTGGAATATGGATGTGGCTTGTGCAGAGAGGATGTTAGATGAGACAGAGTCAAAAGAAGGTGAGACAAGAATGCAATCTGACAAGCGGAGAAAAGCGAGTGGTCTAGAGAAGTGTTGTGTCCACAAACTCATTTGCCAACCAGCTGATGACTGAAAAATCTCACAGAAAAGTGTGTGAATCATTAAACATAGTGGTGGCCTTTCGTAGCCATTGTGGTTGGATTAATAATTTGGAGAGGTATCCACGATGGCTTGTCTTCCCCTTCTTTCAAATTACTACTCCCCTGGCCCTCTTTCCTTCTCCTCTTCTCCCCCGTCCAGCAGATGAATGGTGCAGGATCTGTAGTGCTGACAGGTTTTTGGAGAAGTATGATAGGGTCACGTGAATCCACCGGTGTGACATACACGTGCCTTCACTCTCAGTAGGGCCTTGGACAAATGACGCAATGCCAGCACAGGTTCATCGAGGCCTTTTGTGTCCTTCCTCTTCCTCAGCAGCCCCAGCTGTGGCTTTCAAGGTGTTGAACATACCTGGTAGAGATGGCCAAAGGGCTTGCTCACAAAATGTAGTTTCTTTTTTGTCTTACCAATCTGTGACCCGGATTACTTTTCCTTTTAAGCATAAGCAGGCATGTTTGCCTACAAATTGAGAGTTGTAAAATAGGAATTGGTAATGGGAAAATGCTCATTTGCATCCTCAGATGAGAGAGATTTGCTGCTGTGGTTGTACTCTCCATCCGAGGAAGCTGGTGGCTGCTGTGTGCTGCCCAGTAGCAGGTGCCGTGTCCTGAGGACACATCCAGTTCATGCTGATATTTGCCCTTGTCAGGCTGAACGAGGGAAATCGGGCCTCAAACTGGAGGCTTGGAAATTGAATCTCTGTGAGAGTGCGGAGCAAGATACCAGGGTGGTGTGACATGCGATGACGTGAGTGCAGAGATTAAGGCGCTGCGGCTTCCTCGGCTGTCAATATGGCCCATTCACGAGCATTAAAAATTCACTTATAATTTTCAGGGGAGTGGAAAAGTTCCCGTAAAACGGCTCTTAAATGATAGTGTTACTGGCTCAGAAGACGAGCGCTCATGCAGACTGTATTTGAGTTATAAAACGTAACAGCTAGAGGCACGCAAGGCAAACGTCAACTTATCGTAACTGCTCTGTAAACAGAAATCATCACATAATCTTTTGTCTCGCTGATCACATCCAGGTGACAGCCTGGGAAGCGTATTAGCAGATGCCACCGCACCTGCCCAGGAAGGTGAGTTAAGTGCCTGGGTTAAAATGCCACAAGGGGAGTACAGTAACCTCAGCAGGGTAACAGCCGTGAGTCACTTGAAGTCAAAGAACTTCTAAGTGATTTTTCTCTTGGGAAAAACTCAGACCTAACATCACCTGGTTTGAGAACCTGGATTTTTTTTTTTTTAATTCCTTACAGAAAATATCATGCATGATGAAAGTAGAGCACACAAAGACGATGCATCTTAATCCTGTGGCTACTTTCAGATAAGAGTTTGTGTTTTTATCCATACCACTCTGGACGGGTATACTACAATCTCAGTTTTGCAGTGGGACGTGGGGAAGATAAATTACAGAAATAACCAGAGCTGAACAAATACCAGAGTCAGGAGTAAAACGCAGGCATTATAGCACATACGTCAAAGTAAAATGTATGTACTAATAGCCTGATAGCAGTACCCATTTCAAAGTTAGAAGTGTGTTGTCAGTAAAACATAGTGCTCACAGATGTTTTGATCTGGCAGTACTGAGTTTCTGAAGAATTTAATATGCCCACTTTTGCTGTTGCCCTAGTTCAGCAGTCCAATAAAATGGAACTGGATCTCCACCTACCCCAGTTTTGGTTTTCTGAAACAAGAGTACATGGGCATCCTGAAATGGAGCAATGAGACTTAGTCCTTCAAAGCAGCTGGTCAAAGCAAATCAAAGCGTCTTCCCCACGGCTCTCCTGCTGGGATGTCTGGCTGGTTTCCCTGTCCTGTGCTGCCCTACAGGTATTGCTGCCTTGCAGCTGGTGATTTTTATGCCAGCAGAGCACTGCAAATGAGTGGAAAAGTCCGATCCTATGCCATATCTGTTGTGCAGTGGCTTTCCAAATGAAAAAGAGTGCAAGCATAGCTTCCAGCAGAGAGTGACAGTGAATGAATAAATAAAACCCTAAATGATACCTGAAGCTGTTTGCCATAGGAGGCTTCTCCTCTTGCAACTCTGCCAAGTTGGATACTTTCAGTATGCATCACTCAGACTGTGATTGGAGTGAGGGGAAACTCTTCCTTCTTCTCTCCCCTGAAAGCAAACAGTAATAGAGGGACATGCTGCAGAATCTGCCAATTTGAGTTAAACTTTTTTTGTTGTTGTTGAAGTAAGGACTTTGCCATCAGTACTCCAAAATTGCTACTTGTCTACCCAGGAAAATGGCGATCATTCATGGTTTGATTTGCTGGGGTTTTTTTATGTGGTAATCATTAGATTGCCTCAGTGCTGGATGTCCTTTGCTTTATTCAAGCTTAGCTTAAACCTGTGCTGTAGTCCCCAAAAGTGTTACTTTTAACCTGAGAGAAGCGGGTTGCACTGGTTGCATTAAATAGCAAAATGCACGTAAGTGAAACCAGCACAGCTTTTGCATGTTCATCTGGCTGAAGTGATCTGCTTCCCTTCCCAGCACTATGGGAGACATCGACAGCCTGAATTAATATGTGGAGTGATGCAGGATATTTGAACTCCTGTCAGTTATTTCACTCTGCTTTTTCCCAGCAGTAAAATGGATTTGTTCTGAAAACTGGAGAAGAAAGAAATAAGCTTGGCAGATGTAGCCAGTTTATGATTTATTCTGAATTTGTAGCCTGGTCCAAATGCCACTGAAGTCTACGGAAATCTTTTGGGGGATTTCAAAAGGAATCTCGTCAGGCTCTTGATTAATATGCTGGGGAGCAGTGTGTGTGTGTTTGGGGCCAAGGGAATCTTGCACATCTCGTTCTTTTTTTTCCTTTTTTTTTTTCCTTTTGAAGAGTTTGTATTCTCTGGGTGTCCAGCCTTTCATGCAAATCTCTGTTCCCTGAACCATATGTATCTGGATTAAAAGGTAATACGAGAAGCACTAGAAAAAAATGGAGCCAAGTCTCATTTTATTGCAGGAAGGAGCTGAAGTGATGTGCAGGGGCACAGCACATCTGATGTTACGAGCTGTGGGAACGTTATTTAGTGGTTGCAACAGGGATGGGGCTTTTGTCTGCCCTGTATACGCCGCCTGCCTCGTGTCCAAGCTCTTTTGACGTGTGCTTTTGCTTGTGTGCCCGCTCTGAGCAAATTCAGGGGTGCAATGGAAAGGGGGGACAAAGGAAGAGAGAAGACTTAAACTGCGTGACCTCCTCACGTGAGGTCCCGGTGCCGTTCGCCACGTCCCCTCTCGGGCCCGCACGGGGCAGGTCGCAGCCTCGTGCGCTCTGGTGCGCTGCCAGATCCAAGTTTCATGAGGCCGCGGAAGTGGGTGACCTTAATTGAGTCAATTAACCCTGCTGAAGCATCTGGAAGTAGAGATGAGCAAAAACTGCAGCAGAATTTAGTATGCAAGATCCTTTAACTTTATGGTTATTTGCAGTGTTTTCTAGATTGCAAAGTTTCCAGGTTTTTCAGGGATGGGAAGGGTCACTGTGTTATGTATAAAAACGAAATAAACTTTACATCTTGATTTATTCCTAACCTTATTATTGTGGTATAGGAGTAGTTGTCTCTTGGGGGTAATTTTAATTAATGTTTGCAAAACATTTTGTAGTTCTTGGGAGAAATGCATCGCAGAACTGCAGAGTGCTATTTACTAGAGCTATTTATTAGAGTCTAGCCAATACCTAAAACCTCCTGTCTGTAACCGTGTCTGCGATCATGTTTCAGTGCAAGTTGTGAGCTTTCAAACTCCTTTGGAAAAGCTTGTCTTTTAAAATCCGCCCCCCCCCCCCCCCCCCCCCCCGTTAAAGTGGGAGGGAATCACAGATGATCTTTCACATGATTCTTCTAACACCCAGTCATTCATCAGCAGAGACTTAAAGATAATAAACTTTTTGTTTAAGGCAATTACTTAATCTCGACAAACTCCTGTGTTAAGCAGGGCTATTAACTGAGCGGGCCATAAATCAGCGTGTTGCCAGGTGGGTGAGTATTCTGAACTGCAATCACTCTTCAGGACCTTCCCAAGACCTCTTCCAGTCGTAAGCACCCTAATTACACAAGCAGCATGCTAACAACAAGCACTTTGCATGAGCTGCCTGGAGAACGCGCTGCAAACTGCGCTGGGACCATTTTTAACACCAGTCAGAAAATTTTCATACCGAGGCAGGATGATACATGGGAGTTATTAGCCAGCACCAACACCACAGCTGGGTAAAACAGATAACTTCCTCACCCCTCTCCCAGTAAGACTTTGTGTTCACTGAAAAGCCGCAAGCTGCCTTTCGCTTGGGTGAAAGCTGATGCCTGCAGTGTCCTCTCAGTCTTCATGGACTAGGAGTGCTTTCGGGAGTGATGTCCTGAAGTACAAAAGCTCCCAAAACTCTTCTCTGAAGGCTACTGAGGTGCTTCTCACCTGGGAATAGGTGCAAGCAAAATTCCCATCCCCATAATTGTATCATGACTCTGATAAAAAAACATACTACTTCACTTCCATTTCGAGAAAGAAGTTTGGTCAAAATGCACAGCAGATTCTGTATGAGGATTTTCCAAACTCTATTTGTTCAATTTACAAATAATATAAATAGACATTTCATAGGGAGGGAAGGATTTTCAAGCCTTTGCCTAGAGGAACAGTTTGATTTCAGTTTATTTTAGTGCCTGGAGGAGCAGATGAATAAAGAGAGCAAACTCGCTTCTGTGGTTTGGATTGGAGAGGCTAGAAATGCCAGCGTGGCACTCGAAGCACAACCTTGTCCTGGAAGATCGAGAAGGTCTGCAGTGTGAGCGGGTGTGGGTGTCGTCGTGATGGCAGCAGGCAGCTCTGTGGTGGGAGAGACCGTTCAGGTAGGCCTTTGCTTACGGTGGGCTGGTGTGCCCTTTCTTGTGGGCAATTGCACCTGTGCTTTCCTGAGATTTAAGCATGTCCTTCAGAGATTTCTTCTGCAAAGCTGCTTTCCAGCTCCTGCAGGTTACCCTGTGCTAAGCTGCTGTTGTGCTGCCTTATGAATTCTGGGATATGTATTTAGTTTGCAAAGGCTAAGTCAGTGCTACTACTTTAAGCATAGTTTGACCAACCTGTGCATAAGCAGCCGTGCCCTCTCCCAGGCAAGCAGCTGGGAGGCTGTGCTGTGGGCCAGGCCATGAAGCTCCTCCATCTGAACACCACCTTTTGGGAAGAGTGGCAGGTTATTTTTCACTAGGATGTGTTCTTCACACAGCCACACAAAAACAGCCTGGTCACTGTAACGGAGCGAGTGGCTTGAAGTGGGGACAAGTGGCCAGGGGAGGTCAAGACCGATGCTTTCAGTGGCAGCCAGGGCCCATGCTGGCTGGAAGAGTTTGCTGAACTGCAGCCGAAGGGTGTTTGTTGCTCGCTCTTGCACCAGAGATCTTGTGCTAAACTGGTTCAGGGAGTAGATCCAGCTGAAAACCCATGTGATAAAAATATTAGGTGATTAGTTCTCGACTGGATGAACTCCCTGAGCTGGCTGGGTGCGTGGTTGCGTGAGTGCCAGTGCCGCCTCAGGGGAGGGGTGTGAATGGAGGTGCGGGGCGGGGAGGATCTGAATGCTAACAGCCATCCCCATCTGCAGACCTGCTCCTAAGGCCGCAGCTTGGGATGATGCTCAAGAATAGCCTTTCACGTGCATGAGTAGAAGGTGTGCGGTCAGGGCAATGCAAGACTTGCTATAGGATGAGAAGTGTCGTGCAGAGCGCGCTGTGTCATAGCTAATGTGCTCTACCTCCTTCTTCTGCCAGTTTTGCCCTTTGGTGCTTGAGCAGCCTGATTGCCTCCAGTCCATGGCTGCTAAACTTCCCCTTCCCCCCACGTCTCATTGTGGAGACCCTGGGTCTGGTCATGTGGGATGCAGTTGAAGGTATCTCTGTGTCCTCTGGTGCCTCCTCGTTATAAATAGCAATTAATGGTATCTCCCATAATGCCTCCACGTAATGGCAAATTACAATTTATCTTTGTTTTGTAGATGAGCTGAAGCAGTTGCACTTTGAGAAGCGAGGAGAAGTTTGCTCAGACTTAAAATCAAGCTCTGGGAGCAGATGGACTGGTTGTGGTGTAGTGCAGTGTGCCGGCGTTCACCTGCTTGCCATCTCGCGCTGGGCTCTCTGCTCCCCCGCAGAGCAGCCTTAAACGAGAGGCAGGATCTCTGTCAGGACCTCATTTGCACGTGCATCAAATGCATTTCTCTCTTCTTGGGGTACCAAGAAAAAGAAATGGGTCTTGAGGGTGGTGGGGGCCTCCCCCAGCCTGGTAGGGGAGGCTGGAGCAGGGCTATCTAGGAATGCTCGAGGCACTTAGCGGTCGGCCGAGGTTCGCACAGTCCCTTTTCACAGGCGCTTTCAAGGGATGTGGCTCCTGCTGTGAAATGAGCTTTAACATGAAATACACGGGGGAGAATGCTGCTGGAAGAATTTGCCATTCATTGGCTCGGTCCCAAAGCCGTCAATGGCAAATCTCCTTGGCCCGGTTTTTTGGAAACTGCTGCATCAGCTGGAGTCGCAAGTGCTTAGCGAGTCTGAAATTCAGGCTGCTGCTGGCGTCCGAGGAAGCAGGATGATGCTTCATAAAAACTCAGAAAAATTTCTCTCCTCAAACCTGTAGGAACGTTTTCTTCCTTAAATGTAGCTGTCTGGAGGAATCTGCATTCTTGTGTAGATGTTTTTGACAAACTGATTTTTCTCCTACTGCCTTTAACTGTAACGTACTTAAAACCCCATCCAGGCAGGCACAAATTTACCCACCATCTGGTCTGCCCCCCACCTCCCTCCCTGCCCCTTACACTCCAGGATTTCTTGCTAGCCGGTTGGGATTTCTTTTTTCCCTCCCTTCTTCTTTTTTCCATTCTCTCGCAGCAGCTGTTGGGAGAACAAGCCCCAAGATCCATCTGGCCCTTCAAGCTTATCAGCCCTGTGTGTTTTCTTGACAAAGCTGCAGTGGCTTTGCTTTAATACAACAGTTACATTATATAACAGCAGCGTACTAGAAAAGCAAACTTCCTTTTATTTGATTGAGCTGCCTTTCTCCCTTTAGAATTGCAGCCACAGTCGAACCACAAAGTAGCCTCAGATCTGAGTCAGTCTAGAGGGCTTCTTTTTTCTTTTTTCTTTCTTTTTTTATTTTCCTCTCTCCCCTCTGCTCTGCTTTCTGGAGGAGCTGGCACAGTGCTGTGTTATTAGGACATAAGCCAGCTTGTTCTAGTGGAATTTCCTGTCTGATTTTAATTTCCCCCTCTCCCCCCCCCCCAAAGTGAGACAGAAAAGCTTTTTAATTGCAGTGCCGTAGGTTAGCCTTTCGGGATATTATTATTCTTATTAAGTACTTCCTGTTGGGATGCAGCACATGAGCAGAAGTAACGAGGCACTCGGTGCCGTCAGGGCTTGTGGCCTCATTGTTTGTTAATAACTGTCAGATTGGCAGCGTCCTCCAAATACATTTTGGCGTGACAGCCTGGCAATTAAGTGATTTTCAAGATTCTCCACATTTGCAGCTCAAGACCTGTGGAATTAATAAGCTGCATCAGGCCGTTTGGTTTTGTTTTCTGCTGTTCAGAAATTGCAGCTCCTCACTTGCTGAAGGCAAAGTCGGGGGCAGCGGGAAGTTTTGGTCCTAGGAAAGGACATCGGGTCCTGCCCTCAGGTGTGACGGGACATGCTGGCCAGCAGCAGTGCCTCCCGGCTGGCAGATTTGCCTCCTCTTGTCCAGTCCCATCCTAACCTCTGCTGCTTACGTCCTCCCTTGACTGAAGCATTTAAGCAGACTCATCCCTTGGCGTTGCGCCTGACTGTGCTCCAGCGATGAACACGTTTGGCCCGAGATGCTTATTGTGACTGAAGCCGAGGGCCTCAACAGCAACACTTTGTGCTGCAGCTCAAAGGCTGAGGCTTTGGTGACTTTGCCAGCAGCTGCCTAGAAGTGGAGCGGGTTGCCATGCACAGTTGCTATGCTGATGTTCAAAATTTCATTTTGGCCCAAAGAAGAACTCAAGGCTCACTTAGAAAAAGGCTATTTTTTTCCTAAATTTTCCAGGAAGTGAAAGTTGTCAGCAATGTGTTTCAGGCACTTTCCATGTTGGCAGATATTGTTGCAATAAAGTCCAAGTGTGTTGAGTTCATCACTTCTGTATTTTTCTTATATTCTAAAATATAATAGGTCATAAACCATTTTGATCTTTTGGGGGCTGTTTTTGATGGTATCTGTAAATTCATCTAAAATGGTTTTTCACTTTTGAAAACTGTTGTACTTAGCCTTGTGCCAACTCAAGCTATTTAGGACTTACAGCTAGTAGCAGCAGTGCTGCTAGAGACTTTTCTAATTATTGTGCTTCAGAAAACCATTGGAGCTTAGGTACTCGGGTGAATCTCGGGCAACCCTCTGCAGGACTGCCTCATACTCACTGGGGTCCCCATGGCAGAACCTGGCTGTGGGAGACTTATTCTTTCATGTTATTTATCCTTCCCAGATGTATAAAAATAATGATTTGTCCCCTTAAGGCAACCATGTAGCAGTAACCAGAAGACCCCAGGACTCTGGTAGAATAATAAATAATGCATCGCCTTTATTCACAGACTGCCACCTGACTGTCTCAAAGTACTTTCATAGACTTGAATAAACTCATCTGCACAATCCTGTTTTGAAGCTGTTGAAAATTTTGGGTACAACCTGTTTTACAAGAGCAAAAATAGATCTTTCAGTGCGAATTGTCCGCGTGCTTCAGAAAATGCCTGTTTTCTCACCAGGAAAAGTGCCTGAAAGCCTACGCTTTTAGTGAAACCCGAATTCTGGTGCAAAGCCAGCTGACACGCGGGAGCACGTTGCAGGAGTTTCCCGGCATCCTCGTCCCCCCGCCGGCAGCAGCCAGGTTCCCCCTTGCTGGCGGTGCCCGGCCGAGGCGGGAGGCCCCAGCCCTTGGTGGCCAAGGCCAAAAGCCCTGGCAGCAGGATTTCAGAGCAGCCGAGGTATTCAGGGTTTAAGTCCTTAATGAAAAAGCTATGTTTTCTATAGAAAATGTCAACGAACCTTTACATTTTTAATCTAAATTTCCTGTGTGAAGAGAAAGACCATTCTTAGCCTTGCTGTAATTGTTATAACTCTTTTGCCCAGGAAAAGACTGACAGGTTTAATGCCCTTAATGAAGGTCACACGGCCCACCAGAGCGAGCTGAGGAGAGGTGCCATGAGCTTTAAGATAGGTTAGACATTGAGATGAATGAGAATATAGAGATGAGCAAGGGCCTGAGTTCGTTTAAGCATGCCACTTTTTTCTTGGGGCGGAGAAGAAATGTACGGGCAGTTCCTCCAGCGTCGTGTTTTCCCTGGCTGACTGAAGCCCTTGTCATCAGGGTGGCGCGGGACGCGCTCTCCTTTTCCGCTTGCCGTGCATCTGGCAGTGCCCTGCGACCTGGTCGTGTTTAGGTGGAGATCAAACACTTTCACTTGCCATGTCTGATGGCATTTTTTAATGCATGTGAGTCCAGGAACATACTTTATTATGCACAAAGCAAGCACCCCATCTGCATTGACGCCCAAAGCCTGTGTCATTGCAGGGAGCTGAGCAATGTGGTCTCTTTGGCTGGAAGAGAAGCAAACAGGTTTCAGGTCTTTAAACCACGCTGCGCCTGGGTTGAATCTGTAGAGAGGTGCGTTTTGGGGGTTCTAGCGATTTTGTTGGAGAAGCAGTAAGCTGAGAGGCAAGTGTTCTTGGTTTTGTTTTCTGCTCCTCGTTGTACCTTGGTATCTCCAAGTGTGAAGCTGCTCTGACTCCATCTTGCAGTTGCTTCGTGGTGTCAGTTCTATAATGTTTGTTTTGAGGCTTCTTTGATTTTTATAGCTGAAGAACGGCAAGGTATTTTTAATTATTTCTTGCTTACTCTTCATGCATCTGCATCCCAGTAGACTCCTTCCCCCTTCGCCTAATGCCCGCACTCCCACAAGATGTTTATCCTTCTCTGAGCCATTTGTCCTATGGAAGCTCGTGTTGTATTCTTTATTGCAGCCGCTTGCTTGAGCGGAAAGGTGAGTTTGCTGCACCGAACCCGCAGTGATACTAAGCACCTTACCTTCTCCAGCGTCCTGATAAGCATTGTCCAAATAAAATGGCTTTCTACAGCAGGACTCCCCATCTTTCTTCATTGCTCACGTTAGAAGAAGGGAGAACTGGTTGCTGCCGTGGAACAAAGCTGGTTGAATGTCTTTCGAGAAGCCCTGTAATCGTCAGGACAGGAGAGGGGTTTCCCTCAAGTGACCTGGTGGGATCCTGCCTCGTGTACGTCTTTGCTATAATATTCATAGCAGGCCAGAATGAATCTTTACTCAGGCAGTAATTACTATCTTAATTATTTTATCCATGAAGTTCCTCTTTTGTCAAAGCCAGTGAGCAGCTAATAAAACAGTGCAACAATTAACCAATAATAACTGAAGTATGTTGTGTGAAAACCAAACCCGATGCTAACAAGCCAAACAAAAGCAGGGCAGGCACGCTGCAGTCATGTTTATAGTACTGTGTGCTGGAATCGTTATACGCGTTGATACAATAATACTGAGCGCTTAATTACCACATCGTTTTTGAAGTGATGTATAAACATTAACCAAACCTCTGAGGTAGGGAGGTGTTATTATCCCCATTTTAAAACAGGGAAATTCTGACGTACTGAGGTTTAGTCAATAATTTAGTGTCGTGAAGTTGGGCAGCTGGTGGGGCTGGAGATGGAGGTTGCAGCTTCGTGTCCAGTCCACCAACCTACGGGTGGTTTTTGGAGGCAGAAAAGCTGTCGCTGCTGCAGCACCCAAAGCAGCGTTGCCCGAAATGCACCATGCTGCAGTTCGGAGAGGACAGTTATTCCTTGAGACGCATGTTCATCTCCATGCTTAAAAAATACGCAGATTGGTGTAATTAGCAACCACATAATTATCCCTTTTTGAGGTAAGCGTGCACTTGGTGTATTTTGCAAACTATCAAAACAACATTAAAGTTGAGCACTCGAATGGGGGCTTGACGGGCTGAGAGGCAGCTCCTGTATGCTCTGCTCCCCGCCCCCCATATTGATTTGAATGATAGTTCTGGGAATGGCTTTCCCTGCAAAGCCGTTAATATTCTGTGTGGTAATACATGACTTCATCAGAGGAGAATCCCACAGGCGTACCAATGTGATCTGCTCTGTCATGTTTCTGTGACCCAATTTTCTCCATTCTTTGTCTCAGACCTTCCCTGACCCCAGCCCTATTATCTCTTCCAATAATTCACCCGGGCCATTATTAATGGTGCATTAACTTTGGCTGTGCTTTCAGTAAAGATGTTTTTCTTGTGCTCATTCATTCGCTCAACTCACTTAAACAGCGAGATCATTATTCCGGGGACGTCACGTAAACACAAAAACACCTCCCTCGCCGATACCTACAACCCCGGAGCTCTGGGCGACAGGGGCGGTGTTGCAGCCCCAACCCTGAAAGGCCGAGGAGAGGAACATCAAAGGGAGGCAAGTAGCCACACACGCACTCGGTCACGCAGGGCCGGGCTGGACCTCCCTTCCCATGCAGCACGCGCGGTCTGGCTGTGCTGGCGCTGGCGTGAGCCCGGGAGCGGGGTGCTGCGTGAGCGTGGCTCGCTCCGAAGCGAGTCCCACTGAGCTCGGGGGACTCCGCGCTGCCTAACGCGGGGGAAGTCGCTACGCAAAGGCTTTGGAGCAGAGCCTGATGCGTTGCTTGCTGTTTCAAAGCAAACCTGAAATTTGCTGTCTTGGAGTCAGTGGGGGCCAAAATGTGTCATTTTAAAATATACGGTGCCAGTAACGAAAACGGGGACTTTAAAAAGCATACCAACAAAATGAATGCTGCCTCTGATTTAATTCTGACTTGATGCCATAGGCTTCTTTTGCTGAAGGGCACTTCGTGTTTGCTGTAGCTGTAGCCTTGCCTGTGAGAAGAGACTGAAATGTGGACATCTAGGAGAAAATATGGACAGTAAGAAGGGCCTTTGCGCTAGAGATGGGGAAAACTCGCAGGTGCATCTTCTGATGACTTAGAGTTTTTGTATGTAGTGTCTAGCATGGGTAGTGGTTACTTCACTATTATCCTTTTCAAAGGAGATGGATCTGGAAAAAAAAGCACCAAGTGTTGCAAACTGCAATGTTGCACTAAATGGCATCTCTAGGATCTCCGGTAATACAGACCCGGCTCACTAAAGTAGAGCATTAGTGCTGTGTAAGCACTAGCAGATGCTCCCCAGCATCTTTTGGGACATCCCCCTTTTCATTTTTTCTGGGTCAACTGTTTATGCAAAGTTGCTAGTGCCACCTTGGCGACAGGATTGTGTCAGCTGTTGTCTGGAGAAGTTTTTCCAAAGCTAATCCAAATCAATCCCACACCTTTGGACTCTGAAGCCTTTCAGAGATAAAGTTGCAGTTTCTGCCTGCTGTGGTTGAAGGCCACAGGCTGAGGTGTCTCAGCTTTGCTGTCTCTGGAAGCTGCTACTTGTTTGACCATGTACACTTGGGCAAGTTATTTTATTTTACCCAGTTCCAGTCCCCCATGAGTAAAAAGGGATGTGTATCAAATGGATATAAATGTTTGGTCTCTTCCTAAGGTGAGATGAAGCTTAATTAGTCTTTGCAAGGTAGTTTGTGATCCTTTTATGAAAGGGATCGTGGGTCATAGGAGTCATAGAAAATCAAGCCAAAAGGGATCTCAAGAAATCGTTATTTGTCTTTCCTCTTTTGTAAAAAAGAAATGTGTCTAGAAAAAAGCATTACAGGTAGTGAATTATTCAGGTAGAAATCTTCCTCTTTTTTTTTTTTTTCCTTAGCAAGTAGCTTTTATGTTGATTGCAAAAAGACCGTGCCCCATTCCCGACACGGCAAAGGATCCCGCTCGGAGCCGGAACCGCGTGCTCCCGGGGGAGATTTTGTCAGAGGGGGTGTCCGCAGGAAAAACACGTTTTTGGAGCCCACCTCCCGGCCTGCGCGGCGTGCATGTGGTTTGGATAAACCGGTGGGATTCCCGGTGCGTATCGCATGGCACGGAGCATGCCTGCCGCCCTCCTCGTGGTGTTTTCCTATCCCGGCTCTTGCTGCGGCCCTGACCTCCGGGGTTACTGTGCCAGAGCTCCAAGGGGTAACATAAGGCCTCCTTTAAATGCTTGTCGGTTTTGGAAAGCTGATAACAGGCGCAAGAGTTCGGGTTTTCCCGTCTGTCGCTGTTCCTACCGTCGGGGGCCACTGTCTGTTTCCAGTTAGGCGGATTCGTTCGAGCCCCTCGGAGAAGGAAGGGCTTTCAAAATTGTTTTTGTCAAAGCAGACTGCAAAGCGTAACAATTCAGTGGTGTGGGGTCTGCTTGCTTTAAAAGGAAAAAGGAGAAAAAAAGAAGAAAAAGGAATCACGTGTGCAGGCTGAAGTATTTGGAATAGAAGAAGATTGTTTGACCCTTCGTAATTCTCCTTTTTGGGCTCAAAAAGAGTTGCTGCTGTGAGTGATGTCAAGACAGCTCCTTTGCTCACTGTAGAAACCAATACGTGCAGTGTGCGTTTCTCTTGAAGCACAGGCTTATCTGCGGAGATAATCAAAAGCCTGCATCATCCTCAAAAAATGCCTGTTTCTGATGCCTCCCTCCCCGATTCCTGGGATTTTCGGCAAAGGGACATTCCCTTTAAACTTGCATTTCTGCTTCATATCTTTTCTCTTTGAAGCCAGAGGGTTGGCTGGCCTCTGAATAGAAGAGGATGAGAATATAGCAGTGGGAGGTCCGTGTCTTGCTAATAAACCTTGGCCAGAAAATCAGCTCTGACAAGTGGGGACAGGTAGCAGCATCTTTTTCCTTATCAGCCCGCGCGGCGCGGCAGACGCATTCCTGTAGGAGTAGCAGTTGGGTGCAAGGTGGGGCTCCCATCTGGGCTTCTAATGTACCGTCATACTTCACCTCAGGAGCTGCGTGCCATAAACTTAATGAAGAGTAATGTTATTACTGTACAAAACTGTTTTCTTTTTTTTCTTTTTCCCTGCCCATTTGATGCTGCTTTGTTTTGTTCTTCAGTTTTCTCTTCCTTCTGCAAGCGCCAGAGAAAATGTTGACAGGACTTTTGAGGACCCCGTTTTGTGCTTTTGCAGTTCAGTGTGTTGTGCCTAATGGATGGGCATGGTTAAGCCTTCTCCTGGGGAGAAACTTTCCTCAGGCCTGCTGCTAAAAGCTTCTTCCACCTGTGTATAATAGTCATCGCTAACGCTAATTAGGCAGGTTTGGGGTTAAATCTTTAAAGATTGCTTGGGTTTGGTAAATCCTCTGCCACCACAAAGCAGATAATGCTAAACAAGAGATTGCCTTGATTAGATTAAAGTTGGCAAATTCATTGCCCTAATCATCATGTTGCCCTTCCCGTGGCTATTCAGAAATATATCACCATGACTTACTTGAAGTAATTGAATATAATTGTCTTTTTAAATCATATGTGTAAAACATCCATCTTTGTTAATGGTGTGAGTTGCTGTTCTGCTGCCAGCTCACTGCTCTCTTCAGCAGAGGTGGGAACAAGAAGCAGAGCAAGGCTGACGTTTATGAATTGGTAGTTGATTGCCTATAAAACCATTCATTATTTTTGACCAAGCACCTGGAAGAGAATAAAAAGGAGCAACAGCAACAATTGTAGCTGGTAGGTTTGGCTGGTGCTTCAGCGAGAGGAAGCAGGAAGGAAGCCCTAAAGTGGAACGTGTCAAAGGGAAGTCACCAAAAATGATCGTTTCCCTTGCCCTCGGCTGGAACGAGACAGCATGTGGCTGTGCTGGGAAAAGACAACCAGAGAGTGAAGCAAGCACCAAGTAAAAGTGAAATTCCTGATTCCCCCACTGTCCAAATATTTTCAAATGCAAAAACCAACCCAACCATGTGAGTGAAAGGGAGGAAATGCATGGAAATTTTTCTCCCACTAATAATCAGAGGTGTGAGGAAGGAGGAATTCTTTTTAGATGTTGTTTTTACAGTGACGGCTAGCTAAGAAAGGAGGCCAAGCAACAAACGCTCCATGTTTTATTTTTCCCAGATCTCCAGAGTGACAGGGAAGGACTCTTCCCCACCCCCAAAATTATAGCTATTACCTCAGGAGTCAATCATTTAGTAATTGGCAGTTAGAAGTAAGCTGTCCTAGGCCTAGTTTTTAAGAGATCTTGGCACTGACCTCTTGTTCTCAGTGGTTTTGTCTGTACTAGCGAACCGAATTGGTCTGGGGAATGGGCCCAAAGGTTACCGTATAGCTGTCCATGCTGTTCAGACGTTACCGCGATGCCAAGCATGGTTTCAGCCCATGTCAGCCAGCGCCTTCCTGCGATCTGGGAGTTAACCCAGCGCTGGATCTGCTTGCTGTAGGCAGGGCAACCACCCTGTTTTGGGAGGCTGTGATTTTCCTGTAGGGCTGTGCAGGCTGGACTGGGGGCCGCAGAAGGGTCCCTGCTCCTCTGCGTTTATTCCTATAGCATAAATATGGGGGCTGAGCACGGCATAAAGTGTAGCCCAGGGGCTTGTGCTAGCAGGGATGTTTCTCTTGCCTGGCATGGGGAAGGCTGTGCCGAGACGGTTTGATTTTGTGACCATGCTTTGTGCACGGCGATATGAAATCCTGGTCCTTGGATAAGTCCCATGCGGAGAAAAGATGCCCTTGGCCTGCAGAAGGTCCACGTGCCTTTGGGGGGGGGGGTGAGTCCTCCTTGCCCCCCTCTCTCCAGTCCCCACAGCAGCTGGGGGTTGTGGCCTGAGCATGCAGCCAGGGGACAGCAGTGTCCCCAGGGTGGGCAGCATCCCTCGGTGTCTGCCAGCCCCGCCAGCGGCTTGGGCCGAGCATGGCTTGGGGAGATCAGAGGCTGTATGGCGCACCACGGGTTGGAGATGGGATGAGACTTTTTGGCGCTGGCTGAACTGTGCTGCATTTCTGACCTGGAAAAACACTGGCTGCCTGTTAAAATGAAGCCTCCTTACAAGTGTCTTTATGTAACAGATCATCCCTACCCTGTACGATTAAAGGGTGAACCGTTCTCCCGCCAAAGCAAATCCTAAAGGACGCAAGTTTATTCTCTCTCAGGGCTCCTTCAGGGGGAGGCGGGGAGGATCAGACGGGGGAAGCAGTTAACAGGGACCCTACTGTGTCCTGGCATTAGGCGGGCTGCAAAAATGCTCCCAGTGTGTCAGGTTGTGTGCGGTGCCAGCCCTGCGCTGCAGCACGCAGAGCGAGTCTGCTGTGGAGCCTTAAATACTTTCCACCCCGACTACCTTAGCTTAACGCCTTTCAGCCGAGTTGGCAGGAGGGTTGTTTTTGTGTAGTCTCTCACCTCTCCCGGCAGCTGGGCTGACGCGCTTGTGCAGCGCTGCGCTCGGGGACTGCGTGTTGCGATGGGAGTGGGAGCCGCAGACCCTCTTGCTGATATGCTGGGAAAGAAGTATTTGGGGATTTTACACAGGTTTTCCACAGCGGACCCGAAAGGAGCCCAGCCTCACTCGACGGAGTCAGCATAGCTCTGCTGCAGCTGGAGTCGCAGAGGCGCAAGCCTGAATTTTAAGTCTTTCGTAGAAAAAGAGTTTGGCGCTACTGGAGTTTGCTTATCGTCAGCGAATGACTTGGCCCAAGCCTTGACGCTTTTGGATGGTGCTTTTCCCCCCTTACAGAGAGAATGCTACCTGTCGCGGAGGCAAGTTACAGAGACATACCGAGTGCGGACTGGGTTTTGAAATGCTCATTTAGGGGTTTGGGTTTGGTTTTAATCTCCAGTTATCCAGAAGGACCTCTGCAAGAAGCCAGAGAGGGAATGGGAAGACCTGGGACAGTATTAGGCAATTTTTAATCAAGAATTTCTGACTGTTTGTAAAGATGGAACAAAACCGGCCTTTCATCTTTAAAACCAATCCCTGATACAAATCTAGAAATCAGCATTGTTATAGATGAGGTGAGCCCTATCCGAGGGCTGTTGTGGTATCGTTATTGAGGCTGTGCTAATTGTGTTTCTTTAGCTTCTGTAATTTCTGAACAAAAGGCCCAGGTGGCCAGGCAGAATTGCTGGGGGTGGTGTGGAGAAATAACCTGATGAATTTTCCATCAGCTCGACTCGCTCAAGTATTCTCGCTGTAACTTTTGGGGTCAATAATAAATATTAAAACCTGTAGATTTAATAAGTCAATGTAGGTGTTCTCTGCCTTTTGAGACCACTTTATCTTTCCATCAAAGATGAAACAAGCTTCTCAAATGAATAAAAAATAGGGCCTCAAGTGATTACAAGTGAGAGCAATTTGGGCTCCTTTCTCAGAACCTGGCAGTAGGCGTTTTTGAGCCACTTCTGACTGCCTACACAGTTTGCATTAGTGCTGCTCTTGCTGTAACACTTTTAGGTAAATATTTCCAAACCATGTGTACAGACCTTCAGGAAAGGTGTTTGCTGCCACTCCAGACTTGAGGGACGATGCAGGTCTGGATCCTGCCAGGCTCTGTTGAGTCTGATTTGCGTTGCAAGTCTAGTTTTCCGTGGTGCTTCCTATAATCTCCTCGAGTTCAAAGAGCGCTTAGCTGCTTGTCTTTGTCAAAAACCCTGTTGGAGATCTTTTATGTCGAAGATGTAGGATTTCTCCGCATGACTTTGATTATTTATTCATTCCACTTCTCTGGTGTATGATAGCGCTGATATCATGAAGACCCCTTGTCTTGCGCTGCTCTTGCTCTGAAATTCATGGAGATTTAGTGCCTTTGAAATTGTTTTAAAAGGAAAAGAAAAGTTTTTGAAGTCCCTTTTTTTTCTTCTTCTTCTTCTGTTCCCCTCAACAGTTCCTCAGCACATTTTTCCGGCCTTCCACGCTCCTTTGCCAATTGACATGCGCCACCAAGAAGGAAGATACCATTACGAACCTCACTCTATCCACGCTATTCACGGGTAAGTGTTGCATCTCTGCTCCGACGTGTTGCTAAAAGGTTGGCAGCCTCCGTTACGCAGGATCTGGCTGTCGATGCGCAGGGCCCTGGGTCACAGGGACTTGGTGTCCTGTTTGCAGGCTGGCCGTGCCACCCTCGGTGAGACAGCCGGCCTCGCTTTCCTCATCTGATGGCAATGCTGACCTGTCTGCCGGGAGTGTTGTACATCCCAGTTAAACCTGTGCAGTGCCTTGTAGCAGTGGGATGGCAGTACAGTGTTTTTGTATCAGCTGAGGTCACAGGGACAGGCACGGCTTGCATTTTTTGTGCCTGTGGTGTTTCTCACTTCATAAAATACCTGAGTCGCTTCTGGTGCTGTCTGGGCAAAAACCCAGTGTGGCTTCCTCTGTTTGGAGACCTCGCAGGACTGTCTGTCCCTCCCTCCAGCTTCAGGGGGGAAGGCAAAAGGTGCACTGTTCGGCTTGATTTCATAAGACAGCTGCTCTGACAAGCCCTAAGGTGTTTTCAAAACGCAGTAGAGACAGGTCCTCAAGTGGGTGTCGAGGCAGCCGCGTTGGGCTTGGGAGAGGGCAGAGCCATGGGTTTCAGCAGTAACTTGCTCGGGAGAGGCTGCGCTCTCTGATCCCCCGTGGCTGCTGATAGCAGCCGCAAAAGGGCTGGCAGGGAGCCGGATCCCACGGGGAGGGTTTGGGAGGGACAGGAGGGCTCGTGGATAAGCTCCTAGTGCAAGAGTTAACAGTTCAGCAGTCCTTGCTGCCTTGGGAAGCCCTGAGGACACTCATGCCGAAGGCTGAGAGACATCCAGGCATTGGAGAAGTATCAGCCAGAGGAGGAGACAGGAGCGTGCCCGCTCCAAGGAGGCCCTACATTAGCTGCAGACTGCACCTCCAGGGCCAGTGTAGCTGCTGGAGCTCCTCTGAAGGCGGCAGGTGCCTGCTTTTAGGGCTATACTGCCCAGGCCCATGCTGAAGGGCCATACCGTGCCACCGGCCACCTACCTGAGGAGCTTTGCATGCATCAAGCTTGCCACCACGGCTACACACCACCCAGTCACTAGGCTGGGCCCTGTGAAAGGCTGTTTGCTTGACTTTTAAACCAGGCTGCCACAGGCAGTGGGTGCTGCACAACCTGTTGTGTCTCAGTGTCCCGAGGACGCGTTTTTCTCCTTCGTGCACTTGTCTCTTCTCAAAGTGCTGTTGCCAATGAAGATGAGGAGAGGGTGTGATTACCCTAGTGCATGCACTTGCTTACTGACCTTCCTATTCCTAAACGATTGAATTGCAGTGTTCATAAAGAGATTTGGGTTCACTGCCTGTTGACTTTGATCAGTGCAGGGAAAAAGGAGCAAGGAGCTCTTAAGTAGGAGGCTGTAGTGGCAGAGCTGTGCAGCTGAGGGAGTTTCTCCTCTCCCCGAAATGTGCCATCCTGCTGTCTCAGCCCCACGGAGGGCGAGGAGAAGCATGATGGGGTTGGTGGTCCCACAGCAGCTCTGAAATCCCTTTACCCGCTGCTCTCATGCAGGGTTCAGCCATCAGCTGAGGGTCAGGTCTTGGGGCACTTAGTGCAGAGGAATCCGAAAGGACTGGGAACGTTTTGCAGGAAGAGCAAGCAAAAGAGAACTAGGACTCATCATTTAGAAAAACTCTTGATTTACTTCCTCTGTTGTTTCCAAAATGCTCTGGAAAGCAGGACATTGGAGTCCTGCTGCAGTCTGATCATCCTGCCTGGGCCAGGGCTCACGTGACCTTTAAGGGGCTGTTGGTAGAGCTGTGCTTTTTTGGGGAGATATGAGCAGGAGGAACAGCCCCTGGGAGGTGAGTGCTGCAGATGGCAGAAGTCAAGAGATCTGCAGTCGCACAGTGAGGAGGGCTTTATTCTGCTTCCAAAATGCTGCAGGAAAAAATGATAGGGCATTCCCCTGTATCGTACCAGGAGACAAGTCATTCTCTTTTTGGCTGGCAGTCGGTTTGACTGGTTATTTAAAGGGGCAGAGTAGTTCCGTGCATGCCGGAGAAAGAAAGCACACGTTGCTAACGTGGGAAGCTGGTATTTGTGAGGGGGCTGTATAAAATGGTTCTGACCTTGCCTGCAAATATATGCAAAACTGTAGAAAAAGGAAACACGGATTAATCCAAAATAGTTTTGGGAAACTATTAATAAAATGTAGCTATAGCTAGTACAGCACATGCTAACTTCTAAAGGGGAGAATATTCAAAACGGTGATTAGAAGAGAGGATTGGAGATGGTCAGTTGTTCAAATTAAGTTATTTTTGTACTCCTAAAAGCTGGAGAGCCCCAGGTTGCTGCTGTGGAGCATAGTGAGGTCTGTCTTTTCCCCTTGCTGGTCCTTTGGAAATCACACAGCCACTCTGCTCTCCTTCACTCCTCCTGGTGAGGATCAGGTACACTGCATCTGCCCTGTAGAGTCGTGGAGCAATCTCCAAAAAGCAACCCAGAGCTCACCAGCTGCTGACATGCTCCTGGGAACTATGTCTGCCATGGGAGGTAGTGGGGTTTTTTTATCTTGGATGTCCAAGTGGTCAATAAAGTGATAATAATGCATCGTCCTAGCAATGGCCACACTTGTCTGGCTGTGGACCAAGACTTGCCCTACTTAGGGTTTGGGTGGATTTAATTTTGTTGGTAAATACTACCACCCCTCTTTGGGATCCTTCACCTTCTCAGCAGCACCTCACAAAAATGATTTCTAAGGTATTGGAGAGAAAACCTGGTCATTGGTCTTAGAAGAGGAAAGGTTGTTTTCTTTGAAACTGTTGGTAAGCTCAGCCTTACTACCCAGGCGTTGTGCTGCAGGGTGCCGCGGTGGATGGTGAAGCACCGAAGCTGAGCAGCAGATCGCCTCTCGGCTGTGTTCTTTGTGCAAAAGCTTCAGTGGCGTTTCTGAACCTGCGGAAGGTACTGCGTTTCGAGAACAGAGCCCAGACTGAAAAACCAAATGCAGCTTTTGTGAATGTGTGCGTGTGTATGTGTGTTATTGCTGTGTCCTGGGCCTTATCCTGCTATCAATTTTCTTGAATTAAAAACAGGTTTTCTTCTTTAATTTGAGAAGAGCCTGCATTTTAGGGTCAAGGGAATGCAACTTCTCTCCAGCTCTCTTTTCCAAGTGCCCTAGGGTATAGCACAATCGCACTGGGAAAGTCTTCACTAGCTATAGAGTTTCTCTTGACTTTTTTTTTCCTCTTTCAATTTTACCTGCAAATATCTCAGCCTCATCACCTCCCTTTTCCTCTTCTACTTTTCATTCTGCTTTGCTTTTATCTTCCCATTCTCTCCTCCAGTCTCTGCTCTGGAGACCACAACATAGTGCTGACTCTCCTCTCTGGTGGAGGATGTCTGATGTAAAATCATCTAGAATATGGTGGCAAGGCTGGACTAGAGCATGCTTAGCTGTTGCATGGTTCCTGTTCGATGGGCTGGGTGGACACAGTTGAGACCCTGGAAATTTGTACCCCATCCTGGCAGTGCAGAAATCCGTTCTTCTGTTTAAAGTAAATAACTCAAAAAAGCAAGTGTACATTTTCACTCTAGAAGAATATGGTAAATGTTTGGAAGAAAATTTGAGTCACTGAGTTTTGGCTTTATGATTAATGTGATCAGTGCTTGACAGAGAGCCCCCAATTCATCAAGACTGTATTCTAGCTGTCTGCTGTCTTGCCGGTACCAAATTTATCTAATTACATGAACATTGCACAGCAAATTAAGTGTAGTCTCATTTGTTGTCAACTATGGGGTCTTATTATCTGCCTGCTGCATTATGTCAAAGGTTTGTTTCCTGATTGCGTGATGTGATATGGCTGTGCATTCCCCTTCATCACTGCTTGCATTTGGCCTAATGAGAGCATAAGTTATTTCATCCTCCCTGTAGGGAACTCATCTGCAAGGTTCTCTTGAGCAGGACCATCTGTGGGACTCTTTTCTTGAGAATATGGGTGGGAGTTTGGAAAACTCAAATAATAGAAGACCCATGTGCCAAAACAGGGGCCTGAAAGGCTTGCTGGATTTCTGCTTGCTTTTGTCTATATTGATCTCTGTCGTTTCCTTGTTAAAAAGCATGACAAATAGTTTTCAGGGCTTGAGTCTTTTTCCAAATCACTAAGCATTTAGTATATGGGTCCAGTTGCATAGCATATCATGTTGGTATCGCCTTCAAATGCAGTTCTAGTGACTTTGTCAGGGTAAAATAGTGTTTCTCCAGTCATTAGGACATCTCACTTTTCCATATACTGTCTGTTATTTTCACTTATTTGGCGATACACCGGTCTTATTTTTGGGAGTGATGGCACCATTAAGAACAACTACAGAGGCTTTGGTGGAATCGTGGTGCTTGCTTGGATAGTCTGGAAAAATAAAATATCTCATTCAGATGATACTTTGAGTTCTCTGCATTGCAAACCAATAGGAACATTATGGATTTAAAACGAGATTGGATTCTAGTGGGTGTGGGCTCACGGTCATACAGAGAATGGTAAGAAAGGCAGGATTGGAGCCCTGTGAACACTGGGAAAACATGTAATGCAGGATGCAGTAAAACTGAGTACGGGATGAAATCTCATTCAGGACTGTAGAAGTAGAGCAGAGTGAAGGAAATCGTATTGGTAAATGTAAATTGCATGAGGCATCTCTTCCCCCAAACAACATTCATTTAATGTTAAGGTTGCAAAATATAGCACTCAAAAGCTAGGAAATGACAGAAATAAATTTGCAGATTCCGACCCATTTTGTATACCGTTGCAATAATGCATTAAATTACACAGCCACATACTGTTTTTCCCTACGATCTCTGTCTCTTTCTCAGCATAAGATGGCCCAGACTCTGTGGATGAGTAATGGTAGGTGTTATATTTTTCTCCTGCATACAGTTTTTATTGATTTGTTAGAATTTCACTCTGCATTGTTGGTTGTAGGCAGAACATAGATCAGTGTTACCTGGGTGAAAGTCGTCAGCCAGGGTGTTTCTGCAGCTGCAGAGCTGAACCAAACAAATTCACTTCATGTGTTAGAACAGGCCCTTTGTAACAAAGGGGATATTTCACGTTTTAGTGGGCTTCTTCACAAAAAGTTTGCTCCTCTGGGGCCCAATCTCTGGCAACAATTCCCTTCGCTTTAAACCAAGGGGACTCTTAGTGTCAGCTTTGCAAAATCAAGTCCTTAACTGCAGAGTAAAGTTCCTGGCAGAGATGGCAGGTGGTTGCTGATAGCTGCCTTCCACTCCCCACTTCTAGGTGTGCTTAGTTACTCTGAGCTTCTGGGGGGAAAAAAAAGGCACAACAAAAAAGTCCTTAGCTCAGCTCAAAAGTCCCTGCCAATGCGAAAGCCTTCAGGGCTAACCCTTGTAAACAGCATGCCTAGGCTTGACTCAGCAAGAAGCTTTTTAACAGTAGCTCCTAAACTGTGGTTAAAACCCATCAGGCATTACGCAGTGTAACAAACAAAAGCAGCCTTGTTTTTATACTGACATCCTGGTGCTGTTTCAGGATGCCATTCTGCCATTATTTATTAGAAAAATATTGTTGTTCCTCTGCTGTCCACATACAAAAAAACAATAATAATAAAAAGTGAGCTCGTGGAATCACAAAGACAAATTCAGCATGAGTGTGAGGGGCTGCGGGTGTGAAATTCCGTGGCTTTCGTGAATTGTCCCAAAAGACCTAAAGGCAGAGAAGACTCCGTCTCCATGTTAATGTGGAGGTGCCCTTAATTTCCCTTTGGTGTAGGGCTTTTATCTAGTTTACTCATGGATCTTCCTGCTTCCCTGAGATCTTAATATATTGCAGATTTTTCCCTGATATTCAGCCTACACTTTTTTCTTTATCTGATCCTGGTACCCCTCCTTGTTGAAGTTTGTTTTCTTTTCACCATGTTAAAATTTCAGAACACCTTTTGAGGATCAGCTCCAATGCTCCCGAGCTGCCTCGGCAGAGTAATTCATAGGTGGACCAGGTGGTTGTTGAACTTTTCATCGTAAAAAGGCTGTTTCAAGGGTTTACAGATTTGCCAAATTTGATGTTGAACTCAAGATTTTCCATGCTGGATATCTGTGTCAGGCTGGTTTTCTTTTTCCTTTGTTTTGTTTTTTTGAGATTCAGCCAGCGGAGGCCAACTGGGGTTAAGGGAAAATATGTTGTTTAGCCATACAAAAAATAATCATCATCATCGCACAACTGTGCCTTGAGAAACTCTAGTGTTTCTTGCTTTAGGGATGGAATTTGCTACTGTCACAGATGTGCTTTTTGCTGATCTTATTTAAAAAAAAATTGGTTTTGCCAGATTGAATTCCTTTGAAAAATCTCACTTCATTCACACTCGGTAGAGAGGTGTTGGAGTTTGACATACGCATTTCCCGAAGGTCACGAGGCGCTCCCCATGCTCCAGCGTGCCGTGCCCGGGCTCCGCAGGACTCTGCCTTCAGGTGCTCCGCGTTTTTGGCAGGCTGCCTCGCAGCCGGGCTCCTCTGCGCCCTTGGCCCTGAGGGGCACCTTCCCCGCCTCCCTGAGCCTCCTTTGTGCGTTGTAGGGTGTGCGCCAAGGACCTTCAGTGAACCTCTGTAGGACACTGCTTTCATGGGGCTGCAGCTTTGATCCCGTCAGGCAGTTTGGGATAGGAACTCAGGTAACGCTGGTTTCGGCAGCGAGGATGACGCTCGGTTGAGCCGCAGAACGTACGCGCCAATAAAACGTGTGTGTTTTCATATTTACTTTGCTACCGGAGTAGAAAATGTTTGGCAGGTTGTGATTGATGGTGCTGTGCTGCTTTGGAGATAGAGCGAGCTCCCTCCGGAGTCAAAGCAAACAGCTGCTCAGAGAGGCCTTCTTATGTGTTTTGCAAAGTTTTACGACTTTCACCAAATAGACACATGGCTCATTTGGGAAACAGGTTTGGGGGCTCCCACATCCAATTTATTCTGTCCCCCTCTTTCCCACATGCTACTTTATTTATTTAAGAAAATAAGAATGTGCAAGTTTGCAATGGTTTGTAGAGTCTGGTCCCCTCCCGAAGGCTGGTTCAGACCTCTCCCTAGTCTGTAATTAGCCAAAGTGTGTTGCTTTTAGGTGGCTCTGGTAACTTACAGGTGGTGATTTGGGGGACTATCAATACCGCTCTCGCTGTAAAACAGCCAGAAGTAATACTCGATGGTCACTTTATCCATCTCCAGGAGACCACAGCAGACCACTGGACTGCTGCTGTCCTGTTTCGGGAGCCAGAGAAATTCCTTTAACTTCATCTGTGCTTTAGTCTCCCCTTGTCTAAAATGCCATTAGAATAATATTCACCCACCTAATGTCTTTGAGAGCTAAGAAAAGTCAGGGCTGACTGGTCTGTGACTCGTTCTGCTCCCCAGAAGGGGCTTGTGGCATGTTTTCAGGCATCAGCAAAGAAGTAGGCAGTGCTGCCTATCTGTGCAGGTTCTGCAAAGGTCTGTGCTTACCATCTCCTGGCCTCAGCAGGAGGAACAGGCAGATCAGGTCTTCTGACACTGGGGCAAACAGAATCCAAAACACTCATCATGGCTCGAGTGTTTCTGTAGCTTTTTTTCAATCTGAATAAACCATTCGGGGGGGAGGGGGGGGAATCCTCTCTCTTCTGAATCTTATTAAATGCATTGAAGCATTCTATACTATAAAAGCTGTGAGTATATCTATGTTGTTCCTTAAATTGAGGAGAGTTTATTTGTGTGTTTTTATAGTCCTCAGAATACTTGGAAGAACTCAAGCCTGAAGTCCAGAGGGACTTTAAGGTGCTTAGTTTCAGATTCAAACCAGGCAGTAAGCTGAAAGGTCCTGTAGATCAGATTTAGAAGCATTTGGGTTGGATCTTCAGTTGCTGTGTGCTGGCATCGTTGCGCTGGAGTGAGCGGGTCTCGGTGAGCTCAGATGGAGTCGTGCCCGTTAGCACTCACTCGGTGAAGATCTGGGCTGCTGAGTTGCTCTTGCTGTGACACCACAACTTACTGAATGAAAAACTGCAGCTCTAATTTAGCCTAATCACCACAAGAAGTGTAAAAACAGCTAGGAGGTTTTAGTATTGAGAACAAAAGTCTGATCTCTGAGGTCTTTCGTATAAACCTCTGGCATGTGTTCATTTAATATGATGTCACTCTGTAATCCACCACTGCTTTTAAATGTCACTCTCAGAGCTTCATGTCAGCAAGTCTTAAGTGATAATCCCTTTGCTTACCTCACTTTATAGTAGATTAAAAGTGACTTCATGCTTCCACCTTATCCTCTGTTAAGCTTGTGCTTTAGGAAAAATTTATTTGAACTCTATTCTCCCACTGCTTTTCTAAACAGAGAGTGCAGGTCTTTCAGAAGTTTTCTCGATGGTATAGCCCACTTTCCATTGCTCTCAGCATCCTGTGAAAATGGATGAATGTTCAGTGGCAATCTCCTGCCTTTTTAACTCTAGTGTTATGAATTTGTTTATGTTTCCCAAGTTTTCTCTAAACTAAATGTGGAGCACAGCCCCTCCTGGCCTTCTCTTTTTCTTAATCATAGATCAACCTCTCTCTGGATGGTGTTTCACCTCTTGCTAGCTTATAGTCATGAAGATGAGAGATGGTGAAGACCTGTTGTGGCATTTTGTCCCACTACTGCCCCTGCATAGCGCCTTCTCTTCTGCAGCGTAGAGGTGTGCAGGTTTTCCCTCTTCAGCCCTGCATCTCCATGCTAAATTTGTGCTCCATCCCAAAGCAAATCCTTTCGCAGTCTAAAGAACTCTCCCTGCCGTTCACCTTCGTAATCCACCTCCTCTTTTTCCTGCCTGAATTTCACCCTTTCGCGCCTAACACACCTCCTCATGTAATGCACCCCTCTGGATACTTGCTGAATGTTGTCATATCCTTCCTCCCCTCAGTAATGAATTGGCCAGGCTGCAGCCTGTAATATTTCCTCAAAAATCAATCTGTTCAGCCTCCTCATTTTCACTGTGTTTCTCTGAAATCCTTCCAGTGTGTGCGGAGATAAATGGACAAAACCCGTCCATAGCATTGGCTTGGTTGTGGCACATCACTTTTCAGGTGCCGCTTATTCTGGATTCCCAGCTACCAGTGGCCATGGGAAAGCAAGTAACATAAGGTATTGAGAGAGAAAAACTAATGGCAGGAATTCTGGCCTGTGATACTGGAAGAAAAATGCTGGATTTTTAATGTCCATGCAGAGCGGAAATTTTAAAATCTCATCCAAAAGTTCCCCCCACGCAATAAAGTGCAGAGAAGTCAATTTACCCTGGAAGGATGAAGGACTGAGTCAACTCTGCTGGGATTAGAACATGTGGTTCGAGGGATTCTAGGTATTTCAGATCTGATTCTCGGACCACCCAGATGGCTGGGGCGAAAGGAAAATAATCATAATAAAAAAAAAACTGGACCCTATGTGGCAGAACTGTGGATCTGGATACCCTGCCTGCAGCTAATGCTGTGTGCACACATCTGCACAAATCAAAGGGCAGAACTGGGTGCTGCTACTCTGACAAACCTCAGATCTGCAGAATGCTGCTGTGGGAACATACTCGCTTAAGTGGCCTTTCTAGATCCCTGAATTTGACAGTAAGCCACGTATGTATGTTTTTCTTCTGTGTGCCAGACCATTTTGAGAATTTGTGATTTTGCACAATTTTCTGCCTTGGAGGCTTTTTGTGCCTGTTCTTTTATGTTTCACTGTTGACATTAAATAGACAACTAACAGAGCTAACGTTTAGAGCGTTGCTCAAGGGTCAAATTTTAAAAAGTGCCTATATGATTTAACATCCTAAGTCCCACTTTCAAAATGACATCGACCCTTTGGGCTGACTTGTTGACTGCTGGAAATGTAAAGACAGAGTGGGTTTTTCCAGCATGCCAAATCCCAGCTGATGTCTAGCTCCCCCAACTTTCAGTGAAACACAGGAGCCAAAGACCAGCCCCAGTAAGAGCTAAGCACCTGCAAATGAAGAAAATGGCTGCATTGGAGTTTAGAAACACAAGCATTTTAATGAGATGTCTTACACATGTTTGGGATCTAATGTACTCTACCAGGTCCGATGGCACATACCCACAACTCCTTTACTGACCACGCCACGTATGGAATTGTTTTTTGATATAACTGATCTTAATACCTGATAGTGAAACCAGGTGACTGTGAGCCTTTCTGCCCTACCTCGGTCACTTAGCACAGTTCCTGAGTGCTCTTAGGCATGCCTGGAAAAATATATTAGGCCTATACGTATCACTGAAACGCAGTCACGTTGAGAGGTCTGTCTGTTTCAGTCTCTCCGAAAAATAAATGTTTGTTCCCAGATCCTTTAAAGGCTTTTGAAATGTTTTCCTTTTGATCCTGTAAAAGCATGCTGGAGAAGAATTTGGAAGAATTCATTGTTGTCTTGTTCTTGCTCCCTCATAAGACACTTCCCTAGCTTGGTTCTGGAGCTGCTTACATGGCTTTTAATTTACAAATCAGCTGCAGGACTATTGCCTGCTGATTGAATGCTTCATCTGAAGGCCTCTTAGGTTCCCACAGGCTAACCACACATCCCAAATTACCACTAGTAGAGGAAGGACTACCAGAGTGTGGTTAATACATTAAAAATAGGAAAGTTTCAAGCTTATGACTGCATTAGGGCGATGTTCTTACATGCATATTCTTGTTTGAGACTATTTGTGTGAATTCTGAGATAAAACACTTAATTTCATATGCTGTCTTTCATCCCAACTCAAGTGCAGTCAATATTTTGCAAGAGAAAACTGTGTATTATAAATGACAAGAAATTGTGTAGAAAGATAGGGTGGTGAAGGAATTAAAGAATTCAGTCATCAAATCAGTAAATGAGAGGAAGATCAATCCGATAGGGATCAGCAAAGAAGAAGAGATGTCCGTAAAAGAGATTTGAAAATAAATGATGGGCTGATGAGGCATAGGGATATACGGAGAGTGATCTATGTTGCAGAGCGGTGTTAAAGTCCCTCCGTATTCAGGAAAACAACTAAGTATATGCTTAATTAGAAATATGTGCTTAAGTCTGTTGAACTAAGAGAAACTTTAATGTGTGTTCACATTCTGCCCTGAAGAAAGGTGTTCTTCTGAAGATGCCATGAAGTAGAACTTTTCACTAAATCCCACCTGTATAGACTGACTGTTTAAAATAGTTAATATTACAGATTTTTTCAGGTAACAATATAGACTTTGGAGTTGACTTCAGACCTCTTGGCCTAATGGTTTATTTGCTGGTATTCTCACGAAGGGCTGCACTTCAGTAATGTTCCTTTTGATAATTTTGGCAAAGTAGAAGTCAAGCTCTAATGAAGAAGGAGTACAGCTACATGGTTCCTTCTCCGTATCACTGCTGTGAGTCCAGGTTCAACATGGAGATCCCAGAGCTGGTGTCAAACTGACCAACCTTGGGCCTAGGAGAAGTCTACCAGCGACTGTGTCATGTGGACAAAATACTTTGCTTCCTGCGACCAGTGAGTTGTCAAGGAATTAATAATATTTAAGATGCTGCTTCAAGTAACTGATCATTTCTCAGGTTGGATGTTTTGGTGTTCGTTCTTGTTTGAAAAGACCCTGAAGTAGCCATTAGTGCTTCCCCTTTGGACATAAACCTGTCTTCAATGGAGGGAAATGAAATGAGGTCTTCTGCTGCCGTATTACCATGATCACAAGGCACCCGTTTTGTGATAGCGTGTCATGGGATTTGGGGTACAGCGTGAGAGTTAATATATGGTAGGAGCTAGGTCAGGGTGAATAACTATTTTCTGTGGACTACTCAGGAGAATATTCCAGTCAGTTCTCAGGGGAAAAGTCATACAAAAGTTATTTCTAGCTTTTTGCCTTTCTTCCTAGTCCTCCAGCCCAACTGTTTTTGTGTAAGAAGTAATGCCAAGAACTGATGAAAAGAGAAGCATCTGCAAAATTTTATCCAGTACATTTGAATGCTTAAATATAACTGTTACCTGTCTGTAGATTATTCCCAGTAGAAGTTTATAGGCACAAAAATAATCATAGCAAAATCAGTGTCGTCAGATCCCAAACCGCTTTATTGATTTGCAAAAGCAGAAGACTTCCAGTCTTCATCTAAATTTCCAACCATCTTTGGCATAAAAACAATACAAGCACACAGAATCGAATCATATTTCAGGTTAGGTCAGGAATGCTCTAACCCCTTCCTAAGGGCGGACAGAAATGAGATGTCCAGAATGTAATAGACTAAAATGGATTTGAGCCAAGTTAGATTTTTTTACAACCCATCTCTTCTTAAGGGAGTCCCATGGGGCCTTTAATGAGGAGAAATACACTGAGCTTTTGGGCTCCAGGAGATGGGAATGGCAGCCTCTCTGTACTCCTTACAAGACCATCACGTGGCGTTGCCTAGTGAGTCAGAAGGAAAGGAACTCTCCCACCAACACCACTTCCTCCACTGTCCTGGGATTTTCTTTGCAAGTCATCTGTTCGAGTCTCAGCTAGGTCTTGACCTCTCTTGGCATGTGAGATCTAAAACTGGTATGACTCCAGACTTCCCTCTACCATGTCTGGTTTGAATCCTGTCAGTGCTGAGATGAGTGTTACCACAAGAATAAGAAACTCTTCAAAGGGTGGTTGGTTGGTTTGTTTTTCTTAAGAGCTTGTTCCTGCCAAACGTGGAGAAGGTTGGAGCTCTGTAAGCTGTAGCTTCTCTCCCTTCAGTTCCTGATGTGCTGATGAACTTCAGGATCCCATCAACCAGGTTTTTCCATGCCTGTTCTCTGCTGAGCAGGGAATGCATTTCTGGTGAACTGTGTGATGGTTTCTGATAAGGACAGAGGTTCAGGAGGGACTTGGGCTCGGCTTGCACGCGGACGGTACATTGCTTCAGCTATGTCAAACTGGTGCAGCATTTTGGGTGAGTGACCTTCCCCAAGGTGACCCTGTGAGTAAATGGCACAAACTGAGGGACAGAAAATTCCTAGTGGTACCTTGTGCTGAAGGACAAATCATGTTTCCTTCCGAAAGACTCGTACTGGATTCAGTGGTTTCCTATCCCTTCACTTGGTTTTTGACTGCATTGCCAGACTGGTGCTTATCCAGATTTTGGTTGCTGTGATTGGTTTCATTGCTCTGCCTTTCACAAACCAACCCCAACCCCACCAGTGCTGTGTTCACTGGTGGCTTTTCTCCCAGGCAGAGCAATTTTGTGGTTCACACATTCACCAGCAAAATTGCTGCAATCTGTGAACTTGCAGTTCAGGAAGGATTTGTGTGTACGTGTGTCTCTGTGTGTGCAGCCTTCCTTCCTTACCAGTGCAAGGTCTCAGTCTAATCTCCTGCATCCTTTACCATCCTCAGTGGGTGAAAACCACACTGAAAGATAATGTCTTTGCCTACAGTGCATCAAGGTCTGCACACTCTGATTACATTTGAGTTTCAAATGAAAGAGCCACGAGCCAGAGACGGCCTCTGGAGTCCAGGAGCAAATCTTCTTGACATAGAGATTAAAACGAAACTGGAGACTTTTAGAAGCCGTTCTTGAAGGCTGAAGTTAAACGAAAGAGATGGTGCAGCCAGGGAGTCCTGCACTGTTGGGAGTTTCACAAGTTGAAACATATGTCAGTAAAAGTCTGTGGGTACAATAGCATGGGCTGCATTTGTTCATTTTTGGCCTGCTTGGTCAAACAGCAGAATGAGAGTTTTCAAGAGGGACTTGGGTAACTAAAGTTTGTCTCCTACCCATAAATCCTTACAACTCTTCTGCTGCCCAGCTGAGGTTAGTACACGGCCTGTGCTGTCTTGTACATTTTTATATTGGCTAAAAGCTCTTTTACAGCATGCTTGGATGGCTGTATTAATCCTTATAGTATTCATGAGTAGCAAAAGTGTACTGCAGTGCTGAGCAAGAGTGATTATTTTGCCATTGTGTTATGAACAGCTTTAAAACTTGATATGTAATATGACACGCATAAAGGGAATTGTTAATGTTAGAAGTTCAGTTCTGGACAGTTGAATTTCCTTGGTTACTAATAACACTATAGATTATTTAAGCCATAAAACATTTTAAAACCTACTTTATTTTTACCTGCTGTCCTTTGCTTATCTTAGCAAATTAAGCAGCAGATGCAATTAAAGAAAAACATACAAAGTGCAGGACTTTAAGTCCTGTATACCAAGTAAACTCCATCATAGCTTTTAGACATCAAACTCCCGTTCAGCAACCTGCATCCACATTGGTTTCATGTAGGAGCTCGCACCCCTCTGAAAGCAGCTTGGGCTGCGAAAGATACCTGAAGGTGCAAAGAGGTGCCCGGTGGGATTTTCAAAAGCTGCTACCACGTGGCAAACCTCACCGCTGGGATTTCATTATAGGTTTGATTTCCAGGGTTGGCTTGCTCATCACTGTGCTCTCTAAATAGGTAAAGTAATTCACTGCGTCTGAGCAGTTATGTTTTCTCGTTCCCAGACCACAGTACAATGGCCCTGTGTTTGCCTTTCCAAAACTGGAGAGAAATGTTTAAATGAAATTGTTTGTGCTGAATTATTAAAGCCATTGCAAATATTTTCATTAAAATTTGAGTATGTTTAATATCCTTTCTCTTTAAATAGAACTTATACTGGGCAAGTTAATTACCCTGCAATATCTCTTTTTAAGAAAGTCATTTCTGCCTTATATTAATAAAATTAGTGTATTTACATAGTTCCAACCTAAGCACATCTCTTTTAATGCCTAAGTGCATCATTTAAAGGGCACACAATGTTAATATCTTTTGGCTAGCCTGAGACTTTACATCATGCTGCCCACTGAATCCCATAGTGAACTTTATCCTATGCAGAAAATAAATCATCTTCTCTATGCTCCCTGCCAAAATGGAAGCTGCCTTTTTAAAAGCTCTCCAGTCATTTTCAGCTGTCCTCAAAACATACCTGTCTTCAGTGAGGTTATAGTCATTCTACCTATGGTATCATCTGAGACGGACTTTGGCTCCCATTGGGAAAGTAATACCACTGCTTCATTGACTCTGGGTAGCATGAGGGCTGGTGGAGCTGATTAGGATGCCTCTGAAGGTTTGAGCCTCTCTTAACTTAGATGCCATGATTGGAGCATAATTTGGTGTTTGGTGAGATCTAAGAGATGATTTTTAAGGTTGGCAGCATGCTAAAAAACCTTGTGCTCCCTCATGGCTTGGGGCCATGTGAGCAGGCACCAGAGCTGTTGGTGTGTGGAGGAGGTTTGGTGCCCTTTGCAAAATGACCCTCTCTGGTTCCTGATGGGCAAGTAGTGATGCTGTGAAAACCTGCTGGTTTGCAGGCAGCCCCCGCAAAACTAGTTGAGATTGCCCAGAAGGCTGGGAGGCAAAGGGTGGGCATGCCTCTGCTGCTGCCGCGGTGGGAGAGAAACAGCTTCAGGGACTTGGAGCCAACCTGGCGCTCTTTCCACAGCCTCCCAACCAGCCCTTCAGGAATTAGAAGAAAATTGCAAGCTGGAGATAGGGTTATTTAAGGCTCTATAGAGGACTGGACATATTGAATTTCCTAAGTTTTACTGGCTAAGCTTAATGTCCTGTTTTTCAGAGGATTGACTGAGCTGAAGGAAGATTTGGGGCCATTAAAAATCGGTGGGGGACATCACGCAGGGCAGAAAGGCAGGTGAGAGCTGTCGCCGGAGGAAGGGAAGCCTGGACACAGCCGTGAAGAGGTGATCTCGGGAGGGGGAGAGGCAGGGTCGCCCCGAGGAGTGGACCGCGTTGTGCTTGACCACCGAGCAGGCCAGGGCCGGACCTGCTGAACCCCATCGTGGCCACAGCAGAGATGCGTGGGCCGTCCCTTTGGCCTCAAAAAGCCGCGTGTGCATATCGCTCCCCGGCTAAGACTGCAACAACTCTTTGAAATGTTTTTCTGCATTTGCATTTACAAAAGCTGGATAAGCCTTTAAAAAAAAATCTGATAAGTAGCAGGCAATTGAATTAACCACTGTTGACTGTATTGCTGTCTCTTAACAAACTCCATCTGTATGGTCTCCCTTTGTAGACACAATTTTATAACTTAATTTCCCTACCAAAACATCAGTGTTTACTTAGTAAGAAATCTGTTCTTTGTCAGCTTAAAACAGTGATTTCTTTATTACCGCTGTGCGCAGGGAATGACAGCACAGAGTTGGCACTGGAGCAAGTCTGGTTGAGTCTACAGCGTTGTAATGGAAACAGGGTGAACCGGGGGTCAAGTATAATGGGATTTGTATACAGAAATGTGTCTGCATAAGGAATAGCTGCATGAGATAAGGGAGTGAAAGATGAGGCCCGCAGGTCTCCCCGTGCGCGGCGGTGAGCCGCGGGCAGCGGGAGAAGGCTCAGCCGTAGGTACGCGGTGCTGCCGGCGTCGGGAGGCAGGATTACTCCTGCGTCAGCCTGAGGGAGATGCCTAAATCATGTCCGCTCCGGCGCAGACAGCCGTCGGTGGGTGCTGGAGGGATCGGGGTGGGGGTAGGCGGTGGTTCTGAGAGTCTCGTCTGTAATTTTTATTGATTTGGGGAGGCGTGGGGTCAGTGAGGAGGTTTCAAGCTATGGTGCTTTGTGGACTCCCTAAAAAGTTTCCAGCAGAGGTGGCCAACAGGGTACGGTGAATTGGCGCTGAATGGCAGAGGGCTCGGGGTTTTCAGTTATTTTTCACAGTACTCGTAGGATTTTTTCATCCCCCATGGTTTTGCAAACCACAGGTAGAAAAGCACTAGTGCAAATCTTCAGCAGCAAGTAGGTGGGGAATAGCAGTTCCCTATTCCTTACTTAACAAATACATGATGTTTTCCTGTGTTGTTAGAAAACGGGGAAAACCTGAGAGCAGCCATAGAGAATGACACAAACAGGAGCAAGAAGATTTTGGAACCAAGGCTTTTACGGCGGTACGTGGACGATCAGGGATAAAACACCTCAACCCGTGTGTCCGCGGGCCGACACCTGGAGTGCCAGCCGGACTCTGTTGCGGTTGTACAGCTCAGCAAGCTGTGCTGGGTTTTTAGCTCAGGACTTGTGTTATCGCTTTTAGTTTACCCCTCGGACTACAGCTGGTAGAGAAATGCCCATTGTTTATTACAGTGGACTGGAGAGAAAGGGATGCTCGCTCTTTCTTTCTTTCTTTCTTTCTTTCTTTCTTTCTTTCTTTTTTTTTTTTTTTCCTTTTCCTTGCTTTCTCAGAATTATTTATGTTCAACTTTTCCCTATGGAAAATTAACTCCCAGCTGAATGTTTTCCAGATTCTAAAAGCATCCATTTTTCTTCTTAGCTTGTTTTCTTTCTAATGGTTTTTTTTTAAAAAAAAAAAAAAAGCTACGAGTTAAAAAAGAAATTAAAATGGAAGAACAAAGATATTAATGCTCAGATTTTACAGAGAAAACTCAAAACATTTCCAAGAGAAAAGCTCATTTGGAATAAAAAGGCTTTTTTTCTCTGCAGTCATATTATCCGTGAAAAACTTTCACCCACTTCTGCTCTTCACTATATAATTGCTAGCTGTTCGGCGTACTTGTAGCATGGGGAAGGCTGGTTAGATCAGCCAGCGCGCTGAATCAGATCTTACATTACATCTTGAGCTCTTTGAGTGCCATTAGCATTTCCTTTTAGAAGAGAAGAAATATTGACAGTTTGGTAGGTTATCTCACATTTTACTGCACGTTAGGGCACTTCAAAGTCTTTATGTAGCGATGGGAACTGTCATGAAGTAGATGTGAAAAGGGCCTTTGGTCCAACTAAACCTGTCAGCAGGAAGATTTAGGGCAGATGGTTTATTATTAGAAATCAATGTATTTATTATATATTGTTCAAAAATACTTCCCTTTGGAGGTTACAGTGTGTGCTGCTGCTGTTTCAAATGTGTCAAATGCCAGTAAAATTAATTCCTGCACAAAAACCTAGGGAGCTCCAACCGAAGAGCTTCATGATTGTAGGAACGTACGTCTCCCAGCTTTGTGCTTTGATGTACCTGAGGCGGGTACACGTGCAGCACGCTGCCTGCGTATTTGGGGTACTTTGTCTGGTATTGCCATCTCAGTGGTGCCTGTTTGCTGCTCTCCCTCCACCCCAACAGCTTGGGAAGGCCTTTGAAAAAGCCAGACGAGGGTCAATGTGTTTTTCTACTACCACTTGCATTTATTGTTTGTATGAATAATAGATCTGCAATGGTGGATCTCTGACATGGCAAAATGAGGCTTGCTTATAAAAAGAGAGGTCTTAACTGAAAGATCCAGCCTGGTTATGAATGTATGTCGTGGATTGGGGCATGTATACATGTGCGTGATGTGTTTCTGTGTGGCTATCACAATTACTTCTGCATACCAGGCTCCTCTGACTGCTGTGGCTAGAAAAGCCTAATAGAGAACTGTGCTAGATCTGTTTTCATTTGTTTGTATTCTTCTTTAACCATGGTTTTCTGGTTATTCACAGTTAGTTACAGATGCTTAAGGCTGCTGAGACCAAGCAGCATCCTTCCAAAACCAGAACTCCAGTGGTTTTCCCCTTGTACATTAGAAAAGAGAACTAAGACTTTTCAGGCTTTTTGTAATTAGTTCAGTAGAGGTTTTCGTTCCTTGGTGTGTCTTAGTTACAGGATTTAAGGACCTTGGATTATGGGAAGAGGACATTCCCAATAGCAGAGGGAAGGTATTAGCAGCAATGTTAATGCTGCAAGTTGCTGTCCTGGAACAAAGATTCATTTTCCATTCACACATGATTTACAGCACATTCCAACCAAGTGATTTGGCTGTGGTCTTCTGGCATAACATTGTTTGCCCTTTCCCTGACATTTTGCATATAAAGAAAAGTTATGAGCTTCTTGGGCATTCAAGGTACCAGGAAATGCTGGAGTCTACCTAATTTGTTAACATGAAATTATAGATGTCAGACATAGACTCTGTTAGTTAACATTGGTTAGAGTAATGCTGCAGCCAGTTGATTGTATTACAGTCATGATGAAGAGGAATAGTCCTTTTCTGCTTTTCTGGGATATGACGGGTACAGAGCCAAGGCAGATTTAAAAGGTAATGAATGAATAAGCATTTTCTACGGTTTGCCTGATTCTTCCCTGCACTCTACTGCTGCAATGTTCCTGCTACTGATTCACCATCTCCACAACAGGTTAGTGTCAGTGTAACACAGCAAAGGAGTTTCCAGAAATGCTGTATAAATAGTTCTTTTAAATATTAATCATCTCTGTAGCACTCAAATGTTCTTTCCTCCCAGGGAAGGAAAACTCCCACCTAAAAGTAACATGGCAAGAAGACACTAAGCAGGGATGAAAAATTCAAATTTCCTCCCCACCCACATGCATTTCCCATTTGTTTTTCCAATCCCAGTGCCTTCACAGCTACGAGCAAAATATTCGCTCAAAAGTGCTAATATCCTCACCCTGTGTCCCAAGGGAGATCAGCGTTGGATCAGTGGGATGCAGATAAATGGCTGTGTCGTATTCGACGCGTCTTTCTAACACCCATTTTCCACGTATCCTAACTAGACCCAAATCCATGCGCATCTCCCTCAGCCTCACCTTCCTACTCAGCTCTGCCATTGAGATCTGCTCCATGCCTTCACCTCGTTTCCCCATGCTGCCAGGACTTCCCCTCGTTTGCTCCCCGCACATCTGCAGCGCTGCTCCCCAGCCCTCCTGCTTTCTCCATGCTGAGCCAGTGGTGCTTTGCTGCCCCAACTTTTGTGTTTTGTGTCTGTTGGAATCAAGTTCACACTTCTGATGGCTGAACCTGAAGTTCGCACACCACCAGGTTTGCATCGTTCCTTCAGACTGTGGCCGAACTTCTTTTATTGGCTCTTCGGCTTTTATCCGCGCTTTCTTTCATGCCTTTTCGCTCACCCTCTCGTTCCCTCTCTCCCCCTCAGCTACCTTCCTTGAAGTCCCTTCTTAAAATATGCTTTTTCTCTGAAGGCTTTCATCCTTAATCTCTCAAGAAACTATCTTATAGACTCATCTACCATGCTTTGATTTATTCGTTGTGGTTTTTTGGCGGGCATCTCACAAGAACTGAGCTGGTCATCCTTCTACCTCTGTCGCCAAAGGAAAGCTTGTGTGAAAAGGTGGGCTTTCAGAACTTAAATTAAAAGATCATGTAAGTAAGATAATTGGATAAAAGGGATATTAGGATCTGAAACAGAATGTTTACTTGCTTTGATGTCCTTTGGGAACATATGTCTGCACAGTGGGCCGTTTGGCTGATTAAGTATAAAAAACCCAAGAAAAAAATCACCACTATTAAGCTTAAATCAAAGATCTCTCCTCAAGACACTAATTTGGTTTGGGTTTGAAGGTCCCATATCAACTCTAGTTTCTGCCTTTGATGTCTCACTTATTTGTGTGTTATATAATGGAGGGCAACCTTGCTTATTAAAAATATGCATTTTTCTTCCATTTTAACAACAACAATAACAATAATTGCTTTCATTGTGTTGCAGTTGTACCTACAAGTGTCAGCAAAGACTAGACCTGCACTGTACAAAATGCTGCATAATTACAATAAGAAACCATATGTAGTTCAGAGAGTTTCTAATCCGAGGATCGATTCCTATATGGGATCACTTGCATTCCCAACTTTGTTCCCTCCAGATGATGCGCCTGCCTTCACTGAGACTGCTAACAACCCATGAACTTGAGAACATCACTAACTGCTGGTGGACCTTAGGCTAAAACCTTGGGGAAAAAAGTTTCAAGTTGTTCTAAAACAAAATAAGTTTGATTTCATTGGTGAAAATAATAACTATGCATCAAGTGAAATGCAGTGGTTTTTTTCGCTTGCTTTTGGTTTTAGGTTTTTTTTTTAACCTGCAGTTGAAGTCAGATATGTTTGAAAACAGAATGGTCTGTTAAAAGGAAAAATCAAAAATGTTTATCTTTTCACTTTTGAACCAAATTTTTTTCCACCTAGAACAAATGGATAAAATTCACCTGGATATGTTAAAAGTTGCAGTAAGTGTTAAATGTGTTTTTCTGAGGAATGGAAAAAAGTTTATGCTAATTTATTGTACCCACCTTTGATTACTATACTGTTTCCATGGTGTAGATGGAAAATAGAGAAATCAGCAAATTCGAGGCCTGTTCTTGTTACTGCTGTAGCCAGTGACAAAATTTCCTTTTACTTCAGCAGTACAAGATTACACTTAAAGGCCAGATTTTTAAAGGAATTTAGACAACAAGCAATGCCAATGGAGACATAGTGGGATTTTTCATAGTGTCTGCCTAACTCCATTTGAAAGCAGTGCCCTAACCACAAATCCACAAATAAGGATTTTTATATTCAGAAATTTAGATCTGTTAAGGCCCAAAGGAACTACCACAATAATCTGCTCTGACATCTGTGACACGGGCTGTAGGATCCCACCCATTAATTTCTACAGTGGGAGAAATTACTCTTCCCTACTGTTAAAACTCCAAAACTCATGGTACTCCTAGAGCCCATCTTTTAGAAAAACCTGTAGTTTTACCATAAAGGCATGCAGTAGTGCTGAATTTACCACTTCCCTCTATAAACTGTTCTAATGGGAACTTGCCTTCACTATTAAAATATCTTTTTATTTTTCAGGCTTTCAGTGCCTCATAGCCATATTTGAGGGGAAAGGAGAAAATGGGAACTGCTCAAAATGTACCTGTTAAATTTCTGCAGAGAAGCTGTAGCAGTTTTTGTCCAGCTTCCCAATCTCTGTGACAGTTTCTTACAAGTGAGAACATTAATTGCTAATTTAGTAAGGATATCCCTGATCTTCTCTATTGTGGGTCTGCCAGAAGAAAAAAGAAAAAAGAAAGAAAAGGATATTATCCCTGTTTTAGAGGTGAGGAAATACAGGCAAAAAAAGATAAAATGGCTCATGCAGAGCAGCGCAGCAGGAGAGGGCTGGGAATTAGCAGTGCCGTCTCCTGGGTCCCCATCCGGTTCTTCCTAGCAGGACACGTCAGCTGGTGTCTTTGAGTTGATAGCCTTATATTCAAGCGTCAGGTCACTTTAATGGATAATTATCAACTTGTTGCTGTGCCAGGAGAATCATGAAGTGCGAGTGATTCCCCGTCGCCTCATTACCCGGCTGCTCCGCGTTCTCGCTGAGTCGCTGGGGTGAGGTGCGGCTGCGAGACAGCTAATGCCGCTTGTTCCCGGCACACCGGCGTTTGCGGCTCCCCTGCTTTTTTAAGTTGAAAAGTAGGTGTGGGGGGGAGAAGCTTTCTAAATGATCAAATGGCATGTGAGTTTGAGAGTTGTGGCCCAGATTTGATCTCCGAAAGGTACCATGGTTTGTGGGACCTCGGTGGGTTTAGCCCTAAGGAAACCTCAGGGGTGTCGCGACCTCTCGCCCTTCCTCTTGTAAGGGACTTTAAATCAGAAGTAAACAGAGGTGAAGTCGAGGGGCTAGCATGAGCTGTTTGGACTGAATTGTTTAGCGTAAATCCTGGGACGTTTTTGGTTTCATGCTGAATAAAGCTTTGGCGTCCCGTATATAGAGCGTCTGTCACAAGTGCGGTCCCTTTTTTGGGTATTGGCAGATCGTAAGGTACTGTACGGCTCTCCCATGTCTCCTGCTGACTTTGTGTGGGGTGCTGGGTATGTGGCAGTTGTGAAAATCAGGCCAGGAGGTTTTATTTATCTTAGGAAACAAAGCAAGGATTTTTAGGGGGGGTTTGGGGAGGATTGTTGCTTTTAAAGGCTTTTTTCTTTTTCTTTTTTTTTTTCTTATAACAAAACTCTACCAGGATATAATCCCCTTCACCAGGAAAGTTCTGTTTCCAGCTCCCCTTTCTGTGTAGCAGCTATGCAGTTTTATTATTGCACAGCGAAACAATTGCCTGCAAGTGTCCATATTCCATTAAGCATATGGAAAAATATTCAGGCCTTTGTTTTCGGCAGAATGAATGCGTTTGGCACATAAGTATCAGTGTAGGCTAGTCATGGGACATTAGTGCTGGTTAATTGTCCCCATTTTTCTGGGTTTTATTTAACCAATGGAGATTATTTCAGAAATGTGCAACTTCTTTAACTGTTGCGTTAGTCGCTGGGCGCCATTTCCAGCGGCTCCAGGGTTGCGTGCAGCAGGGACACGATGCCACGTCTCTGCCATGCAAGATGTGGCGGCTGCTGTCACATGATCGCAGGGGGGGCAGTGGGACGGGGAGAAGTCACCCGAGCAGCTCTGCAGCTCCCATCACCCTGCAGCCCCTCTCTGGGGCAGAGGGGCGGCACGCGGGGGCCTCCCGTGCCGCGATGGTGGTGCTTGCAGAAGGCTTCAGTGACCACGATTTCTGCAGCTGCTGGTGGTTTTGTGCTCCAGGAGCAGGACGGGCATCGGGGAACAGCCCTGAGCCTTGTTTGGGGCCTTAAGGTCTCCTTGGGCCAGGGCTGCGTGTCTCCAGGTGAGCCAGTGTTTTAGCAAACGCGCAGAGCCTTGTTGCGTTTCTGCACCTCGGGGTAAGAAAATGCCGAAGATTTCTTTCCCCTGGATAGGCAGGGAGTGACTAGCCCCTAGGAAACCACCAAAAACTTCCCAGTGTCCCACTGGCTGTGTCAGGTGTCAGGTGCTGACGGATCTCCTTGCGGCTGGTGCTGCTCCTCCGTTGTTGGTGGAGCTGCCTCTCCTCCCCATGTCCGCGACCTCACTGCTTTCAGTGCCAGCAGGTCGGCCAGACCTATGCTCCGAGGAGGGGGCTGCCGGCAGCCATGGGAGTCGCTGTTAGGTCCTTCGTGGTCAACAGTGTTTCCCTGCCTCAGTTTCTCTTTCTGTTAAAAAGAGAGGAGCCCCTCCTGGCCGGAAGAGGAGGGCGGGCAGGTGGACGAAATGAATCGGTGCTCATGTGGTTTGTAGGAGATGCAAATTGCTGGGTAAGTACTGAGCATTAATTATAGAATCTGGGCTTCTTGCTGGAGCCTCAGGGAAAACAAGCCCCTGGCTCCCATTAAATTTAATGGCGTTTGGACACCCAATTCCCTTAGCCTATTTGAAAACCAGAATCCCGGTTTCTTCAGAAATGTATGTGGCCAGGTGTAATACCTTGTCCCGCTCAAGTCGGTGAGATTTTTACACTGTTGACTTCAGCAAAGGCAGATCATCTGCAGGCACTGGGGCGTTTTCCTTGTGCTGTCCGCAGGGTCCAGGGAGAGAGCGGAGGATGCTTTGGCAGATAGCGAGGGGCTATGGGCAGTGAGCTTTAAGGACGTGCTCAGAAAGCCCAGAAGTTTTGGCTTGGAGTCAGTCCTTTCTTGCTTGTTAACTGACTCCAGGCTTAGGGGCTCATCTGGAGACACAAGGCTTGGTGGTAAGATGGTGATATATTTTTGTTAGAGAGGGCCTGACATACAGCACAGAGCCTGAGGAAGAAATCCAAAGATTAGGGATCGTAATGAGGGCTGAGACGGGCTTATTTCAGCCTCTCTTCCAAGTAAAGCGTCATATAATCTCTAATGAAAGGACATGGCTTGGGCTTGGTCTGTGGTTTTACAAAGGCATTAATTGGTTTCCCCAATAACCGCCTGCTCTCACCACTTGTTTTGCACCAGCCCTGGCACCACTAGCACCATTGCATGAGCCGGTTCAACTCACTAACCCAGAGAGTATCCCACTGCGGGGCTTGGGGCCAAGAGCCCTGCTTCCCCGACAGCGTGCTGGGAGCCCAGGCAGTCTCCTTCTGCCGGCGTGATTCCTCTCTCCCTGGTTGCCATCACTACCACATCGAACGAGCAACAGCTAATAACTTTCTCTTTGTCTCTTCCTTTGCCTGGGAGGGGACCTGTGCAGCTACAGCTGCCTCGTACTGCATGTTTGTGGTGGCATGCTCTGGGGCTTTGGGGCTAGATAAGAAATAATGCCAGCAAAGCAATTGGGAAGAGGGGGGAAAGCCAAACTTTTGGGGAGTTGTGAACAGAGGATGCCATCCCTCCTGCCAGCTTTTCCTGGTAGGCAGCTACTAGAAGTCATATTGTTTTGGGACTTGCTGTGCCGTGTGAATGCTGGTCCTCTAATATCCCAGTTGTCACTTGAATTCCAGTTGCGGGACCAAAGATGGGGATTGTGCCTTACTAGAACTGTGCACATACAATAGAGATGATTGCTGCCTAAAAGGGTTTACAAGAGCCAGACCTGAGTGAGGTTACTGCTATTCTAATTTACAGATGGAGACATGCAGCAATGAGAGGCTTTAGGTAAAGCCACAAGGAGCCAGGAGCAGAAACTTGCTCTCCAACTTGGTCTCTATGCACAGGGCCAGCCTTATGTTGAAATACCACCTGGATTTCCAGCTGCATGCGTTTCGGTTGAATTCTTGATCTTTTTCCTACTTGTTACCTTTTTGGCCAGGGTGGAGTTTTCCTGTTCTGAGGGACTCCAGCGTTTCTGCCCAATTTAGCATTGAGAAAATGAACAGCAAACTCTTCATATTGTTGTATGCATTTTAGATGTCGGCCTCACAGTTTGATCAGTGTAGGCTCCAAAGGCTCGTAAACCTAGTAATACGTAGTTTCAAGCCTGCATCAAAGAAGTTCACAACCCTTTCGGGAGAAGCTGTGAGTACTGATGAAAGAGGGAACTTATTGTATATGTAAGAAAACTTCTTTCATGGCTTATGTATTAAGGCTGGCTCTGTGGCCCAGGGAAGATTGGGGCTGCTTTTAATTTACATCCCTTCCCCCCCACTTACATTAAGTCTTCATCAGAAGAAAAATTAGTCAGATGTTTTCTTAATGACATCATTTTTTTTTAATCCTGTTTCATTTTTTCCAGATGAGGCGGTGGAGATTATTAGAAATGAATTGAAACTAAATCTGGAACAGAGACTTTGATTCACTTCGCCCTCCTCCCCAGTAGAAATAAATTGGTCGACTCCATTCTCAGCCGCCTTTATTAGCAGCCTCGACAGAAACCAGCCACCGCGAGCCCCGCGGCAGCTCCCCCGGGCTGTGCCGCCGACGCCGTGCTGCCGTCGGGGCCCGGGGCCGGGCACTCGTTGCGCAGCAGCTGGGCGCTCCTGGAGAGCAACCGAGGGGCTGCCCCATAATTTTGGTAACGAAATGACATAGTAACACAGGTGGGGAGGTGACGAGGTTGGAAATAGCTATGTGATCATAAGTTTGTTTTTCAGGGCCATAAAAGAAAACAGGCTTGATCCTGCGGGGCGTTACGCCGGTGAAACTCGGGCCTTGGTCCGGTTAACGCGCGTGTGCCGGTGACTGTATATCTCTATGAGTCGTTTACTGATCTTTATATATGATAGGTTTTCACTGCCTTGTATTTTACACCAGTGAGCCACAGAGTGTATTGCTACAGGAAAGTACTTTGAACTATAAATATTTTAAAAGACATTTAATTTACTACCCATCAGCAAAAAGTGTTCAAAAAGCCACAAGGTTTACTAATTTATCAGAAAGACAGGGAGACACACAGAAGATCAAACAAACATGCTCGTAAACTGCTGAATAAGTCTGTGAAGCTTATATTACATTTCTGTGCGGTTTCGTTGATGTGCACGTGTTATAAATAAATTAAAACGCACCTGAGCTGTTGATAATGCAGGGTGGATCCTTGATCTGGAGGTTCAGGTGGCGTCTCTAAACTGCTCAGGCCCTCGTGTCTGCGATTAGCTGTGCGTAGAGAGACAGATCATACGTGCACTTGCTAGTGGTATTTTTGGATATTCTTTGGGAAGGACCTTCGTAACACCATCCATTAGTTCAGCCCTTGTCCGCCTTGCCCAGGCGCAGTCCCGTAGGGCACGTGTCCCACCTCTCTCAGCTTCTCCACAGCACAGGGCTAGGGACAAACCCTGTCCCTAGCATGACCTGTGTTTCCCCACCAACTCCATTTCAATCAATATGTAAGTGAAAAGAGATGTAATGCAATAGCAAGCTTTTTTCTCTTTCTGTTTTGCCTAATGACATGTCTACTTGCTTTTGTGTCTAGCTCAGATTTTCTGCTTCTCAGGTCAGCGCTGTAACTCTCTTCTCTCCTTCTTGCACCCTCCGTGGTTTGTCTAAGAAGGTTGCTGGATATAGTAAATACGTGTCTGGGCAAGCTTCACGTGGTTTCTCCTCCATGCTTGATCACCCCGAGTAAACCGCTCTGGTGCCGAAATGCACCCCTGATTTTTGTTTCTTAGGGTTACCTGCTGAATCCTGCAGCATTTACTGACTTCTTTCTCAGGTAACACTTGGCCTGAGGAAAATCTGAGGGATTTAATAGAGGTGCCCCCTCGAGAAAGCATGAAAGCATGCAATAAAATCCCTCCTGAACTTTTGCCCTTTGAACCGTACAGCCAACCTGTCAAGGAGGTTTGTAAAAGCCATGATTGACGTAACCGGGGCGGGTTGTGGAGTGGCCGGGTAGCCCGAGCTGCCGACGCCGGGTTGCGTGGCCCCATGGCAGGGTGGGAGAGAGATGGTCGGGGCCAGCTCCACGCACCTCCGCCGCTGGCTCCCTTGCCAATGGGACCCGCTGTCCCCCGAGCACAGGGCTGAGGGCCGAGGGGGAAAGTTTCCTGCCAGAAGTAGGGAAAGAGGAGAACGGTGCTAGGGCCTGCATTTAACTGACCATTACACGCAGCTCAGCCTGGAGCTCATTGCCCTCCAGGCCATATAAATACTCCTCACGCCTTTTGCATCCTTCCTCGCACAGCTGTCCTGAAGCTGAGGCTCTGTCCCCATGGGAGGATTAAAGGTCTGGATACCCAGCAGCAGTGAGGAGGCTGCAAACAGCTGATTTCACATTGAGCGTCTTTGTCGATTCAGCCTCCCTGTGCAATGAGGCGGGGTGAGATCGATCGCACAGGACGTACTCCACGCAACCTGCTCGTGCACGTGGTGTTCCTTGCCTTGGAGCTGCTTATGTGCCTTTTAGAGTCAGTCCAGGTGGGGCGAGCTGCTTTGCACGGAGCGTGCTGGGGGTACAGTTTCACAGGAGGCTTACACTGCTTTAAGGTGCCCAAAAGGGCATTTTTGCTGCTGTCGCCTGCCTCTGCAGCCACGTGCTCCGGCCTCCCCCCTTTTGCTGGCAGGAGGTTAGCTTTCAGCCCAGTCAGCTCCCAGGGCCAGCTGACCATGCAGCCGCACAAGTGCCGGTGCCAGCAGAAGGGATGAACGTGTGACGGGCCTGGGGTGGCCCTCTTGGCACCACCATGCCCTTAGATCAGCCCGAGGCACAGCTGGGAGTCAGCTGGGAGCGTCTGCCCTTCCTGTGTGCTCCCTCTGCTCACAGTAACTTTGGGATTTAGGCTCCGAGCTTGCCGTCTTCTCCCAGTTCTGGCAGGCTGCTCTGAGCTTGGAAGATGGACGTGCCACCTGCCTTGCCAGTGAGCTGATACCGCTGCCGAGCTCCTGCGCAAAGTCTCCCTCTCTAGTCACGATAAGTTCACGTTCCCGCTCCGAGCGGGTTTAGCGGAGGGCAAAGGAGGCGACTTGCCCTCCCTAGCCGCAGCGGGAAGTAGCGATGGGCTCTTTATCTCCCATCTGAAGTTCAGAGGTGGGGGAACAAAGTGCCGTGAAGACTTAATGCTGCCGCCTTGCATGGCACCTGCTCTCATCAGAGCTCGGGGCACGCGGGGCTGGGGCTTGCACCGATGGCAGGGTGCCTCCCACTCTCGTGGAAATCGGAGGCCACGTTGCACAGCAGAAGGGCTGTGGACACTGCCAAGCGGTCCCAGCTCTCTGCCGTAGGTTGCGTTTTCACTTTAGCCATCTCATAACTGTTTTTTAGGCTGACCCGAGGCACAGTGAAGTAAATAGGATCACAGCGAGCTAGAGCGGAGGCAGGACTGCTAACCTCGTCCCCGAGGAGAAGCCATCGTGGTCGTGGGTGACGGCTATGTCTCTGTTTCTTTCCCAGGCCTCCTACCTTGAGCGGCAGCCCCGTCATCTCCGACATCTCCCTCATCCGCCTCTCCCCGCACCCGGCGGGCCCCGGGGAGTCACTATTCAGCCCGCCGCACCCCTACGTGGCCCCGCACATGGAACACTACCTCCGCTCCGTGCACAGCAGCCCAACCCTCTCCGTCATCTCGGCGGCCAGGGGCCTCAGCCCCGCTGACGGTAAGAGCTCTGGGATGAAAGCGCCAGGGCCGGTAGCTGTGGTGGTGGCTGGCGTGAGCTGAGCTGTCCCGTTCCCAGGCCGGGAGCATGGCTTTCGCTCTGGTTCCCTCCGTAGGGTAGCAGAGCAAAGGCATGCGCTTCCCGAGTTACGGCCATAGCCGGTTCCTGGCTCGGTGCTGGGGAAACTTCTTCTATGCTACTCGTACTGTAGCTATTTTGTAGCTCACCAGCACTGAAATTCCCTAAAACCTAGGGATTTACAGCTGTAAAGGCTCCACAGCTGCTCTCTGAAGTGGGAGAGCTGTCTTTTTTTTTTTTTCTTCATTTAACTACACATTTGTTTTGCATCATTGCACTGAGAAAGCAGAGCGTGAGAATAGCTATTACCACTGGATCGTATTATAAATATTTTGCTTAAAGTATGTTCCTTTCTACAGTGCTTTCAGCTCTCTTATGAGCTTCCCTGCTTTTATATCCCTACCAGGAGCCTTGCTTCCCTCTAAGAGGGTGACAGTCATGCAGGGCGCTTGGTGTGGCTGTGATTGATGAGGCAACTCTGTTTGGGCTCTTCCGTGTTGGTGCTGTGAGGGTGCAAGGGCTGGCCCCAGCCAGGCACCCATGTGCTATTCGGTCCCCATACTGGTCCCTCACTGCAGGGCATGATGTCCTCAGGGGAGAACTGCTCCAGCGTGGAGGAGAGAGGCCCCACTTTCCTCTTTATCACTTCCAACCCACTGGGGCTGCTCTGAAGAAGCTTTCAGGTGAAGGCAAAGGCACATGGAAACTGGTGCTTGATGCATACGGAGCAGAAGCAGTGCAGCTCCATGAAACCCAGACAGACCCACATGCTGGGTGGGGGTCAGTGGGGATCCCGGCTTCCCCATGTCGGGGAGGTGAGGCATCTCCCTGCTCACTGGGAGGCTGGTGACATTAACGGCCCCATAGAGAAAGGGGGAAACACAAAGCTCTTCTATAACAATTTCAGATCTACAGAGCTTGCTTTCTAAACGCTGAGAAAGATCCAGGTGAATTCACTGGAACAGCATTGCTTTACACAGGTTGTGAGTTTGGGCCACTGTGTGCGTCATATTGGATACGGCATAATTCTGCTTCAATGGGTGGAGGTCTAAGTCATGGTTTACTTCACCAGACATCAAGTATCATGTGTGAGGCGATGGGAAGTGTGTCCAGGGAATAGCCTGGGTTTGGGGGCCTGGTCCTCTGCAAACATGACAGATCATAATGTCCTGCAGGTCCTGAACCGCAGCGGAGGCAAGTGGCCCTTCTCTGTGGTGAAGCAAAGCACATCAGAGAATGACAAGGCCCCCAGGTGCTGTGGTGATGGGGAGATGCATACGCCTCCTTTCCTGCCCCAAAATGCGGCTCTCAATTTAGGGTGGTTCCTCCCTGCAGCCACACTAGGGCAAGTGTTCCAATTCCCAACCGCACGCAGCAGAGAGGTTTGAGTGTTGGTGTGCGTATGCTCTCTCCCGGCTTCCCCTTTCAAAGCGAGTTTCGTTATTTGGTATTAAAAAGAGGCATTGTGTTTTGGATTGCTTTTTCTTTATTTTTTTAAAAGGCCATGGTAAATAAGTTAATGGGGCGAGCGGGTGGGGAGGCAGGTTTGAAAAATTACAGCTGGGAGAAAGTGAGTGTAATTGGCTTTGGCAGCCAAAATGGTTTTATGCTGCCAGACGCTAAACCTAGCTCTATGCATTAGACCTTGGCTTTAATTTCCTTGTGCTGCTATCGGGAACTGGGTTGCATTTGTCTTTCTTTCCTAATAGGCAGGGATGTTAATGCTGACAGGGTTACTGCTGTTGGCTGATTGGGCCCTCTTCCCCCTCCCCGGGGTGAAGTCTGTGTCCATACGGAAGGATTATTAGAAGGGGGAATGAGAGATTGTTTATAAATTTGCGGAAATGGAGGAATGCAGAGGCCCCAGCTTAGCTTCTTTTGTCCACAGAAACACGCCCAAACGCACGTCACGAACGCACTAAACTGAGCCGTAAGGAGAGGGCTCATGGGGGGCGCGGGGGGGAGAGACGGGGACGCCAACGTCAGCGCCGAAGTTTAACTTGCTGTGGGAACGCTCTCCCCATGTTTTTCTCCTCGTTCTCGGCTTCTGCAGTGGCTCACGAGCATCTGAAAGAGCGAGGCCTGTTCGGATTGCCCCCGCCGCCGCCGGGAGCCAACCCCGCCGACTACTACCACCAAATGACGCTCATGGCCAGTCACCCGAACCCTTACGGGGACCTCCTGATGCAGAGCGGGGGAGCAGCCAGCACAGCACATCTCCATGATTACCTCAGCCCCGTTGATGGTGAGTCACGGCCGGGCACCCCCTCGCTCGTAGGTGGCTCACGTGGAGCTCGTGGGGGAGGTTTGGGGCAGATGTGGCTGTTCTCCAGGTGGAGGTCACTGCACGTGGTTGCTCCTTCCTGCTGAAGCCCGTGAGCAGTGCACTCCAATTTTTGGCTTAAAAGGTTGACTTGTTCCATATATATAATATACCTAATTTAAAATATATACATTGTGGCTTTTTTGGGAACACAGCGGGGCTGCTGCATGCGTAGGAGACAGCCTGGTGTGGTGGGTAGGGCGTTGCTCCCACCCTGGTCTCTTGGCCGTGAGTGACCTGGAGTGCGCCTTCGGGCAAGTTCCTTTGCTCTGCTTCTGTTTCCTATCCCACCCTGTCTGCCTTGTTACTTAGACTGGTTCGCGTCTGGGGCAAGGACTGGCTGTCTCACATGTTACACATGTAACTGGGCTCCGTACAAGAGACCCCTGATCTTGGTTGGGACCTCTCAGAGCAACTGTAAAACAAATCCCTGAAGGAGAAAAAATAACGTTAATGGGGAGCTCCAGTGGAGAGGATGTGTCAGTACTTCAGGGAAGAAAAAATTGCAGGAATGTTGTATTTATACTAATATCAGGCATTATAAACCCAGAAAATTCTGGCTCATGGCTAAACTAAGAAGAAACAAAATCATGTTAGGAATTGCAATGCTGATTCACCCCCGCAGACTGACTACTACCCTGCTGTGATTGGTACTATTTATGTGAAGTATTTGAGATGATTTTTAGACCAGTTAGAAATTTCTTTCCTTTCACTTTACGTCATGTTTTGTAAGAATTGAGATTGCACAAATATTACAGAGGGCAGTTTGGGGATTATTTCTGCTGCAAGATAGAGAAGTCTCAGCTGGACTTTCAGATCCCAGCTTCTGTTTCCTGGGCTGCCTTCAGATTTGCCTGTGGACAATTGTGGTTTTTGGAGTGGAGAATTGTGATTTTTGGAGTGGAGATCTGCACCATTTCATTACCGCTTCAGAGTTTCTGTTGCTGAGCTTTTAAGATGAAAGACTTTGTGGTCTTGGTGTTTCATAAAGTGACTGGTTTAGAATGATAAAAGCTGCTCTGGCTGTTCCGTTTTAGGGGCTTACAGATATTTCTAAATAAAAAGACAATTTCTTGTCTGCAGCTGCTGTGGAAGTTGTACCTGAATAGTCACTTTCTGCCATCACTTCCTAGATTGATCGGGAACCTGGATTCTAGTCTAAAATGGAGAGCAGGTGCTCTGTGGTAGTATCCTGCTTCTAATGTCCAAAATATGTTCAGGGTTTCTCTGCTGGAAAGCAGCTGGTCAGTAAGACTGCTTTTTGTTTTCCTTCCGAGGGGTTAATCGCTGTGGGTTATAGTAGATGGGTGCAAATCGGCTCTGCCAAGTTCTCCTCGGGCTCTTGACCAAGACTCCTTCCTCCTTGCCTCCTTATTAGTCCATCTCTGACCAGCAGTGCCTCCCTGGAGTGCCAGATAAACAGCCTGGAAGGGAAGCAAACACAACTGTTTTCTTGCTAGCGCAGGCTGGCTCTCAGCACACCAAGATGCCCGTCCTCTAGTTTGCTGACTGTCGGTCTTATCTGAAGTCGTCTTAGATATTCTCTTTGGCAAAAGACTCTCTTCCTACTTGGCTTCTCCTGAAACAGCTCTAGAGTAAATCACATGACAAAGGTCCCAGTTACGGGCAGGCATGCTCATAACCATTACTCACTGGAGAGCAAGAGCTCACCAAGCATTTGTCTGATCGTTGAGTAGAGCTTTGTTGATCTGTAACTGGAAAGCCTTTTCTGGGCCTTCACGTGCTCTTAGTGAGATGAAAACTTTTAAACATCATGAGATGTGACATGAGATATTAGAAGGCTAGTTTTTAAGGAAGTGAAAAGGAGCAGCAGCCTGGTGTGAGTCTCTGGCCTACATGTTTGGTTTTACCCAGCAGCTCAGGGTTCATGCTGTAATCGTGTCAGCGCTCTGCTTTATCTTCCCTCACTCCCCCAGGCTGCTGAAGGTCCTGCGTCTGGCCCTGGTCCAGTGTGGCATTTGAAAGCATGTTTGAAGTCAGAGGAACTTAAGCACTGCTGTTTTCTGTTTTAGTGTTTCCTAGTGTCGGGTCTGGACCCTGAGGCATTGGGCCACGTTACATAGTTCGGGATTTTGCTGGTGGGTTTGATGTGTTATCTCCAGTTTATCAGCCTGGCTGATAATAGAGGCCCAACGTCAGTGCCATACATGAAGAGAGAATAACGCACTATCAAGGCTAAGAGTAAAATGGATGACTCTGAAACCCTGGCTGAAGAATTGTAGTCTTCCCTTCTGTTTGGGAAGTTACATCAATGATTTAAAACAGTGGGGACTAAGTAAATAGTTGGATGGATAATTTAATAAAACTTCCTCTTATGGTGCTTTTCTGAGACAAGAGTATCAATAGCATGCATAAAACACCAGTGAGTCACTGGCACACAGCATCTTTCAGTCAGAGAGCCCTTTTTCTCCCAGAGAGCCCCAGAATTTAAGAATGTTACAAAAAGAATCATTTTACCAGTTGCTGAAATGCAGGTAGCTCTTGCAGGGAGCACAACAGCTGTTAAACCACACACAGCAACATCACACACTGGCAAATGAAAAAGCAAAAGAGACAGGTGTATAGTAAAAAGTCTGGGCTTATTCAGTGTCATGTCACCCCCAGACATCTGCAGGTTCATGGGAGCCCAAGAGACTGAATATAATGATTCTTCCACAGACAGTTACCTGGGCCCTTCTGGTTGCCCTCATTGCACCTCTTGGAGGATTCCTCCATGGCTCCCAGTTTGTCTGTGCTTTTTTCATCACATCAGATGTCTAGAGTCACAAGAAGTAGCAGGGGATCAGTGTCAGCTGGAACTTGTTGGTACCGATCCAGTGTCAGATCCATTGAGTGTTTAAATGGTGACTGAGCTAGGGTGCCCTGAGGCTACGTCTCTTCAGCAAGGTTTTCACTGTGCAACTATATCAGTAGTTAAGCCACTAATGTAGAGCAGATGTAAGTTTTACGTACTGAACAGCCTGGATCTTAGAGCCAGTGCCAGTGAAAACTAAATAACCCTTGAGCTAGATGCCTTGTTTCATGCTGTCCGTTTACATTTCTGTCCTAGAAGTGAGTGCTGTATGGTGGATTACTCTGGGTGACAGAGTGGTTGCACAGAGGGCAGCTGACTTCCAGTAAAAGATTGGTGGGAGGTGCAGATGAACCTGGAGGTGACTGCTGCTCTCTGAGCGTATCCAGTGCATCCAGATGTTTTTTCCTAAGTACAATGGCTGTTGTCATTGCCCTCAGCCCTTCAGGGAGCACCATTTGCTTTTGAGAGGAATGGATCCAGGTTGACTTAGTGACAAGCCCTGTTCATCAGAAGTTCTTAAAGTACTGTACAAAGCAAAGATATTCCACCCATGGAGACTTTGAAGAGAAAGGCAATCAAATGTTCTATCAATATAGCAGTGGCAGCTCTAGGTACAAGACCCAGATCTTCTGAATAAAAACTCTCATGACTGGGGCTGGAAGAAAAGCTTGTTTTTGAATTCATCACTTCTGTTTGCACAGTGCCAAAGGTGTGATTCAGTTGTCCATACTGAGTGAGGGAATGGGAGAAAAAATCTTGAGTTGATGTTATGTCCTTGCAGCATAGCACAGAGATAGTCCCTCAGGTTGTGAAGGCAGCACAGATGTGTTTGTGCAACTTTACAGTTACCAATAGCAGTAATTAAGCTGGGGTGACCCTGCAGTGCTGTAATGGCACTTCATCCAATACTGGAGCTTGGGAGGGAATCCCTGCCCTGTTTCTTGTTGAATAGTGTAGATGTATTCTTAAAAAAAAAAAAACACACAAAACCCTACAGTTCAGATATCAAGAATCTCTTGACTCAAGAATAGTAGTTTAACTGGGAAAGAGCTTTATTCAACCCAGGATAGCTAAACAGGCCAATGGCTGGAGCAGTTCCCTGGTATGTGGGCAAACGATCAAGTAGGACTTGATTCCCCCAAGTCACACAGTGATTCAGCCATCAGTGGCCTCTCTCAGTCACTGCTGTTTGATCCTTTCTACTTCAAGTATATCTTTTAATAATTATCAGGGTAATAAGTAGGGCTGACAGTGTAGTCCAGTGGTTACTGCAGTTAGCAGGCATGTGTGAGAGGTGAGTTCAGGACTTTCCTCCCGTGGGTGTATATGAAGTGTCTCCACTCCATCAGGAGAGAGTGCAGGAGACCAGCCTCACGGTGGCCTGGAAAAGAAGTCCCTTGCCTGGGGCTTGAGGGACTAGCAGCTCAGGATTTGCAGTCTGAATATTCTGGATCACAGATGCCTTCTCCACATGAGCCAGCTGTTGGCTACTCTGGGCAGACGGCGCGCCCTGTAGTCTCTTCCTTAAAAACTCTGAAAGATCTCTTTTTGTTTTCTTTGTCCTAGTACAGAATGGAAAATTGCTGAAATCTCAGAAAAGGTTCAGAGAATGGGAAACGATTTCCCACCCAGTTCTAGCCAGCATTTCTGTTTTCCTCCCCAGAAAAATATGTGCAGAATAGAGAAAAAGTCCCAGAGCATCCCATAAGCGCTCTGTCTGGAATCCCGCTGCACTCTGGTTTCTAAAGAATTCAATTTACATATGCAAGTTGGGTCGTCTAAACAGTTACCGTGTGGATTGGGAGTAGAAGAATGCAGCCTTGTCTTTCAGTGAGGATTTGGGGGAAGCATTAGTATTCCTTGAACTGTAAAGTTGATCAGGCCCCAGGGAGTGAAGAAAGAAAGGTCCCAGGACAGTGTCTGGTGCCAGAACAAATGTCCAGCATCTGCTGCAGAAGGAAAAATGTGTGTTGCTGCTACAGAAAGGGAGAGAGGAATAAGGAACCAGTTATGCTAAGATTGTTTGTAGCTTATTTCTGCTGCTCATTGATTAAGGGATCCTGTGCTTTTCACGATGCATCTACTGCGCTTGGATTTAATCTGATGATGGGAGGAGGGGGATATGTCTGTATGCTTTGGGTGGAGCTTGTTTTTGCTTGCTGGGGGAACAGCCAAGGAGAGTGGCCGTTTTGATAACACTGTATTGATGCTGGGGCTTGGCTGGGGGATGCAGGAGAAGCAGTGGCTCTGGCCATGCTTCAGCATGGAAGCGGGGGGCGAGACATCTGCAGCTCACGTGCGTTATGGGCTTGGCCATTTGGAAGCAGATTCCTCTGATGTTCCTCAGCGATGTAGGTCACAGCAACATGGTTGTCTGTCAAGAGACGGCCCGAAATTTCTGCTTAGGCTGGGGTAAAGAAAGGACAGTCCTAGAGGATCTCCCAGCTGAGCGTTTGGCCTTTCCGTTCAGTGGGGCTATGCTGTCACTGTTTCTAATGTGATACGGACGCCCGAAATCTCCCTTCATGTTGTGTCCCTCTGATGTCTCACAGCCACGGAGAACGGGAGAGCAGCCCAAATGGGGCCCTCTGCTCCCATCTCCTACCTCAGATCCAGACACAGTCAGGCCCTTCGGCACGACAGTGCTGGAAACAGCAACGTAAGACAACAGGCTGCCCTGCGTGTAAAACTGTGAGACCAAACCTTCGGCTTGTCGCTGGCTTGTTGTGGATAAATCTAAATTTAGGAAGAAAATCTCAGGTTCTGAGTAATCCATATAGGTGATAATTTGTAGACACCATATGAAACTGCCAAGGAAATGTTTCCTTTTTCACTAAGAAATGTGGACTTTCCTCCCAGCTCCAGGCTGGCTGGAGGACTAGGCTGGGGCATTTGGCAGACGTGGCTAGTGTTGCTTACAGGTTGAGCCTTGAATCCTTGCTAATTTAGAAAAGGGATATTTAAAACCTTCCACCAGAGAAATGGCTTTCAATTGTGAGCTGCAGCATTTACATAAAACTTGCAAAGATAATGTCACTGTAAAGGCGTGCTTTCGCTATTGAAAAGTTGTTCCAGACAGTTTTTAAAGGTTTTTAAAATATACGAGTTATATTTATTCTCTGTCATGAAGAGCTGGGCCCATGATAGCCAGAATATCTGGTTCTGCCTATGGAATGATATGAAAAGACCAGTAAGTTCCATGTAAAACACAGTAAAATGTACCTAAAATTGACTTCCTATAAAAAGAAGCAGCAGGGGGCAAGAGCCTATGGTAAAATTTTTATTGACTTGTGTCGGCTGCCATCCACAACTCCATAGCCAATGCCCAGAGCTTTGGGCTCAACTTTATTGCACTCTTCCTTTTGCCAGTTCACATCTGCATTTCAGTCTCCTTCTAAATTTGAGAGTGTAGGGAGAAGAGGACAGTCTTTTGGCTTAGAATTTCCCATGCCTCCTTTCAGGCCAAATGATATTTTGGTTGTTGGAAATCTGAAACAGTTTTGAATTCTCAGCAGGTATCTTTATCTCTCGCAAAAATAAAAAAAATCAGGCTTCCTCCATTCAGAGCTGATTCTTTTAATACACACTGCATAAATCAATAAATCAAGCCCAAGGCATTAGTATTTCCAAAAATGACTGCATAGACATCGTAGCATGTTTTCCAAGTGGGAAGGAATTAGTTTAAAAATAAGGACGAAAATTCTCAAACATGGGCGTCTATAGGTTGGCTTTTAAATTCATATGTATTCCATGTTCCAAAGTCCATTGAAGTCAGTGGAAAGCATCCGCTAATAGGTGTTCATTCAAAGTGAGATAGAAGTAGCAGAGCAAATTGATACAGGAACACCCACCAGCAGCAACAAAGGAGAACACCCACCCTGGGCATGCTGTAAATGTACGATGCTGGAAATATTGCTGAAAACCACAAGAGTCAACAAGGAGGAGTCTCTCATGGCGTTGTCTACTTGCACCCTTTTTTACTGTATCATCTTGAGCCTAGCACTTCTTCTAGATCTGGGTGAAAAGGAGTTTTTTCATCTCTCAGTAATATTCAAGTTAAAGAGACTGAAGGTATGAAGGTCTCCATTTGAGATGGAGAGACATAGAGAAGTTAGTTTTTACAAACTGAAACGCCAGCAGATGAAAGGAAATAATTCTTTTAAAAAAGTTCATGTTTTCATTTCAATTTCTGACCTTTTCGGATTTTATTTTTAACTTACGATGACTTTAGGTTTCTGAACAAAACATCTTTTAGAACACCATCAGAGAAATACCAGATTTTTTTTCCTTCAGGAATGCTGAAAGGGGATACTTGGACTTTTTGGAAACTGTTCTCCTAACATTTTTTCCAAACACTGAAGAAGTCTTAAAACCAACTCTGTTCATTTCAATAAGTCAGCATTTCTGAAAGGAAGACGAGAGGGGGAGTTTTGGTGGTAAATCCTTCTGAGGCCTCCAACACACTCTCTCTCTCTCTCTCTCTCTCTCTCTCTCTCTCTCTCTCTGTCTCTGTCTCTGTCTCTGTCTCTGTCTCTGTCTCTGTCTTTGAAAAATGGATCCCACAGTTGCTTACTTCTCTGGGCACAATCACTATTAAAAAAGTGGTGTGTGGTTTCTCCTTTGAAACATTGTTGGACCTTAGGCCATAGAGAATTTTGCCTACAGATTCGAATGACCATCAGTCAACCCATATTGAAAACCTTGCCTATGTGTGCAGCTACACTAGTATTTATCTTTGCTGCTGCCTGTTATCATTTAACGTTAGTGCTCAGTGTCATTAGAGCAGTCCAGTTTTATTATTGAGAATGATCCCAGTGCTGTTTATCTGCTTTTGAGTAATAACTTTGAAAAGTTTTTCTGCTCCTAAAAGCACTAGTGAGTGCTTCTTTGTGTAGTCAAACTCACTTTATGTTTCCCTTTCTGCGCACCTTATGCAGGCTGTCTATGAAAAAAGAGGAATTGTTCATCCACGGTACCATTTTGGGTCACAGCTTTCCATGAAAGCCCACGAGAGCTGAGGCCTTTGTGTAAAACATAAGCCCAGCCTATTGGACCTGCTATCAAACATTTGATATAGCCCATGGTACTTGGAAGATCTAAATTAGAGCGGACACTAACGCAATGCGTATTACTCATTTTGTGCTGGAGAAGTCCCAGGCCAGCTTGCATATCTGACAGCTTCCAGCAGAGTTTTACATGGGGAAAAAATTATGTACTTGTGTGCGCTGGGGAGGGGTGCCCACGTTGGCTGCACCGGTAAAATCAAGGTTTCTGTCGGACATGAGGACTTCTTCCCTCTGCAAATTATTGGCGACCAATGGCTGAACCAGCACTGTGGACATAAATCATTGGAAGAACAGCGAGAAATGAGTACAAGGCTTTTCTTTCTATTTAGTAATTTATCAAGGGAAGTGGCACATTAATAAACAGATCTCCCTTGAGGTGTGGAGTAACAGAGATAAATATGACTGTCAAATCTGGCCTGCTTCCTTGTGTTAGAAAAGGAGGAGACTGTGCGAATGCAAATGCAGAAAACAATATCTGTAACTGGAAAGATGTATATTAATTGTAGAATGGAAAACACTGACAACTCAGCTGAGTTGGAGTCCCATCGTACTAAGTGCAGTGTGTACAGAGTAAGACACAAACTCTATCTCAGGGAGCACATCTAAATAGATGACACTGAAAAATATGGACCCAGAAAGTAGAAGCAACTCGTTCAAGGTCATATGGCTGGGGAGAACTGGGAGCAAGACCCAGGTCTCCCCAGGCCTTGCCCATGTACTGAATCGAGATGCCTTTTTGCTAGGGCAAACAAAAAGGCAAGTTTAGTTACTTCGAATCAAATACAGCAATACGTTACAGACAGAGCACAGTTTTCAGCATTATGATCTGGACCCAAACCAGAGCCAAACCAAACTTCTAAACCTTGAGTTGTTGTGTTTGGGGTTCTGGCAGGGCCCATGTTTCATGAACCAGGTGCAAAGTTTGCGAATGCTCTAGTGCAGCCTTTAGGCAAGGCCAGCCTTCACTTAGGGAGTTCATTTGCTCTTTTTTTTTTTTTTTTTTTTTTTTTTTTTTTTTTTTTTTTTTTTGCTTCCATAATGCCTCTGCAAAACTGCTGCTCCTTTTCCAACTCCCAAGAGAAGTGCCCCTCACTACAGCAGAGCAGCACTGGAAACTGCCAACCTCAAGCATTAGAAAAATGTGAGTCCAGCCCCTACAAATTATGAGACAGGGTTAACAGTCTGGAGACCTTTTTTACAGACGGTTGTGTGCTCTCTTGTGTTTGCCGTCTGCTTCTCAAGTCTTCACAGTCATGTGTTCGAGGTTCTCTCTGCCCTGTGAGACTGCAAAATGCAGTTATGCAAAATACTGCAAGAAAAAAGTGTTCAGTACATATGCAACAACCTGATTTCTAGGAGAAATTCCCAGTATTGTTTGTCTTGCCGTAAAGGTATGGGAGCCAGCAGCTCTTGAAGCCTTTTAGGTACAGGACAAGAGTCACAAGAGTTCTTGGTTCAAGTGGTAACTTAGCATTGGACTTCCAGTTTGACTTTGGGCAAGTCATTGAACTTGTGCAGTAATGGACTTTATAGGTAACAAGGCAATAGTGATACTAAACCCCATTAATTACCCAGTACTCAGACACAGTAATGACAGAGCCCCTTCGGTACACAGATGAGTCATGGACACTAGGAGACTGAAATCCAGCCACCAGTCTCAGGGAAATGTTGACACAAACTTCTGTGAGCCAACACAAATCAAGGAACTAATTGGTCACGCTGGCAGGATATATTTTACCTCCTTGTACATCCCATTCACCCTCTCTCATGTCAACACTGTCTGCAGGACAGGAAGTTCATTCTCTTGCAAAGTGCCGGGCTTGTATTTGGTGATATGCAACCAATAGTGATAACTATCTAGAGGAAAAGAGCTCATATTGCTGTCTTGGGAAGCTGCTGGTTACTTCGCAGTCTTTAATAGAGCTACAACAATCCCGCAGGGCAACTTTCCAGGGAGACCGCCGCTGGAAAAGCCAGGTAGTAATATTGTGCTGCACTCACCGAGGGAAGGAGCTTGAGAAGCCGCGTCCTCCGGCTCCCTTGGGGGGATCAGGGGGGTTATCAGCCGGAGCCTAGCCGGAGCACTAGGAGAATGAATGGCCAAGTGGCATATTTTACCCTTAGAAATCTTTTTTTAAAAAAATACATGACTCAATACATGAAGGCTGCACTCAATGCTTTGGAGAGACAAGCAGTTCCAAACATGATTAGGGCTCAGATGGGCTTTGGATCTGATACTCTAAAATCGGGGAACATTGTGACAAAAACTGCAGTCTGTGCCATCCCACTGGTTTGCAGATGGTTCAGGCCAGGGCAGAATTTCCCCTTGATGAAGTCAGTTGTTCCAGTTAGCAGTGCTGAAATGCGGGGGCGGGGGGGCAAATTAGTACAGTAGTAATTCGCCCTGTATTTCAGATCCACAAACAGGACTGGCAGAGCTGGAAATGACTTCATGCCTGAATGATTGACAATCGTTAATAGGGTCCAGGCACTGGCCGGTCCCCTTGGAGGGGAAGAGCTTGAACTTTGTGCCTGAGCTGCCAAATTGGTTTTCTTATAACTCTTAATTTACTTTTGGGGCTGCTGGAGTCTCGCCGCCGTGGTTAATTGGATGGCGAGCGTTGTGCTAGCGCCCGTTTCATTTCCGCTCCTGCCGCACGCAGATGCACCCGCGCCGTTCCCGAGCGTCGCCCTGCGCTCCAGTGTGCTGCTCTGTGAGCCCGCTTCTCTTGCCACTACGTCAGTGAGAACGGCTGTGCTCACAGACGTCTTCAGGGGCTTTTTCCCTTTTAATTTTAAGTTAATTTAGTGCTGATGAAAGGGGATGATTGACAGGCCTGTGTTTATCCTCCAAGGAGCACGAAGCAAGCGAGCGCTCCCGGTGCTGCCTGACCCACGTCACTCAGCGCAGACCTGAGAGGAAATCTCCGATCAAAGTGCAGCTGGTCCCTGCTCCGCTCCTGCTTCTTAACCTGCCCCTCAGTCACAGCACCAGCAGTCACGAGTGCAGTAGGTCTCAGCACCTTCCCCCCATTTCCCATGTGGGAGGGCCCCTTTTCCTACCTGGCCTGAGGAAGAGGTCCTCAGGCGCAGAGGACCAGCCTGTGACTTCCAGCACATGTTATCTGCTCCCTGGGAGCATGTTTTAGCCGTGCCAGCAACGTTTTGAATTGGAGCCAGTGACCAGGGAGGCCATTAGTGCTGGAGAGAGCAGGTTGCGGCTCAGGTCAGAAGTTTCCTCCTCGCCTGTGTTTTCCTGTCGTTCTGCAAGGGGCCGAGAAGTGGCTGGCGTCGCCCTTCCTGGGAGCCAAGCCACTGTGCTGGTGAGGTTGACGTCTAGACCTTGCAGCAAGGCGCGGGCAGAGACCGTTGTGTTCAGATTTACAGGGCAGACTTTGGACATCTAGGCCTTGATCCAGGGAGGTCCAGGGGCAGGTTGCATGTCAAAGTTAAGCGCGTGCTAACTGTACCTGAAAACCCCACTGTCCGGAGCTGGGGAGAGCAAAAGTGCTGCATAAGCTCTGGAGGCTGCATCAGACCTCTCCTTACGTCGCTCTCCCACGCTCTGCCCCTGCAGCACAAGGACAACTGCGACAGCGGCAGGCTGAGCTGCTCGTTCCTGTTGCCGAATGTGGGGAGCGCTGGTGTTGGAAACGCAAGCCTTGTGTGAGCGTGCAGGCAGAGTCTCGCTTTCGCGCAGCCCAAATCCACGTTGTGTCACCAGATAACTCCTTTCGTGCACGTGGCTGCAGGAAATGAGCAGCCCACCGATTCTGTCTGATAAAGTTTATGCTTTTTTTCCCCCTCTCTTTCCTGCAGTGTCACGGTTTTCAAGCCCACGAGTGACTCCAAGATTAAGCCGAAAGCGAGCCCTCTCCATCTCCCCGCTGTCCGATGCCAGCATCGATCTTCAGACAATGATCAGGACCTCCCCAAACTCGCTCGTGGCGTATATTAATAACTCCAGGAGCAGTTCTGCAGCAAGTGGCTCGTATGGCCATTTATCTGCAGGGACAATAAGGTAAAGCTTTTGGAGCGGCTCTGTTCAGCTGCATAATCATCTCACCAACAGGACTGAAACTCCGGCAAGGAAAACATTCACACTCTGGCCCTTCCTTTAAACCTCTGCTTTTGTACACTGGGATTGTGTCATGTATTAAATCAAAAACCCGATCTGGCTTTATGCATGTGGAAGGGCACTTCAGAGTATGTGGAGGTTTTTTGCTGGATAGAGATATGGGTTACCAGGTTTCTAGTACTTAGAGTATGGTTGTGTCTCCTCAAAAGCAGAAATGGAGATTAAGTTTGTCTAATAAAATGCTCACTGTGAATGGTTCCACTGATAAATCCTCTGATTTAAGAGATTGCTTCAAAGTCTTGTCCAAATTATTGGCCACATTTGTAAAATAAATAAATAAATAAATAAATTGTTGCCTGGATGGATTTAAGAGCCTAATTCTAAAAGCATATTTAAAAAAAAACTAAGCCCTTGAGTAAAGTTTTGCTCAAATCTTAATTAAAAAGCACTTATACTAGGCAGCTCACTGTTATCAGTTCCTGACGTGATTGCTTAACCCATGTTTCACAATGTTATTATTCTTTTTATTACTTAACAGTTAAATATGTTAGTTCTAATTTATGCTGTTTTTGCAGAGCAAAGGTTTATAAAGATCACGCACTGCTAAAATTTGTAGGGGAAAACAGAGGCATTGCTATTAGTAATGGTTACATTAATTTATCAGTTACTTTATCGGGCAGCATCATTTAGAAATTGACTGTAGTATCTAACATAATGCTGTCTTAAAGAAATTGCAGCTCCCTGTCTGCTAATCGCATTTTTCTTCCCCTGTTGCTCACTGTCCTTAACTGGGCATACCTATAGCATCTCTTCTTGTACTTAGATTTCAAGCTCTTCACGGTAGAAACTGGTATTTTCATCATCTCTGTAGAGTACAGATTCAGACCCAGTGGTCAATTGGAGGCCTCTAGGGGTATAATAAAGTAGTAATAATGAATTTGAAATTCTTCGCTGTGTTCTAAAGGTACATCTTAAATGTCAACAATTGTAAAATGTGTTACGTATATAAGGCTAGGATAACTGTCAGCAATTTGGGGTGAAAAGATTTTATTATTATTTTAACAATGCGTTAGTGGCAGGAAGGAAACACTTTCTCACCCCTCAGACCAAGATCGTAGCTGTGCAGCAGCCTGCTCTCAGATCTCCTTCTGCTGTAGCACGTATTTAACTTCCAGAGCTCCTTAACGCTGGAGTGGTTTTTTGCTCCTTATTCTTTTAGTCAAGTTGTCATTAACTGTTTTTGAATAGAAACACTAATCATATGATCATCAGCAATAGGTATTTTCTCTTAAAACAGAATTGAAAATGGAATGTACTGCTGATTGTGGCCCTGTTCTCTGAGCACTTACACTGTGGGCAGTCCTAGTGATCTGAGAGAAAACACCATGAGGATAAGGGGTCATGGCAGCCAAGTTTTAAAGGTGTCAAATAATCAGTTTTAGGGCTGAGAGTCTGTAGTTTGTGTGTCTCGTGTAGAGTAAAGGAAATAGAGCATACTTACCGCATCTCCAGTGTTTCTCCATCTCTGTGAAGAGAACCTTCTCCTGGGAGTTAAAACTCTTCTCACCAAAATTGGTGCTTTGTTTTTATGCTGTCAACTGCTGCATCCTGGCTTGAACCTGTTGTCTTTGGTTAGTGCCCAAGCCACCAAGAGCTGATCATGTTTCTGGTCATTATTGACCTAGATTGGAGCTGAACCGGTGACCTACATATGAGAAGTGACATATTTTAGCGGTTCCCTGAGCCAGCACTCTATTCAGCTGAATGCAGAGTAAATTACATGTTTTGGAATATGTTAAATTGATTGTTAGTCATCCTCGCTGTGATCTGTGCCAGGTGAGCCAGGTGATGCATTTATTTTATGTTGAAGGTAACATAACCCTAACCTCAAGAGTCTGCAAAGTAGGCCTGCCTGGGAAAACCTGGGAGCCTTGAGGGTTGTAAAGCGAGATGCTGGTCCCTATTCTACACTCCCTGCCAAAGAATTTTGCTGGTTTTAACCATTGGAAGCAAAGAAATTACAGTCCGTCTGATATATGGGTCGAAATGATTCACAAGTTTGCTGAAGCGCACATGACACAAATCCTGTTTTTGCATTAAAAGAGACTGTCAGGCTTATCGTGGCATTGAAGGTATCTAGCTGGGAAATTGCCCCCTGTGTCCTGGAGTCTCCAGGAAGTCCTGGCCAAACTTGAAATCAATCACTAGCCAATGTGATAAATATTGCTTAAAATAACTCCTTCTCATTTTTCCTCCTCTCACCGTTGCAGCCCTGCATTTAGCTTTCCCCACCCCATTAACCCAGTGACGTACCAGCAGATCTTGAACCAGCAGAGAGGACTGAGCTCAGCCTTTGGACACACTCCCCCTCTGATCCAGCCGTCTCCTACGTTCCCTCCGCGGCAGCACATGGCTGTCATCTCAGTCAACCCACCATCAGCACAGATCAGTAGCAACAGCAACTGCATCTCTGACTCCAGTCAGGTATGGACCGACCGTCGGTTCAAGCTGTGACTGTCGCGTTTGCAATGCCCAGCTCTTCCGTGTGCATGGCCTGGACGGAAATAGAGATTGCTCTCTGGGGAGTGAGGGCTGCCCTTGTTGGTGGCTCAATTTCCCCTGGTTTTACCCATAGTTTAGCTGTCTTTTTATTCATACTTTATGTTGCATTTTCTTCATCCTGACAAAACATTTTTGGACTTGTAAAAGCCAAATATTATGCCCACCTGCCTTCCTTGAACACACACGCATGTACGTACCTGTGCAAGAACCAAAGTCCTTGATCCATCAAAGCACTTAACATGATATGCAGGATCATCTCAGGCAGCAAATCTCCTTGAACACATGTTAAGTAGTATTGAAATCAATGGGATTGAGCACAGGCTGAAGTGTTTTGCTAGATAAGCACCCAAGCACCGTGAATCAAGCTTAGTCAGTTCATTCACCAATCCGTCCTTCCTTTTTTTTGCTGATGTGAATCATATTGGTGGTTTTAAAACACCTTATTCCTTTCCTCATTAACAAATCGTTGTATCCTACCTAGGACCTCTAACCATTTCAGGTACTGTTCCTTATTTTTCAGTGATCATGTCAGATGGCTTTCTCTCTCACATATTCTTGTTGATGATTTTTACTATTAAGTTTTGCAAAACAAGAAGCTGGGTTTTGAAAATTAGAAGTGCTAAATGTGTATGAAACCTCAAATACATCCATGTATATACCTGTGCATTCACACACACACGTGCATGCAAGCACACACTGAGGGCTAGTGAACATGTCTGGCATATTTTTAACCACTGTCCCTCCCATTTTCGTTCCTTGGAAGTTTAAATTGCAGTTGCTTTTCTCTCAAAAGACTTATTTCACCTCATTTCACGTACATTTCAAATTGTTGTTTTAGTTGTATTATACTGAACTTTTCAGACTGGTTTATTGTTTTAGGGTTTCTCATGGCTGCTGTGCTTCAAACTCTGTTTGTTATTGAAGGCTATTTGATTGATTGATTTTGTTTTCTTCTCACAAACTGACTACCAAAATAATGTGGCTGGCAGGAGTTGTGCCTCTGTTTAATAACTTGCATGACCAATCTTGAGCAATTAACAAGAGCAAATTTAAAATGTTAATGTTCCAATTTTATGCACATACAATTGAATGTTTTTTATCCTGAAGTGGTTCTCATTTTTCAAGAGCTTAGCAAAATACGCATACCCTTTCATGCACCCAGCGTGAAGGAGCCCTCACATGTAACCAAAACTCTCCTCTCCCCTGGTGTTTGTTTTCTCAACAAGTCGTTTCAGTGTATTGAGAAATACAGTCGTGGCCTGGGTGAGGCTTACATAACATTGTGATGAATTTGACAGGGACTGGGTAGCTCTGAAACGGAGGAGCAGCTGAGAGGCACACTGCTGAGCATGCCAAAGCTGCTGATGTCCTTTATTCTCCCCTTTCTTTCCCTCTCTCTGCCGCGCACAAATCAAGTTCACATTTGTCTCCCAGGCAAACGCCCAGACATGGGCTAGGTTTCGCCTGAAACCCCAGGCCAGCAGGCCAACGCATCATTGCCCTCGGCCGCTCTGAAGTTCATTCTTGACTGATTTTTTTGTGAACTCCTAATGATGACATTGGCTGCAGTCAATCCCTTGTCCCAAACCCTGATGCCACCCCTCTCCTGGTTTTTCTTTCCTAGAGCAAGCAGAGCAGCGAGTCGGCCGTGAGCAGCACGGTCAATCCAGTAATTAACAAGCGCAGCAAAGTCAAGACTGAAGTTGAGGGCTTGCCACCAGTGTCCCCAACCACACAGGTAACGTTTTTGGTGCAAGTTGTGCTATGGGCTTTGTGAACAATACTCTGCCTGTTTTGCTGCAGTTGGGAGCAAGGCGTCCAAGTCTGCAGGGCAGGCAAGCGTCTCTTGACCTGGGAAGCCCAGCAAGGTACACGACAGAGTTTCAGTGGCTGAGTGAAGCATTCGATGGGTGCTTGGGACTTGTCTTGCTGTTGCTGTTCTTGGAAAGACAGAAAGAAAGAAGGAATATTTCAAATGTGACAACTTTAAAAATGACATCTGAGTTTTCTACACTGCAAAGCAAGCAGTATTGGTGTCTCAGAGCAAACGTAGATTACAAGGGAATCTTGCATGTAGGTAAAAAGCTTGCAAAAAAAAAAAGGACTTCTTGATTCAACAAGGAATTGCTCCTAGCAACATTCTTTACACTGGTGACACCCCATTGACACCAAGAAAGGCCCAAAGGCCTTTGCTTTCTTTCTGGAGCTCTGTGATTGCAAACTGTTTAATGGCTGACAGTATCCATCTGACCGTCCTTTATCACAACTGTAAACTATCAGGAGTGCTCTGGGCACTTCATTTTCATGAAATATTAGGCCGTGTTATTGTCAAGTGAATGGAAGAGTTGATGACAAATTTCTCCTCCTGCCCTGGTTCAGGAGCAGGTCTCAGCATGATGCATGGGGACAGCAACATGTGCAGTCATCAGGGGGCTGGTAAAATTGATGAAGATAGCATATCAGGGAAAGATAAACATGCTGTAGTCAGCACGATTAGGGCAAAGAGGCATCTCTCTGGAGCTTTGAGTTTAGGAGTGCATCTATACAGTGCTGCAAAAGCACATGCCCTGAAAAACCAATCTGGCCGCTACCCAGGCTAGTATCACCACATGTTTATTTCTTGTAGCAAATGAAAAAAAGATCTGAAAGCCGTCACCTGCTTTCTCAAGCATCCATAGCACAGAAGCTGTGGGAAGAACAGCCGCTTGCTCGACGGCAGTTGTCCTCCTTTTCTCTGCACGGATTTGGAGAGGTGTGTGCCCAACAGCAGGGAGTGCTTGTACAGCATCAGCCTGGGTCATCTGCACAGCCCTGCCCCAGTATTTCATCCGCTGTATCTTACGTGAAATAAGTACCAAAAGGAGGGGAATTGCTTAAAGTGGTGCAAGGAGGCTTGATGAGAATAACAAGGTGAAATTAGAAAAGGAAAATGTATGCTGGTTGTCTAATAGTTCCTAATGAGATCCGTGGAGCAATACCCAAAGGGGAATGTAGGCTTCACACCTTGCAGCATTTCTGTATTGACTGGAGATATTGTTGGAAAAAAACTCGTAAGAGACGGTCCATTCCCTGGCAAGAGCACAGGGTAAAAGACTGAATGTAGCAAGTGTCTGCTTTTCATTTCATCTGAGTAATGGCAGCTTGTTGAATTTGGGGATCCCCGTTCTGCCTGAAACTCTGGTGGAAAGTTGATTACTGACTGATATGTTTTTTGCAGATTGAAAAGTTCAGCCATCCCCAAAAAAGCATACATGCGTGTGTTTTGTTTTGGAAATGCTGTATTGGAAACGCCCCACGTGAGCTGTGGTTTGGGTGTCTAAAATCCTTGACCAGACAGTATCTCCCATGATGGCTTGCACTCATAAAAGTAGTAGTCCGGACAAGATTTGCAGGACACAGTGGAGCACCAGGCGTGGGGGACCTGAATTACTGTACTTTTATGATACCACAGCAGCTCCAGTACAGATTCAGATTAACGTTGAACTAACCAGAAATGAAACATTTCAGTTCTGTTCCACAAATAAAATGTTTTCAGTTCATTTTTTTTAGCAGAAAGTAGAAAAATGTTGGCAAAATAAGATTTTTAGTAGAAAACTTGTTTTCCAGAGACCAGACTTTGTGTGGAGAGAAACATTTCATCAAAAATAATGTTCACAGCTCCACCATATAGGAACTTCAGGAAAAAACCTGCTCTTTGAACTTCCTCAGACTCTGATACACTTTGAATCTCCAGAAATCCTTCTGTAAATTACTACAGTTTCTTGTCCCAGGAGCCACCTTACAATTTTTTTTTTAATTAAGAGCTAATTAAAACAAGTCTCTTTCTCTCCATATCTAAACTATTGAATTGAAAAGTCATAGCTGGCATGTATATCATGAGCTGGTTAATGAAAATTGTTGAACTTTCATACAGCACATCTTACTTTCCAAGGCACATAATGCCATTAAGTCATTAATCATTGCTGCCCCTCAGTAGGTGTTGGGAAGATGCTGGAGGTGAAGGAGATGGCAGCCAGACAGGTTGATCTGGGCAGGTCAGAGACAGTGTGAGCCAAGTCTGGCTGTGACTAAATACTCATGGGGCCACCTGGGGCATCAGATCAAGAGAAAAGCATCTGATGTGGTCAGTCACCCCAGAGGCTCCTGTCTAAAGCTGCCTCTGAGGCAGGATGCTCTGTGCTCGGCAGTGATAGCAATTGGGAGGAAAGGGAATGTAGAGGGTCAAAGCCTGCAGGTTTTTGTCTTGCTAAATTCCCAGGCCAGTCCTTGCTGCTGATTGCCTTGTGCACTGCCATCCTGTCTGTACAGTAAGCAGCTGTGACCCACGCCAGGCTGACAATTGTCCTTTCTTCTGAATTGTTCTCGTTTGCATCTCTGTTGCATGTTACAATACTGTACAGGTGTCAGTGCTTTAATCCTCATAGCTGCCAAGCAGTGTAAAAAATCTTCTGTGCGTCATTTAGCACTGACACGCTCTGGGCACAGAGAAGTTAAGGAGCGAGATAACAGGATACCAGCATTAAGCTCATTTATGAAAATCCCAACAGGCCCCAGGCTGGAGCCAGAGCCTCTGCAGCTCTGCTCTGAAGCCCACTCATCACGGGGTTTTCCTCAGGTTTCCCAAATTCGCCAGTCTCAGAGGAGTGCTTTGAGGGCTCATTAGTTTGTCCCTGTGGAACACTCTGCACTTGCAAACTGCTGGGTAAGGATTAGGCATGTTTTCTTGCCTATTGAAAGATGCAAAAAGTAGCCCCCTCCTGCCCGTGTCAGGTAAATTTAACCACTAAACTCTGGCTACTCTGGGGTTTCTTCATGCTTGTGCTTCCCCACTCCCCCCAGCTCAGAAATTTTGCTCCAGCAAAGGACAAAATCGAACTTCAAAAGGCAGCCTTTTCCTGTTCTCCAGCCAGCATCACCCGGAGTCTTTCCTGAGGCTGCCCGTGACCTGGCTGGAGCCAGGCACCACTGCCACTGCGGCTTGGGGCTGTTTCATGTCTTTTCATTAGCTCTGATGCATCTCTACCAAAACCCCATAACTCATTAGTTCACTGTAATCAGCCATGTTATATTGCCACAATGAGTGCACTTTTGTGATCAGTTGATACCTGCCCTGTAATCTATGAGTGACAGAGGAATTCAGATGAAACAAACTCACCTTATACAATGTACTGTTGTGTGTTGCAGGAGCATCTGACAGACCTGAAAGAAGATCTAGATAAGGATGAATGTAAACAGGAGCCTGAGGTTATTTATGAGACGAACTGTCACTGGGAAGGGTGCACAAAGGAATATGACACTCAAGAGCAGCTCGTCCATGTGAGTAATGGTTGGGAGGAAACCCCAGCGATAAATTTGGGTTTCTGTGCACTTGTCCTCATTTTTTATCACTAGCTGCTGTACAGTCAGAGCTCACTCTGGGAGCCACTAAAGGTGCAAATCAGAGATATGGTGTGTAAACACTGCCAAAGCAGGTCGCTGTTCCCTGAGGAGTTTAGGCACAGGAAGCCTCTCATAGATTATTTGATGTTGTTCTCATCTCAACTGCTGAGGCTGCAGTTTTGGTCTCCCTTGTGCATAACCCAATAAAAAAAGACTCCATGCAGGGGACCTAATCAGAAAATGGGGAGGGGAGCTGAGCCCTTCCCTCTTCTTTGACCATATTTACTGAGCTGCCCCACATACCCACACAAGCTGTGGGCCAGGGCCTGAGCAGACGGTCCTCAGTCCCTGGCCAGGCCACAAAAGCCTTTTATGCTGCTGTGGCACAAGCTGTGGGGCCACATCGCCTAGGGGCTGTCAACCTGCCCAGCTCATCCCTCCTGCCCCACTGCCCCCAGAGTCAGAAATAGGGCACTTCCAGAGGTTGGAGACATGTTCCTGTGGCTCCATCAGGGCAGGAAATAGAGAAAATGGGTTGATTTTTAAAAACTAGAAATAATCTTTCTATAATCATAGTGATATCCCTGAACCAGCATCAAAACTGCTATTTACAGTTCTGATTATTTCCAAGAACCTTCTGTGTGTTTTGTTTCACCTGGGAATTTGTCGTTCGGTTTTCCTTTGTCTTCTGGGGTTGACGGACCCCGCAAACATGGAGCGAGTGTCTGCGAGATCAGACATGATCAGTGCCTGAGCCCACTTCCTCCCCCAGCATGGCTCCTTCCAAGACCTTGGTTTGGGTCTGTAACACCTTGTCCAAAGCCAGCCCAGAGTTGCTGGGAAGTCACCAACCTCAGCAATCCTCCCTGAGGATCGAGGATGTAGCAAAACGCCGGGCTGAGCCAGTTTTGTGACAGGAGCCGCTATCTTCTGCTTTCCCTTTGGCTTTTTGCTGCCCTGCTGTAGCTTGGCTCGATCCTCCCTGGGGCCCTCTCCATGCAGTTCACTGATACAGTGGCCCAGGGTGAAGGACACACACACACACACACAAAGCAATGAGGAGGAGGAGGAGTCTGAAATAAGAAAGACCCTCTTTCTGAAGTACTACAAAGCTCACGTCTGCTCTCACCCTTTATATATATCTTCATTTTACTGTAGTCATGTTTAGAGGCCACCAAGCAGGCATCCATCTCTGTTCCTCCAAGCTCTTCACCAAACGTCTTAGCCCAAAGAGACTGTGCTCTAAATGATCATTTTTGGCATTTGCTCTTAAATCTAAGGCTAGCACCTGCCAGCCTCTGCCAGAAGTTACTGGTTCACTGTAACAAGTCCTGAGTGTAGACAGACTTGGAAATCATTTTGAGGGCCAAATGCGTGAGAGGGATTTAAAAAGCAAAGACTGCGTGAGGGTATTCTGTTTAATGGGTCGCACATCGCCTACCACAGGACGTTGCCTCGCTGGAGTTAAGCCACAGCAGCCCTGTTGGATGGGCTGGTTTCACATTTGTCCAGCCGTATTTGTGTGTTTCCCTCTCAGATGTAAGAAAAGCCCTTTAACTCAACCCAGAGCAAAGTGCAGGGCAAATCCAGGCAGCTCAGTACAATTTATTTCCAGAGAAAACTCGAAGAAAAGTATTTGACAAAATGTCCAAGATCTTCCTAAATTTGGAAGGTTATAAAAACGAAGGCTTCTGTACTACGATTACTAGCAACATGAGTTTGCGGATTCGGGATGCCCAAAATACACATTTAAATGAAATACAGATGTCATGGGCCAACTGCTGAAAAGGTGACATCCTACCATGTATAGAAAACCTCTTGTTTGCATGGACAGAGAAGTACCTGGGCATGCAGGTTCTGTTCTGCGTACATAGTGGGCATCGTGCTTGTGGGAGGAGTGCATGTCTAAGGGGAGCAGCAGGAATGAAGATGTATTTTTGCAAGCACCACCGCTGCTCCCAGCCTCGAAGGTTTCACTCACAATTTAAGAGAAGCCCAAGCAAAACCTCAGGCCAGGTGGGAGCATGACAGGGACTGTGGAGCAACGTGTTTGGAGCGTGTTGAGTTGTGTGAATGTTCCTCCAGCGTGTGGTGAGAACCAGACGTTGCCCAGACAGTGAGCTAATAAGCTTGAAGGGGGACTGCAGTCCCCCTCCGATAAGTGTGTCTTCCTCTGGCCCAATCTGGACTGGAAGTGCAAAGCCGTGAAATTCCCCACTGCTAGCACTGCTGTGCATAGTCTTGGTTGCAAGTCAGATTCCCACGCAAACAGAGCCAGCAGATTTATCTTTCCAGTCCGGTCTGGATGTGGTATAACATGTCTGTAGGTCTCACGAGGGGTTCACCAGATTTCTGACATCTGAGGCTGAAATCTCTCATCAGTGCAACATCATAAAACCACAGTTGTTGGCAGCTGAGCTCCAAACGCACCTGAAACCTAACCCCATTCTGAGTGCTGCAGCCTCCTGCGCTCCTTCAGGCACGCAGCCTTGGCTCTTGGCGCTCACCCATGGTGTCCTAGGGACTGGTCGAGCTCCTAGCATCTCTCCTTGCCCCTTGGCCCACGAGGGAACCTGCAGCCCAGGGACTCCCCACGTAGTCCTGGGGAGACGGCGTGGCCCCAAGTCCCCTGCTCTGCTCGTCCAGCGGTTGTCAGCTAAGCCCTGGGAGGGATGGCCAGGTTGTGCGTTCCCTTGCATGCAAGCAAAATCCCAGGCTGGAGGCGAGTGAGACCGCAAAGGCCAGTTACTTTGTTTTAACGAGTTTGTGTGTCCTCATGCTGCGCCGCCACCCTGACAAAGTCTCAGTCTCAGGCCGCAACATGTGTGCCTGGCCTTGACCGGGGGGCGGGGGGAGGGAGACGGGGGCTGGAAAAAAATCTCAGTGCAAAAACAAAACCCAAAGCCAAAGTGGTTTATTTTAGGATTTCCTGTCGGTGAATGTCTGCTGAAAACCCAGGAGCGAGGACAGGCATTATTTTTGGCAGCAGGACCCCATTCAGAGCGGGACAAGGCCACAGTGGGAGCAGCGCTGCCGATGGGCTGCTCTCGGGCTCTGTTTATTTTCGTCAGCGTTTCATCTTCGCTGGGCTGGTAAAGAGTCCCTTGTCTTCCTCGCGGGGAGGATGAAGGCGCCGTTCTGGTGCTGACTTTTCAACACCCAAGCGAAGGATTTTATGGGCCCGAGTAATTAGCCGTAATTGAGGCCGCCGAGTTTTCCTGAGCGCATACTTCGCAGATGTTGTCATTTCCTGCCAGCCGCTCCGCGTTGGACAGCAGGTGGATGTTGCAGAGCCGGCATAGCGCTGGCTCGCAGTCAGGCTTTTTTCTGTCTTTCCCCCGTCCTTCAGCAGCGCTCTAAGAAAGGGTCCCAGCTGCGCAAGCGAGATGTGGGGGAGTTCGACAGAGGCAACAGTGACTCTGTTGACGATGCTGGTGTAATGTCAGTCACGAGTCCTCCTCCCTTCCTCCACCAGCAGTCACCTCGGGCACCCCTGGGAGACACCGAGGGGCTCTTCTCCTTTGCTACCACAGGGTCTGCGTCGTTTTTGCAGCATTTAGGGCAAACCTCCACTTTCTGGCTACTTTAGCCCCAGAGCCCGGTGTGCTAGGTGCTGCACGCTCCCTCCTGCAGGACATGCCAGAGGCACAGCACTGGCCTGCGCGTCCCTGTGGACGAGGGGTTATTTGTGTTATTTGTGCACCTGTGACACAGGTGCGAGGTCTGACCACAAGCGTTGGGGAGGGAACGGCTGGCTTTTCACAGCGCCGGATGTGCTTTGCTGGCATCAGCTCTTCCAGGAGTGACCTGTTTCTCCCGTCTCTCCTCCCAGCACATCAACAATGACCACATCCACGGGGAGAAGAAGGAGTTCGTCTGCCGCTGGCAGGACTGCACGCGGGAGCAGAAGCCATTCAAGGCTCAGTACATGCTGGTGGTGCACATGCGAAGACACACCGGGGAGAAGCCGCACAAGTGCACGGTGAGCTGGGAGGGGCGTGCAGGACATCTCGGCTTGGTGAGAGGGACTCTGGGCTTCGGTGGTCGCACTCGTGGGTGTCGAGACACAGGCGCGGCTTCAGGCAGGGCGCTCTCAGGGTACCTGCCCCACCTCAGGGCTAACCCAGCTCTCCATTGTTAAAGGTTTCTAGCTGCTTGCAGGTTATGCCCTGGTGAGACTGGAAGTGATCAAAGAGGAGGGTGGTTAAGGGGTTAGTGGGTAAAACTTGGACTTTCTTGGGGGAACTGGGCTCTGCTCTGCCACAGAGATCTAGAGTGACTCAGGACAAGTCACTTAAGGTGGCAAAGAGAAACGTACAAACCATTTAGTTGCCTAAATCCAAGTAAGAAATCCAGAAAACCCACCTGTGGGGACCACCCAACCTTGGTGGTAACCCTGATTCAGCATCACGCAGTACTCCTGTGTGGGGCTCCCTCTGCCACATACCTGAGTGTCTGCACAAGCCTCCTTCCAGGCTGGGGAGCTAGGCCAACACCTCCTGCCTTCCCTCTTATAATCCAGAGGTGAGGTGAACAGATGCTTAAACCCCTGGGGGAGCTCAGTCCCCATGCTTTTCATGCAGGCAGTACTGAGCCTAGTATTAAAAACTACTAGAGGAAGAGCATAGGATGCCATTTTATCTGTCAGCCTTGTGGGTTGAGTGCTCACCTGGCACACGGGAGAGCTCTTTAGCCTCCAAGGGCACAACCCCACATCTCCCCGTTGCACGCAACGCCTCCCACCGCACCGCTGTCTGACGCAGGGCTCCTGGGTACCCAAGGATGCCTGGCGGGCTGCGGGAGAGAACCAAGCTGTCGAGTTTAGTGGTTGTGGCCTCTCCTGTGTCTCCTGGTGGGAGAGGAGAAATGCTCACCATCTCTTCCCACTTACACTTCAGCCGTTTTTCCTCCCCAGGGTCCACCCCTGTCTTTTGATATCCTCTGCCCCCACCCTTCTCCTCCTGCCAGTTCTTTATACCTCCTTCACTGTGAACATTACGCTGTTCCTCTCCCCAGAGTCTTGGGAATGAGTCTTTCTTTCTGCTTGGCAGATGTCTGAGCCCTCCTCCAGTATCTTCCTCCTCTTCTGCTCCATTAGTCACTTCCAGCCCTGCTCCCTCCCCGGCTCTGCCCCAGCTCCTGCTTACAAATATTATGATAAGTATGATTTGCTTGCTGCATGACTCCTTTATCAATCTTCCAGCCCTGTGTTCATTTAATTTAGAGTGTAAGCTCCCTGGGGCACAGGGCCGTATCCTTTGTTTTAATCTTCTAAAGCGCCCTGCCCCGTGTTAGCATGTTACCAATCTTCCGTAGGAGTCTGAAGGAATATTGATTGTTGGTGTGCCACAAAGTGAGCAGCAAGGGGAAGACTGGCCCTGCCCTGGCAGCACTGCAGGTACAGGCAGCAGGAGTCAGAAGGCAACACAAGCCCCCTGCTTGAGTGAAAAGCAGCAGGGAATGCGTCCTTTTCAATATTGGAGCAGGAAAAAGTGCTGCTGCTCAATCCTGCCTCTCTCAAGTACTCTCTGTTGTGTTGGGCTGGAGCAATGACAAGGCTACGCGAGTTTGCAGTCGCAAGTCGTCCTCTGCCTGCTAGAGAACTGCAGTCACTCTGTGTGCGGTATGTTGCAGCAACTCTGCCCAAACTGAATATACCCCACGTCTCTGATTGCCTGGGATACATTGCAGCAGTGCAGATGGTACCCTGCTTTGGCAGAGCATTCCTGGTTCAAGTCTGCCAGTGATTTTTCCAAGTGCCATTTGTTTCAGACAAGAAGTGTGCGGTGTACATAAAGCTACAGATGAGCCCAGTTGCAGCCTGGGATCCGGTCAAGGATTGTTTCGACAGATGACAGCCAGAACTCCCACTGGCATAATCAAATCCACGCATAACACTGAGAACAACCGCTTTGAACATGCACAGGCTGCTCTGCTGAGAAGCCCTTATTTAAAAATGGGGCCTCAGTACTTTTGCTCTTAATAACTGCATTTTTGTGTCAGTATCCAGCACAACCAGAATGGATAAATGAGTTGCCTCGTGCTGAGTTCTGTTTGTTTTCCAGCAAATGGAATGATGTATTTTAGTAACCATAAGCAACTCAAGTTATAAAAGACTGTGTGCACAGGCCAAGAGAAGAAGAGAATATATTGTGCTACCTCAAAGTTGCAGCATGCTTTATGGGCCAAATGTGCTAATGAAAGTTGGTTGGGGAAGAGGAACTGAATTCATTGTGCCCTGATGTACCTATAGAAGGAATAAGCTGTTGAAGAACGTTCCGACTGTCCTTGAAGAGATCTGGGTGTCTCAAGAGGGCAGGGCAAGTTTACCTGATGTCCACCATCCCCATGCCAGACTTTAAAGAGAACACTGGGCAACACTACTCCTGCAACACAGCAAAACTGTGTGGGTTATGCGATGAACCTGTGCTCGGGTCCCCAGATGGTGAGGAATGTGCAAGAACCTACTTAGAAGAGCCTTGTCTGCAGATGCTGGCCTGTGGCATTTAAACTGCTGTGCACATTAAAGTCAATAGGCTCACCCTTCCTCTGGTTAGGCAGCAGAGCCATATAGTGAAGGCTCCAGTGTTGCCTTTTGCAGAAGTGGAAGGTATGGTGGCCATATTTCAGTTTTGGCCATTTGGCCATTATTTCGGCTTAAGTCCAAGTGTCGCTCTTTCTGGTCCTTCAGACCACTGCTTTCAGCAGGGCTGATAGGCAAAGGGGGTCCAATAACAACCCCTTCCCAAAAAGTGCATTCACTCCTGGCTTTAATACAAGAGGAATGGTTCATTGGCTACGTTTGCCTTGCTCCTTGCCAGTGCGCAGTTAGAGCAGGCTACTTCCTATGCATGTGGAGAAAAGGACGCAGATACAGCCTCTATCACATCCAGCCACCTCTGGCCAAAACGGCCAGACCCCACTGACATGCATGGCCACTCAGCTGCCCACGATGAAGTCTGATGCTGATCCGTGGCATGACCTGCCCTATTGTGACACCAGTTTTTTCCCTGGCCGAGATGGAAGCACAGCAATGTGAAGTCCTGCCACAGTTGGACTGAACTTGCAGATATATTTAAGTGATCCGACTGAAATACAAGACCTTGCAGCTTGCATATGTTACAACAGGAGTGACTGCTTGTTGAACTGTAAGGTGAACAGTGAGTGCAGCATTAAGCCAGAATTTGAAAAGAAGCCTTGCTTTATGCTTTCATTTTTTAAAACTTCTTTCTATGTTTGTAAGTTCCCACTTACTTAGTCAAAGAGCATTTAAGGCAGTCTCCTTGGTCTGAGTGACTGGTGAAATCCTTCCGTGCTACAGACAGGGCAGGTGCAGAGAGAAACCTCCAACCTAGCCAGAAGCTGAGGGTGGTAGGACTTACATCACCCTAAGTCTGGCCATGTCTCCCGAGCTGCTCCTTCTCGTTGTGTGGGCAGCTGGTTTCCTTCCAGGAGGAAGGCTGCTGGCCTGTTGTGTCATCCAAAAATCCATCTGTCTTCAAGACTGAGAGTCTTGTTTTTTAAACTGGTAATGTCAGGCAGCCTGACCACAGCATCCTCTCAGAGTAGACCCAAGTTGTAATTTGGGAAACTTCAAAGCTTGCTAGATTTCTGCTTGTGTTTTAGAAAATGGTCTGGTCTTTCCAGCTCTGGAGCTGGTGAAGTTGCACGGCTGGTCAAACTGTCTAGAAGCAATCCGTTCTCTGGGAAAGAAAGGAGGAAGGAGAGGGCCTCCACCTCTGAGTGTCTTAGCTAGAGATGCTGCAGATGGATGGTAGGAGGGGCAAGAAGAGTCCTGGGAGAAGGGAAGGGGTGTTCTTTCAGCCGTGCTTGAAAAACCACTCTCTTGGTGAAACGTCAGGCTCCGTACCCAACAGGAGCTCCACCTTAAATATGAGTCACTTCAAAGAATCTCAGCCTGCCTGAGGAAGGGAAGTTCTCTCAACAAAGTGGATGTTGTTCCCTAAAACACAAGCCCTTTAAAGGGAAGGAAAAAAAAAGAATGAGAAACAGATGAGAATGGTTTAGGCAGGGGGGAAATCAAATTTTTCTGGTTAATTAATCACTCCTCTTGTGTTTTTTTATTTTAGTTTGAGGGTTGCTCCAAAGCTTATTCCCGACTGGAGAACTTAAAGACACACCTGAGGTCCCACACTGGAGAAAAACCCTACGTCTGTGAACATGAAGGCTGCAATAAAGCCTTTTCCAATGCCTCGGACAGAGCCAAGCACCAGAACAGGACACATTCCAATGAGGTAAGCCTAGACTCACCACAGCTCAATGGAGGGCTTTTTTTTTTTTAATTTTGCTGACAATAAACATACACTTTACACACTGGACTCATGTAAAAAGAAACCTACTGTAATGAGAGGGTTTTCTTATTTTTTAATGGGATTTATTTTGCTGGAGAGCCAGACCACATTAGCTTTATATTTATGAAAGCCATGTTTGAAATCATAAACAGATGTTAAAGTATGCAAACTTTCTAATCAGCTTTGGAAATTGAAGTGAGCACTTTCCAAATTTATAATTTTTAATAGTGCGAATAGGATCATACATTTGTGCATGTGGCATTTAGTATTAGTGTGGCACAGAGTTGCAGTAGTATAACAGCTACCCTGGATCCTAACACTCTGGAAATAGTACTCTCTCCATCGTTTGATGTACAATGATAGAGCACAATGCAATGCTTTGTTAACCTTGGCTAATTAAGACCCACTATTAGTAGTCGGGGAGCAGAGGAAATTGCCTTTATGGTAACGCATGTGATGGTCTGTTGCAATCAACCACGGCCGACGATTGAAATTTATTACCACTAATTAGCTGACAGGGGAAGAAAAAACAACACTCCGAAGTTCTAATAATGTTTGCAGCCATGAAGAATTCAGTCTGCAGCCTTATTTGCAACAGTTAAATATAGACTAGTGGAGAATGGAACGCAATTGCCACGGATGACAGCTTTTTAAAGAGATGATGTGTCTACAAAGAGCTTGTTGGACGTATTTCTATCTCTAGCATAATATCAGTCCGTGATAATCAGAACTCAGAAGGCTTCATAGATTTCATTTGAGTTAGAATAAGGACTCAAAGCCTAGGATGCCCTTGTATGCTGTGTGACCTAAAGAAGGACCCAATGACCTTGATCCCAATATCATTTGAATTTGTTTGGGTATGAACCCAAATACTGGGGTTATCCTTTGCCACTGGGCCACTCCCAAGCCAGAATATGGATTAAAACTAACCTAGATCTGCACGGGGACTGGGTAATTTGGGGTTTGGGGCTATACAGGCCTGGAGTCCAGAAAGCACCAACATAACATGCTGCCTGATTTCTCATCCAGTGGGCAACCTACGATCCGAATAACCAGTGTTTGACTAAAACATAATTTGCTCTTTGTTAAAGTTTCTTCTCCAGAAAGGTAGGTAGTCTTAGTTGACCCTCACTGAAAAAGTTTATAGTATTAGAAATTGCTTGTTTTCCAGCCCTGGATGCCTCCTCTGCCTTCCTTCAGAGTTGCATCCAGTGTCTCTTTAACTATTGCTATTTCCCCTCCCTGACAGTACAGTGTTAAGTTGCTCTCCATCTTCTTTCTCATGAGAGGAATCAACCAAGCCACTGAAGTATCCCACTGCTGCAGCACTTTTTCCCTGTCCTTGAATCAATTTTGTGTCTCTCTTCCACCCCTAAGGATCCTGATGCAGATGGATCAAGACTTCTGGTGCAATTTTCAGTGCAGGATGCTGTACTAAAATTATCATCAAATCCAATTCTCATCCTGAAGCTTACTCTGCCCAGTTCGAACGTGCTGAAGCAGTGTGCTCGCTATTTTTTCATCACAGATCACTTGAGCTCTGGTCTCTAGAGCTATTCCAGGATCCCTCCTGGGGTGGACACAGTCTCCCCTTCTGTTGGCCTGGCCTGTGTCCCATGTTCCTAGATGTGAAGTATTTTATTTGGCTGTATTATGAAATGCCATTTCTTTGAATGAGTTGAGTTTACCAAGTGATCCAGATCAGGAGCTGCACCGAGTTGATGATGGCTCCTCCCTTTGCCTGAGCAGAGCTTGGATACACTTGAAAGTCTGCTCCTTGTGCAAGAAGGTGAGGCTATGGGGCAGAAGCGTCGGACTCCTCATCTGTGGTGGGCTATGGTAATCTGATATCCTGGCACTTGGCACAGGCTGCATCCAATGAAATAGAGACTCAGATAACAGATATGGATTTATCCTCTGCTCTTGCTTCCCTCAGAGAATGCCAAAACCTTCTCAGGTGCAGAAACAGCATAGCCACTAGTGGAGGCTTTGTACCAGACCAGCTGAGCCTTACCAAGGGAAATACATGGCGCTGTGTGATCTTACATTTTGAGGTCTGTACTCCTGAACCTCTGCTCAGCAGTCTGTCATGCAGCACAGACATGTCCAGAGACTTGCGGGAAGTCTGTGGGCTGGATGTAACGGCTCTGTGGGCCATATATTTGACACTCTCTTGATTAGGAACCTATAGCATGATCCTCAGCAGCAGATGACATCCCTCAGGGCAAAGCAGATTGCACTGGGCAGCAGGCCCAGGTGTGAGGGTCTTGCAGCCAGCTGTGGCCATGACCAGTGGGTTAACAAACTGCACTGAGACTTTGGCCCACAAAACCACACAAATGCAAAGCAGGAGTTTGTGGCTGTGAATATTTCCTATTACCCTTTGGTAACTCTGTTGTGGCCCCTAGCTCCCTACTAAATATTTCCCTCTGCATGCTGTGTTTACCTGGGATACACCACAGTTTCAGAGTTAGTCATCCATGTCTAAGTCACCCTCTAAGGAGGGTGTCCCAGGTTCCCCACATATGTTTCTATCGTTGTATGACAAGACATAGGTATTTGATCAAGACATGCTGAAGTTTGAGTGGCAGTGGCTTTCATCTGATTGTTGAAATGTCACATGCACTATTTCCTTTTAAACTTCCAGTGAGTATTCAGATCCTTTCAGGGAATATCCTCAATGGTGCTCCTGGAAAAGGGGCTTTCATTCCCTTACTGCTCTCCAATGCAAACTCCCAAAAGAGTGGCACAAGTCCATGGTCAGCCAAAGGGTTGGAGTGACACTTTCTCTGAGTCAAGCTAAACAAGGGTGAAATGTAGAAATTGAGTGCTGCCACATTCCTGGAGAAGTCTGAGGTTCTCCCACCCTACAGAGTATCATCACTGTATGTGTATGGGAGGAGGAGGGAGGCATCTGAGATATCTGTGTTGTTGACTTCACTAGAACATCCACTGCGTCAGACATCAGTATTTGAATAACCCAGGGGCCATTTGAAGGCATGCCAATGAAACAACAGTTGTACGCAGTTCAGCTGCAGAAGGTATGGCCTGATGAAGCAGATGGTCCTCTAACTTGCACCCTGTTAAGAGGAGTGTCTTCTGTCCAAGCAGCACTGGTCATGTTTCCTTAATTGCTGATGTCTAATAATCAGATACAGACCGAACAGATTAGACCAAAAGAATCTTTTTAAATAGTCATTGAGGTGTTTGATGTAGATTTCTTCAGTGTTTGTGGAGGGGTTTCTGTTCTTTAGAATAGGCTTTAATTGCAGCAATAATATTTCTATAATGCCCCGTCCAGAGAGTTGCATGAGATTTATAAACAAACTATTTTATTTTTTGTGCTTTAGTTTACCCAGCTTTAAAATATGTTAAATATTTACCTCAGTGGGGTGTTATGAGGATTCAGTTTGTTCAAGTGATGTGCCAAGATCAGCCAGGAAACATGCTTTTGGATAAAGAACAGACTTTCAGTCTGTTTCAGTGTTTTTTATGTGATGATGCTGGCTTTCTGCAAAGAATATATGCTCCTTTGTATTTTTTCACTCAAGCTTCTGGATGAAGTTAGAAAACAGATAAAAAATGAATAGAAATTGTCATTTGGGTTAGCCTTCAAACAATGTCTATCTGGGGTTTTTTTGTGGATCTATTCCAGTACGTTGGCAGAAAAATACTTAGAGTGTCTGTGAGGCTGAAAGCAGAACTTGTGATGAATTCAGAGCTTCCAATGCAGCAGCACCAGCTTAAACAACTGTGGTGCTAATGCACTTTGGAATTGGAAACTTGATAAAAAAAAATAAGTTAAAAGAAGAAATATATCTGTTTGCTGACTTCTGTTTTCAGCAGCATGGCTTCAGCCCTGTTTTCCTGTGGCAATCAATGATTCATGAATTCGGGACTAGAGTCCTATCATCTGAAAAAAACACTGCATGCCTGTGGTTTGTTTTGCACAATAACAGATTTCAAGGTGACAGGTGCTGGAGTTGTATGATAGATTGGGTAGGGTGAATCCAGCCTGGCTTGGTTTCTCTGGATTTCCATTGACCAGAAGGCCTCAGATATTTTCTCTGTGTAGACCCCACCTTAGCAGAGAGAATGTGTTGTGGCCAGTCCCCTGCATCACCTCCCTTCCACCCGTAATCAGGAAACATTCCTGTGGCCACCAGAGCAAATACTTACATGGAAGAGTAATATTAGGAAAATATTTTATGAATTCTTAGCTGTCTTTTAATTCAGCAACTGAAAACAAGGAGTTTAGCCAGCATCAAATGACTGGCCAGATCTGTGTGGATTAGCAGCAGACCATATATCACATCTTAGAGATCTCGGTCTTACAAAACTTCGTGGAACAGATGCTCCACATTTTCCTGCTGCCAGCAGCCATGATCATTGTATTCTCTTGGCCCATAAAATGTACCTGGAAAATTTGGACTTGTTCTAAAATTAACGCAGGATTTGCTTGTATTGACAGAAACCCTACGTATGTAAAATCCCTGGCTGCACGAAGAGGTACACAGATCCTAGTTCCCTCAGGAAACACGTCAAGACCGTACACGGGCCTGATGCCCACGTCACGAAGAAGCAACGCAATGACATCCACCCAAGGCCACCTCCGCTCAAGGAAAACGGGGACAATGAGGCAAGCGCCAAGCAGAGCAACAAGGTTTCAGAGGAGAGCCCTGAAGCCAACAGCACCACAAGGAGCATGGAGGATTGCCTGCAAGTCAAAAACATAAAGACGGAGAATTCTGTGGTAAGAGCAGTTGCGCTTAGCAGAAGTGATACAGCCCCCAGTTTCTCTGACACAATGTGGGCATGAAGCATTTCCATGCTATTTTCCTCTCTGTGCAGTTGCCCTTCACCTGCTGACACCCTAGAGTTCAAGCCCAAAGCTGAGGATGCAGGTCAGGGCAGAGTCCAGTATATTTTGCACCTTTCTACCCAGCATCACAAATCCCCACTCTCACAGTCATGAGGGTTACGTGATGCTCAGCGTCAAGCTTGGCCTCCCTGTGCTGTGTGTTACGAGTAAAATATGACAGTATCACGGTGTTGTGGTCAAATAAGCCTTGCCTTTCATGCCAATTTCAATTGAACAGTAGCCATAGGGCACAGACTGATGAACGCATCTTGAAGGAGAAATCCTGGCGTAAGGCGTCCCTTTTCTTTTCCTCCTTCCTGCCCCGCTGGCCCAGCTATGTTGTGGGCTGTCCGATGAACCTGATGGGAGTAAAAGTAGCTGTTTTATTTCTGTTGGGCATTTTGAAGCAAGTTCAGTTCCTCAGGCCTGTCCGCTATACATGAGGTCACTGCACGACTCCTAGCCACCAGAAAAAATTGTACTGGGATGAGAGGGGGTAAATGAAGCCAGGAATGACCATAGAAGCTAGAAAAGATATTCTTCCTTCTGTGGTCCACAGAATATGGGCCCGTGGTCAACCATGATCACATTTTTACATCCCCACAAGTTGCTGCTTGCTCAGGCAGAGAGTGTTGTTCCTGGCCGTTACCGTGGCTTCATGGTGGGCAGTAACGTGGTCAACTGTGCTAATGGGGTGTGTACAGGTGATGGGCCCAGACTCACTCAAGCCTACTCCACCCCATCCAGTGAGCCCGCTTGTTCCTTGGCACTCCGCAGCTGGTGGAGGAGATCAGGCATTGCGACACATGGGAGCACTTTTGTGTTTCAATATTTCTTTTCACCTTCATATCCGGTTATGGCCTCCTACCCCAACTTGGAGTAGGGCAGCATATGGGCTGTGTATGGTAGAAATGACCTGCACCTGTGAACGAGTGTACGTACAGTCCCCAGACTTCTCACTGGAGCTTAAGGCACTTTGAGCCCCTAAGTACGTATTTTCTTGATTTGAATCCAGGCTAAAATATTGTTATTCCTACCAAATAACATGTCTTGGAGCTGAAAAGATTTTCTAGAAAAGGCTGAGGGATGTGTTGTTGGACAAATTAGTAATGATTGATGTGTTCTGCTTAGGAAGGAACTGAGTATTTTCACATCCAAAGTGATTCTAATCAACTAAAGAAACAGTTTTACCTTAATTAGGCTCTGCATTGGGTTGAAAAAACTGAGAGTGAAAACAATTAGATAGAATGACCTCTCTCCAATATTCTTCCCCCAGTTTTTTTTTTTCCATGAAAACGTAGACACACTCAATACTCCCTACCCCATTTCTCCCGAAGGCTTGGGCTTGTTTTCCCAGTGCTCTGCGCTCCCAGGGTTACACCCATGCTGTCTTACTGGTGACAGGGCCTGTGGGTCGGATGTTCTTCTCCACTGTTCCTGTCCAACGCCGTTTACTTCATGTGTGTACATACAACAGGGGTGGCATCTGACTCACCAGCCACTTCCAACTTTTATTTCCTAGTTAAGCTTAGGGTGACAGGATGAGTGAGATGTTCCATTAACTTTCATCATCCCGAAGCCCGTTGTTTTAGCCCAGCTTTGAGTCTATTCCCAAACCCTCAGAGACCCGTAGAAAGTTTCTTCGGGGGGTTTCCATCTGGGCCCACAAAGAGGGATGGCAAGGAAGACTGGGGTATGGAAGGAGGAAATGCTGGCAATTTGTGCTCGTGTGTGCACTCCCCTCTTCCTTCTTTTACTAACATGATCCCTTCTGTTAATGTTGTCTTTGTTCTAACAACCTGTTCTTTATTCCCACTTACCTTTCCTTACTCTACCTTCCTAAGGACAGTCGGTACTAAGGTGAGCAAAGAAATCCTTTGTATTAAAATTCCTGTATAAGAGCACAATCTCCCCCAGACCTCCTGTCTCCAGCTAACCATGGTGGCATGGGGTGGAAATGTACAGAGCGACAGGGAGGGACCGGGGATCTTTGCTAGTGCACAGAAAGGAGGAGGGCGCAGTGCCCGAGGATTCCCGTTATTGCATCGCTCCCGGTATTACGACTTGCCATTAAATCCTGGGATTGCAATCTCTGTCATCCTGATTGAAGGGCTATGAAGCCATTAGAGCCAGTCAGCCTTGCCCATTAGGGCTGCTACTGAGCAGAGTAAAGCACTCCATCACCTTGCACTCCCACCTTGGCCTGGGGCAAAGTATGTTGCTTTTCAGCACTCCCAATTTCTGACAGTTGCTGGAGCATGGGCCTTGAGCGGAGAACCCAAGCATCCCGTCTGGTAGCAGCAACTGCTACCTCAGAGCATGTTCAGACTATTTAGTGTCTGCAGCAAATAACCTCCTCAATGTGAAATGCAATTTCTAATGTGAATAAAATTAATATTTATGGTGCTTATCTGCCTTATCTGCAAGTGGGAGTTTGCAAACACTGAACCAGGTTTTTATCTGGCTGGGAAGTTTGTCAGCTAACCTAATTATATGTTAGGGTAGTTTAAAGACAGAAATATGTTGTGTCTGAAATACTTAGGCCTTGATCCTATGTTAGATAAGCCAGTGCTTGCTGCAACATACCTTGCACAACCAGGTAACATGCTGCTTTTCTTCGAGAAGCATCTGTGCTTAATCTTTTGGAGGAGGAGCTTTTGGTTTCTGTAAGTCATCCAGTTGAACACACCATAGTTTTTCAAGCTGAGGAGTGAGGAATTGCAGATGTGTGTGCTCTTGAACACAGTCAAGATCTGCTTGTTCATGTAATTGAAATAAGCACTACATCTCTAGCATGACGCTAGAGCCAGTGTTGGCACTACTTGAGTACATTAGTCCTGGCAGCAGCAAAAGTAGGGTGTGGAAACTACATGTGGATTTGTAGGGTACGTAATGGAGAGGCTGTGTCATCATCCCCATCTCTGCTGCCTCTAGCCCTGGTAGATGCTGAACTGCCCTACGCCCCCAGGGAAGGTTCCCCCGCCCTCTCATAGAGCTTCTGCAGCAGAGAAGTGTAACAAGAGCAGGGAACGCCTCGGTGCAGCCATACGTGTGGAGCCCATTGCGGATGAGTTGGGTCCTGTTTTTTTCTCCATTGATGTTTCCGCTGCCCAACTCCTGCTCTTTTCCTTCCCAAGATGTGTCAGTCCAGTCCTGGTGGCCAGTCGTCGTGCAGCAGTGAGCCGTCACCCCTTGGCAGCACCAACAACAATGACAGTGGAGTAGAAATGAACATGCACAGCGGGGGAAGTCTGGGAGATCTGACAGCGTTGGATGACAACGCTCCTATTGTGGACTCAACGGTCTCATCTGGTAATTCGACATTCAGCCTGCAGCTAAGGAAACACATGACGACGATGCAACGACTTGAACAGCTCAAGAAAGAGAAGCTCAAGACGGTTAAGGATTCCTGCTCATGGGTGAGCCCAGCTCCACAAGCCAGAAACACCAAGCTGCCTCCCATCTCAGGAAACGGTAAGCTCTGGGTCTGGTCCTTGCCCTGTAAGAACCTGCCAGGTCTTGACTCTTGTCTCATAACCAGGAGTCTGCCCTGGAGGAGGATCATTTCCTATTGCCTCTGAGTCAGTCCTTGCTAGATAGAGACATCAGGTAAAATGGAGGAATTAGACATGAATTCAGCCATCTGGTGTTTATGCGCAGCAGAAACCCAGATGTTCAGTTCAGCAGTGCTATGAAGAGAGACAGAGGTGTGGGTATCTCTCTTGTTCCCAGGGTTGCCTAGGGCCTGGCCACAGGTGTCCTCACCATCCCGATAGCACAGTCAGATGACCTTCAAGACTGCTCTGATTTATTCCAGCAGTAACAGTTCCCCAAGGGCTGATGTGCCTCTTGGGAGATTGCCGGAGCATAGCAGCAATCCAGCCAAGCCCTCTGTCCTTGATCTTGCTTTGACAGGTCTTCTGTCATTGTGAGAGCTCCAGGCTATTGCCTACAGCTTCATATGCCAGCTTTCCACTGGCTGGGAATTCCCAATACTGGCATCTTTATGATCCCTTTTGTGCTCTTCTCGCTTTGCCAAGGAGAGGTCCCAAAGTGTAGGACGTGGGTTATGCTAACCTGTGTTTAGTATGTCAAAGCGTCTTGGTCTACTCTGGGAAGAGCTCTTGAGTTTCAGCTTCTGGTCTTTCAGCCTCCTGTCTCTGAATGTTGTGCATCTGTCCCAGTGAACAGCCGTGGCTGTAGCTACGTGATCTCCTTACGGCATTGTTCACACGGGTCCTACTTTCTCCCTGCTGAGAGAAGCCTATGTGGATGCACTCCCTTAGTGGCTGAGCATCAGTGGGGTACACATTGCAAAGACTCTGCAGCAGGGACTTCTTGCCCTCTTTTCCCAGCCTTCTTGCTCTTTGTGCATGGACACAGAGTTAGAGATGAAGCTTTGAATGTAAATGAAATTCACTATTGTTCCTGTAAAATATTTAGGGATGGGTTTGTGTGTCTGTATTTCAGCACCAAGAACATTACCCACTGGAATTTCTCAGCTAATTAAATCTTTTCCTTCCCCACAACTTTCTCTCAGGCTCTATTCTAGAAAATAGCGGTGGTTCTTCTGCTACACTGCCTAATCCAAGAATAATGGAGCTGTCTGTCAATGAGGTTACGATGCTGAACCAACTCAACGAGCGCCGTGATAGTACAACAAGCACCATCAGCTCTGCCTACACCGTCAGCCGCAGATCGTCAGGGATTTCCCCTTACTTCTCCAGCCGCCGTTCCAGCGAAGCTTCGCAGCTCGGGCATCGTCCCAATAACACAAGTTCTGCTGACTCCTATGACCCGATTTCAACAGACGCCTCCCGTCGGTCCAGTGAGGCTAGCCAGTGCAGTGGGATGCCAGGTCTGCTGAACCTCACGCCAGCTCAGCACTATAGGCTGAAAGCCAAGTATGCTGCTGCCACAGGGGGCCCTCCTCCAACTCCTCTGCCAAACATGGAGAGGATGACTCTGAAGAACAGGATCTCACTTATGGATGGACCAGAGCCCATCTTGCCCTCCATTCGCCTCCCGCCAGGGCCCAGGCGTTGCAGCGATGGTAACACCTATGGCTACACCTCAGCCACAGCATTTCCCCATGAGGTGCCGGGCAACTGCACGAGACGGGCGAGTGACCCAGTGAGGAGACCTGCTGGAGACCCTCAGGCCCTCCCTAAAGTTCATCGTTTCAACAGCACCAACAGCATGAACCCCTTCCATCCTCCACATCCCACGGACAGGAGGAATTTCAGCCTCCAGAACTATGCACGCTCCGATGGGAGCCTCCCCCGGCATGTCTATTCACCCAGGCCACTGAGCATTAGTGAAAACATTGCCATGGAAGCCATGTCCAGGGAGACAGAGGGAAACATCGGAGACGACGACATTATGCTGCCAGACGACGTGGTACAGTACATCAATTCTCAGAGCAACGGGACAGCAGCCGAGAGCACTTCCATGGGATACAGCAGTGAGATGCAGAGCTTCCAAGGAAGTGGGAAACTGCAGCCCCCGGCCTTGCCCAACCAGCGCAGGATGGCTGTGGCTGAGGCAAGCATGAGTCATTTGGGGCCAATGATGGCAGAGTGTCCAATGAGCTTTGACGCTCCCTCGGACATGAGTAAAAACAACATGCCCGTCCAGTGGAATGAAGTCAGCTCGGGTACAGTTGATATCATGTCCAATCAGTCAAAGCAGCAGTTTTCGCAAGGGAACTTAGCTGTGGTCCAGCAGAAGCAGAACTTTGGTCAGTATCAGAATTACAACCAGCAGCAGATGCAGCTGATGGAGAACAGCATGAATGTAACACAGCAGAATTTTATGCAAAGAAATATGGGCATGGACGGGCAGAGGCTAAATTGTATGCAGCTGCGGCAACAGCTGATGAACCTCGGCCCCAGTATGAACCCCGATCTGGGCTCGCACGCAGGGTATAACCAACCTCATCAGATGCTGAGCCCCAGTGCAATCAGCAGCAATCCAAATCAGATCTCTCCTTCTTGTGGCAGCATGGCAGTGAAGTCTGGATCCCATGTTCACCCTCAGCAAATGGACATGGCAACCGACCCTTCTTTAATGGTCAGCAGCAACAGCGAGCGCACGATGCTGAATCAGGTCATGCACGAACAGAGTCAGCAGAACTATTCATCTCAGCCAACCCACCTGACCTTCCCCATGGCTCAGGAGGTTTTTCACCAGCCCATCATGACCTCAAACCAGCCAAACTTCGAGCCTCAGCAGAGCATGATGGGTCCAGCTGCGCAGGCCTACCCGCCCGGCATGGTACAGCCTCGTCCGCCGCCCGAGCCGAGCCCGGCCAGCAGAGCCCGAGGCGTACGCACTGTGCAGCAGCTGGGCTACATGAGAACTCCCCACCCCACGAACAACATGAGCCCAGGCCAGGAGGTGGCAGAGGCCGCTCATAAAAGAACCGGCGACATGTTGCCAGCACCGGCCCAGCAGTGCACGGATGGCGCAAGGGAAAACAATTTGATGTACTATTACGGTCAAATCCACATGTACGAACAAAACAGCAACTTCGATAATCACACGGACTGCAGAGTCAGACAGCAGCAATGTGCGCTGAACGGCAAGCCGGCCGCCCTGCCTTCTCCGGGAGCGAACCAGGTGTCCAGCACGGTGGACTCGCAAGGTCTTGAGCCGCCCCAGATAGATTTCGATGCCATCATGGACGATGGGGACCATTCGAGCCTGATGTCGGGCACCCTGAGCCCCAGCATCCTGCAGAACCTCTCCCAGAACTCCTCTCGCCTGACAACTCCACGAAACTCTCTGACACTGCCCGCCATACCCGCGGGAATCAGCAATATGGCAATAGGCGATATGAGCTCCATGCTAACCACGCTGGCGGAAGAGAGTAAATTTCTAAACATGATGTCATAACAGTAAAGCACAAGGGCTTAGCACTATCCAAGGGGCTCTGTGTGAAGCAGTTTTATGAATGTGCTTTCTAAAAATAATCTGTTTCAATAGAGTAGATTTTTTTTTTGATAAGTATTAAATACATTAAAGGGATTCAAAGTAAAAATAAAAAAGTCTGTACAGAGTTATGTAAACTATATCCAGGTAGGTCAGCACCGCAAGGGTGCACCTCTAGTATTGTTTTTGGCTTGGTTTCTCAGAGCACTGAACGGTATCACCACCAAGCTAGGAGACTGCATGAGAGTGGTTAAAGATGAAACCCTCCCTCCCTGGCACCCTGTAAATAGCACTTCCCATCATTTTCCATTAGTTGTGTTTGCAAAAATTCCATTTTCAACCCACCCCAGAAAGAAATGGGAGGATGTGGTTTTGATCAGAATAAAAGCCATACTGTGTGTTCTGCTCTGATGAGAGTAGTGTTTAGTTATATCTCCAAACAAGCCCTCTGCCAGCAGTATTGTTTTATACAGTAAATACCTTTGTACCTTGCAAAGAGCATTGATTCCAAACGGCTTCTCAGCAAAGTGCCTTACCATGCTTTAGTGTTAAGTAGCCAAGGCCTCTCTTCCTTTAAAATCAAATATAGTGTATTGCCAGAAGCGTATATAAAATGTACATTTATAAAAACATAGTGGTGTTTCTGAGAAAACATTGGAAAGACACATTGATGAGACACATGAAAGGTGAGTGCACACTTTGATCAGATGTGTTTACAACGTGGTTTATATCATGTGCAGGATGGAGCAGAGTCCTGGGAACAGCAATCACTGGGAAAAAATCCCCTGTGGCAGGAAGGCTCCAGCCTGCAAAGACTGATACACATGCATAACTTTACACCCTCTGAGCAGCAGCGTCGTGGTGTAGTGACTTTCTGCTGGGGCCCTCAATACCTTTTTAATGTCAGATTTCTGAAGCGAACATTACCATATCACTGTGCAGCTTTGCAACAGCTTCGCTTTCTTTTGAATTTTCCTTCCTAAGATGCTCACATACCAAAGTGATCGTGATGAAGAGAGTTTTATGATCATTTCTGCCCTGTCTGCACTCTGGCATAGTAGTGGGAGCTTTTTAGTCTAGCAAGGGTTCGTCTGTGTAATACGCTCCTCGTCTGTGTAATACGCTCCGTGATTATCTGTTTTCAGGCCGGGTCCACCTGGCACTGAAGTCAATCCTAGTTGCATTATTTATTTTACTGTTGTCAGACAAAAGGATAGGAGTAGTGGGGTGGGTGTACGTGGGGAGGAGGCCTTGCTGAACAGCTCAGTTTTCCTCATCCTGGTATCATGGCATTAAATCATTTGTGCCCCATATGTTGCAGGGCCGGGGACAAATGTGACTTCCTGCCAGGGTGGGCAGGTTCTCACAGTTTGGCCATATCACGTCAGCAGGGCTTAGCTCTCTCCTGCCCATCGCTTCTCTCCCCCTCATCCTGATGCGAGGTTCTCGCTGGTGCCCACCTTGTTCCTCTGCATGGGGCACGGGGGAGCTCTGTGAAGGTGCTGTCTGGTGTCCTAAAGTCCCTGCTCGCCTTTTGCACAAACTGATGTCAGGCTTGCTGTTCCCAGCATGACCTCTGGCTGGCACAAGAATGCCCCATGTCATCTCCAGGCAAACTTGGCAAGATTAGATACCCCAGAGGCTGTGCGTAGTGACAGCGTTGGGGATGGCCCTGCTGTGGAGTAGCTCCAGTGTGCTGCTTGTGCAGGGAGGTGCTGCTTCGGCATCCTGCCGTCTGGCCCGTCCTTATCCCAAATGCAAAGCGTGTGCACAGGGCACCCCGGGGGGCTCTTTCACCCTCACTCGTCACCCCGTCAGCCCCCGTGATGCCCACTGACATCCTGGCTGTGCAAGGACAGTAAAGGGAAGCAAGGTGTCTGGCTGTTCATTTGTGTCTCCTGTGAAAGGTGTGTTTAAAGGGATTGTTTTATAGTCCGCTGTATATATTCTCCTGCAGTTACTGACCTTGCCCTTGCCTTTGCATTTATGAAAAGAGGGCAATACATATTTTAGGACTTTGTATGTTGTCCTGAATGCTTGGAGTGCAATTGGGCATCCCTTGTATTGAGATGGATCCGGCCTTCACACATCCTTTGACTGCTAATCTGATTTTTTCAACAGCTGTGTAGGGCAATGGTGGCTCTTGAGTCCCCCTTCACAGATATCTCATTAGAAAAAAAACCCAAAAGCAAAACCAAATCTCCAATGACTTGAGATTTCTCAGACTTTCCAGTGGTGGTCTTCCTTCATTTACTGAAATAGTATTATAATAACCATTCCAGCACTGTATATATTATGTATAGAAGACATCATTACTAAAAGTACTGTAGGTGAATTGTTCTGTCAGATTTATATCTTAAGAACATTTTTAGCTGTTTTCTACATCATAAGAACGGAGGTAACATGCTGAACCTGTATATAAACCTTTTGTACATTAAAAAGTAATTTTTTTTCGTAATTCCTTGTGCCTGTTGTTACTGCCTTTCATTGGGAATGGTGGTTGTCACTCATCTGTCATTGCCGCATCAACACAGTCAGACTCCTGCAGAGTTTAGGAACTGCTGTTGAGGACCTGGATGGGCCTGGTGTGAAATAGTCCTGCTGTGAAGAGCGTCCAGTCAATGGTGAGATGGAGGTGGCAGGTACACCAAGACAGTGAGGCTACTGAGCGACTGCGAACACATCCCCCGCTACCCGTGTGGTGTTCGTTGGCCTTGTGGCAGCAGTGAGTTCAAAGGCCCATGACATGGTGCAGGAGGTGCAGCACAGGAGAAGGGCTCAAAAGAAGTGGTGGAGAAATCTGGCAAGTGGAAGATTCATGGCAAAATGGCTCTTTAGCTGTCTTGGTCAGTGGCCAAAAGGAGACAGAAGTAGGACAGAGCAGCAAAGCTATGGTGGGCCTTGACAGTGACTAGCAGCAATTTGGTTTTGGAGAAGGGGGGAACGAATCTGTCCGTTGTCGTCTTCATGGGAAACGATGATACAGCAAGCAACAGATACGTCAGTTGTGATCCAGTTAGAGCCTGGGACGGCCCATTGATGAGAAAGATTTCACTTGGCTGAAGCAAGAATTAGCTCAGCCACTCAAGAGACTGTTTTTTAACTTGGTTTCACTGATATGGGTTGACCTGGACATAGCTAAAGCTTTAAGGGAGGGCGAGGGAGTTGTTCATAAATGATCATTAAGGGCACAGAGGTGAGTTTGGAATAAAGTCAGTCACTGAGCAAAGCAGTTGGCTGTGGCACTCGGTGCAAATAAACCATTTCATGCAGAAGTGACCGAAGGGGTTGTCCTTGTTTTCCTCTAGGCAGGATCCCTGCTGAGGTGATCAGTAGGATCAGATAAGTTTGGGACAAATCCTCACCCTGTCTTCGGGGTTCCCTCATAGTCAGTGGCAAGCAATTGGCATATCCTGAGACTGAATTAGTCTTGCCTATTTTAGACACGCTAGAATCTGGGTAGATCGTCCTGTGGACAGTGCCTGTCACCCTCCTCACTGATTACAGGGAGACCGTATACAGTCAGCTCCGACTGAGTATCTTCTCCAGCAGGATGAAATGAATCCTGTGCTCCTGTGAAACTCTCGCAGTGATTTAGTCGCCCTCAGCACAGTCTGAGGCTGAGCCAGTGGACAAGATGTTGATTAATGTGTTAATGGATCCTGTTAGTCCGCAAATCCATTGGATAAATATCACACCCTTCTGTACTGTCCAAGAAATACAGAAATCCCATTTAAAAATGAAGTGATATTATTAAAAGGAAATTGTTCAGAGCTCTTCTATTGACTAAAGGCTTTGGAGCCTCAGATCAGCTCCTCCTGCTTTTCTACTTCGAACGCTTAAAGTGGGTTTCTAATCTAGATCAAATGCAGCTTCTAGCTGGTATTTCACTTCAGAGTTTGATCAGGGCACACCTCTGCCTGTGTAAGAACATTTCTATTTCTTAAACTGTGCTAGCATTTCCTAGGAGCCTATCTGAGGTCAGGTAGCAGCATGCGCATTTTTACTGCTCAGCCATCCTGGAATAAATAGAGATTGAAAGGTTCATTGCTTCTATCCGTAAGCAGGTAATAACCCTTTTGCAAAAAGTGTTGCTTGTAAGCCAGAGCTTTGGAGTTAGGATAATTGTGGCAGCTTCATAATATTCAGCTAACCCTCTTTTTAATCAGCTATCAAGCCTATGAATATAAATGATCCTAACAGGGCTGCTTCTGACTCTCCGTGGTGAGTGCTACCTCACTCTATTCTGAAAACAGTGGGAGCATATGAGGAGTAAGATCCCACTGTGGGCAAGACCATCACAGCTCCTTGAAATTGCACTAGTATTTAAGGTTTTCCTCGAGGGGAGAAAAAGCCTGTAAAAGCTACTGTTGCCGGATCTTATTGCACTTACTGAGTACAGAGTCGTTCCAATGGCTCTTTATTGCAGTGGTCTCAGTAGGGATGACATAGGGGCTCTTGTTCTTTACGAGCTGTTGGATCTACTTGGAAGAGCATACGTGTTGTAAATAAATGGTGTGGTTTATATTATTGGAAGGACAATTTATGACCAACCGAGGCCTCTTGCAGACAGCTATTTAACTTGTAAGTAAAATGACCTAACACTTAAGAAATTTAGAAGCTACAAAACAACCTATGTTGTGGCCAGTATAGTTATTTCTCCCCCATGATTTATGCTCCATGTAAAACTTGAAATAGCTTTTTTAAATATGTTTGCTCTAAAAATAAAATTTTTTTAAAAAAACAAAGTGATGCTTTCGCACATGCTGAAGGTTTGTGACTACTGTAGCTCCCTCCAATCACACTAGTATCTGTGATTCATTACACAGGTCTCTTCCCCTCCCTGCTTCCATTTTCCCCGCACTAGCTTGTCAGACAGATATGTGTGTGTGTGTGTGGGGGGGGGGGGGGGCACAGTGCCCTGCCTGCTGTTAACTTTGAAAGAGCTGCTTCACTCAACTACAGTGCACTTGCTGCAAACATTGCCCTAATTAGCAATGGTTTACTGAAAAGCAGAGTCTGTGATCACATTTCCCAGGGGCCCGGAGGGTGCATTTGTCCATCAGAGGTGCCGTTGTGCAGGCCCTGAGCTCTGCTTGGTGGCCAGCCTGCGGGATGCCCATGGATGCCCATGGCAACATACCCAGGAAGGCAGCTCCTGCATCAGGAGAGATGAGAGGACCCCGGCATGCGGGGGGAGGGGGCTCCAGCCCCACTCCTGTGGGGAGCCACAACCCTCTGGGTGCTGGGGACAGGTCTGGGGAAGTATCTTTGCTTGCTCGTGCGCTCTTTTGTAGGTGCTCCCACTCCTATCACCTGTGGACCTGCCATAGGGCTACATAAATCTTTGGTCTACCTTGCTCTGGCTAGTTTTAACTCTTATTTAGTTCAGCCTAGGCTAGTCTTCATAGAGAAAGGACCTTTAAGGAGGGATTCAGTGAAGAAGCTTGGTCTGATGCTCTGAACATCTTCTAAAGGAGTCTGTCCTCTCTTCTCTCTCTTCCTCTCTCCATTGACTATATAGCAAGCCTACAGCTAAAGGCAGCTTTTGCAAATACCTCCCTCCCCTGTCACCATGCCTTTTCTGTTCCTCTTCAGGAAGGAGCCCATACAGACATCCTCTCTGACAGCGTCTGATGGCCTGACAGTTGCATTTTATCACTCTGGAGCATGAGGAACAGCTTTCCTGACACCTGCAGAGGGAATCATACAAAAGAAGAGTGCACACTTCGGAGCTGGACGTTGGCCAAAGCACCGAGGCTCATGCTACAGTGTGGTGACAGTGGTTAAAATAGATCAAATGAAATGGGGAGAGCAGCAGGGAAGGAAGCAAAACTCACGTCAAAGCTGTGCAAGTTTTCTTCATGGCTTTGTGCCTCCCAACCCCATCAACATTTGCACAGTTTCAGGGGCCTTGATGAGTAACTGGCCCTGAAGAAAGCACCCTCAAACAAGGTACCTGGCTGCCTGCAGTCACCCAGCTAAGTGGTGTCTGAGCAAGGTGTCTCAATTGACTGAAAAGTGATGTGTTAATTTTTTCTTTTTTCTTTTTCTTTTTTTTTTTTTTTGGAGCAAAATGTCTTGATGCAAATCGTTTAACCTCAGTGTCACTCATCAATAATGATGGTAAGTGAAATTCGATAGCATTACATGAAATGCACAGAGGATTAACCATCACTCCAGGCACACCGAAAGCAGGTGGTATTACTCCCTGTGAGAGATCTCAGGGAGGGGCAAGGAAACGGGTTTCGCTGTGCAGCCAAGGAGGCTGCAGCCGTGCAATACCAGCACTGATTCAGGGGAGTGCTCCAAAGGGTGATCCTAATCGCTTCCTGCAGGCCAGTGAAGTTCCCTAGTCAGCAGCCATGCAAGAACGGAACAGGTCTCACCTTGCTCGAGAAGCCCTCAGGAAATGATCGCTTGTCTTAGCAATGTCTAGGGATTTGTCAGTGAGAATGAAAAATGTTTACAGGGAAAAGAAACTGGGGCTGGGCCAGGTGAACCTTTCTACTTAATTGAAAAAAAAAACCAAAAAAACAACAGCTCCCAGGATTTCCATGACTAACTGGACCTAAGTGGAAGCATTTTGAACGGATCAGCAGTGGTCTAGGTGTTGAAAGTGCCAATGAGACTAAGTAGTTGGGGAGGCTTTTCTTAGAGGCATGAGTCAAATTTGTGGCCACTGAACACTTCCAAAGACCTGGCCTGTAATTACCCAAGTTAGAGGGGAAATTTAAAATTTGATCCCACTCAGAAATCCTTCCCAAAATTGAGCAAATACCAACAGTGTTCTGATGCATTAATGAACCTAAAGCCCTCCAAATCTAAACCTTAGATTTATAAGAGCATGGGGTGAGATGTGACTTTAACTAAGTAGTCTTGTAAAAATGACATCAAAAGGATTTACAGTTAAAATATTATCAGTACATTTTTTCATTAACGTTTTATCTGTCTGTCATTTACTTTTTTTTTTTTTTTTTTTTAATATTAGCATGCAGAGAGCTGGGATGGCTTCATCAGGGGTGAATCAGTACAAGAAAAAGTCAGGTCTCCAAGGGGCCCACAAAGAGCTGTTTCCCACCCCTGCTCTTTCCTAGGAAGAAAAGTTCTTCCACACTTGAGAAGTCGAGAAGGATTAGATCTCACAAAAGATGAAGGTGTGAAATAAATTCAGGGCCTGAAGGCCTTTTAGGTTGGCATCATCCCTCCTCATAACAGGGAAAAAAACACATTGTTGCTGTTGTTTAAAATTTATCTAGCTAACATATCAAGTATTGTACTCCGGTGCGATTAGATTAGCTAAGGTGACTAGATTAGTTAAGCAAGACTTCTGTCCCAGCCGTCGTTTCAGTGCTGATGTGAGACACCTTGGACGAAGCACTGGTCCCCAAATGTGTCAGCAGTTCAGCAAGGCTCAGAAGTGGTTCCCTTGGGAATACAGCTGGTGAGCAAATGAGGTCTTTTCCCCCCTCAGGATAAAATCCATAGGCAGAGAGGGGGAGATTTATTTATTTTAAGGTATTTCAGTCACTTTTACTGCTATTACAAAGGACCGTTTTCTGTTTGTTTAATAAAAATAGCAGCAGAACCATCAGTGCGCTGTAATTATGAACTTGGTCTTGTGTATCAGTGCTCTCTGTTGGATTGAATGAAAACTTCTCAAATGAGAAAAAGACAAAAAAAAAAAAAAGAATCCTCAAACTAACGCAGCCAAGTGTCATGGCAAAGGCTGAAGAGGATTCTCCTCTAGCATAAGTAGCTTGAGTGGGATGCATCCTAACTTTTCTCATTAATTATATTACTACAGGACCATCCTGTGACATGCAGAGACCCTGGCTGAGTGCTTTGGCTCAGGAATGAAAATGGGTAAGAAATGAAAAAACAGCTGAACTGTGGAAAGACCATATTTTAGTAGTGTTACACAGGAGGAATGTGAGAGTTTCTTTCTCCCTTTAATCAGACAAAACTTTTCTCATGTCAGCAAAACTGTGCCCACTCCAGGGACTTCGTCACCATACTGTGTCAGCTGGGAGCATTTTTTTTTTACCTCTTGCCCATAAAGTTGCACCAGGAAATGTCTCAAGGCTGAGCCTGATCTGTGTGTTTGCACTGGCGGTGCTGTGGTTTGTTTTTTCTTAAAACACTGAATTTCAAGCCTACCATTTTTCACACAGCTAAAGAAAGCACCGAGAGTCAGCACTCACGGGCAAAACTAGCTGGTGGGTTGAGGTCTTGGCCAAGAAACAGCTCGCTGACCTCAGGAAAGGGTTTAGGCTAGTCCTATCCTTTGGGGATTTTTGCAGGCGACAGATGAGCGCAGCAGTTTAGCAGTGAGTCAGGCTGGCGTTTTACCGAAGCTTGGCCGGGGTAGAGGAGCCAAAATGCTCCCCTAGACAAGTGGCAGAGCCAGTGGAAGCGTGGAGATGCTGATCTGGAGTTGCTAGAGGACAGCAAAACCCCATGCTCCTGGGGCCCTGGAGTATTTTCTGTGGGCACTTTGTAAAAGACGTTCACCCTCGCCTAACGCTGCTCCTTGCAGCATGGGGGTGAGGGGCATAACAGGGAGGTCACTGCAGATATTCGTAATTCCCAGCCTCCATGCAGGAGCAAGACTGCTCATTTTTGGTCAGTGATGAACGATATGGTCAAAATGGTCAAAACAAGAATGCCCTGGTCTCTTTTGAAAATGCCTATTTTCAAACCACCCATCTGCTCTTATGTGGTGTCTAAGCTAGACTTTTGTCTCATAGTGCACCCTGATTGAGGAGTTTGGGGTTTTTTTAAGACTTCCAGCTATATTGGGCGGGGGGGGGGGGGGGGTGCTGGTCAAATTGCATATAGCATTGCTGTGCTTTCAGCTGCTAAGGAAATAGCCTTTATCTAAGCCTGTCAAACCAGCAACAGAAATACCCCAAACCAACCCAGGTTAAGTTCAAGGCCCGGACACCACCAGAGATGCCTTCAGTGGAGAAGTCAGAGCTTCTCGTCCGCACCAGCTGAGATAATGCAGCTCCATAGCTCAGAATGTGAAATTTCTGTGAATGCCTATGCAGCAGCTACTGAGAAATGTCTGCCTTTTTTACTGGAAGCCAGGAGGGAAGACCGTGGGCATCATATGGACTGTAGACTTAGACACAAGAGTAGGTCTGTGCTTAGTGTCCCAGAAATGACAAGCTGCATCACCCAGGTAGGACAGACGGCTCGCAGGTCCCTCAGACGTACAGAACAGCATGTGGCGATGGGCTCCAGCCACCTGGCAGGCTTGGGGCATGCTCAAGGTCACGTATAACGAAGGACAGCTCGAGCTGTGGCTTTGCATGTCGGGAAACAGGAGACGGAGCAAGTCAGGGTATAACCCTTCATGTGGGACATTTGAAAGACCACGTGAAAATGTTAGAGGCACAACGAATCTTTGGATAGGGCTGTCTGGCAGCTGGTTTCTGTTTTGTAGTGCACAGGATGAGATGACGCTGGTAACGTCGCTGCTTCAACCAAGAGGAGACTATCACATTTAAAAAGTTTATTTTAATGAAGTCACAATAAGGCCTCCAGCTGGAAAGGTTATTTATTAACCTCTTATTTACAAATTGAGCCCTGATTTGAAAATTAAGGCATTGTAATTTAATATTAACCCACATGTCAGAAAATAATGAGACAAACTACAGGGAAAATTGCATTCCATATTGCAAAAGACCCATTTTATTTATAATGACCAGGATTACAAGTCATGCCAACATTGATGGATCATACTTTAAAAATCTTGATAGCTCATTCATTTCTATAATTATATTTATTACAAATTAAATAAGTTGCGGACACCCTTGATATACAAAGAGACAAAATTAATTTGTGAATCAGTATTAATCTGTCATCAAACTAAATGAACTCTCTTTCTGGCAGCCTACTGAATGTAATGTACTGTACCAGGCTTTCGGCGATACTTGGGACATGAAAGCAGTGCAAGTCAAGTCCAAGCTATTGAAAGAACGTCTCTTCATTTGGACATAAGTTATTTCTCAGTGTGGCATTTAAAATAAAGTATTGAGACTGCAATAGAAGAAGTTCTTGGACGATTTCTGGAAATGGGAAAGAACATGTCCATGGGCCCTGGTGCAAGGGCCCTGCAGCCAGGTCCCTCAACGCTGCTGGTCAGCAGAAGTCCATGGACCTCAGCCTCAACTGAGCCGTGCAGCCTGGCCCATCCCTCAGCCAGCAAACGGCAACCAGCAGCTGTGGTTGCAACCTGCTCCCACACAAGCCGGTAGGAAAGTACGCTGGGCACGTTTTTAGCACTTTTCCTGTGATCGCCATATCTAGATCACTCAGTGGAAGCTGAAAAAGTGTGTTTATTACTGCAGTCCTTCCTGGGAAAACGCAGGTCCCGCGTCCCTGTAGCAAAGCCCTGCTTTGAGCTGCCGCAGCGGTGCGACACCACCTGCACGCAGAGGCTGCCTGAGCCGTGCCGGAGCGATGCTCGCGGCCGTGTGCCAAGGGAGGAGCAGCGGCGGCCGCTCCAACGTTCCTGGACGAGATGCTGCCCCTAATGCTCAACAACTGCCGCGCCACTTAGCCGAAACGTATGCCCATCTGCTTTGACTTTTGTGCCCGTAGGCAAGGATTCCTGCCAGCTTCAGGAGGACTCAGGCTTTCACTACAGGAAAATTTGGAGAGAATTTAAAATAATTTAAAAAAAAGACACAGAGAAAGTGTAGCAATGAGGGTGTCTAGCTGCACATCAGTCTCCGTCCCTTTGCCACCAGCAGGCACCTTCCCATCCCCAGCATGACTGCTCCCAAACTTCGTCCTTACACACAAGGGAAAGGCACAGAGGACCGCTGTGGCACGGGGCTTGCCAGGCTGCTCCAGCTTCACCGGAGCCAGCTGAAAGTGGGCACGGAAACCCTGAGGCGCTGGCGGGCCAGGCAGGGCGAGCTGCCAGCAACGCTGCCCCAGGGCTCTCCACCGCCTCATTAATCGCACAAGCGGCGGCAGAAAGCAGCGGGCGGCTGGCAGGGGCGCGGAGACCCCCGCCAGCCTCTGCTGGGGCTGGGAGAGCTGCGGATCAAGTGCAGGTAAAACCAGGAGGCGCCACAAAAAAATCAGTCATTTTGCAAATTCAGAAGCCAGGGAGCATTTCTTTTAAGTATCTCACGTTTCAGGCTTCCTGATTTTAGCTGCCCCTCAAAGACACCAGGTCTGCAAGGCATCCCCAGAGCGGTGCCCTGCACCCGGCACCGGTGCCAGGAGGAGCCGGCAGAGCAGGGAGCATCCGGCTTTTCATGGCCGCAGCCAGCCACCCCGGGATGCCTGGAGTCAGCGCAGGCGCTGCCGCGCCGACGTTCGAGTTGTTCCTCTCCTTAACAGGACACGGCTCATCTCAGGCAGCAGAAATGCTTGGCTGACTCTTTGGGGAGCAGGAAGACACCCCAGTGTTTTCATTCTTTCGATTTTTTTTTAAATTTTATTTTTCACTAGCTTTTCTTACTTTCTCTATGACTTTTTTGGGGGGGAGGGGGAGTCAGGGAGGTGCAAAAACTCGTCATCTCCAAGGCAAATTTTTGACTTCAGAGCACTGGTCCACATTCAAAACTATCCAAAACACACGGAACTACCCTGCCATACTCTGCTGAGCTCTCCATGTCATTTAACAGCTAGGATCAACTAATAAAGTGCAATATGTAGAAATGTCATTTAGAGTTACCTACCCGTAACTAAATAACTTTGTAATGAATGAAAGGCCATTTTGAGCTGATGCCTTAAAGACTAACTTCATCTCCATAAAGAAAGAAATATGACTCTTGCAGAGACAGCCTCCACGCGGCATTAACAAATCCTCTTTGTCTTTCTGTAGGAAAGACTGACACCAAGTGAGTTTTGTGCTTGAATCATCTTCACCTTATTTTGCTTTAATACTGATGACTCCACCTCAAAATATTCCCATAGCTTTAGGTCTGACTGCAGGGAGCCTGAGTGTCATTTGCCTAAGAAACAGAGAACTGGAAAGGTTTTTTTTGAACTGAAAATTTTGGCCAAGGGTAATTTCAGTTATAAAACAAGACTAGTACCTGGTTTAGTACATATAGCAGTAAGTGAGGCCAACCATTCATAAGGGAAGATGCAGTAAACCAGCAGAATGATTTACACATTCTTGCATGACTGTGTTTTTCCATTCACCTTTTTTGGAGCATTTCCTTCAAAAGAAGTTAAACCCATACATTACTATTTGAAGAGCCTAATTCGACCCAGGCAATAATGACCTATAAATATTCATGATTTTGTTTTAACATTAAAATAACATCTGTTTCAAAACATCTGCAATCTGTTTTCAATGCTTCAGTAGCATTTAAATTAACTGTAACTAATACAATAAACCACTATTAGGGATAATGATAATGAAAGATGCCCTATTAAGAGACATGAAAAACATGGAATTGAACGAGAAACAAAACAGAAAAAAAAAATAAAACAAAACGAACGGTCAGATACCAAAGTTCCCTGGAACTTAAATTCACCATTATCTGCGTTTCCTGTGTGTGGGACTATTGTTTAACGGCCTCAGCTGCTGCATCTCAGCTTCGCTTGGGTCTTTTTCAAATTTCCACTGCGAGAGCCGTAATTTATGGCCCAGGCAGGGTGAATGCTTTGAACACGGGGGGAGGCTCGCGCGCTCCAGCTGAAGGGGCCGGCAAAGTCTTTCCGAGCGGCAGGAGTCAGCTGCGGCCGAGGCAGGGCTCCCCGTGCCGCATGCGGTTAACGCGCGCGGGAACCTCGCTGCCGGCCCTGCCTCGGGGCATGCCGAAACAGTTAACTTCCAAAAAAAAGGGGTATTGTTTTCTGCTCTGATTTCCGCCAGCAGCGATGACATCACGCACATCTGTATCGAGTTGCGAGGCGAAGGTCAGGGTCAGGCGCATGATGGGCCCTTGTAGGAAGTTTCCCATCGTTCCTGCCGAGCGCTCGCTTCGGGCTGACACTTGGCACCTGGCCGGATGGGAACCACATGCACCTCGCGCAGCTCCCGGGCCGCCAGGCCGCCTGCGCTCCGCACCCTTCCCGCCGCTCCGCTCGCCTCTTGGAAAGTTTTACTTTCATGGAAAGTCTTGTTGGTTTGGGTCATCAATCATAAATCAGTTTGTTAAAAAACTATATTTAGATTTGGGGCCTTTTTTTTTTTAACTCAGCCTTTGCCTTTCCTTCTCCCACTCCCCCCAAAAAAATCCCAGAGGCATTTTTTAATTTCCAGGACGAAACGCCAAAGGTCAGAGCAGCAGAAAGCAAGGATTACAGCAGATGGGTTCGCTCTTATCTGATGATTTCTTTAGAAAGAAAATCCTTCGCTAAAATTCATCAGTCAAAATGAGTCAGGACTTGCCACAAATTTGTGCAGCTTCAACCCAAACCAGCAGCAGTTTACGTCGCCATAGGGTAGCACCTTTTCATCCAAAGGATCCCAAACACTTCGACCTCCTAGGAGGTCCTGAAGACACTGGGCCCACTCTTCGGCTTCGCAAACCCTCGTGGAAGCTGCTCTGGCAATACAAAGGGGGCTGCTGCAGAGGTGCAAATAGCCCCAAGCATAACCTCCCGGCCACTCATCCTCTTCGGCCAGGTGCCACACCGCGGGCACGACACATCTGCTCTGCCTTGGCCCAGCTGCTGGCCCCAGGGCTGGCCTGAGGTCCCGGGTGGCCACCATGGAGCTGGGTGCGGCACAATTCCCAGAAGTGACAGGAGGCCATGGAAAGCAGAGGATAAATCCAAACCGCGTAAAGCATGATTAAGACTACCCTGATCACTACTCTGCATGATATTGAATGCTTCAGGTGTAGGTGATTTATTGAAGTAACATCTAATATGCTGCATTTGGTTAACGGACCCCATCAAACACAATCTAGCTGAATTAAAAAAAAAAAAAAAAAGAAAAAGAAAAAAGCACATTCTAAGAAGAAGTCTCCCTGGATTTAAGAGAAATTGAAATAGGTGCATGGCAATCTGTGTCCAAAGCTTTTAGCACTTCAGAAAGCGCCAGCTGCTAATACCACTGGCTAAAATCAGCATTGCTTCAACTGCTAATGGTCCTATGCCATCTTCAGCCACCCCTTCACACCACCCCTGACAACCTGGGCTACTTTGAGATACACACTTGCCTGTTTTTAAAACCAGTTTTATTCCAGAGTGAGCAGATACATCAGGGTAAAATTTAAGTTTCAGGTTCTTTGGCAAAGAGGAGGCTGCGTTGCAGTGTTTAATGCATGATCGCGAGCACTGAACCAGCCTGTGCTAACTGCTGATGAGGTAAAACTGCTGGTGGTAACCTGAGGCTGACATGCAAAAAAAAGGAGAAAATAGCAATATAAGGACACACAGTGTAGTTCCAGTGCCTCTAATGCTGAATTTCTAATAGTCGCTGTTAATTATGCAGGGAAGAGGTTTATCTATTTTAGTATATGATATTTGATGTATTAGCACTCCTTTAAGGTCTGATTCAATAAGATACCTCCACAGTGGGCTAATTTTAAGGCATCATCATTAGTTAACATCGATCTCAATCATGAGCCTTCCAAAATAAGGTGGCTGGTTTAGAAATGATAAGATTATAAATCAAACATTTTATTTGACATTTGCTTTTAAGGATCCATGCCTCCAAGTTGTTTTTTCTTTTTCCCTGCAGGCATAAGAATTGGAAACAACTTTTAAAAACCAACAGCAATGAAAACAGAAACTCTAACACAAGCACCTTTTCTCAACAACCTGAGGCTTTCACAAAACCCAGAGGAGAAGCCCAGAAATCACAGCAGTTTTCAGTGCAGTACTCAAACTTCTCCAGCTCACCAAAAATGACACCTGAAGCACTCATGAGGCTTGGTTTCGTTTTCTCAGTTTCTAAACTGGTGCAACCAGACCCAATACCATACCTGCTACTGATGAGAAAGACTTTTCTTCAGCTCTGACATTCTTGCATAAAAGCTGCAGCGCTGCTCTTCTGCAACATGACGGGAAGCTGAATCGTGGTGGGTATGTGATGGGCCTTGGTGCCTGCATGCGTTTCTCTCCGGCAATCCCAGCGGACAGATAGCCCAGCAAAAAAGGGAACATTCTCGGCGTTGCCGAGGTTCAACCAACAATTAGGAAGACTTCCAAAGCTGGAAAAAAAAAGCCAAATGAGAGTTTTAAAGCAAAAACTTCCTGCTATTTCTCTTTCTCTTCTGGACAGCTCTATAGATTGAAACACTTACTTCAGGGAAAGACAGGCCAGTTCTGCTATGCCGTAATTTGTTGTAGGAATTCAAGGTCAGGCCTAATGTTTACCTTATTTTTGCTCTATGCAAGCTAAGTCTATAACGAGGAAATGCATTTAAGCACTGCTTGCCTTTAATGGTATTTAAGTGGCATTTATGTTTAAATACCAGTAAAATAAATCTGAGCCTAAATGCTTTCCTGACTCCAACAGAGTATATAAGTGTGCACTTCAATTAAGCATGCACTTAAGTTAAGCCTAAGTGTTTTCCTGAATCAAGGTCTAGATAAAGTCCCAATTTAAAGCTATACTTTACCCAGAATATCTGTGAAAGTAGAGTTTGTAAGTTCAGCATTCAAAAATCCAAAAAATGTAGACTGAATTTGTCCCTATTTAGCAAATGCTTTACAATAGCATCTTTCATTTCCCAATGACATGTTCTGCCCTTCAGGGCTAGATTTTCTACCTCCCTATCTTAGCCCCTGTCCTCTTACCTTTTGCTCTTGTTCAGGCCTTCTCCAGCTTCTTGCCCTTTCCTGCTTGACCCCTGAAGCCTGTCTTCTCCCTCCACCACTAAATTCGCCCTTCCTTCATCACTTTGTTTCTCTCCAGATCCACCTTCTGGCTTCTCAAATCTCCGGTTCCTGTCTCCAGTCATTCTTCATCTTTCTGGATGCCAGGCAGAAGTCCTCCGTGCTGATGGAGAGGACACACAGCTCCTGGAGGCAGAGGCCCTGCCATCGCCTGAGATCCCCAGACACAGCAGGAGCATTGGAGAAAAGTCCTCCTTACCCCCTGGGATTCACACTTGGTTGGGCTGTGGAGATGGTACCTGCACATTCAGGTAGGAGTAGGTGCTCCTATGTGCTGAGCTCATGGAGATGCGGAGTTTGGCTGCTGAGCTCTAACAGCTTTAAAATATGCACTGGCAAAATGAGATTTGTTTTCCCTGCAATTAATAGTTTGGCTTCATGCAGGTACATTTTGACTGGAGCAGCAAAAGGCACATCCTGACCTGAGGGTGAGCAGGTTAAGGTCTCACTCCAAGGTCCAGAGGCCCTCGAGCTTCACTGGAAAATGTCTGTAAGAATATTTTACCCTGGGCATCATACTTCCCCTTAGTCTCATTCTCAGAAATGACGGCATTGTTTTAGCTGAAATTTTCCACATCAAATTTAGCCAGAGGCATGGAAAAAATTCTGCTCCAACGGTTAAAAGTCTGGCAAAGTTGTAGACTGCTGGGCCTCAAACGGGAAGACTCGGGCAGCCTTGCAGAAAGGTGGCACTCCCAGCTCTGCCACTGAACTACAGAGCGCTGCAGCATCATGAAACCCAGCGAGACTTTGCCAGGCCAGAGCCTGGACATCAGGAACCTCAGTACTGAGGCAGCAATACTATCACTATTTCTCAGCCCAATAAAGCAAAAAATGCATATGCAATAAATTGCTTTTTTGTTGTTGTTTTTTCACAGTTTGATTATCCATCATGATAAGACATTATTTAAAGCAGTGGTGACACTGTCTAATCATTCTTGTGAAATATAGACTTCTCTCTCCACTTCAGACAGAGCCGACATTAATACACATTTATGCAAAGCAGAGCTGGAGCTGTCAGGGGCTAATCTTTACAAGTATGATAAATGATGTTTATTTTCAGTGATGGAACGAAACACCCGGGCTGACAATAATTGTAATAAAAAGGACAGATCAACTTCTATAAAGTGATTGAATTACCAGTCTATTGCATTAATGCTTGATCTTGGCTCTGTCATAAACCTGCTTTAGGTTACCAATGACTGCGCATTAGGAAACATCCACCTTCAAATAGACACCCTGCCCTTGACCTGTGGGAATGCGGGGGGGGGGGGGGGGGGGTCATTTCTGGATGCAGTTTTTGGCCACTCTTACTTTTATTCGTTTATGGTAAAGTAATGCCTCCTCTTCTCAGGCAGACAATAAAACATCCCCTGCCTCCTGAGGCTTGTAGAAAAGCTACACAGCTAAAGCTTAGTGGGCTAGAGGGATGTCAGGTGCCTCTTCCACATGCCTGTTACGCCTGAGTTCCCGATAACCAGGGGCGTTAATGCTGAATTTGCTGCTCGTGCCTGCAACGCAGGGCAGATTCACCAGCATCCACAAAGGAGCAGCACAAGCACTGGGAATTACCGAGGTCCCCTTGAAGCATTCAAAATGGCAAGGGTTAACCTTCCCCACCTACCCGAGCAAGCCTCGGTGTCCTCCACCAGCGCGGCCAGGGCACAATGCAGGCCAGAGCTGCAAAGCAATAGAGGTGAGCCTTGTCAGAAAGCCAGACCGAGCCAGGGTAGCCCCAAGCCTCAGTAATTTTCCCATCTCATGTCTGGTTGTGTCTCTCAGCATCTCGGTCACATGCGAGGAGCAGAGCACCTGAGCATGCCCATGGGTCTCTGCGCCTGACCCTGCCATGCCATCAGCCAGTGTTTGCAGTCCTCCACACCTGCCACAGGGAGAGAGGAGTTCCTGGGGGTTAGGTGATACTGGCTACCTGCACAGACCAACTCTTCAGACTCCTGCCACATCTCCTAGCAGCTCTTCTCCAGCTGGGCTGAGCTAAAGGGAAAGAAGAAAGTAGTATCATGATAGCTCTTGCTCCCTGGCGCATGTTGCCCTTGAGTCCAAGGTGGAGGAGCTGTAAGCTTTGTAGAGAAACCAAGCACAGCAAGATTCAAGGTTTCTGCTGGTGCTCTTGGCTGAAATGCAGCTCAGCACGGTTGTACTAGATTTTGTGTGGCTAGCGTGTCCTCTAGCCCAGAAGGAGCTGCATTGGAGTCCCCACAATGCCTTTAGTAAAAAGAAATGTCCAAGAGACAGGGCAGGAGGAAAGAGCTCCCTTCGCTTTGTCCTTTTGCTTTTGGAGAGAAGAGCACTTCAATAAAATTTGGACTTTAGAGAGGCCATATGTCTTAGCTTTATCTCTGACTTTGACATGGGGCAAAATGGCTAGATTTTTCCATTGCCCTGGCTGGGCTGGTGGCTCTAGCCCCTCAGCCATGGCACAGGGACAGCCACAGGTGCACGGTGCTGGCTGGCAGGCAGTGCTGGCACACCTCTTGGGCAAAGCCAGCTAAGAGTGGGGCGCACAGCCTTTGCGGCCTTTTCAGGCTGCAAAGAAAGTGATTTACTTCAGATTCAGGCCTCAGCCATGGTCCATCAAAAAAAATGGGAGAGACTAGCGGATAGATGTAGCCTTGCCTGCTTGCCCTGGTCTATGGCTCTCCATAGTACCCACTGCTGGCCATTGCAGAGCTGTAAAGGTATGTGGTATGACCAATATGAAAAAAAAAAAAATCATAAATAACTGGGCCAATTACATTGCTTTGTAAGTAAGTAAAACGTTGTTCAATTTTAAGAATGATATATTTACCATGGGAAAAAGAAAAAAAGACTTACAGACAGAACAAAAGAATGTGTAGTTATAGCTATGTGTGTTTCGACATGTTCATGCATCTATTGCACTTTGTAGCACTTGTCAGGAGCCGGCGTTTCCATTCAGCTGGAAATTCTGACATAAAAATAAAAATCTGAGTAGGAAAGGGAAAATGGAGTGAGTTCATCAAAAAGCCCTCACAAAGCAATATTCTGCAAATACTTTGCTTTGGGTCAATTGAAACATTTGTTTGCATTTTGGATTATTTCTTTTGTAGCTTTTCCATTACACTACATTTATATTTAGTGTGTATTTCATATTTAGAGTATTCCATGTTTCTGTACTAGTCCAGGTTTGTATATTTTTATTCTGTTTCATAATTCATTTGGTATTATTTCATGTGAGAATTTATACCGTGATATACATTAACGCGCAGTGCTGCCAAAGAAAAGTCATTTCAGGCTGAAAACTTGAAATGTCCCATTCTGACAGCTGACTGTTGCAAATTTATCAAAATGAGTTATTTTGATTTTTTTTTCCTAAACTTAAGTTTGTCCAGATTGACACCGTCCCATGGGATAGTTCAATTTTGACAGAGCAGCATTTTCTGGCAGAAGACATTAAGTGGGAAATTTTCAGGCTTTCTCAGTTATGTATAGTCCTCTGCATATGTGTGTGCGTGTGCGTGTGTGTGTGTGTGCGTGCGCGCACTCATGCGCGTGTATATGTGTGTCTGCCTGTGCACATATGTGCAGAGCACAAGACAAATTGATGTAATGTTTGTTTTTCGCCTTTCTCAGCTCTAGCTATCCAAAACCTGGTGGGTATTTCACATCGCCTCCTGTGACCCTTGCAATCTGTGTGTCCCCTTGCGGAAAGGAACTGGAGAGGGTTACTCAATAAATACCTGCATGGCTCCTGCTGTCGTAAGGTATCCCAGACCTCTGCTCCTCGGGGAGCGGAGCTCTGTGCGCATCCCTGCACGATGGCAGTGCCAGAGGGCAGGTCCCTCCTGGGGGTAGGAGCCAACACCAAAGGCCCAGGCAGAGCAGTATGAGCTTTGAGGGCAGCCCAGACGATGGTTTCTGCAGTCCTGGCTCCTGCCTTGTTGACATTGGAAGGAGGATGGTACTCCTGAAAAATCCTAAAAGAGAGACAGTGAGAGAATCATGATTTTGCAAGCAATATAAGCAAGTAAATATATTAGCTCTAGAGAATTGTCTCGCTTTATTGAAAAGCACTCATAGCATTAATTCCTTTATGAAATAAATAGGTCCTATTTCTGCTGAATCTGTCTGTTCCTGGCATTGCTGCTATAAGGTTTCATCTTCTGTAGACTTGCCTGCAGTCAAAACGTGATGACACAACTTGCAGTGGGGCGGTTGTGTGAAGACCTGGGTCTCATTTCGTGTGAAGTCAACAGACACTGCAAGTTCCTGGGATGGTCTTTCAGGCCCCGGAAAGCACAGGGAGAGTTGTGCAACTGCCATTATGCCAGAGATGATTCTGCCCCCAGGAACTGGGGTCATTCATGCCATTCTGGGTGTGGACTTCCCCACCAGACTCCCTTCTGCCTTGACCCAAAAATGCCTTCTTGGCTCTGCTGGCCGAGGGGGAAGAAGGGCAGCTGCGACTTGCTTGTTGGCGAGGACTGTGCAGGGGGTTTTAAGGTTAGAGGCACTTTGGATCAATGGATCAGCAGAAGAGTCGCAGACACACAGAGATGCAAGAGTGCAAAATTCCCCTATCTTGCCACCGCAGAGCACAATGAGAGCTGATACCCTCCATCCCCTTTCTCTCCTTCCTATTTCCTAATCTGAGCATTAAGATTTTCTAAACACTCTATTGTTTTTTAGAAGAAGGATATGTGCATAACATGCACACATCATAAAGAGGGTAGGGAACCTCTAAATTAGCACCCAATTTTGCAGCTCCCTCAATGCTATATATTTTCCAGGCTGAACTACTGTCAGAGTGAACAATCGACCCTGTTGGCAGTTAATGATTTTTTTTTTTCCCAGACAGTAGTGAAAGAAGATCCAGCACAAACTCCTGCTCCTTCAGCTCTGCCTATGTCTGTACTTTGGCAGAGCTGCCTGAAGACTGAGTCAGAACAGATAGAGCTGCTTTTTGTCACATCCCACGTTTACAAGAAACAAGCAGGATCCTATTGTCCGATAACAACAGCGAGACACAGGCATCCTCCAAGTATTGCCAGACTCACAAGCGGGGCATGAATAGTGAAAGTGTTCAGTTAAAAGAAGAAAAAGCAAAAATGATGTATTTTTAAAATCATGTATATCTGGCTTTGAAGCAGTTGAAGGTGGCTGGTTTCCATACTTGCCTCCTTAAACACAAAAGCTAAAAACAGACTTTAAAAAAAAAAACACAAGGCAAAGCAAACCAGCACATAATAAAAACCTGAAAGCCAAGAAGCTTCTACCATGACTCTTGGAGATGGGGCTTTAATACACTGCAAGGGAAGGAGAGGCCACGTGAGCTGGAGTCAGGGAGAAAAGGAAAGTGTGTGCTCCTGCCTTGCCGGCTGGGCTTGTTCCTGTTGCAGCCTCACACAAGCTCACCACGAAGCAGCCACGGAGAGCCCACAAAAGCACAGGGCAATGCCCCAGAAGCCCTCCCCGCCTTTGAATCCGGCACCCTTCTCTGTCCTCCCCATCCCTGGTGCCAAAGTTTAAACCCATGCTTTTGTGTTTGGCTCGCTCAGTTTTTCCGAGCTCATTGGAGCATGCAGAGGAGCCCTGGGCACCCGGTGGCATTGGCAGCGCTCTTGGATGTGTCTTCCAGCACCTTCGTCTTGTTTGCTGTCACTGCTCTCATTAATGCTGCACTAGATCTGAAGGGACAGTGGACTCCTCCTGGTATTTTTCGAGCTGTTATGATCCTTCCTGCGAGCTGTGGTGAAGCACCTCTGCAGAGCTGCCACAATCCTGGCGGAAGAGCGAACACAGGACACATCTGCCGCGAGCCCTGCTGAGTCCCGTCCCTGGCTTGCTGCCGAGGGTACGGGAGCACGTCCTTCCCTTGCAGGGGATGGGGACAGCCCCGCGGGCTGCCAGTCCAGCGGGTCGGGATGCACCCACACCAGTTGTGTTTCCTTGCTCTGCTTGAGGGCGATTCTGCAGGTCACCGGGCTGCCAAGCACATGGGAAGCAGCAGGAAAATGTGGTATTTTCACAGAAAATGCTTGGCTCGTTTTCTTTGCATACTAGAGCAGACAGCCATCATCTTATGCTGCTCCGGGCACAGTGGAGGAGCAGGCCAGAATTACAGGCCTCCCTGGTGCTTCTCAGGGTGCACACTTTTAGTTTCTAAAATAACCTGTTTCCTGCCATCCTAGTCAACTTCTTTTTTTTTTCTTTATACTGACCAACTTGTCATAAAACTAGAAACACCTGCTTGTTTGAGCAGAGCAAAGCCATCCCCGTCACCCGGCCACGCGTAGCGAGAACAGAGGGTAAATGCAGCCTGGGAAGGGCTCCCGTGCTGTGGGACGAGACCAGATAAAGCCACTCAGCGTGTGCCAGAAGCGATCAGGAGCAGGAAGACAAGTGGGAAGAGGTAAGGTAATAACCAAGCTCATGTACCTGGTCTCTCCAAACCACAAGCCTAAATCCCTGAACACAGGGGGACACTTTCATCCTCATTGTAATCCTGGGAAGAGACAACTGTGCCACTGAGCCCTCCCAGGTTCCCTTTTTGGATCCTGGCCATTCTCACCAGGATGGGAAGAGTGATGTCTATGGCAACGTGACACCAGAAACCCCAAAGAAGCAAGCACAGAAGGCAGCACAAAGGCAAGGATCTGCTCCCCTGATATTTTCCCTGCGTCACTGGCCTCTCCTTCCCACCAGCCCCCAGGCCACACTGGTGGTCCTGCATGGACAGGTCACAAGTTCAAGTGCACAGGGCTTTCCTTCCATCAGTGAGATGCAGCTGGCATAAGCACAAAAGGTTCAAATCCAGAAAAACTTAGGCCAGCTCCTTCTGCTTTAGCAGGACTCCCAACTACTGGTCTCCTCCTCCAGCATTGCTGGTGAAACAGGGCTCACTCAGGGGGCTTTTGCTGGGACTGTCAGAGCATGGAAAGAGGTTTCTGACACTTGAAAGCATCAAAAGGCAGCACAATGATAAAAACTGTGCAAACAGCGGGAACATTTCTTTAATAAGTCTCCAGACAGATAAATCACAGCTTAAGAAGAGATTGCAGTGCTATTTATTAGTCATTTGTGCATGATTTGCTCACACCATTGGTAGGGGAATTTATTTTTTCAGGTATTTAATTTTTGTCAGAAATGATTTGTGCATGTTATAGCAGTCCCTACCACCACCACATCCCTGCGGTGCACAAGCACCTGTAACCTACCGCTTATAGACAGCTCCATCCCCATAGAAAACACTGCCAGTGACCTCTTAAAAGAGATGCCCTGGTGGTTAAAGGACTCAATTTTCATATGCTTATTTCCTGTTTTTAGTGTTGTTAGGTTTCCTTGCATGGCTGAGCTCAATGCACCAAGTGGCACAGAGTGTTTTCAGCTAGATTTTTTTTTTTTTTATGTCCAAGCTGTTTCCACATCCATGTCCAGCCTAGCACTGGGAAACAGGCCGGGCAGTAATGGAGGACAAGGTACAGAAAGGTGGTGTTAAAGGGCTGGTGTAAGGGAAAACAAATGGAAATCATCAAACTCACACAAATGACTTTTCGGAAGACTGGATTAAATGATACTCCAGTTTGCACCTGCTGTTAATCTGAGGAGTTAAGTCAAATTTGAATTGGTTCCACTCTACATAATGTCCTTCCAGAAATATAACATCACCAGGACAAAAGTGATACTGCAGAAGCTTTGCAGCAAGAAGTGCTGTGCAGAGGAGGTCTCACTACTTGATGTTTCCCCAGAGCAAAAATCCACAGGTTTTTGGAGAAGTAACTAGTTATCCTCCCACTAAGGACTGGGACTTAATGGCTGGTTTGGCTGCAGAGTCAATGCTGGGCAATTTTTGCATCTCTGCTACCGAGAGGAAAGCCTGGAAGAAAAGCAAGATCTTGTGTGGTAGTCAGAAGTTCTGAAGCTCTCCAGGACTAGCAAAAGCAACAGCAAAGCCTACCTACTTGGATTACTTTAATTTACAAGTTAAAAAAGATCACTATCTCTTGTTCTTCTGATAGTCCAAGATATATTCACTTCATTCACTCAAAGCCCCACTTATCAGAGGGAGCTGTAAATTGAAGGGGTTGGACTTTGGAATCTGTTATCTGAGAAGCATTAGGAATCACAGGCTGAGACTCTGCTAACATGTAAAATCATGCTGAGCCATTGAAATCAATAGATTTATACCAGAGCTGATCTATGCTGAGTAGCTATAAGCTTTCCATTTCTTATCTTATTCAGGCACACATTCAGTCCCCAGTCTACTGCCTGCCCAAGTCCTTGAACCTGCAAGAAACATTAGCAGATGTTCATTAGTGCTTTGGTAACCAGAGAATTGGAGGCACTTGTCGACTCTGTGTGTGATGAATAAATGTTGGAAAGTTTCTGCTGGGGAACATGACTTTCAGTTTGGGGCCAATTGGATGCATTCAAAGGGAGAAGGGAGTTATGGCCCGCAGTTTGGCTTTGCTGTTCCTATTATTATTAGTTTTAATTAGAAAGGTGAGCTGCCAAAAACCTGAGAGTACCTACCCCGTCATAACAACAAATAAACATAACAAATGGCAAATATTTGGGTGAGATTAATGATCTTTTGAGATTAAACAAAGGTTTGACAACGAAAAACAGTAGATGGTCTCCTCATGCCTCCCCCATTTCCTGGAGCACCCACACATACACAGCTCTGTCCCATTGCTACTCTGAGCATCCCCAACCCTCAGCTCACAAATTGGGGGTCTCCATGTGTCTTCTCCCAAGAGCTGGCACATTTTGAGCCTTGTTGAGTTCAAGCAGTGCTCCGTAATCAAGGCTGTTAAACATGGTAACACGCTCCAGTTCGCTCTTGCAGGGCTTGGTTCAGCGTCTAGTGTGCTCACTGGGAAATCTGCCAAGAGGTCAGCAGGCTCCAGGTGAGGTGTTTGCTGTGTGTCTCCCGGGAGCACCTACGCCAAAGTCCAATGTGACCTGGGGTCGCAGCTCGCCTCCCAGCCTTGTCCTCCACCTTGCACTCGCACAGCAAACTTGGGAATTTTCCTTCCCTGTAGACACCCCTCCACAGCCTGAGTCCACCACTGACTCCTCCAAAACCCAACAAATGTCTCCCACTCCATGGGTAGCCATCACTCACACCAGCTAGTAGCTCTCAAAAGGAAAGAGCTATTTTCCTAAGTATTCAGCTGAGCTGTGAGTTTCCCAGGCTGATGTGGGACTGAAAGCAAGGTAACACTTTAAAGAAAACTCCTGAACTACAGAAGAGAACAAAGGCAACACATGGCTTCTTTTTGGAGGAATTGCTTCAATTTTAGAAACTCGAATGTTTAAGCACTTCTTGTTAAAGTAATTTAAAAGTGCATCATTTGTCCAGCAGGAGAAAAGCCAATGCTTCTCCCTAGCCAGTTGTCTAGGCCAGAGCGCTCTGTGAGTGTGGGAGCAAGCAGCTCATTCAGTGCCTGGTCTTTTCACAGAAAATAACTGCAAGTGATCTGCTGGAAGCTTTCTCCACACGTACACATACACACAAATACACACACAGAGCTTTGATACATGGGTTTGTCTTCATTATAGCTGGCAAAGGCAAGGGTTAGGTATGCTTGAGAATGATGCTTGACCAAGCTATACTCCACAAAGGAGAACTTGGTTTCCCAGAGAAAAATAAAACAGATAGTGGCCACATCTGGATTTTTCTCACTCTCACATCACGCTGCATTTCCTGGTTAGAGCTGGGATCTCCCCAAGAGAGACTTTTCTTGTGGTATTTCTGGCTGGGACTGGACGCACCACAAATCTCATGAGAAGGTCTTTCCTTCCAAGATTCCTTGAGCTGGAGGCTCAGGCAGCACAGATAGTTCGGGGAAGTGACCGAATGTACAGATGCTTTCCAAGCTCTCAGCCTTTTGGGGGGTCCGGTAGCACTTGTGGAGATGTAGAGTCCCATCTTGCCCCCCTTCCCACCAACATGTACACTTGATGTCACAACTGTCTGGGGAATGATGTACTTTAAAAAAAGGGGGGGGGAATTAAAAAAAAAAGTGAGAAGAGAAGCCCTGCTGTGTCAGAGGCAGAGAGGCAGGGCTCGTGGCACCGCTTGCCCTCCGAGGGGCTGTGCCAGCACACCAGCACTCCTACCCACCACTCTGGCTGGGAAAACAGTGCGGTCAGAGCTGCTCTGCCCGAGAAAGCGAGCAGCCCTGGCCTGGTGTGCCCTAACAAGACACGGGGACATGAGTTTTCCTTCATGCTTGGGCCACGGGCAGAGAGCTGGTGGGTGAGGGGTGCCCAGCAGGAGCCTCATACAGTCTGCTGCAGGAGCAAACCCTCAAGGCCTTGGCCAGCCCAAACCTCTTATGCTGGTCCACTCTCTATCTATATCTGCATCTGTAGCACACACTAACAAACCATCCAAGGAAAACTACATGCCCTGCACTGCTTCAGAGCTCTGGTCAACACCCATCTGCAGCCGGGGCCTGGTTCTTCAGAAAAGGTACCAAAAAGCCCTTTGGAAAGCATTTATCAAATTTTGGGACACCTAAGATCTCAGCCCTGCCTTGCAACAGGTTTGCTGTCTGATCCCAGGTAATTCATTTAACTGATCTATGTCTCATTTCCTTATTCCCCAAAACAATAGGGAGAGAGAAATGATAGCATTTCCTGGCCTCACTGGGCTGTTTTGAAGATTAATACATTAAAGAACAAAATACTTCAAGATTCTCCAAAGGAAAAGCAAGTTAAGTCAATGTAGCACTGAGATGAATTGTGTTTTGACACAGTTTTGTTTATTCCATATTGTTCCTGTCTGAGGAAGATTTGAAGGTTAAAGTTAAAGCAGAGTAAATACATCTCTTTCTGTGCTCCAGAGGGGACTGTTCAGAGAGTAGGTTTGGAAACTATTGTGAAAACTGTGGTCAAAAAGAAGTGAAACCTACTGAATCCCCAAAGAGTCTTTACTGTCAACCACTCAGTAATCTCCTTGTGGGCAGAGGCCTTTTGATGGAGACTTCCCTGCTCTTTGACCCAAAAAAGTTTTTCATAAAAAGAGTCTTCAGTCTGAGACTGAATAACAGGCTGGAAATATCTGCCTGGAACTTTCTCTAGCAGCGGCCCTTCCTTCCTGCAGCCCAGCAGCACCCCCTTCGCAGCCCTTTTATGTGGGCATCCCAGGAAGCGTTCAGCTGGCTTTGCAGTGGATGAGGAGGCTTCCTTTACTGGGGAGAGCCCACAGAAAAAGCCTGAACTCACGTCACTTTAAGGGGCTCAGCTGCCGAAGCTGTCCTTCCTCTGCCTGCAGTAACCTGACAGGGTTGTATCATAGCATCAAGGTAATACACTCCGTATTCTCAAAAACTCCAGAAAATCTTGGCAGAAACCTGATGCGGCGTGAGGGTTAGAGACCTCTTTGCAATATAATCTCACTTCTGACATACGCAACCCTCCTTCCTTCCACTCTATCATCATTCAAACCTGAAGACTTGCAGCTTTGTCTCTCCTGGAGGAAATCTCACTCTAACAGTGTGTTTTGGCACAACAGTGTATTGGCTGGAGTCACACCACATGGGGACTGTGGTATGATATTTTACTGCAAGACAATGGGGCTTCCACGGGCTTTCCTCTTCACATGAGACAGCCGGTGTTTTACAAATGTGGGGCCAGCGGGGGAGCTGAAAGCCCTCCAGATCAGTCTACAGAATCATGTTCCACGTATAGCTTATTTTCCTTCTGGACCCAGGAAATTCATATTTCTGAGAGGAGGCCTTACTCTCATGGGAAGTTAATACTATGCATTCAAGCCTCCATGAACTGGAAAAAAAAAGCCTAGAATTCAGGTCTACTATCTCCCAGGACCTATATTGAAATGTCTACCATTACTGTGAGCCTTTGCAAAGAAAACTGAGCTGAATCTATCCAAATACTCATCCTGAACATCTAAGCACAGGACACTGCCTCTGAATCCTCATGTCACGGAAACAGCCACCGCAGGGCTGCAGGTACCTTCCAAAGTAATTGCAAGTACCTTCCAGACAATTTCAGACACATTGCTCCCCCTGGAACGTCCTCTCAGCTGGGTTAGACCATCATGACTCCCAGTCCCAATCCAAACTAATGTGCTTGCTTAGTAAATTCATTGCATAGGAAATGTAGGCATCTGCGCCAGCATTATGCATCCCAGCCCAGCACTGGGATCATGAGCTCCCCAGCAAGAGGCCAGCCCCTAACTGCTCAGCTGCACAGTTCCCGTTCATCCAGTTTCCCCAGAGAAGCTTGAGAGTCTCTGGTTTTGTGTGATCACAAGCAATTAGTCTATTTAAGCTTCAGATCACTCAAAGAAAAAAGAGCCAGCCCTTCCACCCTTTTCTGAATTATGGAGGTGTGCAAAAATAAATCCAGGCACGACATTTGAATGATGGGCTCCTGACACACTCAGAATCTGCAGCACCTGTCACCCTTCCCCCCTTTGAACTATTATTTTAGATAGTGCAAAAAATTCCTAAAGCGAAATGTGATACACCAAGTCAGGGGGAGGGAGCAGGCTGCCGGGGTCGGTGCCTCACTCCCTGCCTGGGTGCTCCTGTGCCTGTCGCTGGCAGTCCGGCTTTGAATTCCCACAAAGGACCCCGGCGAGCACAAACTAAAGCGACCCAGGGTTGAAACCTCACACAGTTCTTTGGCTTAGTAAGAGTCAAGGGTCTTCAGTACTGACCTGTGATTAAATTTCCCACTTTGCCCAGCACTGGTGAGCCTGCACTTCAAGAAAGATTTGGACCATTTGGACAGAGAAGTTGAGTGCAAGGCATTAGAATACAGGATATATCAGGAAATACTGATTTCCAAGGGAAGGGAAGACTGACAGAAGGTGTGGTAGTGGGCTTCAGACATGCGATAAACTACACTGAAAAGAAAGAAAGCTGTTTTCCCTGCCCAGACTTCCTGAACAAGCAGCCATGGGCTTGAAGTGCAGCAAAAAAAAAAAATCAGGTTAGACAGCAGAGAAATCTTTCTGATGGGAAGGATAATGAAGATTGCTGGGGAAGCTACAGACTTTCCACCATTAGAGATCTGTAAGAACTTGTTGGACAAATACCTGTCAGGTGTGAGATAGGAATATTTGATCCTGCCTTCGGGCCAAGGGATTGCTTAGGTGTGACCTCTTGAAGTCTCTGCCACTTTTCTGCCCTTTCAGGATGCATCTAAGCAGCCCAGGTACACAGGTTAGCTCGGGCTGCTGTGAATCCCAGTTTGGGGCTGTCACTGGGAGCACTGGAGATCTCAGCAGGAAATGTCACCTCCTTCGAGTGGCAGGGGCTCCTCCACTTGCCAGTCTGCTTGCCTCTCCATGTCAGGCCGGATATAAATCCTACCTTGGCATAATTCACATGCACCTGGTTAAAACAGTTAGCAGTGCAGATCTGGGAGGTGAGAAAGGCAAAAGGCAAGGAGTTAATATCAGTGAAAGCGTGTTAGGCAGACAACGTGGATGTCAGGCTAAGCTTGCCACCTCCTGTATGGGGATCTGGAGATGAGAAGCCCTCTTGCAATCAGCATTAAAGCTTTCTCCCTCCACCTCCTTTTTTTAATAGCTTCAGTCCATTTCATACCACATTTCCTAAGACCAATCAGTAAAGGGTCATAAAATACTCGCAGGTGCCCAAGCAAATGAGCCGCCTGTGCCGGTTGCAGCAGTGCTGGCAGCTGACGCCGCAGCGTGAGCGGGAAAGACCCTTGTGCTCGCACGGGTGCTGGGCACCCCGGGCCCCGCTCGGCACACGCTCTGCCCTTCGCCCAGCTGAGGAAGCACCTATGGATTATTTCATTCTACTGAAGTCTGAGCTAAAATCAACACTTCTAGGTTTATAGCAGCCCCCTTTCCCTTGCCCTCGGCTGTGAGAAGTGTGGTGGCAAAAGGGAGGCTTTTCAGCCAAGCTCTTCTATACCACCTAGCGGGAAACGGGATTTTTCTCTCCCACGGCGAGCGCTGCGGCGAGCGGCATCGCCTGCGCGCGGCCCAGCCAAACCCTGCGCGGTCCGGCCAGGGACCGTCGCTGGCCGCTCTCCCAGCGCCGCCCGAAGGGCAGAGCCGCGGCGGAGCGACGAGTCCCTTCCCTACGAGTGCTGACCCTGGCGCACGGGCCGGGAAGGGGCACTCAGAAGAAGTTGCCCCCTCCAGTCTGTGGTGCTCCTACAGCGCTATCCAAGCCCCTCTTCCCATCACTCACAGAGCAAAGGGGCACCTCAATCTGCTGCACAACAGCAGCAGCCCCCCAAAAAGCTGAATTTCCCACTGTGCGCAGACTCGGGGCTCTCCTGCCTCCGACCGCCCCAGCCAGGGTACAGGCCACGGCGCAGGCCGCCCCACAGACCCGCGGTGCAGGCGCGGGAGCGCAAATGGGCCCTGGCGGCGAGCGCGGGCCGTCTGCGGCCGCCCCGCTTCCCAGGGCACCTTCCCGAGCGGCGGTGCCGGTGCCCTGGCCGGGTTCCAGCGCAGGTAATTGCCTTCTGCTCGCTGCAATTCCGCCTGCAGATACAGCCGCCTTAATTTCCTGTCCTAAACCGTAGGGCAGTGTTGCTGCGCGTTGTTAAACAGCTGCCATGCTCTACCCAGAGGGGGTTGTGTTTCAGCGGTGAGTGGGAGAGAGGCGCGTTCGGCACAGCTAATACGCCCGGAGAAGGGAGGCGAGGAGGGCGCTGGGTTAGACCGTGCCTTGCTCCTCCACTCCCTATCGCGCGGTTTAGGCGTAGCCTTCTCCCTCTGCTCCCCCGTCTCTCCCACATGGCTGAAATCCAGACAACCTTGCCCGCCAGGCGAGTCCCGCCGAGGGAAAGCTGGTCTTTCCCAAACCGCCCCTCCAGCAGCTGCCGGAGCGGAGCACGCAAAGGGTTAATGACACAAACGCGGGGTTTGCTCCTTGCACACGCCGTGTGTCTGCAAAGCGTTGGGAGTTTTATGGGGAGGGCTGGTGGGGGCGGAGGGACGGGGCGGGGGAAGAGAGTTTTCTTTATGGCTTTGACAGGAACTCCCATCATGGGATAATTATGGAAGTGAGAAGTCTGCGTGTAATGAAGACCATATGCCGTGTTAAAACACACACGCACAAATATTAGGCCCTTGTGAGGCCTGCGGGGGGAGCGGGTGGGGGGAGCAGGAAGGGACGGTGGAACAAGCCCTCCCCCAAAAGCTCATGTCAGATTTTCCAGCCTCGCCGCAATGAGGGCAGCATGGAGGCAAAGCGGCCGAAGAGCAGTCAAGTGGGGCTGCAAGGACATAATTGCACAGCCCTCCTTGACTGGGACTGGTTTCATGTGAAAAACATCCGGTTTAAATAATATATCGAGTGGAAGGACGGGCCCAGATGCTGGAACAATAGGGGCTTTCACCCCACACGGGAGATGGGGCAGCTCGGGAGGCGAGTGGTGCTTGCTGCAAGCGGTCCCGCTGGAGCAAAGTCTCCTTCAGCAGCAGTTTTTCCTCATGGTCTTTAGGCCTGTCTGCAATTTCCCCCCCCCCCCCCTTTCCTTTCAAACTACACCCTCACTGCTCTTGCCACACTGGAAAAAATCTGTGGGCAGTTCCCTGTGGAAACGTATAGCCCTCCTCCTTGCTTGATGCAGATCCATCAGCAGGAAGCAAGAGGAGCCACGTTACATCCCAGCTCCCTCCGAGCAGCTCCAAAGGCAGGGAGGAGGCAGACTTCAGCTGGCTTCAGGGCCACCCAGCTGGTGTTTGAAGTCCCCATGCCATCCTTTCCAGCACCCGGCCTGTTCTTCATAATGTGAAGCTTTCTTGGCTTCTGCATGTTCGTTGCCTCTCTCCAGATCTCACATGCCTTCTTCTCCAGATCTCCCTCTTGTTCTTTATGGGTCATTTTAGTCACTTTTGGGGCCATTTCTTCCTTCGCAGGTCACACACTTGCAGGACTGTCTTCTTCCCATCTCACTTCCTGGGTGTCTCTCCCTGAAAAATCCCTTTAAATACCTAACCTTCCCTTGCCTTCACAACCCCTATACCACCTCACCACCATGAATTGACCTCCGTGTACTTAATTACTCACCACATCTCATAGACAACCATTCTCCGTATTAACCTGCACAGACGCAAGCTGTACTTCATCAATCTTAAACCCACTTATGATGTTTTCTCCCCACAGCTTTGCTGGTCCTCTTCCCCCCTGCTATGACGGGCTCTACCTGGAATGGAATGAAAGACGCGTGTGGCCCTGGACGCCTGGACCCATGAACAGCGGAGATGGCGTCTGTGGCAGCGGTGCGGGAATTAAGTGGCTATGCAGAGGGTGTTCACAGAAAAATGCCCCAAAAGCAGAACGCAATTGAGACCCAGAAGCCAGATAGTACCCAGAGCCTCTGGCCCACCTTCGTGCAGCCTCTAGCACAGGGAGTTACCACTAGAGACACTACTTGCCTTTGCAAGGGCAAACAGCAGCGAGGGAGGTGCAGTTCAGCAGGACTCGCTCCGGGCAGGGATGCCGGCCTCTCCTTGCTGAGCAGCGCCAAGGGCTGCCAGCTGCAGGCCTGGCTTTGGGTCAGCAGGTGACTGCAAGGGTAAGGGAAAAGCAAAAAGTAATTAGCTCATCATAAGCTCTCCTTGCATCTAAGGAAAGAAAAAAATGTACCCCATGCCTCTTCTCATGGAAAGAAAGGAGTGAGGAAAAACCCTGCACAATCTGCTTATTTGGATTTTTTTTCTTTTCCTTCTGGGCAAATGCAGCGGTGGATTAGCCCAACTGGTTGCTGGGGCTGACTGGCGACATGTGGGAGAGGATGAGAGCCCATGAAGTGCATTGGCCTTATCTTTCACACAAGCTCCTTATAAAATGTACTTTTTATTCATTTATACATAGTCCCCTGTGTGTCCCCTTAAAAAAGTAAAAACTCTCCGCCACCCTGAACTGCTGTTATAGATCCCTTACAGACCCTCTTATTGGAGCACTACTCCTACAGCGTTGCAGGGAGGTATTAGATGAGGGTCAGCTACTCCAGAGAGGGCTACATTTCACAGGCACGCAAAGGGGATCCATCAGGAGCACAGCATATGAAATGTCTGGATGAAAGCTGCCGCCAAATGCAAGCTCATTTCGGGATTTATCTGTCCTCCTAACTTTATCAGTGTCAGTTCCTCCAGCATGTTTGCCATCTGCATCTGCGTGTGCTCTCGGGCAAAGTAACAATGAGCGTTCGGTGTTGGGTTTTAACGTCTGGTAAATGCAAAATCATTGCTCTGATTAAATGTATCACTCACAACAGTAGCTAAAAGGGGATAGTGCTCGGAGCCCCACCTCGCCGACGCTCGCTGCCTGCGCTGAGGGGCGCTGGACACATGCTGCAAGCATTAACCAGCGCTGCCTTTGCAATCTGATGAGAAACAGAGCCATGCCTGGACGGACCAATCCAGCCCAGCTGGAATGTGGGGAATTTTCCAGGGCTCCTGCAAGTTTTTACGGGCCTATTTTACAGGCGGAGAACTGTCACGCAGAGGTGAAACGCAGGTGCAGTGCAAGTGGCCTTCCTCGCTGGGGACAGTGCAGGAAAGAGTGACTTCTTCCTTTTCCAGTGTCTGCTACAATCCGCGATTCCCATCATGCACAGTGTCATTTCCCATGAGTACCTGCCTGTTTCTGCCATCTGCCATGATTTATAGAAAATGGGCAGTGATTAATAGCCCAGTCAATGCCGAGTGAAGCCATTTTCTTTCATTTACCTGCTCCCTGACCTCCCTTTGCAGTGCTAGACAGGGGCTAGGAAAGTGTATTAATCATGCACTTAAAAAATATTTAAAAGGGGAGATTGGCCAGGAGCTCTTTTTTTTTTTTTTATGGAGTCATTTTCTACAGAGGGTGTAAGCTAATTGCCAGATGAAACAAATGGGCTCTTTGAAATGTAAACAAGTCACATGGAGGTACTCTGGGTTTGCTCCTTGAATGATGCCCTAAACCCGTGCTCTCCTGGCACTTGCTGTCGCCTACCTGGCCCCAAGCGCAGCGGAGGCCACAGCTGGGATGGGCGCAGGGTGCCGACGCGACGTGCTGGGAGGGAGGTCATGGCTCAGCCTGGCCCACAGCAGCTCCAGGCACAGAGGACTCGTGCACAGCGCGAGCACCCAGGGGGTCTCCGGAGACCTTCAAGGCTGGCCGAGCCCTCCGGCAATGATCCTGCAACACACAGAGAAAAGATCTGTGGTCACCTGGGCTTGCCTCCGCAACGGAGGGAAGGATATTTAGGGAAAAGCCCTTGATCTCCTGTTAGGTGAGCTGCATTCCTGGAGCACCTGAAGGTGTTTAGTCTGGTGGAAATGGTCTGGCCTTCCTCCCTAGGCACAAAGCTGAATTTGCACAGCACTTTGCAGCTCCGAGAGGCAGGACTGGCCCCAGGAGAAGGACAAAATAACATTGCGGGGCTGTGTCGCAGCATTTCTTGCTCCTCTGCTTTCGCCGCGTAGGCACATCTCGCTGCCAGCTGCCCTCGCGGGAGCAAGGCTGGGCTCCCCCACAAAGCAGCGGGGCTCTCCTGGTTTCCTGCTGCCTCAGTTTCCCCCGGGGACCCCAACCGAGCTGCCCCAGCTCCACACTTCAGCCCCTCAACATGTGCCACAAAACACGGGCTATCTAGCAGATAAGTAACAAAAATAACCGCACTGTGGGCGAGCGCCTGTACTGCTGCGCCTTCTCCCAGGTGAGACGAAAACGAGAGCAATGAGCAGGGGTGGGCACCGAGGACACTGCGTTTTGCTCTCCCCGTTGGCACTTTTTAAATCCCTGAGTCTGTGAGCAGCCCTGGAAGGTCCTGGGGACCTGCAGGACCCAAGCTGGGGAGCACTGAGCTTCTCAGAGCGCAAATCTGACATTTCCTTTCTTTATGATAAGTCCCCGGGTGGCATCGTGTACATGATGTTGTGTAAAACTATGCATAGTCTCCTGGAAAAATGCCTTTATGACTTGGGCCCCTAAGGACAGCTGAGGTTGATAGCAATAAAACGAAAATCCCCTGTCAAGCCAAACAAAATTATTGAGTTATTCTCACCCGCCAGAGACCAAAGCTTTGTTGACAACTTAATTAACTGTGTTTGTAATGAATTTTTGGCCACATGCAACAGACTAATTATCAAAGCAAACCTTAATCTCTTTCCAGGCACATCAAAGTATCGAGCACAAAGTATTTACATCAGTCTCAGATAAAATTCTTTGCACTAATTCTAACATAATTAAAATTATGTTGGGGCTAAGGTAATTACGCAAGGTGCTTATATTGCATAACAATGTAATAGCAGCCTGCGCTTTTTTTACCTGTAGTCAATCAGCAAAGTCCTCTAGTGTGTATAAAATCTAGTAAGTGCATTTTCAAATGAGTGAAAGCAGCATCACTTTTAAGCCCAGTTAACCTGTTTAAAATGGCTTAACTGTTTAAAATGAAGGCCAGATTTCAGATAAGCTCCTTCATTATTTGCATTATCTGAGCTATTTCTGGCAGTAACTAGATAGAGGTCCAAGATACCAGAGTGATTTTATGCTATTTGAGTAAAATTGGTAAGTTTTAAACAGGCAATGCAGAGTTTCTAACTGCCTCTGTGCAGCCAGTGATTTTTCCTAAAATGTTGATGCAAGTTTCATGAGTGAAAGGTGCAAAGGAGGCTGCTGAGGCCTCCTTTCCCACGCAGTGTCCTTCTGAGAGGAGGGCATGTGGCAGCAAGAGGGATGAGGAGAGGTGAAAGGGACTCTGCAGTGAGCTGTGGCAAGAAACCTTCACTGCTAAGGAGAGGGAACACTTCAAAATACATGAAAGGAGGAGGCTTGGTCCCCGAGCAAGGTTGGGCCCCTTTGCCATGGGGGATGGCAATGTCTGGGCACATCCCAAAAGCCTCCAGCGAGCAAGGAGGATCTCAACCTGTCCATGTTATTTCTGTCTCCTCCACACGGCCCCCAAGGCCCTGCACAACTTCCCAGCCATGCCACATTATTGGACTTTGCAGGCCAGCGGGCATGCGGCAACCTCAGCCCTCACTGGACCATGCTAACGCAGTGCCGCTGCAGCAGAGAGGGTGCCCCACGCAGCTGCTTGCCCGGGGAGAGCGGTTGGTGCGGCAGGTCACTGCCGTGCATGAAGATGGGCCTGTCCATCTCGATATGCCAAACCCCAGCCAAGGTCCAGCACAGTCAGCCAGAGACCTTCCATCGATTTTAGCAGACATGCAGCTCTTCCACAAAGAAAGTATTTTGAGCTTGGTGGAGGATGTGCCTGTTTCCAGGGAGATCATCTGCTGTGTGGTCACTTTTTCTGCTTAAAGTAAGCCCAAGTGATCTGTTTCATTGCACTAAAACAGCGAGGCCACTACCACCTCGGTGCAGAGCCACTCCCTATGTACTGAGCATTGCTGCAGCACCGGGTGCAACTGAAGAGCTACCCAGGTTGAAGCACATGAGGAAAACCAGGCAATGAGAAAATGACAAAAAGGCAAGGTTATTTCCAGGTACCACTTACTATTTGTACTGGGAGTCACTTCTATTGTTGCAGGCAGTGACCTAATTTCAGAAAGCGAACCCTGGAGATGTCACCTCTGCCTCCCCCACCGTGTCCTCCTGTCCCCAAGACCCACGCACCTGCACTGCTGCAAGCCAGGGTCTCGGTGCAGTGCCTGTGGAGAGTCCATGCTGACCCAGAAAATCCTTTAATTGATGATCTTAGAAGCACAGTTGTCTGGATGGAAAAAAAATGCTACCCTGCACATGCCCCTGCTTCTCTGTCCCTGAAGTACGTTTCACAGAACTGTAGAAAAATTGCTTGGAAGGTCCTCTGCTTGTCCCATCCCCAAGGTAGGACCAAATGTGCTGGTGCAACATCTCACTGATGGTCTAACCTGTTGCTTCCAGCATTGCAGGTTACACATTTTCTGTCCATGCTGGTGCTTCACAAGCCTCTCATCATAAAATTTTTTCCCTGGACTCTTCTGTGCTGTTGGTTAAGCTTCTTGTGCTATCACTGGTGATCTGTAGAGCCAGGTACCCACCCATACAGATCCGCCCAGGTGCAGGTCGCACTGCTTCCTCCATCCTTCCCCACCAGTGCCGAGCATCCCCATGTATGCCTGGTAGTCCTGCTTCCAAGTGCTTCGACTGCTCCCACTGCTCTCCCTCAGCTCTATGCAATTGCTGCCCAGCCCTGCTGGAAACAAGCTCGTTTCCAAATGCTCTGGGCAGCCTCTGCTGTAAATCTCCACAGGGCTGGCATCTTCATCTTTCCTGGGAGGCTTTTTCAGCACCTGACTCCCAGCCTGACCCCCCTGATGGGTCAGCTGGAGGAGCCGGGGCAAGGATCGCGAAGGCCTTTCTGCCCCGCTCCTACAATCGGGAAGAGTTCCCTCTGTGTGGGGTGTGCCAGATCTGCGTTTTCATCAGCTATTAAAATTGTCCTGTCTTTCTGAACAGTGGAGCTTGACCTGCCCCTTGCTCACCTTGGAGTGTAAATTAGCAGCAACGCTAAGGTGCCTCGTGGTACATCACCATCAAGTCGCTGTGGCTGAGAGGAGCATTCAGCCCGTTGTGTTGTCCCTTCCACAGATGCCAAGGCATATGTTCCTTTTTTCCCAGCTACTAAAATCAGCTCCTTTCTGTGGCCTTTGGAGACATTCTCCAGTGGAAAGGCTGCCTTTGAACAGATTTCTGCCTAGGTTTGACTTCATTAATCAAATCACTTCTTGACACAAAACACTTGGGACTTGCTGGAGGTGTGAGGCCAGAGAATCGGGTCCTTGCTGACTGGCTCCAAGGGACTTTCAAAAGCACTTTCACAGATACACAGCTTCTCTGAAACTGTTGAGCTTTCATCTTGATTTGCAGAGTTTAAAAACTAATAGGTAAGTTCAGAACAACAAGCAGAAACCAGCCAGCTCCTTTTACCCTGTTATCACTGTAATGCCAACAGGGCTACAGGTCTGGATAGCAGCGATGAGCCCACGTACCACCGGGTGCTGAGCCTGACTTGCTTCGACGAGCTGGGCAATGGCCCCAAGGAGCGAGGGTTGCACAGTTCCTGTGCCAGCTCACCAGCAGAAGCTGGGCTCAGCAGTAATTCCCATCAACACACCGGCCGCAGTCCCTTTCAGGAGAGTGGGCATGTCGTCAGGAGCGTGGGGTGGCCGAGAAGGTGGGTGTGCGACCCAAGAGACCTCACAAATCATGCCTGGTCTCCGCCGAACCTGAACCTCTCTGGATCTCCTGTGCGCACAGTAGGATTTGCTTTATCTGACACCAGAGCCGCATAAAACAGTCTCAAAGGTGCCCGGATCTGCCTACTCCTCGCTCTCGGCTGACGGGAGTGGGGAGAGCCTCTGAAGCTCCAAACTCCAGAGGGGGTTTAGATCAAAATCATGTCAAGCTCAGAGCAAAACGTGCCAGCTGTGAACATGTGAGGATTGACAAGATACTGCTTGCAGCTTTTGTCTTTTTGTAATGAAGATGGCATTAAATCAGAGCCGCTCTGCTCCTGGCAGAGCCTGGATCCCATTTAGAAACAGATTTTGGCCCTGTTCTTCCTTTGAATCTGCACATGCCTTGTCCTCACACCCAGAGCCAGGGCAAATCTCTTTGGAGTGTATTCCCTCCCCCAAAAGAGGAGGTGACCTAGCTACAAAAGCCTTTCTTTTGCCAGGAGGGTTGGATCGGGCACTGAATACACCAGCATTAGGGCAGGGGCATTCATGGGGCCAAGGACCATGCTCATGAGGAGCTAGATATCTGAAAACCTTGGCAAAGAGAGTCTTCCCATCTGCGAGCACTGCCTCAGTTGGGCCGAAACCACCGAAACCCACCCCAAATGATTTGCTCCCTGTCACTCATGAAGGTTGGGGCAGGGCTAGGAGGTCTCCTGCAGTTCAAACTGTTGCATCAACCACAAACCACTCTGGAGCTAGACTGAACCTTGTATTTTCTGAGGGGACCAGACCTCTGATTTCATATTTTCTAGCCTTCCTGCCTCTGCAGAGCACAGCGCATAAGACTGAACAGAGACACCGATTAAGTAGCAGATGAATGAGCAGACAAGAAGCTTTCAGGGGCTAATAGCTTTGCTACTCATCTGTCTCAGCAAGTGGGTTGCTGAGAAGACTTTTTGTTTAGCTTACTGTCAAGAGAGATGAGGAACTCCTTGTGGGCAGAATGAAAGAGCTCAAGAAACTTCCCTTACTGGCAGCAATACCAGTTTGTGTCATTATCCATGAGATGACGAGCTTTATGCCAAGTAAAAAGGGCAACATCAGATCACAAGGTCCTCACATGACAGTGAACTACTGAGACTTTTATGCAGGTTTCTTTCACAGCAGCAGAGGTTAGCCCAGAATTAATCAGGAGACAAGCCCTGCAGGACTGGCACATGAGTAACCAAACAGCTAATTGCATCAGTGCATCTGAAGGGTGGGATGGAGGAGAGCTTATTCATAAAATCAGAGTGCAAGGGAGGGCTGTAAGAAAAAGCAGGCAACGAAGAGCCTTTCCTCCCACTGCCTCTCTGGCCAAACGTTTTTGGCATTCGTGCAGCACATTAGTAGATGAAATCAAGCATGGCCCAAGTGCTTTGCAGGCTCCTGTGTAGTGTGGGTTTTTAATGCTTGGTTGCCTAAAAGACAACTCCCACGTTCCTCAAGTTTCTGAACTGCTTGTTAAAAAAAAAAAAAAGAGAGAGAGAGAAAAAGAAAAACCTTCAAAGCTCCTGCAGGATTAGGTCTCAGTTTAATCTCTGACAGAACTGACAGGTGCTTCAGGGGCTGGAAAGATTTTAGGGCCTTTAGTCCTTGAACTGGCAGAGGCCAGGACCTTTATATTGCTGGCCACATCACAGCAAGGAGGAGAGATGCTAGTGGTGCTCTCTGGTGGCAGAGAGGAGCCACATGCAGTTGTTACCGAGAGCAGCTGGAGCAGGGATGGGGCAGCTGGAGGTAAAACACAAGGCAGGCAAGCTTTTAGGCTACAGGGAAAAAAGAGTAAACTTAATCTAAGAGAGGCTGGATGGCAGGCTACAGACTGGCATGCATAGCCTCAGCCCAAGTCGCTCTCAATTAAAAGTCATCATTGTCCAAAGGAATCTGTGACATTCAGTCAACAGATTTTGCTCTGCTCTCGAAGGGAATACTGTGGGTATCCTTGTTGTGGCACCTGAGCATCTTCACATCTTTATTGCTTTTATCCTGACTGAAAGCCTGTGAGACTGTTAGCCCCATTTTAGTGATGGGAAACTGAGGCAGACTAGGTTAGTTTTAAAGGTGTTTTAGCATTGGTGCAGAAGAGGAAAACTCAGCATCAGCAGAAAAGATGCTCAGAGCACATCTCTGCATTTTTGGAGGTTAAAATGGCTTCAAAATCTAGTTAAAAGTGTGGAGAGGGTAAATTTTAAAAGGTATTTTTGTGAACTTTTCACCATTTCCTCTGCAAGTTCTTAAATAGGATTAGGAATTAGATGGAGACTACTGAAGATCTCCTACTAGCTAGCAGGGAAACAATCTGAAAAGTTGGAGGGAGAAAACTTATGAGAAAATGAAATTAAAAAAAAAAAAAAGTAGTCTGTGAACATTTTCCACTTTATAGCTAATTCAGAATAAGATTTACATTCAGCCACCCAGCAAGATTCGATACCTTTGGCCTTTTCTCAGAGGAAAATAATAGCCCCATTATTCCCAAATCATCACTCCATCTCCCTGAAAAATATGGGATTTGTCTATTTGACTAAAAACTATAAAGTTTGCACTTTGGGGGAGAAGGAGGTCTGGGAGCAATCTCTAAAACAGTCCCTGAAAACAGCCACCGCCTTTCAAGGCCAAGCTGGACAGAAAAAAGGAGGTGGTACAGGCTTCCCTCCCTATGTCTGTCCCAAAAATGACCCAGCGGCTGTGTCCTTGTGTACTCGGCAAATTCCCAATACAATCTCCAGCTGCCCGAGGGCTCTGCAGAGTATCCTGTCCCTCCTCCTTACCTCCAGCCTCCCTCAGAGCCACCAAATTGCAGCCGGCACCAAATGATGCCGTGAAGACCTGGTGGAAGTATAGATTAGATGAAAGCAAGAGATTGGGTTTTCCTTCTTTCTGAACCAGGAACCAAACCATTTTTCTCATGTGGAACATAAATATGAATCTTTTTTCACAGTTCCTTAAGCCCCTTATGGTGAGCAAGTAAATCTAACACTCATTCCTATTCCAGAGTGGAAAATGCACATGATCAGGGCCCCAGCTATCCCATTTTGGGATGTGCACAGACGACGGCAGGTGGAGCTGTAAGATAAGGAGTGAGAACTGAAGGTGCCTCCAGCAGCTCCTTATTGCTTGGAGGGTAAAGAAACATTTGTTTTTGAAGGGGAGCTGGAAAAGCTCAGCTCAGTATGGCTTTTTTGAAGCTCCCCTCCCTCCCACAAATTAAGAAAAGAAAATGTTTGTTTCAAATCCAGGAGGGAAGAGGAGGAGGAGGGAGTGTGCCTGTCAATGCACAGAAGACTGATGGTCTGAGACTGGGACACCGAACCACATGCAACTCCTAGCCACAGGCTTCACACGCAGCCTTGCCCACTTTGCCTGGGGAGAGATCCAAAGGGGAGTTTCACCATCTTCAGGGGACCTGGGGCAATGAATTCATTTCTAAGCAGACATATCCAGGAGCATCATTCAGTCTCTTCCCTTCCTACCCCCTTCCCTCCCCCTGCCAGCTCACCTGAGATACCCTTAGTCCCTAAAGTCTGCTGCAAAAGCTTTCACAAGCCCCTAGTATTCTCCTGCTCCTTGTACCTGAAAGGCAGCTGGACAGTGAGGAGCTGGCAGGGTTGTCAGCCCTGGAGCCATCTGAGCCCAGGAAAGGCTCACACTGGCCTCCGCAGGTGTTTGAGCAGACCCAGAGGTGGTGCTTTACAGGTGTTAGTTTGTTAGGTTATAAAACTTACTAAGTCAACGACTATGATTAAAATAAGTTTTACAGACATGGAGTACTCTTTGATAGTGTTGGGATTGTGGGAAAGGAGGAGGATAGACAGACTAATGCAAGGGTGCAGGGGGGCCAGTGGGGCCAGGGTGACCTGCCTGCTGATGGGGGGACTCATCCATTGCCCCACCACATCCTCAATGCACCACTACTTCAGATTGTAAGAGATTTTATAGAAGAAATAAAACAATAACTTCAGTGTTATAAGCTCACACACAGTCCTTCTTAGCTTAATTTTTAACTGAAAGGGTAACAACGAACCAGCAGAACAACTTGCATAAGGGACCGGGTGGATTTGCCATCTTTGACAAGTCAGATCCACATCCTCCTCTAGGGTTTCTCAGGGGTGGCAAACCCACCTTCTGGGACAGGCCAGACTGACATCCTGGCATTTGACATGGGTCACACTCAGAAGACTTTCAAAAGAAACACATTTAAAGACAAGCTCTATTAATGCCATTAGATTTAACTTACTGCTTCAGCTGTTCCCTGACACCCTGTCCCTTTCCTACTGGCACCTAGGCCCCCACAGATCCAGAAGCAATGCACTGTACTGACACCGTGGCTGAGCCACTACGCTGTGCTAAGAGTCTGCACCAGTGCTCAGCCCAGATCTGGACCTGCTCAGAAGCATCAACAACCATACGAACCTTGAGAAGTCTGGTTGAAACCGTTCTGTAGGCCAGAATCCAGTTGATCCCAATTATTGTCTCAGTTATGGACTTGGGGCAGACAAAACAGAAGTAGTTTTTGGCTCCGGGGACTTGGGAGTCTACATGCAACTGCAATGGCTCCTTCTCGCTTTCACATCTTTGGAGTGCTTCTACCACATGGTAACAGTAGGGAACGAGCTATTTGCTCCACATAGCAAATAAGCAAGCATAACCACAGCCTAACATTGCACGAAACACGTAGGAACAAAAATAAAAGCATGTTCTAACCATGTTGCAGTTATTGTTCTTCAGCGGGATTTTCATCTCACGGCAATTTCTGAGGGAGTTTCAGCCTTTGTGGTTTTTTGCATTTGGGAAAAAAAAGAGAAAAGAAAAGATCAAAGCACAACACCCTCTGAGATCTGGCCCAAGCAACACTGTCCCCAAATCACTCAGTGGCATGTGACATTCTAGCCTGCAAAACAGGCTTTCACAAGTCAAGATGCAGGAAGGGCTTGATGCTGGCTCCCCCACCATGGGGGCTGAGTGGCAGGATGAGGCAGAAAATGGCACCAAACTCCTCTGCTTGGCATGGTAGACAGAGTGGCTATGCCCTGGTTAAGGCCAGCGCTGTGTCCTATGAAACCTTCCAGACCTCTTCCCCTCTGTGTGTGTCAGTAGCGCTGGCCCTGGGATATTCGGTCTCCACTCACACCCCACCTCAGCTCCCGCTCACCAAGAGAAAGGTATTAAAACCCACTTTAAAGAAATGAACCTACACACACATGAGCTGGCAGAGGGGACATCCCTGAAGTGTTCTGCCCACCTCTGCAGCCTAGACAAGTCGTATAAATCCAGCAATTGTACTGCCAGCATGGGGGCAGCAGCTGCATGAGAGACAAAGCAGCATCTCAGCCCTGTGGCACGGGGAGCACATCATAGGGGCATGGTTACTGGGGTCAGAGGAGGAGTTACATGCCTTGAGCTATCTCCAGTAATTCCACCTGCCTGTTCAGCTGCTTTGTGCTCACATAAAAGCCTTACAAACATTGCAAGGCCCTGAACAACCTGACCTAAGATCAAAGTTAGCCCCGATTTGAGCAGAGAGTTGGATCAGAGACCCCCTGAAGTCCTTCCACCCTAAACTATTCTATGACTCTACCTTTGCACGTCATAGGAGGTCATCCTGGGCTCCCACCAAGTCTCTTCATACAACAGCTCCCACAGAAGCTACATCACTCAGTGCTCCAGCCCTGATGCAGAGACTTGCAGCCAGATTCCACCCTGTAGTTAGCTTGTCCCTTCTGCGGACCCAGCTGGAATAGATCATCATCTGAGCTGGCACAGGAGCTAAAAGAGCCCATGCATCATATCCGACACAAGCTGAGTGCTCCCAGGCTTTCTTCTCCCACTTGTGCCATATCAACAGAACCAACTCAGTTCTGCCAGAGTCTTTATCATGGTTAACTATTGTGATGCAGAAAGCCTGGGGTGCTTGATTTTCCAACCTGGGTTAAGTTAGCAAGGCTGCAGCCTGGGGGAATAGAGAGCAAAACCCTTCACATGCTGGTCTTTAAAGGTAAACCAGAACTTTGAGCCTGGGAACTTTGATCACTTTGGTAAATAACCAGCCAGGAATTGGGAGACTGCAGAAAGACTCCTTTAACATTCTGGTCTGCCCATAAAATGAAAGAATCGGCCATACATATATAGTAACTTTGCATGTTTTATGACATTATTGTCTATAAACCTTCTTAGTTTCCTTAGTAATCAGAAAACCAACTCCTTTAATAGAAAACTTGGTGTACTCACCACAGGAGCCGAAAATGAAAATTGGTCTCTTATGCAAATAATTCAATTATAATCAAAGGCAAACATTATAAAAGGTCAGGTTCCCAAAAAGATGTATATTTACATTATAAATAAGGAACTGGGAAACAGGAACAATATGACAGTTTTATTACTTCTGAGACCTGACTCGCAGACTTTCACGAGAGGCAAAGTGCTCCTAGAAGAGGGGGCTCAAGAAAGCTTTGACATCCAGCCTTGTACAGCCACGGACAAACTTTCTGTCCAGCTCCATTTTAATAGCATTTCCTGCAGTCTCAGGGCCAAGGCCTATGTCAGCATGAGGTCTCTGGAGCTGGGACTGCTCACGGCTTGCATTTTCCACTGTGCAACATAAAAGCACCTGAGGACCTGCTGGGCGCAGCACTCCCATCGCCTGGCCCGACTGCCCTCCTCTGTGCCTAGCCTCAGCCCGGGGTGCCGATGGGTTCGGATCAGAGAGGAGCCTGAAGAGGCAATATCAGCAACAAAGGACAAGGGTGGATTTACTGGGGGATTACGTTTTGAGTTCACATATCTCAAAACCTTATTTCTCTTCTTTACCTATACATTTGAGATACTCTACACATCCCTACCTAGTAGCTCACTGTACAAAGGTGCAGACAATTCCCAGTGATGGCATAATGCTCTTTTGTGGAAAACTGTAAAAAGGTTTATTTTTTACAAAACCATGAGACCAATCATGAATAAGTCAGCAGGGTTTCATACCTGGTGTTTGGCATGTTTGATTAGATGTTTGGTTAGCTGGCCTGAAATAAGAGCAACAACTCTCTGAACAAAACATAGTATTTGTCATGTAAACTCTTCACTGAAGATAAAACAATTTCTAAGATAAGTCCAAATCCTCAAGGATGAGGAGTAATACATTCCTTTTAATTATTTTTAACACTTTTTGGTTCCCAGTCATAGACTGTTAGTACAGTCTGGCTTTAAGACATTGGGGTTTTTTTTTGGAATAACAAAACCAAAACCACTAAATATTTTACTACTTATAAGTAAGCTGTTACTGGCAAATAATTGAGTACTACTATAGTTTTGAATTAATGTATAACTTAAATAATGGCTAACCTAGTGCTTTTGTGTTGGTTTACATCCGGGAAGGCTTTGGGCAAAAGTAGGGTCTGCTATGGATAGTTGATTAATATAATATAAGGAAAGAGAGTATAATATAAGAAGGAAAGAAAGCCTAATATAAGAAAATGTAAGTATAAGAAAGGAAGTATACAGGAAATATATAAAGAAAATATAAATACAAGAAATCCTACTATAAGGAAAGAGAGAAATTTCCCTCTGTCACTTGCTGGGAGATGCCTTCAGCCCTTCGGGCTGCTGGATGAGCCCAGCAATAAGTCTTCTGTCTCCCACAGGGGAGAGGTCGAGGCTGGAGGCGGTCTGAGAGAGCTTTTGCCCAGAGGTGGCAAACACTGCTCTCTTCCCTGGGGCTCAAGGTCTGGCCTTGGGCAACACTGAGCTGTCCCGTGACAGACATCATCAAGGTATGAAAATGGTCAGTTCAAGAAATATTAAAATGAGACTGAGAGCACCCAGCACTCAGCCGAGGCAGCTACAGCACCTTGAACGTGACTATGCTATGCTCCCTTAGCCATCAGTGTTCACTGTAACTATATCCTCCTGGGAGGGAGACTTACCTAGGTGCTGCTGGACAGAAAGCAGCCATGACCCATAATCTCATTGACCCATCTGCTGCACCCAGGTACCTGAGAAAACATTGCTGGAGAGATTCTTCAGGAATTTTTTGCCTTCTCCATTTTAAGTTAGAAATGTGAAGTTCAAAACATCAGTTAGCTCTTCTCAAACCCTGTATTATGGTACCTACAACTAACAACTTCAAACAAAAAGACATTGAAAAAAACGTCCATACAGTTTTGGCAGAGTTAACTTTGAGACTGGGCATATGCCCACACTCTAGACACATATCGAGTACCAGGGGCCGGGTTAAGAAGTTCTCTCATTTTCCAAGGTGCAGAACAGTTTCAACTTCCACTGAAGTGCTGAGGCTACCTAGGGAAAAAGCCACCATTATAACCAGCCAGAGCGCAAAGAGAGCAAATTGGATTCCCAAAACTCCATTGCATGAGAGCTCCAAATTCTCCCTGGACTTACCTCGAGCTTCAGTTGAGGCTTAACAAAGTTTAGATTGGGTTTCCCTAGTTACTAGATAAAACAATGTACTGATCTCAAAGGAATGGATCATTTTTCTATGAGAAGACAAAGTTACTGAATGCAGGATGTCACTGCTTTTTTTGCCTTTCATTCTACATCAGCCAAAATTTGGATTGCTCTTCAGTGTTCAGTTTATGGACATCCTTTGCTATATCCTTAGCAAAGATAACTACAAATTCAAATATGTTGTTGGACTCCTCAGAACTGAAGATGTCTGGATTGAAAAGTATTCCAACAGGCAAGAAGCTTAAGTATCTTTAACCTCATACCACACAATCATTAGTTAATGACCATTTCCACAGAAAGACTGCCTTGCCAGCAAAATCAGAACAAAGAGAAGGTGCACCTTTGCTTTTTCAGAGAGATGTTAGCAGGCGTTCATCACTCACAAGCTGAGAAAGCAGCACTTGTGATCTGAACAGAACCTTCAACAAGCAGAGGTGGAATGGAGCTGCAGCTGCAAATGATAACAGGATATTTCCAATCATTTCTTGGGCAGGTGAGTGCAGAATTTACTCTGAAAAACACTAGAAATCTCTAAAAGGGATGTAGAAAGCCTGCATTTAGAACAGTTTTGAGCTTACAGTACAAAAAGAAGAGAATTGATCAATGCTACCAAAGAGAATTTGTTCTTATGTACGCCTTGTCTGGGCAAAGCAGAGGGAACTGCTGCTGCCGTTCCACCAGCCCCCCTCATCACAGACACCAGGAACTAAACCTCCTGGAGGACATGAGCCCTGCGAGACCACAGCACAGCCTGCCTCTGTCCTCTGGGACCCCCAGGTCCTTGTCTCAGTAAGACAGAATATGTCATCCGTATGCCTGCGGCAAAGCTTCACAAACCCTTCTGGGGCCATATCCCTGCAAATCTGTGGTGTTCCTCAGTGATCTGCAGTGATGCTGCTGTGTATCAGTCCGCACTCCTTTCTTCAGGGGGGAAATCAAGGATTTTCTTCACTCCTTTCTTTGTGAAAAAGCTCATTTCTTTCGAGTAAATACATTCCTGTCACCTCTCATTGACAGTCTCTCCGGCACTTCTCCGCCTGACTACACAGTTGTCTGCCATGTGCTTTTTGACTTGCTGGCTCTCGTAAGTAACATGGAAGAATTTAGTCTGATATATTCACTGATTTCAATGTTTCTTTGGGAAAAAGCCATGTGGGAAAAAACTGCTGTACAAAAGTATATAGCTAGTATCAAGAGACAGAACAAACCCACATGAGTCCATCTCTCTAACTCCTGAATCAACTCCCCTATCCTCAATTAATTAGGATGATCTGCAGATTTCCAGTTCATTAAAATCACATTAACTATTGCAAACTTATCTGAGCACTCCCAGAGCTGAATGTAATTTACCTTTCCAAACAAGTGCAACAAGGCATACTGCACCTCCTGCCTAAGAATAACCTTTGGCTAAGGTTGTTGCTTTACTTTCCCTAAATGGTCAGGGTATTTCAGATTGGAGGGAAATTTTGGCCCAGATCTGTCTCTGCTTCTAAATTCATGTTCAACTTATAGCTTGGAATCACTGCAAAGGCGAAAAGGCAGAAAGCAGACATACACCCAGCAAAACCTCCTGCGCCTGCCTCTCCCTCTTCCATCTTATCACACACCCTGCTATGGTTTCTGCTCTCCTATCAGCTGCATCACACGTATCTGATCAAACTGGTTCTTTGCCCAGATGCAAATTTCAGGAAAGGGGAGGGAGGGAGGGAGCGCACACAAGCCAAAACTGATTTATTGGAAAGGGGGTGGGGAGGGTGGGGAGACCTGCAAATACAGGAAAATCCAAGCCCTGAAAATACCCAGAGGAAGAAAAGGGATGACTTGAGGGGCTGAGTGAAAAAGTGCCCTTTCTCCTAGAAGTCTAAAGGAGAATGAACCATCAGAGAGACATGAACAACCCTCCTCCAGCAGGAAGAGGGATCAGAGACTTCTTCCAAGGGGAAGGATCCACCAATAAATTGAAAATGAGATTCAGCAAGAACAGTGGAGCAGGATCAAAGCAATGGCAGTTATTTAATGTGCATTCATGTGGACTCTAGCAGGACTCTGTTCTCTTCTCTTCATCTACATGCTGCTTAATGTTTCTGTGCAGCATTTAACAGCTAGGATCCCAAATCCCTAGAGGTGACTGCATATCATCAGGGTATATGTATAACACATTATATAGACCTCCCAAGTTACTCTCTGTCTATGCATTAACTGTTTCATCCACACTGGCTGCAGAATGGCATTTCCATAATACTCAATACCAATGCTGTGCAATGCTGCACAACCATTTTAGAAGCCAGAGCAAAGATGGTTTTTGAAATCCTGTAAACTGTTTTCACTGTTACCAACAGCTGGGCAGGCTTTTGCATGGTAACATCACAGCAGACTATAACGCAGAAACAAATGAAGAGTTGGGTGTCTGAGCTTCCAGCATTCGAGCAAGAAATGTTATTTTTAACAAAGGGCACAGATATAGATGCAATTTCTGAACACAACAGAATCCCTCCCCACCAGTTCTTCATATGCTGGTTGAATTTTCTATCATCTCTAGCATAATAAATTAAGTTATTTGTCCACGGAATTTCTTCTACTACCATAATATTCTCAGACTTGGGGTTTTAGAAAACAAAGGAATTGCAGGTTTTAGTGCCTCTTGCACCTAAGTCTCCTTGTCTGACTGGAGTTACTTGTGACAGCGACTGGAGTCAGGCTCCAACCGCAAAGCCCAGGAAGTGGAACCTGTTGCACATGCATTAAAATTGCAGCCACTCACAAACAGCAAAGCTATTCTACATATGCTAATATTGTTTTCCTGCACTTTCTACCTCTCTCCATCACAAAGATAAAGGCTTGCCAACATCAACGTTTGCTGTTATGAACCAAGACCTGAAAAAACTTCCCTCCAGCCACAGAATATTGGCAGAAACAAAGTGACGCCTCGACGGAGTTTTCTAGCTTTCAGTATCCAGAGGAATGTACAATGTTTTGCCACATCATTTGAACAAATTCACTTCAAGAGGTGTGCATAGGAGGGAGGGACAGTTATTAATGGGCTTAGCTCATTCTGTGAAAAGGTGTAATTAATGAGTGAAAAGAATATATATCTCACAGTGCCAAATATTAACGTAGCACTTACTAAGGCTCTGCGGTTGTACCTGTAGAAAAATATTACAAGAGGAAGAAAGATACTTTGCCCAGTTTGAACATGTATTGTCACATTACCACCACTGCTACCAACTTCTTTTCTTCTGAGATAAAACTATTACAGAAAGTCATTGCTGGTACGGAGGAAAGCTGCTTTCCTTTTTGTAATGAAGTTTGTTTTTGCAAACCAACCACAAAAAGTGGAGATTGGCTGGGTCTGTGGGACAGTGACATAGAGAGCCTAGAGCTACACTGTGTGCCTGGAAGTTGCTGTCTTTCTGTGCTTTTCTCTCCTTCTCCTCCTCAGTCCCTCCGGCAAGCCATCGACACAGTATCTTTATGTACATATTATTCATATTTTCAGTCTACTTATTGTGCTACAACCTAAGAATCCACCGCCAAGGGCCTTATCCTTACTGGGATGAGTGCTGTAAAAACACAGAAGCAAGAACTAGTTCCTGACTAGGTAAACCTATCTGACATGAAAAGTTCTGGAGGGTTACCCCAGTTCCTAGAGAGCAGAGTCCTAAATAACCCACAGTCCTTATCTGTAATCTCTGGTAGGTCCATCCATAGCAGTGTTGCTTTTCTGGCTATGCCATACCTCTCTGAGATTTGGCCTGTTGTCCTAAGTGCTTCTATTCTCTGTTTTAATTGAGGAAAATGTAGAGAGTGCCTCAGGCTCCATTTGTACCAACTTGCAAAGCCGTTTAGTTATAGTTTAACTCCTGCTTGAAAATGAGGTCAAGAGGTGATGTGTTCAAGCAAAGGAGAAGTCCTCCAACAGGCATGTGGCTATTGGGTGCACTGCATAAAATCAGCTACACCATCTCTAGGTAAAACCTTATGATACATCATGTGCAGAAGCTTTTGGAAACTGTTGAGGATGACTATTGTCCCTGGAAATACCAGCTAACTTGGGCAAGGATGTGAAGAGTTCTGTACTATTCCTTAGGTGCTTTCCCCCCGTCAGGTGTAATTCTAGGCAGCTCAAATTTTGCCCAAAGAGAGGGTGAACTGGCATCTCAAAGCCCTGGCTTGCAAGAATCTGCATGACCTCAGTTCAAAGACATTGCATATTTCCAGTCTGCCAGCTTCTAGAGACTCTAAAAAGCTTTTCAGCCATTCAGGATAACAACATTACAGACTGTAACATCCCTCTCCCTGTTCTCTACACAAGGGGGAAGCCCTGTTGCTTCACATAGATCCCAGAACATGTTATTCCATCCTGAAATGCGCAGAAGCCTTTGTAAAAATGCGGGCTTAAGCAGTGAGGCATCTGCTGTTGTGATTCATGTCTCATTAGAGGGGGAAAGGGACCACTAGCCATGTTTCCTAAAGTGGGGGCCTGTTGAGAGGAAAGCATGGTACCTACTACAGTGCAACTAACCCAGGGAAAAGTGGAGAAAGCAAATTTGGTGGTACTTCTGCTGGATGCCTTGCATCTTCGGATGTGTGCTGCCCTTGCTTAGATATAGCTAGCAATGGGACTTTGAAATTCCTGAAATTGTGAGATTCAAGGCTTCTTTTTTTTAATCTGATCTCACACTCCTGTCACCTTGGTATATCTCAAGCTTTTCTAAGTAAACATTTCCACAGAGCAGCAATGGTATGTGCTAACTTTTTCCATTTGCCCTTTGTATTTCCCAAGTTTGCATGTGATTTCCAGTTCAGCAAGACTGAGAAAGCTTGGCTGCAGAGGAGAGAGGAGTCTTCTCAGAGGATATGACCTGGCATAGCATGCTTTTCTCTCTCTTCTTTTCCTTGCAGTGATGCTTCCACCCTTCCCTTCCCTCAGCCCAATTAGACAAGTCACACTGTCTCTATTCTGACCTTGCTCTGCCTCCCTTCCCCCCTGCGTATTACCTTCCAGCATTTACCATGCCATGAGAAAAATGCATTCCTCCGGAGAAAATTCTGCATCTGACCTGCATCTGTCCATGGATCCTTGTCTGACACTTTTCAGAGCTGATTTTCCATAAATGTAGGTATCTCAGTAGCCTTAGAGTTTTCATGTGGCCTTCACCCATGCCATTGCAGAGTTAGTCTACAATTCTTTCCACTTCCTGCGATCCATGGAAAATAATGGGGATGAGTTTTCCTTTTGACATTTATATCTGGACAGTTTACAAGATAATTCTGCATCACTGAAGAGCTATTGAGGTTGGGAAGCAACTGTCAATCTAAATTACATGTAACTGGAAGACTTCTGCATCCACCCTACTCTGAACATCTGGAGCAGAGGTTCAGCTGGTGTAAATCAGTGTAGCTGTGCTCATTTACTCCAGCTGAGAATCTGGCACATATGTCTTATAGCTCCTCCAGTATTAAAAACACACATTCTCTTTTTTATGTGAGCTCAAATATTTATATAATGTTCTTTGAACAATTTTACTTTTCTGGTGCAATTTAGTTTCCCACAGAGATGGGTGTATGTTAAATGCATGCAGTGTTCATCCTTCACTCAATCTCTGTTTTTTAATGTTTCTTTTAATTGTTGTTTGCATCACTGTTTTAATGATATTAAGTGTACCTGAAAAAATCCACATATGGGAAAGGAACTGATGGAGGACCAGGAACTATTTAAAAATGAAATTCAAAATATTTAATAGAGTCAGTGCCAGCAGAACCAAATAAGGCCAGCCAAGTTACAGGGGTGCCATTCTAGAGCAGAATTTGCACATTTCTAAATCCTATGTGCCAGCTCACTGCATTGGAATAACTCCATTGCCATTGAGATGATAATGAATCTATGCTCACTTATATCACAGTATGAACTGGCCACTTATCTGTATATGGAAGTGTATTGATCTCCCTTCTGAGATTACCCCAAAAGTTATCTCTAGTCTTAGGACACATGAAATTGAATTTAAAAGTTCGGTTTCACCATGATATCCCAGTTTGTCTAAGGAGACGACCCAAGCTCTGCTGGTTGCCTGTAGCAGCCCAATCCCCATAGACATGCAGGGAATCTAGAGGGATCTTTTTTCCACTACTGTGAACTTTTGTATCAAAATGATTTTTGTCCCAACTTTCACTGCTTTCTTACATTATTTGATGGCCATCCCTTGAGTACTAGGGCAGACTTTCTTGATGGCTTCCGAATCTGGATTGTAATCCATACCGTTTTTCACAATGGTTGCTGAAACAGTTCCATGTTAACTACTACATAAATCTCCGATTTCCCCAAACTCAGACAGTTTGGAATCTGCTGCTGTGTGACTATAGAGTTTTTCCTTCACATCAGTCACACTAGAAAAGTTATTAAAAACAGGGTTTTTAATAAACCCCAGAAAGCTATGCATTTCCTGTACATGCCTGGCTACCAAAGGAGGCTCCTTTTCAAAGCTGCCATATGCAAAGCTTGTATCATCTGCCAAGGAAACTATACCTAAACTCAAAGCAGCAAAAGTGAGTAAGTGAACTGAAAGAATAACCCGTGCATATTTCCTTTTCCAACAAACCTTCTGGTTCAGAAAAATGGCTAAGAATGAAATTTCTACACATCTGTAAAGCCCACAGGATTTCTCTCTTAGCACTAGAAAAATCCTATTGCAAAAACCCTCCCCATCTTGTCTTCTCTGCCTACAGAATGAGCTGGCTAAGAAACAAGATTTACTTGGTCTGTTGAAACATCTGGAAGTCATATTGACACATTCAAGTAAATCAGAGCTGGAGACCAGCAAGTTAAGTAAAGAATTAACATGTCTAGCCGACCTTCTCCCAGACACTCTAGTATCATGAGAAGAGAAAAACAGAGCCCAAAGGGGAAATGCAGGTGCAAGAAAAGGATGACATTGGTACACGTTGCTACATCACCTTCATCATGGTCAAGGCCCTGCCTTTAATATCTGTTCAAAAGTTTAGCTGAAAGTTCATACTAAGCAATGCATATATTCCCCTGCAGGAGGCCAGGAAAGATAGGCAGAAATACTGTTAAAAACAATTGGTGAGGCAATAATTCCTAAGGTTATTTTTATCTCATCAGTTGAGACAAAGAAGGGTCCAGTCTATAGAGAGACTGCACTACCCTAACAGTCATTGCTGTGTTGAAGCTACTGCTGATAACAGTGCGGTGAATAAAGCCCTGTGCAGAAATGACATTTCTTCCACAAAGGCTACCAACTGGCAGAATTTCCATGCTTTCTAGGCTCTCTCTTTTCCTCAGCTCTGTCACACTGTAAATTGAGACACTCCAACTTGAACTATTGCGCGCCAGCATGAACTGTTTGTTATCAGTGATTCTCACTTGGAGTTTATTTTGCATCCTTCAGGTCACCAAACCGTGTTGCTCAGACTGTCTATTGTCTGCCTTCTGAGACCACCGGCACAGCGCTGATCACAGCTTCCAGGTCTGGGAGTCTGACGTGCTCCAAAACATATTATAAATTCTAACCCACCATCTAAGGTGCAGTTTGATGCACAGATGGCATTGATGAAATATGTCTGGAATGTGCCAAATATTTGTCAATATCAAGTCCATGCCTCAGAGCCATACAGCAAGTTAGATTACACTATTGCTTTGTTGACCTTTAATTGGTGTGAAGTTTAATGCCACATTGTTTCCAAACTCTGTGGTGTGATAACCAGCTGAAAGGCACGCTGGGTCTGCTACTGCAATTTTGCAGTTCTTCCCTAAGTGTGCCATTTGACACTGCCCTGCCATCATGCAGTGTCTGAGGGATATCTCTGGGGGCAGGTGGCTGCTCCTGGCAAGGTCAGTCAGTCAAGTCAGGAGACGCTGATCTGGTTAATTGTATCACATCCTCACTGGCTTGAGGGAAGTGGTCAAGACCCTGAGAGCTTCTGCAGCAGGTAGCAACACTGCACAGAATAAATATGTTGCGAGGAAAAGCAATTATCTGTGGCTAGAAGAGTGCACAGAATTATCACCCAGTGGAGGTCAAAACCTGCACCTGCAACTGGAAGTCACTGCCTGTTGCCCTGCCTCCAAATCAGCCACTCCAACTGCTTTTACAGGGAAGTCCTGCAGAGCCAAAACCTGAGGGTAAATCCAGGTTTAACATAAATTGTGTCCAGTGCAATTCATCATGCCTATAGCCTGCTACCTGCTCTGGCTTGTTCCCATGGAGTCCCCCAGGAACATAAATTGTTCTGGTTGCAACAGCCTGCTCACAACTACTTCTTTCCTGAGACAAGACAGGAAGGGCCCAGAACCTACTTGGATTGGAAAGCTTTGAATTTCTTCCAGGAAGGGTCAAGTAACCAGTGCGAGCACAAACCAACTGCATGACATACATCCTTCAGGCCTCGTCATGGGGAAGGCGAGGAGCAAGGCACGCACCCTTACCTGCACCAGGAGAAGCTCTGCTTGCTGAGCAAGACCAAACACCTCTGCCCTAGCATCGCAGAACCCCAATTTTAACGCCATTTGGGAATGCTGAAACAGATAAACACACAGCTTCATCCTCCAAAAAAACCCTAAAACATAGTTGCATTATTTAAAATCCTTTTTCTTGTAGCTAAACATAGTTTGTGGCCTAAATTATTCAATAGTGACTTTTAAGGATTGGAGGGATGAATTTGATGGAACTGATAGTGTACAAATTTAGGATTAGGGATCAAATCCTGTCCCTGAAGTGCCATCTATTTGAAATGGAACCAAGAGCAGCATTTGGACTAGGGAGCAGCCATCCTCTGTGCAGGCTTTCCTTAGAAAATGCATGACATTAATTAAAGCTCTGCTCTCTAAATTGATTGATTTATAGTGCAAAATGATCTCTCTGTACAACCCATACACATCAGCTGCTAACAGGTGCTGATCTCGGTGTGAGCACTGCAGCTTGAGCCCTGCTGTGTGGCCCAGCTTGCTGCACCCAAGCACAAGCTGAGCATCCGACCCAAGAGGCAGCAGACAAGGGCAGCCTGGCTGCAAGGCGAACAGCTCTGCCCATCCATACAGCCGCTGATCGTGCATTCAGCCAAGACCATTACATTTCAGTAGGGAAACATCTGAGTTTCTGCCTATCTGGACAAGGAAAGGAGTCTTTTGAAAGGCAGGCTCTGGACTTCCAACATATGGCCCTAAAATATAAACTGCAGGAATTTTAAGTCTTTCCATGGCAGCTTCCTGCGTGTAATTGTAACACAGGATAGGGCCCCACTTCAGGATCCCACCTAAACATGAATGAGGGCCAGTATTTCAAACAACACCTTGAAGATCAGACATCAAAGAAAAAGCTCTGCATAAAATATAATAAATTCCTTTTGGTCAGATGGGGCACTGGCTGGTCTTGATTTGACATAAACAGTTGTAGAGCTTTGTTGCAAACTACAACCATGCAGGTATTTCATTTGCTTTTACCCTTGAATGTTATCATCTTTAAGGAGCTGGCTCAAACAGAACCAGGTCAGTTGGTTCCAGTCTAACCTTTCAGGGGAGGGGAGGAAGGAGGGAACACTTATTTGCACTGCTAAGTAAAGCCAATCTTTCTATCACCATCTGCCCTGCTCTTTTGCTAGACGGGTTGAAAAAAATAGCATAGCTAGGAAAAAATATATATACCCCACCCAGCTTCTCTCCACTATATACCTGCCCTAATCAAAGGTTAAAAATGAACTCAGGCCAATGAGATGGAAATAGAGAATAAACATGTAGAAGCATCTGAGATTTACTACTGAGATAGGGCTATTTTCCATAGGATTTGACTAGGAATTCCTGGCAGAGGAATGGAAAGCAAATCTTGCTCTGTCCTTTGAATGGAATGGGGATTTTCAGGTCTTTCTCTGGCTGAGTAAGTGCAGGCATGTGTAGCTTTCTGTGATGTTAGCAGATGTAAATACCATGTTCAGCAGTCAAAGGTTCAGGCATAAGCTTGCTGCTGTCAGAGAATCTAAGGTTTAAACAAAGCCTGTGAAGTCAGCAGAAGCCTTCCTTGACTCATACACCTGATCCAAAGCCCACTGAAGCTGCAGGCCATCTGAGTATGGTGGGATTTTGAGTGAATTCAGTTAAGAAGTTTGCAAGGAACATTGGAATAATTTGGGGAAAAAGATGCAAATTTCCCCTCTTCCCCTTTCATTTCAGCTAAGCAGCTACAGGAAGGAAAGACCTTAGCAAATTTCAGCTTTGCAAGCCAAACAGATAGATCTCTCTCAGCAGTCATATATGCGTGTAGATATCAGTATATGCCAAACCTATTTCTATGCAGGAACTGTTGTCATTAGAACAATAGGCCTTTCCCAGGTATGAACATTGCATTTCTAATTGACATATTATATTGACAGTGCATCCATAATAAAACCCTGCTAATTAGCTGTGCTTCTCAGACATGCCACTCCTGGCACCTGAGCAGGTATCTCTGCAAGGTGTTGTTCTGAGCAGTGTGGATGTACCTGTTTTCTCCAAACTAGCTTGGGTATAGCTAGCTTTTTGGATACTAAAAACCCTGTATTCCACAGACTGATCATATTCACACACACTTTCAAAGGTGAGAGGTGTTCCATTAACTAGACCAGTCACATGCAAAAAATTGCCTTAAAAGTTGCAAGACGGATGAAGAATTCCTCTCTAAACAAATTTGTTTCTCAGACTCTTAATCTCTACTATGCCTGCCCAGGGGGGGACCTCGTAATAGGGAGGGATTAGGACGACAAGAAAGGGGATAGGAGTCTCCACTGGGAAAAGTCTCAGTTCTGGGGGAGATCCCCATTTCTGAAGCCATGATAAGTTCTGCACTTTGATAATAACAGATCACATTTACTAAAACATTGAGAGATTTATCAGTGCTCTGCTCAGGAACTCAAATACCTGGCCAGAACTGTCCCTTTGTTTGTCACCAAGACAAGATTACTGAAAGGAAAAGGACTCCTTTCCCTGCCACTCTCTCATGTATCCATCCTCTCTCCCTCTGAAACCAGAGTATGACCAATGTGCTTTGGATACCTGGTTAGATTGCTGTTGCTGAGATTTTCTGAAAATGCCCCTGTCCCAAGAGTAATACATTGCCGAAGATTAAAAGCTTCCATATGAGTAGCAGCACTGAAGGCTCCTAGCATATGGGTTTCCACAGCGTTAGGCTCAAATCCTCAAAGATCAGCTCAAAGATGCCCAGTAGTTTCCATGGGAGTTAATTATCTAAATATTTAATCAAATTCAGTATATTTCGTGGGACTGCATTGTGCTTGGCATTAGCCTCTTTGTTCTATATGTACTTTCAGCTAGCACAACCCACATTTGAAGGATGAGATTTCCAGCCAGAGTATTGTTTGAAGGCTGGGATTTGTGAAACGAATGAAGTGAAACATCCCATGCAACTTCAGATCACAACAGTGGTCAGAGGCAGAGCTGTGCACGCTGGCTGTGTCTGAGGAAATCCATCGCAAACAGAGAAGCAGGCCAGACCTTGCTGAGATCAGCACAATATGACTGGGGCTCAGTCTCTTAACCATGCACTTACTACGTGGCTATTTGGGTACATCAGGTAAGGAGAGGGAGGGAAGGAGAAAGAGATTGCTTGGCTGTTTTTGCTTGAGGCATGAGAAATCTTCTACTGTGTTATCTCCTTCCCTGAATGTATTTAAATCCCTGTGGCTAGTCCTATCAAATTGCTGGTTCTGGTGAAGAAGTCTCCTACTTTTAGGACACAGTTGCATCGCAGATTCACAGTGTGACCTGAGAACCAGTCACAGTCTGACCTTGAAACTGTTCAAGCTCCTAATTCTTATCGGTACACCCAAATTCCTGTTTAGGAACCTAAATATCACTGTGGAACTTGATCCAGATTAACTACTTTTTTCAGACCTGCTGAGCCAAATATGGGACTAGATATCCCTTTGGGCCTATATGCAAATGACACATCCCTCAGTTGTGATGGAGCCATCTAGCTTTAATGGGGCATGAATGGGAAAATTCAAGCAGTGTGTCTGCTGTTCATACAGTTGAGATTTCTGCAGAAAGAAAAGTCCTCAGCTGCAGGAAGCTCAGTTTGCATTTCCACTGGAAGCCTAATGTCATCCAGGTGCCACAGAAACAGAGCTGAGGGACCAGTCCACCACACTTCCCATGCCCATCTGTCAGCTTAAGCAAACAACAAATCCATCACTTGCACCTGGCATTTTGCACTAAGCCAAGGCTGGGACAGTGGCAGTGGTTTGCTTTCACCCTGCCTTTGCAGCTGCACTGCAAACCCAGCAAAGTGCCCTGAGCACACACGCCTGCCTCCAAGTAGTTTTGGTCTGTGAGCAATTGAGATTTAGCTCAATGGACTAAATGCCTTTCAGGACAAATTCCACTTCCCATGGTCCTTAGCATGAAACATTCCTCAAATCATATATTAGAGATGACCTCAGCTCATTCTGGGAAGCTGGCACCATAATTCTGCTCCCTCTTTTCCTGAAAGCCAGCAGATCTGGCAGAAACTCACGCTCTGACTTAAACTGGCCCCATTCTGTTCCATGGCTCACCTCCTCCCATTTAACTCACCTTGACATTGTGTCACCTACAGGTCTCCTTGGTCATGCAGTTTCTTCATTCTTAGCTTCAGCTTCCTGGAAATGTGTTTCCTTTTTCCCACCTTACACCTAAATTACAGTAAGCCAATAAAATATCCTAACACTGTAAATAAAGAGCTAATCCAAGTTCTAAACTCTCTTCCGCAGAAATAGAAAGCCAGCCAATGAAGAGCTGAACTAAGGAAGCAAGGACAAAATTCAGGAACTGGCTCATTATAAAGAGTTCTAGAGTATTTTGGCAGAATTTTTGAAATGTTTTTAAACACAAGATAACTGGATGAACTTCAAATCGATGAGCACAATCAGAGATTATTTAACGCAGCCATGGGCACTAGCCAGCTACAATATAAGCATCATCCCTCCATTGTTCCTGTTTTCATTCAGCTTCTACTGAGGTCTGTGTCCTCAGGGACACCTCTGTGTTGCACATGTGTTGCACTACTTCCTTTTCAATCTTTGTAACAGAAATTCAGCACTAGTGGGTGTAATAAAAACAAATGCCAGTGAAAACAAAAAGATGCAAAAAGCACCAAGTCTATAGCTACTAGCAGGAAGCAATGACCTGAAAGAAACTCTTCTCAGTTTTAATGTGGAGCAAACCTGTAAGTTTGCATGGGCATGCAAGTGCTCCTAGACCACCAGTCAACAATGTTTTGGGGGAGCACTAAGGCAGGTGGGATGTGGACACACACTTTGAGATGTATCATCCTGTCTGGAACAACTACCCTATGCTCACCCCATCTCCTGTCGTTCCATAATGTCCATCTCCTATGAAGATTGCAAGCTTTGCGATATACAGAGCACATACTTTTGTTCCCTGATAATATTTTTGCTGCTGTTGACCCCCCCCCAAAAAATAAATAAAAAATAAAATAAAATAAAATAAAATAAACGACTTTCTCCAGGACTGGAATTCCTGATAGAAGAAAAGAACTCTTTAGTATATGTCAAAATACCTAATATAGAGCCCAGTATAATGCTTTACAGATGGGAAAACTGAGAGAAGTCATGCCTATCCTGGTTTGAAAGAGCAGGTTTGAGCAGCTCCCACTTGATTGCCTTGCTATCCATCAAAAGACCATGTGACCTGCCTAGGGGTATTATAAGCTGCTGTGTGTGCCTGGGCAGATGGTGCATGCTCTAGGCAGCATGGGTCTGGGTGGTAAGGGTGCCTCAGGCATGGGTCACTGACTGGATGTACAGCATATGAGGATGGCCTCAGGGCATGCATTACCAGGCAATTCAAAGGGTGAAGTGGATAGCTTGTCAGATGTCAAGCCAGTTCTTAGAGCTAAGAGATGAACTTCAGTTTTCTGGTCCTGCTTTGTCTGTATCCCTTCTTCTGTCTTTCAGGTCACAGGCAATTAAAATATCCCCCAGCTAGTCTACAGTGGTCAGGTATGTAAGATCTCAAACTGAGGATAATGGTTCTTTATCAACAAAGAGGTGAATCAAAGTATCACATTTCCATCAATCTACTGAGTGACATATGGAGAGCAAAGCAGTGGATGTATGAGGCTAAGAGGGCAAGTATTCCCTAGAGAATTCCCTAGAGAGGGTGTCTCACTCTCTACAAAGCCGATCTTCATATTGTGCAATTGTGCACTGTGAAACAATGGGATTTAGATGAACAACTAGGTCTTACCATATTATGATGCATTTCAAAGCCAGGACAAGAATGATTTTTTTATTTCCTGTTTTCTAACGATATGGTACATTAACACTGAAGTATGTGTTATCATATGTGGTGGACAAAACTGGGTCATAGTATATATACAGGTGCTCCAAGTGCTTTGCACCATTTTAGCTCATAAACTGCCAAGATTAAAAGATGGAAAGGACAAGTTAAACAGCTCTGGTTGACCAAAAGGTTGGAGAGAGTTGGAGGGAACCTATGGCAATTGTCAGCTGCTTACAAAGTCATGCTGCAGAGTAAGTCTACCCATGCCTAATGAAGATGGTACTTCTTGCATTTGTCATGAGCAGGCTGGGCTGAACTGAACCATCTGCATCTGCACTCAGCTGCTTAAAGCTGTGAACAGGACCAGTCAACACTCCTTCCACAAGCAAACTAAAATTGAGTGCACAGGTGGGATTCTTTAACAGCAATACTGCTAATATGGTCACCATGTGAACAGGCCACCTCAAAAGTCCAGGCATCAGAAAGTCCTGGTGAAAAGGAGCAAGGACATCTGTAAAAGGTAGAATTCAATGTTTAAACAGCAGAAGTTTTCATCTCTGTATTCTGATAGAAATCCCACTCAGAGAAGAGAGTCAAACAAAGTACCTCCTTCAGCTCCAAGCAATGCTGTTTAGATAGTCCCTGTTGGATATGCTACAACGAATTGTTCTGATCATAATGACTATGGGTTTGCTGTGGAGGCTTTGAAGGCACATAAGAAATCAGGCTTTACTGGACTTCAGTCCTACTTGCGCTAGTACATGGCCAAAGACACTAATGTCATTGAAAAACTGAGACATTTCGTAGGCGTTGCCAGTGCTATTTCCTCAATACAAAGTGCTAGAAATGAGTGCATAACAGAAACATCAAATGTACTACAGGGCTTTAAAGTCCCTCTGGTATTAACAACTCTCATTCTTTGGATGGGTTCTGTCCTTGGATGAATCACCCTGGACACAAAGTCCTAATCATCCGCCCCAAATCAAATAATGTTCTTCACCTGGCTGCAACCACATGCTAGCTCTTTCCCACACTGGATTCATCAAATTACCAGTGATTCACCCACTACTGTAATTGGTACAAGTCCAAGTTCTGAGGTTACTCTGAATCAATTCGATATCCAAGAAAATTTTAAGAAGGAAATTATTCCTTAATTGGAAGAATAGTTATCGGGACAATATTCACTTAATTAGGACAAAACCAGCTAAGTTTTACTGCCAGAAATTAGTCCTCTTGCTCAGTTCTTCTCCTTCATCAGTGTGCCCTTCACTATTTTGTCCACAAAGGTGTCAGCTTTTTATATTAGTGTTGGGTGTATCTCAAAGGGTTGGGTTAGATAAACAATCCAAAAGTTGGGAAGCTTGTCCAAGCTATTTGACCTTCTTAAGTCTCCAAGCTTTGGAACTAAATATTTATAAATATTTAGTCAGTTACATTTACAGCCAAAAACAGAAGCACGAAGACCTACACAGATGAAAAACAAGGTGGAGAAGGGCATGCAATGATATCCAGCACTGGTTACCATGCTGAGTATACAGAACCACAGAAATCAGTAGCCACCGTTACTTCTCTTGTGAGAATCAAAGCAAGATTTGCACACTAAAAGACATGGGTGTGATTGCTACAAAAGTCCAAGGCCTTTTCCAATCGGTTTCTGACCCAGCTCTGCTTTCCAAACCAACTCCTTTTTCAGAAATTGCTCACAACTTTCTTTAAGGATTCTTTTGGGAGATGAAGCTTTTTAGGCTAATATTCAGCCCAAAAGGTTTTAATTTTAGCCAAAATGATTTGCCCATTTTTGAGTGGTGAAGGAATGGAAAAAAATACTTTTCCCATATGTTCCAGTCAGATGAGTATGTTTGCCAAGAAGAAAAAATCCTTCAGGAGATGGAGGGGGAGACAGGACAAATAGCCCTAAAGAATAAAAATATTCTCAGACACAACACTACCATGAGCTCAGTCCTAACCTTGCGTCAAAGAGCACAGCAGCAATGGCATTTGCATTTACACCAGCTGAGTATCTGGCCCATAGGAATAGAGAAGAAAGCTTTCTATTAAGATTTTGGATAGGACTCACCAGAATCTAAACAACATGGAAAAAGCCTCCCATATTAACCCTCTTCTTGTCTTTCTCAAGATCAAAAGACAGCACAGTCCAATGCATAGAGATCACTGAATCTGTTGCAGGCCCTGCCTGGACATAGTGACTCCCCTCACTAACACACCTCTGCTCAGACTGTCAGTGAGTCAGGATCCCCAGGTATCCCCCAGGATCTGGGCTCATTAAGCATGAGGGCTTGCTAAAGTATGTGCACTCTCGCATCCCGCTCCTGGCAGCTCAGCTCCTCAACCTCTCTTGTTCAGACTGAGCCTCTCATATCTCCACCTGGGCAGGCTGTGTTGTCTCTTAGCTGAAGTGAGAAAATATGAAGTCCAAGAAGTGAATGAACAACACTCACAGTTAGAGTTGCCTAAATCTTAGCAGTTACAGTACCTGGGAAGCACCAGTCTCAAAACAGACTACTTCCAGTCCCAGCTGTGGAAGCCCAAGGATCTATGCTGCAACACAATCCGTGCCTCAGTGCTGCTTCGGGTGAAGTTCACAAGACTTCCAGGCATCCCACAGGAGAGAAGAGAGCCAACACTCACAGGATCCCAGTTGCGCAGCATGAAGCCTAGAAATTCAAAAACCTAGATTTCTAAGCTTACACTTGATAGAGCCTCCAGGGTTTTCCAGACTCTTGGTTTCACATACCAAGACAGTCCAGTTTCTTCAGCTTCCAGGGGGTTTTCATGGCAGAATTACCTTGGAGCTGTGGATGAAAGAAGCCTGCAGTCATGAGCAGCACACTCATTTTTATTTAATAATACTATCATTATTATTATTATTAAATATCTGTGTCATAGGTACATGCAGAGGATCTCATCAAGATTGCTTGGTGTTATGCAAAAGGGCAAATTCTCTGCCTCAGAGAGTTTATGACCTAAACAGATGAACAGCAAAACGGAGGTATGGAGAAGGATATAAGCTGAGTTACAAAATTCAGTATTGGTTTGCAATGGAAAAAACTATATGTAGGCTAACTATTACCTGTGAACTAACTCCTTCAGTACTTCCACTTGACTGTGGCATATCTGCTGGTTCTTTATCAGTATTATTGCAGGCACAGATCTTGGAGAGAAAATAACCAGATTCTGTGCTCTGTTTCTTACAGTCTCCTTTGAGGATCTGTCATTGACCTCTGCTGGACACAGGCTCTTTTTGAGTGCCTGAGGAAAGAGACTGAAAATGGTCGACAAGCAGTTGAAGGAACACGGGTGAGGTGAGGCAGTGGACCAGGTAAGGAGGAGAAAAAAGCAAACAAGGTATGAATGGCCAAAAAGCAACACTGAGACTGTCACACATGGTGCAGGTACACAGAGAGAAGCAACAACAAGAAAGAATTGTGAACAGCCATAACATCAGAGGCAAGTCAACAAATCTTTGTAGTGATGATCCATCTTCCATAACTTTAGCAACAGCAGCTTGTATGAGATTAGATGAGAAAAGGAAGGCTAGTAGGAGGTTGGGAAGGAAAAAGATGATGAGAAATGGCAGCAGGAGGAGGGAGGTAACTTTGTACACTATAAAGAAATCTCAATGAGAAAAAAATGGCAAAATTTTGATAGAGCTTCTATGTATGTAGCAGGAAAGACAGAAGAGTCATGTAAGCTGAGTAGTAGCTGTTGAGTAGCCAGGAACATAGTAGCACACCAGTAGGTTAGTATTTTAATTCTCAGTGGAGCTTGTCTGCAAGGCATTGAAAATGATCAATAATCCACTCAGCACCCATGCCATGGACCCCTCTAGACACATGAGTGTTTGTAAGAAGACAGAACTAGTCTATTCTCCAAAAATTTCTCTGATGTAGCTATGTCATCAAGGAGCACTAGTGGAGACATACCTTACAAAGAAACTCTTCTGCAGGACAGTTTAGCTTGAATAAAATAACCTACTGAAGCAAAAGGCCTTTTCACTGTCTTACTTTTCACACAAGCGCATTTGCCAGCACGGTTCCATTGGGTTTGAACATCTTACCCCTCCTGTCAAATCTGCATTAGTAGGCGATAACATACTTAGGTTCTTGCAAAACACACCTATCTCATGTCCCAACCCTGCAACAAGCAAAGTGATATTCTAGAGAAAGGTTTGCTGTATCACGGTCTCCTAATTTACCTGCTATTGTCAAATCTCAATAATCAAAGGCATGAGTCACACCCCCATAAGCTATATGTTTAGGTTAAATATTATGGGGTTTAGAAAACATTAAGTAATAAACACTGGGCTTCTTTTTAATTGCTTTTTGTTTAGCATTCTCAGTTGTGCAGGTTAGAACAAGCAAAGCTGATTTTTTTCACCCAGGGAACTGTACCATTCCACCCAGCCCCAGCAGGGCGGGTAGGATTAGTTCTGCCCAACCCCAGAGCAGAGAGACACCACAGTGTGCACCCATGGCACACCTGTGGCCTGCTTGGCCAGCCACTTCTCCAGGCCAAGCCACCAGTGTGGAGAGCAACACTGACCACATGAAGGAGAGAACCTGAATTTGAACACCATGCTGCCCTCTTTCCCGACAATTAGAGGATTCCTGCAACTGGGCCACAGGGCAGAGACTCTAGAGAGCCAGGATTAAGGAGCTCCCTATGTGCCCTTAGCTCCTATAGGACCCCATATAGAAGCCTATATGACCTTAGTTTCGTGTCTCGGTGTTGGAGTTCCCTATCCATCAAAGGGGATAATAATCCTACCCAGGTCCCCACTTGTCTCTTTCATCTATTCCGAGCAGCTGTATATAAAGTATATAAAACAGGTTATGGTAAGAGCTTCATCTGCAAACACAATGCAATCATGGTTATAGATGCTCTTTCATTTAATTCAACAGTATATTTAATTTTGGTCCAGAACAAGCACACTCACTTGCATACAAAGCAACCAGATACTAAATGTGTCATGGGCAATACTTTGCCACTTCAAATGTCCTTGTGTCTTGCGAGACCTAACCTGTCTCCATACCAAATTCAGCTATGCTGTTGAAAAATAGGATTGTTCTGCACCTTTACTGCAAGGTCAGGGCTGTTGGGTCAGTGAGAAAGTCCTGGGTTAAAGTATTAGGATACAGTAACTAGGTGAAGGCCATGGCCTGCAAAACAAGCCCCAAGGAGGGGAGAAGAAGAAATTAATAAGTTGTTACAGCACTGTAATAACTGTGACTCTTTAGCATGTATCCTCTCTGGACCTCAACAGGCTCTGCTGGCTACCACTAAGCTTTATGGGCTTCCCCACGAAAAGGGAGGAGATATGGATCCATGAATGGTTTGACTCACTTGATGATGGGACTATGCACCCCTGCCCTGCATTTCCTATACCACCATGCTTCAGGGATTGTATTGACCGTAGCTTCTGAGAGCAATCCTAGTATCAAAATGGAAATTGGGTAAAATCTTCTCTGGTTCAGATTTCAAGGCTTCACCAGAAGGGAGCAGGAGAGACCTGCAGAAGAGTTCCAACTAATGCATGCACTGTGGACAGTGTTGTCCTGCGCAGAGCCTGGCTTTGCTGTAGGTGCTTCGCAGCCAGGCTCCCAACGAACATGACAAGTGTAAGAATAAGAAACCTCACCAGCATGATCATGTAGCCTGGGGAACTGTGATTCTATAGTTTCATCTATGTGTGCAAGTTGTATGTCTATAACCATGCCAGTCCAGTGAAGGCAATACAACTTCTCCCTTTCCTTCCTCACTGCTGATGTACTTACAGTCCTATAAATATCTGTACACCAGAAGAGTTCAACACTATGTAAAAGGAACATTAAATAAGCCTAGTGTCAAATACTTTTATAAATATATATGAACAGTATGCTTACTTGTGGGACAGGTTAAGATCAAGATAGAAATCTCCTCTTCCTTGATGACATAGTTATATTGATCCTCATATCAAATTTGCAGTCAAGGATTGGGAAATCAAGTCTTATTTGATCACCATGAAGAGAATAGCAAAAAGGAATCTAGCTTTAATCACATCTGTTTTATTGTGAAGCATGTTCTGAAAAATTGTTCATAACTAGAAGTCAGTACAGAAAATAAAGCTTTTGCCTACCACAGAGCACAGTTTCCTAAGCAGCACCTCATGAATCCCTGTCCTGGACACAAGGCTTCAATCATGGTCTAATACACAGCTGCAGGGGAAGCCCTGCAGTAAATTTTACAACTGGTTTCTTGGAAGACCAACATCAGCAAAGCATTCAATATACATGTACCAGTTCTTAAATGCTTGGAGTCCTTCTCTTATCTACCTTCATCTGATCACCTCTGAGGGCCCAGATCACCCGTCAGGGCCCTCTAGACTACTATGTGAAGGTCACCACATTACATGTGGCCTTGACAAGCTTGTATTAGAGGTAAGGGAGGTCTGTAGTTTCACATCTGGCCCACATTCAGGGTCACAGTCTCTGCAAAGGCTAAGGACTACAGACTGTTTCCAAAATTCTTATATTACAGATGTTAATCACTAGCGGATGTAGTAGCTGGGAAACCGTGAACACACATTCCAAGCAGTTTGGCTGCAAAGAGTCTGCCTGAGTGCACAAGGAGCCTGAAACAATATATCAGAGGGATGCATTAAGCCAGTCTTCTCAGTTGGTAAGAGTTCAGATGCAGTGGGGAATATTTATAAGCCATCATGAGTGATTAGACTCAAAACCTGGATTTGAATGCTGTTTGCTCATTAACTGAAAGCTGATTAAGGTGCTAAGTAGTAGAAGTGGCTAAACTGGATGTAAGTCCCCTCTAAATCCCAAGAGCAGCTGTTCCCTTTGGGGTACAGCAGGAGAGGCCACGGACATTTACTGTCCAGCTGCCTGTCTTTGCTTCCTGGCTCACTGTTAGCGCTGCCAGAGCTTTCCTGGAGCACATGGGCGCTCCCTCACCTGCTCCAGTGCAAGATTAGCCAGCTTGGCACAAAACATTTCTACCAGGTTAAATGGACATATGATCCCTTCAGAATGGATCAGTTGGCACTTTCAGGCACATGTTGCTACTCATCTCCCAAAGAGTACTGTGACCACTAACTTGGATTAAACAGTTTCAGCTGCTGGTCTGAGTTAACCAGGCTGATTTTGCCCAGTGCGAATGAGGGCAGGATCACATCATCTGCCAAGAAAGGAGGAGAAAATCATGACTCAGTAGATGGTGGTAGGCAGGGTGGTGACAAGAAAAGGTGGATGTCCATCACTGGCTGCTGAGAGCTGACTGCACTGAAGTAGCTGAGGAGTGCCCATGAGATCTGGGGTCTGTTGGAGTGGTGGAGTCAGCCCCCAGCAGATCTGCATTACAGCTGGGCATGTGCAGTGTCCAAAACCTCTCCAGACATCTGCAAGAGCACAGACAGGAGCGCTGTGGGCTGAGCAATGGATCATGTTTGTCCCCTAAACTCAAAGCAGAGTTAAAGATCATCAAGCTTCCCTAGCAGGTGAGTTATATACACAGAAAACTGGGTGTTGACATTTACGAGACCCAGAGCTCATTTCTGTTCATTTCTATGTACAAAGAACAAAACGTTTAGGTACTTCCCATCTAAAATAACTGTTCTTGTTCTTTTGCCTCAATCGTCCATGAACAAGGGCTCTCTGCATGTGACCAGGAGATAGGAAATGCTTCAAAATCCTTCTCATTCAACTGCTACTATTCCTTGCTGACACTTAGCCCAGACAATATGTCCACCACCCTCAGTTACACCCAGCTGGGCTCAGTGACTTCATTAGGAAGCCATGGTGTGGCGCGGATGTAACCAACAGCACAACTAGCCCAAATATTTCAGTGTGGAGTCTGAGACACTTACTGTTTGCTCAGTGTAAACTGGGTTCACTGTAAGTTGTTTTAACTTTGTTGCACCAATGCTGGTCCCAGGCATAACAGCACAGGGCAAAATCAGGGGGAACCCGGATTCCCCTGGCTCTGTCACAGGGATATCTCCCTGCCTTGGGGAGAATGAATGATCATCACATTGCTTTGCAGGGCCCTGCAATCTAGAGACAAAAAGTGCAAGCTGAAAAGCTGACTATTGTAATTGCTATCATGCACACCTTTCAAAATACCCACTGCAAAAGGTGGCACTGGGTCACAGCGAGGTGCTTAGGAGGGACACAGGGTCTAGCAAAAGGAGCAGGGACTTGGATGACTGCGCCTCTGCTGATGAATTTATACCATTGTAGTGCTGCACATCTGCACATCTCTTTGTTTTGGTCGGTATCTCAGCCATGGACCAAAGTGCCTTTGCTAATGCTGCCCTAAATAGGGGAGGCAAAGGTGGAAGCAGGGGGAGCACTGTCCCCTCCTCAACAGCCACTGCTTCCCAGGAGCGAGCCCTGCTTGGCTTGGCACCAGCCTCAAGCAGGGCTCTGAGCCACAGTGCACAAGCCACGAGCCCATGCGCTGGAGGGGGAAAACCCCATCCACAGTGCTGGCCCTATAACTGCACAGCTCCCTGCACAGCCCCAGTCCAAATGTTTCTCTGAAGACCCTCACACCTTGACTGGGCTTTGGATCTCTCTATGACAACCTGGTACCTGACCACCAGCATTCAGATGCCCAAGTCCTTTCCTGGCTCTGGCCACAGGTCACCCCTGTTGTCTTTGCCCCATTGAGATGGCAGGCTCTGTGCCAAGGGCCACCTCGTGCCATACACCACTGCATACAGTGCCAAGCATGGGGTGAGCTCTCAGCCAAGACCACCAGACAGGAAAACCAAAGCTCCTTATGAATAACAGCCGGTTTTGCTTGCTCGGTCACTGGAAACCCTGCTCTCAATCCTGGCTAGCTTTGCAGTGCTTAGCTTTGCATATGCCATGGCGGTTTTGCATCTCGAACAGAAGGCAAGGATTAGTCTGCGGTGCGCCTGAGCTTCAGATCTCTGCATGCATTCCAGCCCACTCTGTCCAACAAGTGCCTTTCTTCACAAAATAAAGAAATAAATAAAAAATTAACAGCCAGAATGTCCTAGTTAATGATTAAGCTGGGACAGTTGCACAACTTCCCCTGGAATGTCTATTTTGATGGCTGCGGTACACTGACGGGCAGGAATGGCGAAAACAGTCCGAAGGCAAGGAGAGGACTGGCCGTGGTGATTTGTAGCAGCTGCAACAAAATTCAGGAGGAAACCCGCTGCCTTTTCATGGCAGGAGGCTGGTTCGCAGGTCAGCATGGCTCAGCCCCAAACCTCAGGGACTTGAGGTGCAAGGCAGATTCTGCATAGAAGAGCTGTTGGCAGCCTGCTTCAGTGGGGTGCGGGAGTCCTACCACAATGAGGAACAGCATAATACAACGTCACTGTGTATTTTGTACAACCAATTCACTTGCAGGCAAGGTTCAGAGCAAATGCAAACCTCCTGCCTCAGTGTCCTTTTATATACTTTTAAAAGCACACCATATGTTCATAAAAGGGCTGAGCTTCCTGAGCTAACTTATAAGTGCCAGACAAAAATCTATCAAGATTGATGCATCTTTTTTATGGCATTCGGTACATCTGACATTATATTGGGCCTTAAAACATAGCACTACAGGAACAAGGGCCATTAAATATCTAGAATAAATACAGTCAAGTAGAAGTTCAGACACTCTGCTGTTCATTTGCATGGGGCATGTCCTGTACTTGAAAAAGTGATAATCTTTGTAGTCAAATTCTTGGAAAGATTAGACTAATGCACAACTCCCAGATCCCACAGCTCATTAGAAAGAGATGTAATTTCCCCTTTAATGCAACACCTTCTGAGCACTCTGTGCTCACGCCGGTAAGGCAGCCTCTTGCAAACAGTTGCTAGAGGCAAAAATCTGTTTATCTGGTCATTCAGTTGTTTAGGCATCATAGATGTCACCCAGCCACAGACATGACATCATCCACACAGAGCATCAGGGTGACAAGGAACAGGGAAACGTAATGCTCCCACTCAAAAATGGGTTGGTGAATTGATTCATCTGCAGGGATAATGTACTTCATTACACATTTTTTAGTGGGTCCAATAGAGGGCATGAGGACACACACATAGCAGCCAGCATCGTGCAAGGGCTATTAAATGATTGCCCTGGGAAGAAAACCCTCCACTGCCAACTTCCTTCACTATTAAAAAAAAAAAAAAAAAAAAAAAAAAAATTAAAAGATGAATTCCCTGACCACAGCCTGCAAAAAAGCATCTGGAGGTGAAATAAGTAATTTCCAGCATTAACTACTTGTTCCTGTAACACAATTCAGAAGTGGGATCTCTGCAGAGGTCCCTGAAGAATGGGCTCAAAGCCAAGGCAGCGCGAGGCAGGGTGGTCCCACTGGGAATGGCTGAGAAGGACCATTTTTAGGCAGGCTCAGATCTGTAAGCACAGAAACCACCCTGTTTCTCTTGTGCGGAAGAAAACAGGTCTGTGAACTGACATTCCTTGTAAATAATCTGACTCGCACCATGCAAATGCCTGACTCATCTCCCAGCCTTCTTTTCTGCACGGAAAAAACACTGCTGGACCTCACATGTCAGCCAACAGCTCCCACCAGAAAAGGGACAACAGTACTGATATTTCAGAGGAGAACCTGGATCTCAGTCAAATAGCACTGCTTTGACACAAAGTACATACCCAAAAACAAACCTGACCTTCTGTATTTCCTTTTTACCAATGGCTAGCAATCTACCACGGATTTACAGTCCCAGCACACAGCCCTGGGGCTGCAAGCAAGGCACTCACAAGGGACCTGAGACCATATAGCTCTCATGGAGAAATGCCCATCACTTGTGGAAGGACAAAGACAGACAAGGTCTTTGGTCACCCCGAGAGTGGCGATGGTGCAGACACCCTGAGGAGCAGAAGTAGTGTGAAGAAGCAGAGTGGGGGTGAAAGATTTGGGGATTGTCTCTGACTTTTCATCTGTGGGGCCAGTTCTGCCCCTCTGCCATGTCCCAGGCCTTAGACAGTCAGAAGCCCTTGCCGGTTTGAGATGGCAAAAGTACTTCATAACTGACAGCAATTATGAGCTGTCTGGGCCACATAAGGGACAAAAAAGGACAGAGTTGCTTTCAATCGAATCTACAGCATCGTTAAACCCTTTCCAGTAGAAAGTGATCAGCTTTACACTGATTGCTTATTAAACACAACTGTAGCAAAACTAGAGCTAAGTTTGTGGTCTACCTTGCCTGGCAACACTTCCTTCTTCCACTCTTCTCCCAGCTGGAGGCAAACAGCATTGCTGCCCATCATTCTGGCTTCCCCATTGCTTTTTCATGAAGCTTCTGCCTCTGCCTTTTGGAAACATTACTCAATGCTATCAGCAGCAGAGCAACAATCCATCTGGGACCCAAAACGTGGAGAGGAAGGAAGACAGTGGAAGGAGGACTTTTTGCTGATGGAAGGCTTTCCACCCATGAAAAGAACAAGGAAAAGTCATGGGAACTTGGCACACAGCTTCAAGAGAGGATGCTGGACATGGTGCAAAGGGAGATCAACCAGCTGAAGGGCATTGCCATATTTTGCTTGTATTAATGCTCCTCACAGACTTGTCCTGCAGTTAGCTTAGTATCACGAGAACATAGGATATTTGTAGCCATAGGAGAGCATCATATATAAATCTCAGAATCCCAGAAAGAAAGTTGACATAATTCTCCAAGAAGCAGCCCTTTTCTCCCTACTCTAAAAGCTCCTGGCATGGGATGCCCAGTGTTGCGTGAGACAATCATTTAGGATACTATGAGACACATTTATTGTTTCATCGTTCCGAAGACCACAGAAGAGCTGGGTTTTCCTGCAGCTTGTCACCAAGAGGGAGGAATGCTGTATGTATGCAGCAGCCACAGAGGAGAGTGCCGGAAGGAACACCATGTTCAGTTACAGGAGAGCATAAGGGTTGCTCACATTCTTGCTTGCGTTTCCCAGCCCTTTCCACACGATACCATTCCAGCAGTATGGCTATATTCATCTACTTTTGAGGCTCATGTATGCAGCACAGGCAGATGTCTGTGTACACTTGACACTCTGGGCATGCCTGCCACCTTTCAAAGAGTTTTACCTACCAACAATAATCAATTTACGTATCTGCTGAAAATGCTTCTCAAGATACTGCTCATAATGTGTCATTTAGTTTGCCGAGTTTCTGAGCATGATCCATTGATAACCTTTTAAGATTTCATGTCATCATCTTCTTATAGTGAAATTAATTCTTTCTCCCAACCAAGTGTCCAGTAAAATTTTTCAGAAATCAGGGAAGCAAGATCTTGGAAAACACCACCTTTTCAGATACATCAGTTTTGTATGCACTGCCTGACTTTATAACCCAGAAGAGCACCACTTTTAATAGCAGCCAGGGTAGGTGCCCCAGCGAGCCACTTCCTGAGTGCAGAGCTAACCTTGATACTATACAGATCATCTGTTTTCATATGGATTCAGAGGGATGAAGCCTGTACTAACATCAAAAGGGCTAGTAGGTTTTGAGGTCCACTGACACAATGGGTGGTGCGTGTTCCATATATCCACGGCAGGACTGAGTACTTTCATTTCCTCAGTTCAAGCTCAGTTAAAGACAATCATGTTTGACTGACCTGGGAATGTGACCAGCACGCACCATTTGTATACAATAAAAAAATTTTCTCTTCATCCCAGGGATACCTGACAATCAAAGCTGGGATTTTGTTCTCATTCTTATGAGTTCAGGGTTTTGTAGTACTTTATAATAATGTAATATCACTCTTCCAAATGTTTGAAAAATACTTGTCATGTGTTCTTGTTTCTTTCCCATGATCTGAGTATTAAACAAAAGGTTTTCAATGCCCTTTTCTCCTGTCAGCACGTGTGGATCTTTTATCCAACGCAGGTCTAATTAGTGTGTTTGCCAAGTGGAAGACTAAGAAAAATCTGTGCGTCTGCAACATTATTACCCAAATACTTAGTTCTTGAGAAATATTCAGTTCATGGGCTCCAGCACTGAGGTCTCCAGCTCATACCATCATCTGCGCTAAAACACACCGGTCTCCAAAAGAGGAGACAACAAAACAAACCACAAATGCACACACACCCCTCCCTCTCCAGAAAGAATCAACAGGGAGCATCGACAACAGAAAATGCTCAGATATTATGAAGCCTGTGGTGGCATAGGACCTGCTGAATATAGCAGACAGCAATTAACTTTAAGCATATGGCCCAGTACACGCTTAGGTCTTTTCCTAGGACTGAACACCGGGGAAGGTATATGGAACTTAGCAACACGCATGGCTGAAAAAAATGTAATCTCTTGGTAACTCAAAGAAGTTAAAGCCAGAAGGAACTATCTTGCTTGTTATTTCTCTTTTTATTTACCCAGATGTTTTTTTTCTTTGCTTAAAATAGTACTTCAGTCTAAAACATAGCTTTCAGCAAGGCACCCCCATTCAGTAGTTACCCAGAAACGGACCATCGACCATATCCCTTAGTAATTTGGTCAATGACCTTCCCATTAAAAGTTATGCCTTATTTTTAAGTTCCAGTGTCTCTCTTCAACTGCCTGTGAATTGTTCATGTTATGCCTTTCTCCAGGAGACGAAAGGGCGCATTGCTTTCTCTTCTGCTAGTACTAACTGTGATAAAGTCACCTCTCAGTCTGCCCTGCCATAAGTTGAGGAGAGCAAAGGAGTTTCTTACATTTCTTACTGTAAAGAGGGGCTTCTACAATTCCAGCACCATTTTGGGGCACTTTTCTGTGCCCAGTTTGTTTTTATTTCTTTAAGAAATGCCAGAGCTTAATGTACCGTGCCAGTATCAGTCCCACCAATACCAGGTGAAGGCAGCCTAATCCAGCTGAATGGACAACTGAAAGAAAGAATAAAAGCTACAAGCCTACTGAAACTTTAGTCACACACTTGACATTTCCACACCTTTGAAAAGCAGCCAACTTCCAAAAGACAGCATTGATGCTTTAAGACCACACCTCAAGTACAGACCAGTTGCTTTGGCCATGACAAAAAGACCACCATAAAGAGCAGAGTAGAGAGTATAATATAATATAACATAACATAACATAACACAATAAGATTACTAGAGTTGCAGAGATTAATACCTCCCCATCTAGAAGTGCCCTTCTCAATGATTTAGGCCCATCTCCTAAACCCTTTAACAAGCACACTTAACTTTATGATAGTGCCACTTTGTCCATGGTATTGCATGTGATTTAGTCCCTCATACAGCCATGTACAGGAGATTATGTTTTGGTTATATTTTAACTGAAGTAAAAATATAAATCATAGTGTTTCATTTGTGTAACACAATCGAAGCGCCTTCTGAAAGCTTACATGCCTCTTAAAGATGTCTTTGATGAGTTCAATAGAACTAAACCACTGGTAATGAAACTGCTATTAAAATTGTTGTGGATGTCTATAGCACAAACCACATTAGATCACAAAACCCCAAGAACGCTTTTCTAGGTCACGGGTAAATAAAATTGAAATGACTGTTGTTTCTACCCTCAAAAATTTTTGCAGATTAAATATCTCATAGCATCTGTATTTTTCATAGTGCTCTGGCAGAGATTTCAAGTCTTAGCTTCATATTACCACTGAGGAGTTCATAAAAAGCATATTCCTAAACTGTGTGTTGGTTTTCACTCTCAGCCATAAAGTACATGAGCCTAAATGCACTAGAATGTCTCCATGAGTACCTTGGTATAAGAACCAAATCAAAAAAAATTCACACCTTGTAGCCAGATTAGAAATTAAAGGAGAGCAGGAGCAGCAAGCAGGCTGACGTTACCCCAAACAAGACAACTCAGTTACGTTACGGGGAAGGTTTTTTGAAAGCACCTGCAAGAACAAGGGAGTTCTTCACTGTTTCAGAATCTCTCTGCAGTAACACTAGCCTTTGGCTAGGTGTGTAATTTTCCCTAAAAGTAATAATTCATGTCAACAAGTATTAGGGATGAGCTAGAGCTCAAAATCCAGACCACCTTTGTTTGTGGAAGAAGTGTTGTCTTATACTGTAAATGTAATGGGGAGCACTATGTACATGCGAAACACATTTAAGTGTGAATCACGTGGGAGCACACTGGTGTAGTTGTCTGAAAATACGACCTGTCAGGTCTAAAACTACCTATTCATGGTTTCTTGAAAGAACAATCAGATTCTCTTTAAATGTGGCATATGTGAAATTCTATTAGTAGGTGCTTAAAATCAGGACAGAAGAAATCTATATTTCATAGCAAAATCTATGTTCTGATTTGGAATGCATATTGCTCCATATTAATGTTCAAATACAGAGATTATAATTTTTTTCAAAAATGAGTGTCAGCCCCTTGTACAAAGGCAGTGTGACAAAGGAAAGACGACAATATGTTCTAGTCAGTGTCAGCGTCTGCATGCCGCATTTCCTAACTGTAAAAATGAAACAGAAGAATTCCAGCATTAAACTTCAGATTAAGGTATGACCATATGAATAATTTCCAACTTGTCACTGAAAGAGCAAAAATGAATATGATACTGAAAAAATAATCAAAATTCCAGAACAACATTAAAATGTGATTTTTCTGTAGCAATTTGTTTGACTCTTGGAAAATGAGTCAATATTCATTTACATAGATCTTTGTAAACAATGTACTATACATATGTATGCACACACATGTGTGATTACATTAGGTGCATTACATACAAATGTACACAGAATTTCTTCAGCTACAGTATTTGTAATGTATGCCATTCCCTTCTCACCATCTTTTCTAAAGAGCATTCCTTGGTCTCAAGGCAGTAATATGTTTTATGGAAAACTGGCTACAACCAGTTCAAACAGGTTGAAAATTATGTCCTCTCTATCAGCAATCAGCCTCTTGCGAGGAAAGCTAAAGGGAAATGATCCTTGAAACATCACTCTGGGTGGCTATGGAAATCCTTTTATTTGTACACTACTCCCAACAGTGACAAAAAGTAGATACTGTTTGCCAAAGACATATCTCCATCAGTCTGGGGTTACTATACTTTCACACACATAATCTGCACCTCAGATAACTAATACACTCTTAAAGGTATGAGTGGTTGTAAATGTGCCCTCGTTTAACCTCCGCCTCAGCTGCCTCCCACACAACCGGAAGCAAGCAGCAATCCAAGCGGGACAGGTAGGAGCGATTCGGGCAACGCAGTAATACATCTTCCCTTTGTGTTACTCTTATGTGCACGTGATCCCTGCTTCTGCTGAATCACAGGGGCTCTTCTACCAGTAATATGTAGATTTATATTCATCAAATGACAATGATCATCCCATCTGGGCATTTTATTTTTAATAAATATGTAGTCCATTTTGTTTTTTACTTGCATGTCACTACCTTAAAATACTGCTAGAACAAGAATGAGCATGTCCTCCAGCATACCTCAAGCTGGGCAACCAAAAACCTCAGTCACTTTAGACTGCTTTGGCCAAGCAGCAACACAGCAAAGGGATAAGCAGGAGTGCTCAACATCTTGATGTTTCAGATGGGCACACCAGGACCTTCCCATAATGGCCCTGGCAGGGATCACCACACCATGTAGCAGTACAGGGGAGTACAGCAAGCTGCAGTGACAAGCTAAAATGTCATGCAGGAGATTTCCAGCAAACCCAAATCTCTGGAGTCTGGTCCAAAGCTTGGCAGAAGTCATGCTAGTGTTACCAGGACTTTTTCAAAGGAGAAACTATATGCATTAAAGTTTACCAGATGATCACTAACTAAAGTTAGAAACATGGGACCTGCTAGGTCATTGGGTTCAGCCCCCTGGTATTTCTGGCAACTACATGAAAATCTGTTTTAGAAACAAAACTGAAAAGCCTTTTCCCCTCATCTTCCTGCTTCCTAGGGAGCATCTCCAAGAAGTTCCCTCTCCTAGTGCCTAGAAATGTCCAACTAATTTCCAGCCTACATTTCCTCATGGCCATACAGCCTTATGCCTTCTCTCTTTAGCTTAAACAGCTCTGCTCCCTCATTTGTGCTTGCTAGTATATTTTTTTATAGACAACAGTCATGTCCCCTCCCACCCTTTTCCAAATTACTTTGGACAATATGGCAACACAGTACAAGCAAACCAAGCTCTTTCAGCTTCCTTGTGCAAAACAGCTCTTTCATTATTCTGGTTGTCCTAGGTATGCTTCTCTAACTCAGTTCTAGTTTTAGCTCACTTTCCTTGATCAAAAGTGATCAGAAAAGTAAACCAGAGCTACAGAAGACACCTCTGGGAGTTTTTCTATAAATACTTCACAAATAAGATTGGAAATATTTGTCCTAATGCTCCCAGCTTATGCTAGATCTGTTCCTATTCTGATCTTCCACTGTACTGTTGAGATGTCCTTTCACATGTTATTAGCACAAGGCGTGTCTTTGCACCAAAGCCCTCAATGAAAGTAGTAAAGTGCAGACCTTGGAGAACCTTCTGGCAATCTCTCTCCAGTCTCACAGCTTTCCTTTCAACACAACTTCAATAGACAGTTCCTTACCCACCGAACAATTCTTGGGCTAACCCACTTTTCAGATAAGTGATTTCCCATATGACACTGTAAAATACTTTGCTGAAGTCCAGATAGATTAAATTAGATCTATTGCATTTCCCTTACTTAGAAGATCAGTTTAAAAAAAAAAAAAAAAAATCAGGCCTGTCTGTCACAATGTGCTTTTACTAAATTAGTGCTGCTTGTGCTTCAACTTCTTTTCCACTTGCCTTTGTGTTCACAGTATTTCTAGAAGTACTGTTGTATCCACAGCGCTTTCAGCATATAAGTAAGGCAAAGCACACAGAGAGGTAGTACCTTTATTAAACCAGAAAACAAAATCCCTGTTCACTTCCTAACAGTTCCATCTCTTTCCTACTATGTGACCAAAGTACCTTTCACTATTTAAATTTTGTTTGTGAGATCCAGCTTGGCTTGACTTTTGACAGTTCTGCCTTTATCCACTGACCTTCTGACCTCTAAGATACACCTATATTGGCCAATCCATCCTTCCACTCCTTATAGGCTTTCTGCTTACTGGGATGTAACTTGATTACAGTCACCAAGGTGACCAACAATAAGCCCGTATGTTTATTTTGACTGGTAACTTGTATGCCATGGCAGATATTTTCCTCAGCATGTACGCAAGACCCAGCTCTTCTGAAGGAAAGATCAACAGGCCAAGGCTAAGCAAAGTAAGATGAAACAAAGGACAAGCAAATTCATGCTGAAAATCTAGAAACTGCTAGTTCTGTTAGCATCAGGTTTTACTGGATTGACAGCGAAGGCTGGATCAAGACTAGAGAAAGTACTAGAAAGAATAATTCATCTCTAGTAGCTGTCTCTAGAAAAAGTGACACACAGTATTTCATTAACAACTCTTAATCTCTAAGGACATCCCTTTCTGCAATGCCTTGATGCTCCAAGACTAGACAAACAGGTACTACACAGTAAGATCAGTCACATTTCCATGTCCTCCTTCACAGTTATTTATTTAAACCTCTCAGCACACTGATGCCAAGTGAAAAGCACTGTCAGAAAAGCTGTACCACTTCTCTCCAGTGGAATAAGCTGAATTCATGTCTTGAATCAGACTCCTACAAAATATATTGTATGTATATTTTTGACTACTCAGAGGTTGGTTAAGAAACATGCAAGTGAACCAGACATTTCTTTGCCTCAAAAGTAATACTAAACAGCCCCCTCCTCTCTTTCTTCTTCAAGCAGGGAAAGATTGGTTCGTGGTATGTTCACCACAGGCCTCTCAACCTACCCTTGTATATCTGGCTCATGAGGGCACGAAAAGCATGTGGAAAAGGAGCATGAGGCCAGCGAACCGAAGTGCTGCTGCTGAGCAGCTGCCAGCCCCAAAGCCCTGCTCAGTTCTTCTTATCCCAAGTATTTCGTATGCCACAAGCTTGGCAAAGGGGGCAAATTCCCAGGTTTCTCCTAGTGAAGAGCACTATTTCTAGAGATGCTGCAATTGCAGTTATCTCACAAGTCACATGCAAACAGCTTAACATCACCTGGTCTTTGCCAAATCTTCTCCTCCTGCCCCCCGTGACCCTTCCAGATTCACACAGCCCTCCAACACTGAGTGATGGTAACAGAGGCACCAAAAATTATGAGCTCTCAGCTTCTTTGCTTGCTGCTGACAGCGAAGCAAACAGCAGTAGTACCAAATCCACTGGAGCTGACTCGGGGAGGAAGGCTCGACTTGTGCTCCATCACCTTGTGAACAGACTACACTTGGCGAAGCAGAACATACAGAATTTCCTGCTTCCCCATAGCAATGTACCGCTTCAGGCAGTTTAGATCTGCAAGCCTTGTTCAAACACAAAGCTGCTTTTTGTCCAAAACACACAGTGCAATCATTTCACCTCCAACAGAAATGCAGCCACTTACGGAGCAAACAAGGCAGCTGTTCAACAGTATAAGGCACTGCAATGACTAAAAACATAAGATGGACACCTGGGAAAAACAACACCTCCTAGATCCCATGAGCCTGAGCTATACCTCCCTATGCTTGCAAACTGCAATCTTTAAATATCAGGGATGCTGGAATAGATTGGGATCTTTCAATATCAGTAGGCTTTAGCCTCACACTTGCGAAGGCTTCTGGTCCTCCCGCAGCACCCCGCTGCAGAAGAGGAGGGTGACGGCAGTGCCGCGGTCAGGTGGGGGACCCGGTGGCTCCGTGGGCTCCCCAGACACCCTCCACTGTCTTCACTGTGCTTCTCCAGACACGGCCCTCAAAGGGGCAGGAGGAATCACCCAGATTTTTAACGAATTCTGCTCCTCTCAGGTCTCCCTGAATTCACACACGGTGTTTCCACAGCCATCAGCATCCGCAGAAATTTGGAGGGCCTGCCACAGAAAAGGGAGACAGACCAACAGCACAGGGAAGCGTAGCACGCCGTTTCTTCAAATACTGTAGCTTTTTCTGTGCTGGCTAAAACCAAAGCAATGGAGAGAAGAGATCCTCCCCCACTGTGGAAGGGACTTAGAGAGCTAGAGGAAATAACTAGATTTATTCTCACATTGAGCAGTAGAAATGCAATAGTGGCATTCAGGAATGATAGCAAAACCTCTTTCAGATATTTCTGAAGGGTTTCTAGGGTTTACTGTGTGGGAGGATCTGCTCGTCCTTTAATTTTAAAAGACCAAAGCAGTCAACCCCAGAGATCTGGGAGAAAGCGTTCTTTTCCCCTCCACAATTTTACTGAAATGAATAAAACTACGAACACATTTCCACTTCCTCTTGGCACGAAGCTGAGGGATTTTGAGGCTGCGCTTGCACCCGTTCGAACACCCGGGCCCAACATCGGCCTCCTCCACACTGCGCTGGGGGAAAAGCGACGTCCCTGAAGCAAACTGACAGGGCAGAGGGGGACTTGGGAACGTGGTGAGGAAAAATGAGCTAAGAGAAGACAACTGATGAAGTTAAAGAGAAGATTTCTCCGTACCGCTGGACACAAACCGTTACCGAGGGGGGACCCATGGCACCAGGCCCAGCCGCAGGCCTCGCGCCCACTTTCTGGCCCGGCCCCTGCTGCCGGGACCCTCGGGCCCCCCTCAGCGCCACCGCCCCGGGCCTCTTCGTGTGAGGGTATTCCTGCTCCCGAAAGAGGACAAGGACGGCCAGCAGACGACGGGCCCGACCTCCACGGCCATGGGCAGGGGGGCGCCCAGTAACAGCGCCATCCCGCGAGGGCGCCCACTGCACCCGCACGCCATAAACCATGGCAGCGCGCGAGCAGACATTTTACTGGCGAGTGCTCCTGTTAGTGAGGCAATAACTGCCTTCTGGCCCGAATAAATTTGATAACCGTCAGGGGCGGAGGAGATTAATGGATAATGCTCTTGCTGGGTAAACAGAGAAGCACCTCAGGTTGTTGCGGCTGGCGATGAAAAATGCCTTTTGTTCCAGCCTCAAGCTACCTGCACGTGTGGATTAGGAGGAAAAAACAAAACAAAACAAAACAAAAATCACCAAGAAACAAAGGAACCACTGACACCTCCAGGTATGGGGGCCGCACGCGAGGAGGGTGGCACAAAGACAGCTTCTCTTAAGCGGAGAAGCTTGTCCCAGGCCCTGCCCTGACATTTATGCAGCCACCTCGGGTGTTTTTCAGCCCTTATTTTCCGGTGGAGGCTTAGCGTGGGTGCGCCCCGTCTGGGGGCAGGAGCGCTGCACCCTCCGCACGTTCCCCATCTGACATCATTCACCAGAAACCACTAGGCAATTTTGGACAGGGAGTCTCCTTCGCTTCTAGTGTGAGTTAATGAAAAGCAGCCAAAGAGCTTGAGGACATGGGAGATTTTGGGAAGAAGACCCACAGCCGTAGCAAAACTGGCAGAAAGAGACAGAAACGGCACAGTGATTTCAGGGTGAGCTCCAGGGAGAGGGAAGTTAGCATGGGCTGGGACACAGTTTGATTGCAGCCAGGGTAACGCTGTCTTCAACATGCCATTGCAACTGGTAAAATGCATACAAGGATTCCTGGGTGTGATGACTAGTACGGCAGCAAAACCATGTTCCCAGGACAGGACACTGAGCCATATTTTGCAAAGGTATCCAGCAAACTGGGCAGGCAAATCTTAAGAAAGAGCTGGAGAAAATGAGCAAAGCACCTCTCCTGAGGTAGTACACAGTAATGCAAAACTAAGATGTTTCCACATACGTAAAAATAAGACATTGGTTCGGTCTTCTTAGAGCAACACCAGAAGTGGAGACAGGTGGTTTGTTCATTCATGCTAACAAAACCAGTGTCAATGTGCTGAAATAGAGAAGACAGGTTTGGCTTTGGGGTAAAAACTGTCACACCCTCATGTACTACACAATCCCCTGTTGCTGTATATTGCCAAATATTGCCCCCAATTCAACACCAAAGAGATTATGTGATCTGCAAGCTAAGTACAAAGGTGGGACAGAGTGAAGGACTGAAGTATTTTTTTCTACAGGGTTTGACAAAAGCATCGTGGAGCAGAGGCCTCTGTGTGTATAGTAAGCAGAGACACTGTGCATAAGATAGTCATATCAAGAAAAACTTGTCCAGTCTCAGAACAAACAACAACTGCGGTTGCCAGAGCTCCTGCTGAGAATGAGAAAGTAATTAATTCTGAAGTGGCCCAGGACGGCACATTCCTCTCAGCTCAGTAGGTGGAAGTCTCAGGCACTGGTGGGATTTTCCTGAAAAGCACCAGTAAGATGCTCAGTAACACATTACAGAAAAATACTGGTGAAACGATTCACAAAGATTATTTGAGAATTAGAAATTAAAGGGAACGGCACCAGTCATTTTTATTGGCCTTAAATAAGAAGTGGCACAGGGGAAGTGGGCAAAGTCTGCAGCATGGGCAAAGGCCTTGTACTAGTTGAATAAGAAACGCTGTCCTTCCAAGGGCAACATATGTGCAGTTCTTTATATTTTGATGATAAATTTTTTCTAGACTATTAATCTCCAGCTCAAGACTGAGAAAACACACCTAAAGAGATAATTGCGTACACAATGCTGCTGGACATGGTTTCTCTGACATGGGGATAGCAGTAACAGATTATAGTCTAGCTGAGTTTTAAAGTTCTTAAGGTGATGCTTAGCCAAATAAGCACTGGGCCTCACCACTAACAATCTGCACAGCCACTTGAAAACAGCTTTGAAATAATAAAATGCATCCTAAAAAGGATTTTGGAGTTTGACTGGTGCATGTTTAGCCCCGTTAAGGTACAGAGCAGTCCCAATAAAACCTGCAGACATTTTGTGTAAGAGAAAACTGAAAACAAAAATGCCTGGAATGGCAAAATCTGAGATCAGAGGAAGTCAAGATTTGTAAACATATTAAGAAACAGATAACATCGAAATAAACAAAAAAATGGTCTGAAATGAGGCCCTAGGAAAGCTTGAACTTCACTAACATCACACAGACACATCTGTGCAATGAGCACAACCATCAGTTCTCTCACAGGTATGCCCACAGTCCTTACAGCAGCAAGACCTACACAAAAGATGAATGTGAGGCACTTCTCCAGCTTCCAGAAAAAAACAGATAAACTTCAGGAAGACTGGATTCGACTAATGCAATTTTCAGTGTTCAAAAGTTTATTGTCAGTGTAAGCCATCTAGGCTCCTGTAATATGGGGAAAGAGGATTCATCCCAAACTAACATAGAGATCTGAAACGGGTCGGATGCATTGCTCTGTCCTAACTGATTATAGCGGGAGATTTTGTCACTAGCTTAGCCATCCAAAAGTTAGGTGGCTTGTCTAAAGATGAATCCTAACTACAGTTCGCCATTTTCCCTGAAAAGGTCTCAATGCCAGGAAACAAGCAGAACATGGCAGAGAAATGCAGCCACAGAACTTATCGCTGCCTGATCTACTGAGTTTATTTCCTCCAAAGGGTGGTAGAACTGAAGGAGACCTTCAAATCCAAGCAGCCTCAAAGAAAACTGGGTGTTTTTAATAAAATTGAGTAATTAAATAGTTGTAAGAATTTTATATTACATTTCATACACACTTGATTTTTCCTATCAGGTTTCAACTGGAAATTAGAGTTTTACTACCAGAAAATGTATTTCTGAGTCCAGGCTTGCCAGGTTTTCTTGATCCTATGAGCAAAAACATTCATACTGACAAGATCCATAAGACCAAAGCATTATGCTTGGGTCTTGGCCTGTTTTATTTACCAGCTTCAGGGCCAAGGGGTTCTGCTGGCCTTGCATCCACATAACTAAGCCCTCTCTCCTGCAGCAGTGTGACTGCAGGCAGACTGCCTCCTGGGAACGATCCTTGGTTCATGTTGTCCTCTGAACTGTCCTTGGCCCTTGCCTAAGATGGTGATATCTGGTGCGATCCAGAGCTGTACCAGGGAGTGTGCTCATGCTAACAATTAAACAGCATGGACAACAGTGAGTCAGAGCCCAAGCCCAGACTTTGGCTCTATTTGATTTAGCAGGTTTAATTTTTCCTCACTGGACTATGCCACATCTACCAACCAATGCCTCCAGGTCTTCTTCCTGTGGAAAGCTGGCATGCATGGGCCAGGGCACACCAAGATCTTGCCTCCACAAGGCAAGAGGACACAACAGGATCAGGGACTAGGTCTGGGGGACACAGTCAAACTACTTTTTGCCCCATGCCACTCAAAATCCACCACCTATTTTAAACATTTCAGTTTCCCAGGGAGTGGAGAGGGCATTTTTCAGCTAGGTAGAAGGATGTGGAACTGCATTACTGAATACAGGGGGTCTCTTTTAAACGCTTTTGCACAGAGTGACTCCTGAGGCCCATTCAATTTGATTAATGTTATCATCTGACTAAATCCAAAATATCTGAAATTCTCTCTCAAGGAAAAATTTGTCCTGATCACTGACAGTGTCTTTGATAAATGTCTCCTAAAAAAGCAAAGCATAGTAGATAATCTCATACTAAATGGGACTTACGGGTACTTAACAAGCCTGGATCTTGAGAAAAACGCCAAGTTGAATCAGCATGCTAGGTAACATTACTCTATCACATCCAAGCAGATGCTGTTATCTTCTATCAAGAGTGGTATCTGTATTCCTGAGTCAACTGCTTAGCATGTATTGCTTCTCTGAGTGCATGAGTCTAGTGCTTCATCCCTCTGATCAGCCACTAATGTTATCCCTAACATCCTCCCTTTTGCTAGTCATATCTTCCCTTTAGGAAGGCTTACTTCCTTCTGCCTGTTAAGATACCTCCCCTCCTTGCTTTCCAATGGATAACAAAATCACATCACTAACAACCAGAATTTGATCATTGCCCTGTTTAGTTCTACGTTGCTGCAATATTTAGTTTCAGTGGAACCTCACCAACCAAAGTTCTGGTACTCAGAAGATGTCCTTGTGACTATGTTGTGCTGCTAATTCCTAAAACAGCTTACAGTAGTTTGTTCTCCCTCCTCTCTAGGATGGGAACACACATTCCTGGTTCACATTGCCAAAAATTTGTGTAGTGATATGAAGAATGAATTCAAGGCAGTTTCCTTCATTGCAGCTCACTTGCATTGGCCTAGCATACATCCCATAACACTGTGCATTTTCCCTTCCCATATCTATGTTTGCAATTAACCTATGAGATCAGAACTGGTGAGGTAACTCTCATTGCATATCCTACTCTGAGCCCAGAGACAATTTATTACACTAATGTGCTTAACATTCTTTGGCAGAAGATTTCCATCGTCTGCCATGTCTGCTGAGCTGGATTTGAAGCTCAGATTACACACCAGATTAGCAGACCTGAATGGTTTACCACGTTCTCAGATCTAAACAAAGACTTTCTCTGAGCACCCAAGGAGTCCCAGTGTCAGATGACATAAATTATCACGGCTCGTGGAAATCAGTTGGAGTTCCAGCTAACATAGCGGGTGACTCACCAATTGGTGAGGCAACTAGTCTATGCAGTCATCTCCCTTTTTGAATTAATTCCATCATTTTATAGGGTTTTTTTGAACTAGTGTGCAGTTCTGGTCCTAATGCTCATCTTTAGGCTGCCAGCTGAACCTCTTTCACTTGTTTCAATATCACTGATGAACCATTTTTGGTAGAACTAATGATTTTTGTCTGCTGTTCTAGGTACTTGGATTTTGCCCTTTCACTATTACCAAATTTAGTTTTGCTGTTATTTTGGAATTGATGGCTAATGCCATGTGTTAACATTCCTTTGCAGTTAGCTTTTCCTCTAAACACATGTGACAGAGAAACCTTTTAGTTTATTAAGCACATACTGCCAGGTAAATTCAACATACAGCATGGTCTTTTTCTATTAAGTGAGAGCAGCGTGTTTATGGCCAACATGTCAACAAAGTTATGACAACGCAATCCAGAAGATTACAACAAGAAAACCGCCTGCTGACGCCACAAGTTGTATTTTATTAGCTTAGAATTTCCCCCGAACCCAACAAAAACAAATCAAAAGAGCAGAGCAGAACAAAGATAAAAACAGGAGGAGACAAAAGAAAGGAAGGCATTCTGCTACAACGCACCATGGATAAAGCCACTAAACCTGCCACATTTCCCTCCTTTGACTATAAGTGTAATCAGACTTTTCAACAGTCAGACAACTGAATGACCAGCATCAGATGTGCAAGCTAGAACCCTACTCAAGATGGCTCATATGCGTTGCTAAAGCCAAAGTCACACCCAGATCCTTTGCCTCATATGACCCCTCCATAGGGTGGAAGATAAGAAAAGAGACCACATCATAAAGAAAACTTCCTTCTCCACCCTCTCCTCAGCTCCAGAGTCCTGTGAGCTTGCATTGGTCATTTATAGTTGAAAAGCCTTAGGAAATTTGAGAAGTTTTCCTCAAGAATATCATGGCTTTCACCTGACTAGAAAATATTTACATTTCTGTAAGTAATTTGCATGTCTATGAATGGGAGCTCTCTATCCCAGAATAAGTCACAGTTGATCGTAATTCTGATCATCCATACAAGACCTCATAAATGAGGAAATTGTTCAGAGGCCTTAAAGTTACCAAGGCATAACAGGTCTCTGCACATGTATTCTTTCCAAAACAGAACTGCAGATGTAAAAGTTGAGTGCCACCACAACTGCTTTTAATTGAATTCAGTGTCAAAGTGAATTATATACAGTTTGAGCATATACAGCAAACTGGGCACCTCTGAGGACTAAGCTGGCAGCATACCCCTTTTCTCCATCCTAAACAGCATGAGGAGGGAGAAAGTCATTTAAGCAAGTGGAAGGTCCATCAGAGGCTGAGCATTTTTGTCATCATGTGACAATTTTTCCTTAAAGTTTGATTGCCTAGAGTATCTCAAACAATTAGACAAGCTAGATGAGACTTTGAGTCACTATCCCAATGAACCCAAGCTGCTAAATTCTGTCCCAATTATATTTCAGACACCTATAGGCTGTGCCCATTACTTGCTTAAGTCTTCTGTGTATTTAGTCCAGTCTGTCTCCTAAAGCAATAACACTTTACAGAGCTGAGAATTGAGCTTGCAGACTGTAGAACTGGATATTATCAGCAGTCATATATGTAAGCCATTGGGCAATGGGTCAGCACATCTCAAGCAGATTTTTTAAATTTGCTTCATGGAACCTCATGTGTAATTGATTTAAGTTATCCAAGTCTAAGTCAAAATTTTAGTTAGCTGTTTATGGCAATAAGAAATAACAACTCAAATTGCCATAAGACTGAAGGATGGGATTTAGAAAATTGATAGAAGTTCTCCCTCCTTCCGACTGAAGTAGGTGAAACATCTTGATTCTTTGTGTAAAATTACAAAATGCCAGAAGACACTCAGTACATATAGGGCACTTTGTTGCCTTGCTACGTGATCCTGTAATTACCAGTGAGAAAGAGGCTGCTGACCGTCCCTCCACATTTCACAGTACAACTTTATGCTGATGACCATAAAGTCACTCAAGTTATTTGGTGTCTTTTGTCACATCTGTAAGCATTGTTAGCTACAGACTCCCAGAAACTAGTGAGAATTGGATGTGGGTGGAAATGGACTTAAGCCCCAGAATCTGGATATAATCCTATGTAGGAAATATCTCTCATGGATACATGGCTTTTATTAAAAGTCACATAAGGTGGTTAGATGAGACAGTCTGATTCCCACCTTTTCTTGTCCTGCATTAGCTTCTTCAGGACCTCATCACCATTGCCCTCGCACAACCCATGTTCTGCTTGGGGGTAGGGGGCTACAGAAACAATGAACAGCAGGCTGTGCCCACCGCATTATCCCTCGCATTGCGTGCTCCACGCTGCAGGGCTGGTGCAAGGGAGCAGCCCCGTCCTCCCCCTCAACAGCCTTGCAGCTCCCACCCCACTCAGTCACAGTGGCACTGGGGCACAGCAGCCACAGGAGATGGTCCTCTCTCGAAGCAAGCAGGCAGCCACCGTGCACCAGAAGCCACTCTGAATTCAGCCCCGAGACGCCACAGCAATGAGAACACGATGACCAGCTTAGAGAAGGATATTAAAACAGCTGGACCACTGTGCATGGCAAAAGCCTTCAACACCAGCCCTGGTGCATCTGGCAGAGCCTGTTGTAAACATGAGCAGATGCCTGCGGGAAGGCAGACAAGCACATATTAACACCACTGCTTATAGAGGGTGAAGCAGAGGCACGAAGGTTAACTGGTTTACTTAAGCTAGGGAGCTGAGTCTATTTAGGCAGCCTGGAGCTGGGCTCCAGCCACTGTTATACCAGCAGATTTCAAATAATCATTCCCACAAACTTCTGTGGTGATATTTCTAAACAATACCAGGGAATATTCCATCATAAATTGTGCTGTGTTCCAGTTTCCACATTATAGCTATGATGTAACTCAGTAACACTTTGTCCCATCAAGCCCAACAACAATAGATTTAATCAGAACATTTGTCTCAGAGAGACAATGGGGAGTTCTGATTAATGTGGCACCAAACTCTGACAGTTGCCTATGAGGGATGGGTTTTTTTTTTTTTTTAAATGCCTGCCCTTAGTGGCTCTCCAGCATGCAATATGCCAAGCCTGCAGCCTGCCAGAACTGCAAAAGTGTCCCATGCCATTTGATATGCAAAGAACATACTTCATTTCAGAAATGTTACATTTCTGCAGAAGCACAAGGAGGAAAACTGTTTCCTAGACCTCCCATCAACCACAGTCAGCTGCAGAGTTTGGTCCTCTGAGTCCTTGCTGGTGGAAGCTGTTACTGCAATGACCAAAAGAGCCGAATAGGCAATGTTCTCATCGCATCACTGCTCTGCAATGGGTTGCTTGCTTGCTTTTGCGCCTCTGCTACCTTTCAAGCATCGCAGACTGCGAAAAAATCTGTTGTAGAGCAGAGAGGCCCCTTCAAACAGAGTTGGGGGGGGGAAAAGATGAGATTCTAAATCAGGAGTCAAAGCATAGGCTTCCTTGAGCACTGTGATTGACAGGTGTCACAGTCTGTCATCAGTGGTAGAGGAGCATAAGCTACAGCCTGGGACATCTGGTGCATCACAAACAGAGGCAAGACCCAATTCTGCTTCCCCACACATTTCTGCAAGGATTGGGGTTGTGGTAGGATAGTGTAGCTAAGATGACAAGCAGATCTAAGAACTTGCATGGCTCTTGATAATGCTCACAGTAAGTCAGCCTGCCCTATCCAAGCAGTAAGTGGCACCAAAAAGCCCCCTCAGGCCTGCAATGTGGAAGAATGTATTTTTCAGTATGGGCTTTTTTTTTGGGGGGGGGGGGGGGGGAGGGGGCAAGATGTCTTCTAAGGGTTGTCTGCACAGGAACACAAGGGAAATATCCTGCCTTGCCCAGCTCCTGCAGCCCTCACTGCTGACAGCTGTGCCCCAAAGTAGTTCCAAACAGCTTCTTCCCTGGCTCCCATGCAGCAAGCCTCCCCATATTGCCCCTGTGTCCTGCGCACAGCACTTGCCACAGGTCCTGCTCACTTTCAACCTGCTCACCACTGCCTGCTGCCCCAGCACTCCAGTCCCATGGATGCTTTTCTGTAAAGGGACAGAATATGCCAAGGCCAAGGCTCAGGCATGTCCTCACTCTAAGCAGTAATGCTTAGATTTGAAAATTTAATGAGGGTTTTTATCTCAAACCAGCCCTTAGCATCTGCAGTCTGAGAAAATTTGACATGAGGAAAGAAAAAAATAAAATAAAAATCAATGAATAAGAGAAGAAATGTAGTAACCAAGCCTGCAACAAGGACCCAAAGCAACTATCAACCTTCCGCTCTTGGGTCCATCTCCAAGGCCCTTCTTCCTCCTGCAGCATCTTTGCCATCATTGGTTTCACTGCGGTAGCACAAAGGAAAGGGCCAGTTCCACTTCAGGACATCTGGGTCCGGAGAAACAAAGGAGGCTTCCTGCAAACCCCAATCAAAGGAACTATAAATAAAACACATTAGCATGGCCCCTGCTGAAAATCCTTCTTTTCTGCAAAATATATCAACATGGCTTCGCTAATATTCGAGACCAGAAAAAATTCCAGATTGCCTTGCTTTCACCAGCACCCTCTTCCAGTCTCAACCTTTAATCTGCATTTATGCTCAGTGCAAGGGATACTTTAGCGGTTATAAAAGCTTTTCCATGTGTCAATGCTGATGTTGAAGCTCTCTCTGGTTGGACCTAGTCAGCCAGAGAAGGAGCTTGAGGGTTGTTACAAGCATATTACTCATCTTGGCCAGCCCCCACCTCCCATTCATTTCAATAAAATATGTTTATTTTGTTATAAATCTTGATTTGATTTTTGGGAAGTAAAATGCCTACCCCTGCCAAGAAGAAATGGTACATGCTACATGTCACCACTATGTCTTCTTCTTCTCAAAAGCTAGATATTGTGAAATAAAAAGATCAACTTATATTAAGGCCAGATTTTTATCAGGTCAAGACTTGAAAAGAAAGGAATCTGTGTATGGAAAAAAAGATTTAAAAATGACTTAGAGTTGCTATAAAAATTGTCACTGCTCAGAGCACGCAAACAATCATCTTGTTTACTATATAATATATTCACCAACTCCTAGCATTCTCCTGAAAATTATATTATTGTCTCGCCCACCACTGAAATACCATCTTGTCACTGAGGATATATTTCAATAGCTGTCAAACCAAACAGGAGTATCAACAGTACACAGCCAGGAATGAAGAGTGAAACATGCCTTCTCCTCAGCTATCATAGAAGGCCCTAAGATATCAGGTGGAAAACTCTCTGGTTTCTTAGGAGCCTGGCACATTACAAGAATGCTATTCCTGCCATGGAGATGTACAAACATTCAAGCCTTAGCTTTTAGAGCCATGTGATAATCAGGAATTTTGCCTCCAACTTTGGGAGGCTGGAAAATCCTGGAGATTCCCAGGTTAAAAAAAAAAAAAAAAAAAAACACACAAACAAACAAACAACACCTCATCCCCATGGTTGGGGAGAGAAGTTCAAAAAGCAGATGGAAAAGACCTAGCTGTACAGACAATCATCTTCTAAAAATCTCATTCTTTGAAAGCCATTCATAAGCTGATAACAGTGCACATACACCATAGTTCTGTTCTCCTCTCTACCTGATCAATAGGCCAGTTCATATGCAGTTACACTCCTCACTGGCATTATCAGCATTCCTAATTTATGGCATTTCAAGGCAGCTGTAAAATCACATTTAAACTCTCCAGTACCACTAATGAGGATATTTTAATACCAGCTGTTCTGTTACTGAGTATATTCATTAGTGATGGTTTCAAACTGCAAGGGGTGTACCTAGATTTCTAATGTCCCAGCTCTGGGGTTGTTCAGTATGTAGATCATAGCTCTACCTCTTCTAATGAGTAGAGACCTACAGAATTAACATTCAAGTCACAGCCAGCCTTTCATGCTGAGGCTTTTTCCATCTACAGTCTTAGTTCAGGCCTAAGCATATTTTTTTCATGCACTTAAGCAAGGCACATTTACTACAAGCGAACCATGCAGTGAAGAAGATGCCTGCAGCTGTAAGGAACCATGTTCTTCCCAGGGGACAGAGCAAAGATCTGGAAAGAGGAACAAGTTGGCATAGCCTAAAAAAATCAGCCCCATCAATCGGTCAGAGAGGGTCTATAGGTGTTCCTTTAAATAGAGATACTGCTCCCAGAAACCATTCACATGAGCAGCTATACCAATGGTTGCACAGTGCTCAGAGGCTTGCAAATAACCATCAGCCAAGATTTTTTTTTTTTTTTTTTTTTTTTTTTTTTATAAACAGGACCCAAATCCAGTGATTCCTCCTTTCAGTTCATCATCCCCAAGTGTTATTTATTTACCACTCACCCTCTTTAAAATAAGAAAAAAAGATATTTGAAATTCTACCTCCAGATTTCTCCTTTCCATATGTATTTCTTTTTGAGTCTAGTAGGTTTAATTATTTCCAGACCTTACTGTAAAAAGAGGAATACTGAAAAAAACTTAAAATGTACAAATAAAACATTTTTAACATGATGAATAATCCATTACAATTATTTATGTCTTTGGATTGGGTCAAAGTAAAAGAAACAAGAATGTCACAAATGACATCTTGATATATTTTGGTATACTGCTGAACTGCGTCAATGAAATGACTTTTAAACTTGTTTGGTTTAGGCTCCTGAGAAATCTTATCAAGATTATTGCTGAGCACAAGCCAGAGTTGATATTGTTTGCCTTTTCATGAAATATAAATCAAGTGACCCAAAACACTTTTTGCATTTCCCTTGAAGATAATTAAAAGAATGGTATTTCTGAGTAAGTGGCAGTGGTTGTGGTAGTTTACGGACACTGGCAATACCTGTAGAGAAAAGACAGTAGCTTTGCAGATGGGGGGCGGGGTGGGGGTGGGGTTGTGCCTTAAAGCTTGTCTACTTTCCCCAACTATAATGGTCAGTCTACAAAAAGATGTTGCCTCTGACTGCAAACCTTGCCCTGATTAATGCTTCAGGGAACCCAGCCACTTTCAATCAAGTGGAATATAAGTGAAATTCAACTGATTACCTATTGTATGTACATTGAGGTACCTGCTGCAGCAGTAATCACAGCATATATACACACTTTTACATACGTGATGTAGAAGAGTATCACACTTCACAGCATCTGCCTGCATCCCTTTCATAGCTAGAAGTCACTGAATTACTTATTTTGATTTCAACTTTGAGTTTGCCATCATAAGACAGCTCAACCCACTCTTCATTTTCCTTTACTGAAAAGCCTGATGCTAAAGCATCCACGTCTAGTGAAAATTCATTCCTAAGCAATTTTTACTTTTTACTCCTTCAGGAAAATATTCATTGCATTTGGCAAGCAATACTCTCAAGAAGAGAGAGGTATCAAGAAAGATCAAGGTAAGACAGTAGAAGATTAAGGTAAGCCTTTCAGTTCTGAGAAGCAATTTTCCAAAGCTGGAGTGATTAGAGTTTTCCTTTTCTCTATCACCTCTGGGAAAACAAGAAAAAAAAAAAAAAAGAAACTTTTTTTTTTTAATCATTGCCCTTATTTAGAGTATTACAAGGATGAGCTTTCTGCCCCTGCAACCAGCACTGGGGCTAAAAAAAGACTTGTGAGTAGGCTAAGGCAAGCTCATCTTGCCATTCTTTCATCAGAAGTGATCAGCAGACCAAAGACTAAAATCACTGAGAAAAACTTGCACCACAGCGAGTTCAAAGTAACAAGATGAGTCTATCTTCCCACACAATGGCCAACTCTCCTCTGAAGGAGGCAGCAGGATGGTGACTTCCCATTTTGCTGCACAGAACAGCGAGTGGGAATGCAACAATCAGGATTTAATAAAATTGACCATCTGTGCTGCCTTGCAGAATGACAGACATCCTGGGTTTGGGGGTTTTTTTCCAGTCAATGCCTCCCAAAAAATACTGCAGTACAAGGATTTGGTCTATGCACCAACTCTTTCATTTTTGCCAAGTCATTGCAACTCCCAGTTTGTATTTGGGCTGTGTCTAATCCCATGCAAAAGTAGTTTTGCCACAGAGGGGTTACCTGCGATGATTAACAAACCCATGCATGGAGTGTCCTCTGTGGTTGTGCTGTCTTGCTAGAACTTCATGCAGTTATAACTCATCTTTAAAGAGTCGTTCTGATTCAAACCTGATGTAAGCAGCTGCACATAAGGAATTAAGCAAAAGTTGCAGGGCTGGCATTTGTGTCACTGCAGGTAAAAGATCTTAGGACTGTTCTACGCACTCTATGAACTTTACTGAAAGGACACATCTTGAATTCTTTAACACATTCTTTTGGTCAAAAGAAAAACCCACATCAAGCTGTTTTGCAGCTTTATTCTTAAGAACCAATGACACACTGTCTGTTGTTGCAGATAAAAATGAGAGCCCTTTGTGTGAAACTTCCTGGTTTGAGCAATCCTAAAGCTTTACATGGTATGACGTTTTGAGGGCTCTCACAAAGTCATCGAGAGACACTGAGGGTTTTGGCTGTTTTTCAGTTTTCTCTCAAGGGAAAACAAAAGAAAAAGAGAGAATAGATTTGTTTGTCTTTTAAGAAGCTATACTTAAGGGAAACCAGAAAACAGGGAGGGCTCCACATGTGTGATCAGATAATAGTTCCTAGCAAGTAACAACTCCACTCACATTGCTACTTAAAGCAAATGCAAGACCTAGGGAGCTGAGGCCGTACTGTCTACCTCTTTGTGGTGCTCTGTACCTGTAGCAGAAAGCCCTCAAGCAGGTCAGGATCTGTGCTAGTCTGCTTCCTCAATAGACTTCTGTTCAGTTTCTCCAAGTTTGTGTTTTGTTAACGCTACCCTTACTAATTAACTGCTTCATCCCTAGCTGAGGACTGAAATCAGATCCACAAGCACAGCTTCCAGATCCTCTGCTCTAAGTCTATGTAGAAGACCAAGCACGTAGAGTCAGGGTTCAAGAGGGAGCAGCAGACAACACGGGAAGTCTTGGCTTCTTGCTCCTTGGGCCACCAATGCCTGCAACAGCACAGGGATCAGCAGAGAGGATCGCCAGTGACTCTGCCACTCAGGACATCAGGCAGCTTGGTCCTGCAGTCCTCGCAACACAGCCACCCTCAGCATAGCCTGCCCCATCTCCATCTCCAGGACCTACCTCCCCACAGGTGGCAGCTCCTGAGATGGGGAGCAGGCACAGGCAGCCTTGGCCTCTGCAGGGCCACAGCCAAGCCAGATGCCCCTGCCATGCCTGGGAATGAGCCTCAGACACCTCTGATGGAGTTTGGGGAATGAGCTTTTCTAGCCCAAGTTGTTCATCAGCATCGTGAACAGAAACAGAGCATGGGCAGGAAGACAGCCAGCACCACTCCTCCTAGCAGCACCCTGCTCAGCTGTAACACTGCAAAACACAATGCTGCACCAGTGGGGTTGCCCGAGTTGAAAATGGGCAAAGAGGATACATCTGGGTCTCATGCATATTTTGTCACACAGCAGTGCATGCACCAACTTTGCTTTAAGTCACTGAGATGCCACTTCTAGCAAGATCACACAGCACAGGGTGCTCACATTGCAGATGGGAGCACTAAAGCTGCTGTCTGCATTCAGGAAGCTCCAACTCCCTTGTGAAACGAAGAGTAAAGAACGTCATTCAGGATATGTTAAAACTTCAGATCTAACCTTCAGATCTTCTTCAAAGTGTTTTTAAAGACTTTCAGGCCCAGTTTCTCTGTTCTGAGATTGGAAGAACAAGGATGGAACAACTTCTGAATGTTAGCTATTTTTAAAGACATGGTGGGAAAACAAGAAGTTCCTATTTAAAAAACATTATTAGTTACAGAGATTTGGGTAGTCATTTCTTCACTCCTATCTTTTCCAAGAGAAATTCATTACTGTGACTTCTGAAATGCCATAGGACACAGATATTTGGTAAGTGGGAAGAAGAAAAAGAAGAAATTCAGAAATGAGTAGCTAGGGCAAAAAACTCTGAACATAGTTTTCAGCTAGCTTCCTACACTAGCAAGCTCTAATTATATCACACTATGGCCTTTGATAGCAGGCTATGAGACCCAATACCCCAGGAGATCCCTACTTTCCAAACAGCGTATTGAACTGATCCACCACTTTTCAGTTAATGGTCCCAACATGCCTTAAAAAGTAGGAAGCAAAATAGGTATTCTCTACCCACCCCACCCCCCATTTTCAGCAGTGGCAGAACAGCTCAATTTATACACTGAACTTCATGACCTATAGAGACAGATTCTGGGCTCCACTGCACTGCATCCCTCGCTGCACAGCAAGGACAGGTCTCTGCAGCACACTGCTTGGACACCCAAACGAGCTTGCGCAGACGGACTGCTATCAGTGCCTGTATGGCCAGGCTGCAGTTCCCACTTGCCCACCTTTACATCTGTGCTGCACATTCGCAATAGCACATTGGACCCAGGCAAATGCATCCATACAGTTTTTCATCTCCAAGTCTAAAGTTCCATGAGAGGAAATCTTCAGTTGCTGTGCTGGCTTCAGGCATTTATGGTGTGCCCCTCATTCTTGGCAGCATCTTTTGCTCTCCTGCTGCTGTTTGCCTCTCTCAGTTGCACATTAGAAGTCAGATCAGGCTGATCTGACCCTGCTTAAAATATAAAAAGACACTTGGAAGTGATCAGTTCACCCATTCATTTCACAGGGCAGCCTCATCACCAGCTGTGCCAGAGGTACCCTGGGTGATGAGCAGAGATGGTGGGGGACTGAGAGGAGAGTCTCAGCCTCAGTGTTGCAAAGCAGTAGGAAGGGCATGAACCTAAATCACTGTGGGGGTCACTGCTGACCACCATGGAGACCTAGCTGCTCATTCCATCTCCACCAGAAAAGGAAAAAAACCCAAAACAAAAAAAGCCACCACAAGCAGCTCCCTAGTACATAGCACACTTCTGTTGCTGACCTATCTCTATTGTCTTCAGGAGGACAAGTTGCATGTTTTTCCACTCACCTACTGCTGTGCTTGAGCTTGCATTTTTCCCTTGGTAACCTCCAGCCTTCCGCCTTGGACCAGTATAACCATTCATGTAGCTCTGAGATGAATCAGATCAGGAAATTCTTCCAAGTCAAAAGCAGTCACTTATTTCTAACATAGAACAGTCACTCTCCATGTGCTGGTACATGGCAGGGGGCAGTACTCTATAGCCCAGGCAGGAGCATGGCTGAGGGGCCAGGAATACCTTTGGTCAGTGCTGCAGCCAAACATCTCCTATTGCAAGATCCCATCCACAGACAACCCACAGACATCTCATTCTGAGACAGCTTTCTTTGTTATTACCTGAAAGCATGTAGTGAGGCATTGTATCAGCAGCAAATGTTGGACAATGCAAAAGCTTGGTCGTTAATATTCAAATCGATCACTTGGGACCATCTGGCCAGATCATACCCTAAACAAGACAGTGTGATTCTTCCACATGCACAAGACCAGGGAGGAGCAAGAGTTTCCCTTGATTTGCTAAGCGGCGAAGAGGAGGCCTGTCATAACATCTACATCAGGGTTTTAGCTTGTGGTAGTTCACAAGCTCACAATGATCTCAAAGGATCTGAGAGGCACAGCCTGGCAATATCATCAGCAGGTGCTCTAGTTGCCCATGACTCCTGCCTTACCTGTGCTGCAAGATGAAATATTGCTCCTGCCTGCAAAGCCAGGGAGTCCCACCTCTGAGCCCTAAATCACTGGTGACAGTGGGAACTCACACAGCCATGGCTCCTGGTCCTTTGTCCCAGGGCTCTCATTTGCTCTGTTTTCCCATGTGGAGGGCCTATTCTGTATGGTGTGATGCACTGTAACTGCTTGGTGCTCATCCAGCATTTGTAGGGCTTTTCTTACGGGGCACTAACCTGAATGCATGACTGTCATCCAAATGCACTCTCCCTGCCACACTTTATCTCCCGAGTCGTTAATTGCACCAAAGGAGGCACTCAGATAGAGATCAACAGTAACACTTCCTCCCTCCCTTCTCATTGTTCTTCCATGATTCAAACGGCTTCAGATGACAGGTCTGAAAAACTGCCAGTGCTCATAAAGTGTGGGAATGGAAAGTTTCTGAATACTGGCAAGTGCTTATCAACCTGTGCATTGTACTATCAGCAACCAAGTGGCAATAGAGCTGTGCCAAATTAGGTGGAAAAGGAGCACATACAAAGAAGGATCAATAGATTTAAAGGCAGAATTGCTATGAGCCTGAATACTCCTGAATAATTCCACTCATTATTTGCTGCGGCAGGAGGAGTTGCTCTTTGGTAGCATCTCTAAGTATTCTTCTAATGACCCTTAGGGAAGGTGACAGAAACATCCAAGTTTTCCTGCTACAAGAAAACATATACCTCATCTAATTTTGCAGCTTTTAAGCAAATTCAATCCAATAGCTCAGTTACAGTTACTTGGGAAAATATTTTATTAACATATTTCTATTTGCTCAAGAACCTCAGACATCTCAGGAAGACCCTTAAAGAGAGATGTCGCTAGGTATAAAATGCTACATGATGCCACAGAAAGGGTCCTTTCTGAAGGACCTATACCAAGTATGTTGTTCTGTGTAGCAGGATGCACTCTCTGACCAGTTCTATAATAAATAGTATCATTTCACTGACCGCCACTGAGGTGATGCCCACGCTTGCAGATTCTGGGAACCTCAAACACTGAGGAATGGTACCTTGTACTTCTTTTCCCTAGGGTAAGGGAACTCAGCCACGCTTTACTTTTACCATGGCTTCTGCCACATCAAAGCTATTTTTGACACTACAGAATTTCCATGGGAGAGTTTCCCTTGGGGGGAGGGGGGGTGTAGTCTTTTCCATCCCCTCCAGAATCTTTCGCAAGATCTAGAGTATCTTGTCTAAGCAGGGCAGCCTCTCACACACTGAGAAAACCCAACCTTGGCAACAGGCTATACTCCCCACCAGACACAACACCATCTCTCATTCCAGCCTCTCCTAATGCATCTGGGATATGCGTGCAGCCCTGCTGCACAAGTCCCCTCAAAAATGTTGTTTCCTGCCCTAAACTTACCCACAATGTTCTTATTCTTTTCTAGTGTGTTGCCATTCTCCAGGCCCTCAATAGCTTCATCATATGTACTAAAGCATCCCAAACAAAACAAAACTCCATACACAAAGACTAGTTTGTAACGGCTGGGCTTAAATCTAACCCTAGCTAAGTTATCATTAGTCCTACAGAAGATGGTGAAATCTGTTGTGGTTTTTAAACTGAAATCCTTTGGTAACTCATTTCAGGAGACACATTTCTGCAGAATTTACTCTGATTCATCTCCTGTGGTTCATTGCCAGCAGCCTTCACCAGTAGGCAGAGGAGAGCATCATCTGCAGGACAGAAACCAAAGCAGATGCGCAGGCTCTCTGCATAGTCCAGAGGAGAGGCTGGTGGCTCAGAAAGGGATGCCAACTTGCTTCCCCTGAGATGCAGCTTCCCTGAGACACCAGAGCCAAGGCTAGGGCATGCAGGACTTGGAGATCCATGATCGAATTTACCCCTCTGAGAAGACCTCCTCTCTCCCTCTCCAGAGGGTGCCCCAGGCACCAGCTGCCAGGAGAGGGGCAAGAGGTGCTGCATGGTCTGTGCAGTCTGCCCAGGTCCAGCTCCGGGGTCTCAACAGGGCTCATGTGTGGGCTGGGTGTCTGAAAAGCTAGAGGATTTTCTGCAGCAAGCAGCAGCTGAGCATAGGATATCGGACTCACAGCTTTGGATTTATGTGCTTGCATTACGTGAAATCCTGTTACGTAAATCCTCACACAGTAGGAGATCATCAGATTACAGTGGGCCCTAGTCTATGCTTCTGTCATCAATATACCACGGGAGAAACCTGCGGTCTCACACCGCTGCTCAGCTGACTGATGTGTGTCTGGTGCAGCCTTCGTAGTTTAAGAACATAAATCATTTGTTAATCTATTTGCCAGCTACCAAGGTAAAAGTCACATTGCATGGAATTAACTCTGGGGCTTGCTTCTTTGCCTGCTCCCTTTGCCATCAGAGGGACAAGCCTGCTAAGGATAAGCCTGCTGTCTGTCTGCACAGAAACATCTTTTAACATGCAAGCAAGTCTAATCCCAAAAGCAAATCCAATCCCAAGCGGAGACCCACTTCATGCCTAGCTCTTCCCACACGTATTAGAAGGAGTCTGGGCAGAGGGATTCCACTAGCGAGGTAACCCATGCAGACAGTTATCTACGGACAGGCAGTCCTGATACACCTCATCTGAGCCGGTCCTTGGGATGCAGTAACAGCCAGGCTTGCTGCACACGCCTGCTGTAGCCACGAGACATTCAGATTTTCCCAGTATAACATGTCCTTCCATAGGCCTTGGGAAGGCCCCTGCCCAATGCCAGGCACAGCTACAGTGAAGCTCAGCTTATGCAAGGGCAGCCCTGCATAGTCATCTCATTCATCCTGAATATCTTGGAAGACTTGATCTAAGACTGGGCCCAGAAAAAGTCCCCTCTACTTAAGCCTATAGGCATCAGCTTCCATCGTGTACTTGAAGCAGGGGGAGTCAAGACTTAGGACTATTACCATAGAAATCAGAAATTGCTCTTTGGGATTTCATTTGCCCCACTGTGATCAAGGGGTAGGGCATTTCACAGCCTCCCCGGGTCTAGAAAGAGTCTAGGAGGTGGGGAGAGATCACACAGTGGTCCCTCACTAAAGCAGCTAATAAGCTATTTAGCTATGGAGGACATGTGGAGAGACAAGAGTCGAGCTAGACAAACCAGTTAATCTGAAGTCCAAGCAATAAAGTTAGTGATACTCATTTTTTGTACTCTTCCTTTGCTGAAGGCACAAGGGATATCACACAGCCTGTCCAAAAAAATGCATCCTTTGTAAGCCAGAACTTGCTACATTCACAACTATGTGCCCAGAGGTGCTTCAGCCAAGCCACTAGGTCAGGTGCATTTTAAGACGACTCAGTTTGCATACTCAAAGCAGTGAGAACAAGGTGTACAGGCTAAATAACTTAACAAGCAAAAATGTACCTTAGGCAATCAGTGTTCTACTCTGCTCTGCTACCCTTCATTTACTGAGGTGAACAATGAATTAAGTTACGCTTTGCCAAGAAAAAACAAGTCTGTGTAATTGTTGTGTCAGAACATCCCATTTTGGAAATGGGGCAAGAGTATTTTTGGATGGCAAAACCTGAATTTACCATTGGTTTAGTCACACAATTTCAAGTGACACTTTCACCTCAAATATAGATTACAGAGAGGAAAAAAAAAGCAAAAAGAAAAAAAAAAACAAAAAAAAACACCACACCCACAAAGACAGAAAGAAGACTTTCTTGAAAGGAGAAGCTAGCAGACACATGAACTGTTTGAAGGAAGCTTAAGCTGACATGATATTCCACAAAAATACTTACTGCTGAAATAGTGAAGTTGATGGAAGGGAAAAAATACAGCTATACATAATTATATATATATAGCTATACAATGCTAAATTATGTACAAGTTTTGAAAAATGTTTTCTATTCAGCCCTAAAACAAACAAAACACAAACAACCTGGCATTTTTTGTATAGCCATGGACCAGAAGCTCAATGTGCTAGCTCTGGACTAACATAGAACAAAAATATAGCTCCCTACCTACAATCACTTGGAGTCTAGGTACCTAAGGGGTATTTATCTCCTTAAACACAGCTGCTCAGGTTTATTTCTGTGTGCAGGAAATTGGTGGGAATGGTGACCAGAAACAAAGGAGGACTAGTTAGGCTGTCTAAACAAGAGGAGATGCAAGAAGGATGGATGGAGGGACACACACCACACACACACTGAAGGGTTTAAATCTGCACCAAGTTTCACCACTACAGACCATGGCAACAGCCATGTGCTGGCATCAGCCTCAGCGGAGACTGCTCACACTAACAAAGGTGCAAACAGGTTGTCTCACTGTCTCGCTGTACAGTCAAAGATGTCAAGGTAAGATCTAATACAGGGAAAAAGTAACTGTTTTTATTATTGGATGTTCAACTTGATTTTGCTAGTCTCCTTGTTTTAGGTCCTTTAAATCTCAAGGCCTTCCTAGGGACTGCCCCATACCCATCATGGGCATGTTGCACTTGGGACTGGGCTCCTCAGGGTGGAGCCTGTTGTCACAACTCAGCTGCAAAAAGAGCTGCTGAAACATCTGCTAGAACTGCCCTCTTTTTGAAAGAAAGCAAGAAAGTCATGCTTTCCAGGGAGCAAGAGACACCCCACATGCTGTAATGCTTCTTGTGCTAACAGCACATGAGCCAAATTCAACCTGTTATGCTTCTCCATTCAAATTAAAGAGTGCTGACTAGAAGGAGACTCGTATCCTCAGTGACTTCAGGCCTGCGACCTACAGCTAAACATCTCAGAGGTGCATCAACTCTGCTGCCATTTCTCCTCTCAGCTGTGTAATCTTTTACCACACACAAGAAGAGCTGAGTTAACACACCTCCTCCCAGCTAGGTTACATGGAGCACCAGAGCAAGAAAGCAAAGCTGGAAGTTTGCAGTGCACACACCTAATTGCAGAAGATGCTGGTTTAAACACTTAAGGCACTCTCAATACAGGTAGCCTATGTCACTCAAAAGGTGGCATGTGCTGTCTTGTGCCACAGCACACACAGGGCAGGAGAGTGTCTGTATGGAGAGTATGGAGTAGCTCTTCCATTGCAATTTCATCCCATCTTAAAGCCCACTAGCTTCCTCGCATTGACAATCCCATCTGCCACTGTGAAGCAATACTATTAGCAAGTAAAACCATAGATTTTTGTTTGCAATTAACATGTTCAGCTCCACTGGGACAAGTTATAAGATTAGCTGGCAACCATATCTCTACAAGAACTGCCAGATTAAGTAGAAAGCAGTTGCCAAGTTATGTTCCTTCTATTTGCTGGGGAAAATTAAGTAAACAAATATACTCCAATTTATTTTTTAATAGTCACTCTTAAGGGATAAACTGAAAGAGAATTATGGCTTGGCATGCCAGTGTCATTTTACTTTTCTCCCATCGTCCCTGGAAAGACAAAAGCTTTTCTTAGTGAGTACATTCATAGATTATCTGAGGCAAGAATGGGGCACGATGATCCTCTGGTTGGATTTCCTGGCTAACACAGGCCATAAGCTCCCACTTGCTGACTCCTGCATGATGCTGAGCAGCCTGCTCTGAGCAGTGTCTTGGCCACATGACCTCCAGAGATGCCTTCCAGCCTAATTTATTTTAGGATTCTATGACTCTATGGCCTTCAGCACAGGTTGACATAAGTCATACATACTGGCAAGATAGTGAAACTTAATACAAAGATTGGGAGCAAGAAAGCATCCATACTGCCAGGCTTCAACAGTAATAATCTCATTAAGTGCAAAATCACCAGCCTACAGTTAGCTTAATTTCATCCTCCAGCAGCTCCCACCATACCAAGTGCTACATGACCAGCACTGGGCTGGTAATATGTCAAAAACTCAGCCATGAGTCACACCAGGAGGGGCTGGTACAGCACTGAGCAGCAGCCAGCGCTGTTGGCTACTCCTACACTTCTGCTTCATGGTTTGGTGGTCTGAAAGCTACTTGCCTGTGTGCCTATTTTTATCCCCTTGAGCATTTCAGAACAAAATATGTCTCCTCCAAGTTGTCAAGAGTTGTCATCATTTACATGACTGGTTAGGCAAAATTTCAGGTCACTCAGACCCTGAAGGGACAAGAAAGAGAAGATGGGATGTAACTCACCAGAGAAAAAAAAAAAGCAGTCAGGACTGCCAGAAGTTCCCACCACAAGACTGCTCCAAACAATGCCATTAAGCTTCTTTACTAATGAGGAAATAGCACCCATTGCTATAATGATAATACGTCATAGCACTGCTGGCACAGACATGGCACTGCTAGCAGGGAAATGAGAGACTACAGAAGGACAGAGAGGTGGAAAAAAATGCTTTTAAGGGGAAAGGGGAAAAAAACAGGGATTTCACACTGTGAAACCTACTGCACCTGGGAAGGACCTTTATGGAGCGCAATGGCTCAGCAGCAAGCACAGTACAACCCAGCAGTTAAGGTCACACAAACACTTGCCTTTTGGGCTACTCACCTGGGACCAGTCCCCTCCTGCAACCCCAGCACCACCTCTCCTGCACCCACCAGGAAAGCAGAGAAGCTGGATCTATGGAATCCACACACCTCCCCTTCCCAGCAGGCTTTTCCCTGGAGATAAGGGGAATGCCAGGTCATCTCACCTCCCCACCTGGGCCCGAGGGTGGGCTCTCAGCAGTAACGAGGCTGACCCCATTACAGAGCAGTCTAGGAAATCAAAACTTCCCAGGAACACCTGCCTGCTTGTTTGCTTGTCCCAGAAATATTCTTCCAGCTTTGGTTGAAAGGGGAATTCCAGCCCTGGCTTCCTTTCAAAGACCTTCCCCTGCCAGCTCAAATGTGTAAGGAAAGAAGTGTCATTTCCAATTAGGGCCATAATTTTCTTCACCAAGACGTGCTGGTAAAGGGCTTCCTTCGCCCTTGTTGTACCTGGGCCCCTCGCTGACAGTGCCAAGGCAAAGCAGCTGAGAGCAGGCCCTGGCGATGCTACCCAGAGCATGTATATTCAGGTGAATTATTAACTGAGTGATGCACATGATGTTTAAGCTCTTACCACTTGTCCTGTGCTTAATGGGTGCTAAGTAAGATTTCATTTCTTTCTTTAATGTGCACTTTGTATTTATTATCTCTTATTTGACATCTGAACTCAGCTCCATACATATCCCTGTATTTATTCAACGAGGACTGCTGGCAATCGGTCAGGATTTTATCAGCAGTCTGATGGTTTTGGGTGTTCCTAGCCCTGCAATGCTGCGATGTCACGAAGATTTCATTTTAAAAGGCAGTTTAAATTTCTACTCTCTTGAATTCAGAGAAGAGCTTGAAAATGTGAGTCAGCTAGACCTTAAAGCCTCCAACATTAACACTCACTTTGCATAATTCTGGAGTAAGGCCTGATTAAGAAAACTTTTGACAGAAAATTTTCCACCAGCCCTACAGTCATCACGGAGGAACTGACGTTCAAAGCCTCTAAGTGAGCCCCATCTCCCCCTATCCTCCCGCTCTGCTGTACTTCTTCCTCTCACCTCCATTTCCCAGTGAAAAGGAAAAGATAAAAAGCAAGGAAAAAAAGGAAAACAAAAGAATGAAAAAAGAGAGAAAGGGGACAGGAAGAAAAGTGGAGAAAGAAGAGAGCAGAAATCAGAGAGGGAGGAGAAGAAAAAGGGATGTTTAAGGAGGAAGGAAAGATTAAAATAGAGCCAGCTCTCTCTTGCTCAGCACCCATTCTGGATGGGTACCCCTGAAGGCCTTCCCACATGCTGGATGCCTGGTGGGTCCCTGGGGCCCTGTTGGACCCTTCCCCACCCTCCACAGACCCCAAGCCCCAACAAACAGGCACATCTCTGGCCCACGTTCTCCGTTTGGGTTCCTGATCCTGCTCTTTGCACCAGCTGGGGCTCAGAGGCTTTGCATTGAACCATAATTTTTAAGGACTTGCTCCCCAAGAGATACAAAGATACCATCCATGTATGCAGGAGAGAGGTGATGGATTAGCACAACTTGGTCATGTTCAGGGGAGAAGAAATTCTGTTTCATTGTTTTAAAGTGGCAGTTTCCAAGAATTAAAAGGATAATTTTTGAGTGCTTTGCTTATGAAGCTGCTCAATATGTGGCCAAAATCCTCAACACAACTGGATGGAAAATTCAGCTGTTCTGCATAGAATTGGAGAGTGGGGGAATAATAAAATAAAATAAAAAAAAAAAAAAGGGACAGAATCACACCATTTGCATGGGAAACTGAGGGATCCTAGTCCTTGTGCAGACACATGTTCCAGCCTGGCCAATTTACACAGAATCAGGGTGATTCCTCCTCCCTTCAGCTCTACACTGCAATGAGCTGCCGACCCACTGCCGAGTCTGCCACACTTTACATCCAGCGTTTGGAGCACTCGCCAATAGCTCCCTGTGTTTTATATTCTGTACAAAGGGCATCACACTACCTCAGAAATAATATGAGAGGGTGAATTCTTTTTTCTCACAGGTTGTTTAGTAAACCGTTTGCTACAAGTCAGCTGAGTTTCGATGTGAGTCAACAGTGTGTTGCCACTACAGCCTCATGGTATTAAAAGTGATTCATACCGAATTTCAAGAGAAAGCTAAGTTGCTTTCTTGTTTTTAGTCACCATCAGCTAATGGCAGGTTTGTCTGAATTTTCCTTTGTGGATGGGATGGAGACAATTTCTTTAGCTGGGATCCAGCTCTTCGGGATCCAGCACCGCTGCAGAAGCCTGCTGGGCATTCATCCTCATGTGAACTCTCCATCATATATGGTCTTTAGAGCCAGGTGAGACAATGAGCTCTCAGGAATGACATGGGTGCAGTTGATAGACAACCCCCTGATTATTTTGGGAAGTATTGGCTACCATCGTAAAGCAGAACGGCTACTCAGTCATGAGTTCATGTGAGCGAAGACATCCTCACACCAGCAGTTAGCTTAACCCACTCCCCAAGCAAACCTGGAATAGTGCGAGTGGTTATTAGTTATTTTAAAGAAGATGGGGGTAAAGAAGCAGCATCCAAACCAGTCTGTGGGCTGATACATAAACTGCATGGCAGTGAGGCAAATTTTCTGATGGCAAACTGGAAACAATAGACCTGTGACGAGTTTTAACCATTCAGTACATAACCTATTTTAAATATACATGGCTGCTAGCCCTTTAAAGGTGCCCAGAGAGATAATCACACCACTTGATTTCAGCTGATCACTTAAGCCAGGGACCAGTACCACTAAATGCCATGTATCGTCCATGGAGAGAGACAGTGCCCTCCAGAAACAAGTAAGAACAGCCTAATTGGGAGGCTCCAGTTTGCCTGGGGAGTTGCCTGTCATCTGCCTTTGTCCTAGTGTCTAAGCAAAGTGGCGAAGGTCGGGAGTGCAAAAACCCTCTTTACCTCCTTCATTGCAAAACGTGTGGGCTCATTTCATTTGTTTACACAACGATACAGTGAGACGTCTCCCTGGACACACGGCCGGTAGGTTGTGTTTTCCAAATCAGCTGCCTCGGGAGGTTAACAAGTGTCTAAGTGACATGGCTGTTTGTATTTGTTTGACAACACGTACCCCTTTTCTGCAAACACTGGTGGCCTGTTTCAGAGGCATCAACACAAATTTCTCCAGCGCTTTCCAACAAGTTTTGGCAGAGCCAGAATGGAGCCAAAGTTTTTGAAAAAGCAAAGCAGAAAGTCTTTCTTTTCTTTTTTTCATTAACTACTTAATCACCAAATTTATCCCCATGTTCTCTCTTGAACTATACTTCTTCCAGGCCACACATGTGAGAGTCAGCAAATACAGCTACCTCAAGAAACAAAAGTTGTGACCACATAGGCACTGCCATGAAATGAGGTAAATCTGCTGTAAACAGGAAACTGTGGGCAGTTCTGGAATAATTTAGCGTGGGACAATGTTGTCTGCCGAACAGCTGTGCCTAAGCAAACATTTGGCTTAACGTACGTAGCCTCCATACTCTCGCGCTGAGGTTTCCTTTTGCAGGGTTGCTCCAGCTATGCATCCTCGATCTCTGTTTCCTTCCTGTGTAAGGTCACCTTCCCATTCCTTACTTAACTTTTCCCCAATATTACTATCATGGGTTAAACTGTGAGGTGGCATCACAGGCATACAATAGGACAAAGACTGGAATTCCCATTGTGATTCAGCTTGCCCAAAGGTGGTTTGAAAACTTCATTATCACGGAGATTTGAATTCCCAAAGTGCCATCCAGAAATATTTCTTCTGGGAGATGATAAACTTTGAAAATGCTATCACAAGGAAATTGCAGGGTCAAATCCTTCCTACTGTGTTTAGCTTCTAAATGTTCCGCTTCCTTCACAGAAAGAGCGCAAGGGATGTTACTTCCTTGCCTGCCCCACAGTTGTAACTAATCTTTTTATGTGAAAGACTGTATTGTTTGGTAAATTGGAAAATTAATTGTAAAATACTTGCTTGCTGTTGAGGATTTATATGCAATTAGGCCAAAGCTTTGCCTAAAAAGCTCCAGTCTAAGGTCTTGGCTTTCCTCACTCATGAAAACCTCTTTTCAGCTCTTGTCCAGTCTCAGTTACAGCTGCTGCTGACTTCTGGGTGAGTTCCCAAGGAGGTCTTTTTCTTCTTCGGAGCTTGTCTTTTGGTTTGTTTCCCATAGAAATTAAATTGTGTAGCATTACCTCTTTGCCTGTCCCTAAAGTCCCTTCATTAGATAATTTTAGGTAAACAACCTTCCAGGTATTTATTTTTGAATTTAGCAACGCCACCACCGCAAGGGTCAGGCCTACAGAATCAGAGAAAGAGTTTTGCTTGAGGCTTGATGGTAGGAGCCACCACTTGCGCATATACTGGCTCACACAATGCTAACGTGGCACCCCACACCCTATTGGCTCAATAAGGGATTTGTGCTGGTCCTCCTGCAAGCCTTAGGGGATGGCACATGCGAGTGGCATGGGCCAGGAGAGCTGCCTTGCCCTTGCAGCCTGGCACACTAGCCCCTCACACACTGAACCAATGTCAGCTGGTCCACGGAGAGGAGCAGCGGCAGCAACGCCGGCCTCGGACACCGCATTGCCTAAAAGTCTCCCACCGTAACCTGTGGGACTGACCTGAGTCCCCACTGCTGGCTACAAGATGTAGACAGAATTGAACCTACTTTAAAGCTGAAGATGCTGTGTTGAATCCCAGCAGTCATCTGTTGGAGGTGATTCTGTCTAACCTGGCACTGAGTTCTTAAAACACTTCAATATCAGACTCAAATAACCTGGCTGTTACCTCAGGTGATACTTCAACCTAAAGAAAATCAGGGTAGACAGTCCCTTTCCTCTTCTAAGGAATGCTTTATTCACAAGTCAGGAAGAATAATCAAGGGATGAGCCATATTCAGTACAGAAATTCTCATTTACCTTCCTCCTAGAACATTGTCCGGACAATGACACTTTGTTATATGAACATACACAGGTACATGCAGCATTTTCTAGTTTTGTGATTCAAACACTTCTTCAGCAAAGGAGTTGAAAATGCTCTTGAAGTCAAGTAAGTCTTGGGAGAACCTGTTCATTTTCAAGCTTTCAAACTGTCCATAGATATTGCTAATCCAGATTAATGGGCACTCTTACATGTTAGTATATCTATTCCCTTTTCCTTGCCTTAAGGATGCTGAAATGTTCCCAGCCAAACCACTGTGAACATTTTCTGCCTATACCTCACTGCCTGCTTCTCAGCTGCAAAATGGGACAGAGCATTGCCATCAGGAAAAGACTGCTTGCTTGTCCTTTCTGTCACCGAGGACCAGTGCTCTTAGGGCTCTGAAATGCCTGTGTCATTTAAGCACAGCAAGACTACAACCAGCTGTTACCTAACACAATTTGTATTCTCACTGAAGATTATGCCTATTGTTACTGTTTCTGTAAGAATTAGGCATTTTTTCCTCTTGCCTTGACCCAGATTAAATATGAACTGGTCACTGCATTGTATTACTGAAAAATGACGTCAGCCTAAAGGAGAAGAAAACGACAGCAGGACATTTGGCTATGAACGACTTTCTCCCACCAGCACTTTGCAAACTTCAGTCCCATTGATTTTGAGAAGACACGTGGCATCTTACAGCAGCATGATCAAGAGGGGCCGGATCTTCTGCCCTCTGGTCCATCAGAGACTCAACAACTGAGCCAGGTCGTGGGGAGACCCTCCTGGGGAGCCACCCAGAAGTGCACCGGGAGGGCTGCCCTGGGCGCTGGGTGCCCGCACAACAGCACACAGACTTTCCAGTTAATCCTCTGGGACAGTTTGCCATTTGTTCGCGCTGCTTTAAACTCAGAGCACATCTACCTGTACACCATTGCTCTCCTCAAGTCAGTAGGGCCCAATCCACACTCAGCCCACAGCCACTGGCTCTACCAAGAGCCTGCTGGGGATTTCTGAGGAAACAGAGGACATGGGTCTCTGCTAAGTGCAAAGGGGAAGGAAGGCAAGTATTGCCAGTGGGTCCCACCTCCCAGGTATTTTCTTCTGTTGTGGGTACCCTGAGACAAACCCACCTCTGCCTTTAAGTGTTACTCTGATCCTGATCCTGCTGAGTATTGAACGCCCAGGCCTCAGCAAAATGAAAACCTCAGCTCAGGGATTCACAAAGATGACTTTAGCCCTCTGACCCTCCAACAGGGAGCACCACTCTGCATGTCACCACAGGATGCTACAAAAAGATCACGGCCTGTCCATGCCAAGCAAAGCAGAGACAAAACGCGCTTCTTACAAACAGGTTTATTTGCATTTTGACTGGAGCACAGATTCCAGATACAGATTTCTTCTGCACAACAGTACAATAGCCAGTGCAAAATATGCTTTTTTTATTCATGTACAAAAAGAAACAAACAAAAAGACAAAAAGTGTGGCAGTATTTACTCACAACTGGTACGCCTCAGCCTCCAATCAACCCACCTCCACTTGCCCTCACCCACCAACGCTGACTTCTTGGTCAGCGTCACCTATCTCGAGTGGCTGCATTGTCAGTGAAGAGAGCTAACTCCCATAGCCCTTTGAAAGATAAACACTCACCCCAAGCAAACTGGGAAAACAGCAGGCTACTTTAAAACGTTAGACACACCAGCTGCTTACCAGTAAGTCCCCCCAGGGAGCAGAATAATTTTGAGGGAATTGCAAAAACAAAAAAAGCACAAATCGGAAATGCACAAAAAATTAGGCACCAGCTTAACTCATTTTTAGACAGAGGCAAGGATGTTAAAATATACCCCCTGTCTGCCTTCTCATATTCACCCAGAGTAACAATGATCAAGGCCAAACAGACACTCCCCACTTTGAGTACCCTGTGCTGTCAAACATTATCATCTTAAGAAAATATTGTATTAATAGCATAAAGCATAAAGTTAAACCCATTTCATAATTGCAGAAAACAAAGCTACAGTCTGAATACGCATTTTTTTTTTGAGAACAGTTAAAACCAAAACCAGAAACAAACAAAAAACCTGTCCCAGTCATCCACCAGATGATTGTTAGAATTGTAGCCAATGCTTAAGCAATACAACATCAAGCTAGGAAAGTCATCATACGGTTGTTCCTTTTAGGGAATAGCTCTTACTAGTTTACAAAGCATCGGGCAATCTTTTTTTCTTTTACTCTAGCTAATTTTCAGAAGCTGCAATATAGAACTGCAGTGTTAGTGTAAGAATAAGCTTGTCTTCACCAAGGCCTGCGATTTATATTGCAGAAATGCACCAAATTTACACCACTCCAAGTGTACCATATTCGAATCACCTAAAGCCGCGATTATGAACTTTTACACTTCTACCCAAGGAAGGGCTGGGTTTCTAAACTTGATCAACCTTTTACATTGAACTGCAATTAAACAAAGCAGAGTACCAGTTAAAGCCAAAAGACACAAGTACTCAGCACATAGATGTGTTGATACAGTACAGTATGTATGTATATATATATATGCATAAATATGTATATGTTACATTACAAGGAGAGTGCCATTCAGGACTTTTCAATTGCAAGACTCCTTTCACCACCTAGAAATCTTTGAACTTCAGCCCACTATATTTCACTCCAACATAATGAGAGCTCCAGTATATTCCAGACTGAATTATTATTTAGATTTTAGCCAATTAACCAAGCAGGACCAGCTGAGAGAATAGGACCTTTAATTTTACTAAAGCTAATCCTGCCACCTCAGGAAGCTGGCACAAATTTCTATCACCAGATTATTTGTGCCTTCCACCTCGTACCCTGAAGTGTCATTTAACTGGCATTTCTAAGAGTTCTCAGACCATCACCACCAGTCAGGTACTAACAGATTTGCATCAGTTTACTCAACTGCCAGAGAAAAGGCATCAATTCATGAAATAATTCCAGATCAGCCAGTGTGGATCAGTCTAGAACCCAGGCTCCAGCACTGGCTGGAGTCACTGTGTTTTTATTGATGGTATGATTCCCCTGCCATCTCATCCCTAGCAAGCCCACATCTACTCACAGGCTGTATTATGAGAGTCACTAACAGGTGGACAGTTTGGGAGGTCAAACTGATCTATTAAGACTCCTCAAACCCAGAGATTATAAAGGCTTGTACAAATTCCACATGCAGAGTAGAAAAAAAAAGTCTCATTTATATTACTTTGAGGAGGAGATTTCATGTTACTTTTTTTAAAGAAATAAGGGGGGGGGGAAAGCAAGATTAACTGTAACAGTACCTTCTAGGCACTTAAGAGCAATGTAAATACAAGGCCCCATTTGGATGTTTAGATGGGGGCATGGAGGGGAAGATATTCATCTCCCTTGTATTTAGGTATCTGGAATTTAGACCTCTAGCCCAAATTAGGGCAAATACATTTACACTTCCTCCTGGACACAAAAACTCTCTTTTAGAGGCCGTCACCTCCTCGGATAGGGCAAATGAATCCCTCTCCGGAGATGCCAGTCCCTGTGTAACCACAGAGAGAGTTTAAGCGATTAGCTAAACTACCTGCCACTTATACAGGTCAAGTTAAATGACAGTCTCACTCTCGTTCTTCACGCAAGCCACTAAAATAAATCCCGAAGACTTTGCTTTGTTTCTGCATGGAAAAACTCACCAACTTCAATGGGCCAAGGGTTTGCTTTTGTGTTTTTGGGAAGCAGAGGGCAAGATTTGTCCGCAAATCTAGGAATTGTCTGCAAAAAAAGGAATCTCACACTAACATTGCTTTGACATTCTTATAACCACTAAACTAGCTGTGTTACATTTTCATGCATGTATATGCTACTTGAGCACAATCTTCCAAATTTCTGCTGGGACCACAGAGGTTCAGAAAGGACTAGGAGTACTCTGTCAGTCAAGGGTAGGCCTTACATACATATTAAAGTTATACAACTTTACAAACAGGCTAACACAGATAAAACAGTAGAGCCCACCTAGTAGGACAACATTTATAATCTATATGATTGTTTACTCTGCTATACCTTGTTACAGCACGGAAAGGGCAATAAGATAGATTGTCAAATTCACCCTCATATCAGTATAAAATAATTTGATTTGAAAAAATCTAAATATAACAAAGCCCTAACAGAGTTATTTTTGTTCAAAATCAATCAAGTGCTACTGAAATAGCATTAGGACTTTTGGATCTACTTCCTTACAGACAAGATTTGTTTTTGAAATAACCAAGAACAAGTTACATTTTTTAAAAAAATAAGCACAGTTCTTAGTCTCTAACATTGAGAGCAAAAGGTGCCTCCATCCTTTCTTCACACTACTATATTACAGTGTTGCTATGTCCCCTGAACTACAGTGCTATCACACGTAAATGGACAAAGTATAGACTATACTCCATGTGGCAACTCCAATGCTTCTTTTTAAATCCTTCTCATTAGGTCTGATTTGCTTATCTGAGTTGTATGCAAACAGTACCCGTGCCAGATATTGGCCAGTATTACAAAGTAGCGTGAAAAAGTGCAGCCAACATAGAAATTCCAAAACATTTTCCATTAAAAGAATACACAAAAGAAACCAAACAACAGCTACATAGAAAATTCAAAGGTGGGCTTTCAAAACTAACCTTGTACACAACAGCATGTAGGTAGCCACCTACTTGAAGTAAAGCTGGAATTTATTCCCCATTTTGGAAGGCAACTTTAACAGCAGAGTCACTAAGCAGCAGATGCCTCCATGCCCAGGGGACAGGCGTGCTCCCCAGCAGGGTATATGGCACTGCAGAGCAAGCATCAGAGCTGGAGTAGTGACAGAAATCTCTAAGACAGAACAAGGAATCTCTACAACGTTATTTGGTCTAAGTCAGCAACAGTAACTTTTGTCATTTATGTACTTAATTTTCCTTGGAGTGCAGTGACACAAAAGAGGGGAACCTCCACCTTTCACCATGATTTTGCCTTGAAATTTAAAAAGCTCCTAAGCTTCCTAAGCAAGTGCCATAAAGGCCAGTCGAGAATGGCAATGTCTGTGCAACCCTATGAGCTTGCAAATACACGTTCTGGCTACACAAAAGCTTGGCTCCTCTTTCGCTGTCATTTCGCATGGAGGCAGGAGGCCTGGACACAGAGCCCTCACATGGGTCAAGGTGGACATGGTCTCACCTTCCTCTCAGAAGGAGACCATTTACAACTTTCTCACCTACACAGACTGGCTCTTGTCACATAAAGCCTGCTGCAGCCTCAGACTCCTTTGCTTCAGGAATCACCATCTCCCTGGGCCTGGGCGTCCTTTCTGGATAAATGCTACAATTCATGGAGCATCCAGGACAGCCAGTTGAGCAAGACGCCCAAGTATGCAATGTTACTCAATTAGCCAAGCTGGCTGGAGGTTTCCGCACTGTAACACAATTTTTCTACTCTAGTATTATTTTTGGTGTAAAAAAAATTGGTGAGTGGGTGGGTTTTTGCGCAAAACTTGATGCTTTTAATGAAAAAAAGGTTGATTTTCCTCAGTATTTTCCTGTTTATTTCTGTGGGGAAAACTTGAAACATTTCATTTCTGTCAGACAAGTATTAATCCGTGCCTGTCTGATTCCTCCAGTCAGTTGGGAGCTGTAATTCAACGGCTGCACATCCCCATCTTTCCCAGAAAGCTGGACTCCCGGGCACCCCTCCAGCTTTCCTGACGCATTCCCTCTTTGACTAATCCATGGTAGTGCATCATGGGATCTGTAGTCCAGCCAGAGAGCTCAGCCCCAGGGGAGACATGGAGCATGAAGCACTTGCATGGTAATTTCTGAGGTCTGCAACAGTAACTCAAACTGATGCTGTTTTAAGGGTCAAATGGATTTAATTAAATGTTTCCATTCTGAAATGCTAGAACATTTTGTTCAGCATTTTCCAATGACTTTTTTTCTGAAAAATTTCCTTTCCAAGAAAATTTTTGATACTTCAGCTTTCCATCTCAATTCAGGGCAAAATGAAATGTTCAAGTAGCAGAATTTCATGCTAGATGGACATTCACTTTGGGAGACAGTCTTATTAATTAGCTGCCAAAATTGAAATGACTCCATCCGTGCAAGAAGGGTATGATGTAGTTCATCTTTGACATCAGTATAAGCCACTTTTTCAGCTTAGTGAAGGCTGGATGGCATCCCAAAAGACCAAGGGAGGGTCGAGTTGACTGTAGTTGTAGATATTTGAAACAGGAGTCAAGAGTGAAAGAGCAACAATGTAAGAAGCAGCAACTAAGATTATCCATTACCTGAACACAATCAGAACTGATTTCTACTTACTTTAGTGAGTAACAGGAGAAAATCATTAAGATCATAAAACCTAATTGGCAGTTACAGCAAAAATAGCAATTAATTAATGCTTTGTAGAGTAAAACAAATCCATAGCATGAATTTGTCATGAGCTCTATAGCTTTCAGTGTTCAAAACATTTCCTCAGAAAACCCTCATATACGCTATTCAAGGAGGCTACTCTAAAGCTAGAGTAGAGTACTGAACTGCTTGCTTCAGGTTGTCCATCCTCTCCCAAACCCTGCAAAATTATTCTGTTGTACAGGCATACATTCTCTCCTTACTTAATCAAGTTTGAGCACATCTACAGGTAGGCAGCACCTACGTGTGGGCTTCCAGGGTCGACACTTTGGATGGGGACTGGGCACCAAATCCAACTTCCACATTGCCTAATCTGCTGCTCTTGGATTTAGCCCCAAGTCCTCCATCTCAAAGACAGTAAAAGAGGAGCCCCAGGGAGCCTGTGTTCATCAGCAATGGGGTGTATGTTGAAAGCAAGAGAGCACTCACAACTGTAAATAAATCAATTCACCCAACCATGAGGGGTCTAAAGAATTGGTTTTTGTTTATCTTTCGTTATCAGATGTTTCAAAGCAATAAGCAGAAACCTCAACAATTTTTAAGTCTGTAGAGAAAGGGAGGGAGGAAGAAACATGTACAAGCTTTGAGGATGTTCTCAGTTCCAGCTTCGAAAAAAACAAAAACAAAAATGTGTATCTGTAAAAAGCAATTTTTTTCCTTAAGCTGTTTGGTAATTCTTAGGTCACAGAGGCATTTTATCCAGCAGGTTCTTCATGTTTCCAGTCTGGGTTGTCACTACCTCAGTGAGGCACTAAATTTTAGGCTGTTAAAGTCTTTCTAGGCAGCACGGTCATTTTAAAACGATGTGGTAGCCATCATTGCTTTCAGCTGTAACAAAGAAAGGCAAAGCATTTTTTCATTGCTTTTAGAAAACAGCACAGATGTACAACTCCAGGTTTAGGTAGTTTGCAATAGTTTGCAGTCTTGTTCCACAACCCATTCATGAAAGTGATTTTGGACTTCTAAGTCAAATCATTTGCATAAAAAATACAACATACAAACTGTCATCTTTTAGCAATTTACTAGAAGATGTTCTGCTCATTTACATCAGTGGCATCAATAGAATTAGGCAAGTTTTATAACAGTGTAACTGAGAGGAAAGCATAAAACAATCTCTCAAATTTGTGTAATACCACTGACTGCCACCAAATTAGATTACTTATCTCTTCAGGATACCAACACTGAGTTTATTAAAAAGTTGGTAAAAAAGTTAAATCGAAAGATGAAATTATCTTTAGAAGTGCATGTAATAGCAACAGCAATACATACCTTTTAATGTGCTGATGACAAAACAAGATTCATCTTGGAAGTTTTGCACCATCTGAGTGGCAGAAGGAAAAAAGCACAAAATGTTTTTAGCAATTTAGTTTAAGTTTAGTTCTTTCAATACAAGTATAAACTTTAAAGGAAAGTTATCAAACCACTAGTGTCTAGTCCTACGCAGTTCTTAGTATCCTTGCCACAAGAGCACTAACGTACACAAGTGATTAATTAGGGTCCTTTCAGCTGCTAATGTGCTTAAGGGAAGCTTGTATTTAATTGCTTCCTTGGAACTCATCTGGCTTCTTCAGCATTTTACCATCCTCTTTGCTTGTCTTGATCCTGTAAGTTCTTACACCACTCCAGCTAAATCTATTAGAGATCATGCTCTTAATTGCCTTCACTGAAGCTATACCAGTTTAGGCTGGACATAGACAGTTCCTCTCCTGAGGTCTAGCAGAGGTAACACACACACACACACACACACACACACACACACACACACACAAATTCAGTTGAAGCATAAAGCTTGTTTGAGTTTCTACTAGCATCTGAGTTAATATCTGGAGGTGGTCAGCACGGAGAAATGGACTCCTCGCTAAATAAAGGAATACTGTTCCTATGAAGTCATCTCAGCAGCATCCACCTGTTTATTCTGACTAGACAAAAGTACAGATGCTGTGCTTGTAGGAATCATTTACCTCTTTGTATTTACAAAGGCACAGGCATCTTAATGAAACTCCTATGAGAGGCAAGTAAGATCATGGCAAGTAAGATTAGTATCAAAAGTTATTTTAGTTATTCATGAGAAGCAACTAGATTTTCAAAACAGGTGCAGGTTCTAGCGAGGCCCCTAACTAAGGAGATGGCGTTAAGAGATTCAGCTAACTCCAATCTGAAATACTCATTTAAACTCCATCCATAGTCAATCTTTCATCCCATCCTAGAGCAGCTATCTGGGACAGAGGAGGTAAATTACCCTCTGGAGGTGTCTCCCAGAGATGGAGCAGACAATGGACACCTAACTTTGGAAGGGAGGTGACCAGAACCCTTCATGATGAGCCCAGAAAATCCAGCTTTAAGTGAAAGCCTTCTCCTAGCCATTGAACATTGTTCAAGTGGAGCATTTTCCAGCTGTAAGTTCTCACACCAAACATCCTTTTCTCCTCAGACTAATCTCTCTATTCTCTTTCTTGGCTGAACATCCACCCCTCCTCAATTCCACAAATCGAACTTCACTGGCCAGTCTGTGTGCCTGTGCCTAATGGTGCATGAAGTACATTCATACAGTGCCTCACTCTTGCCACTATACTACTAGAACAAGAAAAAAAACAAAAATAAAGCAATAGATGCTGTTAATAATTGACTTAAATAAATACTTACAGCCCCCTTATACCCAGGCTGGTTGAGGCAATTCCCCTACCAAGAGTTGCCTCCAAGCACTTTATGTCCATAAAGTATTAAGGTTTCAGATTTAATCAGGCCAAAATAGCAAGGAGACTTTAGGAATAAGCATTACAGCCTTCAATTTAGGCTCCAGTTGAGATCTATGCTCTGCTTCATTTGTTTTAACAATGTTTCTTCTAAATGAAGCTCCTTAAGTGATTCTGGTGCATGAATGAGTAAGTCATTTAGGGAAAAAAAGAGGAAGAAGGGCAACTCACTATTAACCTGCAAGTTAATGGAATGGACTAAATGAAGCCATCATGTAATGGGACACAAACAGCTAGCAGAGGTCCATGAAATTATTGTACTGTATGCACTTATGCAGCACTCATTCTGACCCAGTGGCTGTAATCACTGGCCAAGATTTAAGACTACTTGCCTACAGATTTTCAAACTTGCCCTCTTCAGGAAATTTTCCTGATCAACTTTGAAGGATCTCACTTCAGATCTTCACTTCAGAATTTGTTTAAGCAGACAAAATGAAAAGGAAATTGGTCATTTTCAAAAACTTCTCTTAAAAAGCAAAGGGCTCAAGATCACACCAAAATCAATGGTATGCATGAATGATTTGCACTAAGCATTGAATTTGACTTTTTAGGATTAGTAACTTTGCAAGCTTCATTGAAGATTCATTCTGTAATTTAAATAGTCATTCTAACTCCAAGAAATCAGACAACAGCTGTTACGGCTCTGATATCTCTTATCAGATCCTGAGTTTGCTTTAACCCCCTTACCTCATTGCTCACTAATACATGGATCCCTGTGGGTCCCTGCCGATAGATTCTATTTATCTGCTGTGGAGAAATGCTGTACAAGTTTGCAATCTTCTCAATTAATTCCAGGGTGGTCAGCTCTTCCAAGAAGATTGCATGATACACTGCAACAAGTGGAAAGAGTAGTGGTTACAGACAACACCGTGATGCTCAGTATCAAACAACCAAATAGGTTTAAGATCAAGGTTCAAATCTGGAGAGCAGGTAAACAAGCTTAGTACCTTCAAACATCCAGCCTCATGACTGGAACAAAAATACCCGGTATTTGGATGCAGAGGACAAATAAAACCCATGTCAGCTTTGCCCAAAGGAAAACACAGGGACTTATGGCACCATGGGGCACTAAAAAAAATTATCTTATAAACTTGTTAATATTCTTGGATACTTTTTCTGATTTTGACATTTTAAAATAGGTGCTATTCAGTAGTAAGACACATGATATGACATTACCCTGAAGCAGTATTTTATTAGCTTTTGTAGTACCATAGACCCCATAAGCACAAACTAAAAGCTACAATGTACTGGACAACTCTGGTAACAGTATTAATTTTCAAATCTGATCCAACCGGTAGAAACAATGGGGTGGAAAAGCTGTGCCTGATTGACACTCACTGTGCACAAACTATGGAAAATTTTCATTCTCATTCTATCATACTTCTGGAGAAGGTTTTGAGAGATAGTTAGGAGATGCAAGTCTTCAAAAGCTCTGAACTTTTCAGAATTAGGACCTCACCCCAAGACATAACTACCTTCCATTTTCCACAATATTTTCCAACAAGCCATAATCTACAAATGAATTGTAGATGTCATAGTAGTTTTTAATGCTATGGTCCATATAAGACAAGGATAGTGCCCTTTGCTGTGATATTCTGTGGATAACTACAACTCAGATATAAGATATCAGATGTACACAGCTCCCATTCTCAAATGTGAATTCAAGTGTCTTCTTACTAAAAGATGCTATTTGGTTTTCTTTCCTGAATTAATTCACAGAGTTACTAATTTGTGTACTACAATGCCAACCACCTACATTTTTTCATTTTCTAAGGAGGAAAAGGGATTTACCTCTCAAGCTTTCATTACAGCTGCTGGGCTGACTGTCTATGCATACCTCCCCTGGGTTTAGACTACCTGCCCTCATGGGGTTTTTAACAAGACATATTGATTGTGTGTGAGCAACTGATTAAACAACGATGTTTTCAGATGTCAAATGTACTACCTGGGACAGCTTCAAGTCTGCTCTGAAATCTGACAGATGCCCTGGGCATAGTATTCCATAGGTCACCCTCAGAAAGATGGTGAAGAACATCTTTTGTCTATTTTTTTTATACTTATACTATAGAACATCCAGATATTTCACACCTCATGCTTCAAAGGACACTGCTATCAGAAATAACTAACTAAAAGCAACAGCAAAAGTGTTTTTGCAAATTCCAAAAGGAAATCTATCCAGATTGGGCCAAAATAATTCCAAACCAGGGAGTCTGAGAGCTAAATTCATCTCTGACTTGGTCAGCCCCAATGACTTCAAAAAAGAAGTAGCATTAACATAAAACGCCACGTGCCTGCTAAGAAATGGCTTACAGGAGATCAGTGACTTCCCAGAGCTACAGGGCTGGTTGGGAAGGCGGGGGAGAAATGAAATCACTGTTCTTTTCTGTAATAATTACACTGGCAGGTATCTATACACACTTGACCAGCAAGCCTTCAAGCTGCCCTGTACTGAAGACTTTCCTCCCTCTCCGACTACATTTCATTTCAAACAAGCTGGGTCTATTCCCCAGGCTGATGGCATTCAAGTTGGAATCAGTAGCATTGAAACTAGCCTAAAAGTGTCAAAAATGGGACTGTCCCACACAGGAGATAAGGCGCAAAGCAGCATTCTCACCAGACAAGTGCTTAACGGTATCTATATTAAAAACTTACCACACAGACTGCCGTCTCCATTCTCTCGTTTTTGGTGAAGATGGGACCTGTTTTGCTCTGGTTCTTGGCAGACATAAATTGTCATCTTGGGCCTTACATTTCTATGGATTATTAGAAAAAAAATGGCGAGTTCTTTAGTAAATTGTTCCAGTACGCAACCAAACACTGAAAGATTGAATCATTCAGGTCTTGCAAAAATAACTAGCTAAGGGATAATCTCAAAGCTGGTGACAAGGTGTCTTAGGAGGTCTAGTAAGAGTCCTCCTGGTAGGTGACAGCAGAGCACCCTAATCTCTTCAGGATTGAATAAGAAAAAACAGTATTCAGCACTTGCCAAGAGGATCGCCATATTTTCATTTATTGGTCTGAATCCTGCCCAGCTGGAGAATTTATGATGTTATTGCCATATAAGTTAGTCTGAGAGTCATTTCAGGGTCTGTTTTTTTTGGCTGCCTGTGACAGAAATCCAAGATGGGGTACCGTAGGTTGTGTCTCATATGAAGTGGACAGAAGCTACCAGCTGGTAGCAAATGAACCAGTGGAGATCCACATTATGCTGCTTAATTTTTACTCAGGTGTGAGTCTGGGAGCATTTCTGAGCTGCACTTGGATTTGAATCCCACTGTGAACTCCAGCCTCTAAGATGACTTCTTTGAAGTATTACAGAGAAGGCCTACATGTTACAGCTTCAGGATTAATTTTGGTTGACACTGAAGGTACCAAGGGATGTTGCCATAATAAAAAAATAAAGAAAAAAAAAAGAAATACAAACCTTCCTTTGATTGCATTAAAGAGCCGAATTCCATCAGCAGGCCCACAGATTTGAACGAAATCTTCTTTGGACATCTTCAGTAAGTCAGCACCTACATATTTAAAATGTATTTTTTCAGAAGTTAAGCAAACCTTAGCTTCCAAATTGTGTGTATGCACAGCAGGAGCTGGGTGGGGGAGAGAATCTACAAAACTAAATCAGACAGACTTGCCAAGAGGTGTTGCAAATTCAGAGAGGCACTCTCACAAATTCAGAGACACTGCAAATCAATCAGTGTGAAACAGAAAGCTAGAAGCAGCCAGAAGAGCAGTGGCTCACAGAAGGATATTCTAGCCAACATAGATAAAAACTAGATATCTAATGAAATGGCCCAATTTACTCTAATTGCAACATTCACCAGGTTATTTAAGCACCTTGCAAGCAGACTGGAAGTCTGAGACAGGCTCCTTTAAGGTCTGAAATTCCTGGCCACTTCCCCTTTCTACCATCTTACTGCTGTTTACCACTACCTAATAGGAGGGTATACTGAAGATGGACCCAGACTCTTCTCAAAGTTTCACAGTGACAGGATGAGAGACAGCAGACGGAAGTTGGAACATGGTAAATACTGATTAGATATAAGGAGAAACTTTTCACTACAAGGGTAGTTAAATATTTGAAGAGGTTGCTCAGAGAGGTTGTGGAATTTCTAACCTTGGAGATATTCAAAATTCAACTGGACAAAGCCCTGAGCAACCTGATCTAATTGGACTTGCTTCAAGCAGGGGGATGAACCTAATGAACTCAATGAACCCTTCCAACCTAATTTATTCTATGATTCTACAATCTGTTCTGGCAAATGCTAACCAACCTAAAAACAAAAGAGCAATCATGCTGGGTAAGACCAACAATCTCATCTACAGTGGCCAGCAGCAGATGCTATTCATAGGAAGCATGAGCTGTACTCACAGAACAGAATAAGATAAAATATTTGGACTGTTTAAACTCACCCGAAAAACTTGAGAAGAGTCTACAGAATGGAGAAAACCTATTACGATGCAGCCACTGCTGGGCATCTTGAATAGAAGCAGAAGGAAGGAGATGCTACATTGCAAAAAGAATAAGAAGGTCTTGAAATGAACTGTTCACCAGTGTCCTAAAAAAAGAAAAGCACCACATTAACATGATCTCATATACTTACATCATTGCTGGGAGGCAGGAGCTCCACCTGGTGGGTTGGAGAACTGTTGCTAAAAAAAATTATATAAAGTTGGAAGAGAAAAAACATTATTTTATATTTTACATTGCATTGTCCATCCTCTTCTCCCTCCTCAAATTGACTCAACTGTTACAAGTTTCCTACCAATTTGGCATTTTTCTCTCTCAGATTAAGAAAAATGTGTCTAAAGTCCGGGCCAAAAAAAAAAAAAAAATCACAGCAAAATCTCCCCTCTCCACTCCAATTTGACCCTTTGGTTGCTCAGTTGAGGTCTTACTCAACCCTGAGAGAAAAAACTGGGTTTACTTGAACTCATTCAAGCTTTCCATATAGGTGACTCACTGGTATTACACCATCTAAGCAAGGAAGTTTTGACCCGCCAACATGGCTGAACTCAAACATTTTATGAGCGACAAGACCCCTAACTAAATCCACTGTCTAATAAAGATTCTTCACACAAATTGAGTAAGAAAGGACCCTGTAACACAAATCTGGTGTTATTTTAAACGCAGTGAGTTGCTGTTAAACTACATTAGACCAAAACATGTTTCTAATAAACCCATCCTCAACATGGACAGGATTTAAACAAGCCAAGAATTTTTCCAAAAAGTTAATAATCTACCTCTGGAAGAAAATGCTCAGCAGATCTCTCTAACACCACCTTTTGCCATTTTAGTGTTTGTCCTTATTCACAAGTGTAAGTCATTTGTTGAAAATTTATGATATAATCATTCCTCCTTCTCTAACTACCTATTCTTGTGACGGACAGCTTCACTACACCTCCATTAAAAACACTTGCAGTCCAGAAAACCCACTCTCTAGAGTCAAGAGCAGAGAGAGCTCTCATGGACTTCTGGGGAGATAAAAGTTTTCTTCTATCAATTAATTAATGAGCTGTGCAGGAAGCTGACAAGGCTGTAGAGTTCTAGAGAAGGAAAGGAAAGGCCTACGCCAAATTCTAAGGGGAAAATACAATGCAGAGAGTACTTAAAAGTTACCAAGTGACCTTGGTATGTATTACAGTGGTCAACTCTATCTTGATGTTTCAGGACCACTTAAATTGCTTCTTTATGATGGCAGTACTAACGGATTAAACACGCCTTCTGTCTATCCTTCATTCTGGAATGGCTTCTTAGAATCCAGGCTGTTTTGCTCCAGACAGAATTTCTTTAAAGCCTGTTCAACTCAGAACTCAGCTCACTGTCACAAACCATCTCAAGATAGAAAGAAAATAAAAAATACGAACTCTGAAAAGATGCCAAATGCTGAAAAAGGTGCCTAACACACTTCTTAGAAGATACTGGAAACTGCAGAAACAGGATCTGGTGTGTTCCCTGACCCACACAGAATAGTAAAAGAAGAAATTCTTGGGAGGAATTGCCCTAGTGGTCCTCTGATGCTTTCTTCCCAGCCACCCACGTAAGCAGTGGATATATAAACAGTACTATGCATTGCAGGGAATTCCTGCCTGGAAGGTCTTGAATTTTTTGTGGGAAATATTTTTCCCTTTCTAGAAAGGGTGCTGAGAGGTCAGGCTAAAATGGTCCTTGACCTTTTGCAGAGTATAAAATACATGGACACACAAAACACAGATGCACACAAAGGCTACCATATCAACAGGAAAGATAAAGCGTTTATTTGCTACATACCCATCTCCAAGGTTGAAGCTGTTTGGAGAACTGTTGTAGCTTGGAGATGGAGCATTGTTCATTTGATAAGGCACATCTGGCCAGGGAGAGCACTGTCAGAAGAAAGGCAGCAGAGACACTTTCATAAGGTTGAAAATAAAGGATTTGATTCTCCTTTCATACCACATTTATGCTGTTGCCACACCACTAACTTCAGCTCATCACTCCTGCTGGGAGGAGGAGACAGGCCATGGATTTTCTACAATCTACTCCAAGTGGGCTGTCAGGGGGCCAGATTGATTCCAGTTGTGCATTCCGTATTTCTCTCATTTCACAAAGTTTGTCCCCAAATAACGCTGGGCCAAGGTGTGCACAGCTGTAAGTCAGAGCAATGCCAGTAAGTCAACTCAGCCTGAAGGCAGCAATGACACAGAAATACCCATGGTCTTAATTATAAATCCCTAATTAAATCCAGACAAGAGTGACAAATACATTCCAGTGGCATTGATTCAGGTTTATACCAGTGAAAGAGCAGAATTTGGGCCACTCTGTTAAAATCTCTGGCTATTAGCCAAAGAGCTTGAGTTATAAATGGGTATTACACAGGGAAAATTTAAGATAGACAGACACAAAGCTACTAAAAACCTTCACAAATACAGGTCAAGTTCTATAGTCCATTACAGTAGTGTAAAGCCAGAGTAACCCAGCTAAAATTGGTAACTTGGTTCTAGATTTATACCGCTGTAATCAGTAGGAGAAATCTAGTCCCGTGGAACACCCCCCATCAAGATCTCAAGAAAACACTCTGTAGGATCCTTCTTTGCAATGATAAAAAGGAGACAAGCTGTAGCTTTGGAGTTTTATCATCTCCACAAATAAAACACTAGCAAATATTTAACTCTTTAGCAACTCACACTTCCCTGTGCAATATGTCAAAGTGCATGAGAGCTAACAGTAAGAGCTCAGGATCTGCCAACTCAGTAGAATTAGGTATGTGTACACAAGAGCCTCATTAACAACCATCATGCTGAATTAGAAGACATGTTGGTCACTCCTGGTAACTTGAGGAAAATTGGGTGGGAGGGGCTGGATCTCACAAAAAGGAAGTTTGTTAAAATTAAGAAAAAAAAATGATTTTTAAAAGCCCAGAAGGCCACTTCAAAAAAACAAGAAATAAATCAAACTACATAACATTCCCATAGGGATATGGAACAGCACTTTTAAACTATTGTTTTGAGTCCCTCTACTTAGCAATTCTGCAATCCATGGTGAGTTTACGCATACATCTTAGTAATGAGCATATAGGGGTGGGGGGACTAGAAGCATACACATCTCAATATCAAAGGATATTCACATTCACAACACAAGATATTCAAGGTATTCCTAGAGTATAAGTCAGACGAATCTGAGATCAAGCATGATGTAGTAGCCCCAAAGGCACATTCACAGAAAAATAGACACTCCTAATTTAATAAGACTGCCTGTTCTTCTGTTCAAGTGTCCCATCTCCAACACGAGTTTGTGCCAGACAGTTCTGAAGAAAATACCTCATACAACTGGTATCTAAGTACCACAACAAGTGCTCAGAAGTGTGGCAGAAGAGAGAGAGAAAGTTTCTTTTGAACCTAGGCTGTTAATGGTTGGTTTATGCCCTGAAACATAAGAGAGTTTGCCATCTTTTATAAATGTCAACAGTGAGACATCTTCTAACTTCACTCAGCTCTCAATTTCAGTCAGATCTTGGTATAAGTGTCTCCACAAGACAATCCAAGCATCAGTCAGAATGCATTTCCTCTGAAATCTATTTCCCAATATACTGAAGTATTACAACATGTGTTTAAAACATTTTACCTCTGTGAGAATGGTTGTCTCATAGGAAGGCTGATACTTCTCCTTCTCTTGGGTGGTCTTCTTCTCCATTTTTTCCCTGTCAGTCTTCTGTTTTCTGTCTGCTCCTTTAGGCTATAAGCACAAGCACAAGCTTTCCCTTATGCCAAGTATGACAAGTTTGGAGACTGAGGCCAACACATTTTTTCTAACGTGTTCACAAAAGTTTCCTTAAGATTTATGGGGACTCCACATATGGAGTGAGATTAGATCTGTATTTTGCAGACAAAAATTGAGTGAAACATCTCTACTGTTTCTATAACTACCCCTATTAATGACTGCTGCAATTCCAAAATAGGCTGACCATAGTCCTGTGGTTTGATACCAACTATTTCAGACCACACACCCCATGAGGTATGCACTGCAACTGAGATTTGTACCATCTTTCCAGGAATGGGAAAGACACTGGTCATAGGAGCAAAACTGAAGCAGAAGATCCTCTGAGAAAACAGGCCTATGAAAACCTTAAGTGGCTACAAGTCTGCTATTCAAAGATTAGGAGTTTCAGGAACAAACATCAGCATTTTTCTCTCCAACAGGTAGCATGAAGGAGAACTCTGCTGCATCAAGCAGAGGTTTTAAGGTCTCAAAGCCATGCTCACACAGTCCCTGGACGATTCAATCAAAGAAACTGGAGTTTCCCATTCTATATTGATTGCCTAGGAGCGCTGAAACACAGTAGTTGCCTCAAATACCACCAGCGTAGTATGTTGGCTCAAAATGCCTTAAAACAATATCCTCTATATTCCTGAGAAACTGGGTTTTATTTTGTATGGTTTGTAATACTCATCTTCAGGGCACAAACAAGTGAAGGGCAATGCTTTCTGGAGACTACTCCTCTGTATTCCACAGAAATCTGTTTTGCGCAGAGGACTCTCAGATGGGTTTTCACTCCAACCTGCGGCAGTTTGGGGATTTTTGGCTTTGTTTTCTTTTAAGACATCCACACAGCCTAGATCTCAATATTTTTATACTGTTCAAGGCACAACGGACTGGCATGAGTCTGAGTGCAGCACTTGCGTCAATTGAATTTAACTATACTTGCTGTGCAGTTTAGAGCTTACATTGCTTTGAGTGTAAGAGTCTTGTTTAAGATTTTAAGCATATCCACTTAAAAGTCTTTGTTCTTTTGCACCACAGTTTGCATCACACCTACAAACATTTTAAAAACTGTGCGTGTCCCCGTGTCTTAATCTTGTTGATGACAAAGCCAAAACTACCTCATACCTTGAACACTTTGATCTGGCAGCTTGCAGAATGCAAGTGTTCTGTGTATTCACCATTTTCATTCTGTTTAAAGGTGTCGATTTGCACCCGGAAGGGCACCCCTTTCTCTCCTCCATGTTTCCGTGGAGTAAATTCTGTGCTGATACAATGTACCTGGCAAAACAAAAGCTGTGCTTATCTCTGGAGACAGTCTGAAGCTGCACAAATCTAAATTTTAGACTCCCTGAACTTACAGACTACCAGAACATGAGGTTTTGGCTCCTCCCTAGAAACTAAAAAGGCAGAAGTGTTGAAAATGTTTTCACTTCTGTTCCTCGGGACAAAACACTTAGAAGAACAAGGAGCCCAGAGAGAAACAGTGCATAAGGAAAAACATCCCTTGATTTAACTAAATCCCACCATCGCATTAAAAACAGATACTTGATATTTGAGTTTAGAAATACTCATGAGAAAGGAAAGCAAGCAAAACTAACAGGTCGTGAACAGTTTCCCCCAGACGAAGCCCATACTTAGAAAGCAGTATCAATGTTTTAAACATGGATTTTCCCTAGCTAGGATAATGGACCTTTCCCCAAAGCTAGGCTGGTTTAGCAAGTATCCTACAAACTAGTTACACATGCTTGTCACTTGAGTTTTGAGTATTATCACCTTTCTCCCTCATGTCCTATATACTTTAAGTTTCCAGGTCTCTGTAAGATATCTCACTATTGTATTTACTCCAAGAATATAACTTGTTTCTTACCTGAATGAATGCTGAAGCTCTCTTTGATGGATCCCACAGAAATTCAACAGTGTTCAACTGGGTTGGGCTGGCCCTGGGATCCAAGATACCAACTGACAGTGGAATATCTGTAGAAGAAAACCCCTAAAATTTTAAAAAAATTAAATTGAAGAAGGGAAAGCATTTTCATACAATTACAAGATGCATGTGAAAAGCCAAGCCACTAATGATGCATCTATTTGGGACCTATGCTGCTACGATCTCCTTCCCACCCAAAGACATACAGGCTTCCTAAGAAAGCAAGGTATAAAGTACCCATACATGCATCCACACCACACATCATTCAGCACCTGGCTTCCAAACACTGCACAGGAACCATAATGAAATATTCTCACCTATATCAAGGATGCGGTCCCCAGGCCGACTCCACCTCCAGCCCTCTAGTTGCTGATGTTCTGTGTACTGCAGGCGTCGATCGTGGAAAACTACACGAATTATGCTCTGTTAAAAGAAGACAGCAAGATGAACAAAGCGATCCAGAGGCCCTTCTCTCAAGATGACTTTGATTTTCCAGCGTAGAAGCAAAAGGAAGTTGATCTGTTCCTCCTACAAGTCTCTCACCCCCATTCACGAGGAGGGCAGAGGGTCCCCCTAAGAGACCCATCACCACGTTTGTCAAATTCCTAAGGGACCACTGAGTGAGTGAGGAATATTCCTTCCCCCTCACAGGGCATGTCTATGCTGCACAACACAGCCCTGCACAATTTGCTGGGATTCGGTCTGGAAGCACTATAGCTATGTCCACCTAATCTTAGGTTTCACACCATGGGAACATCACTATACTGCTTCCACACCCACAGTGGTTCACATGCAGGGGATATTTCATGTGCCCCAGCCCCAGTCTCCTCCTCTGATTAACAAATGTGAAAGCCAGCTCATCTGTCTCTGCATCGATGGAGCTAACATGCCCAGACACCTTGTCAGTGGGAATTAAACTTGATTCCAGCCATTAATGGTCAGGCACTGACACTGGATTTGACCCAGTGTAGATAAATGAGCAAAGAATAGAAAAGTTTCTGGGGCCTGCAAAGGTGCAGCCATATCAATAACTGGCAACAAAAGGCTGGAATAAGGGCAATCCCCAGTGCAGACAAAGTCAAAAAGCAACACTAATATATGCTTTTGTATATTCTGAGTGCTATGCTAGCATTAATGACCCCTCGGCTCCCAGTTTCTGAAGTCCATGCTCCTACTGGGGACTTCCATACCAAATGAGAGCGAGCGATTTTTGACAAAGAACCTGAGAGAGGCCCAAATCAAACCCTAGTTCCAAGAAGCAAGCAAGCCACACTGGGAACACCTGCAAAATTGGAATCCAAATCCACATGCTCCCTGAAATGGGCCAAAAGACAGATGCGGAACTGCCTGAACTTGGAAAACACTTGAAATCCAGACTGGAATCCAAATTTTGCAATTGGTCCCCACTTCTCAAAAGATATCCTGAGGCAGAACAGCCAAGAATTTGAGAGAGGAAGGCTTGAAGATTGGCTCCAGAACCAAGACCTGGATCCAAGTTTTAAATTTGAACTGTTTTGGAAAAAAGACTATCCCCAGAACCAAACAACCAATAACTCAGGACCATGTTCGGTATGTTGAGAATTAAATCCACTAGCAAAGTGAACTGGAGCTATGCGGAATCTGTGTGGCAGAATGATGTAAACACCAGGGTCCTCCTTGTGGCATGTACCTCAACACAGACATGTTGCTTGGATTAAGAAGGGAGACAAGCCTGTCTCTCGGTAGTTTCGACCATGTTCATCTTTGAACTTTGGGATTCCCCTGAACCCAATATTCACAGTGAAACTCTGGGGTCACGATCACAATGAAAATAAAGGTTCCCCTGAAGCCCTGAAAAGCCAAACTGCACAGTCCCATGAAACTCTAGCACTCAGAAGTAATTCCATCAGCCCTGCTCCCATTAAAAACAATGGCAAAGTATTTTCCATTGTCTCAGTGTGAGCAAGGTCAGGCCCTTCATTAGAGGCTGTATGTAGTAGCAGGAAGAAAAGAAATCTATATTTCTCCTTACCTTTACATATTTTGTGTTTAAATCTTGAAACTCTCCCAATTTCCTATTCTCAAGTAGACGGATTTCATAAGACTGACCTAGAGTTTAAGGAAACATTTCCAAGGTGTTTAATGTTGTAGCAATGAGAGAGTCATGCTGGCATTTATGTGGCTAATAAAGTATACGTTTGATCAGGGAAAGCTCATTTCTGATAACATAATGCGTTTGTCCCAGTCATTGAGTAGGCACTAAACACATCAGAAATCTGAGGGGAAGGTTTGTCTTTTGGCTGCTAAAAGCACTCAGTTAGACATTGATCACATTCTGTGCTACAGAGGTCTGGTCACCTTTCAGAAAGTCACCAAGGTTTTCTAGGCCTTTGTTCCCCCATGTCAAATGGCTGTAACAGCACTTCCTTTGTCTATCCCTTATACTTAAGCTAAGGTTGTGTGAAGAGCTCCTGGCACATAGGTTTAGGCACTACTCTGTCAAGAAGAGCAATTTGGGCCAAATTCCACCTTCTCCAGGGAGCAGCCAGGTCAGTAAGGATTTGGGGTGAACCAAAAAAACAAGGTATGTTCCATAAGACCTTGAATGTGGCCTTCCAGTACACAAGTATTACTTCAGACACTAATGTAGAACCAGCAACGGATATTACAACATGTACAAGGATCACTTCTGTCATCGGGAGGGATTCAGACTCAAACACCCCATCACCAACAACAACCTCTGTATAAAGAATTTAGCCAGTTCATTAGAATTTAAATAACTGATTTATGAAATAACATCTCTGTCCAAGGCCGAGAGTAGACAAAGATGACTTACAGTCCCAATACTTGATGCACAAATGGCTAAGACAGCACAAAAACTTGTTGTATAGGACCAGCTCTGTAAAATAAACCTACAGCTAGTACAGAGGCAGGACAGGAACATTATGATTAATGAAGTATATGTATACCCAATAGCTAGTTTTTCTAGTTCATCTTGCCTCCCCATTTCCTGAAAAAATGTACAGGTAAAACAAGGCAGGCACCAAAAGGGAGATGAGTTTGGATTTTCTGGCTCAACCAGTATCTCCTCAGAACTGGCCTAGCAGAAAACTGCAAAGCAGATGTATCTCCCTCTAAGCAGTTGCTACCAGCAGAGACAAAAAAATGCTACATTTCCGGATCTGGATCCGGAAGCAGAAGACTTGTGACAGCAGATATGTCAGAAGGGCATTGCATTTCAGTCAGATTCCCCCTTGGGAATCCCAGCTCTTCCAGTCACCCATGTGAGTAGAGACTGTATCACTAGAGCACAGGGATAACTGCGCTTATTCAGCTGGCTGGGGGGAAAAAAGGACAAGAGGGACCATACTGAAGTCTCAAATGTTTGCACAATGCTCCTTCTTTTGTCAACAGGAGCTCTGCAAACAGGAAATGACCCTTGAATCCAGCAATTGGCTTACAGGGTTGGGGAGAGGGGAGAAGGAACCATATGAAGTATCAGCTTAAGCACTAGAAACATGCATAGAACTTAACCTGTTTCTTTGCATAATAATAAACCAAAATAAAAACAGTGTCCACAAAAGTGGACTTTGTAAAATGCAGTCCTGAAATTGAGGCCTTCCACACTTTAACTCAAGGGACATTCTAATATTTCTGCTGATCCACGTTAATATTATTCACTTAGCAATTTTAAGAGAGATGTAATTATCTCCCCACATAATCAATACTGCTGTATTAGTGTAGAAAAGACCAGGATCAGGTTCACAGAATTGGTCACAGTTATCTATGTTGTTTATAATTGATAATTCAATGTTCAGATTGAAGCAGATTTTGGCAAAGCCATTTTAAGTACTTGGGCACTTCAATGGCTCAGGTTGGAGACAGATTTCACCAACAACATAGAGTGATGCAGTTCATTGTGTCCAATAAGCATCTCTTGTACTTACAGATCTTTCCCAAGCAAATAGTAGACTAACTAATCATTACAGAAAATTAATTTAGGATTTGAGACCATGAGCCTCCAAGAGGTAGTAGAATACATGTATGCCAGTATTCAGGGAAACAGGGATGGAGAAGTTTCGTGATATGCCCAATGCTAAACAGTAAGGCAATGGTAAAGGCACAAGCACTTGCAGTCATTCACCAAATAACTTGGGGCTTAACGGTTTGTTGGGGAACCTTTGCGCTCTTACATGCTCCTACTTTTTGGGCATCATGATTTGCTCATTTGTAGTTTCTATGATACAAAAGAAAATAACAGGCATAAGAACACTGGCTCCTTCAAAATAACATCAAGCACTAGGAAACTCTGCAGCATGTATCTTCCTAGCACGTGCATGGGACAGGAACAACACCATAACATGCAGACAATGGGCACCACACATCTCACTCTGACTGCAGTATTTTGGCTTGGATCAAGTTAGAAACAGATTCTGCCCATTGGTAAAAAAGAAACTGTTGTGGAGGCAGAGTTAATATTAAATGGAAATCCAAAGAGGAAATAAAATGCTTTGATGAAAGATACATAGGTCATCCGATGTAAGCCTTAGTTTACACCACAAAAAACCTTATTCAATATGGTATTTTATGATAACTGCTTCCGCTTTACCTCTGAATAAGTTTAATGCCAATTCCCACACAGAATAGTAATCAAAATAAGACTGTTCCCAGACAAACTTCATAAATAAGCAGTTTATTTCTCTTTCCAAGATACTTTGTGAGTGAGGGGAACGTGGTTCTAATTCCTCACCATTTTTTCATGCATAGACAAAGTTTCAGTGTCATATTTTAAAAATTCTCCTCCCTACAACTTCTTCCAGCAAATTCATTGCTCCATGGCTAATGTTACATCAAAATTCATTGTTGTAAAATGAACAGGGACAGGGCTCAGATATTTGTGCTTTTATAGTACTAAGCTGTTTGAGTTATGATTTTTCTTGGAAAATACCTCCCAAACTTTGTTTACCATGTTTTCCACCATCACCAACAGTGAAGCTCCTGAAATGGTGAATGACAAAGCCAACCTCGTAATTATAAAAACTGCAGAAAATAACCCCAAAGAATCAGTATTTGGATGCTGGAGAACAAGACCCCTTTCTAAGACAAGGGGAAAAATAGTGACTTAGTCTGAAGAAAGCTGAACTCTCATTGACTTCAAGGAGGGCTAAGAAGTCACTAAAGGCTCTGATATACAGATCATCTATGAACTCTGCATCACTCACTTCGGAACTAAGAGGCATAGACTGACAACCTTCTGCGCAAACTAAATCAGTAACAGATCCTTCTGTTGATCAGGTATTTAAATCCGCAAAGAAATGTAGTTGCAAAAGTGTGACTAAAACAAACCCTGCTTCCAGTTCCCAGGACAGACTGCAACTGGCTAAGCCCAAAATATACAGCTGAAAAATAGGAGTTCCCCTATAACAAGTTTTTCCATCTGTCACCTTCATTGATACAGATTTTACTAAATATTTCCAAGTCAAAGCTTGGTGGCAAAGCTGAAGACAGAGACAGAGGGTACAGATTCTGAGGCTTATTGCAATGATTCCATCAGTCTGACTTAGACCAGGGCATGGGCTAGTCCCCCGCTGACAAGGGTTTAATGTCCACTGGGATTTGGCCTGACTAGCAGAGCTCCTAGCAGGAAGAGCCCAAAGAAACCATCTGTGGCAATGGAGAGCACCAGTGGCAGTTTCACAGCAGTCCCCTTTACCAGGATACTACTCAACATTGCTCAGCATTAGTTTTAAACCCAGCGTTAAAGACCAGCTCAAACCCTTTTCTGGCATGCTGTCAACATCTGCTAAAGCTGCACCACCAGTAGCAACGAGGGTTCAAGATAGCCCCAAACTTGGTGACACACTTGGTTTCAGGTCATGTTATAATACTGGACTCATACATACAAGGGTACCTAAAGCCTGGTATCAGCCTCTTTATCACTACCTGAAATAAAGAGGACATTTTGCAAGCAAATCCCCAGCATAGCTAAGGCAAAAGTAGAATCCTGTCCCACCTGCCTGTGTGACCGGTGCTCCCCTTACGCAGAACTTGCCACAACCCTTCTTCCCTACGTCCAGCAGGAAACAGAACAGTAATAAATATTTGGATAACCACATTAAATTCCTGAGATGTAATTTGTCTCCCAGCTTCACCGAAAGCTTCAGGGGCACCAATAAAAACCTGGGCGGGTAATGATACACTGTAATTTGTATTTTGAAGAGACAGTCCCTGAGCAACAGCAAATTTATGCAATTATCTCTTAGGCCAGAGTTTGAGCAACTCTGCTTTACAAACAAGAGTAGTATCCAGCAAAATAGTAACCACCCAGGTCCACAGAGTTCCTGCTTGGTGATTCATAAAGCAATTGCATCTATCTTAAAGAGGATTTATAGACTGTTTACTTTTTAAACTTTTATTGTCTTTGGCAATTAATGCACATTAAATGCATGTATGGCCACTTGTTAGTTTTGGGACAAAAGAAACGAAAGCCAGCAATTTGCTACAGATGGCAAATAATTTAATTCAACAAAAGAACACTTTCACACGCTCAAAAGGTACAAGCCATAACAGTTTAACTAATTTCCATTGCTGGAATTCAGTCAACCATCAGTAATTCTGGGCAACTTCTGATTCTAAAAGATTATCATTATTTTAAAGTCTAAGTTACATTTTGTTCAAAGACTATTTATTTCACAACCACAATAACCAGCTTTCTTTTTTGTTGTGGTGTTACATTTCAAGGGATACTTATGCCATACGCTATGTGGCCTTTTACACAATACATTGATACGATATGCTAATCTCCAATTAGGATATTGATGTTCTAAATCAATATACCAACGACTAAGGCCTTACCTGATCTAGCAATCTCATACTAAAAAAATGCAGTGGACAGAAAAAAGTAACTGAGGGTCCTCTTTCTCAGAATGGATCCACACAGCGCTAGACAGAACCAGCCTGGAAACTGTTTGATTATTAAGCTAAGTTGACCAATAAAAATTCCATTTAGCAACTTTATATGGACATCCTAAATAGCGCACAGATAAAGGCAAAAGAATGTGGACATCTGAATGCGGCACACAGGGGAAGGGAACAAAAAGGGCCCAAGCACACCCAGCAGACAGGAGGATCACCTTTCAAACAGCCAAATGCAACTATTCAGGGCATCAAGCACTCAAAGATTGTTCTGACAAGAAAGATCGATGAAACCATCATGTAAACAGGCAAGAATGATACAACTGGCATCTGATCTTGCATGCTCAATTGTCCGCACCTTTTTAGCCAGAGAAAAGCAAAAATAAAACTTATCACAAGACTTGCCGAGGTAGCCCATACACAGACACTCTGCAGGACAAGTAGCATGGGCAGAATCCTCCCTGCCTGGCTGTTCTGCAGTTGCCAACCGCAGCCTCATTTGACAAGATGCAGTAGGAGATGTTTATCCAGGGGATACTAAGAATTCACCAGCCACACAATAGGCCACCCTGAAAGCTCCCTGGAAGTTGTGCGAGGAGCATGGAAATCCTGCAAAGGACAAACTGTGGAACAGGAAATGCAAAACAAACCTAAGAGTCATCCTGACATGCCAGATCAATTGTCCATCTTGCCCCATATCTCATCTCCAACAGCAGCTGGCTTTTAAGGGTTTAGGGATGGAGCAGAAGAAACATAGGGTGAGTACAGTGAGCCCTTTCCTGGCCATAACCTCCCAGTTTCTGGTATTCAGTGTTTAGGAAATCTTTAGGCTGTATCCATATCAAGCTGCACAGTTATGACCAATAAACACAAACTCCTGTTCTGGATGAAATCCTGAACTTGCTTATACTATGGCAGCAAGTACCACAATTTAAACATGCCTTGCTTTAGTATTTGCAGTCTGACCCATCCCTACACTTAACTCCATCCTGTTTCCCTTTGCAGCAAAGCTACTTTGGCTCCACTATGCTTAGGTACCCATTAAAATCTCGTACCAAAGCCACAGAAAAGTCCCTATCTGCCGTACTTGCCAATACCACCAGGGCAGCAAGACTGCAGGAACATACAGGACCAATTCAACTACTATTCTACTAATTCTACTCCCACACCATAGAGCCGAACCGTCATCATGTATCTTCCAATATTTCTCCTCCTTTTACAATCCACCCCCATCTCTGGGGAGGGGTTCTTTGTCTCCTTCCTTCTCTTCCTCTGCCTCTTTTTTGTGGGAAAGACAAACACATGCCTAGCAGCCAAGTTCACTGGAGGAAAAGCTCAGCTCATTTACTATATGAACATTTGGCTGATCCCTAGTCTTCAAAGACTTTTGAAGATAGTCCATTTTACAGTGGTGACACTTCATAGTTAACAGGCATTAACAGAAACATTCCTCATTTACAGTAATTTCCACTCAAAAGGGAGAGCAATGTATATTTAATTCCTTCAAGACTATGGTCTAACTTTGAATTATGGACTCAAAACCAGCCAGCAGACATAGAAACACTTTCAGTTGCTAAGTTCGCCATGTGCACTTGGTCTTCTCTTGCATATACTTCCCCCCAGTGTGGCGTAGGTTTTGACTTTTAGTACAGATTCATTGGCAAAGGAATGATGGACTTCCGATGGAAAGCTGAAAGCATATCTACCCTGTGAAAATAACTTCTTCCTGTATTTCCACTTCTACAGCATGCACTCGAAATACCCAGGACTATCTGGCTCATGTCTGTCCAGCTCAGAATATCTCAGCCCCCTCTGTGTAAGTAAAAGATACCAGCTCTTTCTAGTTTCAACCTGTTCTGAGTCAATTTGGACAACAAGTTTTATAGCTCTGCAAGAGTAACTTTGTGTGTAATATTTACTTGAGTTTCAGATAACTGAGAAGAATGGTCCCTGAGTGAGGGTGCTGAAGAGGGGATGCAGAAGAGCTCGGTACTATTCCTGACTCTGTCAGCAGCTCCTTCAATTGCCCTCAGTTCCTCCACCACATTTCTGCAGTGATAAACCAGGAGAAAGGAAGTCCCACTCCTGTATGTGGCTGCTCAGCTAAGTTCATCCAAGACAGGGATAGCCTTATGAAGTCTGTATGCTACCCAACATGCACACTGCTGCGCTTCTCCAAGTTAAGACCTAAGCAATACTGAGGCCTAGGGGGAAAGTAAGGTCCTTCCTCTGACCCACTAGCCCATTATGCCAATCATTTGAGGGAGTCCATTCGGAGACACGTGGTATTTGTAACATTCCTGTTGCCCAAAAACCTTTTTCACCATCTGATCAGTACTCAGATGTCTGACACAGAGGTGTGGTAAAAAACTCAAGCAGCATTACAGGAGCAGAGTTGCTGGGTTTCTTTTTCAAAAGAATTACACTTTTTTTCTCCTGAGAGCTAAACTGCTTGAAAACCAGCAGTGATGTGGTCTTCACCCAGGGCATGTCTACCCTGATAAAGACACCCAGCACCAAAGTCCTTCATTTGGCTAAGGCGGCCCAAAACAAGAAACACAAGTCAGTGCCTACTACACAGTGGATGAGGAGATGTGATTGACAATTTTCCCATCAATCCACACTATACTTTTGACACGTCACAAATGTGACACCAAGCTAGGACTCGGAGAATCTCACTGCTCAAATACTTGCTGTCTAGTTCCAGGAACATTTAATAAATGCATGGTAATAGGCAAAGCAAAAGAAAGGGGCCTTTTCCAGGCTCTTTGCAGATAAGATATCATACGTTACTCCTATAAAAACAGCTAATCATGTCAGAACGCAGTATTTTCCAAGTTTTTTATTGCTACCTAAAATGTGGTCTTTAGGACACTGCAAGTTAGGAAGAGCTAATCAGAAAATTTCTATATCCTCTCAGACTGATGATTACATTGATACAGACATCAAATGTTGCAGAAACATAAGAAAAAAATTCACTAATAAAATTATAGGCATTTCAAAATAGATATAAAAATGGGGAAGGTAAAAAAGTGGCATGAAATATTAAGAAAAACCCTTGCTGATATTTTCCTTCTTCTCCCTACACTCAGGACAACTTCTGAGCTTCCATACACTCCCTTCCTTTATGGATATTGAAGATTTATGGAAGCAGGAGAACAAAATGCAGTCTACAGGCTTCCAGTGGGAGTTGTGTACAGGGTGGAATCCAGCAAGTTTGCATTCCCATTTGAATTTCATCCAGATGCTAGCAACAGAAGTAAAGAAGTGATTACACAAACAATAGAAAACAGCCTCTTGGTTAAAAGACAGCTGAGATTCTAGATTCCTACGGACAAGAGAAGTCAGATGCTCTACTTATGCAGAGGTGCCCTGTCAGCTGAAGCAAGATTCATAGTGAGCTTAGGGATGGTGTGGTTTGGAGACAGGATTGTTTATCCTGGGCTGCCAAGTGGAGACAGAGCTGCCAAACACATGGGGAAACTGCTGCTAGCAACGATTAATGGCCTCAGCTAAGATACAAGAACCTATTCGGAGCTGTCTTCAAAGTCAGGCAGGAATCAAATTCCTTCACCAAAGATGAAGAGGTGCTACTGCAAGAACCAAAAATTCCAAATAGCTAGTCTCAGCAAGGAGAAAGACAAGCCAGCTTTGTTAGCCATTTCTTGAAGCTATCTAAAACCAGCAGCAGATTGGAAAGGGGTCAAGGAGCAGTAGGGCACCTCACAATGATCAGGAACTAAGGTAGCATAGGTAAATAGTCACCAGGGAGCACCTGATGTTCACACCCTCACGCAAAGTCATTTTTGTGCCCGTGTTCACATGGGAGAGGCCACAGGCAGTAGAGGCCCTTGGAATACCATGAGCCCATCAGTAACGGCAGAGATTGTTAGGAAAAGAGGCAGTTCTTAGTATGGGACAAAGCAAAAATATTCCTGCAAACAGAGCTATAATTAAACCGGAAGCACACCCAGTCAGAACTGGTCACTCAGCCTTCTCTATACTTCATTTAGGCAAATAAAGAATTGTTCCAGGAAAACTACAAACATTCAGGCAGTTGTGACCCCATAAAAACTCAATTACGTATGAGTTAACGTCAATACAAAACAGCTTTTTTTCATTTACTGTAAATCTCAGTGTTTAAAACCAGGTTCTCTGGCTGCAGAAGATTAAATGGCTGGATTGGAACTTCAGACTTTTTAAGAAAGGCAAAGGCTCTCTTCTGTCTTCTTCTGCTATAACTGATTTCATCTCCTATCCAAGCAATTAGCAATCAGCTTCAAAATGTTTTCTTCAGTTGCTTATTCCCCTGTGCTTTCTATGCCTTTCTTTGCAAGAGAAAGCAGAACACATCTATAGCGAGCTCGGGCAGTACAACAGCTAGCAGATTTTAAACAAAGCAGAGTTTCAAGTGTACTAGTTTATGCTAACTTGTCCTGAGCCTGCATGCAATACATGTCTTTGTATCTGAGGACTTAGATCTTGGGCGTTCATTCAAGAGTGGCACAGATTCAAATTAAGTCCATTTTTGCTTCATGAGGCCTCTGTTGCTTATGCACCACTACAGCAATGCTCTCGGTATCACTGCAGGTCTTCTCGGATGTTAGTGGTTTTCTCTCATGGTTTGGGTTTTTGGCTTGTTTGTTTTTTGAACTGTCTAGGACTGGCAATAAAGATAACTCTTGGGAGACATTGTAAAGCAGAGATGGCCAGCCCTCCCTAACCCTAACCAGCTGAATACTAAAATCCTCACATGGCTGAGAACCACAATGCACATACCACAGATCTGACGAGCTGAACAGAGCCCAGGAAAACTTCAAAGCAGGTGATGGCTGGTTATTCTGAAGTGCCACTGGTGGAGCAGGGCTGGGCTGGGCACACAGCTGGCTCCCAGTGACCCACTGCCATCAGCCTTAACAACCCTCTGTTCAGAGTAATTCAGATCTCTGGCTCTGAGCCAACCCAATGCTGGTCATGAAACAAAATCACAACTTGAATAGCTCACAATCCACATGTGGCTCTACAGCTACAAGCTGACCCTCTTAGGGAAATAATATTTGCTGGGGTTTTTTGTTGGTTTTTTTTCTTCTAAAGAATTGTTTTATTTCCTCACATTTATTAGCATTCCAGTCTGCTGTACAGTGCTTGTCTCCTCTGCATTCCTCCCAGTGCAATTTCTGGAACCACCTTCATTGCTCCCATTTCTGTCCGTGTTTGAAACTAGTTTCAACCAGCCATGGTCAAACCACACCCCATATGACTGCAGACCATGGAATATGCAACTGCATAAAGACCTCTTGCTAAAGCAGTGGTTTCTAATATGGTTGCTGGTTGATTGCGTGAAAATCCCTGTCCACAAGAGACACTGAAATAGTGCTAAAAGGCAGGCTAGTTCCAAAAATGTTAGGCGATGTTTGTGCTGCAGACCTCTGGACAGTGTAGCGCTGTCAATAGATACTATCCCTGACCAAAAGAGCAATGCCAGCAGTGGCTCCTAAAGTGTCCTTCTAAGGACACAGCACCTTCACCAGTTTCATGAACTAACGGGGGAGTGGTTTTAAGACACTAATACATACTAATATGCCTATACCTTGTCCTGTCAGGGGAGTCATCCTGCTGAGGTCCAGTAAGGGCCCTCTTAATACAGAAACTGCCTTAAGGATTAGCAAACTAAGATCATGTTCAATTCAGGCTAACAGTGCGCTGGTTCCAGTTTCCCAAAGAACGTGGGAAGGCAGGGGGGAAGAGACAAGGAAAGACAAGTGTAATGAGTCAGTCTTTAGAACTCAAGCTAAGTGTTTGACTTTACTTACTTGATTTACAGGCTCATTCTAGAGTTGCAGCCAGTGAGCATTCAGGGTTTCAAACCGGAGCAGACAAGCTTGGGAGCCTGCCACTGCTGGATGTCCCCAAGTCAACTTAGCACAAGAGAGAAACTCACTTCCTTATATTCCTTCACAAATGCTTTGTCTGCCCTTTGCTGAACACACAGGCCTTCCCTGTTCAGGAATCCTCTCGGGTTTCTCCTTCACACTCATGGACATGAGTCCAGGCCAAAGGCCTCTTCCTCCTCAACACTGCTGACAGTCTCTCTGGGTCTGTCCACCAAAATGCAAGGCTCATTAGAAGTCAACATGCACCACAGAGCTGGGGCCCTCTTCCATTTGCAAAAGAACCCAGCCACTGGACAGCCCTTCTTTCCAGCCAGTTCTACAAAACCCTTTCACACCTTGGTGGAATCTCTCCACTGGAATCTCTCTTTTCTTCTATGCTGTTCTGTACATGGAATCTCTCTTGAGCTGGTCCACTCACCAACCAATGCTGAACTAATCACATGTGGAGGCAAGAGTGGGTGTTTCAGGGCAGGAAGAATAACTGCTTCCCAGTGACACAAGGTCAGCTATTCAGTGCTGAAAAGCTTAAGTAAGGAATGCATGTTTGGACAACAAGCGACAAGAGTCACCGAGCCAAACAGCCAGGAAGCAGACACCAAATCCTATCCTCATGATTTGGGTAAGTAATTGCACTGGATGTAAATTGCTTTGTCAGATAGGGACAGCCACTCTTTCTTTGTAGCCATGTTGCTAGGAGTCAGCTCTCACCAACTGAGACACAGCAAAGGGACACACATTAATGGAGTTACCCATTTTCTATGGTAATCTGACTCAAAATTCAAGCCCAGCAGGAGGAAAGGAAGTTTTGTGCAGAGTATTTGACTAGACCACGGTAAGTGCAGAAAGGGGGTAAGGTGCAAGAAGTGCCCCTTTGCCTACAGTCAGCATAAGGCAGTAAGTTGTAGGGAATGGTCTAAACCTCTTCACAAAATGGCTACGGCACTACAGCTCGATCACAGCATGCTGGAGCCAATCAGTTCTTCTCTCACTCAGTTATTCTGCCATACCATGACTATGGCACGCTAGAATAGCTCCTGAGGCTTGGGCTGCCTTGAGGTTCCCTTCATGTACTTCCTCAAGCATAGCTTAAGGCTTAAAAACCTCACTCAAGGCTACAGTACAGGACAAGCTCCTTAACAGCTATGCAAACTATGGAGAGCACAAAAAAGGAAACTGCCATTTTTAAAAGCAGGCCTCACATAATATAATTCTATTAATGTGATGAATTTTCTGACAGTTGGAGCCTTTAAATTAAGACCTGTCTTTCAATAGGATGTGCTCTAGCTCTGCTAGGACATCTGAGATCAGTGTGGCAGTGCCTGGGAGGCATTCCCTGGCTTGTGTTGAACAGGTCATATTAAACAGTTGTAACACTCCCCTCTGGCTTTGCGGGGCAGGGGAATATTTATGCAGCAGGTACCTACTGAGAATCTATATGGCTCAGGAATCAAAAGCAATTCCCACAGAGATATTTTTCTGAAACCAAGAGAATTTGACTCTTACACTTTAATTTTTGTTTTTATACAGACACATCCTGCTTCTTATTCCAGAAGGTCAGTGCATGAGGAACCTCCCCAGTCCTGACCACAGTTGGTTAAAATCAGTTCCCAGTATCCTCTTCTCTTCATCTCTGTAATTATCCTCGATGAACATATAAGCTTCTTACCACAGGCCATATCTGTACGGAAGCAGACTCTAGTCCCTTTTTCCTAACTAGCACAGACAAGGGATTTTGGTCTAAGGGATATAGTATCAAGGTATACCTACAGGCCAGGTGAATTTAGAATCAAGTCCTGCCCTTGCTACTGGAAAGGGAAAATGTTGGGAGAAGGAGCGTCAGCTGCTGGTATAGATTTTGAAACAACCTGCCAGAATGCAGAAGAATAGGGGCACTGCAAGATCTCAAGAGGAAGAAAAAGTCTACACACAGGGAGTCCAGTATTTAAACAGTGCATTGAATTTCAAGGGGATCTCAAAGAAGCCCAGAAGATCTCAGTGTAAGGAGGAAGACTCATTGCTTGGGAGCATATAGGAATGAGCAGGAGATGCTGCTGAGAAGGTGGCAGGCAGATGTGAAGCTCCTGCCAAAAAAAAAAAAAAAAAAAAAGAGAGAGAGAGAGAGCGCGCGCGCGCGCGCAGGAACAACGTGAGCCTGGCTGGTATTACTGGTTCCATCCACCATGGAAAGACAACATCAGTAGAGAGGCCCCACTTCTCTCCCAAGCCCCTTCCCAACTCTGCCCCATTGAATGGCTCCTGCCAGCCTCTTCCTTGCTTCATTCCTCTAGGCCTGTCTGGCCTTTGTGCTCTCCAGGACATGTTCTGCAAGGGCATATCCCCACCTTGAGAACTTCTCAAAACTTTCATCCTATGAGAGATGAAAGACAGATGCAGAAGATGTCTGGGAACTGATGGTCTGCCAAGTCAGTCAGTCAGTACTGTGATGAAATGGAGCAGGAGGCCAGTCCTGTGGCAGTATGCAGGAGAAAGACCAATACAACATGGCCTATCATGCAAAGGTGGTAACAGTCTTGCTTTGCATAGGAAAAGCTAGATTGCTCTAGTGACAGAACTCTAATAAGTTGAAACTCATGGCACTGTGGGGAGAGTTGTATTGTTTTTGTCCTTCCAAGGTAAGAAAGCAGACAGTGTTTGAAAGATGCTATATTATTTGGCAGACAACTGCTTTTCATAACAGAAGATCTTTTACTCTGAAACAGGATAGAATTTTGTGTTTCACAGAAAGATTCATCCCATCTTACCCTTTATATGCCCCCTATCACTTCCTTGGGCTTTCTGTATTTGGATGGATAATTTGGGAATATGCAATCACAAATCAACTGTCTGTTGATCTGTGAGACATCACAGTGCCAGATTATGCAACAGGACACATCTGGCTCCTTGAGTAGAGGCTGCAGCATTAGACTCATTTTCTTTCTGGTGGGGCTCCACTGGCTCTACCTACTAGCAACATAGATCCGGCAGCCAGCTGCACCTGAGGCCACAGTGCCCAAGGGAGGTCAGGGCTGCGCTCTGTGCAATCACTGAAAGAGAAATCTAGCCACAGAGACACCTGAGTGAACTTTATGCTCAGTGCACAAAGCTTGAAGAGCTGGTGCAGCATCCTGAAGCAGGACACATCAGTAATAAGGCAGACAGCCTTTAGCTTGTTGCTGGGCTAATGCCCTTGTTTACCACCTGACAGAAAATAAATGTAGTAAGTTATAGCACAAGCTGTGCCTGGAGAAGTCTGATCCTTCCAGGACCCATGTGCAGGAGTGCTGAAAAGTGACAGCCAAATTCCAACCACAGATGTGTGTGCACAAATTCTGCCAGAAGGGAGGGGGAAAAAAAAGCCTAGAGAAACATGCAGTGCTTGTTTATCTAGGAGTAAAAATTAGCTTATGAGGTCAGCTATGGAGAACCTTGCTACAATGAACCCCAGCAACTTGTCAACTTAGGCACTCAGTGGAGCAGAGCCACGCCACCCAGCCAATAGGAGCGATGTCATGCTCTGCACAGACCACCAAGGAGCCATCGTGCACTTGCTAGCTCATCCTCTGGCATTTCCCACAGCAGAGCTGGGGACTTGTAATGTTGAGAGCCCTCCCCAGCCCAAAGCCTGCCAATCTGCTAAGTTTGTCTGGTCATTAAAGATGAAGGCAGGAGGCTGCATTTTAAATTTTCAGAGATTAAGCCAGTACCTGGCCACATGGAACTGTGCATGCCACAATGCTGCTTTTGGTCAATAATTAACTCAGTGAAACTTCATCCTTTTATATCAGCTGACAATCTGGTCTATAAATACAAAAAAATAAAGATCCTTCCTTTCCTCCATCCCCCTCCCATCTCTTTCCCTCTTCCCCCCTTCCCACTGCCCTCCCAGGGAGACATAAGAATGGGATTCAATCTCTCTCTCATGAATCATTCCTGGGAAATATGCCTTCATTCAGTGAGTAAAAACCCTACCTTGGTTGAGGTAGGTCAGGGTTTCTTCATGCAGTTTCACAGCAGGTGATGTAGCTGTGCAGAGAACATACTGAAATGGAGGCAGTTTGGCTTCATTCTCCGGAGACAACTGTGGTTCTTCCTGCTTGAAGATCGGCAGTGCAAGGACATCACTGAAACATACAGTTCACACATATTTAGTCACAAAGACTTTATGGAACAATCTAGTCTCAATCTGGACTTGATTCTCATGATCTGAGATAATGGAGATGGTCTCTGGAGAAACAGTTAGTTATGACAGCTAAAAAAGAATCTGGACTGTATAGTGTAGTAAGGCAATTTCTGCATCTGGGATGTCAGCACTGGATACAAAAGAACACCAGCATTAGCAAAATAGAACACTGTTGGGAATTAGTATGTTTTAAAAACATAAATCAGATCTAAGTCTTAGTTAATCAGTCTTCCCAATTAGAAAAAAAGAAAGAAAGAAAAAAACTACCAAAAATAGATTCTCCTTCCTTGTAGAAATACATTTCTTAAAGTGTTCTCGGGTTTTCAGACAAAAATCCATCAGAAGAAGCAAAAGCGGGCACTCCATTTTGACACCTAAATGTCAGATTAGTTAAAGGTCTGCAAATACCAGCAAACAGCAGACACAATCCTGGTGTAAACAGCAACCACTCAGGTACATCATGGCATGAACTGCTGGATTACTTGACTCCTAAAGTCCCTTTGCACCCTAATAAATCTGGTCCTGAGGAATCATACACCTCTTAATATGGCATCAGAATACTTTCATGAATGCATACACAGGCACTCAGGAGCAGCTTCACTAGGAGCTGCACACAGTCCCAATTCTGACCTCTTCTACCACACTTCAATGCTGACCTGCCTGCCAACATACAGTTAAGCTGATGCTAACTCATACTTATCAAACAGGACAGATATTGTCAAGGCTGAGTGCACAACAGAGTAAGAAAAGAGATGTCAGGAATAAGCATCGTTAACACGTCTGATGCTTAAAAACCACATTAGCCTTTCCGATGTCTCTAACACTTCCGGTCGCTGTGTCCACTTACTCCAAGTGTTGATATCCTTTCCAAGCCAGGAGGATTATGCTGAACACAAAAACTGTACAGAATAAATAAGCAGAGATTTTTTCTTCTCCATTTCTTCCAGATGCGTGAAGACACCTGACAATCAGATGAGAGACTGCAGTTCTGCTCCTTTCAGTAATCCCCACATACACAAAAGCTTTTAAGAAAAAACTATCCAGGGACGTGCCAACGTGTACTGGCATGCTCCACATGGTAAGAGCTCTAGAAAACTTTTCCTTCCATGTTCAGTTAATGATCCACTCTGTGTTCACTTGTAACACCCACAACCTTGAAGACTACCCAGGTCATCAATAAAATGGTGCAGTAGTTTACAGTAAACTCTCAGAAGTGCCTGGTTTGAGCACAGATACTCCTATTTATGGAGAAATAAAGCCAGAGAGCAAATCGTGCCACTTCAGATACAGGCAGGAGAAAAGAAACACCCATTCCTGTTCCCATGCTCTCTTCCAACTGCAACCCCCCACCAACTTGGGGGCATCCAGCCCCATTTGCTTACTGGCATTATTGACATAATCATAGCTCTTGCCTAACTGCAGACCTAGCACGTGTCCCTCCCCCGGGATGATGATTTACTACAATCATGAAGTGACAGAAATGCCTCCAGTAGATTTCTAAAATAGATACCATTTCTCTGCACACACACAGGATCTGATACTGCTCCACAAAATCATCTCACTCACTCTAATACCAATATTTGTTCTTGACTCATTCATCTGCACAATGCTATTGTGATGCATGTTGCTTTACAGAAGCAAACAGATTTAAAAACAAACAAACAAACCCCTCTGCAGTCTAAAAACCCAGGTCTGCAAAGATACAGAGTATACAGTGTGCAAAGTCCAGCCCACAGTTAACACAAAGGGTGAGGGATTCATACACCTATTCAGCTGAAATAGTGGAGAAATTTAGGCGTGAAGTCAAAATTCAAATATCACATTCCACTTCTAGCAAAATGTAGGGGTGTCAGGAGCCTGAGCAGCTGTTTGATAATTGATGACTGTAAGTACTGAGGGATCTGTAATTTGGTTTCCAGAAAATTTAACCATATTAAAGAATTGATAAAGCTGCGTAAGTAAATCACCTTTTTATTCCTATAGCATTTGAGCCAGGGCCAGTGGAATCCAGGGCTTTATATCAAGCCCTTATGAAACATTTCAACTTCTTAAAACTATTTGGAACACAGAAAGATTTGGACAACAGGTCAAGGATTAAAAGAAGTTGTAACTATAAACCATATAACTATAAACTATAGATATCTAAGACTGTAATATTTGTTCAACTGTATTCACTCAAGAGTTGCAAATCAAGTTTTGGGAAAAGCTTCTTTTTTTCCTTGTTCTCCCTCCTTTTTTAAAGGGTGGGAATAATTATTAAAAAAAAAAAAAAACTCAAAACTCTTTCTAGTTTCACCTTTCAGCTTTACAGTCCTTGTCTTAACCAAGGGTGAGTCCACTTACCTGAGGAAGGGAGAAAGTTAACTGAAATAGGTGGTTGCACCAGCTGGCAGAGCCAGAAGTGAAATACATAGCGCGATTCCATAAAGATGCACAAAGATTTGCCAAGGTCCCACCTGTGCAAAGATTTTTCTGTAATGTTCTGTTGCAGTAACTACAAACACCCATGGCAAACGCACCACAGTAAGCTATGGCAGAATTTACATGAGCTTTCTCAGATCTGGACAAAGCCTTCGATATATACAAAGTATAATCGATAAAAGTTTTTCCTAGGGCTGCTTCAAGCATTGCCCTATTTCAGCTACCTCTGTGTAGTCACAGTGGGTACAGACAACCTTCAGAAAGGCACAACTCAGCAAGAACGCCCCACACTAGAAACATGTTCTGACATATTCCCATGCAGAGTGAATTGGCCAGAAGTCTCTAGAAAAAACACGTGTTTTTTCTTCCACTGACCTTCACTGCAGCACCTGAGGCCATTGCTTAACACGGCCATAAATCTGGCTTTAGAGCTTTTAGTCCCAGATCAAAAATGCCACGGTCACAGGAGCAGAGGCTCATTGAAGTTTAAGTTTGTTCCAGGAACGCTGACAGGTTAACTTCACACCAGCGGCCTGCCCGCCGGCTCAGGTATCATTTATCCCCTCACAGCTAGCATAAAGTCAGCAGAAATACTCTTAATGTGTTTTCTGGGCAATTCAAAGGCAGTCAGATTGCAGGCGTGAGCCTGACCCAGACTTGATCTCGTAGCACTCAGATGCTGTGAATCTACAGTATTAAAGAAACAATGCGAGCGTCATTAACCTGCTCTCTGAGCCCCGAGACCGTGCACACGAGTACCTATGCTAAGGCTGATGTGCTGCCACCCTTCTCGCCAGCCTCAGCTAAGCGGCTTTGCAAGCACAAAGCAAGAGAGGACAACAGCTTTGCCACATGCGCACCATTAAAACAGATCTACTGAGATAAAGGAAGGAGATGAAACACATATGAAGAACTGGGGAAATTGTAGGGAAGCAAGAATCTCACAGTCTTGTATCACTCTGTAACAGGAAGCGATTCTTCAACTGAAAAGATTCCTCTGCAAATACATGGGCAGGGAGCAGGAAGAGTTAAGGTTGCATGTCTTGCTGAAGGGGTTTTATCTGTGTTTGAAGTGCTTTGCTGGGCAAACTTGATGTCCTCTCAACAGCTGTTATTTGGGGGTACATTTTGAAAGCAAGGCTGTCAGGCCAGTGCCGGATCTTCTCCACTGCTGTAATTCAGCAAAGGCATACTTCAACCAAGCAGCAGCAATTGACACCAGCTGAGAGCTCAGCCTTATATATCCACCCCCCCCCCAAAAAAAAAAAACAACAAAAAAAGCAAAAAGGAAACTCCCAAAGCTGTCTGCTTTGTTGTCTTTCAGAGGGAGGGAATACGGGTTTGTGCTACACATGTTACAGGCTATTGTTCAGCAGCCTTTGTGCTTAAATTAGGCACATTAATTAAATGCAACTGTGCGAGGGCAGGAAAAAGCTGGTTTAGACAAGTTCAGAAAGTGAAATTGCTTTTTACCCAGCATCCCAAAAAGACAAGACAGAAACCCAGCCCTGAGAAAACTGAGCGTCCTCTTCACCTGCAAGCAGCCGCTCTCCAAAGTTTTGACAGTGCTGTGCAACTAGTACACCGTCTCCCTCCGAACTACGTTATCTAAGTCCCTGCAGAGGGAAGCCATCAAAAGTGGGAGAGCAAAATGCAGTTACCTAACTAGGCAGTTAAAAAAAAAAAAAAAAAAAAAAAAAAAAGCGCTCAAAAGAGGTTTTCTTCAGCAAGCGGGACCTTTCCCAGGCTGTCGCCCCCAGCCCGGCTCTCACCGCCGGGAAGCGCCGCGCTTCCCCCGCGGCCCCCAAGGGGACAGTTTCCCGGCAGAGGGGCACATTTCCCCCCAAACCTGCGCCGCCAAGCACCGGGCCAGCGTTTCGTCCCCGTGTCGCGCCGAGGGGGCCGCAGCGCCATCGAGCAGCCCCCGCGGGGCTCCGCGCCGCCCGGGGCTGCGCTTTGGGGGCGGGCTGTTTCTGCGCGGTGGCGCAGGACTCACCGCAGGTAGCTGCCGGTTGAGTGCTGGTTGTAGTGCTCCGGCTGCGTGTGCCAAAACAGCATCTTGGGGGAGCCGGGCGGGGAGGCGGCCCCGATGCCCGCGCGCAATCCCTGGGGGCAGCTGGCGGGGGGAAAGGCAGGGGAGGGGGCGAGCCGCGCTGCCGACCCCGAGGCACGGCAGGCACCGCTGCTGCCAGCTGTAGCAGCGGCCTCGGCTGCTCCCGCCGCTTTTATGGCCCGGCCCCGGCGGCCGCGGGTTGGCTGGGCCGGGGCGCTGGAGCCGAGCCGAGCCCTCCTCCAGGCCGCTCCTCCTCCGCCGCCGCCGCGGGGGCGCAGGTGGCAGCGGCCCGCCCCGCGGCCCCGCCACCGTTCCGCAGCCCGGCGGGACGGCACCAGCGGCGCCCGCCAGCCAGAGGGCCCCGGCGAAGCCCACGGCGGGCCGCCGGGGCGGAGGGAAGGGCTTCGCGGCCCCTGGCGGCCATCGCCCCCGAGGGGGAGGTCGCCATCATATGCCGCGCGCCCCGCAGCCGTTGGCACGCTGAGGCGAAGGGCGCCATCTCGCGCGCCCTGGGGCAGCCGTTGCCCCCCGGAGGGCAGGGCCGCCATCTCCCGTGCCCCGGAGCAGCAGTTGCCCCCCGGAGGGCAGGGCCGCCATCTCCCGTGCCCCGGGGCAGCCGTTGCCCCTTTGAGGGCAAGCCCACCATTTCGGTGCCCCCAGGCCGGGCTGCCCCCCCCCCCCCCACACACACACACACACACCCCCTTGGGGCAGGAGAAATCTGTCCTCTCCTTCCCACAGCAAGAGATGTTACTGCAAAATGCATTGCCCCGGGAAAAAACGGTGGGCACTGCGGCGGCGCAGCTATCAGCAATACACTACTACACCTGGCATACTGGTATCTGTCAGCAAATAGAAAGTGAACAAGGTTTGACTTAAAATAACATGTACACACAAAACACGAGCAGCTGGCGCTAGTAAAAGAACAGCTAGGCTGCCGTGGGCCCTGGCTTCGTTCACACAAAGTGAGAGGGGAACCTTAAAGAACAGAGTTGGCAGGAAAAGCTCTGTGAATTGGTTCTGTCCTGATACATAGTCTGTCCTCCAAGTTGCAAATATTTTTAAAAGTGAGTTTCTTCACATCATGCCATGGGACATTCTGGCTGCTCCCATTGACGTCAGTGAGGGTTGAGTATGAAATCACTGTTCGAGTTCCTTTAATGTGTCTATTTTTTTAATTAAGGACAGCTGATTATTTTAACTGTGTGCTGTCTATCTTATATGCTAGCCTTCATTTTAAGTGGAATTTTATTTCATAGGGTTGTTTTCCAGGTGGGGGAGTGAGACATTAAGTAATTTGCCCGAGGACATTAAAAAACGGGACAGTTTCAGAAATTAAACTCACCCCCAACCCCTTATCTCTACCACAGTGTGTCCAAAAGTCTTCTGTCCTCCGAATCCAACTCCCCACTCAGTAAGTAGAAATTTTGTTTCTTTACCATTTTAAATTCAAGATCCTTATCCTCATCTACAAGGCTGTCTATATCCTATCATTGTCCTAACTCCCTGCTCTCAGCATATCTTCCTATCCCATGAATTTTTCTCACTTTGATAGTTGGGGGAGCGAGAGAAAAGGGAAGGATCCCTATTTCATCATGTTCTATTATCTATCCACCAGCAGAAACAGAAAACTGAAACCCTTAATTACTCCGCATCATTAAAAATCTTCCAGTCCATTTTGCAGAAAAACACTTCCTACCCTCAAGCTTCCTGGTCAAATTTCAACAGAGAAAAATGCTGTTTGCTCGCAAAACTTTCTGCTGGCACCATCAGTCCAAGGTAGCTGTATGCATGTATCATTATGTAGTTGCCATATTTCACAGCTGAGATAGCTGCAATTGACTGGTAGATGAAATTACTATACTGCTATGATTATGTAATATCTATATTATAATAGCACCTATAGAACATCATTAGGTTGAGTCCCAGAGTGTTGAATGCTATATAACTAGACATTGGCAGTTTGTTTTCCAGATATGTCACAATTTGAAGATCAAGGTAACCTGAAAGGTGATCAAGTAGCTTCACAAAGCTGGTAATGAGTCTTAAAGTTTTTAAGAGGTATACATTTGTCTACCAGTCGCTGTTGGTTTCAAACTAAGAAATAGTACAAATGAATGTGCCTTTAAGGTAGTTTCTCTTTCTTTTGTTACTACAGAGCTATACAAACCCTTGCTTCTTTCAAAGCAAAATGGCTCAAGTTATGTTGTAACTTTTTTATACTCTTAAAAATATTTAGCTCTGTTCACACAACATCTGAGCAAGAGCAGCTGTTCAGACCTCAATTGAGCAAAGTGTCTAAATATAGCTCTTGGGCAGAGAAGCAAGACAAAGTTTGCTGAGGTGTCCAAGGACTTCTATAAACAGTAAATATCCTTCCACAATTCTGAGTATATTGCTGCACTGACTGGAGAAATATGTAGCTGAATGTAAGAGTAAATAACCATACCGTACAAAATGAAGGTTCCAGTCAAGTCTGTCATGTCAATATTTTCTTTACTATCTTTCTAGAAAGTAAATATGTTGGAGGGCAACTGAGTTTAAAATAATCCCATTTATTTCCTCTCTGTTCCATTGCTGAATGTAGAAAATAAAATTAGAGTTGGTAATTAATTTTACAGAGACTCTCCCAGCACCTCTGTCTTCTAAATCTGCTTGTCTCCATCATCCCTTTCCTGGCCAAATCAGTTGAAAAAAGAAGGCATCTTTGTTCTTCATCTCTCTCTCCTGAAATAAATCTCAGAACTCTTCTGGTCTAAATTCTGCTCTCCTTCTGGTATGGAAGCTTGCATCACAGTATCAAAGACCCTCTCCCAATTTTCAAAATCCACCACATCATACAGATTAAGTCTTTCCCTCTGTGGTTCCCTTGATCACCCAGTATCTTGCTGTTCCTCTTTCCCTAACACAGCCTTTCAGTAAAGCAATCTCTTCCATCACACTTTCTCATCACTGTGCTACTCACTTACAGATGAAAGGAATTGAGTGGATATTTTTTTGACGAAATTTCTAATTGAGGTAATACTGTGAAGGACTGTGGGATACATTTTGTGTGACAAAATATTTTAAAAATAGGTATCTTTTCATCTGGACATTTGTGCCTGGCAAAGAACAACCATGCCAGTTAGTTCAAACTTGTATAAAGAGGAACAAACATTTTTAAGTATGTAATTCCTTTTGATTAAAAAAAAAAAGCATTAATAGATAATGCTTTTGTTGTAGGATTTTATTGCACACAGAAGTTTGTTCTGCTGTTTTACTAGTTGTTATAATCCTCTTACATGAATACTGAACTGAAAATATGTATACCCTTGATCTGCTTCACTGTAAGTCAAGAGGTTTAGATCATTTCTGAGCACACTGAGCCAAGCCAGTAGACATAGTATTGAAGTGACCAAGATGCAGTCACATATTCTGTTCCCTTTTCCCTTTGGCAGAGGGTGCATAACCTCCAGGGATGTGAGGGTGGGAGCATTATAACCTTGCAGACTTGGTGAAGTAAAAATTCAGACTGGCAAATCTGAATCTCCCATCAGTTCCAGAGGGAACAAAGCACCTAAATATCTTTGTGGATCGAGTCACAAATATCTAAATTGCTTCTGAAAAATCTGGCATGGGCTCCTAAATCAAGTAAACAATTTTGTGTTCATGGACCCCAAACAAACTTAGTTATAGGATCAGGTTGAACAGGATATTGTATTGAAGAGCTTCCAAAAGGTGCCATTAGCTCATTATGCATTAGTCAGGGTTATTCAAGGATTATTCCAACTGTCTCCTGATGCATAGGCCAAAACTCCTTCTTCTCCACAGGCCACATGCTTAAAATATAATCTCATATTTAAAGAGGAAGAACATTCTCTCTCCCCTCGTTGTCCTTAAGATTTCTGTATCACTTGAATCTGTATTTGCCAACTACATTCTTAATATTTCTATCCCTGATGAAGGGCCTGTGCAGAGAAGCTCACTGTCTGGAGGGCAATCCTAGGAAGAAAAGGATGGCTACATGACTGCTATAGCATGCGGCAAAAAGTTAGTCTAAGTCAGTGTCTGCTAAGGGAAACTGAAAAGGGAAATTTTGCCCTGTTCTGCAGGCCTGCACCTGATCCACTAGGTGCAGACATTAGAACTACAGAATGTCTGGAAGAACTGCGGGGATCTGAAATGTGCTGAGGAGACTTGGGAAAACATACTGGGATGGTCACCCAAGCACTGAATAGGCTTTAAGGAAAAAATTGGCATAGTGTCTTTTTGTGAAGGACAAGAATATTTGTAGGATTTGTGTTGCCTCTGCATGTAATTTAGTTCCAAGGTTTCCAGCCACTGATCTGGAGCTAATCAGGGGGAACTATGCACTATCTCTAAATAGTCCCTGCAACATAAACAAGAAAAGTAACTGTACTGTGACTGGTTAATTTGCTATATCTTCCCTGGAAAATGCAGGAGGCACCAGAAAATAAAAGAGATTGAAAACTCACAGTTCTAATCAATTGCAAAGTTTTCAGTGAACATTTTACCTGATAATCATTGCAATGAATAGATTTGGGAACCAGAGCAATTGCAGATTACATTTCTCTGCACCCTACAGAAAGACAAGTTACAGTGTTTACTTTATGTTTTGAGAAAGTAACAGCTTTTATATAGGCCCTATTGTTTTAAAAGCTGGCAAAATCATTGCTACTCCTTAGACAAGGTTCTGGGATCAGCTTCCAGTGGCAAGTGCTGGCTCTCCCAGATAGCCCACCAACCCTAAAGGTCTCCTGATCAGGCCCATGCAGGTCCATGTTTCAGATGGAGGCCAGCCCAAATGGGTTCCCATCAGTCTCTACTTGAATGGCATGTGGGTTGCATCTCAGAGTGTAGCTGGTGGTCCACAGTTTGGGAAATGGCTACTACCAGAGTTGTGAATGCGATTTTGGTGCTACGACTCATAAGGAAGTTACTGAACTGGAAAGGGTTCAGTGAAAAACAGTGAGAATGAATAAAGTCTTGAAAATGTGCCACATAGTGAAAGAAAAAAGGAGCTTAGCCTGGGCTTATCCAGACTAAGGTTAACAGGTGACTCAATCACAGTCTGTACATACTCACTTGGAAAAATCAACATTTCATAACGAAGGCTTCTAAACTTCACAGCAAAGATACAACAGCCAAGGAACAAACATTGCAAATACATAAGCTTAGGGTAAGATCAGACTGCACATTTTAGCGAGGAAGGTAATTAACCATGTGAGCAATTTTACCAAAGTTTGTGATTAATTCCCCATACCTGTTTTCTAGATGTATATCAAGATTAGATTTTTTTCCCCTTAAAAAATGTGTTCTAGTTTGAACAGAAAGGAATTCAGTTAAGTCCTATGACCTGTGTTACAGCAGAGAACAAAGATGATCACCAGGATCCTTTCTATCTTTATGATCTATGACGTTACCCAGCGAAAGGCTTCCAAACTACTTCCTATTACAAAAGCGTCCCTGTTTTACCTTGTGTGTCTAAAGGCTCGTGTATCCCCTTCCCAGACAGCCAAACTCCCAGAAATGTTAATATGTTGTGGTGTTTTGTCAATACAAGCGTCATGACACAATGAAAACTGCATTAACTGAACTTAATAGCAAAACAAATAACAGAAAGAATACTGCACAGACTGGCTTATTTATTTTCTTATTCAAGTCATTCATTAAAGCCTTCACCGTTTTCTCACTTATCAGAGGTCACCATCAAATTTCCAGCTGCCACTGAATTTCCAGGCACAACCAAGCACTGATGAACCCACAAGTTTCTTTGCCACAGAAATTAAGCCTACTTTGCAAGCTTTCATCAGTTGTATTAATCATTTTGACTGTCCTGATTTTATCTGCAGAATCAAAATTTTTTTCTTCCTGGCGAACATTTTTTTAAAAGTCATTTTGTTGTGGAAACAAAAATGTTTACACAATGAGGATGATGATAGATGATTGGATGACAAAATAAGAGTGCTTTAAATACTCATTATACATCTATTGGCATTGACTTTCTCATTGTGAGCTACAGGCCACAATTACCAGAACCGGCACTCTCTCCATACTAGCAAACACGGTAGCTATGTTTACATTGCTGCAAGAGGGGAGCAAGAAGGCCTCCAGAGCTGACACCACTAGTAGAAAAGCAGAGCATGATTTTTTTAAAACAAAAAGGAAAGAAAAGCACTTTTTGGCCAGCAGCAGACACTGACTCTGCAAACAGCTTTGCCCAGTACAATCCTCCAGGGTTAGTTAGGATCCCTCTGCCTGAGGTCACCGCATGAAGCCTTCTGCAGCCGCGTGGGTTGTCTGAGCACTTGCTGTCTGCTTCGAGCAAAGTCAGCTGTCTTAGCCTAAATGGCATAAATATGCTCACACACTGGGCTGGCAGGGCAAGGGGACCATAACTGCCAGCCAGTGTGCAGGGAGAAGTGACAGGAGGCAAAGCATCCTCACCTAGAACTGAAAGCAGATCAAATCTACTTACAGCATTACTGTCTGAAGCGTTCTGTTTCACAGCAAAAAATTGTAGCAAGGACAAAAATATCTGTGAAGGCTTTTTGTAACCCACATCCACCAACCAATCTGGTTTGCCACCCTACCCCCAAACAGTTGTGTCAGCACAACTGGGGAATGGAGCAGGGAGAGAAGGAGCGGCCATGGCCAGGCTGGAGCAGGGACTCATTTAAAAAAAAAAAAAAAGCTTTGCCAGAGAGCAGCACATTTGTGAAAGCACAGGCAAAGATGCCTAAAGCTGTCTCGTCTGTAGATCCCACAGACCTAGGCTATGCCACCCTCATAGAAAGGGAGTCCTGACAGCCTGAACGAGATATAGAAGGCACTCTCTACAAATTTGCAGGCCATACTAAATTAGGTGGGGGTGGTTGGCATGCTGAACATCAGTGCTTCTGTCCAGCAGGACCTTGAGAAACGTGAGGCCCACAGAAACCTCATTAAGTTCAGCAGAGACATGCAAAATACTGCACTTAGTTGGAATAACTCCGTGCACCTTTTCAGGTAGGAACGAACTGATTGAGGAGCAGCCCCACTGAGAAGGGCCAATGGGTTACCTTGGATGCCAGTTTAAATAGGAGACAACAGTGCTCTCTCTCTCTGCAGGTAAAGCAAACTGCTCCTCATAACTCAGGAGATGAAGGGAAGTAATCATCCCCTTCTTTTTGGCACTGGGGAAACCCTGTCCGTTTGAGCCTCCAGTTCAAGAGGGATGTGAAGAAGCTAGAAAGAATCAAACAGGTAAGCTGCTAAAATATTCATGGACCTAGAGCCCATGTCCGATGAGAAGAGATTGAGGGCACTGGGCTTGCTTAGTCTGATGAAGAGGAAGTTAAGGGAGGATCTGGTAGCAGCCTACAACTACACAAAGGCAGCTAAAAAGATGGGAGCCAAACCCTTCTTGGCAGCAGCAGTGATAGCAAGCTGTGGCTTGGGGGTTTAGTTTAAACAGTAGAGAAAACTTCTTCACTTGTGGGGTACGTGCAACAGTGCAAGACGTTACCCAGAGAGGCTGCAGCATCTCTATCCTTGGAGGTATTCAGGATTCAGCTAGACAGAGCCATGGCTGACTTGATCTAGGATATGCCATGTGTTGAGGTGGAGGTTGTATCAGAGACATCCAGAGGTCTCTTCCCACCAACACTTCCATGGTTCTGTGAAGCCCAGCCGCAACTGGATTACGATAGATATGATGGTCCTGACACAGGGTCTGTCCCTATTCGAGGCAACAACCAGGTCACACCACACAGGTAATGCCCCTGCACGCGTGAGATGTCCACAGCTTCACAGCTTCTGAAGGGGTTAACGGTAAAGGACTATGTGCTGCTCCACTGCATGTGCTCTCCTGCCCCATTGAGACACCCAGGCAATTATTATCTGAAAAATGGTTATTTTTAACTCTGGAGGAAAATCATTATAATTATTATTCAGACTTGGCAAAGCAACCGTGACAAACAGACGTATTCTCTCCAATGTAAACTTCTTGAATGTTAAATTATTCCAGAATAATTAGACAGAATTGAGCATGTAGAAAGATCTGAAATGCCCCACCTCAGAGTATTTATCTGTTGTAGGACAGCAGTAAGCATGAAAAAGTACATTACAGAGCCTCTTATCTCCCGTTAAACACTTTAGAAACAGTTTAAATTCCTTGAAAAGAAAACATGCTAAGATTCTTCATTTACTCAAAATATCTTTCAGTAATTCTTCAGAGAAGCCTTTATACCTTATCAGCATCACAATTTACATGTCATAAGACCCCTAGTCCTTCACAAATACTATGATTTGTAAAAACTGAGAATATGAATCTAGAAAACAATGAGCATTATTACTATAATATTTGGCCTTTGCTTCAAAGCATTCTTCCATCAAATGAAGTTATTCTTATAGAAATACTCTAATGAGATGATTCACACAAAAAATTCAGACCAAAAGGAAGATAAACCAGAAAAATAAAGTTTTTTTAAAAAAAATAATCAGTTACGTATAGTCAGACTGTAATTATTTTCAACTGCTGTAATAGCAATTTTGCAATGACAGTAATTTGTACAATTACTCTAATATGTCACTCCCTTTAATTTTTATAAACATAATTTGAATAATCTTTTTTTGTGTGTGTGTTTACCTAGAAATTCCTAGGTCTGAATAATGAAGTGTCCCAAATCCCCTGCAAGGCAAGGTAAGGTGAGTAGGAATTGATCTCTACTGACTCTTTAAGAATGCATTTATTTCCTCAGTATTCCTTTCTCCTGACAATATCCTCGATCACCTGCTTGCAGAAGGTATCACCTCTCATCTCTGCAAGCCCTGCGGGGCAGGTTATGTTTGTATTAATGCCATATGGTGGTATGCAGTGTGATGCAGTGTGTACCCTACAGACACAAGTGTCCTATCATCACTAGAAGATTAGCATCTTACAGATGGGGAAACTATAGAGCAAACTGACTTCCAATCACTGAGACAGTGACAGATCTGTGAATAAATCCCAGGGTCATGAGTCCCAATCTAAACATCAGATGATAGTCCAGGTCTCAGTAATAACCACACAGTTAGATCAGGGAAAGATGATCTCTTTCGAGGCTGAATATGCTACACATACATCTGTGACTTCATTTTCTTATACAGATATAGGAATAAGCATGCCCATGTAGGTGGAAGGAGGATCAGATCCTTTATTTTTCTATTGCAGAAGTGGGGTGCATTGACTTGTATATACAATAACCTTGATGAGAGCAATAGAAATTTGCTTGACTAAGACCTGTTGATTTTAGCTCACTTGCACACAACCCATAGCAGATGTACCTGCAGTGGTTTAAGATAAAAATCTTTTAAGATAAATCAGCACCAATTTGAAATCACTTTAATACACAAAACACCTGACAGCTGAAATACACCTACAGTGTTCATAAAAACTTTCAAGAGCAGGGTGGGATAACAGTTTGAGGGCATGAACCATAACAAAGGTCTTCAGATAAAGACAATCAAAGCAATAAAAGCTCAAAACTGCTATGTCCTCACTCCCAAACCAAAGCTTGCTGTTTTGTTTTGATACTGAAATAACTAACCTCATTGCAAAATCCTCCTGGGGACCATGCTTTAATTTTTCCCATGATGTACTTAGGCAAGGTCAGCTACAGTTCAGATGCATAGTATTCAGTACCACCAGCAAGATCATGGCAAAAACTACCCATGTCTTATCTCCTTCAGGATTTGGTTGCAGAATAGCTGATGGACTAGTGGGACAATGGACTTTGAGGATATAACCAGGACTCAGTGTGCTGAGCAGAAACTATTGTCTTCGGTAGGATTTATCTCAGGTTAGAAACACACCCATATTTCATAGCAAAGACAAGCCTCAGACTTTCAGAAGTTGTTTTCCTTTGTTCTGCTTTAATCAATCAATAGCAATTAACCAACATTTAGTTTCGCTCAAGAAAGGAAAAACATAAATAATTCTGTCCTGAAACAGAAATCCCATCAGCTTTTCCAAATGTATTAACTATCATCTCACATGAACTGGCAATCAATTAACTGAGGTTAAAAAGAAAAAAAGTTTAATGCACAAACCGTCTCCTTTACAACCTTCTTTAATCCCATGTCTCTAGAGCATGGCAGACAGAATTGCTACTCCACCTCTTCATACATTCATATAAATGCAACGTTATTCTGATCATAAAACAATTTTGTTGGTTCATCCCAGGACACAGGTTCCAGTGTGACACAGAAATACACCATGGACTTGTTCCAGGCTGCCCCTGACTAGAGAACAGAATAAGTCACTCCCTTACATGTCTGTTTATAATGTATCAGCTAAATAACTGTATTATCACAGGAGAGTTCAATCAGGAGTTTCGTGCTGTAGGTTTCAGGTTGCTCATTGTAAAGGAAATTTGCATTCTTGAAGACAGGTTGTTATAGATGGACTAAACAATCAAAAGATGTGAAAAATAGAAATACTAGTGAGAAATAGGAGAATAAGATAATCTCACCTACTCCTAGACATTTACAATGTGCAGGTCTCCTCCCCTTATTCGACCTAACGTAAATACCTATTTTAGGTTAGAATGAATAATGTCCTTGGGCTGTGCCAGTGAGATCCCACTGACTATAAGCATTGGAGATGAATCCTGCCAAACATCTGCTTCCATTTATCTAAACAAGCTTAAGAAACTTGATCACCATTTATAAACATCAACTGGGGAAGAGACTGTTTGTAACAGAAACCAAAAGAAGGCAATAGCATTGAACTGTAAGCTGTGTCCAGCCGGTAGGTGTGTTTATAACATCTGGTCAGAACAGTAGCAATCATGTAGATTACAACACAACATCATTATCATTCTTATGAAAAAATAGAATAGATTCCAAAGTGATACTATATATTGGGTAGCATCAATGAGTCAGATTTATGTTTAAATTTTGTAGCTGCTTGCTAATATTCCCCATTTATTTGGAGTGCATAACCTGTATTTTTTTTCTTCAAATACGTAAAAGAAATATTATTTGAGCACTTCTTCTTGCCACAGCTGTCTTGATTGGGCTTTTTTATGACCTTAGCAGTAAGTAAAATTATATTTTTAAACCAGCAAACCCAAGCATAGGTTGCATTTAAGAACTGTAGAAGAACTGGCTGTACCATTAGTAACAGTTTTCAGTATGACTTGGAACCTTATATGGTGCCAACGCTTACAAAAGATGAAAAGGAGCTGAGTTGGACTTAAATGATCAGGCAACAGATACAGTGCAATTACTATTGCACTCCAGGAGTTTATGGACAACAAATGCGGTTAAACCAAAACATTTTTAAACAAGATTATAATTCCAATTGATAAGAGTAATAGCACCAATGTAATGTATTTTTATGAGAGGTTTCACTTCTGGCCTAATTGATAAGGAAGGTACAACAGCATAGGAACAATGCTGCATATAACAAATAGGTTAAAGTCTGGATAGATCGCAGTTAAGGAGAAACCATTGCCAAGCTGGGTGTGGGTTTGGTGCTCTCTGGTAGCACTTAGAAAATCTAAAATCTGATCAAGTTTACAGAATATTCAAAGACTGCCAGAATGATACGTACTGAAGAAGACAGGTGGGTGATACAGAATCTCCTTGCTTGGAGACAAATAATGTGTGTTTTAACACAAGCCAGCAGGAGCACGGAACATACATAGGGGCAGACAGAGAGCACTAGGGACAGACAGAGAGCACCGGCCATACTCAGAGGGTGGGGAATCTGCCCAGGATTTGGTAGGAAATACTCATTTGCGGGGTAACGACAATACAGAAAATCTCAAGATGAAGCTGTGGAGAAGGGGAAGGTGATTTTATTCCAAAAACAAACCCAATTGCACTGACACTCATACCCACATACTCACAAACAGTAAAAGTCCAGGGCATCCGTCCAGCAATCAGGCACCAAGACGTGTCTCCAAGGTCTGGTCAAGATCCCTTGCAGTGACACAGAGGACAAGGAACACTGGCTGTGGAGTCCTTCTCACCCAGGCTCCTCCTGTGACTGGCAGGCCCTCACGGGGTTGGGCTAGGCCATGAACCCCAGAGGTGACAGCGATTGCCATCTTTGTCCCTGTGTGGGCCATCAGGACCGACTCCCTGGCCTTTGTCTCCTTTCTGGGCATCCTAAGGCTCCGAATCCCATTTATTTTCCTGCTATCACCCCTTAATGGTCCATGTCTTTGTTTCAGTCTGGGCGTAGGTTGTCCCTTGCTGTAGGCTGTCCTTTTCTTTTCCTGATCCCAGTGGCCTGAAAAGCTGCATGGAGATGTGGGGAGATCCCCATAAATTACTAATCAAGGTGCCATTAACACTTGCTTTTCTTGTATCTCTCCTTCTGCCTCTGTCTCTCCTGGGACTTCCGTAGTCCCATCCGTACCCATCTCAACCCTCCTATTGCAGATCTCTGCAAAAGGGGAGTTACTGGAAACACTCCACTAACTTGAGGGGCTGGGATTGAGCTGGGAGCCTTTACTCAGGTCCTCTTACCTCTGTTGTTGCCAGCTCCATCTCAGCCCAGCTTTGCATGGATAAATGTGACTGGCATCACCTGTGGTTATTTAGATGCAGCAATTCCAAAGTGCAATTCCATGACTTCTCCTAGATAGGTCAAACTACAGCAAGTTTCAATCTGTAGCCCACAGATCTTGCAAGGGCCTGGGCTGCTCCTAAGTGGGCTGTCAAAAATAATCACACAGAGCCAGCCACCTGGCTATGGATGTAACTTTTTACGGATCCACATCTCTATCAGAAATCAAAAAAAAAAAAAAGTTGAAAACCATTGAATTAAATAATACAAGAGCTTTCCAGTGGCTTTGAATATTCTATTCATTGAGGTTGGAGGCTGTTATGGAATTTTTCAATACATGATTTAATCTCTGTAGTCTGAGCTCCAGAAGCAAAGGGAAGAAACACAGTGACTCTGGAGCCAGGATGCCAAATACAGCTAGGGGCCTCAGGCTAGGAAAGGGGACATTTTCAATAGCTTTTAGAGGACACATTGGCCAAGTCACACATGTTACAACAGTTCACTGGCAGCATTATAAAGCTAGAAAAACAGTGTCAGGTGAGCTGCCTAAAAGGGCAGAACTGTTCCCTACTGTGTATTGTGCTAATGTTTGGTCATTTGGTCATTTTCACTGTCTCACTATTGGAAGGCAGTTTCTTGAGAACAGCATTTTAGTGGCAGCTCCTCAGCAGACAGAGGCCTGATTAGCACTGGCTTCTTGACAGCCCATTTACACCTCTTGAAGTGTCCCATAGTGGAAGGTGAGGTTACGCAGGCAGTGCTGCCTCAGTCAGTGCACCCCATCCACACGAGCATATTCCTTGCTTCTCCCCTCCCCACTGCACCAGTGCTGCTGGAAACACAAACAACTGGATCTGGGAACTGTTTTTTCTCGCTGAAGAAAAAACAATATTTTTTTTGTCTTTAGTTTTTTAGGCGGATCAGTTCCCAGATCTGAGTCACAGCATGGCCATGTGACCAGTAATGCCAATGCAGTGGAGGGGAGCAGGGAGAGAATAAGCCAGAGGAGGGTTGGGGAAGGATCTTGCCCTCAGCCCAGTGAGGTGTGACTAGCACTGAAGGTGTAACATGGTCTCAACTCCAAAGAGACCAATGGCAAGATAACTTTCCAATAAACCTCTTCAACTGGCAGGTATCTGCCTCAATAGCTTTCTCTCTCTCCTCGTGCCTGGAAAAGTTTGCCTAAGTTTTCTACAGAAGATGTCTTTTTTTTTTCCCCCCCAGAGAATCTGGAGCTTTATTAAAAGAGCAGACAAACCCATGGGTCTTAATTTTTACAGCTCTATTTCATTAACTCAGAATGTCCCACAGGGAAATAAAATAAAAGGTTTAATGACCAGTTCTCACCCTAACAATACCAAGGCCAGGCACAGTGCTGGAGCTGCCTGAGGCCAGAGCAGTTCACAGTGCAGAGCAAGTGTCAGAGGAGGAAAAATAGCACAGAGCAGGGAAGTGCAGGGTCGAAGGCTGCACAGCAGCTGAGAGAGAGAGACCAACTCTCTCACAACCAGCACTGCTCATCTCTTTTTAAGCACTTTGATAGATTTATGTTGTGACAGATCTTCAGGGCTGAAATCGTCCAGTCAAGGGAGTGACATCCAACTGTGTCCCTGCCAAAGAAATGCCCCTTAATCTTTCTGTCCCTCAAATGCCCGTAGCCTTCTTGCAAGTGTCTTTGATTTTTGAGACAGCTGTAGCTTAGATATTTACAATTTACACTCAAATCATGTGTAACTGCTTTATAAAGCAGTATACTGCCAGCCCAGGAAATATAATATGGTAGGATAAGCCATGATCTTTCAGACTCAAGGCCTTGAGAAAGTTGATGACTGTTGTTTGAGTGTCTTCCTCTGTCAAAAGCAGCTGTTGGTGAAGGGTACCAAGCACTAAATGATAGTCTGCAATCTGATTGGGATGCGGCCAACTGTTAGACACATATTGATAAGAAGACTTTTTTAAAATGAGACTTTTGCTGAAAGTATTAGAGCCTGTCCTGTTCTCTCTGTCTCAGAACAGCTCTTCATCAAGCTTTATATCACCCCACATCGATGTGTGACGGCTCACTTCTCTGTTTACACTGGACCAGACACTCCACTGCTACAAATGGTCCAGCTGATCTAAGTGGATCAGGCCCTATATTCTGTTAAAAAAAATAACCATGGCCTGGTAAAAGGTGTCACACAGGCAGTGCCAGAGACGATCCTCTATTTGTCCGTCTCCAGGTGCCATTGGTGCTGAGGGGTGACGGAGACCTCAATTTATGGTGTAAATTCTGTGGACCAGCAGCTACTACCAAAGGACAGCAGCATTACTACACACAGGTAGGGACCATCCGGATCACACTAGCAGCCCTCTCAGTTCGTTCCCAAACTAAGGACCCACCTTGGGGTGCCATGTACCCCAGAGTCCTTATGCTCAGTCTAACAGAGGAGCCAAGGTGAGCCCAGCTAGACCCCTGACCACAGCAGCTTTTACAGCACACATTAGATAGGGGCAAATTGGGGGCCTGAGCAAAATTAGAAAATAAGCCTTAATATAAATAGAACTGAAGAGAAGGTTGAAAATTATTTAAACATGTTTTGACAATAAGAAAAGCGTGTGTCTGAATATGTGTTTTATCTCCCTGATGATACATAATAGCTGTGGATAGTTCTTTAAGGTGTAACAGAACAGTAGAGATTCACCATCCCCTCAGTGGCAGGCGCCTTGAAGGAATACATGCTCCTGGTCCCTGAAAAGCCTCCCTGCCAGTGTGGCTGGGCTTATAGGCTTGATCTGCTTCATGCGAACCACTCTGCTGAGCACAGAGCCCAGACATCATGGTGGTAAGGCCTGAGATCTCACACCCAGAGTCCACAAAACTGCCAAAGCTGCTGGCTGAAAACTGTCCTCAGCAGCACTGTGCACAGAGCTCTCTGCAGCAAGGACAAGGGGTTTGTGCAGACAACAGAGGTTTCTCAGAAAGAGCAGGGTTCATGGGGGCAAATACATGAAATATTTATTCTGGGGTGGTTGCAGAGGCTCCCTCTGTAGCGGCCAACATATCCAGAAGGCAATTCAGCTCTTAGATACCTCTCTCAGGAGGGACAAATCGTCCCTTTTTGGCTATAAAGAGAAGCTCAACTACTGAATTTGATTAGATGCTTCTTTCCAAGGTGGCTGATAGTAGAGAGAGGAATCTCCTTCAGAAAGGAGTGAGGACCTCTTATGCCACACACAGACATAGCTTTGTTCCTTACAGCCTGCCAACAGCCTGCCTTTCTCTCCATGTTGTAACCGGACAGCTAAAATGGGAGTTAATATACGGCCCACAGAACATAAATGAAAGACACATTTGGCCTCCACAAAGAACATTTTCCCACACCTGCCTTAAAGAGATGAGGGCTGGTCTGAAGCCCTTTACCCGTAGATGCGTAAGCCCCGTTAAACAACTGAGGATCCCAAATGCAGAGGTTTTGTGTTGGAGGCGGAGATGCTACAGGTTGCTCCCCCCATCACCGGAAAGTGAGTGAGGGCTGAAAACTGCTAGGAGAAAGATATGACGGCACATTGTGATTTGGAAGGGGCAAAATGTAAGAGCATGACTTGTCAGGGACGGGGCAGGGGAAGCACAGCCAGGGCAGTGGCTGCGCTCGCTGCTTCTCCCAGCAGGAGCTCCCCTGACAGCTTGCAGGTGACAGACCCTAAAGCAGCCAAGAGTGATTTGCAGTGGGGTAGGATGGCGACAGGAGGAGTTGAGGGGGGCGTTGAAGCAACTGGAGTGCACCAATTTAGGAAGGAGCACTTGGATCAAGGGGCTGAGGGCTTTCCCAGGGCTCTCAAGGACAGCATGTGTTTGAACAACAGTCCTTTCATTAGTTTGCCTTGAACCGTGTCCCTGCCTTGAATTAAGAGGAATCTGATGAAAAACATGGTGAGTGTATCACCTCACCACAGCGAAAGGGAACCAGCATCCTCCCAGCTAACCCAGCTGGTGGGGAGCTTGTGGAGGTGAGACGAGACCCACACTGTGAGCGCAGCTCTTGCTATCGCTGTGTCTGCCCCACTGCCACTGTCAACGCTAGCTGCAGGCTCTGGTGGGAAAGCACCAGCAAGGCTGTGGCTTTGGGGAGCAGAGCAGGCTCACGGGATAGGTGAAACTCATGGCTTCCACCACCAAAGTCCTCCACAGCCAATCTCCTTGCTGCTGTCTCCTCCACTCCCCAGGCTGCAGGAACAGAGTGGTAGATTCACCCCTCTCACCAGCATAAATGCAAAACTCTTTGCACTAGTGAATTATAAAGGTTTTGCCTTTGCCGATTTTGTCTTTCTGGATGCTTCTTGCTCAGCGGGGGAGGGAGGGGAGCAAGACTTATTTGGCCTTCTCTAGAGGTTGGTCCTGCCAGGACACCATCCAATGCCTCAGTTTCTCCACCTATACAACTAAGGTAGCTGGGCTCTCCCCACATGAGAAGATGACTTGGTTGATATTTGCTCAGTGCTCTGGAGATAGTGCTATATAAGTCTAATTACATTTTATGCCCTCATGTGGTAAGGATGTCATCCTGGATTAGAGGAGATTAGATGTTAATGCCATTCCTGTACATACCGGTCCCCTCCAGGGCTTTGATTTCTGCTGAGGAGGTTTTTTGCTCTGCTTGAAAATCAGCAGGGTCCTAGTTACACTCATCAGGGAAATTAAGGTTTTTTTGGTGGCTTAAAACTGCACTTTGTGGCTTCCTGGATATGTCTTCAGCCAAGTGCAAGTGTGTGACTTCTGAACATTGGAGTCCTGCACGTGCAAGTAGGCTTAATGAAACCACTTCCCTCTTGCTCTGGCATCCTTAAACCTTTAACAGAGCAGGGAGAAGCAGGTTGAATGTGTCCCCTCTTTGTGCAACACCAGATTATTAAGTATAAATCTAAGTTAATATTTAGCACTTGCCTAAAACATAAAGATAATAGAATTCCAAAGGAAACTGAGTAAAAAAACACATACCAGTATTAATCACATGGCAAAATGCTATTTAAAAACATCCCCACCAGAGTGTCTCCCAAGGGAGTGCTCGAATCTGTGGCAATGTCGCAAAGTAACTAAGAGGGAAATTTGGCTCCCAAGCTGCATGGTGAGAGCTAAGCAAGTAACAGAGATTTAGCTTTTCTAGACCTATCACTGTGAGGTTTCTATCCTTACACCTGCAGTGTCCCTGACCGCTCTCAGAAGACTGCCTGGTGAGTCAAATCACTCTCCCTGTGGTTACAGAGTTATTAGAGATTGAACTGAGATTACGAGCTCCCTTTTCAACACTCCCATGTGCTCAGAGCATTGGCTCTCAGAGCATTGGCTCACTCCTGATGTGGACTGGATTTCAGCCGCTGACTTAGAAGGTGAAGGGCAATCCAGTCCTCACCTCCCACTAGCGTGGGTTTATCCTACAGGAATTCCTGTGTCTATCACCTATTGCTAAATGCCAGGAGAATGATCCAGGCTCCTCTCAGCAGCACAGATTAGGCAGAAAAGCCAGGAGACTACCTCCTGCCTGTCAGCCCCAAGTGAGATGAGCAGCTTTGGCTTACCTGTGCAGAGAAGCAGCTCAGTGGGAAGAAAAACCTCCAAGGACTTCTCAAATCACAGTAAACTTCCAGAAAGATCCCACCAGGGTCTGTTAGTCAGGAATCTCTGCAGATATAAAGCAGGGAGCTGCAAAGAAAAGTACCTGGGAACTGATCAACAGGGAGCACTGAAAAACTGCAAATGTCTTGCAAGCATCCATACAGCATGAAACCAGTATTTGCCCAGGCTGTAAGGAGAGGGCCAGAGAGGCATGTAAGCACATGCTGGAGAATTGGTTGATTTAAGCATTTACCAAAATACTAGGAGGAGATGGTTTTCCATGAAGCTAAAGCCAGGAGCAGAGGCTAGTAGTCTGAGCTTGTTACTACAGCTCACTAAGACCCATCAAAGAGGAAGGACATTCCCAGTGTGAAGGGGATCCCTGTGCAGCAGAAGCTGAAGATACTGGAAGGGGTTCTGGCAAACACCAAAATCTCAGCAGCAATGGAGCTGGTCATTGTCTTGGTTTCAGCTGTCATTAAACAACCTGCCTGTGCACTCACTCCACGCCAGAATGTCCTAGACAAAAAAAGGCTGAAACCTCAAACAGCCCTTCTTTGCATCTCCTGCTTCCCTTCTGCCAGGGGTTTGGCCCCCTGACCGTGAGAATGATACTTTCTTCCAAGCCCATGGGAGCCAGGCACCCAGGAGATGGAGTGTGTTGGTGAAGGGATGCTCACTAGCCATGGCAAATCAGCTGGACATGCATAGATGTGGCTTTTGCAGCTTGTATTTCAATTGGAATAGGGGAGACAAAACCATGCATACAGAGAACCATGTATTCTTGCAGTTACATACTGGGAACTACGCTTCCTCTAAGCAGGGAAAGCATGTGGTTCACACTCTGGATTCAGTGGGGGCGTTGGTCTATGTTGTTTGCACTCAATAGTAAGTGAGTGTATTTTTCCATTTGTTAATACAATTAAAATTAATATAGGAAAAGAGGGAGTTGCTGCTTTTGGAAGAGGTTCATGGAGCAAAGGGTGAGTGCCTGAAGGGCTGGGACTCTCAGAGCCCATGTTGCTGTCACCTTGTGGGGAAGCTGCTGTGCAGTGGTGTGCTGAGGAGTGTGAGGGTTACAAACAGCTATAGAAAGCACAGGTGAAGAAGAGATCGTGTGTGCTCTACATGCTGTGGTAAGATGCCTGGCCTAGTCCAATAGTGAGCACAGGACAGTGCTGTGCAAAAGAGCCCAGGCATCCTGGTTTAAGGCTTTCCCAAGATGCAGCACTGGGCAGTTAGTTGCTTAACTGGCCTTTTTGCACACATCTCGAAGATGAAATGGGCTGGATAGCTTCGCTGCCATGGCAGGAGGCTGAACAAAGAATGAGGAGCTGAACAGGGACTAGGGACATTTGGAGAGGCACCAGGAGCTTCAACTCCACTGTAGCACAGGAGCCCTTTATGGTCTTCGGAGCACCTGCAATAGGCAGTATTAAGAGGGCACGGCTGAGTATGGCTAAGCCTTCAGCCACAGCTCAGGGATACTTATGAGGGCTCAGACAAGCACAGTACCTGCGGCACGCTGCCTCAGAGATGAGCAGAACAACCTTCTAGTCACAGACTGAGCCTGCCAGGAGTCAAGCTGCGTAGAGCTGGTGCTGCTGCACAAGGGGCAAGCCATTGACTGGATACAAAACTAACCTGGACTTTCTGCTTTCCTGGGTAAGCTTATGAGGCAAAGGGAGAGAAGAGTTGGCCTGCTGCAAGACAGGGACTAAACTGCTGCTGCTGTCAATCCATGGTAGGTGTTCCCTCCCTTCCCAGGCGAGGAGGAACCAGCACACAGATGGGAGCATCCAATTTGACTGTCTCCAGTATGGCATCCTTAACTCAGGCTAGTCCTGCAAGGCAGAGCTGAAGGTAGCCAGGAACTGAATTTTCACTCCTACAAAAAAGAAAAAAAAGGGTCAAGATTTTGAGGGAAAAAAATATCAGAGTCTAAAACAAAACACATTCCCTGGAACCTAACCCACTGCACAACAAGTAATTGGGGAGCCATAATGGCAGGATGCTGAGGAATGCAGGGATACAGATGGCCACCAAGATGCGCTGGCTCCGCTCAGCCCATGCGAGTGCCGTGGTGGAGCCAGTATCCTGGAAGCCGTAAGAATCACGCTTTTTCATCTGGGAATACCAAGTTCCCTCCCAGCAGCCACTCCAAATACAGGGTATAGAGCCAAGCTGTCAGGAGAATCAGCAGGGTCCCATTAGCAATTTTATCAAACTCAATGTTTTTTTGGCAGAACATTTCCATTTCAGTGAGTCAGCAGCCTTGGAAAGCTTTTGTCAGCTGCAGCAGAGCTTGAGCACTTAATGTGGGGAAAGGCACCTAGGACGCACACCTGACCCAGCACAGTCCTGGCTCCCTGAGCACGGTGCTGAGAAGGAGCCATGGGATTAACAACTGTCCACATTTCGGGCTAATTCCCCTCAACCCTATCCTTTGTCCATCAGCATTATGTCCTCTCAGAGGATGAAATGCAGAAGTGCTCTTCCAAGATGTGTTATCAGATTAAATGGAACACATTTCAGGTTTCTGACAACTTAAGGATTCACTCAGTGGCTAATTCATTGTTCAAGAATTAATTACACTTTCTCCTTCATACACTCAGTTAAATCATAGGTTTGTAGAAGTTAGACCCGGAGACAAGTCAGTGAAACCTTTGTCATCCCCAGGAGGTTTTTGTCTAACCTAGGTTTAGAGCCCTACAGGAATGGAGATTTCCCCCTTCCAAGCGGTTTGTTCCACCATTTTATTACTCTGACTGCTAACAAGTTTCCCTCATCTAAATTTTTCTTTTTAAGCCCAAGGCTTTTTGCCCTATCCACAGAGAACAGATTATCCCCCCCCTCCTTCTTTGCATTAGCTTCTCACATATTTGAGGGCTGCTCTCATGTCTCCCTGGGCCTTTTCTGTTGTGCATTATCCAACCCAGGTCAAGTTTGCTAGAAGTCAGATCATCGTTGTTGATCTCTGTACACCCTCCAATCTGCCCACATCTTTCTTATCCCAGTATGAAGCTGGCCTTTTTCACAGTGCTTCTTTGCAAGCTCACAGTGCCTTGTTCCAGCGGATCCCAGAGTGCTTTGCAAGAATTTATGGCCTGACTGTCACTCAGCACTCAACAAGGGTTGAGTTATTAGCACTCTTGTACAGATGGAGGAGATATGGCAGAGGACACAGACACATGATGAACCAGCAGATGGTAGACTTGATGGGAGCCCAAAGAGCTGTCAGCCCCCTATGAGCTCCCACGTCCGTCTCTCCAGCTATGATCCCGGTAATTTATACATAGGCAGCCAGGGACTATTTGTGGCTGTATGCAGAGCCTGGGCCTTCAGCCTCAGCTTGCAGCACTTGGCCCTCCCTGTTTGGCATCAGGATTTCACCTGTCTCGGAGCAGAGACTTGCTCTGACACAGTTCTGGGAGAGAATGCAGGGTGCAAAATTGTTCTGGGGACTTGCAGCATCAGTCACTGCCCAGATTTGCTCACTGAGGATCACAGAAAAAACAGTCTTGGATGCCATGCCAGGGTAGCTGTCTCTCTCCCCTGACCCTTTCTTTTGGGGGGGGATGGGATGGGGGGGGGTCTTTTTTTCTCAGAATTGGTTTTGGGAACCCTGATAAACATCAAGTCTTGTACTGCGAGATCAGCTGCACACCTCCATCTCCCAGCAAGGAGCATCAGGGCTGCAGACAGTACTAGGCTGCAGATATCTCCTTGCAGGAAAAAGCAGGAAAAAACTGGCAGGGAATGGAAACTAGTGTCAAGCAGATTAGAAACCCAAGTTCTATTTATAGACCAGCAGCAGAGAAACTGCCCCTGCAGCATGGCAATAAGTTTAACCCTTTCAAGCCCTGAGCACTAACCCGCCAGGAGGTGGTGAGCAAGCCCCTGACATGTATTGGAAGAGCAGGAGAACATTTTTGTGCAGCGCCAGGGCAAGCAGAAAAAAATCTCATGCTGGGAGCAGCACAGGCCACCCCTCCCTGTAGGAAAAGCATGCATCTGCATTGCACAGAGATCGGGAGGCAGGTCCAGACACCATGTGATATGCGCCTTGGAGGGGTCCCGCAACAGCATTGTCACCAAACCACCGTATTTTGGACCAGCAAAATGTCAAGCTCCTCTCACGTTTCCCTCCAAACTTGCAGCCTAGTGCTGCAGGCTGTGACAACCACAGTGGGGATGCAAGCCCTTCAAGCTGCTCCATGAAGAAGCACAGGTATGGGATGGTGTCATCAAAGCACCATTAGGCGTTGGGAGGGCACCCTTTGAAGTGAGGCAAGGGGCTGCCTGCTACAAACACCAGCACGACCTCTTGGGCCTGGGAGCCATGGAGAGGCGTGCAGCCCAGCTGAGAGATGCTCCTGTCCCCTGGTACTGAAGTTCATCTTTATGTTTCTAGATGCATCTTGTGTGTCCTCAGAGTTTCCGCACTTGAATCTAAGGTTCACACATCAGAGGGTTAGAAATTTTGGGGGCAGAGATGACAATAGATGTTAAGGGAAATGCATGACAGCCTTCAGGGAGCCTTGCAGGCAGACAAAGACCACGATGACTGAGGGCTACATTTCTCTTGGGAAGAGGAGAGAGGTAGGATGAGGGGTGTAGAGAAACTGGGCCACTGGGACAACAGGTCCTTCTTGAAAGACAGCAACAAGCAAGGCAGCCACAGAAGCCAAAAGTGTTGTCTCTAGTGGAGAGGCAATGAACGCTGGAGCAGACTGAACCAGCATGGGGATTCAATGGAGCAGTGCGAGCACAGCAGTCCCTTTACCATGCTGGGTACCTGACAGAGCAGGCCATGCTCTGAGATCTGTTTCCTATCTACCGCTTCCTACTGGGAGGCTGGCTGTTACCAAGCATAGGCACTATGCAGAATAAAATGCTTCCTGAGGATTTTTGCATGGGAAAAATCCCTAGATAATAGCTCTAAGGCATCACTATCAAACATGGAACTAAAACCGCTTTGGAGGGCAGCTGCTCTCCCAAGTTTCTAGCCTCTTCTGCAACCCCCAAGCTTTGACAGGAGTTGAACATGATTGATCTCAGCCATTGCTTTGAGGACCAGCTCATACCAGTTCCCAAGGAGCAGTCATTGACGCTAGCAAACCGTCTCAGGGGAGGCTCATCCACCCTTGGGAGCTGAGCAGAGCAATTACCTGGTGCACAGAGCAGTCCTGGTAGTCCTCGTTAGTCACGCTTGAAGCTCGTTGACAAGACAATAGTGAGAAGTCGTCACCAGCCAGGTTAGGGCCTGTCATCAGCTCCCTGCCAAATTCACACACGCGTTTCCTCGCAGCGTCAAGGGGTTTTCCAAAAGACAGTGTTTCTGCATTTTTCACACAAGACGCTCCTCAAACCTTTTCTTCCTGCAGAACACGGAGAGTGGATTTTTTTATTAAAACTATTAATGTTGCCAACAAGAGGTTATGTAAACACCAAAAGAGGTAGAATTCAAATTGTAAGTGCCTCTACTCCGAAAGGCCAGGACCAGGAGCCAAGTGTGGGTTAAATCACACTTACATGGTCAGCACTTCTCCAGATACCAGAAGCACCCATGAGCACATCAGTGCTGTCTTCCAGGAGCTACCGTTTGACTATGCCTGTACTTGTGGCCATTTATGTTTTTATGCCGTGCATAGTCATTAAATTTACAAGTAGGGTATAAACCTTGCCAGCTTTCAGCCTTTTCCTTTTCCAGGCCTAGAGTTGACTAAAGGCTGTGGCAAGCAGAGAGACAGTGAGGCTTATCTGAGGAAGGAGAAAAAAACATTACAAAACTCTCTTGGGGCACCCGAAGCAAAATAAAAGGAGAGCTGCTTAGCTCTGCCACGCTGTGTTAGACTTCAACGTGCACTAGGGAAATTATCCACAGGAGAAGAGAAGGGGCTGCAAAAAAAGGTGCCTTAGGAGTTTAGCTGAGAGTTGGGACCTGCTGCCTGGCTGGCAATCGCTGTCTGTAACAGAGATTTCCAAGTTGCTGTGTGCCGGATATGCACACAGGCTGTCCTTAGCACCTGACAAGGCAGCTCCTACACCAGTACCCAACACTCAAATAGCAAGGGGCATTTTTCACTGCATTTGAACTCCTACTTCAGTTGGACATACCAGTACCCGCTCACTTGCCATCAAAAATCTTACTCTCCCAGCTCAGAGGGGAGATGGGCAGCAATGCAAAAACATTACAAAAGGAGAGTTTCAAGGAAGCAGAACAAGGAGGAAGCATCAAAGCGGCCTGTTAAGGTCCAAGCTGTTCCACTGTTGTGGCCCCACGGCTCTGGCGAGTGACCACACAGTCTCTGGAGCCATGCTGGTCTGGGAGTCACCGACTTTTCCTGCACATGGACAGCAACATGGAAATGGGGATGGGTTTTGGCAGTTTTCATTGCAGTTCTCCATCATGTAAGTACCAAAACTACCAACAACAACAAAATCCCCTCAGCTATGGACTTGAACTGTTTGCTGCCTCTTCCACAGAGAGATTTTCCAGCTATGCTCCCACTTGCTTGTGTCAATAGCTATTTTTACAAAATTTATTTTCTTTACTTCTTAATTGATCTAAATCCTTTCCCTTAGCTTTCTTGTTAAAGATGGATTTAAAGAGGAGTTCATTATCTCAGCCATTTTTGAGTCATTATTAATTTCATCCCTCTCCTCATTAATTACTCATTACTACTTGCTCTGGACTGCTGCTTTTTCCCCTGATAGATTTGTGAACAGCCTCCCTGGTACTCTGTAATCCCCCGGCCCCGCATTAGTTTGTTCTGGTTTACGCTGCCTTTGCTTTCCCCTCTGCTGCTTGCTCTGCTGCTCCCCATCTCCTCTGCTCCCAAACAAGGCTTTCCTTTTAATTGCACTGGAGCAGCTGTTTCCTGCCTAACCATCCTCAACCCTCTCTAGGCCAGAGCTGCTGGGTTTCTTGGTGGGTTGAAGCCCTCAAAGGTGGCTTATGGCAGCTTTCCCAGCCTGCCACATTGAGCAGGAGCTCCATAAGTGCTGTCCCAGCCACCATGTCCTATGCAAGGCCTGCCATGTGGGGCGGAGGAGTGCAAGGAGATTTTCTTGTCATGTAATCATTTGAGTTTGAATAAAATTTGGGGGTTTTATTTTGGAAAACAATAACTTTATTTGGCCTATTCTGTTACATGCCAAGCTACGACAAAACAATACGGAGATCAGAGTAATATGTTGCATAAGGGCCTCAGGTTTATCCAGCCAATATTTACTGAGCCTTTCACTGGGGTCAGATGCCTAGGGACAACATGAAATATTTAAGCATCTTCTATGTTAAATTTTTGGCAGCCGAGGGGTGCACAGCGGTTGCAATGATACTATCATCCTCCTGTCTGCACACAGGTACCTCTCCAGTGGGTGAGAACTGTGCACAGTACTGTCATGCAAATACTTACCCTGCTACCAAAACAGGTTCCTCCAGAACATTTTATGTGCACATTTTACCTATAATCCATTATTACCCGTGACTAGATCCATGACTGGGGGTCTACAAGAGTGAAGGTCTTTCTCTGAACCTGAAAAAACCCACAGCAACCCAGTGTCTGCTGGTGAGAGTGCCGCCCACCATCCTGATGTCATGTTCGAGTTAACTTCTGTGTCCACGTTGCCCCAGCCACTTCCTGAAAGCCTTGCAGGACTTTTTTTTCCTTCAGAGCAGGGGATGGAGATTTACAGTCTGTCCTCACCTCCCTGAGGTCAGTCTTACATGCATTTCTGTGCTGAGCCTCATCTTAGCACTCTCCCACCAGGGCTGCAGGCAGCATTCCCTGGAGAGGCTCTTTCAGTACTTCGTTGATGCATACCAAAAGGCAAAACAGGAAAAATGTGTTGTATTGGTAAAAGGAAGAGAGGGGTGTGTGATATTTGCTCAGGGGAGGGTGAAGGTTGCACAAGCAAGTAATTGGGTTACACAATCAAAAGCAATGGAATTACTTTAGCTTAGCAAGTTACCACTGATCAGCTGAGCTGCACTTTCCCAGAGGTTCTAAGCCAAAATATCTTATTCTTCAACTGGAGCAAATTAAGATAAGGCACCTGGTCCATGAGCACTACTCTGCTGACATGCACTAACCTGCTTCTTGTCACACATCTCACAGTGAGAAGGAAGCAGTCCCAAAGACATCGGAGGAGGATTGCAAACTACCAGACTACAAAGAAATCAGCAGCAGTTCAGATGGAGGCAGTCCAGGACAGAGGAATGAAATGAGAAACGGGCTTCAAATGCTGAAAACAAGCCTTCATGCTAGCCAGGAAACTGCTAGCTACCTTTAATTGCTGGCAGCAACTCAGTCCTTCCACAATGGGAGAGAGCTGAGTGTAAACCATCCAAGCAGCAATTACGACTAATTCTCATTCCCCATCCGTGAAGCAATCAAGTGTCTTAGGATGAGAGGGGGCATCTTGATAAAGGAGCTAAAAAGGACATATACTATGAGATGGTTCAATAAACAAACACTCCAGCCCCCTTGTCAACATGCTGCAGTCTCCATCCTGAAGGCAAAGCCAAAATTCAGCGGTCTTTAGAACATGCAGAAGTTCAGTACAGAAACAGCCAGCAGAGTGAATGAAAGGATTATTTTCTTGTGCCCTCATATTTCGTTTTGAATAAGAGCTCCAGGATGCTCTGGCTAAGTTTTTCACTTACTGTGATGGCATCCCTCTTGCCATCATACCCCCAAATCATTGCCGCCTGCCATGCTGCTCCTGCAGTGGAGTGAGGAGGCCTTTGCTGGCATCCCTGAAGATGTAAGCCTCTGTGCCAAGGCCAATATTTGGCCAATATTTGTCCCTTTGCCAAAGAGATCAGCAGAGTATCAGACCTGATGAGAGACCAGCAGCAATCACAAGCCATTTCTAGGAGAAGACAGCTTCTCCAAGGGGAGCTCTGTGCATTTAGCAAAGGAATGAGCCAGAGGCTGCAGCAGCAGCTAGGTCTTAATATTGATTTCTTACAACCTGAAAAGTAGAACAAGGGCTCAGTAAAAGTCAGTTACGCAGTACGGAGAGATCCTCACTGAAAATGGAGTAGGTGAACACCCAGCCTCCTCCAGTCTATTCCTTGCTGCCTGTTGCTCTGGAGGAATAAGGAGACCTCCAGCCATGCCTAACAACCCTCTGCATGAGTCTTGCATGAACTGCAAGAATGGCCTATTTTTGCATCTGTGGGATGTCCCTCTCAGCCCCCACAAAGGGTTTTGCCATTTTAAGAAAGTGCCAGTGAAATCCAGCTCCCCAGCTCAAGTTGTCTAATACCACATTTGCAATGCTTCAGAGTTCAGAGCTTTTCCGAATCCCTCAGGGCTCAAAGACTAATTTAGGCCATCATCTGGAGTTATGAGACATAAATGAGATAGTCCTCTAGTCATTCTCTCTTCCCTTTCTTACAACCACAAGTATCTGGCACTGCTTGAGAAGCAGCACATGGGAAGTGCTCTGGGAAGAAGTTGGGAAGCTGGGAAGAATAGTGTAAAGCTGGACCTTCCCTTGTACTGCTCTGACATGTGACAGAGTCAAAACAAAACCCTATGACTGTTTCGGCACATTGGTCCCATCTTCAGTAAAGAAAGCAATCACTGCACTTCACTGCAGAATGGGCCCCTGAATCCCAGCGCAGAAGTACTCCCTGCCAGGCACTGGCAGTGCTCCATGGGAGGTCCAGGGCTAGGGAGGTGCCAACAAGGCCTCCAGGATGGGCTTGGAGGGAGGTGGGTCTCCCAGACCTGTCCCATGGCTAGAAGCATCCCAGATGTCAGCATAACAGCTCAGGCAGAACATGTGGAAAGGGAAAGGCAGATGTAAGCAGTCTGCAAAGAGCCCGGGGAATTTGTGCAGGGCCTTTTGCTGGGCTCCTCAAAGTACTGGTAAAACTGTCCTGCAAATCCTGGATGTGAGTGAGAAGGGAGCAAAAAGAGCCACTGACCCAAACCAAAGCAATCAACAGGGGAGAAAGCAGGCCAAGCTTGCAGTCATATCAAAATCCAGTCATCCTCCCTCAGCCCCAGCTCCCAGGCCGAGACCCCAGTACATATGGAGCCAAGAGCACCCTCAGCTCCAGCTGGAGCCAGCCTGTCCTCTGCCACCCAAAGTGCTCAGAGCTGATGATTACCAGCCTCCCTGCTATGCTCAGTGTCTTTTGACCTGGGGCACATGACCACCTTTCCTTCCCATGGAGTCATCTGCAGCAGCTCACATCACCTTCGAGGATATGACACCTGGAGAAAAACACTGCCACAGTCCTTCCCCTGCCACAGTTGTATAGCAGGGACTCACTGATGAAGAGTGAAGGCATGTTGGTACCAGCCACTTCAGGCAGGGAACAATTATTTACTGCATGAGTCAGAAGCAAGGGGCCTTCTCTGATCCTCAGGATCGTGGGGAGCCAGTAGCTAGCGGGACCTCAGGACCTTTCATCCAGGCTACACCTGCAAGATCCTTTCCCCACCCCCAAGAATTCATCCCCACACACCCCTTGCTCCTCCACACCCTGTGAACAGGTGCAACGACATGTTTGTGAGGCAGCAGTGCCCCAGTGGGCCGCAGCACGAGGGGCCAGGAGCCAGACTGCCCCCAGACGACGTCAGGAAAGGAGGAATTTCAGCCATGTGCCCTGAAGTTGGGCCTCTGCAGAAGCCACTTGTCTCCAAACATTTTGGATGGGCCGTTACTAGCTGATGTGACAGACCACTTACAGGGTTTGCTGGGCATAAACTATCATCGCTGTGGTTCTGCACGTACTCATTTACCTCACGTACTCTAATTGACATCTGAAACACTGCACATGAATTCAGGGCTGGATCAAGAACTGCTGGAGTAGCTCTCACCAATACATTAGGGAGGGTCTGTGGCTAAACAAAAGTGTTGAATGCCTGAAATCTCCAAAAGTTTTCCAGACCATTCTTCTACTTTGGGAACTATCTAGAGACTAACATGGGAAGATGAAGTAATCCTCTCACCGTAGGAGAGAAACAAGATGGTTTAACTAGGAGTCCATCATCCGGCATGGCCAGAATCGGTACGTACTGAATCCTGGTGCTCTAATCCCATAACGCTCTCCCATTTGCTCCTTTTCCTGATAACATTCACCTCAAAGGCCTCGCACAGGACATCTGAACCTCCCACACTCTCCAGACTCCCTAATGCTCGCCACAGGATACCCGAGCTTCCTAAAGAAAAAGCGTCAAGGTAAAAGCCATACCTTCGGAGAATCCACTTCCCCAGGGTAGAGCAGAACTATCATCAACAGCTTTTTAAATTGAAATTACCTATTTATTCACCCAGGAAAGCTAGCTAGTTTGTAAAGCCACAAGTGCTCCCCCAAGAATCATGACCTCCCCAATGCTCGAAAAAGCTGACAGGTCATCAACCCCAAATTTCTTATTCTCAAAAAATCTCAGTGGCTCCAAAATACATCTCTTAAGTCCAGGCAGCCTGGCTGTTTTTCCCCCATTGGTTGGGATTTGCAGCACAGCTTTCCTCCAATCCTCAGGCTAAACTGCCTCCCAAAATTACCATCCCAGCCCCAGTCAGCACATCCCCAGGAGGCAGCGAGCATTGCATTGCGAGCATCATTGCAGGCAGGAGGAGGCAGGCGCACTATGGGGCCAAGGCCAGAGGAGCTGCTGCCATTGTCCACCTCTGCTCCCCTCGCTCCCAGTGCCGCTGTTGGCCCCGCTGCAGTCCTCGCAGCGGCCTCACCAACAAGTATGTGTAGGAAACAACCAGCCAGCTAACCACCTAATTAATGCAGAAAATGCAACAGCCAGGACAGGAATAAGCTGCAGCAGGAAATGCTGAGAATACCAGGAGCTGCTGTTGGCAGCAGACTCCCTGTGTTGTGATGCCCTGGTTTTACCCTGGCCAGGGCTGTGAGGATAAGGCAGATTTCAGTGCTGCTTATGTTCCTGTTGGTCAGGAGATCCCGAGCCAGCCGCTAGGTAGTACCAGCAACCCATGAAACCCGCCCCCCAAGTGAGGCCAGTGGGTCGCTGCCCTGCCTGCACTTCCCTGCGCCTCTCGCCCAGCAGCGAAGATGAACACCAGAAACGGCGGCAGAGAGACTCTGTGCCTTGTCCCGTGGCTTGGCTCAGCCTCTGCAAGCATGATCCAGGCTCCAGCTTGGACAGGCACCGCGGTGGACATGTGCATCCCAGGCTGCAGCTGGGCTAAAACCCTCCTGAATCAGGGCTCCACCTCCACAGCCAGGGGCCTGTCTCCACTGTTATACCAAAATCATGAGTATATTTTCAAGAGCAAATCCTTCACAAGTAAGGGCTGGCAGGGCTGTTGGAGCAAGATGTGCTATTCCTCCCCCAAAACAAACCCAACTTCCAGTTATTCTAGGGCAAACTCAAAAGGTTTTAATTTTTTTTTTTTTTAGCAAATTCTATCACGTAAATGTTAACAAAAAACATCTGTACAATTGCCATGATACACTCAAAAGTGAAACAAATAAGATATAAATACAGATATGGATGTAACATGACAAAAGCGGAAAAACAGAAAAAAATACATGCGCATGAACACGGTGCCAACAAAATCATTTCTTATGGCTGGCATTTTTCAGAGCAGTTTTTACTTCCCATTTAAAACATTATTGTTAGCAACATCCTGCTGTACTCTACAAAGATCTATTTTTCTGTCCCTTAATATGTAATATTATGCTTGATAAATAAAGGGGTGGGGAGAAAAGGTTTCGATGACAAAGATGCAAGTTACATTACTTATACAGGTTATTGGTAAGCTAGTAATAAGCAATAAAAAAAGACAGTCTTGTATTGTATTGTAATCCAGGCAAGCACACATAGTGTACCTTAAGAAAGCCACATGCCTCAATAATTCTGCACTACATGAGAACTACAGTACGTAGGACTGTGGGGGCCGATGTATCCGTTATTTGCCCATGCCCATGGAGCACTGGTGCAGCCAATGGCAGAAAAAACATCCACATCTGAGATTTCAGCAACCCTACAGCCAGGAGCCACTGTCTGCTGAGAGTTTTCTCCCATTCAGACTTTTTAAACATGGTGGGCAAATAATTTTTTTTCTTTTCTTTTCTTTTTTTTTTTTTTTCCTCTCAAAGATACAAAAAAAATCTAAGCCCTGCATAATGGGCAGCAAGAAAAAAAAAAAGGCAGCTGCAGTAGGTGGCTACTGCTGGGAGAACGTGAACACAAGCTCCACCGTCGCGGTGAGGCACTGCCAGCATGCAGATCTTCCTCTGCAAACGTGCGTGCAAACGCTGTCTGATTTGTAGCCAGAGAGACCTTTATGCTTGCTAAAGAAAAAACAAAGTGATTGTACAGCTTTTGGAAATCAGAACACTGCAGATCAGAGAGGTGACATTCAGAGCTAGCCCTTTGAGTACTTCAAAGGAAAAAGAAAAATCAGGTCACGTTCAACATACTAAACAACTTACTATGTACATTATACGCAAATGATTTATAAATACCTAAGCAGAATGCTCTCTACTGTATACAGGTATAACAGACTTCTAGAGTACTCAAAGGATGAACAGTCCTCGATTGACTCATGTAAAGAAATAAAGTAACACACTGATGAGCATCTGTTGACAAACAGAACAGAATCTGATCAAGAAAGTAAGGCCTGTTTCTATCACGTGCAGCCCCAAATGTGCCAATAGTATCTGAGAAATACATGCTCATCCCTGGAGCCTCAAAGCAGCAGCAGATTCCACACGTATTTCTGAAGGACGAGCTGTTAATTCCTACTGTAGTGTCAGCACACGCGCTAGGGTCACTTCAGGGACATTAATTACAGTGTGTTCACTTTCAGTGCATACTAACAGGATTTTATAAAATATAAAAAAGACATTTGAGAAGGAATTCAATTCCTGGAGACTTGCTACAGTGTGCCATTCAAAAAACAGACAAACAAAAAGCAAATGGTGATGGAACAAGCTCCACCACGGCTGGCAGGGGCTAAACGCCATCCAGTCGGCTATGCCGACCTTCTGAACCCCAGGACTGGGACAGAAGATGCTCCACTGACACAAGGAGAAAGAGAGAGGCATAAATACTGAGCAGTTAGAGCACAAATTAAAAAAAACTAATAAAAATTCAAACAAGACAGCTAACTGCTGCCAACATGTCAGCTGAATATTTCCTCAAAAGGGAAAATAAATTCATGTTAAACTAAAATAATTTCAATCATTCAAAAAAAAAAATAAAAAAGAATATTCTAACAAGTGTACTGAAAGATGATGTAAAGGAATGGTCCACAGAAAGGGCAACACTGACCATGGAGCAGCCAATATAATCACAACAGCCTCCTCTAGCGAGAATGGCTTTATCGAGCCTGCGGGAAAGACCTTGGGAAAATCCCACGCACCAGGGTCGTGATGGTTTCTCCTGCTGTAGTATTATTTATCAGGAGAGATAAGGGAATTAGCCCCACAGCCAGCAAAAGCCTGGAGAAGTCCCAAGGGACTCAGGAGCAGGTCACCTCTCCCGCTCTCACACTGGCAGGGAAAGGGGCCGAAAAGCTCTGCAGCCCCATCCTGCAGGGCCCCGCCGAAGCTGGGCGCTTGGATGGGACCAGATGCCACGCAGCACCTCCCAGCACGGCTCCTTGGCAGCTGCGATGGACCGGGGCTGAGCCACCGAGGCACAGATTGATGGGAAGGGAGGACAACAGGGCTTCAGCCACCCTGCTGCAGCCCCAGACACTTGTGTCACCTGCACACTGCCAAGGTGTCCCTTCAGCTCCCCACGGGGAGCGGGCTGGAGGAAGACCGAGGCACCGGGAGCAGCCAGAGAGCACGTATAGCCTGCAGGTCCACCCTCTCACATTGCTGGCACTAGGGGCAAAACCCACTTATGACCCACCGCAGGCTGGGGTAGGCCTGTCCATCAGCCAGGATCCAGCCCAGGACCAACCACAGCATGAGCGTCCTCCTGCTTCTTCTGGGTTACGGCAGCAGCGGGGCAGCTCGCCCTCTGCAGACAGGAGGGTGTCCCGTCGGTGGAGGACAGTGCCATGGGGTATTCGATTGCTGCTGGTTTGATTCCAACCTTGTCTTACTCATCAGTTTGTGAAAGGATCCGCCCAGCAGCGCCCTCAGCCAGGATGGCACCCAGAGCACCCATGAGGGTGCTGCATACGCCCTCTGAAGCGCTAAGCGCCCACAGGACTGTGCGTGGGGCTGGCTGGGAAGGAGGCGGTTTCTGAAGGCAGGTAACAGCACTGCAGGCTCTTCAGGCACAGGAGGGGAGCTGTAGCAGGCAACTGGCACTAGCCCAGCCAACGCCCCACAGCGGGCACTTCCATGGGGGCATTTTGTCCAGTTTAAGATTCCCTTTCTGTCCTCTGGGGTGAACAACTTGCCCACAGCACACAGGAGTAGTGGGGATGAACAAGACCATTTACCATCCAACACCAGGAGGTCTGGTCAGAGCAGCAGATCAGCCCTTTCATGCTACAGACTTCAATAAAAATACAGCGCGCCTTGCAAGGCAGCACGACCATCCAGCCCTGCCGGCTCTGACTGCAAACCCACGGGTGTGCTCAGAGAGCCCAATGCAACACCCAAACTCCAGTGTCTGATCGCAGGCATCAGTCCCAGAACCGTGTCTCAGGCTCCCTTCAAGGAGTTACGAGTAACCTGACATGCCTTTTGAGTATATGAAACAGCCGAATGGGCAGGAAGAGGGGAAATATTTACAGAGTCAATGAAAGTAGCAAGAGCCCAGCTGTTTCACAAAGCACAGCTGGCTGGAGAGCAGTTACAGAAAAATCAACCCATCAGAGGTCTGTCAGAACTATGTACAAAACTCAGATGTTTAAAAAGAACCTACTTTTTCCATTACTCATTCGCTATCTCTCAGTATTAAAGCATCGGAGGCTGGAACCACAGCCCTAGCCACAAAGACCTCCTCACGGAGGATCCTGCATGTTAGGCAGGCTGCAAGGAGGACGTACAAAACGTGATCACAAGACTGGTAAGGAGAGGAGAATCCAGCTAGAAGGGCTGCAACCACAGGGAGAGAGCACGTAACTAGAGCACAGAAACCAAAACTGGGTATGAACTAAAATAAGATTTGTTTGACCTTTATGCATGTCCACCTTTTTGGACTCAGTTTTGGAAAACTAACCTAAACATATTTCAGAGATTTCAGCAGGCTATACAAATATGTTTAAGTATGGCTTTCTGTTGTTCACTTTTTTTTTTTTTTTTTAAATGAAGACTGCAACACAGACCTTGCTTCCTTTACATTCAATACCGATAAGATTCTACGTAAAAGCTTTAAGGGACTAAAATACTGATTGCAATAAATATCTGCATGGCCTCCTTAAGCTGATGGAGTGCGCCAGTGAAGTAAGAGTAGCAGAAAGGTCTCTGAGAGGCACCGTTGATTGCTTCTAAGTCTACACATGTCCAGATATCTTCATTAACTGTGCGTTGAAACATCTGAAGAGGAACTGCTGTTGCTATTGGTAGTCTGGGCCCTCTTTATGTACAAGTTTAGTAGCTTCATCTGAAAGAGATGACAAAAAAATATCAGAAGATGCCAGCAAAACAGACAAGAAAAGTTGACTGGAAATCTTAAACATGCATTCTGTAGGAAACCATTCTGGATGAGCTGACACCACACTGGGCTCTCTGGATGGAAAACAGAAGAAAAGCAGAGTATTTCAAAATATGCAGGAGCAGAATCCTGGTCCCCCTGAAATTACAGCCAGATTTAATGGGATTTGAAAAAATTGTTGTTCTTTCATTTCAGCAGTTGTCAGTCAGGGCATGAGCCCCGATACCTAAAGCAGACTGCAGTAAGCAGGATTCCCACAGAGGTCAGTGGGGCCATGCTGAATCTGGTCACACACTGGCAATCTGAGAGCCAAGGTCCCTCCTAGGAAACACTCCTAATTCTTTGTGCTTGGGGAGCCCAACGGGACAGGTTTTGTTCCATTTAAAATGTTAATTTTCCATGATATATTTAAAAGTCTTCACTAGCTTGGTAAATCTAGTGAAGCTGTTATGACAACATACTTCCTTTGCATGAGTTTTTTCAGCCTTACCACCTTCACTCCGGATCCTGCAATGACTCATGCACAGATTTAACTTTAAACATGCAGGCAGTCTGAGTAAACTGAGAGGAATTACTCACATGTTTAAAGCTAGTTATGAAGCGCAGTAAGTCTGTGGCACGTAGACGCTGGGATAATAAAGTTTCTACAACACTGATATGGGGATTCCCAACTGCTTAAGTATAAATGAGGTAAACCTCAGCATCAATAGCTTTCTCTTTTTACAGAGGGAAAAGTAGTTTGTTTAGAAACAAGGCAATTCTATTTAGAAATAAAATCCAAGTGTCCTCAGATTCTGTCTTAACCCACACCGCACTTCCTAACTGCAAAAGGAATTACTTGCTTTGAAATAACAAAATGAAAGCCTCTGAACTAAGTAACTATCCCCATGCAGAGATCTTTTTCAGAGACAACAATGCAGAATTCATCTTAAATTTGCAGAGAAATCTCAGCCTTAAGACTTCAAGCAGACAGGAAAAAGAATCTAGTAACAGCATCCTGAACAGTTTTGAAGAGCAATTAAACACCATCACCTTCAAAGCAACATCCTGGTTCTCATCTGAAGAACAGAGGTGAGTTAAGACCTGATTTCAGTTGCAGCATCAGCTCAGAATTTGAGTTTTGCTGCTATCTTGATTGCTGGGCACAAGAATCTTCGGAGGGTCACCTGAGCTGGCTGCTCTCCCAGGAGGAAAGGGGCACAGCTGCTATGCTGTTAAGAGTGACGTTTTCCCTATCAGCCCTAATCATGGCATGTTGCTGAAAAGGGTGGTCCTGCGCTCCCTCCAAATCCAGCCATGCATTCCCACTCTCCTGACATCAGAATAACTGTGCAGCCTCAGAAAGAGGCTTGAAAACTAATTTTTTTTTTTAATTTATGGCTGGTTTTCAACCAGAGCAGCCCACTGCTCCAACTCACTGCATAGTCACCTCTGGATGTAGCACAGAAGAGGCAAGGTAGACATGGCTGGAGTGGAAACAGTGAGGGACCGGCTCGCTGGTGGCAGCTTGCATTACACAGGATTAAATACGTCGTGAAACTGATCCCTGAACCCCTTCAGGACTCTCTCAGTGGGGTTTCAAATGCTCGCGCTGTGGAGCAAGCACTGCGCTGCTCTACTGGTATTCAGCAGTGTGAGCTAGACTAACTCATTAAGATTTAACTGAGCACAGGGAACTTGACCCAGCACCACTGTGAAGCCACTTCTCTTGCTGCTAGTAGCGTGAGCTGTCCAGCTGCCTGTTGTCAAAATACCAAAGAGGTGTTACTCTTATACCTTGCTTCCCGTGAGTTGTGCGAGATGAGGTTTCAGTTCTTCTCCAATTACCGAATAAATTGCCACTAGGCAAAACACACTAGCTTTACGGACACTGCTCTCTGTATTATCATAACCCTAGAAAACAAGAAAAAAAGGTCACAAATCAAACGGCACTTGCCAACATCCTTCCAAATCAATATACTAACAAGCTGGTGAATATTTTGCAAGCCACAGACCTAACAAAATATATCAAATCAACAGACAGGTCTTGCTTAAATGTAAGAGCCAAACACATCCCATTTGTTGTTTTAAAGTTAATAATGTTATTTGCATCATTAAACAAGAACACGGATTCCCAACACAAGCTTGTGAAGCTTCAGACTCCATCAAATACATACATTCCTGCATCCAGTTCAGATGACTGGATGGTCAAGACTTAATTTGTTCAGTAGACTTTCCCTTATTTTAAATACAAAATAAATATTCAGCCCTTTGAAAGCTGGAAAGCAGCAGGATGATCCAGCAGGTTATCCTCTACTCAAAGTCCTACAACAGCCCTACCGACGTTTCTTGCTCCATGCCCAGGTGATGCTTCCCACGGCTCCCAGCTTGTCTTCAGGAAAGAGCCTTTCCTGACCCAAATCCAACTCAGTGGAAACTCACATGTCTGAAGATGACCACTCCTGAGAGCAAAGTCACAGATAGAGACTAATTTTGCAGCAAAATGGCCTAATGGTTAGCTCACTCAGAATACGCCTAATGGTTAGCTCACTCAGAATACAAAACCTAAAATTTTGGTTTGTGAAGCGCAATGTGCACCTTGGATGGAATAGCAGTATCCAAGCATAAGAAACAGCAAAAAGCTATCATCATAACAGATTATTTTCCAGCCTTTTAAAAGCACTGTGCAAAAAAACACTGCATAGCAGTGCTACACATGTGCGCTAGTCCATTAGATGAACAGACTTCTGTAGCCACAAGCTTTTCAACTACCTATCAGGCAGGAACAACCGTGGGAAAGAGCACAAAAGGCTGCAGTGGGTGTGCCAGACCTCAGGCAGCTATGGGAGAGCTCAAACTAGCCACCAGGTCACTCGACAGCTCGTGACATCAGTTCTATACTCAGGCAGTGATTTACCACTAAGCCGTGATCCCATGAGAAATGCACCGATCGCTCCAGCATGCTGGTTGCTGCTTCCTCTGGACACAGGGTGACCTCCGCCAGGCAAGCTGAGAGGACAGACCCTGTGCAGCTGGGGCCATCAGGCTGCCCACCAGCAAACACCCCAGCGGGCAGGCTAGCAAGGCAGACGAGACACCCTGAGGCAGCCAGGGATCATCACGGACACAACACCCATGGGCCCAGGCTCTCCGTGCAGAGGGAAAGCTTGCTCTAGGCTGGTCACTCAATGCCTACTTAAGGCTTAAAAGCAGAACTCTGTCATGCCAGGGCCTGCTCAGCTCTGTCTCCTGCTAAGCAACTCTCACTGCTTCCCCTTGCAGATGGGAGACAGCAAAGCCCAAGCAGCAGGAGGGCTCCGGCGCCATTTGGAAAAGATTGTGTGCTTCTGCATTTCTCAGATGCATCAAAGGGGTGTGGGATAAATAGGTTACCCAAGGCCAAGAGAGCCTTCGCTGACCCTACGGCCAAAATCATCAGCTTCCCCAGAAGTCTGAGTCAGAGGCAGCACTGCACAGCTTCACCCTCCCAACGCGCCCCAACAGCCCCTGCTGCCTGAGCCAGGTTGTGCTGCATGTCCTGAGGGCTCCTCTCTGCAGGTACAGGAGGAGGAGGTCTGTGACTCTTGTCTCTGTGGGCCCCTAATCCAGACCCACTGGCTCCGTCCCCTGCTCTGCACCCCACAGCACTTCTCAGCTTTGCCAGCTCTGGACCAGGACAACCCCGTGTCCCCAAAGCCTAGCTTTCAGGCAAACAAGGCACACTGGGGAGGCACAAGGTGCTCCAAACAGGAGCTGGCTGGGACGATTTGGGACCAGGACCTGGCACGCACTGCAAACTACACCACGGCCAGTCTGGAGGCAGCCCTGAAGGCAAAGGCCATTGTCACGAGAAGCCCTTATCAAAACAGCATGGGGGGGGGGGGGGGGCTGGGATGTCTCATTCTTTTTGCAACACTTACATATCAGCAAAAGCTTTAGTGCAGGCATATCAGTGCCCTGTCTCTGCCCTCACGCTCCACTCGAACCACTAGGTAACACAGCCAGGCCTCTTCTTGCTTTCCTCCCTCGAGGCTGCATTCCTCTCTCCACAGCAAGCGGGGCCTGCTGCAACAGGAGATGTGGACAGTGCCTCATCCCACAACAGCCGGGTACGCTGCCAGGGCATGGCCTCTGGGAAGGGGCAGGGAGGACTAACTTTCCCCAGGCTCAGAGGACTATGACTGCTATGACTGACTCTGCAACTACAGCAGTAAAACAACAAGGGGCTGTCAGGTTTGGTTTTGTCTTTCACCAGTACAAGATGTTTCTACCCCAGGACGGCTGCTTGTGCAGCTACGATTGATGCCTCTGCAGGATCAGTTTCCCAGGAGAGCCAGAGCTGTAGGACCCTGCAATGCTCCCACCAAGCATCGCTACAGCGCTGCTCAGCAGCCTGACTGCCCATCAAAGCCAGGCCCTGCTCTTGCCTTGCCCCTATCTAGTAACTCAGGCCAGAGAGATGCCACCCGGAGCTGCTGAGCTGCACATATGCATTTACACTACCACTATCTGACACTTCTCACCTTTTAATCACTCCATTACCCTCACCTAGGTAAACAACTACGTAGGTGATTTGCTCTGCACAAAATCTTTCAGCCTGAAGGATCCCAAAGCACTTTACAAGCAAGAGTAGAAGACTGACATAATCACTACGAGTTTCTAAGGCATGGAAACAATCACCAGCAACTCTGAGATTAGAAGTCACAAACTAGCCTCCAAAACAATATTTAAGATAGAGAAGCAATTTAATAAAACAAATACAACCGTGCCCTTTTCAAAGGCGCACTGCTCCGGAACTTCTGGACTAGCCTCAATTTTTTCCCCAACAATTACAGCTAAAAACTTTTTACAATGGAAGTGAAGATCAGTACAGAATTGCCTGATCCCCAGATCTGGAGATTTAAGAACAGAATTGTAAGAGCTGACATTACAAAGCTGGGACAAATATGGGGACACACAAGAGGAATTTCTGACTTTGCTCTTTGTCCTTCAGCTCATCATGCTCACTAGAAAGAGGTTTCCTTATTCCAGTTCTCCAGTGAAGTCTTACCCACCAAAACATGCCACTACCCCCTTCACACTGATTTGTTCCTGTCATAATCCCTCCCCAATAAACACATATATTTACATATTCTTTCTCCTCTCTTTTTGCTGCTACCTAATTTCCATCTTGCTTCCAGCCTTATTCCAGTCCATACACTGCCAGTTGCTTGTGCAGGGGAACAGAATACAATTCCAATACAGCCAGCAGTGAGAGCTAAATTCACAATATAAGACCAAGCCTTAGCACTGACAAAAATAAAACTCCCCACCCAACTCAAGAGGGTTGTGAAAGAGGCTGAATGCAAGTCAGAAATTCGGTCTCCTGATTCCAGAGAAAAAGGAGGAGGGACTATCCAGCCGGCTGGGATTCAAATTCAAATGCAAAGTACAATCAAAATGCAGAACAGCTCAGCAGCATGAAAGGAGACTGCAGGATGTGCTGCAATTGCATAAGAGGTGGTTAATTCCCACTAAGTTTATTGCATGGCTGCTACCAACTTCTTCAGGAGCCAGGCCAAGGCATCTAACTGTGGAATGCAACACAGCAGTCAGTTTTCTTCTCCTCCTTAATGCATTAAAACAGTATCAAAAGCTCAAAGATATAAAAACTCAGAGGAATTAAAATTTTAATTTACCAGAATCTGGGCACCAGAGGGTAATTTTCTCAGGTTACACATCTTACACATTAATCAATTATGCTTTGTGTTTGGGAGCATATGTGACATGGGATTCTGTACCTGTAACAATCCAGGAATAATATCAGGAAGGAGCTGATGCAATGATTCCTTAGAAATCCTCTCGATGACTTTTGTCTGCATTTTGATGGCAGCTAAGTTAATTGGATAATCTGCAGTTTGAATGATGGGGCAAAGCACTTTGATGCACTGCTCTGGGTGGATGGAACTAGCCAGGGTAGAAGCAGCTTCCTCAGCAGCTCTGACCACCTGGAATGAAAGCAGAACAAAACCCTACATTAATGAGTTCATAGTTCACAGCCAAACTAGGAATGACTGCCAGGAAATACTCGGGGACGTTCATCAATGGATCCACAGGAGGCTCTGTTGAGAGGCAATCAACTCTGAGAATTCGTGTCCTTTGCCTCCAGTGACATATTTGTTCCAAGCAGACAGTGGTAAGGAAGTCATCTCACTTAAGGTAACTGTATCAAAGCTGTGATTAGTTTGAAAGAGTCATCTAACATCCCACTCTAACCCACGAAAGACGGATACCTCCAACACAGGGGAAGCAGGAGGATAACTTCTCTCCAGCCACTGTCAGGAAATGGAAACCCACAAGCTTAGACTTAAATACCAGATTTAGCTCCTTAAACATTATAATTAACAAGAACTAGTGTAGCACACTTTAATGTGCACCTGACCTGCTGAGTGCTTGGATGCCCAAGTGGAGACACCTGTGCCCTTGGGAATGCGTCCTGCCACTTCCCACCTAAGCTCTGCTGTAATCAAATCCACAGTATGGATGCGAACAAGCTTTTGAATGTCCCTGACCAGATAGCTATGCTCTGAGCACATTTACCACACTAAGGCAGCACTGCAATCACATGTAAAGCATGGGAGAAAGAACAAGTAGGAACAGTGGTAGCACCCATGTTTTGCAATTAGCCTACGCTTTAGAGCAGTAATGCAAGAAGAGGGAGACCTGAATTCAGTTGTATTCCTAGCCTCAGGGAAGGTAAATCCAGATCTTCCACTCTCTACTCCAGTGTGTAGGACAGCTATCTGGGAGAGAAGAGACCTGATTTTGGTCTCCCCTCCCATAAGAGTTTATTCATTTTACATTCTGCAGTAACTGGATAAAAAAGCCAGGATGGGAAGGCAGGTTTCCTCCTTTCAAGTGTCTGTGCTAACTGCCAGGCAACAAAGTCCCATTTCCCCTTGGCTGCATTCTTCCTGGCCACAAATCACATATTCCTTGCTCACCATATTCCTGTGTCAATACAAAGGATAGAGGATGCTTTTACCCACCTCTTCCCACTCCCCTCTTGTGTTTACCATCAAGAGTGAGAACACCTGAGTGGATACTGGTGCCCTAAAGGACAGAATTAAATCAGACACCTCAGCTCTAAAAGATTCACACATCCTTGTGCTTAGCATTTCCCGGCTAGCCCCAGGCAGTCTCCAGCTCCAGGCCCAGCAGCACCACACAGCCTTTGAAGGCACCTCCCTCTCTTTCCTGACTGCATGGGAAGCTCAGGTGCCTAACATAGGTCCTCTAACTCATTCCAAGCCAGACACTGTGGGTGTTTTCTGGAGCTGATACTTTGGGGTAGATTTCCTAGTGCTGGATTCAATCTGGAGGCAGGGGGAAGCCTAACTGATCTGCAGATAGAAGCACTGAAGAGTGGCCAGCTCAGACAGACTATTGTTCCAGCAGAAGAGGTCACCTCTGTCTACACAGCATGTTTTACCCATGTCCACAGCTCATTGTGGCTACAATGCAACCATTCATCTTTCACTCATATTGATAGCAGCCTCACTGAAACAGGTATAGCTGCAACATATTTGTACACCTGAGAAATAACAAAACTCGTCCACGTGCTCTTGGCATGCTCTCAAGCAAACCTGACAATGAAAGTTATCTTAGATACCTCACGTACTACAACTACTGCATGCAGGCAAGGTACAGACAGGATTGTGAAGCAAACCTGAGAGACCTCGACTGCTTCTGTAGCAGTGCCCTTTTTACAGGAGAAAAGCGGTTAATATACTCCATCTACCTCAGGCCTTTCTCAACAATTAAAACAGTGTTAAAACATTCCCCCCCCCGCCACACCCCACCAAAGGAAAAAGAAAAAGAAAAAGAAGAAAAGAATGGCAATCCACCAGGCGGTCAGTATTCAAAAAATTTCATCTTGAAAGATCTGTGAATGAGTACAGAACAGAATGCTCATTTTCCTCTTCCAGCTGTCTCTTTGCTAATTCCTCTTCACTTTCAAGAAGCATAAAAGTTAATGTTTTTCCATGTTAGCTAGTACGAGCTTAAAAGGAAATACCATGTGATTTTTTGGGAAGGGAGAGAAACATCCAAGTACTTAAGGAAATCTAATGCCATAGTTTGGTACCACAGCACTGAATTGCTGGCATGGATAGTCAGGAGTTCCCAGGAAGTCGCTATTGAATCTGAGAAAGTTTCCTTTAAAGGAATTTACTTCTTGGCACAGCAGCTTTTGACATCGCCTTTCCCAGTGCTGAAAAACTACTACCATCAAGCTTTTTACAAACCATGCAATGGAATTACAAGAAGGCCCAGAAAACTTGTAGTCTGCTTAATACTCATGAGCAAGTCATTTTAGCTAAAACAAACAAAAAACCCCACCCACCAAACACCACCACCCCCCCCCCCCACCACCTATTTGGACACTGGTCACTTGGAATTTTGCTTTGCTGCAACTCCAAATACCGTTAGTAAATGTTTTCAGACACCTTAAGAAAAGCTTGAACGTATATCACAACATAAGGCTAAACTTTTTTTAATCCTCCTGATACCCTACTTGATAAGGAAGCAACAATATTTTAGTAAGCCCTTCAGAACAGATTCTGATCTCAAACATACTATTGTAAATTTGGAGTAGGTGAAAATGTCAATAAGCAATTCTTGTCGGGCTTTAGCCCTACATCCCATTTGCATTAAAGTTTACCTGAACATTTCAGCTGCAGGTATGAAGCAAGTGTATTAAAAAACCTTCAAAAGCCTGTTACTAATTCCACGCGCAAGGACTTTATATGGCTAATTGTAATTTTTCACAAAACGAGCCAGGGTTCAAATAGCAGCAAAGGTCAAACATATTTTGCACGCCATAAGCTCAGCAAGAAAAGTTGCAAATGTGCCAGATTATTTGTGCCCACGCAAGTCCTCCTTTCACCAAACCTGCCTGTTTCTAGCAAGGATCTGACTGCATTTGCACAGCAGTTGGGTATTTCAGAACACTTCACCATGAAGCACATTTCTTCTAAATACAGAAGGGCATATTACAGCATACATGTTCAGTAGGCTTCCTGCTGATATTAGCTTGTAAATATGACAACAGCAAGATTTCCAAGTCTTGTGAGAGCACATCTGGCAGACAGTGTCTCCATCTAAGCCACACTTCAGCAAGTCCCTTAAGCATATGTTTAACAACATGCTTAAGTCTCACTGACGTCAATGGGATTCAGGCATGTGCTTACATGCTTGCTTGAATCAGAGCCTCTCCAGGTAACCGGCTCCCTGCTCCATCGGGAAGGATGGGGGGGGGGGGGGGGGACAGAAGGGAGGACGGGGCTGGGGCAGTACCAGCTGAGAGTGAACCAAAAGGACGAGCTCTGCCTTCATTCATCTCTGCTGGCACAGAAAGCTGACATGCAACTATTCCGCATTTCCAGCAACAGTGCTGTCCAGGTGGTCTTTCCTTCTGGCTTTGACAGAATAAAACGCTTTGCCACCCAGACGAACTCTGCATCCATGAGGGAGAGAACTGCTGTAGGTACTTCTGTGATGCTCTCAGAGTCACATTCACCCAGCAACACCATAGAAATCAGCAGTGTTCCCGCAGAAGGAAGTGCATTATCAAGAGATATGAGCTGTCGGGTCATTTGGCAACAGGAGCAAGCAATTAGAACTGAGTTTACTGAAGATATCTTGCTATTAGGCACAACACTGATGTCTTGCAGAGCATACATACCAAACAGTATCAAAAAAATCATTTTTTAATCAGAGATTTGACCTGACCAGCAGAGTGAAGCAACTTTAAAACGAGTGGGAGAAATGAGCAAACAGCATCAAGTAACAGTTCTTCCTCTTGTCTTTGGAGAGGAGATCTACAGATATACACCCGGAAGCAATAGGAATGGCCCTATTAGGCTCAGACTAACTGCAGACACCGTAGGAGTTAGTGGCTATGAAATGGCACACTTTAAATAAAAAGGAGTTTGCTCTTCACTACATGCTCAGACTGGGGAGCTTATTGTCACAAGATGACCCAGACACTAAATGGAATAAGAAAATTAGACAAATTCCTGGAATAAAATCCATCAAAGGCCAATAAACACAGAAGGGCAGACAGAACTATTAGCATGGGAAGGCTGTAAGCTTCAGACAGCTAGAAAAAGGGAGAATATTCTCAGGGAAGCGTCACTGTATGCTTGCTTCTGGCTAGTCATTGTCGGAAGTAGCCTATCAAGAGAAGCAAACTTTTTGTCTAACCTAATATAGTCATTCTCAATGATCTCGGAAATATGAAAGAAAAATAGAGTCGTCAAGTAATGATGACAGCTAGAAGCAGCAAGTTCAAAAGGTGGGTATGAAGCAAGATCTGCAAGACTGGAGAGAGCCTGCAGTGTTTTAAAACCAATGACACTGTAAGTTGTGTGTAGGGTATATCACAAACATGATTTTACCTCTCAGTAAAAGCTTAGAACAAACCATGGTAGGAACTGGATAGTTTGATGCCATTCAAAGGGCAGGTAGCCCAGGAATGCAGATCTAAGAGATAGCATTTCACTTTGAAGAAGCAGGTTTTTCTCCTTTCCAAATGCTTACCTTACGCTACATACTACAGACTAGATTCAGCCTGACTTCTGCTAGCATAATATAAGCTGGGTTCCTTGAAAGAGATCTGCCACACACTAGACCTTTCCAGCGAGCTCTCCCAAGGGAAACTGTTATAATTCCACCTAATTTGTTTTGGGGAATGAACCATTTTCACCTGCATGGATCCAGAGACATGCAGAGGAGGTAAACAGCCTATATGTCTAACAATGTCTGTCTTAACACCATAAAGGAGTAGCTTCAAGGAGTAATAGGTCAGAACATGTATGAAATGCTTTCTGATTTCAGTAGGAGGGGACATGTGGATGTGCAGTATTAGGAATAGCGTCATCAAGACAGCCACCTGCCAGAACTCCCCGTCTTTTGACAAAAAAGCACACTGGCATCATTGATGATCCACAAAAGTTGCTGGACACACTCTGGACCACAACAATTCCCACTGGCTTACCCAGCTCACAACACACTGCAGCTGCTGGAACCTGTTTGCTTAAGACATGACTTCCCATCTCTTCAGTGTAATCTCTTCTGCTCAGCTACTGCTCTCAGTGCATTATGGATGTTGCTTGCTGCCAACGCTGCAGCAACTTCTCTGTGGTAACCTGCTCTTGGTCAATATGCAGCAGCTTTCTAAGGGTTTTGATAGTTTCATTTCCGCTTTGAAATGACCCAAGCTATTGTCAAACTACAAAAGAAAAATATATGTCCTGATTCATCTAAGGGAGAATATCCCCGCTTCAGAGGCTACACAGGGCAGAGTAACTCATGCTTGGATCTTAGCAGAGCAGTGTCTGTGTGCCCAGATGAGTTTTTGTAGGACTGTAAGGCGGAATACTCTGCCCCCACTGCTAGTTGCACTGTCCCTCCAGAAAGCTGTAGAGAATGAGGTAGCGTAAAGAAAAAACACTAAAAACTTAGAGGCTCTGTACTCAGTTGTGAAATATGCAGAGTGCCAGTGAAGTTTACTGAGCAACAAAGGTTTTGCTTTTGGGCTTGTAAGGCACATGGTTATGTTTCTGAGCCAACCTTTGCCATCTAGAGGTGATTACTTTAAGCCTGTATAATCTAAGCTGGAGGGGATGGAGGTTTACCCATAGAGAGCCAGGCAAGCTCCCATCCTCGAAGCGTTCAGTCTGATCCAGGCAGGAACAAACAATTAAGAATTGGGTTTCAGAGCAGGAAGTAGACTCAGAGCAATAGGGAGAGCTAAGCAGATGAAAAACAATATAATTTCTATAAAGGATTCAAAGGAGATAAACTCAATTAAATTGTTTTCCTGGGTACTAAATATTTCAAACATGTTGGGAATGAAAAAAAAAAAGCATCAACAACTTTCAAACTGCAGCACTTGGCAGCTTCCAGCATGCGCTATGTATCAGTTAACCTTAAAGACTGACCATTTAGTACTCTTCTTCTTTAATAAGCTACATTTTACAGAAACAGACACATCATTGGAGGACAGTTGCATTTTATCTTATAAATGCCAGAGGCCAGTCTAAAGCACCTCAGCAAGATAGCAAATTATTTACAGTTAATAAATAGCTGTGATTTGTTCTTATTCATCTTCTTATAGAGGGTTACTACAAGGAATGATATACTCCAATTATGCTTATAGACTCTCTGGGTAACAAGAGACCAAAATTGGGTATTTAAGACATGACACAATATTCTTTCCTTACACAAGGAAAATACTCAGATACGTTTATAGGCTTAGTTGCAGAGAAAAATAGACAGAATCAGGACATTAGCTATCCTCCAATTTTCACTGCTAAAGATGTTTTGCAACAATTTCCCAGGATAACTGACTACTTCATTAATAAACTCATACTCATTTTGCTGGTATACATCTGAAGCAATGTCATGTCAATGGTATTGGGTCAGCAGACAGCATCTCTCCTTAGTTATGGGTGAGTAACTATACTGGAACAAATAAGTTAATATTAACTAATCAGCAACAGAAGGATGGTTCTTTTCCAAATAATTGCAAACAAAGTGATAAAAATCAACAAGATTTAATATCATCCATAACTTCAATTACATTCTAATGCTCCAAAAGTAAGTGAAAAGCATTTACACATCAATCCCCATAAATATTTACAATTATGACTGAAACAAACTTGATTCTTCACATCACTTGGTTAAATCAACAGTATTGAATAAACTGTTATACTATAAACAGCATAAATATAGGCTGAAGTTAGGGGAAAAAATGCAAACTAAAGATGGATCCTAACCCAAAGTCTTTCAGCCTGTAGTGCAGAGTTACGTTAATTTTGAACCCAAGGTTAAGGTCTGGGCTCTGTCATCCTCCTGCATTTGCGCCCACAACAAGGCGTCACTCAGCACCGCCATCCAGCCCTGTTTACTGAGGTTTCCTCTCCCCTGTCCCCAGGCAGGTGAGTGGTGCTGTTGGCCAGGCTGCTCCGCTGATCCTGGACCTTTTCTTCAGGAACAGAAGGCAGGAAAAGGTCTAGCAATGGCAAAGATCTAGCTGTTCAAAGACTTAACTTTGGACTAAAAAAACAAACAAACAAACAAAAAACAAACAACCCCCCCCCCATACCTAATTACTCAGGATGTTCAACTATGCTGACACTGTTTTGATGCTTCTGGTTATATTATCTGGAACCAGGAAGGGAATAAGAAGTCTTTTCTATTTCAGAGCGAATCTTTAACCAAACACCAGCACTCAAATGGAAGAGGGAGCAGTATTTGCTGGGTGGTGAATATGTTGGTTATAATGTGTTATTTGACCCCTCCTGGTCATGCTGAACAGCAATATTGGAATTTGGAAATGAAAAAGAGGGCTCGTTTATGTTCCCGAAGAACTGCTGCCTCTTAGTACACTGACTTCTTGGCGAGAGTGCCCGAGATAAATGGTTACTGTCCTACTTTTCAAACTCTTTCCTCTTTGCTTAGTCACTTTAGATTGCTCCTCTATGGGCCCATACACATCAAAAAATAGGAGCAACAGTTTAGGACAATTAGCAGTCCCTATGCTGAAGAGGAAACCTGGGTATGAGCAAAGCAGATACAACTCATACTCTCACAAGTCATTTTCTGTACAAAGGATCTCAAATCATAAGCCAGGATCACTCCTGTTTTCTACTACAGGGCAGAAGCATCCCAGAAACATTACAAACCCTCAAGCGATGTCTTACTCACTAGCACTCAGGGCATACGGCATAAGGATTAACACTTTCCTAACCAAATTATACAGCAGCTTTCCTCAGAATAGTTTTCACAGTACAGAGACAGATTTTCTACTGCGGTCTAGGCACAGTACACCCATCGCCCTTCGGCTGTGGTTTACTGAAGAGAAAACTGTAGGGCAGACCACTAAGATCATCCCCCCTTTCTTTCTTCAGCTATTCTCTCTACTCTCTCAAGTGCCCTTGAATCACAGGCTGGTGAACCTCAGCTTAACCTCTCACTCAGTGGGATCAAGCCAAAGGGCAGCTCCTCCATCCCTCCTGGAGGGCAGTGCTGCAAAGTCGGCAGCAAGCATGAGCTGGAGGTCCATGGCAGGATGGGAACTCTTGACCTTCAGGCCTAAGGCTAGGAGTTTGATCAACTGAGCGGTACTCAAATGGACTCGCAGTTAATTTTTCACAGACTTCACTGAATCAGCAATCCCCCGCTATAGGTAAAAATACCTAAAGCGGTTTCCCAGGTATATCTTAAGTCTAGCTCATACAGAGACCCAAATGCAGATTGGGAAATTTTCTTAACTTCCTGAACATAGTTATCTTCAAGCCACTGACAGACAGTTGATGCCTTTTATGGGCTGTGTTACAGCTCGAGAGCCCCATTTAAGCAGGGATCAGAGGAATCAGAAAAGCTGCACATACATATAGTAGAACAAAAATCCCACGTCCCAGCAGCAACACCTTGAATCAACTCTGAGGGAAAATGGGAGGAAGCACAAATATCATTATGGTATTTTTACATTGACAGAGGATGCACAGCATATGATTTTTTTTTAGCATAAGCTTGTGGAAGACCAAACACCCGTGCTGTGGGTTGCTCACTCCTGTTGCAGCACGGGTGCTGCTGCTCAAATACAGCTGTGCACAGGACTGTCTAGTGACAGACTAGAAGAGGCCTGCAAAACCACTGCAAGTCAAATGCATGCTATGTACAACATAGCAGCTTCCTGCTGACAGGAATACAGCTCAGACTTTTCCTTGTATAAAGAAAACTAAGAAAAAATTCACATTTCTTCATTCCTAGCTTAGGCTTTGCTGTATGTGTTGCAATGATGACTTAACTCTTCTCTGCTTTTCCTAGCAGGCATCTCACATGCAAATCCTGAAGAACCTTTCCATACCATGAGCATGAAGAACATGGTGGGGGGGGGGGGGGAAATACAGAGCATGAAAGGTCATGTTTTCAACCTTAACACTTAATTTCTGTAAAAATCTAAGTCACATGAGCAATGTGTTTTTAATGCCCCTTAGAGCTCAGAGTCAGTGATAATCTCAAAAGGTTGCTAGAAATGGCAGTTCTGGAGAACTTTCAGAAAAAAAAAATACAAGGGCACTGAGTCAAGGTGAGCTGAGAAGTATGTAACCAGGAAAACCTGCCAATAAAAGGCACTCCTTCAGAACACAATGTTTTGTCTGACTGCTTTATCAGGAAATCAATTTACAACTGCTTCTTATTACTCTGAACTGAAAATGACAGGAGTGCAAAAACCAAATCAGAGAAAGGAGGGTAGGCGGAGTATGGCAATCCTCAATCACTGAAGGTTTAAATGTTTTCTACCTTTGCATTTTAGAGATATCCAGCCTGTTCAGTTCTTTCTTCCCCGTGTTTTTTTGTTGTTGTTGTTTTGGTTTTGGGTCTATTTAGAAAAAAAATACAATTTCTGCTATGAACAACCAATGTAACTTTGTCAGTTACGCAACACTCTAGGGCAGTCTGATCTATACAACGATCTTTTTCATGGACAAAGCTAACCAGAGATGCCTAAAATTGCTAGTTTAGTACAAGGCTTTTTCCTTTTGCAGAGAAGACCAAGTATCTCAGATTTCAATGAAAAGATTTTGGTAAAAAGCCATGACAGAAATGTACAGGAATTCATGTGCCATCTTCTGGGGTTCAGTTCAAACTTACAACATGCAGAAGGTGGAAGAAAAGATCTACGTTGGAAGCCAGTCTACAAAGTTGTCTGCAACTTCGAATGTAATTATAATGTCCCTTTATTTTTTATTTTACTGTAGACGAATACTTTCATTTGAATTTTACACATATGAATTCTTTCACAGCACAAAAATGCAAGTCACCCTTCCCCTTGCCTCTTCCCTGCTGCCCCATTTCCTTCTCCTCAGCAGGAAGCCCTTGTTGTCCATTTTCTGTTGTTATCCACCAGTTCTCCAGGATGGCCCAACTTTATCATTCTCTTTTCACACAAAGTTCTACTTGTACACTGGCTTTGCTGCACCAGAATATTTTCTGTCCTTGCCTGTACAGATGTAGGCACCACAGTGCCCTTAATGTGCTCCACAAACTTATCAAATATGCACTTTTATATTGTTGGGCCTCATCCTGTCCCAAAATAAACAGCAAAACCCCGGGAATTGATAAATAAAGATGGCCTACAACCTCAGACAGCTCTTAATCCACCTAAACAGCTGTTTCAGTGTCAGAATTTCTCTTCCTGCTTCAGCAAGCATAAATCCTGCCCCTTCATACTTCGGAGGCCTTTCACGTCAAATTGTTCTACTGTCAAGATTGGTCAACACGTTTACTCGTTAAATCTCACATTTCTTCAGTAGGTCCGTATTGCTTTCCCAGTAGTAATACTGAAGGTTCACTCACCTCCTTGTGGGAATCCTTATGTGCTTCCAGGGTTTTCATAATGGTCAACTCAGCATAATTCTTGAACCTGGCTGGCTGATTCCGTAAGATCTCCCTCAGGACTCTTAGTGCCAGGGCTCTTATCGAATGCTGTGTCAAGAGAAAGCCACATTAAAAATCAATTCTCAAAATTCTAGTTTGAGGGAAATTCTGATGGCTCCCTACCTCACCAGAAGTCTTACATTGCTCCACTGTAGTTGGTAGAGCAAACAGTGTAATCAATATGCCTGAAAACTGAGTTGGTCTCATTGCTTTCTACTGCACAGAAATTGACATAAGATGACTGTTCTCACCAATACAGGAAAGAATCAAAAAAAAAAAATTTTTTTTTTTAAATTCTATACTTTTTTGGTAAGGAAGTACAAGTTTGTTCCCAAAGCAGCATGCCTGTATTGCATGAATGTACAAAGAAGCTCAGATTATATTTGTTTTGCTCTTCCTCTTTTGCTTAGCTTTGCAGACATCAAACTGAGCTCCAACCATGCAACAGTCCAAGCTGTTTCTGATATACAGATGCAGTAAATGAACTCTGTTCCTGTAAGTCTTATGGAAATTATTTTCAAGAACAGTCGGTCATTGTAGTCACTCTGACCTATGTGATAATCCTTTATATCAAAAGATTATTAGCAGAAGGTATTTATAACACCCGCTTCATTTTTATAACTGTTTATTAAGGTTTTGGATTGGGGCCATTCCAAATATACTCTATTATTTCAACAGAGGAATACTTAGTTTACTCCATACTAAGGCCTTTCATTTCTGCTGAGATAAAGCCACCATATCTTCCTGTACATCTATGACGATGCTGTAGTTATACATGTAGGACACTAGAGCAGCTCACGCTCACACTACAAACAGTAACCGGGAAAACAACAGGCACCTACACTACTTCAGAATTAAATGTACATTTTTAAGAGTGCCATATACTTCACAAGGAGTATAAGAAGCACACAACCAACTCTGGATCAGGTTAAAGGAAAAACAGAACTGTGAGTGCTTTTAAGCCTAAATATTATAACAGTCAGATAGAGCATGGCTCTGATTTGAAGGAGCAGTCAGGGTGCTGACTCTTAGTGAATCTCACCGTGCTTCAGGCTGAAGAAACTGCCCAACAGGGCAAAGCAAAAGTTTAGCCTGTAAATTTCTACTTCGGTCAACTATTGTCAAATATAAAGCTCTGACAGCAGTGCAGCACGCAGTTTCTTATGTGTACATGTGCGACCTTTTTAATAGTTTAAAACAAGATTCCCTGTAAAAGCAGTTTGCTCTTGATAAAGCTTTGGCAAGGAGACAGAGACCCATCCCGTGATATTTAATAGCCTGGATCTTTAATCTACAGAGAGCAAAAATGAAAATATTCATCTCATTTCTGAGGCAATTCATCTGTTCTAGCATGCCTTTTTTCTCCTCTGATTTTGGGGGGGTGAGGGGAGGAGAAAGGAAGGAGGTGGGAATAGAGTTAAGTGCTTGTATTTTCATCTAATTTGTAAGTGAACAATTTTTGAAACCTTGATCATCTTTAAGTTAAAAAAAAGTAATTTCCTTTCTCATTCTAGCTCAGTTTCATAACTAGTTGTTACTAAACACTCAGGAGGGAGTGGAAAAAATTGGTATACTTCAGAGTAGCTTGAAATTCATCATTTAACACTGACAATGAAAGCGGAGTCAACAACCATCACAGGAAAACTTGAGCAGCGCAATAGCATTGATGAAATGCTGAAGTAGTAACAAGCAGTACAAATGCAACAGATTTCATTTACATTAACGTGGAGAAACTATCACCCTAGGTGAAGCAGTGTACAGGAGAGTCAAGACAAAAATCTGCATCTCACATCTTTGTCTCCAAGCGTTTCCAGCAACAAGAGCAGAATGGTTTTGAAATGTTCCTCCCAGACTCCAAGATTATCTTCCCGCGTGATCTTCAGCAGTTCCAGGAGGGCTCCTTTCCGCTCCTCCACCCGCTCATTGTGGTTAGAGAGCTCTTTCAGAAGATCAGCCACCAAATCAGAATGGTCAATGGGTACTTCTAGGACAAACGACAGCAAGTCATTTGGGGAAATGAGGAAAAGATCAAAGACACCAAGATTACTAACCCTGTACAGAACACAGTGCAGACAACGACAGGCCCCCCAAAAAGGCACCAAATCCCAGGTGGCCTCAATCAAGCAGGAACGAGGATCTGACTAGCCCACAATTTCATCCAAGTTCATCTCACAGCTCATGAATCTACACGGTTTCTAACGAACCAGGAAGAGACAATGATTGAATTTCATCCAATCCCAGTAATTAATTCTACAAGATGAGAATTGCCACAGTTTGTCCTACACTTACACACCCAAAGCATGACCCTTAGGTCGCAGCACAGTGACTCATCAATATACATACTGCAAAGGAATAAAGTGAAGGTGCAGCATCATTTACATATAGTGAAACACACTTAACAGGTTATGGACCTAGTGAGTGGTTTCAGTCTTAAAAAGTAGAATGTCCACAAAATAGGGTCCCGGGAGATGCATTCAGTTTTGACTCTTAAGTGACTAGTTTGATGCAAACTCTAGGCAAAAAAGCACAAATTACAGTATAACATTTTCTCAATAGCCCCATATCAGGTTTGGCTGCCACATGAGAACACAGTATTTCGTGCCAAGCCTCCTCTCAGGTGCAAAGTGAAAACACAATGTATCCTTACGCAGGCCCGTATCTGAAAGCACTACACATACACACATACACCAGGAACAGAACAAGCTGCTTGCAGTTTTACATGATACAGATACAAACCATCCCGAAGCTGATCCATGTCATCATCAAACACTGCTTCCTTCAGGGCAGTCTTGTCATAAGTGTTAATTGTGTCGGAGTAAGGGTAGGGGTTGTACTCTCGAGCACGGGGCCCTGAAAACGCGCGGGGAGGCTGGGTGTTAAGAAGGGAGGTTTTGTTATCTAGAGCCATCCTTCCCCCTTCCACAACGTCACTGCTGCTGCGGACATCACTGGTAGGCACCGCGAGGCCACCATCTCGAGACACCTGGAGAAGCAAGCAGACAGAAAAGAGGTGAGACTACTGAAACTCACTGAAAGCTGCAACCTTTTGAAGCCCACCCATCAATAGGAAGACGCAATCAATTTTGCACAGAATCCTTTACACATACCTAATTACTTCACTAAAACTCAGATTACCCCCCTCTTTCCCTTACTCGTGTAAACACCACTGTTTCAGAAAGTATCTCACAAGCATAGGGACAACACAAAAAGCTATTGCTAGCATTCCTAAATCTAAGTGAATATTCCTAAAATTGCACAAGCTGTCAAAAAAAAATCATAAACAAGCTCTGGGACAAGAGCAGTTTTCTAAAAAGGAAATTACTGGAGCAGTAGGTGAAAGAGGGCTTCTCTTAAAGCGAAAGAAAACCAAAGCAATAGCTTTCTCACAAAACCTCACAACCGCAGAGGGGGGAGTTGGATGGTGTTTAGCAAGCTAATGCCAAACAAACAATAGGAGAATTCCAAAGAAAAGTCATCCTGGACCACTAAAGACTTTATAGCTTTGAAGGACAAGTTAATCTACCAACCTAAACTTGTGTTTGTCCAGGTAGGAGGCAAAAAATATTCCTTACAAATCCTGTAAATTCTGATGTCCACATATTTCATTAAAACAAATGGCATCTCCCATGGCAGATAACTGTGACCATTCACACAGCATAAGGTACTGTAAGAGTCAGGCGCTCAAAGTGGTTATAGGTCCTTCCTATGTATGAACTACAAGCAGGTGAGGGAAACCAGCTGTGCATTTTAAGAACTAACTTTTGCCACTACAGACCCGACTACACACGTTCCATGAAAAAGCCATCACTCAGCAATGCTGAGGCCGAGAAACACTAAAACTGATATCTGCTTACATGAGAGACTCATTCAGAGCACATTTCACAGAAGATTAAATAGAGTTCAAGGTGAGCAAGAGACTACAGACCTGGGTCCCAATTGGTTTAGGAATAAGATGTTAGTAACCAATGAGCAAGAGACATTTGCAAGAAAAAAAAAGCAGGAAGAACATCTGGACTTTGGACACTAATTAACAATGCAAAGCCACGTCTGAAAGCAGTGCTTTAAAATTTCACCTGTCCCCAGACATTAATCAAATACTTACGATGTCACAGTCTTTCTTTCCATCACGTTTGATTGGTTCATTCAGGTCCTCTTGACTACGGAAACTAAATTTTTCAATTGCTTCTGTGACTCCACGAAGAGAGCTGTAGATTTCATCAGAATTTAGGTTCTCCGTGTCATAATCCAGCATACTAAAGACCAAACGTATATGAAATGTTACAGATGAAATTGGAATCAACTTTAACTTTTAACAGAAACAATGCCAAGTTGGAAACGGATGATTTGGTGTACCACTTCTAATGGTGACTTGTAACAACATATGGATGGAATCCAAGCAGACTTCCGGTCTGAGTCTCCCCTCAGACTGGCGTAAATCTAGGAGAAGCTCCACTAAAATCAATGGAGTTATATTGCTATAAATGAGGGGAAATCACACCCAGCATTTGTTACATTCCACAGCAGCAAGTGTCTTAGCTTCTGTAAACCAGAAACCTATCCCCAGCATGGTAATGGTGTTATTGAAGAGGAAAAAAAAGATTTTTATTTATATATATATAGAATGTGAATATATATATATATTTAAATAAATCAATGTGAACTCAAAGGGTTGTGACAGCTGGTGGAAATGCAATCAATGAAATTTAGCTTCGAGTTTCATAACATGTCGAGTATATTCTGTCTATGGATTCAAACACGAGGGGTCTAAATGGAAAGAAAAATGCACCTTGACATAAAGCTTAGTCTAACTTATTCCAGTTTTCATTCACAGAATAGTAAAAACAACCACTTGCATGATGCCTTGACAGTAGAAGCATTTTAGTATTGGACCTAAGTTTGGGAACTCTCTCTCACTCAAATCTGATGCTTTCTTGCAGCCAGCTAGTTAGAAATTCCTCAAGAGTGTAAAGGCACTCAAGTTTTGGGCTTCCTTAGTGAGTTATCCAAAATTAAGTTCCATGAAAAGAAGTGTCTGGCATGTAGAGACAGATAATATAAAAGATGTGGCTAGGAAGAGAAGCTCCTACACATCTGGAGAAAATAAAATTAAAAGGCATTATTGGCAGGACTGCTCTATCCAGGGAGGAGAAGTTGAGCCTGCATGACTAAGTCAGTTTTCCAAGAGAGATTTTTATGAAGAGACCCAGTAACTGAGAACAATTTCTCTTGGGGAGTCTAGGATCTTAGTAGAGCCAGAAGCAACTTAACCAAAAGAATGCAAGACATTTACATCACGTTGTTTGTCAATAAATGGCAAGAAGTGGCTCCCTACAGGGGTGAATTACTATTAACAGTTTGGGAAGGATGACAGGATGGGCTTGGAGGATGATGGCTGAACAAAGAGCTGTGTTCCTTTTTCACAAAGGAAAGATTCCCTATGAGGTGGGTTTGGGGGCGGGGGTCAAGAACAGAAAATCTCTTTTGAATCCTGGGTACACCACTATTATTTTCAATAGAACTAAAAGTAGGATATTAATTATCTAGAACTATGACTTTTTCTGGAAGTGATTCAAGAACTTCAGACAAAGGATAAGACTGGTGCTGCCTGATTCCTTCGGGATTAACACACACTGAAAATAGCCATAATCCTTGGCTTCCAAGCAACATGCTTGCTTTACGATCGCACAAGCATCAGCACAACGTATTCTAGCAAAGAAACCAAAGAACAACTCCCAAACTTTAAACAGTGTCTGTCAGCCAGGGCCTGGTTGGGAAGAAAAAGAAACCACTTAGACCAAGACCAAGAGACAAGAGTTGTTTATAAATCTATGTAAGTCAGAGTATTTAGGGCCTTTCAGACAACTGAATGACACTAATGCACGGTGATTGCTTTCCACACCAAGAAAAACAAAGGCGGTTTTTAAATTCTTTGTAAGTATCAGGCATGAATGGGACAACCTTTGTTTCATACCATCCTGGAAATATCAATATTGAGCTCAGACATGTTTAATTCAAAGATTTCAACAGGTTCTTCATCCAAAATTTAAGCAAGCAATGAATTCATCAGTCTAGAAGGTATACGTATGATTTTTAACTGTATACCTATTCCAGGAGATGAAACAGCTTACCAAAGGTCACAAAGGAAATCCATGGCAGAACTGATAAAGAGCTGCAGGAATACTGACAGACAGTCTTCTGCTACAATCACTGCTTTCTTCAGGGGCAAATTTTGCCCTTACAGTGCTCCCTAAATACAGATCAAAGTACCGACTAAGGCGAGTTCTGAACAAAGAACTACCGAACTGGAGGGGCATGCAATTGATGCGTTTTTCAAAGCACAAAACCGAAGTTTAATAAAGTCTACAGATTCTGTTGATCTCGTATGTCAAGAGTAAGCCTGTGCAGGTGATCCCATCATGGTTGTATTTTATACAAAATAAAATTCTATGTGTAAACAAACACATCTACTGCCAGTATGTGTGCTGGAATACTTCACAGACAACATGATGGCAGGGGAGGAAGAGGAAAAACTACAATGGAACTACACCCCCCTTCCAGGGGAAAAATTCACAAAAGAAAAAAAATTATGACCCATGCAGAAAACTAGGAGAGTCACAGGATGAATAAGAAGTGAGCAGAGATGAACAGCTTTTAGGGATGTCACAACATTATTTTCCATCTTATGCTGTACTAAAACAATACAGCTCTCTATAAATTTATCAAGATACAATTCTGCAATTTACTGGTCTGACACGAAATGCATTTTACTTCCTTAAACTATTATTCAGTTTCCAACCCAAACTATGTGCAAGTGATCAACAGTTTAGCATCCTCAAGCAGTACACAGTAACTCTGCGGTTTCAGGCTTGGGGCTGGGATACATGTCAACTAATTCCAAACTTCAATGTGGATTAACAAAAGGAAAAAAAAAAAATTCTTGACCAGTTTAACCCAAACAACAACAAGGATCTTTTCCACAGATTTCTCAGTGTCTCAGAACAGAGTCAGAATACGGATTTAATGTTTAGAACCCGCACGTACGCGCAGAGATGCAGACTGTGGGGCTCTATTTTCGGTCTCAGGAGATGTCACAGGTTCTCAGATTTTAAGCCTTCAAAGAACCAATTGTTTTGCTTTGTTTCAGCTTTCTTGCTTCAAGGAAAGACGATGTAGCGCTTCCTCAGACAATAGCCACATTCAAGTCAGAAGAAAGCATATCCATAGAAAGACTGCTGGCAAGGTATAAACTTACAAAATCCAAGGAAGCTAACTTAGAGATGGGTCTGATGAATTAAATTTGAATTCAAAAATTTGTTGATTAAAACCAGTATACAGATTTAGTCTAGTCATTAAAGCCCCATATACACACAGGAACAAAACATGAGGCCACCGGAGGAGGAATAGATTTCAAAATTAGCAGTGAATAACTGTTTGAAGTCTTTTGTGGCAAGGACACTTAATATTACCATTTTAATTTCAATACTACAATTTTCCATGATGTTTCATAATCACACTATGGAAGCAGCAGGTAAAAACATATATGCATGCTTCATCCTCAGCATTCCTAGAACCTTAACTACTGAATATATGAAATTACTAGACCAGTGCCTATTTGAATGTACTCATGTGCAACTTGCACAGTGTATTTAAGTTGAAAGACCTTGCCCACACCTTCGTAACACAACCAGCACCTGCAGAAAATGCTCAACTGTGTTCTGCATTGGACTCCAACTGTGAAACTTGCACCCCTTCACAAAACAAGGCACAGAGAAATAATCTGGAAAAATTTAGTTTGAGTTTTTCTGCCTCCATGCCACATCTTCCCCACAGAGCAAACAAATGGCTGACTGCCATCTATCCTCTCTGAAAGCTAATGTCATCCCATTGCCTTTTTCAACCAGGGACTCTGGAAATCTCATGCCCCACTTTGAAAAAATTTCATTGTGAGAATGGTAAATAATACTGTGACACCTCAGACAAGTTGGTTTAACAGGTAGCTTGTTACCTGGGAGAGTAAGAGCGTCTGAAAGTCTTGTGGGAAGGAGCAGTGGGGATGGAGTTAGGCTGAGAAAGGGGAGGGGGGTGCTTCGACAGCCCGTCTGCACTCCAACCCCAGAACCGACTGCAGTGATCAGAGGAGAAACGAAAGAGAAAACAGAGAAAGAGGAGGGAGAAAAAAAAGAAACTATAATCTGAGTGGCTTAGTGCTGTCATGCTGCCTTGGAGAAAGAGAAAGAGAGAGAAATTTAATAGAAACAAAATTAAACAAGAATACTCCATTGAGCCCCACAAGTCACTGCTTTGGTCTTTATTATTAATTTCCACTTATTTCTAACATAATGATACCATTCACACAAAAAATAGTCCCTGCTTTTCCTAACCAATAAATTGCATATATGGAGATAGCCTCTACAAACAATTCTTAAAATGTTCTAGTTGAACAACCTCTGACATGTCTGGATTCACACTCTAAGCAGGTACTTGCAAGCAACAGAATTTCCCTGGGAGAAAGGAGTTGGAGGTGAATTTTTTAATCAGATACTCAAGGGTAGCTTGTAAAGTTTAGCATCAGGTGTCTCTAGTAAGAACCTGCAATTCCTCCACAATCAACAAGCACTGAGCCTTCACAGGGCTTAAGAGACTATTTCACCAGATTCAAATTGACCCACAGAGTGCAGTAAATGAAAGTCAATCCAGAGCATAAATCTATCATGCGAATCAGGAACTTGGTCAAAGTCCCAGCAGACAAACCTGAAAAGACTAAATGAAACCCAGCTCCCTGCAAAGCCTCAAAGTTAGTCCAGACTTCTCTTCAAACTTGTACGAAGCCCTTTTTGGTCACCATTTGATACAGTGCCTTTAGCTCAAGGCATCCAATGCTGTGCAAATTTGTCCAAAATACAGGCCTTTGTTTTCATCCTGCTGCCTCTATGTTACATGAATTTCCAAAACCATCTTCTAAATGAGAATCCATATGCTTGAGCTGGTGGAGTATTCAGGATGCTACTTTGTTTCTATTAAGTTTAAGCACACTATCTTGGAAAGTCGTATTTGCATATGCGTAAGTGAAAGATGCTGCAAGACCAGAAATGGTAAACAAGTCAAGAATTCCTCTAGTGCAAACAGCTGCAATGCCAGTTGAAAACTCATCTGAAGAGTGGTGTCAAGAAATTCACTTGTTAGCTATGTGCTTTGCTTGCTAGTTATTACAGATAACTGTTACGGAAATGCGCCAGCCAAGACTGCTCATTAGAAATCCCACACCTCAGATTTCACCTACCTGCAAATGGGCCACCAAGCAAAGCAGGCTTGTCCTTACTGTATAAGGTGGGTGGCTTATTTTCATTTTTTCCTTGCTCAACTTAACACTAAAACTATCGAAACTTACATTTAATGGCATTTCCTATTTTCAATGAAAAAAAGCACCTGAACTTACACAGCAAATAAAATTATTAGCTTTCTATTTTGATACATTTCCTCTAGAGATCTTTGAAGGATGAAATCTGTTCTTTTAATAACTATATCAACACAACCTAAATTCTGCCATCATTTACACTGGTGTGCTACCATTTAGTGTGACTTACTTTTCAGAGCAGTCCATTAGAGTTAGCAGAAATGAGATTCTAGCTGATGCTAGTCTCTCTCACCCAAGTCTCAGTTTTCACAGCTTTGACACAACAATAGGACCGATCATCTTTTTAAGTTGCTTAGAGATCTAGCAGTGAAATGCACTATAAAAGATTTAGGCATTATATACATGTTCCTGGGCTGCCAATAAAGGCAGAAATAGCAGAGCAAACCCACTCATTTGGTATTATTCCTTCAAATATCCCAAGAAATTTCAGATAAATTCACAACCTACATGCCACTTCATAGTTCACAGAAGATCATTTCACAATCAAAACTGTATTCTTATGCTGGAAGAATTCACAACTTAGAATATTTCCTGGGCAATAATCAGATGAATGGTTTGAGTTTGTGTCAGGCAGAGAAAATCTGAGATTTAGTAAGTGATATAGTATAATAAAGAAGAAAATACTTTCTTCTCTGTCACAAGGGTATTTTTCTTACTGTTTTCAGCCCTCCAAAGTGCCCTCCCTTGCTTTTCTTCTCCAGAATTTCCTCCATAATTCCTCTCCCCCACAACCAAGACCATCAAGACAACAAAAGCAAGCACAAATACAGGGAAGCAACTGACAAACGTAGTGGATACTTTCCAGAGATCGCGAAACAGGAGTGGATGAAGTAAAAGAAAGTAGGAGGAGGAACAACTTTGTCCAAGGCCCTGTGAGCAAGTTACCCTTCTGAAGACGCTAATGTCAGGCAATACTTGAGCACACACTATCAACTCACTCAGCAAGTTAGCTGTTGGCATCAGCAAAGTCCAGTTCAACCATATCAGTGAATCAATCCAGACAGCTCAAATGCATACACAAAAATCAGGAAATCTATTGTGGTGGCAATAATATGGGAGAAGCAACATGATCTAAGGGTGATGGCTTACATAGCTACTATATAAGTTAGTATCGGTGAAGCCTTGCTGCTTAACGCTAGCTAAGGATATGGCCCCCCCACTCTCAGTACCAGGGGAGAGCAGCTACGCTGAGCAGTATTTTTATATTCCTGCTGGACACCAACTATCTTTTCTTCATGGACTGCTAGAATTCCCAGTAGAGACAAACATGTTTCTATATTTGACCCCTCCGATCTGTGTATCAAGAGTAAGCTCAAAGGAAAACATCATCTCCAAAATGAAGGCTAGCATTAAGAACTGGAGATAGTCCTTCAGCTGGCTGCACTCAAGCTATAGAGGCACGCGCAACATGAGTGGGGCCTGCACTTGGAGCGCCCCAGGAAGCAGCGGTGAGCTATAGGCACAGCCTTGGTACAGCCTTTGGGAAAGGACCTCTTACAATTTATAGCCATGTCTAGTTTCAAAGCAGCTTTCAAAAGGAGCTTTTCAAAAAAAGCTGCCACCAGCCCACCCCTTCCCCCCAAAACAGCCATGCCGTTCTCACCTTCACCTGTCATTATAGAGTGGTTTTTATACATCGCTCTTGAATAACTAAATCCAGTAGGGAAACGAGACAGACTACTTGAACAGAGACCTCAATTTTTGGATTAGCATCTCCAGGGACTCCACAGGAAGCTGAAGGTATGACTGTCTCATAAAGAAAGTGCCTGGAGCACCACACCAGCGACAGTTTTGATCTTGCCGAATGCTCTGGAATCCCATGCCCTCTCTAGCTACTCCTTGGGAACATATTACATGGAAAACACCTCTAGAAAACAGCAACACTGAAATACTGAATGTAAGTTGAAAGCTTTTAATCAATGTTTTGATACAAACATCCTGAAATCAAGAGGTGAGAAGAACGCAAAGACAAACTCAAAAGGAGTGAGAAAGTGGCAAAGAAGAGCTGTGTCAATGGCAAAGCCCAAAAAAGCATGGTGAAAGGTCACAGATTTAACAAAACAGGTGCCACATGCAAGCGTGGCCAAAGCCACAACGTAACCACAAGAAGACAGATCTCAACTTATAATTTGCCATGACAGAAATCAGCAGGGCCAACCATGCTGAAACTAGGAGAAAAGGAAGCAGCATGACTGAATTTCCCCTGAAACTCTACCACTTCTTACTTCCTTAATGAGATTTTTGTTGGGAAACATTATAGTATAGAACCTCTACTTTGGCTTTCAATTACAATAGATTTTGGAGCGCAAAGGTATACTTAGATATCTGGCATTTTCTCAGGAAGCCCCATGCGTCCCTGAACGCTGCTGGAACTAGTATAACTTCTCACTGAAGACTGAAAATTTGTGTTTTTCCTGACACATGGAAACTCATACATCTAAGCATCCCTTCCAGACAAGCTTTAGCAAGTTACAACAGGGCTGATAACAGATTTCAGTTTAAGTCACTATATTGGACTACAAACTGCAGTTCTTGCCCAGCATGTTTGCCTATTCTATGGCAAAGGGGAATGATCTCCCATGCAGAAGCAGGGCCAGCAAACAGGAGCAGTAGCTCTGAAGCTTTCCCAGAATGAATCAAAGCTTGTCCAAGTAACAATCTAACACTTTCTGCAAAATTTCTATGCCCCTGAAGCACATCGTTTAAATCCATATCTCCTCTGCTCCAAGCTTTTCTGGTACCAAAACACGTACGTTCCCAACGTTTAAGAGTGTGTATCTGCTCAGATAAAGGTTTTGGAATGGATCAATATATTCTAGGATGGCATCTGCAGCTTCAGCAAAACACCTGGTTGCAACAGACTTGCCCTCCAGAGGACTAGGCCCCTGCTCTGCCAAGAAGCAACCAAGTGAGGGATTTAAGAAGTGTTCATGGTTGAAATAGAATCACTACCTCTGCTTGTTCTGCATCCTCACAAAACATAAAACAGCAATAGGACAGATTTTTCATTTCTCTCAGCTGCATAAGCATGGCACTGTAGAGTCAGCTGAATTACTGGGCACACCTGAAGAATAGGTACAACTCAATATCCTTATCTGAATGCCTTCATCATCTTTGTAATGTTTGCCTGGTTTCTAATGCTGCCATTTAATATTATCTCTATGGAACCCAGAGGTGTGATTCTAGAGAAGAGCTAGTTGTGAAAGAAAATGAATATTATGAGAAAAGAAATTAAGATTACACAGATAACACAGACTGGAACACTGAAATCAAGCACTAATCATGTATTATCATGTTCAAGCCCTGTTCATTAGGAGAAATCACTATAAACTTTTGGTCTTTATCTGTTCTGAAAATGAGTCATTCTGGAAATACATGTTCATGTTGAAACCCTTTAAGATTTTGTTAGTGCTTTACTTAACCTGCCACATTACCTTGGGGACAGTCCACCGTGGGAACAGTTGGTAGGTGAAGTTAAGGGGCTGGTTCTGCTGCTGGAGTGCCGGGAAGGAGTCCGACCAAGGGTATTGCTGGGGGAACCCTGGCAAAGGAGCAGGAAGACAGGGATTAGCCATGTGCTACAATACACAAACAGAAGGACAACAAAAACAACAGGTCCAAATGTTGCCTTTATTTGCTCCGGGCAAGCTTAGTCCAGTTTTGATGATGGCTCTTGACCTAAGATATCTGCAGTATGAACCGACAGAGCCAAGTGAAGAAGAAAACCACAGCAAATATGGGCTTTTTTTTCTGGTAAGAAGCTCTATGATATTTTTAACCCTAAGAAAGTCACCCTTCAGAGCCTACACAGGGCTCTGGCACAAAGCTCAGGTGCCTGCTGCAGCTGTGCTTCAAACTGCAGATGCAAAATGTGTAAGTGTATTTGGGGGAATACTTTGAGCGCGATGCTTTGTGTAGACAGTAACACACTCAAAGGAACTGCTCTGAGAATCAAGAAAGCACATGTGCATCTTTCTACAGTCCACAGAACCTGTGGTTTTAACCATGCGGTATGGATGGCCTGCAGTAGTGCCAGGGAAATGGTTTATCGATCCACCAAGTCACCCAGCTCTTCAAACACTACTCTCCACGCTCCAAAGCATGCAGACTATCACTCTGGCAATTTAATTATGCAGCTATTTTCCACATTGTCTAAAGCATTCTGATTGTGCTTGTTAGGAGCATAAGTTAGCAATATAATTTATCATTTTCCACTGGCCTGCATAATTATTTATACCACAGCAAAATGAAGAGAATAATACTCTCATTTCTGACCCATTTCACACAAGAGGAAGTTAAACAAGGTGGAAGGGACTAGCGAATCCAACCCCTTCTCCTAGAAGCCTAATGCTGCAGTTCTAGCTTATGCAAATGTCTCCTTGTCTCTATTTATGCACTTAGATGGGAAGGTTCAAATTCCAGAAAATTTTACAGGATTTCTACACAAACAAGGCAAAAAATACTCTAATCCTTGCTGCCATGAGGAAAAAGGCAGTTTAGAAACACACTTGGGTTCTACTCTACTAACACCTTCCTCCAGGGAAATAAAAATAGGCCAGAGCTTCACGTAAAACAAAAACTTAGGGTAATAGTTACAGATTGAGGAGACCTACTAGGTCAGATCAAACAGCCTGCAAACTTCTTAACAGACAATATATCAGATACTGAACTGAACAGATTTCAACGTGTTATACCCAGAAAAATCTGTGGGATCAGGGCCTCTGTTTTAGCCAAAGGTCATTACTGGCATGATTTTCAAAAGCATGCTGACTTGAAAGCACAAACCCCACCAACTTTCATGTGCATTGCAATTTTGTTTTTCAAATCTGCATTGGTTGCGATGGTATTAAAAACTTAAAAATAACTGAGCTTTTTGTTTTAACAGTCCCTATAAAAGCAACATCAAACAGAAGCCTCTGCTGCAATATTATTTCAAGTAAGATGACAGTCACGCTACTGAGCTTCTGCAACAGCTTATCAACAAGCCGCTGCCTCTGGGGCTCTGCCATCTGCAAGGACAAGGGCCTCTCACCACACTGGTGTTACTGGAGTTCTTGAGGTGGTTGTGCAGGAGCTTGGTAGCACCGTCCTGGAATGTTTTTGGCAAGGCACCAAGTAACATGGTAAACTCAGGAGTGTTCAATTCAAAGAGGGAAATCAGGACTATTTGTGCTGCCTGAAAAAGAAAAAAAGAAAAAAAAAAAGACAAGACCATCAGTTTTTATCCTCCAAATATGCATTCTGTTTGAAACGATTCCTATGGTAAATGATAGAAGCGTTTCATTTAAAAAGACGACGCTCACACCAGACAGGCGTATTTTGGATGTGTCACAAGGAAATATTAACTACTGCAGATAACTTTTCAGTTCTTACAGCATACATTTTTGCATTTATAGGAATCTCAGGTGTGTACAGCTCCTCACAGCTAGTCCTCCTGTCCTGTACACTCACTTCCATTGAATAAATTACCGCAAAAATTAACAGAAATCAAAAATAAAGCCAGAGGCTCAGATAAGTATGAAGAATCTAGGAATATAATTTGCTATTCCCATGCCTTTTAAGTGCGAAAGGGACTAGTTTTTGTTTCTACCCAACCTCTCCTCTTCCCGAGGATCCAAATTTGTTTCAGACAGAGAATCCCTGCTTCTGCTTTCCCACCTTTCCTTGCAAGTCGCACCATGGAGGCTGTTACAGCAACACAAGTCCCTGGCTCAGGTGGAAGATCTACTGGGACAGCGAGAGGGACCTTTCCGTCATCCAGGAGAGAGCAAACACATCAGATTCCCCAAAGTCACTAAGTGAAACCATGGTACTGCTGAAACAATTGGGAATTTCACCGTTAATTTCACTGGGCAGGGTCTCACCCCACTGCCAGAACAGGATCTCCACTAATTCCATCAGCAAACATACAGCTCTGCATGTCCTGAACTAAGACAATGGAATCAAATGGGAATGAACACAGTATAAATCACTGAGTGCAGATCTGCAAGAGTAATTAACATCACATGTTCCTAACTAGATTTCCCCAGCAGCACACAGCCCATGTGAATGGCACCAATTCTACTTTTTTTTTTTTCTTTCCCCCCCACCCTTGAGTTGAGAATATATGCAGAGATACTGTAAAAAACGAGTTAAATAACAGGGAAAGTGAAGCAATGGTGAAGAACCTCCATGATGAACTCTGCAGCACCACCTTCTCCAGTTGGGGTGTAGCCATTGACACACCAACCTCCAGGATATGTATCTGGATACAAAGCAGCAGCTTAGTCTCAGAATAAGAGAAGCATGCGCTCCAATTTTGGAACAGCATACAGGCGTAGGAATAGCAGACACTTGCATCTGAACCTTTCTGGAACTTTCCAAAACTCCCTAAAAACAAAGAATAACTTAAAAGAGGGTAAAAAATATAATTCACTATTGTGGTGATAACTGTACATTCTTTGTTCTCAAAGGAGAAAGCACTTTTAGTAAATAATATATTTTTAAAGCTGCAGTAATTAAGTGTATCTGCAGTTCCCTGTGAAGTGGAATCCATCAGCAGATGATGAACTTCAGTACACAGAAACCCTTTCATAGTGGAAGGGAATGAAAGTGCCTCATTGTTTCGCTGTGCAAATTGCAATTCAAGCTATACTGATCCTTCTGCTCATCCGGCTCAATCCATAGTAACACAGCTTTGTATTTAAAGAACACTTTCCATCTGTAGATCTCAAAGTCTGGAAAAAAAATGCTTTCTTTTCATATGGCCAAAGAAACTGAGGCACCCAGTGGTCAATGGGCTTCCCAGGGCTGCCATAAACTATATGTCTCCCAGACTCTTCACTCCAAATAGATTATGCTGCCTCCTACCAAAAATCCCACTGACTTAAACTGAAACACAGAATGGCATTTTTTCACTTCACGCTAACAATCCAAGGATGAAAGTTGGGGAGAGATGACTCTTGTGGTTTTCTTAACTCCAGACTCTACCTTCCTATGACCCGAGTTTCGGGCAACTCGGCCTGGTACCCAATAAGGATGCATCTCTGTCCAGTCTGATCCAAGACACTTAAGTTTTCACCAGTAATAATATTTTCTGCAATAAAAATATTACTGCAAACAAGAGATCTCAAGACAACAATGAGCATGTTGAACCAAATGCAAAGTGACAGTCATGCCAAAGTACATTCCCATTTGTGAAGTCATGCATATCCTGGATGGTTAGAAAACAGACACACGCATCTGTGCCAGAACAAGCCGATCTCATGTTCATTGAGATGACAAAAACAGGAAACTTGATCAAGAAGGTTCCTGAGTTGAGAGATTGCTCAGACTAGAATATCCAGAGAGATGGGCTGGTAAGTCAGGAGCTGCCCAAGGTACAGTGAAGTGGGACAGGATGCCAGATACCTTTCTGTCCCTTACATCTCCCATAGATGGGTTAGAAATAAGGTCATCTTTGGAGATCTCCTGTGTAAAAAGAGCAAGAAGAACGCAAGAGCATGTGTGCTCTATGAGTGATGCTGGAGGCACCTTCCTGCTGTGTGCCAGAGAGATCTAAGATGCATTACATATCTCTGAGCAAAATCTTCAAAGCTCCACCAGGGACTTTGTGATCCTGTGGCTTCATTTTGAAATGGACAATTACCTAATTCGTACAGTTTAGCCCTGACGCACAAACATTGATATTACAGATGTTGCACTAGAGGAATATGAGGGAATTTTCTGCTCCCAAAAGTCACTTCATTTTTTTTCGGTCCTGACTTCAACGAAAACAGGACCGTCATCCTCCACTCTTTGCAGAAAGTGCAGCTTGTTTCCAGGGACGTCTGCCAGCATTTCGTGTACGCTGAGCATTCTTTAGTAGCTTTGTTATGGCCTGCAAATAGATTGTTGGTTTTTGAATGGAGTACAGAACTAGCTCACAACACTTACACTCTTACGTGGCCTGAAAGAAAGCAGAACTATAGTCTGTACTTTTTGAAATAAAGTCAAGAAGTATTACGGCCTGTGAGTTGTGCTTCAGTAAAGCTCTCAAAGGCAACACTGAAGCTATGTGGGTTCATCTTTGCTGTTTTCTTTTAGATATTCCTCATCCATCCAACTGTATTTGTAGGTTTGTTTATTGCAAACAAAAACTGCCTTGTAAAAGCTATTATCTGAAAGTTTAGCCGTGATTTCCTGCTTTGTATTTAAAACACAAAGGTCTTGGCCATGTTACCATAAAATCAAGAGCATAGCTCCCACTGACCTCAAAAGTGAAAGGTCCACACAGGCTTGAAATCACATTTATACCATGCTCCAAGTTTCACTCTTGCAATGCTCTCCAGTTTTAATACAATTTATTTTATTTCAGTAATGAAGAGCATCAGGAGCAGCATTTCTATACCGGTCTGCTAGTTAGATCTGGACAGGCATCATAATCAAAGTTTCATTTACTTGATCTACATCTATCTAGTCAAAAGGCATCTTTCACAAATAGTCTTCCTGACAGTTTTAACTCCATTCGGCTTGTGACTTTTCACTGGTCATTTCTGAAAATCTTAGCTCCTGTTTCACTAGATTATTCAAGGCATAATTCAAAAACAAGCAATCAAAAACCCTTATTTCTGTACTTAATGTACAAACATTCCCCATGCAGCACTCATGCTTGATGATATTAAATTTGAAGAAAGAGCAGTATCTGAACTTCCCCTTGCCTTTATTTCCCTCTACCATAACTGTGGAACACTAATCCCTCTCCTTTCAGTAACACATAACATAGGCCCTATAGATCACATCTTGATGAGGTTGTTCCCTGTTAGCTTAAGCTGAAGAAACTCCAGTGAATTCAGAGCCTGACTACGATAGTGAGGGGCTCTGGTTCAGCGTTAGGTTGTTGAATCATTTGAAAGGGATCACTTATGTAACTTCATTATTTTCTTTACATAACAATGCAGCTAGGCATCAGGTTCCACAGGCCAGTAGCAGCTCCCAAAGTTTCACACTGACACCAATGCAAAAGTTATCCTGGCCAACAGCATCAGCTTCTAAATGAGCACAAATACTCTAGCAGCGCCTTTTTTTTTTTTTTTTTTTTTTTTAAACCTAGACAGTGGGTGATGGTCAGATTCATAAAAATCCAGCAACCTCTGTGACTTAGCTGAAATATATTAAAGTCCCTTTTAAAAAGTTTGAGCTTATTAAGCAAAAAAGACCATGGCTAACTCAGAGAATCCATGATTTTAAGGGGAAATCTGGTCAGTGGCCTGACCTAAGCTTCATACAAGTGCCTTATGATAGTCCCTGCAGCTCATCCGATCCACAAAGCAGAAGAAGCTGCCAGTGCCTGAGCTACATGAAAGCAGCTTGCAAGTTGCTCAAACTTATACTGATGAGAGGCTCACAACACCGTCAACCTCCTTAAGAGCGGAGGATCCCAAACTCCGATTGTTTCTGAGACACAAAAGCAATTGGCAGACAAGAACAAAGTTAACAGAAAAGCACACCAAAGCCAAAAAGTTATTTGACAGACAGACACGCTTTTTTCAGGCTCCCAGACAAGGTCTCTCTGCACAGCTGGACAGCTGAGGTGAGACTGCAAACAAGATTAGTGTGATTAGTGCACGCTGCATTTAGTCTACCTGTTTACATTTCTCTTCCAAGTTGCCTTCACCAGGCCCTGAGGAAGCTGTAGTTGTCCTAGCTGGCAAATCCTCACCTACCCAACTATGCATGGTCTGGAGTTGACAAACAGGAAAGTTTACATTATTTAGACAAAGCACAGATTTCAACTAAATCATCTAAACAGTATATATATGCAATCGTTTTGCACAATACAGTTTTAATCAGTCACTTGCGTATTTTCAGGTAACTAAGAAGCATTAATATTTCACATAACCATTCCTTTCAGCAGAGGGCAGCACTGGCTTGAAATTACTCAGCCACAGTTGGGCTTACCCATCTTCCCTTAGCCCTTCTGCAGTGCTTCACTCTGGCAACCTACCAATTACCTCCATGGCCATTTGGAAAATCCTGCTGAGATGCAGGGCCTAGGTGAAGTGCTGCACTGAGATGGCCATAGGGCTTGCGTCCAGCCAGCCAGAAGCACTGGAAGAGGAGCTTGCATCTGCTTATATCTATCTGTGCATACATGTCTCTTGGCATGTTCAGGGGAAATAAAAATCAAGAACATGCAAACTCCTGAGTCCAGCCCAACCATCACCCTAACAGGCCTACACTCTCTACAAATGCCTTTTATACTGGGATCGATCTGGGGAAGCTACACACTAACGTCTATTCAGTTTTGACAAATATAATCATACTGTATATGAATTATTCATTTCACCATCCAGTCTAAGGCAAATGCGTTTTTAACAATGCAGGACATACCAGGACAGAGAAACACTCTCTCATGTCCCTTTAGTGACACTAAAGGGCAGATAAAACACAAATCCTGTGAGACTGGGAAGAAGCAGCGGCACATTAGCAGCTGGTATTAGCATACGTATTGGCAGAGGGCAATACTTCGACAACCTTCTCTGATGAGCATAGCTGATATTGAGAATTAACTCATATCTACCTAGAGTGCTTGCAGGTTCTAAACAAGGGTCATTTAAGTGTACTTTCCAGCAAACAATTAAGCTTTAGCTTGGCACAGAGCTAACAAACTATCTGCCAAACCGAATCTCCCACTTGCTCCCTTTTCGGGTCTAGAATCAGATGATTACAGACATCCACATTAGTGATAGGGTAGCATGAATCACAATGGCTTCATCAGTTCATAATTCAAGCACGTTAGCTTGATTTCAAGTTTTTAAATACATAGTTTTCCCAGAAGATTTCTAACAGACTATTCTGTTTACATCCATATCCTGAAAAGGAAGAATTTGTTTTAACAGATTTACATACAGAATTCACATACAGATTAAATTCACATTGTCATTGTGTTTTATACAGCACACCCTTAATATAGCATAAAAGGTTTTATAAGTCATGGACGGTAGCATGACATGTCAAAGTGTGACTATATTGTGAATGGCATCTCAAACAAGTGCCAGCAAAAACTATACAGCACCGAATCATCACATACTTCGATTACAGCTCTGTAATAGATTAAAACTCCTCAAGTATGTTGGTCTTTTGTCACCTGGCCATAGCAAAGACTATAGCAGAAAAAGATTCGTTATTTCCAGGAGATCCACACATTACTCTCAGAAGTCAAGCAGATGAAGGCTACTCCAAATAACTTTGCTCCACACAAAAAGGTAACTCCTCCAGAAATAGAGCCCCCCCCCAATATTTTATTTTTTATTTTATTTAGGACTAGCAACAAAGATTATATTCTACTGACAACTGAGAAACTCTTATGATAAGCCTGGCACGATGCAGGTCTGAATTCTGAGGGGAAATTCCCATGTATAAGCTAAGAAGAGTTTCTGAAGGTGGTTTGTAATAAAAACATGCACTTCAACCTGCACGGAAGTTTGACGTGCTAGAATAAGTATGGCAAACTTATCCATCACTGTGTAGAGAAAGCAGCCAATCATCCATTTATTTGATGATTCTACAATGCATCGCGTAAACCTCTAGTCCTCATATTAAAACATGATGCGTCACCTCTACCTATATAGGTGGTGTGTATTTATATACATGGCATGTACAAACATACTATGCACAAATACATAATATAAGAATGAGCGCACATGCTCTGTGAAACAATTCCTTATCTCATATTAGCATTAGCTCTTAGTTTCAAGCAAACAGAAAATGCAACTGCTTGTATGACAAACTGCTTTCAACACAAAGGAGTCTAGAAGGCTGTATAAATCGGAGAGCCATTTTAAGGAAACCTACCCATGAGACCATGTTACCCAACAAGCATGTGATGATTTTTCTGGCCACTACTGTTCAGAAAAGCTATTTTTCTTACACTGCATACACTAAAAATATTTGTGCTTTCATAGCTCTGTAGCTTCAAATTCAAAACAAACAGAAAATGACAGCTACTATTTTGGAAACACAGCTAGGAGGACACTGAAACCTTTTTGTTCTAGTAGCATTAAAGCAAGTAATTATTGAAATCCATCAAGCACCATTTTTGATGAATTACACTATTTTTCCTAACAATGATTATGTTAAAATCCCTGAAAGTAGTTCCTCTTGGCATTTAGTTCTGGTCTGACTTCTTTAAGAATATCCTTTTGCTAAGCAGCTGAACTCAGCAGTGTGGACATACTGCTATTTGAGATTCTGTAAGGTTGAGATGAAATCCTAAGGCCCGATTCTCTGTTAACTTGGCTCTTCATGGAGGCAATCAGACATGTAAATTTTGCATAGGAACATTACAAGAAAGCTAGAGAACCCTCAGGTCCAGAAAGGCAAGGCCTGACCTACTGAGGAATATTAAAACAATGTGCCATTAAAAGTATTTCTGCAAATGTCCTCTCTGCTGCTGCTACTCTGAAAGAACATGACCAGCACTAGTTGTTGCCCAACAGTATTAAGGACGAATGATGCCATTTCAGCTCACTAAGAGTCTTCAGGAGTCCATTTTCAGCTCAACTTCTATGTCACAGAATTGCTCAAACCAGCCTGACTCCAACCAGAAAATTACAAAGTTCCAGGAGAGATTTCAGAGGTCTCAGTTGACACCACACTACAAAGGAGTCTAATTTCATTTCCTTAGCAGCATTTGCTTTCCTGTCTATCATGGGTCCTGGTATAGGCATTGCAGCAATATTTTAGCCAAACTTTCTTCAGGCTTTAGATATCATTTCCTTATCAAAGTGAAAACATCAGTATTTCTTGAAACATGGCATCCAGGATTGCTATTAAAAACAAACAAACAAACAAAAAACCCACAAAAAACAAAACAACCCTCCTTGGCTGTTCGAGAACATGAATCTGGTGGCCTACAGTGTTGTCTTTTTCCTTTTTCTAGTGTAATTCAAAACAGTTTCCTGATAAATCAGTTTTGAAAGCAACCGTGAACTGCTGACCCCAGACATGGTTTTCTTTGGATAACTCTAGACTTCACCCACAAACCAGTGACAATCCAAGGAGGGCACTATTTAGGACAGGGAGTCCAAGGGGGACCTCACCGTGATGTAAATCCAAGCAATACAAACGCTTGCTTGGGCTTTTGGATTCATTGCAACGGCTCTAGCATCTTACCAAGTCCCATTCATTGTCTATGCTTGAGGGCAGCTTGGTCGAAACACAGTTTAGAAGTGGGATAGTTGAAAGAAGAGTTTTCCTAGTTACATAAGTGGAAGGCAGAATATGATGCCATGCACGGGACACGAGGTTGCCCATAATAGGTAAAAATAAGTTCAGCCTTGTAAAATAAAACTCCCATATGTGTTTTATCAACAGAGAAGTCAGGCAGGACATTTGGCACAGAAGAAAAAATTACTTCTTCCCTGAGATCGGGCCAAATCACAATCACGCAATACAGATCTGTCACTGTTAAGACCAGAGCTTGGCTGATTACCAAGACAGTGGGCAGCATCACTGGCTCCTCACCTTGAGGAGCCTTGTTCCCTTTCAACCTGTACACAAACTCCTTCTAAGTGCTAAGATCCCAGGCGCCCTTAGAGATGACTCCACCCCTTTCTTAGTGCTGTTCACTCATGTTTAATAAAATTTTCCGTTCCCCTTAGCCTTGGGCACAAGGCTTCTTAAGGCTTTGGCCAGAGTTGAATTAGAAATCTCATTTTAATTTCCATTCTCAAGCTGATGGCTCTTCACCAAGATCAGAGTATTTTCCCACACAGAGCCCAATCCATCCTGTCATCCAAAATTAATGGGAGTTTTGCCTACATAAGGATTGCACAATAACTTTGCTGACAATATTAGTGATAACAGTGAAGTTACTGACTTAATATCCTCAACACCAGTCATCTATTTGCATTATCATCTTGTGTTACTCTTCTGTGCAGTAATAACTGGCTTTTGTAGAATGATTTCATCAAATCTGAAACATTTTCAAAAAAATCAGAATTGACACCCTGTGATAGAAAGAAATAAACCAAGGCAGAGGAAAGTGAAGTGACTCACACTTAGTTAACTTAGGTTAAACACTAATACAATCAAAACTGGAGTTCTTAAATCGTGATTTGTGCTCTGTTCATTGATGTACGTATCATGCACGTCGTTGCTTGGCGAATCAGCAACAAATTGGCTGTATGTGCATAAATCACCAACACATGCTCTCACATACATCATTCATTGCACCTGAAGTCAAAATTTGAACCACGTCCCATATAATTATCTATACAATGAAGCATGATCTGTTTCTACCTAAAGGCTTTTGTTAAACACAGAGGCCAAACGCCTTTCACCTTTCTTCTAGCACTGTTTCCAGGAAGTAAATCTTAAGAGTATTTACCTTGCATTTAAGTTAAGTGTTAACCATCTTTAAAACAAGAAAAAATATTTACCCATAACACTCTGCAGTTCACTATTTTAAAAATAAAGCATGACAATAATTTTCACTATACATAATTTACTGCCACTGTCAACAATTTAAATGGGTTCTGCCCCGAGACATTGAGATATCTGTCAATTACTCAGCGATGTCAACTGAACGTTCCTTAAAGTACATCATGTCTTTTTTTTAATACACGAAAGTGATAACAGAGCTTATATTTAGCCATAGATGTCATTCCATGCTAAAACAAACTCTTTTATGCACAACAGCAATTTCTTAGGCTAAGTTTATTCCTGATTTCAATGGCTATTAAATATGATCTGCAGTCCAAGTCCAATGGCAGACAGGTTAAGCATGATCATCACTCATGCTTAAGTCATCATCGTATGAGTGTACTGAGTTTAATACAGGATGTATCATTGTTTGAAAAAGCTCTTTGGATTAGATGTCACCTCAGGTTGCATTTTTCTCCAGTACCTTAATAACCACAGGGCTGGGACCTCCATGACCATCACATACAGTTAATAGTAACGGAAGGATCATCCCATTATTGACGGATAATATAATCCATTTCATGAGCAGATCCCTCTGCTACCATAGGATAAAATCTCTATAATTAATTGCCATGTGCACGTAACAGCCATGAGCATTCACCACTAGAACATTTATATTTTTAACTAATCAGCATGAACGTGCTTGTTTTACCCGTACCTGCTTTACAGAGGCAATATCCAGAGGGAACAGCATGACCATGACAAAGATTCACATTAAGGCAGCAGTCAATAGCAGATTTGTCAGGGGACTAAATTTGTTTTAAGAAAGAGTTCCTGCCTTCGCAGGCAGTTCAGCACTGGCATTTCTGTTCCACCAAGTCAGCTGCAGGGGTACAGGTGGACTGGACCATGCCACCAGGACTCTTCAGTACCAAAAAAAAGTTTGCTCCTGTCAACTCACAGGAGCAGCTGATGGCACTGATGGTCTCAACCCAGTCACTAGTGAGAAAGAACCACATTTAGCACATTTTACACTTGTTCCAGGCCTCTCCACCATTCTGACAAGTGCCTGGAGCATTTGAAGCCTGAATTATTTCTTCTCCCTCTCTCCCAGACCTTTAACTGCTCCCTCAGTTTTTAAGGTGGCAATGTTCACAGTTGCATCATCAGCTCTGTACTCTGAAAACCTCAGATCCTGAAGGTTATCAGCAGTAATACCTTCCAAGAGGAAAAAAAATCAGTTTCTGACCCTAAAGTTATACAAACAAATTTTTTTTTATATGAAAAACTAGTATCGGTTTTCCAGCTGATAGTCTCCAAAAATGTTTTTTTTCAATTGTGTTCTTCAGAACACTTACGTGTCAGGGCTGGCCCGTCATAATCTAGTTCGTTATTGCATAATGAATTTATTAGTCTGTTAACTACAGCCCTCACAGAGATAATGGCCAATGACTGCTTATAAATCCTCCGCCGCAATGTTTCTTCCAAAGCCGGTAGTTTGCACTATGTTCTTAATAAAATCATAGTACACCAACAGTAGGATGAAATAAAGATCACATGTGCACTTATTTTAGTAGCCTAAATTAGCCCAACTGTGGAATACCACACTTGAACCCTACCAGCACTAGAGGCAAATGCAGTAGTCACATTCATGTTTAATAAAAAGAAATTAGATTCAGTAATTTCTTATCAGCCCCAAGGCACTGTGACACTTGCCTGGGTACTGCTCAGGTGAAGTTTCCTGGCAGTTTTATCAGAGCTCGGCGAGTCTTGGAAACGGATAAAAGGACGGCCACTGCGCCCTGAACAGGCGCTCCCCACATCCCGCAGCTTCACAGCTAGCGGCCCGCGGCTCGGCTGCTGCGGAGAGATTCGGCGCCCAGTTTTGTGTGCAGCAATGACGACCCCTAATGGTGGAATGTTTCTTCTGCTGAGCAGCATGGAGATTCTGCTTTTTGCTTTCAGTATATATTTCTAGTTAAATAAGTCACAAAATTCTCACCTGCCAGAGTGAACAGCTTGGGGTTTACTTTGAACTGTAACAGAGAAGCAGTTTCTTTGCCTGCTATTTAATTCCAACTTTGTAAATAGAGCATCAAAATGGAAACGCATGATCCAGATTTAAGTCCAGAATTTAAAGTCACTCTTTTCAGAGACAGACTATCTTGTGGAAGCAAATTCTAGTCACACCGGTGTAAATAATTCCTGCAGAAAGTCTAAGAAGTGGATGAGACATTTTCCTCCAGATCGACCATACATATGCTGGAAAGCACACAACATACCCACAGGAACCTTCCTTGAAGTCTGACAGCCATCAGATATGGTGCAGTCGCAGCACCTTTCTTAGCCAGTGACCATTTCATCAAAGTCAAATAATCAACAAAAACAATTTTATTGGCAAAGTTATAAAATAGTGAAATCTTATTCTAGTATTAATTCAACATTTTAAATGTGTTTAGAGTATAGAAATCTCATAAAATTTTTACATTCTGAAATACTTCAGAGTTTTTAGTCCAAGTACTTCTCAAAACCCATAACATCTACTGGAATTTATTCCTATACTTGGGCTGGGAAAAGAAGGTAATTTTAAATTGTGTTACAGATGCCAGATACATGAAACAGTCTCACTTTTCTCTTGGGACAGATGAGTATCTGTTATTTGCTGCATTTTAGCTTACCTGACAAAGTTAACTGTATTATCTGTGCCTGACCTAAATGTGTCAGTTTTTTCCAAGCTGAGATAAACACAATGTTCTTTTAAAAGAAAGGAATTGAGAGTCCTTGGCAGCTTACTGATTTGTTTTCTTTCCTTTAAAAATACCGCATCGCAGAAGTTGTGCTAGATTTCATTTGAGTCTACAAAGCACCTACTCTTTACCTAAGTAAACAAAATACTACAGATATTTCCACACTGCTCAGTAACAAGTACCGTTTAAATCGTGTTCCCTTTTTGCATGTTAATAGCAGTTAAAGCCACACAGCTGAGTAGCTATAAAAAAAATGGGAAGAGTGCCTTTACTGAATTGATACTTTAGTTTGTATGGCAAGGTACGCAAAATTCTTTTTTAAAATTAGAATTTAACTACTGATTTTTTTTATTGTCTTTAAGACTGATTTTTTTTCCTTTTTTGGGGAAGAACAACAATTACTGCAAGTGCTCCAGCATTTTGGCTTACCTTTCTCACGTCTGAGCTCTTTGGTTCTGTTGTCCAAGTTATAATTCTAGATACAGCAAGTCTTGTCTCACTGGAGTTCACAAAGTCTGTTGGATCCATCTGTCTTGCCAGGGACTCAATATACTTCAGGATAGCAACTTTCACCTGAGAAGTGAGATTTGTCAGTCTGATGAACTGGCAAAACACTGAATTAGCCAATGATAAATTATATTTCTACAGATTTACAAGTTCCATGTACTGAGGGGAAAAAAACAATATGTAACAAGTCTCCATGTCATGTCTCAAAATCAAAAGCAACTTTCTACCCAGGATTAACTTTGTATAGTAACAGTCTGGAATGGTACATCAGAACTGGCTTGAAAAAAGTACGTCTGCTTGTGCATTTGCATAAGCAAATCAGCACTCCACCACACTGCCTGCACCAGTATCAAATGTTTTAACGTCTTATGGTCTCTCTTTTATATCCAGGGTTATTTCAGATGCCAAAATTTAGTTTCTGTTCTCAAAATAAATGTTGAGGCTAGAGTCTTCAAAGAGCTAAGATTTTGGAGATCAGACAGAAAACACTCCAGTTATTTGGCATCCTGTATATTCCTGCATGCCCATCACTGGAAGAGAAATGTGATGATCTACAGAGTTTTCAGTGTTTCTATAACCTTGATAAAGCAACCTCCTTAAGGACAGGCTGCATGACTGTATCCCCTTAAGAGGATTCAGTAACAGAACCCCAATGTTTTTCCTTCAAAACCTAAACACAAATCCTTTTCACTACGTCTATTCAGTATAACAAGCACTTGTGACTGTGTGCTTAGTGGCCCAGTTCCCCACTTGTCCAGGGTGAGGGCTCTGGTCCCTCCTGCCCTGTATAACCAGGTTTCTTCCCATCAAGATCACAGAGTTTTCCCCTTCTAAACTTCACTCTGATACTTTCCAGTGCACCCAAAGCCCAACTCTTACTGACTTGTGATGATTCACAGAGCAATATTTTTAAAGATATTTAAGTGTATTAAAATGGGGAGGGGAAGAGGAGTGTGTTGGGGGGTGTGGGGGGAGAGGAGATTTCAAAAGCACATTGATTGCTAACTCCTGATGAAGTCAAAAGCCTTATTGTAAATCCAACCAGGCATGTCTCTATAACTTGAGATGCTTAAAAAAATTAGCCTAGGTATTACTGGAGTCATTTCAGGAGATGAGAACAGAGTTACCATCATGTGCAGACTTTTGGAAATTATATTTCTTACAAAAATACGTAAACAACTGCAGAAATAAATCAAAGCTGCCAATGTACTTTCTATATTGTACCATACAGGTAATACAGGTATTTACAATCAGTTATCTTTTCATGAGTTCTGTACTTTAAAGCACATATGTCATTGCAAATTAAGAGCACCATGTTTATGCTTCATTGAAAAGGCTTTTGATACTGACCTTGAGGTTTGGTGTTTGGGTCTGATCTACAATAAACCTCATCAAAATGTTAAATTGTTGATCAAATGGAAAAGAATCCCTGTCCAAAGAAAACAAAAGGCAAAAATGTAATGCAACATGAACGATCAGGACTAATTTAATCTGATACATAAAAGTTCACATATGAGAGTTCAGCATCTATCATGACTTTTCTTTTTTTTTCTTTTTCTTTTTTTTTTTTTAAACGTCACATCCAAGGATCAGCTGATTATTGAATGAACACTGGCAAAAACTGCTAAGTCAATATACCTATACTTCTCCTGCTTTTGTTATACCGCTCCACCCTTTTTTCACTTCAGGCTGTTCTTTGTTCCCTTATTTATAGTAGCACACCAGTTTATCTTTTCCCCAGACTTCATAAATTGTTTTGATTTCTCTTATTTCCTCCTCTTTTACCTCATTTGCTCTTGAGACATTTTTCCCCTCCTAAAATTCTATAATTTTTCGGATCAGCTACACTTTATTATGAAGATGTCCTATACCAGACATTCTTAGGAAAGAACATGAACTACAGAATTGAACAGGTATGCAAGGACACAGCAGCATTCAAGATCTTTTCCTTACATTACCCGTATTTGCTGTTTAAACACATTTAAGACATGTAAGACATGCTTTGATACAAAGCACCAATCACTTTTTGAACACCACAAATGATCATTTATGAGTCAAGTAAAGAAAATTGAAGTAAAAAACCCTTTTTCCTACATGGATAACTTTAGAGAACATCTAAAATGTAAAACTGATTAACTTTGTTAACTCAAGCTTTGGATTTCAATACTTTAAATACTGTGATGTGATTTTGTTCTCATTTATACTGGTATTTGGTAGGATCCTTCCCTCAAAATGTATGGCACTCCTGGGTTTCTAAGATGTACGTTAGGTGTCTTCTTGTAATCCTGAGAAAACCTATATAATTTTTGCCATCCGAGTACTCTACCTTGTGACATCCAGAGCTTTTTGAACTTTTGCCTGCACAGACCCCAGCAGATCTGCTCCCATTTTCTTCAGCAACTGTGTCAGGAGAACAAAAAGCCAGTCCTGCAAGTCATCTTTATGAATGATGATGAAATCAACCAGGGTTTCCAGAAACATGCTGAAGACCTATAAACAAAAAGTGTGTCACAAAAAGACAGACAAGGCTATAAATAGATTTCTAAATACCCCTCCCCCCACCCCCATTATTTGAGTTTCATGATGACTTTGTTATAGACAGTTTCATGAATGAATGGTTTTAGTGACCACATTGCTCTGGGAAAAAATATTCACAAACAATACACATTTAGAATGTGCTGTATTAAAATACCACATTAAACAAATGAAAGAAGAGGGGAAGAACGCACTTACTCTCTGTTGTGAATTCCACCGCAAAGCAGGCCATGCAACAAAACAAACCACTCATTAGCACACAGTGATCAAACCCGATCGTTCAGATGCAGTTTGTCAACAGATAAAAGATGCATTCATGGAAAGTTTACATTTTCTTAAAATAAAATCTCTTAGAATTATTTAAAACATGATATACGTTGGATCAGATCCAGCATCCTCTCTCACGAAAGCAACGCCTTTAAAGTCAACAAGTCAGGAGAGCTGGATTGCTTTCTACAGTTGCATGCAATCTTTGTGTTTTTTCCCTGTCTCACTCCTCAATTTATTCCAACTTCTGAGATCCCAGTCCCACATCATCCCAAACACAAGAGTTCAGCAAGGACAGAAGACAGGAATAAACCATACTTTTCTGAAAGACTAAATTCTGACCTCAGCTATGCTATAACAATTTAGTGATTGAGAATTACAGTTGTCCAACATCACAACTAATGCATTTCTAGTGATAATTCCATAAAAGCAATGAAGATGACAGATCAGCAGTGCCACAGAGAACATAATTTCCATGACACAGACTGAACTTTGAGAACCAAAAACTGAAGACTTTACAGATATGAACTGCCACACTAGATCAAATCTGTGGTCCAGTTGGTCCAGATTAGCTATGGCCAAAAATGCACTGAAGTAGGTCTGTGAAAGGCAGCTATAAAATAATCCGTCTGCTGAGGGAATTTGCACCTGACAATCATTTGTTAGAACTGGTTTACCAAGTAGCCTGAGGCACAAATATTTATGCGATGACTCCTTTTTAAAACTGTATTTAACGTAACAGATGTTTTCATCCAGTTATTACTGGTTCTCATAAAAAAGGACCAGCAAGCTTCCTCAGGAAGGAATACAAAACTCCCTTTTCCCACATCTTCCTGATGCTGCTTACCTTCCAACAGGAGAAGAGTGCTGAACCTGAAAGTACCTATAGGTCCAGCCTCCCCTCTCCTCAAGCCTCCCATTCCTCCCTGCTTCTTTTTAGAAGACGCATGTAAATTCATGTCATGGCCTTCAACTTCAAAGGACAATGTTATAAAGAAGGCAAAGTATTTATATTACTGACATTGTTTAAATTTTTTGAAAAGATCCAGAACAACATGTTGGTGAGATTCCATAAATCTCCCTGGTGTATCTAAACTCCAATGAACATAATGCCAGCTACGACTCATTACCCTTCAGGAACCTCACTCTGTTGTGCATCACCGAGAAACTCCCTAGAGAAGTACAGACAAATCTGAACGCATTGCTCCAGAAGCTAACTTCTCAAAGGCAGCAAGTTCTCTGGGAAGCACGGAGCAACCAAGTCCCACCCTGTAAGACATATCCCTTCAGCATAAAGCAGACAGTCATGAGATTTATAAATGCCAGTTTCCCCCAGCAGATGGCAGGGAGAGAAATACAAACCATTCATTTTGGAACAACATCAAATGTGCACATATGGTAACGTAAGAGAAGGAGCCAAGCCTTTGTGATCTTACCTTGCTGTGAGGGTCAGCAAACATGCGAGTAAATATTTCGCATAGCCTTTTTAACTCGACTCGGCTAAAATACATAATAAAACATGATGTTAATGCCAAAACTAGTTGCAGCAAGAAAGCTAACAGTAACAACTGAAAAAGATTTCATCATCTTAATTTAAAGGTTCAGTCACACTTCTGAAAATTCTCTATCTAGACAAAGCTGTATTTGGCATTCCAGCTTAGCTGCTAAGAACACCAAGCATAGGTTAAGAAATCTAATAAACGTGTTTTAAAAACAAAATCAGGCACCTCTATTTCCTGCTGCTAGATTGCAGAAGACAACCTAAAATGTGTGTGTTCAGGAGGTACTTACTTTCTGCCTATATCAAGGCTGCCAGTTCACTGAAACATTTCCCTTTTAGAGCCCAGGAATAGATTTCTCAGTCTCCTTTGTGCCAGGGAATTCAATTTTCAAGAACAAAGAGAACCCCTATGCTGTTCGGGTAGATACTAATCATAAATATTTTGGTCTCTAAATTATCTGTAGCTCCAGTGAAATCACTCTAGAATCACACAGTATGAACAGACACCAGAACTGACTCAGAGGAACAGAGAAGACACACTGAGGTGTGTGTGTGTATATATCTACACACACACGCATATATATATATAGAGAGAGAGAGAGATGATAGATCAATGAGCAGGCAAGCTAATAAGTCAGAAGAACCTAATAATGCCCTTTTTAGGCGAGAAAAAAAAGAGAATGCTCTATGGGTCCTTTTGATTCAAGTTCAATATCACATGAAATACAAAAATGTTTGGTGCCAAAGCTCAAAAAATACAGGGCCAAATATTACAATACTAGTTTTCCTGCAAGGCAAGCTGTCAAAGAAGGCAGAAGTTTTACCTGTTTACAGTCCAAATGAAAACAGAGCAAGATGACTGGGTAACTATGGATGGTATTAGGTGTTTTTCCCCAATTACTATAAAACCAGAGTGACTAGTGAAATGTATATTGATTCCTCAGAGAACAGTCATTTAGCTCTTGTTTTACATTAGTTCCATAATCTACTGGCATATGCATAACATTAAAATAAGCTTTAAAGAACAGGCCAGAATGTGTCAGTAGTCTAATTGTTCGACATTGTTAATTTGTTTATAAATAACATTGGGATGCTTTTTTTTCCTCCCCAAATAAACTTATTCATGAAAGGCTGATCAAATTTTAAAAGGGAGAGCACTGTCTTTGTGCCCTAAGAGTTGAGTGCAGACAAATAAAGTCTTTATAACAATGCCAAAGCAAGCTGACAGCTTCCTTCAGGATGGAGACTGTACTGTCTCAAAATGACTGCTCTGCAATGCTCTCCTGACTCAATGTCATTGCTCCTTTTTATTACTCTAATGGAATTTCTCTCTGGACAAGGGTTACATGAAGACAGTGAGTATAAGTGTCTCTCTTTTTAAAGACTTGCTGACCCAAGCTAAGAATGCATGTGCCAAACAAACAGGCACTAAAAGAACATTTCTTTAAGAGACTTGCTGGCCCTTCTTTTATTGAGAAGACCTGACTGGGGAGCCTTTACAGAGCTAGACCACAAGAAGCTGTATGAAACTGTGAAGATAGGCACGTATTGCACCGCTTTGGATGCTAACATCTTTCTGGATATATAATTCCCAACTAATATAGGATCGGACCTCTTTTACTTCAGAAGACTAAAGAAAACCTAGCCACATCGCCGCCTGCTATTCAACTTGTTATACCACAACAGAAGATGCTGGGTTTAATTAGAAGAAAAAAGACTTGCCCCTTAGACTAATAACCTTGATGATGTTCTACATGATACCGTGGGAACACACAGGATGATAGAATCTAATCATCAGAAGAAGCACCAGATCAACCCTAAACAAAGGTGGAAGCAGATAAGCAAACCAAAAAGAAATATAATCCAGAAAACTAAAAAGAGTACCAAATTAGAAAAGTAACTCTGCAGGGGCTTAACATTAAGACAGTGTAGATTCCGGGATGGGTTAATCTAGAATCAAAGCCAAGAAAACTTGCTAGCTTGAGGAACTAGCAACAGCCATACAGTTCAAATACTGCAACCAGCAGGAATGAAAACAGCAGCTTTTTTCTGCTGGCATTTCTGCTAACAGCTACTGATCTGGCTAAACAGTCCATCACCTGATCTTCTCAGCACTTCCTCCCTTGGAAATATCAGCAATATCATATGAAACTTTGGTTGCTATAATCCTCACACACCTTTGTAGCAAAGCTTCACCCAATATTTCCATGTAAGCATAAGGAGGTGCCAATAGAGTTTTTCCCAACAGTTGGTTAAAAAAAGGAAAAGAAAGCATTCCTGTGGGAAGTATCTTTTAAAATACTCATAAGTAGACCACATGAAAAGGCACCTCTGTGATCTAGGGGCTTTAACGATCATATTTAAAACTTGTAGGACTTCCCACTTAAGGGCTGCGTCACATCATGTGAAGTGCTTTTTTATGACAGGAAGAAAATAACCTTTCCAGCCCTGATCTCCAGCGATTTTCATTCTCCCTGATAACAAGAAGCATCAAAAGTTTTCAGCAAATGAGAAGATCTTTTAAAATGAAAATAGTTACACAAATCCAAGTAGGCAGATTGCTAACCATACAACAGCCACTTATAAACTTAGCCATAATTTAAGTTCATAATATTTATAACAGGAAAATAAAATGCTGCAGCGATTTGTGAATGTTACCTCCAAAGGAGCCGAAAGATAAATAGCTTGTTGCCAAAAACACTTCACCATAAACCAAGGGTGAAAAGCCCATTGCCTGAGAGTCAGATGACTTCAGTTACCATGACCTGTGGCCATACGAAGTTCCCACACAACTACTGGGTAATTCTAAGATCTGTTTTAATGTGTCACATGCCAAAGGTATTTGAAGGGTTTATTTGGCTTTCAACAAGGGGAAAAGGTCTGTCTCTCCTACCATAAACAAAGTTTCAGAGGTGGTACACCTACTTCATTGCCTTGAGAAATTTCCTTCCGCATTATAAACTACACTTTTAGAAGACTCAAATTTCTCCTATAGGATTTTTAAAGAGTTACAAATAACTATACCTGATGTGTTCACAAAGAGCCACAAGTAATTATACCTAAGACTACCTTCATAAAGAATCAAAGTATACCTAATACTACACAAAGAGCATCATTTGATCTTATCTTTGAAGCACACACACCTTGAGCAGTTTTAGAATAAATGCAGTGAGTGTTTGCTTCACCAAATACGTTACTGGAGAAAAAAAGAATTTTAATGACGGCTTAAATATAGGCTATATGTAAAAATGGTACCGCCCTCTGAATGCATTTACATTACCATCATTGAGAAAAATCTCACTGTGCTGCCACAAGCACCTACCATCAGAGGACTTGAGGAGACAGAGAAAGGCTCAGAGAAGCAAGCGTTCTTGATTGGGTTCTGTCTGCATCACTACTACAAATTTAACAGAAGTGATACTGCTGCCATAGCAGAAATTTTTCTACTAATTAAATAAAGCCCTACATTGTGGAGACAGAGCCTTCAAGGCTGTGAGAGGTACCATTTGTTTGCATAAGGCAAGTAAAAATTAGTGACTATAGTCAGAAGTCAGCCCCCATGAATGACCAAAACTACAAAGCTAGGAAGGTCACCTCAGTGTCCGCTGGCTTTTCAGTAAGTTCTGAAGACCTATGAGCCCCTCTTTTCTTTCAGACCAGTTGGAGCTGGCACAGTGGTTCAAGACCTCTGCTACATCTTCAGTCTGTCGCAGGTAGTGTGGAATGCCCCCGTTCCTGGAGCCATAGGAGCGCTCGGAGCAAGCGCTTGATGCGTCACTATTAGCGTCATCATCGGAGTACATCCCATAGGGTTCATATCTTCTTCTCACAGGCTTTTTCTGGAAGAGGGGAAACCCAACTTAGTAAATCATATATACTTACATCAATGCCAAAAGAAAAATGCTCTATCTGTAATCAGTAAAAAAGCAAGACTAATGCTATTGTTATAGTGACTTTAAGTGTGTTAAGGACATCAGCAAGAACTGCCTGCTTACCTTACCCATTAGAGCAAGACAGATCCCATTGACTTCAATGAAAATACTCGAGTGACTAAGGGGCCTGCCCCCCAGCATATAAGCAAGATACTTATGCCCAATGGAATGAGCGACAGATAATGAGATCATATGTTGCTTTATTGTTTAAAAAAAATGGGCAATACCTCAGTTACAGACACTGTGACAATACAACTTTCATTTCAAGAAAAAATAAAAAAGATAAGGAAGAAAGAGCTGAAGGACTGTGCTGGCATGCACAGTTGCTTTGTTACTGCTAATGAAGTGACTAGATTTTCACTGGGATACATAAGAGAACGATTTCTGTTAGTTTGGACTAGAATTTTTCCAGAGGCTAAGGGAACTGAGTACTCAAATCCCACTTATGTGCATAGCATGGTATTAGAGGACCTAATTCCCACAGGTGCTGCTTTGACAACCCTGACCCTAACAGAAGAGATACTAGAACAATAATGATGATGGTAAGCCAAACTGTGTACTATGGAGTAAACTCTTAAGTGAACCTTAATAGAATAGCTGATAATACAATGTATCAGAAAAAATTGCCTATATTCTTAAGTGTTCCCTACAGCATTCCTTCCTCAGTGTCAGTCCTGCAGTTCTTGGACTTGTCAAGCCAGCAGAGTTTTGCTTCCACTAGGACTGCAGGATTGAAGCATAGAAATCAACTCAAGTGCAGTATCATGGGGGATAGCAACAGGGCAGGGCAAGTTGGAAAATAGAAATAAAAAGTCAAGAAAGCACTAGTACCTTGCTCCTGGAGTCTCCTAACAGCTGTAGGCAGGAAAATATTGAAGGGTGGGAAAAAGCATAGAGAATTATGTCAGAAGCTTATGTAGGGTTTGTTTTTGCAACAAAAACGTATAGCAAATGCGTCTTAGCAAACTCAAAAAAACAACAAAAAAAACACAGTTTATGCAAAATAAAAGTGGGTATAATAACGCCTGGCTTTATTTTCTAATTGCTGCACTGTTTGCATACCCTAGCCTAGGCACAATTTCTATTAGAGAGACTGAAAGTGAGATTGTTAGCAAGGTCCTGATGACAGATCTAGATACATCTCCTCTCTGCTTTACTTTTCAAAAATATTGCTCTGGAAGATACAAAGTCTTGGTAATCATTTCCCTCCCCTTCCACCCTCCAACACACACACATTATCAGTGACTTTAGAGTCTTGGAAAGAAGCTCTGATGTCAGGAAACTGCTATCTACAGCACAGCACGTTTAACCAACTTCACTTAACCAAGGTCTCTTTCAACCTACAGTTCTTGCACTAAACTGCTTTTTGAAGCTTAACTTCAAGGTCACCTGGCTGGCACCCCTGAATTAAAGCCGTTAATACCAAAGTTTCCAACAGCCTTTGAGCTCTTCTGACAGATCTGAGCACTGATTCCCAGCACAGGCAGCATGTTTTTAGGCCAAATCCAGCCCTCAAATAGTAGTGGCTCCAATGGGAATTGTACACACAGAGCAGAGGTCGCAAAATGACCTGCTGGGTTTTGTTTAAACTTGAGTACTTGGCTGAAGCCATCTTTGGAGAAGTTCTTTTCATTTTGTATTATGTGGCAGAGAATACCCGTCTGAATACAAGGCTGCTGGATAAAAGCTGGCATCGCACTGCCCTTCCAAAGGGAGCCTGAACCAAGCCTGTAAATTACCACTGTGAGAAGACAACTAAGAAAAAAGGGTAAAACAGGGCGGTGGGAAAGAAGGGGACAACAAGATGAAGTTGCCGCCCCCCCCCCCCCCCCTTAAAGCCATAGAAATTCAGACTGATCAAACTAGGTAACAGCACTACCATTTAACGTTCCAGGGTGTTCAGTTAAAAAGAGTGGAACAATTAAAGGGAACTCCCAAAGTCTAGCTGAAGACTAAGTCACAGCCAAACAGATCTCAAGGGATCAGCAAACACTGTGACTCTCTCCCTCAATAACCAGTATCAGCAACAGCCCACCTTCAGGCATACAGCCCGATTTCATTTACACTCGCAGCCCATTACCTACGGTTACACCATGAACTGCTTTGGTGGCAAATCTGAGCAGCTGAGGGCTGATTGATTCGTAAGCCACTGGATCTGGCTCACGAAAACTTATTTAGGCCAATAAATTCAACACCACCAACTATTTTCTACTGTCCTGTTTCTCTATTATTCACAACTACCTTTATGTTTCTATGGAAAGTAGATTAAAAACCCCACTTCTCTAGGAGTATTTTAATGACACTCTAGATATGGAGGTGACACAAGCTGGATGATAACCAAATACAAAGGCAAATGATGTTAGTTGTCCTTACAGTGAACTGGGAAACGGGGGAAAAAAGTCCATCACAAACTCTCTGGGGACACGGGTCATTCTTAATAAAGAAAAAGGAGATCTCTGCCTCAGATACATCAGGAAATCCCCTCCTTGTTCCAACAGCTCAGGGCAAGAGCTGGAGAAAACACGGGGTACGCTGCGACCCAGATAAAGCTGTAGAACAATTGCTCTTGCCTCTATACCCCCAAGCCCAAATCCCAAGGTAAATGCAAAGGCCTGTGCTGATACTTATCTTCTGCAGAGCAGAAGATACTTTCTGGATTCTGCCCAAGAGATTTTTATAGTACAGTAAGATTATGTAGTACAAAAAAATTGAAAAGTGACAATGAATTTAACTGGAAATGCACCTAACATTTCAAAAATACTAGCAGCACACTAAACAATGCATTTCAGTCTAACTGCATGAGATGGGACCAACTAGAGGCAAGCCAAGCTAAGAGCTGATCCAAATATCCAGCCAGGTACAAATAACACAGGATAGAAATTGGGGAAATCCTCAGTTCTTCTGAAGACCTGATCAGGAACAGACACTAACAGAGAACAGAGGATGTTTTTTCTGACGAAATCCTCATGCCGTTTAATGGAACTGATGGAGGTCCCTCACGCTGCCGCGTGCAGCCTCTGACAGCCCGGCGAAAGACCAACAGCAGATTCAACCCATCCCACAGCTCTAGTGCCCAGCCACGTCGGTCTGTTTGATAACAACCGCGGAGAGCTCGCGCAGAATAAAGAGACAAACGTTGCTGCCAATATGCCCCAAACACAAAATAACAAATGTTAACTGAACTAACGATGCAGCATCAGACACCGGCACAATTAGAACAAAGCTATTAAGAAAGAGGAGAACGTACGTACAGGTAACTTTAAGCCACTTTCCGGGGTCGGAAGCATTTTGCATTTTTCCCTCTTACCAGTGCATCGGCCACGGCAGCCTCCAGATCTGTGCTTGTGCTCAGGACTCGCATGGCATTCACGGAAGCAGGCATCCTGCCTGGCTGTCCGAGCCCAAACCGGTCTGCACAAAAGACAGTGAAAGGGACTGTTAAGCAAATTCACATTCCCCTGGAATCCTAATCAGGTGTCTGAGCCGGACTCCCCAAAGCTTCTGGGAACTCTCAGCGCTTTTTCATTAAAGCCCCTTTTATCCACAGCTCTAGAGAGGTTGCCATTAGAGTAAGAAATAAACTACTGTTGTCTGTTGGGCCCCAGAGACAATTTTGGATCCTCAGGACATCTTTTTTTTTTTTTCTTTTTAAGCTGGGAAGAAGGGTATTTATTTTGAGTTTCTCTTTTTAAATAGAAGCTATTTCAAATTTTGATTTTAATGTCAGAGGCAGATATGCAGGCCACAATCTGGCACTCTCAGAAATCAGCAGTAAAATTTGCATTAACTTCAGAGAGACAGACTCATGCCCACAGTGTCAGAACATGCTCACACTCGAGCGCCGACCCATCCTGCAGCTCTCTCTCAAAGATGTGAGATTAGAAACAAAGATTAGCCTATTTTATGTTTCAAGGCTTGATTAACCAGCAGAGTATCATCCTACGCCCCAAAGAATAAAAATCAGAATGTTTATTATTTGCTTGTAAAGTGGTTCCAATTTTCGTTTTACTACAGTTTTTAGAAGCATTTTAAATGTACAGTGGACTGAAACACAGCTTACAAGCTATATGATAAATAAAAACGGGTATTTTTTGATCAAACGGTATCATCTTTCTGCCCTCGAATTTGATGGCAAAGCTCTGAATGACATCAAAACAACAGGGTTGGGTCCAAAATGCCATTTACTTTCCTGATATTAATTGACTTGCTTTATAATTTGCCCCAACTCTGCCAAAAAGTTACTGAAATGAGTTTCCTTGGGCAAAAGCCAAGTTCATAAAATCAGCACTAGCAGGAAAACAGATTCGGCAAGTTGAGTACCATGGGCCAAGCTCTGGCAGCAATTTTTCTAGATGAGGAGTAGATCAAATGTAGTGCACTGGGGTCCTGGCTCCAGTTTCAAACCAGAAAGAGACTGGTTTTGGCCTTCCAAACCATTCTGAGCCCCAGAGGGCATTAGTTTTTGTTTCAATGTGGGCCCACCTTTGCTCAGGAGAGCCTGACAACCCAGCACTATCTCCCTGCACCTGCACCCATGGGTGCCACTAGGAGCTTTGCCAGCAACTTCAGCAGTGCATAAGCTGAATAAACCTATTTAAGAGACCTTCAGCTCATCCATATTGGATGTGGTGATCAAGCAGCAAAAGAGAGGGGTCAAGTCACCCAGGTCTCTTCTTAGTTCATCTGTATTTAATTTTATGAATGAAAAATACTGTTTTTTTAAAATATGCACCTGCATCATGGATTTCCACAAAACTGAGGTCAAATACTATATTCAGTAGTTTAATGTATACATTTTTAGAGGAAAAACTGTACTTAGAATAAAAGGGGTTTTTTTAAGCCTACTTCACTGAAAACCCTCTTAGGCATTTAGCTCACATTGACATGCATAATTTAAATCAGAGATTGAAGTTTGCCCAAATACTGTCCTATTTCAAAGCATTACCCAAGTCAGAGCAAGGATTAAGCTACTGAGGGGAAAATAGGGGAGGTTTGTTTGTTTTTTAACTAAAGTATTTTATTAAGAGGGAAAAACTGAAGACTAGCATTTGTCAGAAGAGAAGTGTTACTTATCAAAACTTACTATTCTTCAGATATGTAACCAGACCAGACATTTCCAATTTACAACAAAAGCACATTTTCTACAAAACACATTACATGGGGAGGGGGGAAACAAAAACAACAAAAAAAAGAAAACAAAGAAAAACCTCACAACTTCTGAGAACTACTGCCAAAAAGTAATCAAATCATGACAGTTCACAAAGAAATAAAAAGTTGTATGCGTTATTACTATCCCCTTTTTTAATGCACTCAGTTGGACAATTATAAATATTTAGCTGAAACAGCACTTCATCCCTAAAATGGAAAGATCTGTACACCCTTAATAGAAGCACAGAGGAGATGATATTGCATTAGGTCAGATCAAAACTGCGGACACAAGTTATGGAGATACATGCTACAAAGGTGTACAGAAGACACGGATTTTTTCCTAAGTGCAAATGATAACTGGTACAGTACAAGTGTAAGTGTTGAGACAAGTTCTGGTCTCAGATTTACATTTAAACCCAGCTAAGTTAGTGACATTATTCAAGTGTTACTGAGATCAGAAATTGGTGTTATAACTTTGAAATAACATAGTATCATAAAATACTACATACCATCATCTGCCTTTGTGTTAATTTAATATTACATTAGAAAAGGGAAGATAGTTTCTCTTGTTTTAATGAACAACAGAATGAAAGTAATTCAGTTGTAGATCAGTTTAAATACCCAGCATAAAGAAACATAAGGGAGCTTTTTTTAAACAAATTTGGGTAAGTATAACGTGGCATGCTGGCTTATATCTCTCTCTGTGGCTATCACAGGAATCTTTTCAAATACAGCTTTAAAGATCACCGAGAAAAGTAATACAAGTCACTCCAGGCTTCTCCCCCAGACACAGTTCTTGCACCCAAGTGCAGAAATTAGATGGGCATGCATCTTAAAAGAGGCCCAGGCAGAGCTGCAATTTGGTGCTGGGAAAACATTTGGCTCCAGGAATAACTACTGTAAGCAAGCCCAACACCACTGGCAAGGACTAAGGAGAGCCCAGTGTGCTCTGGCCACATTTCCTTGTCTTCCTGACTAGAGTCATTATGCTTGTACATACCCAGGGAAAAACCCCAACTAACATTTTTGGCTCAATTTTGCTATTTTTAGTGAAGTTTGGGCCTTCTTTAGGACAAAGATGACCGCATGTGATATAATTAGGCTTTGTACCAAATCACTGGAGCCAAGCACGTAATAAATTTCATAGCAAACTGAAGGGAAACACAAAGCTTAAGCTTAGATCTGCATTATAATTTTTTTTTAAATCTTATTTTTTTTTAAAATACTTCAAATTCAAATTGTTGCTTTTAAAATGCCAAAGATAGTCAAATCAGCTGGGTCATTTCTGCAGAGTCACTTCATAAGGGAAGCATTTTGAGCATTTTAGTTAAGCAACAGCCATTTAACTAGACTTGAGAGAAACAGAACATTTTTCACTCCCTACCTGAAGGGGGAATAGTTAAATAACTTTCAATATCACTCATTCCTTATGAGATTTTAGCCTCTGAGCAAATGCTGGAGCCCTCATTCATTTTCTACATCATCTTTGCTGCCTTCTAAGTTAAATTTCTATGGACTTAAAGCCTAGAAGCCCTCATTCATTTCTCAAGACTCCCAGTGTAATATTCTGATTTCAAAGGGAGTTGCAGGTACTCAGCAACTGAGAAATTCAACACAGGGCTGGGGAAGACGACAATTAGAATGTGCAGATTTTTCTCATTACATCTAAGCATTAATCTCCTGGTTTAAAGCTCAGCAAAATTAAGGGAATCGTTTTCCCAACTTCCATACGCTTTGGACAAGGCCTTCAGAATTATACAAAGGATGTCGGCAAACGTTATGCCCTGAAGTTCATTTTGAAAGGTCATTAGGTGTTTAATTTTTGCTGCTCTTCTGCATTTTGGACAGGATCCTGCACAGCACTTTCATTAACAGAGGCAGGAATCCAGGATACCTGGCAACAAGTGGGATCAGACCCACGGGGACCCAGTCCTAGGCACCAGGAACCACTACACTGCTAAGGAGGAAACACCAATAGAAGCTGCAAGTACTCTGCATCATTCGTGCTGCACAACTGATCCACTTTGCAGGAGAACTGAGAAAGCCCTGGATCACCCTTTGTTTAAACACTGCTCACAATATTCCTAAAATACATAAAATTAAAAACATTCAACAAACGAAATTCAAAACTAAAAGCCACGTTGAACAAACAGAACAAGAAGCCCCACAGCGGTGAGAAGCACATGCTTAAGTGCTGGCTGATGCATGTGACGGCAAATGTTAAAATGGTGTAAAACAAGACGACGTATAAGAAGCAGATTCATGCAGTTAGCACTTGTTCACCTGACTGCCCAACAGAATCAGCAGTGGAGAGAGCACTAGTGGACCTGGAATGACGTCGAGAAGCTGCAAGTAAAAGGAATGGCAACACCCACAGGATTAACACACATTTAACCCAAGACAGAAAATGCCACAATCCAAAGGGGATGCACATGACCACTACCAGTATACGTGTTTTATAGTGACAGGGGAATGATGCTGTATATGAATGCATAACAGATACAGTGCAAGCCCCACAGTGACATCTCCATCCGTAGCTTCCCCGCTTCCCCCACGACCGTAAACACGATGCATGAGAAAACTCATTTGTAACTGTCCCGAACTCGGTGCAGTTCAGCACAAAAAGAAAAAGAAAAATCAGTGCGCGTCAGTCACGTTCCAGAACCACAGATCTGGAAGGCGGCCATCATGAGAACGTGGAGCACGTAACTACAGAGCAGGATTTAGATGTGTTCGATCTAAACCCCAAAGTGAAGCCAAGATGAATGCTTAGAAATTGTGCTTGCAGGTATTTTTCACAACACTCTAGCCTATGCACAAAAAACAATGTTAACAAAGAGAATGAGTTACCACAAATGTGGAAAGAGTGCAAGGAGTCATACAGGGACGTCAGCCAACCGCTGCATACAGGTGGCCTTTTGAATTTTTTCTTTTTAAACACACATAGACACTATTGTTTCTGTTGCTACCAAAGTCTCTTGCTTTAAGAAATATTACATACATGTTTCTGGGATCTAAATACATACATATGCACACAGATATTAATCTGAATATGCACATACATACATATATCTAGAATTACGCCATATGCTCATAAACACAAATTGTTAATAGCAACAGAGCATACACCGTAGCAGAAAAGCTGAAGCCAAATTTAGCTCCCACTTCAATTCCCAATTGTCAGCACTACCTAAATTGCAAAATGCCTTTGGAGAGGAGGTTTTTACGTCTTGGATCCAGCATAAAGGCGAGTTGTTTATGGAAGCAAATGGAAAGCTGGTCTGGTCATTTCAGAACTACAAAAAATCATTTTTTTTTCTAAAGAGGTCCTTCCTGTTTCTAGCAATAACATGCTCACCTAACTCTCAGTAACTGGCCCCAAAAGCTCTCATTGCTAACACGAGCAATTCATCATCATAGATTCACTGAACACCTTGTTGCTTTACCATCTTTACTAGTACTGACAGGAAAATGAAAAATAAACCCAAATCACCTTCTGATACAAGTAAACTTCATTAATTATGCATACATGTGTGCAATACAAAAATTTGAAGTCTTCTGTTTTACACAAAACATTCAGAAGCAGATACTAATATTACAAAATAGAAAACAGCAAAAACAGAAAAATGAAAACTGTATTTTCTCCCAATAGGGAGAGCTTGGCTATAAGCTATATAGAATATGTAATGTGGTCTTTCAGTACAGAAAACACATGCATTTAGTCAAGAGAAAAGTCCCACTGACACCATGAGTAGCTCATGAAAGATTTGCAGGATCAACAGAGGATTACTGACTGAGCCTCACAACTAAGACTCTGATCTTGTGATTGCTTTCTCCCAAGCTGGCCGCTGGGCCCCTGTGGATGTCACTGCAAGATCAGGGTCCAAGAAGAAACAGTAATTAAAAAATAAATAAATAAATAAATAATAAAAAAGCACATCTCTGCAAGGAGGCTGAGCATAGAGAGTGCCTCTTTACTGGCACTTCCTAACTTAGGAAGCAAGTTTTTTGGTGCACAGACATGCACACCATACAGTCTCACTGACAGGCTTGAAAGCAAGCAGAGCAGATTTGCAAGGTCAGGGTGTCAGTGGTGACACTGACTATAATGCTGTTAAGTGCAAGAATTGTCATTTACATAAAACTAGCTTAAATATAGTTCACTAATACATGAGTTAACCTTTATGAGCAAAAATAGACTATGTACAGTAAGATTATCTTGTATATACATCATATATTATCTTAGCATTAATATAATTAGTTTGATTCTAAAAATACTCTAATAGTCATACTGTTTTGGTTTGAATTGCTAAAGATACATTTCTTTCAGATGAACTACAGAATTATTTAGAAGCTCATGGACATGTTCCAGTTTACAGCATTCCAATGAAAATACAAAAAAACAGACAAAATGATCACAACTATACTGGGTTACTATTATGCTGATACTTCTTCCCCACCTTACACTCTCACTTCCCCTCAATGACTTTAATAAGAATATTTTCAGAGATGAAATAAGCTTCAGGTTATTAAATATCATCAGTTAAATTGCAATTCCCCTCCCTTCCAAAATGAAATTTTTAACGAGCACTGTAATAGATATTTGTAACTTAAGCTTTATACTCAACATACAAGGCAGATTCAATGGTGGTGCACCAAATTCACACTGACTATGAATCTGTTAGACTGTATTTATCATTCAGAACAGGGCTCAGGAAGGTGTTTCAATTAATGCATTTTCACTAAAGTAAAAGAAACAGCACAACAACACAGAACACTGAGCAGTTTCTCCTGAAACCCAGCATGCTTAAACACTTTGGTTAGAGAAAACAACCTTATCCTGTATTGAAGCTAGACAGGTAACTATAAAAAACAAACTATGGTTACATATTTACTATCATTTTCAGCCTCTGGTATCAAGTGAGCTCATTTAATAAACATGCTATCTTTCTTAAAGAGCTAGAAGCCAAGTTCTAAACACTAAGCTGATCTCCTCCTCCCATTTCTCACCAAAAACTGAGATTTTCTAGATAAAGCAAATAGGTTATTTTGTAGCTCTGTGCTACACTGATGAAGTTTAATCCTAAAGCCTTTCTAATATTAGCGTGAAGATTCCACTCGGCTCCACTGAAATCAATGGGGATTTTGCCAATGATTTCAAAATGGATACAAAGACAACAAGAGTCTCTCCACTGATAACACCTGAAGCTGAGATGAATAACCAAATCAGTAATGACATCAGCTGTATTAGTTTAAAAGGTTATTTAATGTACAATATATCAACTACAAAAATCAAATAGGAAAATTTAGCCTGTTTATATTTTTTCATAACTTTTTCTCTCTAGTCTATTAAAGTTACAAAATTAAACCCAAAATGCTATGTTCCACTTGCACACTTCTTGCTACAGCCGTATTTTGTCACTGCGTGACAAATAAGATCCTTCAATAACATTCTTCAGCCTTGATTAAATCTATAAGAGCTTCTTTCTCACTTTGAACCACATGCACAGCTATGAAATTATAATGTAAACAGAGAGGCCCTGGAGATCAGCTGTATTTCATTATGTCTGAGATGACAAACAAACCTTTCATACAACAAGTAATGTATTTGGTTGAAAATATATATATATATATATGATATGGTATTTGATCAGAAACATTAACTATCCTGTTTTCAGCCCTGTGCAGATAAAACTTCTGCATGTGGTAGCTGTAATGAGATTTTCTATTTGTACTGTACACTTAAGCTGCATGATGATGCTACTTTAAAACCCCAGCCTTTCTTGAAAAGACATTCCTACAAAATGGCACGTGCCGCTTGTTAATTGATGATTGACAGAACCTCTAAAGAAAAAGAGGTCTCTTTATTGGAGGATTTAGTATAGAAATGATTTACTTTCACTGCACCTAGCTCTAAGAAAATCGGATCGTGTGTAATTGGAGTCACTCAGCAATAGGCTACGATGCTGCTGACAACTCCTCTGCAACTTAGAAAATACAGGCTTGCTCTCCCATCAATCTCCATCATAGCTGCAAAGTGAAGCACAGCAGCCCCATACAAGCTGATTTAATGAAACTGAAAATTGTTGGAGTTCAGACTGAACTACTTTCCTAACAGTGAAATGCTGAGAACCAGAATTGAAGCATGCAGAAGAAAACAGAAGGGAAACAGGGTTGGAAAGGGGGAGTGTGTCAGGAATCCAACAGAGGACAGGAAACAAGCTCATCCCACCTGCCAGTGCCTTGAAAGGGCAATCAGAACAAGGAAAAAGGGAAAAAAAAAATGACCCTTAAAGCTCCAATGCCTACATGTACTCACCAAGTGGAGGAAAGCCCCGAGCAGGGCTTGTATCTCGACTGCTCTCACGGCTGGTATCGCGGCTGCACCCCTGACTCATGCTGGGTCGGGGGATGCGACTGCTCCGTGCTAGCATGCAGCATGGAGAGTTTCAGAGAAGGTGAACAAGTTTAATGAGGACAGAAAGCTCAAAGTCAAGTCACATTTCTGTTAGTTACGGTAATTATTACATTAGTAATTATCATTTGCAGCAGCCAGCTCAGGCTCTTACAAACCAACGATGCTACATGCTGGGCTGTGTTTGTGATGTGAAATTGCAGCAGTGTTAGAAGTCTGGCTGACAGTCTGCTTTTTTCTCAGGCAATCCAAATTGTTATTCAAGTAGAGCAGGAGATCTTCAATCATTTAGGGGATCTCTACTGTTACAGAACATGCAAATCAGATGAGGCTAAAAGAAACCTTTCTGGAAGATTTTGTCCTTATTTGCAAGATAAACACCCTTCTCAAAGGGAGAGGAAGCGCCCTTAATCAGATCAGAATTTTTAAAAGTAGCCATAAGACCAATATGCTATTTTTACATAGATATGGCTTTTATAATGATACTTTTATCATGAACAAGTATCTTAAGGAAAAAAAGGTGTACTGTACAGACTTGCAGAGAATTCTTTTCCCCCCAATGAAAGATACTGGGAAAAGCACTTAGCTCCTAACCACCTGAAAGACAGGTTACAGAGTGGTTTGCATTTTAAGGCAGCAAGAGCTTCAGTTTTTCAACAAAAGATATCTAACTTCTGTTCCTCTAACATTTCTAAAACCTTACATTTACGGTTTTATAGGCACATACATTGAGACACATGCGCACTTAAGGAGAGCCTTTAACTATGTTCTTTACTTTGACAAAAGCCCTACATCAGCAAGACTCTTATCTCAGGTCTGGCAGCTATCAAGTGTTCAATTTTCCGGAGCCCAACAGGCTCCTGCCTATCAGCTGCATCCCAGACACTCACCGTATGCACGCTCTGAGTTTGGCCAAATGCAGAGCACTAGGTAGGAGATTAAGCTGCTTTCATAGAAAAAAGCAATCCCACTGACTTTAGCTGAAATTTTGCCCAAGCACAAAAAACAGAGCTAGGCCTTAGAAGGTTATTTAACTTCCTACTTAAAATAAAGGATTTGAATATTAAGTAAGATTTTTAGAAAATGAGCAATTTAGGTATTTAAAGCAACTGGATTATTCCTCTGCAAATTGTGTCATTTTGATATCAAAGGCATTTACAGTAATTTATTTTAAAAGCTTTATGCACAGCAGAGAATAAAATAACATTTCCCTGTGTAACAGAGAATGGCAACTAACTGTTACAAGTTTATCTTTAAGAATTTAATGATTAAAGAGGTTTTTTTTTTTTTTTTTTTTTTTTGAAAAGGCAGTAGTGAATTTTAAGTAAGTGTTCAGGAACAGCCTTTTAGGATTTTTTTCCAGTGCACGGAGTAAAGTCTAGCCATCAGCTTTGATGACAAGAGAGCAGAGGCATGTACCCATAACATTAACCTGCTTCATCCTCAGATTTCAACAGTATCCTTATATTTATAAAATCAGTGCCATTTGCATGCTTCAGAATATATATATTCTCATAATGTTCTATATATGAGCCAAGAGAGATTTAATGCCTAGACTCAAGCTAAGAAAAACAGTTCCCTAGACTGCTAGTGTGGGCTCATTAAGAAATGGGATTATGAATACTTATGCAGCCTCTCTTTTCAAAGAGGAGAATTTTAGGCACTAGAAGAACCATGCCAGAACATAATGCTAGTTTTTAAATGGTCAGTTAAACACTGGGCTTACTGGTATCCTTTAAAGCCAAACAGTACAGAACAAAATAGAAATCTTCATGATTAGGCTTTAAAATTCAAATATAGACTACTGCTAGATTCTTAGTTTGTCAAATTGCTCCCAATTTTGCAAAACCCAACTCATAAATCTCTTAGATAAATTAATGGTTCTGATGGCTGAACTTTGATGCCAGACAACACAAGATGAGCCACTGACCAAGTTGATTAGATCACCACAATGTCCAAAACTTCTGAGTGAGTTGGAAAGATGGTCTTATAATAAATAAATAGGACAGACTAAATAATATGAAGTGGATGAAATTAGGGTCCACAAGTACAGTAATCCCAACTCAGACTGTACAAGAAAAAGCTCACAGGTGAACATAACACTCCTCAAGACTTCAACACAAGCATACTTACCTGGAATTGAGGGCTCTACAGAAGCAAACTTCTCATTCTTGGGTCTCATGCTTATATGTAAATAATGGTAGCCTTCACATCAAGTTTGCACAAGAAGTCATTTCTCTTAAGCATCTCATCCATCAATCGTTGCCCTCATACAACTATACTACAACTAGCAACAGCTCTTTAGGAAGGGAGAGACATGAACGGTTAAATTTTTTTTTCTTTTTTAATTGATGCATGCTGTACATTCTCCTTCCCTAACAGATTATAGTATGCTTTATGATAAAGAAAATGCATGAAGAACATGCATTTCTTCAACTGCATGAAAACAGACTAGCAGGACAATGTAGCAGATGAAGCACAATATTGACTTCACAAACAAAAACCCAAAAGCAAACATCGAGTAGTTCATAAACAACAATCAAACGGAATACGTGCACATTACTGGATACAGATATAAAAACAAGAAAAAAGAATGGATTGAAAAGAACAGAAGGACAAGTCTCTTGGTGTGTACTCCCAGCCACCTGCCCCGCAATTCTTCCACTGTGTTGTGTGTAGAAGATCAAATATCAGGGTATTACCACCCCTGTTCAGGGTATTATTCTTTGAGCACTGCCAGAAGCAAGGGCCAGGACTATTGTCATTTAGACAAGTCTTTCCTGTTTTTGCAGTGCAGGCAAAGGCAGACAAGACAGCCATTAAACTCAGTTTCTAAGTTACCAATCCCTAGAAGTTGGACAGAAATTAAGTAAATGAGTAGCAATTAATTAAAAGGAGTAGACAGAATGAAGTGGACAGCTTGGGAGCTCTAGTAATGGAGGGAAATTAGGATCTCAACACAAATGCCAACAGCCAGCTCAGGACTGAAAGCCATGGAGAGGAACAAGGGCGGGCTATTTACAACAACATCTCAACTTTCTAGATGTATCCTGTACAACTAAGTCTTACCAATCTCACATGGAAAGGTACAAGAGAGGCACATCATTCACAAAGTTATAAACACAGCAGTAGGCTGCCTTAATCAAATACACCTGTGTAAACCAATAAATGCAAATACCACCAGCAGGGCTCAATTCATTCCCCTGTTTACCACTCTACTATGTAGAAGAGACCTGCAGTTCATTAAAATCCCACCCTAAGAGGAGACTAAGAATCCAAGCTCAATTCAGCAGCTGCTTCCTTTACAGCAAGGCAAGCATTTTACATTCTGTAATTGCTACCAAAACAGTCAAATTGCAAAACTGCAGTAGGGTGCACCCAGTAGGCAAGTCAAAAATTTCCTTCGGCTTTCCAGTAAACACATATAGCATAATCCCAACCTAGAAGTGCTACATGGAACAGATAGCCAGCTGTGCCTGCTTCACATTTTGGAGGCTGACATTAGCTCTGAATCCCTCAACTTTTCAAATCCAACTGGCATCCAAGGATCTGGTTTCTTATCTCCCAAACTCAGCAGCAGGGGCTGTTACTGAAGCTAAATCCCCACACTAACAGCATGCTCCAGGAGAGGAGCAGGTGGCTGACCCTCAGCATATCCTTGCACTGCAATACCAGCCAGGACACAAACACCCTACTGACCCATGCAACAGAATTAAGTTCATCAGCTTGATGTTTTGATGCACTGGAAATGCAATTACCTTTTTAGGAAAAGTTGTCCTTCAAGGGTCCCAAAGAAATGAGATTAAGCGTATACACTCTTCCTACCCCAGCTGGGTAACACCACTAGTAATTTCCATTTACCAGACAGCAAAGGCAAGCTTAAAATTAAAAAGCACCACAACCCAGGGCCATATAGGGGGCCAGGCAGAAACTTATTCCAAAAGTGCCATAGTTGTGCTGCCTCTTGGAAAACAACATACTGCTTCGAGGTTTTCAACAAGCAGAAAAAAGCTTACTCCATGGAGCACCCATGTCCAGCACAGCAATCTGAGCTAGCAGCGAGCTAGTGATGCTTATGGGCATCTACATGCACAGGCTCCGTTAGCTTGTCATTGCCCTCGTCCTCAGAGGAGCTTAAGTGGATGGTTCTTGCACAAAGCCCAGGTGCACACAGGGACTTGTGCTCTCTTTGAGCTTATTCTTGCACGCTTAACACTGGTCCTGCTGCAGCTCAGTCACCTCTGCAAAAACTACACAACAAATAAATGGATGAGTCATGAACAGGACCCAAAAGTCACCCATTTCTAACAGCCTGATATTAAAGGTTGTTCAACACCTGCTGCACTGCAACATGACCCACAGACTTGAGACATTTCAGCCCAAGGGTTAAACACAAGCATATTATCAAATACATAAATAATCCCACAAACCCTAAAGGACTGCATACGCTCAAGCAATTTTTGGTCAGAGCCTGAAAGTCTACCCACAATCTTAGGACAAAGGTGAATGGGAGACTATTTAATGAAATGGATGACTAAAAACGAGAAAAAAAAGAAAAAGGAAAAATAGAAATTGAAGCAACACAATGAAAACAAAATACTGTAAATACTAAAGTAATCAATACAATGGAATAATGTTACAAAGGTGACAGCTCAAAAACTGATCTCAATCCAAATCAATATTACCATTTTTAAAATCCAATAAGGACACAGAATTTCTGCAACTGAGCGTTAAAGCCACCACACAGAGACTCTCCTGTTCCGATGAGAGCCCAGAAGATGAGGCTTTGGTCATCCACTCAGGCAGAAAAAAATTTAACAGATCTGTTTAGGCTTCTCTCCCACTCCCAAAGAACAAGCACTGACTGCATTCACAGGGAGCACATCAGAGCAATGAGATATAAATTACACCTTCAAAGGAATTCTTCAAGGCTCCCATAATCTACCTGAAAGCTTGCAACCCAAGAGTGAGCGTTTTACAAAAAGCAAATTCCCTTCCAATACTAAAGACTGTTTCAAAACAAAGCACATAATGTGATGTTCAGTTTGAACATATGTGACAGTACTATCCATCACACTGTTTCCTTTTGAAAACAACATGATTTTGCAGAGTGATAGCAGAATAATTATTCCTAAAACTTGGGAGGCACTTTACATTGTAAAAGCAATGAACAGAAAAGCACAGTGTATTCACACAAAGGTAATAGATTAAACATGAGAAGAACTTTGCATTTGGAAAAATAATCACAAACAACATGGAATCTTTTATGGATCACAACACAGCATATGCACTCTGGTGCTTTAAATTCATTTCAGTATATTTGAACAATGAATAAGAGATACCTCTCCACTAACAACTAACATGCTCTAAATAGAAAGGCAGCTTAAATTTAAAATACAACATCTAAATAGTTAAAATTTTAATTGACATTAAGGCTAAGATTTCAATCAATTTCAATCTCCTAGTAAATTCTTCAGTGGTACAAAATAATTCAGTAATATTATTTAAAATCATCTTCCTGTATATAAAATTCAGTCAAACTTCTGAAAACACTTCTATTTTTATTTCAAAACTAAAAACAATATTTACAGAACACACTGAGTACCTTCACACCACAATTCAGATAAACAACTATTTCTATATAATGATGCTTATTCACCTAATTAAAAAGGCCTGCTGATAAATATGTAAATAAAAACTATTATGAATATTTACATAACAGTCACTGAGACAAGAGTATCAGAAACAGAATAATTAGAGCATAAGTCTAAAATGTCATCTAGAGAAATGGCTCCAAGATATTTGGGATCAGAGAAGGAAATCATTTAAGCTACAAAATTTCTGAAATAATTCAAGACGGTGCTCTTGGCCCTTGATCCCAACTGACTTTACAAAAATTACTCAACTCCCTTTAGGACTAAGCCACTGATACCAAATGAGGTATTTTTGCTATGATGGGTTATTCATGTCACTTAATTCTTTTTGCTGCCTGATCCAACATAGCTCATGTCAGATTTCAAACAGAAGACTTCCCGTGATGTTCTCAAGCCTACTTTGAAACTACAACTCAACCTGGAAAATTAGAACTACTTTCCTACAAACTGCAATCAAAAATAGAACATTTCTTGAGATAAAACATTAACTTGCTAGCTGAAGAACTCAGAAACGTGACAGTAACACTTAATTTCCTAGTAAACAGAAAAGACCTTCCTTTGGGTAAGCTGATCAACGTGTCGCTGCACTGGCTGCTCTTACCTAGTCCTATCCTGCTGGGACTCGTCTCTCGACTGCATCCCTGGCTCCGAGGGATCTTGCTGCGTTTTTCTGACGATGATGGCACTGGCTGGACTCTGGACGCTCCACCGCTCAGGCCACCGTAGGCGCTTCCTAACAGTTTACCCGGAGAACTAGACCGGCTGCCAGCTAGGAAAATAAAAAAAAAAGATATAGAAAAATTTGAGGGGAGGGGGAAATCAAGGTTTCAAATACTCTGAAAGCAGATTTGGAATACAATAAGCTACATTTCAGAGTCTGATCCAAAGCTCACAGAAGACCAACTGGAGCATTTCCCACGGGCTTTAGAAGATGATGGGAAAGCCTGGTGACAATAAATGCATCAACAATTCTACTTACACTAATCTTGTTGCTCAGTCAGGGTAAAGACAATGCAGACAGTGCAGTCTGGAAATGCCCAAGCTAGCGTTGTGCGAGTTTGCCGCAGTACCAAGAGCTGACTTGCTGCAGCAGCTGGGACTTCACTGGCTACTTCAACATCGTCAAGCAGCAAGATGCATTGGCCCTCATGGAGCTCTGTGCTGTAGCAAGCCAGCTTCCAGCACAGCCAGGCTGCTGCAAGGTAGCTCAGGCATCTCCACACTACACTGCAGTGGGGACACTACTTTCCTACAAAAATTTTGTGAAGGAAAATTAGTATCTCAACAGCAGCAGGGCACCGTGTTAAAGGGTAAACGAAGAGACCCTGTCACATTTGTAGAGATGCTGGTTTACTTGGTTCTGACCAGTTAAACCTAAAGTATTTAGTTATTTTTCATCTGGAGAAGCAGTTTTTAGCATGTTGAGTAGTAGTCCTGCTTTATTTTTTCTTGTCTCTTTGAATAGCCCATGGCAAGTTTACATTTCGTCTAAGCCATGCTATCTGTAAAACAGTCTACTGACAAAGATTTACTTACATATTTACATTCCAGTTGCAATAGATATTTTTATCTGGAATACTCCTGCTGCTTAACTCCATATGAGTAGAACACTACCGCCTTTTTTTTTTTTTTTTTTTTGCTATGATTCTTCATTTGATAACTTGCTTCCACTGAAAATTAAGTAATGCTAGTTTACAGGTAATCACAAAGGACCAAAAGTAATGGAGTTAAGGCCTTCCCCCACCCCCCCTAGGTATATAGAAGTCACAGTGAAAATCTGCTGATGTTACCATTCCTGACACTCAATTATTTGCTAAAACAGTCAGGAAAAGCATACTTTGAAAAGGCCACAAAAACATATTCGGGTAAGCTCACATTCTGAACTAATATTCATGCTGTTCTCTTTCTAAAAAGTACCCACAAATCTCAAAAAAAATTCAGTTCCAGAATACTGTTACAACCAGTGAGAGTCAAAGACTTTTCTTCTGTCTTAAATTAAGACTATAGGCAATTTTATTAATTTGATGGGCAACAGCATAACTGGTATTAGTTCAAATTACTTGCCCCTTCCAGTTTCTTGCACAAAGCAATCTGAAGCAATTAAATCATGTACTCCCAACACTGTATGTGGCGCTGGGTGAGAATGCTTGTGACAGATGCCAGCAGTACGCACAACATTCACACCCCAAAAGCCAAATACTCCTCTCAGTTACACTGCTGCAATCTCACGGATGTTAACACTGCACTGAAATAACTGGAAGAAGAATTTAGCACCTGGGGTTTAAGCTGCAGGAACGTCACTGCAATGCTTACAGTAATAAGCCTGCTTCTATAGACAATGTATGTTTACCAGGAATTATTATTATTAAATCATTTGCCATATACATTTAGATTTCTAACTTTAAGAAAATGCTTTTTAAGCCTCTGATAGCATGTCAAGAGAGAAGGAACCTACAAATTTAGCAGTTAAAAAAAATGTGAAGGAAAACGTGAGAAAGCAAGAAAGGGAAAATGTTTCTTACCACCAGCAGGATTAGCTGATCTGGATCCTTGATTATGAGGGCAGACCAAAGGACAGGCAAAAAGTGGATTAAAAGACAGCAAGACAATACAGCGTTCAGCATGCAGTTTATGTTATACACAGTGCAGACAGATTTCTTCACAAACATGTCACTCCAAAAGCCTCTGCAGAATGCAGTGGGTTAATGCACAGATGCAACCGACAGTTTTTAGGCTGATCAGCTTCTTAGGGAAACATCAACCAAGTATGTAGACCCAAATTCTGCTGTAAATTATACCCCAGCCCAGTCTGCAAAATTGAAACAGGGTTACCCACTGTGTGGGCAGAGAATCTGGTCCTGTGACTATATTATATTTGATTCATAGCTTATTTCATACAATGTTTGGTCTAGGAGGTAAAGACCACATCTGATGGGCTAGGCTGGATTCGGGATTCAAACCAGACCAAGGCATCAGCCTCAGATGTGACCAGCTAACATGTCATAAGAAATTCTATAAAAAAATTAAGCTCTAAATAGCGTTCGTAACTTTTGGATATTCAACTGTTCTTTAGCTACATTGAGAGTTCTCTCATCTGATCTAACCATTCTTCACTAAACTGAAATCAGGAAAAAAAGGCCATTTCTCATTTCGGACCAGTTTTACAGTCTAAACTGTATGAATGAATGTAGATCAGGGTACCAAAGTCCAAATTCCTTCATGACCTCCATATAAAGATTTTCATTTGGTCCCATTTTGAATATAACAACTTTTCTCTTCAACTGCCCCAGCCTAATGTAATGCTATAAACTGGATTCCCATCCCTCCAGCATGACAGCGCAAAGCAATGACAGCATGAGCAGATGAGGGCTTTTAAACAACGGTGCGAAGCAAGACAAGTCCTCAGAACAAAAAGGTCTCTCCACAAGCCCCATCTCTTCTCATCCATAAGCTTAGGTGTCCTCAGAAATGAGCGGTTTCTCCCTGCCCCTGATTCCTTTTAAAGTCTGAGTGACAAAATTCCTAGATACACATGACAAATATGTGGCACTATACGTATGGCTCCTAGGGGTAAACGATGCCGTGCAAGGAAGCCAGAGAGCACAGATGTGCCATGTGAATGAGACAGCAGTTATCTCCCCCATATCTACACAAAAGGGGTAATGTCCTATTTTAAATTGATGCTAAGTCACGCAATAACTTACACAGCTCACGCTTTACACATACAGAAATACAATAATATAGGCAAGAGAAGTTTGGCAGGGCAAGAACCCAAGAGACAACAGTCAGCTACAGACACAGAGGACATCTCGGGGGACCCAGCAGAAGTTATTTAGTCCTATACTTCACAGCAATCTGCAATTCTGCTGTGCAACAGGTGAAAAAGCAGTAACTCTGTGACAACTAAGCACTCAAATTTGGGGCCTCATTTGTCAGCAAAAGCATACGCTGATAGCTTGCTGAGTAGGGATTCCTTTTAATACACGTCCCAGTAGTAGTCTACTTAGAGGTGAGCTCAATTCTCAGCCAAATGCTCCCACAACACAAGAGAAACATATTAATAACAATCCCCCCACACACACAAAAATAAAACACTTCTTACGCTGGGACTGTGAAACTACTTTGGCCCGGCTGCGGCCTCGGGTGTCAGCAGGCGTTGAGGTGACACTTGTGGCACTGCCGGAGCTCTGTCTCCTTGTACGGATCCGACCTGGAGGAAGGCAAAGAAAACCAGACGTGTTAACAGGTTTCTTCCAAAGGCAACGGTCTCAAGCACTGTCTGTTCTTACTAGCAGCGCTGCTATACTCAACTAAGATACAAAAGAAAAGTTTTATGGGGAGAAGCAACATCTTTCAGTAGACTGGTTGAGATGGAGAGGCAGTGAGTGGAAACACAGTGAAGGACCATTAATCCAAAAAACCCCTTTGCTTTCTGCGATGCTATCAGCTAGTAGGATAAAAAAATATCACCTCTCACTACAGCCTTTGCTTCTGCTCTACAGTAATTTCTTTAATTTCTTTTCTCTAGAAAGAAAAAAGTTTCAGTCTCCTAAACGCCACGTCCTATATCAAGTTATTACTGTGTGACAAGGCGATCCCCCTTTCGGCGACAGGCATGACAGATGCCCCCCCCAACTCCATCGCTGGGATTTCCAAGTGGCAGCCCGGTGCTTTATATCCCGATGGATGTGCGCACAGTGGCACGCACCACAGAGTCTGTCCATGCAGTCTGACTACACAGTTATTTCAGTTCCCTCTCGCTCTCATCCAATTTTCCTTGCTGTTTACAGATCTGACATCTTTATCCCTACATCAGTGTAACTTTACTTGTAATGGAGAGTCCCATTTAACACAATCAACACTGTGGAAAAAAGATTCCATGTGTATGCCCTTTATTTAAGTGGAGAATAAATATAAAGTCTCAAAGTGCTCTTGCTCCTTTTTCTGTTCTTTCCTCATGAAAAAGCCACAGAAACTTGAGCTAGAAAACCTCTACAAGGTCATCAGTTCATCCCCTTCCTGGGGCTGGGCTGTTTCCTACAGAATGTTCTTTCCAGCGCTAAGGTTCAATTATCTGTCTCTAGTTAATGGGAAAGAAATGATAATTAAGAGGAGCACAAAGAAAATCTCCCTCAGCACTTTTCGACAACTCAGTTCTCGGCCAAATCTGAAGTTGTTTCTCAGGACTGATGCCAGTGCTACCCTGCACTCAGAGGATGATTCCAAGCTGCGGGCACAATAGTAAAAGGAAAAAAGGAAACAGGTAGGAGAATACAGGCAGCTGTATCTATTACAGAAATTTATCTCCCATCCTACGTCTCCACCATAAACATACAGATGGCAATATAAACAGAGACACATACATTTCTCACCCCCCCCAAAAAATATCACTTCACATAAGGTATACATGCAGGACAAGACAACAGCAAGCAGCCCAGGCTGATGGATCGAGAGCTCTAGTCTTCTACCTCAGCTCTCAAGATACTCATAACATGGCTTGTTTATTTTTGATAGACACAAAGTGACAAAGAAATGCTTAACTTTGAGGAGAAAACCTAGACTTGCTGGCAGGAGAAGGAAAAGACAACTTTTTCAGACCTTCTCAAACAGCATCAAGCTTTAAAATAAGCTCAGTCAGCTTTGAAAGGTAGCATACCTACATCCAAACAATTATCTGTAGATATGACATAGAAGCAAGCATTGGCACAACACTGAAAGAACATGTAACAAACTGCATTTTAACTGTTAGCTCAACTAAACTAGCTCTGAGCGTGTCCATGTGGATCACAGCAAGGCTGCCCACCAACACTAAGGCATTCAGCCAGGCTGCAGATGTCCTCTGCCTTGGACATCATCTGCCCTGCTGAAAGTGGCAACCTGATGCACAACCCAGACCAGCCCTCGAGCTCTTGGCTGGCCCATTCCACTCCTCACAGGTTCAGCATACACGTGGATAGCCACAGATGAGGGGCTTGCATCCCAAGCCCCACCACAGGATGGGGCAGGCACATGTGGGGAAGGAGGCAGAAGGATCTCACACTCTTGGAAGGAAGCCAGCATTGCTACCACCTAACATTTCTCACATCAGTAAGGCATCACTGGTGGCAGCTGGACTACCAAATATAGCAAGAAAACATGTTAGATCTGAGTAGTTTTAAGAAATGGCAAGGGAAATAACTACCTCTCCTTCCAAAATATAAAAAAACCTCAGCACTGTAGAAAATACCAGGTGGTAACTCAGCTGAAATCCAAGGCACAATAACAGACAGTATTAGAAAACATACTTAGTAATGTGTCTGTGCCAGGGGTTGACTCACCTGACAAAATGGGTGGGAATGGGCTGATGTTTTCTTTTATGTATGGGCCTCTCAAGGTCCTTAAAATTTTATGTTTTTCCTGCATCTACAAAATCAGTTTTTCCACTTTGTCATCAGATGACTAAGAACACAGAGGAAATTGGGACAATATGTAATAATGACTGCCCTGTGTTTATGAAACAAAGCTAAAAACCAGTATATAAAGAGAAACCAAGTTTGGTTTTTGACCCCCATGTTTTCTGAACTTGAAGAAAGAAAACTAAACCAAAGGCCCAAATTAAATCAATGTGTGATTATCAGCAGAATTAGAAACAAAGACCTCAAGGCTATTGTGAGGCCCCTCAGAGTCAATGGAGAGGTTCCTACCAGCTTCAACACATTCAACAGGCTCAGGAACAAAAGTTCTGCTTCCTTTTTTGACTGGTAGGTTTTACCACTGATTTTTGGCCTAAGAGGTGTCAAAGCAACATGGAACAAGGGCTCCTCTCTCACAGGAGGAACAAATATGCCAAAGCAGATATCAGCTTTCTCATCCTTCTGAAGAGACTGATGAGTGTTTGAACTAATACTCTAATGTGTAGAGTAGCATTGCGCAAATGACAACAGGAATGGGCAGAAATCAGAAATTCATGACATTCCCAACTTCTATTCATGAGTCTGCCATCAAGCATGTTTAACAGCTTGACCTAAATTCACTCCAAATTTACTGCAATACAAAGGACACCATCGTGACTTCATACGCAAAAGGGATGTAAAGGTACAAATACTGTGATAACACAGTAAGAGCTTACATTAGGAGCACTTCATTTTTTAAAGTCCATAGGATAAAGTAAAACAAGAGTAAAAATGGCCTCAAATTCTGGGCAAAATTCTTCTCACAGCTACAAGGAAAGAACGCCTTCTGATACTGCTCATACGTATTCCTCGAAACACAAACTGTCAATATGCTTTCCAAAATGCTATCTTCTTACTGTTAAAAATGTGTATTTATTTTTAATACAGATAGTCTTTTTTACAGCATACTAATGATTCAAAATAAATGATTCAAAGTTACTGTTCAAGGAAAAAAAAGATTCTTAATTTTCCCTATCCAAATACAGGTTTTAGCTGCAAAAAACCAATGACCAAACAGAACTCAAAAACGCTTTAGACAAATCTGTATGAGATATAAAAAACCTAGAGGGGCATCCGAGATGTTTCATACATTAACAACTTACCTCTACAACACTATCATTTTATAGCTTCATGATCAGCTCTCTCTCTGCCTTCTTTCACACACACAGGCACAATTTTTAAATTAGTCTTATGATGTCCAAGAACTATTCACTTTACAATAACGTAAGATGAATCTGTATCTATCTGGCTTGGAAATCTCAAAGATTTTAACATATATCCACCATAGCACATACATAAATTTTCATCTATAAAACAGAAATGTCTATTATATACTCTTAATGGTGTCATCTAACCCACAAATAAGTCTGCATTCACACCCAAAGGTTATTTGCACATAAAATTGTCTGTGTGGCGCTATCTTTATCATTTTACCCCAGACAGAATAATTAATTTCAAGCAAGACTAACCAGAAAAACATAACAGGCAAGTTATTCAGACTTTTTTCTTTTTTCTCTCTAAACTCAAGCAAACTCTCCCCCTCACAAAACTTCTTTGCTTTCAGTGGCTTTGTTTCCATATCTAGTTCAAACCACAGATGCAGCAATCTGTATTTTCTAACCACCATTTTTCTGCTCCTCTTAAAAGAATTACCGTATCCTGGCAGTAGCAGTATAGCAAAGGGATAGAGTGCCCCAACTAGTTTCCAAAAAACCGCAGAAGCACTTCCATGAAAAACCTCTTGATCTAAACTTGACATATGACACTGCTGCTGGTAAAGAAAGTATTTTGAAAGACTCCATATGAGTGCTTTGTGTTTAGAAATCTTTTTTTTTTTTTTTAAAAAAAACCTTTAAAAGTCAGTCATTTTTATAGCAGTCGGTGGATCAGAGCCAAGTTTCAGATGCCCACATTGCATAAAAAAAAATCATCATCTTACTAGATTTAAAGGAACAAGCAAAGAAAGATTCTGTGATGTATTTTTACATTACAAGAAGCATTTTAGCTCTTCTGCATCAATACGAAAGCACCTCCACCTCCCAATACTCAGGCTTTGTGAGAGCCAGCCTGCACATTGCACCATGAAGAAAATGGCTTTCAAATAGTCTAGAAAGGCTATGTAACAGCTCCACCACTGTTATCAGTGCCATGCTGTGAGTAATGATACCTGCAACTGCACAGAATTTATGCAGAAGCACTGGGATGGCAATGGTGTCTCCATGGACCAGGTTAGTGCATTTAGGTTCCTCAGCACTAGGTTTTCCCCCCCAATTTGGAGAAAAACAAAACAAAACAAAACAAATCCACTCCTGCAGGAGCCTCTAGGATCCCCTCAGCTGTGTCACCACTAAATTGCACCGGGGCACATAAGCTCTCAGCACACCTCTGGGTTTTGCAAGAGAGCCCTCTCCAAAGCAAACGAACACCGTCGCCACCCCATTGCCCTGCACAAACAAGCACACACCGCACGCTGGCTTCGCCACCAGGTAAAGTCAAAAGTCAGCACCCGCAAAGAGACCAACCAAGAGAGCAGAGAAACCTGAGTCTTTCAGTTTAAGCTGCCATGCTCATTCAAACTCCTGGGTCAAGCCTTGAAGTTTTTACTTAAGCTTAGTCCTGTTAAGCTCAGTGAGAACAAGAGCAAGATTTGAGGCAGAGAAGAAAACAGGAGCTCTGCTTTCTTAAAACTTTATTTCTGAAGCCTTTGATATTTGACTGAACAGACCTCTCTTTTTGAGCCTAAGATAGCTGAAAACCATAATAAGTCAAAGATTTTCTGTTCTAATGAATAATAAAAAAATCTATTAAAAATTATGCCTCTGACTGCAGGAAAGATCTGCCAATCTTGTTTGTTTTTAAACTTGCTAGTTTCAGGACAGCCTGGTGTTTATGCTTCCCCCTCTTGGAATAGGCTTGTCTTTATGCTCACTTTGAGAAGAAAAAAAGGCAAATAACAGAAATTGCAATCCTTACAAATCCTTTTTCCCCCCTCAACTGATCCTTTGCTTCAAAGATAGACTCTACTAAGGCTTCAAGATATTACAGTGGGGAAAATGATGAACCAAATTCCCAAATGCAAAAAAAGGGAGCATAATAATCTACTAATTGTTCTCTGAAGCACATGCTTGCTTATTGAAATAAATCCACATTCTTTTAATCCTACTATCTGTTTGCAAAATACAAGAGATCTTCTATGTCTGAACACGCTACGCTGAAGCATTGTCAAAAACCATATCTAACCTATAGTGGAAATCAGACTCCTTAGTAAATGAGGCACCAAGTATGAACATAAGGGATGACATGGGCATTTGCTATGGAGGCACTATCCTGCAAATCACGTACTGGCAAACATCAGTGAGGTCCAATATGTGAAAAACACAGTGAAATCAGAAGAAAGGTGATTGTGTGAGATGGGAAGCGAAAGATTTGGAAATGAACTGTTTCTCATGATCAACAGTAAAACAAGGAAATATCTTCCACCAAACCAAAAATACATATATACGCAAGATGGTCAGTATCCTAAAAATTACAGTATTTAGAATCGAACTTCAAATTCTGAAAATAGAACCTATCTCGACAGACCAAGCACTGTTCTTTCAAAACACACACAGACAACTCAGCTTCCAATTTCCTGACTTTGGAACTGAAGGTGAGGCAGAATTTGCCTATGCGGGAAGGTTAAACTTCACTGTTTTGAAACCAAGAGAAACAAGTTATTTGTGTGCTCCCCAGATTCAGTATTTCCATAAGGCATTTGAGGCTGTTTTGAGATGAATTTTGTAATTCTGATAAACATCAGAGAAATTTTCACACCGTATTAATAGGTATTTTCTTCAGGGGAAGAAAACTGTTTGCATTAGTATAGCTGAGTGCTGCAAAGGGAAGACAGTAAGATGCAACTAACTATAAGCTAGAAGCTTCTGTAAAGAGGACAAGACAACTCCAACTGGGTAGTAACACACCTGACAACTGCTCCTGCAATTGAGATCCATTAGCAGCCCTTCCTGCAACACAAGCTCTGAATCATTCCGTTCTAAGGGTCAACATAATGCACGTTTTTTAAATATTCCTTGAAAAATTGGTTCCTGATAAAATAAGCAGAAGCTTTGTCCAAGGTTTCCTTTTAATCAGGTATAGCTTAAAGATTACTTAGGACACAATTGCTACTTGCATGGCACTAGCTGTAAGTATTGATCAAGACTGTAAATGCTTAAACCTCACAAGCTTTCTGCCTACAGAGCTCTTAATGAAGTTCAAGAGATCCATATGAGGGGCCTGCAGGATGAAGACATAACTGTGCACTGCCCGAAGGCACAGCCTTGGCAGCACAGCCAGGCCCACAGGGATTTAAGCTGTCTGTAGATTTATGCCACCTTTCTATAAAGGACTGCATTTCTGCAGTGTTTTCCAACTAAGATGACAATACCTAAAACCAAAGGCCTGATACTCTGCTGTTAGCTTATATTCTTGTTACCGGCATAACCCGCTTTCATCCTGCTCCTGTTTTGAGATGCCTGGCTTGAAAACAAAAGAGAGGAAAGACTGACGGCAAAGCAGATGGGAACTGCCAACTTAGCACAATGCTGGCTGCCGTCGGAGGGAAAGGTGCCGAACTTTTACACTGCAGCTACAGAAAGCCATGATGGGAACCAGACTGCAAATTTAATAAACTGAACTACACAAAGCTACAGGGATTTCCTCTTAAATTACTTACAGGTGACCTTCAAAAAAAAAAGGAGGATGGGGGAAGATGGAATTTCTGCCTTTTATGCTTGAAGAGCATCTCTTGTGTACACATGGGATTTTTTCAGAGAAAGAGTCTTTTTTTCCTATTTTCTTCCTATACTTAATTTTTACATTTATGTCAAGAGTATAAAGTTTTGCCTTCCTTGTAGCTACTGACCAGTTCTTAAAGATTAGAGAATTGGCAGAAGACCTCGGCCCACCCCTGAAGGACATGCTGAACCCTGAACAAAGGCTGTTTTTCCCTCAACTGTCTCAAAGGAAACCAGAGACGACGAAGAGTTTCAAACATACTAATTAAACTCATCCTTCAAGCACTCAGGTTCCAAGTGTGCCCCGTTGTTATAATCCTCCCTGATCCCCATCCTCACCTCAGAGAATCCCCCAGCAAAGAGGAGATGAGATGCAGTTTTCTAAAACGAAGGGAATGGCAAACCCCATTTCTGAAAGTTCATCTCAAAGTTCCCACCTGAAGTGACTTTGCTGGGTTTTATTACGATTTTTTTTTTTAAATCAAGTCTGATCTGCTTCCAAAGTAGCTGAATTGAAACAAACCAACCAAAAAGCTTTTGCACACAACAACAAAGCATTTAATAAACTAAAAATAAAGATATTTCAGAGGATGGCTGTTGGAACAGCCCTCCACAAATGTTACTTACAGCCTAGGAGAGCATTTTAAAGAGCTGCATAGGGTACTTCCCACATTAACATTAACACTCAGCTTTCCAAAGTTAGGCTGAAACTAGAAAGGTTTGAGAACTGAGGAGAAGGGAAGAAGAGAAAAAAGGGTCAGCAATGAGTAAGAAAGCTCAGGTCTGTATCAGTTTGGAATTTTCATCCAATTTGCCTTTGATTTAGAAATGTAAGTCTTTACGCTGACTTCATATTCCTTATCACCGACAGAACAAAGCATAAACACTTGCCCACGATTAAGAGAGCCTGTTTATCAGCACTAAGATTAAATGCCAGTTCAGGAGATGGTAGAAACCTTTCCCTCTAAATAATAAATCAGCGCATCAGTAATAGGAGGGAAGAAACCACACACCCCACGACACGGTGGCACTTCTCAGAACACCACATTCTACTACAAGCGAGGAGATGAACACGGTCCCACAAGACAGAAACAGATCCCTTGAGAAGAGACTTGCAACAGGAAAAAATGGGCTTGTAGGAGGGCTGCTTCTTCATTATGCATAAGGAGGCCTTCTTGTTTTCAGTCCCTTTCTACCTCAAAAGTGATTTCCCAGTGATCTTTTTCGCTTGAGAAGTGAGAAATAAAGAACAAGCTTTGACAAAGAGCCAGAGAACCAGACTGGGAGCCCTCCCAACTACTAGGCTCAGCGTGCCTTCTCTTGAAAAAAAGCTTTTCCTTCAACTGTCTTAGATATATGCCATCTTACTTAGACAGTTATCAATAAAAAGAGAGAGCTCAGGTTTAAAGAGGCTGACTAAATATTCCTTCCCTAGAGATCATTGTTTACTGCCCTCATTTTTCTGCCATGTGATCATCTCATTAAACTCTCTTGCTGCCCAGTCTCTTCCTGAAAGCATTTGGCAGTCAAGACCCGAGCTTTGGATGGAAAAACACAGCAGACCTTTACACATTGTGGAGCTGGAAAACACAAGCCCTTTTTTTATCTGTGCGCAGGTCACCTTCAACCAAAAGCACCTTTTTAAATATGGAGACCCACATAAAACACTGATCAGAAGTCAGTCGTAAAACCAGAAGAGTGCCTATCAGCAGGCAAGAGCTCAGACAGGGAGTGAAGAATACCCCATGGCATCAAAATGAGCAGAACAACCATGCAACACTTCATGCAGATCACCAGTGAACACGGATGAGAACCAGATAACACTTTGAGAACAGAGACCAGGTAGGGGTGGTACGACTGTAGACACACCTCAGTTATTACACAGAGAGACTGCTTACCCTCAGTTTTAGTGGTAGTACCATCTTTAGGCAAATTAAAAAAAAATAAGGAAAGGATTAATAGGGAAGAATCAGTACAATCAGAGAAATGAAAGGGAAAAGGAAATTTGATTAAGCAGCAGATCAAAGCTCGAAGCACCTGGAGAACATATTTAAGGTGTTTTTTTTTAATCCTACAATAACACTAAACTTTGCCTTAACATTTCTTTCATGGAAATACGTAGGTGACAAACTTTCTTGCTAGTTCAAAGGGGAAAAGAATCCTTTACGTACAACCATATATTTGCATTATTTAGAGAAACAAATCAGAGTGCATTTGCTACTTTTTCTCCTACAGTCTGCCTTAAGTGAGAGACTGACACTGTATTCACAGTCCCCTGGCAAGAAGCAAAGCCAGCTTTAACAGTTCATTCTCCTCTACTCCCTTCTTCCTCATGAAGTAGGACTGCCTTAAAGCAGTTTTGCCACTGAAGCCAGTATATAGAGCAACTAAAAATGGCTGCAACTGGAAGCTTTGAAAACATACTAATATGCAACCAGCTCCATAATCTGTATTACATTTCCACTGCAATGCATCAAGAATGAACAATCAGCTTAAACCATGATAAAAACTATCACACAACTTCTGAACCAAATACAACCAAAACATTTAAGTCAAGATAAAAGACTTTAGATGCAAGAGAAACCTATTTGCAAAAGGAGTCTATAGAAAGCATCCTATATAATTCACAAAACATTTTCACATCACACTAAAGACTAAATGCTCTACGCTAAGGAGAAGTACTTTTCATCTGACTCAGTAAAGACTTAATCTACACAGCTTAAATCAAGACCAGTGATTCTGAGACCAACCAGGCATCTAATTCTTCTCACTCTTATAAAGATAAATCAGTGAAAACTTTGGAATTAGATCAGTATGAAACCAGCAGACTGAGAAATCAGCTCAGGTGCTCAGCATTGTCTGGGACAAACCTAGGCTCATGAAACCAAGTTGACACTAAGAAAAGTGTGTCAATCACCACCTTGCATTTCCTCCTTCAGCCCAGTGGCAAAAGTGTGCCTCCAGGAGAAAAAAGTCAAATACAAACTTTGTCAGAAAAACGGGGGCACCTGACAACGACATGCAATGCTTACAGAAAACAACATAGCATGTGGTTGCAATCCAAAAAGAGCCAGCCTACAGAATGGACAGTTATGTCCTTACTGTGTAGTGAAATGGAAAGGCCTAATTACTCTCTTCACTTCTATGTCTCTTTTCTCTTCAGTAAAAGCAAAAGTGATCCAACTCAACCAAGATGTAGCATGCAAGGCATAAAGTGAACCATGGAAAACCCATCTCCGGGAAGGAAGAGAGGGAGGTGACATTTCATAAAGGAACTGAACAGTACACATTCTCCTCAACAGTATCACAGAAGCAGAATAGTATCTTTTTCCCCAGAAAGAAAAGTGAGACAGAGAAAGACTATCAAAACAATTTAAGAAGTGCTTGCAAGTATTATATCCCTTTGCAAGTTTATACCTTAATCCCAAAGGGCAGAGACCATGCCCTGATGCTGGAGAGTATCTCAGAGATATGCTTCTCTAATTACAGAGTTTAATATTCAAACCAAACTACCTAGACACTTCCTGGTAGTAAAGAAAACTAACTGCAACTGTAGAAGAATATGTAGATTTACCTAGTGATGCATATGAGCCTGGGGGCAAGGCTGCGGCAGAACTGAAGGGGGTAGATGCTCCAGATGTCACTTTTGACTTGGCACTAGCTGCTGCGTTTACATCAACGTCACTGCGGGATCGCTGCAGAGATCCTGGTGTTGACACAGATTTTGTACTTACTGTAGATGCTGCAGATGGGGGTGTGAAACACAAAATAAAGAATCGAGATTAATTTTTTGGGCCGTGTGCTTCAAAATGGTCAAGCAGTTTAATATATTGTTTTTATTGTTGGCTTTCTGCACAGCTTTATGCTGGCACTGCAACACCTCAGCTAAGACTGCTTTATCGGGGCAACATGGGCCTCTGCACACTGCCTGCAAAGACATTTCAATGCTGACCCAGAGCCACCTCTAAAAATTTTATCAGATACTAGCCTACACACAGAGATCAAAAAGGCTGTCAAGGCCAGTAACACAGGAATTTCTAACGGGACCTAGCTGAGAAAACTCTGCCACAGTACCCATCACCAGCTGATAAGCAGCTGGCCAAAACAGACCTGCAGATCAATTAGCCCAGGTCCTACACTTTGCTGGAGGTTCTGCTAACGTCTTTCCAACCACCTCACTTGCTGACATTTCCCCTCTTAAGTTTGAGGTTTGTCTATTCAGCTGCAAACATTTATCTACGTGTGCATAATTAAATAGGCTCTATCTCAATCTCACCTTGAATCAAAAGTCTCAATAGGATGCGTTATATACACAAGTCAGCTAGACCCCAATCTTAGTGCTGGTAGAAGAGAATGTGCTTTCTCCTACATCTGACCAAGGCATTGTGTGTTATATTTTGCATTAAAATCTACTGCTCAAATTACTGCATGCATTTAATAAAGATAGAACGGTTGTCTGTACGTGGCAATATAGAGGTCAGAGATATATAGGCTTGGGTATATAGACTAAGAAAAATAAACATAGCTACTAAAAAAAAAAAATTCATTCTTACACATTCCCATTGTGTCATTGCACTTAAGTCTCCTATGGGGAAGTAACATTAGCCATCTTGGCTGCACCTAGATATTCCAAACAGATTAACGACAAGGTGGAATTTAACACTGTAGGACTTGTGTGCAGATGATGTCTCCAATAAATACTGAAACCACAGAAAATAAATGAGAGAGAAAAAAAAAAGCAAAGCTGACTGGACAACCAGTCCATGTAGCTGTATGTCCTAGCTTCAGCAGTACCAGCTGCAGCACAGCTAAACAACCTACTTTGGCTATCTTCTTCTCGAGGCTTTCTAGCCTTCCCTTCAGAGGTGCAAGCAATAAGAGATTTATCAAATTCCAAAAGCACCATTACATCAGCAGTTAATGTGCAGAATGACGTATATGATCCAGAACCAATTCAAAAATTTAACATAATAAGGTGCCATTTTTAAGGAGCAGTAAACAGCAATCAAAATCGTTCTTTGCACATTAAGTTGTCCGAAATTCTTGTTCTATTTCATCATGTTTCCTCAGCAACAGCTGACTGCACTTTTCCCAGCTCCTGTTCTCACCTCTAGATGCAGTGCTTCCAGTAGGACTTCTTTTGGCAGACAATGGACGGCTAGAAGTTAATATAAATACTTATTAAAACAAAACTGGTATTTCAGAGTCACTAGTAACAGTGCTACTCTGTTCAGTAAGTACACTATTGAGTTAATAGAAAATTAGTTATATACAGAAATAGATTACCAAAGCTTGCTGTTTAAGCATAAATACAGCACCACCATAAAATTCTTTATAAAAGCATCAAGGGAAAAAAAAATACTATGTACATTAGCTGAACAAGATTTTTTTTTTTTTTTTAAGAGCACTTTTTGCAGATTTTAAAATTTCTATCAGGAGGTTGTCGTTTAGTCATTTTTTCCCCCTTATACGGAAAGAGGTAAACTTGCACCTCTAGGACTAATGCTAAACAAAGAATTTCAAACCAAGCATACTTAGAAGCAATGACTAACAGTGTCTGAGCAAAAAAAAGACTCCTAAAAATTTTAGAGAGTCAAGATAATGATTTTTAAAAAGCCAATAACGGGTTTTCCTGGCTTTCTATTTTAATACACTTTCAGCGAAAAAGGAAATAATTTTGGGGAAGCTGAAGCGTTGAGGCCAAATGATGACCAGATGAGACACAAGCATAACCATGCAAATGGTACCCAAAGCAACACAATGGCTTCCTCCAATTCAATGGATCTATCTGCAGTTCTTTAGATCAAATAAGAGGTAGTGACACCAGAAGACTTACTTGAGACTCTCCTGGGAGCTGGAGGAGGAGCGATCCGACTGTGGCAAGGACACGATGCTGTCAGAGTTCTTCAAATGTGACTGCAGGGCCTTCTGGTAGGAGGATTCCAAGGTGTGATACAAGTGCTCTGCCTCTCGGCTGAAGTGACCATGAAAACCCCAGTAACACCTGCAAATGAGACGTAGTGATACTACTGACAATTCCTTGTCATGTTTTAGGGGTCAGTGGAGCACAGACACAGTCAGAGCCCTTACTGCATGGCAGCAGTTCATTAGTCCAGTCATTTCAACAGTCTACTGCCCCTGTGATACACCTAAGACTTCGGGTAATACTAGGGGCTGAAGAAGCAGCTCCACAGAAGACAAACCAATTGAAGTGAGAGGAACACATCATTTGGCACTTCATAGAAGCACAAGCAGTCAGAAAAGCTTTAATACAGAAGAATCGCTCACGTCCCTCCAGCTGCCTATCATATACAGGAGATACTAGCCCAACTAGACTGATACTAGTTTGGGACTAGCTCCTCAACAGCTATTTCTAAAACAAGCCAAAAGCAGAATGCATTTGTGTGGGCCTGATTTGGAAAAGCACCAGTAGGTGTTTTCTTCTTTAACAAACAGCCCTTTTATAATGTTGCAGAGACAAGGCTTCTGCACTGAGTTGAGGCAGTTGACTCTTTTGGGAGGGAAGAAAAAAATGAAGTAGAGGGAGATAATGCCTATGGACTTCCAATCAGCTTCCATATTAAAGATGAGAGTAAAAGATCGTTTCAAGATGAGGGAAGAATCCTCTCTGGCTCCCCCATCCCAGCTGATGCTAAACACCTTTCACTCCTGTTCCAAATCAATAGGAGCTGAAGGCACTCTGCGCTTTTCAGGAAGCAACTCATGGGTAGTTTCGTGAGTAAAATCATTAATTCCAATGAATTAAGAATTGTTTCTGCATGACAGTCCTCAGAGAAGTCACATGCATTCTCACACCACTAGAAGGAAACAAAAATTTCCATCTTACAATCAGCACTGTTGATTAACACAGAAAAGGAGAATTCAGCATGCTCTCTAAAACCTCATGTCATTCTCCTTCCTGTAGGCCCAGCTTACCCAGCCACCTGCTGAGAAGTCTCAGTGCCTACTGTATTTTCACAGTGAAGGAAATGTGCCCTTCCAAAAGGATTTAAACAGTCCTACTGTGAAATGCCTCTGCTTGTAACATATTAAGAAAAATTTTGTTAATGGGTTTCATATTTTACACCATTCTTTCTGAAGAAAAATGTACCTCAAGTCTTCTGTTCTGAAGAGCATTCCTAGCATATCAGCACACTACCGTAAGTACAAACATATTATTGAAAGTGAAAGAGATCTTCACAAGAAGAAAATTCATTGCAAATATTAAAGTTTCCTGCAGATGCACACAGATACCTCCGTGTCACAAAACATCTGCTTAATTTAGGATACCATTTAGCAGTGTACTAGCACAGCAACTTTCATTTCAACAGCAGCAAATAGCCTAGTCTTGCAATCAGGCAAAATAAGAAAAAAGAAAAAATCTATTAGAAATATTAGCATTTTTGTACTAAAAATAAGTCTCAGTTAACCACAAGGAACTCAAATGTCAAAAAGAAAGATAAGTATAAGCTTGACTCTAGACTGATGACTCCTGAAGTACACACTCCCATGGAAGCCGATGGAAGGTTAGCATCCACTGCAAGGAGAACCTACTTGTCTCGGCATCCGTCTCCAACATACAACACCATAGACTTACAGCAAAATAAGGAAAAGAAGCGGAGGAAGAAATGACAGCAACAACAGCTCGCACTTACTTTCTTGCTTCTATCCTGGCTTCAGAGTCCGCATCGTGGATTCCCTTCTTTATTGTTTCCGCTAACACTGATATGTGTCTGAAAATGAAGGAAATGTTATCCAGAAAGATGCACTGTTTATAGACAAATGGCTCCAGTCTGATGATTTTGCCTTGGTCTCCAAGAACAGAGGAGTTCATCACATCCTCTCATTTTCACAGAGGCTCCTCTGGAGGCTTTATTTACTTATTCTTAAAACTCAGTTTTCTTTCACCCATGCTGCTGACTAGGAAAAGGCAAGCAGTGTTCTTCTGAGGTCAGCTTTTAGTTAGCTATGGAAACAGCCTGGGTGTAAAAATACTTAACCCTTAAAATAGTCTTGGGCAGTTCGGGGCTAAGGAAACTGGGTCCCAATCTCTTCCTCACAATTTCCTTCGCTGTTCATTAGTATGAATTACTACACAATTCTCAAGTGTTCCTGCTAGATGAGGTGAAGGCTGCTAACACATCACTTCACGTTATGGTACCAAAGAAAAATGCAGTAGGTTTAGGGATGCATTCAGCCATGTCTCCCAGGTGTGCCTTTTTGCCACAAAGATATCTCTCAGAGCTACCTGACATAATCCCACCTCCTGGAGCGTTCTTTAAAGATCTGTATCACTCTGCAGGCCCAGCTTCTCCAGACATTAGGAGAAGAGAATTAACCCACTCAATTATTTTCAGAGCTTACCTTTCTAGGGAGTGAGTTTGCCATTCCTGCAACAGCAAGTCTAAAAATTCGAAACAGCGCCTGAGAGAGGAAATAGGAGAAATGCTGAGCTAAGTTAACAGAAGCACACTGATTCCACCATACCTGCCACTGCACAGTCATCTTTTGCTATGGAGCTTTGCTGAACATTACAGAATTCAATAAGGACCCCCCAAAAATACCGCCTTTGCAAATGCCATCAATAAACAGCCCAAAGTAACTGTTTCTACAAACAGAGGTCTGAAGAGGGGGTTGACATAACAAAACAATCCAAAAAGACCCTTTTTCATTAAACAGGGCAGAAGATTCAAATTAACAATACTTAACACCTGTTTGCTGCAGCTTCACATGGAAACTTCACATTAGCTTCATATGAAGGCATACCTCTTCAGATTTAATCTCCCTTCCTCATTTCAAGAAGCTAAGACACAAGTATGTTATGTGACTTGTGCAAGGCCTGTCACAGAAGTCACCAACCACAAAGACTTCCTGTTCAAACTAAAACAGGACTGATCTGCAGAGCATGGGCAAAAGTCTCCCAAAGAGGTTAGCCCAACTGGAGTACACTTAGATTTTAAGATCAGAAAGGATCATTAGAACATCTAGTCTAACTTCCAGACAACAGAATATCGCAAAACATGACTTCTGCTACTGGCTCAAAGAAAGCGTGTCCCTATAATGGTTAGTAGGAGCAAATGGGAACATGTCTGTGAAGGCAGCTAAAATAATATGACATGATTATGACAATATGTAATCACAAAGGTTAGAGATCATTTTTCTTTAAGAAGAAGTGCCTTTTCTTCTCTGCAGTGCTGAGACTAATGACTAAAAATACATGAGCATTACCAAAAAATACATGTGAACCTAGTTATGGGTAAACGAGAAGAAATTCGAACTAAATGCTCACCTTCTAACGGCAACAGACTTGGAGGTACAATTACTGGTTATGATGGGTATTAGTCGAGGGATGTGCGTATGCTAGAACAAAAACAAACAAAAAAAACAGGAAGAAAGCTTTACACCACAGTTCTATGGAATGAAAGGCTACTTCCTCCAGCCACCCAAGGCCAGTATGTAAATACTTTGTTTCATTCAATTCTTAAAAATAGAGCTGCTAAATAAAGGAATATTTTAACAAGCATGGACTTCGCATTCGTTTTCTTCTATTGTGACAGGCTATGGCAAACCAAAGTGCTGAAGTTGCTACAGGAGGATCCAAACCATCAGTGGTCACAACTTAAGACATGTCAAGCAATCTAGGGTTTACTCAATGCATCACTATGCAGAAGACGAGGACTCTGTCCTCATAACAGTTTTAGGCAAGAGACACTGTCCATAAGAATTTTAGAACATAAAAGAGGGATGGGGCTGTCCTACAAAACAGATTTAAAACTGATCCAACAAAAAAAAAAAAAAATTCACTCAGCTCTGAGGGATAGAAAAATCTTATTCTGCAGAGAAACATTTTTCCTGCTGTTTCTACTAACTTTTCTACTTTTACAGGGCTTGTTACCTATGACTGTCTAGACAAGGCTGCATGACATCTGAGGCAGCCAAGTTTAACACAAATCAGATGAGTACATTAGGTCTTAATGTAATTTTCATTGGAGTTATATTCATATTTTCCCCCACAAGTCTCAAATGCTTGGAAGTGATAACGTTTTGTTCTCTTTTGACATATACTTACTCGAATGATTAATCTAACAGCTACAACACCAGAAGTGGCCATGACTTTGGCACTATTGGGAATTAGATTAAAAATCGTAGGCATGATGGCTTCTGCCCCATGGTCAAACTTGTTTCCCAAAACTGACGACAAATGTCTGAAAAACAGAATGAAGTCATGCTAGTAAGTGTGCTGCAGATTAACTGAGTCAGAGTTCTACAGAACATCTGACATCTAGCTCTTTGCAACTGCCTCTGAAACCAAAGGACAGAGAATGACATATTTCATAAATGGCTTTTTTATTTTCATTTCTAAGTTTTAGTCTGTTTTATGCTTATCTGAAATTTGAGAAACAGTAAATTCAGCTTAAGCAAGAGATGCAACCAGCACTGCTGAAGGTTTACTGACAAACCAGCAGGACAACACTGAATTAAAGTATTTTGCTGAACTCATTAGTTCATATCATACTTTTTCTGAAACTATTTTGCCTTAATATGCATGAATTTCCAAAAGAGCTGTTAGAGACAGTGCAGTGCCCTTACACATGTACTTACTTCACATGGTAGCAAAGAATAAACTATCAAAAATAAAAAACTAGATCAATCTGAATCAGAAGAAAATATACGCATTTCTGCCTTCATCATTCAGTCCTCCCCTACTCATGGCCTAATAGTTACTGCTGGACAGACAGTGCAGGCATGACCAAAGAAACTGTCCCACTGGTATTTCAGTTTAACCAGAACTCCAGTGAAAGGCAAATGTTTCTGAAGCAGATATTTCCTATTCTATTTTGCAGCCTCAGAAGCATCAGGAATATCCTCCCTTCTGCCCCCAATCAACACTTCTGTAATCTAGCAACTGTCTTTTAACTACACTGTTTGCATATTGAAAGCGTATTACAACAAAAGTAACGTAGTTATGTGCCTGATTCTTTAGTCCTTCATTTTGATTAAAATCTTCAGTCCCTGAAACAGCTGAAAATGCCAGGGTTTACCTAGGCAGAGAGCTGGCTTATCTTCTGAGTGCTAACATTTTACTGCAGATTTCTGTAAAATCCTGGCCTCAGTGAAGTCAGAGTAAGTTCAGGCATGGTTTACAGTGACAACTGGATTTCATTACTGTTTTCAAATGCATGTCTAACTTGATAAGATATTTACAATTGTACGTGGCCCAGCCACACCACTTTTATTTGGCCTCAATTCAGAGAGGAATTCTATTTAGCAAAGCATTTAAACATATGTGTAACTGCAGACTCACCGCACGTTCAATAATAGCTTAGCTTAAATAGCTCTCCTGAGCCAGGGGAGAATCCCTAATTGCGTGAGCATGCTTATTCCCATACACTGGTAGCAACAACGCACAACCACTCAATCCTGCAGTCTCTACACAAGGCTTACGCTGAAAAACTATCAAACTCAAGAGATGAGATACCAGTAGCACTCAGCTCATTTCACACCCCCATGTGCAACCCTGCCAGCCACGGAGCACCCTCAGTTCTGACAGCAATCAGTACAACCTGGAGCTCAGCTCTCCAGCCCAAGTTTTTCCCTCCTCACTTACAGAAACATACAACTCATCTGATTCTAAGTCTGAAATCAGAGAATACACTGCAGAGAGTCAAACCCATCCGGACTATGTACCTGCATCAATAATAAGAATTTTCTCTCCTGTCTCTTCTATTAAAAAGAGTGACATGCTGGAAATAATGCACTTGACATGTCTATTTCTGTAGCCACCGTTTTGTCCATGAATAACTCAAACAGTTCCAGGATTGTGAAAACTAAGTTTCATCAAAAATTAATAAAGCAATTCCAGTTAAACAGAGTCTAAACGAGATAAGCATCCAATTCAAAATGTGCATGAAGGTTTCTAATTTTAAAGTCTGAAGGCACAGCTTGCTCATTCATTCTGTCACTCATCCACTTCATTTAAAAACCAAGCACAGGTTCACACAACTACAATCAGTGGCCTACACAAGCATGGTTCTAAATGGATGTGGCAAAATCACATTCTGACTTTATTTATGCAGGACTAACAGAACAGGTTGCATCCTACGTGTGGTTTAACCAGGGTTTGTTCTTTTTCTGTATCATGTTACAAACCTGTTTAGAAAGTAAACTTACCCCAATGTGATACAAGCCTCTCGCACTACTTGAGATCGCAGGTCTTTAGCGGATAATTTAAATGCTCCATCCAAAAGCCGTAAGTGTTGGAAGAAGTTGTCATATTCTGCAGCTCCAGCCAAGAGTAAGGAGCGGATCTTTTTCAGCTGTTAGCACCACAAGACAAAACAGTGACAGCTAATAAGCAATGCACACAAGCACAGCTATGTTCAGGGCTGATGCTTGGCTGCCAGGATCCCTGTACCACCACATGTGTTGAGAAACACAGTTCTTAAAGTCCAAGCAATTTCATTTCATATCTTACATTCAGCTCAGCGTTAACATACTAGATAAGTATTATGGTATTAGCATGTTAGTGACAACTGCTATAGGATTCCAAAAATATTGTATTCCTTTAGTCAAACTCCATTATTAACCAAAACAGCACTTTTTTAAAGTCAGAAAAACAATTTGAAGGGTCCCCTCTATTTAATACCCACCTGTTTACAGCATTGTAACATCTTGTGATAAACGTCAAAACCTAGATCCTCTCATATCTGCCTGATTAACAAGATGATCAGACCTCATGGCCAAGCCTCATACTCACATCTGAGTTACACTGGCTTATATCTAGAACACCTCCATTGACTTCATTAAAGTAATTACCTGACCTCATCAAAATGGCAAGATTTCTATTAATATTAATAGGACCTCCATTTCATCCTGGAGGCACCCTTTTGGACACCTCCACAGCCCCCGCCACGTGTACTGGTGGATCAGTGTACAGTGCCTTGATTTAAGCTCACTGTTATTCAGTTCAGCAAACAATAAAACGGAAGCAAGCTGAATCAGCACAATTTGCCACTTACATCTGTAATATGGGATTTGACAGGCATGTCAAAGTTGCTATATCAGTGATGAAAGTCTACAGCGTAGGCAAGGTCCTGGATCAATTTATACCACTGAAACACAACTCATCTCTGTAAATAAGACTCAAGCTTGACATGCATATAACACGCTTGATTTCCCGCTACCTTGTTCCCCACATAGAATTTACATACCCTTATCTTTTCAATAAATAAATATGACTTTCTGAACTGCTCTATATTTCCCTTTGCAGAAGTGCGAATGACTTCCCTGTAAGTATGGGGACTTTCTGCCACTTCAGAAAGTTTTAAGATGTCTTCCCTAAGCATGCAACAACATAACAGATTTGCACCACTTAAATTGCACTTCAGCCTTATACTGAGATTCTCCCTTCATAGGATTGAATTTAGTGCAGAAAAACTTCATATTAAAAGAGATCATATGTAGGTTCACTACTTACAGCAGATACTCTCTGTTCCCAGTCATGCTTATCATCCGATAGTATCTCTCTTATTTTGTTTATGGATTCCTCAAGATCCCGGCTGGAATAAATCTGTATATTTAAACACAAAGTAGCATCAGGATTCAAAATTTACTCCAGAAAATGAGATTGTTCCCCAACTACATTATATGCTTTGCCTTTCAATTCTTAACTATCACATGCAAACCAGCATTGTCCACCAAGGCTAGTACACACATTGCCCACAATCAAAAAATACTAAATGATCACAGGATGCTTAAAAGATCATCTTGTATTATTTTACTGTGGCTTCACAAGTTTAAGCAGCATTCTTCTAGTCTTAAAAAAATAAATTTAAAATCCAATACATAATTGGCATCTGTGACACATGAAAACAGTCAATAAGTAAGCAAAACTCCTGCTTTGCAGCACAAATAACTAGCTATGCTTTCAGAGATATTCACCAGTCATTATGCACCAACACCTGAAAACTCCAAGGCATTTTCCACATAAAAGCGAGATTTTGAAAGCTTAAGTCTACACTGGCTTTTAAAGGTTGAAGGAGCTAAGAATTTTCTTACTATTAAAACAGGGTCCCACTACACATTAGGGCACAGAAGAAAGCTAACTAAGCAGTGAAGTTAACTGAATCGAAAGCAGAATCACCAGAATAATGCATATAATGTGTCAACAGTATAAAGACAGGCTAAGACACCAGCCTGCATTTCAGCTCAGGTTAGTGTTCCCATCTGAACTACAGAAGCTCATGAGTGGATACATGCGTTGTTCAGTTGCCCCAGAAGGTAAGCTTACCTTGCCCTTAAGGAGGGTTTGCCAGTACTGCAGCGAAGGGCAATTTGCTAGTGATTAGGCCTAAATCCTATATTCATCTTGCACTGTCTAGTATAGTGTGTTTTAACCTACATTTCTACTTACCTGAACTGTTGGGACATCCTCAAATGCTTTAATGAAGTCTTCTTCATCCACAGCACCTGCTCCCTCTTTGGCTGCTGACAGACAAATTAAAAAGCTTTTTCAATCTTCTCATCAAGAAAAGAATCAATTAAGAAACCACCAGCTATCAAGGCACCTAATCAGGAGAGAGTTCACTACCCACACAGCCTCAGAGTGCTGCAAATGTAATGAAAACAGAGGCAGGGAAATTCAGCGCCAGGCACGGACTGCACATTGACAGCATCCTTCAGCTCCCAGGCACGGAGGGCACATGAAGGAAGTCATTACAGTAGTCGCTCCACAGTTAAGGGATATAGTCTGATAGATGAAAGGGAATATTTACTTTAATTATAAGGGAGATTTTATTTTAAAGAATTTAATCCTATCTATAATAGATGAAGGCGCAGATCTCCTGACAATTGTACAAACAGACAAATGATAAGGATGAAAAACAGTCTCTGGAATACTAATCAGATGGAGACTGTTTGATATAGAGAACTTCCTCCATCTCTCTGAGAGTGTTTTATAATCACATTTAGAATCGTTGCTCACATTTAGAATTAGCCCTCAGTTTTCTTTTTAGATTTTCACTGGAGCAAAGCTGAAAGGTCTTAGAAAAAACCCAAACCTGTCAGTTTTAGATTGCATGAGCTGAAGTTTAACATGTAGCTGTAAGCAACTGGCTTCAGTTACAGAGGTGCAGCTACGAGAGGACAAAATTTTGCACACTGCAACACTGGCCTGCTTTACTCAAAGCCTCAGTGCCAGTTACACCCTTCCAACCTTTCACAAATGCAAAGCGCATTGTGGCAGTGCAGGGAATGTTTCCACATTTACTCCACCAAAGGGCATTTGTGGCATTCAAGCAACGTATATGCAATGATCTCTGAGGGGAAAATTTGTTACTGGATCCTGGGGGCCAGTCTGAAGATTACACAGCTTTAAAAGCCTTGAAATAAGCTCAAGCTTGAACACCATAAATACTTTACATAAAGGTGATTTATATATGCTATTGCCTTACTTGAAGACTTTGAGCCCAGAGCTGCAGATCCAAGTCTGCGGGCAGTCCCCATCCCAACTCTGCGTGAATTCGAAGGGGCCTTTGAGGATGTAGAGGAGCTAGCTGAGGAAGGTCTGTTCCCATCCACAGAGTCTTCATCATCAAAATTTTTATCTGCCAAAGAAAATCATATTCTACTGTAAGTCTGATGAAGCAAAGACTTCCCAAGCAACAGGCCCACCTGACAGCAAGCATATTGTGTGTTGTAGTTATGCACGGCACAGCTCTGCTCTGCCAGCTCTCATCTCAGCAGCTTCTCCATGCTAAAAATCCAGTCATTCAGGAATGACTGTCAGGCCACTGAGCCCAATCCTTTGCTGCTGCAGCCACTACATTTGAAACCTTTCATGAATGCCTCCAGATAAAAAGAATAAGCTACAGGTCTACAGCAGAGAGATACAAACCGCAGATAATACTTTGGGTATATAAAGTCTCAATCTGTAACGCTTACTCCTCTTTGAGAGCTATTTTGCCACGGGCTGTAGTGAAACCAAGAACACAAGCTGTTTGTGAACTCATCAGAAGGATCCAAGAGCAGAGGGGATCAGAAGGGACAGGCTGCCCTTGCACACCCTGCCTGCACAACGCCGAGAACAAGCAGACTAACACACCAAAGATCACACAGCAACACCTATGCTGCCAATGCAGACATAAGAAAAAGTTCTAAAAGTAAAAATTACCTTAAATCCATAGAAAGGAAGTATTAAGTGAATTAAAACATACTAAGCCCTTTGTGTATATCCAAAGGGAATTGTAGCCTCTACTTCCAAATGTGAACATAAATTAACCTAAAACAAATTACACTCACTTTGAGTCTCAGTGAAGGTCACTTCAGTTCCAGAAGAGTGTTTATATTGCACTTTTACACAGCATAGCTAACCCACTTTAAAAATGGCCTTAGGTTGAAAGGTGACAAATATTTGGACAGCTGATATAGAGTGTGTACATAATTTATTAAGGCTAGAAAAACCACCTCAGTTCCCATCAAATAGCTTCTCAACACAGACGCTTCATTCAAGATTTAAGACCTGCTCCAGCCAGGCCTATCTCTACCCAGGCAATCCAAGGAACCTACCTATCCGCCACCTGTTTCAGGAATATTTCTTTTGCAAAATTTCATTCAGCCAACAATTCAAGCAGGTGCTTTGATCCATCTCTATTTGGCAAAGCACCTGGGAAAGTCTGAGCACAAACACAGGCTCCTAGATGGAGGCTAAGGAGTAAAATTCAATACACTGAGCTCTCTGAACGTAAGAAAATAAGTTAATAATACTAAAGACATTCCTGTGGAAAGCACAAAAAAAGGGGGAAAAAAAAGAAAAGTCTGTATAGCCTTGGGCCTAACAGCCTTAAGGAGTTTTTTTTCTCCAAAATGGTATTGGCTCATTAACAGCTAGACACAGAACTGCTACAGATCAAAAACCACATTTCCAATACACACGTGATAATATACTCCAATCAAAGTACAACGCTGAAAGAAACGGCACCCAATTTAAGAGAGGGAGCCAAGGACATCTCTACACTGTTACTTTTGATATTCAAAAAGGCTTGGAATATGGAAAGAACTAGAAAAAGCAACATCTAAAGAAAAAAAAGAAAAAAAGCAAGTAATACCAAGTTTCTTGGACTGTTGTTCAGGCAAAACACCAAGACAATTGAACGTGGGAACCTTAACATCAGAAAAATTTTAAGGTCACACAGCTAAGGAAAATATAAGCCAAATTTAGGATGTGGGATCTATCCTTAACACATTGCCCTAAGGCGGCCATGGAGACTGTACTACCATCCTGTTTGACACTGGTAATGTTCTGTTCTGACATACATAATTCAAAAATAAGATGGATAATTTGAAAAGAGCTCAGAGAAGAGCCATGAGAATGAATAAAAGATTGGAAAATATGATTTTAATTAAATTAAATTGAAGTTCACTGCAGGGGAACCTATTTAGCCTGACAAGAGGCTTAACAAGTTGCTTGATTACATTCTGTGTTAACACAGCAACTAAAGATTTATTAGTGTACTTTTTCAATGTGATTTATTAATATTGTTTTTCTAGCTAATAGAAAATACGCAACAAGGCAACCTGCTTGGCGTTAAAACCAGAAATCAAACTCAGTGAATTGCCTTTTCTTTAAAAAAAGGATTTTGTGCAATTAATCACAGGAATCACTATCTAAGAGATGTGTCACCCAGTGAATCCTTCAGTAGTGCTTTCTTACAAATCAAATTTGTTTTTCCAAATAGATACACTCTAGTTCAAGCAGGAATTCATTCAAAAATGTTCTTCGGTAAGAGTTGCACAGGTAGATTACAACGGACTTCAAAACCTGTAATTCCTGAAACCTCTAGCAAGGGGTTTAAGTGAAGTGGATAGACGTGCGCAGATCTTCAACAGAAAAACTTTGGGAAAAATTTACCCCAGTTACATTTATTTCAAAAGCCTGCATATAGATACTAAGCAAATACCTACCATATATACTACCAGCCAAGAGAAAGTCATCATCATATTCAGAACAGCAAATACTTTATTACTTCAAAAACACTTTTATCTGGTAGAATCCTGCATCAGCTGCATTACAGGCTAAACGGTGTCTTATTTAACTCAAATTCTCTATCTGCATTTTTAAAAACTCATCTCCCCAAATGCAGAAATGGGTGTGGTTTGCTATTCCACGTAATAAATAGAAATCAGAAAAACAGATAAAGGATTTCATTTCTATAGCATTTAAGTACTTAATTCAACTATTGTTTCAGCATAAGCAGGCTTTCCTGAGTATTAGCTAGCAAAAAAACAAAACTCCAAAACCCAAACAACAGTTTAGGGTACGTTTAAGTTACAATCATGCCTTCCTATTAAAAGTCTGCAAAATACTCATTAAAAAAGTATTTATCTAGAGTATCCTTGAATAACCAAACAGCATTTTCTTATCTGAAAACTGCAGACCGCCACAGCCACGTTTAGAACTGCACATCAAGCCTGGCAGCAGCACACGTGTCGGACAGAAAGAGAAACAAAGGACAGAAAGAAACCTGAACATGGAGTTCTGCAAACGAGAGGAAAAAACAAGCTACTATACACTATCATTAAAAAGGCTTTTTTCAATCACTGACTTCTGATCACAATAATTATTTGAACTAGGATTGTATTTTTTGCAGTTCATCTGCAAATCACGAGGTGCCAAATTCAATGTGGGTTTAAGTCTACTGACTCTGGGAGAGGCGCGGAGAGGAATCAGTACCACATCCTAACATTAAATAACCTCTGATACGCTCCCACCCTATGATTTCCCCCCTCCCATGCTCATTTATGAGGGACATACAGCACCGGCCGTCGGAGACGGGCCCTTACAAGAGGCCTTTGTCTGCTCACTAATCTGCTTTCTCTTAGAGAAAGAGAGCACACAATGTTTTTCCAATTCCTTTACCATATTTAAGAAGAAATAAAATTGCTTACAGGTACATATCCTTTTGCAAATAAGCTTCCTCAACATTCCTTCATATTTTCCATAGCGCGCCCAGATGTAAGAGTGCTTCACAGAGAGCTGCGGCGTTCAGTCCAGGACGTGATCAATCATTGCCCCCCGCGTTCATTAAGCATGCCGTCTTCACACATGCATTTAAACAGCTACGGCTTCAGCCCTGTTTATACCACCGCGGCTCTGCAGGATTCACATCAACACCCATTTTAGCCCAGGAAACTTCAGGTCACTTCTAGGAAGGAGATCCCCTGCTCGTGAGGGGCACAAATAATCCGCGATGAAGACGAGCCGGCTCTGGCGTGCTGGGCTGGCTCGCGCTAGGAACCAGCCTGACACTATCCCCTGGGAAGCGCTAACAGGAGCATCTCAACAGCTGTCATCATTTGTCCATGACGAATAAATTTGGTCATTATTCATTTTAAAACGTAACCCCTTCAGGTCTGGGCAAAGTGCAAAACGAGAGGAAGAGATTGTGCTCGCTGTTTGAGAGCCACAGCAAATAAGGGCCTGCGTTTCCCGTACCTGAGCTGTCAGCCCAGGACCTTTTAAAGCAAATGAATCGAGTCTCAGATGTCTTTTTCCAAAGAAATGAAATGCTTTCTGGCCCGTAAACTTGAAAATGCCTAGCTTTAAATCTTTTAGTTCTTTAAAACCTTCTTTTAAATCTTAGTTCTTTACCTGCTTTAGACAAGACAGCTACTCTGGCAACTATGAATTAGAAAAAACTCATGCTGGTTCCTAACGAAGATGCCCCACTCTAGGATTTCTGCCTGACTCTGCAAGGTCCTAAACCCACTCTAGCCCTGATGTGCCCATTTATCATACACCCCATGTCCAAGCATCAACGCAGCTGAAGGGGGACCAGCGACTGCCAAGATTTCCTTTTACAGCCCATACCAATTTTGTTTTGTTTTCTTTAATCAATTGCACATTAAAATATAACCAGCTAAATCTCCTTTGTGACATCTAAATAGACTGAAGTGGAATCTGCAGATGCTCTGGAGGTTTCTTACATTTTGTTTCCAGCTCCTCACAGTGAGCAACCTGCTTGAGAAACACTGGCCCAAAGGAATCTATTGATCTCCACTGGGATGTGCTTTAAAACAGTATACAAAGATACTGTAAAAATGGCTACAACAATATAAAGTAAAGACATTTTCACCTGTAAATCACTCATTTAAAAGACAGCTTTCAGCTAGCTGTGCAAAGGTACTACTATTTGGCTCCCTGGCAGCTCCTGTGAAATGCATTAGCTGTTTTTTGCTCAGGTATTAACAAATTGACTGCATCTCTTTCTCAGGTTCCCCTTCGGGTCCAGGCAAAGCTAGATAGCATAGGAGAAACTTGCTTTCTTCTTCCCACCCTCCACATTGCACATGTCCTGCACCAGGACTGCTGAAGCTGAAACACATTTCAGTATATCAAAATCCCATGCTCAACATAACTAGGTGCTGAGCTGTGAAGCTTCAAGGCCACACAGCATGCAAAGCCACCAATGCCAAAGGCCCCATGGTACATCCCTCAGACCCTTTTTGGGGTCCATCCTTTTTGCTAGGCATGACCCCACGTGCGCTGGCCAACCTTTTTCAGACAAATGCCCCTCAGACACCTCAGCCCATGCCCTCCCTCAAGGCTGCTGTCTGGCATCCCCATCTCAGCCCGAGACTCCCCGAGGACACGAGCAGCCTGTCACTCCACGCTGTGGATGTCACACCAGCCTCCAAGCGAGACAGCTTCCACACACAAAACCTATGCGTGGCCTAGCTGCAAGCCTGTGCAGCTCTAGCGTTTATAGTTACTGCATAGGTTTCCTTGGGAAAACAAATTTATAACCACAGTAAAAATAAGGGGGCAAGTATGCTCTCCTCAGCAAGACTGAACATTTAAAAGCAAAGGAGTTGCAGCCACAAGAACCGCCACCCAGGCACAGCACGTGGTTACAGTTTCTCACGGGGCCATCTCCCACCATTTCCCAGCTGCTGTTTTCTCCCCTGTTCACAGGTCCTGCCCCTCCTTCCCCATCCTCCAGATCGGGCACGATGTTTTGGGCCTTTCAGACCTCACCCACTTGGGCTCCGTGACGCAGCACAGCCCTTGCAGCGCTGACATCGGTCTCTGCACAGCTCCAGCTCTCCCGGGCTTATCCAGCAGCCAGCCCCATCCCCACCACCCCCACCGCTGTCATCCTTTGGCGCAGTTCAATGAATCGCCTCATCATCCTTCAAAACTCGCTTTGAAGTGAATTCCCCCAAACCCTGACCTCAGCTGTGATCCCGCCAAGGGACCACCAGGACTGAGCATGCCGCAGCAGCGATCACCCCCGCTACAGTATGCATGATCACCACTACCCCAGCTTTCTTCTTCCACGCACTTCACATGCGCTGCCCTTTGTAAATTAGAATATGTATTACTGAGGGTGTGGTCGTCTGCCTGTTCAATAAAGGTTTCTACAGCATAAATCAAGGCAATATCTTCATTTATGACCATAATAGATACCATAATAAGCAACATGACTGCCATCATCGACCACAGAAGGTGGTACATACTGTCTCACTCGGTCCTAGGCAGGTGGACACACACATTTTAATGATCCCTCTACCACCAGCTTGTTTTTCTTCAGACCAGACTGTTTGTTTCTTTTTCTAACTAAGAAATATGACTGTTATCTTCTGGGCTGCTGCCTCATTATGCTTAATCATGAGCAAATCAAGACGCTCATAATTTAACAGGTCTTCAACTGCCATCACAAAGGGAAATAAGATTCCCGAGAGAAGTAACACTTGGAATTGTTTTCTGCTCCAAATACATCACATTTGCACAGACAGTCAGTTGCTATGATAGACACGCCGTGCAGTCTGTAAGCACCCACCTGGTGCAACCTCGCACGGTTTTGTTTCCCCCTGTCCCTCCATAAGCAGGAAAACAATCGGGTAGTAATAGCAAAGCACGTTTCTTTTAGTGAGGAATCCTACATTTATTAAAGCAATTCCAGCATAATAAAGTTAACTGAGGGAAATGTATTCAGATCCTGACACGAGGCTATCTGACACACTAGACAGGCTCAGTCTCCATACAGAGCACCAACCAACTTCTGCCAGAGGGAATAAGCAATAACCCCTACCAAGCTTAAAACTTATCCTCAAAACTGGCCTGGCAAGTCAGACAAAATATTCTTGTAGAGGACTCATTAGGGGGAAAAAAAAAAAAAAAAATAACTCGCAACTCGCAACTGACTCAAATTAAATTTCTGAGGGATTTTGTAATTTCAGACCCTGGAATCAGATGGTTCCCATTTGTTTAAGTTTTATCCATGATGACTGTGGGAAAGCTTGAAAAAGATCCTGAAAGACTTGAGAACAAGAGCCAAATAAAAAGGATTCAATATTTATGAGTTGGTTTGCTTCAAAACATGATTTCTAAAACCAAAAGGCTGGCAATGTTATCATCACGCTAACAAGGCGCAGTGCATCTTCTAATAGCATGCGAGTATTATCATAACTAAAAATACAGCAGCTGAAGTGCTTTTCCAGAAACCTCTGCTCATGAAACTAAAAAACCAAAAACAGGAATTTCTACAAGTCAGAGAAATTTCCATTCAGGCAAAACTTTCACCAATATGAAAATTTCTATTAGCTGTAGGTGGATTTGAAGAGCAGGTGGTGATCTGAAAGGTGTCACATCCCTACAAGTTTTGTAATAATAAGTAATAACAAGAAAAAAATCAAATAGTAATGTTATTGAAGGAAGAGGCAACAACACAAACCCAAACCTTATTACCAAACAATTCCAAAAAGAACCCAAAGTTGTGCTAAAGCCATAAAAATAATGAGGATTTATTAGGGCTACTAATTATTTTAGCACAGTTCATACAGAGGCCCAAACAAGAATCAAACCCATGTGCTAGGTGCTGCACAGAGACAAACTTTGCTCCATACAGAGCACTCAAAATCTGAATATATACATATGCCTTTACACACACAACAAAAAAAGTGAGAAGAAAAAAATTATTTTTCCCAAAGTCTGCTTTGGAAATGCAACACCCTCATAGTGGCCCTTTCCAACAAGCCATACAGCTTTCCACCAGAGCTCGACAGCATCAGGAAACGTACCACGCAACACAGCCTTGCAGGGCGGGAGGACCCCCAAAATCCCACTTGTTTACATATAGCTTCAATTTAAAGAGCAAAACCGGCCTTCTCCTATACTACACTTAGCCTTGCTGTCACCCAGTGCTGTCTACCAGGACTTGGAGAGCACAAGCCCACTGTTAATAGTCAGGCTGCCTGTACAAAGATACGGTTATCTCTGAATGCAGCCTTCTACAAACACACCAATTATTTCAGAGTCTATTATACACTCCACGAGAGGGTGTTATTTCTATATTTGACTCTTGTAGCGTTTTCTGTTGACTGTGCTTGGGGGTTCTCTCACTCTTTTGTTTTTGGACCCTTGAAAATATCCTTTAAATTACACAGTGGAAACATGCCAGCAGTAGCTCCAAGCAAAGATACTATGCTGTCCTCAGAGTGGTCTCATTAACATAATCTTTACAGATAAAAACGCAAAGTGGGTCATATAACCTGAGCCCCAGAGATAGCAATCAATGAGAAAGGCTATTTATACAGGCTGGACCAGGGGGATCTTTTAGAGTAAGGAAGTGACTTTTTCCAGAATTACAGGAATTAATTGCCTTATTGCAGGACTACTTTGGCTGCGGGAAAGCGCTTCTTGATTCTTAAACAGCAAATAAAGCATACATTTTTGTATTTAAACTAATACTAATTCTCCACGCCGCACAGTGCCAATGTTAGGGTTTCTCCTTAGCATTAAAGTTCACAGTAATTATTTTGGCAAATAATTACCATAAATGGAAGCAAGTTCTTTTGCCTTTGCTCACGAGGCAGGAAAATCCAGTTCCACAGAAGGGAAGTAGCTCCCTTCAGGCACCATCTCCATTCACACATGTGGCAGGGAAGCCTCAGGTGGGAGAGCAAGCAATGTCCCTTCCCACCTCATGGTCCCCATCTCCAATTTCTAGCTGTCTCTCTCCACTTGCCAGAGACCTTACTGTGAGGGCTGGGACTCTGCGCCCATGCTGCGAGTCTCTGCTTTGTCCGAAATTCAGGTAGGAGGCAAAGCAGGCAGCAGGGTCACGTGGCTGTTGGTCAACTGTTGGTCAACCACTCCAGCGGTGCTACCACAGGCAACCGCTTGTTTTGTATGGGCCTGCAGTCAACCTTGCACGGCGCTTCTTTCAAGGTGATATAAATAGGATTTTAAAAGCACAGCTACCCTATAGTAGTGGAAGGTATTTGTTATTATTTTAACATGTGAACAAACTGAAAGAGCTGCTGATGGAAATTGCCAAGGGCATAAAAACTTCAGGGCAGTGCCAGAAATGGGATTAAGTTCTATTCCTAAACATGCGTTTTTTCCATGCATCACTCCCCCCCCCCATCATATGAAGGATGAAATTAGTGTTCCAAATATTTGCCTATTTTTCCAATATTAAATCTTCAAAACCTGTTTATGGATATTAAAAAGGGCATTTGCAAATGGCTCACAGAAGCTAGAAATTTCATCACAATTCATTAGAAAAAAAAATTAATTTAGATACTTGAAGCTTCACCACGCCTGAAACGGAGCTCTGGATATTTCACAGGGTGGGTACCCACCAATGCGAATGCGACCTGAGAACAGCTACCAAGCAGGGGCCATTCTAAACCGAGCTCCCAGGGAGACATCTGCTGGTGACGGCGTGGTTTTTACTTGCCAAAACCCAAGCAGACACCTGGAGAATCGCTGGGTGAGGCTGTGTCTCACCTGGACTCTCTCTGCACTGTAACTGCATAAAGTGAATTAAGACATGCAGCCCCCGGACACAGAGGGCTGTAAACAGACAGGTGCTTCCTACCTGCAAAGGACGGTCAGGTGCCTCGAGCCCTGCGCACCGCGGTCCGCGTTTTAGCACCATCTGTTGTCATGACATCATACGAAAAGGCATGTTTTCCAGCCTGCACTCCCAGCACAAATCCCGCAGCCTGCTCGAGCAATTAGCCCTGAACGCAGCTCACCTACCTGCAGACTGCTCTGTAACACGTTGTCAGCTAAAGGAAATTGCATTTTATATTGCTATAGCATATGGCTTCCTAAAGGGTAGTTTGTTTTCTATACATGCAGCTCATCACGTTGCAAAGCTTTGACATCCAGTACACAAAGCTGTATTAGGAAGGAAAGGGCGTTTTGACATTTCTAGGACAAAGCACTGTTACAAAAAGGCATTAAGTATCTTATTGCCCAGAGTTACCCTGAGCTTTGCTTTTTCTTCCTTCTCCTTAAGTCTCATCAGAAGAGATTATGGGAGGAGGGAACGCTGCAGGAGGTCCCTGTCCCATCCACACAGCCTGCTTGCTCCTAGGGACAGAGTCCAACCCTATGGCATTATGCGCATTACACATCGCAGTGATTCCCACCCAGAAAGCTTAGTCTAATGCATAATTAATATACTTTAATTAGATAACCCTTTAAAATACTGTAAAATGCTCAGTGGGGCAATAACCATGAAATGGGACTGTCTAAAACTGCAGGTGGTTGAGACAAAAGAAGAAGAGTAAAAGGAAGAACAAGGGAGTAACGGACAGAGCCCACACCCTACTTGCATCATGAGGAAGATTATCAACCACTACAACAGGTATGACCGGCATGATGACTGGGAATTTCTATTGTAAGGAAATGCTATATCTTTGTAAAGACATATTATTACAGCTTGTGATGGCACACATGCAAGCACCAATGCATACAGACAAGTTTCATTTATGTAGAAATAATTCAGAGTTGAACTTTATGGCCAAGGCTATGCAGTGAATCTACAAATAAGTACCTAACAGAGGTTTATGTCACTTCTGACAGGAAACACGGCAATTCACCTCTATATGAGCCAGCAGAGCCTAGCTTTGGTGAGCTGCATGCACGCGGGGCCCTTACAAAACCTGCTGTAGAACCATTACACCAGTGCCAAAGTTTGCAGACTGCACCAGCATTGATAATGTCTACATAAGTATAGTCAACAACAACAAGGGAAGACACTGCTTAGATCAGCATCTTACTAGAGCCAGCGAGAAATGTCTGTTCACTCCTACCCACATCACACCCATTTCTGGTAGAAACTGAAAGAGAGCAACAATGGGTTGCTGCTGTTCAAGCCACTTTTGTTTGTTCTCATTTTTAAACACAGGGTATTAAAAAAAAAAAAAAGAAAAGAAAAAAGAAAAGAAAAGCCAGCAACCAAATAAGCATTTTACATTTCCCAGGAGCATTGCAGAGAAAACAGTGAAACCACACTCAGTGGATCAGTGACTTCAATGGCAACCTTGAATTCTTTTTATGTTAACAAAACAAAAACCAGTCAATTTCATTGAGATTATTAAAACTTTCTGGACTCTGCAGACTGGTTTGAAAGAAAAAAAAACTTAAGAGTAATAAGGGATGTTTCATTGAACATACATTTTACACTAGAAGCAACTTTTAGAAGTTATTATGGGTTTTCAATAACTTATGTCTAACAACACTCTGCACAGATTCCTTTCACTATGATCTGGACCAAATTTATTTCCATTGTTTCACAGATAGTGAAAGTGAGGCAAAAAAGACAAGGGTTGACTCCAGTTCATTCAGAAAAGTCAAAATCAGAGCAAATGACAGAAGAGGGACCTGAGTACACGTTTTCGTTTATTTAATTTGCATGAATTCTACACAAACACTAAGTCAAATTCTGCTTTCAGCTAGTTTTCTAGCTCTACACGTTGGGGGTGGAGGTGAATGCAAAGGAGTGCAGAACTTGGCCTGATTTTTTAAGATCCTAATATACCAGATTTCCTTCTCTGTGATTTCAATTTAGCACGGAGAGGTTTTAGTGGCAGCATATTTGATACACACTTCAATACAGTGTATGGTTTCCATTTGGTTTGGTAATGAAGCAGAGAATCAAATTCATATTTAATATAGTTTCCAATCTAAGCATACTCTGAATGGCTGATCTACAAGTGGAAAGCTTCAAACCCAGATATCAGTTTGTTGGGCCTTCTTCATCCACCCTTCAAAGCTGCATTTTTATAACCATTGCATCAAGGAAAAAAGTCATGGGAAAAAAAGCTCCAAAGCCAAAATATGTCACAGCTTATTAAATATTAACAATCAGCATGGTTTCTGTTCTCCCAAAGCTTGTTTCTTTTCAACTCCTTTAAAACTAAATATATTTAACCTCCTTTTTTCCATATTCCTCCCCCATAAACAAATATCATCTTTAGATACAGCAAATAAATCAGTCATGAAAAGGTGGGTGGAGGGAAGGAAATACAAAGCAGGAGTCAAGACAAAGTTGAAACTTTCCTCCCCTTTGCCATTAATGACTTTAGACTTCTAAACTTAAGCATCTGTCCCAAGAGCTTAGACTATATAAGCAATGCAGACAAAGCATAGTTGAAAAGAACTGCTATTCAGACTCTACATATAGGAAAAGGAAGCACAAAGATCCTTCTTCCTTTCTTTTTCTAAAAGAAAGAGAACAGAGAACTGTAAGTACCTGTGTCCTAATCAGGCTGTTTAACGTTACCCTTCTCAACTTGTTTGTATTTGGCCTCCATCGATGGCACTATGTGCTTTCTCTCCTTAGCTCAGCACGCTTATCAGTCATCCTCAGGTCTCTGTGCCAAGGTAAAACCTAAGCCTCTGGCCCAATCATCCCAAATTTTCTGCCATGATTGAAGGCTAGTCCCATGCTGGACATTAATAACTGACTTTGATATTACAGCTACTTCCTTCAGTCCCTCTGCGATGTCTCTCCTAGTATCTGGTTGTAGCCTTGAGACCACCTTACCAGCAGGGAACTCAAAGTAAAGGAACTAAGGTGGGACTAAGGATGGATTAATTCTGGCCTTAGTCACTTCATTAAAATAAACATTCAGAACTTGATGAAAGGTGGTGAAATCTATGAGTATTTACAAGCATGCAAAAGATCTTCTCTAGTGCAAGGACAGAGTCTACATCAAGTAAAACCAAACATGAATTTGCCTCAGGACTCAGTTTCACTATCAAATTATTGTAGCTTAACAAGTTATAAGGCACCAGCTGAGCCACAGTAACAAACCTTGTGCTGCTCTTAAGCCACAGCAAATGCAAGGTAATGCAATTTAACTTAGCCCTAAAGAAGGAAGGTTAAGCCAAGTAAAATTATTCACATTTACCACAGACAAAGAATGCATACACCGATTACTACCCAGTTAAATGTCTTACTTTCTGGATAGAACCACTGCTGACTTCACTAAACAATTACTGACCTAAATGGAATTAGAGACATTAAAATCCAGAGAGGCTCCTATGCAAAAGCTGGGAACTGAATGCAGAACCTCCCTTAGCTACTTCCACCATTGATCAAAAGGATTTTGCTCATGACTCATCCTTTCTTAGCAGTAACACCTTCTTTTTATAGGCTCTTATGCCAAATTACAGTATCTGATATAGAATAGGTTTGGAAAAGGTAGTGAATGCTGGTGGATTAAGTTATACCATCCTTAGTCAGAAAAATCATTATAATCTGTGAGATAACATCAACAGCAACTGTTTGCATTTAAAAACACCCCAGTTGTGAGCAGCCATAAGGAACGCAAACAAAATGCGGATGCAAAGAAAAACTCCATTCTAGTCTCACAGGTTAACTAAACGCATTTCCATTTATAGAGATTTCTGGTTCACAAAGGCACGCTTGCCTCTGTGCAAGACTTGAAAGGAATCAACAAGTCAAGAATTAAAATAAAACACCACTTCATTAAACATGAGGAACCATTTTCTAAACAGCATGAGACATCTCCTGTCCCTAAGGCAAGTCTGGCTTGCACAGCCATTTGTTACATCGGTGACCCTGAAAGATCCCCACATTGATAATTTAAACAGACAAATAATACAGCAAATTTTCCCCCCACTACATTGCTTTGTCTATCCTGTAAAGATCTACTTCCCTTCATATATGACACTTACGCTTTATTCCTAAACTGCCAGCTGTAACGTGTTGTCCATATTAAGGCTCAGTCACCCCCTTGGAATGAGCTCTCCCCTTTCCAGCAGGCCATTCACTCTGTAAGCAGGATTTAGCAAGAGTACAGCAGACTCCATTACGCCACTGTCTCTGCTTCACTAAATACTAAAATAATAAATATACATGTTGATAAGAAACAGCTCCTACTTTTACTTCAGCTCTAGAATGCACAAACCACTCTAAAGTTGATAGTCATAAACCTTAAAAGTCACAGGGATTTTTACTACTTACCCGAAACCCAGAGATTACCCAACACAAGCAAATCCTTCTTTACAAGTGCTAACTTGTGCCAGCATCACCTACGCAGACCCCACACCCTGACAACTTTTCCTGCCATCTCTAAGGAACCAGGAAATTAAGCTCATGAGGTCATTCTCTCCATTTGTCCATTAGGCATTATCCCTCCATCCCGACAAAACTTAGATCTGTTGGCTAATTGGGGCTTTCAGAGAAAGGAGAAAAAACAGTGGCTGGACAAAGACAAGACACCCAACTGAGTGACTTCTAGTGGCAGCACAGCACTTATCTGGTCTTGTGGTCAAGCATGCACGTAAACCAGGTAATCAGCACAGAGTTTACTGTGATACGTGCTGTACCTTGCCCACGTGAATGCTTTGGAAGAGGGAACAGGCACTGAAGAGTACCAAGGAGGAGAGGCAAATGGAGTTACTGGCTGGAGGTTAAGTTTCTAGAACAGATGCGGAAATTGAGATGGAGATGGGGAAGGGAAGACTCAAATCACTGCAAAAAGAAAAAAAGATAGACTTCAATAGTTATACCCTTTGAGAGACATCTATGGTATTGGTGCATATGCAGCTCTTTATTTGCCAGATCAATTCACATCGTGCTCAGGAAGGAAGGGACAGGCATCAATTCCAGTCCAGCAATTCAACTAAATACTTCCTAGTGATAGAAGTCATGACTCCTTATCCTCTATTATTGTAAAGTCACTTCATAGGGTTTGATGTTAAAAGTAAAGAATGACTAAAGAAACGTAATACCCAAGAGAATTCAAATGTCTAGTCATCCCACTAAGAATGACTGTTTGGTGGATATGTTCTATGTTCCTAGACGCAGGTCCAAATCCCAGGATAACTATTTAAGACAAATATCAATTATGACCAATTTAGACCTTCCCGTTCAAATAAATTTTTGCATGTAGCTTAATGCATGAAGACTTTCTGGATAGGGCTCCAAAACTTTAGGCCCGTTTCCTCTGTAGGACATGCAACATTGTGAGACATCTTTGTATTAGTTTAGGCCTTCCTTAGGACTTCAGCCAACAACTCTTCTATCTGAATCTCCACTGAGCAGCGTGCTAAACAGCTCTGTCCACAAGGCTTCTGTCCTCTACCCTAGAGATGGCTCCGTATCAGCAGTGCAGCATGTAAAACAAATCTAATCTTGAAATTCTTTATTCAGCCCTTAAAAAAAAAAAAAGCTTCCTTTGAGTTTCAATGAGAATGCTTTATTTTAGACAGATCATGAACTCTGAATTAAAACATTTTTATAAAGCATCTGACTATCCTTAAGGACAAAGAAGTCCCTCCCTCACTTCATCTTTGTTTATAAAAGTTAAAACACTACATTCTTAGAAATGCAGCCTTTATTCAGAATCCTGAAGTTCTCCAAAATGAAGTCTTACACTTGTGCTCAGCAGAGAACCAGCTCAGAAAAAAATTCATGCAAAGCCTCCCTCATACATTGCTACTAGAATAAAGAGAGAATAATTCATGCTCCATTCATCTCACCTTTGGTATGTTTGTTGAAAAGTTTTAAATAAAATCTTAACTTTTCAAGCTGTGTTCTAGCACTGCAAATTCTCTTTGTGCTTTTCAATTATCTTTCCATGCAGCTAGAATTCCCTTTGAGGAGAGACTGCTTACAATTTCAAAAACTGAAAGGGGGGGGGGGGAAATCATGATGAAGTAGATTTATAGTACTGTAATATCTTAACTGTAAGGAATAAAACAGCCCACATGAGCAACAACCTGCAAAACCAAGTAGTACAACATTTGAGCATGAATTCTAGTTAATTAGGATTTCTACTATAAATGAATAGATTATATTGCTTTAATCCTAAGCAGAGATTTCTTGAGCAAAGTTATTCAGCAAATTAAAATAAATAAGCAAGGCTCAATTCTCAAATGATTACATCTTGGAAATTCCATAATAGGGAACATACTCTCAGCATACCAATGTTGAGATAATGAACTTGAACTACTTGGACTTTTTCAGTGCAGTAGCACTGATGAAATCTTTTCCAGAACCCAGGTTCTGGAATCCCACAGTTATAGTGGATGACCGGGAGAAAGAGATTTGTTTTTCAAGTTTGCTGTAATTTTCCTAAGGTTTCCTGCAGCAATTAGGCCATGGAGAGGACAGAGGAGAGCAGAGAAGCTCTTTCAAGCACCTACTAGGCTCAGACAAAAGAGCCCATTTGCTCAGATTTGTATTATTTCACATGGCCCCATTTTTACCCGTTCTCTATTTTTAGATAGTTTTGTTGTCATCTCCCCCTCACTCTGCATTCTTATCCAGGAGGAAATACATGACTCACACCAGAGAAGGCTGCAAGAAAATATTGGTTCCATTTTACAAAAAGTTAAACTGATGTTTTCTCTTCAGAAGGATGAGCTCATATAGTGAACTTACTGCAGATTCTCCCTCAGTTCCACTACACTGTAATATACTCGGGTACTGTTACGGACAGCATGGTGAAAAAGTGTAGGCTCAAGGGTATCAAAGACATTTTGTATTTCATATGTCACAAGGCCTCCAGACACAACTAGGATTCACTTCCCAATGAATGAAAAGAATAAAGGGAATGAGAGACAGCAAAGAATTAACAATATTTAAATGAGTTTCACTCCAGATAAGAGCATGCCTGAAGTCAGAGGAATGTACATTACAGGGAGGTACTAAGACCAAAATGGCTTAGCTCTTCTTTCTAGTATAATGTTCAAAAGTTCATATGAAAGACCTTTTGGAATAGGACTGCTCCCTTTACATACATCAATAAGGAATACATGAGACAGGGAGAATTTAAACAAGTATTTGCCAAGGCTTATGGGTTTAAAATGAAGTGTTTTATGTAATTAAAATCTAATGGGAAGAGAAATGGTCCTTGTATACTATTCTTTCCACCTCTTACTTGGATGTGTGAAACACTACATTCAGGATATTTGCTGTTTTGTATTTATTAAACATACTACAGCAACACCAAGAATCCAAATGAAGCCAAGACTTTCCTTCTGCTAGTTCAGAGAGACATAGAAACCAATGTTCCAATCTCCAAATTACAACTATTAGTTACGGAATTTATCCGATAGGTCCATTTTGGAACCTGTGACTTCTGGGCTTACCTACCTGGGTTTTCCACATCGGCTCGCAGTCCTAATCATACCCTTGTTCCACAAGTACATCTGTCCCAAAGCACAAGAAACTTCCACCAGACATAAGAAATGCTCGAGAACAGAGACTCACTATTTCTATTTATTCATTCACTGAGCAAAAGCAGCTTGAGAGACAAGTAACATATTATGGTTATTGTAATGCTACTTAGGAGGAACAGTGCAGGTTCTAGCCTAGTATGCTTTTATTTTAACATTTTCACAAATCAGAAATGGAAACAGTGACCACGTCAGTGTTATGCTACAGAATTAAGTGTTAATGATCATTTTGCAGGCAGGATTACTATTGGTTGGCACATTAATGCTCCCAAACTCCGTGACTCAAGTGCCATCCGAAATGAAAGCGATAATAGTGTGGAGGAGGTGTGAAAGTGTAGGCAGGGACGAGCACAAAATTAGCAAGTTCGTATTATTAGCAGCTGTTTCCAAGCATTGCTTAGACTATCTGAAGAATCAGAATTAAGAACATTTAAAAAAATTCTCATGAACAATTGATTAGAGTCTATAAAGACATGAACTGAAGGAAAATGGAAAAGCACCAGTAGTAGCAGATTTTAAAATGTTAGCAGATCAGGATGCAGAAGAAAAAGCCACATAGATCCATCTCTAACCCATTCAGTAATTTTTAGTGTGCCATATAGGCTGCTGCTACCACCTTCTTACTGTTTAACTACAAACAACAGGGAACGCTCGCAGAGCACTGCCTTCTGCCAACAGCTATTACCGAAAACTGAACACTAAGGGCAAGGTAGTGGTTAACAACACGCTGTTTCCAGAAGCGGCCAAAACTCAGAAGCAAAAGGAACATATTGTGGAAGAATGTCTTTTCATTCAAGATACTCAAATCCCCCAAAACCAAAGTGTAGATAAACCCTCGGTGGTTCTGGAGAGCCAAAGTACCAGTTGTATTTTGAGTGGCCTGCTGGATTTCTTTGCTGCTTTTGCAAACATAAGCAAAATCCTGCATACTCGTAGGTACCACAGAAGTGAGAAGTTCCTATTTACATATAATTAATGTGGCCAGCTGCTTTACTAGCTATCAGAGTGTCCTCACAGAGGTTTTCGGGAGATCCTGGGATGCGAGACAGGATCAGCCTGGTTCACCCAAGGCCCACAAGTTAGTCACATTGGTCACATGAGCTACCTCGCTCAACTGTTCCAGAGAAATCACATTATTTCAAAGCAGAAATTATTGTTATTTTGCCCAGACTGAAACTGTGAGCAGCTGAGACGTATAAAGTGGGTAGTTATTGTTTGCATTGCTGTAGCAGCCTGAAGTGTTCAGTGATCAGCATCCTAGTTCACTGGATACGGCCTGCACAGAGCGGAAGAGATGGTGCATGGGCTAAAGAGCTTTCAGCCTGACAATTCTGCAAAAACCTAAAAGCACTACCTTCAAGAGAAGCATGCGTTTCCAAGTAGAACAGAAAGGACTACCTATTACTCTTAACAGGATTAGGGCTTCTGTATGCACGGACAACAGATCAGTCGAGTGGAGAGCGAGGGACAGCAGAAGGATGAAGCTTACCACAGTAAGAAGCGGTCACAGCCCATCAATTGCCCAGTCATTACCAAATACTGAATCTATGATTAGAAGCCACAGTCCAGCCAGCAAAGAAAGCTTTGAAACCATTAGCCTGCATATTAACCAGCACCTGGGGGCTTTTCAGTCCTGCTAAGCTAACTCAATTAAGCTAAAAAGATGAAGCTACATTCATGCTGCCCCTCAAGTTAGGGTCTTCTCTTGGTATTATTTTACTTTGAAGCAAAGGGTCTGCTAAGGGATGAGAGGTTCTTTGCCTCCTCGCACTATGGAAGGAGAAATCCTTAATTTTCTTAATGAAGCAAGGCACATCCTACATTTGAACTTTCTCCATGTGTCCTATTCTTGTTTAGGCTCTTGCACGTAAGAATAGCTCCTAGAGATTACAACATCAAAATATCTTTAAGACTACTGGAAGGTCAACAAACACCTTGCTAGAACAAAAACCACAAATTAAACCTGCCATAAACTAAAGAAAGAGGATAAAATTGAGAAATTTAAACTTTCTGAATGAAAATTTTGGACTAAAAACAATGGCGATGAAGCACCCTCAAGCCTGTCCAAGCCTCACCCCTGCAAGTACACCGCCACAGTGGCAAATCATCTGCTCCTCTTCAGCAGCCATCTGTGATTGCCTTTATTTAAGGGAGTATGAGCAAACAGAGGAGTTGATACATGTGAAGCATAGGATATGACAGACAGCTATATTTAGATTTATTTTCAACTTCACTCCAGCGTTTACCAATAAAAACATCTGAACTTACTTGCTTTCAAACATGCAAATCTCCACTCTTCTTTCACACAGCGGCTTTAGCGAGAAGTCAATGCCCCCCGAGTAATTAGCCTGCTTTTAAACTGCTTGCCTTGCCTTCTTTCCCAAGCAAAGCTTCATGGGTCTCTCGTATTGCATTCTCTGCTTTACGAGTTGGAGACCGAGCTGACAAAGCATTCGCTGACAGAGCCCATGAAGACAGACACAGAAGATCTGCCAGGGAACTTCCATTCCCTCTCTTTGTTCCATAGCTTTTTTTTTTTTCCTCTCCTTTTTTAAGATTAAAAAACAGGAACCTATTAATCCCTGCTAGCATCTGGAAAACCCCTCCCATCTGCACAAAGCAGCACTGACAACTACTGCCTGGAAAGTGGGTGGGTTTGTTTTTCTTTTGACACCTAGATAACATTCAAACCAGGCTTATTTCACTTCCTTATGCCAGCATCATGAGGGAAGAGGGTCAAAATTTACTTTTCACTGAGCTAGAAAAAGCATTCAGATTTGATGAGTTAAGAAATGTTTGATCTTCCTACATGGGGAGCTGGAACACAGAGCAGATTCAGCAAAAAAGCTTATCATTAAAAAGTCTTCTGAACTTTTATTCTTAAGATTAAAATGGACAAAATATCATTTTACCCACTAATTTGCAGCAAGCTCCTCCTCAGATAAACAGATCAGCATATCCATATATAAATATCAAGCTTTAGGGTTTTTTATATGAAAATCAAAAAGTAATACCCACCTTAATTCTTTACTGAAATACGCTTACGTGCAACTTGCCAGTCACACTGGCAATGACAAACTGATAAAACTAAAATAAAGTAATCTCATCAATTCTAGTAAATTGTAAAATTCGCAGAGGATATATATTAAATGACACAAGCTGCCATTTTTAGAGGTGCCTCTGTTATGGCTTGCAGAAGTGTTATGCTGACATTAGGTTGTGTTGCTAGATGAGGTCACATTTTCTTCTTATGCCTTTGGCAATGTTATTGCTCTTGCTAAACTGAAGTGTGTTCAGTAAGAAGCAAACACTATCTGAAATCACACTGATGATCTTTGTCATTAGCTTCCTAACACACATCTATAGAAGTTCTCAGTCAAAAAACATCTGATGAATTTGGAGATCTTAGATAACTGCTGTTTCCTACTGAGGAAAAACAGAATAATTTAGGTTGGAAGGGACCTCTGGAGGTCAAGTGGTCCAACCTCCTGCTCAAAGCAGGGCTGACATCAAAGTTGAATCATGTTGGTCAGGGCCTTCTTTGTCCAGCCAAGTTTTAAAAATCTTCATGGATGGAGATTCTCTGCGCAACCTGTTCCAGTGTTGAACCATCCTCATAGTGAAAAATTATCAGCTCATGGAAAAAACAAACCTAGGGCTGGGCACTCAGTCACTGTTGTATATTAACTATTTGACCTCGTATAAAACCGAATGACAATCTCTTGCTAGAAAAGGTCTTATTTCCAGTTTGGTGTTTTCTGGACTTAGTGATCTACACATAATAGGTAGAGAAAATGTCAAGATTCTGGTTGATAATTAACAGAGATGAGATGCTAGTCACAGTGCCCTGCAATTAGCATTTGTACCATGTGTTTTCAGGAAATCACTATCTTCCACGCTCTAAAGGAGAAGAAACAACCTACCTTTTGAAACGGCAGGTGGAATCATTGGTGGCCAAGGGTGAAGGGCACTATCAAATATTGCTCAGGTCAATTTTCACCTCAAACCGGTAGCATATAATATTTCATGGGGAACATGAAATGTGTTGGTTTAGATGGCTGCAATCCAGTTTTCCAGGATGGGAGCTAGCCCAGAGGAAAATTTCCCCTGCTGTAGGTGCCTGGGGATTACCTTGCCTGTGGCACATACAAATGACATTGCTCCTCTGGTTATCAAACAACCACCTTTCCCCATATAGTTTCCTAGGAAGCACTAAATTTTTAATCTTATGTTTACTGCTGGCCAACAGAATAAAATTAATGGTCCATGTTTACCTTGAAGTACTCTATGGTATCTACTACAGTCCACCTATGTCAAAGTTTTCCTGTGTCCCAGTATCCTACCAGATCTCTCTCTCAGGCAACAGAAGAGTGCACAGAGCTGCTTATACTACACCATTACACAGAGGAAATACCTTGGACAAAAACAGGGACAAAACTGTTCCATAACAATACATGGGTCCTAGGGAGTAACATGGAGGCAAATGATAAGCAAGGAGCACATGGTATAGGCATACACAAGAACTGACTCGGACTTGGATTCCTGGAAGATTCCTACCATAACGAGACAAGAAACACTCCACACATCACAATAATAATAATAATAATAATAATAATAATAATAATAATAATCTGAAGAAAGCAGAGACCACTATGGAGCTTCTTAAGAAGAGGCTAGCAAGTACATCTCAGTGAGCTGGCGCATAAACATTTTGCCTGTGGAAGCTTGGGATCAGATCTTATTTAAGTCTCAGGTGAAAAGGAGCATGATTGTCTCTCCACATCATAAAAGCTCCATGTGATTAGTAGTCTCTGCAGATTCAGCTCCTGCCCAACACAGAGCTCAAACAGCAGGGGTATAAATCTGAGCTGAAAGGCACTGGCAGAGCTACAGAGGGAGAGAAGCTTACCCAGCCCCTGCCTATCCAGTGCTGGCTCCAGGGCTGCCTCTGCTCTATCATGTTCACAAGGAAAAATTATTGGGGGTGGGGAGTAATCAAGAACAAAGTTAGACACATTCTTCATAAACCAGACCTAATTAGAAGTGTCAGGTTTCATTATGAACCGGAGCTCTGCTGGATAGGAGTCACATTACTCAGGTGAGATGTATATGGAAGATGTACATCATCTCTTAAAAATGATGTATGCATCTTTCTTCTTTCCACACCATGCCCGAAAGGAAGGTTCTCATTAAGTGTAGGCAGTGGCAGAAACTCAACAAAAACCATTGCCCATTGCACAAAGGAAACACTGGAAGAAGAGTGCCAGTACTGTTTCATACATAAAAACACTTTTCCCCTTTCCCTTGGAAAGGCTCAGAGCAATCATGCTTAAAACACCCATACAAAGCTACTATAACAGGTAGTCAATCAGCCATTTACAAAGGGCCCCATTCTTTTCCCACTGAAATCATTAGAAAAAGATCCATTAACTTCAGAGGGAGTAGATTCAGATTCTAGAAAAATAGTGCAACTTTCTTTCCTACCTCTGCTTGCAAGCATCCACTCTATCAAATCACTATTCATCCTGGCCTCCAAGCGAGTTCAGGTTTGGTTCATATTCACTGGACACTAGGCATTAATGCCTATATCTATACTAGAAGCTTCATGTGAAGCATCTAAAGTGCATTCCTGGTGGCCTGACAAGCTCAGGAGGAGGGTGGGCCAGTCAGACCTCTTACAGAAAAAGGAAAAGGTTTTGAAATGTAGCTGCTACAAGTTTGGCCATTCTTAAGAAAGGCACTTAAGGCAATAGTGCGCAGTGAATGAAGATATTTCTCTCAGCTATAGTGCATTGCTTGCTCTCAGATTCACCTGGCTTGACGCTAAAGGCCAACTGCAAAGAAGTCATTAGCAGTTCTTCTCATAAAGCCTTCGGCTTCAGTGAGCTCCCTGCAGGCTACGCATACAGTACAAACCAAGCAAGGATTATTCAGGGCTGTCTGCAGTTTTGGGCTTCAGGGGAATAAACAAGAGAGATTCAAACTGCTTCACACAATGCAACAAAAGGATCCCTTTGACAAAGCAGCAGGGCAGAATTAATTCCTTCAGCAAGCAAAAGAAACTCAGTCATTACACAGTATTTGCTGTCTTAATACTACAAAAATAGGACACTTTTACTTATTATAGTGTAGGTTTTGCTCTATTTCACATCACGATGTTTGAGCATCAGACAAAATACTTCAGCCAAACATAACGAAGGAAGAGAGCAATGTAATGTCAGACCAGGGCCAAATACAGACAATGCGCTACTATACTTCACATTGCAGTAACAAATCAGCGCTTGTCCGCTGCCTGTGTTTAGAAAAAAGGTCTTATTAATTCCCCTGACTTACATGGCTGTAACTGTAGTTCTTTGTTCTACAACTTTAGGTTAAAGCTGGATATATCATATGTAGTAGTAGTATCTATCTTTCTCTCAGAAATGGACTTAATGGTCTATCTTGTCTAGCCTAAGATCAATGATTTGAATACGTAAAATGACTAGGTATCAGACAACATTCAAGCCTGCAAGCAAGCATTTGCTCTTCGGAAATTAGAAATCAGCCATGTGCTCTAGATACCAGAACACACTAGAATAAGATTTTATGGTTACGGGAACTGCAGCTATTGCGATTATACTATTCTGGAAGGACAAGAACGCTCTTCACCACGAGCATGCAGCAGAGCCAGACAGCCTGCAGCAGGAGCATGCTGTCTCATGTGCTCTTATCACCCATAAAAGCCTAGCCTACAGTTAACCAGTTACCTTTGGGTAGATGCTGTCCTCACCAGAAGCTGCTAATTACACCAGTTAAACTCAGTTCATTTGTTACGAGCTCAACCTGAAAACAAACCTCATCAAACAAACAAGCAGCAGCACTACTTGTCAAAGAGCACCGTGAGAGCTGCAAGAAAGTTTCCTCTCCCAAGCCATCTTTAGCCATTGCTGAGGCTGCCGATTAAGGACAGCAATTTAAACTGCAGTTGGGACAGTGATTCCATATAAAAACCAGCCCAAAGCATCAGCTTATGAGAAGTACAGAGGATTGCTTTCAGGAACCCAATATACCCAGGCTTGGGCCCAGAGCCAAGATGCCAATAGAGGAAGGGGGTGTCCCCACCTTTTTCTGTGGAGATCAAACTGTTTATGAGCTTCAGACAAAGTCTCATGCATCAAGAACGCTTTTGTAATACTTTCCATAGCACCAGAATGCACATGACACTTCACAGAGCAAGTGTGAAGGTACTCTACTGCACTGCCCCAGCAAGTGCTGAGGCTGTCAGTGCACAAAATACACAAGCATGAGCCAAATAAGCTTCACAAATCCACAGAGCATACAACCATGGAATACTTTTTACTCACAGGAGCTGGCTCTCAACATGCCAGCCTTCATTTAGACCATTTCAGTAATTCAAACTCTAGCCTTTCAGAGAATTTGAGAACTAAAAGCCTGATTTATAATCATCACTACACTCAATATGATTCATATGTACATACACATGTATATATTTACGAACCATCCTATCAACAAGCTTGTCCTTGGATGATGCGGTGTATAAAAAAATGTCAAAGCTGACAGATCAGAAAAATGAGATTTAGTGCTTTCACATGAAAACGTCATTGGAATTAATACTGCTCTAGTCTTGATCCCTAAAATTCTTTTTGACAACAGATCTAACTAGGAGGGAGCTAGCTGTTGGGGAGTACAGCAGGTACCAGGGAACTGGTACCAGGGTCACCGATCTAGAGAGATTTGAGAGACTGATTGCTGCAGATCTGAGGCTTTATTTTAACAATGAAAATCAACCTCAGAATGACACAAAAAATACTAGAGAAAACAAATCCACAGCAGAAAAAGCAATAACACTATAAGCATTATTGAAATGTAATAGTCTCCACAGTTCTACTGGATATTACTAGCAGTTTCCATTAGAAGGGTATGGTATCTTTTGTAATTCACTAATTTTTGTTACAGACACTGCCCTACAGATTTACTCTTGCAACTTATTCCAAATCTCATGTGTCCTCTGTGACATCCCTTGGGCTTCCCCAGATCCATACAGTTCTCTGACACAGGAGAAGGAGAGAACAGGCCCTGCATAAGGGAGTGTCTCCAGACATGCATGATATTAGTGCTTTTAATCTGCATCAACATTAATGGGACTGTATGGGTGTGTTCAGCTTTCGCCCACTGAGGTTCACGCTAATGGCAACTTTGCATCATTTAGCTGACCACTCCTTCAGCCTGCTTTTCATGCACACCTGTTAAAAATACCATGAAATGCAATGCTGGAATGGTTCTGCTTGGTTACACCAAAGCTATCCCAAAAGAGTGTTTTTGGGTTCATACAAAGCCATTACAGATTAAGGAAGTGATGATGCACACGGTCACCCTGGTCTACTGCTTCTTTGCAAGGGAATCCTAGTCCCTGAAAGAGGTGCCAGTCTCAAGGCAAAAGAGCTCCGTCAAGATTATTCACACTAAACCCTTACCTACAAGGAGACCAGATCCACATGGAAGCCTCTTCTCAATATTTGAAGAGCCTGGTGGATCAACAACATGAAGCACTTTGGATTCATTCCAGCAGAGACACTTTTACAGCATTACTCTCTTCTTGCACAGCATTACTATCTTCTACACTTGGTTTTCTTCCGTCATTTGATATTAGCACGGTTCAGACAACCAGGGATGACCTTGTGGTCTGCCATTTCCTGACAGATCAGACCAGCTGGACTACGGCCCCAGGCTCCCCGTTCCACCAGCTGACCTTTCCAAATTCCCAGCCACAGGAAGCCAGTCATGCTTCGTTAACAACAACAAACACGTTCAGTTGCTTTAAAAAAACAGGTAAGTACATTAAGTTCTTCAACACACAGAATTCCAACTTTGGAAAAAATAATATATCATTCTGAACTCCTCCCTCGACCAGCACAGGAAGAGCAAGGGTGGAAAGGGCTTCACTGTGCAGGGGGTCACACTGTCCGGCGGTGTAACTAACCGATGAGAACAAGGACCAGACTAGATAGGTTTGGGGGTTTGTTTCCAAAGGCAAGAGGCATGTACTGCCTATTCACAAGTAACACCGCACATATATATCAGCTGCCTCCTCTAAAAACATATGGAACAATTGTCTCAAAAGTATGTTGTGGGATCATATTCCAAAAGGGTCTAAATCTCTACAATGAAGAGCTGCATAAAAATGACAAGTACTGTGACATGTAATATTAGTCCCAAGGTGATTTCTACCTTCTATTCCATCACAAGAGCAGCTGGCAATTAACTTGCACCTCGAGGTGGCAAACATCAATACAAAACCAAGCTCTATGCAACTCAGATACCGACAGTCTCAAACTTTTTAAATTTAATCTGCTACAACCTCAGTGTACTAAGTATTTCAACAGGACAACAGGTACCTTGTGTGGACAGAAGAGCGGGAAAAGACACAGCTTTTGTATAGCTGGCTAACAAATCATTTCCTCTGAAAGCTAAGATGAAAGGCACAAGCTGCAGATGTACCAAAAATAAATGCAATACGTTCTTCCATTCTGTAAATTACTTCTCCACAGCAAAATAGATCCAGAGCTCCTCTGCCTTTCCATTTCAACTAGTCCCCTCCAGCCTCTCTGGCTTCCAAAGATACCCTTTCTGTTACAAAAGCATAGTTAAAACACAAAAGCACAGTAAAGCCAGTGATGTCTCCATTCAGCACATTCTTGAAACTGCACTTCACTGTTAAATCAAAAGGACTTATAACCAATTTAAATTATATAGCAAAAAGATACAGCTGAGAAAAAGCCTCAGTGGCCAGACACATCACACAAACCAGGGAAGATGATGGAAAATACCTGTCCTTCACCTGTCTCACGACATGTTCTGTTCCCTTATCCATATCTGCTCTTTCTTTACCTCAGTCAAACAGATTATTATTTATCATGTTTATACAAGCTTAAACTCAGCTTGATGTCATCATGCTACAGATGTTTCCAGGCTATTTTTAAAGTTTCATCTTTACCACGAGATCACTTCAATAGAAGTTATCAGTCTCTTTACAACAATAAAAAGAAACTTAATACACAAATACTCAGTAACAAAAAAATCCTGTCCATCCTCCTAGCTTATTTGTTAGCACCTACCTTTCCCAGTCGTCATTATCTGCAGTGCTTCGGAGATGCTGGAGAAGAGCGCTGTGCTCCCAGAGCAGCCCTACAGTACATGTCTCTCAGTAACTTAAGCACCAGCAAACTCTCCACCCTCCTAGATGACTTGTGTGTGACCTAGCAGACGATTGCCACCCCTCCTCCAAAATAAAAGCCTGCCCGGCGTTCAGCTCAGCACCACTTGTCTTCCTAAGCCGTCTGCTCACACCCCTCCTTTCACTTCAAAGAAATTTAAAAGCATGAAGCAGTAATATGCTGATGTAAAAAGTTGTGTAATAGAAAGTGAGCAGAGCTGGTCTTGTCCATTTATACCTTCCACAAATATGAACTATCAGTTAATCTTTCTCATTCAAATATCACAGAGATATTATTGCTTTCTCTGCCCCCAGGCAGATAAAGGGGTACTTTTTCTATCACAGGAATTCTAAGTCAAGAAAATGAACTTTCTGTTTATTTTCTATTTCAACTTGAAAGTTGAATATTCATAGCCAATACTCAGAGTGCAAGCCACAATGGAAAATTTAATCGCACAAAGAGGCACGAATCCAGAAAAGAGAGCACAGTGCCTGTCAGTTCAAAACCTTTTTCTGGTATCAGGGAAAGCACCCCCGCCTTCCAGTCTGTAGTTCTGGTGCTTTGAAATGCATCCACAAACAATATCCCACTCACATTGCTTGGCAAATGTGGGTTGTTTTTCTCCTTGTAATATCAAAATAGCATTCAGTGGCTAGTCTTTATTATTAGCACAAGTGAATCTAGAAAAGTTCTGGCTTTCATCCAATTGCCCAGTTGTCAACCTCATCATAAACATGCAAATTTATGCAAAACCCAGCATATTTACCTTCAAGAATACCTTAAATACAGGAGTAGCTCTATTCAAGAGTAACACAGCTCCTTTGTAGGCTTTTAGTACCTGGAATTATTGCATTTGCTATTTTAGCATTGTCTTAAGTAATCTATTTATTTGTTGAAGTCTAACAAAAGCAGGCAGCTATTAAAATTGGATCAACTCCTTCCCTTACAGGTAAGCATATGTGAGGGAGAGACCTCAGCTCCAGACTTCTGACTCCATCTCCTGCTGCGATTTCCTTGCAGCCCAAGACCAGTATCACCTCTACTACTCCCAACTCTTGCTCTCCTAAACAGAGCCAAAACTCAACCACATTCAATCCCCTCTCCACCCACAGGTACCATACAGGCACACCTCCCCGATATCCCAGTGTAAAAAGGAATCCCAGAAAGGGTTTGACTTAAGCAGAAATGGAGGTTTAACATCAAGAAATACCATATTATGATTTTGCAATGATCAAGAGCATGAAAACACACCAAAACATTTTGTTTACCAATGGCTTTAGTTTGGCTCATCATTTCCTATCAGTTTGCATCTCAGGAGATAATTTTCAATTCATTCTTAACCTGTCCTGGAACTTGAGTAAAAAATTTTCTGGAGTCTCAGTCTGATCCAAAGACCATTCAAACCCATGGAAAGTCTGCATGGCCTGAGCTCAGGTCCTTCCAGACATCAGGCCAAGGAAAACAGAGCAGCATGAAATTTCTCGGAGTAGATTAAAATCTGTTTACATCCAATAGCCTCTCCCCATATCACATCCAATTACAGATCATCACGCAATGCCACCCGAAGACAGCCGCTGACTAGCTGGCAATTATTGGCTCTTTCATGCTGAAAACCTGTTTCTCCCAGGGGAATGAGACATCTGCATAATTAGCAAAAGCACTTACACAAAAAATAATTAGCTTGCTGAAAGCCTGAAGGGGGAAAAACTATAATTTTTGCTTTCAAGAGGCTGACTAATTACAGGCAAAATAACAAAACACAGACAGACTATGAATTATTGCAAAATCCAGCATGGATTTTAATTCCATATTCTAGTTATAAGGCCTTCTGGTAACCTAGCAACAAGCAGCATGCTTCGGCATAGCAAAACCTCCCTCTGTCTTAATGAAACACCTCTGATTATCATGCCAGCCTCCCCCACCCCACGACTCCTCTGATTCTTGTATTAAGCAATAAAAACAAGATCTAGATACACAAAAATAATCACACATTTCAATAGAAACTCAAAAGGAACGCTAAAGGATCACAGTCAGAAAGATAAGTAAATATAAAACTTTGATTTTTTTTTAAACAAAATTGAGTCTGATTAGAGCTGATTTGTTATATTTATACACAGGAGCAAAATATGCCCTATTATTTTAAACACCATTACTAGTAGACTGAATAGATTTTTTTTATTTACCATCTCTCAGAAAGTGCTGGCTGTTTAAGGGAAATCTCTAATGACTTGCAGCATACTTGCTAACCTCCAAATTTCTCTATATACAAAACTGCTGCTGCAGCTGCTTTCTTTTATTTGAATTTTCAATGACCTGCTAGAGAAAAGTTATCCAAAACAGCAGTCTCCGAGCCAAAAGATCAATTTTAGTCATAGTTCTACTTTGACCAATTTTATTTATTTAGGCAAATTTTGTCCTTTCAGAAACAGTTGTTGTTTTTCCTGCCTGCCCAGTACTGCTACACACTGTAATAAGTCAGGTCTGACAACTATTTTCAAATCCTGTTGTAATTAGCACACTCTGGGGCTCCTGGGTGGCCAGGGCTCAGTTACAAGTAGTATTTTTAGCCAACAGCTTGCTTACAGTTACCCATCTGAGAAGCACAGAAACCAAATATTCAGCCACCTTAAAGCTACATTTAAGAAAAAAAAGTTAGGCTTGATCTTTGCTGGGAAGTCATGATACAGCCTTAGTTCATCTTGCCATTTCAAAGCCATGCTTTAACCCCAAACAACAGAAAGCCCTTCCTCCAGGGGTGCTGGTTTCCAGCCGGATCCGTTCTGCAGTCAGGACCCTGCCGATGGCACTAGTGCTTTTCCCACCCAACACAGGGAGCAATTCAGGGCAGAAGACCCAGAGCGAGGTGACACCACCACTTTTGCGGTGCTATTTTAGGCCGACTATCACTTCCAAAACTGCAGTCTCCATGAAGATTTATCAGTCCATCTCCCCAGATCTCCAAGACACTCTGATGCAGCCTGTGCAGAGCTAGAAATAGTACAAGCTAGCTACAGATGGGAGCCAACGTGAGCTTGTAAGACATGGTACAACTCTACCATGTTGCCTGATCTGATCTGATCCAGGGCAGGCCAGATAACATATTTAAAGTACACATTTGCCACTGCCACAGGCAAATCCTGGTGGAGTTGCAAACTAAAAGCAGTGGTATTAATAAGATAAAGATCCTGGTAATCAATACTGTACTCTGCCATACTTAAACGATTGACAAGACTGAGACAGCTGTTTCCTGAGAAAGGCTAAGTTTTTGAACATGCAATATTTATCATCTTTGCTAGTGACTCTGACAGCTGCTGAAAATCTCACCTTTGTTCAAAAGCTGCAGGAGGTGTAAGGGACACGAGAAGCCCGGCTTGTCTTTAGGTCACGATAAAACACACGACCTTGAAGACAAGCCTCATCCACTGGCTAAGGCAACCTCCAAAGAGATAAACTGGAAGTTGCACAGAGCTACTCACGCAGTAGATGAGGGGAGCAAATATGCTGTATTTGGGCTGTGCTTGGAGAGTGAGGAAGGAATGAACCTGCTGACAACACGATGGGAAACTGCACCCCTCCCTCAAGCACACAAGTTAGTAATTATTGTGTTCTCACTATTAGCTTCACAAACAAGAACGGCTTCAAAATTAACTCATCCAACTATCAACTGTGAGCAATCTTTCTTGGGGGAAGATAGAAAGTATACCAGTAGGTCAGAGGGAAGTCTTATCCTTTCTGTAGCTCTGAGTCCGCAACACTGCTCCACTCGCCCCAACTCTTTCTTCCAGGCTGACTTTTGGTTGGTCCCAGGGTCCATTCAGGAGCCTCAGCAGAAGAGAAATGCTAACACACACATGCCAGGGATTGCACCCAGCCATAGTAAAATCAAGGACTGTGGGAGATGAACACCAAGCACCAGCACATTGGGTTAAGCAGAGTGAGGAAGACAGAAGCAATATTGGTGTCTGGAAACTCAACAAGAGTGGAGATGAAGGATGTGAGATAGGGTGCGTAAGGTTTCAGGCACTGTATGTGTAAGGCAGTTACATCTCCAAATTCATCAAAATGATGGCAGAGGAAGGGGTATTAAAAAATTTGCAATGAAGCCTAAGACTAGCAGTTCTAGTACACATGGATGCTTTGCTTTCACTTTAAAAAAAGTGACGTTCCTATAGAATCCTTCTTTGAGTCAATCTTAGAAGATATGTCCATTTTCTTGGAAAAACAGATGGCATTCTGAAGGAATTGCCTGCCCAAAAGAGGTCATCCCTATTGTCCCATCTAGCTTCTCATTGATATCCTCAGTGTTGCCTACAGCCATGAATCGCATTAGAGCATGCTAGGATGTTTAGTCCTAGAAACCAGAACCACCTCACAAAAGCCAAAGATTAGCAGGTAATGGTAATGTAATGGTGCTAGTACTTGCCTGGATCCAATGCATGCTGAAATGATTGCACAGCTAAACTTACCTTGCAGATTAAATCAAATGCTACTTTCCTACTCTTCAGGGTATCTCATTTTTTTCATACTAAGTACTCATCTAATCAGATGCAACATACCTGATTTCCTAAGATACCTTTAGTTTGTTTCAGAAAAATCCCTCTGTAAGCTTAGCTTAAATGTAGCTCGAAATGCGTACTAGGCATTTTGGACCTTAAACTCTAAAATCTCTCCCACTCCCGGCAGTGAAAACACCCAACAGAAACCCCACCCACACTCACCATCCAACCACATCATTTGTTTAAAATGACAGCATAGCAACATATCTCACCCAAGGCACAAATCTGCCTCCTCAAACTCTAGACAACAGCATCCTACATAGTTCAGTGATGCACTTTTTTTTTTTTTAAACTTACTCTGCTACTAGCAAAAATCCTTACTTGGCCTAGCTAAACAGAAGACAGAAGTTACATCAACAGTAAGCTCATTTCAGTTTGAGCTGGGATTTCAGAATTAAACATCTAGAGGCTGTAAACCTTAAGACATTTGCTAATGGATTAAACATTTAGCTCCCACTTCTTTAAAAGTACACAGGCATTTATTTCTCAGTTGTATTTTTCTGCCATTGTAAGATTCATCTATTTACAAGGCCAGTATTTTCCCATACTATGTAAAAGCGTAACCCCATTTTTAATCCCATTCCACCACACAGGCACCTAAACTAAATCTTCATCATTCCCAGTCACAAGAGAATATCACATCATATTTTGGGCTATTCCGCAATGTAAGAATTTTCAGATAAGTCCAGTAACATTCTGCCTAATAAGAATGCACAGCATTGAACTGATGTGCTTATCTCTGGTCTGCTCCACAACTAGTGGAAAGAAATTCCCTCCTTTGAACCAAAAATTATCTCAGAGATGTTTATAATAGTGAGCAATACATATAAAATACTTTCTAGTTCATAAGCTTATCCCTAAGAGCAGCAATAGTAAACACTTGTTTTTAAAACAAGCAAAGTATTAGCCTCAGGCAAGAAAAACAGAATAAAGGCTCTGATAACAAACTCTTCATATCAGTTACAAACATCAGAAGTACACAAATTTAGACACTGCAAAATATAATCCCTAAACAATATGAACTTTAAAACGGAACGCTATTACTCTGTTAGGCTAGCACACTAGCACTATTACACTATTGCATTAACACGTACACTTCCTGTGCTGTGAAGGGCATTAAACTGAAGAAGTTTCTTCTCTTAAGTTACTATTGAATTTCCCTTATGAGAAGTTAAAACAGAAGCTAATACTTCCCTAATGAAACTCATAAGGCAAACAGCTTTAATAATGTCCTAGTGTTCTTGAAATTTGTCCTTCACTCACATTCTGATGCTACTAGGAAGTTAGAAAGACTGATTTATTTCATTTTCTGCAAAAGCTATGTGTATATTTCTGAATAATCTTCCCTACTTGCCTTCCCCAACAGAAAACTTGTTCCGCTGCCAATTGAATGCATCACCAACACAAAAATTAAAAAACCACCAAGAGAGAATACAAGCATTTCTACTCACCACTTGAACTCTGGATCATGTTTCCAGATTTTTGGACCTCGTCGAATTTTGTAAAAATTACATTCAACCTGTTCAAAAGTTAAAGATAAAAAAAATGAGTATTTGAATTTGATTTTTAGGACCCTTTTTATTTAGAATATTATAGGATGAATTTTGCTGCAGCCAAGTCATTGGGAGCTTTGCCAACAATGCCAATGAGCATGGAAGTTATTTTGTGTAACAATAAAAAAAATTAGAAAATGCAATGGCTGATAAGAAAAAAGTAAACAGAAGGACAGATACTACAGAGACATCTTAGAGATATGATCTGAAACACTACATTACTGAATGTGACATGTCTCATTGTAAACCCACTTACTGTTTTGCTTATCTTTTAGCTATTTGCAGAAACACAACGGGGGGGGGGGGGGGGGGGGAGGAGAGCAAGCTTTATACAATATTCTTGTTTGGCCCTGACATTTTCCATTCATGTCACAGGTCTGCTGGAGTGGAAGATCTTTATTACATCTCATTATTCCTTCCTAGAGAGTTTATTACTTTAGGCCAGATTGTAGCAGACATTTCCACTGGAAAACAAAAGAGGCAATAGCATTGCTTCCCCGGGCACCCCACCTCCATGAAACAGTATTTGCACATTCCCTCCTCCCACCGTGCCATGGCACGCTGCCATCTAGTCCTTCCTCAGGTCTAACAGTGTTGGAGACTGCAGCCAGGCACAGAGCAGCTTTCTTGCTACACCTGAAATAAGTCCTATTAAAGCACCCAGACTAGAAGCTTAAAAGCAAAACACCAGTTTGCAGCAGAAAGCCCATGTTACAGGTGGGGAAACAGAGATGGCCAATCCAGCTGTGTCTGTGGGACACTTCACTCCAGGATGAGGCTGAAAATACATGGTAGTCATGCTGAAATCCCTTCTCTAGAAGAACCCCAGCATCAGTCCCACCAACCATGCTGCCCCCCCCCCCCCAGGACTAACTGCTGCCAGCCTCACACATGCAACAGCTCTGCCCCAGCACTGCACCGGGGAGAGGAATGAAAAGAAAGGAGAAATCAAGCTTGACTCTCAATTGCCGTCATCTGCTGTTAAAGCACCGAGGCTGAGCAGGTAGCACAGCCCCAACTCTGAAAGGGCCGAGTCAGGCAGCAGGATCAGGCAGCATACAGCAGGGTAAGGCACAAGTTTTCCATAACTGCAGCAGAATTTCAGTGCTGGTATCACACACATCCACTAACACGACAGCAGCACTGGTACATTAACTACTGCTAGAGACAGAGGAAAAGGTCACTACCACAGCCACAGCCCAATAAGCCCCTGAGAAGCTCCTGCTGCTCTTGGGGCCCTTCGGGCAAGTTCCAGAGCTACAAACTAGCCCTCACAGATGTGAGGTCAGACCATCCCGACACTATCTTCCCCAGGAGCCAGTAAGGGTAGACAGGACTACTCATCTACTCACTGCAGGCAGCTGAACTTGAATATTGTGCTCACCTTCACAGCTCTGTCCCACTGCTGCTCTTTTTCCTTTCTCAAAGGTCTCCTGTGATCTCTTCTGTACCCTCCTGGACTGCCCTAGAGATCCATGGATCGAGCCTTTCTCAGCTGGGCCTCAATCTTGTGAGGCACAGAGCACCTTAATAGGGCAGTACCTTGACCAAACTTCCAGAGAGCTCAGTAGCCACATCTAGGGCTAGATTTTGAAGAGCATTTAGGATTCCCATTCTGGGCTCCTCAATCTGTCAGCCAGAAGCACTGGGGGAATACACATGTAGCCCTTGCACACAATCTGTTGCATCTGAGCAGAAGCGGTTTCATCAGAAGCAGCATCACCTTAGAGTCTATAAGAACTTCTGGGCAGTACACGTGCCTGCTCTTAGCATAAAATATTGACATATGAAGTTTTAATAGCCAAACCCCTTAAGCCCAACTCCTGAGCAATACCTGAAGTATGAAGCTAATATAATGAACTGAAGGGTGAATAAAGACTGGGCTTTGGGCTGTCTCATATCAAGTCTCAACTAAGCACAAGTTTAAAAAGTAAAAAATAAGAAATCCCCCACTCTGCATCTTTTCTTTGAGAATGTGAACTCTAGGATCACACAGCCTCTGCCCAGCACCTACCTCTGAGAAGATGACAAGCATTTACCCAGACATTGCTGTCACAATCTGGCAGCAGAAACAGAGGGAGAGACTTTTTTAAATCTTGGAACTGGCTGTGGGTTTTCTTTCCCCAGTGACATCTTTCTAAATTGCCTATAGACAGGCTACTCTGAAATGGCCTCTCTACACATACAGAACACAAAAAACAACACAACTCTTCATCACCCAAGTTCGCTAAACTTCTGTAATAATTCTACCGGCTTTCCAAAGATAGCAGCCATAACTCTGAAATACTTAGAGGTAAGGGATCATGTTAAATGAAACCTGAGTGCTTGTAGGATGGAAAAAAGAGACCTAATCTGAAGAAAAGTTTCAGTCATGCAGCCCCTGAAACCTGCTAAAGCAAGGAAGAGACCAGAGAAATTCAAACACGGTTAGAACACAAGGACGTTCAACTTACCGAGACTGGGGCAGTCCTTTTTTACTGAGATCAGCCCTTACACGTTCACCAACATGTCTGTAAATCTCCACAAGGCTGTTTATTGCTGCATCTCGAACCTGCATGAGACAGCAGAGAAATCATCTTCATAATTTAAATAAACACATTCCTGCTTTTCCTAGGAGAAAATTTGCATATTTCTCAGAAACAACAATTGCCTCTATATACGTGTGATCACAGTGCTCATGAAATAGTTTCCACCTCTAAAGTTCAGATGTGGACAGTATCATTAGGCCTATTTTTATAAAAAAGGCAGCGAAGATACAAGCTGAAAGATTTGCCCAGACACATACAGGGTATATAGGCTGCCTTGCCAAATTCCACTCGTTGTCTGCAACAAATAAGTTCTCTGAATCAAAAAAATAACATGGTAAAAGACAAAGAATAGACATTATATTGCCAGCAGGCTATAAAACAAATGGATTTTTTAATGCAGTGGTGACAACAAAAGACAGAGGTAGAAGTAGTCAGTCACCTGCGTCACTATGTTAAAAGCAGAGGAAGGCTCAATACTTGATTGTCCTGCTGGAGGCAGGAATTTCCTAGCCAAAAAATTCTCAAAACTACTGCTGTAGCTAAGTTGATTTCAGATCTGAGATCCCGACCTGGATGATATTACCCAGCATAGGAAAAAATGTTTCTATAGAAATACATGCGATAGAAGAATAAAGATACATATCCCTAGTCCTTTGTAGGCCAGTTCCAAGCCAACAAGAGCTTTGCAGCAGTGTTGTGGAGGTACAGCTCATATCTCCTAGCCCCCAGCTGCACAGTTCTACCGAGCAGGAAAAGCCAAGGCAGAAGGAAGACCAGCAGAGAAAGCAAAAGACCACATAGGCCAAGTACTGAAAACTCCCAAATCTCTAGCCAATCTTCAGCTATTTTTAGCTTGTGCTAAAATCAACTTCACAGCAAAGCAGTATCACCAATAAATTGACTGTTGCTTGCTTGCTTTTTTAATGTGTGCTTTTACTGCAATCCAAGGAGTCTTATGAACACCAGGCATAATTAGCGCAAAGGCTGCATGAGCAATTATTTGGCTTGGATTCTTAGCTGAATAATTTTGCATGTTTAAACTGTTTTGCAAGACAGTGCCTGCCGAGCACATCCTTTCCCCTGCCACCTCCCAACAGAAGAGCCACAAATCTGAATAAAGTATCACCTTTCTGCACTTACAAACAGTGCCTTCCTCCATCGGACACAGCAGGCAGAAGGTAAACTAGCTCCTCTGACTACAAGGCAGCCCAAAGTCATACGCTTCTGCCTGCTTCTAACATCAGCTTTCCCTCTGCACACACCTGCACAGAAAAGGTTCCCAGAGCAGAGGCTGGCGGATGGCTGCACTGAAACGACTGCTGCAGGAGCAGAGCTGCCAAGGGAACGAGAGCCAACGTGGCAGCACGGCACCTCGATGCAGAGCCCAGCAGCTACCTCAGTGCCTGTGCACGCCGGGACCAGATGTAAGATATTTTACATATGCAAGCTGAAATCCCCCACAGGTTGGAGTCAAAGTACAGACAGGCGTATGCACATACTACTTACCAGGAAAATATGACTAACACTTGACTCACCCTTGTCTTGTTTCTTTTGTTTGTCTATTTTTTCTTCAGTTCTGATCCTAACAGCAGGGCTAATACTAAGCAGGGCTCTAGAGTACAATCCAGGACGGACTCTTCAGCGTCTCCAGTCCCTGGTACACAGGCCCTAACCCAGCCTCACCCTCCGCTTCCAAGGGCGAGGGAGAAGAGGTCGCTCAGGACAGCGACACGCGAGCTCAGGTGCGGAGGAGCCTCCCATTCCCATCTGCTCAGGGCAGCAGAGGAAGAGGCAGATCACCTAGGCGAGCAAAGGACAGAGTATGCTGTGCAAACAGTGCACGCTTCAAACCAGGACGCAGATCCTGGTGCAATGGCAAGCGTAGGACAATAAGCCTAGTCTCAGCTAAAGATTCAGGGGATGCAGTAAGTGCTAGCTCGTTGATGGGACTCGGAGCAAGATCAGAAGTAAAGGCCAACCCTCCCCAAAAAGACATCTTCCACAGACCACCACCGAAGTGAGGCAGAACAAGGCATTACAGTAGGGCACAGAAGCTAGATAGAAAGATGTTTTAAACACTCGGGCTATTTATATGAAACACAGAGCATCCCTTCAAGCAGCTGCCCTGCCCCAGGGCTACAGAGCCTGCTACAAGGAGGACAAGGACTCGGAGAGCTCGGTTCTCCCCACGTGGGTCCACCACGCCGCCCTTCCCCAGTGGGGCGAGGCGGCAGACGTGCCGGAGCAGGAATTCAGACCTGCCAAGTCTCACGCGCCAAGCGCGAGATGGGTTCAGTCAGCTCTCATCTCGCACTCCCCCTCCGCGACGCCTGCATCTCGCACGTCTGCGGGGAACCGGCCTGCCCCGACCCCCAGCCCACGTGCCAGCCGCGGCAGCACGGCAGCCGGGGAGCTCCCTCCCACGGGCCCCATGCGGGGAAGCTCTGCTAGAAGACACATGCCTGGCCTCCCACCGTGTCCCCTCCGTCCATAGCAGGGACAGCCCTTCGCACAGCCCCACACTCGTGACTCCCTCCACACGCGAACAACAGCCACCGTAGGTCCTTGCACCGCTCTGAAAGGTTGCACGTGTGCGGAAAGCTAATCAGAGGCGCATTTGCAGGACTGCGTAAACACCGTACCCGACATGGCAGTAAGCCCCTACCATTGCACTTCCTTCATCTTCCGTGGCAATAAAGCTTTCGTGCTTTTCTTTTTTTATACCTCAGAAAAAAGTGCAAGAGTAAATACAGTTTCACACTAGATACTCACTGGGTCACACAAGCTCTTAAAAGCTGCATTAGTTAAAAACAAAAAAATTCTCTCCCTCCCCCCAAACCTTTCCAAAAACAGCAATAACAAAATAGTTTCTATTCCTGAAACAAAAGGGAAAAAATACTGTACTTGACATGGATCTCTGCTTCTCCACATATTTCACCGAGAGAGGGCAGCATTGACCAAGCATCAACCGTTCAGGTCTCCTGGAGCTCAGGAAAAGGTACCATGCAGCTGGCAGGAGAAGCCTTGCCAGAGCCCAGCCCTCTCGAACCAGGAGCCCACTTTGACAGCAATTTGTGTCTGATCAGCTTGGCCTTGGGCTTTCTGGAGAGGCAGCAGAGCAGCGTACAGGGGAGTGGACAAGAGAGTAGCCTGCTCCCCATAGCAACTGGGGAATCAGGATAGTGAGCTGTGCCAGGCACAGGAGAAAGGCAGTAGAGCAGGATAACATGCCCCATACTTCCCTCACCAACTTTTTAGTTGTTGCAACAGCTCACCACGATGGCAGGACCCAGTTGTCTCTGACTGTGCAACAAAAATAAAAGTCCTGGATCTAGTGTCCACTCCAAGACATCCTGCTTGTTCAGTCGTAGCTCAGAACCAGAAGGAACCTGAACATTAAACTTCCTTAAAAACCTCTTGGGGTAACCAGTTTATTCTCCTGTGCTGATGCAACCAGCAAGAAAAGACTGCTTTGCCTTCAGTCCTCCTCTTTAGCAAGGGGAGACCCTGAGAGTCATGGAAACATGGCCAACTCCAGAATCAAAGTAAACCCATTCCCCGGTCGGCCACCCATCCCACACTTGCCATCAGCCAAACAGCCACTCTAGACCTGGATTACATGCAGGTGCCATCTGTTCTGGGAGGAGGAAGGGGGATACTCAAAAGCTGCTAGTACTTGCCATATATGACATTAACCCTAGCCCTAGTCCCCCACCTCCTCACTTCTCACCACCCTCACTTCGCATCTCATTTCAGATTAAATTACAAACTCTCCACAGCAAGAAATCTCCTCCTTGCAACAAAGCAGTACTTAGAACAACTGTGTCTGCCCCAGCTTAGTAGTATTATTTACTTGGCTTACACTGCTGGCTTAAGGCTCCTATACAGCTTGCCTTCCCTCCATGCCTTATTCAAAATCTACCCATACAACTTTTGGCAGGACATGGTCAGGCTGTCAGACTGGTCCCATTTGCCCTCCCCGCCCTGACTAGTTCTCATCCGATGGTGCTGGCTGCCACACCGAGCCCGGAGGGATCCCTGCAGCTTCCCTTGTAGTCAGGCAGCCAGTGTTAGGTACAAATTCCCTTTCCACAAAGATTTTCTTTCACAGGTCTGTAGATTGAGGGTGCTGTGTTGAACTCCTGGGAGTGACCACATGCTGTTTTAGGTATACCTCAAATCATACCTATTCAAAGCCAGCCAAGGATTTTTCATAAACAGAATAGTTTAAAATTCCCCAACAGCAGCACAGTTTACTAATTTACCAACCGAAACCCAGAGCCCTGTTTACTGACAGAGGTGGTGATCAGCACAGCTTTTAGGCAGTGACTCACACAAAAAAAGCTTACCTGGCTGTTCGGATCTCCAAGTAAGTTACATATATGTGGCACTATCTTGCTCAGTGTTAAACTCTGAGCTCCAGATCTGGGAATAAAGAACAAAAGCGCAATGTGAATTAATAGAGCATGCTTGCGTACATAACCTAAATTTGCAATAGGTTCTGACTTACGCATTGAGTGTTGCAATAAGGCAGAGGCAAATCCCTTCTCTTGTCCGGAAATTCTTGTGTTTGAATCCTCCCAGCAGTCTATCCCACACGTACTACGGAAGACAAAAGAGGGTAAGACAGCAGAAAAGGAGGCAGGGGAAAAGCGAAAGAGATTCTTTCTCCAGCAGAAGTACACTAACATATCTAGAGTTTAAATACAAGCTTTGCATCCATCCAAGCAGAACAAAACAAGTGGGAAGACATTTTTAGATATGACCAATTTTCTGTCCTTTGATGCGTTGAGTAACTTGCCACTAGCTAAAATAACAGTTTTAGCTAGAGAAAGCATGTGCCTCCCAGTACCCAGACAAAACAACCACTGCGTCATCCATCTGTCCCTCCCTTGGGAAACCCAACTAACACGCATAAACTCCCATGCATATCCTGCCAACCCAGACATGTGCAACAGCATTCTCAAATAAGGCGAAATGCCTCAGAATGAAGGTGTAGGAAGATGAGAGTGTTTCGACCAGAGGCATGGGAGAAAACCCCCTGTCTAATAAAAAGTGAGGAAGGACTTAACTTCCACACAGGGCCAGTCAGATGGTCATCTCAAAGACCTAACCACAACAGATCCACCACACTCGATTGAGGAGGGCAGCAAGCTGACTCCACCACCTCCACTGGAGTCCAAGTCAGAGAGTGCTACTACAAGCCAACGGGAGGTCCCTACAACCGGGGTGACATAAGCTGAGCTGCAGGACACCTTTGGGAGCTTATGCTGTGGACATGGGAGACAGTGAGCCAGCTGCCTTACATCAGGCAGAGAAAACAGGACTACTGGAAGATCAAAAAGAGAGACCCTGAAACAGCTCCTTTTCAGATGGCCAGTCTCTCTTATGCAACCACACTGCAAAGGGTTGTCGAGCATACCTGAGGATTAGCAGCTTGTTCCATAATTTTTAGCAGCAAGGTCTGATCCTGCTCCCGCACCAAGTCTTTAGAGTCTCCCAGCCTATCAAGTAAACTCGGCAGCACTGAGGAAAGAACACAGGCACATCACGACTCTCAGAAGGAAGCTGTCACAGCTGCAGTCCCAGACCAGCCAGGGGCCCTCCTGTGCAAGGGGCTGCAGTCAGAGCTGCGCAGCCAGCTGCCTGTCACGGACTAGAGTTTTGGGGCAGCCCCAGCTCCAACTGGAGCTGAGGAGTCCTTAGAGCAGGAAAGCAGAGGACAGCACACAGGCTCGTTCCTTACAGCAGCAGCTCAGAGGCCAGTCTGCCATTTTTATTCGTGCCTCAGGGGTAACAGAAAAAGGCCCTTCAGCAGTACATGAAATCACTAAAATGCCTTGTAAGCGCTCTCTAGGCAAGGGGGAAAAAAGAAGGTTTCACATGTAAAGTTGGGGAAAAAAAAAAAAAAAAAGGTCTTTTAGACTATTTGACTTGCTTGTTCTTTTTCTTTTTAGTACAACTGTTCAGCCTCCTTTTAAACTGAGTTTGCACAGATCAGCTACAGAAAAACAGAAACATCCTCATATCTGCCTCTGATTTCACATGCCAACTCACTGCTGACCAAATATTAGCATCAGCTCTCCCAGGAGTTTCACAACAAACTCATCAGATTGTTTCTCCTCCCACTTTTGAGGGCAACAACGCAGCACGGGGGAGAAGGAACAGGCAGTGGCCAGAGCAGCCCCACAGCTCGCGCAATGGCAACATGCTCCCCCCGCTCCTTACCTGTGCCAATCTGCGCCTTGAAGCGGTCTTGCAAGCGTGACACGAGCGCGGAGAGGATGTCCATGCCCAGGAGAACCACCTGCAAGCACAGGACAGACAGCGGTTTAGCACAGAGCCCTTCACCGGGGCTTTGGGGAACAGGTCACAAGGGGGGTCCACACGCTGCCCTCCGAAAGGCGCCGCGGTGCACGGGGAGGGCAGCCACGTGCTGTACTCCACCAGCAGCCACCTGCTTCAGACCTGCACAAGATATGCGGCTCCTCCTTGTGCTGCTCCCAAGAGAGGGGCAGGGTGTTCCTCCAAAATCGAAGCCCCCAAGCAAACAAGTCACCACTCCCCATGACATTTCCAACTCCAAACTCATTGCCAAGAACCCGGCAAAAACAACTATAGTAATTGCTGCACAATGCTAAGTGCACACACCAATATATGCACGCAACGTACACCTACCATATGTATAATTTCAGTACTTGCTGTAGTTAAAGTTTCTAACTAAATTATTATTTACACTAAGTTTATAACCATGTAAGTGGTGTGCACTAACAGCTGCCTAATTATTGACTTGCAGGAATTATTTAAAAACTAACAAGTTTATGCCATAACTAAGACTCAGGGAAAAGCAATTTGTTTATGGAAAACTTCACATTAGATTGCATACCATCGGCTCCATTTAACAACGGTAGAAGACACGCCATATACTAATATAAAAAAATAGTAGTTCCTGTGGGATAACGCTTTCCATAGCCCTTCAGTGAGGGGCTGGGTTTAAGAACCCAAGCGCTACGCGCTGCAACGCGTGTGCAGCGGCGCCGGCCAAGGGCGCCCAGCCCGCGCCCTGTAGCTGCGGCGCCGCCGCGCGGCCGGCAGGGACCGCGCTCCGCCGCCCGCCGCGCCCGGCCAGCCCCGTATGCAAATAGCCGCCCGCCTGCCGCAAAGCACTCTGGGTTCCGCCCTGACTGCCTACAAAAAGGCTTAAAACGGAGCCGAGGAGATAAAGAAACGGCAGCGCGGTGGACTGCGCCCGCTCGGAGCGCGCCGCCGAGCTGAGCGGCGGGAGGGAGGGCCCTGCGGCGCGCTGCCCCTCACCCTGTGCCAGGGCGCTGTTGCCTTTCCCTTACGGAAGGGGCGCGGAGCTTCTGCTCCAACCGTCCTTATCTTGGGGTTGCGCGGCTGCTCAATGAACGCGTGGTGAGAGCAGCACTGCTAACGCCTGAGCAACACGCAGCGCCCGCCGTTCTGCGGCGTGGCGCAATTTTTGGAACCGCTGTGCCCTGCCCAGCGCCTTGCGACCCGCGGGCGGTCCCGCGCACCGAGCCCGCGCGGCCGCCAGGGGCCGCTCGTGCCCCAGAACGACGGAGCTCCGAGGCGGCGGCGGCCGCCAGGGCCGGCTCCTCCGCGGGGGAGCGCCGGGTACCGCCCGAGGGGCGAGGGCTGCACTCGGGTCGGTCAGACCAAACGGGACTGGTATTTTCCCCACATATCCCACAAAGCCATTTCGGCTTTGAACTTCCTACGCACAAACAGCAGGCTTCCCTCCTCTCCCAGCAGATCCCCCCACCCCCCCATTGTGCTTTTCTCCAGCAGGAGTAATCCGGATGAAAATTGGCAGCATTCCTAACAGAAATACACGATAGGAAGTAAATTAGCTGATATATGTAGGCTCACAGCAAAGAGCAGCATTACCATGAGGTCTGTTTTGCTACGGCGTATACTAAACCCTCACATATTAAATCATTCAATCACTGTTACAGCTGCTGCAGTTGCTTTGCACAGAAGTGGCCCATAACCCAAGCTTCCCACCCTGCTTGTTACATGGACTCGCTCCAAATTCAGCTAGACAACAGCAAGAGAAGTACAAACACTGTGCAAAGAAAAAGCTAACTTTATAAAGTCCTTTTAAAAAGCTTACTAATACAAGCACCTGGATCCTGCCTTCTCCCAACTTAAGTTTCCTACCTACTTAGGCAACTATAGCTTCTCCAAACAGCTCCCACATCATTTTTCCAAAGCAAACAGCTCCTTCGAATGTGTCATTTTTAATTCAACATAATTTGCAATACACTGTCAAAAGTCAGGATCAATTAATATGCCAAAGGAGAATTTCCCTGTGTTTCTGTAAGCTCTGGTTCCTTTTCACGTTCCTCTTGCACACTGGATTTAATCTACCATGGGTAAATGCTCAGGCATCTTCAGAGCCTGCTGCCTTAAACCCAGTCATTACCCCCTAGTCTGTCCGTTCACTCTCAGCTCCTTCTCTTTGGGGTGCAACAGCAGAGCACCAGTAAGGAGATGATTTATTTAGATCATCAGCTAAAAGATCAACTGTTTTTTAAGAGAAGTCGGTAGAAACCTGAAAACTGGTCAGTCCCAACAGCATCCTATGTTAAGAAATAAGTGCTGAATACAATTACTGAGGTGTGCCCCAGGCATAAGTCTGATCCCTGGAGAGAAAGGGATCCATTTCTTCTTCAAACTGCCTTCCAGCAGGAAAGAGCGAGAGGAATTCATCGCTCAAATATTAAAAGAAACACTCACGCAGTGCAAACATACCCAACTACCCTGAAGTCTGCCCCCAGGATCAGACCACAGAGGAAGTCTCCCAGGACTCTTAGCTCTCCATTTCTTTACACACAACAGCAAATTTACACAATAATTACAGTGGTGGTTTGGGCTTTTAAGGAAACCATAGGGGTTGACAAAGCGCTATTCCCACCCATGCTGGATTCATTGATCATACCTGATTTGCCACCTGCCTCTGAAACTGCTGAGGTTGAGGTGAAAAATTGAAATCCTGCATGGATTTGAGAGATCCAGTGGAGCCACTAGCAAGAAAGACTGAAAACCCACTGCATGGCTATCAAATGCAGAAATGCATTCCAGCCCTTGTTGCACTGGATTGAATACGTAACACCCCCACCCCCCTCAAAATAGAGCTCTCTGCCAGCAGCGACCCCTTGGCTTGAGATCTTGCAGAGCGCCCCTCCTTGGGGAGGCCAGCTGACGTGCACCACTCCACGCAAAGGCACAGGAAAGCCAGCTCTCCGTGCAAAATTCCTGATAACACTGGAGCACTGATAACTAGAGCTATTCATGGCCTTTACATCCACACCAGTCTTGCTTCCTGCTCTGAGCAAGGTAGGACTCAACTCCACCACCACTGCTAATAGCACAGAGACTCGCAGCCTTCAACCAAGAAAAATGCCAGGTCAGCAACTGCTGCTGTTAGTCCCCTACCTTAATACAGGCCCCCAAAAGGGCCAATCTCAGCTCTCCTGCGCAGATCTCACTGTGCAGAAATGCACAGTGGCACTGTCCTAGTCCCAAGGCTCAGCCACTTTGCTTACTTTGCTCCTGACCTTACTCAAACCAGTCAATAAAGCAATTTGTGCCATCCAGAATTCAGTTCAATTGGCATCTCCTGCTGCTTTGTAACATCTTAATGTTATTTTCCCCATAGGTGACAAGCACTGTCAGAGAGCCTTTCTCCTGCCTCCCCCCAGTTGCTGGGTTTCAAGGCACCATCACTCCCGCTGACCAAGGCTGCTCTTGTTAGTTCCCAGAATGCAGTGTAGCCTTTCCCAATACTGAAAAGCTGTTTTTAACAGGTCATCGAAAATTACTTCAAAGAACTCAAAGCAACCATCCTTTAATACCTGGGTGGTGTTGAAAAGCCTGCAGGCAGCTCCGCACATCAGAGATGAGGCACAGCCTACCATCATCCCATCTAAAAGTAAGTGCTCATGAAGCGTGACAGACAAACGAGAGCATCCAGCATAGCTTAAACCAAGACACACCTAAAGGCGCTCCCATAAAAGGGCAAGCAAGGCAGCAAGCTGCACAATCCAACACCATGAACTCACTGGAATGAGCCAGTCTTGGGCTACCCCCACAGGCTGCACTAACACAGCAGCTCTGGGCCACAACAGGAGACGAAGAGCCTTTTCCTCCACTCCCAGCACCATGCTGCACACAGGAGAGATGCATGAGCTGTTTGTAGGCTACAAAATCCCATGTCCCTCCTAGGGAATGGGTGATGGGCTGAGCAGCACCTTCCCATGGGCCGGTTTCACTCTGCTGGCTTCCTGCTGGACCACACGCATGGGCAGCTTGGGAAGAGAACAGGAGGCTGGAGATCTGTCTTCTACCCTGGCTTTGTCACCAGCTTGCTTTGTGCCTCAGTTTTCTGATCTGCACCACAGCAGTGACACCACTTGGCTATTTCACTTTGGGATCTGCAGGAGGTGGACGAGGACAGGCTTAAATCTTAAAGTTCAAAAGAAATTTTAAGAGAAGGTCATGCACCTCACAAAATTTAACCACAGAAATACTTTTCTTTAATATCTTACTTAGATAATCTTTTGGATTCAGATGCTAAGACACAGAGAAGAGTGTATATACCTCAAGTAAACTTACGATATATTTGTGAAGAAAGGAGAACTTTTTCCACATACACTAGGAAAATTCAGGCAAGCACACATTCTCCTCCACACAAACACCATCTGTCTTACTGCTCGATTATTCCATCTAAAGCAGTTCTAATTCTTCAAGGCATGAAATATCCACCACAACCTAACTGGGCACCCAAGACACAGCAACAGCTAAAATTAGCTGACATTTGCAAATTTAGATTTGAAGTCAGGTATATATTTTGGATCAGGATAGCAATAAGAAAGCCCCTGGCAGACAGACAAATATAAAGTGTGCTTATGAAACGCTGACTCCTCTCTTCCACCTTCACACCAGTACAACCACATCCACACTGGAGGAAGCCTCTCTCATTCTGCCACTTCAGCACAGTCGACATTTAACAATCTACGGCAGAGTCACATCTATACGGGAACATCAGGGCATTGCCCCAGCCCAACATCCCCCAGCACAGACACAAGTCACATGTGCGAAGCAGTGATGTACAGAACAACAAGACTAACACCAACAAACAAGAAAAAAGTGGCAGTAGCACAGCTGGTTTTACTGCCATGCTTGTACGATTCACAAGATGCGGTAAGAGCTGAACAGGGGGAAGAACCCAGGCGTATCAGCTTCAAGTCTCTCTCTGGAGCCATGAGATACCATCCATTCTGTCTAAGACACCAAGTATTTCACAGACACCACCTGCAAAATCCACAAGCAGTTTTGGATGCTGGGCCATTGATTTATCATTCAATACCACACGGCCTTTAAGAGAGCAGCTGCTTGGTTTGGATATATGAGCTTTTCTATCGGAACATGGGCCACAGTCTCCTGGAACAACTTCCCAGTGGAAAAATGCTCCTTTTATTTCTCATCATTCATATAAAGATCCTAAGTCTTCTATGGGATAGAAATTTAAGTTTCCAACTGGAGTAAATCAGAGTGATTTTTGTTTTACATGATAGGCCTGCCATCTGCTTTGGATTTAAAAAAAAGTGGGGGAAAGAGTTGTAGAAACTTTTCAGAGGGTTCTTCTGCCCTGCTATGGGGCTGATCAGAGTTATTCTGCCCTGAGCAAGGAGTTACACTAAGCAGCACCGGATCAAGCATAAGCAGTACCCAGGGCTGAGAACACTCCCAGCAGGTCATGAACATCTCTGGCCTTCCCTAGCCAGGACACCAGCTCCTCTACACCAGAAAACATCAGCACTGAGGGTCTCCTTACAGCATAGCATGCAATTCTGCAGCAAGTCAGACTAGCAACACACAGATAAAAGACCTGGCAGGATTTAAACCGCACAACAGCTTTCACCTCTACATCCCTTTTCCCAGTCTCTCTCAAAGGCCTCTTCTCCTACCCTGGCAGTACATCCTGCTCTTCCTTCTCTGCCACTGAATCCCTGCCCCTGCTGTCTGCTGGCCCATGAAGATGGCACATGACTACAGTCATCCCTAAAGGTAGCAAAGACCAGGCTGCTCACGTTGTCCCTGCAGCGCCATGCTCTCCAGGAAACCCCAGGAGGTACTAACTGCCCTGTGCATCTCTGCCCAGACTGGTTCCCAAATCTCTGCTACCTGCAGGGCTCCTCTCAGTCCTAGGCTCTGCTCAACATCGTCTTGTAACTATTTTTCCTGCGCCTCTATGTCAACACCACCTTGCACTCCTGCGATGACACCAATCTTGCTGGTCAGTTCACTTTGTTTCCTGTCCCTGGGATGACAGGTAGGACTACGGAAGGGTCCCCACACCACAGTCCCAACCATATGGGCCTCCAGTAAGTGCTTCACTTGTACCCCAAAAGCAACAACTTCCCACAGGTCTTCAGGGGGTAGAAGAGCAGGGAGAATTACAGCCAGCCCGTTCCCTCAACCCTCCACAGCACTAGCACAACCTGGAGCTCAGAGCATTTCACAGCCACTTCACAACTACTGCTACAGGCAGGAAAAAGCATCTATGAATGAAGGGGGACCGGTTTACCTGATGCCAACTCACCCAACCTATAAGGGTGAAGCACACTGTGGGACAGCAATGAAGGACAGTAACACCCATGACAGAAATGGCTGAACCAAAACACCCAGTAAAACCACCAGCACTTGTAAAATGGGGTGGGGGGATGACTTTGGAAAATTCTTCATTTACAGACCTGGGAGCACATAAGCAACTCAAGTAACGCAAAGCTTTAGAGTGGAGTAAGTTCCAGAAAGACTAGAGTCATTTAAATGGGGGGGTGGGGGGGACCCTGAAGGGGCGAGTTCCTAAGAATAAATTCACTTTCCTTCTCAAAGATCCTTCGCTGGTCCTTGGGTGATTGCACACAGGCAATGAGGGAGCAGCATGTAACCACTGGGCTCTGTCTAAAGGACACCGAGGAAATCACAAGCTGCAGTCACTGCTGCAAAGCACAGGTGGCTTTTCTAGCCTTAGCAAGGTCAAAGCTCCAGACAGCACAGCAGGTAAATCACTAGCAATACAAACTAGTCAATGCTCAGCCTCCAGGGAAGCAGCACTTGTGGTACCACAATCAGGAGACGCTGTGGTGGAAGGTAGAGTCCCAATTTCAATCTCGGATTCCCATCTCAATGGCCCCAAACAGTGCTGAACACCAGTGGCAGCAAATACTGTCTCAGAAAGTTAGTCGTGCTTTTGCAGCTCCTTATGGGTACAGATATCTGCAAGGCAATACTCAGCATCTTCCCACAAAACAGCATCAAAACAAAAACAGTGCTGCCAACTAGTATTACACTTTGGTTCCTCACCACAAAGCAGTTAAATGTCTCCTTAGTCACAAATGCTGCCACTATTCTATACATTACAATCACTGCCAGCTGAACACATGAATTTACAGCCAGGCCCTGAGCCAGTAAAGCAAAATGGATCTAGCTCTGGGGGGAATGATGGGATCACTCATGCCTGTGTACATCAGCTGCAAACCTGGCCCTTGAACGAGCTTGTAGCTTTGGCAACAAGTTGCACTTCAGGAGCACAAGGCAAAATGAAGCTTCACACAATGAGTACTAGGCCATCGCTTACAGAAAAGCGGTAAGAATGTTTAAAAAGACATTGCAATGCCCTGCTTTGCTCTTCATGGGCAAACTGAAAGCCCTTATTATGGCAACTAGTAAATTGCTAGTGTAGCAACATGCCCTATTAACAACCCAGCTTGGTTTACCTAATAAGGGGTTCCCCCCCTCCCTTAGCAGCAAGGGCCTGCTAAAGTGCCCAGGGAAAGTGAGAAATCACATTTGTAATCTGCCCTTAGGCAGAATCATATTAGCTGGGGCAGCTTAAAGCTCCTAGTACAGAAGTGCTGACTCTAACTCCATCTCTAACATCTACGGGAACAGAAAGTGCACAGCGCATTTGAGACTGAAACAGAACTGTTTCTGAAGATTTAGACAGCACCTGAAAAAACAAGGCAGCAAACAGTCTGCTGGACAATCATCTGCAGTCTTCTCTGCCCCCTTGGAGCTCAAGGAGGGTAGTGAAAATTGCAAGGATGCTTGAGTATTCAGCTATCCCACCACAATCATGAGTTTCCATGCTTGTAAACATCTACACTTCCAGATCCTTTAAAAGATTACACCCTTCGGTATAAACTGGCACGAGGCACAGCAACACCAGCATCCAGAAAGGTAGTGACAGCAGGCCACGCGGACAGCCTCCTGAGGGGGGCACCAAATAGGTGCAAACACAGCCAAGCCCCACCAGCCACCAGCGCCGCTGGTCCTGTCACCAAGGGAAAAAAGGCTGAGGGTCTCTTGGGGAGGCCAAACACTCACTGTAGAGAGGAGTCCAGAGAAACTGGATGGCACAAGGTAGACGGTACATACCAGACACTGACATTCTTGCTGGACCTCAGCTAGCAGCTTTTTTTCTTGCCATATTTGGGAGGAAAACGCATGCAATTAAATGTGCAATAGCCATTTCAGTAGCCACCACCTTTGCAAAACTCTGGAAATACCCTCACAGCCTGCAGCTTCCAGAGACGCTCCCAGCCCTGTGCAATCAGACTGCCTGCTCAGCACCTATCACTCTCCCTCACCCACTTGAGAATAGACTCCCAGACACCACCATAACCCGCAATAGCCCCGTGGTACAAGAACAAAGATCTCTACTGAGAGAAGAAGAAAGTTTTGAGATGCCTTTGTTAGCTGCAAGAGTATCACAAGCAAACTGCACAGGCAGTAGCCCACAAAAGTGAAGAAACAGACAGATACAGAAAGGGCCACAGCTGGCAGGAGGGAATGTTTCCTCCATGGAGGGAGCCACCACTTCAGCAGGAATCTTATCCCTGCAAAGCTTCTTCAGTCCACTGAAATCTTTTCTTCAACTTAGCTGGGCTGCTAGACAAGCCCTCAGCAAGTACTGCAGCATGGTTCAGTCACTGTGCTATGAACTATGAAATCTCCCAAAGGACATGGTAAAAGCTGAAGCTCTGGCAACCTGGTCACACAGAAGGCCCATAACATCCTCTCACCTTAAGGGCAATGGCTGCAATATCCTGCCTGAATTCCGGCTTTGGCGATTTCAACATCCTTTGCCTGAAGAGTCCATTCCTCACTTCTGCTGCTAAAAACTGCTGTAAAGTGCTGCTGGCACTGAAGAGCTCTAACAATCAAGAGAATAAGCAACTGATTTTATAGCTCCCAGAAAGCCTCGAAAGATGGATTATTTAGGAAAAGGACTAAGCACTGGAGCTGGAAGAAAAGGTGAAAGTCAGACTGCATTTAACAAACAAAATTATTTTTAGGTAGTTATTCTTAAAGAGGCTGCTTATGCCCTTCTCACCTGCAATCATAAGACAATACAAATCTGCAGCCAAAGGAAATCACCTCTCACTGCAGAGTGACACAACCCACAGGACAAGGCTAGGACAGAGCTGGCTCAGGAACAAACAGAACAGCTCAAAAACAAGCAAATCCAAGTGAAGTTTTCCATGCAAAAAACATGCTTTTGCAGCATGTCCCATAGACCTTAAGGCAAGTTTTACATACCACAGGCCAGTAAGTGCTATGCGTAATTCAGGGACAGCTCTTCCCGTGCTCAGTATGACAAGATAACATGGCTTTGAAAGCTGGGATGGCAAAACCCAAAAGTCAGGGTTTCAAGATATCTCAGAACCAAGTCAGTCCTGATACTCCAGGAAAAGCCAGCTCTGGAGAAGCACAAAGCAGCTGCCCTCCGAGCTAAGCAACATTGCTTTTCAGTGTAGATGTAATGTGCTGCCCCGCTCTGCTTGGACCTAACTCTGCTCACAATTCCCTAAAGGCCAGTGAAGCTGCAGCAACCCAAGCAGCAGTGGGGACGTCTACCCCATAGGAAAGTCTTCAGCAATAGGCAGCAAGGCCTTTCTTCATGGAAGAGCCTTGGAGAGTAGGCAGTGCATTTCAAACACCTTCATGACCCATTTGGAGTTCACGAAAGCCCAGATGAACCTTAAAGATGTGGGTTAAAACACTACTTGGTCTCTTCTACACCAGTGAGCTGTGCACCTGAGCTCCAACCCAGGGTCTACAGCTTTCACAAGATTGAGCACAGCTCATACAACACAGATCCTGCTTCTGGAGCAGGAGGAAAGCAAACCGCAGTATTGTCAACATGAGTCACTGAAGACTAGGAACTACTGGCTAAAGGTAACTAAAACAATTTCTCCTTACATCATCCTCTCTCAAAGCTCCCCTCAAATATGCTTAAAGGCTTCCCCCACATACACAGATGTCAAACATCCTAAAGAGGAAAAAGCTTCCAGAGGTTTATCATCAGTACCACTTGCGCTGGTGTATCAGCGACTCCAGCTAAAGCTGGAGCCCCGAAAAATAAAAATACAGAAATACAGAAAGGGACAACCCCAGCCCTGAACTGCCAGTCTGAGCACGGCAGACCCCACGTTAGCAGACATGAACCAGTGCCTGAGTGCAAGCTGGACAGCTATGATCGCACAGTGCTCTGCTTGTGCAATTATGTCCTCCTGCAAGGGGCCAGGGTCCTTTGACTGAGAAGTGGAATATAACTGTCCCAAGCTTAGCACCAGGCTAACCTCTTCATACAGCTTCTGGCTCAGCATTTGACCAAGCTCAGAGCTCTAATCAGCCTACATTCACACATGCAGACATCTCTCAATTGTGGCTCTCATAAGGCCCGCTCTTAGTGCAATTCTTGATCAATTTAGGCATAATTTTAGTATCTTTTAAATTCTTTGTAGATAATCTATTGCCAGATGTTAATCTTTCTACCTGGTCCAGGAAATAGCAATCAAAAAGACGACTGAAACCCTACCTATTTGAAAAAGTAAGCAATGCTAACTTCCACAGCAATGCTTTCCACATGCTCCAGAACTAAGCACCACATGCTGCTAGCACACAGGAAATTACCATTCTTCTCTTTTCTATGTTCCTCTCCTGAACTCCCCCTGACCTGTGTGTCCGTCCCTTTGCCTTTTTGGCTGTCATTCTGTCGAGATCTGGAGCAATAGCTGAAGCATGGCTCTGCTGAGCCCCCACAAGAGAATGCTACATCTGTTTTCCTGCCTCAGACTGAAAACAGATGCCTTTTTAGCTATTTCCAGCAGATACTCAATTACATGACAGAATAGTGAAGCACAGCGTATCTGCATCAGGGCACAGCCTTGGGCCACATTTGTGCATGGCATGCTGTCAGAAACCCAAATAGGTTTTGCAGTCTCAAGGCAAGCTACCCACCCCACAAACACCCAGGGCCTGCGAGACACCTACATGCAGGCATGGGCCGATCTCTTGCCTTGGTGTTACAGAGTGCAGATGTCTGCACAACTGTTAGGGAGCAGAGCACCACATGCGCTAGGTGCTATACATTTGTGCTGCAGACTTGTGGCTTTTCTAACAAGCTGTCTGGAAAACCCAATTGCGTACATACAAGACTCCAACCCACCCTATTCACCTGATGCTCCAGGTCAGAAATGGGTGACAGTCATTGCCACAGGACAGTTCAGCCAGGCTTCCTGGAAAGAGTTATACTGGTTTAGCATAGTCTTGCTGGAAATCCACCACTAAAAACCACCCTTGCAATTGGCACAGATGTAAGACCAGCCACAGGCAGACTTACACAAGCCATCTATATTAGCTGGTTCAAGATTCAGCCTGAGACACAGGGGTGGGCTGAAACTAGTAAGACTCAGCTCTGCCACAACCCATACTACATCTGTTTCTGCATCTAAAGAACTCCAGTCTCCAGAGCTGTTAAACTGTTAAATCACTGAATTCCTATGGAAAAAAAAAAGTAACAGAAAACACAAATGCCTCCAGCAAAGCAAAGGGAATTCCTCATCCTGCAACGTCCAAAGGAGCCAGCATTTTCTTGAGGGAAAAGAACAAGCTGTCCGAGTAGCTGACAGCACAAGTGGAAAACCAATTGGAAAATTACAGGGACAAGCCATACACATTTTGGCTTCTATATCCAATTCCGAAAGCACATTTAAACAAGTCAAAGAGTTCCTATCAATGCTCTAACATCTCAGCTACACTGGAAAGAAAAATCACTCTCGGGCTGGGAATCCCCAAATAAGCATCCATTACTTTGGAGGCTTCCAAGAATGCTTGTGGATTAATACAAGAAATTAATTCACCATTGAACTAAATCATTAGCTCTTGGATTAATCATTTTAAATAGAACTCTTAGGAAACAGAAATACATCAGAGGAACAGAAGCTGTAAATGTAGTACAAGAAACCACTCTCGATTCCCGGGCAGGCTATACAAATAGCCGACACCCTGCAAAAGCACAGTTAGCTGGGCTGGTGCCTGAAAAAGGTCCTAAGGAAACACGAACCTCCTGAACAGGCTTTACTCACCTTTCACACATCTGAATGTTTTCACCATTTTCTTCCCTTCTGAACTCCATTGCTATTTTCAACAAAACACCGATTAAGCTGAATCAAATGTTTAAATAACCCATTTAACTGTGATTAAAAGAAACAGATGTCTTGTTTTATTAATTCCATCATTTTCTCGGAGAGGCTTATTTGCATCGGCCATTCATTTACAACTCAAAACAGCCTAACTTTCTGCTGAACAGGATATGCTATATATATTTATGCAAGAAATCAATAGCACAGCATACCCTCATAAAAATTCAAAAATTAAGAATCTGAATATATCTTTAAAAAGGAGGTTGTGTCATACTTCAGTTTTGGGATGTTTTAACTGCAGAAACCTGAAACCACACTGAAAGAGCAGTTTTAAAGAAGAATAATTATCTGCTGGACACAGGCTACATTTCTCCTAAAAAGGGGAAAGGGGACAACAATCATTTTCCAAATGATTCCTTCCAATTAAAATCAATTGGTTTTATTAAAGAAACACAGCAATATTTGTAATTAGTAAAGGAATTGACTCAATTGTCCCCAGTCAATTTTTTTAATTATTATTTATTTTTTTCTTAAGTTGCCAACAGGTTCTAATGCAGGCCTGGTTAAATGGGTATCAGCAGCACCTGGAGGTATCAAAATATCTATACAAATGCACCTTTCACATCTTTGAAACTTTTTTTTTTTAAATGCTGTCTCATTTTTTTAATCATACAGGTTGGAAGGTAAGCAAGCCTTCCTGTTCCTGTCACTCTAAAAGGTAATTTTTGACTTTGAAGCAAATATTCCAAAGAAACAAACAACAACAACAAACACTAGCATTGGGGTTCATCTTGACAAATAAGGCAATGTCTTTTATGCATAAGAGAAAGTGTGGTCATATAAGAACCAAGACCTGATGCTTTGTGAAAACTGAGGCAAGACAGACGATGCTGGACATGTGACATTATTAACCTGGCCAGAAAAGGATGCGGGCATGTTTCCTCCCATCCCATCCAGCTCTGTTGCAGATTCTGCATGGCATTAAAATATGTAACAGCTCTTCAACCCTTAAAGTCAGAGTAGGGCCCACCTATAAAGGTTAGAAGGGACCTCTGGAGCTCAAATTGTTCAACCCCCTCCCCCCTTGGATCAGGTTGCTCATAGCTTTATACAAAGCTTTTTGTTTTGCCTGATTCTTAACATCAAGACATTCAGCTGTCATCCTTTCAAGTGTTAACGAACATTAATTTTATGTACTCTAGTTAGAAGTAGTCCTTCCAATCTATGACCAGGTTTAATGAGCTTCTGTATCACCACCCAATAAGATCTTGCTGGCTTGACTGCAAAATCGGGTGGGTGGGGGATGTTCATTTTTAATCCTTCTCTAGGGACAGTAGTATAAACCAGGCTACTCTTTGCAGTCCCAGATGCATGATCTGATCCATGACAATCTGTGGATTTCAACACGATTTCACATGGGTATAGAAGACCCATGACAGGATCAGGTAGCAATATTATTAGCATGTGGGTGCATGTGTGTCAAGTCCAAATATTGCTAGATGTAGTAGGAACTCGTACATTCTTTTCAGTAAATAAATGGCTTTGGGCATTTGGTTTATTTAGGAGTTGTTTTCTTAACTTGACAACACTGATAAAAGTAAAAAGTTCAAAGTCACACACGGTGATAGGCTCCAATTACTATTCCTCTCTTCAGCAGTCTCTGTCAACACTAACTTTGTTCAAAGAGGAGGAGGAGGGATCACTGCAAGTCTTTTGCAGTCTGCAGCACAGAGTCTTTCAGAAGAATAGGAGAGTTTGAGTTTCACAGATAGCAAGTATGTCAGACTATAAAGCATCACTTAGGGAAAGAGTGAAGATAAGGTGATGCCCAAGGATAACACCAAGAAACATAATACACTTTCCTGATAATACTGCTTGTGGTACAGATCCAATGGCTGCTTTTTCTTCAGCATGGACCATCGCAGCAAAAGTCAGGCAACTCAGCTGACAGATCTGCCATAAACTGAACAACATTTGGCTACTCAGGAAGGGAATACAACTACACTTAGACCCACTTAGTGCCCTTTGTTTAATACCTTCTGTAAAACAGAACTAATAGCACTTTCCTATATTCTGGCAACACAGAAGCATAAACTGATGTTTTTCAAGAGCTTTCATATCCTCATCTGGAACTACAGAGCATTATTGCTATCATAAACTTGTCATAGTGAGGTCTAGCAGTACTGTCTGTATCTTGGAAAGTAGTATTATTTGGCTACTTCATATACATCTGTCTGCAGCGTTGGGACCGTGCCAGCATGCAGACCAGTTATGAAGTTCGACCTAAGATCTATATACGCAGGAAAAAAAAAAATCCATGCAGAGCTGCTCAGTATGCTCACATCACCATTTAAAGGTATTTTTCCTCCCTCCTTCAAAGGATTTAACTCAAAATATTTTGAAAGCATACATATACATTCTAATCCTTGTCTCCAGATTCATACATCAAAGATGATGACAAAAGCACAGAGCAACATGGAAGCAAAGCACACACTCTTCATTAACTCTTTCAAGAAAAGAGCTACAAGCTATGTGGGCCCCACATTGTTTGGCACATCCTGACTTTTCATCGGCCAAAGGCAAAGAGTTCGGACTTGCTGCTCTGGGCCAGATTCTGTCTATCAGTCTAGCAAAACCCAGATCCTGAAACCAGCTCTCTGTATTCAGATCATTCTCCCAAGAAGCGGAGCGTATCGGCAACCACCGCATATCTAAGATTGCATTTCACTGCCTATACTGCATTAGGATGGAGGGAAAAATACCAATTCCCCAAACACATTTTTAATGAGTAAGCCATTTCAGTTTACTAGGTACCTGGCATGATCTTGAAAGAGTTGTCCAATTATGTGCTGGCCTTACAGACACTTCTCTAGTCTCCTGGATGAAGTGACTTATTAAATAATCCAAGAGAATAAAAACTACTTTGTAAGAGACAAATTCAGTTGCATTATTTTTTTTATAAAGTTACTTGTTTGCTAGGTAATTAGGGCTAGAAGTCAGGACATGGCAGCATCAGCACCTCCCCTTCTATCATTTATCTCCAGCAACAGCCACAAGGTCCCAGGCCAAACACCTAGAGAAGCAGCCTCTGTCCCTGCTCTGCAGAGCTTAGTCTGAAATCCCTTCTTGAAAGGTTTTGCGAGAGGATGCAATACTAATAGCGGCACTGATTTTATTGTCCCCTTTGCCCGTGCAAAGCAGCATGCAGGCAAATAGCACCCTTCAGTCTATATTGTCTGCAAGAAGCATGAAGAGATCATCTCTGACTTTACAGAGAGAAATCCAACGCACTCCAAGCTGACACTGAGTGGCACAAAATGCACTCAGACTTGCTGTAGAGCTAGGATTAGGCTCCCAGATCTTCTGATTCAAGTTTTTGGTCAGGTCTTCACCCCCTGAACAGGAGATGCAGGTCTGAATCTCTAAATAGATCTCCTGGAATGTGAGCAGACAACACTGCACAAACAGCACTAAACCTGGGGGGAGTCAAAGGGAACATCAGAAAGGCTCTTAATTCAGCCCTCCTGGATAGGGACAGCAAGTCTTCACCCACATTATAAAACTGATTTACATATTTATAAAAAAAATATGTACTTGGGAAAAACAAAATAAACTGTTACAACAAAACCAGTAGCTCATTTTTGCTACAAATGATGCCCTGCTTAATCAGCCTTGAGTGCATGGCTTCACCATTATGCCCACCTCTAGTAAAAACCTAGAGGCCAGTTCAAGGGGACCCAGTGTGAGCACCTCCCATCAGATTCCTACTACAATAGTGTCTCATACACCTTCAGTTCTCTGCTGGGTTTTGGTTAAGTATAGAAAAATGCAAGTTCACAGGATAAAGACCCCCACAGAAGAGCCTGTTGGTAGTAAGCTTACAGACAGACCGGCTGGAGGATATGGAACTCCAGACCTCCGCAGCCTCAGCTTTCCAGACAGAGCTGCCCCTGCGACTGAGCTAAGCAGAGAGCTAGCTCAGCATACGCCACTCTCCGGAGGGAGCAGACAGACAGGCTGCAGCTCTCCTTCCCCATCAAGTTACAGGAGAAGAGAGCAAGTCAAATCAGTTTTCTGCTCACGTAATTGCAGTTCAGGAGCTTCTTCTGAGGCAGGCATAAAGCCATCACTTGCTCCTTTCAAGCACTCACTGTATTCATTTGGCCCTGGTCAATACAATATAGCAAGTACGTTTCAGTTCAGCTTCAGTGCATATGCAAGGTGTACTCTTCCTCACACCACCAAAGTAATTAGAAATACAAAAAAGGTAATAACATCAAGTGAAGATAGGAAAGAAGATGACTGCTAACTGGACATAGTCATGAACAATAGCCAAAGCACAGCTAACATCACTTCCATCATCCTTCCCAGACGACTGGGAGACATATTTATAAATACAATGACCATGATGCTCCTGCTATAGCCAAGCAGAGGAGCCTCTAAGATTTTCTCTTTTCCACACTCACTTTCCCAGCTCTAAAAGCATGAATTTCATTCAGGAGAGAATCTGAATTGAGTCCTCCTCTGTCCCTGAGGGACAAATTCTCAGTAAATGTAGATCAATTCCACCATTTCCTACAGATGCCCTCCTCAAAAATGCCTTTAATTCATATGGTCACATTCTTGATTGCAGCAGTAGCTCCTACCCAGGGTGACAAATCAACACTGTGACCTACTTGTCTGCCACAACACGAAAGTTGTCCTGTTTGCAAAGCCTATCTCCTTGGTGTGACTGTAGCGCTCTCACCCCATCTGCCAGCATGCTCTTTTCCCTGTCACATGCTGCGTCTTTCTAGAGATTAGAAGCGTCTCTGCCCACAGCAATGCCTTAGAGCTTTACCCCACATCTCCTCCCACCTCCTCTTGTTATAGAGGCGGTTACAGAACTGTAGCAGAAAACCAGAGAGCAAGGAAACCAGAGCAGCTAGCATAAAACAGCTGAAGATTTCTATAGAGGATCTTCATTAAATGAACTACACCTTCAAGAGCATATGACCCCTCAGTCAGAGGGAGGCAGGCATAAGCGTGGCACCTGCCTTTGAACAGATCTATCAGGCAGGTGAAGTTCTTCTACACCATTCAATTATTTATCACCATTCTGGGGTGCAACAAAATTGTGCACTCTTATCCCAGAATCACACCGTATCTAACCATAAGAGGATAACTGAGTACACACAAAGCACTGCCAATACTTACACCACAGAACAAACTAGTAGCCCCATTTAGCATACAGGTAAACACTTGCAGGGAAATTGCACAGAAAGCATTTCACTAGAACAGGCTTGAAAAAGAGCAGCAGTGATCAACTTTCCCATATCCTCTAGGAGGAGGATAAAGAGAAATCCTCTAAGATTAGATAGAAGGGAAATTAAGCATGAACAGACACAGAAAGACTAATTCAGGACACTGTGAAGTCATCAAAGGGTGTATTTTAAGAAAAGTTTGGATAAGTGCCTGACAGAAGAGGTCTGGGTATGTCTAGTTCTTGTCTCCAAACAAGAAGCCGGATTAGACTATTTCCTGAGGTTCCTTATATTATGATAACAACAGAGCTTCTAAGTTTTTCTGTTACCATTAGACATATAATTAATACTAGTAAATTAAGTTGACTAGTTGGTAAAGCCCCTTTACAAACAAGGCAAACTGGCAACAGACTCTTACTAACAATTCAATGTAGACAGAAATTATACTGGCATCAAATAGAAATTACTTCCCAGGGAAAGGTTGACACACTGGTTAACAAAACTGTGTAGCACTGGCTTAACTCAAGATTAATGTTCAACCATAGAGTATGTCAAGGCTAAGGTGAACCTTATACTCCCTCTCCCACACCTGAAACTCAAACCACATCCCTCCTTCCCTTCCCCTCAGGACCCTTAGCTAACTCTATACAGATGTCACTGACTTGAACAGAAACAAGAATAGATTTTTCTTTTTTCTTCTTTACAACACCTACCTTGGGCCCAATTTTGAGAAGTACTAACCATGCACATCATGAGACTTCTTGGAATAACATACTAGGGAGGCACTCATTCACAAAGCATTTAACAGCTTCCTTCTCACTGCAAGCAAGACACAAGGATGAAACTCAGATTCAATCATGCTGAGCTGCTCTGAGACCCAACATTACTCCACACATTTGTGGCACTCATTTAACAGCAAACAATAAGTCTTAATAAACTGCCAGCTATTCAGAAGAGCTTTTTAATCACTCTTACATCTGACTTCATGGAGCACACATACTGGACACTGCATGAAAGGAATCAATGTTAGCACATTCAGAATGCTCTGTCCTGGTTTCCATCTCAGTGTGACTCTGTTGTGCTGCTTTGCTGCAGCAACACCTGCTGCTAAAAGCCAGAACAACACACAGACCAGCCCTTTCCCAAATGGCTGTTGCATGAATGGGTTCAGTTTAAGCAAGTGAAACTATGTAAAAAGTGCCCAGGCCACTCAAATCAATACAAAATTCACTTTAGACTTGCAGTCTTTTAGCTCATTAGGAACAGGTTTAAATTAAGCCATTATAAAAGGGTCAAGACAAAGGAATTTGCACAATTTTCCAAACTTGATAACATGGAAAGCATCTTCGCTCTATGCAGATACAGCATAAGATCTACCATTGAGTGAAATCCCCAGGCAAGGTCCATGCTATTGAAGTACACACAGCTCATCTCTGAGGCAAGGAATGACCAAGAAACCACCTGTAATACCCTCATCTTAAGTAAAACTCTCAACTCATAAAAGCCCACCAAGAACAGCAAATCGGAGGATGCCCCCAACTCACCAAGGGACCACAGAAACACTCCCCTAGCTACACACGTCTTCACATCAGTCCAGTCTCAACTCACCACATTGGACTTGCACTAACAAGTGCCTTCAACTGAGGAAACAGTATTCTACCAGAAGAACAGAGACTCACAAGGAGGAAAACACACTGATACTCTTATCTTTGGACCCCGCATACTACAAACCTGTGGCAGAGCTGTCAAATGAACCTATAACGCCCCAGTTCCTGTGCTAAGTACAAGCCTTGCATATCTGCTGACTCAAGGTGTGCCTCGTGCAGACATCTGCAACCTGTGCCAAGGCTTTGGAAAGGGACTCACTAGACACATACAGGTGAGGATAAACAGGCCAAGCTACCAGGAAAGGAAAAATTGATTTGAAAAAATAAAACAAAGCATCTCAGGGGATTTTTTGGTCTGTTTCTCCTCTGGATAGCACGAATACGACAAAGGCAGAGACCATTAAAACACAGTATTTACCACAGGTTAATCATGCACGTTGACATGTTGTACTCGTATCACATTATCACAATGCCTATTCATCTCAAAGCCTCAGTCACTAAGGGCGAGGGGGAGAGAGAGTGTCTAGCTAGTGGTTAAGGTTCCCTAAAAATTCACATGCAGTCTTTGAATGCTCCGATGGATTTTCCTCCAGAGCTTTCCCTGCACACAGATGAAGATGACAAAGACAAGAAATTTCTGAGGGGGCCACTCTGCACTGCTACTGAAACTCTGCTCTCTCCGCTTATTTCTCTCACCTAGCAACAACCTTCCTACAGGAAGGCAGTGTCTCCTATTTGCCTACAAAACATCAGAAGCAGGACGGAAACAAAAAAAATCCCTTCTGTTGCCTGCAAGCTATCCAAAACTGCAGTTCAGAAACCATGCTGCAAACAGGCTGGACTGCTATTCTGACCCTATCTATTTAGGCAGAAAAGCTCAGCTCCATTTCAGACCTGTGTTTTGCAAAGCTGGATTTTGTTGCCATGACCTGTTTTACAGCCTGGGCAATTGAAGCACAGCGAAAAGTCTTCACCAATATCAGAGAGGAGGGATTGCTGGAAGCTAAGAGTCAACAGCAGGTTCTTTGGTATTAACTGCTCTTCAGTATCGCTCTCTTCTTATTCACGCTAAATAAAACTCACATACAGCTCCTTTATAGGTCAGACTGTGAGCAGTTCTAGCTGGCTACAACAGAAGTTTGCTTCTCACAAACCTAGAATATACTTAAATCTAAGTTCTTCGGATGGGGAAAGCTCTGTCCTCTGCTCATTTCCAAAGTGCCCAAGATCCTGGAGGCACAAGTGCAATTAGCTCTTGTTAAGGTGGCCAGCTCAGCAGCAACTACACTCTTCCTGCGGCTCTCCTGTGAATTCACTCTAGTAGTTTTAGGAACTGGGCAAACAGACCAGTCAGTCATTGAATCCTGCCGATATGCTTCTTCCTTCCTTAAAGATCCTCCTTGGGACTTGGGAGAACAAGACATCATTAACCTGGAATGAGAAGCATCTGCATATAGCATTAGCCAGAACACCCACATATACAAGCAAGGGAAAAAACACCTTTTCCCCTGGAGCTAATCCCTGCAAGGGCATCTGCTTTCCCAGCAGACCTTTGCACCAGGAGAAACTAATTTCCCATTCAGTTCCTCACAGTTCAGCAATCCAGACAGATGGTCTCTAACTAGTAATTGTAATCTTCAGACACACACACAACTCAGTCCGCAGCATTTCATCACCTTATACCCAAAAGGAGGGGGCTAGCAAGCAACCCACCTAGACTCTTTTCCACACCATTAGGAATCCTTCTTTCCATAGGAAAGTTGTGGGGAAGCCTCCCGTCTTTCATGAATGCTTTGCCAACTTCACAGGAACATAAGGCAGAAAGGGAAAAGTGTGAGAAGTAACTGGAGGATCTCCTCTCCTCTACAGAGTCACCTTGCATATCGGCCTACTTCAGTCACACACAGATGGCAGGAGAGCACTCTCCTAGTCCAGGATATGCATTTTCCTAAGAGTGGTGCTGTACCTCTCTATGTGGTCATAACATCGCACACTAAGCTCTTTCTCTGTCACATCACTGCATGCCAAGGAAGCTCCTAAACAATTCGGTAACTGAATGTCTCTGGCATCCAGCCTGCCAGAGCCGGGTGGGCAGGAAGACTGCAGGCGCTGCAACGTGTCTCAGAAGCCAAGCAACTGAATGCAACTGCTAGAAAAACAAAAGGGGGAGAAGACCAAGGAAGAAAGAACTTCTCCATGTGAAGCAGGAGACACAGAGAGAAATTATCTGCCCACTACCATTTTTACGAGTGCCTTTACTTCTTTGGAGAAATTGCCTTTCCATTCATAGTGCAGATGGGAGGCTGAAAACCACCGTGCAAGCACCCTGCACCACCTCCCATTCAGGTCCCACAAGGCCTGGATGCTGTAGCTCCAGAAAAAGAGAGTAAGGAGGGAAAAACTTCTTATCAAGTCTAAGCAAACAGGCAAGAGGCATGCTCTTACCCTCCTGCTTTTCTTCTCTCTCTCTTTTAAGGAAGAGGCTTTCTGCTAATGAGGTTTGTAGAATAACACAAGAGTGTAAATCACTGCTTTGGCTGCCAAGAAAGAATCAGAACAAGCTGCTGCTTGGGAAGCGGGAGGGACCTGAGGCAGAAGTCCAGCTCCTGAAGCAGGCAGGTGTGAAGCCCGCTGGAACAGACATGTCCATCAGCACCAGCACAACTGAAGGGAGGAGCCAGCTCCATAGCCCTACGCAACACAGCAGTGCAGCAAGGCCTGCCCTTGGCACAGCCGTGAGGTCGGAGTGCTGTCGTTGGGGAAAGTCATTCTGGAAGCGCAGCTTGGTGTGCTGCGAGCTGAGCTTGCACATCTGCTGAGCACTTCACCGACCACCCAGTGACCAGTTCAGAGGCCAAAAAGTACTGAAGTTCCCTAGTCCACTTCCAAAATTTTTCTGTAGGATCATCTTACTACTTTATCTGTGAACTAAGAACTAAATACAACTTCTGCCTCATGCAAGGAGGCTAAAGTACACAGCACTAACATCTTTTAACTAAAGCAATCCAGTTCCCTTTACAGAAGGCAACAGACTTAAGTTTATTGTTAAAGCAGGTGAAAAGCAGCATGCTTCAGAAGTGAATTCTGCTATTCTGCTGGTTTGAAAAGTACTTCAAGATCCTTTCGGACGAATAGTGCTACAGAATTATAAAATTTGTATTAATCTCATCCTTTCAAAATGATTTTCTCTCCTTTGATCTAGCATCAAAGACTGTTCCAGGATATGTGTATCATTAACTATGTCAGTCAGATGAGCAGTAAGCCTCCAAACTAGCCATTTGCAGGATATGTGCAGGAAAAAAGTGTACTCAATGTTTCTAAATCAAATCTTGCAAGTTTGGGGGCAAGCTGAGGTTCCTCCTACAAAGCAAAATTACCCAGAAGTTTTCTATGCAGAACAGTGTAGTGAAGGCCTTAGACAGAGATATCCAACAGCATTATTTGCGTTGAAGGAGCCGATTAAACGCTCCAGCCCAAGTGTTCTAGACAGATGTGGTCTCCACTGAAAGTGAGAGTTAAACAAGGCACGTTCCATTACCAATCAGGGCTAGAAAACTAAAAAAATTAATGTATAATGTTCAAGTATTCATAAGCAAATAGATCATTTATAATTATTCATTACTAACAAAAGAGCATCAAAAAAGTGTACAGTCCCTCTGAATCAGAAAATTTAAATCCCCCACCCTGCTCCCCTTGCAGACTCATGTGCATGTGCACACACTTGCTTTCAGCAGAAAGTGGGAGTTCACTGCATTAAGGAGAAAATTAGCTGTGCAAGTCAAATGAAGAACGTATGCTTCTTTTCAAGTTTCCTTATCATCTTTTGATGCAAGATAAAAGAAAAAAATAAGATTCATCTCACAGGTATGCAGCTGTTCCCAAAATGAACACTGAACAGCAGAGATTCAAAACAGGCACAAAGATGAAAACAATATCCATAACGCAGCTGAGGTATATCATCCAAACACTGAATCTGTCAGCAAGAAAAAACATCTTACAGCTAGACCCCTTCTCAGCCTTATGTGGGTTCAAGCCCTAACCTACAATTCAATGCACTTCAAATTCTTGCAAGGATCTAGATCCTACTGTAGGTCCTGAGGCAACCATGTATCTGCTGATGAGCTCTTCCAAAAGCCTAGTTCTTAGAGCTTGTATGCACTAAAAAACAGTAACCTTTCAAATATGAGCTAGAGCATGACACAGCCACCCCAACTGATCACCCAGCACAGACCAAAGCAAACAACATTCAACATAAGGACACCTCCTCAGGATTGAAGCCCCGAATTCCAAATCACAATCCAGCTTGTAGTTTTGGTTAGTCAGCTCTTCTCAGAGACATTTAAACCTAAAATGATTCAAGTCAAATGAGATTCCAAATTTGCTCCAAAATAACAGAGAACATAACGCAGAACGTCAAAACAGTTACTGTCTGGAAGCAGAAGGAACAGCCTTCACCCACCATTGATCTGGTACGGGCAAAGGAAACAACAAGGACAGGTGCCGCTGAGGACAAGGAAAAAAAAGATTTGATAAAGTGTTATCCATCTATCATCAAGCAGCACTATTTTAAAGAACAAAGCGATCAAGGACCACAATCTCTTTATGCTGCTACTTGCACCAACTTATATTAATAGACTTTTAGGGGCAGAAGGGGATCATCAGATCATTTAATCTGACATCCTATATAGTACAGTTCATGGAATTCCAACCAGTTTCCCCTGCACTGAAACCAATTGTTTTTGTGCAAGAAAAGCATGTCTTCTGGAACAACATCAGGGCTTAATCTGATTGAAGGTCTTCAAATCAAATAACAGAAGATGATCAGAACTAACAGTTCTGAACACCGATTTATTTTCTGTTAAAAATACAGACATTGCACATACCACAGCAAAACGTGAACAGACATAAGCATTTTTCCTATATGCCAAAAAGGTTTTTTATTCCCCCCCCCCCAATTTATATGCAGCAGTTTTTAAACTTTTAAGATTTACAGATGCCCAAATACTTTCTAGTAAGGATGTGGAGCACTGCATAACAAATATAAGCCTACAGGCAGTGGCCTCTTTTCATTCCAGGTGTCTTCTATAGCTCCCTAAAACATATCCTGAGTTTCAAAGGGCCCAGAGATGACAGGATGGGAACTGGCATACTCCAGCCAGACTGCAAACAGAGGGCTTGGGTTGTTCCCATATCAATTCCTGCAGCAGCACAAAAGAGTAAAACAGCCACAGAACTTTTCTTCATTTTCTGTTCTGTAAAAGCTTTATATATACATCATAGTATCTTTCACAAAGATGCCACATTCACACAATGCCACAGTAATTGGCATGGAAGCCAAAATTTCTGCTAGGAATTCACATTTAATTGGCTGTGAAAGAACCAATGTGTTAAGAGCACCAGTATGTTTTTACTTCAAAACTTAGACTCACAGATCTTTGTCCAAGTTAGCTGTGACTGTTCATCCAAGACTGTCCCATCTCTCCGGGGAGCCTGCCTGGGGGACATGCTATAAGCATAACACTGGAGCAGGGTCAATCTGAGCTTTGTCTGACTTAATTAACAGCCAGATCCTGCTGCCATTAAAGTACCACACCACATTTCCCATTGTCCCAAACCCTACCACACCTTTCCTAATTAAAAAAGGCAGCTTTTAGAGCATTTTTGTTTTAGTTACAGCCTTTGAGCCAAGTCTGGCTGCCAGGGCTGTTTTCTGGCATGTGCTGATTTATCAAAATTGCAGCTCTCAGTTATCACAAGTGCCTTTCTGATCCACAGAAAGCAACCACCAGTAACACATTTCATTTCCTTCCTCTCAACTTGAAAATGCCACTCACCTACAACTGCTGAGGGCTTTGAAGGAAACAGAAGGAAGATGAACGGGCTCAAGTTATCTCCTTGATCTCCCAAAAGTTTTGCTTGGTTCACCTCCCCCCTTGATGAATGCCCTCTCCTCAAGGCCCTGCCCTCAGCCTCTTCCCTTTGCCTGCACTTACCTCAACCTCAAATAAAAAAAGGCATGCAAGGACCTGCCCTCCCTTCCTCAGTTGCTTGCCACATGTCAGTCACCACCAGACATCTCCCTGCAGGAAAAGCATCTACCCCACTCTCATCTTTCCTCCCATCTCCATCTTTCCTCAGACCAGCTGTTCCCTTCTTTGCTTGCTTAGCACTTAAGCACTTCTGCTCACATTCTTCATGTCTTTATCTAGGCCTTTTCAACTGCCAAGTTTATTTAGTCTGCACAGTAACTAGTTCTCTGAGGCACAGCCACATACACAGCTCTCCACTGGCAGTAAACGTCACCTCATACGTTCAAAGTACAGCCTTTGCTCAGTGTCTTAGGGCTGCAGCTGCCCCAAGTGAGCCCCTTTTGCTGGGAGTACAAAAACAGATTGCAGGACCACCCCCATCCAGTCACCCCTCAGCTCCTAGTCCAACAAAATTATACTGATGTTGGACCAACAGTCTTGGGATCATCATAAAACGCAGTCCTGCAAAATAATTGTGATAAATTTGGATTCTGGCTAACAGCAGAAAACGCAAAACATTTGGAATCCTGAAGTACTCATGGACGATATCTAACATGTACTCCAACAACTCAACCGAGCTCCTCTCTACGTTAACTCTCTGATCCTTTCCCTTCATCCCATTCCCCTTCTCTTTATGTTTACTGAAAGAAGTGTCTGGGGAGTCCATGCAACCCATATGACCTAGATGACTTCAGCACCACATCATAAGAAACATCATCTTTCCATAGACAGAAGACAGTGAGCAAGCCAGCCTCACAGAGCTGTTACACAGTTTTAGATGGTGAAAAGAGAAGTAATCAGCCTCTGCTCAAGCATTTGACCAGCTACATCACATTCCACTGCTACACTTCCCAAGCAGTAATTCTTCCCAGAAGCAGGCACCAGAAGGCTCTTTCAAAGATGCTTGTAAGAGAGCTGTCACAGTTACTGTCAGCCCTGAATACCTCGGTGATAGCACAGTGAGGGGTAAACATGTGAGAAAGACCATGTTATTACCTAGTACCCAATTAACACATTTGCAAAGGGGCTGTGTTGCTGAACACACAAAACTAACATGGCGTGCCGTGACACAGAAGAATTAGAGGTCATTTGCCTTGTAACTGACTGATCTTTAATTCTTCCCTAGAAGTCTCCTAAATATTTTGCCCTGCTCAACTAAAAAGAAACATTTATATGTATAACAAACTAAAGAAAGCAACATTTGATGGTATGTGCCACAGAGAAAATACTGGTAGACACGGAAGTTAAGTGAAATTCAGATACCACCTAAGAACTTCAAGGATGGTTCAAGACGACTCCGTAAAACGCAGCAAACTGCATTAGGTCCATACCTCTTCCTGGATTTTGGCCAATGAGGAGGAAAAAAAATCTGATCTTAAAAGATGAAACAAGCAGCAATGGGTAGGAAGCTCGAAGGGACTCAGGCCTCCCACAACAATCAAATTTTAATCTTTGTAAGGTAAGGATCCTTTATTAGTGGGTAACACTATTCTCTGAAGGAACCTTAAAAAGAAAATCATAAGATCCACAGAAATTAGCGGTTTCCTTGCAGTGGAGAAGTCAAACCTACTGCCCTCAAAATGAAGGAGACTGGTGAGACCACACAGCAACAGATGTGGGGGATTTTCTCCTCAGAAATATCTGCTACTTTAGCAGTCAACCTGACTGTTCAGTAATAGGAGTCTGTGATATAAGCAGTCTGTGCTTCTTGTTTGGGAGCGTATGTAGACTTCCCCAGACCTGAATGCTGTTCTTGAATCTTGAAGGGACTGCAACAGGTCAGACAACTCATTGCAAATTATTCCCTCAAAAAGAAGTTTCCTGACAACTAGCACCTGTACTCTAGCACCAGTGTCAGAAAGAGCTTTCACAGTAATGTACAATAATCACAGATCTGAAAGCAGTGACCAGCACATCCAAGACTGCCTGCAGGAAAATTATGACCATAGGATGGCTCCTAGTAACATCAGATTTAACTCAAATCTCTCTAAGCCTTGTGAAAATCCTTCAGCACTCTAAGATCTTGGTAATTTACTAACATTCTTGTGTCAGTAATGTGTAAAAATAGATATACTTATTTGTAAGGTTAAAGCTGATTTTTTTTCTTCCCTCTCCAAACCAGACATGAGGAAGGTAAGGATAGAGAGAACCTCTTATACAGTGAGGTCAAACTTTAAGACACCTGGCAGGGGGAATCCCTTGTTACCACTACCAAGGAGCTTGACATTGGATGAACGTAGGACTACTTGAACCCACAGGATGAAGCTTCAGTAACCAGAAGTATTTGTAGATAAATAGGATAAAGCAGCTAGGATTTACCATGTGCATTTAACCGCTCCACACAAAATGTGGAACAGCACACAGCGAACAGAAGTCTAGAAAATTTGTCAAGAGGTTTACGTAGATCAAGGCAAGTGTCTAAAAAGACTCTAGAGTAAGTGCCAGGCTCACCAGGCCATAAACTGTCCTTCACTCTGCAGTGCAAGCAGGCAGCTTTGCCTCTTCTGAAGAGAAGGAAGAAACTGGAGCAGAGGCAGAACATGTGTGCCTGCATTTCCTCATCCCACTGTGCAACACCAGCAGCACATCTCCCTTTCCTGGTGGAGGAAGAAACTAATTCAGGCATATAATGAAACACTCATACACTTCCCCTGGATGTGAAAATTCCCAAATGGCACTACATACCAGTAGATGCATGGTTTTGGCAACTACATGCAAGGCTTCCTATGGTCCTATGCCAATGACAGGAGGAGCAAGTCTAGAGGACTTGAATGTTCTGGACAAAAGGACCTAGCAGGTGAAGAGGATCCCCCCCCCCCCCCGCCAAAGGATGAAGAGAACACCTTGTAAAAGAAGGTGACTCCAAACTACGTAAGTCTCTCTTGATACCAAACAGTCACATCCATTCCAGTACTAGCCCTAGTATCTTCAAAAATATTTGAGATGTTAGTACATAAAAATGAACATGACAGAAACAATGCTTGCCTCCAAGAGACTTGCTGTCAATGGTGAAAATGAGGTTGCTACTTCTGAGAGTCATGCTGGATAACGCAGTCTCAGAAAAGCCAGTACCAGAGCCACCTACACAGTAATCAGTATGTGAGGCTAACACTAACACCATGACCACCAAAATACTACTGTCAGAGGACATAAGTATTGCTCCCCTATCATCTTTAACTGAATGAATGCACAAGGAAACTTTTGCAGGCCATAAGCTACTGCAATTCTTTAAGTTTTTGGTCCCAGAGGTTGAAGGGTCTGGAAGGAGGAGATCTATACCCCTTCCTTCTATCTCAGTTAATCAAGGATTTACAGCAAGCAGGCAATGAAAGATACCTGAAGTGCAAAGGAGCCTAAAAAAGGCACAAACTTCCCCAGAAACATTTTAATTCTCTTACCACTGGGGACCTTTTGGAGAAGTATTAGAAATGACATCTGACTGATGTACTTTTCACTCAGGCACATTAGGCTGCTAGTATGCTGACTGTTCAAAGGTATTACTGCCTCAAAAAGCATGCACTTCTGAAGTCCTCAGGTTTTCTGCTTACCACAATGAACAAAGCAATGGCAAGAAGTTTCCAGGCAATAGAAAAGTGTTCCTTGTAAAGGAAAGTAATTTCTGTATATATTCCTAACGCTGTTCACATAACAGAACTCAATCCTTAACTAGTTACAAACATATGCATTAGAAAAAAAGCAAATGTACAGGAAAAAAGTAATGCCTGTTCACTTGAATTCACAGCACAGGAAGCAAAAACAAACTGATGAGTGGCTTTGTGTGTTGTACACTTGGATGAAGGCATGAAGAGGCCCCAAGGCAAGGGCTGCCCCAACAAGCACCACTGAACACCAGCCTCCACCCTCAGGCATGCTGAGCCCATACAATCCACCAGGAGAGCACACACCCAAACAAGTACCCAAAAAGCCTGTTCCTTCTCCATCTCACCCAGCTGCAACATTGGTAATTTCCATAAACACAGAGCCAACTGTCCCTCTTGCCAAAGCCTTGGAACATGCCTTAATTTGTTCCTTCCCCTTCATTGCATCTTCCTTCAATCTTTTGGAAAGCCAAAGGAAAACCCATTGTAAAATTCTCCAAATGAGAGGATAAAAACTGGTGAAACTTCTCTCCCCCTTCGATTCTGTTTAGCTCTGCCTATTCATCTCCCAGGCCTAGCTCCTCCGGTTTCCTTAGACCCTTTCCTCACATTGCTCCATACTCCCTCTGTTCCTCCTGTCTTCCATTGCTCATTCTTAGACACTCATGCATGTTTTAGGCCTGATCTGTCCCTAACCCTTCTCCTTTCAGCCAGCTCTCCTTATGGCCCCAGCTGTCTCCTCTTTCACATTCATTGAAAAGCAACAATAATGAAGAAACCTCAAATCACACACACTGGGAACAGGCTACACAATCTCAGCCACTGGCACAGTGCCCTTGTTCTCCATCACCTCTTGTTCATGGAAGGAGGAGGAGATTCCTGTCAGGATAGAAGACGACACTGTCCCAGCTTGCAAACACCAACATAAGACAGGTCCTACCAAAGGAGCTGACAAACTCAAGGCAAGGCAAACACAGGGGTTCAACAAACGAACTGCAGTGGTTGAAACAGGGAGGGAAGGAGTAAGATGCTGAGTGGGACAAGTGGCAAGCGAGACAGATCAGCTGTGTGCACAACTGGCAGATTTTTGAGCCTTTAAAGACAGGTAATAAGCAAGATCAGTCAGCAATCTTGTTAACACCTGGCAGCTGCATGTCTAGTCTCTGCCACTTGCCAGACACACAGGAGAAGCAGGACTTCTCCCTGCCTAGGAACTTAAATACTTTTGGTAGTTTAAGTTTCTAACTCTGCAGAATTTCATGTAGCATCTAAGATAAAGCCCTTCTCATCTACCCAAAAAGCTAAAAATTCTGATTGGTTATCAGTAGCGCACACCTCTGCTATTACATATCCTTTCCCTTTTAGCTTTGCCAAATATAGTCCTTCCCCATTTATAACACTACTGCAGTAGAGAATTTTCCTACCCTGGTATCTTGGCTAGGATGCCCCTTCTTTCTGCAACCACATCTTTCTCTCACACTTCAAACATTGACATTTTCATCCCTCCACCTTTAGGGTATGTCATTTGAGATGTCAGCTCCTGCTTTCCTATTCATCTGTCCTGTCAGTTCCCATCACTCCCCACCTTTCAGTGGAAGCTCTCAAACAAGCACTGCTGCCCTTTTTCTCCACACATCCCCTCCTGCTTGGGAAAGGCTCCTCATTAATTTCCGTTAAGCTAACTTAGTAGAAAAGGAAATTCCAGAAGACAACAGAATAAAGATAATTCTAAAATGCACAAACAGGTGGACAATATTACAGAAGGAGAACAGGACCTGGGCAACACCAAGAAAGAAGCAGAGCTCATCAAGGGTGACCAGGAAGCTCAGCTCTTGATGGAAGCTGAAGCTGGCAGAAGCTTTCACAAACAGATGTGATATTACTTTATTCACAGTCCAGCAACATTTTACAGGTAGCAACTTTCTAAAGACAAAGGGATGGATAAAGTAAAAGAGGTAGGCAGTGCACATCCAGGACTATATAGGTGGCCTTCCTGGTAAGAGAAGCTTTAGCCAGACAGAAAAGAAAACCAAATGTTCCAATCTGTAAGAGCAAGTACCTCCTGAAACCTATGGGCAGTTTCAGCTTTCTATAGATCAAATTATTGCAAGAAATTCCTTCTGGAGGACAAGCAATTCAGGCACGCACACAAGAGCAACACATCAGTGGCACCCTTCATTCCTCAGAGTACACTACAGTGCTCCTACAAATTTTGCAGAATTAAACAAGCAAGCTACACAACTATCTTCTCCGGGGTCTTAATTAAAAAAAGCTAGGAGACTACCCCAAGAATCTGCCCCAGGAATGCAGTCTAATTAAACAGATATAAGAACATGCACGGATATGTTGTCCACAGGATCCCCTCCAAAACTCAAGTGCATTTCTTATTCCAACATGCAAGCCACAGAATTGTCTATATTCTTAAAGGAAAGAAATTCTTAACAGGTCTGGCTCCACTAGGTAACTTTGGTGGTGGGCGCACATCAGTAGAAGCCTGTAACTTTCAGCTTCAAACAGTATTGAACAAGTGACATCCCCTTTAAGCACTAAACAGTCGGACAAGAAGTTCTTCTAAACTGTTAAAAGCAGACATTTGTTCCACATCACTGCATAAGCACTAATGCTTCCATTTGCAGTAAGGTCTCCGATTAGACCTAACATGACTACATTGCTGTCAAATAGGGAGTCACGAGAATACAAGGCAAAAAATATATCTTTTTAACAGACACAAAGAACTAAGAAAATTAGTAAAAACAGCTGATTTTTAACATACCATTTACACCAAATGCAGACATTCCTCAAACAAATTTCAAAATACACTGAATGGAAGCAGCTTTAGGTTTTCCATTCACTATTATGAGGCTCCCAACCATTTATAATACAGGCACTAATGCTCTTACCCCAACAGGATAGTAATACCACAGTTAACCTAACAATACTTCTGTTTCCCAGAAGAGATCCTGCTCTACTTGTATGCATGTCCTCCCAGCCTTAGTAGAGCTATGCACAAGAAGAGAATGGAAGAGACTACTGCCTTATTTTCCATTAGTTTCACAAAAGACTCTCAAAAAAGCTACTTTAGAAGATGGAAAAGCATTACTAAGCATGAAAATTTTCTCTCATTTAATTCAGGGCCCAATCCTACACATTCTTTCCTCTGGCTAAACTCCCAGCCGTGCTATAAAAAAATTATCTCGCCTTCCACGGTCTGATAACTGGGACTCTTTGCTCTAACACTTGAATACTCAAATGTTGCTTTGTTTTAAGGTTTCATATTTGGCACAAAAGCAATACCAAATGAGGAACATAAGCAGGTTTTGTCTAGTTAAAAAGAGATATGATCTAGGAAGAAAGTAATGAACAGCTTGTGGGAGGTAATGTTCACTCAGAGAAAATAAGAGACTACAAAACTCCTTTGCTTTCCACATCTTCCCTATGTTTAAAGATATAGCCAAAGGGCAGACAGCACATGGGACACAAGTATATGCATTAGCTTTACACAAACTAGCTCACACACACCTAGCAGTCCAGCCATCAGAAACCTGGAGCTCTAAGCAAATCAAGCTACAGGACAAATGAGATTAGCTGAGGCTCGGCACAGATTGCCACAAGTACCTTAGATGGCTCATCTTAGAGTCAGCTCATGTATCTTTCAGATGAATCCAAATCCACACTATCCTGCACTCACAGGCATCCTAAGGGCATCTATATGGGAATTGATTTACATTGGCACCTCTGACATTATGACACCAACCACTTATGTTGCCATCAGCTTTGTTAGAAAACCAAACAAGTAAGTTTCAAGACTTTGGCTGAAAACACAGATACAGTAGATGCAACTAGATGATCTCCGGAGACCCCTTGCAACCTGAATTTTCCTGTGATCCTTTGAACTGATTTTCATACCATGCAGGGAACCTTAGCTTACAGTCTCAAACTGTGACTGCCAAAGAGGGGCTGCCACCAAGCCAGAATCACACATTAAAATAAAAAATATCCCTGCACCAACAGCCTAGTTTAGTGGGCTGGTCTGCCAAAAACTAACATAGTTGCACTTAATGCTAAAGACATGTTAGAAGATTAAAAACTAGAGATATGCCAGGGTGAAAGAAATGCATGGATTTTTATTACTGCATACCAGGTAGTTTTCAACCTGACTTAAGATATTTATATCATTGCAATATCCACCTATCATCCATATACTCCTTCCTCTCCCTGTAGCATTTGAATTTTTTGACCAATTTCAATCAAAAGCGATTGAGAAAATAGCAATCCCAAAGATACTATGCTCTTAAAAATACTAGTAACCAAGTAGAAGAAATTCCATTACGAGAAAACACTTCAGTATGAGGAAAACCACATTAGACACCACAAATCTACATAGAAAAAGTCAAAGGAAATGAGGCTTCATAGCACTCCTGCTTACAACAAAATGACCTAATTAAAACTAGAGAAAGTCAGAGGCAACTAACTAGATTCCACTGCCTATGGGACTCTCACTAGGTGACTTTCCATGCTGAAGTTCAAAGAGTGAGACAAGAGTTGCTTTCCAGAGCATCCCACAAAGAGAAGGGATGGAAAAGCATGCATGCTTTTAGCTAAGAGAAACCAACAGGCAGGTGAAGCTGGTGTTGGTGAGGGGACTGTAGGGGCAGATGAGTATTTTTTTCAGCATCAAGTGATGAAGTGCTGAACAAGAGAATCCCACAGAGCCATCCTAGAGTCTCTGCTCCTAGCAGAGCCACACATCAAGTTCGCAAAAAAATCAAGACGCCCACAAGCCCGGGCACCGCAACTAATCTCCAGTTCAAGTACTGATCCTCAGCTAGGAGACACAGTGCCAGAGAAAATGAAGATTCTCCTGCCCCTTATCCTGCTACCTACTAAGCACAAGGGTAGCTGCATCACTCAGGCATATAAGCGACTGCTAATTCTACCCCAGAGATAAATACACTGCAGTAACAGGCAAGTGACTTTCAGGCAAGTCACTCTGGGATTTCTAAAGAGCAAAAAGCAGTATTTTAAAATAGTCATGTTTATTCAAAGCATCAGAGCAGTTTCAGACAAAGTATTATATCTGTTCTATCAGAGGAAAAAAATGCCGGAAATGGACTTTCCCTGTCACCATAGATAATCCTATTCCATCTTGTATATAAACCACTTCACAGAATCTGTCCTAAAATCAGATAAGAATCTTTGGCTATATCTATACCTATTTAAGAGTCTTCCAGTCCCTCAATGTTCTTGCAGTAGGAAACTTTAATTTAATGTCCAGTCCAAGTTTATTCATGGCCAGTTTATACCCACTTGTTCTTGTGCCAACCTTGCCCTTCAGCTCTTAGAGCTGTTCCCCCTCCCTGATGTTCACCCTCTGATGTATTTATAGATGACAGTCATGTTCCCTCTCAGCCTTCATTCTGCAAACTAAACAAGCCAAACTTTTGGTCTCCTTTGGTCAGCCAGGCTCTCCAACCCGCTGAACACCACACTAGCCCTTCCCTGAACCTGTTTCAGCTTGAATTCCTCTTTCCTGAACATGGGCAACTAGAACTGTACAACACATTCCAGAGGAGTGTCCAATAATGCCTTGCACAATAGCATTAGTACACCCTTATCTCCAAGGCAATAAATCCCCAATAATCTGCTTTTTCCACAGATGCTTCAGCTGTGAGCATCAAGAACCCTGCAGTCAGCTAGTATACTCAAGGTTTCCCAAGAGAGCGCAAACCACGTTAGTTCCAAAATGCACCTCTGAAAAAAACCCTACTGACAAGCACTGAACTGCCATAACTGAAACACTACACCAGCATTAAAGGAATAGCTTTATCCTCTCAATTTAGTAACCTAGATGTTGATAAGCCCCCAAGTTGGCTCAGTCCGTTTTGTGTTGACCAGACTCCCAGTCCCAACTGAGAGCCCAACTGGCCTCACCAGTGCAGAGGGGGCCACACCACCAACAGAAACCAGCTATCCGGCCCCCAGCTTCTGTGGGGCCCACTTGTCTGTGCCCATCCGCATAAGCCATATACAATGCTCTGAGCCTGAACTACTGTCAGCACTAAAATCCTATAGGAAGAAGATATAAATTCAGGCAGAAGGCAGACTCATGGGCTCAAACCTCTGCAGGAGGGAAGGATACGCAAGGGAGACATTTACTCTATATTCCATTTTTCTACTCCTCTGATCATCTACTATTGGCCACTGTCAGAGATGGGATACGAGCTAGACAGACCTTTGGCCTGACCCAACCTGTCAAGTTATGTGCGCCACTATGGAAACAAACTTTTACTCTATTTATTTCAACACTGGGTCTCCACTCTTCATACTCGAGATTCTGTGGCCTCCCACTATTTATATTTGATTTCATAATACCTTGGTAAACAGCTGAAAGATACTGTGGTCCGGTACACTCAGGCTCACAACCCCTTTTCTTTTTTAATGCAATCAGTAGCATATCCACATCATATACAAAACAACTAAAAAGTATTACTATTTCATTCCAGTTCTTCCCAGCTGGGAAAGGAAAACCCTTCTTGCTAGAGCCAGTCACTGTTACTGGTAAGTGTTAAAAGTCCACAGGAAAAGCCTAAATGCTGATTTGCTACAGCAGTTGTTTTTTTCCTGTCCTGAATATGAAGGGCTGAAGCTAATATTAAACTCAATCTTGCCCAGCCGCTACAGCTCCATTCTGCATCTGTGTCTATGGCACTCCCCATACTGCTGACACCAAACCGGTAAGAGCTGCACCATAATCAGATCAGATTACCATACCCATTGGCAAGCACTGGAAAGGCAGGTCCAGCTACCAGAACCACAGAGAAGTGAGCCAGTGAAAAACTGACTGACCAGCTGGACTGGGAGTGTGCTAGGGATTAACCCTTTCAACACCTACTGGATATCCTGGAGCCAAAAGTCTCTGCTCTTTCATAGTTTAGGGCAGGAAAACCCACAGATTAGGAGCATGCCAGCACCAGAGCCTGAAGTCAAGGACTGCACATGAAATTGCAAACACAGCTCAAGTCTGGTGAGTCTTCCGCCCCTTCTAATTGGGCAACAAGAAGAGTCAGAGGTCATTTTTGCTAAGATACCTTTAGGGATATAGGCATATGCTAAGAGCAGATGCACTCTCAGCCAAGACCTCCAAAACGACTCTTCCTCCGTGGTCTAATTTTCTCACATCTCCTGGATATCAAAATAATTTTAACTTATCTTCATTCTTACTAGCAATTACACAGCTTCACAGTAAAGAAGTTTTCAGGGGTGGAACTGCTGAATAAACGTATGTATTGCTAATCATGTACCCATCAGCATCCTAAAACCCACCAGCTAACAGCAGCAGCTGCTTGGAAACCCTTTACAGCTCAAGCTGCCTTCCCCCCTTCCCAAAGTCTTTTTTCCCTGTGCACTAAACACTCAAAACACAGTTACCAAATTATCATATCAACCCATAACCATGCCTGATAATTATTTCTTAAATCAGAATTTCTTCCACTGAATTTCAACCAAAATAAACACGGTATAGAGAACAAATGTATGCTTATAGCGAACAACCATTCATCAGCTTAAGTCACTCTAATGGACACCACTTTAAACTAAGCCTGCACCATCTGTTCTACCCCCCAATTAGAGAAGCCAAAAATTATTCAAAGCACAGTTTAACAAAGAAAACTAATTTATGTATGTAAGTTTTATTTCTCTTCAGCTCAGTGAAGCAAGCTCTTCTAATGCTTAAGATTCAGACATAGATAAGTGCAAGGCTGCTTTCCCTAACATAATTACCATTTTTGTCAGGAGAAATAAAATTTCCCTGTAATATTCCACCATATATTTTATTTTAAAGAGTGCGATGCTTCTGTAAGTAAAATCAATTAGGAGCTAAAATAACCAAATCAGAAGTCTTGCATGCATAAACACAAATCAACATCAAGTCCCAGATACACCACCCTGCACAGCTCACACCCCAAGAGACTGGGTCTACCAGCACAGTTTTACTTGTACAGTGAGGAGGCCTTTGCAAGTTCAAGGTCCTCAGCCAGCAGGATCCGTTACGCAAATTAGTTTGTAGCTGCCCCCTTTATAGTCAAAGCCGAATCCTGCAAGCCACCGGGCACAGAGCCTCACACAGATGGATCAAGCCACACTGGGGCAAAGAGATCCTGCCATGTAGAGATACTCTCCTTGGCAAGAAGATCCCATGCACCATGAGAACAGAGAAGTTCCAAAAATCATTCCAACTGCAGAGGTGCAGCAGAAAGCTTCATCCAGTTCCTTACTGGTAACTCCCATCCAGTTTCAATTTGACCTAGCCTCTCTTAAGACATTGCAGTATGAGAACAGGTTGATGAGGACTTTTGCTCAGTTACATGGACCTTTATCCTGCCTGGGCCATTTCTCCAAGCAGAGTTTGCTCTTGGTTGTTGCTGGTCCAAAACAAGCAAAAAACGCCCCACAGCAATACAAAAAAGGTAAAACTAAACTGACAGCACAGGTTACACTTTGCAGGGAAAGGAAAGGTGTGAGACCCCCTCATCTCCCATTGCTAGATGGTACAGTGCTCATCTGCCAGGGAGCAGCAGGCAAGAGGTCACTGTCAGCCACCTTCAGTCTGCCCCTAGGAATATCTTGCTGGTAAAAGACCACTTTAAGATCCTGGATATATACATAAACACTTATATGCCTTAACGTGAAACTTCAATGGCACATCATAGCCTGGGTCTAGAGAAAGTTGCATCAGTTACAGATGAGTAAGGAGATCCTGTCTACCTAATAACTGCCAGTAGTAGCTCAAAGCAAGATGGTTCACTAGGGTATTTCCGATGATTTCGGCTCTTCCCCCCTGCTTCACAATTGTGAAACCAAGAGGACGTGCCAAAGCCCTGAACACCACTGGACAGGTTTGCCGCACAACAAGACTGCCAGTTCAGTGCAGGCCTTTGTCACTGTTGAGAGTTTCTAAGCTTTTTGCAAAAGTCTTTTTGATTAGTAGGGGAGAACACGGAGTCCAGCAGAACCACCATTCTGAAACAGCACACACCAAGCAAACAAGCCGGGGGAGAAATGGAGCAGGGAAAGGGGAGAATTTCCTCTCTTGATCAGTAGTGTCTTGCAGTCACTTCTCCATTCCAATCTTTCTAGTAGACCCCACAACTCCTAGCAGGCATGCACACACGGACTCCCTGCTGTGGGTAACTGAGCTCCAGGGAAACACAGAAGTTCTCAAAGAGAAGCCATCTTTCCACCACTCATCTGTCCTCTGGCTACCTACTGGCATTACTGTGAAAATATACACCAGGTAGTGCCTATTAGGTGCAATTCAAGTGTGCTCCTGACAAGCATAGATAAGAAGCAAAGGGTCTTGCACAGGACCTCAATGCCTTGCTTCCTTTACATAAAAAGCATCCTGGATTATCTGAGCATCTTCTGTACCTCAGGCAGTCACCTGCTGAGGAGCAGGGACAAGTGATCAGGTCACAAGGCTGCTTGATAGAAGAGTATTGAGGTGTCCATCTGACAGTTCAATGCTATCAGAAGCATCTTGGGTCCCCCTCTCCTGTTTCATACATGATGCTTTTAGGCTTTGATAGCACCAAGGGAAGAGAAACATCTCTTCCACCTCCATTACTGCCTTTTGCTGCATCACTCAAAACAGAAAATGGTATCGTTTCCCTCCTAGTGCTGAGGTTAAGGATTTCACAAAATAGCATCAGGTTAAAATAGAATCAGTGCACAAAAAAACCCCAAACATAAAAAACCCACCAACCATGGTCATGACTTACACATCTCAAACTTGTACACCAGTGAGGGGGACAGCTTGAGCCCTCCTTGTAAAGGTTAAGTAATTTCATCATCAGTTGGGACTCCTTTAGTCCAAACTCTGAACAGTACTGCCACACAGAAGTCACTTCACTTTGGCTGGCTGATGTTTCCCCGGTGATAACATAAGCACAATTGTTTAGTTAAAACAATCCCAGACAGACAGGCAGACGCCATGAATCAACTGAACCCTGTCCCAAGCTAATGGGTCTGTCATCCAAACCCAGCCTAAGTTTGAGAGAGCACCCTTTATCACTGAAATGTTAAGAAATTTCAAATCTTGCAGATGGTCTCAATCTTTGTTTTAAATTAATATTTTTTTCAGATCAAGGGAATGACATGAGCAGAGACAGACTGCAAATATAATAGCTTTTTCAACCGTGACCAAACAACTGCAGTTTAGCTCTCCAGATGGCTATTCTACGGCAGGGATGTTTGGCCTTTCACTCTTAGGGTTGTTACACTAATCCATGAACTGGATCAGATCACATCGGCTACTCTATTCTCACTAACACCAGGCACAGCTGAGTTTCCACAACCCCCCACAAGCAGTCAAGAAGAAAGGTGACAATATTACAGATGCAAACACTAAAACAAAATGGAGACTGGCATATGACAATGCACTAAGTCTTGGTCTGAAGCAGGGTCACTACACCAAACTCCAGGTGGTCAGCCTATCTCACTCAAAGGTTTCATACCTTCTATTTTGTTCACTCACTGAACAAAACACCCTCCATACACATCTCTGAGAAAAGCCTCTGTCATGCACAATAGAAGTTAACTTATTAAACGCAGCAAATGCTACCTAGAGAATATGCACACTAATGAACAATCAGCTCAGTTAGCTGCATGAGCTCTGAAATGGAGTCATGCCAACAAAGAAGTGGCACTAGTTTGTTATTGGATAATGAACACTACACTGGGCTTTGTGAGTATATATTTCAGGCAGATTGGGAAGTGGAGGGAAAGGAGAACAAGTTGAAAGGATCACATTTAATTTGTAAATTACTGCATAGTTCTGTAATCCATATCAGTTCATAAAATCCATGCAAACAGCAAGTTTCATGACAATTTCAAGTTTATTATGCTTGTGTTACCTTTCTGTTGAGAATCATGGAAGCCTAAGACAAAGCCAGTTAGGAAGGGGGGCAATAAGAACATGTTATGGTCTCGGGAAATTACAGTGTTTGATACTGACAGCAAACTAAGTAAGACTTCTCTGCGGGCTGAGCCAGAGCAGTCCTTCAAGCTTGTACTGGCTTTCGTTTTTTGGTTCCTGTATGCCAAACAGCTTCCGCTGCAGTTATTCATTCACAAAATAAAGAGCAAAAGTGCACCTGCACAGAACACATGAACCAATATACTGCATTCTTGTTTCAATCAAAATTTATATTAAAAATATAGTTTAAATGAATCTGAGGATGTTCAGCTCTGGATCACAAGCAACCTATATGCTAGTCTCTCCTTCACTTCCACAGGAGACAACTCCAGTTAATAGTTGTACTCCACAGTACAACACACAGTTAATTAGCTTCAGGCTTAGGTCTGTAGGAGGTTTTACCCTCAGAGATTTTCCCAGACTCATGAAAAAGGAACAATAATCCCCTAGTTCTCCCTATAGCAGCAGCTTAGGCACCCTGTTTGCCTTGTTAGTGTGCCTCAGGAAAGGACAAGGACAGGCATTTTTCCAAACCACACCCGAGAAACCTTCCTCAATGAGGAAACCAGAGTACGTGGGAATAGTAGCACTTCTTCATGAAGTGTGGAGAAATGAAAAAAGCTATAGGGATAACAAGGCAGTTGAATTCCTTGTCTCACTCCTCATCTTTGTTGATGCAAGATCATCAAATCCAACAGAAGACACATGCTGATTAGCTTTCTCGAGCTAATTGTAGAAGAACAATGAATTGTACTTTAACTGTCCCCAGAGTTTAGAAAAAAATCTAGCAAGAATCAGTGACAGTGTGAAAAGATAGTGTGTGTGTGTGTGTGTGTGTGTGTGTGTGTGTGTGTGTGTAAACACACACACACTTTTTGCAGCTTTAGAACTCTCCTCCCCTTTTCTTTCTTTTTTAACATAAAATTTCAAAAGCCTTGCCAACTACTTGGACGATCAAAGCATCCCACAGGCAAACAAGGTATGCAAAAAAATCTGGATATCAAAAAGCATGAATACCAAATATGAATCCATTTACTAAACTCTCACTTGCTAAAGTCTTACCACCATGAGTCCTCAATATCACATCAGCTATCAACTGTTTACCAAGAAATGGGATACAAATGGTTGATTCAGCATGATTATCATTTTACAGAACAGTATGTTAGAAAGTCTACCATTTAACTTTCATTTAGATCACGTATAACTTGACAATGAAACACCTAACTAATCACATTCCACCTGGAAAGTCTTACCTTATAGTTGCTGGAATTCACCCAAGAAGTGGCCAGTCCATCAACCATTTTATCCAGCATAGTCTGATCATGTTCAAGATCAGCTGACTTCTGTTTATCTGAGAAGTAATCTATCAATTCCTGGCCAACTTGAAGTCTCTTTCCAACATCTTTCTGCAGCACCTGCGCTAAGCAATACTCCATACTGGGCTCCATAGTGTCTTAGAAATACAGCACCAGCAAGAAAGCTAGAGGGCAGCAGGTCCAAAAAATCCCTCTACAAACGTATGCAGGAGGTCGCCTCTTTGTTCGATGAAGGTTACTGAGGGTCTGGGTTTCAAAGATGCAATTCTGAGAATGGCAACAATGCACCATGTGTGTGTGAAGAGCAGCTGGCAGGATATTAAAAGTCCAATTTAAATAACTAGTAATAGATGAAGCAGCAAGCAGTGCTGTACTGTTGGGTCTGCAATAATTCCCAATTCAGCAGTCCATTCTGAAAGAAATGAAAAAGAACAGTATTATAGGTTAAATTAAGAATGGAGGAAAAAGAGCATGTCACAAAATAGGTTATTCATATACAGCTGCAAAGCTGTGATAAGCTGGATTGAGCAGCATTGTTCTATTTTAAGGGATCATACGAGGTAGGTCAGGACAAAAACCTTTGGTTATTCTTTACAGCAACAGTTGCCCATCAGCTCCTTAGAGGTAGTTTTCATGACAGACACAGTAAATCTGGCACTTAAATAAGAGCTGATTAATGAACAATATTCTCACAACTACTAGAGTCATTATCCACCCACAAAGGTAGAGACAAAATCCTTGTGCAGGTCACCAGGAAAATGCATGTTTCAAGAAGTGAACAGAGGAAGAGCTCTGGAGCCTGTTTTGACTGCTAGTCTTCAGCAGTCAATGCCATCAGCTGGCCTACAAGATACAGCTCTAAAATACAGGTCTAACACTGGTAGCCAGTAATATAAAATGAGCAGTTTTCACATACAAAGTGCTCAAGATGTTTTCAGGCTGAATCCTGTTATACCACAATTACACAGACTGAGGAAACAGCACTGGCCTCTTCCTAGCATAGTACCGAAAACGCGGTTCCACCAACCGTGCCTGTGATCCCCCAAGAAGCAAGGCCATATAAAAGAAAGACAGAGCCAAGTTTTGTTGCCACTCAGAGGCAGTGCCATCTGCAAACTAAGCTTTTTGTTAACACATGGCTTTGCCTGAGGTTTGGTTATGCTCCAACCCTAGGGGCTCTCCTGCCCCATAACACAGGAACCGCATTAGGGATCTTCTGGGCCAACGCTGCCAGTTGTGAGCTCTGCTTTGGAAGCAGCTGCAGCCTTTCTTTGTCCCTCCCAATCTGCAGCCAAGTGAATCCCTACAAGCAGCTAGGGACCAGACCTCCCAGCCTGTCCTCCAGCCTCCTGCAGACCAGGGCTCCTGTCATCACCAACAGCTTCCTGAAGCACTGCTTCACAGGTCAGCTCTTTTTAAGAGGGAACGATAAAGACCCAGAATATCTTTTTTCTTCCCATCTAATAATATCCAAAGTTAGAAGTCTGCCCTACTTTTTGCACCAGTGCGAGGAAAGCAGGTCAAGCTCAGTGCAAGGAAAGAGGCTGTGGAGCAGACACCTGGTTCAATAAACAACTGGAAGGAAGCTAGAGGCACAAGTTCACTAACTGGAAGCACTGGGGCAGCAAATCCATATACCTTCTGTTTGAGCAAATAAGGCTTCCATAAAAGACTTATTTAATAAAGAGCACAGTGGATCTGATAGCAGATGAGATACACAGTCCTAGCCTGGAAACAAAAGCACACCTTGCAGCAGACTATTTCAGTTCATTATCTCACCTCCATCCTCCCTGGCCAGACTTACAAACTGCCATATCCTACTGATATAAAACAAAAATAAAAAAAACCACCACACAACCACCCCCTCCTCCCCTCTCCCCCCCCCAAGTAGAGCACCTAGAGCTAGAGAGAGCGAGCACAATGGCTTGGGGCTCACAGCTTTCCTTAACCCCACAGTTGCAACCTGACATTTCCCAGCTGCCTGGGACTTGATGTGCCGCTTATTCATCAGGCAGGAGTCATCACAGGAGAGCAGAGCCTCCGTTCAGGCAGTCAGTTCAACTCTCCCTCCGCTGAGTGACAGCAGTCAAAACTGCTTGTCTACTTCCAGGGACTCATCTCAGCCAAGTGTCCAGCAAATCCTGCCATCAACAAGGAGGGCTTGTTTGGGCCTCTGGACTAAACTCCCTTCTCACCACCAAAACCTGACCCTCCAGAGCAGCACCTGCAACCGCACATGCAGCACCTAGGGCTTTAAATTAGTGCTGTGACAGCTTACCACTTGTGACTGCTACTCCAACCTGAACTGTCTCAAGAGAATATTAAACTCACCATTTTGGCAAAGCTATTCATCTGCCTATTAACTGGGAAATGCAGACAGTCATGTCTTCTACCACTGAACTGTTTGACTGTCAGGCTGTAGGTAAGACTGCGGCTTCAAGATCGACTTGACTTCAGATTCCAAACTTGAACAGCACTTCAGATACTACAATAGGGATCAATGCTCTGAGAGTTGGAACGACGCCTTTTTTCCTTTAAAAAGGGAGACGCTGATTCCAAACTAGAGGGAAGCCAGACCTTCTCTTATTACTGAAGCTATAGTTTCACACATTTCAGTTAAGCACTACCTCTGAAAGCAGTGCTTTGAGCCTTCCCATCCTTGAGCAGCACAGACTTGTGGAGAGTGACACAGGTTTAAACCGACCTAGCCAGAAAAAATCAGTTCCTCCAACTAGCTCACTGCATGGCTCTGTTAATACCTTTAAATAATACTGGCCCATCCCCTGCCCTCTAGCATGGGCTGGTCCTGCTCCTTGCTGAAGGCACTCCAGTTGTGTGAGGCACAGCATTACACACAGCAGCTTCTAAGCACCTAACAGAGGAGGGTTTTCAAACAGCAAGACATGATTTCACTGGGTACCTGGCTATCAGACAATTACTGGTGAAGGGATACAGAGATAGGTGATGCTTATCTGTTACCATGCTCTAGCTGGAACCATGGAAGTTACAGGTGTGGTTCATTTCTAGACATCAGATAAGTCCGCTTTTGCCCGTGTGCTATAACTGTGTTAAAATTCAATAGAACATGGTGAAAATAGTTTCTTAATTGCTCTTAAAATGGAAACATGGAACTTGTTTAAACTTGAAAATTAATTCAGATTCCAGAAGGGTGTGAATGACTGCTGGTTACCACAGAATAGCCATTTCTGATTAACTTCACATATAGACAAGTCTCAACACATCCAAGAAAGCATTAGCTGGCCATACTGCCATGAGAATGGAAAGTTCAAAGTTTCTACTCTTTCTTCTATGTGGTTTTCACTTAAAAGTTTTTAAGTCTCTGCCTACAAGCAAACTTTTAAGCAAACTAATTTTACAGACATTTTTGTAGGAGTTCCTCTCGTTTTTCTTAAACATTATGCAAAGGAAAGCATAAAAATAATTTTGTTGCTCTGCAGAATAGATTTGTATTGTAAGTTTGTGGATTGAAGTCTAAAGAAGATGCACCACACTATATGGCACCACCTTCAAACACATGCATGGGAGAAGAGCCATAAATATCTTTGAATCCTGTGGAGGGCAGAAGTAACAAGCTAAGAGGAAAGCTCAAGGCTGGCTTATATCTACCAGCCAACAGGTGTTTAAGTGACATCACTTCTGTGTTTTTCTCGGAGGTTTGGGGATTGTTTGTTTGTTCTTTAAAAAAGCATTTCCACACATATTAGGAAGCCTATTAATTCCCCCTCTTCCTCGTAAGAGGAAGTGGGAAAAATACCATCTGGGAAAACCAAGTCCTAGTCTAAGTTTGACATCAGCCAAGATGTAGACAAGATAATCCACAAAAAAAGCTATTCTCCCCACCACCCCGTTACTGCAAAAATAAAGTTCTCTCATTCATTATTAAGCTGTCAGAACTAAGAGCTTGGTCAAACACACCTGGATTTTTTCCTTCAAGGGCTATCCAGCAGAAAGCCATTAGAGACACTTAGAGACTAGTTTGGGGCTCAAAATGATAGATTTTAAAGAAGAAAGATGATAAAGACTCAACAGCCCAGAACTACTCAGCCAGGTACAATCACAAAAGCTGCTCATACAATTCACAGCAAAGCAACTGGTTCAGCATATAGAATAAGTTAACCCAAACAGTAATGAGGAAATACTTATTACCTGAAATTCTCTGGAAACGTTAAAATGAGTACAAAGACAATGAACTTTTTTCAGCGTTTAGGAGAACTTACTCACCCTAGACTAAGTGAAAGTCTGCATCATTTTGTAACTGTAAATTAAGAGATTAGGATATTTTTACAGGAAGTTTTACATCTTCTCCTTCCACTTGGAAGGAGTAAGGAAAAATGCAGCATGTAGAACAGATGCAATGCTACTGCCCTGGGGTCTTATCTATACTTGAGAGCTCTTCCAACATAGTTGGCAGTTTAGTTATTTATTTAGTTTAGTTATTATCTTCATCATGTTTCATTCTCTTCATTCGCAGACAAACCAGTGCAGGTCACAGCCTTCCCTGTTAGCTGCTCTAACACAGCTACTCAGGACGCAGGCTGCAGAGAGACAAAGTGTTGCTGCTGCTTGCTATCGCTACAGGCAACTGCAAATGCTACCGGACTTGCTGCCCCAAGCCTTCCCCACCACCCTCCTCTACCTACTTTCAGTCAGCAAGTTTGACTTTTAAACAGCTTCCAAGCTTGACCCTCACTTCTTTGGTGTAATATTTATTTTGTGTGTGGTTAGTTACAGCACAGCAGTTGTATAAGTAACACAGCAGTGCAGTTGTACCAACAAGTCTCCTCTTTCATAGTTCTCTGGACCTAACTGCACACAAACCTCAGTTTGAAATTGGTTCAAGGTACACTAGACAGACACCTCCTTGAACCTTGACTTTCCACAACAAAAAGCTCCCTCAGGAGACCTCCACCCTAGTAAAATGCAGCAACTCTTCAAATGTAAAAGCTATCAAGCATGAAGCTCTCAGTTGTTCACTGTTACTGGAAGGTGTAAATATTTAACTATAGGGTTTACCAACCAGACACCCCTGTGCAAGAAGTTCAGTGCAGGAACAACAGCACCTATAAATAGAGTACTGCAATGACTACATGCAGGTCTCATCTGCAAGGAGTTGAAAGCTTAGTCTCTGCGTAAAGGGTGGAAATTGTCAGCCTTCTATCCCCTCACTGCCCTCTCTGTATATTTTTTTGCTTCAGCTGTTTTGGCTATTCCCTGCCCAGAGTGGATTTGCTATCAGGTCTTTACAGAATACGAAAACACTCAATTAGATCTCTTCTTGCTCAGATGTGTAAGTAGTGATGGACAAAGCATCAGTACTGACAGCCTCTATGTCTTAAAATACTCTTTCTTGTGCAAACCCTAGGGGAGAATGAGGTGGCAAGTAAACATCGAGTGTTTTTTTTTGAGGAGTAAAGCTCCTTTTTTTTTTCCTGGAGCCAAAGGCAGTTGGCAGGAGTTACCCACCCAGCAATCAACAAGAGGTCTCTCCCTTTTGTTAAGCTGTCTCCATAGGTAAGTGATAATGTTTCTTTAATGTCCAGGAATGTTTCACAATCACTATGATTGTTTTAGTGATTAGTGTTAGCTTTCTACTTCAGCCTCCCCTTAACCTGAAGATGTCTTTAAACTTCTAGCCTGACAAGACGACTCATGCTTTTCTAAACAGAAGTTACTGATTAACTGATTGGACAGCCACACGCTTTACTCAACGTACTAAGTGCTTCTGATTGCCCTTCCTGCAGTTTCTTTCCACTGCCCCTATACAGTAACTTTGCCTGTCTTTCAAACAGGGTGACCAGGACAGGCACACTACAGGTACGTGGCAGGAGAGCCTTGCTGATTATGCAGTGCAATTAAGTACTGCCCATGTGGATGCAGCTTCCTTGCTGGAAGTTTTATTAGGTCTTCAGCAGGGGCTTCCTCCTCCTCCTTCACTAAGGAAGCTTTTGCTAAACTCCCTACCGTTGTTGGCAGTTTCAAGAGAACGACCACTGGCTGCAGGCTTGCTAGCACACTGCTCACAGTAATCATTTTTTAAACCTGTTTGGAGTGAGTGTATCTCACAGGGCTTCATGTTTAAAGCACAGACTGGAGCTAATTCATGCTGGTGCCCAACTTCACTGGCATGAGGTGATCTGAGGCGATTTCTAGGATGAAGATGGCTGCAAGATTTCCAGGGCTTAAACTAAGGCCTTCTAGCCCCCATACAATCCTCCTAGGACAGATGCTAGCCTGGAAAGTTGTATTGCATCACTCTGGGTTAGATGAGAGAAGCTTCAGCTAATAGGAATTCTTCTGCCTCAGCAACCGAACACCTCATACAGAGACACTGATTTCACCGAGGCATCAACCTTCAAAGAATCTCCACAGTAAAGAGGTTGCAGCAAATCAAAATTACTTGCCAGCTTAAGACCTGAATGTGATCACAACACCTTACACTAATGGCACCACCTCGCAGAGCAGGAGTAACTCCAAGAGTAGGGTAGAAAATTAGGAGTTTTCATGTGCTTTGTTTTCCTAATATAACCCCTATTTGAAATTAGTTTGGTTTTAACTGTGTCTGATATCAAGGATAAGCCTAGAATGACTTTCAACTCTCCTTCCACTTTGGTTTGCATCTTAGCAGTCGGACTGTTAAAGTCCTATAATGCTAAGAGCAGCTCTCTTCAGATCAGCTGCCCACAAACAGCACTGTGCAACCCCCTCTTGTAGGCCTCTTAGTTCGTTGTGCCAAGGTATTGTACTACAAGCAATTTATTAGGGGCCTACTATACCACAGGAAAAAAAGTCCTATCCACATGAAAGTTTACGTTGTGAATAGTACATAAGTTTTGTGTTTGCAACCACAAGTGTCCCTCCCCCCCCATCTTTCATTCTCATATCTAACCATACCTTAGAGCCTCCAGACTCCAGTTCTGACACTTGTGGGAACCTGCCCAGTAAACTGTATAGTACTGGCTAAGACACCCAGATCGTTTTGGTACAATACATTAAAACTTACATGTCATTTTTATAGTGGTGCTCACCATACCAGTCTTGTGCTCAGCTTTGCCTTCCTGTGCCCATCTTACATCCTCCCCACATACCTGCTCCAGCAGTGAGAAGGTTTGACCACAAGCTACCTGTCCCTCACCAGCACCTCTTCGCTCTGCTCCGCAAGGTATCACAGCAAAGAGTGTGCAAGGTCCCCAGAAGGGCTGTGGTGCTGCACCCCAGGAGAATAGAGGAGGTGTCCAGTCCCCTTCCTACTGCAACCCCAAGTGCAGGAAAAAGCTTTCTGGATTCAGTTCCTAACCCTCTCCTCCACACCCCAGCTGCAAGATTGGATTGCCAGGAAAAATACAGGAAGAGGAAAAGGCGACGTCCACCTATAGCCTCATTTGTCTAAAAAGGTTAGTGGTAGAGCAAGGCTTTGAAGTAAAACATTACTGAAAATTAAAATAGCATCACCCATCACTTGTCAGATCGCTAGCAGGACAAGTGGTTCCACAGCACACATGCGAATCTGGTAACCCCCATTCACGTTGCAATAATTGACAGTTAAGATTACTAATTTAGCTGATCCTGAAGACAGAGAACACCTCTCAAAGTACACATGACCTAGAGAAAAGGGTGGGAGAATACCAAGAGCCTTGTATTTTATGGACAAGAACAGAGCAGAAATTCAGTGTCCTTCAAAGCCATTGCAAAGCAATGCTCCAGTGGCAGTAGAAACTGAAGGCAAGATAACTCCCCAGGGGAAAGGAAAATAACCCATATCACCACATGCTGGTTATAAGATCAGGATAATCTAGTTTTAAAGAGATCAGCGGGTTTGTGATATAAATTCCATACTCCTGCAAATCCTCCAGGAGCTTGTTATCCTTACTAATGTATAACTAGCTAGCAACACAGAAGAAACAGGTCAGAAGTTTTTGTGTACAAGTCCAAGCGGAACTACCCCAGAGGCAAGTGCTAGCAGTCTAGTGACAGACTGTCAGAAAAAGAATACAGAGGATCGGATCTTGGGTGCAAGCCCTCACTGGACACTGAGTGTCCACTAGGGACCTTTCAGTAAGGTTTCTTCCCTCTCTACCCCACAATACTTCCTCCAAACATACAAATGTACTTTTCACAATCTTAATGCAGTATCATATAGGAGCAAAAAAAACTCCATGTAGCCTACATCTCAAATAACACTGTTCACACAAAAAAAAATTGATACAGGTAAGCAGATGTTAAAGCCACAGACAGAAGCACCTCCAATTCTAAGACAGTAACTTAAACACATACTTATGAAAACAATAGTCATGCCTGCTCATTCAAAAACTAATCATACACCCCAAACTGAGCAAGACAAGAACTCAGGTAGACCAAGAGAGAGCTTTTTTATAGATTAACTGTGGGACGTAACGTCAGCAGTTCATAAGTCAGCGGTTTTAGAAGTAGTTTATTTTCTCCTCTTGGTCTCTCTTTTCAGAGCCTCAGAGATGGGCTTCAGGCCTAAGCGATGGGGTTAGATGCCGATGCCCACCTCCTCCTGCTCCTCATCACTCCAAATCAAATATATGCATGCATGCGCACTTCTCTGACAAAATAGGACTCTTCACACAACACTATTCCCCAGGGCTCGCAGCCCTCACAGAAACTGTTGGCCAACAACAGGAAAACTCCCAGCAGCAGCAGAAATGCTGACAGGGGCCAGCATACAGTCGACAGCGGCAAACCAGCACCCAGGACCAGTTCAGCCACACGGAGGGAAGCAACAGGTACTCTACTGGGCTTGAGTATAAGCAGATTCTAGGCAGTCTGGCACTCGTAACCGCACATAAGCAGATGGCAGGAAGAAATCAAATCTCAATGCAGGCACAGCAAGGGATTGCAGAAAGCCACCACTACATAAGATTTATAAAAGAGGGGCAGAGTACAGGACAACTAGGAACAAAAATGACCATCAATAATACCATTTATTGGGCTGAACTCTATTGGCAATACATAATAAACAAGCACATGCCACAGCACTTAGGAAAGCGCTAGACAAAGAAACTGCCTGCAATGCAACAGGTAGGGACAGAGGATCTGAATCCTCCATTCTGCTCAGCATCACCTTGAAGCACAGGTCACAGTCAGACTCCATTTTGATCAGCTCTTTGCTTCAACAAGTCAGCATTGTTTCAATTTTGCTTTCTAAATCATTCTGAAATCTGAAATATCTACAACACAAGTTTAAAGAGAGGATCTCAACCTATATCTAAAACTGAAAAACCAGGAAATACTGCACCAGGGCCTGGCTGATGAGACTGTTGATCCTGTTATTCTGCTGACATGGGAAACAAATAAGAGATTTAAAAATGTGCTCACTTCCAATAAACTAATGACGATGATGCTTTTCTAAGAATTAGTTTTGCTGCTCTACTTGGCATACTGTTTTGAGATGCAGAACATGCAGAGATTTGATTAAGTGATGCAGTAGGAAACCAAGTAAGTTCAAACACTAAACATGAATTGAGATCAAGCTCTGAGAAATCACCTGCAGCTTAACAGACCACAAAACCCACTTGTTGCCCTCCTGTAGCCTGAACAATTAGAACTCCACCCAATTCTTCTGTTTTTCTGGGTTTTTCTTTTGTGGGAGAGGGCTAATTCTGCCAAAGAGAGGTGAAGAAAGTAATCTCTCATGTTTATGAGAAAGCTAGATACTTACTACAATGCAGAATACCAAGGAACACACTCGCACGTTTAGTTCTTCAGTATCCTGCTGAGCAAAAACTCTTAAATAGCTCACATCAGGGTTTCAGACAGCTTTGAAGACTGATAACAGGTTGGCCTAATAGACAATATCCAAAACACAGAGAAATCCAAACAAACATGCAAACTTCAACAGTACACAGGCTGATGAAAGCAAAAAAATTGCGCAGAGAGCACCATGAAACGCACACCATTAAACCATGGGGCAATGATACAGCTGTTCTGCATAGTGAGGCTGCCACAAACACCAATTCTCCACCAAGGAAAGAACTAATGCCTTTCTTTACCTAGCACTGTTTGCTTGCAATTTACTAAAGTCACAGCCTGAAGAAATTAATAGACAAAAACAGTCTGTTTTATTAACTCAGCTGAGAAACCAACATATACTGGCCAGCTTTTTTTTTTTTTTTTTTTTTTTAATAAATATATTGGCAAGAGGTATTGAAAGGTACACTGGCCCTGTGAGAATCCAGGCAGAAGCTTCAGTTACAACTGCCAGCCAAGGAGGCGTTAACAACAGCAAGCCTCCCCTACGGGCATGCCAAACAGATTTCAAACCTGAGTCTAGGCAAGACCCAAGATAGTGAGAGACTCCACTGACACAGGAGCCTGATCCAAAGTCATCTGAGGCCAGAAGAGTACCAGTAATAGTAGTTAACAAGCTTCAAAGCCATATTACTCTTATAAAAATCTGCATGTATACTGAAACTGGGGGGGTGTCATTTCTTTATCTATCTGAACATTTTGTGCTCTGCCCGTTTCATGCTTTCCCTTATAACGCAGCTCGACCTGCCTCTAACACACAGACTGTTGAGGGCCAGATATGACTTCTGAAATTGGAACTCATACCAAAAGTGCCCAGACTCGATGTCCACTCCTATCCTCTAACAACTAACAGCACTGACTGAATCACCGATGAATAGAGAAGGACTGACTAACATATGGGAGGAAGAAAAATCACTTCAGTTTGAGTTTTGCTATTTAAATGTCTGGTTTTCATAACACTTAAGCTGTAGCTCAGATTTAAGATTCCTACAGAACTTCAAAGACTACTTATTTTGGAGCCCTAGCTCGTTTACAGGCACTCTTTGCATGCGTCCTCTTAGAGAAGGTCACATGAACTAGAGAAACTTATTTCAATCACATAGGCATGCTGCTGTCTCACTTTTAGCACTGTAAGTTACCAGCCAAGAGAAGCAAGGCCAAAGCATTTAACTTGCTGACATTTTTCTTCTTGGAACACAGAAACTTTTGAGAACTGTCTGATTAATTCCAAAGATTTCACGGGAATGTGGCAGGCGTCAGTGTGAAAGACGACCCTGTTTATTTTGACAATGATAAAAATAAAGAGAGAAGTGCGACTATGAAACACAGACAGGATCACCCGTGGCGACATAGCCAGTCGTTACCAAGTCCCTCTGGTAACTTCCAGGCTTCAGTCAACCTAATTGACAGAGTTCAACAGAGAAAACAAGCAAAAGCTGGACATTGCCAAGCCTAGGACTACAGCACAAAGGCTTGCTTCCTGCAGGAAGCTACAGACCTATCATAGAAAAGACCCTGAATATTATGCTACTGTGGTTTCATCCTGCACTTGGTTTAGTCCATCACCCTAGCAAGAACTCCCCCCATTGGAGATTCCCAAACATCGCCAGCCGCAGCCCTCTCTCCTCCAGCTGTAACCCTCTCTGAACGAGGTTCAGAATCCCACACAGAAGCAAACTCCTGAACTTCTGGTGCCTTCTGCGAGATCTAAATTGGCAACTACCAAGCTAAACAGTGGACTCGCATCACTGGGTATCAGGCAGAAACTGCTTTGGTTCCTCTTCTAGCAGCATCCAGGAAGCATTAGCAGAGATAAAGGATGGACATGCAACCACTAAAAAAACTTCAGAGAAATAATCTAGACAACTTATCAACAAGACAGACTGCGTTGCAGCTGTACCAGAGACTGGTATAAGTGCTGGGGTGAAGACCACATCTCTGCCTTGCCAACACCTGCTGGGGCACATGCTTGTTTGCTTGACCCTCTCCCCTTTACTAAGGAACACTGCCTTATGAAGCAAGTCTGTAAAGCACGGTGATCCACCAGTCAGAACGTGACCCTCACACCTGCAGAGTCTCTGCTCTACTCCACCCAGGCTTCCCATACAACATGGAGGATGTCACTCTGCCTCTGTTTTCCACCTCTTCCCAAAGAGCTGGGAGTAGGGGCTTCCCCTCCCTCACAGATATCTGAGGGCACATACCATACTGAAAATACCTTAAGCGTATGCTGCAGAGGTACATAATGGGAAGACTGATAAATAATTGCATTCTGTTTTCTTCAGACTCAGCATCTCTAAAGCATTTTTAGAAGACTCGATCTAATGACCAAACCACCTCCTGGTACAGATGCAAACTCCCAGTCCTCATCCAACTTGCATTAAAGATTTTGATGGAAATTAAACAAACCACAAACGCACAAAGAGGGCCGAATCCACCCAGACCAGTTACTACTGCGCCACGAGATGGTTTTAAAAACACAGCAGCCTCAAGACCCTACTGTAACCCCACGCTCCCGCCGTAGCACGGTTACATTTCACCTCTCTTCAGTTGGTATGTCCCTGCTGCTGGCCTCTTCTTGGCTGCAAGCGCACCGCGCGGGGCCGGAGGCGGCCCGGGCAGCACCGCCGCCAGCGCGGAGCTCGTCCCCGCTCCCATCCACCGCCCCCAGGCGGGGCGGCCCCGCGAGCCCGGCCGGCAGCGGCGCCCGCCCGCCCAGCGACCCGCGGGAGGCAACAAAGCGCCGCGGCTCCCCCAGCGCCGGGCCCGGCCGCAGCCCCGGGCGGGAGGAGGGAGTGGGGGGGAGGGACCGTTGGGCGCGAGAGCGGCAGCGCGCCGCCCGGCACCCGCGGCCGTTACGCCAGGCGGCCAGACCGCGCGGCAGCGCCGTTACTGGTTGGTTTGTTTGTTTCTCCTTCCCCACCCCGCAGAGGAACCGCGCGACGGGGCGGGCAGGCCGCCGAGCCGCGCTGCCCTCGCCCGGGGGCGGCGGCGCCGCCACACAAAGCCCCCGGCCGCGCTCCGCTCCCCGCGCCCCCCTCCCACCGCGGGCACGGCGCCCCGAGCCGCGCCGCCGCACCTCGCCTCCCCCCACCCCAGCCCGGCGGCGGGCGTTACCTGGCGGCCGGGCCCGGCGGCGGCGGGGCGGGGGCCGGACAGCGCTCAGTGCCGGCGGCGGCGCCCGCTGCGCTGCATGGCTGCGCCCGCCCCGCTGCCACGGGAAGAATGGGAGCCAGCGCGCAGGCGCCGCCCGCGCCCACCGCGCACGCGCGCCGCTCGCCCCGCGCCTCTAGAAGGCTCCCGGGCCGGCAGCGCGCAGGCGCGCGGCGGGAGCGCGCAGACACTCTCACCCTCCTCCCCCCCGCGTACTATAGAGTGCTGGGTGAAGGCTAGAGAGGACACGCCTCCCCCGGCTCTCTAGGGTAGTCGAGTAGCGATGAGGTAAGTGTGCCCAGTGCGCGTGCGCGGGCAGCTCCCCAGCCGGGCTTCCCCGGAGTAGGCGGCGGCGGGGTGCTGGAGCCTGCGCCGCCGCGGGGAGGAGTCGGAACGGACCGGCACGGGCGCGACGGAGGGCAGCTTTGGGGAGGCGGGAGAAACCACTTCCTGGGTCAACCCGCCGCCGTATCGCATTCACTTCCGGGCCGGGGTCGGGTTTTTTTCGGGGGGGGCGGGTAAAACGGCTGCCGCGCCCCGCCCCCCCCAAGCGCGGGGCCGCGAGTGTTAGGGGGCGGCAGCGGCCGCCGCAGCGCGGGGCAGGGGAGGCTGGGCCGGGCCGGAGCTGCTGTGGCGTCGCCGCCCGGTGAAACCGCAGCGGGGGCCCGAGCCCCCGCCGGACGCGGGCAGATGCACGGAGCAGGTCGCCTTGAGTTGCTACCGTTGTACTAAAAGCACATACCTCGGGATGAATTAAAAGCGTTGGGGGTGTGGGCTCCCCCCCGCCCAGCTCGGTCACATGCTGCCTGTAAAGCCTAAACGCCGCTCAGCGCCTGCAGCGCCAGACAAACATCTTTTTCCGTGCAAGCTTGCAGGCCTAGCTGAGACGATGAGGGGAACAACACAGCCCTGACCTGAGGAATTCATGCCGTGGGATTGTGGGGGGCCAGGAGAGCTGGGGGGAATGGGCTGCCAAGCAGACAGCAGCCTGATGCTGCGTTCATGTGCGTAGGCCCCTCTCTGACACCTCTGTGTTGAGGGAAAGTTGTGGACATTCTTAGTTTAAAAACAAAATGCATTTAAAAGGGGAACAAATTCCTCCATAATTCTTTTTCCTAAATGGAATGAGTTGAAGGGCTCTAAATTTTTGACTAGTTGGTAGTCAAAACTAGAACAAACCAGAAACAAACTAGAACAAACACCTTGTGGATATACTCTTTACCATATCATATTTGACATGTTTTCCTCACCAGGCTTCTGATTGCTTCTCTTGCGTTGGTTGTAGGAAACTCATTTCACTTCATCATCATTCCCTTCACATCCTCATCCAGGTCCTCTGAGCCACAGAAATCTGTTGACCTCCATAAGGTGGTATAATATCACCATCTCAAACAAAATACATAGCCAGAGCCATCAAAAGAGTTCGTATGGAATAACTGTATGTAGAAGAAATGGCTCCGTTTCACTCATAACTTCCTGAAATAATTCATGCCCCTTATTGTGCCTGTCTAAGATAAGGGGTTTGGTGCAGGAATGGCCGTCTCTAGAGTCTTTGGCAATCCCCCTCCAAATAACAGCACTGCTGATGTAATCGTTTCAGCCGTCCGGCTCCAGAGTGATGGCCGACTGCTGCTTTGTATGGAAAAAAAAAAAATCAGCATTGCTTGAGCATAAAGTGGAACAGGCTGCACAGATGTCAGAGAAAGCTGGGGATATTCATGCTTACAAGCAGGGCAGCTTTGTGTAAACTAAAAGCAGGTGATTACAAACCAGCTTACAAATTACCTTGGTTCTCACTGCCCTCCTGGAGAGTAGCTAATCTCATGACAGCCCTAGCTGCCTAAGCATTACCTACTGGAGGGACAGAACGGCTCTGCTTAGCGTAATATGGTTTCTCATCCCTATATTAATATTTTTGTGAGCTAAGGAGAGAGACACTCCCTGTCCTCCCTACTCAGTTCTGCAGCCAGGACGCCTATCATTTGCCCTTACCTCATTTTGCAGTCTCCCAACACTGATTTTCATAGTTAAGCTGAATCTGTTAAAACCATGGGCAAAGGTTTCTTGGAGACTCTGGAGAGTTTCATCTCTGTTGTTTAAAACGCTATCAGATTCCATTTTGAGCAAAAAAAAAAAAAAAAAAAAAAAAAAAAAAAGATAAAAACTGAACAGGTATATTCTAAGTTAGCTGAATTATGGTAAATAACACTTAATTCCTTACTAAAGCTAAATGAAATACAACTTTTGGATATCACACATTTGATGTGAATTCATTCTTTTCAGTATTACAATAAAGAGGCCTTTGCCTGGCAGATTTCTCAGTACCACCTTTTTTTTTTTTTTCTTGTAAAACAGGAAGTTTCTCTGTACAGAAATAAATTCCTCTGTCATTTAATCAGCCTTAATGTTTTGTGTGTTTTTTTTCTGTTATTACATAATAATTTCTCTAGTCCCCTACAGAGACATTTAGAATAGTTCGCACCTATGTTTTTAAGATAACCAAATTGTTCCATGAGTAGCAGAACTAATGAGGCCTGGTTTCCTACAGATTTGCGTCCTTTGTTCCTGTAATTCCCACAGCTATCGCAGCAGCCCTACCTTCCTTTACATATCCTGTGACACTCCTCCCTTCAGGGGACACGGCAGGACGCGTGGTTAGTCCTGAGCTGTGCGTGTGTGGTAGGCTGCTGCCAAAGGGATCACGGCATGCCTGAGTTCCCCCTGCCTCTCCCTTGAGGCTGGGCAATGCTCCACTTCTCATGAAACCTGAGATTTTCTTCCTCCCCCCTAAACATTAAGAAGCTACAAGGAGTGGGCCAGCCCAACAGCTGAGCAAAAGCAGACAGACCAACTAACATAAGCTTCATTTTCATTAGGAAAAAGGTCAAAAATAATAGATTATAACTTGGACGGTTTCTTTAAACTTTAAATAGTAGGCAGGAAGGCACCGTTCTGACAATTTTCCCTTTAGGTCTCTTAACATTTATTAGTACTGCATATAGTATTGTAAATACTTCACTCTGCCCTCTCTGATAAAATACTGTCGCTTGATGGATTTTTTTCATCTGTTTTATAGTCTCACAGCATCTCAGTTTTCTCTAAATCTGCCCAAAGTTGGCTCCTCTCGATTATACCGTGCAGTGCAACAACTTTCACAGGTACCTGATATTGCACTAGTTTTAGCACCATCTCTGAAAGGCCTTTCCTTACATTGCCTGGGACTGCTCGGGGAGCCCGTCACAGATACAGAGGAGGATACCCTGAGGGCAACCAGATCCAAGTTATCTTGCGGAATCAAATTTGTATGGATCTCTCGGGTTCTCCAAAGTTACCCTTAGGTAGCAATGACCATGCTATTTCTATACCAGTCTTTGGGGATTTATACCAGGGATGCAGAAAGGACTCTCTAAATCTGGCACTGCTGATCCTCAGACAGAGATTTGAAGGAGACAGCAGTATCTCCACTAGAGGAGCACTTAACATCACTACGGAGTGTTTGACAAGGACTTTACTAGTGGCTTAACAGCAGTTGGCATCACCCTTATAAATAATGCACCTAAATAAAGGTACTTCTTACTATGCTCTCATTTGTTTAAGATCTGCATTTACTTACCTGTCTGGCAGATAGAGCCCCACACAGGCAGGACTAGTGCAGGCAGAAAGGTAAGAACATCTGTCCTCTGAGATGATACTGTTCCCAGTGAAGCAGCACTGATCCATCCATCTGCAAAACACACTTCTCCTTGCTTGTTGAGAAATGGTCTAGTTGTTACAAGTAGGTGTGTGCCTATACGTGTGCAAGAAAATACAGTCCATTTGCAAGGTGAATCAGGAGATCAGCTTATGGACAGCTGTAGTTAGGGCACAGGAAGCTGTCTTTAAAATAAGGGCAGAAAAATTTTTAAAAAGGAATATATGGATAGTCTAGCTTTCATTTAAAAGCATACTACTCTTCTGAACAAGAACACATCAGTAAAACAGAACTAGTGAGAGGCAGAGGGATGGGATGGGATGGGATGCAGTTTTATCTCAGGAAAAAGATTTGCTGTACCTGAGACCTGCTCTTCCTTCAAGGGTCTTTTGCCATCTCCCATTGCCATCTCCTGGCACTTATATCTCTCACACACACACACATCACCTAAACAGACTCGTTTGGTGCTGAGGAAAAGGCTGGATTGCTCCTGGCATAAAGATCAAGAACATGGATCACTACAAAGTGAGGTCCAAGCACTGAACCCCTGAGTAGTGCTAATGCTGCTCTGGCACAGGCTCCTGCCTGAGCACTAGCTAGTTTGGATCAGCATTAAGTTTAATAATTTCTCATTATTCCCTTTGCACATGGAAGTTGCCGCAGACCTAGATCTGAGGCGCTTCCAGCTCAGACAATAACGCTCCTGCGCTGTTACCTCTTAATTGGCATTTTCCTGCCAAGGCTCGTCGGTCTGTGCCGGGCTCTTCCCACGTGAGAGCTGCCACAAACAAGACCACCCACTGACCCACTTAACGCCCATGGGAAGGCGTATGAAGCCTCACTTCGGTCACCAAACAGAAAAGAAAATCCAATATTATAATGTTTTGATGGAAGGGAAGTGAGCAAACGGCTTCGAGGCTGACAGCACACGCGTGTCTGTGCGCGCTCGCTCCCGCGCAGCGATTCGGCCACCCAAGGAAGAACTTCGCGTAGAGAGCAGGTAGCCCTGACGCGGTGTGGACCGAGTTTGATTCGAGATTTCCTGTTGGCCTCGAGGTCCCAAGAGCCATGCGAGATCCCCACAGGCACCACGAGCTACCAATTAGTGCTAATTGTGGCATTCTTCATTTCGTAACTCTGGGGTCTGACCCAAAGTCCCCCAGACATTGCACACGGGTTACTGGCAACAGCTTTCCATCGTTTTTGAGTCGAGCAGCGGCCTCGAAGATGAAGGGTTTCTGGTCCGAGCTAGATGGAGGTACTAGGTCTCGTATTTTTATCACAGCTATATGCGCCCATGTTTTCCCTGGCTGCCCTCAGGCCTCTGGGAGGACATTTACAGGTCAAACTAACAGGAGTCCTATTTTTGTCTTGCATTTGGATTTACACTAAATCACCTTTCAGCCCCATTTCCTCTTCCCTCCTAATAACTCATTTATACCCCTTTGGAAGGATTTATCTCTTCCTGTTCTTGCTTTGTTTAGTCAGCTCCTGTTTTTATTTCATCTTTTTCTTTCACCACCAGAATGCTTATAATTCTCTCTCTTACATCTTTTTTATACATGCACATCACACACTCACATACCTTAGCAGCACGGATTCCTTTAATCTTTGAAAAACATTTCCTTTTTACTCTCCCCCAAATATTAAACCAACTGGAAAGTGACACATCAAGGTTAGGAATGCAGTCTGCTCTTGACAAGGAAAAAACGCTGAGCGTTGCAAGGCAGGCTAAGTAAATGGATTAAGATCCTTTTTAAAGATTAGGTCACCCTCCACCCCAAATGCAGATTTCCACTGAAATTAATGGAAGCCCTTACTAAACGCAGCGGGAGGGCTGACACTGGACAACAACGCAGCAAACGTACCGGCAGCCCCCTCAAAACTGACCATCCAAAACACCCACTCCAAATGGCTCTTAACAAGCGACTGATTAAGTCTATAGTATGTATTAACACCGCAGGATTTCATCTCGTAAAATTATGAGCTGAAGGGGAAAAAAAGCTGAGCCAGTAGTTCTCAGGATAAAAAACAGGACTGTGATTTATCCGATGTGACTGCATTGACAGTGCACCACGGGTAGGTTTGCCCGAGCAGAAGCTGTTCTGCCTCTAACACTAATACTTTGCACTTAAGGCTCCTTCCAGCCCACTCAAAGTGCTAGCAGCTCCAGCGGTTGCATTTTACCTGGATAGTTTGTTTTGCAGGATACAATTCAGCAGAATGCGCTTTAAACACCGCCTGTTTAATGAACAGCAAACCACATATTTATGTGGGACAGCTGAGGGAAAAGCCCTATAGATTTGCCTTACATTTCCTCCGCCTGTCACTTCTGGGCAGATGAACCCAGCCTTTCTAGCAGTCAGACATGCGAACTCAGCCTAGCACCTGAAAGTCCTGCTGGGTCCTTTCCAGCTCCCACATCACCAGAAGTAAAATACCCGCAGGCAGCCAAGTCAGCGGCCGTGCCGCTGCAGCGTGGCCGGCACAGCCCCCCGCTCGCTCCCAGCGTGGCCGCCGCTGCAGGGCCCACAGGCGAGGAGCGCGCGTTAACCCTGGGTGCACCCAGCAAGCCAGAGGGAGATGCGAGGAACCGTCTTCGCCCTTGAAATGGTGCCGTCCTTGGAGCCTTGCAAAGCCACCACGACAGAAGTGCCTCTGCTTCCCTGCCCCTTTTAAAGGCAGCAGAACATATGCAGGCTGGGGGCTTGCGCGAGCACTCGCAGGGAGCCTGCGGCAATGCCAAACCGAGCAGCAAGCAGCCTGATTTCCAGGTCTATACCTGCTCACCAAGCCCTCAGCCAGAACTGGAGAAATGCACAGAAAAAACAGCGTTCCAGAATCATTATCCTAAAATCCACTTTTATTTGCCCTCTTCCCTCCCCCTGCTCTTTAAAACAGCAATTTCAAATTGAGGTCAGGCTCTGGACTGCACAGGGCAGGCCAAGTGCAGGGTCAAATACGTGACGGTGGAAAGGAGGGGTCCTCGGTGCGCTGCAGAGCCTGCAGCTCGCTGCAGAAACCCGCCACGCTGCCTCCAAGCCCTGCAGCATTCATGCTTGCAGTCACGCCTGTTTTTATCAAAGCTGCAGGCCTGCAGTGCACATGACAGCCTCTGCTAATGCAGCGCTTGCTTTACACCCTGCCTGTATCATAGTGTGGCATGGACAAACCCTGCCCTCACTTCCGTTGGTTCCCACGTGTCCACATGCATGCAGACAGACAGAGCTCATAGGACTCACGGACATAGGCAGAAACAGCCTCTGCAATACCCTAAGTCCTGGCAGCAACACTGCAGGCACTGCCAGCGCCTTCAGCTTGTAGGACACACAGGCACAAGCTCCTCGTGTCCACGTGCTTTGTTGAGGCAGGGGCCAAACCGGGGCATCCAACTGCAAGCTCAGAGCAGGGTAGGCAGCAAAGTGCACATTAGGAGTGACCAAGCTGGCTCTGTGAACAGAAGGAGATGCAGAAAAACAATTTATCTTCTAACCGGTCCCAATTTGCGCAGCTCGGACCAACCACCTCATACTCTGCTGGCATTTGTGTCGGAAGAGGACAAGAAAGGCTCAGAGCGCCAAGTTCCTCAGTCCTCCTGCCATCTAGCAGTTGAAGAAGCTACCACAGTGACTAGATGGATAGATAGAAATCCTCTCCTAGCACTGTGCTTGTGTCTTCTCCATGGTTCCTGCTCTCTACTTGATTAACTGGCTGCATCCTTTCTTAAGTCCCAGGAGGAAGCATTTCCTTTACTTACTGTTTTCCTGTCCCTCAGACGGCTCTGTGCTGCTGCATATCCCATTTCCATCTCTGCATTAGTCAGCATACCGAGCTTCACTGGGAAGCCACTCTCAATGAAGTTGGTTGCAGTAAAGCAGCCCAACATAGTAAGAAAAATAAACCCGCATTTTCTTCCCTGATCAGAGTAAGTGTTGCGTAGGAGCTTCCCCATAGCCTATCCTTTCCCAGTGCGAGAGATCCACACAGATATTGGACACGGAAACTCTCAACCAGCAAGCGTTTAACTAATCCAAGCCTCCCAGGACAGCCAGCATCTCAGCTCCTGCCATATGTTTAATTAATGCTAGGTAGGAAAAGTGATGAGAGGCCTCACTGCCCCCTGCATGGGAGAAAATGTTTCGCTTTGGCAGTTCTCACTCATGCAGTTAACCGTTTCCTGGGCTTGCTCCGACTGCTGCTGGCCTCGGGCAGGCAGGGGGGACATGCCTGGATCAGTGGTGCCCAGCAGCGGCCTGACCCAGGGAATGACCCTCCCTCACCGTCTGTGTTGCAGCAGCACCGTGGGCTGATCCCCCATGCAGCCTTATCCCCCACGCAGCCTTGGCTAAGAAGGTGCAGATTATTGCTGTCCGGAGTCGGACATTTCCCTGGTGCCGGGCTTTCATTAAGAGCCTGTGTGTTAGACGGTAAACGCTGGGGGACAGGCTGCGTTTGAACAGCATCTTGGACAGCGGGGTCTGGTCCAAGGCGAGGACCGTGGCTATTCCTGGAACACGTCTAACAGCAGTCACATCCCCCATGCTGCTGGCACCCGGCCTGCCTGGCGCCTTCACCTGCAACACCGCGCCCAGGACAGGGATTTGCACGGCGCCTCACACAACACAACACAGCCCTGGCCTGGCTGGCTGTGTCGCCCAGGCAGCGAGAGTCCGATACCCCTGCGCTGTCAGACGCTAGGAGAGGAGGGATTCATCAGAGCTCCCCTCTGCCCACACCGGTGCTTTACTCCAGCAGGACAGCGGTGTGCTCAGTACCAGAGCTGTGCACGGTTCCTCCCTTGCACCACGAGCTGTTTGCAGTCAGGTTTGAGACTTCTCCTCAGGGCCGCAGACATCTTAAAAGTCAGGTATGCAAACCAACAGGCTCGTTACGGGCAAGAGCATCCCAGGAGCAAGCGTCACTTGCCCAGCCTGCTCTCCACCTCCACTCGGCGCTCGTGAGTGGGCACTGGCACGTGGACCATGGGTTAGGGAGCACTCCCAAAGCGCCGTGTGGCCTGGGCCACAGTCCTCGCACGCCTAACAGGCAAAACAAACGCAAAAAGCGTCAGGCCACATCTTCAATTCCAACCACGATTTAACACTGCCAAGCCCACCAACGCCTCTTCCTCTGGAGGTGAGCATTTGCTTCATGATTCCTTTCTCTCTTCTGTTTTTCAGCCAATTTTGCTTTTCCTTCCCCCTCCATTCCCCTTTTACTTCCAGTGCTGGGAAACGCTGTACACTCCTAAGCCCAGCTTCCCTTCCTGCCAAACGCAGAAATCAGCATAAACAGCAGTAAATGAGCAGATGTTCCTAAATAGCATCTAGGTGTTTCTAAAGCTTGATAACAGTGCTACATCCACAGACACTCAGTAAACCAGCTCCATTAAGTCACTTACGAAAGGTCAGAGAGCTTTCAAGTTATGTCTTGAAACCAAACGCCTAGCATATGCCCATCCTGGTAAAAAACACTTCACAGCCTGCCCTAAAATTACAGCGGGCAACAGGTCTGCCTTTGTCCAAGCTGGATAAATAAACCGGCTGGAGAGCTGAGAACATGAAACTCACCGCAAGGACTGAGATATAACTCATGACACAACACGTCCGCCCATTTGCTACGGAAACTATGTTTGGCAAGTATCAGGTGTCTGAGTTTCTGCTTATATACATCTCCCAGGAGAGCAGCATATTAATAACACAGGCAGCCTAAAAACAGAAACTATCACCAAGAAGCTACCCTTCCTTCTCCTGAGAGTTTCTTGCTGTAGTCTGGGTATCGTCGGGCTTACCGACCCCTTATTCAAGCAGCACAGAATTTTATTTCCCTGCTCTTCATAATTGCCATGTAAACTGATGTGAATTCAAGGAAGGCCAATAAAAAAGTAGAACAAGTCCGGGAAGTGGACTTCACTGTAGGCATAGCTTTCACAAATGTCTGATCACTTGCACTACTACACAATGAACATGGGGAGAGAGCATCAACCAGGGCGTTAGCTTGAAGGAACAGGCATGAGAGTAAGGCCCTGGAAGCTCATGTGACTAGACAGGATATCCCAGGCATGGCGAGCAGTACGAAAAATAGCCAAACGCGGAGAAAAGCAGCAAGTAGACAGGGGCTTCCAGACACAGGCACAAGCAAAACACAAGGCGCGGAGGAGAGCACAGTCACAGAAGCAGAGGAGGAGGAAAGCAACGCAGGGTTCAAAAGGCAGACCAGGGAGCTGGAACGGGAAACACAAGAAGGGAACTGCTCAGACTTCAATGAAAGCAAAATTTGACTGGATAAGTTAACTCATTTTATCGAGTGTATCAGAAAAGCAGCTTTAACTCAAGTGGTCTCATTGGGAGTATTTTGTATTAATTTTATTGGCACTGAAGAAATGTGGATATTTGTTAAGATTTCTCCGATATTTGCGTATTGTCCTAGAGACAAATTAGAGACTGGTGTCTTAGCGACACCAGTGAAGCTCGGTCACACTAAGCTGCTGGGACTGGACAGGTTCCTTTATAAACCCGTGAAGTCACTTCCCAGGAAACCTTTTGCTCTGCTTGTCAGAGGGCAGTAAAAAAAAGCTGTGTCCACACAGCTGAAGTATGCTGCCACCCAGTGCTGAGACTGCCTTCAAGAGATTCAGCGCCAGATAGGAGGAGAAAGTGCAGCCACATTTCTTTTCCGTTTTGATCTAACAGCCATCTTTACTTGCACAACACATGAGGTTAAGAACAGGCATTTTTAAAGAAAACCGTCCATTCTGGGCAGATGTGTTCTCTTCCTGTTGTGTTGCCCTAACTACTTCATGCAGCAGAGAGCAAAATTTCTCCAGAGCTGCATGTCAGTTTTTAAGGATCGAAATGAATCCACATTTCAAATTCCTCTACTACTAACAGATAAGCAATGCCTGGTAATATTTCTCCCAACCACTCTGATCATACTAACCTCAGAGCCCCTCCAGATCTTAACTAAGCATGTATTTTCCAATGGTTTGAGGTATAAACACTGCCTGTTTTACTTTAAACAATGTGAAAAGAAGAAAGCCTGCAGATGGCTGTTGGTGACCATCAGGTTGGTCAAAAGGTTTCCCTAGCATGCCCAAGATGCCAAGTGCTTGATATGAAAACATGTTCATCGAAGTGGCTTCCCTGACCATTCAGTGACAAAGCAAAATAATCTGAGTCACTCGCAGATGTCATTACGAACACATGATGATTCAAATGATCAGACTACACAGGACAGAATTAGCCAGCAAATGGATCAAATTTCTTCTTCTCTCTGAAGTCCAAGTCTCAGAACAGCCAGGATTTAGTGCTGGCCACCTATCTCAGCAGCTAGTTGCTATGACCTAGGCATTTCTCTGAAATCTTTTGCCAAGTCTGACCTAGAGCCAACAGTGCAGCAGTGTTTCATTTCAAGCAGTAAAAAAAACAAGGCTACATATTTCTGAATATGCATCACAGACCTCAGACTGGAATTTCTACCTGTCTCAGATTTGCAGTAAAATCCAAATTCTAATTTCACAGTCAAACTGCACTTTCAAACAGGACTGGATAAGTACAGAAGTCATACATTGGCTATAAAGTATGCCTCCCACATATTTCTTCATACCTCAGCACCCTTTAAAGAGAGATCACGTTCACAGAGTAGTAACCCACATTAACAGCTTTTCCAGGAGGAAAGACCACAAGGCTGGTTCTGTAACATCTTCTCACAATAAAAAAATTCAGAAAAGGTAAAAATGTCTGTTGCAGAAAAAGTCTTTAAAAGTATTTCCAGCTCCTATACTAACTCGAGTAAATAAAGGACAGCTCTGTAGTTTAGATTGGACATGCAGATACCCAGTTTGCATGGACAAGATTAGTAATATCACTGAGGTTAGTATGTCAGCTTTAAGAGTTTTGAGCCAGGTAGGACAGATTAAATTGGAACAAGAATAAATCTTGCTGTGCTATAAAATACTACACTTAACTCTCTGATCTTCTACTACCAGTGCCACAAACCTGCCTTCCCATCCTAGTTCACCTACCCAGTGGACAGAAGCCTACTACAATATTGTGATGTGCTTGTCGCCTCCTGAAGCAGAAGTTATCCTTGTGAAACAGGCAGTGAAACTATAATACAGAGATGAGATGCTGTGGGGCCTAGAGGACAACAGAACTGCTGATACAACCCAGGCTGCTCTGAGTACTGATGCATCTTTTCACGGTAACACAGAACTTTGCTTAGCCTGAGAGCGGTTGCATGTAAAATTGCCACCACCATTTGCTCCTCTCCACAGCCCTGCAAAAAGTCACTTGAAAGGCAGCCATACTCAGCAGCACTGTGGAATGCTTACAGGAAACGGTAAATAAAAAGTAATGGATTTTAAATCCGCCCATCTTTAGTTCAAGTTCCTTGTAAGTTTTCTGACCGTGACAACAGCAAGTTTATGACACACAAAATGCCAGAGAATTAGCAAGTTATCTTTGCCCAGTCAGCCCAGAGTCAGAGCAGTAAGTCTGCAGGTGCAAGCCTGGGGCTTCTGCTGGGTGAAATGCATTTTACAGAAATATGTGAGGAACAAAAGGGGTAACCGTGACTCTGGCTAAGACATCTGTCAACAGAATAAACCTACCCTACATCCTCAATAGGAGGGTACACTGTCAAACAGAAATTTTTTTGCCTGCTTTGGAGAAGAAATTTGGATCTTGAATGTAAGTGACGGACCTCAGCCATCTTCCTCTCTTCTCACCACCTTCCCAATCCCAATCCCTTTTAAAGCCTCCACAACCACTCCAAGTCCTAGCAAAGGCTGAGCTGCCTGGGCATTGCTGAAAGCAGGGATGAATGCCAATGCATTCTTTAGGCAGTGCGGTATTCTGCCTCTGCCCAGGACAGCACAGGCAGATCCTGACTTACCACAAACAGAAGACAAATCAAGGTATGTCTTCCTCGGAGGGCAAAAATCCCCCTCCCCTTTTATCTGTGCATCTATGTGATAATTCACATATAACCAGATGTTCAGTTAAACAGAAGAACCACAGCCAAAAACCAACACAATTAAAAAAGGATAAAAAACCCAGACTTTTTATAGACTGTCATTAATTATTAGTGTAAAATACAGCCCCATCAGCAGGCCCTGAACAGACAACCTCACATCTTGCAAAATAGTGAGCACTAGAGATGAGGAAGTTACAGAATTAACCAAAGGTCACAACAGGCCTGTCAGAACACTGGCACTGACGAGGGTAAAGCCAAGAAAATCAGTAGCTCCCCTGGTAGCTAAACAGGAGGGGAACAACTGGTGAATGAATTCCTTGTACAAGAAAGGCTGAAACACCACAGTCCAGTAAGATGGACTGAGACAGGTCAGCAGAACCACTAGAAGCTCCACCTCGACAGATTTTGAGTTAAGGAAAAACTTAGCTACAGACAATAAAACTTTATTTCTGCTTCTTCAAATTTGTTTTTTTTCTTGTCTGTTTCTTTGGTCTCTGCACAGCATTCTCCACACTGTTGGGGGCCAGTCTGACAGTTATTTCATTGTCCTCCGTGTCATCATCTGCCTCGTGAGCTTTCCGGCGCTCAAGCAATGTAGGAGTACAGGCTGGAGTAGGATCCTAAAGAGATCAGAAAACCAGAATTTACTACAGATCATCTGCCAGAGAAAGTTGTCACCACTCGTCTGGTACCACGAGACACCTCAGCCCATCAGAACTTCCACATTTAAAGGAAAATTGTTTTGTTTTTATAACTGAATAACTGTTTTTCTACACAATGTTTCTTCAGACTAAAAATCAAAGGCAAAGTCAAAGGGCAAATATGAATTAAGTGATATTTTCTAAAATGCTATTATGTGCAGTGATTTTCTAAATGTTGTATTTTCTGACTCAAAGCACTAAGCAAGCCAAGAGGAAGAGAGTCAAAAAACCCCTAAATATATTTCAGATTGGCATAGAGAAATGCCATATTCAAGCCTACCGCAGAGTGGAAGCATCCCAGCTTCTCAGTAAATTTCCAGAACTCAGTTGCCCTAACATGCAAGTCCACAGACACAGCTACCCTGTCTTCCTCACAACCAGTCCTGTCCAAACTATTGCAAATATTTTCAGTAATAAAAAAAAAGATGAATTAAAAGGAAAAATTTAATAGCTTACAGACTTTTTAGACTATCGCTATGCCAAATCTCAGTCCCGAAGACCTGATCTTTGTATCACCCTGATATGAGTTTTAGCTGGCAGTATCTTTCAATATAATGGAATGTTATGCACGGAGACCATGAAGGGGGAGAGATACTATAGCATCTACATGGCACTAGGCAGCATCAGTATGCATTAATGGTTCAACTTACTTTCCATCAACACAGTGGGACATTAAATGTAGTACATACCAACAGAAAAACACCAACAGGGAAATCATTTTGTGCCAGTTTAAAGCACGTACATAGGTGATGTACAGATGACTGTCCCCCGCACTCTACCTGCTCCAGTCACAAGTGCTGAGCAGCAGACGCAGGCAGCACACACTCCTCTGCCTGGACACACCTCATGACACACACTGCTAGCAACAACATGCTGAACAGAAGCCTCTGCTGCTAAAATATTCTGTCTTGTTAAAGACAAGGAACCTGAGGGGATTCAACCACTGTCTTCCTTTTAAATGCATCCATGCACCTCAAAGCAGCTGTTACCACTGCTAAAGACAACTCTCAAAGGAAAATAACATCCAGGTTTCCAGGCACTGAAATTAACCACAATGACTGTCCAGTCTTACCTGGCTGTTCAAAGAAACATCCAGCTTCAGCTTGGATTTTTTGACTTTCTTTTTCTTTATGTGAAGCTGTTGTGCAGCCTAGGAAGCAAGACAAGATCACATGAAACCCTAGAGACTTCCTGATGTGAAGACACAGTGTCACCTAATGGTCTGTAGGCTTCTTTGCATCAGAATTATAAAATCTTTGCTTCAGCAATTAATTTGAATTAATAAAAATGGCTTATACTGCTACAGAGGTGAATCTGGTTTGAATAAAAACATCCATAGCAACATATGAAAAGCTGCCACTGGGCATTTTGAAAAATATCACAGAAAGAAACAGTGTTGCCCAAAACATAGGTATACCATCCAAGCACTCCACAAATGAGCAATATGCTTGATTAGCATAGGTGAGGTACTTCTCGAAAAGTAAACCCATATGTATATACAGTATAACCCAGCAACTATGCTGTAATTTCCAAGAGTTTCTATACACTTCTTAATGCAAGGAGGTCTCCCTATTGCTCCAAATATAATACAACACTTACATCAGCTACAAATAAGCCATGTGATTTTCTTGTATTTAGCAAGTCCTTAGAAAACAAGCTTTGCTTAAACACTAATTAAAATAATCCCAAACTTACAAATCCTGGGAAGTCATAATCAAGCCCCTTTTCAGCCAGCCTCTTCCGTAAGAGTTTCTCCTTCCGTAGTAGTCGCTTTGCCATCTTTGCCTTCTCACCGACAGAGCGTATCTTATTGTACCGCCTGACTGCTGGCTGAGAAGGCTTCTGAAACTTTCTGTCACAGTCTTTGAAGAGGTTTCCGTGAACCCTTTCAGGAGGTATGAACTGACCTGTATCAAAAGCATATAACATCACATTATAGCAAAGCTACTCTTCTCACCAAACGTACTCACGTAATGCTACTCAGTTCTTGTTCTAACATTATCCACCACTACAGCAAAGCACTGTTACAGCATTTTACCATCACAAAGGCTGGAAAGTAACTAAATACTCATTGGTAACAGTACTGATAATGCATGGATGGAAGAAAAAAAATGCATTTTCAGTTTCATCTAGAAAACAGTCAAAAGATAAACCTGATTCTCCTCAAGCTGGCAAGCATATATAGCTCATACTGCTTTACAAAGCAAGTTTTAACATCACTGTGTCTGACAAATTCGTTCATTTCATTAGTCTTCTAACCAAAAAATTTCCTGGCATTTTACTGCATAGAGAGCAGCTGCAACAGAGTTATAAATTAAAAAGAATTTCCACATTAAAGGAATTGGATTTGCTCTACAGAAAACATCTTCCCTCACTAAAGTTTTCTATGGTGCTATTATACAATGAGCATTATTAGTCTAGAGAAGAAAAAAAAAAGTAGCAGTGAATAAAAGGCTGCTGGTGATGTTCTTTACACAGGAAGGAAAGCAAGAAAGGCTCAGCCACACAGAAAATTCTTTTAGGCTGAAGCTTTGTGAAGAAACAAGAATCTTCAGATAATCCCCCCAAAAACACAAGTAAGTATGAGTTTCCTTTGCGCATTAGACAATTTACACTTTAGGTTATACTTACACTTCAGAAGTCTTTCACAAAACAGGTAGTTGTTCATTGTGTCTGCAACAATCTTTGCCACATCATCGGATTCGAACTCAATAAATCCATAGCCTTTACTACCTCCGGTCTGCAAGAAATAGAAGGAAATCTGAAATGATGCTTAGATACCTAACTGAAGAACTAAATTAATTTTTTTTTAATGCTTCAGAGATGAAGGCCTATTTTCAGCCAAACAACTGTAACTTTAGAAAGTTCAGTGAATTCATGAAAAGCACTGAATTTAGTCCTAGATATATAAGACAGTATTTGTAAATACATATCTGTGCATGAAACAAACCACTCACTAATACCTATATTTATACATATAAAAAACCCACGTGCATTTATTATTTCATTTTTATTACCAACCACAGATAAAACCACAGATGCATAGATGTTAGATTTATCAAGAACAAAGCAAATAAAATGTTAAAATATAGTCTTTTCCATGATATTTCACAGTTTAATTAGAGTATCCTGGCAACACTTCCCACTTCAACACATTTACTTGTGAAGAAAAGGGCTACATCTACTGGCACTGAAACTGCTTATTTCTGGGACCATCATCCCTCATATGCTGCCTATCAGCCTCAAATTCACTCTGGGAGTATTTTTAGGACAGGCAATTAAGCGCGGGGCCCCCTTCCGCCCACTCTTGAAACTGCAACGAAGCTTTCCACGTGTTGCGCACCAAGGCCGGACGAACAGCGACGAAGCCAACAACACACAAGCGGCTTAAGGAGCTTCAGAAAGTCGTTAGTTTTGCTCATGATCCCGGTCAGCAGCTTCTGTAAGTCTCAGAGCCCTAACGGACTTAGGGATCACTCTGAGGAAGCGAGTCACAAACGTACTGCTGCAACTTGGGCACTTCACAAGCAGTAACAGCAGGAAAGACGGAAGGGATAGTTAAATTCTTTTTAATAGCTCTTTGGAAGGAAAGGGACGAGAAGCAGATGGTAGGTCGCAGCAGACAAGCGGGGAGACACCAGCGATCAGGCCTCCGGGCCCGAGGACGCGGGTTTCCGAAGCGCCTAGCGAGGGAAGGAGGCGGGCGGAGGGGAGGAGAGCGGAGGGGAGCGCCGGCGGCGCGGCGCCGCTTTACCTTCTTGCTCCGGGAGAGCCGCAGCCGCGTGATGGTCCCGAACTGGCTGAAGTACTCGCGGAGCTGGGGCTCGCCCAGCCCGCGCGGGACGTGCCCCACGTACACGGTCCCCGCCACCAGCCGCTCCTGCGGGCACACAGCAGGCCGCGTTAACGCCGCCCGGCCCAGCCTCCGCGCCCCCAGCCCCGTCGCCCGCCCCGCTCACCTTGGCCGCCCGGCTCTGCCGGACCCGCTGCACCTGCTGCTGGAACTCGCGCTGCAGCCGCGGCTCCAGCGCCAGGAGCGGCGCCGCCACCACCGCTTCGGCCGGGGCCGCCGCCACCGCCTCCTCCTCGGCCGCCGCCATGTCGCGATCGCCTCACAGCGCACGCCGCAGGAAACACGTCACCGGCGCTGCGCGCGCGACCCACCCTGACTTCGCGCGCATGCGCACTGCGGCGGCACGGGGCGGCGGTCCCCGCGCGCCCCGTCTCCTAGCAACGGCGCGGCCAAGCGCTTCCGCGCCGCGTTGCCTGGCAGCGCGGCGCGGAGCTGCCGGGGCCCCCGGGCCGTGTCGCCGGGGGGGCGGCGCCATCGCCGCGGAGCCCCGTCGCGCCGCGAAGCCCGCCCGCAGCGCCGCCCCGCGCCGCCCCCCCGCGCGCGGCGCTGCGGTGACGCCAGGAGCCTGACCCCGCCCCGCACGGCGCCGAGCCGCCGTCAGGCGCTGAGCGGGGCAGCCCGGCGCGGCGCCGTCGGGCGCTGAGCGGGGCAGCCCCGCGCCGGCCTCGCGGGAGGCCCCGGCGCGGCGCCGGCAGCGCGGGAGGCCCCTGAGGCGCGAGCCGGCGGCGCGGCTGGGCGGCATCATGTCGGTGAGCGACATGTTCATCGCGCTGCAGGGCGTCCTCACCGCCGACCAGGACATCCGCGAGGTGGGCGCGGGGCCGCGGCGGGGGGCGGGCGGGCGGGGCGGCGCCTCCTCCCCCCTCACGGCGCCGTGTGTCCGCAGGAGATCCGGAAGGTGGTGCAGACGCTGGAGCAGACGGCTCGGGAGATCCTCACGCTGCTGCAGGGCGTTCACCAGGGCGCCGGCTTCCAGGACAGTGAGTGCGGCGGGGCCGCGCTGGGCCGCGCCGCCGCAGCAGGCGGCAGCCGAGCGTGCCCCCTCCCTGGGGAGAGGCGGGCGGGAGCTCCGGGGGGCGCTGGGCCGCGAGCGTCCTCTTCCCTGGGGCTTCCCGCCGCGGGAGCCGGGGAGCGTGCGGGCCCGCCCCAGGAGGGACACGCTCTTCCGAGTGCCGGTTGCCTGTGGGCACCGCTGAGGCGCTTCCCAGCGCGGGTTCCTCAGAGGCTGCTGCGGGGGGTGCGCCTGGGACCCTTCCAGCCAGACGAGTGGAAAAGCTGCCGTTCAACCTCAGGCAACACCGTTCCTCCCCCTTATGTTCCCCCTCGCCCCCCCGAAATTTTACTGTCTCAGGGTGGAAAAGTATGTTATCACTATACTTGTTCACTTTCCGGGTTGGTGAATTGACTCATAGATTTCCCTCTAACTGGCATGCATGTAGATTTTTATATCCTGCTAATTATAATATAACCTGAGGTGCCTTTGTGTCTTTACTCCCCTCCTCACCCCCCTTCCATTCCCCCCCAAAACTGTGATGCTCTGGGGGGTGAGCAGGATAGTGTGGGAATCCCTAGTTTGGTGTGTATTAGACTTACTATGTGTATGTGTGCATGTGTGTACATAGTTCTGCTTTGAGTTAATACCTGGTTCCCAAAATATATAGGAAAATTAGAAAGGCTGGTAAAGCAAGAGGAGTCCTTGATGTATGCTTGAGTGGCAACTGGAACTGTGCTGTCATTTTTTAGGTTCAAGTTGTCGCTAGCCTGGTCGCTCACTTGTGTGCCAAAAATTTTTAGGATGTTCAAGGTAAAGTTTCTGAGCCAAACCATTTGCTCAAGGGCATGAAAAATACAGCTACAGGCTTAGATGTTGAAGGTGCTCTCCTCGTCCCCCCCATTTATAGAGTTACTGCTGAAGCTACTGGAAAAATCAGGTTTCTCATTTAAGTATGTGATTTAAAAGCCATTCAGTCATGTCAGTGAACTTCTGAGAAGAAACAAGCAATCTGATTTTCTGGAAACTCTTGAGAGGGACTTGGGGAGGTAAGAAGTCTGGCAGGCCACCATCAGAGGGTGAATAAAAGAAAGAAAACCTTCATCAGTTCCTGCTTTATTCATCTGTAGCGTTGGCTGGTAGTACTCACCAGTACTTTTGTGCTTGAGCTGGAGGCCTGGGGTTTCTCTAGTCTCCTGTTTGGTAACGACTGGGTGTGTGTTTAGCAGTGTGCAACATATGAGGCTTGACCTCCCCTGGCAAGCATGACTTCCAGTGCTTAAAATTAGAGCTGCTAATTGTCTAATTTAGACAAACACGCTCTGTTTTTCCAAGCTCAGTAAAAACATGTGACGATCATTTTGCATGGGTATCATCTTTAGGGGGTTGTTTTCAAGTATTTAGTAGTAGAGACCTGTATCTGCTTCAGTGTATGTTGGTTTCTTTTTTAATTCTAGGAGAGAACTGGTCCTGAATCTTGCAGAGTCTGGGAGCAGACCTGTGGAATAGTTTAAGTACCAAAAAGAAGAACGCTAAGCTCATAATTTTTGCAATATCAAAGATAATGAATGCAAGTCTAATGGGCTGGGAATTAACATATGATAATAGGCCTGCCAGTTTGACATCAATTTCAAGCAAAATAACAAAAGTTGATAAAGGTTTTGATTAATAAAGGTTAATAGCAGAGTAATTTAATACCAACTAACACAAAGATCTTTATGGGGTAAACTAGCACTTGTTAGATGATGGGTATTTAGACTGCACTTTTACCTGGTAATGGTTGTAGTGCTGTAATGTAGTGCACTTAAATGTCTGTTTGGCTTAGTGTGACATTTTGTCTGCTGACTTAGCACAATGTTTTCATTTAGAAACTAGAATGGTGAGAAACCTGTATGATTCTTTTCTGATAGGTCAAAAAGGGATAACTGATGATTCTTGAAACTATGAAAGAGGGGAATATTTGTTGCAGCACAGTTAAATTTTGCAACATCAAGTATTGTACACCCTTGTATTTATTTACTCCAAGATGTAAGAAAAAACTTTAATACAGTTATTAAAAGCTCACAGGTGACAAAAGAGTAAATAATGATGCTTGGTCATTGCAGCTGTATTTCCATGAATGGTGTAAACTGGTGCTGCTGCCAAAAGAAATTGTACGCCTTATTGTGCCTCCTCCCTTGGCAGCACAAGTGGGATACTGCTGTCTTTCTACAGCAGCTTACTATTCTATCCTTTGTGATTAATTTCTGCATCAATAATTTCATCAATAATTGAGGTAGAGCAATGAAAAATGAGGGAGGCAACAGAGCCAGTGAAAATGGTTAAAGAATTTAGAACAGGCTGAGGGTAAGGGACAGCTTGAGCTCTCTTAATAGAACTACAAGATAGCTGGCAGTTTGATAGAGGGCATTTTGCTGTATCAGAGGGTAATATTTAAAAGATCATATTGCATAATGGCTTTCCTTTGTTCTCTGGGGACTCAAAGTACCTCTAGGCTAACCCTGTTTCCATTGACTTTTCATCTAACTTCTTTTACTGCAGGGTAACCACCTACAGCTATTTCATGGCAACTGCCTCTCTGCACACGCTCAGTAATAGGCTTTACCCTTAGCTTGTGAAATACGTTGTGTAAAGTTTAGCAAAACATCAGTGATGATGTGCAGGGATACATGAGGACAGCTTTGCGCTGGGAGTTTTGTTTGTGTCTGTGTGTCGTCGGGCATTGTTGTCTGCCACTTTACAGTAAAGATTGCTTTTCTGTCACAGCTTCCTTTGACAGAAGCCAAGGTGCAAATGTGCTCCTTATTCTGCTCCCAAATGCCGTGTGACAGCTTATAGTTCGAGGACTGTGTTCAGAGGGCAATTCTCAGTGAGCTTTCTAAATCTCTTTCGCTCTCACTACCATATGAAGCACTTTTACCTTCTGCTTTCTGAAACTTTCATTCTTAAACCCCTTTTTTTCTGTTTGGAGGTGATGTTTGATTAGTCAAAACAAGTTTTTAGACAGATGCTTAAAAAGTGACTGCTGGTAGTTATTTGATAAAAGTCATCCATGATGACTTTCAGATTATTTTGTTTATATGGCTCTTGTTTAAATAACCATAGCTTCTGTACTTCAAGATGATGAAGATGTTATGTTGACCACCTGCCTTTCTTGGGTTGTGACCAGGATTTCTGAGAAGGCTGCAGTTAAAAAGTACTGACTGATTAGTTCTGGCAAGCTGTGGTGCTGCGGGTACAGCGTGGCTGTAATTCTTATTAGCGGGCAGGAGGTGGCAGTGGGTGGTATATAAACAGGCGAGACCGTTTCTCTGCAGGAGTTTAACACAAAATGAACAAGCAAAAACTCAGTTCTTTCAAACACATTGCTTGGAAGGGAGACTGAGACGTAGCTTCCTGGAGGGATGTTGCACTTCATGTAACCCAACTCTGCCTGTTAAGAAAAAATATTATGGGGTTTTAAAACAGAGAAAGAAAAGCTACTTTTCTTTGATTGCGTGAGGTAGTCTGGTAGTGCTGTTTTGTGTGCGTGCTTTTATGGGCAGTGAGTGCTGTGCGCAGTGCTGTCCTATTGCTTGTGGTCTGGCCATTGCTTTTGTCTCTTCTGAACTGCTGCATCAGAGCTGTCTCTAAAACGTCCTGTTTCTCTCTTTGTAACACCTAAAACCCAACTAGTCCTCCCTTTCTCTTTGCTCCATCTACACAGCTAAAACTCTAAACATCCTTTTTCTTCAGCTTGTGCCCTGCTCTCTGCTGCCTTCTTCCTTCTGTCCGTGCTATACATAATAGCCCTTTGCCGCTCCAGAATGCTGCTGTGTGACTGTCTTTGTAGCGTTTTGCTTTAATCATGTTACTTCTCTTGTTGAGTCCTTTGCTTGCACCGTTATCTATCACCATAGTTCTGAACTGTTTTATGTTTACAGGCCCTTGAACATTTACCGGGGCAGGCATTTGCTGTGCATAGTGAGTCAAGGTCTACTAACGCTCCACCTGCTTCTTGTAGTTGCTTTTCACAACCCCTTAGACACCTGCAGACCGTAGCTTCAAAATCACTGCTCTGCTACAGCAGATATACCCTATTTAACCTTACAATCAAGGCCTTTTGCAGCCTTTCTGCATCCCTACTTGTCATTTCTCGTTCATCTTTGCTGATTTGCAGCCCTGATCAGTGTATGTAGCAGTGATTCTTAAATAACATTAGGGCATCGTATCTCAAGTTCAAGGGTATGGACCAGTGCCGATTAGACAGCCCAAAACCCCAGAGTATTTTTCATCTACCAGTGACTTGTGGTGTTACTGTGAATACCACTAAGACTGTATGTCAATAAGTGAGTCTTGGACAAAAGAGGAGCATAGATAGTGCCATCTACATTAGAAAACTCTTAGCTTTGTTTACAAAATCCCATTGTTTGTCAAATACTGAATGTTGCGCTGCTTCTTTTTCAGTACCAAAGAAATGTCAGAAGGCTCGTGAACACTTTGGTACAGTAAGGACACAGCTTTCATCTCTGAAGACCAAGTTTCCTGCTGATCAGTACTACAGGTGTGCAGGATCCCACACAGCCAGACACGGATTTGAGATTTGCCGGGCCATAGATGGCATAACTTTGGAAGAGTGATTTAAAGGTTTATGGGCCCAGTGTTTTAAAAACCTGGGCCTTTCTGTTCCAGAAAATAACCGATGGTAGAAGAGTGTGACTTTTTATCAGCACACTTTGAAAATGTTTTTGCTCAAACTCTTTTTATTTTTTCACTGAAAATGTCTAGTATATAATTCTTTTCCTAGAAACTTAAAAAAATGAAATTAAACTTTAAGAAACTGATGTTCTTTTGGAGCGGCCCTCATTTCTAAGAGCAGAGCATTTTTCTGTTCCATTAATTTCAATTAAGTTGTTAGGATTTGAGCGTTTCTGAAAACAGAGCCCTAAATCTGTCATCAGATGGCTGTTTGATACTGAGGATTCTAAATGAAGTTGTCATCTTTGTATTTTGCTTGCTGCCAGAAGGGGACAGTGTCTAGCAGGAACATTTCAAAGAATGAAAATCTTGTCAGCTGTAATCTGCTGGCAGGAGATGGGAGGGAAGGTGCTGATTGTCTTGTTTTGTCTTCATTCCTGAAAAACCTGAAAAACTCAAGGAACTGGGTATGTGTGGGTGAGATACAAGCAAATGCTAGTTTAACATAATATCCTAGGGGCTGAAGTTTTGGAGCACCAAGGAAATGATTTTAAGGGGAAAGCTGGTGTGGCTTTGATAAACCACAAAGACTGCGAGGTACTATGCGTAAAGTAAAGGTGCAAAACGTAATGTGTACCATAGATATTTAAAATGCTTTTGACTTAAATCTCCAGTAACAGATGTTGCTTATCTTTACCTTGACTTGGTGTTTTCTTCAACAGATTTCATGAGCACTGGAGGTTTGTGCTACAGCGGTTGGTGTTTCTGGCAGCGTTTGTTGTCTACTTGGAGACAGAAACATTAGTGACCCGAGAAGCTGTTGCAGAAATACTTGGGAGTAAGTTAATTTTGTAACTCAAAGGAAAAAGCTTGCGAAGTCTTTAGATGTTGTCACTGCAAGGTGCAGGGAAATAGCAAAACTTTATCTCTTCACAAGAAATAGTTTATAAAATTAATCTAGTATTTGATTTCATTATATAATAACAACAAAAAATGTTTTAGGAGGTGGAAATCAGAAAACATGATATAAACAGAAGTATTATCAGAGTTCTTCATGAATGAAGATTATTTAAATTGCCTAAATCTTCCAAAAGAATAATGCGAAGGTGACAGCTTATCTTTCTCACCTTTTTTTTTCAGTGTTAAAGAGGTGGGGAAAAGAGATCTAATTCTCATGTTGTAAGAGAACTGTCTTCTGAAAGCAAAGAATTTGAAAAAACTCAGTAAAATAATTTTTAAAAAGGACTTCAGACCTCTCTGCTGTATATTAACGGAAATTCAGTTATTCTCTTGGATCAGTTATAACCTATTGTCTGTCCAATTGAGGATGTATCAGATGTTCAGTCAAAATGCTGAGAAGGAGCAGTAATTACATCACATACAGGAAAAGGCTGACTTTTATTTTGTAATAGTGTTTCATAAATTTGATATTTCAAATTAGCTACAGTAAACAAATGCAATTTCAGCTTGCTGTTTTTGATCATGTTCCCTATCAGTCTAGATTACTATTCTGTTTTTTATCTTAGTTGAAGCTGATCGAGAGAGAGGCTTTCACCTGGACATAGAAGACTATCTTTCTGGTGTATTAACTCTTGCCAGTGAGCTGGTAAGGAAGCTATTTATGCATGTGTCTGGATGAAACTGACCTAAATAAACAGCGGGTAGTGCATTTCCCAATTTCCCCAAGTTGTTCCTGGAAGTTACGGTGTGTTGTGCTTGGGTCAGGCAAACTGCCCTTGCCCCCCTGTGATGTTAGACTCATTCCTCGTTGATATTCTAAGATTTAAACCAGTGACTTCACTGAAAATCCTGGGTTCTGGTGAACAAAAGGGTAGATTTGAGTATAGTTAGCCTGACTGCCTGGGACAATACTGCTTCATTTTGTGAAGTAACTGATGGGAATGCTGATGTGATTTGGGTGGATTCCTCTGCTGATGTTCTCCTGTGCATCTTCCTCTTGTAGGCCAGACTGGCAGTGAACAGTGTCACAGCTGGTGACTATTCTCGCCCTCTCCGCATCTCAACTTTTATCAACGAGCTGGATTCTGGCTTCCGTCTCCTCAACCTGAAAAATGACTCCCTGAGGAAACGTTACGATGGCTTGAAATACGATGTCAAGAAAATTGAGGAAGTGGTTTATGACTTGTCGATCAGAGGACTCAATAAGGAGGCAACAGGTGGTGTTGGTGGCGAGAAATGAAGGATGCTTGTTTTAATGGCATTATTGATTACCTCAGATGGTTGCCAATTTAGGAGGCATGTTAGCAAAGCCCTCCTGCAGTAGTTTAGAAGAACTGCAGCTGAAAGCTGCTCTCTATTTTCTTACAAAATGTGTAGTACGGGTGTTAGATCTCAAAATGTTTTGTAAAATCATGCCTAGGTTAGGGCAGCAGGTTCTCTGTTTCTAGTGAAATTCCTCTGTCAAAACACACGTTGCTGTTCTGTGCACAGCAGCAATAGCTGTCAGTAACTCTCGTAAGCTGAAATTCTCATTAGTTCCATAGTGCTGCTTCACTGCTCTGGCAGTGATGTGCTTCAGCTGTTTCTGCTCACACACCTTTAAAGATGTGTGCAAATACATGTGATATTTTAAGAAACACAGTGTGTAAATACCTATACATTTTCTTAAGACACTGATTATTTTTTGCCTTTTTTCTTAAATTTTCACCTACTTTAATAAGTTGAATGGAAGAGATTTGCATAGCTGTTTATTACTCAGATCGTTAAAAATGGTTTCAGTCAACGTATCACAACCCCCTTATTTGAGAAATTAATGAGCAAATTCCTGAGATTTTCTCCATTGGAACTAACATATTGCACCAGGCATGCATAAAATATATACATATATTTATACACACACACACCTCTCTGTCTCTCTCTCTCTCTGTCTCTCTCTCTCTCTGTCTCTCTCTCTCTCTGTCTCTCTCTCTTTTTATTTTTCTTTTTTTTCACCCTTTGAATGAGAACTCTATTACCAGGGAGAGCAGGGTTTTCTCAAACATCTGCTTTCACTGGTTGGCATTTGTTTTACTGACATGAGTAAATGTTGAATTTCAGAATGATCATTTACCTTGAGAACTCTGTGTAACCAATTTCTTTTGGACTACCAAAGTTTCCAAATAGAGAAGTGTTAACTGATAAACTGCAGGTAGTGTTTGAGTTCTGAAAACCTAAATAGACCACAACTTCATGTGTTTCCTGGGATTAAAAAAAAAAGATAGTTCATGTAATAAAATGTTTGTATCTTCAGAAAATGGAAAACTTAGTTTTAGATAGTTTGCATGTAATATTTTTTCAAACACCAACAGACTCTTCCATTTGTGTAAATGGACAGATTCATAGCTCCCAGTGTGTTTGTTCTCGTGTCCTAAATGACTTTTTGTTTTTGAATTTTCCCATTCTTTTACCACTTTGTGATCCCATAGGGTTAAGAAGAAAAACTAACTTTGGGAGGAGGAATATTTCTAAAGGATGAATATGAACAATCAAAGTTATGTGGGATTTGTTTGTGTTTCATTTTGTTGGCAAAGATTTCCCATTGTTTCAGTTAGTATTTTTTTTTATTAGAAGAAAATGGTTTCTTGGTTACTTTGGCCAATAAAAACTATTCTGTGTTTTTGGCCATTTGCTACCTCTGCCTGTCATCTGATTATTTGTTGTTGTTATTTGTTTCCCTTCATGGGAGCCTAATCTGAAATACCGTAATTCAAATTCAGTCCTCAGCTGTATTTAGATTATAATGTAATTCCTCACTTATGAGCTGTTAAATGGAGCACTTGTATCAGCTGGCAACTGGAGCATAAGTCAAGCTGAAAACAGATTTCATAGATTTTTTTTTTAAGTGTTTTTTAACTTTGACTTATTTCACCAAGTTAAACAGGAGAGCTTTGGAAGAGAGTTTATTATAATTACCACATCCAAGATGTGTCATCTTCAGAGGTCTCCAGATAGCTGTTGCTCTCGACATCTGAGCATCTCATACTATTTATTATTTGTCCTTTGTATCTTGTGTCACATAACAGGGGGACACTAATACCCTCTTTTCACAGCTGAAGAAAATGAGGGTATAACTGCTGGTGAGGCCAGCTTTGAAAGTAGCTCTTTGTTCTTACCTTATGCCACTACTTGCTTCTTTTTCACTTGTACCCAGTGGGGGTGGGAAGAAGGAGGGAACTTAAGCCAGTTTTACTGCCAGAGACTCATGAAACAACACTCAAAGGCCCCAAGACATGGCCTCACTGGCCAAGGTCACAAAGGAAATGTGTGGGAGAGGGGAATTAGACAGAGGTTTCCTGAGCATCCGTTTCACGTCTCGGGTTAGAGGGCTCCTGACATGCAGGACTGGGAGGTTGGGCCATCTGGCAGGACAAGTCTCTGGTTGCAGGGAAGACGTCTGCTGAGGCTTTGGGCCGGCTTGTGTCCCAGGTGTTCTGGTTGCACTGGCTCATGCAGCAGGTCTCCTTTCTGACATGGGATCCCACGTGCCAAACACAGCTTTTCAGCAGATCCAAATCCGCTAACTGTTGCATCTGCTGTGGTTTTGTGGAGTTTGCAAGAGACAACAGTGCCGTGCTGCAGATGTAGAGGTGTGGTTACTGTGGGAGGACCAACCGGAAGAGCAAGTCTCTTACTTGGGTGGTCTGCAAGTTGTGGCATCCTTCTGTCCAAGGCTCTGTGAAGAACAAGTGCCCGAGGATTTGTTCCAGCATTGGCCAGTTCCTGGACAATGTTTAGCAAAGACCTTCTTCCTTCCTTTTCCTAAGTTTTGGGACAGCCTAGCATATTCCTCTGGAAAAGCATTATTTGCAAGAGAAAGGCTGCATACTGTATTCCAAAGTCAGGTCTGGGGAAGGGAAAAGGGAACACCAAACTTTCTCCCTGGGCTACAGCAGGGAAAGCTGGGAAAACACATTTCTCTTTCTGCAGCTTCTGGACAGAGATGGCCTGTGGTACCTCATGGCCTTGGTTGTGGAACTGCGTATTACTCTGTTTGGTCCTGAATAATAAGGTCTGTTTCTGTCCCAGAGCTGGAAGCAGAGGAAAGAAGGAAAGTCCCAGAAAGACTCAAGTAGGGGAAGCGTGTGTCTCTTCTGACTTCTTCGCAGGAGTAGTTGAAGCAGGTTAGCCAGTGGGGAATGGGATGAGAGACAGGGCTCTACAGACTGCAGAGGCTTTGTGGGGTGAGGATTGCTCATGATGGGTCAGATGCATTTGAACCTCTGAACAAATGACTCCTGCTTGGTGTTGAATGGTCTGTGCAGCGTGCGCTGGTGGCTGGGAGGGGGGTGAGTCAGTGCAGGAGCACTGGAAAGTCTGACTCAATGGCCAGCACAGCTATTCTCTGAAGCACTTCAGCCTGAAGTGTGTGCCAGAGAGCACTCTTCTGGGTCATCTTTGTTCTCACTGTTTTTTTTCCCCCCATCTTGACGTCATTTCTGTGCATTTTCTTTGCTTCAGTAAAAAGGGCACTTAAATAGTTGATTAACTGTTCTTTATTTATAGCACTCTATGTTCCACCGCTGCAGATCAATGGAAGTGCTGACCTGAAACCATTCAGGAAATAGGGGTGAATAGAGCTCCATAGCGCAGGATGCAGCATAGACTTTGAGGCTTGTTTTTTAGCTGGACTCTGTCTACTAGAATTGATAAACTGCAGCCCTACTCCAGCAAACTCTTTAATCTGGCACTTGCTAAAGGACATGTTATCACCTCCAGACTGCCCTTTTCTGGTGCCAGCAAAAGCCTTTGTGCAGAGAACTGGATCAAAGAACTGATCTACCCGAAATGATCTTTATTTTTCAGACGAGTTTGTTCCCAATCTGGTTCACCGCACAGTGCCACACATGCTGTGCCACTACATGGAGGGAGGCTTCTTCCTCTCCAGGCAGTGCCAGCTTAAGGTGTTCACTGAGCTGTAACACTACATCGTAAATTGTCTGATTTTCTTGCAATAATTTAACTGCTTCCAGTGCTGTTAGGATTGCCAAGCATGTTCTTTCTGGGCAGATAACTTGCCTTCCTTTTACTGCAAAGTGATGACTCTTACACTATAGAGCACCACTCACACCTTTCAGCTGGGAAGGTCATTATGCACCAAGGCAATTAACAAGAGCAGAAGGTAAACATGGATGACTCCTGGGGTCTGCACGTGGCTGCTTATGCTGGTTACTCATCAGCAGTCCACCTTCCCTTGTTAAAGTACTGTCTGTGGATGGATACTGCGGTGTAACAAGGTATTGACGTGTAAGAGCTATTCAGAGAACTGACCAGCCTGTTGAATTTATGGTGTGTCCTTAAGCAAGTGTTTGATTTTGAAAGGAATGATCCTGTTTACATTGTAGTATCTCCTGAACATGTGTTGTGGGTCAGGCATGAATTATTTGAAGACAGGTGTCTTATTGCTGTCTTCCCTGCCTGTCTGTTCATTGACACTCCAAACTTGCACTTCTGGCTGGTTCTGGTTAGCTGTCTTTGGAAGACTGGAAGATTGTTCTGCCTGAGGGGAAAATGATTGTCCTAAAACCAATCCTTTCTTGAAATAAGGGAAAATCTGTTCCTTGTCTGAATTCTTGCTTACCTGTACAAACATCTAAGCTGCTGCTTCTGTTGGGAAAATGAAAGAGCCTGTGAGCTCTGCAAGCACGCTTCCTGCTCCCCAAAGCCTGCTGGCTCCTGTCCTGTTAGGGAGAGCACTCTGGCTTTCTCTGTTGCACTGGGGGCCTTGTGCAACTCTCACAGGTTTCCATGAAGTCTAATGACCACCACTGCCTGTTGAAGGCTTTACAGGGACTATGGCAAGGCTAAAGAGAAGAAAAGGCCTGAGATTTCAGCCACCGTGAAACAACCGCCGGCTTTAAACGTCTTGTGCTCTTTGCAGTGTCTTGGTTACCCCAAGCATCAGTTATGGGATCTGCTCTGTGAATTTTCTTGTGACATCCAGGCTTCCCTCTCTCATCTACTAGCCCTCCCCTCAGTGCCTGGATAGTCTTTTGATGCTAGTCCTCGCAAGGACACTGACATGGGTACGGCTGCTGCAAGGGATTTTCCATGCGCTAGGAGGGAATGGTTCAAAACCAGCACCTGGTGCCCAACTGCCACTGAAAAATGATTCCTTTGCTTGCTCCTGTGCAGGCCACCTTTTCCTAGGAGAGAGCTGTCTTGCAGTCCTGGGTCTCTTCACCTTCAGTTGAGAACTCTTCTCAGAGATGCAAAGCCCGTGCTGGAGGAGTGGGCTGCGACTTGAGCTGGAGAATTCCAAATTATCATTATGTTCATTCCTGCTCACAGACCTACAGGCTAATGCTAGCTTTTCGATTGCTTCCGACTGTGTAACTCTTCCCAATCAAACCTGAGCAGAGATCAGTGCTAGAAGATGGTCTGCCTGGCTTTCGATTCCTTGTTAAGATTCTTCACTCCCTGTTAATGAGGACCCTCTGTGTCCCTGTTGCTCAAGTTTTCCATTCATATTATAGAAAGGTTTCCATTATGGGACCACCTTCAACTTCCTGAGGGAGATGTCTTACTTTTTTATTTAATGAGTGCCCTTGGGGCTTGCCAAAAGTTTTAAAACTGTAATGTTACTCTCAAATCTTTGATTTCTTAATCACCTGTACCTGTCTTCAGTCAAATCCATATTCTGCAGCAGCATGTGAGAGAAATGGCACAGTTCTTTTTTCTCCCTGATCAGTATGACATTTTGCTCTGCCATATTCTGATGTAGTGACAGAAGGTGACTCAAAGGTCATACTCGTGTATGTGAGGATTTAGCCCAGGTAGTGTTGACAGTGCAAACCTGACCAAATTTGGCACTAGACCCTGCCTTACCAAAATGATCATTTGTAAGTGCTGATTCCGTATCTTTGTCCAGAACTGGATCTGAAATTTTTAGCCAAACATAACATTCCTCTGGCACACAAGCTGGATGCCTCTTCACCCCACATTGACGTACTCCTGGCACCCTTCTGTACAGAGAATCCCACTGGGAAGTAGCAAGCTTTTCTATCTGTGGGAGGGCTCTCTCTCAATATCACCGCAAAACTGCATGATCTCTGTGAAAGACTTTTTCTCCCTAGTAAGTCACCAGTAGGACTGATCTTAAATTGCTGTTAAAGGTGGTTTATGAACTTTGATAAATCAGTGGAGGTAGTCTGACTTTCTCTTTTTTTCCTCCTAACATGGTACTTCCAAACAGGATATGTCCTCCTTCTGGCCTGCTTATACTAGCAGGATAAGATCAGTTGGAAGGAGTCTTGAAAAGTAATTTTATTATCATCATTTATGACTTCTGAGAGGCATAAAAATATTACAGAGAAGGCCAGTTTGGAACAAATACTTTCTTGGCCTGTAGATGATCCTGTTCCTGAGCATCACAAGTTATAATAGCATTGTGTCAGGTCTGTTAATCAGAAATGGAAAAATACAGCACAACTAATCTCCAGGGCTGCCAAGTCAGATGTGTGCCTGTGATACCAAAAGACCTGGTGCTTCCCAGGAGAGGGATCATCCAGATTCAGAAAGGTACCTGAGGATCATGGAAACTTATTGCGTTGCTCATTGTGCTGAGAAATACCGATCACCCTTCCTGTGCGGGCTTACCCCACAGCACGAGCACTTGTGGGGCCAGAAACATTGTTCTGTGCTCGTGCTCCCTTTCACTACCAGTAATTTAAAAGCAGGCGAGCAGCTGAGTACACACCGGATACATACAAGATAAATACCATTCAAAACGTAACCTCTGTCCAGTTTGACAGGTTCCGCAATCAGTTTGTTGCTTATCGTAGCAGGCTGTCCAGGATCAAAGAGCTTCTAATGTTCCCGGACCGCAGGCTTTTTAGGACAGGGCTACAGCACCAAGTACACATCCTGCTCGTAACGTAACACAGGGCGATTATTTATGGACCTGCTTTTTAGGAGGGTTTGTCTGGTTCAGAGGAAATAGGCCGTGTTTACTAGGAACCTGGCTGGCAGGTGTTTCCTGTGATACCTAGAAAAACCCTGAGTCTGAAAAATTGAGTAGTTACACAAACACAAGATTGATACTAAAATTCAGACTTCTTACATATAACATAAGAGGCTCTTTGCTCTAGCCCTTTTTAACAGCCAGGGTGACTCAAGATACCTTGATTTAAAGATGTGACTGTTCAAACAGTCCATGGCTGGTTTTGATTGCTGTGGAGAAAATCACTGCACTGGAAAAATACTTGAAAACTTTCTGGAAGCTGCTGTATTTCTGTGGCTGGGAAAGCCACTCATCAAAATTAAGCTATTAGGCTTACTGTACTTATGTCTTCTTGTAATATAAATGCCACTGGAGGTAATGAAGGGATGGTAGCTGAACCATTTTGGTCATGGAAGAAAAAAAACGTGCTGCAAGTTGTTGCTTTTTGTGTGCTATGTGAACGAGGCTTGAGGCCGTTGGATGCAGACCTGTTACGAGACCGTCAGAGCATCTTTCTCCGGCAGCTGCTCTGCTTAGGCATCAATTTACTAGAAAAATAAACAAACAGCAAACTATAAAAGCACAGCCACATGCTATTCAGTGGCTGTTCAGCATGTATTTTGGGGAATAAATTGTTGCCTACCTCCACTAGAAATAGCAGAAGGGAATTCCAGGTCACTTGAGGAAGTCGAGCTACTGCCTCGACAGGCACTTCGCCAGCTATTACTCACGACAGTGCTCAGCGGTGTGCTGCCACCCAAATTCATTTGGCTCCCTGCACTATTCCGCGCAATAGGGTGAGTGCAAGCTTTCCTGTGCATTGGGGCAGAGGACTAAGGACAGTGCTTTGCACTGGGTTTCCCTCTTCTTTCATGCCCCTATCCAGGCTTTTTTCTTTCTGTGATAGCCTTGACTTGGAGAATCTCATCATCCATTGAATAATCCCCCAGAAGAAGGGTGTGCTGGTGTCTCAAGGGGCAGCAGAAAGTGCTGCGCAGGCCCAGCTCTCATCTGGGAGGACACAACTGCCTCCTCCTTTCCTCAGCTCTCCTCAGTCTGCAGAAAGGACCTTGTGGCTCCAGGTGGTGAGGGCTGACAGGGCCAGGGAGATGAGCTCCGTCTTACTGCTGCAAGGATGGGAGAATAGGTGCACAATCTCACATTTTCACCGAGTTACTTCATTTTTAATATATTCTATATTGCATCACCTTCAGAACCAGGCCACTGACTGCAGAATAAGTTAGGAAATTAATCGGAGCTATCTAAATAGCCATAAGACAGGGGTCTAATTCCATCAGACACTGTCTGGGTGCAATGTTCTGATCTAAAGAGATCGGAACAACCCAATTTGTTAATCCTTCAGTGGGTAGCAGGAGTGCTTCCTCTCTGCTGACAGCAGGGCTCTTTGTAAGCCTCTTCCTGAGGACAACGAAAGAGTGAACCTGCTTGCTATAATGTTTGGTGTGGCTAAGGACTTCACAAGGCTGCCCTGGAAAGCAGTACCTTATTAAAGAACTGTGAAACTAATGACATCAGAGACACGGAAAAATCTTACATTGTAACTGCTAAGTTTGGAGGCAAGAAAGAAGAAATCTATGCAAGGAAGCTATCTGCTGTACAAGCAGCGTGCACTGTGCCATGGGAGAAAAGGCATAGCTAGAAACAGAACACACTTCTGTATGTCTTGGGTATGTGTATGTAAAGTCTCCAGCTGATACAAAAAATCCAATTTCCTCAAGGACAAAATAAAGCAGTAAAACATTAGAGAGGGTGGATAAAGAGAAAATATAGCCTGTAAGCACATGTTTCACTGTTGGTTTCCGCCTCAGTGTCCAGAGTAGTGCAACAGGCAGCAGCGGCTGTGGAAGAAGGACAAAGACCTGCACACGGTGTGGCGGCCTGCTTGGGCATTGGGTCGGAGGTGACTTCACAAGACTGGAGTTACCAACACGGAGGTAGCCCCTCTCTACCTTAATTTGTGGGTTTGTTAATGTTAATTGATTTCTGGACAAATATACTAATATGTTTCCTTGTGTGGATATTCTTGTAAAATGAATGCCTGTAGCAGGAATATTTTGTTGATGGGAAATAAGATTGATTGGTTTTGTCTTTACCATGTGGATCTGAAAGAAAAACATTTATGGACTGCTGAGATCCACTGTCCAAAATTCAGGCTCCTTTAATTTAGCCTCTGGAGTTATAATCTGGCCTTTGCTGTATAAGTTGCAGCATGACATTTTGCTGATCTTGTAATCACAAGGCCACAGTCAGTGGTAATGTCAGGCTGAAAAGGTTAAAACCCTCTCTGCCTTTCTACCATTGTTCAGCTTCAAGTAATTTCCACGCTGAGGAACTGGGAGAGGGTGGGCCTTACAGGCGGGGCTTTGTGCCCCGGTTTCAGCCTTCGCTTCTGGCGTGTTGGGGACTGAACTGCCCCGTCAGGACTGTGTCCAGAGCGTAAGAGTTTGTGCCAGTCCGTTGTTGCCTAGTAATAATTAGAGAAGCATAGCTGTAGCATCCTCCCACTTGCATTAGGACTAGCTTCTGAATTGTCTTCAGGGGTCCAAGGAATGTACATAGGCACACTGCTCACCTGAATGCGATCCACGCCAAATGAAATACCAATTTCAGAAAACAAACGAACCCAAACATCAAGAAATACCCGCCTAGAGTCATTGAAACATAATTATTAAAACTTTTTATGTTAATCTACAGTACAATGTAAATTGCTCCTTTCCATTAAATTTTGAAATACACTAGATTACATCTTTTAAATAATCACAAACTTTTAAGTTCACTATTAGTGGTAGCAGAGCTATATTTACATACAGTTCTGGAATATTTCAGATGCAGCGTTATGTTCCAGTCCCTAAGTCAGTTAAATAACAGACTAAGTGGAGGGAAACTGCTCTTCCACAGGGTTCTAGACACATTTGGGGTGTATGTGTGAGAGAGCAAGAACTCCACTTACTCTTGTCTGCTTTTTTTTGTTTGCTGTGTGCATGCAGCTGAATCTGAGCAATTTGATACCTACATGGTTTGGAATAAAGACTTTTCTTTTTAGACAAGTATTTTGACTGAATGTACAGAAGTGAATAATGAAATATAATCCTTAGGAGTAGTGGTGGAAATCATCATTTTTTCCAACCTTCCTCCTGTTGGGTAATACTGCACCTAATTTTGACCCTGACTTTACCTAATGCTGATGAAATATAGTCAGTGGTGGAAACCTCTCTCACACGGTCAAAATCGGCTTTCAACGCAATCCATGCAATGGCAAGCATCATACACCATTCTCCCACAGTGCAATATTAACAAGTAAAATTCAGTATTTTCCTCCAGAGGTTTGCTCCTCAGGGGAAGCCTATTTGTGTTTATACATCAGCCACAAACAGACTGTGAGTCCTAAGGCTGGAGATCAGAATTAGGCTGTAACACTTGGTTCCAGTGCTGCAAAGAATTACCAGTTGACATGGGCCAGGCTCCTTCTCGTGTTCTCCATGGAGGAAAACCCAGAGCAAGTTCGAGCCACTGAGTCTCTCGACGGGCCTTGCACATGGCCCTGCTCAAGCTGAGTCTCTCCTGCGTGCCACCCGCGCTGGACTCAGGGCCGAGTGTGAGGAGTGCTAATCATGATGTTGGGCAGCGCGTTCCGCCGCTTCTTCCAGGAGCCCAGCTCCCTCGAGTACCGCCTGATCTGCCTGAACCAGTGGTGAGTCCGTGCCCGGTCGCTGTCCCGGAACACAAACGCCTCCCGCCTGATCTCAATGAGTTCAAAAGTGTCGTCACAGTCAGGATCCGTGGAGACGACGCAATTACTCAGCCTCAAGGGCTCCCTGAGCAAATGGAACTTCCCATTATTTTTGTCCCTGATGAGCACCAGCACAGCATCTTTCACGGGCCCTGGCTCAGCTGATTCCAGGCTGGACTCAGACACGCGCTTCATGTTCACCAGGAGGAGGACCTGCATGTTCTGGAACTTCAGGGTCTTGCTGCCTTTCTTCACCCACTGGCCATCGGGGGGCTGGGCCAGCTGCAGAGGCCCTTCCATCACAAATCGTGTCTCTTCCCGCAGCCAACCTACAGTTTTGAGGGCAGTTTCTCTCATTTCGATGTTGATGACTTCTCTTTTCTTCTTGCTGTCCTGGCGAAAAGAGCGCAGGGTCCATGTGTTCCCTTCCTGCTTGGTTTTCATGTTGATGTGCTCCAGGTGGGATTCGATGCGGCTCTTGGCCTCCCGCAGGCTGCCGTGATCTGGGTGGTACTCGGTGGTAGCCTTGATGATTCTGCTGAGCAGCAGGGGGTACTTGGTGACTCTTTGCAAAGGGGCCATCAGGAAAGACCTCAGGTTCATCCGCCGCAGTGCTGTGTTGTCATTCTGGGAGACGTTGAGGAATATTCTGCAGGGATTTAAGAAGAGCGAATGAAATGGTGGCTGTTCTGTCAGCAGATGCTGCATCCAGAATACAAATGAAGAGTGTGGTGTTGACAGATGCTGAACGCCACAACCCCCCTTTGGTTTTAACGGCTTTGTGAATTCTGTGTTCTCAAAAACTAACAGCAATTTCTGCAGCTGTGCTCAGCTGCAGAGCAGCGACAAGGTGCCTGGGACACCAACATGTAATATCCTAGCCGTCCTCTATTAAATTATTTTAAAACAATGAGGGCATGATCTTTCCCTGGTACACACTGACGTAGGACTGTGACAGATACATCAGTTTATATCAGATTACATTAATTCATAGGTCCTTTCATCATTAGATTACAAAGTATTCTGAACAGGAATTTGGTAGCATCATCATTTTATAGCTGTTGCAGGGAAAACAGAGAAGTGACTTGCCCGTCTTTATCCAACAGGCTGGGGCTGGAGATGGGAAACAAACTCAAGTCATATGTGCTTCACACAGTGGCTTAAGCCTGGTGCAGAGATTGACAGCTGTTCTCAGCTGGGTGTTATTTGGTGAAATTTCAGCCCAGTGGTCAGTGGGCAAACACTGGTACCACAAAATGCAGTATACAGCTGGGGACCAACTGGATATATCAAGGACTGAATATGTTCTGGAGAGTAAATTACTCTCTTCACCCCAAAAGAGAGCAGCTCATGAACAACAAATATTAGGCAGAATCAAAAACTTTGATTTAGCCGAGCTGAACAAAGGCTTCACCCTCTGGCTGGTGACTTTCATTCCCCAAAACCTGAAAAAAATACTCTCAGCCCTTTTCTTACCAGAGCAGCTTTTCTCACCTGAGCAACTCTTTCTCCTTCTCCAGTGCGTTCAGCATATTCACAGAGGAGGACTGCTGAAGACAGTAGGTCTGAAAGGCTGGCAGCATGTTGACGAACTCCAGAAAAATTTCGCCAATGCAGACGGTCATCAGGTCATCGTCACTCTGCAAGCATGCAACACAACCCTGCTGGGTTAGCTCAGGAGAGGTGGAAGCACAGAGGGTGTCCTGCTAGATCCTCTGCTCAGTCCTATGAACACTCTTACTTTAATTTATTTGGTGAATACCAGGCCAAAGATGGAACTGGGCTCACCTTTTGTGGTGGACAGGCAGTCCCTGCCGGTCTAGGGGTCAGCAGTGCGTGGGGAGGGGAAGGAAAGCTTGTCTAACTGCCCATTCTGCTACACGTACAGAGACCTAGGACACTCTGCTTCTGCAGGCTCAGCCAGGAATCTGGCCTCGGCAGACTAGGGGCTCAGAGGCCAGAATGAGCCTGCTAGGCAGGAGGGTGCACTGGGGCCCTCCTTGCCCCAAGGTCTGCCATGAGGTTAATGCAGCAAGGCTTAAATTAACAGCACTTGAGGAACAAATGGGCAGGGTAGGCCTGTAACTCAGATAACAGACCTGGTGTTTAACAGCTTCTGCATTTTTTCTGAGCAACCAGACTGGCTGGGAAGCAGAGTCTCCTTCAGTTGTGCTCCTACTGGCTACTTTGAGGCCTAAGTAAAAAATAAATGTCATGGAAAAAAATCTTTGATTTCTGGATGTGTAATAGAATAAGGGGAATAATAATAATCTGGAGCCATGTAATGCTATTAGCTTTGTCTAGGTGTATGCTGACAGGCTCTGCAGTTACTGCTCATTTCAGCAGCGAGAGAGGGAGCAGTTCTCTGGCTGCTGATGGCCTTTCAGTGCAGTGCTGAGCTCTGACTGCAAAGGGCAACGTGGAGGCAGAGACGGGGAGAGGAACCAGGGAAACCAATAGCTGTTTGTAGGAGCCATTGTCTCAATAAATTATTCATGGAGGACATCATGACTGCAGTACACAGCTGTCCTCACTGTGACAGGCATAAGAGAGTGGTTGTCAAGGTTGCCAGTTCTTGGGATGTGTGTTGCTCAATCTGACATGCAGGCTTTTGGAGGGGGAGATGACGAATGTGTTTCCTAGAGAACAAAACATCCTGGCAAAACTGATATAGCAACAAGTGAGCTGTGGTTCCTTAAAGAAAGGAGAGAGTGGAGCTGTTTATCTGTCCTTTGCTGTGACTGTCTGGTGCTCTGGAGTCTTATTTCTATTGCTTTGCCCTCTGACCACCATGCTGGGGGGATAGGGAAGTCCCTTGTGCTGTCATCAGAGCAGGAAGCACCCGTTGCTCCAGCAGCCAGCCTGGAGGGAAGCTGCAATAAACTTCAACCCCAAGGCAGGCATATCCAAGACAGCTTGAAATGAGCCAGCTCAGGGTTGGAGAAGAGTGTGGCTGGCTAGCTTGGTCCCCTTCACCCTTCTGGTGGCCAGATCAAGCTGAGCTCTATACCCCCATGGTCATACTCTTATCAGTGTCCAAGCTAACTGGCTTAAAGCTAACTTTGGTAACAGGACAGAGTTAGGCTGGTGGTCTGCTAATGTTAGCAGCATTACCACAGCAGAGGAGCAAGGCCAGCAGCTCTGAACTGGCAGAGGCCTACTGAAATCACTTGTTTACAACAGCTGAGAGAGGAAGGTATTGGGCAGATGACCAGAACCCAGGAGTCCTACCTCCTCATTCCCTGCTCTATGCTGCCTTCCTAATACAAAACCTGGCCCTGTGTCTGCCTAGTCCAGCCCCCATGGAAAATCCAAGCATTGTACCTGGTCAAAAGCCCGATCGATCTCCTCCTGGAGTATCTCCAGGAAGTTCTCATTGAGGTCGATGAGCTCCTGGATGTTGCTGAAGACGCCAAGGAGCTGTTCCTGGCTCAGCAGCCCAGCCGCCTGCATGGGGAGGTAGAACTCCTCTTTGATGATGCGCAGGTCCTCTCCGTAGCTGGCCTCCGTATTGACAAACTCCAGCACAGACTCCTTGCGCTCCGTCCTGCGCTTGCAGCACTTCTCGCAGAGGTCAGCCCGTCTCTGGTTGCAGTTCTGTGCATCCGTCTCCACTGGGAGGTCCCTCTCTCCACAGTCGGTGCAGGGCCGGTGGGCTTCCCAGGCCTGCAGGGAGCTCAGGGTCTCCGCTGCCCTGTTCCTCCACTTCCTGGCTGGTGTCTGGCCAATACCACTGTCTGCCCTCGCCACCTCCGCCGACCTGGTCCGGGTGGCCTCACTGGGATCTGGGTTGTCCCGGTCTTCGTTCACACCAACAATCCCACTGTCTGTGCTCAGGCTGCTGACGTTGCTCCAGTGGTGCCTGGAGCGGAGGGAGCCACGTGGGGCACGGTGCGTCTCATCGAAGCTGCCGCCATGGCCAAGGTTGGCTTTTGCTACCACTGGACCTGAGAACAGACACAAATCATTACAGGCTCTGCCAGCTGCAGAGAGCTCACCTGGGAAGTTCAAGCTGGCACAGGGGTGAGTGTTAGGAACCCTGGGGGCGAGATTTGGTGAAAGCAGGGCTGTAAGCCATCTCCTCTCCTGTTTTGCTACTAGGAAGATGGGATCAGAAGCAAACGGCCTCCAGGTGAGGCCTGGGGCCTGCCACCCCTGCACTGCCTATGCCTGTGGACTCGCTTGGGCTCCCTCTCCCCCTGCCATCTGCCAGGCACAGACAGAGACACAGCAGAGTAGATCCTGATATCTTGCACACCCGTGTTAAATCCAGAATGCCTCCCTTCCCCAGGTCAGGAGAGTTACTCCATATTTACACCAGCATAGCAGGGCTCAGCATCTGGCCCATCAGCCCTTCAAAGTGTGCAGAATGTGGGTACCATAGTCCCGCTCCTGCCGGCGCTTCTGTGCATGCTGCCGTGCTGCAGCCGCAATCTTCAGCTCCAGCTGCTTCCTCTTCACGGAGTCTGTTGGCATGGGGTCACTGAAGTGCGGCCGCAGCCGGCACTCTCGCTGGGCCTTGGCACTGTCCGTGCTCTCGTGGACGATGTCAGAGCTGGATCGGCGGCAGCCAGGGCTGGAGGTCTGTAAGAAAGACAAGTGGGCTTGCAGTAGGGCGGGGTGGACCCACTGCTGGGTGGGAAAAGCAGGGCCTGGTTTGCTGCCACTGCATTTCATTTGCCAAAGGGAGGAAAAGGCAATCCATCAGTGGTGGGGTTGTAAAGCCAGCTCTGCTACATGACCAACTGTAGGGAAATCTGTCCTCCCAGGTCCCTCTGTCTTGCTCAGTCCTGACAGCAGGGATCTCTCTCCCTCTGCCTTTGTACAGCACTGAGCACAGTGGCTCCATGGTGGCCAGCTCACATTTGTCAAACAGCCAGGAAGAAGGGAACAGCATAGCTCTGGCCAGGGACCCCCAGAAACGGAAGGTCCTAAAGTGGGAACCGGGCCTGTCCTCTGGGGATCTGAGCTAGCTTGGCTCTGTTCTGTGACTATTTCGGTGCTGTGGGTTCAGGAACTCCTTCCTTTTAGCCTTACGCTAGTGGCTTGACTGACTGGAGACTGAAGAAGGAGCCTGGCTGATCTCCCAGGCAGTGCAGCAATGAGGGGCTGGGGGCACAGGGGGGCTCATGAAGGGGTTATTGCTGGACTCCCTGCAAGCAATGTAGTGGCAGACAGGCAGGGGCACATAACTGACTCCTGTTTCATTAACTGTAATAAAAAAGGCATTAGAAATCCCATTTTTTTAACAAAGTTTGATTGATCATGGGAGTTGGGGTGACTTCAGATCCCAGGCTGCCAGCCTGCCCAGTTTTCTACAAGGGAGGGATCCTTCAGAGCCTCTGACAAAGAAAAAAAAGAAAGACAGCTCCTAAACACATGCTCGAGGTGACAGGGGAATTCCTCTCCCTTACGTTCCCAGCAGGTTGAGCATCGCTGGATGCCTCATTGCTTGGCTTGTTCTCCCAGGTCTCTGTTGCCATGGACATCACTGTGGGTTGCTGGCTGTCCTCTGGAGGTGGGAGATTGTCTTTCCTCAAATCACACTGTCCCTTGGCGGCGGATTTGGCAGCAGTCTCGGCATTGCAGCTGCAGGGGAAGGAGAAAATTCTGATTAACATCACATGTGCAGGACCTGCAGATCCTGACACAGATGAGGCTGAGCGGAAAGCCCGGGTTTGAACAACCAGCTGCAACAGTTCAGGGAAAGTTCAGGCAGAAACCTAGACTGGCTGGCATAGATCAAACTCCTGGTTAATTTTAGAGCTGTGCATGTGTTTAGGGACTCTAAACACAGCTCAGTTATACAAGCACAAATTAGCCAGTTGCACTCATGCCACCTTCAGTTTGGGGTATCAAGTCTCAGGTATTCACGTGACATTTTTGTGTCCATAAAACATGAGGTTCTCGCACAGGGACTAGAAAAAACTCCGAGTAGGCCATATCCATTTTTTGCACTATTTAAAGAGATGTTATCAACACAGAAATCATACTGCTCATCTGGAAGAAAGTCACCTGCTAAAAAACATAATACTTTGAAGAGATTAGAGGATTAAAGGAGCTTTCCCTCTGTTTTTCATCTCATATGATCCAAAGCCCACTGAAACCACTGACTGGGTCTTTTGGTGCACTTAAGAGTCCTGAAGGGATCAGCAGAGTCTGCTGTTCCCACCTGGCAGTTCTGGGATGCTCCTGCTCGCAGCTGTCCTGTCTGGGCCTGACAAGGGCCTGGCCTGCCTGATCCGGGCAGCCTGTTCCAAGCCCATGATCCCCTCCTTCTAAGTCACACCATCTCTCTAGTCACAGAAAGGCTGGTGCAAAACCACTGACTTGGCAGAGGAAGACACTACTTAGTTACACTACTTAGGATTAATTTTTTTTTTCTAAGATGCCTTATTTCCATGCGTAATGAAGCCTACTTGGAAGAACATCCAGATTTTTCTTTCATTTGAGGCTTATTTAATTTTTATTGGCTTAGATTCCTTTCAAAAGAAAGGCTGTCAGGCCTGGATGGGGATGCTTCCACACAGAGGGAGCCAGGGTCAGGAACATATTTCAGGTTATGCATGTATTTTATGTTTAACGAAAGTCTCCTATGATAAAATTTGCTTCTTTTAAAGGCTTCACTTATAAGCTGACTCTGGTAGGTCATATTGCTAATGTGCAATTCCAACACTGTCACCTACAAGCAAACATACGAGACAGATGGGCATTTTCTTTATAATGAGTGACAGTTGGCTCTGATAAGAAACCATCAGCCTGTACTGAAACCACTGAAGAGGGAACAAATGTCCCAGAACACAGACTAGCTCTGTTGTCAGGCCAAAAAGTTGGTTTGCAACTTTCCAGCTGATGCTTTTTCATCTTTCTCCATTTATGCTTCCAGGTCCCAGCTGACACTTCCAAAGGATTTACAAGTTTATAAAAGAGTTTAGCCATGGCTGTGCACATAACATGGCTGTGATGGCACAGTGTTAACAGGAGGCTCCCAGCTTTTACTTTTTGCTTGCTACTTCCCTGCCATGTGGATTCGGACAGGTCATTTCACCTCTCCAGGCCTTTCTTTCCCTGCCTGTAGAAAGGGAGCAGTCTGTATTACAGACTGTATTAGACCCCTTACTGGGCTGCAGTAAGAACACTACAGACACACGCAGCAAGGCCACAGTCCCTCGGTACTGTCCTGTGGCTAATCAATTTAAGAGGCGCCTGTCTCTTCCCTCCCACCTGTCCCCAGCCATGGTTGGAGGTACCAACCCCTTCAGTTGGTCTGATCTAATTGTGTGGCCATGATCTAAGAGCAGCCTGTGAAATGATCTGGGTTTAAAAAAAATACTCTCCCTCATAGGCACTTATTCCAAACCAGTTCATTTCATTGATGCTGTTTGGGGTAAGGTCTGAACAGTTCAGCAGGGCACAGCAGAGGGAGGGAAGGCAGAGAGCAGGGAGCAAGAAACCTCTTGAAGGGGATCTGCCACTGTCAGCAAACCGCCATTTCCAAAACCTGCTCCTCCCCAAACAGCTTCTGGCTGAAATACACAAAAAGAAAGGAACATGCTAAGACATGGAAAGGTCACAGGATGTATCCAAGGTCAGTAAAAGAGCTCAGAACTGGGATATGATCTTCTCTTCTTGACCACACCACCTACACACCGTATAGCCCATGCTGTCAGGGAGAAGCTGAGCTTTCATTTGTCATTTTTACAGTGCTTCAAGATCATCCACTGAAACATGGAAAGTTCTCTAGAGTATTACTGCTCCTCTAAATGAAGCTGACAACAGCTTTCCACCAATAAGGTCTGGGAACCATGTGCCATTGGTTACTGTGGTTTCCATAAGCCACAGGGATATTTAAAAAAAATCTCCAGACATGACCTGAAGTGGGAAATAAGAACCAATACCATTCAGAGAGCTGAGTTAAGGAAGAGTGATAGGATATTATCTGAGAAATTAAACCCACTCCATGGTCGGTCACTTAGAGGTAAGAAAGGCAATGATGGCAGAGCCCACGCTGTGTGAATAGAGATTTGTTCAGCCCTGGTTTGACTGCCCTACTTCTAATTGTGATTAACTATCTCCGCTATGACGTGCTGGCCATGCTGTGCACAGGTTACTGCTGCCACCACAGAGCAGTTGCTGTGCGCTGCACTGCCAGTGTGATCAGGAGGATGGAGCGAAAACAAGGAGGACACAGCAGTTTTGTAGAACCACAACTTAGGGCTGTTCCTTTAACCTTTGCCCCAGCTTAGGAGGGAGAGGGGAACACGGCCAAGAAAAAGGGATACTGTCCCCTTCCTACCTGCAAGCAGAGATCTGAGCTGCCAGGAGTGGTTCTCCATCAATGCCTATTTGAGCAACCCCCTCTGCTCTCACACAGAGCTGCAGAAGGACTGGGGGGCACAAGCCAGCTTTAAGCCACCTTTCTGCTCCCCCAACTCTGCTGCCAAGGGCCCAGCTCCTTGTGCTTATCTGACTTCTTCCACTTTTAGGTGGTTGCACAGCAGTGCTTCTGCTTGCATCTACAGCGGGGATCATTGGAAGGCTCTGGATGGAAAGGCAATAGCTAGCGGCATTTACATTATTCTTTGGGGCATGTGGCCTGTTTGCATTCACCTTCAAGCCTAAAGTGATCCCAGATCTGCCTGTGTGGTTCCTGTTCTTCTGTGGGCTCCAGAAAGGTATTGCTACTGTATGTCTGGAGATCAGCAGGCTCCTTGGAGACACAACCATCCCTTTCTCTCTGTCCTTCTCTCCCCTTTCTCTGACCCTATGCTGTAGGCCCTTCTTTCACCACATCTCACATTACAGCATTTCAAGTCCTCCGTCTGCACACTCACACCAGTAAGACCTGGTCTTCACTTCTCTTTCCCCAGCCAGGGCCCTCCCATCACACCATTAGCGACAGTCTGCCAGGCCAAGCTAGATGCTGCTTCTTTCCTCTCCCTGCTCTCTCAGCCTTCCTCTCCCTTTTCTATGAAATTCTTCCTCCAGCTGTACAGTTTTACCTGTCAGCAGACCCTCACTGATGCCAGCTTCCAGTCTACCATGGTCTCTGTTTATCTGAGCCTTAAAACTTAACACGCTGGTTTCTGGTATCACTCAGATGACGTACACAATGGTCTAAACTGAGTTTACTCTGGGTTTCAGAGCATCTTTTCTTTTACACCTTCTGCATTATTCATCTTCTCATCTCTGCCTCCCTGTGTGATGGTCTCTCCTTCCACCATCTTGCTATACTCCCTGCCTACTGCTTTTTCCTTGTGCTCTACTCTCTCTGCCAGCTGCAGTTTGATGGCTGTAAGCGTGACTGCATGGCTTGTGGGGATCCTGCCACCTGGGCCCAGAGACTGTCATCCCTAATGTCAGATTTACTGCCCCTGCTCCTTACAGTAATGTAAGGATAATGACAAAAGTCCTTACTGAAACCCTTAGAGTGCCTGGCATGTTTCCTTCTGTGGGATCAAACCACTTCCTGGGATAGGAGTTATTCTGGTTGGGGATGACATGAATTTTTCCCGTTCTCTCCAAGACACACGGTAGGCTCAGACCAGCACTGGGAGGGTAGGCTTTTTCTGAAAGTCCTTTTACATCTCTGGGCCATCATCTTTCTCTGAATCTCAAGGCAACAGAGGCACCGGGTCTGTGGTGTACAATTGTAAATGCATCTGCTTTCTTTCATTACCTCTATGGGATCCTTCATAAATGTATCATCTTCCAGGCCAGCACTTCTCAGCCCTGCCTAAATCTTTCTAGCTAATGGGAACATTCTTGTCCCTTCCACCACTGGCACTTTCCTTCCAGAATTGGGATTCTTTGCTGTGGGAAGCTGTGTCTGTACCCACCATCCTTGTGCCATCCCAAATAAAACCCAGTCACTCTTTTCAGAAAGCCTTCTTCCTCAGTTGTGTCCTTTCTTTGCTTTTGCAGGTTTTCATTGTTACCTTCTCACTCCGTTTCATAGACAGGAGTCCCTGGTTCTTGCCTATCCTTATCCTGAGCTCTTTGCTGCTTAAACAGGTTCAGAAAGTGGAATATATATTAAAATGCCTAAAGGATTTCCACCAAGATCTCAACACCCCTTCCCAGATGGGATTACAACCTAAGCTAAAGGTATCTAGCAACTCGTGAGGGGATTAAAGCTGCCATCATTATAAAGTTGCAAATCAAACAAATGCTTACTGCAGAAATATTAAGCCATTTAAATGAGTTATAACTAAATAACTACGAATTACCGGGGAGACAATTAAGTTGCCAGACAAAACTGCTTTGTAAAATTGTAACACACAAAACCACCAGAAAGAGAAGACAGTCTCAGCTCTCTTATTCTGTGACACTCCATCACAGCCTCTATATCAAAAGCTTGACCTTGTTCTTGCTGGGCTCAGTACCTGTGGAAATGGGACTGAATGCCTAGCTTTTGGCTCATTTCATTTGAGACCTAGAAAAAATGTAGCCTGGACTCCCGTGAGTGTAACTTGACAAAAGACCCAAAAAGCCAAGCCTCTGCAGTGAGAATCAGGTTGAGTTATGAATGAACCCTCAGTCAGTTTACAGTCTCAGGTGAAAATGACAGAAAAGTGAGAAATTTCTACCCAAAGGAAACTGGAATTAACCACTTCTTTGCCAACAGATCTGTTTTTCTACTGTTATCCTGAAGAAATGACAGCCTTTACCATTAATTGTTATTACTATCTAAAATAAACAGGCAAGGGTGGTTCCTCCGATAAAACAATCTCTCTAATCATGGAACCACTGTCGCTCATGTTTTCAGATGAGTTCCCATTTTCATGTTAATAAAACTACCTTATATTTTTTAACAAATCCAAGTGGAGAGACTGGGCACATGCACAGAAACTGAAATGACTGAGGATATTAAAAGCACAGAAACCACAATGAAATCATAAAGTCCCTTAGCAGAAGGTAGTTGGAAGGTAGGAGAGTAGTAGGAAGAAATACCATATGCACTACCCAGTTCTTGTACACCTTGCTGTGCATGCACCTCTGACTCTGGATACTAGTCAGACCTTTGATCTGCCTAGAGACAGCTGTTCGTATGCTCTTACTCACAGATTGTGTTATTAATTTCTGTGTATTTCATTTCACATCAATGATAAAAATAGCCTAGCCAATGAAAATGGTTGCATACCATACCTTTCTCATCTATTTCTTCATCAGCTTTTCATGCTCTAGTACAACAGCACAAAGGCTGGACTGGACAGCTGAAGGAAGCATTTATGGTTCTGACACCACCTATTTCCCTTTGGATTACAGAATTGCAGAAGTACTTCTGCTTGTCACTCTGGCTCTGTCTACACAGGTAGCTTCAACTCCAAAAAATGCCTTTAGGTGACTGTCATTCCTGTGTAGAAGTCCCTTTCCTCTAAAAATTGAGTCCAGCCCTCTAGCATTCCAGAAATACCATCCAGTGTTCAAGGTTGGAGCCCTGGCATTTCACACACCACATATGTGGATGTTGGGAGCAGCCAGGAACCATGTCAAATGTAACTCTTGGAAAAGTCAGTCCCGGAAGCCCAGTTTATGGAAACAAACGACTCCACCAACACCTACTCTTCATTCTTCCATCAGCCTTATCTAGTGATTAGCTAGTGGTAACTACTCCAAATTCCTAGCTCCTCTCCCAGAGCTTCATTGATTCCTGTTGGGCAACCTGCCTGTATAGGAAAGGGTTCCCTTCAGAAGGCAGGAGCAAGATTGCAATGTCCAAAACCAAGCTGGAGGAAGCAGTCCTTGTGAATGCCTTACCTAGAGAAGGGAAAAACCCTGGGTGGAGGAGAGGGAGGAAGACACTATGGAAGTATTTTCAGTCACTGCTTACACTGCCTGAGTTGGCAGGAGGATGGTATTTGCAAGCACTTTCACTCATTGTCTGTGCTGGTCTCTGGAGGGTAGTGAAAGAGAGAGAAAATGAGATTTTGCTCATGCAGCCATCCTACTCCCGCTAGTTTGCCAGTTCACTATGTACAGGCAGTAAGTGAAAGTGCTTATTCCTTTATGTCTCACCACCTGAATTCATGTCCTGTGGTGATGGGACCAAACACTACATCTTTTTTCTAGGGGTTGTAGTAATACTTTGTACCACTCTGCTTTCTCTGCTTTTAATAGACATTCAAAAAACGACCGATCTGTCAACAATTGATTATGGAAATAAAATGGGTGGGAAATTGGGGCATCAGGACTAGTACTGGCTGCTGTCTGGACAGGATTAAGGTGCACAAAGAGCAAAGTCTTGATGAAAATGCTTTTTGATGCTTAATTCCCATGCAAAGATGGAGTTTAAGCTCAAGAGCATAAAGACACATCCACGTAGATATCGGTCCCTAAAACAAGAGGCTCTGCCTGCAGAGTGTTCCAGCTACAGGATTTACATGTACATATCAGGAGACTAGATTTTTATAAGGGAATTGGTTTCAGGTGACCCCACAGACCATGTTACCTTTTCTTAATAAGTTCCAGGGCTGAACCTATGAATTCATCCTTCATTTTTTGTAGTTTAGCTCCATAGCTGGATAAATCTGTGGCTTCTAACAGCAGCGATGAACAGCAAGATGACTGGGCTTCAGAAGCTAGCGAATGCCCTCTAAGGTGAAGGACATCATTCAATTGTCTTGTCTCTCCTTTCCGCTGCTCATCACTGATGGTCTCCTGCCCAGCCCTGCAGATCGCTACTGCCTGCAAAGGTGATCGTGGAATTGGGCTAGAGCAAATGGGGACTGGGGACCTATCCGGGCTGGAGATCTGGTAGGTCATGTCCTTCACCTCAGGGCTGCTCATCCCAGAACCATCTGATGCGGCTGGATAATGGGAAAAGCCAGTAGAGATGTGGTTTTCATGGAACACATCATCATCCTCCTCCGCTGTGACAGTGGCTTCTTTCACAGCTTTGGTTTCCAGAGCTTCTGGACAGACGTTCTTATTGTTCTCCTCCTCCAGGGTCTTGTTTGCAAGAAGTGCCTTATTTGAGCACTTTGTTGGCCCACTGCTGCTGGCAGATGAATCTGCCTCCTTACTTCTCATTTGCTTGAATTCCTCGAAGGTGGGGATGTAAAGCCTCCCTTTGCAGCGGTCTTTCTGACTCTGCCCCAATGTCACTTTGACATCCGTTTCCCCATTGCATTGTTCCAAGGATTTTGCTGTTCTGGATTTGGCCACCTCATGGCTTTTCCCAGCATCTTGAAGGGGCAAACTGGGGGAGCTGTTCTGCCTTCGGAGCTGAAGCCTTCTCTGAGCCTCCTGCTTGATGTCTTCTGGACTGGTGATTTTGTGTGCAAAACACAGTCTCTGCCTCCCTGTGAGGTCGTGCCTGAGAGCAGTGCGTTCCACCAACACTGTGCAGCAGTTGAGAGGACAAGCATTTTTGTACTGCCGGCACGTCTGGCATTCAAAGAACTCCCGGGCCATCAGGTCAGTCAGGGCTGCCTGCGGGCGCACTGGCTTGCTGGGCTCTGCCACCTTGGTACTGTGCAGCCTCAGCTTCTCCTTCAGTTCTTTTTTGGCATCCCTGTGGAGGGCTCTTTCCTCTGCAGAAGGGAAGAGCCACTGAGGCACTTTGGCAAAGGGAGGCAGCAGCACATTCTGTGCCGATTGTGATGTCTGTTTAGCACAGAGAGAAAGCTTCCTCAAAGAGTCTGATGTGCTCTGTACCGGGGTCGCATCCACACAGCCTTCTGACCAATGCCTGGTGCCTTTATAGTGAAAAAAGATCTCATTATCCAGGCTCCGGCAGTGAGAATACAGCCCAGAGTCAGCTACCGTTGCCCAGTGAAGGTTCTCCACGCTTCGATACATCCGGTGTTCCACAGGATTTGCCAAAGGTGCCTTGCCTGTGTGGCAGGAGTCTAGGGTGTGGAAGTCCCCAGAAAAAATCTCAGTATCTAAGTTCTTTAGTGGATGCATGCTGCTAACTGAAAAATCCTTTAAGCCATGTTGTGCATAGAGCTGATTATTTTGGCAGCTCAAGATCACCCGGCAGTTTTCCTGTCTCTCATCAACACTGATGTATGTCATAGCAAATGTACATGGAGGCTCTAAGACACTGGTGTCTAGGGGGAGAGGAGGGAGCTGGGGTGTTGCTTAGATGCCAGTCAACGTCCACAGACCACAGACAGCAAAGCGTGCTGCTGGGTACTCACATTAGAGAGCTCTCACATGGGTCGAGTCACCATGCGCAGACCTGTGAACGGAAGGAAAGATGAGTTACTGAAGCAGCCTGGTCATGGCTCCCAGGATGCAATAGCAAGTCTGCTTCCAGGGAATGCAGAAACCAAACAGCCAACAGCGTACGGACAGAGCTGCATAACTAGGTGATGAGCTGCAGGACTTAGCGTCCTGCCAAGGAGAGTCTTTTCCACCTCTAGTCAAGCCAGAGGTGGCTTTACACTACCCGTTTTAATTTTGAAGCGATTCTTTCTACCATCAGCTATTCCCTCACAATAACACTGCTCACCTATAGTAACAGGTACCTCAGAAGTGCTTGCTGGGGCCCAGCTTACTCAAGCAGCAGCACTAAGGAGACAGGAGATTTACAAGAGACAATGAGGTTCTTTTCTTCAAGGGGGTTGCAGACAGTACTGTGGGGAGCTGAGGAGGCGGCTGGGGTGGGAAAGGATGATGTTGTCACATCATCCTTGAAGGTGTGGTCTCCTTGAAGGCTCAAATAGGAAGGGGAAAGAAGAAGGCTGACTGGTGGTGGTTTTGTCCCTGAGACTAACACTGCAGCCCTTTAATGCTCTGATTCACCCTTCACAGGGGAGGTGCAAGTGTTTTAGTGACAGGGAGACAAGCATTTCCAAGCCTTTTCATTGAAGAGCCTGAGGTACCTCACTGATTTTCATGTATGTACCCTCCTGACCCCTTAGCAATAGGCCTGAATGATCACCACGTGTTACAGCTCAGTGGAGGCACAAAAGGAGAAAGTGTGGTTTCCAAGGCTGTTCATATGCACTGTGTTCAGCATCGCAAGGCTCAGGGGATCCAGCTGACTAAATCCCATATTCAGAGAATGCAGAGAGTTAAAATCCAATTTAAATTCAGTGAAAGTCAGCAGGATGTAGGCTAAGTGTCTAAGTCATCCTTGAAAATGGAAGGAGCCATCTGAATCAGACAGCCCTCCTTGCAGTGAACTGATTTCTCCTCCTAATTTCTCTTCAGGATTTAGGCCTCATGAACTCACCCACAGTCACACAGAGCTTGTCTGCTAGAGCCTTGTCCACTCCCTTGGCATCTAAAGGCAAAGGCAATGAGTGAGGACCATACATACAGGAGGAAAGAACAAGACCTGGCAGGCAGTGTGGGGCTAGCCTGAGCTTCATAAGGCAGCACAGAGCTAGGATGGAGGGAAGGGAGCTCTAATAATGAGCCAGGCAAGAAATGGCCAGGTTGAACAGCCAGGAAGAGGTCTTGGTAAAGCTAGACAATATGACCATGTAAGTTACAGCCCAGACTGTTTGGTCTGTAGTGGGCATGGGTTGTCCACACACTGCCAAGCATTGAGGCAGCACAGACATCTTGGCCAGGAGGAGAACGAAGAGACTTGTTACTCTCTGAGGGCTAAGTCACCCCACTTATCTAACCATGTGTGGCACCAGCGGACATCTTCCATCTGAGGAGAAATCTGAGGCAGTGAAGATTGGCCTGGGGCCAATCTTGGTCATACCCTGGTAGCTTGATTCTCCCCTTGTTTACAGTGACTCAAGTTAAGGTAACCCCCCCCCCTCAACACATTAATGAAACTTTCTCTAACCTAATCCCAGAGAGGGAAGGCAGAGCCTCCTGTGGATCACTGATGAATGGAGGATATTACTGCAGTCCTTCACAATCGCTAAACATGAATATTAACTGAAACTAGCTCTCAGGGTGTGGCTGTTTCCCAAGATGTCACAGGCACTTCTCACCCAGTCTTCTCAGGTTGGGACTGGAATTCCCCTTCTTCACGGCTCCGGAGGAGCCCACAGGCAACAGCAGAGAAATGTGAGGACCAGGACTTTCTGTGATCATAGGTTATAACATGATCTGTCAAGAAAGAGAGAATGAGATGATATGAGAGCCAGACATGGAGCAGGGAATAGGGCTCCTGGTTGTGCTGAAAGGCTCCTGTGAGAAACTGTTGTTATGAGAGATGTCATGGCCTGTCAGGCAGGCCTGTGATCTGGTCACAACCACAGGACTAAAAGCCACAGTGGGCTTTCTGCACTCTCCTTTCAGACTCAGTAGAAAGAGAAAATGACCCTTGCTGTAGTGACAGCTGCAACCAAAGCAGCCATTGCCCAAGGCAGTGAGCTATACAGTAACGCCCGAAGAGAAACTACGGCCTTTGTGAGGCAGGTTCCCTGGCTACACACACAAGGATACCTACTTATTTGGTGAGCTCTGCGTGTGTCTGTGTGAAAGAGAGACAGCCAGTGAAGAAAGAGCAAGTGAAGGAAGAACACAGACAGGAGGAGAAGCAGTCATGAGAAGAGCAAGGAAGCAGAGAAACTCTGAGGCACAGAAATGACTGAGTGCAATCTGTCTGTTGCTACTTCTTTCAACTGAGTCCAGGACTTTGCATGCTGTCTTCATAAACAGATGGGGCAGCACTGAAAATATGACTGACTTGTGTCATCACAGTCTTTCTTCAGGTAGAAATTCACTGCCAAGCACTGTGGCTCTAACCCATCTTTGAGCTGCAGGACAGCTACAGAGCCACCAAGCTTGGGTGGCTGGAGCCCACTCTGCCCCTGCCTGCTCAGCGGCATGGCACAGACCCACCACACCGCATGGGTATTTGCATCCCTTGAGCTGACCTCTCTGTTATATGGGGGAACATTTCAAACCTGCTGAGAGGAGAGGGTACCCATTTGCCCTGCAGAGACTGATTTCCTGAGTGGATGTGGAACATGTTAGTGCTTGCAAGCTCCGCTGGGCAGCAGGGACCCACTGCTGCTTTGTCAGGGCAGGATCTTCTGGAAGGACATGTGTGTGCGGTGGTGGAAGTTGCTTTCACGGACGGAGCAGCTGGGAGAAACCTCCTGCTGGAATAGTGGAGTAGGCAGAGAGTGAGAGACAGAGAGGGGGAGCTGGAGGCAGGACTGCAGAGTGGAAGACCCAGAGAGGACAGGAACAGACAGAGTGTATGTGCGAGATGGAAGGAGGGAAAGAGAAAGACTTTCCAGAGGAGTTTGCTGACAGGTAGGCAGGCACCAAAAAATACTGGATTAAGTAAAGGAAGAGGGGAATTTTGTTTCCAGATCATTTGTGTTAATCTTTGTCACCCATCACAGCTGAGCTTTCTTTCTCTGAAAGGTAACTTTGAGCTCTAACAAAACACTTTAGACACTGAAAGTCCCTTTGATACTTTCAGTGGAGCTCAGAGCAAAGGTGTACATGGATGTACCTCAGAGGTCAGCACGCAAAGGAGAGTTCAATGCCCTGGGTAGACCGACGGGAGCCTCAGCAATAGGTGAGCTCTGATCCACCTCGTGCTTGCAAGCCAGCTGTGAAGATCTCATAAAAAACAGCTTGGACAGAAGCACCTCTCTTTCTTCTCACTCCGTCCTTGAAAGAACCTCTCTTTCCTACTAAACTCTTCTTATCCTACCCATTCCCCTCATGTCACCACCCTGAGGGCTACACACATCGTTTTAGGTGTCAAGCTTAGTTTCACTGAACACACAGGCCAACTGCTGCCCAAGCCATGATCTGGGAAGGGGCTGTTCATGCTGCTGCACAGCCTGCTTCCCCTACTGTCCAAAGACACTGGCAACAGGAGGAAAGCACCGGTGTTTGTAAAATGCCACGAATAACTGGGGTAATTCTGACCTAGACTGTAACCAGGAAACACCGAACCCTTTCCTCTCCTTCCCCAGCTCTTGTGCTCCTTTCCTGACAGCACACAGCAATAGCATCACAGCTTCAGCTCAAATGCCTAAGTTTGTCAGATCAGTGACACCACTACAATACAAAGCACGTGTCTTCAACCTCGGCTCTAAAGTAATGTTACTGCCAGCATGTTCTAGACACTGCTGGAGGAAAGTGGGAGATGGAGACAGAATAAACCATCTGAGTTAATATGCTTCTTACGTTTAATATGTTGAAAGATGATTTTTCAGCACATCCTCCCAGCTCACTGTACATACAGAAGAGTCTAGCTGCAGTCATACATGGTCGCCATTGAGCAAATACTGGGAACTGCAGGGACATGGAAGAGTTTGTCCTCCCACTGCCTCAGAGATACAGCTACAGACTGCAGGGGATCCAAGGTATGGAAACTAGCAGATGCCACAGAAGAAGTGGGAGGCAATGGAGAGAAATAAGGGCTGATCTCCTGCATGGTGTCCCAGGTCAGGGTCCTAACTTACCTTTTACTAAAGGTACACAGCAGAACTAGTGCACCCTGTTCTCTTCCAGTTAAACCAAGCAGTGACCTGCCAGTTCTCTATTGCTCCCAGGCATACCTGAGCACCGTGGGTTGAAGCTGCACTCCTTTGTTTACCCACCTGGGCACTTCCTGGCTGTCCCATCTGCACTACTCCAAAGCCGAGGCTTTCCTCTAGCCCAGCAATCCCCCAGGCCAATGCTAGCTTATTGCAGGCCAAATAGCAAAGAAGGGCTTATTGCTTACTGCTGCTGTGGGAATGACTCTTTGATCACATTGTCTGTGCAACATTTGCCTGTTCCCTGGCTCAGGGACTGAAAAGCTTCTGGTTGTTCTAAGCCACACGCCTTAAGTGAGCGCTGACTAAAGGCATGGTGCGCTCAGTTTATTTCCTAACATGTGATTCTGTTTAATCAACTTGTCCTCACTGCTACTCTGATAAGTGCCTGTTTGGAGACTTGCCACCAACCTTCATTTTCCTGCAAAATCCCCCCAAAGAACTTATTTATCAAGGATTAAAGCTTGAAGGATAAATTATTCCTTCCCATAAACACGAGAACTGTTCTGCCTGGCTGACCTTCCCAGTAGAGCACCAGACAAAATGTCAGGAGGACAAAGCAGGCAGGAACAAGAATAAGTTGTTCAGTTCTGGTGAAAATTACTATGGGGAGAATCCGTCATGTTCAAGGACTCTGGGGACATCAAGACAGGGGACTACAGAATCTCACAAGTTCTCAGGAAAAGAGGTCACAAAAATCTGGCAGGACTGAGCAGGTTTGCTAGTGCTGCTTTGCAGGGTTTACTGAAGCAAGATTTTCTTGACAGACTTGTCAAACATGGAAACTTGTTCCATGAGATGGTGGACAGCAGCTTGCTACTTTCTGGCCTCTCCTGCCTTGATCAGAGACATCAAGTGAGTGTGGTACATTTTCCGCTCTCCAGACCTGGAGTGAGAGATCTGAGTTGCAAGTAAATTAACTTATGAGTCATGCCCATCACGCCAAACTGACCCATGGCATCCTATTCCGAGGGACGGGAGGAACAGGAGCCACCTTACTGCAGCCTAGAATAAAGGACTGAATGAACCTTCAGGTCTTACTCCAATTTCTCTAGTTGAGGTTTTGCAAACTGCACCACTAAATGGAGGATGGTTTATTCCAGAGCACAGTCTCCCTCTTATTTGAGAGATCCAATCAGCTAGAGGGACGGGAAAGGCACATTTCAAAGAGCTGCACACTGGATTTTAGCAAGCTATGATACTGCTGTGAGTTTTGTGCTATCCGACACAGCAAACCTCATGGACACAGCATGATGTCTTTACTGCCATGTCATGCATGCCACTCCACTTTGGCTGCTTAGCAGATCACCAGCAGTCTCAAAGGAACGAAACACATCTATTTTCCAAGTCAAAGGCTAACAAGAAAAATAAAGGTGCCTTGATTACATTTGCTTTCTTGACTATTCACTTAGCCAGAGCTGTGCTACAAGAACTAGTTGACAATATAGGAGGGTTAGGTGCTTGCAGTTACATTTCTTGTTTTTTTTGTTCTAGCAGCTGAAGCAGCAATAAGGCTTATATACTGCCTGTTAATTGCAGCAGGAGAGGTACAGCCACAGCAGCTAATTTAAACGTGCAGTTTCTTTTCTTTCTTAGGGGAAACAGATAAGTGTAATGTTCCTCAAATTTATAGTGCCATCACCACTTTCAAAGTCTGCTCCATGGCAAAATCAGAATCACTAACAAGAGAAACAAGTGACAACTTGGTCTCAAAACTAGATGATACAGAGAAAACCATATCCACGACAGACTGTTCACAGTTTTTATAGTCCTTGTGTTCTCAGCTGAATCAGAAGCATGGACTATGTCTTCCTAGAGCCAGAAAGATGTCAGGACACTGTATAAATTGTCATGACAAAAGACCATGCAGATTGGCTTAGTAAAGGTGCCTTTATCAACGAAAATAACTGGAAAATCGGCCTTTTCCATTGCTTGGGTCCCAGTTCTGTCTCCTTGCTTGGCACATGAAACATAGTCTCTCTTGAACCTCTGAAGCTCCTGGAGTCAGATGACTCCAGTGGCTGATAATACACTGCAAATAGAGAGCTGTTTTAAGCAACCCAGAATGGTCTCAATCTGAGAATGCACTCTGCATCTCAGTATATGAGAAAAGGAAAGATTTTCAGTGTTGCCACATTGTAAATACTCTACTTTTCACTAATTGTATTTGTAGCTGATAATATGCTATTATTGACATAACATTTTGTGTGCAATACTGTACATCTACAATTATCAAGGCTAAATTAGCCACTTAAATATGTAAAGAACCTCTTAGAACAAGTGATACCTCTTCTTTCCCCACTGCCCAACCCGCTCTCCTCTTGGCAGGACAGACAGTTTAACTACACTGGCAACATCCCCTGGTACATCTGGAAGAGAAGAGAGTAAGGGGGACCCCCGATAACATGGAAAGCTCCCATGAGATTGTGCATTTCAGTGGGTACCTCCTCATACTCCCAAAGGTACTGTCCAGAACAAGCCACATACAGAGCAGCCCAGGGTCTAGAGGGGAGAGCACATACAACGATATTAAATTTCTGCAGTGAAATGAGCTGCTTGCCTGTCATGTTGTCTGTCTGTTTCCCTCCTTTCACATAATCTCTTCTTCTCCTTTTATTTCCTGCTTCCCCAACTCTTCCTCCACCCCACTGCATTCAACACAAGTTTACACAGCCCATCTCTGGCAGAAGCCGAACAGGTACCACTTCAAAAGCAACACCATCATTTACATTGCCTCCAGAAAAAAAAAAAAAACAACTTTGCTCTGATCAGGGCTGGCTGGTCAGTGCAGCTCGGAGGTATAGACTTGCCAGCTGAATGTGCCAGAGGGGAAATATCTCTCTACGTTATCTGTTGGTCATCATGGGAAAATCCTGCTAAGGGGATCTACCCACTGTTCCACTAGGGACAGTATAGGAATCGCCATAACTTCATGTGAACCTCTATTTTAGTTAGATTGGCTCCTAAATAATCTCAAGGCAGTGTAAGAGCTAATCTCAAAATTTTACGGAATCACTTGAAGGTCTTAAGCATTCTTGGCTCCCCTTCTGTGAAGTTTCTTAAGTTGCATGGGAAATTTGCTGTATTAACATGAAAGGTTTCACCTGAGAAGCCATACTGCTCCATACATCTTTGCACTTGGCAGTGGTGCTTTTGATGAACTTTTCTGGCTGCTCTCTAAGTCTCAGCAGCAGCTTTTTCTTGCGACACAGCATGGTTTTCTTCTTGTATTCCTCCTTCAGAAAGGACGTGATGACGTGATACTTCCAGCCCATCTCTGAAGGTAGGCATTCCAGCACACTGATTTCAGGCAATGGACTTTCAAGATGATCCGAGTTCCCACTTGTTTCCTTGCTCTGGGAGAGAGTATCCCCCTTTTTTTCACTGTTGCACCACACCATCTCTTGGACAATGTATTGGTCCAACAGTCCTCCTGACATAGCAGCTGAGGGGATGGAGCTTGCAAGGGATTACTAATCACCTTGCAGCACAGGAAGGCTGAGTACGTTAGCTACTCTAACTAATGCTCCTGGAGACACTGCCATCACACCTCCATCTTGTGTCCTAGTTGCTGCTGCTCAGCAACATTGGCTGTGAAGTGTCCCAGGAGACGGCATCACCCATCACCTCCCCAGCTTTGAGCGGATCAGGACCCTGGTTGACCACAAACCTCCTTCGGCTGAATCCTCCTCAGGAGGAAGAAAGGCCTATTTAGGAATAAAGTGCCCTGCTAGCACAGATCACCCGCAGCACCCATGAAGCCACCGCATGCATCATCTGACTGACAGATCCTGTACCTCACTGTAACACCATGAGCCGCTCTGCTCCCTTCTTACAGGTGGAGGGAGAGTCCAGGGGGGGTTTAACCAAGCAGAGCCAATGTTTAGATTGAGTCAGCTGATGTTCAGGCCCCAGGCAGCTTCCCCTGCCCTGTGTACACACCATGAACCAAGCATTCCCATGCCTTTGGGTCATATAGAGCAGAGCTTATCCACCATTTGCCCCAGCCCGGGCATATGCAGAGCTCTGTTAGCCTAGTCAGGAGCAGGCCTGAACTGAGTGCAGCCTCCAGCCTTGCTCCACACCTGGCTCCAAGATTCCTGGCTCAGACTCAGGCAGTTCATGGAGGCTAACCTGAGCCAGGAAAACCCATCCAGGCCCTCTCTGAGATTTGGGAAGTTCAAAGCCACATGTGAGCCCACTTCACATTCCAACATCTCTGCTCCTCCACCCAAATTTCCACTCTGCATAGACACAACATCAGCACTAATTGCAGCAAATGACAGCAAAATGACTACAAGCAAATTTGTTGTTCCTCAGCATGACAGAAAAGGTCAAGGCTGTCACTTCAAGCTCAGCTCTAGCAAAGGGTCCAGCATCAGCTCTAACTACCCAGGACCAGCTCCAGACAATTCTCCTCTGGCTTCCATCTGACAGAGGTGCACTCCTGGCACAACCCCACCAATGCCCAGCCAATTGCAAGACATGTCTTTGTGACCCAGCCCAATACTGCCAACCTAAAGTCCTGTCTCCAGCAATGGTCAGTAGTAGATACTTAGAAAAAGGGCAGACACAGGTAGATCTTTTCTGCATCAAAGTCCCCACCTCCTAGCAATCAGCACTTTAGGAATTTCCAGAACTGGAATGTGCACTAAGACCTTCATGTTTACTAGCCACCAGTGGTCCTGTGCTCCGTTATGTATAATTCCTTTTTGGATCTATTTAGACCTTTGGCCACCGAAATACCCCGTGGCAATGAGTCTCAGAGTTTAATCATGCTGTATTTTAAAGTGGACCCTTCAGGTTAGGCCCTGTCTCTCTGGCGAGATGAGGAAGAAACCCTGTTGGGTATGAGGTATGGGGACTGTCTTGCGCCAGTCAGGAATGGGAAGTTGGAGAATAGATGTTGTTAGGACTGAAGCAGAGGAAGTTTTGCAGGTGTAGGAAGGAAGGCTAATGAAAAGTAGCTAAGTATTTTTTCAGGTAGCTAATGAAAACGAAAGGAAGTAGCTTTCTGAGCTGCGAGTGGGACCTACATCCCAGATTATCTAAAAACTACCTTCATCCTTTGCATGTGTTTTATGAAGGCAGAGAGGATGGTGCATAAAAAATGCAGGGGGTATGCTGGGCTGGGGAAACATGGGAACTGAGAGAGAAAAGTAAATCAAGCCAGTAACAGGAAAGAGCTAGCCATTCCCTTCCCCATGCAGGATGTGATGAGGATCAATACAGTGTTCATCTAAGCAGTCAGCTGCGTTTTATTCCTGTGTGCACTGAAGACTGGCTTCTCAGCTCACAATTTTCACACACTTTCTGGCAAGAGCAAGCTGAAAAGTCAAGCTGAAAAGTCAAGGAAAAAAATCAGGCTTTTTTAACATCATAATTTAACTCATAGCTTAATCTTGTGATCTGCAGAGCTTGGCTCATGATGCTGAATTTTTTCAAAGTGAAAATACTCTTGGTTGGACTAGTGATACAAGACCAACAGGGGACAGGGTGTTAGCATGGAACCACAGCTCTTCACATGTTCAGCTATGTTGCCTTGACCTATCCCAGGCAGGCAACAGAAAACAAGCCCTACACAATCAAATCCATTAGGGTTGTTGAAGGGATTCTTAATTCCTTGTTCCAACATTGCCCTGAGAGTCTCAGTTTAACCCTCACAATGCACAAGGCAGAGAAGAAAAATCACACATTAATTCTAAGAATAAGATCTAAATGAAAAATTTCTCCTCCCTCCCTTGCACCGGGGGAGGTATTTTGCAGCATGATCATAAATTTCAAACAAGAAGAGCATTAGTGACTTATTGCATTGGTCTTTCTGACAAGACAACATGGGCCCTGACTCTCATCTCACTAGTGGGGAAAAAAAGTCCTTCCACATAACCCTATTGATTTTAGTTCATTAACTTTGTGCTAGGACCTGTCCAGCACCTCCCAAAGCTGACGGAAGGTGGACGAGCAGAGTCCTTTCAAGCTGGCAACACACGCCTGATCAGTGAGCTCAGAGTGAGGCCTGGGGGAGGAGGGATGTGTTCTTGAGGATGAGGCAGTTAGATGATCTCACTCTACATCTTGTTTGGTCACATCCCAAAGCTGACAGGCACTTCAGCATATTGCTTGTGGTGGCAGTTTCTCCGTGAGGAAAGCAGGACTGCGGCAGCATCAGCAGTCCTGTCTGGGGCGTGGATGGCCACAAGCAGTCATGTTTCCCACTTCTTTCAAGCGTGGAGGTAGCGTTACTTAGCAATGCTTCTAAGGAAAACCCGAGAGGCTTTTCATTTTCATTTGTCTCAGTCTAGGGATTTGTCCTCTGAAGGTCTGGAAACTGCATATTGCCTGTCACCAGGCAGTGAGAGCCCTGACAGAGAACTGCTGTGGCTGGCCAGGCTCCTGTTACAGAGCTCTGCCTCTGCATCAACCCCAGGAAACATCACAAGCCTCTTCCCCGGCCATCCTGCCTCCTCCCAGTCACCCCACGAGCACCACCCCAAAGGCCGTTCCAGTCCTGTGAGGCAGTATCAGAAACAAGGAGAGAGATAACAGGCCTCCCAGCCCAGGGCTGCTTTTCATCTTGCCAGCGGTGGGCACTTCCCCACCTGCTCCCCTGGGAGAACATGTCATGGTCACGCTGAGCTGTAGGCGCATTTGTTTTCTTCTTTTTTGCTCCCTTTCGACTCATCAGTCCCCAGCATCCCCCATGGGCCTCTCTAAATAACCCCCCTCCCTTTCAGATGCTGATGCTTTTCAGACGATTAGACTGCGGGCCAGAGCATCAGCTGGGTGTAAATCAGTGTAGTTTGTCAATGTTAATTTACACCCGCTGAGAATTTCCCTCCCTTCAGCACCATTTTGCAGAATTATACGACATGTCTTTTATCTTTCCTTGCAGTTTAGCCTGCCTTTCCCCCTTCCTGGCCCCCAAGTCTCTTGCTTTGCTCTGAGCTCCCTGTAGGTTGGCTGGATAAGTTGCTTATTTGCAATGTAAAGTGTCTCTCAGTGCCACAGCCCAGTGCAAACCCTGAGAGAGCACATTCATCCTTACTTGTGCAGCAAATTCAGCCCTGGCTCTTCCTGGTAGCAGTTCCTTATAGCACATACTGTTCATGACTTGCTATGGGAGGAGATGTGTCCTTTATTGCCACCACACAATGCAGGACCTCCCTGGGGAGATGTAGGAAAAGAAGAAAAAGAGGTCTGATCCTACAGGGGTCCTGAACTCTCTATTCTCCCTGAAGCTGATGGCCATGGCTCACCCAGCTCAGCATCGTATAGGAGCTGACTGTCAATAGGCAGGATACCATTAATGCCTTCTTGTTGCTATGGTGATATTGACAGATAGTCCCTGGGGTTTGTGGGAATTCAGGGAAAGCTAGCAAAAAAAGGGGACGGGTTGAAAAAAATCCCCCCAGAAAGTGTGTTTGCCTACAGATGAGCAGTTATGTGACACCCTAGGCGTATTTAGTGGCACTGACCACTTTCTAACTCATTTTCCCTCCTAAAAGAGCAATACGCTGTTCTTCAGGACCAGTACAAACACTCCTTTCAGCAGCAGGACTTGGGTGCACAGGCACACTGCTGTAAGTGGATTTCTGTAGGTCTTCCGCTACAAGATGTTATTTTTGCAGCTTCACCCTGGTAATTCATTTCACATACAGAGTAAAAATCTTGGCTACAGTGAAATCACTGGGACCTTTGCCAGTGGGCAAAGAGCCAGGATTTTCCCCTGCTCTCAGATGCCTTATCACAAGTGACAATTTCATTCAGCTGCCACAATAGCCACTGGGAACCTCCTGCCCTTCCAGAACTGTTTCAAGTATGGAAAAGCTGCTGTTACACAGAGTTTTTTACTTTATCTTCCAGAGGCTCAGTGAAGAAGTGCACTCTGTAAAGATGGTGCTGCAGCAGGTTCTCTCCCAGTTTCCTATTCTGCAATACACAGTTTAGTGTAATCTCTTACCCTTCCTCCTAGCCGAGTAACAAACGCTGGCCAGGAGGGACTTTGTTCCACTTGCGATTGGGCTTTCTCATCTTGTAAAAGCATTCTAAAGATTCAAGGGACAGGAACTGTCTTTCTGAAGTATCAGTTCTCTTTGGCCTTGCTTTCTCTGGGAAAAACATTCTTAATTCAGGTTAGCTGATGTGTTAACGAATGTGAATGTGTGTAACGAATGTGCAAGCTGATGTGTTGTATGTCTAGGGGTTGCACTACACACATATAAACTTACTAGAGAACTAGAGCACTCTTCTTTTGGGAAGTTGTTATTGTTTCAGATCTGTTATTATAGAATAAGTGTATCTACAAAGGAGTGATACCTATAGTGGCATCATTATGCTGACAGAGTTTTGCTAGTAAATGCCCCTGTGCAGATCAAGTCCAACTGATGTGTCAGCTTTTGCATCACTTTGAATGCTCAGATCCTTCCCCTCCATGTGAACTCAGGGGCAGGGTAATTTTTCCTTCAATTCCTCTCTTTTGCATCCATTGATAAATGTGGTTTTAATGGACTATGGAATCCGAAAGCACTTTACATCAGGAACAGATTCCAGGAGCAAAATTCAGTTAGTTTCTCCTACATTACATGTGGCTATTCATCAAATTTATTGGGCAAGGTTCCTAAGCGCACGGAGACCTGTCTGGCACTGACAGAGGCTTTCTCATGTATAGCAACCCTTTGATCAGACTGTCAGCATCATTTATTTGCTTGTGTTTCATATTCTTGAACGCTCCAGTAAGTTATTTTTCCCAGTTGACTACCAGAGGCAAAGGCTGCTCTTTCAAGTCGGATTTGCACCTCTTCCCTTCACTTCCATTCCAATTAGCTATGGGATTTTTTTTTCCCTAGCTCCTTTTGCCTGCCTATCTGTATTTGAAGCTTTAGGAACACTGATGGCTGGACAGAAACTCCAGTGGGTGACTTCCCTGTAGGAAACGTTTTGGCCTGCAATTAGCTCTGCTTGGTGTGCTGCTGGCCAGGGCAGAGCCCTGCCTTGTCCTCAGCCAGGAGTGAAGGGACCTGGGGGGGGAGCTGAGGGTAGTATGGGGGGTAGAAAAGAGGCATTATCACAAACAGGGGCTAGACAGATGCAGGTGCTGCTTTATTGCTCTGGAAGATGGGGGAGGCTGTAAGAACGTATTACTTTCTTAAAATAGGATGCCCGTCTGTGGGGAACTGTTGATACTTCTGCTGTGTATGCAGCTATTATTTTTCTGCTAACAACTTCGTGACTCTAGAGACATGGCAGAGGGTGAACTGCCCAGAGCAGCTCCGGGCTGAGCAGCAGTGGCCAGTCTGGACTGGGCTTGTCACAGGAATTCTGGATTCCTCCTGCCTGGAGACACCTGGGCAAATGCCTGTACGTGCAAATCCCAACAGGCTGGAAAGAGCACATATTCCAGAGGGCAACTTTGCAACTGCAGTCTGCCCTAAACACCTGGTCACCAAAGCTTTCTGAGAATAGATCCCTTATGTCAAGATGCTTAACATCAACAATATCAAATGCATTCAAGGCAGGAGAGTCCCTCTAAGTTGCCTTTGACTCCAGTTTGACATTAACTCAGAGGTTACCATAGGAATGGGATTCACAAAGATGGGACTGGAGGCAATACAGGTGTATGTGATTGTTCACCACACCCAGTCCTGGCCTCACCTGCTGCCATGCACATAATGTCACATGCACTTTATTGGGAAGATTTTTAAAGTCAACATTAAGAAACAAATTCCATGACTGACTAATACCAAAGCATATGCTCCAGGGATGGTCCTAACCACATCTATATGTTTTAACATATCCGTATTGTGAGGGGACACTGCCTTTCTGGTGCTCCACTGCTTCCTACTCTACAGAGGAAAGTGATGGAGGAGGAGGCAGGATATGCCCCTCTGTTTAGAGTTGGCTGTAGAAGAACATTTTGTTTGCTCAAATGCACTGGATGTTTTGTGTGAGTGAACTGCAGCTGGTCACAGGGCAGGTTAGCATGTATCACACTGAAGAAAAGAGAATGAATACAGCACTTCTGCAGCTCTTTCTAAGCAAGTGAGGGAGAAGATAAGGACTGTAAATCAGATGCCCTCTCTCTGCTCTGTGGATCTCAAATATTAACTATGCCTCACATCCTCCTCCTGAGGCTAAGTGGGAACGAGGCACAGATCCCAGACCCACGCTGCAACCAGAGGCACAAGATATTCCCATGCCCCTTCCTAGGCCACTGACAAGCTGCAAGGTCAGAAGCTGGCTGCTCCCAGCCCGCACTGGGCTCTATATTTCCCTAGTGATAGAGTAAGATACCACTACTTTCATCCTTTCTGCAAAATGTTCCCAGTGTCTCATTAAGGTTGGTGTACTCTGGTTAACCTTTACTTTTTGCAGCTGGGAAAAAATAAGGCACAGGCCATAGGAGCTGACTAAAACCATTGCATACAAATTTAAATTACCAAGGCAGTACTAAGAGCTGGACCAAGAGAATCATGGCTGAGCCACAGGCAAACGACCAGCTTTCGTCTAATGACTTGGCTCCTGCACAGCACAAAGTCTGCAGCCTTTGATGCTGTCTCGGACTACCCACACTTACCCAAAACTTAACACTACAGCAAGGATAGACAGCACCACTTTACAGATACAATTGGATAATATCAGTTAAAAGAGAGAAAATATTGTCTATACAGACACCCAGTCACTCATGGGAAACAGATGTGAATCCTTTACAAACTCCTTTTTTAAGAAGTGCCTTGAGATGGTATTTGCTATTCCTCTGAACAGGAGCAACATACAGCTTCTAACTAGTGCTGATTACTGAGAGCAAGATATAAAGTTGCTTTCAGGAGGGAAGGGAAACCTTCCTTTGAGGCAACGGGATATTTCTGAAAAGCCAGCCCACGGCGTGGTGCAATAAAGAAAGAGAGGATGGGGATGCTGCAGCCAGTGTGTGGTAAGAGTCTTATGCAACACTGCACCTCTGAAAAGCATTTTACCTCAACTTCATAAATACTGCCAATCAACACTAACTGCATGTAGCTTTAACATCTCAGAAAGTTTAATTACCACTCAAGAAATGGAAGACAAAATGAGCTACGTGACCTTTCCCACCCCAGATCCTGTAGGTCAGCATTATTTAAGACAACTGGGAGCCTGAAAAGCTAAACATTAGTGTTGGCAGATGAACAGATGGATGGATTGCTGCCAGCATAATCCATCTTCCACTTGCCTCTGTAGGACTGGGTGACATTCAAAATGAAGTACTTCCCTATGCAAAGAGAAATGCACGCAATGCAATGGGCAGGCTTTAAAACGGACTCATCAGCTGGCAGAACCAACAGCAAAATGCTTTATGGCTGCTATTTAATGTTGCAGGCAAGGCTGTAAAGAAGAGACATTAGGCTGTGACAGAGGTAGGGAACGTAATGACCACAGTGGATTTGCTATAAGCCAACCTTGAGCAATTGTAAAAATCTCGCAGTTTTCCTTTGTGTATAAGTGCTCTAAATCTAATTAACCTTTTAATCAGAGCAGATCAAGTTACAGAAGTATTACCAAAGGGGATTCTCCATCTGCACTTCCATGGAAAGTTTCCATCTTTGCTCAGCTTGGAATTTTTCTTGCTTAGGCTCTAAGATAAAATCCCCCTCACCTCTGAAAAACATAAAAGACTAAGTTCAGTTGGTGGGAGATTTCTTAATGTGGCCAGTTACTGGGCAGACATCAACTTGCCTGGAAGTTTCCAGATGGGACTCAGGCCAGAGCCTTCAGACCCAACTCAAATACCTGTTGCCCAAACTCCAAGAACAATCCTGCTCCTTGACCAGGCAGGCGCGAGAGGAGCCATGCCACACTGTATCAGAGTGAATCACACTACCCTCCTCGACAGACAAAGCTCAGGTGTCTGAAACCCACAGATTCCCACATATCCCAGGACCTGCTGATGCTCAGGGAGGACCCCAAACTAAAGGAGGAATTTCATTCAGCTATTAGGCTATGACAGACTGTTCTCTCAGCTATTACACCACAACACGATTTTTCTAAATTGACACAAATTACTCTGACATATATGTTTGTGCCTATAATGCTCCAAAGGATAGTCAGAGTTCTCTGTCTCTGATTGATCTGCAATATCACCCAGATCAAATGGTATATTGTAGGCTTTTTTACAAAGGGCTACATCTGCTGGCAAACAAACCCCAGTCAAACTTGGGACTTGGGACTCCAGGTAAATGAAGCTTCCTGACTAATCCACTACAGCACCTGCCTTTGCTGAACTTGCTTGCATAATCTGAACCAAAAAGAACTCATTACTATCACCCGTATGTCACTTCTAAATACACTTACATATTAGCATCTCTGCAACATTCAGTACAAAATCCATACGACTCCTTTCAGCAAGCAGCAGCAGCAAGAAGTGGGAGTTGCAAAGACAGTCTGGAGATGGAGTAGGTGAAGATTTCTTTCTTGGTGCCGTTTAAATCTTGTTGCAGATGGCCCGTGATGGAGAAGTTACTATGACCTGCCCTAGATGAGCCTTGTCTTCTTTTTTGCATGAAGCTGAAATGGATTTCTTTTGTGTGAAGTATATTTACTACTGTTTTCTCTGGAAAGCAAGTTGGGTAGCCTAGGAGGGCAGGTCCAGGACAAGGCTGAGGAGTATCAGAGCTCTCAGAGCACACCAGGCTCTAATTGCCCTAACCAGCCTCATCTCGAGCCTCCACCCTTGCTCCCACCAGCACTGGTGCAGGAGCTGCATTTAAGCCCTTGCCCTGATCCTTGCCTGAGCTATGCTCTATGTTTGCTGGCCCTAGCCAGCTTGGCTTCCTGGGTGGCTTGGACTTGTGTAGGGACTACAGGTTTCTCTGGTGCTTGCTTGGCTCAATCTGGCAACTACCACTGGGCCTGCTCTGCTCTTCCACTTGGGTGCAGTTCCCTTGTTTGAGGCTGCTTCTTTGGGCTGCCCTGCTGTCCTTGGCTCCCAGCTCACCTCCCCTTGTAGAGCAGTTCACTCTTCCTGCTCCCTGGCAAGGACCTTGTTGAACCCCTAGATTTGGAGAGTGCTGCTGTCCCAGGTCATGTGCAAGAAAGAAATGTTCACCAAGAAACAAGCAACTGGGAAGTCAAGAGCTTTTTAACTACTCAGTGCACCAACTTCCACCAGGAGACCTTCCAGACAGGGTATAGGAGCAAAGCAACTCAAGCCTGTTGTGGGCGGTCATTCAAATGAGAGCATTTGAATGCTAGGGGATTTGTGTTATAACAGATAAAGAATAAAACAATGTTTGCTGTCGGCTCCTAAATAACAGTAAAAATCTAGCAGCCAATTAACTAGCTCTGGATAATGCTCATCTGAACTGTCAAGACTGCAAGACAGCCACTGAAAGAGGCAAAAGGCTGCCTTCCTATAAGAGGCTGCAGTCAGAGTGGGTAAGTCAGAGGCCTCATGCTGCTAATACTCCCAGCCTTATAGATGATGAGTTCTTAACTCCAAAAATTGTTGTATCCCTTGTAGGCACATACTGTGTTAGACTTCATCTTGACAGATAGCAAGGAATTGATCAAAGCATTAAAAACATAACTGGTTGCTTAGTTACCAATGATCCCTACACAGTTATATTTGCTGTGTGCAAACAGAGCCCAGTACAAAGCAATTATCCATCATTATGACTCTAAAAATGTCATTTCAGAGAGCTGAAAACAAGGGCCTGGTCAGATAGGAAATCTGAGTAGAAAAATACAAACAATAATCAGGAGATTCTTTTTTTGTTAAGTGTTCAAATATCCTGCGACTGAGGAAAATACTGGTTTGGGGCGGGGAGGAAATAAGAGTCTTGTTCATTGGGAAAGTGGGAGCAAGCATGCTATGTATTTAAACACTGAGCAAATGGAAAGCAGGAAATGAAAATGACAAGTTAGGAATTGTGAAAAACTGGTAAGGGAAAGATAAAGGCACAGGGAGAATTAAAGAGCTGCAGGGTTAAGGATGGCATGAAGGAGCTGACATTTACTGAGTCCTAAAGAAAGCATAGTCCCACTGCAAAGATGAAGTGCAATGACTGTCAGCTGCAATGCTATGAATGTAGAGTAAGTAGCAAGTTACCCTCTGTCAGCTGCTCAGCAGTAACTGTCTTAGGAGCTCTGATATTAATTTCAGACAGTTCACTTTTTTTTTTTCTTTCTTAATTCCTAAAGAAGAGAAAAAGGTGGCCTTAGATTTAGGTCAGTTTGGAAGATGTATTTCATAAGAGCAACCCATTCCAATTGGTTAGGAACAGGCTCACCCAAAGCAGACTAAAGAAAGGTGCAGGTCTTTCATAGTGCCAGCTGGGATGTGTTTTTCATTTTTCATAATATAATTAACTCTGGAACAACTTTCTGGAGGCTGTGATGATTAATGGGAATGATTAAGACATGGGAAATACAGCCCTGCGTCTGTGTGAGGCAGGCTGGGAAAGCTAGCAGGTGCAATGGCTGTAGTCTCATGTCCCTCCCACTTCTTGAAACAGATATATGGATATTGCTATTTAATAGACTGAGGAGCTACACATTTATTTCTCGCCATTAGCTGCTATTTTTTTATGTGCCATCCCCAGAGATCAAATCATTAAGTCTTCCACAATTGTGACCTTCCTTTAGCAAGGTCTGTCTTTGATCTATCAATCAAACTGAGTCTTGGTGCCAGATATGTGGATAAGCTGCTGTGCTTAGATGCCTTATCAGCGACATATTCACGAGAGTATGCACCACACAGATGCTGGCAGCTTAGATACTCATGGGCTAACCTGTGGACTGAATTTATCACTGTGGCTGTAAATACTTTATGCTCAGCATTGCTGGTGTCCAGCCTCTTCTCTCCCCAGCAATTCATCTTCACTCTCCTAAAATACATGACAACAAAAGCAGCTACAGAGGGATTTCTGCCTTCCTTGTTTGCTCAGTAAAGTACAGCTATGCTATAGCTGATCATAGCAATCTAAGCACTCTGAAGATGGGAATTGTTAGGGCTGGATGCAGCTGCAGTAGAAATGGGGTGGGGCTGGACCCTCTGCTTCTCTCAAGTAAAATCTGCCTCTATCCTATATACAGGATAGAGGCCCGAAATGCTAGACCTTGCACAAGCTCTGAGCTGGAGAAATCCCCTGCCCTGAGTACCCTGCAGTTTACAGGGAAGGAAGAAAAGAGGAAAAATAGGTCAATTTGACTTCTTTATGCAACACGGCACAATACAGTAGAAATAAATTCTTCAGGGGACATTTTTTTTCCCTTTTTTTGCCTGACTCCATTATGAGACTGCTTCTTATCAGGCCAGGAGAGTGGAAGTGAAGAACAGCCCAGGTAATTTTGAGCCTGATAGTGAATGAATGGAGATGAGTGTTCTCAGCTTACTCAGATGTTCAGAAACTGCTAATAGCACTTTGTTGTTAGAAAGTATTTTCTATTGCTGAGTTCGAGCAGAAGCTCTGAGAAAAGATCACAAGAGTCACTTGAAAAGTTTTTGGGTTACTGTGGCAGCTACTGCAATGGGAAGAAGCTTATCAGCAACCTGGGTAGGATGTATGCAGTGTATCGAGAGATGCTGTCTGCATCTGTGTTAACAGTGGTGTATGGCAAGGTGCGTGTGTGTTACATATAAGATTGTCCCATGCAGACAGATCTAAATGGTCCTGATTCATAAACACCACAGTCTGCCTTGCTCTCAAAGCAAGTTCATGAGAGTGAGTCTGTGTGAAACACGGGAGGTGTCTCTCTGAGCTGTGGTGAGGTCCAGGCCATCTGCCTGAAGGGTTATGCTCTACCCTAATGGTCAGCATTTAGCAGCTGAGGCCGTTTCTCAAAATGCAGAGCCATCTTCTCTGTGTAAGGACAGGACTTTGGGACCCTCTGAGAGACATGGGAGTTTTGTTGTTTCTTTTACCCACTGTGGATCTGTCACAAATGAGCACTGTCTGCTTCTAGTTTCTTGTTAATTATAGGGGCCCTCATGCAGGTAAACCTGTATCTAAATGAAAAAGGCCAAAAGGCCCCAGGAAACTATGGGCTCACCTTGTCATATCCCAGCTGGCAGCACTGCCTAGAACATGGTGGAAAAGTTGATTTATTAAAATTAATGAAGGAGCTTGCTATTCTTGAATAATTCATTACCTATCAGCTGCTGCTGAGGTAATATGAGCTCAGCAAGATCCTCTTCAGCACTGCACAGTGCCTAAAAATCTTTAAATAAAATGAACAGCGAGGCTGGTCAAAGACTGAAGGACTGCCTGTGTCCAGTCATGAAGTGAGAGGCCCTGATTCCCATTTCTGGAGCCATCCAGCTGCCATCTATGAAAATAGCTGAGGTATCTCAAACGGAAGTGGCCCAGTTAACACCATGGACATCTGCCAGGACATGAAGCATTCTGCCTCAGCCATCAGTTTCTGCAGAATATAATTGCTCCATTTTTCACGATTCCTACTGGAATCAAGCATAGATTTTCATATTCACCGTAAGTCAGGCATGTCTGAAGATGCTCGCTTGAGTTTCTGGTCATTACATTTGAAAATAAATCAGCTGGACATGGAAAGTAGACACTATCATCCTGAGTCTGCAGATACAGGTACAATCTCTGCTACTGCTCTGGGCTTTCTTCACTGGTAGAAGAATCAAATCATCCACAGCCTGGGCAGTGTCAGAGCTGGATTTTGGAAGGATGTCAGTAGCCCTAGAACAGAATCATGTTAACTTACTCTTGTGCCGCTTGATGAAACAAGGGCTCTTTCTCAACTTAGTTGAAGTCAATGGTAAAACCTTTGATAAATCCATAAAAGCAGCAGAAAAACCAAGCACTGTAATTAGATGGCTGAGGTGGAAAAATGAACCTTCCTCTCCCTGTACTCTCTCCTTTCGCAGGGATCAGGGGGATTATAGTTAAGAAAGAAAGAGGAAATAGATAAATGCAATGAACACCCTCCTGCCTCCTAACTGTTGGGGTAGGGTCTCCTACAGCAATAACATAACTCTCTACTAGCTGCAGATTAAAAAGACTCTCACTGAAGTCCAGTGCTGTCCCTCTTTCCAGCTGGTGAAGGATGGGAACTGGCTCCACAGGCCAATGCCATGACCTGCAGTGGTCGTGTCCTCAGCTCCAGCTTTAGTTAGTACTGCATTTAAGGGATCCTTTGTCCCCCACTAGACACCCAGAAGTTCGTTATACCCTGACGGTACAGCAGGATGTACTGGATGGCACTAGGCCTGTTACATGAGCAGGCCTTTGACTTAAGATCCTGATGAACAGGGAGAGATCCCTATGCCTTGCTGATTGCCTCAAGTCAAACTTTATTTCCAGATGTGATTCTTGCTTCAGCCAGAGAAGATGGATTTTGTACAGGCTTCAGCGGCTGAAATATTTTGGTGGAAGAACTCTGATATATGCAGCTGGCCTCATAAGACATTTGACCTAGCCCTATGAGAGAAGACAGTTAATTTCCTCTTTCCACTCCTCTCCAAAAATACTGCTTCATCAATCACTTGTGTCAGCGCTTTAAAAATTAAAGCCTACTCCCTTGCCTCAAAATGGAGGCAGCACTTTCTGCTCTAGCTGTCTCTGCCATGTTAATAGCCTCTCTGGGAGAGGTCACAGGGCCTTGATTTATGCTGCTGAGCTCTTTGTGGACATGGATTAAGATCACATGGAGAAGCCAAAAACTGACATTATGACTTCTCACTCTGAAGTGTGCGAATGAAGCAATTATTGTAACTCTCTGGCCACAAAGACTGGGAGATGCTGTGAACAGGTTGCAACTTGGTACCCATGAAACCTGAGGTCTGGACCCTGATCTGCCACTTCAGTTTGCTGTTTAACTCCTCGGGTCTTCCCTAGGCAAGTCACTTCACTTCCCAAGTTTAAACTTGGAGACTTGTAAAAATGGACTATTAAACTACCTTCCAGCACCTGCAAGAACTAGCTCCTTCCTTTCTTTCTGGTCTTGGAACACCAAGAAAAGTAGGGTGATGTTTTCTACAACTGAAGTGCGGTTATTTGGAATTAACTGAACTCTAGGACCTGTGTTCATGTGTAATAATAGCTCCAAGCCACTCTCTGAGCAAAAGCTGGCATGGCTCTAGTCTCCTTGTAAGACAACAGCTGTGACCACAGGAGGCCTTCATAGCACTGAGAGCCTGTCCCAGCACATCCATGCTGTTTGGACAAGAGTCAGATGCATGCTGGTGCCCTCCCACCTCATGATAGAGAGAAATGCAGGTACGTGGGCAAGGACAGGACTGTGGTATCAAGGGACCAGTCTATAAACACACCTGCTTGTCTTTACATACCACCAGAGTAATTGTGCGCATGGTTTTGTAAGCACAGCTGCCTTTGGATATAAAGAGTTTTCTGGCTTTTCACCATGGTTTTCGTCTCCTTTCTCTCGAAGCTATGGTGATCTGTTATTTTCTTGAAGGGGCACCTGACTAGTGATGCTCCAAAATTAGGAGCAGGTTTAGGAGGCATGGTGCTAGCCTTTGCTTAGCCCTTAGCTAGCCCTTTGGCTAGCTAGACAACGCAGATACGTGGCTTCCTTTGGCTTGTTCCTTTAGGAGATTATTATGTATTTACAGTACTTCCTCCGAGCAAGGCATCATCCCTGAAATACGATAATGTGGCATTGCTCCAGGGATTTCCAGTTTGGAGGTGATAGTAAAGGATTTGATCATTAAAAAAAACCCAAAAAACCAAAAAAAACAAAGACATGCTGGAGGAGGTGCTGTTCCCTTCAAAGGGATCCTGTGAGGTAGAGACTGTAAGGGAAGTGAGGAAGCGAGCATTTTATCTGTTCCAAAATAACCCTATTGTGTTCAGGAAGATATTAAAAGCATATTTCAGTGGAAACAACTTTGAGGAAGAGTGGAGGCTGGAGCCTGTTAAAACATTCACCTTTTTTTCTCTTTCCCAGCCTAAACAGTAAATAAAAGAAAAGGGAATAAAGCACCCTAGTTCTTATTCCAAGCAGAAAGGAAGGCAAACATAGTGTAAATCAGCAGTAGCATAAATTAGATGCTTATGTTAAGTTTTATTCACCTTAAAAAAGGAATAAATTGGATGCAACTGAGCTGGCTGGGACACTGAGGAAACTGGTGTGGTTGGGCAGAACTGTGCTAGGATCACAAAACAGCCTGCAAGTTGCTCGAAGGAGGAACATTAGTTTCCCCAAGTCCAACAGTGAGGGAACAGAAGGGCCCTTTTCCCAGCTGGGCTCTTTTCCCAGTTCTGCCCTCTGTGGTGCTGTGTTAAACACACACTCAGTGCTGCTGAAGGATAAGCCCAGCCGAGTGTTAAACTTGGCTTAGTCTAAGCAGGAAAAAAATGTTAAACACTTTTTTTTTTTAAACTTTCCCTGAGGATATGGTGGAACTAAGCCAAAAGTGTATTCGTACTGCTCTGCCTAAGGCAGTGTAAGTGCCTTCTCTGGTGAATCACTAGGTCCCCAAAGCTTTTGCTCTTCCTAAATGAACTCAGAGTATTTTGAGGGAATCCTGCCAAGTACAAGGACAGTGTGACACCCCTAGGCTAATGCACAGTGGGTGTCTATGGCTGAGGACTGGGGGGTATTGCCCAGAACTCTCTAGGATGCTGCCATCCCCAGTATCTGACTCTTCACTGTGCCCAATTTACCTCATCTTCTGGCTATTCTATTTCCTAACCTTTCAAAAAGCATTTTGCCAATCTGCTGCCTAGTATCTCTCAGGAAGTTGATGGGAGCAGGTCCTCTTAGTTAATGGGTAAGCATGAATAGGATGTTGGCAGATAGGTGCACAAGGTGGCTTTGGAGGAAAAGGAAGATCAAAATGGATGGAAAACTGCTGCCACCATGATGCTATGAACAAGTCACATGTAGCAAGGTTTGGGACCAAAAGCTCTCTGAGATGGAAATGAGGGAAGTGGGGCCAGCACATTCGGATAAACCTGAAGCTTCCCTGCAGCTACAGTAGCCATGTTGGCATGTACTAGATGAAGACCAGGCTCAACTGTTTTAATGTGAACTGCCTGGCTGCTGTAATTGGACATGGGATTTTGAGCCCTAAAGTCAGCTGTGTGACAAGACAGACAAATATTTACCTGTTATCTCCTTTATCTCACCTTACCCAGTGCTGCATGGACTGCACATACGTTCCTACGTGTTAGAGTTGGCCAAGGAATCAACAGATTTTTTTGGGGGGGCAAGAGAAGGAACAAGTAATTTCTCACATTTAAAAGAGCTGTTCAGACCCTCTGTGAATTGAAGCAAAGCCACTGTGGCCTCACATCAGTCCCTTCTCCAGGATATGCCTCCAAGGCACTGATAACAGCAACTGGCTAATCACTGAGCTGCAGGGCTACTCACCAGCAGCAGTGACCGCACCTGGATATCTGATGCCCTCTGATGTGACACTTGCCTCACTTATGCAGTGTAGTCAGTGTCCCTCTGGACTTGCTGAGGGACACACTCGTCTCCTGCTCTAATGACACATGGAGCTAGAGGATCAGTTACCATGAGGGGACGTTTTGAACTGGAAGGGTATCAGCATGGCTGAAACAAGGCAGCTTCATACAGACAGGCCTTGGCACACTGGGCTTCCTGCTGCACACCATGCTGAGGGGTCGGCACAGGGTGGGAACCAAAGCAGCCAAGTCAGATTCCTGCTCGTACTCACACATTGAGGGATACCCCCTCTCTCCTTTGGCTCTTTGCTATTTAAGATGATGTAGGGTAGGAATACCATAGGGTACAGAAAATGCACCCCATGCTGCCTCTGAACACTGCACTGCATGTGGTTCCCAGTCAGGGTTGGCCCTGCACTTGTATCATTATACTGATACACCCATGCTGACCCTCCGGGGCTTCTTGGGGCCTGTAAATTCCTTCAAATGTGGCTGCATATCATCCTGCAGTCAGTCCTGTCACAACCAGCAAGATGGTGTCTCAGCCTCCATATCTCCTCCTCTGGTTGAGCTCTGGATTGAGAGACCCTTGGCTCAATCCACCTCTCATTACAGCTTCACTGAAGCAATAGCAGAGGGAAAGAGACATGAATTACTCTGCTCTAAAGAGTGCAGGGGTAAGGGTCCCTCAAACCAGTGTAGTCTCATACCACAAGATTTTGTCAGGCTTCCTCACCATGAGGGCGGCCCTGAGGCTCACAGCCACTGCCCCCCTTCTGCTCCATGACCCCATAGGCAATGGGGCAGGGCAGTCTGCGATGTGCTCATCTGCCAAGCCTGGCACATGGGGACAGGGCCAGGAGGCTGACCACCACCTTGTGCAGCTAGGAAAGGTGCAGGTTTGGAGGAGATTTGCTGGAAGACACATGTGACCTGCAGCTTTCCTACCCCCTTGCAAGATGATTTCCCCCAGTGAGGACCACCCATGTATGCAGGGCCTAGAAGCAGGTTCATCTCCATCAAATGACCACAGACCTGGCTTCACACATCGCATATAACCCAGTACGTCAAACAGGAAGGAAGCTGGGAGACCTGGACTACTGCATACAAAGAAACATCACTGCAGGCCTAATTTTCTTCTTGGTTATGCTGGCATAAATAACCCAATCAGAAGGGAGCAAAGGTACCTGACTTCAGCTACTGCTGGAGCAAGGAGGATGCAGCACAGGGTACAGAACTATCAGGGGAAGCTACAGGGAAACTGGCCACCTCTTTGAGCCATTTATCACATCATGAGGCAAGATGAGTCAATAATATATATCGAGCTGGGAAAGTTAATCTGCATCCAGAGCATTATAACAAATTAAAAGGAAATAAAATCAGTACAATTCCATAGGCTCTTATTATCACAGTGGAGAGCAATTAAAATCCATGGGCCAAATTCAACACTGGAAAAACTCTCCTGAAGCCAGAGGCATTGTACAAGGGCATCACTTTTTTCAGATGCTAACTTCAAACAGCAGCAGGAATGGCAAAGCGAGCAGTGTGGAAAGGGCAGGGGAAGGAGGGGAGTCCGGGAGTGGGGCATTCTGCTCCTCGTTCTTCATCCTGTGGAGCTGTGCTGCCTGCCTGCTGCTTTTGTGCTTGATGGGGTTGAATCTCAAAAACTCTGGGCATTTATACGCTGGGCTCCAGTGACTCAGGAACACTGCAGAATCTGCCTGGCATTCCCAAGCCAAATATGCAACTGCTGTTCATCAGTCCTTGCAAGCATCCCTGTCCTGCCTCTTCACTGCCTCATTCTGCTCCCTCTGAGCTGCACTGCCCTTTTCCCTCCCCACTTCTCAGCACAGCCACCCCTGCTACACCCTCTTTTCCTTGCTACAACAATCCCCTTTCCCGACCACACAGCACCCTCTGCTATCCTGCTGCCTGCCTAGGCTCTCAACACACCTTTCTGTGCTTTGCTATAAACTCTTCCTGCGGCTTCCCACATCCCTGAAAAAGAACAAACTGAGGGAGGACTATCGTCTACCCCAAAAACAACACTCAGTTCCACTTCCATTAGCACACACAGCAGTTCTGGTCCAGCCCCGCACGGTTACCTGCTCTGAAGCAGGGATTCAACCTGAAGTAGCATCCACTGCTCACACCCGGGTACCCCGGCCCTCTGTGAGGCCTTGCTGCCCCACTTGGCTCTGCCTCAATTCAGTTCAGGGGCTGGTTCCCACAAGCAGGAGGAGAATATGCCATGCACAGAAAGCACATCCTTCCTCACTGCCCGCAGCACTGTGTAATGGTAATCAGCCACTGCAGCATGAGGTGCAAGCGCAGCCATTGGACTGGCACCCAGAGAGAGGCAGCTGATGGAGATGCCAGCTCCTGGCAGCAGGTAGGACTGGGGACGTGAATGCCAAAGTTTGGGTCACAGGGCTCAGGGGGAGGAAGCAGCCATTAAGGGAGAGAGACATTGGATAGAAGGAATCAATGTGGGGAAATCCTATGGCCCACGTCTAGCAAAAGGTCAGACGGACCGAGTGTTCTTGTCTAGTCTTCAAGTTTATAATGAACCTCTTATCTCTTGTAGCCTACACTCTGCATTTCTTCCATCTATGAAAGTCCTGCTGATGTCTGTGGGGTTATGCAGCTGTTAAACACTGTGTACGGCAAACTCCAGTCTGCATACATACTTCATTGCTGGGGATTTTTATGCATAGACATATTTATAACGCAACAAGTATGATCTTCTACAGAGATAATCCAATGTAGATTGTTAATGCTATTTTACAAAGGAAGGTAGTGTGGCCCAGCAAGTACAACCAGATGCTGAGTTGTATTTCTAGACAGCATGGTCTTGTCTGCTGTCTGGAAATGGTGGACATCTCACTTGACTTGGCTTTGCCTCAGTTTCCCTTTCAAAAGTTAAATCACTCTACTAACACACACATCCGCCTCTGTAAACATATCCAGACCCACTAATAAACAGCGCAATAAGTCTCATTCTTAAAAGTGTTTAGCATCTATATTCATAGCCATATCATCACAAAATACCATACATCATTTCACCAAAAATAAGTGCTTGCATCTTTCAAAACAGTTCAGCAGGGGCTGCAGAAAACCTCTGGATTTGTCCCTTAAATAAGTGCCTATGTAGTGGCAAACCTCCCTCATTTCTCTGATTTCCATCAGAGAATAGCAGAGCGTCTCTCAGTCCAGAAAGTCAGGATTTTTCTGCTAGGACACCTTTTTAGCTAGCCCACTGGGGAGCAGCAGCATGAGCTTCTGCTGTGTCATACAAGCAGGTGCGTTCCCTTGGCAGGTGCATTCACCTTGGATATAAGATTTGAGGGATTAGCTAGTGTGGGAAGGAGAGGCTGGGTTTTGCTCTGGGAAGAAAAGACATGACTGGGTAAGAGGAGGTGGTGCTTTAATAGACCCTAAGAAGGGGAAGTGTGTCTATGTTTCTCTGCTTGTGGTGGGGTGGGAACATTATATTTAATGATGTACTATTTAATATATGTAATTTGTCTTTCCTGTTGCAACACTGAGTTGATTTGTGTCACGCTTAGACATTCTCAAAGGACCTACTCTTTATGGTGGTGTTAGCTGAATGTATAGTTGGAGTTTTGTCCTGAATGTGGCTTTACTCATGAAAGACTGTTTTAACATGTGATTATCTTTACTTGAGGTGAGATACTGCATTAAGAGCAGTGCTTTCACTTGTAAAGAAATAGAGCTACTGACTCTTTTTCCCTCTGGAAGAAAGAGAGTTTCTTCTGACAGAGGTAAAAAGTTGCCTATTAAAAAATCCAGACTATGTACTAACGTGTACTCCAGTGTAATAAGGATGGGGGGGTGCTGCTGATGTGGCTGTGGGCTGCACAAGTGCCTGTGGTTGCTTCTGGGCTGGCCTAGCTCTATCCTATAGATTTCTTTTGTGCTACTGCTATAATGAAGACAAGCCTGAGGAGTGCGGAGAGCCCACATAACAGCGTAGCAATAGCTCTGCAACATTTCTTTGCATGTAACCAGAGATAGCACAGTATTGCCTAGAAAAGCAAAGACTGTGTGCCTTGGGGCCACAATTATATGTCAGCCAGGTAAGAGAACTTGCAACAAAGGGCAGAAGATCCTCCCTGAAAAGCATGACTGGCTGTGGAGATACTCCTGTACTAACAGACCCAGCTCACTGAGCCTGGACTGGGATGTCAGTCCTTGCCTTAACAGCTGGAAAAGGTGTCCTGAACCTCAAAAGGCAGATCAAACAAATAAGCTATGCACCTTAACTTTCAAATGCTGATCACTTCGGGGGTTGCTTCTAGGAAAGGGAGGCTTCCACAGCCTCCTCCTTCCCCTTCCAAAGATAGCTGTGTGTGGTTTTGAGGGCTTTTTGTTTTGTTTTTTTTTTTCCTGTGACTTTGGCTGATGTTTGTTCTCAGTGACACTGCCTGAACTTTCAGAGAAGCTGAACTAGTGACTTGTGAGGTCCCCCACTGCAGGTGTGGCTTCTCCAAGTGTAAAGCACTCATCTCCAAAACCACAGCTTGTCTTAAACTAGGCAGAGGACTGCTGCATTGTAGCTTGCAGACAGGTTCTCTTGCATAGCAGAAACCTGAACCCTGTCAGCAGAGGAACAGGGCTGCTGCAACAGCAGCAGGGAAAAATGGGGCAGATCAGTGCAAAACAGTTAAGTACTGCTAACCAGGCCTCCTGAGGGAGCGCTCTTGAATATCCTTGTGACTGACAGGTCTCAGGTGAGTTCAGGACTGACTCCTTCCTCCCCTTCCCCCCTGACTCCACCGGTTAAACTACCATAGTAAGAATGAGCCGTGAAACTATTGATCCTGTAAGAGAAGCAGGGGGACTGAGTCCTAGGGCAAAGATGAACATGATCTAAGAGTGACTGCGACAAATTACAATCTAGTAACGTAGATTAAAACAAGAACCTGGCTACTTACAAACAGGACTCTAGTATGGGAAATCTGTTGTATGTAGTGCCATGTCAGGCAAAGGGCTTGAATCCAGTATCCAGCTTGAATTCTCTGACTTAATATGACCAGAGACAAAAGAGTCTACAGCAGGTGGATCTGAGAGGGGAAGTATCCTGCAGGAGATGATTTGGCGACTCCTGTCACATAGAACCCTTCTTCTGTCTCCCTTGGAAGGGATCCATCCCTCTGAGCACTCCAGTTTTGCATTCCCATTCCTGTGGATTCAAGGGTAGAGAAAGACCAAGATCAAGGAGTCTCCTGGAAGACTGCCCACTGTGCGCTGCTTCTGTGCATCCTTGCCCCAAAGTTACACTCCCCACATCTCGGGACTTGAGCAGAGCATGATGTGGGAAAGGGAGTGGCCTGTCTGCTGCTCCAGTGTCTAACAGATTCTGCCAGCAGAAAGCCTTGTGCTCTGGCTGCAGAGTGTGGTACCAAGAGCCCCGTCCCTTCCCTGGCTCTTGGAAGGGACTCCTGGAGGGGTCACTTCCTTCTTTTCCTAGAAGCAGACTGAAAGTGCCAAGCTAATCTTGATTTGGAGAAAAAAAAAAAAAGTTACTTGTTCTTCACCTCTTAACTTTCATAGCTAGGAGCTGGGAAGGGAGAAAGGGCTTGCGAAGGAGCCACAACACCATGAGTGACAAGAGTACTTCAGCATACAGCTGATCAATATACCCAGGCTCTGATGTCCTGTTAGTCCAGTGGACTCTGCTTTAATCCAGTATCATCTGTGGCTAGTACTAATTCTGCTCCAGTCACACTTGCAGCTGCTGCTTTGCCTCTAGACTTCTTTGCAGGTGGGTTTATTGAGTGGGATGCCTGAAATGTGAAGATCCTCAAGACGAGCAAGGGTGGGATTGGAGGGCATGGTGGGTAAGTTGTCCTTGAGGTGAGCTACAAAGTCAGCAGGCAAATCTGTCACAGCAGCTCTGACTGGCTGTGACACTAGGAACTAACATGCATCACTTCTGCACTAGGTCTGAATGGAGCGGTCTTTCTTCAGTGTCAGAGGATCCTCAATTCCCTTCTTGGGGGAGGAACTTGCATGAAGAGATCAGCAGTGCTCAGACAGTCTTGTGAATCACTTTCTTGTGGTCAAAGCCACTGTCATCTTTCCGGGAACTAGCTGGCTTCCTAAACAGGCCTGCAGGAAGAGTCAGACTGCTCTGATACAAACAAATGTGTCTTGACAGGATGCTGCCAGTGCTGCTCCCAGACCCCACGGAAGCTGCAAGACGGACTGCAGCATGTGACTGGAGCAGCTTTAGCAGCATAGCTACAGCCAGTGCAACGTCTAGCTGTTTCTGCAAGCACTGCCGAAGAACCACGTGGATAAACTCCCACTAGCCTCTGCTGGAGCTTTGTATTCTAAAGGAAAAATTAATCTTCATGTCTATCCTTAAGCATTTCAGCACTAGGGGAAATAGGGGTGTAGATGCTCTCTCTAGTTAAAAACAGTTGCAAAATACAAAGGCATGACAACTTACACGAAAATACTGACTGATGCTTCCTGACTTGCTGCCTAGGGTGGGAGATGATTTTGAAATCCTTCTCTATCTTTAGCTCTTTCCTGGAAGAAAGTCCTATGAACAGGTGCTATTTATTTCCAGACTAGGTTATTACTAGACAATAAAGGGCTGCCTTAAATCTAGCGTCTACAAAGTCTGCACAGGGTCCTGAATTGTTGCAGGCCCTGAGTTGTTCCATGGCTGGAACTAATAATAGAAGACAGTGGAGGAGATTCTCTCTTTCCCCTTGTGCTTCACCTTGAAGCAGCTGTTAGCAAAGCCAGAAAACTCCTCTGCCCCTCAGCGTATTTAATGCAGCCTTGGCAAAGGGACCACAGTCTGTCATCTCATGAATATGGAAAGTGTCTAATTCTCCAGCAATTCTCATTACCTCAGCCTGAGGGTCCCAGCTTTCTATAACTAGTTCCTGAAATCACATACTTTTCACTGTCCTTGAGCAGCAAATCACTGCTTCTCGCATAACTGATGCTGGTATCTGCTTTGGTAACACAGGTAACCCTGGGGCCCTCCCCGAGCCACGATGGTGCTGCCGACAAGGCTACTGATCCCGGCTCTCCCATGCAGTCCCTGCAGCTACTTACCCTGTGCTGCTGTGACTTCCAGCAGGGTGTTTTGCAAGTAAGAAATGCTGTGCTGTGCTCTTGCGGTGACCTGCGGCTCGCTGAATAGCTCTAAAGTCTGGATGGTGGCTGGCAAGCTGGGAGCACTAGTGCAAGCAGTCCCAAGCAGCAGAGGAGAATCCCTTACCCTGTTCCTACAGGCTGAGGAGCTCCCTGCCTCCTTCCCCTTCCTACCCTGGTTGTGATTCTCCTTCTCTGCAATCCTACACAGTCTAGTGACTTGCAGTGCCTCCCTCCTGTCGCTCCATTTTCCCCTCCTTGTCGCATATGTGCTCAGTCTACCTTCCTCCCCTAGGTCCATGCATCTGTTTTCTGCTCCTTCCTAATCTCGCTGATGCTGCCAGCCCTGCCCATCTTCCCAGCACTTGGAGCTAAAGCTGTTCCCATAGCTGCCAGGCAGTTAGGGCTGCTGTGAACTGCAAGGCAGCTGGAAGGCGAGGCTGAGCTAACTATGAAGCAGGGACTGTGAAATTTGCAGAGTCTCTGGCCAGAGGTGCATAACGTACACCCGGAGACAACTGGGTGCATCCTCTGAATTTTAGCAGGTGACATGTGAGCAGTAAAGTCACTGAGCTGTGGACAGTTTTACCCTGGCTAAAGAGTGCTGCATGTTTATACCTTACCATCTCAAACACCCACCACTGGTGCTACCACAGTGCTTTGGACAAGGAGAACGTGCTCGTACACTGCAACATGAGTTGGGGAAGTCTTAATGCTGGTCCCAAGCACCGACTGCCTGCAGAGCACAGGCTTGGGTAAGAGCTCTTCTTGGGGGCCAAGAAGTAGTTACAGCAACACAGGTTACTGAGTCATGATTGTGCTAAGGTGGAAAGAAGCATAACTTCTTTCTGTTTCTTCTGCGATACCAGGATTTTTTTCCTAGAGCTTGCCAAAAGGTACCTGTGTCAATGTTAAATAAACGGTGGACTGGGTCTTTGAACAGTTCATTCCCTTTTGTGGTTTGAAACTGGCCTGTACAGAAGCAGCAGAAGGAATCACCTTGGAAGTCCATTGCTCTGTAATCAGAACCTCCCTTTCAATTAGTCCTATTATGGGGCTGTAAATACAATAATTCTATCAATATTATGGAACAGTCATGCTGCATTTGCATTAGCATAAATGAGTGCTAATGTGCCATAGAGCTAATCTGATATGACAGTAATTGGCTGATGCCCAGCAATGGAGGCCCTGGAGCTACACTTGCCCTCCTCTACAACTATCCCTCTGAAACACTGGAGAGGAAACAACTTGGGATGATATTAGTGACTCCAAACTCGTTACATCTTGTCTGCTAGTAATAAATGATGCTTCCTTGCAACTGCAGCACTGAGGTGGGTTTTTTTATTATTATTTTGGTTAGAGTGGAACTTGAATGCCTACAAGCTTACTCTTAAGAAACAAGGGTCTCCAGAATACCTTGCAAGACTACATCAGCCTGGCCAGAACCCTCCGAACACCCAGAAAAGATGTAAAGACATTCAATCCGGCCTCCTTTCTCTTCCTTCAGCAACTACTGGGAGCTATACAACATCACCTACTCCTTAGTAGTCTTGTCTTACACAAGCATAAAAAGCCTAAAACTTTGCAGATGCTTTGGCGCAATTATTGTCTTATGCTACTCCCTACAGAAAGAACAGCAAGACTTAAATCTGAGACTGGGCTGCAGCTGGGCTCCTGATTGATGGCCTTCTCCTAGTTTCTGATAACAATGGATAGAGATGGCTTGTGGTAACTAGCAAAAAGCAGTTTTAGTGAATAAATATCATAGCTTAAACACAAAAGACTCAAGGAGAGCAATGTAAGCAACGCCTGAAGATGGGAACCAGATCTCAAACACAACCCAGGCCTTGCCTGGACCATAACCAAGTGGGCATACTCTCAAACAGGCCAGCACCTGGATTCTTCTGGACTACAGTCACAGTAGGGATTTTTATTTTTCCTTACAGCCCTTAAAGAGAGTTAGCTCTCTTTCAAGAGAGAGACCCTCTCTCTTGTGTGAGGATGGCTGTTGGAGAAGTCATGCTGGAAGCTCAGATACCTGCTATTTAGCTCATCAGCTCTGTGACTGTATAATGCCTTCCCTAATACAGCCTCATCCATGATGGAGCTCTTAGGTTCTACCTCAGTACAAACCAAACAGTAATCGGAAACCTATTTTAATCAGCAACCATCCTTCTCAACAGTATAACACTAAAGGCACACAAGTTTTGAAAGATGCAGTAGTATCTCAAAAATCTGAATGCACCAGGGCCTGTCAGTGCCCAAAGCTGCTACTGGAGCAGCTAGTGAATTTAAGACACAACATTGGTAGAGGAGGTGGGGAGGAGTACCTTAAACATAGGATTTAGGATCTGTGTGATCCTGGTTGTGGTTCAGGATTTGACTCTAAGCTTTTCAAGCCTCTGATCTGCTCCTCCATCTGTAAAATGGGATCAATAAAACCTCCCCAACTTGCAGCAGGGCTCTGAGTTTTAACTGAGGTGTGAAGCACTTTGAGAGCTGCAAATGGAAAATACCATTACCTGCCCCTCAGCCCCTACTGTAATACCAACAAGCAACGCAGAGCACTGTGGTATACAATGCTTTTCAGTGCCACAATGACTAGGAAATGAAGGAAGTCCAAAAGCGCAGGGACAAACAGTGTTTTGCTGCAATGTAAAGAAAAATGGTAGAAGCAGGCTTAGAGATGCCCCAGGGAATTCTGCTGCAATCTGCACTGTTCTCGATAATCCAGTAAAACTTCCACCTCTGAGCACTCAAGCCCATGCCCTCGCTATCAAACCCGGCTACGAATTTGGGAGAAATGCATTCTGGAGTTGGGAACGTTATGAATCACCCTGATGAAACGAACTAAGAAATGACGTCTTCGCATCCCGCGGAGCTTAGAGAGCTAGGTGCTGCCCAGGCCCCCTTCGGAATGATTTTCGGCTAACGCCACACAAGCACGCAGCATCCCTCCTCGCTCAGGACAAAAGCCACCAGGTGCCAGCAAAAGGCTCTCGACCTGCCGAGCTGTCAATCCGCAGAGTTGTCTCCGAGGCTGCTCTACAGCACCCACGAGAGGGGAGACGGATGAACGCGGGAGGCCGGGAGGGCTCGCGAAAGCCGGGCGGATGCGTGAGGAGGGCTCGGTCCCCCCCGGCTCCCGCAGCGCAGCGGCGCCCGAGCCGGGTGCTGCAGACACCGTTTCACAACGACCCCCCACCCGGGGCTGCTATTGAAAACAATATATATATGTATTTTTTAAAGCTGCACCTGACCCCCCCCCCGCCGCCGTTTGCGGAGGGGAGGCGGGCGGCAGGCGGGCAGGGGGGGCCGCCGCCCGCAGCCCTCCGCGGCGCGCAGCCATTTGCCTTTGTTGCAGCCCCGCGCCCGCAAGGTGCAGCGCGGCGCCGCCACCGCCTCCGCGCCCCCGGGCGCTGCCGCGGAGGGGAGATCGCCTCGGGGAAACGGCTGCCGCCGGGCGCCTCCCCGCCCCGCCCCGCCCCGCTCCCGCCGTTACCTGCGGAGCCTCGCTGGGGGACGCGTCGCCTGCCGCCTTTGTTGTGCATGCCCCGGCAGCGCCTCGCACGGCGCCGAGCCGCCGGCCCGCCGCCGCCCGCCCCCGCCGCGCCCGGCCCGCCGCAGCCAGGCCCCGGCTTAGCCCGTCGCCACGGCAACGGCGGGCGCGCGGCGGCGCGTGCGGCGCTGACGGGTAACGGCCGCCGCGCAACGGCCGCGGGGGCGGCGCCGGGCGGGGGGCGGTGCCGGACCCCCCCGGGCATGGCCGCGCGGGGGAAAAGCCGGCGGTTTTTCCCCATGTCGCTGCGGTCCGAGCCGGGAGGAGGAGCCGGAGCCCCTCTGAGCTGCCCGGGCAGGGGGAGCCCAGCGCCCGGACAGCTCTGTCTCCTTGGGGCGCGTTTCAGAGCCACCGGCACCTTTCCTGAGCCCTTCCTCCGTCCTTTCCTCGTTTGCCTCAGAATTTCCGGGACATTAATAAGAAAGCTGCTTTTCAGTTAGTTTTTAGCTTCCTCTTACATTTCTTGAGATCCTCCATTGTGCACATTCACTAGATTTTTCTTAGGTATCTTTATTAGATTAAACGTGTTGGAAGTCCTTAACACGATCTAATCACAGCTTGCAGGTTCTTTTCTCTTAAATACGAAGCGAGCATGGCTCTGGTGATTAATTTTGATGATTATCTTTCTGTATCAGCTTGTAAAATCTTCACAGGATTTTACACATGATGAGTAGTCTCACTCAAACCAGTGGAGCTGCTGGGAGAATAAAGCCAAGGGGGTGATAATACCTGCGACATTTTACCCTTTCCATGAGCGTGGAATTGAGCTGCATTGCATTCTGCATTTGCATCTATTTTATTTTAATTCATCATTAATTTGAGGGATAATAGTGCCAGACTGAACTCCCTTTCCCTGTGAGACAGTAAGGACTTGGCAAACTTAATGATTGCTTTGATGGTTTCTAGGATTAAGTGTTGCAGTTCACTGGCTTAAACATGTAATACCAGATGGAGCTGTGTCTTATTATCCACCTTGTATACATGTATGTGTTCAATAAAATTTCCCTGATCAGAATTTCTCATTTTTATGGGTTTATTTAAGTGATCTAGCGTGGGTAAAGAAATTGTTTCTGTTTAAAGATGTAATCAAAAAGAGCAGAACTAAATACTGCAGAGAGAAATAGCATGGCAGCCCTTAGCTCTTTCTGTCTGTTCAACATTTGATGATACAAGTGTTTCTCTTTTTTAGGCCTGTCAGACTCCCATTTCAACTTGATAGAAAGGGATTTCAGTAGCATTAGGCTCATACAGCATCCTCCACTGAAGACTCTGAAATTACAAGTAGTAACACACGAAACCTCCTCACTTAGCTGCATTTTAAAGAGGAAAAGACTGAGGCAGAGAAAGAACTTGCTCAAGGTCACAGAGGAATTCCCTGGCACAACTGGCCAGAGCCGCAGTGTCTTGACCCAGGTCATCACCCGCCAGACTTTGTCCTTCTGCCCCGAGAAGGGAGCCAGAGTGAACCCAGCCCTGCTTTCAGGCAGGGAGATGGGAGGCACCTGTCCTTCGGTTCTCCTTGGTAAATCCGGGCCTGTATATCGATCATTTGCTAAACGATCTCTTTATTAAGAGTTTTTCAGTGTAGTGAAGGATGCCTGGAGGATGACCCAGAGTTATTGTGCTATTACGAACAGTAATAAGGAGAACTTGGAGACCTATTGCAATGATCTTTACAGCTCCCCATGCAAAGAGCTGCCTCATTATTTACCAGCTGTGTCGCTGCCTCCTTTTCTTACACATGCTAATTTATAAACAGCCCTGAGTCTGCTACTTGGGAAAAGCTTTTGTTTTTCCTTGTGCTTGATGTACATGTTATTCTGCAGGGGAGAGCAGATGTCCCACAGAAATCAGTGCTAGAAGGCTCAAAGAGCTCAGAGGTGAAATAGCTAGTGTCTGGGTTTTCTCCTGTCCTCAGTTCAGTGCTCCAGTTGCAGCTCATCTGAAAGGCCAGGAGACCCTCTTGGACCTAACAGCATAGCCTCAAGCTCACGCCTGCATCTCTGCTGGAGATGAGCATCCTGTTGTTTGCAAAGTCCAATTACAGCTAAAGCTGGAAAAAAGAACGATCTGTTTGTGTAAATAGATATTGCAGGAGCCAGTGGAGGACACTGCTTCGCCTCCTGCTCTGAAAGGGCTATGAATTTTTGGGTTCCATTTGCTGCCATCTTCCTGCTTTATGACTCTCTGGTGGCACCTTCAGCAGGGGAACAATCATCGTCCCTTCTTTATCCATCAGAGGATTTTGTTTTCCAGATTGTTTGTTGTTGCTGAAGGTGTAGCAATAACGGTCCTGTATAGCTTTACTTAAAGGAGGGAAGAAACAAAACCACATGACAAATTGGTCCAATTTATCACAGCAACAGAAACCTGCAATTCAGCTAAATCGCCCCCACAGGCCAGCTTAGGCTGCGTCAATATTTAATGACCTGAGTGCTGCTGCCTTTGCTGCTCCAGCTTCACCTCTGTCCCTCTCACCTTGAACATGCCTCACCAGGACTGGGAAGGTTCGTCTCCCCCCACAGCAGGGGAGAGCACCGCCACACTTTCTCTGCTGCAAGCAGCAGTCCTTCTTCAGGCTGCCTGGGCAGGTCTGTTTGGTATCCGAACCGACACAGCCCAGTCCCACTAGGCACATCCAGATGCAGCCCCTTTTTGCTGCCTGGCTGGACAATTATGTCTGGCGCATTATGCCTGAGGAGCTGCAGTTCTCTCGCTGTCCGGGCATACCTGTGGTCTGCGGCAAGCAGTAACACAAGCGGCAGCAGGACTGGACCCTTCCCTGGTCATGGTCTGTCCTACAGCCCTTTTTTGGGTGAGTGCTAACATAACCCAGACAGGACTGTTCACGTGGAAGCAGGTTGGAGGTGGGCTCTGTTCAGCTGCCTGTGAGTGTTCCCATTACTCTGGCAGGGGTACTTTACCCCAGAAAGAGCCACAGTGAAATCCCCAGCTCAGGTCTCCCTGTCCTGCACACGGTACAGGAGGACCTGAACTGAGGATTAGCCGAGTTCTGCCAAATCCCTCCCACCCGTGAGCAAAGGGAAGGGGCTGTGGAGCGCAGGGATCTCTACAGCTAGGTTGCTGGTTCAAAGCTGGGCAGAGACTGGCGTCTGACAGCTCCTTCCAGCTCTGCGTAACATGCTTAGCCACAGTGCCGCAGGGGGACGGCATCCCTGGCCTGCTGCAGTGGCTCGCTTCTGGTTTGCTCTGCCTGGGACAGTAATGGGAGCAAGTGACAGGCTGTGCTGGAGCGCAGGGCTGGGCAGAGGCTGAGCAGCCGTGCAAGCCCCACGGCAGTGGGAGGCAGTATTTTTTGGGGAAAAAGCACCATCAAGAGGCTGGCAGATGTGAGTCTGCTCCTGTTTATAAATAGCCACAGGCATGTTACCTCATGGCTCTGCTGCCTCAGTTTCCTTGGTCTGTGAAATTGAAGTGATGATTGAGATCTCCTGGTGACAAGCACAAAGTAAAAAGCATTTTTATTTATCAGGGCAGTGGTGGGGTGGGGGAGTTGCACTGCTGGACTGGTGATAAATGACCCTGCAACTCGAATTCCTCCAACAAGACAGCACCTTCCACCAGACTGTTTGCTTTAAAAAAAACCACTATCCAGAAAATTACATATTCCAATTGGGGAGTTCATTATCCACTCCAATGGCAGTGAGTGGCAGAGGCCATTAACATTACAATAAATGTCTTTTTGGTGAGATGCCTCTATAATTCACTTGGTATTTAACACTGGCCAGGGGGGCTCATCTCTTTACATAACATACGTTAAGCAAAGCACCTTTGCGAACATCCATCTGTGCTGAAGAGCTGTTATAATGAGGGTGATTAGGAATAAGCATACAGCACAGGCTGCTGTCTCAAAATAGTCCAGGTCACTGGCTGCAGAGCAGAGGGGACAATGACGTGCACAAAAGACTGGTATTCAGGAGGGAAAGCTGGCTTGCTGCAGTTCATCCCAAGACGCTGGGCATCTTCCAGCGCCAGAGCTCCCCGAAGGCTGGGACTGCAGCTGCTGGAACGCTTGGCGATTCCCCCCACCAGCCCCTCTGCTCTGGTGTTTGTAGGGCTTATTACGGGCATGGCCTAAAACCAATAGCAGGCCTATGCAGAACAACATGTAATTCAACAGATGTGCAAATGTGCTGGCAAGTGCTTAATGCATTGTTCCACCACTTAATTCTCCCAAGAACGGGACTGAGAGCCAGGTCAGTGCCTTCCAAATCACAGTTCCTGTTAAAAAATTTAACCCAGAGCATGGCTGTTCCCCTTAGCAGCTGTCCAATTATTAATTTTAATGTATTGGCTGCATCTGAATAGCCTTGAGCCTCTGCCCACTATTTCTATTTATTTGTTTTCCATTCATCTCTGCTAAAATTAAAACTCCAAACCTTCAAAAGAGGATGGAAAACAGACACTGAACTAATACTGCTGCCCACATACAACTGGCAGAAATCACTGTGTTTTTTATTTCCTCTGCAGTGAGGTGAGATCTCTTTAACACTTAAGACTCTCCGGACCTCTCACCTAATAAATACCTTTATTAGTAGTGCAGGCACCTACATCACTAGCTGTGGCCTTGAGTTCTCCTTGCATTCTGGGCACGTCTATAAGCAGCAGCCTTTGGCCCTTCACTATAGGTTTTTACTATGGAGTGGGTCACAGTAAACATGGACACCCTGTGCTGGAGAATTTTCTGGATTAAACAATGTCTGCACAGTTCAAGAAGACTGTGCTGATGATCCAGATGGCCCTGTGTAACAGTTTGGACTGCACCTATATTATAATGCTCTATACCAGCTGTGGAAAGAACTGCATTTTCTTAAAAGAAACATATAAATCCAAGAATAGCTTTCTTTTTTTTCCCTCTCCTGGCTTGTGAGAAGGATGTGATTCTGCTTCCATATAACTGAACAGGATTTTTGCCCACTGGAAAGCAGGGCTGTGATTTTTTTTTCTTTAAAGATAGCAGCTTTTTTCCTTTTAAAACATTAAATGCTCTTTAGCAGTGTGAAAGGGCTTGATCAAAAGGCAAAGTGCTCTCTAAGCATCTGCATGGGCTTCCAGCAGCCCTAACGTGTTCTGCAGCTTGCAGGGACACAGCCCAAAGAGATCACATTTGTGTTTTGCCTTCCTCTTAAGGTATCTTTTAAATAGTTTTTCATTTGTTTTTAAGCAAGAGGCTGGTAGAGATTCCTCAGGCCAAGCTTTGCCCATGCTTGGCTGCAGTTAGCTCTAGTGCAGTATTCTGCCCTGCCGTAAGCATCCAGCCTGGCTAGGGCTTGCTTGACTTCTTTTTATGTCTTGGTTTGTTCTGTGAACCCATCATTATCTCAAAGCATATCACTTAATAAAATGTTTTGCTGTAAGAGCCCAGCCTTTTACAATGATGCGATTCTTCGGAAATGAATCCAAATATGAATAATAACTAAAAAGCCAAAGATTATACACTTAAAGTGATACAATTTCTGGAATATCTTCATTTACAACTACAATACTTAAATCCTAGTTGTAAGAGCACAGTGGACAGGAATTTACTGTTGATGCACAGGAAAGCAGGTAGCAGGTTACAGAAGAGATTCTTAGTAAGATCAATAAAGCACACTAAAACAAACGTTTGGTCTTCTTCAGTGCTTTGTCTTAGAATTCCACTGTTTTCCTTCCTTAAAAATATGTGCAAATGAATGCATAGTGCAAGGAGTAAGTCTGGACGAGCAAGTAAGAGATTCTTCTGCTTGTTAACTAAAAGGATTTCCTTCCACCAATAAACAGAGTTCCCAGTTCTGCATTCAGGGCTTCATCAGGAATGACATCATCCTCCACAAATTCCTCTCCAAGCTTCTTCCACCATGGCCAGCGGGTGTATTTCAGCATAGTGTTGTGGGACTGTTTGGCCTTGGTAGCTACAGGGATTGACCGACTCACAAAGATATCAAGATCTTTTTCTGTGGTCTCTGCTAGCCCTGGAGCATCTGTAACGACAAGGAAAAAAGTTTTTCATACTTTGTTTCTTATGCTGCAGTTTATGAATATTTTAAACCAAGAAGAAGTAGCCCTACCCTCCCACTGTCCTGGGTCATTCCTTTCCCTGTGCTGGCATTAGTATTTTATGGCTACATGCTACAGTAGGTAGGAGAAGCCATCCAAATTAAGACTAACCTGAAAACAAATACATAATGGAGAAGGCAGAACAAGGGGAAAAGCAGGACTACCTCTTTTGTGGGCAGCGCTCGCAATCAGCAAAATAGATTGCTTGTAAAACTATGATCTAAGAGAAACAGGCACTACTGTTGGTCACTACTGCTGGATCAGCACTCCTGGTGCAGGGTGACATCACTGTAGTGTTTCTACTGCCCTGGCACAGCATCACTGCGTCATTCCTGCCTGGGGGCTCCACCGCAATGTGAGACTGTGTTGCTGGTCTGTCTGTTCAGGGAGTGATGGGCTGCAGCGACACAGCATGTGACAGACTAAGTAACAGAATTCAGTAACTTGCTAAATTTTGTCTTGCTTGGGTGCTCTCTGGTGGCTGCAGTTTGCTATTCTCCCTCTTTCACTCCCGGCTACTTGTCTGGAATTAAGATGGCACAATAGTGAATTCCGTTACAAACACAGCCACATCAGTGAAAATGAAGACATGACTCAGATTGCATAGCTCAGAGATTTTCCTCTTTATCTGGAAGAAGTGAGAATACATCAACCAACAGTTTACTTACAAAACAAGAGAACAGAAAAAGATAAAACAAATGTAATGTAAGGGGTTGTGTAAGATCTTCTTCTTAGAGACTTTAATGCCTTTTACAGGGCCATTGCTTTTGCTGCAAACATCAAAGAGATACTTCCAGCAGAAGAATGAGACATAACTTGAAAAGCAAGTATATATATACTTAACCTTAATCTCTAACAAAGAGATTTGTATCTCAATAAATGGCATATGGCAAAGGAAGAAAAATATTTCAGTTTTGAAAGAAGACTTTACACTGTTCACAGTATAATCCTAGAATTTTCCCTCTAAATTAGTTTAATCCAAACAGTAAGCAAAACTATGACTCTCGAGTAATCACATACTCATTAGCAGCTCCACATCAGTGTTGACCTGAGCCAGTAATGTCTCTCTCCGCTGTGCTGCTCTCCGATCCAGACTGCTCCTCAACAGGAACTGCGCCAGCTTTTCCTGGGCCTGCATATGTAATTCTTCACTCCTTTCTTCTGACATTTGGGAAGCCTGGAGGAAAATAATGGTTCTTCACCATTAAAAACTGGTTATTTTAAATCTTTTGTGGGTAAATGTTTAAACAAGAAATGCAAATGTTGTTCTTAATTGCTAACTTAATCATTTTGCTTCCTGTGGAGTTCCCTTCAAAACTATCCATCATCAAGTATATATAATTTTCCAATTACAGTTTGCTTTGACCACTTTTATTAGATTAATGGTTAAAAAACCCAGTATCCTAGTACCTTGCTCTTGAACAAGCAGGATTAATATATGCATACCTCGCACAGATTATCTTGATCAGAATTTGTGAAGTTGAATATATTTTATCCCTACAATATGTTATGTTGCATGGATAATAGGAATTAGGAAATGACTAAGAAACAGACCGGATGCAATTTGATGTGGTCATCCACCTTCTGCTTTAAAGCTAGTCTCTGCTCATCAGTCAGTCCTTTGGTGTCCTTCCAAGCAGAGAGGGCTCTCTTTTTCCTTCGTTTTTCCAAGAATTTACAAGCCTTTAAAAAGAACAAAAGAGAATATGATAATCACCCATAAGAAATTTTGTTTTCTCATTTTGTTTGTAATCAGCCAGTTACAGAAAAATTTCCCGGTACTGCATCTGCTAAAACATAACTTTATCTATGATGTTGAAGAGGCAAGACATGATAGTCAGCATGAATACTAAATAATAAGCTAGAATACTAATAATCACAGAATCACAGAGTAGTTTAGGGTGAAAGGGACCTCTGGAGATTGTCTAGTTCAACCCCCCTGCTCAAGCAGGATCTGCTAGAGCACGTCACCCAGGACCACGTCAAGTCAGTTTTTTAGTATCTCCAAGGATAGAGGAGCCTTCACAACCTCTCTGCGCAAGGTGTTCCAGTGTTCAGTCACCCTCACAGTAATAAATTACCTTACCTGAGGTGTGTAGAAAATCCAGCCTTTGGTTTCAAAGTGGCAGCTTTTATATTTTAGTTACAAGATTCTATGATACTTTCTAACTTACGCAAAGTTTAAACTCTCCAAGAAACTTGGGGCTCTAGGTCTATCTTCTGAATAATTTTTGAATATATTATTCCTAAATTGCCATTAAGACAAGTAAACAAACTATGCTTTTTGAGACATCACGATAATCCTCTCAGTTCTATCAACCACCAGAACAAAATTTATATACTTACTGCTCTCTGAATGACGACTGCTGCTTTATATTCCTTGAGAGATTGCTTCTGTTGATGAAAACATCTTCTCGCTCTGCACCCTCGCCAGAATCTCTGGATAGTTAATGCTGATTTTCCCTCCATTTCCTGCATGTGCTTATCTACCTGACCTAAGGACATGACCAAAATCCAGTTACAAGACTGTGGATTGTGATCTGTTAACAATTTACATTTTTAATCCTTACACTAGACCACACAAAAGAGGTTGGGTGCTATCAGTTAAAAATCCCTCTTCATTCTAAATCAAAGGCAAGGAACTAGTTGTGGGCCATTTCTCAGAGAGTTGTAGCCACAGTGGAGCTTTATAAACACAAGAAAACTGGGTCTCCCTTTCTCCTGCACCATTTTCGAAGGCAGCAGATCTCATGCCACCATGTCTTTGGCACAGTTACTGATCCCTTGAAGAATTAGCATGTTCTCCATCAAATAACTGGGTCAGAAGAAGAGACAGTAAGACTATACTGCAAACAGACATGCAAGATTAGGAAATATATTTGGGGAAAACGTTCTTAAGGAGACCCAGACGGTTTAATCGTCTGATATAGTTTAATATAAATCATACTGGGATGGATTATTTCCAGTAAGGCCAGCTGTCGTTCATGGAAGAGTCTCATGGCCCTCTGTCTCTGCAGTTGCATTTGCTGTTTTAGAGCCTCGTCTTCTTTCTGTTTTTTTAAATGCTGCAGCTCTTGTTTTCGTTTAGCTCTGCAATACACAAATAAATTAACAATTTAGCTCAAATTTTACTCTTTTTAAAAGCATCTTTCTTTATGTTGAATGGTTCAGCAGTATGGCAGAAAACTGCAGAATGATCTGCTAGCTCAGCTATTGGTATTAACATAAAGTTTCTGCAGGACCTCACCAAGCAATGAGAGATCAGCAGCAAGTGAATGTATTACCCACGTCATCTATAACATGAGAAATTCTGAGCTAGTCGCTCAATTTGGTATCAAATCAAAGGATATATTTTTAATTGGGATAAAGTTCTAAGGACACTAAGGGTAATCATGCCCCATGTGGGACATTCTCAGCTAGCATGAACTGCATCAGCATGCATTGCACCTGCTTTCCATAATACATACTATTATTTTTGTACAGAGTGCAGAACTAGATCTGAATGTCAGTTCTTAAGGCTAATTTCTTAAATTTCAGAAGTTTTTTTTTATCCAAGACACAGAACTTGACACATTTCTTTCATCAACATCGTTAACAGAACACTAGGAAAAAATTATCTTGCACTATTCCTTAAAATAGGAAGGCTCAAATTCTTCTTCATCTCTACTGGTTGCTGTAATTTGATGGTAGGATGTTGCCCTACTGTGCTTAGCATTATAAAAACCCCAGCAGATGTTTCACAGACGAGACACTGAGCTGAAAACTCTGTAACTGGCCCTTGAAAGTTTAAGCTAATAATGGCAATAGCCCATATATCACTTACATTTATACTAACATGTTAATACATAGACCAATATTAATACCAATATAGCTATACTAAATAAATATACAGATATATTTAAACTAACAATTACTGAGACCATTTGGATACAGTCTCAGTGAAGCTTGAGGAGCTGTGAGCTAGGCTTCCCTTCCCTTCCTTGTTCCAATGGACTTGGCCTCATTAGCAGATTAAGCCTTGATACTCTACAACTTCACTCCACAAAGAGGTGGTGCTTTGACACCTCTTCTCCTATCGCAACAAAACTATTTGCCATCTCAGGATCTGAGTACCCCAGCTGGGTCCATGACTGTAAATTCTGCTCTCCTCTAGCACTTTTCAAGGGACAATGAAAGGAGCTTCTTAAACATTAGGAAAGGGGAAAAAATGGACAGAGCACAGGTGTAAAGGGTGGCAGGAAGGAAAAAAAAAAAAAAGGGCACTAGACTAGTACTAATGCCCAGTAATTCTGTTATCACTGCATGTCATGTACCTCTATACTCACCGTAATATTGAGTTATATAATATATATAATCTGTGTATTTCTCATTACTAGTATAAATTTACTGTAACTTTCCCATCAACCATAGTTTCCCCTCAGCCTCCATAACTGAGTGGGGAAGATGGAATGGAAGCTATTTTGTAAAAGAGATCCTCTGGATTTAAAGATGTGGCCCTAAGTGGTAAACAGCCTCCACCACAATTTAATAGACCATAATCCTTTTATGGCAGTAATACTGACTTCAAGCATGCCCACACATCGACCTACAGAGAGAGATCATGATATATGTGATTACATCTGAATGGTCTCAAGGAAACTAGAGGTTTTCAGCCCACACAATTCAGCAAATCAGAGCTATAAATCTTTGCATTTTTAATCCAAGCAGGCACCTATTATACTTCCAAGAAGAATGAAGTCACAGGATCAAACAGGACTTACAATGACTTTTTCTTAATAAAACTATTAATAGTTTTCCTTAGAAATCTTTAGAAGCTCCCTTAGGTGGAAAACAATAAAAATATTTAATGGACTTCTCAGATGTGCATCTGTTAAGATACCAATAGCATCTGTCAAGTATTTAAAGGTTTCTTTGATACTGATTATTTCCTGTGCAGTCTGTAAAATACACACTCTTCTTCATTCTCTATTCTTCCTCATTATAAGCCATATTTGTTCGCACAAGGCCACACTGTGACAGGGAAATGCCTCTGAACAGAAGTAAAACACACCTAGACTGAGATTTAAGCTTCCTTCAGCAGTTCATGGCACAGATCAACCTTCCTCTGATTATCATATTTAAAATAGTTTAACTTTTGAGGCATGCATGACTAATAAAACCTATTGTCATTTTAACAGTTCTATAATTACTAAAAGTCCTTGAATGAACTTCAAGGAGCAATTACAAGCTGTAATATTCACTGAGGAGAGATTTCTAAAACCACAGAATTTCAGAAGTGTGTAACTTGTAGCTTACAATCTTCCATGGCAGCTGCAGGTGAGCCAAATTTTGAGTTTCAGCCTCAGCATATTTAACCACACTTGCTCTAAAATAGATCCCCATCACAAAACTCCGTAAATATAGCCAAGTCCTGACTGCTAAGAATTCAAAGGGCCTCTTGAAAGTTCTTCTAAAGTCATGCTTACAGTATTCCAAACGCTGCTTTTATTTTTCAGCATAACAGTCTAACTGCAGGTTTGAATTAGACAGGGCAAAAACATTGGCATTGTACGGTTGCTATATTGTACTCAGTACATCAAGACTGACTGGGCCATAAACACACAACTCTAAAAATGTTAATACATTTCCATTCCTTTCAATTTTAAAAACCAATACATACAAAAGTCTATTTAGTGATTCAGGAACTACTTACTTAAGAGGCAAGCACTGAAGCCTGCAATACTGAAAATATGACACAAGAAATTTAAGCAACTAGTTCATTGCTGATAACCTTACCACCCTTTCCTTTCTGCTTTATGAAGTTATGTCTTACCCATACTGCAAGTTTTCTGGGCTATGATTTTGGCTTACAGGCTTGCAAGATGCCCAATGTGGGCAGAAATATTAACCCAAAGAAAGAATATGGTGGAATAGAAAGGAGTCACAAGGAGGTATGTCATCCTTGGTATTCCAGCACAAAACCTGAAGTGGCTAGTATCCCTCAACGGACAGACTGCTTCCTGCAAATCTTCCAGAATGTAAAGATTATTCCCTAGATAGTCCAATATCTTTTTAATGCCAGGCTAGATGACAAATCATAACTGCTCTCTAACAGCTTGATCAGAATACAGTGTGATTTGACTAACTGATTTGTAAGATTTAGTTTAGACAGGACAGTGCTTAACACGTGCAGAAAGAGTTGAATACAAACCTACTGTGGAGTCGGAGCTTTATTTAGATCCCTTTCCCTACGTTAAAAATTCACACTTAACTTCTGAAAAGAGTTAGCAAACAGATATTGCCTAACGTGCTAACACTACCACTGAAATCCTACATTAGGTAACACAAGCATTTTTTATGTAGTTTTATTATTCTGCAGTGCTTCAAGCCAGACAATATTATTTCTAGCTCATTGAAGTGACTGTACGTATGAGACTTAAGATTTCAAATATTAATGTAGCACACCATCTTGTAAGCACTATATTGACCAAGCACTATAGTCCATGGTTTCTGTAGCACTCTGCCCTGACTCCAGGGCAGCTCCACATTTAATTTATGGTGGAATTTTATAACAAGTTAACTGTGAACATGAGTTCTGCCACCAGCATGTTATCTTCTAGTATTACTTAGTGCGATCCAATGCTACACTGTCCCACACGTTTAGTTTTCCATATGGCATACATTTTTTACACAGAAAACACATAAAAGCATCATAGAAGTAAGTTGTTTCATGGAGAAGAGGAAGTTTGGCAACTGGGAAAGGGACAGTTGGAGCTTTTGGCATCAGAGTGGCAGTTTGGCATTGCTGGAAAAGCACACTGTTTGGATGTTTCTGCTAAAAGAATCTGCAGTGAAACAGCTCATATTGACATTACATTACTTTTATGTTTCAAAAATAACAGCTGACTGGAAAAAGGCATCTTCAAGACAAAGGACCTGTTGGTCAGCCCAACCTCATTCCCTGGGACATGGGAACAAGTCCTCCGGGAAACTGTTTCCAGGCACATGAAGGACAGGAAGTGATATGGGAACAGCCAGCACAGATTTATCAGAGGCGAATCGTGCTTGCCCAATCTGATTGCCTTCTGTGATATGACTGGCTCTGCGGATGAGGGAGAGCAGCGGATGTCATTTACCCTGACTTTAGCACGGCTGTCATCACAGTCTCCCACAGACTGGAGGGTGGGGCTGACACTCAGAGAAACCTCAACAAACAGAAAATGGGTCAACACAAACCACGCGAAGTTCAAACGGAAAGTCCTGCACCTGGGACAGAATAACCCCATGAATCAGTACAGATTGGGCACAGACTACCTGGGCAGCAGCTCCACTGAAAAAGACCTGGGGTTCTTGTGGACGACAAGTTGAACATGAGCCAGTAGCATGCCCCTGCGGTAACAAAGGCTAGCTGCAGAGCGGGCTGCACTAGCAAAAGCTAAAGCAGCAGGTCAAAGGAAATTACTTCCCTTTACTCAGGACTCATGCGGGCACAGCTCGAATACTGTCCATTTTAGCATCCCCCCCACCCCAGTACAAGACAAATACTGACAAACTGCAGAGAGTTCAGATGGGGACAGTTAGGGAGCTGGAGTATATGATATAAGAGGACAGGCAAATGGCTGGCTTTGTTTAGCCTGGCTAAGGGAGAAGAGATCTAATTTCTGTCTTCCATTACCTGAAGAGAGGGTTATAAAGACATAGCCAGACTTAGAGGTGCACAGCTGAAGGACAAGAGGCACTGATAACAAGTTGCCACAAGGAAAAGTCCCACTGCCTCTAAAGGAAAGAATTCTTCACAAGTTGAATAGTGCAGCTTTAGGACAGGGGATCCTTGGAGATCTCCAAAACTGGCCGTGGCCCCATGCAGCCTGATCTAATTTTGAGACTGGCCCTGCTTTGAGCAGGAGGTTGGATTAAATGACCTCTTAAGTTTTTCCTGTGACTCTGTGACCCAAGGAAAACCAAATCAAACCTTTTTACTGGATTCTTCTCCTGAGTGCTTTTTACAAAACAATCCTGTTTACCTGAAGCTTCTTTGTAAAGCAGTCACTGCTTGAGGAAGTTTTTTTAGTCTTTTCCTTGTCTGAAATCCCCTCCACATAGCCTGGATTAAACAAGCTGCTTGATGCTGCCTCTGAAATTAATAAAGCAGTTGGTAGAATATTTTCTCTGCACACAAAAACATTTTATTATCACTTGCATATTTGGAACAACCTCAGTGTTTGGCCAAAATAACATCAGTTTTCAAATGCATTAAGATGCAGTGTTTCTGTTACAGTTTTGAGAATTTAAGCTCCTATAAGAAAGTTATTAGCAGGAACCCTGTATTTGCTCCAAAGGCAGCTCCTCTGATCATCTCGATCAATGTTTTCTGGTAAATAGAGGAATGCATAACACAAATATAAAATATATATTAGCTGCATTAACTAATGTTAGAAATTTGAATTTAAAACAACCAAAGCACTTGATATTCCAAGTGTTGGCTCAAAATACCTATACTAGAGAGGACAGAAAGAAATTTGCGGGAGTAACACTAAGAAAAATACTACTATTTGCAGCACAGTCAGAAATCATTGAAATGTAACAAACATGGAAAAAATCAATTATACTTTTACCTGATAATTTTTCAGAAAAAATCCTGCTCTGTTTAAGATGGAAGCAGGTCTCTAAAAATATAACACTGATTTCCTTTGAACTATTATCTCTGAAAAACCTGCATGTAAAATTTTGGTAATAAGTTCGTAAAACTTATTACCAAAATCTGCTCTTTTCCTGAGAACACAGCCCAGAAGACATTCTTATTAAACATTTTCTCATCTGGAGTATATGGCTTTTAATTCTATGTGAATGCTCTCACAAATTCAGAGATCTGCATTTATAACACTGCTGTGAAATAAGCAGATAAAGTTATTTTGTTTCACAGTTGACAAAATGAAACTAAATTGTCTCCCTATGGTTGTACTAGAAATCTATGGTGAATCTGCAAAATAAAGCCAATCTCTTGAGCCACATTCCAGTACCTTAATTATAAGACAATTTCTTGATGTCTTCAAAAATGCTAGGAAAAAAATGAATAAATAGGAAATGAAAAAAAATCCATTGATACAGTGAATAAATAATGCAAGCTTTGAAAAACTGAGACAAAGTGATATAGTAAATCCATTATAAACATACATAAATCACATGTAACTAGGATTTCACATAGTAAAGTGTCATTAAAATTCAGCACCTGCATTTCCCCTTTTCTGTTGGATTGTTCCAAGTACAGCAGGTCCAAAAGTTGTCTGAGATCTCTGTCAAATCCTTTGCCAGTCCACTGCTTACTTAAAAGCACTTTTAGTCCTGAGAGAGAGAGAAGAATAAGCATGCGATACTGCTAAGGTGAATTTTTCTTTTCAAGATTTCAAACTAACATTTTTCAACTCAAAAAATCAAATCTGATTCACGTGTAAAGGAACACTAGACTAGAGCTGAATACAATCAGTTAACTTTGAATTTCAATGTAGAATACTACCAATGAACACCTGGTGCTCCAATCATCACAGCAGCATTACACAATTGTAGTTTTGTATGCCCAAGGCACTACCTAGTGCGTCCACATAACTGCCAGTCAAACTATCAATATACTTCTAGTGTCTTATCAGTAAGTCTCTGTAAGGTACTAAGAGGATGTAACACACCATGCAAGTGCGAGGTTTTATTAGCACCGCTTTCATATTTTTCATAATAAAACTGATTTACTTACAACTGGAATTCTTTGATGTTGTCTTATTTCTACAGCACAGTGCGTAGCCCAGTCCCTGAGATAAAACAGGTCTGTAGGCTCAAAGTAGCTGAAAAGCGTGCTTGTACTCCCCCAACACACCCACACCCACACCCTGCGCTGCATGTAGAAGGACACAATGTAGACAGTAACACATGCCTTCTTAGCTTATAGAAATCCCAGAGCTTGAGAGTTTTCCAGGGAGTCTGAGGGAGAAAGGACATCAGGAAGTATATGCATATTTGGTTAGACTCCTGAAGAATTCCCGTTTTAGATAACTTTTCTGTCCTCAAGTCATTATCTATAAGTAACTTCACACAGCAGGTAACTCCAAGCAATAATCCATCATGCACACTTACAGGATTTGGATATGGGGCACAAAATCCTTCATGCAAACAGAAATGGCACCTCTGCTCTATCAGACATGCACCACTTTGGAATGATGGTGATGGTTAAACACTTGGGAAGAGATATGGGTGAGATGCCAGACAGAGCCAGTGGTTACCCGAAGACTGCCTGAGCTCTGTGACAGCAAGTAGCCTGGCCACACAAGGTGGTTCCCTCACAGAAGTCTGTAGGTCTGACACAACCCATCTGCCAGTTTCTGTAGACTACACAGCAATATCTATGGACCTTTCAGCTAGTGACAAGTAGTACCTCAAGTGTGCCTCTCAGACGTATCATCCCATGCAGATAAAAAGACCAGGCTCTCCTGGAATCCTGAAGTAAAGACTGTGCTAGCCTTGAAGATGCAAGTTTTAGGGGATATCTTCACCTCAGGGTGGCTGTAGTTACTGACAGAAAGTTAACACAGAAGTACATTGTACTGGTAAGAGCTCTGAACCATTGTGAAGCCAAATTACTTCAATGAGATGGCCAAGATGGTGGAAATGCTGTAACGCATCTTTGTTGCTGCTGTTTCTTAAACTGTCTAAAAGATTCCAGGGCCTGAGTGAAAGCTAACATAAGGGCTCTAAGTGGGGGAAAAAAAAAAAAAGTGTGATTTTTTTTTCTTACTGGAAACAGGAAATACGCACAGAAGGAAGTCTCTAAATGACTGTGGCATTTTGCTGATTCCAGAGCAAAATAAACTATAACCCCTAAAGCATATTTCTTTGATGGCGATTTGCACATCTTTAGACAAGACACTGTTCTACAGCTGGCATGATCAGCCCATCATAACAGCTTCAGCAGAATCCACATGATACCAGCATTAGGCAAGTTGTATTTCACTTCATGTTGAAAGGAAGCCCTCTCTCAATTTTGTAGGTAAGAATGGTAAAAGCTGCCCATCTGATTCAGAAATTTATCTAGCTAGTACTGCCTAAGAAGTAGCCAGTCCCCAAAAAAGGGAATAGTCCCTTTTTTTCTAGAGATTGCCCTTGCCCAGAGATTGTTTATTGCTCTTGTCTCAAAAAGACTAAGACTTCCCACAAGCAGTTCTGACCATCAATGATAATCAGAATATAAAAGCACTAGCAAACATCAAAACCTTTTTCCTAGTCTCTGTGGACATGGGAGCAGAGGACAAAGGGGTTTGCTGGAGCTCCTTGCTAGGCTGAAGGCAGGAGCATTAAATGGGACGCCACATTAAATAGTGAAGAAAAGACAGCAAGTTATATGCATACTCAATCTCCTCATCTAAAGGCATCAGGACAGAATGACAAACTCATTTGATGAATTCTTGGAAGGGGTTCATTCCAATCACTCGGACATCTGAAGACAGCCAACTCCTCAGTAGCAAAGCAGCACCTATCAGATAAGTGCACCTGTAACAGCTAGGGTCAAAAGATGGCTTTAAGCAAAACTTCCATGCTTCTGAACCAGTGAGGCTTAGCGGACTGGCAGACATCCAACACACAACTCTCACTGAAGCAATACAGGTACCTGCTACCTAGGATCCATCAGTATCCAAACTTTCCAGGAAAGAAGATGCACTACATCACATAGAAAGAAGTGAACTAGATTGAAAGTGACAAACAACAAGTGAAAGAGGCAAGTTACCATATGAAGAGTCCTCAATGCACAGAAGAGAAAAAATCTAGGAAGCAGAAATAGGGACAGCACCTTAAACTACAATGAAAATGAACAAGGCTGGGCAGGACAGGGAACAAGCAGCACTGCAGGTTCCCTCTGTATTGGAGAGCTGTGAATTGAGATGCCACTGGGCAACCTCCACCTTTGTATTTTTAAACTGACTGAAAGAAGCAGCAGAGTGATTGGTCCCATGCATGTTTACAAACCTTTGTAGCGAGTTGTAAGTAACTTCACAAGTTGCTGGCAAAATTTTGCTAGTGAAAGCAGCAGTTTTGTAGCAGCATTTCCTATGACAGGATTGGTGGTAGATGAAAGCTTATAAACAAGTTCATCTAAAACAGAGTGAAGAATCTTCTCATCAACATGAAGCAAGACAGGACTGGATTAAAAAGAAAAAAAGGGAAAAAATTAAAGTATTATAAACTATGAGCTTTTCAACAGTGACTTCCTTTTAGAAATGTCAGACATTGGGCAATTCAACATGCCCAAGTAGCTGCACCAACAATCTGATCCAGGATGGGAAGAAAAGGATGCGAATAATTTTTTTTTTTTTTTTTGTCAATGAGTTGATAGTCTCATGTTAATTCCAATTAAAATCAGAAAAACAGTATTATCAACTCATTCATGACTGCCAGTGACTTAGCAGCAGAGGCAGTACTAGCGTCTTAAACAACTGATTCCCATTGCCTCAGTTTAACAACGAGATAAAGAAAATAGCAGATTTTTCTTTTCTACAACAAAGACTATAGAAATAACCACAGTTTTTATATGCAAATTCTTCTATTTTACAAAGCAGTAATAAATTGATTTTTAAATTTAAAATTCAGAAAGAAAACAAGGATATAAAAGTAACTAACCTATTAACCCTCAAAATATTGTGTAAAACAGACATCATTATAACTGCTGTTTCAACGTCATCTGTTATTAGCAACTGCAGGAAATGATCATTTTGCAGGACTGCAACACAAGAAAAACAAACAAAAAGTCAAGCAATCTGAATCATGGATGTAATAATATTTATTTGTTTTTATAGTATTTTTATGGAAAACAAGCCATAACAAAGAAAAGAAAAATCACAGTGTTTCTAGAGTGGACTTTCTCTACACCGAAACTTACGGGAAAAGTAAACTACTTCAACATCTTAGAATCATGTTGAGTCCTGATTTTTCTGTCTTTGGAAATCCGTTAGGTACTGGTGTTGTAATGGCAAAAAAATCTTTAAAACCTTTTATGTTACACTTACACCTCATTATTGTTACAGCTGTAGCGTTATCACGGGGGCAACGATATCCAGAAAAATAAGCACTTCAAACTTAACGGTTTGTTACACCACGTTTATTTAATGTAAGTCCACTGATGTCATTAATGTACCATCATTTTTTATTCAAGTGTATCATTGTTTACATATTTAGTAATTTTTCTAGTCATTCTTTTTTTAGTTAAATATCTTATGAGCCTTAAGTTTTTGTGTTAGAAACAAAAACAAATTCTGCTTTTTATCATGACCTAGGAATCAGTGTGACTAATATTGGTTTAACTGATAGCTTATTTTGTCCAAAGTATAAAGTTTCTTAGATACTCATAAAATTTTCTGGCAGGAAAAAAACCTCAGAAATCTGTTGTCAAGTCTATCCTCTTTTTAGGGCCTGTCATGCACTCTGGTCAAATTTCTGCATAAACAGAGACAGATTAAAGAGATCAACTGTATTTTACCAGAGGGGGAAAAAAAAAAGTTTTTAAAGATAAAGAATTACAAAGGGAAATTGCAGTAAGATACCTTTATTGTTTGTCTCCAAAAGAATAAACAGACAACTCTTTAATATTTCCCTTTAGTGGATCTTTTCCATTTTAGCTATTGCTGCTTCTGTTGAATAATGAACTATTTTAAGAGACTGCACTAGAGAGCATTCTAATTAAAAAAAGGAATAGATGGAGATTGGCTTAAGACTGATTCTTGGCACCTGTAGATAGAATAAAACAATTTTTGTGTGTTTTATGAGTTTAATTTTCTCTTACCACACTCTGTTAGTTGAATATGCCCACTGAACAGCCAGCAGATGGCATCAGTTACTGTATGGAAACAGTGTAAAAAATCTTTTTTTTCTTCATCCTAAACAAAAGAGCAGTAGATAAATGCATGTGCATGTGTCTTCCTTGAGGACTACAGCTTGATGTAGTGGGAAAGTCTGTGCGTTTCAGGGATTTTGAGACCAACTCCACCAGGAGCTTCCCAAATCATGTTGTCAAATCCCAGAAACAAGTCAAAAAGAAGAAGCTGTAAATCCTTCCAAGCCAAAGATCAATCAACAAAGTATACAAAAAAAAAAAAAAACCATCCACTCTTGAAAATACCATAGTAGGGATGGAGAAAGCTTGTTTATTCCTTGATGGCACAGGAGGGCTAAGACAACTGGTAACAGCTCAGTACAAATATATCATAGATTTAACCCACAAAATGGGAAATAAGTTATTTAAGATTAAAGCACAAAATCAAATGATGCAAAGCAGCCAAAGATACAGTTCATATGCAAAAGGTTGCTAAGGACTGGCACAGTGATGCTTCAGATACAGTTCTGAGTTGGAGGTCTGGGAGCAAAAACCAAACCACTGTTAAGCTGAAGCTTGATCAGTGTACGAAACAGACTGTATATGTTTTTTGTTGTGATAACACTTGACTGGACACAATGACCAGGAAGAATTCAAGTTTTAATACATGAACACACATACACAGAGTCAAAAGTCTGTTTTCCAAGTGTGATTCACAGGCCACTGGAAACCTAAACCCTTGGTGCGTGGACAGCTAAGGGTCTTTTGGCAGTTCAACGCTGCTGACAAATGTTGTTATACAGCACTCAGTCTGACATCTTCCTTGTTAAGTGAACTTCCACAGATAAAACTCTGGAAAGGCCATTCCTATATCTGAGCTGTAACTCCCAACCACCTGTCATGGTTTAACACTGTATTTGGTTCATACTGACAATGAGAGATAAAAAATATAGTACTAAGTTAAGGCGTAATATTAATCTGCTCTGTGTTTGGGCAATATGTTAGTTTCTGGTAGCTATTTCAGTACTTCCCTTGACTTCAAATGCTTCTGCAGAAAGCAAGTGAGACCAGAATAAACTACAAATCTCTGCTGGTAGAGTGGGATTTCCAAAGCTCCACAGAGCAAGCATCAAGTCTGGGCGCCCAGTCACCTCTGAGACCACAAATTTTAAAAGCCAAAGTACTGACTATAACATAGACTGTATTTGCATTCAGAAGTAATTGTTGCCCACAAACATAGCTCAATTAGCATGTAGGTTGAAATACGTAATAAGAAAGTGGGGGAAACTACATTTTGCGGGTAAAACTTGAGTCTCCTGGGATGTCATTCAGGAAGTTTACTTCTTAAGCACTACATGCACTTTAAAAATATTGAACTAACAGAAAGTATGCCATTTTAGTGATTTTTTCTGAGAAGTGATTACGTATGTGGCACCCAGCATAATACACTATAAAAAAACTTGGACTAAATGCAAGAAGTCAGTGAGCCAAAAAATGAGACACTAAAGGGAAATAAAAAAAAAAAAGGAAATTAAAAGAAACTTTTAGAATCTGTGAGGTTGGTTATGTAAATTATTCCAAAATATTTTTTGCTGATTCTGGACCTCTGAATGCTTCAAAAGTATGAGGAAATTCAGCTGGGCAGAACCCTCCTCTGCAAAGTTGGGTAGAGTTCTGAGGAAGCGCTCGTATCTACTAATTCGCAAAGTCTTCCTTTGGGGTTCCCAATGTGCCAATTCAGAATCAGTGAACATTTTTGGATTTTTTTGCCAATTTCACTGCAGAAATTATATGGCAAAACAGCTTTCAACATTTCTGACTTAAGAGTCTGCAACCTTAAGATGTCCTAAACCATACTATTTTGTAAAGCTGAATAAAGCAGTAAGAACATAGCAACCGCAAACACTGAAGTAATTATATGCAAATCAAAAAAAATCACTATGATGAGTGAGAGGCTCCCTTTTGTAAAGCATTTTTCTTCTATCTTACTTTTTTAATTCTTCTATCCTACTTATAATTGCCTTTTCCCCCCTTTTAAAAAAACCTACAAGTAGTAGCCAAACACTATAAACAATTGTATAGTAATAAACTAATTTTTGCACACATAATACACTGAATGCTCCAAGATGACAGATTACAGTTTCTAAGCTCCAAGACATAAGAAAGATTTTTGTAATTTCTGGAAAATAAAATTTCATAATACAGTGTACCTAGAATAATATCCTACTTATAGAATATAAAAGCTTGAAAAGTTTACAGAGGTGCTCTGCTTTTTTAACTATGAAATTTAAATACCTTGATTGCTCGGATGAATCGTGCTTGCAGGCGTCTTCCCAAAAACAGCAGGTTGTCTACAGCTGAAGGAAGAAATTTCTTGTAAAATTCCTCAGGATCTTCTTTCACCTCTAGTCCCAAACAACAATGACTGAAATGAAAAAAAAAAAAAAACCACACAAACCAACCTGAATAGTCCAGGGCCTCCTGTTTGAACAGCTTTGAATGAATGTCATGCCATCAGAAGAGAAATGCTTGACTGGAATGGGACAATTCAACACTGAACAACAGTTAACTGCTGTGACTAGCTCCAAGGTAGCTGCCTCAGAAGGAAGAGGAATCACTGTGAGGCTGGAGGCTGCAAGCATATTACTACTTATTACAAAGTAATACTTATTACAGCATGTCTCAGTTTAAAACATAGCCAAGTCACTTTCCCCTTTAGCTCCACAGGACCTGTTCAGATCTGTTCCACATGTTAGTTAAGGGCTCTCATGGTCCTGAAGAAAAAAAGCAAAATAGAAAGGTAGACATAAACCTGATAAAGTAGATGCAGACCAGGCAATGAAAATATGTATAAAAAATCTTCAGTGATTCCATCTGTAACTTTCCTCTACTTGAAGAATACATGTGGGCTAGAAATCAGTTCCTCAGATCTGAGTTTTATTATTTTACTTTCTACAAACATGTTGGCCATTTCTGGAAGACTGTTCACAAGAAACGGCTCTGCAAGTTTCACAACTAGTAGTTTTTTCACTCTGTGCTCTGCACTGACACTAGTGCAACAAAAGAGTTTTCAAAACTTTTTATGAACTTTGTTTTCTGACATATTATCTGAGCTTTCTTAGCATGTTCTGAATGTGCACATGCAAAGCTTTGCTTACTGAAGCCCTTGGAAAGCAAATTCTAGGCATGAAGCTGAGATTCGTGTAGTTGCCAAAGGACATTCTTACAAGTAAAATAAATTTCACTTTTCTCTGAAAACTGAAATAGCTTATAAGAGATGATTCAAGTATCATACAGCCCTGGTGATAAATCTTGTATCTCTCAGTGAAATTCCTAGCATTACAAATTCATATTGTAGATGTGGTACAAATAAAAGATGGCTAATTTTGTCACGTCTTAGAACGCTACCTAGTTGGGGAGTTGTTGCTCCCAAAATCAAGTACAACTTGGAGAAAACTTAAAAGTTAATTCTTTTTCCTGACATTGAAAACTGGGATTGGACCATGGGACTTAAATTTACAGTTGTCTTATTTGCTAGCTATGAATTAAGCTAAATTATGATCTTCTTATTAAACCACTGCATCAAGCTATCTGGTCTGTATTAATTGTATCCTCTGTTATGTTTAAAATTTAAGATATATTCACTCAAGCCAAGCTGTGAGTTAATCAGGCTGCAGATTTTTGCAAATGAATTTTAAATAACCAATTTTTTTAAAAAAACTGCCAATCAAAATTAGCAGTTACTCGGCAAAAATTGTGACATAGAAGAGTACTGTTTACAAAAAAAGGTAAACCCAGCACATAAACTGTTCCCACCAGTTTGCCCAGCTCAGTGAAACACAATGCAAATGAATTAAACAGGACCAATTAGGTTATGCCTGACCCCTCTGCTCTTGACTGCTCCCTGCACTTTAACCCTGGCCTTTCCTGAACAACAAGCCTTGTTCTGGATGGGAGCCAATGCATCGCAGCTTGAAAAGAAAAAGAGCAAGATGATAGCCCAGAAGAAAACAAGAAGAAAACTTCTAAGCAATTTTTCTTACCTTAGTATCTCTGCTAGCTGAGCAGCAGTAGCCCAGCCTCCATGCAGTCGAGAGTAGTCTTGTCTAAGGACCAGCATGCAGTACTGAGCAAGATCATAATAGTATATTTCTTGCTTAATTTTTTTTGATTCTTTACATCCCAAGGAAGCACTATTTAAAATTTCTGTGGGAAGAAAGCAGGAAATAGACTAGGAGAAGCATATGATTCTGATGCAAAAGAATGATTTTTTTTCAAAACATAAGGTAATATGTGTACACACACTAGGATCAATGTAATTCTGAAAGTGGTAACATAGTACATTTTATCATCATTTTTCACTCCTACAGCTACAATGTATTTGTTAGATTGTGCGACCATTAGGAAGGACAACTGAGCTCAGATTTCCATTTTTTCCATCATATAAACATACATTATCTGGGATGTATCCCATTTGTATGAATTTCCTAGGGCAAATAAAACCACAATGAAAAGCCTCTGTGAAATGTATAACCTCCTTATAATTACATCCCAATTTAGAACAGGATCTAACTTGTTTCCACTGTTCCCATGGGCAGTGGATATGAGGCCAAGGGGAGCACATGGGGACTCACATAGGAGCTTGTGATTGTGTTTCTGTGTTAAGGCTTAAAAATTGCTTACTAACATTCACTCTCAGCCCTCCTGAAGCCTCCCTACCCAAAAGCGCTGGGAGAAGTTATTTGACTGAGCAAGAGATCCCTGCCCACATTAGCACAGGTCTTACAAAAACGGTGACAGTGGAGAGGGACAGAAGAGCTCCCTTCCGTTCCCTCCCCTCTCATCCTCCCTCGTGTTCCCAAGCCAAATGCCACCCATGTACAACTGTCAGGAAAAGCTGTATTATCAAACCTAAGGAGTTTCCAGCCCCGCTAGAAATATGGGAAAAAACCCTTTTGAATGTAAGAAGGCAGAAGGAAAAAAACCTATCCATACTTCATTATCTCATCCTTTTATTTTAGAAAAGGTATTAATTACCCTTTAACTTCAGCAGCAACACTGGGACGTCCTCATCTTTGCTCTCCGTGACCTGGGCAGCCAAGGCCAGCACCCTGGGGTCCACGGCTGCCGGCCCCGCGTCAGGTGCGTGGGCCATGGGCGGCCGAGAGGGGCCCACGACAGCAGCAGCTCAAGCCCCTCTCGCTTTTTAACTGTTTCCGCGTATGTGCGGGGTCCTTATGCGACTACTGCCACCAAACCACCAGCTGCTGCGCCACCAGCTTGGAGCTCACGCGCCCGGCCCCGGGCTGCGGATCTGGCCCTGAGGAAAGGGGCACAGGCTACTCTGCCGGCCTCCGAGGGCAGCCCTGCCCGCCCCGTGCCAGCCAGAAAACCCCCGCGAGTCCCGGACACCACGAGTGGGGCTGGAGCCGCGGAAGGCCCAGGCTCGCCCCCCCCCCCCCCCACGGGCCCAGAGGGGCCCCGCCGCGGCCGCCCCTCGCCCCGGCCGGCAGGGGCGCCTCAGAGCCGCTCCCTCCCTCCCCCCCACGCGCGAGACTCGGGGCCCTGCCACGGTCTCTCTAACGGCCGCGCGGGGCCGTCCCCACTTCGGCCGCGCGAAGGGGGGGGAGGGGGGAAAGGGGGAATGGGACCGCCGCTTCTAACGAGGGGTCGCCGCTTCCAGCCCCCCCCGCCCCCTCCCCCTGGTGGTCGCGGCCGCTCTCCACCAACCAGAGCGCACCCCTGAGGGAGGAGGATAACATTTGCATATCCGCGTGCGGGCTCGCGCCTCCAACCGCCCCACTAGCGGAACTCTACAGACGGCCGCCTCGAGGCCCCACCCCGCGGCCCAATCCGAGCCCGCGCCGCCGGCGACGCACCTCTTGGAGGGGAGGAGCTCCGCCAGCGCCAGCCTGTGAGGGCCCGCGAGGGCGGGGCCTTCCCCGAGTGGCCGCCGCGCCCCTTGCCCGGCTGGGGGCGGGGGCAGGGAGCGAGCGGCCCGTCGGGGGGGCGTGGCCGGGCGGCGCCGCGGCCCCGCCCCCGCGGCGCCGAGGGATGTTCTGTGGCGGCGGCGGCGACGCCGGGGCTCGCCATGGTCTGAGGCGTGCGGGGGCGCCGCGATGAACGGGGCGGCCCCGCCGCTCTTCGACCCCAAGGAGCGGGTGCTGAAGCTGGGCGAGAGCTTCGAGAAGCAGCCGCGCTGCGCCTTCCACACCGTCCGCTGTGAGCGGGGGTCCCGGGGCGGGTCGGGCGGCCCCTCCCCCCTCGCCTCAGGGGGACCGTTGGTCGGGGGAGGGACGGGCCCGGTCGTGTCGGCGCTCGGGCGCCTCCCGTCCGTCGCCCCTCGTTTGGGGGGGGCTGGAGGGTCGCCGCGGCTCGGCAGAGGGGTTGGGGCGGCCCCCCGGGGCTGGGTGGTCTGGGGGCGGCCGGCCGGCGGGGCCAGGTGCGGGGAAGCTCCGGTGTTTGCGCTGGGGCCCGCTGGGGCGGGCGTTGTGCACCGAGCAGGAAGAAACGCTCTGCCTTGCGGAGCTTATCTCTTCGGCAGGCAGGTTGTGACGGGAGCGTGGCAGAAGCGGCAGCTGAAATGCAGGAGGGCTGCAGCCACGGCCCAGGAAGCTGAAGTGACCTGCCCGGGTCATCCACGGGCCTGTGATGCACCTGGGGGCAGAGCCCCCCCTGCTTGGGTCTTACTCCAGGGTCTTGAGCAGCGTGGTGCAGGTCAGGTCTCGGTTGCTCCTGAGGGCCCTGGAGCTAGACCAGCGAGCGAGCGTGTTGCTGGTGAGCTGTGCTGCCACTGTGTCCAGCTGCTGTTCCCCACTTCTTTTAGGGCACTAACTTGCTACACTTCTTTTTGCATCCGCAGTGGTGTCTCGATGCAGCTCTGTTGAAAACTGAGTGGGGCTGAAGCTCTGGCTTTGTCCTCTTTCCTCGTGCTTAGTTTTTAGAAGCTAAGTAGAAATCCTGCAATCAAAGGTTAAAGGCAGCATTAATCAAAAGGCTAGGATACCCTCCCTGAGTACATAATTACTATCTAGGGAGGTGTGTGCTCAAAGACTCTGAGGGTAGCTAGGAAACAAACGCTCTCAGGATTATAGTTCTGGTAATTTAGAACTGCTGCTTCTGTTTTTGATGTCTCGTTATTTATAGACTGCTCCCCAAGGTTCAGTCTTGTGTATGCTCTCTAGACGACGTGCCGTAGTCTTGTGTATGCTCTCTAGAGGACGTGCCGTATGCTTTCATATGGTGCAGTGAGATGGGTAATGTGCTTTCTGTGAGCAAACGGAATGGCGCTCAGTGGGATTGTCCGCAACTGTGTGAGGGGAGGGAGGGGGCAAAAGCTATAAGTGGTTTTAAACAAATGTGGTAACTTGAAATTTACCCTACTTTAAAGAGGACTAAAAATCTCTTTGGATACTTCCTACCCTTAAGATTTCTTGCTGACTCCTGTAATTTGATGATTTATTCTGAAACCTATTTTGAAATCTCTCTTTCAGGCCAACAAATGAGACATAGAAACTGGCACATTTGTCAGTGCTGTCAAAGGCACATGCAAAATTCTCTCTGCAACACCTGAATTTTTGTTACAGATGAGTGAAGAGACAGACATCTGCTGGTTAGGAACTAAGATCTGAAGTCCACATATGGACATTGAAATCAGTATCTCAGTTTTCTAAAGTTTTAACCACCTGGCGGCTATGTTTAAAGGCAAAGATCTCCAGTTCCCTATGAGAAACTGGAACTATTTTGTGCTTATCCCTGTAAGACACTGTTTGGGGTTTTGCCTTCCCCACTAGACCAGTGGGGGCTGTTACCAGTGCCCTAAGCTCAAACTGTTCTGCTCTGTGTATATTCCTGCCCATCAGCTCTTGAAGGTTGTTTTTTTTGACCAGCTGGTGTATAAGTTGGAGCTGTGCTTCCTAAGCTGTGGTCTCTGCCAACTGGCCAGTGGGTTACAAGCAGTATTGTTTAACTGGGAAGCTCCCCAGTTGTAACAGAGGGCTGCAGGCTGTGACCAGCAGTGCATGGCGTGACAGGTTGTGTGGTGGAGAGCGTGCTGTGCTGTGGCTGGGGACAGCGCTAATGGGTCCCCTTTACATGCACAGTTGCTCTGTGTGTCTCCAGCTGTAACATGGTGCCTCCGTCCAGCATGTGAATCAAGGTACTTCTAGACATCCCCTGGTGTGTGACTGGCCCTGTGCCAGAGTTTGCAGGAACCATGGTTCAAACATATTTTACAATGCCTGACAGAGCCTCTTGATGCTGTCTTAATCTTCCCTAGATCTGTGCATGCTAGCCTTTTATAACCTAATTCTTCTGTGGTGGAAGTAATACTTCAGACATCAGCACTACGTAACATATGACTTCTGAAAATGGACATTCATTCAATGTCTCAGATTTTTGAAAAGGACCAGAAATGGATCTAATTTGTTTAAAGCTTATTTTAAGGGATACTTTAGATGCTGAAAAAAGTTAAAAAGGAAAGGAATATTTAATTGGGAAGTAATTTCACATTTTGACCAAAATAAAAATACTGTAACAGAAGTATTGGTAGGCTTCTGATATGCCTATTATTGTAATCAGGAATGGATGCTGTAGTCAGATATTGGGGATCCATGTTGTCCTTTGTATTTTCAGTCACTTTTCTACACCCTTCATGTTTGGACTGAAATTATTAAGAATTGTTTCTTGTTTTTTTTCTGATACTAATTATGTGAGGGTTTTCTATCTTTATCCCTTAAAACCTAAAAGTGCTTTTTTAATTTTTACTAAAAGATGTTAACACTTAGACTGAATATTGACTTTAAACTCTACTGGCCTGTGGAATGATTTGATCTGGGGAATCGTAGATAGGACACTAGTTTAAAAAAAAAAAAAAAAAGCTATAACTTAATAGCCTTCAACTTCACAGCTTTGTGATATTATCCAAAATGTGCTAGTGTTTAAAAGATTCCTGAAAAGCCTGTAGATAATCCAATTTCTTCTTTTTTTAGATGACTTTAAGCCAGCATCTATTGATACATCCTGTGAAGGAGACCTTGAAGTTGGCAAAGGTGAACAGGTGACAATAACACTGCCAAATATTGAGGTGAGTTGGGTGGCTGAAGAGTAGCAGGCATAAGGAAATAACTTATTTTGTTGTTATAAGTATATACTGAATACAGAAGGGTATGAAGCCTCAGTGCTGTTTCAGTGCTGCCTGTGTAATATTTAAAGTGTACAAAAAAAATTGCTCTAAAAATATTAAATTACAAAGGATCTAAATGTTAAACAATTTTGATGTGACTTTAAGTGTATTCACTGTATTGGAAATACGCTGTAGGATGACCCTGAAGTGTTGTGTACGTAGAAAAGCTCCATGTGGATGTTGGCAGTGCAAGTTTCCCCTTGGTATTTACTACTGTAGCGCAGTTCTAAAATGGGAAAGACTGGAAGGGGAAAATTTATTACTTGCCATCCTTCTCTGCTCTGCTGTTACTGTAACTGAAACCTCTTTTGGTGAAAGGAGTCTTGCAGTGAGCATGCCTCTCATTTGGAAATGAGCATTTAATCAGTTTCCAACTAAGCTAGGTGAAATCATGTCCCAGTTAGTCACCAGCTGCTTTTGGTCATGGCTAGCATGAATCTAATTTGAATTAACTGAAGACAAATTTTTAAAGGCTAGAAATGATAAGTTGTAATGAACTTGTGATTACTGTGATGGATTGTGTTCTCTTTATAAGAAAGACTACTGCAGTAACACTGATTGGACTCTCCTGATTTAATAGGGCTCAACTCCACCAGTGACTGTTTTCAAGGGCTCAAAGAAGCCTTACCTAAAAGAATGTATCTTAATTATCAACCATGACACTGGAGAATGTCGCCTAGAGAAACTTAGTAGCAACATCACTGTGAAAAAAACAAGGTAGGTGATTTACAAGAGAAACAACTATCTTCTACTTACCGTGGAAATCATTTTATTACTGATGAGTCTAAATTGGGATACACTTCCACCCATTGTTATTTTTAGCAAAACATCATTTTCAGAGAGTCCCTTGCTTTGCTCAATAGAATGAAAAGCCTGTTTTTTCAGCACATTGACTTCATAGCTTTTGGGTCTTGACTGGTAGAAGAAATAGGAAGGGGTTTCTAAACTGAAAAGTTGCTTGCTGTTGAAGAAACTACTTTCTAATGCATGTCAGGGGGAAAAAAAAATCCTGTTTGCAAAGTAGCTTGCCTACTGTGTTCTGGATTCTACATGAGGAAAAAAAGACACATTTCAGTAATATTAATGGCTTTTCCACTTCATACTGAATTTTTTTTTCCTTGTTGCTGCTGAGTTCACAAGTCACTTCCAACAGACTTCTTAAGAAGTACTCCTTAGGTAGCCAGGTGCAACAACAAATCAGCTGACATAGGATTAAAAAGTTACTGGTACTGTATATTTATTTAAAAAAAATCAATTCTTACTACATCCATATGTAATTATATGCCAGTATGATAATATACCTAGAAATCCAGTGATGCAATTTAGAAAAGCATGACAAATAACTTCATAACATAAGGTACTGTTTGCATCTTGTCTTCTGGAATCATTTAAAATCTCTTGCTTTTACATCACAGAGCTGAAGGAAGCAGCAAGGTCCAGTCTCGTATTGAGCAGCAACAGCAGCAAATGCGAAATGCAACTAAGATTCCGAACAATGTTAAAAATTCTCCACCAAAAGAAAAGATGTTTCCATCTTCTCCTATGGATGATATTGAACGAGGTAAGCAAACTCTATCATATAAGCCTGAAAAGTTTTAGGAACTCTGCTCTCGGTTGGAAATAGCTTCTAACAGCCAAAGTGTGGGTTTTTTGGTTGGTTGGTGGGTTTTTTTTTACTTAACTTTTTTCTTTTAGTTTGAGGTTCACACTGGAAGCTGAATATGTATGTGCTTTACCCTTAGATTGAAATGACCACTCTGGCTCAAGTGGTAGTATTTGCAACTTCTGTTTGATTTTTAACCTAAGCTTTATGAATGCCATGATTCATGCTATCTTATTTCTCATCAATTCTGTCTGCTGTTGCTACTTTAATCAGGGATATAGTTTGGTTGTATTGTGGCACTGGAATTGACTCAGTCACTTCCCATTTTGACATTACTCCTCATTCTTTCTTTGCACTTAAACATACAGCTTACAGTGCTTTACAACTTAAAATACATTTTAAATTACTGGATGAGACTTATAAAAGATGAGGTTTAAATGAAAGACAACTAAAAGCCAGCATAAGTCAACCCTTGAACAGTGCCATATACTGTATTCTTGAAAGACTTTTGATTTAGTGAAATTCTCACATTTCATTCAGTAAGAGCCTTATTTTCCTTTGGAGAACATGAAAAATGGCAGATGGTAATTGCTTGCTGTATAAATGCTGACAGGTGGCAGTTTCATTGACTGGAATTGACATCTGCCTCCCAAGATGTTCTGAGTTCCATTAAACAGGTTTCAGATGTGTCATTAGGAGGGTTTCTTCATTTTGGTCTTAAACTCTGACCAGAAATCTTTATACTACAAAGCAGTATTAGGATACATCTAAAGTTGCAAAGACCATAGTACTTGAGCACATGAAATGAAAAGATGTTTTTTTGCTTGGTGGTCAGTGTGTGGGGTTTTTTCCAGAACATACTGCAAGCCACCAAAGTGTCTGCCAACATGTATTGAGTTCCTTTGTACTGCCAGTCCATTTTTGACTACTATTAGAAAATGCAGAATAATTAAAAGACAGGGCTGGAAGGGACCTTTTAAGGTCATCTAGTCCATCCTTTTGTCCTAAAGTAGGATTCCTAACATGTTTGTTTAACCTGTCCTTAAAGCCCTCTAGTGACAGATCCTGTGTTCTCCTTGGCAATCTATTCCAGGGCTTTGCTCTCTTTTAAATCAAGGTTTCTCCTAATACCTCATCTGACATTAAGCCCACTATTATTTTCATATTTATCATGCAAGTATAGAACAGGTTATTGTGCTTTTTAGCACAAAAATGTCCTCAAAACTATGTTTAGTGATCCACTGTAACCCACACACCCTCTTCAGAATTGTTGCATACTAAATTCTTTAAATTCTTCATCACATGGTTGTATAATTCATTATTCCTGCTTAAGTATACTACCCTGAACTTATTCCTTTCAATCTTCTTCCTTTTTTTTTTGCCAAGATCACTTTAAATTCTAAATTTGTCCTCCAGTATATCTACAACCCTTCCTTCCCTGTTTGAAAATTTGAATTCTCTTTAGCCTTTTTCTTTCAAAATTATAGGTAGAGATCTTATTCCTTAGGTTTTGGTATTAATTGTTAGTCACTTGCTTGCAGTATGGTTTTTTGTCTGTCTTTTTAATATGGTGAGAGCAGGAAGGAAGGGGAGTTAAGTGCATAGGACTTCAGTGGTGTCTGTCCATTAGCTATCTGCCCCAGCTGGATCATAGATCCATCAATTCTTTGGTCTTTCTTCTCTAGAAAGCCTAGAACTCTGAACTTTAGATAACTGAAGTTACTGTATAAAATTTCCATCTACCATGATGCAGTGGTCTGTTTCAGGCTTCTTACTTCAGCACCCATGTACTTCTGTCCAATTATTGTGTACCCTTTCTGCAAGACCAAACTCCCTCTATATGCTGGACTTCAGCAAGTATATATCACAAGTGCATACTGTGCAGCACAATCTGTACAGTTGTACCCTCCTAAATGTTGTTTTAGTCAGGTGAGTTATTTCACCAAGTGTGCAAGTTAATTGAGTCATAGTTTGATGTGTTAACTTCCAGTATTTCTTGTCTGCCTCTTGTTGTTCTAGTTTTTTTCCTAGACCTATAAAGAGAACAAGGATTTGGTGAAATCTCCTAGCTTTAAACTCAGAGTTCCTTTGGGTCTTCTGTATGCTTAACTTGGTTTTTGGCAAAATGTCAGGTAGTCCAAACATATGTATTGATTGTAATGCTAAACTGCTAGGAAGCATTCTGGGTGCAGCTACTGGTGTCTTGCTACTGACTTATCTGTGTGTTTGTAACTGCAATTTTTATTCAGTGGAGGAGATCTTCAGGGATGCTAAAGAAAATACAGAAGACATGCTAGTTGCAGAAGTTAAAGGCTGTGTGGGATGTACTACCTGTGGAGTGTGGGGTTAGCATTTGGGTTCACAGTCAACCTTGTTCTAATGCTGGGCCTGAAAGGGAGAAACTACTTACTCTGGGAATGGAAAACCACATTACAAGCCAGATGCTCCCTTATACCCTTTTTTGTTCTTGATTTTTTTTTTTGAGTTGCTACAATGAATAAATTCAAATGTTCTCTGGCGTGTACCTGACTTCTGTTGATTTCTTTTCTTTGTCCTTCTTGTATTTCAACTATGTTGAATGTTAATTGAAAAACGAATCTTTTTTGCAGAGCTAAAAGCAGAAGCCAGTATCATGGACCAGTTGAGTAGCTCTGACAGTTCATCTGACTCTAAAAGTTCTTCATCGTCTTCATCTAGTAGTGAAAATAGTTCTAGTGATTCTGAAGATGAGGAGACGAAGTCCTCTCTTCCTATGTCAATGCCATATTTGCAGCCACAGCCTACTGTATCTGCCATGCCACAACAGGCTGTCCCTGACAAAGATGCCAGTCATAACAGATCCCAGGAGAGTAGTGGTCATATGATGAATACACTACGTAAGTACAAAGGCTGTTCTTTTCTTAGTACACTATTCCAGACGTCGTAATTCTGAAGGGAAACCATATTGTTTTTAAGTATGTCTCTGTTATAATTAAAATTGTGGGAAGTGATGCTGGGTTTGATTGTTCAGCAGAGGTCTGAATTAGACACTGAGATAAAAGTTTCTTGGCCCCCAGAGATATTAAATTAAAGCTGATGCAGTTGAAAATATTTCCTAAGCTCTTCTGGCTTCCTCCCAGTTATATACATTGGGACTGCAGAACAGTAATTTTGTATTGAAAAGATGTGAACTAGCAAGGCACTCCCAAAACATATGCTTATAATTTCTTGGGTAGAACTATGGGAAAAATACTATACTGGTAATACTCTGAATTACAGAAGAGACAGTATATTTTTAGTTGCTTCAGTTACTATTTTTCATGGCATTGTTCCACTAGACAACATGGCAAAACTCTCCTTTGCATACAAAGGAAGGAGGCTATTTGCTTCTGGGTTATACTATCTTATTTCACCCATTCAAACAACTGAAAAAGTAATTCCAGGAATTGCTGTGATCATCTTCAAGAAGTGTTTACTGCATAGCCTGGAATTGAATGCTTGATGTAGTCTAAAAGGGAGTGTTTGGACGGGGGTGCGGGGAAAAAACCCCAAACCAACCAAACAAAAACCAAACCAAACAACAACAAAAGAACCCCAACAGCTAGGTAGAGAATTAAGTTGGGTATCTAAATAGATATAGCAGGAATATTCAGATGGAGAAGCTGTGAGTATTCAGCTATGGTGACTCTTTGAAAATGATTGCCTCTTTAATTAGGTGCCTAGCTGCAGGCTCTCAGTTTGTGAAGAGGTTCCCATAAGCTTGGTTTGCTAGGATCTTTAAGGCTTATCATCTATATGTAAACTGATTATTCTGAAATCTTAGACTCTAGCATGTCTACTTATTTCATTACTTAGTAGATAATGCAAAATTTTTTTCAGTAGCTAGTATTTAAATACACAAATATCTGTGCCATTTATTTAGGTACTGCATTAACAGAGATAAAATTAGACTGAAAAGTCCTGTGACTTCTTCATGTTAAAGTTTTAAATGCTGTTTTCATTCTACTGCTGCTGTAGAGAACGTCTCCATGTTTATAATTTGCATAACTTTACTGCATCAGTTATTTCAACCTTTATTCACAATTGGGATTTCCCATTCTGTGTGCTTTAAATAAGCATTCTGAAAATGAGATTAAGCTCTGTCCTCAGTGACAGAATCCCAGCTGGCAAAGTTTCCCCTGAGAAATACATGTATGAGTACAGGTGCCCCAGTCCATTAGTTCCAACAGTCATGGGGGGGGGGGGGGGGGGGAAATGCTGCTTAAAACATGACAACATTAAAACTAGAACAGGGGAAGTTGGTGACTTGATGGTGCTTGAGAACCAAGTTGATAGGTGGATCCTCTCTCTGCAGCATCAAGCCTCAGGCTTGAGTATCTGAGCTTGCCTAGATCTTTAGCTTAATCCTCTGTACTTCTGTTATGGTTACTGATCTATTGACTGCTTAAAACATTGTCCCCAACTTGCAGTACTGATAACACTTAAAATACACTTCAATGAGGTAAAGATCAAAAAAAGTCATTTTCAAGGCAAATGTTTCTCTCGGTCCCTTGCTGAGAGAATCTGGCAGGAGAGGGGGAAAATAACAGGGAAACCTGGAGAAACTAGATGGATAGCACATGGTTCTAGCTTGGATGGCAAATGGGTTCTTAGTCGGGGTCCTGTACAGTAACGTCTTTCATCTCAAATACTGTTTTACAAAAATAAAATACCGAAGCAACAAATGTCAGCACAAGTTGTTTGCTCGTCTAATCCTGTTTTGAGCTTTGACTGCTTGCATGCATGCTGGTAGAATCAGGGTCACAGTGGGTAATAGTGAAGCTTTTCTTTGGCTTGCTGTGTGCAGTCAAAGCTAGGTCGGAGCTAGGGAGCAGACCTTCACCTTACATACGGGAATCATACAACTGAAGTTCTGTGGAAAACAGCGGTGAGGCCTACCCTCAAAATACTACTACTTTTTTTTTTTTTTTAAACTTTCAGAAGTTAATTACGTAGGCTCATGACTAGCATCATGATATAGTTTGCAAGTGCTGGCACTAATTGATGTGCTCTTAATATTTAATGATATGTTGCTTTCTGGTAACATTTTATTTAAACAAGTTAAATTTTTTTCCAAAGCAAAATCAGCATAAATTCACTATTTTGGGGTTGTCTTATGTACACAGCATTCAATACAGCTTTTCTTGATACTTGGTGCTGGTACTGTAGCAGTCATGAAATAATTTTTCACTGTGCTAGTTTGGCATTAGTGTGACAACTGAGATCTGTGAAACATGAATCACTTTTTGAGTTTCTCTGGTCCCCAGTAACTTACATGAATACAGTTAAATATTATAGTCACTAATTTAAAAGTTTAGGAAATGTTGTAATTTGCGGTGCAGTCTATTTCACCATCTTGATATTGCTAATCAGCAGTTGGCACTGTGGAAATTGAATTGAAATTTTTTTCAATTTTATTGGTGGCTCATAAGTACAGTTGAGTCTAGATGTTTCTTCAGAGCCCCACTTAAATAAACTCTCCATTCTTGCACCAAACTCACCTGAAAACCACCAGTTCTAGAGTGTGTTATTCTGCAATTTTTCTGAAGGTGTTTTTTTAGGAGGTAGGGATATAAAAATGGGCCCAACAGTTTTCCTTGAAAACACATCCTAATACTTTATTTCTGATTCTGGAACTTGGAGTTCTTGCTTTTCCCGTCTGTTGGCTTTCACAAGTGTTCGTGTCTTTGGCTGGTGTTAGGTTTGTTTAAGTTCTATGAAGTATGTTGAAATAACTTTTGAGGACTGCAGAATCACTCTTTGGAAGGTTATCTTTTTTGTTCTTACTCCCAGTCCTCTCCTGATGCAAGTAGTGCATAAAGGAATTTTTTTTTTCTTTAAAGAACTTATCATTGAAAGGAAAATACGAAAATGCTTGAGTCTGATTTCCTAATACCATTCTCTGTCCTGGAATATTCTTTCTCAGGATAATATATTGCCTGGAATAATTCTTGACAAGTTACTTTTTCTTTAAAAACTGCTTTTTAACTTCATATTAAAATAATATGGCTGTAAATGCTGTGTCTATATAGGATTGGAAAAAAAAACAGACTGTAGTAGCACTCTTCACTGCTTGTATCTTACATAAACAGTGTTTTCTGCTTTGTTGCAGAGAATCATGTACCACTTCTTAAGCTTTACTTGTGACATGCTGCAAAATGAAAGAAGGCTAAATGCAGTCATATGAAAGACTTCAGTGTTACTGGCAGAAACTATCTGCTTGATAACAAAAGAGCCAACCTGAGTGTCATGTTGGCTTACCCTCTTGGGAGTTACTCTTTTACTTATCCACAAAAGTGATTACTGAAGGGTGCTGCATGTGAAAAGAGCATGTGAAAATACTGTGACTAGTCAGTTTCCGTAATTTTTTGGCTGTTTAGACCATTTTTGCACAACCCTGAAATGAATTTTATGGTGGTTTGGCAAGGAAGGTGTGAATAAAAGCATACTAGCTGCAACAAATTCTTTAAAGTGAGTGGAAAGTTGCTAGATATGCTGAGAAGTCTTCATAACATACTGCTATATTTCTTGTTAGTTATCTGTCATCCTGGAAAGATTCTCTCCCTCCCACCCCCTGAGCTTATGGACACCTATTGCAAGCATAATGTAGTCTTTCTTCTGACTTCCCCATTTTGAAATACATATAGTCACCAAATTAAAGTGCCATGTGAAATTTCTTTTGATGTTTTGTTTGTTCACTTGTTCCAAAACCTGTTTGAAATAGTAGGTCGCTGATACATCTTTAAATGGTACATCAAAGAGCTGTTCTTGATTGAGACACTACTTTGTTTTCAAGCACAGCCCAGCAGTATTCGTGTGTATTTAAAAACAACAACAAAACAAACAAACAAAAACCCCTCGTTTTCTTACAGAACTACATTCACCAGCAGTTTTCTCATTTAGGTAGCATGAAGATGTGGGTGACAAAGATAGGTGTTGCTTGTTGCGATCTGCTGGTATTAAATGAATGTATTGGTGGCTAATAAGCTAATGGCTTTCCTACAGGGAATGCTAAGATTTTAAAATTGCAGAAATGTGATCTCCCTAAGGTTCTATTGCTGCAGAGTTAGGTCCTATGCCTAGTCATTCACTTACGGCATGTTTTGATATTAGTTTTTGTAAGCCTTTTTTGGGAAAGGGGAAAATCTTGAAAGAAGAATTTTCTTGATAAAGACTAATGATGACTCTTTCTTTTAGGAAATGACTTGCAGCTGAGTGAATCTGGAAGCGATAGTGATGACTGAACAAACTTTTGGCCTTAAATGTTATCACCTTTTTTGCTAAAGTTGTCTTAGCATCTGTTTTGCACTAAGATTAGATTACCAGAGACTGGAATGAATGTCCTCAATTTTGATAATGAAGACATCTTAATTTTCTACTGACGCATCACATCTACGATTCAGCAGCATTGATATCTTGTCAGTGCTTTGGTTATGTGTTTATCTTCCAAATTACTGTATTTACAGTAAAAATGTGTATGATCTGATTTTGATTATTTTTGCCTCAGCCACCTGTTGTACTTGAAACTGATTTGTAACAGCTAGTTACTTTATATAATAGTTATGGAATGGAGAAATTTCTGGTGTTTATGGAGGCAAGTTTCCTTCCTATCATTTAAATATTGAATGCTGATCTCGCAACTCTTACTTGGAGAGGGTGAAAGGGAGAACAACTAAATGAGGTCTGCTGTGTCAGCTACACTTTTCATTCAATTCACAGTTCATATCTTTAAGGAAACTGCTGAATAATGTGGTCCACTAAGTGTAGTTACAGTTTACAATTGTTCAACACATTGCTGAATTCTTAATTTCATTGTATTATAGGACTTTATATTTCTGAGCCTCAAGATTCCTAAGGAAACCTGTCTATTCTCTGCCTTTTTATGTAACTTGAACAGGCTGGTCTTTTTACAACTTTTTTTGTATCTAAATTTAGATAACTGCAGAGAGCAATGAATTTCCTTCATTTAATTCTGTAACAAATCAGAAAATTTCTTTGTAGGAGTATAAAAGTAATTTAATAAAGCAATATTTATCATTTTAATGATTTTTGTTTTGACTGGTTAAGAATTTCACTTTCTACTTATAGTAGTCATGCTAGTTAACGAGACAGCTCATCAAAGAAGAAAAAGAGGAGGGGGGAAAAAAAAAGCAAGCAGTGAAGTGGTATCTAATACACATTCCTCACCCAATCTGTAGGACTTAAGTGTTTGTTGCTGTTACCTACAATGAGACAAGCACTAGCAAGAGCTTGTTGAATGATTACAGCAATGCTAGTGTACTACTGAATTTTTTTAATAGATTATATCCAAATGTCATTGGTAGGCAATACTGCATTAGAGAAAAAAAGGTGTTTGTCTAGTCTTATTTTTTCCTCATTTGAATTTATATTTAAAGATCTGAAGAACCTCAGGTAAGAGTTAAATTTTCATCCTGTAGTTTACTACTGAAGAGTTTTGTAACTAACAATAGCAAATGTCTGTGGGATTAATATTGATGGGAAATCTCTGTTCAGTCTTGCACAGAAGTTTCCTCTTTGCTAGACTGGTGACTGAATCACAGCGCTGTGTCTAAACTGAGGATTGAATTCTATATTTAAGCCTGAATGTCATGGCATGAAATGCACACTCAGTTAATCTATACAATAGATGGTACTAGACAAGCTTATTCTCTTAACTACTGGAAGTATCAGCCCATAGTTCCATCTAGATGGATTAGGAGGCCATAAATGGGTCTACCTCTTGCAAAGGGACTTTTGTCGGTACCACGAGGCACAAGTGAAATGTTGGAAATGCTACTTTCTGATCCTTCCCACCTCACACTGATTTGTTTCCCATACTGTGGCACTTATCCTTGGTCTATACCAGATAATAGTTTTATAGTCCTGCAGTTTCCTGAGGTTGGTATCTTAAGAAGCAAAACATTTTTTTTTTGAGGTTTACACTCTAATAAGTAAAAAGCTTAATTTAATGTGTGGATGAACAGGTCTTTGAGAGAGAAAGGGCTACTGAGCAGACTAGAGAAAGGATGCTATGTAACAACCACTGTAAGATTCTTTCAGTCTTGAACCTTTTTTGGAGGAAAAGTATATTGAGTTCTCTGACAGAGCATAACTCCTTTACAGGGTCAGGAAGAAGATGTAGTCGGAGCCCTGTGTGCTGCTTATTTTGTGCAGCTTTGAGGCTCCAGCTTGTTCTCCCCTCAGATAATAAGAGGGCTTATCCCACTTGGAAGGCTTTCACTGTCTTGCCACCACAAGCTGACTTTTTAGGAACTGTGGGCTGGTAATAGCTTATTTCAGGAAATACCATTTGAGGAATATTGTTGGTATTGGAACTCCACTAGAGTGCACAGTTCTTGGCACCTGCTGCTAGTAAAGTCTGCTAGGGCAATGTGAAGAGCTGAGATGTTGTAGAAAATCTTAAGACAAAAGAAGCCTGTGAACTAAATAGAAAAGGGGCACACAATATAGCAGTGGGCTGAAGTAAAATGTGTTCTTTTCTTCCTTTCCCTCTGCCCCCAACAGCTTATTCACATCAAAGCCTGTTTGGCCCTAAAGGAAGGCTTTGCTAGAATCTTTGTGGGAGAGATTTGAATCGTGTTTGGCTGTGAGCAAGAAGTGCCTACCTATCATTGGAAAGTACTTGAAAGAAAAAATACCTTGGGAATGAGTCAGTGCCTTGTGCATGAGTTGTTCTGTCAGTCACTAGGTAGCTCCCTTCTTGAGTGTGCTGTTTAGTGATGCTGCTCTTTTTTCTGAGTAACACTGCATTCAGGGCACATGGGAGTCAGCAGATATGTGGAAGACACTGACCAGACCAGGATGTAAGTCATGGAGTGTGTGTATGTGTATATACTATGGACAATAAGCACTCTTCCTTCAGCAACAAAACTAGCAAGTACACCCTACCTGTATCTGGTATACATGTGCTGACATGCATACAAATACTTAAACACAGCTCTGGGAACAAAGCAAACTTCCAAGTTCTAGATTCTCAGGACTGTAACCATGTGCTGTCGTTACAGTTTGATCTTTGGGTTGAAAGTTTTCTAGGATGGGAAGAATCTCTGTTATGTTTTTGTGTAGCACATAGTACGAAGTGATTAGTGGCCAGTCAAGGCAGTACACTGCGCAAATAAGTATGTGACTTAGATGGATGTATTCTGTCAAATGCACAGCTGTGATAATTCAGGAAAGGCTCCCTTTAAATATCAAGGTATGAGACAAACTCTGGAATAGAGTTCTTACAGAAATAAGGGTGTGTGTGAGGGAAATAAACAGATCTTATTACAGAGTAAAGGAAAAGTGCTGCATGCTGATCTAGCCCAAATGTATATGATCTGACTCCCCTCTTCTCCATTTAAGTTTCATAAGCACAGGAAAGTTAAGCTAAAGAGCTTGTCTGGATTTCTCATTCTACAATGGGGATTGACTTCGATCTCAATTGAAACTTGCTTGGGGGTATTTGTTCCCCTATGGCTTGTTCTTTGCTCATTGTTGAGCTACTCACATCTGCTATTGGTGTGTGTTACCAAATGATAGAGGTGAGAAAGTGGTTGCATGGAGATTTGGAAGCACGATGAAGTGATGTATTTGATCAATAGAAAAAGCTATCAGGGTTTTTTGGTTTTGGAATTTTTTTTCAGACCCTGATTTGGAAATTCCTTTCCTCTTCCTTAAAATCAGTTTTATTCCTGTCATGTCAACTTAACTAGAAATGAGTAAAATCAGTAACTTCTACAGCTTCTTGTGACCGCTGTAAACTCTGAACACCTATTTCAGAAAGTTCTTTTCAAACTTGTCTGGTTCTCTCTCCTGACTCTCAGCTATTCTGTCTTTACACCCAGTGATATAAAGCATATGTGTATGTATGTATCTTTAAGTGGTATGTACACTTGGAGAATAACGATCATGTAAGTACAATTTTTATTGTGCTGTTATAGTAAAGTCACAATGTGTATGTTTTGGATTTGAGGAACATCTGCATATCACATTGATTAAATCCGAAACACCTGTGCCAAATGCAACTGAGAACTTCAAGTTTTTTGGTGTCATGACTACTGCAGTGCTGAGGACTCCTACAACAACAGCTCATCTGAGCCTTCTCTCTGTGCAGAACCTGATATGTGCAGAAATTTTCTAGTAACTATAGCTTCAGGGTTGCAGTATTCAACCCTGGATAAGTCCTGAAATGGTGGTAACGTGCTTGCCAGTTGTAAATACCTTGCCTAATAGTTTCCAATTTTTGTATATAAATGTTGAATATCAAAAAGATCTCTGTCCTACTCTTGTTTTTCATGAACCCTACCTTGGGGCAGTTGGACAGGCTAAGATGATCTCTTTAGGGCAGCCTTGGAGCCACTGTATTCCATGACTCACACTGGGAATGCCATTTACTTGGGGTTTTATGTCTATCTATAATACACGTCTGAGATCCTTGTCCATAATGCTGTAACATGCCTTTTGGAAGTTCTAAATTATGAACATCAAACTTAAAATCAATTCCATGCATTTTTTTAGCTGTTTGACAAGCAGTAATCTTATTTCCTGCATAATCTCTGAAAATCATTTTGATATCTAGGTATGAGTTACTGAAAACAGCTGGTCCATCAAAATCATGACATCAACATCAGCTGGAACACAGCACATTGTAGAGTTTACTGTTAAGGCACTTAATATGATCAGCTTTATTGCATGAGCTTTGTTTTTTATTTTGAAGGGAGATGAGAGATAATTTTTCAGATTAAAGGATTTAGTAAATCGCTTCTGTGCTGACAGGCAGTGAATCATCTTGAGAACAGAGCAACAATATTTCTAAGAACTATTATTTGCTGGATCTTTCTTGACTGTTTACTGGGGAATCAAACATGAACAGATTGCCTCAGATAACAGTTTGCTTTAGTTGACAAAATTTTATGGCCACAATCATCATATCATTTCTGGCCAACACTTTTTGATTTTCTTTAGAATTTCTGCAGGAAGGTTTCTGAGAACAACCTAACAGACTCTCGAATGCTTCTTAAACAGAAGATGTAATGATGTCTAGGCTGGACAGAGAGGAAAAGGCCCAGTGGAGGAAAATGCAGATGGCTTGGCTCATGATGGTTCCTAAACTGCATGTTTGTAGTACATGTGAGTTTTTTCTCTCATGCCACTTTTTGAGGTTATTCAGCTAACTATGTCAGCAAGGTGCCAAGCACAGTCTAGGAAGACATGGGATTCGGACCAGCTTTTCGAAGAAACTTAAGAAGAATTAGGAAGAGAAAAGTCTTGAGTAAGGCTTTCTGTTCTGTTTTTGTTTAAATATACATTCCTACTGTTTTGGGGGTGGTGGGAGAAATGAGAAATCAAGGTGAGGAGGTACTGAAACCCAGGAGTGGGCTGAATTCGTGAAAAGTGCTAAAAGAATCTGTTGCTGTGGCTTTTCACAGCTTGCAAACTCTGGTGTTGGAGAAAAGCTCCTGAATGGCAGAGCTTAGAGTTTGTGTCAGCAGGGAGAACTATTCAGCTTCTAAACAGAGATACCAGCTTGATATGATACAGGGTTTTCATAAAAACAGCTGCCTCTGCTGTAGTTAAAGAAAGCAGGGTCTGGCCTGCTGGGAACAGTGAGGGCTGGGGCTGTAGTTGTTTCTGTGGTTTTCCAAATACACAGAAGAAATGAGTGTGTTCTCACATTTTCCTTCTCTGAAAAGCAAATCCCTCTGCTGTGGTAAGGAAGGAGTGGAGGTTAGAAGCAAAGATGAAGGAGCCTTTCATTCAACAGAGAGGGCTTTGTTGCTGTACAACACATACCTGGTGAGTTAGCAGCTGAGACCTCTCTCAACTTGCTTAAACAGGGCCCTTGTTACAGAACCTGTTCTCCATCTCTCATCTCCCCTATGTTGTCTTTTCTATGCAGCTCGGGTTTGTCTCCTGAAAATTCATACCTGGTTTGTTTTTCTAAGTGTGCTTACACATGACAGGATTATTTGTTCCCTCTAGGAGATGAGGCCTGCTTCATGCTATTACCTAAAGAAAAGTGGAGTGTCTTGGAAAGGTAATTAAAGAAGACCCAACAACAATCCAAACTGTTCTTTAATCTCTTCAGTTTCACTTCCACATGCTGTGTATCTTGTTCTACCAGTTTCAATGCTCTTGCAAAACAGTTGCACAACGACTTCCTCTTAGCAACCAGCAGAATTAAATTTGAGCTCTCCTAACTGGCTGTACCTTTTCTAAGATCCTCAAGGTATCGAGTTTCCAGTAAACTCTGCAAAACCCCCTTTTCCCACACCTTTTCACTGCCACAGCTTCTGGGATAAATGCTGGTGGACATTCTCACGTACAGCTCTCCTAGTGATGTGGGAGCCCATTGCAGCCTGAAATGCCAAGCCATCTTTTAGCCATTTTCCTTTTTATACCTGCTTTGCTGCATATCAATAATTTATGAAAAGATCCAGGCTTTTACCTGTGTTTTGATACAACTGTTTATGCTAGTGTTAAAAAATCCTCCACCTCTAAATGTTTCTAAAAGCTAAGGCATTTTTCAAGGCCAATATCCAGGTAAGACTCCCCCTTCAAATAAAAACAGGTTTTTTTGTGCCAGTTGCTGATTCTGCTGGAATAGAGAGGGAGGAGAGACGCATGACTCAAATCCTGGGACACAGACTGTAGCACAAGCAAAAACAGATCATAGGCACAAGTTTACTTTGCAGTAGCATCAACAGCTCTGCATACTGGTACACCTGACCCCCCATAGCAAAAAATCATCTAGGTCAAACAGTTTGGCCTTAGAGCAACAGACGGACACAGCAAACAGGCAGCACAAGGTAACAGGCCATTCAGAGCACAGGGCCAGAGAAGCTATTTTGGGATTACCAGTTCTTCAGCGACTGCTCTGGAAGGGGCTGTGTGCTTTAAGCTCCTTTCCTGCTGTGATGTGGAACAACCCCCACTCCTGCACTGCACCATGACCCAGCTTTTTTTCCCTGTGTTACCAGTAGTAATTAATTTCTCATAAATGCTTTTTATAAACACTGCTCATAAAAATGTTGGCCAAATGTGACCTGAATGTAAATGGGGAAAACTCCACTCTGATCAGCTACACTTGTATTGCCCTCTTATTTGAGCTGCTCTCCTGCTTACGAGTACAGCTGGGCTTTCCCCTAATATCCTTCACCCGGATACAGTATCTGCTGAGGATACTGCTCATCAGTGGCTGTGGCTGTGTTTAGCTGAGGACCTAAGACCGTTAAGCTATTTAAAAAGTTCTCACCACAAGTGTATTCTAGAAAGTACCACCTGGAAGGAGTGTATTGAACTCAGTGGGGACTTTTTACCCCAATTAATTTGTAAAACAAAACGTCTGCTAAAAGCTTCCAACCCATCCCTGCTTTTGCACTTTCTGTTTGACTCCCTGCTGCTGATGAAACAACAGCTACTCACAGGCAAATAATTGAGAAGCTTGTTAACTTTTTAATAACGTCTCGGCTCTACTTGTAACTCCATAGAGAGCCTAGGAGCTGAACAAGCCAAAGTTGCCATGTTACACCAGAGTCTTTGATCCGAATGACCTCTGTTCTGAAAACCAGAAGTGCTTACGCTGCACAAATCTCTAAATCTAACAAAAATGCGTATGAGACTGCCTGTGCCATATTGCAGAACGATCGCTGTCAGGTGGCCTCTGTTAAATGGGATCAGCTCTGTGACAGGAGGTTGGCAAATGACCAGCACTGATGGGATGGGTTTGATAGTGCTCGTGGATTGAGCCGATGTTTCTCCGAGGCCTCCAGAGCAACCCCCGGTCAGGTGCGTTGGTTATTGGAAAGGCAGAGACTGCAAACCGCTCCCTATTGCTGCAGGAGCTTGTGAACCTCCCGGCTCTTATCAACAGCTCACACCAGGCAGAGACCAACTGCTGCGTATCTATGCTTGGCTGCCAGAGCCTGCCTGGCAGCTGTGTTTCCCTCACCTCGCATGGCTCTGACAAGGAGGAGGGGTTGTACAAGTGGCAAATTTGTTTTCCAGGCTTAATGAAAACTGTAATTTCAAGCTTGCTCACACCCCTCAGGGCTTTCCAGCTCCCAGGGAGAGTGGCAGGGTGCTAGGTCAGGAGGGGAATATTACGGTCACCCCGCAATAAGGTGAGGCAGCTGTTCGAGGCTGCGCAGTGGCTCAGCGGCAGGACTCCTCACTGCCAGACTCTGCCGAGGTGACAAAACCACGCAACCAAACAACCAGTCAGTGTGCTGGACTACGACAGCCCTCCCAGTCAGGGATGTAACATGGTGACATCAGGCTTTCTGGTCTCACTGCCTTCTTTTCCCCAAGCTCCTTAGGGAGGTGAATGCTGCACAAATCAGGGACATTACCCACAGTTTCTCCCAACACCTTTAGCTCTGTGCTCCTGCTCCCACCCTCCTGTTGCAACTGGGCTTCTCCACACACACAGTTTCTGAACTCAGCCAGGCTGGGGAATCCCAAGCCATTCCTGCTGTGAGACACCAACCACCTAACGGGGCAGCTGCCTCAAGTGGAGCGAGGAGATGCCCTGAAGGAATCAGAAGGTCCTTGCTAGGAAGAGCAAAAGAGCACAGGCTTCCCTCCTCTTGTCCCACAGGAGAGGGTAGTTAAGATCGTTTACTGCATCCACATGAGGAGGGGACAACATGCCTCTACTCCTTCCTGGCTTTGCTGAGGCATCCTTAGCTCAGTCTCATGGGGCAGAGCACTGAAGTTCCTTCCTCTTACTTCATAAGAGGAAATTAAAACCTCCTTTGCTGTGCATACAGTGGTTGCCCGCTCCCCTCCTCTGAGTGCAGGAGGTAGGGATGCCCCTTCTGTCCCCCAGCCTCAGTGGAGAACGCACAGCCCCTTCTCCAAAGGCTTAAATGTGATTAGGCTGCAGTCAAGGTAGGGATGCAAAGGAATATCTATACTTTCCATGGTGTTGTGTGGTTGGGCTGGCAAATGGAGCAAAGAGAAAGTGGGTCTCCATGTGCCCTCTCCTGGTCTCCCTTATCTCTTTAGTTTGGCCTGGGGCAGCTTAGCAGCAGTCCTGCATTGCTTCCCTGCAGTTGTGATGGGTGGCAGATCCTGTGTCCATAACCAGTAGGCATGACTCTCTCTCACCCTACTCTTTAGGTAGCTGTTTTATATTGGTCCACTTAATACAATAATATTTTGTGTCACTGCTGTGCCCCTGCTGACAAGAAGGGATTAGGCCCAGTCTTTCTAAAGGTGCCGCTTGCAAAGCCTGAAGAGTGAACAGATCGGAAGGGAGCCAAAATGTGGCCCAAAATGACTAAATAGGAACTGTTTCAAAACAAAAAGTATTTTTCTATGGAAAAGGTATGTCCTGATGAATTTGGCAAATGTACAATTTCAGATTATTTTATAGTCTGCTTTGTAAAGTTGTATGCAGGGTTAATGACAGTTTAATATTGGGCATCCTGGAGACTATCAGAAAGACTTTTTCTGGTTAGAACTTGGTCCTGCTTTTAAAATTTCTAGTTCTTAAACAAAAAGATAACTGGAAATTAGAGCACGGTTTTCTCAGATGGCTTCATCTGAGGCTTTCAGGGTATGATACAATTAAGCATTGAACTGTGAGGCCTTTTATAGATTGCATAAGATTTATTCCTCTCTAGCCATAATTCAGCGTCCTTCAGAATAGAGTGTGATGGATGTTTGTTAGTGAGCAGCAGTGCCAAAATACCTCTTTAGAGAGGCAAGCTAAAAGCTAGCTGACACTGGGTTCGGAAGAAACGAGAGGGTCAGAATGTATTTATCAATACAATAACTTACCTGTGCAGCCACAGTGACAAACAGATACATAAATACAGAAAAGAAGTGTGGCTTCTTATCACAAACAACATGTGTGAATGGGGTCCGACACCTGGCTGCTTTGAATTTCCAGGAATTAGCTGACAGTGTATTAGCTGTGCTAAGATAAAACCATGTGTTTGCAAGGCCTGCTGTTAACCCTCTTTTGTGTGTGTGCTGAGATACAGACTGCTCTGAAGAAAGAGCATTTGGTGCAGCAGATTCTGGTCTTGACAACTGTTCAGCAAAGGGAATTGTTCAGTGTGAGGGAGCAGTGGTCAATAAATATCATTTTTCATTTACAATGGCCTTGAAGGCCTCAAGTTAATAGTTAAATGGATTTGAAATTCTAACCACCATTTAAATTAATTGCAGCATTCTCACAACTTTAATGGAACCAAAATGACAACTTGAATTTACAAATACCCAAGTGGCATTCTTCAGGGTGCCAAAAAGTTGTCATCTCACTTCCACTTGAATTAGATACGTGCACAATTGCGTCCTGCAGTCCTCATTCTCAGCTTATTTCTAATGATTGGTGTGGCTGGGTTGGTCTTTTGGCACTTCGCTCCTTTGCTGACTGCCAGCAGGACAGCTCATCCCCATGCACTAGCACAGCCGGGCTGCCAAAGGGGGGAGCGTAAAGGCCCTGAGAGCATCCCCCCTCCTGGAAGTTTGGCTGCCTGGGCTCAGGGCCAGCGCAGAGTGGGTGCAGCTGAGGGCAGCCCTGTCCTTTGGTGACCTTGGAGAAAGGCCTCCAGACGGCACCGCAGGGACACCACAGCCAGGGCTGACCCCCTGCCCACGGGAGCTGCTTTTAAGCTGAGCCTCTAATGTTTGGCTCCCACCTGAGCAAGAGGAGTTTCACTCTTTCCCAGAAGAGTTGCATTCAAATGCTGGTGAAGCACATACAGGACCTTCCTGGATGCTGAGAACTGGTGTTCCAGTGCGTGGCACTGGGGGATTCAAGTGTGCGACAGAACACGGTGCTGTACTCAGAAATGGTTTGATTCCATAGACTCCTGCTTTGCAAGGAAATCTGAAGCAATTTGATTTGGGGCCTCTTCCCACAATGTTCTAGTCTTAAATCTGTTATTTTAGCATGCTGCATACTTTTTCTTCTTGTGCAACCAGTTTGATAATTATAGAGGAAGGCAGACTGTTTATCCAAGACCCCAGATCGAAAGCAATGAGTTTCTCTGAAGCTTGGAGCAGGAAGCTGGCCCCACCAGAGCCGATTTCTGTATCCGTCAGGACTCACAGAGCCCAGACGGTATCCCAAGGTTACTCCATGGGGCAGTCCAGAGCATGACTTTTTACTAATGTATTTCTTAACATGTGCCGGGAAAAGAAGGTGCTGTTAGATCCTCTGAACAGAATGCTGGGAATTAGGCATCTGGCTGTTGAAGTCTATTATTAGCAGGGATAAAGAAAAGAAGAAAAAAAAATAGAGTGGGGCTTTTTGAAACCTCTCCCATAGGAGGTGTTCTCCTGAGGGAGCTTTGGCAATAGTTGTACAAACAGCCAAAACCCAGCTGTGTGTGGCCGTATTCAGCAGGCTGATTCCCTGTCAGATCCCACACAGCCATGCCTGTGGGCTCTGCTAGGCGTCTTCTCCCTGATGAAGGAAAGTCCCATGTTTTGTTCCTCCAGCTGGGAAAGTGTCCTGATGCTTAGGCAAGGTGCCAGAGAGCAGTTGCCCAGAGTTTTGCTGTCTTTGAGGGAAAGCTGATGTTCAAGATTGCTGATCTTTTTCCAATTCCTGTTTTAGAAATGCTCGCAGTATTTCAGTTTGTCTTGCGATGGTGCTCGCTACCGTTGAAAAATTGCTCTGCTGCTGATTTATGTGTATATGTCCACGTCTGAGCGGGAGAGATGCGAATTACTTGTGCAGGGAACGATTTCCCTCCCTCAGCTCCGCTGGAGACCGCTCTGACTCCCAAGGACTTGCTTCCCAAGAGCAGCTATTACCGATAAGCAGAAAAACATTTCCAAAGAACCAGTCATGCAGAAAAAAACCTTTACGCTGCATTTTTGTTGTAAGTGGGTATTTTCTCCCGCGTTTCCTGATGTCTGTTGCAAGTGTCTAATCCTGGCTGTCATGTCAAACTTTCCTTGACAGAACTCTTGGCACAGCCCAAAAACACCTGGAAACCCAAATCCGCGCTGCTGCTCTTTGGCGACTGTTCAGCAGCGTTTTGAAGAGCCGTCCGTCACCTGCCAGCAGTGACGCGCGGGAGCGGGGCCACGGACGGCATGTCGGTCCTCGGCAGCTTGATCCAAAGCCGGGGAAATGGAAATACCCTTTGGGTCTCGGAGCCCAGCCTAGACGCTTACGGGCCGTTCTGCTCGCTGGTTCCCCAAACTGCTCTGTCCGGTGCCAGAAAACTCGTTCTGTGACGGGCAGACGTCCCGATCTCTTCCGGTCACGGCTTAATCCTGCCAGCTGAAGCTCCTGCTTCACCTAATCCCGCGTTTCGTGCGGGAGAAAGTCTCCCTGGAGGATCGCCAGGCGCCGGGGCGCTGGGGACGCGCTCCCGGAGCAAGGCCTGGCTGCGGCTGGCAGCCACCCGTGAGGGGCCACCCTGGTCCCCACACGGTGCCAGGCCGAGGGGGGTCTCTCCCCGAGGCGGGTGCTGGTGCGCGGAGCCCCTCCATGGCCCCGAAGGTGCCCACGCACCCTCCACGCTGCCGGCTGAGGAGGCCGCAGCAGAGCCGCGAGTTTCAAAAAAGCACGTTTTTATTATTATTATTATTATTTTTAAAAGGCATGGAGGTGTGCCGGCGGCGGGGAGGGCTGCCGCTGCACCCCGGGCCCCGCGGGGTCCGCTCCTCCCGCAGACCGGCAGCGGCAGCGCCGCCCGCCCGCGGCCCCTCGCGCTCCGCGGGTTTCCCGCCCACCGCGGCGGCCGTGGCTGAGGGGCCGGCGCCATCTTCTGGGCTCGGCGCGCGGCGGCGGGCGCCCCTCACCGGGGCTGCGGTCCGGTCCTACCCCCCCCCCCCCCCCCCCCCATGACTCGGGCTTTTGTTCTTTCTAGGTTTGTGTTTCTCAGACATGTCAACTCAGAGTCAGAGAAACGGGTGGGATGCCCGGTGCTCCTGGGAAAGGGGCTGCCCGGCGCTCGCCTGGTGCTCGCAGGATGAGGTTGCACGTGGCCCAGTTGCGCCGCGACGTGGGTGCTGCGTCCCCAGACTTTTACTTCTGTGTGTCCGGCAGAATTCTCATTATAAGAAAGTGGGGAAAAAAATGGGCAAATTTTATCTGTGTTTCTAATTGGGAGGTTGGAAAAATGATGATGGCAGTTTTTATCCACTAGTCTAAGGAGAGGAGGAAGCGGAGGGGGAAGAACTGTAGCATGTCCTCATCCATCGGACTGGTGAAATCCAGAGAGTGAACAAGCCAAGCGAGTGTTGCAGGGCTCAGTTTAACACTGCTGCCAAATGCCAGCAGCATGATACAGCCCAGAAAGTCATCCATAAATTATACATCAGTGCAGTGTGGAGTGGCAAAAAGCCACTGGAAAGGCACTTTGGTCGTGTGGAGGTGGTGGGACGTGTGCTCTGCTCATGTGTTCATGTACCGCTCCTGTCCCAGACAGGTTCTGGAGGCTGAGTCACCGCCTCGACACAGCTCTGAGCGAGGACAGAGAGACAGCGCTGCACTACCTTTGCCTCTTCTTTTCAGGTTGGAATTGGCTTGCGTTGGCCAGTTTGGACTTTGGCACTGGTGGACCTGGACGTGTCTGTGTGGGCATACCCACAGAGTCTGTGGCGAGATATTTAATGCAGATCTTCCTATTTGCCCTGAAGAGCCTCCTGAATTCAGTGCCCCCTCAGGAAAAGGGTGTAAAATTCAATAGTTGGTAAGCACTGACTGAATTTGGTCTTCTGAGGAACAGGATTTAACAATAATGCTGAGATCTCACAGACCTGCTAGAGTTAGCAATAGGAAAGATGTACTGCATCCCTGTTTCCCCAGTTCATGCAGGATCAGCCTCTCTAGAGCTTTCTGTGGTTTTTATCTGATGGATGAAAAAGGAATCTCAACCCCACACCATTTGCCCCAGTCACTGCCAGATCTTCATGGAAGGAGGTAGTTTGTACTCAGCGATGTAAGGAAGAAAGTCTCAGTAGTAACTATCAAGAAATGGGAGATTTGCACAAATCAGTTGTGGTTTCCTGGCTAATATATTTTAGGAGAGAAAGGCTGGTCTAGATAAGCTGCTGGTCTGATGCTGTGAAAATGCGCAATGAATTTTCTTCCATGAACTCTCCAAGCAGCTTTGGAGTCACTTACTGCCTCTCTCTGCATTCAAAAGGGGCTAATGCTCCCCATCTCATCCTTTGTCTGTTTTTGCATACTGTAACCCCTCCACTTTAAGGCATATCTCTCACGAGGTGCGGATATGACATTTAGCACAATGTAACTACCATAGCTGGTGCTTTTAGGCACAACTCTCATGCTTCTGCTAATGATTATTCCTTGCATTAACCCCTGTGGTGGCACTTCTGTTGTGAATCAGGAAACTGTAGAAATAAATCTCTTCCTCTCAAGGGTGTCTTGTGGTTCAAGCAGAGAGTTGCAATGTGAGAGAGCTCCCTGGCCTTGCCACTGACTCAGTGTGACTATAGGCAAGTCATTTCCTCTCTTTGGAGAAACTTCATGTCTTTGAGGAGCATGTATCTAACATGAAAATGTGGTTGGCAGTGAAATTGCTTGTGCAGTGGTAAAGTGGAGTAGTGTTTTGTTCTCACTTAGTCTGCTTTTATTACTTATTACATCAAAGAAGAAAATGGCAGAGGTCATCAGCAGAAGGGAAATACTTTCTGAGGAATACTTAAAATCACTGAAAAATACTATTTTGTGGAATGAAATTGTCTGTGAGCCTAGGCTAAGTTCAGTGAATTGTTTGGACCAAAAAGTGTAGAGAGGGAACTTATTCAGGGAACGTTTCATTCCTATAGCCTCAGAATGAAATGTGACACATTTTGTAGATTTTTTTTTTTAATTTAAATCACTACAATTTCTGGGAGAGGAGTGATGGAAATGAGATGTTTAATGTGACCTGGAGAAGGGTAAGGGCTGGGAGCTGACTGAAAACCCTGAGAGAAGCTTCAAACTGTTTTGTTTTGGGGTCAGCCTGTTTTATGGATTGTGAATGTTTTTGGCTCAGCCACCATCTCAAAATGCTGGAGTCCTCAGTGTGATGAACCTGAGCTGATGACAGAACTCCCTTACACTTCCCTTATCTCTGAGTTACAGTTTGCTCCTGCTCTCACTAACGGGGAAGAATTTGGCACGCACCTTGGAGTGAGGAACGCAGAGGAGTAGTAGCAAGTTTCAGCCAAAGAACTGCTTAAAACTCGTGTCTGTTATTCTACAGCTCCCCAGCTGGAAGGGCTCTATCTTGTAAGATACCAAGTGACCCTCCAGAGGGCTGCATGCCTTGCTCTCCCATTCGAGTGGAAAGTGCTTAGCATCTCACACCATGCACCAAGAGTGACTCAGAGCTTTGCATAACTCTAATAACCCTAGGAGGGAGACCCACTTTCTAAGACAAACAGTGCCAGATTGGAGCCATTTTCAATTAAGATAAATTGTGTTGGATTCATGCTGTGTTCTGAACTGTTTGAATTACAGATAGATTCTCCTGTGAAAAAGCTCCTAACAGGAAAACCCTGTCTATCTGTCAGCTTGGTAATGAGCCCTAAAGGCCTGGAGGAAGAGGGAGAAAGTGCTGCAGCTCTTTCCCAAGATCCGGTGGTGACTGTGAGGTCTCGATGTCAGGAAATGGAAAGGCTTTCTTTTTGTAGCTGAGGGAGAGTGCTTGGTGACTACAGTCACTTGCGTTTGAGTGTTCTGAGGGGAAAACTGAGGTATCTTCCTGTAAGAACTTGCTTATTTAGGGCCAAGAGTGACAAAATGTCTTTTTAGCTGAAAAACATGAATAACATCAGCTTAAATGCCTGGCTCATCCATCGAATTGGGAAAGTCCATGACGAAGGAATCTTCCCTGCTGGCTGGGTTGCATTCCTGTACGTCCCTGACGCAGCAGGCAGCAATGACTCATGATGAGCAGTGTCACTCCTATACTGGGCTGATACTGGCTGTGTGTCCTTGGACTGAACATCTGTAACACCACTCTTGCAGTGGGCAGATGCAAGGTTAGTGGAGCAAATGCCAGTCCCCTGGCTGGCCATGCAGTGGCACTGAAAGCAAAGCTAAATCCCAAGCATGAGCTCCATCAAGGTGTTCTCTAGCTACAAGGGAGGTGCTGGACAGGCTCTTTTGCCTGTGCTGGAAGGAGGAAAGTGATCTGGAAAATGGAGCTGTGGGAGGTTGCATCAGGTGCAATTTGCAGAGCACAGGGAGACATGCTCAGCCCTGCACCATGTGGGAGTGCACTCTGTTAACCCCATTGCTCACAATATGTTCCTGCGCTCACAGCTGGCTCTGCTGGGCTAGATTTCACAGTGGCTGTTACTAAATGAAAGTTAGTGCCTTTGTTGCTTGCTCGGTTTGCCTTGCCAAATGACTGAGACTTCAGCTTTGTGTTCTGAAAAAGGAGGGGTATTTTCAGCCCTCTTTTTGTTCTCCCTTGTCTGTCTCATGAATGAGATGTTGACTTTGCTCATGAGTCTAAGTGGAGCTGCAAAGTGCAGGGAAGCAAAGAGAATCTGGAGGCAGAAGCATTGTTAAAAGCACACGGGAAGAAGGGAGTCAGTCTGCAGCAGAAAAGGTTCTCTTACTGCAGCTAGCGACAAAGGCAAAGATTGTCTATTGATCTTCTAAATTGCAGAGTATGCACAATGCAAGGAATGGCTTTGAGCTGTTGTACTTGAAGTGACTGAAAATATTTTGATGAAATAGTTTTGCTCAGAAAATACTTCTCAAAAGGAGAGGTAGTTTTGATTAAACTCTGCTTGGATCAAGGGCATACAGAGAGACAATTGCATGGTCCATTACAGTGGATAGCATGGGGGTTACAGCACTTGTCCGGGAGGCAGGACATGTGAGAAACTGCTGAGCATAAGCCTGGATCAATGTATCCCTACTTCATGCACCAGGTTTGGGGGTATTTTGGGTTGGGTTTTGCTCAACATGTCTTACTGGAGCTGTTCCACTTTGTAGAAAAGAAGTATTCACTGGACCTGAGAAAGCTGGGTTCAAGTCATTGGTTGAAGCTGTGATATTTACAGAACGTGGAGCAGCTCCAGCAGCAGAGATAGTGATTAACATGGCATGCTCAATAGCCTGCTTGCCCCATGAGAATGGCAGAGACCCGGAACCTGGACTTGAAGAATCTTGCCCTGCCCAAGTTAACAGCCCCTAGCCACTGGGGTACACATGTATTTCTTTCCAAAAAGGTTTGAGAAGCCTTGATTTTGTTCTGAAGCAGCATTTTGGAAAGTTGCAAGAATCTCTGTGGGTTGGGATCCCATTTCGTGTCTGGCGCTTGTTTTAGTAGATCAGCCACAAGGGTGAAATGCAGGACTTACTGTACAGTGTGTTCACATGCATGCAATAGCTAATGGAATAGGACAATTAAACTCCCAAATTGATAGGTTTCTCTAGATTCCAAATAAGTTCTAAATTGGGATCATTGCCCAGAAGACTGACTGAAAATCTTTGAAAATACATAAGCATAAGTTTCCTTTCAAGCTGTATTAGGTATTATCTGTTAAATAGCTAGACAAGCACAGAGCAAGCTGAACCCCTGACCTGCTCAAATTAAACAATGCTGTCTGGGTGAATTAAAATAATCCTTCTGTATGGGAAGACTTCCTTTCTGCTTTGGCTTTGCAGATCAAGCACTATGAATACAAACAGTCTCTCCAAACTTGTGACCCCTTTCGGTGCATCTTCTGCCTTGTTGTCCTTGGACAGTATCTCCTGCACTGCTATTACAGCTATTCCCCTCCTGTATGTAGGGACAGAAACAGTGGTAGACCAGTGCAGGTGTGCTGTGGATTGCCAGTTGGAGCTCCCTATTGTCGGATACCCGGGTGCCCCAGGACTGCCTGAGCTCATATGTGATGTTGTACAGGGTGTGCATACTGCAACACGGTATTATCATCTGGTTGCATATCTTTGATTGCCTCAAAGCACTGCTCTTTCTTCTTGATGTCTTTAAAAAATGCATGTATAGCAACTAGGCCCCCTCTGTTTCTTCTTCTTCTGAACAAGAAAACAAATGGGATTTGGCCAGTGTGTTTGGCCTCTAAATTGGTAGAGGAAGTGTAGGGCTTTCAGCTGGCAGTGCTCTGCCATACCGATGCATGTCCTATGGCATGTAGAGTGCTCTGCATCTACCATCTCTGCAGAGGTGATGGGCCGTGGGATGCAAACAGGCCTGGAAGAAGCCACTTCTTTGGCCTGTGAGGTCCTACAGAGGAATTGGCCTGTGAGGTCCTTTAGTTTTACAGAAGCAGCAGGCAGAGAGTCCCTGAGACAGGAAGGAATGGAACCAACATGGTTTAGTCTGTCCTAAAATACAAGCCAAACATTCTTGGAATGTGGAATGCAATTTTTCTTTCATATTTGTTGCTAGCTACCACCCCACTTGCCGGGCTGGAAGGTACAAACCTCGGCTCCTGCCAGTCACAGCCCCTGCTGCCTGTGCCTTTACATCAGCATTCCCCTCACCTAGCAGGCATATTGCTTTCCTCCTCTGCTGTCTGGCTCTGATTGATGCTGTCATTTGTGTATTGAGACAACCAGTGCCTATAAATCCTTCCAAATGCCCTATTATTAAAAAGGGATCTCACCTTCAACTTTGGGATGGGGAGAAGGACTCATTATGTTTCTGTTTGTTAGCTGTGCTTATGCAGGCAGAGTCTCTTGGGGCTGGAGATAATGCTCCTATGCGTGGTGTAATAACGGTCAGTGACTAGGTTGCATGCATCTCGAGGGCAGGCAGAGCTTTCAAAGGCAGCAGCCTGCAGAAGCTGAGATTTTTACAGCTGCACTGGCAATGTGGGAACGGGTATTTGTGACTTCCAGGGCATGGCTCTTTCCAGGGCTGGTTCAGAGCAGCAGGAACCAGCTCAAGGATCCTTTGTTGTTTCCTTACCCATCAGTGAAGATGATGAGAGAGGGGTGTAAAACCAGAGGTCCTGCTTAGCCTGATTGACAAAGCCCACTGCGGTGCCATTTTTAGGGGATGGGAACAGCCAGTTCCTGAGCACGGCACGCTCTGTCTTGAGCTGATCAGAGGCTTTTCAGCCTGTTCTCTCCTTCATCCCAGAGGGCCCTGCTTCTGTAGGGAAGGGGAGGTATGGACCAGCCATGCACTGAGCTTAACCTGCAGGCCAGGCTAAAGAGACATCTCCGAGGAGAGACATCTCTATACAGATTTGGCACTACTGAATGTCCACTCCACTTCACCTCTGAACTTAAAAATACAATGCTGAGATAAATGTGTATCTCTACCCAATTGGATTGAGTTTCCCTGGTTCTGGAGATTTCTTCCCCATTTTTTATTATTTTACCTCAGGCTGAAGGGTCTGTTTTAGGACCAATGTACTAACTGTCATAAGTTTGCCAGGCTGACAAATCAGTATGGTGCCAATCACAGTTATAGAGACCCTGGGACCACTTCATCACAGGAGCTTCACTCCAAGGCTCCTTTTAATCTTTCCTAATAAAATTTAAATGACAGTAGCTGTTCCAGTCATGAACCAAGAAAAGCCTCTCATATTATTTCCTCCCCCCTTTTTTTTTTTCAGTGTTAGGTTCTCCATTTCGTAGTGAGTAATTTATATAAGCTGACATCTTCCAGAGCCTGCTATGTGTGTCTGAAACAAGTGGCACTTCTGTTTAGTGACTGACTTCTCTCAACAGATGGGGTGTTTTCAGGGCAATGTGGAAAATTGCATAGTTGGGCCATTGCCACCTCCGTCAGAATCCAGGCTGAATTTGCTGAAGCTTATGGGTGGTTTTGACTAGGAGTTGTTATTGAACTTGGATATGAATTTGAGGCAGGCTCTTCTAACCAGCCATTAGAGATCTAGCCCATCCATTGTACCAAAGTGCCAGTCTACTTCTTAGTTCCACATGAAATGACGAGACCCACATCTCTCTCACATGCTTCCACTTTTCTCCTTTCCCCAGAGGAAGATAGTAGAAGGAGAACCTTAAAAACACCCACAGTCTTTCACTTTAAACATGAGTGGTGTTAAATGACCTGCCTTGCTGGGAAGGGGGCTTTGCACTTGGAAGGGGAGGAGGGTGCATTGTAGTGGCTTTTAGATCCTGCAGGCTGCACAGTTCACAGACTTGGACTAGCCCCTGAGAAAAACCTCTTTGGCAGCAAGAGTCAAGCCACAAAGCCTCTTTCAGTCTTCTTAAAGTGTGAAAGGTCAGGGAGCTCTTTGGAAATCCTGTGGCTTGAACCCCTATCTGAGCTATTTCTAGCACTGAGCACACTGGGACCAGAGCAATAATTTGGATCAACTGTATGTCTTTTTTTATTTTTCATTTAACCTGCTGATGGCTGCTCTCTTGTAGTGCTTTTCAGATCTGCAGAAGGCAACTGATCATGACTGCATGAGTGGGAATGGATGGTTATGGCTGGTCTCCTGGTGGCAGCAAAACCCATTGTGCCCCATGAAAACATCATACTCATCTTGGTGCAGATACTTTCCTTCTGGGCTGTTCCTCAGCCTGCTGCTATCAGAAAGCTGGGGAGTGACCAGAATCACTGAGGTTGTCAGAGTCCTAGTGCTAGTTAATGATTGGGCATAGTGAAAGTGATTTCTGTAGACCTGTGAAGAAGTAGATTGTCTGAAGTGGGGACTGACAGAGCCTCCATGGTGTTCCTGAAAACCTAGGAGAAGTCATGGGCTGTGAAGTCATGGCCTGTTATTCGGGACTAGAGGATCTCCATTTGTGGCTCCCTAGGAGGGAAAGACAAAGGATGCTGGAGTGGGAAGAGTGTCAGTCTGGTGGGGTGGATTCTGTACCAGTCTGGACACCCTGCCTGGGATAAGGTCAGGTGTTGGGGTTGTGTGCTGTGAGCAAGCAAGTGCAGGATTGCTGACCCAGAGCCCAGGCATTGCTGGGTTACCTTTATGTCATACATGGGGGTCATGGAGCTGGAGAGAAGGCACGAAACCATGCTGGTAACATCTGAAATCCAAGCACTGTGGCAAGGAGGTGGGAGATTGGGACTGATGCCTATTCCCCCTCCATTAACCTCTTCCTTCTGAGTCTGTGCTGGTCTGGAACTGGGAAGGCCTCCTGCAGCTCCTGCACCACCACAGACCTCCCCTGAGACCACAGGGCTTTTTCTTCCTTTCTTTTAGCAATTGGCCAATTCACATACATAAGGGCATGGGCAATAAATTATAGTCAAGGCATCTTCCATCTCCTTTCAGAGTGCATGACAGAGAAGGCGATATCTGGGGCCTTATTAATACTGCAGTGGTGAAAAGTCGCCAGCTCTGTGCCAGAGACAGGCCTTGATTTACACGAGTATAACTGAAATCAGATTGAGGCCCTTGGACTTTAGAGTCAAGGGCCTGCAGGGATGTGTTACCTTTTCTTCCCTGCTGATGAAAATGAAGTCCCGGGAAAAAGTAGTGTGGTCTCATCTGAATTCTTTCTGGACTAGTGTTGCCTTCAGAAACTCTAACTAGCAGTCAGCACCTCTCTTCTTGGCAGTCTCAGCTGGAAGGACAAGGAATGAATGGGCTGGGAACAACATTTTTTGGCATCTCTCAGTCATCCATATTATCTCATTTAGCTACAAGAGGGGTTGTTACCAAGAACATCTGTTTGTCATGTCTAGGTGGAGAATGAGATGACATTTAGAAGACATGGTATACATCCAAATCTCTGTCACTTTCGAGGGCCAAGCCCAAGCAGAACATCTTTGAAGGAGCTGACATCTTTGGTTACATTTCCTGTCATTATTCAATACTCAGTGTCCCTCCATCAGCCGTGCATCTTCCTACGTGACTGTTTGGCCTGTACCCACCACCATCTTTGCCCTCTTATGAGATACTTTTCCCAGTGTGCCTTGTTGGAGATCTGGCCCTTTAGCAAGGTTGCATGTTCCTGGGAGACTTGGCCTTAGGAAACTCCAGGCAAAATCTACCACCTTGAAGGGTTTGGATGGTTCAGAGCATCATCACCCCTTTCTGTCCCAGGTTACTTGCAGGTTGGTTCATTCAGAAAAGGCTGCCTATAGTGACATTTGCTGTGCTGACTGTTTTCAGTACTTTAAAGTTTTAGAAGGTGTGGGAGAAAGTAAACTAAGCTTAGATCTGTAAGGCACCCTAACATAAAGTGATCTTTCTTGTGAAATTGTTCTGTGACACACTGCTGCTGCTTACCTGGAGTTCCTGAGCAGGGAAGAAATTTGGCAGTAAGATGACAGTTTTGGAAGTTCTGGCTGCTGTTGCCAGGAGACAACTGGGAAGGCCTTATACATGGGTGCACTCTGAAGTTGTGGCCTGTCAGGGTAGACATGGGCCTGGTGGCTGGACAGGCCTGAGCTGCCTGTTTCTCTGCCCAGTCACCTCAGATACTATCTTTCATACAGTGGTTCTCACCTAATTCTTGTTACAATGGTCTTGGGTCATGTTTATCTCTACTCCCTTTCAATAGGGCTTTGCAGTAAGTTATAGCAGGAAGTAAGAGGTTATGGGAAAGCTGGTCTGTTAATATATGTCCTCTTCTCATCTCCACCGTGGAGTATGTGGCAATCCACACTGCACTCTGCTTTCAGTCCTTCAAAGACCTTTTGCTATGGCAGCCAGCAGAGTGATCAAGAGGGGGTCTGCATGTCACCTGAGAACTTCCCTATGTGTTCATCTTCCCCAGGGTATGTGTCCTGCCTCCCACCAGCAAAACTATAGATAATGTGGGACAAGTTATTGTCTCCTCCTTAAAACACAAATCTGAGCTCTGTCCCTAAATACTGTAGGACTCTGGACAAATCTCTTTCCTTCCCTGTGCATCTAGCTCTCCTTTGAGATAAAATATGCTTAAAAACACACCTCAAGGGAACTTTACAGCCTGCTTTATTAATAATTGGGAAATACATTGTAATCTGAAAAGAGATTGCTTCTGAGAGGCAAAAGTTTCCCTGGGAGCTGCTTCTCTCTGCTCGTGAGTGTTCTTGCCCCATTCTAAATTGCAAATCCTCCCTGCCACCTCTCTCCAAGGACACCCTTGTTACCACAGCAGCAGGGACAATGCATGTGCTACTGATTTCTGGCAGTAGAGAGGCTGAGTAGCTCAGAGGCTCCTTTCAGAGTGGGTGAGGACCTTACTTCTCAATTTCAAGGGATTGCATCCTTTTTGGCTGGATCTAACCCATCTAAAGATTTTACAAGGTGTGTAGAGCTTGCTACAGACTAATGTCATTCAAGGACACTGTCTCTGGTCTATTGCTTTCTGGTGGGTTTCCATAGAACCTCATAAATCATCAGTTTTGAAGCTTCACAGACCCCATGGGGGTAACCGAGGCCCAGAGGGTTATAATAACTCCGGTGACATCCTTTTAAACCTCTTTCTCTTCTCTTACTACATTTTAAATCCTGTGCCCCACTGCCTGACTTTTTTTATCGTATGCCAATTGGTCACAGCTTCTAGCAGAGAGCACCCAAAGTTCGGTTTATGGGGGACTGCAGTATGAATTATTGCCTGCAAAGCTTGCAGTCAAGTTGTGGGTTATAGTACTAATTAAGGCAAATGTCATAGCAAGAGCACGCTGACGTTGTTAGAATTAATGGCCCAGAGCATTACTACTTAACGCACTTTCTGAAGTTAATGGAATTGTATTAATTGGGATCTTGGAGGGACTGAGGGACACAGAGAGTACATCACTCCTGAGCAGCACCTCTGTTATTACATTAAGGCTGGAATAGCATCCAAGTTCCTTCTGCCTTCTGTGCCCCTTTTGCACAGCCATTTCGCAAACAGATCGCTCTGAAGAGGCTCAGGGGAAGGTTGTTTGGACCTAGGTTAAAAGGTGAAAAAGTCCACTCCAGCTGTGGTTGCAGGGGATCATCCTGCCTCCAGAAACCTGTGCTAGTAACTGCCAAACTGCCTCTGGCACAATCCTGGAGGGACAAGGAGGTGGGTTGAAGAAGGCTGTGTGCCCATTTCCCAGGGTCTGATTCTGCAAAATTCACCTCCCCTGGACTGAGCTTGCTGCAGTGAGCATAGCCCAGGATTTCTTGTGAGAGCACAAGAAAAAAATGAAGTGTCTGTTAGAGACTGAGTCCTTTTAGGTATTTACCAGTTGCAGTAGCCATGTGATCGGTGCAGTGTGTGGTCAGATCTAATGCCAGGTTCTTCTATAGAAAATTTTAGTTTTGTCATAGTGAAAAGCAACTCGTGGAGGGCATCTGCTTTCTTTGAAAACTGCCCCCCTTAAAGCTGATATTTTTCAATGGAAAACCCAAAACTCAAAACTTTTAATACAATGTTCTTTGCAGTTCAGTCAAAAAAAAAAGAAAAAGTTTTCTTCTGAGGATTTTGATTCCAAACCAGAATGTTCTTCTTTTCATCCAAATTTTCCACATGGGGAAAGTAATTTTCAAGCAGCTCTCATATGAAATAATTAACCATAGAACGGGAGTAGATGGTTTCAGAAGAATAGGAACACACACTATCTGTAGATAATGATATTAAATCCATTGTGCATTGGGATTGAAAGTTATTATGACACTGTAAAGTGGCTGTACCACTTTATCTCTGTCCAGTTCCAGATTTAAAAAATACTTAGCTGTGATAAAGCGTTTTTTCTCTAATAAGAAGAGTATAACTATTAATTGTACTTCACAACATTACTGGGAAGTAGGTTCATGATTATGCTGACTGCATTTACAGACTTTCACAATATCTCCTGGGTTAGCATGGGGGAAACGTTAATATTTGCAGAAAATAATGATGATTTGATGTCGACTTAATCTCCCACTATGTGGTAATTGAAACAACAGCATCGCTGAGCAGGTGTTACCCATGAGGGAAGTTCCCCATCGGGTCTGTGCTGGCCTCATTCCCTTCTCAGACTCCTCGAGGGCCTGACTGCTGTATCCGTAGCCCATCATGTACAGAGCTGCTCCATCGGATGGGGCTGGAGTGCATGGGCACCGGCCTTAGCCCAAATTCTGCTACAGATTTACTGCATGACATTGGACGTGTCTCTCAGCCTTCATGTTGTGCCTACTGCACAGCCACCTGTAAGCTGCAAGGGACAGGTGATGTTTGCCAATAGAAAATGCCTGTGTTCAGAGGAATTTATCTTGGGACTTGCTACCCTGACCTTAGCCCGCAGAGCTGCTTTGCTCCTAAGCAAGCGCGAAGCGCTCCTCGCTGTTTAAATCTAGCGCAGTTCTGTTTGAATTGAAAGATTCCTCTTTTCCTAAGCTGAGTGTGTTGTAAAACAATCAGTGACATTTGTTAAATGGAGAACACATAGGGCAAGGACTCCATCTGCTCTGAGGAGACAGTGAGTAATGGTCTCTTAATGTCTGAGAGCTTTAAAGCTACTATAATATTCTTCAAAGCCAAGATAGTGTGGTGGGGCTCCACGCTGCTATGCTGTGTTCAGGAGCAGGCCATCGCTGAGCATGTCACCAGGCACCATACTTCAGTAGCAGCTGTGAGCAGGGGAAGGAATTAGTTGCTGTGCAACATGCATCAGTGAAGAGACAGATTTATTACTTACTTGCGAGCGTTCCTATAGCACCCATCACTCAGCTGGTTACCCGCACCTTCGTGATGCTGCTTTGCACTTCTAACTGTGCCTGCTCTGCCCTCTTCCCGACACAAATCAATATGCTAAGCCTCAGTGCATTTGGGAAGGTAAAAGAGACACAGCCTTAACCACAAAAGGGGGAACCTGCAGGAGAGCTGAGCGCAGGTCTCCTTGTTTTGGATTCATCAGACTTGCGTGCTGGCAGTCTCTCCCTAGGGCTTCCTCTTAGGCCTTGGGCAAGGTCCTCTCTTACTGAGGACCATCTGTATGGAGGGTTCAGAAGAAAAGTCAGGGCAATGACTACATTCCTAGTCCTGTGCTGGGTTTAGTTTAAACCGAGCATCTCTCCCTTCACATGCAGAGCTGTGGAGGTGAGGAGCGCAGCTGAGCAGAGGAGGCTGTCCGGCATGCACTCAGGACCTGCGAGGGCTCGGTGCTGGCCAGCAGCGCTGTTCCTGCCACGTGCAGCACAGGGCTGAGCTGATTGACCTAGTCTGTCACTGATGCACGAAGATGCATATTATACTATTTGAAACTTGGCTGAGTAACAACTATGTGGTAATGAACTGTGCATTTTTAGCTTCAGACTCTCTGGGACAGACTGATGGGAGCTGAATGATGATTTATATCTTCAAACCTGTTATTTACAAGCAGTCATGTTCCTTATCTCTATGTAGACAAATTGAAAGAGTAGTAAATTTGCCCTATATAATCCCTTGAGCTAATGCTTATGGGAGATGTAATTTAAAACATTCATTTGTCCTGGAGAATTGAGCCTGAACAACATTACCATGGAAATAGGTGCAAAAGCTGAAAATAGGTGGACACTGTCCTTCCGGTCCCTACTGTGAAGACTTCACTGTCCACATAGACAAGCAGAAGAAGCAGGAAGGAAATTAGATCTCCTGAGTGGCAGGCAGGTACCCTGCCTGCTAGTTCACCTTATTGATCACTGCCACTACTGACTAGTTGCGGACTAATTAAGGATTAACTGTGGGTCATGGGAAGTGAACCAGCTACCAAACAGGCATGACAACACTGGGCACTTATTCCCTTACTGATCACATAGACCTGGAAGTGCGACCCCAGCTTTTAGTAAGCACAGGGCTACTAACATTTTAGAATTGATCTGGAATACAGCTCTGCCTTGTTTCTAAGGGAAAAAAAATCTTGTGCATGTATATGTGGGAATACAGCCATAGTGTGAATAAAGCTTGTGTAAGGTACAAAGTGTGGAGGAGAGTGGGCCTTAGAGTATTTGCGCTTCTTCCTTTCTGGACATATTTATGGGGGCAGTGTTGTTCAGTAGGACTCACCTGCATGCAGAAGGATTTGTAAGAGCATGGACTAGTGAGGGACTCTTCTCTTCCTTTGCAAATAGTTTGATGTTTTAATATCAGCATCATTCCACAGTGCCTGTGGCTTACCACCCAGAAACCTGAGTTTGAGGAAGAGGTGAAATACAGCTATTTTCTGTGCTGTGTCTGGTTTCCCTGCAAATCTGCTTTCCGTGTGGAAAATGGATTTTTAAGGGCTAATGAGGAAACCAACAGATCTAGTTAAATGGATTGGATTCTCTTTTAGCTTGAGTAATTCCACTAGCCTGAATGGAGTTGGTACTGATCGACAGGAAGGAATTGCCAGTTGTGCCGTGGTCTTCCTATGTGAGACTGGCCAAGCTTCTGTAATGGCACTGTGCCTCCGTTACTCCTCTCCTACCTTCCTGATCCTGTCTACTGAGACTGCAAAATCGTGAGTGTCTCTTACTGTGAATGAAAAGCACCAAGTAATGAATCCCCGTTGTCTGCTTTGGCACATAGGCAGAGCTAATGAAGATTCATAGTAGTCCTGATCAGAGACTACGGCACGAGCCCCTCTCTCTTTTCACTTTCCTGCTATACAGGTACCACATACTCAAGTTTCTTTGAATACTTTATTTCTTCTTTGAAATTTTTATGAAGTAGGGGGAGAAGACTTTACCCATTTGTCCAGAGCTACCTCATGGTAATGCTACGAGCAGATTGTGAAGTCCCTCCATGCTCTGAGTCTGCCTGTCTTCCTGCCTGTGCCAGGATCAGCCATACCTCAGAGCTCTGAAGTGCCCCATGAAATGGTGCTTCATGGCATAACTACCCCAGTCTCATAGTCCTGTGGCTGGCAGGGCATCCGCCTGCCTGCCTGCCTCCTCGATACTATTTAGGTATCTCAGCGCTATGCTAAGGCATTAGTAATGTTTCCTAATACTGAACAAAATACGTCTTTCATGGTGTTCCTTAGCTAGTACTGCTGCATATTTTAAAATAGCTTCCCTAGACCTCGTGCTCTTTGGCTTATTATCTTCATTTCCTGTGCAGCTGCTAGGTGTGTTTGCTCTTTTAACCTGGTGTTTCATGTATTTGGAAGATGTTGAATGCCCCATATTTTCCAGAACCACTTCTGTTGCTGTTTGCACATTATCTAGCCCTCTCCCTGCAAAGGATACAGTCCCTATCACAGCACTGAGCCCCTCCCTTCCCTGCAAAAAGGCAGGAAGAAAAAAAATCACTTCATAAATTTTCCCATTTCATCACCTGCTAACTCCAGTTCACCCCTATCATTTTTAGTGGAGTAATTGTCTTGTTTACTTTCTGTCAGGTGCAGATTTGTCCATGAGGCACTGTGCTTTCTGGGAGCCTCTCTGTGGCTCTGATACTCAATATCTCTTTCTGCTTCCTTAATAATCCTCCTAACTCACTTTTCCTTGTTTTTATAGGTCTTTTCAGTCCCCTTGCTAGGTAGTTCATATCTTTAATACGGTTCTCTTTATTGCTTGTACTCCTCTACCTTCTGGCTTAAATGCATTGGCCTCTAATGCCTTGGGTTTTGCTCCCAGTCTAGACTTGTGTAATTAACACTGGGCTCACAGCAGGTGAAACAGTAATTTTCTGGAGTCACCCATGGACCTGTGCGTGCTACAGGGAATCCAGGAGCAGAGCCCTGGTTTCTCAACCCACTGCTGCTTCAGAGGCACTGCTGGCACAAGGCGGTAGCTTCCTTTCCTATTCTGTGGCCTGTTGTTATTTCAGGAACTAACTTCATCTCTTATTAGGCTTGTTTGGCATTTAACACACCAAAGCTGGGAAAGCAGGTGTCTCCCATGTACAGATAAGAAAGATATCCCTAGGGCAGTATGAGGGGAGTGTTTGTAGGCTTATATCTGCAGAGAGTCTAATGCAAGTTCAGGGGAAGCAGAGGGGTAGATTTGACTGTGGGCTCTAAGGCACATGAAAATGAACACAGCACTCCCTACAGGGGAACTTACCCAACCTTATATGTGTAAAATAGAAAAAAATCTGAAGATATGCCAGTACTATTGCCCTAAAGCTGGGAAGAACTCAGGAATTTCATCATTGGTAGAAATGAATAGTGGAAAATACGAGGATGTTCTGCAGATTAGACTCTCTCAAAGCCCAGCCTAAATCCTTGTGGTGGTCTATTCTCCTCCCCAGACCACTTTTATATCTGATGTCATCAATTATATGTGCAAGATTGGTATTAGGTGGCTGAAAGTCATGGCCAGTTGGGTAAGCGTGTGAAGTGTGATGAAGTGCATGATTTCTTTTGCCCCAGTATGAGGAACAAATCCAGGTGGGGCTTCATCCCCTATCCCAGTCTTCAGCCTGTACCTGTACCAGAACTGGGATGCTAGCTGGAGCCTGCTCCACATGGCACTCCTTGAGGACTTTAGCAGGGTGTAAGTGGCAGAATGTCCCTAATCCAGTCCAGTATCACTCCCAGTGCTGTCTACAGGCTCTTCACAACAATCGGTGCTAAAAAAGACAACTTTCTTCTAATTCCAGATACAGAACTTTCCCTCTGATCAATACATTTGCTTATCTCCTCTTAAATATTTCTGTATGCAATTACATTCTTCAGGGGAACACAAGACTGCTAGCAGGAGGGGAACAGCTCTGCAGACAACCTGTTAATAGAATGAAAATGAAAATCCAGGGCCTTTCTCATTCACATTGATGAGGTAAAACAAAGTGTTCTCCTTTTCTCTGACCCTCACCTGATTTTCTCTCTTGCCTTTTAGTCTGTGGCACTAATGATGCTAAGTGATCCAGCAGGATGACTTTCCAATGAAGACCCAAGAGAGGCCAGATAGCTGAACTATTGTGAGGTTATTCATAAAAGCAAAACTCTTGAGGAACAATTATGGCTTTTTTTAATGGCAAAAAAGGTGTGCCAGTATGATTCCATCTTCCTGGTGCTCAGAAGTTAGATGTGCTTTTAAGACCTTACAAGCATTGGTATGTGCATAGTACATCCTGTGCTAGGTATTGCTCTGCTTTATTGCTGGTATTTTGAAACCAAAAAGTGAAACCATTGAAGTAGAGGGGACAAAGACCAAGTAAGATATAAAGGCGTCATACAGAAGTAGTTATGATTTTGGCATTTCAGAACAGGCAGTGAAGGCTTTTGCACTGAAGAGGAGAGTGATGCTGAGAACTCCTGGGTCCTTTCATATTCAGAGCCTAAACATGCAAGCAAACCTGATTGCCTTTTTTCTTGGATACTGTTAAAAAAATTAATAGATGTAGGGAACAGCACAGTGTGTGGAAAAGAGTAAAGTATTAAAGACACTGTTTCATGAGATGTTACAAGCAAAATTAATTTCAGTTGGCTTGTAGGTAAATGCTGCCACAAGGACTCAGGGACACATTTTGGATGCTTAGAATATGAAATGCATCTTGCCGTCTCAGAGGGGTGTGCGTGTGTGACTTGCTGTGTTTAATTATCTATGCGTGTATTTATTTTGCTTTACTGAGGTAAAGCAAAAACAGAGGTGGGGAGTGTTCTGAACAGTCTCCCAGGACTGTATTTCAGCAGGACTTTTGCACTCAACTCCTGAATCTGCTGGGACAGGGGTCTGCTCCTCTGCCCATGGGCTGTCTAAGTGTAGGCTGAGCAGACTTTATCTCCTCCTAAGGAAGAGGTTGGAGATGAGCAGATGAATTGCCTACTGCAAGGGCCGGTCTCTCTTCAGTGACTAGAGAGACCATCTCAATGAGTAGTTTAGACTACAGGTGTAACTTTTGGATAGTTGAAGTTAGGTGAGAGATGTTCCACCCCTATTGCCAGAAATGCAAAGATATTTAGTAGGAATCATCTAGCTACCTCTGTACTTAGGTGTTAGACAATACCTTGAGGGTGACTAGGAATAGATATGAATGCCACCTATTGCAAGTAGCTGAGTGTCTGTTCTTGAGTACTGGAGAAAAAATATTTTCTCATTTCGGCATTTCGAGAATAAAATGGTAGGATGAAATCCCATTGTTCTGATTGCCCTGTTGCTTTGCATCTTCTGATATCAAATATATTCTGACTTTAGTCATGAGAACCGTTGGCTTTGGAGTTAATTCTGAAAAGTGCCTCGGAGCACAGTGTATCAGTTTCCCTGTGCTATACAGAAATAGCTTCTATTTTGAGGATTCATAGGAATATTGGCTAGACGCAAGGGGCAGTCTGGGAGGGAAAATAAGACAGGCATCACAGGGAGATGATCCTTTTTGAAAGGATTATTTTCTTTATTTCATTCTCTTTTCAAAATCGTCGTTATTGTTTTCTATTCTCAACTCCTTAGCAGTTTCAGAATACTTAATTGAAAGTTCATGTTCATTTATGCCTGGTGCCCTAGATAATTTCTGCTTCCACTTTCAAAAGGAGCTAAAATTCCCAAGTGAGGCTAAATGGGGAAAGTATTAGAGCAAACTGGGTAGATACAGTTCCTCTGGAATGGAGGGATGTGAAAAGCATACATAGAAATCACATTTCCTGACAAGACTCCCTAGGCAAGACATTAGTCACAGCTTGGGAGTCAGATGCCTTCCTGAATTACACCAGGAAAGAGCAGCTATCATCAAATGACACATCACAGTATGGCACTTTGGGGCAAATTGCTTAATACTTATGCATTTCAGCGTAACTGTGGAACAAGGACAACACAGTGTTCACTCATCCCAGAAGGTAAATATGTGGGAAGGGTAATAAGTTCTTTAGATATTCACATCATGGGACAATAGATCAGAGCATACTGTGCACTGAAGCTTATGCAGTTACCTGTTCTCTCTGAACATGCCATTTCGTATGGGTGTATCTGGAAGCATCTACATAAGCATCCCGGACTCGAGAGGTTTCACCAGTGTCCTGAATGGGAGGTACCATCCCACTTGTGAGAAGTGCTCCTGCTCCCTGATATACACTAGTGAAACTTTTGTACTCTACCACTCCAAATGTCACATGTGCAGTTTTTCTGTGCATGCATATACATGGTGGAAAACTAAATAGGCTTCATTACGCTATCCCTTAAGCATAAGGTTATTAAAATGTGAACTCAAAGTGGTAAAGCCAGTTTCATAACTCATGTAGTAATGTTCCCTCTATTTAATAAGGCAATTCATTGATCTGCAGCAGCAAATTATACTTTCTGAGCATTTAAGTAATACTTCCACTTGGCTTCTAGTTTACGAGGCAATTTAATATTTCCCTGGGCTCACTAGTGCTGACTGTACAGAACTTCTGGTGTTGGGCATTTATTCAGCATAGAAGCTTAACAAAGTTATTGCTATTTTATGCACAGTATGGGAAGAGCATTTCCTTTTAGAAATCTCCCCTTTGTCCAGCTACCACCAACACCATTGGACTAGGCCCAATTCTGGCAAACAAATCCAAAAGGAATGGATTATTCCAAGTGAGCCATGTTACAGGAAGCCAATATCAGGACCCCCTGGCCCAGATGGGCCATGGTGCCGGATTTCTGAAGCTGGCCTGAACTGGTCACCACCTCCTCAGACCTGGCACCTCCCCTGAATAATGAGAACTCCAACACAGGAACTGGATGCCTTGAAGAAAACTATCTCAGAGGCAGCCATTGAACAAGAGTTGTTGATGTCTGTATGTTGAGTCTTGAATGGCTTGAAGAAGATATTTATGACGCTAAAGCTATTTTGTTTTTCCATTTATGTTGGCTCATGAAATGAAAGATACTGCCACTCTCTACAAACCTTCCCTCATCTGTATCCTTAGACCATGGCTATCAGGACCATCACTGGGGGAGTCCTCACAGTGCTGGCTACAAGTCCCCTGTTCCTGTCCATTCGCAGTCATGGTCATGCTGGAAATCTGCCAGAACACTGGACCAAATTCCTGCAGACAGAAATATTCCTATTCTAATATTCCTTGTTCGAAATGAATCTTCCTTCAGCTAAAAGCCCATCCTGGACTGGACACATAAAGATATTTATTCCAGGATATTTCAGAAGAATGTTTTTGAGAAATTGTCTTTAGGTGGCAGCAGGAGTACAAGAATATTCAGCCTCTTAAATATGCTGGGCTGCTGTGGTGGAGTGACTGTGAGCTGAATGTAAAGCCAATTTTACAATCCCTTCACAGCCTAACATATATTATTTTTTATTTGCATTATTAGAGCACCTTACCCATGAGCTGAAGTCATGAGCCAGGACCTGTCTGTCCAGTCCTCTGTGCTTCTGTATGTAACCCCTATGTGGAGACAGTCTGGTTATTAACAGAATACAGAAATGACACAGTCCCTGCCCAGTTGATCTCAGTTTGGACTCAGCATCGCTTGCACATAACATTGCAATAGAGAGTGAAAGGCAAGGAGTTGGGAGAGGAGAATGGCGAAGATCACAGTGTTGCTTGTTCACCTGTTTTACAAATCAAGGCAAACTAGTATCAGTCTTAATGCTGTTGCAGTAGAGCTGCTAGACTTTGCAAAACTTCCCATCTGTGGGGTGGCTCTACTGCTTGCTTATCTCCTGGGAAACCAAAAGATACTTCTCTACTAATCCCCTCATTTTCAGACTCTTCCTTCAGGTCTTGTTTGGAAGGAGTTTCCCAGATGATGTGTCCGTCACATTCCCTTGGAAATACTTTGAAGCTTATGGTTTGCTTGTGGGACAAGGAAGCCTGCAAAGCCCTTCCCCTTCGGAGACTGGTATGCCTAGGGGGTCTCTCTGGAAGAGGAAAGGGCGTTCTGGAAGCATCAGCTCTCTAAATTCCGTAGGGTGCTGTTCAGGCACTGCCATCCAGCCAAAAACATGCTGGTAGCTCTCAGTACTGCAGAGAGAGATTTGCCTCTGGCCAGGCAGGCTTCAGGCTCATGGAAGGTGAGGCAGAGGCTGAGCTACCGCTGCCGTCCTCTCTGTCACCATTAAATGACTGATGCTGTAGTCTGGTGGGGCCCCCGTGGTTTGGGGCTGCACACAATTGCCCAGGTGCTGCCCTCTAGGAACCTGCTCTGCTTCAGACCCTTCTGCTCTCAGGACTTGCTAGTCTCAGTCTCACCATTTCTCAGTGCTGCTCCAGAGAAGATATCCCATTTTCCCTGTATGCTGGGTCCCTGCCTTCCCGAGAGGGCCTGGGAGTGATATCACCGATAGGGCTACTTTTTGAAGAGCGAGCAAATGCACCTGGTTTGTACATTCACATTGACTTGCTGAAGCTGCTGACTCGGTGGGACAGGTCCCAGCATCCCGACCTTCTCCGTCATGTTCAAACCTCCTTCCATTCATCCTGTCAATGAACAACTACCGTTGCCTCGCACTCTCCTGGAGTCTAGCCATTTATCCAGCTTTTATGGTGAGTAAATAATATGCTCAGTTATATGTCTGGAAATAAGGTTCCGTAGAAATTCCTCGGGCAATCAATATACAGAGTCATTTTATGTTAGAAATAGCTTGTTCCAAATGGCCGTATTTATCTTTATTATACTGTAAATTCACACACTGTCACTGGAAGCTACATATGCCTTATTACCCAGCTGTGGCTACAGAGCAAACTCCTTCCCCCCCTTCCCTTTCCAGGCCTCTTCCTCTCTCCTCCTATCCCCTTTACTCAGGACCAAGGAGTCTATCTGCCCCTCCAATGAACCTCAAAATCCTCTACTTCCCTTCCTATTGCAGCAGTGTCCTCTTGTTCTCCCCCCCTCCAAACACTCCCCTCTGCAGCCCTCTCACAGAAAAAACAGGCTTCAAATATTCATACTCTGTAGCTTTAGCCCCAAGGCACTGTCAGTTTTACTGGAGGTCATCTGCATCCTCTGGTTCAGGTCCCTCCGGGTCTGGGGACTAATTTGAAGGTTTCTGAGAGAGAACTGAGAAAGTTTCTGAGAAGGTTATAGGCCCTGGGGTTGGATAAAGCAGGGCAAGTTTATGTCATGGAATACAAGCTGCATTGGCACTGTGGGTAGGGCTGGGGCAGATGGGTGCTTACTGTCACAGTCCCATGCTTTAACTAGCAAATCACTGACAGTGGCACAGCAGAAGGTTTTTGGCAGCTGTGAGTATTCTCTGTGGGAAAAATGTGAAAAATCAGGAGAGAGGCAGAGCATGGTGGTATTTGCAGGTGGAGAACAAGAGCCCTTGAATACAGGCACAGCTGACCCCCTAGAAGCACTCCTTGCTTTCCTGAGATGAGGGAATGAAAGCTATTTGCAGGGTTAAAGATATGGGCATTGGAGACAGCAAAATAAGCAATAATGGCCTGAAAAGAAGGCCGGCAGATGAAGCATGGCTGTGCCCTGAGAACAGAGGCTGCTTGCTCAGCAAGTCTCACTACTGCAGCTCAGCTCTGGGCAAATTCAGAGTGGCACCCACCTTCTGACTTTGAATTACCTTAGGGGAGGTGTCTGTTTTTTACTGTTCTTAGCACTGTTCCGCCTGGAGAGAGCGAGCAGGGTTCATCCCACTCTGGCGCAGCTGCGGCAAAGCCCTGGCCAAGTGACAGCTAGTTCCTGCTGTGCGTGAGGGGGGGTGATGCTCACGGTGGTGAGGAGTGTGGGTTGAGGCTCACTGCAGGCCTCAGCTAAGCTGGAAGGAAGGAAATTTCTTTGCAGGCCCAGCCTGTTTGAGCAGAAGTCCTGAGGAGGCAACTAAAATGTTTCCGTGGGAAACCATCTTTGCTTTTCAGGGTGAGGGTGAATAATCAGGTACACCCACATTACAGGTTTGGGTCTAGGGGCTGAAACGTGGCCCACAGGTCTGGAATGGAGAGGTTTCTCCTGATCCAGTAAAAGCCTCCCTTGGAGTAAGAGTATTTCTCTATACTGCAGGACGGATGCTGTGCTTAGCACAGAGGTGCCTGAATCTTCAGCACTGACCTTGGGCCAGGGATCTTGGAGAGATTTGCCGTCAGCTCCCCAGTCTGACAGAGAAGGGATAAACGAAGTCACTCAGCATGGTTATGAGACGTGTTTGGAGAGAAAGTCGGTAAACCTAGCCAGGAGGTCCAGCTCCAGCCCTCCAAGCATCGTGTTCCCCTGCCAGATGAGGGAGCGAAGCCCCACCACAACCTGCAGGAAGGCCAGCGCTGCCTTGTGCAGGGTGGCAGATCTCTACTCCAAAGGCCAATGTAGTCCTGCAAAATGAAGTCACGCTGGAGGCAACAGGCGCATCTTTTGCTCTGTAAATCACCACGACCTGATTGATTACAGGGCTAACCTTGGCATTGAGGATGTCACAAAAAGTTCCTTTGAAGGAGTCTTTAGAGAAATGTTTTTCCCCTTAGTCTCCTGTTAACTTGCTTGCGATAATACATCTGCAGTGCACTATTGGTGTGGAGCTAGCTCACAAGACGAGAGAGGGAGAGAGACTGCTGTTCATCTTATTGACTGCTTATTCACTTCTTTAAAAGTAATTAGGAGTTTAATCAGAGTTTCTATGGATTTCTGGGGGAATCTGTAATTAAAATCTGCAGTCCCCTTGCATTATATACTGAACTTTCTCCCAGTGCTACTCAAATATCTTTAATATTCTCACTTCCTCTAATGGAAACTGTCAAGTACCCCAACATAAAAATGAACAGCTAACAAAACTGCTGCAACAGGCCACCAGACTGCAGCCCCCAACAGTTTTTTGTTGTTAGGAAAGGTCTGATCTGTGATAACAGCCCAGGCTGTAGGTTAACGGGCCTGATCGACTCCAAGCTGCTTTTTCTCTAATGAATAGAGATGTTTCTTTTCATCACCGTTAGAGTGCAGCGTATGGAGAGGGGGAAGGGAGGGAGAAGAAAAAAAAGATGTCTCACTGTGTAGGGATGGAGCCAGTCTCTTGATAAGCTTTCAATTAAGAGCAGATTAAAATTAGGTTTATCTTCTCCCGAAAATGGCAATGACGTTAATGTAATAATACAATGTAATAACTTAATAGCCCAGTTGGAAGTGACTTATCCACATCAGAAAGATCACAATTTTGCTGTCTAGTTCTGGGGAGGTTAAGTGTGTCTGTCCCTCATTCCTGCAGGCATCCAAGCATCTATGGGGAAAGTGAAGTTGGATAGTAATTCACGGCATGTCTGCTTCTCCTCCCTGGCTGATCCTCAAGGTGGCTGGTTCAACTTCCTTCAGGGCTGCTGGGAGGTGAGAGTTGGGTTGAGTGTGGCTGGGGAGATGATTAAGGGCTCCGATTTGCCTTGAAATGCAAATCTCTTGATAATTAGTGTATTCCTGGAGGAAGATCTTCACCTGCTGGCAGGCATTGCATTTGGAGGGGAGCCAGGTTTAGCCCAGCTTTCTCTCTCAGTGGCAGACCTACAGCAGTCGGGCCAAAACTCCTTTGTTAGCCCCTGCCTGGTGGAAGGGCCCTGTGTGCTTGGAGGGGAGCGTGCAGCACACTGTACGAAAGCCTTTTCATATGCTAAGCTGTGTGCTTTATACCAGCAAGCCAGCTGTCAGTGGTGCAGACGTTGGTGGGATTCAGCAGTGCGATGCTTGATGGAGACCAGAGCAAAGCTGTCGCTTGGTGTGAACCCAGCCCTGTCTTGAAGGAGTTCTCCATTGGTGTTTCTCTTCCACGGTGCACAGGAGCATCAGCAGAGCTCAAGGCTGCGTTTGGCTAGGCACTGTATTGCATGTGGTTCCTATCCCCCAGCAGTCCTGTGTCAGTGGAAAAACTGACAAGGGGGATTTGAGGTGCAGAGTCATGTGAGGGGTCAGTGCATAGGAGCAGCAAATGTTGAGTCTTACCTAAGTGCTCCAGCTCCTGGACCCCACTGCTTACCCAGTCCCATTGCTCCACCAGGGAAAGGATAAGGTCCCAGATCTTTGAGGTGCAACAGCAAGTGGCTGGCATAGCAAGGAAAAGACCCAGTAATTAAACACTTATGGCTGGTTATTCTCTACTTTTCAGTCGAGCCCATGACGTGCATTAAGGACTGTGAAATCTGCTGGCCTCAGTGGGAATTTATGTCCTCTGTTCAGATAACGGAAATGGGTTTCCTCTGCAACATTAGTGTGTTAGTGAAAGCAGTTCCACTCAGTGTTTGCTGCCCTAAGCTCAGGTGTTGACCCCTGCAATTAACCCAAACTGTCACCCAGCAAGAGTCTGATTGAACTGGTGTCATGGGAGACCACAGCCACTCGTTCAGCTGATGTCTGGATGATCTCAGACATGCCCTTTGGCTTCAGGGAGAGAGCTGGTAAATCCACTCCTGCAACTCCAGGCAAGATAGCATTTCCTGCTCTTGCTGGACAGAGACTACTTCAATTTATTTATCTCTGGGAAAAAACATAGAAACACTTAATTTTTTTAATGAAAAATCCCCCTGAGATCACTTTACTCTTGATGCCTGTGGCCCTCTGAATGCAGGGTGCATGTCCAGTTCACAGCTGCTGGAATGTGGTAATCCCATGGCAGATTTGGGCCCTGCTCCTGAAATGAGCTCCAAGTTCACTGCTTATAAAACTGTGTGGCTTTTTATTGTGACCCTGTGAGGGCCAGAAATCAGCCTCCCAAGGGGCTGATGGCCAGAGCAAAACCTTTGTTGGAAACTCTTCTATTAAGGACCCCTTAGTCTGGAATTATCCTCAAAGTTTACCAGCTATTTGATATTGCTGCATTGCCTGTGGTCATTCTGCCTGGAGAGTTTTGGTGTTAGCACCAATCTATGACATCTCCTGCTGCTCAGTGCTCTGTTTTCAGATGCGAAACATCTACTGCCACCTTGAAGGGCTGCTCGTATTTGTATTCTCTGCACACCCTGTGGAGCGGATGTGATATGGCCAATTTCTCACCATCCTTTTCCAGAGGTGACTAGTGCACGGTGGGCAAGATGCTAACACCATAGCCAGTGGTTAGCTCTGCCAAGAAGCTGAGACGTTTGGCTTCAGGGGGAGAGGCAGGAAGGAGCTTCCAATGCAAGGTAATTTCTGTTGTCTTTTGCTGCCTCTTCATTCACTTGGACCTCAGATAGTGATTGAGCTTTGTGAGCTGCTTTTTGGCTTGAGGACACCTGATTCGACTGGGGGTGATTTGCTCGTCTTGTTTTGTGGGTTGATCAACACTGCAGCCTGTAAGTCGTGTGTCAGGGAAGACTATCTGTCTCTCTTCCCTATGCTGCATTTCATGGGCGAGGGTATAAAAGGCTTCTCTTCCCTTGGTGCAAAGGCTGTCCACTTGTTCCAGAGGCTGGGGATGGAGTTTTACACATAAGGAGTGACCAGATTAAATGCGTTGTCTTCCCGTACAGAGCATTCAAGACGTTCAAATAATCATGTGTAATGACAGCAGTTTTCAGCTGAGACTGTCTAAGACTTGAATGTGTTACTGTGCGTTTGTGTGCTGGCCACTCTGTTACGTGCTGGAGATTTTCCTGGGCTTCAGCATGTCGGTAACCGTTTTCTTGTGCCTGTGAGTTTTTTAGCTGAAAACAATGAACTAAAGCAGTTTTCTGGTACATCAACACTTAGCTGTGCCCAAACACGAAATTCTTCACAGCAGTATTTACTCATGTCTGACCTCTAGTCTGGGCCTAGTCCTTTACCTGTTTGAAGCTGAGTGGCTCGTGTGATTGACCGCAGGGTGGGTCTTGTCAGTTCAATGTCTATGCAGAGGGAACAAGTTCAGTGGTAAAGACAGTGAAAAACAACAATAAGCAATTGAGGTAACAAGGAAAGATAAGCCCGGAGAAAAAAAATGACTTCTTTCTCTTGGCCTTATGGGTTGTGATTTTTCTGTCTGTAAAATGGAGTGTGTAGGACTCCTATCATTGTAATGTTCTAGCTTTAATTCAGCACCACCTGTCATGCGCTGTGAAGTCTTCCAGTGGCAAGTGGCAGCACAACAGTAATACGACCATGACTCTAACACAGACCCTTGTGGTTTTCCCTTTTCCTCTCTTGCTTGTCTGTGCAGCAGGGCATATTAGAATGGGAAAAAGCCGTTGAAAGCAATTAAGGGGGGAAGTAATGAGGACCTGGGTAATAGCCATAGGGAGAAGTGAAAGGGGGGAAATTGAGAAATACTGTGTAGCAAGAATTGAGGAAGCCAATAGATTTAGGGGTTTAAAGCAAATGCTTAGAGTCTGTTAACAAAACTAGCAGTGCACAAAGGTTTTCTGGGGTGTAAAAAGGTGGTTATTGTGTGATCCCTGTAAAACAGTAGCATCAGTACAGACCACAGGTATCCATCTGTCCTTCCTGTGCTGGTCATGGGGCTTGGTTCCTGCACTCTACTCTGATTTTGGAGGTTGCTCAGTGCCCTTCTGGGGTATGGAAAAAGCATTCTCCGTTGCCTGTGTTTTGTCTGAGGTGATGTCCATCAAGTAGCTTTTTGCCACTCTATGATAGTTGATGGTCTGCTTTCTCTGTGCAGAAACTTGCAGTGCTAGCTTTGCAAAGGGGTGACAACCCAGTTGTCCCCAGGCTTGTGTTTGAGCTTATTTATCTCTTTATACTGGAGCCTCTGACTTCAGTGCTTATGTGGGTGCGCATCTGTTAGAGGGGCTGTCTGTGTCAGGAGGTGACGAGATCGGCTTTGCTGATGATATTCAAGGCTAAACTTTATAGCCTCTGTATGACTGTATGAGCACTGGTCCTCCTCAGTTAGCATGAGGATAATGAAGGCAGCAGTTACTTATTCGGATTTAAGCTGCCTGTGGTGGTTGAACTGTGGTCTACTTTCAGGTATTCCCATGTCCCATGGCAGTAGATTTGGTAAGTGCCTGCCTAGCCACGTTTCCCTCTAGATAATAATGGTAGGGCAACTGCACACATTTGTTTACACTCTCTGGGAAAAAACGTATAGTAATTTGCTATGGGAACCTGATTTTTATTGTTGCAATGACATGGGGTCTTTCGTTGGGCTTTGGCCAGTGTTATTTTGTCCTGGTTTTGAGGCAGTTGGTTTTTAATACTATTCCACTGACTGACATGGGACACTACTTACAGAATTGTAATAGGGAAATTTGAACGTTGCACTCTGTAGAAAAATGATCCTGTGCATCATAAACACGCAAATTTAGCCTTTGACAGCAGGATCAGCTGATTGGGAGTGTTTCTGAGGATGCTTTTTAGCTTTTTCCCCTCACAACAGCATGGTCAAAATGACCTCCTGCATGGGTGTGTGTAAGCTCCTTGTCTTTATTCCGGAGAGGCCAGGGTTAGCCAGCTCTGGTAACTGTGTGCTTATTGTTGTTAAAAAAAAAAAACAAACAGTAATTCCCTTTCTGGCAGTGACGAAGGTGTGATTTGTAAATAGAAATCTGGGAGCAGTGCTGTGGCTGCAGATACAGTGAGGGTTTGACAGAAAAGCAGCGGAGCTGGATCATGTATGTGTCAGTGTGAGGGAGCAGAACAGCCCTGTCAAAACACAGACTCTGCTCGCCAGAGCGACTGCCCTGCATGAGACCCTGCAGAAAGCAGATACTGTGCAAAAATGGTTCACATATTATAATTTCCAACTTCCACTATTCTCCCTTAGGGATATTTCAGTGAAAGGCCCTAGGCCGCTTCTTCCTAAGGTGTTATGGGACAATGCGCCTAATGGCTACATTTGATGTTGTTTAGAATATGAAATGTCTCGTATTGGCCACCTTGTAGATACTGAGAGGTCTACTAAGGCTTGTTACATAGACCATGGCTGTCTTCCTTTGAACTGACAGCCATTGCTTTTATACAAGGAGTACTGTTTCAAAGGATCTCCAGTCATCTGATGTGCTTTTGGGGGATTTCAGCTCTCAGGAGGCTTTTCTGCAGTCTGTCCTCCCACCTGAGGTGACTTGGCCATTCATTTCCTCTGGAAAAGAAGTACCTGAGCTGCAAACTCTTAGATGCTGAAGGAGCATTCAGGAATGTGTCACTTGTCCTGTTCTTACACTTTTCCCTGCACATCTGCCTTTGACTGCAGTCAGAGGCAGGCTTCTGACCCAGATGGACATTTGGCCTAATCTGGTATTGCTGTTGCTTTTTTTGTTCTTCTTCTTTTTCTCTCCCCCCAGCTCTTGCCCTGTCTCTGTGCTGAGAAGTAACTTGAGGACACACTTCTGCCTCTTTCCCAACCTTGGACTCTGCATCTACTACAGGTAGGGAGGGCAATGAGCAACTCAGGTACCAGTCCCTGGATCCCAGTTTATGCAGTAAACCCACAGGAGAAGCCTCCCTTTCTTAAATACAGGACTGCCATGGTAACTTCAGGTGTTGTGCTGCCTCATCCCTCTCAGCGCTTGTCTCCCAAGCACATGCAGATAGTTCTCTGCCCCAGGCCTAGTCACTTAGTCAGGATATAGATGTTTAGTCTGTTTTAATCGGTTCCTCACAAATCAACCCCAGAAGCCTCCCAGCCATATCTGCTGTTTTTCTCCCAATGCCATGTAGTTTGTCGATATTCACCCTGCTGCTGGGGATCTTAAAATATATATGTGTATTGTTAAGCAAGCAGCTCTTTACACTGAGCTCTTGGAGACCAGCCACCACTGAAGGCAGGGAGGTATACAGAGACGGGAGGCTGGAAAGGGAGGAAGATGCAGGTGGGTCCCACCCTTCCTGCCTCTGCCTGACCCTGCTCCTACTTCCCTGAGAGGCTGGGGGATGCTCAGTCCTGAGCCTCTTTTTGAGCCCATCACCTCAGTCAACAGGGAGCTGCTGGAACAGGCCAGGAACAGGCTGTGCGACTGCCAACAGCATGACACAAAAAGGCATTCACAAATAACGAAGCTGTGAAACGTCCTGGGCAAATGTGTCAGCAGCTTGAATAGGGGTCATTTCTGCTGCGGAGAGAGCGGGCCTGGCTGGGGGAGCAGGGAAAGCAGCTTTCTTCTCCGCCTCTCTGAGAGAAGGGAGCTACTGATGTGATGGAGGAGTAGCTACTTGCTAACCTGCCTCCTGACTGTCCCTGAAAAAGCCTGGATCTGGCAGTGGGTCCTTAACCCTGCTGCAATTCAGGATCTGGTCACTCTGACCTTGCGTTGATACCCAAAAAACCATCCTCTCGGCCACAGCGCTTGGCTTTCCGAGGGTGCTTTTGGCAGACAGACACTGCCCATGGACCAGCCTCCAGACTCTGCCTGTGATGCCCTGAGCAGCCTTGCACAAGTTGCTGCCTCGCTCTGTGCCTCAGTTTCCCCTTTTTTGTAATGGGATAACGATGCTGGCCTGTCAAAGAGGGGGAAGTTAGGTAAGGATGTTTGTGTCACTGTGGCTGTCCCTCCCTGCCTGACGGGCTGCTCAGCAAGTGCTTCTCCCAGCAAGTGGAAGGAGGTTGGTTTCAAGACTAAAGCAGAAGGATACTTGTCTTTGCCATTAAACTAGTGGCCGGCTCTGGCCAAATGACAACACCTCTTCATGCTCTTTCCTTAAAATAGGAAGGATCCCACCAGGCTCGGGCAGCACTGAGGGTGTGCTGAAGCTTGTCTGTACCAAACAGTCTGTGATCCTTCTGTGAAGGTGTCATGCCTCTGGCCAAAGGACGATCCTCAAATTGAGTCATAACGACCCCCCACTGCAGGGTATGGAAGACATCAGCTCGTTATACCTGCTTCCTGATCAGGTTTTGCTTTGAGAGAAGAAGGTAAGTTTTTAAAGGCTGTATTGAGTGGGAGCAAGGCCTGCCCCTGCCTCCCAACTGTTTAATAGCCACTAAGTTGCTAAAGGACTTTGCCAGCATAGTCTCTGTGCAGTATGGTACCTGGGCTTGAGCCACCTGAGATACCTGCTCCAGAGTCTTGAGATCCAGCTGTGAGGACGTGTAGGATGTAGTGTTGCTGTTCCCAGTACTGGAATGTTTAGTGTGTTTGCAGATATCAGCTGGATGTGTGTTCAGAGTTATTGTAAGTGCAATCACCAAATGTTATCTTCTGAAACCCTGCGGTTGCTTTGCAGCAAATTAAAGAAGAGAGCAGAGGCCCATATGCTATTTCACTGGTTGAAGTGGAGAGAACAAATTAAAGGGCCTATTTTAGCACAGTGAGACAGCTGTGCTCTGCTCCTGAGAAGCCATCTATCTGCACTTCATGCAGGGGAAAACATCTGGCCTAGCACCAGCCAGTTAGCCAGAAGTGGCCAGGCTGGCTAATGTTTGATGATGAGGAACTTTTTGAGTGACAGCTTTGTGGAGAGCAAAGGGCAGATGCGAGGCCCAAACACTCCCCACCAAGCAGTGTCCGGTGCCTTTTGTAGGACTGCAACGTGCCAGGTCAGAAGAGGCTGTGACCTTTGCAACAGGGGCTTTTCTGGGCTCTGTGGGAGATATCAGGTGTTCAACAGGGTTCACATGCAGTTTGTTGTGTTTCTGAATTATGGCAGGCAGAGCAAACCCAGGGAACCGGCTTGCATGAGCCCTCTTCATCTGCTTCCCTGCAAAGACAGGCAGCTTATTAAAGAGCCTTAAAGAGCTGCTGTTTTTAAGCACTACAGAGGTATTATACATATTATGTTACTGTAAAGCCTTGGTGCACTCTGGAAATCTCTGGCTTTCTTTTTCTTCTGTTAGCAAAATGAACATCTCTGGAATAGGAAGTTAAGTGAATGGAGTCCCAATAGATTTCTGCACAAGAAGAAAATAGAAAGATGGGGGTGTTTGTCATGCCTTGCCACAGGCATAAGGAGTCACAATCAGGTTTTCCCAACTCTGCTTATTCTTTATTTCTAATATAGTTTTCATAATAGGAGCAAAATTGGAAATCAGAGAAAATGTCACTTCAGTGTTAATAAATCACAAGAACCATGTTGCTGAGAGGATGTAATCAATTCCTTTCTATACATGCATACAGATGCTGGGCTTGTTTAACTGTTTCACAGCACAAAGGACTATAGGGGGATCTTCATCGCCTTCTTTTAGCCCCTTGCTTCTAGTGTTTTATTGTTCACATGAGATGATTCAATGAAATTAAACCACACCAAATCTAGGTTGAAGTTGCCCTTACTTTGTGTTTCCTTTACTTAGGTGCTTACACTCTGGAATGAGTTCAACCTGTGATATGCACGTTTCTGGCTGTTCCTGGGCTATTCCTGTGGGGTTCAGAGCTAAGAAAAGTCACTCTGTTTTCAGGAGATTTTCGTTTGCTCTGCGGTGTCTGCCGGTCACCTGAAAAAGTTCTTAAGGATCCAGAATCGATAAAAGGTTGCAAATGACTAGTCTGTGGGGGTGACTTCTTTAAAATCAAAAAAATAGTTTCTTTCCTTTTCTAGGTTAAAACTTGGCCCAAAGATTAAGTGACTTGCTGAAGATCCCTTAGGAAACATGAGGCAGAGGCAGGAGATGAACCCAAGTTACCTGACATCACATTTGATGCTCTCTTAAACTGCCTGCCTGCCTTATTGGAAACTCAGCAAGAAACATGGGTAATGAACCTACCCGGGTACCTGGAAGAATGACTCTGCTGCTATAAAGCAGGTAATCTCTTAGATTTAGGAAACAGCATAACTTGTAAGGAGGAAGCTTACAAAATATGTCATCTGAAGACACTGCCATGTTTAATGCATTTGGTGCCAGTGATTTGCTTTCCCTTGCTATGCTGCTTACAGAGCAGCTGCTGCAGAGCTGTTTAGCTTGCTATTGAAGATGAAAGGCTGGTTGTTTCTCAAAGCCCTTTTTGCCTCTTTGCTCCTAACTGGAGCTGTCAGTGCAAATGCTTTTTATTTCCTTTATCACTAGAGGTCTGAAGTCCCTCTCTAAAGATTTCCTCAGTTCAAAGGAAGATTTCTTTTGCTCTTAGTCCCAAAAGACCTAGAGGGTCTTTGCTCTTTTGTTTGGCCTGAAGACTCCACAGATAAGTGCCCCGAAGGTACTTTAACCAGAGAGCCAATGTCCCATCTGAAATCTTTTGGTGAAGGCATAAGGAATTCAGTTCATCTTGCTCATTTCTGTGGTCTGGGAATGAGAACAGCCTTCTTTACGCAGAGATGCAGTGAAATATTTCTGGTGATTATTAATTAACGGTATTTATAATGGCACATAAAGGATGGAGTCCCCTCCCCCAAAACAGCCACAGAGAGCATGTGTTAGGTGCTGTACAAGCCCACACGAAGAAATGTTTGCTTGAGTAGCTTAAAAGCTGAGATCATCAAGGCAGCAGCATCTTCCCCATTTCACAGCTGAGGAACCTAAGCTATGGGAGGTCAAATAATTTGCCCAAGATCATGAAAGGAAGATGAGAGAGAGCTGAGAATTGAAATAAGGTACCTCTTTGATACCTTAGCAACCTCATTTTCCTCTTGTATGCCTTCTCCCATGCACTGAAATAGCTTGAATTACAGGATTTTCTCCCTTTCATATACTCTAGCAGCTGATGGTTCTGTTATTTTGGTAGAGGAGTTATCTTAGAAGTCTCTCTGATCAGTCATTAAATCTGTGTGATCTCTGGTTTTTTTGAAATGTTCTAGCCAAGGAGTATTTCTCAGAGCAGATCTAATTGCTCCTTAACGGTAGTCTGAAGGCCAGTCCCTGCATTTCACATTCCAAACACGTGGCTTTCCTATCCAGCCTGCGCGAGCAGGGTTATCTGTCAGGCAGACCAACGCTCCTAAACAGCTACATTGCCCGATTAGAGAAACCAGTCTATGCAGATCTCATAAAGAAACTGTACTGAAAAGAACTGGATCCTGAGTGTTCTCCAAAGCTCTTCCCATCAGTGCATTCAAGTGACTTCTGACTGATGAAATGCTCTTCAGATAAATGTGCTTTTCATCTGTAAATGTGTTTTATGTAAATGAGTCATAAAAGTGATTCCAGCTGGTATTTTCTTACCTGTTGAAGAAACAGCAGTGGAGTGGCTGATCTCCCAGACCTCTGAGCTTTGTACCTGCTCTCCATCCAGCAGCAGCCCTGAAGACACATCTGGAGATGGAAGAGGGCAGGAACTCTTCTCAGGCCAGAGAGGGCAACAGCTGGGCCAGTCTGGAAACAAGTGGAGTCGCACACAGCCTTGCTGGGCAGTGTGCGCAGCCCCGGTGACTCACCTTGTCCCACAGCCGGGGACTCAGGCTGCCCTGGAGCCCCTCTGCCAACACAGCTCTTTTGATGCTGTGGTATAGTCCTGGAGTGGAGCTGCAGCTGAGCTGCTTGTGAGTTGTGTGGGGCTGAAAAGTCACTATCTGGGCTGCTCTCGTCTGAGCTGAGCGGGAGAAAAACAGTGCCAAAGTCACAGTGTTTGTTAATGGCAGAACTGAGCAGATCTTGCTGTCCTTAATGAGCAGTTTGAGAACTGAGCAAGGGGTGAATCAATACTGAGCAAGGTGAACCCAAACGAATAATGCCTCTAGATGCATTTCCAGTTTTAATGTTTTCTGCGTTAGATGCTTGGATACTGGCAGATCCAGCAGTTGATCGCTTCCTCATATAAAATGTTTCCTTCCTGTTCTGTGTCTTTGGGATAGTGTTCTACACCCCAAGCCACGTGCAGGACAGGCACAAACTTCCTCCTCTGCATCCACACAGGAGCTGTTTTCTTGCTGTTAGTGATTACCCATTACAAAAGTGAGGTTAGAAGTACATGACTGTGAGGAGGGGGACACGACTACCAAGGAAAACTTGTGCCCTGCTTCTCAAATATTAGGTCACCAGAGAGCTGTATAAGGAGTAGTCGAAATGGATATGGCTACCACTGAGGGTGACTGCATCTTAGTAGGGAATGTAGTTCTTTCTCTCTATTTGGCCGTATTGCACTAGATCGATACTAAAACAGTCCCCAAGCCCAAAAGACTAGCTCTCATCACAGAAGTCTGTAGAGAGCTGGAAACTTAAAGTGACTCTTTTAAGTCCCGAAGGGCTGCCCTCACTTTTTTTTCTCAAACGGCTGGAAACAGCTTTTTGAGAACAGCCTGAATTCTCTACCTGGTTCTGCTGCCAACTTTGCTGGTTTCTGTTTCTAAAAGTTTTTGTTGATTTTTATTTTGTAAGTTTTAACCTCTTCAAAAAGATATCCAGGTGCACTAAATAAGTCATCTCCTGCCGCAGAACCTCTTTAACTTAATAATTAATAGATTGATCACTATTGGCAACAGGCATAAAAGTCCAAACTGTACATAACTGTTCTCTGTACTAATGCAATAAAAGTGGTTTTACTTTTACAGCGGTGATTTTAGCAGCAATATAAATCAACACCCTGTTGATGATCAGACAAATCTTCCTTTAAAGAGAAATGCATTGCAAGTGAGCTAGTTAGTATTATGGGCACATTATTGTCTTTACTTTCTGCAATCAGCTTTTATTCATGCTTTTACAATAGGTGTAAATTTTTATATATCCTTAGGCAAGCGGAAGAATGAACTGAACTTCTAGAAAATTACTTAAAATAGGCTATGGTGACAAGAAATACAATGTTCCATACAATGTATGAAAGGTCAATGGATTAGAGTGCAGAGTTCTGCAAATGGGCAGCCCTGCTATGCTGGGGCTGGTTGTCAGGCAATTTAAAAAGCAAGGTTTGACTGGGGTGACGTTTGAAGGGTGGGAGGGTGTTTTCTGTATGAATGTATGTTGGGGAATTTGGGAGGAGAGAGGGATACTGCTGGGGAAAAATTTCTGCGGTCTGAGGCCCTGCTGGGTACACTGAGAAAATGGCGCCTGGGAGAGGAATAGTCTTGCATGAGGATGGAGGACGTGCCTAGCTCCTGAGCTCCCGCAGCCTGCCTTGTCCCCATACCTCAATCCCAGGTCACCCGCAGCAGTGTTGTGGTGTAGGAGAAGTGAGGGACACCAGAGAAGTGGCTTTGTACCTTTATGTGATACAAGCAGTGACAAACACACTCTGTGGGGAAGAGAGGAGCAACTCTGGAAAGCTCTGGGTTTGATGCTCTGAGTCAGGACTAGTAACGGAGGGCAGCCAGTTTTATTTTCCCTTCCTCTTGACAGTGTTGCTTTAAAATAACAACGTGGTGGCAGCTCACACTTGCATTGCTTCCAAGGGTGGAGTTTTTGTTTTCCCTGTTTTCCAGCCACGGGGAGCCCAGGTCCGTCACAGGATGCTTTGCATGCCTCTGCCTGGAAACTCTGGTTAGGATTTGTCCTTGCCATTGATTTGGAGATTGCCACTTTACTCATGTCAGGAGTGCAATTTGTGTTAGTTTCAAGGAGAAACTCTTCAGCTGAACATCTAGACAGAAATATTAATTATTATCTTTTCTGCTCTTTCAATGGCTGCATAGTCCTTTGCCACCCTCTTCCCCAGCAAGGCCACCTGTGAATCAGTTTGAATACTACATGCAATGTGTTGCTCATGCCCGACGGGGGGGGGGGCAGCTGGCCTCTGTGCGTGGCTGTGTGGCTGGCGATGCTTGGAGCTGTGGTTCTGAGGCTGAACCGTCTCTGATAAAAGTCACTGCCCTGTGTTTTCCCTTTCGTAATCTTTCAGACTCTCCGCCTGGTCTGACTGCTGTTTTGTTAACTCTCCTGAAAGCTGGTTGCAATGTGCTGTCATTACCATTTTGAAGCAAATGGAGAGAGGGTGGTGGCAGACTTAGTGCAGTCTAACTGAAGGCAGTGAGATCCATTACATTACACTTAGCCTGTCCATCTCTAGTCCTTTTTCTTTTTTTTTTTTTTTTAAGAATGGCAAGATGAGACTAAGTTTAGGATGACTGCACCTTGCGTGAAGGGCTGTGCCAGCATATCAAGAGATGGCCATGTGATCACCTCACTGACAACATGTATGTTTGCCAGTCTGGATAATTCCTCATTAAAGCAGCTCTTAGCAGTGCAAGGTCAGATCCTAGGTAGAAACAGCCTCCTTTACGGCCAACAGGCATAGGCAGAGCCATGACTGCATTTCCCAGGCCTGCTCCAGTTTGCAGAATAAGCTATTTTCCTGGGCAGGAGGAGGCTGGACCTTCTTAAGTCACTTAGTTGTTTTGGTTCACTTAGCAACGTTAGGATGGGTACACAAGCCTGACTCACTCTGTCCTAGAGAGCCATATCTCCAGGTACTCTTAACACTATTTCTGTGTGGACACTGGCAAACAAGACTGGCTTTGATACCTGCTTGCTTTTTCCTTGAGGACTCGAATGGGTGGAGTAGCTCATTTCAGGCAGGCTGAATGGCAGTGCAGATGTATTTTGATACCAGCAGGGAAGTCCAGTGCTGCTTACCTTTATATGTCAGGACTAGATTGGGCATGGAGACTTCCACAGATGTTGAAAAGGGAAAAGAACAGGGAAGGAAGGTCTGTCTATTAATGGCCCTCCACATGTTGAAAAACAGAGGCAAGCCCATGTGTCAGCTGATAGTGGCCCATCACCATGGTACTGGTGTGTCTCTGAGGATAATCACTGTCCATGTGCATATTGGAGGCAGAAGGTTCAATAAAGTGAGTTTTTTTGTGTGCCCTGAAGCCAAAGAACATTTATTTCAGGAACATCCCAATGACCTCTCCTATCCTCTCCTTCTTTGTGGTATGCAGTCAGCTCTGGTGCTCTGTATAAGCCAACCCTTTGCCTTGGTTTTGGCTTTCCTTTGCCTTCCCATTTCTGGCTTGTCTTGGTTCATTGCATGCCAAATTACCTTAGTTCTTGCTTCCTGCCAGGATGAGACATGGGCCAAAACCACAGCAGAGCAGGAGGGATCCCATGGGTGGCCTGCTTTCACTGGTCAGATACAGCTGTGCAGTCCAAGCCTGTGGTCCCAAAGCTCTTTCCATAGCCTGTAAGCAGGCAGAAAGCCTGTTGCCTTCAATGGCTTTTTTGCCTGAGAAAGCATTTTATGACTTGCCCCGGAGCAAGTGGGTAGGTGGTGCAGACTCACCCCTCTCCTGGCCATCTGTCCAGCCTCTGGTGAAGAAGACGAGCTGCTCACTGTGCTGCCTAAGCCATGTTTGGCCATCCAGGGGTTTAGGTAGACCTACTGCCCTTTGCTGGCTTGCATGTCAATACCAGCTGCCTCAGGCAACCACCGAATGCATCTGCTGCAGCTTTACAAAACAGCCACAGCTTTCATTGGCTTGGCTGGATTCATCCGCTCAGCAGGAATGGGGCTGACCTACTGCTGGGTCTGTTGTAAAGAGTGAGGGACAGAGAGGGATTTGGTTACTGTGAGCAATGGCTCTGCGTTTGCAGGGTTGCCTTTTGGCTTTGAGCTGAAGTGAGTGAGGCTCCTTCACCATTTTAAACCAGCTGTATCCAGTGTCTAACAGAATCCTGATACTGATCACACAGGCAGTTTTTTGGCTCCCCTTGGCTTCAGTTTCCATGGTGGGTACTTCCTCTGTGGAGGTGTTTGCTGTGGCAGCCAGGTGAGACTCCGCTGCATAGCTGAGGGATATAAGAGAGTCTCTGGCTTTAGAAGATCTGGAAATGTAATGGTCTTTGGGGCTCAGAAGTGCATATTTCCACCCAACCAGACTGTCTGGGATGTAGAAAATTTTCCTGAGGGAAGCAGAACAAGCAGTCTGCGTCTTGAAAAACTAAAAAGCGTCAGTCAGAATCTTTTGGTTTTATTTTTGAAATGTTTTATTTCAATTTTGACCTTTTAATATGTATACTTGGAGATTTTTTAAACTATAACTCAACTAAAATCTTTGAAATGGCATTTTTCAATAATTTTGAAATTTCTCTCTTTCTCTTTTTTTTTACATAGAGATGCTATTCTCAAATTCCCTTCCCCCACAAGCCCACATTTTTCATTGGTCTAAGCTGATCCCTTCTTTCTGCTTAAAAAAAAAATCAGTCGATATAATCTAAATCTTCTTGATTCAATTAGAAAGACCTTTTGCAGAGCTGTGAAGTCAGGGAATTTATCTCTAGAATGCTAAATGATGGCAAAGAGGTCACCATGGGACATAAAATTAACCCCAGAACCAGTTTTTCCTGGCTTCTAGCTCAATTTTAAAGGCTAGCACCTAGAAATTATTTGATAGTAAGACATCAAACAGAGATGTCCATCTATGTCTTTTACTGTCCTGACTGCAAGCAAAGACATTAAGTACTCATTCACTGACAGTTGATTCCAAATCCCTCTAAAGAGCTTTAAGAAAATGTATGTACTTGAGATTTACCATCAACCAAGAGTCCCCTCGTACTGGGTCTTGTAGCTACTTGACTAGTACTGTCAGGTGCAAGGGTAAGAGCCATCTAAGAGCTTAGCACCAGCATAAATCTATACACCCCTTGCAGAATGTATGATTTTTTAAATACATTGTGCTGTAGTTCTGCCATGCGTCCCTAGTACACAGAAATGTTGTCTTTAATGGCAACCCAGTGAAATTGGTGCAGTTATGCTGTTGCAGCTGCAGATCTGGTCCTAGAGCATCCTCCTGGTTTGCTGCAGGCCTGAACATCAGGCCACAACGTCAGCGTGGTGTGCCGCTGTGCAGGACGCCTCCTCCTCCAAGGCCAGCAGAAGATGAACTGGGACACAGATCTTTCCACAGTCTTTTCACCAAGTCTCCTACTGTTCTGGTGTAAGAGAAGTCACTCCTCCCTGTGTGCAAGGTCAGCAATAACCACAGTAGTTTCTTGTATTGTGACAGCATGTAGAGATTGGGATTGCCCAGTATAAGGTGCTGTAAAACACAGACCGAGAAGAGGTTCCCTGCCTCACACATCTCAGCTCCTTCACATCGTGACTGACGGACACAGATGCAGGGCTGTCTCCACACCTCAGAGTTACTCTATCTGCTTTTCTGAAGCTGTGTGTATTAAAATGCCCAGCTGCATATATATTCATGTATATTTTGATATATGATGATTATAATCATTTGAACAGTTCAACCAGAGCAGAGATGAACTGAAGTGTAAAGGAAGCACCTCCTTCTGGCCAAGGTAGAGCAGAGGAAATCTCTGCCATAACCAATGATAATGAACCCCACCAATTACTCAATTAAAGCTAAACCCATCTTTAATCAAGAGAGTCAATTTAAAAGGCCTTTGGGATTTTTGAGAAAGATAAACTCCTAATCAGTGCAAAGGGAATTGCTCCTATTTATTCCAGGGTTGAATTTGCCCCCAGATTGGCACATGCTTATCTTGAAAAAGAAAAACAATCATTAGTTTTTAATAAAGAACTTGTTCCCTGAGAAGTAGGGGGGAGGGACTGAAAGCATTTCCCCAGATGGTCTGGAGTTCATTAGTGCAGTGATCAGGGAAGGCATGCAAAAAAAGTGCAGCCAGATGAATATTCCTTATTTAACCTCCAAACCAATAATTCAGAAAAAAGCAATTTCTTCTAAATCTGAGTTCTGGGTGACTGCCTTTTATCTGAGCTCCATTATATTATTCCTCTGCTAAATTCTCATGGAATAGGCTGTTTGCTCCAGCAGCTGTTGACTCCCTCAGATCATTTTGAACCCAAAATGTTCTGTTTTTATAAGTAATGATACATCCTCCACCCTGGTGAAGTAAGGCCTTTGAGGAAGGTGTTTGTGCCTGGGTTGCAAGTTCCCTTCCCCCTGAATCGGTGTTGCTTCCCTCGGTACTTGCTCTGCATGGAGCCACCCCTGGAGGCCCAGGCTGTCGGGTCTGCTGCAGCCACTAAATCTCAAATTTACTCACTCACTCCTCCTTGCCCAAGATGTCACACACCATCCGTGTCTTGTCAGGCTAATGCCAAAGGTGTCTCAGCTCTGAGCCTGCTGGGGAATAACACACAGGACCTTCTCCTGGGTATAAATGTTTTATCATGGTGCTTTCTCCCTCAGGCAGCCAGGCCAAGAGCAGTTCCTTTCTCCCGGGCCCTGGCAGAGCAATTGTCTTATCCCTGCTGCTGCAGCAGTTGGGATGGGATGCTTCTGGATGGGATGCTTCTGGTGCGGAGCGGTTGGAAGGTTTGGCCTGGGAAGAGGCAGGGGAGAGCTGACCATCCTGGACAAGGTGTCCTGCAGGAATAGCACTGGCTCCTCACTGTTTAAGGGTGCTTCTGGGCTGCTAACACTTCGTGACTTTGGTGTGGTGGTGGTGGCCAGCAGGGATGGACCAGACTCAGAGGCACCTCCCTGCATTTGCCTGTAGATGAGGGATATATCAGGGTTTGTTGACTTGCTCATAAATGTGGAGTGCACTTTTTTGTCTGGTTTATTTGAACTCCCCCTTGTCTTGCTTTCTCTAACCTTCCTGGCCTGCTGCAGTCTTTTGGTGGAAGATAGTCTGGATTCGTGTCCATTTTATACTGCCTCTTTGAAAGAGTCACGGATCCTGCCCTGGGCTTGATGAGCAACGTGTTTTCCAGACTCTTGGAGGAGCTATAGGGCTTTCAGTTCCCTTTCCTGCTTTTCTTCCTGGTGGTGTGTAGGGTTGGGGCACACCATAAGGGCCTCTGGCGGTGGTGCTGCCTCCAGCCTAGTCGAGAGGCTGCATCAGGCTGCAGTACTACCCCTTTCCGCTGGCCTGCCTGCTCCTAGCCCCTCTGGTCCTGTGTGACTGGTTCTTGACCTCACACTCACTGTACAAGCTTGTAGCCAGACCTTCTTGCGCTCATTCCCACTGCAGTGTCCTAGCAAGGTCTTCTCTCTTTGGTCTCAGTTATGTGGATTTCTTTCCTCCTTGGTTCCTCTGTGTGATTCTTCTTCAGAGTTTATTTTCGTGTGGCAGCCACTAAACCCAACTTTTCTACAGTCTCCTGTTTATTCTGGACTTGCACACTGCAAGTTTCCTACACAGCCCTCTTTGAAAATACAGATTTCTTTATTTTTTATTGACTTAGGTCAAAGTAGCTGTTCTGAAATCCAGCAGGGACTGAGCATTAGGTGCACACAGATGTGATGAGCTGGGGCTGCTCTGCATACCAAGTGCAGCTGGCTGAAAATAGCTGTGGCCTTTTTATAAAGTGAAGTATTGTCCAGTCCTGTTTTCATTGATCTGGCATGTAAATGCACTGGAGGGACTGGGCAGGAGGACTGCCTCAGCATTTCCCAGGTGATGTTTGCTTGGGGCATGTTCACCTTTAAAGATTTCTTCCTGTGTATGGACTGTGAGGGAGAATGAATATTTTATACAACTTTTTTTTTTGTCTATGATTTTTATCTTGAATTGAGTGTCCCTCATGTCATATTGCGTCTCTTTCTTCCTCTTTTTGGTGACCCCACAGTCATCAGTGCCTGAATTCCTGCCCTTAAGCAGCTCATTTTCTCTCTTTACTCTTTCTAAGGAGGGCTCCATATCTGTGACTCAGCGTATGTGGCTTTGTTGCTACTTGATCTCAGACCCCAAGGGTTTGCAGGTCCTTGCTGTGGAAATGAGTCAGGGGTTCCCTGGGCAGCCAGATGTCATCACTCCAGTGCAGTCTGGCCAAAACCCAAGGAGGAGATTCTTCCCATCACACCAGTTTCCTGCAGGTCTAACTCCACTGACAAAGCAGCTCCTCCTGCTTCTCACCAGAATAGGTGAGGGGAGAATCAGCTTCTTAATCTCAAGGGACCCAATGGCATCTTATCATGTGCTCTGAATTATTCTCTCACAAACATCTTGAATATCTTGTTTATCTCCTCTAAAATGATCAGTACATTGCTCATCAATCAGCCTTATTTAGTAAATAATGTGCTGCAGGTGGTTTAGCAGCCAGAGCGCTGGGACTGCAATAATTGCATTCTCTAAAGCCCCATGCCTGAATACTGCAGAGAGCTGCTGGTGCCTTTGAGAGGTACTCAAAGTATTCAGCTATGTGGAGATGAGGGCATGGGGGTACCTGGGTGGAGGGCTTGCCAGCCCACTGTATCAGGCTCTGTCCTTCTGCAGTGTACCAACTCCCTTGAGAGTAAAAAATTTCAATTTTACAGTGCTTTATGCAGCCAAGGCTGGGGAAAGTGAAATCCTCTTTTCTCTCTTGGGGAGTTAAAGACCCCAGGTTATTTTGCCTTGGGAATACAAATCTACCTGCCTGGCTTGTCCCTGCTTCAAAAAAATTGCCCTTCAGTGGCAAACTGTAGAAAGTGGGTCTGCCAGAGAAGTGTTCAGTACTTCTGGGAGGGCCAGCTTTTCAGAGGAGGTGAGTAATTGTTACAGCAAGTTTCTTTCCTCCTGCTTGCCATTCTCCCAAACCCAGATCTTATTTTAGGAGCTATGTTGAATCTGAGCTCTTGAAAACATGTGGCACCAATTCTGATTGCTGAGCACCTTTGGTAGTTTGGCTTGATAGGACCATCAGGTGGCTTTCCATTCCCCAACACGGAATGCAAGATATTGCCAGCAATTGTGAAAAAAGGGAGAAGTGTAGAGCTCAGAGAACAGCGCTGGCCAGTCTAGCTTCAGCACAATTCTTGCCTTAGGCTGTCTGCTGTCTCTGCAGGACCACCCATTTCTTCAGGAGCCCTTCTCTGGGGCATGTGTAATGACCCCACCAATAACTCTACACTTATTCAAGCACTGAGGAGTACACAGAATATGAAAGACCCCTTGAAAAAATGAGTGATGAACTAAAGAGTTAATGAGTCCTCAAGAAGCTATGAAGTTTTACACAGAAATCAGACTGGGAAGGTTTGCCAGTACATTTCTTTGGCCAAACCCACAGATGAAGATTAGCTGACAGGCTTCAGGGACACAAACAAAACAATGTTACTATGGGGCCAGCAGCCTGTCTTGCCATTTGTGCTGTGCACGTCAGCATGGTATATGAGTGCTGCTGTGGGTGCAAGAAGAAACAGCCTTATATTCATTCCCTAAATTTACATGAGACGCGTCCTGAAGTTTAAACAGTTCATATTGCCCATTTTTTTGTCTTGGACAGCTTCACTGCTGTCTTCATGGAAATCCCTCCATCTGGGGACACTCCTCCGACACATTTCTTTGAGGCTTGCTGCAAATATTTCCGTAAGTAACGTGCTTTGATTTTATTTCTGTTCTTTCCGCGTTCCCGGTCTGGGAGTGCTTGACCAGGCAGACTGTGCAAGGAATGTTTGTGGGAGTGGGCTGCTTTCAGGCAATACTTCAAAGTATCCTTGAAAGAAAGCTTCAAATTCAAAGTTTTGCAAATCTGCACAGTGAACCTGTTTCTAAGATGTATTCTCATCCAGATGAAATACTCAGAATTATACCATGTAACCTGGGCGTCCCATCATGCCTGCTTATATTCAGATTGCTAATGCTGTCAAACTACCTGAAGTTGTTTGTGGAAACTACTTGACAAATAGTTTGGAAAAACAAATAAACCTAAGAAAAAAACAAGTTATGTTCATAGGGTAAAAAGGCAAAAGGCAGAAAATGAGCAAGCTACTATTATTTATTGTGAAGTAATCACCCGTCTCCAGATCTGAGAAATTAACTCAGAGGAGGCTGGAATCTCTTTTTTTTCTCTGTTTTCAGCCAGTGCTGGAAGCAAAAGTGCCAGAAATCTCTCTGCAAAGCCTGTTTTGATGAGATTTCCAGTCAGTTTCATGAATCAAGTTGGTTTGGATTAACTGTGAAGAAGCCCTTGGGCAGAACTAGCGAATCCTGGGTTCGCTGATCATAGACACTTGTGTGCATGGGGCCTGACCTAACACTCAATAAAGGCAATGAGTAGCCTACTGGGGCGGCTTATCCTGTAGCTGCAGAGTCTCTGCCATTCTCTCCAAAGCAGCTCGTGTCAGCTGTTCTCAAACTCTGGAAATTGGACTTGGGTGGATCTTGCTTGTGGTCTGTAGGCCCAATTCAATGGGTTTTAAGTCAGCCCAGAGGCAAATTTACCTCACTGTACACTGCTCATTGGAAAAAAAATAGTGTAGCAAATGAGACCTGGTAAAAATGAAGCTTGGCTTTTCCTCCTGCTGCTCGCATGGCTTTGTTCCTAGCAGTAATTAACAGGGACAGGTTCCTACTTCCCCTGGGATTGTTGAACTGTGGGGACAGTTCCAGGGCTGCCCTGGAGACTCTCCCCAGTGACATGTATTTTAAGTTATACTTTTCTACCGATCCTTTGTCTGAAGGATTTCCTGGGGAGTTTGCTCTCAACACCAAGACGTCTGTAATCAAACCGGAAAGGATATTTGAGGAGAGTGGTATTTTAAAAGGCTGTCTCTCCTGAAGGATGTTTGGAGTTTCAAGTGCGACAGGCTACACAAAAGAACCTGAAGTGGAGACATTTGAGAGAGCTTGGGGAACTTTTAATCCTTGAATCTGAGCCCAGCCATCCTGTCAGACTTTGGTTTGGAATTTGGGGTCTCTTGATTCAAACACACCCTTTTCATTTGACATCCAAACCTAGAAAGTCCACGTTCCCTTTCCAATTCAGAGGAAGCCAGAAGCCTTAGAAAAGCAAATTCTGTCAGAAGCTTTGGCTCAAAAGGAACCCCCCAAATGGTAAGAATGACTGATCTTGTGAGATTTCTATTGATCGTAATGGTGGAAACCTCATGACATTGTCCCCTACTTTGCCTTGAAATACCCCTCCGTGCCCAGTTTCCTCCTGCACCTCCAAATTCCAGCCTCAATCTAAGCAAAGCAGAAAGTTTCTTGCAGCCCCTGCTTCAAAACATTGATAAAACCTTTCATACCACTCTGTATCTCATGAACATTTCAAAAACACAAGGCAAAGTACCTGCACAGCTATAGGGTAACAAATCCAAGTATGGAAACTCAACTCAATTTGAGATGAGGAATAATCTGTGTTAAAGGGGTTTGGGTCTCCACCAAGTAGTAGAATAATTATTTAATGAGATGCATCTGTGGAACCAGCTGCGCTGTACTTGAGTGATGATGGTTTAATGCAATTTAAAAGGCAGCATGTCCTAGCAGGTGTTATTGGTGTAGTTATTGTGGGTTTTGGATTTGCTGTATGCTTGTTAGGGGTGCAGTCCTAACTCTTTGGAGTAGGGGCTGGCAGTTGTTTCTGAGATTTGTGTGTAGTATAAGAGTGCTGTTGCAGCGTGATTGTAAAATGAGTAAGAATTGCTGTCTCTCACTGGTCCCTGTGATCCTTGTTGCCCTCCTGGCTGCATTTGCTGTGCTGTCCTGGATGTATGCAGGACTTGAGTGCAAGTGCTGCGAGCTTTTGGTAGACAGAGAATCCTGAGGTCTAGGTTAACTTTTGTGCTTATGAGCACAAGCAGAGCACATCTGAGGGACTGATTTGTATCAGAAAGGGGGGAGGAATGGGGGGTTGTAGGTTCCCCTTTTTCACAGCCTGACAGCCTCATAGTCCTTCTGAGGAATGAAATAGTTAATGTATTTTCCAGCACTTTTATTGTTCCTACAGAATAATCACTGTTTTAAAGATGCCTGCCTTGAAATTACAGTGTAATACTCTGCCTGACTAAACCCTAAAAATCTTTTGCTGGTAGATAAAAATCATTGAGAATGATCGTTTCTTTTGAGGTATCAATAACTTCAACAGAGCTGTTTGGACAACAGCTCAGCTGCTCACAAAATGGCAAAAGTTTTGTGTGTCAAGTGGCCCATCTTGCTCAGCCTGAAAGTGCCTGCCTTTCTGGCTGAGGGTCCTGGGGGGGGGGGGGGGGTCAGATTTTCTGGAGGTGGAAATCCAGTAGTAGATATGTCTGATGGGGAGTCAGGGTGACCGAAGCTGTTTGTGAGGCTGTATGAAAAGGCAGTATGTGTGTTGAGAAGGAAGAGCATTGACTAAATTATTATTTAGGGGTTCTGGATCCAGTTTGTGTTCTGTGACTGCCTGCCTGCAGGACCTTGGGCTGGTTGCTCTTTTTTCTTGGTACTGGCCTTATTACATGGTCTGGATTCCTGGACCAGTCTTGCAGTAGGTAGTGAGACAATAGGAGAGCATCTCAGCAACCTTAGGCTGGTCTTCCTATCTGCTCCTTCAAGTGATCTGGACCTCATCAAGCCTGCCAGGGTTTCTTCCTGCAGTGAAAGGTCAACCAAGAGCCAAGGAGCAGGTCACTACAATATCCATCTCCATAGTCTGCCACTGCGCCCCTGGGCAGCTCCAACATCTAACTGTGCCCATAGAGCCAGATGCCGCACTGGGAGATGAGACTTGTAGGCGGCATCCGGGGGGCACTGGTTTTTCTTTGGAGATTTTCTTTTAGAGGGTAGACTGCCCTCTGTCACTTTTTTTCCCCTAGCCTGTTGACTAAGTCACTTGGGCAAACAGCTCTCAATTTGGATGCTGATGCGGGAGGAGAGGTTGGAGTGAGTCTGTCTGTGGAAGGGTCAGTGCTGATGAGGGTCAGATGCTGTTACTTTAGGGGCAGTTAACTGAGCGGGTATAAGCAGACAGCAGGCCATCTCTCTGATTTTCCTTTCCTGGTTGTTATTTAATAAAACTACTGAGAGGGAGATGATATTAACTTTACTTTTATCTTTAATTCTGTGACTGTAGTAAAAGCTGGTATTTGAGAAGTCACTGAATACAGGATAGAATTGTTTCTATAATAATAATAATGAGTTGTTTTCCCTCTTTGAAAATAAATCTAGTCTTTACTTGAAAGATTTAACTGTTGCTGGTAGTCAATCAGCCAGCACAATTTGGGCTCTGAGTTCTTGATTAGAATAACTTTAAGGAAAATTGCCTTCCTGATTCAAGTAAGGATCCATTAACCTGATGAAACAGGGTTTGCTTATCTGAGAGGTTAAGACTCAAAACACAGACTGGGCTGAATAAGATGAGGCCTCTTTTAGAATGGCATAAAGATGGAAAGTAATAAAAACACCATCTGTCATGTCTAGTCAATCAGACCTAGTATAAGAGAGAAATTATTCCTCTGACTTTACCATTATTAGATCGTCTGTTTGTTAACAATGGGAAGTGTCAGGAATGCTGGAAACTGGTTTTATTGCCTCAGATTATTTCTAGGTGTCTTTATCTTGGAGAAAATTAATGTTAATCTGAGTCTGTACAGCAGAGAAATATTTCCAGATGAATACAATGCTAAGGCATTCCATATTGAGTCTATTTGGTGATTTATTTTTTGAGGTAAAGCAGAATGAGAGATGGAAAAAAAGTGCCAGGTACACTTTGCTTCTAAGAATTATTTTTCCTCTAAACAAATCTCTTGCAAGTTGCTGAGCACTCAGACACTTACTGAAGTCAATTGAATATATACCTCTCAAGTGGCCGTCAGCATCTTAAAGGACCAGTGTGGCTGGATCTCATGTGGCCTTGACATAGCTGAAGATCATGTAGAAGGGGACTGCTTTTCTTAGCAAGGGTTTATTAAAGCTAATAAATGTTGTCATGAATGGATTTCTCCACCATTGAGTACTATTGTGTTCCCCTTTGTTTACTGAGGGCTATGCAAGAGCACATGGAGACATCTAATGGCATATCTAACAGCAAAGACATGTCAGCTGTGGGCACAGGAGGTGGAAGGGATGGTGGAAAGCCTATGGTATCATATCCCCAACACCACTGCTCATCACCTGGGGTGGAAACACCATCCTCACCTGTCAGAGCCCCTCAGATGAAACTACTGGATGTATTATAGCTGACCTGAATTGGCACATCTTTCCTGTCATCTAGTAACTCTGCTGCAGTTGGCACATGCCTCTACTGCCTCACAGCCCTTATGTACCATTTCCATCTTGCCAGAGCAGCTGATGAGCTGTTTTCTTGTTTGCAAGGTAGGGGTCCTCTCTGGGGAAATAGGTTTAAGAAGAGAACAAGCGTTGGAATTGCTGAAACCTGCACTCTGCCAGATCTGGGCATTTTGTTCTGCTGAGATGTAGATGAGATTGGTTGCTGGTGAGTAATAAATGTAAAGTATGAGCAGATCAATAGCTAATAGCTCACCACAGGAAGATATTGGAAATCTGTGGAGGGCTTGTATACTTATAATGCATGAGTAACTGCTTAGAAATGGATTAGGAAAATGGAAGAGCTGGAGGTGAGTGTAGTAACCTGAAGAGTGAATGTGGCCTAATTTGACTTCACTGAATGTTCTACTGTTGGAGCAGGACTCATACTCTGAGCCTGTGTCTGCAATAACTCAAAAGGCACTGGAGCCTGCTCGGTGGTGGTTGATACCAGCAATGCTCTGTGGTATGCAGCACAGCAGGCTGGTGGCCTGCAGGTGCAGCAAGAGCAATGTTCACCATTGACCTCTACTTGGGGAAGTGCTATGGCTGCTGCCTGGCAGGTTCTGTGTGTCTCTATACCAGAGATAGTTTGCTTGCGCCCGTGAGAAATACTACTTTGCTCAGGGCTTCTGTTTGCACAAGTGAAGCATGAAGAGTATTTGCATGGGTTCAATCCCATGCTGAGGCAGGAGGGGTGTTGTTTCTCCCCTCTGCCCCACATTCTCTCCTCCCAGAAATATGTGCTGTGAGGACAGCATCTAGCAAAGGCTGAGCAGCCCCGATCCCACTGACATCAGTTGGGTTGGAGGTCACTCAGTTCCTAGGAGAAGTGGATCTTTTGGGGGAGGAAGCATAAAGAGGCCCATATAAATTCTTCCTTCTGTGTGAGTATAACCATGCCTCCTCCAGCCAAGTCAGAGGGGATTTGACATGAGTGCCAGTGGAGAGCAGACTGCACAATATGGCCAGGGCAGAATGAATTATACTACAAAGCGTTGGGTTCTCTGGAGACCCAAAGGCTGTATGTTTAGACCAACATTTAAAAGAAAATAAATAAATAAAAGGCCTCTGATTTTTCTGCCTCTTCCTCTGGGACCTGATGCACAGAAGGCCCATGTGATCACACTTCCAGCTAGAGCTGGTGAGAATTACCAGCACTTGCTATCTTAGCAAATCCGTCCCCACAATTGTGGTAATGGGGCTGAAAAGAATGGATGGCACTGCAAGCTCATTATGAAAACACAGGGAACCAGAGTTAATGAGTTTTGGATGAGCCTCCGATCTCTCTGGCTTTTGGTGTGGCAATGGAGGGAACTGGCTGGGGAGGATCTGATTAAAATTGCAGTAAGAGTGACAGTCCCTAGATTGGAGAAGGGCATATCTGTTTTGTGTTTAGACATGGGAGAGGTCACCGTCATAGAGCTGAGATCTCTCTGGATCAGAGCTGCAGCTTTTTCCATCAGGACAGAAATATTCTGGGCTTTACATGTTACCTGACCCTGGCAGCTTGCCCTAATAAAACACTGATTACACAGCTGCAATCCAGCTTAAGCTGCAAACAATCAGCTATGTGCTGAGATATGGTGAGAATACGCTCTTTGCTAGGGCAAAGATTTGAAATTGTCTGTGTAGCGTGTTGTCTCCCAATACATGGAAACTTGTAAAGAATAAAACAATTAGGTTGTTTATTGTGAATGCATGCAAAAAAAGCTCCACTGTAATGATGTCTTCTCTAAGGCACTTCTAGTCCTGTGTCCAGATTAATGAATGAAACTCCTCACCCCAGATGGGCGATAAGTGCTGCTTGATTCTCCTTTTATGTCCAGTGGAGCTAAGACCATGGAACTTCAAAGATTTGTTTAAGGTGTCTGGCAAGTAGCAGAGTCAGAACTGAACCCAGCAGTCCTGCTGCAAAGTTGTGTAGCCAGCGTGCCCTCCACTGCTGTCTGACAGTCTCCTGGAGCTGGGCATCCCTGCAAGCTGGCTGTGGAGAACAGATTAGTTACAGGATTCCTGTGTTTCTTCTTACCAGCTGCATCTTGCTGAGGGATAGTTTAGCAGTAAGTAAAAGCATCTCTTAACTCTGAACCTGAGTGGGAGGGGGCACAGGACTTGCCACCAGGAAAAAGCTACTGACTAGCTGAGGGGCAGTGCAAAAAGGAAAATTTCCAAGTCAGTGTGTGCCCCTGAGGCTGGAAGTGAGCATGGAGGGGAGGGCAGTGCATTCAAGAGCTGACTGAGACACTGGATGTGGCTATCTTTCAGCTTTCCTCCAGACCTGAGGCTGTTGCAAGCTGCAGCATCCTTCTCAGTAGCTGTGCTGTCCTTCAGAGCCTGTGACAGAGTAAATCGGTGTCTAGTTTTTCTTTGCCATGACAATATTACAGGCAGGTCAGCTTAAGGGATGGACTACTGGGCTGGCATGCAGGAGGTTTCAGTGGAATCTTAGGTCATTACGCTGGTTTTACCCTTTCTCATCTCTGAAGTGGAGACGCAGATACCAACTTCATGAAATGCCCCAGGACCTGCTGCTAAAAGGCACTGTGTAAGATCCTGGTTCTGATGTCAGCAAGGAGAAAATGTCCTAAGGACACTAAACAGTCCTCAAGTGCTTTTCCAAAGTCCTGCTGCACCACATCTGTCTTCTCTTTCCAGCTGCAGGGACCTCCCACAATCTCACTCTGTGAGGGGGAATTTCCAGTCTCAACCCCCAGACAAATGAAGGGTCGACTTTCAGGTTTTTCACTGTTTCAGTTTTCAGGGCCAGCGCTGTTACTCAGTTTTCAAACAGAGAGTTCAAGTTACACCTGAGCCAGACAGCTGTGATGTTGGGTATGTAGGAGACTAACACACCTTATTAGAAGCATAAAAAAATGTTCAGAATTTATCATTTATGCCCTCATGATATAACAGCACTGAATAGTATACTAGAAAGAGAGCTCACATACCCTTTTTGGTCCTATCCTAGCTCTCCTCTTCTTGACCCCCCGCCCCAAGCACTCTCTCTGTTGCTGACTTCCATTTTACTGGTTCACATAGGTATGTAGCTATTGTTTCAGTCAGGGACTGTCTCTAAGAAGTGAGCTGCATTCCAAAAACGCTTTGAAAAGCTAAAGGGATGCAGGGGAAACAAAGGCCAAGCCAGAAGGACAGAGCGTACAAACATCGCAGGGACCCAATGTGTTGCATCAGTCCGTATTGCCTGGGGCACCCGTATGTCCCTTTTCTCTTGGTCTGGAACCCACTGAAATCAGTGCTCCAGCGCTACCAGTCAGCTCTGAGTTGGGACATGATACCCTGTCCCATAACAGAAAGTATAACTTAGAATTGGAGGAAAAAATAACTGGAAATGAATTTAAGAGGTCACTGAGCCTATCTCTTTACCAACAGCATGAATAATTAAATTATTCCTGACTTTCCATGTGATATGTTAGCCTTCCTTGGTATTTGCTTACTGTTAATCAGTGGTCTGTTCTGAAAGACCACAGACCTTATTCCAGGGCCAGCTCTCAATTTGTGCAGCAATTTGGCTATAGTCCCATTATGATAGCCTAGAAAATAATTTACATTTATGGTTGTACATTGTGCTTGGTTTTCTTCATTTCCTGCTTCAGCTGATCAGCTCTGTCTTTTCTTGTGTTTTGATTTAACACTCCCTCCAAATGAGGAGAAATATCCTAATTTTTCCATGCTTTGACAGTCTCTAAAAAGCCCTTTCCTGCTGTGTTGTTTTTTTCCCCCCTAATCTTCTAACGGAAGTCACAAGTATTACCACATAAAGCTTTTTATTCTTCCCAACGACTATTCTCCCTCCAGCTTTTCTTCTTTATTGCATTGTCTAGCCTATAGTGCTCATACTTCTTTTCTGCTTGCTTTTCACAGTGCTTGCTCAGTGTCTGATGCTGCTAGCTTTGCCATGCTGTTCTTTATACCTGTGGTATATCTACTTATAATACGACTAATACTCTGGATCCTGGCCATGCATCCTACATTCTGGATTTTAATCCTTCTCACCATCTATCTTTACTTTAATATATCTTGTGAGAATAGCCTGCTCTTTTGTAGCCATAATTAAAGTTGCAGTTTTGCTTCAATGCTTCTTTCACAAGCCACTTTACAATTTACTATCTTCTTTTTATGAGTTGTCTGTGTTGTTTTTCTTCTATTCACATCTGCCAGTGCATCCCTTGTTGCTGTCAAATGACTCACCACCTGTAGGAGTGTATTCGTTACTTCATTTTTTGGAATGTGGTCTGAGACCAGCTTAGACCACTTACTATTGCACATGTAACTAGCTGTTGCTACATGTGTCTTTTCACCATAAAGCTCATATGTCTTTTCATGTTTCCTTAATACATCTTTCTAGTCGACCTGCCCAGTTCCCCTGGGTCAACCTTAGTTCAGCTAATAGCAGAATTCGTTGGGAACTGCATATCTGTTTGTTACTTCAAGTATACTTTGTGTAATGAGGAGATAATGAGAGATACTGGGCTATGAGGCAGGTAGGATGGGAATTTCGGCACAGTGGAGGGTGGAACGAAGAGCTTCAGGGCCGTGATGCATGGTGACTGAGACCCCATTTTGCTCCACTGCTGAATACACAGTTTCACTGCAAGTCATTGCTCTATCTTCAGAACATGTCTGGGGCTTTTCATTGTGGAGGAGATGCCTTGCAGCCTCTCTGAAAGGAAGTCACAATGGTTTGGAGGCAATGGTGGGAGTGGAGAAGCAGAAAGAAATAAACAACAGAAGTGGGGCAGAAAAAATGTTGATCCTCCTTCAGGCAGCTGATGGCTTTAAGGTGAAAAGGGCCTGGGAGAACGGCATTTCACCGTAATGTCTGCATTCCTCCGTGACACAGGAAGAACCTGGAATTGAAGTCAGTCTGTGAAAAGGTGCTGAAATCTTGTTTCTTCTCACAACCTTAACTACTATCAGATGCACATAGTTAAGGCCAGCTCTAAAGCTGGTGTACAACATCCCAAGTCTGTCTGGGTTTATGGCCAGCTGTAGATCACGAGTCCAATGCCTGTTCTTATCCAGAAATAGTAATTTTATTGAAATATACTGTAGCTACAATGCAAAGCGATTGCTTGAGAACATTCATGAAAGATGCAATGCAGCATTAGCGCAAGGTGGTATTTAAGGAGAAAGGTGGCTTCTCTGTGTTTTGGAGCTGAGTGGAGATGACTTCAGTGGGACTTTAAGATCAAAACTAAATGAAGGTTTAACTATTTTAACTGGTGACGAAAGGTTTGGTATTGCGAAGTGAAACATTAACAACAAGTGAGAGAAAGCCAGGATTGTTCAACGAGGTTCATCTTCAAGTACAACGGAGCTGGGGGTCATCCAGTGCACAGGGAACAGCAGGCATGGTGGAGAAGGATGGCATGCTGCAAACTGCAAAGGAAACTCAAGCTGGTGAGAGATTCTTTTTTTTATTTTTTATTTTTTATTTTTCATTTTTAGACCTTTTCTTGCTAATCATAGAAGAAATTGAAGGCAAAAAAGCATTAGAAGGGATGAGAAGTTTCTCTCTGATTGTTACAGGTTGAGTATGCCCATATGGCAGACTTTTACAGATTTAGGCACTTGATATCATTAGTAGTATTAATGTAAATACCTTTACAAGTTTGAGTCTATAAGGGCTAGTGGTAACAGATAGAGCAAAGATGAAGGACTGAAGACTTCTGGCTTCTTTTTCTGGTTGTTCAAGTGATTTGATATGTAGTTTTGTTAAATCACTTTGATCTTTGAGACAAATCTGCTGATAATAGAAACTGGTCTTGGTCTGTCTAAATTAGTTAAGCCATGTTCTTTCATGTAATCAAAGAATTGAAGAAAATAAGCTGGAAGAGACCTGGACAGGTTATCTTGTCCACCCAGGGCCAGGTCATTGAGCCAAAGTATTACTGGCAAACATTTATCTAGCTTCTTATAACCTTATCTTGGAAAAGAGAAAGAGGAGGAGCAAAACAAAGATATGGTAAAAGTACTATAAAAGTATGGCCAGTGTATGTGAATTCAAAATAAGACTCAGCAGAAAGAGACCGGTGTGGCTGAGCTGAAAATCGGGAAGGAATTGTACCACAAAATGAAGACAGGTATAAATGAACAGATCAAATGACTATAAACAGATTAATGTGTACAGTATTATAGCAGGAAGCAGCGAGAGTCTGAGGACTGTGAATGCAAAGGGAGAATACAGATTATTTTCCTGTGGATTTGGGGATCTGAAAAAAATTTAAATGATGAACTGAAAGTCATAGAATAATGTATTCATGGGGACTTCTGGCTATGCAAGACATCTGGTAGCTGAATATTACATCTAAGCATGAATCATCACGCAGATTCCCCACTTGCATAAAAGAACCTGAAAAGGAGGAAATCTTAAAGGGAACAGTCCTTGCTCTAACATTTACCAGTTGAAGTTGTTTAGCGCATGATTTTCATAGAAATTCAGCAGGGAAAACTTCAGAAGGGCACCTCATCCATCTGTCTGCTCTGGGACAAGAGCCAATGTATTTAGCCTGTCCCTGACATGTTCTTAACAGATACCAGGGATTCCCCAGACACCACAGCTCAAGCCCCACAGCCTCTGTTCCAGTCCTCAGCTCTCCTTGCAGAAATGGAATTTAGCCAAAAGAGGCCCCAAATCTTCTTTATTGAAAATTAAGTCAGGTATTTTTCTTATCTTATCCTCAATGAAAATGGAGAATAGTTGGTCTCTTATCTGAACAGCCTTGGGTTATGTAAAATACTGTCACCACCATATTTCCCCTTTTCTTCTCTTTTCTAGGCCAGTATAAATACAAATCTCCAAGTCATTGTCTTTGCCCAAGTTTTCTAAACTTTTGCTCATTCTTGTCACTCTCCTCTGGACTGTCTGATGTCTTAAAGCCTAGGGCCACAAGGTGGACATAGTGCTCAACATCTCCAATTCCGAGGGGCATCCATGTTAGTGTTTTTTGTTTTTGTTTTTTTTTTTTTTTTGCCAAAGAATCACCTTTTTCGCCTGTATTTGTAGTGTGGGGCACCCTGCCCTGCTCCCTTGTGTGGCAGTAGTTTTTCCTATCAGTGGGTGAGTGTGACGTTCTGTCTGTCTTCTCTGAATTGCATCTTACTCACTTCAGAGCCATGAAGTTGTCTTTCCCATTTGGCATCAGCATTTTGAATTCTAATCTGATTCTCCCCCACACTTGCTCTGTCCTGGTTTCGGCCAGAAACATTAGCAGCATGTTGTCTATTCTGATGTTCTCATTGCTCATGGAAATGCTGAGAACCTGTGTTTCATGCCCTCCCAGTCTGACAGCAAATTATTGATAGCTACTCTGAGAGGGGTTTCCCAGTTGCTCACTATATAGGGATTTCATCTGGACCATCTTTTCCTTGTGAGACCTTAGAGATCCTAGAGTCAGGATATGTCACATCCACAGCTCACCTAGCTGTTGCACCACTTACCATGCCACCTAAGACTAAAAGTCTAGCTTGACAGCACTTATTTTTTTTCCGATTCAAAATGGGTGTTTTGTAATCCTTATTCTCCTTTTGGTGCTTAGAGGGATTATTTGATCAAGTATCTTTCCAGCTATGGAAACTGGTCTGAGGGGTTTAGCATTCCCTGGGTTGTCCTAGACTGACTTTTTAAAGACAGCGGCGATGCTTATCCTGCATCTGTCTTTCACAAGGGTAGTGGTTCGATAATTACTTTCAGTACTTGAAGGTGAACCTCATCAAGCTTTAATGATTTGAACACATTTGAGGTATCTAAGTATTCTTTAGGCTGTTTTTGTCTTGTTCTCACCCATATTCCTAGCAGTTCATGTTAATGATGTTAAGTATTTTGTTGCAATTAAGCTTTCTTCTGTGAAGACTGGGGCAAAAATGATGCAACTTTTCTGGCTTCTCTGAGTGAGCTTTTGTTTGCTCGTTTTTCTAGTTCAAATAAGACTTTCATTTTCCTTCATTTTTCTCCGGTGTTGACAGTATTTCTAACACCTTTTCTTACAGCTAGCAGGGCACACAAAAGCAATAATTCTTTTTTTTTTTTTTTTTTTTTTTGCCTTAGCTTTTCAGTTTCTACTGCTCCATGCTTGATCTGTTTATTTATAGTTATCTTCAGAAATGCCACCTTATTTTCATTTGTGGTACATTTCCTTCCTGATTTTCAGCCCAGCCATGCAAGTGTCTTTCTAGCGAGCCTTATTCGGAATTCATTTGTGTCTGAGCTGCTTGCAGATTTATTCTCCTTAACTTGTTCTCACTGTTTGCCATGAGTTACCATTTATTACCAGTCATTTGAATTCCTTCCCCCTTTCTGTCTGAGAATATCTTCTGGTGGCTAACGACCTAAACATCTCTGCAGTGTATTTGATAAGTAGTATGCTAATCCCACTGACTGATATGTTTTTTTGGTACTGGTATTAAGTAAATCATTTAGCTTATGTGAGACACAGGACTGTGTACACACACAGAAGATATAGCTGCAGGATGCTGAAAATATTAAGGCATCACATTGCAGCATTGTGGGAGCATGGCACAAGAGATGGTGAAACCTTTTCTGTTGTTCTTTTGTTGTATGCCTTTAATAACTTTGCTGCTGTGTTTGTACTGCTTACCTGTATGGTGACAGACCACAGCAGGTCTCTCCTGGGAGTTGTCTAAAGATACTTAGTACAATAAGAGATATCACCTGAGGGCTCAAGTATTTCTGCCGCCTTGAACACGGGGTTGGATTTGCAGGAATTGAGGGAACAAGCTGGCCTAGGATGCAGGAGGCAGGGCAAGCAGGCACAAGTCCTGTTCCTTGCACTGTGCCCAGCCTCGGGTCTGCTTTTGAGTCACTCTTGCAGCACTCCTGTCATGAAATGGTCTTACCAAGTCCTACCTACCTAGAGGTTGCTTGTGATACCTGAAAAGTGACCCAAGTGAAAAGCAAGGGCATAGGCATGCAAAACACTGAGGGCTGAAGAGAAGGAGATGGATCTGGGGCAGTGCAGAATAGGTTACAAACTGTCATTTTGCTGCATTTGTAGAGGAAAAAAGGGAGAGGGAAACAGGTAGACCTTCCTGGCCTCATCTGAGGATTGGACTATTGCCCCTGTGCTTGGCAGGAACAAGGCATGGTCACTGGAGATCTTCAGCAGAAGCAGTACCAGAGCACATGAGGGAATATGGAGAGCAATTCTGCTTCCTCTGCAGACTCTGCAACATCACAGGCCCTTATCCAAGTGTTCCCCTGGTCTTGTTAGCAGCAATTGAAGCCAAATTAAGAATCTGTGATGTGAGCAAAGGCTTCTTTCCTGGTATGTCAACTGCAAACCTGGTTCCCATGATGCCTAAGCACTGGCAGCAACTCAGTATTGGAGCTAGTGCTGAGTTTATAGAGACTCCTGTACCAACTGCAGATTCTGGGTATGGTCTGTACTTTTGCTGATAAGTGAAAAACATTTGGTAATGTTCTTTGGACATTTGCCTTTTAAAGAAGCTGAATTTAAGGAGAAAACCCCCTGCACTGAGAATGCTGCAGAGCCACAGGCCCTAAGGATGGTTAATGGAAAGATTGTGGATTTTGCTCCATAATTGTGACTGGCACAGAAGGAATTACTGGTCAAGAGCTCCTCTACTTCCCTTGGGGGAGGAGGGACAACAGGGTGCTTTCAGGGAGCTGGGTCCACATAGCTGCACTGGGAATCCCAGAGCTCCCAGCCCAGCATAGGGAGTGCTTGCCACACAGGGAGCCCAAAGGAGGTCTTCTGGATATAGGGTGAACAGACAGAGGTTTCTCAGATGCTAGCTGTGCCCTCCAGATTAAAATATTCTCTGGAAAAAGGCAAGGTCATTCTTGGAACTTGGTGCGGGAGCATATCCTGGGTCATTTCACTCCTGGGATAGCAAAGAAATGATTTAACACAGTGCAGGCATCCGTGACATCCTAATGTGTGAAGGGGTGTGATGATGAGCATTTCAGTGGTTACAACTTGGGCCCAAAGTGTGGTTTTGCAGTGGAAGGAGATCCTTGCAGTCCCTGCGGAATAAACCTGTCACTACCAGACAGGGTAGGAGATGCACATTTTGCTTCTAAATATGCAGGCTTCAGACTGGGACCTGGGATTTTTATTCAGCTCACATCTGTTCAGTGTACAGTTCTGTGCTGGGCTGATGCACGTACGATAGCTGGGGGCATGCCAAGCAAACAGCAGGTCTGTGCCACAAAGTACTGGCAGCTCCAACCCATGAATGATTTAGGCTGCGCTCCCTCACTCTTCTTGAACTCTGCAGTCACCTTTCATAGTAGCGCCTCCCTCCCGCTTCTGCCCTGGCTGCAGAAACACGCTCAATTAGGGTTAACTCAAACTGAATCAAACTTCATGCCTGAGGTTGGAAATCTTCCCAGTCAACTCACCACGGTCACATAGCATGGTGGGAGACAAGGCGAGAGGGGAGATGAATGCTTTTCAGAGAAATGAATCCAAGGAAACTTTGTTCACTTTTATTTCTGCAGGAGATGATCCCCCCAAAGGAGATTTCCCTGTTCAGAAAAAATCCCCGGTGAGTGTTACAGCTGGTTTCCTTTTCTTTGCTTTCTGCTCAGCTTGCTCTAAACATTGCAAGGTCTCTCTGTTCCTTCCTCTGCTGTGCTCTGGCTAGAGACAGACAAACACCCTTTCTTGCAGGGGGTTGGAATAAGCATTAATGACTCAAGGCAAAAATCCTTCTATTAACCTGATTAAGTTAAGAAAGGGCAGCTTAAAGGGGGAAAAATGAGCTATCTGAGTCTTTGGGAAAAACGGTTTTGATTGCTGCCTTCTTCCTGAACACCTCTTTTCTTGTGGGACAGTTTCTCTGAAGTAAAGGGGGATGTTGTATGTGAGAGGGAGGGAGTTGGCCTGTTACTTAATTTGATCAGATCCACCAGGGAAGGATCTCCAGATGTTGCCAAGCAGAAGAAAGGACAGGAATTGAGGATGGGCCGCTGACGTGTACTGGAGCCGTCCCGTAGTGCCAGAGCCTCAGGTTTAAATCTTTGGCTGTTATTTAAAACCAGATTCATCTGAATGTTTCTTGCCTTGTGGCTTTGGTGCTTCTGCAGATTTTTTAGGCTAATTCTCTTTGAGTGGTTGATCCCTAAAAATTGTACACTGTCTCAACTTTGGGGAGAAAAGGGCTTGTTTTGTATGTACTCTGTCTTGCAGGACAATACTGTACTACTTACTCATATTGCCCTCAGTCAGTCATGTCATTAGCAAGCCCAATATTTAGCTCACAATTTTAAGTACTGTGCAGGCATTAACTATTAGATAACCAGAGCTCCTGTGAAATACACAAGTTTAATCCTGTTTTGCAGCTAGTCAACAAGAGGGAGAGGGAGAGGTCCTGCCGCTGGGACTTTAAATGACGGGTTTTTTTTTTTCAAAGACACAGACTATTAACTTCCAAAGTATCTAAAAAGCTCCATAATCCCGCCAATCCTGGGCTCACATTGGTAGCTAAGCACAGCAGAGTACCTGTGTGCTCGTGAATCCAGGCTTAGCCTCTTTGCTTTTGCTGGGCCTCTCTGCTGAGCAAGGTCCTCCTCTGCGAAAGCGAGCAAACTGCATCCAGCTGTCCTCATGGATGAAAGCTGCCCACTTTTGGATGCCCAGGCAGGCCACAGGCAGGTCAGTGATACAGCCAAGAGAATACATGAGGGTTTCTGCATGTGCTGGTGCTGTCTCATGACATACGGGCCAAATGGAAGTATTCCTGCTTGTAAATCCCTTACTCCACTCCACGTTAGTAAGCAATTCCTCAGGGTGCTGACTCTCACACGTGGGCAGGGTTAGCCGGGAAGAGCCGCTGCCTCCAGCTTTCCTTTCCTTGCCTGCTCCCACTGCTCTGCAGAGGGTGCCTGTCCCAGAGAAGGGGCAGCAGAAGTGGGCCACCACCAGGTTTTCTGTCACCGCAGGTCACAGCCTGGCATGTGATATCCTAAACCGCTGCAGCTAAATCCACCAGGGCTTGTGTGTCGGCGCGCATAGCGGTGATTTCAGGGAGCAGTGTTCCCGACACCTGGCCCTGTGGGTTTGAACAGTTACACTCTGCATCTCAGCGAAACGTTATTAAATGTCATGAGTATAATAGCAAGGTCTGTGAAAGTGAGGAATAAAAATATACCTATTGCATAGTTTTTACTTCCAGGTTCAAAAATACCTGCAAGTACCTGTAGGGAACATAATTCGCCTCTTACAGCTTTTCTTCTCAATTACAAAGAACTTGTTGGAGAAAAATACTCTGTGTGTGTGTTTGTGCATTTGCAGCTTGTATACACCACCATTTTGAGGCTGGTCTAAAAGCAGGAAGCCCTAGTGCATTTTCCAAGGGAGCCTGCTCTGTCTTACAAGCCATATGCCGGGTGTGATGGTTTCAGAGTAAATAATAAAATAGATAATTACATATTTACCCAAGTAAAGCAAAGAGGCCAAGGACTGCTTAATAAAAAGGCATCTCATACATGGTGAAAGATACATTAAAAAAACCCCCAAAATATTTGTATTTAGAAATGTTGGGTTAAGTTATGGAAGCCTTTTTTTTAATTATTTTATTTTTCTTTTCTTTCTTTTTTTTGTGGACAGCCAGTCTCTTCTCTTTTGTGGTTCTTCTGTAATCTTGGGCAAGACAACATCATTAAGCTAAAATCTTGTAACCTCGATGCCATTCCTTTGGGGATCCAAATAAACTCAGGTCTCTTGGTGGTGGAATAAGCCTGAATAAACACATCTATTTTGGTATCTGTATTTGCATTTGGGCCTCTAGGAAGAAACACAGGAATTCATTATTTCTGACAACAGGAGCAGAAATGCATGTGAAAAGTTCACCTTACTTCACTGGCCCATGCTATGGCCACTGAAAAATTAAAACTGTAAATATAAATGCAGCTGTTAATATCACACCCGCCATCCCTCACCTAGTGTATGGCAAGCCTCTCTTTCCCACTAATTGGGAGAGGCTGGATGGTGCTCTGAAAACCTGCTTTCCCTGTTGTGAGGAAGTGAAGCTCAGCGGCTGCTGCTCACAGTGCAGGGGGTAGCAAGAGGGACTGAGGCACACTCAGGGTCATGCCAAGACTCATATATGTTCAAATGCCTTGTTTAACTTAGAGACTGCGGATTTTACCCAGATTTAAGTAGGATTCATTCATACAGTGGCCAGGCTCAAACAGGTTTGATAAACCCCTCACTGTTTTGTTTTGATTAATAAATTAAATTATCAATAGCTGTGACAGTGTCCTTGGAATAAGAAATGAGTGCCATGCCTGAGAATGGGGAAGGGAGTGAAGCACAACCAGGGCTGATGCTCTGCCTCAGTGAGCCGTGATGCATATCGGGGCAATTGAGGTGCAGAGATTGAGGGCAGTTATCCCAGGGGAAGAAGCAACTTCAGGTGGAAGGATGCAGCAGGGAGCACTACCCTGGGGTCCATGAACTGCTGAGGTGAGGTCTAGTATTAGGAGAGGCAGCAGTTTCAAGGCAGCGGGCAGTAGCTTTAAGTATGAAGTGCAAAAGAAAAGCATCTGAAGGTATTTTTGTGTCTCAGTGGGTTTTTGCATTGTGGCAGAGCGGCTGCAATGACAAAAGGGCAGAGAAGTAGTCAGGCAGCTGTGGGCTCCTGGGTTTTGGACTGGGCTTGCCTCTGCTGCTGGGGCATTATGGGGATATGTTGCTGGAGCGAAGGCTTTCACAAAGCTGATATATTCTGGTTTGTCTCCCACAGAAGCTCTGTGGCTCCAACTACCCCTTGAGCATTGCTTTCATTGTGGTGAATGAGTTCTGTGAGCGCTTCTCCTACTATGGCATGAGAGGTATGTGCCCCGTGTCTGGGAAGCGACTTTCCATCCTTGGGTTTCTGTGCATACTGATCTGGTGTCCCAGGGTTGTGCTGTATGTGAACTCACTGTCTTTCAAAGGTCTTTGTTAAATTGGTATTTTTGGGATGCAGGCATGAGCAATGTGCCCTAACATTGAAGCTAGCCCTGCTTTGAGCAAAAGTTTGGATTAGACACCTCCAAATGTCCCTTCCAACTTTTTTATGATTTTGTGTCTTGAATCTGATTTTCCTGTGCCTGATGTCTTTCATAGCTGTGTGAAATCAGTGCATCTAAAAACTGAATCGTACAGGCCTGTAACTTGCAAATAGAAAATATGCATAAGCAAAGCTACAAGTTAGGGTAAGATAAACTAGAAAACATCTTTTCCATCTATATATAAATGTGTATAAGCAAAGAAAGGCTAATACTCATATATCTCATTTGAGCTCTTTCTATGTCAGGGGATACCAGGGACAGGTCTGAAAGCACAGATCTTTCCACAACAGTGCCTATAGCTGCTAGACAAATCAGTGTATTTTTTCTGGACGCTGTGGTGTAGTTTCTTGCTTACCTGGGGAGATGTATATTAATTATCTGATGTGGTGTGGTTGTTTCCTTTTAGCTGTCCTGACACTGTATTTCGTCAGCTTCTTCCACTGGGATGACAATCTCTCCACCTCTGTGTACCATGCCTTTACCGCTCTCTGTTACTTCACGCCTGTCATTGGAGCCATCATGGCAGACTCATGGCTGGGGAAATACAAGTGAGTAAGGACAAATCTACACTGTGCAGTCTGCACAACGGCAGTGCTAAGCATGCTCCTTGTTCTGAGGCTGGCTTATTTAGCTCAGAGTTCAGCAAGGACACACCTACTAAGGTCAGCTCCTCTCTGTTAATGGATGAACTGCTGGTCTGTTTGCTTGTGCTATTCTGAGCTCCTCTTTCATCCAAGGATTGATATGGGACAAAATAATTTGTACAAATTAAATGTCATGAGCACACCTTTTCTCCACCCTCCTTCCCTATACACCTTTAGGAAACTGAGATGTAGGATGATTAACCCTCAGCTTGCCAAATTCTGCTGCTGAGACAGATTCAGAGAAGGTGAGAGAGAGTGTCATCTTCTGGATCTAGCAGTTTCAGGTGAAGATGTCACTAACCCCACTTATGCTTTCCCTGCGTATGGTGTGTAAGCACACCCATTTTTACTCCAGGGCTTTGAGCTTTGTGCTCAATTTCAGTCATTCTCTTGTCCCTTTGAATGAAAAGTAACAGTGGGGGTTTTTAACAATTATTCAAGGTCTCATAGCCATGTTTATTGCTATTTGAGGATCTCTGATCTTGCAGCATGATGACGTGAGAAGATAAATCCCCATGCTAACTTCTGTGCATTATGCATCAAAGAGAGTTTCCCTGGAGCTTAATAGGTGGCAGCTTTTGCTGGAGTAGCTGGGCCTTGGTAATATTAAGGACAGGATAATGGATTAGCAGGGCTTTTAGAAGTGTTCCCTTGTGGCTCTGAATTAGCTGTTCCAGCCAGAGTTTGGATGCATTCAGGACTGCTTTTGTGCTTAATAGCTCACTGGGCTCCTTTTAGAGCATCCAGTGCCTCCATCCTAACAAGTCCTTCCGTTTCTTCTGTGTGTGTCTGTGCTGCTCATAAATACATAGGCATGTGATAATCCTGAAGATGATGAAGGAATGGAGTACACTCAAGAGCTTCATCTCGCTCATTAGATTTCCTTTTCTCCCCCACCAAGATGAGGGGGCAGATAGATGAGCTCAATAATACTTCAGAGGTGCTTGAGATCTGAAACAGTTTCATAACAGGGAAACCACACTCCTAATTTAGATGTGTTCGTCAAGTGGGTTGAATGTGGGCCACAGTCCTTACAGATACCTTCCAAACTAAGGATTCATTTTGGCACATGCTAGAAAATGCAGTTATTAGTAATCTGGAAAAGAAGTTGGATATGAATAGTACCCTTCTATTCACAGCCTTCCATGCACGATGTATTGGAACATTGTTAGTTTATTCTGCCCAGCAACCTCAGTGAAGAAAGCAGGGGCTATCCCTCCTTCTTCTTAATCTGAACCTATTTGCCTATCTCTTCCTTCCAGTGCATTCAGTGTTGACAAGAATTATAGCTGCGTGCAATATCAGGCATATGGATTAACCAGTTCCTTGTGCATCTGCCAAGTAGACCTGCCATGTCAGGAAACACAGGCACATTCTGTTTTCAGATCGTACATCACCCAGCATCTTCAGCCATTGCTGTTTGCTCTTCTCACAGGACGATCATCTACCTCTCCATTGTGTATGTGGTTGGCCATCTGATAAAGTCAGTCGGCGCAATTCCATCCCTAGGGAACCAGGTTGTTCATGTGTAAGTAGCTGTTGAAGCTGCAATGCTGTTGCAATGGTAGTTGGTTTACCCAGTACTGTCAGTTGTTTCACCACCATCAGGTGAGCAGTTTGGGGGCTATGCACAGGTTGTTTTTATCAGGGAAAGGTTTGGGATGTCTGGGTAAGAGCGGAAGGGGGAAGCTGAAAGCTAGAGTGTGAATCCAGCAGGAGTTGGAAACCACCACAAAGACTTTGAACCCTTTGAGAAAGGGACATCTGATTGCCCCTCTCTGTTACATCATGTCACTGCAGTTCGGTCTTCCCCATCCCAGCTGCCTGTACCAGGCTCCTTCATCCTCCCCGCCCCCCCCAAATCCTTCCGTTTCCTCATTGGCATTGTTGCCTGTCTCAGCAGCTCTGTGTGAATAGGAACACAAAAATCCTGTAGGAGATGCAACCTGATCCATAACAGAGGAATGATCCATCTTCTCCAGGCTACTACCCTTCTTGCCCTCTAGATTCATAACTGATAGGCTTAGTTCCCCAGCTGGCATCTCTGAAACCACGAAGATGTTTTGGCCTAGGTTGCCACAGCTCTGAAAATGTGAATACACAGGCAGGAGCACATCTCATTTACAGAACAGCTTCCTGATGTCCCAGACTTGGCCAGTCCTGACACTCCTGTTCCCTAGAGAAATAATTTAGAGGACCAACAATGTGATTTTGAGGAGCACTGGGAGGTAGAAAGCACCCAAAAATAATGCTAATCCAACCCTTTCATCTTACCTAGGCTGGAAATCCTATAGGCAGTCGCTTTTTTGTTCTTTTTTCCCCACTTGATCTCTGCAATCTCTTGTTTTTGTGTGAGTCAAAAATATGAAAATAATCCCACAGATGTTTGATCTGTTATGTCTGATAGGACCTCAGAGCAGTGAGAAACTGAGAAAAACTGTTTTGTTAATTGACTGGTACCAAATATAGACATTCTTTTTCACGCTTAGCTTGCTCATCTTCTTTGCCCATGTGCAAAAGACAGAGATACTGGAGAAATCATGGTTGGGTGACACTAAAATGCTCTCCTAAGTGCTGTAAAGGTTCTGCAATGGTGATATTTTTGTCCTTGCATGAAGGGTCCTGTCTATGACTGGTCTGTTTTTGATCGCCCTTGGAACAGGAGGTATCAAGCCCTGTGTCTCTGCATTTGGTGGGGACCAGTTTGAAGAGGAACATGTAAGATTTCCTTTCTTTCCTAAAATCTGCAGTGTGTGATTACTTTATGAGGATGTTTGTAATCAAATCCTGTTATAATAGAATACGAGCAGTTTGCTAGAAAAAAAATGTAGATAGGATGCTTCATAGGATGGTTTGCATGAGACTTAAGAGAATCAGGATGGCTCAGGAAAGGGAAATGACAACAGGACAGAGATGACATTGGGATAGATAGGTCATAATTGCATTAAATAATCTAAATGCTAATTGGATGTTGGAGTATTTGGAAGATCCTGTACAACATACCATGGAAAGGCAGCTACTTCTGAGCCAGCTTAATAGGGGTGATAATGCACTGCAATGCAATATAGTGAATGAAAGATGAAATTTTATTGTCAGTCCCTATGCTTTCTTGGAAAGCTTCTCTCAAAACAGCTATTAGTAATAGTCTGCATCTTAAATGTTCAGAAAGAACTATAGGAAATTCCAGCATTTCCGATGTAGTTCTAGTACCAAATATAGCCAAAAAGTTGAAATATGTCGTTTTCACAGAATAGAAGGTTTTGAAGAATTGCGGTTTGCACTTGGCAAAATGTTTTTTTAGCTCTATTTGTAGTGCATCTGTTGAACTGTAGTCTAGGTGCTTCATGTCCTCATTCTGCATCATAAGCACTTGGATCCCACCTGGCTTTCGTGTCCAGTAAGACGCTGATCTCAGAACTCCCATTATGCAACACAAGGGCTCAATCAGGGATGAGGTGGTGCTTAAAGGAGCAAAGAGGATCAGGAGATACTACTGCAGCACAGACAAGGAAACATTTTAAAACTGACTTGAAATTAGATGGTTTGATTTGTTTTGACCTAATACACAAGTAAAAATTTTGTTTTTCTCAATGAATAATATTCAAATCAACTTCTGTGCATGACATAGATCTTCAAATATGTAAGAGGCCAGTACAAGGAAGGGACTAATTGTTCCAGTCTGTGAAGAGTAGGCTTAAATTCAAGAAGGATGATTTAGGATAGACTTTCCAAGAGTAGGTCCAGAGAAGTCCTGGACTAGACTGGGGCTGTTGGAAGTCCCCAACAGCAGAGGCATTGAAGAAGGACATTAGACAATGGTCCAGCAGGAAAGGCACTGGTAGGGTTGGTTGTACCTTGGACAAAGGCTGGCCCCTGGGGATGGGAGCCAGGTGTTGTCTTTTGCAAAGCCCCAGTATATGGTCAGCATTTAAAAAGTGAATAATATAGACTAGAATGTTTGTTTTAAAATTTGGAGAAGATTTGTGCTTTCTGCACCTGAACTGGGTGATACTGAAGCCATACAGTTGGTGACTAAGGTGTACTAAGCAGAAGCAAAGCTGAGATGTTTGATAGCCACTTGTTCCAAGCAGACCCTTGTGCAGGCATGTCCAGCCTGTGCATTAGAGGACACTGCAGCAGCGGGAGCAGCAATCAGCTGGCAGTCACCAGCCTCCTCAGCTGGCAAAGCCCTGACTGAGAGCAGGCCGCTGTACAACGCTGCTCAGCGCTCCAGGAATATGCCCGGTGCATACTGACGTGTGGGCATCCCTGCTAACAGCACCGATAGCTGTCCCGAAAGGATTGCCACAGGTGTTACAGCAGCCTTTTCAGAAGTACTACTTTTATGAATATTAATGATTAATAATGTTTATCCAGCATCTTTCAATTACCAGCTAATTACAGTATGATAATATGTACCACTTATCTTCTGAGTGTTTTGTAGACTTCAGCTAATGAATCTCAGCACCCCAGTCAGGCGCACAAGTATTATTATCCCAGACTTACCACTACAGCTGAGTTACAGAGAAAATACTGAATTACCTATGGTTGTGGGGGTCTGTGCCCATTCTCCGGTATTCAGACTACACCTTTCCAACAAATTTATCAAATGCTAAGGCTCAAATATTTACCTGTGTGTTGCCTTCATGAGAAATCAATTTAGAAAAAGAAAACTGTTAAAAGGCTTCTGATAAGGACAACATTCTACTCCATTCTTTTTAGAGTAGAAATATTGTATTTTACCATTTTGAAATTACTTTGCCTTTCAGAAAAAAGAAAAAAGATTTTATGCGATGTGATAGAGAATTTAAGTCTTCAAAATGGGAATGAGAGGTTTTGGTTTTATAAGGAATGAAATGTTTGGGGCCAATCAAAATGTTTCTTCCCTTCAGAGCTGTTTGAGGGGGAGTCATTATGTTTTTCATATCTTGTCCTACCTGGAGTGGAAGAAGTTTTGATAACTCCCAATGAAATGAAGAATTTAGTTCTTCCTCAGTTTGCAGGGCAACAATAAACTTCATCTGAGCCATTAAGTGCACAGGCTCACTTGTTCCATCTGGAAACCAGAGATGTGGTAGTTCTGAACAAATATTTATATATAAATATATGTAAGACTTTAATATAATTTTTATATATAAATACATACTATTTTATATATATGTATAGTGTGTATATGTGTATGTATATCTATCTATCTATATATAAAAAAAAGGAAAAGTGGCCCTGCATATTCCCACATAGAGACAAATATAGATTTTGAGGTAAATGCACACCACAGTCTAGTTTTCCTTAAAATACTTTTATGTAATATCCTTGGAGCTGCCACTTTGAGAACAGTACTACTGCAAACAGCGATGGAGACCACTGGTTCAGCAGGAGGTCAGATAGGGAAAATGGATTTATCTGCAGGAGATTTCTAAGCATCTTTGTCTATACGATTAGCAGTCCAGGCTAAAAATGCCTGAATAGAATAATATTTGCAATATGTTATATAAATGCACAGGCTGCTGTGCATATTAATTAAGGACCAAAGCTGCTTTCAAACAATGTGATATGGTTTTTAAGGTACTAAATAGCTCTTTCTCTTTGTTTCTTTATTTTCCTGTTGCCATGGAGATCAGGATTATCATGTATAGTACCTTTTTCTCAAATTAGCTAATCCAAATCATGTTATTAATGTACGTCTGCTCTAAAGATTAAGAAAGCAAGGAGGGAATTCTTTTTTTCCAATCAGCGCAACTTGCAAGCTGCTAGGTCATTGTTTTTGTACTCACTTCTGCTTCTCTGACCATTTTTTCCCATAACTGAAATCTGTAAATGTGTGAAATAAGATGCCCCAAATTCTTTATGCATCACTATCCTCTTATTTTACCAACCCGTTGCTTTTGGTAACTGTTGCTCTAGACTTTATCATGCCGAGAGCTGTGTGCTTGTGTCCTGTTCAGCTTATGGAAATTCAAAATTGCTCAGATGCGAAGGGCTGTAGATAGGGCAGGAGAATGTGGCTAGAAGACAGCAGGATTGAGGACTGCTCCGCACCACCTCTGTCAAATCATGGCAGTGCTACACCAGGATCGGGGGAGACTGCTGAGGCTAGTCATTTCTTTAGGATTTCTTTATGATGGGAAATAGCTGGTCATAAAAGTAGAATAAAGTATACTTCTATTAACGTAGTGTAGCAGTGGAAAATACCAAGTAATCAAAAAAATCAGCAAAGACAGAAATGGAGTTTTGGAGATAATAAAGACCCAGTGCTGTTTGCTATTAACCATGGGAACAAGCCACAGGGATAACTTATAAAATAAAGGCTTACTAGTCCTTTAATCCAGGATAAATCATTTACAAGTAAAGTATGGATTAGTTTGTCTGGGGCTGACAAGTTTTAAACTTTTGTAAGGGCCAAGAGCCCAATCTGATGGGTCTTCATTGCTCTGCTGAGGTCAGACAAAAAAGCCCTTCATGCAAGCACAGGGACATCCAGCCCTCTTTGGTGAGCGGCAGTGGGAGGCGATGGGAGCTCTCTGAGGTCTTACCCTCACTGTCCCAGCACCCACATCACAAGGGGGTATAAGAAAAGCCCTTCGAGCAAGCTTCTGCTTGCCTCCCTTCCCTTGTAGTAATTCTCTGCTGTGATAAGAAGCTTCTTGCCATAGCAGATAGCAATATTTCCCATTGGCCACACTTTCAGTTGTGGGAAGTTTTGGTACTTTTGGGGATCCTTGGCTTCCTTCCTTAAGGGTTGTCCTCTTTAAGCTGTCTGCAGTTCTCCAGGCTTATTCCTGTTTTCCAGCCCTGTAATTATTGGAACTCAGGGAGTAGAAGGGAGCAGAACATGTTTTAGAAGAAGAGGCAAAGCAGGCCCCTGGAGAACTTCCTTACAGTGAGCTGAGTTAAAGCTTCACATTCAAATGATCCTCAGGTCACAGACACATGGTCAAGGTGCCCTAAGGAGCTCCCTGCCCTGTGCTGAGCCATGTCCCAGGTGATTTGCCCACTATGATAAGATGCTCTGGTGACAGCTGGGAGCTGAGCCTAGATATACATGGGATATCTTGGCTGCCTGGGCTTGGGCTGTCCTTAAATGCTGGTTTAACCAACTCAGATGCCCAGCTGTAGGAACAGCTGGCAGTGCAGAGGAGCATGGTGTAGGTCAGGTGGCCTTCTCCTCTTTAGCCAGTTCCCTGGCCTGCCCAGGCACAGGGGTGAGGTTTAGCTCTGTGTGTGTGTGTGTGTGTGTGTGTGTGTGTGTCCCCAAAGAAATCCCATAAGCAAGAAGAGATGGCTGTCAGTAGAGCGCCCTCACACGTCACTCCTGCTAAGAGGAGCAGACTTAGCATAGAAGTCTTTGATTCGTTCCGAATTATGCAGGGGGAAAGGAGATCAGCAGGAATCCTTTGTCTTTATGAATTGTAATTTGTTACAGCATTGGTTGAATTCTGAACTCTTTCTCTAAGAGTTAGTCCCTCCATCAGGCCCTTGATTTGCCCAAATAGATTTAATTTACCCTATTAGTTTGAGATTGGCTGGTCTCATCTTGGTAACCTCTCACTTGACACATCCTTCTCTTATTTGCTGTCACTCTCATCTATGCCCTCAGTACCAACTCCTCCAAATACACAGGTTTCTTTTTCTATTTCTACACTGGAGGAGAGGAGGGGAAAAAAGAGCTTAGACATGGGAACAAACAATGGGTGCCAAATTGGATTGAATTAGGTGACAGAGGATCTGAATCATGCTACTTGTTCTGAATAAGTAAATGCTTTTCCCCCTTCCAATTCCACAGCACTCTGGAAGCAGTGGCTTTTCTTCTGAAATGCCAAAAAGCCCCGAAGCGCTTCTCAAGTAACGTGAGCTGATTTGTGTGAGCATTTACCATCACCTGAACACAAGCTTGTTTGCTTAACATTTTATGCGCTGCGTGTCAATATTTACCCAGCCTTCCTAACAAGAGTATTGATAGTGTTCAATTTGCAAGCCCAATGCTGTGCGTTAGCCATGACATTGATATTGTCTTTTCTTGTTTTAGACCTCGGAGAGAAGCAAGTTTTTTTCCGTCTTCTATTTATCCATTAATGCTGGAAGTCTGATCTCCACGTTTGTTACTCCTGTATTGAGAGGTCAGTGTTGATTTAGAATAAGCCAATAATTTAGCTGCCCTCTGACTACTCTGCTGTGCGTAGTTAGGCTCTTACAACAACTGAATGACAGAAATTACATTATCTCTGGAGTGGCCAGCGTATTGCATTTACGCCTTGTTAATCCTGCCGTAGCAGCGTAACGGATTTATGGGTACTAGCATATGAGTCACACAAACCATATTCCCCGCTGTATTTCAAAGCCAGCCTGAACTGTGGAATTAAAATATGGAAGGTGGAAAGACCTATATGGCCTAATCCTCCTCCCTGCCAGTGGAAGATTGTTCCCTGGTCTTGCCTGCAGGTAACCTCTGGGTGGGGGTTGACCCTGCTGTTCTGTGCAGGTGTTCAGGCTGAATGACTTAGCAGGGCTCGTTTTGGAGTCCTACCTTCTCCCCCATGCAGGGCGCTGCTGACTTCTGGAGGGCTCTGTACTTGCACCCAGGCTTGTCTGAGTGGGTTCGGTTGCAAGATTGCAGCCCTGAAGAACTAGCCTTGAAGACAAAGCCCAGGCCTGTGCCCCACTTACGGCCTACTTTGCATTCCAGCCAGCTCGCACAACCCCTTTTATTCCGTAGTTGTGCAGCACTCACTTCACTGTATCGCAGCACCTAGAAGCCAAGGAGATTGGCACCCTCTAAATACAGACCCGCAGGCAGAGGGAGAGCAGCAGTCCATAGGCAAAGGGGACAGCAGCAAGGTAGCCTTCATGCTCAGTAGCAAATTTTTTCATTCCATCCGAGGGCCACCAGGAAGTTTGCTTTGTTCAGAGTGGCTGTTTTAACAGGCTGTTCGTTTTACAAGGCAGTGGGCAATTGTGCTTCTCTTGTATTTATGCCAAAGCATACAGGCAGAGGCAAACTCTGTCTCTCTTGCTGTTTCTTTTACCAATGTCCTCATGTCCATATTCTGTTGGGAAGGGGCTGTTGCAAAATGTAATCAGTGGGTGGATGAAAATCTGGTTCCCTTTGGACATCAAAGTCTGCGCCAATATGGTGTAACAATAAACTAGTTGCAACATGGAAATGAGGGGAAGTGGATGGGAAAAGAGTAAGATTTCTGCAAAGCATGAAAGCTTTTCTTGGAAGAACATGAAATGCAGTTCATAGACATTTGGCAGAAATGTGGAATATATATATTTTTAGGTGCAGAAGTTCAGCAGTTTTAGCTCATGTTGCGTGTCGAAAGTTCAGTATGTCCATAACATTTTGCTGCCAGCTTTGGGTTTGGATTTCAGCTAATTCACTGAAAATGGGCAAATGAACACTATGCACGCACGCAGCTATGTGACTGACTGTGACTGCCCAGGGACAACAAATAGGGACAACTCAAGGTTTCACGGGTTGGTTTCCTGTTAACTATGTGGGCTTATTTTAGCCATATTTATTTGTTGTTGCTCCATTTAAGAATGCAATAGTTTATAGCCACTGGCACACCGACACAGACCTCACTGCTGGATTGCCGTTTACAACTGGATTTCTAAATTCACATTGTGTGAGAACTGAGCTAGGCCAAGAGGCGCAGGGTTTCAGAGCTCCCATGGTTAACCATATAGCTCAGATCAATCAAAGCCACATTCTGAAACCCTAGCTTCCTGATAGCTCATAATATCATAAGATCTGAGGTCTGGGGCAGGCTAGCTCTAGTGAGATTGGGAAGGTGGAAAGAAAGAGAACTGGAGAAACTGGAGATGCAACTGGACCATTAAGTCTAATGCTGCACTCCCTCTTACTCCTCTGGAGTAGGGATACTGGCTTCACCTTGTCCACTGTAAGTTGATGTGAAAACAGATTCAGGATTTTAGCTCAATAATTCATGCAGCTGGCATAAATAGTGCGGAAATACTGTACTGGTTATTTAGATCTAATCAAATACAGAATGCTCCCAGATTTTTAGTTAACCAGGTAGGAAGGTTGGGGTTTTTGTTTTCCAGTGGTGGGTTGTGGGTTTTTTTTTTTTTTTGCGCATTTACAGTTCCCACTATTTCTTTCTAACTATTCGTCTGCTCCTCCCCTCTTCCCAGCTACCATTCTCATCAATATCCCATTATCAGCTGCTGTTGCTGGCGGACACTAACCCTGCTTCCAAATTGTCTCTATCAAGGGAGGACAACTGTTTCAGGGAGATTCAATTCACAGAGTCAAGCACCAGCAAAGAAGATTTAAAGCCAGTGGAAGTGACTGATTTAGGGGAAGTAAATCAAAGGCCCAGGTAATATAAGTCTGAGTGTAATGAGATGCTTTTATTTCTGACTTCTTTTTAGGGGATGTGAAATGTTTTGGAGAGGATTGTTATGCACTGGCTTTTGGCGTCCCAGCAGCACTGATGGTGATAGCCCTTGGTAAGTGGAAACTACAGTGTTTAGAGCAGTAGTTAACCATTTGGGAATGCGTGGACAGATAAGAAAATGCACAAGTTCACCAGCTCTGGATGTATACTGTGATGCGAAACTCAAGGTTTTCAAGGTCATCCAACAATCACAAAGTTTTAGAACTATTAACTTAGAGTAACCCATTGCCACCCCACCTAAAGTGTTTCTTCAGCACAGATCACGATGGTAGTGTTAATCTTGTCTCCTCAAGTCCCTCTGATCTGCTTCCACCGTTGTCAAAGGCCAATGTTGTAATGAGATAATTCAGGACAACAAAGAAAATCTTCTGGTTCATTTCGGCTATGGCCCTCCTGCAGTCCTATATCATGACATTGGTAAGGGAGTTTTCTGGTAAGTGTTTTGTGATATATAATCGTTTTGTGCTACAGAACAAGGGGAGGCACCAAAATGATTCTCCTGGTATTTTGCAGCTTTGCCTGTGAACAGGTTTGGCCTTTGAGCTGCAATCTGAGCAGTCCTCAAAGTCCCCCAACTTACAGGAGAGTAGCTTAGCATGCCACTTTCAACATCTCCACATGCTTTTTGTAGCTTGGGACCGTCTTTAATGGCTCAGATGTTTGCTTCAGAATTTTTTTTTTGCCACGCAGAAATCCCCAAAGAGGAAGCTGAATGAGACATTGCTTTATTCTGAGCTGTCTCAGTTTGCTTGGCTGAAGTCATACGCACAATTACAGTGACAGCTTATTATTAAGTTGCAGTATTAAGCCCTTATTACGCAAGTGTCAGGAGGCAGCCGCAATCACCCTGTTTCCTAAAGCTTGCATCTTACCCCCATTAATGTACTGCCAATGTTTCTTCTTCAACCCCTGTCAAATACCTAGTCGTTTCCATATTCCTACTGTTATTCCTTGGTAGCCAATACAGAGGACACCCCATTAGCTTAATTTCACAGTTGCAAGCAACTGAGGGGAGCAGTCCCCTTATTACACTGCATTTGAGAGGGTTTGACACAGCATGGGGTGAGTTCTCATTCAGCTTGTTAGCTTAATTGAGAGACCAAGCAATTGTGTGATTTCACCTTAGCATCTGTGATTTGAAAAGTTGTTTCCCCAGGGAATGAGAATGTTGCTCTTTCCCCTCAAACTTCTATGAGAGAGAAGGATCAGGACCCTGGAGAAATGTCATCAGCTCACAGCTAATGTTACAGCAATTATTTTCAAAAAAGTGCGTGGTCATGGGCCCGAGAAGCTTCTCATTTCCCATGTGGCTTGTTCGTATCAGTTTAAGACAGCACAGGCTCTTCTGTGTGCCATTGTGTGATGAATGTTTCCAGCAGGGTAGCAGTTGCCCAGGGGAAAATGGACATGTAAATATTGCAGTTTCAGTGCGGGAATCAATTGAAATGTGTTTTCAGCTAGTGTTCTGCTGCCAGATTCCACAGTCTGCCTGGCAAAGCGGCTTCGTGTTCTTTTGTGACATGTTAAAATGCTCTTGGAAATGATTTCTTTGACTATGTGAGCAGCATGCAAAACTGCAGATAATACCCTTCCAGTCCTGACTGCCCTCCTGTGATGCTGGAAAGCGAGGTTAGGTCTAGAGGCAGAATGGAAGTTTTATAGAGTAAGATTTCCTGGGTTTCTTCAGTTTCTGACAGTTGGATGAGGATGGATACTGTCCAGTCTCAAATGCCAAAGCTGGTGCTAGAATCCCAGTTCTCAATGGAGACAATGGCATCTCCAGAAGGTATTTCAAGAAAGCTCATGAATCACCATTTGGAGACACCACCTACTCTACATGGAGATGCTAGAAATTAGGTGGTGCAGTTATGCACTTTGACTTTGGACAAGGATCTTTGAGTAGGATTCACCTAAAATGACTTCAGCAGCTTCTCTGATAGTTTTGCACGTCAAAACTGGATGTCAAGGGTCATCTTTGTAGTCAGAGAAGAGAAATGACGAGTCATCCCCAGTTTCCCAAGACACCTGCATTAGGACAGAAATGCCTGCTTCTCTCCATTGGCTGTGGACTGACCCTAGATGACTGGGTTAGCTTAAAGTGCTGAGGTTGGGCCTGATGGAGCCCACTCTCAGCTTCTGTGGTGCTTCTCCGTGTTAATGTCTTTGTAATTGCAATGCAGTCGAAGGCTCACAGAGAACAGGACAAATTGTCTGTAATCAGATAGCTCCATCTGTGACAGAGCTTTGAAGGCTTGCTCTATTGTTCTCTGTGCTTTGAGGGAGAAAAACAAGACAAAACAATGTCTTAAAATTTACATTCCTCTATGGAAGCCAAAACAGGTAATTTCTGTTAATGCCAGCATGTGATGCAGTGACCTTCATGAGCTGGATTGACAGTTCCCACTGAAATCTGTGTGAGATGCAAATATACAGAGCCCAGGTTGGATCTGGATTCCTTCTCTCATAGTTGCAATGATTCAGAATGGGGTTCCAACACAGATATAACACATTAGATGCAGCAATTCAATGTAGATTGTTCAATAATTTTAGCCTAAAAAAACAGAAATAAGGGAGGATTTTCAAAGCATTAATTCCCAGTGTGAATCAGATGTGGAGATGCCTCTTGTTTCAGAACAGATCATGAGAAGATGGCAGTGACTTCCTGGGGATACCACAGCCTCTTGTAGAATATTGCATTTTGCATTAATGGACTCCTATATGTTTGCTTTGCTTGATGAAAGAACAGCCCTGTAAGTCCCAGGGCAGAGGATTTCTGTTGAAAACAGGGCGGAGGGTGGATGGTCCTCCACAGGAACCAGTACATGATTAAGCCCTTAGTCACATGAATTCCCATTTGGATTATAATATTTTTCAGTTGTGTTCATTGCTGGAAGTGGACTGTACAGAAAAACACCACCGCAAGGGAACGTCTTACTTGAAGTGTGCAAATGCATTGGAGTAAGTGCATGCCGTTCCCTTCTTTTTCATGCATGACTCCGAGACTATGGGTCAGAAAAGTGCAAAGGGAATTTGGAGGTGGCATTTTGGGTTCTTCTATATGTTGCTCCTGGATGTCTTGCTGATGAGCTGTAAGAAATAAGGAACACATTTAGGGCCTAGTTTGTCCTTCCTTCAGTATTTCAATTGTTTTTCTTTACTCTTTGAATTGTTCTGCTGATGTGAGCAGAACCACTAGTGAGGGCTGCTGGTGATAACTGAACTGAAAGGAAAATTCAGAAACCTGCAGAGTATCAGAAATATGACTCAATTTTTTTCAGCTGAATAACTTTACTGAAGTTTATCAGTTCAGGAGACAGTAATAGTATGCATTACTATTAAGCACATCCAGCATGTTAATGTAAATGAAAGAGACACCTGCTGAAGTCACATTATAACCTTATCAACTATCTTTCATAGTGTATGAGCTGAATACAGTGTATGGAAAAGTACTCTCTTAGTGTTAGGTGGGTAATAAGGTTTGTCTTTCAGGAAGCTGCTGTAAACAGCAGACGTTTACTCTTTGCCTAGGTCAATGCTAGTGACAGGCTGAGGTTTTCTTTTTCTTGATTCTTAAGTGAGGCGGCCACTCTTTTTCCTAGGGGCTGCTCAGTGGCTGGAGTGCACAGCATAAACAAACCAGTTACCTAACTGGTGTCACTTGATTTCTCCTGCAATGAGAAACCAACATGAAAGATGGTCTAGGATTGACTGAGACATGGGTCACAGCAGGAATATACAAAGAAAGACCTACAGAACAAGATACAAGCGTGAATTCTGATTTTGACATTGCTGTGGCTAATGAGGCATTTCTCCCCTAGCACAGTGGTCAATCCAAAAGGCACCTTTCAGAAAATAAAAGAAGATTTTTAAAGCTTTATTATGTAGCAAGTTTTAAATCAAGCAGGAAACAATCTTTGGGGGCCAGTATCAGATCTGTCTTTGAAAGACAAGCACAGAAGGTAGTTCATTCCCACATTTACTCTGCTAATGTCGCAGAAATCTTCCTTCAGAGAATTGGTCATAAAGGATCCTGTCCTGCACATGTAGATATCAGAAGTGTCCAGCAAAACCTCCACAATTATCTGGAGCTGCTTATGTCTGGGGATTGGGAAGGCAGCCTTGAGCTGGGAATCTGAGAAGGGCAGGCAAGTAAGGCCTCTGAAGGGCAAAGGAAACAGTTAAACTAGGTGGCACACATGCAGGAGTTGTTACTCACCTGTTTTTCCTCCCTAGTTTGCTATCAAAAACCGGCTGAAAAACCGCTCCCGTCAGATTCCAAAGAGAGATCACTGGCTAGACTGGGCGTCAGAAAAATACTCAGTAAGTAATGCCTTACCTGGCAAGTGCTTAGTGGAAGGGGGAAGGAGGGCAGAAGGCATAAAACTGGCCTTGCTACGTGGCACACCACTCCTTGCATGTATTGTGCTCTCATTTTGCCTGTCCATTCCCACATCTGTACTCTCCTGACCCTTAATGGACAGTTTAGGTGCTGCACTGAAATGCAGAAATGCAAATATGTCCAGTATCATGAATACGTGCAATGAAAAATTGCCATGCAACTCTCTGGAAAGAAATAGGAGCTCTCATGCTTTGTAGCTTCAAGTTCTTATTGATTCTTCACCCCTATCTTACCTTTTTGCCTATTCCCTTTGTAGAAAAAACTGATCGGTGAGGTTAAAATGTTGACGCGCGTTCTCTTCCTCTTCATACCACTGCCGATGTTCTGGGCCCTGTTTGATCAACAGGTACAGTACAGTGTGCCATGGGCTGGGCTGCCAGGCTGGGTTTGCACCCATCGCGCCAGGGTAACTGGATTCTCCTAACGCTGCAGTGTCCTGGGGACACAGAGCTGCACGCTTCAACCGTGCATCCACGGGCTTGTTAAGGCAGCACCTGCCATCACTGCTGGTCATGCCTTCACAGTCCTGCCTCATATCTTGAATGGGAGGATGAGAAGAAAGTGTGTGCCATGCCCACTGACAGGAGATAAAGGCATTAAAGAGAAGGCAAGGAGTAAGGGAAAGGGGAAATAAGACCTCCAGCACGGTTGTCGTCTTTGTCCCCCCGTTTTCTAGGCCCATAGGACATCCTGAAGGCTTCACAGCTGTCTCTTTTCTCCTTAGGGATCCAGGTGGACTTTACAAGCCACAAAGATGAATGCTGATTTTGTAAGTACTTAATGTCACCAGGGATGATAAAACTAGTCATAACATCACTGCTCTTGTTTTTAATGGGAGACTTGCAATACTAAGAGCTTCTGCTTAATGAGTCTGTACGAGTTGCACTTCTGGTGATTAGAAGAGAAAGGCTCTAGGTGGCCATATGCAATTCATCACTGCACATCTTGGCAAGGAGTGAGGGCTGGGGAGCCATCAGCAGCCTGCAGAGTTGGGAGTGCTTAAGTATTGACAACTAGTTGCTCTGTGACCTTGAGCAAGCTACTTATCAGCTCAGGTAGGGTTTCCAGCCTGCTACCCCCACTGAAGACAGGGAAGTCAGACAAAGTTCACGCAGCCGTTATGAGGTGTAATTAAAGCTACTGTAGTTGTATACTTCTGCTGCGGCATAGTTGGTGATACGTTAATGAAGACTCTAGCAGTCAGCAGGAATCCTGTGTAAAGGGCTGAGATGTGGTGAGGATTAATTAGTTTAGTAGCCGTAAAGTACTTCAAAGATGCAAATGGCAAATGGTACAAGATGCAGTGACAGATAAATGTGGATGAGCTGTCTGCCTAAAGATTTTGCCATACAGGGCCTTTCCAGACATATATGTTTTAATAGGCCACCCGTGTCTTACCTTTGGATGGTCAGGTCAGTATTTAGGGCTATAAATGCCCATTTTACACTTTAAATCCCAAAATATGAGCCCTTCTATGTCACTCCCATTAGATATTGGACTCTCAGCATGTGATACTCATTAAGCTTAATTAATTCAAATGAGGCATGAAAAAGACTACACCTTGAGTAATATTTTATCCACCCCAGAAAGAAAAAACAATGAAAGTTCATGCAGTCTTTGTGATGTGTATCTAGAAACTTTGTTGTATGCTGTTGTGCTAGCATGCATTTAGTGATCCATTAACAAAGCATTTAAGAATCGCCAGAGGTTGCTTATTAAGCTCTCCCTGGTGGAGAAGAAAACTGTTTGGTCTTTTTTTTGTCATACCAGCTTGGATGGATTTTTGGCATGTGTTTCAGTCTGATTCTCTTTCCACAACCATGGAGAATTGCCCCAACCTATGAAGGTGAGAATTAACTGCAACATTGGGGTGATTCCTCCGTTAGACTTATTGTAGTTCATGTTTGCAAAATTCCCCTTTCTTCCCTTCTCCAGCTGAAGTGCTCAGCTAGGGTAGCCATAGTTAACAGGAAATGATTTAGTGGGAGATGAGGGGTTTGCAGGCTTCTTTCCTATGCCACATTTGTATAGTGTGCACAAAGTGGCAGAAGGAAAGAGTATTTGCCTCATCTGTTTAATTGCAAGGCGGCTTTGCTGTGCCCTACGCTTTCTGCTCTCCCAGGAGGCTGCTGCTGGCAGAGACAGCCAGTCATTTTATATTCAGCTCAGGACAAGCCTGGCAGAGAGGAGACAAACCCCCACAGTGCTTTCTCGGAAAGATATTACCTCCTTCCTATTTTTTCCCCCTTTTCTCCTAATCCTAATTTAAAATGAAAAGCACTGCAGGGAGTTCAGACAAACACCGGCCCCTTTCTGGAGACAGCTGACCTGTCCCTTTTGTGGGTCTGGGATTCCCCCATCCATCCCCATTGACCTTGCCTGGTCATGGGGGCTAAGCACACCAGTGTGAGGGTGAGGCAGCCCTTACAGATTCAAGGACTGTTGGCTTAAACTGAGAAGTTGAACAGGTGACCAAAATCCAAAGGCTATTTTGGTCCCTGTGGATGGAGGAAAGAGGTGTTTTTACAGCCCACCGTCTCAGGGCTTTTGCTGTCCTTTCAGGGTGTTTGGACCAAATACAAACAGATCTTAGAAGGTCCTGAAGCTTGAGAGCAGTCAGTTGGACTTTTCTCATTATAGAAGCAGAGAGGGAGGAAGGTCTAAATCCACATCCTGGCTCAGACTCCAACGTGCCTATTCCTTCCTACTCACCTAGTTCAGGGGTAATCCAGTTTGAAAGATGGGTCTCAGGATCTGTGATGGGCTGTGTCCCAGCTGCCATGTATCAAGAGCTTCCTTCTGCAAAACGATTCCCATCACTGTCCTTAGACAACAAGTGTCAAGAATGCAATATCAGCTACTAAAGCCAACACAAAGCATCTGAGGAAACCGTCTTTGCTGCGAAGGCCTATACTGTGGGCTGTTTGCTTATTTGCCATCAACCATATACACTGTTATTTTATGATGTTTATGAATCACTTGGAATGTCTTTTCATTTCAGGGAATATATGTCCTTCAGCCTGACCAAATGCAGGTAAAAGATACTGCAGGGTAGGAAATAACTCTTAGAAATGTTTTTTTCTTTTTCTGTCTTTCTTGTTTTTCTTGTGGGTCCAATGCTACTCTCTCTGCTACTTTTGAAGGTCATGGCAGTGCTCCCTGTGACCAATGTGGCATGGACTCTGTGCTATCATTTGCTAGCTGTTCCACAAGGTTAGCTATGGGGCTTCAGAAGTCCCTAAGGATGTCCTAACGTAGAAGTTGAATCCTGCAGAGTAATGCAGAGGTGCAGGGGGATATAAGCTTTACCTCCCCAGACCAGAAGCAGAACTGGGCCAACAAGTTCCAGATTAGGACATGCCACCACGATAGTGCTTCCAACAATGCCAATGTGTGGAATGTACAAATTGCATCTTCTTTTAATAGGTCTCTGTGCTGAGGTGAGCGTTGTATCTGGAGTACATTTTCCTTCCTCCCTTCCTGCAGGGCAGGTGAAACTTCGAAGGCTCCAAGACTGTAACATGTTGTGACAGTTGATTACGGTTTTTACGCAGAATAGCTCTGGAGAAATTGAAAGCTGTTCAATTCTCTGACATTTTCCTTCAAAACTGAGACTGAGTATCCCTCTCTGCTTGTTCTCCTAAGTTACTCTGGCGTTTTTTTGCTCTCCCACTGCTGGCTGGCAAACAGGCTCTGCCCTTCTGGGAGAAATGCAATTCCTGAGGGATTCCCAAACCATGTGGAAGTGCAGGAGCTTGGCAGTCTCACAGAATAGTGCCTGTTCCTCTGGAATTTTGCTGAAGTCCCAAGATGTTTCCATCACTGCTGATTTGTTGTTAGGTCCCACTGCAGCGCCGAAGTTCACTAGCCTCTTGTCAGTGGGTTTTATACTCTTTAAAAACATAACGCCTCAGTTTTCTCTTCAGGGAAATTGGGTCGGTGATGCTTGCTTACCTCTTAGAGTGGAGGACATGAACAAAATGTATTTGTGCCTGTGAAACCTAAATAGGAGAAGCCATTGAAGTGCAAACTATGATTATATTTTTAAAGGAGGTTTTAAAGCTTTTGTTCATGTCCTTTCTTTAATGGAATTATTTCTGGAGGACAGTGCTTTACGAGTTTAATTACTGAAAGTTGCTTTCTAGTCACTAAACTCACATTGTTTTGTATTGCAGTTCTTAAATCCACTTCTTATTCTTGTCTTCATCCCGATTTTTGACCTTGGGCTCTACCCACTTATAAACATGTGCAAATTTAATTTCACGTAAGTACTTTGGGACCCTGCAGATGCCTTGGTTTTACTTCTGTAGCAGCAAGTGTGCAGAAGAATAGCTTTAAAGGAGCAGAAACAGAAATGCCCATTCACTCTATCCAGTACTTGCATCTACCGCAGCTTATCCGGCAGCATCACCATCTTCCATAGGCCTTGGAAATTTAAGAGTAAAATTTAATAATGTTGGACTCTGCTCTCATCTAAAGGGAAATGAGTTGGGAGTCCCCAGGGTAGAGCATCCTGTATTATTGTTGATCTCCTTGCCAGCATATTTTCCCTGAGAGACAATGTGGATAGTCCCTCTCTTAATTTCATCACCACATTCTTCATTGTATCTCCTATGCTACTCTGAGATAATTCTCTCCCTGCAGCTCCCCATAGGGCCAAATTAACTTTCCCATGTGGGTCACGTGGTCTTTTGAGAGCAGATGTCACATTAGGATCAGAAACAGTGAATACTTAAGGGAATCTCCAGTTTGGCTCAAGCATTTTAGCCCAAGTCTACATTAGCAAGTAGTAGAGTGTAATATGAGCAGATCTGTAGGGCAAAACATTTGGTGCAGGGGCCCAATTTACGTATTTGGGTTTTTTTACTTCAGACTAACTGTAGCCTGGCTCTGTGGACTGATGCCCTATTAGCAGTGGGAGTAGGTTACATGTTACTCTTGGAGTGCCTCTGCCACTTTAATTCCAGCTGAAATGAACCCAGTTTGCATGCCCTGACAGCACTCCTCAGTGTGAACTGAAGTGTGGAATGTGGGGATGACTGGGAGATGGGCTTCAAAGGCATGCTCCTGATCCAAACTAAAATGCTAGGTAGACAAAAACACATAAAATGGTGATGGAAGGAGCCTCAGCACCCATCCATTCAATGTGCTGATACTCTGCAATTATGCTGAATTATTTGTGCCTAAAAATGTACAAAGAAGGTTATTGTCTTACCCTATGATGGTACTCTTTGGAGGACGCACATCAGAAGCTGTGCTTCTCCACAGTGACCTAGACTGAGCCCCATCTTGGGACAAGACTTTCTGCCTGATGACCAATTTCTAGACGAGCTCACCCAGCAGCACCAAATTCAGGCACTGATCAGGACTGAACACCATGCCATTTCTGTCCCCAGGATGCTGGACATTAACAGGCTCCTACCCAATTTTGCCAGAGGACTGGCTGTGGAAACACAGTAGCCTGTAGGGTTGTAGCCTATATGGCTGCAAAAATTTGTGCTACAAAATCCCAGTGCGGAATCAGGCTCAAAACCAGTTTGTTTCTTAAAAGAAGCAGACAGTAAATGTTTTCTTATCCCTCGATATGTAACTGAGAGGCAGAATTTGGGTCCACAATCTGTATTTAACGCAGACCAGTGGATGTGGCTTGTGAGTCCAGAGCATTATAAAGACTGGAGACCACTGAATCTAGATCCAGATTTGTTTCAATTTTCGACAACTCAGTACTCAGTTTGGACCTGCCTGGCTGGTCCTATTTTAATCTGTTCTATATCAGATTACCTCACGTGACTCTAGTAGAGTTGCAGTAATTTTGCTGCTTATTCTCTAGAAATGTAAATGTATTGGCATGAGAAGTAACCCAGAGTGATGACACAGATGGTCAGAAATGTTGATGACAGAAAATATACATTTTTCTACTCCTCATACCTGCTGCTAAATAGCTTGCTACTTTACTTTTGCCTTTCCCAAAAGGGACTTGAAGATGTATCATTTCCAGTGCTTCTTCCAACATTGCAGGTTAACATAATGCCATGAGCTATTCCCACTAGAAAAGCTAGGAACAAGATAATATGAAATTGCAAGTAAAGAGCTTTTTTCCTGGCATATCAGTTTTAATTGGCCTCAGTGCTGGCCTCATACGGAATAATAGAATAGTTTTAAGTTAAATGACTGGTAATTTAAACAGCACATCATCCCCAATGCCACCTGTTGGACAGTTTATTACATGACTTTGGCATATCTTTGAGGAATGATATTCTGTATTCTAAATTACTTTTTTTTCTTAATGGCACCTCTTTCATTCACTCCACAGACCTATTAGGAAAATGGCAACAGGTATGATCCTTGCAGGGATGGCGTTTGGACTTGCAGCCATTGTAGAAGTCAAAATAAATGTAAGTATAGTAGAGAGATTCCTCAGAAATCTTTGGCTTTCACTGAGGTATTTTTATTGATCTTTAACATGTTCTTGGTGATTAAACATACTGATTCAATTGCTGTTTAAAAATCTTACTTTGTCTACATTTCTTTCTTTCTCCTCCTCCCTTTCTCTGTCTCTCCCTTTCTCTCTCTCTCTCTAGTCTTTGCAGTTTTGCTGTGCCAGTCATCTGTATTGGTTTATATTCTATAGTGATTTCCATCATCAGAGTGCTTTGACAATCATCTATTTAACGCTAGTGGTTAATTCCTAAAGGTAGTCTGTTCTCTCTTTTTTTCCTCTTGCAGTAGTTTGCCTATATTTTACTGGGTTTTTTTGTGTGTTTCAGTTTTAGTTATTGCCTACTTTAGGGTGGGGATGTGTTTTACAAGACAAATTTGTGGTGCAGGTGAGTGCACTCACTTCCGCAGCCACAGGTATCAGGGATTGCCCGGCATCCCCAGGCAGGGTGCCAGAAAATCCCTTATAAACCTGGTGTTAGCCCTGCAAATTCGTTTCTGGCCTGAGACCACTGCTGCATGCTTTGGCTGACCTTTGGCTTAGAAAAGTTACTGTAGGATTAATTTTTAACACTTCCATATATTCTTAAAATGCTCTGTTACAGAGTGGCTGGTGCAAAGCGCTGGACTGACATTTACCTCTTCCTCACATGAATCCACTGACAAGTCTCCACTGAAACAGGACTCTGTGTTCAGTGCCCCTTTCTGATCTCCTTGCTTGAGCACAGAAATGTTGTCATTGCCGCTCAGAGCAGCTCTGTCTGAGCACTGCAAAGCTCCTCTGTGTGGAGGGCTGGTGGCTTAGAGAGATGCCCCCCGGCTGTGCATGGAAATTATAGCCTAAAAGCTCTAGCAAGGAAGGGGATAGGAGGGCTCACCCTTGGCTTCACTGTTGGTAGCGCAGATAACAAGCCGCAGTGACGGCGTTTGCTGGTCATGGGATTGTCAGTCCAGAGCAGCGTACGGGCATGGTGACAACAGGGTCGTCGTATCTTCTCTGGCAATGTCTAGGGGCCTAGCTAGATTGAAATTGCCTTGCCTGCAATACCCAAATTATAGCATAAGACAGAAAAAATTAATAGCTCTAAAGTATTACTTACAGCTACCTGAAAATAAAGCGAGAAAAAGAGGGGAAAAGAAAAGTTTTAAATCTACAAGTAATACAAGGCAGAAAATGATTGAAGTACTCTTTCTAGGAAATAATTCCTGATAGAAAGGACACATTTGTGCTTCAGACATCATTGTCCCTCTCTCAGAAGACAGAGAGCAAGAACTATACAGTGGGCCATTACATAGCATGGCATTAAGTGATTTAAAAGCACCAATTACAGACACAGCCGGAGCTGGATTTTCAAAACTGCTTAACTTTTGGCCTAATTCTTTTCCCAGTCACTGAGTGCAATGGGAAAAGAATTATTCTGGTCGGTGCTTTTGAAATTCTCATCTAATGCTAAGCACAATTTTTTCCTTTCTGGTATGACAGCTGGTTAAATCTAGGCACTTGGGAGCTGTACAATGGGAACAGGGACATGGTTCTACCTGACCAGCAGTAGTGTAGCCTATGCATTTAATGGTGTGAAGAGCAGTCTTTGTGAAGAATGGTAGACTATAGAGCTACTGTGAAGAAACCTCCCTAAATAAGATTTATGTTCAGTTATCTCTTAGTGCAACTTCTTTTGAGGAAGGGATGGAAAAGTGTCGTTATAGAGAGGAACACTATCATGACCAAAAATGATGAGATATTAAGAGCCCTAATAAAGCATATAGATGGCACTTAAAGCCTTTTATTTTAATTAGGAAACTGATATGCCTCAGCTTGTCCCAAAAGAAAGTTTAATTCAGGTCCTGAATTTGGCAAAGAACCCTGTTCAAGTGACAATCCAAGACCAGCACCTCTTTCAGCAGCCCATGGAGGCTTTTCAGGTAAGTGTATGTGTGGGGCTGGAAGGCCTGACTCACAGTCCCTTTAAATAAATTTAGAGTTTTTTTCAGTCGCTCTTTGATAAAGCCCATAGATGGTAGAGCATGTTCTTCTCTGCCTTAGAAGTGCATAGGAATGGCTTTGGAGATGTGGCACTGTCTTCAGTGACCAGACGAAAATGGAACGTTTGGAGACATAGTTCCATTGCAAAGGAGCAAATGACTGACTGTATTCATCTATAATTAGCAATAAATGATAGTTGTCCCAGGGTGAGCATGTGCAGATACTTTGCTCCAATCTCCCAATGCTCAGACACTAATCAGGCATTGCTGCTGGGATTTGGATGGCATATGAAATATGTTTACCTGCAAAGGAGAAAAAAGAAAGCAGTTAATTGGCCCTGGGCATTGGAATGTTTCCCATTCCGGTTCCAGGATTATGTTAAAGATGAGCCTGGTTAGGGACTCAGCATGGCAGTCCATCAGCCATCGACTGCCTGCCACAATCTAGATGTCCCTTTTGTCCCAGCAGACCAGGGCTGGGAAAAAGGGTAGCTGTGTATGCAATACATGCTCCCTGGCCTCTGGGTTGCATCCAGCATCTCAGATACTCTGAGCTCCAACTAGGACCAGCCTAGAGCCTGTGGGGCAGCATAGGTCCCTGGCTGTAGGAGGGGAAGCTTTCAGACAGCTCTGGCTGTTAACTTCTCTTTTCAGGCTCCCTTGAAGAGAGGATAGGGTTGCACTTGGTGGGAAGAGCCTGAGCCTTTCTTAAGAGAAGAAAATGTGTAACCAGGTTTGTCTTCTTTCCACAGAACCCAGTTGAGTACTCAAAATTAATATTGAATGGAAAGCAACAGAGCCTTCATTTCACCCTGCAACATCAAGGATTGTCTCTTGCTTTTAACTACACCGTGAAGGAAAAATCAGTATACAGCTTAATTGTTTTTGAGGCAGAAGGAAGCCTATCAAGCCGCTTAGTGAGTGTGGGAGTGAAGTGTAAATACAGTATTAATTCAATGGCTGTGATGATACAATGGGTAATGGGGTAATAGGTTCATTAATTCATTTGCTCAGTTGTGGTGTCTGTCTGATTGCTCTCAGATGCTCTAAGCCTGACTTCTTAGCTAGCGGCACTGGATCTGTACACATTTCTTCTGGTTGATTAATAGAGGCGTTATGGCATCTGAGAGCTACTGGGCACAATTTAATCCAGTGAATGGTGCAGTGGGAGAGCAGAATAATACCTGCTAGGCAGTAGAGCTTGAGAAAGCTGGGGAAGCAGGGAGCCAGAGATTTTCCCCAAAAGATGGTTCTATAAAGCAAAGATGTTAAAGAGGCTCTAGGGCTGGGCATGGAATAAAAACATCAGGGCAATGTTTCTAGGTTTAGTTATTACAAGTGTTTAGTAAAAATGCACAGAAGGCCCATTCGTTTTGCTGAACAGAATAAATGATTAAATTCATTTCAGCCTCTGCGGCAGAGCTGGCTGTGTTGGACTTTTTGTGTATTGCTGCAATTGCAGAAAGGTATATGGGATGTATAAGGCCAGCTTCTGATATCTTTTACATGCAGCTGTACCTCAAGAAGCTCCCTTGAAGCAGATGGTGTTATTCCACATTGTGGTGGGGGTGTGTGTGTAAATGCCATCAGAATCTGTCCAATTCTGTGTGCAGTTTCTCAGCCTTCTACCTCGCAGGGTTGCCACTCCAAGTGTTCAATATTGTACAGCAGAAATCACATGACTGTTTTGAAAAATGTGGGGTTTTAACAATTTATTTTTTCCCTAAGGTTGTTTTTTCTTTGCTGTTGTATGGCTTGGAGCTTGCAGCTTGTTTTCATACGATGATGTTAAGCTTTCCCTGTGATCCTGAGGACTGTGTGCTGTTTCCTTAAGAAATGGATACTCATACAAGGATTTTCACACAGTCCTTGGATTCTAGAAGCTGGTGCTTTAAAAGGAAAAACAAAGTAGAAAAAAAAAGGCACCACTAGGCCTGTGGTAGAATAGCCAATGATAAAAGCCCAAGATGGATTCCCAAGGGATGAAGTCGTACAGAATAGTTTGTCTGGCATATGTTCAGAAGAGTCTTAAAAGCCCACTGGCCCATGCTGAGAATCAATGCTACCGTCATTGTGTGAAATTTATAACCTTATAGTCAAAGTTGCACTTTCAGTGCCATGTCAGGCTGTCATGGGTTTGGAATTAGCCAGTACAGCCCAAGCCTATGAAGAGAAAGCCTGAGATGGGCTGGAGTGAAGCTGCCTTCTGGATTAGGTACATCCTTGTGCTGCCCCAGCCATCCAGCCTGAGTTTGAATTAATACCTGCCCCTGGCACGGGTGGTCTGGGGAACAGCAGTGCTGTGGGATGATGCCATTGACCCATCATTTCTCAGCTGTAGGTAAGGGAGGAGTGGAAGCCAGTGGGATAAATTATACTCACTTTCCAGCATTGCAACAAAAGGAAGGCAATGCCAGTGTCACGGCTGTGTCACTGGGTTTGCCCTGGGTGAACCAGGTCCCACCCCCTCACTATTAGATTTGGCACCCTCAGTCAGGTGGGGGTGCTTTTCTGCAAGGAGACAAACTGAAACTGTTTTCTTCTCCTTTGTGGACTTTCAGGGGACAGGTAATTAATTGGAGAGTCTGGGGATCATCAACGAAAGTGAGAAGTAATTTGGGCTGTCTGCACCAAGTGTTAATCCCCATGTGTGCCCCTCTGAAAGAAATGCTGCTGTTGTTGATTATTTATTGCTCTGACATTTATTATTCACTATGGCTATTTATTACTTAGGGCACATTTTATTATTTGTGGATCAGCATATTGCACTGAAAGTACAGTAGACTTTTTATAGGTACGTTGGAACTCTGAATCCTTAGTCTTAGCTCAGGGTTTAACATCAGGACTAAAGTGGGCAGAAAAAGCTAGCAAACTTTTAAGAGAAATCTGCCTTCCAAAGGCCCTTTGGCTTGCCTGTGTTGTATCTGTGGGCAGCACAAATTGAGACTCCTCTGCTGACTACAGTCAACATGGCACAGCTGTGGATTTCTACCAGCTGAGAACCTCACTCTGTATTCTTTTTGTGTGACATACAATCTTCAGGACAGGGGCTGTGTCTTCTCTCAACGTTGTACACCAAATAGGCCTCCCTCAAGTGAGGGTAGATCATATTATTAACTATCCAGCTGATAAGGAGAGTGAATGAAATGTGATGACTGAAATAGTAACCCAGGGGTCTCTATTGGCTTTAAACTCCATGAAGTCTGCGAATATGCCAAGAGTGAAGGGATGGAATTTACTCAGGCGCTTGCAGGTTTTGTATGAGTAAGGCACTCATGTTTAGCTGTAAGTAACCATTGGAACAGGCTAATGTAGATAATGCTGTCTTGCTATCTTCTGATCAAGACAGATACTTTTTTGGAGGGTATTACTTGCCTCAGTAGAAGGGGGACTGGCTGGAACCCTGTAGCCTATGTTACATAGAGGGTGAGAAAAATAGTATGATCTTATCTTAAGCCATTGGTGGAGCTGAAGTCAACAGAAATTTTGCCATTGTCTTGATTGTGCCAGGACTTCACCTCTGTGGCCTGGTATAAGGCTTATGTGAGAGTCCAGCTGACTTCCATGGGCTCCGCAACACATGCACAATTCCATAGACACTAGTATTTTCTGCTACATGTTGTTTATAAGGCAATATTAATAAATGTGTTCGATTTTGTTTTTTTTTCCCCCTCTTTAGATTACAGACTTGGAAGCAAAGCCAGAAAATGGTTTGGCAGCGGTTAGGTAGGAATTGCTTTTTGAGGATTTGGGGGTGAGGGGAACTGCTTTTGTCTAATGTGAACTGTATATAATGCAACCCAGATGTTCTCAGGTTGGAATCTAATCCACATTTCTCATGCAAGAAAGGTTCAGGTGTCAGCTGCTGAAGCTGACAGCATCCCTTCTCCACCCTCATCATGCAGAACTGAATATTATTACACCTTACTGCTTAGCATAGTCTGGGCTGAGATGGTAACACGAAAGATCTCTTCCCTTGGAAGGTTGGTAATGTTGTCTCCCTGTTTCCCATATCACTGGAAAAGAAAGTGAAGCAGCAATCTGGAAAAGAGCCCTTGTCATTTGTCCTCTGCAAACCAGCCAACCCATGATGTTCACTTATCCCATCCTGCCTCATGCACAAATGGCTACTAAATCAGATACAGCAACAATTTACATCCTCATAAACAATTCAGCTGGGCACTGGGCTTTGCTGAGCCAGCTACTCTACTTTCCAAATTTCAGCTAGTCCCTGAACAGTCCTGTGCTGAGCTGCGCAGACACGCTCTCTCACTGAGGTCACGGTTACCTCCAGCACAGCATCATGTGGTGTGTATGAGCCTGCCGAGATGCAGAGGCAGCAGATTTGTAAAAACAGGGATTCCAGATGGACCTCTGGAGGATTATGGCAAGCTGAAAATTTAAAAAAACAAAACAAAACAAAACAAAAAAAAACAACAAAAAACACCCACCTTTAAGTAGTATAAAACAATGTCTGACTCCCATATATGAAAGCATGCATTGATAGGAGCAGGAGAGCAATATTTCTTCATTGCCTGGTGTTAATGAAGGCTGCTACTAATAACCACCTTGGAGACTTGATTAATACCTGCAGTGAGGAACAATTTTTATTTTTCTGTGACCAATTTTGACAGAATCCTGAAACTTCCCCTTCAAAAATCTGTAAAGAGATTTCACTAAGAAGATGGTCTTTTTCCACTGAAAAGTTACTTTTTTAAGCACTTGACTATCTTCAGGGATTTTTTCCTCCATAGTAACAACTGAAAACCAGGATATCAAGACAGAACCAGATCAGATGAGAAGTGTTTGTTTTTTTACTAATAAATTTTCAGTCATTGAAAGGAAAATCTCTTTTGTGTGTGGAAAAAGTACATAAACTGCGGAAAAAGACCCATGCATATTCTTGTGGAAGTTTCAGTTTTGATGAAAATACCTTAGATTGTTAGCAAACTCTTTCCCACTGCTAGAAACTCCTTGAAAAGTGTGCTAGCATAGTTTATGCTCATCAGGACACTCACCTTTCTCGTGTAGACAAGCCCTGGTTTCCTGGGTGGCCTGTGGCTCTGAACTCTTGGACAGCCAAGGAGGAGGAATCCCTGGAGGTATCTGAGAAGAGATTGCCTGTGAGTCCTACCCTGTAAAAAGTCATGGTCACTTTACACAGGCGAGAGAATAAGAGGGTGAAATTATACAGCAATGGGAAAACTAATGTTAAATCAGAAAAAATGGGCAAAAGATCAGGCTAAAATATTGGTAGCTTGCAGGAGAGGTTGATATAACCTTAAGGAGTTAAAGTGCTTTGGGAGAGAGAGCACACTTCTCTTACTGTCGCATATTATGTTTCTCCTCACCTGTCTAACACTCCAGTGAAATATGCTTTCATTGCAGATTCATTAATGGTTTGAGCCAAGATGTCAACCTCACCATTGACAGCAAACAGTTCATTGCCATTCAGAAAAACTACAGCATCTCTGAGTACACGCTGCTAGAGAGGGACAAGTAAGTTTCCCTTGTTGTGCTAAAGGTCTTTGCTGAAGCCTTGCCTTGGGTACATTGGGGCTTTTCTCAGGCAAACAGCAAAAAATTTTATTGCTGCTGTCTTCGCATTTGGTTGTGAAATGTTTGTAAACATGGTTCATGAAAAAGCAGAAGTATCAGCCTTGCGTAGAGCAGGAACTACAGGCCACTGGTGTGTGTGCATGCCCAGAAGTACCATGCATTTAATCTGCAGGATTTTTAAGCCACAGGACAGCAGATCAGCATCTGTGTCTGATACGTAGTTGAAAAGATTTAGCCTCCAAACAGTGTCTGGAATAGCTCCTTTCCCATGGGTGTTATGCTCTGGCTGAATTAAGATAAAACAGCAAGGGCAAAGCTTAAGAATTGTATTTGCATGACATGAGTATACTGACATCCCAAGTAGGGCATAATTTGCATTTTGTCAGAGCCAGGTCTAGGAAATCTTGGGAACCCAAGAAGTCTTTTGAAGAAGTCCAGATACTGGGCTTGACTTTCTATGAACTTTTCTTCACTTTGTCGTGGACTGGAGGGAAGAGACTGGCTGATCCTGCGTGCGTGTCAGCAGAGTATGGTGGGAGATAGAGAAGTCCCCTCTGCCATGTGACATCTGCTCTATCTTGGTATTCTCCCAGGCCCAAGCTGTTAGTGTCGGGATGCTCTCAGGAAAAGGCTAATTCATATTCCATGCTACAAAGTGTTGGTATGTGGACGGGTAACATCAAGTAACATCACATGGCATTGCAGCCTGGACTCGTTAGACAGGAGCTCCATATGACCTTGGGTTTGGCAGCATTGGAGCTGGCTCTCTTAAGGTATTTCTGGCCTCAGTAATGTTTCAAAACAAGCTTTATGGCTTTCCTCTGCATCAGCTCCATCCAAGAAATTTATTGCTGCAATTTAGTAGGATGCAGCAGCCACTGTTGCAATGCTGCTGAGCCTCTGTGCCGCCTCAAACATCCAAAACCAGAAGAACAAATACGAAGGCTAATTTGCTCTTTTGAAAGGAAATTTCTAAGTGGCTTGTGGGTGCATGTCTCACTTCCTGAAGCCTGCATGGGCCTGGCTATCATGTCTGGCCCACAGTTCCTAAATGAGTGGAGAAAAGTTTTGGAAGGAAAATAAACCTGGGAAAAATAAAGAAATCAGTGCTAGGAAGAAGCAGAAATCATTTAAAAAATGCTAGCAATTACTCAGGTCATTAGGTGAACTCTAATCAGTGCCTAAGTGTTTCTGCAAGGAAAAGACAGCAAGAGCTCTAGTGATCCACTGACATAAATATGATGGCAGCTTTACATTATACATCCTCCCTAGTCCGTCGTAGGGGCCTTTTTGATAGCTCTGCTCTGTGCTCTTTGTCTGTGAGACTAACCAGGAAATACTGTACTTTGTTCTTGTATCAAGATATGATAACGGAAGGTGTATAACTGAAGCGGGTGAGTCCACCCTGGATCTAGGGCTGCTCGACTTTGGCGCATCATACACTGTTGTGATAACTAATGTAAGTGACCCTCGGATGGTAACACGCTGGTTCCATTCTAGTCTCTGTCAACACTTCTGCTCTTGCACTGGGGACTCTTACATGCTTTCTCCACCCTGCGAGACCTGTGCAGTAGCTATTTAAAAACAGTCCATTATATGCGGGTTGGTAAAAGGTTTTGGTACTTACAGAAGCAAAGGGGGTGGGCAGGCACTCTACCTTACCTTGTTATCTTCTCAGATCTCACCATTAAACAAGTAAGGTCTTTTCCTTGATGGAAATCCTCCATGGAAAATTATGTGATCTGTGGTTTGTGCTGATTTTACATCATCCTTGTCGAATTAACATTGACCCAGCACATTGCAAAGAGCTACTAGAGACAGTCTGTAACATCCAGCTAATGCTGCTTTTGGTCTTTAAAATACTGTACCTGGCAGTACCTCACACCCAAAAAACGATGTAGAAACAGTCTTCTGCATCCTTAGGCTTTACTTACTGATCCAAAGGCTGATCTTCCAAGCCTTGTGCATTAGGTGTGGGGGGAAGAGGGACAAAGTGTTGAGGGAGTTTGGTGAGATTGCGCATCTGTCTTTCCTCTTCCCACTAACATCCATATAGCTCATTTGGGACTCTAATGCAAAGTCATGGCATGGTTTTCTGAATGACCCAGTCCTGATGGGGTCTGATCATTGCTGGGAGGGGTGGATTCCTTTGACTGCCTGCCAGCCTCTAGGTGCACTAATCCAACCCTGGTCCAGCTGGCAGAAGCCCTGTACATGAATGTGATCAGCTTAATTACTGTTTTAACCTTTCCACTGCACAGACACAGACAAACCAGGTCTGACAGAGCACGCTGCTAAGCTGCCCTCTAGGGCTTTGGCTACTGTGTTGTGATGAGCAAGTGCTGTCAACTACTCCCTGGCAGTAACACCTCCCTGTTGGGCAATTAATGGGAGCTGTCCATGTCTGCAGAGCCCAAATACGTAGGGGAAAAAAATATAGCTGAAAAGCACCTGGCTTTTTTTTTTTTTTTTTTTTAAACTGCAGTAGCTGGAGTGGGATACACAGTCCTGAAGGGAAGAGACAGATGCTGCCATTTGTGAGTGCAGAGATTTAGGTACATAAACCATGCACGCTCTTGAAGTGATGCTGGCCAGACCCTTCCTTCATGGCCGCAAGCCTCTTTGCCAGATGAGGAGCTGAATATATTAGTTGTGCTAAGAATATTAAACTAAGAGTATTGCCCTGGAGTTTCTGCCAGTGCAGCTGAGTCAGGGCCAGTTGAGGTAGATGTGTCCCATTCAGTGTGGGCAGGGATTCAAGTCTGTGGGTCCCATCTGCAAAAGTCCCTTCTGTAGCCATGGCTGCTGAGAGGTGGCTCTGTGCCTCAGCCCCTCCGGGCCCTGTCCTAGTCCTTCAACCTGTCTTGACCCTCTGTTTTCTCATCTCTTGTCCTGTGGTTTCCTCCTTGTGTAGAGAGTTAATTTGCTCCAGGCCAAGATCACTTTTAATTATTACAATGATTTGTACTGTGCCCTGCTGCTCTGCAGGGAGTGCTATATAAAAGAACCAAGATGCAATATATTAGTCTGCTCATGTGGCTGAACTGTAATACTTAAATCATGCGGATGCTGCCTTCCACCCAGCTTTCCTCAGTGTGCAATTATTGTACAGTGCTTGTGACTTGTTTTTGTGTGTTAGAGAGCAATACAGAGCTCTCCTCTCGCCCCTTTTAGCCTTCTAAAATACACTTTCTTGATCTGCCCCCCCCCACATGGTGATTAAGTACATCTCGTAAACATCTCTTGTATTTTCCCAAGTACCCTCCTTAAACATGGGGCTTTCTGCCTGGAGTTATTTCAGCCTAGCGTTTTCCTGGCTACTGGTCAAATCTCTCTCTGCCTCTCAGACAGCCTCTGCATCAGAGACAGTATTAATTACATCTAGGAAAGCAAACAAAAAGAATTAGGAGTACAGCTACTATATCTATATGAATACATCTGATCTGGGACAATCTTTGCTACTCTGGGAATTCCTGAGCTGGATTTGCTTGGGTGCCACCATTATAGCAAGAGTGCTGTATAGTGCCAATGAAATGAGAGCAATGACCACATGGATGCAATGAGCATTTACCCTCTTGTCCTCTTCTGACCCTGGGAGCAGCAGCAGGTCACAGGCTCTGCACAAATACCAGACAGCTCTTTTCCCACCCCACTGCAGAAGGCAACCTGCTGTTTTGCAATAACTCGTGTATCTCTTGTGGCACGTGAACTAGCTGGGACATTTCCATGCTGTCACCTCTGCTCTGTGAAGTAGGACTCAGCCTGTCCCACTAATAGGCTTGAATATGGCAGAGGTCAGACTCTGCTTGCAGGGCAGAGCTTTGCTTCCATATTTGCTTAAAACTTATTTTGATAAATTCTCTGTGGAATCCAAGCTAAGAAGGATCTGATCTTTCACCAGCTAATCAGTGTGCCTTTATTTTCTTGCTAGATATCTAGAGGTGCCCTTCAGATATGGAAGTCAGAAGATATCAAAGCCAACAATGTCCATATGGCTTGGCAGCTACCACAGTACTTATTAATATCTGCTGGCGAAGTGATGTTCTCTATTACAGGACTGGCCTTCTCCTATTCTCAGGTACTGCGCATAAAAATAAGGGCCTTACAATTAGACCTCAGGTTCATTCCTGCATATGCCATTGACTTGTAGTATGTTGTTTGGCATGACGATTACTGACAATATTATCTGTGCTTCAGCTGAAAGCGGGATTATAACACAGCTTGTTGGGTGCCCTCAAGCTAAATTCGTTCATACACTGAAGATACCTGCTCTGAATTATACTCAAGAAACCTTTTCCTGGTAAAGCTGGAACAGAGAACACAAGAGGATAGAACTTAGTTTTAATGGGAAAGACCTGAATTCTGTAACATGAGGGTTTTCTCTCAATGAAATATTTTTGGTACATATTTTACAGTGGCAACAAGGCAAAAGTATCACAAGGACTACAGAATAGTCTGGAGGCTTGGCATGTGCTTTAAGCTGAGAGACTAAAGGAGTCTTAGCCTACCCAAGCCTGCAGTGGGGGGGCAAGGGGTAATGAGGGTGTGAGGGATAATTTGTTTGTGGTATATTAGGCTATCTGGGGAGAAGGTGTATGAGAAGAGAGGACTGAGACATTACAGGATCAAGAAGCTGAAGCTACTCAAATTTATCCTTGGAGTAAAGTACAGATGTTTATTAATGAGGGTGATTAATCAGTGGAATGGCCTGTTGTGGGTTGCAGAAAACTTGTCATTGGCAGGAAGATTAACATCAAGATCCAGTCTCTTTTCCCAAGGTGTGCAGCTGCAGGGCATGTGGCTCTAAGACGCAGGGCTTGTGTGGATCCTTGGGCTTGCTGACCTTACAATTTTGAATGATGCAGGGTTGGGGAAGGTCAGGACCAGCTCTACAACAACAGCATCTCTTCCTTCTTCATATGTCCTCCTGGGGGATTTATTTTGAAAGTCCCTTGTACCCAGCTGTAGGGATTAATCACAGGGCAGGTACAGTGCAGAGGAAATTCCACAAGGTCCCCTTAGGCTGAGACCAGGGATGCCTCCACCTAGCAGGACATCACAGGGAAAAGCCGCAGGTGAACCAGGGCAGAAGGGCACAACGCAACACCCACTGACCAGGCCCTTCTTCTCTTTTCAGTCTCCAGCCAGCATGAAGTCAGTGCTCCAGGCGGGCTGGCTGCTCACGGTGGCATTTGGGAATGCCTTTGTGCTTGTTATTGCCCAGGCTGCACCAATGGCTCAGGTATGGTTTGGCTCTTAGAACAGAGATGATGCTTTAATCATCTCTGGATTGTGTTTCTGTATATCCACGCCCCGGAGGCCCAGCAAGCCTGCGTCTGGCTCGCTTCTCTGTACAGCTCCAGGTTCCTACACAGAGCAATGACATCCTGCCCCAAACTGCCCCCCAGCCTGGGCTCTGTTTGCCAATTAGCAGTGTTTCCCCCTGCCTTAATTCAGACCTTGGAGCAATGGTCCTCTGCAAACCTCCCAGTGGCAGTAAGCAATACCGTGACATGCTGCAGATGTCTCATTGTGCTAAGTTTGCTAGGGCTCAGCTCCAGACGGGAGGGCCTGGAGCCTGCACATGATGCCAGCCTCATGGTGCTGTTGGTTATAGAAAGCAGTTTGCCTTCATCCAGCTAGCCCCATGGCTGGTCAGTCACCGTAAGTGTGTGGCTCTGAGACTCCTTAGGGGCCAGCTGCCTATGGCACTCCTGAGACGTGAGGCTTTGCCTCAGGGGGCTGTGGTGCAGACTTCTGGAGCAATGACGTGAAGATATGAACTGTGGTTGGCTTCTGGTTAAGCTATAATGTGAGACTGCATGTCCCAGAGGCATCTTGCATACTTCCCACTACTGGAAAAGGCTCAGGCATATATGGTCCAGTCAGGGCAGATTTGTAAGAAAAAGTTTAATGAAACTAAGCCGATCTAACTAGTTTGTTTCAAGGTATGGCACATATATTTGTAATTGATTACAGTTACATGAGTTTACCAGAAAGCAAGATGAGAAACTTTCTATCCTGTGAGCAATCTTGGAAGTTGAAAAAGAACTTTCATCCAGTTCTTTAAAAGGCACTTGGAAGTACAGAGAATTCCTTTGGACTAGGAGTTTGGGGTCCCCTGACCGGTTGTTCTTTTTTCTTTCCTAGTGGGCTGAATTTGTCTTGTTCACTGTTCTCCTCTTTGCTGTGTGCATTATTTTCTCCATCATGGGATATTTCTATGTCAGTGTGGATCCAGAGGACCTGCAAGAACAGGAAGAGAAGAGAGAGACCCCAAGCAGAGGAAACATGATTAGTCTCGTTACTCAGAAAACAAAGCTCTAACACATCATGGGTTGGGATTTTTTTTTTAACTTGGTAGATGGGTGGGAGAAAGAAGGGTGGGGTTGGAGTTCTCTTATTTTATTGCATTACAGTCTTTATTACTCAAAATGTAGCCACTGTCTAAATGGGATAAAATAGCTGTCTTTAAAAGCAATAGGGATCCTAAAATCAGAGCAGAACTCCCTGGGAAAGCTTCTCTAGTATTAAAAGCACTTACAAGTAAATATAGTGTAATTTAAAACCTGCTCATCTTTCTAAGCAGGGAATAATTTTCTATGATTTTGTTTTAAACATATATTTAGGGCAGCAGGGAAGAAGGGTGGAGGTCATGCCCTATGGCAGCGAAAGTGGGAGAAGAGCATGGAATTTAAGGAAAGAAACCCAATACAGGAACTAGGGAAGAATAGAAGTCACAGACAAGATTTTTCATGTAATCATCAAGGACTGGAAGCTTTACATAGTAACAAAGGATTTCATCATGCATCTTTCCTTATGATTATTTCACCCTGTTATTGCATGTTATGAATGGTCCTGATTTATGACTTTCACCTCCAGGCCCTGATGTAATAACAGAGAATTAAATGCTGCAGGGTAAAATATTCCCCAAACACTACTGAACAGGATACACATGCTGCCATTTATCTCTGATCCACATTTTTTCCCTTGGTGTTTTTAGAGACTGATGGTATTTTTTGATTAGACACAATTAGAGAATTGGTTTACACTTTCTTGTTTCAGAAATTCAGCCAGTTATTTGGCATCTTCGTGTATATTAAGCCTTTATTGAGTATTTCCTTTCAGTACCTGCCACCACAAGTTAGAATATGGCTGTTTTCTCATCTTATGCTTCAGTTGTTCCCCACTGGGAGACACATTGCAGCAGTTTCTATAAAATTCCAGGCATCCTGGAATCCTTAAACAAGGACGCACTTTATCATCTTTTGCAGGCTACAAAAGGAGACCATAGCATAAGAGATTTCTCTTTTTTCTCCACTTCTGTGCCTCTCTACCAAACTTTGCATATACCTATTTTAGCAGAATTGTGACACAATTGTCTTATTTTTCTTGCTTGCACGAAGCTGTGATTTCTTGTTCTGCACAGAAGTAATTCAACCATTGCTGATCCAGTGAAACTCCAGAGGAAGTCCTTGCCTTCCTCTGTCACTCCAAGGCCATAGCTGTAACAGGTATGGCCTAGTTTGTAACAGGCTCGACAGGAGGACCTGCAAGTTCCCTGTGAGTAGATGTTAATGATGCTTTCCTCTTTGGACTTGGCATTGGTCATATGTGGTCGCTGATGTTGTGATTCAGGAGATCATTGAAGCACATGCTTTATTCTGTCCCTGTTCAGGACAGTGCTAAGGAATATGCTTAGCTTGACCCCTCTGGTGCTTTAACATGCTGCCTTGCAGGAGGGAGTCTTCTCAAATAAGGCTGAGAAAACCCCTCTTTTTGGTTTGTAACTCAAAGACTCACCGCATCAGACTGTTCCCTTTGCTTCCTGTCCTAAATGCTTGTGAACCTGCAACAGTAGTTCTGCATGAGCTCCTGCCTACTGTGAGATAGCATCTGGGTCTTGCCCCAGAAGGGTACTATGGTCTCAGATAAATGACAACAGGCTGCGAGTGTGCACACTGAAACACTTAATGTGGTTCAGCTGATGTAGAGCCATTTATTAAGCTGTGGTAGCTGGTTTGGGCAGCTGAATCCTGTGACTCAGTGGGGAATGAAGGGCATTGAAAGCCATGTATTAGGTCATTCAACCTGTTCTTCAGAAGCCAAGTGAGGATTATTCCCTCTGCTCCTTTCTGGTATTATTCTCTTGCCATCGTTCTTTGTGTGGGTTCTTTCTTCTCCAGGCATTGTTGTTTTCCTAATCCTGTTTTATGATACACTGCGAATCAGCTCAGAGGCTGCTGAATTACTCTGCTATGATGCTGCCTGACTAGCTTCCAATTTGAACCACTAATAAAAAGCATTTCTTTCCCTCCTGCAAACAAAACAAAAATCCCCAAACTGAAGGAACAGGCAGCCTCCAACAACACTGAGCAGACACAATTTAAAATTATTGGAGCATTTAATTTTGTTATAAGCCTTGAATTTGGAAGTGGGTTGGGATTCGAGGGCATATGTGGTGAAGAGACAATTGAAAATTATTGAAGCACTTGCCTTGGGAAGCACTGGGTGCATCACAGCTCGGAGTGGCGTGAGGGAAAGCAAGGTGTCCAAAGGAAGTGATCCTCCAGACTACATGTACTCAAAAGCCTCTCTTGATTTTTTACGTTTTATTTCCTTACTGGCGGCATTACCAGAAGCTGTCACACGCTCTGAGTTCAATTTAAAGGAATCATTCCAAACTCATAAAAGATACATTTAGGATGTCATCTGAATCTGCTTTTTAGACTCCTGATGCCAAATTGTCCCTTTCCAAACATTTCCATGTTCCAAACCATCACCATAATGCTGGGGGAAGAAAAATTGCAGTTCACAGTTGGTAAGGGAAGGTTATGAACAGGAAGGCAATGCTATAAATAAAGTGCTAACATGAGGCTGGGGGCTGATCCTGCAGCCCCTCAGGGGAATTGCTTGCCCAAGGGAGTGTAAGGGTCTGTTCCCATTTCTCTTCCAGCTGACACAGTTAATTCCTCCCCAACTGCTCATCATCACCTGTTGGAAGTCACTTCTCCCTCTGATCTGCCTGCTCAGTAGCTGGTGTGATCATGTTCATCATTTCAGCTGCCATCATAAAGTTTTGCTAGCTGGACCTATTTAGTTGAAATGCACCAGCAGTCTGGAAGGATTTCCACCAAGCAAGCTGACAACCAGCCAAGAGCTGCCCCTGCTGTAGCTGGGGAAGTTTGGTTTGCAAAATAAGACATTAAGCATAGCATTTCTCCAGTTTTATAGCCACCACACCATCCTTCGAGCACCTTCATCCCTTCCAAGGGCACTTATGAAAGGATCAAAGATTTAGGATCTGATTCTGTAGAGTACTGCGGTCTCTGGGTTTTTCTTCCATGCAGTTAGCTTAGATACAGGGCCACATACAGCTCTGACATCTAGTTTTAGAACAATTCCTTGCTCCTCCTGATTCCTTGATTTGGAATCAGAGGGGGAGACCAAAACAGTGCTAGCTATGTGAACCTATATAAAGAAATAGCAGGCTGCCATCTGTCCAGTTTAGCCTGTTGCTGGAGGGAGTCTCAGAGGTTGTTGGAGTTTGCCCTGAAGCAGATTAGGGAAAGCTTACACCAACTGTTGTGGAGGCTGACCTATAGAAATTATAATCTCCAGCTAAAGTCGATAATGAGCTTAATGGAGATCTATAGGCACATTGCTGCAGAAACTCTCTTCATGGAGACTGCAGGGGACTGACTTCATTGTGGAAGTGTATGTATGAGGGTATTTATCTGTTTTTTTGAATGATGCATTCTGATAAAGTTTTTTGTGAAGCAAACTTCCCTTTGGTTGAAATAGCTGTTGTTCAACACATCTTTTTCCCTTAGCAGATTGTAAATGCAGCAGTGTTATTTCCAGCTTTGTGTGAGATAAGCTTAAGAATGAGATTTCAAACTCAGCAAAACAACTTCCTGGCTTTGGGTTCCTTAAATTTACCTCTTCTTTCTGTGTCGCTAGAATGACTTTTCTTCCCTTTCCCTTTCCTTTCATGTTGTTCCAGAAGTTGAGATGATTTTTTTTTTTAGAAGCAAAAAGAAATGTCACCAACACCAAGGACCCACATAGAAAAGCCTTTTCTTCCTTAGACTGAATCCACTTGTTAGCTGTAGCATCTCTGTTGTCTTTGCTGCCATTGTGAGCTCGGGGCAGCTGGAAGTTTGGCTGGGTCTCCGCTGTGCCTGGGAAGAGCTGAGCCTCTCCACGAGGTGGTCTGTGCAGTGAGGTGGCCATGTGCGGTCAGGGGGAAAATGGCTCCGGGAGGATGGCGGGGACTGGCTCAGACCCAGCTGGGACTTGCCATCAGCACTGCCTGGGGGGCAGCAGCCTTTCTGGGCACGAGGACTCATTTCCTCTCTGGAGCCCAGACCGGGGCTAGGGGAGATTGCTCGGGGCAGTGCTTGCCCTGGTGGAAGACATGGTCTTCCTGAGCAGTGACCGAGACATGAGTTTTATTGAGAAAGCGAAAAATGAGTGACTGGAAAGAAAGGATTTCACTGGCCTCTGCTTTGGTCTAACGCACTGTACAAGGAGGCTGGGAGATGGCTGAGCATGGAGGGCAGAAAGGACTGTATGACCAAGATCTTCCTAAATTCTCAGTGACCAGTGCTCTGCAAGGCAGCTGAAATTCACAGAATCACAGAAGGGCTGAGGTTGGAAGGGACCTCTGGAGATCATCTAGTCCAACCCCCGTGCTCAAGCCAGGTCATCTAGAGCATGTTTCCAAGGATTGTGTCCAGATGGCTTTTCAGTATCTCCAAGGAAGGAGACTCCATAACCTCTCTGGGTAACCTGTTCCAGTGTTCTGTTACCCTCACAGTAAAGAAGTTTTTTCTCATGTTCAGATGGAATTTCTTGTGTTTCAGTTTGTGCCCATTGCCTCTCATCCCATTGCTGGGCACCACTGAAAAGAGTTTGGCCCCATCCTCTCTACACCCTCCCTTCAGATACTTATACGCAATGATAAGATTCCCCCCTCAGCCTTCCCTTCTCCAGGCTGAACAGTCCCAGCTCTCTCAGCCTTTCCTCATAAGAGAGGTGCTCCAGTCCCTTAATCATCTTAGTAGCCTCTGCCGGACTTGCTCCAGTAGCTTCATGTCTTTCTTGTATTGGGGAGCCCAGAACTGGACACAGTACTCCAGATGTGGCCTCACCAGGGCTGAGTAGAGGGGGAAGATCACCTCCCTTGACCTGCTGGCAATGCTCTTCCTAATGCAACCCAGGATGCTTATGGTCAGCCTGCAGTCTGCCAGGACCCCCAGGTCCTTCTCTGCAGGGCTGCTTTGCAGCAGGTCAGCCCCTAAACTGTACTGGTGCATGGGGTTATTCCTCCCTAGATGAAGGGCTTTGCACTTCCCTTTGTTGAACTTCATGAGGTTCCTCTCTGTCCATCTCTCCAGCCTGTTGAGGTCCCTCTGAATGGCAGCACAGCCCTTTGGTGTATTTCATACATATTTTCTAGTGTAATTCATTGCATCAAGTTAACTGGAAAGAAAATGAGGTGGGAGAACTGAGATGCTCAGGTGATTAAATAGCAGAGGACTTCAGACCTTTCAGAAAAACTCTCTATAACATGTGATGACAGTCATGGTCATCCATGACCTAAAAAGGCTTTCCAGAGCACTGCAAAAATCAGCATACAGACCTGCAACAAAGGGTCCACAGTGACTGTAGGAGGAAGGTGTGCTCCTGGAGATGCCCCCACCATCAGTGGCAACCACCACCTTGGCTTCCCCAAGGGACAGAGAAAACAGTTGGAGGTGTATTACAGATGGGGGTAGCAGAGGAGGGAGCGCTACAGACAAGGGGAGGGTCAGCAGGCAGTTTTAGCCAGGGCCCCATGTACAGGAATAGTCTCCTCTCCTCCTCTCTGTGTTAAATTTCTTTCCCTCGCCACAAGAAACATTTTCTGACAATAACAGCTTAAACCTGGGAGTTTGGCTCCATGGCAAGTATCACAGCTGCTGAATTTTGGATGATACTAGACCGTGCATTTTGTTAGCACTACATTTGTTACTGTAATGTGATTTGAATAACAGCGCTTAAGAGATGTTTCTGGTCCTAGATGTTGACAGATCTGGCCATTGTTTTTCATGTTGATAGCTGGATTTACCCTACTGCTTCATGTTAACATCTGAGATTAACCCATCATGTGCACGTAGATATTGCGAGGCCCTTGGATTTCCCCAGCAATATAGGAAAAAGCAAAATTCTTAGTAAGGCTGGCTATATACTAACTCTAATATTGCTTCCTTGTGGGGAGCAGCCCAGGTGCTTTGTAAAACATGGACCCTCATTTATCTCTTGCAAAGTGCTTCCCAGAAGGACAAAACCAGGGGATGCTATTAAAAATTTTGCCTTGAGAAGGGCTTACACTGCATTACAGAAATTTCATGAAAGAAAATAATTGCATTGCTTAAAATTCCTCTTTCCTTGTCACCTCAGGTGGTCAAATAGCAACCAAACAAGTTGTCTCTTAGAGAGCTTTGGATCTAGCAGCTGCTGTATCTTCTCAAGGTCTTTCTGCTGTGTTTTAGAAGATCTTCTTTTACTGGAAGATTTAACCTAGCTTAGTATCTGTAGATCAGAAGATTCTCAGCATATAGAGCAGCCAAATGTGAGCTCCCACTGGCTGTTGACCAACCCTGATCTCTTCCTTTTTAATGAACAGATTTCAGCAGCTATCCTGCAGAGCTCAGCCAGTGTTGACCTAAATTTAGTCTAAAATTTAAGACCTGAGAGATTTATAATGAACAAGATAAATAGCAAAACTCTCAAAAAACTGCTAAAACACTGTTTTAATGCTTAATTAAAATTTTAATATGCTTACAGAAAGTGAAAAGCTTAACCAGTATGTAGCAATTCAGTTGGAGCAATGAGGAGCTGAAGTTGGAATCCAGCAGTGTAGCAACTGGCAGCCAAGCTGAAGACACAAGTATCAAGCAAACATCACTTTTTAGATTATTTTTTGTCATTGCATATGTTGTTCAGTCTGTCTGGCCTGTCCTGTTCAATCTACCCATGCATGTATGAAAGAAGAGTGAGTGAAAAAAAGCTGAACTCACTTGTGGAAGACATGGATCCTTCCCAAGCTGCAGCTTGGTTTCCTTCTCATCACAGACTCCCAAGTTAGCTCCAAGCCTTCCCCTCTCTGGCAATCAGAGCCCCCTCAATCTCACATGCTGCTCTGCACTCTTCAGAAGTCACTCAGACATCTCCCCAGTGACTTTGCCAGCCCTCAGCACCTTCTTATTCCATCCCGCAGCCTCTCTGCTGCCAGTGATAGCATGTCTTTTTGGGGGCCATCCTGTGTAATGCTGCCCACTTCCCTGCAAACACACTAGCTTCTCACCCCTGCAGCAATCACACAGACCAAAATATCGGGGTGGTAACGAGGCAGTTGCCCTGTGTAGCCTTGGCTCTGGCCTCTTGCTGTGGCCTCTTACAGCTCTATGTATCTTCTGCTCGCAGCCCAGTCAGTTGATTCAGAGGCCGTGGCATCATCTAGAGCCTCCAGTGTGTCCCCCCAGTCTAGGAAGTGCCCGGTCCCCCAAGGGGCCATGCTGAGCCATGGCAAACTGCACCCAGTCTGCACTGGACCCAAGCACCGCTGTTCCCAAGCCCCACGGGGGCATTTGTGCTGTCTATGGCACCCCGCGGCCCTTGGTGATCTCAGCCTGTTTTCGCCTGCCCTTACTTTATACAGTATTTATAGTCAAGCTGCCCTTTCCAGCCCCCCCACTTTTGCTGGAAACTGGTGGTTGTCCCTGGAGCCCAGCCTCATCTCCCGGTCAGTTTGTGAGTCTTTCTCTTGTGGACAAGAGGGATGAAATCACTCAGGGTGCGATCACTGCAGCACCAGCACAGCGAGTGGGTTGTGGGCTGTGCCTGCAGCCACGGTTCTCCCAGCAGCGTGGACGCGGCAGGCTGGTGAACCGGTGCCAGCCTCTCCCGTTTTGACAGGTGCTGTCACTGCTCTGCTGGGCTGTGCTGCCGGGGCTTGGTTCCTGACTCAGCTTGGGCACAAATAGCAGGCTTTAAGCCTGTGTGGGCAGCTTCTCGCTGTGGGATGGGAGACCTCCATCTGTGCTGCTCCCTTGTGTCAGGACTCTGTCTGCTCTTTCCTTGTCTAGTTGCCCAGCTTTGGTGACCAGCTCTTGCATTTATTGGTATCTCCCAGACCGTGGAGAGATAATGCTGTGTTAAGTCACCTCCAGCAAGGGAAATCTCACTGGGTAGAAGTGAATTTTGTTTGTTTTAGCTTCCAGCTCTGGCTCTTCCCAAATCCGCTCAGAGCCTTTGTGCTCTTTCTCTATTTTCCCTGTGCATCAAAACACTGTCCGTTCAGACCTTAATGCTGTCCTTACCAAAGACAGGAACCTTTCATGGATGCTGTGCCAATATGGACTTTTCCTGCCCAAATTAGAGGTAAAACAGGCCAGTAGGAATTCAGCAGGTGCCAGGCACTGGTGCCTTTCAGAAAGGCGAAATGCTGTCAGTCACAGTGTCTCGCCTCTGTGTGAGGCAGTGCGTCCCAGCCCCGGTTCCTGCTGCGCCCTGAGCTTGGCAGAAGCTGGTGGACGCTCAATTGCACAGACACCTTCTCATGATGCTGCGGGTCCTGGCTCTGTGCCAGCCCAGCTGTATACCATTTCTGGCCTGTCAGAGCCATCATTGCTTCCTGACACTCACTTTATACTGTCCAAAATCTGTGGAGCAAATAGAGGACAGTTCCCTCTTTCCATACAGTGTATTTAACTTGCCTTTTTCCCTTTTTCTGTCACAGCCAGTGGCATTAGCTGCCTGTTATTCTAGAGCTTCCTCAGGGCAGCAGAGCTTCTTCCAGGGAGTCTGGGGCTACACTCCTCTGCCCCCTCTGCAGTACTTCCCTGAAAGCTCTCCTCAAATTCAGATTGCCTGCTCCTCTGAAGAGCAAAGTCCTCACAAGACGAAGGATTTGGCATGTTTTAAACCCAGTGATGAGCGTTTTCTCCTGCCTGACAATATAGCAGGTGGTTCCTGTTGTTATACGCCTGCACACTCGATTCAGCCAGTCCCTTTGCAGGCATTAGCTAGCTTGACTGATATTTGTATTTCATCCTTTGCTGTTTGCTGGCTGGGGCTTTTCTTTTGGTCTTTTGGAGCTAATGTTACTGTTTCCCCCCTGCCAAAGATGGTCTTGAGCACCTGCACTCTCTATATTAAATAAATAAGTGGCCATATCTGTTTGCAGGCAGATGGTCTGTCCATCTTCTGTTGTAACTTTGGTGGTCTTGTGAAGAATCCTCCTGAGCTGATGATGCTAGTGTAGCCCTTTACGCCCCTACTCGAGGACCTCTTTGGCTCTTCTTTGCACCCTCTGTTTGTACATGCTGGTTAAAACCAAGTGCTTGTGTTTTGTTTCTTACAGCCTGCAGCACTCCTCAAGCTTCTGTAGTGCAGGCTCCTAGTTCCCTCTTCTGTTTGAGCTGAAAACTATTAAAAGCCAGCAAGTGCTTCAGAACTAACTATTTTTGTCTAGTAATGTTCTTTTCTGAAAGTTTTTATTGTGCTTACATACATTGCTCACAGCTAAGGAGTGAAACACTGCTCCAGTCTTCTGTCAAGCCTCACTTTTCTGGAGAAGGTTGAGATTTGAGATTAGAGCTTTTCCGTACAAGACCTAATCTTTGCTCCCTTTAGTCCTAGTACCACTTGTTGTTAAGCATCCCTTGAAGGCAAGAATTTTGACTACTTCCCTTGTTTTTTTGCTTCTGTCTGCTCAGCCTTTCTTCTCTGGTGTCACTGTCACACAGCTCCCAGAGCCCACAACTTACTGGGCTGAACAGGAGCAGAGAAGTCATCCCAGTGGTTTTCAAAGCACCTAAATCAGAAATGCTCAGCTCTAAAAGTATTGAATGCATGGAAGACCTTTTTTAGCTTGTCAGAGGAAGAAGAGTTGCTTCTCCATGTAAAGTCTTGCTCTCATGCCTACCTCATGGTCTGTTCAGCTCTGCCAGGGAAGGGACCATGCCACGTCAGCACAGTGGTGCCCTTGCCCAGCACTTTGTTCCTGCTGTCCCACTGGCTCTGCACTTCCCGGCTTAGACGGATCCATGCTGGTGCCCTCCTGTGTGGGTCTTTCGCAGAAGTTGATTATTCGCTCTGAGGGAGCTTTTGCCTCTTTATTTGTTTGGCCAGTCTCATGATGTTATTAGTGGTGACACCCATCATGAGGTTTATTTTGCCTCTTCAGTCTCTCCTGTTGTTCCAGGCTCCTCCTGTGGTTTCTCTTGGTTCAGACTGTCAAGCTCTTGACAATTTTGTCTTCCTCATCATGGCTTTCCATTATCAATGCTGTGCTTGGAGTCCAAGTGCCCTTCATGCCACAGATCTGCAAGCAAAGTAAACTTAGCAAATCATTAGGGCAGACTTTGACAGCTCCTGCCTTCATCAAAGACTGAGATTAAATTAGGTCCCTTCAATAAACTGAGCTGATGGGCCAATTTGGATTGTGGATGTGGTATTATGGGTCTCATGGGGCTTATGATTAAAAGACATAAGAGAATGCAATTATTTAGAGAGCTGCCAGGAGATTTGTGTAACTCTCTAGTCACTTCTTCAACAGAACAAAAATTCCGTAGGGTGCGAGGCACCTCCCCCTGGGAAGTGTACGAGTGCCTCTAATTGCTGGGGGAGGCGAGAGTCACATTTGTCTCCTGCAGGTTTTGTTGTGTGTGTGATAGCACGGTGGAGAGGGATGTCACCGTCACCATTTCTGTCCCCAAGGCACCTGCTCTGGGAATGAAACCTTGTTCCCCTCACACAGATGCCTTCTCTTTCTGCAGTTGTTTGCATTTCCCCCCCCCCCCCCCGTAAACTAAAGTTGTCTTTCATTGCAGCAAGATAAATTTAGGCTAGGTATCTGTGCTGCACTCTAATCAAATCCTAACCTGTATGGGGCACTCAGTGCAATCTCAGATGACTCCCTGCGTCAAATCCTCAAGCCTGGGGCTAGATCCTGACCCAGTAGGGAAATGCTCTGATTCAAGCCCTAAAGTTGAGAAAAGTCTACCTGGTCACATACAATTTTGCCTGGGTTTTTATCTGCTTTCAGGTACTGAATCAGAGCTGGATGATAAATGTTAACTGTAGTAGGGCTATTCTTTTGTCATTTTTTAAAGGAATGTTCATGCTGCATTTTAATTATCACGTTTAGAGTACATCCAAATAACTTAAGCTCAGATTGATCTTATTTTTCAACCAGGAAGCTTGTTTTTCATCCATTATAATAATAAATGTGCTATTGATAATAGTTTAGGTGTGATGCAGCAAAGCCTTTGCATTGTGCATTGGCTCTGCAGGGCCAAGATTTTCCTACTATGCCTTATTGATATGACACATTGCAAATATTTAACAAGCAAATTAGTAAGTTTTCCTTGTTGGTTGCAGTCTCAATCTTCTTGACAGCTGGAGTCAGGATTAATGATTATCTTGTTTAAGACAATTTTTTGCTAGTAGGTTTGTGCAATACCAGCACAATAAGGGAACTAGCATTGGCACTTAGAATTAAATCCCATCCTTGAAGCAACTATTTTAGCCTTATTCCTTCCAATTGTGTTAAGTAGAAATCGGATTTGCCTGGTAAAGTGCTTAGTCCTGTTATTCATTTCTTGGTTTATGTAGTCATTTTACATACAGAAGCTTAACATTAAGTGCTGGCAAAAGATGTTGTTTTTCTCTCCCAACCTCGAGCTTGCCAGGTCTGTTCAGATTGTAAATGTTTCGTGAGAGAGGTCCTCTCTGAGCACATACACGGGAGCAAGGAGACCACCCTGAGCCTCTGTAGAAAAGAGAGATCCAGAAGGACGTGATGGGTTTGGTCTGAGGCAAAGCCCTGGAGCTGGCACTTGGAAACATTCAGCATAGTTCCTGGGATGGGTAAAACACATCCGTGCTCCGCAGCAGTTCCTCTCCACCTGCTCCAGGTCTGAGCACTGGCCAAAGGGGACCAGGATGGAAAGGGTGAAATTCCTACATCTTCCTGAGGAAGACTGTGTCTGGTGCACGGACTTCAGGAGAACAACTCCAGAGGAGCCCTCTGAAGGTCGCTGCAGGTGGAGCAAGGACGGTGCTATGCCCCATGGGAAGGCCTGATGCATCCGCTGTGGTTTCAACAAGAGTTGGTGAACTGGTGGCGGAGCCGTCACAGAGACAGGGGCATCTTCTGAAGGAAAGCACAGCTCCAGGGTAAAGACTCAAAGGAAGCATGAAGCACCCCATCTGGAGCACGTTAGGCAGTGGGCCATCTCTGCACTGCAGTCTGTGGCCATGGACTTTGCATACGCAATACAGGAATTCATTGGTATATGAGTCAAACTTTGGAGATTAGAAATGAATTTGTTCTCCGTATTTTTTTCTAGAACTAGTGAGTAAAATCACCTTTTGTTAGCAGCAGATCTGTGAATTGGGTCCCCCAACGACATAGTGTTTGAAAATCACAGGTGATTGAAAGATAACACATTTGAGGGGGTTTTTTTGTATTTGCTGTTTGAGTTTGGAGGCTGGACATCAAACATCCATTCCTCCACAATTCATCTGGGCAAAATTTTTTGTTTTAATGTAACAAAACCCGAGATTCTCCTTAAAAGAAGAGCCCCCAGGAGTTTTGAAATACCAAACATCACAACAGCAAAAATGACTGAAGCTCTGACTCTAGTGTTTCACATTGGTCTTAAGCAAAAAAAGCCAAATCAGACAGCACTCGACGCAACGGAAGAAAAACAGGCAAGTACCACAGCTTGGCTTGAAATAATATGTTAATAGAGAGAATGTTTCTTTATTACTTTTTATTTGATAAGCAGTAAAACCGCAGAGCTCACATGGAGCACAGTTCATATGTGCCCTCTGTTAATTCGCATTTGCAGTATAAACACTCCTTACTCGCTTCCTTTGGAAATAACGGTGGCCGGTACGGAGCAGCAGGGAGGGGGGCACAGCTGTGTGTTTCAGCATGTCTGCACATATGTTTTCAATCCTGGAATAATCCCATTATATGGACATTTTAGCCTGGTATTTTAGCCTTCATCTCACTTCTTTTTAAGGCTTAACACTTTTCCAGTTGATTGAGCTGGCATCAATCACAGTAATAAGCAGCAATAATGTTCCCGTTAACAATTACGGAGGAGCTGGGTAGCTCAGGGCGCTGAGGAGGGGCTTGTAGGTCCTCTGCCCTCACTGCTGGGGCTGGAAAGCTGAATGGAGTCATCTTCTCCGTGGAAGTCATGGGGGTATTTGCTGACCAAAGCAACCTGCAGCAAAGAGAAATTGCCCTTCATTCAGGTCCCTAAGCCTCTTGCAGCTTGGGAATACAGCTATCAATGTGGTTACGTTTGCAGCCCTCTCCTGCTGTTGGAGGTTACGGCTTTCAGAAACAACGGCCTTACATGCAAGTTTGTAAAGTGTAGCTACCAGCTAGACATGCCAAGGAATAACTGTCTCCAATTACCTGCTTTGCTTACACCAACAGCTGCCATATATTAGAAATCAAACCAGCCACAGGGAACCGAACTAATAGCTGCTTTCTCGTAATCATTAATTATGAAGATACCATCACTCATGTTTCTAATCTATGAACTGTCCTGCGGTAATTGATTTCTTTTTCTTTTGGTTCAATGAATTGTGATGGTGCAAACAAGGTCGGCAAGCGATTCCTGCAGGGGCCCTGCAGGTCTGGGCCAGCAAAACCTCCTGTTGCTGCTCAGTGAGGGCCAGCTTGGAGCCCACATGAGTGCAGGTGTACATTTGTGCCACATGTGTCTATCCACCACCCTGGGCCACCCAGTCGCATCTCTGGGAAAAGCCTAACCTGAACCCATCCTGCCTCCGCCAGCCTGGCAGGGGAGAAGGTCGGGACGAGTATATATACCCTGACAATCAATAGTGAGAGAAGCTTTCAGGCCAAGAGGGTGCAATCCTCAAAGCTTTCTCTGACATGCTGAATACCCCAAAATTTTGCTAGGATGCAGCAGCTCTAGGTACTGATTTCCCCCCTCCTGCTGTGTCATCTCTGATGTGGTTATTCTCAGAGTGTGGCAGCACAGGGAGAGGAGGCTGTTACCCTCCCTGGGTGAAGGCAGGAGGCAACGGGTATCCCTTGGTACATCTTCAGGCCTTCCCCTAATTCACCCTGCTGGCATTTGGCCCTCCTTAAACATCTCTGTCCTTTCCTGGCAGTCCCATTGCTATGAAGGGCACCAAAGGGTCAGAAGAGAAAAAGCCCTTCAAAGTTGCTATTCCCACCGGGATCATTTGCTACCCATGTTGGCCATGGCCAGGCGACTGAGTTACTAATGAGACTTGCTAACAGAGCATCTGGAGCAGACTTGCGCTGTTTTCTCCTGTAAGTGCTTTCTGGACAGATGTATCCCAGCTGGCTGGGCCTTCTCAGACATACACGTGTGTCCATGCGTGTGATCGGATCACTGATGGATGCTATGCAGCCATCTGGATGCAGGAAAGAAATGACAAATCCCCCCTCCTCGAAACCACACCTTCCGCAAGATATTGATGAATGGGATCTTTATTGGCTGCTGGGCTAATTAAATAAAAGTTGCATCAGCTTCTAGCTGACAGGCTCTAATTGCTCCTGAACAGATTTTGAGAGGACCAGATGAATAGGAAAATAGAAGAGAATAATGTGGATTTGATCCAAGAATTTATCTGGATCAGATGTTTCTGACTAACTGGAAGTTTGTCTCGACATTCTCTGGGGAATGGGGACAAGGAAAGGGGGCTCCCTGCCTTGTGAGGAACGCACAGGGAGGTGCTGTTGGAAAAACAACAATTAACGCATATAACAAAAAGGAGAAAATAGTATTCTGCCTTCAGATAAGACTTTCTGAGGTCTAGTCTTTGCCTTTACCCTGGTCTCTAGCTTTGGCCCTGGAGCAGTCAGTAACCATTGCTCCATGGCCCTGTTTTCCCGTCCATCATGCAGGACTAGTAACGCCTGCTGCAGAGTGCTGGGATCAGGATTGCCTTGGATGCTCTTGGCGCCAGATGAATCCCTGAGCCTCTTCTCTTCTCCTCCTGTTGCCTTCAGGTAGAGCTGTGGGTGGTCCAAAAAAGGTGAAATGGGTGTCAGGAAGCCAGCAGCCCTCGCTGAGTATCTGCTAGGTGCTGGGGACAGGAGCAGAGCCCATCCCTCCACCGTCCTGCCAAGAGCCTGGTGAAGGACGCTCTGTGGGACCCCGGTCCTCGTGAGACTTGCAGCAACATGTTGGCATTACGTGGAGCTTGGGGCGGACAAACACTGTGACTCCTTAACCCCGGGAGGAAGATGAGGAGGCTGATGGTGTCTAAAAGCTTCTCACCTCTAGGCTCTGGCTTAAACCTCCTACACGTGGGTAATGTGGATGGTTCAACAGGACAGGCACTAATATCAGAAGTTCCTGGGCACCAGGTTTCGGGTATGTCCAGGACAGATCTAGGGCTGGATACCCCGCTGGTTGTGGCCTGGACAGGGTAGGCCTGAACAAACTTACAGAAATGAATGGCAAAGCTCTGAGGGACTTCAGCGGTGTCAGGATTTCACAGATGGACTCTGCAGGCTCCATCTGGGCACATCTAGTCTAAGAGGCTTGTCCTATTTTTAATTTATGGGGTGATTAATGGGTTCTTAGCATACCATGCATTTAATTCCATTTTGGCCTGATTTATGGTGTGATGTGAACTGCATGTGAAGTTTTTAATTCAGTAGGAGGTGACTCTGATTCAGTATATGGAGTGTGACGGAAAAGGTGATAAATTTGATTCCAGAGGTGATGCATCAATTTCTGTGTGAAGTGCATCAAATCTATCCCATGGCACATTGGTTTCAGCGCATGCTACTCCAGCAATGGCACTGCCACACCGGTTAAGTGGGATGCCTTCACCAAATTGCCAGTGTTCCCAGCATCCACCACCTCCCCAGAGCAAAATGACCCTTGCTGTTGGTCTTTCATTGCACCTTGCAGGACCTGAAGAAAAACACTAAAAAGGCTGATCAGGTGCTGGTCAAAATATTTGTCTTCAATTTGATACACAGCCCAGGTAAGGACTTCTGACACCCAACCTAATTTCAGGTCTCGGGAAGGTGACGCCTCTCTTGGGAATCTCAGGTGGGCCCTGTTTCCTCAGCTAGGAACAAGCCAGCAAATTGGGTTCATTTCCTGATTCAGTATCTTTACTTTTAATTCAATATCTGGCTGAGCCACATCACTGAATAAGGCCATGGAGTTTGAGTCCTCTCTGGGAGAGGGATATTTTAATGGCAGGTGCTCTCACATCTGTAACCACCGAAGGTTTCTTTTTTAAAAAAAGGCCCAGAAAAGACACCTCTCTTCTTCTTCACTACACTGTGGGGATGCTTTTGGGATAACCCCCCTCCCCCATCTAAAATAAACACGTCTTGATTAGGGGATGCTAATGACATCAAGCATCAGCTCTTGGGACGGATGGGGTTAGGGTACCCCAGGCAGGACAGCCGGGGCATGTGCCAGAGCACCACGATGCCTCGCGGGACCCCGAGCCCCATCCCGACAACACACCGCGTCGGCACCCCGGGTGCTGCTCTGGCCCCGGCGCAGCGGCTGCGGCGAGTGCCCAGGCCCTTTGCACCACTGCGGGGGAGCAAGACGTGAGGGGGCTGAGGAAGGGGTTTGATGACAAGCTGAGTGGGAAGTAATTACTTTTTCCCTTTTCTCCTCCTCTCGCTGCCACAACCTCTGCTGTGGCAAGGATAAATGCAGCGTATTAGCAGCCGTGAGTGGCAGATTCACTGAGCCACAATTTATAACACTGTCCTCCCCAAAGCCTCATTGGAGGGCGTTAGGAAGGTACCTTTTTAGAGGAGATAAAGTGATGAGAGGGTCACTTTGGAAAACCACTAGAAAACCCTCAGGAAAGGAGCCATTTCCTTCCCTCCGAGCCAGGTATGTCTCCCCTCGAGCTGACCCCAGCGAAGCTCCAAGGGAGGGTCACCTCTCAGACACGAGGTATTAAATTTAATCCTGTGAGAGGCAGCAGATGTCGATGTGCCAGGTCTGTCTGCCACCTTATCTGATGTGTAAGGATGGCTGAAAAATCTTCCATCAAAATGTTTTGATTTTTCTCAAATTTAAAGAAAAAAGGAAATTTCCATTGGAAAGAACTATCCCCCAAGGCAGAAAATGTATGGCTGAAAAACTTTGTCTTCATACGGCAGATAAAGGGTTGCTGCTGTCAGAGGGGATAAAGAGGAGGATGTTTTTCATCAGCCCTGTTAATCTGATCTGTCCTTGCGTGCAGTCTTTTGCAGGCGGATAAAATAAAACAGACCCTGATACCCTGGTCAACCAAGCTCTCTGCTGCTGTTTCCAGCGTCGTCTATACTGAGAGGCAGGGGAGGGCTTGACCTTGTAATCTACCCCCTGCAAAGGGTGTCCTGCATCAGAGACGGGCGCTGGGCTCGTGTGCCTTTGCTCTGCCTGCAGAGAGCCGCGGGCGGGCTCGGTCTGTGCTCTGGCCTCCCCAAAATCACTGCTTCCAGCCAAAGGGAAACGCATTGCTCTGCTGCGCGTGGGCCAGTCCTGCTGGAGAGCCTCAGAGCTGGGGCAGCGCAGTTCGCCCGCGGGAGAAAGCTTTAACCCCAGTCTCCCACTTTCCCAAAGGGATTAAAACAAAGCTAGGCACACTTTAGGCACAGGAGGAGCGTCCTAGCTAAACGGCGTGGCCTCCGCGCCTGCGCTGCGGCTCCGGGGCAGCTCGCTGGGCCGCCCGCACCAAATCTCCTGCAGCAGCATGGGAACGCCCCGCAGAGCTTCGTGGCTGCCAAAAATCTCTGTTGTGGAGGAAAGCGTGTAATTCATTTCTTCATTTATTTGTTTTGCGTGGAGGACAAGGCTGTTGGTTTATAATGTTGAACGACCATTTTAGCTGAGTGCAGTAGGCCCCATAAATCAATCGCCCTCTCCAGAGCATTAACCAGTGAGCAGGAACCAGCAGTATTATGATACCGTTTCTTGTTATTCTGTGGGCACTCTGTGGCCAGAGTCCCCACTGGTGTAACTTGGCCTAGCTCTTGATATCCATGGCCGCAAGGTGATTTATGCTAGCTGATGATGTGAGCTACTGCAAGGATTCTAATGCAGAGTTAAAAAATCTTATTTGGCCTAATTTTTACTGAAGGAGAGTTCATATCTTGCTAAATGGTAGAATAAAGTTGCATTAAGTTTATAGGTAGGGTGAAGTCAGATTAAAGTTAACTGCTCCGGCAGGACATGCTCCAAGGAGTGCCGGGTCTGATTAACCAGGCCTCCCGGAGGCTCGATTTCTTTCTGTTTGCATTGTCAGGACTCTCAATAGACATCATGGTCTTCCCCCAAATCTTTTCTCCACCATGAGCTTAGCAATGGTGAGGCTGCTGGTACTGCAGCCTGTGGGGCTGGCTTGTGTCAGCTCCTTGGTGCCCTGCTGTCCACTATCTCCATCCACCCACCCACCCACCCATCCATCTATCCATGCATCCATCCATCCATACCCTTTTAGACCATAAGATCCTGGGGCAAGGACTGTCTTCTTTTTCTCTCTTTTATCCAGTTCCTTGAGTGGCAAGTTTTTCTTGCATATTTGCACAAAGCCCATTCCCGTTCATAAACAAAAAGATGCAGCTGAGCTAACATTTTCCCAAACTGCTTAAAAGTGAGTCCTGATTTCTGTTTCAAATTGCAGTTTTAAATTCCTTTGAGCTGCTGGGAACGAAGAGGTTTTTACCATGTAAGCCAGCACCAGGCACCCGCTCAGCCTGCTCAAAGGGGTGGTGGGCACCACTGGGTATTTTTGTAGCCTCCTGCCACCACGGGCCTCATCACTCCTCTGCATGACTGGATGTTTGCTCCACTCAGGTTTCCTGGGGGATATTTGAAGCCATGATGATTTGTGCCATTTTGTCTCATTTTCCTGCACTTCTCTGCTGTTAATTTTTTTACACTAGAAAAGATGATGACTGGGAGATCTGAGGCCTCTGGGTGAAATTCACCCTCTGCAAATAGAGTGAAATGAACACTGAGCTGGGCATGGACCTTTCCTGTCTTTCGGCATATTTTCGGTGCAGATTAAGGTAAACATATTTTCATGTGTAGGATTTCCCATTCACATCAGTGGACATTTCAGTTAACTGGTAATCCACAATGACGAGGTTTCTATGAACTATAGCACTTGGGAGGCTTGAAGAGAATATTTGAGACTGTTTCTCCCTTTGACGTTGTGTAGTTGTGATCGGCTTGGTCCCAGATTGGTTGCAATATCTCTGTTTTAAAAGGAGTTAAATTATAAAGTCTGGGCAGTTCCTCGTTTGTTTTGAATCAGCTTCAAAATCAGCAGGCTCCCCAATTTACACCACCAGCATCTGTCTGGGCACAATTTTAATGTGCAGCCTCGGGTTGCAAACGGAATTGAAAATTTCAAACATATGGCACTGGATTCATGAGTGGTAATTGCCTCAACTTAGGATCAATGGAGCAGAATAATATCTGCCCACTAATAACGGCTGAATAAAATTAATAGCATTGGCCCTGCCATGAATTACTTTAAAATAGGGGTTGTAGAATAGTAATGTAAACAATCATTGATTTTTCTTGGAGAAGTAGAGCACTGTAAATTAAATATGACTCTTCTCAGTGTGTAGTAGATACCAGACAATGCAGCAAATCTATCCGATTACTTAGAAGGTGGGCGTAGAGGGAAAAACTGAACTGGGCTCGTGCGATGTTCGGGAGGCGATTAGATAAAAGAAATGAGCCTGGATCAGAAGATGAAAGCTCAAAGCTACATGGCACTTAATATTGCTGAGATCCAGCATGACCCAATTAATAACACATTAGCACAGGACAGGTCCGTTCGGCAGTTCAGACCCGTTAATTGAAATAGTGTGATTAATGGTGTGGAAGGAGATGAGGGATATGCAGAAAAAGGAAGGGAGCCTGCAGCTGGGAGCGGGCGCGCTTGCAGGTCGTGGGGGGAGGATGAGGATGGCCGGGGAGGCAGAGCCATTGCTGGGGCAATGAACATACCCGGCCTCCTCTGAGAGCAGGAGGGGCAAAGTTTGAAGGTGGCCTGGCTCCTTCAGTGCTGACCTCAATCCTAGGAAGTCTCCTGCTATTTTCGGAGGTATCCTTAAGCTCCTTGGTTATCTGGCCTGATGCCCCTATGTGAATTGTTTTTTCCCCAGCAACTGTGGAAAAACGCAATCCACAGCGGTGAACTTGCTCCCACGTCTCAGCCGTGCGCCCGTGACCAGGAACGCGGGGGCCTTGTGGGGGCTCGCGGCTGGGAGCCGTCCCCAGCCTTTCTTGTGGGCCCAGGGAAACTGCTTTCCCTGGATGGGCCGGCACTGGGTTTTCAAAGCCAATTCCTCGGGCTGTGTCGGGCTGCTGGGGGCTAGTGCCGTCCGTGGCGTTGCAAGCTGGCCGCGGGTCTGGCCCGCCGGGTCGCTGCGCGTTTCATAGCTGCCGTCGCGCACGGGCCCATCGCTGCCACGCGGGACGGGCACGGGAGTGAGTTGGGGCCACGTCATCACCGGTATAAAACAGCACAGCTCTGCTGCTATCAGCTGATATGGACCAGGGCCTGCTTTTCTTCTTTTCTTCCGTAGACTAATTATCCTGTTGCTCCTAATTAAACCCCAAAGCCTATTGTCTCCAGGACAATTCCGGGGACATCTGCTGGTCAGGGCTTGGCAGAAGAGCAGTGATTTGGAAACGTGGCCTGGAGCAGCGTGATGGCACCTTGGAGCCCAGCCTTAATTACAGCAAATGACCAGAAAGCGCTATATAATGATTTAAGCTGTTACCATTTTCAGAATAATTTGGCTGTAAAATTACCTTCAGTGCCGCTCCCAGGCTGTTGTTTTTGCCTTACACCAGTGCTTCTGCTGCAGCGCAGGGCTTGGCAGGGGAGCGGGCAGGCGCCTTCTGCAAACATCCCGATCGTTTACCTTGCAGAAACAATTCTTCCTTGTCCTGCCACTCCAATGTGCAAAGCGCTGTCAGCGCGTTCGTGTGCCGGCGAGGGAGGCGGCGACCATCCCTCCCAGCGAGCGAGGGGGCACGAGCAGTTGTCTCCGGTCACGTAGCTGCAGCACCTGCCCAGGGTGACAGGAGATGAAGTGGTTGCTCACGGCTGCCGTGTATTTTCCAAATGCTTTAAACCCAAATTGGGGATTTTTCCACTGTGTAAATCAGGGCTTTCTCTAGCGGAGGGCTGCCAGCGCCAGGAGGACGGGAAGACCCCTGTGGAGAGCCCAGGTCAGCAAAAGGACCTCGGTGGAGCCTTCTGGACCCCAGCAGAGTCTGGCCCCGCGCCGGAGGCCGCAGGGAAGGATGCAGCAGTGCCTCGAGGTCTGCCCCAACAGCCAGGCTTCCTGGCACTTCGGCCCCGGCGTTTCTGATCGTCTTTCACAACTTTTAAGTGGGGTATAATAAATGAACAGAAGGAAAGACCCACAGCTACTCAGTGAGACTTTCCTTAAATCCTTTGTTTTCATTCCAGATGATAAAGAAAGTCATTAGGGCTCAATTAGTCATGAAAGACAGGGGTCTCTCTGCATGGCGCTAGCTAGAGAAAGCAACCGATGTTCAAGAGTGCGTCTTCCACATCCCGTACGAGATCATTAAATATCAAACACTTTGTTTTTGCTGTTTGCATTTGCTATGGCACCCTTGTGCCTGATGAAAACCCCGCGGTGATAACTGGTGTATGCCTGTTAAAGGAAAGGAGCCCTGCTCTCCGCCTCCGAGCACTCGAAACACGCAGAGAAATGAGTAAGGCAGCTTTGAACGGGGGAGGTTGTCTGCGTCCCTCTAAGGGAAACAGAGCAGAGTGCTAAAAAAGAAGATTAGAAGGGGAATTAGCGATGGAGACGTCTTGGTGACCCTGCCCCGGGAGCCGTCGGCAGGTTGCCTGTCCCTCGGCGATGCGAGTCCCTGGCACGAGCCGGCGTCCCCTCTCCTCCGCGCCGCCTCGCAGGGACGCTACGAGGGGACGCTTTGCCCCAGGAAGCCACGTGCGCGTCCGCGAAGCCATTAAGTATTTATAAAATAGGAACCGATGTGCGGCTGATGGGCGAGCGAGAGCAGATCCCAACAGGAAACGTTGCCAGAGCCATTTGCACGTTGGCCCACGCCGCGGCGTCGCACTCGGCAGATGACGGAAACCTTGGCCGCGCTGGCGCGGGGGATGTAATTACGTCTGAGCACCCGGAGGTTAAGCCAAGAGGAAATAAAGTAAACGGCCCATAAAAAAAGAGGAAAAAAACCCCAACAAAACAGCCGCCCCCAAGCCGTCTCCCCAGACGTGGCCGCCCTGCGTGCAAGCTGCAATTTGTTTGTGTCACCATGGGAAATGTAAAGTATAGCAGCTGTGCATTACATATTGCTTTTATTCCCCCCTCCCTCCCTTTATTTCCTTGCCTGGGCTGCAAAGAAGAGAGCGGCTTAGCAGCGTAACCAGGTTCCTCTAGGTGCCTCGACCCCTTTGAGAGAAAAAACCCCTGAAACCTGCAGAGAATACACCAGAAAGGCTATGCCTTGGCCGTGGGACTTGGGGATTTCATTTCTCCCTCTCTGTACAACTCCTTCCTGTGAGCGGGGAACGCAGCGGGCTAAACAAATAAGATGCTGTAATGTAATTTTAGATATATGCTCTTTAGGAAATGAGCACACGCTTAGAGCGTTAGCTGTAATGTTTTGGTTTATTATTTAATTACAGAATTTGTAAATGTAAATGGGCTTAAACTTTAATTTTAGGCAGCTGGAATTACCTTCCAGTCCTCCTTTAATATGCTGGGTGCAAAGCTCCCATATCTGTCTGCAGCGTATCTGGAGTGTGTAATGTAGCTGGTTTTAGCCAGGCGTTTTGCTTACTCTTGCTTTTAATTTGTAGAAATAGGGCCCAACTAAGTTTTGCTGTAAAGTGCCTAAAAACCATTACGTGGCAGAGCGCAAGGGAGCCGGCTTCAGCCCCCCTCCCCTCGGTAGCCCCTTGCTGGCTGCGGGAGCCTCCCCTGGGGAAACAGGGAGAAAACTTGCTCTGCCGGCTCTAGCTTTCCTTTCTCACCTGAAAATTTGAATGCTGTCTTTTTGGGACACTTACCCTATTAAAAATTGTTTGCCAAGTATTAACCATGTCAAAGACCCCCCCCACCCTGACGGTGCAGGGCCTCCGGACGTGGAAGCTGAGCTCAGTTCCCGCATAGTGCTGACAGCACATGTTTGATTTTAATCAACTTTTGTCAAAAGAGCTTAAGCACGTGCTTATGGCTAAGCCAGCGCTAAGTATCCCGATGAATTGGCCCGATGATTGAACGAAGCAGGGCCTCGGCCAGCATAAACGTTGGGCAGAAGCTGCTTTTGAAAGCTGCTCAGGTCTGAGCCCCCCGGACAACCCTGCGTGGTTTAAGAGCAAGGTTAGTTCTGCCCTGCCCTGGACTTTGCCTTTGGATCGAGCGTCTGCAACCTACTCTGTAGTCCAGAATAGCTTCCCTGCAAGTCTGCATGAGATCAGGAAACCAACAGTGGGGGAAAAAGTCTCAATTTTTGACAGGAGGCTGCTGCGAAGGCGTCCCGGGGCTGAGCCCGTCCCCAGGCCCACGGGATCACAGTCCCTAACGCTCCCTCCCAGCAAACGCTGAGCCCCTTACTTTTTATCTTTTATCTTTACTTAGGGAAAACCTGTTGCTTGGCGTTCGGGCCCATCGCCTGCATCTCGGGGAGAGGGGCTGAGCCGGGCCAGCCACCGTCTCTGCCCGCCGCGCCTGGGGGCATCTCACCTCTCAATTACAGCCCCAAATAGCGTCGAAACGTCCTCTGCGGAGGTGGAGCCCGAGGCCCTGGCCTCCCCTCGCTGGTGCGATGCTTCAGAAGCTTCTTGTGCTTTTTCGGGGGGGGGGGGGGAAAGGGGGATTTACAGCCTTTTTCCCCCCCTCCACTATTACCAGAGAAAAATTGCCTTCATTTCCATTATTTATTTTGAACTGTGTTTTGCTTGGGCTACTCATTTGCTGTAATTCCCATTTCATTATGTTTTGGTCTAGCATCAGCTTTTTCCGTAGGCAGCTGGCCAAAGCCGGGAGCAAAGCTGTAGCGATGAGGCACACAGATAGGTTTAAAAAAACGTGTCTTTCTTTGTCATGGGGGTGTAGCAAAATGCACGTCGTCACTTACCACATAATTGTTCCTCCCCAAAGTTACCTTCGCTCCGCATGAATTTGGTGTCCCAGCTTTTATATCAGAGGTGGGTTTGCCGTGGGAACGGGTCCCCGGGACACCGGTCCCCGGGCAGCGCGGCTGCGGCCGGGACATGGGGGTGAAGGAGAGGTTTCCCTGGGAAGTGGGCGACAAGCAGAGACCACCACGCTTTCAAACAGCAGGTTTGGGGTAACATAACCTATCGCCGAGAGGGCGAGGGTCAGCTTGTGTAAGCAAAATACCCATTTGCCCAGCACTGAGTAAAGGCTGCGTAATCATTTCTCAGCGAGAAGAGCCTGTGGAGGATCATGTTAAAATTGCTAAAATATTCTTTTGACGTACGCTAAGGAATAACTTTTCTCTCTCCTGAATATCACGTTTTAACAACAGGCTGCTCTCTCTCTCTTTTTTTTTTTAATGTTGTATAATTTTAAACCACTGCATTCAAGCAGATGTACTTTTGGCATCCGGCGAGACAATGCAACATAAAGTAACAATCATCTAATTCCTATCCATCTGGATTTGCCATATAAATAATTACAGCAAAACACCTTTAAAAAGGAGCCTGGGAGAGGATGAGCACATCAGCAACAATGTGCAATAAACTGCACAAGAACACGTCAGAATTCACACAGTGTGTCCATCTTAATCCCTTGCTAGAATTCACGAACATTAGAAGTAAAACCCCTTCAAATTTTGACTATTTACACAGCTGTAGCATAAATATTTAGATTTGCAAGAGAAATGCTTGCTCAGCCAAAGACCCCTCTGAGATCGCTGGAGTCAGCAGCGGGGGGTTTATGGAGGCCCAACATCTCCTCGCAAAAACTAAAATCGATAATAATTAAAGCAGAGAGTAATGTTCCTGCAGCAAAGCTCGGCAGTTATGTAAAACTAGCTCGGCTCGTAGTCTTTAGAGGGGTGCATGCAAAACTCCCCGCGAGGGCTTGTAAACACGATTACAAGCTGTAGAACAAGCGCCATGTACTGGCTCCTTATTTATTTATTTGCATTTTCGCACGGCCTTCGCGCTGGCAAAAGTTCAGCGGTTGCTCCCACGGCCAGGAGCGCTCCCCGGCACGCCGCCCGCCCGCCCCGGCACGCCGCCCGCCCACTTGCCGGAGATGTCACGCCGAGGTGTAAAAATTGCCGCCTCTCCGGGAGAAAGCAAATCCATCCATCACCCCTTTCCGGCGCGGCAGTCGGAAAGCGCGGGATTGATTAAGGGCATTTTCTGACCCGGCGGTTCGCGCTGGCAGCTGCCTCCCGGCGGGGCAGCGGCTTGTAAAAATGCCTCCTCTGCCGGCATGGAGCTCAGCAGCCACCACTTGGGGCTGAATATGCTTTAAAATAAATAAATAAGTAAAAATCCGAACGCTGTAGTGGTTCAGGATGAAATGTAAAGATCACTCGCTCCGGGCTCAGTCTCGCTCCCCTTGGAGCTGGCATCGATCGGAGCGGCAACAGGCTCCAGCCCCATAAACAGCCGGGATGCTTAGGACAAAAGGGAGCCAGCGCAAAGCGAATCCTGGTGTAAACGGTGACAGGGCCGGGTTTATGGCCTTGAATGCAGCAAAGCTTCGTTACATGCTTGATTTCCAAGGCGTGGGATGTTGCGCTGAGCTCCTTTCGCCCCAGGAGGGGGAGCGTCCCCGTCCCCTCCCGAACGGGGCTCCGGAGGAGGCAGGTAGCTCTCGGCCGCCTGCTCTCGCAGAGCTGGCACTGGGGTTGTGTTTGAGGCTGAAAAGCAAAAACCGATGTGTATGGGAGAGACAGAGGGGGTAGAAGATGCGGGGTGAGGCCAGCAGGGACACCCCAATCCCGGCAGCCTCATGCGCTGCTGCTGCTCTGCCTTGCTTGGAGACTGCACCAGGCTCGGGGGAACGTGGCCCTGACTCGTCCGGCCTTTCTTTCCTTGGAAAAAGCCAAATTTGGGGCCGGGGCTCTGACAAAGGCCACCCCAGACTGCCAGGGGGACACGTGGGAGATGCTGCGATGGGAGCTGAGCTCTCTTTCCCTTCTCATGCCATACAGATGGGCAGTGGCCTATTTGGATTTGCAACGCGTAGGCATGGCAGTATATGCAATGTGCAGCAACTGATTTCCACTGTGCTGTGGCCGGTGGAAATCGGGGGCTGGCAGCCTGGCCCACAGGCTCGCCCCCGGCAGCTCCCCACCCCGTCGTACGGATGGAAAGCTGAAGCAGAAGGACCTGCCGAAGGTCACCCAAGGTTTTGTAGCAGAGCTGGGAGAGGAATCCTGTTCCTGTTCTGGAGGGCCCTTCCTCCCTCGTTGAACGTAATTTGCTCTGGAAGGGGAATATGCCTGTGTCTTCCTGGCTGGAGCAGGACGGAGAGGAGATGCCAGGACTTCGCTTCATCCCCGTCGCCATGTGGCACCAATGTCCCCTGGGAAACACACCATCGTTCACGTCATCCTCATGAGAGGGTCCTCACTCGTGCTGGCTCGTTCCAGGAGAATGATTGCAGCCTCCTTTCTAGATAAAAATCTTTAAGTGGGTTTTTCCATCCGGTAAACCATCACTTTCGGAAAACCATAAGGTACAGCAGTTATTAAAAAGAGGATTTTTACTAATGCACCTACTGTGTCTTCATTATGTCAGTGCACCTCTATAAAGAGATTTGTAGAAGAATCCATCCATTCATTCCCACACATGATTCTTCAATAGCCTGTTTGCTTCAAAGATTTTTATCGACTTTTACTACTACATGAATCCTCGGATATTTATTTTTTAGGCCCCAGGGGACCCATTGAAAAAGAAATTCATTTTATGAAGTTTTATGACAAAGGTTTTGCTACGGATAAAAGCCTCCCATTATTTTCAAACTTCTGTTCTCCACAAAGAACATTTTGTAGGGTTTGCACCTAAAACTGGCATTGGGCATGAGCCACATGTAAAATTTTAGCTCTCAGAAATAAATAAGAATATACTTGGAAATTCATCCATTGGAAAAGGCAGAGAGATGGCCAGATTGGGAGAGGATTCAGTCCTTTCCCCAGATTTCTGGAGTTTTGCACCGTGGCCATTTTCACCAGGCAGTTTCCCTGAAGAGGAAGCGCTGGGTGTTTTCGGCATCCTTTGCTGCTGTGATGAGTGCAGGGCCTCTGCTCCAGCTCACCATCGGAGGATGTGTCCTGCCCCACAGGCACGGGAGAGGCGGGCGCAGATGTCGCCTAGTCTAGTGTAGTTTAGTCTAATTTAATTGTCTAGTTTGGTCTAATACAACAAGTTGCGCCCTTTCTTTGCACCACTGCTTTTGGTAGTAGGGACTCATCTCCCCAGGCATCCAAACGCATAGAAATGCCTGTTTTGCTGATGAGCTGCTCTGGCTTCCCGTGGTGCCGCCTCCCAGCCTCCGAGGCCCAAAGGGCTTCTCCGTGCAGTGCCCAGAGAGGTACGGGCAGGCGGACGAGCCTTGTGGGGTGACCATGGCCCGCGGGGATGGGGCAGCAGAGCTCCTGCTGGCCTTCACCTCCGGCTTGGTGGGCTCCGTGTGGGGGCCACGTGGACACCCGGGCTTGCTAATGCAGCCTGGAGGCAACGGGGACTATTAAACCAAGGGGTTCGTGTCTCATGTGGCCAGGGAGGTCACGGAGAAGGCAAAACTCATCAAGAAACCGGGAAAGCTGACAATAATGAAAGCCCTTCTCCCTCTTTCCTGGGACTCATGCGATATTTGAACAGTGTAAGAGCACGGGAAACTCGCAGCACTCAGAAAATATTTTTCATATAAGCTAGGTGTTTTTTTTATGAAAGGAGCAAAGTCTCTTCTCATTTTATTTTTCTGAGGACCAGAAATTTCCAAAAGCAAATGAGATGCCACGAAAAATAGGACAGACAGAGTGTGGGGGCAAGTAACACACTTCCATTGCCAAAAAAAGGCATTTAAAGCAGCCCGGTGTCGCGGCCCAAAGGAGCCGTTCAGGACGACGTCCCTCCCCTTGGGGCCAAACGACCAAGTTCGTGATGCCCTTGGACTGAATTAAGGTGAAACGACACCAGCCAACCGGTTTTAAGATTTATTAACACAAAGATAAGGCATGTGGTCAAACAGGATAATTCAATGGCGAATACTGCAACTAGCTAGACAAGTCCCGTGCCACACGTTTCAAACAGAACTTACCAACATTCGACAAAAGAGAGGGAAAAAGGGGGAGAGAGAGAGAGAGAAAGATATCACCACCCGTGGATCCAGCGTTGTCCCGTTGGTCCTCTTCCTTTGGGAGTCTCGGCGGTGGGGTGGAGGGGCTTCCGTCTGGTGGCAGGTGGGTCCTCTTCACACAGCTCGAGTTGGGTACCTCCGAAGAGGGACCCTGAACAAAGAAATCCCTGGACAATTATACCTTCCAATCTAAGCTCTCCACCTCTCACGCGGTAGTTTGGACCAATAGTAATTTTCTGGGTCTGGGGTCTCCTGCTCCTTATTGGATCTCATCGTCGTTCCTAGGCAGGCTGTTTTCTGCTGCAGTTTCTTCCACGGGTGTGTCTCCATTCCTCGGGTTCTGCTATTGTCTCTCAAGGTCCTGACAAAGAGGTGGGAACTCCAGCAATTAGCACTGGTTCAGATGCAAATTGCTGGTAACTCCCTTATCGTTCCCGCCTGCACCAGCTCTGGGGCCCTTTCTCACCGAACTAGGGAGTGTGGCCTAAGGCTTCAGCAAATTTAGCCACTCATGCCAAGCAAGTTTTATAGAAGTTGTGCTAAAAACGGACAATAATTTACAGTCCAGATCCCAAAGTCTCTGCCCGATTGTGGTCTTGTTCAGTGCAGGCTCGGTGTGTCCTGGGTGATCGCAGGGAGACCATCTCGGGGGTCGCAGCAGCCCAGTCCTGTTTCTGCCAGGGACAGATGGCTTGTTAGTGGTTATGGCCTGCCTGCACCCCATGCACCAAGAAATGTTTAAGGCAAAAAGATTCATTCATGGGTCCGCCACACCCGGAAATCCAAATACATCTGGTTTGCGCAGCTTCACGATGATGGTGACTCCTGTAAACTGGAGGAGTTGGCTTATCTTGTTGCTCAGTAAAAATATAAGACATCTGGGTGCAATCCTGGTCCTTCTGAGACCTGCTGAGTTGAGGTTTCACTGCCCAGAGCTCCAAAAGGATTTTGAAAGAAGAGGATCTACAGAGGCGAGGGCTGTCTACAGGCCAACAGGGAAGGAGGGATGGAATAACACGGATTAGAGGAGACATGGAATAACACGGATTAGAGGAGACATGGCCAGATCTACTCGTGACCATCATACAAGTGCAAGAGGGAAAGCCAGACAATTATACAGTGAAAAAGTTGACATAGCTAAAGGCAATACTTAACTCATTTGCCACGAGGTGCCATGGGAATTAAGAGCCAACATGTCCATAAAAGGATTAGATATTACATGGATAATGAGTGTAGCCATCGCTACCTTTTATGAGGGACATAAACTGTCATGCTTCAGGGAGTAAGACAGCTACTGTCTGATGGAGAGGAGGAGGAGAAGTGCTGTGGAGAGAGAGGTACTTTCTGGCTTTCCACCTGTGGATACCTACTGGCAAAAATCATGGCCAATTTAGTTGTTCATTAGCCCACAAGGTGCAATAGCAGCGCACCAAAGATCACTGTTAATAACTACCTAAAGCAAATCAAATTACATTTTGGTCCCTCAGAGGAATCAGTCCTTCATGCCACACCACCAAAAGTGGCTTGAAGAGCAGGTTTCTTTTTTTTGACCAGAAGCACCTCTTCCTCCGAGCTGTCCTGTCACACATCCCGTCCTTGTTCCTTGGTCTGCGTGGACAACATCGCTGTCCGTTTGTTTGCCCTGCCCAGCACATCGACAGGGATTGACAAACACCGGTGGGACGGCACCGGGTCCTGCTGGTGGCCCACAGCCTGCACCGGGGCTGGTGCTCATCCCGCCCACTGCGGTCGCTACCAGCGGTTCGCCTCGCTACCACCACCCTCACCGGCGGTGTCTGCAGACCTCCACAGCCCCAGCAGTCTTGCCTCGGAAACCGCAGCTGACAGTAAAACCCAACAATTAGCCACAACCGTCCTGCATTATCATGGGTCTTACTCCACCCCTGCTTTTCGCCCTCTCCTTCCCTCAGAACTTGGGTCTCTTATTAATCAAAAAAGAAACTTTCTGCCACCGCTGATTGCATTATCCAATATGAGCTGCCTGGAAGGATAAAAATAAAAGCTGGAAACTCACTTCTTTTAATACAAATAAATAGGTGCCAGAGAATGTAATCTAATCATGCAGTGATTGAATTAAGTGGAAGAAACTGCATTATGCCCACAAAATGTCTGCCCTGATGATAGATTACAGGCGAGCTCCTTGTTTGCCTAAGTGATCAGCAGCAGCCGCAAGCCGGGAACGTGAGACGCTTGGAGACAATTGCAGAATTTAACAGAAATGCTGGGAGTGAGATATTCGCCCCACAGAAATCAGTGGGTGTTTTGCTGCTGAGTTCCCCGGGTCCCAGCACTTTGCGCTGCGACTGCATCCCTAACTTTCCCGTAAAGCAAAGGCAGCCGGTGAGCGAGGGCAGAGGACCAGTTTGCGTCCGCGCGGGCTCCGCTCGGTGAGACGCCCTAGGCTGCTGTGTGGATTTCCAGCTGCTGATTCAAGTTCGGGTCAGTAGAGATGTGGGAGTTGCTGCAGACAGCCAGGATTATCCCCAATTTCCAGACTAGAGGAACTGGGCTAGGAGGAGCTGCAGGCTGTTTGCAGCACCGGGCGGAGGATGCTGTTGCGTTAGAGGGAGGCTGACATGAAAATGCTCTAATTGTCTGCTATGAGTTTTCTATGCAAAAAACAACAACAACAACAACAACATTTGACCAGATAAACCTTACGATCTGCCTGTGCCCCTTTACTAGCGTACCAGATAAAGTGGAGTAGCTGAAGGACAAAAAAAAAAAGTTCGTTGTGAATCTGCATTACTTTGGAGTAAGATCCATGAGGAATTTATGCAGGAGGGAAGAAAACATGGATTTATGGCTGAAAAAGGTTTCCAGGCAGGGTCCCAGAGCTGCGTGCGCTGATGAATGTAGCACAGCCAAAGCCCTCCACAGCCCAAGTGCACCTCTAATTATGATGAATTTCCCAGCCGCTGGAGTTAATGCATTGGATATTGAAATCATTTGTGTTCGTTTGTAGCAAATAATTAGCTTAAAATGTTATCATTCATTTGGGTTATTTGATTTCTCTATTAATTGCATAAATAATTGTTTAAAAGACTGTTTTTGGGTCAGTGCAAGTCATCAGTATTATTCCTTTATTCCCTGACAAATATAGAGAAATAGCAGGCGGCTCCCTGCGTTTGGGCTCACTGGGGACGTCACGGCTGACATTTTGCATGGTCTCGTCACAGGGGCACAGGAGCCCCTCCTGCAGCGCTGCCTGCCCCGGGGCAGCCGCCCGCGGCTCGGGGGCTGCGACGTGCCCCATTGCCACCACCTGCAGCGTGTCATCCCGGAGACCTGGGACGCTTTGATCGGGCAAAATGATGGAGCGGCTGAAAGCAGGGTTTCATCAGCCCAGGGAAGAGGAGGCCAAACTCTGCCTGGACCCCTGGAAAAATGCTCCCTGGAGGTGGTGGTGACCCCCGGCAAGGGGTCTCCGTCCACCGGAGCTGGGCACGGCCCCAGCTGCCTCCGCTTCCCAGAGAAAATTCACCTTTCTCTCCACATTGTTAGGAAACCCTCTGCAATTTCCAAGCAAAGATGCACCAATGTCCTTTCGCGCTTCCACTTGCTGTAAATTTTCCGTCCTGCCACAGCTAAAGAAGAAGCCATCTTCTTAATCACCCCACTTCATAATACAAGCGAAGGTACAAGGGAAAAGGCTGCGGGGCAATAAACTCCTGCATTGTGCGCCCTTCAGTCTTGCCTGATAAATGGAGATTTAGCTGGAAGATTTGTCATGCATGAGCATTAAAATGGGAACAAGGCTATTCTCCTTCCTGGCAAGGTGAGACAGAAGAGCTGCGCTTTCGGATTCAGCAACATTAGTCTTAATTTCAAGGGGGAAAATAAATTAACCAACCTAAAAGCGGGAAGGACGGAAAAGTCTTCAGGACAGATTTTTTTTTTTTTTTTAATTTATTTCTGGGGCTCTCCAAGCACTCCCGCTGTTTCATTCAAGTCAATAAAACACAAGGAAAACATGCTGACCCCATAAGCATCTTGCAAGAAATCCTCGGCGAGGCAGCATTAACAGGAGCCACCTCTCTCTGATGAACTGCTCCAATCGAACAGGCTGCCAAAAATGTAAAAAAGTAACTGGTCAATTAGCTGATTCTCTCAAAAGAATTTATCCCCAATAGGTCCAAAGGGATAAATTAAAAGCTCTCTCCATGGGTTTTTTCCCCCTCCTCCAGGGCTGTTTCTGCAAGCAGAGCGTGGGATCGGGGGGCTCTTTCTGGCTTTTTTTTTGGACAGGTGGTGCAGCGGCTTGCACGAGAAAAGGATTTCACCTTCCTTGAAATCGCGAGATGATTTAAGGGGCTGCAAGTTTCAAGCCTGGGCTTTTAACTGAAAAGAGGCATCGATTTGCTGTAGGTGACAGCGTAAAAGAGTCACTGCGGTGCAAAAGAACAAAACCAAACCCAACCTTAGCTCAGACCCTCGGTGCGTCCGGTGTGTTTGCAGGGGGCGTTCGGGAACCGGCCCCTGCTCCCGCCCAGCATCATATCATCCCTGCTCACCGACGGGGCAGGCTTTCTTCACCAGCTTTGCTCTAATGCCTCAGAGGTTTTAATCCCCCCTGGCCACAGCCTCAGGGTTATTATGTCCATTTTACAGATGAGAAACTGAGGCTGGGGGCTGGATGCGCGCGGGGGCTTCGGCTCGGCAGCGCCTGGCCCCAGCTCGCAGCATCATGCCGGCGCTCCCCAAACCTGCGTTGCTCCCCACCACCCAGGATGGTAGTCAAGGCTCCACCAGCAAATGATGACGGGAACCAAACCACCTCCCTTGTGCATGAGAAGATGTACTGAAAGTACTGAAATGTATTGAAAAATCCTGCAATGCGTGAAGTTTTGGCTGGAAACATCATCTCTGCACTACTGTTTTTCTGCAACCAGACAGCCCTAGCACGGAGGTATCCCCTCCTGCGTCTGAGCTCCCAGGCACATCAGGAAACGTGTTTTCACTGACAGGTATGTTAAAAGAAAGAACCCATCTTTGGCGGTGCTGGAGATCAAACACCGCGACACACTGACCCAGAGACCGCGTCATCGGGGACTGCGGATGAGGGCTGGCCGCCTCTCGGGAGCCCAAACTATTGGGTCTATTACAGAAGCAGCTGAAGGAAATTGGAGACATGGCTTGTCCATAAGGCCAGAACCAGATGTCGGAAATTCCCCATCCAGCTTTATGGACGGTGATTCGGGACCAGAGCGGGGTCCCGGTGGGGTGAAGACGAGGAGCAGCTGCTCTACGAGCAAACTCGCCTCCAGCGTTTCGGCGCGGGCTGGTCCACGTCGGCGCGAGACGGGTCTGGCAGCGGCAGCTTTGCAAGGGAGCTGCTCGGCGGCATTGCTGGCTGCAGTTTGGGCTTTTGGAAAGGCCTCGCCGCTGTGAAACAGTCCAGTGCTCGCAACGAGCTCCGCAGGGCTTGCAGCGGCCTCCCGCTGCTCTGCTGGTCCGTTTGATTTTACAGTCCCGTCCTCCTGCTTTTTCTCTGTCCCTGGGCTGCATGTGTAATAAGATGTACTTAAAAGAAATTCAGACCATAGTATGATTTTTATACATTTTCCTTTCAATGTGATGCTAATGTAATTCAGAATGAATTCCTCATTAAAGTTATTAACGATTATCAGAGGTGGCACGTTCAATCTAAGCATGCATTAGTTGAACTTTCTGACACATCACCAGGGATGGGCAATTTTGTGCCCAAGGAACTGGGCTGTGAATCCAGCTCTCCCTCTCACGGTCTGGCACAGATTTCCGCTATAACCTTGGGGAAGTCGGAGATTTTTTTGTTTCCCCTCTGTGCCTCAGTCCCCTCTCTGTAAAACACGGATAAACATTTCCTTTCCCGACCCCTTTGCCAGTCGTAGGACCTAAGCAGCCAAGCTGCTGGGGCAAATACCACCTTTTGCTTTGCTTTCGTGGCGATGACGGGGGCTTTTCCCAGCTGCAGCCTGTAGCCAGGTCCCTGCCGGCTGGTCCCGGCCAGCCCGGGGTGTCCTAGCCGCGGTGGCCGAGCCACGGCCAAGGGGCCGCACCGCGTGGAGGTCACCCCCGCCTCGCACAGGTGCCGCGGCGCAGCCGTTCCCCCGTCGCTGTCGCTGCTATGGTTTTTGTTTTGTTTTGTTTTGTTTTGTTTTTTTGCCTGGCTTTCATTGTCATAACCGGAACCGAGCTGTGAAAACCAACCTATTTTCTGCTTCGCTGCGGCCGCTGGGCACTCCCAGGCACTCGCTCCCCTGTACTCAGGCTTTCGGCTGCAGCCGGTTTTTTTTAATGGCTGCAAACTGCTCATTTCCCACCGCAGCCGTGGGAGGAAGAAGGTCCGAAACCCCACGTCGCGGCGTGCCCCATCGCCGCTGCCGCGTGCCCTGGGGAGCAGCGCGGGCAGGTAGGAACACTCAGCGTTTCCCGGGCTAGCGAGCCGGCCCCGCTCCCCGGCCCGTCCGTCCGTCTCAAACAGGCGTTTTGGGGACAAGCGACTGGGGGGTCCCTTCTAGAAATGCTTTGCAACAGTGAAATGTCTCAGACTATGGATTTGGCCACCCCCACGCTCACCTCCCCAGCATTTGCTTTCCCAGTAAACCCCCCCCCAAACCCACCTATCAAGTGACTATGCAGAAAACTGCAGTATTTCCCCAGCCCCCTGTGAAAGCACTTGTTAAATTCTCTATTCCTTCCTTAATTACATTAAAGCAATGACCCTTCTATCATTGCTTTACAACTCCGCAGCTTAAATCCACTATTAAGGCAGGAGCGTTGTGGCTCAGACGTTTTCATTAACATGAGTGATCTCACCTTTGTCCACTGCATCTTTTTACATGTTATTATATCAGGTAATTGTTAAACTACTCACTGGCTTAGCGAGGTCTGTGCTTTCATTAAAGCGTCCTGCTTTTCCGACCCAGCACATTTTTAAGTTTAGTCCTTTCAGATGATTCGAGTTAAATCACCTGCGAGGAACTGGATGAATTATTTCAAGCACTGGTGGTCCCAGCTATGAAGTGCAGTTTGGTGAAGGTTTCTGCTATTCCAGGAGCAAAAAGGTGCTGCCAGAGCTGGCTGGGAAATCAACTTCCGACTGGCCAAAACTATCAAGAAAGAAAAAAAGAACTATATAGTTTAATTCATTTGAAAAATTACCACACTCGCACAAAAGAAGCGTTCGTTAATTTTTAACATCCCCTTTCTTGTTTCCTCGCTCACTAGAAAAAAGGCTAGGAGAGAAATCAGGGATCTTTCCCTCAGGTAAAACCGAACAAAAACGCTTGAGACTTTTTTTTGAGCATTTCAGAAATGCTACCCATGTTTTTTTTATATGAAATGTCATTGAAAATCAATGGAAGGGAAAAAAGAACCCAAAACCCCAACCCAGAAATCCTTCCAGGAACGGCCTGGGTGAGGGTGCAGTCGCTGGCTTTCACCATCTTTGACCTCACGAAAACGTCTGTTCTCATCGCCCATCAGAGCAGACTGAAATCACTTAAAGTTTTGGGGCTTGCTGCAGCACCCTGCCTCGGGGCGCAGCATCGGGAGCTTCTGCCGACTCCCGCCTCGGGCAGGGGCCAGCGCGGACGTCCCCGCTCCGGCCCCGGCTTCCCCTCTCGCCTCAGCCATCCCGCCGCCGTGGGGCCACGTGGCTGACGTTCGCCCTTTCTCCCCGGGGTGGTAGGTGGGGGTATGGCTGGGGGTCCTGGACACAACTGCATTTTCTTTAAAGCCTTAAGCGGGCAGATGCTCGTCCCGGCTTCCTGGCTGTGGCAGCTACTGAGGACCGGTCTGAGGCCCCCCGACACACTTATGTTTGGGCACAAGCATTTTGGGGAGCTTCCCTACATCCAGAAAGACCCGGCACCTCCGTGGCTATCAGGCACTGATGCTTGCTGAGAAGCCTCGGCTCACGGGACGTACCCACTGGATTTATCCGCACTGGAACAATAAATCTCTGTTTTCCCCCAGATTGGGGTTTCCCTTCCTTGTATACAAACCCATGCATGGGCCTGTGAGATTTCTGGGAAATCCCAGAGAGTCATTTCAGAGCTTATAGAGGCTGTGCCTCATGGGAGGCTCGGGACGCAGGTGGCATCGCACCTCGCTGTTAAAACATGGCCTGGGCGGGTTGTGAGAGGTCCAGATTCAATCCCCTCCTCGGCAAGGACAACGCCAGCTCTCGCCTCCTGGGATTTTGCCTCGGCTCAGCAAGGACCTAAAGTGCCAGAAAAACCCTGAACCTTGGTCCAAACACCTGCTCTTCCTGCCTGCCCCAGCTTGCCACCTGGGAGGAACCGAGCTGGGACCTGATCAGGGAGGACATCCCACCACCACTGCCCTCCCCGTCAGCACGGGGGACATTGCCGTTGCCTACGCTTTGACAGTGGACGGCTGCAGCGGGCAGTGCTTTGGAGCATTGCTCATGGCCTCGTTAGCACTTGAGGAGACGCACCAGAAGGCCCTGACTGCCCCGAGCAGCTTCACCTGGGACCCTCCCACAGGCTGTGCAGCCCCATTTAAACCCAGACCTGGGCTGGGCTCTGGTTCTAGATGGACTTGGGCTCATATTATTGTTTGTCTCTGACATATCTCCTTTTGCTCTTGGCTGGGGCTTCTTGTTGGACTTTGGACCTGAGCTGCTTGCTGTGCCTGGGGCAGCCAGTGGACCGTGCTTCCAGCACCTGGCTCTGCCTGCCCTGTGGGACTGTACTGCTGGTGATGGTGCTGCTCGTGCCAGGGTCATCTTTGTCCCTGGCTTGTCCTGCTCCTGCTGCTTTCTGATGGTAAGTTGTATTTTGGGCAGCTGTGTGGGCAAAGTATGTTTATCATGTTGTTGCATGAGGCATAAGCCAGTAAAGAAAACAGCAAAAGAACTAGGAGATATGTTCAGTTAAGGGACTATCTTAACTTTTGCCATGTGCTTGACCTGCGTGCACTGTTTTCCAGGACTGGGGTGGCTCAGCTGCTATGTTATGCCTCCTCTTGGAGAGATGTGTTTTTGGTCATATAAACTGCTTGGGACAAGAGCTGCTGTGTTATTCTTGCTCTGTGAACAGCCTTTGCCACTGATGGTGGTGGACCATCTCTGTAGCTCCCAAACCTGCTGTCAGATGAGGGTGAAGGAGGACCAGCTCTGCCTGAGCACCCTGGGGACAGGCCAGTGGCATGTGGGGATCAGCAATGCTCCTCTGTGAGCACGGGCAGCCTCCACGCAGCAGTGCCGAGAGCTGTAGTTAACTGGGTTAATTATATTCATGTTGCCAGGAACACTGTGAATTATGTTAATAGCGGCATCTGGGGAAATTACATCTTCATTAATTGGTCCTGATTGCTTTTTGGCAGATGTGAGATGTTTTTGACTTTAATATGCAGGACAAAATTTATTGTAATCAATGCATGCAGTAAATGCACAAATACTGGACCATTACCTTGCTCTGCTAGTTAACTCTCTTAAGAGCAAGAGATGCAAAAGGCCTGCTTGGTCATCTTCTTTCTCTATCTCCTGTTCCTGGTCAGGATGGGTTTGTTTCCTACAGTGCATTCTCTAGTGTTTCTTTACTGATAGATTTTTTTTTTTTTACAAAAGTATTCTGAAGTTAAAAATGGCAATAATGTGGCTGGTAAGCACAGAAAAGTAGCTGCTTGGCCAGGAAGTCTTCTGATGACACATATCATACCCTAGAGTTGGCCCTGTGGCTGTCTGGCCCCAGCTCATGAGCTACCTCCTCGCAAATGTCACTTGGTGGCGATTAGCTCTATTCACGTGCTTGGAGTTAAGCGTGAACTTCAGCATGTTGCTGATTCAGAGACCTCTCATCCTACTGTCCCCAGTGTGCAGAAGACAAGACTCTTGGGCTGGGCTCTCCTCAGGGGACAATTGCTGGGTGAGAGGCTCAGCTGTTGAGGTTCACCACAGCCTTCAGCTGAAGGCAGTGCTGGCTAAAACAGCAATGATCTATGCACGGTGCGTAGCCTGAACCTTGGCTTTTGGTCAGTGTAGCAGCAAACTAGGAATTCAGCTACACTTCCATGAACGATTGCCACACAGCAAAAAGCTCCATTTTTAACAATGGCCAAGATCCTAATCTCTTTGGATTTAAAAAACAAAACAAAAAAAGCAAAGCTTTGAGAGAATACGAAATGCAGGGCAGAGGCAATACATTATTTCCCTGTGGAAAAATGGGCTAAAATTCACTTGAGGCGTCGAGCTCCTCATACGTTATGAGGTTGTTTATTTGGGGATGGCAATAAGTTGTATGGCCTCCGCTTGCTCTGCCTTCTATTTACACAACATCATTTTTCATTTTAATGGTGTATTTTTTAGTCAGCTTTGTTAGGGCTGCTGCTAATTGGATTGGATTCATGCGCTCTGCCAGGACACAGAACAAGGCCAGCTCTGGTTAAATGAAAATGGTGAATTTTGCTGCCTCGTGTTTTGAATAGGCATCTTCCAGGCTGCAGAAAACACTGCGGTGGCTGAGGGAGCAATTTAGCAACAAATTTAACCCTCTGGCTGCCACAGACTCAGAGGTGCCCTCCCCATGGTGGTGAGGGGCAGAGCATGGCTCTTGCATGAGCTCAAGTCAAAGGGCCACCAGGGAGGAGAAAACCAGTTTGCAAGTAACATTTCTGACCTTCTTGAGAAAGATGTAGGCTCACCTCTCTTGCTAGGAAATTGCGCTTTAAAGTTTGATGCTGGGAGGTGTCTGCTTCAGACTTTGTGAAGGAGTTTTCATGGATCATCATGGAAGAACGAGTCCTTGCTGGGATGATCCTGCCAGAGCTTTGGAATAAGCAAAGTTTATGCTCCAAAATGTATGCTAGATTTTACTGGGGAGATGCATGCTGCTGAACAGGGAGCTAGCAGTGTGTTTTCCATTGTGCTGCCTTTGTAAATAGGTAAATAATAACATGAGTGCCAGAACTGCTGTAGTGTGTGTTAGATTTTGTGGAAAAGCAAGGCTTGTGGTTTGCGGAATATATTCCTGATAGCTGCAGGGTCTCCCCAGGCCCCTCAGCATTGGGGCCCTGGGGAGACTAAGAGCCCCTTGGTTTCTGCTCAACTTCCCAGGGCCTCTGAGCTGTCTGCGGTGGGACTTTCACAAGAGTCCTCCCTGCCTGCCCTGACCCACAGTGCCTGAACCCCTGGTCCCTATAACTGTACAGTGTTCCCTGAGCCCTGGATGCAGAAGTCCTGCCAAACAGTCTGTCCCAAGATGACCAAGGTCTCTAGCTCCCAGTTACCCCACTTAGGCAGACAAAAATCACCAATTAGATGGACAAATAAATGTCTAGTGGAGCATACACTTGGAAAGTCTCCAAAAATGCAGCTCCTAGATCTGTGGTTTGTTATATGGAGCAGAGCAGCCATTCCTCCTGCTGCCCCTTGTGCCAGCACAGCAAAGTCCACCCTTGGAGCACCAAACTGATTAACAGGTTTGACCACTTAACACACCTGGCTGTGGGATCAGCCCCCCTCACCCAGAAAATATAAAAAGTGCAATGCAAAAGAACTCAAATCCTCTTCCTCACCCATTCAGATGAAATGCCACACATTTTCAATGGTCTTTTCCCATCAGCTGCTGTTGTATTAATACTAGAATGTTGTATGTTGTCTTGTTGTATAAATGTTGAATGTTGTATAAATGTTGTATTAATACTAGAACTGTCAGAAAACACCATCTAAGAGGAAGTCAACCAACACCATTAACCTGAATAGTTCACATCTGTAGGTGAGCAATAGAGCAAGAAGCTTACCAGTAGGTCAGAAATAGTAGCTTGTAGCACTGTCTTATTTTAAAAGGCAATTTTTGCCTTTTAAAGGCAAATCCTGTGTAAGGATTCATCCTGCCTTTTGAATATGCCAAGTTTGCTATAGTGTTAGCCACAAGCTGGAGTTTTAACTAATATCGTAACATATGCCATTGCGCTTCAATTGGATTGCTCTGTGACACCAAATAAATATTGCTAGAGCAGAAGTCCTGAAAGATGGAAACAAAATGGAGATGGGGGGAATTAATGCCATGAAATAAAATGTCACCTATGCTGCCTCTGTAATACAAGAAGGTTTTTGGTGAGAGACTAAAAGTCTGAGAAGCCTCATTATTAGGGGTTTTCCCTTCTTGTGTGACTCTGATTTGGGGGTGTGGTGTTGTCCAAGTCAAGCTAAGAAAGTCCAAACCTCTAGGTGAGGGCCGTGGTCGGGGATGGTGAGGAGCTCCTTGACTGCTAACTGCTCTGTAAACCTAATTTCAGGGCAGGGAAGGCCTAGGCTCTCCATCAGGTGTGTGGGACTGACTGGGTAGGTGTGGAAACAAGCACACGCGAGCCCAGGCCACCACTTGGACTGGACCCTGGGTTTAAGCATGTTTTTGACTTCATCATTCAGCCACACTTGGCCAAAGCAGAGATGAAGGTGTCACTAGTGTAACTATCCTGGTGGTGTTTCCAGGCCATGATCTTATCAAATGCTGATGTGCCCATTGCTGAAAGTGAGCAGGAAATACTGTTTTGGAGAAAGGGCAGGTGGCTTTTAGTGACTGCAAAGAAAAGCTGCTTTCTTACAGCCTCTTTGTCTTGATGGCTGAGTTCCTTGCTCTTTGTCAAACCAGGCTGTCACTGAAGAGGTCAGAAATCATTTATTTTAAACATGATGAATATGCAGAAACTTATCCAAGCTTCTCTACGCTGTGGCCATGAATTTAGAAACAGAGTCAGAAATCACAGCATTCAGTACCCTGTGAATTGGGTCAGAGCTATAAATTTCTGTTATTGGTCTGCAGGCCATTTGCCATACGTGACTTTCTAAATTTGTGGTCTTTTCTCTACCTCTGTGCGCTGAGTGTATGACACTGATTTTTATATTGCGCCTCTGAGACGCAAAGTCCTTCTGGTGCTTTTGCCCAGCATCGTAAACAGGCTGGGGGTCTCCTCTGGTCCCTCTTGCTAATGGTTTCTGGCCACTGCCTGGTCCTTAAATCATAGGCTGCACCTGGACAGGCATAAAATGCAATTCTCCCCAGACAGACTGTATTTGTTTAGAGCAATGAGTGATGTGTCTCTGAATACATGCAATTCAGCCTGGGAATAACTGCTTCTCCTGCTACACTGAGTTTCTGAGGCAGGTCCTCCTCCTGCATAGATAACACAGCTTCTGCCTACTGGCAGCAAGTCCTGCTATGGGCTTAAAAGTATTCAGTAAGTCTTTTCAAGCATAGTCATTCTAAATGCAGAAGCAGAAAACATTCAGTGTAGATATCTTGGAGGGATGGTGGGGTTATGTTAGTGATCTCTACTTTGGGAGGAAAAATTAAGCTAAGGAAGTTCACGTTTTGCAGTATGGAAGGCAGTGTTGCCGTCTACCTCCTTTTACCGCCTGTGCTTTTCCTCCCTCACCTATTGTAGCTATAAAAGCTTTTTTTGTAAGACTTCTTTTCGTGCTCAGTGTGCTAGAATGAAACATTTACACTCTCTTCTGCAGTGCAAATGTTCCCAGCAGTAGCAGCATTCTCTGGCTGGGCCCAGCCCCTATGTTCGGTCTCAGAAAAAAGAAACGCAGCAATAGGACAAAAGTGGACTGTTAAAGCACTGTTCTCAGATATGCCAATGTATCAAAACAGCACTGCCTTATTCTATGGATCTGCCCCCAGGAGCCTGGTGAATCACTAAGTCAGCAGATGCGAATAAAATGTTATTTAGCGGATTTTTTTTTTAAATCCTGTTGGCACAGCAGGACACACAAGCATGAAAATAAACTACACCAACAGGACTGTTTATTAAATTCTGGTATTGTTGCAGTGGTGCAACCCCATCGAGAGTAAAACATGAAAAATGTGGATTCTCAGATGCAGCTAAGAATCACTTTCACTGCAGGTTCTTTGCTACTGACAATGATACATTGGTGTCATTGGAGTCTGAGCCCAATTAAGTGGGTAGAGCAGCACATTTGACAAAACCTGAGACTGCACACATCTGAGTCAAACAGAGCCCCCCCACTACTAATTCAGAGTTGCTTTTTTCTGAAGCAAAGGTCCCCAGCAAACTCTGTACAACTTTGTTTTTACATTTACTCATTACTCCCAAGCCAGCCAGAGGAGTGAGAGCCAAATCCTGCAGTTCCCATCCATATGCAGTAACTTGAGTGACTGCTCCCAAAAGGACTCCTCAGGATGAGGTTTCTGTGCTTGCTAAATGTGAACTTTCAAACCTTTTCAACTTAATCCTGTTCCAAGTATATTTGCATTTTCCAAATGGGAACAGATTTCTGGATTTCTGACCTGTTTGCTGTTAACAATCTACATACTTGGAGCACTTGGTGTCTTCCATCAGGGACCTGCCATCCTGCAAGCTACACAAAAGCACAGGGAAAGTACCGCTGCCATTACAGTTTTCTGAACTATAAAAAGCTGAAAAGTGATCTCTGTAAAAATGGCACCATCTTGATGCATATAGTGGAGAATAGACTTAGGGCAAAGGAATTACCAGCTAGAAGGTTAGTGATGCAGAGTTATGAATGCAAGTACAGGATAATGATAGAAATGGGGGAGGGCAAAAATTTGTTAGGTTGAAAGGAGATGCACAGAGCCCAGTGTTTTAAGGTTTTCATGTTTTGTAGGGGATAGCTTAAATTTCTAGTGGAAAGATGTATTCTGTGTCTTTCCAGTTTCTCCCCAGCCTTCATGTATAGCTTCTGGGTTAACCCATCTTCTTACCTCTATTTCCAAATTCTGTAGCCTTTTAATCAAAGGACCACTCAGCCTTCAAAAGCAAATTCAAGGACTGTTGCACTTTAAAGAAAGGATGATTTTGTACAGCCACCACAACTATCTTCACTTATAACCAAAAGGAAAAAAAATAGTTAAACTTCAATTGTTCTAGTAGAGAGTAGGACAGTCTAGAAAGGCATGGAACAACTGCTTAGTTTCCTACCTTAGAGGTAGGGAGCTGTGCGCATTTGGCTTAAAAAATAAATCATAACAGTCACTTTCTGATGGCCTTTTGTCCTACAAGTGTTTCTCATCCATTTTGTGGAAAGGAGGAAGTAGATGCATTAGTGGGAGCAGTACCCCTTGGCTGAGGTTAAGTTTATCTGAACTTACTATTTCTTACTATTTCTAATGTGATGAAGAACTGCAGCCTACAGTGTCAGTCCCTCTCCTCCTGCTCCCCTGCCACTGCTTGTTCTTCTCTGCCACATAACCATGTCTCAGCACACCCCCTCCTGAGTCTATTGCCAAGCTGTGCTTGTCTGTGATGCCACCCTGCTTTGCTAACACAGAAGGCCCAGTAGATGTGTGTCTCACCACTGACTAGTGCAGGCCCAGCCCCTGGAAGTACAGTGTCCAAGGACACCAAAGTGCTTTTTCAGCTCACGTGTGGCACTAACCAGCTTTGGCAGCAGAGGGAGGTGAGGAAGTGCAGGGTTCAGTGTCTCTTGTATGCTTTTTCTGGCTCAGGATTTAAGTTGCCCACCCTGAGGCCCAGTGTACTCATCTTTTTGCTGGGATAAATCTTCCCTTTGGGCATAGCTATTCCGATGCAAACTGCAATCCCTGTGCCTGTGGGGATGAATCAAGTCTATTACTCTGAGATGTAGACATGGATTAAATACATCCAGCTCCAAGTCTGCTTTCCAACTCTGACCACAGCTGTAAAGCATCAGGTGCTACAGCTTTTCCTTACAATACCACACTCATTCCTCATAGTTACTGCTGCCAGCAGGATTCACTAGTAAGATAGCTACTGCTGCTAGTAGGATACCTTGAGATCAAGAACTGGTGTCTACATCATACTAGGGGGTTGGGGGGGGACAAATGGACAAATGAATGACTGGCAGCAGCCCTAGACTGAAGCTATGAATTTGTGGCCCCAATTTAAATAATTAAAAAAGACAAAAATAAAAACCCTTCAGGCAATTTATGTGTAAAAGCTTAATCCAGGAAGAATCACAGCCCATGTTGCTCCCCCTTCCAGTGTACAGCCTGCTCATCTCCACATGGCTGCCCCAGAGCAGCTGGATTGCCTCCCTCCACTCCAGCTCTCTGTTCATGTGTTCACAGCCTGGGGACCTCAGAGTGCTCTTTGGCTTCCAGCTTGAGTCACTCTTCTGCCTAGCTCAGTAGGTGCCCTCTTCTCATATGAAAATGCCCAGAGTGGTGGATGCTCAAAGTTGTAGCATGTTTTAAAGATTCCACCTACAAAATAAAGTGGAATTATGTTATAGCTGGATACCCTCTGTTTTGTTTGTAATACTGAGGAACTCTATGACCAATTAATCCTTTCTCTTCCCATCCCTCATTAACAAGTTAGTCATCTTTCCACTCAGCTTCATTCTGCGATTTAACCAGGATGTCCTGTAGATCAGAACAGGTCTGCGTTTCCCAGTGCATCTGTTAAAAAGTATTTGAAACAAAGACCTGAACCTTTCAATTATTACTGAGCTTAAAAACCTAGCAGGAGGCTACCATTTGATTTATTTCAGAAATGATACAGCACTCCAGCATTAAATTCTTGTTCTCTCCAACAGCAGCTGAGCCACTAAACTGATGACACGTGGATTAACCAAACAGTCCAGCAAATCATTGGTAGAAAGGGTTGTTTGTGAGGCATTTGGACTGCCGTCTGAATCCATTTGATTTGCAGGCGTTTCACAGTCATTACTCATTACCAATTGCTTCCTGGCACAGTGTAATTTTCCAAAATGTCCTCCTTCATTTCCATGGATAAGATCTCTGTAGTCACTTTCAACTGCTCTTGCACCCTTTGAGCTTGTTTCTTGAGACTGAGGTAAAACTTGAATAAGATGAGGCCCAAAAGGTATTTTCTGTAACTTTTCTGCCTTAACTGTTGAAAAGTCAGCTTCATGGGTTAGTAATTTGCAGCCCTCTGGTTCAGTGCCAACTTGCCTTTTCCTCCTCTTGTGTGAGGCACTTGTCATTTTCTCTGCACTGATGCTGCTGGGATGTGCCTCCTCTGACACACTTGCCTTTCGACTCTTGAAATATGCAGACACTGCACTATTTAGGTACTGAAGATTGATGTCATGGGATGTTGCCTCAACCTAAGAAAATACCCAGAATACACTCAGTTATAAGGAGGTATGCCTTAACTCAGTGTTGTATGATTATCTTCCCCGATTTACTTTTTGCTACATGAAGGGAAGGAATTGAAAATTCCTTTTTTCAGGAGGTAGAAAGAATTGCAGGGAGTTAAGCAAAGTGGCAGTAATTCTATGCTACCGCTACTAATGAGAGCAAGAGAGGGCTTACCTCTGTGGGATTTAGCCAAAGATCTGCACTGCTGGGATTTTCTGCTGATTTTATGGCACACACCAGTGTTCGAGTTATTGCTTCTTCTACACGGGCTTCATGGTCTGCGTCCTATCTCAAAGGAACAGAAAAGTGTTTGGAGACACGGTAGCGCTTACGTCTCTGCAGAAAGCTGGAAGATCTTGGGAAGAGCTAAATGGATGGCCTTACTTTTGAAAGCCATATTAATGTATACAAAGTCAGCAAAAGGCTGCGGGCTTTTGTAGCTCCTTACTCATGCATACAGCCCTCGCATAAGTAATAACATAGGTTTTGGTGCAATGACTCATCTGAATAAGGATTTGCAAAAAATGGATTCCAGTGTGTATGTAATCTTTTTTTCTTATTAGTGTTCTGTTAATTGAATCTGGTGCTTCAAATTACTATGCAATGTTAGCATTTAATTAAGATATGCATTTATATGGCTCCTTAAGACTAGAAGGACCATGAAAGTACTTAGCAAACTTTATATATATCTATATATTATGCCTAATTTAAGTACTTAAAATACAAAGGATGTTAACAGCAAGTTAGCAAATATCTGGGGGCTACAGAGGCACAGAAGTGAGTCTTATGAAAATTCAGGAAATATATTATCATGTGACACTAAGAAAAGCTGAAATACTGCTGCAGCCTTGAACATCAGCAGAAGGAAAAACAAATGTTTCTTCTAATGAAACCTCTCCTGCAGAACCAAAAATTAAGTCAGTAACTGGCTCTTTGTTTCAGGCCTTTGCTTCTTGCATCATCCTGTTAGGCAGCTGGGTACTAGTTAGTTTAGGACAGCAAAACAAAACTTGATGGGATCTTTTTTTAGCCTTCTCTTTTGCATTTAACTGGGTTCCTAGTATGTGGAAGTGAAGGATATGTGGAGAGGAGGCAATGAGACTCTAAACAAGACATGTGATTTAGTTATCTCAATGACAGGTGCCTAGGAGTGGATACATAAATCTGGTCTTGTTTAGGTGCCTGGAAGACGCATGTTTTGAAAGAAAGACAACCTAGTCAACAAACAGCCCTAAATTGCCTAACTGTGGCTTTGGGGAACATGTCAAGCAAACCATGCATCTTGCTAGCATGTGTTGAAGGCAGTAATTCACCCTGGATCTCCGAGTAGAATCTGGGATAGAAGCAGGGGGAAACTGCTCTTAGCATTTTGTGGCTCTGGATCCGCTGCCCATTGACGGCCTTACATAACAGGCCCCCAAGACACTAAAAATTCATTATCTGCATTGGGAAATGATTATTTTTAAGATGTTGCACTCCTGGGATTCATCCTGGCCTGCTGAATAACAGGGTTGCACTGATTGTGTGAATATGGTAGGAAGCAAGGAGTACTTTGAATAACTCACATCCAGCTGAAAACAACTTCTATCTTAAAGTCTTGCCAAAACAATTAATAGTTTCATTAGGACTATCAATGTTGGCATGATTCACATTTGTCAATATGAAAGCAGTTGGTAACAGTTGCAAGTGCGAACTGCTTGATTTGGTAATGGAAGGGATCTCAGTATTGTCTTTCAGCATCTGTGTCAGTTTATTTTCATAGACTGCATAACCCAACATCTAACAATGGTGCCACCATGATCTGCAGGGATCTGTAAGGACCTTTCATCTGCATTGCAAAGATTACATACATCCCTTTCTAAGGTTTATCTTGAATGCTACAATGCAATTGATTTATTCACCATAGTCTTTTTTTTCCCATTTGTGGCAACTTTTAATTCTGGATCACTCGTTAGCAAGATCCAACAGACACTCTCCTGCTCCCAATACTATCTACATACAACCACCTGATCCCACTAGGACCAGACAGGATCTCAGTGACCTTAGCAAGACCTTTCTGACTGGGAAGGCCACAGAATTTTACTTCCACTTTTCCCCCTCCACCTCCCCCTTCTCTCCTTACAGCCCATAAAAGAACAGGAAGAAATGCTATAGCCAACACAACCCAGCCACTTGGGAGTTACCAGCCTAGCACAATCCTGACCTGCTTTTCCAGAAGGAGACAATTTGTGAGATGCAGCTTAGGGTGGAAGTTCATGTTGGTGTGAGCATCAAATTTAAGGCAGGCTTCAATAGCTGCTCTGTAATATCCTTGGAGCTTTCTCTGGCACTGGGACGTGGTCTGACTCTTACTTAGGGCTCTGTAAGAGCCCAGTGTGGGCTCTGGCAGTCTGTCATTTCTAAATGCATAGAAGTGGAAGCTTCCTCCATGAGAGACGCCCCAGCAAGTCCCTCTACTCTGAAATCACCTGGTTTGAGGGGACAAGAAATGTCTTGTGTAGTTTGAACAGCAGCTGAAGGGATGAATTCATCCCCCTGCAGATCTTCAGCCTACTAAAGGTGCAAAAAATGCAATAGCATTTTAGCGAGGCATCTTTCACAGGCCATTTCAAAGAGCCTTTTTTATCAAGCTAGGATTAATGATGAAGTAATCTGAATCAGAAAACCCTCTGGGATATTGAGATGATATCCCTGGAATGCTTCATGCACACTAGGTAACATGAGCAACAAAAAGTCAAAACTATCACACAGAAATGAGAATTCAAACAGCTGGTGCCACCCCCTTCCTATCACATTAATGTGACTTATTTAAATCCTGACTTAGCATTGCATGTAAGCATGTTCCTGAAGTGGAACTGTTCTGTCAAACCCTATTCAACACAATGCCTATTAGTCCATCAGAAGTCAGACATGAAAAGTTGAGCATGTGTTTAACTGCTCACCTGAATGATGTAAACTTATTATGACTTTTGCTGAACTGCAGCTTCAGATCTGGAAGCTTGGAAAGTCTTTTTGAAGAAAGACTGCATTGGCAAGGGCTCTTCCCTCCCCAGCCTCTGACTACAGCAAACCCAGTAGGGTTGACCCTGGCAAGCAAGGGACAACATGCATCACCCTTGATCCTTGTTCAATGCAGCTGAACTGGAAATGCAGCTTGAGCTCTGGTTGGCATCACTTCTGTGCCCACTCATATTCCTTTCAATGTTTTTTATTGAAGACACTACTTTTCTCTCACTTTCTCTTGCAAAAACCTTGAATCAAATGTGCCAGTGTCAAAGCATAGCTGCGTTTTAGTTGTGGTTGATAAATGAGGCAGCATGCAAGTCTGCAAAGTGTTCTGGGATCCCTGAGGATAAAAGATGCTATGTAAATGTACGCTTAACACCATTAAAACAACTCAAAAGTGAGGTTATCAGATCTGGGACAGGATTATTTATGTGCAACTCAGTGGGTTTCCTACTCTTTAATATACAGAGACATGGAAGTGCTACATCACCATGACACAAAAAGGCAAATACCAGTTCAATCCAAGAGTTTATGCTGACAGTGACAGGGTCAATGGATTCCACGTAGTGCCACCAGTGCCTTGGAACAAGCAGGACCTGCAATCAAGAGACATCACATCTGAGTATCAGCAGCAGCCTGCAGAAAGACAGTGATTCACTTAAGGCGATGGGGGTGCAGAGGCAGAAAGAGGAGAGGACAGGAGTTGGGGGTAGGAGGTGATCTTTATCTCTCTCTCTTCTAAAGAGCCTTCTCTCAAGCCTAAAATGTCCACTCCCTCCTCCACTCATATCAACATCTAGTATATGAGAAGTGGACATGATCCAGAACTACTTCTCATCCCAAATCTTCTCATGTGAAGCAGGACTGTAAGCTCATAACTGTTCTAGATAGGCAAAGTCCTGCTGTATGAAGGGATTGCAGCTGGTGTAGCAGTAGAGCAGGGCTTTAGAGAAAGTCTCATCCAAGCCAAGTATTCTTTTGTAGACTCTCCAATTGAGCAGACTTCCCAACTTCTAAAGAAGGACTGCCAGCTGGCTTCACCAAAAGTCAGTATCCTAATGCTCATCTAGATGATTAACAATGTGCAATTTTGGTAAATACTTTTCTATATGAAGCTTGTCAATTCTAGTAGGCATGCTTTTAAAAGAAGGTATCCCAGAAATTGTGATGATCTAGTTTAGATCAAGGCTTTACAACTATATCAGGATGATAGGTCTGACATAAAATTGATTCTAACCCTAGGTTTTATGGTACAAAGACATAAATGTTGTTTTGATATAGTACAAACTTTACAGATTAGTGAATATTAGATTAGCCCAGAGCTATCAAGAAAAGCATAAGAACAGTTTTTGACAGGGAATGAAAATGGTCAGAGATGGATAAAAATACTTCAGAATGGGGAAAGTGATCTGTAGTGATCTGTATCTGAATCACAGCTTTTTTTCCCCCCTTCCTCCTCTCTCCTTGGTAGACACACATTACTTTTAAGGATGTCCTGCTAGCTAGATAACCTGGCTAATCAGAAAATCTCTGTGCCGGAAACAGTGACTGTGGCCCTAATTCTGCAAACTCACAGGACACTCAGACCAGGAATTAATTTTGGACCACGGGACAAAATGCTTTTCACAGGCTTCAGTTTAAATCGGGGGGGAAGCAGTGGACCTCTAAAGGTCAAAAACAATTGGAAACTATTTTAATCCAGTACAGCATACAAAATAGAGAAGGAAGTAATTGAGAGAGAGAGGGGGGGGGAAAAACAGCTCTGCCGTTGGTGGCACAATATAGGCCTGCCATTAAACAAACCAAACCCTTGCTTAATTAGACATGGTTGCAAACATCAAAAGCAATTAGCTGTGTTTGAAACTGCTAGCAATGGATCACACTGCTTAATGTGATATCTAGTTATCCAGGATGTTTTTGCAACTTTGAGATGCTCTGTCAAACAAGGCAGGATTTAGCTACAAATCTGAACATCACCAAGACAGGCTGTTAGAAAAAGACACTGAAAAGACAGAACTGAAAGGCAGAATAGTAGAAAACACACAGGTTTGCAGACATGCACACACCTTAATGTCACACACATCAGTACAGAGCTCAGGTTTCACCAATCTCAAAATATGCAAAGCAGATCAGTCTGCGGAGTGCAATTACTTAAGAAAAAACACTGACAACTATTTATTCCTCACATCTAAAAGGGCACAAAACCCTACACAGACTGAAGCCAAAACATGGTTTCTACACTCAGCAAGCTTCAGGGTATCACTTCTATCACACAGACATAGACTCCATTTAAGCAATAGCGTAGCTGCATTGGCTGCAGTGGAATTATCTGTGAGCAAATGCTTGCCCGTGTATCACTCATTGTGGAATCATATGGGTGGAAAAATGAAGGCTCATATCTTACACTGTACTCTTCTGTTAAAGAAGCTGGGTGCTCTCTTATGGGGCACAATGAAGTCTGGGAAAATTTTGCTATACAGTAGCAGTAAGTATAGTTTCTCAGGTAATTGCCTGTTTCCAACAGTTGGGTCCTTACTGTAAGACTTGTATGGGAAGAGTGAGTTTGCAACATGCTGGAGATGTGGATGTAGGTGCTAGGCAATGGGGGTACAGTGCAGACATGGTATGTAGTAGGGGATCAAGAGCAGGAAAGGAATCCAGGGAAGTGTGTAGATGCTTCAGTAAAAGGGGTGGTCTGGAAAAACAAGCTGGAAATTAGGACTGGAACCTGCTGGCTTGACACAATGCTTGTGCAAAGTGGAGACAAGTGCTTTGGAAGGAGGAGGTATAATCAGGAGTAAAATGTGTATCCCATCAACTAGTCCAGTCTCTTCAAACTGAAGAGGAGGAACTAGGTTTTTGGAGAGACTGATCTGATTTTACTTGCCAGCAGTCTGAGGGCAATAATTGCAGAAGTTGTATATTTCTGTATTGGGCACTTTGCAATTGATAGAGGAGCTACAGAGCTGTGACTGCAAGAGGCAAAACAGGTACCATAAAAAGGGGAAAGCAAGTATCTTTAACAAGCTTATGCTTGTAAAAATAAGGATTTATGGCAGTGAAAAAATTGAAATTATCAAAAGGCAAAAGGGCTAAAACTTTAAGGAAGATGAAGAAATGGGAAAAGGTAATTAAAAAATTGGAGTCTGCTGACAAGGGAGCAGCAGAACTTAGCTGAACACAGAAAATAATCCTGCAAAGAGAGAAGTGGGAGAGTAGATTCAGGAACGAGCAGGTTTCACCTTTGGTTTGCTTGACTTTTAGGGGCGTGCTTGTAGGGTTTTGTGTGCACTGAAGACTAAGCTGATTTTTTATTTATTTTTTACTTTTTAAATAACCAGTAATGGTATAAGCTCCACTCCTGGACTTCTCTACCTCTTCTGTGATGGAGATGATAGCTCTGGTAACTAGAGGATTGGTCAGACTCTCTGCTGTGCTGCATAGAGCCTTCTCCACAGACTGGTTCAGGGCCAACTCTGTAGTCTCACACATGAAAATCCTCTCTTCCTTCCCCACCTCTCCAAAGAAGCGTTATCAGCTGTACACTATACACAATATCACTGACAACTCTGAATTCTCCCTTAACTAAAATCATTTCAACTCTTCAACAGAAGCAGTTTTCACTGCAGTCCCTTTAAAAAAATATATTTTTATATACCCTGAGCTGGAACATTTTATTACCTCTTAAAAAGTTTGAATTACTACATTTCCTGACTTACTACATCTTTCTTCATATCACTTATATTTCTCCTGATTATTGAGACGGGGTCTGTTGTGCTGTTCCCCACTTTAAGGCCAATTTGAAGTTCTCATCCCTGCCCTCCCACACAATTTTTTTTTTAAAAGGTTACACACAGGTAAATCCCTGCCTGACCTCATGAACATTTTTGCTTGCTCAGGACTGGATTAGAAGTCAGAGATCTGCTTATGCTGTTTTGAGCTCTGGCTGCTGAGCAGCATCCAATAGTGTTACTTACTACAGTAAAAGCACAAAAAGCAAAAACCTTGCTGCAGTACATAGGAACTTAGTGACAGTAGTAGTTGCGGATACAGATTTAGTTCGAGACATGTTTCTTTAGACTTTTAGAAGGCAGCCAAGCAAAAGCAAGTGAGGAGAAGCTCTGAGCAGAAGCTCCCAGTGAAAGGCAGAGACAAGCAACCCAAAATGCTGGTAATTTTTTTTTTAATTATTCTTCCCATACCCTGATAATGTTTTTTAAGGCTAGAAGACAGCATCTTTCTCACACTTGATGGGCCTCTGAGTACTAGGCTGGCTCAGTGAGGCCTTTCCTCATCTCAGGTGTCTAGAGTTTCACTGCAGCTCCTCTGGCACACAGGGTCATGAAGCGGCAGAGCAGGCTGCAGGGCAGCTGCGAGCTGCCTCCTAGCAGCACAGGCCCTGATGTCCACTGCCCCTCCTCTCTGGGGTGGAGAGAGAAGTGCATTTCTCACATGAGCCTAGCCTGTAAGGTGCCTGTCCTCCATTAGGAGGGCGGATAGGTGGAGTCTCCATGTGTCTACCTTCAGCCAAGCTGAGATGCACTTTTTACAGTTTTTTACCGTTGCCTAGTGACGTGAAGATGGATTAAGAGAAAGATGGACTAAGAACAATTACATTAGTGAGCAGGAAGGAAGGAAGAAGCAGGTGAGAGATGGGGCAGAGGAGAGAATGATCAATGATTTTGAATTTATGAAGAATCTCAGTTTTTCACAGCCTTTTCAGGTGGGATTCATCTCACCTATTTTTAATAATCAAAAAGTTGAGCATCTACTTGCATAGGCTCCTTTTACAGCCTGTGCAAAAATACAAGATGGATGAATGTTTCTGCAGGACTCTAACTGTATGAGACAGGCAGGATGAATTGCCCTGTAGAGGTGCCAGGTTCTTCCCACTGATGACAGACAGGACACCTGTCCTGGAAAGGATTTAAGTTAAGGGTGATGGATCCTACTCTAACTCTCTTTCCTCATGTCTCTGGGACAGGTGCTAAGCTAAAGAAAGGGTGGAATATATTAAAATGGGTTTTGTCCTGTTTGCAGTGTTTGAAGCAGTACATTTGTGAAAACATCAAGGTATTACTAGAAATATGACATAATCTATGAACAAACAAAATACTAATGCTTTGGGTGAACACTCACTAGTTTGGTGAATACAAATTCACCAGCAGTCAGCCTCCTGCTCCATACTTACCATTCAACCTTGACACCATCACATAGGTGACCAGGTCCAGATGTTTACAAGGAGTCCCTACATTTGTGTGAAACAACTTGAACTTGTAACTTGGTGAATGTAGTCATGTACAGCTGCAAATCCCAGAACTACTTAGCTGCCTATTTAAATAAGTTAGATGTCTAAATGTTATCATAATTTGTATCCAGAATAGATCATTATTGTATAACCAGGTGCTGCATTAAGACCACTGTGGAAATTCAGCCTGCAGCCACTGGTCAAGTACAGAATGAAACCTTACAAAAACCTAGAGTTGTCAGCCAACTATTTAAATTGATAACGAAGATTCACCTCTGAAGAATACAGTGAAAGGATGCAAAGAATGCAAACAAAGTATGCATTATGCATTGGTACAATGTCATATGGAAGAATTCTGCTTTAAAGCCTTAAATGGTTGTAGAAAATGGTTTGTAGCAAACACAATGAGACACAGTGACCAGAAGGTGGCATTAGACACATTAAGTTTTTGATATTCAAAGCTGCACTCACCCTACATGCAGTTCCTCTCCTGAATACCTAAGAACACCTTTGTCTTTATTTTTAAGCCCAGTATTGTTACAATATCTAATCCAAAACATTCTGCTCATTCTCTGGGAAGGAGTGGAGATGCTGTAAGTTATTGCAAAACAAAGCTGGCTGCAAATCCTGAAGTAACTGTATTTATTCTATCTGAAAGCCAAAACTGAGCTTGTACCAAAATCATTATTTAGGGATCCTCTCTCTCGTTAACAGAGGAATTCTAAGTTATTCCTTTCCTCTCCATCGAACAGCAGCAGTCTCCAGCCAGCTGCCCCACAAGCTTCTGGATAAGAAGCTGGAAAGCACTGCCCAAAACATGCTGATAAAATGGATGAAGGCAATACCCCACAGCCCCATCACTGCCTACATTACTTTCTCCCCAAAAATCTAAACAGTATCTCCTTCATGGCAATACAGAGAACCTGTATTACTGAGCTGTCTCAGGACCTTTATTCCTAGCAAGATTAATTTGTAATTGCTGTAAGCCTAATTAAAATTAAGATCATATTAAAGGCTCGCTATCATACTTGATCATTCCTATGCATATTATAAATTGAAATAGTGTTGGGGATCATAGATAATGCAGTGCTGAATGGATGTGGCATTTTTATCAACAGTAAAAATTTGTTCTTTGTGCTTTAAATTATTAAATGCTGTCACATTACAAAGTACAGACGGCAAAATTAATCATTTTACTTTAAGAGTATGACTAGAAGTTAATGTACTGCAAACAAAGAAGAGTTGATCAGATTCCCTTCCATTTGCAACAGTGCAAGCAGAACATATAGTTCCCAGTTGACAGACGTCATCCTCTTGTTGGAAACTACTATCCTGTTCCAATGCCAGCTCACAGGACTGCTCCCCACTCTGCCTCCCCAAAACTAGCTGGATTAGCAAAAAAAATCTATTCTTTAGCTGTTGAAGGCAGCTGGGTTTGTCAACTAGGAGCTGGAGAACACTCACAGAAGTCACTGAGCTGGCAGCTCAGAAGAGGTAACAACATCTGGCAGAATGGTTAAAAGGTGCTAGAAGTGGCAATCCCATTGTCTTACACAGTCACAGCAATGAACATTGGGAGTGCTTTACAAGGACATGTACGGCTGAATGAATGGAAAAGGGTAATTCAGGCTCTAAATACAGACTGTGTTGATTAAATAAGAGAAGGACACTTAATGGCAGGAGACCAAATATTAACAGTTCTGAGTCTTGCTCCCATTCTGCTGCTGACGGTCTGTGTGACTTGAGCCAGGTACTTTTAACTGGACCTTCTCAGTAAAACAGGGTTGTTAATATCCTTACATCCTTGTAAAGTATCATGAAACCTCTGGATGGTGTGCACTTTAAATGCAAGTATCATCACTATAAATATTCAGCTATTAAAGCAACAAGTTGGGCCAATGTGTCCTGGTGAAGGTTATTCCTCACTATCAAAATATAAATGAGTTCCTTTGCTGGCTCTACATGCTCGTTAATCATATATTTTATGCAACATACAGGTTTCAGAGTGGATAGATTAGAGTACTGCTTGAGAAAGTTTTCAGTCCTTTAAAGCAGAGGGAATTGGGAGTGACTGCAAGAATTGCTATGGAATTGGGGAGTCTACTGAATTAATTCTCCAAATGTCTGCAGTTTGTGTAAAAGGCTAGTAAAATAATAACTAGGTTATTAAGAAAGTTCCTGTATCAAGAGAAACATATCAAGCATGACTGCAAAATGTAGAGGGACAGAAATATAGTCAACTGGTTATGATTTCCTAACCCTTAGCAATATAAATCATTTACTAAAAGCTGCAAAGTAATGTTAAGTGTATATGTGAATGGTACCTGTCCTGGACCTAGTGTAACAACATGGGCTGTTGCGTTCCTAAACTCAGGAAAGCATTTCGGATCAGGATTGGCAACATTGACTTTGCTGAATATGCTGGATTCCTCATAAGGGATTCTAGTGGGATAAAGGAAACTGGTGTCACCAGGTGGGAAGAGGTGCCATCTTTTCCTGAAAATAGAGGGAAGATAAAAATGTATTCAGTGCATGTCAGTTACAGCTACGAACTAAAGGCAATAGCAAGGTTTTCAATAAAACATAAATCTGCCTCACTGTTTGAATCTCCTACACAGTTAGAAGACAGGCAGTAGTTACAGGCTGTCTACTAAGTGTTTTTAAAATACTCTGCTTTTTAATTTTTTAACTGAAAAATTTAGAGCTTCTCACCAATTATTTTTAAAAAGCAGATAAAACAAAATGTAAAGAAAGCTCTTCCATCTGGTTCTTCCTTCCTTCCTTTTGCAGAGCAACATGCAGCATTTACAGATGCTCAGACCCATGAAAAACCTGACAATTATCCTACAAACTAAGGAAAACAGTTTCATTAGGGACAACATACTTTTGTCCACTGAATGAATAGGTGCAGTACCCATGTTTGTTTTAAAAGGAGGGCACTGTGTGTATATCATGGTAATAGTAAAGGAGTATGAACTTGATCTCTTTTCCTATCATCACATGCATTACTCATATACATCTATTAGCCACAAAACCCCCATTCTTAGTAAAACTCACCTTGAGGCTCCCATGCCACAGTTATGACAACAGCATAAAATCAGAGAGATCCATAGACATAAGCATTTCAAAAAACCCAATTTTTCTAGTGTTGTCAGCACCACTTGTTGAAACTGTGGCTTGTGTGAGCCACTGGCATGGAGAACCCCCCTGGGCAATGACCAGCTCAAGCAGGACATGGTGGTTCTGCTTATGAGAGCACTCTTGTGCCAGGCTGTTTTCCTGTGTGACCAAAGGAACAGGTCTACATACCACAGTGCAGGGCCAAGCAGAAAGGAAGGACAGACTGTGTCCTCAAGAGCGAATATCTCTATTTTGTTTACATGGATCAGTGCAACAGAGACCCGTGCACTGAGCAATGGAAAAATAAAGGCAGTACTTTGCAGCACGGTTGGACAATTTGTGCAGAGCACCTCTTTGTTTCAGACTCTATCTAGGTCTTTTCTTTTTGTCTCTTTCCTTAGTACTCACTTCTTGCTTTTTGCCTACTGCTTCTGGTTGTCAGTTCTAAGTCAGAGCTGAAAATGAGAGAAAGGCAGCCACATGGCACAAAAACTGAAGAGATAGGAATAGCAGGATAGCCAGAACTGCAGAAATCGGCACAGATGGAAGTGGCACAGGCCGTTGGCATTTCTTGGTAATTACCAAAGCTTTTGCTGGCTGAAAATTCAATAAACAGTTGGCCTGAAATCCAAGCTCTATTGCAATTTTAATATCTGCCCTCCAAACCAGATCCTCAGGAGAATGACTAGGTTAGGAGGCTCATGGGTTAATCCTGCAGGCTCATGACAAAGCAGTACCCCAAAGCAAAAAATTAAGAAGCCTGAGGGATACAAGAAGGAAATTCAAGATAGCAACAAAGGGCGGCTAAGGAGTGGTCCCTGACTTTCCTGCAAAGGCAAATCTATTAAAGTTCAGCATAAGCTTATTTTCTGTTACAAAGCCCATCTTGTTTGTGAGTCTCAAAAGGCGTTCGTTCTGCTCTGAAGCAGCACAGGATTCACAAGCTTGTATAAGTTTGCGATCTATTTATAGGTTTTGCTCTAAAGAGGAAAACAACTTTGCCTTTTCAGGCCATGAAAAGGCTTTAGGCTTCTTTCTCTGAGAAGAACAAGGATTTTGGTCTATCGGAGTGTGTGTGGGGGGGTACCTTGGAAAGGCAGACAAAATTGCAACACGATCCTAGCACTCTGGCTCAAATTCAACACCTGAAGGCAGAGATCAAAAAGGCAGGGCGGGTGTCAGATCTGCTGGATTACTGTACTCAGCACACCCAGTATTTAGGCAGATCCTTAGAAGATATTTAAGTACGTAAGCCTCACAGTTTTCACTGAGTGGTTCCTAAATATATCTGAGAGTCTGGACTTCAATGCATAATGCTTACTAATGTGATCTGAAATCTGTGGGACTGTTTGCGGCAACAAGTATGATGCTGAGTGGGGCTTCCAGACTGTCTCTGCTGCCCTTTCCACCTGAGAATCTCAAGGCTGTTTACAAAAATGAATGAAAACCCACCTGAGAACTAAACAGAATTACCCTTCTGACAGATAAGATGATGAAAAATTCATTTGCTTCAGGTCTTTAAGCCAGTCAATCTGTTGCAGAGCTCAGCACAGAAGCCAGGCTTGCCCGACTTCCAGTCCTGCAACTTTATCACAAGGCAACTATGATTTTACTGTTGTATAAATCATACTAGAGTAATTAGCCCCATTAAATTCTCACTGGCAAATTATTACTTCCCTTATATACTATCAAACCTAAGAAAAATACATGCAACTTCCTTTGTTATGCTAATGTTAATAGAATCAGTCTAAAAAAACTGAGGCAAACGTGCAAGGAAAGGAGAAAAAAAAAAAGGAAGGGGAAAAATAGTTTGCAAACAGGCAGAAAGAAACAGCAACAAAGACACATGCCCCCCAAAATGAGTTTGGAGCCTCAAGTGTCCGTTTTAACTTTGCTCACAGTTGGTTGCTCCCATCCTGATGGTCCCCTTTTAAATTAATTTTAGCAGGCTATTAGAAACTCTTGCACAGAGAATATCGTAAAGCTGAAAATGCTTTATTTCTATCTTGTTTCTGTTTTTTTTAACTCTTTATCTCCTAATTCCAACTTCCCAAATTCATAACCACTAGGAAGGTTAGAATATTTATTATTGGACACATATAATGCACAGATTAGGAAGAATATTCTTCCTCAAATAGAATAAAATAAAATTACATTAGCATAATAAAATTGTGCCCAAATCAAACTCCAACCTTCCAAATTTCTGCCATTTCCTATTGAACAGTTTGGATATTCTTCAATCATTGATAGCTGAGCAAATTAAAATCAGGATTTAGAACTACTATTCAAGAGTGCAAAATGCTCTTTCTAGCACTGTATAGCTTTCCTCGGTATAATACAGGTATTTGTTACCTTCCCTGTACTTGTAACACTAAATTGCAGCCATAAGAGTCCAAATGGCACGGAGTGTTTGCTCCTTCAGAACCAATCCACAGTGTGCTCTCTTTTCCATTTCTTCCAGGAAAACCAAAGTCAGACCACTTGATATCCTACAGCAAAGAAAAGGTTATTTCTGTAAGCAGTTAAACTGTTTCACATCTTACTGTCAGTTCTCTGGTTCTCTTGCATTCTCCTTCCACCTTTCCAGTTGCTCTTTATCTTCTGCAGCTGTTACTCCTGGGTGGGAGTTTCCGCTTCCCTTCCTGCAAAGTTCTCCTCTCTAGCAGGATTTCTTCTGCTTTCGCAGCCTGACTGTGCAGAGTCCCCGATCTGTCTCCAGTTCTCATCCCAGTCTTTCGTATCACTTCAGTTACCCTGCCTGTGCTACAGGACTGCCCAAGCACTCTGCAGCCACACAGGGCTGCTTCTCCTTCTTTTTAAACTCCCCTTTTTTCCACTCTTAACTATCCAACCAAGCTTGCTGATAAATTCTGATATAAGGCATTTTTAAAAAGGGAGCAAGAAAGGAAGGAATGAAAAATCTCCACTCCCCTTTTCAAACGAATTTCATAATCCATGTGGCACAGTTGCCCTCTGTCTCAGTACTCCTGAAAGCCCTGTCTCCGCTTTCTCCATGTATCCTGGAAACAGACTTTAGCCCATTTCTGACCCAGTGGCATGTCAGTTTTTGTAAGTCCCATATTGCATAACGGACACGTTCTGCTCCTGCCTTCGCAATTGTGGAGGCAGTGAACTTCAAAGCAACTTGATTGCATGGGGGAAAAGGGCAGAACATGTGTGCATCCATTATGAATACGATCCTGGAGCTTTCCAGTACATTGATCCTCCCAAAAGCAATCCCCTGGGAATGACAGCGGGAATGAGAGACAGGGAGGTATTGCGGGGATAGTCCAGGAGATTGACCAGCTTTTGCAGATTGGCTCTGTGTAGCTTGGGTAAAGCTTTCCCACCTTTCTACAGCTCACCCTGCAACCTGCAGAGCCTGGTCATGTGTGTACTGGAAAGCATTTCAAGTGTACCAGCCTGAGCTACTGCGGCCTTTTGGCTGAAGCTCCAGCCTGAGCCTTAGCAGGCCGAGATTCAATTCCCAGCTTACTGATGGTTTCAGGCAAATCGCTTCATCTCTGAGCTTTATTTTTTTCTGTCTTGAAAAGGAAGATAATGATATTTGTTCCATTTCAGTAAAGCACTCTCAGGGTCATTCACATCACCTAACTTTAGGAACCTAATTTAAACTTAGCTCCTGCTCTTGTCAAAGCTCTCTCAATCACCCCTGGAACACCCTCTCTCCTTCCACCGTCTGTAAAGAGAAAATAGGTGTCTATTCTCCTAATTTAAGTATGTAAGCTAGCTGCTTGCAGACTGGTGGGTGACTATCTGTTTTTAAGATCTATAGATGAGGAAAAATACAGTTAGACATTATTATAAAAATGACTTCACCATGACTTTGTATTAGAGAACCCCCAAAATGAGTGATAGCCTTCCCAAAAATTAGGTATTGCTAAAGATTTTAAATTTCAGAGCTATTGATTTTAAAGGTATCATTTGAAAAAAAATGCAGAGGTCTAATATAAACATTTGTCAAAAGCAGCAAGAAATCAAAAAGAAAAAGTTGCTCCTATAGATTTCAGCAGCCATAAAATTTAAAATCCAATACAACTATTTCAGTGATAAAGTTAAGTGTAATATCATCTCTACACTTTAATCTCACACCTAAATAGTTTTTGTATTTTGTTACAATTTAAGTGGAAAGAAAGCACACATAATCAATATTAGATTTAAAAGAACTTTTTGAAAATCCTGCAGCTGTAGTAAATAGTGGAAGCGATTATGGGTAAAATAGTTTTTAACCAATGAACTGAAAAGGAACTGCTAGGATTACGGAAATCTTGTCACAATGGACTCCTTTTCTACAATAAAAAGCCATAGCAAAAGAAATGCACTAAAAGGTGTTCCAACCATAACAGATGGCACATTACTTGTGAATTATATTTATTTCACTTGCTGCTTATAATGAAGTTAATCTGTACCCGTATGTCACTTTAAAAGGTCTCATTTCTATTTAAACTTCATGCATATATCTTGCTTCTGATTTATATCTCAAATTCTGTAATGAAATATCAACTCAACAAAAAAATGTAAGATGCTAGATACTGCTCGTAGATTAGACTAATGGAATCATTACCTTAGCCCACACAACTGTAAATGATAAACAGTGCAATCTAAATTTCAAACAACTTCTAAATGGCCCTATTAATCACTATAAATAACAGTGCAGTTGGCCTTCTTTTCCCCTTCAAGTCACCTTAAGTAAATCTAAATAAAATCTACAGTGAAAAGAAGGGGTTACCATCAAATTCGCACAAGAACGAAGGAGAATTTCCACACAGAATTCTTTTGGCTGATATAAATTGTGTAGCAGTGTTTCCAAATCCATATGAGTCTGGAGCTGATGCATTTCACTCCCTTGCCTGTGAAACTGGCAGATGACATACACCATATTTGCTTGCATAACACTATTGATTTTTTCCTTCCCAGATTTTGCTTTAAAAAAATCCATGGCATAACCATTATGCGTGTCTATTCTAAAATTACAGCACAATCTGTTGCTTGTTATAGGTCATGTGATGAGGTTGTGGCGTGGTACTTGCACACAGACGCAATTCTTATAGCCTCAATTTTGTACTTGAATAGGGGCAAGGGGAAGGAGGAGGTGTAGGAAAATGGTTGTTTCCTTCAAGTATGCTTTTATTGACTGGACGAAGCAGCAGGCTATTCAGGTCTTTTGAGCTGCTATTATCCTCACAGTCTTATGCCATAAAGCAAGGGAAAATGCTGTCTATCGAGGCAGGAAGAGAGAAAGCTGAGGCAGGACCACAGATAGGGGAAGTCATTCAAAGATTTGGGGAAGCCTGAAACATTGCTGGAGCTCTGAACTTAGTTTAAAGAACACAACCCAGTATCAGAGTTGTGCAGTCCAAGTTACGGGAACCTAGTCAAGTGTTCAGTGTGCTGCAGAAAGGAGGGGGGAAAAAGGTATGATGGTCTCTGTGCCCAAACCTTACTCTCTAACCCACAGAAAAAAGGGAAAGGAGACAGTCTGAAAAACATTAACTACTGAAAAATATTGATTTTACTAGTATAAAAGAATAAAAACATATAAGGCACACAGAAAATGCTTTCTGAGAAAAAATTAATTGAAAGGGGCTTATCAGTTTATGGTCCCTGCCATCCTGATGACACAGTATTTGCAGAGAATTATGATTCCATCTTCACATTTGAAAGTGTGGAAATGAGTAAGGCTTCATCTACTATTCCTTCTTCACATCTTAATATAACATACACCTTTTGTTTAGCTGTCCTTAATTTTTCCCTTTTACAGTTTGCAAGGAGAAGCAGCAGGGATGCAGATGAACCAGTACATTGAAATAGTAGCCTTAGAGGAAATAAAAGAAAAAAAACCACCACTGTGTCCCCTAATACGGGCATTTGGAAGTTACCATAGACTATGTACTTCCCTGGTCAGTTACTTCATGTGTTATACTGCCTCCATGAACCATCAAGGTATAATAATCCTGCAGATTCAGAATCCCTCCCCATCACAAACAGTTAATCTAAACATTTTAAGGGACCGTGCTACTTGAGAAAATAAGCCACAGGAGAAAAACACAGGCACACCACGGCCAGTGCTGCTAGTGAATCCATCCCACCCAGCACAAGCTCTCTCCTGAGTGGAGCTGTATGGAAGTCAGTGCAACCTCATTTATGTACAAGATGGATCTGGGGTGGCATGCTAGACCTGCCAGCTGCCTGTCATCTCAGCGTACTATTCCCACCTCACTTTCAGACCTTCAGAAGAGGTATGGGAAAGATGTTCAGCTGCTGAGGTCATACACATGACCGGTGTTCCCTGACCCTGCTCCCAAAGGCCTCCCTCCAGTCACAGGATGATGCATGGCTAAAAGGAAAGGGAGTGCTGATAATTTAAATAATTTGGGTTTTGTGCTATTGTTTTTAGGCATGTAAGGAGACCCAGAAGTTTAGATGGCTGCCACTTGGTACTAATTCTCTATTAGACTGAAAGTTAAGTAATGGCATTTGTTTCAAAATTTTAAAATAACTGGGGATTGCAGTACAGGTTTTAAAAGCTATCATTTGCAGTGATTAAATTGGAAAGAGGTAATATTAATGGTTTACCTGGAAAACTTCTGCCTTGTCTTCAAATAACCTGGCAATGTATTTGTAGTCAGCATAAGCCCAATATTTGGAGTATTCATAACAACTGAATGGTCCAGAGAGGCAGGAAGGCTCTCCACAACTCCAAGCCAAAAACTCTTGAAGTGTAGCCTCCACGTAGCTACACCTGGTTTCAAACTGGGGAACTAGAGCAACATAAAAAAAAGCCAAATATTACATGAGCACTGAACACAGAACCAATAAAAATAATATGTAGTTTCCCTCTCAGGTCTGGTTAAATGCAGCATGAAATCTGAAGAGGAACTTAGGCAGCTTGTCTCTGGTCTATTAAATGGTTCTCATCACCTAATTCATAATTAATGTCTGAGATTATTGCTTTTTCATTAAGGTTTAACTGAATGACTATTACCTTGAATTTGCTGTGAGCTAAGAGTACACAAATAGTTACTGTTGCTCATGTGCAAGGCACCATAAAGCACAGTAACCCAGTTATACATCCAAGTTCCCTAAACAACTTACACTTTGCTTAGTCTCTCTCCTTAAATTTGAGCTGCAAATGTGCACACAAAAATTTGTCTGCCCTTCATTTTGTCTCCATGGATTTGTGTAGATAGACACGATCATCTTTCCTTCTCCCACCTAAAGCAGTAACTAAATCAGCACAGTAACATTTGGGAAGCAAATTATGGAGTCACGCTCCATGTCAATGATCCATCTAAAAGCTGTGCCCCTATTTTTCAGTTGGGACTAAAGAAAGGATATTGTGGTGTTCCCTGCCAGCTATAAAAGTCGTTAGCAGTAGTATTTTGTTTCTGTCATGTTTTGGTCAGGCTGACTGGTATAGCCTTTCAGCTAAGGTCAGGTCACTCAGAAGGCCTACAGGATAGTCCACAACACAGCATATTTTATTTCCAGCTAATCACAGATCTTCATTTCCCACAACTGCTAATTCTGCCAGCTTCAAAGAGACTTATCCAATGTTAAAAAAAAATATATTACTCACTGGTCTATAACCACTACTGGAGAAAAAATTACTGCAGCCTATATGAATGACAATGACAGAGCTGTAATTTAACCTTGTGTAACTTGCATAGAGCTGTTCAAAAATGGGATCCTTTTACTGTTCCACAGTAGCTCTTCTTTCCTTACTGCTCTGATTTTGTTATCACAGCAATTCCCATATAGTCTCATATATTTTTTCTTCTTCCCTCTGGGTGGGAGAACAGCTTTTACAAAACTTTATCACTAGCATTTTGTCATTTTCCATTGTAGTAGCCTAGGTAGCAGTTTTTCTTCCCCTCATTGTCAAGTTCATTAAAAATGTCAGATAAGCTCCAGCATTCAGTAATATCTAACCTGGCTCTGTGCACTGTAGGGCTCCCTACCTATGAACTACATACGAGAAATACAAACTAGTTGCAACAACCAAAAAATACATGTATCTGATTCCCTCTCTGTGTTGCAGTTCAATGCGCTGTCCTGATATCCAGTCATTAATGCAATGCACATCATCTTACTAAAAGATGGTCCGATAGAAAAATTAGATAAAAGATATAAGTATTACTGAAGGTTGCCCAATATCTGAATTATTTTGATGAGAACAAAGAGAGCTCAAGACATTACATATTTTCCTATGTAACTCTGGAGCAAGTATTTTAAAGGCAAGAAATGTGCTTTCTAGCTCACAGTGTATTTCACTCTGAGCATCTCAAAAATTCCAACTATGAAAGACAAAACTATCTTCTTGGTTGCAACCTCCCTAGGGCAGGGTTCTTGGTTTAAATTATATCTACTTCAGTAGCAAGTACAGTGTGGATACTTAATGAACAATAAATAGTAATAAAAATGGTCTTTGGACAATCTAGAAGAATGGATTTATAGAGTGCCTGTAGGGTGAAAATGTCAATAGGTAACTGAAAGCAAGAACATTAACCAGTTTGTTAATGCTGAATGAATAAAAGCTGAAGATGTTTTGTAATTAATATGTTGTAGATTAAGCCATGTAAGCCTAAAGTAAACTACCAATGCTGTCTGATAACATGATATCTGGAGGCATGGCAGTCTTCCTCTCACCCATCCAATGCCTCAGATTGAAAGCTAAGGGAGGGAGGGAGTACTTTATGCACAACAGTGGCTCCTGTCCTTCATTAAGGACTGGTCCTGACAGATGCCAACTGGTGTTCCGCTCAGAAGAATAGTGTTTGCTATGCAGGCTTTCCATGCAAAATGTAAAAACAAGGAAAATAGCCTTAGAAAAATATCCTAAAGCTCTAATAAGAATGAAAGTGAACTGCCTCCTCCATTTCTTTAGATGTAAGCTTAAAAGAAAACCAAATGTCCATTCACAGCTGCTGGGGAATAAAAAATTATCTAAATGAATAATCCAAGCAAGAAATAACCATTTAACTTTATAACAAAGCACAGGCACACTCACAAACCAAAAAACTGATCATCCACATCCAACTTCAGGTACTACCTCAGTTCTCAGCTTTACATGACATTTATTCAGCCTACAATATTTATACTATTTTCTCAAGCCTTATATTCAGCAACTGAATCTATAGTTATCTTTGCAGGCCCTCTCAATCCAAAGCTCAGAGGCTTGAATTCTTCACTTTCTTTAGTGGTAAAACACATCGCTCGGTGCCTCTTGGGCAGCTGTACAAATTGCAGTCCATTTTTATCCAACTGTGTATCTGACAGGATCAGCTCTACATGGCATCTCTAAAAAAAATGTCCTCCAGAGAACTTGTGATGCATAACTGATCGGCATGACAACCTCTTGCCCTCTCCAACTTCTTTACAGCAAACTCATTGTTTATTCATTTTACTACACAACCAGAGAAAACAGTCACAATGAGGAAAGACTGTATAAGCTTTCTCCTTCCTTTGTGAATCCTGGTGTGCTCCAAATAGCCATGGCATTGGATAGATAGGCTATACTGCTGAACTCTCTCCACCAGAAACTTAACTTCCGGTGCTACTGCCCACCGTTTAGCCCATCTCAGAAAAATAAATCTCTTAGCCTGGATGGAACTAGATAAGTAGGTATTTCCTGATTAAGCACCTTCATTGTTCTTGTAATGAACACAGGTCCTTTCTCTGGAGGTATCTTATCTCTGCCAGTGCTTAATTCTCTGATTGTTTTTTTCCCCAGCAGACACATTCTGTTTAACTTGTGTAGTCAGACAGAGTATTATTAAAAACAAACTCAGGTACAGAGAAATAATTCACACAAATAATACTGCTAGCTCACAAGTTTTCCATGTTTCATCTGCAGATGTGCCTTGTAGATTGGTATGCCTCAGGAAGGTCCAAACTACCAGGAGAAGCAAATACAAAATCCAGCCAACTTCCACAGAGGATGCCCTGTGTGCTGCTCTCCCTTTTTTATATTAAGGAATATTCAGTTTGGGAACTATCCCCATAGACTGCAGATGTGGCAATAGGGAAAGATGAGAAGTTGTCATAATAAGAGGTCTCAAATTATTTAGGGCTTTCTATATGAAACCAGTGGCTTAAATTATTTCACAAACTTTGAAGCACACAACAAAAAATATCTACAAGCAAGAGAACAGTTTCTTTCTTGCACATGTTTCTGATTCAGTGTCAGGTGTGGTTCCTGTCTAGTCTTAAGGCAATGAATCTTTATAAACATTGGAGGAATATTCAGAGAGATGAATACAATTTTAGTTTTATTCTCCTGTTGCTTTCTCTAACCACACCACTGCCTACATTTTGTCTGGGAAAGTTAGTGTGCATTTGGATAACAACAATAAGAAAGAGAAGGTCTAATCGAAAAACACTGTTAAGCACGGAAGAGTGAGATCAACCATCTTCCAAATGACAGTGGCACATGAAATGTTATTACATTATTGCAGACTCTTAGCTGGCTTGGCTAATGGCTTCACTAATATATCCTTACAATACAAAATTTTATAGCAACGCAAGTCTCATTCAGCTACAATATAAGCCCTGAAGGCCCTACCCATCTTCCTGAAGACATTTTTGGCTTGCATTAGCATATAATGGTGGTTCCTGGAGACAAACTGATTGCTGCCTAGGGACTGATGCCTTTAGGAAAGCATCAAAATATATATATAGATGCAACTTCAAGATACAAATTCCAATTTAAATCCACTTCTTATCACTAGTGACTACAAGTTATTGTTAAATGATGACTTGTATACTTAGTTGCTAGCATCAATCTATCACTTACCTACATCACACCTAATCAATCCCGTCACAAGCATTCCCAGTTGGAACACCCACTCACGAAACTGCCTACTAATTAATGGAGACTGAGACTTGAACTATCCTTTTACCTCTACTGGTAAGCCTTGCATATCAGAATTGAGGTATATTAACAAGGCATTGAGGAAAATGTCACACGCATGCAACCCCTACCTTCTTCCCTGTTGGCAACCGGATACCTTTTACATATAGTGCAGGAACGGGCTGATAGCTCCCTTAAGTATTGACACATTGCTATGAAGACTTGTACCAACTCTACACCTTGGTTATCCCACATGCAGAAGATGAGTAAGTAACATCTGCTTTCCTGGGGATGGCATAAGGATTAATTAATCCATGCTGGTAAAATGCTTTGAAAACCTAAAATGTAAAGCATACCCTCTCTAACAATTCTTTCTGTTTCATCACTCCTCTTGCAAAAACTGAACGTGAACTAATATGGTCATGATGCTGTGAAGAAAGCAAATTTCACACAGTGTTGTAAGTAACATAACATGATGTAATCCTACCACTTCCATAGGAATGGGCAGAGCCTCATCTGGAGTCTCTGTGCAGACATTATGCTCCAAGAAAGAAGTGGTCCAGTTGAAGAAGGTTTAGAAGAGTACAGAAAGAATAGGTAAACAGGGTCTAGAGAAATATGACTTAAATTGAACATTTCTGAAAAACTGGGTTTGGCCTAGGGAAAAATAGACTGAAGGAAGATAAGATATTTTAGGCAAAATGGAGAAAGCACACGGCAAACTATATTTTGGTATGCTGTTGGGAGGGCAAAAGATCCACAGGGCATGAACAAAACAATGAGTAACCTCTCGAGTGGCTAGCAGATTGCTATCTTGGCGCACGTGGTTCCTACATCTTTCCTCCCTGGCATGAACCTCTGTCTGTGCATGGATAAACCACAACTAATATTGTGCAGCTAGAGTCAGCAATGGAGTTGTTACAGTATTTAAAATCAACAGCAAAACTTGCCTTTCTCCCGTGGTGTGTTCTTAGATCTCTGAGTGAATCTGAAGGGTCAGAGGTGAAATTATTCTACTGGTGTCAAGCTATTTTATTAATGTTTTGCACTTCTATAGGATTTTTCATCATAGAACCTCAAAGTACTGACAACCAATACAGCCTAATAAAATCTGTAGAAGGAAGGTGAAGATTGCCTTTATTTTACAGATGAAAAAAACCAAGACAGACTGGTTAATCAGCTAATTTTTTAAAGCACTCAGGTTTGCGGATGTGAAGCTCAGCCCACATGAACATCTGAATCACATGAAAGACCAGGACGAATCACACACTCTACAAACTAAAGGAAACTGAGACTCTTGATTCTTATTTGTAGTGTTACCCTGACTTCCTACTACAAATACACACACAAGAAAGACAAAGGCAAGTTCCACTGTTGGCCAAAACCAACATCCTAAAAACAAGGCCTGTAGTGAAAAGTGATCCATTAGAGAGTGAACAATGATATAAAGGAGAGGCAGAGGACTGCAGAACCTAACAAAAGAATTGTGAAATATAACACCAGTCCACCTCAATCTCACCTAAATCCATTGTCTTCAGGCCTATCCTAAACTGTATTGTCTTTCCATCCAACAACGCAGACAGGTATTTCGTATTCCATTGCAGGGCTGGCCAATCGTCAACCATGTTACAGAAGACTGCAGGTTGCTGCAGAGACATCACAACTTCCTTGGCTTTCTCAGGAGTGAATGGTTTGACATCTGCACCTATGTAAAGAAAAAAAACATCTGTAGATAGATGATTTATGATACATGAAGAGTTCTACCATCTCCCACAGCATGGAAAACATTAATAACTAATACTGCCTTTGCTTATAGTTGATTTTTTTTTATGTATCACATGTAGTATTTGTTTAGCCAAACTTCTATTGCAAATACAGAAGGAACATGCTTGCACTAAATTAAAATGTAAAGCTGTGTATTAGCACACGAAGTATAAAGAAGTAGGCATATGCTTAGGATTTCTACTTGTAGCTTAGGCAATAAACCACTGTAGCCACGTGGTTTGGAATTAGCTTAACAATAAAAAGATCTTACAGTTAATATCCAGTTAAGAGAATATAAATTTTATGAATAACAGCCCTTTTGTATAGGATTCTTTCCAAGACATGCAGAGAGTTGTCAGAGATGGAAAATAGGGTTCCTATACTTTTGATTTTAACCAAAGAACTGCAGGGAGACCAAAAGCAGCAGATACTTTTAAAGTGTTTTAAAATTTCTTTTCACCTACAGAATTTTAGAAAGAAGAAATTGTGCCAATCGAAGAACAATGCTAATCCCTGATCTCAATTTAGTCCTTTGTTGTTCAGAGATTTATATGCCCCACTGAAGCTGTCAAGCTGAAACGCTGGCAACCTTAAATAACCTCAGCACTTTTACAACAACTTTTCTTTAGGGACATATTGAGAGGTAAAACCTGTTTTAAAAAAGAAGTAACGTAACAGCTCCACAGAGCTGAAGCAGTGGACTACTACTGCAAATCATTAAAAATCCATTCACTATTCTAACCTCTATTAAAGTTAACTCATCCAGAATTTGTATCTATATAATGCCATAACATAGCTAATAAATCTGTTTGGTTCCCATAACCCCCAGCAGCTTATTTAAACCAAGCAAACCGACTCACTCAATTTATGGCTTATGGTCTATCACATGCAATGGGTTAAACAAATACAGGATGAGCAAGTTCCCTTTCCTGCCTGGTACGAATTTTGCCTCTTGCTCCTCCCAGTGTGTGGGTGGAGGGACAGGTAGTGGAGAACCAGCAAGTCCCGCTTGGGACTGGGGTTTCATGCAGTCAACGTGAGCTGAGTCCCATCTCTCACTGACTTCAAGAGAAAATTGAATTCCTTTCTCCTTTCACTCCTCTTGAAAATTCCAGTTTAAAGCTTTAAAAACAAAGACCTCAGCTATTTTATATTAATGTCACATAACATTTAAAAATGGCTCCCATTTCTTGACGCAGACGACAAGAGGGAGTTTGCGTTTTGGGCTGTTTTTTGACATTTCCTCACAAAAGCAGAGCAACACTTGACAGGATGGTGTTGCTGTGACACAGAGACGGCTATGACACTTGGCCCGCTGTCTTGCGCTCCAGCATGTTACGTAACCAGGACATAAGGAGGTCTCATGGGGACCATATGTCTTACCATATGGTCTTCACTACCCCAGGAAGAAGACTCTATGGGTTTCCAAGCAAAAGGTTAGTATACCCACAGGGAGCAAGTTCAGACACGGCAGAAAGTCCATGTGCAGGCACAACTGCATGTGCAGGTGCAGCTACAAGAAAGCACGATAATAGGTTAAAGCTCAGCATCTTTTTTTTTCTTTTTTTTTTTTTGCAACGATATTGTTTGAAGACTGAAGGCAAGGCTCAGTCCAGATCTGAACACCCCCAGGGAGATTTATAACACTTCTTCCACCTTGGACCAGTGCAACTGCAATATTGTGCAGAGGAGGCTTTCACGATGCGGGAGCTGGCTGGCCTCACACATCTTTCAGATTTTCCAACTCGGTACAAATAAAATTATTCCTAGTTAGGCTGTTTATCAGCACATGGCTGTCCTTTTGACTGCTCAATTGTTTTTGCTTTAAGAGCAATACATTTAATTATTTTAAAGGATATAAATCTAAAGAAATGCAAGAAATTGGTGGCATTTTTGGGGGAAGATTTTGTAAAGCCAAGTTTTACTGCAAAGGCTTTAGGTTCATCATATAACTTTAGTTAACAGTGGGGATGTGCTACAAAAGCAAAAACTTTACTGGGAGAGACAGAAAGGCTCACTGAAGCCAACTGTTGACTCTGTGTGGCTTTCTAATGTGATTTCCACATACATATTGTGCTTTTGAAAGGTGTGGTTTTAACCACACCGAATATACTTTGAGAAGCCCAGAGCTCAAGCTACAGGGAGAGCTGGTATCAATGCCAAAACTCCACCTCCATAATTTGACTACACAGCCTTTCCTCTTCTGAACGTTAGCTGCAGTTTTTTGTCATGTTTCACACTTCACTCAATCATATGAACATATTTAACTACAAAATTTGTAGTGAAGCAGTGAAAAAGGTCAAATGGTTCATCTCAGTAAGATGCTAATCTTTCCTACCTTCAAACAGTATTAAGATTATTGTTAAACCAGTATATATCTTTTCCTGATATGGATAAAATAATCACATACAAATATACACAATATAATCAGCACTGAAGTTTGCTTTTGTTTGAAACATTTTAGAAAATGTAAAGCATTAAATAAATGGACATTCATTTTTTGGAAAAGACGAAAGTGGATTCCAGGAGGTTTTGTGCAAAGAATCTTTTAAGTGTCTTGATTCAGAGTTTTATGTATTCCTTGGAGAGAACAGTAGTCAGTTAAACATAATTCCTTCTCCATAGTATCTGTCATGGATATCTAAATGCCTGTGAGAAAATAGGAACACAATAAAAGGCAAATATCAAATACTACATCAAATAGATATCATGATAATTTGGACAACTCTGAGCATAGCCAATATAGAGTTCTGATAGAACTATATACTGTAGGAGTGGTAAAAAGTAATGAAAAGAGATACCTGAAGATGGATAGACATCTCTTGAAAGAAATATCAGCAGAAAAATTACTAATTTAAAATAATAATCTTTTCCTTAATTATTGTTATCATGGTTTAACAAAGACCTCACAAGCTGGTCTCTTGCTTCTCAGTATTTTCCAATCTGAAATTGATGGTAATTGATTCCTAGGCTGGAATTGCATAGCACAGATAAGGGCATACAGTTTGGACATCGATATGTATAAATAAAATGTGTACCAAAGAAACAAAATGTCCATGGCACATCTTGGGCATTAGAGACCAAATTCTTGGGGGAAATCAGGCAGAAGGAGAGGACAGAGATGCATATTCCATTCAGAAAGAAAAAAACTCTACTGGAGTTTTCATTTTCTCAGTTGCACTCTCATCTAAAAGGGGAAAAAATACTACTAAATTAGTTCTTTGTATCAGGCTTAATAAATGATGTACCTAGTACAAAAAGCAACAGGAATGATTTGTCCTATGTTTTGAGACAAATAAAAGGCATGTGTCGGATACAAACAGGACTGGAAAAACTTAATCTAAGTTCTAAATCAAGGTTTGTTACCGTGATAACTTAAATAATTGCCTAAAAATGGAGAAGTACTTCAGAAAGGTAACATCTTGTGATTACACTGCAAACTAGTGATCTTCCAATTAAAATACTCGAACTACCCAGTCATCTTTACGTGAAGTGTTGTCAAATAGGAAGCTCATCCAGATTTCAGTGCTGAGGGCAGGTAGAAGAAGAGTAACGAAACTGCTAAGTACTTTCCAGCTGACTTTGTGCTTCCAAGAGAAAAAATAATTTTATGTTTCTGATTAACAATTTTTCTGTATCACTGAGCGGGGCTTGGGAATAAAGAGCACAGCACGCAGTCTGAAGAAAAGTGGACTTGATCAAAGTTGTTCAGAAGTTAAATGTACCGTCATTAAAAAGCTAAATGTACTGTCATTCATTTAATATAATTTAGCACGTTAGAAGAGTTCATCAGTGAGTGGTGGTGGTAGTTGGCTTCTGCCAAAACACCCTGCTGCTTAAAAATGAGAGTTAATTGAGAGGTACTAAAATTATTTTCTAAGAGGAGGAGTACAAGGAAACCCTGATAATATATTTGGTATAAGCATCATCAAATTGTTTTTCTTCTAATTCTGTAATGTTTCATCATCCTCATTTCTTTAAAAAACGTATAAAAAGTTAAAAGAAAAATTTCGTGTTTTGAATACATTAGTACAGAGTGATCAAGTCACTCGAAAAAAGATCATGTAATCTTAAATGTCCAACAACTGAGTGTGGGAAAATGCGGGGCAGGGTGGGGGAAATTCCCCAAAGCAAAAATAAGTGACTTGGGTTGGAGGTCAAATTTAATAATTTTTCAGTACATTAACTCTGTAAATTAAAAAACAAATTTAAATAATCTGCATGTGATTACAGTGTTATGCACTATAATCAGTCTACCCTGGGCAAACCTAATGCATCTAATATGTATACACAGTTTTCAGGACATACTGCAGGAACATCAAGGTGCTACTTCTTGACCAGTTATTGTTACTACTATTTTTGACTCTGGGTACATCTATACTGCAGATGCAGCATAGCCTAGGGGCATCTAAATTACATTTACATGGATATTTTGGCTACCACAGGATATTTACTTTTTGCATGGAGTCTCTGAAGATCAATCAGTCATACATATCTCCACCGGTAAGACTGGTACCTAAGCTACTGCACGCTGAGGTAGTGTGTGAAGCAAACAAACCCCACCTTGCCATCAGCGTCTGCTACCGAAGAGGGAAGGAAGAAAAAGAAAAGAAACAGGTTGTGTCTCCCAGGAAAATTCTGGGACCAGAATAAAGAGGAAGTTACATTTGCACTCGCTTTCCAGCACTGCTGCAATAGAGCCGAGCATCTTACACCACAGTTTTTCTTATAGTAAGTCTGAGTGACTCAAGACATGAACTAAGATAACAGCTTGGGCTTTGCCCTCAAACCTCAAACTGTCCTTGTGATAAAGAAAAGGAAATAGCTACCAGATGTCTTAGGCAGAAAACAGAGTATGACACTGGAAGGGACTTCCAGTTCCCTGCTCAAAATGACAGCACGCAACCCCACACAAATTCACCAAATTCCTTTGTAAATCCTCTAATGGCTCCTATCAAAAAGCCGGTCCAGAACTCATGGCTGGCTTTGCCCATCGTCTCTTCTCTTTCCACCCTGTACGGCACTTCTAGAAAGCAGTCATATCTGTGTTCAGCTAATTAAGCAGATGTTGAATGATCTCCTTTGGTCTCCTCTAGTAAAAGATAAGCCTTCCTTTCCCTCGCTGTCCTTTTTAACTCCTGTCTACATCTTCTGCCACTTGAAATCTCCCCTCCTGCAACAGGCAAATCAGATATGCACAGATGAGCTAAGTGATACTAAATACACCTCCAGTAAAGCTTCCAATGAACTCTGTATACCTCTTGTTTACTGGCAAAATTGCTGAAAGCACACTGGAACATGGCAAGACTGCAGCACTTGTCAGATAAATGGAATTTTGTTTTCTGTTGAAGGAAAAGACCACGGTCCTTGCCCAAAATTGTCCCTCAGGATATAGAAGATTTTATCCAACAGGACAGACTATGCTCTTTCTTAAGCTAGGCTGCTACAAAGCCACGTTTTGGTCCATGTGGTATGTACATCACATAGAGTTTCCTCTGCTCTTGAGGAAATTTAGTAGCAAAGACGTTCTTCCCCAGTACTTCACCAGCACTCATATGTATGTCTCAGAACCTCCCTACCAGATGGGAAATTTAATACAAAACTTAATATAACACTATGATTAAAAGTAAGGAAACTGGGACATCAGGGGATTAACACCTGTATTTTTAAGAAAAAATAATTTGCCCATGTTTTAAATAAAGTTCATTTCTATTTTGTTCTTTCTTATTCCTTGTTAGCAGTAAATAAGAGCGCACTACTTTTAAACTGATTTAGGCACTGTGCAAAATTCCCTGGTAAAGATTGTAACCATTCAGGATTTTGCTGTTGTCCTACACTTCAAACACAACTGACAAGAACTTCAAAGTGACAGCAACAAAAGAATCTAAATCTTCTAAAAAATACTGGTTTTCCATAAGCATATTGCAGTTAATAGTCAATAACACAACTGAGTCTTTTAAATGTGATCCAGAAAGAGGTTATAACAGAAGTATACATGACTTTGTTCATTATTATAATCTATAAGATACACACTACGGTTAATGACAGAGTCCCTTAGAGGTATAATTGCCAGGATGCAATTATACTTTAAAACAAATAAAATAAGTATTCTTGAATGACATAAATTATTAAATTGAAAGAAGTTGGAAATGCTGTCCATGTGAACCTCAAGAAAAGTTTCCAAAGTGCTCAATAAACGAAGTAAACAATCAGGACACAAGATCCTGGGATTACCATTATTATTACAGGAATATTAAGCAAAAAAGCACAGTTAATATCTACTACTCTTCTTTACATTGGTCTATTTCTCTCAGCATGGATAAAGCAAGCGGATGTCAGCTTAACCTTTGTTTCAAGCTGTTATTTTCCTTTGTGTTCTCACACAACAACACACTGACAATGCACCTGTCACCAGCAATGAAAGGGAAATTTGTCTGTGAAAAACTGTTTTCACTGTTTTCTTTTGAGTCTGATGTTTTGGGGTTCATATGAACAATGTAAAATCATGCTTTAATATACGGTAGGGCTAAGGATATATTTGACTTAATACAGCTCACTAAAATGTGAACCACCAAGTTCTTCTAGTTTAATTTTCAATCTTATCATTTCCCTAACATTAGTTCTGTTTCTTAATAAAAATACAAAACATAACCCCCCCCTTTTTTTTACTGAAAAGGCACAGCCATATTATGCAGTAGTTTAGCCTTCACAACTTTATAATACAAGCTGCAGTCAGTGGTGTCAACATATCTTTATCATCTTCCCTCCAGAGATTTTCTTTCTCTTCTTTTTCAAATAATCCCCATTTATACAGTGTCTTTATCTCTAAACACCAATAGCTAAATATTATCTTCAACAGAAAGATCAAGGACTCTTTAGGCCCAAATCTCCACTCAGATGTGCACGGAACTCTTGTTCTAATCAGTTGCACTCGCTTTTCTGAAGACTGAAGGTGACCTTTAATTTTCGAAGCAACGATGACAGCGCTGCTGATTTGAAATCTGGAAGTTTCCTGTGATATGCAAAATATTCCAAAGCTCAGTATTTGTCAACCTATTAGCATACCCAGAAAAGTCCTTTCACTAGATGAGTTTTGATATTTTCAGATTCCTCTCAAATACTAGTGGCACTGTGTCAACCACTGACTAATCCAAGGTTAGTGTTAAGAGGCAATAAATGTTCTTCTATTTCCAGTCTTTAAATGCACATTTTACAGACATGCTGTAATTAGAAATGTAAGATAACCCCCTGAACATTAGGAATACAATGAAATTGCAAAAGGTTGCATTTGCACTTCTATACTGAGGCATCCAAACTGCCTTAATATTGCTCTTGTTGAAATACTCTAGTAGAAATCAAAAACTCCTGCTACCTTATCTACTCCCAACAGTCAACAGTCTCATTGTATCAGTGACCACAAAATATAGAATAATCTAATCTTAAATCATATATGCCTCAATTCAGCAAAGGACGGACAGAGAAATATCGTCAACTTAGCCTCTTCTTTCTACACCGAACTACATGCAAAAGAAAGTCACGTTTCCAAGTAGACAGACAAGATTTTGTAAACATCGCATCTTCAGTATCGATCTGATCCTAAACAGCTACCCAAGACAATCGGGTCTTCAGAAGACTCAATTTTATGAGCACACGGCATACCTACTGTCCGCACACAGCCAAGCGTGACTAGCCAGACCAATACAGTTTTGTATAAACAAATTCCCTAATGCCTAGATCATTACACTAGAGCAATAATTAAGTTACTCCTTGCTGCTTCAATGTAGGACAATAAGAAAAAAAATGACAAAGTCTGAGAAGCTGTGAGCAGAAACGAGAAACAAATTCAGCAGAGACACAATAGACAGAGCCGTACCAGAGCAAAACAACTAGCTCTTCTTGTTGGCATCAGAGACAAAGAGATCTATACTGAGGTAGCCCTAGCCCAGGGAGACAGGCGGAGAACTCATCCTGTATTTGCTAGCATCCTGGTGTGACTTAGTTCATTTTCTATCATTCTCAGGTTTTCAGGAAAACAGGAAACCATCGGACTTTGAAACTGGATACTTTGGGATACAAGATATACTATTGGTGCTATTTGCTGTTACTTGCACATGGTAACCCTGAATAAACTGAATGAGCATTGGGACCATGGTCAGCTGAGGTTGGGGCTCCAATATAACCTCCCTAAAATACCTAAGCCCCTGACCCTCAAGGCTAACTGAGGTAGGGAAGTATCCATAATGATCAACACGGATGAAAAACATCCATCTCAAAGAGGATGCAATTACCACCTACATGCTCATTGTTACGCAGGCCAAGAACAGCACAGCTAGCAGAAATGGAGTACAGAATGGCTTAAATGGGCTTAAAAGCCCAAGTCAGGTATCAATTTTGCATATTCCTTTTTAAAGCTGAAGAACCTATAATGTGGTCTGCAGGGAATCTGGTGAGATGTCTTTCATTAACAAACCATGGGAGGTCCATTCCACAAGAAAAAGGAGCTACCACACTCCTCCCTAAATGACCTTACAATGGTCTCTGGCTCACCACAAAACTAGAATCACTTCCACTACAAAGGTCACTTTGCAATGTAGATGTACAGATCCCGCAATCAAAAGGTGCAAGTACATGCCCACTGGATAATACTGACATACGAATTTAAGAATAAAACTGTTCAGCTTTTGTAAGCTGAAATATGTCTCTATTTTCCTTGCCTTTCGATACTAGGAAAAACAAAGCAAGCAAGCACTGTAATACCTTTTTCTTCCTGCAGTACAAAGGAATCATCGAATGACTTTAGAGATAGAGGGCTATTTACTTCTCAATAAAAGAGAAAGGTGAGAAAGGTGCTGAAGGGACAGAAGACAGATCGGAAAATGCCCCAAACAAGACAAGCCCAAAACAAAGCAGGCCCTGGCCAACCTGTTCCTGAATAACTAGAAGGAAGGAGATATCAAAGCTAGAGGAGGGAAAAATAGGTTTCCCTCATAGGCTCACATCTCGAAGGCTCATCTTCAAAGGTGAGGGGGCCACTGCAGAGGGTATAGAGAGAACCAGTAAGTCTTCTGCAGCAGAAGCTCTGCTTCTCCCTGCAACACTCTTGCTGTTTATGGGAACTCTGAAATTATATTGTCCCAACTCAAGCTGAAGTCCTAGAAGCTGAGAGAAAACACTGGAAAACAGGCTTATTTTGGAGGCTGGAGGGAAGATTCAAAATTGTCTAAATACCACTTTTGAACTTTTGAATTAATTTAGGGTCTTGCCAACTTTTGCACCAAAATGCTTCCAGCCTTTGTAGGGTAAGCAATCAACTGCTACTTGTCCGACTGGAAGATAAGAGTGGAAGCAAGAGAGTACAACACTGTACCCATGATATTAGGAGTTGTTTGGAGAGAGGCATCAGAAAAGACAGGATGCCCAAATTCCTCTCATCTCTCTGAAGAAAGTCACCTGAAGAGCACAATCTGTCAAAAAAACAGATGACTGTAGTGAGCAAATGGCACTTCTTAACACACTAGGAATTTGGGGTTCTATCATGGGGGGAATACTTCCCTAGATTCTCAATTCAACTATTAAATGATCGGTGTGTTTTAGCCAAACTAGGCTCTCCAGGAGCCTCACGGTTATAACAAACCTGTCAAAACTTCCAGTTTATCTCAATAAGTAAGGCTTAAAACAGCACACTCTAGGCAACAACTCATAAATGGATCAGCCAGGCCTGCCTCAGGGATGGGAGGAGCAGCTGGCAGCAGTAACAGCTTCAGCCATATAATTTTTATCCATCAGCACTGATCTACCAGAGCTTGAGGCCACCACTTCTCCTTGTATGAATTCCAGAGGGTCTTGGGCCGGACAAATGCAAATATGCATGAATACAGTGATTTCATAGTTGTGACTGATAACTAGAAGGGCTTCCGTATCACAATTTTTGATCTAGGTGCCTTAAGTCCATGCAAGTCCTGTTGCAGGCATTAAAGTTCTGGGCCAGGAGTCAAAATAACCTTTCCACTTGCTTGAATATATATGCACCTCATCTGATAATATTCAGATCTCTTTAGCTACATAATGAGGTTAGAGCAAGAAAAGATTTCTCCACCCCAAATATTACAAATGTCAGTAATGAGAACAGTAAAAATGTCACCACACGGAGAAAAGAGTGAAATTAGCATATTTAGAGAAGTATTATACCCATGAGTGAAATAATGCAATCAGCTAGCTGCAAGATAAAGCTAATTTGGTTTCCAACAGTTTATCAACAATGCACTACTCCTTTACATTAACAAATTTAAATGGTACCCTATCCTGCAAACAAGAATAATTCACACAGAATATTACACTGTGTTAATTAAATAGCTGGAATAGAAAAGGTCAGGCCATGACTGAAAGATCTGCATACGGGTTGTGAAGCTATGAAAAAAGCTGGAGTGATTTAAAGTCAAACAATTAAAATAGATTATTTAAACAATCATTAACTCCATAGTAAATAAACCTAGATCTACCCAGTCTATTTTAACACTTCCTTTCTTTTGTTGTTTTTTCTCACAAAATTCCTGCTTGCTGATCCATGTGAGAGTCAAAATATCTTCAAAACAGTCATACGATGAGGTAGCTTGGATAAGTTATCAAAAAGTTATGCTGCTTATTTTAAAGTTTCCATTTTAATATGTAGGTAATAAGAGGCAAGTTTTGTAGTTAGCTTTTAAACAACACTGGAAAACCACCCTTGCCTAATTTCTGTATTGTTTCCATGCTACTAGAATAATCAAGAAACACCTAGAATTGCTATGGTTGATTGAAAAAGGTTCAGAAAAAATATTTTTCCACCTTATTTACTTCTGCAAATTACAGCACTTTGTCTTTGGCACAATGCCACTGAATCAGTTAAATTATAGCAGTTACATAGCCATTCAAAACTGAAAAAACATTTTGGCATGGACTAAACTATACGGAGGTGGTAATGTATAAAAAAGACCGAGCAAAACAGGGAATTAATCGTACTTGGAGCCCCAAAGCACTACCGGAACACATGTCAGTCATGATCAAGCCTGAATCTGATCCAGTATTTCTGCTATATTTTATTTTTGTCACTAAAGTTGTACACTGCAAGCTCATATTTTAGTTTGCCCCCCCCCCTTTTATTTAATTGTGCGAGAATTTTATTTTCCCTGAGGAACGGGCCTGAACTTATCAAGACAAAACCTCATTTTCTTTTTGATCCTATTTCTGACAATTTCACTCAATATAAATTTCCGCTTTCCACCTCCAGTCCTTGCAACTCCTAACTTGAGCCTCAGCCTCGCAGAGCCCCGTGGGCGAAAATTAGGCAATGCCGGTCTGTTTTTCCTGGGGGAATTTCACGGGAGAGCGTGGCTTTGGCTGCGAAACTCGGGCATCGCGCGGGAGCATCGCTCACGGGCCCCTAAGGGAGCGACCAAAGCAACAGCGTCAACGCTGGACCCGAAGCCAACGCTTGCGGGCCGCAACGTTCAGCCCCTCCCGGTTAAGCATAAGGTCATTTATCGAGCGTGTTCCCAGCCTTGGTGGCAGAGTTCCCACGCAAGCCGATCTGAAATCAGTGGTTTTCCGGGACGACGACGCCCCGTGGGGCCCGCGGGCGGTCCGCTCCACGCCAAGCGCAGCGGCAGACGCGCACCAAGACCCACGCGAGGCGACCGGGCGGCGCTGCCTCACGGACAGCGGCCGCTGAGGAGCGCGGCGCCGCCCGAGACGCCATCCCACCCCCGCTCTTCGAAACCGCCTCGGGCTGCACCCGAGGGCCCCTCCGAGGCGGTATCGGGGAGGCGCCCGGGGGTGACCCCGGCCGCCGGCAGGCCGCGGCTCCCAACCCGGCTTCCCCACCGCGCGGAGGGCCGAGGGCACCTACCCGGCGCGGGCGGCGGGCGGCCCGCGGGCCCGGCCATGCCGGCGGCGCCGCCCCGCGCAGGGCGGGAGGGAAGGCGGGAGGGAAGCGAGCGCCGAGGGGACGGAGAGCCGGTGGCGCGGCCCAGCCCGGCGCCTTTCTGCCCGCCGCCGCGTCCCGCCTCCCCTCGGCGGCGGGCGGGCGGGCAGGAAGGAGGCGGCCGCCGGCCCTACCCGACCGCGCATGCGGCTGGGCCGCGCCGCCGCGCTCGGGGCTTGGGGCGGCGGCGTCGCTTCCCCCGCTGCGCGCCCCGCCGCCCCGCAGATGGGCTTGGGCTGGAGCAGCGCCGAGGAGCGGCGGCCGCTGCTGCCGCCAGCCCCGCCGCAGCGGCGGCCGCAGCAGCCGCGGGGGGCGGCGGCGGCGGGGGGCCCGGCGGCGGCGGTGCCGGTGGCGGTACCGGTGCGGCGGCTGGCGCCGGCAGCGGGCCGCGTCTACGGGCGGCGGTGGCTGGTGCTGCTGCTCTTCTCGGTGCTGGGCTTCGCGCAGGGGCTGGTGTGGAACAGCTGGGGGCCCATCCAGAACTCGGCCCGCCTGGCCTTCGGCTTCAGCGGCTGGGACATCGCCCTGCTCGTCTTCTGGGGGCCCATCGGCTTCGTGCCCTGCTTCTTCTTCATGTGGCTCATGGACAAGAAGGGTGAGGAGGGCCCGGGGCGGCGCGGGGGGCTCGGGGAGTGGGGTCAGGGCTCCCCCGCGGCCCTGACCACCCCTCTCGGCTGCCCGTGGTGTCGCGTGGGGTGTCGGTGTTACATGGGTTGTCATGATAGCACAGCCGGAGGTGAGAAGACCCCCCTGCGCCGCCTGGTGCGGTGGCTTCCGTCTAGGTGGCCTCAACGAGGAGAGATCTTAAAAGGGGGTGACTAATGTTTTCGAGGCCTCACAACTACTATTTTAAGTTTGTCACTGAAACCGATGTGCGTCCAAGGCCGTGCGTAAGGAGGGGACTTCATTACTAAAACGAGGAGGAGTTGTGGGGCTTCATCTGGTGATGGAGGTGCGGGGCTGGAGGACACCTGCTTCCTTCTGGTGCTTCCACGTGGGCACCTCTCCTGGAGCCGGTTGTGTGAACAGCGTTGGGTTTTCGGTTAATCAGTTGTCGGACAAACGTTCACGTTGATGTTTGGATCAAGTAAGGTCGGTGTTCGGGGTGGCTGCACCATCTGGGAAAGACATTCAGTTTTTAAAAATGGAGTGGGCAGCAAGCTGGTGGTTCCTTTTTCATTGTGTGCTATGAGGATGCCAAGATGGCAAACTTGAACCCAGATGTCGTGCTTGGGGGTTTTTTTCAGAAGAGAAACAAGGGATATTTTCCTAATTTATGTTCAGGTCAGTACATTTCTGTAGCGTACTTCTGGAGACAGTGATCGTGGTGGGAGACCTTCGCTGAGGCCCGCTAAGGTTGTGGGCGGTCGCCCTCGGGACTGCACCTGTGAGATAAAGTACCTGTGTTTGCAGGCTTGAGCTTTTGGGCCTAAATCCACAGAAGTGTTTGGTTTTTAACTCCCGTTTAAACAGACCTCTAAACAGAAGATAGGAGACTAAATACCCTTGTGGATCTTGGTGTTAAGTGCTACTCTTTCCTTTCATTTAGGAATTAATAACTCATTTATGCAGAGTGAAAGGGAGGAAGCAAAGGAAGGCAGGAAGAGAAGTCGTTGTTTAAAAGGCACGTGTTTTCAAGCAATGCAATTGCTTTTCCTACAACTGAAGAGACATTGGGGGAATAGAACCTATTGGACTGAAAATATATTCTCCAAATGACTCCGTGGTGGCTAGAGAGCCAGTCTGCTTCCAAGCAGTTTAGTCTTAAGTCAGCAATTTCTGTCTAGACTGCTGTATAATAGTCCTGTTAATTATCTTAAAATTAAAAAGTAAGTTATAACTTTGGCTATTTTGTTTTGCACAGTGTGGGCAATGACTCCCTTTGTGTTACAGAGGTTCAAAATTAGTAAGTCTGTGTTTTTGTTTCTTCATTTTATATGAAGTTGATTCGGAGTTATGCAACACGTTCTTCCACAAACGAGCTTCTCGGTGTTATTTTCTAGAAGAAACATGAGTGGCTTATTGTTTCTGTAATGTGATTAGTATTGTTGTTGGTGGATAGCTTAATCTCACATGTAGCTTGTTTTGGATGATTCCCTTAGAGGAACTAATGCTCTTTACTTTGTTAGCGAGTAGTGAGGGAATCCTGCCACTTTCTTTCCTGGGAAGCAGGAAAAGCCTTCCACTGTCGCACAATGCTCTCGTGGTGCACGTTTCCACGAATGTTCAGAGGCGCGTTGGGGAGAAGGTGTCCGCTCTTCGGAGCGTGCGTGCCCTGGGAGGAGCGTGACTCTGATTCTTTGAAGCTGTAAGCGCAGTTGGGTGCGACCTTGCAAGAGCAGTATTTCACTTGCTTGGGGGAATAAATGCTTGCAGTTACGTTGAATTTACTCTCTGTACCAAAAATACGGAGAAACTACACAATTGATTCTCTGGTTTCATGCATCACTCATTGCGTTAGCTAGTGAAGAAACTGTCAGGGGAAAAAAAAAGTATTTGTGAAGTGTCAACATCTCAAAACTGAGAGGTACCAGAAGTGTGACCCTGTAGATGATGTGTGCCAGAATTTGAGAGGAGATTCTGCTTTTAAGTGGTCCTGTATTTTTACAGTTAAATAATGTGTATCCAGCTGGTATTGATACATAGCTGTCTGTTGTCAGTTATGTCTGATTTTGTGTTATGATAGTTCAGATTGAGTCCCCCTTTTTGTTTTTTGGTTGTTCATTGTAGCATATAGTTTGAAATGTAAATCTGTCTCTGTACCAAACTTTGGTTGTATCATGTGCATGCTGGCTTCTTCTTTCAGTGCTGCTTACAAGAGTTCACTTTTTTCCCCCCTCTTTTAATGAAATACAAGTTGAAAAGTTGAATATTCAGGAATAGGCACTTGAGTAATCTACTGATCAGGTTATGAGAAGCATTACCTGATTCGATTGCAGCACAGTTTCTCAGAGAAGGGTGGTGTCCTCTGAGAAGAGAGGATAGGAGTGTTTATTTTTAGTAAATGACGTGCAAAATAAGCCACAACTGCTGATCCTCAGTTCTGCATATAAGGAATCCAGCATTTTGAAATTACACCTTTTTGTGGTGTAACCTAGCATGGTTTCTTTGCTTTTGTGACCTTTCCCCTCCTGGCCTGTCAAACCTATTTCTTGGAATTTTTGCGGAGGCCTGTTTGGAGTTGACACAGGTAACATAGCTGGAGACTGGGAGGAAAAGGTTGTCCAGGAAAGATATACATGGTGTCAGTGTTGACTCCTTGGAGAATTTCTGGAGAAGATACTACATGCAGCCTTGTCTCCCCCAAGGACTCTGTGGACCCGGAAAGGCTGTTGGTGTCAGAAGCAGTGTGAAAAATACAGTCTTGGTTAGCCGGGCCCGTGTTCCTGTTGGTCTGTAGCGATTTCCCAATTTTTATTAAATTGAGGGTGAAATTTTGTTGAGGAAATAGTGATGGTTTTCACAAGGTTGTATTTCTGGAAGATCTTGCCTCAAGCCCTGAACAGTTTAGGTAAGAATAGGCGATCTTTTGGAAAGTTGAAAACACAGTATTTGAAGGGTTTGTGAGGCATTGTAGCGAACCTGGGTCTAGCTGGGGTTTCTGTGGGGCATGTAAATTGAAAGATGAGTTATATATTTGTTGAGCTCACGTTGTTTGAAAATATATTCGTTTTCAGATGTTTATCGAGGGTCACCGAACACAACTGGAAACCCTTCCTCTTTGGGGAATGAATCTGTCCCCATTCTTGCTTTCCTCCTTCCTCTGGCTGAATATATACTTTTACTAGCATATTTTTTTTTTCCTCGGGGGAATGGGAGGTGCTTTCCAAACTCAGTTTACTGGGTGCTGTCATAAGGGAAGTGGCAGCATCCATAGTATTTCCTGCTCCTGAACAGTGCTATGTGTTCGTTGAAACTGAGGTATTACGTTTGAGCAGGCATAATTCGCCATTTTGCCTCTTCAAAAGCATTTCAAAAGCCTTTTATGCAAGTGGAGTTATAGGTGTGTTCTTTGTGTTGGTTGGTTGGTTCCTTGGTGAAGAAAGGTCAAAGGAGGGAGTGTGTGTGTTAGCTGGTGTGTTTTATTTTAGCAATGGAATAAATGAGTCCATTTTTAAAAGATAATTATCTTTTAGAGATTCAATAAGACTGAAATTAGATGGAAAACTTCCCTGTGACTTCAGTGAGCCATTGAATGGACCCTTGTTTACATGATTAAAATTAGCTACAATCTGTCATGTGATATGTCAGTGTTTATGAATGTTTTGTGCCTTCAGTTTTGCGTTTCATGGGAACTGTAAACATAAAGATCTGTTAGGGTGTTTATGCATCTAACTCCTATTGAATACTCTTTTAAAATACTTTTATGCATCTGGTCCTCTGGCCTTTTTGTAAGTTAAAATTTGTAGCGACAATGCAAGCTCTAGAAGCAATACATAGTGTCAATCTTCATTATGATCCCATGTAATCAAGAGAAGGCAATGAAGAAAGAAACACTTTATGATACTTTACATTAAACTAATTAAATAAAATAGTGATGTTTTTACATTAACTTTTGGAGTACAGTGAGCCCAGTTTTATCTTGTATTGAGTTTGAAGAAATTTGACATATTGCTCATAAAAGTGAAATTTAATCTTTCTTTTTATTGCCCCTTTTTTTGTAAAGTGATATACACTTAGACGGATTGTGTAAATAGTCTTCGTCACTTTATTTTACTAAAATTAAATTTAATATAGCATTGTTATCTTAGTAATTAAATTACAGTGTAGAGGAGAAAATTTCACTGATCACATAGCTTTTATTTTTTAGCTGAGATTGACACATCTATTGAAATTGTGAATGTTTTTATTTCTACGAATAGCTATGCCTTTCCTGAATAGCAAACTCTTGATTTCATTGCTATCTCTTGAATCATTTAACTTGTCAGAGCCTTCTCAATATTCCTTCTCGATAAAACATTCGGTACTTCTTTTTTCTTTTATGAGGGAATTGTGAAGTTAAATCCTTTAATGCAGTCTGACAAAACAGTCATGAATACTGAACGCGTGAGTACTAAATTGGGCCTTACCTATATAAGAAAGCCTTAATTACTACTCTGTGTACAGAATAAGCTACACCTGATGGACAAAAAGACTTCTGTATAGCAGCTTTCGTATTTCAAGCTCCCAAACTGTCAGTGTGTGCTGCAAGCATGGGAACACTGATCTTTGCTTCTGGGGACCTTTGGACTACTTTAATTCATGTCTGGGGTCACTGGGACAGGAAGAAAAAGACTTGAGCCGATCTTGTTCTCCCCCTATGTTAGATTTTCATCTAGGAAGTGTTTGTGAAATGCTTTTGGTTTTCTTCGAGAGATGTGAGGGTGACTACAAAGAGGAAGCGAAAAATGGGAGATTGTTTCAAAAGCTAGTGGAAATATAAATGGTAATGTGAAGCCAAGGATTGGGGAAGACTTTCCTCCTGTTAGGTGTTTCCATTGTGCTTGGCATTTCAAGGTCCTTACCTGTTATTCAGGCTTTCAGGCCTTGTAGTAGTAAATATAAATTGGAGCATGTTGCTAATAACTTAGAAAAACTGCAGCAGGTCTAATTAGTGGTAAGTATCACTGCTGGTATAGATAGTGTGAAATATTTTCCATGGTGACACTACAACAGCATACTGACTTCTTAATAGAATTATTTATACCACTACAGTGCCCCAAGCCATCACAGAAGCACACAGAAGAAGTATTTGTGGGAAAACTTACAGATATGAAAACGTGGGTAAAATGGCAAGGAGCCCGTGAGAAAAGAAAGTGTTCTGGATCTTCACTGAAATATCTCATTACAAAGAGTACTCTCATCATATGAAACTGGTTCTACTCAGTAGCATTTATGTTAATGGCAAAAGTCTTGTTAACTACAACAGCAGTAGCAGAAGGCTCTTTTGGATTTAACGAAGGGTAAACGTGAACTTAGTGTTTTGATAAAATGAGGAAGACAGTGCCCTGACTTATTTGAAGTGAAAGCTATATTTGGTGACAAGGCAAGTGATTAATGCATTTCAACCAAATGCAAAAGAAGTTTGAAGGAAAATAGCTCTTACCCTGGACTGTTCTCCCTCATCCTGGGAAAATATTCTACTGAATGCTATGAACAATACATGTTTCATTGTCTCATAAGTGATACTGATCCAAACCTATCAAATTTTGTGAAAGGGATTAATTTTCCTAACTAACTAACTATCCTAACAAACTAACAAATCTTGAAAGAGATGAGATGGAAAATTGCTTTTCACATGGAGAGGTGAAAGAAGTAATTAAATAGCTGAATATAGGCAAATCCCTCTAGAGCAGATATTTGATCAGCTTGATTAAAAAAAAACCTTGTTTTGATCGGTTAGCATGTGGGTGTATAGACATACTTTTCCTCTACACCATCAGAAGAAAGGAAGAAGGAAGGCTGAAAGAAACTTAGCTTTTGTTGCTTAATTGTGTGTGTATATATAGTGGCTGCAATGAAAGTCCACAGAGTATTTGCGTGGTTTGTAGAAGTGAGGACTCATTAGAGAATTGATTGGCCCACCCTCACTGGAGTCAGGCGTACTGCAAAAGACCACTTGAGATACACAGAGTGATTAGCAACGTGGAGTGGTTTAATTAGGATCTGATGAGTTGTATTAACTTGATGACACTATGATTCATCATTGCAGTACTAGGTTGATTGTTAGCAGCACTTCCCATACCTCCTGATGGGCCAGATTGATGCTTTCCACTCAATCAGGGCTGTAGACAGGTGTCCTCTTCTGGAGCTAGCTCTTTCTGTTAAAGATGGCATCACCCCCAAATGCTGCTTTGTACCATGTTTCCACAGACATTTCTCTTAACACTGCTACCCTTTGAGCAACTCCCACACACGTTTTCTTGCTTCTCTGCCACTGTTGCAGTGGTGCTAGGACAACTGCATAAAAGGCCGCGCAGTGAAGAATATCAGGAAACTGCTCTGGGTTTAAAACAACTTTATCATGATAGAAAACAAAATCCTAACATCATGTTGCTCACATGAGAGTAGAAATGGCTATGTTATCTGAGGACTCTTGATGCACTGAACATACATACACATTGAGCATTGGATATGTGATTTGCTATACCTTGATGTGGGCAAATTGATAAACAGAGAAACCATTTACCAGTTTAAAACAGAATTACGTACTTCTGTTATGCAACTGCAAACCCTAGCAGTATTGAAGCATGCAAGCATCCCTGAACTGGGTCAGAACGCAGCTCCAGCTAGGAGGATATTAGGCCAACAGTAGCTCTTGAAGTTGACTACAGAGAGTATATTGCTAGGGCAATAATGTATTGATATTTCCCCTGCTAAATGCTTGCTTTTTATTCCCCTGCATAACCTTGTCTTGCCCCAAATTCTACCTAGCCCAAATGCTTTCTCTTCTCTACCTCCTGCTTCACCCATGTGTCTCCTTGCTGTTGTGGCTTGCTTAGCTTGCACTCTGGTTTCCCTCTCTCCTCTCTTCCTCGTGTTTGAGGTGGAGAAGAGACTGGATTTGAGAAGCTCAGGGCAGAAGGAAGTGAGACCAGGGTGTGAGAAAGGCCGTTGGATAGATAGGAAGAAGTAGGCAGAATTAAAGGGCTAAGGTACAGGATAAGGCAGCGGTTCTAACACGGAGGCATATGTGCGGAGGTGAGACCTAGAGCCGGAGGGAAGGGAGTGGTGGGGTAGAAGGGGTGGAGGAACAAGAGGAGTAGGAGGCAAGGAGAAAAGTGCACAAAACTTCTTCCAGAGAGAGTGAGAGGCAGATGTATCGTATGGGAACGTGACTTAGGTTGTCAGCAACAAACTAAGGGAGGTGACAGGTGGCTTTACATATCCTAGGTTGTCTGCACAGTATTTCAGCCACAGACTGGAAATCATAGCTTTTCTGAACTAGCTTGAGAAGTGCTCTTAAAACCGGTAGTTGGGAGGTCTCCTCACACATAATTGTTTGCCCATTTTGACTTCTCTTGAACAAGGTCCCAGTAATCTGCATTTGCAAAATCCAAATTCTGGATTTAATATAACAGTGCCTCTGTAAGGTGGGAACCCCGTCCTGTCTGCCAGAGCAATTTCTTCAGCCAGTCCTTTACATCTCTTCCCTTGAGGAGCTTCACATATGGGCCATGCACAGCCTGCTTCCTACTGCGCTTCTGCGATGTCCCTCGGACGCTCCAGATACGTGCCCATCACATAACAAAAATGCGAGTATTCCTTTTTGTGTTTGATTTTAAGGATGACAGTTATCTGGCCCCATGATGGATGCATGAGCTGGCTGTATGAGTGTACGTGGCCGCTCTGTCTAGTAATTTTCTACTTCTGGAATAGGTAGCCAGAAAAACTGTGTGTAATTGGGACAGATGATATTAAATACCATTATGTTGTCCACTTTCTTGCTACGTTTTGAAAATATTGAAATCTTACCAATCTGACTTCTTCTAGAAGTTTTTATCGGTGTGGCAACCATACTACGTAAATGCAGCTGGTATTACCTTATATGAAATAAATGACAAATACTAACTCAGTTGTTATCAAAGTCTCTTGGGCCTTCTCTTAGGTCTTTATGAAAGTAACAAAGCACTTTGGAAAGTTATATTGCATTAGTTCTGCTAGCTATATGTTTATGCTGTGTTTGTAACTTCTAACTATTAGTTTATAATTCTATTTAAAAATAAACACAGAGGAAAAAAGTAGGTCAGATCTTGGCCTGTGAAAATTGAGTCCATTTCCTTTAAAGAAGTCATATAATACTGCTTATTTTTCCTATCAGAAGAAACTAAGTATGAACAAAGAAAGAACATTCTTCTTTGGTAATGTCAAACTAACCCAGCTTTACTGACTTCTGAATACCAATAAGAGCATTATCACCTGCATAAACAAAGCAAATTTTATTAATTATTTTTGTCTGGTGTTTTCAAGAGTTAAAGTTTCACTTTATGTTGTAGAAGTGAAAAAGAAATCTAAAGCAAAAGCAAAAATGATGTTGATTACTTGTTAAAGTTCAGATATTTTCTTTGTTGCCAGTCTTTCCCTGGTTTGCTTTTCTGGTAAGGAATGCCCTACTTATGGGAAAGGAGCCATATAAATCTATAGTAACTGCTTGCTTTTTCAGAGCTGAAGAAGGTGGTGCATAGCACAGATCCTAAATTGGTATTTCTCACTGTGAAAATTTAGTCTGAAATTCTAAACAAACACTTTTGATTAAAAAAAAAAAAAACACTGCTGAGGTTAGCAGATGTAAATTTAACAGATGTGAAGTTTTGGTAATTTTCTGTTAGAATATTTTGCAGAATCCCTTGGAGAGTATTGTTTGCATTTTCCCAGTGGAAATCCAGTGCAATCGCAACCTAGTAGACCAAAAACATTGTTGGTAGAAGTTTCTTTAGGACATGTTTTAGTTATAATCATGGAGCAAGTGAACTGGTAGCTTGCTTCACCTTTCTCTAACTGGTGACACGCAGAACCATTCTATCACTTCCTGTCACGTCTTTATTTTTTGGTGTTTCTCACATGCATGTGCTTATTGTGACTCTGTAGCTGTGCTGCAACTCCAGTTGTTTTGCAGAAGCTTGTGATCAACACTCCAACTTCCTCAAAAGCTACAAATTAAGCTTTCTCATGCAGATTTGTAGTAGAGAAAGGTTTTGGGATTTTTCCTCTTTCTAAAGCTGGAGATCAGTATGACACAATGCGAGGGAGTGATGTGTCTTGAAAGTGAGATGTCTTCTGCTTTTTGCAAAACCTGCTGATGTTTTTCTGAAATGCAATACCTCAAATACAACTGCATTTAGAAATTCTTTTTTTTTTTTTTTAAATTTGGTTATTTTTGATGAGTGCCAGTCCTCTGAATGTTTGAGAAAGGCAGAGATATTAAGTTTTAATTGATTAACTACATGAACTTCAAGAACTGATCAGGAGCTTTTAAAAATGTAATGGCTTTATCCCTTTAGGAGAGTCTGAATCTGAGCTGTAGCAGTAGCTCCACAGGAACTGAGAAGCATTCACACACATGCAAGTTAAAAGCTTACTCCAGTGACCTTTCCTAAAAGTCACAAGATATGCATGGGTAATTCATTGACAGGACGCTTAGGGCTCTTCTTCCCTGATTCACAGCAGGGATAGTGAAAAGGAGAATCTTTGTACTTAGTGTTTCACTTAGCGGTTCCACCAGGTGGTATTTCGTGTTGCTGCCAGTCCTTGCTGCATAGCTTCTTGCTACTCTGGTGTGGCAAAGCCTCTGTGTTTCTTGAAATGAAGAATTTCATGCACCGCTGGGTGGTGTGGGCAAGTACCACTAAGATAATGACGGAACATCTTCCGTGACGGATGTGCACACGAGAGATTGTTTTTCTCCTCCGTCGCCACAGGTAAGGATCTGAAGTTAGTTGTATGGTAATTAAGCCTGCTGTGCAATCGGGAGTCCTTGAAACGAGTGGGAAGAGAAATGAGAAAGCTTTCTTCTCGCCTGTTCAGTGCTGAAAGGAGCTTGGGTTTTCAGGGCTTGTCTGGAAATATAACCGAGGAACTACAATTAAGGCTTGTCATCTTGTACTTCCTCTGGACTTGTTAATGAGCATTCATGTTTTAGTATCAAAATAATTAAGAAAGTTTAGTCCACCAACTACATTTGCAGCAACTTTTGTGGGTTGCTCTGTGTGTATGTGTGTGTGTGTGTGTATATATATATATATATATATATATATATATATATATATATACACACATATATATACCTCCCCACAGACGCTTTTGTGGCCAATTATATTTACGTCATTTTTCAGTTTATAAAGTGACAGAGATGGCTTAAATGATTCACCAAAATCTTCACGTGTCAGTAAATATCAGGGCTGAGAGTAGGAACCAGATACCTGAATTGAAGGAAGAAAAAGGAGGATAGAACAGCTTTTTGTGTGTCTGTCTATGTGTTCACAGGTTTAGTAAGTACTCAAATAGTGCTTTTTTTTTTTTTTTTTTCTTTTTTCTTGTATCCCAGCACTGCATTGAGTGCAGGTGAGGTGAGGACCCCGTTTGGGTAGCCTTTGTAACACAAATGTTGAGACCTGTTCCTGTTTCTAAGCTTATAGTCTGAATAAAGAAGGCAGATGGGAAAATGGGGAAAGAGGAGTGGAAGTAACCTGCCTAGTTTTGTAAAGTGTGTCAACAGAGGCAGGTCCCACTGCCCCAGACGCTCTTCCCTCAGAGGTGCTATATAACAATTAAGTTCATTGCGCATGGATTAGTTGCAAATAAAATGGAGACGCTCTGTAATAAAATATATAGTGTCAATAAACCACTGAAGTAATTGGTCTCCTTTGAAGCTAAGGAACATGGGATTAAAAATAGAAGATAGAAAATTTTAGTTTAGTAAAGAGGTTAAAAGTGATTCTAAAACAGGCTAATACTATTCAACTGTGTGCTTTATCTGTCAGTTCAGGGAAGACGTCAGTCTCTGGATTGATAAATAGTATTTACATTTGTAGAAACTTGCACTCCAAATTTTTAACCTGGATCTTTGCCATTTATTTCTCTATTGTTGGCATTAAACTATTAGGATGCTGCAAAATCCTTAGCTGACAAATGGAAGGAAATTTAAATACTTGGAGATTATCTTTTTATATACTTAAAACCTCAGATTAAGCCTCTTCAGTTCTTAAAGTCAGGAATACTTTCTTTATTTACAGTACCAAATTTTTGAAGTGCTGCATAAAATCTGATGTTTAGAATTTGGACGTCGTATAGTCTGCCCTCGACCGTGGTAGGATCCCAGTTAATGGAGCTGTGTAAGACACCATATAAGAGGTTGGATCATTCAGTGTTATAACAACAGAGTTTAGAGGAGTAGAGAGCTGGAGAATTAATCAATGCCTTTCTTGACATCTTCTCTTTAGGGATTATTCATATGGTTGCTTAATGTGCTGGGATGTTGTTAAAACAGAATGGGTCCACTGATGGCATTATTACAGAGCTTGACCTTATTGATGCAAAAGAGACAAAAGCAGTCTGTGTCCTCTTGCCATGGTTATGATATCTTATTCTTCCTTGCAGTGGGTACAGTCAAACACCTATATCTAGAGCCAACTGAAAAATAAGAACTTTAACATGCGTTAATGAATGTTAAGTCAAAAAACATGAAAAAATGTTATAAAGCAAGAAAAGAAGTATTATAAATACAATTCAAAAGTGAACTATGCCATTAGAATGTAAATACGTAGGTATCTTAGCCCCATAATATTGAGGATATAGGTAAAGATGGAGCAACTCAAGAATAGTGGGGTTGCTGTGTGGTTGTCGCAATTGTCAACTGCATTACATTGAGCTTTGTTTCTCACGATTATCTTATCCTAGCGTCTTCTAAATTTGTTGTAGTCGTTACACACATTCAGTCATTTCCCTCAAGATGACCGTCTTCTCTCTGAAATGCTTACTTGCCACATTTCCTACTTTAAAACTCCTCGTTTTTGTGGTGTCTTCTACAATATTCTTACCCAACCTGATAATACAGGTGTGACGTTCTTAGAAGTGGCCACCTGAAAACATCTGGAAAGGGGGCTGGTGGTGACGAGTGTTGGACCTCGTATTTTCAGTTTTGCATGCAGTCTTGCTGTGTTGGTATGAGTGCTATAACTTTATCTTTAGGTCAGATCTTGACCCTGGCAACAAGCTTTGTTCCTGATTTGAGAGAGACTTCCCTGTGGATTCCCCCGTGTCTTTGGTGATTACTCCTCTGGGATATTGGCTAGTCTCTTTCTGGGCCTTGACTAGAAGTTCTATACCAGCTCTAGAAACTATTTTATTTAAAGATGTTGTATTCATTTGTTTCTTCAAATTTGAATTTCACAAATAAGAAATCTCAAACTCCTTCTGACAGTCTGAACGTTAACTGGGCAGCTATTGCTGACAGATTCTGTTACAGCAGCTGTGAGAAATTGTGAAGAGCAGCTGTCCCCCTCCAAAAGCCATATTTGATTCTGAAGATCATTACCTCCGGTAGGTATTTAAAAAGCTCTTGAAATGTGTATGTTTTGTCTGGGGATCCCATTCTATCTGCCATCCACATCAGACAGGAACTGGAATGACAGTGTTGAGTGGAATTCGTCCTTGCCATGTGCATCCTGCCCTGAAAAAGTGGAGCTGGACTATGTTGTAGCTTCCATACAGGAAAAGGTCTACTTTTTATACCTAGACAAGAGGACAAAGATAGATTTGGGGTCTAATTTATTTCAAATGGGTCCTATGTGATAGAGCTTGGTTCTTGCTGTTTGGTATCAGAAAGGTGCTATCACCTGTCTTGCAGAATGTTTAAATGAAGCCACCAGGAGGATGTTTTATTTTGAATTAGAAAAAAATGCTCAAGTCTTAAACCTTGTAAAGTGAAATTCGGATGCTGTTTTGATAGTGTCTCACAGAGCCATGGGAATGGATGGAAACAAGTGGTTTCAGTTTGATTTGAAATCACTGCTAAAGAAGACAGGACAATGACAGAAGTATCAATATTAGGTATCCAGAGAAAGAAGGGGACCTTCTCTTTTCCAGAGAAAGTTTGGACCTTAACCCCACCCCATGACATCTTAGCCATCAAACTAGGAGTAATTTTTTTTTTCCATCAGCTATATATGACCTGTTAGTTGTTGTTCTCTCTTGTGCAATTTCTGTATTTGATTACAATGTTTTGTTGCTTCCAAGTGTAGCTGATGCTATACTTGAGAATGTATTTATTTTTCCTTTGAGTTTCCAAACATAATTTATGCTCCTCTGCAATCAAATGCTTATGTGGAATCTAAGGCAGACCTGACATACTGATTTTCAAGGTTTTTTTACCGTGTGCTAACAGCAAGATTGGGACCACATCTCAGCTATGAAATCTGTTTGCACTGGTGAAAAGGTTCTTTTTTGAGAATTGTATGGATTGGTACAATGATGTTTTTTTCTGAAAGAGAATTGCTGCTTACCATCCTTAATGGTGATAGTAAGAGTTTGGCAAAATGCAAGCATGACAGAAGCTCTATTTACTCTATTTAGTAGCAAGATAGCAATTTTTTTTTCTAAAATTATAACAAAAATAACTGATCTAGTGATAGTAAATGGGGTGGATATTAGTATAATTTTATTAGAATTACATTTAAAAAAACCCAAAATTTCTGGAGCAGTAGATAATGACAAAACTGGGATGGTCATGCAGAGCTTTCAGGATTGCCTGATAAGGTGAGCTGTTTAATCAAACTTCTGTTTTAATATGGCTAAATGTAGAGCCATATATTAAGGAGGAGGGAAAACAGACCCTTCCTACAAAATGGAGAACTGGTATCCAAGAAAGGAAAAGGATGCTCGGACAGTGAGGGCTGTTTGGACATGATGCACAAAAACAATTCCAGGGCTGAAAAAAATCACGAAAGACTCAGAGCTTAGTACCTAGTTTATTGAAATGAATAGTAAAAGTTATTTATTGTATATTAACTTCACAGAAAGAAAAATACAAGACCCTGTGTTTTTTCATCAAGAAAGGCAAAACAAGAATTAGTAGTTGAAAGCTGAATTTGTTTTAAATAGGAAGGAAAAGCACAATTTAACAGTGAGTTGTTGGAACCGCTGTTGAAATTGGTGTGTTCTTCGTTTCTTGATGTCTGTGCGTCAAGACAGGCTCTGTTATGCTTTAGTCAAAATAGTAGTTCGGTAGTTCAGCATTATTAAAATGTTTGGAGTTCAGTGTCATAAGGGATGATTCTTCCTTCCAGCCTGGCCTTTAAAAACTGCGCAGATGTGCAGCGGGCTGACGTCATTCATTTATCACTAGAGCATTGCTGCATTTTGTATGCCCATGGACTGGTTTTAGTGTCTGCAGCTGCAGGAGGGAAAACCCTTAAATGCTGAGGTATTTGAAAGAGGTGTGTTGTGTAAGCTGTGCGTGGGAAGTTCACTTCTGGTCCTTGCATTGGTGGGCTGCATCCTACAGCCTTTCCCCTGGCAAAAGGGATGGTGAAAACTGTCTGTTGACTGAGTAAGGATTTGTCTTCTACAGTCTTTCATTCACATCTTTTGTGATGTTTTATCACTTCAGGTGACTGAGATAAGTGAAAGAAGGAATGGTCACACTTCGTAAAGGTTTACAAAGGCAATAAATAATTGTTACCTCATGTTCTTTTTTTTGAATGGCAAACTGATCACGTATAGTAAGTGAGAATGAGAAGTTTATTGTAGTTGCACAGTGTTTTTTGTGTTTCTTGTTAAACAAGGCATAGTAAATCAGTTACTGCATTACTGACAGTAATGCAGTGTGGGGAGACAATACATCTTCTCTTCATGTACTGTAAAAAGTACCTTGAAAGTAAGACGTGCCAGAAACGTTGTAGAGGTCTAACAACACAACCCTGTGTGTTCGATATTATCACTTGATATCCTTGCAGTGAGGGTGAAAAAGCCGCAGTAGCAGCTGGGCGCTAGAAGCAGGCTCTGCCTCCCGTTGCTGCATTAGACGTGGTTGCAGCAAGGTCAGGTTTGGTTTGTTCTGCGTGTTGGGCCCTGGCTGGCGGGAGGGCAGCTGAGCTCTTCCCACCACGTGTGCCGCTGGACCCGCTGCTTCCCCAGCAGAGGGGAAGGGAAGCTGCGGTGCGCCAGATAGCTACGTCCCAGGGGCCGCGTCCAGCCAGCATATCCTGCTGGCGCAGGTGAGATTAAGGTTTGCTAGTACAGCGTGACCTTGGCTGAACTCAAAATCTGTGTTTTGCAGGAGAGTTTAGAGGATTATGGGTTCAGAGCTGTGTTGAATACCTAATAGTGGCAGGAGTTTGGGAGTGGCCGTTTTAAAAGGAAATAAAAAAGCAAATGCAGTGTAGGCTGCTGAAGTTGGAAAGCAGACTGTGTTGTTAGCCTCAGGAGGAATTAAACTGTTAAACAATATTGATTATTGGCTTCATAAATGATAATTAATGTCTGTTTTTATTACTGACTCAGAATTTCTGCTGCTGGCTCAGACTTTTCTCTATTACTGTACCATCGGTGCCGTTTGTCCATTGAGAACGTGGCCACAGTTTGTTCGGTGTTCGCTACAGTCTGTGGGGCCCCAAAATCTCCAGCAAGCGCAGGCTGGGCGCGAGCAGCCAGCAAGAAAGGCTCTAAAGAATGGGAAACTTCTTCCATGGGCAGAAAATCCATTTTAAGAATTCCTTCCCTTTCCAGCTGCTTGCCAGAAACCTCTGATAGGAGAGGGTCAAAAACTGGAAGATGAGTGGGATTTTTTGTTTTGTTTTGTTTTTTTAAATCTACTGCCCCCTCCATCAATTACCAGTTGCATTTAAAACTAGCAAAGCTGGTGAGGTCTGTTCAAAATCTTGGCTGTGTGCATTGCTTTTAAAATAGAGAAATAATTTCTTGCAGTGTTCACATGCTTTTTTTTGAGGCTTGGTTGATAACTTTTGTTTATTGGCCCCATGATACATAACACTGCTCTGAAATGCTATTTCGTACCTTTTTGTGTAATACAAGATTTATAATTCAGTTTAACAGCCACTGCAAAGTTCAAAGCAAAAATTCTTAATTATAAAATAATTATTAAAGACATAACGATTTCTAACAAAGATGAAGAGGAAGACAGATTCAGAGAGTTGAAAAGTAAAGTAAAAAGAAAAGGGGCGGTGCTCGGAAGGTAGAAATAAGTCATGGAATTAGCAAGGAAAATGATGTCTAATTGGAAAATGATGTCTAAAATGATGCTGGCTTCTTGTCCGACAGCCTTTTACTCATTCTCTTTGGTGTCATGGTTTTCAACATGCTGATTTAACCAAAAGAATTTTTAGGTGTGGTTGTGTGTTAACGTGAAACAAAAGGCCAAAGAATCATCTGTGCAATCAAAACAATTAAAAGTGGCACTTTACGATGTTTAGTCTTCAAGATGAAGACTTCAAAGGATGTCTGGAGAGATCGAATATAGTACCTTGATTGTGAGGCTCTCACTGATCGTTTTATTTTAAAATTACCTGACTTGTAAGGTTGACATTAAAGGTAAGCCTAGAATTAGGGCTGGTGGAAAACTTTGACATTTATTTTTTCACTGAATTATGTGTTTTAATGAAACTTTATGCAGATTTAAATTAAAAGTTTTAATTGATTTTAAAAATAAAAACATCAAATAGGAGTTTTTTTAATGGAAATGCTTCTCAAGTGCCCTGCGGTGATTTAAACCTAAATGTTCTGTAATACTAATTTACTTCTGTGCCCTGGGTTTGCACCTGGACTGTGTCTCCTGTTATGTCACATGGCCAGGAATTTCCACGTTGTCTCTCCTTTTCCTTGTATCTCCCAAAAGGCAGAACATGACATGTTTTGTGAAACGTAATTCAGAGAGCAGCTGGTCTGCATGAAGAGTGAGAAGGTGAGGACATAGATTACAGCTTCCTGGAAACATTGCAGCAGCACTTCCAAATGGAATACTTCAGATTTTTCAGTTAAAAGACTTGTCTTTGACTTTCCACCAATGAAATTCTAATTGTGTACAAATTCTCGTTGTATGAAAGCAATGCTAACAAAGAATCGTTTCAAGGGGGGGGGGGAGGGGAGGCAAAACCAGCATCACATATGCAATCCCAATACTAGTTGTTACCCCCCGCAATGTATTATTTAGTATTTTGTGAGATATTTGGGCAATACAGGTTCAAACCTGCCATAAAAGCTCACACAGCAGCACAGAAAACATGAAGAACAAAAACAGGATTTTGAGCCACTTTATGAGCATGTGAGTTAGGGCTGTTTGAACATGGACACTTGAAAATCCAGTTTAACAGCAATGTGTGGTGGTTAAATGCAGAGTTGATGAGCAAGCCTGAGCAGGTATTGGAAGTCCTATGAGCAAGCAGATCTTCTGGGGTGATGATGCTTCTCTGGGGCATTAGGGAGGTGAGGTGACCCCAGGAGTCACAGGAGCGCAGGCTCCATTCCTGTTGGGGATGCCTAGAGCCGGGCCAAAGGAAGTCATACCTCAGTTCAGAAAACCTGTAGCAGTAACTATGTTTGTGGGTGGTTTTTTTTTTTTTTTTTTTTTTTTCCCCTGATTGTCCTGAGTTTGGTTGACTGAGGAAGGAACCCTCCTTGGCTTGGTGTGTGCAGTGGTCAGTGCGATGAGTCCCTTACCCATGACTGAGGTCTGCTAGGAGCTAGCTTGCAACAAATTGATATCTCTTCCTCTAAAATGACATTTTGATAAAGTGCATACTATGAAATCCCTCATAAGGATCATATGAAAACAAAATTTTTGATGTGACTTCTAGAAATGTTCTAATTACAGGGAGTCATTAACATCCAGGGAGCACTTCTCAGAAATTTGGCAGTTTAGAGGGAGACAGAACTTTCTGCTTGTTTGTTATGTGGGTTAAGGTAGCCAGTTGTCCTTTTACTGACTGCGTTTTGGGTAGTTACTACAGTTTCATGAAAATGTTAGAGATACTGCTTCGTATTTGTTGTTGTTTAATTGTTTCATTATATTCTGCTACGAATTTGGAAGCCCTTTATTTTCAGCATTTGTCGTTGTGGATTTCTTTCAAGTTTTATGACTTCAGAGAGGCGGACTATAGCAGTGCTTTTTAATTGTATATATTTGATTTACTTGTTTTGTAAGACTCTGGAGATTAAGCCCTTCAGTTGTCACTGTTCTCTGTCCACCTCCTGGAGTTGGAAACACCTCAGCAGCAGCAGCAGCAAGTAAACTGCTGGCAAATGGAATTACAGCACTGAAATAAGGTTGTTTCTGATCTAAGTGCTTCTTGGTCCAGAATTACAATATCAGAAAAAAGTATTTTCAAGGAATTGGTCAACTGCAGCTTTTTTCTAATCTACTGCGTTTACAATCTCTGACAACTTGAGCTGAGTGCAGCAAAAATTTGGCCTACAAAAAAATATTTACATTTTTTCTACTGAATAAATAGTTACAACTTCAAGATAAAATGTGTGTCTGCATTACAAAAGAAAATGGTAACAGTACTGTATGTGCGCTGATTAAGTGGTTGGAGGAAAAAGATATACAGGTCCAGTTCTTTGGCTCTAACCAGAATTCACATCGCACATTGGAGCATATTGCCTGACACTTATGGTTCTAAAGGAAATACTGTACCGTTTAATGATACTTTTATTATCACTTCTCCTTTCCAAGGGGGTGTCTACACTTTTGGGTACAATCCTGGGCAGTAGTAAGCCAAGTGTGAGCCTTTGTAGTCCTGGAGTGGAAGTGCAGAAAATAACACAGGCTTTCATTACATATCTGTAATTCATATTCGTACTGAAGTGGTTTCGATTTGAGATGCATAACTACGTGAGACTGCATGTAAATGTATGTATTTAGACTACATTTTTTGCAGTATTGCTGACTTAATGTGTAAAATACTGTTGTTTTTTCATCTTAGGTTTGAGAGTAACTGTGTTGTTAACATCATCCCTGATGGTATTGGGAGCTGGCCTAAGATGTGTTCCAGTTTCAGACCTAGAAATAAGGAAGAAGTAAGTGGATAAGTTATTTTTAATATACATATTTTATACTTGCTATAAGTGTAATTTTTTGCTGCTGCTGCAAAATAATGTCCATACAAGTTTTTCTGTGTGATGCTTCTTTGCTTTTTAAATTAATTTTTCCAGTCCTTCTTCTGCATGGTGTCTGAAGATCAGAAAGCTCTTTACAAACTTGAGTTAACTGAGCCTCACCCTATCAGGCATAACTAATTTTAATCTGTTTTGCAAACAAGGAAATAGAGATTTAGAGAGGTTCAGAACTGGCCCAAGATCACACAGGGAACCATTCCACAAAAACCAAAAATATGTAATTTGTATGCAAATGTTAAATAATTTGCTCATGTTTCTCATATTGGATATATGAGATTGTACAGTGAGACAGATGAATTTATACAAAATGACTCCTTTCGTATGGTCTATTCCAGTCCGCCTTCCAAAGTAGTACTGTACTGTCTTTGTGGCAGAAACGGATATCTTCTGCACATGCACAATTTAAGAGTTGGTAATAGAGACTAGACTCCTTAAAAATTCAGTCCAAACAATTTAATTGTCCTGTCAACATATCCTGAACCTACGGGAATCCTCAGTAAGTATAGAAGTCAGATTCTAGTCTTATAGTCAGGGAATGTGGATTAGTTGTTGTTTGCTTACCTTTATTTTGTCTCTTACACCAACAGGAGGGAGAAATACAAGATTATTATTACATGTTTCTGCTCCTTCAAAAACAATAGCAGCACTAGTTCCTCACTAGTTGTGCTTCTGTAATATGCAAGCATTAACAAAAAAAAACTTGTTTTGAAATTTTTTTTGCATGTGCTTTTTAGAGAGGATTTGGTCTACAAGTCTTTTTTTCTTTAGAAAACAGGTTGTCTGTTTCATGCCCAGTCTCTCTCTGCTTCCCGTAATGGTAGCAGGACCATTGGTTTTGCTGTAGGATTGAAGGTACTTACGGGATGAGAATTCTTCAGAAGAAGAGGACAGTGAAAAAGGTTATAATCTTCCCCTTGAAGTCTAGCTAGCTTCCAGATAGTCTTTGTATTACTTCAGCAAGAAGTATCTATTGCTTAGACTGAAAATCGGCTTGGAAGCCTTTAAGTTGAGAAACAAAATACTTAGTGTGAAGTGTAATGACTAGTTTAATGAACCACATACAGTGTGGATAGTGTGTGTGTGTGTGGGGGGGGGGGGATGTAACCTCAGTTCTCGGACGTTAAGTGAGTATGTAAGAAAGCCCAAAATGCTCCAGATATTAGTTGCCAACAGTATTTCCCACTCCTGAGTATTGTTCAAGGACTTTGTGAGTGGGGAGGCTGAATTAGCCGTATTACGCTACCATTCACAATGATCCTTTCTATTTAAGGTGAAAACTAACCATTAAGGTGTCATGGAAGAGCTATCCTCGTTTTGTGCCCTGTCTTAAAAATGCTAAAGGATGCTTAATATCCAGTCTGTTACTTCTGACCAGTCTTAGGTTAAATATTTATATTTTTCGAAATGGCACGGATAGATTAAATGCAATGAAATGTGGTGTCTTATGTAGCCTTTCTGATTTAGCCTGATTTATACTAAAGACCTGTGCTGCCCTAGGCTTTACCAAGGTGAGAATTAAGACTGCAAAAGCAGAGAAGAAAATCTGAAATAAGAAATTTTGATGTGAGGTAGCATTTTGGGAGTGGGAAAGAGTTTCCATGTAGTCTGATTGCCTTTAAACAAGATTTTCCAGTGTAACTGCAGAGAAGAGACCTGGGAGAAGGGAGAAATAAATGCTTAAAGAGAAACATTTAAAGAACGCCTTCTTTAACTGGGAGAAGAAAGGCTGAGGACTGTATAAAGTCTGAGATGTATGAAATATGATGATGATACGTTTTATTGAAAACCATAAAGACAAAAAAAAGAGCCTGAGCAAAATCCTGATGGAAAAGGTTCCTTATTTCATTTATTCATGCTGTGAAAATATATATTATCTCCAGCTGAAATTGATAAAATTGTTAACTTTGCCTGCTCTAAAAAAGCAGAGATTTTTCAAGAATTGCAACTGAGGAAATAGTTTGATCTTTCACATGATTCAATTAAAAAAACATCTACGAAGAATTAATTATAGCTGTGTGAAGCAGGGATATGCTTTTTAGTGAAGATTTCTTGAGATGAGACGTTGTAAATAATTGCACATACTGTGAGTGTTGTACTGGGTAACCTGCATTGTTTTGAGGGCTAGGACTGAATGCCAGTTTCCATCAGTTACATGGAGTATGGTACCAAATCAAATAATATTTTTGAGAGGAGTATTACTACTTTATGCATTAGAAACAACAGGCTGAGCCCTAAGCTGTAAGTGTATTCTGAATGTGTATGTGCATTAATATGACCATTTGAACATTAATCAGCCAGTCAGATGGACAAGATCATACACAAAATAATTTTCAAGCAGTTCAGAAGCCGGCACAACTGGAATTCCTTTAAATGCTTTTGCATGTGTTGTAAGTATTCCTTCAGTCCCTGGGATAATCTGTAGTGATATATTGAAGGATTTCCATGGGAAATTATGTAAGTGTTAAGATACGTAAAATTAAAAGAATGTACCTGGGGTTTGTCAGTTTGAGGTTTTTTTACTTTGTAGAAAAGCTCAATTAAGCTCTTGTAATTTAACGTTAAGGATGGATACTAAAGTATGTTGCCTATCAGAGCAATCGCAAAACTAAGGAAATCACTGTTAAGACTGACATTTAATCCTCACTGCTTTATACTCCTTATCACACACAGACCTGTAATATCCAAATGTGTTCTTAGGCTTCGTTCTAGTCCAATTATTTTTTTCAGCTCTACCATATAGCTGCTGACTATCTCCAGTTCTTAAGGTTTGTGTTTAAAACTTGACTCCTACTGTGATTTCAGTTCATTTGATACCCATGTATATATGTGTGATGTGTATAAAGAATTCAGGTTGTACATTTGAGTGTATCTGTGAAGCAGCTGTTCTTCTGTTCTTTAGAGTGAACTTTGCAGTCTCTACCAGTGTGACCTAAAACCATGCTTACTAAACCTTTTAGGCTGGGAATCCATGTCGAAATTGAAAAAAATCAACAAAGGCTAAAGTTGGAGTATCTAGCTAAAATGTGGAAGTCTGAACTTGCATGAGATCAAAGGAACCAGCCTATACATGGAATTATTGATTAGTAAAGCCCTTTTTACTTGCACATATGCTCTTACTGACCTGCTTCCCTCCCCAGGCTGCTAACCTATGAAGCTAATATAGAATATATGTTATCATACAGTTAAGGAAGTTAGGTGAGAGAGAATTTTTCTCATCTGCCACACACGTCTGAGCTTGTCAAGTAAGTGCCAGACATGTGACAGTGAATTTGACTTTTAAAAAAGAAAACAAGAAACCCCATGCCTTTCTAAATGTTATGAAAGCCTCTATGCACCACCTAGTTTTGAAATTCAGAGTTAATATAAAACATACAGAACATAAGACTGTATCAAATTATTCTATTCCTAGGCTTATGCCTTCTCTTCTTTCCTGGAGGTTGCAAGAACATTGCTAACACTTTTTGACTGCATCTCTAGGTCCCAAGTTATGCAGGTACTGGGCCTGCATGGGACAAGAGAGCTCACTTGCTGAAGTGAATGCATTGAATTCAGTGGATGAGCTCTTGCAGCACTGAAGTTGCTGCTTCAGACACCTGCACTCATGTATGTTGGCCTGCGCTGTCCCCTAAAAGCTGTTTTGTCCTGAACCAAGGGGATGATTGGTCTGGTTGCAGGAAGGACGCGTTTTGCTTTGACTAACAGCTGCTTTGGGTGGATCTGCCAGAAGGGTACCTCAGTGAGAGGCAGACGCCTCTCTCTAGGAGCAGGTAAAATAAATGTGGTGTTCATCTCTTGCCCCATATACTGGCCAATAATACATGCATATGGAAAACGGTGACAGCAGAGCAAAAATACCTGACACTTCCCCAGAATATACTTTTAGCCTTATGCTGTTTGTGGTTAAGAGATTTGTGATCAGAGGTAGCATCTTCATATTTACTAGCTCTTGTTGGGTTTAAACTGTGACTGCAAAGATCTATAAAACTTCTCGCCTTTACAGCATCGGGGATTTTCCTCTGCTTGAAGCTTTGCTGTGTGAAGAACCAATTCCTTCTGTTTTTTGTAAATCTGTCACCTATGAATTTAATTTCATGCCCACTGCCTGGAAGAGACAGTAAGCAATCTATTCATGTTCTCCAAGTCACTCAAGGTTTTATACACCTCTGTCATTTCCCCGGCATGGTGTCTTTCCAGACTTTCAGGTCACAATCTAATCAATCATTCTTCATATGGAAACCCTTTTTTACCTTCATTATGTTTGATGCTGTTCTCTTAGGCTATCAGTTCCTGTGCTTTTTGAGATGTGGAAACCAGATTATACACATTATTCAAACTGCAAGTGCTCTGTAGATTTATACTGTAGCATAATATCATCTTCTCACTGTTTTCTTTTCCTTTCCTTTTTGACTACAACTGAGCACTGATTGAATATTTTCATTGAACTGTCTGTTATAATGCTTTGTCCTGAATATTGACAGTTACTTATGAGGCCATCTTTTTATAGACAAAATTAGGATTGTTTTTTTCCTCCCATGTAGTACTTCACACTTATCTTGTATTCCATGTTTAGGAGTAGTTTTACAGGACAACTTAAGATTCCCATATGATTGTAAAATAGCAAATCTAGTCAAAAGGCAGTATAAGATCTGCCAGTGAGTTGTACTAAGTAAGAAAGAAGAGAAATAAATCATGAAATCAGTCCGTAGCCATAAGTCTGTGGCATTTAAGTCTGATCATGTGATGCAAGACTTCTTATAAGTGTTTCAAAGACAGGATAATTAAAGATATTGAAGTAAAGGGTGTAACCATTTTTATTAATTAAGCCATTTATTAGGAACTTGTGTGCTGTGGGTTGGTAAGGTTTGGCCTTTACATTAGATTTCACAATGGAGAAGTAGCTATTAAACTGAGGACTTTGAGTCATGCTAGCAAGAGGCACTCCTTGGTAGAAAGTTTTTCATTTAAATATTTGTTGCAAAGTCAACAAGTTAGAGTATGATGGTGGAAGAAGCAGGAGCAGTATTCACTGACAGTTTTCTTGTATACAAAGTCTGTTATGGGGAGACACGGGTAACTGATAGTTACTGTATAGGGCCTTTTTCTTTCATAATACCACTTCTAAGGATTTTTAATTTTTTTGCCTGCTCCTAGCTATGTTGATGTTAATTTTTCCCTTTATTATGTTTGCTTATGTTCTCTTACGATGTCTGTAGTCAATTTTGTTTCTGTTAGCTAGTTGCAAAAAAAATTTATTCTGGTATTCTTGCTTATATTATAGCTGGACATATTCTTTAATAGTTCCACATGTTCCCTCTTCATCCCTGAAGGCTTAAAGAATATCTACCATTTGTGGTTGTGAGATAAAATATGATGACCTGGGTTCATCTTGTTATTTGTGTTTTCTGATCCTAAAATGACCGTGAGCCACCATGTGATGCATAAAAAAATGCAAAAGGGAGCCTCAGAGGTAATTCCAGTAAAGAAAGGAAATATTAGGGCAGTCATACTCCCTGGCAACACTGAATGTGCTTATGGTCATCTGTGGTCAAGAGAATACCCCAAACTGGAACAGCTGTGGAGAACAGTGATTAAAATGTTCAGGGAATAGAGCTGTTTAAGAGAAGATGGTAGGCAAGTCTGGCTATAAAAAAATAAAAGACAGAGGATGATGCATGTTGTGCACTCCCTAACTCTTTGGGGAAGAGAAATGAAAAAGCTGTTTAATCCAAAGCATGATTCTGGGAGTAAAAAGATGAATAAACTTACCTGCTTTTATGATGTAGTTCAGTAAGTGTATGAAGAAAATCTTGAGATGCAGCACTTGCCTGGTGCTAATGGCACTTGCAGGTTTGTGCTCTGGCTACAGAGCTGGGGGAGGCCGGAGTCCAGTTAAACTCCAGTTTGGCTAATCAGTAGTATCAATAGAAGAGATGATTGGGGGCAGGGGGGGGAAGGGACAAGTCATTCACAGGTAAATTCTCATGGGGAATGTTTAATCTCCAAAGCCCTGTAGCTTAACAGTTTAGCTTGTTTTTATTACCTACGCCAGATTGATCTTTACGCAGCTTTTTTAAACCTGTGCTCCAAAGTTGCTGTTTTAGGAGAGGGATCCTGTAAGCAGTTCCTAAGTGGTGATGACTTTTTCCTGCTTTCCAACATAGCAGTGGATTCAGTGGGTGGTTAAGTGTCCTTCTGGCTATCCAGTGGTACTGCCTGTCATTGCACGAGTTGTCGTGTGATAAAAGGGCAGACACTAATCAGCACGTCCATTTAGGTGGCAGCCACATCAGCTTCTCCTTCAACTGAAACCACCCTAGTGGAAACAGCAGGCAGCTTGGCAATCTGGGTGACAAATACTTTCTTTTTGCTCTTGTGCTGGCTTTCTGCTCTAGCACTGAGGCTATCATCAGCCAGGGATGGTGGTAATTGCTGAATTAGCAGAACTGCTGAGTGAGCAAATTACAGTGACTAAAAGGCTGTGAAAATTTTGAGTGGTTAATTCAATAGATCTTTTAACGGAGACTCTGAAATCCCAGAAAGGGCTTGGTGTTGCAGTATTATTTAATGGACAGTACTTCTACAAGGCCTCAGCTAGGATAAGCCTATATCGTAAAGGAAGAGAATTTATATCTTTGGGGGGATTTTCAGCACCTGTTATATGAGTGCCTACTCATATAACAGCAGGCGTTATCCTCAACTGTAGAAAGCCATTTTTTTTTTTTTTTTCATCATCTTGAGCTTTAGCCGTGTCCTGTGACTCTTATTCTGTTGGGTAATTTCTGTTCTTAAAAAAGAATTCACGCTAATTGAATTTGTATCAAAGTTGCTGCATTGTAATGAAAATGTCCTCTCACTCTTTCACTGATCCTGAGGAAAAGTTGTGCGGGAGCACTTACCTGGGTTTTATTCACCCCTTATTATTCCTTAATTTGTTGCATCTCCTGTACTCTGCTCTTTTACCCTGCAAAATCCTATTTAGTACCTATCCTGTACTAAATAATTTCTATGACGTTTCTCCTCACAGAGCAGTCCTGACAGCGGACTGCCAGCCGTTGCCATTCCTTGAGAGCTTGCCTCAATGTGTTTTGCCTCATTAGTCCATAATGTAATTGTTTGCTTTGTGTGTACAGCAATTCTGTTTATTTGGGGTCTGTTCACATTTGATGAATTAGCGTTGCTTTAAAGATGTCTTCTTTTCATACAGGGTTTGCAAAATGGGTTCATTTAAAAAAAAAAAACAAAAAAAACCCAAACACAATAACAGCCCCCCCCCCCAAACTCTTAAAAATGCTGAAAGGGCTTTGAATTTATATGCCCTCATCTTTCAAACTTGGATAAAGCTTTAACTGAAAAAGCGTTGTCAAACGTATGACGGCTGTGATGACGGTGCAGTAGCGTGGTGCGGTGATGTGAGGATGCAAGTGACTCTGTCACCGTAGTGTCAGGGGTCTCGCTGTGCCCTGACGCTGTCCCGTTTCCCTGTCAGCTTGTGTGACAGACGTCAGCGTCTTGCCCTGAGATTGCCATTTCTTTCATTGCCAGTCTTTGTCCCTTTCTCAGCAGGCTGTTGGTAATAACGGTTTCAAAGTAACTGTGTTTTTCAATTATTTTAAACTTAAAACCGAAACTCACTGCTCTTCAGCATATCATATTGCAGATTTGTTTGCTGTTTTCTTTAACTGTGAGAGAAGGGAAGTAAAGATTCAATATCTGTGAGAGAAGCTGTGGCCTGATGCCAGTTATTTCAAAGTCTGCTCCTTTAATAATATGATAGATTTTGAGGAGGCCATGGTAGGTACAGTGGGTGAAATGTGAGATGAGTTCCTGATGAAAATGGTAGGCAGTACGTTTATAGAAGTTTTTCTTTTTTCTTTTTTACTTTATTGCTGGAGATAATGTACCATGCAGTGACTCAGGCTTTCTGCTCGTAATAATTTTTCTTACTGATGGGGAAAAGCAGCTTTAAATTATTCCACATATCAATGGTTGTATGCATCAAAAACAAGCTAAAAATGCTAATGACCTAAATCTATGAATATCCAGAAGCCATAAAGCTTTTATAGTATAAATACATCATTTAATGAAAATATTGAAAGGAAGTGCATTTCCATGAAATTCATCTTTCAGAAAGTTAATTCTAATAGATGAAATCATTGCTTTTTCCAGAGGTATATTTCTTCTCAGTCCTTTTCCAGACATAACCCAAAGACAGTGCAAGAAGGATCTATAAGCAGGACAGGATTTAGTACTAGGTTCTCCCATATACCCCATGGCAATGATCTGGTGTAAATTGTGAATTTGATCTTCTTAATTTGGCCTTTGCCTTAAAAGGTGCACTAAAATGTTCCACCTAATAGAGAGTTCTTCTGTTGTATTTATTTTTATGAGTCTAAAGGACAAGCTCTGTCCATTTCTATAACTTGATTGCTTCTTTACAAAACTGATACCAGTTCCCTCCAAGATAAAATAAATTTTCTTATGTATTATGTGGTTAAGCCCATGTGTTCTCATATTCCTTTTCCTGGGCAAGCAAGTTGCATCATGCATCAGTTCAGACACCCTGGAGTGAGAGGTATTTCCTTGCTTTGTTGCCATGTAATAAGGCTAAATCCAATAGTACTTGAAAAGTGCTCTGAATCCTCCGGTGGAAGTCTCGCTTTCATTCGCTTCCAATGGTTCCCGCAGTGTGCTAGTCACTATATAAACTGACTTGTTTTCCAAATTAACGTGGCTTGAACAATCCAGTTCTTGGCAAAACATCTCGCTCATTGAAAGCATGTGAAGGAAAAATTAGCCTTCCATTTCTGTAAAATGTGGACTGCTTTATCCAAAATCCCTTTTCAAGTTAATTGTAAGGATCAACAGAAAATCTACTAAATTTTTCCAGCTTAAGATGCCTACTACAGTGCTGTCTTCCTGCAGCAGCAAACAAGCACTGTCGGTGGCTTCCTTGCTTCTCACGCTTTGCCAAACAGCAGCAAAATTGAATTACCATTTTTTTCGTTGCATCTGTATAGAAGTCCAGATAATGACTAAGCCGTCAGTTCTCATGGCAGCTAGTAGAAAAAGCATGGTAAAAGGGGAAAAAAAGCAAAAGGGGGAAAAAAACCAACCCAAAATGCCAACTAAAAAGCCTGTCTCCACAAGGCTCTTGATGAGCTCTTCACCCTTCTAGGACCTAAACAGACCTAATTTCCCAGTTGACCAAAAGCTCATCAGAGCCTGACAGAGAAGATATGTTTAGAGAGTCAGAGGAGCGTGTTGGGGCTGACTGCCTCACTCCTCCAGGGTCTTACCTGACAAACAAAAGGTGAAAATGCCATTTCCACACTGCAAATTAGTGTTAAAATGCTCATGTGAATTCTCCATTCCTCACCTTCCTGAAGAAGGCTCAATTAACAGATCTTAACTGCGTTTTGGAGACTTTTTTTAGTATTGTGGTTTAAATCGGTTGTGTTAAAGGTCACTTCTGGGGTAAATCTTTATTTCCTCTACCATTGCCTTTGTTTCGCCACCTGAGAAAGGAAACTAATGAGCTTCTTCTTTTAAAATGCTATTAAGTCTAGGCATGAGACATACGGTGCTAGAAATATTAAATGTCTGTTCTTTTTACATAGAGAAAGTGTTTATGTAACACGTAGCTTTTGAATAGCTCAACAAATCCAGTTCCTTTATGGGACTGTGACCATGCATGAAAAGTTTCAACCCATACGGGGAGAAAAAGGTAAGTAAAGCAGACTGTAAATGGAAGCTCTTTCCAGTCTTAACTGTAGAATATTATCATCAATCACTAAAGCCTTTTTCCTGGATAATCTCACTCTTTAATACCCTATTCATTCAGTGATACTGTAATTTCAGCATTTATAGCTTTACATACCTTTTTTGTTGTTGTTGCTTGTTATGATACTGCAAGTGTAACAGCAGGTAGTGAATAAGGCAGGTATAACCGGGTCACTTCTTAAAACTCACATGTAAAATGTTCTCTGGGGGAAGTGATGAAAACATATAATTTGAGTTATTTAAATTTTAACTTGACAAACATTTGAAAAAGAGAAGGCAATATAGTACAACAAGACTTTTCCTTCTCTAATTTCTATTGTCGTACATGATTACCCCCCTCTTTTTTCAATTCAGAGGCTAATCTAGGAATATGATCTTTTCTTTTGCGCAAGAGTGTGCATGTGTGTACATTTTTTAATGTAAATCTATATACGTGTGTGTGTGCATTAAATTTTTAATGTATCCATTGCTATGATGCTATGACATGTGATAGTTAGCATTGTCATTTAGTGCCAGTCCTCAAAATCATGGTATTTTTTGCAGAGGGCTTGTATGTTCAGTTGCAAGTTACAAATCTGGCAGAATACACAAATTCATAAGCCCAGGGGTCAGATTTACAAAAACTTTTTTTTTTCTTGAAATGAGTCTCTGACCTGTCTCCTGAGATAGTAACAAATAAGATTTTGTGTAGATGTTCACTTGCTCACCTCTGATTTAAGCTAGATAGTAGTCAATTATTTTGTAAGTCAGGAGTGAATTTTTGATGTCATTTTTTTTTCTAAATTTGTTTTTCATGATTGTGATTAAAAGCCTTCCACTCTTTAACATTTTCTGTTATTTGAACTCAATAATTTGCTACTTTTTTGATACATGAAAATAATTAGATGGCGATTGGACAAATATATGAAAACAGAACAGAGGTGGATAAAGAACAGATCAAAATCACACTATTAAAGTAATAGGTCTTAAAAATATTTTTCTGTCTGGGTTTACTCCTGAGCTGAAGTTGTCTTGATAGTCCTATTTTCAGAGGAGACAAATCTTGTTGTGCAGAATGAAACTGTAATTGTGGTGGGAAGAAAACACAGTTGCTCTTTGCTCCTTTTGGATGGAAGAAGCAAGAAGAAAATGGGGAAATAACAGAAACAAATGTTTCTGATGTTGGAGCAATTTTAGTGCTGCTGATGGTCTACAAGAAAAGAATCCTATCGGCTGTTAGACTGCAATCTAGCTCAGTGATGAGAAGACATGGTAACAAACAGCAGAAAGGCAACAATAATATTGTGTTCATGTTTCTCTGTCAGCTGTAGCGGCTGCTACATACGTTTCCCAGAGTAGTAGATTACTAAATGCACTGAATCACATTTTGAATATCTCTTTCCTGTCTCTCTAGGCAGATGAGTTAAGGATATGTAGAGGAACAAGGCAAGTAATCTTTTTCTCAGGAGAAAGTAGCTTAATTCAAGCCAATACTTGAACAGGATATAAAATAAGGTTAAGACTATAATCGTATGCAGAGACATTTGAGGCAGTCTGTATACCAATGGCAATTTATTCTGAAAATAGTGTTTATTAACCCCAGTAAGTTAGACTTGAAAAAACTAAGCCGTAGGAAGATAGGAGATGTTCTGCCCTGCATGATAATGTCAAGTTTGATAGATGCCAGAAATGCAGATAGAAAGGCGAATCAGTCAGAACAGACAGCGTACCAGACTGGTGAGGGCAGGAAAGAAGGCAGACAGGAACATGGACAGAAGAGACCTATGCAGAGACAAAATTTTTTTAATTAAAATTAAAAATTAAAACAAGTTTTTAATTCTCCATTACTTTTCTGTCTTGAGTTAGTTTTTCAGATGATGTTCTGAATTAAAATAGTGTTTTTCCCCTTTGGATTTGCACAGTAAAATTAACATGTTTGTCTCCCTCTAGTATAGAGATCAGTTATAGAGCTTTGTTTGAATGGTGGGGTTTGATTAGAAATAATCCAAACCTGAAGTGTAACTACAGGAAAAGAGTATGTATAACTCCCACAATTTATGAACTTTTTTTTTAAACAAAACTTAAAACAATGTTGTTATAGTGGTATAACTGAACAGAGGTGTTAATATGGCATTATTTCGTGGTAACACAGTTTTCCTAGCATTCACAATTTAAGCATTAAATTAAGCTCCAGAGCAGAAGAGCTATTGAAATAAAATATTTATATGTGCAGTAGTTACTTAACTTGCCACTGAAATGCGGCTGTTTCTGGGGATGCAGAATAGTGCTGCAAATACCTTGGAACAGTTTAGGGTAGGTAGGAGAATAATTTATTATAGTGAGATAAGTAGAATGAAAATACCAAAGTACACAAGGATACTTTAGTTTGTCCAAAGTACAATGGATTGGAGAATAACCTTAAGTGATTAGTTAATATTTTGCAACCCCCAAAAAATATATTGGAGCATTTTTTTGATAGTGATTTTTATTTATTTAGAATTAGTCCATTTTATTTTATTGGAGGTCCTAGTTTAATGAGCATTAAGAAGACTTGACTATGGTTAGCTTCTGATGTCCATCTAAAGCACATAATGAACACACAGCAATGAAATCTATCCTTACTATGTAAACTTTAGAAAAAGTATATTTCCTGATATTTAAGAGTGGATGCTACTTTCTTCCTAGGTAGGAAGGTGTTTCCTTCAGATTATATGTGATAGCTTTTTTAATATACTATATGTTTTATACAAACTTGCTTAAAAATTAATTTCTGATCACCTGAGAATTAGTAGCATATATTCTTATTGCAAGCTAGCTTGTTAATTTGATAAACAGTCTGTCAGCATCTCTTGCATATTTTTTCCTTAGTGTGCTTTAAAAAAACCCCTCCTGCCACACTGTATATTATTTAGCCGTTTGTGGCTTGAAACGTTGCCTAAGCGCTAGCTTATGTTTCCCGATTTGCAGGCCATAGCTTTTTATGTCTGACAACTCCAGTCTTGCAGCAGTAACAGAGTCCGTGCTACACTTAAAAAAACAGAGTGCTCCTCTCCTCCCTCCCCCATCCATTTTAAAATAGCATTTGCCACTATTTTATTGCACAATGGATGAGCTACTTTGGAGAGGTACAATATTTTGGTTGACTTGCTAGCTGTTTTTTCAGACGTGAGGTTTCTGTATAAATGCCAAAATGCTTTTGCCTTTCAAGGCTGATCCTTTTGCAAAAGTCAAAGTGGAAGACTCCTGGCTGAATTCCACGTTTAGAAGAGCCTTCACAAAGTTCTTTATGTATGTGCTCCTTGTGCTAATATTAAGCAAAAGTTTGTAGAGACTTTAGCACTTGGAACTAGTATCCCTGTTTTGTCACCAGTCTTATCTGTTAAATCCCAGTGAGTGTGAAAAACGAGGAGAAACTGGCTTTGCTCGGCTCTTTCAACAGTGTGTTGAGCATGGCCAGATTGCTGAAGACGCGATTCTCTCGGAGCCCTCGACAGCCCGCCTCCTCGTCTGTAGGCACATGGAGCTCGTCTGAGTGTGCAAATAAAAATAAATAATGCAGTGAAAAAATATGCAGAGTGTTTTGCTGAAGTGTTTCAGATTTGGAGCTGATGTAACGAATTTAAACCTTTTGTTGGGATTTATGCAGGCATAGAAAGGGGTCAGGTTTTGGATGTTTGTATTTTTAGAGCTTTCCTGCTACTAAAGCCTTCTGTCTTTCTATATCCTGTCACGATACCTTTTTCTGCAGAGAGTCCCTTTAGTTCCTTCTCCCTTTCCTTCTTTGAGCAGAACATTGGCTTTTCCATTTCTATGAGGAAATGAGAGTAGCCGTGGGCTCTTTAAATTGGTCTAATTGGGCTTCCTTTAGTGTAGAGAATATTTTTATTTATTTATTTGCTCAGGACTTTTGGTGCTTTTGTGCAGTTATTCCATCTCAAGCACTCAGTATCTTACCCAGTATCTTAAATAAATAACAAGTAATCATCATCCAAATGGCTTTGTTTCTATTCTGTGTTCCAGGCTGATTCATGGAGGACAGCTGTTAAACGGCTTGGCAGGGCCAACGGTGATGAACGCTGCGCCATTTCTTTCCACTACCTGGTTTTCTCCGGATGAACGTGCCACGGCGACAGCCATCGCGTCGCTGCTCAATTACCTGGGTGCTGCCGGTGCGTTCTTGGTGGGACCTCTCGTCGTTCCTTCTCCTAATGGGACATCGCATCTCCTCCTGGGGTCAGAAGGCAACACTGAGCACATCAAGGACCGCATTGAGGCTGTACTGTATGCAGGTATGGTTTAAAATAATAACAACACTTTAAAAACCTGTACTTTAGTTGAGTCGCTGATGTGTGTGTTGGTACTTGTGAACCGCTGCCCTCTAGTGGCTGGTCTGCCAAGAAAACAACTACTAACTGATGGAAAATAGTACATTTTACCACTTCATTATGAGAAGAGTTAAGTTTTTTGTTCCCTTTTGTGTAGGTAGGAGTTTAAAATGGCCTTTTGTACGGAGTGATTCCAAATGGAGTAGTTCAGCTGTTTGAATCAGCTGATCTTAGGAGAAACGTCTTCTAGGAGGGCTTTCCCAGAGCTTCCAAACTGCCACTTGCTGAATTTTCATAATAAATGTGTCCAGGCCAGGCTGATTTTTCCTTTGGGTGTGTTTCTGTGAGGATGGGAATTGAGGATGGGAATCCAATAGTCTTGCAGCATTAATTCTTTTCTGCATTAAATCAGCCTGCATTTATGACTTACATATGCCTTTCAAATGTGATTAGATGATTAGGATTTCACAATCTGACGTTGGAATTAAAACTCAACAGATTTGCTTTTTTAACAGAAATCACATAATTCTTATGTGCTGAGCAATTTCAGTGAAGCAACAACAGTTTAGTGGAAAAAATCCTGATATAAAATTTACCTGACAAAACTTCGATTTTTTTGCTTGTTTTTTTTTTCTTGCAATGGCTTCTCCAGCTCTTTGTGTTACTTAAAAATAAATTAGCCATGGTCAGCAGCAAGATTTAAAGAAAACAAGTTGCCTAACTGGTTGAAGAGTCTAGGGCATGGTTCTTAGTGGATATAAATTTCTATAGCATTAAGAGCAACTGAACTTTACCATGTCATGTCAGTGACACATTTGGTGTTGTGGAGTTTGGGTTTTTTTCTTAATTCCAGCCTGTGAAATTCAGCCAGGAGTTAGCCTTAAGCATTCCAGATGACTTAAAGTATATATACTGTGTAGTGTATATTCAGGTTTATGGGATTCAGTTGGCTTTTTGTGATCATTTCTTCCTGGCCATATTCTTATGGAAATTTCATCAAGTTAATACTCTTATTGGGTGAGGGCCACTTTACCTTACTTCAAAGAAAGTGTAGTGGAAATTGGATCACTATTTAAGCAGGTACTTGACTGTTTCTTTTTAAGTCATCTATTTTTTACTGGACTTAAATATACTGAAACAAGGAAATTTGGTTTTGTTTAGGTCTTTTTCAGAGATAAATGTAGTGTTAGACCCTGAAGATTTCATGGCAGATCAAAATGGTCAATGTGAAAGAAGGAAAAGTGAAGGCAAGTCAGCCTTTGTCCTGAGGAGCAGTGGATAAGAGGAGCAAAAATCTAGTAATTAGAAGAGTGCTTTAGCCCTCCTTCTCCAAATTTTTGAGATAGAGATAAGAATTCAGTGGCCTAAAGGAAAGAGTTCTGTGCCCAAACCTGCTCCATTGCGAGTCCAGTAGCACTATAAATGCTGCTGCCCCTGTGTGCAGCCTGTCACTGACTGTTACTTTCACTTCTCTTCTGGGGAGACTTTCTTGAACATTTTCTTCAGAAACTAGGGTGGATCTCACTTGCCACCAGAAGCTCAGAAGTGTGTTTCACCTGTCCACGTCTTTGCAAGGGTTTGTGGGGAAACTCGGTAGCAGGCAACAAGCTTTCTCCTTTTCTGAGCTGGCAAGGATTTGGGAACAGCCTGTCCCTTAGACCTGTTTGGGGTTGCTGATCCCAGCACAAGATCACTGTACGGCAGCTGTTTAGTTTCCTAGGAAATGTGTTTTGTGGGGCATCTGTAGTTTTAACTTCATTCAGAGCACTTTTAAGTACATAGCTGTTTGGTTTGGTTTTTTTGTGCAGCTGCTCTTGCTGTGTTAGTGATGTGTCATATGGGGTAAATAGTTTCAGGAGCTACAGCTTCTTTTGCTGTTCAGGCCGTGGAAAGGAGCTCATGTCTGAGTGTTACTGGGCTGCACAGAACTATAACAGTGATGGCAGAACTTGCAACTGGTTTAAAGTTTATGGGAACAGTCATAAGAGGAGGTCGCCTCCCATCTTTTACAGGACTTGCCCTGTCTGTCTCACCTCAGTCCTCTTTCCTGGAGAGCTCTAGTAGCAAGTTCCCCAGTGTCTTCCTCTCTCTTGTGCTCTTATGCCAGGTAGGATCCAGAGGTGGAAGAAAATCTGCCTTGTGGTAGGTGAGGAGCAGTTGTCCGGCTATATTCACTTGCAGACCACAAAACACTTTAACAGGTATAGCAGGGTATCATTTGTTCTGTTAATCAGATGGGCAGGAAATGGAACTCAAATTGACTTCGAAGAATCTAGTAAAGGTATTATAGAATTTGGTAAAACTAGGAGTTGAGCCCAAGTGTCCTTATTCCCTGTTTCTTTAGCAAGTACAGTCAGGCTTGGGCATGACTTTCCATTTAAAATGCTACAGGAGAGACAGTTTCACAGGATAAGCGCTCTGCATTCTTATATGTGTCCTGGTTATGAGGGAGCTTGTTGCTGTTGTGTGAGATAGCATTAGATGAGTAGCCTCCAAAAGTTAGCGTTCACTTCTAAAATATTGTATAATGTGAATTGTTAATTTGGGATCAGTAGCATGCCATGAGTATGTCAGTTTTACAAGGACTTACCCTCAGACATGATTATGAAGCAATTGCTTATAAACCCATTTTGAAATTGCTCTGGTACCTCCTGTCTCGTTTGTGTTTTAATAAATTGCTGTTCCTTTATCTCAAATGTGGAATAAGAGCTCAGCTGAATTATCACAACCTCTTTCGGTGTCTCTACACGTTCTGGTTTACATCTAGAATAGTAGGGATGTAGGAAATCAGGATGGAGTTGTATTAGCTGAATTGCATAAGTAAGCTTGAATTATTTTGGACTCCAGCCAGAGCTTTGAGCCTTGTACTTTCCTAAATATTAGCGTAAAATCATTGTTTGTTAAATATATACATATATATTAATTTCTATCTTCCCTTATAGTTCAGGACGGGCTTAGGGTGGGGTCATTTTGTTTGTTAGTTTTGGGGGGGGGCTATGTTTATTTGGAGGGCTTTTTTCATTGACTTTTTTGTTTGTTGGTTTTTTAGTCTTATGAATAGCCTTTCGAAGGGAAAAAGAACTTGCATCGAGGAGGCTTGCATCTGTTTGTAAACCTCTCCCTTTTCTATTTAGGGCTTACTCAAGCAGCACAGTGCCTGCTTCCTAGGGTAAGATGCAGGCATCTCTCCTCATTGATGTTCACAGGTCACTGTGATGTGGTGCCCAGAGTGTTTTCATGAGGCATCTCAGATTCACTCCTCAGCAGATGCGCACTGCTGTCTTTCTCAGTGTGGCATTTTCACACTTTTGTTTATTCTGACTTGCCCAGTTCCAAGTGTGTTGCTGCATTTGTTCAACATCGTTCAGAAACAGTCAGTTCCTGTGGAAGAGCTCTTTTGTGACTGCAACTCCCTCAGTCTCAATATTGACCTATTTCTTACATTTTATCTTTTACTGGGACTACCTTTCACTCCCAGTTTACACTCTAAAACTTGTCTTGGGATTATATTCATCCTTATCTGGTCTGGTACAATAGAGGGTGATGACAAAGGAGTGCACTTCCTTATGAAGAAGCAGTGCAACATCTGAGAAATCAGATGTATTTGGGGGTACCTGGACTTGTGACATGCAAGTGTGATACACAAAGCTAAGATGGCACTAAAGACCTTTATTCCTTAACAGAGGGAACAGCTTTGGTTTTGGATTGGTTCCAAAGAGAATTCTGCTTTTTTTTTTTTTTCTTTTTTCTTTTTTTTTTTTGTGCACGAGGGCAGTGTTTGTAAGCCTAGGAAGTACAGCACTGGGAAACATTAGAGTTGCAGGAAGGCACTACAAGGACTGTATGCCAAATTTCATAATGAAAAAAGTATGAACTAAGAGTTATTATAATGGTCCTACTGCTGCAGTTTGACCGAAAGAAGTTTTGAGGTAATCCATAAAAGAGGCCCCAAATGAGCACCTATTGTAAAATATTACTGTGACTTTAAAAAAAGTATCAACATGTTTTACATTCTTTATAGAAAAAGAGAACTTCTCCCTTATGTTGCTGCAGTATAATAAACAATAAGCACCTCAGATGTTTCTGTATGCTCACCTATTCTTGTTGGCTGTACCCATCTGCAATTCTGAAATTTTTCTTTCAAGATGTAATTAAATCTACGCCTGTAAACCTGTATGTAGACCAAGATGCAGCAGAAGGGGCTAAACAGCTTTTGGCAAGCTTTGCTCCCCTGTCCAATGTCATCTTACAATGATGGAGCCTCTCCGTCAGTGGTGGAGCCTCTTCTCTTTCTTAGATCTGGGATAAGCAGCTATGGCCAGTTCTTTATTTACTACTCCTGTTCTTGAAAACAATGTGCAGGAAGATAGAAATTAATCTATTCCTGGAGAACAGAGGATTTGCTGTAGTGAGAAGAAGGTGTAGTTAAAGTGCCCTTGACCCACAAAACCTGTAATTAGACTGCAGTAGGAAAAAGAGACACCAGATATTTCAAAGTGAATCCTTTCGTATTTGATTATGGAGAATGGCATTGTCACATTCCCAATAAGCCTTCAAATGAAATTTAGCGTAGATTTTTTTCCCTATAGAAGATTCCATATAGATATTTTTACCAAGCAGAAAAAAGTTCGTTTCTCTTCCCCATCTACAACTGGTCCATTCAGACTGAGTATTATTTACTTTTCACTTTCCTGAATTTATTTTGTTTAGTTTTAGCAGAAGAGCTGGCAAAGTGCCACATTCATATTGATTTATTAAAAAAGAATAAAAAGAAAACGAAAGCAACTGAGTATCCAGCTCTGTTGGAACTTATTTGTGGTGTTGGTGAACACTTCTTTGTAACAAGATCACAGGTTCTTTTTAAGATAACACACTTCGGCTATACATTTTTGTCCCCAGCAGTAGAGAGTCTTGTTTTCAAAGGGGATAGAAAAAGTATTTGGATTGAGGACTGTGGAGAACACCATCATTGTAAAAGACCTGCAAAACCAAATTAGACTGACTGTGGATAGAGTTGTTTTCCCTCAGAATGTCTGATCACAGGGCTTGGTGAGTGCTTTCTGTGAAGTGCTCCTCACTTTGCAGCTTTGGGTCCAAACTTCTTCTGTGAAAATTTTGAAGATCTAGAATACGTGCTGCTCAACAAGAGGAGCATCTGCAAATAGCTGTATTCTTTCATTTTTCTCTCCCTCTCACCTGTATTCTCTCTGTTCTTGAGACACATGATTGCTCCTGCAGTTTTCTCTTTATGTTCCACTGCCATGTAATACTGTTTGTGCCCAAAATGCTGCCTTGGTTGACCTTTTGTTTATCTTCATAGTCTTGCATGCTGAATAATTGCAATTCCATGCCCTGGGGCTTCCCCAGTCCCATCTGTACAAAATCTCCAGCACGCTGTTACCTGCATATTACTTTGATCACAAGGAAATGCAACCAAATACTCATATTGCAGTTCTCTCTAAATCTGGAAGTGGACTCACTCTGGTCTGTCTTACAGATCGCATCAGTCTCCATCCCCTCTTCCTGACAGCTTTCCTTTTGCTTCACTTAGTTCCTCAACTGTGAATGTGTGAGCCTTTACTCTGCAGCTCCTGCCTTTAGAAGGGACTGCCAGTATTTCTCCATCTCACTGATTCTCCATCTCAATTTGAAATCTTGCCTGGGGAGGGGGGAAGAAAAAAACAACCCTCCTTCAAATTAGAGTTCTGCTGTTGGAAACAATAAAGCACTTGGGACAGAATTTGTGTGTTGGAGGCTAGCTGATAACGATACTGTGCTGAAAGAAGACTTTCAATGCTAACATCAGTTCTCTGTTTTGTTTTTCTTTGCCCTCTTGTTTAGAATTTGGAATGGTTTCCTTGATATTTTCTGCAGCGTTGGCCTACTTCCCCTCGCGCCCTCCGTTCCCTCCCAGCGTGGCTGCAGCTAGTCAACGGCTTAGCTACAGGAGAAGTTTTTGTAGACTCTTAAGGTAGGTTCTCACTGGGTTTCCAGTTCAAAGCAGTTCAGCACCTAAGTAAACAAAAACAAATGTGCTTTAATCTTCTCATAGAACAAACAAGTTACTTTGCAGTGCTTTTATACAAAATCAAATTAAATATTAATGCAGACACATAAAAGGATACTAACTGCTAAAAAGCATAGACATTAAGTATTCAGTCACTGAGTATATCGCAAGCCTTCATGCCAGAGTCCTTTAGCAGCAACACTGCTGTAGTCATCCTGTTAGCACAGCTTTTCTTTTACAACACTTTTGTTACATCAGCTTATACAAGATTGTTAAAAGTGTGCACGCTGCTAGGTGTGAGATAAGTTAACACTGGGCATAACTAAGTAATAAGCTACTTTCTTTGGTGCTCATTATATTGAAATGAATTTGGGTTCTACCTGTCATTGCAAGGAGTATCCAGCTGCTCTTATTTAGCAGTGGGAGGAGAGAATGAAATATCTGAAACTATTATATGACCCATTAAATCTCATTAACTGTATGTTAAAATATGAAGTGGGGATAGGAGAGGTGTGTCCAGATGTGTTTCTGGACAAGTTCTCCAGTTAGTTTTCTTCAAAGTTGTTGATGTTTTAAAATAAAATGACATTTTCTGCTTTGCAGCTTTCTTTTTTCCTGTCCATTTAGATTATAAGCTCTTTTGGTAAGATGCAGTCTCTTCCCCAGCGTTTATAGAATGTCTGGTGTAATGGGAATCTCAGGGCTGAATAATTGTGAAGCCTGTGTCCTGGACCTAATACTGCATAGATAAACTTCCTGGGGCATAAGAGAACTGCTGTCATGATGCAGAGTCTGGTTGACTTCACTGGGTAGCTCGAAACTGTTGCTGCAATTGTTTCTTCTGTGATTTAGTAGTGGAAGCTAAATCTGCATAAAATGGGCTTACTTAAAACTTGATAGGATAAGTGCAAAGCTTTATGCATTTAGTTATTACAGACCTGTTGTGTGCTGTACTTTCTAAGTGTGCTTAGGACCAGGAAAAGCAGCTCATTCCCTATTCTCATGGTTTTTTTCCTGGTGTTTTTGGGAGATTTTTGTTTCAGTTTTGGTGACCAAATAGTTCTATATAGTTCAGAAGTGTGAGAGAAAATGCTAACTCATGTATGTTCATCCTGGAGCAGGCTGGCAGTTGGAAGAAGGTGTGAATGCAGCTGGTTGGTTTAGTCAGCAATGTGACCTTCTCAGGATATTAAAAAAAAAAATAGCAATTCCCATAAGGGCACTTAGTGCACACAGTAATGCTGTTACACACCTGAGCTGGTGTGTGGTGAGACCCTGCCTGAGGGCTGTGTTGTAAAAATGTTGCTGTCACATAAAAACCCAAACAACACCTGACTCTGCTGGTGAAATATAACATTTCTTTTGACAGTACTCCATTTGGGAGCTTTGCAACTAATAGATTGCTTGTTCAAAGTACTGTGAACACGGGATCTGAGATCCTGGTAAAGTCAGGAGGTAAACAGTAACACTGACTTACCATCCCCAATCAACAAAACTTAATAAGAGAAACTGGACAGTTAAATAATGAGCAGAGTTTATAGTGTTTGTGAGATCCAAGAGGATTTTCAAAATGCAGTCGGGTAGATCATTGTATCTCCCTTCCCTCTGGTCTTTATGCATTCTTCCGTGCTACCGCTTATCAAAGGCACTTTTTCATTCCTCAGTACATGGAACAATCAACAGTTCATCATTAAAATCGCTTATCTTGGGGAGCCTTTCAGCAACAATCTATCAAGCAAGTATGTTTTATAAAAGAAAATGGTATCTGCTGTGCTTCGAGAGAAATCCATCATCTGGTTCATTAGACTTCTAAGCTCTGTTGCTTGCCTAATCTAGATTTCATAATTCTTGGCACAGAGAGTCTTTCTTTTGACATAGCAGTGTAGACTAAAGGTAATCAGCTGATAAGTACAAGGAAATCATGACTTATTGCAGCCTTACCCTCTGGTTTAAAAATTGGGTGCATATATTTAGGATGTGTGTGAGCCAGTGGGCTGACTTTACCCAACTACGCACCAAGAAACATTCTTGAGGCTTAGGATTTTCATCGTTTCCCTTTTCTCATTTCAGGCATCAGTTTTATTACTTCAGAATAAAGCTGCATAGCATAATTTCACCATTAAAGTCATTGACCTTTTCCCTTGGCTGCCAAAGGAGTCTTAACATATCTCTGTAACTCACACACTCCTTTGTGCCTTCAAGTCATTGAACAGTCTTCTTCATGACCTGCTCCTTGCAGAGTTGTATTCTACATCTTCTTAGGGTCAAAGGGAAACCTTAGTGCACCCTTTCCTTTATAGGTTGCTGTCTGGAAGGAAAAAAAAAAAAAAAAGAAGAAGAAACTATCCTCCGTAAGCTGTTTTTTTGGGAGTTGCTTAGGAACATTGTTCTTTCTCCTGACTTGAAGGAATCCTGCTTCTGACAGATTATAAATAGTACCTGATCTCTGGTTATCGCCTGATATCAACTCTTTCAGCCTGCAATGGGAGACGACAGGTTAGCTGTAGTTTGGGAGCTAAGTTCAATTCTTTTAACAGTGTATCATACTCTGCGACAAGTATAATTTGAATTTCCATTAGAAAAAGTACTATGCCCTTTCTTAGTTCCTTGAGTAAAGTAAACATGGTTTTTCCTCGTATTTCAGCATATGCCACTGATTTCCATGGGAAAAAAAATCTAATACAAGCAAATAGTTGATGAGTCACTTTAAAATTTCACATTAAGAAAGCTTGTAGTGATTTTGCTTTGAAGTAATTAGATGCTCTTAGCAGTTACATGCCTTTTATATTTTCAAGGGACTATGTAAGCAATTCTGAAAGTTCATGATAGGGTTCATGTGCATCTTTATTTATTTATTTACTTTTTTAATGAAACTTTCATGTCGTATCATCACCCAGTCAGAAAGTTGCTCAGAATATGCCTGATATTAATAGGCACTGTCAAACTTGCTCTGAAAATGCTGACTGACTTTGACAGTGCTCCCCTCTGAACTAGCCTGTCTTATGGATTCTAGTAGCATTAAGTAGGTTTCTGAAAAAAACAGAAGAGAAAAATCCAATTCATATTCTAGCAGAACGTCTGAACAGAGTGGCTAATGCTGATGCCCTGTCACAAAGGCTGATGTGGTGGGAAACAGCGCAGGTTCACCAATGGATGGTGGGACAGACAGCACATTGCTTTTTCTATTTCCAACTGCAAAATTGTAAAAACAAATACTAGTGGCTGGAGCAAGGAAGAGTGGAGCTGATACTTAAGACGCATCTTTCAGGTGGCTTTAACAGTTTACATAGTGTTCACTGCTGTTGAACAAGGGGACAAAATGACATCAGATAGCTGGTGCCACTCCAAGTACGTCACTGTCATGCCCTTTCTCCTGGTCAGCTTCTTTAATCTGGAGGCTAGGCAGGGTGACAACATAGGAGCCTCTGTTGCTGAAGGATAGATACCATGATGCAGTGCTTGTTCTCTAGTGTTGGGCTTGCAGGTTGCACATGACCAGACTCCACAGGCAGTCTGACAGAGAGCAGCCACCCCACATGCAGGTCTGTCCCATAGCTTGAGTTATAGAAGATAAATGTGCCACAGGAGATCCCTTTCAGGTAAGTTACAAGGTATTTACCCTCAAAAGTAGCTCTACAATAAAGAAAAGGTTCAGATATCCAAAGATTTTGAGCAGCAGGTAAGCATTATTTTGGAACAGTGCCTTCAGAGGTCTTCCTTCTTTGCAATCTATGACGTAGCTACGTAATGTCCATGCAAAATGAGCACTTTCCCTTTTAGTTTATTCTACAAATATTGGAATAGCTTTCACATGGATAGTCTTAAAGAACTTCAGAAAACCTGACTTAAGAGATGCCAAGATGACACAACATAGATTAGGATAAGAGTATGGTATTCTTGAGAGAGAAAAAGTTGTCAGGAAGAAAGCAAATGCATTGGCACTCTGAGAAATATAATCAGAGCACGGAAGAATTGAAAGTTTGGGAGTTGTTTTTCTTTGCATTAAAAAAATAAATCTGACGTGAATGATACTGAATGAGGAGGATATGTTCATATGATGTAAATGTGTTATTCAAGAAGAGGATGTGTGAAAATGAATAGCATCCAAAGAATGCTGGCTGGTGTGTTTTGAATCTTTTAAGGGAGTAAAAAAGCATAAGCTGCAAACCTCTGAATGTTTTGGAGAATATTTGAAACTCTCTTCCTTCCTCTTGGCTTTAGTAACTGTGCTATCAAATTGCCACTGCATGCCGAGGAATGGGTACTGATCAGTATCTGTTTTATGTAAATTATTTGAAGGATAGGGGAAGGCACATTTTATGGTTACACAGATTATCCCTTGGGGTAACCGCCTTGGGAAGAACTTCAGAAGCAACAAAATAATTGGAACGGCCATCAAAATGCTTGACTTAGAAATATCAGTGTTGCAGAATCGAAAGTATATTTTTTTGTGTTTATTCCCACATTGAAACATTTCAGAGGAAGGGTAGGATCTGTGTTAGCGGAGGTTTTGTATTTGCTTTCAGTTAGGGTAATGGGGGGTTGGTGGTGGTGTTTGTAGGACTTGCCTGCTAACTCCTGCTTAGTTTTCTAGGGTGAAGATGATAATACGACTTTGACTGCTTCATCTTCACTGAATACTGAAGCTTGATAATTTTAACTGGGGAGAAAAACAAACACATTGAATATTTAGAGCAGAATCTTATGCTTGTCTCTGCTTTTTGATAGTTCAAACTGTCAAAGTTTTCTGCTCTTGCTACTGTACCCAACTCATTCCACAAGCCCTCCATTTCACCAAAGTTAAAAAATAGTAAAACAAAGAGTACTGTTCTAAGAGCATGTATCTCTGAGTTTATACTTGAAATATGCTTTTTGTCATTTGAATTAGTGCTTATTGTTCCTAGTGTATACTTAGGCTAAATAGGTTGGCCATGCAAATGCAGAATTGCTTGCAGAAATGAGAAACATATGAGCCCAGCACGTTACAAAAATCTTTGAACTGTGTAGAGAGAATGGCTCTTTTTTTTCTTTTTTTTTAATATGTATATTTTTTTATATCATCGTGCTAAGGCAGTAACATGTCAGCCACTGGAATTTTAGTGACATAGCCAGATAACTTACTTGTTTTTTCTGGCTCACTCATTCTTCAGACCTCCGCTATTTTTCTGGATGGGCAGAGTATAGATTCTAGGGTGTAATTTACTCTTGCAGCTAATCTTGGTGCAATTTCTAATATAAGCAGCAGCTAATTGCATACATTTTGTCTTCGCAGCAATTTCCGATTCTTGATGATTGCTTTAGCCTATGCTATACCATTGGGTGTTTTCTCTGGCTGGTCTGGTGTTCTGGATTTGATATTAACACCAGTTCATGTAAGCCAAGTAAGTATCTCCTGACTGATAATCAGCAGCTATTTGGCAAGTGATATGTTTTTATTTTGCACTAATGTACAATTTTTAGCAAGTTTTCTTTAAGATTCTATTAATACTTATGGACCACTCTTCTCCTGAAACTTTAAACAAAATAAACGGTATTTTTTCGCCTTCCAACTGTCATGATTCTTCCTGCGAACTGTTTACTACTGGCTAATATTTTCAGAACTGTATGCACCTTCTGACAGGAACGAAGAGGCAGATAAACAAGTGGGAGTATTGTTGGCTGCTGCGCCTTTAGTAAAAGAAAATAATGTTTACCAGGTGGAAAGGATGAAGAGGAGAGAAGAGGATTTTTAAGCTTTTAATAGGGTATTATAAAAATATATATAACATAGGGGACATTCCTCAGGTGATTCTATAAAGAGAGGTCACATTTAGGTCATAGGCTACTTGGTCATATCTTTTCCTTAGAATATCCTAGAAAAAATATTGCTCTTCAGATTGGCTAGGTGGGAGAAGATGGTTTGCTAGCAGTTTGCAGCCCCTGTTCACCATTTGTTTTGAAAATAAAATCTCATTTTTTCAACTTTAATGCATTTCTCCACGTTCATTTCTTTGTTTTCTGCCAGGTAGATGCAGGCTGGATTGGATTTTGGTCCATAGTTGGAGGTTGTGTTGTTGGCATAGCAATGGCAAGGTAAGAATAATTATATGTCCTGCTCCATTTCTTCAACTGTGGTTATAATTTGGTTTATACTCCTAATAACTAACTTTTTCCTCTCATCTTTTAGGTACTTTTAGGCAATGGAAAATGCATAGTTCCAGGGTTATGATGTGTTTGTTGTAGAGCCATGATCTGTATATTCCGTGTTTCTGGTCTTTAGGGGTTGAGAACTCCCTGTGCATATACCTCAAGTTGACAAGTTGTGCTGTTATTCCTGATGAGTGCTTCCTATCTGCTCCTTTTGAGTGTAGTTACTGTGAATTTAGTTGCCTGATATTAGGGAGAATCCTGTCCATCCTAGCAGATTTGGAAAACATCAGAGAAGTATAGTGTCTGTCTCCTTCCATCAGCACTTTTGGGCATATGGATTCCTGAAGGGATCTTGGGAATGTAGCACAGGCAGCCCGGACACAATAACATTAAGTTCCACCCCAAACTAGTCTGGGCCCATTTTGGCCAGGCTGTTGGATTCCTGTATGGCCTAACTATTCTCTGCTCCGTGCGGCAGTGTGGATGTACCCATCCATGCTTTCTACACATCCAGACACAGACAGCTCTGGCTGTCATGAACGCTGAGTGACGTGGGGAATGGACAAGGCAAGGAATGAAATGCCCTGCCTAAAGGCTACAGCTTTTTCTCCATTGAGGTTTTCTCTCTCTCAAAAAAAAAGGGAGGGGGGGGAGGAGAAGACGACTTTCAGGAGGTCCTTGAGCAGTGAGTTTATAAAACATATTAAAACCAATCATATTTTCGGATTGCAGTTCTGTGAGTGCAGGGATCTGTCATCGTTGTAATCACTGTGGGATTGTGGACCCAAACTGGCATGCTTTTAGGGCAGAACTTGAAGCTCTCTTTTTGTGTACTCTGATAAAGAGTAGGTAATGCATAAAGAAATGTGAGGTTTCTCTTCCTGACATTTTGCATGCTGCCTGGCAGCCAAAAAGGAGGAAGAGGAAAATACCCTCTGACCTAGGGAAAGAAACAAATGTTTCCCTTCTATCTACTCCAAATGCTACCCGGAGGACTTAGCCTCTTGAAACACAGCCTCTTGAAACACAGCTCACACCGCTCACACACTGATTGCTTCCACAAACAGTCACTTTTGATTAGCTCAGCTTGGGTATGTGGTTTTCTGTCTAAAACAAGTAAATGTTTAAAACCAGCTGTTGCAAAAGAAACTCTACCCAGTAAATGACCTAGATGCTGTAGCAGGTTATGTGATGAAGGAGTTAGTGTGCCAGTCTAATCCTTTACATCTAGGATTAATCTCTTTTATATTGGGGCATTTCAAAAGTAGAGGAGCACCCTTAGCAGCTCCCTTAACTTTGTCAGGTAAGAATCTGCTGACTTGGTGCCAACATGCAAATCTCAACCTTTGTGGAAGAGGAATTTATTTAATATATTGCTTGGGTTAAGTAACAGGAAATGCTGACAGTGTCTTAACTACTTCAGAATTGATTTCAAACCCTATTGAATACGAGGCTTTTGTAGCATTCAGAGCTTTGGTTCTGAGTAAATTAAAAAAAAAAATACCAACAGTCTGTCTTCAAATATGTCTTTCCAACTCAGGCAGTTCAAACGGTAGGGTTTGCCCACAGAAAGTGAGGGAGGGGGCAATTTGTCACTCCTGATGGATGACTCTCTCTCCTAGGCCTATTCAGCAGTTATCTGTGTAGCGCTGAATCAATGACGAGTCGGACTGTAATCTGCTGAAAGTTGTAATTAGGAAAATTAGGTAATGATTCTTGTCAGGTGTGACAAGCTGATGTATTTCAATGTCAGAACTGTGATTTACCAAGCAAGCAGCTCTCTCCCTTAACCACTCCCAAGAAGCTGGTTTTTTTCCTAACTTTTTTTCTGCTAATTTGCCAAAGCAAGATTGGTACAGTTTGGGAATTTGCTCTTCCCATTTCTGGCAACATAGATTCTACCATTTAGATATATAACATCCTGAGGTTTGCACTGGAGCATTTGTCCCTACATGTCACAGTAGGTGTTAAATCATCTATATTAAAAGTAATGCACAGTTTGGAAATTTATTTATCTATCTCATTTTCAAAATGGTGCAAGTTTTCCTCAGCACAATATATAAACGTTCCTGCTTTCAACCCCCTGCTCTCTGCATAGCCATGAGCTTAGATATGTTTATCCAATTTGTGTAATGCGTTTTTATAATTGAAAAGCCTGGGCTATTTTGGGTTTCTGGCAGTTGTTGTACCCTGTGCCAGCAGCTTTAGAATCATACAGGTTTGAAGAAAAGCAGTGTCAAAGAGCGACATTCATATTATCTCACTGAAAACATAAATCTGTTCGCTGCTTTTGGAATTTTTTTTTGTCACATTTGCTAATGATCATAGATATTTCTGCGGTTTTGTCCTTCATAGCCCAATGTTTCTTTCCGCTTTTAACCTACAGCATAGTCAAAATGCTAAAATTTTATGACATGGTGATAATTTCCTTAGCAACAGACAGTGTTGTCAGCAACATAGGTTTTATGTTACAGATTTAACTGTAGGATACAGCCCAGGGCTGGTTTGGTGGGTTGCAGGAGATGGTTACCAATGCTAGGCTCAGAGATCGCTGTCCTAGATGTGTTGTGGACAAGTATATACCTTCTGTCCTGCACTGCCTACATTTTTAGCAGATATCCTACTACATGCTAGATGCTGAAGAAGGCTTTGAACAGAACAGAGGGTTTTGAAAGCAGGAGTCATTGCTGTTTAGGACTAGAGGAAAAAATAGAAAACGTTCTCCACAATTATTGGATTGAAACTAGTGTTCTGAAAAGTTGACTGGTTTTACAGTCCTCTTTATTCCTTTGTAACCAGACGAGAAGCAGAAATCCTTCAATTACCAAATCCAGGCCAGTTTGCTAAATTATTGTTTCCATTATTTCTGTTGCTGGCTAAATTCAATAGCCACATCAAACTTTCAGTTTATATCTGCCCCTTCTTGGCTCTGATTCTTGTGATATCCAAGAGGTCCTTGAAGCATGCTTCTACCACTGATATCGAAACCATATTCTTTCTGCCAGAGAGAATTGCAACTGCTCGGTAAAAGTAGATACTTGCTCCGCTCAGCTGTCTTGAATGGTTTAGATGCATATCATCCTGCCATCCACACACATCCCTGGCAATAGGGCAGAAATAGAGGATGTCCTAGCAACCCCTTCCAGCCCTGTTTCTTCGTGCATCGCCTTTCCTGAAGGCTGGCTTTTTTTACACTTTTTTCATTAGACAGTATATACATAACTGCTCTTGCCTTTTAGAACAGGGAATACTGTTGTTGGCTGCCAACAAGCGAAGAAGGGAGTCTCTGGAAGAAAACTAAAGTTTGCGCTTTATCATGCTTCCGAGAAGCTTTTTATATTGCTGGTTTTGAGCCTAGCGATCACAAAGATTAATTAACGAAACTGAGTTACTATTGAAGAGAGGTGATCCTGATTGCCGGGTGTGAATCATCAGGGAAAAACTAGCAGCTAACCCCTTACTACTAGAGATTAATGTATATGCCATTTGAACACTACAGTTATAAACTTTTAAGATCATATACAGCATTGATCTTCCTCTACTGCTTATTGAATTACTGACTGCTAAATTCAGTGTGGAATTAAAGCACAGGGAGAGTCAAAATAGGAGGAAAGATGTGATTTTTTCAGATTCAATAACTCATACATCTCTTGAGATATATATGAAGCTAGAACCCCTAGTTCTCAAAATGTTGGTAGCATTATTTGTTTTATCAAGTAAGCTATATATAGGGTTGGCCTGTAAAATGGTCATTGTCAGGGGAGAGAAAGCAATTAGCTGACAGGCTGGACCAATTCCACCATGAGCCAAGCTGGGTGGGTTGTGCTGCTGTTGGCCTGGTAGAGGTATGGGACTATGAGGGCAGAAGACATTCCCAAGGCATATATTCCTTGATAACCAGGAGACTACAGCAAATTGCTGGTAGATTAAATGACCTTGCCTTTGCTAATGTGTCTTTTTTGCTGTATCCATGTTGAAATCCCCTTTGATAAGAGCAGTTGCACTGATAATTATACCATGTTTTGCTTTTCAAATGTATTATGTCTCCTTGAAAGAGAACTGAAAACAGATGAAAAAAGCGATTGCACTGTCAGGTGGTATAAAGCTCTTTTTTACCTCTGTGTAACAGTCTGCCCAAGGACTTGCGCAGATACCCTCTCCCAGGTCTTTAGTAGGGCATGTCTGTAGGAGAGGAGCGGCACCAAGCCTCTCGGTTTCTGAAACGTTTTAAACCAATACAGGCACCTGCAGAGCGACTGCATATGTAAATAAATAAATAAATAAATCCTGCTTTGCCTAAACCATTGAGAGTTTCGTTACCAATAAATGTGAGGGTTCAAAAGTCGTACCTCGTCCTCTTTTATTTGGGGATTCTGGTACTTGCAGTTTTGTCATCTCCCACAGGAATGGATCTTAACACTCAACTATATTTTGAATAAAATATATCAAATTCCTCATCCGCTAATTGATCAGTGTGTTTGCCAAGGGGGACTGGCAAATACTGACAAAACAGCAAAGTAGTGATGTGATGTGTCCAACAAATGCAGAAAAAAAGTCTTTCCTGTATACCAGGTATTTTCAATGATGCCTCAAGACTCTCTTTGTTTTGGTTGTTATTTTCTGACAGCTGTAAAACCCATGGCTATTCAGCTTGACAGCTAGTGATATCACCATTCTGTAGGTTTGTTGTTTGTTTGGGTGTTTGTTTTTTTTGTTTTTTTTTGTTTTTTTTTTGCTATTTCAGGCAATGGGAAGCGATTTTTAAATTATAGCCTCTGAAATGTTTAATGAGAATATATTGAATTGACTGTCAAGCATCACAAATAATATTAAGAATAGCATTTATACTGCTCTGATCTGTGCTTTTGTTTTAGATTTGCAGATTTTATCAGGGGCATGCTGAAATTTATACTGCTGCTGCTTTTATCTGGAGCAACATTAGCATCAACCTGGTTCACTCTCACCTGTCTAAATAGTGTCACTCATCTGCCTTTAACCACAGGTATTGACAATAATTTTAATTCTTATTATTTATAATTGGTATTTCAGGCAAATATTTGTAGTCATACATTTACAGTATGTCTGGTATTCTAATCCTGATACCTTCAGCAATACAGTAATTTTACCAAGATGGACCAAAGAAGGATTTAGAATATCCCATTACAGCTGATATTTTTCTACCAGCTTTTAAAAACTTAATAAAAAGATTAAAAATTAACCAGAACACTAATTATAATAACATAGAATATACATTTAAAATTGATTCTGGGGCTGAGTGTCTTTCTGTTTTGAATTCTTGGTGTTCTGGAATAACAATGAGAAATAAAACAAGAAATATCATATGAATTGGAGTAATGTTGTATTTAATAAGGATTAGTGACATGTCTGGGAATTTAGGATTCTAAATTTGCATTAATTATAGGAGATGTAGTACCATTTAAACAAAAGTGAGCGCTAGTATTTTCAGCCATTTAAGTCTAGGTTATTGTATCCCTGCACTGTTGTGTCACCGTTTTTTATGCTGATTGTATCTGTAAGAAGGCTCAGGGAATTCATCCAGCCCAAAATTAACTCAGCCTACCCCTCAACAGGATAAAAAAAAGTCTTTGGCAGAAGTAGAGGGAAAGATCTAGGTCTAGGAAGTCCCCAGTTGTTCTACTCAAGCAGCCAGTGAACTGTACCCTTAGTTAAAAACTAACACTGGTAGTTTATAAAAAAACTTATCCTTCACCTTCCTGTCTGCACTAAAGGATTGATCCACCTGTGATTCCAGGACATTCAGCAGAATAATGAGTTACAGTAAAACTAATCCATTGAGACTTTAAGCATATTTCTTTATTCATTTATTAAAGAATTCTGTAATTCCATTTTAAATATAGCACCGTTTTTGTTATACGCAAGTTTACATATGATAGGAATTTAAAAAATGCTTTATTCTGTTTTTAATAGTGTGGTGTGGAAAGTAGTATATAAAATACTGTTTTATTCAAATTAACTTTGAGATTCGGCAGGTGTCCTTGGCGCATTGCATATGTCACAACTATAAACTAGAAGTGGGTACAGCAAATTGAAATACATGATCAATTCAGGAGAAACACCATCTGGATGGATAGGTCAAATTTGTGATTTATCTTGAAATTTAAATTTCTTTCAAAAACTTTTCTGTATAAATAAGGCATAATATAATAGATAAACAAATCAAACTGTGGTGGCTATTGTCATAACAAATGACTACGCTTTTCTTCTCCATCAGAGATAGAAAAAATGCAATAAAAGCTCTTATTCCTCGTGCTTTTCTGCTTCATCACTACATGCCTGCAGTAATGTAAATTTTTACAGTAACTTCATCCTCTGAATTGATGTAGCAAGCCAAACACACAAATGTCCCTTCAAGTCTATGCATAAGAATGAAGCAGAGAGGTTTCAGGAGGTCAAAATCATTATATGTGTACTCACCAGTGATCCAAAACAAAGCTGTTAGCTCGTGCTTGCTTTTTTTTTTTTTTTTTTTTTTTTTGAGAACTCAGACTGCAATATTTATTCTAGTAGAATTTGTTTAGAGCATGCAGGTGCATTACTGTGTTTTTTGGAAAGGCGATCCACTGTCCAGGCATAAAAGTACTTAGGGTTTAATATGAAGCCTCTTAAACTAACAGACCTTGATAAGAATCTAGGGAATCTGGATTGTTCTTCTCATGCAATTGTTGTTTCTTCTAAAGTGGAAGCTTCCTTAAATTGAGTTGTAAATTATATTTTAGAGTTTTCTGACTGTGTTGTTCTTATACATGTCACTGTAAATTTGGAACCCTTTTCTATAAAACACAAGTTTGTCTTGAATAGAAATGCCAGCAGTAAGGTTCATTCCTTTTAAAAAAAAACAAAAAAAACCCAGAAAACCTGGCACATCCTAAGGCAACAGGGCCTAATGTGTAAACACTAAACAAGATTTTTTTTTTTCCTCCTCTGACATAATGTTTAAACTTCATAGATAGGTGGCAGCTTTTTTGTTTGTTTGCTTGTTTCTAAAATTAGTCTTTTCTTATTAAAGTCCATATAAAGTAGATGCAATGCATTTGCTTAATTTAGATCCCTGTACATTGAATACCAGTGATACATCTTTATGAAATACACTCCTATGGATGAAAACACACAAGCTATTTAAGCTAATTTATAGGACTTCATGCTAGATTATTCCTAAGTGTAATGATGCACTATGATGATGGCCTGTGGACTCCACAGTAATTGGGAGAAATGGTACATTTGAATTGATTTGGATGAAGTTCATCTTTTTTCTTTTTCTTTTTTTCCCCCCCTCCTTCTTTTAATTAAAAGTTTGAGATGTAGAGTGTATCAGGCAAAATGTAGAAGGTCAAATGCAAGCTGTTGCCCAGCAGCTTTGGGAAGTGGTTTGAGGTAACTGGTTACAGTAGAAGTCACTCTGCATACTCAGTGGACCAGTGTTGACAAGGGACTTCTAGGTAGTTGTATTCTTTGTATTTTTGTATGTTTGGAAGCTGTGCAAAAGAAAAGCAGCTGTCATCATGCCATACGATTTTTTTGTTTGTTTGTTTGTTTTGTAGTGAAGGTCTTTGCAATGCTTTGTATCCCAGAGTTACTTTGGAGTCATCACTGAACACCTGAACGTATTAACATTAGGTTATTGAGGGCAATGCTTGATGTGTCCAAAAGCTGATGGAGAGGCTCTTCAGCTTCTTCCTGTCATGTGGCAAAGAGCACAAATGTCGTGTCGGACACCATGGCTGAGCGAGTGGTGGGTCTCAGTCCCCACTTCAAATCTCATCCAAATGCTGAGGCAGGGCAAGCAGGGTTCAAAATGGACTTTCATGGAAACTTGTGTGGATGTACCTTCAATCTTGTCAGGACAGTTTCCCTTCCAAGCACTCTAGCTCCCGTTTTGTGTGGGGTTCCCCCTTCCTCTCTTTCCGTGCCTCAAATGTTGGTCTCTTGAGCAAATTAGTCTTTGCCCCCACGAAACATTGTCACATTCAGCAGTATCACAAAACTCCTAAAATATCTGCGTGACCTGGTGGACTGCTAGGACAGTTTAAAGGGCGGCTCCTTTGTGGGACAGGACACTCATTTTGAGGTAGGAAGCTGCCCTGTAGGAGTTTTTGCACTGGTCTAGGGATTAAGGAAGGCTTCACCCTTCAGATGAAGGCTGGTTAGAGAATATCTTCATCAGCACCTGCCAGCTGGCTGCTGCTTGATCAATGAGTAATGTTTGCATCCATTGGAAAAACCTTGCCAGTGGTTTCCCCAGGTCCAAAAATCGTCTGTGGTTATTCTGTGGCATATGTGCTCATCCGCCCCTCTGAAAACCCCCTGCCCGTATCTCATGTGTATCCCAGAGTAAGCTGTCAGATAAGTATGTTTGCATGCAGGCAGGCTTTTGAAATTTTAAAAAGACAAGACAGCTTGGCCAATTATTCACCCTAAAGGGAAAGAGAAAATCATCTCTAAAGACTTGTCTAAAAAGCAAACAATAATACCATCCCTTTTAATCAGTATTCCTTGTAGCAGTTGTAGAAACGTCTGGTTTAAATATCGGGGGAGGAATCATATTTGAAAAAATAGTCATAGCAAAATGTGTCTTCCTGCACTTGTTTGTATAATATTCTCCTAATTCCTTAGAGATAGGCACAACATCATCTAAAGATATTTCCTACAAGATGTAATTACTTAGAATGGAAACCTTTAATGCTGATGTTAAAAATCAATGACTGCTATGTGTATTCTTTAAGTGGTGCTGCTTGGCATTGTTTGTGTTGTGCAACGCATGCATTGCTCTGCATTACCATAATATGCTCCTAAACCACTGTTTAGACAGTTTTTCCTGCTGCCACAGAACAAGACAAGTTTTCTGTCATTTGTCACCTTCTTAATACTTCTCCAAAAGACTTTATAGAAAGTCTGTTTGGAGTCTTGTGTATGAACTGTAGCTGCCAATGTGAAAAAAATGAAGGCAAGCCAGTAATGATATAGTGCCATCATAGCTACAATATCATCTGGCTCAAACACCTCTCATCAGCTAATCACAGCTCTTAAAACCCCTTGATTTTGGAATCAGTTTACATTTTAAGCAAGCTTGAATTTTCTTTTAAGGAATTATAATTTTAATGTATATTATTTGCATTTTTCAGTCAGTTTCAAAGATGATTTCATACACACATTGAACGTTAAAATAGTTTTCCCCCATTGAATTCTCAGTGCAGCTGCTGATCCATTTCTCTGTGCCAAGTCCATTGTTAGTTGAAGTTCATTATGTGAATTTATGTACAATGGGCTACTTTGACCCAAAATAATTGTGTAACAGATTGTAATGCCAATTTCAGTATCTTGCCACTTTGTATTGCTAGTAGTACCTCTGGATACAAATACTAGCATTTTCCAAAAATTGATATGCAACGCTCGTCGCTTGCAACACAGATTCAGTGTTTTCAGTGTAGCATATCAAGAATGTTCTAATATTTATGAGCACATTCAGCAGAATTTTGCTTTACAAAATCTTTGCCAATGCTGCATGGCAGATACTCTGAATACAGTGGCAACTTCATGGACTTGGTGACTATATTTAGGTTAAGCAATCTAAACTTTCTTTTCTGGTTTGAATCAGTTTAACTGATAGAACATTATAAACGCATCCATCTCCCTGTGCACATCCACAAAGCACAGTATTGGAAAAGAGAGATATGTTAATTATTTAATACTGATCGTTTTATCCTTTGAGTTCAACTTCTTTAATGTAAACAGGACATGCTTAATAATAAGGATAAGGCAGGCTGACCCTTCGATAAAATAGTGGCTTGAAATTGCATAAATTGAGATTCTTTTTCTAGCTTCAGCATGAACCTGCTTATGGCTGTGGGCAAATCAAATTACTCCTGCCCCTGTTAAGCTTTTCCCACCCATAAGATGGGAATAATGTCCCTTGTCTTCCTGAAGGCTTTTATAGCTCCATGGTTAGAAGATGCTCAAGGAAGAGCTAGTTTGAAGGGTTTATTTAATAACAATAAAATACCCAGCATTAAAGTGTAAAACATGTGAACTTTGGGAAGAGCATTTCAGGAATCATATCTGTAAATCTGGCCAATTTAAATATCTATTGATAAGCCTCAAATATTTTCAGTTCTAGGTTTTCTGATGATCACTCCTTCAATTTTTAGTTCTCTAAAGTAAATACTTTACTTTCAAAGCAAGTTCTACTTGCTTTTGTTTTGGGAAGTGTATATAATTTGATCGTATTTCTGCTTACTTTAGTAACTATATCACGAGATAAGAATTTGATCAGTACATGCTGGAATGGAAGTCTGTGGAATGGAATATATTGATGTTATAAATACACACTGCAGGGACATCCTTCTTCTGTTGTTTTTTGTTCCTGTAAATGAATTACAGTAAAAATTACTGTGTTACTTCAAGGCAGGCACATTTTTCATGAAAAAGTTAAAGGCAGTTTCTTCTATGACTGTTCTTACCCTGGCCAGTAGCAAGAATTAAATTATAAGAAACTTTCATTCTACTTTAATAGGCTTTAGAGGTTTTGATAAGAACTAACTTTGATTGTTATTTAGATCATTTGCAGAGGTGCTAAAGTCAACAAAGCATGTATCCAAATAAGGTAGTAGCCTTTTATTTTGGCATTTGGGATGCTGTTATAATAGGCAGTAACAAAATGTCCTAGATCTCTGTAGGTTATGCTTTAAATTGTATGCTGAGCACAAGAAGAAGTGTTCAAAGTTCAAGAGTTTCTGGCAAAGAACTTCTGAGAGACGATACTGCACCACTTGCTTGCCGATGACACTGCTCTAGGCTTTCTGATGTTTCTCTTGTAAATTTATCTGCAGTATGCATTTTTTTTAATGTAATGGTGATACTGCATATTGTTTGTGTTAAAAATCAGCCAACATGCCAATGGGCTGATAAAAGCCATTTAGGTCAGTGGGGATCCTTCCACTGATTTCATCTGGCTTTGGATCAGGCTCTGTAGTTATGAACCAGTGTATTAGTAAAAGAAGGTGGTATAATTTAAGAGTAAATTGCTAAAAAATGTTGTAAGTCATCTTGGAATTCTCGAAATTTGTTTGTATGTCTGAACGACTCTTGAGATTTTTTTCTGCTGTGTTGCAAGCTCAACAAATAAGTGTACGCTATCATGTAAGTCTTTCCCTGTTCTAATTTCCTTTTTTTTTGCTCTGAAGCCCTTGCTAGAGCAGACAACTGGGGAAAAATAAACTCTGATTTTGGGACGTAGGCATGTATTTGCCATCCTGCAGCTGAAGACCTGCAGTAGCCAAGGAGGAACCTAACTTTTTGTTGATTTTTTTTTTTTTTTTCTTTTTGTGCTAAGCCACCATAGCAGCGTCAGTCCTGAATCATACCCTGCTTCATCTTAACTAATAGCATCCATGATGCTATTGTTAAGGCACTTATGGTTCCTTGTTTCCTTTTCAGCCAGTAGAAGGAGAATGAATACTGAGGAAATAGCATGGGTTGTCTCACACCTCAAATGTGACTATTATGTGACTCAAAACTAGTTTAAGCCTCCTGCCAAGGCAGCTCCAGGCCAATTTGCTAAAACAGCTGTGCTTCAGTTGGGAGTTTTGCCTTTCCTGTTGTAGTGGCTGATCTGTAAAATGGCCGCTTAATGCATGGAAGGATATTTAAAATACGATACTTCAATGAAAGTGGTTTTAAAAACAATGTCATTATTCATTGTTGTCCAGAACTGCCACTATCTGAAGCAGACGACGCTTACCTTTGCACGTAACTTCATATGCAGTTAATAACTTTTCATAAGAAAAGATCTTTTTTTTTTTTTTTTTTTTATATATATACTCTAGCATGACACACTTTGGCAGGCTTCCCCAGCATATGCTTCTGTCCAGGCACAAGCAAGCTAGTTGTTTGTCTGTGGGCATAATATTAGTTTCTTGGTAAATCTTTTTTTTTTTTTCCATCAGCACTTCCATATTCTTATATTGATTTCCAATAACTGTCATCAAGATTGTCTTAATTAAAAAAACATTCACTGTAACTTTAAATGCTGTTCTAAAGAGTCAAACTGTGGTACTTGTTCACGTCCATTCAGTGCAAGGTCACTGTAAAAGGCAGTAAATGTTCTCCGTTACTGGGTGGCATTCTCCCTGCTACAGTGTCTTGGAGCCCTTGAGCTGGAACAGAAAGTGCTCTACTTTGTGTGTGAAGCAGAAGGGCAAAACAACTTTTGAACTCATCTTTATCTGGCTTCTTCCAATTACTTATTTTTCTGAAACTGCATATCTTATCTTTGACTTTCTGTGTATTGACCAATTGGATCTGTGACTTTCAATCTCCAAGCTGGTGCAATAAAATTATTTGTATAGCACTGCGGAAGATCCTGGATGGTTTGTAGAAATATCAAATAAAAATATTTTCCTGTCACTAAAATGTGTATCTGTTAAGGGAGAGCTCTGTAGGCTTTCAGATATTTAAGTTTATTTCAGAGATGGTTTTTTTGTGGTTTACGAGTTAAGATGTCATTTACCATTAGGTCTTAGAATTTATCTTGGCATCCGCAGGAAGCGATATTCTGCCTATCCTTTTGCTCTGACATTTCCTGCTTCGGTTTTGAAAAATGTATACATGCATAAATATATACATATGCCTTGTTTTATAAAGAAAGGTGTTGCCTCTGAATAGATTGCAGAGCATCCCAACAGCATCCCAAAGGAAGCGATCATTGCATAAATATCATCTGTGATCTCAGCAGAAGGATTTTATAATTGGTATTCAGCAGACAATTCTGGTGTCTGCACATAAGGCAGATGATATTGGGGAGGGGGCAGAAAAAGATAAGGCTAAAACTGCTTTGGTCATGGTAGTGAAGTGTGTGGTGGTGGGTGCATTTACATGACTAATGCTGTAGTGACAAGGAATGTAAGGTGGGAATTCTGAAGTACAGAGTTACTGTATTTGCTTGATTGCAGTCTTGTCCTTTTAGTACATTTTAGTAAGCGATGAGCAAATGTCATAATTCAACTTGCATATTTTAGATTAGCAAATTTATTTTGAAGGTTTTTATTTGTTTTATTGAAACTTCTGCACCTATTCTATACCCTAAAATTTGAAGCCATGATCTTTTAAATGGCTGTCAATCTCAGAAGCATATTTCTGCCATCTCCTAAGGCAAATCTGAATTTTTGGAAATTCTAGCTCTTGCAGTTGCCTCTATTCAGAGACATACAGTTCCCTTTTCCTAGGTATTGCTGTTTATGGAAGAAGTTTCAGTCTTAAGCAGACACATTGCCTCCAGCAGTATCTGTAGCCAGCTCCACTTTTGATTGTGCTTATTTCATCTTTCAGTAGCTTCATGACTACTGTTTCCACTGTCTGAGGTTTCTAATACAGAATTAATACTACTACCTCTTTTTCTGTCTGGAAAGTTCTGAAAAATTTCACTAGAAGTTACGAGTAACTATCTATAGATATCTTTAATTGAATTTAGTGAGGGGCAGATGTTCATTTGTCTTTAGAGATTCTTGTATTTCATTCATTTGTCAGTTTCTCAAGCCAAATCAAAAGGTTTTCAAATAGCTAAATTCAGTATATTTATTTGTTTATTTATTGGCTATGTCTGACAGCGGTTAGAAAGAGTTAGAGCAGTCTGCTGTGTTATTTGAGGTGGTAACCAGGAGCTGAAGGAGAGGTTTATGAAACTTGAAATACTGGTGAGGACTTGCAGCAAAAATCTGTGGAGATTATAACTAGAGAATCTATTATTCCGTTTCAGCTAGAAAACCCATTAGGAAGAGCTTCCAAATACACTTTTTTTTTTTTTTAAACTCTCTGAGAATGGTTGAACATACACTGCATCAATTCCTTTGACTTTTATTCTGCAGTTTATAATAAAAGAATAAGAGGTGAAAAATGACTTTTTTTGAACAACCCAGAACATTGTGGCATATTTTAAAAAAAGGAGAGAGGGGAAAAAAAAAAAAAAAAAGCCGGCTGCCCCCTCCTGAAGTTATGCCATCTATATAATCTTTCTGATACTATTCTGTCCACTTTTTTCCTGTCCAAGCAAATCCTTCAGTAGAGAAAGAAATATATCTTTGTGCCTTGGAAGTAACCCACATCAAAAGAAGGATCTGATAGGCAGTCATTTCTGCTGTCTCCTAAAGCCTTTATCTCTCCTCCATGATTCTTCATATTTTAACAAATGGCAAATTTTTTTTAAGCCGGAAGTTTCGTGCTTCTTAACAGTTTCTCAACTGAAAGATTCAGCAATGCTTAATAGAAGATGAAGTGGAGGCTTTTCAATTCTCCCCTTTCCAAGATAGAAGAAAGTAAAGTATACTGAAAATGCATTTTCTGTTTTATATATAAATATATACATGAAAATGATTCTGTCTAGGTCTTTGCACCATACTGCAGTGAGGAGTTGGTATGAAATATGCAGTAATTTCCCCATGACTTAGTAACATTTTTAATCCTTTTTTTTTTCATTTTTCTTGTCATTTTTGTAGAAATTTCAGGAATTATTCCAGACCTTTTTCAGTATTCTAATTGTCACAGCCCTCCCTCCCCCGCCCCGACTGCTAACCTCAGTTTGAGTTTATGGAGGCTGCAGGTCTGGAAATACTCCCCCTACAAGACAGTATTTAAGCAGGGACTTAAATTTCTTTTGAACTAATGCTACTAGACTTATCTTTTTTTTTTTTTTTTTTTTTTTTTTTTTTTTTAAGTCTTTTACAGAAATAGATATAATAGGTATATTAATAAATAATATAGGTACTTTCAGCATTTACTGCACTGCAAAGAATTTGGCAGTGTCAGAAATCGTAGGATAAAATATCAGAGACTACCGAAGAAATGTCTGTATTATTCTGTTGCTCATCCAAGAAAAGCAATAGTTCTGTAGTGGAGAATAATCTGCTTTATCAAATAATGGCCTATTTCTGCCAGGCACTGGATGCCTTTCCCTTCCTATTGAAGCTGAGAGGGATTCAACATGTTACAGGTCAGGCTGTGATGAATACTAATGTCTTAATATTTGGTAGATCATTAGTATTTATTTGTAAAATGAAAGCAAAATTATTTCTGGCCTTTAGCATTAAGGCGAAAGGTTAATTCCATGCCCTTTTCTAATTCAGTGCATTAATTGCTCCCTTTCTAATTATGTGCAAGACAATAAATAGTTCCTGTTCGCTTCGGAGAAATCGAACTCTAGGTGACACTTTGCATACACCACTTCCTGCTTGTTTATAAGTGCATTTGAAACCATTGAATGTGTCTCTGTGGGTTTTGTTTTTAAAAAATAAATCAGTATTCCTGTTTTTTTCCCCCCAAATCAATGCATATATTCTGCCTAAAACTAGTGGGATGTGATATGCGTTATGACACACAGAGGTTAAGAAATGTTTATCTATTTTTCAGTTACTCGAGTATTAATACTCTTGACACCTTTGAGTATGACCAAAAAAGACAATGTGAAATTAATAATTGTTTTTATTTCTTTTATAGCTACGCTGTACACATCCTGTATTTTGCTGGGTATATTCCTGAACAGTAGCGTACCAATATTCTTCGAGCTCTTTGTGGAAACGGTCTACCCTGTTCCAGAAGGAATTACCTGCGGAGTCATTACCTTTTTGAGTAACGTGTTTATGGGAGTGCTTTTGTTTTTCCTCACATTTTACCATACAGGTAAGAAATATGAGCTACTTTGAAAATATAATTCTCCATGAAGACATACTCTTGTCAGTGAGAGGAAGATTTGTGCATAGAATTTACATTAATAATCAAAGGTATGAATCCCCCTGTGCATCAGCAAGGGAAAAAAAATCTAATTGTTCTTCTGCAGATGCATGCTGCTAGTACAATAAAATGCTTTGGCTCAAGATATATAGTCAGATTCCACTTAAAACTTGCTGTAGCCAGAAACCATCAAGATATACACTGTCATATTTTTATAAAGGCCTGGATAATGCTGTGACCATTAATAATGTTTTTATCTATGTGCATTCAAAGCCACAATAAAGCTAATTCAATCTTATGCTTCAGGGGATAAACTTATTGCCCAGGAGGGGCAGAAGAGGAATGCCCTGCTTATGTTCAGCGCTGCTCAGTTGGCTGGGCATATTGCTGAGGGTGAGAGAGCATGTCATTTTTGGATCACTGCTCAGAGATGAAACATTCCTTTAGATAATCCCGTGGCCCTAATGAGGCAGAACAGCTTTTTGTTTGATATTTTCATCAACTTCTTGATAGACTTCTTCATAGACCTTTTTCTTCTCTCATGCTGTATTGGCTTCCTTGTAATTCCTGACCATAACTTTCAAGTTGCTATTTAGTAGATTATAAAACATACTCTATTACTATAAACTGTAAAATAAGAACCAATGTTGCTTTAAAATAAAAGTGGTCTTTATTAATGCTAATGCATTAATGCAAAATGCATTTGCATTAATGCAAATTTTTGTTTTAAATTTAGTAATCTGTGTAAACATTTGTTTTAAAAAATTTTGTGTCAAGAGGCAGTGTTTTTGCTTTGGAAGCGATAAAAAACTGATCACTTTTATCAGTGATAACTGATGAAACTGGTAACTATCATCACTGCATCTAATTCTTAAGATAGTGTCTCCTAACCAAGAGGAGACTGACAAATTTTAGAACGAATTGTGTTTCCAATTATGAGGGCTACAGCGTGGGCAATTTTTCAACATTGTGTTTCTTTCTGGCAAGTAATTGTATGCAGGATAATAATTATATTCTTGGTTCTGTCCTGTGAGTGTAAATTGAGAGAAATATGAATTTTTTGATATTTTGATTGAACTCCATCATTGTAAAAAATGAATTCTATCTATGCTTCAGGTGATGTGATATTTTGTTTTAACTTTTGAGAGAATATTGTTTGGTTAATATTAATTGGCATGAGCTATGTTCACGTACACTATTATTTGCAACATTTACGGTGGAGCCAAAAAGATTGCCTGAAATACTTCAGGGATATTTTCAGCATTTTTCAGAGTAACACTCCAGTGTTCTGAATTGCTTAATAATGAATTATTGGGATACAGTGTGTTGTACTGTTCTGATGGTCTGACCTCCTTCCAACTGAAGAATTATGAGAGTGTGAACTTATATAGTGTATTTGGGGCCATTTTATTCTTCCTCTAGTACTTCTTTCTATAGCAGGTGTAAGTAAATGCAGGTTAGGGTAAACCTAAAATTAGTATATTCATACACTTGGAATCTTTTCTGTCTTTCTCCTAAGGGGAAGAAAAAGTTGTGCTCAGGATGATCCATTCACAGGGATGCAGCATCACCAATGAGATCAAAAGTACAAGTGCTTATGTGATCTCTAGAGGTGATCGATGCTAGCTGATGCTTTTGGCTACTTTAATAAAAGAAAAGTCCTTTACAAGGTGGATAATGATCTTGAATATCTGCCTTTCCTTTGATTCAAACACATCCTCTAATGGCATTTAAGAAGCTTACAGGTAAACCAGAAGTCGGTGAAATTCAGCTTGTTCCTTCAGTCTTGCTTTTTACACCAAATAATATTTGAGTAGTTTTAATTCTGATTTCTCTCTCTTTCTTCTCAAACTCTGATATGCAATGTTCCAATTACGAAGGCTGTGTAGGAGCCAAGCCCTGGAAACTTTCCAGTGCGTTGAAGATTTTGATCCAGCTAACCCGATTAAGAATGGGAAATTTAAGCCTTTCAGAAACCTTAGCCTAACTTCTAGCCCTGTATTCCAAGACCAAAAGCTCAGTCTTTGGATATAATTTCATCCTCTTTTTCTACAGTGCGTTCTAAATGAAAAACAAAAGCAAATCAACATTTAATTTGATGTGATCAATGTGCTAGTGTGAATCAGCAATGTTCTCAACTTTTGAAGCACAAAAAGAGATGAAGGATTTACAAGTAAAATTTGGTGTTTGGGGATATTTGGGTTAAAGAATGTTTAATCCAATTAAGCAGGAGTGTTGTTTTATGTAGAAAATAATAGTGAAGCATTTGCCCATTGAATTCTGGGATTACATAGCATAGTCTTCCCCAAACTAAGAAACATTTTATTAAGGTTTTAACAAGATTACTACCTTAAAAAAATCTAAATTGTTTGGGGAAGTGGTGGTGTTGAATGTTGCCATTTCCAGGGAGTTGATCTCTTAGGCTTTCTGACTTTTGTCCTTTCCATTGTATAATATAAATTGTGCTTTCTTTCTTTTAGCAACATGTATTTAAGAAAATAGCATTGTTGAAGTCTTTAGTACGATTAATTCGGACCTTGAGGGAAAGTTTAGATTCTGTAAAATTCTGAATAAGAGACTGTCCAGCAAAATTGATGCTTCTTCAGTAAGTTAAGACAGATTAAAAAAGAAAATGTATTATGCTGCAGTTGTTTCTGAATAAAATTGCTAAATAGTAGTCAAGTATCAAGCGATAGAGAGGATTTATTGATTTTGGAACAGACACTTTTAAGAGCAGTATGTTATGTCTAACAGCTAAAAAGAGGCTTCTGAAGAGCTGCTTATGTGACTAGTTTTAAATTGAATTCATTGTGCTACGTATACGTTCCTTCTGAGGAATTTAGTCTTCCTCCCTCCCCCAAACCATGTAGCAGGTTTGATTTTAAAAAGTCTAATTCTGCTTTTGCTTATGCTTTTAATTTCTTTTTAGTTTTCAACCCACAGAAATCAAATAGCTAATGAGAGTGTTCAAAAGTGATTTATTCTCCATTAGTGATCATAGTTCCCCCCCCCCCCCCCACTGGCATGTTCAATAAGGAGGATTAATATTGTCTAGTGGGATTGGCTATATATGTTTTAAAAGAAATCCATAAGAAGTCTCATAATCCATGTTTAGCCATTTATCCATTGCAGAGTTGTCATAGTTTTGTTAAGAATACAGTAATTTACTTCAAACCCATCAGCCGTGTTTCTAACTTCTAGTGTTTTAAGTTTTGGTAGCTTTAAACATGGAGCATGTTCCGTAAATCTGAAATTGAATCTGTTTTGCTGTTTTTTACAGAGTTTTCCTGGTTCAACTGGTGCCTCCCTGGGTCGTGTTTGCTCAGTCTGCTCCTCATTCTGTGCTTCCGGGAGTCCTACGACAGACTCTATCTCGATGTGGTTGTCTCTGTTTGATATCACAGAATTGGGGAAGGTTCAGAAGAGACCAGAAGTCAGTTTTGCAGTCTGCACACCCGCCTGGATTTGCACAGCCAAATAGAAGAAAAACCAAGAAATTACAAGACTTAAGAGTGGCTTTATTAGCGAGAATGAGGGAAAGGTGATTTCTTATGATCAAGACCACCTTGATTTGCTTTCATTACAAGGCAGATAAATGTGGAACTTGGGTGACGATGAAGCTACCTGAAATGCACAGATAGAATATAGCTGATTTACAGGTTCTAATGTCAGAACTTGGATCCTTTATTTAAAAGGCTGTTCATGTAGCAGTGAAACGTACAATTCCTTATGTGTGTGTGCGTGTGTGTCTGCCAACTCAAGGTTGTATTAGGTATCTGCACACACCGGGGTACCAGTAACTTTTGAGTCTTCTATCAGAATAGGCATAGTGAATAATCTTAAGAAAAGGAGAAGGAAAAAAGAAAAAGGAAAAAATCTTTTTTTAGAAAAATCTGTGTTTTAAATTACTAGTCATTTATATAATGAATGTCCATTAAATAGTTAAGCTAAAATAATTTGGTGCTTGTACACTACATTTACATTCTAATAAAGTTATTTCTGATATAAGACACTGGTACCAGGGTTTTTAGCCATACTAAATGTCCCAAACAATCCTTGCAATGTTGTTAGAGGTGTTTAATTATCACCCTGGAGCACGTGTATACTGAATGATAGCTATAGCTGCCACTAAAACCTGACTTGCACAGATAGGAAGTAGCCTCTGAAATACCACTGTGGTTCTGTGTGTCTTCAGTAGAAGCCATCTGTGGTATCTCAGAAGTTTACTGCAGAGTCACTGTTGGTAAATGTTGCTGTTTTTAAGGCCACCACTGTGTTACCCTTTCATCCCCCATCTCCAGTTCTACCTTTTTTACCGTGAAGACCCTAAATGCCCCTAAATACTGTTGGTGTGGGTGTTTGAGTCCTGCTGCTTCTCTTCTGATACTCTAAGGTATGCATGTTTTTTAGGATTAGTTTACAATTGAGGGTGCCTAAACAATATAGTTTGTTAATCTAAGTCTTGAAAATCAGTTTTCTGAAAATATTTTCTAGTTAATGAGGTGCCCCGATGGCGAAGAGACAATGAGAAATGACTTGTGAGTTTTGGCATAACATGGGAATTACAATGCCAGCTCTTTTTGTCAGTACTAATTTGTGGTCTTTCTGGCCCTTACTTGAACATAAATATCAAAGACACTTTGAATAGTTTTTTAATTCAATTTTAAACCTGCTAATATTTTCTTAATTATGTGCTCGTATTTCAGTTGAGCATCACTTACAATATTTCCATTTGTGTACTATGCTTTGTATTAGATTTGTGTGTGTGCATATTTATATCTATGTATTCACAAATAAAACTTATATATATTTTATATATATATAAGTTATATAAGGGTATGTGTTTACATAGGTTTATTTTAAGTAATCATGTCTCTGAATGGTAGTATGCCACTGGTTGTAACTAAACAAGTCACTGCTGTGAATGAAATAGCATACATACGCTGTCAGTGACATGATTTTTAATTTTTTTTGATGAGGTGAATGCTTTCCTATTGTAGCTATTTTATAGCAAGTGTGCTGCTTCAGTAGAAGTTTGATTAAACACCCTCTGCTCCTATGAGGGGCTCTTCTCTGCCACTTTTGAGCGACACGGTCACTGTAAACTCCCTCAAATACAACCTGGGTGGACTGAGCGCTACCTTTCAGACACGTAGCCGTTCGTTCCATCTTCCCTCCTTTTGCGGAGAGAATATGTCGTTACTACCTTCAACTCAGGAGTGTGCAGTAAAATAAAATAAGTTGTTCCACGGCATCTACTTTTATGTTTTCAGAAGAATGGATGTATTTACTGCAGTAAGGAGCAGGAAATGGACTTCACTTACTGCCTGTGTCAGCCACTAAAAGAGCTTTTCTCTCTCGAAATGGGCTCTTTGTAGACAACGGAACTAACTTAGGTTGAGATAACTAAATCGATCTAACCAGCACATTCAAAAGTGCTGGCATCATCCTTTTATTGTTTTTCAGATGAATGGTATTAACTGTCCAGCTTCTTTTTACTATGTTTCAGTGCCTGGAATAGTTTCAGTGTCCAGTAGCTGCTGCTACCTGTTGTCCTCTGCAAACCAGAGGGGCTCGCCAAAGGTTTGATTGGAGTTGCGTTGTCATGGCAGGACTGCAAGCCTGGATGGCTCTTTGGAGCTCTGCTTCTGCAATTTACCGTGGCTATATTAAGACTAAAATAGTGCAGTTCAGGCACTGTCCCGAGTGACAGATTTCCCATTCTTTCAGTGTCCTGAGTATTCTAAGATGGAGAAGCACTTGAGGCCATGTTCAGTCTGTCAGCTACTGTTCCTCTGTGCCAGAGAGCAATTCAAAATATTTGTCAGGGCTGCCAGATCCAGACTCTGCATATAGCTAGGGGAGAAGAGTGAGTATCTTGGTTTAGGCTCTCTCAATTGCTCTTCTGAGGCAGTGTGAATTGCTCACTGCTCTCCTGAGCTTCGATGCTCTGGTAGAAGTGTCTGTGTCTGCCTTGGGCACTCTAGTGCAGGGTCTAATTATGGCGCTCAGTGCCTGTACACCAAAATGCAAACATCACCTAGAGCTGAGCAGTACAACAGGGCTCTGCTGAAGACCTGTGGTGTGACTACAGGCACCGTTCTGCAGTTCACCCTCAGCCTGAATATCCAAGGAGTCTGATGGAAACCTGCCTGCCTAAAAACCAAGGGATCGCTCCCAAATTACTTCAAGTTCTGCAGCAGTAGGGCACTGCCGTATTCCATGCACACGATTTTGGGTCTTTAAGATTTTATCGAATTAGCAAGTCTGGTTTGGCACAGGAGGTGGGCAGTGCAGATGTACTTTCTGAGATGTCTAAGATAAGTTATCTACATCTGACATCAGTAGCAGGATTTTTCTTTGGAGGAGCAGTCCATTTCATGTCAGTACCCTAACTGAAGCCCATGGGAGTTATTTGAACAAGGGTTATCAAATTTGTCCACCCGTGTTCTGTTTTTCCATGGGTAAAAGCTTTCAGGATAATACTACTCTGTTGAAAGTGAGAGTTTAAGACCAGAGGGAGAGCCCTAAGCAGTGCTAAGGCACTGTAGCCCTACATTGCTTTTCATCTGGACACCTGGAATAACAATTTTTCTAAGTGCTGCAGAGCCTCTTGAATATGAATAAATGTGCTGTGTTTTGTATTGAAAATGCAAGGAAAGATGCTCTACAGTGACTATGCTCTCTTTAATAGATCTTCATTTTAAGTAGCTTTATTCTGGGCTGTTCCTTAGGTTTCTGCTTGGCTCAGTAATGGCTGAATTCAGGTGCCAGTTCAGCTGGCTCTTTCTTCTTGCTAACTCTTGAACTGTGTTAACTTTCATGCTGCTAATGAGGAAGCTAAGATTTAGAAGAACTAAGCTCCGCTTAGAGCACTGTTTACTATAGCTTTTCACTGTTTTTAACCATTAATTTCCCTTTGATTCCTTTGCCTTCCTCAGTGGCCTTCTGCTCCCTTCATGTAGTGTCTGTGCAGGTATTGTAGAGAAGCACTTTTGAATTCCCAAGTCAAATTTAGATTGGCCAAGCATCTATTTAATAAGCATGGATACAGTGATTTTTAGAAAACCCATGCAAGCAGGAGGAAGCTGCAAACCCAAAGGATTTAACATGTTCTTTGTACCGTGTATGTAACCAGATAGTCTGTTATAAAAACATATAACTGTAACTTGACTGAAATTTATAAATTTGGCTCCTACACTCATGGAGGCCAAACTAGTGATGTACCATGCACTATGTATTCAGGTTTGCAGCATGGCTGAGGTATTGCAAATCATCTGACAGGTCTAAAATGGGAGTGGGATGTCTTAAGTCTTCAAGTGGGTTGGAAAATGCCAGGCTGCATCTGTGCTGGCATTCATAGCTCCACAGAGTGATAGGCTGATGGATCAAATGCGGGAAGGAGAGGTTTCTATAGGGCATTTAGACACTGAAATACTGGGTTGAGTTGATCAAATCCGTCTAAAACTTCAAGTTGCTTGGTGACAGCAATGTTAACACCTGGCTTTTTCTACAGTAATGTTCGTTAAACTTAGCAAATGAATGCATAGCCTTACATTTAAAAAAAAATAAAAAGCAATGAATTGATTCATATGCATATATTGACTGCTACTAGAAAGGGAAGTGCTGTTCAATTTGCGAGGCTTGACTAAAATATGAATGGGGATTATACAATTTACCCAGTGGATTTAATTGTCCCATAATGCTATGACAGCAGGGTTTTTTAAATTGTTAATCTAGCATTTCTTATGTTGGGTCACTTGAAAATCTTAATTACTATTTCTGGCAAAGATTTTCCTTGTTTTTTTTTTTTTTAATGTTTCATTAGTTTTTTTTTTTTTTTACTGTAGGTATAGATCATTGCAATAATTTAGCAAGATAACTGCTACACTTGTATGAATCTGTATGTTGGTATTTGGTATTGATTTGTATTTGGTATCAGAGAGATAGGATGTGTGTGAGGGTGTGAGAGAGACTGCGAGGGCACGAAGGAGAGAGGAGGGATGGTGGAAGTCACAGACATGCAGTCGCGTAAGGTTAAATGCTGCCCCCTGAAGCGAGCGGGGACTTGTGTGTTACCTGCCGTGGCTCTGGGACGTGGATCGCGGAGTTAAGGCTGTGGAGGAGGTGGGCAGGTGAAAAAATTAAAAAAAAAAAGAGTAATTGCTGCCTTCCTTCTGACTCAGAGACAGTTTTCAGGCTTGCTCCTTCCTGCACGTGTGTGTGTGAGAGAGAGATCAAAAGTATCAACATACAGTTCATTCATTTCTCTGCAGTTATTACTGGTAAGACGTTGCTTGTGGGCGGCGTAGCAGTATCTGTCTTGCTCCATCATGGAGTCTGATTTCGGATGGCCGAGACCAATATCAGTGGAGGCAGCAGCCACAGTAACATCAGAAGATGATGTCAATCTGCTTATAATTTTCACAGTTTGTGCTTCAAGACAGATGAAACAGTAATAGAGGAGAAAAACTCTGTCCAAAATTTTGACAAGCAGAAGCAAATACTTGCACAGATGCTCCGGCTCTGGCTTTCCCTCAGGATCGCGGTACGTTTGGAGCAATGCGTCCCAAGCGGAGTGGCTCCTGCAGGAAGCGTTCGCAGCAGGACTGCGGGGAGAAGAGGTCGGTGCCGAGGAGGAGGTGGAAGGGGCCGAAGGATCTCCGTAAGACGTTATGTTCTTAGGTGTTTGGTTTATGTGTTTTCTGTGGCCCGGTTTGAGCTGTGTTAAGGGGATCTCGTCTTCAGGGATACCTGCTCCCTCCGCACACCTGTGAAACGCCACTCAAAATCCAGGCTCCTAAAGTTAATCCCTTTTGGAAATTTTGGCTTTCTGTTTTCTTAAGCTAGGCCTTCACCTCACTCCTGACTCCAGTGTTCGGATGAGCATTTCACAAACCTGCCTGTTCCGGTGATGTGGTCTCGTGGCACTTTAGGAAATACATTGCTGAGCTGGTGGGTTAGTTGCTGATGCGTCCTCGAGGTGTTTATTTGGCACAGTCTGACCTAGCATCGAGGAGAGCGGGTGGAAATTGTCTGTCTTCCTGGTGTCTTCCGACTGCTTTTGCTCAAATACCTTTTTTGTGCTGCTTTCGGGGATTGCCCTCGGAGGTTAGCACAAGGTGGACGAAGGGGGTTTTGTGCCATCTTGGATGGCTTAAAATCCGTCCTGCTGTGCACAACGCATGCAAACTCTCAAGGATGAGATTCTTAGCTTTGTTTTGTCTGCGACATCATTTGTGCTGGAACAAATGTTGTTTTGGCACTCAGCTTCAAGTGACACATGCAGAAGTACTTTAAAGTCGCTGGTTTTTCAAGGTGTAGCAGCCGAGGAACGTGTGACTTGCTCTTTTCAATAAAAGCCTTTTCTTGCACGGTGTCGCACACCGCTCGCTTCCCCCATGTGATTTCTTCACTTGTATCCAGACAGGTTTGTTGTGCTCACTTTGTATTGCTACGTGAAGGAAAATATCATGAGCAAATTGTTTGTTTTGTTTTTAATGAGGCGCTTTTCCACTTCAGGCTCAGGCCACTCCTCCAGCCTTGCTCCATCTGTATGTAAAAGCCAAAAAACCCCTGTGTTTTCCCTTGCAGAGGTGACGTGTGGACTTGTGATACCGAGCGGGTGTGCAATGGCTGTAGGTGCGTTTCCCCTGCTGGGATCGGGTTTGGTTATTGAACAGCTGCTTGAATTTATTTTGAAATACTCGCTGCCCTTTTCTGCTACGCCGCGTGTTGCAGTTGCCCGCGCACCTCGTGCGGGGCCCTGGGGGCAGCGGCGCGGGAGAGGCCGAGGCACCTCCAGCTCCTTCCGGGTGCCGAGTCGCGCGTCAAAGCAGCGCCGGGGCCGCGCGTCCTCCAGCTGCAAAACCTTTGGTTTCTGGGTTTGAGGGTTTTTTCCACATGTGGCTGCCCGCCTATCTGCAGGACCCGGAGAAATACTGATTAAAATCTCTCTTGCTTGCGAAGTTTAACATCTTCAACGATGCATTTTAGAAATAAAGTATTTGATAAGGTGGAAAGACTGGCTTAGGGTCAGGGATTTTTTAAATTATGTTAGCATATAGAAAAATAAGAGGGTTTTATGTGTTGGAGTGCATCTTTATAAACAATCCTCAAACTGTAAGACTGTTCAATTTTACTGGAGTTTGTATGCATTTTACTTTTGTAAATTTTTAATGATTTGATAGAATTTTATTTTAGGGCAAATTCTACTTTTTGTATGCAATATTCTGATGTGATGTATTTTTATTTTTCAGAAAATAATGTTTGAACCACTATATACTTGTAGACGTAACACATCCATCATGTCATTTCTTTGGAAAACTGGAACCTTACCGTGGAGTGCGTGCTACTTGGCGTACCGGGTGTTGCACATTAAAAGGATGACTCATATCTCTCGCCATTATTATTCATTAATTCTGAGGGGGGATGGGGCCTATAACAAAAATTGGGGCTGAAAGCATGGAGGTGACGCCGAGGAGCCTGAGGTTGCTGGTGGGACGGGGAGGTGGGAATGGAAGAGGAAAGGGCTTTCTATGGGCTGATGGTAGAGGGACTGCTGGAGATGCGCCCAAAACACGTCCTCGCTCGTGCTCGGTGGAGAGCAGCGTCTGTCTGTCCGTGGCAGCGCAGCCCTGCAGAGCACCCAGCAGGGACCCTGCGTGCTGCAAGACTTGCTGTTCCTCGGCATGGTTTTGCTCACCCGACTGCTTAAACAGCAAGGGGTTGGGACTCACAAACAGGTCCCCGCCGCAGACTCTGTCTCACCAGTCTCAGCCAGGTGGTGATACCTCCTTCCCATCACTTCACCTCTTTCTGTCTACATAAATTACAACTTTGGTGGCCATTTCGTACCATATGTGCACACACAGGATAAAAGGAGTGACAGACTCCACAGATGTCTCGGCTCTATTGGGATAGAAATCACAAATCATCCTTTGGGGATGAGTGGTCTCTCTTGGTCTTTCCCTTTGCCACCTGCCCCTGAGACACTGCTTGCTTTCTTCGTCCCTTTAGTCATTTTGTGGGGGCTCTTGGCTCCCTTACAACATTTTTGACTCCGATTTCACATCCTGCCTCATCCGCGTTCAAGCCTGCAGGTGCTGCAGACCAGTTGGGCTTGCTGGCTACTTTCACTAATATTTCAGTTCATGCTTTTGGAAATGAGAGCCCTAATAATAACCTCGCTTGTGTTTATTCTTCACTTAATTGAGATGGACTCAACCTGGGGTCTCTTGATGTTTATTTTCTGTGACCAGCTCTTCAATAACGTGCTGACTACTCACTGAGGCAACTCTAAAATAGCCTCACGTCCCACTAGTGCTCTGCAGAAATCTGTCAACTCTCGGATCGTGGAGTATCAGGGCCCCACTATTCTTAGTAACAGCCACTTTCCAGGCTATATATGGGAGCTTAAGGCTCTTCTAATGATACAATTCCTGGTCGTATTTATCTTTGCAGTGTTACAGACATTTCTTCCCATGGACAGATCGGGGCCCAGGGTCCCTCTCACATCCCTAATGTGGTTTTGGGCATCAGCCGACCCTCTGTGCTCATCCTTCCTCAAAGGGATTTTTAACCTAGTTTCTCTTTTATCTTTGCTGTTGTTCTAATCTATGGTCTCCCTGACCTGTCCTCGGCACGGGTCCGTCCCTCCGTCTGCCCTGCCGCGCCAGCCCCGCTGCAGCCCGGGCCGTGCCGGCGGCTGCGTGACCACCGAGAGACCCGGGGGAGCCACCGGCAGCGGCTGCGGGGCTTTCGCCCGGCAGGCGAGGTGCTCGCGCTCGAGGCGCCCGCTGGCGCCGATCGGCGTGTAAATGGAGTACATCAGGAAAATGATTTCTGCCGAGCTGCTAGGAAGAAACGCGTGAACAAAATAGCTGTTGCTAAGAAATGAGAAAACAGAAAACAGCAACGTGGCTGCTGCCAGAGCAGTAAAAGCGTATCAGCGCTGTGCCTGGTCTCTTGTACCCATCGCTTGCTTATGACGGCAAATTAAGCGCTGCAGAAATGGGAATCGCTTCTGCCGTGGCCGCCGATGCTTCAATTTGTGGAAATATCGAACGTTTCCGCGCGCTGCTCGTCGCGCTTGGAGGGAGCAGCCCGGCGCTGGTGCCAGCGTTTCCAAGACGGCAGCAAACAGGCTCCAGGGGTTCGGAAATGATGGGAAGCGCCGGGCTGGGGGGCGGGGGGTCGAGCTTTAAATGTTTGCTAGATACTTGAATTGCTTCAGTTCCTTCAGTTTTTCAGAGATACCAAGCGCAGAGGCGACAGGGAGCTGGGGCCAGCAGCCGAATCCCGGCGTTTCTCGCGCAGCTGGCCAAAGTCTCCGTACGGTCTCCATAGCTTTAAAATTAGCGCAAACCAATCTCGCGTGACCTCGAGTTTGTGACACGACGTGGTCAGCGTAGGGGCAGTCGCAGCACAGGAAGGATGCTAAAACCCTCGGCCGCGGTACAACCCTCATCCGAATGCGCAGCCGGGCAGAGCGGCAGCAAGGGAGCGTGCAGCCGCGTGGGCGGTCACGGGCCGGTGGCGCAGCGTCAGCGCCCCAGGCAAAATCACCTCGCCCCGGGGTGGCTGCGTCGCCCGGGCGCTCGCGGGGGAGGCAGCGAAAGCCTTGCTAAAAATCACGCTGCGGGGGGGCTCCTTACTGCAGGTGAGCTGCAAGACTGGAAGCCAGCTCAGTGAGGGGGGTTAACTCGGTCTGACATGACTCGGTCTCAATAACGCCCTGGGACTAATGTGCAGCTGCTTATTAATTTTGCAGCGGTTGCTAATTGTTCGTCTGGTGTTTGGTTTCGGCGGTTTTCCATTCTGGGGTGGCAGGGCAGGAGCTGCGGTGCCGCGGGAAGCTCTGCCCGGCTCCCGCGCACCTGCGCTTGGCCCCACTGCCGCTGCTGCCCACGGCAAAGCAGCGTGTTTCCAAAGCTTCGGCTTAAGAAAAGGTAGGTGGGGGAACTGCTGAGATAACAAAGTTTTGCCTCTTTACTTCACAGAGTTAAGAATAATAATAAAAAATATTGCAGGTCGGAAGCATGGTGAAGGTGAGAGAATAAAATGCAATAGGGGAAACTGTTAAGTTAATGAATCAAATTTGCGACTAGAGAAAGACTGACGTGGTAGATGGGTTTTTTTAAGGGCATCGGAAATAGGTTCCAATGTGAAATTTTGCTTTAATTGTGTGCAGGGAATGTCTTCATGCAAAACCAAACCATGCAGAAACGGCCTGCCTCTGTCAAAGTGCAAAGTAATTGGGGGGGAAAAAAAAGTCAATCTTATTCACAACAGGTTTGTTTTTACTGATCTTGTACTTCTCTATTACTTCTTAATGGCCTGCATTGAAAGGAAATTCCTGTACGCACACTTGAGAACATGAAAACACCCAAATGATAGCCTATGATTTAGTGGGATTAAAGTATTATGTATGCAGGTGTAGCAGGTTTCAGGTTATTAGTAATCCAATCTATTTTTTACGACATTATGGTGTAATTTTCTGTATAAAACTTCAATGTAAATCTTGAGCTGTATCGGAACATAAACTAAAATGTTCCCGACTGTCACTTTCCATGGTCTTTACTTTGATTAATAAAAGCAAGAAAAGCTATAACATTCTTCAGTAAGAGGCTATGATCATCCTTCAATCAAAATGTGTTCCTCATTTTATTATAACTTTTCGCAGCAGTATGTAACAATTGAGAGGGCTCTGGGATACGGTGTCATCGCAGCGGAGCACGTACGTCCGCAAGGCTCCGCAGAAGACGAGCGCATTTTTGCCTCATTGCAGCCAGCTAAGCTCCCTGACGCAGCCAGAAGTTGTGTCCTTGGAGAGCATCGGCCACGTGCTCTCCTGGACAGAAACTGGAAAGCAGGGGTGAGGACTGAAACGCAAAGCTGGGCAGGGATGTGGCACCCCAATCTGCCGAGAGCTTTGCTCTTCACTCATTAGATACCTTACTCAGAAAGGTGATTTTTTTTTTTTCTTTCCAAATGCACCAGACTTTTGGTGTCCAGCTGTGCTCCGCTCCATCAACAACGGCTTGCGCTGGAGGGGGTTAAACTGCAGTAGCAGAATTTAACGTTATACCCAGTGACGATATTTCGCAGCCAGATAGTCTATGATCACGAGAAATACAATCCAAACTCGTGCACTGGGATGTGGCCTGGTTGCAGGGAGAAATGCTACGCACCGAAAGGCTCCTCCCGCCCTGCACTAGCGGCTGAGCGAGGTTTGCTTGGCCCTTCGCAGCCCGGGCGTTAACCAGGGTCAGGAGAAACCTCCTCTGAGTCACGTCTGACCCGTCCCCTCACACCTCCCGGGAAGCTCTGCATCATGCTGCATTATTCGCGGCGGGGAAATAATTCACAGGCATGCCAGGTTGTTCTGTTTTATTTCTGAATTATTCTTTACATTGTACAATATATAAAAATACAGAGTACCCCCAAAAAAATTCACAGTGTCTAAAGGCAGTGATTACAGTCTAGGTCACCTTTATACTAAAGTACCATCAATTCAATTGCATAGGAAGGGTGATGTGCCTTCACAACAGAGTCCAATGATGCTCTCCAGGTTTCGCTGTTTTGGGCAAGCATTCTGTGTTCTGGTAATAATTTCCCATTTATCCAAAACCCAGTATTGCATCTGTCACTCTCCCACCTCCATTACAAACTAAATCCTATCATTTACATTTAATGTACTATTCTTCCTCCCTAACGTTTCTTCTATGGGAATGTTCCTAATTAACTCTATCAGTTTAAAGTATGTGCACTTTCGGATGTTATCTAAGGAGCTGCGTGTGGATGTAAACCACACTATCATGCAGCTGGCTGGCTTTTACATTGTTTTGACATGTTGGAACTAAAAACATTTTGCTTCAGTTATTAATGGCCTATGCACACTGACCTCCGCTTGACTCCCTGGCACACGCGTTACACAGCGCTCCAGCTCACAGAGGTTTCAGCATTACAAGAGGACATTATATAACATTATCTGTGACCAGATTCATTAAAAAAAAAAAAAAAATTACATTGGGAATTCCAGAAAGCCCAACGCTGCTCATGTAGCACTGAACCATCTCTAACAGCGGGGCAGATTTGCAGATGAAGCTGGAGGCGGAAGAGAAGAAAGCAAGTTCAGGAACCAAATGTGTGTTGGACATTGAACTCTCGTATTTGTGGCTATCAAGAGTGGGTTGCTGGTTTTGCTCCTCCAGCCTGGACAGCTACAGAAACTAAAATTTCCCAAGGGTCCACACGAGGAGTTTGCAGGCAGATTGGGTGAGACCAGCCAACCCCACCAGGTCCCACCAGGACCTGTGCTCTAAAGACTTTTTTGTCCAGGTTTGCAAGCTCTAGAGATTGGACAGCATCAAAATTTGTGGATTTGCTCACCTGCCCCAAGCCTGTCCCTGAAGCCTTCTGAAGTTTCTTCCTAACAGGCTTAAAGGGGAGCTGCACCTGTACGAGTCTGAGCTTTGGGCAGAAGGGCATTAAATAATCTGTTAAAAAAAAAAAAAAAAAATCCCTCAAATCAAATTTACTGGGTATTTCTTCATTATGCCGGACAAGTCCAAGGGGTGCTGCACCATGCCTTGCTTACGGGCTATCTCATGGGCGCGACAGGGCAGGAAATGTATGTGGAGCCTCAGTCACGACCACTGGAATCTCCATGGAGATTTGGGGCACTGACACTTAAAGCCTGGTGGCTTTTGGGGCCCCTCGGAAAGCCATGGGTTTGCAGGGTCGCTCTCCCTAAATTTTGTGCTAAAGCCTCATTGGGTGACGGTAAGGCCCTTATAATGCCCAACAATAACTCAGAAAGCAACTGTTAAATGCTTTAACATATAAGTAAGTAGAAGATGACAATTTTTTTTTTCCCAGTTCTAACAGATGATATGGTTTGCTCTAATGGTATAATATTTGTTATTCCTACTTGCTATTTTAATTTTATTTGCACAATTACTCCCTACTTATAATTACAAAAACAATAAAATGATACACATGAGCGACTCAGGAGGCTTATTCAGAAAATACAAGCAGCAACAAGAATCTTTTACTTAGTCATTCTTAACCAGAATGATTTAGAGGAGAATCAGCATTTCTAACTAGAAAAATCAATTATTTTCTTTTCAACTAAAAAAATATTTTGCATTTAGCTCAGAAGTGTGTTTTGTCAAATCTAATGGAAAGACTACTAGTTTTTTCACAGGGTTTGGGTGGTTTTTTTTTCAGTTTGTCTCTGTGGGATTTGAATACCAGCACTACCATTGTTATTCTGCTTCCTCTGCAGGCATTTCGCTATATATATACATATATATATATGTATATGTACATATATATATAGTATGTATATATTATAAATAAATACAGTATCTATCCACTGATAGATGTATACACTATTACAAGAAAGAGCAAGTTGTTACACAAACTCTACATTTACATTTATATATACAGATATATAAGTACATATATATCTGTATATATACATATAGAGATATATATTTAAAAACTCTCCCGCACACTACATTTGGTACAAAGAATAAATCAATCTCAGTGGACTGCGATTTCCTCTTCAGGTGGGCTTAACATCAGATTAACACCAGAGGTGTCAAGCTGTCTGCGTCAGATGCGGACTCCATCCCTGCTCCCTGCTGCTTTCAAACAACTAGCTCAGTCTCTAGAAGTAAGGCATTAAGAGCAGTGGTGGTAACACAATGCACATGCTTCTCCTGTGGCATCTGCACATGTCACACGTTTAAGGGCAGCCCCAGCTCCCACGCTCAAGCACAGCTTTAGAGCTACAGCCCCTCTCACCCTGGGGGTTTGCTGTCGGTGGTTGGCACGTGTTGATCCTGGCGGGTGGGATCCGGCCCGAGGGCAATCACAGCCCATCGCCGGGATATCTCTGCAATACCCGCACCCCTTCTGGAGAGAGTAACGCGGCCACTTGCGTGGGGAAAGAAAACAAATGGCCTAATTATAGATGTTTCCACTAAATATTTGGCCATAAGACTTCCGTCATATTCGACACAACGTACACCTGACTCCTAGCCAAAGGGTTTGGGCAGAACAAAGGCCCCGAGGCCAATCCAGTAATGACCAGTGCTCTCCCTCTCTTCCGGAGAAGTGAAAGAAAAAAAAAAACCATATATACATGTATATATATATATATATATATAGTAAGATGATTCTTTTGGAAAGTAACGCTCCAGAACTAAATACATTTCCAATGTACTTTAAGATGATATTAGGAATAATAGGAAATTTCGGCAAGTTTAACATCCAACTGCAGGAGCAATTCAATCTACTGCAGATAACAGACCTGATGATCAAGCTGCTGAATTACCTGCATCGCGAGCGTGTCACTCCATTTGGTGTCATCAACCTGCCACACATTAGAGAGGCCATAAAAACAAATACAATCCTCACATTGCATTCACATTGTCCTTAAAGACCTGCACTCTCGCGCAAATATTAATTGAGTAATGAGAGTCCTGATTTCTCTCTTTTTCTCTCTCGCTCTCCCTCCTGGGTTCTACTTTCTGCTCGAATGGAGGCTGCCGACTCTGTGATTGCCAATTACAGGGAAAAGGGCTGAATCCATTTGGATGGCTGGTAAGAAGGAATGTCTTGATGAAACTATAACCACATGCACCACTCTCGCAGCATCTGCCCTCCAGCAGCCTGCAAAACATGCACCTTTTGAGCACAATGGCAGTAATGACCCATCTTGGCGAGTCCAACATTTAAATAATTACAGCTGCTACATGGGACTTTCTTTGGGGGGGAAAAAAAAAATAGCAGTTTAAATCACATTATTCAGAGAGGCTGAAAACGGAAAAATGTTTAAGGAGCAAAAAAAAGAAAAAAGAAAGAAAATGAAAATAATTGCGAGGTTTGCCTCACTTGCTTGCATCCCCCCCCCCCCCCCCCCGAACCGCAGCTGCAATCCTGCCACGTGTGTGATAACTGCAGAATGGGTCGACAACAGGGAATCTTCTGCAAGGAAGCTCAGAGATCTCTTTAACTTTACAGTGGCTAGAGCGACCTTGGAAGCCAACATTTTCTTCTGACTCACCTAAATTAAAGCTGGGAAATCCCTGCCAGGTACGCTAATGTAGTCATTTCCAACCCCTGGGCTACATACTTGTGAGAACTACTTTAAGCCAGGATTTTCAGTGTTGCTCCAGGGGATGAGGAAATTCAGTGAGGCTCAGTTCCCCCGTGTGAACCCTTCACGGCATCAGGCACAAAGGCAGCAACCTGCACACGGGATTTGGGGGCCTGTGAAGAGCCTCCCTGCAGGCGTTTGTGGCCGCTGCCGGCGGGCTCGTGCTCTGCAGGTGCGTTTGCCTCGCGCCGCACCACCGTGCCGCTACGCCTACTGCAAGAGCTGCAGCAAGTTGCGTCACACAAAGCTTCAAGGCCTGCATCAGCTTCTAACCCCTCTGCTCCACGTCTGAGTACATCTATCTAGGGCATCCGTTCTTTCCTCTTTTCCCGGAGAAGCCAGCACTGAGCCAGGATCGGCCTGCTAAATTGGAAGAGCAGCTGCTGGAAATGACGGGCACCGTTGAGGCCAAGGCATCCTTGGGGCAGTGCTAATGACCACACTTCATTACAAATACCCCTACAGCCTTCAATCACTGCAAACTGAAGTCTAACGTACTAACTTAAAAATGGGAGGTTACTTTATTCTTGCCTTCTGGTCAAGCAACCATAACACGGCCTTAGTGAGCCATGCTGGCTTTTCCTCCTGGGAAAAGCAACACACTTGTCACGAGCAACACAGCCGTTCTTCAGTCCCTACCGGTTACCTACAGGAAAGAGCTGAGCGCAGAGCCCAAGCTCGACCTTCAACCAAGCGACTGCAAAGTAACAGCACTGAGAAACCAGCAGAGTGTTGGCTTACAGCAAAAAATCTGAAATAAAACAAATATAAAAACGGGACCGTTTGGAACACGTCTAAGTCACTGACCAAGCATAGGCATGGCAATTGCTCGAGGAAGATGCGGACAACAAATCCAAGTTGTGGACCACTTGGAGCTCATGCGCGTTTCGGGGTGTACTTTTATCTCATGCTCAGTATTGCGACAGTCTAAAATTCTTAGCATCAGGAGTTCATTATAAATATTTAGAAACACTGAATGATAACAGTGGTGAACTTGCTCACGTTGCTAACACATTGGATGTAATTGTACATTAAGCACCAGCGATAAGTTTCCTTTTTGCCAAACAATTATGTCAGACAAACATCTGGTTGTAGACAACATGGCTTCTGCATCAAACTAATACAGTTCTTATAGACACAGTCACACACATACACAAAATTACATTTCAAGGTTGGATATACTGTTTAATAACGCCACTGCCCCAATTTACTTCAATAGCTGCAGCAGCATTTGTTTGTCGGGTTGCTTTTGTTCGGAAAAATTAAAGAAATATTGGCAAACAATGCACATTACTCAGCTGTGTTATTATTTCATAGAATACTGACTGGAAGACGCTATAAGAATGTGCAGCAGACTTTCTGGGTCATGTCAGACTATGGAAACATTCCTTACAAAAATACTCTCCCCTGCAAAGTCAGAATTATTCACTCTTTGAAAATAAATGAACTTAAAAACCAACAGTAAAATGAGAGTAAAAACAAGCCCAAAGCATGGTGACTTCCCACAAGAAGAGCATGGCCTCTAGAGTTGTCTTTCCTGGCAGACACCGTGGGGATCAAAGCTAGAAGAAAAAGAGTTAACACGGTCTCAGAAAAAAGAAAGAAAAGAAGTCAGAAAAATAAAAGCCCATGGCTCTTGTGCGGCAATCATCACGTATTTTTTCCAGTGAAATAAACATCTTTCTTTGTTAGGCACTCCAAGTCCATGTCGCTGATATTATTCCAACATTTACTTAGCTCAGCTTCTCACTGCCTGTGTAATTTTCTTTTAATTAAGACTGGAAACATTCTGGAAAGCTTCTTTGGGTAATGCACTTTGTTTGTGTGTTGTTTTTCATCCACTGGATTGCATATTACCAAAGAAGGCTGTGGAGAGTATTTCCTGTAGTAAGAAAAGATTCTGTTGAAGATACAGGGAACACTGCCCTAGAAAGTCACTTTTTTTTTTTTCAGAAATGTAAAAAAAACAAAAGCAAAAATTAAAAAAAGGAAAAGAAAAAACAAAAACGTTCTTCAAGTTGTTGGCATGATGGAGTCCTGCTCAGGCTGTCTTGTGAGCTATGTGTCATCCTGTGCACCATTGCTACCCTGGCCCAGGAAGGATGCTCCTCACCAGACAGACACTTCTTGCTCCAAGAAGCCACCTCTTGTGTTTCTTAGAGTGCACCGGTACGTAGCTGTGTTCTGCTGCATGGTGAACACAGCACACAGTCAGCTCCTTGACAGTGTTGGCTTTGGACAGAAATGCTGATCTTCCAGCCATAGACAGATGCAGTAGTAAGAGCCATCTCCAGCCAAATATCCACAAAAGCTCTGCAGAATGGTCCATATGCTTTCTTTGTCCTTGTAAGGAGATGTGCTGTTTACAAGTAATACAATTAACCAAAGGAAAAAAAAAGACCCTACTGTACAATATTTACATCTAGAGAGGGGGCCAATATTTGGTCCATAAAATCAATTAAAAAAATTTTCATATAGGAAGTGATCCAGTCCTGTGGGGTCTGTCCATCATCAGCTGTTGGTAAAGGTCCTTCCAGGGGAGGCCTCGGGCCTGTAGTCATATTTATTCAGTGTACTGGGATAATAGGTTGTCGTGTACACGTTGGTTTGCTGCAATGGGTAGAAGTTGGTCCTGTCATCTGGTATCAAGTTGTTCTTGTTAAGTGTCTGTAAAAGAGAAGAGAAAATGATGGATATGGAAATGGTGAGTCACAATTACTCTTTTCTACCTGCAGATACCTCCCTCTCACCTGCCTTCTCCAGCATGGTCTCTGTTGCCACCACCACCACCTTCCCTCCGGCTGGGAGAGTAAGATGGTACATCGTAACCTCTATGGGGCTTGCCTGAGGGGGGGGACCCACAGCTCCTGGCAGGTCTCCTTTGGTGGATCTGTGCTCAGCTATTACTAGGGCTAGAATCCAGGGCCTTCTCCAGAGACCCGGAGTCTCCTAGTAGATGGCATGTTGACTGATCATCAAAACCATGCTGGGCCTACGCAAAACTTGGTGATTAATGCTAGTGCTCAATCTAATCTCTTCCAAAATGTTCTCGACATAGCCTGCAGCTCCCTCTCAAACCAGTTGCCAAATGGCAGCTTTTTCTCTTTGGAAGAGCAGGTGTGCATTTACCTGATCTCCATCTCCATTGGTAGATATCCAGGTTTGGACCCCCCGATATTAAGTGTGTCACTTCTGTAAGCTACAGTATAAGTAACAAATCATGGTCACTTTTGGAAAAACTAAAATGACTTAAAAAAATTAACAACCATGTAACAAGTGTTGTCAACAACAACATAAAAATGAGAACCACAAATGTCCCTTTTATCATTATAATTAAGAAATGGTGTTCTTCTCCCTCCCTTCTCCCCCCCTTCTTTGTGTTATGCAAGAATTACTATTATTCTTCCCACCAGCAATCAGATGTCCCCCTCCCACCTCGGGATTAAAACCCATTGCTATGCCAGCCATTACCTACGCACAAGAATAAAATTCTGATTTGGAGATGCATTAATTGTATGAATCTTTACCCTTCATCTTTCTAATCACCTGATTTGAATGGATTTGGCTGTAATTTTTGAGGAACATTTATGAGGGTTCTTTTTTTCAAATAACCCTTGGCTTAAATGTCTTTCATGTACTTCTGGCCTAAATCTCTCCTATGCACTCCTTAAAGGGGTGCTGTGCTGCGAGGCACAGAACTGACGCCTTTGATCTGAGAATCAGTGTGTTATTGCAGAATCCTAACGATAGGTGCACAGCACATTTCCAAAGAGGGTACGAGTGTCTCTCCTGTCCGGAGCAGAGAGACGGAGGGGTCTAGAGTGGTAACAAGTTCTAGGACCTAGATGGTTGTTCTGCTACAACTCGGTGCTTCTGGGGAAACCCCTTCACCTGAGTTTCCCTTTGAGACAAGCAGCTCATACCCTACCCAGCTCAGGGCGAGATGGAAATTAATTAACTGATGTTCAAAACCATGAAATACCCAACTCCATTAGCTTTACTCATAGCTCACCCAGGCAAGTGGTTTCCTATATTCTTCAAGTGAAAAAAGCAAATCACAAAGGGTAAAATTCAACTCAGCTCACTTCAGCCACCTGAACTTCAGGCTCCATCAGTAACCCAGGGAGAGGCTTCCTTCCCACCTGAAGGCAGCTGTGGATGAAAACTGCCTTCTGGGAGAGCCCCGTCCCCGCTACAGCCTGGGAGCAGCCAGGCGACTAGCCGGCAGCGGGTGTCCAACTTTTAGAAGGCTACGGTTAGGTCTTGCCCTGTGCAAATGAGTACGGCACAACCGGGGCTTAGCCACATGCCAACTGTTATTGCTTAAATGACCAGAGCTACTGCTAAGACCATGGGCAGTACATTTATGTTCCAATTTCATTTGAATCAAGCAATTTTACGGCATGGGGAGGGGGAGAGGAGGAAGAAGAAAAGAAAATACTTTCTTCTGTTAGCAGACTCACAGTTACAGCTACCTTGGGAACTGTGACTCCCAGTTTCATGCAATGTGTTATGAGAAAAAGCTTTCCTCTGGCAAAAGTAACCTGGCAAAAACATAGCTTCCCAACTGCAGACTGTGTAAAGGAAAATGCTTTAGGGAAAAGTATTAAACTAATCAATAGACTTGGACTGTTTATCTAATCAGGGATGCAGGAGCTATGATAAAACGATCACTGGAATTGCTATATCTGAGTAACTTTTTAGCAACAGGCCATACACGAAACCAGGAGGAAAACCAATCTCCTCCTGGTCTGACTGGGATCTTTCCCTGCCTAGGCTCTATAAGATGAGCTCACGGCATACTGGTTGTAGGAGCTGAAGAGAGAATTTGTATAGGCACGCTCAAAATGACAAACACTTCCAAAGTAAGAGAATTTGTGTCCTTCAAAATGAAAAGAAAACAAAAAAGAAATGTCATACTTTGCTCTTAGCCATCCAAAGAAATATTAAAATAGTGTAGGCAATAGTCTGCTACTTTGTGCTTGAGGCTGGGAAACAAGGGAGTCAGGTTCAGTTCTCTGCTGCTTGCTATGCTTCCTTGGGAAATTCAATTAACTTCTCTGTGCTTCAGTGTCTTCTGACCCAGCCTGGTAAAAATGATTGAGATCCCCTGGTATAAAACACTTCGCTACACATTACGACTGAGTATTTTGGGGGAACTGTTGACTGGCAAAGAAACACAACTGCTCATGCCTGCTGGACATGACGACTGCCATTCCCTATCGGCGTCCCTAGCTCAGGTGCAGGTAGCCGTCCCTGCCAAGGGCAGCACAATTCCCCAAGCCACGGACCTCCACAGCAGGAGGAAGAGGCTGATTCCCCACTGCCCCGCTCCCCGGGCTCTCGGCCCATACCAAGGGAGCGAATGCCACCCTCATACCTACGCTGGCATACAGGGGAGAGCCACTGTCAACTTGAAGAGAGAAACTGGTGGAGCAAGGCAGTGAGGAGCAGGTTTCTGTGCGAGCAAGTGCTGAAAGGACACCCACGGAAAAGATGCTCAGCAAAAACTGCAGGGTAAGAGCATTCCCTGAAAAATGTTCTTGGCGGGGGGGGGGGGGGGGGGGGTGTCCAGCATCCAGGGCTTGTCTGGGTCATTTTTTGAGACAGTTAAGATTGAAGACATGCCAGGGTTAAAACCTCTGATAGTTGGTGACATCGATAATCCTGGTCTGGGATGGCTCAAGACCATCTTGATGGGAGGACAAAAACCTCAGGACACTATTCTTTTGGCTTTCAGCTGGAAAAGCTGTATGAGTTTCAACATATCCCACACTGTTTAAAACTAGCCCCTTGCAGAAGACTTAGCATTTAATTAACACGATTGGCATTTTTTTTCCTCTCTGTTGTCTTACTTTCATGTAACATTTAATTAGGAAAAAAACCCACAACTGTTCCTTTGCTCTCTTTGGTTCTGATGGAGGGCCTTATATCTCAGGGAAATACGTTATGAAAATGGTTTAACGGAATTTATAATGCAATTAGCTGCAAAGAATTTGTCTCCGGAAACACTGAGATGGCAGTAGAGTCCTAAATCAGCATGATCAATGTGCACTGCCTTAACATTTCCCCACACAAACTTACTGTCTGCCTCATTTTAATAAATAGATTATTAGGTTCTCTGGCACTAGAAATTCGTTGGTATTTTGCAAGAAGGGAAACCAGGCAGCAGTGAATTGTAGAGATACACACACACACACACTCTCACACATGCAAGAAGAGGACTGCAGTTAAATCTCTCCACGTGGGCTCTCTTCCTAGTTTATTCACAGTTTTAGCCTTTGCTCTCTTTTGGCTATTCTTCACTGTGACAATACACAGAGATGGCCAGTGACATTCCCTTTGGAAGATATTCTCCCTACACAGTATGTGTTACGCTGTCAGGGTCTGAGCCTCCCAATGCACTGGAGGTTTTGTAGGGACAAAAAGAGCCTGAAGCACCCACAGGTGTTTCAACCAATATTTACCAGTCCCAACAGGAAAGATCAAGAGCCGTCACCACCTCACAGCTACAGTTAATCACAAAAACAGCCACAGAAGACATAAACGCACAAGCTGCTCCTTCCAAGGTAAAGCCAAGTGCCAGCTGTGTTAAACATGATTGCGTGGTGCCATATTCGTATATTACACTTTGCTCAGCTTTTACTATTGGTATTTTTAGACTTAGCCATCATTCAGATTTTCCATTTGTTGCTTTTTCTCCAGCAATGACTTGCCACTACTCCTCCAAATTCTGTCTTTGCTCCAAATCATTAAGTCATAATCCACTGACCTAGTTGCTTACATTCTCCCAGATGTATCAAAACATCTCCACGCTTAACAGTATGGGAGTTCCAGTACTATTCCTGTCCTACAGCTGCATGCTCAAGCTGTATAAACAGTTCTGACTCACATAAACAGCTCAAATGTTTCAATTTTCAATAAACAATCATCAAAATTGCAAAACTTGATTTAAAAACGAACATCCCCCCTCCAAATTAAAAGGAATTCTCTATCCTTTCTGGCAAGCTAAAATGAAAAGCACGGTTCTAAAAGCACTTTCATTTGCACTAAGACTTTCCTCCTGTACACATACCACCAATACCAAAACAGGGGCCATAAAGTAGGGGTAATTGCAACAGGATGAAATACAATGACAAGATTTCCTTGATCTCGTCATGCAGAGCTTGGTATATGCTTACTGCTCCAGATTTTCTTTTCTATTTTGGGGGCGTTGTGGGGAGAGTCAGTGAGTTTCTTGAGCTTTGTAAGCTCATCTTTACCAGCTACACAGCATCACAGTCCCAGTCAAATCAATGGAGCAAAAGCAATTTCCACCAGCCTAACAACTGCCCCACTATTTGTCTGTCAGCAGGTGTTATTTCAGTTCTTCCACCTCCCATCCACAACACTTTTCTCTTTACAAATATAAAAAGAAAGAAAAAAAGTTGGGTGACTTTTCTGGGCGGCTTCAAACCACCGGGTCTAGCCTTTATGTTTACATAATCACCACTTCAACCTCTGCATAAGTTGAACGATGTAGCATGCAGCATCTTTCCAATAGCTGTTATTCAGCAAAGATGCACTGCATGTGCTAAGACCGGGTACTTGGAAGTTTCCACGTCGCAAGTTTTTTCGTAATGTTGAACTCTCCATTGTACTACAGAGAAAAACCTTTCCCTCACCATGAGGTGAGCAGAGGCACTAAGGAACCAAGGGCAGTCACTCCAGTAACTGTTAACCTTGGTCATCCGCTGTGGACATAGGCAAAGGTCTAAAATCAGGGTTCAGGTACCAGCTAGCAAGCTAGTACTCCACCCACTCCTCTTAGCAATATGCAGACGAAGCTGATGTGCATGGAAACCTGCATCCTGCCTCTGCATAAATCAGTGAAAAAAGCCCCACTGAATTCAGTTGCACAACTAGCCCTAAAAGAATTAGTGTTTCCAATTTTCCTTGGAACAGTATCCAACAGACATCCTGTAGTAATAGAGTTAGATGGCCATTACTCCCCCTCCTCCCCCAGGAAAAGGGAGGGATAAGGGAATTGTGCAATGATGTAGTGAAGCCAAGATCCAACTTGTAGCTTCTTCTGTGTTGCTTTTAAGTTGTATATGTTCTTTGCAGCAAAATTAGATTGGGCAAAATGCCATTTCAGTGCAGATCAGCTGTTTTATGGAGCTAGCTATGCCTTCTTGTTAAAGCATGTTACTCTATGAGTTCCAGGAACATTAGTCAAACGAATTTGGGTTGTGGAAATATATTAAGAAGCACGTCCCACAGCTTGTACTTCTCTGGAAGTACCAAGGTAGAGATCTCAGAATTATAATTAAACAGTAAATTTGGAAATAATTAGCATAATAATTACATTTCTACAAAATAAATCATACAACTAAAATAACCTCTTTAGCAATAATTGACACCAGGAAAATAAATGACGTCTGGCCCACCCACAGGTTCCCTTTCCTCCGATCAACTGGATGCCACAACACTGCTGTGCTTCTCAAGCCATGCATTACAAACAACCCTGGAAATGTGGAAAGCTGCCAGAAAGACCTTATGAAACCCAAGTATTTACTGCAAGCTATAAGTGATTTTTAAGATTTCTGTAAATTCTTCATGTTTTTCTTAAAAAAATTTGCTTCGTGTCTGATGCTACACAAACTGTCTCACCTGATGCTTTTATAAAGGCTGGTGAGCTCTGCCCACTCTGAAGTCAAAGCCAGTGATGCCCAAGATTTACGTATGAAGTTGTTCCACTGAATTCAGTAAGGTTGTCTGCTGCATTTACAGTGAAGTGTAGATGTACAGATGAGAAATCTATTTTGTACATACAAAGGTTTTCTCACTTGAAAAGAGATACAAAAAAAAAAAAAAAAAAAAAAAAGCCCCCTGTGGGACTAAACTAAAGATTGTATGTTCCTTTTGGATAGACGCTTACCATGTTTTTAGACTGGAAGTTCTTTGTTCACTGCTATTGGTAAATAAATTAAATAGTATCTTTGTGTTTAGCAACCCCGAAATGGCAGCAGCATCTGTAGATGTGCTCAGGTTGACAATGGAACTGACATTCATTTATGAGAAAATGAATAGCTTCAGTTTTCTATGGTTGTTTGAAAATAGCTACTTTATCCTTATATTTGGGAGGGAGTGAAGTTATATTACTGCCATTTTAAACTTACAAAAACCCTCAGAGTTGGCGACATAAAGGATCATAGTCAGAAAGATGCTTTGGCACATCTCTGCCTTTAAGCACATGGGTAAGACAACAAGACGAACTGTAAGTAACAATAAGCCAAACTGAAGCGAGGCCCTGCTTAATGCTAGATTCAGGTTTAAGTACTTTTCTGAACTGGGAACTGATGACCAAGGCGTCAGTGGAAGTCTGCCCACCCTCAAGCGCAGGTGTATAGCCCAAAAGTGTGTTTTTAGCCCTGGCTTGCCAGTAACTTGATGGTGGCAACACCCATGATATCGTGTTCACACATGAAAGAGGAATCCAGGGCTGCATCAAGCTGCTATCCAATATAGCTGCAGGCTATATATATATAATAGCTGTATATAACAATATGTAGCTGTATGTATAATATACAATATATAACAATATATATACACATATATAACAATACAATACAACAATGTATAGCTGCAGGCTACATTGTATAGCACTAGCAGATATGATCTCAGCTATATGGGGAGGTATAAACTGTCTTCTTACTGCCCTACTATGCTGCTTCAGCGTATGTCCTTCCTCCCCCTTCCTGGGCCACTCAGGCATGCAGTAATGTTACTACAGAGCTGCAGTAATGTTACTACAGAGCTAATCAGTTGAGCTACAGTACCCATCCTTGCACATGCTCTAGTACCCAAACTAACTCACCAGAGGTGTATTAATCGCCTTCAAAAACTAAGATAGAGAGTTCACGTGGGGTGCAGAAGACCATCTATACCAACCGCTGCGGGGCCTCGGCCAATGCATGGAAACGAGTCAGGCCACGGCGACAGCCTGCAGGTCTGTCCGGAGAAGGCAGGTTTCACTGCCTCGTCGCAGCTAGATTGGAGCAAACAGCCCTGAGTCTTCAGATTGCCTCCGAGCTGCTTATTCTAGGGAATTACAATCGTAAGTCATGCAGAGCAGCGCCAGCCCACAGCACTACATTTAGACCGAGAATTGCAAAGGTTTGACTGCAATGGTGCAAAAATAAAAGTAGTAGTAAAAATAGAAATAAAAGTAGAGACAGGGCCTAATTTGCCATCTGTTAACTCCATTCAGTCTCTTATAGTCTTACAGCTTTCCAAGCATCTCCCACCCACTAAATAGCTGCTTTTTGATTATTTTCCTCAAGATTGCTTTGTTTTCTCCCCATGCTGCATCTCACCTTGTTATTTCCTCTCTACATTTATAACCTCTCCAGGTCATTTTCCATTATTTCTATACCAATGGCTGTTTTTTGACATACCTCTCCATTTAATATCTTCCGCTAGTTTAATTAACACGCTGACTGCACCCTCTCCAAGGTCGTTAATGAAGATATTAAATGAAGCCAAACCTTGCATTACTGCTTGCAGTGCCCCAAACAACTTGCCCCCATGGCCCTATACATTCCCATTAATGATAGCCTGATGCTTACTGTCCATCAGCCACGTTTCAATCTCTGTAGCACCTTTCCGGTCCAAGCCAATTTCTACTTACATGTCACAAGATTATTTAGGACAACAGTATCGTACTGTTCGTTAAGTGTACGGACCAGTGAAGCTCCATTTTAACCAAGTGAGAATCTACCCTTATGTAGCTCATTCAATGCCTTCTCTTCATCCACTAATGCTGAAACAGTGCAAAAAGTGATCACATTTGATTTCTTCCTTCTCAGCACAAGGGTCCCAGCTCAGCTGTCAGTTCCACCCAAGCACCTTTCATTTCATCAGTGTGTGATTGTGTTGCCTCTCAAATATTCATCCGGATCTGCCTGCATATGAACACTGACAGATTGGTTTCAATGAGTTCCCACTGCTGTAACTGAAAAGCACAATTGGGTCAACCCCATTTGTTTCTCCTGGTTTCATTCTTTACTATGGCCCTGACTTTGCCAAGCTTTTAAGAAGCTCGGATTTAATACCCCACTGATATGCTTTGCTGAATGGGGAATGTCCACAAGTATTTTATCAGTTGGGGTCCTGTGCACTTACAGGTATTTTCTCATAGGCCCAAATCCAACCAGCCTTTCCCATGAGGAGTTACTAGAGCTACTTGTGTGATTTTAGTGCATTGGAGTTGGTAGCTTAATCGTGACTCAATTAGCTGGGAAGAAATTGGCCTTCTTTCATATGAACGCTTTTGTATTACCTTTGCATTTCTTGGCATTGGGGGGTTGCCCAACTTCCGTGATACTAATAAAGGTAATTGGGGTTGTTCATTAGCTGATTCTCACAGACTCTGGGATACAGTCCATCTAGATTCCTTCATCTGTGGATTTTCAGTTCTTTCCTTCACTCACATGCTTTGTGCCAAATCTCAGGACAACATTAAAGCTGACTTAATGAGGATTCGCCTTGCCTACAGGGGAAGGCAGGCAGAGCCACTCCTGCCTTCGCCAAACCTACTTTGCATATATAAAGGGCATGATGGTGGAAAAGTGGCGATTGATGTAGTGCTGCTGCAGTTGTGCCGTGGTAGCAGCCAGAACATCTTGAGCAGCCCTGATGATGCTCTCAGTTGCTCTTCAGGATGATGCTTGTGGTAATGGTTCAGGAAAAACCAGCTGGGGTATTTGAACAGTCCTCCCTCGGAGCTGCCAAGCAGGTTCTCAAGATTGAGCTCTAGCTCTAAAAACAGACAGAGCTATCTGTATTTCCTACGTATTCAGCTGCTTTTCTTTATGATTCTACCTAAAAATCCATCATTCGCTAGTGGAGTTACTCTAGATGAATAGCAATGCAGCTCCCCTCCACATGTGTCACAAAGTTTAGACCTTTTCTGGTCTATATTGCTTGTCCAATATTACCCTCATCCTTTGCTTCGCTCCCTGCCCTCACAGCTCCCTTTAAACTCTTCTGCAATCCCCTAATTAGTTTCTCCTGCATGTCTTGGAGGCATTGAGGACTTCCTAGCTTGACTTTGGCACATACCACTGCCAGTCAGAGCTTCGCAGAGACAAGGAGGGAACAACCACTTGAAGCACGTGAGCCAAGCAAGAACCATTAACTTTTAGCAAATGTGGCCAGGGTATATTTGAACTATTTCTATTCTGACCAGTAGAGGGAAGTCACGTAAACATACAACAGCACAGAGCAATTTTATTATTCCCAGCCCTGCAATTCTTCCTCTAATTCTTTTTCCAGCACACTGGAGGGTGGAGAGCAAATAAATGTCAACGCCAGAAAAATTAGGGAAAGCAAAGGCTGCAAGAAAAAGGTAATATCAGTTATGAGACCAATTATGATAGCTGGAAAAATTAGATGAACTTCTGAGCATACCCGTCTTTCAGGTCTGAAATAGCAGCTCATATGGTCAAAAGCCCCAACTTTTTCCAGCTATATTCATTGATCTAATAAAAACAAAGAAAAAATCCTGTCTACCTACAAACCCGTCTTGCCTGTGTCCACCAATCATCACAGCTACAAATAAGGCTAACACAGCTAACCAAATAAGGTTAACTCCAGCATCTGTGATGACTAGTCTAGACTGTGAGAGGTAGAGCACACTGTAATGCCTCTGACGTGACTGTAGAGGACATACACCTGGTCATACACGGTTGAGGAGAGAAGGTTGAGTCATCAGAAAAGAACATGGCAAGAGGAATATGAAGCATCTACCTCCACTGTGACTTAAAACTTCTCAGGATGGCTTAAAGAGGAAAACTAAAAATTAATCCCCAAGACTGGACTCTTTTAAAATGCTGGGGAAAGAGGAATGATGTGGATTCCGACTGCAGAGCAAGCGGCAACTGCACCATGAAGTAACGAAGGGCTTGCATGAAGATTGCAGGGAGGAGGAACCAAATTCAACTGAAGGAACATTGCAAGCAGCTGCATGGCATCCCAGAGGGAGCGCTTCCCTCATGGGAACACAAACAATGAAACGGTCACACCTTAACGAGCAGTTTCCCCTGCTCTTAAATAATGTATCTATAAAATGGAGATATCTGTGACAGGCACATGGCAGCCTGCCGCGCACCGCTGCCACGGGGTGAGGACACCTCCAAGAGCTGCACATCACTCCATGGGCATCATCATCACAGGACAGCCACACCTACAGGCATGCTTGACTGCTCAATTTGACCCGACCCAATGATATAAAGGGGAAAAAGAGACACTAACAGATTTTGACTGAGGCACACCACTTAATCCTTTTTTCCCCATCAGTAAGCTCTCTTGCTTTCCCTTCCTAGCAGGCATTATGTAAATTGAGAGTCCCCTGAAGTGATATTTGCAACTGCAGGATCATACAGGAACAGGCACAATGCTCCTTTGCCAATACAACCCCCTGCCCCTACTATTCCTTTTCAAATAATACTATATTCATGGTAAGTACTAAAAATACGTACTCTGCCATTCAAGCAGTTAATGTTCTTAAATGCCACTTTGTTCAGGGGAAATTGTCTTTGTTAAACATGAACTTCACTGGGAACAAAATTTATGTTTCAATCTGATTTATGATACATACATATATATATATACACACACACACACAGAGACATCATATATTTTTTACCAACTGATTACATCAGCTAAATCTCTCTCTAAAATGCCAGCTAAAGCAAATGCTTAAGGGAGACTGTTGATGACTTATTGACTATGTTGGGTATCATCAACTGCTGGCTTATGTCTGAACTTTACAGCCACTTCCCCAGGCTTGAATGATGCACGGTGGAAGGGTCACAGAGAAAAGAAGAAAGCTTATATCACAATGATATCAGCGTATGGACTCTGATCACTACGTACAAATGGGTTAGGCAATTTTAGTTGAAGTAGCAACATATCAAGTTAAGCAATAGGACTCCGAAGCCCTAAGTTTTCCATGGAAGAGAAAAAACAAACATCCTCAGATCCTGAGGCTGACTTAGACAAACATTTCTCTAGGGGACTTGACAGCAGCTAAACTCATTTTAACGTGAACTACTGGTGTCTGCCTGCTATGAAAAGGTGCGATTTTCAGTGGCTGTGAAAATGACCACAGCGAAGGGAAAGACATTTAAAAACCATACAGGGCTCCACTTCCTTACACCCTGAGCTTTATCCCTCATTACAATGTTGGAAGGCACACCCAGGCTGTTGTTTTATTCACAAGGACTCTTCTTCCAAGTGCAAAATTGTTTTTTGTTTCATAGCCCTCCACATTGATATTTCATCTCCGTGAATTATTCGGGATTCCTAATGAAGTGTGGATCACAGTGTTGGGAGTCCTTTGTAGGGAGGGTGTGCTCTGCACTGTTATTTGATTTTCAACAGCATTGTTTTCACTTTATTGAGAAAAATTCTTTGTAACTTTTTATTTATACAGACTCCCAAGTGATCGAGTGAGCATTCTCCCCATTTTCCAGGGGCTGCATTTATATTTGTTGCAGAATTTTGGGCAGGTATAGGACCCACAGCCCCACCCGGTCTAACTCGTACTGTTCTGCTGCCCTCTGAGGAACCTGAGGTACCAGGTGACACATCAGACATTTAGTTTCCTTCTTTCTTTGCCAAAGCCTGCTATCTCAATCAGTTTTCACCTCATCTTCCCCCACATAAATTTGCTCCTTGACATAAAGGACTATTATTTTGCTTGAGCACAAATTCAGTGGTTGGCCCTTAGTGTCCATGGCCCTTAGCAGCAATGGTGCCTAGAACAGAGGCAGTGCTCCAGTGTTTCCCTAGATTATTTCAGGCATCGGTACAAAAAGAGTTTGACTGCATGACTCATGACTAAAACAGTGCTGAAGGAAGGAAGGACAGAGGAAGGTCTGTCCAACACAATCAAGAAGCAGATCTGCAGAATCATCATCATGACCAATCCTGCAAACTTATATTTCTCACTGATCACATCCGGCCTGATCCAAAGGCCATCAGACCTTGGATTTGGACCAATCTGCAGATGCTTTTGCCTGTCCACTTCCCGTGTAGAGTCAAAAGTTGGCTCCCTTTATCAGCAGAGGATTTAGCAATAGGAAGAAGTTCAGTCCAAATCCTTTCTCCCTGTGTGGCTGTTCCTAGAGCTCACACACAAAGGCTCAGCCCTGACCCTGCATCCTCCTGCTTTTACTGCGGGATCATCTGGCTTTCCATCCAACACAATGTTAAGTAACTCACATGAGTAAGTCACTGAGTAGCTGAAGCTACGTGTTAAAAAAGAGGTTCTCCTCTCTGCTTTGATAGCCAGTTATTAACTAATCGATGTGGCAGTACTGGAGAGGTTGTAGGTGGTTCTGTAACCCATCATGCCAAAATGTGAAGAGTAGATAATTTTTATTTCATTATGCTCTTGTTCTGCACAGTCTTCAATATTGTCAGAGTGCTGTATGAACTTTAACCAATTAATGAAACATGAACTGCTTATTAGGTGACCCAAAAGGTCTCTCCCCTACAATCTGTGAATAACAAATCAAAATCAACGTGCTGCTGGTAAATGCATATGCATGAAATCTTTTAAGACATCATGGCTAAAATGGCTAACAATAAACCTCAAAGCATCTCTGAGAAAGCAAAACAGGAAGGGAAAAGAAGCCAGGAAAAATAAAGCACTGTTCTGCAAAACACTGCCTAGGCAAGTTAGCATCAGCTTAATGATCAATAGGTCACCATTATGTACGATATTTACATCTGATCTGCATTAATGCATTGCTGTGCTTGAATGTCCAACAAGGCTCATCTCAGCTAGCACGTCCTTCATTAAAATCTGCCTTCATATAAAATTCACCTTGATTTCTAAGTTTTCATTCAGTGCTGTACATTTGAATGTAACATTGTCAAACTTTCTACTGTGTTCACCTGCTGGTTGGAGAGCAGAGATATTTCAAGATGAAAACAAAATAAAGATGGTTGCAGAAGGCTTAGTATTATCAAAGAATGGAAAATAATAGAGTTGTGCATATGCTCAGCCTTCTGCTATCCATCATTTCACTATGCATTATCATTTTCTGTTACTGAAAAGTAGTCTACACACCGTATATTTGCTTAATCTTGGGTTTATTAACTCTTTCACTCACACACACACACACACACACACACATTGATTCTTTTGCTTTCCTTACCTAAAAAATATCTGGGGGAGTTTTCTTGACATCTTCTGAGTAGACGCTTACTTACTTTTAAAATCTGGAATTTCAGGTATTTGTACTTTCTTTCATATGGACACATTTGAAATGCAGATGGGCCCATATCCAAACTCAGTCTAACTCCCATTTTCCAGGAGGAGAATTTTAGTTCCTCCATCATTTGACTGTTAATTGTTTAGCACCACAATAAAACCACACATGCTCCTTGAAGGCATGAAAAATTCCCTCCTGACCCTTACAAAAATCTGCCAGTTATTCCTAAATACAAAGCTAGCTAATAACAAGTTTTGTAAGTAATTACACAGCACAGAGCACAGACAACCTCCCTCTTACTGCACTAACACTATGTTCTTCAAGGGAACACTGAGGAGTGGCAAAACTGTATTATTAAATGAGACATTTTCAGGCACGAGTTTTTGAAAGGAGGGACAATAAAGAAGAGGAATGTAAGAAAACATTCAACAGAGATAGAGAAAAGGGGCTTCACCTGATAAACAGATTTTACCCTTCTGTAAGTCTGTCTATCTGCCTCATTCACCATTCTCTGTGAGAGACTATCACTCCAAGTTCTTCCTAACAAAGTAGTCCCTTGCTCCTAAACATTTAGTTTTGCTCTGTCCAATGATTACAGATTTATGAACTTGAACTGCTTCACTTCCTAACATTCTATAAATGAGCCCCATCTGGTCTATCTCTCTTCGCATCCAAGTCCCTTCTCCCCCCAACCTACCTCGTACAGTCCCAGCTAGCTAATGCCTTCTTTTAAATAAACTAGACTTTTCAAAACTTGATCTAATGCCTAGGCTCTTTATGTCTCTCAAAAGAAGTCTCTAACAGCTGCTTACTGTCATTACACACTACATCAAGTATTCAGAAATGGGTCTATCAAAGAGGTCAACTCCCTCCTGATACTACATACTACAATCTGCTGCCATTTTAAACTTTGCTGGGCTTTGTTATTACTTCTACTCTGCTGCACTGCTTTGCATAGACATACTGCATTTCATAATCCATTTACCCAATCGATCAAGATTATTCTAGGAACAGCTCCATCCTTCTAAATTTTAACCATTCTTCCAATTCTAAATCATCTGATACTATAGGGAAGCACAGTATAAATCACGAAAAAAATGTTAATACAGAGTGCTTTTGCCCACAAAAATAATTTGTATCTTTTCTTCACTGTTTGCTAAGTGAGAAACAGGAGGAGAGTCTTGCACATCTTTGTTCCTGCAAGTCTTTCTCACCTAAGTCTTCTTATTGGCAACTATTCACATAACCAAAAGGATTACTCTCATAGCTTGAAGCTTCCAGGATCAGCTCCCAATTCCTTACGTGTCTTAATAAACTATTACCTAACCCATGTATGCAGAATGTGTAGAATAATACATTCTGTGAAACTCTGTTAAAAGCTTCTGAAGATCCCAATATGTCTGCTGCTTCCCTTCTATCTAGATCAATGTTTATTTAATTTAGAAAAGGAATCCAATTTGCTTGACATGATTTACTTTCCACAAATCCATGCTGACTCGCATTATGATGCTGCATCCTTATTAAACTGTATGCAACTGTAGCCTTATGCTGTCAGGAAATGTATTTTTGAGACTGCATTTATCCTCTGAGGGGCTGCAATACCCAACACAAGGAATTGAGCAAATACTTATTGCCAAACTGGTCTGTTATTTTCCAACTCTAACTGTTTTCCCTTAAAATATCAGAAAAATGTTGACTCTTTTCAAAAAATATGATGTAAGCTCTTAGTTCTGATGCATATTCATATTGCAATCGCTGCCATATATCTGGAATCTTCCTGAGCCCAGCATTATAAAGTCTCTGTGCAGAAACTGTCCCCAGCACCCATGGAGCTTAGTCTATGGCAATGGCCCCAAAGTTGATCTTACTGTAGGATCTCAGTCAGAAGTCCAGCCAGACCAGCAGAAACACACAGTCACAATGTCAACAGTACGCAGCCAGAGGAAGGAGCAAGCAGCTGCCGGCTTTCCTTCTGTTTTGTGTTCATGTCCCAGATAACGCTGCACACCGCTCAAGTGACTTTAGGCGGGCTGTTCTTCCCGGGGCGATGGGAAGCCCTTCTCTCCATCCCACTGCTCAGCCCTCTGATCCCACACTTCACCTGGAGACTGAGGTTCAAACACAGAGGAGTGCCACTCTTTCAGCGTATAGTCTCTTGCACCCTTAGTCATACCGTCTCTGGATAACGGCCGATGTTCTCTTTAGCAAGCGGACGTGCCAAGAGAGTATGTTACTTTGACACTCATCTCTTCCTAATTTTTCTCCCAATTTTGCTGCTACCATTGAATTCTGTGCAGCTGCCTGGGAGATAAGTTCTGTCCAGTACTGGCGGAGGGGGCAGAACCTTCTTTCCTTCCCTATTCTCTCCGATTTTGCAGTTCCCAAAGTATTTCCAGAATCTCATCCTACCAATCAGCATTTTCACAGCTATTTGTTCAAGTTTCCATTTTTATTCTTCCTCCCCTCCGTTTCCTCTTACCAAGCACTAACAATGCACTGAGCTGAGCTCTTACTGATTTCTTAGAGGACAATTTGTATACGTATAATGGTCATAATGGGCTGCAGTATGCTGGTATGTATTTGCCTCACTGGCATTTGTCAGGGCTATGAAACAGAACAAAATCCCATTGCAATAACGGGACTTTTTAACCCCTTTGTGACAGTACTGCTACATGCACTTTCAGTATTACCCAAGTCCCTCCTCAGCCCCACATGTAATGCTAACAGCTGGGCACAGAAACACAAGCCTACCCACTTCAAACCATGACATGAATATGGAAGAGCTCAGGTAGTATCAAGCTGTCTGTGGTATTTCCCATCGAGCACCCTACCTTGAACTCCATGGGGGTGTACTTCTCGTTCTTGGGGGTGGTGTTGCCTTTGTAATGGAGGTGGTTGGGAGTGGTTGGGTGGATAACAGTTGACTCCTGGGACTGCCTCTGGCAGCGCTGGCAGTACACGTAAATCACAAACGTTAGGAGGCTAGAGCCAAAGAAACAGGAGACCCCGGTGGCAATCAGATGGATGAGACTAAAACCTGCAAGGGAAATGACAAGTGATGCTATTTTTAAAGAACAGCCTCTTTCCCTCTCCCGACAAGACCACAGGTGCAAATCAGAGCTATGACATCTCGGGATCAACATTAATAAGCTGTTGAAGCCAGAGTCTTAAGTTCTAACATAAACTGACATAATCTCCCTGCAAATCGCTCTCCCCACTGCAGCTCTGCCGTGTGCGTTTAACAGGTTCGTGCATTGTTTTCTCAAAGCTCCCTCCCTGTCTCTCCTCTCTCCCCTCTATTGATATTGAAACTAAACATTATGTTAAGCTGACAGCTAAAGAAATGAGCCGTACAAACAATACACATTAATGGATTCCGAAGCATGTGTGTGTCATGGAAATAAGGGGATAAAAACAGTGTTTCTCTAAAGGGGAGGAAAGCGAGGGGAAAGCCCTTTTTGCCGGCTGCCCAAAAAGCCTATGGGACTGTGGGGGGTAAGAGAGAGACACATTCCTCCCTGGTGTAATCCAAGTGTACTCAGCATCCTTGCTTATTCATAGCAGTGCATTGCCTTGGTCACTTCTGCACTACCTTCTGTGGTGTGTTTGTATCACTAACAGCAAAACAGAGGTCCTCAGGGGAATGGGAAAGATGAGGTGGAGTAAGTAAAAGGGGAAACTGCTTGAAAAAACCTTCTTTGCTTGTATTTCTCCACAAACTGCACAGACAGCAGTGGGAGGCAGGTGCTGGTGGGGTAGCTACGGTGTGAAGATTTCAAAAATAAAAGTTCCTGGACTATAAAAGCTTCCTACAGAGATCTCTCGGTGTGTGATTTTAGCAGCACCCTCCAAGCACAGCACTGACCCCTGCAAGGAGATGTGCCTCCCACGCGCTGGGAGCTACCTACCTTGCAACTCTGCCTGGCAGAGGAGGAGAAAGTCAAATAATTCTCCTCATTTCTCCCTCACCTGAGAAAGTCCCAAACCCCATGGTAAACCCAAGAGCCAACAGATCTCCACCATCAACAGAACAAGGAGTTGTGACCTTTACAGCCACCAAGTTAAAGAAATAACCAGAAACAGTCTTGGGTAGCCTAAGTGTGTGACCTTCTTGTCGTTTGCTGAGGGGTCCACAGGAGGAGAATCAGTGATGATGACCCCAAGCACTACTGACTTTGCTCTGCCATATCATCTTTCAAGCAGGAACGACAGGGGCCCTAGTGCCCCAGGGCAGCTGTCCCAGGGGAGAGCCAGATCGCTTCAGTGGAGACTGCAGCGGGAAAGTTCCCATAATACTTCAAAAGCCAATTCATTTGGACAGACTGCTGCGTTGACTTGACTGTGTGTGAAGAAATGGAAGGGACTACTCAGAGAGTGGCTGTAAATGAGGTTCATTCTTAGTCTGATCACGGTGTGCATTTTTTTTTGGTGCCATCTTACATTTTAACTGATATGCTTTTCAAATAGAGAATTCTGCCCATTAGTCTTCTGATCTCCTCTAATCTTTAGTTAAAAAATATCCTCCTGAGTTTAATAAGAACAAAACCAATAGAGTTCTACAGAAAAGTAATGCACTTCAATCATAATTACAGTAAGGAGCATATAGAATTTATTAGACTGACAAGCTACATTTATTTTTTAAATCACACTATAAAATTCTATTGCATGATTACGACTTTCTATTGTGTTTTAGAAGATGGTCCAAAAAACCAGCAGAAAGACAATAATTTCCTATTAAATATTATGAGACTTTTCCAAAAAGACATTTCCTTTCTAAAAACCTCTGCCTGGTTTACCTCATTTGTGAGAGCTTAAATACAGAATATGCAGCCGGTGTTCAGTGAAGCCACATGGCATTCTGTCATATTCTCCTCCTGCCCAGCTTTGCTTATACTGCAGTGAATGTTTCATTTCACTGTTACATTTGCCGATTCACTACAGTAGGAAATCCTTTCTAAAACATAAAGTACTCTTATATTTCGCTGTCACCCTTGAAAGACCCATCTGATTTTTCAGGTGAGTTTTAGCAGCACCTTAGGGGTAAAATAAAATATTTCATCTGCAGCACATCAGTTCCCAAGGCGCAGCCTTTCTGGTTCGTCACTTTTATAATATAGACTTTCTGAGATGCATCGGCAGAATTTCTGTTGATTGGTTTCCTTGCCAAATATTGCAGAACGCTATGTAATGAATAATATTAGCTATGGTAAAATGTAGATTGGAACAGCAAATGCAGTGGCGGTAGAAAAAAGAAGAAGGAAATGTGAATACAGGGCATAATAGCAAAGTGCAACTGTAGTAAGGAGTCCTGGAACTGCAGAGAGACTTTGCTCTCTCTGGGGGCGGGAGGAGCAATGCAGAAAGCCAACTGTTACATTGTAGGTGCTGAAATCTTAATTCCATTGATTGCCCTGCAGTCACAAACCAAAAGGCCACATTTCCATCCCATAGATGACATGCCTTTTCTGCCATGATCTCCACAGGGGGCACAGATTTTGGCAGCCTGCAGACTAGCTAGGTTTCAGGAAAGCAGGGGTGTGACAATAGCAGGAACTGACATGGTCATTAGTATGAAACTAGCGTTTTTAAATGCCGAAGGAACCTGCCATTTTCTTCAATCTGCACTTTTATCACAGAGGCTCCTAGGCCAGTGGAGAAGTGACACTAATGACTGTATCTTCCAAGTTGTATGCATAAAGGAGAAACATCTTCTCTGAGAGGTGAGGACTTCAATGAAAAGGAGTGCTTGGAGGACAACCATCAACTCTGATCTAGTCCTATGACAGTAAAGGAACTGTCTAAGAGACCTCCATTCACTGAAGTCTTTATAGGTTATTTAAAAACAACTGCATCCAAACTGCTGTAGGCTTACAGTGGTGAAATGAGGAATATATCCCTTCCTTTCTCCTGAACCATTTATACTGTGGATAGAGAGAGACAGATGATGTGCTCCCTGAAAATTAATGACACTCAGTGCCCAACCCAAACCCTGAAATAAATAAAAATCTTGGAACTGACAACTGGACAGTGCGATACATTCCTCCAGTCTGATCCAGACAGCAAGACTCCAATGGAATTAAGGTTATCAGTGGGATGTGAGCTGTATAGATTAATGCTTCAACTGATACTGCACAGGGAGCAAAAAAGCTAGGTTAGGATAAAAATAAGATATATAGTCAGTGGTACCCTACCTCCACAGTTTGTGCTCTCATCAATGCTGGAGGCTGGCAGGATCACTAAACAAAGAAAAGAGGATTGGAGAAAGTTGTGATTTTGCCATCACTTTGCTTCTCTAAGTAATTAAAAACCCAGTGCTCTAGACACGAGAAGCTGCTTGTGTGTTTTGCAGCAAGCTGAGAGTCTCTCTAAATTGAATGATAAGCTCAGCATGGGGAACGACATGCAACAAAACCTCTCAAAAAACCTGACAATTCCAGTACTATTATCTGATCACTGTTTAACTTCTTCCATTTGGAGAAAGAAGACAGCTGAGAAAACCATGGAAAACAAGACTACCATTGTCTACAGATCTCAAATTTTTAAACCAGGGCATAGTAGTCCAGAAAAAAACATTTGGAAAGGGGTTATTCAGTCTAGACACTTGTCAAGTATTTGCCTCAGAGATTCAATTTCCACAAAACCTACGCTGGAAGATGTTCATGAACATCTGTCCATCAAAAATGTTTCTCTGTTAGACCCTGATTGCTCTCCCCAATTTACACACCAATTGTCTCCATCCGCCCCACCTTGCCTCTTCACTCCTGTGCCCTTCACTCCTCTGATATTTGAACTTAAGGACCTTCTGTTGCCCACATCCACACTGAGAACAGAGTTCATTTATATAACCCAGCCTGAGACAACTATGCAAGGTTAAAAGCTTCAATTCAAGCAATATTAGTTACTTATTATAGATCTAAGTAATTCTGTTTTATAAGAGAGCTGAGCTGTCCCCAAAGGAATGTCAGTTATCCTGTGCCAGAAACAAGTGAGTATATAGCACATTTGTTAGTTTGCTTGCTTGTTGTTTTAGAGCATCCAAACCCCATCTATAGCAGAGAAAATCTCAGTCTAGCTTGACAGTCTGAGCATGAGCTGCTTTCCTGAATCAGCCCACCCTCTCCCTCCTTGATGACACTGTACATACCGGGAATTTCATTGTACAGGCAATCTTGGTACTGTGTGCTGTTTCCGACACACTGAGAAGAGTCTGGACTGTGTACCTCGCAATAACGACTGCGATACTGGATCCCCTCTTCATTACACAAGCTCCACTCTGACCACTCTGACCAGCCACCTTAAATCCAAGATCAAGATAACACACAGAGGACATCACCACAAAGGGAAAAGACCCCTTGTAACTTCCCCAAACTTCCCCAGTGCTGGAGGGTGTCTAGGTCCTGATCATTCTCTCCATACAAGTAACAGTACAAGCATCATATCCTACTCATCAGGTTAAGCTGCCTTAACACTGACTGAACCAACCCCCTGTGGAGCATTGCATAACGCGGGGTTGCCTTAAAAGCTCCTATATCAGCTCTCTGTCTGAAGATGCACAAGGAGGTGGATGGGGCTATGTTGCACCACAAACCCCAACATCTGCAGTGGCCTCCAGGAGTTACCCCAAGCAGCCAGCACAAATTACAGTGGTTTTGTTAAGGTCCTTAAGAACAGCAGTCAGTCTGCATTGGATCAGAGAAACACAAAGGTGGTTCAAAAACGACGCAGGTCCAATGCCTGTCCTTTGAATTGCAGCACACACTCATCTGCCATTCTGTGTAAGACACAAGAATGAAGGATTGCCCCTTCAGCAGCCATACAGATTGGTACTTCATGACTCCTTTTCTTCATCTTGCAAGCTTCCACCTTTAAGAACCACACTCCTGCTTTTCCAATTACTTTAAATGGATCAGCTGTTAACAAGATTTTGCCTGGCTGGCACCGGAATGCCAGGGCATGCTCTAACGAACAAGTAAAGAGAAAGGTGATGCATTTAATTTGAACGGTTGGGTGTCTACTTTTTCTCTGGTTCAATATACATTTACTGAATGGGCAGAAAAGCTTCTAACTGATGGTGTTTCTGATTTATTTTGAACACTTTGCAGATGTGGCTTGTTCCCACCACCAGCCAAGCCAGCTGCAGCAGGGATGAGAACTGGCTACCTTCACACGGGTGTGTGTTGCAGAGGGCCTCCTCAGTGTGCAGACCAATGCAGATATCCTCTCCGCTAGACGGGGCTGGATTGGTGCAAGTCCGTGTGCGCTGGTAGTGTCCTCCTCCACAGGTTGCTGAGCACTGAGACCAAGGAGTCCAGCAAGACCATGAGCCTTTCACTGAAGGATATTGAAAAGCAAGGAGAGGGAGGCACATGTTACTGGTTACTTTCGCTGTGGCAAAGCCGGAGACAGCCCCAGCCTCTCACCTCACCCCTAGATCTACCCTGCCCAGACTGGCTAGCACTTTCTTGTACTCCAGAACATTTGGGCCTGACAACAAAAACTTTTGTATCCACTCTGTGGATGCAGAATGAAGTATATCTGCACAAACAGACTCCGCATCATGAAGTGCCCTAATAGAAACTATTCTTTAGGGTAGTAACTTTGCTCTTACACACATTTTATAAAACAGCATTACTGTTATTACATTGTTTCCTGACCCTTCACCCAGAGCAGCAGCAGATTTACTTGGAAACAAAATGCTGTACAACCCAAGTGGAGCTTATATGGCATCTTTCTGTGGGGGCCCCCAAGTCTTCTAGTCCCAACCCTCAGAAAACAGAAGCTCTGAGTACAGTCACGTAACAAGTTAATAATAAATCTAGGGAGGCAATTAAGAGCCCTAGTTTGAAGCCCTCTTGTCTGTGTACTAGACTATCTGATTTGCAGGTCCACATTACATTACTTCAGGAGATATCTTTAACAACCTGATGACTTAGTGCAAGATAAACCCAGGATTTGTGTATACACATCAAGTGAGGCAGGGAAGGAGGGAAACACAGAGAAATAGGAATCATGCACTCAGAAAAGATTGTAAAACATCATAGTGTCCAAGGGCAGAAAACAGCACAGAAGAAGGGCACAGACATTAGTGAAAAGCCACTGAGATCTTCCAAAATAGTACTAATAGCTGCCTTTATAGTGCCAGAGTTATTTTCTTTTTATAGGCCACAGAGTGCAATATTTGCCACTCTTGCTATGCTCTACACATTCTGATCATCGGTCTATCTGCATTGGCATTTTATCTTTGTACTGAGTTTTAATATCATAATAATATTATAATAATACAGCACTTTCAAGCGTAGGCCACAATCTGTATTGCCAGAGGCAGATAAATGCTGAAATTGCAAAGAGGTGAGATGATTTGTCTAAGATCTTAAATTTAATTTAATTTAATTAACTTAAATTTAGGTTAGATAGTTATTACAGAGTAAGGAAAAGGATAAGCAAGAGAGAATACAGTTATCAGTGGTCTATTATTACTATTCTGGACGAGAAGTGCAACATAAACATGAGGACAAACTCGAAAATCAGGAAACCAGGCAAGAATACTCCCTGCTGGCTGTGCAGGAAATGGTAACTGATGTCAAGAGTAGATGCCCATCGCAAGAACAATACGTAAGCAGGAGAGGGGGAAGAAACAAGTGTTCACAAGAAGAATCTCCACATCAAGCATCTCTACACAGTATTAAGCCACATTCATTAAGCCTGTCTTCTCGCCAAGGTGCAGGTGCACCATGATGCCCTCCACTGGATGGAGCATCAAACCTGCTTGAAGCAAAAACTTGCCAGACAAGCCACAATACTACCTTATTTAGAGGATGTGGCTGTGTTACCCTCTGAGCCTAGATGAAACGTAAGTCACAGCACTGAAGTATGTGTGGGTCACAGACATGGGTCATTTCAATAGCTTTTAAAAAATTAAGGAAAAAAACCCAAAACTAAAAAAAAAGCAGTTTGGAAATACTGATTTTTGATGTCTCTGCCATTAAGATGGGGAAGAACACCTCTGAGTTTCATGCAGGAAGATGATAATGGTTACCTGGGCAGGGATGTGGGTTGCAGTCTTGGTACTCCATCGCTGACCCCACGCAGGGCAAGCCACCATTTTTAGGTTCAGGGTTTGTGCAAGTTCTCTTCCTGATCCTAAAGCCCAACTCACAGTCCCTGGAACAGGAGGACCAGGCCCCCCAAAAGGACCAGCCCCCATTGATAATCCGTGCAGAGGTCTTACCAGTCTTGAGGAGGTCATCAACAAGAGCTTCAAGGAAAACAAACAAGACACCATATGATTATAAATCAGTCAGTTGTTGGCTTTTATAAAAGGACTTCAGCTCATAAATAAACTCAGGATTTGTGTGCCTTGGGGAAGGTTTTCTGTTGAAAGCTTTTAGCAAGAGTTTTGTTCCCCTGGGCTAGAGGTAGAAGTGAAATGAAATCTGCACACACGCAAGCTGAGTCAAGTAATAACCTTGATAAATGACCTCTCTGGGCAGCAAGCTGTGGCAATCCAGGCTGTGCCCTGAGGACACTGCCTTGCATCCCAGCAGTAGCAAAGGGAATTATCCCAGAGGCAGTGCATGAGGGGACCCCCAGAGAGAAACGAGAGTACAGGCACACTGTCCCGCAGAATGGCTCTTCTCCTGTTTTCTATGTCCTCATTACTTGCCTGTCCTCTTTGGAGCAGTCTGGCAGCAACAAGAACAAATCTATACACTGCCATAAGCACAGAGCTCATGACTCTGTTGATCGCTAAGTCACAGGGCTCTGTGGATGCATCCCAGTCACTCTGCAGCGACACTAGCTGTACATGCCAACCAAGACTTATGTAGACACACTCAGGTTTTTGCTGTCCCAAGAGGATCCCCCATCTACCACCAAATCTAGGCTTGGCACTATGGCCCCCCCCGGAGCTGGCAAGACGTACAGTCAGTATCACACACTGCCGAGCCATCATTGGGGCAGAATCGACTCTCGGTCTTCTTCCTCCCAAACTGCAGCTCGTGAGGATCAGACAGCTGGGCACGACACGTGTAGCGGAAGCGCTGCTCCTGGCGGGCACCGTTCTGGGTGATGTTGACGGGCATCCAAGGGGTCCAGGGTGTGTTCCTGCGCACCTCCGGGCAACTCTCGGGGTTGCAGGTCTTATATTCCTGCCAAGGAGGAAAAACACTCTCTCCTTATTTACCAAACAGCAACAGCATGACAAGCAGCGATTTATTTACATCCCAGAAGACAAAAGAGTACCCTCTGGATCTAAAACTACATCCCTCCACATTATCTGACTTCACAGATACAAGTCAGAGCTGGGCCCAGCACAAAACCTAGGCACTGTGAAGGCACTGGTGGTGCACAGCCTCAGGGGGACCTCAAGGGTAAACTGTGCTTGTTATACTTATGTCCCTCAGGTTTGTGTTTCTTTGCTGACTCAAAGTCCTGTGGGGCTTGGAAAGCCTGGTACCTTGTGGGCAGGATAACTTCAAACAATATATAGTAATAACAATGATCAAGTTATCTTCTGCTATGGCCCTGAGATGCTATTGCCAGGCCAGCCTACAGGACCATCATGAGGACAAACTCTCAGTAAGATTTATTCTTTGAAAAGTCTACTGTTTTATTTTTAAGACGCTTTTAGAAAAATCTCCTTTTATAGCTATTTTTTGTTTGGTTGGCTTTTTTAACTCTCTAAGGAGGATTATGAACCATTTGCCATCCTTGGTCTAGACCTGAGCACCCACTGAGTCCAGCCAATATTCCAGCTGCATAGGGATGAAGTGATTTGAGGTTTTCACAATTTTCTCCACCAGCAAGAGGAATTCCAGTGAAAAACATGAAGTTCTTGTTTAAAAATAAATAAATAAAGCAATCTCTTCTGGCAGAGGGAAGGAAATGTAATGCTTCAGGACTTTATGATTCTAGAGTAAATGCCAAACAGCTTGTGAACAGATGGGAGGTTCCAGATCAAATCTGCTTACACTGGAAGAAAACTCTCCATAAAAATAATTAAAACAGCTGCATGAAGCAGCTGCCAGAATAGGAAAGTGAAAAAAAGATCGAAAAGGGGGTAGCCATTGCCTCACTTGTGGGTTAGCTGCATGTTTAACCTGCTGTTTACTCTAGCATGAGAGTAAAACTCATTTCTGATGCCTGCAGGGCTTCCTTGACTCAATGGGATAATCCCTGGGAGTAGGATAGAAGAACAAAAGACGGAGTGCTCTCAGGTGAACTACCTGAGATATGTAAACCTACAAAAGCCTAGCATGCCAGCCTCTTCTTACCTGTACACACACACACACACACACGCATATACAATCATACCAACTTCACTGGATTCTACAATTTGCCACCTCTTTACTTCCCAGCTCATTTCAGTATCATCTCCAGCAAGGGCTGAGGCTAGCATTTTCTCCTAGCTTGAGAAATAAAATCAAGATGGAGAGAGGAGTTAAATACCAAGTCCCTAGAAGCTAAATGTCAATAGGTGCCCTATATGCAATGTCAATAAATAGTACATACCACAGCACAGCCTGGACATGTATTTCCATTTTCACAGGACCTCTGTCTTGAATGTATGCCTCCACCACAATTCACACTACATTTATTCCAAGGACCCCATGAAGACCAAAAAATTGGTAATGGGCATGGACTATTCTCATTACAGAATCTGAAAGAGGAACACACACTGCTCAGAAAAAGTCCATGTCAGCACATCCCAGGGACAAAAGCACAACGGGGGCAGATCTAGACTGCATACTGCATTTGGGTTCCATGCATGCTTGCACAGAAAGTCAGCACAAACTGGTTATATTAGTATCATTCCTGTTCACAGCAGAGAACGGTACCCTTTATACAGAACCAGGAGTGGTTAACCAGACAGTAAGGCTGAGCTCACTAACAAGGTTGGAGCAAATGGTCAAGACCAGCCTTTTGAAAGTGCTCTGATCTCAGAGCTTTTATACACTGAATTTACAAAAGAGCTCATAAGCTGAAGCCCATGTATCTCAATGAGAGATACTGAATGATAAAGTTTTTGAAAATCTGGTTTTTATTTAGGTAACTAATGGGAGCTCAGCTCATCAACCAACTGTCCCTAAAGACAGGTACTAAGTGCTTGACAATCTTCTCTTCCCAAAATCTGGCCCTTACTGCTGTTTGGACCCTAAGAAACTCGTGTTTGCAACTCGAGCCAAAACAGCTATATGGTTCTAAAAGCAGCTGCTAAATTAATGTTGTTTCATGTTCCCTTTCTAAAAGGTAACTTCAATTTTGTTCAGTTTTTGAATCGATATTCTTCTCAAATTGAATCCTCAAACTGAATCACACAGGACCCTAATTGACTCAGAGGTGGTCTTAAAAACAAAAAAGGGACCATTCTGAATGGCCACAAATCAAGCCAAACATTAAAATGTCCTGAATCAAGGAAGTTAAATGAATTGCCCTTTGTATTCTGAGAAATGCAGAGAGGTCTGTCTTAAGTGACCACTCAAGGGACAAGCAACAGCCTACTGACAAGCAGAGGTGGCCTTTAATGAAATGTGTAAGCTGGAAACCAAATGCAGATGCCTTGAAGCATGTGTTTAATGGCAGGCTGGGCTTCAAGAATCAAAATAGTGCAGATGGCTCTGTAGGTTCTAGAAGTATTGTCTTTCAGTGATTTTGCATCAAATTTGCATAGTTTAGAAGAGGAAGAAATAGATATTTTTCTGTTGCCAACACAGCAAAAACTCGACCCTGAATCTGTGAGTTAAGCTATATTCTCTCTTGAACTTCTGGTGCATCAGCACAATTAATACAGAACTCAGGAACGGCGTAATTGGCAATGAAATCTGTACATATTCCACTGCCTCCTCAGGTACAGAATCAGAAAAATGTAACTATCAACAGTTAGACTGCTAAAAGGATATGACTTCTTTCATTCAGGAGGACAATCCTCTGTTTTGGGGATAGGAATAGTCATGCACTAACACTTGTGAAGGTCTGAATGGTCATGACAAAGAGTGGAGGCAACTCTGAAGTCTCTGATGGTCACAGCATCATTGTAAGAGAGAGGCTGTGCATGTGAGCAACCTCACCCACCTCAGGCTCTGGGAAGTCTTCTGCTCCGTATAACTGGCCAAACAGCCTTAATCTGCATTCATAGCAGAGCCGCCTTTTCCAGCTGACAACATTATAACCTCAGAAGTGAATACAGTGAGCTGCGAACGCCTCTTACCTCTCTTCCCTGCTCTGTCCAACGCAGACCCTGCCCCCATACCGGGGAGCGGGGTTGCTGCAGGATCGCTGGCGGACCTGAAAGCCGATCCCACAGGAAGTGCTACATGGGGCCCAGGAAGACCAGGGTGTCCAAGCGCCATTTCTACCAAAGGCAGGGAGAGAGAACAGAGCACGCAGGTTACCTGAAGGTCTGCCCATGTCAAGCTGTGCTCAGCCAAAAAGCACATAAGGCTCTGATAGGAGAATCCTTGAACGCACTGGAAAAGAGATGTATTCATTTCAACCAGACTTCATATCAGCTGAGGTTTAGAAAAGGGACTTTCAAAGCACTTAGCATTGGCCTAGCTTTCCTCCCATTGAAGTCTCTAAGACTTGGAAAGGAACAGAATGAAGCCATTGAATTATTTTGGAAATCCCTTCTAGGATTTTCTGGGCAACAGTGTGGTTGCTGTAACTCACACTGACTATTCCCCCATCATCTTCCCTCGTGTCTCTTAACCCCTCTTTTCTGAGCCAAAAGCTGATCCCAAAGTTGTATCTCCTGGGCTCTTCTGCACAACCAAATGCAGTTTTTGAGGCTCACCAAAGCCAGCTGTGCCAAAGGATGTAAAAACTACCTTCAGCGGGTACTGATGCTTTAAATCTGTTACAGCAATAATACTGCCAGCTCCCATGGTTTTATCACAAGCCTCATAATATTTGGTGTTTTCCTAAAGCCTTCGGCCTTGAATCCTTTTAAGCGGAAATCTCAAATTTCATTAAAAATAACAATAATTGCTTCTTGCTTTCATGGCAGCCTGCAAACACCACTGTAGTGTGACCTTAAAGCTGTAGAAACCAGAGAGCAATTAAGCTGAGAGGCAGGTTTGAGTTTCCTAGTTTAATGAGTGATCACATCTCAGCTGAGCCTGCGGGAAACGGGATGTAAAACCCCTCCATCCACACCTCAGTGACAGAGGTGTAAGCTAGCGCTCTGCACCTCGCATCTGCCACCGGCTGAACACGTGCACGCAGCCGGTTTCTTGTGACGCCGCTGACGTGGTCACTCAATGATGCGTTTAAAGAGAAGCTAACATTTTCATCTTTAAAGTCTCTTGGTTATTAAAGCTCCCCTTCCCTTGATTTGGCAACGCTACTAAACCTTCGAGTCTCACAGAAACAGGGGAAGGAGGAACCGTATTCCGTCTTTTCTGTGCTGCAGGTTTTCATTTCATTGGGAGCCAGTGGCAATGCTCTGTCTTGCAGAAATGCCTGATCTTGATACTACACTGCCTTAAGCCAAAAAATCTCATTTGTTTTTTCTTAAAAAAAAAAAAACTTTCTAAAAAGTCTAGTCAAAAAACAACTCAGGTGCTCGCTGGTTCTTGAAAGCTAAGCTCGAAAACAGATGTTAATTTTCAAAGCATTTACTGAACTAATAACATTGCTGGCAAGAAATATTTTCTGGCGCAGCACCAATCAGGGCAGAGGATGAAAGTTAAACCCCACACTGCCCTTCACACTTTTTATATCTGTTATCAAGTCTTGCCTGTTCTTGGCAGCCTTATTTCAAACCCTTGTTAGATATTTCTCCCCTCCTCCTCTTGTTCTCTCAGCCCTTCTCCCTCCTCCCCTTCCCCTCTCACTCTCCAAACAAGGTTAAAGAACAAGAAATTCACTTACATAAGAATCCTACTCCTCCACAGTACTCTTCCACATTTTAACCCACCTACTACCTTCCAACCTCAGTCCAGAAGAAAGATTATGTATAAAACCTCAAATGAAAAAAAATCAAATGGAAGGTTGCTGTTGTTGTGGCAAAAAAGGAAAGTAATCTCTACTAAAATTCCTCAAAAAAACAATTCTCACCATCTATTGGTGTTCCAGGGTTTTTAATGGAAATGAGGACACTTTCCATTTTCAGCCTTCCAGCTCTTGCTTGCTAACAGAACTCATCTTTAAGCATCCTGCTTTCCCTTTGCAAAAAAATCACAATACCATATGAAGTCAATTAAAGGAAATTCGAGGGCTGAGGCGGATGTAGGATGACCAGATGTCCCTATTTTTCAAACCATGCTGTTTTCCTATGTCCTAAGATTGAATAATATATTTTTCATCCCCTTCTCTGAGGATGTTCCTGCCTCTTTCATCATCAGAGCAGTGCTGACAAACCCATTCCTCTGGCACACTTTGCATTTCCCACTGACATAAAAAGACTGCCTCGGGAAGGCTCCGCTCAACCCACGGTGGCAGCACAGGGGTACGAACGACTGCCTGTGTTTTAGGCAGCACAGCCTACAACTGGAAGGAGAGATGCCAATTAAAACATGAGTGTTGCTGAATTTTTCATGCCAAGACCAGAACTGAACTCCAGGGAGAAGTCAAGAGACAGCTGTCCTTAACAGAATGAGCATTTACAGAGAAGGTGAAGTAGATTAAAATGGTATTGACCCAACACTTACCAGAATATTGACTGGCCCCACCCTGGTTAAATAGTGCTTACACTATTGCATCCTCTTTCCTTGAGTCATGACATGATGTAGTCTGAGGGTGACGGGTAACAGGGACACAAACACTGTGGCTATGCTTAGGCATCCAACCAGAGGACATTTACTTTCCATATTGCTCAGGCACATGCTTGAGCGTCCCTGGAAAGGTGGCGCTTGGACACAAGCTGAGCTGTGTGTGTTGTTTAAGTGCTGTCCCCGGTAGGCAGGCCTCCTAAGCTCTGCTCGCTGCCAGTTGATGATCTGTTGCTTTCACACAGCCGGTGTGTTGCAGACAGTTCACAGACTCCCAGAACAAGGCAAACAGACTTTGCTTGGAGCTGAGCTAGACCCTTTCTTTACAAACGTTGCTCTGAAGGATCTCTCCTTGCTTTTGGCAATGCAACCCCAGCCTTCAAGTTCCAAAAAACACCGATTGAGAGCTTACTGATTTTTTTTAGCCTATTGTTGTTCCACTGGCTAACAACTGCTTCTGCTCTACTTGCTCCCTCTTGATAGGTCACTACCCACTGTACAGTTGAGGGAAACTGAGGCACAGTGTAGCAAAGGCTAATGCTTACACTTATTTGGGGTGCCCACCTTCCAACGGCCACTTTTGAGACACCCGAAGGCCCTTCTTAAGAGCCACTGAACTCCTTCATTCTTCACTGCCTTCAAGTTGGACCCTACATATATCAGTTTGGCTGAGATACAAGAAAACAGTCATGGAAACACAAAGAGAGCAGGTGTGAACAGGCACAATTCTTATTGCACTCCTAAAAAGCTGCTGAAGTACCTTGAACAATTTGCGACCTCAATCCTGGCCCCTTCACAGGCGCGACCTCCACAGCGAGGACGAGGGCTGTCACATGAACGTGACCTACACATACAGGAGCCTGTGCTGTCCCCATCTGAATGCTCACACAGTTGCCATGGGGACCAAGGCCCCAATCTTCCATTTGTTGTCAGGTTTTTCACCTAATTTGAAAAAAAAAGGTCATTAATAGCGAGTTTACATTTCAGGAGACAGGCCCACAATAGAAATGCCAAACAAAGCTGCTGGGGGGATTAAGACGCAGCTTAGATGGGAGCTGTCTGTGCTTGTGAGCAGGATTCAAAACAGAGAGCTGTTTTCAGAGAATGCTGCATCAATATTTACCCTCCGAATTCCACCCCGCATACCTAACATGTGCACACAGGCACCCGAGCCTACCCGGCCAGCCAACTTCAGATGCAAGCATCCATCTGCCACACCGCAAAACCACCACGCTCTCCCATCCCACGCTGCGCAGCTCCAGCTTTCCAAGCAATACAACGGCCAATGCTAATTGGCCCAACTCTATTCCGGTTCTGCCCCTGCAGTACTTGGGACTGCTCCTATAGACTGTTTTCCTAGTTAGCGTTTGTATAACCACAATGACCAACTGAGGGCCTCACTGAGCTTGGCCCTGTCCGAACATTCAGTAGGAACCGGCTCCTTTACTGTGGCCTGTATGGGTAAGTTGGATGAAGGACGGAAGGTGAAAGAGATGGGGGTGACTATAATTAATGCTCAGCATCACACTTTGGACTAAAGAACAAGAACTGATCTCAGGCAATTTATAGACCAGAGCATGTTGCCATCTGTTTTATCTGCCCTTTGTTTTATGCCTGTACAGCAGCTAACAGACTAGGACTTGCACTAGTTCCTAAGCACTGTAACAAAGTTAAAATACTGCAATCCTGGCAGAGCAAAAGCATGAGGAACAGACTGTTTCAGCACAGATTTGGTGAAGACTGCCCAAGAGGGAGGGTGTCAGTGATTGCTCCCAGGTGTCTTGTTTTAACCAGTGCTGTTACGGCTGCTAAGTGACTCCTAAGAAGTGGCCTTAGAAGGCAAGCTGCTAGCCCTTATAGCCAAGGCTGACTTGAGAAAATCAGCACTGTCTGTTCCTTTCTGGGTCACTCCCAGGCCACCAGTGCCTTCTCTTGCCCACTCCACCACTGTCTCTGGAACCAGCTCTGAGACGAAAACTTGCTAGCTCCAAGACTACGTTTGGCAGCCTGCTGTGAACCTCTGCCTTGGCTCCCTCCTGTTCCTCACTTCAGAGACATAGTGCAGGGAGACATCCAAGCCGGCCTGTCTAGATACAGCACAGGCCCAGCACAGCTCAGTCCCTCACCGGCTGGGAGCCCCTGCATCTGTCCCCCAAATCAGGTGATGCATGTCCACATCATGTTAGCAACCACAGGGCTACTCAGCCCCTCACCACCGGTCACACGGATGCTGCACCCAGGTGACGTGCAGGGATGTAACACCACAGACCTTGTGGGCAAAACAGAGTAATGGCCCTTGCAGAGAAGGAAGACTCCTACTCGCTTGTTGCTCCCCAGCCCCAGTGCACACCAGGTAGCATGACTGTGGCCCCAGCGCGAGAGGTTTGGGTACAAAATGTACTGAAAATGAGCACTGAAGGTCTTATAACCACGATGCCTTACGGCTACAGGGAGCCAAAGGCACTGTGGTGCCCAGCCAGCAGCAGGAGGGAGTGTGAAAGTGCTGTGCCAGACCCAGGGTCTGGAGCTCAAGAGTGATCCCCATGCTGCTCCTTGAGGAGCTGAGACTAAGGGCTATGCTTCCCCCAAGCCCTGGAGCTGGCAGCCCCAGGCAACTCCCAGCTCTGCTGGGCTGGACCTGCTCCACCATGTGTGGCCAGGCTGCTCAGCCCTGCCCTGCGCCCACCGTCTCCTGTCACGCTCTCACCAGCGTCCCCAGGCCTCTCCCACCACCTCCAGCTGGCAGGGGCCTTGGGAAAGGCACCTCAGGGACTGAGGCTGGCAAGAGGAAATAAGGAGTGGGAGACTAAATACAGCAGGCTTGGGAAGGCTGGTTAGTAAGAAACCAGAGGAGCCTCAAAGAGACCCATTTCCCCTACAATTTCCCTACATCTCTCCAAAACTCTCGTCTGCCACCTCAGGCTCTGCCACTGGAAACCCCCTGGACTTCCACTCTCCTTAGCAGCTCCCACTACCCCCTTGGCCATCTGCGGGGTGAGGCCAGCTCATCTGCGTCTCATCCCCCCTCTCCTCCTCCCTCGCGATGGGTTATCTCCTTGCCATAGCACGCTCCCCCCTCCACCCTCCTCACCTCCTTCATCCCACTGGGGGATGAAGGCAGGGAATGGGCAACTCATCCCCACTAACGTCACCCTGGCACGCGCAGCGGCTTTGGTAAAACTGCCAGCAAAAGCAACGCTGAACTTGGCCTCGGTGTCTCACGCAAAGAAGGGCAAAGAAAGGACCAGGCTGGGGCCCTGGCGAACAAGCCTGGCTCAAAAACCGAGCCAGCTACAACTGCTGACAAAAACCACCGGGACTACACTTTGCAGACTGCAGCCATCAGGCATCAATTCACTGCGCTGCCCGGGGGGGAAAAACATTTCTTCTGCTCTACCAGCAAGGAAACTGAGGCACCGAGAGGCTGCGGGACTGATCTGGGGCCACGCAGTGAGTCAGCTGTACGGGTGGGAAACGTCCTCGAACACTTGTCCTCTGAAACACGCCGCCCTGAGTTTATTCTCCGAGTCTGGCATTGCGTTAAACACTCACTACACACCTTTCCTGGGCTGTCATCTTCCCTCCCACCCTTCTCACGGCATCAAAAATATGCAGCAGCGACATGGAAGTAATTTAGATCTGTTACTGCGCTTGTCAGACTGTACTTAGGGGGCTTCAAGCATCTGTTGCAAACCTTTGTTTTCAATAGATTATCATGCCGTAGTAAAAATTTGCTCTGGGCTGCAGGCTATGAGGCAAGACGCCCAGAGAAGAGAACACTGCGTTTTGTTGCTGTTGTCAAATTTGTTGTTTTAAACACACATGCAGTCAAAAATGAAGACAGTTGGGTTGCTAAAAGTTAGGGGGAAAAAAATCAAGAGTGCTACTTTGAAATATTTAATACTAGATTTTTATCCCCTTTTTCCTCTTGCCGTACAAAAGTCATAATCCAAGCATTGGATCATTTCTACTCATTTTTGAGCCAGAAAGCCTTGCTGATTCCAGCAGGGAGTTCTGTTCAGAAATCAATGGTACGATATGGCCCGTGGCTTCAATTAAAAAAAAAAAAAAAGCTGACAAATAATTATTGGCTCATAAGTGATACTGGGAAGCAACCCAAAAATTAAACAAATAAGTGGCCATAGCTGAAATGTTAAGATTTATAAACATGTCACGTTGTGAGTGTGGGAAGCTTTTTTTCCCTAAGAAATTATATATGGATTATTATTCCACCTTTAAATTCACAGAAATATCTTCAAAGGGCAAACTGGGAATTGGGATAAAAACCCATATGCATTGATCATTTGCTGGAAGATCTCTGGTCCTTTACAGCCAACAGTGTCCATCCGATAGAGAAGACACCTTTAAAAACACCTGTGATCTAATGCACTTTTCTTACCCAACAATAAGACCAATTTGAGTGCTCATATTTTGTAAACTGGCATAGTTCCACCAAAGGCTTTTCCTTTCCTCCTTGTACCATCTCTTCCTCGTACTATCTAAAAGCTCAAGTACAGGGTTTAAAAATTCAGACTGACCACTCCCCAACCCTCTCGACAAGATGTTTTCAATGTTTATTCTGATATTATAGACAAGGCTAGAAGCTTTGCTCGTTCTTTAGATTCATCAGTACTTCCTCTTAGGATTCAGATGTCAACTGCTTATAACTTTGCCAAGCTTCAATCATTTCAACTGGAAGTTTCCATGTTGGCTGTTTGATAGAAGCTGAAAGTTTTTGGAAAGTTTCAATCAAGATACTTCAATCATTTCTAAAATCAAATCTAGGAAAAAAAGATAAGTAGCAACCTTTTCCTTGAATCATTCCACTGTTCTAAGCAAGGAACTGGTCTTTATTATGTCCTTTTAATATTTTTTGCAATTTTCATGAAAAGCCATTCAAATCTATCTAGGGTAAAAAATCCTTGGGAGGTGGAGAGGAAAAGTCTTGGTTTTTCCATGCCTACTACAGATTTTGATTTTGGCACCTAAAGTCCCGATATATTCTGTGTGCATTGAGCATGCTCTAGCGTGGGCCAGAGCAGGATCATCCGAGGGACTGCAGCACTGAGTGGCTGTGACCACACAAATTGAGAGCGGGGTGCAAGTCTGCTAGCCACCCCAAAAAAGGGACTGTGGAGACTGGGAGTGGCTAGCAAGAAAATGTGGTGGAAAGGAGCAGATGCCAGATGGCTGAGATAGGGATTTGCTGGACACATGGCGTAGACCTGGAATGAGAACCTGAGAGGCAGAGCACGATCTGGCTTGGGAGAAGGAGAATTGAAATAGTCACTTCCTGACACTGGACATACTCAATTCCTGAGTCCCAGACAACTAACCGCTGTCAGCAGTGACCCCATGAGCTCAGCAGCTGGAGTTTGTGAGCCGAATCTGAAGTCCTTTTCCTGCTGATGTCTCATACTGGCATCAGTACGATGCTATAAAGTAGGATGTGTGTGTGTGGGGAGTTCGTTTTCCTAAAAACAAAAAAATCTCATCTCTCCCAAGCCTAAGAAGAAACAGTATGCAATCATGTAGTTCAAGACCGCCTGATATGGCACATGCACCAATAGAGAAAACAAGAGCTGCATACACAGCATTTGTCCTAGCATTTCTTAACGTTTGAATGTTTGACATTGCAACCTTAGGAATGAATCTTTAGCAGATTCTGGGTGTTATCTGTTAATAACATATATTAACCATTGCACAAGGTGCTATGTTAACACAGTATGATTAATCCTGTATCCAAGGTCCCTCATTATTAAAGCAAAAGAGCGGGTGACTGCAGTACAATGCAGTGCTGTACAAAGATGTACAGACCAGCTCTGAACAAGGATGTTTGCATAAGAGTAGCAGTCGAGTTTTTTTATTGTTGTGCTTGACTCACAGTAATGCCTGGCCCTCTTAGGACATAATTCAATAATATGCCAGTTTCGGCTTTAAAAGTTCCTGCATGCCACCCTTTAGCTGTGCCAGGACATCTGTTTGTGGGCTAGGCTGCAGAAGGACTCACTGACATTATCTGGGTTGGGAAAAGGTTATTTGGGAGGGGTGTTCTTAATCTAGACTGTGTTGTGCTTTAGTGTGATCTCACATACAGCTGTACCAGCATAGCTGAGAGCATGGTGCTTGGCCCAGAAAAGTGGTGTGAGAAAAGCCAAGATTTCTTAAGACAGTAACTCATCAGACTAAACTCTCAGAATAGGCCTGTTTTAACTGAAATTTCATTTTGGGCCACTGCACTCCCTTACCTTTTTAGTGGCCATTTGCACAGACTGCCCTAGCCTCCTGCCTGTGTTGACCATGGTCTTTATCCTGCACTGAGCATTAGGAACATACTTGGGTGCACAGCTGACGTAGGTGCTTAAATGAGCCATCCCTTTCCACTGCAGAGCTGAATTCATTTCAGCAAGGGGCAGAGGAGTGAGAAAGAAAAAGTGATTGCATGTCGGTTTTAAAGTGCTTGGCAGCCTTTCAGTCGAAGGGCACAGGGCTGATGTATGCTGCAGAATGACAGTACCTAAACCTAAAATAATCTACAAGGGAAACACTAAAGCAGAGGTAAAATGAGCACCCCAAGAGCAGCCAAAGCTCCTGAATATTCTGCGCTGGATTTTTACGACCTTGAAACAACGATCTGGAGCAGCCTGCTCCCTGGTGTGCACCACAGCAGACATGTTCAAACTAGCGGATTAACACCTCGCACACCTATCAACAGACACAGGCATTAAGCAGGACGAGATAACAGCATGGGCAATCAAGAAGCACTGCATCCCAGTTCAACACGGGAGGGTTATAAACACACAAGCCTCTGAATCCAGCAGCGAAAAACTTAAGCCTGCCAAGCTGAGGATGGATTGAAGTAATGACTAATATTTTCTGGGAAAATATCTGAGAAGTAAGGAAGATAAGGGGCATAAACATCCCAGGACCTCCAGACAGAAATAGCATACTGAAGACACAACCCATTCAGCCCTCTCTCTCTGTCTACTGTACTTAGCAGTATTAACACGCTAATTGATGTTAGATAATAATGATGGACATTAATGAGAATTTCTCCTCCCCACACACTACAATTTTTTTAATAACACTAGCTTTCCTTCCTAACCACCTTGCAGGTATGGTTCAAGCAGCAGGAATTAAATTTGGCCAGACAGCTTCTGCGGATGACAGCCAGGAGCCGGATATTGTAGTGAGAGAAAAAGGATGGGTGGGTGGGAAGGGAACCAGAGAGCCAACTCAAACTGACTCAAGCAGTGCCACTTTCTTTTAACTGCCACATCTCATGGAGAACAGGGCAAGGAAAGAAGACAATCCCCTTGAAATATCACACAGATCTGATTTTTGGTCTACTAAATTCAGGTTAGAAATTAACACTCTCTTTCTCATACTTTCTCTCTGTGGACTCTCCCCTCCCCTCCTGTTCTCTAATATATACTGTATCCTTTCCTTCCCTCTGCAAACCTTCCATGCCCTGTTCCTCAGCTGCTCCTCAGACGCCTTCACCTTTTCCAATGCAATGCTTCTTCACCAGCTTTAATTCCTGCACCCAGCTCTGGGGTCTAAGAGAGGAACAAACTGGACACAGCCTGAGGACACTGTACGGCAGCTATTCTGATCTCCCAGACCTACAGGGAAGCCAAGGAAATGGTGCAGAGAGTGGAGCAGCCCTGAGGTGGCTCCAGTTTCATCCGGGCTTACCTGCTTCTCAGCAGGAACCCAGCAGCACGATCCAACCTACTCCACTCAAGGCAAGGGTGGGCAGGAGGGGGACTGAATGCTTGTCTTGGGATACCCCTCCTGGGGCAAACAAATGCATTGGGATGTCTGTGCTCAGACTTAGAGAAAGTGTTTGCTGCCGGGCTCAGCGTGCCCCCTGACAGCCAGCGCTCTTTCTCTCTCAGGTCACTCCAGAGCACGGAGCAAGCAGGATGCAGCTGTACAATGAGACCAGCTTGTCCTAAGGCAGCTTCTTGGCATCAGGCTACCACACACTCACTTCCTCTCTCCCTTTCACACATACACACTCGCACACCAGTGGATATAAAATACTTCCACTCCTTCCACTTACTGGGCACTCGGTAATATTTTGAGTCCACAGGCTCATGTTGGAGCTGTCCTCAATGGTGGTGCAATGCTTCTGCTTGCTATCCCAGCCGCAGTAGGGATCTCTGGCTCCTAGACATTCCCTGCATGTGCAAAGAGAAAAGATTAAAGCTCTTTAAGACTGGCTAGCTCTAAAAATGCGTATTCAAGTATAGTGCTTGTATATGACAGCTGTCAAGTGCACTGAGGCTCAGCAGAAGAAACAATTTCTTCTAAGCAGAGGTTTACCTGCTTGGAAGGGGAGAATGGCTGAACAGAAGGGTGATAGGACACAAAGCAAGTATCACTCATAGAAGCTGTAGATTAAAAATCAGTTCACTCCTTTCCAAGGCCTAGGGAAAGAAAATGACTTTACAAATTTTAGTCAAAGAACACTTGTCATTGAGATATCTTTGTGCCCCCAAGTAATCACTCATCAGGCCAAATCTCACACAAAGCAACCTCTGTGAGTATGTTTTCTGACACTCTGTCCATCCAAAGGGGTTAGACAAGCACAATTAGCCAATGGACCAGTAATAAAGGCTTTCTATTAGTCTTAGCCTTTGCTGGAACAATGGTTTCATTTATAATTCTAACATCAAGATGTCAGTTTGGAAAAGTCACAGCAGAACATTATTTCTAAGCTTTTGGCTGCTTTGAACACTGCTGTATTCATTTTCCTCCTGAATCCATATTTACAGGCTAAGTGTGTGTTCCCAACATGTGAGCTGCTAAAGAAAAATAACTAGGGTTACTACTGCCACTAGACAGAGAAGGTCAGTCACAGAATTAGGCTGTACTGATAAAATTCAGCTGCATTGGTTATTCCTATGAGTCGCTTTCAAGTTGTTAGTTTTCATTATGAAAACATAATTGTACAAGCCATATCATGCAAGTGTTAGTCAAAGACAAAGAACAGAGGACTAAACCCAAAAAGATTTGTAACACTACTTTTATTCCAATGATCCTTTCTATTCCATCACACGAAGAGCTGCTAGGATCTTTCCAAAAGTCCCAAATGATTTGAAAACTGCCAATTAGACACCACCAGGGGACCAAAGGGAAAAACTCAGTTCAAGAAGCTAAATGGGAGAGTAATAAAATTTATTCTAGGGTAGGTATCAGTATGATAAATGAAACATCAAAAAAAAGAATCAAATGCAATGAGATGTGAACTGTTGCCACCCAGAAATCTTTGAAATCCTATTAGCTTGTAATCAGCCACAAATGAAAAAGCATGTCCCTCAAGCACAGCTGAAAATGCTGGATGCTGTACCAGTCTGCACTGATTCCACAGCAATTTGCCCCAAAGCAAATCCTAGACTGTTGTGTGCTCTCTGGTGCCCACTGATTTTTACACATACCTATATATTTATATTTTAATTACAAGTTTCCAGTTTGCTCATACAATGCAGAAAGATATTTGCTCTACTGAAGATTTAAACTACTGAATCATAAGGGACGCAGCTCTACATCCTTCACGCTCTAGGACGGAAGTCACAATGGGCTGTCTAGCAGATTTTCTTTCGACTGCTTAAAAACATCCAAGGGAAAGGCAAAGACGATTTTGACTCAGCCCCAGGCAACAGAACATCAAATATTTCCCTAGAAAAGATTTGGGATCCTCAGTCCAAGGACACAGAAGAGGCATGTGCTGCTTTGCTCATTCTGGCTATGGATCCTCATCCTACTGTTTTGGCAAGCCACACTGCCCTAATCTGTGGAGTGGGTCTGCCTCCACGTCCGCAGAAAGGTCTTATCCGCCTTTGACATTGCAGCAGCCCCTCAACACGGTCGGCACAGAGCTAGTTACTGAGCAGCCATTGGGACTGCGGGGAGGAAGCAGGGCATCTGCCCACCCTGTAGGTAACTCGGCACGTCAGCAGCAAACTGTGTGGTTTCTAGAGAGAAGAATAATAACGAGAGAAGCAATGAAAAAAAGAAAAGCCTCTGGTTTTAGTTGCAGAGCCCTTTGGTCATGCTTCCAGACCCTGACACTGAGTACATGCTATTGTTTCCAGCTGCATGAAGCCATTCTGCTGGGCACCCGGCGAGCAGAGAGAGGTCATTGTAATTCATAACAGGGAAGGCTGTTGTGAGCATCGCCCTATTATGATACACATTTTCTCTGAATTTAATTTATAGGAAAACATGTGCTGCATAAATTCAGGAAATAATCTCCATATGTTCTGTGCTGCAGCCCTCAGCCACTCCGCAGGCTGCAATATATCCCAGTTAGGCACTGACCACTTTGCTGGCACTATCATAATGTATGTCATGCAGCTAATGTGCTGCTCTTGGCTGCGAGCTTGTGAGCTGCGGAGCCCTCACCGTGCACCCGATGAATCACAGCCTGCCATTCCCTTGCCGCCAACGCTGACCCCCACAGCTGACCGTCCATCAGGAACCCAACTGCAGCCCCTGGACCAGGCCAGGACGCTGGGCTTTGGCAAAAGCCCGACACGACGCTTGCTAGCACGGAGCTGCGGCTGGCCCGCGCTGCGCTGTCTCCAGGTCCGGGATCCTGGAAGCAATGAATTTTTATTTGGCTGCCTCTGCCATGCACACAGGACCCTGACTCCATTGGGTTGTCAAAGCGCACGCTCTGTAATTTAACAACCATCAAAGACCAGGACTTCTTCCCAGCTGACAGCAGGCCCTCAAAACCATTTGAAATCTAAAAACAAAATAGCTACGCTGTCTGCCTCCCTTCAGGATTCAGAGCCCACTCGTTTGCCTCAACTCTGGTAAGAAACCTATTATATCAACTGACAGCGATACACTTAAGGGTAAGGAGAAATGTATTTACTTACACACAATTTGCTTCATTTTTTTTTCCCTTTTGTAAGCAGGAAAAGCATTACAATGTGCATTACTGCAAGAGAACATTTCTGGCAAATACCTTAAGTGAACACTTCAAAATCCACCCTAATTTATATCTTTAAAATATCTTTAGAATATATGTCCCTATTTATGTCATTAAATGATAAAACCACACCAGTGAGCACATGCCAAAAGACAAATATATGTATGCATACATGCACACACAGAGATCAAAATGCTTCAGAAACATGCTGTCATTCTTACTAGATCAGACACTGTGGTGTGGAAAATGAAAAGATATCACAGCATTTCCTTGTGCTCAGAACACTAAATAAATTGAAATGTTTATGTGTAAATCTCATTTCATATTATGATACTGCCAAAAAGTCCCACACAGGCCTGGGTACCTGAAGTCATGTGAGGCATTATGTAAATACTGTGAAATAGGATACAGAGGAGTTTACATGCTAGAATGAAGTTCTGATGTTTCTAAGTGAATGGAGCTTCTGCCATTGGCTCAGCAGGGCCAGAATTTCATACCATGTATACAGTCTTCAACAGTGAAATCTATACATCGGTTTCCTCAGTGACAGATGAGCAATGCCTCAAGGAACCAATGACAGTATCATTTCCCACCAAAATTCACATGGGTAAAAGGAATCCATTACCCCAGAAGGGTACCTGAGCATGGCAGGGAACACTGGCTGTATTAATGCTAATGACTTAGCTAATAAAATCCCCCAAAGTAGTATGTTTGTGCAAGTAAGATGGTGATGATACCACACAGCCCATGCCCTCAGTTCCCCTCTGGCCATCTACTAATTGCAATGCATTCAGCGAGGACTCAGGAGAGCACCTCTTGACAGATATCTAAGAGGTCAGAGTTGTTATGACAGGGCATTACTATCAATAGCGATTCGCTTTAGCTCATTGGCTTGCAATAAATGTCTTATCTGAGGCATAATGGAATACACATTGAAAATGCTCAATTGAAAAACAATTCCATTTGTAAGGTATTTTTCTCTGGTTCCTTATTCTCACTTACCAAGGACATTTGCATGAAAATAGGATCTTATTCATAAGAGCTCACCTGCTGCCTGCTGTTCTGGAGCTGTAAGCCTTGCTGTTGTTGGCTATTGCCATCATTTCTACAGCAGTGATCTGGGATAACACAAAGGATTAAGACTTTGCAAATGGGGCACCATCCACAGCCCACTGAAGTCAACAGAAACTCTTACCCATGACTCCAAAGGGTTTTTCTAGGGCCTTTGAAGCATACAAAATCCTGAGCCTTCACTATCAGCATTTGCAGTGAAAAGATTTCTGCTTCCAAGATGCTGGTCCTCCCCAAGATCTCCTCAAGAAAAGCCAAGGACTCATGACGTGGGGAAGGGAGATCATAGCACTTTTTACTTCCCCATGCCCCAAGGGCCTACCTGGAGATATATGTAAGGCATGAGGCTGTACAAATATCTTGATCCATATGCAGATTTCCTGGAGGAACGGAGGGAAAGGAACAGGGAAGGGAAGAAGAAGGGAACCCAAAAGCAGACATGGGGAACCAGGCAGCACCTTAGAGGCACAGGCCCTTCACATGTGGCTAAGGGGCTGATCCCAGCGCCTCTCTCCCAGAAGGGAAACTTCGTCCCTCCTAAAATATGAACAAAGCATAGATAAAATGGTCGCTGACCTACAGCAGGTCTAGTGCAATCCCAAGGATTCTCTGTTAGGTATCTCCCCTTCACACCCCTCGCTCAGGTGTTGTCTTGTGTCCTAATCCCATCTCCTCTCCATCTCCAGTTGTGTGACACTGCTGCAGCAGCTATAATTTTACCTTCTTTGGGAAGAACGATTGGCACTCTATGATGAACACCAGATAAGGCCGTTTCTGCTCAGACAAATATGCGAACTGCTCACCCACAGCACTGAAAACTAGGTGTCACGACTGACCTGCCCTTTTTTTGTTTTTCTCTTTTTAAATTTTTTTCCTCTTTCTCTTAAAAGGGACTGAATCTGACCAAAGGCACACAATACTGATTGATCATTGAGCACAACTGCTTTCTAAACAGAATCCTTGTCCCAAGATACTTGCAAAGTGACAGCAGCAATCTCATAATCTAAATGACACAAGGATTTGGGAACTTTTTTGCAGTAGCCTGAATGATGTCTCCTTTCAAAATCTTCATTAAGGCTTAAAAGTCTCTAGTTCAGAAGTTTCTCAATCAGACTTTAATTCGCTTCTGGGTCTAGATGACTTCATCTTTTGGTCAGTTTTCCCTGACAGATAAAAAGCTTTAGACTGTGTAATAAATGGATCTTCAGATCGATAGAACCAGACTGAAGAGATTAGGCTTTGACAGACCAAGGGAAAGAAAGAATTACTAGAACTTCTTCCCACTCTTACTACCAGAGAGAGGACAAGCAAACGTCATTTTGTACCAAGAGTCACAAAGCAGTCATCTCGAACATTCACACTACAGAATTGTGCTTCTCTCATCTATCAGGATGTGCTTGCTCTCCCAACCTTCATCCTCTCTACGTTTTCCTCTCTCTCATTCCTTATTGATGACTAAATGCAATTCGGAATGGAACAACAGGACATGATGATCTGCAGAGGAGGGGTCTAGATCCAAAGACTAAGAAACCCCTTCCCAACTGTGTTTGCTAATAAAACTGTGGCACCATGCCATGAGAGGTTTCTATATTTTTGCTGATGAATGTGGAGCCTCACGTTCGCCAGGGAGATGATGATCCCCATTTTGCATCTAGACTTTTAAGTACCCAGTGGGCATCACCACTTAGTTCATTAGAGGCACAGGGTTAGCAGCTTTATCAACTCACCAAGGAAGGGCAAACATTTATTGGCCTGACCCTGCAAGGCATGGAGCAACCAACACTCCTCTGTGCTCAGCATCCTAGGAGACGGGCAGCACCTCTCTCCTTTTGAGGAACCAGATCTCAGAATTCACACGGCTTCGCTCCACTCTCAGAGCAGGCAAGTTAACGCTGAGTGCACAGCACTTTGCAAGCAGGAGGGTGGTTTTAGCTATGTCTGCTAGTTGCAGGCATGCAGCTGTGTTTGGCAGACAGGCATTTCCTGACAAGGTTAGCTTATTGTCCCATTGCTATTAACCTACAGAGAGGATGAACTAAACAAATAATCATATTAGCTTCCAGCCAACCAAATCATAATTACTGACAACCTCAATAGCCCATGCAAGGAAGAGTGGACTTCTGTCTTCCCTAAAGCCAGATGGCATGAAAAGAGAAGAATGAGAATCAAAAGGATGTTCATGGCTTAGGAAAATAAGATTATAAAGGGAAAAAAAGCACCAAATCTTCAAACAATCCCTATAGTTTTGATACCTTTAAAAATTTAAACTGCAGAGATGATTTGGTGATCTGTGCAAATCCATTATCTTTCCCCACTGAGAGGAGAAGCCAAGTGGAACTGAGCTGCTTTAGTCAGACAGTGGTCAAGTAGCAACTTCATTTCTCAGCTGATGAATACAATATATTTTGTGCCAGATGCTACTGCCCTTTTGTCAAGATCAGTAGCCACATACTTCATACGCAGTTAATGCGGTGATTAGTGCAGCAGGGCACTACTAGGCAACGGCACACTAGAGCTGTCAGGTACCACCACTGTGAGGGCTACAGTTGATGTCGATCTGGATAGATAAGGGTTGGTATTTGGGCGTTTGATACTGGACACAAAAGCAGAGAAGCTGAAGTGCACGTGTGCAATTTATCACCTACAAATGCTCAGCATCACTGATTCCTACTCTGCACATGATTTGTTTTGAATGCATAAATTAAAGCTATGGCATAAAATGACCTCTAAAATTAAAATTCATTTATTAGCCAAACACACATAACTTATTTGGAAGGCACAATGAACAGACACATGATTTTCATAGGCAGTTTCACCTTATTTTCCTTTCCACATCAGGGACCTTGACTTGTTAGTATCCACCTCCTGCTCTAACATTTTCAATATCTCTTTAATCGATCGTGGTTTATAGATTATGGCCTCATGCAATTTACAGAACAAACTATTCCCTTTCTTACCCTCTGACATCCCATTCCATCATCTTTTAGCAACAGTGACTTCTTTATGGGATAGGTGTTTATTTTTATTTTTAAAGCCGTGAAATAAAACAACATTGCATTTATTCAAATATGAAGATTAATGCCACCTGAGAAAAAGTCTGATTAAATCTGGATTTATGTTTACATCAGTAAAGCAGGTTATTAAAAAAAAATGAATGTGGTGTTCCATAAACACTATTAGGAACTCTTGTCACTGTGCCAAGCAAAACTGACCTCTAATAAAAACAGAAATACAGAGGACCTCTGACTACCAATGATGGGATCAGTCATCCACAAGAAAACTTGGATGCTATTAAAGCTCCAATGAAAGGAATAGCCAGAAGGAATTCATGAGTGTGGGGCATTTTGTCGGGACTCTGAAGCACAACCATTTCCCAGCCTCAGCAGGCTTTGGAGCCTTAAGAAAACCTTCCCCCTGGGGCTGCCGAACGGAGAGAGGCAGCAGGGACTCGACACCCCTCGGAAGGGCAGCTTGGGCAAACCAGCGCAGTCACACGTTCCTGCCTGGATCTGCCCCGTGCCAGCCCACGTCTGAAGGCAGCTGCCAGGTGACCATGCGCTCTGCTTCCGCATTTCAGCTGCGTGGCTGCAGACCTGAGACTTCTGTGAGAACAAGTAAATTCCTGTAGTCTAGTGATGCAGGTGGATAAAGGAGAAAGGGTGGTTTAGGCAAGAGCAAGTCCAGTGCTAGGGACGGAGAAAGGCACTTTATGTAGCCTCTGGAAGATGACGATGATTTAAGGACACAAATTATGCTAGAAGAGGGAACTTAGGAAGGGAAATACACCTGCAAAGGCAGGAAACTTAGAGACATGAGTGATGATAAAGAAACCTGAAAACTGTCTACAGTTGTCACCCAGGCTGCAAAGAGTAATCCATATTCAAGCAGCTCCTTTGTCAAAGTTGGATTTTGTTAAGCTCTGGGTAATTATTTTCTGCTCAACAAGATGTAGATTCAACCAGACAGAGTCTTTGTAGATTAATGTATGTTGGAGCAGGCAAATAAGTGTTAGACCATCTAGTATATCCCTAAGGATCTAACAGATCTCTTGCCCAATGTAGGATTATTTCAACACTGAGTAAGTGGCAAAATGGTCCTTTTGCTATATCCTCCGTTGCTTTTTCCCCACATAGTTATAAAAACACCATCGAGCAATATCAATTCCACTATTTAACAAGAGAGACTATTACTTAACTAAACTGATACTCCTGAAATCTAGCCCTATTCCTTTTCACACTAGAGTGTTCCTGTAGATCTACAACATTTTGGTATTTTGACATGTAAAAGACATTACATAGAACCAAGTACAATATTATGTTTCTCTGTGAGCCATATGTATTTTATATGTTCTTTTGATCCTTTCAAGTACAACAACAAATTTTCTCTGACTCCAGACCCTTCCTTCTCCCCAAACAGGTAAAATAGCACATCTCCTAATAAAAAGTTAATGACACATCTGTAGCAATGTATTCATCTGGTATTAATATTGGGCTTCTCCAACATGAAGGACACATTTGTGTTTTATACTGTAACTGTTGTCTTGAAAACTTGAGACATGAAAGCAAACCAGCCATGGCAGCAGTAAGATGTAGGCTCTTTGCATGAGGAGCCACAGCTCCGAACGTGACCGCTGCCTAGAATACAAATCTTACGACATAATAGCAGCAAATTGCACGAATCGACAGAGGCAAAGGATATCTGCCCTGGGGCTCGCTGGTAGCTCTAGTTATTAATCTTGTTTGTATAACAGTAGCATCAATGTCATCCTAACATTATGTATTCCAAGAAAAGTACGTGCTTTTCTGTCAGTCACCACTGCGTTGAAACTAATTTCACGTAGCCCACCAAGCAGGTGTCAGATGGTAATGACTTTTAGACACCATTGATCTGAGCTGGCCTAAAGCCAGTTTGCTAAAGGCAAAAGGATCCATACTCTAAACCGCTCCTGGTCTTCCCCACCAACTAAGTCACAAGAGAGATATTCTTCAAAACTAAGGAACAAACAAAACTCCCCAGCACTTTCAACCTCTCCCCTTTTTCCTCCCCTCCCAGCAAAGCACCCCAAAACAAAATTAGCAACATAGTCATCGTAGTAAGGAAACAAAAGCCAGGAGCCCTGAAATCTGCTTATTTTACTTGGCTCATTGTGAGGTGACCTGCATCTGCTCCAGCATCTGTATAACCCCGGAGTCCAGCACAACATGTCTACAAAACCCCACTAGTGCCACGGTACCATTCACTTGGGGACATTTATATACTTCATAGCTAAAAGTGGGAGCGTAAAAGTGTATGGACAACTTAACATTAATGTAATGCTTTTTAGTGGTCAGTGTGTTTAACAGAAATGGGAAAAATCTAATAATTCATTTGGTTCTGAGTAGAGCCCCTTTCACTGTTTCCTCCTGTGTCCTCTCTTTTTTGGTAATGCAAGCAGCAGCAATCTCAGTAAAGGCTTGTCCCTCAAACTCAGCCTCTTGCTGGTTTTCCTGCTCGGATTGTATTTCTCTCCTCACTATTATTTGTGATTTTGTCATACTTAAGTGCCGTCTACAAACTATGCTATTTTCTTTCTTCCATGCTATTAAAGATAATGTTAAATAAGATGAGACTGAAAACCAGTCTCTCTGGCATCTTACTGGAAACATGCCCCTGCTTACTACATTTGTTTACCCTGCCCTCCCTCCTTTTTTTCCCCCTTCAATTTTAGATACACAGAGACACATTCCTTTCCCAAACTCTTCATATGCTAAACCCAGATATGCTAAAATCCAGATATCTTACAACTGTTTCACTCCCTTAAACTTTAAAGGTCCAGATTTTGTAAATAGTATGGATGAGCTTAACTTTACATATGTAAGCAGCTACATTAAATAAAATGGGAGTAATTGCCTGCTAGCACATGCAAATGTGTTTTCTGGATAGAAGAAATGGTATAATTTTGTACTTCTATTTAAAGAACACAAATCCATTTCATCTACCAAACCTTATTCTTTTTAGGAGCTTTAGTGAACATGCTTCTGTTTGATATCTTCATTTGCTGTCAGTGGGAGTCTTGCCATTTACTTAAATGAAACCAGAATGTCAAACCAGATGTTTAGTGATTTATTATGCTTTATTATTGGAGACTATGGATGACCAAAGGTTGGGCTGAGCACTCTTCTTTCTGCCTATGAAGCCTTCCAAAGCTTTTCAAAATTAGTGGTAAAATAACTAGCTAATTCCCTTAATCTTGGAGAGACCATATCAGCCAGAGCAGATGGAAATAGATGATTAAGCTTTACAAATTTTTGTAGGCTCTTACCTTTCCATTTGCCTTCATCCTCTGAACAATCTGCTTTTAAAAGGATGCTCAGTGTGTTGGAAATTTTTTAAAACCTTCAAGGAGAAGATTTTCAAAAGTGTGGGCCAGATTTTCAACAAACTCCACTGGGAGGAAGTGGCTGGATTATCAGGGTCTTTGCCGATCAGTCTTACCATCAGGGTCACCTAAATGATCTGTCAGTTGCTGGGCTCCACTGAGCAGTCTTTCCTTCATTTCCTCCCCATACCTCCCTTACCATTTTCTCTCCCACAATGTTACCCAACAACAGCTGCTTGTTTGTCTTTGGAGGAACTACAGGCACTGTGATGAGGAGGGCAGAGGGTTTCCAGCCCATACTCAAGTCACTCCTTCCCCAACACTGGATATTTTTAGACCTCTTCATCTGATTCATCTGATTAAGTTCCCCAACACTTTCTTTCCTGAAATCTGGTAGTCCTGTAACTAGTCTGGCTTTACAATGCTAAATTCAACCCAAAACAGACAGAGTAACAACCCACCAACCAATAACAACCAAAAAAATCCATCATGCAATATCTCAGATATTTCCCTTAAAACGTGGCATGGAAGTGGTACAGAAACCATGCTTGCAGTTTTCCAATTTTGTACTTTGGAAGGCAAGCAAAAAAAGAGAGAAAGAGTACAAAAAAACCTCTGTGCTTCTTTACTGTGGCTGCTGACCCTTTTGTCCCTAAGAGTCCCTGGAGCCATTTCAGGAGTTGCTCACCCGTATGTACTTAGTTGTCTGATCACTGGCCCAGACCTATTTAGAGGTGAGTTGTGTTCCTTGCAGTTCGCAAGTCAGCAAAGAAGAGTACTTGTCAGCTGAGTCATTTCTGCCAGCTTTGCATTAAGCAACATGGCCGGAGGGGACGCACACCAGAATTTAGGCCAAGTAGGACAACTAAAGCTCAGCATTGCTCATTAGCAAACTCCCTGCAACGGCAGAGTGCAGATGGGGGAGAGTCACGGCTGCACGCAAGAGGGTCTGGTTCTCCCCATAGCCTCTGAAGCACAAGCAACTCTACCGACTTAAGGTCGACCCGATGTAATACCCCCGCAACCTGCTGTAATACACACCAGTCACAGGACCTCACTGTACACCCTCAGTAACAACCTACATCATGCAAACTACAGATTTTATGCAGAAAACTGTGAGGGGGAAGAGGGACGAATGAAGATCAATATAAAGTGCATTACGATAAATCGCTCAGGAGAGAGCAGAAAAGGTGGGTGTTCAGGAGAGGCTCTGGTCTGGCTCCCAAGCACATTTTCTTTTGCTTATTTGAATGTATAATCAAAAATGGCTACAACTCCCAGGCTGGCCTCAGGGTGGCTGGTCTGCGCAGTGGCAGCATCCTGCTGCACCAGAGGCACGCTGCCCCGATGCTGCAAAGGGGCAGCGCTGAAGTGCATTTTCCTGCCTGTTTCACTGCTGTTCTTAAAATGAATTATTTAACCCCACCCTTTAAAATAATTATTAAGCTACCCTGACAGAAGGCCCCACCTGAAAATAACGGTCTGGATCTGAAGTCCTCACCTCCTCCAGAATTCAGATCTAGGATTTTGTTCAGACACATTCTGGAGATAGGGAGGACGTCAGTGATAAAGCTGCAATGCTGACTCTCCAGATATCCCTCCCCAAAGCTTGGGGGCAACTTGAGGTAGAAATCCAAGCTCATTTGAAAATTGCAGGGAGGTTGAAAAGATTTCAAAGCCATGCAAAACCCAGCAGCAAGCACAGCCAAGCTACCACCCAGCAAAGCAGCCTTCAAAACGCCCTGCACGTTCAAAGGGCTTGTAGGTTTTGCTCACATTGGACATCTTCCTAAAACTCTCCAGTGAGAGTGGGGAATGGCAGCTTTAAAGCACAGTAGGAAAACGCACGCACAAGGCAGGGTCCCTGCAGCCAAGTCCAGCCTGTAAATTTGGGCAGCTGACATTACAGATGTCTTCCCATTGCCCTGCTGCTACGACTGGCTGTTTTGAAAAGACAGATTGAGACAGGTCAGTGGGCACACACAAAGCGCTGTTTAGACACCCAGAAATATCTTGGGTCAACGAACCACATCAAGATGCGGGGCTGAGTTACCGGTCTCCATTTAAGAGACTCAATTGGTGCCGTGTCAATAAACAAACAGTAAAGGAGAGGGCAGAAACGTTTTTCCATTGCCATCTCTTCCCTTCCCTGCTGTTTCTCCTCTGCCCCATCTCTGAGCCTCGGTAACATGCCCCAAAGTTTTAAAGCAACACAGCAACAGGGAGCGCTGGAGGGGATCAATGCCAGGACCAATCTTCTCTCGATACACGATCGCCCAGCCCAGGGAGAAGGGAGAAGGCAGGGTGACGGCAGGAATCCTAAGCCAGCAATCGCGAACCCACATCAGCCCCCAGGGTGTAAAAGGCGGTAAAGTTTCCTGATAGCATGAGGCAGAGCCAAGGAAAACAAACAGGGTTGTGGTATTCCTGCCTGGGAGGCACAAATTCTCCACCACCTCAAAGGTTCCCGAGCCCCCATCAAAACGATTAGATTATAAAAATTGCTGAAACCGGAGCTTTTCAGGGAAGCCAGTCAAGAAGTCACAGCATGACAAAAAAGTAAATGGGGGGTGTTGCAGGGGTGGGAGTCCTTCTTCCCGTGGTGGCTGTGTATCAGCATGTATTAAACATAGGCACAACAATAAGCAATAAATCACAGCCCCGCAGAAGTGCCAGGTGGAATGCACTGGCGGAAATTAAAACATCCCTCTCGATACAGTTCAGCATTGAAAGAAATACAAAGGAGGCCAGGCTGACTTGTCACCTACACAGCCAGGTTGCTAATGGGAAAAAGGTTTCCAAATTTCCTACAAAAAAAGCTTACCTTTAAAAAAAACACTCTCTCAAAAAATAAACAACAGCCTTCCTCAGCTTTCCTAAGTTTTCTCCTGTTTTGCCCCTCAAATGTGCAGTCCCTCTATGAGGCTCAGCTGTGGGGCAGAGGATCCACTACAATCAACACAAATACACTAATTGGCCAGCACCCAAATTCAGCAAACCCTGACCTCCCACACCGCCAAACACACACACCTACCCTGCTGTCGGGAGGTCCCAGCACACGTACTTTGGCATAGCCCAGCGACTGACTTAAATTGCCTAGAAGTGTCGTGAAGCTAGTCAATGGGGAAGGGTTTGAGTCCCCTCAAAGAGCTGGACTGCTTCCTTGTTGCATTGGAAGATGCCTCCATAAAATTTGCTTTAGAAAAAAACAACTTTCCCACACAAACTTCCTGGTAACTCCAGCTAAAACTCAGTGCTGTACGATGTATAAAACTCAGGCTGCTTGTGGCCACCAGCATGCAAGGGGGCCTCCTTGGAGCAGGGTGCCTGTTTTGCTGGAGTAAGTTGTACTAGTGAGGGGCCATGCTGTGGCCTCCAGGTCCTGCGCGGCTGGTGCTCCTGGGTGGTGCATCCCCCTGCTCTGCCCTCCAGCACTGCCACGTCAGCCCCGCTTGTCCCTAGGTCTCAGGCAGGTGAGCCAACCTCCACCATTCGAGTTTTAATGGAAGTGTCACACAAAGTACTTACACCGGCTGAAACGGAGACACAATCTATAAATTACTGGAAAGTTGAATTCAAGATTAGGAAAAGAAAAAAAAAAAAAGAACTCGGTGCTCTTGAAATTGGATCATATATATGTATACAGGCACATAAATATTCTCACACTGAAATTCTCTAGGACAGCCTGAAGAGGACAGCTGTTATGTTCTACTCTTTTAAATCTCTGCTTTTAAGGGCTAAGGATGGGGTGGCATTTTCCAGCTGTGATACTCCTTCTCTTACTAAACACTTCTGTGTCAGCCTCTCTGTATACGCAGCTAAACCTTTACACATTAAGCACTTCTGAGTCAAACCTGCAGTAATGACCGAGGTATATTTTCTGAAAGGGATAATTAAGAGGTTCAGCAAAAATAGAAAGAGCTGGCATTTTTATATTTAGACAGACATGACTAGTACAAGCTAATAGATAAACTCTACTTGTTGAAAATAAAATGACGGTGACATTTTCTGTATCAGGCTTCTTGACAGTAGGAACATGGACATTTTGCAGCAGACCTTGACAGAGGGAGCCAGTTTAGACAGTGCTAGCAAATTCCTTCCTTTCGTCTAGCACAGAGAATATCAATTTCAGACAAAACTCTGCTCAAAGAAAGCAAGGCAAAGGCAGGAGTGGAGAGGGAAGAGCTTTTTTAGGGATGTAAACAAGCAATTACTCCCACCGACCCACTACATACTTAGGGAGATCATTTGAATGCATATCTCAATCACTTGGTATCATACTGTTTCACCTGCTGGAAAGAGGGCATATGTTTGAGTATAGAAGATTTCTGCACTCACTGCCGGGTGGAAAACAGCCCGGATGCCAGGACTGACAATTAAAAGAAGTTTTTTTCCTACCCCTTCTAACAGGTGCAATCCAGACATGGCACCTATCCAGGTGTAAGCACTGTCACACATAGTTGAAATGAGCCATTGGTTTCTAAAAGCGATAAAAAGTTGCTAGCCAGCCCAACCCTGCCTCATTAGACATTCGAGAGGTGATCATTTGTATAAGCCAGGATCAGCTGGCAGTAACCCAGACTCAGGAGCCTGCAGCCGTACAGCCAGTAAGACCCACCAGCAAAACACGTGGAGTTGATAAAATCAACGCTGAAATGTCAAGTAAAACAAACAAAAAAAAAGGGCAGGGGGGAGTAAATACTGCAAGTCCTTCCTTGGTAAACTTTTAATCAATTTCTGACGAGGACTAATTAATATTTATGAAAAAAATATTGCTTATTCTCATTGCTCCTGGCATGGGTACATCCATCAGGAGATGCACTTTCACCAGTGTCTTCTGTCTGGTGGTGATGAAAAAAGACATTCTAAAACGAACCACACTAGAATATGTTTCCCTGGTGCTTTTCTTTTAAAGTTGAAGTGGAATATATCAGAGCTGTAAATTTGCTTACCCTTCTGTTCTGTACATGGAGCATCTCTCCAGAGGAATTTTTAGCACTCCATTATTTAAACCCACAAAGAGCGACCTGTCACTGTGCAGGATTTGGAGGCTCTTGATTGGTTCCTGTTGTCCATCAGGGAGAATCTGCATTTCCTCTAAATAACAACTCCTCAGGCTCCTATTAGTGGTAGAAAGTGCCTTCAAGATGGTCCCATACTCTAATGGAACAAGAAACAAGACACAGGTAAATCTTGGAGGCATTGACTTGATTTCATACAGGCACAAAGACTTAAATATTAATATCCTCTTTACACAGCTGCTTTAAACCTACTTCTATGTTATTTTTAAAACACGCCTGCTGCCCATGGTGTGTAGAGCCCCAGCTACATAGGTACAATCCTTAAACAGTTCTCAGACGTTACATAAACTGTCTGTGAGTACACTGTAGTCGGAAAGCAGAAGGATGTGAATCATCTGCAGAATGAGCTCCTGGAAATATTTCCCATTTGGAGCACCGAGGCAAAAAAAAAAGAGCTTGGTCCTGTTACCAGTGAACTACACAAGGTGATCTGACATAGTAGGGATCATTTCTAGTGCTTTGAGTCTATACTTCCTTTGGTTCATGGAGCAGATCGGTCTCATTTGGTGCTGTGACAAGTGACATCAGATGCAGCGGCCCTGCCGGCAATCTCAGAGGCCACCAGAATGACTGCATGGGCCAAGCATCAAACTGCTCCTCTTTCTGGAAGAAGCAGTCCTGCCAACTTGACAAGGGGATTTTATGACATGAGCAGTGCATACACGGAAAAATACATGTCAGTGTTCACAGTGCTCTTGACTAAAAAGTTTAAGGATCTGATAAACTGTGGGAGATTTCTGCCAGGGAAAAGGGGGCAATCAAACAATTTTTCACTAAAACCCCCAAACAGGTCTATTTGTACCAATTGCTCCTGAGTTTAATCTTTCTGTTTAGATAACTATTCTGTACTGGTGCCAAAGTAGTTTACAGTTTAAAGTGGCAAGGTTGGCTGCCACAGGTAGCTTTTCCTTCACTTGGCAGAGCCTGAAGAGCGGAACAAGATTAAGACTCAAGTTTGGGCTTGGTGTGTCTCAGATTTGGGGTTTGTGTTCAGGGGTGCCTCTACTTAAGCATTTGAATGCTTTAAAAGTTTGAGGTCCAGCAGAACTTATTCTCCAGTTACCACTAACCAGGGCCAGAAAGCAAGTGTGAATGAGAAGCCAAGGTTATGGCAGAACCCTTTTCCACACAAATGGTCCAAGGCAGGAAGTGAACAGAATTCGAATCCCAGCCTCCTCTCCTGGCTTTGTAACTGGACACCTCCAGGAAAGTACCACTATCTAAAAATGGCAGAACCATGTCATACTTTCATTGAAGTAAAGTCCTCTCATCATAATCAGCTTCCATGGAGACTCACACAGTGGCAGTGTTACTAGAATGCCTCAGAAACCATCACTTTCGAAGTAAGTGGTGGTAAAAGTTAGATAAATTATGACCCAGTCCTGGAAGGTGGTAACATGAGAACGAGACAGTGACTCTGCATTCAGATGTGAGATTAAACTAACACTTACGGAGGCAATCCATCTTATCCTAAAGTCAAGGCTTCTGCAATAGAGGATAAAAACATTATACCCATGAGGCTGGCCATATGCTCTGATTAATCAAAACATTTAATTTAACTTCGATCATTAGCATGAACATGGGCTAAGACAACCATTTATAACACTTTGTCCTTCTTCAGCATCTTTCATTTATCCAAGATATCTGTGCTTTTCAGAAGAGGCAGAGTGTCCTGCTAATTAGAGGATGGCAGTAGAAACCAAGAGACTCAGATCAGATGCTTAACTCTGCCACTGGTTCACTATGCTACCTCAGAAAAGTGCTTGCCTCGGTTTCCCCATCTGCATTACATTCTTACGCACCCCCGAAAGCCCCTGGGAGTCTACACCAGCAGGCACATGGAATTTCAAAGAAAGAAACTACTAAAACCTCGCAGCAAGCCTGGAGGTTAAGTATTATTATTGCTGATGGAGAGATCAGGACGTTATAGCACAGCAAGGCAACTTACACATACAAGACCCCAGAGCACTTCAGTGACCTTCGCTCTTCCCTATTGTTACGTGTTAGTCTGATCAGTTGAGACATGTTTTTATAAAAGGGAGAAGTCTGCTATTCTTGTTTTTAAACGCACTGGAGATTTATGGCCTGTCCACCTGGGATTCTGTCTCAACTCCTCCATCCTACTTCTAAGTTAATCAGGGAAACTAACTTCCACGAAGTTTTCTGCCAAAACGATACTGAACGACAATTGTGCAATGATGGCACAAACAGGCTCTCAGGGCTGCTAGTTCTGTGAACAAGTGGAGAGAACTTTCTTAAGCCCTTATGCTCTTACCTGTCCCAATATACATAACGTGGTAGAGAGTATCCTTCCCCTGAACAATATCAACCACCAGTTTGGAAAATCGAATGCTGTCCTGAGTCACATACGGATCTACAGTGACTGGCTGCACCACGTCGTTCATCAGGAACAAGCGCTGCGCATCCTGAAGGATCCTCTCCGTCAGGTTCTCATTGGGGCCGTCATCATTCAGCGTCCCACACTAGACATGAAAGATCAAACTTCAGCACCTGTATTTTCTCCCCACTCAGGCAGCCCAAGACCAAATCCTGAAATTCTTCTGGAAACCCATTCCCTATTGATTCCCTGGGCTGGGGGGTTTGTGTGAGGCTCCCAGGATTCAGCCCTTTATGTGAAGAGCCTGGATAACAGCTAGCTTTGGCCAGTAGCCCACTCCACGAAAACATTTCTCCCAGTTGGTCCACTGACTAGGGATGTAGTGATCATTCCTTTGTGATACCCTGGAGGCAGCATGCCAGGAGAAGGGCAAAAGGAATTAACAAATTGAAGAGGAAAAGAAAGAATTAAAGCTAGTGGTAGAAAGAGAGATTTAAAGCTAGCAGTGAAAAGAAGTTTTTGTGGTAAGAAATCCTTGAAGCCTTTCAAATAATCTTCCAACTCTACCTGGCATCTCACTCTGTATAAGGCACAAAACCTGAGATTAAAAAAACCCTGAAAACATGGTTGATTTTGCATCAAAGCTAGCTCACCATACTGTTTCTCTCTCATGTGTTTCCCTCTGAACAGACCTCTTCAGGTTCATCTTAAGAAAGGTAGGTTAGCCAGTAACTCCCCCCCTCCCCACATGCAGCTCTTCTATCTTCACAGAGAATGGCAGATCAACCTGTGTCCATTAAGCCTCAAGCAGCAACAGGTGAACAGAGATAGGACTTGACTCCCTTCCATCCAGAATGGAGAGGAAGAAGAGAGTTCATCTTGCTTTTTTTAAGCATCTGCATAGAGCCTACCAGGTGGATATCTCATTTTAAGGTCTGAGTTTCTATCTCACACTAATGTCTAGAATTCAGTATTTTCAAAGGCCAATGCAAGATTATATTCACAATGCAGTTTTGTTGTCCATGTCAGTAGCCAAGGCTAGATCTCTACTCTTCCCCACGTTGCCATGTATGGCAGGCAGAAGATCCATTGTTCCAAAAGAAAGCTGGGGGACTGGTTATTTATCCCACCCAATGCAATGAGAGTCAGTGGCAGAATCGGAATTCTTGCCCACTCCCATACTTGGTCCACGGGACAACCTTACTTCTCATTAATTGATGCTTACAGCTCAGAAGTTCCACTAGAAAACACACAGATTTCTTTTTCTTCATGTTGGGTCCAGGTATTTGGGCTTTCCTTGGAAGGCAAATTAGTGTACTGCAAATCAGGATGTCGATTTACAGCACTACCGCTACTGTGTACTAATTTCCCATGTGCACGCACTCGATATGCATCAAGGCAGCTCTTTGCAGCATGACTGCCTTTCCAAGGTGCGCCATGCAGAGCTGCTCTTTCGATGTGCTAAAATGAGTTCAAAGGAATTTAGCTCACATTTACACAATAAACGCAGATCCTAGCAGCTGGTGTACTAACTCCTGCAATTGCCAAGCCTGTAAGAACTTATTTCAGCATCAAACACATTTGACACAGTTATGCACAACTTGCTTTGTGCAAAACCCTCCACCACCATTTTGTGGTTTGTTTGAAGTAGCTGAACAGTGTGACGCTAACTCACACGAGCTACAAATGTGGCCATTTGCTTACCAGCTTTGGCATCCTCCTGAGTACTCAGACCAAGGAAATGAGAGTGGCTTTACGACTTGTCCTCCAATATGTTCAGTATTTTTTTTAATTTCATGACTGCCTGATCCCAAGTTCTAAAGGATTTTTAGATCTCTCTCTTCTGATGCCTCTTCCCTATTCTCCCTCTAACTTACATGACTGTCTTGCTTTGGATACTTTTCTCCCCAGTCTTTTTTCCTTTCCAGAACATCACTGAAGAAGGAGTCCTGGTGGCCAGAATGTCATTGTTAGTTTTGTTTTCTCTTCTCATCAAGTCACAGATAATCCTTTTGGTCTATTGGCAGCCCATGTGCTGACACAGCATCCCTGTGGTTTGTTTTTATTTTGTTTTGGTCTAATTTCCTGATTATCTGCACTGCTCTGATCCTCTATATCCTTCAGTATTTCTCCTTCCTCTGCAAGAAAAAAAATGTATTTCTGGCATCCTTCCCTCATCTTCCTTTGTGAACACTGAGGCAAAAAACTTAATCTAATTTTTTGCAATATCTGCCTCTTCAGTCACTAAATTACCCTTGTCATCTCCTAAAGGCCCTTCACTGACCTCTTGTTCCTCATGTACTTGAAAAACATCTTAATCTCTTCTTGCAATCTTCCTTTTGTCTGCCACATACCTCCTTTTACTTTCCTTATTTTTCCCTGACCCTTTTCTTTCATCTTGCTGCTGCAATCTTTACACTCCACATTTTATCTGATACTTTTCACTACATGGAAATTCTTTCCAAAGTCCTTTTTCTGCTCCTCCCGGGTTAGCCCAGCAAGGGACGGAAAGTCCTTGATTCTCAATGAACCTTAATATTCCTTCCAAATTCAAAAAAAGCCTGGCAGCGTTTGGCATGGCTGGGCCTTCAGTGAGGCTTCATTTCTTGGTTTTGAGTGCACCTAGTTGAGGGGGTGACCAAAAGCACAAACTTGCCCCACCTTGTACAGGCATAAGTCCCCACTCAAGTGCCATCAGGGAAGTCAGGGTTAGGTCCCTCAGCAAAAACCCAAGCATATAGCTGCCTGCAGAGTGGATCTGCATCCCATCTGCTCTTGCAGTGATTTTAGGCTCACTGCAGAGTCCTTTTTGGAAGGTCCCTGACATCACCAGCTTGAGGGCAGATGGCATTTGCAGGCAGCCTCAGCACCTTTGCACTAACAAGAGAGAGCCAGATTCACACAATTGGGCTGAAAGGATTCACCTGGGGGGAGCAAGGACAGGAAGGAGAGTCTGCTGTCCCTATGGTTTCCCAGGTGGAAAGGGACTGAGCTGTAAAACAGGCTAATGCTTCAGAGGACTCAGGTTTGCTGGGCTGGTCACACACATACTCCGCACTGCACTGACTGAATCTGGGCAGAAAGGGACGGAAGTAGTTCCATATTTTTGCACACTGGCTGTAATTCAGAATCTTGAAAAACTGCTCATTCATAAATACAAAGACTTTTAAGGCCAGAAGGAACCACAGTGTACCCTCTTGCACAACACAGGACACAAGTTTCCACTGGTTACTCCTGCAACATGTCCATAACTTCTGGCTGATTTAGTGTGTCTGCCTTGGAAAGATATCCATCTTGGACTGAAACATTTGTAGCCTTAGGGGACCTAGTAAGTGACAGAATATTAACCACATCCTTACACAGTCCCAATGCCTAGTTACCTTACTTGTTAGCAAAAAAAAGCTCGTCTCTACTCTAGTCTGATTTTGTCCATCCTCAGCTTCCAGTCCTTCAGTCTGCAGGTTTTGGTGGGGAGGTGCCTGTATGTCCGCTTGTGAGGATCACATTCCTGAAGTTCACGTGTCAGGATATAAAAGTATCAACAATGAATTTCCTCTACTGCGTCAGAATTTGGGTCCACCTAGCCTAACACAGTGCCCACTGTAGGCCAGTACTGGTTGTTTCAGAAAACAGTTTAAAAGGTTTTTTGAGGGGGAGGGTGTTCAATGGCATATCCTGAGCAAACCTTTCCTCCCAGCCATTTTACCTAGAACATCATCTCTAGCTAGCAGGTATTTTAAACTCTTCATTATTATATAAACTCCAAACATCCATGTTATCTGTAAAAACATTCTATTTTTGCCACGCATCACATGAAGCGCTTGAGCTCAATAACAACATATGGCAAAAAGTTCCACAGACTTAAATACTCCTAAAATGTGCAGGAATACCATTTATCTGTACCATGGGTCTAGCCGGAAAAAGGAGCCCCACACAGATCAACCCAGTGGAATGATAGAGAACATAAAAGGGACCAAAGTAAACGCAGGGCAGCAGTAGTACCTGGAAATTAGGGATGGGGTTTAGCGTTGGCAGCCAGGCTGATCTTGGGTTCTCTTGGTAACGGAAAGGGCCATTAAACGCCTGAGTAATGGCACTCAGATTGAAGGCACACACTGCTGAGGCAGCTATGCTGTTTCTGGAAAAGGGAAGAAAAAAATCAATTTAATCATTAGACCATTGACATTTTCATCATAACACACATCAAACTCTACTCAGATAAAATACATGTAAATTGCTAGGTAGAAGTGCACTGATAGCAATGTCACAAGGAGTAAAAATAAATAAATAAATTGTAAAATGCAGGTGGATTGCATGACAATTTCGAGAATGAATTTTAAACTTGGTTTTAAAATGTCTGTGATTTAAGGGCCATGGAAGCAGTTCTGACATGAAAGGTGAATACAGTTTAATTTGCATGGATTATTTGTGTCTGGTTTTATTTTTTTTTAATACCCCGTCTATCTTGATTGATTACAAACAGCCTAATTTTTAATCTCTTAGAGTATCTCAAGGTGAAATTCAGTTTCTACAGGCTCCGGAAATCTTCGGCAAAATATACTCTCTGGTATTTTTATATATTCATTTATATATAAACACAAAATCCACACACGCATGCACACACATGCGGGGCGAGGGAGGGAGCGACAGTGCACAGCAGCCTGGTCGTTACGGCAGCTCAGCACGCAAGAAAGTCCAGCTAATACGTGGGAGCCTCTGTTCTCCCTGAGCACAGTTCACGTCTTTGTGTTCCCACCGGGAAGAGCATCTGGCTTGGGCAGACTGCTCAGCACGCGCGCGCCGGGCAGCGGAGGCACGCGTAGAGCAACGGCCACCGGAGGAAGGGCTGTCTGCAAGGGAATCTGCTCTAGCGACGCGACGTTGCGGCCCCGGAGGGCACGTTTCTGCAAGGTCCCGCAGCGTTCGACTGCGCCTCCTGGGCGGTGATGGCATCTCACAGAGTCAGACCCAAAGAGAGACCTCTGCTACAGAGTAACCTGAAATGCAAAACCCGCTTCCAGCCCTCCCCTCTCCCTCTCTTTTTAAAGGAAAAGAACAACGATTAGAGAGAACGATATCAAAATAAAACTAAAAATAGGGCTAGCACAAGAGAGCCACCAGTCACAGTGCCTTTTAAACAACCCAGGCCTTGCTGCACATATGTTGCTGCTAATTAAAGAAATCTGAATTCTCTCAAAAGAACAAATCTTTTTTACTAGACTAATAATTACCCTCTCTCACACAAAAAAGCCTTGCTCCGCAGTTCCAGGCAGGAAAGCAGAAGGACCAATTCACAGCGTATTTCTTTAGAGCAATACACGGCAAGGAAGAACTTCTCGCTTCGCCTTCCCCTCCGCGGCTCCTGCCCCTGCCCCTCCGTTCCCCGAGTGATGGAGTAGCTCCCTTTGAACGTGTCAAAGCAACGCCAGGCGAAGCCTTCTCCGCTTTTGTCTGAACACCGCTGACACAGTGCTTGCTCACAGAAGGCAGCTCTTAAGACAAAGCTAATGATGGATGACAAGTGAAATGCCTTGAGGCACGCACGGAAAAAAAAAAAAAGAGAGAAAGAAAAAGAAAAGGAAAAAGGAAAAGGCAAAGAAAGAACCACTCCTCCCAACTAGCCTAAATAAAATGTCTTAAAAAAATAAAGGATTTTTATAGAGCCCTGCTAAAGATTCTGCAGTATGACCCTTTGCCTTTGCTAAAGGAGAAATGAGGGATGTTTTCCATGAAATAATACTATCTGTGGCCTGACATGTTTCTCATCCCTCCCTATGAAAAGTTTGATCCCAATCTCAAACCAGTGACATTAATTTGTGCACCTGCCCTTGTATTGCACTGATGTGAAGTACAATCATCTCCTTTATTTCCACTTGCTACTTCCTATGATTAACTCGGTGGTTTAGGAAATGGGTTAAGTTCAAAAAGGTTTTAATGCAGTCTCAACAACCTCAAAGGAAAACTTAAATAAAAACTTCTTAAGTATTTCATGAGCAGCTTCCCCCCAAGAAAGCAATCCTTCCCACTGACTTTGCTGGATATAATACAACAAGGAGCAATAAGTCTACCTGTGGGTGTTTCCACAACCAAGTATGACACAGACTAATATTCCTTTGTTATAAGGTGACCTTAACCCCACTAAACATGAGCCTTCAAAAATAAATATACTTTTACAAGTATAACAAACAATCATACTTTTGTGGTGCATCAGTATTCCATTACACAGGTACTCAGACGGGAGCATACATCAGCCCTCTTTGGTATGCAGAGCTCATGCAGCATGATATAAGTCCCAGTGGAAGTTAAAAGAATAATTACCATTATTTCTCTAGTCAGATGACAAATTGGAACATTTTTGCTTTGAACTCTTGAAAGAACATCATGTTGTAGACCCAAAATGCTACTTGATCTAACTTCAACTATTATCAATAACTCATCTCTTCAATTACACAAACGTTACATATTATATTGTCCTCAGAAGCTACAGGAGGGAACAAACACCCAAAATGCAAGAAGAGTGATTTAAGTATAATGCAAAGGAGAGAAGAACAACCCTCACCATGTTTTAGCAAACCTGGGAGACAGATACAGCAGAAGGCAACTATTCCAACCATTGTCAGGCTACACCTTCCCCCTTATATTCCAAAAACTATATCAAGTTGATAAATACAGTAAATCCATTAATCAGTGTATTCTCATTTCCATCTTCTGGTCTTGGCTGGATGAATCAACAAATGGATGGATAAAACATTATTGCTATGGGGACAGAAGTCCTTCCTGATATGCCCAAAGTTGTAGCCAGGTTTACTTTTAATGCTCAGGAGGTATGGCTAACATCCTTTAAATGTTTATAAAGAGTGATTCATATTCCTTTCAAATCCAGGACAGATTTTCCACAAAGTTCACAGTAGAGGCCCCCAATCATGTTTACTCTTGCTAGTTGCTTCTCCATTGGTTGACTTTTGACAACGTTGGCAATGATAGTGCAGAAATAAAACATGGAATATGGATGAGGGTGGCCAAAACACCCATTTACTTCTTGGCATTTACAGAGTGAGAATAATATTCTGGCTCTGTTGACTCTAATAGTGAAACTCCCAGCAGTGCTGTAGCTCAAAAAGCTGGGGCTGGTGCTTTGTGACTGGAAGGTCTGAAGCTCAAGCTCAGACTGAGTGTTTGCCATGTCTAGTAACTAACTCAAAGTTTCATTCTCTAGTTTATACATCAGAATAACACCCACCCTGGAGAACATGTATTATTGAAACTCAATATCAGACAGACTGGTTATAGCTTGAAACTTATCATCTTAGCCTTGGGCTTTAGAGAAAAACTTAAATTTGAGTTTTCCTGACTTAAAAATATACATTATGAGTTTTTTAATATATTTTTTAATTAACTCCTCTTCTCCTTTCTGCCTTCACAGTTATACTAAATCATTCCAATTACAAGTTTTTTCAATATCAAGCCAAGAAAAGGTGATTATGAAGTTTCAGAATTCATGCCTTCCCCTCGGAGTTCAACGCTGCTTTCGATTCGTGGACCTGAAACAGTTTGTAGCAGAGGTACAGAACCACTCAGAAGTGTCAGATGCTGTGTAGCCTGCCTGACCTTGCTGCTATAAGGGGGCTTTCCACAGTGGTTTATGTTGATTTCAGTCTTGGCCGTTGCAATCCTATTGACCTCTTTCTCCTCCTTCCAGTCCCTCTCTTCCAAGCATACTTACCTGTCTGTCCCTTGAACCAGCATCAATGGTCATGCAACCATGCAGTAAGAGCATCCAGGCAGTTAACCTGACTGAAAATTAACTGCTTTTTTTTCCTATAGGCTTGTCCTGATACCAGCTCTCTCAACTACACAAGTAGCATTGCCACTATAAAAAGTCGTAAGACTGTAGCAGTCCAAATTTATATCAAGTTAAGTTACCCTAAAACTGCATTGTTGTCATCTTTCATGGAGTCTACAAGCATCCAGAAATCTATGGACCAGGGGTTAAAAACACTGTGTTAAAGTCACAGTGGATAACACATCTATCTATCCCTTCCCCCTAACCAAAGGATCTTTCAAAAAATGATTGTCCAGACTGTCTAAGAAATGATACTCTCAGTTTCAGACTGCTGGGGATAGAAAAAGGGCAGTAAAACCAGCACAACTTACACATTAGTAGTGAAGACACCATAGATCAGGTCTTGCTCAGGAAGGTAGAAGGTGCTTTGCAATTCGTTATAATAGAAAGGGATTTCTCCAGCTCGGGAGCAGTTCAGTCTGGCCTTCATAAAAGTTGTCCACGTGTCCTCCAGCAAAAATCTCCCCCCAATGTCGTTTTTGCAAACCCTTGCCACACGGGAATACACTGTTTTCCCACAGTCGTGTTCTACCGCATTCTCACGGAAAAAGAAGTAGGTGAACAAACCGATGTCATAGGCAGCAATGAAATTAGGCTCTGAAAAATAAACATGTGAAGAGATTTATACAGGTCAGAAATCAATCCATGCTCACCGACTCGCCAAATGCCACCAGCTCCCTTTACAGAGGCTGTCAAAGCTGGGACCAGAGGGAGTTCTCAGTCAGCAGAGGACATACAGACAGTAGATCAGAATAGTGATATATGGGGATATAGCTCTAGTTTCATTTTTCAGATCTTGGAAAGACCCCATCACTTTCCCACTTCAATGGCAAAGCTGCTACTGACTTTAGTGAAAGCAGAGTTCAACACTTTGTATATTTAGGATTATTCTCTGCACCTATACTCATTTTGCAACATAAAGCCTTCCCATTGGATCCTCCACCTATTCACTTCTGAAAAGCACCTTATGTTGTGTTAAATATGCTGCTTGAGTCCGCCCAATTCCCTAGACTGCTGTATTGAAACATTCAACTTCTTCTCCTAATGCAATCACATCTGGCTTTTATCATGAAGCTTTTCCAGTTTCTAGGCACAAAAGATTATCTTCTGTCCGTAAAACAAAACCACACCACAAACTGACAGTATCAAAGCAAGCTCTCCTTAATTCTTTTTCTCCTGGAATTGTTATTATTTTCACAAGAATTGAAAAGAACCTGGAACTGGTTTGAAGTGAATATTTTAATTGGGTATTAAAGAAGGCTTTAAAGTGTACAGTCTTTCATACCAACAGTTTCTTTGGCAAAGGGAAAAGACTGGCCAATGAATAATATTTGACTAAACAACAACAAAAAACCCTGTTGGTTTTATAGGGTGCTTTTATGATGTTCACTTCTGAGTAATGCTCAAAGCAAGAAGAAAAAAAATACAAAATTCCTTTAATGCTGCAGCCTCGGAGTGAAAGGAGAACAGAACTGGGCGGAGGGAGGGGGAAATCAGATTCCGCTGCTGCTGCAAGGCAGTTTTAGGAGGCAGAATATGATACACAGGGGAGAGGGCACTGCAAAGCATCTCCAATCAAACTTTTACTTATAAACAAATTGTAAACCTTAAGGGGACTGTTGTGATCGCCAGTCTGACCTTCTGTCTAACACAGGCCAGGGAATTTCACCCCATAATTCCACCATCTGATCCCCTAACTAACAGTCGAATTAGACCATATCTTTCAAAGGAAACCTAATATTACTGGATAACTTCACGTGATTTCAAATCCATCACTTTCCTCAGAGACTTGTTTCAGTGACTGAAGACCGCCTTGGTAGCAACCTGCACTTCTTTTTCCATTTCACATTAGCTGGTTTCAGCTTCCAATCATAGGCTCTTGTTATGGCTTGTCTGCCAGATTAAAGAACTTTATCCTGCCGGAGATCTTCTCCTGATGTAAGTACTTCCATATCATGAACAAATCACCTTTTATCTCCTTCTCAGAAAGATAAATAAATTGAGCTCCTTAAGTCTCTCACTGTGAGGCAGGCTTTCCAAACTACAAATCACTCTATAGCTCTTTTCTGAACCATCTTCAAGTTTTCTACTTCTTGTTGAGAAATGGCCATCAGAACAGGATGAAATATTGCCATGTCACCAATACTGCACACGGTTATAAATCCAAGAATTGTGTTAGCTTTTCTGACCAGAGACTAGAAACTCAGTTTCTGTGTGTCCTTCTTTAAACTCCCCTGTTCGGATTTCACTTCCTTCTGAATTCTTCATTCTTGTGCAGACAAGAGGCACATATTTTTAATTACTCTATAGGAGTTGTGCTGCTTCTTGCTCCTAACATCACAGTCTTGCCTGATGACATCCTTCTCTTACACCTCCTGTTCTCCACACTGACTTCAGTCTATATACAACTGTCTGCCGAAGCCTAGTTCAGCCTCTTTAAGCTTCAGAGAGTGCACACTCCCACTGCTCACACATTTGATTGAAAGGTCATGAAAGCCAGTGGAAAGATTCTGAATATCTGGCCAACTTACTTGGGCCAAGGGAGAGAGGGGAAATATGGGGTTTCCATCACTACAGTCTGTCCAGTCAAGATGTGCTTTGCCTCAGTCAGAAGATGTGGACTCCGTGCAGGAATTACTGGGTGAAATTCTATACCTTGCTTGATGCAGGGTATTATGACACTGGGGTAACAGCTGCTTCTAATAGCTATAAATCTGCAATAGCGTGGCTTTATATGGAACGTAACCCACTCTGAAATTTCTCATTTTGGGACTGATCTTGCATTGATACCAGCCATCTTCAGCTGAGTCAATGGAAGTAGAGGGTGCTCAGCACTGTGCAGAACTGGGTCAGCAATATGATGCTCTATTTAAGTTGGATCTGATCTTCAAGCCTTTGAGTAGTTTTCTTGTTAAAATGATGTATTTGGTCATCTCACAAGACAGAGACCTATATATATGTTAAGCAGCCTGTAAGACCCACTTTCCATATTCTAAATCTACTACTCTGAAATCCTTTCAGCCTATTTTTAAACAACTTCTCAGCTGCATTGATTACTGCTCTGGAAACCCTTCCCACCATAACTCTGGATTCCAATATGAAAACAGAGGGAAAGATTTACAAGCCTGCCAAGTTGACTTCAATACACCTCTTGCTCAGATATGACCGACATGACTTTACCATTGAGCCACTTGGAGTTGTATTGTGCTGTCCTAAGTGGGGGAACATTTCCAAGGCTGCGGTAAATAGCAGGATCCCGTCCAGAGAAATCAATTACAGTTGCAGCATAGAGCTCTCCTCGTGATGTAATCACAGCTGTCGAGTTATGACGGGGGTCGTACGGGCACCGAGCCACTCCATTAATTCTGTCAATGATTTTGCTAAGATTTCCTACCTGTATTTAAAAGGAGAGAGGAGAGAATTTAAAGATCAGCTGGCTTTCTTACTAGTACAGAGAATTCAGTTTGCCCAGGAGTACCTGAAAGCAAAGCCCTGATTTTAAAAAAACAGGCAGCTATAAGAAAGTAACACCCAGGATGACTGTAAATTGATCATTATATCCATCATGTGCCAATGAAAGAGGCTGTGCCTGAGGCTCGCTGATCCTATGCCCTTGTAAGGAGGGTAATCCCCCCCCCCCAGTAAAGCCTGGAGGATACAACCCACTCAGTATAATCAGCCACTCCTGCTGCTAGCGCAGGTTTCCAATCTTCCATAGATGCTTTCTGAATGTATATTGGCATAAAAAAATAAAAATAAACATTGTCCTGGACTCATTCCTGCCTCCCTTGAAGTCAAAGGGAGTTTTGACATTTATTTTGAAGGAAGCATCTAAGCATTCAGCTCAGGAAGAGCTCACAGCTAAGCTCCGTCTGTGTTCCCCATTTTCAACAAGACAGCCAAGGTTTACACGAGCAGCACTTTGTCCAAATCCAGCTCATCTGTAACATGTTTTCTTGCTCCCCACCTGCACATCCGCTGTTCCAAAAGGGCCCAAGGAAAAAAGCCAAAATAACTGCAGAGCAGCTACATTTGGAACATACTCTGCACCCACGATGCGCTGCCAAATGGCTGGCCTTCCCCAGGGTGCATACCCAGCCCTCGTCCTCCTCCCTCCCCAGCCCCGCCAAAGAGCCAAAACAGACCTGTCGACTGGAGCACACAGGCGAAAAGGCATTGGTGCCGCAGGTAAACACCTTCTTGCCATAAACGATCAGCACCCGGACATAGTTCTGGCACTCTTCCTATAGGGACACAAGACAGAGACAGCGGCTCTTTACTGTGAGGTTATCCATTGCATAGAAATGCATTTACCTGTATTATAGCTGGAATACACCTTCGTTACGCCTAACCAGGACCAGGATTTGTTGCATCGAGTGCTGCAGCAGAGCCCAGCTCTAGGGAGCTAGCAGCCCAAGCAAGCAAGCCCAGTTTGCTGGTTTCTTCTCTAATCACAGCCCTGCACACACAGGCTCTGGATAAGCTCTTCTCCATCAGACTGACTCTGGATCAACCACACAAATGGCTCTTTCTATGCGTCACTTAGTTTGGTTCCCCTTCTCTTCATGAGGACAGTCCTGACCTATTTTTCCCAGCAATGCTGCAGCTTTGACAACGTAACCCAAACACAAACCCCAGTGCAGGACAGAGGCTCTGCTTGCACCATAATTCGCACCAGTGCTAGCAGGAAAACAGGGAGGAATTTCTGCTTTATAGACCAGGCTGGTCACGAGAATCACTTGCTTGAACAGACTCCTACTCCCTGCCTCCCGCAAGGATCGTGCACTCAGGATTTTCCATAGCAGGAGTTTCTCTTTCAGGCCAGGCCAGTGAGGGATAGCAAATCCCCCCTTTTCAACTGCGTGACCACTTGCTGTTACGAACAGGCAGCTCCTGCAACATGCCAGTCCGCTTAAGTGTGGGACTTCAGTCGTCCCACAATGGGGTAGCGGTGACAGCACAAGGCTGCAGGTGGGTCTTCCCAAAAAGCTCCTCTGAGTTGCTGGAGGGTGCCACAGTCTCCCTCTCACCCTACCCAGCCTTGTAGCTGATGCCTGCGGGTCGCAGGTCAGGCCAGCCGGCCGCCAGGGACGTTGAGCAGCGGGGCTGGAAGAGGCCGCGTAGGGCAGCGCGAGCCCCATGTGCAAGCCTCACGTGCGGTGCGAGAGACCCGCCGGCCGCCGGCCCCCGAGGCTCCTGCTGACAGCCCCAGTGGAAGACGTCCCGCGTGCCAGGCACCAGACCGCCTGCGCTGGGCTCCGGCTCAGCCCTCCGGCTCAGGGGAAAGGATAGGAGCAAGTGCTCATGCCTGGCACTCACGGGGCTCCGAGGGAAGAAAGTCAGTTATATTCTACTGTAAACAGAAAAGGAAAGTTGTTAAAAAATAACAGCCTTGGCTGTGTTATTCTGTCTGCTTTGCTTTCCTCCCTCCAATAGATCATAATTTGCCACTAAGCTGAGCCTACAGCTGCAGACACCGCTCCTCCTCCCGTAAGCAGCAATCACTCTGCGAGCTCCCCTGTCTCACAGCGCTCCACACTGCTGATCATTTCCCTGAAGACTTCATTTGCAAAATTCAGCAGTGTAAAAACATTCGATATCATCTGGAAAGCAAGAGGCTTGCTTAACTGGATTAAGTGTCATCTCCTTTCATTTGCTGTATGGAAATCAACTTGTTGAAGGATGGCATTTAGGGAAAACCCACCAGTTTCAGCCACAGACAAGCGACAGCACAACATTTGGGGGCTCACTTTGAGCAGAGAAGACTGCAGAACCTGCACTTCAGAGCCAGCCCAGGAGCACTCACCCAAGCCCAGCAGAGCCTGCAGAGTGCCACGGAGCAGGTGCCACCAGCCTTAATTCTCAGCAGGGACATTACGGATCAGATACGTAGTGTCTGGCACCCAGGAACTGGACCTTAAATTCATAGCTGGATCGATCCAGCACTTCATATTTCAGAAGCAGATCAGTCGTGGCTATTGTGCACCAATCTATCAAACAAGACCCTGTTTCTCAAGGTCCCACTTGCTGTGTGTTGAGCTTAGGGGTCTCACTCTCATTGCTCCCTTTGATAAGACGAAGGGCTTGCCAGCCTATCTTCCCTCTCCCTTCGTGGTGATGCCGCGCTGTGTGCCTAGTTACGCATCATACCCTGCCTGAGGGATGTCTGCATTTCACAAGTGGGTGAAGTAATTCCTGTTTCTGCAGATCATGGTTATTCAGTCCCACACAGTATTAGGACCACTGCATCTTTAACTGCAAAGGACCAGAAATTCTTGAGGAGGAGATGCTACAGAGGAAGTGATGTATAGGCTCCTCTCTCTACAAAGTTTTCTTTTCAGAATATGATTAAGATCTGGCATCTTACCCAGAATGCATCTCTGTATCCAAATTCCCCACAATAAAAGAGTACTCACCTGCTCCCCCACCTCTTCCAACCTTCCCTGCTTTGTACAGAGTCTGAACTCAGCATCTGACCTAAACCAGCTAACTCCATTTACATTGCTGGACTCCTTCCTGCAGAGGTACTTCAATTTTTTGCTAAATAAATCCTGTTCTGCAGCAATCTAAAATTCCAATTTGCAGAATCCTCTTTTTTGCACAGAACTATATCATGAGTCCCAAGCTTTTATTTTTATAAGAATCCTCTCAGCTGAGCAAACAGTGCACAAAAGAGTGTTTGTCTGCAAGGCCGTGCTGGATGGTCTTCTGGAGTCAGCAGGCAGCAGTGCATCTGTTGCACACTTTGCTCCAAGGCACAGCAGCCCAGCTTGGTAAAGATGCTGGAAGCTGGTAAAATGTTGAGTTATTTTTGCCTAATTAAGCATGGTTTTATTTGTACCCATTCAGTCAAAAGCAGAGGTTATTTATTGAAACAGGAGAGATCATACTGAGCAAAGATATCTTCTGCTGCCTGATCCTGTATTAGATTATTTCATCTGTGACTTCCAGCCCATTCCCAAATGTGTTAGCAAAAAGCATAGTCAGGATGGATGAGACATCAAATTGGAAACATTTGACAGCTGATACTTTTCACAGAACTGGATGCACCAAGCCCACGAATTATTTCACCAGCTGTAAAAGGCAAAAATTGGGGTAACCAGTAGATGTTTCCTACGCTGCTTAGATAATGATGCTGCTAGGGGTGAGCCATATCCAACCAGAGGTATCCCTAGGAATTAACTGCCTCGGCCCTGAGTAGGTCCTTTCACTGGCTTTGCCTTTCTAACGATGGTAACAGCACTCCACACTTCTGGAGGAAGAGCAATGATAACATGTTCTTTTCATCCAGCCTCAAAGCAATTTACACAGCATTAACTAATATTCTGAAACAGATGTGCATTATTTTCCCTGTCTTCTCAGCTGGGCAAATTGAAACACAGAAGTGTGAAAGGATTTGCCGTGGTGACACACTGAGTCAGAGGAAATCCTGAAAGAGAGAAACAGACATTTAACTACCAGTCCCCATCTCTCTAACCTGCCTGGCCTTAAGAGGAATCCTGCGCTCATTGGTATTTGTCGTTGCTGTATCCACTGTCAGTCAGCTCAGGCTGTGAAAGTCTCCAACAAAAGCAAGGAAGAAGCTGAACCACTTAAATGCTCCAGCTTGCAAGATTTTTATCGAGACACTGTCGTTGAAATTTACATTAGATCCCTTTTCTGCCCTACTCTCAGAGTAACTAGGAAGGAACAGCCTCCTCTCTGTGTTCTTTAAACCAGCCTGGATTTGCTCTGAAAATCATTCAACACGCTGCTTTCTACAACAATTTGTAGCTGAGGCAACTGGTCAGTAATATGAGCTCAGAAACACTTACAGAAAATAGGAGCTATTTAGTGCAGTTTCTTCCATGTGGTTGGAAAACTTCAACTGTGCAGGACGCAAAATCCAGTGGGATTTTAATATAGTTGGAAAATCTGGCAAACGTGAACTACAACTCTGTCCAGACGAGACAATATTTGGATCCTACTCTCAAATTATGGAGCAGCCAGTTAAATCTGTATATGATCAGTCTGCAGATTTCATCACCAGAAGATATTATTGGGATCAAGAGATTGAGGATTTAAATAAAGGGGGAAGACTGGATATTTATATGTTTAATGAGGATAACCCAGTTATATTAGTTGGGATTGCTATTAAATTTATGGCAGAGCTGATAAATCCTGTGGCTCACTGCCAGAGCATTAAGTATATCTCTGATTTTCTCATGAATTCCATGTTCCCACTTTGGGGTTCTTGCTCCTTCCTCAGAATTATCTGGTCCTGCCTCCTTTTTGGAGATAAGACCTTAAATTGAACAGACCTTGTTTTCCTAGAAAGCAACAGAACAAGACTTCTAACGCGCAGCTCCATAGGGCACAGGGTCTCACTGTAACTAAGAGAATAAACTTTATTGAAGTCCATCCTCTCCCCTCTTGCAGTTTTCTTCCCCTTCATTTAAGCCTATTCTGGTTTATTTCATTTTTTTGAAACATCTAGCTTTAAACATGTCTGCTCTGTGAATGGTGCAATGCCCACTACAGTGGCTAAGAGCAGAGCTCTTTCAAGCACATACGGATGTCAGGCTGCTTTGAAAGCACATTTCAAGCCCCAAAATGAAGCGCGGTACCCTGTTACTCCATTTGGGTGGACAGACCAGCAAATGGAGGGGCTGAACTCCTGCTGGCTCTGGTTTAAGGTAAAATTCAAAAAGACTTTTTCAGGATACTGAGAATAAGCCAGCTGTAGGTGCTTCTCGAGTCATTTCATCTGTCATCTCTGAACAGGGGAGTTCTGAAATGTTATAAGCCCTTAATCTCATTGTACAGATGTATTTTTCTTTGAAAGTCTAACTGAATATAGGCACTGCTCTAATTGGCCTTTACTTTGAATAAACCACTAAAGCTCTGTTTTCAGAAATGTCCCTCTTACTTCTTTTTTTTTTTTTTTTTTTTTAGATAACACTGGATAACACTTTTAGATAACTGTTTCATCATATACCAAGATATTTTAATCATAGATTAAAAATGCATTAATATGCTATATCAGGAAAACAGATGTTTGTCCTCAGCAAAGAAACGCAAACTCTTCAGAATAAGGGAATTAATTTACGGTTTAGGCCAGGGCTGGAGAGAGGAGAAATGGGATGAAACTTGGCAAATACATAGTTATGACTTTCCTGCAGGACTATGGAATAATGAAAACAGTTTCACACAACATGTGAATAATCTGCAGAACTCACTGCCAGGTGTTCACTGAGGCCAGAGCACAGTAAGATAGAACAGGTAGATTGGAATGTATATGGAGGACATCTAGAGCTGAAATAGCAAGTTTTATCAAAAACCGAAAAAGACCTGGTGAACAGTGACCCCAAGCCTGCCTGCCCTTCCCAGCTATACCAGCAGAGGCATGGTATCACCTCTGCTTGCAAACCTGGCTCCTCTTCTACATTCAGCTCCTCCTGGCTACATCACCACTGCCATAAAAAATCCAGACAGTGCAGAAGAAAGGAATTATAATTTCAGAAGATGTTACCATGATGGCAGGTTGTTTCCCCACTGAAGCAAATCTTTCTACACATTAATCTGGAGTAGCCAGATTTGGCCAGCACAGGAGACCACATACGGGGCAAGAGAACTCACTGCTCTGCCTCAACATAATCATCAGGACTATTCGAGCCTGCCAGAAGCAAAAGTCAGAGCCACATTGGGAGTCATTTTGGGGTGAATCAAACAAAACCAATCACTCAGGTGTTAATGCCCCAGTCGTTCTACCCGGAGAGAGCTCCTGCACTGCCAGCAGCTGGATTATTCCTGCTGTCTACACTCACAGTGGGAAGAGAGAGGATTTCTGTCTCTCCATTGAACTGGGAACTGCTCTCCTTGCACCTCAACCATGGGGTCCTCTGGTCCATCTAGCTATACTTTCTACCTGCACTAGCCATTCAAAAAGCCTCTTATCATTGGCTCTGAATTATAACCTACAGTACAGGAAGTTAATCAGCAGAACTCCATGCAAAGACATTTTGTTTTAGAGTGCAGCAAACATTCAATTTATTTGTCGCAGTTTATGCCAAATTGTTAAAAAAAAGTTCACCTTGCATGTTCTTGAGCAGTGTTATTAACATGCTTTCAGATATTTATATTTATTTCTTTGGACAAACAATCCCATTAATCAGTTTAAGCCAATACCCTGACCAAGCTATCTTTCTCCTTGGAGTGCAATAGATAGCAAAGAGAATTGCTAATGATTTTTCCAGCCAGGTTTTCTTTAATGGACTTTGGATCAAATCTAGGGGCTGCTTCTGCATTGACAGCTTAGCAAAAGTACTAGAAATGTAGGATGAAACTCAAGAAATAGCTATAAAGGGGAAAAAAAAAGATCTGAGAGCCTTCCAGTTATATCTATCTGCTTGCGGATTTACATGGTGCCTGTCATATCTGGATGCCTATTATTTGTAAGGGGCATGGAGATTCCCCGCTGCCCTAGAGTCCCAGGGCACAGCCCCTGTTTGATGCATAGTCAGGTGAAGGCCTGAAATGGAAGATTCTTCCACTAGCCTAGTGATCTCGGCACCATACCATTAGCTGGGCTTAAGCCTTAAGCCCTGCTTAAGCCTTCGGCTAGGATTTCTTCCTGTAACCTCATGTGAACCATAAGAACTCCTTGCATCAGGACATCATCCAAGAACAGGAAGAAATTACACTGGCAATACGGTGGGACAGCTAATAGCGGGACCACATATGAGCCATTTCTCTTCGTTGTCTTTCTTGCTCCAGAGCCATTATATGGCATTATCTTTCTTCTTGCTCCTGCACTACCAAGAGCTACACAAGCAAAGGTCTTACGACAGCATGTTGCAGACCTGGATCACCGCCGTTTTCACAAATGGTTCCCATTTACTTTTTGAAATGACAGTGTGCAGCTTTTGGCAAGTTATCAAATAATTCTACGTTCAGCCAAGAGAAAGACCAAAGCGCTCATGTTTAGAAAGCCACAACTCTCCATATCAGGCAAAATTCCTTAGATGTGGTAGATATGGACTGCTATGCAGAGACAAAACAATTAAAAAGTAGAAGCTGAGCTACTTCTAATGAAAGTAAATACATTTTGACCTCGTGGGACCTCTTCCCCTGCCACTCTGTTAATCACTCATTTTAACTGCACCCTCCAGGTGCTATCACTTGGAGGATGGAAAGAAAGGCAGGATGACACTGGTTTTATTCTCTGCATTGTCTACCAGTAAGGTGGGTGTTTTCAGGGGAGGATTTTAAGGTACTGATTAGGAAACAGGATTAAATTATTAAATGCTGCAAAAATATGAATAACTAATGGAAGCCAGCATGGCTCTACTGAGACATAGAAAATAAAGCAGATATAATTCTTTGAGGAATTCACAAATTTTGGTTGATAAAAGTAACAACAAAAAAGAAAGAGACTTTTCTGAGGTGTTTAAATCCACATGACATACTACAGAGAGTTAATTTTAAAATTAAGATCATGAGCATATACATTAAATGGATTAAAATCTGATATATGACTGGACTAAAAAAAGGCCTCAGTGAGAAACCTTTCACAAACTTGAGTTTCTACTAGGGCTCCAGAACAGATGGTACTAGTCCAGTATCAACATTTTCCTCTGTCGTAGCTAACAAACATTTGTGGATAACCCAAAGATTAGGAAAAAGACAATCAACAATGAGGCCAAAACAGTGATATATGCTAGGCTGGTTGGTGAGCTGGGCCCAACAAAATACATTTTTGTAAGGTATTATACATTAAAGAGCAAGGAACAAAAGGGCTCTATGTATAGGCCAGGAGATTACATCCTGAAACTAGCACCTGTGAAAAGGATTTAGTGGTCAGAGTGGCTAGGCAATTCTGCATGATCTCCTATGACAAAAGAGCTTATGAAACTGCTAGGTACATGAACAGAGGAGGGTGAATAAGAGGTGGAAAACTATTTTAATCACACTCAGGCATTAGAGAGATTGACAAGGGAATACAGGTGAAAACTTGGAGTGTGCAGAAAAGAGACACAAAAGATATTCAAGGGCAGTAGAAAAACTACTTAGAGCAAGAGGCTTGAAGAACTCAGCTTTTTTGTTTACCTGCTTCTTAGTTTACCAAAAGAACTGACTTGACAAGAGGACATAAAAATAAATATTGTTAACTAAAGGGCTCTTTAATCAAGCAGAGAAGGGCAGAATGAGACCCAGCCAGACAAAGCTGAAGCCAGATTCAAACTGTAAATAAAGTGCATGTTGTTAACAGTGAAGGTCATCGGCCATCGGAACAAGCTAGCAAAGCCCACAGTGGGATGCTCATTGCTTGAGGCCTTCAGTTCAAAACTTTCTGCCTTCCTGGAAAAGGTGCAGTAGCCAAACACAAGTTGCTGAGTTCAATTTAAAAATGAATAGGTGAAATTTATAGCCAGAGTTACACAAGGTGTCAGAAGAAATGACCTAATGGTACCTTCTAGCCTTAAATCTGGGACCCCGATTTCTCATCTCCCTTTTCTGCAGCCAATGGGTGATCAGATGCGGAGTAACCACCATGCCATAGTAACTATATTTCTGTGATGAAATACTGAACATGTATACATTTTGTGGCTTTAACTCTTGCACTATTTTTCCTTATGGTAGAGCTCTAGGCATTTTAGGAAGAGATTTTCTAAGCAGTGGGAGGAATCTGATTTAGATACTCAACAGGCATAAGAATGAAGGGAAATAAGACATTTTAATACACCAGGTGGCTTTGAAAACCTCACCCTAAAAATACATGTATTATTAAATGGGCATGGAAAATGGATCAGTCATATAACTTATGCAGACTACATTGTGAATTAATACAAGAGCCAAAGGTCCTCCTTATTTCTAGCCTCCATCACCACGTATCTAAGTGCCTGACAATCCATAACATATTTATCATCAAATCATCTGTGCAAGGCAGAAAACTGCCATTAGTCAAGTTCTGACAATGCAGAACTGAGGCAGACAAAGCCCTGGCTCTTGTACCACCACTGCACAGCAGGAACAGAAACATGTACATTAGTGCTGTCCTCACTTGATGCATTCATCCAGCCCAGGGCAGAGATACTGGGTCAGAGCTGGACTTCTTAGCTGGAGTGAAGCTCTTTGCCAGCTGGCTAAGCTCTTTATTTTTGCAGCTAATGCTAAGTCATTTCTCTGCAATGCAATGAACAGTGTAGACTCCCCAACAGTGAATTGTCCATGGACACATACAGGCTGGAGAAGATATGGACTTGGGAGATCTGAGTTTACTTAACCATTGCAGAATCCTTCTGCCTTTCTTTGTAGCTCCATGTCCTTTTGTCAGATTTTTAGGAAATACCTCTGTTTGCCATTAATTGTCAAGAAGCGTCTAACAATATCTGATTAATTATTGGTGCTCAGAACTGCACACCCAGGGCCACTGCGCCCACTAAACCATTTTAAGCACTGGATCACAATGAGCATAAACTCAGCTGTTCAGTGCATTATCCTCATGAAATGTTTGGCAAACTCTTTGCAATGTGAGGAGGCAGCAGCAGCAAAGATGCTCAAGCCATCACCTTCCTTTGGCATGACAATAAAAAGGATAAACTGAAATTATCCTAGAACATGTTCAGCCAAGCGCATGGAATCTCATGGAGGGTTTTATCTGGGGCTTGACAAAGTAATTCTGGGTTATAAATTCAAACATTCATGAACAATGGAATACTATTTACGTCTTACAAACTTTACAATGGAAGAAAAGAGCAAAACTCTCTCTTTTTAGTACACACTTTAAAGTACAGAAGGAATTCCCAGTGTCTTGGATTTCGGAGTTTTTGAATTCTGTCCATCTTCACTTGGGTTCTTCTCCTAGTGGCTCGCTACATTTGATGTTTACCTAACCCAACCCATTTTGCCTGGGAGGATCCATGGTGCTTTCCTGCATAATGCAGTCCTGTGCAAAACTCTAACAGATGTTCTAGGATACCTGTACTCCTGTTCTCCCCAATTACATGAAGTTCACTGCTGCCCAGCCTGCAAAAGTCAAGCTAGCTTTTTCATGTATATACAAATTAATACAGCAATCACATAAAATTTATTATACAAAATGAACATAGTCAGTGGAAGGTCATATAGTCCTGTGTTTAAAGCACTGAACTGGAACTCAGCAAAATTCTGCCATTTTGGGATAATCACTCTGTGCTTGACTGTCCCTGACTACAGCAAGGATAATGTGTATCCTCTCTTATCCTACGTCATACTCCTTTGGTTTAGACTGAAAACTCTTTGTGGTATAGCATTTAGGACAATGCTCTAAGCTGAGGCCTAAAGGCTTTTGTGCAGTACCAATAACAACACATTTGAAAACTCACAGTATTCCCTGCTTCCAGATACATGGTTTTAAGGGGTAAAAGAGGACCTGTGTTTGGATCAGAAATATCTGCAAGCTCCAGACTTGTGGGATAGAAGGCCTTGGTTCAAACACTTCTTGCTTTAAATTGTAGTTTACCAGACTGCACCTGCCTCCTGAGGAACTCTCTGATACTGCACTGAAAAGAATTGCTTTGTGCTAGCACATTAAAGTCTCATGTTCATGAGATTTACACGAAGACCAGGTCTAACTGCAGATAAGCATCGACCACAAGCCCCCGTGGCTAAACTCCAGCAGCTCACTGCTGAGTACTGAGAATAGTGCGGCTGACCCGACCAGCCTCGGCCCCACCGCACAACGCTACTTCTGGTTTGACACCACTCTGCTCCTTGATGTGTCACAGACTGTGTCCTCTCCAGCAGTCAAATTATCTTTAAATTTCATACAGTGCAAGTCTAATAACTTGGACAGGGGGCCTTTGAAATGGCTTGCTCCGTGGTGCTCATACAGGTGCGGTGACAGCTCTAAAAGGCTGCAGATTTACAAACTCATGCTGGTGTCAGATGCTCCCTGTGTGGGTTTCTAAGGGAATGATGCAAATAAATTTACTCATAGTATATCTTTGTAGCAAAGCAAAACTTACCTCAGTTTTTCCTTTACTCTGACAGGACCGCCTGGTGTCTTCATCTGAACCCCATGCTGTTGCCTGAGAAACCAAAAGGCACAAGTCACATGGTAGTGCAGCGAACCACCACACCTGGAGACTCCCAAAACAAGAACAAGTATCTCCAGCCAATTTATGCAGCCCAATTTACAACCAGCATTGTGACAGTAAACATATCTCGCTCCCACTGTGCTCACGCTGCACACAAATGATAAATAGATGGAATGTCCAGAGATAGGAATAACCAGAATGTTAACAGAGAACAGACTTTAATTTACATGGAAATGCAACTTCTGATCATCTTTCAACTGGAAGGGTCCAAGACACAAGCCCCATAGGCCAAGCCCTTGCCTTTTTCAAAGTGACAGTGCTGTGCAGCTCTCACAAAGACAAAAACCTGCCTTGGAGCAAAGCCGGCAAGTTCTGCATACATCTGCTGGTCTCCTTAAAATTATTCCCAGTGCTATCAGCTTCTAAGTAATCATGCAGAAAAGTAAGCAGGACAAAACGAGAACAGGGAGCTGAAAGGCGTAACCCAGAGAGACAGGAAGCAGGGAGAAAGGGATGGCAATTTGTGCCACTACCCATGTGAGGTCAGACCCTGAGGTGGCGTAAAATGCATTAGGGTTGAAGGCGCTGTTGACTGGGCTGCAAAAGAGACCCCTTCCTTCACAAGAAAAGTCAAACCAGCAAAGCTCCGTTAGAGAGAATTCCTAGGTTTAAAAACTTCAGGAACACACCCAACCATTCGGTGCCCTCTGCAATTTTCCTTCCTTCAGCACTTTTTTAAAATAGTGGTAACGAATTCAAGCAGGTATTGTTAGCTGGAGGTGAAAATACATATAAACATCCATACTATACATAATACATCATTCTGAGTACAAGAAAAATAGCTCTGCTACATACGGAAAGGCCAGGCTTGCAAGTTCAGATACAGACCCAAAACTGTTCTAAAGTAGCCAGGGTTTCTTTCTTTCTTTTTTTTTTCCAATCCATTACCAACACAGGAAATAGCCTTAAAGTTCGGTCCGGATCTGAACTTTTCTTGAACTTTCTCACTGCAGCCAACGTACTTTTTTAAACATTGGACATCCATAAAAATTGTCCCCTTGATACATGATAAATCCTGTTTGTTGCAGTAGGAAGATGGTAGTCCAGCAAAAAGTTGGGATGAATTTCCCCCTCAGTGAACATAAAACTGCAAGAAGTACCACCACCCAGGAAATCCATTTATATTAAACAGCTGGGGGAGGGATATAGGTACCTCACTTTGAAAAACTGTATATTGTCTATGGTTAGTTGAGTATTCAGTTCAGTTTGGCTTGAAATAAGACCTTAGGAGCACATGAAAAGATACGGTGGGAGAAGGGAACAGCAGAGATCTTTCCATGGGAGTGGGTTGGGAAATACTTCCCATGTACTGTAGTCCAATCCAGGCTAAAGGCCAAAAGCTCATGCCTCAGAAGTATTTGTATGAGAACTGAGACAAGTCTTCCCTGGGAAGGATCATGTCAGCCATATCCTGAGAGGGGATACGTCATCAGAAGAGAAAGCTCATTCTGATAAACCATTACAGTAGAGCGAGGAATTTTGACTGGTGGCTCCCAGGGATCCTCAACATCTGCAGAATCACTACTCAGCAGCATTTTGATCCTCAATCCAATTCTGGCCCATATTCATCTAGCCACACTATTCTTGGTCCTTGGATCAATTTTGGAGAAGTTTCATACAAAAAGCCCTCATTAGAGCTTATTAGGTGGCTCTTCTTTCCACCTCAAAAACAGGGACACAGCACTTCTCCTTACAGCCCCAGTTCACCTTGACAATATTTGACAGGACAAAATGAAAACAAAAATCATTGGTTACTTCAGCAATCAGTGCCGCTTCTCATCAAATACTCTGGGCCTTCTGGGACTGCAGCAACCTAACAGAGCAGAATTTGGCCTCCTAAAGGACACCTAGCTCCTCCTGCCAGACACCTGCACCACAGAGCTTTCAGGTACGTCCCAAACAGCTCATGTCAGAGCATTTATCCCTCCAGCTATGTTCTCAGTGGCGAAATGTTTTCTTTTACTAAACTACACTGCCCTTCAGCTTTCTGAAGCACTATCTTGATGAACCGAGTAATAACACAAGTTCTTGGTGATGGCCCAAATTATGGGAACATGTTGTTTGTGACTGCACCATTAGTCAGTGTGCATTTCATTAGTTATGAGGATAATTAAGCAATATAGCAATCTCAAGCATGTTTTACAAGTCCCACACATGTCTTTAGAAGGGCAGGGAGGTATTAATTTGAGGACTGAGTAACTCTAATGACCTCAAGTGACTCAAAGAAAATATTAATGACCCTGCAATGCAGAACATCTTGTCAATAGTAAAAACATAATTTCAAGGCCAAGCAGCTAATATATATTTAAATAATTGTACTTCAAGGTATCAACATGCACCAGTCAGATGACCTGCAGCCCAGACAAGTCTTTCCATTAGGCTCCTAGGAGCCCTCACACATCTGCGGTCAAGGTCTTTGGGCTGGACCCAGTGAGCCTAGGCAGGCTCCAAACTCTGAGCTCATGGCCTTTGCATGAGTTTTCTAGCCCTCCTGGGTTTCTTTGCTTGACTAATCAGGTTTCCTTTCAGATTAAAACTTCACACTCTTGTCATCCCTGTTTTCTTGGGCCTCTTCATTCAAACTCCCTGTGTAATGCTGGTGCTCTACTTCATGCATGTCACTGGTATATACAGCCCAAGCTGTTCCTTCTCAGATGAAATCTTCTTCCTCTCTCTTAGATTCATTTTGTCACAGACTAAAACTACATCCTGGACATTGGTCAGAGAAGCCTTCAGAAAGATCTCTCTTTTTTGGAGAACATCAAGTGCACAAACCATGTTTGTAGAACTAGTTCAGCTGTGTGTGCCCAGAGCCTTCTCAGCAATATAGGCATCTACTTTCTCTTTCTTTTTACTGCTGAAAGCTGACTCCTGATTGAGGTCAAACCAACCACACATTTTTGGTTACCCCACTGGGCGATCAGCCTGAATTTATCAGTCATTTTCTCAGCTGTCTGAGCTGTTTAAGTTCCCAGCTCCAGAAAACTATCCGGGATTACTTCTATACCTCCTGCTACACATCAGTCAAAAGCAGTAGAGTGGACACCTCTGAACCCATGTGGCAAAAAAAACTTTCATGGCATGGGTCGTGGAAAACAGAGCTTGGATGAAGATGTGACTAAAACTGGTAGCAAGGCTACATATGAACACAGGACAATATGCTTTCTCCTAGCTGCTTCCCTACCTGCCACATGCTTAAGCAACTAAGCAAACACACTTTTAGGATGTCAGGGTGACAGGACATCAACATTTCCTTCCCTTACCTCCTTTCCAAGAGCATCCCAGGTCCTCACATTACCTCCTTACAAGCTCTCCAGCATCCTTTCTCTCTTGCAATTTCAGGAGAAATGCAGAATTTCTCTCTCCTACGCAACCACGTGGCCCATGTGCAGAACATGGGAACCTCAGATTCATATGCCATACAATTCAGACAACTAGCTGAGCGATGCAGCTGCTGTGTAAGACAAGAGCCATGCAAACCATGAGCAGGACTGCCCAGCCAGCCATGCAGAGAGGCAGCAGAGTATTAGCAACTTTGTCCCTGAACTGAAGTTGCAATTGAATGTGCCTTCTATTCAGCATATTTGCATGGGCATCTGCTTCTTCCCGTCTCTATTTTTGTTCTTGAGTTCTATGCAGGCAGATTTTCTCCAAAGAAAAGGAGGAGAGGGTTTATTTCTGCATCTTTCGGAAGTCACCTGAAGGAGAACAATCAGCAGAGAAGCATTCGCACCACTGTGGGTATGTGGTGCAACACTGGCCAACTAGAGATTAACAGAAACGGGCTACAATGGCAAAGTTCGGTGCAAGTCTGAACACTCAAATGTCATGCTCAGACACAGAAAGAGTTAAGGTCTTTTCTAATAAATTATGAGCATCAAAGTTTGCTTCCAGTTCAGACTGCAGATCAAAAGTGATCTAGCAATTCTAGCCCATCATATGCTGTCAAATCAGTTATTCAGCACACACCACTGAGAAAAGCTTTCTAGAAACATTTATTTAATTACCTGCACATCTCAAGGTTGGCATGCAAAGTACCTGCCTGTCACTAGGAAGTCCTGTTGTCAATAGTCACGTGCATCCTCAAATGCTTATCTGGAAGCCTCTTCAACTTCTATGGACCAGATTTTACATTCAGGCCAGCAATTTATAATTACTTCAAACACCACATATGAATTTAGTTGATTAAGTGTATGTTAATCCCTGCACTGTACTTGCACAACAGTGCTTCTGGTTTTTGCTCCACATCAAAATGTTGTTTTAAAAATGAAAAGTGAAGACTGGAAGAGAATAAGCTACATGCATTTTTATTGGGTAAATTAAGCCCATTTTTAATTTCTAAAGTCTCCTATTACAAACCTATCCATCTGTTACCAACGTCACTTCCATTAAATAAGTGCTCCATACAAGCTACTGACAGTCCCACATGCCTGCAGAGAGGCTCAGAATCACGCTGTTCTCTCCTATTAACGGAGAAATGTGTAACTCAAAAACTTACATTGCTTATGATTGGAAGTGGCTGAAAGAGCAAGGACAGGCTTACTGCAAAAAAAACAACAACAAAAAAAAAAAACTAAAAAACCCACGGATTGATTCTGTAAGATGCCCAGCATTTCCCAAAAGGTGCTGAGCTGCCCAGGTTCCTGCGAAGGTCAGCAGAAGCAGAAGCAGCGCGGTGCGTCAGGGGTTCAGGCCCACGGGGACTGCTCACGGCAGGAACTTCCATTTCCATCAGCCCTCTGCAATGCACTCAGGAGACTTCTCAATCTGCCCAAGGGGTAAGAGGTGATTTTGGTTCTCCTCTTGAGCCGTGTAGGGCGCCCTGAGCAGAGGCTGCCAGTCACACAACCCTTTGCTGAGTTATGCAAGAAGAAGGGAGGGCCGGAGGTGTTGTGATATGACAGTTATTGTGCACTAGAGACCCGAGCTGCCAGAGTCATTTCTTTCCCTGCATATTTATTTACATCTAGTTTTCCAACTACTGTACAAGGCACCAGTATATTCACTGAAATATACCTCTGGAAAAAAGACTTGCTCCAAAAGCAGCTTCCTGTATTCCTTAATCCAACTCAAAATCTCTGCATTTCTTATTCACATTTACAAATCGCTTTTGGATCAGCTCATTTCATAGCAAGGTATGGAAAATTTCCTCCAGTCCTGGGGAGAGAGGCACGTGGAAGGGCCTTGTTTCTGCACAGCATTTAACATCCACTTGCTTTAATGGAAATAAAGCACATATTTACATACCTCACTACCCCAGGTGAACTTAATCACATACTTAAGGACTTTGCTAAATTGGGTTGCAGATCAAGACCTTTAGGCAGTGACTGCTCAGAGGACAGTTCATTCCCCTACAAGGTGTTAGCCTAAACCTTTTCATCCATGTAGATGAACAGATTTCAGACCTCTAAAATACAACCCATAGATTCTTGCTTGTTGACAAATCCATTGTATAAGTTTATTTCTATGCTTCTATACCCTTCGCAGTCCCTACACAAGACAGTGACAGTGTTAATCTTCCTTGGGCAAATTCTACAGCATTTAAAAGAAATATGTAAACACTGGTTCTTATAACACTTAAAAGAAAAAAATCTCTGAAAGATTTCTCTAGGCTCGACCATGAAAATCCATGAAAAGGTTCTTGTTTGACTTAGGTTTCTATAAAACTTATTGTAAAAACATTTCTACATAACTTTAGCTATTTGTTCCTTATTAAATACTCCAGGACTTCTCCATAAAGACTTGCTGCCTTATTCTATAAGTGGAAAGTTAAATTCCTTTTTGAAGCATTGGCTTTTGTCTCTTAAGGACAAGGCAACTTTAAAGGGCTCTATAAATAAAACTTATTGAAATCTAATTTCTTAATAATAGCGAGCAGTAGCTTAATACCCTAGAGGCCATATCTGAAGTTCCAATACGGATAATTTATTAAAACTGTGATAAACATGTCTGATAAACAGATAACTAATACCAAAAGAACATAATGCCAAGTTTCAATAAACAGTCAGTTCAGCTGCATACCGCAGTATACAAATTACAGATCACTGCTGCATGCAGTGACAGCTATGAGGAATTATCACAGCATTTAGTCAATTCGTTTTAGGGAGGACGTGGGCGAAGGGAATTGCATTGTGTTTTATCAAATTATTAATTGATTTCCCTTAAGTGATCTCAGACCCTTCAGGATGTGATAAAACTCAAGCTGTATGCTTCACTTACACCAAGTACCCGAGTGCGCATTGACAGTGACTGGCACAGTTGCCTGGCACTTCTGGAGGTGGCTGGATCATAAGTCACCCGGGCAAGACCTCAAAATGTAACACTTAGAGGCTGGCAAACATGCTAAAAAATTCATCAGTGGGCTCCTGTTCCCATAACCCTAATTTCTGAATCAGACCTTCTCTATGTAAGTGAAAGTCAGCTTGTTACTGTCCTGGAACCGATTCTGGCCTGCTATTTGTTGGCTACTCCACACGTTCACTTTATGGGAGAACAGAAGTGGATGCTAGATGCAGGCCTCGTAAGGAACCAATAATTCCTCAGAAAGAAGGACTTTCTCATTTTAAGATTAGATCTTGACCTCAGCCCCAAGTAAGAGCAACCGAGGCTCATGGACCTCAGGGTCTCACGGACTGTTACCACATTCCTACAATGAGAAATGCAATAGCCCCGAGGAAGTTCTCCAGTCCTGGCTCACCTGTCGTGCAAAAATGACATAAATTGACTACATCTGCACTTCCTAGACAGGGAGGAGACTTCCCAGCAGGACTGACTACGTTCCCTTTGCTGGTTGTATTACTTCAACCACATTTCATTCTTGGGCAACACTGATTTAGTGTCGAGTCTGTCCTCCTGCCTTCCGTATTCAGGCCGTATGCACACCTGGGCAGAGCATTTAAGTACTACCTGGCAGAACAAGGCCCCAGCCTCCAGGCATGTGAGCTCTGCTTTCTCTGATCAAGTTACCCCAGCTGAAGGAGTTACTATGCATTCGCTCAGTCATGGTCTCCTGCTCTGTCCATGCAAGGTAAAATGCTTGTTCAAACCTGTCACAGCCTACCTCCTGCTTCCCCCGCGCAGAGGGCGCGTACTGCCAACAGGGCTCTCCCGAGGAGCGGTACGTCAGGAAGCTCCTGCACCTCTGCCCCGTGCCTGTGCCTGCAGAGAGGATCTGAGTTCGACTGCAAACCTAACTCACTCCTTTCTGGAGGAAAGTATTTCGGCTGCTTTGAGTCCTTCTTGGTCAATGCTACTTATTTTCTCGCTTTCACAGCTTCAGAATCCTTTGTTATTTACTTGTATTACAGGAGCACGTAGAGGCATGAACTGAGATTGTGACCTTGCATTTCCTGGCAATATACAAACAGACAGCGAGAAAAGAATTTCTGTCCGAGAGCACTTACAAGCTAGAAAGACAACCCAAGCACACGGTAGGAGGGGAAAATCAGAAGCACACAGAGGTCAACTGCCTAGGAAAAGCCACGGAGCAGGTCAGAGGCAGAGCTGAGAACTGAACTCTGCTCTCTTGAGGACTCGAGACGGCCCTGTCTAGCACAAAATGTGTTCTTAGCATTTTTATGCAAGCAATATCACAAAATGCATCCACTGAACTGGTGATGTGCAGAGGGAGCAAGTTTAGAGAGGAGGACAACGGCCAAGATGCCGTGCACCCAGGTCCTCTCCTTCCTCTGATCTGCTCTGTCATCTGAGGGCAAGGCCACAATCTGTAACTTCCCCCCCCCAAAAAAAAGCAAATTTGAGTTTTGGTGCTTTCAACTTCCATTTGTCCTACAGGGAAATCCATTCAATAACATAAGGTCTGTAAATCAGACACTCCCCTCTCTCTGCAGTGTCAGGTAGGAATTTACAGCTCCAGACCATGCATTTCCTTATCTGAAAGGAGTATTGTATAAGGCTTAACAGATCGCAGTTTCTAAAGCATACCCAGATGGAAAGCACTGTACAAGTACAAGGTTTTGTTATTAAGATAATTGTCTAAAGCTTTAGTAAAGAATATTTGATACCAAGTACTAAAAGTAAAATGGTATTTTGCAAGATAAACAATAAATACAGATAATTGCGTCCAGGTTACAACCTCTACTTTTCAGCTCTCTGTGAATTTTAGAATACAAAGGACAGCTTATAATGCAGTGGCGAGCTCATCCTTGGAGAGGTAGATTGTCAACTTAAAATTCACGTTTGAAACACGCAGATTGATTTGCCAGTGCTTTACGCATCCTCTCAGTAACTCTGGTGTAAAACATTTATAGCTCAATGCTAAATTCCACACAGAGCAGAATTAGCTTTTCTGCTGATTTTCTGTTAAAATTGAGCTTTTTTAGATAATGAAGTTTTCAACTTTCTTTGTCTAGCATCCAAAACTGCCGTTTTCACAGCAGTATCTAAGTGCCTAGGAGCTTCCATCGTGGCCCAGGACCCCCTGTGCAAGCTTCTGCCAAAGCACTGAACACAGACAACCTTGCCAAGCGGATTATAAGCAAAGCATCGTACACAGGACCTCAGGTGGCAGCAGGCAGCAAAGCACAGAGAAATAGGGGAGAAAAACTGCACAAGAGGCAAAGGTCTCGGCACACCACTGACGCAACTGGTCTTCCGAGAGGCAACGGGGGGTAGAAAGCAAGAGGAGGAGGCACACGTGACCGAAGCAGGGAGAGATGCTGGCTTCACGGGCTGACCCAAAGTGGGGAGGACCTCTCACGAGAAGCGAGAGGCAGGCTGCATTGTACGCAAGCAGGCCCATGAAAGACAGAGAAAGGGGGAAACAGTGGAAGGGTGCAAAGCCAGTGCTGACCCAGTCAAACAAGGAGCTAAGGATATATCTTAAGAGATGCCACGCTTGGACAGAAGGGATTGTGGAAATCAAGAACGATGCCCAGATTAACGGTTTTAGCAACAGATCAGTTGCAGTGCTGTGCATAAGGGTAAAGAAAGAAGGAGTACATGCTCTGCTGCGGCTGCACACTGAGCTTAGACTGACAGCTACATATTTATGCAACAATGTTAGATGAATAGGCCTAGATATTACTTTGGAAGAAAGATACCACTCTGGAGAACAGAGATAAAGATGGCATTGGATTTCTTTTTCCAGTATTTACTCTTTGTATTTTTCTCATTCAAAGCAAAGAAAATCGTCAGTCTGTGACAATGATTTCATTTTGCTCATGATCCACTTCATTTTGCTTGAAAGTACTTAGCACTGCAATGATTTAGGTGCAAGTACTATACGAGAATGCTTATCTCTTTTAAAAACAACCTAATCCATTCAATTTTTCTATTGCTTTTAAGTATGCAAATGCATATATTGGGCCAAATGCAAATTGATGGTCTTAGTTAACTGGGACATTCAGCATGCAAAGTAAAAAAAAGACCTTAAAGCACTTGCCTGTAGCCAGTTCAGAACGAATGACAACATCCAGAACCAGAGAACAGCATGGAAGATGTTAGGGAAGGATGACTTACAGTGTTTCCTATTACTGAAGATCAAAAGCATACAGAAACTGAGATGAGGCTTTTAGCATAGTGGGTAATTAACATCCAGAGTGGAATTTGGTTTCTTGCCATGTCACATTCAACTTACAGCTTATGACAACAAACATTTACTAAATGCACTGGAGATTACAAAGACATAAGATTATATGATAAATCAATAAATGAACTAAATAAAGAGGTTAAAATATACTCAGTCGGAAATGATTAAGGAAAAATTCCACTGCAGTCAAGCCCAGGTCAGGAATGTAAGTACAGCCAATGCACACGCTGGCGGGGTTGACACCAGACAGGTAGACACCCCGCAGCATTGTTTCTCACACCAACAGCACTATTTATTCTGCAAAGCACAGGGTCTGTATTCTTTTTTCTTCAGTCGCTACAAACAAGGTGCAACAAGCTATTTCTAAGAAGCGCGCCAGCAAAAGGAGTCACAGCAACGGTCACCGCTGGTAAAACAGAGGCAATTCTTCCTTCGAGGCCCCTGTACCACCAAAAGATGTCCATCTCCACCCCTTTATGTTCCTTAGCGGAGTCGCCATTCAGAACTAAATCCCTCCTTCCTCTTTGTGGGCTCCACTGATGGATGTGACAAGACTTCTAAACAGCCTCCTCTTACTGTTTCGCACAATGATTTCTGGAATAGGAGGTTCAAAAACCCTTCCAATGGACCGGCCCATATTCAGTACAAAATCAATTTAGCATGGCTATAGTCTCCTTTGTATTTCTGCATCAAGCAAGGCGATTTTATTCTCCTTCATTTTTCTGCTCTGGGTTTCCTTGCCATTGTGCCTCTTTGAAGCTCGCTGCTATGTAAAGATGTTAAGGGTTCCCCACTATACATGCTTTTCTTTTTCCACTTCTGAGACAGACTGGACAAATCCTGCACAGTCAACTGAGTGCATTTTTGTGTACCCACATGAAAAGTTCAGCTATGAAAGCCATCTTCCTATATATGCTTTAAACTGAAAATGCAATCACTGAAGCACATGCGAAACATCTCTGTGTTATGACCTTTCCAAAATAACTGGGAAAATCTTGCATTCTTCATTCTTCTTCAGGTTACATCACGAAATATACTTGTTTAGCATGTATTTGTTTACTCTGAGAAGGAGCTGAAATGAGTTAGAGAAAAATGCCCAGCTTGGGTCTGATTCTCCAAACTTGTAGTTTGAGGTTCAGAATCAAAATCAGCACATCCTGCAGCATTAAAGAGACTAATGAAGAACTCAAGATGACATTCTCACTGTTCTGTGCCTCCTGTTTCTCTTTAGGGAAATTGCATCTATTGCATCAGGGGGGCCTAATACTCTTTCAGATGACAAACACTGCAATATATTCTCATTAAAATTGTATAAGAGGTTCAACATGGGCTTAGTCCTCTCTTGGCTTGAAAAAAGAGGGCAGTGTGCAATTAAACAAATAAATGTGCATGCGATTCAACTTATCCTATCAACATTCTTTTCTGGTTGTGCACTTAAGCTTGGTGTAGTGCAACCAAAAGGGAAAAAAGGCAGTGGAAATCTTTAATTAAGTGAAAGATGCATTATTGAGACCAAATGAAAGCTTTGAGATTACTTTAATTAGCCAAGGCCAGTTTCGTGCAAGGCAGAGAGATTGGAAAAGTTTTGCAAGGCAGGCTGAAAACAGAGATCTCGGCTGAGCCTGCCTGTACCATGGGGAACATAAGTGAAACCAGACTCTCACTCCTGCTCTACTCCATTTTAAGGTTATAGCTTTTGAGATAGTACTTAAGAATAGGAACAAAAAAAAGCACTAAATCCTCTGCTAAAAAGCAGTCTTTGTACTTTCCCTATTCTATTCAGCAGGCTTATATTTGAATTTCCATTTGTTTTGCATATGCAGAGAAAGGATCTAGACCACTGCTTGTAGGAACTACAGTTTTGACATGCATGGTGGTAGCACGTGGAATTATCAGCTGCACTCTGCTAGGCATTTCTACATAAAATTAAATGACAATCCTTGCCCCAAAGAGCCTGTATCCTAGGGCTAAGATGAAAAACAACATGTGGCTGCAAAAAACAGGCAGAAAAAGCAAAAGGGAGGAAAGAGATGACTGGTGAGTGCAGCCACAGAGCACATGTGGGGCACAAGCAAAGGTGGTGCAAGCTTCCCAGGAAAGTTTTTGGCAACACACCTTGATTTTGACCTTTACACACTCTGGCTTTATGAGATTTGGCGCTCAGCATCACAAACTGTCAGAAAATGTCATTTCTCATAAATCACTAATAACCACGAATAAGTGGAACCTTTCAGATGTTACCAGGCTGGGCTGGAAGAGGAAGTCAGCAACAAAAAGTCCCCCAAGCTTCATAAAACAGATTTCAGTATCTTTTTATTGTGCTATAGCTACATTGTGCATTACATATCTGCTTTCCTCTGCCAGGTGCCTAATGCTCTTGATAAGCTAATTACAGCCTTCTGCTTATTTCATGTCAAGCTTAACTCCCCAGTCTGAGCCTAGCCTGCAGTTCTGGCATGTTTTTCCTTAATCTAAGACCATCTGTGCTCCATCAGCAAGGAACACTTAAATTCTGAGAAAGTGAAGACCCAACAGTGTTGAATTCCCCTTACCCTGCCCCCAACTCCTCTCCCCAGCAAATCCAGTTAAGTCTGAAACCAACATCCATCCAGTTGTAAATACACTGGAAGGCTCTGAGCAGGCTACATTTCTACCTCCATGACATGCAGCAACACTTTCAGTGATCAGTGGAGAAACAACAGGCCAGACAGGACCTGAATCTCCTGGTTTCTTTACATCTACATCTAAGGCTTCACTTTTCATGTACAATCACATTGCTAGTGGTACGTGTGGTGGCTGGAGTTCAGCACTTGATCACAGCAAAATCAAACACTTCTCTCAGAGAAACACAAGGAGCCAGTTTGGAGAAAAAGTGATGGGGTTGGTTTATGAAGAGTCCAAAAGGTCTGTTTTCTCAAGCTTCATGTTTATTGTTGCAACACGGCAGTGTGCAATAGTTTGAATCAAAACAGGACTGCAACGTTACGGAAGACAGCTCTCCTCCCCATCCTCTCCCACCAGCAAAAGCTCCGGTGTCTCCAGCAGAATCCCTTCCTGCCACCCCAGCGGGAAGCGGTCTGGGTCTGCTGCGGCTGTACGCAAGCAGAGCCCCACTGCTTCGCGAAGCATCTTTCCATCTAGCTTCCTCCGAAGGCTCAGAAACAGATGCCTTCAGACTCCCTGCTTGGTCTGTCACAGTTTGCCTTGCTTCTGCCTCCTCTTCTCCAACACCAGACGTCAGCACCTGATGCTCTAGTGAGCTCTGCCAAGCTTCATCTCAACAAGGAATTTATTTGCTCCTTCTACTGCAAAGACGACTCTGATGCAGTGTCTTCTATTCCTTCCGCCCAGCTCCTCTCGGATCTGCTCTCCAGTCTGCACTCTCCTGCCAACCCAGGATTTATTTTTCCAATTTCCTTCACTTTGAGTCCTGCCCTTACGTTCCCTCCGCCACCTGTCTCTTCCCTTACCTCTCTTCCAAAACACTTGTATTTAACCTCAACCAAGGTCAAAGATTCTACAAGTAAGTTTTGAGAATATGCCTGATACTTAAGATGAGGGAATACGAAATGATTCTCCAGTAGCCTTAATGCAGCACACTTCTTCCCTGTGCCTGTTCTGTCAGCCTCATTCTTGGTGGCTCTCAGTGCTTTCACATTTATCTTCTCTTGAAAAAAAGCTTTTTTTTCCTTGTTCTTAAATCCTCAGTAGCTGATCTCACAGCAAAAGCTACTAAATTTGTAACAATTACATTAGCCACATACATTTTCTCTCCTGTCACTGTGTTTACCGCTAGTATATTTATGAACCATTGATCATTCCTTTCTCCCCAGTGCATCAAAATCCTGTGCTCTTAGGCAACTGCAGCGTGTCTCTCACTATGCCAAAGCTAACTCAAGAACTTTGTGGTCATTTTTAATAAAGCTCAAACCTCTTCTCTCTGAACAACTGCACAGCTTATTCAGCTGGCTGCAGCCCTGTTATTCCTTGTTCATTATTTACGAGGAAAGAAAACACTCTCAAAAAGCTCAAAATCACGCTTTGTCTCCTTTCTGAAATGATTAATTAATAATTAAAATAATGTCTGGAAGTGTTTCAAATTTCTCACACAAAAATGAAAAAGTGTTTTTATTAACCCCCTCAACAATTCTTGCCAAGCTGCTCACTTTTTTAAACAATAATTTACATAGTTATTTGCATTTTAAGTATTTTTATCTGAAAGGATAAGTTGTTAGTGCATTTTTCCTCTACTGAAAACCAGCTACATTAAAAGGTTTTCAGTTAAGAAGTTCAGAAAAACAAAGTGAAAAATGGATTCTTTTTAAACATGGGGACACTCTAAAATTGCATAATTACTTATACAAAAACCAGAAGTGACGATAACAACTGCTTAATATTACATGTACTACAAATCAGAATGTAACAACTTTGCAACCTCATGATTAAGGCAACTCCACTATATTTACAAGTGCATATCTTTGTGTATAATACTCTGGTCTTAGACAAAAAGCACTTTTAAGCCATGTATTTCAAAGCACTTTAAAAAGACAAGTATCATTATCTCAGCTTTACATGCGGAGAAAAGAAAGCGCCGAGCAGAGATGGCTGGAAAGCACCTCACTTACACAGGCATCTAGTCCGTGCTACCTAGGCTCTCCTTAGAGCGAGTGGACAGAAATATGCAATTTTTCTGGATATTTCATTTCACGGACTTCCACTGACTCCAGTGTTGGTCTCCTCAATCTCGGAGTAGTGCAGTGCCCACTCAGTCATGTTACCAGCAAAACCACACCAGGTAGATAAAAAACATTGGTGTGGTAACTTTTAGATGAAAGCAGCATTTCAGTGACGAAAGAAGCCTGTGAAAACGTTGTTCCTATTGCGCAGTCAAGTTGTGGTGGCGCCCCGTAACTCATTTATATCCCAGAGCCACACCGTCTCACCCTCTCCAGAGGTGCTACCTAACTTTCCTTTCTGCCCACTGGCCACATTCAGTGGCTAATAACACATGGAAGCGTCACCTGTCTTAAAAAATAGGGCTGGGGAGGTCTCCTAGCCCACCCCTCACTGGATGCGTTCCACCACGGACAGTATTTGGCCAGTTCTTGCTCATGTGTTTCCAACAAACCACCACAGTACCTCAGATCTGCATCTGTGTGAAGACTTTGCTTTGATATGGAAATTTGCAGGGCTTCGGCTGGCATCACAAACCCTGTGGGTCCCTGAACCAAACTTCAATTATGCAGCAAAACTGGAGATAATACCTCTCACTAGATTAGTTTCTTTTGGGGCGTCCTCTCCCTTCAGTCCTACTGTCCTTGCTCCTGCTATGATGACACCTTCCTCCAGTCAAGGTAGCTGGAGTGGTCGCAGGCATAATCAAGTTGGGACCTATTTACTCTTCGGTCCTCGCGTGGATCGTACTTTCTTGTGTTCAGCCTGGGGAAGGTAGGTGAAACCTTTGAGCCCAAAGCTATTTGAAGTTGTGTCTGCTGTGCCAAGATAGAATCGATGCCCTGCGGGAGCGATGAGCAAACTGTTCCCATTTCTGCTCCCCAACTCTGGATTTACCATAATGGCTGTGCAGTCCATGCTAGTGACTCTGCTCTATAGCTCCAGGCTCCTATAATCCCCTTAGTATTGCTCATTCCGAACTCTTACATCTAAAAGAATCTGTAAAACACATATCAGCTAAACTGTTACTAACAGAAAAAGCAGAATTATTTATCCAGGGAAAAACCACATGCAGTGACATGAAATGTATTTACTGTAAAATAATTCTTTTTTCTTTTCCAAGAGCTCAATAGTTGATTTTAAAGGAAACACATGAGGTCATTTACAGGCCTCTCTTAGAGAGGTGCAAATCAATAAAGGGTGATTTTTTATGCTCTCATTAGAAATGACTGGATGCTATCAGGGTCAAACTTAATCCTGTGCAGAGAGCCAGTGCAAGGCACATGAATCATTTAAATCTCTCTTAAGCTCTGCTTTGAGTATAAAATGTAGATATTTCCCTGTATTCTCAGTCTCAAAAAAAAGTTGCCTTTTTTTTACAGTAATTGGCCCCAATACTCCATTGTTTGGCTGGTAAGAGGCTGTGCTCTGTATTATCGAGGACTTCTCATCCTTCCGACTTCCCAGAATGGGAAACTCAGCTCCGATGCCAGGGAAGGGTCAGGGCACTGCGTCCCAGGTAGGAGGCATGTTTTATTGTGATAAACGGCAGCGCTGGGTGCAGCAGCGTGCCCCAACCTCTCCCTGGCAGGGTGATGCCATCCATCGCCTCTGCCAGTGGGCAGCTCACCATCCACGCAGCCCCGGGCTGGCCGGGCAGGGCAGACACTGCGGGAGGTATCACCGTCTCTCCGAGAGAGCAGGAGGCAGGAGTGAACTGCGCGAACCTTGCGCTCGGCATGTGAAATTCAACAGGTCGCCGTTGCCACATCGACTCTTCTTACGCGAAGGTGCTGCACTACCCCGTCCTGCGTCAGAGCCTTCACTGATGACCACATTAGACCGCTGCAATTTAGACAGGAGCGACTACAAAATACTTCCCCTGCCTTGTAACGAGCCAGGATTCCCAGCTACAGAATAAATCTTTCCCATGTCTAAGAATACCCCACATCCCTAAAATAATAATAATAAAAAATCAGCCTATTTTTATATAAATCTCTGCCAGCATGTCAATTTAGCTATGGTGTAGCCTGCAACGAGAGGCTGATTTGCCTCTCAGGAACATCTGCAGAGCTGGTTTTGTTGACAGCAGCAGATGAATGTGTGTGTTAGGGACGGGGAGGGTCAGGACACAAGTACACGGAGTCCTCCTAAAGCCTCCAGGACCGGTGGAGTGGGAAGCCTCACGCAGAGAAAAAAGGGCAAATATGCTAAGCAAAATATGTTTTGCAAAGATACAGAAGCAACACTGGTTATAAGAAATGAGAAGTCCAAGGGAATTCTTCCTGATTTTCCTTCTTTTTTTCTCCCTGTATAAAGGATGTTTAATGGTCCTGACTATAAGTTGCAAGGAATAAGAACATTAGTCTTCATCCCCTACACATAAAATGCCTGACAGGTTTTTATCAAATAAAAAGCCCAATATGCCACTGTTATCAGTAAGTGACTTCAGCAGCTAATTAAATTCTTGGTTTCTGAATCCCGTTCATAACGTTTGCTGACAAAGACCAAAACCCCTGCAGTAATTCCAGCACTTAGGTGAGGCAAGGCAGGGAGGGAGGGAGGGAATGACGACTAACACGTCATCCGGGAGAGCGGGCTGACAATCCACAGCCGACAGGCATCACCGAAGCCTCGCTCGCACCCTGTGAGCAACAGGCCAGAGCCCCTCCAGGCGCGTAAATCAACTCCGCAGCCGTCACTGGCTCCAAGAAAGTTGCCCTGGTTTATGCCAAGTAAGAGTCTCAACTGGTGTAGCTCCTGAACCTCCTATATACACTGCACGGCCCTATAGAAATGATCCACCTACGTATGTGTGTATGTACATATATACATCACATACATATATATGTAAATACATATGTGAGATCTTCCCATGCCACATCCAGCTGCTCACTTCTGAGGGCAATTGTGTTGACTACAGCTAGAGGGTGCACTCTGAGCCAGTTTAACAAACCTATTAATGCACATACTGCAGTCTAGTCTCACTCAGTAGAGCATGCAAGCATGTTCTTAACTTCGACAATTCTCAAAGGAAAATCGGCATTTATTTAAAGCTAAACATGGGCTTAAAAGCTTTGCTGGATATAAATGGACTCCTGAGTTGGTTCTTTCAGACCGATGAGACACCGTGTTCAGAAATCACTCAGAATAAGAGTGTGACGAGATTTGCTTCCTCTGCTCTCAATATCAGCTCACGAGTAACCTGTAACCAGTATCTCAGCGCAAGGGTTGCTCCCAAACAGCTCAGGCCAGAGCCTTTAACAGAGTACAGTTCCCTGCAGCAATAGGTGGAGAAGTGCGTCCTTAGAGGACCAAGTGTGACCTTCAGGCATGGTCACCTCCAGCTGGACATGCCTGTTTTCTCCACCCATCTTCCTCTGCACATCAAGATTTTGAAAACCCAGTATTTCTCTACCAGGCTCTTAGATCCTGGGAAGGGAGACCTGCACCTGAATGTTGCAGTCTAGCTCCTGGTCTATCACTGTAAGGAAGGATATATTCAGGGAGTAGATTTGATGTGGGAACCTGAAACCATAAGAATAAAAACTGAATTTGCCAGAAAGTTTGTTCAGCCGATATAAGCTTTATTATGGAATAGCTTTAAACCTCTAGGCTGAGGGTGAGAGGTTTTAGATGCAGCTTTGGAAGGTGATTTATGAATAGATTTATATGTTAATCTGTTAATAAAAAATGTAGCATACTGATAAAATATGTGACAATCATAACTCAGCTATGAGCCACATATTAAAGACTGCATCTGCTCTAGCAGAGGTTTTGATTATGTTTGTAGATGAAGGAATTGCATTGGCCTAAAAATAAAGAAATAGATGTTTTATCTAGAAATACGTACCGTGTAATTCTCAGAAGTATCTGGGAATCTGCCTGAACCGAATAATCAATTCCTTTTAAGAAAAGGACTTCTGGGAAGTGAAGCTTATTCCTGAGCATTTCAAAATGGAGTTCCTGTCATATGGCTCAGTGGCACAAAAAGCTACACGAAGTAGTCTCAATCCTCCCCTAAATTACTCCCCAAACTGGATGTTAAATAGCGCGATAATCTTGACACTCCAGTTTGATTCCATAAGCAGATATCTTTAGCAAACTTGGGCCTGCTTTCGAACACCCTTGGGTTCACCCTGTCGTATCAACTCGCGGGGTCCTCCCAATTTCGGAGGGGAGAGTTTGAGAATGGGAATGGCTCCGACGCAAGGCTGTTTCTGCAAAAGAATATCTGAAACACAATATGTTTATTAACAAAACACACAGAGCCAGCAGGGAGATTTTGGGCCCCCAAGCCCCAGCCTGGTGTCTATCCAGCAGGACACGCAGTCTCTCGCTGTCTCAGGTGGACGTAAGATTTATCTCTTGTTTGCAAATTTGCTAATGAGTGCCAGCGCTTTGTGAACATATTCTGAATCCTTAAAATTTCACAGTGAAGTATTCTCCCCCTGAAAGATTAATAGAGTGACAATTGGGACTGTAAACTGTATTATTCACTGCTCCCTGTTAATTTTGTTCATCATATTTTATTTAACTATACAGAGAAACACCAAGAGCCAAACTCTGCCACCACTCCTCACACTTTTACGTACTTGCAGAGCGTGTTTCTCGTCAGCACACAAGCATGGCACTACTGAGCCCCAAATAAATAGAAAATAATGCATTTAGTGCTCAGTTTGATTCAAATTGCAAAATACAAAACATGTTCCTTTTGTTGTTCTGTGACATACTTAGACCCAATAGGCAAGTTTTATTATTATTAACCACACTGTGTTGATAGCTGCTATTAATTTACCAGTGATCATGCCACAGAGTTAAAGATCCCTTCAGGGATAAGCAGGGAGGGAAGTGTGTCCTCAGGAGAAGCTATTCAGTTTATGAGTGTAATCTTTGCAGCAGGGATGTTTCTGCTTCTTAAAGATTAAAAGAGGAAAAAGTGAAGCAGGGTAAAACTGTCTTTACTGGAAATGCCCTGGGTACATAGCTGCAGCTCATCGGCTAAAGGACCATTTTGTCCCAACTTTAGGTTTGAAAAAAAAAACCATTCCAAAACGCAGCGATATCAACAGAAAGAAACTGGTTTCATAAGCTTCAGCAATACGTTCTGTCTCTAAACTTGTCCTAACTCAAGAGGACAAATAATTTGTTTCAGAATTATTAATTAAAGCATATTTTATTTTTTGTGCCTTTCTAACAGATGAGACAGCTTACCTCTTCCAAATATTTTGCAATAGGCGCATGCCTTTATTCTGTCATATTTTGTTAAAATATAGTGTACCTTTAACAAAGGGAATACATACTCCGAGAGTATGTGTTTTTAAATGCTATTAGCCTAATATAACATAATCATTTATCATAGAAACCTCATAGGGCTGGTTAGGAGCTTTTTCAGAAGAGATTAAAACAAATAACTGAAATCAAAGCATTTTATGAAGTCCTAACAGTTTCTATTAAACTTATCAGAAGAGAGCCCAGAAGGGACCCTTGGGTCCAGAGGGGAATTTTTGGTCGCAAACATAAAGGAAAAGAAAAAAGATACCCCAAACAAACTAGGTCAGGCTCTTGAGATGGGAGAATGTACATTCAAACCCTCTGTCTGCTCAGTTCAGATAACGACTTGACCTAGAATATCTGCATCCCAAATAACCATGTATCTATCTCTTTCAGATTTCACAAATATGCCGAAAAGTCTTGTTTTCATCTCGGTGCAAAATATGTTCACATCTATAAAAGGTTTTGGAGATGAAAAAAAATCATTTCCCATGCAGTTCTAGCGGGATCTGTAAATTCCAGGTAAAATCAGGGTGAACAGGGGGTATGGACTACACTGGGAAACGTCTGCCAAGTAGCCTGCTTTTAATGCACACCAGAGAGTAGCATTCCTTGGTAAGAAGTCCTAATCAGCATACTGCATTTTTTAAAATTTGCTCAAAGGCTTATGTTTTTAAAATGACCCCTCCACCTACTCTATTAATTACAAAGTCCAGCATAAACCAGGCTTTTCTATGGTCTCAGTGTGAAATCTGGAGATTAGGAGCTAACCTTGTTTCAGGTTCATGTATAAATTAAACAGCATGTGCTCCAAGCGCACATCATTTCAAAAATGTGTTCTATAAAATGTCTAATATTTGAGCTTATAATGCATACAAGAGGTCAGTTTAAAAGATGAAGATAAAACATTGCATGGATTCTGTTTAAAAGATTAAGAACAATATCCATTTAAAAACTATTATTTCCTGACTACTGCAAGAATTTTAATGATACATGCCAAGGTTTTAAAAATTATCAGGTGCTTTTGGATACCCTACCCAGGGCATCTCAAAGACACTGATTTTCAGAAATTCTCTAACAAGGTGCCTCAGTTTTGGCAAGAATGACTGAGGCAAACAAAAACACAAGTGACCTCCAAAATACTTTGGCCCCAGTTTCCTTCGGGACATTGAGATTTAACCGAAAAAAATTCTCACAAAAAAATCAATCACCACCAAAGATTTTCATGCAACTAAACTCATTTGGAGAAAGGTTTCTCAGATCCAGAACGGAATTTCTGAAGCAAACTTCAGAAAAAGAGAGAAAAAAGGAAACAACATAAAAAAGTTTGGATGTTCTCATTCTCCATTTCTCTGACTGGAGTAGAAAATGAGCTTGTTCTGCTTCAGTTCCTGCTCTGCTCCACTCCCGGGGTCTCACGTAAGAGCTCAGCATTACAGTTCTTGGAGAAAAAACATCAGCAGAACCAACAGAAAATTTAAAGTCAGGAGCAAACTTTGCCACAGGGTAGAGCAGCAGGGACAAAAGTGCTGGAGAAGGAATTCAAGACAAGGAGCTGGAAGCCAGGAAAGGAAAAGAAAAGACCTCTTTACTAAAGTATAATATATTCCAAAAACTGACACATCCTAAGAAAACACTCTGTGAATCTACATCTCTTCCTCCCCTCTCCTGAAATCTTATCCTCTCTAGAGGGTGATGCTATCTTTTTATACAGCTCTTATCCAGTAACTTGCCCACATAACATTAAATCTTGTCTCTGAGTCTACTGCAATTCCAAGACTAGAGTTCTGTATAACAAATTCTGGGGAGTAATTTCCTATTCCAACTACATGGAATGGCTACATGATAATACAGAGTCTTCTTTTCTGTGGAGATTACAAACTTAAAAATTTATAGTAATGGCAGTCCAAGACAGATCCAGAAAAAATACCAGAACTTTAGCTGCTGGAACAAAAGACTCCTAAAATGTATTTTCAGGAGTGACAGTCTTACAAATACATCCTTGAAGTCAATGGAGAATTCTTGCTCATCTCAATGGGTTTTATACTGGGCCTAAATGAGAGCCATCCACAATCATTCAACAGGTAGGAGGAAAGAGCATGGTCTTTTAAAGTCTGACATTTCAAAGCCTTTCTAAAATCAGAGAGTAATGACACGGTTAACACTGATCTTGTGATATGTGATAGACATAAAGAGGATTATAATCAAGAAAAAGAAGAATTTATTCCCACTGAAAAGCAATGAATAAAGTAATGCTGTGATGAAAAACCTTATGGCTTGCTCAATGGCAGGAAATATTCATTTTTTTGGTTAAAGAAAAAGATAATTGGCAAGGAAAACATGCATTATATAGAGTGAGCTAGTAACTCTACCCATTACCGAAAGAGAGACTAAAGTACTACATTCACTGTGCTAGGAAACAGTGGCATGGGGATATTGCCCCGAGGAGATGCAGTTGCCACTCTCACTGAAAAGGCAATTAAGAATGGTCTCCTTCAGTGGAGAGCTTCAAGCTTCACCTAAGGCTGCTGTAGAGGGGAGTATTCCTCCCATTGCCAAGCTCTGCCCCCCAACCAGCATGTCCTGCTGTCTTTGTAAACCATGCTCCTCATGTTTCTTCCCTGTTCTCGTGGAAGTACAAATGTGAGGGAGCAGATATCTGCCAACACAATCCTGCACCTTTGAGCAGATTTAGCACCACTGGCAACCTGAAGAGTAAGTGCTATGAGCAGAAATAAATCAGACCCACAATGCCAGAAAGAAAACCTACCCCAAATCAGGTCTAACGAGATCTGTGCTGTGTTTTAGTTACAAACACAAGGAGATAGAAAACATCCCAAATTAGCATTGGGATTACTTCTTAAACTGCATTCTCACCTTCTGTTCTCCTTCGATAGCTCTAACTGCAAATTCCTTGCATTTCTTGTCAGGCTTTCTGATCTGATCTGTAAAACGATGCACAGCGAAGGGAAGGCAGGAGGGGGTGTCTCTAAGCAGCATCGTGTGCTTTATGGAGACAAGCCAAGTAGCTACTTAGGCAACCATTAGGTCGGGAAACAATCACTTCCATCATTCCCAACACGTGTGTCAACATAATTCCATGCTCTCTTTGTCATGCAAAAAGTCTTGGCAAAGAGGCCGGATACACCCAGAAATCAGGAGCAAACTAAGCTCATTATGTTAACCGGAGATCCCACAGCATCCTCCAGCCCCATAAAAGGAGACTTCCCATTTTTTTGCAGAGTAGGAAAGGAAACTCACTGCAGTGAAAAGGGCCCAAGCTAAGCCTGACTTCAGAGCTGTATAAGGGATATTCAGAGTTGGGTTTGGAGGAAGGGGATCCCTCTTCTGACAAGCACAAGAGGCTGTGCAAGGCAGTGTGGTAACAGGCATTGTGGAAGTTATGGCACCTCGCGTAACTACAGAGACTTCCCTCTCCTGTGCGCTTGCTGGAGCCCTTCCAGCCATGCTCGTATGGCTCTGCAAAGGGAAACTCCTGCCAAATGGGAGTATCAGCTTCTCTAGCTCTTCATTGTTGTCATTGGTAACTCTAGACTTTGTTTTCCTTTTAAAGAAAGATTTAATGCATTTTACAACCATTAAACATCTTTTCTCCTCTCCATCTATACTTGTGTCTCCTACTAACAGCAAAAGCCTTGTGTACATGGGAATGGCCAGCAATACCAGCCCAATGGCTTGTTTGCGTGGCCAGGTACTGGAGGAAGGCTTGTCCATCTGTATGAAAAATGCCAAACACATCTTTAGTTCTCTAGCAACCACAGAAGATAGTAAATACCCCGGAGTATATGTATTTATTTACTTAAAGTGGGTTTTTTACTAGCAATTTTTGCTGCATCTTTCAATTCCAGATTCAGTGCAATAGGAGAAAAGTCCTCATACTGCTGGATATTTGCAAGGCCTTTCAGACTTCAGCTGCTTTGCCTCCATTCTGCTATGGGTAACATACATTTTGCAACCAGTTTTGGCTCCTGAATGCTTGCAAGTCCAGTCTTGTTTTTAGCAATGCATTCAGCAAAACTCCGCTCTTCAGCAGTCCGTGTTCAAAAGGGCCAACAAAGGCTGAAAACGAGGACGGAGAAGAATAGTAAAAGCTTTTCCTACATGTTGCCGACATCTCCTCTAAAGAAAGCCAAGGATTTCTTTTGATTGTTGTGTTTAAGCCTGTACCAACTATTGGTCACACTACCTGCTTTGTTCCTTTAAGATGTCATATTTTTGGCACAACCCCTTACCACCCAAACACTCAGGAATGAAGAGCAGGGTCCAAATGGGCAAGTGTAGAAAAGCCCTTCCCCCAGCGTTATCTTCTGAATGGGAATAAGCGTCTGATTTTGACTTTGCTCTTCTCCCTGCTCCGTCACTCTGGGCAAATTTATGCTCTACAGCCTTCTGAAAACATACATCAAATATTACAGAACATTCATTAGCAACTCAAATAAAACAGAAAGTAAAATATGAACGTACCTGAATAAGAGAAACGTTGTGCAGACTAAGTCTGAAGAGGTAGTTCCTGCATAAGCAAGCAGAAGAAATACAAACTGTTAGGTTACCCAAGGGAGGGAGGGGAAAGTTATAAAAGGAAGTCATAGTTTTTGGTTATTCATTTGTATGGGCAGTGAGCTCTCCTTGGACTCCTCTGCACAGAATGCAAAAATATTAATATGCCCCTTTCCATCCGTGTCTTAGTGAACCTCATGACAAAGCTCTGAGCAAGTCTGGAGCAAAATTTTCCAGACCTCATAATGGAGGCCCACAATGAAATCCCAGCAACACAGGGACTGCTTCTAAGCCCTCAGTGGGCTTTGGTTCAAGTCCTGTAGGGGCTGCGCTCACATTTTTATTTTTTCATACTGAGAAGTCTGGACTTGGACAGAAGCCAAATGGAGCAAAGCTGACTCCCGTAGTATGCTCCCCACAAGTCCATCCTTGTAGATGCTCCCATCAAGGACTTTGTGGGAAAGGAGGAGAGGAGGACAAATACTTCTCTGCACAGAAGACCATCAGGGAAATCAAGGCAGTGACTGCAGATACTCCCAATCCTCCTGTCATCACATCTCCACAGCCAAAGCAAGGGAATTCCTGACAAGTCACTGTTGCGTGAGATACCACACATCAGCGGAACACCTGTATCTGTCGCTCCGCATGTTCTTATCCCATCACAAATAGAAGGGAGCATGCATTTGCACAAATATCTATGGAAGGGGCTTAGTTAACAGGATTTGGTTCATATTTTTGCTTGCTAAGACAATGCAGCTATCAGGAATCAGGTGACATATATTAAGCCATAGTGACTTGATTGTGTGCTTGAGGCTTTTGGCCATGTCTAACTTCGTATTTTTGCATCCCATCTGTCGGGGGGCTGAAGAGCTGTAATCCCTTTCCAGCATCCCTGTCACTACAGTCTCCCAGAGAAGAGACATTTACATTATACCAGGTGAACTACGTTTTTGGACGTGGTTCTACTTTAACAGTATGAAGTGCAGCTTTGATGATATAGCTTCATTCGCTCTAGAAATGCCAATATACCAGCATTTCCCTACTCAGTAGAAAAACAAGTTCTGGTCTTATGCCAATGGGAAGTCAGTGGAAAGCTCCTATGGCAATGAAAAAGTCCTAAGGACTCTTCTGAAGAGCTCTGTTTAGAGTCTGTAGTCAGCAGCACACTCTGCCCAAGCAAAGAAAGTTATTCTAACTTCCACGCAGAAGAATTTGGCATTGGGTCACAATGACCGCTGCAAGGCATGAACAATTTTTCCTTCTTCTCTTATCTCTTTGGTATATCACAAAAGTCATAACCACAGAGTTGTCTATATAGTTTGTCACTATTCTATAAATAGATTTAAGGGTTTCAACCACTGGCAGACTGTCTATAAGGAAAGATTGCAATGAGGATTATGAGCAATTCTGGAAGCCAAGCTCCTGGGACGAGATCTTCAGCTGATGTAGCTCTAATTTGCACCATCTCTAGCCTATTTTGTACTGGAACCACTTACCCAGAGGAGAATGAGACCTGAACAAAATATATCAGTAATATGTAATGTAAGCATGCAGAGAAGTACCTACACAAAATCTTCATCATCTCTCCTAGTCCGATCACTTGAGATCCAGCAGTTTTCTTGTATTCTGAAACCATATTCCTTCTCAAAGAGCTACCTACCCTTCCAGGTAATTAATTATTAACTCTTTAGCATCAGCTACAGACTTAAATATTCTGTTCTGCTGTGTGCAGCAGACTGGAGGCATTAAGGCTACATATAACTAAGATCTCAAAATGGAGGGAAATTCTCATCCAGTGACTGATTTGACTTAGCTCCCTTAGGAAAGCACACGCTACTCTCACCAAAATACTAATGCATTTCCAGTATATAAGATATCATGGAATAATCCTTCTCCTGGAGGAGTTAAGCATGTCACAGGCCTCTAATCTTACAACACCCTAAGGAGAAAGTTCTTGTAACTAGGGACTTGAAGTTGCTATCCTGTTGTTAAGCATGCTATTTAAATGCATTGATTTTGGAAGTCTTATAACACAGATTCCAGCTCCTTGTTTTAGTCTTGTAAAAAGCTGGACAGTTTGACTGAGTAATAAATTTTAATATTAGGTTTTTTTCCCTGGTAGCACTGCAGAGCAAATTCAACCAAAAAATCTTTAATGGAAGAGACGTATCTAAAGGACGCAATTTTTCTTGCACTCAGCCAAAACAGATGCAGACGGGAACAGTGTCCATTTAAATAAAGACAGTCTCTATCCCCTCAGTGACTGCTGTGCAGTGCCTGAACAACCCATTAGCAGTGAGATCACTCAGCCGGCTGAGACCTGAACCGGGCAGGAACACAGCACTAACGCTAGTCACACAACGATCTTCCAAAGACCTCATACTAAACTCAACTCTCCAAGTCCGACCTTATGGCTTTCTTAGAGAAAGGGGGGTTTCCCCTTTATCTTCATCAGTGGGCCTCACCTGGCATCTGCACAGCCACTGGCAGTTTCTCTTGGTTTGTTTGATCCTTTGCATGTCTCATGAGCAGTAATGCGAGCACCGGCAGCCAGCCGAGGCTACCAGAGACCCCTCTGGACTCCAGTTGGCCTGCCCAGCTGGAACTGACTAATCCTTAATTAATAACATGCTCTTTTAATGGTGTTGGCTCTGTGAGGCCACACCAGGAGTAAAATGCAATGGGGGAAGATCCATTTTTATGAATTGTTTTTTAACTGTGATTTCAGTCTGAGAATGAACAAGGTCTCTGAATGACAGGCATGGTTTATTGTACCTAGAATTGCCCCATTTGTGTCCTTTTCCCCGCTCATGTTTGAAGTTATGTCTGTTTAATACCTTGCTGAACTATAATTTAAAGCAGCTGGAAGAACAGGATTAAGAAATAAAAAAGCACACTGAGATCTCTGCATGAATGGATGAGGTGCCTTCTTGGTCTTTTCTTTTTTTCCCCTCCCGTTTTGTCTTCTCAGTAAATGTTGGTTAATTCCTCTCTCTCTTAAATTAAACCCACCTGGAACAGGCCAGAAGAGCAATTGCTTGGTGCAACTAGCTATTCTGTTAACCGCCCGCTCCAGTGTAAAAAGCTAGTGCACAAACTTGGAGGGATGGAACAGTCTTCTTACTCATTTTCTGTCCTAACAGGTCACACAACTTTGCTGCATGGTATTAAAAGAGTAACTGTTTCATCACAGCGTTGGCTGCATTTCAGCCATCTCCAGACCAAGGGACTATATTCTGTTAAGTACTCTGGTTTAATTTGTATTATACACAGTGCAAGGTGCCTCAGACTGCTAATTATTATTACTACCAACATTATTCAGGAGCCTCAGTGCATTTCTGAAAACACCCATGTTCATCAGTAATACCCTGACATCTCAGTCAGGACTGCAGCTTTATTACATTAGACGCAGAGCGGGTTGATGGTGGTTCCTCTATGGAGTGATTCACAGCAGAAACCTATTTAAACAAATAGAGGGTCTCTTCTGATTGCAGGGGGATATTGGCCCCAATAGAGGTATATGAAGTTTGCTGCTGTAAAGACCCCCCTGCTCTATACAACCTAATCTTGAAGAATTTGCCACCTAAACAGGTAGAAAAGAGCGAAAAAGAGACATCATTCTCATTTCAGTTTAAAGCACAAAGTAAGAAACTTGGCCAAGGTCACAGAGGACATCTGCAGCATGACCAGGAGCTGATCTCCTAGTTCATTAGCCAGTGCCCTGGTCAGGAGAAATACTTTTCCCCCAAGTTGGGGAACAGCATTTAAGCCTGTGCTGAAGGGCCATGTACACTCATGCAAATTGCATATACACTCAAGCACTTTGGGCCGTCTATCCTATTCTGCCTACGGGCAGAGCCAAGCTGCAGTACAAATCTTGTAGATGAAAGTATTTGTTAATTGGCTTTGTAATTTGTATTTGGCTGCCTTGTAAAATGATTAAGCGCTCGCTGTGCCTGGTACCACAATGCACATGTACCAGACACCAGGAGAGCAGCTGAGATGTGTTTTAAGAAAGGGCGGAGGAATATATCCACCTAAATCTGCTTGCCAATGAAATTCCCAAGTCAAAGCTGCTTATGAAGAGTCCATTTCATACTGCCAAGCACACCTTGGATGAACTTTGTAACGTGATGTCCAAACACTTGTTCACACATCACCTGGCCTTGCAGCAATTCACAGTGAAGACAAAATGTTTCACCTAAAATGCCACTGAGCAACAGAGCTACAAGAAAAACTGTGCTTTTCCAATGGGAAGCCGCGTAACTAGAGCACAGCAATAAAAGATGAGACCCTTCCTCTAAGGAGTTCGGAAATTATAAGGGCTGCAACATGCTTCAGACACAGCCTACAAACACGCTCCCTCCCAGCTCTGAGCAAAGCCTTCTCTTCAGGCACTACATCTGTTAGCACTGCTCTTGCTGATTAAAAGATGCTTCCTTCTAATTAAAAAGGAGCGTGCTTTTCAGTTCAGTTCTGCTGTAGTAGATCAGGAGGAAATTCTCTGCAGTTGATGGACTGAACAGGTTTTGAACAGGTGTATCTGAATGGTTATCTAGCTTCAGAAGCTTTTTTTCTGTTTAATGAGTAAGGTTTGTTCACGTTTCCCACCTCGTCTCCCCCACATACACCAGGGAGGTGGGTAACCTGTCAGTGCTCCAGCACAATCCCTGCTAGCGATGTGAAGCCACAAGACCCCCTAACACAGGACATTACTAGAACCTCTCCGGACTTCAACACACACACAGGTTATCGCTCAACAGTACCTCACCTTACCATAGCTGTTCTGTATCAATACAAGACATATATACCTACCCGCATGTTCCTGCTTTCCAGCATCTCATAGTAGATGAGAGGTAGCTTACCCCTGCCTCATTACAGGGCAGGCTCTCTCAAGCCCCCTCTCCGCACACAATTACCCTGGAAGTAGAAACAGAGCCAGCAGAAGCTGATAGCAGCGTTCGATCATGCTAAAAAAACATGGTTGGAGAGAGCTGAAGAGGATTGAGTGAAGAGTTGTTCTCCCCTTCTGGGGCTACTATCGCACTGAAACAGCCATCCAATACAGCTTAAGTGAGATACTGGAGACTTCAAGTATGCTAGTGGGGGTCTGGGAAGGTATTTCCCGTGCTTGTGCTACAATCAGGTGCCAGGTTTACAACAGGGACTCACAGCAGTCACAGTGTAGCTAATAAGAAAAATAATTAACAGAACAGGCTCCTTTGGGTGATGTGAAACAAGACACGGAATTATGCCTGTGACAAACCTAATGCTCCTCCTGGCACTCTCCTAGAAGCCACGTCCTAGGGCTGAGCCTCAGGCTAGCAGCCAGGAGCTCCTGTCATCTCTTCCTATCTTTGCTCCTGGAGACCTTACGTATACTTTGTACTTCCACAGTACGTTACAAACATAGCTTAGTCATGCTTCACAACCCCCCGCGAGCTGGTTATTATCATTCCCCCTCTTATAACAATGGGAAAATGATCCAGAGAAATGTTAAATGACCTTCTCCAAAGCACACAGCAAGTCAATGATGGAACTAAGATCAGACCCCAGGGCTCTTGGTTACCAAATCTCAAGCTAGAATAAAGCATAGTGCCTCTATGGAGGTCCAGCTGTGGCTGAACTTTTCAGATGGTTATCCACATTTCTGAACAAGCCAACTGTCCCAAAAAAACCCGCTCCTGAAGGGTGAATCTGGCCTTTGCTCTCAGAAGGAGTTAATTATATGCTTGCTCCAGGGTGTGATGTGATGATCCCCTCAGCAAATGCTGTGCCAGAGATTCATTTGCAGAGCCTGGCATATAACTGCTGGAGAAAGGTGGTGAGCCAGCATCTCCCTTACAAGCTGGAACCTCATTCACCAGTAATTTTGTTTCTATTGAAGAAAAACTTGTCTAGTACATCATTCTTTCTTAAAAATCAATAGACGTTCAACAGAGAACCATACTAAATGGCCCACAGTAATATGATGCAGTTGCCATATGAGCAATTGCTTTTCCCAAAGCAACATTTTTGTGCGATAAATCTTGCCAGAGCTGGAGCAGCATCCTCTTAAAAGAGGCTCTTCTGCAAACATTCAAGACATTTTTGAATCATTCTGATCAAGCAACTTCCAAGTTAAGCCGGGCTCCCAGCTAGCATTTCTGGATCGTCACTGTGTTGCACAAGTACTTCCCAGTACTTCCCAGTAGAAACCAGGATGAAAATCAAATCCTCTATATTCCAGTCAATGGAGGAGAGCTACCATCAGCTGCAGCAGTACAGGGTATGTGACACAGATCTGCACAGTCTCGATGCTGTATATTTGGGGTGAGCTCTCAGAAGAGTCAAGACAGGCAGACGCAGTCCAGGTAGGACCACAGCGTAGCTCCAGCACATTTGGCCTACATGATTCTTCAGAAATCCAGACTGACTGCTGCTACTGTCACCGAGTAACATCACGGTTCAGGGAGCGCTGGCTGCTGCGGGAGGGAAGGCAGGAGGAAGGGGCTCATCCCTCGGAGCAGCAGCCACGTCCCCTGTCCCATCACCTCGTGGGAGCAGCATGTCTCTGATCCCTAGGGGTGGCAGCTTTGCCCACACTCCTGAGACACCTTCAGCCAGCCATTTTCTGGAGGGTAACAGTCTGCACACACACAGGAGGATCAGGAGGGGGATTTTGTTCTTAATATTATTTGAACAAAATATTAAAAAATTAGTTAAAAAGTTAAAAATAGGGGCAAATTTCCATAATTTTTGTTACATTTTCTTCCATTTCACTACATGAGTTTCTTTAAAACCTCAAAGAGGGAAACTGAGTCAAATTCACAAAACACTTGTGTGGGTTGGTCCCCATTCTCCTGGAGTGAGTCCACCTATCAGCCCATCACATATTATCCCACATACCACCTCAAGTCTCTCTTGACATGTGACTGACAGCTCTTCTCTCCCTCCCTCTCTCATCCCAGCTGGCAGAGTAACAGAGCACTTACAGCACCTTGCTGTGGCACTGAGCCACATGGAGACCTTTGATCTCCTATTTGCACATCACTTTTACTTGCACTCTCATATGCCAACCTGCAAAACTCCTCTTCTTCCAGTGCACTGAATATCATTCAAATATTCCCTGGCAGCCCCCCACCTGCCTACTTAGGCTGATAAACACGCTCAGCTCTGTTAGGCTTTCCTCAAACTCTGGAGGAGTTCAACATGACTTGTATGCAAATACAGATACAGTTGGCTGGCAAGCTCATGTTATTGCTGACCAATGCCTTCTCTTTTTACTCTTCTCTCTACAGGTCTTTTACGCATTAGCAATGGCACATAACAGTAGGTTTAGCACCTAAACATCTGGATATAAAGTGATACGCAAGTCACCATGGTGAGCCCTGCCATATAAAACTGACGTATCACCAATTTATCCGGAACAAAGGAGTATTTTCAGTAATGCAAAACAAAACTGCTCTGCAGCCCCATCCCACAATGCTGTAAAACACATGCTAGGCTGAAACCCCCAAGGTACTTGCCAACATTTCCTGACCTCACACTCCTTTCTGTAATACAATCTTTAAACTGAATTATTCCTTGCATGTTACTAAAGCAAGCGAGTCTCTCACGGTTGGCTGCTTTTGTGATAGCATATCACCAATTTTCATTTTATCTGGAGTACGAGATGCTTTTCCAGCCAGGTCTGCATTTGCTGTGTAAAGATGCTTCCCATCAACCTGCGCTGTGCCCAGATTGCCTTTCACTCAGTGCTGCCTGTGAGACCACCGGCCAGGAGAGCCGACGGCTGCTTCCCTTTCGGTCTGCTCCAGGAATGGGCAAAAGTGCCCTGACTACCACCCTAGAGTCCATCAACAGAGAGGTAGATGGTACCGCCTTAGAGGTTGTTTGAAGGACCACCTGTTTTCTCTGCCGACAAGGATGACAGACTGGAGAGACTGCCTGTTGCCTCAGCCTGTTCTCCCGGCACCATACCTGGGGCAAAGCTTTCCCTTTGCTCTCTTACAGCTGCTGCTTCTTCTGTGCATTGGCCAAGCCCAGCAATCTGCTGGTACTGCAGCGTAGCATTTTATTTGATTTATTTTTTCTGTGCTAATTAAAATTCCCGTCTTGTGCTCTGGGCAAATGTACAAATTCTACATGAGAAAAAAAAAATATACGCTTTGAACAAAATTTGGGCCAGGCTCCAAAGTTCCCAGAATCCCATAAGCTACAAAAACTCTCCTTCCATCTCCTGCTCACACCTCTTCTCCTCCTCCTCAAGGGGTAGTCTGAGACAGCACAGACTTGGGGTGGGACAAATTCGGACTCTTACAGCCCAGCTGAAGGGAACAAACTCCATAAGTAAGAGCCAAGCACCCCAATGGGGCTTCATCCCTCCACATTTAAACAGGCCTGGCCTCATCTGGCCTCATCTGGCCTCATCTGGCACAGCATCAGAGAGGAGAATCTCCCTCTAAACTATCTCAGACTTAACCACAGAGGTTAAAATGTGCATTTCAGATTACACTTTTATTCCCTGGATAAGGAAACTGGGCACTCCCAATTACGGCTTTAACTAGCTGTAATGTCTAATCATGAGTTTCTCACCTTCAGCATGTTCTTTTTCATGCAGGTCAGGCAGTTTCTCTAAAAACCATTAACGGTCCTTTTAAAGTTTTTGTTAATTTTCAAGACTGATCCCTCTTTTTTTCTCACACTACCACCTTACCTTCCCTCCCCCGGAAAGAGGATGAAGCTTTAATGAGAGCATTCTTTTTGTCTGATTGGAAAAATCACAGTGAGGAGGGAGGATATTTGTTTTTCTAGGTTCCTTTGCAGCACAGATTTCAGATACCTTGCTATGATCTGGATATAATCAAATACATTATCATGCTCTTTGCTTGCTCACGTCCTCATTAATACCTCAACTGGCAAGGTAATTTCGCAGCCAAATGTGACTCTGTAGGGGGTACAGTCAGCAGAAGACAGGGCGACAGCAATGCGAGCCACCAGAACATGGCAGTAATGCAGCTCAGCCACTTTGTCTCGGAGAAGTATTGAGTCAAATTCTGCACTCAGTGAAGAACGGCATGTCTTTGCCTGCTGGTAACAGGATAAGCCTGTGTACTATTTAACCCTTGGTTAGGCCCATGTGACTGCAGGCAATCTTAAATTGCTTGCATGTCAGTCTCTCCATGGTATGAGACGTGATTTTTTCAGACATGCCAAAATCCCACCGTCCCAGTGCAAGTCTGTGGGACTCACAGACTCTCACCAGCATTTTGAAGACTTCTGTCTTATGCCAGGTTGAGGGTGGGTAATTAAACTGCCAGAACCCCAAAGGTAAAGGGTCCAGATCCCTCCTCTGCCACAGATTTTCTGTGAGTCCATACAAAATATTGCTTTAGGTATGTCCATATTAGCCAAGGAAAACAGTGTAGACACCTCTGGGGTTGTGCAAACATCAGCTGGTGCCTCCAAAACATGCGGCCTGTCTGCAGGAGTAATTGTGCCAGGTGCAGCACTGCACTGTCGTTCAGATCTATAAGCTCATGTGTCTCTACATCACAGCCTGTTTCACAGGGCAGGCTTGCTCTTAATCCCTCTGGCCCTCAGATTCCCATCTATAATGTGAAATTTATGATAGTGCTTTTCTTCCTCACAGAAGCCCTGTGAGGACAAATCTTGGTGAGGGGCCTTGATCGTTTGGCAAGAGAAAGTGGTGTTGGCTGAGTTCAGACCTGATGTTGATGCTCCAAACCTGTGGTCACCTCTGACCCAAGACTTCTGCCACTGAACCAACTTCCTCGTCTGCGAAGTGCTTTTTGCCCAGGCGACATAATCTGCTAAGAATTATTTTCTTCAGAGTTCAATGGCAGTCCAGATCTGGGTAGGACTGAAGGTGCCCAACGGTAAGAGTGATATTTTCCCAGCAGCACAGGTTTTGTGAGTTTTACTGCACTTCTCTGGAGCTTTCTGCCAACTAGGCAGGAAAGAGCCTGTGTTCAGCCAGAAATCTGCACGAAACCTGGTGTCTGACAGACTAATCTATCATACACTAGAGAGTTTCAATAAACTCAGGGTGCCAAACCTGCTGGTTGAGGATCCTAGGCTATATTTACAATCATCTCCCATATTTCTGCAAGCCGCAGCTTGCAGCAACTCTTTTGGGACATCACTCCCTCCATTCATTCTTTGGCTCCTAAGCCTACGTGATACAGAGTTGTGTTACCGCTCATATGTTCTGGAGCAAGGCCAGCCAGGAAGGGGTGTACCCAGGCTGTTGTGCTCCCAATTTATCACCAAGTTGTCCTGTTCGAAGACAAAAATGACCCTCCCAATACTGTTTCTCACACTCGCAGCCCTCCATCCCAGAGTCAGAAGCAAAGCTTTTGGCCTGATCTGTAATAAGCACTGTAAGTTTGCAGAGCATCTTCTCCCTAAATTAACCCTAACTCCTCTCTTCTGTGCCTATCTACTCAGTATTAAGAGGTATACTCAGTACAGCTCTAAATCAGGGATGAAAATCACCGCTTCTCAAAGCATCCAGGCTTGTATCACCAGCAGCTTTGTAGCTTCACATTCAACGGAGTTTGCAGAAGAAGCTGGCAGCCACAGAAGGATGTACACTTTACTTGCCCATTGCAGGTCCCTTAATGCAGCATTTGCCCACCACCCTCTACCTCCGGGCTCTTCTCAGTGAAGTCCATTTGTTACAAGCCATGAGAGACAACCCTGTCCTAGCTCCTGATGGAGCTGACAGCCCTCGTGGCAGGCAGGACAACGAATACTTCTGGTCACAATGCTTTCTGGCTGCTTTTCTACAGCGACATGTCCCCTTGCTGCGAATGGCCAATGCTTTTAGCCAGGCCTCTCCATCCGCAGCCCCAGCAGGCTGCTGCTCCGAGCTGACACCCCCACAGCGTCCTTCTGGGAGAAGTCAAATGTTTCCCTTAGGGTTTCCCAGGCACTCTCTGCGCAGCCATTTGTTTGGGTACCATCCTCCTGTTGTCCAAGCTGTTTCCCTTCAGCTTGCCGTCGTGCCAGATCATCACATGGTGTCTCAACCGTCCTCATTTAAACCTTTTATGTTCTCCTCGCCAGGAAGCTCTTGTGAAGCATGTTTTCTGGCTTGACTCCAAGCAGGGCCTTTCATATCGAAATTTCTTCACTGGCCCCTGTCTCTGCCCAGTCAGTAATGAGATAGCCTCAAGCAGTAAGTCCAGGGTGCAGGGGTGGGATGTCACAACTAGGCAGGGCACCGGCTCCACAAAAGCCATCTTCCCAGGCTTCGGGCACCCAGCGCAGGGGGCAGCTGAGAGACGAGGGCACTGATTTGCAGACATGCAGGCAAAATCACTGTCCCAGAGAGCAGGAGAGGGCCAGCCAGCTTCTGCTATGGCCTGGGCAGGGGGTAGGGGGAGAAGAGGGGACAAAGAGCCCCAAGGAGAACCTTGGAGAGTCAAGCTGGACCATCCCGCAGGAATGGGAATGGGAACGGAGCTTCCTCCAGTCCCCCTGTCACCTCCGGTGTCCCCCGCAGCAAGGGCACCCTGCGTGTCCTCCCTGGGCTCTGGCCGAGGCAGAGGGCCCACAGCCGCCGGGCTGCCCCGGCAGTCTGCTGCTCTAGACAGCTACCAACGGTGTCTAGAGCTGCCCTTGAGCTACGGCAAGCAGATACTGTCCGTTCAAACAGTCGCATCTTTTAAGTCACCACTTCTTAACGCAAGTCTCCTTCGCCTACCCATCAAGTTAGGAAATTCAGCTTGTATCCTTTGTTAAACCATTTATTTTACAACAGCTCATTCAAGCTGTTCTTCCCAGTCCATTCCCCAGCTGTACAATCGACCAGAGAAAGAGCAGTGTCCCGGGCTGCCTCGCCTCTGTTCTGGTACCAGGATCATCTTGTCTGTGGCTCTTCTGCCACGGCAGCAAATATACAACGTGTGTCTATAACTCAAAACTATCGCTCACTATGTGACAGTAATCTGCAAGAAACTATCACCCATTTCCTCACCATTACTCTTGGATTTCAGATGTTTAGGTAGTGCAAACAGACCTGCAGTTTATAAAAGCAAACTGCGCACTAAGAATGCCGTTGAGAAGAGTTAAATCTGAAATCTAGTAATGGGAAAAAGATTGAAAGTAAAGACAATAAGCATCCCCGATCATACTATTAGAGAGAGACGGCAGTTTCTACACAGCCAAGGCTGCAATCAGTTTCTATTTCAGCTCCTTTATTGGCTTCGGCTTGGAAGTTTTCTCAGGTCTGAAAAATTCCAGGCTTAATCTTGAAGAAAAGAAGAAAGTCTTGCAAAAAAAGCAGGACAGTTGGACAAAGTAGCACTGCTGCTGGAAGCATACAAAAACCCAGATTCAGGTTCCCAAAATCATGATGTTTTTTAATGCATGGGGAGATTTATGTATCTTGTTTTCTGAGCTATGCAGATCATATTTTCAAGTTTTTTCTCAGTAATAATGACATCTAGAAAATTGTTTTTCCTCCCATTAAACTAAGCTCAAAGAGTAATCACATGAGCTCAAGAGCTGAAAAAAGCATCAAATGTTTCAAAACAATCACTCATTCATAGAAGAAAAACAGTATATTAAAATACTAACACTACATTTAAAGCAAAAACGAAACACACAAACTGTGAGTCAAAATGAAGGTTATCAATTTCTGAAATGTGTGTTTTTATGCTTAATAAAATGTGGTTCATAATATGGGCAATGTGAGATCTACAATGTCCTAAACTATCCGTATCCTTGCTTGCAAGTGTTTGGATTTTACAAACGATGTGACAAGTAAATACGTTGCTTAGGAACCATGGTGGGCTTTTGAAACTAATTCTTTCGTTTCTGCGATTTTGATTTGGCAGGTGTTTGGTTCAGCGGAGTATCGGACTCCTCCGGTTCGGGCTCAGGCAGCACCACTCAGTCAGGGAGGGCTCTCAGACAAGGATAAGGCTTAAAAACCTGAAGCTCGTGTTACTGCAGCTCCCCTTCCGCGCAGCATGCCCTCAATACCTCCTATAGTTTCAGTCACACTGCGCCCGATTCCTGAAACCAAAAACTCTCGTGAGCCCCAGGATTTTCTTTCCTTCTAGGAAGCATTTGCTACGAAGCTTTGAGACAGAAGAAGCACAGGGCCAACCAAGCTAAAGAGATGCTGTGGTGAGGGCATATGGCTTTTAAACAAAAAGAACGAGTCTGAAACAATTTATAACACAATCATCTAAGAGAGTGATGCTAACCAGGAAACTGAGAAGTGGGAGTACTTAAAAACTCCACCCTGCTCTCAAACTCCTTCCACGAGCCCAGAATAGCTGGTGCTACTACTAATACGATCTGCAGTGCCACATTTAAACACGGTTAACATTTAAATTTAGGTTTCATAAATTACACCCTGTAGAGATGGAGAGAGACAGCTCCTATCTCTTTGAGGTATTGTTTCATTTGCAAATTCAAGCAGATGGTGCACGAGCAACTAATGACTCAAAAATCACCCCTAAAAATAGTCCAGAACAAGGTGTGGATTTATGAGGGAAGGAGGGAGCAGAAAAGGCTCTACTTCCCGTTCCCATTTCGCTGGCATCTCCAGGCGTTCAGCTCAGCACAGCACAAGGCACGTGGCGCCCGAGGGACCCACGGCGCTGGGCAGAACCGCGGACCACGGGCTGCTCCCCGTCCGCAGCCTCCTCTCCGTGCACCTCTCCCTGGCCGTTGCACGGGGTGAAAACAGGTGGTGGGGAGGGAAAGGCTCAGCGCTGCCCTCTTCCCCCGCGCCAAGGCTGCCTCCACCCCGACAAACCACTCTGGGAGATTATGTCTCCTCTGACCGCATCAAAAATTGCTCGGCAGAGCCATGTGGTGCTATCAAAACTTGCAGAGTCTCCCAGTCGGGTTGGTGGTATTTTACGAAAACCGACTTTTCCAAGCCAATTCTATAAAAACCTGTCACTGTTTCCTCATGAAGTAATACACTGCACTGTATTGTACTTCCAGCAGGAAGCCAAATCTGCTGTCGTTCCTCTGCTTGTAATGATCCTGCTGCCTTGCGTCCAACCGCACTAGCACAAACGCGTGCGGAGACGGAGGCTCCCTCCAGGCCGTGTTGCTGGGGTTTGAGCAGGGCCGAGCTGTGTCGGCGCTAGCAATGTCTACGCGGGGGGAAAGCTGCTGTGCAGCTGCACTATGTAAACCATAAATCCCTCCAAGCAACAAGCCTGTGTTTGTACAAAGCCTAGCAGACGGCACTGTTCACGGCTGTCCCCAAAGCGATGCCATTCTGAAGCAATAAATATTAATAATCAGTGGTTAAAGATTCCCACACAGGTAAAGCTGCGGCTTGGAAAAGTAAAATGTTTCTGCATGAAAAGCAGGAGGGCCTCTGGTAATTCAAACAGTTATGTGATGGTAAGTTTTATTATCTACTGCATAAATGCACACAGAAAATGTATATTAAATACCACTTCAGTCGTCTCTTTGGAGCCAGCAACTCCGCCTCCACCACACATCTCGCTCTCTTCTCTTGTTTACACCAGGGGTTCCTCCAGCTCTGCTTCTCACCTCCCTGTCCTCTAAAGCCGAATAAACTGGAAAGAAAGCAGTCTCTGCCTCCATTTTCATTAATAGTGCAGACTGCTACCACAGTGTTATCTGACTCTAAATGTTATACTTAAACCGCTATTGGTGGCTGATTTGTTGGACTATGCTTAGTCTTTTCTTTTGGGGTTGTCTTGTCTGTTTATTATGCAATAAAAAATAGTTGCTGCTGGGGCCCATGATTCAACCACTCCTGACGTATATTATTTCACTGAGCCATGGTTCTTTCCCCTGTAACAAACGCAGCTCTAAATGTGTTAGAGCTTGCCTATGCTCATACTGTGTTTGTGTTTCTAACCTTCTCTTATGGCATCCTAAATAAAAATAATGTTTCAAAATAAAGGAAAATAGATGCTAATTATATACAATGGGCCAGAAGAACAAAGTTACACCAAAATGCATCAGGTGAGGATCTGGCTTTGCCAGCGGGACGAAGCAAACAGATTGAGGAGCGAATTCTAAAGGGAGAGAGAAGAAGCCAACCTCTTCCACCACCACAGTCTCCCTACAGCTTTTGAAAGGCATGCAGATGAACCTGGTACAGACAGAAAGTCTCTCCATGGTAAATAAACCATAAAGCCAAATTCTGTGCTGGCAGAGTGGAGGTGCAGAAGGATTTACTCTAACTCTCCTAACATGCATGCTACTGAGGGAGATGCCAGCATTCTGCTTCATTAACCAGTCATTTTGATTGCATCTTTTTTTTTTTTTTAATTCTAGTAATTTTCTCTTCTTTGCAATTATACTGGGATTCTAAATCCCTCTACATCAATTACAGCTTTCTCTTTGAGAGGGAGACTGGCCACACAAGCTGGAAACACACTCTCCTCTGAAGCCAGAAGCTGAAGGTAAAGAGCTTGAGCAGCAACCCTGGTCTAATTAAAAGATTATCTTTACCTTGCTCCCACAATGAGCTGGTTCCTGTTGGCATCCAGTGCAAGCTGAGAAAAGTCATGCACACCTGGATAGGTGAAATTCGACACCCAGGGCTTCAGATCTGCAACGACAATGAAAAAGCAGAAAACAATAAAGCTGCTCTAGAAGCAGTGAGTTCACCCAGACATCCACTAATGGATTTCCTACCGAGTTATCTGTCAGGGGAAGGATAATTAATAATCTATTTAAAGGGTTACTATTTATTCTCATCCTCCGCACAATGTGCAAAAATTGCACATAAACGCGGGGCTGTCTCAGCAGTTATTTTCACATCCAAGACAGAGTGTCAGCATTGGCTCCAGAGACAATGGCAGCTTGCTTTTACTTCTGTTAAAATTGGGGAGCCAGGGTTAAGCAGTGCAAGGGGACTAGGGTCCCCCTGCAACACCTCCGCAGCCTTGCCTTCTACGCTAGGCAAAGGGAAACTTGCCCTCCAGAAAGGGAAAGTGGCATTAACTGATCGAAAACTGGGTTAGAGTAGAAGTGATCTGCACTCAAGACCTGACTGCTCCAAAGACAGGTTTTACCTTCTCTTCTACATTTAAGGTTCTGCTCTAGGTTTCACTTTACCTGGCGTTTGGGATCGCCCTCAATTAAAGCCTTCCTTAACCAAGACAAGGTTGCCTATCACAGCACTGTAATAGCTAAGAAATCCCAGAGGCTTGAAACTGGTTCTGTCAACCTGCTTGGATCTGCCAACCTAGACACTTGTCCAAACTGCAGTCACACAGGTTAATGCAGAGCAACAGGTTTGGCCAAGCTACACTCGTGCTGACAAAGCTCTTCTTACAGAAGCTACATCTATTAACACAACATCTATTGAGAGATCTATGGCAGGATAGTTCTGACGTAATAAAAATACACCTGTTTTAAATAAAGGCAAAACTAAAACACTACTTTTAGGGTACTCTCAGGTCTGGTGCTAGGGCACGCACAGAACTCCAGATTTCAGTGTAGTTATCAGCTTTGACCTTGCATGTATCACATATCACAGAATTTCACCCTCTCCCGTTACACCTTTACTGCATGAAATAACGGGGGCTTGATTAATGTATACCTTTCAGAAAGCCATCCAGTTTTACTGGGAGGACTTCTCCTGGGAATTTGTTCCAACTTTTAAGTACTCTGGCTGTTAAATACATGGATAATGCCAGACATCTGAGGGAGCAAGGCACAAATGAGACCAAACCAGTAGATCTGAAATCCCTCTGTGACCTATGGACAAGTAACCCTGCCTCTTTCAAGAGATGGATGTTGAAGATCTGGGAGGCGAAAAGCTTTGAACATGAAGGGTATGATCTTCTGGCCTCGTGCCAACAGGATACCAACACAGAGGGCAATGACCTGGTGACTCATAACAGTAATGATGCAGCTATGTTCAGACCAGTTCAAAAGAGCTCTGAGAAAGCATCCCCTTGTCATTTTGTGTGCCCAATGATAAATTGAGACCTCTCACTCAAGACAGCCAGCTCTGAACATTTTGGTCTAGGCATTAGCTCCCCGTTCCATAGGGGTGAGATGACGGTGCTGACGAGGGATCTCACGGCTTACAAGGCCTTTGGCATCTTGGCATGCTTTGTAGGATTACAGATGTGCAAGGGTTTAAAACCTTTGATGCAGGGATATTTTGGGGGCACTCCCAAGTCCCTTCTCCTTCCAGGCGTGGGTGAAGTCTAACCAAGCCCTTAAGTTATCAAAACCTTGAGAAAACACATGTTAAGGTCCCTTCAGTCCAATCTCTCTGTATTCTGCCTGTCTGCCTTCCTTCCCAAGGCAGAACCTTGCCATGGAGCTTCTGTCTCTGCTCTGGGCACCACCACATCTCACAACCGCTCCTGAGCCCCCGTGCCATGGGGCTGACCGTCAGGCCTGGTCCCGCGCCCTGCCTGACTCGACGCTGTCAGGGCGCCTCTGAGGACAAGGCCTCCACCCCCTCAATCCAAAAACCCTGTTGCTGGCAGCTGGAGGTTTCCAGCCCTTCTCAGCATTCCTGTCACACAACGTAACCACACACAACACACGTACCTCCTCTGCTCTTCAAGGAAAAGGCATGAGTTAAGGAATAACTCAGCCAGCCTAACCTTCAGACATCTCCACCTCCTACACTCCTCTGGGACCCTTAATGATGTACTAGCACCAGGGAGGTACCGCAGTTTCACCTCTGGCATTCTCCTAACTAACTGGGCTCTGTCTTCTTTTCCTGTAGCTCTTTAGCTGCAGAGACATTTCTGAGCCAAGCAGCAGAACCAGCAACAAGAACACCTCTCAGGCAGGTTAGCCAGCTGACATGTGCTGCGGATCTCCTGGCATTTGTGTTGGCTGACGGGGGTGGGATTAGGGGATTGCTATATAATGATGATACCTTTTAAGGATCCTGCTTTTAGGCCATAATTTCTCTTGTCATTTTACCTCCTCTCCTACCAACTTTCTCCTACTAACTAAGCCATTATTAGAGTGCAGTAGCAGGAAGAATATTTCCTCATCTGCTGCTCTAAGCAAAAGCTCCTCACTTCAGAGAGGTGCACGCATCAGTTCTTCCTTTTAATGGCAAGCTCTGACAAATTACAGGTAAAAATAATTAAAAAAAAATTAAAGGCAGTAGGTGGCTTGAATCTTTCCATGTTGGCTTAAGTGTCAATCAAGCCCACGAAATAACAGGCAGTGTCTTGATTTCTATTACTACTGCAGGTGGTACAACTTATAAAGAAACCCTTCCCGGTTATTAAATTAAAGGCTGCAAGGCATGCATCCTCATAGCAAAATTAAGCTTTTATAGGCATGTAGTTGGAGATTATTAAACCCAGCATGGTCTCAGCTAAGAATGTCTGACTGTGAGTTGTCAGAATTAATGCCAAATGGCACATTTTCCTTCCTAACCTCCTTTCTTCCTGTTAGAGGAAAGGGATAAAGTGGAATGGAAATCAAGAAAGAGACAGGACATGGGTCTTTTTTCATCTGACATGTTCAAATCTACTTCTCTGACCACAGCATCCCTAAGGACAGGTCCAAGCTTTCATTTTAAAACAAGCTCAGTTCTGCTAGGTAAGTGCTGCCCTGGGCCTATCCTGTATTAGCTCAAGTTTACACATATGGACCCAATGAACTCCAGAGTTTGCTTGTATTTGACCTTTCTCAGAAGGCTGATTTTTCCAGTGCTCTTTAATTTGGCTGGAAACCTTCAGTGCTGGGGCATGTTTACATTTGCAAAAGTATCTGTTTTAAAACAGTATGAAAAATTAAAAACCAAGGCCCTGGCTTTGCATGTCAGCAGCAGGAGCTGGAAAGCTAGGAACCGAATGGCTTAAGGGTGAAATGCTCATCAAGGCCTCCTTTGTGCTTCGCATCTCTAATCATTTCCAGGGGGTTAAAGATCCATGCTCTCACTTCCTCCACATTAGGACCAACAAACAAAAGTTTAATAGTTTCCAACCCCGTCCTGCGCCAGCCATATGATTCAGAGCCGCCAAAGCTCTGCGAGTCCCTCCAAGCTCAAGGTGGTTCAGGTATCCAGCTGCAAAGCGCACAGAGCTGCGCAGGAAATTTAAGTCTGCAGACACAGCTGTGCTCGCGCTTTTATGCGTGCATAAGACAAGGTGAAAAAAGGCCCTCTGCCACTCCGGAGGGTGGTCCCTGCAGCCTGCTAGCGTGCTGCTCTGCAGCAGTTTCCTGCGAGTATAGGACTGGGACGAGGATTAGTCAGCTGCGCAAAAGACTGTGTGCCAGACTGCAGGAGCTGGGTTTAAGGGCCTGATCCAGAGGCTCTTCAAATCATTGGCAGTTTTCCACCGAGTTTGATGGGTTTTGGATCAGCTTCTAAAGACATGTGGTAAACCTGGTAATACTTGAGCCTCCGTCTCCTCAAAACCAGCTGTTCCCCACCTCACCCTTATCCCAAGTGTTTTGAAGGAAAGAAGTACATGAGCACTGAGCTGAGACTTCCCTGCCCGAAGGACAGCATTTACTGCTTCACCTCACTGGAGCCCCACTGAAGCTCCCATCACCAGCGGCCTGTAGCAGCTTTGTGCATCCAGCCACACACCATGCAAGAACAGAGAGTTTAAGTGCCCATGCCATTTCTAAGTGCAAGGAGCATGGCTAACCACTGCGTTATTTGAGAACATCTCTTCTGGAATAATTCACAGCATGAACTCTCCTAGCCTAGAACAAAAGAAGCTAAACTAAACAGGGGCAAGGATCCTTTGTGCAAAATAAGGGTATATCCACATATACAAACCACCATGCACCTATCTGCAGTAGCTTTGATAAGAATAACAGTGAGGCTGCATGAGCAAAAACCTCAGCTTGAATTACTTGTCCAAGTATTTCTCCTGTGTTTTGATCAGCGCTTGCTTCCCAACGTGAATACCACACTGCCAACTGCAAAAACATTATCTGTATTGGACCTAGCTAGCTGAAAGGTAGTTCAGGCATCAGGCGGGTGCCCTGTTCATACTTCTGGGTAGCTGTGTAGTCACACGTTAACACTGTCCAGACGTGGAGTTATTTTGGAACAGCTCCTTGTGACTAGCGCCAGGTGTAGTCAAGCTGTACCTCATACTGAAGGTGTGCCACCATGTAGAAACATGAGTCCCCAGTGCTGGAAATGGGAGGATTGCACAGAAAAGCTTCGAGGATATAAAAAGACAAACTAGAAGCAAGACCCAGGCACCCCACTCCAGAAAATACAACATGAATCAGAAACTTCTTTCAGACTGAAGACTTATATTACGTAAAGCCCCTATAAAATAAGCTGATTCAACAATAAAGGCTTGTGTAATAAAGCAAAACATACATATAGCACTGGTGGCCTGCCAGACTCAATGGGCATGAATAAATACCTGTTCTGCAGATATTCAGACTTACTTTTGTGCAGCATTAAGTTGATCACACACTGAGTGCTTCCTTTACTGCCTCAAGATGCCCTCTTAAAAGCTCTCTTAACTCAGTTTACTAGTTCATGGTACATTTACTTTGTGTGTGTGAAAATTTCAGCACTCATGCAGAGGACCAGATGACAGCCTTGACCTCTGCAACTGTCAAAACTCCTCTCATCAAGCCTTTTGGCTTGCTTCAGCTCTGGCACAGGGCAAACCAAGTTTAGAGACCAGCAGGTACTCCAGTTTGCAGGTATTTAACCACTTAGGTCTTTTTCAGACCACCACCTAGCCTAGAGGACTCTCAGTGTTAGATCCCACCAATGACCAACAGACGTAAATCACTTTGTAACACAAGGTTGTTGTGTTACAACCTTGTGACTCAGCCTATCTTTTGGGTAAACACGAATGAAACGTCCCATTTTCAGAATTTGACCTACCATCTATTCACTTGTCAAGGCTTGCAAATTCAGACCACCTTCTGTCTCAATTACCTTCAGTATTCAGAGTATTTTTCATGAAGCAGACAGTTGCCTGCTAAGACTGAGGCCAGTCTCCATTCTGTAGAGGTTGCTGACCAGACACCATCGGGGACAAAGCAAGCAGGCTGCAACCAACAGGTCAGAAAGCTCAGGACTTTCCATGCTACCACCTGTCTTCTCAAACTCAGCATGATTTTATCTTTGCAGAACCACTCCCAGAAGCACCATAACCACCAGGGCACAAACAGCAAAGATCACAACTCACAACTTTGCTATCTCATCAGCTCAATCTTCTACTTTACAGCCTCCTTGCCTCAGTGCAGACACTTCCAAAGATGCATGAAAGTTACAGTCAACTTACAGCATTATCTTTATTAGACTGACAATGAATCATATTTTAATATCAGCCTCATTTTAAATTCCAGCTCTGTTTTAGGTCATGCCACAGGTTAGTGCAATACTCTTTTGAAAATGAGTTTTACTCCTACCTCATGCTGAGATGCAAAAGTAGCCTCCACAACACAAAACCACCCCACAGTTCAGCAAAATTCTCAGGGGAAGGAGAAATCCTTTGCTGCGCTGGCAGAGCTGAGCAAACACTGTGTCAGCACTCAGAGCTCAACTTTACTCATGAGGCCAGAAAACTCAAGCTGGCTTTACCCCAAAAATCCTCCCACACTTGCATATCACCCTCCTGTCTTGTCTTCCCATCACCACCTCCACCTCATTACTGGTATTCTCTCTTTCTTTAACCTGATCTGTTGAAATCTTTAATTGTACATTAAATATGTCCTCATACCAACTGTTGCAATTTCTAGCTTCATTGCCTTCCTAAATCTCTGATCTCCACTCACAGTTATGAGGATTCAGAAGGCTGCTGGCAGACTAATCTCCTCTTCTACAAAATAGACCAACCCTACCCTATGTCATAAACAGCAGTTTCCGTCTCACTCCTCTCTATACCCAAATCCAACTTAAAATATTCTTCCAGATGTCTCTTTTTCATGGCTTCACTCAATTTACCCCTCTGACCCCACATTCACCTCCTCTCCCACTCACACTCTCTTTTCTAGCAGTCTTCACCTTCCACCCATGTTTCTACCTCATTTCCTGCCCACTCAATCAATTCTTCCAGGCTCGGCCAACTATAAAATTCCTTCAAAGACAGGAGAAACAATGAGCTAACCCATCAGTGGCATAAGCGTCACCGTGCTAGCTGCTTGCAGTGAGCCATTCCCTTTCAAGGAGAGCCAAGAGGCAATAGAGTCGCTAATGTCCAACCTGTCCAAGGGGAGGTAGGTAGGAAACAACTGGATAACGATAAGACTTTTTCTCTCTTGGTATCCAAAAAGAGAGAACAGTCCCATGTCTCAGCTGCCAAGAAAAGGAAGGAGTCTGAAGAAAAAGCTCTGCTCCTTACCACCCTCAAGGGAAAAGGGCTGAAGACTCACCTTGCACCTTCACAGAGTAATAGTAATGTGATGTTACCATTTAAAGTTGTATCATATCTAGATGATTTTGTGGCTCTGGGTTCACTATCTACAGCTCCTTCTTAAACTGACCTTGCTGAGCTTCTTCCATCACAAGAGAGGAATGGCACCGGGTGACATAAGCATGGCCCCAAGGGCCTAACAGTGCTGACGCTGGAGCCCTCTCTGTCTTGGGCAAATCAAGAAACCCTTTAGTGCCTCAGTTCTTCCAACTGTTAAATGGGCTTACTGACAACAGCTAGGGCATCAAGGCCTAATTATCTGTAAAGCACTTGAAAGCTGTGATGTACACGAGGTACTGTTGTTAAAACATACAGAACATCTCAAATCTTTGTTTCCTAAATATTAACCATTTCTTCAAAACAAGTGTTGCTAAATTGTTTCAACATGGAGAAAAAAATAACTTAGCCCAAACCTATTTTTTGCGAAATTTCAATTTGCCTGCTTGTTTGTTTATTTTTTTATTATTAATACTGAGCAGCTGGCAAAACACACTTGTCTGTCAGCAAAAGCTCAGGGATTTAAACTCATATAAAAAAACCACCAGATAATAACTATGAGCTAGTGCTTGCTCTCATGTGCTGTTATGCTCTCCTGGGGGTTCCCCAAGGAAGGAGCTTGACGACCTGTGCATCACACTCCTATTTCTTTACATTCTCCAGCATTTCTGCTCTATAGGGGAGGCCAGTCTTGGTCCATTCTCTGTTTCACCTGGGTTCCTCTCACCTATTTGCCTGTGGTGAAGGACAAGCAGCAGCTCCATGGAGACCTACCCCTGTACCCAGGGGACAGCTAGACAGCAGGAGACTTCCAATTTGTGGATGCCCAGGCCTCAGGCTGGTTGATGGGGAAAGAAGAGAGAGGCTGTTCCACCCTCAGCTTGGCTCCTGTTGCTCAGAGTCCCACAAGGCCACAAACCCCAGCCACAGTACAGCAGCTGGACATGGCTGAGCACTGCAAATCAGGCACACACAGTTGCAGAGCAAGAAGAGACAGTCACACTGCTGATAGTGCATGGGATACAGATGTAAAGCCATGAGTCAGGAGCACATCCATTTGCGTGGCTGAGATCCATCTGAACATGAGGAAAAACTTCTTTACTGTGAGGGTGACTGAGCACTGGAACAGGTTACCCGGAGAGACTGTGGAGTTTTCTTCCTTGGAGATATTCAGAAGCTGTCTGGACACAATCCTGGGCAACTTGCTGTAGGTGACCCTGCTTGAGCAGGGGGGCTGGACTAGATGACCTCCAGAGGTCCCTTCCAACCTCAGCCATTCTCTGACTGCAGTTCTGTGACGGGGCCATGGGTGTGTGTCTGCATGGCGCAGTGCTGCGTGGGAAGAGCAGACCTAGCTTTCCTCAGCAGGCTGCCAACTGGGACAAACGCTGCCCTGACACTGCCTCCCCTCCTTGGCAAAACCCCCCGAAAACCTCGCCTGCTATCCCTGCACGGCACCGCACTGCGCCATGGCACCATAGCCCCGTGCCCCATCACCCCTGGTGAAATCGTCCTCACCCGTGTCCCACACAGCCCCACTCTTAGCTCATCCAAAGCCTCCTGGTTTTATGAAGCATGTTGCAGAGCGGTTAGGTATTGCGAGCCACTGTTTACCGAGACAAGCCCTGCAGCTGTCACGCAATCTCCCTCACTGCGAAAGATAAGGTGAGTGCTCATGCATCACTTGCAGCTTCCTATGACAGTCTGATCAGTATAATCCCTCTTTTCAGACAGGAAAGCAAGCTGCATCTTGGCTCCTACGGCCGTTGCAGTCTGATGGAAAAAACACTCTTGTCATCATTCAACCTTCAATCTGCCTCTCCCACATCTGGAGGCACATTTTTTTTCACTAGCCTTTCAGTTATGCCTCTACTCCAGCCACTTGTGCCAACAGACACAGCGCAGGATTCAGGACAACCGTTTCCCCCAGCAAGCACTCAGGAAGCTGAGAGAGGGCAGAGCAGGTGTGGCCAAGACCACCTTCTTCAGTTTCGCCAGCATGTACCTAGGTCTGCCACAGAAGCAGGGGTGCCCTGATTGTGATGAACATCTGAAATAGAAGTTGGCCGCCCTGATTGTGATGAACATCTGAAATAGAAGTTGGCCGTCTTCGTTGGCTCACCAGAAACTGAGCTGGGGATTGCCAAAGTCAAATGCACAATTTGTACTTTTTAGCTAGCCAGGTCTATGAGGGCTCCTGTCTTGTGCAGACAAAGGGTCCAATCGTGAGTCAGCTACAGCAGTGAATCAATGAACTGATGATGAGGAGAAGCCATAACTGTAAGAGCAAAATATTGGAAGAGTTTTGAAATGAGCCTTTTCTCATAAGGATCATTGTTCTTAAGTCAGAAGCCAGCTAATAATAGTAAGGGATTATCAAAGACCACATTTCACCAGTGACCTCCTCTTCTTTTATTAATGTGCTCTAACACTGAGCAATCCTCATGTATAAAATACAAATCTGAATTTTGCAGCTCAAGCTTTTCCATTAAAAAACATTCTAAGGATTGCCCAATGCTAGTAAAAAGGAAGGAACGGATGATTTACGAAGTCACAGTTTTAAAAGCCAAAGCATAAAGAGTTTCTTAAGGATTTTATCTGCACATCCCAAAGCTAAAAATGATCATAAAAACCTCTAATCCAGTCTACTGTATATTGCAGACCACAGACTTTTATCCAGCTAATCCTATATAGAGCCCAGGAACATGCTGGACCTCTTAAGCACTCGCTTTAGCTATGTTAGAGAAACAAGCTGGCCAGATGGACCTGCGGTAGCAAAACTCTCTAGGAATAAAATTATATGCTACCATTTCCATTTAGGGACTTGATCTGTTCTGTACTGAGTACTCTGACTGTGGCCTAGCTAAGCACGTAAGCAAATAATGGTTTCAAGTACACAATCCCATTGACTTCAAGGTAAGTACATATTTAAGTGCTTGACTGAGCCATGGCTATAGTATTCATTACCTTGCAGGGTGAACCCAGAAGGGTTAAACAAGAATATTCCTAAGAGAGTGCTAGTACTAAGCTGAAATTTATCAAAGCACAATGACATCCTTGAACGGAAGGTTTTAGGAGAATGTGATATATTAATACTATCACAAGGAAATGTGCTAAATAAATGATGTCTGCCATGCCACTGACTCACAAACTTATTCAGTTAGAGAACAATGTTAAGTAAACTTTAAAACTGAGAATGAGGTCTCTATAAGGCATGTTTTTGTTTGCACTGAACCACAGAAAAAGAAGAAAAGCACTTTGTTTTGCTTTCCACCCAGTTTCCTTTCACTGAGGTGCTCCCTGGGACTCGAAAAGCAGCAGCCCACTTCTGCTCCCCGGACCCAACCGTTTGGACGTGGGCCAAAGAACAGGACTACTGCTTGCTGGTGTCATCGCTGTTAAACCGGCAGTACTGCTGAAAATAAAAGGAAGCTACTCTGCTGTTGACCAGAGTGTCGCATGGCCTTGGTCCATGCATCCTACCTTGGTGACCTTCTGGGTATCTGTTCCTCCACACCACAACACCCTCCTCGTGCAGCCCCTCTGCAGAGGACACGTCCCCTCACCTCTTCACTGCCGCTCACAGTCAAAGGATGCTCCTTCACTGGAGCAACCATACCTCTCTAAAGCTTTACCTTCCCCCACTGCACCATCTGAGAGTTACTCAACCACTTCGCCTCCTGAAGCTTCACCGTAAAATCTGCCTTCTCTCTCCTGCCTGTGAAGGATTCTCACTGTGTGAAGCATTTTGTGAATGAAGGGCACTCTTCCAAGACTCCTTTTCTCTTGGAGGCCCCAAGGAACAGCACACTAAATCATTTTTTCAATCAAATCTCATTGTGTTTATTTGTGAGGTGACTTGGACGCCACTAATGGGGCAGCGTCAAAGGACTAGCATCATTATTGTTATAATTATTATTACGGAATGAAAAGATATTGAGAGCTGCTGGGTGTAATTTTCAAAACTTTGCCTGAGAGCAAATTACCTTCCTAACTGCTGTGTATTTATGGCTTTATTAGTCATAATTTTCAAACAAATTCTAAATCAACCCTAAGAAAGAAAATATCAGCTTCATTTGCCACAGTCCCATTTTTCAAGATTAAAAAGAAAATTGCCACAAGGCTCACTTAATGGAAACAAAATCTTTACTGAACTGCACTGAAGGTCAAATGTCCTGGAGTACCCCAATCTTATGCACAGGATGCCATTAGTTACCAGTTAACACTCCATCATTAGTTAATGTTTTGGCTCCCTGTATTGAGATTCAAGGGCAGCAAAGCTATGAGCTAGAAGAAATTTCTCCCAGGGTGTATTCAGCCTTCCCTTTGATGTTTAGCCAGATATACTTCTCAGACTTCACCCCACAACCTTCATCCTTTGTTAACTAAAGTTTTGGGTTGGATTGTCAAAATCTCACTAGCTCAAGAAAAGTATAAATCTTTATTAACATTTCCTAAGGGTCTTTCCTAGCTGGATTTTGGAGTTGATGGATGCTAATGTGCTTTTTTTCCCATCAATGTACAGTAAAGGGAATAATGTATTAGTGACCAATTCAACAATAGCGGGGGTGTTTGGTAAAATGTCAGGAACGTTCAAAAGAAATAAATCATACCCCATTATCCTTCAGCCCACAAAGTTAAAACAGCTTTTACTTTCGACACAACAAGCAAACACTTAACTGCTCCCCACAGATCTCAGTGTTCAAAGCTGGCCAGGTTTCAATAAAATGTTGTTTAAAGAAAAAAAATACTGAGAAAATATATAGCAAGCTACATTCAAGCAACCTGAATCACATTCATCTTGTAGGAGGTAATAATTACGGGTAGTCTGAGGTAAAATCCCAGATTTAGACCCTCTCGAACTAATTCATTTTGAAAACCTGAGGCAACAGACAGAGCACCTTGTCTGCATTTAGGGGAGATGGAGCACCAGGCGGTGGGTCGTGTGCTGCACGCCCAGAACTCACACCAGCACTTAGGAGACAGTCTGCAAAGCTGTGATACGTGGTCCTGAGAAGATCTGGGATGGAAGCTATTTAACCAAGTCTACCTCTCTCCCGTGCTTCAGCATGAGACCAGCTGAGGTGCTTCTGAGGACAAAGAAAGGCTGCAGATATTAAAGCAGGGGAGCACAAATGATATTCTTTCAGCTCACGCTAACTGCCATGACCCAGGGGAGAACGCACTGGCAGACAGAACAGAGAAGGACCCGGGGAGTCTCTCATACCTCTTCCTAAGCATAACAAGGTAATGGAGAGAACTAATGAGAAATAACTGCAAGTGAAAACCTGTCCACAACTCATTTCCAGCTAAGTCGCGAACATCCAAGCCATTCGTATAACGCAGATGAGTTTGCAAACCTCTAAGCACTTCCTTGGTAAACAAGCTCAGACCAAACACTCCCCACTCCACCCATCATAGACATACATGCACATGTCAGTCATGGCTCTGGCTCTTGAAAAAAACAAATCTTACATAGCCTTGCTAGTGCAGAAGACGCTTCAGGCTGCTCCCAAGGGACCTGTAGCAAAGGGCACTGCAGACGTCTTTAATGAGTCACAGAGCTGCTTCATGTCTGAGAAACAGCTGCCTACAGCGAAGGCTACTGCTGGGGAAACACGACAGCACGGCAAGGGCAGAGCCCAGTTGCGAATGCCGGGACTGATCTATGGCTTGGAAGATATATGTAGAAAAGACAAGAAAGCTAGCATATGAGCATGACTGACAGGAACCAGAGACAGTTTCTCAGGTGTTTGGCTTACCAAAGTGGCCCATATGCGAATTTCTGAGCTGGAGCTGTGCTGCAATGACACGCTGTTTACCGAAAGGGGACTTGTACGCATGTGTGCATGCAGGTATAAATAAAAAAGGTTGCGCTAAGAATATACCTGACTTGTTTTACCAATTTCTCAGCTCATTGAAAAACAAACAAGCATGCAATATCCTAAATGTAGCTACCCACCCACAGCCAAACAGGTAATAAGACACCAGAAACAGGCTCCTGGGAATTAAAAGATCATTTTCCTATCAATTTAACAAGGGAAATCAAACTTTAACTGGGGTTTCTGTATGCACAGAACAATCTAATTATGAAAGGCTAAAACTGGGTACCTTATTATTGTCGGTGAACTATACTATGAGCAGCACTTCCCAGCCCAGGGAAACTGGGGCATCGTGCGTTCAGTGCTGTGCAAACACGTCCGACGGGGCTTCCAGCGCCAATTCTTAACCTGTCGCCCACAAGCTCTGTGGAGTCCACGAGGACAAATCATCCAGCCCACAGCCCATTCCCAGCCCTCATCTCTCCTGGCAGCACAAGCTTCGAGCTTGAACACGTAAAACACACATTTAGGTCCCTTGACTTTTTGAAACCTTTTTCTCTAGGTCACAGTAACGGCAGGTGGCTGGGGGAATGGAGTCTGCAAGGAAACAGTCATTTCTGCAGGTCTGAAAACAGCTAAAGTAACATCATTTTGCACATGTAGCTTGCATTTTGCTTAAATGAGCAGGTCATGTACGGTATTCTCCCTCTTCTTACCCCTCCCATACAATATAAAAATACAATACAAAGTGATGTCATTTCAATCAGGCCCTTGACTAGTGTGGATGGGATACTGTAAACACAAGATGAGGTATGGAAAATACAGAATTTCTCAGAAAAAAAGCTAAAAGTAGACAGAAATGAGTTTCGCTTGGATTCTTCCATGACATTAAAATCTAGCCAATTGGAAAGTATGAATACTGCAGTCTGAAAGCAAAAGCACAATAAAAAGAGAGGCTGAGCACAAGCAAGGTGGGAACTGAGGACTGAAGAAGCGCTAAACCTGTTGCAGGCATCCCCTGTGTCTTGCAGCTGGAAGCCCGGCCAGCAAGGTTGTGAACAAGAAGCTATTCATCCCCTTTGCAACATATATTGTTTTGTTAGTCTGTTTAATCTGGCAGTAAATTAATGCATGCTGTATGACTGAACGGTCTGAGGTCTCACTTATTATTCCTGCCCGAGCACTGAAAATTGCTGGGGTAATATAATCCTCCCCGCTGGCAGCGGGAGCATCCGCAGAGCCACCGCGGGGTCACACTGTCAGCCGCTGGCTCTGCGCTGCCGCTGCACAGCGGGTTGCGATCCAGGGGACCTGCGCGGAGACCCACGAGCTGCTGCGCACAGGCCTCTCCCCAGGGCAACTGCCAAGAGCAGACAAGATGCAGATTCCCCTGCTTGCGTCCCCTCGCAGCCTGAACCTGCTTGTGTTGGGGTCAGAATAGGACATAGCTTTAAGGTAAATTAAATTATGAACTCAGATGAGTTTTCGGAGGTGTGAGCCCTCTTCTACAGAATATGAACACTGTGGGCAGTGGGAATGAGGTGCCTTTAATTTCATTTCCAGCAGGGCTTCCCAGCAGAGAGCACAGAATTAAACTGTATCTTGAACAATCATGAGGAAACAGGTGCTGAAAACAAACAATAACCATGAATCTAACTCAGGTTTAAGAGACCCAAGTGATAATCTGAGACATTTGCTTGACGTGTCTGCAATTTCCTTCTTTATGTCTTTCGTGTAGTTGTTAAGTTCTAATTAACTCTTACCAGTTTTTGCCCTTTATCATTAAAGGAGGGAAGGGAGCAAGAGCAGTGAAAGGGGAGGAGAGACGTTTTTCCGGGAATCTGCCATGCCTGATTAATACAAAGCAAACTGGCAGATTATGAGTGTAATTACATGGCCATCCCTTCTGCGGAGAAGCACTATATGTCTCATACTGAGTGCCAGAAATGCCCATGTCTTCCTCAGGATCGGGATTCAGGGCTCCAATATTCCCTGCCGAATGATGTGTCTCAGTGTTGGATCCTACAGACCTGTCCTCTGCAAACAAAGTTCCTGGTTAGTATGAAGAGCGCACACGTTTTCCCCTTTCTGTGTCTATAACATGCTCATTACTGTATTTATCTATTTAAATAGCCAATTGAGTTCCAACATGTTTTTAACCACCAGGGTTTCTCCTTTCACCCCTCCCCAGTTAAACAGATGGTCAGACTTATTAAGCAATTAGAATCAAAGTTTATTTAGCCATTCCACTGGAATAAGGTTAGAGCCAGTGCCACGTTATGTAGGCTTAAAGATTCTGCTAATTTACTTTAATCTGCTTAAACCTTTAAAGCATAGATAATGGAAAACAGACAAGAAACCTCTTACACTTTCCAAATGAAGAGACAATAGTTTCCTCCTCTAGGAGACCCCTGAAAGGTCAGCAGGGAACCCTTTGACTGCTTTCTTCCTGGAAACCCTATCTCAAAGGTCACAAAGCCCCTACTTAATTGCCTTTAGCAAAGAACCTAACTTGAGACACATTGCAAAGTATTTAATTGCCTTTAGCAAAGGCAATTTCTTTAGCAAAGAAGGTAACTAGATATGCACTGCAAGGCCCTAAGTGGGAACCAAAATCAATAGTTCAACATTTAGGAGGAAACCACTTTCAGCAAGGGGACTCAGCTGATGATGCTGGCATACTGAGCTTAATATACTACAGCGGGGCGAATTCAGAAATAAAGTTGATGCCTCTATCATGATCTAAGTGTTGTTGGGTAAGTGGACAGATTAGACAGAGAGCATCCTAGGGGTACACAAACACCCATGGAAAAGCCAACAGGGATAAGAATATGGGAAATACCATGCTGTGGACGAACAGAAAAAGGATTCCCCACATTTTTGTGTGTGGTATGGCAGGACGCTGCAGCACAAAGGCCCCCTCTTGCATTCTTAAAACCTTGTCAGGTTCAGTGCCCAGAGAAAAGACAGAAAAATTACTGGCAGAGGTGATAAGTACATACAGAAAAAGCAACAAGCACAAAGGCAGCCACCCTGCAACTGCAAAACAGTTTGTTTCTCTTGCATTCACGTATGTCCAAATGCTTTATCACTCTTCATTTATTAAGTATCCGGATGCGGACAGCCATGCGAGGTATATAAGCATTACTGAATCCATTTAGGAAAAAGGAAACTGAGACACAGTTTCAGGGTGGCACAAGATTACAGGTAGCCTCTACTAGAATTGGAAATGGAGATTCTTGTACAAGCAGTCCCTAAACTGACTGAATTAAGTAACTGCTGTGAAACCACATAGTGAAATTGCTGTAAGGCATCAAAGTGAATACAATTCATCAGACCACTTGCACCGGCCTGTGAATCACAGGTTTAAGGAAAATAGCGCAGACTAAACCATCATCCATAACAACACCAAGAAGGACTTCAAAATGGATCATCCTACTGGAACTTGCAACAGGAGCAGAAGCTCTTACCTTCAAAAGCAATTGTGGGGTGTTCTTTCCTGACACATTGCTGATGCTCAGCTTCAGAGTATGCAGGTACATTCTGTGATGCTGAGAGATGAAAAGCAAGAAGAAAAAGGCTTGGCAATGACAGGGAAATGGCCTTTAATCTTGAAACAACCATGACTGAAGGGCAGCTGCAGATCTAGCTTCCAAGGTAGGCCCAGGGAGGATACCTGAAATAAAAATAATTTCACTTTCAGAAAGATAAATGCTTATCCAAAGTGTGTAACATGGGTACAGAAGGGCTGAGGTTCCCCTTTCATCCCAACCCCACTTGTGCTGAGTACACACGACGATATTCCACAAACAACACCTGAAAAAAATTAGACAATTTACAACTGTATTTGGGCTGCTAACATCAGGAAGAAGTGAAGTGCACAGCTCCCTAAAGACCTCTGTGTACTTTTGGCTGTATGTCCTTATACAGTACCTGGTGTGCAATGTCCAGCGCTGGCAAAGAATAAGAAATCTGCAAATACTCCAGATGTAAATACATCCCCTAACATGGACACCTCGCTCCTCAGTTCCCCGATGTCTTGTGTTACACTCAAGAGATTACTAAGTGTAGGCCAACCCCAGCCGTCGCTAAAACATGTGTGATGAATACTGCTCTAACAGGGGATTTATACATCTTAGCACTGCCTTTTAAAATATCTCGAAACAAGAAAAAACAATTGCAAGGTGCTGCCAGGAACGTGCTAATTAAGGTGTAAAATAAAAATTAAAAGAGCTTAATGGGGGGAATGGTGAGAAATGAACCAATTGCCTGCACTGCCGTGGGAGGCTGCAGCTCCCAGCCACAAGGAGCGAGGCACAGCTAAGGAGGAGCAGCACTCCCTCTCCGGCTAGGACGGGGCAAGTCATGGCTTTACTACACAAGCCATTTTTAACAAAAGAAGCAGAAAAGATCCAGCTCTAAGAACTCCCCAGGGCCTACCAGGCCTGAGGCAGGGCACGGAGGATTAATTAGCCAGTGCCAAAAGCTCCCCAAGATGTTCTTGCAGCTTAGGAAAATCTGCATTGCCAAATTTAATCTTAATGATATGCACGTTGTATTTTCCTACTGTAACTTTGTTCAATTATTGCAAATGTGTGTTTTCAAACAGTCTGCTGCACTTAAATCTTGTCTAGTGATAAAGCTGATTCTGATTAACTTCACACATTAAGGAGATTTTCAAATCCTATAGTGATTCATGAAGGTAGTGTAACAGTCAACTCCATGCCCGATACCTCTATATTTTTATCTAGAGTCCCCAAGACACCCCCAGTGAGCTGTACTGGCCAGCCTGGGGGCTGGTAGCACGAGGCACCAAGAGCAACAACAGACTCACGGCATGGAGCAAACCCCAGCATGGGACAATACTGCAACATTGTGGAGCCTGACGAAGTTTCCAAAGGTATTCAAGCATCACAGGAGCAATCATGCACTGTTTACAGGGCTACGGGGAAGAGCTGCTTTGAAAGATGGATCCGGTGTTTCATCCTTATCTATATTTCTCTGGGATTTTAAACACTACTATAAAGATGAACTGCCAGCGCATCTAATATGTGAATTCTCAGCAGCCGCTACGTGCAGTTGACTGAAAATAACAGTAAGGTGGCATTTAAGATTTGGGGAGCTCTCAGGTCTTTTATTCCTAACCAGTGCGAATGAGAGATTACAGCCTTTCACATTTTTCCAGCCCCGCTAACATGTGGGACTTTATAACATCTCCCTCCAGTTCTCCCAAGCAGGTTCTACAGCACTTCGTTACGGAGGAGTCTTTTTTAAACATGGCAAATATCAAGCTAAATTAAAAAGTGGGACTGGCAGAAGTAAGAGAGGTGAAATCATTCAAAGCCAAGGCCAGCACGGTCTTTAGTCATTAACTACAAGCATATTGCTGGGCATACATAAATGGGCACCACGACGTCTCAGATAACAAGAGATGTGCAAGTCACATTATAATGCGAATTATTGATGATGAAGCATCAGATTATGTTTTTGGCCATTGGTTTACCTGACAATTGTTTTTATTACAGATTCAGGAGTTAAGTACAGCACACATGTGAACCCTAGGGAGATGCATTTTGCTTAGCGCTCGGATTCACAGTTGCAGGAGAGACAAGAACAAGCTTTTCTTAGACAGGAGATGGTTGTTGCAAATGCACAAGAGACGCAAAGGACTTCTTCACTGCCAGATAACCGTGCTGGAAACTGGAAGAGACAGCCAAGTATATGCATACTATACTCCTCCCAATGCACCTGTAATTGGCTAATCCTGGAAATAAAGTACTAAGCTAGACAGACCTTCGATCTGAATTAATATGGCCATTCTCCTGTACTAATTATCCAAACAATGATCTCAAGTCAGGTGAATGAAGTTCTCTAATAATCAGGTGACGGCGCTCAGAGACGCACAGTAGGGCTTCCCATGCAGGCCTCCAATGCTCCTCTGAGACCCAATGGGGTCCAGAATCAGCAGAAGAGTAAATCCAAGTTTCACACTCATTGGGGTCATGGAGCCATAAAAAGCTGCATACAGGAAAGCCGCATAATGTCCTGCAGCCCATTCTCTGCCAAAGCAGTGTTCCTTATTGTACATTTACTAGTGTTTTGTCTGGACTAGTTGTAAAATGTGCCAAGTAGCTGGATTTCTGCCACTTTCCCTGGGAGATTTTACCACAGTCCAACAGACTTCTGCGTTCCTTAGAAAGCTGTAACCAGCGTTTGGGGTAAACCTCCATCCTCTTCATTAAAGTTCAGGTTTATCATCACAGGGAAATCCAAAGTGTGCATGAAAATCATGGTTTCAAAACTGATGTGAAGTGGAAAATAATATACAAAACAAAGATGAAGAAGAAATAACATAAAAAACTTTGTATCCTCCCCTACCTCCCCTACTTCTTTCCTCTGAGTCCACCCAATCTGTGGAGTTCTCATGTGCTGGAAAATTAAACAAGATCAGTGTCACGTACAGCCCTGAACTGATACCCATTGACTCCAGTGGATAATGCCAGCTTGATCAAGGGTGACAGAAATCAGCGCCCTAGAGCATCAGCTGAACAAGAATCAGACACCAGATAGCACTGCAAAAGGTCACCTCTTCAAGCTGCCCCTTTCCAGGCTGCCTGGCTCATTTACTTTTCAATGATTTAAAAAAGGCCCTAAATAAGTAATTGCTATTCCCAGCTGCTGCAACTTTATTTCTGGGAAAAAAAGTATATTCCAAGTATGAAAAAGTGCCACGTGCTGCAGCAGACCAGTTGTATACCAAAAGCAAACTAGCAACTGCCTGGAAGAGTTTGGCAGCTAGTTGTGAAGTGTAAATGTTTTAATAGCCAGACTCAAGCTTCTGGTTTTGCCCCAGCTGTAGATTTTCACTGAGAGGGCTGGAATATGAGCAGCGCTTAGGACCAGTCTGCCCTGGCTGGGCTGCTAAAACCCTGCACAGAGCAGGCTAGCTGGGGTTCGCACTGCTGGAACTTGCCCTAGCGTTAAGCCATTTAGACACAGTTTAAATGCTATAAAAAGAGCTGTTCTTATTAGGCTCTCTCTGCTCAAAATGGCTTAGAGCTCAAGAAATCAGCTGTCAAGGCTTCAGTACAGATGAGAGACGAGCTCAAATCCCCAGTTAAACTCAAATCCCAGACAGGACATACCACTTCAATTCTTTAGTTACTCATCTTGATGTATCTTCACCACCTTAGCTATTTCCTCCCCCCCAAATGCAGACACATAAAAAAAAGGATAAAAATGTCCAATAATATTATCTATCCGAGTTTATCTGCCCGCTCCCTCCCGCAAGCAGGTCCCCTGCTCCTCTGCGCCGTACCCAGGCCCTTTGACGAGGGCTTCTCCCACACAACGAATCCCTCTGGCCCCGTGCCAAAAAGGTCAACACGTTCAGGCTCCACTGGATCCAGCGACACATGCTCCAGGGAGAAGTATTTTGTAGAGCACCACTTCTGCCACCATCCTCTTGTCTCTTAAATCAGGGTCTCTTTGCTCATGCACCTCCCCAGCGGCAACTGGTGGCACTGGAAGGGAAGCACTGATCCTTCTGGGTGAAGGAGATCTGCATGCTAAACGTGTCACCTAAGCTGAGATTTGCAACCCCACCACCCATACGAGCACAAACCCGCTGCCACATGCCCATTCCTCACCCGGGCCCTTCCAGCGCAGCCGGGTAGCGGTAGCCTATAATTCTGCTTCGCCTCGTGGCTTCACCCTCTCGCACAAGCGCAGCATTCAGGGGATCACCCACAGTCCCTCCCTCATTCATTCTTGGGGCATGAGTCTTTTCCAACTCACCCGGCATTGTATCATTGTAACTCCATTGATTTCCCAGGAACTAATCCTGATTTACAGAGGGTAACTCAGATCAGGCCCCCTTTGACTAAAGCTCCATGTCTAAAAGAAAAATACCTTCAATCAATCTTCAAGGCTTTAAAACAAAGCACACTTTAAAAATGGCTGTACCAGGAATACATATCCTGCTTTCCTCTGACTGTAACTCTCATTTTGACTTAATAAAACGTGACAGTGAAGTTTAAGGATAAAAGAAAATGCTTCATCTTTCATTTTAAAGAAAAGAGATGCCTTTAAAAAAGACTAAAAAAAGGAACCTCCTTGAAAAAAGCATTAATTCCTCCATTCAGGATCTTTTGTGACTGGCACAGTTATGATTTTATTAGAACGGGATAACAGAGGAAAGATGACCAGTGGAAAGAGGTGAATATCAAAATATTCAGAAAAGTACTGCAAGGAAAAAAGCAATAAATATAAACTTTACAATGCAAGACAGCCCAGCAATGTGGCTATGACAAGCTGGCACAGGCAGCTCTGCCCTAGAAAACAGAGAACGCCAAGGCCAACAAAACCACGGTCCTTTCTCTATTCATACGCCTCTGCTCGCCCTCCCCTCCGCCCTCACCAGCTGGAATTCGTTCCGTCGGACTGGCTCCAAAGGCTGTTTCACACTATCGAAGAAAAAGGCACAGCTTTTCCCTCTGGCCCTGGCCACGTCGGTATGCTCAGCTCTCAGCTGCGCCTGTCGAAAAATGCCACTGCACTTGCACGTCCTCATGTCAAACATCACGTGCGCCCTTAGACTGGGCTCCCGCGTACCGAGCCTTTCTCATTTATTTGCTTTTGAGGCAAGGGTATGGGAGTGGTTGGTCAAACTACAGATCAGAGGAGTTTGTGAAGAGGTTTTGTTTTGCTTTAATTAAATCACCCTACAGTCTTCTGAGGAATGAACTGGTTTACCTCCAATTTCACGACCAGTTACACTCTGCAGTTCTTGCTCCAGTTGGGTTTTGTAATGCTCTCTTGTGTCTACCTTGTTAAGAGGTTCCCACAGCCTTCGTTACAACACAGATCCTCCCAGCAAGCTTCTTCTCACCCCAGGAAGACAGGACCACATTTTCATGCATATAATCCAAAGGTGGTCATTTAAAAAAACCCTGCAATTCAGCAGCAGGGAGGATCACAAGAGTGTGCAGGTAATATGCTCTCCTGTGGCAAAGCGGAAACCTGAGCTCCATCCTAACCACTCCATCATTCTCAGTTCCTGCCTTTCACAGCATCTGTAAAGTACCAGTTCCAGTATCAGAGTAGTTTTTACATCACAAACAAAACAATCAAGATCTGGCAGTACAGGTTCCTTTATCGAAACCTTCCTGTTATCTAAATATATATAAATAATTCAGGTAACTCTTTGCAAAGGAGAAATCAGTTTAACCTAATATACTCTAAGGTTCATGGCTCATGAAGCCTGCAGCAGAGCTGAATGTTAATAGTCCATGGTTAGAAGCTGGAGCCAGTCTCTTCTCAGTGGTGTCCCGTGACAGGACAAGAGGCAATAGGCACAGACTGAAACACAAGAAACTGTCTGAACGTAAGAAAACACGTCTTCACTGTGAGGGGAGGCTGAACACTGCAACAGGTTGCCCAGGCAGATTGTGGAGTCTCCATCCTTGGAGCTATTCAAAATCCAAATGGACACGGCCCTGGGCAACCTGCTCCAGCTGACCCTGCTTGAGCAGGGGGGTTGGACCAGATGATCTCCAGAGGTGCCTTCAAATCCCAGCTATTTTGTGATTCTGTGACTTTTAGGACTGTATCACACAGAAGACTGACAGTGTACTTAGGAGCATTTTATTTCTAGAGCATTATTTGATTGCTGTTCAAACCCACCCAAGACTGATCAAGGTCCCCAAAAAACCGAGAATGAAACTCTTTAATAGTGGCTCAGTATGAAATGAATTGGTGCGTGTCAGTCCACTTCTTTATGGATGGGTGTATAAACCCAATGAGCCATCATCAGCCACCACTTGGTTACTTGGCCTCAGCAGAACAGTTAATGGCTGAATGGTCCTGGAAACTGAATCGTTTCCTCACTTTTAGAGGAGGCCCTCCAGGACAGGAACCTATTATAGAAAGCTTCTGTTAAATAAAGCTGATTCAACAATAAAAGCCTGTGTAACAGAGCAAAATATACTGTACTGCTGGGTTCCTGCCAAACCCAGTGGCATAAATAAATATCTTCTCTGCTGACACTCAGACCTACTCTTGAGCAGTGCTACCCTGGCCACACATAGAGTGCTTCCCCACGTGCTTCAAGAGGCCCTCCCCAAAGGGCCCTAGAACTTCTTTTCACTGGCTACACCTAATATAAAGACATGAGAGGTTTTGTTAGGGTTTGTTTGGGGTATGAATTTAGCACTTGCGAAAGGTGCTTTGGAGTCTGAAGTCTTCTGTTTATCGAGATCATATTTGGCCATGAAAGCTTAGACACATTTATTTCCCTGGTGGTGTACCTCAACTGTTCTCTAGAAGACTACCTCTATAGTAGGAATGGAAAGACCTTCTTTTTGCTGAGCAGACTGGCCTCTCTGAGAGACTGCCAACAGGGGTATCAAAGTGGAGGTATTTTTTGCGATTCTGGGACCTAGACTGACTATGGGATTATTTCTCATATGTTCCATCTGTGAAACAGAGCCACAAAGGCAGAGACTCCGATCTGCAACAGCAGTTAACAGCACGCAGTGGATGCGACGGTACTTAGCATCACTGTGATTCAGACCCAAAGTTTCCTGCAGCCTGGAGCTACTGGCTCCCAGTCAAAGCTTCTGGATAGTCTATCAAAAGGACAACCCAAACGAGTGTTACACAGAGCCCAAGTGCTGAGGCGTCCCCAGGGCCCACAGGACAGTAGCAACAGAGCAAGAATAACTACTGCAGGGGCCCCGCGCACAGCCGGGCTGGGGGCCCAGCGCTCTGCATCGCTTGCAGCACAGTCTCTGCTCTCACGGTACGTGCGAGGTAGAGTCCTCCGCACAGGTGCAGTAAATCCAGTGTGCCAGGCGTGCTGCTCACATGCAGATCAGCTACATGATGCACGCGCAGCCGATTCAGCGTCAGGCTTGCTGCAAATAGTCTGTTGGCTACCAGGGCTCTTTCTGGCTGGAGATTTGGTACTCAAGCCCACAGGCCCATGCCTTAAGCTTACAGAGCTGTTGTGAAAACACTAATGAAGCAGCTTTTCTTCAAGTTGCTTCCCTGTGCAATGTGGGAACGACTTCTGCATTTGCAAATTAGCAGAGCCACAGCCCCTAACACCGTGCTGTGCAACCAGCATCATTTCAACCCACTCCGAAGCCTGACTGTCTGGAGATGCGAATCTATTTGCACTGCTTTCCAGACACGTTGTGTTGCAGCTCACATACCTCCCTACTGCAACTATGACATTACCGCTGGGGAAACTGAGGCATGACACAGTTCAGTGACTCAATCACTAGTATCTGCAATTAGGTTTTGTTAGAATCAGAAAACAAAGCCAAGTCTCCCCGACTCTTCCAAATGCTTTCAATACAGGGCCTTCCTTTTTCTCCTAGTTTAGTATGAAAACTGTAAATCTCCTTTTGAGCTATTAGAGTACTAACCCTAGTTTTAATGGCATTGGTTTTTTTATTCAACTCTAATTACAGGGCCCACTGGAGATACCTGATGGGATTTTAGTAAGGAAGCTAGGGATAGTGGCTCCAGACTGTAGCAGACCTAATACAGGCAGTAACTTGCAAGCTTTCTCTTCAGCTCTTTGCTGGCAAGCCATGGACAACTGCAGCGCCCAGACGCTGCTGAGCAGACAGACAACCCTGCTAAACTATGTAGCAGCCGCTATGGTGGCCTTGTAACCGCACAGTTGGGAAAACACTAAGAACAGGATATTTTTTAAAAAATCTTTTTTCTGCCTGTGACCTGAAACAATCTCCGTATTTAGGTCTTCAGCACATGAGAACTGAGCCATGAAATCATGGCACCAACCAACCTCCCACCTGAGGGTCAGCCACAACATATGGCCTCGAATTTCCCCAGAGCTTTGTTTTTCCAATTTAAGGACTCCAGTGCAAGCTCCAGGTCTTTAGCTCCTGCCATCCACCACCTTCAGCTCCATCCCACAAACCCTCCTGCCTCTCTTACGCAGCTCTGCGCCCTAGGCTCAGAGGTGGCTGGTGCCCACCACGAACCCATAACACACCTCCCAGCAACTCCTTCATATACTGATACGTTGCAACAGCAGGATGAGAAATGTTATGCTTTTAATGCTTGCCCATGCAGGAGAGGGAAACCACAGCCCACTTGTTTGTGCCCAAGATTTGTGATTACCTGTTGCCTCATAACAAACGCAGGCTCACGACTTGACCGTAACCCGCGGAGAGCACGCGTTAGGCGCTGCTGCAGTGGAACTCCAGCTCTTGGACTGCTTGGAAACGCGAATACGTTTCGCTCCTGCGTCTTTTTGGCACCGCACAGCATCATTCATCATACGGACGCCTTTGGCTAGAAGGCATTCGAATGGCCAATACATGCCCCAAATGTGAACGGACAAAGTAATAATCATCAACCAGACTTTTTTCTCCTGCCATGCCCAGCTTTTGCCACATTTCTCACAGCAGCAGCTACCTGTTGGGCTGTGCTAACTCTCGCCCTCGCTGGAGCTGCAGGGCTGTCTGCCCTGCCCTGACTCTTGCGTTGCACTGGGGGTTTCTACGGGACAGCAGCTTCTTCCCAAACCTACCAGCTGCAGGACAGCGCTAAAGGGAAGCAACGCAGCAAATACATGGCTCACAAATCACAGGTTATCACAGATTGCTGTGGGTAAATGAAATGGGACCAATGCCTCACCTGCTGAAAACAGCAGAGACATCAGTTTTCCCCAGAAAAATACCTGGCCTTCAATAACTTCCAAAAAGGTTGAGCTGAATTTCCTCTTCCACCAAACACGCTCTGCAACTGCCCTGATATAAGAAGGGTGTGTTAGTTGCTAACCAAAGCTCACCAACCTAGAAACACGGAAATTACTATACTGGGTCACAGCAAGCTCCTTTCAGCCCTTTTCTCAACAAAGGTGTTTAGGCCAAGAGAATGTGAAGCAAGGCAAATCTGGAGTGATCCTTCAGCAAGCCCCTGGCTGCATTCTTCTAATGAACTGGGGTCATAATTTTCACTACCTACCTATTTACTTTTCCTGAGCCATACAGTTCAGTCGCAGTGCTGTAAGATGTCCCTCCCCCTAAATCCCGAGACATCAAAGTGATCCAGCATTTCATACAAACCCTACGGTCTGCTACCTAGCTGAGCAGCTCCATGCTGGAACCGAAGGCAGGAATATCCAAGAATAAAAGCTTGGATCGTCTTCCTCACTCATGTTCTTGATTATATCCAACGTCCGGCTAAACTCCAAGGTAGAATATGCTCTATGAAACGTCATCGGTTGGGAGAAGCAGCCTGTTAAGTGCAATATCCCAGCCCCAGGTTGCCAGCTCTCCTCCTTGGAAAGGCTTTAGAAAAGCCAAACCAGCCCTCAGGCAGAAATCTTGTCGTCACCTTCCAGGGGCAGGGTCTGAGCAAGTATTTGGGGGCTCACACCGTTTTAACGCACTCTGAGGTCAGGCTTTCTGGAGAAGATAAATTATTTGTCATGAATTCCAATCACATGGCACTCCAACCCCCACACATCCACGCTGCATATATAACCAAATTAGTTTAGAAAATGTAAGTTATTCAGGGACTTAGCTGTTCAGCCTGGCCTTGGAGGATTTACTCTCATTATGGCTTTTATGCAAATTCTGTCCTCCAAATCTCTTCTGAATCAATTATTACTAGATTAATTTAAACATGTCCACCTGGGGTGCCTGTATATCATGTGCCTCATGTTAAAAAGTAAAAAGGATGATAATGAATTCAGGAGGTGACTGAAACAGATTCCTGCTTTGTGGAAATGTGACCTTTTTGCATAATGTCATAAAAGAAAGAAGTTCCCTCAAGAAACATGGCAGATAGGGTCGTTACTTGGATCAGCTGGGCTTTCAATCACTCTTTGGAAATTAGCGTGGTACAATAAAAAATTAATAAGAAATTAAAAAAAATATCACTTTAATGCTCCAGACTATTAAAGTCTTCGATGGACTACTAATTGAAATGTAATGCTTAATTTTAAGCAATGCCATTTTATTAATGGTAAAAACTTGAATTAATGTCATTAACCAATGTTAATATTACAAATCCCCCGAGGGATAACAAAGCAATTATGTTACTCACAGAGCTGAAGGGGGGGAGAAAAAAAAGACTTGGTCTGTACACGACTTCGCTAAGGAGGGACACAGGGCTTCCACCCGCATTTCCTCCACCAAGAAAGGGGGTTTGCTTGTTTTTTTAAGCAAAGGGGAGGGAGAGGAAGGGAAGAATTTGCACTAAGGTAATTACTGCTGCTTTTCAGGCACTTAATAGCAAGATTATTCTGTTACTGTGGGGATTCTGGAAGAATAATTTGGGAATGAGAAACTGATTGCACACGCTGCCGCTCGGAAGCCTCCGCAGCGTGCACGAGGACCCGAGCGGCGCCAGCACACACACGACTCCTTCGCTGGATGGAAAGGCTTGATGCGAACAGGCAGACCCCCACCTGGCAGGAACGGGCTTTATAAGCCATGCTGGTTTGCATGCGCCCAGGATCAGGCTCAGTCTAATCACCACAGACATCACCTTCCGTGGTACTCAGCGCCCTCCTGTCTACGTGAGGGCAAGCGCTTTTATGTTACATCGCTTAGCAAGTTCGCCGTCTTGTCAGATCTACCGCTCACGGAGCAGGACGGAGAGGGCTCGGTGTTAATTAAAGAACCAAAACCAACGCTGCTGCCAGCTGGCAGAAGTCACATCACCTGGAGGGAATAAGCACCTTGCATGGCCCTGGTATAAAAGGGCGTTTGCCCCAGAATAACCAGGTTTGTGATAAACCCTTGATTAGCTATTGTTTTACTGTTTGGTTGCTAATTCAGGGATAATGACTTCAGCTAGCCAGGGAAGGAAGATCTCCCCAAGGAGCTACGAACCATGTTGTTATCCCTCAGAATCCCCAAGACTTTTGCATTTTATTTGCATAAAGTGAAAGTACTCCAACACACCCAACGTGCTATCGTCAGAATCCAGGACGAACACGGATGCCTCTTTCAGCGTGCTCTTTTCAAGGCACCCAGTCAAACATGTCACCAATCCTCAAACAGTGGCAATACACAGGAAGAGCTATAAAAACAGGTTCCTCCATTTCACACAACGTGCCGACGCGCTGCTGTAAAACAGCTTTCGGGCTGCTCAAGAGAGTCTTCCAACATTGCCTATCCAATCACTTCTTAAAAATTAAATGCATCTCCTCCTGAGGAAAAATAAAAATAAAGTAATCCCACTGATTACTACCAAGCCCTTTTATTTATGCTGCCTAAGGTGTAAAACTTCCAGTTCTAACCCAACAGAAAGCAACTGAAAAAAGACCATGACCTTCAATGAAGCAAGAATCTACCCTTGAATTCGGTCCAATATAATAGCAGGGCTTGTACTTGGCAGGTGGGACCAGGTCCGTCCTTCTTTGTGGCCCAAGGCTCAGAGCACCCAAGTGCCTCTTTCTGTTTCCATGCAGAATATAGATACGGCTTTAAACCAGAATGAGATTTGGGGATTTTACTTAAATTGATACATTACTTAGCAATCTTATTATAAATGGGAGAGTGAGCAAGAGGAAGAATTACTGCACAATTTCCACCCTGCTTACCAATGAGGTCCAGCACATGGCAGGCTTCAGTCTTACACAGCCAGTTACGCTCCACAGCATGATGCCATTTTTCCTGCAAATTCACAAACCTGGGCTTCTCCCTTACCTTCTCTCTCCCCCATTTCCTCAAAGAGCCACATTAAACCTCCTGTGAAATCTCTCCCAAGCCCATCCTGCTACTCCTTGCTTTTCTCTCCCAGCTCCCCACTCCCTCTTTGGAAACCGAGGGAGGGGAAGCCACTGAAGACACCAAGGTCAAGGCAGAGCGAGCCAAAGTCAAACTCATACAATCATTTAAAACCGCACGCCATTAGACTGTTACAGAGACACGAGACATTATGGATTGCTGCTTAATACATCACCGTGGAGGGTGATGGGGGAGAGGGGACGAGAGAAATGTTCCTTATACATGGAAACTCACTGATTAAAGCGCACGAGTGGGCAGGGGACCGCGACAGCATTTGTGCTCAGAAAGCCGAGACTTACTTCTCGATATTAATGGACACACCACTGTCGCCAGACGCAATGTTTTGTTATTGCGTGATTAATTGAAAGTCACACGCGATGACATATTAGAGGCAGGATAAAGCTGTCACTGGAAAGCGATTCTTCACAGCAATTCCTGCCAGTCCCTATGAGCTGAAATTGCACACCCAGCCACAGCCGACCCCGCCAGCGCAAACGCATTACATATCTTTATATAAATAACAGTGACTAACAACGGCGGGCTGAGGTAATCTCTGTGGGATATGAAATAGAGAAAAAGGTAAGACAGAGAAATTGTCTTCAAATATTAGTAAGCTTGTCTGTGCTAATCTCCATCAAATGAGCCATTTCTCTTTTCCTCTAAAATAAAAACTGCTCCTGCTGGAGATGTATGAGGTATGATAAAAGGACACGTTGTGGCATAAATGACAACTAGAAGCCTTTCTTCTTCAAAAGGCCACTAGTTCTAAATCTTAAAAACGTATCTTGATCAAGACTAATTAAACTTCGACACAGTCGCTTTATCACTTACTTAGGTCAGTGAGTGAGCATCAGTAACTGGTCCAGCTTACTTTCTGAAGGCCCCTAGATCAAAGACTCTTTTTTATTTCTTTTGGCAGCATCAAGATGATATCAAACCATTAATTTTCTCCATGCATTTTATTTCAGTCAGACTCACTGCGTTCAAACACAATCTAGAAAAAAACCCTGCACCGCTCAAGGGAAAGGACACAGCCCGAGGGGATATAGGTGCCCAGGAAGTAGCTCATGTCACTTATATTTTGCGTATACCAAATTCACAGCTGAATTACCAATAATGGTACAGAGTTGTCTAAACTTCAGCTGGAGCTTAGCGCTCCACTTCACATCCCACTGGAAAATGGTTCAATCTATCACACTGCTCAATTAATTTGTTTCCTAACCGAGACTAAATTTAAGGCGATACCCCACTATTCAAATAAGACATGTATTTTAAAGGCTGGATCCAGACAGGATGGCATTACCTAAAGCCGAACGGTACCCTCTCTGCTGCAGCTTCTCCATTACAGAGCTCCACTTCACATCCCCTGTGAGATGTTCAGCGGTTTGAAACTGTTTCAGCTTCCCCCCTCCAACACCCTGTTACCAACCACTCTCAAAATAAGGACAAGCGATGCAAAGGCCTTTACCTGCTTATGAGACGGTCCTTGCAGGCTCCTGTAAATCTGCCAGTGCCAGAAAGGAGCCAACATAAACGGGAGATGAAGCACAAAGCCTGGGTTGTCCTATGGCCTATGGGCAAATAGCAATCTCAGTCCTCACCTAATCCAACCAGAACCCTGCAAGGGGGGAAGGCTGTGTCCACCGGCCTATTTAACAGTCGCTTAATGACCGTTAATTTTTTTCAGCCGGCCATTGATTCCAATGGCATGTGCATTCACACACAATAATACCTCAGACGGCCTTCATTAATTTACCGTGCATAATTTCTCTGAAAGCTTTCGCCAATAGAATACCCCTAAACTGACTCACTAACTCGGGAAGATAAAGCACTTTCTGTGTGCGACCATTATGCAGATTCGCAGCCTTCTCCCCCAGTAAGTTAAAAAGTAGGTATTGTTCCATGCCTACATATTTTTTGGACACAGCAAAGTACTCGGGCTCGCAAATGTAAGACTGCTGCTTGAATATCCGGTATGACGATGAATATGTAAGATACTCCAGGCCGGGGAAGCCAAAGAACAACAGCAAAGAAAAAAAGGCAACTTATATGAAAAGCCCTTCTGCTGTGAAGTTCCTGAAATCCCTTACAAATTTCAACAATGGGAAGTCCTGGAAGTGAAAGGCTTTTAAAATACCAGGGGGAAACGCAGCAATATAGATACTCACAAACCTCGGCCCATTCATCTAGAGAGAGAGGGGGGAGAAAACGCAGCGTTAGAAGTGCGTTAGAGACAACCTCTCCTGGAGAACAAAGATTTGGAGCTGTCAGGAGCTCCAGTGCCGCCCATTAGTGTTGCAATAAATTAAGAAACTGTCAGTGTTTTCCCATTATAAATCTCTCAAGTCTCCGCTTACATACACCGAGGTAAGATGCAGACCCTGCTCCCGCAGCGGCAATGAAACTGTGGACAAAAGAACCACGGAGGTATCAGAGCCATAAATATAACCAGTGGCCTTACAAACTTTACAGGATGTTGGTTTTAGGCAAAAAAGGGGATTTTTTTTAATTACAATTAAGTTGCCTTTAAGCAAAGCTACAGGCTGACAAGGGAAAAGCTGACTGGGAAAGTGATCTGGACGAGGCTACCCTTGGCGCTGCACTCGCAGCCCGGCGGGTCGTCCCACCGCTTTCCACCGGACTGACCACAGCCCGCGGCCACCAGGACTCCGCGTCCAAGGTGGACATCTGCATCACCGCCCACGTCGAACGCGCGGTCCATAGACACGTAAGCTTGCTATGCCCTCGAATATCCAACGTGGAGGTGAAATGCAGATTAAAAATATGCAGGTCTGAAAGTTAAGCTAGTCTCGCTCAGATCCATGAGTTGTCAGACCCAGTGTTTCGGTTCTCTTCGGAAGCGCTTGCAGGAAGCTCCGACACAGCAGGACCTTAGGCACGGATCAGGTGGATTAAAAGTGGGGCTTTTCTAAAAATATTTAAAATAAATCTTCATATATAAGGAAGTGGCATTTTTGTTGTTATTTCAGAACACAGACCACAAAAGAAGGCTCCACGTATTTCAGTGCAAAAAAAAAAATTATAACGAAGACTAACAACATATGTAGAGGAAATATGCTCACATGAGGATACTTCTTTAAGTGAAAAACACCAGAAGTATTTTGGCAACACAGCCTGAGTACAACAGGATGCAAGGCATTATCGGCATTCAGGTAATGAAAACTCAGAGAAAACACCACTGCCTGCAGTTAATATCATTAAAAACCATTAATAATGCTGCTAATTGCACATGATTAACAACAGTTTTGCCTGCAACTGTAACATCACAAAGTTGCTAATAAAAGGGTCTGTCTAGGGAGTAACAGACATTTTCAAAAGCCCCTAAATCTGTGTTTACAGATGACGTGGGAAAAACTGATCTAACACTTCAGCGGAGGAATGGCCTTTCCTTTTTTCCTCTTTTTTCTTTGCACATTCGATTTACTCCAAACAACAAACTCTTCATTGCTGTTCTGACATGAAAGACTTGTTAGGGTAATACTGGCACCCTGATTCTGGCCTATAAAAACCAGGATAACATAGAGTATGGACTGCAAGCCTCCAATGACTCAAGTGGTAGTATTTAATCTTAGTACGACATACCTGACTGTACTAGCCATAAAGTAGTGCATATGTTGGATGATTTTGGGCTGGAAGCACTCTGTCTGCTCCAAACAGATAGAAGTAATGTCTCAAACTCGAGACAGGAGATACCCTAGGCTCCCCGTGTGTGTGACAGCCGAGCAATGTAAGAGCCAACTGCTTCTCCCTTCGTTCAGCGATAATAGCAAATAACTCTTTATATTTTTCTAACCCCTTTAAAGTGTTTCCGTACAATACCACCATTTGTTCTTGGCATGGATATTAGCGGAAAAAGGTAGGACAACTTTTCCCTCTTTAATCCTTGATTTTTGCATTACTTTTTTTACTGTATAGAATGTATTTCCTGAGATCTTGCAGTAATTTTTCTCGTAAAGTAAACAGCACAGCGCTCTGCTGCAGCGCTCTCAGCAGCCGAATGAAATCCTCTCCATATGTCCGAAGTACGAGAGGTTCACAGACAGAACTGGCAAACGGCGTGATTAATCCTGACTGCGTTTCAGCAAAGACAAATGCGCAAATAATGCACAATTTCTCTCTTTGTGAATTACCACTTGAGAAAAACTCCCCGCCTGTATCGTATAAACCCAAACCAGTTTTTGAAGATTGTTTACAATAAATCAAATTTGGGACAGCGCTTGACTGATGAAATTTCAAACACCATCTCTTTATTCTTCGCGTGCTCCTTTTATAATGTCAAGTTAACAGAAAAAACACAGTGGATACACAGACGCCAGACACATTCAAAGGTTTCCATCTGGGCTTTAATTATTATCACAGTTGCCTCACTAAATTGAATACGATCCTCCCCCTCCTAAGGGCTTCGTCTTGTTTCTGATTTAGCTTACTTTGCCTTGATGAACAAAATCTGGTATAATCATTTTCTATAATGCCCCAGAGGAGCATCTCCCCGTGTATAAACTTGCTGCCCTGTAAGTCAGCTTTTTGCATTTCTTTCTCCAGACGTTACTCTGATCTTTACTCAGAGAGAGTCTTCTTTCCTTCAGGAAATTATTTTGGAAAAGTCCTGAAGTAGATTTTCTCCAAAGACCACATTTAGATTAGATTAAGTCACTGCCATTACCATGAAGTTAAAAAAAAAAAAGGGACAAAAATTTTTAAGCAACTTCTTCCAAGTGCAGGAGACAAACAAAACCCTCTTTCTGTCCTTCCAAACTGCATCACCTGCTCCTGACCCCGCTGACCACTTCATTATTGCTTTCAGATGTTAATTAGGGAGCCCAGACAGCCTGATCTTTGCCATTACTCCTGACCTATTAGTCTTGGCCTCTCACAGTTATTATCAGTGTCTTTCTATAGGTGTTCTCGGAGAGCCATACAACGTACGCCATCTGTTTTAGCTCTCCTAATTTGAGCTGTTAAATAAAAACACGTAACATCATCTACAAAAATACCTTTGTTAGGGTTGTGCAGTGAGCTTTGAATCCTTTATAATTAACTGCAGACCTCCTTGCTGGTTTCCAATAAGGTCACTCTTTCAGTAACCAGAGGTGGTCCCAGGAGGTAGTACATAAATAGCCTATATTGAAGCCTAAATTAGGCTAACACAGAACTTCCTGTACTCTTCACTGCAAATAAAGCAAATATTTATAGGCTCTTGCAATCTTTGAGGTTCCTGCCTAAGATTCAGAATTAGAGCAATTCTTCTTGCTCGTAGTAAATCAGAACCCCAGCAACTTTCCCAAAGCATCGATTCCTGAACGCATTACCTTTGCTTGAAACTCCCCCGCCTTTCTTTTGATATCCTTTACAAAAGAAAAAGAGAACCAAAAGATAATTCAAAAGGGAGGTGAAAACAAACTTTGAAGGAAAACATGTCCCTGTTAAATTCTTGTTAAAGAATATTGTCATAGGCTCCCAACATCTGGTTTCAATCCAGGGCTTTGCCACAGACTTTCTGCGTGGCCTCAGGCAAGTCCTTTCCGCTTTAAGCCTTCATCTTTTCTCTCTTTTTTTTAAAGCAAGGAACGGTTTTCCTTCCTCCTCCCTTTACTTTCTGTCTTGACTGCCCAGCAACATGCATAATTTTATGGAAGAAAAGTAACAACATCTTCTCACTGGACATCATCACGTAAGTAGACACTTCTGAAGGATGAAGGCGCTGGACTGCAAACACTTCAGGGTAAAGACTATCTCCTAACATTTGTCAAGTCTTCTGTTTTATAGACTATTTAGAGAAGGCTAATGGTATGCTGGAGGAGTTTCTGGAAGCAGCTGGCGGAGTTTCTGTTGGAATCATCACTTTAAGCGCTGTTGGGATGTCATCGTTTTATTCCGAGGTGTCAGAACGCCTAAAGTTTTGGCCAGCCATCCTTTCTCCTTAGTAATTTTCACACGAGTCTAAATAAATGTGTTTCTACTGTGCCCAGCGTAATGCAGCTCCTTTGTGCCACATTAACACAGCTAATAAATAAAAAATCCAATTCATAATATTCTTACCCCAAGCCAGCATTAGAAAATGGACACATGTATGGGAAGCGGGAAGCATTAGTGGCTGGGGTAGATGGTGTTAGCAAACAGGTTGCAGCTGTAAGTGTAAGCATTATAAGTAACTTTATAATTTATTTTCAACATCTAACTGCATTTCCTTGCCCATTCACCACCTCTTAGAGAAGGTCTGGTGAAGACTGCACTACCCAGTTATCTTGGGCTAGCTGACCAGCCAGCAAGCCTCTTTCTTTGGCTTCTGCCTCCGCGTGACATGCTAGATGCTTTTCAACTGTGTAAGACCCACCCTCAAAGTGCTGTCAAAGGCTTTCAGACACCGCTGAAGCACAAAATTAATACACATATGTCTATGTGAATACATCAGTGCAACTCCATGCCTCTGGTCTTGTCTGTGTCCAGCTATGCTACAGCTTCATTACATCTCTTTAACTCCATCCATCCTACAGGAAATGATAAAATGATCATATTTCACAAGAAAGCATTTTAAGAATCATGACTTGGCTTTGGAGCTGAATATATTTAATTATCATAGTATGTATACACATTATCCCCAGAATCTGGGATTGCAGCCTAATCAGATTATTCATTTCTTGTAGGCAGCATGGTAGATGGCTTTCTTGATCACAGAATAAACATATTTGAGCAAGCATTCTGAAATCACAGCATCCCATTGAACTCCCTACTGGCTGTGGGCTTGCAGGGCAAAGGTTTCCATCTCCATTTGTCAGGAGACTACCTCATTTCCTTTCAGGTCCAGGTTCTGTAAATCCAAATTACCTCATATCAGTTTATTGAGATTTATTGAGTCTTTGACAGAAGCAACTTCAAGTGCCGTCTGCAGATGCTCCCCGCTTTCTGCAGCCCCATCCCAGAGCTCTTCACTTCCATTGCCTTTCTTTTCAGCTCTCTTGTTCCACAGATCAGAAGGCCAGCTTCCAGGCTAAGACAACTACATTTTTTCAGAGCAATGAAGCTAATGTTCCTCCCCAAAAATTTCAAGAGAGTTACAAGCAATATTCTTGGCCAAGACCCCTTGATTATGAAACAACTTGACAGAGAAAAAAGCCAAAGCCTTCCAGACCATCGGCCTTGCAAAAATCCAAGACAAGAAATCATTCACCTGTGCTCATACAATAATAATAGTTTGCTGAGGTGATTTTGGAAATTGAGCTACAGAAATCTATGGGTGGTAAAGAAAAAGAATCCACTAAGAAGACATTATATGAATCCTGAGAATATGCTAGGTGTTTAACTGTGAAGATGTTAGTTGCCCTAGAAACGTCATAAACTGGAGTGGCAGATAACTGAAGTAGACAAGATCTGTCAAAAAAAGTTTGGCACCATCAAACCAATGCTTTGAAAGCATAAAAATGACTAATTGTATGTGTTTTCCTCTCCACACTAGACAAAAGGTTCTCCTGGCAATGAGGGACAGCTCTTCAAGCTCTATTTTGCTATTCGCTCATCTGTTTAAATTCAGAGTGTAGGATTTAAAGCTGAATTTAAATGAAACCAAGTAAGTAATGGGCCTGTGTTCATTCCCCTTCTCTTCCAAAGACCAGAGTTCAGCTAATGCTTTGAAAAAGACTGGCGAATGTTTTCGGGTGAAATGTCCTGCTGGCCCTAAGCCTTATTTACGCCCACCATAAAGCTGCCATGCAACTTGGCACAGGTCTCATTTTCTGGCCACGAGGCAAAGACTAAAAAATTAGTGCGACCCAGGATGCACTCAAGTAGGACTCATGTACCGGACCAGATTCTGACTTGTCCTACCAAAGGAGATGAGAGGCAGTGGGTGAACACAGAGGCGAGAGAAATCAAGGTTTTGTTTGGAGCACAAAAAAGCCTGCGACCTCAACTATTGCCAAGCCTACTAATCCCTATCTCTCGTCAACAATAAACACACAACAAGATTGAAAAAGAGAAGGTTGAGTTTAAATTTAAAAAAAAAAAAAAAAAAGATTAGTTGAAATGTATTTAGACTTGTGTTTCCTCATTTGGGCTCTTTGTGTATGTTTCTCATTCCTTCTCCCTTCCTCTAACTGGCCAGTTGCCCAATAAAGAAGAAGAGACTAGGAAATGAAGAAAAATTAATTATAAGTAATGAAAGTCATTTTAAACTGGTCTTTTTTTTTTTTTTTTAAGGTCAGATGCCAAAGCGGGAGGAGACGCTCTGGATCTCTGGATTTGCTGTCCTCGTCTTCCCGGGTGCCCGGCGAGCCGGTGTGCCCGCGTAACCAGCCCGCGGCACACGGCACAGCTGTTTGCATTCTCCCTGTGTACCGGGAAGCGATTTTTCCCTTTCATGCATTATTCACAACCTGCTGCAACCGTTCCGCAAAGTCAGTACATCTCCTTTAGCTCAGCAATGAGATTGAGATGCAGATTCTTTCCCTTGTTGTTTTGAATACTGAGAACACTGGAAAGGGGGTTTCTTTTCTCTCTATTTAAATTTCTCTTTTCAATTTGGAGCTGGTTGAAACCACACATAATGCAGACAGGTAACAACTAAGGATTTCCTGCTCAGATCTATAGCTTCTCCTTGAGTCAAGTCTGCAGCAATAACCCTTCCTGTTAGGACGTGGATAAATTCCCCTAAAGGCTTAGAGAAGAGAGCGTCCCAACTCCCTCAAACTTTCAAAATGGTTTGTGAATTGAAGATCTTCAGAGAAAAGATTGTCTCTTTTTCCTTTCTTTACAGTGGCCAATACAAATCACAGTCAACTTCTTTGAACACGAAGCAAAAATTTAGCCCTAAAAACCATTACCATTAATAATTCCCTGCTTTTGAAAATCTCCTAGACTGCAGCCACCAAAACTTATTCTCACTTGACGTTAAGATGACAGATTTGCCAACAGACTTGGGAGGTGAAATAACATCACGGGGCCACCTGCTCCCTTGGAGTTTAGCTTTAATAATGTAATACAATATCATAAGCTGAAGTCATTTGATGCACTTGATGCGAGAAGGAAATGCAGATTTCCACGCTTTCTCTGAAAAGGCACCATAGTAAGATTTATCATTCCACTCCTACATCCCCCAGGCTGAACAGAGTCAGATTCATCCCTGGTGTCAGCGTTGACTTGACATGAAGCCAAAGAGAACACGGAACGACGACTTTATTGCCATTTCTAAAAGATCTAGCTGGGCAGAACGAGCAGAGATTTCTTTTCACAACTCAGGTTTGGCAGCCACCTTGCATTTCTTCTCCAGATAAAGTGGAGTATCTTTGTTTTCCTTTGAGAAGTTAATTACTGTATAATCGAGGACTCCTAACACACGGCATAGGACTGTCTCTCGGAAAAATCCATCTTGAAGCTCTGCATGGTTGGTTACCTGTTCACTTACTACAGCATCGCTGCAGTATCTACATTGCCCAGGCTGCTTCACACAAATTGGATTTCATTTCAATATTGCATTGATGCTGTATCCTGAACATGAACCACCAATTTGTACACAATATTGTCGGAGTCAGATCCACATAGCTGTAACTGAGTCTGAGCCCACGGACCAGCAAGGAAGTGCATCACTCAGCTCAGCTGATTGCCTAGTGTGGGCTTGATATCAAGGGGCAGAACTGGCAGGCAAGAATTCTGGATTTTAATCTTAGCACTGCCTGGGCAGTTCTTTTAAATCCCACCTCATAGACATACCTTAGTCACTTAGGTTTGTGAAATGGTTTGAGATCCTAAGGCAAAATGAACTTGCCCTCCTGGTGTGCATGCCTGGGTTCTTCAGCAGCACTGAGTTTCAGGGCTCAGACAAAGCCCTCCGTTTTGTGCACAGGCTAATGTGTTAAACATGGGGGTCGTGACAACAGGATCAGCTCCAGGTTTAAATTACAATGCGTAAAAGCCCTGTGTAATTTCAGCAGCACTGCATCTCATGAGTAAATGCTCACACCACGTTCAGGTCAAACCAAATACCACCTGCACAGGTTGGTACGACATGCAATGAGGAAAGGGTTCTCCGCTAGAACTAGGTACATGTAGGCTTGTTTCCTACATTTGCAGTGAAACAGCAACCTATCGTATGCAAGTCATAAATACACTTAAATGTCACGGACAGGCAGAGGCTCTGTGAGAACAGCCTGTTACCCGTTACAAAGGCTCATGTTGTTCTTCCTCCTCCATTGAACAGACTGTAAAAAGAACACAACCAATTTGATCTCACACATCCAACTAGCATATAAAAAAAGCTCAAGAGCAGCTGCTGCCTACCTACAACTCTCTAATTCCAGCCCAAACAATCTGCTTCCCAGTTGTGGGAGCACAAGCCGCAAAAGAGCCCGACAATCAGACGGAGTCAGCAGAGACGTGATGTTGTGCCTCCAGCTCTGGCACGCGGCTAATTACGAAGGACAATTATTATAATTAATGCCAGTGGATGTGGCCAAGTCTCACTGCAACTACTGTGGGGAATTTCTACCCCTGCTCCAACCAAAAACCATCTGTCAAACAGGAAAGCACAAAATAAAACCCCTTCTTGCCAAATATTCTCAGTAAAATGTGTTATTGCTGCTAACCAGGCAGTCATGGGGAGGTCGCCTAAGATCAAATCACAACCAAACGGAAGGTTTGGAAAGACCCCTGCCTTCGTATTCTCCATCTCCTCAGGTAAACAGCTCGCTGATGTATGTATGCATCACAAGGCTATATTTGGGGAGGTGCAGGGATGGGCAAGTTTCATGCTCTTTTCTGTCCCAAGCTGCTTTGTTTTGCTCAGAAGGGTAGCAGGGATCAGCAGGGACCAGCCAAAGAAAATGGTCTGGAAATGGCTTCTGCTGCACAACTCTATCAAGGTAATGAGTTTTGCAAAAGCTGGTTGCTACTGGCTATTCACACATTTACATTTTCTTGTCCTTGTACCTCAGCGACCACCTGAATGGCCACGGGAATAAGAACAAATTATTAGAGCAGACATCATGTTCCTGACCGATCCATGCACAGACTGCTAACACAACAACCTCACGCAGGAAAGTTGTTGGCTACGTCAAACTACTTTCTGTGCAGTTAGGAGACAAAACCCACAAAATCGTCTGCCATTGTGCTCTGATTTCTTCTCAACTCTTCTCATCTTGCTGCAGCACTGGTGGTGAGCTCTCATCAAAAAATACCCATGCGTGGACCTCGTCAGGCGCTTAGTACAGGTATCAGACTCCTGAGTGCAGAGGCCTCCATCTGCATGGTACTGGCACCCAGGGGGCTGCAAGAAATTTGGTGGTGGTACTCAGGGATATCTGAACCAGCCGAGACTGCCAGAGATTGAATCACTTCTGCCCCCATTACAAAAGCCTGCTGGCCACGACAACGCTGCAGCAAAACAGATGGATTATTTTCAAATATGTTAAGCAGTGAATAGTATCGGGGCTTCTTTTCTTCCCAAAATGTCCTTCTTATTGGAATACAAAGACAATAGCATATAAACTTTCAATATCACCTTCTTTTGGGTAACCGAATCATGTTTTGCAGTCTCATCAGATTCAGTGAGGAGCACTGCACATTTTTCAGGCTGATCTGCACTGGAATTCCTGCACCAGATACAGATACACCGTCTTCAAGATGTGCAGTACAGGCATTGCTAGCTACTGAGTCACAGCAGCAAGAAGCATGTCTACAAAACTTGCCTGGGGCCAAATATCTGGGCCAAAATGCTGCGGAAGGGATCCAGGCTCATTGGTTTGGGAATAGCTGTGTACAGGCATGGCATGGTAGAGAGGTGCCGGGGAGCTGAAAAGGCAAAACCAGGTTCTGCAGAAGAAAGCGATACCTTCAGATGAAGCCAAAGCTCAGGTCCATGCCGTTCACTTCCACAAAGCTAATATGGGATCAAAGAGGATCCTAAAGGGTTTATATTGCTCAAACACAGGCGACCTGGTTCAGGTCTTAGCTCTGGCTAGAGGTAACCTACACAATTTAATGCAAGCAGATAGATGGCATAGAGGTACTAATAAGTGCTATGAGGTACAAAAGTATCCGAGAGTATATTCCTATTAATTCCTGCTATTGCAATAATTAGTAAAATAGACAGCTGCTGTCTGCAAAGCTGCATGGGTCAGAGTTAAGGTTTCTTCGTAGGATGTTGCTAATACAGTGTAATGAATTATGAACATGTATCGATCTGAGCAGAATGAAGATTTGTTCTTCCCGCATCTTTCTGTTGATGTGCTGCTGTGCAGCATGTTTGACATAAGTTAATTAAAAACTGCTTAGTAGTCTTCACACATAGGTTAATGGTGAATACATCTGTAAAACTAAAACCATTACACACAACAGTGGTTTTGTGCTAGAAGGTACACATGTAGGTTTGCAGCATACCAGAGAAATGTCAAAATATTATTATTGAACTTGAACACTTCAAAATTCATGAAAATTGTATATTTTTCAGCCCATTTACAATTACTTCCCATCAATATTTAATTTTTTGCTCGATAATGATTAGCCCCAAAAGAGAATAAAAGGCTTCAGAGGAATATAGAAAGCAATTCATAATTTTCAAGAATAATCCTCCATGGCTTCCAGCTAAATAATCCAAATTCTTGCATGATATAGTGTAGATAAGACAATATATCAATGAAGCATGTTTATCCTAAGGATTTAAATATTAGAGTGTTCACAAAGATGTAACTCTTCCTTTTACATTTGAAATTACTCTTGCTCAGACTGCTCATAGAAAATAATCTTCTCAGTGTTTGAAATAACATCTGAAGTAAAAGGCTTCTCACCATGCTGGTGATTCAAATAATCCTGCTGAAATTCTTAATGTCACTAATGACTTTATTTCTGATTTAGATTTCGAGAAGAACTATGAGAAAAATAATCTTCATATCAATGGTAAGAATCCCCTGGACTACCTGAGCCTGCCGGGAGGAGAAAAATAGAGACGTCCAAGCCAAGGAAAGAAGTTTTATGTAATAACTAAGCATGTGTTGCACCAGTTGTTTTTAAACCCGCCTTCCTGTCAGATAATATACTCATAAATCCATCAGCACCAGGTCACCGCTGTGTCCCTCTAGGGTACAAATGTAATTGAAACCTCACAGCCACTTAGAGCTGTTGTTTTTCCCTGTTTAAAAGGCTAGAGAGGTTAGACCCAAATGCACTAATATATCAGATCAGGCTGGCATTTATAGCACCGCTGTCTAACTGAAGAGCCCCTTATAAGTCTATGGGCGAATGTTTTCTTCTGATTTGCATTGACTTGCAGCACACACGGCCAGATTGCTTGGCCTGCGAGGGTCGGGGAAGATGAACCTCTGGTAGAATATAATACGACAATCAGTTAACGGTGCTTAACATCTGTTGCTTAACCACAGTATGTCTCATCAATCAGTTTTCATTCCACTTCCCATTGGTGTTTTTCTTTATCACTCTATCTTTTTTCCATTATTTCTGTTCAATGGAGTAAAGACAGTAGATGAAATGTTAAAATGACTTAGGATTATCAACTGCAAGAAGAGTGCATAAGCAACATTAAGAGTCTGACTTCATTGTAGGAAAGGATATTCGGGTGAATCAGAGATACCAGAGCAATTCAGCAGCTTGAAATTGCAGAGGAAAATAAGAGTTGCCATTCTCTTCCAAGAGCAGGTGGAAAATTGCGTATGCAGCTGACCCATGTATGTTCTTTTTATTTCCTTTTCTTCTTTTCCTCTTCTTTTCCCATTTCCTTTTTTTTGTTTGTTTGAAAGCTGCCTTTTCTTTTTTTCAAGCACCATTTTGCATCCAACATAGGTTGCAAAATGCAGGTGCTCCCATTATCACAGACCCTAATGCACCTGCAAGGGTGTTTGCAGCACAGGGAAGACAAAAGCAGGGCAGCTTTCATCCAGCTAAATCAGGAAGGGAAAGCGGCCAAACCGGGACAGCATGGACATCAGCACAGGTTAGCCACCCAATTCAGTCTTCAGTCTCAGGCAATTCAAGCACAAGCCGTTGCCTGTATTACGACAGCTTTACTGATGCAGATCCCCCAAACAGCAAAGTTCCCAGAAAAACAGAATACAAGATTTGATGCAGAGCGCAACATGCCCCTGCCATTAACAGCATTTCCTACAGGAGTGTATTTTGTATCCACAAATAGATATGCTGAAGCTTTTGAAGCAACGGAAAACATCCAGACCTCCCAAATCAAGCTGATTACATTGTGCAGAAAACAAGAGGGCGACTGAGGCTGCCTGGGACTCTGCTGGGGCAGGAGTGTCTGCCTTGGACCTGGGGGCAGCAGCGTGAGATCGGCCACTGCACCACGGGCCAACGTGCTTGACAATTTGCAGTCCTACCCGGCTTCACTCTGCTGGTAGTGCTGGAGGAAAACAGACCTGTCCACATAACCACAGCTAAAGCCGACGCAATTAGGCAGTTTGCACAGGCCTTTCTACACCAAATGTAAGACCGGAGCCTTCCCTGCCACTGCAGCGTCTGCGCCTCCCGCACGTAACACCAACCAAAAATGCTTCACATCTTGTCATTAAGCAGCCAGATAGCAAGCGACATGCAAGCCTTATTTGAAAGTGCTTTTTAATAACGCTTTACGCAACAAAATAAAATTCCCTGGGATATTTAATCTCTCTTTGTTCCCAGGGAACCACCTGCCAGAACAACGGACACAGGGTGGCCTCCCTGGGTGGGTGACGTCAGGGTTGGCGGTGCTCACGTCTGATACTCTCCAAACAGGATATTTCAGACTGATGCTGACATCCTATATATTGAAATCTTATAGCCAAGTCGTCTGTGTCAATTCGGTGTTACTTTGCTGCTCAATAGCTGGTGGGTCGTGAAATTACAGGAAGTCAAGAGGCCACCGTCTCCCACGCGGTTCCCAGATCAGACTGACTGACGGCTCTGCTGGCTCAAACGCACGAGGAAAGGAGAACGAAGTCCCAGTTGTTCAAACATAGAAAAGCAGCAAAGGTAAAAGCAAAACTAAGTTGTTTAAGCAATGAAGAAAAAATACAAAATGTTGCTCCATGAGGTACTGTGAGAATCCAACAGCAAAGCACATTTTAATTCTGAGCCAATGAAGACATGCACTGTTACAGTATCTGGCTATGGACTTGTCAATTATTTACATAATTTATCCAATTAAAGAAAAGGAGTTAACTGTACAGACTGTAAGTGATAAATGCAATGAAAATTGAGGATTTCCACTATACCATTTCAGTTTGACCCGATCTTCCCTGATACCACACCGAGCCAAGCCATAGCATAGCAGCTACCTCCGCTTCCATCACGGCTCTGTTCTGTAACAGGGATAACTTACTTATAACATCAGTCATGATGAATCACAGAGAAAAATCACTGTCTAAGATATATCCTCATGCTTCAGGGCACCAGCCAAGTCTGATCAGTGTGATTAAGAGGAAGGTCCTTTATGGCACGTCAAAGTTTCTTGCATCTTCCCTACAGCATCCGACACCAGGCACTGACGCTGACAGCACGTCCAGGGAGAGCGACGGCTAATCTCATCCGGCATGGCAATTCCTGTTCTCCCAACACGTCACGAGGGCTCTAAGTGTCTCTCTCTACAGCAGTGCGCAAAATATGCACCCTTAATTGTTTTGCCAGTAGCCTTCTGGAAACCTGCAGAGACTTCCTACCCACAAGAAGGATACGATGTGTCAAATAACCAGCTTCCTGCTGAATAAAAGTTATCTTCAGAAAAGTATGAAAAAATAACAGTGGATACCAACACAGCCATTCTCTCATTTTCATCTGCACTAGCATCATCTGCAAACACATGTCTAGTGCTGCACAACCAAAGTAACTCTGGGGAATAGCCTTCGTCCTGCCCAACCCTGTGTATTAGGAGCAGCGTTATCAGCCAGCTTCCTAACCCAGCCTCTTTATTGCTGCTGAATCCCTTCAAGAAAAGGGAGGAAGACACATTTTTCCTTCTACATAAAAGGAAGAGTTCGCAGTGGTCAGAGACAGAGAAAAAAATATTCTAACTTGCAAACTGGTTGGCTTGAGTGTGTGAACATTAATCAGGAATATATAAGAAATACCAAAGTATGCACTGCTCTGTTGGCCTGGATCATGCTTTGATGTTTACTACTGCCAAACATATTCACTAAAATAGGAAATGCCTCCAGGCTGAGGATCTCTCAGTGCCAAAAGAAAGAGTCGAGGCAACAAGGATAAAAGGCTATGATGGGAGAAAAAACAAGCATAAGAAAGTACCAGGGTATGAAAAGGAGTGGTAGATTTACTCAGGGGAATAAGGCGAGAGCCAGGCGGAGCATGCTCAAGCCTGCAACGAAAGAGCGCTTCCATCACTCCTGCCTCCTTTCCCACTCATCCAGGCCTGACAGACAGGGACAAAATGAATAAAAATCAAACCCACTGAAGGAAAGCGAAACACAACATTTTTCATTAGCTTTAATATCAGCCAATGCTGTGGGACTCCTTGGAGAAGGGGCGCAGCGTGCGATAGCCGGGAGGTGGTGGAGCTGCGGCTCGTGCACGCAACCTGGGCGTAAGGCACTTAGAGGCGGGATAGAGACAGCAACCTGCTAAATGGAAAACCAAAAGATCAAACAAATAGCCAAGTGCTAGAATCTTAAAAATCAACCAGCTGCTTTATTGAAAATCAATTTCCCTCCCTTAGGAGAGGAATAACATAACAGAAAGACTTAGATCCGGAAAGGAGCCTCACTGCTGAATTCTGTACACGAGGGTAGTATTAAAGCACACCCTCTGGCACAAACTCAGCATAAAAATGGGGGAAATCAGGTTGAGATGGAATAAAAGTATATAGCACAGTTCTGTGCTAGCACTGAGTTAAATGAATAGTTCTAATTCAAATGATCTGTTCATCTGCCTCCCAGACACAGTATTTCTCTTTAACATCATCCTCTGTTTCTAATTAGGTTATTTTGCTTCCTTCTTTGCAAGAATGCAAGTTCTGCCTTTGCTTCTCTCTCACGCCTTGTCCCAACACTTTTCTAGGGCAATTCCTCCACTATTCCCCCAATCTTCTCACATTTTTCTCTCCAACAGCAATCATCTAATTAGTGCTCCTTCAGAATGAGCTGGAAAGCAACACAGCAAGCAAAACAGTGACTTAATACGTTCCTCGAAGCCTCATCCTTCCTTTTCTTTCCTCCTTGCTTACCTGCTTTCACCCACCCACCTGTCTGCTGGATCTCTACCACATGCCCACTCCATCTCTTTCCCAGGCTGACAAGTCCTAGTCTATTCTATTCAATCACCCAAAGTTAGAGATGCACCTGGTGATAAACCTTATCTATTTTCTTACAACTGATTTCAATGTTTTTTTCTCCCTAAAAGCAAGTCTGAAACATGCTGAAGACTCACCAGCCTCCTAGATTAGAGTTTGTCCACAGGTAGCCAAGACTTCCATGCTCATGATCACCTACAAACCCCCCCCGGCCCAACTCAGCTCTTGGGGAAACGGTATTCAACCAGCAATGTGTCAAGAGTACTGGTATACCTTGAAAGAGTCACAGGCGAAGATGATTGAGATTTTATACTCAAGACCATTACGCGTTATTCTGACGCTCTTTCCAGTAGCCACCAGGCTGGAGAGACCTCCTTCCAACGCCCAGGCTCATTAAAGTACAACTGAATTTCACTAAACGTTCATTCAGTTCTCTGTGCTTCTTGCCCTCTTTGGCAAAAAAGGCGCTTTTGATAGCTCGTGTGTTTAATAAGGAAATTCCTCGGAGGGTCTTTGCTGAGAACGTACAAAAATGCACTGACAGCTGCTGTGACGCTTGCTCATTTTGGGGTTAGTGCACAGTACTTAGACAGGAAGCGGCGGAGGAAAAGGTACAAATTATTAAAAACAGGCCTAGTTCCAACACTTACACAACTCATGGCGCGTAGACGGCACACTCCCACCTCAGCGACCTGCACGGGCCGGCAGCCCGCACCCCTGCTGCGGTGCGACCGAGGCCCAGGAGCTGCAACCGCAGCAGGAGACTGTGACCCGCACCACCGGCAGCCCTTCGAAACGACAATGTTCTGACTAATTCCTTTTCAAAAGACACATCCTGCTTTTCCACATGGTACGAAACGAAGCCAAATCTTTGCGTTTCTTTTTAAAGATTTAAAGCAGCTGCCAGACAGCACACTGTCTGAAGTGCTCATACAGGCCCTCACACCACAGCATCGCTGCACTATAATCATTTTTACAGCATCTTTGGGGAAGATCTCCAATCTACAGGAAGGGAAACTGAGTCACGAAGATGCTAAGTGATTTTACAGCAATCCCCAGAGCTCCCCGCTGTAGAGCAGGAGGATGAAAAATCTCTCAAGTCTTACCCACACACACAGATTCCCACCTCTTCCTTCCTTTCGTGTGTCCCTGCTCCACCGCCAGCGCTTGGACAGATGCTGAACGCAGCTGAGACCAGGTCCCATCAGTGCTCCCACCCCCTCCTCCCCGGGAACTGGGCTCCCTCTCCGGTTCCTCCTTCTGGGCCTCGCAGTGAGGGTCCCGAGGGGCTACTGAGCCTCACAAGGAGGTGGGGGGGGAATTCGCTCCAGCCTTCGGAAGGATGCAGGCAGCTGATCCGCCCACGCGTGGGCCTGGCAATCTGATCCTCCATGGCGGGGGAGCTGGAAAAAGGCCCAAACACGTTATTCTCTCTCCGGCCTTCTGCAGCAGAAAGATGGACAAACTTCATGGTGAGAAAGCTCAGTCAGTACAGAGGCATCAGACAGCCTTCCCCACCCCAGTGAGCCCTGCTGCAAAATAGGGCATTCAGCTGTGTTGGATCATTCTGGTTGTTAAAGACCCCATGGTACTTCTCTCATAGGAAAGTGTTACCACCATAGTCCTGCCCGCTCCAGCACGAGGGCGGAGATGGGATTTTGCTCCCCTCCGATAGGATTTGCTCCCCTACCCACACTGCAGCTGGAGCCCCAGCCAAAGGCAGCCTCTTCCCTTCCGCTCTTCTTCCACCTCAGAGCTGACCGCATTTCTTTCGTGAGATGATTTCTATATTGCTGTACGTTACAGTCCATGAACCACGGTGGGGCCTTGTATTAAGGGAGCTATAAAAAGTACATCCCTCTTCCAGGGTGTCTTACAGAGCAAAGATCCAGTCTACCCTACCAAACCACACTGCCAGCTGTCAAGCATCTGCAACTCCAGCTGCTAGGAGTTGCCCTCCAAACACTTGCCCCAGGTTTCCCCAAGCAGCCAACACAGTAAACCTTGAAACAGGGTTCATAAAGCACATGATGTTGGCCGAAGTGAAATAGCACAGCTCTGTGATTGCTACATAAAAATGGTTAGATTTTGCCATCCACTTCAGAAATTCCTATTAGGAGCGGTGATTATTTAACTCGCTTTACAAAAACACAGAAACTCCCTTCTTCCTCTCCTCCCTGCCCATGTCAGCAGACTTGCCTGAATGTTTTCATGTACACCCACATTTGTCTTTCCTTACATTTTATTACAGAAACATTTCTTTTTGCTCTTTTCATATGCTATGTTCCAAAGCTTTTCTGTTAGCAGTGTGTTACATCCCAAGCAGTAAGCTAATGTGTGTAGTCAACTGGTAGGCAGTCATCAAATCCCACATACAGACAGAGCCTTTGATAGAAGCCTTGAGAGCGGTCATAAAGAAGAGGATCAATGCAAAGCTACAACACACACAAGCACACACACAGGCATGCCTTTCCACCCCTCACTGCCAAGGCTTTTGGCTCAGTTTAAGCCCCACATAAACCTTTAGCGTGTATAATAAGCCTGGCAAAATTTCAGTGAAGTTTCATGAAGGTTCACCCAAGGATGGGCACACCAACAGCTTGGTCAGGCAGATCTTGGAGTGACTGACTAACTGTGTACACCAACACCATGCACACTGATAATAAACGTTAATATATGAGCAGAGGAACTGATTACTAGTCACAGCTGTAACCACAAAAGTCACAGGTTTTGTGCATTCAAGAACTGGACACTGGACACTACCCTGAACACAAGATCTTCATAAGGGCACAGAACCAAACAAGGGGAGAAGGGGAAATGGTGTTTGCATTTAAGAGATAGTATTTTGTGTCACTCTACAATTAGAAAACTCAGCAACAGTTGAATAGATTTACATCCGAAGTATCAAAAAGAATATCTTTTCTGCCTTCACAGAAAATACCACTCCAAGTGCTAATTTTTATTTAAGCAACTGTAGAGAGCAGTCTAGAAAGAAATTGCCATCTGAATCTTAATTATACCTTCACATTGAAACACTATAGTGAATTACATGTAAGATTAAAAAAAAGAAGTGATATTAACATATAATGAGCCTCATCAATTACTATGGATCAGGAAAAGTAGCCCTCATATTATTGAAATAGTTTAATTTGCATGACTGGATGATTCAGAATCTTCCAGGTCATTCATTCAAAGCTCTCCAGAAGCCACGGCCATAGACAGATGTTCAGTAGCAGTCCTTGCCTTAAATAACGACATTAAATACACTGTTAGTTACCCTCCAGTTTTGCAGCAGGGAAATTAAAGAGATTTTCTACAGTAAGTCCAGGGAGGAACAAAGATCTTCAGCCATTATTGAGCTAACTGTATATGTATATAAAACTAGTACGATTTTTATAGTGCGGCAGTATGCAAAATGGCTTGCGTATCTGACCTTAGTTTCAGCCAAGATTCAGCCACGTGCCGGAAACAGAAAGAAGATTTTAGCAGTATAGCAAGGGATGGACTGAAGGACAGAGATCGATACTCCTATCATTTGTGCAGGAGCACAAACAACTGAGAAACCACACACAAAACTGAGCCTATACGCAGAACAAAGGCCGCGTGTGCTCTTGGGTTTAGTCCCGACCCAGTCCCTGGTGACTCGGGGTCTATAGATCTGCGACATCTGAGGGAAGCCACTTGAGCACGTTGAGCCGTTTCATCCAACTCTGCCAAGTCATGGCTTTTCTTGTCCCTGCCTGGGGGTTTTCCCAGCCGTAACTGCATCAGCTGATGATCACAAACAGCGGGACAACAGGTACGAAGATACAAGTCAGGAGCTGCTCAGCATTGCCCTGGATGTAACATTTATCCTCTCTGCTTTAATATTCCTACTCAAGAGTTACTTTATTTTCCTGCTTTGCAGGGATGTTAGGAAATCCATTTAATACTGTTGAGCAGATTAAGAAGTTGGATGAATATCGACCACTGAACTCACTCTGACTTCAGTACCATATATATATATAGGCCAATCTCCAAGACACTTTTGATGATCAGCAGTGACCGATTATATTTAGTGAAAACTATTTTAGAAACACATTTGAGTTAGGTATCATTCATTCATTTCCAGATTCAATCGGCAAAGGAGTGAGGGAAAGTTTGTTTCCTTTTCTGCAGATTAAAGGTTGTGTCTGCTTTGAAAATTAATCACTTTCTGCTGTCATAAAATGCTCTAAAAGGCAAACTGATGGATTGGCACGAGGTTGACTCACAATAAACAGATACCCACATGCCTGCAAGCGCTTGTAAAGATTAAGGATGGGAAGGGATTCTTTTAGAGGTACGCAGAGATACCATCATGAGTAATGAAATGCAGAAAACAAAGGCGAAATCTCAATTTAAAAATGCAGTGTGGAGGGTTTATTAGAGACTGGGGCAAGGATAATCTTCCAAAGGAAGCTGTGAAAATTTAATCACTTGCAACTGGATATATATGAACTAAACAAAGCAGCTGAGAACATACTGTCAGGTGTGATAATGTTTTGGCAGGCAGATCATCTAGATGGCCTAAAAAGCTCCTTTTCTATCTGATATTGTATGAAGGCCCGCATCAGGAATTGCTTCCAGCCCCTGGTTCAGCACAGCCCCCTTGTGATGGTAGCACTTGGGATGGTAGCCCACTTGGGATAGTAGCAAGGGCGACCACAGGGGAGGATGGAGCAGAATAGCCATGAGATGCCAGCACTTCCCACAACCCAGAAATGCACCGTTCCCCCCAGTTCCCCACCTCACTCGACCTGCAGCCACTTCTCACACTTAGAGACCTGCTGACAAAGTCATCGCCAGTCGGTGTCCTGGCTTTAAATCAGAAAGATCTACCGCAGCTGGGTATCCCTCGTGGTCCACAGGCATCCTTGGGCCCCACGGCGACACGTCTGTCCCAGCAATGCCCTTGTTGAGGGCAGCATGGTAACAAAGCACAGTTAATGACTCCAATTAAGAGGTGTGAATGTCATCCCACTCCCCGTGCTCTCTTCCAGGTCAATACGAATGGGTTTGAAAACTACTGGCACAGCAAGTTAACGATAATTCAGATTTAATTTGCACTCTGTCATGTCTGTTTTTTCTATAGGCTTTAATAGTTTAATTTAACAGTCTTAAGCACTGTCTATATTACTGAGATATAATGAGTATTTCAGATCTGAGCAGCTGCATGGCACAAAATAATATTTCACGTTTATCTTGTGCCTTTCATACCAAAGACGCTTAAAAGTACCTTGATTACTATATCCATACAAAAATCAACTCATCCGTCACTGAAATGCAGCCACTTCTAGCTTGGAAACCTCATCAGTCTTTAATAATTTAGGCAAGATAGAGCAGAATATTCTGCTGAAACGGGGAGGCAAGTTGAGAAAGTAAAATTAAGTTATCCAAAACAGCAGCTGGGCAGGACTGTCTGATATATTCACTCTCTTAACAGGCACTTTTTAAAGACTCTAAAGTGTCTAACTGAAAGGCATTACGTGCAGGAACAGCTTCCCTAAGGCCAGCACCAGCTTACTGCCGTTGCCGAGAAGGAGGCTCCGGGCAGTACCCTGCCTCTTCCTTCGCCACCTCCCCGCTGGACCGGTAAATCTCTGCTTTGCAGAATCACAATTTGATGACGGTCAGAACTAGTCTGCAGAAATACAAAGTGGTGGAGAAATAATTGTCAGAGCTTCTTGCTTCAGCATCACCCAAGCAAGACCCTTCAAACGAAGAAGCCCAGGAGAAGGCTCCCACTGGGCTGCACATGGTGTGACCGACCCAGCAGCACAAGGCACTACGCAGCAGCACCCAGAAGCACCCAGCAGCCCCGCTGCCAGCGCCGGGGTCCCAACGCAACGGCGGTCCGGGGAGAGCAACTTTCACGTCTCACTGAGCATCTTTACAATCTCTCTCTCCATATTTCAAACTCTCAAGGCCCTGGAAGTAATCAAATGCAGTGCTTTGCCATGTAGTTTCCCAGCTAGACCTTTGTCTGACTTGCACATTTTTGTGATAGTGATCCAGGGACCAAGTAAAGCAGCAGGGAAATAGGTGGGTGGAGGACAAATGTGTCAATAAAGATTCTCTCTATTTTCTAGCGCATTATCATCCATGTTCATCACTTATTAAAAACCTCCTATTTATAAAGTCTTTAAGCCTAGTTTAATAACCCGCAATCATTATTTGAATCACAAAATTTGCTTTTTATTATATTGTGTAAATGAAGCACTGCAGCATTTAATGTAAATTATTTTTTCTCTCCCTCTTTTATCACTGTTTTTAAAGCTGTTGTGATCGGGTCCTTTTCTCAATCATCTCCCCTAAAAATGCAGAGCACATTATCCATGGACTACAGTCATGCAGTTCCTGAGATCTGAGTACAGCGATGAAAGAACGAAGATTATAAACCAGCATTTCCCACACGCTTGCTGCTTCTGAAGTTTCTAACTGGACTGTTCAGACCATTCTCTCTCCCCAGAGAGAGGCTCGAGGTTCCCTTATATCCAGGAGATATGAAAAGGAATTTGCTCATTATTAATACACTGTCTCCAAGAGGTTTTCTTTTTAATCAAAGTATAAATTCTCGGATGGAACTGATATACGTGCGAATGGAGAACACTGCACCGTCGATGGGATTGCTGGGCGTCGAGGGCGAAGGCATGGTAACAGACCATAAATCACCTACGTGGCTGGGGGACTGGTCTAGGATCCCAACCGGTTCAGGCCAGAGAGAAAGATATTTACAATTTAACCCGCAGGAGGCTTCCCAGGGACAGTATTTACATATTGAGATGCCAGAATGCCGGTAGGCACAGCAAGGCCTGACCGCAGAGATGTCACAGCAACGTCTCTCAGACCAAATCTCATATATCCTCCTCCAGTGTATGCTAGCACATTCTGCTTTAAAATTATACCTCCGACTTCCCAGCGGGACTTGTGGCGGCAGGTCTTATGTCCTTCACTGAGGCCAATCTTTCACTGAGATAAAAGGAAAACATGAAAATACCTGGAGTAAAACCAGAAGGGAAAACAGAAAGGAGGAGAATTAAACACGGGAAACTGGTCCAAACTGCAAAGCTGAGAGATGTGGATCCAAAATCTGGAGCAATTCTAATCAGGGTTTTGGTTCTGGCTCATCTGTAATTAAAATGAAGTACAAATCTGCCTGAGACAGTCAACAATCTCAGCTGTTTTTGAGATCTGGCTTTCATTAATTTCATTAACATCTTAAATGCATTCTTATTGCTCGTTCTCATGCTGAAGAGCAAGCAAAATAACAACGCGCCATGAACCAGTTTAGCTTTGTCTTCGCAGAGAAGCAGATGCGGCATCAGTCTCGGGGGCACGAAGGGCCTTTGCATGGCGAATGGCAGTGAGGGGAGTTGTGCAAGTGTGGAAATCCTCCGCCCGAACAAAAAATAAATTGAAACTAGCACTTTCATCAGCGCCTCACACACTTCGGGGAGCTGCACCAGCACTGTCGGTAGGACTCGGTGTGACGATCTCAAGATATAATTTGCCACTTTTGGTTCAGAGAAACAGTCAAAGACTCAGAAGCGCTATCCAGCTCTGCCAAGTCCCTGCGCCCCGGGACGCCAGGCTGGGGGCCCCGCAGGAGGCTCACGGCCCTCCCTGCTGCTGCGCAGGGAGAAGCATCAACGACCAAGCTCCTGGTTAGTGCTAAGCATTACAACATGCTACGGTTAGGTGCGTACCCCAGCGTATAATGGCATTTCCGTCCCTTTCTTTATGTGGAAACGTAAGAGCAGAGTGCAATGGGAATGGGGACGCTGGTTCCCATCTCAGTGAGCCGGCGCGGTGGCAGCGGATGGAGGAGGCACCACTGTTCGGAGTGGGAGGGAAGCCACTTTCCATCAGTACAGTACCGCAAGCTGTGGCAACTCTGGACGAATTTTTAATCAACTTTCACTTGACCAAATTCTTTTGGCTAACTTCAGCTCTCACCTGGAGTGAGACGAGTTACCAGTGGAGCAAGCTAGAGGGTGCTGCAGCGTACAGGGGCCTGGGACTCGAGCGCGTGGCGTGCAGTCCCGCTGCGGGGAAATTCCTGGAATAAATTAACCGTTCACTTCTGTGATGGTGCTGACTTGCTCTGCTCGGCACAGGCAGGTGTTTTGATGCAGTGGAGATGATACTTTTCAAGACCTGTCATCATCACATTTTCAAACCCACCGGAATGTTTAATAGTGACAAAGATAAAAGAAAAAAATAGCCTTATACAGAAGACGACATCTGTCTCACAAATGAAAATTCATTTTAATTAAGCCACCTCACACACATTATAATCTCCCCATAAAACTTCATATCACCTAAAAATTCCCATCAAATGCAAATCTTCCTCAGTGATTTATTTGTGCAGTTGAGAGACGGGGAGAAAGCACACAAAGCAGTGGGAGCTGCAGACTGAAGTAAACAGTGTGTCAGAATATGCAAAACATGGGAAGAACAAAAAAAAGCGGGAGAGGGAAGGAAGGGACAAACATTCTCTGGCTGCAAAGTTATTGAATGCTTAGAGCCAAAGCCGAGTGGGAAGCGTGGAGAGGAATTTCTACGAGTAACTACCGACTCAACCCCATTTCCACTCCCAGCATCTCTTGCATTTAGCTAACGGATGAAAAATCATTTCAGGGGCAGGTGGAGGATTGGATTTGTGGTTTAAAAGGTCATTGCCGAAAATCGGCAGCACAGTGAGCAGAAAGGAGCCTTGCCGCCGGCCGGACTCGGCGTCTCCCACACTTTGAGGAGCGCTGGCAGTGAGGTAATCCCCTAGGAATGTGTGTGCGGTTGGATGGCTGTGAAAAGAGAGCCGGTCAGCCACCAAAGCTCCGTGCTGAATATTCACGTCACACACACACAATCATTTTTCTTGTTAAGTATTGAGAAGAATGGGAACATTATAAATGCAGTATCTTTTTTGGCTACAAGTTTAGCTGCTTTAAAAAGATCCGCTCCCTCCCCTCTCCCTCCGCTCCACCAGCTGTGCTCCACCTCCATCCTTAAAATGAATCTGCACATACTGAACTTTCAAAGACATAAAAAACAGGGGAAAAAATAAATCCAATAGAATAAAAGCTAAAGAGTAAGAAGTTTAAAAGATGATGACATAGCAAAAGTAGAAGAAGCATTTTAAGGTCACTTGTCTATATAAAAATGATGCCTTATTGCTTGGGTTATATCCATATCCATATCCCTACCCACATCCATATCCATGTCATATTATTCAAAGTAACTCTTTACCCCTATGCAGGCAGAAGAGACATTATAGCTACAGCAGATTAAGGACAGTTCTGTTCTGCTTCCTGCATTTATAACTGAACTTATCATGCCAGTTTTTGACTGGGGACTGCTTCCTCCTGATAACATGGGTAGGACCAATGGATATGAGTACAGTTTGCTTTTCCACTGCCAGGTAGCGTTTGTAGTGCTGACTGTTAAAAATATGTCTATTTGCCTGAGGCACTTAGCGATTTTTTGTTGTGAGACAGGGAAAAGGTGAGGATCAAGTGTCCTGACCCAAAACTCCAGCACATCAGTAGAAAGCGTCCCATTCATTTTGGCAAGTTTTGGATCAAGCCTTAAGTGAGAACAAATGTGATATAATACTTCTAGCCTCTTTTCTGATTATTTAGCAATATGGTTAGACATATAATCTTCTCTTCAGGCCTGCTTCAGCTGCCCCTACATTGATATTCTCCTACCGACTTCAACACGAAGCGGCTTACCCCACGCTTAGCTCGCTCCCACGCAGTTTCCTTGCACTGGAAGCAAGCAACAACTCTACACAGAAGTCATTTCTAAATCAATGCAAGCTACAAAAGACCAGAGAATTACACCAATCATGTCTTTCCTTTGAAAATAATCATTTTTCCCTTTTCTCAGAAAACTGCACATATTTGTACTCACAAGGCTGCAGAAGTTTCTAGGTCAGTAGATGCTTGATTATGAGATGATTAGCCTGCATGACACATTGAAATGCCAATCTCTGTTCTCTTATGGGAAACAACCAGTTCAGAACTATAATTCTGGAGCCACTCTAGTGCCATTAGATCTACAGCTAAAAACAAAAACAGAGAAAGAGGGATGGGGGGAGGGAGAAGTTGCCAATCTACTTCAAAGCTTCCACTATATTTCAGGGTAAGCAAAGTCCAAAAAAGCATTCATGCATGTGCCCAGAGAGATGAAAATTTATTAGGAACAAGCTTTCCACAACCTAAGCAGCAAAAGGCTCAAGGTGCTCCATACCAGGGGCCAGAATGCAAATGTTACTGCCTTCAACTTCTAAACACACACGTGGCAACGTCCTTACAGCTGTAACCAACTCCGTATGGAGGTCTAAAACAAGACCGAGAATGGGGAAAGGTCCTGGACAGCGTCTGACACTGCTTGCTCCTAGCTGAGGATTGGCTCACAACTTACCACTTCTCTCTCAGAAGATACTAAACTCTCCACAGATACTAACTGACCGAGCCTGAAATTCCTTCTGCATTTCGCTAAGTCAAAGCCCTCCACTTTACCAGTGAGAAAACTGCGATGCAGTGAGGCTAAGGGACTTTTCGGCCACAAATCAGTGACTGTAAGGTGCAATTCCCATGTCGGCTGTGGAATTTAGCTGCTATAGGAGATCGTATTTGAACACTGTCTCCAAGTACTTCACAACAAGATGTGAATGCCACACTTTGTACAAAGAGGAGCACTTTTTCACACTGTATTAACAAAGGGCATTAAGTTGCACGAACAAAAGGTACTTTCTGAGGTTTTATCATTACCACCTTGACTACAGCTAAGTTTGCTCATGGCTCAGCTTGGAGATTCGCTGCCCCCACTGGAGTTTCTGCAGAGGGTCCATCTCCCATGCAAGTCATCTGGGAAGCGGATTAAAAAATCTCCATAGGAAATGACACTTCCAGCTCCAACCTGCCCCAATTATACATGTTTGGAAGGAGACAATCAGGGGCTATGCCTAAAAAAATTACACTACTAAAAAGTTATTTTCCTTTCAAATATCTTATCAAGTTTGTTAATACCTTCTGCTGTTGGTGAAATGATCCCCCATTAACATTTCAATTTATTATTGCTGTTCTATTAATGAGACTACAAAAAATGGAAATGAGGCCTATAAATATGCTAAGAGTTAAAGTCAGGAATCGTAACCGCGTGTGCACTTTATGAGTAATGTTTCAGTACCACTAGCATTCAAAACAGCGTGGAAGGATGGCCCTGCAGTATAAGCATCAAGTTGAACAAACAACCTCCCCCCTCTAAAAAGTCACACACGCCTCCACCACCGCGTTTCCTGAAATCCCAGCAGCGCCGACTCCGTCGGCTCCCCTGCTGCGGTGGATGGGTGAACTCCACGCAGGTCCATGCGCTGGTAAAGCGTCTTTAGGGAAGGACGTTCTCAGTGAAGGTCACTGTGACTGTTAAACTTCACGCAGCAAATTCTGCAAGAGGAAGGGTTTGTCTCTGTGCCCTTTGGTAAAAAAACATCCCTCCATAACGATGCATGTGATAGTTCCTGCTACCACACCCAGCGGTGGGGGGATTTATTTTCAGGTCCTCCAGGAGAAAGGGCAAGCTATAAATAGAGCCCTGCAGCCTTGGGAGCCACATTAGGATTCATTTAAGAAACATGTTTATTGCCAGGTAACCTTTTAGACCCATCAGGCTCCCACAGCTCCTCTGCGGATCTTTTCTCCAACTAACAGTGAATATTCTCCACAGTCAAGCAAAATTCCTCATGGAAATGGCATAACTGCAACGTGCATTTTCGATTATTAATATTTCACTTCTTGTCTTCCAAACTTTTTCAGAAAAGGAGGAAAACAGTGGCTTGTTCCCCTGGGAACAAAACCACAAAATGTGGTGCCTCACTGAGCCATGAAAGGAACGGTCCCTTCAGCACAGGGATGTCATATCATGCTAGCAACGTTTTTGTTCTCTGTTTTACTTCTCTCTAGTGATTAAAAAAGATCGATCCTACCCTGTTTTCTGTGCATAGCTGAAGGCACTAGGCTTTTGCTAAAGGAAATGTGTAGTCGTACTTCCACCAGCACTATCATCTTGCAAGGAACAAATGTATAATTATTACATTGATTTTATAATTTATTTTCCAGGAAGCCCAAATTTCATTACAAGAATTGGCTTTGCGCTGAGGCCCCGCTCCATCAGCAAGAGGAGAATACTGCATTCCGTGCTTCTTTTAAGCATTAACAAGAGAAATAATCTAAATTAGCCAGTTTGCAGTGGCAGTAATAGGAGGTTTAAAAAAACCCGGACACCTTCAGGAAGAGGAAATAAAATGAAAACATAAAAAGCAAACTATTTAATGAGAGCGCAGACTATTTCAATAAATCTAGTTATTTGATAAGCAGACTGCCACTGTCAGCCTTTTATCATCTCTGAAAATGCATGATGGATCTTCTCTGTTTGCTCACAATTTCAAGCTTTCCCCTTCCGATCAACATTAGCATTTTTGCTCCAGTGCCTATAACGACACCAATTGCTAGCAACAAGCTCAGCTTCCACCCTTCAAGGCGGGTTTGGACTCACCGGCAACGCAGGCTCGGCTCAGTGGCACATACATACGGCACACAGAGCGGGTGGTTCGAGGCTGTTAAATGTTCTTCCCCTTCTGCGTTTGCCTAAAGGGAAGGAAAACGGCCCCTGCTGAGAACGTACGTACATAAAGCTGTAACAAACATTTAATTTTAGCTGCTCTGGAAGAGAATCAGTCTGTGCATTCTGCACTGCCAGTTCCCACTGCAGCTGCTCAGACGAGGTGGCTTTGGAGAGTTATTAATTCCCACATCAACGGTCAGCCTCCTCCTCATCACTGAAACACAGCATCCCGAGTGTGTTTCTGTCCGACTTTCCCACATCTCTTTCAATTCTCCCATTATAAGCAGATAGAGTCATTATTTGGCTGAAAAGGACCTCAGTCCAACACATGCTCACGATACTTCATCTAGCTTTATGATTCAAGTGCACATTTTTTCTGCTGTGTAAACAAAGCCTGTTCCAAAATAAGACAGAAAGAAAGAAAAGAATCAAAAATGTACAGCAAGTTCCAGGGAAACCGCCGACATGGCTACGGCGAGCGCGCACCGCCTGCGCCGAAGCCATCAGCATCCACCAGAGGGAAAGACTCGGATGCAATTTTTAAACTAGGCTAGAGAGAACCGTTTCACCCACCATCGGCGCTGAGCTGAAAGGATTATTTCACTGCTACGTTTCGAGAAGGCAGCGCTGTCGGATGTCGCGCAGCTGAACGCGCTTTATGCAAAACACAGGACATAAGATCAAATCGTGTGTATCCGAAATCCTGCACAGCCTCTCCTGCCCCAGTGCTGAGGTTTATGTCCTAAGCTTCGGGGTGCTCCCAGGCAACCCCCAAAAACTCCATGGACATTTGACTCCCCCTGAAGTAAAGGCAGAAGTCACTGGAGTTAATGGAGTAAAGCAGAAGTTATTCCATCAAAATGAGCTCTTTAACACTGCAGTTAAGCTGATTAATGCCAGTTGAGGCTCTAACTCTACTGTCTTCAGATTGCAAGATACTAAAAAATGTCTATTTCTATACGCTTTGCCAAATACAAAACATGTGATTAAAGCATAGGCAGGGATTCATCTCACCCTACTTTATTGACCTGAAAGCAAGGCCAGGCTAGGCAGCGCGGCTCTGCGCCGGCAGGAAGAGCGCCGCACTCCCAAAGGTCCCTTCTGGACTATGGGAACGCCGCTCTGACGAGTCACCCGCTCATGGCGCTGAGCTCCATCCGGGACTACGGAAGAAAACTAGGTGGTTACTGATAGCCCAAATCAGCTGTAATAAAATAATATGACAGTTATGGAAACTCCTGATCATGATTCTTTGCTCCCAGTGTTTTGGTACCAGTCTGTTCCCATTGACTTTTGCAGGGTTATTCTGACTTATATCCATATAATCATAACATCTGCTCCAAAGTCATGTTCAGCGAGAATGCTGCTGAAGGCACTGAATTAAATCGTCCTAACTTCTTCAGAACAGGTGCCCAAAAGGTAGGAGAGTCTCAGATCATCCTTTATATAAGGCCTTTCATTTCAGTAGGTTTTGCCTTGATGAATGTGGCTCTGATGAAGCCAGTCCTCCCACCACTAGCTCTCACAAGAAGTTTGGTCTGACACCAAACAACTCTACCACAAAACAACTGAGTAACGTAAATAGCTGCAGAAGCTCCTCGCCACAGCATGAACTGCCGTGCGTGTGGCACAAAGGTAGATTTTATTAACACTTCACTGCATCATCTTTAGCGAATTTTGCTGAAGATTAATAAGCTACCCGCTTCTCTTTCTACCTTCAGCAGTGTCAAGGCTGTACACAGAGGTTTTTGCAAACAGTATCTGATCTAAAGCTACAAACAAAAGAGCTTATTTCTTCTTATCCAGTGAAGAATCCAGTAAGCCTCTTGGGCGCGTAGTGGAACTAGAGTAAGAACAGCAAAACCCTTCCCGGAATTGCAGGATCAGGAAGTAAGCAAGAAACAGGAGGAAAAAGAGTTGCTGAACAGAGTGTGCTCGAGGAGAGCTCGAGGAGAGCTTCAGGCAAAGGCGCGGCGTGGTGCAGGTCCCTAGCAGGCCCTCCAGCGCTCACAAGCCGGGGATACGGAGTGCTCTGATACTTAGGACATGAAACCAAGACCAGGACTATTCCCATTCTTGGATCAACTAGAGATGCACTTCCACCCTCGGGCACCTCTCTCTTCCCCACCTGTGAAATGCTGATAACGCCTTACGAATAAAACGCAGTTCATGGGAGCTAAGCTTTACTAGCAATAGGAGGCCACATCCTACGGGTCTTCAGGCAGGCAACGCCCCAGGGAAATCAGTGTGGGATTTCGCTGCCAAAGGGTTCGAGGATGGAGCCCAAAGCTGTGGGATAGAGACCGTATAAGGAAGAAGAGATGACCAAGTGCTGTGACCTTCTCATATCTGCAGAGGGGAGCAAAGCAATTCCCAAGTTTACTGTTGCAAAGGAAAGCACAGACACATTGCTCCTTTACAGACACGGACGTTTCATCAGAGGGCATCGAGAGAAGTTTTGCCTTTGTTTTGCCCTTCATAACCAAAAAGCGCATTCTGCAAAGTAAACAAAACCCCTTCTTCTTTCATTATCTCCAAACACGCTGCTTCCACCAGAAGCCAGTCTCTGCAGCAGCTATCATTTCGCTCCAATCTGGTAAAGTCTTCTCCTCCCTTCCCCCTCCTCCCCCCTTTCATACCTGGGGAATTCAGCTGCTTGCGGAAAAAACTTGAAAAGAGAAAAAAGGAATAAAAAAGTTGGCTTGCATGGCCCAGAAATAAGAACTGAAAAAAGTGAAACCGTATGCCTTGCCCCCAGTGGCTCTGGGACTTGGCACCAAACCAAGGCCATGAAAACAGAATATTGCTCTTTGTTAACCAGAAATATATAAATAAAGGACGACTCACTCTTATCTTTCGGGATACGTTTTCTGAAGAGGAAGAAATTCCCCATGGAGTTTATTGTGTGTACACGGGAAGTGTGCCTCCGAGGGAGAAGCAGCGGGGGTGGTTTTCCCTTCCCGCCTCCCCATCACCTCTCCGTGCGTTCTGCAGCTCTCCCTCCCCTCCGTTCGTCGGGAAGCGAAGCCACACAAAGGAGCACGCAGGTAATTCTGCTTTCCGCCACTCAGAGCGACACAGCATCTCCTCGCCTATATATAAACGAACAGTGTGTGGCCTGGGTTTCATTTGCAACTGTAAATGAAACAGGCCTACAACTGTGTTCATAATCCTCCTTAATTGAATTTCTGTGACAAAACCCAGACAAAATTATTGCCCTCGAGTTAACAGTTTGCGCAAAGTAGCCTGGGGTTCCTGGGAAGCTTTAAAAACAAACGCAGGACAAAACTGGATGCCACAAAGCCGTTATTTGGTGTAAGTACCTTTTTCTTTTTTTTTTTGAAGGGGCAATTAAATGAAGGAACAAGGTCGTTTTAATATAACGGAGAGCCTGAAAATTCAACAAAGGCCAGAAGACCAATGCATGCTGCTCACACCGCAGCTCCTGGAAGGAGGCGTCGGGCTGTCGTGGCTTTCAGAGAGGGCAGGATCCCTGCCGGCTCGGTGTGGCTGCTGGGGAGACGTTCACAAGTCGAGGAGCACCTGAAGCAACTGCTTTGCTTGTGCCAACGTTCACACCCCATCAAAAGAGGTATCTCCTTTAAAACCATCCGCTTTGAAGATTTCCTCCAAATCCACCAGCAGTTATAGAGCAAAAATAGATGTTCATAAGACACAGAGCATTAATAACAATGCCAGGCTGCTGCTAAAATGCCAACACCTATTTTTAAAATGTGAGAACCTAAATGGAAGCACGGACGAAAAAGTGCGCTGCCCGGGGGTTGCTCCCACCGCTGCGGAAGGCAGCGATTAAAGCCTTTCATGTGAAGAAAAACCAGCATTTGCTACTCTTTCAGATGATGCGACTGTTTTCACGGAGGGTTGGGCAAAGCTCGTGGGGACAGAGATGCCTGTGTGCAATAGCTAACTTCTGGTGTCATATGCCACGTGGCGCGAACACAGGCACCCTTTTTTACCCCAAACGTCCACGTTTGAGTCATCGCTGCCCGCATCAGCTGGTCACTACAGCAAACGAGCAAAGCCTTCAGGGATCTAAGGAGGCTCTTTCTGGTTCAACTGACACAGAGCTGGTGGGAGCAGGGAAACAGAGAAATGAATAGACACACACAACCTCCCACATCCACCCGAACGGGGCCAGAGACCAATGTCTTCAGAAAAACACACAAGGGGACCAATCCAATCCCAGTGCTTTGCCACTGGTGGCAAAGGAACGACAAGAGAACATCTGAAAGGGTGATGAAATGTTTGAAGAAAAAGCAATACATTTTTATGTACTTGTAAAATCCACTGGCAGTGACTTTTCTGGTTAATTGGTTTCATCTTATTAAACTAAAAACCTATTTGTAAAAGCCAGACATATTCAAGCATAATGCCAATTCCCACACCAAAAGCCAATACGGCATTTCAAAGAAGAAAATTAAGCGATCCAAACCAGTTTCTATTAGTCTAAAAGCACAGTGCTTGCTAAGCAGCAGAGAAATGCAAAGCAACACTTCACTTTTCTAAAATGCACTTTGGAAACATCATATTAACTCATTTGCCCCAAAATTGCAGCCCTCTTCTTCCTTGACCCCAGGAAAACTGATAAATATTTTGGCCCAATTACGCAGTGATTTTTACATCTGTGTCCTGCTATCTCCCCCTGCACTTGTCACATTCAATTTCTTCCCCCTTATTAGACCACTCTCCTTCTCATTAAATAGTCCCTCTGTCTAACTTGCCAAAGACCTGCCAATGGGCCCCTCTTTTTACAGAAGAATAGGCCCAGCTTTACCAATGGGAAAGGGCCTCTAATGCACCATGGACACAGCACAGTGAAGCATGGTAATTTGCCTGTGTTAATGATGCTACTTCACAATGATCAGGAGAACAAAAATCTTTAATAGCTAAATGACATCCCGTCCTTCTGCAGCCTGTTGAATTCAAAGACAGTGGAAGCAAAACTCCATGTCCTCTACGATATGATCTAAAAGTAGCTGCAATGTTCTTTTCTTCCAAATCCCTCCTCTGAGTGGAATCACTAAAATGGGTGATTTGGTGCTGGGAGCAGGGCAGGAAAACCAAGCCAAGCATTTCAAAATGTTTTAGCAGTTTAAAAGCCATGGATATTAGGAAAAATGATTAATAAACATGTATGTAAGCATTTTTGGAAATAATATACACATGCATGATTCCTGACCCCCCCTCCAAATTATTCTGCTCTGCAGAAGGGATTTGTGCAAGATATTATTCACTAGTAGGACTAAAGCACCTATTTTCTTCCTATTTTCTTCCAAGATCTATTTTCTCCTTTTTAAGGTGAAAAGAGAAAGTCATTGTTCTGGGAAGGACAGAGAGGCAGTCTTGCATGTACCATTACTTATTTCTGAAGATGCTCCAATTCGGCAATGCACTGAGCTCTTGAGTGCTAAATCAATCCTGAGAAATGCTTTCAACCTCAGCCCTCATCAGAAGCTTTGCATTTCTTATAGCTGGGTTCCCTGGGCTGCCTGGCTGGGCAAGGCACTGATTGCTTTGACCAGTCTGGTTGCTCCAAAAAGTCAGTCTTCAAATACAGCACATTAAGCTGCCCAGTGGATGAAATTCTGCTCTTGTATTTGGCCAAATAGAGCAGGCAGAACTGCGCTGACTTTGATGACATTACTTCGGTGTGCACCAGAAGGAACCAGAAATCATAAGCAGTCATACGGTGCACGTTTGGTGATCCTTTAGCTTTGCTGAAAGGTCGGGGAACAGACTTACACATAGATTTATGGAAAAAAAAAATGTACCAATATCGCTTACGGTATTGTTCATACTAGGCAAGAAAAGGCTTCTACGATATTTTCCAGGAGCAAAGGGAACGATTTGTCAGAAGTTGGCCAGTTGCAGTTTCATAGAAGATTTTGTAGCTGTCTGATTGGCACACTTCACATATTTCTCAGCCAAAACTTTCCTTACTGGTACAGCTGTGCAAAACAGGAGTAGGACTTAAATTCAATAGGGCTGCCGCAAGAACAAAGCCATTTCACTGCATCACTCGTCCAGACGTTCTTCAAACCATGATGTTGAGCACTTAATAAACCATCATGTAAATCTCTTACTGCAACTAAGTGATAGCTTCTGCTGTAGATGGTTTGGGGCTTTTTTTCTTTTTTTTTAAGGTTATTCGCTATAAAGTTCTTCAGCTGATTGTCTTACAGTCTTAAAAAAATCTGTGCTTACCACAAGAAAATTTTGGCAACACAGGTTGAAAATAAACACCTAAGACTCTCTAAATACATGTATACTCAATCTACAGCAGCACTCAAGGGAAGAACTAAAATCTTCAAGACAAATACCACACACTGTGTTTTAAAAATTCCCCAAAATGTTGTATTCTTAAGCCTTTCTTTACTGATTTGCCTGCTTCAATTTAAAAAAAAATGTTCTAAAAATCTCCCAAGATGCATGTTTCTACAGCTGGCTCAACATTTCACTTGTAGAAAACATGGTTACAGTGCTGGCAATGGGACTTTGGGACAGACAGAAACAAATCAGCATCTTAATGTCCTTTAAAGACCAATTAATTCACTGTAATTTTAAATGTTAACATTTTCTGGATGGATAATTTGATACCTTTCATCTTGAGCTCTCTGGTCCTTGCCAAATTGAGACCATAATACTCAGCATCTTTTTATCATCAAAACCATGGGTGACTCTTCAGAGGCCTGATATTTGAGACCTGTTCAGGCAATCTTCCCCTGAAGTCAAGGAGCCAAGGAAGGCTTCCCAGCTTGACCCAGCACAAGTGCTTCCCCAGCAGGGCATCCAACCTCTCGCCCTAGGCTTGCTCTAAGCTTCCTGGTGGTATGAAAAAAGGCATGTTGCCTTCCAGAGGCTGAGCACAAACAAATCTCCATCCTTGGGGCAAAATTCAGTTCTGCAGCAGAACCCGCAGAGATGCTCCTCCAGACACTGCACCTCCTAAATGGGCCACGGCACGAAACCAGTGAGCTCCTGCAGCTGGTAATGAACAGCCAAGCCAGCACCTTGCGCACCGAATCCTGCCCCTTCCCAGCCTCCTTGTTACCACCGACAGCCCACGCCAGGTCCTGCCACCCCAGGGCAGTACCACCCCTCTTTTGGGGTGGCAGAAGCAGTGGAAGCAAACACAGAGGCAGGGGACAGAGTGGGGCCGTGCACAGACCATGGCCACCCTCTACTGAAGCCAGGGAGATGACTGTGCTTCAAGGCCCTGAGCCGTTCAGGGAGAACATCTGAAGGAGTGGCTTGACACCATGACTACCCCCTCCTCTGCCCTCATCTGAAGCAACACTACTGCTCACGCACCGGGGTTGCTAAAACCATCCACCCCAGCGGAGCTGACACAAGGTACTTGTCAGAGCAACTTAAGTATGATTTCCCCTCTAGATTTACATTCCTTTAATCTAGAACAGTGTTCTAGAATATTATAGGTAAATAACTAATAGGTATTTCTTCTGCTTGCTACTTGCCAGGCAGATATAGCCACCAGGATGTGCAGCTATTATGTGCAGAACTGCAGTGCCTATCACCCTTTTTTGTTCTTCACGCTCCTTTCGCCGTACATTTTCCTTGAACTCTGTCTCTTTTGATCTCCTTGAGAAAAATGTCCTCCTTTATTGATTAAATTACAAATTCCGATAGCTGGTGATTGAGTTATATGATAACACCTGCTGAAAGCCATCAGCCACAATTGAAATAAAAGGAAAAATTAGCACTCTCCTTACTACAAATGGTTTGGATGTTGAGTAGCTGACTGAATTAAATGGAGATTGAACAGATCTGAGAGAACTGATTAGGAAAAACAATGCAGAATTCAGAAAAGAGCTACAAAATTTAACAGCTCACTAATTCACCTACAAAAAAGATGGGAACAGCTGAGGAAAAAAAGGAAATTTTATTTTTTTCAAGCATCTACAACTAGGAATTGTGCAAAACCTTGCCTATTTGAGATGTGATAAGACTCCTCAGACCTCCAGTTCTGACACCAAGTGACCAAAGGCCAACAAATACATGATCAGGGCAGCAAGCCCTCACTCACTATCATTCATTTGGGTTAAAGTAGGGCTTTTTAATTAGTGATATCACAAAGCAACATATGGTTCTCGGCCTTTGTTCTGTGCCTGGGAACCAACTGCATGCCAGCTTTTGGTAATGTATCATTGCATTTTATGCACTGCTCATCTGTACTAATGAGGTATTTTTATTTTTGTCTACTTGTGGCATTTCCAGCAATACTGACAGATGTCTTGGGCTTTCCTCCTGCCGATTAAACAAGCCATTATAGGAGTACTTAAACAAGGCAACATGAAGCTGATAAAGCAGTGTCTAAAATGGCACTATCCATTTTAGAACCATCTCATCTTCCAGTCATTTCCTGGTAAGCTCTTTGCAAGGTAGGATCTAGCAAAGGCGAGTTCTAGCAACGCTCTGAAAGTGTGCAGACATAGCTGTTAAAAAAGTGTTGCAAACATAATATTTTATACTTACAGCCTCTGCATTACTGAAGTGTCATATTCAAAGTCCTGCTCCAGGGAAAATCCTTAGTAACCTGTGGAAACACCAGAAAAAGAATTTTAAGTGGATACTTCTAACTACATCTTCTCATCTCCCAACAAAGAGGATTTAATGTCAAATTTTGAGATTATTGGGGAAATAAAATTTAAAGAACATATCATTTAAATTTAACCTTAGAGCAGTGTACAAATTTTCCTTAACACTCATCTGAAGTTTGCTTCAAAACTTGCTTCAGCTGAAACCATTTTTCTTCATATTTGCTTTCTGCAAAAAAAACAGCCTACAGATTCGCTAGTAGCAAATGTTTGTAGAAACAATAAATATTTCAACACACTCAATCTATCTTAGATATCGTGCAACCCTGTCTGAACTTTTCACGATCCTGAATGCTTCATCCTCTCAGGAGAGGCAAGGAATTGCTCTTGTCCTAATTTCCAAGGAGAAGATCAGCACCAATGAGAAACTGAAGCTGCGAACACACATCTTTTTCTCCACTGTAGCATCCTGCTTGGAAAGATGACTGTCCCTGTCACCTATCTCCTTGTCCCATCAGTCGCCACTGTGGGAGTTCACTGCACCCTCAGCTCTGGCTACAGAACTACTTACAAGAGTAGTCAAAGAGATACAGGTTAGCAAAGACCTATTTAAACTCTTCAAGTCAACCCAGGAGCGGCAGCCAAATGAAGAGGTGTCTGCACAGCCTACACGACTTGCCCCAGCTCCCACAGCAAGCCCAGCAGGGCAGACGGCAGGTATGCGAGCTACGAGCCCGTATCCCCGCTCTTCGAAACGCTGAGGGCACTGATGACAACGCAAAGCACCAAATGAACACATCTGCTCAAAAACCCCATACCTCAAAGGTTGTTTCCACCCATCTGTCTTACCCCAAATCCCCACTTCCATCACAACTTGATGAAAGTAAACAGGCAAAGCTTATAATAAATTATGATAAATTCTAGATTATTTTCTAATAAATTATTCTTTAACATTATGTTATGGCAGCACCCGGAGGCCTAGCACCTGCCTGAACTCTTTGTGCTAAGCACTGCGCAGACATGGGACCTGGTCGTTTCTGTCCCCTGCAACTCGCAGGCTAAAGATCAAGGAGCTAAACGCGTAGGCAGGGAAAAGACAGAGACAGCAAAAATCGGAGGACGCTTCTGCACAACGGCTGGTGAGCACGATTCCCAGTCAGCCAGTAAGAAATGATTCACTGTGAAAGAGAGTCTGACCCTGCTACCTATCACGCTCGACAGACGGTCTCACTGACATCATTTATCTAGTTATTTACATGGCTTCCATCGGAGCAATGCCTGCGCATTCACAGACCGGACCGGTGTATCCTCCCTGCACTCCTGAGAAGTGGCACGTGCTATCAACCCTGCCTTACAGACAGGGAATGGAGGCGCAAAAAAGACAAAATGTTGTTTCCAGGGAAGCTCAGATGTGACCTGCCAAAAGCCCCTGTGATGCCAGAGGCTCCCAAGGTTGAGGTGCCCCTCTCAAGGACCGGGTTCAGACTCCAGCCCCAGGCAGTCCTCTCACAGCCCTGCTAATTCTTCCCTGAACACCAGCTTCTAAATAGTGGGGATCGCACAAAAGGAGCAAAAGTCGTAATAATGGTAGCAACCTCTGAAAAAAAGCGAACTGCTATAACAGAGGAACCAGTCATCCCGCTTGCGGAGAGGACTGAAGCAATTGTTTTCTACAAGAAGCCTCATTCATCACATTTCTATAATCCAGAAAATGCTCCCACACTCCCTTCTTGCAACATTTTAAGATTGTAACACTCATACACATCCTTGCATTTCCATCCTTTTCCTATCGGTCTTCCCCTGTGGAAGAAATCATAGGAGAGGGATGAAGACGTGAAAATTTCCTTGGCTGCCAGGGCTGAATGCCAACCGCGGGAAATCCAAGGGGACCCTGGAGGTGACAGGTCACCTCACTAAAGGACTAAGTCTTTACTACCAGTTGGCTCTTGCTCTTTAAAATGACAACAGTGGAAATGGTTTTTCAGTGATACCCCAAGTGGCAGCTCAGAGCCCAACATACCAGGCTGTAGGAACATAAAATACATCTGTTAGCTCAAACCTCCAGATCAGGATTGGCTTTCCCTTCCAAAAAACAAGCCATTGGTCAGCAGAAACTCTTGGGTTTGATCAACACTTTTGGTGTGCAAACTGCCAAATTCTCTAAATATAACAGCTCCCTTCTGGCCAGAGAATACAGGCCTCCCTAAACCCCCCCTTTGATCTGCAAGAAACTGAGTGTTCTCCTGAAATTACTTGTCAGATGTTTGAATTCCTCTCAGGTTACAGCATGAAACCATTCCTATCTCTCCATTAAAGAAGCAGATAGATAGATGGGATTGTCTTCATTTTTCAGGACTCTGGATGCTCATTTCACATTAATTTTAACCAGAATGGGTTGTTCAAACCTCATGTTCAGGTAAAAGAACCAGACCTATAGACTGTGTTCAGTCAAGGCCAGGAAAATCCCAAGCCTGCTCGTCCCTCCATAGTGCTGTCAGCAATAAAAAAAAAGTGGCACAATAGCACAATATAAGGATCAAACCGCCCCCTCCATACGCCCCTCCGAATCCACGCCAGTGGGAGACACACTGTCTTAGCCAACGCACCTTGGATCGAAGCAGGGACTTCTAAAATTGAAAGACCAAACATCTTTGAGCACCACAGACCCAAAGCTTGGGGACTGCCTTTGGGAAGGTGGAACCACACCAGAACCACCGCAGGATCTGCATGCCTTTTCTTTAATAATGGGTTTTATCCTCACTTCATCCCGTCTATGGCGGGGAGGTGTTATTGCCCTTTTGCAAAATAATTTAAAAAAAAACCAGCACTGCGGATGGATTACACACCTCGCCCAAGGTCCCACGGGACATGCACATCTGCACTGCGAACCGATCCCGAAGTGCCTCAAACCCAGTCTGCTGCCCTTCCCTCCAGCCCAGCCTAATTCTCTGAATTTCACGATGATCCAAAGCTCTATTTAAAGCCCCTACAGCTATGGGTGTGTGCAAGGAATTACAGCTGAGACAAAAGGTTTGAATTTAGCAGCTTTGCCTGGGGTTTCCTTACAGTCTGGGTAACGGTGAAACATGGACCTGCAGGTGTTTAACCTGAAACAGAAAAAAAGGGTGGTTTGTGTCATACCTGGGTTATGATACAAACCCCCGAGATACAGTAGCAATGTCAATGTCTTCTCCTTCCAAATTAACCCATCTCATAAATGGTCCAGTGGTGGCTTCCCAGCCTAGCAGAGCGTTCCCAAACTTGCCACTTACGTATGTTGCAAGGGCTGCTATGAAGCGGAGATACGCAGCCATGGTTACTCTTCAACCCATGCTAAGCTCTTTAGGTAAGCTGTAACATCGCAGCTGGTACTGCTCGCCCTAGAGCAGCTGACCAAACGGGGTTATTCTTTGTAATCCTGCAGAGGCTGCTTATAAATCAGAGAACACTTCACCTCCGGCCACATGGCACTAACAGATAATAACGTAAATGGTTCAATGTTTTAACATTAATAGGTCTTTGCTTCGGTTATGATAGATAAAAATGAGGTCAGGATCTCGGGACCTGAGCCTTAAGTCAGCAGCGCCTCAGTCGGGGGGAATCTGGGCCACCCCGGCCTCTGCAGCACTGCGCACGTAGCGGATGTGTAACGGCAACCTCCAGGCTGGAGACGCAACGGTGGGAGGGGGCCGTATGGCTCCTGCCCCCCTCAGCTGCCCCGAGTGCTGCAGAGCGGCACTCGCTGCGCTTGCTCCGTTTCCCACCCCACCTCTCCAGGTGCCAAACGTTCACCCTCCAGCGCCCGGCAAAGGAGAGGAGAGGCGGCCGCGAGCCCAGAGCCCTGTCCCCCTCCCTGGCCGAGCCCAGGCAGCGGAGGCCGCGGGGCCGGGTGCTGCCGGTCCCTGCTGGGTGCTGGTGTCCGTCCTTGCTACCCGGCGCGGCAGGAAAGCCCAGGGAGCGGGAGCCCCCGGCCCGGCCCTGCCCAGCCCTGCCCTGCGTGTCCACGGCCACCTGCTCCTCCTGCACCCCGCGAGGTCCTTCAGCCCATGAAGAACGCAGCAACACGACTGCCGCAGCACTAATTTCGAAGCCGTCAGCCGCTAACCACACGCGGGAAATAAACTTTGCTTCTACACGAGCTTTTCCACGTTTCTCAGGAATCCGAGGGATGTCCTTTAGAGAACAGGAGATAAGAGCCGGCTTGTTTTCCAGCCTGCATATCTGTACGGTTCCTTAGCTACCAGGCAAAGCCCAAAGGCAGGTCTTGGCATCTCATCCCCTTCTTATAAACTCTTTCAGAAAGTTAGAGCTGACTCTGACACTAACATGATGAGAAACGGGAGTTATCTGTGCCATTCTGGGGAACATGCCAAGGCTTGCATTAAAAAAAAAAAAAACGATTAAAAACAAAACAAAGCAAAAAACAACAAAAAACAACCCTCCTGTTTGCTACTGATTAGGCAGCCGAATTAAAACTGATGAAGTGATTGGATAGGATCCAAAGCTGTTTATCTGCACATAAATCACAGACATGCTTTACTCAGTCAGCATGGATTTACCGAGCCCGGGGAAGGACCTCTTATTCACCAAACTGATTATTGCAGCAATTAAACCATCAATGATGCAAACATTTGGGGGAGAAACCTGTTAGGGGCTCCTGCAGAAATAATTCCATTTAATATAAATTCAAACAAGTTTCCTCCCCCCAGAATAAAGGCAGTTTCTCATAATGAGTTATTTTGTTTCTTCCGATAAGTATATGATGTTGGAAAAATCAAATTCTAAAGAAGGAAAGACACAAATTAACTAGCTGGACCTGCCAAAGGAGATTAAAAAGGAACGCTGATACATATTTTATGAACGCAAGGGAATAAAAAAAAAAAACAAGAGAGATGTACTGTCAAACCAGACACAGTGTTAATAGCTAAAGTATATGGCAATAAGAACTGCTGTTCCCCTAGTTATTAATGTAAACTGAAAATTGGGAGCAGGCTGCAGCAAAAGAAAATAAATCACGCTTTTTTTTTCAATATGGAAATACGTGTCAGATGGATCCGCGCTGCCGGCCCCGCTCCCCGCATCCCGACCCCAGCAGCAGGACGGGGACGGTCATTTCAGCCGCTTCTAGGAAAGTGGGAAAAGCGACCATTTCTTACGATTCATCACGGCTAATTTATTTATACACTTTTTCAACTTATCGGCGTCATTGGCCTGGAGATCATCTCCCCCTTCCCCTGCGAGTCCTGAGAAACTATTTACCATGGGAAGCGGCTAAGGGGGGCAAGGAGGGGAGAGCGTCACGCAGCCAAGTTACGCGTCCCAGCTGGAGCCTGGGACGACGACGCACAGCTCTGACTCTCCCAGCCAAATTCCATGCAGGAAGCGGGGACGCGCCAAGGGCGCAGGGAAACACGCCGCAGCCAGTAAATAACCCCTGACTCCCTCAACACTCGTGCTATGGATCCCCTCGCGCAACCCCCAGTCACCTCGCGCCGCGCTTCCTCGGGAGGCAGCCAGCGCCGCGCGCGAGGGAAGGGGGCGGCAGCCAAGGGGATGCTGCGACCCAGCCTCACGGACGTCCGTGCGTCTGTGCCGCAGGGGAATACGGAGCCCTGCCAAACGCTGCTCATCTATCCGGCTTTACGGAAACACGGGCCAGGGAAGGCCACGGTGACACCAGAAGGCAGACGGCTGCGAGGACACCCCCGGCCCCAGGGGGACAACCCACGCCGGGCACAGGCGCTCCCCTCCGAGCCCGGGGCGGGCAGGGAGGTGTCAGAGAGGAGCTGGTGTCGCCATCAGCTCACGCGGTTTTGCCCATACAAAGCACAATCTGTCCGATTGCCGAACAGCAATTTGTCACCAAGGGACTGTTCAAAGGGGATCTTTCTGTGACCCTGGTTTGGTCATCAGTGTTGTATTATTCCTCCTTTTTTTCCCCTCCAATTACGCACCGTAACCACGCAGGGCTGGTCTGTGCCGGCTCAGGGTGCCTTGCGCACCATCCCTCCCGGACCCCAGCACAACGGGACGGTCGCGTCGTATTAAATTAACCCTCCGTGGATGATCAGGAAAAAGAAATACAAAAATCTCAGTTCACAATTTTGTAACCCACACGTTACACCTTTGGTGATTACTTCAATAACTCATTAGCAGCAGGAATAACTTCACGCAGCACAGAAATGGCACCATTTTTGTGCTGGAGCAAGAGGTAACCATTGAGCAAAGCAGCTGACAAATTATCTGACATATTTGTCAACTACTTTGGAGGCATCGAGATGAAAGGCTTTATATAAATGCTGCATGATTTTTTTATATATATATATAAACGCTTTTAGTGGACTGTTGATAAAAGCCGGAGACACAAAGGAACTCTTTCCCCTGGCTGGGACGAGGCAAGCTGCTAAACAAATCAGCTCAATCTCTACCTTTCAAACGACATAAAGCAGTATAACTTGCAGGAGCAACACCTCATCTGATTTTTTTCCAGGCTGCCTATCAGGAATCAAGCAGTAAGTAAACATTTGAAAAGTGCTCCTCCGAGAGCAAAGGTTTAGATTTGAGTCGCAGGATCCATTGAAAAGAAAAATTGCTTCTGTGCATTGGGACAGTGCCTTCCCTTCTGAAAACTTTATAAAAAGAATAAATGAAGATAATCTTTTTACAAGGTATAGCCCATATGGAAATTCATTATTGCTTCCCGTTAAAAAAAAAATCAAGATGGTTCAGAAAGTGAGCACGGGGTCACTATTACAAAAAAGCATGCTGAAGCTTTCCTAATAACTGCATGCAGTAAAAGTACGGTTAAAAAGCTTTATTGTGGTCTAAAATGCAGCTCCTCTTGATGAGAACAAGAGATAAAAGAGGGAAAGACATAATAACCCCCTAAATCACTAAGAGTATTTAATGCAGAAGTGGGGGCATATCTACACCCGGAGATTGTTGATTAAATATTTCATGGATCCGTTCTTCTCTCAGCACAAAACACTCCCTCGAGCGACTTCAGTGCTGCGGCTCCCCGAAGCCCGTGTTAATGTTCCTGCTCCGCAGAAGCAAACCCAGCCTCCCGGGAAGGCGAGTGACTCGCACGGCATTTCACAGCGAGCCACCGGCACAGCTGGGGGGAAGCGTCGAAGCCCAGCTTATGGTCCTGTCCCCCCCAACCACCAGCCCCCATCGCTCCCGTCGTGTCTACTGAGAACATCACAGAGTAAGATACTGTTTTTGCTCGTGGGCATTTTGCAAACGGCCACAACTGCTAAATTGAGGCGGCCACCCAAAGCACGCACATACGCACAGCCAGCCACAGAGACGGGGCCAGCGATGCCGTCTGGAGCCGCCTTTCAGGGCGGATTCTGCTTCCAGGTGCGAATCCCCGGGCAAAGCAGCGCGAGCCCTGCCGCCGGACACAGCTCCCCGCGGGGCCGCAGCAGCCGCCTCATCTCCCTGCAGCACACCGGGAGCTTTCTTAGCTCATTACTTGTCTTTGGTTGTTCCAAGAGACATTTTAAGGGACAGAGGATCCTTTTAGTATATAGTCATGATTCTTATTAGTGTTGAAAAACAAAAATTCATTTTCCATAAGGAATTTGAAAAATGCTTTGCTTTGCTCCACGTAGAAGCTTCATCTTTTCCAAAGTGGAAATTTTTCCTAGCTTCAGACAGCATGAACTAGGCACAAACTGTAAATGGTTTACTAATACCTTCTTGTAATGTTACAGTGGAAAAAGAATATTGCAAAGTTAAGCCCTTGCAATGCTATTTACTTACTACGGGATATATATTCTAGGACCAAATTAATCAGGTTCGATTCGCCGCTGTCCTGCCCACACTGCAATCACATGCAGCTGAGCTAAGTGACGGTGAAGCAGTCGTGTCAGCGTCACAACGAACTCCAGCTAAAGATACCAACAGCATCACTCCAGATTTGAACTGGTATAACGAGGGTCTGAATTTGACCTTAAATTTTCAGTGAAAATACACTTTCTCCATCCACTAAGCAGCATCTACAGAAGTTGCATCAGTTCCTGCACTGCAGCAGACACATTTTTTCTATCCAAATGATTACAGTGACCCACCTACTTCACATATAGTTGGAAATGCAAGATCCCAACAAAGTAAAGGGTGAAATTCCCCTCGAGTCCAATGACAGCAGAGTTAAGAGAGTGCTGAGCCACTTGGAAAACCCTGCATCTAAATTCAGGGCTTCTTTGCTTTGTCCAAAATCACAAATAGGATATAGCAGCCTCAGAAACAGCGGCCAGGTCTTCCGGCTCCCAGACTTGTGCTTTAACTGCTTGACACATCCTCTCATCGCTGGAGCGGGAGGAACGACATGATCAGAGACCAAAACTACTCGCGCTGAGCAACCTGAAAGCACCGTGTTTCAGCACACCAGAGACGGGTGTCGTTCCCTCACTAACTCCCCAGCCCCGAGGCCAAGTCCGAGACAAACGTCCCGGCAGCGCCCAAGCCCCGAGCACTGCACGGTAACCCAGGCCGGAGGCAGCGATGTGACCCTCCCTCCCGCAGGCTGAATCCCGGCTGCTCTGAAGGATCCTTCTCTGGCATGCCTCCTCAGCCTTCTCCCTTCTATTTTCCTCGTAAGTTTGCCTGTGGATGATTTATCTTAAAAAGAAAAAAAAAGCAGGTTTCTTTCTTCATTACAAAAAAAAGCCATCATGCCTGCACTTGGCTGGACCAGTGATGATGTTATAATGTGCTCTTGGAGGAGGCCTCTCTCCGTCTGTCAGCTCCTTCCTCTGCCTTGAGCTATGGGACTACGATCCCAGGGAAACAGCTCGCAGCCTTCACGGTCACCGTCTTCTCTCCTTCCCTCCCAGCGTGTTTCTAAACAGCTTAAATGATCCCATGCCTGGGCTGAGTGTCTCATCTGATATAATCATCAGCTCCAAGGCCTTACTTCCCATCCATCAGCGCCCACGACGCAGAAGTCCTACTCAGGGTGGACGTGACTTAGGCCGGTCCTTGCAAAGAACATTTGTTTACTTTCTCGTAGAGGCTAATGAGTAAATATTATTTGGGAGGCCAGAACTTCATGAACCCCAACCAAAATAAGGGCTCCAGGACATTAGGCACAATACAAACATATGGTAAAAAGTTTGTAATCATCCCCGAGACCACAGAGGCATCCCGCGGGGTGGCCAGTAAACGAAGCGAGCTTTCTGAGCCCCAGCGACGAGGCTTACACAGAAAGCCATCTTCCCTCCATATCTCTGTCTGCAGAATCCACTATCTTCTGAGTTTTTGCCTACCCAGCAAATATCCAAAGCTAGTAGCTATTGATCTCCAGTATCAACTCAGTCACAACTTTAATTGCAATCGGCTCGTAGTCATTTTTGCTGAAAATATACTTCCTTTAGTTGCATAAAATCCATCGCAATGAAGCTACACTGTCTACGCGAGCTACGTATGTCTATCAAGCGCAGAGGGAAGGCAAACTTCGACCCTAAATAAGATGATATATGAAAACATGACAGTGTTTCTTCAGCTGGAGAAAAGAGAGATTACTTTGAAAGCCTTTACTTAATTCTTTCTGGCTGTATTACAAAACAAGCAATTATAAATCTCCTAAAATTGTTCTAAACAGTACAAGTAAGTTTAACAAAATGAGATACAAACGCCAACTTCATAAATGCTTTTCCAAACAGAAACGTCAGGCGCAGTTATAATGCCACTTCAGTTCAGCCCGGTCCGGTAGTAATTACAACTCTTAAGAATATAGGAAGGAAAGTAAAGTTCAAAGAAACCCAAGAAGGAGCGAGGGAAGTTTTGGAGAAGGCGCGTGTCCCCGTGCCAGCGCTGCGCGCACAGCTAGCGACCGCTCTCTGCAGCGGGCTGACGGGAAACGGCGTAAAGGACGGACAAGCTGCCAGGCACCGACAAGCCAAGATAAAATGAAGAGAAACAGTTATAAAGAAGGACTTATTTTCCCCGGGTGATGAACTGCTCTGCTCAACTACGGCACCAGAGCAGAGATAGGAATTAGGCAGTGGTATCTAACCAAAAAGAAAAGGCTACTGACACCCACTTAAAGGAATGAAGATATTGGAAATAAGTCCTTAGTTTAGCAACACAGGAAACAGTTTTCTCATCCCATAAAGCTTCTCCCATTTTACACAGGGAAAAAAATGAGACCTTACAGGGAAATCCAGCCTAACATCGAACCCAAGGAATGGCCCAACGGCCCAACTTCCCCTCCCGCCGGACGCTGAAATCTCTTAAACGCTGCCTAATTCAGCCAGGGCCTCTAGCACCATCTCTCACTCCTCAGCCAGAAGTCCACGCCACAAAGCTGCCGGCTATTCAGAGAGATGTATGGATCTGTATCTACCGAGCGACCTGCGGCCCCAAGAAAATTCCCAGCCAACTCTGCTTCCCAATAACGCATGTCACCAGCCTGTCTTAGCTGCATAAACCAGCATCCCAACCAATGCTAAAACCTCCATGCTCACATCTTAACAGCACGGCCAGCACGTGCGCTGGGGGCATTAACAACGGCAACTACTAGCGTTATCCAGGGAAGTTAAGACGAGAAGGAACCAACAGAGCATTTCCTCTGACCTCTTGCTGACGTCTGAACTTCCCTGGCTACGTAGCTTTGTCTAGTAAATGCGACGCATTATTTGCTGACCGCTGGTAATGCGCTATATAGTTCAAAAAAAATATTCTCACAGGAGGTCCAGGGACCACTACCTTTACTAGGGTCCTGGCACAACTCTTCCTGGTAGAGATTTTAGAGGTTATTATTCAACAACTTCAGCAATTAATATGAGGGAAGGATTAAATCTGCGATTGTTGTTTTCTGTCCCCAGCCAGAAAGATGAGTTATTCTGGAAAAACGTGGCTTGCACTTGCCACTGACAACTTGCATTTACTTTCTCAGTTTTTACGGCTTCTCTCTCTGACATTTACTGCTAGTGCGACTTCTGCCACTGCTTTCACTGAACAATCTCAAACACTTTACTTCTAATTTTCGGCTTAACTGCAAAGAGTAGAGAAGATGACAGAGTGGTGAAGATGATAAGCCCTTAGAGTAGCTCAGGAACTTACAACTGAAATGAAAACTTAGAAACTGAAACTTAGAAACTCACAGCTGGAATAAGGAGGAAGTAGCTCAGGGGGCTCCCACACCCAGGAGGGCACGTGGCCAAAGGAGGGAGGAAAGAGGACAGCCTGGAAAAGGGGATTCGTTTCTGCATCCACACCAGTAAGGACGGCTAACTTCTGCAAACGTTGCGGTGTTTGCATGGGGGAAAAGACTTGACCACAAATCAGGTTTCCATCTGCATCTGAGACGTTCTGGTGCCTGGAAAGTGAGAATTTTCAATTTTTCCAAAGAGAATCTGAAAGCTTAAAAGAAAGATTTCTACGAAAGCAATGTTTTTAAAATAAAAAAATTATTGTCCAACTCCAACATACACCTCTATAACAGCATATAACAAGCAATGCTAGCAATTGGACTGATGTACTTTCCTTGCAAGCAGCAACACGGTTTTATTTCTCTTTGGAACAACCCCCATCTTTATCTCAGATAAATTATAGCACAAAATCCACTGTCCTCGCCATTTCCATTGCTGCTGGCAGAGACCCACGTCTTCAGGACTTTTTTCTCTTTGAGCGCAGTTAGATCCCCAGCAAGCTCTGCCAATCAGATTATTCTGCGAACTTTCCAAATTGCATGAGATCACGGTTTTACATACACTTCCTGATCACTATCAGGGTCCTGGAAAAATTATATTAATTTTTGAGCAGCTCGAATCCTTACGTGAATTCTGTTACTTAAACGCAGTAATCACCAAATCATCAATCGTGTTGTAAAACTTGCCATTTTCATGCACTGAGTCACATCATTTCATCTTCAGCCACAGCAAAAACTACCAGTTGGTGACCATTATCTGTTAATTGGAAACCTCATTAATTAGGCTCTTTGTGACTGACGATATATTTAAAATAAGGCAAGGAACATCAGCTGCATAACTGTGTCACAAAGGGATAACCATCTCTGTTAATCACTTTCCTTCATCGTATTAGAATCACTGCTTCAAATACCGATGCTAGCTATCGCCATGATCACTGATGCCAGGAAGTCCACATATACCTGGTCCACTTTTGCACAGATGCGAAGTTCTGGCACTATGCATTTTTAGTTTCATTTCACCAAGTCTTCATGACAACACAGATACGAGACTGTTTTCAGACATGCTCCCAAAGAAGGCGTTAGCATGCAGGAAAAGAGCTCATTTGGTACAGCAAGACTTGCAGGTGGTTAATTAAGGTCAACTGCAGCATCACGAATAGCCGTCAGGTCAGCCGTGCTTCAAGGGAACAGTGAGAGGGGAAGAGCAGGATTTCCAACAGATACCTCCAGGGTGTCCAGTTGTCTCTGCAATACAATCATTTTGTACAATGATTTTCATACAATCCTGGGAAAAGTCCCATACAATCCTAGGAGAAATCCCCACCAGGGTCTTTCAGGAAAGCAGAACCAGGCCTGCAGACTTTCAACTTGCAGCATAACATGGTTCTGAACAGGCGCAAATGCTGTGAGCCTGTAAATCTCAACATGGGCTCTAAATCGCAGCTAGGAAAATCACAGCACACTTAACATTTTGTCTCTTATTGTAAAGCTACCAAAAACCTAATTTCTTTCTCCACTATTAAAGATGAAAGAAAGAATCTCAACATCTAATGAGGCTCCTGCAGTGCCTTTATTCCAATGCAGATTATTAACCCAATAATCCTGACGGACAAGGCTAACAGGACGCCACTGGCTTCCCTCAGCCAACCCACTGCATCGAGCTGGAAAGATTCAACTCTGTATCTGCAGAATTTGGAAACCAGAACTTTTTTATCTCATTTGTCATAACTACCTCATTAAGCAAATGGCTCCCCTTTCTGCCTGCTCTTAACCATCTAAAAGTTTAGCCTCGTTTCCAATTTGAATTTGCCCTTTATTAAATGGAATCCATTGTTCTTTGTGTTACTACTTGTATCATGTGTCATTTCCTTTTCTTGATATTAAATGACCCTTACAATGATCATCCCCCTCATTAAACATTTCTTCAGATGAGGTTGGCTGAATTCACTCCCACTCTCTTATCGCCTTTAATGGTGTGATCTAGCTTTGGAGACTGTTTTCTGAAAGTAATCTTGGTGGATACTACTGTAGGTGTGATTTTAGCACCAGTGTAAGGGATTTGTAAATTCTCTTATCCTGACAAAGCTGTTTCCAACATCAGGTGTTATGAATTACTTTGCTCTTCTCAAAAGTTTCTATCAACAAATCTCGCTTTTCCTGACTGCTTCCATTTTGCCTCATATTCAGGATGAGTTTGCTGAAGACTCTGGTTCAGAAAACAGTCTCTTCCTGTGGCACCACAAATGTCTCCGTGGAATTACGTGCCACTACAAATCTGTGGGACCTTGGTGCTCTCCTAAGCCTCGTAAGAGCTGGCAACCAGATTCACAGAGATGCAACAGGCATTCGACCATGCTGCCAGAGAGGGAGGAAATTATGACTTGTATGTTCTCCTGAATCTGAATCTCATACTTCAGTTTCTAGGATTTATTGCGGAGTCAGACATTGTCCAACATCAGTAAGGTTAATGCAGTTGCGAATTTCACTTGAATGCCTCTCCCCTTATTTCTGTATCTTTGTATCTCTGATTTACTCTTTTACATGCATATTACCTTCTCATTTTCACATGTACTTTTGATACGATCCTTTCCTCTGTTGCATTATTTCTCTGAATATCTTTCTCTGGATCCAGACCAAGAATCACCTTCTGCTACAGAAAACGGGTGGGTAACAACCCATTTTTCAGTGCCTCTGTGTGAGCAAATGCAGCAAATGCTGAGGCAAGCAGATTTGGAAGGGAATCAACGAGCAACCGAGTATGAGAAGAGGGACCCAAAAGCCAATTTGGAAAGACATTTCTGAGCTACCTTAACAGAATCAGCCTACCATATTTCAAAAACAGCATCAATGCACAGAAGTAATAAAACTTGTCTGATCGGTTTAGAAACAGGCATCCCTCTCAGTCACATTCTGCACGCATGCACGTGCACGCACACGCACACAAATGCACACACTTGCTCACTCCTGCTATCAAGCCCTTTAAATTTCTTCCATGATCAATCTGTAAATAGCTTATAATGAAAGCAGAGATCCACCTAGAAGACTGTGTTACATTACGCACATTCTGCAGTCTGAAATGACTTCTTTCCAAGGCTTTTTTTAACATAAATATATATACATACATACATACATACATATATATATAATCTAAACGTCTAAATTGCTGTATGTGTATACACACACATACGCACTTATTTATTTATTTATCTTTAATTTTATCCCCATATCTCCCCAGAGAGCAAAACACTCGGAAATTATCCTTCTAGTGGGACTGTGGTAGTGTGGTGAAGATCTCTCTGGTCTTAATTAAGCAAAGGCTCTTACACTCATGGAGATATAAACTGCCAGAAGTAGAAACCTATTGAATGTAATAAATGTGCTTTAGAAAAACAGCAGGGAGGAAAGCACAAGATGGCTCAGCGTTACTTGGCTTGACAAAGTTTTACTTTTCCTGGATGAGCAGGAGGGTTTTTAGCATTCCCCTTTCACTTTTAATGAAACTTGACAATGAAATCTCCCCTGTACCACGAGCTGGGAGTCATAAAAACAACGCAACAGTCTACATATTTTTCTAACTTTAATTTCTAGAGCCAATTTTACCCAGGCTGTTTGTAAGAACAGCCCAGAAAGCAGAAAAAAGAAGAAAAGAAAGATTTCCATCTCTTTACTAAAAAGAGAAAATCCCCACACCGAACAAAAAGCAGAAACCAGCCACCCTGTTTCCTGTATTTTAAACAGCTGTGTGACACCAGCAGTGACTTTAATGACACCATATGCCCTGCCGAACTGTGTTTCACTCAGCTGACGTAGCCTTATTTGAAGGTTAATAAAGAGGCACAATTTTCCGCTAAGAAAAGCTGAGTCCATTACAGAGAAGACACACTTCAATTTGCAGGGTGAAAGAAGGAGGGGGAAAACCAGGCGCGGGAGCAGGCTCTAGCGAGGGCACCGCTGGCACGCCGCGACCCGCAACACGGGGACGAGGGGCCTTTCGTGGCATTTCATTACAGCGGCGCACGGGCCAGCAGGGCTGGGACCCGCTTTTAGTCTCGCCCTAAAGCTCACCAGAACATCGTTTTCCTCCAGACCAAATGGGTGAATACGGAGCGCGTTTCCCAGCATGAGGATAACGGAAACCAAAGTGTCAGCTCCCACCTCCTCCTGTATTTGACACTACTTATCACTCTGATGGACTGTGCTGCAATTAAAAGACAAGCGGAGGTGTCAGTTTGGGTCTTCCTTCCTCCCAAAGACGTCAAGGAAGGAAGTTCTCGGCTGTAAAACCCCTCTGAAGTGCGTACATGGGAGCACGAGCTACGACGCCTTGGGGACACGGGGAGAGCTTGGGGCCACCGGCAGCCACTGCAGAGCCTCCGTAGGAGAGAGGAGCTCCTACCTGCTATCCCTACGACTGCTGAGGAAGCGGGCTTTAGCAAAGCTTGCTTTAATCGAAGAGAACCAGCTGTCCACTTATATGCCCGTTTCCAGAGAGCCCAAACCTGGCAGGCCTCTTGTGGCCTCCCAGGAAAATATTTCCCGCGTGCCCTGTCCTGAGGCCCTCCCTTGGCTTTCTCCCCACACTCAAATCCCCTGGAGGTAAACAGGCGATAAGGCTGCAGGATTAGATCTACTGACCTCAGAAGGAATTTTGCTCAAATGAGAGCTAAGCCTGGAAGGATTTTGCCCTTACCGAGAGGCTCTAAAGGTTTCCCATGGAATCATTTAAGGAAAATGACTGGGGGAATTTACACCCGCCTTTGCTCCCTCCGTCACTTTGGCAGCGTATCCTTGAGGGCACCCGAGCTGGCTTTCAGACAAGCCAGCAGCTCGCAGACTAACCAAGTATTGATCCTCTCCTCACTGTGAAGCAGACAACAACAAACTCCTGAACGCACTGCATCCTTCAATATCTCCCCCTGGAGAAATGCACGCCGGTGACACCAGCAGTGAGGGGGCACTTCCATCTCCGAGGCTGTGACGGGCGGATGGAGCACTGCGCTTGATGCGTGTCGTTCTCTCACCTTCACCCAAGCGCTGGTAACAGGGAAAGATGTTTGTGCAGAGCTTGAATTTCAGATCCATGCCTAGACACAGCGATGCATATGAACGGACATTTAAATGCACACACATGAAACGGCCTGAATTTGGATACAAAAGGTGTCCAGTGCAAAGTGGGGTTAAGAGCTTGTTTTCCCCAGTATTACAGTATGAAGAGGCAAACGCAGTTTTCCGTGCCTCATGCACCTAATGAGCTCCAGGTTGCAGGATACAAAAAGATCTTGACACTGGCTTGAAGAAAGAAAATGCTCAAAATAATCTGGATACACTGAGGCACTTCATCATAAATGTCACCACCAGACTATCAGTTTTGTGAACATTCCTATTTTTCTGCAGCTCATGGCAACATGTCCCAAACTTTCTTGCTTTCCTCCTGCGTTCTCCACTGCTCCCTCACTAGGGACACAAGTTCCTCCCTTGACCCCTTGCTCTTGAGGGGCTAAGCCTTGTGTTGCAGACAGCAACTAAATCCTGCAACCCCCAAAAAGCCAAACCCAGAGCGTAGCAGCCAAATGATGCTGGGCACTCATCCCCGGACTCATGTCAAGGGTGGCATCAAAGGTATGATCTACCTCTACCTCCCTGCTTACAGTCATGGCAGCAGCTCTCCCACGCGTCCCATGGTAGGCGCTATGTTTGATGGAGTCCATCACACAAAGGCTCCTTTGCGATACACAGCGGAGACGCAAGCACGGGGTCGGCAGCAGAGCCAGGAGCCGGCCCCAGAAGCCGCAGCTCCCAGGCTTTCGCCTCCTCCGAGCTGTGCCTCTCGCAGCCTCGCACCGGCTCACATCAGGACTACAGGGGGTCCCTTGGGCAAATCCTGGCTGCTCCTGTCCTGGAATACTGATACTGCCAGCAGCCCGTCTAGTCTGTGCTGAAACGCTTCCTCTGCACCTGAAATCGATACAGCTTTCATGCAAATCTTTACTACATGTACTGTACAGATTTTAAATATTCATGCAGCCGACACACCTAAATAGCGCTGAAAATGATGCTACAGCTTATAAGGTCAATGATCTGCAATTTTATATCTCCCTAAACACATATTTACAAGCAGCACTATAAACACTGTTAAGGTTATTGTGTCAAACTCTTCCACTATTTCAAAGGGTATTAATTTTAGCAGAAACATTAAACAGCAACAAAATTTCTTTTTGCTTTGGCCACAGCGCTTCTGATTAAGATAGATATAATAGGAATTTCAAATGTGTGTGAAATATTCTGTACCACAAATACTTTTCATTGTCCCTGTGTGTTGCAGTAAGTCCCAGTTTCAAGAGTCTGCTTTGCTTTAGATAACGTTGCCGAGTTACTAAAAAAAACCCTCAGCGATGGGCTGTTTGCATCCCAGGGCCATAATAATGTATCCTGGTGACACTGAAACATGAAGATGTAAACAACAAAGTGACAGAAAGACTTCGACCCGAGTGGCTTCAGCATAAAAACCTGCAATCCCAAAGCAATAGGGCATTTATACCATTGAATACCCTATCAGTATACGTACTTGCAGACCTAGGTGCCAATTTTAGCATTTTTTAGATGAATTTGCAAACTGAGTTTGCATGTTGGGCTCATTATAGAATACAGACCTCTAACAGATGCCAATTTATATACATTGAAGAGGCTGAAAAAATCAATCCTAGCCCCAAGGCAGAGAAATAGGAGAAGATTTTTTTTCAATATTTAAATCGACTAACACTACAGGATAGCTAGCCATTTACACAAACATATAATAAGAGGCAGAGGACTATCTGACTGAGACAGACACCTACCCCAGCTGGATGCTTTTGCAGCCCTAAAATACACTGGGTACAAACCAAATATGAACCACGATTCACTGCAGCAACATTTTTGATCATGGACTGATAGTGAGACAAGGTAGATCGTGTGTATCCTTTATTGGACTAATATATAAGCTGTTAGACATAAGCCTTCAGGCCAAAAAAGTCTTCAAGGGGCTGGCAGCAGAAAGAATATTTTTGGCCTGAAAGCATCTCACTATTTCCGAGCCAACAAAAAACTTCCACCTCTGTCCATTTTATCTCAAGCAGCTGCAAGTATTTTTTGCAGCTTGTTTTGTGACAAACAGCCGCAGTGAGGACTTGCACAAACCTGGCAGGCCCAACAGCAAAGTCCTTACCACTTAAGTGCTCTGTTTGCTTTTTCAACCAACTCTATCTGCCCAGGGTATTTATAGAGCAGAGGGACGGGGATGTTCGGGGCCCGATCACGTTGTCTTGGCAAGCTTCACAAGAAACAGCATCACAAAAGGAGCAATTCTGTGTGAAAACACACCGACATGTCCACCCGTCACGAATCCTTGGGCGTCCCTCGAATGGCTCCTCGCAAGTCTCTCGGGAGAGTACGGCGCAATTTGGGAAAGGGAAAATACTATCACTGAGGTGTTTCCCAGAGACAGTCGAATTAGGATACGGCCGGGGTGACTTCCATGTCTCTTTTTCATAACATTTGCATCGTACAAGCATAAGGGCCACCTACCAGTGACCCAAGCCAGGGGTTCCCATACTAAAAGCCTGAGGTACAGGGACTCTGAGTGGGACTCTGAAACTAGGGCTGCAAAAACTTGGTCTCTGCCATGATCGTAGAATCCAAAAAGAAGAAAAATATATTAGTGTTCACATTATACCAAGGCACATGTGAAGCACAGAGAGATGAAGCGATCTGGCCAACAGAAACGGGAAGCAACCGCGATCACTAGCGTCTGCAAAAGCACTTTCTGCACCTGACCACGGCCTGGATTTTTCAAGTCTCTCGGAAGCAAAGGGAGCACACGAATGCCTGACAGGGGTTCTCAGCTGCACCAAGACTGAAGCGGTCAGAAAACCTCTGAAAGCTTTTTCCCTTGAGCTAAAACAATTTTGGGAAATCGTATCAGTTTTGCTGAAATTGCGTCTGAAAGGAAAAAGGGAAGAAAACTTGAAGGCTGTTCTGCCAATGCTGAAACCAGACATGGAAGATTTCCAGAAGTCTAAAATATTCTGAAATATGGCTTTGCTTCAGCTTTTTCTTTATTATGTATCTGAAAAAAAAGTTTCTTAACACAGACCTTTTCTATGAAACACAGTGTTTTTCTCTCCCCTTTTCTCTCCCCTTTCCAGTTTTGAAGTTCTCTGGTTTTGTTCCTACGCAGATTAAGGGCAAACACTAAAATCCTCCACAAAACACAGCTTTTGTCCACCCCACAACCTACTCCTCAAACCCCTTCCTGTTTATAAGGACAAGGTGCCTGAGCACTTCCAAAAATCCCATTCTGCGCCTCTTGGTATTGTTAGGCACCTAAATATTTTTTGAAAAAAATCTCAGCAGGTTTGTTGGAAACGAAACTGGGTAGGCCTAAAGCAGACACCAAAGTGCATTTCCAGACAAGTCATTTAGAAGCACAAGGTGATGAATAATCCAAACACAATTCCTCTGAAAAAGGAAAAATAATAAAGGCAAAGGGGGAAAGGGGAGGAATTCATACAAACGCCGTCCCCGTAATGACAGCACCAGAACATCACTGTAGCAGTGCCGGGCTGTGCCAGGCGATAACGTCCTTTCCCAGAGGAACCTTTAGGTTTATGACAAATCAGGGATGATGCTCAACAGCTATTTGATGAGCTCCACAACAGCTGCTGAGGTCTGCGTGCCACTGCAACACAGCTGGAAACGCACAGTGCTGCAGCATTAACGGGATAATAATTCAGGGCTTGCCAAACACTGAGCATCACTAACTTTTTCTGATGAGTTATTTGCATCCATAATCAGCTGTGAAACTCTTTAGGAAAGATCTTCTCCAAAAAGGAGAATTTATCTGAAAAGGAACCCACTGTCATTAATAAAGCCGTCTGGCCTCAAAGCTTCAACAAATCAGACTCAAACCCACAATGCAGTCTTAAGGCAGTTAAATGCTTTCCCAGTGACTAGAATTTAAGGTGTTCTTAAAAGAGATACAAAATGGCAAATAAATATTTAAGGAGTTCTTAAAAGAGGTTAAAAAATGGCAAATAAATGAATGCACAAACCTTAGTCTGAAAGAAGGGATGATTAGCGGAGGGGGCGGAGGAACTATTGCACACCCATCGCAGTACGAACAGGGGTGAAAAATCTTACATTACTGGAAAGACAGTTTGTGACTTGGAAAAAACCCTAACAGTGCAATCACTTATGTCTTGATTGTAAGATATTATCTGCTGTGAGTAAGGTTGGCACGAGCTCTCCCAGGGAGCAGGACCCAGGGAACCAAGGGGCTCAGACGGCTCCAGTTCCTTCCAGTTCTGCCAGAGAAAAGTTTGTTCCACTCCACGGCACAAAGCATTCTCCGTCGGGCTGTGCGCGGCTACCCTACGCAGGGAGCACGGGGGGCAGAGCCAAGGCCGTTGCTTTCCCTCGCTTCTCGCCTGGCGAAACGGCAGCCTGGGTAGGAGGAAAAACGCGTACATCAGAGTGGGGACAGGACTCTCCTCCACTCCCCCTCGCGCAGTGGGAGACAGGTCAGGCCAACCTCGGCTCTTCTAGTTTGGCTTTGTTAGTACAAGATAGTACAAGAAAGTCCCTGGCACAGCTCTCAGCCAAAAGATTACTGTGTTCACCGAGTGATTGCTCCGGCCAGTCAGGGGAACGTGTCTCAGCTGGTGGCAGGATTGCGTGGCAATTGCCATCACCATTTCTGGAGCCAGGGCTGCTCCACAGCTGCTGTGCTGGGGGTGAGCGCATGGATCGCCGCGCACAAAGCGCTGGCGAGCGAGGGCATGCCGGGGAGGGCCAGCCACAGAGCAAACATGGAGGCACATCCCCGTCCTCGCCTACATGAACGTAAAGTCAGTCCCGCGCCCCGACCGAGTCACTCACACGCTGCCACACTGACTGGTCTTTTCCTCTCACACATGCTGAAGGCATCTGCCTTAAAGAATGTGAAGTAATGAGAGTCATTGCCTTCTCCTTCGTTACACTGGTGCCCGGAGCATGAAAAGGAGAAAAGACTAGAGCAGAATCCTATTCCGATTCCCATCAAACGCCATTTGTAGTCTTCATTGGGTGCCTGCAGGGAGGCGAGGCCACAGCATGCACATAGGGAGGATATTTATCACCACCAAAGGAACAGAAACACAGGAAAAGAGCAGATGGGAGAAGGATGGAAAGAGGAAAATCAGGTATTTCAGAGAAGTGAGTTTATGGCGGTTGTTTCTCAGGCATTTCATGTGTTTGCATCAAGCACGTATGTCGCAGAAGGGGAGGATGCTTCTACAGCAGGTGCAGCGAAGCCCTCCCGGCCCTGCAGCTCCGCTTCTGCATGGCAAAGAGCAGCCGCAGCAATTTTCTTCCAGAGGTTTCGGCCGCTCCACAGCCGAGTTCTGTGCGCTGCTCCATAACAGCCTCTTAGGCGCGATGAGGGCAATACTCCCCTTTTAGCTGCACTAATTTTGCCAGCATTAGAGGAAACGGACTCCTTTTAATGGATCTCAGCAAGCTCAGCCTTTCACCAGGGACAGGGCGAGAGCCCACACAGGCTGCAAAACCAAAGGCAGGTCGTGCCCTGTAGGCTTCTGCTTGTATAGCTGCATCAGTGAGGCTCTGCAAAGAGTCTGCCGGCCCAGAAGACCCCCCAGTAGGAGCTCCAGCGCCGAGAGAAGCTGGATTAGCTGTATTCTCCACGGACAACCTGATAACCGCTGCACAGAGCACCAGCTCCTCTCGCTCTCCTCACGTGATGCCCCAGACAGGCCACGCTGAGCTCAAATGGGGGAGGAGGCCATCAGGCAGAACGAGACAACGTCCAACCTGGTCGTATTGTCGCCCCCAGCAGTCTCAGTGGTATTCAGACCTTTTATTCCCTTGCACATGATGACTGATCAGAAGAAACCATCATTATCAAGTCTTGATTTTATCCCAAGTCTTGCACTGGCTAGTCATTTCTTTAAAGTGCTGGTTCCTATAGTTACACAAAAATCATAGCTGCAGTTCCTTGTTCCTAAGGAAATGAGACCTAACATGCAGCCTGTCTGTCTCCTCCTCCTAACAGCTTTGGAGCTTACCGACTACTTTTAATCCAGATCAGAGAAAGGTAAAGGTTTCCACAATAAATAATTTCCTACAAGTCTCATGAACACAAGCCCTGGAGAGGACAGAGATCTCGCATCCCCAGGAAAGGCTGCAGTGTGAACTCATGCTTTATTAAATTAATCCACATGGGAGAGATCCTTATATATGAGACCTAACTACATTAATCGGGATTCACAAGCAGCCACAAGACACAAGTCTGTAGGAAGCCAGGCTTAACTTCTTCCAGTGCTCATTGGAACTGTGGATGGAGAGAGGAGGCAGAAAATCTGAGCCATAAAGGCTTAGCTCCCCCCACCTCCCAAATGCGTAAGTCGAAACAGAAACAACCCTTAATCATTCTTTAATTCTTAGGTTCTCTAAGCCAAACTCATAACTCTCCAGGCTTGATCTCAGAAGGTTTGAAAACCTGTCTGGCAATATGACACTTGGTTCAGTGTTTGCAGTCTTACTGTCATTAACCCATGAGACACAGGGTATGAACAGCTCTGTCTAGTCTGCATAAGCAAAGCCAAAAAACCCCAGACCAAATGATTTAATTGCAGAGAAACTCCCCTCCCCAAACATGAGGTTTAAAAAGCATTTGTATCTAAGGATCATTAAATTAATAATCATGAAAAATGTTTTCCAAAAGCTGTTTTACTTTCCACCACTAATTCAGCTTCTTTAAGCTGCTGAAGAAAAGTGGATGGGCAACAGCTTCCCTTACATGTCCCACACGTACCACGCAAAGATGATGCTACTGGAGAGAGCTACGGCACCCTCAGTCACTTCCCTAAATTTGCCCCAGGGACAAATCCATCCCATATTGTTGGGATTTAGCCAGAACCACCACTGCAGACCACAACAGCGATAAGACTGGCATTTCTGTGACTATATTAGCTAACATGGTTTTAAATAGTGGTATTTCAAGTTTCCTGAGCCAGATCTGTCATTCAGCCCCCATTTACGCAGCCACTGATGGAGGGGGCACCAGCAGGGAATTAAGAGCTCTGAAAATATCTTCATGCAGACGGGGCCCGCGAGGCCTCCTCCTCATGGTGATTTACTTCACTGTAGCAATGAAAATTCCTGTCTGGAACCAAGTGCCTGACTGCAAACTTACCACAGCTCCAGGGCTAGGAGAGTCGAAAGGTCACAGTATTTATTTGTTGCTCTTCCAAGATCACTTTCCCATGAACTTGATGGATTCTCAAATGCCTTCTAGTCCACAGCTTCCCCTCTCCAGAAGACTGTGATTAATCTCAGTCTTGGGTAAATTTGGAACCAGCAGTTTTTCTTAGAAAATCTCATTGTTAAATTCACTTCTCGGATTCTTAAGAGTTTCAAAAGTGAATGATTAGTTTTAAATTAAAATATATAAAGGTCTTCCTTTTCCCTCTTGTTCTAAGCAAATACAATGCCTGCAGAAAATAAATTACTCAAGTAGTTCTCTTTAATGTAGTATGTTGCACAAAGAAGCAAAAATTCCGTGTTCAGGATCTTCAGCTATTTGCTTTTCACCTTCTCTAAGTACAGTGAGACATGGAAGCCAGAAGTCCGTTCTGCTCCCAGCCCTGCTACCCGCATTTTGTGCTGTTGTATGTAAGCTTAAACTTCATGTGTGTTTTCTCAGCTAATAAAAAGCACTTCTCCCTGTCTCTGAAGTATGGTATTATTTAATTTTATGTAATATAATAGAACATGGTGATTTTATACAGTCTCTCATAACTTTCTCTTCTTTATAAAGCCACAGTTTCTGGAGCCATGTTGTTACATGAAATTCTCATTACAAAAAAAATGCCTTTAGGTTCTCAGGGTAAGAAAGAGAAGATTGCAAAGATAAATACTAAATACTAAATTGCAAAGATGAATACAAAGTGCTAAAGGTTCAAAAACCAGATGAGCCCTAGCTAATCGTATTACAGCAGTTTAAAACATCACCATCTCCAGATGTCTGCCTCAACCATTTGCCAGAGGTTACTGCTGCTTGTAGCAGTGGGCAGAACAGAACATGTGTCTGCACTTAAACACATCAGTTTACAGCCAGGGAGCTTAGTTCATGCCCATCATCCTCACTGGTTTGAGCTAAAAGATGGGGTTTGTACCGGAGTTGGAGGCAGCACAGACTCCTCTTCCCTTCTACCAATTCTGCTGGGAGGACAGGGCCGCCGGATGGAGCGGCCAGCCGGCACTCGGAGACACCCAGGCCTCCCTGGGCACTTCTCCATGGAGGCACCCATTTGTGTCCTTCGCCCACATATGATACCTTCATTCAGCAATGGCAGTAATGTTTTTTTTCCTTTTCCTGGGAATATCTGTCTGGCAGAAACTCACTACACCACCAATGCAGCATATCTCCAATTGCTATGCAGAAGGAGCAGGGCAATACAGATTTTTTGCCACCTATAACCTAGTCTCAGCTTAAACTGGTGACCTTTGTTATTCACCCCCCAATCAACTTTTAAGGCCCAGTGCTGAGATTGCCTTTCCACACAAAGCTCTCATCAAAATTAATAAGGCATGAAGTCGTAAATGCTAAAACAGTACATTCCCAGTGGGAAAACAAGCCATCCCAGAATCCTGAAGTCTGGCAGGAAACTCAAGCTTTCCAAGAGCCTGGAGTTATGTGGGACAAACTAAATGATGCTACTCAGCAACTGTTTCCCAGAGAAAAACAGCGAAGGCCATGACAAGGCCAACAGAGACTAAAAATACCCCAGAGCTTAGCCCACACGCTACATACTGTTTCATTTAACATGCCATAATTACAGCTTATTGTACATACACAGCGGCACATGAAGTGCAAAACCATCACACAACTGGTAACGATGATGTCCAAGAGACACAAAGACAAGGTGACAGTGGTACTGCTCAGTGTGGGAGACGGATCAAAGTCTCAGAGACAGAAGCAAGTCAAGAGGAACCCCTCGGAAGGAAAGGGTCTGCTCGAGGGGTGAAGGGAGGCTGCGGGAACCATCCAGCTGCCCAGTGGGATCAGGGCAATTTGGTGAATCGAGGTGCCTTCAACATTTAAATTTATCTCTGAGTTATGCCTATAGCTTGTACTTATTTGAGGCTGCAAAGCATCTGTTTAAAGCAGGCTCTAATTTGAGACATTTTTCTCTTTGATAAGATGATGGCATCAAATTCCAAAGTGCTAAAAACCAGACAAAAATCAAGAGCTGAGATGCTGCAAGATTTGACATTTTTCATGTAGCAGCAAGCCAGTCTGACACTCTCTCATGGATCCAGGCATGCTGTTACTACATGAAGCTCTAATGCCATTGATAATAGTTAAAGGATGGCAGTAATGTTTCAGAAGCCAAAAGTAAAAAACTAGCAGTGCCTTTAAATAAATGTTACTGAAACCTCTCCTTTTGGTCCTTGAATTCCCATCTGGTAGACACCGTACCCTTCACGTAACCCCTAGCTGCTGATTAATGAAACTTGGCAAAGTGTAGCAAAGCCATGCCAAAGGCAGCGCAAAATCCCAAGTTTCTACAGATCCCAGAGGTGAAAATGCGCAAACAGCACCCCCTCCCATCATTTCCTACCTTCACTTAGCCCCAAGTTGGAGATAAGACCGCTCAAACAGGCTGCGCTTTTTTCTCTGTGTTCCTGACAATGGCTCCACATTCAAAGCAATCACAGCCATCTCCTGTGCACAATTACTGGCCTTTTACAGTCTCACCTTGTCTAACTTCCCACTGCAGACCACAGCTCTAGACGCTACGTGCATTTTCATAACTTTTCATGTCACTTGCCTGGGTCTCTGGCTACTGTAGGAAGCCGGCTGTCTGCAAAGTTAACAGGCATGAAAACATTGGACACAATTCTCACGTAAGCTAAAACTGAGCTTTTTGGATCATTAGTGTTCATAGCACCTAATCACGCTACTGCTGGAATAGCTAACCCTTTATGTTCTGCAAATGCTGCCATGAGCTATAAAAAACGCACATCCAGACTTGCTGGGTGTTCGTGTTCTGCATCACATCTTCATTTTGGGGGTTCATTTCATTTATGCTTAAAACATAATAATCAGTATGCCATGTGTTCAGAGAAGCTCTGCCCTGGATGACTTCCAAACCAAAGCCATGCCCCCGCCAAGGTCCACACACCCCTAAGCAACCGAACTGAAAAGGTGACATACAGCAGGCAACATCACCCCTTGTTCCACCTACGGACCAGCCGCTCGGGACCACTGCTGCACAGAGAGGTCAGAGCAACACACGGCTGCGTAGCTCATGCATATCCACGATGACTCTAAACAAGCCAGCCCAGGTCCCAGGTCTCTCCCAAAACAAGGAGGAATGCTCGAAATACCCCCTGCCCTACCCTACGACGCGGAGAAGAGAGGCGAGGCAGTGCCAACGCAGTGCCAACGCACTCACCTGGCACCGAGGGCAGACCCAGTCCTGGCTCACTGCTGCGCTGTGGCAGGTCTCTAGCGAGGCAAAGCCCAGGAAAGCTCTAACATGTCTCCTCATCTGGCCAGCTGCGGGCATCGAGGTGGCTTTTGCACATACCATGACAAATGAGTCCTAAAAACGATCCACATGGATTACCTGCCCTACACAAAACCACTATGTCTGATATCAACTCTGGGGTATAAATTCACGCTCCTCCCAAAACCATGCCTCAGTCCTACTGCCTCCCTTGCACAGAAGAGGCGCGTGAGCTATCCATGCATGGTGACCCCACGATGCTGATTTCCACCACACGCAGTAGAGGGTAGGTAGGGGGTGTGCACGTACCAGGATGGCAGTGGTACCCAGGCTGGGAAGACCTTCCAAGAGCATGTCTAGAGGCACTGACACAAAAATCCCCATTCCAGTTCTGCTTTTGCTTTCCTCCTGTGACCTTGGTTAAGTGACTATGTGCCAGCTCTTCTGTCTGTGCAAGACCCCAGTCCCTAGGGCGATTGTGAAGATTAGTTTCTGCAAGGCTCTTAGGAGATGAAAAATCAAGTATTTCCCATGTGGTTGCACAGCTGTCCTTGTGGAAAAGTCCTATGCTTTTCAACAGAAATGAAACCAACAGGCTTCTGTAAAACCATGTTTCTACAGAAGTGACCCTAAAAATATATTTTAACAGGAAAAGAGGAATGAAAAGCTAATGGGAGTATTTTTCAGCCAGCACCAACAATGCTGCTGCTGGGAGCTTACGCTCTGCTGAGTTTCACAGGATGATTTGCAAAGAATCTCAGCTCCATTTTCCTCTACAGGAAAATGAGACTGGGAGAGCAAAAACAAGACTGCCAAGACAAAACGTTGAGAGAAAATAACAGACAGGGACTATAAATGAGACGTAAAGTGTTAAGTGTCTAGAGAGGATGGGGCAAGAGGGGAGATAATATTCCAGCTATGAAATCCAAAGGAAGCTGGGGATAAGAAATCCTTCATACATCAGTGATTGAGCAGTAGCTCCTCTGGGACGAAGTCTGCAAGAATTAAGTCAACAGTGAAGCAGGGAAAACATTAAGAAGAAAGGGCTGGCGTGGCATTTACAGACTGCTCAGAAAAGCCATGGTGTAAGCGCTAATGAAGTGCACATTGTTAATTACAGCCAAAGCAGCCAAGGCAGCCCCTCACCACGCAAAGGGTTAAGAGCAGGACGCCAGAGCCTGAGCAGACAGGTTTGCTGAGTATCCCACCACAAGCCTTGGACTGAGAGCAGAAAATCCAGGGAGTTCACAGGGGGCGGCCAAAGGGCTCCTGGGCTGGGCGATGGAAAGAACAAGAGGGAAGAGCAAGCTGCCGCAGGAGGTGCCGAGACTCTTCCCCATGGGACTACACGTTGTCCTTGCCACAAGGACACACCACGTGGCACAAATGCACCAGGCCAAAAAGTAACAGTGCAGATCCAGATGTCACATCCAGTGTCAGTGACATAAACCCACCACTTCTCAGATGTCCCATATTCAGCACGTGGGCATGTTACAGAGCTAGCAGTGCAATACCCCATGGACTGAGCTCCAGGTGGCCAGGCCCCAGGAAACACAGAGGAATCATTCAGATGGCGGGATAACAATAAATGGCACTGACAGAATACCTCTGATTACCAAAACACTTCGCAAGTATGAATGCAACCTGCCTCTGTCACTAGGAGACAAATTAATATTTGTCCTATTATACAGGACAGAACAGAGACACGGAAAGGTTATGCAATTTGTTCTACACCACAAAAGCGAATAGTAGAGCAAAGAAGATCATGACTGACAGCCACTGATTTTCCCCATAGTCCCTGATTTTCTTCCACCATTGCTTTTACTAGACTGCAGTGCACTCATATAGGCAGTTATGGGGAGAAAGAACAAAATACAAAGTTGGGCCTGGACATTTACATTGGTAAGAGGAATATCCAGCACTGTGGTAGCTAACTGTAGCTTCAAAGAGGCAGAAGCTTTTGATAGAAACACTACAGCCGAGCTCTGAACACTGGGAGTTAGGATGAGACAGTCACAAAGGACAGCTTGTTGCACATGTGCACTCTACAAGGCAGCAGGTTTCGGCCAGTGTCAGAGCCAGCGGATAGCCAGCCTGGGTAGGAATCCCAGTCCAGCCTGCTTTATCCAAAATTCCCACCAAAATCAGTAAGGAGAAACAAGTGGAGAGTGGACTTGTTACTAGCTGATACATATGAACAGGCAACTTGAGATAATTCAGTTCTAGCTGAGATATCCTGTTTTGGGGCTATTTTCAAACCAGCAAGAAAAGGAGAATAGAAATATTTCCTCCATGGATGTAGGCTCCTCTCTCTTCCTGTAATACTTTGGTTGTACTCGCCAGATTGGAAACTGCTTCTGGCCAAAATGTCCCCGCCAGGAACGGAACGCAAAATGAGCTGTCTGCTAATAGATATCCCCCTAATAACAGGGAAAGGGGTTATTTCATTACAGTCTGTGCTGGTATCACGTAAGGACCTGGAGAGCAATGCATTCAGAAGGTGAATTCACAAACCCAAGGTAGTGCTTTGAACTTCTGACATCTCCTTCGTGGCTGAACATTACCGTTGTCACTGGCTAACGCTGGGTGCCCCGTTCCCTTTGGCCTTGCCCCCTGCAGATTCATTAAGCCCACGGTGCCCACCAGCAGCTCCTGAGCAGGATGCTTATAAATAGTTCAAAAGCAGCCCCCTTGCTGAGCTGGCTACATTACCAGCGGTGCAGCAGATATAATCATAAGCCACTGCTGTAGGGGAAGCGCATTCAAAGGGGCTGACGAAGCTGTCATTAACTTCTCACCCTGAAACCCTACTGCATGTCCAGCCCAGGCTCATCTCACAGCAGAACAGTGCCTCCGTTGCAGCGCTCGCCTCTTCTCCCATCCACAAATTACTCCTGGTTCCCCCTCCAGCTCCCCAAGAGATGTGGTATGTATTTCATGGCCCTCAGCCACATGGAGAGTTTAGGCTGCCCCGAACTTGTAGGGTCAGGAATCTTGGCCACCTCTGCTTTAAGTGAATGAAAAGGAAAGGAGCAATGTTAGATCTGGAGGCAGCTGCACTGATGGTGGAAGGGAACTACACAGAAGCACCGCTGCTCCGTCCTCACCTGACAGCAGGAGCAAGCAGGGGCAGGCAGGGACCTACAGCCCCTTTGGACTGCCCAGAAGTCCCTGCCCCTTTTGATCTGCTCCCACTTCACAGCCATTTTGCACTGGTATAATTAACTACAGCAAGCAGCAGTGAAGGAGAATCCCACCCCGAGAGATAACAAGGCTTTTCAATGAAGAAGAGTAGCAAAAATGTACTGGTGCATATTAAGAGAGAAGGAAGCACATATGGGTGGCTACTCTTTTAAAAGTCAGCATTTGCAAACTGGGATTCACTGTGATGCTTGACTGCTGCCTCTCCCCTTCCCCTCCGCGCCCAGCGAGTGCAGAGCAGCAGACACGCACGGCATTTCTGGGAGAACTTGACAACCTATAAAACCAGCTCAGTCCCCAAGGACCAGCAGTTTGTAATCATTTGTGCTGGTCAGGTAGACACTCACCGTGCTGGACAGGCGCTCCCAGAGTACCTGAGAAGCAAAAACGATTCAACCTCCTGTCCAGGGCGAGCTCAAGAAAATTCACACGGGTTTGCCCTGCTGGAAACGAGCCCCACCGGCGGGCAGGCTCCCGCGGGCCAGCTGCCCGCTCCGGCCTCCAGCCTGCAGCCAGCTTTCCCTCCGCTCACCGGCAAAGGGACCCGGCGCGGGGAGACGCCGGCTCTGAGCCGGAGGCAGCTCCGGGGAGACGGGCAGGGAAGGAGCCTCGCAGCGGACAGCACACGTGTCCCCGCGGCGGGGCGGCACTGGGGCACAGGCTGGGGGAAAAGGAAACGTTCTCCAACGGTTAACGGGACTCCGAGCAGGACAAAACACACCTCCTCGCATGGGGAAAGGGGAAACCTGGCCCGGCGCGGTTTGCGGCCCCCGAGCCGCTGCAAGGACGCTGCCTCAGCAGGGGCACTTTGACCTCTCGGCACGGAGGATCTGAAAACTCTTGTGCCTTATCATTTTTCCTCCGCCAGAAATCTCCAGCGATCCCACGCTGGGGACTTAGAGAGGTCAGGCAGGGAGAGTTTTACACACTGAATCATTCCCAGACAAATCGTTTTCTTATTATACATGGCAGCCTCCCACGGACAGGCTGCCAGAGGGCTCTCCGAAATCACATTAGGTGCCTTTCCCTCGCTCCTCTTCATCCCCCCTGCCACCCCTCTCCCTCTTGAAACGCTAAGCTCTCGGTCCCCTCGGAGAGGGGCCAGAGGGTCACAAGTATTCGAGCAGTCCAAGGGGCCCCACGTGGTAACTCCCCTTGTACGTGGCGCTTACAGGCCCCAGCCGCTGCAGGGACGTGGCCGGTGGTGCTACGACAGCAGTAACGCCAGCACTGAACCAAACACCGAACACTTCCCAGGTCCCCTTCCCATGCTCTCCGGCACTCCTCGGCGGAGCGCGTCTCAAACGCTCGCGGCACGTGCCCGGGCCACTCCTGGTTCGTCACCCCGATGCAACGGCTCCTCCGCAGAGCGAGGACGCCGGGCTGCCACGCAGCAGCACAAGGCGCCGATTGATTCCTTCAGCACCAGGTAGCAGTTCTCAGGCTGCCTCTCCACTCAAACGCCTCGCAGCCACAATAATCATCTGGGTGTCGGGGAGAACAGAAATCTCCTCTGCACACTCACAACTTCCTAAAAATTGTATCAGCAAACCTGGCCAACAGCCATCTTTCTGTGTTCTTGCTTGTTTTCTCCTACCCTCTGCGCTCCGCTTTCCCTTGCTGGCGAGTATGCCGCCCTGCAGAGCTTTTTCCTGTTTCAAAAGTGTTCAGCAACAACTCAGTAACAGCCCCGCAATGTCGTAACAGGTACAGCAACAAGCAGGGGTGACCTCGCATCCCCAGACCGCTCAACATCCAGCCGCAGCAGGAGAGAGGGATTTGCGACAAACTGTTTTAGGTTCGAGGGTGGGGGTGACTTTTCACTCTGGGAATTTGGCTTTAAGGACCCACAACCTCAAGACCCTCGGTGTGTAGGTTAGCATTAGGTTGAACTCAAATGGTGACTGTCATACAGAGGTACAAATCCCATTGTAGTCTCGAGGCTCATCTGAACCTTATCAGAGATGTTGTCAACCTCAAGTAAGTAAAGCAGGTCTGGGAGAAGAAACGAGAACAGCAAGTGAAGTTTCACTGTTTTGAAATTGTTCTGATATCTAGATACACATGAACACATACAACATAAACATACTTTCTCTCGTCAGCAGAGCCACTTGCCATCCCACGTGGAGGATGTGTCCTGGTCTTCAAAACACATCAATGTGTAGCACAACTGCTGCAGTAATGGAAGAACATGGAGATTCACTGACTTGCTCAGGATTACGCCAGCAGTCTGTGGCAGAGGAAAGGATTAAACCAAAATCTTCCAAATTTAATGCTAGTGACTTTACTACAGGCCTGTCCTTTCTATGAAGTCCATGTCAGACAGTCTAAGAAAGACTGTCTTTGCCTTTCAAGGGCAAAGAAGGGAAAATGGTTTGTTTTTTTCTTGTAGCACAAGCAGAAAACGAGAGTTACAACACAGCCTGCTGGGACTGAAGACGGAGCACCGGGAACAGCAGTGTCGAACGGGTAATCTTTCATGGCAATCAATGAAGATGTGCTACAGGCAGAGACCTCCGTTCTCGCAGGAGCGAGCTCCTTCCACTTCCTGACCTGCTTGGAGCCCTTCCCCGCTCCCTCCCTCCAGTGCATCTGGCAGATGTACGGAGACGAGGACGCGCGGGCTAGCAGGGCTGATCTACCTTCACTGGCTTTTTTCTCCTACATCACCTACATCACCACAGAACATCTGCTTCACGTTTTACAGCAGTTTTATCAGGGAGAAATGCTGCGTGCTCAGTAACCAGCTCTTTCTTTGGGTACCACAGTCAGTCTCCAACACTGTTTTACTCCTAACTGGACTACTCTGCCCGGCAAACCTGAAAGCACAACCAAAGCAAATAACTGCTGAGCCTCGGCACTCATTTCGAAAGAGAATCCCCCTGCAGTCCTCACCTCGCAGTTTCCTCCTTGGGCAGTGGGACAAAAAGGAGAAGATGAAGTCAATCTTCCTAAACTGGGAGGATATGACAATTTGTGACTAAATCTCTCCTCCAGAAAAATGGACCATCCTTATTCTTAAAATCATGCTTGAAATATCTAAGCAAGAAAATCAAGCCATAAAATTAGAGCAGAGATTGACCTACACATCCCTGAATCTGGCTGCGGCCAGATCTTTCAGCTGTGGCACGCTTTCTCTGCCGAGAAAACTAAGCCACCACATCTAAAATGTAAAACCCAGATTAGAACCACATGAACGAGCCTGCTGTAATAAACTGAAAATGAAGCAAAGCTTGTCTGATCTCTGTTTTTATTTGCATCCTAAAACACAGATAAGGTTTACTGAAAGACCAGTGCAGGCTCAGCACAGGGTGACTGTAACGTCCATTTTCAGAACCGTGAAAGTCCTGCAGTGATCTCCCCCCCGCCGAGCCAGTTTCTCGGTGAGGTGCTGAAGGACAAGGCTGCTTGGCTAAAGGAACAAAGGAAGAAACAGGCATCCCTTATCCTCTGCCCAGCCTCTGTCTTTCTACAGCCAACAACCTGGTTCCAAAAAAAATCACCCTCCAAGCGAGTTTTTAAACTTTGTTTTGAGACACCAACTTCATATAATAACAGGTCTCAAGGCAACCCCTCCTCCAGGTCTAAGCCAGGCAGATCTCAGACTGGTTACCACCCTTTATATGAGCCTATGCAAAACAGAATTAGAGCTTTGATTTATACACAGTGAAATGATTGCAGTACTGAAAATCTGCAGTGCTATCAGAGCCACCACGACAGATTTCCAAACACCGCTACGTTATGAAGACATAATTTGGTGCACCAAAATCTCATTCCAGTTGTAACGTTCCCTGTTTAGATCGAATTCAGTCTACATTTAAGAAGCTGCAGTTTTAATGATTCACATTCAAGTACGCCAAATCTCTGTCTGGCCTTTTATATGGCTTGAGGCATATGTTAAACAGGATCATAATATTTACTTATTGCACCAAAGTGGTGGAAGATTTAATGAAACAACACTGACTTGCATTTTAATGTGATACAAAGAGATACTGTCTGAAGTAGTTTCAGGCACTATCTTGAACCCTCTCCCCATCAGTTTTTAAGGTTCTAAAAATCACATATTTTGGTGCTTTTCTCTCCACTTTTTTCTGTGCAAAAAGGTAATGAACAAGAGTTAGAAGTGTGAGAATTCAAGCAGACCCAAATGCAAATACTGCCAAATTCACAGCAGAAACAGGCTGGAAGGAAGGTAGCTGATTTCTTTTTCTTATTCTTTAGTGTTTAGAGCCAGTTAAAAAAAAAAAAAAAAAGAAAAAGAAAAAGAAAGAATTAAAACTCCATCAATCAAAGTTTTGACCAGAAGAAGAAGAGAGAAAGAAATCCATGAAATTTTTCTTTCATTGCTCTGTGAACAGTATTTATTACAACAGTCAGGTGTTATTTGTAACATAGTTAAAAAGACATTATTTAATGACTTTGCAGGTGCCGAACTTCAGCACAGGTCATCCACCAGAAAGGAACAAAACAAATCGGCAGTTCTGAAAAGTCATAAACCCAGAAAAGCCCACAACACAGATACTTTCCTCTCTGTCTGATGGGACTGAATGGCAAAAACAAATGCTCTGACCCTGCAAGCAGCTGGATCTTTTACAGAGACCATATGACTTCAAGCAAGAAACTTAATGAACATCCATAGTAAGCAGTCTTAGCTCTTGTATAGCCATTTTCATCCTTATGCTTACAAGCAATACCTACCCAGAGCTCTGCATCCCTGTACGTGTTTTCCATGATGGGACGAGGGCAGGGAGCATACAGAAAGCACACACTCTTCCAGGCAAAAGAGTGAAGCCTGTAAGTGGACAACCCAAGTCCACCAAGTCCCAGTTCAATGCATGTGACTGTGCCGCCTCTCCAAGCCACGCCAGGGCACCGAAACAAGAAGGGCTGGGCAGAATCACTTCACGCTCAATCTCCATCATTTAATGGGACCAAGCCCTGCAGAAAAAAACATCAACTATTTCCTGCTCAACAAGACACAGGAGGACCATGCTTCATCAGTGACTGACTTGAATGGGAAAATGTGTCTCTCAGGCTCCCAGAACCAATCTGTTCTTGAGCGGTGTTCATGAAGCACTTCAGCCACCCGCACCCTCCCTGCTCCAGGCTCTTTGCCCGTTCTGTAATATTATCAGTAAATTACTACCATAGGAGCACTCAGAAAAGAAGTCAATCAAACAGGAGCCATTCACTCCTCTCCATGCCTTCCCAACTACAAACTTTTCCCGAGTTCAATCAACATCCCAGCCACTTCTCCCTTTCTCCAGGGGATGCCTGAGTAAATAGGTGTGTCTAACAGAATACTTTAAAGTCCAACAAATCCTCTGCGAAGCTGCCTCACATTTAAGCTGTTCTGTCTAACTGTTGGTCCCTTTCTCCACCCTTGGGTGAAGACAGGACTCAGGGCGAGCAGCGTGGTCCTGTGGGTAGGACAAAAGGCTGTGCATCAGAAGGACTCGTTTCATTCCCAGATCTGGTCTGTTGACCTTGGATGCATTAGCACAGCTCTGTGAGCCTCTATTTCCTAAATTGCATTCACCATTTAAACAGTGAGATCCTGGCAGAGACATCACTGCTGTCTAAATGGGGCAGAAGAGGCTGTGACTACATCAGGCAATTTAGGAGCACAGTGCTAAAGTGCAGGAAGGCCAGGAGGGCTGCTAATGCCTTCTCCCGCCCTAGAAAGTCTGCAGCAGGCTTAAGCCAAGTTTGTAGCCTGCCTATTACCACAGGTCCCTCATCTCAGCCGGACCTTCCCAGGCATTGCCAAAAGAGGAATAAATGACGGAAAGGCAAAGAACTGTCTGCTAAGCCCAGCTCATTTCTGTGACTCAACACAGTATTCGAACCCAAAGCTATTGAAATGAGTGGCTGGTATCAACCATCCACTGCACAACCCACATTGTTCTCCCACACTGCTCTGACCTCGTCTGAGACCATTTGCATTTTTACTCCATCCGTAGCAGCATGAATTAATGATTGATCATGGACCTTCACCATGAATCTCCAGGCTTTTGTCAGCCAGTGTCACAAACTTAACATTATCTAATTGTAAGTTTTCCCATTTAATTGCAATATACACCTGCTCAATGTCCCTCTGTGTGTGGAAAAGCATCGTACTTCATTTAAAAAGCCCTCATTTAAATTCAACAGCTAGCTGCACAGATTTAACCATTAAACTGATTTATGTTGCATAAAAGATCAAACCAGATCACACCTTGTGGCCAAATAACCATAAAAGGTTTCTGTAAAGATCATTAATTCACCTCCCTGGGCAGTTAGTTTAGCAGTAAATATGACTTAGATGACTTTATCCAGTTAACCTTAATCAATTTGTTATTATGATTAGTCACCCTAAATAATACAAATGTGAGAGGGGAAGGTGCTCCGGCGTAGACCCTGCTAATGAACAACCCAGCAGCGCACTGACCCTGCATTCCCACGTTCTCGGGAAACGGGCATCTATCGCTGTGCCGGCACCTTGCGGGATTCACAGCCTGATCCGACGCCAAGCGAAAGCCCCGCAGGGACCGCGCTTTGTCTGAGCCTTCCTGGCTTGCGCCACTGCAATGCAAGAAAGGGAGGAAGATGAGGGCACAGTCAGCAAGGACAGGCCATTCGTCCCATGCTAGGACGAAAGCTGGCCCAGCCGCTCACGTACCAGCTTGAGAGCTGGCAAGATTTCCTTGGCAGAACCTGCTCCGCCACAGACTTCCAGAGCGACCTTGGGCAAGGTATTTTATCTTCCTGTACCGCAGCTCCCCAGCTGTTAAGCAGGGAGGACACTGCTTCCCTCTCTCGCAGGAGCGGTCTTAAAGTTTGTGAGGCATTCAAACATCGCTGCGCTGGGAGCCATAAAAACACCTTAAACAGGCAGATCCATCACGCTCAGTGCTGCGGCCTCCTCTCACCCCAGCACAGCTCTATTGACTTCAACCCATTTACCTGTCACAGAGGAGAGGAAAGCAGAGTCCGGCCCTCGATCTGGCAAGGGGATTGCTTCTTCCGCAGCATCGCTGCGGTACCAGTAAAATGGGACCCGGTGGGAGCTGTAGCAACGTAAGCGCTCATCAGTACGGGAGGAAACAGGCCCATATCTCGGCCACCAAAGCCATTTACACCTGAGTAAAGCACAGCATGCTGACAGCCGGGCACCTGCTACGCAAACTGCCGATACCACTTCACAGCATTTTACACTGGTTTAGAAACAGGGAGAGAGAAGACAAGAAGGGGCTTAAATCTTGATACACAGACCGATGTGGGTCAGCATAAACTCACGCCGGCAGAGCAAAAAGGCTGGTGCAAGGCAGAGAGGCGGCAAGCAGGCGTTGGGGTGTCCATCGCCCGGCTCGGCCCCCGACGCCTCCCAGCGCAGAGCCTTGCTGCTGTCACCTCCTGCGCTTCGCACGCAGCCAGCGCGACGGTAAATCATGCCGCCCCGCGTGAAAGGGCTCATTCTGTCTGTGTGCATTTCTCGGTCTGTGTGCTCAGTCTCGCCAGGGCAAGGAAAGCACTTTATCCTTTATTTCTATGCTTGGCCACATGCTTCTTTGGCCTTCCCACAGCGTGCACATGACTGGAAAAACGTGAATACTTCTCTTTCCAAAACGCATCCATCTCCAGTTCCCAGGAGAGTAACTGCAAACCCACACCTACATCCAGCATGCAGTGTCGGACGTTTTCTCCCCAGCCCAGCTCCTACCTCAGGTGTTATTTGGTTCGAACAGAAATCAAGGGCATGATCCAGAGCACAGTCAGTAAGGACCTCCTCACCGACCCCGGTGGGCTTTTGCTGAGGCTCTCGGTATTCAACTACTCACAGTCACAGTTATTAAAGAGCAGGTCTGGACATACCTCATGACCTGCAAAGCCGCTAATGTGGAACACAGCATATTACAAGGGACAACATAATTCATCCAGGAAACTTAAAATGCTAATAGAGATGCCTTCCTTCAGTGCGAATGATCTTCTCCACCAACTTGGTTGCATGATCATTTTTTGCTGGATGTAAATTTAGCTTTCTACAATAAAGTAAGGGGATTATGAATCTCTACAGCCCACAGAAAACCTCCATCCCTACAAGAACAGCTTGTGCTCTCCTGGATCAGGCTGCAGGACTGTGGCCAAAGCAGTATTACAGAAACCAACTAGTCTATTCCCATCCTTAGCGACATTCCCAAATCCATAGAAATAAAAGCACTGGTAAGGTCTGGAAGGAAAGTCTGATGAATTTTAAGAAAAGCGGGGCCTGCCTTTGTGCAGCATTTAGGAAGCACATTTTTAAAATTAAGCATATGCCTAGAGGTCCCTGACTTCAATGGAACTTACTCATGGGTCTAAGTTACGTCTTCATCTGGGACCTGAAAGCTTAAACGTTAGAAAGAAAATGCAGAGAAGACTTTCCATTTTTATAATTAAAGGCATATCACATCAATCACACATCAGCAAGGAGACTTTATTTATAGAATATGATATTAAAACCTGAGTTCCTTCAAATATTGAGAGTGTTTTGTTACATTGCACATCCAGGTGCTCATGTGATTTTGACAGACAGACTCATCCAAGAGATGCCAATTAGCAAACACACTCGGAAGCGGAGCATGACAAAAGTCACAACATCATCAGAAAAGGAATGTGTTTTCCCTCGAAGGATGAAATAGCAATGAGGAAAAAAGTTGGTTAATCTCCTCCAACAGTATGTAAATAGTTCCCCTCTATTACCCTTTGACTCTGACTCTTCCTAGCTATAAAGAGACATCACAAAGAATCCTAATGACAGGCTGAAGAGAGAATTACATAACACCTTTCCATTTTATGTAATTCATCTCCATTGTTTCTAACAAGACAGAGAGAGTTAAACCTGAAGAAAAAAAAAGTTTGATTTTTTATCATCACGCTTGCTTTTAAGTCCCTCTGAGTACTTAAACCCGCCATTGAGCTTCACGTTTGTTCCTAATCTGCTCTGAAGGCAGAGGGGCCAGCGGCAGGGCAAAACGGGCACCATGCCGCGTCTGCCACTTCTGCTCGTTTGTTCAGAGAGAGTTTAAGGCAGGAGTCCAGAGCTAGAGGATGTTTTACAGCACTAATCTTGAACTTCTACAGTACTTTTCTCCTTGGGAGGATATAATGGTTTCTTATACACTGTGGCCACGATTCTGCACAGAATTTATGCAGGCTCCCTGTGCAAAAAAGAGGACGAATTATAGGATTGGGCCAGAATTGGGCCTACAGGTCACTGTGGCCACTGCTTACGGCACACAGTTGCTGCTAATGGTACAGAGAAAAAAAACCCCATATGACTTCTGATTTGAATAAATCTGCCAAGAAACAACCATGCAAACTGGAACTGGCACCTCTTCACTCCTGAAAAGTGCCGAGTGATAATTAATGATTTCAGATGTCAGAAACTTCATTTAATATCTTTCCTGGAGGACTACGAAAGCCCTGCACAGGCACCATGACACCATACCTGGCCAGCTCAGCAGGAACAACTCTCTCTTCGGAGCCATCATCCACCAACCTTTAGAATCTGTCTCGGGATCGAGCCTGCTCAGACACCATTTCCTATCAAGATCTGGCACGACCACAACGTGCCTGAGGTTATGGCTGCGCACTGCTGACAGGTGAGGCTTTCTGTCCTCCGGGTAACCCCAAATGTCCCAGCTCATCCAGCCATGTCTTCGCAAACATTACCTGACTCACATCCTGCAAAGCAGCAACAATCTCCACAAGAACGGGCTCCGATCCTCCCGCGCAGCCTCCTGCCAAGGGCGCACAAGCAGCGCACCCACAAAACGTCGTCTGCAGCGTGCCATACTGAGACGCGCATTGATACCACCAATCTCAATGAGCAGGAAGCTTAGTAATTCAGGCCTGTTTTCATATATTTAGTCTACATCATAACGTAATGAAAGAAGATTTTCAGCAATAAAGCAATCAATGTGTTTTCAAACTACTTGGCAGGAGCCCCCTGTTTGGTTAGCGTCTCTTTTGATCTCCGTGAACTGCCTTTGAAACTTTCCTGGTTCTGAAAGAGAGAAAAAGAGCCCATTGAGCTGGGCAACAACGTTAATTTGTATGCAACTTTCTTCCTTGTTTTGTCAACCTCAGACAAGGGTAACAGGTTAATTGCTGCTTTTATTGGTATAATGGATGCCAATTATAAGATGTGCTGCTTAAGTTAAACTTCTATCTTGTAGTTAAGTGAAAAAAACAGATAGCATATACCATCCACTCTCTGCTATCCAAAGTAACATGGAGTTGGGATATCCCAGGCAACAGAAGACAAAAAAGAGTAACAGAAGTAGTAGAGAGACACCTCGCTACTGTGTACAGATCCAGCATGGCCAGCCCTGAGACGAAGCTAAAACGCCTTGCCTGACCTGAGCCAACTCCCCAGCTCTGCTCAGCCTGCGAGCTTTCGCGCTCAGTCTCTGGCACCGGACCTGTGCACTCGCTGCACGTAAGCAAATCCTTCCGGGCCCGGGACCGCGGGAACCACAGCTGCAGAGCCGTCCGAGCGCTCGGCTGCGTTCGACCTGGATCCAGCCGGGTTTACGGGTTCCAGCTGCGCTAGAGCCAGGACTGACTCCGTGTTCAGCGTGGTGGTTATGGTGCCGGTCCTTCCCTCTCCTCAGGGACCACAACTGTCTTGCTGGGCCATACTACGCATGCCTGCAACATGCTTACAGCCTGGAAGAATCAACACATCAGTTTAAAAGCTTACTAATGGACTTGGCAGACAAGAAGAAGAAAATGTGCAGGATTTAACAGTTCTCTTCGTTCTTTAAATCTGGAAACACTTGGCACATGCAATTAACCTTGTGTGGCCATCTCCTCCCACAGCTACACGCGGCTGCATAACATTCACATCCAAATTGCTCACATGGTGCAAAGTTCCCCTTCCGAGAGTTTCCTTCCAATTCTTCCCCCCTTCTTCAAGTGGTCTTAAAGAAAGAACCTGGGCATGCTGGACTTCAAATGACCCTTGAATGCTGTGCTTACTTTCACAGCAGGATGCATCAACAGCCTCATCAAATAAGTCTCAAGCAGACAGGTTTGTTGATTGGGAAAGCAAAGTCTCAAGCTAAGGGTAAAGGGTATGTCACAAATATTAGAGTAAATACAGTGAAGGCCCTATATCCTCACAGAGAACAGTGCTAGCCCCAGGGCGAAAGTCTGTGGTAATATTTTGAATTTATATTGCATCTTCTCAGCTGATCTTATGGGAAAAAGTCCTATTGGATTTTATAGCTCAAGAGCTAATAGGATTGTACAGGATTTGATAAAGAAAAAAACCTACTGCTATAGATTTCAACTATCCTATAACAGGAAATATAGAGCTCTGTTAAATTTCATATTATATAAAATATGTGCACTGGAAATAGAGTTGCAAATCCATGTTATATGTCAGTAGTTTAAGTTGAAATATCTGAATGTGTAGCTGCTGATGAATCCAATACTAAGAAAAATAGATATCCTATAATTTTATAACCTAAATCTTTGTTATCTGCAGTATCTTCTACTTCAGGTGTTCTGTTTGCTTTGGGAATGTGGACCAAGAGAAAGAAGAAAATTGAGGCTCTTGCAAAAGCTTAATCCAGAACCAAGGTAAATCAAAATTAATGTAGTTGCTACTGCTTACAAAAATATCCAGTTAGGCGTATGGCACACTTGTAAACCTTGGGATGATACTGTCAGTTATCCCATTCCATCCACAACATCTGTCCTTCCCCAGGTGTATGTGAGTCGCCTGTTTTTAGTACCAGTGGTGCCTGCAGACAGGGACGTGGCAGCCTGAGCCTCTTCTCCGACACTGTTAGCTTCCAAGGGCGGCCAGCACTGTCCCATGCAGCAGAGAAGGGCTTTTAATACTACAAGGCATCAAGAACTTGGTATTTTTACCAAACTCATTCTGGGGGAAACTGAGGTTTGACTAGAAGGGAAGCAAAGTCTTCAAAGAAGCACATAAAGGACCACAAAGTACCAATGGACTGTACATTAAAGCACAAATTGATCTCAACTGATCTACACAGCTCTCTACAAACAGGAGCCTTAGGAAGTCAGGACTCTCGTGATGAACTACCTGGACAAAGAGAGCAGCTGCTACAGTTTGGACTTTGCCAGAGAAGACCCAGATAAGTGAATGACACAGACCATAACTGATCCCAGGGAAAAGATCTGACAAGTCAAACTCAGGAACCACAAGCTATCTATGGTGCAGCAAAAAAAATAAAATCCCATTTATAACCTTGGAAGCAATGGGCTTTGCTGAGCCAAACGTCATCTCCTAGATAACAATCTAATGAGAAATCCCTCCCCTGCTCCATGTGTGTGTCCCTTTGATGCACAGCTGCAAGAGCTGCCGAGGTGCAATCTGTTTTATTGAGTAATACGCATATAGCTTTGTAAAACAGTTTCAAGACTTCAGCTGAACCTGCGTTCAGTATTTTATGTCTACAACTTTTGGCCTCTGAGAGGGAAATCCAGCAACTGCAGGTTGAGCACATTTCCTCACTTGAAAGGCAGTGAACCTCCCCTCTTCATCTTGCAGGCCCCTGAGTGAAGAAGGTGAGGGGCAGGACAAGCATGTTTCTTTCCACACGAAAAAGCTGGTAGGGGAGCTGGCTGTCAGGCAGATGAAGTTAACTCAATGTAGGATTGCAGGGGATTCACTCACTTGCAGCCTCTCTGAACCAAACCTGCAGGGTTCTGCCTGTGAACTGAGGACTGCAGGCAGGGAAACTGCTGGGGCTTTTTATACACTGGCTGCTATGTTTTAAAACCTGGTTCTGGGCCACAGTGTGCAGATGCACTTCTGCAATACCTACCTTCCAAGTGAGGCCAGATTGCTGGTCCTGGCTCTGGTGCTTTTTCTGAGCAAGTCCAGCCATGCGCTGTGGAGCTGGGTTTGGATGACTCCCTTCTCTTCACCATGCAAGGACAAGGCTGTTTAAACCTGCCTCCACCAGCAAGAGTAGGTGTCTGCAGTGCACTGCTAGGCAAACATCCAAGGCAGCTCTCAACAAGCTCGGCTGAAGCTTAAGAGCAACATAACTACTTAGTTTGGCACTTGGGAGCAACACAACCACTCTGCTAAGCTAATACAACTGTTTCCCAGGAAGACTAATTGACCCAAAAAGGCATCACACTAGTGTCATCACCTGGCTCCCGACAGCTAAACAAGCCCCTCCAGGGCTCACCTGGGCACTTCTGAGAAGCGCTGCACTGAATCACAGGAACGTACCATAGCATACCACCTGCCGCTGAAAACCCTAGGTGAAACTCAGGTGGAGACCTGCGTGCTGTCCCACCCACCACGAAACACACGCTGAACAGGGGGACAGGCATCATCTGGAGAACGCGGACAGTGAGTACAGCTCAGAAAACGCAAAAAGGCAATAGTGAGACAGTTGGATGTAGTAGGCAGTCATCGTAACACATGGGCTCGATGCCCGTGACTATCCATCTTGCTTACTGGAGCTGTTCTCCTTTGTCCACATGCTCCTTCCCCCAGGGCTTGACCCTCAGTCAGGGCCAGCAGCAAAGAGGTGTCTGACCCCAAAGCAAAGTGCTCGCCCCACACACCACATACAAAGGCTCGAGAAACATCCATTCCCCTTTTCCTTCGTCCGAGGGTCAGCGGATGCTGGATTCCATCCACAGGTTTTTCCCTCTCGCCACACACGCAACGAGCAATTTCCAATATACATGCTCATTGCGCTCCAGTGGAGCATGCGATAAAGCAAAGGTAAGCGGCAGCCAGAGGACTGTCTGCACCCGGCAGCCAGTGATGGAGAAGCTGTTCTCAGCTTACAAAATCGACTCAGACACTTCCAGAAATTCACATCAGATACCCACTCTCTCTGAATGGATAATAAATACGTCTGACCCAATAATCCAAGTGTTATCTGCGTTCCAACTACCAAATCATATAATACAGCTGTACACCTGATATAATTTTAATAACATAAGACCACAAAGAGCAATGGAGCACAATGGCTAAAGCAGACAAGGGAACATTGATTTTCAGACTGCGTTCCACTATAAACACCAAACTGCTGGTGGCTCATCGGAAATATAAGCAGACCCAAGTGGAGCAAAGGAGGCAGAAGTTCATGCATTTAGACTGAACAGTGCTTAATGTACCCACCCCAGCAAATCCTGCAGGCAAGCTGCCTCTTCCATCCATAAACAAATAGTCTGCATTCAAATGAATTCCTTCGTTATAAGGATCAATACAGCCTTTAACTACACATTTACTAACTGTAATAGCTGGATTTTGACAATGTTCATACATATGTTGTGCAACGGAGGTTCCTGCCCTCAGGGAGGGAATTTAAACTACTTGTAGCACAGATAATTATATCTTATCTTAAGGCATTGACCAAATTTTTTATGCTTATGTAATGTAAGTTTTAGGAGCCTGCATGCCTTCAGGTCCCACTGACTCCTTGCAGTCCCAGGAAGCTGTAGCAGCACAGCCTCTGTGGAGCAGGAGAAGAGGGGGGCTCACTGCTCGTTTTCACTCTCATCTGCTTGGTTATCAACCTGGTGTAACTTCTCTGACATCAATTAAATGATTCCACTTCACAACCAAAATGGGCCTTCGATGAGGTAAGTCCAGTGAATGACATACAGGAGAGCGTGTCCTGAGCCCTGATGGATGTGATGGCTGCCAGTTTCCATCACGGGTTCCCACGGCTGAGAGCCAACTTGCCATCTTTGCTGGCATGTGCAAGGACCCTCTTTCTGTCCAAGCCAGTAAAATCTGCAGCCTGATCTTAGCCCGAAAGTCACTACTTAATATAGTATGACTCTAATGCTCAGATTTCTCAGAAAAAGCAATGGCCACAGAAACGAGATCACTGGCTTGAGCAGGCAGAGCCTCCCAGGAGCTTACGGCGTTGGGGTATGCTCCTGCTGCCGCCGGAGCCTAGGGAGGAATCCCTACCGATTCCAACAGCGGCAGGATCACGAAGACAGACAGTTCAGATACCTAGCCGATAAAAACATGCTATCAGCATCAGTATCACATCAGTCCCAGCCATAACATTTCCTGGTCCTTTTAGAAGCTCTTCAAACACTGTTTTGGGATCAGTAAGTGTTACTCTACCCTCCTTGTCTCTCTGAAGTACTGAAGAAATGGAACATTTATAAGTGTGCAAATAATTACAACCGTGGGCTACACAAAGAGGGGAGATGCTTCTACTGTCTGTTTTCCTTTCCCCGAAACACAGAGCTGTTCAGATATTGGAAGGTATATAAAGCCTAATATTTTTCAAAGAACAAAAGCCTCTGCAAAATAAATAAAGTAACAGGGTTTGGTTCACCACTGGACACCTCCAATTTCACACCAGCGCAACCGAATCAAACAAATGGCTAGGAATGATTCATGGTCTGGAAAACCCACTTCTCTGTGGGAGATTTAGAGAATTCAATCTTGTTAGCTTATCAAAGAGCAGGTTAAGAGGAGATTTGATCACAGTCTGTAAGCACCTACACAATATCTGGTATCTGATCCAAGACAGGTCTTTAATCTGGCAGACAAAGGTATAACAGGATCAAAGAGCTAGAAGGTGAAATTAGACAAACAAACTGGAAACAAGCAGACTTTTTACTTTTCCCCCCAGCAGTTCCACCCAAGATATCACAGATTGCCCATTTCGTGCATCCTTGAAGTTTGAATTTCTTCCTACAGGTGCATTCTAGTATTCTCACAGATGATTGAATTTACTGCTGGAATTCGCAGGTGAGATTTCATGCTCCGTAGTTTAACAGAAAACCAGACTAGTGGCCTGCAAGCCATTCCGGCTTTAGAAATAAAAATAAGTATGAAATAAATGGAGTTACGCAAACATACAATGCAGTAATGTCACAAAATAAACAAATGACTTTTGCAATAAAAACATTCAGAAGACAATTTTGAGACAAAAGCTGCATCAATTCTAAACAAGTAGGTGAGATTTTTTTTTCCTTACGTGTGTCAAAGGAAAGAAGAGGACTCCCTCACTCCTCTTAGACCCATGCAATTTATCCTGAGGCAAAATCCAAGTGAAGAGATTTGGGGTTTATTTGGGTGGATTCCTTCTTAGTATTAATTTCTCCCCTATATAACTAATATCAGGGTGCTTTCAAAACTCCCATACATGGAAAAAATACATTCATAACCATGAAGATCCTCAGTCTTTAGCTGGGAATGCAACTGACCTTTCCTTTAGCAGCCTTTACAGTTTCCTAGCTTCCGCAAATGGATATTTACTCTTTTTTTCTTTTTCTTTTTTGGAAATCTTCCATTCACAGTGTGCTAGGGGATTTCATTCAAAGTAACACATGCTCCGCAGATTAGCAGGCTCTTAAAAATATGCTTCTCTTCTCTTTATGGGCCTGCTCTATTAAAAAGAAGTTAACGGAAAGACACCCATTAGCTTCTGTGGGTATTGGATTGGGGCCTAAATTATTGCTAGCACTGAACATGCACAGTCAGAAAGTATTTCAGAGAACATGTGCTATACTGCTATCTCAGTCTAAAGCTGATTTTCATGAAAGCCTTTCCAAATCCCAGTGACTTGCACTGAAGAAGACATCCGCTTTGCCATGGAGTATCTATCTCCTAACAATGTGCAAGAATCAAACACCCCAAAGTACTATTTTTTTGTTATATTTCAGTTATTTATGGCTTTACACCCTCCTCTCCGCACACACAGTCAGTCTATTGACCAGGTTTTGACCTCCCTCTCCTACACCGTCAGCTTCTCCTTTCTAGGCCATCAACTAGGACAGTATTTCAAACTCACAAGAGGCAAATCATTAGGCAACCACTGATTTTGATACCGTTACATTCTCCTGAACAGATGCCCCACACCCCATATATGCACCACACCCATGTATATACAGCCAATATACCTGGTGCCGTGACAAGACATATCGTAATGGATCAAACAATTGCATGTAATGAACAGAGCACATTTTGCAGACTCCTAAACATGACCGTGGCAAGACCCACAAGCGGGCTCACCGGCTTGTTGCAAAATGCTCATGACATCCAGTCAAGTGACCTGAAACTGCTCAATAGCAATGGGTTATGTATGTGCTCCCGGGAAGCACCAGACAGCTAAAACCCGCCACAGTCGGCTCAGTAAAGATGCGTTTACAGACAGGTCTGGTCCTTGTCAAAAAATTCCTTCGATTTCTCTCTTTCATGTCATACACGGACAGATCATTATTGGCTTGAAATTGCAAAATCTATTTCTTCCCTTCAGAAAATCTATGTCTTACTGGGTAAGACGTACCGGGTTAAACTAGCAATTTTAAGAAAGTAAATGAAAACAGGCAGAAACAGGTTTCTGAAGATAAACAGAGGTTTAAAAAATAGTTTTAGTTTTAAATGGAACCAGAAGTGCAGGCATAGAGAGTTGCATTTTTTTCTAAGTGAAAGCAGAAGTTGAAGACAATTGTGCGCAACTCAGACTGTGTGACCACTCCAGCTTATTCCTGTATCACCTCCCGAGCTCACCACTCCTGCGATGCTCACTTGTTGCCTCTTGTCTTTAATTAGGCATCAACCCTGCAAGCTGCTCATAGCAGCCAGCGTCCCGTTCTCTGCCGCAGGGCAGGCGGTTTATCTGCGCAGAGCGGTTTGCCATCTGTTCAGGGCCGGGTCTGACTTGCAGTGCATGTTTGAGGAGCATCCCATGCGCCGAAGCCCCGCTCCTGACGGAGGTGCCACTGAAAGGCCAGAGCGGAAGCCTGCTTAGATGCTTGTACAACAGTTAAAAATTACAGATTCTTTCCTGCCGCCAGTGGGTTCTCCATTCCCACAGCTCTCCCACGACTTTCCTCGACAGATTTGAAAGCTCTCCTGAAGGAGATAAGTGTCTGTATTTACAAACAGGGAAACTCCGCACAGGAAGAGCTGATAGCAGAGCCATAAATAGTACCGCAGCTCCCGAGTCCCAGGCTACTGCCAAATATACTAGGCTACACTTGTCTTTCAGGAAGCTGCTATGGCCAACTCCCTTTAATTGCTGCATTAGTGTCTCTGAATGTGCTGGCTTAATTTTAAATATCTCCTACCAGGGCACAGAGAGAGCTAGCTTGCGCGTAAAATATGCTGGTCTGCATTTCTGATCTGATGTCTGTAATTTCCTGCATGTTTTATCCTATGGAGAAAGAAGAAAAAAAAAGCTTGAGGATGCTATCTGCTTCCAGCATGCTGCTGAAATGGCAGAGGATAAAGAAATGCATGAGGAAGTCAGGAACTGATTCACAAATGTCCCATCTGTTCCAGTTCTGGCTGTATTAACAGCAAGGCTCCTGCAAGGTCTCGCTGCCAGGTATGCCCAGTGCCAGTCTGGGAGAGAAAAACTATTTATCTCCAACTCCTAAGAAGTTGCTAGCTTACCAACATTGTTGTGACGTTGCTGAAAATGCCAGAGACTTGTCTGAGCTTGAGCTTAGAGCAAAACTCCTCAGTGAGCAGACAGGAGCCAGGCGTCTCTGAAATGGGAACCCTCCTCAGGTTCTCCTCTCCCGATGGCTTTGGTTCAGCCCATCCCGAAGAACCACGGCAGCGTTTGCGTCCTGCTCTCCTCAAAGCACATTTGCTGTCTGACCCCAACGGCCCAGATCTCATCTGGGTAACAGGAGACGTTCAAGAAAAAGTGACATTTGCAGAGCTAAGAGATACCAACAAGGACCTTGAAACATGGAGCCAGGCCCTCACCCGGTACAGCAACACTTAGTGTAGGCCAAAGGATATTAACCGTATGAATCTGATCATCTTCTCACCTCCTGAGGAACAGATTGGGGCCAAAACAGGAATCTAACTCAGGAATACGAAGAAAGTGGGAACTGCCTTTAAGAAGGGATGAAATTCAGCTGGGACCTACAGTGCAGACAATCGTACACTGTGTTCCCAACTTCTTTATAAGCTGGGCCCACTCAAAAAATACAGTTTATTTAGGCAAAAGGGGATCATTCATCTAGAGACAAGAAAGCAAGTCACCCCTAAAGAATAAGAAACTGTTTGCACAACCACTGCTTTCCAGGCAAGGAATTGGGGGTCAGAGCAAACAAGCAACTCAACATGAGCTCCCAGTACAATGGGACCAGCAAAGCTGTACACCAGCAAGGAGCAGAGAGTGGAAGCAGGAAGGTCATTTAATTTGAGCTGAAATAGTATGCACCCTAAACCAGTTCCTCTGCACTAAAACCGCAGGGAGCATTCACACCAGCATGTGAGCAGCTGATCTAAGAGGACGCTTACCCCAACACAGCTAGAGCCCAAAGAGCAACGGGACCACAGCCTTGGCATCCACAGGGTGGAAGGAGCACAGGGCAACCAGTGAAGACAGCTCCATATTTTCTGAAACGTCTCGAGAGGGTGGAAGATGGGAAGCAGCAGTACCGTGGGAACATCCTCTAGATTTCCGAGCAATATGAGAGAACGTGCGTCTAGCTTTTGCACTCACGCAGACCTCTCGTTTCCTCTACTCCAGCAACGAGCGCAGGGGATACCCCTGACACACTGGGTCAGATGACTGGAAAAGCTCTGGGGCCCTCTGGGAATAACACGTCTATGCCGGGATGCAGCACTGCGCTGACCCGGTGCTCCAGGTGAGCTAAAGGATGCACTGATAAGCTGCATCCCGTGGACGGCATCACCTAAGGGGACAGAGGTCACAGCACCACGCAGCAAATGCGTGACATATGGCTCTCATGGATTAAGGGACCTCTGGGTAGGTGCCCAGCCAATACAGACACAACCAGTACAGCGTACGCAGCTTTTTCTTGGTCCAGCGACTTTCTCACACAACCATCTCCAAATTTCTACATCTCCAACTTGGCAGTGGTTAAACATTTACATCTAAGCACCTGCCATGAAGCAGAAAGAGCATCAGCTTTTCCTCCTCCACAATGCTGACTCTCTGTGGCCTGAAAAGCCCACAGTGATGGTGCAAAATCAAGCTGCCAGCACAGCTTGATGCAAGTGCATGCAAATGCATCCAGGATACATATATACACACCATGAGGGGAGGGCAGGCTAAGCTGTCATTGCAGCGTGTGCATACTAAGCGGAGGCTTTGCAGTGCTACCGAAGGGAACGCACGAGGTGTCTGTTTGCACAGACAAATACAATGGTCAGATTCAATTATTCTCTGTGGACAGCCCTGAAACAAAATGCTAACACACCAAACAGTGTTTTAATGAGAGAGTCCTATCCCTGAAAACAGGGCAGTTTAAATTAAACATCAGAAGAAACAGGGACACTTTTCTGCATACATGCAAAATAAGCCAGCACCCCTAAAACGTTCAGAATTGCAATGTGGTTTCACTTGCCATGGGGTTTTCCATTGCTTTAAAAATATTTAATTTAAAAAGCAGCTCAAGGACAGGAAGAGAAGGATGGGCTCGGTGATTAAATACTGTGATATACACAATCCAGGTTCAGTGCTGGCTCTGTCACTGATATCTGCTCAGTTCCTCAGACTCTGCACCTCAGGTTACCTTTTTTAGTAAAACTGGAGTTCACAGCATGCCCTGAGCAGCATAGTTTGTGCATGTGCTGCAGACAGTCCAAGAGGGTACTGATAACTCAGGGCGACTATAACAATACCGCTCGTTGGATCTTGCTCTGGATTCACCTTTTTTGCTAGAATAACAAGAAGGGGTCAAGTCCCTGCTGAGAGCACCACTGCCCTGGTACAGTAACCCAGCTGCCAATCTAGAAACCTGTTCCAGAGTCCTGGGTTCAGGATCCAGCATTTCAGCTTGGACTCATCCTTAGTTTCAGTCACCAAGAAAGAAAATTCAGCATTTGATTGAAACCACTGCTGTCTGGAGCTCTCCTTATAGATCGAAGAAATGTGATTAGCCTCTCTTTTTTGAGAAGCAAAATGTTCCTGAAGAAGAGATTAGAAATACCAATGTGCATTTTCTATAGAAGTTTTCAATTATATTTCACAGCTCAAGAAAAAAAAAAAAGAGCTTTGCAGTGTACAACATGATCTAACCAGGGTCAGTTTTTCTTTAATTGCTCATGCCTTACAACACAGGTACAGAGTAAATTCTCCTCACAGACAACATTGTGTTATATCACGATATTAGATGCACCGGGTAGTGAGATCAGACAGTAATTTACTCCATATGGCTCTGATCCAGTTTCCATTGAAATCAATGCAAAGGTTTGCTCTGACTTGAATGGCTATTGACTGGATCAATCTTTTTGCCTTCGTAGCTGGAACATGGCAATTTTCTTTTATAGTTCTGTGACCTTGCATTCTCATTAAACTTCACTCGGGGGATCCATAAGATACAGAATACTGCATCTGGAAGACAACTCGAGAGATTTATTATACTCAGTCATGTCTAAATAGAGTAGTGACAAGCAGGTGAACATACTTCTTTCCCAACCCTGCAGTCTGCTGGCCATCATGAGAACATCAGGATTATTTCATGCAAGGTAAGATCCTACATATGATATCCAAATCTCAACCCCTACGAAGTCATGGAACTGTGCAGTGGGGTAAACTAAGGACAATTTCAACTGTGACATTGCTGGGTTTTGCTGCCGTGGATTTGAATTTGACCCTCAAATGCACGTAACAAGTTAGGCTGTTTGTGCTCTTCTACTGAACGCCGCTGGGTCACCCAGTCTCTTCCTCTCACACACAGCCACATCACTGATCTCCTCCACAACCAACCACATTAAACATATTCCCCTTCTCAAAAGCTGTTACAGAAGCTCATTTCTCTAATGACAAAGACCATTATAGTTTCCAGGCTGAATGTGTTCACAACCAATGTATACATACCTCTTCCTCTGCCAGCCTAGTCCTTTAGCTTAAATAGTTCTTTTCCTTCCCTGGTATTAACCCCCATGATATATTTATAGACATTCATGTCCCCTTTCCACCTTATTTTGCTAGGCTAAGCAAGCCAGGCTATTTTTGTTTCCTCTCTAATGATGGCTCTTCACTCTGTTTATAATATTTTGCAGTTTACAGTACTTTAAAGTAGTTGCAAAGGTTCAAACAGATTATTATATTTTACAGCCAGATTAGGCCATTATGATCTCCTAAATTACCCTGAGTGTAGAATATCACCTGAAATTCCTGCATTTGGGGCATAATTTCAGGTCAAACTACAGCACACCTTTAAAAAGCAGCAGAGATACAAATCCATAATACTGTAATGCACCAAGTGCTCAGGTACCAAAATTATCAAAGACTCAGTAAAGGACATATAGAGGGTAGAGCAGTAAAAATTAGAGGCCATGAAAAATGCTGCATTGTTTTAACAAATACATGTTCTACAACACGGTGAGCATCACAAAGTGCTTTCAAAGTTAAACTTATTATTGGTCCAACATCCACAATAATATCAAACGTTTCTTTACAAGTAAGACTTCTAGAAACAGTCCCATTTACTTTTATTTTAGGATTAATACATAATTATTAATGATCCAATAATTAAACAGCATTCCAGGAGTGCAAAGGGAAGAGAGGGCTTTGAAGGAAGGGAAACTCTCCGCCGATGGGGTACGAATTCTGTACGAGCAAATATAGCACAACCTGTGGCTCAGCTTTAAGGGGTCCTGAGCACCCACAGCTTCCCTTAGCTTTCCCTCAAGTTCAGGAGTCTTCAAAAGCAAAGAGTCAGCATGCCCTTAGGGTCTGCTTCTTCCCCGGCACCAAAAGCACTGAAAACTGAAGTATAATGGAAATCAAAGGAAAATGTGAAAATGTATGAGATTGTACACTATACATTAGATTAATACTAAATGCGTATCTATCTAGTGCTCCCTGCAGCTGGTCTGCCAGCGAGACACCAAACAGGGCAGCTCTACGACCGGGTAAGCACATGGGCTGTGGTCTTTTCACGGCAAAGAACTAGACATGGTCTTACGGCTCCCAGGTCCAGGAATATACGCTTCCCCAGGAAAACCTGACTGATGTGTTAGAAACTAGAAAACGGCAGTCTACTTGATAAACCTATAAAGGTGCTCTAGTCGAAAAAAGAGGACCCGTGCACATTAGTTTTCCTTCACTGGCTATGTAAACATGGCTGCAACACAGAATAATGGCTAAAAGGCCTGGATTTAATTTCCAGTAAGACTACACTGTACAAGAACATTGGTTTTTCTGGCTTTATTTTGTTCTATTTCCCTGGTGTTTGTAATTTGATACAGAGAAGACAAAGCAGTACATAAAGTGTTTTAGGAATCGTGTATTCTATGGATGTAGAGCAAGACATATCTTAACAATAATAGACTGAACCACCACTTCCACCTCTGCACCTGCACAGGCTTTTGCAAATATTATGGGCATAGGCTTATGCTTGTTTATGAAAACAATGGTTCTTTAAGACCTGACCATCCCTTCTTGCCATCATCTTAATTAAAAGCTTCATTAAATGAACTGTTTCACTTTGTACTGCAACAAATTAGGAACACTTACATGATCAGTCAGCTGAGCAGCAGATAATGAACAGCTGAGAGACGGTAACAACCTAAATCGGTACAGCTGTTCAAAAGGCAGGAGCATGACTATCTCGCAAGATTTGCCATATCTTCAAGAAATAGATAAATATGCTAATAAATGTGTCCCTCCTACACCTAGGCTTCCTAATTATCTGCGCGTGGTCTGCTGCAGCTGTGTGGACTCCAGGAGAGACTTGAGGGCAGAAGCCGGGATCTCCCCTCACTGCCTCCACTTCTCCGCTGCTCTCCCCAGGGGAGCTGGCAGCAGCGCTGGGCAGGTTCACTTGTTATCTGAGCTCCTCCAGCAAGTTTGTTTTGACAAACATTGCAAACACTTTTTTCTCTACAAACAGCTGTGAGGCTGACTTTCTTGTTGTTCATGAAGTGACCGTATTTGCAAAAAAATTTATGCATAGAAATATCACACGGGAAGTCCTAGCACTCTCATGGATACTCATGTAAATACACTTTGGCATTAGAGTCTGCACAACTGACTCATCCAAGCGCTCTTCTTGTTTACCAGATTCTTCTGCCGTTCACCCAGATCGTCAGCAGGCCCTCATGTGGCATCTCTGCACCACATCATCGGTCACTAACAGATGATGGCCGTGCAAAATTGCAATGAATTATTCTCAAGCAACTCTAAAACTGAGATTTGTCTGCATGGGAGCTTATGTGTACACCTACTTTTGAGTAACAAACACATCTGTGAAGGCGCAAAGCCTTGTATGAAGACAGAAACTGGGCCATACAAATTTGCTCAAAGTAGTCACTTTGGTCTAAGTAAAAGAAACAGAACCACAGAGAAGCTACCTGCTCAACAGAAGACACTGGTTTATGGACACATTAGCCTAATCAGTACTTTATATTTCCTAGAAAAGTCATCAGTCCTGAATGCCAAAGCAGGCAATATGAGCTGACGTTACACCTAAAAACAAATTCCCTGCAAATGCATATGATGATAATCTTCAAGACAAATCCACCCCAGAGCTGCAGGTGAATAAGCAAGTATCTGAAACAAACTCCTACTTATTACTAATCCAGGAAATCAGACTAAAATTCCTCAGTGGGTTTGGGGGTTTCTATTTGTTTTGTTTTGTTCTACAGGAGAAGAAAATCCCTGGTCCCAGGATGAGATGTTGTAAGCCAAATGTCAGCATGGAGCACATTTTTACAGCCAGCTTCTAAACCCCTGAATAAAGAAAAGGGCTTAGCAGAAATACTGACAGAAGTTCAACCAGAGTGAGCCGAAGTGAGCCTTATGTAGGTGCAGGCAGCTCCACTGATGCTAACGGACTTACACCAAGGCTCGAGTTGGCCCAACGCTGCTACCCGGCACAGCCAGACTCTGCAGGCATGACACTGAAGATGAAGATCTGGGAGGGACTGGATTCTCACTCCTCAGTCTGCTGGGCTTCATGTTTCACCAGGATGGGTTGCATCGGTTACTTCATGAATTAGCACCTGCAGATTCATCCATGAACAGCTCCGAAGAAAATCAATGCCAGTTTTTCGTGGGGTAGTTTCTGCCCCTCGTTGGCAGAAACCTCACAGACAGGCCTCATTTTGCACACAGCATTGTGCTTTGTTTTTTTAAAGAGAGCAACCGCATAGGGATTTTGACATCCTGTAAATGGAAAACTGTAGCTGGTTTCTAAACATGATGAGTCCAATCCTGCAGGTCTTAGCTTCAGCAGGGAATGAATGATCAAGCCCTGGGAAAACACTGTGGCACATTATCAAATTAATTTCACAGAACAGATCACATGAGATCCCCAGGGTCCCTCCAGTGCCAAAACACAATCCGATTGTGCAGATCAGCGGCACAACTGCTGTCATCAAGGGTAAATTAACTGGGCCAGACTCATTCCCTGGTGTAACTTCACTAGGATCACCAAGCGGTTCCCTGAGATCCCGCTATGTAACATTTTAATGCGGAGATTGACCAGCCTCTGGTTTTGCCAATAAATGGAATTTCCATAATCTATGTCTAGATTTGTATATTCAGTAATATCGCATAAAATCCTGTTCCTGTGAGGAGCTCTGCATAGGCATAAATTTTGTCCATATGGAGTCCAAATGCTTCAAAGCAAATCATGCTTGATCCAGTTTCATTATTGGAATGACAGTGAGTTACACCAGCCGACCACCTCAAGCACGAACACGTGGGGACGGGAAAATAGCCCCATGCAGTCCTGTGAAAACCCTGCATGGGCACATCTAGAAATGTATCTTTTGAAACATTTGTTGAAAAGCTGTCCTGAGCAAAGTAGCTTTATCTTAGCAAATGCTCAGTACCTTGAAGTGTGCGTACACCGCAAGAGTTCAGCACAGCACAAGATCTTGCCGCACTGTGGAAACCAACATGACAGCTACGTTAGAGATTTAACTAAAGGCATTCACAGCTAAGCGTACGGTCTGCTACCATGAGCTAAAAGATGAAAACTTCCCAACTACATCTTCTGTAGCCTCGTCACAGCCTAAGTCTCTGTGGATCAGGCACATACCCAGCACTGAGGTACACAAGCGACTTGCAGTCTGAGTCCTAAATTTTATATACTTAATTTTGTAGGCATGTTCTAATGAAAGGTGATGATGATTCATAGTTCAAAAAGAATTGGTGATAGAGAAGGGAATGGAGATATCACATGTGACAAAAGAGGTGCAGAGTAGGAAGAACAGAAAGCAGGTTAATAATGCAAAGTGCAAGATCATGTATTTAAAACACAGTATGGGTATCACCAGCTTGAGAGAGGAAGATAAAGACCTGGGTTCATAATTAGATTCAGGATCACCTCAGCCATTAACATGGCACAGTTGCTAAAAAGACAAATGAAACCTTAGCAGGTATTAAGACACATTATTCTAGTAGAGGTGGGAAAGCATTAATGCTACTCTGCAGTAAAGTTCTGCGCTGTACCCAGCGAAGAGAGATTCAAGCTTGAGTAGGTTCAGAGAAAAGCCACTCATACTATCAGACACTTTACGGATCTCATCAGCGTGGATTGTTTAGCCTACTAAAACAAAAGATAAGAGAGGAGATGATTCCTGACTATAAATATATCAGGTATAAAAAAGGTATTTAGGTTAAAAGAAAATGTTCATACAAGAAAAAAAGGACGTAAGTTATCTATGAATAGAATTAGGATACAAATTAGAAAATATTTCTGATCAAAGGACTGTGTTTCTTTAACGGCTTTCCAGTGACAATAGCGGGGACAGGATCCCTAGCTGCTTTAAAGACAGGTCTTACTAGATGTATTAAGGACTGTGCAACACCGTTTCTTTCAAGAGCAGGGAGCTGAGTCAATAGTCGGGGGCTTTCCCTCTTGTCCTGCATCTCCAGGAGTTACTTGAGAGCCCACGGCCCCGCTGAGGACCCGGGGTCCCATCGGGGTCCTGTCGTGCTTGGCACTCCACATTGGTTGATTTTGAAATGACAATCATCTCCAACAAACAGTTAACTATAGCCTCATTTTTCTATGTCTTGTGCTAGCTGATAGATTCAAAGGCCAATTTAGGAGATGAACCATCAGGGCGATAACGTCTTACCCCAGCTCAGTTCCAGCTAAGACGGTGAATGGGGTGACAGCCTCCGGCGCCCAGTGAATCACCGCTCCGTGCTCCTGCCGCGGGCAGCAGTCCCATCAGCGTACCGCAGGCGGCTGCAGCAGCCGGCCTTCACCGACATGTATAAATTCTATGTGGTATATGTATTTGGGGCTGTAATGCATAGCCTGCACGACATATTTAGAAAGCTCTAATTAATTTAGTGATCGATGCTCTAAAACTCCTGAGTGAAGTTCAGATTTTTTTTTAATTGTTAAATTACATTTGTGAATTAACACAAGCGAGGCTGAGTAATCACCACTTCATGTTCTTATATATTTCATTCAGTTCAATTAAATTCTGCCGTACAATGAAGAGGAGAAAATAGCCAGACAAAATGCTATTGCAAGAACCTAGGTGAAAACTAATGTAGTTTACAAAATAGTAACAAAACTTGTAAGGAATCATCTTTTAAAGACAATAACGTTGAGATTTATTAAGAAGGCAAGATACATATTATTACTGACAGACTTCTCTTGCACTCAGAGTGATTTAGTGTTTTGTAAGTGATCCTTAGGAGACATTCCACGCTGCAGAGGAATGCAATCACTCTGGACTGGAAAACACTACCTGTTCAAAAGCACACACTACAGATGCACAAATACTTTAGGAGAGGAGATAAGGAATGCCATAACCAGTTGAAATGCTAGAAAGGATTACATTCGTACACAAATGCAGGCCAGCTGGAACACAGCACAGGAACATCTGGAATTCTTCCTCCTGAAGAAAAGGCTAAATATTCCATGGATCTAGTTTTGGTATTATCTTATTACCTCTATGGTAGGTGAGAATCCATGTGAGGTTAATAACCATACCACTGGCATCAAGGATTAAATGGGATCAGTTGAATTTTTAGGGCAAAAAAATTTGTTATTTTCTGCTGCGTCTTACTGGCTGGTTTGTTAACTTATTCGTTATCAAGACAGGAGAGAGCAATTTTGGAGGGAGGAGTTGGTTGATAAACCAAAAGTGAATATGGGTCCATATTCTCCAAACTCACCAATCCTAACTCTCTGTATGGAGAAATTCCTTCAAGGACCTTCTCTCTTAGATGCAGAAGCCCAGAAATATCAACAAATATATTGCCTCTGTCCATCCCCCTAGCTGTGGCTTCTTTGGTCCTGCTCATCACTGCAATGAGCTTGTAAACACGTGGAAAGACCCTAGATGGGCGATACTGCTTAGCACTTACTCACAGAAGCCCAACACATCTTTCTCCAGAGATTTATTCTCCTCCACAACCCACGAAGGCAGCAAGAATATAGATTGCTCCGATTTGCAATCTGTCCTAGACACAGGCTCAAAAACAGAGAGTCTCGAGGTACAATGTGGACGTACACTGACGATAAGACAGCTAGGATATCAGAATTACTTCTCACCTTAAAGATAATGGCTCCAGCAATGCCAGACTCTTTGGCAGAGGAACGTCGCACATGAATCATGAATATCACTGTCAGACCCATCCTGAAGACCGGGTCATACCAGGCTCTTCTCACTTTGGGAGAACCCAGACCATCATGCCCTGGGCCAACACATCTGCAGGATATTAGTCACATCTTCTTTAAGGCATGACGTAACAAGCAATACTTCTCCATGCCTTCAGTGGAGGTGCTGTGACTATGAATTCCTAGCACCCAGGGTTTCTCTGTATATGTCCTGACAGATGCAACTACTGTTGATCTATCAGTAAGCTCTTCACCTTGGAGAAGTCCATATGAGAAAGACAAAACCTTTTACACATCCATCTTTCTCAATTTGCCAGGCACACCAAACAGCAGAGAGTGAAGCAATGCTAACTGACTGGAGAGCAGATGAACACTGTAACATCGCGCTGCGCGGGCAGCAAGCACACAGTCAGTTCCTGCAGCAGACACTTATTTGATCAGAAGTGGTTCTGCTGGCAATCTGCTTTTGTTGATCCCACTGAAAGAGAGTTTTATTCTCTGTTTTAAACTTGACTTCCACTCACTGCCCTCAAGAAAATTAAGGCAAGATAAATGATTTTCAAAGACAAGACAGTTTTTCTTTTTTTTAGATTCAGAAAATGATTTTGTCTTGATGAATAATACAGGCTTTGTTCATTTAGCTTAACTCAGAGCTACAAAGCACCTCTGCTTTGGTAACCAAGGACACATGCATTTTTAACACATCTGTCTCAAAATGAGTTTGCAGGGCAGACAGTCAAAAAAATCCATCCTATAACTTGGATAATGAGATATGGAGCCACTCAAACCACTCAACATGCAGCTCCATGCTGCCATTTCTGCAGATTCACTTTAGAAAGCAGAACTACACTGTAAAGCATTTCTCATTTTTAAAAAAACAGCAATTAGGCAAAACCAGTATTTTTAGATACATCACATACTTCCAGAGCAGCAGAGAAACACAAGACTTCAGAAAGTATAAAGAAACATCACTGGTTACTCTAAACACAAATGTAACCAGCAAAAGCTAACATCTCCTCTGAGTTTTCTGGATCTAACATCAGTGTTGTCTCGACATGACCCCTTCGCTCTCATTCCTCATTCCCTCTTTGTACCCCATCCACCCACACACTGAATTTCCCCTCTCCACACTCTCACCACTTGTGCTTTTGACATGACGTCCCAGGGTGCTTCTACACCACTCAACATCTCCACCACTCGGTACCACAACAAGGCAAACAAGCCAGCCCTACCTCAAAGCAACAAGTCGGAGCACTCTGAAAACTGTGCAGGTTTCGGAAATGGAAGACAGCAAGGAACAGGTAAGGTCTTACTGCCAAACAGTGAGGAAAATTAATGAGGCTTTCAAGCGCCCAACTGGCAGTGTTAGTGCGTTAAAAGAATGTAAAAAAGGGGAAAGGACCATCTGCCTGCCAACTCTGAGTACTCTCTGGATGGTGCTAAAAACTCCACTGACTTCTGGGTTTGAAATTCAGGTATTAAAAGTTTAAGGAATGTGTTCAAGACTTTTATGAAATGAATGTGATTTACACCAAAAGACACAGCCAGTGATGCCTTTTATCCTCTCTTACTTTTACTAGTATTTTTCCTCTAAATGAGTTCTCTGGATGTTTGGCCACCGGTAAGATTTCAGGCTTCCAAAAAGGGGATTTTTTTTAATTTACAATGAATCATAAAATATATGAAACAGGAGATGATGGATAATTGCACATTCCTGCTTCGTTGTTGAGCTGAAATAAAAGAAAATGGTAGCCTGGTAGTCAAACTGAATGATGGCAAGGACAGTCTAAAAAGAGGGAGTGTTTTCCTCTGAAGCTCTGTTTCTATGTCCAGATCCAGATGTGACACAACCAAAAGGAAGGGCTCTTCTAGGATATGGTGGCAGATGAGCCCATTTTAAAGATAAGGGTTTATTTGGCACAGTAGTCATTAATATTTGGTTCCCGACGGTGTTACAAAAGCACTTACAAGCGATGTTATCCATAACTCGCAGTTGGGAAGACTGAAGTATCTCAGCTACGTCTGCATGGTGTACCCCCGCGCACGCCACACCCATACCGGTCTGGGGAGGGCAGTCTGTGCCTCCTTCTCCTGCTGTGTTCCTGGGCTCACCGGTATTTGAAGCGTTTCCAAACCCTCCAGACAGGAGGAGGTCTGAGCTCATGCACAAGCCTCCACTCAAAAGCTGTGCGGTCTTAACCAGATGGGCAAAGCCGTTTTCGCAGGGCCACCATGGGAACAGGTGTTAACACTTACGTTAAAACAGGCTAGTGCCTTCCCGCTGCGCAGACTCATCTTGCTCCAACACTCAAGTCTGGCTCCTCATTTTCGAAGGTATGCAGTTTGACTCAGAGCACAGAAAATGCACATGAGGGGCTTTATAAAAGCACACACTGGAGCTTGGTCATTCCCCAGTTAAGCTTTATTAATGGCACAGGAAGATGTAGATCTCCAGAACAGAACTTCAAGCAGCACAAACAGCAATTTATAAGAACGAAACTTATCCTGATATGACATATGATAACAGCAGAGCTATCTACAAATATTCAAAAGGTAAAAAATATCTAGAAAGAATTAGGGGAAGGGGGAGGAAATTAAGAAAAGTTTAGGCTGATTGTTAGACCGAGTTCACTAATGGGGAAATCAGCTAGACTGGTATACTTTCCCAAGGGAAGCAATAGATGCTCAGTCATTTAAAGCCAACAGGAGAAAATGCACTGTAGGGAACAGCTCCACATTAGCAAGGGATGCACTGAATAGGCTGCCAGCTCTTTTCCAGCTCTAATTAGCTAACAGTTTACTAATAATTCTCCTTCAGGCTGAAATGTCAAAAGACCCCCACTATTCTGCTTCTATAAAAATATGCTGCACTGCAGACAGTGAGCACAAGTTCTCCCAGTGCGATATGCTCTGTCACCTTGCAATTACAGAGTGATGCATCATGCAGGAAAGCCTTTTCGCCACAGAGATTTGACTGTAAATGATAGCGAGGGTCACTTTAACAAGAACTTCTCCTTGCAGTTTGCAAAACAATGGAGCAGTTTGGGAACTTTCCTTCGGTTTCACCGTGTTTCCCAGAGATTCAGTTTGCTTGGAAGCTACATCTAGATGAAGAAAACAGGCTGTGGCTAGGAACTGGTGAGATACTTGGAGCAATTCAGGGATCAGTCTACATATGCTCTATGCATTCTGATCGGCTGTTATGCATTTTCTGTTCAGGCTTCAAACTCCAACACAGATTGCACCAGCTATGGATTAGGTAGATTACTAGGACTCCATCACATGTCACATACTGTTTCTGGAAGAGGAAGTGAAACAAAAGACAAAGTGAACATTTTCATGTTTAGACAGATCAAAAGATGTGCTAAGGAAAGTGCCTGCATTGGAAGAAGCCAGTTATTGCAGGTGGGCTACAAGGAGAGGCATTTGGAAAAGGGCATTTCGTCATCTGATGAAAACAAAGAAACCCGTGGTCATTCAAGAACTGGAAAGCTCAGATGAATTCCCAGAGATGAAGGAAACAAGGGCAGGAAAAAGGAACAAAAGCAAGAGGTTTTACAAGGACTCAACTATGGGCCATGAACTGACAGTGGTCAGAGGGAGCCTCTGGGATTCAGAAGAGAAGCCAAGCTTGGGACAAAAACAGAGGCAGGGATTTGCATGAAGGCATTTTTTATTTTCCCTGGTTTGCTGTCTCCTATCCTGCCTTAAAATACAGAGTCTTTTCAAAACCCTCTGACAATCCTGCTTCTTGTGTTTCTTCTATCACACATCCCTAAATGGTTGTCCAGAGTGAGCGGAGATCTAGAAATACAAGGGTGCAGAACTAGAAAGGACCACATGAGCAACAAAGTTTTACCTCCTGCAGCTGCAGGAAGCCCTTCATGGCATAGGCACCTGCAAAGATGCTTGTACACAATACCGAGACATTCATCTCTGGGCCCAGGCATGAACACCAAGGTCACATTTTCTAAAAGGTAAACAAAGACCTCAGAACTGTGCCTTAACATCCAGGGACAGATTTAGTACCTGAATTCTGCTCAGGCTTAAGAAAACTTCAACACACCTGTTCCCAGCGAGTGAAAGATAGAGGGAGTATGTTGGTAAGTGTCCAGTGAGGGAACCTTACCCTGCTGTAACAACATAATTAAAAAAAAAAAAAAGACAAGTAAACAGGTTTTAACTTCTTTAAAAATGTGCTGCCTAACTGTAGCCAGCCTAGAAGTTAGAGCCCATTTATGGTGGTGGTAGTGGTTAAAAATATGAAATTAAAGTGCCTGTACTAACAGATTCCTCGCTTAGACAGGCCTATGTGGGGCCTGCTACACAGGTAGAGCTGCAGGGCACGCAAAAACACCAGATGTTTGCCTGCTGAATGACTAATCGTGCCCTCGCCCTCAGCAAAGTGTTCGAGTGGCATGAAGAGACACATTCTTGGCTTCATAAGCAGCTACCATTAGCATTCAGTTGAAAATGTCATTAAAAGTCTGGGTATCTCAGCCCGGCGCCGCAATGGCTGAAAATCTCTCGTTCTCTGACTACCTCGACCAGCCCGCCGGACGCATGTGGAGGTTTCCGATTCAGCACAAGCAGCTGTGGTCCCTGGGTTGAGCACGGTCATCAGGATGAAAGCACAGGACGGCACCCCAGCATTGCCGCTGTGGGGAGCGGGCAGAGGGAAGCAAAGGGCCGGGCAGCGTCTCGTGCGTGCTGTGGCGAGCAGCAACCCTGCCGGCGGCAGCCAGGCCGGCGGCAGCACGAAGCTTGCTGCTGCCGGACAACATGGGTGGGAATGGGGAAGGGAACGGAGGTTACAGGGCAAACTGCAGGCGAAAGGCTGGAGCTCGGCCCACTTCCAGCCGAAAGAGCCAAATCATTTACCAGCCTGTAGAGAAGTAATTCAACTGAAGTTTGCTTTTGGCTTTGGGGGGGATTTCTGAAAGAGAAACAGAAGAGACTTTCTCTGCTGCACTCAGCAGAGCAGATCCATGACCTCCAAGGACAGCCCAACACAGCAGCGCTTCCCTGCATCAGGAAACCATAAACTCCAAGCTACAGAAGCCTTTCTTAATCCCTCTTGCCAAGGGGAGCAGCCAAGGCCAAATGGCTCTGTAGCAGAAACAGTGGTACTATGATCATCCTCTGCAGACTGCTGTAGAGAAACAGCAGCATCCCAAGGATGCCTCTCTTGCCAGCAGGTATAGCACCCTCGCAGAAGAGGACAAGCACAGGAGCTATTGCTACATGAGGCCTTTCCAGTGGGACCGGGATGCCAAGCAAGCACACTCGCGATTCTTCACTACAGCTTCCTGTAAGGCTGCCAAAGGTACTAAATAAAAAATCTGCTTATTTTCAACCATGACCGCAGTTCAGTGCAGCCAAGTGAAAACACTCCAGTGAAGGTGGACAGCATATAAAGCAATACACCCAGTCCCGGGAGAGGGCACCCTGCCCTTAACAACGTGTATTCCAGCTGTACCGCAACAGATGTACGGTCCCCATTCAGCTTAAGGAAATACTGGCTTTGGTAGGCTCACTAGTTTAAAGGTAAAATATGCTATTGGCTCCAGCTTCAGTTGCACAACATTGATATATTCCACCTTCTGTTAAAATACAATCTTGGTAGCTCTCCATGTCTCATGCAGTAATGAAAACCAACCTGCTTGTACAGACCACAAGTCATACTAAATGAGAGGAGCTGTAAACTGGGCATGTCAGTAGGAGTGAAGTACCAAAACTTTTGAAACAGAAAAGATACGCACAGCCTTTGAGAATACTGGGTTCGGATTAGAAGAGAGGACAAGTATTTTTAACAGACAGCCTGATCCAAACTGATGGAAAGAATTTTAACACATCCTCCCTCTCTTTATTTCAGGGAGCTTTGGATCAGGTTCATAGCAGGAGGCTCATAGCCAATTCATAAGCTTTAAATGCAGGAGGAACAAACTCAATCACTTCTTGAGTAACTTTTAGCGGGGTATTTCTAAAGAGACAATTTGCTCCTGGTAATTCAGACTACATCAAAGCCGGTGCCAGCTAATCAAGTTGATGGGAACTTCAGGGGCAGCCGGACCCTCGCAGTGTGCGCTTGTAGAGGAGAGAATGGAGACCGTCCTCATTTGCAGCGCACTTCAAAGTCAAGTTAGCTCGGCTATCACGGGAACATGGGCCACTGAAAAGGGAGCCTTGGCAACTCTTTTGTAATCTCTTAGTCCTGAAAGGAAGTTCAACAACTGAAGCTAGAAGTGTGCAAGCCTTAATGCACCAGAGAGATCTGGCTTTCAATACGAATGCTGAGGTTTGGAGGATTATAGCCAACAGCAGCCACAGAGTCAGCAGCTTATTTCCAGTTCATGAACTCCATATGTAAGCTAGATTTCCACTCCGGGAAGGGAAGGGCTGAAGGGAAATAATTCAAGTTATCATGCCTTTGGGGTCTTTGTTTTCTTTCCTCCTCCCCCCCCCGCCAAGGCTGGCACATGTCACTAGGAGCAAAGCCAGTGCTAGACACAGAGCGTATCAAGTGACTAACCACCGATCACTGCCTGTTACTGGGGCCACAGGTGTGGAGGAATCCAAGAATGGGAAATGCAAACTTCTTGCATCAAAGGAAAGCAGGGTGGCTAATGCCAGCTGTTTTCCAAGTAATTTGGGGAAGGAAGTGGAAGAGTTAGCAGCAGCTAACTGGGGAGAATCCAGGATTTTTGCAAGCGCTGCTCCAGCAGGGTGGGTTTCAGAGACAACGCTGGCAGTTGGAACAAGAACATCTTGTTTTGAATAGCACACATCTGTCCTTTCTGTTGTTTTGATGAACGAAAGGGTCATTTCAACCGGAAATCACCAATGGGAGCTGTGCTTCAGACTGTGATTTTTTTCTATGCCTACAACTAATATGCAGAGATGGGAAATGATTTAAAACATGTAGCACTTTTAGGCAATACTTTAAAACAATCTCTGATTAATTCTTACAACGGGTCTAGAAAATGTTGCCTTTTTTCTCTTCTTATGCATTCTTACCCCAGCTGGGAAGCCTGATGCTGAGTTCCCATTGCTTGCCCAAGGCAAAGAGTGAGCTGCTGGTAGGGAAGAGTTTAGTAGTTAAAACTTCCCAGTTCTCAAGTTTATATTTAAGCCATCATAGCATGTCTCCCTTTCTCACTTAATTCATGTCTTTCCCTAACTGTTAACATGGACCTGATCTGGTGACATTCACACAGGATTACGTGACTCCAAGCAGTATTATTAATGCATGCGATTCTGTAGCTGGCCCAGACCAAGTGGTCCTTGAGCTCTACAAATCCCAGGGACTGAAGCCCCACAACATCTCTGTGAAGGGGTTTGCTCTGTAAGAGGGCTGAGTAATGAAGCAGGGAGTGTTTATGGGGCATGCTCATGGTCACACAGTAAGCCTGTAACAGATCTGGACACCAGCCATGGATGCCAGGATGTTCCCAGATGTTCCAGGAAAGCTCTGAGCCTTCGATCTACATTCAGCACAAGAGCACATTCTGCCTTTCTGTCAGTTCAGTTTTCAGCTGGAAATATTATCCACAAGAGGCATGGAAAAGATACAAGATGACAGTGTCCAGTGATCTTAGGCAACTTCCTCAAGGCTAGACATCCACACACAGAAATTCTGCAGAGCGAAGGGCAGTCAGGAGGGACTCCATTGTTTTAGTTCTCTAAACAAATTTTTGGGGGCTGTGTGCAGTTTAGCATTCGTGCCATTTAACCTTTTAACATTGTTAACTGTAGGTGCCAATAAACTCAATAAAGGAACATTTGAAATCAGTCTCACCTAACTGTAAAATCGATTCTAGCTGTCACAGCACAGTAAAATGCTACGGCTCCAGCCGTACTGTACGGCTTCAACTAGCTACACAAAAACACACACAGTGCTCTCTGAGATACTGCAGTCCTGCTAAAACAATTTTCATTAAATGCCACAAAGAGCTAAAGAGATTGTTATCCAGAAACAGAGAGAAAGTATTTAAATCACAGGGCTCTCATACTACAGATGTATTACCACTATTATTAGTGTTACAGAGACAGGCAGAGGTGCCATACGAAACGCAGGGGCACTGCACAAGGTGCTGTTCGTGTTTACAGAGTAACTTTTCATCCCCAATGAACTTCTGATCTCAGTGAACAAAACAGACCACATGTACTCTTACACTCATTGGCAGTGGAAAGTCAAGGCAGAGAGCTCCCATCAGACCTCCTCTCGGAGCTCCTGTCCCAGCACCATCTGACCTCCGAGTGAGTTAGAGCTTGCCTGCAAAGAGGAAATGATTGCCCAATAATCCGGGAGGTAAATCTAAATTACAATAGGTATTTCCTGCTAACTCCCTGAGTGGATACTGTATTACACACTAAGAACATCTTCTTGCAGTTAAGAGGATTACACTAAACCACATAAAGGCACTCGCTATTTATCATTTAACCACAGGCAAGAGATGCACCCAGCGCACAGGTGGGCACACCTGAGCTAGCTGATGAGCTGAAGTGTATTAGCACTGCAAAGATCCTGGGTACTCACTTGGACCCTTGAAGCCCACGCTTTTAAAGCAAAGCCTTCAGAGCCATGAAGGAGCAGCCCTTGAGCTTTCAGAGCTAGAGTAAGTATACAGAGAAATGCTACTCTAAACCGTTAGCTGCTAAAGATGTTTTTGTTTAAGCCAAGTATTCGTTCCTTCACAGTCCATTATCTGACTGGCCTCAGCTACATCTAATAGCTCCACTGAGGAAAGAAAACAGGAACTGGAAGAAGAGCGCTGTGTGCGAGTGGGGCTGGTTTTAGGAATTTAACCCCTGCACAACGAGCCGTTCTCTTCAACGCGGCGTCGCATGGCATCCAGCCGCTCTTCAGCTCTGACCCTCCCCAGTCTCTTCCAAACGCCATCTCCATCTACCGCACTCCTGAAACAACGCCAGGAGGACGTGCAGCGCACATGACACTCTGCACTCAAACAACAGCGGGGATGTTTGGGCTTCTGGCTCCAGAGCAAACCCTTTCTTTTCCTTAAGGATATGTCCAAACAGTATTTCGCTAGCAGACACAATCTTCTGCTCAAACTCAAGGCAGCCAGCTACAAGCCAAACCGATAGCTCCATCCTTGTTCATCTGTGTCCTCAATCATGGTGCTCATTTGGCTATGGCCTCTTCCCTCTTGTCTTCCCATAGAAGAAACTGCAGCTCAGGAAGGGAAGGGCTTTAAGCTCAGGCTAATAAACTCAGCAGGAGAAAGCAGAGTGCAAACTCTGCCCTCCCCTATCAGCAACTCCTCACCCTACAGCGAAGAAACATGAAGCTGCTGCTAACTCTTGAATGCTCATCCCACAGGGAACATATTTCTCCCACATTTCTCGGGAATTACTCCTACACAGCCTCAACACAAAAAATCCTGGGAGACACTGACACCCACATATATCCTCACCTTCCCAGAGGCAAGTACAGAAACCCCGAGGTCGGGAGCATAGCTTTGCTGCAGTGGCTGTTCAGATTGGGCTTCCAGCCTCCCAGATGAGCTGCACAACGAAGACAAGGATCTGGATATATCTGCGGATATATTCTTCTGCTCTGGCACTGCAACGTTCGGCAGCAGGACGGCTGTACTCCTCCCCCTGCTCTGCCACCGACTCCACACGCCAGGCCTAAGCCACTAAACACCCACGGCCAAATCTGAACCCGAGCTGCTGAACCAGAGTGCCAGTGCTCAGCTGAGAGGGATCCCCTGTGCCTGCAGCTCTCAGCAACTTCCATCTGTTTGGGGTTTTCAGGACCTCTGAGACCAGATATCCCCAACCAGGCATCCAAAAATGGAGGCTGCACCTAATTAACCTTTCTGAGGAAACCAAGCCACGTCCTCTGTTGCTCTGCAAGATCAGAGTACAACTGTATTCATTTTAGTAACAGCCGTGCCTATTAATACAACGTGGGGACGTTGTGTATTGGCCCTAATCTCTCTCTGTTTCACTTTATCCTGCTCTAAAATGGAAATAAATAATACCCACACAGCATGGCAAAGCACTTTGTAATCCCCAAATGAAGGGTTCTGTAGGTGTGAAGTATTCGTACGATGTATTTATTTCTGCACTGCCAAAAAGCTTGCTGCTGCGTTCCCCGACTGCATTTAGCACACCTCTCCGCCGTGCAGATCTGAAGCAGACAGCAGGGAAAGGAATGCTGTGATAATCAACTCCAAATCCCGCAATCTATTTGTTCTACTAATTAAAGGAATATTTACTCAGGAAGCAGGTTTACCCTAGATGAATAGTTTCTAAGAACAAATATGATTTAATTATGTGTAGATGCAAGAAGCATACTGCACATTAAGAAGATTAATTTATGCTCACTAAAAATACAGGCAAAATTGGTGCTTGGCTAGTAATTTTCTGTGTTGGAGAAAAGAAAGGGTAAGAAAGGGCTCAGAGTTGTCTGCTTTAGAAGCTTATTTAAAAGGGATGTGCATTTCTTTATTTAAAAAACAGAGTAAGTCTTCTGCATAAGATAATTTCATGTCTTCACTGCATCTTATATATAAATTGTACTCCTGACAGGGGCCAAGGCAGCGAGCTGGCCGCTGCAGAAGAGTGCGGTGGCGAGACATGGACTTGCGGCATATTCCACCCCTCTGTTCCTCTCCTGTAATGAATACCAGAGGCAGCGTGGCTGCAGGAAAGCATGGAGGCAACCTGCAACATGAGCTATGTGGAAGCTTTGCTTTAGCAACAGCTATTTCCTTTAATAAACAAGATGGACTTCAAGTCTATGGAAGATGAGAGGCAGCGGATGAGCAGAAGACTATAGAAAAAGTCCTGGTGGGGCTTCAAACACCAAGACAGCAACTTTGAACTGAATCCATGGATTATAGCATACAGAGCATATTGCTTTTGTTACTGAAAAAGCTGATACAGAAAAGGAAAACAATATTTTGATATCAAACTATTTTTTCAAAATTGTTCATTTGATGAGAGTGTCGATAAAGAAAAGTTTTAGGTTTTGTTAACAGTTACCGTAAGGATCCATAAGGTATCCATCAACACAATGTTTGGACAATGTTTGGTCTTGCTTTATAAGAAAAAATAATTTCCCAGAAAGAGGAGGGAATATTTCAAGGCCTTTCTGCCTCAACATAAAGAATTAATCATATTTCTGCTGTCAAATAAGAAGACACTGCAAGTGCAGGACTCCCATACAGAGCCTCCCGCTATGAGCTCAGACACATGACATAACTTCTCTTTGCCTCAGCTTCTTCCCTGGTAAAAAGGAAATTTGTTTGCTTAGGGATTATAAAGGACCATACAGTGGGTTTGATACGTTACAGCTGGAAGAGGCTCAAGGACAAAATCACAGAACAACTTTTTTGTTCATTTCTTCTTCCCGGCTTTTCCATGTGCTACCAAATGTAGCAGAGCAAGATGGTTCTGGTTGATTCTTATCTTTCTTCTTAATGCTCGCTTCCATTTTCCTGCACAAGCTTCCTCCCTTTGCAACATCCATGAAAAACAAGAAGAATTTACTGGCAGGCCACCACGCTTCAGTTTGCTGTTACCACCTGGTTTCACACCAGCCAGAAAGCTGGCTGCTCCTGTTTGCTCCTGTGTCTGCAAGCATGTAGAAGGCTTCAACTCTCTCAGACACAGACATCTGCCTGCAAGTAAAGCTTTCTAGCAGGCTTGCTGAGATGGCATGTAGCTAGGCTTGTAGGTGAAAATTCAGAGATGAATATATTTTAGGCACATCCGATGGCATTCTCCAGTTCCTACCAAGGTTTGGCTACAGCTGAGTTCAGCCAAACCCGCGATCAGTTGAATGGGGTAGGTACACTTGATCCTGTCTTAGGGCAGGGGGATGGACCAGATAACCCTCCTCCGTCTGTTCTGTGAAAGTGAAAGGCCACCCAGATTTTAAATTACTGTCTGACTGATTATCAGATGCAGCCCAATATTCTGTTACAATGTTTAAATCTCAGCCTTTAAAAAGATACAAAACAGAAACTTAGAGGGATGTGGGAGAAAGGAAACAGCCTTCTGAAACCCTCCGTGAAACAGAGGTACTAGCAAAATACAAAGTGCTCTGTAGCTTTTGGGAAATTAATAGCAGCCCATTTTTACCAAATAAATGCTGTTGTAGCTGAAACAACACAGATTGCAGACACATTTGTAGCTTTCTATCTTACAGGAGAAGCCAAAGTTTTCAGGGAAAGATCTTCCTACATCAGTCTGCTTTGAAGTGCTTCCTACAATCATGATAATCTGTTCCAGAAACTGGTCATAATAGAAAACACCATTTCAAAGCAGCCTACAAAGCACATTTCCAAAAATGCCTTCAGTTACACCTCTATTGCAAGTATGCCACTGAGCCATTTACTCTTTCATCAGAGAAAGTTGGCTGCAATAAGCACGATTTTTTCCCGATCTCCTGCCTTTTAATCATGTCTATCAAGTCATTGTAACTGCGAGGCGTTCGCTCTGCTATTCAAAACAAATAGATGCCTAAATTATACTGTTGCATTTTAAAGAGGCACTGTCAGGTTGAAAACTCATGCGGTCCTGACTCAGGTGATATGCCGAATTCAAAAGGAAGTCATCCTTGGTAAGAACTGCAAGATATGTATACTTCTTTTTTCAGGGAAATCAGATTTTAACTTGTGTAAATGGAGGTTTTCCTACCGATGTCCTTTGATGCAGGATCAGGCCCTCACCTCTGACAAAATTACCTTAGACCATTAGAACTGCAGACATCAAATGATTTCCAAATCTTTATATAATCCAATAAGGCCCTGATTTTACCAGATAGAAGTCTGCCACATAAATAATTCCACTGGCTCAGCTCCTTGTGATAACTTCACTGAAGCACTTCTGTATTTCATTTGGTCTGTTTGTGGTGAGAAGTCTCACTCAACCCAAGTAAACACTTCCGAGATTTCTTGCTTCCTCAGTTGAATCAGCTTGGGAAAAGAAAAAAAACAGCCTCATTATTTTACTTCTGTTTCTAATCAATTACTTTTGCATCTTATGCTAAAACATTTGGGAAGCTTAAAATTCAGCATAAATAGGAATTTTGTTGTTGTTTAGGGTTTTGTTTCAATTAAAACTGAAAATGCTTTTCTTATGGTTACGTTTTGCAACAGCATAATCTTGCACATCTAATTCGGGAGAGTGCCTCCGGCCCAACAGCATCCCTACACAATTCTTTCCCTTAGGCAGAAACTCATCTCCGAGTCTCCAGACTCACATGTTAGCCCTCAGTTAGCCAAGCACAACTGCAGGTCTTCAGCGAGGTTGCACTAGTGTAATTGAGAGTGGAATTGGGCTCTTGCACTTTTCATGGCAGCCCAGGCCCTTGGAGAGCTTTGCAAATGAATAGCAGGGTAGGCTGCCAGAAAACAAAAAGTTTTCATTAAATGATAACATCTTTCCAAACTAAAAACAGAAACTGTGTTACTTACAGGAAGGGTCTAGTCCTCCCAGATCACAATTATCGCAGCTCAGGTTTGTGCAGCCCAGCCGTACTCGAGTATAACTTCAGGAAACAGTTTAAGAACGTTTGCCCTGTGTTAGGAGTCAAGAGCTCAGGCCAGTGAATTCTCATTCACAGGTCATTTCACCGAAACAAGTAACACTTCAGGCACTCACACAGACTGCGAAAGCGAGTCCCGTTCTGCAGGATCACATCTCTGGGATGGCTGCTTCACCAGCAATCCAGACCAAGCTCTGCTCTCAGTTCAGCTTAATACATCTCCTTTCTCTCTGCCTACCTCACGGCACTCCTGAGCAAAAGAACGAGTCTGCCTATGCCTGAGCGAAGCACAGACAGATGTTTCGAAATTTTCCCGCAGACAGTGTCTCTGATACAACGCTGCTTTGATTTACAAGCACTACTGCTGCCGCGGTCCTTGCTTACCTCCCAGCCATCCTCCTCTGCCAGTAAAAACCCGCTGCTGTCTTTTAACACTGCAGCTACTCCAGTCCTTCCCCAGACATGCATCACTTCACCTCGCACCAGGCTCCTCGCGCCAGAAGCCTCTGTAGCACCAAGTCTCTTTTTTGCCTTCCAACTTCATCCGCTCGCTCGTCCTCGTCCCTCACCCTCCTGCCACCCGCTCAGTCCTGCTCTGCCACCTCCGCCGTTCAGTTCGGCCAAGCCCCTGCACTTCTGTCAGCACTGCGCCATCCTCTTCAGCCAGCAACGTCCTTAGGAAGCATTCAGAGAGCAGCCACAAGGCTGACAGAAAGACCGCAAAACCTCAGCAGAATCCAGTATCATGCTGAAGTAACACTGAGAAATTATGAGCTGACTTGACTGCCATTCACAAGCACTTCCACTACAAGGAAGAAAACACGATGCTCTGGTCTCCAGGTGAGGGCATAACAAGACCCAGGGGCTAGCGACCGACGGAAACCAAGAGGCCAGGTAACTGTGAGGGCTGCTGCATTTTGAACACCTAACTGTGGGATGCTCTCCACCTTTGGAAATGCTGAATTCAAAACTAGATGCTCGTTTAGAAGAGATGACCAGCTTGAACAAGAATCAGCTCGGGGAAGTCCTGTGGCTTCAGGGAGGACAGCTAAAACGGATGAAAGCACTTGTTTGGGCATTGCCGTCCGTGACTGCGGGAAGAGGGACTGAGATGTGGAAGAATCCCGGGAATCAAAAACAAAATGTAAACCAAAGGGTGAAATGCTAAAAGCCCTGGTTCCTGTGTGTCCTCTCACAGTCAGCATGTCACTCAGGCGAGTACAGACCAAGTGACCACAGGAAAGCCGCCGCTTCCCCCAAGCATGCCACTTGCAAACCTGCCAGCGGGTTTTCAACGACCAGTCTGAGCTTTGTCAACCTTGATACATTTTCTCTTTATAGAACTGAGGATGAAATGTAACTTTGAGAGTAACCCTGTCCAGTTCTCTTCTCAGCTAATTCGGTGTCCTGGATGCCTTAGCTTATGAACTTTACACCGGAGCTGCTCAGCGAGGAAGGATGGCACTGCAGCTTCAGCCATCTCAAAACAAGCTCATGCCAGCTAGTCTCAGTAGTGCCATCATTATCCGTGAAACTGCGCTCAAATGAAGAATCAATAAATACATATGAAGAAGAAATTTAGGGAGAAAACAAAGTGCCATTAGCATTCCAGGAGTATAATAAACTCGTAATTCTCCAAGGCAAAGCAGTGAAGCCTGGATTTGCAAAGCAACCACAGACAAGGAGGTGTGCAAATCTCATTTCAAATATAAGTTGTTTTAATATTTCAAAGACACATTAGAGGGAACACATAGCATTAGCAATTTCATGTTTTGTATTCCTGACGTACAGTCCTAGACAAATACAGAAGATATCTAGTAAATTACTCTCTCAGGAACAATTTCTGTTGGTTAAGGGGGGAAATGTTAAATTTAAAAGATGTTGATCATTTGCTTTTGTTTTAATTCAATCTACATAGATGCATGTGTGCACATATATATGAAAATACAGAATGCAGGAATGATCCTTAGTCTACCTTTAAAATGTTGGGACAAATTGCATATATGCTATCAGGGTATTTTTTTCCTCAAATTAGTCACACTAACTGGAACCGCTCAGGAGAGCAAAAGATTTGCAACAACAAGTTACCTACTAGCAATGCTTAGCAAACGGCACAAGACTAGGGCTCTGACCCAGAAAAACAATGAGCTGAAACATTTAATTGATAGGACTTAAGTACATATTTATAATTAAGCATGTGAGTAAGTGTTGTCAGGGATTGTAACCTTACCCCTGCCACTAACTCACCGTATGACCTTGCGCAAGCTACAGAAGACCAGGCCTTTCAGAGACCTCAAAGCCAAGTTCCTACTGATTTCAATCACTGGCAATCCTGCCTGGCACCTACCTGCATCTTGCTGTTTCATGGCAACTTTAACAGTTGAGCCCTACATTCTCCAAGCCATAGTCCTTCATACTTCAGTTTCTCTCCCTGGTGACTATTACTTCTAACTGCATAGCAAAGCTATCAAAACAGCAAATAAGGGTAAGTTGTTCTGTCCTATCACTTTATTATCCTCACAAAGCAGGAACTGTGGAATCGTTCCTAATTTATATTACGTGCTACTTGACATCATCCTTCACCTGTATTGGATGAGCACCTCGGAGTGCCCAAGTTACAGAGCTGAGTCCTATCTTGCTCATGTCAAATAAAGTGTATATCCTTCAACTGTTTCATCCGACCACAAGTCAGTAATGTTGTTCTCTCTGCTGTCTTTTATTTTAAATAGGTGGTTACTAGCTGCAATTACAACTGAAAGTTAGGCTGTCTTAGACTGGAGGAATACTTCGCATGTAGGCAGAAAATGAGTTTCAGCTTTGGGTTTTTAATGAAAATGCCCTTCAGATGTACAGCGGACCCCCAAAAGGTCAGAGAGTGGAATATTATGTGATTTATAAATATACACTGATTGCTCTGTCCAAACCATGTGTTTGAAAATCTCCTTCTGGCAGACAATCATTTTCAATCAGGAAGAGGGAACAGAGGAAGGAACGTGAGGCAGGGCAGGGGGATCTGCAATCACTCTAACAAACTCTGGAGAACTAGCTAAATCTGCCTTCCCTTCGTTACATACAGGCTCCAAAACGCGTCTCTGCCTGCTTTCCTGAATTTACTATATTATCCTGTCAAACTGAATTATACAGAATGAACTTCCTACCCTTTTCTTTCTTGTCTTTTCTTCCCTAATCTCTGCTCTTTTGTAAATCAGCACTGTAAGAGATAAATAAGTGACCCTTAGCCGAAACTGCAGGCTAAACAGCTTACACGTGGCCAGGAAACAGAGCAAAGCAATTAAACCTGCACTACAGGCCATGCATAGTCAGCATCCTCCTGCCTCAGGAGGCCGGCCCGAAAGTGGTCCCAGACTTAGTTCCTAATCCTGCATCCGACCTGCGCAGATGGTCCCAGCGCCCACGCAAAGCCCCCTTGAAGTTACTCCGAATTGACACAAGCAGGTAAGCTCCCCGGGCCAGACCCTGCTGCAAGACCGGGGACTCAGCCGAGTCCGGATCCCGAGTTTGTTTGCTGTCCCTTGAGAGGACATGCAGCATCTTCCTCTTTCTCACCTGCTACTCATAACTGTCCCGGCTGCGTTTTGGAACCGCAAACATGATCTGTAAGGCAGAGCACTTCTCTACCATGCAAGAAATTTTCATGCTGTTACGCTTTCAAATCAAGTTAAACCTACTTTTTTTTCATTTTCACTCCACATCAGGAACCTGTATGAGGTTTGCACTTGAAATGAAAAATACCACTTCTAAAATGACAAACACTGAACACAGACCGTTTGTTACCACGAAAAACCCTCTCTGTCTACAGAGGAGCATAATTCATTCACTGATACGCGCACCCACATTTACTCCAGGGAGTTTCACAAATTCACATGCACTCCCAGCACTAAATTTTGCATTTCAATCTAGGCATTAGCTATAAAAGACGTGTAAAATCTTATGTAGTCAGACAGAAGCAGTTCCCTATTGGCTACATAATAAGCATCTTAGGTGGCTCCAGCATATAAAATTATTCCAAAAGGGGTGTGGAAAAAATTACACTGCATAAATTGATTCCAGATCCACCTGTTGCAGGTGCCAGCAAATATATTTTGCTAAGCCATCTGCTTGTCTTAAAAGCTAACCGTTTTTGAAGACTATGGCACAAGCAATCTGAAAAATACACAAACTTCAAAAGCACAAACCCTTAAACAGCAAAGGGCTTATAGATCATCCAGCTAGGACTTAGCCGGCTGTTCTGCAGGGCTGGAGACAGCATCTCTGCTTAACATCTCATCATACCCAGCACAAGGGTATTTCTTCCACAGCACCGAGGGTTCAAGGCTACTGTGGGACCCATTTTGCAGGATCAGATCCTCTCATGCTCTTCCCAATTTTGGAGGCTGCTTCATGGAGCTGAAGTTACGATTAAGCCCTTGGAGTGCAGCACAACACTGGGCAGAGATAAAACAGATTACTATGATCCTGCTCTGCAGGTTGCGATGTCCCAGCTGGTCACATGTTGCCGCACAAAGGATAAAGTCAAACCTTCGAACCTGGTACTCTGTGACTTCTTTGGCTTCCTGCAGTAACCTCATACAGAGGACATGATGTATTGAGACGAGCTGAGTTCGGGAGCATTGAGGCTGCTCTACAAAGCAAGTGACCCAGGGAGGTAAGGCACTGCTCAAGTTTGTGTTTCTTGGGTCTGATCAGGTAGGGTGATCATCCCAGGAGTTGCTTTCACAGGGGTCACCAGCATGCAGCATCTGGCAAGATCAAGCTCCTTCAAAACAGCTTATGGGAAGAAAATACCCTGCGTTCACTCCACGAATGACCACTTACTGAAAAACACTGAAATTACATAGTCCTATTATAACTCCCAACGTGTTCACAATTGATTTGGGGATTAAGCCTAGCAATCAGCATGTTTGCTTGTGATCTCATTTAAAGCCCACTGAAAAGTAAATAAAGACACAGCAGTCCCTAACCGACACGGCACTTTGGCATACGCTTAATTTTAAGCATATGAGTAACCCTGTCACCAATTCATAGTTACGTGAAGTTCGACAACATCCCTCACATACAAATTCCCTGCCAGATTTATTGTGCTCTGAAACAAGAAAAAACATTTAGTGTGTAGATACACACTTGACAACAGTAATATTTCCAAAGTCTCATTACTCGCACACTCGCTCATCATCAGAAAATCACTTTGAGCTTCAGAATATTTTACATGGGCCTTCAAAATGAGTGCTTTACATGAGCGCGGAAGCGGAGAGGCAACTTTAGGAGTTGCAGTGCTGTAGTCAGGGAGACTTTATATGCTGAAAGCCACAGTTGTGCCTCCACAGCTTTGCTGCACTTTGCTCAATTTGAGCCTGGGGTAGGGAATAACTGCTGCCACACAGTATTTTTTTGCACAACTTTGAGAACAGAGGCGAAACAAACACTAAGACTAACGATACTTGAAGAATAATCTGCAGCAAGCGAGGCACTGTCCACGCAAGCCGCACGCACAGCTACCTGTGGAAGTCTTGTGTCTCCCATTCAGATAGCTCCCGCCAAAGCTAATGAAAATTGCCGTCATGGACAGAGACGGGATGTGTCCTGGTGCCGGGTAGGCCAGAAGAGTCAGCAGTGCACATTTTAAAAGGAAAAGAAACAGTGACCTACAATAAGACTACATTTCCCTGACACCCCCTTCACTAAGTTTTTTCCTCCCTAAAAATAGAAAAGGCCGCAGAACAGCAGCAAAACAATGTTATCTGATTCCCAAAGGCAACAACAGTCATATTCAAACACAGTCCTTTTCAAGGCGGAATAGTGCTCTAATCCTCCAGGATCGCCTCCTGGACATCGGAAGGACGCAACCTAGAACAGCGGCCATCCACCTTCGCAGTGCGCAGGCCATGAGAGCCAAGTCCATCACTTAGGACCTATGTGGCCAATCTCAACGGGACTCCATACCCCGTATCTGCTGTACATTGAACAGCAGTGAATCTCATCCTCAGTGAGCCATTCCCAGTTGCCTCCACCGTTACCTGTATTTGATTACATTTCTCTTCTTCAGTTTGACACCAGAAGTTGTACACTATCTGAAGCAAGGCAAAATGGATTACAGACGTGAGACTGGACTGCAACTCAATTCTGGATCCCCCCACTGCTCCGGTAGTGTGACATCCTCCACATTATCACGGGGGACTCCATACTCCTTACCACGTCCCCGCTCTCGCAGGGCTGCTCTGTACTTGCCACTGCAGTTCTTGCCGTGAAGGCAGCACACAACACCCAGGAGACCTGGCAAAGACGGAGTCGGTGCACGGCTTCCTGATGAGAGATCCTCTGTAAAACTACCCATGGCTCTCAGTAAAAAATTAACTAAGAGGCCCTACTCTAATGCTTCCAAGCATCTAGATAAAGAAAAGGTGAAAAGGCTTTTAAATGCATTCTACAAGCGATATTTCATAAGCCTGATCAATATATTTCCCTAGGCTGGAAACAAATGAGTTCTCAAACGAAGTTAAATTTAACAAAGTAAACATCTATTTTTCTCACTATAGAAAGCAGTGATGCCAGTTCCTTAGAGGGCATTTGTACGCACTGCAATCCAAACCCAGGGCTCCACCACACTCTCTGTGAGATCAGGGGAGCTCTGCTGTGTACTCCGTAAGAGCAGGTTAAGGTTACTGCTGCCAGACTACTTAGCGTGAACAAAAGTAGCTCTGCAATCACATAGTATTGTCCTTAACTTCCCAGATTTCACTGCTCCAACGGGCATATGGAAGTGATGCAACCATGAAGTAAAACTAATGAGAGCTTTGATCCTGCAGCTTTTACTCAGTTAGGTAGCAACAGCAAAGTCTTTCTGACTAAGGGCTACCAGATAACATCCCAAATTCCCAGATCCTAGCAGGACTAGTACACAGCCAGGACTCCAGGCAGGAAAGCAGGCGCACAGCGCATCGCTTTGAGGCATTGTTTGATACTGCCCCCTTTTGCCAAACAGCAAGTCAACAGCCTAGACTTTACACTAAAACTTTTCATATCATGTATTTGTTTTCAGTAAAACATATTAATGCAGATGGTCTTATTTAACCCTCGCGTGACTGCTCACGTGGTTATTAACCCTGACTATAAGAGAAATGTATCGTTCAAGCCGTATTTAAAGCCATGGCGTGACTGCTCGTCAGGAGCGGACCCTCTCAGTCCAAACCAAGCAGGAGTTGTACAACCGCCCTCAAGCCAAGTTACATGAAAGCAAAGAGTCCCGAGCCTGGGAGCATGCTCCCCCACGCCAGCCATCCGTCTGGAGAAGGAAGGGCAACCCAAGCAGACCACCAAAGCCATTTCACCCGGGCACTTGTTTCATCTCACTACGAAGCGGCACCTGCATCGCATCTGTCGGTCCGTACACACTCCCAGCGAGCCCGTCTCCACACCGGGTCCGCATCGGGGCCACCCTGCTGACAGCCGCTCCCCGCACAGCCCCCGGCCCCCGTGCCACCCTCCTCCAGCCCTTTGTCTTCGGGGCTGCTCTCACCCCCCGCCGCAGCGGCCCCCGGCCCCACGGCCCTGTGTGGGGCGGCAGGGAGGTCGCGGGGGCAGCCACCACCACCGCCAGCCCGGGGCACAAACAAAGCAAGCACCTACACTCTGAACGGCGGGTCCCCCCACACCCCGCCTTGACTTCAGGATTAACATGTCCCTGACAGGGGAGGACAAAAACTTAATCTCTCCGAGGAAAGAAAGAAAGAGAGGGAAAACAAGGAGAAACTGCCTGCACACTGCCGACACAGCAAACGGCACAGCACGAAACGCCGCGCTCCCCTGCTGCAGCCCGCCTTGTGCACACTCTGCTCATCACCCAGTCCCGTTCGAATGGGAAAGTTTTAGTCCAAAAGGGAGAAAACATGAAACAAAACCCAAGACATGGGTGATTTAAGTTAAAAACTCTATGGAAAAGCCCAGGTAATCCGGGTGGTTATCAGCAGGGTTTTTCTTGTTCCTGTTGCCTCCTCCTCTGCAGGCTATCACCAGAGTTTTCTCCCTCGGGTGCTTGCAGACTGCACACACCGGAGAGCACTTCTCCAGGCGAGCAGTTTGCTCCAGCTGCTCTCACTCCTCCTCGCCTCCGCTCACCCGGCGTCTCTGCTGTTCTCAGAGAGCAGCCAGGATCGAAGCCCGCTGCAACTTTTAGCTCGGCTGGGTTTTATTGTGCTCGCAGCGCAGCCAGCCTGGGGTCCTAGCCCACCACCGAACCCATCCGGCAGCACCGAGAGCTGAGCTCCCGCCGTCCAGTGTCATTTGGGAAAGAGGTAGTTTGTGTAATGAGGGGGGAACAGTGGCACGAGAGATGAAACTTGACTGGGATCCCAAACCAACACACCCATACATAAATAGTCCAAAAGGAAAAAAAAAAAAAGCCCAGACCCAGGACCTGGCATCCCCCATGTTTGGAGACCTTTTTTAAAGACAGGAAATGGTCCAGGAGTCCAAACCGAGCCAAGAGTGAACCTGTGAGAGGCAGCGACTCCGCCGTGCCCCCGCTCCAGCTGCGGCCCCGCGGCGGCGGCTCCGGGGCGCCCGGCACACACCGCTGCCGCTCCCGCCGGGCGCAGCGCACCGGGGGCTCCGGCCGCCCGCGCCAGCCGATGCCGCGGCCAGGGAAGAGGGATCTCCAACTGCTGGTGCGGGCGCTGGAGCCGGAGGAGCAAAGGTTGGCCCCGGGCATCCCCCCGCGAGCGCCTGACAACACCCGGAGCTAGGGAGCCGCGCGAGGCTCGCTGCCTCCCTCTCCCTCTCCCCTTCGCTTTTGATCTCCATCAGGACGTGAGCTGCAATTTAATGGGCCGCCCCTACCACAAAGACAAATTACCACCCGGAAAAAAAATCGTTGATATCCCTCCGTGGAGGCTCCCCGGCTCCCCACCGCGGCACCCCCTCCCTCCCCCCGCGCGGCTCGGCGGGCGTGCGGGGCGGCGGGACGGCGGCGGCAAGCGCAAGGCGGCAGAAATCGCCCCCGCCGCCGCCTCCCAGCGCTGCCCCCCCGGCGCTGCCGGCACGGCCCCGCACGCCCGTCTCCCCGGGCCGGGGGGCGGCACGCCGGCCGCACACGCACCCGCCGCACGGAGCCCGGCGCCTCCCGCGGCGGCGCCCCGCGCCCCCGCCGGCTCGGGAAGTTTGCGGCCCCCCCGGCCCGGCCCCCCGCCGCCGCGCTGCGCTTACGGGAGTCGCCGCCGGGCTCGCGGCGCGGTGCGGGGCTCAGGGGCGCATGGCGCGGCGGCAGGAGCGGAGCGCAGCGCAGCGGAGCGGCCGGCGGCCCCGGCCGGCGCTCAGGCGGCGCCGCCACGGGCCATGCGAGCGGCGGCGGGCGGCGGCGGCGCGGCGCGGCCGGAGTTGGGAGCCGAGCGCGCCCCGTCCCTGCGCCGCGTCGCGCAGGCGGCTGCTCCCAGCACGGCTCCAACTCTTTCCATCGGAGCCCGCGGGGGAGGAGGGAGGGGAGGAGGAGGAGGAGGAGGAGGAGGAGGGGAGGGAGGGAGGGACGGACGGAGGAGGGAGCTAGCGGCTGGCAGCCCCAACTCGCACTGATGTCAACTAATATATTCAAAGTTCAACAGGGCATTTCTGTGCAGGCGCATGGCCCCCGCCGCCCGCCCCGGAGCGCGGCGGGGCCGGGGAGTTCAGCGGGGCCGGGGAGCGCGGCGGGGTGCGGTGGGGCGCGGCGGGGCTGGGAGCACGGGAGCACGGGTGCACGGCGGGGCCGGGGGAGCACGGCGGGGCCGGGGAGCGCGGCGGGGTGCGGGAGCGCGGCGGGGCCGAGGGGAGCGCGGCGGGGCCCCTTGCAGCGGGCGGGGGCGGCGGGGCTGCGCCCGGGGCCGCGCCGTGCTGGGCCGGGCAGGTTCAAGTGCGGCGGCGGCGGCGGGCAGAGCCGGCGGGGGGGAGGCGGCAGGCGAGGGCGAGAAGAGCCCCGCGGGGGGAGCGCTGCGCTCCCGGCGCCCCTCTCCCCTCGGCGGGGAGGGCCGGGGATCGGGGGGGCGGCGAGCCCAGCGCGCCGGGGCCGCCCGGGCCTGGATGGGCGGCGGGGCGGCGGCGGCGGCGCTCGGTGGCGGCGGCGCTTTAGCGGCAGCCGGGGGAGGCGGGACTGGTCGCCGCTGCCGGCTGAGCAACCGCGCAGGAAAGCGATAGAAACATATCGGCGGTGTCTCGGTGACATTTAAAATCTGCCAGATAAGAGCCTCAATTATTTATTCGCCGAATCCCCAGGCGGAACGGCCTTCGCCGGTACCGCTGCATATGTATATGCACCTACATGAAGGGATGGGGGTTTTTTTTACTCCGTAAACTGATCCAGCCATCGATGGTGGCAGCATGTTGCAGCTATGTGCAAACAGCGTAACTGTGCGATGGCCCGTCAGTGCCGCGGCCGCCGGCGCCGTGGCAGGGGCTGTTCTCGCCGCTCAGGTCTCACCAAAGTAACAGCGCAGATCCGCTGAGAAGATCATCACACCAGACACGATTATCCACCTATTCCTCGTAATTTCTCAGTTCTTCCTTAACAGTAATTAAGTAACGGTATCACTACAGCCTTTAACACAGTAATGCATCTTTGCAGCACAGCTCGTATGAAGCAGTTAATACATCATTTATATGTAGAGCATTTTTAAGCTTACTTCGCTTTTAAAACTTTCCCTGGGAAGCTGAGGGTTGGTAGTGGTTACAAAGTAAGTGCAATGTGGCTGTGTATTCTGTTCGGAACAAGCTCCAGGATAAGCCTCAAACTAGGCATAGCCTGGAAGCTGCTAAGCAAAGCGCCCCGTGCGCTGCTGCGCCTCCTTTGCCCCTCTTTTTTCATCCCCGTTTCTTCTCAAGACTCACTCCAAAAAAAGCCCCATTAAACAGTCAACAGAAAGACTCTAGCTGATTTGTTGTTATAGCATCTTTTTATGGGATCATCTTCACTTCTACATGAAGAGTAAATTTAAGTGTCAAGCTGCTCTGTTTCCCTAGTAGGATATCTTTCAATTTAGTAAATTAAATTTTAGGTAATGATGTACACCAGCGTGGGTGTTCGGAGCAGAACGCAGCGCACATCTGTAATTCTGCGACGGAGCAGCACCGGCCCACCACAGAATTTCTTACATCCACTGTAGAGCGAGTGGCTTGGCTAGCTAAGCCTCAGCAATAAAATACCAACACCAAATGCCGCAGCTACAGATATAATTTACAGAAGAGTCAGCTCAACCTTTCTGTCTCCTGAGACTTGCAAATTAGATACTAAGCAGCGAACAGTAAGTAGCATGAGACCTCATAAACTAAGTTTTTTTCCACTCTCAGTCAACATCTAAAGACCTCGGGGACAGTGCTTTTCTTTTAAAGAAAAGACTGTTTGCCCTAAAATTTTATAGCGTTTTCATACTACTGCTGTTTTGCAGTTTTACCCCCCCCCCCCCAGAGTTGGCACTACTTTTTGCCGGTCATGTGCATGCATTGCCCAGAAACCAGCGATTAAAGGTACCTACAAATTAAAGTCCTGTAATAGCTGCTTGACCAGGCAGCTCCTGACGCTTTCATTCTGCTGCACAGCGGGACCTCTCGAAAATTTCCGGCAGCAGCAAGGGTGCCACTCAAAGCCTTTCCGCGAGGGGCCGGGGAGGCAAAGCGGCACAGCGCAGGCTGTTTGAGAAGGACAGAAACGGCGTGGGGAGGGTCGCGGTGCTGCACGCGGTGCCGTCCGTGCCGGGCAGTTTGCCTGGGTCCCCCGCCGGGCTCGGCGGCCGGAGGGGAACCGCCGCGCCGGCACCCGCAGCGCCCCGCAGCGGCGCTCAGCCCCGCGGCGGCGCCCGCCGCCACCGCTAGGTGCTGCCAGCGGCTCCCGGTGCTGCTGCCGGTGCTGCCCCGGTGCTCCCGGCGCTGCGAGCAGGCTGCCGCCGAGCCCGCGGGCAGAGCGGCCGAGAGCAGCGTTACCGGGGCGGCCGGGTCCCTCTGCGTCCGCCCGGAGAGGATCCGTCCGGTTGCGACCGAGCGGGCCACAGAGACCCGCCTGCGCTCACGGCGCTCTGGGCGTGCAGGCCGGCCGCACCGGCAGGGGCGTTAGGAGCGGGTCTGGCGGGAAGTCTTGGCTCTGGCCTCGTCGCCTGGAGAGGGGGCAACAGCTCGCACCCCCGTTTGATCTCCGGCCACGACTCTGCAGTCATAGCAGTGTCACTAGGAAGGTAGCGTGGCTGTAGCTGGCCAGGCCGTTTCACCTGGAGCGTGAGGGAAGGGGCAAGCGCCTATGTCAGGAGCAAAAATTTTAAACGATGCTTAAATTGAGAGCTGGGAACGTATGTTCAACCACCTCAGCAGCCAGCTACGTGCCCTTATTTTCCTGCAGCACTGCAAGGAGAGAAGCCAGGTTGCCCTGAGGAAAACAGTCAAAATACGTGCAGCAACATGCTCTTTGCAACTTTATGCTGATGCAAGTGATGACCCAAGTGGAGCCCAAAGCTGTGTTGTCTCAAAAGGGAAAAATGCATTTCTAAATACACTATCAGCAAATATTCAAAAGCAACAGCACACAGCACTAGCAATAGTAAGCATTATCTTGAATATTTCCATTTAGATCTCAAGCTAAATGTCCATTAACCATAGGTACTGGGCTTTTTTTCTTGAATTTAAGAAAGACTGCTAAATAGGCACAGCTGTGGTTTCTGGGCTCAGGCTGGTAGCAACAGTAACATTTTAATTTATACTAAACAGAAGGCGAAGTTAAATCCGTGACACAAAGTAAGAGTCAGATGACCTGAAAGCAAGCAAATACAAATGAGCTCCCTGGGGAGAAGGGCTGGTGATGGAGCAAACAGAATAGTACAGAGGGATGACTTGACACCGTCACAGCAATGACTGTATTTCACTCCTTTGGGAAGAATGAAATGAGCTTCAGTTGGCACAACGGCTTTATTTTCGGAAAACCGCATCTGAAGGCTCTGCTGCTTACGGACAAGTGATGTGTAGCTGGTCTGCCCCCGTCCCCCAAAGTCAGGTGCTGTTGATTACCAATTTTCATATGTCTCTTGACATGATAAGGTGAGCAAATGTCAGCACAGTTAACAGAGGCAGGCCTGAGGATTCCTGCTGAGTCCCACAAAGGCAGAAGGCTCACGACACATAAGAGTTGAGATAACTACACGATATAGCAAGAAGCAGGGAATGTTGCCCCGCGACACTTGTCATTGCACCGTGAGCATCCACGTTGCTCCAAGTTATACAGCACCTAGCAGGCACCTATTTCCTGGCAAATAAAAGGAACAGTGAACAATTATTTTTTAACAATACCAGTAAGGGGGTTGATATGACATGAGAAACTCCTTTTTCCCTTCCTCTGAGCTCTGAGCCCAGAGGCTGTGTTTATTGGAAATGACTTCTGTCTTGAGACTGGAACTGTAAAAAGGGTAAAACCTACCACTGAGCACCTTTACTGGGAGGACTAAAAACTCCCTTGGTAACTACCAGTGGGATTTTCCCTCTGGGGAGTATGGGAGCCTTTAAAATCGGACTTAAGCTTTTCTTCAAAGAGGTGTTGGGCACATAAGGGGTCTCAATGGGTGCTCTTTACAGGAACCAGGTTGAATGGAAAGTGAATTCCACCGCCTGGGCTCAGGGCTGTTCCCACCTTAGCTGCTGACTTCACACCCGACCTTAGGCAGCTCAGCTGGAAGGTGAGCTCAGGGCTCATTGGGGAGCTCCCATTACAACCTTCACAGTACCTTGTCCTATTCTCCTCTTCTTTTACACAGCTAAGTTAAAAAGTTTTGGAGGAACGTGTTTGCACAACACACTGTTATGTCCAGTGAGCTGTGCTTTACTGAAAAATCTGGGCCTAAATGTGAGCAAGTTTTGAAACCGTTAGCTTTCCTTCCTCCACCTGTTTATGTGATGAGCAACGTCTTGATAATGCAAATTGCAATGTTTGGTTTGGAAAACGCAATGGGAATGTGAATGTACTGGTAATCTCCCTTTTAGCGGATTGTGATTCTCCTGCAGTTATTTGGAACTCCTGACCTGAAAAGCCATTCCAAGGTCTTAAATTCATAGCGCTCAGTTAATACAATGTCCTTCCACACCTGTGTGCTTTTAATGAACTTAACTAAAAACCCTACTGTACCTACTCAGTGTGTGATATGCAAATGCTTATAATTCAAATCAAAAGCAATTGACTTTCAAATCTCACCCACTTTGGCTGCAGGGCTGTTCAAATTAAAAGGTCAGGAGAAAATTTTTACAATTTTAAACAGAAAACTTTTTTTAGTCTTCTCATTCAAAGTATGAGCTGTATTTAAAAATATAATTTTACCTTTAGGCAGAAGCCAAATAGTTTAAATTTCAATTCTCCATTTGGCAGCTTTTCACAGAGGTATTCAAAATAAGGGCTTGGAATAGAAACTGTGTTATAGCTTCACCTATAATAGTTGTGACCAAGTGACCAAGTCTTTCCTGTCCTAAGAAATGGGCCTGTTGGAACTGATGCAGACAGATCTGTCATTCTGGGGAAAACTTGGCTTCAGATTCTTACACAGGGTAGGGAGAACTTCACAGATTGAGACATTTCTCAACAGTAAACCCGAAATGTAACCCTAACCCCAACAGCTCTGCCTGCTACTCTAGGAGAACGTAGCTCAGATCTGCACATTGCAGCTCTGTTCCCTCTTGCATGGAAGTGCACCTTTTTGTGACTTGGCAATACAACAGAAGGCCCCGCATGAGGGACACCCCCTCGTAAAGTATAAGGAGAGGGAGGTCTCTTGCAGAGAGTCCTCTCTGTCCTCTTCACTGCCTGGTTCATTCAGACAAGGTGACTTCTTCCCTCCCACCCAAAGAGAAGGGTGGTGGAAGCTGTTCCGTGATCAGAGGGAATCTTGGGCCTAGGCCAAGCTGTCCTAAGAAGAGCTGGCAATATGTGAAATATGAATATTCATTCTTACTTTATCATTGGTAAACCTAAACACCAGGAAGAGGTTGGGCTGGACTTACTATAGTGTGTGGCCTGTTTTCATTTAAAAAAAATGTTGGAAGAGACAGCTACATTTTTGCTTATGGTACCTCAGCAAAAAGATTGTGGCATACCACAACCATTACATTAACCGAAAGCTAAGAATACCATAGCATTATCCAGTATACCACACTGCTTCCTAACTGAGAGTATCTGCTTCCTTCACTGGCACGGCTAAAGATGTCAATAAAGAAAAATGATTGCAGCAGAGCGGGTTGGTGCAGGAAGAGAGAGGCTTTCTGCTTTGCATTTTCAGCAATTAAAAACCTTATGACATATACTGCAAAATATCATGTCCTTCCTTCAGCCTGGACACCGCAACATATAGCAGTTACATCTCAAACATAAGGCAAAACAGGAAAGCAAACCAAGAGCTCTGTAGTGAATCCTGAAGGCACGCGGTGCAGCAGCAAAAAACCGGGCGGTTGGATTGGGCAGGGTCAGGTATTGAGCTTCAGCACTATGATGTTATAGTGCTTCTACTCAGAGAATCCTAACCACTATACTATATATTATCTAACTGTATATATTACTGAATATCTGCTTCATATCTATTTACGATACAAAGTTTTCCATCAGAAGTACCTTTACTAAATAAGTACACATTTAGATATGTATATCAAAATGCAATACATATATTTCTAACTCGCATACTGTATACTGCATAGTATATTGTATATTCAGTTTAGTCAAAAGACTGAAAATATTCCATGAACTCTGGACAATGATTATTAAGAATTATATTCCTGCCAGACAATCTGAAAGTTATCACCTGCAGACTAACTCCATGTCTTAGCCTACTGCTATGCCATATGGCCCTGGATGCTGAGGTCCAATGCACCCTCATCAGATGACACCACACTGGAGGAACGGTTGATACACTGGAGGGCAGAGTTGCCATTCAGAAAGGCCTCAACAAACTGGAGGAACTTCATGAAGTTCAACAAAGGCAAATACAAAGTCCTACATCTGGGCTAGAAGTACCCCATGCAAGACGACAGACTGGGGGCTGAGTAAGCGACCCTACAGCCGGCATTTTGGGACGGCAAAATGAGAGATACTGACAAACTGGAGAGGTTCCAGAAAAGGCCACTAAGCCAGGGGGCTGCAGGTCATGATGTACAAGGTTGGGGGCAATTGGGTGTGTTTAGCCTGGAGAAGAGAAGGCTAAGAAGGAATATAATTGCAGTCTTCCACTAGCTTAAAGGAAGATTATGGAGAAGACTTCACAGAGATGCGCAGCAAAAGGACAAGAGGCAATAAGCATAAGCAGCAATGAGGGAAATAATGATTAGAAATATGGAAAGAATTCATCCCAGTGGGCTTGGAGCATCGCTGGGGCAGAGGCCCAAAGGGACCGTTCAGTCTCTGCCCTGGGAGATTTTCAGAATTTGACAAGGCCCTTTGATTTTGATTTTGAAGCTAGTCCTGCTTTGAGCAGGAGGTTGGACTATAGACCTCTAGACATCCCTTCTAGCCTAAATTTTTCTGTGAGTCTGCAATGTAAGACCCAGTTCTGTAGCATACTAAGCACTGCAACCCTTCCATCAGTCACAAATGCTTGAAGCTCTGTCAGGGGTCAGAGTCCCTTACAGAACTGGCCTATTAGAGCAGTGACCTATCTAAATATCAGCTATGATTTCATTTGGTAGGTAACCAGATTCAAGTCTGATCAATTATTTGATTGCATAGAAGACCTTCCATTGCTGACTCACTCTTCCATCCCAAATACCTATTGTAAGGTAGTTTTACTTTTTATTCATGTTGTAATAATAGACTGAGATATACAAGGTTTGATTCTCCTCTCCCTTTCCTCAAAAATGGAAGATTCAACAGTGATAAAGAAGAAGAAAAGACAGAAAAACTGTTTTTTCCTGAACAAGGAATGAAACTGCTACATTTCAGGTAAATATTATCACTGATTTATGATATAATCATTTCTACAGTTAGCAGGCTAAATCTCACTAATAATTCATTCCATCCTCGTCAAAACAGATAGGGTTGCTCATACAAGTAAAGGCTTGCGGGAATGCAAATTAATTTGTAGTAAGATGGTTGAAGTTCTAAATCATGTATTAAATTGCTTTTATTGTATAACTTTAACTTCATTTTCCAAGCTAGTCACATGCAACAAAGATGCAGTAATGTAGGTATTCCAGCTGTAGGAGTGATTAGCTGTCAGTGCCTTCTAAAACTGGATTTGTAAGTTAGATCATTGGAAAGATCAGTCGTTTATGCCCTGGAAGTCACAGGATCAGAGAGGTGGAATATTGGCAGAAGATTAGGTTTATTTTTGTATATGTGCTTGAAATATTTAGACAGGCATTATAAGACCTCATCCAGCACAACAAAAAAGACATGAGCAAGCCCATCTCAGGTTTTCAAGGAACATAAATATTGATTTATCCTTGAACAGTGGCCCAAAGAGCCATTAAAGTTCAAGAGATGGCAGTGATACTCAAGTACTTACTTAAAGTTAGGCATGAGCTCAAATGCACTGGTGACCTGGGGTGTATTTATTTGAATATCCCCATGCAACAAACAGGGAGCTATCACCAGGTTTGTTTATATTGCAGGCATTTCTGTATCTTCTCCTGTCTGCTCGGAAACACGCTGCAGACAGTTTTGATTTTGTCCACAGAAGAAAATGAGCATCCCACATATGAATTCTGTGCCTGCGCCTGATTAAAACAGAGGAGTTAGCCACTGGTTTCTGTAGGGTCACCATGGTCTATAAATATGTTCTGTCCGTCTCATGAATAAATATATTTGGTGCTTTAAAGGGCTTGGACTGAAATGTAACAACCCCTAGACAATCTGGTTGAGACCCATACATAAGCAACCAGAGTGAGATACCAGTACTTTTCCCTCCCTCAGGAGCTTTATCCTTTTCCATTTGTAAGTTTAACTGTTAATGCTCATCACGGTTATAGGCTCTGACTCAAGACTTCTCATTAAGCACTCCCTAAGAACACTACATCAGGAAAGCAAGCATATCGGATGCTAAGCTGAAGCAGCAGCACTCACTTCAGACTGTCATTTGCTCCTGACGTAACAAGGGAGAAGATTGTGCAACCTAAGTACCAATGATTTTTCACTGCATGATTCAAAACAAACCTCAGGGACTGGTGCCACCTTGGTATAAGTGAGGGCACTGATAATTCACGAGGTTCATGAAGATCAGCACTGGAACGCTCAGCCTGGACCTCTCTACATGTCTTGCATTATACCTCCTTAGAACTACTCAACGGTGTTTAGTTGATGAGCCTGGTTACTGTGCTAAAAATTTGGATTCAATTTCCAAAGTCTGGGGGCGTTTGAAAGCTAGGTCTGAATAATCCCATCCTACAATAAAGCCAGCTGTGAAGTGCACCTTGGTTTTATGAAAGTTCAGGTTCACCTGGATCCAGATTTTCATCTACAGTCTAGCCCTAATTCTTGCTGAGAATAGCAGGAGAAAAACAGGCAAAATCTTTCCACACGCATTCAAGCAGTTAGCACCGGGTTCCCAGGCAGTCAATTTTGCTGAGTCAGCAAACACAGCAGTTCTCAAACTATAATCTGCTAAAACTGCTGCTGTCACAGTGGTGAAGCACCTGTCAGTGTCAAAGCTGTGATCTCTTGCTGCTACTTGGAGCTCAGGTCAAGATTCATTTAAGATTTCCAGATGCCTTTTTTTTTTTTTTGGACCAGTTTGACTCCAAAACAGGCATACTTGTTTGATGTTTTTCTGTGTCAGGCGTCCGTGACGTAAATCCAGCTATGAGCAAACTTTCAGCCAATACTGGAAGCAAGAGGGTAACAAACAAGTGGGAGGAGAGAACCAACATGCAGAGTGACCTGGAGAGAGAATTAAATGTCTGCACGCAACAGAAAAAGAGACAGCAATAACAAATGTAAAGCTCCAACACTTCTAGCAGGCGAATGCTGAGCACAGGTGCAGAATGATGGGGTGCAGCAAAGCAGATGCACACCTCCTGTTGAAATGAGCTCAGTTTCGTATCACTTCCAGAGTCTTTGTAATTTTGGTCAACATTTTTTTTTTCTGGTAGCTGCAGTACACATTGGAAAAATAGTGAGAGATGGATTGGGACACTGTAAAGAAAAACAGAATCCATGAAAGGACTGAGGCACAGCTTGCAGCAGGACAGTATTTAAGAACCACTGAGTCCACCCATTATAGCTTATAGTTGCCATGCGGTTTCAGCAGGGGGTAATATTCTTCACATACAGTGTTCAAATTATTCAGCAGTGGATGACACAACACCTGTTGCTTTGCAGTCTAGAAATGTCTGCATTTCAGCAGTGGGCAAATGGATCCCACAGAATGGATAGTTCTTGAACTGCTTAGGCATTTTGCTAGGTAAAAAGGAGCTAAAAGTATATAAAGAAACATGTTTCTATTTTATTACCTTTTACACAGATGTCTGCTTTATGGGAAAGGCATGATACAACTAATGCAATCTTATCTTTAAGGCCCATCCAGAAATCCCTTGAGATCACAAAAGATAATCTATATACTTTGAGGAACGACATTTTGCCACTCACACTGTGAATGGCATAAGGCTAGCTGGTGCGAATGGCAGCTTTCTTTCCGTATTCACATACTGTAATTCTTGTATGCGTTTTGTCTGGATTAATATGTCAGTTGTCATGAGATCCCATTCCCTGCTCATTGTTTTCTGTGCTGATACGCCAGCACATCCAGAGGCGATTTTTCACATGTCGTCAGAAATGTCCTAATGCCAGATTGGGTTTGTAAGTACAGGAGACTACTGAAGCGATGGAGGATCCCTGCCTCTTATGCATGCAGGAAGAAGAAAAGGAGAACAGAGGGGAGAGAGAACAAAAGGCTTTGTACCAGACAAAAGAGCAGGAAACCTGAATTAATTTGTGGAAGTAATAACATTTCTGTCAGTTATTCCTATTTCCTGAAGGATGAAGCCTCACTGATTGAAAGATGGTAAGGTCAGATACGCTTTCATTTGTTGGCAGCTAAATTGCTGTAGCCCTTGTAAAATCTGAAATCACGTGACCTTCACACACACTCTTGCTTTTTTTGGCAGCTCTCAGCCCAGAATATAGGAATTGTCATAAATTATCAATCTGGCAATCATTCAGATCACTATTCTGTCTTTACCAGTGGCTTAAGAGGGCAGTGCGATAATCTGATCTGTATACTTTTTCTCTGCTTTAAATCTCAAATTGATCTCCTAAGAGACAAGCTTTAAAATCTCTCTGAAATTTGTCATAAATTATGCCAAATCTGGACAGTCTTCCTATAACCTGACTGAACCCTCTTGCATCTTCTGAAGTCCATGGTCTCAGTACCTTCCTGTCACAGCATGTTCCACAGCTCAAGCATGTACTCGATAAAAAATGCATATTTTTAGCAGATGCTTGCTTTTATCGAAGGTGCTGGTGTTTAATTTCAGGTCTTGCCGGGTTACCGCAGTGCCGCGTGACCCACGGCCAGGGCCCCGAGGGCGCTGCCCGGCCCGGCCCCATGGCGCCGCCATGACACCCTCACCCTCGCCAGGCCTGGTTGGGACCCCAGCCGCCCGGCCCAGCCAGGCCCTCACACCCACACCTTACGGATCAGACATGCACAGAGGGCTTTTACCATCCCTTCCCCAAGTCTTTTTTTTTTAAATCCACAGAGAAAACTCGTACAAATTGCCCCCCTCCCCCCATCCCCTTCGCCAGCAGGGAGCTGGCTCGGGGGCCCTCACTCACCGCCGCCATCTTGCCCTTTCCATGCGGCCAGGAGGGGATCGAAACCTCAGGACTGTCACAGCTGAAAGCGTGTCCAGCGCTGTCAGCTTCAGTCCGTCCAGCAGCACTCCGGCACCACTTTCCGTCCCTTCGCTAATGGCGAAACCACCTGTGGGTCCGGTGGGCGGCGACAAGGTCCAGGCTCCTATGGGGGGGGGCAGTTCCCGCTCTGAGGAGGAAGTCTCACGTTTTCCCCCCAAAACCTGGGAAATCCTTTCGGAGGTGCTCCGAACGGCTGGCCGGACCTCAGCCGCCCAACGCCAAGCTCCACATCGGCCCCGCGGCTGCAGCAGGCTGAGGCGTGTGACCCAGCCTCGCCTCCCCTCAGCAGGAGGCGGAGGGGCCCCGACATGGCGGCAGCCCGCGGCCCCGCCTGGGCCCTGCTCGCCCTCGCCGTCCCTTCACCCTATGGTGGCGGCAACGTACCATGCGCCCAGGCTGGCCCCCGTCTCTGGCTGCCCCGCCTGGCTTCGGTGGACTCAGGTGGCCATTTTCGGCTGAAAAGGCCCCATGGCACACTCGGCCCTGAGGTGGGACACAACAGGGAGCAGGAGCCCAGCAGCCTCCTGTCCACCGCCCTGCCGGCCAGGGCCGGCGTGCAGCCAGGTAAACCCTCCTTCGGGGTGTCTCCAGCGATGTGTGGTCACCCCTTTTGTCCGTCAACACGGCTAAAAGTTTGGCTGTATTCCCCCCTTCGAAACATAGCTGTCATCCAGGTGAGCATGAATGGGGCTGGGATCCAAATGTGCCTTAATTCAAGCAGAAAAGGGACATGGGTTTCACTGTCAGAGGTCTCGAATGAGGGCACAGCACATCTCTTCCCCAAAAGTTTTTACAATGCAAAAAGGTAAAAAAACCAAAAAAAGATTTTATTTTCCTCAGGGAAGAGACGCACAGAGACGAAGTGATTTTCACAGGGAGCAAGCCCAGCTCTCCTCGGTCCCGCGCAGAGCCGCAGCTGCCAGCTCGTCCCTTCTCTGTGGCGGCAGCTATCTAACTAAACGCGTTTCCTCCAGTCTAATCCAGTATATTGCGCTGTACGTGGATGTTGCCAGCTTACTGTATCTGTTTCGAAATCAGGTTTTGTTCTCTTTCTATATAAGTGAAAAAAATTCATCTGTGAGCTATGGATTTATACCAGACACAGATTTGGGCCAACGTGCTTGAATATATTAATTCAATTTAGCTTTATTTTTGGTGTCTTAACTTCAACAATATTTTAAATTTACAATTTTTTTTTAATCTTTATGGTGTTTCAGTTGCTTGTAAATACACATAAATACACATCCTGCCCTGGTTTTGTTTGGTTGTTGATTTTCTTTCTCAGGAAAATAGATCAATAATTAATCGGTCAGTAAGAGATGAACTGCCACTGGAACTATGCCATATCTAACCTCTGGCCTTCTCTATTTCTTTACAGTGTTTTAGGGAAAGAGAAATGAAACGAAGAAGTAAAAACATGTAAAGCATGTAAGAAATTCTTCCTTGGAATGAAGAACATTTAGGTTGCTTCCTTCCTTTCCAAGAGGTAAGGTTTGGTTTGGTTGGGTTAGATTTGGTTGGGTTAGGTTGGGTTGGGTTGGGTTGGGTTTGGTTTGGTTGATACAGCACTGTTCTCCAGCACCTTTGGGTCATTTTGAAAGGAGAATAACAAAACAATGTTGATTGTATGATAATTAAATGCCAATTAACTGTCCACCTAGAATTGCCAGTCAGAATCAAGATCAAAAATGTCATCAGCAGAAGCACAAACTCCTGCCACCTAAACTGAAGGAGAAATGCCTCTACCTAGAAACAAGTAGTGGGCTATTACAGTATTTGCAGCCAGCCATAAAAGGGAAACATTCAGTACACTGCAGTTATGCCGTGCGTCGTAACCTCTGTGGTTATATGCAGGGTAAATGTAGACTGATCATTATTAACATCCAGCTGTTTGAAGAATCAGTTAAGTACCTCACATCATGGAAAATAAGCTCATAAGAAGATGATGACATCTGAAAATGGGAAGTCTAGGTCTCTTTTTCCCTAAGTAGGTCCCTCTTCTATTATTTCCTATATTGTTTCATTGAGGATTCATGGTTAGAGCTGCTTGGAAAATGGGCAGTTAGGAAGACTTTTTTACATAGAATAGTCTGAAATGGCAGTGAAAAAGGAAAACATTCTGGTTCCTAAACATAGCTGCACTGCTTCCTGGGAACTGTAGTGCAGGTATTGCAAATCAGTATTCTTCACTGTAGTTTGGTTTCCCTGTTAAAAATAAGTATATCAGCATGCCCTCCTTCATTCTATGCGTACAGGGAAGTGGTGCATCATGGCAGTCACATGGCCACAATGCACCCTGGGAGATACCATTTGTCTTGGAAATACAGCCTAAAAAGAAGAGCATAAGACAATGAAAGTATATGTATGAGAGACTTCAGTAAATGGTACAAAATTATAATAGTTAGGGTTATGATCACTATCATCTTCTGCTTTTTTTCTGCAGAAAACGAGTGCCATCAACCAGAAATACTTGTAATTAAAATAGTTTTGTCAGAAACTCGGTTCTCCACCAAAAAAACAGACTAGAACTGTACATTTTCTACCAGATTTACTACTGATAAATGGAGCAGGCACTGCTTCTGCCTGCTCTTTCCCAGCCCCCTGTGGATCAGATTAAATGGAAGGGGCTGCTCCCTCTAATTCTCACACATAAATTGCAGTGCTGAGATGCAGTTATGATCATGAAATGATGCATTATAGCAGAGAGTGCTTCCCCAAAAGCTTATTGGAAAAAACTCTCTTAGAGAGAAAGGAAACAATTTTTTTCTTAGAAAGGTCCAGAGGAGAAAATAATCTTCTCTAGATTCTGGCACGATAGGTTAAGTATCATTTAGCATGCGTACAGAAAAAGACATGCCTGACTGCTTTCTCAACTTACAAATCCATGCTTAAATAGACGCTCTGAAGGAAGTGGGGTTTGGGGGGAGGCTGTTGCTTCTGGAGAATGCAGAGGAACCAGTGCATTGTGTTGACTGCACAGGAAACTGGCATAATACTGAAAATAAAGCAAAGAAAATGAATCAGACCTGGAAACAGCAATGTGATGGGAGAAAAGAAGAGAAATACAGAAATCAGAATGCTAGCCTGTAGCTTTGCAGACTTCAGCATCCTGATATGCCACAAACTTCTTGCGTAAGTCCCGTAAACCTAGATCCTCAAAGGAATCTAATACCTACCGATGCTGATTTTGTTCAAAGTCAGGCAGGCAAAGCACTATGAAAATTTGGACCTTCAGCTCAGCACGTCAGTCCCCTACTGAAAAAATAAAACCATCAAAACTCATGTACTGGGTTCCGAGAAGGTCCAATCATTTCCATTGGAAAATATGATAAAAACAGATTGCTCAAAGCAATGGAGTAGCCTTTGATTTAGAGTAGATCACAGACTAATGCTGATTCTATTTGAAGGAGTCCTAGTCCAAAAACTGGTCTGGTAAAATGTATTCAAAATTAATATATAATTTTTAAGTGCCAAAATCAACAACAAATTCATCCAGGCAAGAGGTCAGATATTAAATATAACACTTACTGGCATTTCATTATTTTAGAACAAATACAAAATCTTACTATTTACTGTAATAAAAGGATTTACCTGCTTTTTAGCAATTCCCCTTTTTCAAGTGCGATACTAATAGAAAGGAAATGCTTTCAAATAGCACTGGTCCCCAAATTTGAACATGTAATAATCTTTTTTATAACTTTAGGTTAATATGACATTTCCAGATTGTGAGCTCCTTGCATCAGTGTTGAATTTGATGGGATCAGTGGGCCTGGAAAGTCAAAAGTGTGTTCATGATCAGCACTAAGAAGTTAAATGGGGTTCAGGATTTTAAATGCATGAATTTCAACCTATTTAATGTCATAGCAACAAGGTCTGTGATCTTGTCCAACTAAGTAAACCTCTTACTGAAGAAAAGCTAAAAAGAGAAAGATAGGAAAGAAACAGACAGGAAAGAAAAAAGATCCAGAAGGAAAAGAGTGACAACAGAAACTCAGTGCTTGTTCAGGTGTTAGCCAAAGCTGGCAAAAGTTATCTAGGATCTGGTTATCTAGATCTTTCTCCTCATGCCTGAAGATGATGTAGGAGGAGCCATAAAAAATGGCTCACTGCTTTTAGTACATTTGCTTACATGACCGTCTTGATTCCTCTTCAGTCTTTTTTTTTTTAAATGGCCCTTCTAAACAGTGGAATAGCTGATCCCTCTATTATTTTAACAGTAAACAGATGTGAGGTTAATCTAGCACATTCTTTTCTAGTTTTGTTTCCTTTCTTACTACATGTGATTTTAGTTGTACAATTAGGCTTTTTTGTTTGGATTAATCCAGGCCTTTGTGCTGCCTTTTATAAACAAATCATTACCTTGGGCAACTTAGCATACAGGCCATCAGGAATAGCAGCCATCATCTTTTCCATCTATGTTTGTATAGCAGCTAACATAATAGAGCCATGCTCCATGATGGTGTCTCTGCAGGGCTCTCACAATGTAAATAATTAATAATAACAGTTGTTTAACACTTGAATGGAACACCCTCGTTTGTAAACAAAGAACATTTATTTCCTCTGCATTGCTTACCACACAAAACGTAGAATGACTCCAGAGAAAGGGAGCTGTTTTACTTACGCACTCTGGGGGAAGCACAAGAACTCAGGAGCTCCAATCAACGGTGAAAGGTCAAATGGGTTTTAAAACTGTCCCAGTTTGAACATTATGTTATTAGTAACGTAACTGAAGAAATCTGACTCTTACGTTAACAAATTCATCTGTCAGAATGCCATTATAAAGCAAATAGGCCTTGTAGTAGTATTGTCTAGTAAATTCATGTGTAGTTACTATGATATGCGAAAAACAATAAACAGCTTTATACAGGATAAACTTTAAAGGGTGTTTTATTACAATACAGAAATACTAATGTATAATTGCAATAGCAAAACCATATCACAAGTCAGCTGTGCTTTTTCCACACAACATGCTTTGACAAAGAAACATAAGTTGACGTTACAGAAAATTAACATATTTTGCTCAGTCTCATTATGCAATCTTGCTTGCACTTAAAGATGTATTACAGTATTTAAGTATTAAAATAACATATAGCCAACAGATTTTGATTCAAGTTCTGGTTTTGTAATTCCAGCAGATTAGACAGTCACAGTTTCCCTTTGCATCAGTCCCTTGTCCCTCTTGTGGTATACATGGCTGAGTGTTTTGATTTATGTAATCTGAATATATCCATATTCCTTATGAAGAAATTATGTCTACATGCCAATAACAGAAAAGGTCCTTGACCTTAAATTCTTACTCTAAATAGGCAATGCTAAAACAAAGCCATTCCCACTTAAAAGTTTCACATTTATGAATACACAGCCAATCAGATATTAACACGACAGAGAAAAGCACAACCCCAAGAGGTTTGTGGTAAAGAAGAATCTGTAGATCACACATAGTTGAATATATCTGCCTCTGTCTTTTCTGACATCTCAAGGACCGAATCAAGAAAAAATGGAAAATAGATATTATTATATTTAAATTTTAATACATTAGCAAGAAGGTGGCCCCTTGGCCTGTTATGGGGTTTTTCACAGTGATGGCATTGGCGTGTCCAGCCAAAGCCTCAGGCAGGGTCTGGGAATTTTGCAACAAGGGTTAAAAATGGGGAATCTGGTTATCTTTTTTCAGTACAGCGTTAAGAGTCCCTTTCTGAATAATGCTTAGGACCTTGCACTTTCTGCCTGTCCCCAGTAACATCTCAGACATGTGGCCTGTCACTGTTTCCCGCGCTAGCTGCCCAGATGTATTGCTTTTATAAACTTAGAGAGCTGTGGTGCACTTCAAATCTGCAGCATTTTTCACTGTCAGCCTGTATTTCTTAGGTCACATTTGCTGCATTGGCTTGTACTTTTAGTGCTACCATTTGCTGCCTGTCACTGACAAGCGCCTTCAGCAGGTGCTCTGTTTTTCTGCTTTATAACTGACAGAAGGGAAAAAAGTCACCATTTTGGCTATGTTCCTTCTGTGGTGCATGTGGGGAAATGAGCTTGCGGTGACCCTGTCAGCCTCAGCTAAACCTCATTCTATTGCTTTTCACTAGTTCAGCTGGACAATGCCTTATTAGTGTCTCAGTGCTGTCCTGATCTTATATTTCACAGACTCCACTGTCTGCACAGATCTAGTTTCAGTGGCTGTTTTATTACCATGCTATCCTTCCTCTTATTTTTATATATATTGTTTTTTTTTCTGGGTTGCTGCCAAGAAACAACTTGTTTAAAAAATAAACCAAACACAGATCCTGGCTTATGTCACCCTAATAACCTCAATCCGTGGTTTTGTCTCTGGGGTCTACAGCTCATGACATCAAAACGCTTCGTAAAATGAAACTGGGTTTGATGGCTCACGGATTTTGCTCCAAAACCCCTGAAATAAAGTAACTTCCCACTTACTGCAATTGTCTTCAGAGTCATCGTATGAGGTATTCTGGAGTCACTCTCTAAGACCTTGCAGATCCTGTGAAAAGAAGAATGCATTAAGTCTTGTCGCCTCTTTCACCGGCAGCTCTCAAAGCACCTTACTAACAAAGAGCATCATACTAACTTCCCCATTTTATAGGTCCCTAATCCATTTTTACCTAGGCTTGCCAGAATGTCCCTGAACACCTCCTTGTCTTGCCTCTGCTTGCTTCCTCCAAAACTGTTTTCTTAGATAAACAAGCATTAGGATAGAGCCTTTAATATTTAATCAAACTGCATTTTTCCACAATCTCCTTCCTCATTCAGTGCACAGGATAGGTGGTACTCAGTATCTGTATTTTGATTTAGCCTCCATGTTCAATGTATGCCCCTCGCCTCCTTACTGTCTGTTACTCAAAGATTGCTTGGATGGAAGTTATATTCTCTATCATGTGATGTTTCCTATGTTGCTCTTCACTAAAGAGCCTGAGTGCTTTATGCCCATTGATAAATTTCTCTTTCCAATACATAGTAGGGCAAAAAAGAATGTTGTTCCACTTCAGAGACAGGGAACTGAAACGAGAGAATACAGGTTTGTGTTCCCTATTCTGAGTGTGCAGTCTGCCTGCCTAAAATCTCGTATTTCAGTATAGTCAGCTGTATAGAGTGCAAATACTCACTGCACTGCTCCTATTGAATTCAGTTTCTCTTAAAAGTGCTCAGCATTTCTGCAAATCTGATCAGCGATACCGAGCTGGATACCCAGAAAAGGATAAATGAACGGTTAGGCATAATGTGGGAAAAGTTTCTTTTAAGCAGTTTGCACAAGAAGGAAAGCCAAACCTAACCAATCCTTTTCCTTCCCTCCTCCCTTGCTTCTGTTTCCTTCCCATGCTGACCAGGCTGCCTTCTCCTTCAGACTGTCTGCGAACGCGGTTGCAGGGAGCTCCGAACGGCTTCTGCAGTCTCAGCTCTGCCAAGTCTCAGCACGGCCAAGGCTAGCGGGAGCAACATCCGCAAGCAGGTGGGAGCTTGCTGCCTGGCTCTGTGTGAGTGGCAGGAGCGTGGCCGTGCTTACACACAGGGGCTGAGGAGGAGGGGGCTGCTCAGCCGTCCTGTGCAGCTGCGAGGCTGTGCTGCAGGAGCTGTCAGAGGTTTTAGCCCTGAGAATCCAGGCACTTGCCGCTACGTATGTGCAAACTACAGCTTTGGTTTGTTGTCTTAATCTGAATTTAATTTGGGCAAATTGGACAAATCTGCACAGGTTCTGGAAAGGACATGACTCTGTGATGAAGGCTGGATGCCTGCTCCCAAGGAGAAAGGAACTGGAGCTTTTCAAAGAGAAGGTAGTCAGGATTTTTTGAGGCTCCTCAGACACTAGGCCTAATGCTTAGAGATGGTTGAATAATTTTGCAAGAGATGGTTGAATAATTTTGCAAGAAGTTTCCCAGAATAAGTAAACTTGCAGCAGGTGCCCAGAATAGAAAATTGCTGCTCACGCAGTTTATTTTAGTGAAGAGAAGCATACCTAAAATAATTAGGTTGTATTGGGTACCTTTTAGTAGCTGGTGTGGTTACTGATTCCACTTACAACATGGTAACTGTACAAACTAATAGAAAGTTCTGTGCTTCTAAAGACGCTTCTGCCTATTTTTATTCATGTATAGCTGATGGAGCCAGAATATACAAGAGCCAAGATCAAGAGCAATGAGAAAATCATTGCTGAAGGAACTCCGAATCATAATTATTTATGATGTTTATTTTATTTGTGAGTAAAGGCCAGCTCCCATAAGTCGGCCCCTGAGAAGCACCGTAACAGTCTCTGGCGCAAAGACTTGACGGTCTGAGTAGCAAGAGATGGGACAATGCTTACACCACATACAGAAGGGGAACAAGGTGAGGACAGCAAAGGCCTTATTCATTTAAATATTTATTTGGAGGGGTGAGGGGGATATCTTATGTAAGATGTCAGCTAAGTGGAAAGAGAAGTAATTGAGAAATGGCTATTACAGGGAATGATGGCAAGGGGAAGTCCAGGAGAAAAGAGAATAAGAGGATATAAGTGAAGCAGAAGTGAAAATATTGTGTAGGAATGAGAGAACTGGAGTAGGCAGCAAATGAGGATGGAGCAAAGGTGTTACAGTCCAAAATCCAGATCATTATCTGCATGTGCAAAGATCCTGGCTTTGGCTATGTCCAGCTGGAGTCTCTGGCTGGCTCTTCTGCTCAGCGTTTTCCTAAGGCCACAGAGAGGTGAGGGGAAGTGAGGCACTGTCTGGAGATCCATATCGCTTTTCTAGATCCAGGGAACCGTGTTCTTTGGTTGTCCCAGAGCCACACTGCAATTCCAGAGACTCAAGCTGAACCCCAGGAGGAGAGAAACATTTTTTCAGCCTCTGCAACCATCTGTCTGATAAGGCTTTTCGAGAGGGCAGGCAGTTAGGACACCAGTGATAATGGAGAGAGAGAAAAGATTCACCTGGCTGGCAGAGTTCCCACTGAATGTTGTTACAATGCTGCAGGGATTTATTTTTATTATTATGTTACGGTATCTGGAGCTATGGAGAGCTATTGCTAAGTATCTTAATAAATAAATCGTATTTTTAAAAGATGATCTGAAAGAACAGGCAAATCCTACCATGATCCTCCATAGTAGGAAGGTCCAATCTCACCATAGACCCCGCCAGAGAGTTTCACAGTTGAGGCTGTTTGTAAATCTCAGTGTTTTACAAATGGCAGCTGAGGAACCCCCTATCATCAAGCTTATGCATATTTCAAGAGGAGAAACTGAGAAAAATAATACTTTATTGACTTACTAATGATTGCAAGAGCCTTGTGACAGAGCTATAAAACAGAAATTTGGTCTCCTAACTCCTGTTTCTGTTCTTGACCCACAAGACAATCTTGTGCTTATAAGACCCACATTAAAATATTGCTGCGTAGATAGGCTTAAAGAGGCAAGACTGCAGTTTACCTGTGGTGCTGAGCTCCCTCCATTCCCATTGATCTCCACATGAGCCAAGCTCCATATCAAGGTGAAATCCAGATGCATACCTACCTCCTCCCTGTAGGGGAAACTTAAATGTATACACCAGCTGGGAGCTGTGACATTCCCTAAAGAAGTGCTGGCCCGGATGAACAGAGGAACTGGGTCTTGGGGGATGCCATAAAGCTTATCAAAAGGTAAACGTAGTTGCAGCCTCTGTCACTGGTGGTGTTGAGGTTGTGCTGCATAAACAACTGGCTTAAAAACCAGGAGCAAATCTGTTTCCTTTGCATCTGTGTATGCGACTGGTCCTCTCTCCCCGCACAACCTCTTCGATAGATATTTCACAGTAGTTTCTTTCTCACTCTCTTCTGTTGATGCTTTAGTGGTGTCCACTACTGCACTCCTCTGCCTCTCTTCACTTGGCACTCCATCCTTTACCCTTTCTGATGTCTTCCTTTTGTCTTCTGTATTTTTTCCTTCTGCCTCCTTTGTTTTCTTGCTGTTTTCGCCGTTTTCCTTCTTCTGTTACTGATTTTTCTCCCTGACAGCCAGGACTCGAGCCAAAGCCTGCTGAAGTCAATCCATTACCTTCAAACTCTTTTGGAGCGAGACCTTATTCTCTCTTGTTTGTCTGTTTCTTCCACAATCTCTTTTCCTGTGCGGCATTCTTTGTGGTGTTTCCTTACTGAAGGATGGGTTATTACAATATGCAAGAGGGAAAGGGGTTTAGAGAGAGAAAATTCTAAGGACCTAGTAAATTCCTTACTGAACTGCTAAATTACTGTTACTACAGAACTGCAGAAAGCCAAGGGATTTGATCATAAGTTTTTTTTTAATACCAGCTTTGCCATGAAGTACATCTTTTCACATGGCTAAGAGTAGTGGCCCTTGCAAAGAGAAGGTCTTTCAGGAAGAAAATCCCTCTCATTGAAGTTTGCATTATGGCATGCAGTACCTAGTGACTGCTTAGTCATATGCTTAATTGTGGCTGCTGATTTTGAGCTCAGACAGACAGTCCTTTAATCATACAAAATAATTCCAGGAAAACCGAAAAAATGGAGAAAAATATCAAACATATAGATTCAGTAATTACTGTGATTACATATAATCATAGAAACCTCCACAAAATATCTACTTAATTTAATATATGCCATGTGTATGTGTGCATGTGTGTATACTCATGTATAAAAAAAGAAGCAGATATAAAATTATCTATCTACATACAGAGAGGGAAAAGTACTGAATATGTATATATCGTATACAGTGGATATATTCTCACAGGAGAGGTATATGAAAAATATTCTAGCAGGACATTATCTGCAGCAAATATATGCTGATGGTTGACTAAAACCACATTTTTGGGTATAATATGGAGAAAGATGCTCAGATACTGTAGATGGATATAGCTCCATTGAAGACCGAGGCCAGCAGGGCAAATACTGTTTTACACCAACCAATATTTTGGTAATATATTTGTATACCTATCTTTATATTTAGTCCTTCATATGCATGAATATTTTGTGTACCCAGATCAGAGGCATAATCTTTCTATTCACAAGAGGAGGCCCATCTACTTCTCTGTTGCTGGCTGTTAGCATGGGGTACCTCTGAACAGCATGGCAGAACTGATCTTGATATGTGAACTTCTATATTTAAGACAAACATTTTGCCAGCAGAATAGAAACCTACATTGTTCTAAAATAACCAGCTGGGCCCCTGTTACTAGGGCATATAGGCTGCACCACAATCCAAGGGGTGTTATCCAAACCCCACTAATGTACCTATTTCTGTTTTACAGGTGGAGATGTTGGCCCCCCGCTAGATCATATGATGTGTAAATCCTCATGCAGGAAAGCTGTGGTTGAGCTGTACGTGGATTCAGATTTGAATCTCAGCCTTCTTAATTTGCCTGTTGTTCAGCCCTTTTGTGATGATGCATTACAGGTAAAACAGCCTGCAAATATTTATAAAGATTCTGCAAATCACTAGAAAACTGTCTTGACTGCAACACACTGGAAGCATGCAGTAGTGCTGCAGTCACTGCACAACAGCCAGACTCCAATAGTTGTTTTAATCTTGTTTAAACCACTCTCTCAGCAGGTAACTGAAAGACATAAATTATCCACTACCTGCCAGCAAGGTGCCCATACTATAGAAGGTTTTTAAGTTACTCAGGAACACATTATACCCAGCTTTGGATATTCAATGAAAGAAACTACAGTGTTTTTAACAGTAGGGCCACTTAAATGTAAAGGGGCATGCAGACCTCAGTCTTAAAGAAAGCAATAAAAACTGTAATGGAAAGTTTCTAGGAGGAAATATTTGGAAAATATCAGTACTCAACTTTTAACTGACTCCTGCAGTACCTACTGTTTTTTCCCTCATATATATAAAGAGCATCTGTCTACCTGTGGTCCAAAAGTACTTGGATTCTAGACTGAAGAAAACAACAACAATAAAGTACAAAAGTAAGACTCCCATGAAAGTACACAGCATGTGTGTATTTCTTCTTTGTGCTGTGCAAGGTCTGTACAAAAAGTTCACCGTCCTTCAAGACCTCAGGAATCTAGAGGGGTAAAATGCAGAAAATTGAAGTACTGAGTTATATGGCCATGTACAGCCATATAACCTTACAGAATATTACAGAGTATTGCGACCAAAAGCGTTCGGCCTAAACTCCATCTTGATTTGCCTTCTTGCCATTCCCACTGACTGCAGTGAGCGAATCAGGCGAAAAGCACAGATGCATAACTGTATAACAGATAACAACCCCTAAGACTCATGATATACTTTGGTTGTTAACAAAATATTGTAAAAAGGATTTCTGCAAAAGGGTAACACTGGAATGTTTGACCAAAGAAACAATCCTATACATAACAGCTGCACCTTTGTATCTCTTATTTTGGTGTGCTACCGATCCTCCGTGGAGTTTGTTAGCTCATATGCATGGATATGCTCTATCTGCAGCCCCCGCTGTCAGGTGCTGAGGAGTCTGTGGGATTGGAAAGCTGACTTCAGGCTCCTCTCTCTGACAGACCTCAGTTGGAGAAAAGCAATGTACAACTGTGCCTCTTCTCGAAGACTACTCCCATGTGAAGGCCTACAGGGGCTGGTCCTGTCTCTTTTCCTTTTCGTCATGTACAGAAGAGCTGTTGGAAAGGTCATGAGGAGCCAAGGGCTATGATACCATCAATCTGTTGATGGCAACCAGCTCATGTCTATTTCCAGCTCATGTAATCAGTGCCATGACACAGATGTCACAAAGCTCAGTTCACAAGAGCTAAGCCCACAGATCAAAATCAGTTGGCTGGAGCTGAACTAAAGAAGAAAGAGTGCTCGAAGGAAGGAGAACTCTATGAATTTAAGACAGTGAGGGAATCGTGCTTTCATTTTGGGCAAATGCTATGCAGTTTGGGGATCCCAGCATTGACCATATTGCCCTTGGGTTCAGTTTGACTTGCAGAGTGTTTGCATCTTTTCCCAGATGCTCTGCTGTCATTTCTGCAGTAAAGGTGACTCATTTTACCTTTTGCTGAGAGGCCATTAGAGACTTGTTCAGGTTAAAAAGGGAACAAAGAAAAAAGCTTTTCAAATAAAGCAGCAACACACAGGAAATGTGGAGGGTGTAATTCCTTACAGACATACTTACTGTCCGTCCAGTTTTGTATTTTATTCTTGGTAAAATAGATGTTTGAATTTAGATAGACAAGTAGGGATTAGCAGTCCCAACACAGACGTTGGAAATGATCCTGATCTGAAACTGTCTGGCTTTATAGCCTTGGGCAAATTATATAATCTCTCTACTACTGTTTTCTGATCTATAATCCAGGGGCAGTAATTCTCTCTTGCCTCACAGCAGTGAATTAATGAATGCTTTCCCAGTGTTTTGAGATGCCATATACAAATATTAAATATTTGTATATTTGTATTATGCAAGCAGCATATGATAATAATGTCAAGTAGATACTAAGTAAAACTTAGATAATGGAGGCACACTCAGATACCACTGTAATGAGTTCATTAGCAATGCACGACTGGATTGATGAAGTAGTTGCCACTGTGTAAAGCCCTGTCCACAGCTGATACTTGATATATTATTTTGACCTGAGACAGATGCTCAGTGATCTTGTCTTTTAAATTTTGGCAATGCTTGTCATGTCAATACAAATTATTGGCTGAACTGAAAGAAAGAAGCTGTAGTTATCACATGGATACCCTTTTTATATTGTTCTGTATATAAGAATGGCAGTTTCAGAAACTGGATTTTTTGTATAATCTTTCTGAAACACAGTTTGAAAAACTTACCCTTCTTTTCTCTTTCTTCCTTTCTCTCTTTCTTCCTGAGAACATTTCCTCTTACCATTATGATAAAAATGTACTCCTATCACAAAACAACTATGTCCCAGCATTTTATCCTGCCCTGCCACAATGGCAGCACATCCTGTATGGCAATGACACAGCGCAGAAAATCTGCCACATTGAGGTTACTTTTGTATTGTCTAATGCCGATGACTGTGATACGAAGCGTCAGAAGATGTAACAGTTTTCCACACAAAAGAGTCACAGGAGGATTCAAACAGTCTTTCAGGGCTTGGATATCCAGCTGAGACTAGAGGTAAGGATGAGTCAGGGTAGTTGCATGAAGAAGCCTTTCAGCCCTAGGCTAGGGATCTGATGTGAACAGCATCTGGAAGAGATTATCTGTTCCTGATAGTTTATTTGAAATGGGCTCAACTGGGGACCCTAAACCTATTTCTAGTCTAGATTAGATTAGATTTCTAGTCTAGGCTGATTATTGTAGACTGGAAAGCTGGCACCAGTGATGGCAGTGACCAGCACAGTGGACCCTTCCAGCAGTGCCAGTACAGTCTTTAGGACTGCGGGCACAAACATGGGAGTGTGGATAGATATCAGTAGTGTATACCATAGGGGTGCAGATACTGGGGGAAAAGGATGATTTGTTTTGGGTCTTTCTGTTGTTGAGTGAAAAGATTCCTGCCTTTTTCTTTCCTGCCTTAAGTCTCTCTCCAGCTGTGCTTCTTTCCCCATCCTAAACTCCTTCTGATGTCTCCAGGGCTGTTGCAGTTGTGTAGATTCACTGCCATTTTACAGGGAAGCTAAGTATTACTAACCCCATTTTAAGGCAGGCTAACTGTGGCCTTCTGCAAATGGGAAGTGAGGCGCAGAATTGTGAAATGATCTGCTAAAGGTCATCCAGCTGTGACAGGAAAGTGCGCACTTTTTCTGCCAGAAAAGATGCCACAAAAGTGTAAATGTTAATAGTAATAACTTCCTCTACGTGTGTTTCTGCTTTGCCAAATTAATCCCCACCAGGGGACTTGTTAATGTCAATGGTATTCAGTTTTCATGATCACCGCTTGAAGTGATCAGTCAGCTGTATGGGTCTACAAATTGCTCCCTTGAAGGCAACCTCTTAGTCTAATGCTCAGGCGACAGTCGGCTGTAAGGATCAGACTCCGAAAGACGCCTTTGATTTCCTTTGATGTTCCTGAGCCCGGGAAGAATTTCACGCGGCCGCTGGGCTGTAGGTGAAGAATCCTTCTGTTTGCAAGAAGCCAATTATAACGCGACCGACCTGCTCTGACACGGGGATTACTAGCGGGATGTCTCCGATGTCCTCGCGCGGGAGAGCCGGCGCCCTGACTGTGCCTAACTTGGGGCGCAGGCTCGTTTGCTCGTGTGGATGCAGCGCTCGTTTGAATAGCGCGATTACAGTGAACGTGGCACAAAGAGATCCTGGTCGGGCGCGCTGTGTTTGTTTGCTCTCTGGCATTGCCGCCCTCGCGTGAGGACATGCCGGGCTCTGCCTCAGGATTTTAACGATAACCAGTGAGAACAGCTTAGGAGGAGAACAGGTCCTTGTTTCTAAGCATTTCTTCTGCCTAACTCTCTCCCCCCTTCCCTTAATCTCCCTTCCCTTATCTGCCTCTTGCCCCAGATCTAAGACCGGCAGAAGCTCTGGAAGGGCGGCACAGAAGGACAAGGGCACCGAGGACAAGGCGGTGGGCGAGGAGGGTTGTCCAGGGCGCGGGGCGAGGCCACGGCACCAAGAGCAACCGTACAGCTCGTCCTCGAGCGGAGGCAAACGGGGCATTCAAGAAGGGATGGAACTTTTTCTTTCTCCTTTCAGCGCTGCTGAAACAAATCGCGAACTGCTTTCTAACTGCGGACGCCGGCGGTCGCGGCCCCTTGCTGCGCGGCGCCCCCGTCAGCGCGGCGGGCTGCGGCCGAGCTGGGGGCGAGGGCGGGCGGGGGCAGCGGCGCGGGGCACCGCCGCGCGCGGAGCCCGGCGTGTCGCCTGCGGCCGCCCTCCCCTTCCCTCACCGCGGCAAAGCCGCAGCCGCCCCGGCAGAGCCCCGCCGCAGGGACCGCCGCCCGGCTCCGCGCCCCCCCGCCGCCTCCCGGCGCGGGCCGGACTACAAGTCCCGGCATGCCGCGGGGCGGGCAGGCGGGCAGGGCGCAGCGCGCATGCGCGGCCAGACGTGGCAGCAGCCCGCAGCGGCGGCGGCGGCGGGTCCGGCTGCGGCGGCGGCGGGCAGCGGCGATGGCTGTGCCGGGACAGGGCGCGGGGGCTGCGCGCCGCCGCGGGCGGTTCCCGCTGCTGCTGCTGGGGCTGGCGGTGAGTGCCGGGGGCGTCGCGCTGCCACCCGCGGGGCGGCGGCGGCGGCGGCGGCGGCGGACGGGTTCGCGTCCCCCCAGCCCGGGCCGGGGCCGGCGGAGTTGGGCGAAAGTTGGGGGCGGGCCGCGCCCCCCCCCCCCCCCCCCACGGGGTCGCGGTGCCGCGTGTCCTGCCGCGGCCGCGCTGCTTCCCTGCCTCCCCTTTAAAAAAAGGGGGAAATCGGCGGCGGAGCAGCCCCGCGGGGCCGGGCTCGGGGCTCGGGTCGGGGCTGCGGGGGGCGCTCGGCGGCCGCGGGCACCCTGCCTTCCCCCCCCCCGGGGCGGCGGCTCCGCGGAGCGGGGCGGCGGGCGCCTTCGTGGTGTCGCGGAAAGACTTCGTGACTTACAGCAGCGTCTTATAGCCCGACCCCCCCTCCTGAATTCAGCACATACAACCTAAAATATTGGTTAGGGCACGCTTCAAAGCACGCCTTTATTTACTTTACTGCCGCGAGCTGCCGTTCTTCCTTCTGCCCGGCCAAACAGTTAATAATTAATGAAAAATCACATTAATTTTCTTGCGCGCACGGTTCTGAAATGCATTTCGGAATGGGGCGACCTAGCAGTAGCCACCTAATCCGTACGGACCGGGCGCGGGGCTGATCGCCGCCACCCGGCCCCGCGCCCACCCGGCCCGCGGGCCCCCGGGAGCGGGGCGGGAGGTGCCGGGCGCGGGCGGCCCCCCCCTGCCCTGCGCTGCCCTGCCCTGCCCTGCCCTGTCCTGCCCTGAGCGTGGTCTGCGAGCACGGGGCTCTGCTATCCGTAACTTACCTATTAGATTTAAGAAACTGAAGTCACACTGAACTTTTCCTAACATGCTGGAGAGGTTAGTGCAGCTGGAGAGGTTAGTGCAGCTTTTGCTTTTCTGGGGCTGGTTTTTGAGGTGTAAAATACTTTCCTCGGTGGTGCTGTGGCGCTGTATTCCTTGGATTAAGTATATGCTGTGGTCCAAGTGGAGTTACAAGCACACTGAATTTCCCTTCGTTTTAAACAGCTAAACACAAGGAATTATTTGTAACATTCCCTCTGTGTCCACTGAGACTGTCGGACTTTATCTTACTGTAATATTCTCTTTCTGTCAACGTAAGCGTTTGGTTGTGATTTATCTTTGTGGATTAAAAGATTTTTTTTCCAGATAAAATAAATCTTTTTTTCATGTGAATCTCTCGTTTCTAACCATTCTTATTGCCCTCCTTTGGACCTCTCGTACTGCAGACCTGTAATCTCTGAGATGAGCAGAGCGAGCCTGCCATCGTCAGAGAAATTATACCATGCCGTTATAATTTATCCACATTATTCTCTCTTCCCCTTCTTAATTTTCCCCGATGTTTTATTTGCTCTGTGATGTTGCATGCTGAGCAGATGTCTTCACTGAGCTGTTGATTCAGCTAATTCTTTCCCCTTTGCTGTGTACAAGTAGTTTAAATGATTTCTTCCAATTTGCATTATCTTGCACTTGAAGGTGTGATTTTTCATCTCGAAATATGTAACTCGCTGTACTTCAGGATTAAAAAAAATAGCCCTCAGCTGTGACATTGCAAAGCCTGCTTTTAGATTTTCTCTTAAGTCAATGTTTGCAAAGTCAGTGAGGCTGTTAAGCCAGGATATACTTGGTATGTGTAGTTAAAGCAAAGGTAATATAAGCTGTTTGGTAGAACAGAGGTGCTATCTTTACAGTCTAGGTTAATATACCAAATTCTTCAGGTGCCCAAATATGATTATTTTTCTGGAAGTGCTGTGTGCCTGTGATGCAGTTAGGACATCAGATATTTGTGCTTAGAGCTTCTGAAAAATTAGGCTCATCTTTAAAGTAGGAACTCAAAATAAGAGGTGGCTTCTGAGAATTGAAATCCTTATCTGCGTGAGACTTCCTGCATTTGTAAAAGGAAAACTACAAAGCTGGGTGAATTAAACACTTCGGGATCTTCTAAATCATAGTGAATCTGTGACACAATGAGGAAGATACTGTAGTAATCTCTGCCTGCTGTAAAGGTTTATTTCTTGAATGAGCTGGTGAGTCATAGGGAAGTTGTGGTTTAACTTCAGAGATTCTTCCCTATTTGGTATGTCAAGTGGTTGACTAAGTCTCGTGCTTGAAGGACCGAATTTACTGTTGCAGGCATTGGGAATGAATTTCACAACCAGCAAGGTGGATTTTCCATTTCCTGTAAATTATGAGGTACTGTCCTTTCCCTAGCAGAGGCCAACCACTGCTGCTAGCAGAGTTACACATCCAGGATACGTTTGCTTTGCAAACATTGACCGAACGTTATCACAGAGCAACGCGGCAAAGATCAGTCAGTCATCTGAGTGTTGGTTTAATGGCAAAAACTGAGTCAAGAAAGTTTTGTGAACTTCCAGCTTTCAGGAAGTCCTTAAGCTGTCTTTGTGGAGGCACCAGGCTACTTGAATGCCTTTGACCTGAGTGCTGTTCAAAGCTGGTCTCTTCAAAGAAAGGTTTTAAAGGAGCTCTCAGATGCCGTTTTCCCTGGTGTCAGGTGGGTGTCAGGGCTGGGGTTTGAGTTTGGGAGTGCCTCTTCCCTTGCAGGCACTGTGTGTGCAGCAGGCGCTGCTTTGGCAAGTGTTTTTCCGCAAGTCAAAGGAGGGTGTTGCAGATAGTAAATTCCTTACTTATTGTCCCCCTTCGTGCAAAAATATTGTTCCTACTTTGTCTCAGTTTTCTATTTACGGATTTGTAAACCTTGTCACATGGGCTATACTCTGCCCTCTCAGATGCTTCTCCCAAATCAAAGCTTGGCTTTCAGGACTGGCTTTGTCACCTGGGTCTATGCCTTGTGGAATGACTTTTTGAATTTGTTGGCTTTGGTGCCAAAGCTCCCATTTACTTCAGAGGGGCTCAGATACCACCTCAAGAGTGGTGGGGTCATCCAAAGTGATGTTTCTGCCCAGGGATACCTTCCCGATGTCATGGGCAATCAGTTGTAGAAGAGGTATTGGTTCTGCTGCTTGCTCACCACTGGCCATTTCTCTTGCTTTGCGGTGATGGAGTTTCTTGATCAATAAAATGGGGGTAATGAGACTAACATTTCATCGCAGGGCTGTTTGGAGGTTTGTGAATGGAAAAACTCGATGCAATTTGCAACCAGAATTGCAAACTAGCATTGCCTTAAATTTCTGGATGCGGACAGGGTCATTTTGGAAGTAAGTTATGGTTTACCTTGATCCTGCCGCTGTTTGAAGCTCATGAATGGGAGAGAACCGTGATAGCAAAGCAAGTCTTAAGTTTCAGTACTTGGCCAGCTCGGAGTAGCTGGTAGCATATCTGGAGGGCACAGTGATTTACAGTGCTTGCAGAACAAAGATAACGGAAGCAATCTCGCTTGTGGCCGCCTTGATGTTGTCCTTTCTGTTTGGGAGTTTATAGTCACATAGTGTATTTGCTGGATGACTGGGAATAGACTCCTTCACACACCGTGAGCATGTGTAGCGGGATCTGGGAACTTGAGAATGGTGGATAGCTCTAATGCTGCCTCCCTTTGGTCTCTGGCAGACCAGTTCCTCTCTCTGTGAATGTTACTCCAGCTGTTTAAATTAAGCTTCTTCTCCTTATTCACCTGGCAGGAAAACAGCAAAGATTAATTTTGTTAATATTTGTGCAATGCTTTGAAGATCATAAGTGCAATATAAAATGCTAGGGACTTTCAGGTGCCATTTTTCACCCTCTCTTCTTTTAAAGTCCCATTAATAATGGTTTTGTTATCTTTTTATAGTCTCTCCTACATGCTTCTTCAATAGATGATACTTCTTCAAACCCAATTTTTAGTTAGGGATAACGTGGCATATTAGTTTCTGAAGTTATCCAAATGTGTTTGTTCAGAAGTGATATTTGAAACATATATTAAACGGGCTGTTGATGAAATAATATGTTGCACCAATGCCTGGTTTGAAGAGAAATTGAACTACACATTTATAATAAGGAGAAATTTCTTTGTCAGTGTTAGTAATTGACTGTATTACAGTCAGCCATTAATTAGTAAATAGTTGTGCAGGTTTTCCTTCACTATGCATTTTAAAACCAATGATAAACCATATAATTAATTGGCTAGGCAGAGCTTTGGAACAACCTTTAATACAAACTATTATGCCTGTGGCTTGTATTCCTTAAAAACCAGTGTTTAAGAACAATATGAACAGTAGAGACCAGTCAAATCTTGATGTCGCCATGGTATTTTTGCTATCTTCTATATTTGGAAAGTGAACATTGCAAGTACCATATTAAGTTGAATGCCTTATTTGTAGCATTCTTCAGTAACTTTAAAGAATACCAAGACACTCTTTGTCAGGATTTTAATTTGCCTTCCTTCTTGAACAAAAGAAGATATGACACTTGCCTCTTTCAGTTATGGCCCACCACAATAAAATGTTAGTTCTTGGGGTTTTTTATTCCTTGAATGTCTAGAGGTGTAAATTAATTGATCTGAATTATATGGCAAATAAGAGCATATTTTTCCATGTAGATCATAGAAATTGAACAAAAACAAAAAGACATGTCCAACAGCAGTGTCTACAAATGTAAATCTGTATCGGGCAAGAACGTGGTGGTGGGTTGTTTTTGTTTTTTAGTTTATGCTGTCCGTCTTTAACGCAAAAGTTCTTCATCTTTCAGAGTCCCCGTTGGATGGCTCCTCACTGTCCCACGCGGCTGTAGGCCCCTGGAATCACCCCTCTGCGCTGAGCTTGTAGATGGCTCCTTGAGTTGGTTGCAGACCGTGTACTGTGGCCTCTGTGCTGTAAGCAGTCAGCAGGTTGTATTTTGAGAGCACCTGCAGTTGTGGTTAGGAAGAGACCATGTTATGCTCCCAGTGGGACTGTAGGGGCTACTTCAGTTGTGACCACTGAAGTCTGACACCCAAGTGTCATCTTTTCTCTTCCCCTGCCCCCCTCTTCCCAAATATTAAAGTCTTAGCAGGCTTTCCTGAAGTTCCAGCACCTTGAAGTACTAGCTAACAGAGGCAACCCCATCTCCCCTCATCTGATTTAATTAAAATGTTTCTAGAGCTATTTTGGATATTAATCATGAATGAAAACAGGGGGCTCTCCTACTTATCACTATCCATCTTGGAAGACATTTGTTACAAATGGCTCAGTGATCAAAGCAGCACAACCCTGAATGTAAATAGCAGCAGAGGGAGGGCTGGTGAGTGAAAAGCAAGCAATTACTGCACAAGGTCAAGTGTGGTTTGTATGATGAACAAGGAAGATAAAACATCTGCAAACTGTGGTTCTTGTAAACAAGGGGGCTTTGGATTTGAACACCTTGTATTTTTGCGTTAGAACAAATTATGTGGAAGGGGGACAACAGCTTTGTTTTGCTGTTGTAGTTACCTGGAGATACCTTAGACCTGGTATTTTCAGTAAGTGCATGCTGCCTGCGCCCTAGGAGCGTGGCCGTGCCGCTGGCTGGGCTGTGGGTTCACAAAGCTGCAGTCACTGCTGTGCAGATATTCCTCCAAACCCGCTTTCTGCAGGTAAGCACAGACTCTAATGCAAGGCTTATTTAGGAGACTAGATAGGGAAGGTGAGATCCAGTCTTGTTCTTGAAATTGCTTGTCTGTTTTAGGTTTCTTTCTGCATTTTGATCTAGCAAGTGAGACACTTTTTTAGAATGGTGTGGCCCAGAATCTGAACTGTTCCCCTCCTAAAGAAATTAATTATGAAATTAAAGTCTGTGATCTCCATTAGTGCTTGGATTTTGAGGCAGATCTGGTGTTCAGGTTAATTCCCATAAAATGCCTTGGCCATTTCAGGCACAGTCCATTTCATTCATACAGGGTTACTCATTGATCATATTTACAGTGGATTGAATGCTGTTGTCCCAAAATAAGAACAACATCAGCGGGTGATGGAGCTAAGACAGAAATTGAAATCAATATGTTGCTCTAAAATGGGCTTTTAAAATTGTGGTGGGGGTAAGCTTGTGTTCCTGCCCAGGAGCAATTGTGCTGGAATCAGCATGGTTTGCAACAGTTCCAGCTATTCCTGATGAATGATGTGCAAATTGTCTAGCTAATTATACATGCAAGTGTTAGTGTGCACATAAAAATTGTATGTTGATGTATGAATTCAGGCACTTTCAGCCACATATCTGTTTATATTTTTCAATGCATAATTTGTGTCTGAGGAAATACATATTTCATGCTCTTGAGTTGGAAATGGGAGTCTGTATTGCTACTGGATTAGGACAGTTTTTCTGTCTAGTGCACAAAGCTGCTCCTCTGGTTGTTCCTTTTTGTTCAACTTTGATTTGTGTTTTTTTTAACTGTACTTTTCTTGCTTTTGATAAAATTTCTCATCCAGATATTCTGCTTATCCTTGGCAAAAGACTGCTGTCCGGATGCTTTTGTGGGGGACAACTCACAAATTGAACTGGGCTGTGTGGGAACTGCGATTAAGATTTATCACACTTAAATTTAATCATAAATGGAATATATGGAAAGATATTTCTATGGCTTCTTGAAAGATTTTCTCTTTTTTCATTGTGAAAAGAGATTGAGAAAAGTAAAAACTTGAGAAATAAACTCTTCTCTCTTAGATCCTTGATGATTTTGGGAAAACTTGGCCTGGGACTACATTTTTCAAAAGTATCAGTCCTGGAAGTGTAATTAACATAGTTATTTGCCTGTATTCTTTTTTTCTCCGGCTTTCTGAAAACTCAGATATGTCTTGGGTGCCAGTTCTACCCTGGGTGGGGCTGTGGGGTGCTTTGCTGCTGTTCAGCGCTTGCACGTGTCCTGCAGTCGTGTAAGGAATTGCTGGAGTGTGGGGAAGAAAGGATAACTAAACCTTTTCGACAGATGAGACTTCCTCCGCCTAACTTGCAAGATTGTACATCTAAAAACATGCTTTGACTTGAAGAGCAGAGACAGAGCTAGAGCACACGTGTTTTTGTATCTTGTATTCAAATAGTGTATCTCAGCAGCTCTGAATTGACTGTCTTGAAGGTTTTGGTTCACCCAGGTTTTACATAACAATCCTTGATGCATCTTAGCTCAGACACTACAACCATGTGACTAATGTGCGACCTACACAATAGTTTTGTGAAAATAAACTCAGATTGAGATCTTGAGCTGGGGAAAATCCGCAGACTACAAGTGTGACCAAATTTGCATTTCATAGTCGGCCCCAGGTGTGCCTTTCTCTGAGGTCTCCACCAGAGCTGCTTGGTTTTGAGGACATCGGGTAGCTGTTGTGGTTACAGCTCACAGATCCAGCCATGGGTGAGGACCCAACATGCTAGGCACTGAGCAAAAACAGCCTGAAATGAAAGAGACCTTTCTCCAGTTGTATTGCAATTTCTTGTCAGCTTAGTTGACGCAGGGAAGGCAGGGCATAGATGTTTTGTGGGTTGTTCTTAATACACCTTCTACTTTAAAGGGTGCCAAGGCAGGCAGCTTCTTGGGGAAATAGTCAGTCAGGTAAAGCATTTGGATTCTTTCTTGGCTTTTCAGTGATTGCTGTGAATAGATCTTAAAGCTTTAGGATGCTGAAGTGGCAAGAGAGTTTAGCTTGTCTCTTATTTATAAAATTCCATATGTGTGGATATAGCACTTCCTGAAGCAAATAAAAAGAGACTTCTTGCCCAGGAGAGCCTGTCACCTTTCCTGACTTTTTTATGAGCTCATCTCCTCCTGTGTCCTGGATTTAAACAAAATACCATGTGCTTGATAGGATGCTGCTTTGCTGGTGAGCTCTTCTGCAGAGACTTCTGCAAAATGTGTGGAGTAAACGTACCCGTGAGTCATACCTTGCAACTGAAGTCGGACAGTGCAGTATAGGCAGGCGAGCCTTGTCCTTGCCGCTGCTTTGCCTGGGGAGCGTGCAGGAGCAGGGTGTCCCTCTTCTGTGGGAGAGGGGTGCGTAACTCCCGCTGTGGGAGTCTCGCTTCCCAGCTCCCCCTTAATTTTATGCTCTTGCCACCATTAGTGGCTCTGGGCCTGGCATCTCGTTCGGATGACTGCTCGCCGTTGGTTACCTTCAACGGAGCTGGTGGCAAAGGTGTTCTCTGGGAGATTTGAGGAAAAACTCTTTTTCATGCCCAGGTAGGATCTTTGTTAATCCAGCATGAGAGAGCTGGAGAATATAGACCTAGTTAATCCTTATGGCTTTGCCAGCACAGTGTAGTGGAAATGTTTACTGGGGGGTGGTGAGCTTGTAGGCTCAGCGGATGTCCTCCCCCGTGTTGCTGCAGCAGCCTTAGATGTGCAGTCAGTGCATTTCTGTCCAACTTGATGCCTTTAGCTTGGACCTTTGTTTTTGATAACCAGGAGAGGCTGCAACGTTAATCTTAATTAGAGGGAGATGATGATTTGTTCAGCAGGGCTGATCAACGTGCTTGTGAACATCATGCCTTTTCCAGTGTGCTTTGGCCGAAACTGTAGCATCAGTGAGAGGTGCAGCAGGAACACTGGAGGTAAATGAATGATGCGTATCGATAGCTATGGGGGGAATCGGGCAAAGTAGCAGTGGATGTATGCAGAGCGAGGGGCTTCTCCCTTGAAGCCCTGCAGTTCCACCAGCACAGCAAGTTTCCTGTTAGTGGCAACGCAGAGAAGGCAGTAGTTAGAGCTGTCGTTGTTTCCAGAATCCAATTTTTCCAAAAGGTTTATAGCTCTGCCATTAAAAGAAAAAAAAAAATGCTGAAATTGTCTAAACAGCCTTTCCATCTGGAAAAGACATGAAGTGTGTGTACTTTCAAGCTATTGGTAAACCTGTATGGATGCTTTAAACAAAGTTCATAATACCATTTGGTGTCACTTTGGAAATGGCCTTGGTAGCCTTTTTAGTTCAATTCTTTCTTTTCAGCAGTGAGTTCATAGACTAGAATATCTTTATTTGATTCAAGTTTTCTAAGCCAAAAAAAAACCCCCTTCAGCTCTTTTCCTTTGTGTTCATCCTTGGTTTGAGCAGAGTTTGATTTTGGCCTTCTGTAAGTCCAGGCATAAAACTCTAAGCCACTTGGGTAGGCCTGATGTGAAGTTAGAAAACTTTTTTCTTCACCTCGATTTCTTAAAAAAAAATTCGGGATTAAAGAGATCTGCTCATAAAGTCCATGTTGGATTAATCCCTGCTGTAAAGCCTCTGATTGCAGTGAGCTTTGAGCCTGAATTTGCATGTGTGTGTCACCTCACTTAGCACAACTATATTTGTCTCCTTTGATTGGCAACACCATGAATTTATCTCAAGAAATATATATATGACTCACATGCATCAGCCTGAAGTGTTGAGCTCTGGACATCTGGATTTAAAAGAATGAGTGTCTGCCAGTTGAATTAAAGCATCAAGAACATTTATACTGAAGGTAGTGGCTGACTTGCAAATGTTGTACTTTTTTTTTCCTCTCTTAACAGTTAGATCATCTAATCAACAGGACTCTTGTGTTGGGAGTCTTATGTGCGTAGTGGGATAACTCGTTCACTCTAAGACTGTGCAGCCTGTTGTGCTTTTATATTTTACATTATGGTAATATCGTCTATAACTTCAAATTCCCAAACACGTCCTGAGCCAGTTTTGAGCACTGCAGCCATTTCAGCTTAGCTTTTTCACTGCACTGCATGCATTCTGAAACTCCCTCTTCCCAATCCAGCATGTAGAAACTTTTGGCACTTGCCAAATATGTTTCACAGGATGCAGGTTTTGTTTCCGTGCCTCAGCAACGTGGTGTTTGCAAATAACTGAATTTGTAATGAAATATAGTGCCTCGGGCTGAGTGTTCTGACTTTGATTGGCTTAGTGCCTTGTTCTGAATGCTGCAATCTGTAATACATGAAATGCAGGAAGAATGGGCTCTTCCTTTTTCACCCTGGACACAAATTTTACAGCCCGGTTGGAATGAGCTATGGTAAAAATTAGTACTATAATTAAGGAAATGCTGAACCTCTTGTGTGTTAGGCAAATGAACTAAAGCTTTTAGCCAAGCAATTAAGTGTTACGGTTTTACTGTAAGGTGAATGTAAACTAGATAATTTCTCCAGCTAAACTTCCTATAATCATTCCATTAGTATGAAATAGTTGCAGTGCAGAAGGGAGGCGGCATAGCCTGATGGATAAGATTATTATTATTGAAGATTATTGCAGTACAAATGAGTAGTGAAATCCCCAGCCGAGGTAATGGCCATATTGTGCTAGGAATTTTACTTTATAGTAGAGTGAAAGATGGACTCTATTCTGAAGAGATCATAATCTAAACAAAGCAAAAGGTGTAACAAAAGAAATAATTTCTTTGCATAGGTGCAGAACCGAGGTGCAGAGAGATTAAATGACTTGCCTGTGAGGACAGTGGAAATGTGGCCAGTGGAAGCCAAAGCTGGGGCCTGTGGTTGCTAGTGCCTTCATGTGGGCACCACGTTACCTATACATTCTGTTTTGATTTCCTTCATTTGCCCTATGTCATTTTGAGCTGGTTACTCAAGTTCTGTGGCTCTGTCTTCTGTGGTGCGAGTACGTGATCAGGTTTGCAAAGGAGATCTAGGAGCAAGAGTACTTTCAAAGTGGTAATTTGCCGCTTCTGTTGCGACAGTATATTAAATTTATGTAGGAATTCTTATCCGATTAAGGAACAAACTTGTAAAGCAGCTGACTTCTTAAACAAAAACAAATTTCTTGATGTTGTGTTCATCTCATCTTTCCACTTAAGGATGTTTTCTGGGAGTGATGTTGCTCCAGTTCCAATAAATCATGTGTATGGTTTTTTTTTTTTTTGGCTTTTGCTGATCAAATCAATATGATAATTTATTTAAGGAAGTGCATCTCAAGACTGTCAAAAAGGTCAAGGCAATTTCAAAAGCAGTTTGCCTTTGCATTTTGTTTCTCAGTGTGGAAGCCGTTACTAACGTTTCTGGCTTCTTGTGCCTCTAGGCGTTCTTGCCGCCGTTCCTGTCCTCGCTGAAGGTGTCCCCACTCATAGAAAAAATAAGCGACCACAAGGATTTCAAGAAGCTTCTCAGGACGCGGAATAACGTACTAGTGCTATATTCCAAATCTGGTAAGTTCTCCTTTTTCTGAATGTCACAACTCTTTCCGCCCAGCAGGTTGCATGCGTTTGTGAACATTTCTGCACCTTTTCAGTTAGCTGTGTACGTATTTGAATGACTAAGCTTTTCTCCTGCATTTATTGTTTGTCCACTGTTGTCTTATATGACTGTACACTATAGCATAGGGGCTTCTTTAGGACCAGTGGCCTTTGTTCTAACCCAGACTCCTGGGATTTTGAATTTGAAGGCTCTTAATTTGGTCTTCTAATTGCACTGTCACCTTGGAGAAAATGTACTTTATTCTGGCTTTGTCTCCAAAAAATGGCTGCTTGTAATAAACACACAGCTCAGGCTGATAGCTGTCATAGTAGTTTGCAAGTTTCAATCTCCTGGTGGCACTGGAAGGCTTCGCGAAAGTTATAATGCAAGAATGAAACCATCTTCCCTTTGGCGTCTTTGGGGATCCCATGGTTGTCTTTCAATTTTAACAAAATATAAAAATAAAAAATAAGCCTCTTGTGTAAGAGGGAGAAATGGCACATCTCACCTCTTGCCACCTGTCCCCTTGCATCTTTTTTTTATGTCCTCTCTCATTCAGGCTATTTTTTCTAGTTGTTCATTTTTACTCTTTTGTCTCTTCTTTTTGCTCTGTCATTTGCTCCTTTCTGTCCTCTGTACCTCATGTACCTTCTTCTCCTGCTGTACCTTTTTTCATTTGTCCTCTTGTTTGTGGGGGATGTTTTCTGGCACCATGTAAAATAAAGAGCTGGTCTTTAAGCTCCACACTGGAGTGGAGAATGCTGTTGCAGATATGGAACTCCTTGAATAGCAGAAAGGAAACGTCATAGCTAAGTTGCCTTTTAAAATATTGTTTGGATGTATAGGCTTTGCGTTGTTGTTGTTTCCTTTTCTTTCCTGCAGAACAAACAATAGAAGATAATATTTTATTTGGGGGTTGGGTTCTCCCTTTTAGCCTGTGCAATGGTTGTATCTCGAGCAAACACAATGACATCGGTAGAATTGCTCTGGATTTATAGTGTGGCAAATAGTAGCAGTATGTGGTGATCCAGTGTTCTCCCCCCTTCCCTCCCCCACATGTGAGGTAAGAGAATTTTGCCGACAAGAACATGGAGATACTGGTATAATTAATCTTATTTCCTAGAGATGTGTTTATTTTGAAATGACTAGAATGAGAGTATGGGACTTAATTCTTGTTAAAATATTTAGATTCTGTTATAATCGGAAACTTTGAGTGCTCAAATTTGGCCAAATGATTTTGTAGTAACAAGTTCAAAGTGGAAGCCATAAAAGAGTTTCTAACACTTTCTGATTTTGAAAGGAACACTTTAGATAAAAAAGCATCTGTATTATTCAGCTTCTTAAAGGGAAATTTTTCTTTTTATGCTTAACGTTTTCAGTGGTAGTTGCTTTCATTTTTAGTAGGACAACCAGAACATTTTGGCTCTGACACTCATCAAATAAATGTTGCCCTGTGGGCATCCTTCAAAAGCCATGTTGTGGAGATTTCTTTTTCTTTTTCTTTTTTTTTTCCCCCTCCCTGTTTTTATTATTTAATTGGTTGGTTTTAGCAGCCTAAAGCATTGCATACAGAATTGGCTGTGTGATTAATGTTTCCTTCTAGAACAGTGATCCTTGCACAATTAGAAAGCTCTTGCCTTACTGCCACCCAGTTAAGAAAGAGGGGAGGAAAAAAAGAGATGAGAACAGAGGCACAGCTCTAATCCCAGGTATACATCACCCAGCTGTGATGAGATGTTGTCCAACAACTGATCATATTGTTGGAAAGAGGTCTTTGCTTTTCAGTTGAGCAAAACTAGATCAATATTCCTACCTCATGCAGAAAATTCATTGATTCCAGGAGATGTCCTCATTTACAGGAGATGTTTAGTTCATCCTACCAGATGGATATCCTGCCAGGGTTGCTCAGCTAGTGAGTCTTAAGGGAGTCTGATCCCAAAAACTTGTGTTAATTTGCCATCTTTATTTAAAGGATGTTTGTCAAACTGTTCTGCTCTAATTACATACGAAATATTCCCACGCACATCTACATCCCTGTGTTGGAGGAGAGGTGGCAGTTGCATGGGATCAGCACTGGGGGTAGGAGAGTTTCCTGACAGCTAATGTGTGTGGGCTGGAGTCTCTGATGGCATCAGGCCCAAGCAAGGGCTGTTGAATAAAAAAACCATTTCTGGCTCAGAAGACTGAGGTATAAATTGTGGAGGCCTGGAGGTTATTTAAGGGGAACTATCATGACATGCTTGCTTTGCTCTTCTAATCTGACCATGGGCGTTCACTTTCTCCCCTGTTGGAGACAAGTTATTGGACTATATGGACATTTGATCTAACCAGTATAGCCATTCTTATATTCAGATATTTTTACTAGTTGTGGAACAGCAGTGGTGTTTAAGTGGATCTGGAGAAGATTCTGAATTTCTGTTTCCTGTTTATTGGGATGGGAAATAGTTTCTATTATATTTTGGGGGGAATTGATACTTGTTTGAATCTGTATTTTCTCTCCTGAGCCCTCCTTCCTTTTTTTTCTCCTCTGTTTATTTTTAATACCACTTTATAACAGTGTTTTGGACTGTAAATGTTTTTCAAAATTTACACAGGTGGCATGGCACTGTTTAAAAAAAAAAAAAAAAAATCTCAGTCGGATATTTATATATTCTTGGAAGGACCTTTTCTGGGTGCTCTTGGCTAACAGTTTAGAGCTCCTCACAGCTGTTGGTTTCGGTATCTCCCAGGGATATTAGGAGCATAACAGTGTACTGTGTATCTGTGTATTACAGGGATGGAATTGAGGCTGTCAGAAACACTAAAAGACTTGCCCTTACAGCAGAGGCAGGTCTTAAATGAAGTGCTCTAATTACCAGACAGTGGTACAAATCAGTTAATGCCCAGCCATGAGAAAAAGGCGGTGATGGATGGAAGCTGTTTTTTGGGAGAGGACACAGTATGGCTGCATAAATATAGGTCAGGATGTCTGCCTGAAGATATAACTCTGTTCTTAAAGGAGGAGAAGGGAAAAAGCCATGAAACTTCAGTCGTAGCTGGCATTCCTTCTAGGTTAGGAAAGACTTCACTCATTTCTCTCATACTGGTTTCTTCAAACTTGAGAAAATGTTCTTCCAGTGCTTCAGAACAAAGGAGTGCAACTGTAGTGTTTTTCTACTTGGAGTAATAATGCTGCTGTTGGTTTTTCAGCTGCTGCTGCGGATAGCTCGCTCAGGTTACTGTCCAGTGTGGCCCAGGAGGTGAAGGGACGAGGCACTATCAGCTGGATAGACTGTGGGTATGTGACACGCTGGGTTTTTTTGTTTGTTTGTTTTCTTCTTCCCTTTTCCCCTCTCCCCTTTTGGCTTTTATTGCTGACTTAGCTTTTTCTGATAGCTGTGAATCTTGCTGCCTAAAAATGAACCCACATCACCCTGCGCAGTTTCTTCATAACTGGAGGGAACCTATGTGTGACCATCTCTCTTCCACCCTCAGGCCATTGGTAGGGGATCATTTCTTCCCTGTGGCTGTTGTCACTTCTTCTCTGACAGCACGTTTTTCTGCTAGAAGCTGGAGACCCCAGCTAGCATCTGCTTTCATGGGGGCCACACAGCATGGAGACTGTGACCATTCCAGCTCTCCCACAAGCAGGGAGGAGGAGGACTCCCATGTGTGGTGGCTCTGCTGGAGGGCAGTGCAATTCTGCTCTAGCAGCAAATGTCGCATGAACAATAGGATTGTTTTGTTGGCTTTGAAGTGTCCACCCACTAGTGTGTCTCAATAAAATGTGCTCTCTTTTAAGGAGCTTCCCCTGTGCTGGTAGGTTCATGATGATTTTTAGTGTGAAGGCAGGGAGACTTGTTTTTGTAAGTGTTTGCTTAGTTAGGGAGGAATGAGCAGGTGTGTGCTTTCTGGTTTGCAGATCTGAAAGCCTCTGCTGTGGCTCTGTCCAATAACGCATTGCCTGTGGTTTCAGCGTGCGCGTTGTAGCATCTCTCTGTAGCTTGAGAGCTTTGCCAGCAAGTGGCAAATTCCACTTCCTGCTCTCCAGAGGAACAGGTCGCTGCCTACCTGTGCGCTTGGGTGGCTTGCCATGGTGTGAGCAGGTGGTATCCTGTGCACGGATCTGAGTCATCTCTGAAAAGCATGTAGCTCCCTTAAAAACACACTTTTGAAACCACCCCCATCCATCAGAAAGCAGGGACCCAGAGTAAGTAACTTGGATTCACCAATAAATGTGTTCTTGTTGTTAGTTAACCTGTCCTGCTTCCTCCTGCCCCCAGGCAAATAGCTGTCCTGTGGAGTCCTATGTGTCTGCCTTCTGTGTGCCTTCTGCTGGGCTAGTCCAAAAGCACAGGCATTTTCCAGCCTGCCCGGCTGATGGGGACAATGTTCCAAGTCATCAGCTGGCAGAGAGCGGGGCTGCTCCTCCGAGGTCAGTGAAGCCTGTACCAGTCCCCACCTGCTGAGAAGCCAGCAAATAAATTATATTGACCCTGAAGAAAAGAAAGCCGTGTGGAAATCTGGCATACCTCTGAAATCCAGTCTCCTTGCCTAACCGAAGCATTGATAAACAATTTTAGGTTGTCAGTAAGTGTAGTGAATAGGCTTCTGGGCCAGCTTCTTGACTTCAGTCTCTAATTGGCCTCCCTGACTGTAAAACGGTCACTTTACCTTTTTGCGTCTTTTATTTCCCCTTTGTTGTAGACAGCCTCTATGTTGTGGGGCTCATTGCTTACTGTGCGCATGTGTGTATGTGCTCACATGTACAACTCCTGGAATGGTTGAGGCTATTTCTGTCCTGGTCCTTCAAAATGCTGCTATAATACAACTAAGAAACAACCATCTCTAATGTCTATTTTTGGTTCTGGGTTGGGAAGAAAATATTCAGTGTTTAGATCCAGTACTGCTTTTCTTTGAAATCCAAGGAAGTTTTGGCACTTAATTCAACAGGTCAGTCTCTGGTCCTGAGTTTGTAAGTGGTGGTGATGGGGGAGGAAAGGTATTACTTAGTTTTGCTGTATAATAAACTACAGTTCCTCAAGTCCTAATACGTTCTCCCTCTTCCTTCTTGCCAAGTGTTGGCACCTAAAACAAACTTTGTTACGGAAATTACTTGCGAGAAATGTATTTTAAAGTCTCTTCCAGGCTTTAATACATTTCATAGGAAATTTGATACCTGCACTGCCATTTGTCTGACCATCATAAATTTCTGGGCAATTATTATCCAATTAAGCTTCCCATCCACAGTGAAAGATGAGTTATTCCTAGAGAAGTGAAGCAGCCTGGTGAAGGTCATGCTATAAGAGGTTGGCAGACCTGGGAATAGACAGTAGATTCCTCAAATCTGCTCTGATTCCAGTACTTTGGAAGACGGATTGCTGTTTGCTCGGTGACAAACAGTGCTATAGAGAGGATGCTGTAAACATGGCAGTAGATGCAATTTGCTTTTAAAAGGCTGAGCAGTGCTTCCTTTCAGATCACTTGTTTGGGAAGAACCTGAAAAAAAGAAAATGTTCTGTCCAACTAAATAAATTTTTCAGGGGTCTCTGTTCCATTAAGCCCTCCTGCAGAGGGATATCCTAACGAGGATTTTTGAACCTGTTGGATGGGGTGAGGTGGGCTGGAAGACTGGCTTGTGACAAAGGAAGTCCTGATACATGCAGACGAGAAGGATCCGAATCTGAACCAAGGTTTTTGGCTGATTTCTTGCTATACCTTTAAAGCATTCTGAAATCAACCTCTTAGTATGTGCTGATGTAACTTTCAAGGCAAAAAAAAAGTTTAAAAGATTTGTGTGTGTGTGTTATTGCTTAATTTTTCTACAGGTGGCTGCGAACTGCTGCCTCCCCTGTCCCAGCAGTAGCCTGAAAGGCTGCAGTAGTGCCCTCTGCCACTGGTCACAAAGGGCCATTTGTGGGGACTCTGAACAGCTGAGTCCTACCAGAGGTGCTCAAGCTATTCTCCTAGTGCAAGTGCGCTGTGAAGCTTATTTGCAAGTCTTCATGCTGAAACAAACAGCGCACAGATGCAGGGATGTTTACAGCACAGGCTCAATTTGTTTTACAAATATTGACAAGAAATGGCTTGTTTGGCAGCAATATTTCGCAGGGAATTTTGGCTGTGCTCTTCACACCCCGCTGTAGCGGACTTCTTTGCCTTCAGCTCCGAGCATTGGCAAGGTCGGCATACATGCAGAGTTGTGGTTTGTCTCTCTGCTTCCCTGTGGCGATGACAGCAGTCTTTTTCTTCTTCTTTATTGGCTAGGCTTTTTTCTTTCTTATAATTCCCTTTTTTCCCCCTAATTTTCAGGAGAATTCAAGAACGTATTGTTCCACTGATGAAAAGCATTATTAATTGCCGAGTCTGGTCAGCGTGTTCTGTATTTCATGCAGCAGAGGCGAGCGTGCAGGTTTGTGGCAGGAAGCTGGCTGCCTGAATTGCTGGCTTACATGGAAACCACATTCCCTTTTCTTGGCTTTTGCTGGTCTGTGGTCAGAGCTGGAGGTTAGACTTGAGCTTTCAATTCCAGGTGGAGTGGCCTCAGAAAGACCAGGGAGGTTAGTCTTCCAGTGTACTCTGGGGAAATAGGTGGTTTCTTGTGAGACAGAGCGGAAGAGAAGAGGTTGCCACTTACTTTTAGCTGTGCTGCAACATAGCAGAGGTCCCCCAGAGTGCCTGGGCTCAGCTATGAGTGCCGGGGCTGGGAAGTGCCAGGTCCCTGCCTTTTCCGTGCAGTTAGGCTTACTTGTGCTTAAGTGCCGTGCTGGAGCAGGGCCATGCTGAACACGACGCACTTGGGAACTTCTCCATGCGCGATGTTGCAGAGAAGTCCTTGTTCCACCGGGGATCTAAATCTGTTCGTTCAGGCAGATGGAAGGTGACTCCTGCTGAAGATGAATGGGCAGCACTGGAATGGTTTGCAGCATTAAAGTGGTCGCTTTTTGCTCCTGCCTGCTGAGATAGCATACATGGCTCTGTATGTAATTAAATGTGAAGCTATTTCAATTATGAATAAAAGAGCCACAAATGATGTGGCAAAAATACATTTTATTTTAGCCTTCCCATGTTTTAGTTAGGAAGTCCTTGCTGAGGTGACTGATATTGACTGAACAGTAGCGTGAGAGATAATAGAATATTGAATTAATAATCTCTGTTAATGTCTGATCTGTGCAATTTCTACTTTTTTACTATTGTGTCAGTTTAAACAGAGAGCTTTCTCTTACCTTTTATTTATTTCCTCCCTGCAATATGTGGTATTTCAGTTCTGTATTGAGGCTGACTAGTAGCATTGGTAGAGCACAACATTGCAGCTCTAAATCCTCCAGATGTCCCAAAAAGATGGATCAGGCTTCTGACAAGCAAGTGTACTGGGACTCATGTTCGGAGAGACACCCTGTTAATGAGAGCTGAAAGTCCCAGTTTCTGTTCCTGACTCTGCCATTGATTCACTGTTGTTATTTTGTGCTGTTGAAAAACCGTATATCTTTGTTTTCCAGGCAACTGGGTAAATATTGCCTTATTCATTAGTCAGTGTTTGTAAAGAGTTTGGAGAATTTTGAAAGGAAAAATGCTGCAGCAGCACAACTAACTATTATTCATTTAGTGCATTCAGATGCTGTTGGGATAGGCATTTAAGCAAGCAGAGGATTGGATTATTTATTGAATTATTTTTAGTAGCAGTCCAATACAACTTTTGAAAATATAAGTGCTTCATTTTCAGAATTTACCATTTCCAAAGTGAAACAGGGAGTTGAAAGCTGAAGATGTCTGCAAAGAGAAGGTGTTAGTATATTGTTTTGTATAATCTCAAAATCAAGCTGTGGTTAATTGTAACTCCACGCTAGTGAATTTGATTTTAGCAGTAACTTCTGCCTGGTTGTGGAAGCTGGTATTTTCATAAAAGCACCCATTTCCTTGGCTCTGGGTAATTGTTCCCTACTCAGACTTGCATGGTTACCTTTAATGTAGGTCCCTAACGCAGACAAAGCTGTGCGATTCCCATCTGCTGTCATAGCGCGTGTGCTTGGCTTTAGCACATCAAACTGCTACTAAGAGGAAATGCCATCTGGCCAAAATCTCTGACTAATTTTTTGTTGGGTGTAATCCCATTTTTCTTGCTTTCACGTCCCGTGTGTCACTCTTTTTGTCCCCTTGCAGACACAGGTCTAATAATTGTTTGTAGTTGTTACAGTCCTGTGACACTTACCGTAAAGGTGAGATACTTTCTTCAGTATCCCACCCAAATGGTCATTTGGCTGGAAAAGCAGCCCTTTCAAGGCTACACAGCTAAACATCTGCTGGCTCAGGAGAGTTAAATCTAACGTCTCCTTTCCTGGGATTTCCCCCAGTTTCCATGTTTATCTGCCTTTTAGATGAAATCTTGCTCCCCAGATTTCTAATGTGTTGGATATAAAAAGACTTTACCCACACACAATCAGAAATGAATTTGGTTAATGCCTTGGAATAGGGGGGAGAGATTTTACGAATAAGGCTACTGGTACAGATGACATTAAGTGTCATTTTCCTCTTTAGTTTCTACCTTCACTCTTATAAAACCGATGAGAAGTAGGATTTATTTAAGAAAATAAGTCTACTCATCTTTCTTCCTTATAGCTGAATTTTAAAGCTGATGAAAAGCTTTGAAATTGCAAATAAAAATGACCAGATCTAATGGAGAGAGAGAAAAAAGGAAGAAGAAAGGAGTGGTCTCACATTGATGCAACTCCTTATGTCCAGGTAGACTTGTGCGTCTGGATTTGTGTCCTTTGCTACAGCCGCCTTGCAGGTGACGGGCAGCGGCTGTTCAGGAGCGGGTGACAAGTAATGCTACGTGGCAGCCCAGAGAGTGGTGTTGGGGGCGGTCTGCAGCCCATCTAGAGGTCGCAAGCCAGGTATGCACAAGGATCACTCTGCAAGTGTCGTCATCCTGGCAACGTGATCCTCATGTGGGTGCATTTTATAGAGGCAAGCTGTGCCTTTGCAGCATGGATTTTCAGTCCCTTCCTCCTCCTGTCTCTATTGTAACCTGTCTGTGCGGTTAATGCTAGTTCATGTTAAAGCCCTTCTGTTTTACCATAAGAGTGACCATTCAGGAAGTGCTGCTTCATTCTGAAATAATTTCCTTCTTGAAACAAGCTCTCAGTGCCAAAGGTAAACCTATTTAGAGTTGGGTGTATTGCACTAATTCAGAAATATAGAGTATTTACCTAAAAGCCCTGGAATGCTTACATGTACAAGACCGGGTTCACGTCATAGTTTCAGCCAGCCGTATGTATTCCATGATTATTTTGCCTAGAATTGCTAATTAACTGTGAATCTTTAACATTGCTGCTTTTCAGGCTAAAATGAATAGTAGATGAGCTAAGATTTAATCAAAAGTACTTCAGTTTTCTTCCCTTTAATACTTTATTTAAAACATCCTCCATAATTTAGCTAAAAATCATAAAAGACAAAACAAAGTACAGTATACTACAGCTTTCATATGCATGTGGATAATGCATTGTAAAACTGTCTTCACGTAGAGCTTAGTTTAGTGTGAATTCAAAGATACAGTGTTAGCCCTCTGTGTCCCAGATTAGGACAGTGTCACCATATCCTCCTGTGCCCTGATTACATGGGTTAGATGAGGTCTGGATAGCGTCTAATGAGGAAGGCTTCTTGTTTATAAAGAAGATAGTTCAAGCGTTCTGCTTTTCTGGAAGTTCCTGCATAGCCTTTGTAGCTCCTTTGAACGTGTTCGCTGTATTTCTGTGCAGGCATGTGTGTTGCTGAGTGCACCTTACTAATTTATGTCTCCATGGAAAATACCATTCATTATAACTTCCAGACTTTCTGCAGGGCTGGAGCTTATGCTGTATAATATTTTCCCTTTCTTAATTGTTTTTGTCCGGTGATACCTGTGTTACCTTTCTATCTTGGATTTCTTTCTGCTCTTTTGCTCGCTTTTGCTTTTAGGAGGACTAATCTCCTGAGTTTTAATTTTGGGAAAATACTTCTTTTCGATCTGGTTCCTATAGATTCTTGGGCGCTCTAATTGACTAATGGGCACACAGAATCATTTTTATTGGATGACTGGTGGTGCTGGGTTTCCACAGCATATAGATTATGGCATTTGCAGTCCTGGCACATTTCAGGGGAGTGTTCAGAGCAGAAAGCTATGATAGCCTTGTGGGTCACAGAGGGCCTTTCTGCTGAGTTTTGGGGGGAAAAAACCAAGCCTTAATTTCAGGTGAGACTGCCCTGTCAGTTTGCTAATCCTAATCTTTGATTCTTTCCAGCAGTAGTTTTTCCTTTTTTGTGTTTTCTTGCTCCCCCATCCCCTAATAGAGTCAAGCTTTTAATCCACTGCATTGTTTTAGAGGCTCGCTTATTTTTTGCTATGGAAACCTGTTGCTATTGTTACTACTTTTGTAAGTTAATCTCCACGAGGAACCTAGAATGGTGGCAAATTGCTGTGTTGTTTTTTGAAGACAAATTCTGTGTTTTAAGCTTCCTGTGTTTATTACTTCCATGCCCATCTCTCTTGGGTTCTGCCTGCAGGTTCTTAGGTACTGTGCTGATGAGTGGGGTTTAAGTGCCTGTCTGCACCAAGAGCTGCATATGTGCTTTCTGTTTGAGAGGATGTAAGCCATTACCGTCCCGCGGCTGCTTAGCACAGCTCTTTGGAGAAGTGCTCTTGCAGGCTAGGCTGACAGTTTCTGAGAAGTGATTTTTTTTTTGTTTTTTTTTCTAATGTCTTTTTTCAGATCTGTCTTGAGAGTGATACAGAAAGGTCTAGGTTCATTACAGAGTATGAGGAGCCTTGTAAATGTGACATACTGTAAGCGGCAGTAGTTGTAGCAGCTGCCACCCCAGACTGGGAAGGAAGAGAAAGGATGATATGGAAGCAATGGCTGCGGTCTGAAGGGAGGAAGGCTTTGCAGTGGTTAGTTTATCTTCTTTTGGTCAGCAAAGTACACGAGTGCTGTAATGTAAATGGATCGCGCAGTCTTTGTTGGAGAGTGGGATTGATAACTGGAAGGAGTGTGGTCAGAATCCCACCTTGTCCAAAACAGAACAGCTAGTGAGTTGCATTTTTGATTTCTAAACCTTGTGGGAGCAAATCTGACTATGACTAACTGTTAATGACTTCCTCTTTCAGATTAGATTTGCTAGTGCGAATGTGGTTTTTATTTTTATGTGGCTTGAGGAAATTTCTGGCATTGACACCCCTCTTGACTGCTGCTTTTTGGGTCACAAGCTCAATTAGTTGTCTGGCAGGATCTCAGCTCCATGCTTTCTCAGGATGTTCATCAGCCTGTTGTCTGGAGAGGGCATTCTCTGGAACATAGCCAGAGGGCATTGCGAAGGCTGTGCATTGGGCCGGGAAACCCTGTTGTTTGATTCAGTTCTAAGGGCTAGTCTGAATTGCAGTTGTAGTTCCCTGGAGTTATAACTGGAGTTATTCTGCATCATCTGTATGATGTTTTTCACCATAACGTAAGAAATTAAAAGCAATTAAACAACAGAGGCAAAAGTGAGAGCACGCTGATAACATGATGACACCCATGACCAATATCTTCCTTTTAGTATCGAAAGCTTTTCCCAGTATTGGGAAATACTGTTTTATGTGCAGCCCTGCCACTGTTCTGCTGTGTTACCCTGCTCTCTGTCCCGTTCCTCCTCCTTACCTGTTCAGTCTTACGTCTTCCGACTGTTCAAGACACTGACAGTGCTTTTCTTGTACAGCTATTGATAAAGCAGGGCCTCAGTCATGTGGAGTCTGCAGGTGCAACTAATGTAAGTGACTGACAGAGCATTATTTATGTGAATTGTTAGTCGCCTGTTTCGAATTGAGACATGTACAGATAGAACAGATAAAATCTGTGGTTCACCTGTGGTTGTGCGATAAGCTGATACGAAAGCAAGACTGTTTATGCAGGCAGATTTACTGACCTCCTTAGTTAAATCTGTGCTGTCATAGTGTCTTCATTAATTGCTTCTCTTGTGCCTGGGAACATTGGGGATGCAGATGAAAAAGAGAGGTCTGGTCCGTATTGCAAAGTGTTAGCTGATGCCAGCACCATCTTCAGTGATGCAGCTGCATGGCACGTGCATGCAGCACTGTAACGCTGTCAACCAGAGATGCAAACTTTTTTTGATGGCATTTTTGCTATTTCCTGAGAGAAGATTTGACAGTCAGATCCTCCCTCCCCAGAGGCCAGTATGGTTGTAGGGCTGTTCTCCTTTCCTGGTGAGAAGCCAGTGGTCAACGTTACAAGATAGGGCAAATATGTTAGAGGGGGTTGCAGAAGCTCTTGTCTGTGCTTAGGAGAAAGGATGGTGCTTGGGATGTTCAGTCGTGTCCTGCTCCATCAGCACCTGCCAGGGCAATCCTTGACTTGGCTCTGAGGAGGATGTTTTGCACTGCCACCTCCAGGCACTGTCCCTTATCCAGGATCCAGCAAACACGGTTTTGTTTTTAGAAACCTGCGTGGACTTGCTGCAGCCAAACTCCTGGACCTTATCTTTCTGTTCCTCTTATCTGGCTTTAGCCTCTGTTCTCCCTCTCTCTCTGTCTCTCTCCAAATTGCTGTGCCACGCTGCTGCAGAAACCTTTCCCTGGGTAGCTTCTGCCATCGAGGGCAGCCATCGGTATGTCTTGCTGATTCTCCAGCATTTTGGCTGCCAGCTGTGAGCTCCCAGGCCTGCGGGCAGCCCTGTGCAGGCGGAGGATCCTGCGTTGCCCCTGAGGAACGCCCATGGCACATCCCTTTTGGATTCTGGCTTTGCTGGTAGTGGGCCAAAGGAGCTGAGATCTCCGTAGCAAGTCCCTTGTCTTCCTCCTGCCCCAAAGACAGATGGCTGGCTTGGCAAGGTGGTTGTTCATGCATGCTAATGCTGATAGGGGACTCCAGAGGTTTACGGGGAGCAGTGCAGAAGGGGCTTCCTGCCAGCTCCCTTGTAACCTCCAGAGAACGGAAACTTGTCCCAGTAAAGCAGACTGGGATGTGGGTGCAGAAGGGCAAAGTAATCTGCGGTCCACACCGCCTTTGTTGGTGTTTAGACTTCTTGCTTAGTTAGGTCGTCTTGGATCATTCGTTTTATCATTCTGTTTAACAGGCTGCCTTATGTGTTTGCTGCCTCAGGAAAGACGCGTTTTGGAGCCTGGGTTTAGCTGGAAAGGGGAGCGTGGGGAAGGTGTCTGTGGCACTGGAAGGAAGCCATGCTACCCTGTCTCTGCAGACCACTACCCTGCTTAAGGCTTGCCCTTGTTACCATGTAGATGGCTGCTGGCTAGGGCTTTTATTGTGTTGCAAATAGGCTGATGTTTTGGATGATTCTCCATGGAAATCAGGCTTATTTGTAGGACTCCCAGTAGGCAAAGCCCCTCGGCACTAGCACAGCAGGGATCTGCTGGCATTGAATTGCTCTGGATGGAAATGACAGGAGGGAGCCAAGCCCCATTACTGGGGATATGATCACTGATCTCATCCCTCAAGCCAGCATTTCTTGAGCCTGATACCTTGACTTTAGTGTCTTGGCCTGGGTGGTAGAGTCCTGATTTTGGGGGTGGCTACTTCACACCCCCCATCCCCACTGTCTTTATAGCAAAGTCTTTCTCTGCTGCCTCAAATGATATAATTAAATTGTGAGAGCTGGAATCCTAATTATCCTCTCCCGTGTGAGAGGTGAGGAACTCGTCTTCAGAGAGAGGCTGTTGGCTGAGGTTCAAAGGAGGTGAATCTCAGAGCAGAGATTACATCTGTGTTGATATTTACTCTTGTTGAGGATAAGAAGCATTACCAAGTAGCATCAGAGCAGGTTGCTCTTTGCAGGTTACTGTTGTTTTGTCTGCCTGTGAGTGAAAGCAGATGAAAAAGCAGAAAAGATCCATCATTGCTATTTCTGTACATCTCCTTTTCTGCTTTTTCCAAAAAAACTCCAAACAAAAACATAAAAAAAATTAGTGGAGCATCTGAGTTGGTCGGTCTGGCATGTGCAAAAATCTGCACTGATGCATGAAAAATTTAATGATACATATTTAGACGTTCCCTATTCTAGGGATTTGCTCCTCTTCCGTTCCTTGCATCAGTGCATAACAGACTGAATTCCCAATGCACTGTTGCAGAGAATCTGTCCAATAAATAGTGAGACACACACTGGAGCAAACTGCTGCTTTCCTTACCTGTGATAATGGATGTGCGTTCAGGCAGCTACATGGATCTCTACAAATGGAGCAATCTTGAAAGCAGGGAAGGCTTAGAGTCTGTCTCTTTCTGGTGAAACAGCTGTTCTTATCTTTCTTTTTTAATAGAAATGCATGTGAGCAAGGAAAGGAGTTGGAATTGGAATGGTAAGAGCTGCTAGCTGCTTGCTCACATGCACATCTTGTTTGAGTAGTAATATTTTGTAGCCTTTTTCAACTATAACCCGTGCAAAACTGTCCTAAGATGGGTAAGCCTTGTCTCTAAATGACAAATAAGGAAAATTTCCTCTTTTTCCCCCACATAGTTTGAAGTTGCACTGAATCGGTGGCAGAACTGGCAACAGACTTGTCCTAATGCAGATTTCGGTCCTCTAGTTGTTGGTCCCAGAACAAAGCTCCAAGAACAAGAAATCGTGTCTTCACATCACGGGGTCAGGCAGACCATGTCAACAGAGGTATCGCCGTTGTACTTGTTCCTCTGGACTACCCTTTAACGTTTTTCTTGACAAGGCTGAAATAGCCACAAAGATAGGTCAGCTTAGACAAATACATGTCCAGAATAGGAAACATTTGGGAGTGTCTAGAGTAGTATTTACAGATGTTGGCTGTGGTATTTGTCAACAGATTTCAGCTGGACACCAAACAGTCAACTCCAGCAGTGCCCTAAGTTTTTCTTCATGTCCCTAGATCTGTGTCTGGGATAAGATGAGGAGGTAGTCTGATAAACTGATGCTCCCTCTGAGATTCAGTGACCTTCCAGTCCCTTTGATTTAGCGCATGGGACAGTTGGAGGACTGCAGTTGAGAGGAAACTGGATGTTCTGGTTTGATGTGTTTGGTGTTATTACAGGCTTTCTGTACAAACTGTGTGTTGCAAATCAACCTCTGGGTAGAAGTCTAAATCAAGGCTGTTCGCTTTCTAACCTAGTTTGGTTGCAAGGAGGATGTTTATGCTATTCAATGGAGAGCTGACATGTTTTAGCTTCATCTTCCACTGCAGTATGGAGAAAAAAAAGATGCAGCAGATCATAGGAAAATCTGTCCTTGCTTGGATCTCCAGCCTCTTGGGGAAGCAAAGAAAGCATGTATGGGTTACAATGGCTGGCCTTGCCTATACTCTGAAAATGCAGAACATGCATTGAGCAAGACTCCTTGGATAAACATGCTTCTGTACTGTTAAGATTGCAGGTGCTCCTTGCTGGTGAAGTAGTTGCATGCTTTGTTAGTTCCTTAAAATGCTAATTTTAGTCTTCAGTGTACCATTCTGATCTTGATGTATGTGCCCATAGGCCCTATCTTCATTTCCATCTACAGTAAGTATTTGGGAAATGTCCCCAAAAAGGCACTCTCTCCTGTGCAACACACTGCTAACTTGCTGTTTGTTGTTCCTCACACTTGCAGAAAGGCAGCTGGAGAACATTGGGAGAATTAGCTGCCAGCATGTAATTTGGCTGGGCCCTTACAACCCTTGCAACTCAGCTTTCTAAAGTGTCTCTAATCAGTTTAAACTTGATGGGTTTTCAGTGTTTTCATTTTCTAGATTGATTTATCTGTGTGAAAGGTACAAGTTGTCCCCTGCTGGAAACAAGTTTCCAAGCTTTTTAGTCTTGCTGTTTGTCAGTGCAAAGAATAGACTTGCCAATATGAATCTTCCTCTTTTTCTTAGTAGTTTTGCTGTTTCACTCCTCTCATTTTGGTTTTGAGTTCCTTCATATTTGCTTCAGTTTGAAGGATCCTTATAGCTACACTTCTACCTCGTTTAAGACAGCAGTTAGGTCTCCTAGACCCTTATCCTGCCCACCTAAGTCTCCCATGGCCCTTCTCTCTTCTTTTCCTTAGTTTAATCCGGATTGTACTAGAAGCAATTCACTCCAGTTTACAAATCACCTTCAGCAGAGTCTGCTCCCTGCCTGTTACTTGCCTTCTTTTCCGGGAGCTGTGACAGATGGGTCTTTACTCCACTTGTCAGATGTGGCTGCAGAATGCCTCCTTTGTACCTAGAGTGAATGGGATGGCTGGCCAGCCAGAGTTTGAATAGGTTTTTATTTTCCGTGGCACCTATTTAAAGTTAGCCACTCTGCATCTGAAAGCTCTGGGCTTGAAGAGATCATGAAGATGTTTCTTTTTGTTGTAGAGTTCCCTTCTACCAGATACAAAAGCTGACCTGCTCTTTTTCTTTGAGTCTTTTCACAAACGCTGCTTTTTGACACCCCCACCCCCTATGGGTCTTTGAAAATTTGACTTCTAAACTTTCTGTTAATCTCATGGATGCAAAGTCTAGTGAGGTAATCAGATATGCTGGCATGGATTCCTTTTCTACTGGGCAGGGCCTGGTTTTGGAGCATGACCATGAACTGGTTTTAACATAGTTCATCTTGTCCTGACCAAACAAACTGCAAATTTAAATTGGATAATGCAGATTACGACAATGTTTGTCCCACAAACTTAGCTGAAGAGCTTCTAAATTACCATTAGCTGCAACTAATTGCTGGTGAGGAAGCAAAGTAAGAAGTTTTCACTACTGAATGCATTTGATATCTTTTTTTGTAACCACTTTTCTTCCAATATGTGTTTTTTGCAGTGATACTGAAAGCCGAAAATTATGCAAGAAGATGAAAGTAGATCCTAATTCAAAGGAGAAAGGAGTGGAATTACTCCATTATAAGTGAGTGCTGGGCTGGGATTTGTAGCTCCTAATTGTTCATGCCCCTGTTAGGCCATTCATTCTCCTCGCAGCTCCATTCTACTGCAGCATGAGGGCTTCTTGATTTTTGCTGTACCCTTTGACATTTTAAATTGATTGCTGTTTCTTCAGTTTGTAAGCATATGTTACAGTAGAAGCTGAGATAAATTTATTCTGCTGTTGAATATAGTACACAAAAAGCATGAGCTGAGCCTAGGAGAGATGCCTAATAGACTTGAAGTACCCAATAGAAAGGGCTGAGGCCTGAGATTTCAGCGCTCTTGCTTTCTCTGGCACTAGCCTGCTGGCATGTGCCTTGGGCAGGTTGCTTCAACTTTGTGTACCTCCTGTCCTGACCTGAGACAGTACTTCTTGCAAAGTACTTGGAGAAAAGCAAGGGAAATGAGAGAGCAGGAGGTCTTTCTTCCTGGAAATAATAGGAGTAACTGCAAATGTAAGACACCAAGCAGCTGCATCTCCAAAGATCATGCTCTTAGTAGATGTTCTTGTTAAAGCTTCAGAGAAGAAATTTTCTAGAGACCTGTTTGCTTTACACTCGATTTTTCACCCTCACCTTTTCCTCACTTTTTTTTTTTTTTCTTAAATTGCTGCACAGTAAATTCTGCTTAGTTCTGTGGCTTTGGCAGGATTTTATCCTGGTTAGTGAGATACCTGGGAGAACAGCTGTATGATTTCCAGTAACACTATTGTAAGTTAACACTATTCTCCACTCCTTATTCAACAGGGACGGTGCATTTCATACTGAATATAACAGAGCTGTCACATTGAAGGTAAATTTAAATATTTGATTATTATTTTTTGTTCTTTGCTAGATATGGGGGAGACATTTGTGGATTAAAAATGGGTGTTGGTACCTTGTTTCATGTTGAAGACAGGAGGGGAGGGGTTTAATCATCATAAACAGCTTTCAGAGTGACCTAAAGATCTTTGTGTCTTTATGCATCTGCCAACCGCAGATCCAGAAAAGCTGGATTTTTAAGTATTATTAACAACACTGAACCTGTGTTCAGCTCACAAACTACATTACAGTTTACTTGCAGGCTGGTAACAAATAGGGATTTTTTTTGTTTGTTCTGATTACAAGATGCTATTGATGGCAGTATAACTAAAAGTATTAGCTGGACTGCATTTTGATGAGGAGTTCTGGGTTTTTAGGTCTTTGTGTTTATAAACTTTAAAAAGAGCTGAGTGGCCGTATCTTTGATCTGATTACAGAGTATAGATTCCTATGGATATGCCCTGAGTGCAGCAGGGATAAAATGACCACTTCCTTCAAGCTTTGACACAAAGCAACAGGAAGCAATGTTCTGCGAGGGCAAGGGAAGGAAAAAGATGTGCAAGTTGAACTGAATGTGTAGATTGTAATGATTGCGGAAACAATAGACTAAAAGCACGGTAAACAGGCAGCAAGTATATGACCTTCTCATAGGAGGTGCTGGCGAAGTGCTGTGATTATCCTTGCATGAACCTGCAGCCCTATGCTGACCTGGCTTGCAGAAACAGTTTCTGCCCAGCTCTGATGCAGAGTTCTCATTTTATCTTCCTCCTCCCTCTCAAACAAACCCGGCCTTTGCACCATCCTCAGTGTTGTGGAGACTTGGTGAAGTCAACCCAGGCTGACATAATTACATTCACTTCCCTTTTTTGGTTTGTTCTAAGGTTTAAACTGGGATGAAGGAAGACCTGTGTGAGGTGCTGTGTGAATCTGAGTCTTTCAGAATGGCTGCTCCTAAGCATGCTCTCTGTACCTTCCTTTTACAGCCAAACTTGTTGTGGGGTAGATGTGTGTCCAGGGGAACTGTCTCAGAAATGCATAGTGGCTGTGTCAGCTATTCAGCCTGTATTTGGCTGAATTATGCATTATACAGGCTTCAGGGAGCACGGATGAGGTTGGGAGAATAGGACTGTATATCTTCCTATCTCCTGCAGTAGAAATTTCGCCTGGGACAAAGAAGGGCAATGTTAGATACCCAGCGTAGTCAGCAAATTTCTGAGGCTCCTTGTGTAGTTAATGAGGAGATGCAGTTAATAAACTTCTTTCCCTCTTGGTGGTTGATGGAGCAAGAGAGACTTGTTAGTTGCCTAAATCTGGGTGGTTTGAAGGCTCCTTGAAATCTCCTTTCTGCCCTCTGTCAAGCACTGCAACCAGGAATTAGCGCTGTGATTCTTCATGACAGATAAGACCAACTGGAAGGTACCTGCAGAGCCCCAAGGAGTGCTTTGGCCAAGATGCAATCACAGCAAGACAGGAACCATGTCACTTACTCTTTTAGTTGCTATTTTGCGATGAGCATTTTCCCCTTCCCTCATGTCCTGAGGCATGTTTCCTCTCTGCTGATGAAAATGAAGCAGCTCTGGGGTGAGCCTGTGGACAGGGAGGTGTGATTCCAGTACAGGTGGAAGAGGGGTTTTGAAGCTCCCTCCTTCTGCGTGCACGCACACTCCAGGAGCTCTGTTCTCTCATAATTTAACTGTTCCTGTGAAACCAGCTACCAATAACTTACAGATTAGGTAGTGCATCCGAACTTGGCACTGGTCACTGAACTCCTTTGATTGTTTACTTGTTCTGCTGCTCACAGCTATCTGAATATTATCTTTATTTCTCCTTTTATACTATGTCCTCTACTTGTCTTGTGCGCAGGCAGTGACATTTCTCTTGCCTTCAGCTGCGTTTGCTAAGAGTCTCTCAGTACATGACATATAGTGAACAGCAAAGCGACACAGTTACACAGAGTATCATACCCTTTTTATGGACAGGTGGACAGACTGAAGAGCAGGGAGATTAAAGGATTTGTTTCACATCATTCAGCAAGCTGATGGCAAGAAAACTCGGATCTTCTGTGGCATCCGCTGGACATACTAACTAGTAGGATGTTTTGGAGAATAATGGACGCAGCTCTGAAGAGGGAGTGCTTCACAACTCTGAAAGGCTTCTTCTGAAGTAATCAGCAGTTGCGTAGATTTGGCTGATCCAGCTGATAGTATACTTGGATTTTGAGAAAAGCTTTTCATTTCTTAAACTAAATCCTTATGTAATTAGCAGAGATCCCCTTGTGGGTTAACTGTTAAAAAGATGAGGAATAAGGAATAGCTCAGTGTGCACAGTGGGGGGAATTTAGTAGTCAGAACCTCCTGCTGCTGAGACCTTTGTTAGGATCTGAGCTGTTCCGGGTATCTGATAAAGGAGGTGAACAGCAAGATGGCAGTTTGATACAAAATTACCAGGCATAGTTCTTTTTTTTTTTTTTCCTTTCTTTCTTTTTTTTTAAAAAAAAAACCCTTCTGCACAAAGTTGGGAGGGTTCTCACAATACTGAGTAGTTTGTCAATATGAGAGTAGTAACTTGCAGGGCAATGAACATGGAAAGGAAGGAACAGAACTCCTCCTGTGCTGGACTAGTAGCATACAGTTGTCTTGGGTTTTGAGTTACCAGTCAGAACAGTGGCTGCTCTGAAATCCTTGGCCCTGTGCTTAGCCATGGTTAAAAAAGCAAATGAATAGAAAAGGCACAGAAAATGGAACAGGAAAATGCTATTCCACTATCTGAATCCATTGGGTTCTTTCACCTTGTACCTTGTATGAGATTTTTGGTTGCCCTGTCTATTCTGCAGGCAGAGAAGCACTTCAGAAGGGCAGTAAGGATGATCAGAGATATGGATGGCTTAATATTTGCATTAGGATGCTTGGGTTTAGAAAAAAGACAACTAAAGGGAATTATGATAGATACTTGTACAGTGGTGAGTACTGTCAAAAAGGGAATGATTACCTGTTTTTTTCTCAAAACTTGGGGATAAACAGGGGCATTTGGGGTTATTTATTTGAAACAGATGTACTTTTTACATGACAGAATTCCTTTGTGGAGCTTATTGCCGCATGTTGTGGAAGCTGAGAATCTAAAGGTATTTAAAACAGGATTAGAAAACCATAAGGAAGAGGTCCCTTAGCAAGCATGGTGGTCCAAATACAACAGCTGATGCCGAGTCCATAAATTTACTTACGGGTTGCTAGAAATTGAGAACACATACTAGTATACGTTGTATAAGAATGATCCTAGTGTAGTTTTTCCCCAGGTATCTGCAGCCAGCTGCTGTTGGAGACCTGAGTTTAGGTGGGGTCTTAACAGGTATGTCTGTTGTTACGTTGTTGTAGCTGCACTGCTTGCTGATCTTCCATACTTGCAGAAGGCCAGTAGCCAGGTTGTCTTTATTACAAGTTGAAGCCTTTCCAGGAGGATAGAGTACAGGGAAATTTTTCTCTCCTAAAATGGAGAAAACTCATTAAAATACAAATCCGCTTAGTACTAGTAAAGGGAATAGACTAACCCAATAAATTAGTCCTGCTCTAAAGTCTTTTTCAAGTTTGCTCTTGTAGGTTGCTCTTCAAAATTAAGAGGGGGGGTATGTGTGAGTGAAATCAAGAGAAGTCTGTTATTAGCATCCCTACTGCATTATACTTTGCTGGAGTGAAAAGTACAGGGATGTATTTTTGCCCTCTGCCTCTCCCAGGTTAACAGCCAGGTCGTATAGTATGGCCAGCTACACTGCTGTTAAAACTTGCTTGATTTTTTTTGCAGAGTGGACTGGACAAAGGCATGTCCCTGGGTTCTGCTGAGTCGGTGTTTAAAGTTCAAAGCCGTTGCGTGGGTTCAAGCAGAGAGTTGCAGCCCAGCATGGTTTGTTGGTCCCATACGCGTTGTAGCCCGACAGAAGTGTAGCTGCTTCCTCCGTGTGGGGGTTGCTGTGCTGTGGACTGGACCTTGCCCTGAACTCAAACCCAGCAGCCTGGGGCCTGTTGATTTTCTGTGATTAGAAATGTTGAGGTTTGTTTGTGGGGTGGGTTTTTTCCCTATTTAAAGGCGCAGATGAAATGCTAGCTCTTCAGAGCAGAGTAATGAGTGCAAGGCAGTATACTGCCTATTCTTGCCAGAAGACATTACACATCTAATGTTTTTTTCTTTTGGCTGAGAGGGAGAAACTGGATGAATTAAATCTCTTTAATCCCCCATCCTCTAACCACATCTGTTTCTACATGACTGAACTTGGCACACAGGAATTCTTGAAACTAGCAGAGTCAATTGCACTCATTAGCTGTTAAAATGTTGACCCCTCTCTCTCTCCCCCTCTGTGTATAGTTGAGATCTGTGCGGACTGAGAGTGAGCAGAACTTCATTTAACATTCTTAAATGTAGAGTATCTCCTCCGTTTTGTCCTCTTCTCTCCTTTCACCATATATTATTAAGTCTTCTTCCAGCGTTGGTTGGGATGTTAATGCCTGTAATTTTAGTGCTTTTTACAGCTATAACTTGATTCTTTTTCTAGCTAGCTCCTTTCTCTGTTAACGCCACATTAAAATAAATTTCTTCTCTTCAAAGTGTCTGTGGTTCCAACACCACCAAACTCAGCACTTAGGTCTTCTCACGGGGGACATTAAGTGCTTTGCTTGCTGTCTAGTGACTAATATACGTTGCCTCTTGTGATAAGACAAATCTCTTCAGTATTAGCTGAGTGAGTAGACAGAAACATTAATGCAATAAATGAATCTCGCTGTAAGCTCTGAATCCTACCAAGTCTTGCAGAACCAACTGAGATGCAGGAAAATGAGCTCTCAGTTGATAAGCTGTTGGGATGTTGTACCAGAGCAGCCTCACCAAAGGCAGAGAGGTGGCAGAAGTATCTCTGAGGCTGTTTTGGTGGTGTGTGTCACCAGGTGCACTGCTAACCTGCCCTGAGAAGTGGAGTGCAAACATGGGCTTTAAGGTGGATGCTCTTGGTGTGTGTTAGTGTATACACAACTGTGCTTTTCAAACAGGAGCTGCTTTGGCAGAATGTCGCATGGGCTGAAAAAGACTTCAGTGAATGGGACAACATACCTCTTTCTTTGCTCTAACTCCAAGTTCATTCAGTGCTGTTGTAGTATCGTCCCCCTACTCTTACAATGGAGGAAGCTGCTCAGGGACCTCTCTGCATTCCTGGAGTGGCAGAGATCCTGCCTGGGACTTGATGTGTACTGGGTCCTACGTACAATACCACAGAGAAAGAAATAGGGTTAGACTAAGCAGTGAATGAACATAGAAATCTAAGTTGCTTGCTTCCTAGAGCACAGACATCTGAGGATAACAGTGATTGAGCCTGCAGTTCCCATATACAGCTGGAAATGGGGGGAAATGCTACTCACTGGAACCTATGGAGGGAGTCTCGCTGACTTCGGAGGGCTGGGATTTCCCTCAGGCTCAGTCTGAAATCAGAATCGCTCGAGAGTATTTCTTTATGACAAAGAGAATATCTGTGATCTGCCAAAACAGAGATGGCTGGTTGTGTGTCAGTTGGGCAGAGCAGTTATAAAGTATGCGTATGCCTGTACTCTGCTTGTGGAATATGGGAGCTGCAGAAACATAGGGTCTTATATTTCCCCCTTCTCCTGTCATGTTTCCTTGTTACACTCCTACATAAAAATCCACTGAGTGCAGTTGCTAGGTAAATGGGTCGCAGGGGGAACTGCTGGTAGATTATTCTTCTTTTGACCAAATAAGCAGTTTGTTCTGTAAGTCTGGATTTCATTGTTACTCGCCCTGAGCAAAAGCAATGTGCCCTCCAACTAGTCCTGTTGAATTCAAAGGTTACTTGGGAACAGTGAAGGGCACGGGAACCTGACCTCTACATAGAAAGAAATACTTCCTGCTAAGCTGGGGAGTAGGTGTGGAAATATTACAGCTCTGGTACCATTGAAGGAGCCCTCTTGTAGTCTGAAGGATCATTGAAGCTGCTGCCTGTGTGCTGATCTACCTCCACATTGCTCTCTCCAGTTTTACAGTGGAAGTTGGCACTGGTGAGGTGGGATATCAGTTGTGAGGAAGATATGCCCCAGGCTATTTGTTCAGCAGCAAGTAGTCTGTTCATCTGTGGTATAGCAGATGAGTGTAAGAGTAGAATAGCAAAGACACTGACTGGAAAGAGTCCTGACTATTGTTCCCATGACAGGATGGATTTGGGATGAAAGGTCTCATGGTTCTCATTGTTTGCTTTAAAAACTGTTCTTTCTATTCATTACAGTCCATGGTGGCCTTTCTCAAGGATCCAGAAGGTGCTCCATTGTGGGAGGAGGATCCCGAAGCCAAAGACGTTGTGCATGTTGACAGTGAAAAGGTACATCAGAGGAGAGACGCAATGTGTTTTGTAAACTTGTGAAGTGTAAGGAGTGTGCATGTTTATGTGAACTCCTAATGAAGCACCATTATTTCCTTTCTTTGGAAGGGAAATTTAAAGCAACCAAATTGTTTTAAGTGACTTGAGAAAATTTGTGCATTATGATAATACAGAGCAAGGTCTCCTGCTTCCTTTCGTCCTCACCCCTGCATGTGGTCATGGTGTTAGTCTGCCAGCTACGCAGTAAATATCAAAGCATTACAGATGTTGTGGTGGAAGAGGCCCATTTGTCTCAGGAAAGCGTAGCAGCTGTTGGTAAGATAGGTGCAAATTGGAGGCAAAATGCTGGTCTTACAGGTTGTCATTAAACCTTAGAGTCTCTTATGTGCCTGAGGTTGTCTCAGGAAGTCTGGAGCAGGTAGGAACAGAAAGAATCCAGATCTTGAGTGATTTAACCTTCTGCGGTAACTTTCTGCTCAGTGTTAAGTAGGAAAGCAGTGAATAAGATAAAATTGCCTTAAAAAGCCAGTGCCACCACAGAGCTGACCATTATTTTCTCCTTAATAATCAGCTTGGTATTTTGTATCAGTTTTCTAATCTATTGATTTTTTTAAAACTTTAATTGATTGGACTTTAGCTGGTATTTCATAAAGGGCCTTTTCAATTTTCTAGCTTTCATTTTTGATATTAGGAACAGTTATTTTGACATTCAGTTTTTGTAGAAAGATTAATTTTTAATGTTCACCTTTTGTACTCTTATTACTAGCCCTGCAAGGGTTGTGTTCAATTTAAAACTTATCTGGCTTCTGTGCCATGCTGGTACTGAAAAATCTATTCTCATGATTTCTCATAGCCCTGACAAGGTTTCATAGTGTGGAAGGTGAACTTATTTTGTTTATTATTGTCTGACTTCATGAATTAGAGTACTCCTCCACCCCCCACAATGGAGTCAGGAAAAGAAATGTTTCTAGTCACAGATTCTTCAGTTAGAATCGACAAAGTAGTACAACTTCTGCATCTGAACACTGAAGATACTGGTCTGGGATATTTAGTAACTATTTGAATCTATAATAAATTGTGCTAGCTCCTTCCCAGTTAAAATTGAACAAAGAAAAGTAACTCAAATCTTGTCTTCTAGGAAAGATAACCCCTCTTCCCCTGCCCTAGTAAACAAGCCTATGTGCTACTGATGGATATATTTACCTTTTAAAATTTTAACACAAGTAATAATAGGTGTTCTTGTGTATATATCTGTTTTTATTGATAACTTATCTTTGGTTCATTCATTAGGAATTGAGAAGGCTTCTGAAGAAGGAAGACAAACCGCTTCTGATGATGTTCTATGCCCCATGTAAGTAATCCAGCAACGTCCTCTCACATCTCCCTGTCTCCACTGAGAGATGTCAGTGTCGGACTGGTGACCTCCTGTGTGCTTCTTTCACTAATCTCATCCTATCTCATCTTTATCATTCAATTCCTTGTGTTGTTCTGCCCGTTTGTCGTCAGTTTTCCCTAGCTGTCCATCTCTTGCTTTCTAGACTATCAGTATTTTCTCCGTTTATCCCAGTCTTGCCTCTTTCTCTTGTGATGATGACTCTGTCATTGTTCTTTCAAGCTGCCACTTTTTATATCTATCTATGTATCTCCTTTGTCCTTTCTAAATTTGTGCTGTACTAGACAGAAATAAGGTATGCTGAGCATGTAAATCTTAAAAGGTCTGTCTAGCCCTCTGGCCTGTATGGAACTATGAGCACATGGCTTTTACTTTTGCAGCTTGGATCATAGTATATAATAAGCTAGTTCCACACAAGCAAAAAATCTCCAGAAGAGACCATGGTTCAGAAAGAAGCTCTGTGTGTCCTGCCTAACTGCAGACAGAGGAAGCAATGCACTGCTCAGGAGGAAGAGACTCTCCTGCTCCATTCAGGAGACAGTCTGGAGGCTCCTCCCCATGTTGGCAGAAGCATCTTCAAGCAAGCGAGGTTTCATCAGAGCAGGGAAGAAAGAACACATTGGAGCTGTTGAATTTCTTTTGTTACCTTGACCTTGCATTGCTGTTGTCTTGTCACTGCATTGGCCACTTATTTGCAAATTTCCAACTGCTTTTTTTGTATTTCTTTGTGACTGGCAACCAAGAGGCTTTCCAGCTCTTTAAAAGTGAGTTATTGCATTAGAGTTGTTCTTCAGCTGGAAAGCAGAGGAGCCAGGAGGAAGGAATGAAAGTGTGACCTAAGCTAGAAAAGCCTCCCAGCTCTGCCCTGATAGTGAAGTTGACGTTAGGCATCACTGGCAATTTGCTAGTTGTTTCTCTTATAGAGTGTCTCATGGCAGCATTTTCTGGTGTTACTCAGTGAATTTCCTTGGTAATTATAGCCTGAAAAGCCATTCTACCCATTTTAGTCTCATCTAAGTACTGCCAAGATGGCCAGAAGTAGCCAAGACTTAGTTGATACATCACAAATAGAATGTCTTTTCCTTTAATTAAATTTGTTGCAGCTCTCTGCCTTCAAACTCTGCAGCAGTGTGGTCCTGTGTGGCCTGGCACGGTGCACTGTAACTCCCAGTCACTGCTGCCGCCTTAGCATCAGCGGGAGATGATATGCCTGCTCTGCCCATAAATTGTCCCTTTAGGGAGAGTTCCAGCCCAGAGTGCTCTCAGAGTTTACCCACATCACGAATAATTGTTTTCCACAACTAAGTCTCTTCCTGAAATGTGCCTTACCTAACCCTTCGTTCTCTTTGAACCATTCCCCCAGACACCCTCCTTCCAGTTTCTCATCTTTTGAAGTGGCAAAATACCTGCTAGTCTTCAGTGCTGTAATACTTCTGCTGCTTTATAAACTGCTGTGAAGGAAGTCTACTTGTAACACTTTTTTCCCCCTCTGATTTCACAGTTCTTCACTCCCTCATCTTTTATTTAACACACAGGACCATCTGACTTGGTTCTTGTCCAATTTTTCTTTTCTTACTTCTGTTCCACTTACTCAAGACAAAAGGCATCTAGCAGTTGCATTAAAAGACTGACTTTGGTAAGCTGAGGTTATGGGTTACTGTGTTTTGGTACAGGTGTAACCTCTCATAGTGGGGAGTAGCAAATCAAGGCTAGTCACTAAAGGGATTTCTGCTGTGCTTATTACTTCTAATGGGTGAGTCAGGGAGATCTTTGGCAAGAGAGGACATCGGAGCCTTTGTCTAGAAGGATATGGGCAAGACAGCTGCACTATTTCTCAGCTTTGTTGGAAGCAAGGGGTTTTAGATTCACTGTGGCAGATTCATAGGAAGTGGGCTTTTTCATTATGTACCAGTGCAGAGGGAGGTGAAAGGGACTGCAAACGTAAATGTCATTTCTTTAATATTTCAGGAATGCTTGGTCTGGGTGAAACTACTCGGAGCAGAGGCATGCTTTCCTTAGAAGATATTACCTGCCATTTTGAGACCATTCACTATACTTTTTGGCCTATATTATCAAGTCAGACAGCACTAAATATGAAAAATCAGGTATTCTTGCAGGCATTCAGATTTATTTGTAGTGTAACTCTCTAAGATGGCTCCTACAGGAAATGGTCTGCATTTAGCAACAAAAATGAGCTGTTTATAATGTCATTGAAAACAGTGCTTTAAAAATGGATGTGTTAAATACTGAAAAACTAATATGCATGTGATTTAAAAAGGAAAAGTCAAAATGCAAGAATAAATAACAGATGAAAATGGGAGGTTTTTGAAGTTACCCTTAAATGGCCATATAGGGGCATATATTGCTTGATAGAGGTCCAAACCATATAATGGAGAAGTGCATGGGCAAAGAGAAATTGTACTGAAGTGGGTTTGGAATCGGCGAGTTTGAAGCAGCAGCTGAGTTGGGAACAGAAGGACGATATGGGTGATAGTTGGATGGAGGAGGCTAGTACGTGCCTGTACTCCAGGAGGGAATCCAGGGAACCGTAGGAGGTTGAAGAGGGCAAGTGAGAAGGGAGATGAGTAGTTGGGGGTGTTTGAGGCCTTGGGCTCTTGAAGAGAACAGAAACAAAGAGCCTTCAGAAGATGTAGTGTTAACAACTCATATCTTCTGATGTCTGTCCAGTGGTTTGGATGAAGTCGTAGGATCTTGGTAGACCTCATCTGAGTGGTTTGTGCCCACCAAGAAATCATCGCTTTAACCAGCACTAACCTTGTGGGCCATTTGAGCAGAGAGATCAAAAGTGGAAAGACCATAGGAATAAGGATTCTTTTTCCTCTGATTAAAGGATGTTCCTCCCAGACATGCTGATATGATCCTTAACCAGTAGTTGCAAAATATGTTCCTCCTTTCAGGAAGATATTTTCAAAACTCCTGCAGCTGTTTCTTCACTGAAAAATGTGTGTTGACTGTTGTCCCATGGTAGACCCAAGAGTCTCTACAATATATTTAAGTGCTTGACTGCTGCTTCCTTTGTTTTATGCTCTCTGCCCTTTCTCCCCTTTCAACACGTATATACATATTTTACTTAGCAAGGGTAAAACCTGCTGGCTTACAAGGTGATTTATTGTTAATCTGCTTAGCGTTCCAGTGTCATCAGACAGCTTTTAGCATGCTCCAGCTATACATCAGTAGTCTTCCTCACTCACCGTTTGTCTTTTCCTCAGCACGTAAAGTTCTTGTTTTACAAGGGGTGTTGCTGCTTCTGAGTTATTGTCTTCCTCAATTAATGTAGCACTGCCTAACTTTTGATGTTTATTTAATGTGTCTAAATGTGTCTCAGCTGAGTTTCAAAGACTTAAGTTAGGCTGAATCTGAAGTACCTCATTCCCCCCCAATTAAAGACCATATTCTGACTTGGTCATTAGAGTGCGTGTTTGAAACGCACGGAGCTTTCTGCCTGAGTTGACAAGCACAACGCCTCTCATTGACTTTTGAAATGTGCGCGAGTTTCATCCTGTGTTTCACTGTGGGCTCAGCTCAGAGCCTGGGGAATATGAGATGGTATTATTCTTCCCAAAACTGGGATGAGAAATGACTTCGAAATGGAATAGCATGAGAACATGCAAAAATAGCTGTACATAGCGAAAAGTAACTGCCTTAGAAACTAATAATCTGAAATATTTAGTGAAATATGTTTTAAAAAAACCCTACATCTTTATATTTAAAAATTTTTCAATTATATTTTGGAACACAGTGAGATCCTGTAGAACAGTCTGAATAGAGTTGCATATTACTTACTTTTTTCTTCTTTTTTAATCAGGGTGTGGTGTTTGTAAGAGAATGATGCCGTCCTACCAGCAGGCAGCCACAGAGCTGAAGGGTAAATATGTAAGTGAGAAGATAAGAGTTATATAAATGTAAAAAGTCCTTTTAACACTTTTTGAGTATTTAATGATAAAAATTAAAATATTTAAAGTGGGGAATTTTTAAGCAAGTCAAAACAAAAACAGAAACAAAAGGCTGTTCCAGATCTCTTCAGGATTCAGTCTCTTTGGTTTTTATTCTTTTTTAAACTGTGGAGGATGAGGTGTTACTCAATTCTTTTAGATCCAGTGGAGTACTTGTCAGAAATACACTGTGACTCCGACCCTATGATAGATATCTAGCTTCTAATCTGTGAGTTTGTAGTCTTGTTGGACTCGTTTAGGTACAGATAAGGAAATGTTTACCATACTAGGGTTGATCAGCTTTTGGGCCTGCTGTTTCATAGAGGGATCTAGGATGGCAGCCCTTACAGTAATAATTAATCTGAATGTTCAGTGGAGAATCATAGTGTCATGGCGGGGGGGGTTTGCTCTCACGTTAGCTACTGTTCAGCTTCTTAGCCCGTGAGCATGAGCATTTATAGATCTTGAAATTTTATTATAGCTGTGTCAACAAAGTTGGTATTCATAGCAGGTTGAAATGAAAATAAGTTTTGACCCTTAAATCTATTAGCAGTCACAATAATTGAGTTATCTGTTTGAACTAATAAGGCATATTGATTTCTTTAAGCAAGTCAAAGGCACTCAATTCAAGATTTTGTAATGTGTTTTATTTACAACTTACACCAATAACACTTGAGTGAAAAAAGAAATGATTGCTGTTTCATGGCTTTACTTGGATTTGGTCTGACTCTACCTGTTATCACTCACTTTGTCAGAGTTTACAGGTTTCCTCAGGAGAGGGAGCATGTGATGAGGCTGAAGATGAAGCACTGAGATTCATTGCTAGGGCAGCCCTGGTCAACACATCTCATAAGCACTGAATGTTGTCAGACTTCCCCATGTTCTCCCAACTAGCTGTTTGTGTGGGGTTTTTGTTTTCTTTTTTAAGAAGTGTTTTCTCTAAATCCTTGCTTGCTTAGGGCTAAATTCAGTGGGAGTTGTTCAGATTTATTTAGGGCACAGTACAAGCCTCAAAGACATTTTCAAGAGCATTTTGATCTGGCCAGGCAGCATTCACGTTAAATCTCGCTGCAGTGGAAGGTATACTGAGTCCTTTGGAAAGCTGTTCCTGTCTTGCAGGGCAGGTACATCGTAAGGCTTGGAGGGGACAGGAATTAGAAAAATAATCACCTACACAGGTAATGCTAGAGGGAATGCATGCCAAAGAACTCTGTATTTCTCGATTATCTCTTGCCTTGCCACATGCAGTTCCATTTTTATTGAATTCAGACCAGAGAGTATAAGCTCCAGGTCTCGTCCAGTTTGTTTCTTTTCTCCTGCTCTTGGGAATGGTCTCTCTGTAGATCTGGCCTGATTCTCCCCAGCTGAGTGACAGGGCCCTGGCCCAGCCCTGAGACTGGCACAGGGCAATACCTGTGCTGGACGCAATGCAGGCCAGGGATGAGTTGCATCAGGGTATTTTTTGTGCAGGATCAGTTCAGAGGAAAGTCCAGTTATGCCACTCCCCCGGCTTCTTGCACAGAAATCAGTCTGTTGGTCTAAATTTGACCTAATTCACTTCCTGAGTGGGATGTGTATTCAGTTTGCCATTTCTAAAAGTAGATGCACTGTACACATCATAGGTTATCCACGGATTTTCTTAAAGTGATGCTGACCTCCAGGTCAGGCGTTGCTGGAAAGTTTATGATTGGTTTGGTTGAGCGGAGGGTTTGGCCTTTTATCCTGATCTGTCATTAACTGTCAGGAGGTGCCAGACTCAAAAGTGATTTTTGCTATTATATAGCTGGGAAATGAAATAGAGTGTTGCCTACATAATAGGTTGTAAAAATGGAAAGGTGAACTGTACCTGTGGCTGGTTGCTACGTTCTTTTGGGACTGGTCGTTCCTTGTCAGTATTGTTACTGAAAGGAAAGCTGGATGGCATTTGTAGTGTTTCATTAAGCTTAGAATTTGCATTAAATTACACCCAGTGTGGAGGAAAAAGACCAGCTCCAAAGCAGAAAAGGATGACTTATTTTATCCTTGAGACAAGAGATGCCTGTGGTTTGAACAGGGTGGACTCTGGTGAATGACTCTGTCACTGGCACACTGCGGCCCCAGTGCAGGGAGGAGTTGATGGTCAGCAAAGCATTTAAGCACCTGCTTAATTCCTGTTGACTTCATGAGCATGCCAGAGTGCTTTACTCGGCAAAGACAGATTGGGGGATGCACTGAAGTGCTTTTCTGCTTTGGTGTTTGTCTTTGTTTTTTTTGGTAGAAATCTGAGACTTTAGAAGCACAAAGCTCCTACTCTTGTTTCAGATGATTAAACAAAGGCTTCCTTTATTTGACTAGTCATTGAACTGCATTCTAGGAAGGATTTAAGTGCTGGTATAATGCACCAGTTTTGGACATATCCCATCAAGAAAAGTATGAAGCAAGTGAGAAGGGGGTTCAGGGGAGAACAGGAACGGTCAGGAGCCCAGAAGACATGCCCAGCTAAGAAAGGTTCAGAATTTGGATTTGGATTATTTGGATTATAGGGGGTTAGGTGGAGAGTGGAGAAGGGTTGAAATATCTTGAGTGTCGCTGCAGAGGTGAAAGAAATAAACTGATCCTCATGTCTGCTGGGGATATTTTAAGAGGCAATGGGCTTAAATTGCATTTGAGGTCATTTAGTCATTTGCTAAAAGCAAATTAGCTAAACATCTAGCCGAAGCGGTTTAGGTATATAAGGAGGATTCTGGCTCGGGGTGGTAGGTGTGTTTTCATGGTCTCTGCCAGCCTGGTTCTGGTGGTCCCTGCCAGCCTGATGTTACATGGTTCTGTCATTATAGGCCAGCGAAAGCAATGGCACAACTTTACTCATTAAACTGAATTCCACTGTAATGGGATTTGGGGGGAGGCAGGGCAGGGGTTGAAGAGGTAGTTTTGTTTTAGGAAACCCTAAGGAAATCATTACAGCAAGTTTGGACTTGCTTTGTGCCTCCACCAGAGTCCTTGGGGGCATAAAGCTCACATTGATACAAGTCAAGAACCTGGAATCTGGTGTTCAGGGACACACTGTTGTCTTAGATCAATCACAGCAGTTCTGTTGGACAAGGAGAAGCTGTAGCAGAGCATCTAAAATGTCCAAGAATGCCCGTGTAAAACCCAGGAAATCCTCTGAAATTTCAAGGTAAATGCTGTGTCTGGTAAGCTGATGTGTATGAGGGAACTAGTTAATGATCCTAATTTTTACCATATAAAGCAACCGCTGTGTCTTGATTCTATTGCGTTCACCTGTCCTCAAGTGGTGACATAAAAGAAAAGGGAAGGGGAGAATTGGGTATAGGTATCTCATGAACTAAGTCAATTTGGTTGTTAGAATTGCAAGGAAAATTCAAATTAAGAGATTTGACCAGCCATGATAAATCATATTTCTGTACTCCTGTCCTCTGAGTTAGCTTTTCATTATACTTCCTCAGGATAGGAAAGAAAAAACAAAATATCTTTTTGTGACTTACAGTACATTCTTAGAAAAGGTTGACCTTCAAATGAGGATTTTATGCTCTAAGATTTATTTTGTGCTGGCTCCGAGTACATTTGGTTGGTCTATGCAGTTTGCTGCAGTTAGGAACCTAGTATTAAATTCTGATATGGTATTTCAGCTGGAAGGAGAAAATCCTGTTTTTGGAGGGGGGAAGAGGAGGAGTTTGGATTAAGAACCTGCTACTAAAATTATTTAGGTCATCAATGTCATTAAAACTAAGTTAATCTTGAAGTTATATCTCAGCAATGGGCTCTTCAGACAAGCTCTGTGTGAATCCTGCACCCACAGAAACTCAGAACCAGTCCCGTCTTCAAATCTCCAGGGTCAAGATCCTTTGAGAGACATTTGGATAGGGCATAGGATAGGGAGCAGTAGTTCTGAGCCTGAACTTCAGGTGAGGGGTGAGGGCATGTTTGGAGGATGGGCTGGATGGCGGTGGAGAAAGGGAAGGCGAGCCCTGTTTTGTGTTTTACTTGCTACTCTAAAAAGTTCCTGCACCTCCATGGCCCTGTTTCCACATCTGTGGAACAAGGCTAATTCCTACTGTCAGAACACCCTGTGAGCCAGGTAAGTTAATGTATTAATGCAGTGCTACTGAGAGAATTTCCTTTTGGTATTTCTGTTAGTGAGTGAATAAAAAAAAAGGGGGGGGAGGGGGATACTGACAGGGCAAGGAGGGGTGACAAGCTAGTTGGTGTGTTCTTTCTGTGGATTGGACTCAAATGTTGCCTTTTCTTCCCTTGCACAAAATCAGAAAAAATTCGGTGCATTTTACAGAGCCTCCCACGTCCTTTGCAGCAACGTGAATGAAATCAGTATCTGCCCAAGGCTCAGTTGTTTTTACTTCTCTTTAAAGTTGTAATGTTACTACTATGTTGTAAGAATCAATATGACTCTGTTCTGGTTTTGATTTGTTTTGTTTTTTTCAGGTACTTGCAGGGATGAATGTTTACTCTGCTGAGTTTGAAAGGATAAAGGAAGAATACAATGTCCGGGGATATCCTACAATCTGCTATTTTGAGTCAGTTATGTTTTGCTCCTACCTTAGAAATCTTGCACTCAACGCTACAATTGTGTGTTCTTCTGATCTTCCAGGACAAGTACTAAAACTGGTTTTGTTCCTTTAATAGGAAAGGAAAGTTCCTGTTCCACTTTGAGAACTATGGTGCTACCGCGACAGATATAGCAGAGTGGCTGAAAAAGTAAGGCACTGAACTTTGTGCACTCCACCTCCTATGTACTGTTCAGTATTTGCAGAATGTAACAGTTTAGGAACAGCCATCTCTCCCTCATTCCCTCTGCTCAGGAGAGCAAACAAAACTACCCCACTGAGATTGGTTAAACTAGTACAGAGAGACTGCCGTAAGTTCTGTTTTTTAGCATGTATGCCTTGCATTTTTCAGTTGCATTTCATGTGTAACAGGGGACTGTGCACCAAAATAAATGCAGATAATGTGGACCTCATTTCCATTAAATGTCCAGTGATCTGTGGTGCCTGAGCTTGATACCCTGTAAAAGGTCTGGGTTTTGTTGATCTGTTAGAACGTATATATCAAGTGATCAGTTCTCATTGGTTCTTCAACCTTTAGATGGAGCCTTAAGAGTGTCTCAAAGACAAGCAGAAGATCAAGGCACCTCACATTGCAAGTCCTTTAGAAAAAGGAGGCTGTGTTTCCTGTCATGACATGAAGTGGTGTTGAAAGCATCTTGTTCTACCTAAAGGCAGCTATTTGCAGTCATAAATATTTCGGGTGTTGAATGAGCCTGTGGATCTAGCAGTTGAGAGGGAGAGAATAGTGTGTGCATGTATAGTTGATCTTCAGTTGATGCGAAGGAGCACATCATCTGTAAAGTTGATAGAGCAGCTGGAGAGTGCTTAGATACCGTGGTGCTTGCGAACTGCCTTTAGCAGGAAGCCCCGGTCCTTGGCTCTTGGGCCTTAGGTCATCTTTGAAACCCTCCCTTGTTTGCAGCCAAGGAAATAATTTTAAAATGAGGCCAATACAGCAAACAAAAGCATGAGAAGGAACAGACAGCTGCAAACCATATCGCTTAGCAAAACTGGCTGAAGAGTGAATGTGTTTCACTTTACTAGTGGGGATAGGCTAGGGACATGCTGCAGGCAGCCTGGGGTCTTCAGCAGTAGTGAGCTAACTGGTTCAGGACTGGGAATGTTCCAGTATGCCGGCACCCAAGAGTGCAGTGATGGTAGTATTCCTGTTAGCATCAGAGGCACGAATGCTGAAGGAGAGTACTGTCCCGTGGATCAAAGAGGAGAAATTTGACTAGTCTTTAAGCCTCTTCTAGGCCATTTAGCCTCCACACATGAATGATCAGTATGGCAACTGCAGCAACGCTGAGGAGATGATCAGCCCTTGGAGCAAGGATATGTGACTTCATCACCTGTACTTTATTACGCTTTTCTGCTCTGCAAGGATGTGGTTATCTCTTGGCTACCACATGTGAAATATTAGATGCTTAGGGTGGGAGTTTTCCCCCTCTGTCTGCCCACATAATATCCAGATAATCCCTGTAACATGCAGTGCCTTTATATCAGTGCTGTGACAGCAAGTGAACAGAGCTACTGGAGGCAAAGCAGAACAGCTGCAAGCTCTTTCCAATGATAATCTCTGCCAACAAGCCACTGTGGGCTTTGGCTGATATTTCAGCAGTCCAGAGTTAAAGACAGCTGTTTGTCCTCACTTAGTGCTCAGTGCAGGCTTATTAGTTTCCCAGAACATGATCTGAGCAGTAGCTCTCTTGCCCCTGTTTTTTTATAATAGATACAACTTTTAAGGAAACCATATTCAGAAATTATGCATGCTTGAATTTTGCCAGTAAATGATGTTGCAATTAAAACTGCACAGAGGGTAAATCAGCTACATACATAATATTATATTACTCTGAGGAATCTGCACTGCAAGTTGTCAAATGGTATGGCAAGGATTTTAGGGAAGCCAAAGATTGTAATTAGATAGCTGCAGGGTGTATGCTCTGTGCTTCAGAACATTATAATATTAAAATGCTTACCAGATAACTCTCAATAGAAATGATAATATTTAATTCTGATATTTCCTGTAATAGTGGTGTCTTGATCATTGTCCTCTCACTTCCATTTGAATGGGGGAAACTGGCTCCCTTTTCAGAAAAACACAGAAGTATGGTGAAACAGGCAGGAGTTGTATGCATTAGACATGCACCAAGACAAAATCCTGGATCTAATAGCCAGTCTCTAAACTTTGGGAATATTGGAATATTTGGGAGTAGTCGGGAAGAGTTCTGGTAGTTCTTGGTGTCCCAAACTCTGTTGTTTTGAATGTGAGAGGCACTTCAGAGCTGGTAAAGCCGGAGGGTAGAGAGAGGCCCCCGCCAAGACTGTTGCTCCTGTTAGGAAGCCTCTTTGGAGAGGAATGCTGATCTGATGAGCAGAGATACTGATAGCGCTGAACAGCAGAGGTGTATGGCAGTGCCAGCGTCCATTGCAGTCTGTGGCGAGCAAAACCACGGTGTTTTTATGCTGTGCAGACACATGCTCTTTCATATAGAAGAAAAAACGAATCCAGCAAAGATGAGCCTTGTGAAATGAACTATTTGTGGACACTAGGTATGCACCACAAAGGAGCAACGGTTTTCCATCTTCCCCTTCTTCCTTTTCTCCTTCAAAGAGGTACTGGTTAAGTGCTGAAAGCAGTTAGTCCATGCTAATTTTTTGGAGGGGGGAAAGAAGAAGTTATATAACTTAATAAAGGCTAGAATTAGTTAAAATATGGAAAGGATGCCAGACAGTTTTTTCATGCTCTTTTCTCTCAGAACAAGACCTGGTAGTTTGGTGGGCTCCAACACCTCTTCTGCTACTTATTGAAGGTGGCTTTTTTCTGGAGCTAAAGTGCCCTAACGCATCAATCTACAGATACTTAACCCCTCTTATCTTCCTAATAGACACTGGCTACTATCTAGTGAAGTTTCAGATGTTTTTAGGAGGCAATAGAGAGAAACCATCATACAGTCTTGCTCCAGCACACAGCACTATTGACACAAAATATGCTATCTTGTATGTACCACAATTCTTCTCCTAAAATCACTCTACTTACACAGCTGTATCAGTCTGGATGGCAGGCGAGCCACACAGGTTCTTGCAGCCTTCAACAGATGCTCAGTTTGTTTTGCTGGGATTTGTTTTATTTTGTTTCGGGTTTTTTTCATGAACTTCTCTTGGGCACTTTCTTAGCATCAACTACTCAGCTAAATCAAGTACTTGTTCTTTGTTCTTAATTAGCTCTTGATAACTCTTCCAGACTTCTGTCATCTTATATTGGTCTTTAGGTGCTGAATTTGCTTTGTCTCAGTTTTAAATGACATTTTAGATTTTGCTTATTGTCTGCTCCAGGCCTTGTACTTCTTAGCAGCTCCTGTGTAGGTTTATTAGCATGCACAGCATTTTAAATTGGGCCATTTGAATAAACATTCTGTGCCCTCTTTTACTAATTCCTTACTGGAATAGGTCATGCCAGGCCCTCCTTTCAACTTTCTCCCAGTGCATTATGGTGACTGTGTCCATGTTCATCACTTTCTGCCTGCTCTTAAGAAACAAACTTCCCTCCCAAATTCATTAAGTATCATGATACTATCTGGAAAGCCCTCATTCTGTCAGGATGCCTACAGATTATTGCTGTCTCCTATAGGTTTGGCAAGAAGCAAACTGATTGTCGGCTAAACGTTGTGACCACAGCCTCCTGAAGCATCACTCCCCTGCACTGTGGGTTCCCTCTGCCATTTAGACAGTAAGCTTTTGTGGGCAGGGACCTGCCTCTTTTTCCTCTGTAGGCTGCTTGGCAGAACACAGCTCTGATCCCTGCTTTGATGTTTTTTCTTGGTTCATTTATCATATAAGCAGCATCAGAGGTGTGCATCTCAATTTTGCATGGATTGCTTAATATTCTTGAATCATACCTGCTGCATACATCAACAGAATTCACTCTCTCGTCTGTATATGTCTCGACTGCTTTTTATCAAACTAGGCTTTCAGCCTAGAAATGAACAAGGCAGGATAAATGAATTACCATCCGCTTGCCATTCCTTGTTCCAGGCAGCTAACACAATAATACATTTTAATCAAAAATAGTAAATCTGCTTTCACCAAAGATGGGACCGCATCCAGACCTGAATTTTGCCAAGGAATTTGGGGAATTCCTTTAGGGTATTTGGGACTCATTACTACAGCTGGCAAGGATAATGTAGCTTCATAGTCTGGCTCCAAATGTTCCTATGTTTGGGTGTACTTTATGCAAACAGTACTTTAATAAATTAAATGCCCAATCAGTGTAGTTTAGTTCGTATCTGCTAAATTCTCTTTTTAATGTACATTAATAAAAGCAAAGAACAATCGTCTTGCAGGGTGAGCACTGAACTGGTCCAGAGGAGCTTGGGTTCAATTTCCAGATCTGCCAGTGTGTCTCTGAGCAGTCATTTTAAGCTCTGGCTCTGATCCATCAAAGATAGTTAAGCTCACATGGAGTCAGCGGCACACTTTTAGATGAAGCGTGCAATTGAGTAGCTTTGCTGAATTAGGCCTGCAAGTCCATAGCCCTACAAGCCCGGCTGCCAAATGAGGACACAGTGATGCTTCCCCAGGTCATAGGGTTGTTGAGAACAAACTCATATATTCCTGGGGAAATGCTCCAATGACGGTTGCAGACAGCTAGCTCATGGTCCCAACATTGCTTCTCTCATTTTCTCTCTCAGCCCTAATCCTGCTGTAGGTATTCAAGGTGGCTGGTTAGATTGACTGTTTTCACTCGGTACTCTTTTTCTTTCATTTGCAATGGCTCCTGTGAACTAGTAAGTGCAAATGTTGTGAAACCAGGGAGCATCCTGCTGAGCAGGTTAAAAGAGTAATAGAAAATGCATCTGACTTTTATAATATAATAACAAAGCAGTCTGTTTATCTCCCCACTCTATCCGCTTCCGTTTCTGATATGTCCTTATGAGCTTCTTGTGGATTTCTTTTTCTTCCTCCTCTATTTTTATCTAGGTTTCAGCGCTTATCAGTTCTGAGTGGGAACAATTATAGAAGCTGTTTAGTAGGGAGAGCATGTCATACATTGGCATTTGCACAAAGTGGTTTCTTGCAGAATTACCTGCAAAAATGATTGCTGTTCAGCAGCAAAGAGCTGCTTTTCAGCTGTATCTATTTGTCTTACAGCCCACAGGCACCTCAGCCACAGGCTCCAGAGACTCCTTGGGCAGATGAGGAAAATGTAGTTTATCACCTGACTGATGAGGACTTCGACAAGTTTATAAAAGATCATTCATCTGTGCTGGTGATGTTCCACGCACCGTGTGAGTTTGCTTTTTCTATTCCACACCTGATCCAAATGCTTACTAATAAAATCAATGATGATTTTCTGTGCAGGTTTCACCAAGCCACGAGTCCAGGGTCCAGGCTTCTCTTGTTTGTGTTGATTCTTGTACACAAGGCATTAAATGCTTGTGAAGTTGCTGACTTTAAGTTTAGGACAGAGCTTAAGAACTAAGAGCTCCTGAACCCTTCCTTGTTTGTGGCCGCTAATGCTTCATTTTGAGCACTGGAGGGACTCACTTTTCACTCCTCTGCTGCAGTTTCTGTTCTCCGGCAATATAAGGGGTCGTGGTCATTATATATTGCGCTGAAGTATGCCAGTGCTTTATTTAAGTTCGTAAAGTGACCAGGACTTTTGAAAGCTGCAATGCAGAGCTGGTAGTGATACTATTTCCTGTTTTGCTGAAAATGAATTGCGCTGATTTTTTCTTGATGACTTCAGACTTTTACCTTGAGCAAGACAAACACAGTGGGTAGCCCTGAGAGACTGCCTTCATTAAGCTGTTCCAACTAGGCTGTCCTCCTGTATGCTGTAGGGTGGAAGAGTGCATTAATAAGCTTGTTTACTAATGATCTAACTGGTTACAGCTACATAGCCGACCCTACCAATTTTTTGTACTTGCAGTTGAAGCTTCAGACCCAAATCCGCTATGCTGGGTGGTATATAGCTTCTGTCTCCTCTTAGCACTGTGCTGCCAGTTGCATTTAGATGAGATGTTCATTTTCCTGGTCACAGATTTAAGGCTAGGGCTCTGGAGGCAGACTGCATGCTCACAACTGAGGGTCTTGGCACAGAGGCTGAAATCCTGCTTCCCTTTAATCCACTAGGAGTTAGCACTTTTTTGAAGATCTGCCCATAAGACTGATTCGAAAAACATACCATAATGAATTTCACTTTTGCCTAATGAAATGTCTAGGGGTTTGATCCATTGAAGCAGGCAACTGACTGCTATTTTGTTGCCGTGTCAACTGGATTGTGCTTAATAGTGCCAGTGGGACCGGACGTAAACACCTAGTTTGAAAACCAAAGCACGAGTAGCAGAACTGGTGAAGCCTGGTTTGCTGGGGAGTCACCCTTCGTTACCCAAATCCTTCCTTCCCCCAGGCTTCCGTGTGCCCCCGGCGTGCAGGAGACAGCAGAGGCTGCTGCTCGTCTGGAGCTCTGCGCTTGCTGGTTTGGTTTGGCGACTGCTGCCAAACAGAAACCCAGCTGCTGAATTTCCCTTCTTCCCCCCTCTGCGGACAGTGGTTTGGGAAAAGGATCCTCTCTGTCTAGCCTCAGTTTTCTGTAAACTTGCAGGGATTCAGTTGTATTTGAAAGCTCTGCCAGCTTTTAAGTTTGAAAAGGGGCAAAGGAGTTGAGGAATGTATTTGGGGGGGAGGGAGGGCAGAAATCAACAGGTTGGTCCTACCACCCTTATCCCTTTTGGAAGTCAAATTAGAAATAAACAAATACACACAGCTATAGCTAAGTTTCTAGTAAATCCAAGTTATTAAGAATCTGAACAATATTTAGGGTTTTTCTAATGTCTTTTAAAAAAAGAATAATACTGTTTTAGGGATAACAATGCTGTGTGACCCATTTGGAGAGATGGGGCACTTGTAAGTAGGTTCATTCTGTACTAAGGGGCAGTCTGTGCTAAGGTACAGTAGTACTTCTGGCAAATGTTTCAAAAGAAACCAGTTGCCTGAATTGGGCTGTTGCAATCTTCTGATAACATGTTCCAGCTGCTCAGAACTGGAATAAAGAGTGTTCCTTATCAGAACAACTCTATCTTAAATGCAGCCTGAAAATTTGGGGCATAAGCAACTTAATACATTTTATTTACATTCAGAAAATCTCTACTAGAGAGAGGCAGGTGGTAGTGGCATGCCTACGTGCAGAATCTAGCTTGCAAATGTGTAAGAGATCTGCACTTGTGAGAATCCTCTCCGGGCATCCTCAGCAACGAGTGGGCTTGCAGACTAATTAACAACAGACAGCTATCATAAACAGTTATCTCCATGATTAAAAGATCTTCTCCAAGCACTTCTTAAATTTGCTAGTGGAGTCACCTTATGAATATTAGGAGATAAATTAATCCAGTAAAAGAAGTGGTAAAGGCAGAGGGTATCTTATTTGTTTTAACCTTGATAAAACTTAGACTGTGAGAGTATCTTCTTTTAAAATTAAGTATTAAAAAAAAAAAAAAAATCTTGAGACAAACATACAAAATAGGCCAAGAAATCAGGATATACTCCTATGTAATTAAGAATAAGCAAGGGGATTTCAGCACTGGCCTGGAATTAGCAAGTACTTAAAACTCTGTGTCACCATGCAGGGTACACGTGACTTTTTTTTTTAACTATACTATAAATCTTGTGTTCGTTTTGCTAGAGGCAGAATTATAGCACTGATGCTTTAATTACAGTTTCATAGTCAGATGGCTAAAGCATTAATAGACTGTAGCATTAAAAATGTCTAGGAAATTCCCCTCCCCCCCCCACCTTAGCACTGGAGATGCAGTTGAACCAAACACATCCCTGGTAAAATATTTCCTACCTGCAGAATAAGGCACAGTGATGGTTATGGCCAACTGTGTCTCCATGCCTGTGGCTCCCAGTGTTCGTCCCTGTGGATAACACTGTAATTATTTACAATCAGTTGCACTTACCAGCCCAATTAAAGATGTCACCACATTTTGCATGAAGTGCAGACTAGTGTAGCTTGGTTCAGCTAGAGCAGCTATGTGTGATTTAAATGTATCAGGAAAGTCTGTTACATGCAGCTTGCGCCTCTTGATATCGAAGACTTTACAGCTTTTCTGAAATAACTTAGAACAGACGTGACATAGAAGATAGGCTGTTTTGAGTCGTTACTGCTGGCCCTGAGAAATGTGGGTGAGTGTGGGTGGATGGGATGAATTCATCCCGCTTCATTCTGCAGGTCACTTGGGACATGAAGCAGGATTTTTAACCTTCTGAAACTCCTTTGTTAAAGCTCTTAAGAGGATGCTCTGCAAATCTGAATATTTAGAATAGGTAAATGATAACTCAGCCAGCTGTGAGTCCGAAGGCACTCTTCCTCCCTAGTTCTGAGAGGAGCGTGCATTGCTGCGCGCCTTTTAATTCAAGCATTTTGCTGGAATTTTTTAATTGCTGGTGGGCATGTTGTTATCCTGGATGCGTCTGGGCATCCTGAGAATGTGTTCAGTATAGCCGTTCATCACATGTAACACCTGATGAAGTTGTTTACTGTCTTGCAGACTTCTGAAGTGTGTCTTTGTGTGTTGCTGTTATACCCAGAAACTTTGGTTATGGGATCCAACTGGGATCTCTTGGTATGTACCGCTGTACAAAAGAACAACAAATAAGTGGTCCCTGCCCCCAAAGGATTTGAAATTGTTTCATGGATTGATCATTTTTGCTAACACAAGATAGCATGGTTATGGTAACAGACCTATTTCTGAGGCCGTGGCAGAAGATGTATCATTGTGAATTAGCATGGATTCACCCAACTTTGGAATCGGATCACACCAACCAAAGCTATTTATGTACTGTGACATAAATAGAGGCACCTATGCAACTTATTGTCTTCTGTTAGCAATGAAAATAAAGGCTCCGTGTCCATATGTGCCTCTCGATGTCCGTGCTGTAGGCTGCTCAGTTTATTTAGATGCCCAAAATGAGAGCTGGGTTCTGAATATCTCTGAATTTGATTTATATTGCCAGTCAAATGTTGTTAGGTGCTTTAGTGAGATAGGGACTTGCTGGAACTTACACTTTCAAAACACTTGAGCACAAAAAAAGCACTTTTTTTTTCCTGTTGTCCATGTCAACCTACTTGCTGAATGAAATGCAATTTTTAAGGTAATGTCAAAAAACTTGCCAGATTAGTGGAACCTGCTGTCTTTTGGATTGGGTTTTGTCAAAGGAACAAAAGCTCCACAAATTTACCTTTCTGCTTTTTTCCTAGCATTTCTCTCCAAAGCACCTCCGAGTCTTGCACAAAATACATCTAACCAAGTCACTGATGAGTCAATTCAGATGCTGCTGAAGGATGTTTAAAGTTGGGGATTGAAATTAAAATCAATTCAGAAATGGGTTTTAAGTGTCTACTTTTCATGCATAGGAGTTACTTTTCATTATGTTTTGTTAACACAAATGACATTGCTAACGTTTTAGAGTGTGACTGTTCCCATACCTCATGTAGAGTAACCTCCTGGCACCACCATGAGCTCTAACCTCCTCTGTTATATTCAGCGAGTGCAGATCTTAGTAGGCAGTCCCTGTTGGTAATGAGTGATCAGGAACCTCTGGTTGCTCAGGGTTGCTTTTTCCCTCATCACACCACATCAGAGATAACAGTCCATGGTCCTGTAGTGGTGCCAAAGGTAATGGAGAGAAAAAAAGGCAGCATGGCCCTACTGTTATCAGGAGTGCACATTTGCTTTTTAAAGGATTAAACAGAAAGATTATTTTTCCTGCAACACTTCTGCCTTGTAGGTAAGCTTACATTCATGTTAAACCTGTCTTCTACCCAGCTCTCTTCATAGGACTTCTTCAGAGGCATCATGTAACCTGCAGTTGCCGGACCTAGGGTTAGAAAAAACGTTGTTGATGCCCTTAGTGTGTTACTGGAGCTGTCACTGTTTTCCTTCCCTGATAAGAAAGGAAGGCAGGGAATACTTGGCCCACATTTTTTCTCCCTAATTTGTTCTTGGAAACTGATTTGGAGATGCAGCTCTGATGCACCTCTTCTTGCTCCCTTGTAGTGGAAAGGAGAGCAAGAATAAATCTTGAGATGATAAAGTGCCCTGCGGATTCGATTTGTTGTTGAAATGTCCATGAAATTCCTCAGATAATTTCTCTCCCTCTGTAAACCAGCCTGATAAATTTCACAGTTGATGCTTTCCAAAGCCAAGTATTCAGCTGTACAGGTTTTTAATTGCACTGGGAGCTGTTTTATCAATTCAGCTTTGAAAAACATTTCGCACCCTTCTCTCCTTCCCTCCTCCCTTCCATCCATTAAAACTCAAGCTTTTAAGCCACTTTGTGGGCTCCTTATTGAGAATACCAGCCAATTAACCCAATACAAGATGAGGGCCTCCAGCCTCTAACCAGGTAGCAGGCTGGATGTCTCCCTGAGAGCGTACCATCATTGGTTTCAGTGAACTTGGTTTTGTTTCCTACTGCTGCGTGTGGAGAGACTAGAATATGGGAAGCTATTGCCCATTTTACATTTAAAATAAAGCAAACCAAAATGTGCACACAAAATCAAATCTGCTTTTTTTAGCTGGGTGTTGCAACTATAAATAAGTCTCCCTTTCAGACCCCAACTGGTTCCTTGTGAAAGCAAGCTACCATTGCAGTTAGCACTAATTGGTATCTCTGTTGGCAGCCTCTACAGAAGGGCCATGGGTTGAAAAGGCTGAAGAATTAATTTACTGCAGGACTTAAATAGCCCTTCCAGCACGGGTCAGCAGCAGTGTGATACTGGCAGCCCTTAATAAATAAATAAAATCCTCTGTAGTTTTTTCCATGCTGATTCATGTTTCAGTCTAAGACACTTCCCCCCCCCCCCCCCCATGGAAAGCAATGTAGTTGATGCCAGTGGAGGCTAAAGAGTTTTGGGTTATCCAAATAAACAGCATTGAATGTGGAGTGGATGGAAATACCTTTTAATTTCTTTTGTCCTTGCCATATCTGACACACTTATTAATTTGAAATAAACGATTGGCTATATTCTGTGGTTGAACAACTTCTGCTATTGGCCTTCAAGTGTACAGCCTCTAGGATGAAGGAAAAAGTAGATAGCGGGGAAAGCTGTCCTTGTTAGAACCCATGCTAGGAGACTCCTTAATTTTTTGCCATCTTCTAGTGGTTGCTCTTCATAAGAAGCCTGAACTTGCCTTTGTTGATGGTATCATTTTAGTTCAGGTGGAAAAGACTGTCTTTCATCACCGAAGGTCTGTCTTCAAACCTCAGCCTTGGCATCAGCCGAGTCAGGCAGCTTCAGAAAAGAGGTGTGCACCTAACTGATGTCCATGTGGGCAGGTCTCGGCTTCCTGGGAGCAGTGTCAGCAGTAGCACGTTTGTGCTCTTTGCCATTGTTTTCAGCTTTATAAGTTTGATCATTCCTTGGTTGAAGACAGCTTCATATGAGAAGGGCTTATTACATTATAGAAGCACTGAGGACATGGAGAAGACCAGTGTTTTCAAAGTGTGTTTTAACTGTACAAAAGGGCAGGGAGTTAAGTTGAAAGCTTGACAGGATGTAGCCCTCATTCAGGAGTTTGTTTCTGAGTTTCCTGAAAGGTCTTTTTATAAGCCTTCACAATCCAATCTCATGTATGAACTCTGCTTTTTGAGTTGGACTTTTCATATGGACAGTGCTTTAAAAATACTTGTGACCATTATTCAGTAATGCTATAATCAGAGAAGAAAATGAAGGTAAGCAGTTTTGTGCCTGAGTACCTGCAGACTGAAAGGATTACTGGAAATTTGTAGTGTGTAAGGCTGTATATTTGTAGGGTTGCCAGATGCCATACCCACCTGATACAGCTATACTTACTGGTCCATTGATCTGTGCACAGGGACCATGCACATGTCAAGGTGCTTGCTGTGGGCTTGATCCTGCTCCTAGCAGAGCCAGTGAAAGTCCTGTCCTTGCTTTCAGAGTAATTGGAGAAAGCTTTGAGTGAGGTAAACTCCTTCTGGACCATCACCTAGGTTGTAGGCAGGGCCTGACTGTGTATCGTTTCTTGGTGGAAAAGTGCATATCACCAGATGGTTTGGGGACCCGTTGCAATGCCCTGATCACTTCAAGGTTGAATTGCTGTGCAAGGGCACTTAGATGAGGAGTATTGCTGTTTTAAGAGTCTGGATAGTTAGGTGAAAGGAAGAGATATACTTCAGTTCAGGCATAGCATTTTCTGACTTTTTGCATGCCTTAGGTGCTTAACTTTAATGTTGCCTTAATGCATTTTTAATGGAATGTATAATAAACTATATTCCTGGACAAGCATAAATTGTGCCAACTTTCTGTTCATTGTATGTATATACTTCTTAGCTGAACTCTGAACACCCTTACCGGCACGCTCCGAGAACAGAGAGATTCTTCACATCAACCAGATAAATTCTTGGCTCTTGATTCTGCTTCTAGTGAGACGAACAAGTTTTGACTGTTGATTTCAGCAAGATAAGGACTGTAAAACCCAGACTAGATTGATCAATATTTAAAAGCATATAATCTACAACAGGGTGTTGCTTGATAGTATACGTATTTAAATATCAACAAAGGAAATCTTGGGGAATGTAAACAGTTCCATGCAATGATGTGCCTCATTAAACTAATTACAGTAACAGTTTTCAGCAGGGCTTTTAGGCACACATGTTAAAGCAGGAGTTATTGAAAATGCAGCAAACCAGGAGAATGAAGAACCTGACATAGTAACTTTTTTTTAATGACCCTCCCACCTACATTTCTTGAGGGTTTAAAAATAAAAATCAATGTGGGGTTTTAGTGGTACTTAATGTAAATAAAGAGGAGAGTATAAAAATTCTAATAACTAGATTGTGCAGTAAAAATGGATGGGATACCTAATGAAAGGGGTGAGGACAGTAGAGACAGTCTGTTGTCTCTTTTCTGTCAGTCTTTTGATTGTGTAGCATACAGTTTGTATAAGATGATTGTCATTCTGAAGTACTTTGTGCTCTTTGAGCAGAGTGAAGTCATAAAAGAGGATTATCCAGTGATAAAAATGATAACCTTGGCCTGGAGATATACACATTTAGTCCCTTCCCTTGCTTCAATTTATAAAACCATGACCAAACTCGCTAGATCTTTGTCTGTTTCCAATCTGAGAAGCAGAGATGACGTTTCAACTTGTGTGAGAGTTTTATGTAGTGGTCTACGTATAGACTCTGAGAGCCTCTGCTTTTGCAATAATTATTTAGGGAGGGCATATTGTAACTAAAAAGAAAATTACAAAGACTTGATTGACATGAAGGATGTAGGATTGTGTCTTCTGCGTTCGTTGACTTGTTGAAGACAAACAGGCTTGGCTGCCGTGTTGAGGAAGAGCCACGTGTGCCAGGGAGAGTGCCCTGCTCAAATGCAGCCATCGCCACTAGGGCTGATGGCTTGCAGCCTGGCTGAAGTCCACGCGTGGACCACGACAGAGGAGCCTGGGCTTCCTGGGGTTCAGCTTCACAACGGGAAGACCAGCGAAACCAGCTTTTCAGCACTATTGCGGCCGCTCTGCCTGTAAGTGGGAATGTGACCTGCATGTGTCACCATGCCACTCTGGAGACAGCGAGGGGACTGGAAGTGGAGTTTGAATAACTTGCTTATTAGCAATTTTGGGAATTGGTAAGAGTAAGCAGAAGGGTAGTAGAGGAGGAGAGAATGGAGCTGAACCATAGATACTTAGACTCTGTTGAATTTGGGAGATTTGTTCAAAATGCATTGCTGCCTGCCAGCCTCCAATAGGGAGCAATTAGTTGTCTATTAATGAAGACATTTAGGAAGACCATTCTAATCAGAAAAAATCTTCCTGTGAATGTGTGGCAGGTGGTGTGAAGGGAACATCAGTTACTTTGGGGATTTGCTGCTTCATTTCTCCCTTTACTATTGCTTTTCCTCTCTCCTAAAAAGTCCTTACTGTCTAACTGAGACTAGTGCAGAGGACTGGCTCCAGCTCCTGGGGAACCATGGGGTCAACTGAAAGGTGGCGGCAGAAGGAAGACTCGTCCTGTTCTCCTCCCCTTCTTAGGATGTTTCAGCAGATTATTTAATTATTCATCTGAGTGGTCTTTAAAGGACTGCTGTAATTGTAACTGCCTTTTTGTCTAGTGAAAGTCTTGTTTATTGATGGATTAACGTCAGCTCAGTAGGGTGATGTTGTGTTTGTTTTGACTGAACATGCACAGCTCGACTGGAGATGAAACGGGCATGAAGTATGGAGGCACTACCCGGAGCGCTGAGATTTTTCTTGGGCTTTTGCTGTGGTCTCTGTGTGTGTGTGGACCGGATGACTTTATTCCCGCAAACTTGACCCCAGTGTGTTTGTAAGCCCTTAAATTCTGGTAGGAGTGAAGCGGAATTTATTTCTATAGGTTTACTTTGCTTGCCTCTAATGACTGTTAACAGTGAGAATTAGTTTTAAGAATTAAAGCAGCCAGGGTTATTTCTTCTGAAATAAATTAATTTCCTTGCCTGGATGAACTTAATATACAGTGCAGCGCTCGCATTTGGAAAGTGCCTTACAATATCTCTGCTATTTGAAACATTACCAGCAGAGTTTTCATTATCAAGTTTATCTTCCTTAATAATTTATGGCTTGAATTTTTATTATCCTATGGAAGGGAGAGTAGGGAACTTACTTTAAAGGGCAAATAGCAAGCAGAGAAATTTATAGTGAAGGATTGCTTTCCTGTCTGTCTGTTCCTTGCGCCCTTTCGGATGATGACTTGGCAAGTGGCGCTGTCAGAAATGAGTTATTCACATATGAATCCCTCTCTTTGATATCAATGTACTGTGCTGATGGTGGGGGTGTATCTTCTGGGGTCCTGACTGTGATTAGTGAGCATCCCACCACACTTCTGAGAGGTAGGTGAATGTATCTCAGCTGGCAACTACTTTTGCTCCGATTCTGGACAAAAAGCGCATGTTCTGCATAGTGCCCCTTCCTGCTGCCTCCTCTTATTGATAACTCTAGTAATGGCCAATGTGAATGTTGCTTTAACACCCCTACCCCCAAATCTTCAGTTTTGGCTTTGGGATATAGTTAGCTTTCCTAGCAAGATCTCTGTATTGCACCCATTTAGCTGATGTTTTGTACAAATTGCATCCTAGCTGATCATTTGCTTGCTGTGCTGTTTCACTGAGCTGGACAGTCACAACTCCGTGGTCTAACCTCCCTTATGTGACGTTGTCATTACTAAATCTAAAGTGTAAAATCTTTCTTAGTGGGGCAGGAATATGAGGGAAGGCAGTACAGCTTCTTTTCCCTACCTAAGGCAAAATATTCTTGATCATCTGGCAGTGTGTGGGGGGGGGGAGGGGAGTTCGACAGGGGGACTATTTTTTTGGATGTGGAATAATTATGGTCTAATCAAGAAGGAAGCCTTCTGGTGGTATTTTTCATGAACTCTCGATGATTTCATCTTAAGGCAGCCATGCTGTAGTCTCTCGCATTTCAATAGGGGAAGATTGATTTTCAACACCTACTCAGGGCCATGATCTTCCAAGCTGGTGTAGGAAGTGTAATTCATATCTCCTGGTGCCAGCTGATCCACCTTCCTTCACTGCTTTTCCCACCCAAGGGGGATAGTAGGAGGTACCATCCTCTCCCAACACTGATTTCTACCAGTTGCACCATACAGCTTTGACTAACCGGCTATATACATGTAGCATAAGCTCCAGTAGCTGGAAGCTGAAGCCAGATTTGGAGTGGCAATAAGGGACTGTATGACTTTTTTGTTTTTGTTTCTTTTATTTAAAGAGAAATATTAGCCTTAAAGAGCTTTCCTGGACATGTGCTGGAGTCTGTGCCATGGGAGAGGAGGGTGTATTTTTCAAAGGCTAACTGCAGGAACCTGGCTCAGCCAGGGCTCCCTGTAGAGTTAAATGCAGAGAGAGACCACTCTCTGAGGGCAATATAGAGCAGAAATTTGTCTCCACGTAACTCTTTAGGGAGCTGTGGGAGGTAGCAGCCAGTGGCTGAAGTTAGCTTTGGAGTACATTTGCCCTTTCCCCTGAGCCTTTACGTCAAAAAAAGACATGGTCCAGTGTGACCAGAAATGAAGGCGGGAACATCGAAATGAATTTTCTTGTCCTGTGTGATGCAGGAGGTCATAAAAGTCATCTTCCTTTAAATCCTGTGAAAGCTGTATGCAGATCCGCTCTTATTTCACCTTTCTCTGTTCTGATTTTTCCCCTGCCACGGTCTGTTGCTGGCTGAAGGGAGCCTTTCTGCTGGAGCTGTGAAAATGGCATGAATGCAGAAAGGATTCCTGGAGGATACATTTGGTTAAGCTCTCTCTTGAGTTTGATCTTATTTATCTTACGTAATGCAGTGGTCTGAGTGTCAGAGAGGGAATTCCTCGTGTGTGCGTGAGTACTGGGCATCATTGCATTTGCGCAGATCATTGCACGTGCAGGTTGAGTGTGCTGTGAGTCCGTGGTCGTGCCCAGCAGCTGGTGGTATAGGTGAGGATGAGGTGCCCTGCTGCTCTCCTGTCGCTAGGATGGACTGTGCAGCCCACGCAGCCAAACAGTTCGGCCGCAACTGCGTAAATGTAATGTGACTGCACTAATCTAAACTGCTGAAGTGTTTTCATTCTAATTCCATGTTTTTAGTTGCTCAGAACCTTGCCTTCCAGGCTGAGCTTCTACAGGCTTGGTCTCTTGTAAAACCACAAAGCTGTTTGCTTGTCACCGATACCTAAGAAATGTAATACTTGGTCAAATTAAGTCTACTCTTTAAAGTACAGTAGCAGTTTGTGTATGTGTGCATACACATCTAGTTGATGAATATTTGAATTCAATGCAAGTATCAAGTCCCCTGGAATTGTACCTGGGAGGGCAGTGCTGCCCTTGGGAGGGAGATGGATGGTTTGGTGGAGCTTTTTTTTTTTTTTTTTTTTTTTTAAAGAAAGTATATTTCAGAGTAGATATGAAGAGAGAGAAGTATACATAAAATTTCTTAAGCCTCTGATCCTTTATCAGGTGAACTTGTAAGCAAAAACCTGGGGATCTGATTATGACCTATATATACAGCAATCAAGTTTCATGGACCGTTGTAACTATTAAGTAGGTGTGGAAGCAGCACAGCTCCACATGCATACCTATGGTTATGGGAAGGAAGAGTTGCTTTCAGCATTTATTTGCAGCCTCCTTTCCTGACAAATTTGTGGGTGATTTCCTGTCAGATGTGTGCAATGCAGAAGGTTAAATTATGCAAGGGAATCTGCAGCCGTTATAGTTTATGCTCTCCTACAATGATAGAAGAATTGTAAGCTGTCTCATGTCAAACCTTAGAGCTACTCTGTTATATGATGCATAAGAAATCTTTGCGTGTTAAGGACTTTCATGGCAGAGGAGAATACATTTGTATTCTTGCACAGGTGATGTAGAGGCTGGGACTGTGTGTCCTTGCCCTAGCTCCAAGGAATAGTATTTTTTTCCCCCCATCCTCCCTACCTACTGTTGCTCTATGTGTATAGGTATATGATTCAAAGTTAAAAATGGGGTACACACAAGCATTGGCTATTCTGCTGTGTTAAGAAATCACTGCTCTGGGATTAAGAATGGAGAAATCGAAGTGATACCCCTGTGTTATGTGTTTAGGGAACTGAGGTGGATCTGAAGTTTTGGGGGTCTTTCTTTTTCTTCCAAGTTGTCCGTAAATCTTCCATGAATGTAGTCTGAACTCCCAATGACCTGCTTGCTGAATGCAGGACATGTTTTGGGCTTCAAATTTATGTTTTCCCATCAGGTTAATAGAAGTATTTGTAGTATGCAGCTGTAGATGAACATGGAGATGGCATGATACAATAAATGGTTGGTACGTGATAGCAGTACCCAACCAGCCTGCCGATAGCAGAAATTTAATGATTCTTTAAAATCTTTATTTGCAATTTAGTTTGTCTCTAGGGTTCTTCATGTCAGAAATTCCTTATCTGCAGTCACCTGGATGTTGGCCTTTATCTCTTGCTTGTCACGTACCTTCTTTCACTTCAGATCCTCTGCTAATGTTGTGCTAAAATGAGAAGACGTGACTGAAAGCATGGTGTTTGTTTTTATATAGGAATAATATCCTGAAAGAAGTAAACAATAAATGACAAAGAAGCAGAGAGATTTATGTTCTGGGGACAGCAGTAAGACTGCATATGCAGTAGCTTAGTTGATGGTTGACCAGTTTTCTGCCTGTCCTCTTCAGACAAAACTTTGCATTTTTAACAATAGAAGTGTTTGCTCACTTCAGCAAGAGTTTGGAGCAGTTGCGCTTTGTACTGTGAGTCTCTACAGTGGTGCCAAACAGGTTGCCATGAACAAATACAGGTATTTATTTGGAAAAAGCTGCATTTCTGTTTAGTGAAAACTGTTTCTCTGTGTAAGAGACTGAGTTCAGTCCCTGAAGTCTTTAAGCTATGGAAGCTGCCGTAGAGGAGGGTGTGTGCTTACATACATAGCTTACAGGTGAGGAGGAAAGTGTGGCAGTGAGCTTGTTGTTACACTGCTCCTAGAGAGGAAAGACTTGAAATACTCAAAGTCCTCTAATAATGGTCCTCTGCCTTGATTGCCTGCCTACGGTGGCGGGCCAGTAACCGCGACTTACATCTCTGCTGCTTCCACCACCATCCTGGCATCTGTGTGTGATTCGTTGTGCTGGAAGAGAAACTGCTACTCAGCCTTTTGATTTAAGGTTTGAAACTGAAAATTTTATTTGCCTTTATTTGCACCCTAGTCAGTACAACTGGTGTAACTCCTGTAGTGAGCTGTGCAGATGCGAGCTGCTCGGCGCGTTAGTTAGCGTTTTCTTGTCCGTGTGCTGCTCACAGTTCAAAAGCAGCATCGCACTGTCCACGCTTGCCTCTGGCTCTGCGCTCAGATACGGCCTCGCTCTGGGCAGGACAAAGTGCAGGCTGAGCAGCGTCCTCTGGTCTGCGGTGGGTTTCTGGGTGGGAGACGACTGATCTCTGTGCTGGAACAAGCTGGAGACCTTTGCTTGCCACCGCTCTGGGGATGCAGCTGAGCTATGTGACAGCAACTGCGCGGAAGGAAGGAGCTGTTTATCTGCCTGGCTGTGTGCTGCAAATAAGAACACTGATTGTAAATGAAATGGGAAACAAGAACTCTTACTTCATTTAGGCATCTGTTTTAAAAACAATTAGCAAGAGGCTGTCTTCTACCAGATGTCCTGGCGCTGATTTTTGTAAGCTTTTTCCTGTTTTGTAATATAGCTGCTTTACACTTATGCTGTGTACTCTTTTCCCCTTGGGCACCATGGAGCCATGCAGACTTGGGTGTCCTTCTGTGTGAGTGAAGTAAGATGTACTGAGAGTGTCCAGAATCATTCAGCAAACCTGCAGAGCCAGGAGCTGAGCCCAGGACTGGTTTCATCCCCCAGGACAAAGAGTAACTCTTATTTTCACCTCGTGGGAGAGCACCTTGTGTTCTGCAAGCAGAGAATGAGGCCATGGGCAGCCTCCTGTGCAGTTGCCTACAGCTCCCTACTGTCCCTTGGTTGCTCCCAGCAGCCTTGACCAAGAGAGACCTGGAGGGCTTCAGTGGTCACAGGAGGTCGTGGGACATCCTTGCTGTTGATTGTAACCTTCTTTCTCTGCCAGGATTGAACAGATCACTTCCCTTTCTTAGATTTTTCCTTTTAATGCCAGTATAGACTTAACACAACAATGCATCTTCTAAGAACACACCTATCAAAGGTGCTCGCTGCGAAACCTGTGGGCCTCCATCCGCAATCCCAGCAGACCTTAAGCAGCACATTGGAGCATCTGCAGGATTGTTATTTTCATGTTCCCTATTATAAATGGAGAATGTCTGAAAGCAGAGGAGGTTAGCACAGAAGTATACAGCTGCTGCTGAACAGCGTAATGTAGCATTCAAAGGAAAGGTAGTGACCTTGGAATTCATTTAAATGACTTTTTCATTGGGCTTGAGAATTCAATGGTAATCTCAGAAGATCATTGAAATGTAGCATAAATAATCATAGGAGAGATGAATTGATTTGCAGTGTGTAGATCTGACTTTTAACTCAAATCGCCGCTCCTCTCAATGGTAGGTGAAAGCAGGCAGTAGAATGCAAAAGAAAGGAATAGCAAAAATCTCTTAAAGATGGCCAGGTAAACATTTTAATTGTGGGAGAAGCTCTTGGGATTTGTTTTTCCCATTTCAGATTCAGTGGAACATGCTGTTTTTTTCTGGACTAGAATATCATGCTATTTTCTGTCATTGGTGGAACAAGCATTGCATGAGAAAGATTTGAGGGCCTGAGTCTGTATTTAAACATCTTTAGAAACCAGATCTTTCTTCCCCTTCATCGTGAGTGAGTAAGCTTTATGGAAGTCCGTAGCACTGTATTAATGTAACGTTTGTGAAAGAATCCAGAGCTGTGATACTTTATGGTCTGAATATCTTTTTCCAAGATATTCCTTAACATGCATTTCAAATGCTTTGGATTGTTTAATTTCTGTGACAAAGTGTGCCTAACTTCCCCCCCACACACACTTCCTCAGTGCATAGATATGGTGAAAGCTTGGGTGGTTGCTTTTGCACGATCAGATCTAATATTAATGATTGTGGAATATAATTTAGGTCATGTGCGCATGCAGTAGCGAGAGCACACAGCGTGACGTTTATCCTCAGTGGGGGACGCACTGTGTAAAATCTACCAAGGCAAAGGTACCCCCGCAAAAAATCTTCTAACAAATCTGAGCTAGCTAATTCAGTGAAGTTCCCAGGTACCTGAGCTGTGATTCATGTCCCAGGTGTCTGAGCTGTGATAGAGTCAACTTCACCTTTGTTATAAGTGGGAAAGAACACAAAATGAATAAAGTCCCCTGATCCTAAAAGGAGAAGTAAATCCAATTCAGGCAGGTGTCAAAGGGAACTGTCAGCCCATTCCAGAAAGCCATATGCCTGCAAGTTTTCTGTGGGTGGCAAATAAATCGTTTTGCCACCCACTTCCATGCTCTTAACCAAGAGCAGTGCTGAGACAGTAAGTTGTCCTCAGCCTTTTCCAGCTTCTTCCTGAGTTCACCTCTGCGGCTGTCACCTGAGGCTTGGCCACCTGTGCTCTCCCTGCCACGCAAAAACCCAGCAAAACGTCGTCGTCCTCCAACTCTCCCAGCGCGTCTGAGATCAGCTTGTTCTGCGGCTTCTACCACATGAAAACCCTGGTTTTGCTCACGAGAAGGAAGTGGGCTTTTTAATGCTGCAGTCGCTACCCAAACTCCTGACTAGCACAGACCTCAGCTAGTGTTCAGACTGGAGTTCAGCGCGGGACAAGCCATTTGGGTATTTTCTATAATTCTCAGGTGGGATTTATAGACTTTATTCAGTTATATCTTCCCAGTGCTGCTGTCGCAGCAATGACTGTGCTTATAAACATGCCCGGAAAGTATTTTGTGATGCGCTGTAGTGGCTGGAGCTCTGCTGAAGTCCCTTTTTGCTTCAGAGAAGTTGCACCTTTATGTCCTGTCACTTCCAGGCTGTGAATACTCTTCAACTTGTGCTATATAAAACATGGTTGTCTGGCTGAGTTCGGGCTCGTCTGGTTGAGTTCAGATTTAGGTCTGTGTCTGCTGACTTTGTCATTCATCCCATTAGTGGGAATCAAAGCAGCACTGAGATTTGGAGTCTTTGGTTTATTTTCCTTTATACAATGGTATAAAAATAGTCGTAGCCCTGTTGCCTGTATACCTCAGAAACCACTTTTGCTGAAGCAGTATTGAAGCAGATTTCTAGCTGCATTTTCAGATACGGCTTTCAAAAGTTCCTTGAAGTGTGGGCTTTCAAGCACGCTTTCCAGCCATAACAGCTGGAGAGAGAAAAGCAGAGTGCTGTAAACGAGGGAGGACAGCACGGCGAGGGGCTGCGGAGAGAGGGGCCGGCGAACGCCTTGCATTCGCTGGGTCACGTCTAATTACAGCTGTCCGCGCCCCCAGCGCCAGCCCACCTGCAGGAGCCAGCCCCAGCTCTTCGCGCGCGCTGCCCCGTCCTCCTTGGCACCCGGCTGCGGGAACCGCGGTGGTGGTTGGTGGGCGTGGAGGGATCTGCGGGAGGGCGATGAAGGAGGCTGCCCCCAGCGCCTGCGCGCAAGACCGCGCCGTCGTTGCTCAAGCGTAGCTCGACGTTGGGGCTGAAATCTCACCCACTCCTGAACGTGCAGCTTGCCTGGAAGCCTTGGAAGGAATTGCACCAGATGAAAGCAGTTTAATTTACACCCAAATAACTTACTTTAAATCTGTTTTTCTCACTCATGCATTCATTTTACTTTATTGTAATGTCAGCACTTAGCAATGAAGTAATGGGAGATCTCTGGAGAACTTCGCACAAGCGAGAAAGCACCATTATCTCAGTTTTACAGGCCTTGCTTATGCTGAGAACATATGTGGTGGTGTAATTACACTGATGTGATTAAATCAGTGCAAATCCTTGCTACAGGGACATGCTGCACCAATATAAAGTAGGGCTTATTATCAGTGCAGTTTAATTCAAATTACATTACCTAATTAAGCTGTGCTAGTATAAGCCTCAGCTTAAATTGAGCAAGTCACGTGAGAGTCTGTGTTGTTTCTATTTAATGCAGAAAAGGATTTGGAAAGTGAAATAGGTGAGGTTGTGTCTTGCCCAAGAGCATGCTAGAAGTAATGATCTTGATGAGTATTGTGTTCATAGTACGTTCTAGTAGGGAAAAAGTGTGGGTGTGAATGCAGGGGGCTTTATTATTTTTTAATAAATTAAATTCTTTGCTTAAGCTGTGGTGACTACTTTGGAAATGATCCTAAATCATACTAAAGCTTAAAAACTGAATCAAGTAAACTCATACTAAATTCCAGTAAATCTCTACCACATGGTTTTGGATTTTGACAATGATTGGATGGGTCAATGAATAACCATGACATGTATCTTGTTTTTTTTTGTTTTTTTTTTTTTTTGGCAGGGTGTGGACACTGTAAGAAAATGAAACCAGAATATGAGAAGGCTGCAGAGTTTCTCCATGTAGCCAGTGATGTAAGTTAATTTTCTTTATTATATCCTTCAAATAATCAGTAATAAATAACTGGAGTAATAAAAGTGACTTTCCTCCCTACAACAAATTCAGCTGTTCTCATCCTCCCACAGGACCCTTCAAAATGTGCTTCCAAAGTACAGTCTCATCGCTAATGCATGAGCCCTGCCAAAGTTTTAGAAAGAACATTCTGTCTTGAATGAAAACAAAATTGAAAAATGTTTATGTATTCTGCTGTAGGCCTTATACATAATATGATCAAATCCAAAATGGATTTTTTTCACTTTGAGTGTGGAGGGTTTTATTTATGAATTAGAATATGAATAGGGTTTCATTTCTGAATTAGATTTGGGGGGAAAAAGCAAAGGGGGTCCATCCCTCAAATATCCAGGTCTTATGGTTGTGTCACTCCACTAGCTTCATCATAAGTGCTCCATCAGCATGACTGGGTGGAGAACAGAGGCCTGGTAACATGATTATTACTCTTACTGATTCAGTCTCACTCCGTATATGCCGCGAAGGAACAGAAATGGAACCATCTGCCCCAAACCTTAGGTATCTTCTGCGGAGATACCTGCATTCCCTTTATAGTTGTTGGAGAAGAAGAGGGAGATGTGCAAAAAAGAATCTCGCCTCCCAGGAGTGTCTCTTCTCCTTTGACTGTAAAGGTGTCTGATGTAAAGATGCCTGCAAGTTAGAGAAAAGTGGGTTTGTCTTGAAATAAACTTTCAACAATGCTCCTTTCTCTGGAAGAAGTGGATGGATTTGGTGGGAGGGAGTGCCGCTCCCAGGAGCAGCTCTTAGGCTCTTACAAAGTGACTTGTGTGACAGGGAAATCTGGCCAGAAAAGAGGAAGAGAATAGGTAATACCCAGGTTACACTGGCATCATAAGATAACCCTTCCTGGTGTTGCATCGGCCCGCAATGTCTTTCTGTGCACCTATAGCATGTGCCTGAGAAAATGAAGGCAGCTATGTTGTAAGTGATCGCCCTGGAGTGCGCAGTTGTGCGCGAGTGTGTTGCTGTGATTTACAGGTGGTGGTTTCTGTTTTAGAGTCCAGGTGTCCTTGCAGCAGTAGATGCTACCGTCAACAAGGCACTGGCAGAAAGATACCACATCTCAGGATTTCCTACTTTGAAGTATTTTAAGGATGGAGAGGAGAAATACACTCTGCCACACCTCAGAACAAAGAATAAGATCATCGACTGGCTGCTAAAGTGAGTATTAAAGAGTCTGAGATGGTGTTCAGGTTCGTGGCTATTGGCTCCTAAAGATTGTTTTTGCAAGGAAGTAAATCTTAAACCTGGCTTCATGGACTGCTTAAATCCCTTGCTAACAAAACCAAATTGAATTCCAGTATCCAAAGCCATACAAACATGTATGATAATTATGGTCTTTAATACACCAAATCCTTTATTTGCTGTGGGGTTTTTCTTAGTTGTCCTGGTAATGCTTTCCCCAAATAAATATTTTTCAAATATACCCTAAGCCTCTCTCTGGGGAAGGCATACCAATGCCTCTGAAAAATAAACAGAATATTTGTTGTTCCATTTTTATATTAAGCAGCAGATTTCACTATTTAGCTACTGAATTTCTGTAGCTGTATTTTCCCTCTCCAGCAATTTCAGAGTCAATGCATAGATGGCCAGTTATATGTGGGACTAAAGGAAAGCCACTGAGACCAACAAAACAGCAGCTTTCATGTACTTCCTAACTTTTCCTGGGAGGTGTGTTATAATATGCAGAATTGTTTGATGTACGATAAAAATAATCTTATTTGAAAGAGGAAAATTGCTGGTATAATTCTCTCTTTTAAGTATTTTGGAATGAAATATGTAACTCGTTTAAGTGCTGTAAGCATAGTATATTTTCCATGTTATTCAATGAAAAAAACCTGTATCTGTGTTGTGTGATATTTTAAAGTTATTTTAACTATTAAGTGTAGTTGGTATGAGGAATATAATCCTAATTTTTCCACCCCCCGTTTGGTTTTGTTTGTTCTTTGTTGTCGTTGTTGTCTTTTAATCTACATCTCTGAGTGCCTCAAATCAGGTAAGAGATACAGCCGGGGAGCATCTTTGTAGCATGTTGGGAAGTTTTGTCTGCTTTTTACATTTGCACCCAGCATTCCCTTGGCCACTTTGCTTATTCAGGCTCTAGAATGCTTTGTCAGTAATGGATATTAATCACTGTCCTATTTCCCCTAGGCATTTGCTGGAGCGTTTTGAGTGCTAGCTAATTTGTATTGGGCTGGGCAGCCAGGTTGGTGCTGCCTGTTCACGTTGGTGATCTACGCTACTTGAGTTTTCTCCAGTGGGCTAAGCAGAGCTCACACGTAGCTGTCCAGGTAAAGAAGCAGTGATGAAGAGGGCAGCGGTGGTGATCTCTTCCAGATCCAGCCGTGCCACTGGAAGACATCTGTCTGCAGCCTCAGGCAGTCAGTAACACAGGGAGAAATATAGGTTTGTCTCGCACCCTAACCACTAGCTGCTCTTCCAACTAGAGATAGAAATAAAGTAGGCTCCTTATTTGTTGACCTGGGGTAAAATTGTCACAGCTCCGCTGAACCTGATGGAAAAAGGGATGTCTGGGGTGCAAGGTGGAAATAAAGCAACGTTTGTGGAAAAACCTCTCCAGATGAGTGGTCTAGTCACAGCAGTGCAGGTTTCAGCTCTGGTCCCCAGTCTGTTTGTGGTGTCTGTACTCTGCACTGTCTCACTACAGTGTTATCGGTATCTGAGTAGCTGATTTCAGGCCGGCTTGGGGAGGTCTGTGTGAGATGAAATCACACCTCTGACTAGCTGCAATCGATGATAGCTCGCACTAACTGTGTTCATGTGGCGATTTGGACTAGCTGTCCTAATTCTTTTTTCTAAGAAGGGGCAAATCAGTATTGATGGAAATATGATGGCTGTCCACCAAATGACCTTGAATAGAACTTTAAAATTTGAGGTTTTCTCCACTTAGTTTTTATGTTCCTGATACAACTTAAAATGGTGTCATTCAAAGTGACAGGAAAGTCTGAGAAGCTAATTTATTACCAAGGCAACATATGAAGGTCTTTATACCTTGGCTCCATTCTGGTGCTTTTATATAAGTAATCACTTATTTAAGATACAGCAGGAATGAATTTAATGAGTCTGAGAGAAGTCTGTGAGCTGGTGAATAGCGGAAGTTTTGTTAGAGGTGCTCTAGATGTGCAGCGTTGCTCTGATCTAGTCAGTATGTGCAGTCATAATTGAAAACCCGACATTCTCTTTATCAAGATAAAATATTCGAGTTCAGTTACCCCCAGTCTTCCAAATGGAACGATGCTGATTTTTGTATCCATACTTTAATATTAGAATTCAAGAGAAGGTCATGATATTCTTTATAAAAGTTTGCATGATAGTGATAAGAGAGTATGCAGCAAATGTTCGAATGGAAGATGCTGCCCTGTGTCAGCTGCCTTTTGATTCCCCCTACCTGCTGTTCTTAGTTCATACCTCTGGACAAAGTAATAGAGGAGCAATGTTCTTCCTGCCAGATAATGGATGCAATATAGGAAGTCTTTATTCTGCCATCTGATATGCCTGAGTAGGCTCACTTAAATTGTGTTTTTACTGACGTACAGAAATTAACACACAGCATTTTTTGCTGTTACCTGGCATTGGAAATATTGAGCGCTTTTTTTTCTACTGCAGAGGCAGCCTGAAGGATTATTCTACCTTGGTTCCCCCATAGTAGTTGTGACCAGGTTGCGATGCCTCTTCGCATGCTTTCAGAAACACTTTCAAACCAATCTCATCCCCCATCTTTTCTAGTCCTGAAGCACCACCTCCGCCTGAGCCTGCATGGGAGGAAAAACAAACTAGTGTTATCCACCTTGCTGGAGAAGATTTCAGGGAGTCCTTGAAGAAGAAGAAGCATACCCTTGTCATGTTCTATGCCCCATGTGAGTAAAAACCTCTCTGTGTGGTCTGGGTTTGATTAAACCCTACAGCTTATATAATCCTGAATTAATTCACTCACTGTCCCCAGACTATGTAGGGGTAAAAGGCCAATTCTGAATGTAGCTGCATGGGACCATCCTTGATGCTATTGTATGAATCTTCTTAAATGGGAAACAAAACAATGCACAGTGTTTATTTAAAGAGTTATTGTGCTAATGCAGACACTAAAGCAGGCAGGGAAACAAAAAGAAAATGAATGTATTTTCCTCTGCTGCATTTTATGGTCTGCGTAACAAAATGTGATCCATTATAATAGTACAATGGACACACAGAGCCTGGCTCATTAGTGCAGCACTTCAGCAATGAAATCGATATAGTGGTTCAGGGAGAATCAGTCCGCCACAGGCCGAGAACAAATTTTGATGGAACTTTGTCAGTAATAAATCTACATTTAAATCACCACCTGGATTATGGGCATAGTTTCTCCCTCCCAAACTGTTTTGCATACAGCACCCACACACTGCCTTTTTGAAGTCCCTGAGCATATTTCCAGTGAAGTTTTGAATCAAGCCCTTCATAAGTTAGGTGAATGGGAGGAAAATGATTTTCCCCCTTTCATTTTAAATGACTTATTTAGATATATGCCATATGCAGGTACTATTTGTCTCTGGATATTCCTTCTGATTCCCGTGCTATTACCGAAACTAGACAAAATGTCTCTTATATTTTTCTGTATTGTCCTAGAGGAAGAAGACATGTTCAATCCAGGCTCTTCACTTTTGAGGGGACTGTCGAAGGGAGAAGATAAATCCAGCACTTGATATTAAATAGATTAATTTTGCAGGAACAAAATGCTTCCCCATCATACGACCATCCTTGCAATTCACTGATAACCTTTAGACAGCAGTTACTAACTTGTTCCCATAAAAATGAAGGGGTTTTCCAGAAAGGAAAAAAAGGCTCAGGCCCTTAATTTTTAATCAGTCAGCCCTTTATTTTGCTTTTCTGTTAGAGAATTAAACATGAATGCTTTTGGGCTCCTGCAAAGCCCTGCTGGATGTGGGATGTGGAGAAAAGGGAGGGGTAGAATTCAGAAGGGAGATTTCTGGAAGGTTGTAAAAGAAAAGGGAAAGGGACTTACTCCTTTCTCAACTCCAGTTCCCACCATCTATTGACTAAAAATTGCCCATGTGCCAGGAATTTCTGATTCATGGAGCTCAACTGGTTAAGAGCAAGCTGTAGCTGCAAAAGCAAATGACTGTACACAAAACAGTAAGAGTTAGAAATTTGCTGTCTCTCGAGTTCTCCTTACCCATGAGATGCTTTCCATGGAGAAGAGAGAGCTCTTACTCCTCTGTTGTTCTTCAGCTGCATTTCTTTAAGGCACTTAAGATTTTTGTCATTTCTGTTTTTTTATGGACAGGGTTTATAACAAAGACACTAAGTGCAATGAATATGTAGCTCTCAGGGTTGAAAGCATGAGTCAACTTGCCTGATGGGCAAATTATGACACCATTGTTTGAAGGTTGAATTCCACCCTTACTCCAGGAGTAGTGAATAAAGATCAGGCTTGCCCTGTGTGTACTAATGGGCTGTAAGAGCAAGATTTGCATGATGCGGGACTGTTGGGTTCATTGAGACTGCCCTTCAGGCGTGTTCTTCCTGCACTGCTTTGGATACAGTGCTGCATGACACCACCTATATGCAAGACAGATGTTAACTGAAACCACCACTTCTGGACTTCCCACAACTCCTAAGACAGCATTGCTGTTGTGTTGTCTGTATGTGGGTCATGCACAGTTTCTGATGTGTCACATTTGTTCTCTCTAAATTTAAAAGTGCCTGCGTGCAAAGTATAACACACACACACACACGCACAAACGCTGGAGTGCAACAAGCCTATCCTTTATTGGATGCAGAGGGAAGTAGGAAACGAATATTTTAAGTCTCTGGTTTCTGTGAAATAGTTATTAATGCAATAGAACAGTACGAATCATTCTATTTTTCTGCTTTTCTGCAGTGATAATGTGCCTCCTGCTAAATTTGATAGATTAGCTTTTGTGTATCATTTTCTCAATCCTGAGACCTCTTCGAGCTTACATTGCCAATTAGTCTTAACTTGCTTATTTTAGTGCAGAAGGAGCACTGCTAAAATTGCCAGGTCCCATTATATCCAATAATTTTCTTTTTCTATTCAGATCCACATCTTAGGTCAATGCAGACTCACAGTATGTTACTCCATTCACTTGTGACTCTATGGCAGTGTTTGTTACACTTACACATATGCTGAGATATTTTAAGATTGGGGGGGTGTATACATGCGTATATAAAGTGTGTTTATATATAAATATTTATGCTAAGAAATGTATCTCTCATCTGTCATTAGAATTTAAAGCAGTAAGTTGAATATTCTGACCTTTTTAAAGCTTTCAGTTAGAGCAACAAACCTTTAGGGAAGGGCCACTGATTTATCTCTTACATGCAACTTAAAATGAGATCTGGCTTTTCTGTGGCGACTTCCAGCCCAAATCACTTAGTTTGTATAAGAGAACCATCGATCTGCTGCTGTGCAGATAACTCTGGACTGAACTGAGTGATGCTTTAATGGTACTGAGCAGTGCTTTGCAGTGATTTAGCTCCAGAAGAGAATACTGCTAGATCCAACTGGAAAAGATGGGGAACTTGTTAGTCCATCCCCCTGAACATGGTCAAAGCGTAAAGATTAAACCTGATGCTTGGGGAATCTTTTACGGACTGTGAATGTGAATCAAAACCATTGAAATCACTGGAAAAATCTCACTGCCATGGACTTGGCGTCCACAGTGAGAATAATGTTCCTGATTTTGTGTTGCATCCTTCTCCCGTGGCATTTCCATGCACTGTAATGCCTGATTGCGATTGTCATCCCCCTTCCTCATCCCTGAGTTCAAAATGCCTATAGTAATGAGAGCAATGATGCAATCTGCTGAAGGGAAGTATGGTGCCACAGGCGCATGTTATGTGTCCTGGGGCCTGGTGTGAGGGGTTTGAGGGGCATCTGAGAGCACCAGGCTTGTTGCACCAGCATTCGAGAGGTGTTTTAAGAGATGTCTAAACTCTGTGGGACTTGTGTCTATATTATCTCTGTAGACCCGCCCTTGGAGTAGTGGATATGACCAACTACTCCAAGTCTCCTTTTGTAACTGATTGACTTGGTCCAGAAAAGAGCAGAGGAGCCAACTAGCCTTGACTTTGGTTTGGTGTGCACACAGCCTGGTGTGTGGATGACTGGATTTTGGGGGCTGTGGACCAAATCAGGAAGTGGGCCAAACTGATGAGACTCTATCCAGCCCAGAGAAGTGTGATGTTAGCCCCCTGGCTTACCCGGCTGAGCCCAGAGGTGAGAGTGCTGTACTCCATGGGGCTACGTCCCGTGCTTGTTTCAAGACCCGCAGCATTAAATGCATAGGGTTCTGGACTGACCAGTTTGAATTGGTGCTGTTTCTGGGATCAACAGGTTGACTTTTCTTTCTTGTTTCTCTTATGTCCTCACTGTTTATTCATGTAGCCTATCTGAATGTGCTTCGTTCTCTGCATTTTTACTTTTATGTGGTCTCTCTCCACTCTGTTACCCCAGATAATTGAGACTTGACTTTGTGAATGCATTAGATTTTAACCTGCTTCTACTGTAGCACTGAGAACTGCAAAACAGAAGCAATCAGTTGTTGATTAGTTGTCAGAATCACAAAGGGCAAAGAAATTGCAGTAAATAGTGTCTGCTCAGCTGGGGATGTTTTTGCTGCATTACTCAAACTGAATTAAGGAAAAAGTTGTAATGGAGTGAATCTAGGTCGGCATTTTTCAGTGAAATAGAGAAATGCAAATTGTTCAAGGTTGGACTAGGCGATCTCCAGACATCCCTCCCATCCTCAGCAATTCGTTGATTCTAGGAACAGTAGCACTAGACTTTCAAATTTAAAGGGTGTTTTTTACCCATTCCATCTAGTTATCATTTTCTGTAAATAGCTGTCCAGCGGTGGTTGTTCTTAAGAATTAAGACCAACATGAAAACACGTTTGTATTGTTTTGTGTCAAGAGAGCTACCTCCAGCGATGCTACAAATGAATCACCCGTGTCAGGAGCAGTAGTTGTATCATAACAGAATCCAGTAATTAGCGGGTCTGAATGACGGGGAGAGTTGCTTGCCTTTTTAATCAGACACTTCTAGGGGAAGGGCTTTGTGCTGAGCAAATACGTTCAGTTCCGAGTTTTGTAAAAGCACAAGGTAAGTGTTCTTAGAAAAACAAAATTTTTCAGCAGCAATGAGAAATAATAGGGGGAAAATGCTCCCTTTTAATGGTTTGTAAGGATAGCAGTTGCCAATGTTATTAACTTGCCAAAGGACTTCAATTTGTGGGACTCAACAGGGCTCAGAGAATGGATATTTTTAATAAATACCTTGTTGCTGGGAGCTGCTTTCTGGTTTGCCTCTCTGTTCTGCAGCAAAACTTTCACTTCACTTGAAATTATTTTTGTCAGCTGGAAAAGGTTATTCTCTGGTGCAGCCTGACCCACAGGGGTTATGCAAAGAACACCCAGGATATAAACCTTACTGAGGATGATTTTAATGGGGTATTTTTGTACTGAGTTAGTGGCTGTGCGGTGACAAATAGATGTGCAATTAGGACATGCATGCCTCCTTGGCTCTTCGCTTAACTTTTTGTAAGCTTTTTTTCTTTTAAGGGTGGAAGAAGTGAACGAGGGCACTTCATCTGTTTTGTACCTGACAACATTGCAAAAGAGTTTGGGAAGATGTTTGAATCTTTTTTAAAAAAACTGGGTATTATTCTGACAAAAAGTAAACTTTGTTTTTTGGCTCCAAGTCAAGTAGGAATCTTGACAGAGAGGCATCATCACTGTCTGATAGATATTATTGTGGATAGCAAACAGTAAGAAATCAGATAGGGAACTCTTTTTTAGTCTAAACTATAAATCAGCCCTTCCCATCCCTGTGCATCTAATCAGTAGTACATAAAATGCTGAAAGCTACAGCAACGTGCATTCATTTTTACCCACAGGTTTTGTTCAAAATGTTGTTCATCCTGGTACTCTATTCCTGTAAGCTGGTATGCTCCTTCTGTCTTTTTGCAAAAGAAAACTTCTTCCCGGTTTCTTGTGTCCAGGTTATGCATCGAGGAATATACGATATCAGAAGAGCTTTTAGCTGAGAGTCTGTGCCAGAGTGGATTGCCCTGTGTGCACAACATGCGCAGATAGTATTTTGGTTATTAATGCTAACAGACAGGTCCTGTCTGCTCCTCCAGCCCTGCTGGCTTGCTTCTAACATGAGCTGATCAAAAAGCTTTTCTTAACAAAGCAGTTATGTTTTCTTTTCCTTCCTCCCATTTCGAAGTAGGCTGGGACAAAGCTGGCTACACCCCATCTCTGCCCTCCTGCCTTTGCACCGCTTGCAGGAGGGTTTGGTGAGATTCGGTTGTGTTCTGGCTAATCCTCACTGCTGTAACGAAGCAGAATAATTTAGACTGACCATGAGGCTTCAGCCAGTGACTGATGGGCCTGAGATCGCCGGCTGAGGTCTCAGCACTGAGAGTTGATCTAGATGGCATAGTTTATAGTTTATCTAGATGGCATAGGAAGCACAGAGGGGCTAAAATATGCAGTAGTTAGTAGGTCCAAATGCACTGAACTGCAAGCAACACTTGTTTGAATGATCTCCCACCTCCCAGTAATTTTTGAACAAAGCAGCAACACAGATGAAGTCAGTATCCTGTAACAGCCTCAGAATGGCTTACAACAAGCAATTTTCCCTTCATTTGCAACCACATCTTGTTAAGTTTTCATTAGAAGGCTCTATCAGAGAGTATGAGCAAAATGTGCATACCTATAAATGAAGCTTAAGCTATCAAAAATTATTTAAAACATGCTGAACGGAAAGAATCCCATTTTGAGGCAAAAACCCTTGCAGGAAGGATTTTCTGGTTGTTGACTGAGGGAGAAGCTAGGTCTGGGCCCTCTGATAATGAGGCTTCAGATCCTGCGTGGGCTGGCATTGCAGAATTTCGATTTGTGCCTGGTTTCTCTCAGGTATTAGTGGTGCTCTCGCTGCAGGCTCATGCTAGCGACGTGCCTTCCCGTCAGTGTAAACAGTGCTGATGCTACAGAGCCCGTTAACGGGCTGGGTTTGGTAAAGGATGAATTTATAGACTGGTCTTTGTAATCAGGCTGTGAGAGCTGCTGCCAGCCCTAGTGCTTGTGTTGAGGATATTAATTAGTACCAGGCGAACAGGTTTTAACCACCCTTAACTCAGAAGTTGAGGCACTTCACTGGATTGCGCGTAGCTGTAGCAGAAGTGCTCAGAGCAGAGACTAGCTCTAAAACTGCAGTTACCACTGCTGTCCTCAGGTTTGTGCCCAGCTGGGTGGTGACAGAGTTTATCTGGAAAATCCCGGTGTTCTGGGACTGACATGCTATTTTTGTTCTGGATATAACTATTGCTCTTAATCCTCAGTCCGTTGGTTGCTTGCTGTACAGCTTTGCATCTTAAAGGATTGCTTGGTGCCAAGTGCCAGTTGCTGTCATGTTATTTGTCATTCACTGCAATTAGTTCTATCCTTGCCTTTTGCAGTGGATAAAACAGTCCAGGGATTTGGGACTGGATCTTTTCCCTCTTCTCACCTTTGCAGTTTGTTCTGTTCTGATGATGCTGTTGCTGCTGTTCGTGTCTAAGGCTGTGGTTTCTAAAGACTTGAGTTTACGTATCCCTCTTCTCCTCTGTATACCCACAACATGCTACAGAAGTGACATTAATGCACTTTGCACAGAGAAAGCGCATAGGGAAGGCTCTTTTTATTCAGTGCATGTTATATTCAGTCTGTGAATGAGTATTCTTCAAGGATTAAGAAAATCCAACAGCCAGTAGGTGATTTCTCTGCCAGTTTCGTGCTACACAAACTTTTAACTGAGTAGGGTTTTGGAGACCAGTAAGAGGGGGTTCTGAGTAGGCACATGGTTGCAGACCACTTAAGGGTGTGTCATTCCTGTCCCAAATGGTTGGGAGGCAGGCAGGACAGTTCTGCTATGGAGAATAGTATTTTTGTCCAAGATGCTCAAAAGCACTGAAGTAAATTGGACCCCTCGCTCCTGTTGGCTTTCAGTATAAGCTGAGTGCATGTCGTCGTTTGGGGGGGGTTTCTGTGGTGTGTGTGTGTTGGGAAAGTGGTTATGACCCCCCTTTCCCTTATAAAGTCAGGAAATAGGTTTGAAAGGAACCTAAAAGATCTAGTTGATTTGATACCCCAAAGGAGAGCCAGCTGCATTTCAGTCATCTATCTAAAGATTTCCCTCAAAGTCCAGACCAGAATATAAAGTTTCTTTTCAAAGTTGATGAAGTAAAAGTTCAAATAGCTTGGGGGGAATGGGGAGGACCACCAGCATGTTGTGAAATTGGTATAGGTTGCCTGTCATTGTTGAGAGTAGAGGCAAGCCCTGGTTGACCTGATGCTTAACTGAAAACCTCATGACCTTTTTCAGATCAAAGGACAAATCCTCCTCTCAATTATTAATATCTTGTGTCTTGGAAATATGATTATGTTATGTGTCAGGTCATGTCATAAAATGAGCTTTGGTTCCAGATACTCATTAAAAGGCCCTTCGTTCTGTACTGGTGGAACAAAAGCAAATTAACCTTTCAGTAACATCTCCACATGCCTTTCTCAAATCTTCCCGTGGTTACAATAACTTGTGTGGCCACAGGAATTGCGTTGGTTTAAGCAGTATATCCATTTTCAGCTCTTATCTCTGCAGGTACTGTCTATGGCCTGTCTTTCCTTGACTGACTGAGTAATATTCTTCTTTTAATTCTAGTTAATCACTTGGAACTCTTGAAATGGAAACAGGCTTTGCTTTGCAATCTGCAAGCTCCCGTTTGCTGTGATTGCTGTACAATGTGCCGCTTTCACTTGTGCGGAATTGCAGTCATTTGAAAACCAGTAATGGAGGGCCCTATCTACCCCTGTTATTCAGATGGTGATTATTTCGAGCAAGGGCAGGGAATCAGCAAGTCATTCCCCCCTCTGCAATTTGCACGCCAAGGGCTCCATCCTGCCCAGCGCTGAGCGCTCAAGGTCCGTGTGGCTCCGCAGTCAGCACCTCTCGCCGTGCTCCCTGTCGAAGACAATTTTGAACCCGGAGAGTCACTTAACCTCTTCCTGACTCCATTTAACCTTGGCTGTAATGAAAGAGGGGGATAATCATGTCTGTCTCTCTTAGGGGCAATTTGAGGCTTAATTAATTGATATTGGTTAAAGCATTTTTGAGATCGCCCGTTGAGAGGTGCTAAAGGCAGCTGGGGGCCGACGGGGGAGAAGAGCTCCTGTGCGTGCAGAGGGTTGAGCACAGGCAGCACAAATGCTGTGGTCTTACAGATTGGTAGCTTTTCAGATCTCCTCCTCTGAGGAGTTGGTCAGGACTTTGCTATGAAAATACTAACGGTTAAAATTAGTAAATTTTTTATGGAAGCAGTCTACTGTATTAAAATTTATGCATGTTTAATCTATCTATCTGAAAAACATTTCATGTAAAATAAATGCACGGAGCTTTGCTACTTTAGTTATCACATTTTATTATGTTACAAGATGCTAAAAGTAAACACAGAAACCAGGTGGGTGAGGTTGTACATTTTACATATTAATGGTGTACCAAAGGTATGGGCTAGCGCTCTCTGAAGTCGAAATGCCTACTCGGTACTGATGGAGCCGGGGTCAGGAGGGACTGCCTGGCCTTAGGGCAGAGATGTCACGCTATGGGCACCCGGGCACTTGCCACCGGCACAGGGACAGCAGAGCCGCATCACCTCTGGAGCAGGTCCTGCCCGAGGGCAGGCTGCGGTCGAATCAGGCAGACAGCCACAGAGTGGAAGCATCGCTTTTAGAAAACCGTTCCCTTCCAAATCAAATGGATGAGGAACGTGAATTTCTTGTTTGAATTTGACTGGCTTCAGCTCCCAGCTGGCTTTGGAGGCTATGTGGCCTTTGTCACCTAGCGAGCTCTTCTTGATTTCTGTCACTTCTTAGCCTTTGGATTTAAGCTGTTGATGCTCTGAGCTTCTTGACTTCCTTTGCCGTGAAACATGCCTTCCAGTCCTGTTGTCATTCTGGCAGGTCTTTCCTAAGCACCCTCCAACTTTTGAACTCATTCTTGGTTTGTGGACCCAAAACTGCAAACAGTATTTTGGAGATGGAAGGCATAGAGGCCCTCTCCACTCCTACTTAAATATTTTCATTTATGGATTCAGTGAAGTTCCTTCTGACAACTTCATCGTTTTCTTTTAAAGGTATATTGCTAGTATTGTTTGGATTTCTTTTGCTTTTAATATATCTAAAGCGCCTTATATACTTAAAACATCATTACTAGCTGCGCTGGCTGTAGACACTGCTTTGATGTCCATTTTCTTCCTTTATCTATTTTGTACAAATTGTTAGCTTTTGATTTATATTCATTAAAAACAGCTTCACCTTTCTTCCATGTGCTATGCTAATACAAATTCCACTTTTCTAAGAAAATTGAATTAACCTTTTATTGTTCAGATGTAGAGAGGTTATATTATATCACTTGGCTTTGTAATTTCAAATTAAAGCATAAAGTAACTTAAAGGCCTCTTTTCATATTTAAGCAAATAGAAACTTGTCTTTTCAATATGGAACTTGATTCCTTAGGCAATTCTGAAAATTTTGCACAATTTTATTTTAAATTTAATAAGGTGAATATTGTCCAACAGGGTGCATCTGTTTCACATACTGTGTTGGAGACATCTTTGTAATTGCCATCTGGTCCTAATACTTTTCTACACTGGAGTTTTCAGAATGTCTAAGTTTTTCTGTTGTGCTTTTGTCACCTCCTCACACTTCACTTGGTTTAAAAAAAACTCTGGCCAATGAAAAAATCTCCATTTAAACCTAGTAAAGACATGCAGATTATTCACTTGACTGTTCCATTTCTTTAAAATCCTCTTGGCATCCCATCTGCATCCCATGGGGCCATGCAGTTACAGGGATGCATGCAGTTATGTTTACAATTATGGATATGATACATTATTTCTGGAGTTTTAATGAATTACTAGCACAACATATGCTTGATTACTCTTATTTGAGGGCACTGTGCACTTGTTTTTTAATATCAGTTTTGCGTTTTTCTTATCTTACCTGACAAATGTTTTATATTATTTTTCCTCAGTCTGATTTTTGTCTCCCTTTCCCCCCAAAAATCAGTTTGCAAGGTGACACTAGTACTTAGTAAATTTTTCTATTTGCATGTGTAATGGCTTTGTTTTAACATCTGCACAAAATTTCTGTGGTGTTGTTTTTGGAAACCCCATCCAGCTTTACCCTGCAGTTCTTAAATTTGCTCCTAGTCTGACATTTGGTATTTCTCAGCATCCTCAAGCCTGTGGTTCAATTAGGATGTATCTTGCTTCTATGCCAGCCTCTTTCAGTGCTTTTCTGTGTTCAAATCAAAGCCTGTTCATTTGTTCCTTCTTCAAAATGTTGTGAGAAGATGCTGTACCATGCAGTTGTTCCTGATATCAGTAAATTCAATCCACACAGAATAAGCTGGGTCATGTATTTTCCATCACTTCAGCTTCCATGAAACACTGTCCCTTCTTAAATGCCTCTGTAGTTAGCAGAGATTTAACCTGACTCCCTGTCCAGCCCGCAGTGATAATGGGTCTGAATGAAGCCGCCTCACTTACTTGATTCCCCTCGTCTGTTGCTCGTCAGCCATTCCTCTCAAATTTTTACTCATAGCAACAGTATTTTTCATATACTAAATAAGTCCAGAACTACTTAGTTTTCAAGGTCAGAAAATGTGACTGTCCCCTCTGACTGTACCACAGTGTGCCTTACCAAATTTACAGTGTGGCTGGTGGGGAAAAAAACCTGTAGAAAATACTCAGTTGCAGTAAAACTTTAGCTTTGTAGTACAAAGTTAAGTAAAACCTAGAACCCTCCTACTGCATGTGTTCTTATACACATCCATGGACCTGTGGTTTAGAGAGACAGCCCTGGTCACCTGGAAGGCTTCAGTGGTCAGGCAGAGCAGATCCCGTCGTGTTTGTGCACCGCAGGCCGAACAGGAGGGCCAGTGAAGTGCAAAACTTCGGGCGCAGAGACAGTTGAGAACATCTGGCCAGAGCTGTAATGAAGTTGTATCATTTGCAGATCAGGAATGGAGAATAGCCTTAACACGTGCTACTGCATGTGCGCGAGACTTCAAGCAGGGCTCTCTTGTTTTCCTGCCAGGCAATGCAAGCGTGTTTCTGCATTAGGAAATGAAGATAGCTCAAGATTTTCAAGAGCGGTTAGAGGTTTTGAGAGCCAGTGTTGGGATCCTGTGGAAAGGCTGGATGTTCTAAGAGCAGATTTCTTTCAGCTTTCTCAAGTCAGGTGCAGGAAATTACTGTTCAGTTCACATCTGCTGTTAACCCTGATGAGATCAAATTTGACAGTGATCTAAAAATGAATAAAGAACAATTGGTAATACAAAGCACTGGCGCCTGCGTTGGAGGGCTCTGCTCCCAGACTACTCGGTGCTACTTCCAAAGCTGCTCGGGTAGAAGTCCACCTCTTGGCCTCAGAGGAACATGTGCTTCTACCTTAGCAACCGAATTATCTAACTGCAATGGAATGGGATGCGTCTTCCCACTTCCTTAGTCTGCAGTGACTCACTGTCCTGTACGTACCACCAAGAAGGAGGTAGACCCTTTTGATCCTTGACACCTTACCTGCACCTTCAGGTGCCTCCAGTTTAATCGCTTTCCATTGCAGCCCATCTGGAAAATGCTTTCCAAGAGATCTGCACACTTTCCTATCTTCATATACGCTTTCCTCTCTTCATCTACCAGGCACTGTATATTTCCTTTCTTTTCACATTCAAATCTTGAGGATAGCATTAACACTTAAAATAAATGTGTGATAGTGGGTGTGAAAAGGGAATGGGAAGAACAAGTTTTCCGTCTGTCAAAATGAAGACATCAACCTCTGCTTTTATTTTTTTTGGCATGTGTGCTTTAAATAGAATGACTGAATTGGGTGACTTCCAAGTGTTTTCTGCATTTGGCAATCGTTTTAAGTTGTAACAGATGAAGTTCTGCTATTCCATATGATATGCTCCTTCCCTCTTTTTTTGGTGACTCCTTGAAACTCCTTGGGAATACAGCACAGCATTCACATCTGCTCTGTGAATAGATGTCCAAGGCTAACAAAATGCCTACTGGACTTGGAGTTAACGCTGCCAAAAGCCATATGGTTGTGTTTTGGTTTTGCAACCACAATGCAGTAAAGAAAGGAGGCTGGGCCAAATGAGAAGTGAAGGGAGGAGGGATGGAGCTTCAGATCAGTAAATGAAGGTAATTTTTGGAGTTTGGTATCAGAATGGGAAGATAAGGAGGAGATCAGAGAAGCACAAGTAAAGCTGTGAACATAGATTCCTTTATTAGGTGTTTTCAGTTTCACAGCACTCACCTCCTCTGTGTAGTGCTGTTGACCACAACCTCAGAACATATTTGGTTTTGCCCTACCTTTTTCAAAATACCGTAACAATCTAGATAATTATATGCTTCCTTCTGGCCTTAAAAGATGTGCATCCTTGCTGAGAGCTGTGCTCAAAGCCCTTCTGATGCCACCTACTGAACGCTGTGCAGCAGTGGTTGCTTGCTAGGATGGAAGGGACATCGAACAGCTGCTGGCACTCCTCTGAGAAGTTACCAGCTAAAACTCTGGCACTCCGGCAGCTTTCTGAATGGCCATCTGTTGGCCATTGTAAAATGCCCACTTGCCTTTTTAATAGCAATTGGACTTTTCTGTGTCTGAAAGAACATGCTTGATGTTTCACGTTTGGGCCCCCTTGAAGAGTGTGGCTCACAGCAAGCTCTAACCTGCTGTAGCTTCGCTGGGGGCTTAGAGTGAGAATCTACCAAATGCCCTGTCCTCTACAGATCCAGCGCATGGGAGGCTGGAAAACCCGTTGACCTTGATGTGTTGCAAAGGTTTTGGGGCATGGTGGGGAAATAGGAAGACCTGAAGTCTTATATTGCTCTTGCAGTATCTTTCACTAAGGGTTTGAAAGTTGCTGTTTGGTGAAATCTAAATCTCAAGCTCAGGATCATGAGTAGAAAGAGGGCTCTGAAAGGTTTAAGCCTTTGCATTTTTGTGTAACCGTTGGGCACGCTTTCCTGTAAACTGCAGTGTTTAAACTTATGGGCTAGAAGTGTTACTGTTTTAGGGGACCCTGATTTTGCTCATATTTTGTCTCTGAAATTGTTTTACAGAATTGTCACCGATTTTGATTTATTTTCTCAGAGCAATATTAACAGGCCAGCTAAGGCTGTCACCCCGCAGTACAGGGTATTATATAAAATGTGTCAAGAGACAGCCCTGACCCAAAGGCTTCTCTGTTCAGGCAGATAGGACAGGCAAACGGTGGGAGAAAAAACAGGTCAGCAAAATGGGTTGATGGACATGGGAGCAGCGCCTGGTAGCCTGGAGCGTTAACCTCCTCCTCCTCCTCCTCCTCTTCTTTCTTGACCATTTTCTCTCTGACAAATGCCAAACTGCTCAACAAAGTTAATAGTTTGCAAGCTGCAGAGGACATGCGCTGTCTCCCACTGAAACTCAGCTGCCTTCAGGATAGACCACTGCTGTCACCATGCTGCGTGAAGAGTTTGAGGCTGTGAACGTGGCTTTGCAGAAGTGCCTCAATTTCTTACGAATTGTCCTTTTGACTTTCAGTGGGATTTACTCGTTAGTTACTCCATAGATTTTCAGTAGCATTTATACACTTGTATGTCATTGCAGTGCTTTTAAAATCCCTTTCTGAAGAAAAAATACTCAAAAATTCAAAGCAGTGCACGTAAGCAATGCAATTGCGTTTTGGCTGTGATGAAAGGGATGTGCAGGTTATGCTTTGTGAAAGGGGGTGTGCGGCGTTTGTGCTGAGATAACTGTTTTTCTCGTCACCGAAAAGACGGTGCATTTTATGAGACAGTGGCTTTAAGCCTCAAAAGAAGGTGTTTGTTCTGTACTGACTTAAATAATGTGGCCACTTGTTTACTAGTATTTTACAATGAAGAGCAGCAGTAGCATAAGCCATAATTGGAGCTTGTGAGCAACTCACCTGTGCTTTGTTTCATTCTTGTTCAAAAATAATAGCAGGATGAACACTTGTGCCTTTGCTAGAATTATACAGGCTTGACAGGAGTTTGTCCCCACCCCCCGCATCTAATCGAAAAAAAAAAAGTGTCCTGATAGTTTGCTTGGGTACAATTTTTTTTATGCTAAGTTTGGAAGAGTAATTTGTTACAAATATGTAGGTGCTTTCCTTTTCAAAGCCTTACTTAGCACTGAGCATTTTGAGAGTAGTTCAGATTAATCATAGACAATAAGCACTGCTTCTGAATTAAGAGTGCTCAAATCTGGATCTTGAATCAAGAGAGCAGTTTGTTCCCTTTGGGTAGCTGCTTCTAAAGCGTCTGAATAAATTCAGAATACTTGAAAGCAAGCAAGGGACAGACTGGCCTTTTGCAAAGACTGCTGTGGTACCAGCAGGTCTTAGCCAGTCTTCCATGCAGAGCTTTGGGTCCTTGCCTGCTGCCTGTAAAACTCATCTGGGGCTGCCAGTCCCTTCAAACCCTGCTGATGCGTTTTGTAGTAAACAGAAAGGGAATAGAGAAAGGCCAACAGTAGTAATCTTAGCCCGAGACTGGATCTCTGTCCTCTATATGTGAAAGATGCGTTGCCTGTTGGACTTGCTCTTCTCCTCCTCCCGTGTGATCCCAGTGCGTTGGCTCTAAAACCAGCAATTCCCAAACACTTCTAAACCCTCATCTTGGTTTTTAATGTGGAGTTTGTCTTCCAGCGACTTCCTTTATGATTCATTGTGGACTCCCCCTCTTCCTGTTCACAACCACCCTGTCTTTATTCCTGTTACCAAATGTGGCTTGCATCCGTGGCAACAACAGTAATAACCTACATGGTAATATCCATCAGGAAGGACAACAGCATGAAAATGGTTTGTCCATTTGTGGCTAGTTATCTTTCAGTGCTCTTAGGTGACCAGAGATAGAGAAAAGATGCTCGTGCGATGGTCCCTCTATGGGATGTTGCCTAACTGTAACTACACACTTAAACTGCTTGGAGTCAGATATATTTTAAACACATGCTTAGGTTCACATAGCTGACAGATGGTCTACAGATGCCTAGTCCTGCTCTTCCCAGACCGGGAGGACTCTTACCTAGGTGAATTAGTGGAAAATTAGTACTTAAAAAAAATGCTGTGTGTCTTGAGTTTGTCCCAGTATCTTATTTACCACAAATGTTTATGCTGGTTTTTTCTTCCTGTGTCAAACAGGGTGCCCACACTGTAAAAATGCCATTCCGCATTTTACAACTGCTGCTGAAGTCTTTAAAGAAGACCGAAAGGTAATTTGCTGTTAATCATTTCTGAGATATTTAAGAACCTTTTCACCATTTGTACTTTACGGGCTTTGCTTACTGATAAGGTTGTGGGCTTGTAGTTAAAATTGCTGTTAAACTAATAGAGGTGTATCTGTATCTTAGGGGCTGTATCTTTTGTGGTCAAACTGAGTTATACTTTTAACCTGTTCTGTTTTGTTTGTTGTCTTTTCCGTTTAATTCTTTGTGTGAGAATCCTCTTCTATAAAGCAAAACAGTTTTATTAATCTTTCAGTGAGAAACAAAGATAATTTACATCTTCTCCGTTACCTGTCAGGTTTTGTCAATTGTAAATGGAGCGTGTGGAGAAACCACAAGCTGTGTGACAGATCCAGAAGACCTCATTCATATAACTAATCTTTGCTTGTATAAATACAATATATTTATGTAAGTTGGCTGGGATGCTGTGCCCTTCTAGGTCCCTCATGCTTCTGCCTTGATAATACATCTGGTGCCTGAAGCACACAAGTTAATTCCCTTGCATCAGCTGAGCTATTTTAACTGAGTGCATGCATATCTGGGATTAAAGAAAAAACATTATCTTACACCTGACATGTTACCTTGTGCCTTGCATTTGTGCCAGACTAAAAGGATTTGCACAGTTATGGCAACTCAGCAATTCATAGTAACTTGCTTGGCTGTAATAGCTCAGTTGTATGGCCGTGCACTTGAGAATCCTTCTGGGGAATACTTCTCCAATGAAGTATTTCAGGTTGAGTTTTGATGAAACGTAATCAAAAAAAAAAAAAAGTATTCTGGATCCCCACTATGTTTTTTTCCCTTCACTTCTTGCTATATTTTGAAATTCCACAGCTTTTCTCACTCAGTAAAATGATGAGAAAGAAATAGCTAGAAAGAGTCTTTCATTAATGTACTGAAGCATGTGGCTTGCTATCTAACCATTTCCATTCTGATCTCAGTATTTGTTCTAACTTCACGAATGCCTTGTATTTAGATGTAGCATGGAAAAGATTTGGCAATTTAATAAGGAAATGAAGGGCTAGCTTTGAAACAGCTAAACATTAATCTGCCTGCTACCATAAGAGGAAAGAATTTCTGTGGTGGTTTTCTTTCTTTTCCCCCATCTTTTTTGTAACTCGCACAAGATGCATAGGCTTGCAAGAGACAAATCATTCTTGTAGCACCGAATACATAAAACTAGAAGTCCATCACTTGTGCCCTCTGGCACAGGTCACACATGGAAGATTTAGAGGCACACAGCTGTCAGTTCTCTTACTGCTATAAATTTATGTGTTCAGATACCTTTCGGTTACTTGTTTGTTTCAAAGATCTTTAAGAATGGATCCTTGTTTTCCCACTTTTCTCATAGTTCTAAATGAAGCCTCTTTCCTAAACTCATTAAAATTTCACTCAGAGGGGATGTAGCAAAAGTACCAAACAATGTGAAACTTGCTTATTAGAGCCCCAGGATGTATTAACAACCAATCTGAATCATAATGCAGTTTACTGAACATAACGTGCAGGCTCGTGAAGCTTTCAGTTCAGACTGCAGAAGGTTATGAAAGGACTCAAAGAGCAGAGCTGTGATTGACGGTTGCAACTCTTGATTTCGGTTTAAGGCTGAAGTGGGGAGGTATAAAATGCAATGAGTTGGAACAGGAGAGCCAGTAGGGCATATTAAGGCTAGTGCAGTTTCAAAGCAGTGTGTGCAGTTAGAGAAAACAATGTTATTCCACCCCAATGACTTACGAAAGTGCCAGGGACTGATTATCTAGGGAACCCTATTTGATTGTGTGCAACCATAACCTGCCAAGGTGTTTCTTCCTGCCAGTTTGTGCCCTTGTGGAAAAGAAAATAAACTGATTTATAACTCAGAAGGGCACATGGCTATTCCCACAAACAGCACTGGGCTTATTCCCGTGTTTCAAATTGACTTGAGCCTTAAAACTTTGGTTAAGTTCTGTAGGATTTCAGACTTCTATAAAATCGCTGCTCAAAGAAGAGGGAAGTAGTATTTCTTCTTTCGAAAATATGGAAATATTACTAATTTTCATTTTTAGTCTGTAATAGTGGCTTTTATTCTTTTTCTGGAGAAAGCTTTTCAATTTAACAGAGCATGATAGCATTTAAACAGTATCATCTTTTCAGTAGGGGTGGTCCTTTAATTAAACACTTAGTTCTGCAGAAGCCAAAGAAAAGTCAAAAACATTCCAGCCCTTAATAGTTATAAATGGTATCTTAAAAGGCAACCTTTTGGAGACTTTGAGTCTTTACATGGGAATTTTGAAGATGAGCAGAACTTAAAGCTGTTAAAATGTGTCTTTGGCTCTGAAAATTCACAGTAGCAGGGTGAATCTGGCGCAGAATTTCCCCCCGCACCCCTGTAGGGATGTGTGTGATGCTGGGTACTTTTTCCGTCATCTGCACAGTTGGAGTCAGAGTTTAAAAATGCAGCATTCAAAACATCGGCCCCAAATGTCAGTTCTTGTTGGCCACGTCACTGCTGGTGGTTTTAGCAGAAATACTGAGTCTGTGTGCTTTCCTAGAGCAGCTGGCTGTGGCTGTTACAAAACAGCTCTGGGTGTAACCAGTGAGGGCTCTGGCATAAATCAGGGCTCTGCATGTTTCCACATACCTGGAGGAATTCACTGGCCTGGTCTTACTGGCGCTGAAGAGGCTAGTCCAGTGAAGCAGTTAGCACATTGCTTCCAGTTACCCTTTAAAAAAAAAAGGCATCTGGAGCATTCTTGCCTTGGGGAGCTGTGGCCTTTGCTTACAGCTGCTAGGGAAAAGCCTTTGGCCCGTGCTTCACAGCTAGAGTTTTGGCAATGACCGGTGTATTTCGGAAAATGCAAATGTGAGGATTGTCACTGCTGAACAGATTGAAGAGCGTGAAGGCATGTTCCTAACTGCTCCAGAGACTTACGAAAGGGCACCAGCTAAGTCTTCACAAATCTGCATTCTGCCTTTTGGCTGATCCTAAAGTTCATCTTGAAGGAGTTGATTTGTGATGCTCCAACTTGGATTTGGAGAAGGAAAGCTATTGACTCTTCAAGACCCCTCATTAACAAATCTCCAGAATTTCCTAAAAGGGACTGCTGCTTGACCCTTCTTCTCCAGTTCTACAGAAGGCTGTTCACATGTGTAAGCACTGATCTAAATCAAAGCACTGCAATTGGGATATAGTGAGTTTGTACAGAACCAGTTGTAGCAGATGTTGTTGGAAAGAGCACAGCTTACTGGGTGAGTTGGTTTGCTAGCAAGGAGCTGCAATTCAGTAATGAGACTGGTAAGTCCCCAATGCATATGGAACGCCAGTTTTGCAGACATTTTTAGATTTGAAACATGGTTTACAATTACGACACCAATCAAATCACTGTACAGAGTCGTGCAAATGAGTTAGTGTTTGAATTTGGCCAAGAATTTGAACTGTATTTGCTTAAAAAGCATGTGATGAATTTCTTTGTAATTAGACTCATTAAATATGGTAACATTAGTAGTGCACATTGTGGTGACTACTAATGGATCTTCCTTTTGCAAATAGACCTACTTTGAGAACAGCTGATGAATTGCAGCTATGGTGATGCTGCTAGTGTACATCAGGACATCTAATAATGAATCGTGCGTTTGCAAGGCCATTCATGTTGAAAACAGTAGCCGAATCATAACAAGCCTTAGCAGGCTAGCTCGTAACTGCTGTTAGGATCCATAACAGGTAATATAAATAGAACCCTATAGAGTAATCATAGAAAAGAGTGTGCATCTGTCTTATTTGTAGATGCTTTTAAGACATTTGGCAACAACAGACTTTGTCATCTGGAATTGACTGTGCTCTAAAACCGTTGCTTGATATCATTCATTTCCATGCAGAAAATTTACTTTTATTTTAATTTTTTTAAGCTTATCATGTATCATTCCTTTCTTGAATCAATATTCAGTTAGTTATTCACTTCCATTTTCATAACAAAAGTCAATATTAGCTGCAGCAGAGATTTATTTCCTTGAATCAATAAACTAGTGTGTGGTGGCACATATTTTAATGAGAGCAACTAGGATTGCAGGAGGTGTTTTTAGTGTATCATCACGTGATGATTGGGAGACACACTGTTAAAAATGAAAGGGATTTAAGAATCAAAAAGGGGAGTTACCTGAGAGGTCAAGGGATCCCACTTTCAATTTTCTACACGTCTGTTTGAACCGCTAGATGTAATTGTGTTCTTTACCTCCAAGATCCCTCTAGAACAAAGAGCTGTTTTGTAATTCTGCTGGAACTGCGAGGCCTGATGTGTGATTAGGTGATGCTGCAAATACTTTTTTCCTTCTAACACTTCCATGGAAAAAATAAGGTATCATCCTTCTGGTACAGTTGTGGCATGCAGAGATCAGTGGTCACATTTTCAGCAGAGCACCACTTCTATTTAAGTACCTAAATGAAAACTTCTGAATTTTTGCAACAGCTCGGCATTCTTGAAATTCAGACCACTTCATCTGAACAATATGCCACGCTCTATTTCCTCTTTAAGAGCTCTTTGGAGCTTGTTGTACATCAGTCACTTTCTAAAGCGGTGCAGAGTTAAGTTGGCAACTCTACAGTTGAGCTCCCACTTCTTTGGTAAAACTGTAACGCTGCTACAGGACTTTTCTTTTAAGACAAAAATATTTTCCAGTGCCAGATGTTGCTACAGTCCTGTTGAACTAGGCTGACTATGAAATACAGGAGAAACGCATGCTAGCCTGGTATCATAGTAAAACCTGACTGGTAAAGCTACATAGAAGTTGTGTGAAGCTACCAGTAACATCAAAAGGGCTGGATGTACTCCAAGGAGTTTCCTCTGCGGTCCAAAGTCTTCGAATTGACTGTCTTTTCATTTGATAACTATTTTGTTCTTGCTGCAGTCATTGGCTAGGGTGGTGATAAACCTGAATGGCAGAGCCTCTGGGAAGAGAATTTTAATGCATTGTCAATATTTAAGGCAGTGCAACTTTGGGTTATGGAGAATCCATATCACTGTAGAGTTTTGTGAGTATTGCAGAAATAGCACTTGCAGGTTTTGTTTTGTTTTGTTTTTTCTGTATTTCAAAATGATTTTTCAGTTGATTGTTCCTCCGGACAGGAAAGTTAACAAGGCTCAAGAAATTAAATGTTAGCCCTAATAATCAAAAGCTACTCGAAATGCAAGCTTTTCTTCTAAAAACTCCTATTATGCTGATTTTTTTGTTTTTTTCATAATGAACAAATATGTACCTAAGCATCTTGCATCAGTGTCAGGAGAGTTTCCTGCTCTCAGAGATTTGTAGAATTTTTTTCCTCTTGATGAGGATAGATTTGTACATAATTCATGAGAGATGGTGCAGAGTTCCTTGGCTGCTGGATACATTTCATGGGTGTCTTATGCTTAATCTGTCTGAAATTTTTGGTTAAAATATAGTTGTTTCTACGAGGCAGCACATGTAGCTCTTGCTAAGCTATGCTTTTCAGTGAACATCCATGCAACTTGTTGCTGAGGGTTAAATTTGAAGGTTATTTCTGAGAGTAATGTTCCCCAGAAATCTTTGACCAAATTGTGAGAGAGGTCTTGTGCCTGACTCAGTGTTCTTCTTTAATGACACAGAAAAACTAACCATTGATAAGAAGATTGAGAGTGAGAGGAAAACCTCCCTGCAATGTATCACTGCTCACTTGAGACAGGACTCAAGCAAAGACACTTCTGGGGAGCGGTGGGCTGCTTCTTTTCGTGTGCAGTATTTCAGCGTAGTCATAAAGTGATTCACCCTAGCTGAAACTGTTGTAAGAAACTTTTCTATCAGGAGTGGAGTTTGTTTTCATGGACTGTGGATATTAATCAGAATGAAGCAAAGGGCATCAGTTCTCTTTGCTGAAATTCTTGGATGTCTTGGAGTTCAGTTGTCTAAAACTTGATAGAACTGAGATTAGAATTGGCCCTCAATCTAGAAATGTGTTTTGGTGCAAGAAGTGTGTTTCAGCATTACTTTTCTCTTTTTTAATGTATTGTATTTGATTTTCCACTGTGAGACAGGCAAGACAATTAGAACTGATGCTATGGTAATGAGTGCATAGAGACGGTAGCAACCTCTATATTTAGGCTGCCTTAACATTTCCACTCTAAAATAATCATGCAAACTCCCGTAAGTACTCTTACTCTGCTCCTGTTGGCAGCAGGCATTTGAAATCCAGCCTCAGGATACAGTCTTAGGAATTAGATGTCTCTCTGAAATTTTGCTCAGGTCTGTATGAGCCGCAAGTTTTTTGAAAATTGCCATTTCTCTTCTCTCAGTGGCTGCAAAAATAACTGAACATGAATGTTCTGCCGAGCTGGGCTCAAAATGACATTTGCAGGAGCAGCAGCGAGTCTGTGGGGCTGCGCGGGAGCTTGCATCAGGAACGCTTCAGAGCATGACAAACCATGGGAATGTCCTCCAGCCACTACCCTGGGTGTAGGATGCATCTCTTACTGTTGGATCTACTAAGCAGGCATAGCAGTAGGCTAATGTGGCTCTTGCAGGCAGACTTGGAGAGGGTTCAGTGTGCCCTATCGCACTGCACAACAACGCAGATTTACCAGCTTCATTTCCACGTGCTGCAGAATAGAGCTGTACCTCCATCAGTCTATTAAGCATTTCGTTCAGAAGCCACCTTCTTATATTCCATCGCTCACCTGTTTTGAGACAGCAAATATATGCTGAACAGGGTTGACAGTGGCTTATAGCTTAGTGTTCCTCTGCTGTACCCTCTCCTGGGCGTCACTGGGGAATCTTGTCACAAAAGCCTTTTATAAATGGAATTGGGCTTTTTGGCCCAACCAAGGGCAGTCTTGATGTTTCCACAGACATACAGACAAAGAGGCTTCTCTTCCTTCCAGTGTCTTAGTAACTTGTCTTCCTAATCTCCACGGCATTATCTAAGAACAGATGGGTCATCGGTCATGACAGTTTTGTGCCTCAGACCAACTGCAAATATCCGGATGAGCGCACATATACCTTCCCCTTCTTCTGGCCATAATCTCTCCCCTTGTAATGTTTAGAGTACTGAGAAAAACAGTTTTATTTATTCTTCCTGTTTTCAGGGAACCGGGACTTCCAGTATTCTCTGTGAATTAATACTGTGACATCAAAAAATGTTAATCTCCCTTGCAAGTTTTCCTATATACAGAAATAAGCCACAGGGCTCTAAATTTTGGCTAGCTGCTAAGGTCAGGAAGGCATAAATACTTGGATGAAACCTTTTTGCTGTGTATTATTCCTAACCTTTCTTTTTAACTGACTTGGAATGAGTAGGAGTTTTTCTGTTTACCAAAAAAAGGTGGTGGTGGGGGGAAAGTGTGATCATATTTATTTTTAACAGCTCTCAAGAGTCCTGTTTCTGTAATAGCCTTATTAATGTTTAAAACAGGAAAACAGAAACCAGATGTTTAAGGTAAGAACATTGCACAGTTGATATAGTGCTTTCCAACTGAAGATAGACCTGAGTGAGATCTTACTGAGCATTGTCTTGTTAGGCTTTCAAAGCCAAAACAAAACAAGCAAATTAACTGAAGTTGGCTTTGCAAATCTCTTTAATTGCTGCTAGGATAATGAGATCAGGTTTTCATCATTTTGATAGTGTCACCATGAAACTGGAGGGCACTGGAATATTAAGTGATCTTTTAATTATGGAAAAACAGTTCAGTTGCAACCCTGAAGTCATGCGAGCAAAAGGTATTTTGCTCAGACTGTTTGAAGCAGGCTTGTGGAATGGAAATGTCAAGTTTAGGTGTGGTTGCTGTGAAATTAGCACTTGATACATTGGAACCCACAATTGCAAAAATCCCTCCTCTAATTTGCTGTTTCTTTAGGTAGCTTGTACCTAAACCTGCTTGCTCTTCAGCAAAGCATACCGCGGGGTTGCAAAGGCAAGTCTGCATAAACAGCAAAATAAGTTTAGAGCTGTATCTGCTGTTGGAAGGGTCAGTGTGAAATCACAGCAGAGGGCTAGGCTGCTGTAAGTAAAAGCCTGTGAACTGCATTTTGCCTTAACTTCAAAAATGTTAAGTGCAGCCTATTCTCAATAATTGATAATTCAGGTTTCAAATGTCAAATGCTCTAAACTAGGGTTAGCCTGAGCTGATACTGTAGGGCTCCAGGGCTGTGCTTCCTCATGCTGTCTCTCCTGAGGCAGGCAGGGAAGGAGGGGGCTGCTGTGCTGCAAGCAGGCTGAGAGCATGGCAGCCCGTTTCCTACCAGCAGTTTGTTTGTGTGACAGTAGCATCTAGAGGTTTCGAAAGGAACTGGAAGCCCGTTCTGCTAATGGCTGTACATAACGTACAGTCCCTACTTCAAAGGACACACTGAGAAAAAGGTAGGAAAGGAAATATATAGACCCAGGCTAAGACTGCAAGCAAGCAACCTAATTCCCTCTTTGCACTATGCAGAAGACAACGTTCTGGCTTCTCACCCATCCCCATTTGACCTTGGGAGAACTGAGTGGCGTTCACTAAAGGTGTTTGGGGTAGAAATCATTAATCTGTTAATAGCCTGCATAAGTGATCAGCCATGATTGTCCATGAACAGAAGAGGTACCATCTCCAGGCATTTGTCGTGTCACAGGAAGAAGGTTGCATTAGGTGGGTCATTACGGTTATCAAGGTCACCCTGTCACTGTTTGTCACTTAGCACCAAAGCACAGGAAAAGCATGCCAGACTGACAGAAGTCTGACTGACGTGCTTTGATTCCATTTTGTTTTTGCTGTTGCATCCTTTAACTTTTTTGTTTGGAGTCTAACATAACGCTGAACGTGGAGATTAGGAAGGTGATTTTCTACCCTGCGGCTCAAACACGCCTGGCAGCCGCGCAGGCCAGGTGCTGTGCAAGGCAGTGCAGCGCGCCGCTTCCTCGGGAGGGACGGAGCTCTGCCCTTATGTTCACGTTCAGGCTTGACCTGATGATAACCACCTGATCTTCCTCCACAGCTGAGGGGTTACAAAAGCAGTTGCACTTTTGGCAGAAGACATGAGTGTCTTCTAGTGCTAGGTCTAAGCTGCAACAGCAGCTTTGCCACAAAGTGGAGTCTTGCTTTGTCTTCTCCTGCCTTATGCTGCTTTTTTGCATTTCAGATCGCCTATGCTGCGGTGGACTGTGCCAAAGAGCAGAACCATGACCTGTGCAAGCAGGAGGGGGTTGATGGCTACCCCACCTTTAACTATTACAACTATGGGAAATTTGTGGAAAAATATACTGGAGAGAGAGGGGTAAGTAAAAGCAAGAGATGTCATCTGATAAAGGGAGGAAGGCCTCCTCTGCCTGTACTGCCTCTGCAAATGAAAGATAGAGTGTGTTTCTGTCATGCTGAAAACATGTTTAACTGCTTCTTTTACTAACTTACATGGATGAATCATTGTGTACCACACCCCTATATATCTCTGTGTTAGGAACATACTTGGTCTATTTTGGGAACGTGAGAAGACAAAGGAGTGGATTTGGAAATGCTTTGTTGCATGTTTTATTCTTTAAGCCGAAGCCTGCAAGTGAACGTGGACCAAGTGAAGGATTCATTGCATGGGCTGCTGTTGGGTGCAGAAAGGCCAGAAAATCTTTAAGTTGCTCCTCTCAGTTCTGGATCTGGATCTCTTATATACAGCAAACATGTTAATAGTTCCACCAGTCTGCCAAACTGTGACAGACCATTGGTTTTATAGCAAGGCCAAAACTGTGTTTTGAAGACTGGGGGAAGCTAAATAGCTCCTCCTCACTGAATCTCATTCATTCCTGGAGCTCAGGGTGGGAAAACCAGTTGTGGTATCTAGCCCATGGGTTGAAATTTCCCTCTTGTCCTCCTGTGGCCAGCTAATGCCGTGAGTACAATGGGCAGATATGGCACAGTGCCTTTTGTGGTTGTAAAATGCCAGAGAATAAGGAAGCGATCTAGTTATTTGTGTGCATTCTTTGTCATAATCTCTTAGAGGGCCGTTTCTTCTCAGCAGTGATTGATCTCCTAGAGGGATTAGGGACTACAGTATAAAACGTGGGGTCTTCAAACCATCCAGTGATGATTTGCTGAAAGAGCCTTGGCTGAAAGTCATTGCTGCTATTACAGCTCACCAAATTATAGAGGAACGTGAAGAAAAAAGCCAAATTCTCAAGTACTTTGGCAGTCAGGAGCTTAGGGAAGTCTTCATGGAGCTTTGCCTCCCACTTTTCTCCAGCTTTAGGATCACAATAATTACTGTACTGTGCTGATCCAGGCGTTGTTAATGGATACTGTGTTTAGTTCAGAGTGTGTGTTTTCTTAAAGGTAAAGATGGGTGCAGTAGCCAACAAGTAAAATTCTAGCCACAATATTCTTTGTAATTGTTGCTCATACTTACAGAAATTATATATGAAAGGAGGGATCTGTTGTGGCTGATAAGCTAGCAAGACAGGAGTGCTCTGAAGCCACAGTAGCTGGGAGATGGTTATCCCTGTGTTGGAAAGTGGACTAGCTAATCCCCTGCATGCTTTATTGGGTAGAATTAAATTACCCAAGAGAATGTCACAAACTCTCTGTGGCTGACAGCTGTGTTCCCTCTCCAGCTTTCCTGGGCCCTGTGGTCTTCTGCTTCTGCAGCTTTAAATTAGGTTTTGGTACCTCCTATCATGGTAGTGCTGGAGGCAGTACTCAGCAGAAGGCCTTCCATGGAAGTTTCTAGGTCTGTTCACACATCTGTTTGTGTCAAAGGATTGTGTTGTAGAGGGACTTCTTCATCAGCATGACAACAGCACTTGAAGCACCTCAGCCTACTGCCTCGTACCTTGCAAAGGTCTCAGGAGGAAGCAGTAAGAGCCAGGGGACCTGTGGTCTGTTCCTGATGCTGCCACTACATTGGTACATGTCCATGTTCAGTGTGGTGCAGCTGGCGCAGTACAATTTCACACGGGCAGGGAAGATGGAAGGTGGTGTCCTCAGCTGCCATGGGAGCAACGTGACGTGCTGCAACAGGAGCCAGGGCAGGTAGAGCAGGAGCCATCAGCTCCCTGCTGCTCTGGCACCCTGGCTACAGGGGCAGCATGACCCTCCGTGGTAGCCCCTAAGGGGTCCTCCACACCGTCAAGGGAACTGCTGTGCCAGGGCAGATTTTAGGGCGCTTCACCCCAAGCAACTCGAGCAAGGGGGAGCCAGGGCTTCCTCTAACTGAAGTGTGCTTTTAATGGCCTTCAGATCCAGAGCTGTGAAAAGTGGGGTCCTCCCCTGGGATCTAGTGATTGCCAAATGTCTTCCAATGACGGATGGCTAGAAGCTGTCACTTCAGTTTTTTCAATGTAAAATTAGTGAATTCTTTTTAGAAGAGCCTTTTGTCATTCAGCCTTCTCAAAAGCTTCCCAGCTGGGTGCTCATTCTTTTTTTTCTTTTTTCTTTTTTTTTTGTCAAACTCTTACTTCTGTTTGTTGTTCTCTACCTCTTTGTATTTTCCTACCTTACTGCCACTTTTGATAGGTGTGTTTCAGGATTGCTTAACAATAAAAATGCATCACGTTGGGTAAGGTCACGGTGTTATTTGCCTAGACAGCTACAGTGTTTGTGTACTAATGGGCAGTGTGTTCAAACCCGGGTGCCCACGCCGTTACATCTTTGAGCCTTTTAAAATGCCTGTGAGGTTTCGTGCTCTGTGCTCAGAGCTTTCCTTGGAGTCAGACCACAGGAACTGCTGGCATTCAGCAGCTCTGAAAATTGGAAATCGCAAGTTGTCAAAATACAGAGGGCAGCATTTAGGCATCCACATTTGAAACTGTTTGACTATAATTTTGGTATTGACTTGGAAAAAAAAAATAATTCCCTTCATCTGAATGCATGGAGAAGGAAGAGAATCATAAGCAGAATTATTACAGGATGAAGAGCAGTGGTAAATGTGTGTACGGCCAGCAAATGATGTACTAACTGCTTTTAAAGTGACACATGCAGCACGAAAATGTGTTTGAGCTTTTTCAACAAAAAGGCATTGATGGCATTTCTAGAGACAGATTTTACCTCGTCTTGTGAGTTCCAGGGCCGCTTTCTCTATGTACCCCAACTCATGAAAAATGGTCGAGTTTGGAGCCTGTGGATACTTTTCCCTTGCATTTCAATGGAGCAGCATTGGACCAGAGTACCACATGATGAGGCAGTGCAGAAGCAATAACTGTTTCCTAGTTTATAGTCTGCCAGCTTCCTTCTGCCTGCGATACAGAAGCTGAAAGTGTTCTTGACGCATTGTTTTGGTTGTATATGTCTAAAAATATGACCCATATTTTTCTTTCTTCAAAAACAGGAGTCTGGATTCATCACTTTCATGAGAACCCTTAGAGAAAGAGACCATGAAAGAGTAGGAAAGAAGAAGGATGAATTGTAATTTCTGCCTCAAAGGAAGCTTTCCGCTGCACTGTGAATGGTTCCAGGTCTATTGTTACTGCACCTGAGACTTCACATACTCTCAAGACAGAGACTTTTTTTTTTACAAACAGCCATGGCCATTTTGTACAATTTTGAAATAAAATGAAACCACTTGATTTTTAAAAGGAAAATAAATTAGAATGTTGCCATAATGTTTTAAAGAAAACTTAGCATTTTCTCTCATGTTGTGAGACTATGCCCACTGACACTCCTATGCAATATTTTTGTAGTCTGTAGTGTGTGTCTGTAGGTGATGTTGTTTGATGGGGTGATTTTTTTTTTTTAAGATATTGCAGTACATGTAAAAAAAAAAAGGGGGGGGGGGTGTTTTTTAAACCAGTGAAGGAAAGTGGGGCTTGTAAGAAACAAGTTTATCCAAATGCAGTTTTCCAGTTCTTGTGAAATAGTTACACGTTCTTCAGTGAGATGTGAGGGAACAATTTTAAGGTGCTCAGGGATAAATAAAGTATCTGAGTTAATGAAGACATTAACATTGACCAGTCCAGATTTAGTGATTTTATTTTAGTCTCTCTACCAGGACTGTTTACATACCTTTTATAGAATGTGTTGAGTTAATGGTGCAGAAATCAGCACAGCACGGATAAGATTCAAACTAAATCCTCCTTTTTTGGCATCAGTATTGTTAAATGCCCTGATAAATGACAGTAGGAGGAATTACCTTATAGACTACAGGATCGCCCTTAAAATTTATGGTTGGGCCATATGAAGTGTGTGTTGGAAAGTGTTATGTTTGACTGTTTTGATAAAGGCATAATACTTTTGATAATGCAGCAATTATGTATGCTACATGTTTACATTCGAAAATTTTGTCTGTATTCGTATGTTGGATTTTTCCTTTTGCTTTTTAAGGATTTGCATAAAGAATCTCTCTTTGACAAAGAGTCGTCACTGTAAAAACTGTATTAGAAGCAGCAGTCAAAACTTGTTACGTTCTGGATGCTTAAAGAAGAGGTTACGTTGATCTGGAGGTACTTACGTCTTCATAGGAGGGGAGAGGGAGGGGCAGGAGGTTGTGATTCACTTTGAACTACAAATAAATTAAAAAAAAAAATTAATTGTTAATCGGCCTCATCTAGCTTCTTCCCCGCTGGGCTGCCCGAGCACAGACCCGTAGCTGGTGCTGGTAGGAAGGGACGAGGCGCTGCGTGGCCGGGCCCAGCTCCCTGTGCCGGGGAAGCCCGGCGGCCGGGCGCACTGTGCAGCACCGTGGGCCGCTCACCCTGGCACTCGGTGGGTGGATCAAAGAGCCTTTTACAACGAAGAAATAACTATTTTGGGGGTCCGAAATCTTCCTTTTGCTCCTCAGCCTGCCAGTCGTGTTTTCTTTTGCTAGTTTGGTTCCTCAGTGAAGCCCATGTTAATGGACAACCTTGTGCTGTGCTGCCGGGAGGTGAAAGGCATCTTATCTCCGCTGCGGTATCTTTTCCTCCACAATCTTGCCTGATTAATGGCGCTGTATGTTTGGCTCTCGTTAGGCTGCTGAAGCCATTAGTGAGTAATGCAGAATACCAGTAGCTGGACTGGCCTTGTGTGGTGGCCAACTTGTTAGCCACGACACCAAGTTAAACGGGGATGGAGCTGGGCCAAGCATTTTTTCTTATTAGGCACCTGATGAGTCTCTCCACTCAAAAAAAGTCTGCCTGGTAGTACATAGTATCCTAGCGTGAAACTGTCTAAGAAGTTTCTTGCTGTTTTTTCTTTTCTCGTAATACAGTTACTTCGCACTGTGTTTAGTGCTTTTGCATAAGAATCGTGGTAACTCTTTCTTTCAAGCAATCCTCACATTAGGTACCATGCATTCTGCCCTGAATTTAAGTAGTAATATGTATTGATGCCATTAGATTTAAAGTAAAGGTTTGGGGGGGGTTGGTTTGGTTTGGTTTGGTTTTTTTTTGCTTACCAGCAGACTACAAAGCAGCAAGTATGATCAGTCCAGAACTTACTGCAGACTTTTTTGATCTCTGAGTCAAAGCAGTTGAAATTAAGAAAAGGAAATACGGTATCCCCAAATGCTTGAGCTGTAGGCTGCGCCTATATTTGTGCTAATTGCAAAGAAATGCAAAAAGATTGTGGCTTGCCAGTGGTGACATCACTTGCCAGGATCCTTCTGAATTACAGGCTTTAGTAAATGTTTAGGATAGGACAATTACGCACTGTGCTTTAGACCTGTAATTCCTTACAGCTGGTTACACCATAATATAAAATTAAGGATTCTCATTTTTCCCTTCAGTATTTTGCTAATTACTTCATGGACTTGGGCTTTTTTTTTTTTTTTTTTTTTTTTTTTTTTGCTAAGCATGTGTTATGCACAAATATAAAATATTTGAGAATAATTTACCTTCTGTTAAAGGGTCATGAGTCATCTGGTTTATAGTCTGAATGTTTTTGGAAAAATATAATTTTGAACACCATAAACGATTACATGTAATGGCTGACCAAAAGCCTTAGTTACTGTGAACTAGAGTATATCATGATCCAAAAGCTTTACTTCCAAGGCTGTTTAATTAGCAGACCAGGTTTGAATCTCAGTTACACAGATGTTAATCTGTGCTCCAGTAATGCAAAAGTTAGTGTTTATATTTGCTAATGAAGTCAGTTTGTATTTTTATTTGCATCAGTCAAATTAAGCTAAAATGGAAATTTTTTTCCTGTTTCTACAAAATATGAATGAAAAGTATCTTATATTTAAGAGCTCTTATTTTGTGCATTTAAACAGTTGGTTATTTCACATATTCAGACTCTAGCCTGTTCCAGTAAATGCACAGCCAAGGCATTCATTAAGCACACAGGAATTTCTGCTATGGTTAAAAGTGAGTAATCAGGTCTTTCAAATCATGAATCATTTATCAGCAAGAAATTTAATTGCTGATAACAAATGGTTCGCAGTGAATCAGAAATTCTGCTTTTGCAATTATAGGTTTGGTCTTTCAGCCCTTTAAGGTGTGATTCAGACATCTTCAATGTTTGCTACACAGTTAACCCCAGGCAGATCAACTCTTGTTAAAGAAGGGTAAAATAGTGCACCCCAGCAGAGAGGCTGAGCAAGCATTGCCTATCGCTTCATTTCTCGGCGTTGGCGTAAACGAGATACAAATAGCCCGTGGGTCTGGTGCAGACCTGTTGTGTCAGACCAAGCTCCTCGGGCAGCAGGACCAGGCTGTGTGTGCAGACTAGGATGCAGCTGGTAGGAAATGGTTTTACCATTTAATGAAAGAGCCTGAGACTTGTGCTTTGTTTCATCCAGCTGTGGAGTGGACCAAAACACATCAGTCTGAGGGAGAAGGGAGCATCGGCAGGTCCCAGGCAGGCGAATACTCTGGGATATGGAGGACTCAGGTTGGAGTCCCAGGTCTGAACTAGATACGACACAGGTCTATATCCCAGTCCCCAGCACCCCAAACAGATGCTTTGGCCTCCGCTCCAAAGAGGTTGTCCATCTATCTCTGACCCAATTAATATGTCCTTATTTGTTCAAACTGGAACAACTTCCACAGGAGAGATTCAGAGAGACTTGCTTTCTAATCTGAATCAAGAAAAGCAACCTAGAAACCATTTCTTCTTCCCTCATTTAAAATTACATTTGGGATCTCAGAAACTTGTTTACCCAGAAAAAAACTCCCAAGTGGGTAAAACAGTTGGGGAATTTATCTAAACTCCTACTCAGCCCAGATTAGGTCCCCAAATCTCACTGGTTTAGATTTCTCTCAGTAGTCATCCACTTCAATAGTCATCCACTAAGATGGATCGGTACTAATGATCAAAAAAATTACAGGGGTATAGGCTTGTGTTCTTACAGCATTTAATTCATCAGTAAAAGAAAAGCAGATACAAGTCCCTGCCTGAGTAAGTTCTAAGTAATTGCTTTAGTCTAGTTTGACGGGATAGCTTCATGGTCGACTTCAAGTTCAGAAGCTGGTACTGCTTTTCAAAAGAAAAGTCAAAACCCAGTGACTACAGTCCACAGGTGTTTTCAAAATTTATTTTTCTCTTTTTAAAAAATCAAAATCACTCTTCATACTCTTGACAGTGCTATATTAAGAGAAATAAATGGTCTATATGTGGTTTTCCTAGACTAATACCAAACCCCTGACAAATACATGTTTTACAAACTGGGAAACAAACTGTTTGATCAAAATGACAGTCCGCAGAGTTGGGACTGTTGCCCACATGCACCTAGCTTTAACAGGCTGCTTTAGCACGTTTGAGTCTGTAATGTTAGGCTGGGATTGCAGGAGTGAATTCCAAAAACTGAGGGGGGGAGGATTTAGCTTTTCTCAGCAGGTGCTAAGCACCAGGGCCAAATGCTGGCGTTTTTTCTCCTTCGAAATCCCAGCATTAGTGAGTGTGTCGTGGCTCTAGTGTAATTGTGAGGGAAGAAGAAGAGATGAGCCTCGGCTGTACAGCCCTTTGGCTAATCTAGTTGTATATATAAGCGTTCTGTGCTGGAAATGATTGGAAACCATTCCGAAACCAAAATTTCTCCCATTATTTTCTTTGGCTTGCATGAGAAGATGCTCTGCTTTCTCTGTGCATCCTGCTTTTATTTACTGATTAAGGAAGGAGGGTACCTGGGTGTTTCTACAAAGGAAATGGGTCCAAATACCATTTTATCTGCTGGCAGCCAAGAGTGCTGGAATGCCTCACTGAGCAGAGCTGCTGAAATACTCCCAGCAAAGCACCCTCAACTGCCTCAGCTTTTGCCAAGGTTTTGGCAGGCGTTGCGTGTATGCAATGCTCAAAAAAAAAAAAGTCTCTGTATTGAAGGCAGCAACTTCCAGACTAGTTTCTTAGGAGGTAAGTTGAACTTGTAGGTTGGCAAAAACTGAGCTGTTAGCCCAAAGTTTTGGGAGTCACTGCTCTAATGCGAGCCCATGATCAAAGCTAGCAGGGTGTGCAGGTGCCTCTGCCCAGCTGCAGGAATTGGTCCTTGGTTGTGAAGATTTCTGCCCCCACCAGTCCTCTGCAGCCCTGCCCGAAGCGCTTGCCACATGCGCAGCGGGACAGTGCTGCTTAAGGAACGCTGGTTTTCTGTCTGTGTTTGAAAAGCATCATAGTGCTAATCATCCTCAGCAGCTTTGGGCCATTAATAAGCTATCCTTCCTGTTGCTCTTCCAACGCTCACTAACAAGTAGCATTTAGTCAGATTTTGCAGACACTGCTCCCTCCCTATCCACATCACGCGATTCCCTTCAAACATTCATCATAGGAAAAACGCTTCTGTGTGAACAAAATCTTTACAAATTAGTCTCTGGTGCCCCAGTTAAGTGGGTGTCTACATTGTAGGCATGCAGAAGAAAGAGCCTTCTTCATTAATATGTGCAATTCTGCATGAGCTGATTAGCTCTTGCAGCTCATTTGGTAGCAAATGTGTAAATCCGTCACACTCTAAATGCCAAATATGTGCACAGCTAAATGATGGAGAAGTAAGAAATGCTGCAAGAGTTGAAATCTTCACTTGTAGAAAGAGGTCCTTATCCTATGCATTAAATTGGAGCTCTGGATTTATCTAGAGCATTTGTCACTGCTCTGCTTTGCCCTTTTTTTTGCTTGTAAAATGAATAATGCTTCCTGCCATGTAGATGGTCCTTCCCGTGTGTGTGGGTGTTTAATTTTGTGCCTAACATTTGTAACAGACACCTGATACCTAGTCTCAGTTTCCATAAAACAACAACAGCCCTATTGCAACGCAATCTTCCTTGCACAGTACGTGCAACTGCATTAATCAGTTATTAAATGTGTGTTATTAATAATAGTTATCTGCACTTTTCTTGCTCATTTTGTCATTTGTAACAAACTTGGAAGGGAAAGAGGTGGGAAAAACAGCACTGCTGAAATGAGAACTTTAAAATATCTGTCTTTGTTGCAAGAGCAGTGTTACACAGTTAAATTCAATGTAATGGTCTGCCTGCCATCACAAGAGAGCCACTAAAAATTGTCACTTGCATATGGGGAGGCAGTTACTCCGGGACAACACAAGAAACTTGGCCTGGAGAGCTGCTAATTTATGCATGCTTTTACTCCTCTTTATGCCGAGCAACTGCAACCCCAGGCGCCAACCCCGCTTCAAGGCCTAGATTCAGCGGCACGCTTACGTGCCTGGCTCCATCAGCAGAGCAGGCTCCGGCTTTGCTTCTCTCCCGGCGGGCAGGGAGATCGCAGCACAGCCCCAGCCGGCCCTCTGACAAGGGCACTATTCGGGCAGACCCCCTGACCACACGGGTTGCAGCAAAGAGCTACCCGCTCCCCCCGTGAAGGGCTTTCTATAGGCTGTGTATGTGACAGTCCACTGAGAGCAGTGAGATGGTTTGGGGTTTTTTAGGGGGCAGCTGGGGTCTCTTTCATTGCAGTGGGATGTTTCCTGCAGGGCAGGGAGGCAGGGAACAGATGAAGGGAAGGACAGGGCTGTTGCACAATGCAAGGCAGGGGTGAAAGAAAGCAAAAAATCTCAGAATTTTTGTCAGAAAAAATATCCCGTGACTGGCCAGCAGTAGCCCTCCCTCCCAGCTGCAGGGGCACGAGTGCTTTCTCTCCTTGCACCACATTCCTGTTGCCTCATAAATTATACTTGCCAGCTTTCTTCTTTCCTCCCTTTCCGAAAATTCTGGTGTGGAAAGCCACCTTCCACGCTGGGCATAACCTCTGCATTGTGTGAGATAACATTTCCTTGGAAAATGTGCAGCCTGATAATGAAAAATACCAGCCTCTAGCCATCAGGTCGCTAGTGAGGGGGGATTTTGTTATCGTACCCCACTGTATGTGTGTGGAACAGGGTGATCAGGTCCTACGTTTCCTATTGCATCTCCTGAATTTACTGATACCTCTTCAAGAGCCTACGGTTTGCTTACTGAGAGAGCAAGGGAAAGGACAGCTCCGGGCTTGGCCGGCAGAGGTTGCGTTGGTTGGAAGATGCTCTCTCCCCCAGTGGTAATATGGAAACAACAATGTGGGCAGAGGCTTTTATCCCTTTTCAGAAGGGACTGAACTGTCTTCGAGGCAGCCCTTCCCTGATCCAGTGGGAGGAGAACGGGGCCACGGGAGCCTCCATGTGGCTCTGCTTCACTTCCAACAGCTCCTGTGGGAGCTACGGCTCTTGAGAGATGTGGTAGGGCCTGGGGTCCATCACCCCTTCCACTTGCAGGAGATGATTAAGGAGCTCTGCAGAGGGACTCCTCACTTGTCATTAAACCTACCTCTCTGCCAAAGCCTTCCCTATGTGAACGAGCAGAATAAAATGAGATACTTCAAGGAAAAACAGAAGCAGAGTCCAGCATGAAGTGAAGTCACGTATCTCCAGTAAGGTACCATGGTATTAAGTACATTAGATATATTTTGGATAGAATGTAATCTTAATTGTTGCTTATTGTTTGCACTGTGGTCCCAAGATCCGGGCCCTCATTATGCTAGATCCTGTTCAAATATATGAGACTGTCATGCATGGAAAGGCTTTTATTATGTAAATAGTCAGGTTGGGAAAAAACAAGTGTTGTTATCTCTGTTTTGCAGATGAGGCAGTGAGAGATGAAGCATTTTGCCCAAGGACGCACAGTCTGTGGGTCAGTGATGGACTTGAAATTCAAGTCTCGATTTAGTTTCTTACTGGCTCTTCTTTCAATTTGTGTACTGCACACAACACATAATTAAAAATAAAAATGAATCATAAAGAAGACAATACCATATGTAATATATCTCTATCCAGAATAATCACCCAGTACCTCTGGGCCAAATCCTCCCCACCTCTTCTCTATTTCTTCCGAACCTGTATTTCTTTCCAGGCTTATACCTGTGACCACCTTACACGCCATGTTACCGTACCTTCTGTCCTCTGGTTTACTGCAGCATACATCACGTTTGCACTGGGCTACAAACCTGCTAAGGAAAAGACCCTGTTCCACATGGTGCCATGTCCCGGTGACAGCAGGCTGCTAAATTTGTAGTCTGATCCTTTTTAAAAGTGGTCCTAGCACCATTTAGAGTAATGAAAAAAGAATGCATATACATTCATTAGCAAACACAGTGAGGCATCCAGTATGTGCGTAATCCCTGTTCAGCCCTACCTGTTAGTTAAACATACATATTGATGGAAAATAACAAATCCACGCCAAAGACAAATAAAACATGAAATTCATTCAAAAGGCACAATATATTTTGCTTTGTGCACATCAGTGTTCTATGTCAGGCTTTAGGAAAAAATGTTAAAGGAAAGAATTATAGAAGACATGAAAGTCAGTGGAAAACAGAGAAAAATGGAATTAGCATTTGGCATTGGCACTAAGACTAAATAATACCAGAGTAACTCAATAGTCTTCTTTGATACAGTAATTAATTCGCTAGACAAAGAGGGAAAGTCTGGCTGTCTGGACTTCAGTAAAGTAGCTGATGAGGAGCCATGTGTAAAATTACGTCTGCTTGGCCAAGTCTGAGATTCGTAGAGGAACTGCAAGGTGGACAGGGTGTCAGATGAAAAGCTGAGCTGTGTTACAGGGGAACTATCCAGAGTCCCTAAAGATCAGTCTTAGGACTGATTATTATTTAATGTTTTCATTTATAACCCACCTGGAAAATAGAGGTGTTCGATAATTAAAATGTGTTGAAGTCACAAAGTTAGGAGGTATCATTAGTACAGAGAAAGTTCAGAATAGCAGAGAGCAAGAAATGAATGTCCTTGAAGAGTAAGGTCACAAAAATAGTATGATAGCTAACAGCAGAAAAAAATCTCCAAGAAATGAGAAAAAACATAGGAAGATCCCTCACTGTTTGCCCTCACTGTGATGTGGGCATGAATAAGGCAACTGAAATTTTAAAATGCAGAAGGAGAGACATTTCCAGCAGAGAAAGGGAAGTATGAATGCCCTTGTACAAGACCCCAGTAAGATTTCATTTGGAATAATATGTACAATTCTGATCATCAGGTTAAAGAAATCTGGCTTCTTACTGAAACTGGTACAGAGAAGGGTTGCTAAGATGTTTAGGGGGCTGGAAAACCTCTTTTGAAAGGAAACTCTGCGTACTCTGCCTCATTTGGCCTAGCAGCTGAAGGCCAAGATGAGGTTTGATTGCTCTTTGTAAATATATCAGGTAGGAAAATATTAAAACTAGAGGGCAATTCAGGCATAAAAATAAGTGGGTATAAACTGGCCATGAATAATTTAGGCTAGAAATTACATGATTTTTACGCACTTGCCTAGTGAGGGTGTAAAAAATATAGGGACAAAAACACACCTAGTTTTAATGTGAAGCTCACAAAATCTGTGCAACGGATTATGTGATACAGTGGCCTGCAGTAAGTGGTTATGACTGGATATGATAACCCAGAACGTCCTGCCAGACCTGTGTCTTAGTATATTCCTATGTCTCAGTGGGTTTCTATTATAGTGAGCTACCACCTCCATCTGATTCAATTATAATCTTATTAGATATCACAGTAGCTAATAATCCTAAGAAACCCTTATATCCTTCTGAATTAAATTTCAGATAGAACATCCTAACTGGATTACAAAACCATATATTTTTTTTCCTACTCAAGTAGAGTTTGTTGTGGATATTATCATAAACAAAGGCAAATGTCTTTAGGGACTAAGACTTCTTTGAATATAAATTAAGCATTTACGGTACAATTTTATTAACAAATAATGATTTTCTTATTTATTGTAATTGTTCAAATGGCTCCTAATGAAATTCTTGGCCTCATAAAGTGATCATCTTGGAATGACTTTCCCTTCTATGAAAATATTTAAATACAAACAAAGTCTGCCAATGTGTTCAATTACAGTCATGTAGGGAACTAAAGGGATTATGTGCACTAGGAGTATATTAATGTGGCTTTCCAGATTAGTGTCCTCTACCAGAGGAGGTATAAAGTAAGCAGAAAAGCTCCAAAGAGATACCATTACTATCGGAATGGCTCAGGACATGATCATCAAAAAGCTCACTTGTTTTATTTCCAGAAGCCCAAAGTGTTGATGGCCCTGCAAATAAAAATGCATTAACAACATCTTGCTTTGCAAACTAATTCAGATGCAGCGTGAAGATTACTTTTCAGAAATATGATATTCTTTGTGCAACAAAAGCCATAGGGATAATGCTATTTTAACATCTGCATTTATTACCAGTGAGATACTTCATGTGACATTATGAGATGGCTTCAGACTTGCTAAGTCCTTGAGAATTAAACATTATTGCTCCATGAAAGAACCTCTTCTATCCAGTACAGACTCTTGAGAATGTATCAGTGGAGAAACATTTAAAAAAATAAGCAAGGAAAAAAACTGTATATTCTGCTGATGTTTTTTATGACCTTGCTCACACTTCTGCTGATGCTGTATTAGCAAGCCTCTCTCACTCCAACTACTATATTTTTAGCCCTTGTGATTATGGACAAAGGCGTCTCTAAAACCTCTAAAATCAGATGCAATTTTTCCAAAGTGCAGAATTTTTAGGATGTCAGGAGTTCTTAGCTGATACCTTGATTCCAGGAGGCCTAATGCAGTTTTAAGCACTTGTGGTGACGTTGTGGCTGTACCAAACATGAGCTGACAGCAACTGATTCAATATATTTGTGTTTTCATGGGAACTGCCATTACTATACAAGAAGCAGGAAGCACGCTAGGGGATGATTAGTCTGGTTTCCAGCTAAAGCCTCGGCTTGAATAATAGCTGCAGCTTTGGGCACCAATCTTTTAGAAAGATATAGAAAAAATGACAAAATCCAGACAAAGGAGCAATGGGATTATAAAGATGTTTAGTAAACATAAGTTTTAGAAAAGAATGAACAGATTTGGATTTAATTAGTCTAAATCCGAGAAGGCTAAGGGGCACGGTAGTACTTTTCCCCATTAAAAAATAGGCTGCAAAGTGGATCAGTGATCTGATATGTTCCACATCCACTGAGTGTTTATCAGTTTAATTTGCTACAAAGAAATCAAGGTACAATTTTCTGCATGACCTTTCGAGGATCCTTTCAGACCTTTACCTCTGTGGGTCTCCTGTAACTCCATAACTGAACAGCATAACGACTACAAACTCCTCAGGTTGAAGATTTCTTTTCTAAGAAACTTGATTTAAAAGTTGTCCTTAAATACAGCGGTTAGAGCCCAAGGGTGGGATTTATCTCTTCTATCTTTACTCATCTAGAAACTAGACATTTAAATGAGGCTGCTCATGTTGGCTCCCTCTGCAGTGACTGAGGAGGGATAGCAACAATTACCTTCACACTGGGCAATTCATTAAACTTCGATGGGATAAATCCCATGCTAACATGCCTCTGTTGTTGGGTTTTTACCTTTGCTTGGCTGATGACACGGTAAGCGATCACATGTTGTATTTCATTATTTTGGTGCACTCATGAATAAGCACCTCATTGTCATCTCAGAGGGTTTTGACACCACAGGGACTTACTTGGCACCAGTCCTTAAAAGTTCAGCTTCCTCACTTAACCTTTGATGTTGTCCATTCCAGCCTTGTAGTCCTCCTGATCCATCTCTCCTCTTTCAGAAACACCTGCATTGCTTCACTTATTTGCCGTTACACTGACTGGATTTAGTTCTTAGGAATCTCAGTTTTATCTCTCACTGCAGCTTTCACTAATTTATTCAGTGCCTGGTGCCCCTCTAATAAAGTTTTACTGCTTCGTTGTCTTAGGGGAGTGAACGGGACAGGAAGAAAGATATTTTAAATGTAACTGGATTGTTAGCCATGCAAATTCTTGAATAACGGGTATGATTTAAGTGCACCAGGAGGGAGTCAGGAGCTCTGGAGCTGTAAGTCCATTTCCGACTCTGCCTCTACCTCCGTCAGTGACCTTATGCAATTTATCTAACCTCTTGGGGCCAATTTCCTCACCTGATTATAGAGAATATTACCTTTTTTTCCTAAGAATATATAAGGCTTAATAGGTGTGTATATAATTTCTCAAGTTCTGTTTATAAAAAGGCAAAATGCTTATCTTTTTCCCTTCAAAACATTTACAAGTGGTCAAGAGAATTTTCAGGTTCAAAGATAACAGTTCACAGTCAGGAAAGAGAAAAATTAAAATGACACACACATGCACTTATCACAAACGCTTAGGCAGCCTCTAATTAAGCAATCACTACTTCTCAGCATTATAGTAGATGTTATCATATGCCATTAAATTGTGTAGCAGCTTGTAATACTGTGCATTCTGTTTATACAGGATAAGGACTCTGTGGAAATTATTTAGATTAGCACGTTATCTTTGCAACGTGTATTATAGTTGTGCCTAGTCAGTCAGGTTGGGGATGTTTTTGTGCTCAACTCTACAAAAACCTAACAGGGGACACAGTTGCTCCCTGACAGGCTGAGATCCTAATTTGGAAATGTTAAGGAGCTTAATTGAACGCATGGACCATGCGAGGCCTAAGAAAGACATATTTGCGGAGCAGGGACTTCAGCAGCTCCTCCACCATGACTGACTTTCACTGCAGCAGGTGAGAGCGTGCTCAGGGGAGGCTCTCTCCCCAGTGGTCTCCAGGGTATCACTTTTTTTGTGTGTGTGTGTGCTGCTTTTAACATTCAAAGCAAAACTATCTCATCAAATGTCTGCAGATGACCTTGCCTCATTCCTCTCCTGCAGCAGTCCCTCTGCTTATCCACTCCTGCCTTCCTCTTTCACACACTCTCCCTACTCCTGACAGTGTCCGGGCTCCTGCCATCTGCTGTGGCATTCTTCCTTGCTCTGCTTCATCAATTCTCTGCCTCATTCAAGTCTGCTCTGAAAACAATTTCTCTTGCTCAACACCTCTTACTGCCTCCTTCCATCTCTGTTATTCAACTCCGTAGCTGTATTTAACCTGGTAAACCTTCTCGCAATAAAGCTTGACACAGAGAGCTAGATTCTTCAGCTTGACTGAGCTTTGCCTGAAGCGTGGTGGAAAGCTGGAAGGCTGAAAAGCTAAATTATCTCCAGCAGAAACAACTTACACCTGGTTGCTCATGGTTCCAAGAGATCATTTTGCTGCAGCTGAATCACTGGCATTTGCCCCTGTCTCAGGGCTGGGGAGTGAGGTGATACGTGACTCTCATACCAGCTGCTGGTTTCTGGAGTTGCCAAAGGTGCCCAGCTGAAATAGTTATGCTGCTAGAGAAGGCAAGCTTGAATGTCAAGAGTATTAATCTACTTTGATGCTGTCTTCCTTATTACCTGGATATAGCTCAGTAGACCCACAGAGTCTGGAGCAAGATGTATATTATTTGTGCTTCATCATTCTTTGCAATGCTAAAAACATTTGTATACTAAGTAATGACAGAGATGGAAGGAGAAATTAAAAGGTGTTAGGAAGGAAATAACCGCTTTCATTTTTCAGCTGGACTAAAACTGTATGATATGGTAAGGAAAAAGTCAAGTTGAAGAGCTATACAGGGAGAAAATTGTTCTTGTAGTAGTAAAGAAAGTAGTTTTGAAATAGGCATCTCACTTCAGGATTAGTAATGAGATTGGTGAAATTCATTTTTGTATCGTCATTTATTTTCAAAGCATGCCCAGTTGCTTTCTCTGAGAACGACCAAAATTACCGTATTGCAGCCTGTGTGTCATCTTAGTGCACTTTTTCTGGTGACAGCTATGTCCTTGTACTCCCTCCTGATCTGCAGTTATGTGTGCTGCCTCATCAGAAAACACATAAAAACAGGTATCTTATTATTTATATAGCATTAAGCATATGCCATGCTCTGTATGCTTCTGTTCAAAGTCACCTGGAACTGGCCAAATAGCTAGAAGTTATGACACACGAGAACCCAAAGACGTGACTGCGAAGCCTCCTTTCCTTACGAAACGGAGCGGTAAGAACCACCCGCGGCTGCGGGAAGCAGGACACAGCAGACGCCACACAGCCAGGCCCGGCGCACCGCGGCCTCAGCGCGTCGCCATGGCGACGCCCCCGCCCCGCCCCGCCCGCGGAGCAATGGCGGGGCCGCGTCGGTGTCACGTGACGGCCGCCGCCTCGCCGCGGGGCGGACGTGGACGGTACCCACAATGCCTGGCGGCAGGCGGCCGCGGGGGCCGCGCGCTCCGGTGCTGCCGCTGCGCTGAGCCAGGTAGCTGGGCGCCCCCCCCAACACCCCCGCCTCCCCCGGCGGTGCCGCGTGCCGTTGCCTAGCGACGCCCCCCGCCCCGCCCGGCTGGGCCTGGGCCGTGCGGGCAGGGGGCAGCGGCCCCGTCGGGGCCCGGGGGGGGGGGCGGCGGCGGAGGCGGAGGAGGAGGAGGAGGAGGAGGAGGAGGAGGGGAAGGGGAAGGGGAAGGGGAAGGGGAAGGGGCTGCGCTGCCCTGCCGCATGGGGAGGGGGCGGCCGCCGCCCTCCCTGCCCCTGCCGGGGCTCTAGGGGGGAGCAGGTGCTGCCCGGTAAAGCCACAAGACGGTTGGCCCCGATTTCCCGTTCCGCGCCGCGGCGGTGTTGGGGAGCGGAGGGCCGACAGGGGCGCAAGTCCGCCGTGTCACCGCCTTTACGCCTAAACGCCCGGGTTTTGGGGGGGTGCCGGTGCCCCCCGTCCCCCAGCCGCCGCCTCGGGCGTTGCCGCCGTGAGGGCAGCTCGCAGCGGCGGGGCGCAGGAGGCCGCTGCGGGCGGTGGGGCCTCAGCGCGGGCGACGGTTGCCGCTGTGGTCTGCGCCCTGCCGCGGGGAGCCGCGCGGGCCACCGGGCTGTGGTGCGGGGGTTTGGGGCCTGCGCTGGAAGTCCGTCACCGCCGGGCCTCTCCGCCCTGGCTGCCGCCACGTAAGGAGGTGGCGGAGGGATGGCAGGGCCCAACTTCCCTCGCTTTGGGATGTGCTGTCTCCCGTTCCCGCCCGTCTTCTTTATGAAAGTTTTATATGGGCTAGTGGTTTACAGTTATTTCCTTGTCTGATTATAGCTGATAACATCAAAGTGGCTTTATTTATGTAGGGTCCTCACACAGTGCTTTAGCTTGTGTAAATGGATCTCTAAAGTATGTTGTAGAGCGGAGAGGCAAAGATTGCCACCTGCATAATACAGCTGTCACAACCTGCAGAAGAGAGGAAAATAAATTATCTGAGGCTATCACGTACACTTGAAGTAAGTGCGGAAACTGTATCTTCATTCTGCTTCTGCACGGAGCTGCCCGGCTTGCAACCACAGCCCAGTTTTGTATTTAATGGAGAGTTATTATGAGAAGAAGGTATCTTGGCAAATAACGGCCTGATTAAGGAGTCGCTGAAAGCTCGCGGGCGCAGGAGGGCAGGCTTGCCGTTACACTAGATCTATTTACAATCTCTTTCATTTTTTGTGAAGCTAGACTGTTTTTAAAAGACTAGAGTAGCTTGAGCAGACCATTTTCGCAGACTGCTTTTGGACACTCTCTTTTAAAGAGTTATGAAAAGACAGATAAGTGTAAAACGCATATTGTCATATCTCAAACTGAAAGGCCAATTCCTTACAAGGAAGACTGGAATATAGACCACTTTCTAGGACTTATCTTGATGCTGCCTCGGGACTGAGTGTCATCCATAACAGACAAATAAACTAGATGACAACTGGATCTGTCTTCAGAAAAAAAAAAAAAGATACAATCACAGACTCTGGTTTGTATCATCCCAGTTTTTCCTCTAATGGAAGGAAGTGAAACTGAAGCTACCTATAATAATTCCTGTTTGTGAAAGCAGCAGTGTGTGTTTGATTTTCTGGCAGATTTAGGGAGAGTGGAATAACACAGGGGTGACCATGTCGGTCACTCTTTCCTGTCTACCATCTGATTTCTCCACGTTTCTCTTTTCCTTGAGTTCTCCCTGTCTGGATTTTCAGAGAGGCTGGTGAAGTTTTGCTGTAAGGGGAAATCAAAGACAAACTGGTAGTGGATGCATGCAGAGAAGCATAAGACTAGCACCACCAATGAGTGATATTTCTGTAGTGTACTTTCATTGTGTGGAGTCAAAATCTTCCTGAGCAAGGAGTAGTGTTTTAGATATAATAACCCTTCTAGCTATTCTGTGAACTTTTCCATTTGCCTCTTGAATCCATATAAACTTTCAGCATCTATATCATCCTGTGACAAGGAGCCCTGGCTAAGGGCATGGTTTGTGAAGAATCAGCTATGTTTTCCATTAACTTGCTACCTGCTAATTTCACTCATGGAGGAAAAAACTTGGATTCGTAGTGGTACAGTGAATTAATCAGTGCAATTTTGAATAGATGGTTTAAAAAAGGCATTTAAAGATGGTTCTAAAAACACTGTTATATCGTTAATTGTTCTTTCTTCAATCTCTGTGTATATATGTCTGTATCAAATGTGCCAGCTGGTGTTTTCTGTAGAGCCTGATTATTTAGAGGGCCAGGTAAAGCTGCATTTTCATTTTGGAGATACAGTAAGCTGTTTCTGGTAAGCATGGCCTCACAAAAAGAGTTGAATAATATCGTTAGCCACAAAATACATTCATAAATATATTCATTCTTGTCTCATCAGATAGCTCGACATGAACTTCAACAATCAAGATCACATTAAAAGTAAACAGAACAGTATTTTTTCTTCTGAGAGCTAGCTTCAAGATTCTGAGTGTCTCCTGCCTCGCTGTCTTACCTGCTACCTTTTCCTGAGACAGGACATGGAGCTGTGGGCCTTTTCTTCCCTATAAGTGCTAGTGAAGTTACTTACTTCATGAGAGGAAATGCGGTTCCATGAAATTCCATTTTGTGCAAGTAAGTTAATGAGGGGAATTATAACAATAATGTGATAGCAAAAGTTTCTTGTGTTTATATTGATATAGCTCCCAGAAGTCCCTTCAGAGTTGAGTCCCAAGTGGTAGAAGCAGCTATTGTCCGAGAAACATTACATCCTCTGCGACTGTGCCATGCCTGCGAGCCACTGCCATGGTTGTATGGTTGGCAGCATAGTTAAGGAAATGGGTGCCGTGTGTATAGTGTGTATTTCATGTGAATTGTCCTGCTGGGAGCGCTTGCATAAACCTAAGTGTAACTACATAAAAATTGCCAGAACTGTAGGTTAAATTTCTAGAATGCTTAACTCTAACAAACTAGCCTAGAGGAAACCCTGAAGTTGTTATGCTTTCTGCTCTTGTATCCAACTCTGATCAAGGCATTTTGTACAATGCACAGCTCTGTGGTGAGATGCTGAATTAACAAGCCAACCTGTTAACAGTTCAGAGGGACTCGGTGGCTGCAGTGGCTTCTGCTGATGTTACAAATTTGGTGAAAGTCCGATACGCTATTAAAGTAAAATTAGAAGGGTGTTATTTTGGAACTCATATTGCTAAGTTAATGTGATGTATCTGAAAGCAGGTTGAAGTTTGGCTGCTGCTGAAGAAGCTGAATTTCTTTCTGAACTTGAAAATTGCAACAGTTTTTCAATGTTTCTGTTATTATGCAACTTGCTCTCTGAGGAGTAAATATACTTGAAAAATGTGAATATTTATTGTTATTTGAAAGTATCCTGATGTAAAACCTTTGCGCAGGGGGAAAAGAAGAGGCGGGAGTTCAGGAAAAGTGGCTTTTTTCTTTTTTTGTGAAGAGGCAGTGCTATTTTGGGAAAATACATTTTGCAGGTTTAAAAAAAGTGGAGACCCAGATAAGAAAGAAGACATTTCACGTTTAACAATTTGTGCTGTGATCTGGGACAGCTTCCTTGCTGTCTCTATTCCTTGGTTTCTTGTTGGATTGTATTTAAGTTTTATAAGTCTCTATTTGTCAAGATACTTAAGCATGCACTTAGTAACATGAAAGTGCATTAACACTGTTGCTTGATCAAGACCAGGAAGAATTCTTTATCTGGCATATTTTTGTCATACACGTTTTACCTCTCCAGCTATTGTTCTTGTTTATGTAGAGTACAATTCTTGTCTTGCTACAAAAGAAAAGCTTTTGTTTTCAAGGGCGTAAATGCTGTGGTAGTACTCAGGCTAAGTAATAGTCTTTCAGTCTCCCCTGGTGTCTCTAGGTGAGGAATTAGGGTAATTCAAATAAAAATATTTGAAAACAGTGCTAGATTTGCTGCCTCTTTGTGGTTTGCGTAGGGTATTAGGTCCTATTCAGTTAGGATTCTAATCTGAGTTGTAGTGGAAAATTCATCCCTGTGCCCATGTTAAAGCTGAGCCCCATATACAGTTTGGGAACTTTGATTAACCACAGTTGTCTCCTTTCTGCTTTTACCTTAATTTTGATTCTTGTGTATTTCTCAGGCTATTTTGTGTTTTGTTTTAGGTTGTCGTTAACTCCGTTGGCAATGTCTATGATTTTATCTGCCTCTGTGGTCCGTGTGAGGGATGGACTCCCACTGTCTGCATCTACTGATTATGATCAAAGCACAGGAGTACAAGAATGTAGGAAATATTTTAAAATGCTCTCAAAGAAACTTTCTCAGCTTCCTGATAGATGTACTCTGAAAACTGGACAGTATAATATAAAGTAAGACATCTCTTATATATATTTATAACATTCCCGGGTTGAGCTTGTCCGTAACTTAAAAAGTTAACGGTAGCACATCAGAAGTGATTGATCAAATTAAGAAGCTTTTGTGCAATTTCTCAAATTGAGAAGTTCTAGAAATATTTGAAACCTACCACACTTCAGTGGAAATTATCATTTAAATTGCCAATGTTTTTATAAATATTGAAGTTGTTGACTTACTAGAAAGATTTCTGTTAATTTCAAGGTCATTTCTTGCATGAAATTCACCAGACTTTTAATTATGTATCATGTCATTTCAACTAGTATTTTTCTGTTTTCCCTTTTTAGCATACACAAATAGAAAAAATACTCAAATATGTTGATAGTCTAGTATTTTTCAAAACTCGTGGTATTTTATTGTGGAGTTGGATCCTACTATGCCTTTATTGTACATTTAGAATTTCTTTTGACTCTAGAGGAAACATCATACCTTAAGGAATGAGCATAACTCAACAATTATTCCATTCAGCGATGTCGGTAGAGGCACCAAATAGTAATTCTTTCTTACTGTGTCTTCCTAACTGTTTGTGTGTTGCTTGTGTCAGTGGAGACCTTATTCTGACTGGCAGGTCCTACAATCTGAATATACATAATATGTGGTAAAAACACATCATGATTCTCTAGTCTCAGACAAAATAAATCTCTAGCATTGAAAGCATATTTCATTTATTAAAAATTATTGATTGTTAGAAACTGATTTTTCACTTTTCATCTATTTCTTTGTCTAGACAATAAAACTGGACTGTTAAGTTTCCTTTCATTGATCTCATGCATTAACAAAATGCTGTTACAATTGCTCTTTCCAGTGTAGGAAATAGATGTTTAAACTATTGAAATCCTCTTCCCTCACCTGTCCATAACTTCTTAAAATGTTGTCCAAATATTGCACACATTAACTATTTTATGAAGTATTGCAGAGCCCTTACTCCGTTTGTGTGAACACTTTTCTTGGTTTTGGATGCATCGTCAAGTGTTCTGGAGGCTCCTGTGGGCATTAGTTGAGTGTGTAGTATCTTCATCAGGCAGGAGGTAAATAGTATTGCACATGGTGGGTGAGGGAGTGGGAAGGGTGAGAAGAATTTTTCCAGAGTCTGGAGGAAATGTGTAGTAAAGCCTTGAAGGAGTCTGTTCATGCCGATCTCCACCCAGTGCTTTCACAGCAATGCTGTTTGTTTTCTTATAACATTTCCTCAAATTTTGAAGCTAGTCAGTTTGATAGTATACCTGCCTGTAAACACTTAATAAGTAATAATTCAGAAGATGCTTTTTTTCCCTCTTTGCAATGTGAAACTTGGATTGTTGTGAAATAATTATCTGAATCTAGTATTCTCTCAGAATTGTGCTCTATATGTGACCTTTTTTTCCTTAGTATTGGTAATTAGATGCACCAGTGTGTAGCTGGTAATTCAGTTGCACTTTAGCTGAGCTGAAATCCTAATTTAGGTAGGCCATTTTAAATGAGTTGAGTGATTTCATCCTAACCCCTAGCAGACATGTTGACATTAAGCTGGCACTTATAGCAGTGGGTCAGTGTACCACATGCCTAAGAAAGTGCTCAAACTTGTCCGTGTCCTATCGGTAGCGGTGAGTTTCCAGCATCTCTCAGGATTAGGCCCAGAATGGGCTACATTTTTCCAGTTAATGTTTTTTTGATTCATAGTTTCAGTGGTGTTAACAAAGCTGCAAAAGCATTTTTGGAAAAAGCGGTTCCAAAGTGTATTGACAGATCAGTACAAAAATCTTGCACGTTCCTTTTTCATTGTTTTAGTAGGCTTTAATTTCATTTTCATCCCAGAAATTAAAAGGTCAAGTTTGCGTTGTAGAGATTTTTCTATGTTCTTGCCTGTCAGTCATTGAGCACTTGGCATAAAACGTAGTAGCAGGATGTTTTATCTGGTTGTTGAATGATAATTTATTATTTCCATTTTGTAATTATTTAACAAGTTATTTTAATATATGAGCTGAGATTTATAAGGCTGAACACTTGTTTATTTAAAAAATATGTTCCTAATTATTTCTCAATTTCTTCCTTAAACATCATATCATGTGATCATTCTTGAAACAAGAGTAGAGACGCTACAAAGCATGTACTTAGTATCTGATAGCTATACTGCTGTGAATTGCAGTTCTGCAGTGTTTTACATCTTGGTTACAAAGAGCAAACACAGCTTCTGTTTGTGTAAATGGAGAACAAAAAGTAAATATTTTCTCTAACACGTTAATGTTGGATCATTGCTTTAATTATCCATAAAACGTGAAACTGTTGTTGAATAAAGTCAATGGTTAATTTTTTAGATAGCAGCTGCTGTTGGCTTGTAAACTGATCAGCTTAAAATAAACTTTTAAGAATGGGACATAAGACTTAAGAACTTCTTATTCCTTAGAGCTTTGATTATTTTCAATAGTAAGTAATGTATCAAGATTTTGAAGAAATTTGAGTGCCATGAAAAAGTGAACTACATTTCAATGAACTGCCCAAACACACTAGGCGTATGTACATTAAAAACCCTCCCTTCTTTCCATATCTGCTGTCTCTGGTCATCTTGATATCTGTCTCTAAAGGGTGATGAATCCATGACTCTACGGAGCAGTTTCATTCCCTCACATATTTAAAAACAACTAGCTGCACTCCCTTTCCCCCAGTCATTCTGAAGATAATTTTTTGCCTTTTGGGGATGTACCAGATGCTGTGTTCCACATCTGAGATTACTGAAACGGTCTCATGGGACAGGCCCCAACTTCTGTGTCTCAAGGGCTTTATCTTGCTATCTGATCTGTTTGCATGTTAGTCAACTGTAACGCTCATAATGTGTGTATAATGTAGTTTCTTATTTAATGCTACAATGCTGTGTTAAAGCAAGGCATTACCTGAAGGTAAATTGTTTCTTTCTAGAACAGTGTTTGAATTTTCAGTAAACATTAATGCCCTTGTTAACACAGCACGGTTTTTGCTACTCGGATTGTAGAATATGAAATTTGACTTGTGAAGCTGTGAATTACCTGGATTTAATTTTGAAGTTTTGAATTTGTTGTCTCAATTGTAGCTTTATCAGTTCTCTGGGAGTAAGCTATATGATGTTGTGCACTGAAAATTATCCCAGTGTCCTGGCTTTCTGCTTCCTGGATGAGCTTCAGAAAGAGTTCATTACTACCTACGATATGATGAAGACAAATACTGCTATCAGACCATACTGTTTTATAGAGTTTGGTAAGGATCAGACTCTTTTTTTACAGAAACCATTCCCATTCTTACCCTAAGTCGAATCAGTATTTAAGTAGATGTGCAGCCTAATGTACACAAGACAAAATATCCAGGAGAGTTTATAGCTGTATTTCAGGTGGATTTAGAATCTGATTGAACTCCCATCAAAGGCAACAGAAAAAGAATTCCGTGGGAGTAAAGTTAGGCTACTCGAGTTTGACCCAAAGGTTGTTTATAGTCTTTCTGTTCTTTTAAATAGGTTTTAGTTTAGGTGTTGTGCAACTAAATTTGGAGTTTAGTGTCTCCTAGTTAATAGTACTTTATGACATGTTTGACTTCATACCTCTTGAATTACTTAACATATAAAGGCATTGAGCTTCATAAATTTCCAAAGGAAAAGATCAGAATTTCATATTTTCTCTTAAGTGTGCTAGTTCTTGTTTAGGATGTGAAAGGGAGAGAAGATTTTTGTGTTATGATATAGTAGGGATGCATTTGATCTTCTGTGATGTAAGCTCCAAACAGAAATAATCTCTCATGTACCAGATAACAACTGTTATGGATTCTATTAATATCTGTCACTTTAAAACTATAATTTATTTTATATATTGTTATAAAACTGCATTAGAGCAAAAAGAATTGTTGTTTTAGAAATATGGGGTATGTACCCCATTTGTTTAATTCCTGTCTGTAATTAATTCAGTCCATTTTTAATGACACATATAACATTGCTGTCTTCCTTGTAAAGATTTCTATGAAACCACTTTTTTTTTTAATGCTGTGTTTTACCAGTTGTTAAATTAGAGTGTAGGTCTGTCACAGTGTTTATGTCTGTATAATATGGTATTAAGTTTCTCAGACTGAATGTTTTGCAGGCACATTTCATACTCAAGTGAGTTTATACTTGAATGCAGAAGTTAATTTTTTCATAAGGATATTTACTAAAAAAGAGAAGCCAGAATAAATGCAATAAATCTGTTATATTAGCAATGCTTTCAGTCTCATGCAGTGAAAAGCCATTAGTTTATTCACAGTTATTAAGTAATTAGAATTCTAGAGCTTTATATTTTTACTGCAGAATTAAATAGCCCATAATATAGTAGTCATAAAGCAGAAATAGTGTTAGAATGCTCCAAGATAAATGCAAGCAGTTCAAACAATGTATTTAAATTTGTGTGTTTGTGAAGTATATTGTCCGTGAATTTGTGTGGTCTTGGATTATTTAATTAACAAAAGTATGTGGGGATATACCTTTTCATTTTAAAATTTACACAGATAATTTCATTCAGAGGACCAAACAGAGATACAACAACACACGTTCTTTGTCAACAAAGATGAATCTTGCTGACATGCAGACAGAAATCAAACTGAGACCACCTTACCAAATCTCAGTGTCAGAACTTGGTTCAGCTAATGGATTTGCACATTTGTCTGCTGCAGATTATAAGGGTACTGGTAAGATATCTGCTGGTAAGTTTCAGACTTTAGTATCCTTAAATGATGTAGGGCAGTAGATTTAATTTTTCTTTCGATATGTTTTCTTTTCTTTTCTTTTTTTTTAAAGAAAGCCTTTTGACTGTGGTGTTCTTAAGGGAAGAGCTCCCATGACATAGCGTGTGTATTTTAGCTTCGACGTCTGTTTTGTGTCATCTGTTCAATGCGCTTACCTTCCTGAGGCACTTATAAAGAGAAATGGGCCTATCCTGTTAAAAATATGACTTGCTACAAGTGAATTAAATATGTTAAATCAAATTAGATAGGATGCAGAAGTAGGAAGTTAGGTAGGCACAAATCTTGTTTTGTTACAAAGCACAACAGAATTTGATGCATTAGTTTTGACTATGCTGATAAAGCGTTGTCTGTTACTTGTACAGATAAAGCTATTGGATATGTATCCAGTATTTAATAACGCCTGGTGTCTTCGTCTCTTGTCTTGTTAAAGTGATTGAAAATGGCAGTCCTTTTTCTTTAGAGAAAGGTGTTTTGTATAGTAATAGGGCTAATATTTAATGTGTGAAGCATTCAGTGTGTAGATTATAGGATAGGATTTTGCTTTAAAGGTGAATGTAGGTGTTGACAGACATTAGAAATATGGTGACAGCATGCTGAAGTGTGATCTTCTTAGTATTTATTTTGTTAGGATGAATTTACTATTTTCTAAGCTATAAGGATCAGTTCTCATATTAAAATTACTTCTTGCCTGATAGCATGTGTGACTTTTTTTTTTTTTTTTGGACTGTCATTGCAAATAATGTGGTTTCTCACATCATGTAAATTTGCTAAATTGCTACTTAAAATCCAACATTTAATTCAGAATTTGTGCTTTCTTTGTTCCTTGGCTTGTGTTAGGGAGTTTTGAGTTCACAGGCTGTCTTGGTCTAGCTGACAAAACTGTTTTACTTTGCTCCCCATGGCTCTCAAAGAGGTGTTTTAAATGCTGTTTGAACGCATGGTGTTAAAGTTACCCCTATATAGGGGGGAAAATGAGACTGCCTGGAGAGCTGTCCCTAGACTGTCAGAACTCAGTAGTGAATTTATTTTATCTATCAGTAAATAAAATGAAGTGACTTTTAGAGAGAAACAGTCGCATAAACCTGCAGCCACTCTGGATGAGATTGGTAGAAAAAGTTATGAGTCACTGAAAAATAATGGTTTGGGCTGCAAATTCATATTGAAGCTTAACTGAGTGGTTGCTAGTTGTATTCCTCTAGTGCGCACAGCAGTAAGCTCTCAAAGTTAAACATGGACAATGCTTTTATTTAACTAATTTGTGCTGAATTTAATAACATAACCTATTTTTTTTTAATTGAACTCATTTGCATTCTGTTTTGAAGCTATCACATGGTGATAATCAAACAGCCCTTGTGGGCTTATCAATGAGAAGTAGCTATTGTCTTTTTTTTTGTTTAGTTTCTGTAACTTTATGAATGGCTTGGAAAGCCCTTCTCCTGGATCCGTTCGGTGCAAACAACCAAGATTGACACCCCTCTCCATATTAACGTTACAGTTCATTAACCTCATTGTTCACATCATTACACTTCGTTGATTTGAGCAGAATGATTTAAATATGGTTCACTAGTCCTATTGTTTCCCCAGTGTTGCCTAGACTGTTATGAATTTTGAATTGTTTTTTCATATTTGCTTTCCGTTGCTAATTGTGGAAAGGGACAGCAATGAGGAACACACACAACTGTTATGTACTTGTGACCCTAGATAAGCCTAAAAGAGCAGGTGTGCATGGAAAGAAAGGGGTTTTTAATTTTAATATGTTATGTCAGAAACTTCTAAACATTTTGGAAAAGTCTGTATAAGGCGGTAGTGTAGATACTAGCTGCAGCTTCAGAGCTGTCTTTTATTTGTATCTTCGCTAGCACTCCGTGGCTGGATGTTTTGCGGTAAGGGCACGTAATAGGCTTTTCCTCATAGTTTTCTGTTCAGCAAACCAGCTGAATCAGTCTAGATAGCTCTGCTGAAGCATCAGTGTTGAAGAAAAGTGGAGATTGAGAGAGGAGCTCTTAAGTATGTGACTTATTAGCTGGCTACTAATTGTGGGCAAATTTTACTTGCAAGTGCATTTTTTGCTGTTGATTTCCTGGCATGTTTGAGCAGCCTTCAGTACCGTGCTGAATAAACTGGTTATATCAATTTTAAGACTAAATATAATGAGACAGTTCTGTATTCTAATTGAAGGAAAGTAAATGTTTTGTTAAACCTTATGTTGCTATATTTAAAATGTTTCCTCCTCTTTTTAAAAAAGATTGATGTTCAGTGATCTCTTCTTAAGCCAGAAGAAGATACTGAAAAATGAGGTTACTGTTTTATGAAATCTTTTTAAAGACACTGCTTTGACCTCTCATGTCTTTTTTTGACCTTGTGCTTTACAGCTCCTCATCAGCGTCTGGAACCTGTAACTCTGCCAGGGATTGTCTCATTTGTACTTAGTCTGTTATGTGGGGCTTTGAATTTAATTCGTGGCTTTCATGCCATTGAAAGTCTTCTACAGGTATTGTACCCTGTTTATGAATTTAAGAGTTAGGCATCATATCAGTCATAATATCACATAGAAGATTCTTGCAATATGAACTAAATCTTTCCAATTTTATTTTCACAAATTTTGTTTGTGAGGTCCTATCTTTATTTATGTAGCCTTAATTGCTTGTGGACTATGCATCCTTCTCTGAGGCTGTGAATTTTGAAAGCAGTACAAGGTGGGTCGCTGACTCTGTAGGTACCGTGGTAGCAGTGAGTATGTGGACATAGTATCCTGTTTTCTAAATTTATGTCATGATATGAAATGTTAAATATTGATTTTTATAGCTATTATATAAAGACATGTGGGAGAAATAATGAACCACTTTGAAAATCTGATTAATTTTATGGAAATATCCACAGAAAAGGGCCTTTAAAGAGCTTTTCTAAAATACTTTTTTGAAAAGCTTTCTTTGGTTTGTTTCTGTTTTTAATAAATCTTCTTAAATAGGATGATCATTTCTCTGTATGCTGAAAGGATCAATATGAATTATATTTAAGAGAAACTGTCCAGCGATTTCTTGTAAAAGATACTTCTGCCCCACAGGCTTTCAGCAGATAAGTTTTTTGTTCTATTCCATTTCTTCTGTTAGTTATATTCTCATTGCAGTAAGTAACAAAATGATGATTAATGACTTCTGGCAGTTCAGGTGAATATTTTGGTGTCAGTTATAAGTATGCACAGAAAGCTGGTGTATATCCCTACAGAAAAAGGATTTACTTAACATTAAACAGGACTCTACTGTTGTGATGGAGATAGAAACTAAAAATCCCATGGAAGGTTTCAGAAAGAAAAGAAGAATTCTCCTGTTTGGCCAGTAGAGACTCTTTTTGTTAAAATAAATGTGTAGACTTTGTAACTGCAATAACTGCACTGCAACTTTTGTTATGTAATGGACTTTTTAGGGCAGTAAGGAAAAGATGATGATCTGTATCCCAGTTATGTCTTGAATAGTTATTGGTATATGTACAGAATTAATAAAACAGTAATGTTTGAGGTTTGAGCAATTCCCGCGACTAGTGAATAGTTGAGCAGGGTTAATAAAACAGTAATGTTTGAGGTCTGAGCAATTCCCGCGACTAGTGAATAGTTGAGCAGGGTTAATAAAGCAAAACCAAGAACGAAATAGTAACCATACATCTTTACTCTTATCGCTGTTTATGTTTTTGTGTTATATGTATTTACATAGCTTTTTTAGAGAACAGGTACACTGCTCATTCTCTGCATTTCTTGTATGAATATGTACAATATTTCCTGAATTCCTTGTCACCATGCCTTTCAATTTATAAAAATGAATGAATTTGAAGTACAGTGCTGTACAAAAATAATGAACAGAATTTTACCACTTAAATTGCAATGTTTCTAGAGGTTTTTTTGGTTTGTTTTTAATCACAGCTGCAGAAAGGTATGCCAGTGTTGGATTAACCTGTTTAACTGATGATAGGGCAGCTAGTTCATTTTATTCTGTATGCTGTTGCATCTGAAGAGAGAGACGGAAGATAGTATTTTTTCATTTCTGACAAATGACACCAAAAGTACATTAAAATGCCTCTTAATTTCTTTTATTATGGAAAAATTCATAAAGTTAAGGCAGAAATCATCCAGAATGTGATTTAAGGGACTTTTTCTGAAAAGTCATTGCATAGCTTCTCCCCGAATTTAGTATTTTTTCCTTTATAATCTGTGTTTTATTTAGGTGTTAGCAAAACTCTGTTATAACCTGTAGCTATGCTTCAGCAAATCTACAGTGGCCATGTAAGACTTTCATATGCTTTAGGAGTGTACTGCATTGTGGAGGTAAATGTTAGTGCAGACACATGATTTTTTCACTGATGAAAGCTGTAAATGCAGTTGCTTTGCATTGAACTTAATCTTAGCAGAAACAAGTAGTTCCAAATGGCCCCGTTTCTTCTCAAAATGAAATTCTCCTTCAAGAAAGAACATTTGTGTGAATACCCTTTGTTTTCCTGGGAAAGTTTTTGATTGTAGCAGATGTTTGTTTGGAATGCAGATAGAATAATCACTGAGCGTGTGAATTTATTCTGCTCAGCTCTATAGAAACTGTAAAAACCAATTTGAGTAAGTTAGAAGGAATGCATGCTTTAAAAAAAAGAGTGGAAAGAGCTATCATTTTAAGTAAATTTTTCTGTCTTTTCCTTTATGGAAACTTAATTTTCTGTCCGTATCATTTTTTAGGAATAATCTCTGCTGTTCTTGTGCTTCTGTTTGTCCTCACTGCCATTAATGCAGACCTGCCAGCAGTATTTTCTGCACAGAATATTAGCACACCCTACTGGCCAGTTCGTCTTTTCTGTTTTACCTAGTTTCCATTTCGTGAAGCTGCAGGAAGGCACAATTCTGTAAAGTTGATATTAAAGGTAGTTCCCAGTGTTTATACTTAGATTATCAAGGGCATCTGGAGAAGGTAAATGTCTGGTGTTACAGCTAGGCTTCCTTTAAGACTTTTGAAAATCTCAGCATTAGTTATCTGTTCTGGTGAAAAAACATGGTCAGATGTGTTGGTCAGATTCCAGATCGTGGTGGTTTTGTTCTGGAGAGATAAATAAGTAACGACTACTACTAATTCCTGTGGTTTAGCTTAGTATGGGAATTATTGTAAATCTCCATGTGAGACTACTTTAACTTTGAGTAATGAATAGCTTTCATACTGTACATAACTAGCATTTGTTTTTGTTGAAACATTGTAAAATGTTGTGTTTTGTTTTTATTTTCACAGAATGAAGGTGAAGATTTCAGTTATGTTATTGCGTTTTTTCTTGGAACAGCAGCCTGTTTGTACCAGGTACATTCTTATGCTTGTATAGTTCACTAGAGTCTAAAAACATTACTCAGTCACCTATAAATGTCATTTGTTTCTTAAGTGTCATGAATATCTGAAGAGAGTCATTTTAAAAACAATTTCTGCTCTATTTTACTTCATTGATCATAAACTATGCAGATTCCTACATAAAGCTTCTATTTGCTGGCATTATTCTTCAGTTCATGAAGATACTGGGTATACTTTTCTTTCTGAAGATTACAATTTATCTGTGACAGTCACAAGCAATGGAAGTTATATAATTTCCTTAAAATAGTTGTATAGTTTAAGTGTATCTAACTGTCTGAACAGATGACTTGCTACTTCTATCCTTTAGAAAGGTCTGTAGCAAATACAGTAATACCTAGAATTTACTACACTCCAAAATTTCCCCTGCTTGATACTTTATCACACATTTCCTTCCTTTTCAAGGCTTTCAGCCACTTTCCACTATGTTTTTCTTCTGCAATCTGGTATTTGGTACTTGCATTTTATGTCTGTAGATTTTCCATTTTTGCAGCTTAATTTGACTTTCCTGTATAATTTGTAGCAAAGTATTCTGGTACACTTTGGCATTTGTCATTTAATGATGCTACTCTTAGGTTTAGCTATGACTGTTACGTCAGTCATGTTCAATTGCTGTTATTCTTTTAATTCTTTTGACTCTTAATCTCTTGTGCTTGTGGAATATGCAGTATCTACTTCTTGCCATGACCACATAGTACAGTGTCAGACTGTAAAATAAGATAAATGTCCCAGGATTTTCTTTTATCTCAACCTTTCTATCAATCAGCCTTTTGTCCAAGTTGTCTGTAATCTCTGTTCTCTACAACTAGTCTCTGGCAAAATGTTGCAGCACAACTTGTATTCTTCAGCACTTGTTGACATTTCGCCAGCTTCTGCCTTAAATAATTCTTCAAACTGGTGTTAATTTTCCATGCCAAAAGTCTGTTCCATATCAGATAAGGCGGAGCTCCTCCATTCTTTTTCTGCGAGAAAAATAAGCATTCTCCTCTTCTGTCCCGAGCTAGAAACTCTTACTTTATAAAGTGTTCTTGTCTGTGAATTAAGACATAAGGACAAATGTCCTCCCCCCACTTGCTGACTTGAATAGATGTCTTTAAAAGAAAGAATCCATACAGTTGGGAGTGTAGGCTTTTCCTTAATATTCCGAATACATCTACCGGGACTCTTGGTGTGCACCCTCCAGGGTGAATGCTACGAGATGTGGTTGGTCGGTTATTGGAACAAAGAGGGCCGTCGATTCTGTGGCGTGCTCTGGCATCCTTTTGCCCCATATGGGAGTTTGGGGGCTTGTTTCCAAGTTTGCGTTGCACAACAGCACATTGCACGTTCACCTGCATAGACATCCGTAATGTTGTATTATCTTGTTCAATTAATAATTACACAGCAGTATGTTTCTTTGTTGAGTTTCCAAGAAAATGGTTGCAACCCAGGTGCCCAGGCAAAAACTGGGCCTATATAGAATAGGATGTTTTACTCTTGTAAAGAAACAAAGTGAAAGTGGGCTGCACAGAGAGTTTTCAAGAATCCGAGTAATGCCTAGGATGTATTGATTGGCAAACCAAGGCTGCAGGCATGTATCTGTATGTATCAAACTGAAAATAATAATAGTATTCCCTCTACATTTTTCACATACAGTATGCCATCTGGCTGTTTTTTAGATTGATGTAGGAGAAAAGTATTCCCTGCATAAACAGAGCAGTAGCTATTCTAGCTACTACTAGCATTTGAGGGGAATGGTCCATCACCATGAGTATCTACCAAGTAATCTCCAAAATCTTCCACTTGAAGCTGATATTATCGGCATTTAGGTTCACTTTTATATAGAAATCAAGTATGCAGCTTCAGGGCACTTTTTAGCAGCATTCAAATGTTAACTGTGATTTTTTAATTGCCTTAGGGTTTTTTCCGTTTGGGATCATAATTTGTTGCACATCTGAAAGCACCATTTCCAAATAAACTTTTAAGTCTTTCTGTTTTATGGCCTACCTTGCTTACAAAACTGTAACTGAGTATTGCGACACTGATAAAATAGCGCTACAGTGTTCTCAGGGAAAAATAACTGAGATTAGGAACACTCATAATACATCCAAGAAGCCAAGAAATATCTGTTCCCCTATATCTAGAGCTGATGTGTCGAGTGTTTCTCCATGAAGTTTCTCGTCTTCTGAAGAAGAAAATGAGCAAGAGTAACGGCTGTCTCAGTTGTACCCGAAGTGCAAAGAAGCATCAGGAGCTGAGCTTTCAGTCATTTCTTAACATTTGTTTAGAAAAAAAAAAGAAGAAAAGGTTAAAGACCTCAGGAATTTCATTACAGCACTTGTTAGAGTAACATGTTAAAACACAGTGTCTTGGCCTTTTGGCTGCTGCTCTGTTTTGTAAGTGGCAGATTTTTTACCATCTCAAACTTAGACTAATGAAAAATTCAGCTCCAGAATTCATTTAAAACATATCTTCAGTAAAATTTACAATCATTCAACAGCATATTGCACTGACATATTTAGACTTTGGTACCAACTTTTTTTTTTTTTTTTTTTTTTTTTTTTTTTTTTTTTTTTTAATCCTGCTAGCATATCCTGACTCTTACTTTGTTCTTGTAAGGAGCTGTACTTCTTCAGATGTTGTCAGTGGAGGAGATGACACTAGGAAATTATCTGGATTCTTATTGTTGATGTACCAATGAATTACTCTTTTAGACATAATTTGTAAAACTGTCTGCGCAAGTAGGCTGCATTTGCCCTGCTCAATATGGCCAAGCAGGCTCAAAGGAATTCCATCTAGATTCTGAAGCCCACTGATTACTTAACTGTAGTTTTACTTTGCTTTGGAGAGAGGAAATAAGTCTTACCAATGCTGTCATGTCTCTGAAGGTATTTAGATATCCAGAAATAGTTCTGATAATCTAAACCATGCTTGCAATAGAAATACATGTTTTATAAATAAGTGAGTTAAATTTCCAATAGAATATAAACCCCAATAAATTGTGTTGTCCAGCTGTAAGCCTACCATGCTTTGGCATTTTTTTTTTTGAGGAAGATGAAAAATTAAAAAAAAATTAAGTACAGGTTCTCTCACACTGATGAAACAAAGAAGAAGGTGAATGACACTTAGATAATCTGATGATGAATGCTATTAAAACTTTGGAAGAGCATGGTTATATGCCCCCGGGAACAGATTTGGAATACAAACCAAGCTCAAGTGGTGATGTTACCTGCCTTGAAGCATAGCAAAAGCTTCTTTTGGCAAATGGAAATGGCTAGAATCCAGAGAACAAATAATTTTTTGCGGAAGTCGAGGAAGTGGTTTGAACAGTAGAAGAAATAAAAATAATGCCCATGAAAAAGTACTGGACAGCTGCATCCTTTTAGAGATGAAAAGAAAACTGAGGCAAGAGAATAGAACAGATTTCACAGCTGTTCAGCTCGCAGGAGGGAGAAGGCAAAGAACAGGGAGCTGTGGACAGTCGTGGCATTTTGCGTTACACAGCAATGTACAGCTTCTCTGTGCAGAAACTCACCCTTAAAACGTGGTAGAACGACAGCAGAATTGCTGTGTGTTGTGCAGCGCGTAGCCGTGGGCTGCTCCAGCTCTACCAATTCCCCTCGGCATTAGCCTAGCAGAATGCTGGGTTTGCAGCTGTGGGGTTGCCTGGTGCTGAGCATTCCCCCTGCCCAGCACCGCTGTTTCCCTTGTCCTTGCCGTCCTTCCTCCTGAAGAGGACTTAAAGCTGGCTGTCATTCCTTCTCCCTTGTCTGGCTGGAGCAGAGAGTGTATTTTAGACTGGAGGCTGCCAGCAACATCCACTTCCCTTTGTCATGGGCCACTCTCATTATTGCAGTTTTTATCAATTATTATGAGAGAATTGTCCTCAAAGAGAGTTTAATGGAAGCAAAATTTAACCTTTTATTGATATCGAGTACTTCTCACCCTTTGACTGCTGTAAATTGATGCTATTCTTATATGCTTAATTTAAAAAGTTCTACTTTTTTATTTTTGTACTTTTTTAATGACCAGATATGTTTCATCAGTGGAAGTTATTTTCCATGTACTAATGTGACTTCTTTTTTCTTCCTGACAGTGTTACCTATTTGTGTATTACACAGGCTGGAGGAATGTCAAATCCTTCCTGACTTTTGGGTTAATTTGCCTGTGTAACATGTATCTATATGAACTGCGCAATATGTGGCAGCTCTTCTTTCATGTGACTGTGGGAGCATTTTCTACGTTACAAATACGACTGAGACAACCACAGGGGAAGTCCCCAGATTACAATGTCTGACAAGTCCTGGAACATTTCAGGGCAATCTTGTTCCGGCAGTTGTTCACTCTCAGGAATGTAAAGCTGTTCTCCAAAAGAAGAAGCTATCTGGATGGGACTTTTTGTTTGTTTTGTTCTTTGTGTGTGTGTGTGGCTTTTTTTTTTTTTTTTTATAAAGCAATGTAAGATGCCTGTGGACATTTTTCACTTGATGGTTAAACTAGTTTTTAAAGGAGAAAAGAATACTGGAGGAAAATGGGTCATATCCATGCAGTGAAATGTATTGGGGGCACCAGATTTGGAGAATTTGGCTAGTGGCATGAAAAAGCTTTATTCAAAAGTATGTTAATGGAAGGAATGTATTAGAGTATGTGTCCTGCATATCATGCAAGCTCTACTTCCAAAATCAGTTTTGCCTTTGTGAGGCAGTAGGGGAATAGCCTAAATAAAAAAAAAAAAAAAAATGCTGCTGCCTATTAGCAGACTATAGCTGGAATGTGTAAGATGCTACATTTTGGAACATTTTCACATTGACATATGGGTGAATGGTTTCTTAATTAAAATGTAACCTGGAAACTCTGTAGTTTGAGGATCAGCTTTTTGGCACTAGTGGCCCTCTGCCTAGTGCTGTAAATACTTGCACATTTTTTTCATTTGTTTAATTTACTCTTATCTTTTGAAAGTGATTTCTGTGGGCATGGTTTATTTTTAGTAATTATCCAACAAAAATCTGCCAATTAACCCACCATTTTTGCACTCTTCCTCTGTTTGAACTCTAGACAGGTTGAAAGGAAACGGTCTGCTGAGTAGATGGAGTGACTTTGATTTCTTGGCTCTTCTTTTTATTATTTTTGAAATGGATAAATAATTAGCTGAAACCTTATATAAGCAACTGGTGACGGATAAATAATAAATCAGTCTAATTAGCTTGAGCAAGAAAAGAACAGGAATTTCGTTTCTTCTACTGGCTTTATTTTATTGTGGTGGAATATAACTTCATTGATCTGGACTTGTGTTTGAGAGAACCATTGTATATTCCAGAAGTCTGTGAATTAACCAGCAAACAACAAGTACTTAGAATTGCAGCCACATGGTACCATGTGGGGTTTTTTTGTTTGTTTGTTTGTTTGTTTTTACAATTTTACGTCAGTTATTTGTGATGTTTCATAACGTACAAACAGACATATAGATAGATTTTATATATGACCTGGAATAATGTAAGGGTTCACTGAAGTGCTTAAAAAAGAAAAAAAAAGTTCTAATAGGAGAGAGGTTGCCATGCTGCCTGTGTTTTGGATTTGGGGATTGGCAGGGCTTTGCTGTACCATGAAGTGTTGCTTCTGGCAGATTTCTAAGGACACTTCCCACCAAAAGTTGTGTGTTTTAGCAAGTTATTTGGGGTCAGATTATGACAGAGAAGAATGGAGCTGGATACGTTTTTAAAAGATGACGTTGGTTAAGAAAATCTAGATATTTTGAGGTCAGGAAGAATTAGAGAATGAAATTGCCATCCTGAGTGAGCAGCAATGTTATGTATTTTATTATTCATAATGTCTATTTCTCATACTGATACGTGAGATTAACACCATGAAGGTATATTGGTGCACCACTGGTGGTGTAGGGGATGTGCTTTGCTGTCAAGCCTCTTGCCTCCCCTCTTTGAGCCAGAAAAGTAGAGTGCATTCGTGGACAGGGTCTGCTTTTGTTTCGGGAACCAGGAAGATGGGGAAGAGATAAGGAGGAGGGCAAGCATACAAGAATTTTAGGGAATGTTTAACCATGAATATTTTAAAAACCCAGAAGAACAGAAAATACAATCTCTGTTTAGCATAGAGAAGTTTGCTTGTGTTAGCTTTTATGCAGCTTTCTGAACTTGGGACACGGGAAAACATAAAAAGCAGTCCTTTACCTTTTTAAGTCAAGGATTGAAAAATACAGATATTCATGTTTAAATACAAAACCATTTTTTTAAAATCTTGCTTATAAATCTGCAAGAGTCCTTCTACCTATCTTTTTACTTCACTTCAGTTGATAGGTAGGGAAGCTATTAGGAATGTCCAAAATACCACTTTGTTTTTGGCTTGTGCTACTGTGCATGTGAAGACTTTCCTGTTGCATCCTTTCTTGGGCTTGTATGCCAGCAGATAATCATGTTTGTTTTCTCTGAGACTTCCTGCTGTTTCTAAAGATGCATTTTTAAGGAATGAAAATTTCCTTTGCTGTAGCATCTGGAACCATTATTCCATTACAGTTATATTGGTGTTTAACTAACTGCTGATTAACAGATAGAATGAACAAATACAACTGTCAGCGTAGTAGAGGACAGTTGTTTTTTGTTTTCTCGTTTTTACAGCACTGATAAAAATCCCAATTCACAATGGAAAGTTAGCGTCTGTTCCCTAAACATGGCTGGTTTTCATCACCTGGTAGTACTGTGTGCTACAAAAATGGCTTTTAGGTATATTACTTTGGTGGGACTGTAATATCTGAACTTGGTGGAAATTTTTGTAAGATAAGAAACATGCAGTAGTCATGGCCAGATTAGAGGTGCAAATTTACAAAAAATTCCCAGGGTTTCACAATTGCTTGCACAAAGCCAGGGTTCAGTGGAACAGTAGGGGCTTCCGTGCTGATTTCACCAGATACTTGAGTGTATACAGATACTCATAGAGATTAATTTCAGCATCTATTCACTCCCTTGAGCAACATGCTTCATTTTAATTTGAATTGGATAAGGTCATACCTAGTTGCTTAATGTGTTCTGTAGGACTTGGCAGAAGTGGAGTCCACTTAATGCTGTATTTACAAAGTAAGCCCTCTTGATGAATACATCCAACACCCAAAATATTGTATTTTTCTTTGAAGAAAGCATGACTGTTTACATTCACTTTCAATATGGAATTGCCAAACATTTGACTGACTTTCACAAAGTGCGTAGTATTGCTTGAGGTTTGATTGCCCCAGAGTCCGCTACTTCAGCTTCTAGACGTTTAATTTGTATTTTCCTTGTCTAGTCCTTTTTAATGTCTAAGCTTTTTGGCAGGGGTCTGTTGTCTTATTTTGAACATCTAGGCTAAAATCTGGGGATAACATTTATTTCATTTCCAAAAGGTCAGATTTTGCTAGGAAATAATCTTGCACTGAAAAATGTTTAGACCCCTTCTTTTATACTGCTAATTTAAAGGGGTGTGCGTGTCTGTGTGTGTAAAAGTATGCAGCCTTCTGTGAAGGAATGAATGTTTAAGGTTCAAAGCTTTTTGTGTGTGTGCTACTTGGATTGATTTTTAGCTCTATCAGAACTGGTATAGAACTACAAGGTGATGGAAAATGCACTTGGCTTTGCAGACGTTGTGATTACTCAGCCTTTACTATGGATTCTTTAATATACTGATAGTCTCTTTATCAAAGGAATGAGGAACATCTATTTAGGGGTATTACCTTTGAGGCTCCTGCCTTTCATTCCCCATTTCTGCTGCAGGTACTGTTGTTTGATTATGTTTTTTGCTTTCATGGTTCATATTGAAAATAGAAGCCCATTAATGCTTGCAAGCACTAAACGTATGCACTTTTGAATTAGCTTTTGGTCTGAATAAGTAGTATTCAAGGTATATATGTTACCACAGCTTTCTGGATGCTGTTAATGTAAAAGGATGTTTTTTCCTGATGGGGGGGTAACTGATGAGACGGGTTGCAGTAGGAGCTCTGCTTCAGTGGGAGTTGTAGACCGGTGCTGACGGATCCCAGCAGATTTCTCAGCAGGGCTCTGAGTAAGCTTGGTGTGGCTGTCTGTGTGTGCAGTTCCAGTTACAGCTGGTCAAATATTCCAGGTACCTGTTTACCTTGGTAAGGCTGAATGACCTTGCGGCTTCTGTGCTCATTTTCTTTGCTTGTGAAATTGTACTTTATCAGTTTTATTGATCAAATTCTTTTTTTAGTGAACTTCACAGAGCACAGAGCCTGTGTTTGCTATCGTGGCTGTACACAGAGCTATCTAAAAGTCATTCTGAACTCTTGCAGCATTTAGGAAGTTTTTGTTACCCTGGATAACTTTTCTTTCTTCCCCCAAGGCAAAGCATCCTGAAGATGACAAGTACATGTTTAGGAAGTTTAAGGTATGTTCAGCAGTGGCTGCATAGGCACTTATGGATATCTGACTCCTGAATGCAAAGCTCTGACTGGAGAATCTGGCTCTGCTGACGCTGGGAACATGTGAGTGGCACAGAAGGATTAGCCCACTAACCTGTATATTGAGCAGAGCTGAAGAACATGCCCTAGTTGTAAAGCAGCAGGCAAAGCGTGAAAGCAGATGGGAAGTGGGATACGTGCTCCATTGCTCATATGGGGGCTGCTGCAGAAAAGCCAAGAGAAAAGAGGGCAGGAGATGAGGATATCTTAGGCCAGGTGTTATCACACTTTGCAAAGCTGGGGGAGGCTTGGTGTCTGCCTTGGATGTGAAACATGAAATAATTCCTAAGCAAGAACCAGCTCTCCTCTTTTGTCTCCCTGCCCTTTCGAGGATGCACTCTGCAACTTTGTAGTTCTTCAGGCAACTTAAGGTGAACACTCTTTCCTAGCAGATGCGTAGCCTCAAGTTGGCACTTCGTGGATCCCATTCTTCTGTTCTCCACCCTCTCCCAAGCACGAGGATCCTGGGGTGCTGTGCTGTATTCCTTCCTGGGGAGGTGGGATATCTGCTAGCCTGCTTCATTTCAGGTTGAATGGGACCAGCCTTGTAAGGGGGAATGGGAGAGTGCCAAGCATGCGTCAGTGATGAGAGCAGGACGCGCTGGGTCCTTACCCTCGCAGGAAGGGAAAGCTATTGTCCCTACAACACAGCAGACCTTGTGGTAACCAGTGTCATCTGCGGTTTCGTGGGATTTGAGGTACAGTACTGGCCTGAGTAAGGGAACAGAATAACAAAAATGACAAAACAGCTATTCATGAGCTATGCCTTAAAAAAAAAAAAAAAAAAAAAAAAAAAAAAAAAAAAAAACCCAAAACCCGACAGTGGACTAGTAAAACACAGTAAGGGCTGGTGCAGAATTGGCTTAAGCTATGTGCCTTACTGAGGCATTTAAGAGAGCGTAAGGATGCCCCTACTCCAAGAGCCTAGCACCTACAGGGGAGGAAACAGGTTGGTTTGGTGTCAGGATGAGCCAGCGGGCACGGAATGCCTAACAGTACAAGTGCCAGACCATCTCCTGGGGGCTGTGCTGCCGCCCCCCCCCCCCCCCCCCAAAAAAAAAAAAAAAAAAAACACCCTTTGTTTCTTTATGCTGTATGGTTGGAATTTTTTTTATTTTTATTTTTATTTTTTTTTGGTGTGTTTTTTTTGGTTGGTCTGTAAATTGCATTTGCTCAGTTCAGCCTGAGCAGGGGCTGTGCAGCTAGTGAATGCCTTCAGGGTGTGCTTCCCCCCCATTCCCCCCCCCCCCCCGGAGGTGAACTGGTTTTTGTTCCTGTGATGTTGGTTCTTTCAGCCCCTGTCTAATCTGTGTACGGCTTTAGAAGCAGTGTCACCGTCAGAGCTAAGGCTCTGTGAGTTTGTTTCCAGTAGAGGGCAATAGTTGTTGGGATCTGAAATTCTGTGTTCAAAGAAAACCTCTGTGAGTGTGTGGGACTGTGTGCACACATGCATGCGTGTGTGTGTGTGTGTGTGTGTGCGTGCGTGCGTGTGCATATGTGCCCCCCCCCCCCCAAGTTGTTCTCCTATGGCCTTTTTAGTCAAAAGCACACTTGGAGGTTGAAGTTCCCCTTTAGAAGTTTCCAAAAAAAAATAGCCTACATTAGATAGTGTCCTGAGCTGCTGTTTGTATGCGTATATTGGAGAACATGTAAAGTAGGAATCAGTTCTTCAGTCCTCCTTAAGGCTGTTGTTTGTTTTAAAAAACAAACAAACAAACCCTCTCTTTGAAGTACTTCATGGGTTTTTTTTTTTTGTTTGTTTGTTTTGGTAGTACAGTTATGCTCTTGGTAACATAAAAAAACTCTCCTACCAAGTAAGTAACAACTCTTTTTAAGCCGTTCCATTTTTAATTGCCTGTATAATGGCTCCTGAACAGAAAAACTGAATTTAAAGATGGCTTTTTTTTGTTTTGTTTTGTTTCTCAGTTACATATGACTACACCAATTAACAGGAAACTGAAGCATTGCATTTACCATGAAGAAATGAGAAGCATCTTTTTCACATATAAAGAAAGATTGTAAATGTTGTATTGGCCAGTCCTGCTGCCTCTTTCCAGTTGTCCTCAGGAGCCTCAGGTCTAAAAGCACCTTATTGCAGCCACTCCTTTGTTCAGTTCTTTCTGTGTGCCTGCACCTGGGGAATTAATTATTTTTCTGTGATGTACAACTAATTTTTTAAATAGCACTCATTAATGACTTTTTTTTTTTTTGTTAAAGCTAGTCAGTTATAACTGTATGCTTAAACATAGTTCAGTAACCAGGATGTGTCAGCTATCCTGAGATTAACTTTTCAAGGTAAGTGGGTACACAGAGTACAGGCACAGGTGGGAATTAGGATGGTCATCATGCAAATCAGAAGTGGAGGGCCTGTAACTGGATACTGCTTGGGAGTGATGTAGCACAGATGGTCATTCATCACTATGCAAGAGTTACATGTTTCTGTGTGCAAAATCAGTATCCAATACACCAATTACATCTGATCTCTTCACTAGCCAGCTGCATCTTAAATAAAACAGAGACACTTTACCAGTGAAACAGTGTTTAATATAGTTAAATTACTTAAATAGATTTCAATTTCCATGGGAAATCATAACTGTATCCATTTTTGCAAGATCCAGAGTAAAGAGTGTGTGAATACCCCTTGAAATGATCATGACACACTGTCAACAATCACAGCTAGAGATACTGGGGACTTGAAATTTCATTGACAACACAACTTCATAAGATGAATCAAAAGTTAAGAAGACTGCAGACTTTCATAAAGTAGAAAGCAAATCTAAAACTGAATGTATGGCATGGAGCTAATGAAAGTCAGTGAGGGAGTAAAAGGGGTGGAAGGTGGAAAAGAAAGGTGTAACAAGTGTGATGCAACTGAAGTATTTTGCAAACCAGGAAAGATGTAAAGGAGCAAAAGTATAGTACAAGGGCAGACTTGGCAGTTTTACAGAAGTCAATATACTATACTTTTCAGCAATGTTTCCTAGTGGAAGGGGGAAGGAACGGGGCGATGCCATTTAAGCTCAAGTTTAAATGGCTTAATGCTACGGGTATGCTTAGCAGTATGGCAAATTAATTAAGACAGACCCATGGATTTTAACTTATTCTTGTTGTCAAGTAGGAAAAAATAAATCGCCACCATAGTGCAATCACTCATTAAGCTGTTAATACTACAATATTCTGCCCTGAGAAGAGTGGAAAAGAACTTTATTAAATGTCAAAAGATTGGAGTCATTTTTAGTGCTAGCCAAATTCAATATCAAAACTCTCCCCTCATAGAATATAAAAAAATAGAACTTTTTTTAATTCTTTTCTTTTTTTTAATAAAATATCAAGGGATTTTCTTCAATAGTTTAAAAAAAGGTACATGATGATAACAGTGAGCTATTCATCAACCCTGACTAGAGATAAGGATGCCCAACACAATAGCAATGGCACTGTATTTTAAGGTCACCCACCTCATACACAAATTCTCCATCATAATCTTGTTTTGAAAATCACCTAACAACTCCTGAAAACTGAAAATATGTGACTCAGTTTGAATAAATGTCTACTGCAGGAAAGTCAAATCAGCGATGCAAGTACATAGTTCTTTGCAATGTCAAATGGCAGTTAAAATATCAGACAACTCTCATGTCAGCAGGATTGTGTTAATACCAGCTATGGAAAATTATTTTTTTAAAGAAAAGTTCAAATGATCTTTTTTCTTTTTTTTCCTCTTCTTATATGAGCTCCCTGTTACAGTTAGAAGAGTTGCTCAGAGCTCTTTGTAACATGCTTGATTGATACCTTCTCCTTAGCTAAGCCTCATAGGTTCTGTTTCCATTTGTTAATACGGCACCCTCAGTTTGAATGCTGCATTGAACAACTGCGTGATTATTGTATTCTTTTTTCCTCTTCTTTGGGATTGTAGATTTTTCTGGATTTGCATTTAAAAATGCATTTGATTCAGCCTGGAAACTCACCTGTTTTTGTTTGATTGTATAGTGATAATCTGAAAACTGCCAAGTCTGTGTTCAGAGTATTATGCACAAAAAATTACACAAAAGTCTACAGGTTATATACACCTCCCAACACACCTTGGTGCAGACAGCCTGTCTTCTAATTTATATATAATTTACAAAATATAGAATTTGGTATATCTGTTAGATCTCATGTTTTCAATATTACAAAATAAAAAATACAAAAAAAACCACAACAAATTTCAGGGGAGTTCCCCCCAATGAAGTGTCTCTTGTTTACATCTAGTCTTTCCCATGTAAACTGATATATACCAAAGAAGAGCACAGAAGACTTTTTGTTTAATAAATATGTTTGTAGAGCCATCTTTCTTTATCTTGATCTTCCCTTTCATTAGAAGCGCCAGCCCCACTCAGAAACGCAGTCTTTCAGCCATGGAAAAGAAGGGAAAAGTGGGGGCTAGGCCTACAATGTCTTTTCTTACTAAAACATTACTGATGCCATCCTAAAAGGCCTTTTGTGTGTTGCAACAGTGGGTGTCAATTTTAAAAGCCCATTCAAAACAGCTAATAAAAGCACAGTGGTACACTTCAAATAGCTGGCAGTATGGGATGGAAACATTATGGGAGTGCAAATCCATTCCAAAATAATGCTTTGTAGTGAATCATACATTCCTTCAACCAAGTAAATGTTGTGTTGCTTCAATAAATACTTAAATATCTTCTTGTATCCTGTGGTAGCAGCCTTACTTTAAAATTCCAAATTCACATCTTAGCTGTGACTTCCATCGGTGCACATCTTTGGTCGATTTAGCACTCGGGCAGGAACAGCTCCAAGCGGTTTGTTTTCCTGCTCTTGCATTTCATGATAGGTGGCCAAAGTGTTCGCTGATACCAGTTCCAGAGTCACTCTGTGAAATTTCAACTGCGCTGCTTTTTTTTTTTTTTTTTTTTTTTTAAGATTCACTGCCAAAAAAAGTGATTCTTCACTTCACAATCTTGTTTAATGCGAATTCTGTTTTTTTTGAGCCATGCTGCAATTGGTGCTAACTAATTGGAGGCCCTTCATTTAGAAAGTAGGTGGTCATTTCCCCTTTGCCTTTGACCTTAATGATGCCTCGATATTCCAGCTGGTAGTTGTTGGCTGCTAAAACCTGGTACATGTCTGTGGTTACCTGCAGAAAAAAAAAGAAAACAAGAGTTAAACACATGCTTGGCATGCTTTTCATTTGTTTTTGGAGTAATTCATGGGCAAAACTTGTGTAGCGTTGGCTGTTTTGGTTCTACTTGGACTTCTTTTTCCACATCAGTCACTAACTAAAGAATTGGCAGACGTTGCAAAGCAAACAAACTGCAAACAAACAAGGCATGCAGGCTACACAATGTGAGGCGAACCAGGTTTTCAAGGAAGTCACAGTCTGAAAAGAAAGAAATTAATTAGTCACATTTCTAAAAAAAACAAAACAAAACAACCCCCCCACACACATCTGGCAGTTCAGGAAACACACAAAATACTGTATCACAGGAGTGGTATTAGGAAAACAGGTTAAAAGATATTTTAAAATTCCTCAAAAAAAAAAAAAAAGTTCTAGAAGTTTTTGGGATAGAGAAAAATTTAGAATTAAAATGGACCAACCAAATTATCAAGCCCTACCGTGGATGTTTAGTTCAGAAAGGGGCATTTGGGGCTTTTTTGTGGAGGAAAGGGTGGCAGGAATGAGCCTGCATGGAATCAGCCTGGAAACAGATCAGAGTGGGTGGGTGGGTGGGAACAAAACAAAACAAAACAAATGAACAGGAACAATCTGGCCATGATCCAATTTCATTGGGCAGATGTGCTTCAAATACAATTACTTTTCCCACGGAATAACTAACAGAAGATTTTGGAGCTATTTAGGGGCCAATGTGGCAGCAAGGTGTTTGTTTCACAGCACTCTCAGAGCCTGAGCCAATGTAACTAACTTGCAACTCTTGCCTAAATCACTCCCCTCCAGCTACCATGAGGGGATCAAATGCCTAGTTTGCAAAAAATCCCTTCAAGCACCTAATCTGACCCCAAACTTTTAAAATTTATCACTCAAAACATTTGAAATTCTTAGCCCCGCGGACAGTTCCATTGCGTCCTCTTAATCGTCCCCCAGTTTCCCGATGCCTGGCTGTCAACACTGTACATGCCATTAGATAACAAATCAATAAAATAAAGAAGAGTCTCCAGGAAGTCTACTGTGGCACTGCCTGTGCACACTCACATAAACATCAGCTCTAAATACTTCATAAGCTTACGGGCAACATGAAAACACAGAGCAGCAAATATCTGTTAAAGTCTAGCCATTCTATGGCGAACTGTTTCTTATAAGGCATTTTCTCACCCTTTTTTCTTGGTGGCTTTAAATATTTCCTCTTCTGGTTTCCTATTGCTGTAAGGTTGCTGCGCTGATTTGCTTAACTTGAAAGAAAACTGCTCTTGGACTGCCTTGTAGGACAGTTTAAAGGGTATTGGATGAATATCGATCCAGTTAACTGACAGCTTAATTGGAAAAAAAAAAACCAAAAACCCAGCATGGCTTCCCTGCTTGCACTTAACATCAGTTAGTTACTCTAATTATTTTTACATCCCTTTACTTTCGCAAGGAATGATAATCCGCAGCTGCGGGCACGGCCTCAAAGGGAGGAGGACAATGGCACTGAATCACTGCCGAGGTCACTGTCCGCACCCCAGCAGGATGGTCGGCTACAACATAGGCTCCATTAAACCCTTAAGCCATCCTCTCCCTCCAGCTACCTGTTCACTCCCCGCTGCTGTCTGGATTCTTGCTAACCTCGCAGTGTATACGGCATTGCGACAACAGAGACATGAAGATACAGAGTGAGTGCCAAAATGTTCCTTAGAGCAGAACAACACTGATTACAGAAATACATTTGTGAATCAGCAGCGTGAGTTACTACAAGCATCGGAGCAGGACTGTCCTCTTAGCACCAATGAAGCACTCAGGGGAGGAAACTCTGATCAACACTTCCAGGGAGAACTAAATGGTGATTGTTTTTGTTTGTTTTTAACCTCAAGGCTGCAGAGTTGGTCAAAATTAACAGTCACAGCTTCAGGCTACCATTACCGCTCCCCAGGTCACTTTCCTTTCAGCATATAGATAAATGTATGGCATAGAGGAATCAGGGGAAATGAAAATTCCAATGAAGTTTTAAAACCTCCATGTGACACATGCCTGGCAGTACAAGTAAGTTTTCCAGCGAGGTCCCTACCTGAATCCTGTCAGGCACACCTGTACTGTCCATTCGGCTGGCTACATTCACTGTGTTGCCCCATATGTCGTACTGAGGTTTACGTGCTCCGATCACCCCAGCCACAACAGGACCAATATTGAGGCCTAGAAATACAGAAGAAATTCCACAGCACTCAGATCCATCATGTGGGCTCCATGTTAAGTTTGAGGCAAGCTGTTTATCAGACAATACAAAAATCCTGAGGTTCATCAGTTCTAGCGGTGCTTTACCCTGACACATAAAGCTATGGCCAAACTGAGGGGAAAGAAACTAAAGGAGAAGGTGGCTTCTTCTCTGATTAATTATGACTGCCTAAATGGCAGCACAGGCTGCATCTGTCCAATGCAGAGCTATTTTGCAGGACCAGATAACATTACGAAGTTTACTGGCCATCTGTCTGCCAAGCAGACAGCTCCCCTGGAATTTGGCACGTGGCTGCTGAGATGCTGGGTGTCTATGAGAGATAAGGCAGTGTCCCGATGACCTTCTAGAACAAGTATTGCTCTTGCCATCTTCACGCTTTCTTTCCTTCTCCTTTCCTGACTCTTTTTACTCTCTGATTTGAAAGACGATTTAATGTCTAGGACGCGGTTGACTGGCAGACCCAGAAACCACAGGGTACGTGGGCAGAGGAGCACATCACAGGCAGAATGAGCCCAAGCGAGACCCACTGCTCTGGTAAGAGCCTCTCTGCACCAAGATCAGTAGCTCAACTGCTCCCAGTTCTCCAAGGAGCTTTGGTAATGAGGACGCTGTCCTAACCAAACTGCTCTGGGACTATATCATACAGGCCAAAGAAAGCAGCCAGTTATTCTTCTGTCACTAGGCACAAGAGCGATTAACATCACTGGACATCGAAGGTGACATCTATAGCTTTTACTCTATAAACTCCCCAGGTCAGAATAACCACTAACAATATTTCACCCTGTAAATACAGTGACATTACCTATCTTCATCTGGAAGTTGTTGAATGAATGTTCATTAATATATTTCATTTGGTCCATTAACCTCATGGCAAAATCAGCCAGAGCTTTGATATGTGTTTTCCCTTCCTTGTCGTATGTGGAATCATTGAGGCCTGAAGCAGCCATATAGGTACTGCCAATGGTTTTGATCTTCTCCAGCTGCCGAAACTGATCTTCACTTATTATCTGTTTCACAAGAGAAGAACAAAGGAATCAGATAAGCCTTGACAAACACATACACGCTGTTAATGTCCTTGCCACGTGTCCTCCCTTAGTACAACCACTACAAAGTGCTGAACAAAGTGTTCATGCCTTAAAGTACAGAGTCCTCATGCAAAGAAAGGGATTAGTTATCGGGAGAAGGGATGAGGAATGAGAGAAACTTTCATCTGAAAAAAAGAATTAAAGATGTCTCGAGCAAGAAGAAATAAAATAAGGCACAAGGACTCAGCAAGCCAGCTTCCCTCCTGAGTTCAGCAAAGCCCAGAGACGCTCACTGATTCAGCTGACTCTGCCCACCTGGATTTTCCGCGACTTACTTCGTCGAAATCGGCGATGATCTCGTTGAGCAGGCGCAGACACTCCACCCCCTCGTTGTTGGCCTCCAGCTCCACGTAGAACTCCGAGAAGTTGCTGATCGAGGCGAACATGACAGCCACGCACTCGCACGACTGGTAGTACAGTTCGTCATTGCGCCGCTCCTGAGCCAAGAAATGGGCTGCCACGTCCTTTGGCAAGATGTTGTGGAGGAGGCGCCTGTTATAGGCCTGCAGCTCCTCCATTTCTTCTTTCTCTTCAGTGGCCTAGTTTAGGAGGGAGAGACAGTGGCACACTCACTCTTTTGGTAACTGCTCTGGAGGAAAGCAAGCTGAAAACGAACTCGTGTGGAGCACAGAAATGGAAGCAAGCAGGGAGGAGAAAACAGTAAAGGAGGTCAGAACCAGAGCAACATGCAGGAACACACATTTTGCAGTGGAAGAGTGTGTGTGCGTGTGCACTCACATGCATGTGTAAAAGCCAAAGGGGCTACCCTAGGGGCAGACACAGAGTAACACAGAAATCCAACTTTGTCACGTTTCAGGGCCTTGAATTTGTTAACCCCTACAATGCGTATTCCTTCTGGGGAACTCCACCTACATCTGAGCATCCATGAAGCTGACAAACTACGCACGCTTGGCTTTCCTAGTCAAGCACAACAGATTTCGGGAGGACAAAGACGGCTAAATCACTGCTCGGTTCTCAGCACGAGTGGCATTGCTTTATAAACCCCTCTCTGACCCCCCCAAATTTTCACCTAGCTGAATGAAGGGACACTCACTTCCCGCAAGGTTTGCTGGAGTGCATTGATGGTCATGAAGTACACTCCCAGCTGAACCCATGAAACAGCCTGGTCCGACACTCCACTTTTTCACCAGCCTTTAGAGCCCATTTCTCCAGCAGCAGAGGGGATATGTCAGGATAAAGGGGCCAATGAGGAGGATGGGTTGCCTTGTTTCTGCTCTAATGCATATGGATTTAGGATTAATGTTCAGATGGAGCAAGAACTTCTGAAAAGATGTACCTGCCCACAGCTAGGTGACTAAAATAAAATGAGCATTTAAAGCACATTAGATTAATCAGACTTCACAGATAATTATTCTCTGAGGATTTGATTTCTCTTTGCAGAGTACCAGCATTGCCGCAGTTCATCGCTGCCGCTTTGCAGGTAGTTGTATAGAGGTGCATGTACTGATTCACTTCTCTCCCCCCCACATTACCTAATAGCAGCCATATTTTCCCCCCTTGTTTTTACTTTTTGTCATTTTGCACATTTCCAAGCAAAAAGCAAAGGATAAAGTGGTTCAGGCAATGACTGGGAACTGCGCACTTGATACAGGAGAACCGCAGCACAGTTCAGCTAACAGGAACGCCACACAGCTGTCCCATGGAAAACAGAGCTGCAGCAGCAGCCAAAATGCCCCTGACAAGGTAAAGCCTTTGGAAAAGGGTATTCTTCAAAGCTACTTCTGTCACTGCTGGAGAGCTGAAGCCAACAAAAGAACAGACTTTCCTGAAACTCTTGGGCCTCGGCATGGACGAATAGAGTTTAGCCATATGCTCCAGTCCTCACTGTGCGAGGAGAGACACACATACATACAAATAAGTGTGTCACAAGCTGCGAAGAGAAGGATCTCCTCCCTACCCTCCTTAAGCACATGTTGGTAAAGGGACAAACAATATCTGCAAAGCACTTGCGACTTTGGCTCATGGGGGCTGGTTTCTAGAACAGGACATTTGAGACTGGAAATTCGGTTAAACAAGGAAGGACCCTTTAGAAAGTGGTATGTGTGGACAGCACAGAAAAACACTTGGTGCTGCCTGGGGAAGCAGTGTGGTTCAGCCCGCTGAGCACAGACCTGGATCTGCAGTGAAGCCCAGGCAAGACAGCTCATCTCTTCCGTTGTTTCACCATTTATAAATGAGGATAACAATGTTTATCTGCTTCCCAAGGAGCTTTAATTAATTATTAACCTATTCTTAGAATGATGTCCTACTGTCCAGAAGGTAAAAAAAAATCTATAGAAACCTTGTGGTCCCCCAGCCATAACCTGGGAGCAGAGCTGAGACCTGCCCCGCTTGCTTGAGAATCACCTAACGTACCCCAACATCCCTCATGGGCACAAGCAGTAAAAATATGAACACTGAACCCTGTGACAGAAGCAGAGTGTGACATTATCTGTAGCATGTTGGTTATCCAATATTGCTGCCTAGGGGCTGATGAAGATTGGATATCCAGCCAGTTCCCACTGCTTAACAAGGAGGTGAACAGAAATAGAACTGCAAATCTTTTGAACCTCTAAACACAGCAAACTAAAGTTGACTAAACTCTGTGAAACAAATCAACAGTGAGAATGAGCTCAACAACATTTATAAATTGTGTTATATTAAAGGTTTCTGTGACAGTGACAGGTCCAGGTGCCTGAATTCATCTTCAGATCTCTGGCCCTTTATTGCAGGCACCATCCTAAGTGCATTGCCAAGGAAATGAGGGGTGAAAGCAAATAAGCAGGATGACAGGCGCCGAGAATGAAATACGCCAAAGCAGCAAGGAACATTACTGATATGTCCAGTTATCTGTCACATTCATCCTGAACTCAAAGGCATTTTTATAAGACTCTGAAACTTGATAACAAATAGCTCAACAGTTTTATACCAACACCAGTGGTTCTGCACATTCATCCAACATGGCAAACACCACGAACCTGAAGCTTCCAGAGGAAATCAAGCCTTGCAGTGGATTCCACTTGCTGGGCGTGCAAGTACAGCGCCAGGACAAACACTGTAATGATGACGGGGGTCACAATCTTCAGCGCGACTCGCGTCATTGCCGGAGCGCTACAGCCAACAAAAGGACACAATTTCCCGATTATTCGCAGCGCCGAGGAATGCGCACAGCTTCGCCGTGCTCTCCAGTTCCCGTGTAAGGCTAACCAATGTTTGAACAGAAGGTTTTGTCTTTCCCTCTGAAGCATGTGTTGGCAAAGGGACAAACAATACCTGCAAAAAGCTTATGATTTTGGCTCATGGATGCTGGTTTCTAAAACAGGACTTTGAAACTGGAAATTTAATCCAACTTCTTAGAAAGGCTTAACATTGATATAAAAGCCATTTTTTAAGAGAACAGCCATACATGCTCGCTCAGCCAGGACTGTGCTTGGCCAAACTGAAATGCTGCCAGCTCTCAGATCGTGTTCGTTGTGTCTCTCGCACTGTCCTCCCCAGCCTCCTAAGTTTGGAGCTCTTCTGCTTTTAGTGCTTCCCCACACTTTTTAATGGCCTTTGTTTCATAAATATTCTAAAACCTGAAGGGGATGTTAAGATACATTTCCAATACTTCTGACAAGGAAGCAAATAAAAACTGTTTGAATTACAAAGTTATACAGTATGAAAATATTATTTTGATAAAACCTGTGATCTTCAATTACAAATAAAATCTACGAGCAGCTCTTATAAAGCAAGTTCACGTCGGTCCCACAGAAAATAGGATGCTCCGAGAGTAGCTATACAAACAAAAAGGCAATACTCAGTCTACTTATGTTTTTTATAGTGTCTAGCACCAAATCACAGCAATGCATAGTAAAGCACCAGACAAACTTGCCCATTGGTGACCCAACATGCTGATACTGCTCCCTGTGAACAGAAAACGCCTATCAAAAAAAAAATCATCAAAAATGTTTCATGCCAAAAGAACTCACCATGGTAACGTCGCGTTTGCAGACACGCTGAAAAACAAACACACACAAAGCCAAGGTTAGTAAAGTGGTTTGCTCTCTCTAGCACAGGTCCTTTTGCATATTATTCAACAGCGTCGCTGCAATGTGGCACCTCTAACACTGTGTGGGGCTATAACCCTTTAAAAACAGGTAGCTAGAAAAAGACTGGGGGGAAGGTCATTGTCGGAGCTACACTCAAAGATCCAGAGTGATGGTGCAACATGGTTAACGTGGTTTGTGTGCAAACAGCCAAGCAGCCCTCAGAATCAGAGAGTCATTCAAGACTAATGTTAGTGTGGGGTGCTTAGCAAATGCTTGTGCACCTGCCACTACTTAATCAGGTCAGTCTGGAAAACTTGTTTTGGAAAAGGCAGCTTTGGGATAACTCGCTGCGAGGGCTAGCTCCCCTCTTCCCCATTCGCCGTAACATAGGGCACCGCAAAGTGCTCGTATGGAGCAGAGCTGCTGGAGGAGATGGAGGGGGTGCTTTTTGTACAGCGAAAGGACGGAAAGGAGCTTTCTGGTAGGTAGAAGCTGGCTCAGTTTCTGATTGATTGATTGCTTAACGCTGCAGGGTTTCTTCTCAAGTGTGGGTGGAGTATTAGGTGGCTGAGAACCATATATATGTGTCTTTTAAAACGCTAATTGAATGGAAAGAAAGAAACCAGTGGTAACATTATTATAGTGCTTTTGATGCACTTCTAACTTTGCAGGCTGCTAATGTGACACATCTTTACACTGAGAGTCTTATTACAGTAGTCCTGAGTACTTCAGGTCACAGTTTTCTAAGCCTGGCAGGAACCCTCTTGCTGGAGAATCAGAGCTAGAAACTACCCAAATTGGGTAGGCTGAGAACCTAGCGGAGCATAAAGTAAAAAAATAAAAACATATTAACTAACTTTCTAATCTTGGTTTTTTTCCGTAATATTTTCTGGTGTTCTCAGCATGGAATTTCTTCTGACACAGATTTTGAAAACCACTGTTGTCTTGCACCTGATTTATTGTGAGACCTCTTGGTCAGCTCCAGCACTAAACACCTAACGAAGTCCAGCCTGTATTTAGCAGTGGACTCAGTTTGAGAACTCTGCGGAAATTTACTCCACATTGAAGGATGGATCTAGCAGGAGTTGGAGACACTTTCTTCATGCTGCGTGATCCCTTTCTTCCCCTAAATCACTGCCTTGACAAGGATGAGTTCTTGCCCTTCACTATCACTCCAGATCTTACGATGGGAGAGTAGCAGATCTGAACCTCTGTCCTGGAGCTGCAGCTCGCTGTGGTTATTATGCCTGCTCTAAAATCCTCAGCAGCAATGCAAAGATAACAAAATGCAGCCAATCCAGTAGTTACAATAAAGCCCTGGATAAGTAAAAATGCCCACTGCAAGTAATAATGGAGTCGCATTGGTAGGTTCCTTCTCCATGGGACAGACATTTCCAGTAGCAGATGGCTCTTTAACCAACTACAAGGTAACACAGTGAGAAGTCTGCTAAACACATTCATGTTCAAAGTTAAGGGCCCATCTTCAGCAGGACAGGTGGCCGATTTTGGGGAGAGCTCCCATAAGGACAGGAGAGTCTCCCTTATCGCAGCCTTGAAGCCAAGACTAGACAGCCTTCCAGATCACATGCTATAGCTCAAACAGAAATGATGGGCTCATGAATAAATCAGTGGGCAAAGTTCTTTGGGCTCCACTTAGGAGATCACACTGGTCCATCATACCTTTAAAATCAATGTGTTAGTTTTATCTTCTGCATAGGAAAAAAGTAACATAATAGTAGCTCTGTGCTTCCAGTTATATGCTTCACATGTCACAACACTGGTGTGTCACTGCAATCAAGTCTAGCAACTCTCAATGTGCTGTAATCAGCCTTTCAGTTGCTTGCACGCTGGGTTAGTTTGTACACAGAAGTGTGAAGCGACATCTGCATCAGTCCTAATTAGTCAGAGTACTGTAATGGCTCCAGAGTAGACAGTAATTATGCAGCTACAATGGGCATCCAATTAAAGCAATATGAGGCCATGGGTTCTTTTTTAATATCTGCTGGACAACAAGGCACATCTCTAAACTATGTGTTGCATGCTGAGCTTCCATTTCCCACCAGACCCAAATGGTCTGCCTGACTTTGGGGCATTAAATAGCTGCCCATGGAGATCTCTGTACAAAACAAGTATCACTTAGTGAGAGATAATATAGCATCCGCAGGAACTTATTTCTGGGAAAACCTGCTAACCTTCTCCACTTTATTACTGACATTTTGATTGTGCAGTGACGTAAATTATACTTCTAAGTGCTGTAATTTTGCTTACTGCTTGACTTAAAAGAAGGAAATGATATTCAGGATATAAAATGCTTTTATTTCTCTAATTATGTTAGAAAATGCTAAATAGCTTCCGCTGCTGGAATGCATACCTTCTGCAAAAAGGAAAGGAAACCTCATTCTCCCTATACCCCCACAGAAAGCTCCATGGGGTTTCCTACATAATTTCGTTTGCTTGAGTTAAAAATATTATTTAAGTGATTTTACTGTCAACGGATGTGAAAGACATACCTCCATAAATTATTACCGGGCACACAGGAATCCTAAAAATCATGGAATATTAATGTGAAGGACAGAAGTAATTGAGTGCATCCAGCTTGTAGGAGGTTAATGACCATCAACAAAGTTGAGCAACTACATAAGCTATTTCATAACATATGAAATAGCACTGGGAAGGACCATGGGTGTCTTCTCAAACATCCTCCTGTCTCAAGACAGGAGCAAACATAGCTATGATCCTAGACAGGTGTTTCACCTAAACTGGTCTTTAAACCATCAGAGTTGGACATGCTACAGTTGCCCTACTGGGTTATCCCAGAGCTTACCAAATCTTTACCATTAAAGAGTTTCCTAGTGTCTGTGTAAATATTCCTTGGTGCAATTTAAGTTACAATTTCATGCTCTACCCAACATACACATGCCAAGTTTCTTCTCACTGTTTTCTTTTCTAGAATAAACACTACCAATTCTTTTGATATTCTCTAGTATTGTATGCTTTCTACATCTCTGATTGTTGTTTGCTACTCTGGACTCTTCATTATCTTGAAGCGCCTTGCCCAAAACCAGAGAACACGCTCCACAATAGGCCTTCCCACTGCTCAGTAGAGCAAATGTTCTACTTCACACATCTTACAGGCAAATCTCCTTGTTATACACCCTAGCATCATGTTTACCTTTCCACAACACTATGATTTTGTTGACCCACATTCAAGTACATTGTTGCCTACAAGGGGAAATCATCAAAACAAGCAGTTAGCAAAACAATGCAACTGCTGGTGAGATGTGAAACCTGTGGAGGAGATAGTGCTTGTGGACGTGCTGAATTTGCCTCCCTGACACGACCTTCAGGGGAGGGGTCACCATGTCAGCAGGAGGTTGCCATCATGACTAGTATGTGACCTGGCAAATATAAACTACTTTTGTAAGTAAAAAGGCAACTGCCTACTGCCACTTAACTCAGGCCCCTCTGCTGGGAATTGTGCCGAGACAGGCCATACTGCCAACTTTTCAAATGTAGACATCTGTCCAGCAGAAACCCTAAGGAGATCACTAGCCAAATGGCAAGCTCTACCAGTTCTGCCACCTCAACCTGCATTTGAAACACCAGATGTCAGAAAATCTCAGTGATTCATTACTCCATCTCTGCGCCACCTGGAATTTAGGTTTTTTGTTTTCTTTTTTGAGAGAAGGCATTGCTATATTGAGAGTGTACTACCAGAAGCAGTCAGAATGACTAACAACAGTTCCCCATTTCTGGAAAAAGCCCCCACAGATCCACTCTGATTACAGTTATATTTTGTTATTAATAGATAATTCATTAGTCAAGTTCCAGTTCAAAAAGATCTTACAGGGAACTGTGATCTTCTACACTTCAGAGGTAGACAGCAGCAGGGACAGAGCCATGCCTAATCTAGTACCATGCACTTCCATTGCTTACACCTTGGCTTTGGAGCTCCCATCCACCTAATGCTACACTGAAATTACTGAGTGAAAGAAGTTAGGTGAAGATTTCAGAAGTGAAAGGCACTTACTAGGTGTTAGCTGTAACCAGGAGATCTGCATTGTCAAAAAGGTTGACCCCTGGCACTTCCACAATGAGAACATATATAAATTCAATGATCAACATAAGGATCAGTTTTCCAATACAGCTGATCTGAAGGAACACAGAGCAGGCCAGGAGACTCAATAAGACACTGTAGGTAAAGTACTGTATAAAGACAAAAAGGGGAAAAAAAAAAAAAACAGGAGAGAGATGAATGTCAGTTGGATAAATCAAAACTGAAAACGAAAGAAACTAAACAGAGGGATAAAAAGGGACTGGGAGTCATGTGGTTGAATGAACATTTAAACCTGTGGCTACTTGTGGGATCCTCTAACATTACAGGGAATTTAAGTGTTAAAACTGAATTGATGGAGAGAACAAATCAAACATGCTTCATCAGGCAATATTTACTTCACACAGCTGCCCAGGTGTTCAAGAGGGAAGGGCTCACAAACATAGACCCAAGGCTGTGGCATATGTTCACCCTAGATATGGTTACTGAATTAGCAGAAAGCATCATCCAGTTAGGCTGGAATACTTGGTGCTTTAAGGTCAAATTCTGGTCTCAAATCCATGTACCTGCAAAATACACAGGACCACAAAGGTTTTGGCAATTGACACCACCAGGACTTACTGCTAGCCAGCTGAGGCCAATTTGAAAGTATTGCCCCTGCTGATGCAACACACAAGCCACTGGCAAAATACAGGCTGGGCACACTTCTGCCATTGCCCAACAGCATGATCATGTGTTTTTCCTGCCAGCAGTCCCAGGGGAAGAGTGCGTATGTGTGGTAGTGGAGTCCTTTGCCACACCGCAGTGGTTGGGCAGCCTCCATGACCTTGATTTAGCAGTCACCAGGACATGACCTTCTGGCAATCTGAAAGTTGAATGTTTAACATGCCAATGCTTTCAAATGTGATTGCAGGTTGCAGGTGCCATCTATGGCTCCCGGGAAAGCTAGCATAGATTTAAAACCAAGGGAGACATGTTATCCCTCTCATCACATTCCAGCTATCAAATTTGTGGAGCTTTAAGCTTCCACTCTGTCTGGACAGGACTATTCCTGGCATAAAAACTGCATCAGATGCCTGAGGTAAGCCATCCTTTCAGTTAATAGCAAGCCCTAGTTGAAGTATAAATATGCTCATGTTCTCAGTTCATTTATTAATAGGTCATTGCTGATATAATAAATTTGAGAAAAATCACTTGTACAGCTTGTTACTTGAATCTTCAGTTTCTAGGAAATGGGTAGATGTTCTCTGTGGCTGAGGGGTAGGATCCCATCATCTCCTGAAAGCACACTGCGAGCAACAGGAACGCTGGTACCAGATCCAACATCTGCCCTGCTGAGTAACTGAGTCCCCCTGGGGAACTCCTCCCTCCTTAGCCCATTTACCAGCAGGACATGGTTCAGGGCTGCGATAGTGTCCTCAGCATGTAAAATAGATGTTTCTCATTGCTTACAATCCCTCTCGGCCCAGCACCCAGACAACCTTGTGAGGGGTGCAGAATGTTTGCAGTTCTCCATTGTGCCAGCATTTTGCTTCTGAGTCTTTCTGTAGAAATACTAAGAGGCTTTGCAGGGTTGAAAGTCACAGTAAGGGTGGTCTCAGAAGCCTCACTGAAGTAGATACTGACAATATTCCCATTAGTTTATATGGAAACAGGTTCAGGGCTCCAGTGGGACAACACCTGAATGGTAACGGATCAGCTACAAATCTGCAATGTTGCCACAAACCCAGATTACCTAGACATCTGTTCTGCCCTCATCCAAGAGAGATTTTTTTCCCTCCCTTTTCAGTTTCCAGCAGAAAACATACCAATGGCTTGAAGTTCTGCATGATATTAAGGACTTCATAGAGAAAGGCCATTTCTCCTGCTACAGGCAGGACCCAATAATTATAAAAGCTTACTGCTTATTCAACCCTGAAAGAACTTAAACAGGTCTCCAATTCACCCCTGCTGCAGTCCACGTGTAGCAGATTTAGTGTACAAAGCATTCAGGCACCCTGGTGACTTTGCCCAGAGCTCGGAGCTTAAGCACCTTTAAAAATCAGACCACTCATTCATATGTATCAATCCAGGCTCATGACAGTAACTTCAGACATGCAAGTTTGTGAGTGGTAGCCTGTGTCAGGCTCATAACATCAGGCAGCAGCAATCTGCTTTCCTCTGCAATCACTAAATTTTATAGCCCCTTCTCAGACCAAGCTCTTTAATGCATTTTTTTTCAAGCAATACCTCTGGAAAGTTGCAGTTGGGGAAAGGACTGTCACAGAATCCCTGCAAGGTGCCCAGGCTGTAGTTGGAAGTCAGGTTGCTGATAAGGCATATGTCCACCCGGTCACGAGTGATGTTGTATTCTTCAGCCATGCAGCTGGCAAGATCCACAGTGCTGCACATGAACTGAAGAAAAAGATAATGTTAAACTCAAAGGCACAGACAAAGAGAAGAGAACCAAATAATTTATATCATTTTAAAAGCCCCTTGGAAACGGCTATCCAAGGAAACTAAGCAATGTGCAAAATGGAATCACCAGCCTATGTTTTACTGCACATGTAATGGCTGTGTTTTTTCTCCCCAAGCTATCAATTAATAAAATCCAGGGCATGCACTCTAGAAAGCAAGTTCAGTGCTCAACATGTATAATTCAATGTTTGAAGGTTCACAGGTAAGGCAGAGGGCCTGTAGATACTACACTACAAATATATCCCATTTCCTGTAAAAAGGTCTTGGTGCTGTTCTATTTCTACTGACAGGACTTCTGAATTGCTAACCTCTGCCATCTAGAAGTTCCTAAAGCTACTGCTGTGGGTTCTTCTATAGCAAAGACTTTTGTGTCAAGATTCAAAGACTAATATGTTACATTATTCTGAGGCAGAGGTAGACCCCCATCCTGATCTCCTCTGTGCACAACTCTGCTTGTCCATTTTGCTGATTTTTACATTAAGCAATTCACAATCACAAAGAACCACATACTACGCAGAAAAATAAGACTAATTCCTGCTTGGTGCTCAGGAACCCACACTGGCTCTTTGCTGGTGTGCTATGGGGGAAGACTGCAGGAGTCTCAAAGCCCTGGAGCTCACGGTCTCCCCCTTGTGTAGGATGGGGCTATGCTAGTCCAACCAGAACATGCTGTACTTCTCCAGTACCTCCCACTCAAGTACCCGCACAGGGCATAAAATTGTTCCTAAATCTCTACTATGCATATAGGGAAGCTGAGGCAAGAGCAAGAAGTGGCCTGATGTTTAGGTGTTTAAACCTCTCCATGCCAATGCAAGGCAGTGCCAGGTCTGTGCTTCCTCAACCAAGGCCATAACTGATTGGGAGGGAGCTACATGGAGTCTTTGGAGCTATCTCTAGGCCCATGGCTTTAAGTCCAGGACCATCTCTTTTTATGTTTTATTTTTCTCTTAAAAAATAGAATAGATGTGTGCAGGACACAGAATATTCAAATGGTTTCTTTAAAATACATTTATCCTTCAAGTCATCTGTACAGGTGAAAAAACAGCAGCCACAAGGTCCTAGGGAACAGCCTGTCTCTCTCTGAATCTGAAAGTAGCAGCAGTGTTTTGACGTGAAGCAAAATCACCCCAGTCCTGAAAGTGGGATTTAAAGCAGAGCCTTTACAGTCTCTGTTAAGTGATTACTACACTTGAAGCAAATTCAGTGCTGTGCAGAAGGCTAGCACGAAGCCTACGCGACGGTTAAGTCCCACTCAATACTGTGGGAGTTAAATGACGCATGGGCCTCGTGCTGGACCTTCACGCTGGGGTATGCTTCAGGCTTGGTTTATGTATTTGTAGCAGAGGCATTTAAAGAATCAGAAAAGAATATAGTCATAAAAGCAAAATCAGTGGCAGGCATATAACATGTCTGGCTCCAATTTCCTTTCTGTGCCCGGACAGCAAAGGAGAACTAACTTCGGATGCTCTAACAACCAGGCAGTGTTATGTTAAGCCCAGTGGTTTTAAGAGAGCACCAATACGAAAGCCACCTAAAGGAAATAATGCACGTACCATGTTGACAAAGGCAGATAGAAAAACCAGGATAATGGCAAAGACTCCAACTAAGGTACTATTGGTCCTGGACTGTACAATCTTCTTAGAAAGAGTCTGGAGTGGAGCTGGGAAAAGCTGGATATGGAGGAAAAAAAAAGATTAAACAAAACATGTAAAATCACTGGTTGTTGCAAGGATTACAACTTGCATTCGAGCTGCCTATGTCCTTCAGGACAGCGTCTATCTGGTTGCTGCACAGGGGCTGGAGATGGTGATGAGGGACAGAGGCTGTGGGACACAGGCAGAACGTGACTGCATCGTGGCAGTGTGGCCCAGCTGGCTTGTCAAACCTAGTTATTCCTTCCTAATGGAAGCGCTGGCTCCTGAGCCAAGACAGTACAGCTCACAGGACTGCACTCATTTTGTCAGAAGAAGCAAATCACGAGTCACCTGTAACCGAAATAACCAGGAGCGTCAGTCTGTAAGTTATTGGATAAAAAATAATAATTAAAAAAAAAAGAGGTGAAAAAAAGATTTCTTATATCACTTTTGTCAAGAAAGGATATCATAGCACTTTCTGATACCATTTCAGAAACACACTGTTAAAAGGTCCAGGCCAATCTCATGATCTGTAACACCATCATGGAAAGGCGCTGGAAAAATTGGCTGGCCTTGCCTTGTCTATAGCACTCAGCACCAGACACATGGGACTAAAAATAACCCCTGGTAAGGGCAATCGCAAAGCTCCCTGAAATAGCCTATCCCAGTGATCCACTGCTATGGAGTTGGAAAGTTTCTTCTCGTTACGAACGGCATGCCTCCGGCGGGTTTGGCTTGCAGGGGCTGCCCTGTGCTCCAGGTGGGAGCCGTTCCTGCATCACACGCGGGCTAACCGGGAGCCCTGGGCAGCGAGGGTCGCACCGCGGCATCATACGAGCCCTCCTTCCACTGCATCGGCCACTAAAAAGCCCCAAAGGCATTGAAACAACCCTTCTCTCTCCATTCACCACCGCTGTCCCGGTGCAAGCTCGGAGCTGGAGCAAAGAGAGGTGGCCCCCAGGAGACCCTGGTGCACCTTCCTGGGGAGCACCAGCGGCTCAGGGGAACGGGGGCTCTGCTGCCGACCGCTCGAGTTTTTGCAGAATCCAGCTCGCCTTTCTGTATCAACGCACTGCATGAATAAGCAAGCCACTAGAGGGTATTTTTAGAGACACAAAGAAGCTAGCAGCACAGCGACACGGCGCTGCAATTTAACTATGACTAATGTTTCTATTAAAAGGCCTGCTTTTCTCTTTTATCCTTCGCTCTTACATCTTCAGAGAGGCAACATTTTGTCAGTGCCTGGCTTCCCACACAGCAGTCCTACAACGCAATTAGGAAGCGCTTGGACGGCTGCAACGCTGATTAGCTGGTGACTTTTACAGAGGCAGAGAGAGGCAGACGTGGCGAGAGTTTCTCAAGAGCTGACTTCACCTGCTACCAGCTAACTCTCAGCAAGAAAAGGGCAAGTCTCTGCTTGGGGAGGGTGGTGGAAGAAGAGGGGAAATCAGGGTTCAGATCTGTTCGCACTGAATGAGAACTGACTGAAACTCACTGAATGCCTCTACAATCCTTCAGGCTCATGCAGCCGATTTAAAACAAAACAAAACCCCTCCTTTTTTAGAAATGAACTTTGCTGATATAGAAATTCTTGACTCTGCTGATAAGCCAGAATTAAAATACTTCCTTTCCCTACCATATCCAGCTGCTCCTAGACAGACATCAGCTAACAGATTCCCACCGCTGCAGGGATGTAGGACAACACCCTTGGGCTTTCCTTCTCTCTAACCTTTATAGGATTTTTATATCCATGAGTTGTCACCCCTTATAAGGTCTCTTAAATTGCTACCTTAAGAATCTTGCTGTACAAGATCTGGTATCACGGTACCTACTGGATTTATTGTGGAGTGACATTAATGGGAACTGTACATGCTGCCCAGTGATACAATACAGTGTTAAATCTCCAGTGGCTAAAGGAATTTGGAGAAAACGTTTGCTGAATACAACCAAAAGAACAATATGCTTTGTCTTGTGCCTTCATGATGGTCCACTGCCTTTCTAAGAGCTGCTCCTGATTTTACTGCATGCGAGGGGAATCAGGCAGAAAGGTTTCTAATCTAGCAGCTGTTAGCGCTGCGACTGGTCACCCCCTCCTATCACGGAAGTCCTCCACGCAGCAACCATTCCTGGTCTCTGTATTTGCCTCTGTAAAAGGATGTGTGGCGTGGCTGTGCCGTTATGCTCTCTGTTGCCATCCTGATCCATCACGGTTTCTGGCATTAGTTTCACCTTCAAGACTTCTTTTCTGGCTGCACTTGTTTACTAATTCAACCTTTTCCCTACTTTACAAAGTGATAAGAACCAAGATTAATACAAAGCAAACACATTTTCATTAGAATTGAAGTGCCTTCCCCATAGTTTTGCTTGATCTCTCAGGCTTGGTTCAAAGCCAGGCTTTTGGGGGATTGCTGGCAACAGGGGCTTGAGCCAAGATCCACAAGAAAGCACTCCCGAGCTTTCTCTAGGTGCCTGCTTTCCCAGAGATTGCAGAAGGAGGTTAGACGTATACGTACCTTTGCGGAGCTTGGCCATGAGGCCCAAACATGAGCCTTGAGGGGCAGCAAGATCTGTCATGCTCTCATCCAGGCCCAGCCTCTATCTCCTGACTCAGTTTAAATGATACCTTGGGCTAACTCCTGTCTTATCTCAGTTTCTCCATTTGTCCAGTGAGAACAGCGCTTCGGAGAAGGGTTGTGATATTAATTTAGTGTTTAGGTGGTGTCTGGAAGAGTGAAATACTAAGTGCTAACTGTTACTGTCCTACAACACTATTACATAACAGCTCCTCCAGCAAGGATAAAAATCCGCTGCTAATTCCCTATTTCCTCCTTTGTGATTTCTCCTTCTCTTTTCACAGAAATGTGTTTTGCAGATTTGGCTGCTTCTTTCCAATTTAGCCTTTTACAAGCACAAATCTGCTGACTGAAGCTGGATATTCAAATCCAATTTAATCAGCACCGATTCCCCTCGCATACAGTAAAACCAGAGCACGCAGCGCTAACAGGTCTGCTCCGCTCCAGCAACGTTCCTGCCACAGAAGCATCTACAGGCCAAGGGTACAGTAAAAAAAAGACCATCCCCCCCCCCCCCAAAGAAAAACTCTCTTCCTGCCCAATAAAATCCCTTCTGTCCTAGTAAAAGAAGCAAAACTATAAAGACTTAAAAGACAGTGAAAATCTGTACTCTGTTGCTGGTTAGCTCATTGGTTTGTACTGTCCAACACCATTTATTCCTCTTTATAGGAGTAAAATCTTGCCTCAGTGAAGAAGAGAACAACGAGGAAAGGTCTAATGAAACGGCACCTCTAAGCCCACATGTGCACCCGGGTAAAGGGGCTGAAAGAAAGGCAGTGATCCATTCGGCTAGCCAAATTCACATTTGGGTTGCTACAGAAGTTTGAGGCCACTCGTCAGCCCTCTTAAAAACCCTGTGTCAAGAAAAATAACCACAGTGGGAAAAAGTAAACTGGATTGGCCAATTGACTCCAATTCATATGTAAAAATGCTGCTGGAAGACATAAGCTCCCACAAGGGGAGAGTCCCTGAAAGCATGCAATTAGCCAATTTCTATCACTATTGCATCCGATGTAGAAATAGGTATTTTTATACAGGGAAAGCCGGGGCAGAAGAACTAAGTCCTTTCATATTCAGAGATCCACCCTGACTGGTCAACGAACCAGGAGCTGATGTTGTTGTAGTAATGCTGATAGAGAAGAGGAAGGCAGAGCACTGTTGTACAGGTGAAAGCCCAAACTTAAAAAGCGTTGTAACAAGTGCAAGTGTTACTATGTGATTAACTGAAGTTAATCAACAAACACAACCTCCATTCATTTGCATGACAAAAAGCGCACTAAATAAAACAGTAATTTGCAGCAACAGCTGATCACAGACAGGAGAATAATATTTCTCCTTTCAATCTTCTTAACATTTATTGTGGACAAGGAAAACCAGTTGGATATAATTACTATTGTGTGGAGAAACAAATAAAAGTAGAAAGTCTTTAAGTTTTGATCTTTCAATTTGTAATACAAGCCTTTGAGTCATTTTGAAGCAAATTAAGATGCCTCTGGAGCAAAAAACAACTTCTCCAGGCAACTTGAAGCTGCAAGTCCACTTACATAACTTATTTCACAGTGTTTTATTAGTCTATAAAAAAGAAGCACAGTTTTCAGAGGGTTTTTTTCCCCTTTTAAGAAGAAGAAATAAAAACAACTTTATGAGCTTGTACCCCAGCCTTGAGGGACAGAGAAACAGGTAGGCAAACTACCTATGCGAAACTACTGTCTTAAAATCCTATTATCTTGTAAGGGATAACTTGGATTCTCTCTCATACTTGTTCCCAGGAACATGCAAAAAGTTGAATTCCACGGAGCAGTGCATATACCAAAAGTTATGGATTTTAAGCAGAAATACAAACTTGATAAGTTAGTAGCAAAACAGATGTCTGTCAGTGGAGTATTTGAGAAGGGACCCTGGTTCCCATGACCTTAGATTTTATTGGGAAGAAACACCATCTCTCGGTGGCCAAGTCTTCATTGAGCATCAAAGCACAGAACTGGGACGCTCTTGTTTATTACAGCTGAAGAAACTCGGAAAGGCAAGCTGGCTGGGTTGGTAATTCCAGGATAAACTTCTAGTCCATGGAGAATTTTATAGTAGAAGATAATAATGACAGCAAAAGAAAATAAAACACAATCAAGCTGTCCAAAAAGAGGCTGCTGGCAACTGTCAAAGCCAGAGATGGAGAGGTCAAAATAGGGAAGGAAAATCTCACATGAAAGCTGGAAAGAGGAAGAAAAAAGACTTATCATGTAATAGCACAGCAAATGAACAAAAGTTACGTCTCTGCTGATCTCCTGGGTTGAACACCTGCCTTCCAACTTTGTATGGAACTATCAGTGTGTAAAACACATGCCTTCCTATCCCACATCTGACTGTGAAACAAATAAATAATGCAGTCTCTGATATCCCTGCGTCTTCAAATTTCATCTAAAGGATCTGTAACCTTACGCATATTTGTAAAATGTTGGATCCTGCTCCAGAGGTTCAAGCCTTAGGCCACGCCACCGCAAGTATCACAACAACAAAATCCCTTTATGGATCCTGCCATAAGTCAAAGCCTGATCTGAAAGCTGCTAGCAGTATTTTATATATTGCTCTTTCAACAACCTGAAATGTGGATTGTGGGGTGGAATTTGCTTTTGGGTGATAGGCAGGTAGCACAGGTAACTGGAAGACTACTACGACGCTTGCTCTTTTCCAAAGTTGTCATTCTCAGTTTTGAGAACTAATTCTCCCAGCTAACCCAAGCTCTAAAAGCATCTTTTTGAGTGGCTGGAACAGCAGTAGAGTAATATCCCTTAATCAAGAGCTGGGTAAACTCATCAATTAGAAGAAAACCTTACTTGAAACACCAAAATCTTTCATGATAGAAGCAGGCTTCAGCTTTGGGAGCTGCTGACATCCAACAGGTAACTGCCAAGCCAAACCTACAGCAGAAGCACACATCCTCACGAGCAAGCCATCTCATAATGATATGCTCTAATGCAGAAGCTAATTGGGGGCACTAAAAAAAGTGGTAATCAAAAAAGGTACAGGAGCTAGAAAGCCCTGTGTTTCTAATATTTGCTATTCATGCACATATGCCACTGGTGTCAGTGAATGTTATACATAAATACCCCGTGGGTCTGGGCCAGAATGCTGAAAATTCACTTTTGGAAATACCGGGAGTTTTTTAAGATCCCCTTAAATTCTGATGTTGTTACTCTGAATCTACTGTGACATCTTGTCCATCCGTGTTTCCAGGGCCTGTCCCATGAGGCAAAGCTAGCCCAAAAACAGCTGCAGGCACCACTGGGCAGACCTCTTCTGTGGGAGCTTGGAAGTTAAAGGCAAAGAAAGCACAGCAGAACAACCTCCCAGGGCTGAAAAATCCTGTGCGCCTTTTAAATTAATCATTAATTCAGACCAGTAACAATGTTAAAAAAACCCAAAAAGCCCCAAGCCAAAACCAAAAACTTTGAATGATGAAAAAATGCACCAGAAAATGCACTCAGAAAAAACGAGTGGTGCTGTCAGCTTGTGAAAACAATTTAAGCTCATAAAAGCCAATGGGTGAAAAACAGCTGTGCTCTTTGAAATCTGCCTGGCTGCAGGTCGGCCAGCTCAAACGCTTCAGCGGTCTGGGGCTGCCAGAGCTCCTGCGCCGTTCTTTGCACAGCGCCGCGCGTCGCGGACGAGCTGGTGTGCTGGCCTGGCTCGGTGCGGCCGGCGGCGCGCGGGGGCCCTGCTGCCCGTGGCACTGCTGCGTAAACAGGCTTCAGCACAACCCTGCACTGGCTTTCCGAGTACTTTCTGCCTGTGACCAAAAGCTCTCCACGCTGGTTACCGCCTTCATTAACTGCAGATCACCAGTTTACAAAGTCAGGACACTCAGTTTAGCACCCTCATGTGCAACGAGCACATGAAATGTAACCAGGCATCCTTGGGTACTGTTCCTCAGCTCAAGGGACCCAAGTCTTCCCATCAGCACTGCTCTCTCTGGCTTGTAAGTCCCATTGCCAAGAAACAAGGAAGACTTACAGCAAGCAAGGCAAGCGAGCAGGACCACCAGGATGCTGCACTTACGAACTAAGCTCTCGTAAAAGGTTCATGAGCCCAAGGGAAGCCCTGTGAGTTGCAAGTTTAAACATAACCTGAAGCTTCCTCCTTTGGAAACAGTTCATAGCTCTTATTAAATGAGAAGGCAAAGCTTAATTCTCAGAACTGAACTTTCAGAAATCAAAAAGACATGAAAGGTGTAAGTCTGTCAAGAGCACCCGCCTTCAACTGTCAAAAATGGCACAGAGAAGAAAATTAAAGTGAGGCAAATCACCTGCCTGACACAATCCATTACCTGACTATTTCTTCTGCAGGAAACAAAATGTTACTGAGCTATTTTGTTCAAAGCTCTTGAGGAACGAGGCTGAGTTTGGGCTAGGGAGCCTGAATCCGAACATTTTCCAGGTTCAGACATTGTTAGCATGGAATGATCCCCAAAACAGCAGATACAATCAACTAGGATCAACATTTTAATACAAATACCTTTGACTGAAAAACATGAACACATCACCCTTCCCGAGAGTACTGACTGCCATTTTAGCACAGAATGCCAAGAATATTTAATGTTTTCAGATTTTACGCTACGTATTTCTTTGCTTATTGGACACCAGTTACAAAAAGCAGCTTACTAAATGCTGAAAGCTCTACACGCTCATCTGAGAAAGGCCGATAAAGTTATATATGTTTACGGCTTTTATGTCCCCCCAGGACATTCTTCCTTGATGATATTCTGCTTCTGATTATCTGCCTACCAAAACATGCATATGCAGCAGGGGACAGTACACAGGCTACTCTGCAGGAAGTTTACAGGGAGGAAACGAATGGTCAGTGTTTTGTTCCACATTGGGAAATGTGTTCTTCTTATATCAATATGAGAGCGCCTGCAGGGGACTTAATAGACATGCAGATCTGCAGAGTGATTACTTCTTGCTGAGCTAAAGAGATGCCAACCCTAACATCTGTTTGCAGTTCATTCTGTCTTATCAAAGGCTTTTTCTGTAACCCTTATCACATAGTGTGGAAAGGAGGGCTAACAAAACATGCTCTGTTAGCTTAAGAAACAGATTACTGATCCAGCCGGCTTAGGCAAAGGGCTTTACAAAGAAACAACATTGCTCACCTTTATACAGGAATAAATGACGGAAACAAACACCACTGTGGTCAGGATCAGGAAACAGGTCAGGTAAAAACCCAGCATAAACGTAGAGCTGAAATCAAGGAGATTTTTTTTTTTTAATGCACACCATATAGAACAGCTACAGCTCTGCTCTCTAGAATATGACATTTGTACAAGCTGTGACACACTGCACGGGCTCTCCAATGAGGACAGCAGTAGGAGATACGAGGTGCCCTGAATACCAACAGATACCCTGTCTTATTTTGAATTACTCACACAGGCTGCAGAGCAGAGAATAGTGCAGCTTGTGTAGCAATCACCTTCCTGCCAGGGTGACAGCAGAGGGACTGAGAAATATTTCAGGCGCTAGGGGAGAGGACAAAGCAATCTGTTGCAGTGGGTCAGCCCCCAAGCTGGCTGCGGTAAGAGACCCCTGGGAAGGAAAGCATGCTGAGATCTGCAGCGTGGGCAGCTGCAGCCAAGCGCATAGGAAACCTGCAGGGGAGGCGCATTTCATGTCAAGCTAACGAGACCCTCTCCCTGGCCTTTCACTTGTGCCTCTGGAAAGGCTGGAAAACCCTGCACTTTTTATGAGGGAACATATACAGAGAGAGCCCAACAGGGTTAGCTAACCCGCCTTCCCATGTAGAGGGAACGTCAGTGCTCCATCTCTTGAATAGGATGGGAGCAACCACGGCAAGAGGGTAGTTAGGAGAAACAGCTTTAGCCCAGTCAGTTTGAGAGGTTCCTCCTTTTTCTCTGTTCCTTCCACTTTTGAAGTGCAGACAAGACCTGGGGCCAACACTGTACTATGCATTTTGATGTGTTTTGATCATGGAGATATTCAACAACAATTTGCCAATGATTGGTCTCGGTGTGAAAGGACAGGCCCCCTCCCAGGAGTTCGCCTTGTTCATAATTTAAAGGAAGTGTTCTTGCAACGTGACATCAAGGCTAACCACACCAAAGCCAGCTGGTCTCTGTGTTCTTTCATGACTACAAAGATAATTGTACTTGCTAATTCCCTGCTTGAGCCTTTGTGAAATTCATTAGAGCTATTCCTCTTTATCATCACAAATTATCACTGCCATTTTGTCTCAAGTTTCAGATTCAAATTCCATATTGTGTCTTTCGTACATAAGCAGCCCTGCTGCTTAATTGTTATCTTCAGTAAAAGACTAAACAATGCAATTGAAATATAAGGAAAAACAGGCAAAAGGTGGAAAATATATCTGACCTGCAGTTAAGACATTAAACTGTATTTACTCTTCAACCAAATTATCTTTCAGACAGCTTAGGCTGCCTAAGGATGTTGAAGATCTTGCAAAAAAAAATAACTACCACTCTTACGAGCCATGTGGAAGCAGACTGACCAGTCAGACATTTACACCACACTGTCATAACATATTGGCTTTTGTGTACTACAAAAGAGGCAGCCATATGGCTGCCACAGATCAAAAATTGTCAAGTTGTTATTTTGAAAGTTATGGTGGGTTTTACAGAGGCAACTTGGCAGCTGCTTAGGGAGCTTGATGAACACCACAAAGGCTGTTAGAGGGCCTCTTCAAGTGTGAATTCAAAGCAGCAACATCCACTTCTGAGATCCCAAGTGTAAACCCTTATTAAATGAGGGCAAACTTTTGAAGAACACTTTTGGTCATTATTGCACTGAGTGCTGGGATTGATCTGATTTCACTTTTGAACCTCTTTCAGCTTCACTTCTCGTTTCCCTAAGTGGAACTGTCTGTTTATACAGCACACTTCTATTGATGCTATTTTCCTGATTCAATCTTTCTGCAACCAGAAGCGATTGCCCTCTTGCTTGGGAGAGTGAGAGACCTCAAACATCAGACATGGGTTCTATGACCTTCCAAATATCTGATCTGAATGGTACAAACCAGTCTCTACTCTGAAAACAACTGTGGTGTGAATAGAAACAGAAATCTGTTGTAATAACAAATAAGAGTATTGGGACTCTCTTTACACAATTTTTCATCTTCTTGTAATGAAGATAAAGTGTTTTTAGAGTTTCTGTGATCTTGTTCTTTAAATTAAAAATGAGTAACTCCAAATTATTTCCAGCACAGTGGTACACAGTGAAGGAAATACCCTTGCTCCTAGACCAGAGCACCGGAAAATATTAGCATGCTTTGATTTGGGGAATTTTTTTGAGAATTCTTTCAGAATAAATATCATGTCTGCGGAGCTTACTGCTAGAAAAAATCCAGTGGGTTACACTGTGACTTTCAGATAAAGAAATACACTGCAATGGTCCAAAGGCATAGTGCCCCACAGCCCTGAGAAGCTTAATTCCACTCTGGTCCCTCTCTTGCCTGGGGAAAGAAATGATGGCAACCTTTTAATTGAGTGTGAGCTGCCCACAACTCGGGCATGTGTAGTTCAACTCCCTCTGAACCTTTCCCCTCGCACTGGTACTCTGAGTCTAGAGGAATAAATAGATGAGAAGTTCTACTTCATCCATAAAGCAGACATCACTCTGTCCTATTGCATTTAGATAAGAAGAGAGCCTAGCCTTATGCTGTGAATGTATACTGTGCCTTAGTAGGCAATGCTTCCAACTTAGTGATATTTGTTTTCCATGGGCTTATAAAAACATTACAGTAGTTTCCTAAAATGGAGGTAAATGTTAAGAGAAAACATGCTGGCAAAACAGAAATCCGCACATGCCAGTGAGAAGGTTAATTCTGCTCTAGAAATGCGTGAAAACAATAAGCACCATGCATCACTTGAGCATGAATTATTTAAGGATTTTTCTCTTCCCCTTGGTGCTCTGAAACCTCAAGGAAAAACAAAGCGAAGTAGGGCAGAATACAGGAGGGGAGCAGATGGGAACAAAGGGATGAAAAGATACTCACTGTGGCATGATTATGATTTGAACAAAGCAGATGAAGAGGAAGACTAGGGAGGCACAAGCCACGTAGGCTCCAAACCTGTCATCCACCTGCTTGGAGTACTGCAAGAAAGTGAACAGGGTTACATTAGCGTGGGAAACACAGTCAGCTGCCTTCTGCCTTCAAAAACTTCTTACTCAGATTCTTTTTATGTCCTTGGAAAGCACCACTGGTAGGAAACATCTAAAACTGCCAACTCTCCTTCTCCCTGGGCAAGCAGAATGGCTCAAACAGAACCAAAGGCCACGGAAGAAACTCACATAGGTGGATGGAAAGAAGATTCACCCTCTGCTCCTTACACAAGAGGAACCGAAACCGGTTAATTGAGACCAGAATTCTAGGTCACCATTGGCAGATATTAACTTCTTCCACGGGAAGTTTCCTCCAACAGGAATGAGTGTTGCTAATGAGAAAACCTCTGTTTTTGTGCAGACGGCTTGGCTGGTTCTAATGATAGTGCGAGGACGCTGCAGTTCTCTCATAGCCATTCATTCCAACCGCTTATCAACATATCAGTCACATGGGAGCTGCATCCGATTCCCAAAGATGCTTTATTTAGCTTGAAGCACAGTGCTCATTACAGATGGGCTCAGTGATTGAACCATGAAATAAAAGATGCTCAGAACAGGTGAACTGTTAATTTCCCCAGCAGTTTTCAGCTGTAAAATTAAAAGGAAGTAGCTGGGGAAAATTACATGCTTGTGCTTTTATTGAATCCAACACTGATTCATTGAATAGCTGTAAATCCTGCAAAAGTCTGCTTTTTCAATAGGTTGCAATTCTTGTGATTGAAAGAGCATTTCTAAATAATATGATAAAACAATTAGCTCAAATTTAATTAATATTAGATCTCTAACAAAAGCTTTTCTCATTAAAAAATGAGTTTAACCTGAAGACAGCTCAAGTATCCCAAGGACCTGTGTTGTTAGGATTAAAAAAAAAAAAGATGACCTTACTTTTCTTTTGGTAATTAAAAACAGCTGCTTATATGGTACCCTTCATAATAGCATCCAGGTACCTCCTGACAGAACTGAATTGAACTTTGCAACTTTCTAGAGAAGTTGTCGTCTCCATATTATAGACAGAAAAACTGAAGAACTGTTACTCTCCTTTCCCAAACTTGAGAGAGACGACTTTAATTGTTGCTCAAAACAGGTTGTCCAAAGACAAGGGGAGTATGAACGCATCCCAGTGAACCTTTGCAGCACCTGGGGCTCCCTGGATGGCCAAAGGAAGACAAAAGCCCCTATGGAAGTGATTCAGATCTCAGGCCACGGTCTGAAAAAGTCACTTTCTTCAGTGACTTTGAGGGAGATGTGGGGTGACCGCCACCTCCGTTTGGATGACTTAAGCTCAGTGGAATGGATCTGGCTTATTCTGGATTCCCTTTACAGCCCACCCCTGCATATTCACGTGTGTCTGACAGAAATGGCTTGGCTTTCCTGCCCAGTGCTTCCTTCAGATGACTGTGGCTTTCTAGGGATACATACACATTAACGTTTCCATAAAGAAGCACAGATTTTTTAAGATCACAACTCCACCTCCAACACCAAAAACCTAACTTTACCTTTAGAAATAAAAGATTTGGCTTATGCAGGAGAATCAAAACTCACAAGAAGCCTGACTGACCTGTTGCAATGATTTTTCGACAACATTACCTTTTTCTCCAAGTCAGGCTCCCTGAATGTTAAGAGGAACTTGCGCACGTGCTCAGAGCGTAACCGGTCAATACTTCTGGCATCAATGGCGCGGCCCAGAAACTCATCGACTTCATCTTCGGGGTTCATACTTTCCTGTGTATTCCTGGGGAGACGTCACAAAAAGGGAACATAAGAGGACACGATGATTTTCCCCTCTTCACCAGATGTTATCATTTCACTGTATAACAAGCCAGAGGTTCATGGCCTTTCACTTATGACTTAAAAAGCAGATTATGAACTGAGAGGAAAATGATATCAGCTCTAGAGCGCATTGCCAATCTCGAGTGCACCAGTAAAAAGATTTGATTTACTTGCTCTTTTTCTGTCGTACATCCATCACGGAGGTGGGTTTTTTTGTCCATGAAGTCTCTTTGCCATGCTTCATTCCCTAAAAGCAGTCAGCCGTTTCCCTCCACTATTCCTCTGCCTTGTTCTTCCCTGCATTTCAACACTCTCATATCCATTATTGCCCAAACTGGCAAAATGATTCATGAAAACAGTCATAGTCCCTGTTTCCTGATATCATTTCTGTAAATATTCCTGCGAAAATTTCTGAACTTGAACAATTCTTCATTTTTGAGCATTTACATGGCTCATAGGAACAAATGTGGAGAAAAAAATGCGGCCCGATTCCTCACCCTCTCCCTCTCCCTCTCGTGCAGTCATTTACAAGTGTGGGAAGCATAAATCAGATTGAAATTTTCTGTTCACTTATACAAGATAGTTACTTAGCACACTTGAGCTAGCAAAAGTGTAGCAAAAGCAAAGACAGTGTGAAATTAGATTCTACTTTCCAAAAATGTGGAATGAGATTTTTAAATTGCTGATAACCTTCAGTGCCAGCGTGTTTCTGATGCTCTGTTACAGCTTCTGAAAAATGGGGCTAATTTTCAAAAACTCTTGAAAAAATAACACCAAAAACCAAATCGCTCTGAGGCATCCTGTGCTATCAGGAAATCTGAAGCACCTCTCCCCTCCTCCCCCCCAAAAAACCTCTAGTTACTTTTTAAGTCTAACTGTATTTTAATGACTTGATGTTGTCACTTTAATGGCCTGCCTTAAACCTAGCTATAGGCAGAAATTAAAAGCTAATACTGAAGTGCTGTTTTTCCTGCTCTGCTTGCACGATTGCCAAGGACACAGAGCTTGTGCTGGGGCGTATTCCTGTGGGTAACTATTTCCATGCACAAATCCCATGATGGCAGAGCAGCTTATAGTTCATGTTATGTGACCTTCGCCTTAGGCACTCTTAAAAAAAAAAAAAGCCTGAAGACTGACAAGCAAAATGCAAACTACACAGCTGTATTTCCTTGGTTTCATTTGCGCTGCATAACAGCACATAAGCACAAACACTGCATGTAGCCAGCAGCCCTCTATACGTATGATTATGCTGTAAGCAACGATTACTCAGAATGGCTTCCCCAATAAAACAGGACTATATTTTAAAAGTCAAAGGCCCATTTTCAAATGAAAGGCTCTCCAAAAACTTTTTGCAATATCAGACCAGATTTTTAGAAGCACTCGGTACCCGCAGCTCTACCATGCACCTCTGACCAAAAGAAAAATAAAGCAGACCCATCTTGTTTCCATGCCACCTCCCTTTGCCCCGACCAGTAGGTTGAACCTGTCTGCGCCTCAGCTGTGTCATGACGACACATCATCTGCACCTATTCAGTGACAGTATGGCAAATGCAAATCTATTTTGTGTCAATGTCTGTATCATTATATTAGCAAATTCCAATATTTCAGCAGGGTTGGGGGAGAAAGAGTTGCTTTTATTTTTGGACCCTAGAGCTATTTAAATCCTTGAATGTCATATATTCCACTTGGAAATTAAACATGGTTTTGTCCCTTGAAGGAAAGGAAATTTGATTTACTTCTAGATGCTTCCTTAGAGGAAGCACATCTGCTTAAACATTCAAGGCGACGCTGCTTGTTCTCACTCAGTCCTCACAATTCTGTCCCCTGGACTCACAAAAATGAGCAAGGAAGTTATTAGGCTTCATATTTACGGAAAGCCTTCCAAGATCCTGCTAGTTATTTACACATTCGGGTCATTCCCATTTAGTTGTTATACTGCGTATGAGAAATGCAATATATTTTCCCCGAGAACCCAGGCTAAAGAGCCGGCTCAGCATTTTAGCGAACCCCCATTAAATTTAAAACTCCAGTCGAAAAGCGTCGCCTAGGCAGACATGAAGAGAAGAACGAACCCTGCTCAAGTTTTTGGCCTCGGCTGTCTTCAGTTGTGTAATAGGTTATTACAGCGCTAAGGATCTTTCTAATACTACATTAACTTGTGGGACTGCGGCTTAGGCAGAAACAGCCCTGCAAGTTTGAGATTGCCTTGCTTGGATAGCCCCAGTGAGGGGCCCGTGTCTGGGGAAGCTCAGGCACCGAAACATACCTCAAGCGACTCTGGCAGCCCGCTACCCTGCCACTTGTACCCGAGCTCATCAGTTTACAGCAAGTTTGGGTACCTTTGCATAACCGGGAGGTTTGAATGGAAAGACAACGTTTTCCAGCGCTGAAAAGTTCCCTAGAGGCAGCGCCTGCAAGCCAGAGCTGAGGATCTGCGGTAGACTAACGAAAACCATATGTGGAAACGCTTATGGACATCACTGTGTGGGGGGGGAAAAAAGCAGGATTTCAAGCCTACACAAAACTTTCAGAAACACCTCTTGAACGCACTACCAAGATTTCTCTACGTGCAGCCAACAGAAGAAAGTTGCGAGGGACAGGAACAGCACAAATGGAGCTTGCAGCGACTTCTGCACTCTGCCTGCAAACGCAAACGCTGGCAATGCACCTGGCGATGCTGGCTGTGGAGCAGTCCAAAAGCCGCCTGCTGATTTAGTTACTTTCTGTAAAGGAAGAGTGCCAAAACTACATATAGGCCATAGTTTTAAATGCTTCATGCCTAGATTCAATAGCTAAATCTGCATTTAGATTCAGCATCTAAATCTGGATTTTGGCATGCCTTTTCAGAGATGCGTGGTGCCTACATCTTCCTCTGCTGTCAGCGAAAAGTATGCTCAGCATTTCTGCGTGCGAAGGCACTGGACTGAACGCTTGACCTGGTTTTCATATCCCGTCTCAAACAATGTCACTATGAATGTTTCCTGCTAGAGATCTTTTTGGCCAAACCTTTGTCCCTAAACAGAAATGCAAAAACCTTGCAACATAACATGAAGGAGCTGCACCGAATCAGCACAGGTAAATACAGTCATCCTTGCCAGCACTTAGGTATGGCCATAACTGTTCTAACTGCAGGACGGAGGAGAGTTATTTTGCAGAACATGCAAACTGCATGTTACGACAATCAGGTTTGCAGTGAAGGGCAGGGGAAGGAGAGAAGGATTCCTCATGCTTTCTGCTGGCTGTGCCATATTCCAACTCCTCATGCCCATCTACTTTTGGAGAGCTGTTCTCAGGGCTCAGTCCTCACGATGTGAATTTGCCCAAAGACGGGTTTTTAGGGTGCTCAGAAGCATTTCTGTGCCCTAGCTCCCGGAGATCCCTCAAGTCCTGACCGACAGCCCGAGAACGCTGGCAAGGAGCAATAGCGCCGTATCATCAGGCTCCTCTACGTTCACCTACCCCACTCTGAGCAAGGTGACAATTAATGCCATCCACTGAGACTGAGTAAGAAATTATTACAGGCACCTTCAACACCAGAAATGCTTTTGTTATGCTCAGGTGCCAAAGTTTAAAAATAAACATGGTTGGATTTTTTTTCCCTGCAGAAGCAAATTTCCAATACAAAATATCATTCTTATTAAACTGTTACTTTTACCAAAATTTTTTTAATGTTATATATTAAAAATATGGAAAAACTGCTTTTACGTGTCTATAATTTAGAGCACAAAAGTATGAATTTTCCTTTTAAAATGAACCATAGTTTCTGAGTTTATTTAAATACATTTATTATATTTAGTATTACTTTATATTTTATTATTATATTTTATTATACACTGTATTTAATATATTATTATATATTTTATATATGTAAATAAAACTCAGAAACTATATATATAATATATATATGTACACATACACATTTATTATCTTAGAAGTTCAACACTGTAAAACATCGTTTACATGTAGATTTTGTTCTCAGGATATTTCATTACAAAAACTAGTTAGAATGACCCAGAGAAATAAATGTTTTGAGGGCAGTGGCAATTCTCAATGCACACCAGTCAGTACAGCACCTTCAGACTGGCTTTCCCTCCAGGAGAAATCCCTGGGGAGTCCAGGCATTATTCTTGTCTGTTGGGCATTAACTTTTATTGTCTTTTTTTTTTTTAATAAGAGAAAAACAAAATCTAGAAACATAACGGTGTATGACAGAAGTAAACTTGCTTACTTGTCCTTGGGGTCCTCAAAACCCTGAAAGAAACGAAAAGAACAGAACAGTTAGGAAACAGGCTGACCTTGAGAACACCAGGTATTCTGAAGAACAGCATTTCAGAGAGGGGTTTGTAGTGTGCTCATTTGCTAGGTGTTGATGGAGAACCTTACCAACCCAAGGCAATATTTTGTGCTGCTGTGTCATCAGGCAGACAGAACAGTTATTTATAAAAACACATGTCCTCAGTTATAAATTTCTGGAAGTGAAGATAAGGGAAATGCTTCAGTTGATTGTTGCCATGCATTATTTGAGGTGTCTTTTCCTTTCTTTTTCTTTCTTTTTCTTTTTTTCTGTTTTTTAAACAAAAAGGTCACCATCACAAATAATTATAATGGAAAGTATACTGATATTACACTGACAATACATTGTACTTGAGACAAGATTCAGACTGATAACATGCGACAACTGTTGCATTCAACAAAGTTCCACCTCTAAGTTAGAGCTTGGTGAAGGGAGCTGGATGCAGTTCAACTTTCATTTCTTCAACGGGAACCTTAAGGGGTCTCCTTCCTTCTCCCCTCGCTACATGCATACACAAAATGTGTTTTATTGAATAAGAATACAGGAATTATTTATAATTTTTGCAATACTTCAAATGCTTGTAATTCCTTCAGGACCACTTGAACTGAGTAACGACAGTATACATTTTAGGTCCCCCATGTTTTAAGAGTGACCAGAAGGCCTTAGAGAAAAACATGTATGCATAGATAGCTTTAAATATTTAGTATTAACATTCCTAATAGATCAAATAGCATCAAAATGGACATTTTACATGGGGTAAGCCAATATCTGCCCTCTGAAATCCTGGCACAAATTTAACTGAAGTCAAGAAAAGTTGTGCTCACATATTTGACAGGCAGGGTCAAATATATAAGCACAAGGTTTGTCCCTTGAGCTCCAAAGCATATAAGAAATGTAACTGGGAGACAGGACAAATTCCTTTCGTTTTCCTCCCAGGGACCTCAGGCCAAAAATGCTCCGAACACATGAAGATACTCCAGCTGTGGGAGCTGCAGCTGCTACCAGGCTGGGGGAAATAAACCAAGATCCTTCCTCAATGTGGCTGAATTGCACGTAGCAATCTTCTCCTTGCAGTTGCCACAGCTGCCTTGCCCGACACCATCGGAGACAAGAACATCAGAGACAAGACCAGATATTACATGAGAACCGATATTGACCTTGCAACTGGTTAACAGTATGGTGACTTTGCGAGAAGCAGAAGTAAAACCAAGGCAGCCTGTCCAAACGACATCAGTTTGGCACATGGAAAAAAGTGGGTTTTGTCACTCAGGTCAACGGTCAGGACTGTGATTCACTGAGTGAGAAATTTCCATTTTTATGTACTCGATTTCAGACTAAAACCCACACTTCAAAATAGAAATTGCAACTCCAACTTAACCCATCAGAAATTCAGGTAATGGAAGTCTCTTGGTCCCACATACTAACCACCAGCAGATTAATGCTCAGTGGGAAGAAGGAAATAGTAATGTTGGTTCAAAATTAGCATGTCCAGCTATCCAAGCCAAACAAAACATGTGCTTTTGATTTCACATTAAACAGTGATGAAGGGATCATTCAGCTTTTTGTTGTGTTGAGTTATTTTTTTGCTTCATCATTTTACAGTTGTCAGAAATATCTGATTTATTTATTTATCCTCTAAGCAATGCTAAAACACAGTGCCAAAAATGAAGGCTCACTGATTAATCATGGAGACAAAATGCTCACTAATTTGTCTGGTGTCATAGCCAGTCAGGCTAAAAAAAAATGAAAATCAGCTGAACGCTTATAGCTACCAGCCAACAACTAAGGGGAGGGGATCAAAGCAAAAACAGACTGTACTTACTTATTAGACAGACATGAAGTTTACATTTTCAAGCTTATCGACATGGGAACTGGATGACTAACTCCATTTGGAGGGTCCCCCAAAATGGTCTGATTTTCACGGGCAGCTGCGCAACCATTGATCCTACTGAAATCTTGAAACTAAATACAGACCTCAAACTGCCGCATTCTAGGTACACAAGTTTGAGGTTATAGGCCAACCAGGTCGATTTACAAAAATCCTCAGCAGACAAATCCTCAAAAAATGTGTACACCTTACATCTGACCAATATTTCAAGCTTGGACAAATACATCAGCTGCACGTTTAACTGGCTATTTATATGAGCGATCATTTGGTCCATGTGGAATTGGATTCTCCCCCGCTTATCTCCCCCAGCAAGCCTGTTACAAAGAAAGCCTCTAAATTAATATGGAATTAATTGATCCAGCTTTTCAATTTAAAATACTAAATTGTGCTTAAAACCCTAGAAGTTATTCATGCTGGCAGCTCAAATTAACTTGGTATTTCAAAATTTAAAACTCCAAAAAGGCATATTTCAGGTAAAGCAAAAAAGGAAAAGATTATTACATTTTATTTTATGATTCCTCATCTAACAAGACTAAATATTTAAGAGTGACTTGAACTTTAATTAAAGAGAATCAGCTTAAAATAAAATGGAGTAGGAACCTCTTTAGTTAAGCAAATTAAATGATTCATTTCAAACGTTCCCATTTCATATGAAAGATTCTTCATGCGAAATTTCCAAAAATGGAATTGTCACGGAGAAAGGTCTGCAAGATTATTTTAGGGAAAAAAATCCCGAACACAGCTTCTTAAAAACTGATGGCTTATTACAGGAAATCTTTCTTATTTGCACTGAAATACTTTTCTAAGATACAGAGAAAATACAGCTTAACAATCTGGTCATGACCAGAGATTTTTCCCCTATCCATTAAAGCACCAGTATCTCAATTACATACCAAGAATCCTTCTAAGTGCAGGAGATCTCACACACATAGGGTCAACACTGCTCACCATGTTTAGGGTTGGGAAGGAAATTTCCCCCCTGGGTTTTCGCTAATGTATTTTCACCTCCTCCTCCAACGTGGGCATGCTTGGCCCATTCAAATCAGTTGGAAGTCTTCACCAAAATTATTTCCTTCCCTTCACATGAGGCTTGGGCACTAATGGCACACTGGTTGTCTTCTCTGCAGCTACCAATAGTTTAGCTTCTGGAGGACTCAGATGCTTTGATCCAATTAACCTTTGGCTCAGCATAGGGCTTTTTGCATGAACCGTGATGGTCTGCGTTATAGACAGGGTAAACACTCAGCACAATCGATCTTGCAGAGATAAGGCATGCAGGGATTTGCCTTGATTCCTCAGGACTAACACACTCATGATCTAGCAGACAAATGGCCACGAATAACAAGTTCCTTAAGATACACTAAGCAGCAAAGACAGCGGTGGGGGCTTTCCTCTCCTACCGCCCCGCGTGGCGTTCTGCATTAACACCACTCGTCCGCCTGCGCTGCTGGGGGGATTCACTCTAGCTAGCGCACGGGTCAACACACGGTGCTACCTCCCGCGTGCAGAAACATCTTCAGGCCAAGAAAAATGAAGTAACAGGGGGGTGCTGTGGTGAGCACGTCCATAAGGCCTCTCTCCAGCAGACCTGAGCTCGGTTTGACTGTGCCGCCTGCCAGAGGCTGCCGAGCTGCGTGGGTGCAGCGGTGTACCCAGCCTGTTTAGGTGCAGAGCAAGCGCTGAGCTGCTCAAAGGTATGCCAAAACTGGCATTTGGGCACACACACAAACAGAAACCTGGCTGCCCGGGAAGTACAATACCTAAAGATCAGGGGCCTCTCATTTGGGAGGGAGGAAAGAAGGGACAGGAAGAGGAGAAGCCTATTTCTGGAGTTGAGTATCTAAATCCCCCCTCGACTTCTCAAGGACTTGTGCCCAGCTAACTGCGAAGCAGTGCCAAGGGCGTTCCAGGGCGCTATGAGCTAAAGGCTGGGAATTCTTCAGCAGAGACAAGAGCAGTGATGGCTGCAAGAATCAGACAGATATGAGTTCACAGGCGCCCCAGAACAGCTCCACAACCATGGTGAGGAAGTAGCCGTTGTTAAGGCCACAATTCCTTTTCTCTAGAAGGAAACATAAGGCATAAGAAGGCTCTCATTGCAGTGCATTACTAATGGGCTGCTGCATGTAGGATCTCATGCAATTTTTATTCAATCTCATTTTAAATCTCCCCGATACTGAAGTTTTTACCCCTTCCCCCAGGAGGCTGCATTATTCTGCCATCTGACTGCAAATGTAAAAGTAATAACATTTAATAATTGCTCTGAGACTAAGACAGGTCTCTTTCTGACTTCAGGAACATTAACCCAAACTTAGCTGAATTAATTCCCTCAAAGGCAATAGCACCTACCAAAGAACAGTCCTGCTTTTTCTTCTTTTCTACATCAATGAGATTAAAAAAAAAAAACCATACTGTTATGGTAGGTCAGCTGGCTGTGAATTTACAAGCATTTACTTTTAATGACCATCCTCAGTGGAGGTAGACATGTGAAGGAGAGAGAAAGAGGGAATGTTACATTACTATGACTGTCCCAAAGGTTTATACTTTTATGGGGGATGTTTTATGAGTATCTATTGTGCTAAGAGCTCATATAACTGCCATCTCTCTGCTTGACTTCTAAATTAACTAAGCCCCCTTTCTTTGAAGATTAATAGAGATTCTTTAAATAGAATGATAGACTGTTTGTCAAAGCCATGACAAGCTGATTGCCATACCATAATGCTTCAAATGAAGACCCATTAGAAATAATAATTCCAACTTTGAGAACATCTACTGCGATCATTAAGATATTGTAACTATGCAAAGAAAAGTGGAACAGGCTTTACATCTATCTCCCTTTCTACCTTTTCATTTAGCTCCAGAAACAAGACTGTAGAGAAGCTGATGGGCTCTATGACCTTCCATGGTTGGAAAGCATGGATTCCGCCTTAAAAACTTCACTGGCAACTCCAGCAAAGATTGTAAGAGCAAAGATGACAAAGAAAATCATTGCACATGCCTATGTTCACCTCCAGAACAAAGTTGAAAAGTGTCTTAACTGGTATTAAGGGAGAGATCAAAAGCACTTTAGACTTAGGGTCAAGAAGAGCAGGGACAAAATCAAGTTTGTAAGAGAACAGACCAACTTGCAAAGCAAAGGTGTTTCACAGAGACAGGGACCATGGAAAACAGAAAAGCAGACTGCTGGGCAGAGAGCAGATGTAGTTCAAAACAAACGTGGTATGGCCTCACTGCAGAACTGATTATTCACCTCTGTTTTCAGTAGTGTTATGTGTTCTGTCTTTGTCCCTGTGGTCAATGAGGCAAGGCTATGAAGATAAATGTTAGGTGCAAGAGCAGGAAAAAAAACTGAAGGACTTTAAAGCACTCAAGCCAGAAATAGCACAATTTTTATACCAGAGCTCTGGAAAAAAAGGGCACATAAAATACTAGGTCTGATAGGAAGGATATTTAACAAGCATCTAAGTGCAGAACAACAATCTGGCATAAAACTGGTTTATGAAACAGATTATATGAGTGTGTCTGCTATAGCTGGAGCATACGCTAACAAAATAAAGGAAAACTGAAGTGCTCCCTCTTTCTGCATCCCACCCCATTTGATAAATAGACTTTCATCCCTCTGCACTGCACAGTCTGCTTTGTCCTACTAAAAATAATTTAGGAGACAGCCCCTAGCGGGCAGACTGAATTTGGCCAAGCCCATGAATATGTTCGGCCCATCAGATTTATACTCTGCAGAGCAGAAGTTGTTGCTTTTGAAATAGGTATTCCCTCCTTAATTTTAATTAGCTTCTGGATCTGAACCTACACCTCTGAGAAGTGCAGGTTGCATACACTTCCCAGTTTTGTGTGAACTTTGAATCCAAATTTCCACAGTTGAAAGGCTACATTTGCAAATGAAATTTTATATGCTTTTTTGTGCCTCACTTGTTAGCAGTTACCGTAACTGAGCTTGCAAAACAGAAAAGACCTAAAAACAGGTAGTCCTAGAAACGCTCTATATCACTGCCTGGCTGCTTAATCTCTGTCCTTTCATCTCTACACTCCAGCTGATGATAAAGACAACAGAAACTTTACAGAAATTACTGTCACATAGTCTTTGAATCAGAACGCCTGAATCACCGATACAGACAGCCTGAATGCAAACCTAACCAGCCTTAATGAAAATCTCTCACTCGTGCTAGCCATAGCTGCTCACCATCTCCAAAAAATCAAGTCCAAACCTGCAGAACTGCATCTTTTTATCATTAAAACTGACTGTGCATTTTAGAAAGCTTCAGGAATCATTCTGGTAAATGTCACAATTTCATCTCTGTCCTCCTGTGCAAAGCTGCCCCTGACACTACAGGACGTGTAGAATAAAGTTTAAGTTTGCAGATGAGGATATAAAACTGTACGAAGCCTCTGACAATTCGAGCAATGTACAATGTTTTATATGGCTCCCACTCCTTTAAGTGAGATAACACAGAACATGTGAATCAGGCAAATGCGCTTTGCAGAAGCACCAAAGCAATTATATAGCATAACTGGAGGATAGGATTCCTCCCCTCACTGTTAGTGAGCTATCTAAACCAAATTGGCAATATAAAACCCAGACCAGATTAACAGTTTCCTTCCAGGTCTACAGCAACGAAGGGAGATTATAGCAAAATGGATTGCTTGAGGGTTTCTCCCTACTTGATTAAGCAAGAAAGAGTTCAGGGGATTCTCAATACCACAGTAGCAGCAGAAAAAATAGTGGGTCAAATTCTTCTCCATTGGGTGCCTCCGTCCAACTCAATGTTGACTCAATGACGTCAATGTTGCTATTACCAGATTTAGCAGATGATTGCTGGAAAAGAGGATAATGGTGACCTCAAGTTAAATGGAAACCTTTAGAAGGATGGTGAACCCTTCTGTGCCTCATTCATGGAGTAAAATCCACCTCCCTTTGATGGGGCTGCACCAGTGCCTGAGAAAAACTTGCCCCACTGAGTTTTATTTTAAATTTGTAATCATTTCTGGTGTTTAATCAGTTTTGTTGCATAGAACTAGCTATAGAGTTTGTTCCTTTGAAGCACCTGTTCCCTAGTTTTGATTTCTGAGTAACAAGAAAATCTACTGTATGGGCAACTTGGAGACAACAGAGGGTGGGAATAAGCTGTATTTGTGATGCAACATGCAGAGAACTGTTTGATTTTAAATGGGGTGAATGGTACAAAGAACTATACTTTATGGTTGAAGGACCAGGCTTGTAGATGAGTTTTGTTTCATTAGAAAGTAAACACCAAACAATCAAGAATCATGTACTACATCGTGCACACAGCTCTGAGCAACACAGAACACACAACAAATCAGGCAGTGCCTACCTGAAATAAAAGCTTATTCTTCCTTGCACTGATCATTTCCAGGATATATTTTTTAACTTTGCCTTACATTTTTAACATCTGCATGCAGGTATGTGTAGAAACCCTATCTTATTTAATTGCAGTTCTACTTTGTAACTAACATCAACCTCCTGCACATTTTCATTGCAGATTAAATGCTTAGTGAATTGTACTCAGACTCACGACAAATGCATGGTCAGAGTGAAATTAGTATTGCAGATCTTCAAGGTTTCCTCTTTCTGTTCCTAAACTTCCTAGTGTTAGACTTTTCCAGTAGCTGAAAGAAAGAAAAGCAAGCCTGCCAGGCATCTACAACCAGGCTCAGTAATCACATTAGCAACTCTGCTCACATTTGGTTGTAAGAACTTACAAGTACCTGTTTCTACAGTAAACCTTCCCCAAGGCACGTATCAGTGGAACAGGCTAAGCTGCTCAATCCTACTAGCCACTGCAAAATTAGCGTAATAGACATACGGCAGCCTTAAGAAACAAGGCCAGGAGTTTGCACAGCTGACTAGATCTCATTACACACCTAATGTTTCTTTTTCTACAAGCCAGGTAGCATTCAGCTGGGTCACGTCTTAGTTCTCCAAGCACCACCCCTGCCCGGGACACTGCCTCATCTGATCAGGTGAAGTGCTGACTTCTGCCCATTGTGACAGATGATCTGTATTGAAATGGATGCTTTCTAAAAGATTAGACAAATTTTGAGATAAAAATCAAATGGAAAAAATACCTGGGCAATTATTCTGACAGTCTGGGTGCTACTAGTGTGACTGTAGCAGATGATGGACCCAAGTCAAGTTGCCATGGTTTATTCAGGACTCTCCTATGCTGCTGCAGAGGAGGCAAACCTCACACTGGGACATATCGAGAGGAGCTCTGGCTGTAAGACCCAGGCAATGACCAATCTCTTCAGGGCAGCACTGCTTTCAGTGTGGGACACAGGAGAACAACCACCACCACAGGCCTGGAGAGCACAAACTATGGAAGAAACTTGATGAAGGAACTGGAGCTGAGCAGAGACATGGTAATAGTCTTCAAATACATAAAAGATAACTGCAAAGAGGAGAAGATTAACCTGTTCTCTGTCTGCTGCAAATAGCTCATGGAGCACTGTGTTTTAAAACTGAAATGGCGGAGTCTGAAGTTAAACATCAGGAAAAATAATTAAACTGTTGAAAAGGACACCCAGGAAGGCTGTTGATGCTTTTAAGCAAGGGGTGAACAAATGTCTGTCGGGAGCATCGCAGGAATAGCCTGAAGGTATGGCCTTTCTCTAAGGGGAGAGAGAGACGAGAAAATATCTCCAAGTTCTGTGCAGCCTAGACTGGAAACTTCACAATATATTTGAGTCTATCATACATTCTTCATTCCCTATAAATTCTCCTAATACAGATTTTTTTAGGTGATTGTGTTTATATTTGCACATTTTGCTATTTCCCTTTAGATTGAAAAGCCTTGAAATAAAATCAATAAAATGTTTTCAGCAAATCAGGAATTATATAAGCTCCTTACATAGCCTGTTCCTTACATCTGGAAGTTTCTTCTTAACTTAGCCCTTCCTTGCAGCAAATTAAGATGATTATTTTTCATCCTGTCCTTTGCAGACATGGAGAATGATTTACCACTATCTTCTGTCCTTACAACCCTTCAAGTATTGGAAGACTTTTTTCCTACTCAATCTTTTCTTTTCTAGACTAAACAAACCCAATACTTCAGCCTTTCCTCACAAGTCACATTGCAGAAACTCTCTCGATTTGTAGTGTTCTCTACTGAGTTATCTTCAGTTCATCCACGTCCTCCTAAAGGATCGCATTCCCAAATTGCATATGGTTTTCCAACTAAGGCCTTGCCAATGCAGACAAGGGTAAAGGATGCAAGAGAATCATCTGGTCATCTAAAAGAACCTTGGCACTTTGGTAGGTGTCTACATTTGTCTTTTTTTATTGTTGTTTACAATAAACCTCATTCAGCTTGTACTCTATTTCAATCCTCAGATCTTTTTCTAATTCTTTCTGCAGTCCTGTTTTGCTGATGAAAACTGAGGCACAACTGTTATTTCCAGAAGTCTAAAATCCATGAATATTTATAAAAACACTCTGAGACCTACACTGGGAAAAGCAAAGTATTTCTTCATAGTGAATAAATATCCTTATAGCTATAAATATACCTGTACTCACAAACGCTTTCAAGTCGGTTTTATTTTTGACCCTTTCGCATTTAAAATTTAGACCTCAGCAACAATAGGGAACCCAAGGCTGGCGTACGTAGACTTGTGGGAACCCTGTGCCTTTGTGTGCATCACAAATAGCACAAAAGTCTGCACTGCCACGGAGATGCAGACGGTAACTGGTCCTGCACTGCCCGCTTTTGTTTAGGAAAGAAGAAAATGTACTATAAAAGCAATAGAAAGAGAAAGCAGCTGAAAGCAGCTTTGCTGCTCTTCTCTGGCTCTTTTCATATTCTGCATATAGGCACAAAGCTGAGAGAAAAATACGGGACACGATCAGCTTGCTCGGCCTGTGTAAAGCGAGCACGGCAACCTTTTAACCGCTCCATAGGTTTCATGCTGAAAACAGCGCCCTGTGCGACGACACAGGCCCACGGGGCGAGGTTCAGAGCAGAGGCTGCCAGCTCAGAGGTTGCTTTCCCATGGCATTTGTGTCTGCTCTTTCTCAGCCTCTCAAGTAACAGGCTTCGGGGGGGGGATAGGGTGGGGGAAACCCCTGACATGGCAGCACAACTCAGCGAGGTCCCTGGGGTCAGCTTTCTCCAAGCAAGGCTAAGCAGAGGGCAGGATTAGCAATGGCAACGTTGGTGTTTCCCGCTCGCTGTCTCCTGGGAGGCTCTGCATGGCAAAAAGGTCCACTGCTAACGCATGGGAGTGGAAGAAGGAGGATCTGGGATGCTCTGGGAAGTAGAGCAGCACAGGAGGAAGGCAGGGAGGCTGCTGGGCAAGAGAGGATGAGACGGCACAGTCGTAATCTCATCTGACTCCGGCTCCAGTTAGCTAGAAGGTTAGGACTAGGAAAATAACCCCAGTTATCCAGGGCATTTTAAATTATCACTACAGGGACACCTATGCAATATTTTCCATTATTTATATGCATGTGCCTGAATAAACTTCCGAGTGCCTTGGGGAACAATATGAACTTCACCCAGAAGTACTGTGTAAAGTCAGCTGGACCCAGCAGGGGTTAAGCCCAGGCCACAACGCAGAAAGAAGCAAGGGCCCAGGGTCTCCTGGTGCCGCCAGCCGTCTCCTGCCGGCAGGACTGCCTGCCCGGGCAAGAGCGGCTGGACCAGCACTCGGCACGATGCAGTGCCGATGCACTCAGACGTGTCAGTGCGTTGAAACACCATGACAAATGGGGTGGGGACGGAGCGTATGGGCACCTTTGATAATAATCTGTCTCACCCAGGACTACTACTAACATATTTCAAACCTCAGAGTAGAGACAGCTACAAGAGCCAGTGTTCAAAGGAAAGAAAAATTGCCAAAAACCTCTCATTTCTATTAAATATAATGGTTGCCTCCCAAAAATGCAATACTGGGAACTTTAAAATTCTCTCCTGGGAAATTTTCAGTAGCACCAGAAAAGTATCTTTTTTTTTCCCCTGGAAATAACAGTTGTCTTCACAATACAACATGCTCCACATCCTGTGACAAAAATGTGGGTCCTTTACAACCCCCCATATTACCCCCTACACACAAATGTATTTATATACACATATCAACGCATTGCAACTGCACCTCGCTGTAACATCTCCCTGCTCCTGACATAGTGCTGTCTGATGATTACCTTTATAAATTCCTGTTTGGAAATTAGAAGGCCAAGAAGCTTTGGGATTTAAAGAGAAAGGCAAAGTTGCACTGCTTGCCTTTGGCATACTTCTTGGACTAATCCAACCTTAAATGTCCGTAGTTCCCAAGAGAAAAAGCTACATATAATTGCATACAGGAGGGCTGGAGAAAGGTGGGTGAAGTGGAACAAAGAGCACATTTTCAGGAGCTTTGAAAGCTGGTGCTGCTTATCAAGATCAATGATATGCCATCCCAGAGGAGTGCTGAAAAAGCCTTTGTAGTTCTGCTCTGCTGTTGTTGGTTTGTGTTTTGTATTTCTAAGCAGGCAGTCTGTAGACAGCGTACATGTATAGACATGTTTAAGCGCACACAGCAACCGTGTAACACAATGTGAGAGAGTACATAAAAATAAAGTCATACTATGCAAGGCCGGGTGGTGCAAGGAAATGCATATTTAAATCAGCGCTTAATTAATCTAAAGACAGAGAGTTGAGAACTGAGAAAGAGAAATCGCTCCTATGATCTAATCAATAAAATATCCACCTAGCAGATGTTAAAATCATCACTACTGCATGGGGAGCAGCATGTTTTAGCTTTGACCACAGCATCTCAAAGATACATCAGTAGGAAATACTGCAAATAGCAGATTTTAAAAAAGGCATGCAAAGAACAACAAAAATTCTAGCTGAGAATAAGTAATAGTGTATCTAAATCAGGTTTAAATTGGTGTTCAGAAAGAAGTCTGACCCATTCAACACAGACAACATCAGCCTCTCCAAGAAGAGCTTGCTACAAGAGGTAACATAAGCCTACTGACCAGAAAAGACTTTCTGAGCTGCTGATTACATAAAAAGGTAAATACCTTTGCAAGAAAGGGTTCAAGATTAGGAAAGAAAAAAGAAAGGAAGAGAATACTTTCCTCCTACCAGCAATGGGCAGCAAAGTTTTCAGAACTCAGCTTGATATTTTGATAAATAATTATGTTTTTCCAACTGAATAACCAGCCAGACATAGCAAACTGTAATTAACACCAAGAAGCATAATACTATTTGGCATGCTCACACCTTGTTTCTGAACAGGAGGATACAAGAACCCCTTAAAAGCTATTCAAAGAAACTTATAATTATCTGCTAGTGTGATTTGGCTCTCTTAATAATGTCACGCCTATTGAGTGCACCCTATTGAAAACCTCACATAAAAAACGCATACTTCCACAGATCTGTATGCTTATGTCAGAAACCCTCATTTGAAGACCTGAGAAAGGAAAGAAGCATTGCTATGGAGATTAAGAAATTCAGCTTAGCATTGTAAAATAATATTATGATTGAATAATATTAGCACCAACTATTAATAAATGTGCCAGCATTTCCCATGGGAAGACACCGCATGCAGTCGCTTATATCTATGCTGAAAAATGCTAAAGCTGTGGAGGTGAATCTCAAGTTAAAAAGTTCTTTGAATAGCTCTAGAGTCTTGGTGAACCAGAGCAGAATCTTGACACTGGGCAAGAAACAGTCAAGAAAATGGGCAAGAAATACCCACTTCTGACTGTGCATGAAGTGTCAAAACAGTGTGTCAAACCGTTTGCAGGAGAACTCCAACTTTCAATCCTCCCTAATGAACTGCAGAGGGAACACAAAAATCCTGAAAACTCAGTGAGTGAATTCCAAGCTGGATATGCAGCTACATATTGTGCATGCAAAATAACTAACAGAATGTGATCTGCAATCCTCGAATGGTTATGATATTACCAATCTGACAGACATCCCCATGTGTGACCAAGATAAATATATTTTAATTTTGTCCTAAATTATCCTGACATACAGAATGTTAAAGGGAATTCATTTGTTTAGAGCTTTGACTAAAGATTTAATGCTCATAGAGCAATCTGATTATGCAAATTATTATAGAGGTAATATATATTATTATTATTACAAAATGCCTATCATAACTGAAACTCTCTTTTCTTCATCTTTGTTGAAGATGAAACAAAGATCTCATTATCTCCATTACCTAAAATGAGCCATAAAAACGTTCACAGTCTGATTGTGTTAGTTACCTGCTACTTACCTATTTTAATTTAGAAGGAATGAACGGTATAAGCAAGAAATGAAGAGACTTGCTATCTTAGATCGATTAGTCCATATACTTTAGAATGTATGGTCGAGAGTTAAATACAGTGGCATCTCACATAATTCATGTGACAGAGCTGCCATTTTCCTGAAGGGTTCCTGGAGAGCCACAAATATATATGGACATGTAGCTTACAAAAGGTGCATGGCATCTGGCTGTTACAATAGAAATAAGAGATCTTTGCAGGTGCCGAAGTCCATTATGGACTAGTTGAATTTTATGTCTTCTGCTATTTCAATGCTGGGGTTACTAAGCATTTTTTGTAGATAATCAAGACTTCTTGACCAGTCTGGATGAGTTTTCAGAACATGAGACAAACCAGACAAAACAGCTTTCTTTGTGCCATTCTGCCTCCCTTCCTCTTCCAAAAATCCTTGGGCTTCCTTTCACAAACACTCACCTCCAGATGTACCACTTATAATTTCTGTAGTCTAAGTAGAATATATCACCGCCACTTGGAAAATCCCCTCAAGGCTGCAAAAACCTTCAGACAAAGCGGGAGGGGGGGGATACATAATGCTGCATTTAGAAGAACTGTAATTAATGTCCATAAAGCAAGGCATTACCATTCTCTTCATCTCCTTGGAGACCTGGTGAGCTCCGAGGTGGTTATAAAAGGGCCGGTCAACACCCCAGTGCGGTGGGTTATGGCTGATGGAATTCGTGCGCTGACGGTTCATCTTGGCTATTGTGGCTTTCTCATCTTTCTGAAATAAAAGTAAGAAAGAAATGGAGAATCAATTTTGAAACATTTACATGCCAGTCATTCTCCAAGCACCTCTCACTTCTGATGTCCTGAACTTTATGGAACGGATGCTGATCAGGAGCAGGCCAAGTTGATCGTTGCTCTCTCTCTTCATACCTATACAAGAAAAACTTTTAAAAGACTGCCCATAAGTGGTGCCCACCATTTTACTCATTTGCCTGTTTTGAACCACCACCATAACCCGTGCAAAAACATTCCAAAACTGAGATGTCCATTTTTTTTTTAATAAACTGAATCATTTCAGCCTGCAGTCCCAAGGTGAGATGCTACACTGAGGATCATCCAAAATAAAAAAAAAAAAAAAAAAAAAAAGATTGCTGTGTCTGTAAGTGACATGACACAAAAAGACAAGAAAAGACATGCAGAAAGATCTGATTAAAGAATAGGAACTGTGAAACTATGGGAATAAAGAACATCTTTCTCTACAGGTCACTTTCCACACTTGCAAAAACAGAGCAGCTTTCCAGAGGAGACAAGGAGAGAACATAAAACTTGCAAACAACTTTACTGTGTAAGTGCTAAGGATAACGATGCTGCAAGAGCGTGACAGAATTGTCTCTTTCCCCTAATGCTAGCTGCAAATTTTGTCATTGGCAGCGATGTTCCTGAATTTCAGGCAGGGTCTTTGGTTTTGTCATTTGAGATGGTTTTGAATTGTGGCTGTAATTTGAGCTTACTGCAAAGTTTGCACAGCATCTGACTGAAAGCTTTTATTCAAGCTCAATCTCAGTTAAAAAAAACAAACAAACAAGCAAACGAAAAATAGAAGTGCAACATGTAATTAGGCCACAAAATAGGCTGGCTACTTCCTTACTTTGAATATATTCTCTAGTTAAAAAGATGGGCAAGTCTTCCACGTGGAATGTTTTCTATGGAAAGACAGGAGTTTGCTGTACGCAGCGAAACCCTTCGATCCTCCCTACCACGGACTGCTCCCAGAGGTTTGCTCCATGAGGACTGTGTGATTCAGCTGTGCTGACTTAAAAGGCAGAGGGGCAGCAATTGCCACATCCTTACTGAACGAGAGAGAAACTTTAGAAAGCTTGAAGGATCAGGCAGTGCTGATACCGAAAACTTCGCTATTTATTAGTTAGAGAGATCAAACTTTTTTCAAGAGATTGCCTGCTTCCATGGAAGTACTCAAGCAGTTAGATATAATAGTTAATTTTGGGTTTCAGAAAGTATTCAGACACCTGAATAATTTAAGAAGAAAGCATCACTTGTTTTAAACTGAGTAGACTTCTGGTTTAAGTCCTGTATGAAAATACAAGTTGGTCTGCATCTATTTTTGCCTGGAGTCTGCTTTCCCTACCTATTTACTTTGATTCTCTGCTACTCACTGTAACAGGAGTTTGCAAAATACCTGGTGTTATTCCCACGGTAACCACAGAGTTAACTGTCAAGTGTTATACTGCTTTAATCTTTTTTCTTTTTTTTAATAGAAAAAAAAAAAGCCTGCTTAAATTCAGTGCCTGACTGACAACCATGGGAAATCATCATCTCTTTCCTTGCAAAAAGGAGACAGCTCCAATGACAGCATTTCCCACGAGACCGCACGCTCCCCACGCAGGGACCAGCTTTCCTCCTGCGCAGTCCTGCTGACTTCCCAGCCATGAGCCGGGGACATGGTGCCACCTGCAATGGGACACCAGCACCGGACATGCGACCAGCCCCGTGACGATAAGCCGTTGTGGTCACCACAGCCCCGGGCTACCAACAAAGCTCTTTTCCCACCCAGTCAGAAGGCAACTGCAGGATTTTGAGGAAACTCGGTGCCCTGTTAGCAGTCACCTGAGCTGTGAAAGAGTGCCAAGGAATCACCCAAGGGACCTGCCAGCTCTCCGGGATGCTCGCCGGAAAGGCTGGTGGGTGCTCCCACGCGGCATGCCCCGAGGACTGCAAGCGCCTATCACACCAGCTTCCTCCCTGCATCCAACCCACCGCTGCTTCATCATCCGCAAGCGCTGAAAACTCGATCCCTCAGCCCCAGACGAATTTCGCATTAGCAGTCATGACAGAGCCACTGGATAACCTCCAGGAGAGCTGTGTTGTAAATGTTTCTAAAAATACATAAATATGATGCAAGGCTGATATTCAGATTTGATTTGGTTTGAGGTTTTGTTTTTTAAAAGTCACAGCACATTATGGTCTCTGAAATCATTTGTAGCATTTTAGATGCAATCTCTTCCATAGTTATGCTTTTTTTTATATATATATACCATATGATGCCAGAAAACTGGTAGAAAATACAGATTCATTATCTAGAAGAAGATATATATTGTTTTCAGTATTAAAAGTGACACTGTCAGTCCATTTTATTACAGCTTAGTGAAGGTTTTTCAACCAGTAGCAATCAAAAAACCCAGGCACTAAAGCTAGTCTGGGGACCTATAAAAGCAAAGCTATTTGGTTACATTACAAATGCTTTTACCTCCACAGATGATAAAAGATACATACAACAGATTTTCCCCCATGACTAAAAACATTCCAGTAGGAAGTCAGCCTGAGCAAATCTGGTTGGAATTTGAGAAAAGCTTTAACGCCAACTTCAAGCAGATGCGCTAAACCCTCTCAGCCAGCGAGAAAACTGTCTACCTGCTTTTAGTTTTGACTAACGCTGGGTGACTCTGAGACATTACTTCTACTTCCTGTCAATCACTTGAGTAATTTGAAGGGAATAAAAGATCTCATACAGTAAGAACGTGTTTATTGACACATCTGGGTTGAGGTAAGGCTGAGACAAAAGGGGTAAACATACACTTCTGAGATCATTTCTAACCATGACATCAGGCACCATAAATTACCCATGGCTACATGAACTCTAACAGTATTTCCCACCTCTCCTTTCAAATGGTTTATACAGAACTGTGAACCATGTTTCAGCACTGTTTCCAATCAGATTTGACATATCAATACTCATTCAAAACATTTTTTTTTTTTACAACTTGACAATTTTAAAAGTTCAGCCAGGTTATTTTCTGGAAAATCACTTGTTCAGTGGATCATGAAAAAAAGAAACTCTAACAATGAGGAATTAAGAAATTCATAGCTCCTCTATAGAAATTTAGGAAGATCCTCACTCTGCTTCTTCCTGGCTAAAGGACAGCATGAGGACAACCTGCACACAGTGCCACCTCAGGCATAAGAAAACTGGAAAGAATAAAGAGAAGGAATAGATTCAGTCCTTTCAGTTCTCCTCATCACAGGTACTACCAACAACAGGAGCAGGTACAGAGCTTTCTGACAGTAACGAGCTTTTCAAATTTAACATGGCTAAACTCCAAAAGATGCTGTGGGAACTTTTCAAATCTGGACTCTCAAAGAGACTGTAAATCTTATTCCCAGAGGTTTTATTGTGTTCCCATCACTGGTTCCCACACACCAAGCTACAGTAATACTATAGCAAAACCGCAGAAATAGCTGGGATTTTCTTACACTGATCGATTGCATCAAGTGTGCCCATGTTACTTTTTTGCAGTGTATGATAAGATTTTGCAACATATGTGATGACTATCAGTGCAACAAAGCAGTGAAATCTGAGCATGAATCAGACATTTCTGATTCAGCTATATATATTATTCCTTAAATTGTCTTGATGTCCTGCGTGGTCACCCACATGTCAATAGGGCATCAAGACATTTCTTGCAATGATACATGTTGCAAACCATTGCCTTCATAAATCTACACGAACAGCACCCTGCTGAATTGTGATTAAATTTGTTAAATCTAGGAATCATCACATTAGACTGATGAAGTTTTAGGAGACTCACATGCACAACATTTAAATGACCGCTCTGTTTCTTCAGCTGGATGGAGTTCCAGGACACTACTTAGAAAAGAATGAGAATTGTTTTTCTAGGAGTTACAGCCAAAGTTTGTTGAGCTGTTTTAAGGCCACCATCAACAATTCTTCCTGAAATTGTTGTGTACTTACTATTGTGAAAAGAAACGCCCGTATTTACTGCAACCGAAACACATTAGAGAAAAATAAACATTTTTTCAGTTTCCCTGCTTCGTGCAGTCCAGCACACTGTGTTTAGTCAGCATTATTGCTCATCTGTTGACAGCCACATTTAGTTGCCACTTGTGTGCACTTGTGAGCGCTTCTCCATTTTTCTGACAATTTTCAGGACAATAAAATTAACTACAAACCTAATTTGCTATTATAATCCTATTCCCCTTAAACAGAGATCTCTTTCCCACTCCTCTAAAGACATACTTTTCCACCGTTCTCCGAGTAAAGCTTTTACCAATTATTAGAACTGATGAGAAGAGCAGTAATGAAGCTTCTGGAAATTAATTAATGCAGCACCTGATCTGAAAGAGCAGAAACTTCTCAATAACCACCCAGGTGACATGCTCCTATACAAACTCCAGAAACTTGGGCAACATGAAAATTTGTACTATTGGATACTATAAGGGTAATTAAACTGAATACTGTGATAGGTAGAGATGTGACAGAATAGCAGTAATGACTCGGACAGAAGTTTTGAATAAAATGCATTTTTCCAGAAGGATACATATAAAATCAGAGGAGGCGGGGTACAGCACTGTGTGTTAGGAACTCTACAGGATGCAAAGTAAGTTAAAAAGAAGGATAACATGAATAAGATAAAGCCAGATTGGGTCAAAATGACTTTGGAGAAGGATGAAGAAATTCTACTGAGTAATCCGCTAGAAAGCCTCAGGGTTAAATTTGGGTATCAATAAAGATGTGGTAATAGTCTTAGCAATTCTAGCTGATAATTCTCTGTCTATCTGGAAGCATCGACTTTCCAGATAGGGAAGGAAGATGTAAAGCTACTAATGGAGAAAGGGCAAAGATCTCCTTGGATAATTCTTGTTTCTTCCATGTTAAGGTAACTAAACCCAAAAGGAATATATATCCCAAAAAAATGAAAAAAGTAAGAGTCTCCAGACTGAGATAGCTGAAATGCTACTTCAGCTATAAAACAGTGAATAAGGACAGAAGTCACTCCATAAAATTAGGATAACAGACATTACAAAAGCTATATCCATCTAGAACTGAAGGAACAGATTGCCTCTCCTTTCACATAATCACCACCACCACAGTAGAGGGAAAAGAGAAGTGGGATCATACGAGCAATGTTATGAAATGGAAAATATGGCTAAGTTGGAAGCAACACTGAAGTGTGATGTGCTGAAGTAAAAAGGACAACCTCCATCCCAGAGCTCTGCACAACTGCCAAACGCAATTTCAGTTCTGGTAACAGGCACTTTTAATAGCTATTTAGTTAGAGATCGTGACACAGAGCTGCAAATGCTGGGCTTGGATTAACAACCTTGAGAGCATCCAAGATTTTCTAAGCAGCAGAAATACAGTAGCTCACTGGCCTTGTTTTTTCCACAGAACATTTGACAGAGTGCCGCGCTGGAGATTAGTGGATAACACAGATGGGGAAAAAGAAGTTGGGCAAAGAGCTGGTTTATAGTGAAATAGCAAGGGGTGGTTTTGAGTGAGGGAGTATCAGGCTGGATGAAAGTTGGTGGTAGAATTACTCAAGGATCAGTCTTAGGGCAGATTTTGTTTATTTTTTTTCCTCATCCCTTCTGGCACAAAGTGAATTAATGATGGACTCTGCTACTGAGAGAAGCAGAGGGAATATTTGATACGTAAGAAAAAAAGCAATATTAGAAAGCACTGGTTACTTGAGGACTGGAATAACAGAAATGGGACCTGAGACATTCAAATGTAGAAAAAGCAAGGTCATTCATTTAAAGACTACAGTCAAAAACTTCATTTAGTAATCAGTTACTGCATTAGTTGATCACAGGATAACTATGAGACACCAAGGTAATTCAGCTACGCAAAAGGTAAAGGTTTCCTCTGATGACCAGGAAAATAGACAGCTTTCATTGTGAGAAAAGATTAGAAGAGGAAGAAAAAAAGGTTGAGTGGTAGAGAAGGTATACAATTCAAGTCTGTAAAAGAATACTTGTATGAAAGAAAGCACCACAAAAGGGCAATTTTAAGCTACAAGAAACTTTGACACAAAACAATAGGTGAAGGCTGGAGATGAATAAATATAAACTGGAGATTAAAGGATGTTCTCAGACACCAGAGCAATCACGTCCTAGAACAGTCCCCTGTTAGTGTTAACGGGAGCACACAAACCACAGCAAAAGATTGAAAAGACCTTTATGGTGGAGCCTGCTAAGCTTATGACGAGAATTATCTGATGTACATATTGCCTTCAATAGCACTGATGTATATTTGCTGGCCCAAGAGATTCTCTCCAGTTCCATGTTCCTGTCTTCATTGTAGCTCATCTATATCTCTGCATTTCTTATATGCTTTGAGGAATAGCAAGGTAAAAGATAGTACTGATTTATAAATGATATCCACAGACATGTAGGTTTACATTGCAATGAAATGCATGGGACTCACATAGTTAAGACTGTTCTATATTTTTAATTATCTCCTTATAATCTTAGCTTACTAAAGTGAAAACAAATGCAAGAAAAACAAATTTGAGCCTTTGGACCAGTGCTTTCAGGAAAAAAAAAAACCAAACAGCTTTTATTTGGGGGAACATAGCACTGGAATAATGAAGTCAATCCTCTGCTTCTCTAGGGTATCTGAGAAGCCTTTTACACATGCAAGTGCTTACTCATAAGTGCAGCAGCATCAGAGGACAGTGCAAACAGGAAGGTAAAAGGAAGGTTTGGGAGACAGAAAGAAGAGGAGAGAGAAATCTGAACAAATCAGATTTTGAACTTCTACTGTTTATTCTCTTTCAATAGAAAAAGATCTTTCTGTGTATCAGAAAGTAAGCCAGGGCTATATTTTCAGCTCTGGAGATGTTATTTTAAAGGCTGAGCGACCAAAATTTAGCTATTTTTTTCCCGAAACTCAACTATATGTATTTTAGTTAACAGCATCTTTAAGAAGGAAAAAAAACTATTTCCAAAGAAGCAGCAAGTCTGAAACACATAAGAATTCCTGGAACAAAAATATTAGATAAACGTTCCATCCATTTACTCTGTGCCAAAGAAATGGCATTAACGCGATGAATTCATTTAATGGCTGAAAAAGTCAAATAAACAAAAAAGACAGGAAATTCAAAGTTATGATTCCCCATAGCAACGGTAAGCAGAAAGGGCATACCCAGCACATGCTGTTACATTTTATGCATTCATTTGAACTGATATTGGTGGGTTTTGATGGCTATGGGACTGACGGACCTGATATGCCTACATGAACTGAGGAATTGCTCAGGCAAACAGTTGATTAGGTCAGCTATTGGGATAATGCAAATTATCCTCAATGTGAATTAGATCCCCTAGCATACACGTTTAATTAAACTGAATTTCTGCTCCCATTATTTCGTATTTGTTAGACTCATTTCTTTATATACATATTAATAATTATTTGAGTTCGCTGAGCTTTTCAATGGAATCACTCACTATGTATAAAGGAAAGAATTACGAAAAAATCTGATGGTCCACATACTAGAAAACATTCACTGCCCCATTCATGGCTGACTTAAGGTAGGAATATCCACCCACTGAAGCCAGTAGGAACATTTCCCCACTGACTGATTTTATCAGAACGTGCAGATGTAAGATTTGTTTGAAATTCAAACTCTACCAAACGCAGGGACCAAGCACGAGAAATAAGAGCTCCAAAAGGCCAGTGTCTCAGGAAGTCATGGCTATTTAAGATGAGAGCACTGTCTCAACTCCAGCTGCAGCTAAGCTGCTTGTGCTTTCTTGAAAAGGCATCTGAATTGCATAGCATGATGCAGATGTAACTTATCGCACTTGAGCTAACAGTAGGATTTTAATATAAGACCCTCGAGCACCAGCTTTTACTGCTTGAACTGAAGAACTAATAATGTCATTTGGAAGTTGAGAGCAGACTCATTAATTAGTCAGCTAAAGAGGGACAAGCCCTGTCACACTGCATAAAATGCACAGACACTGCAGTGGACAGAAAGGCAACTGGCAGCCTGAGCAAAGGAGGTGTTAAAATATCTTTATCACCTTGCAGAAATCAGAATCCAATTGAAAATCATCTACCAAAGCACCCACTAAAAACCATTCTTACTGGAACCCAATATAAACAACGCCCTCAAAGGGCCAAGATTAAAAAAAAGCACTTTCTTTTCCATTCAGAAAAATAACTAGTCAATCAGAATTGAAGCCATGTGACTAGAACAAGCACAAGGTGCAGGAAAATTTTAATCTGCTATTGTCTGGGTCCAAGAAGAAAACAATTAAGTAAGAGATGATTTATGTTTTCTCTGACAGAAGAGCTGCCACCAGCCCAGATCACGCTGGCATGTACACCAAGCTCCCTTATGAGAGTCCCGGGGCTCATGGATGAGGATAGCAGGAACCCAGACACGACTCACAGGAACCCATTACTAAGTTAGGTGAGCATTTTATGGCCTTTACTGGAACAGACTCAAATGAAAACCTGGCTAAACACATCACAAGAAAGTCATTAAAATCAAGAAGAAATGGAAGGAAAAAGTGAAGTGTTAGAAGTTTGCCTAGCATATAGCAAATTATTCAAAGGAGACTGTTGGCTACAGGAGAAAACTTCTCTCACTTCTGAGCTTCCTATTATGTTAAAATGAGTTTTTAAAAGAGAGAGAGAACTTTAAACTATTCACAAAGGGATAGAAAATGGCTATGGGAGCAAAAAAGTTGCAGCAGTAGAATGTGCAAACCAGGAGTTACTCAAACTCTAAACACTAATATCCATGACCTTGGGTAGCGATTTCTTTATTCTTGGGTAGCGATTTCTTTAGCAAAATAATTACCTAAGCCAAGTGTGTGTCCCAGTTATTAATTACTCTGGGATGCAGCATGTTAGAGCAGCATTATAGCAGTGCCAAGAGACTGCAGTTAAGAGCTACACCGTGTAACAAAGCTGTAATAAACACAGATAAAGTAGTGAAAGAATGAAGGGAGGCAGAGAACATTTTATTTAACACGTGGAGGACCAAGGCACAAAGATGCGAGTTCCCCAAAATCGAAATCTGGAATGGGATCCAGATCTCTCGCAAGTCTCTGTCCAGTCTCCTAGTCACAAGACAGCCCTGCGTTTAAGAACTAAATCAAGTCCCAAATGCTCTAGGTCTCTGTTTTTGAGTGTTTTGTTTACACAGGGAGCAGAATCCTGACGTCTACTGTAGTGTTCCTCTTCTCTCAAGAGAGACCTTCGGCTCCCCACAAGGATGCTCAAGTACATGCTCCTGATTCAACAAGTCAATATAGCTTCTCCATCCTTGAAGACGAGCCCTCACCATATGGCTATTTTGCCTTATGTTCCTAAATGTACCCAAGCAACGAAGAAGTGTTTTAGGTACAAACATCAGCTGGCCCACTGACAGGCAGTGATCCTCAGGAAACAGTAATCTTGCACTGCAAGCCCTAATCCTCTTTCGAAGATTGACAATTGTTAATGAGATTTATCTCATGAGTCGATAAAAACAACCAAAAAATCAGCCTCTTTCTTTAACAGATGATAAGGGATTTTCTTGGAGATTTTTTGCACAATATCCATTAAGGAGATTTGAGGCTTCCATTCTCTCAGGAAATGAGAAAATAGTAGCAAACAATTTCTGTATACATGTTACAGTTATTCATAGTAACCATGCTACTGGAACACGTCACAAACACTAATGCATTTAATCTCATGGTGGCCATGTTTATGGCTGTGGGAAGGTTTAATTGGTCCTAGATTCAGAAACACCTGAAATGATTTTTCAACTCAGGCCAACCTTTATATGCCTGTCAGTACTTTGAATGACAATGCAGTGTCTATGATGCAGAAATGCCTTACAGAAACATTACTGCGTAAGCCCAACTAGATGATCAGAAATGTCATTTTCTAGTCTTAAGGTCTACTATTATTAGAAAGAATGCAAACCAGTGATAACATAAGCCTATTTTGTGTTATTGGCAGTGTCACTTCAAAAAGAAGATTTATAGGCTGAAGTCCACTTGAGTTTGACTTGACTCAAGTTCAAATCAGTGGTGCCCCAGTAGTCTTATTCTGTGCAATCTGACTTGTTTTGTAGCGATGGGTATGATCTCATCCCATCGCCACAGTGGTCATCCATCATTATAGGGGGCCAGATCTTCTCATTATCAGAAACAGATCCTGAAAAGTGATGATGAGAACTGCTCTATATGGAGAGCTTTATGTTCATGGCAACATGGTGAGCAGGTGGGCAAAAGCACCTCTGTCTGTACTCTGACAGAACAGAGATCTTTGTGTTTTCAATCTATTGCTTCCTATTGCAATTTAACATGCACAAGTATTACATTTAATTGAAAAAAATATATCTATTTTAACAAAACTCTCACAATGATTTTGAAAACAACTGAGGACAGATTCTCTGACAGAACTAGAAAGTGGTCTGCAAAGAAACCTTATGATTAAGGTGGCTATGTCCCCTTCTATACATGTAAAAGTTCAAGAGGAGGAAAGTGAAACAGGAATTTTTGTCACTGGAGGTCAGGTAGTCAACAACCCTGTATGGGAACAGTCCTCATTCATCTAAAAAGACTGGTGTTCACTCTGCTTTGATGTGCAGGAGGGCATCCAGCTGTTAAAAGTATCTAAAATCAGCATTACTTTGTTTGATCTTACCCGTTTCTGGCTGCACCGTACAATCAAGAAAGTCTCAATACTGTGCTCTTTCAGGTAAGCGTTGCGTTCCCCTCCGAAGCCCAGCTCCACCTCATAGTCTCCATTTAGATAGTTTAGAGTTGCTTTTGTTATGTGGATACGCCTTGAATGAGACAAAAGACAAGCTGTTTTTGTAGTCTCTGAAGAGTTATTACCTGTCTATAACGCCTGTTCCTGTAAGCAACTGGTCCCACATACCAAAACAAACAAGTAGTAAGAAACTATTTATTTAGTCACGCCGCTACTCTTACAGATGTAGTGCAGGATTTTGTCTATTTTAAAGGAAGCAGGATGGGAAACATCTTCTTAAAGAGAGGTTTTCATATTAAACATCTTCCACATGAGTTTATAAGTACCTCCTTAGATTAAAAAACACTCATTCTTTTATTCACTTTGCTCTAACATACAGCAGATATCTTTTTTCAGAAAATATATGCATTTCACAAGGACATGTAGATGCACCAGACACATGTAATATATACTACAGCATATATCTTGTTTGTTGTATCACATTAATCACTGTGGTACCAGCGTATCTTGTAGAGGTATCCTATGAAGTACCATAGTCTTCTGCTTCCTTCCAGAGCACAGAAAATGTGGAAAGGTATGTAGAACAATTTTCTCACAGGGACAACTTGGCAGCAAGTTCAGTTAGTCCATAAAGGGGCGAAAAAGAACTGATTCTGATCTCTCAAAGGAATATTTCAAAACAAAAAGCTAGTCTAAAATAATGCTTCTTACAACATCCACTGAGAGCTGGTATGCTCTCCAGCAAACACTATTAACATACAGTCACATCTCTGTAACCATGACCAATTCTGTTAGTGTTCACAGAGACCTATTAATTTCTATTGTATGTATCAGCTTTGTTTCATAGAGAACAAATTCGGTTCTTACTGTAGAAGGATATGCCCATCTTGGGATTTGATAGATTTTCTGTAACTGAAGACATATAGACATGGAACAGAATAACCTTGCCAACATCTGTACACACTTAAAACGCTACACCCACAGTTCATTTTACAGCAGACATACAGACTGCCTGAACCTCACTCACACATTTCCAGGTCTCGCTATGAGATGTCAGAAGCAAAATGACACATGGATTAACATGACAGGTTTGGTAAAGCAACTTACCCAGCTTTGCCCCCTGCTTCCATGTGGTTGGCTAACGTAACGTCATTCGACCATACATCAAACTGCCACTTTCTCAGGCCCAAGACCCCACAGTGAACTCTCCCACTATGGATTCCAACCCTCATGTTGACATTTACTCCTGTCACCTCCCGGACTAATCTGAAAAGAGATACGGGAAAAGAAGGACATCAATAAGAACTGCATGCTTGTAGTCAGTGGCACAAACTTACACCCAGAATTCAAAAATCCGTAATGACTTTTACATTATTCAAGTATACGCAGATTGCTCTTCATCCACAACACCAGGACAACAAAACAAAAATGGATAAGCTTTTGCACTTTGACAGTCTGGCTGGCCAAGCAGAGTACTGATTAGATAGGGGAGTCCTTGGGGTAAATCCACCAAGGTCAAGTTGGGAATTCATGAAAAAATTCTTTGGGGCACTAAAAGGAATAAAGCACTCATCTCTGATCTCCATACCAAAGCTGGACATAACCTGCCAGGACTCTGACCCTCACTAAAAGTAATAGCCTGTTGCAAAGAGTAAAAGGAAATGATTTCAGAGATCTTAATTTGTCTGTAGGGCACCAAGCATCAGCTCTTTCACAGATGAAATACGATATGTGTGTGAAATACCCCACTGCAGTTGGAGAGCTCGAACAGAGCTCACAGCTGCAGTCAGAGCAGCAAACCAGAGGACCACATCTATTGCAGTCACTCCAAACAGGCAGCTACAAATACTCAAACTCTGATTTTAATGAGATCTTGGATGCTCTGCTTACTCCCAAAATGACTGCTGGAATACTTTGTGGGTTTTGCCCTTTTAGGGCAAAAGTTAACTTCAAGGACTGTTCACATGGAAAATATATTCAGGAATGCAGGCAGGGGAAAGTCTTGATGAGGCCATCAGAACAACTCAGCTTCTTACTATTGCCAGTCACATCATTCCCAGAATATCCGCATTTCACAGGGAAAATCACCTACATCACATAGAACAGTACTTTTCCATGTGTTGTTAGCTTCTTGCAGTGTGAAGTTGTACTTTGTACCTATCAAATTTCAACCTATTTGGCTTTTGAGTTCATCTCGCCCTTTCTGAACTACAGCTTCTTCATACATAAGTCCTCTCAAATTCCTAACATCAGCGCAATTCTAATATTTACGCTTTAGTCATTAATGAAGATGAATGATTGAAGATAGACCAATTCTGGAATATACTTCACTCCTCACAGCTTAATATGTGTCCCTTACAAGACTATTCAAGACCATTTCTCTTTGAAACAGCTCCTACCATACCTTAAAATTCCTTTCTCCTTACGATTCTTATTTTCTCGTTTCATTAGCTGCTCACAGAAGTGACATTATTTTTTATTAACAAGCTGCTGAGATACCTCCACCGTCTGTAGCAGGGAAGGGAAGCTCCATATTGGTAAGGTGCCAAAGGCTTATGAACTGAAAGAGCTTCAACCACATCACCTTGGAGAGCAATAGGAACGGGAGTAATGAAAATGCAGCTGCAGCCGTAACCCTTGCAAGGACAACTGCAGCTGCAGTGTGTATAGCATCAGGGTGGGAGGAAGAACACACTGCAGGAGCGCTACAAACCCCATGCACCCTGGGCCAAGCCACATTACTGGCAAGACCAGGGACCTTCTCCCAGTGTAGCTGTTGAGAACGTGACCTTTTTCAGACTTTGCAGATAAACAAATGAGCTTGGTTATCCTTTACAGACAAATGAAATATCCTTTGCTACCTTTTTTTTTCTTTATTCCATTTATACCAGTAGTACAGTGAATATAATTCTGTCTTTCTGATCTGGGGCAACACTTCCTGCTGTTACTGTGCACAGATAAAATAAACCTGTGGACAGGGTCCAGCATTGGTGAAGCCTGCAATTCAATGTTCAGTAAACATTTGTTACCTTAACTGTGAAACCTCTTATCTTGATCCTTAGGGCAGGAGAAAGAGGGGGAAGCAGAGGCAGTGAGAACAGAGAGTCACGTTCCAGACTTAATGTTGTTAAATATGTTCACTGTACATCAAGTGCAAAACAAATTTTAAAGGCTGATGAAGAGCTATTTGTTAACAAACACTAAGTGCACTTCAGTTCCATGTTTATTCCAAGGTAAGGTGGGTTGCAGTTAATCAATGAAGTCTAGACATCCTAGGTGTTACGTAGCCTTGTGGGGGATTACAAAGCAATGTGTCAAGGTCTACAGATTTCACCAGGCCACACAGTGTAAAAAGTGAGACTCTTCTGGTTAAACATAATGTACACAATATTTCCGTCATAGGGCAGGTGATCAAGAATCATGCCTTTTAGCATTTGACAAGACACTTCCTCACCTGCTACTTAGTTGTACTGTGCAAGAAAGGCAGAGGATCCTTCCAAAGGCTATTGAAAACAACTTACTTCAAACTCCTTTTATTTTGCATTTTGCATACAACCTCCAAAAGGAGACTGGTGCAAAGCAACACAGTTTAAAACTGGGAAAGTACAGATAGTAAGTCCTGATAGTGTACACTGCATACAGAGCAAAGGAATGCTGCTGTATACTGCTCTTTGAATGGGGTCTCCTAGGTGAAAACTCTGCTTTTCAAACTATGCACTAGTGTTGTGAAAATGAGGCTGAAAAGTGTGGGTGTGCTTTTGCGTTCTTGCAGAAAACATAATCATTAACATGTACTGTATCAAGCTCAACAAATATGTACTTCTAGTTCTTACCAAGATGAAGCAGAAATTCAATCAATTTATTGAATGGAATGATAGGAGAACTGCAAAGAGATCTTGTAATTTTCTGTTAGTACCATCAACACTTTAGAAGTTGCTTCACAAAGAAAAAATTAGAAGAGAACATGGCAAAAAGAAGCAGAGTCTCTGTGAGGCAAGGATAGGGTAGATGTTAAGGGCAGCTCAGTTACCATTCAAAACTGAATGAACATTGTACCTAAACTTTCAGTAAGAACGGTGACATTGCAGTCAGAAAGGAGGACATGTAAGACAAGATGGATAACCAGAAAAAAGGTGTTACATAGGCAGAACCAAATTAAAAGACTTTAATGCCTTCAAGATGACCAAATAATCTCCCTTCCCTGAAATCTGAAAGAACTGGGATGTGAAAGCCCAAGTCTCATGCAAACAATATTCAATATGTCCTCTAAGTAACAGGATTAGATATGGATTGTATATTTGCTAGTCTCTAAGATGACAGAAATAGTCAGGACAAATACAGGACTGTTAGTCTGACCTCAGGAGCAGGCAAAGCTTCAGAACAGATTTTAAAAGGAAAAGCTAAAGAGAGGTAAATAAATGGTAATAAAATAAAAACACCGTGGGTCTATCTCAGGTTGCGTCTGACCAACATGATGGCTTTCTTCTATAATCAATTTGTCTAAATGAAGAAAGTCGTGGATCTCACCTATTTGGTATAGGGGCACATAGAGAAGGAGTAGTTAAACTAGAGAAGAGCGGGCTTAGCAGAGGAATTGCGAGGCAAGAAAGAAGCTGGTTTAAAGACAGGTAAGTGCAGAGTGACTGCAATTTAATAAAGTTATTATTAATCCTCTGATTTCACATTTCTGTAGCCCACTGGAATTCTCCTTTGGGAATGAAACTTCCACTAACTACAATAACCTTTGCCTTTCTCATCGGGAGATTCGGTTCTGATATCCACATGGCTGTAATGGAATCACATATCTGTCTTTCTGCTGTCAAACCTTTGCTGTGTTTTGTTTTCTGGTTCCAGCGGGTCTCCCTTTTTGCAGGAATCAGTTCCCTGGTTTGGCTACCTAACTATTAATGCAAGGAAGACCTAACTGGAAAGTGAATCTGCTTGCTATTCATTCTGAAATTCTCCATGGGGAACATGGTACTTACGAGATGGCCTCTATCATATCCATCCCCATTTCAACACAGCAGTGTGCATGGTCAGCTCTTGCTTCTGGCAACCCAGACACGCAGTAATAGCAATCACCCAGGATCTTGATACGTAAACAGTGGTTCTCCTAAAAAAATTAATAATAATAATAATAATAAAGGAGAGAGAAGTATTCAGCTTATTTTCATGCTTGTAATAGCTTGCCTTTTAGGGCAGTGAGTATTTACAGAAATCCAGTGAACCAGCACAGTATGTCATTCTTGCAACAGGAAAAAAAATATATTAGAATTATAATAGAAAACTTACAGCTGCTAGCTTATCAAATCTGGCAAAGAGCTCGTTCAGCGTCATGACCAGCTCCTGAGCAGTGCACTGGGAGGCCAGACTTGTGAAACCCTCTATGTCTGCAAAGAGGATGCTTGGGAAAAAAGAGAAAAACAAATAAAAGTGTCATAAAATTTGTTGCCAATATTCGTGCAAGTTTTGGAGCGGAAGTCCGGGGGTGGGGGACGTGCGTGAAGTAGGACTGTCGCAGCCCTACAGGAGCACGGCCTCATCCCCTACAAAGATTAGTAAGGGACAACAAAACCACAAGCCTCCCATATCCCCACCCCTGTCCTGCGTCCAGAAAATTTACAGTATGTTGGGAGCTAGCAGCAGCGTGATAACACTATCAACGGTTATTAATAACAAGGCTCTCCTACACAATGAACAAATTAGCCTGGCTATAAAGTCAACACTTACCCATTCTCTCCACATTCCTCAATCTATCAGCTCAGTAATATCGCCCCTGCTTTCGCCCTGCTTCAGAAGCAGCACACTCCTCTGCCCACTCCCCCCCACTGCCAGAGCGGAGCCACAGACTCCAGCCTCCCTCTAGCAAATAAGCTGAACCTGCTCACCCCAACTTTCCTCTCCCTGGCGAAGGCTGGAGCGCGGCAGGGCGGCTGACCGTGCCCATGCACCCACCCTGGCGAGGACTTTTCTCCTGCTTTTATGCTCTTTATACACCGGAGAAGAAAATCTACGCTCATCATTGCTTATCCTTTTTGCTTAGCTTCTAAAAAACTACAGAAATAATGCTACCCATTTATCCTACACCTTCCAGCTGGCTTAGCCTCCAAACCACTTTATGAAAGCATATACCTATAGTCATAAGCTCCTCTCAACACGGCAGCAATGAGGCATCGTAGGACTTTCTGCAAAACGCAGGACTTTCTGCAAGAGCAGCCCAGCTGAGGCAGCCCTGTTACTGCAACACGGATACTGAACCGCTAGCATCAGCCCAGCACTGCCTGGGACAGTCCTCTGAAAGCCGCGTGGACTGGTTTGAAAGCAAAATTATGTGAATCACAAGTATGAATAGCAAATTCATTTCAATTAATCAATTTTACAAAGATTCTTTTTGTAACCTTTTCCTGGAAAAAGATTTTTTTTTCATTGATCATTATTACAGTTGAAACATTGATTTGTAATCAACATAGCCATTACGCTGAGTTTGAAACTGCTCAATATAATAAGTAGCAGACTACGTCTATATCTATATATATCTCAGGAATTATATAAAGCTATAAAAATTATTAAAAAATTAAAATTCTTTAAAATTTATATACACACACATTCATATAAATATAAAATTCCTAAGATATACTTGTATATCTTATTGTATTAAAGCAGCAACTAGTTGATTTCTTCTTTGAAGTTGATTATTGCATCAAGCTGTATTTGGATAGAAACAGAAATGAAAAGCGTAAATAACATGCACTTTAGAATTGTTTTGCCTTTGTTAAATAAAACTCTAACATGTTTTAGGCAAACTGGAGAGGCTACATTTTCAGTTGTAATTCCCCACAATGTCTTCAGACAGAAAGCAAAGAAAACAAAACTATTTTCACAAGTGTTTTTTGCAAAAATCCTGAGAAACATTTCAATTCTGGCATGCTTTTTGTATTTTTCTTCCACATTTCAACCCCAATAAATCATCAACCAAACATATTGCATTAAATATTTCTTCACTAGTCAGACTGAAATTAAAATGTACAAGAAAAATGCAAAAGGAGGAGGAGGAATGCAAGCATGCCTGAATGAAAATATATTTTGCCTTTTTTAAAAACATTTGAAAAGATACACACAAAATAAATCAAGATTTCACACGTTTACAAATAAATGTAACCCTCCCAAAGAAATACACTTGAAACCAACCGAAATACTAGAGACGTTCATATTGCTCACTATGCAGCTCAGGTATGTTTTAATATGTATTGCATATATAGGAAATTTCTCCAGTTCTTGTGGCAGTAACAAAATGTATCCTGCTGTAAGCTGAAAATCTCGATAATGGTTCTTTAATAGCATTGCTAACTTTTCAGGAGTGGACTAGCTGTCAGGTGCAAAAGACACAACATATGAAACGCAGAAAAGCAACGCAAGCCCGTTTATTCAGAAGGATGGGAATTTGCTCCTGTTTCAGCCTGTGGCCAATTGCAAAGTTCCTCACCTGCGGACACGTTCCTGCTCTTTGCTTGTAGGCGTGTTATAACAGACATAGAGAAGGAGTACAGAGCAATCGGTACTCTGATGGTCAGACAGCGAAGGGAATCGCTGAAAACACTATGTAGGGATGCCCTGAGTTGCCTCCTCCTGCCCGATTCAGAAAATTAGCACTAGTGCAGTGTACTAATAAACAGAGATAAATGACTCAAGGTTGTCCCCTCCTTTCCCCATTACTATCACTCTGGATAAATGGATCAGACATTCCTCGAAGTTAAATCACAGCAATATTTTCAACCAGTCGAATGAAATAATCTGCAGAGTCCTGTGGAGCTGACCTATGCACAGATTTATGCATTCTCAAGTTGAAATATTTGCTTACATTTTCTAAAACTTGTAACCTTTTACAGGTGACCAGCAAAGTGCTCTTTGTTCAAATTCAGCAGGTATCTCCTTCAACTTGATCCTCACCTTGCAGTTCCAGGGCAGTACAGTTGCAAGTCAATGTGCAGCCCTCTAGATGAGTGCTAGAAAACTACAATTATAAGTAGCTACAAAAGGGCTTATTATGAGAATAAAACATGGAAAAAGTTGGATGATGGGACAGTAGCAAAACCTGAAGTTAACACCACCTGATGCCTCTGGTTATAAAGCTAACATTTATCACAGAAGATGCTTCTCTGGATGAGTGTTTTGTTTGAGGAAGGAGGGATGCATGAAACAGTTTCAACAAAACCAGTTTGATCATTTTGGAGAGGGAAGTCAAGGAAAAAGAAGTTCAGTTTTATCCAAAATAAAGGAATGAACTGCAAGAATTTTTCAGATGCTTCAGGTCTCTTCATGCTCTTGAACATGGACATGAGGCTTAGCAATAAGGGAAGAGCTTCATCTGGCATGTGCCTTTTGCCGTTTGCATGAAAATCTGCTCAAAATGGCTTGCATGTTAAGTCCTTTGCATGATTCAGGTTTTTTCACACTTTGCAATTATCATGAAGGCATGTACCTGCAGTCTTGGAAAGACGCTACCTGAACTGAGCTTGATGCATCCCCTTCTTCCTCTTCCTTGTCAGTCCACCAAGTAATGTATGTACCTCCCGCAGCACCAGAGCATATTCCATTACAGGTGTAAGACAGCTGTAGGATTTGCTCTGCCACTGAATATCTAGGCCACTGTGCTTCAGGGGATCCTGCATGGGCTCCCAATGATCCCCTCCTGGCACAGAGGCTGCAGGGAACAGACAACCTCACCAGGGTACGGAAAGAACTGCGTGGGAGATGGCAGAGGATGGGGCAATGATCTGGGAAGTGAAGACAGAAAGGGAAGAGACAAGTTTGTGGCAGCAGCCTGGGGAAAGAACAGCACACAACCATCAGAGAAAACAGCCCTTTCGAACAGGAATTCAGGCTGAAGCCTCTCTGCTTCTTTGCGGTCAACAAAGAGCTCTGAAAGCTACTAAATCACAGTTTTACTACTATTACTTAACCTGTTCCCGCAGCATGCTCCTGCTAGCATTGTTCCAGCAGAAACAACCCCTAGGTTTAACAGTTCAAACCCTACTAATGATCCACAAGGGAGAGGAATGGGGATTAGTGTAAATGCTGCAGTGCCATGCCACTTCTGTTATTTCTCTTATTAATCCCAGTAACCCTTAAATTCACACTCCTCCCTGCAAAATACACAACAGCCCAGAAACAACTATGAAAAAAGTGCATTTCTCTTACAACACCCATCAGAAAACAGCACGTGAACTTCATCCTGTGTTTAGACAGAGCCTTTCTTTAGAAAAACACCTGCTATACCTCCTTACACACACAACACGCATGCAGTGAGGTTGGGAGAACATCTGACTGCAGGAACACCACTGAGTCCTGCCAGCTTATTGCATGGAGAAAGGGAGCCTTAGAGATTTAATTGCAGGGCTTTCTCCCACACTCTTAGGTCCTTACTCCATAATTCATTTCAGTCTTTCATTTCAGACTACCCTTAGCAATGAAAAGTTTTTATTAAAGGATGATGGTGATGGATGATTGAGATGAAGGGCAAAACTCAAGCCAATTATTTGTGAGTCTTCAGAGAGCAAGGCCTTTCCTTGCTGGCGGGAGCACAATGCCAGGAACAGGCCTTCTTTGTGCCAAAATTCAAGACAGACTGAAAATTTGGGGTAAATGACAATGGTCAACGAAAGGCCAAATGAAATAATTGTGATAGCTATGAAACCTCATGGGATAAGTAAGTGAGTGGCTTAGAAGTACTATTAGCAGAAAGCTGCCTGGAAGGGAATGACTGCACAATCTGCAGCCTGGGTTTCAGCAACAGTTATCAGCCCCGGGTCCCAGTCCCTTCATCTGAAACACCATTACTGTGCGGAAAAAAAGAGTTTAACAGGTAATTAAAATGTTGTAATGGCTTCAGAGCTCTGAATAGATTTTCCATACTGTCACTGACTTCAGAATTACCATCTGATTGGAGTTTGTCCAGTAGTAACCAGGGCACGACCTCGAAAAAGACAAAAAAGGGCTTATTTCTGGGAAGCAAGGACAAAAGAAGAGGAGTTATCTTTCTTTCTTATACTTTTTTCTAAGATTACTGATGTTTAATTTTGGTTGAAAAGTACCACAAATTGTGTTATGGGATAGAGGTGGATACTTCCCTAAGCGTAACCTCAGGTCCTCCTTCCAGCAAGGACTGGCTCAAGATTTCATAGCTGCATCTGCCAAACCAAGTTTTGTGGCTGTTCCCCTCGTGGCTCACGACAGCGCAGGGGAGGAAAGATAAAAGGGAGCTTGGCTAGCTCCCGGCTCCTGCCACCCTCCCCTCTGCTGAGGGGCCAGCCTGCTACCTGCCTGACCTCCCCCAAGCCCCGCTGGTGGCCAGGTAGCCGAGGTCCCCAGGAGGTCCCTCCATGCCGCACCGCCGAGGCCAGCGGCGTGAACTCCCCCAGCCTCCCGGGCTGCTTTCGCAGCCTGTGCCAAGGTCTGTGCTGCTGCAGCGAGGCTGCTACCACTGCAGATCATTTAAACTAGTTCCTGTAGTCCAGGTAGTCGTTGCTGTGACTGCCCTACCAACGTACCCCTGGGCAGAAGCAGGGAAAGCTCTTCTAGATGGCGAAGGAGAAGGGTTTAACAGCAAGAGCACAAGAGGGAAGAGATGATCTTGCCAGAAAGCAAAAAAACAAGTAAGGAACAGGAAGAGCTGAGGACAAGGTGTGAAGCAGCAAACCCACATGAGATTTTTAGAAACCGCACACACCTACAGAGAGCGATTTTGAACTGCAGCCTTAAAGCTGAAGCTGACAGAGTTATCAAACGAGGGACACGACACAGCCAGGCTTCCCTGCAAGCGCAGGATTATTCCAAACGCTAAATTAAATCATCAGTGCTTCTAATGCAAAAACAAAAAAACAGTCGCATTCTATTTCAAGACATGTGCGTGCCATGCACGCCAGCCACAACATAAATCAAGGAAGGCAAGAAACACAAACCCTATCACCATCACAACCGTAATGCCAGTCATGAATATAAACACCATGTGTTACTGGAAACTGAACACCACAGGCACTGCATGGGAAACAGAAAACCCCAGACTCGGGGAGCTTTAATGACTTACAAAAACAGCAAAAGTGCATCTGACTGCATGCGAATCAAAGCCATGGGGTTTTACTGTAACAAATGACACTGAACAAGGGAAGAGAAAGTTAATGTGGCATAATGAAATAACCATTGTGCACAAAATAGATGCCCACTAATTTGCATTCATGAGCAAAGGTGTAACGAGAAAGTCATTCGCTGTAGACAAAATATGCCCATGTCAATGATTTTACTGGGCTAATTGGCGAGGATAGTGATTCAAAATGTTGCTGTCATTTTGCAACACCTCCTGCTGCTGGGGGTTTTGCATATTATTGAGTGATACTAAGAACAAGGAAGGAGAAAGAAGGATGGCTTGAGATGAAAGCCACAAAACTTACAGTTGAAGGGTCGGGCCCTGTAACACAGAACTAGGTTTTCCTGAGCAGTTTGGTAAACAGGCCAATTTTCGCACTTGGACATTCATTTAAAAGCCAGTTCCCAGCCAGCAGTGGGAGCCCTGAAGTTACTGTCCAGCTTATGCTGGAGTGGCATAAACATAGCGTTAAGTTCAACTAGAAGGATCCAGAGGTGGCATGAAGATACTTTCTCTTTCCTAGAAGAGTCATTTGGGGATGGCAATGAGTCAGTGACAACTCTGCACGGCAGCCTGCTCTCTTTGGGCACCCATCCTGTGCACAAAAAGCATTTCAGCTTCCAGAGTCACAAAGTGAGACTCTCCCAATGCACTTTCCCCCCTGGAATTCAATAACAGCAACAACAAAAGAACAAACCAAACCAAGAGGAGAACACGTTTACAGCAGCAGCTCAGGTATATCGTACAAAGTGGCCGTGGCTCAGGGAGCACGCATAGGTACAGCAGCACAAACCTGAACCAGGACAGCAGAGCCCATTCCAGGAGGAAAACCTGGCCTGCACAGATCACACCATGCTGACTGATGGCATGGTGACTGGTCCAGTGCAGGCCGTTAGCTAGGTCCAAACTAACTCAGGTCCCTACAGCATGTCAGCTTTGCTCTCTAGGGATGTGTATGTGACAAGATAATGTCTTGGTCTTAGTCTTAGCAATACAAAAAAAATGTTCTCTGGAGCAGCAAGACACCAGACACAACAGAGGTTAAAAATATTTCCTTTTCCTACAGTCATGGAAGAAAACAGTGAAGAGATAAACTCTCTTTTTCCTAAACTTATATGGTCATTTTGCAGAAGATCCATTTACTTTTGGAAATCACCTATTATTTCAAATGAGCTCTAGCACTTCTGTGACACATCAGCTGGCACAGCTCCCCCTCGGGAAGCAGGACTTGGACATGCGCAGTGACACTGCTCCGTTTTGGGACCAGTCATGCTGGCTTCCACTTGCTCAAGAGGATGAGAAGACATGTGTATGCACAGATGCTACGGCAAGGAAAGCAGCACATGCTTGTGAGGAAGAGAGAGTAACACAAGGCAACATAGGAGGAAATAAACACAAAAGCCCTACAAAGACAAAAGCCCTGAAAACTGTGGGCCTTTTCACCTTGTTCCTCACAGCAAGAGACGGAAAGCCCCTGTCCCTCTTCCAAAAATATAAGCCAAAAACATATCCCATATTCGAGAAGTGCACTCTGCAAGACCATACCAACTGTAATTTGGTGACAGTGTAAGAACTGACCTAAAAGCAGGACACCAGATGGTTCACAGAGACAGCCGCGACAACGTGCGGACTGCCGTCCACAGCGCCACTGAACAACAAAAGCCGCCCTCCTTGCAAAGATACAAACCGCAGTACTCTGCATTTACTCGATTTCCCCCTGCTTGCTCTAACGTAAGCATTACTGAGCGGAGGTTAGAACTGCCTGGGGGACACAGATGGAGGAAAACACATACAGCACAAGCTCTCAGCATTTGTGACTTCCGCTCTGCCTGCTTTAGTAATGTGCTTCTGGGAATGCCCAGGTGCGAGCGTCTAACCCTCCCGGCACTCCCAAGGGCTGGTGCGAAAAATGGCCCTGCACTTTCCTCCACACTCAATGCTCTTGGTCTCGACGCTGGTGGTCTGTCCTTCGCTATCAATACAAGAAATGAGAGGAATTTAAGATCCTGAGATAACCAACCAGGAGGGGAAGACTGCGCCAATCCTCACAGGGAACACAATTTTCCTATGACCTTCATAGGTTTGCAGGGTACAAGCACCAAGTAGCAACCCCAGTTATCAGAGCTTGCTTATAGCAGAGTAGCACCAGTACTCATTTTTTTATTTTAAGCATGAAAAACTTGCTTCCCTCTCTCTCTCTAAACATCTTGAGTTAACAGATTTTCCTATTTCAGCAGGCTATCTTTAACCAAATTGATTCTTCACTGGAAACAGGAGTAATAAATAGCCTTTTGGAAAGAAAAACTATTTGAGGAAGGCAAAACAAATAAAGAAAGATATGCAGTGGCTACTAGCCAAACTATAGGTGGAGCACATTATAGGTATCTTTGAGATGAGTGGAAGGAATTTTATTACTCCATTTTTATTACTCCATTGTCACAGGCCAAATTAGATATCACTGTCAGCTGAACATAAAATAGAAATCCAAACAGCCTAAATGAGATTTTGGGTTATTAAGAAGGAGCAAATTCAGACCTTTATCATGTATCTAAGAAGGGACTGATGGGAATGTGAAAACATTTTCCAGTCATTTGGTCAGGGAAAAAAACATGTAAGTGAGAAGGGTGCCAAATCTATTCTAGCTCAGAGGCAGTTTGGGAAGGCAAAGTCTAAGGATATGCAGGGCCTTTTGCAGAAAGGTGCAAGGGAGCCCTACCTACTGCATAGCTTTGCTATCAAGGTGCCAATCTGTGCAAACAGCCATGCGGACAGCAGGGTATATTAGCTCCAATTCTGAGCTGCGTTAACAATGACTACGTGTCTTCGCTCAGAGTACGGCCAGACTCACCCTGGCCTGCCTGACTGGTGCACAAGACTGCCGGCATTTTTGTCTGCTGTTGGAGCAGGATCAACCCACACCAAAATAAACCTCAGGTCCATTTGTTCTACAAGCCTGGAATTCCAAACGACATATTAACCAAAAAGGAGAAGTCATGGCAATTTCTGGTTTTCCAACTTCTAGCGCCATTTTACTGTGAATGTTCTTCCAGTCTGTCTCCTGGCTTTAGAGCAATCTTTGCCATCAAAAGCCTGCCAAAAGCCAACAAGAACAAAGTCAGAGCTAACAGAACTCTCCAGGAAGGGGACTGATTACCCATTAGCACCATGGCTGTAAGAGCCTGGTGCTACTCCTCCTTGCCTGGTTTTGAGGGGACTGCTTGCAAAAGTGACTGAAGCCATGAAAGCAATGCAACAGAAAAGAGAAACAACTCAAAACTTAAATATTAAATAAAGGACGGCCTGTTGCTGAGAGGCTGTGTGCCAACAATCAGTCAATCACTGGTCAGAGAAGGTAATGGACTTACAAATTTTGGCATGGGCAGTTAACAGTTTCACGCTTCTATCTTGAAATATTGGGTGAAGCACAAGGGATAGAGATTCAGTAAATCCTATCTAATCAAGTTTGAGATGCTTTCTGTTATATATTGTCCCTTATGCTGAAAAAACATGCTTTTCACACCTATTCAAATCACGTTCAGACTGTTCTTTCCTGGTATCATGGATATTTGGTCAAAACAACGCTTTTATGCTCCTTATCCAAAAGCTGCAGTAATTCTGCATGCCATGGTCATTTCAACCTAACCTTACCTCTTTCTCATTCCCACTACTAGCTTCCCCAGTGTCCTGTCCTTTTGTGATTTATTTACTTTGCAAGTTATTTAAGTCAGGGTCTCTTTCACTTTTCATGCTGGAAAATGACTGCATTGTGAAAACACTGCGTTAGTATAGAGATGTCATAACTTATAACCCTAAAGATCAACTATGCCTTTCCTATGGTTATCTAGTTTTCCCAAAGGAGGAGACCAGGGTATATACAAATGTACCAAAATATGCAAAATGTTTCACAGATAAATTGAAAATGGACAAGTGATGTGATGTTCTGTACACAGAGATACCTACCACTCACGTTTAGGAACTTACTACGTCAATAATAGCAAAGCGGCCACTCGTAGTGACAACCAATCACTGCAGAATAGGAGCCTGATTCTTACTGCCCCGTCTTGGAACAGCCAAAAGGTGAGGTGATCCTCTGCCTCCTCATTTTCATATTTAAATTTAATCAAATGGTTGAGTTTTTAAAATGACACTGGTGAAACTGGAAGCAGAAATGGACCCAAAGAATATAGAGAAACTCAGTGTGCCACAACTATTGAAGGCTACTTTTCTAAGACATATTAATGCCCCGTCAACAGAAAAGAACCTTAAAGTTAAGGCATCTTCCTTTGTTAGTTATTCTGAAAGGTAAAATGGTTGTCCAAATAAAATGGTATAGCTCATTAGTTGATTGATCAACTTGCTTTTAGTCAATAAGCAAATCTAATAATAAATTTAAAAATAAAATGTTTAATTTTCAGTAAGAAGGGGGATTGGCCTTAATTTCAGAATGAAATGAGAAGGAAAAAATCCTGCAGGAAATTGAACTCATGCTATCTGGGTATTGTACACTTCATTAATATTCCTTACTTGGTAAGAACCAGTAATTACAAGATATACAAAAGTCATGAGCAAAGTCCTCACAGCTTTACAGGGGCTACAATTTAACTTCAAGGGTTCTGTTTCCTTTTTAAAGACCTACCATCACATCTCATTCGATCAATGACACTTGAACTGATACATATCTGCATTTCCCTTTGGTAACGCAGAAAACTCAAGCTGTCATAGAGAAACAACATAACTATAATGAAATACTGTACAATCAATATCAGCAGTAAAACCATTTGGACTTAGAAAGCAGTATTGGTAAGCTCACTAAATGAGTATTTCTATGCAAAGATCACCCTATAATAGGGAATATTACATGCTATGTATTTATATTATATTGTATGTATATAATAGTCTATGTAATAACCCTAATTATCTGCCATCCAAATACTTTGCATAGGAACATTATTTCATAGGTATTAAGTAGTGTTAAATCTACTCTATGGCATTCAGATAATATACCGTAATATCAGAAAACATTTGCACCACTTGCTGGCTTAGATAATAGGTATCCAGATACCTTGAATCTACTCTTTGACAACCCATCATTTGACTTATCTGTCTCTGCCTCAAATTTCTTCCTTCATAAAATAAAATTGACCAGTGCATCTCTAGCTTCTTAAAGCATATAAGTCTTCAAGTAAAACAGCATTGGGAAATGGCTAAAATGAGGAAATATTAAAAAATATTTTGAATTTAACAAATATGTAAAGAGAAGACAGACAAAGAGATTGGCCTGCTCCAATCAGTGGAAAAAACAAACAAGCCATGGCTCAAAAGACATGACATATTACAACTTGCAGCAATTTTGGCACTAAATGTGCATGTCAAACCTCAAACACATTTAAGAGAAAGGGCATGCAGACAGAGAAAACAAATGCGAGTCCATTAACACAATGTGTAAGCACCCTACAAATCTACACTCAGTCATCAGCACTACAAAAGCAATGCCGGCCACACCATTTTAGAGAGGCAGCAGTACGGTATGTAAAGAAGATATATAAAGGGGCTCCAGGCCATGTGGGAAAACTATGGCAAAGTAGGAACCTGAATCCTGCCTCATCAGTCCAGGGAACATCTGCATAAAACGGCTTGGTGAAGCAGAGACAGCGGCGAGGCAGGTCCGCCCACTGCAAATGTGTTTTTAACTTTTAACTGGATCTCCCCTGATTTCTGCAATCAGTGGTTTCTTCTCATAATGAAGGCGGCATATAATTTTATCTTGATTTCAAGAGAATTACTGTAATTGCCATCACTAGAATAATAGATCTGCATATAAAGAAATAGCTTTTCTCTTGCATGCTCCACTGGAAAATTTCATTTCTGTATTAACACATTAAGATATTTCACTAAGCCATTTGCCCGCTACTCTCGATATTTGCAAAATATCATCTCCAAATGAAGCTCCTGTAAACAGTTATTAGTTTGCCACTACGCTGTTACCAATAAAATCAATAGAGTCTGCTCAGGCCTTTTCTGTAACACAGAAAGCCGCCTTAGAGATTAATGCATCTCAGACCATAAAAATAAGAGGACCTTTCTCCCGGGTGAGACCTTTCTACCTATGCAAGAACAGTTTAGCCTATTTCTGCTCACCTTGGAAGCCTCTACAGTAGCAGCAATTTTGGTTTGAGGATTAATTATAGAAAACGAAACAAAGTGCCTGGCATTTGAAAGGATGAGCTCAGCTCTGCCAATAGCAGGTGTCACAACTTTAAAACACCGCTATACATTCATCGACTGTACACATAATAAAACTAACTGCAACTTCAAGCAAGGAATGAAATTAGAGAGACAGCCTGCTAGTGCGCAAGTGTCACAACGGCCTTTTGCTAAGCTGCATGAGACGGCACTGAGCTGCCGCAGCAGACGCGTGCCCGTCTCCGGACTAACACAACCGGCGCTAAAACTGCAGCTAATGAGTCACGGGACAAACCGGCTGGGACGTTCTCCGGAGCAGATTCTGGGAGACCAGGGAGAAATACATGGACAGAGCAGGAAGAAGTTGGAATAAACTGTCTTATGTGATACATCAAACTGGAGCATGCAGGTCTTTGGTCAGTAGCGCCTCACCTACACTTGAAATTTGTTCTATGGTATGTTTGTCGGCCATCACAGCAATACAGGTCCTGTCCCGAGCACAGATGCATTCAGGTTTCTAAACAGATGCCTTGGATTAGAATAATTTGCTCTTCCATATAGGAGTAGCCATAACAGTATTAAAGTGTTAATAAAGTGGTATGTGTATATATATATATATATATATTTAGTGGTCTAAATCAATATCTCTGTGCCATCCCTCAGGGAGCTGTATCACTTGTAACTATACTAATTACTGGGGTACCAGTTCCCAGCACGAACACGGCCCAAGGCTGTGAGGCAGTTCCAGGGGGATGGCAAGGGGAGAGGAAGGAAACGGAGCACACAGCCAAAACAGGAACCGTAAGGATCTTTGAACAAACGGGAATTTGCAAGATGCACACTAAGGCAAATAGCAGCTGTGGTGTTCGATGTTTGTGTAGCTGCTTTTAATGCTCTTGTAGTTCAGATATCAAGAGATGCTTCGCTATTCTGGAGCACCAAGCCACTCTCCGGAAGCCTGAAAATGCTTAGCACAGCCAGACTATTTCTTACAGACCACAAGAAAGAAACTTGCAAAGGAGCTAGATTCTAAAAGCCAGGGCAAAGAAAGAAAGAAAGAAAGAAAGAAAACCCTAGCAGCCCACACAGCATCAAATGCTGGTAGGCTCAGTGCTGAACAGCAGATGATTCTTACTGAATAACTGCCCTAGATTTTACAGACAATACAGGCAACAAAAATAGAAACCCATTTACATATTGATGTTAATAACTTTATTTATAGTGTCACAGCTAGAGCACAATAACCGCAGCCATGGCTTAACTTGAAAGCCATTCACTGTGCAAGAGTCAGACAGAGACTGTTTTCCCAGGCCTTATGCAACTGAAAAAAAATGCTGCTGACAACAGTCAGTCAACAGCATCTTTACAAACAGAACCAGAAAAAGTTAACAGCGGTCAAATGTGAAAGCAAACCATCCCCAGAATCACACCGGCCTCTGCCCTCCCGTGGTACTTCATACCTGCCGTGGTTAATCAAGTAAGGACTACTGATGCTAGAAAACCCAGCTGATTAATTTTCACTTCAGTTTTAAGTCTCACGATAGCATCTTACAGGAATACTCGACTGCTTATTTTTGTGGATTAAGAAATACAGACAGGGCTCAGACAAGTCAGCAGCTAGAACAAAAGAGGATGCATGTCCAGTATTTAAGAACATCTCTGCCATATTTACGCTGCCCGCTACAGGACTCTAGCCTATCTTTGGAGGGAGCCTATATACCTGCCAGCTAACATACCACTGGCCTGTCACAACAAACCAGTGCATCTTTAAGGAACAGAAAAATATACACATAATACATCCTTCATTCTTTAGTATACTGTAAATGCCAACTATATATAAAGGGAAAGAGAAGGCAAGCTAAGAAACTGTCTCTTAGGACCACTGCCTGAGAAGTGAGAAAACATGGCTCTGATCTTTCCTCTGCCTGAATCCAGCCTGAACTGGACAACAGGCTATTTTGGACTGGGAACAGGGGTGCTCTCAGGACCTCACGTTGCAGCTGCTCATTATGTATAAAATACTCAGGATACTTAGAGGCAGAGGCAGCAAGCTCTGCGCTGCTGGTTGTGGTGCTTTCTGCAACATGGGACAGCGGGATTCCAGCCACTGCTCCAGGGTTTCATTCTTTTATATAAAAACAAAACAGAGTTAACAAAAGAGCAGAAGGACACCTTATTTGGTTAGGGCCTCTCCTAGGCCCTAGGAGATGTGGACTCAAATGCCCTCTAGCACATGGGAAAACTGAATCTGGATAATCAACATTTCAAGCAAGTAGGTCTAGCCTCCATACTTCCAGGTGAGAAGGGTATGCATCCTCAGTTGTGTCTCTTCAGATCTTGACTACTTTTGTGTTGTGCTTTGTCACTGCAAAGGCAACTGAACTAACTAATTTCTCTAGGTTTTCATTTTCGTGAGGAAAAGAAATAAAGATATCAGTTTGGCATGGCTGCCCAGCTGAAATTTAAAGCTCATTCCCTCCGCAGATAAAGCCTGCGATCACAAGAAGTCCCCAACACAGAGCGAGGGTGTCCTTGCACGCTGCCAGCTTGTTAGTTCTGCAAAATCCCTTCGCAGTGCAGCCAGAGCCTCCACGGTCTGGTTACTGGGACGTTTTTGTAATGGGAGCCAGGAATTTCTGCGCTCTAATCAGCCTCTTTACCAGGTCAAATTAAACAAATCACTGTCAGTCCCAGGCGCTCTCTCTTTCCCCTGCCCTACCTTCCTCCTGTGGGGCTTCACTCGTAGCAGTGAATATTTGCACAAGGATTTGCGAGCGTAAGGTGCTAAAAATGCAAGGAGGTGTTTGCCGGTGGTACTCCTTTTCTAACAAGATGACTTAGAATGTGGTCAGTTATTAGTAATACAATAAATGCTGTATCTGATGCATCAATGGAAAAATAAAAAGCTGCGAGACATGACAGACCAAGCAAATACAACTTTTACAGTTTTACAAAGCACATCACTAGGATGTTCTTCCACTAGAAATGTTCCTTGAATCAGGAAAAATAACCTAAAAAGACATGAAAGAACACACAAAAAAGATGCAAATAAACCAGTGAATGTATGTATTTAAGTGAAATACAGTGATCCAATAAATGCTAATGAAACTAGTGTTATTCGGGCATATGGATGATTCTTAACATACAAGCTACTTCATAGAGGGTGAACTGCCACCCTCCTATGCTGTTCTCAAAATCACAAGTCCCCTCCAAAATCACTTCTTTCATCCTTAAACACATCTTTAGTTTTGTACAGTTGTAGGATTCTCCAACACTATTTTTTTCTCTTCTTTTAGTTCTCTTTATGCTTTCAGAGAATATTCTATTTCCAAGTTACTCTTTCCACTCTTCACATGCTTCCAAGGAAAAGGAGCTCAGCAAGTAACTCATGTCTGCAATTTCAGGCTTTGTGGGCTTTGCGAGAAATCTGCAGTCGCTTCCAATTTCAATATCAAAAATTTATCCAGTTGTTGAAAATGACAATCAGTACAAATACAATATCACTTACTCACCATTTATATTCTATAATACAACCTGGTCTTGAAGCCAGACCCGTTATCCTAAACCGCAGCCTGCTGGCTGCTGTTTTGCAGAAGGGAAGACTGTTAAAGAAAGGCAAGGAAGAGGTGGTTTTTTCCTCATTTTTAATTAAAACAAAGTAGAGCTATTAACTCGAAAGGCCTCTTTTCCTCTTGGCTGGAAAGAAAAAGAATCTTATAATGGGGGTTACGGTAGTTTTGAATATAATCCAGAACAAAAGGTTCCAAATGAAACAGCATAATTACACTTTCATGGATCAACATTTGGCTCCTGTTGAAGCCTGATCTATAACTAGAATTGCTCAAGTTCCCCTGAGCAGAAGCCAAAGTTTTGTCCGCTTTGTTCTGCAAATTGATTCTTATTAGCTTATTCTTTGGAAACAACCACTGCAGAAAGTAGCTGGGCACTGGTGTGCAAGCTCCCAGGCCACAGGCTCACCATCAAAACTGCTAGGGCACATAACCACCAACCATCTAAAAAAATTACATCTCTGTTTTCCATCCTCCTTTCCCCCAGTTATTGCTAACAATCACTGTATTTGCTCTTTGCTTTCACAGGTTTTCTCGTCTTTCCCGTCTTCTATGTCTACCTCCCCTCTACACAAATACCCCATCAGCTCTTGGACATACATCTCTCATCTCCTTCACGTCCCAAGATGTCACAGAGTGTCTCTCCAACTCACTACTGCATTCAGCACTTACAGGTCTGACAGACCTTGGAGATAACAGAAATTAAGTGGTTGTCAGAAGAGCCAGGGTTGTCCTAGTAACGTCCCATTAGCAACACATTCCCCACAAGGAGCGCAACACAGTGCCAGCGCATTATCAGATGCAGCAGAGAATTCCCGTTCAAGTTATAAAACACCCCAAAACAGCAACAGCAAAACCAAATGAACTGTCACGGTGGATCGACAAACTACATCCCTTTGCTGCGGTAATTCCCTGCGGCCTCGCACGTTCAGCCCCCCTCTTCACGCGGGATGCCGAGCCGTGCTTCTCTGCAGCACCACACCAGGAGAGGACACTTGCTGCCGGGCGCGCAGAGGCAGGTAGAGCACGAGGGAGGGCACAGCACAAGCCACCGCGGCGCTGGGCTCCCAGGCTCTGGTGTCAGCTCTGTAGAAGTGGAGTTACGGGAGCTGGTTTCAAACCCTCAGCATCCTCCTACATATTGAAGGGTCTCATTCAGGACTTTGGCTCAAAAAGGGACGTGTTTACTTGTTGGTAGTACCTTTAGACTTTTTCTGTGCCTTTGAGAGCCTCAGATATTTGCCCAACACACATGTACAACATCAGCAGACAAAGATGATGGCATCATGGAAGAAACTACTCATATTCCTCCATTTTGTTTCCTCTTTAAATTATATCACAGATCGAATAGAGCTAACACATGTCTTTCTCCACAGTTTCTTAAAAATATTTGCAAACATTCAAGTCCTCAGAATCAGCCTGGTCTTACACAACCTTATCCCCACCATTTAATTGCATGCATCTATCTAAGGCCTTTATAACTGAAACAAATGGACCAAGAAAAATCTCCATTTTCTAAAAAGAGCACTTCCATCGTTCCACAAGGCCAATGCCCTGCCAGTGGTGTGTGTATTGGAATTTATTTAATCTCTTAGGCCTTCTTCCCCCTTTCCTCTTCAATTCAGTCTTTTGGTTCCTTGTCATTTCCACTCGACTCTTTTTCCTTAGCACTGTGTTCGTAGCCCCGTTTCTTACAGAAACACATCTATGGAACCGGGCTGTCTGCTCATCTGGTGTCAGCCTCTCCCTAACTTTTTAACCACTTAGTTTCAAGCGAATTTAATAAAAAGGAGGAAGTTTAAAAAAATATACAACTTTCAGTGACTAGAGTACACAGACTCAAATTAGCATTGCACTGAGGAAAGGGCTGCCCAAACACATTGTTAGAGATGAGAAAATTAACAGGAGAGACAGACCTAGGATACCAGGCTCCTAAGAGCTCCTCTTCACTAATTGGTTTCAGCTCCTGCCTCTTCTTCATCATTTATCCAGACTCAAAATTATATATAAACCAGTAAGAACACATGCACCCATTAGCAACAATTGTTGAGGGATATAAATACAGTATAAGACAAGGGAAGTTAATCCAGCCCCATCTATAACTGTGCTTCTGTTTTACAGCTTCTGTAAAGAGAGTGGTTTAAACAGTTTTGCACAGCTCAATGCATTATAGAATAAAAAGTTTAAATGATTTTTGCTTTTCAGTCATTATAGCCTAAGAAGGAAGCAAAAAGGTAGGATGATTTTAATAAGAACCTTTTCAAATATTATATAAGCTCAGTGTTCTTAAAACCATTTTGCATGTTAATAACATGACACAGTAATAGGTTAACTTTCAGCAGGTCCTTAGAAAAGTAAAGTTGTGCTCAGAGATGACTCAGTTTTTTTCCCTTCAAAGTTACTCCAGAACAAAGGTGACTGGAGGTTGATTTGTTCAATAAACATCATTTGATACTTAGCTGTTTTCACTATCAGGCCAATCAGCAGTGAGACTTGCGTTATTTTCAGATTTAATTTATTTCTACTACTACTGAAGGAAAAAAAAAAAGAGACTCCAAATAATCTTGCTGAGCTAGAATACTGCTCTGTAAACTTCTGCAGGCGTCTTCGTTATTCTCTCCAAATTACTATTCACAGTATTTCATCATTAAAACATCTAACGCTCTTCAATCCATCACCCTGAGAACTTCATGGACCCTTGTGCAAACTCAGAATAGCAGGGTGTGAATTATACATCACAGGCCCTGCCTAATTGCTGATGGCCTGCTAGGGGCTGCAGATGTGCTGTCACCTGGCACACCGCACTTTTGGGATGTTTTCTTTATCACAGCACACGTGTTTAAATAAGGCATCCAGCAGGGTGCCTTGCAGCCAGGTCTTTATCCGTTTTGTTCTTCGGAGGGTACAAGACTCTCTCATCCCCCTGAAGACACCAGGAGCTCCCAGCAGGAACCAAGATCACAATATATTCCCAGTTCAAAAAGAAAGATCTGCAGACAGTCAGATGAATACTTGTACAAGTCACCACGTGTTTGTTCTTCCTAAGGGGTGCTGTGCATATGCACAAAGAAGTAGATTGGATAAAATATACACACCTGCCCTGTCCTTTGGCTTAAAAGTTTTCAAGACTGAACCATCAGCAAACCTGTACTGAAAAGAGGGAGTGATTTACAGCTGAAATACCCCCTTTAATACTAGGGTCCAAGCTTACAGCATGGCTTTGATGTCAAGTTCAGGTGCCACAACGCCTGTAAAATAAACAAATTTCTTTACACACAGACTTTTGTTTGAATAACTTTTCCCAAAAGACACCAATTTTCCTCACAAAAACAACAAATAGCTAGGATGAGTCAGGTGATGTGGTAACTGCAGAGTAATTTACCTTCACCCATGGGTGAAACCTAGCTTGACACAGCCTAAAAATTACTTCAGTCTTATTAAAACAAAACAAAACCAAAAAACAGGATTTCTGGAAAATTAAAAAGCCAAGGTTCACTCCAGCCAGATACAGGTGAGATATCTAGGAGCTGCCTCTTGACAGGGAGACACGAGAGTTCCTGGAAAAGTAAAATTCACTGCTGTCATGATTGCAGGGAAAAGGCATGGGAAGGTTGTTCATTTTTCTCCTACCCACTCTTCTCAGCCTACAGCCTGAACCAGGAGTCATGGCAATTACTTGCATGGGGCGCCTAAACCCACATGAAACCCACAGTTTCCCCCTGCCTACCTGCAGAAATGACTTCTACTGCACGTGGGCCCAGGCCTTCAACGACCAAATCCAAGTAGAAGTCTTGCTAAGACATGATGCAGAGAAACAACCTGCCAGCCCATGAGCACATTTACGGAGGAAATCAAAGCTCCCTGACCATCAGGGAGAGTACTGTCTCTAAGAGATGCATAAAACCTGCTTTTCGGCTTCCTCCTTAATGCTAATCTTCCTCGCCTTCGAACATAAACCATCATGTTTTATTCCCTCCCTGAAAAGGGGAGAAGCCAAGGAAGGAGGTAGATCATGCAGGAAATATTTAAAGCAGTTACTGGTGCCACCCTTCCCCAGCAATGAGGCTTTCCATAGAAATTCAAGCTATATAAACTTTGGCTGAGACAACAGATTATTCTTGGAATCTTTGAAAATAGCCAGGAAAGATTGGTTTCTGCTTAGCTTCAATGATCTTTCATGAAAACACATTAAAACAGGACCCAGACAAGCTCCCGAACAAAAACAGCCTATTGGCAGAATGACCCACGAAGGCATCCCACCTGTCTGACCTGGACTTGACAGATTATGCCCCATTATAAACCCATTCAGCATTTCAAAAGGCATGTTACAATTCGCAAGCCAGAAAAAACAGTCCCATGCCTATATTTGCCAATGAGAATATCCCATAGGTAGCACACCGATTTGGCAAGCCATTGCACTGACGTGCCCCGTTACAGCTCTGCTGTGGGAGCTCCCCTGCTAGCTGCAATCAGAGCCTGGCTCTGCACCGCTGTTTAGATTGGTAACTCCTTTAACCCCAAGAAATACCGAGGCTGGATGTCGTGTGTGCCGGGGCAGTGGAAGGAGGAGAGAAATAGATGTTTGCTTAGTTGAAATGTTCACAAACCGCAACATGCAACTACATAGCATCTTGCAATCTAAGAATTTAACACACTTCATAAAAAACTCATTAAGCAGCACATCATCTATACGGCAGAGAGAGGTTAAGTTGGCATGGCTGCTCTGAATATCCTGACACACAGCCAAAGGGCAATGATTTGCTCCACTTATAATGTTTAATGGTCAGTTTTAAAGGGAGTGGTTTTGGTGTTAGAACTTAATTAAATCAGAAAACTAGTTAAACATGTTTTTCACTTACAAAGTTGAAAGCAAATAGATCCTACTGTTTTATTTCTGCAAATGGTTTACTTCAAGTTGTCCAGAAGTTTAAAAAGCTATGAGATCAGGTTAACATTGTTCAGTACATGATTCATAAGAATTATGTGAAGCAGAGAAAAGAGGAAACTGTCACTTTCACTGCTTGGATGCTGGCCCTAAAATAAGCTTCTTGAAACACTTCATCAAAGGAATTTAAATGACAGAGCCAACCTTTATCCCTTCACAGAGGACTTCAAACCTCCTTTTATAGCACTGAGATTACTATATTTGGCCAAACCTAGATAACATTAAAGCCATTATCACTGCAGTGGGATATAAATAGCAATAGTAATGTAAAGCATTTCAAATTCCACCTAGGAAGCATTTTAGATAAACAATATAATCTACACGTATTTTAGGGTTTGTCTATCAGGCATAATCTCATTCACGATAAAGTGAGCTGATTTAGTTACATAATTCACCTTGTTGTTTACCCAAAATGACTTGTATGGTCTTGGGAACTCCTTTCCTGATTGCATTTGACAATAGACTTTATATTTAAAACATGCACGTGGGAAAGGTCAAGTCATGCCCTAAGACTCTGCCTTAGTCAAAGTTAACTCTCATTCAGTAGATCAGGGAGGGAAAAGGTTTCTTTCCCTGTTCAAAGGTTCTGCTCATTCGCATCCGAACAGAGCGTATTAACCCCAAACCTCTTCATCCTGGCTTCACCATCACCCTAAATTCTTTAGAAGAACGTAATCTCGAAACAATTTTACTGTGGAAAAATGACAGGAAATTACATTTTCATTGTGGATAATTCAGTCTCTGAACTTTACTTTCCATAACAATAAGCAGGAGATTATGAACTCTTTCCCAGGAAGTCCTGATAAGGTTCTGAGAAGATTTGCTTTTATCCAGTCAGGTTAGAGAGATCATTTCACTTTTGCATAAAAGCCTCATCTTTTTCCACAGACAGATACACCCACCCTCTAAAATCAGTGCAGCATAGTCAGCAATATCAGGCCAGAACTACCCCCCATTAAAGCATCACGGCAGTGTTTTATAGACCTACTGCTAGCAGTTGAAGATCTCTTTTCTACATGTGTTAATTTTCCTTTAAAAGCATCCAAAATTATAACTAAAAACTCAAGAACATCATAGCAGAACTAGTCATTTAAGGACTTAGTTTAAAATAGAAAAAAACCCACAGTAACTTCAGTAATAATTTTATAACAACATTTTCTGCTGGTGGAGTGGTTTAGGTTTGTTTTTTAATTAAAATCAGAGGTGTCCCAAAAGCCCGGACCCAATCATCCCTGAAAATTAAAATATTTAATCTTGTCTGGAACAGAATTTAGTAAACTGCTTCTCTCTTATAAAACGTCTAAACAAGCTAAGTGAACGAGCTCCGCTCCTGGGCCTCCGGAGGTCGCAGGGCCAAAGTTAAATTTGGCTGGATTGAAACCTCCAGTGTCAGCAAGGTTCATTATTTCCATCCTGCTGGCGAGATCAGTGAGCAACCTCACCCCTAAGATTTGGGATAAACGAAGCCCTCAGGGGCACGGTATTATGGCAGCAATCTTACACTTGCAAATCAGCAGCAACTGAAAATTCTCCTCCGTTATCCTTCGCTTTGTAAATCCGCCCATGTTAACCGAGCTGGGAGAGCAGGCAAAGGGAATCGCTGCCCCTGGCCGCTGGCGGGGGGACGCAGGCACCTCTGTGCACACACAGACCTTCCCACTGCTGCGGACGGCGGAGGAAATGCTTTTGTTCATAAATCACCAACAGGAAGCCAGATTCAATGGCTGGGCACAGCACCCTTGCATCAGCTTAACATACTTCTCAATTGCCTTGACACAATAACCTTTAGCTCATAAAAAACTTAGATCTTATGACATTTTTGAATAGGGAAAAAAACCAAAACAAAACTGCTCAGAGTGCTCTAATCTCAAAAGCTTTTCCTTGAGCATTTCCCAACGAAAGGTAAAGAGCCGCTTGCTTGTATTCAGCCAAGTCATTAATCCACATCGTGGAGGCACTACCCCCCCCCAACACTGTGTTTCCAGGTGCACATTAATGCTTTAAAATCATCCACAGTAATTCCCACTGCAGTTGGTTTTGGTGCACCCAGGCAAGAGAAAAGGCTCCATGCTGAACTCCTAGTGTGAAATGAGTCATTTGTTCCAAATCGTATTTCCTTTTTGAGTATTCATACTTAGTTATTCATTTCCCTAAAGTATACGAAGATGAGATGTTCCAAAGTTACTTTCTCTTTGCTCTCAGTACGTGTGTGTAACGGCTACAAAAAGCTCTTGCATGGAAAAGAGAAAGAAAGAGACAGAGAAGGAAAGAAAGAAACAAACAAAGAATATGTACATACACATATATATGTTGAATAGCATGGCCTACCTACTCAGTGAAATGTCAAGTTCATATGTATATTTAAGTATTCTTGAGATGTTAAAGCATGCGTTCAAGGGTGCTGCCAGTTGAGCTATAATTAATTCCCAAATTTTAATTCCCTTTTTTTTAAGGGGTTATGTGTTTATTGAGAATTCTACATCTACACATTAATAGCAGTCACAGTGAGCTAACACATAATTTATCATGTTACAACCTCCACATGTTTCAGAGTTTACAGCAATGCTATTTAAAAGAGACTAGCGTATTCGGAAAGCAAAGCCTATTTTCCAAACTGCAGTCCAAGGGGTAAATTCCTCCACCTTTTCATATTACTTTACTCAGTGGGTCATGATCAGAACCCTAGATACACGCTCTCCATGTCTCTTCTAACGCTTATATTATTTAATTCCTATTCCTTACCTACTGAGTGCAGTGACCGACAGCCTTTTCACTGATCTCACTGGGCTTTGATTAGCAGTCACAGACAACAAGTCCATACCTTGAGGAAAATACAGGTTGAGTTGCTTCCCCTTGCAAGACCTGTTGTGACCTCAGCCTCCATTTGCCATGTAGACCTGCAAGTATCTGCAAGGGCTTGATCCTAATTACTCATCACCATGAGACACAGAGTTAAAATTATTTTTAGACTGCAGAAGGTTATCTATTATAATATGAGCAACTGCTCATATTATTCAACGAATAGGCAAGATATGAAAATTATATGTTTCCAAGCTTCCCTTTAGCTATCCAAAATACGGATACTACAAAAAGCTAAGCGTTGCATAAAAAGAACGCCCAGTAATGTATACATGCTCCACCTTTCATTTTACCTACCAGCCAAAACTGAAAATCATAACAAACTGCTTTCTCTTTTTATTTTATAGGTCACATGCCTTTCTTTTTTTTTTAATATATCTTCTGATATTGCCATCTCTCTTTACCAGCCATCAGCTTCAGGTTACTTTTTTCCATCATAATCATTCTCTCAGCTCCCTCTCTCTCTTCAAATCTGTTCATTTGTTAACTTAGTTAATTGTTTATTATTATTTGTTTAGTGATATAGTCAAAACTTTGCTTTCAAAGAAGCATCATCCTACAGAGATGATCACCTTTACTAAGATTTGACTGTATTGCACATCTTTCAAGCCTGCAAATAATGAAATATAGAAACTGATGTGAAAGAATATAATACCATATCTGAATGTCAAGCTGACCTTTGGGTACCAGAGAAAAGTAATTCCTCTATTAGGAAAATTCACAACAGTATCTATCACTAAAAATTTACAAACCTCCTTGAGCAAGCTAAGTGCCTTTCAGGAAAAAAAGGATATAAAGACAGAAAACATCATCTGTTCTACTGTTGCACATACTCTGCTGAGGGCACCACCGAAGGGCTCTTCTCAGCTGCCAGAACAGTCACCTTCATCACCATATGTATATTCTTTATTTTTCACCACATATAGTTATAGTGTTTTATATCTGACATTTTTGTCTTCCATATTACTAGTGGCTCTTTATCAATTACCAGACTACTCAGTCAAAACCAAAACCACGGAGGGCTGAACTGAAGTCCATCCAAGCCAGCATATAGGCTTACCCCGATTTCAGTGAATTTTGTATCAGACTCTACATCCAAGAGCGAGCAATCTCCTCCCACTTCTCTGCTTGCACATTCCTTCTCCCTCCACCCTCAAAGCTAAGGAAATGTCAGCTTGTCACAGTCTTTAAATGCTTCAGAATTATGAGTGAATTTTAAGTGAATTTCACTGTATCATCTAATGGAGGTAATGTGGGGTGCAGTATATTAGAGATGTAACAAATCCACCTGAAATTCTACCTGTTGAGCACCAAGTAGCAGAAAACGTAACTCAGTGACATACTCAAAGCTCTCAAAACTACGTAAGAGAGAAAGCTACACAAGCAATTTACAGGAAAACATCTTGTTTGAAGTGAACGTGGAGGGGGGAAATGAGGGAAACTCTCTATCCCTAGTCCCTCTGTCTCAGCAGAAGTATTTATAGACTTACAGAGCTGTTAAACAGCGTCAGGACCTGGCTTAGCAGAGATAGGAGTTTTCCTAAAGAGGTCAGGCTCTGCAGCAGAAGTAAAAGGCGTCGATACTAAATAAAACTTTACTTTGTAATGGCAGCATATAAAGATATCAAGTAACTGAAGTACTACTACTTTTTCCCTTGCCTGGGAAGCAGATAGTGGAAACCTCGGGGGAACAAGGACATCCAGAGCCTCATGGGGTCGGACCGCAACACAGAACGTTTGATCTTGCATCACTTGCCAGAGATCTGACACCCAGTTCTTCTGCTCTTCCAGGTAGACCAAGGAGCCACAAAGCACAGGGTGGCTGACTGCCCCTCAAGCAGGGGCTGAGAGCTGGCTCTCACTGATCATCTGCTTGTAATTCAAAACTGGCAGAGACTATTCAAAGTCGTTTTAACATCAGCTGGACTCTGCAGCTCGCCAGAAGGACAAGCACCGACAATCTGTAATTTGCATCATCAGAAGAGTGCTTGTAACTCTCAAAGAATAACTAAACCTAAATCTACCACCTTCCCAAAATCAGTGAGATACATGCCAGGAAAGAATAAAGAGGAACAAAAAAAAAAAAGCTAAGGAAAGAGATTAAAGTTGCTTCTCAGAGGAAGATGTTGCAGACACGTGGCAATCCTCCTCCTGTCCTACAAACTTTCAAAAGTCAACTGGTGACACTTCCAAGATCTTACTCTTATTGTGGATCATGTGTGGCTGCCATCTTCCTCCTTGGGCGTCAAGTGCCAAGTGGTGGGAAGGTCCCTTCCCCCCGGCAGCTGGAGGCCAGCTGTTGTTCTTACCTGACGTTGTCATGCTTCTGGATGTAGATCTTATGAAACATCATATCTTCCTGCTTGGCATTAATGTCAGCTTTCATCTCCATGGCAACATGTCGAGGAAGTACAGAGAGCAGGAGACGCTCCTGTGGAGTCAGACAGATGAACCAATTAAAACACCTGCTGCCTGCTTAACAAACATACTGTGCTCCTTACTGGGGAGAAATGAAGTCATCTGTTGGGTGACTGATGAATACAACCAAGCAAAATGGTCACCATAAACCCAGCAGCTGGTTCCCCCTTCAAGGCTCCTGGGGTGCTGCCTCAATCTCCAAATAAGAATTCAATTATTTTAGAGGGAAAATTACTACTTTTCACCCCAGCTATGCTGGGCTTGTGATTTATGGCTGCTAATTCTTGCAAATGAAGGAGCCAGGCAACCCAAAAAGTGCACGTGCACATTCCTGAAAGGATCCCACTAAATGATACCGTCTCACCTTATGCACGGTCTCTCCACAGCCACCATGAACTTCTCCTTCACATAACACTACAGGACTGATACCCCGACACCCTCCGGCACCATTTAAAACCATCAAAGCAAATTCCTCCAACAGGCACAGACCTGTTTTCAGCAGCTGAAAAGTCAATAGGAACACCCCAATAAAACCAGATGAAAATTTAGCCCAACTGTACAATGTAGTATCGTATTTCTACACTTAAAACTGCCATCAGGGCCCAACTGCATAAAGCCCTGTAAGCCCACCCACTCACCTACAAGAGTATTTCCAATACCTACCTCCACCCTCACTTGGAACAACTAAATTGCAACTTTATTTACTGATAATAGCTTTAGTGCGTCTTTCATAACATTATTTTGTAAGCTGCTCTGTAAATAGTTTCATATGCTGAGCAAAAATTAGTTACATGACAAAATGATGACTTTCTGATAATTCTCCTAAAAACTCACACAAAAGCCCGTGCTCGTTATTATTCCGAACTCGGTGGTAATTTCACGTAAAAGCTAAAGAATTTAAATCTGCAGGTAATATGCACCCCAGGGACACAGTGGTGTATTTCAGGAATTACACCTGATAAGTTCTACCCAGGTCCTTCATTCCCTTTATCTTACTCCCACCCACACCTTCCTCAATTCAAACAAAGTTTTTGCTAGTTGGGAGTATCTCTTTTTGGACCAGTCCACACATAACCCAACCTGCAGGCCGAAAACAGTGTGCTGGAAGAGGTGAAGAATCCCAAAAGGTTTCCACGTGTCACTAATCTTTATCATTTTCCTTCCCCTGCAGCAACCGGAGGGAAGAAAAGGGCCTTCCTTCATGAGGACAAAGACACAATATGGTATAAATGAAGGTCCCCAACCTTATCTAACAGCTCATTAATTCTCAACAACACTGGGAACACTAGGGCTCGGACTGCCATCCTGACTCAGACGGGTCAGCATTATTCCACTAATTACGTCACTACATCTCTTGCCCACACTTCAATTATAAACACATTCCTGGTTTCTAATTCCTACTTTTGACTGAAAGTCCCCCATTTATTTTTTCCTCTAAGGAGCTGGAGAAACTTTGGGGGAACCAGAGGAAAATGAATTCTCCGAAAATGTGCTCAGCATACACTGAGACTTTTTATATTCTGCAGGACTGTCCAGTATTTACTTTTTTTTTTTTTTCCAACTTGTGCCTTAAAGAGACTGATTCTTGCCTCCAGCCCCTGAAGAGGTAGTAATAATACAGAAAAAGATGTGTTGGAGGGATTTTTATCTCCTCAGGTCAAAAATGCAGCAATCCTGACAAGACACACGTTTTTTAAAATACTATCGCATCCACTAGCACACTGCATGTGCTAACACTTACATACCCAAATTTAAAATAAAGTCCATGAATCATGCACGTGTCCTCAGGCTTCCATCAGCTATCAGTGTATTTCTTGAGCATAAAAGCACAACACATTTTGCAGGTTTACCAGAGTAACTAGTGCACACACTGCTGTCATTTGCATATCATAATAGGCATCCTCAAATGTGTGAAAGCTGCTATTTCTCTTGTGATTTTACACATCCTTTAAAATAATTCAGAGCTTAGTGGAAAGTTCAGGGGCACCCACAGGTTTGGAACGTTCCCTGTAGGCACATGAGGGCGGAAGGATGATTTTTTTTATTTGCTCACAAAATAGAGACATGTTCAGGGAACTGAGATTCTCTTACTAATACTCCAGCAGACTCGCAGATAGATTTCTGGATAATTTTTGCTCATGGACCTCCACTCCTGCTCTTCCTGACAATATGCACTTGCCAGATTCAATCCACTAATACTTTCAAGCCATTTGAGATCTTCAGGAGATTAATTAATGCAGCCCTAAAATGTCAGCACCGGGGAATTAGATATACTTCATCAAGTGAAAAAAATGCATGCAACAGTAACATCCCTTCATGCAACATCTAATGAGGAAGTCGAGCTGTATTACAGACTTGGACATAATCTTTGCTCTGTTTGTTAAGAGCAATATGATCACTGAAAATAACCTCTGTAACTAACAGGAGAAAGTTGTAACAAGTGCCTTAGTAGTACACAAGCCATACCAAGAAAAACTTTAAAGCAACCAAATACTCCTCTGTTTTATTTCAAGTACAGCTCAGAAATTGAAGTTTCCACTAGAGCACAATTTTCATTTTGCTACAATGATCAGAAAGTATGGCAGCCCTCACTGTAAAATCCCTTATTATGCACAAGCAAGGTGACTGGGACTGCTGTTTTGCAAGTATAACAAGGCAGCAGTCTGACCTGATAAGAAAAGAAAGAGCAAATTCATATATAATTCTCATTTTTAAATAAGATGCAGCTATAGACCCACTGAATTATACATTAAACAAATGCATACCTAGGAGCAATAGTCTCTAGAATAGGCACAGATGAAAGATTACAATATAGATCTACTCTATTTACATATGGACATGTAGATATCTGTATATGTGGGTGTATATATAAAACACACATCCTCACAATGACTCCTTATTAGATCGGAATTTTAACTATTAATGCCCTACTCTCCCAAGATGACCTCAAAGCACTAAAAAATATTTAGTATTTTACAACGATCTGTTTGACCTCAGGTTTAATGACGCTTATTTTGCACCATGAGTTAAACGATGCAGAGATGAAAAAGAGAGAATGGCTTTTCCTAGACAAACGATAAGCTCTGCAAGAAATAAAACTATGTAGTTTCAATCACCAATACTTTACCCAAATCTACTGCAAATATCTGCTCACTGCAGATTGCTTTGAACACCTATTTCTTCATCCAACAGTATTTTATTCCAGGCGAGCAACAGTAATTCCTGTTATGACTCTGCCCTAGGTTATCTCGAATAATGCAGTCACTGGAAGTCTTTATTCTGGATTGCACATTCTGGATTTCCACTTACTTTCTTGCTGATTTTTGGTGCTGGCATAAGTTTAATAAGGGAAAATATACACTCCTTTGACTGAGATAGTCTGCCTGCCTTTAACAGAGAACAGCACACAGGAGCACTGCCAGACCTCCAGGAACATCAAACACTGATAGCGGCTTTGGACTGCACAGTTCTTCCATCCATGCCTATTTGGAGACTGGCTCTCCCAGATGCAAGCAGAGCTACTGTTATTTGTGTCTGCTGTCACCTCAAGATTATCTCAATGCATTATGCATAGGGATGCATCTTAACTGAACCTGGAAATCAATGTCAGGGCAGGCTGCAGCAGCAAATAATCTTGTTAGGAGGCCCCAGCTGCCAGGATCCACAGTTACTGCGGGGAGCTCTGGAGGGTATTTTTCAGTGACTGGCTTTGACCCATGTTTTTCTAATGTCCTGGCTTTCTCCTGTATGGTGTAGTACCATCTGGGGAGGGGGAAAAGGCATAAAGCTATGACATTTGTCAGAGCTTTTTTTTTTATGAGATACTTCCAACACAGAAGCTCCTAAATACAGTATAACACAAGCATTTGAGACATACTGCAAAGGCAATCTCTCAGCAGGGAAGACAGTGCTGTAATCAATAAGTAAAATGGGGTATTCTCTTGGGTCAGTCTTTTCTTCCATATCAAGGTATGGAAGGAGGAGCAGCTGCTTGTTTCATCTTTCTGAGACTACATCTCTTACAGAAGAAAAAGAAGCCTTAAGCCTGAATCCATTTTTATATAAATACAGATATTATCCAAATAAAGTAAGCATACATATTATTTCACAGTATGGGTTAAACAGCAAGTTTGTTGGCTAGAAGCACCTCATAAAACACTACCTACAAACAAGTCTATAGATGCAAATGGGCTGAGACATGAGTGAAAACTAAACTGTGTTGCCACAGAGATGCAAAGACGTCACACTTGATTCATTCCCCTGACCTCTTCCCCAAATGCACAACCAAGCTCTGAGATATCTCCCAAGGGAAGAGTGGAAGCCTCATTTCATGATTCATTTCAGATTGGATTGGACAGACCACTAGGAGATGTACTGGAGGAGAGAGATGTGTATTAACAAGGGAATAGTCAAGGTGTGCCCTCATAATTAGATATGAAGGACCTTTTGGGCCAAGAGATTCATTGCAACAGAATCCATGAAAGAATTAGAGGAGCAGATATATTCAGTGCCCTTCACAACAAGCCTATATGGTGGCAGAAAAAGGTCTTTTACAGCAAACAAACAAAGAAGTGGGTGATGAATCTTACTTTCCAAACAAATACCTGAGGTCTATATGGTATACGATTGTGTGCAGCAAGGATCATGTGTTCTGTGGGCCTCTTTCATGTCCCAAACCTGCCTTACAGCTACCAGTTGGCAATGGCTTTGCTGAAAACCATATCACACTTTGCCCTTACAAAAAAGAGCCAGCCTGAGGCCTGTATATTGCATCTGCCTTTAACACGTGGCTTCCATAGGTGCGAAACAACTATGCAGACTCCCTGCGTACTCTGTAATTTTCATCCACAGAGCACAGGCCACAGGATTTGTTGATGTCTGCAGACAAGTCTATCAGGGTACTGGGGAAGAACTACCGCCCCGACTTCTCTTTCCAGTCTCTAAAAATCCTGCCCACTACTGCCAGCCTACCCTTGCTTGGATCAGTCAACAAGCAAGAGGTCAGCAAATGCAGTTCCAAAGGGGTAATTTGCAAGCTAATTCCACTTAAGCAGTTTCATTTTTAATTTCCCATTGTTGCTCTTACCTGCTGCTGGTTTTCCCTCTGAGAATGCAGCCTGGCTTGTATGCATTCCCTGGTCTCCTGGAAAGCCTGCCTTTGGGACACCTCTGCTGGGTAGTGGGTACACACGCCTACAATGTTTGTACAGGAGAAGATGAGAACATTGGAGACCAGCTGCAACAAAAGAAAAAAAAAAGAGAAAAATATTTGATTACACTTTGGAAACCGGCCATCAATAACAGAAGGACCAGCCAGAAACTCAGCCCATTCCATGACTCCTTAATCCAAGCCACGGTTAAACCTCAAGCTCTTAATTCCAGTGTATTTTACTTCTCTAGTCTTTAAAATATAAAACTTCCATATATGGCCTCAAATATATGCTTTTAACACTGTGTATTACTTCATCAGTAAAAAATATAACTCTACTGGTAAATCTTGTTCATGGTAATAATCCAGCATCTTGGAACTACTGTGAAAAAAATCTATTTAAAAATGCATCATTACTCTGTTTGGTCAGCTAAGAACTGTGCAGACAGATCTGACAGAAGAACACAAATACTTCCATGCTTGTATACCTATATATCTGAGATGAAAATATGTCAAAGATATATTAAAACTATTATTTCACAGATAGTGCTTAAAATATTGAAGGGAATGTGTTAGTATTCATGGTTTTTAAGTACAACTGAAATCCATTTTTTATCTAGTTACAACTCAAAAATTTATTTTACTAGATAAACAAATCGTGTCTTTCACGTTTCTGACTACAGAAAGAGGTGATAAGTCTGAAGCATATTCAGACTGGACAACTATGTAGGAAAAGCATCGCTCTACTGCTTCTACATGGATTATGTTTTTTTAATAAAGCAGTCACATATCTTTCCCTGAAAACCAGTATTTTTTTTACTTAAAAAAAAATTTTAGGAAATAAAAAAGTCCCTTGCTGGAATTTGGTTTCAAGCAAAATGTTCAGAACTGCTTCTAATGGTTTCATATAAACATTTTGCTTGACAGAGGTCAAAATACAATTTACTGAGAGCTGCACAAGCTGTATTGTATCTCCCTTTGAGACCAGACTTTGAAACACCTCCCGTTTCTTCTGGGGGAAAAGAATGTCAGACTTGCTACACCCTCCTAAACAGGGATCCTGGGGCTATTGTCCAATGAATCCAAACACACACCTCACCTCTGGACTTTTTTACTGCAGGGGAAAAAAATAATTACCAGACCAGCCCACTCCATGAAAACGCAGGGCCAGGCTCGGAAAGGCAGCCTGAGCGCGGGGCAGCCGTGGAGCCCTGAACCCTGCGGGGGCTGCTCAGGACTCCCCAAGTCAACGTCTTCGCTGCCATCTCATTAGAAGCAAGCACGAGCGTGCAGCCCGCGCAGCAGCGATCTCGCCGCAGCAACCCCGCAGGGATCGCTCCGACGCTTCGGCTCCATCCATGGGCTAAGCACGACAACCGTTATTTTATTAACGAGGCTGCCCTGAAACTGAATTTGGGCAGGAAATCTCCTCTTTCAGTTCAAAACAAGCAGTATCTCACAACTGCGGACAGGCGAGGTCCTCCAGCCTCTCTGCAGACGGCCCCCAGTAGATGGCAACACTCAAACTCGTGAAGCTCCTGTACTGCAGGTGCTGCATTTTGGGCTGCTTCTCTGCACCCCACACATGTGGATACTACTAAAACACAATAACCCACCAGTTGTAGCTACCCAGTGGTGATTATCAGCACTACCAGTTATATGTATCTGCAAATAACCGGTTTCCAAGGAGGAAACCACTACTCATCCCCGACAGATTGTTCCCTGTCTCCAAAGCGTCCACACACTGAACAGAGACAGGACTACCTAAGGAGCAGTTCGCACACATGAACATGCAATACGCCCTGCTCCTAAGCTCCTAAATTCCCCTTCAAGTTATTTTCTCCCTCAGCTCTTTTTAAGGCTGGCTGCATCCTGACAGGTCCAAGGTCCTCCGTCTCTCCTCCAAGCTAATCACACAGCAGCCGATTGCCACCCACGGCCTGCCCTGTTACCTTAACACAGTGCTGCAACCAACGGGCATTTGATGGTGTATTTTGCTGATAATGAGGAAAAATGTGGACTTCTAAAGGATTAAAAATCCTCCCCACAAAATAATATAAAAAATACTAGTGCTCATTATCATGTAAGAGGAAGCTTAAACAGGGAGCACAAGCAGGGCTTTCCTAGGAGTCCTGCTTTAGAGCTGCACTGACTGTGACTGATAGCCTGCGAATAACACTCCTACCAGCGTGATACGATTATTACAAGCTCAAAGGGGTTAACACTAAATAGCATCTTCTGCATGGCCAGATTACAGCAAGACACCCAAATCCTCTCTATTGGAGCTATTCAGTTGCACGGTAAGTGGAAAATTTGTCAGCACACGGAAAACAACATAAGCACACACCATATATCTGAAATGGATAAAGATGAGAACAGAGATGATTTTCAGGAAACATTCAGTTTTCTCTCTTAATCCCAAGAAGCTGAGACTTCATTTCACTTCTAGTTAACAACGCAAATCCAAAAAAACCTCCCCAAAACAGTGACTTGAATTGAAACTCTTGCACCAAGAACAAGAGGCAATATGTGCGTTAGATGGCAGGCAACACACCTGGAGTTAGAGCAGCAGAGAGGAGCACCTCAGTCCTGGAAACAAACTCTGTACGGGCACATCTCGGTGCCAACAGAAAGTGCCCCCAGCGAGGCTTACCCCTGAAGCTACTGTTTTTATGATGATGCCTTAAAAAGCCAAGCTGCACAGCCCCAGGCATGCGATTCCTCCAGAGATCAACATTGTCAAGCCAGAGCACAAAAAGCATTATCAAACTTGATACTCTTGACAATGCTTGTGGAACCCACCGAAATTTAATTCAGCACTAACTGACATGATTTTACACAAACCCAGCGGGCTTCACAGACTGATTTACAGGGCAGATTCAGATGACCATGCTTCATGAGGTAGGAATAAAAATTGCACAGCAATGTAATTTTTAAGTAGCAAGGGACAGACATCTGTATTCATTCCATTAAAGGGAAGCTCTTCTAATTCGCAGCATGGCATACTTGTGACATGCTGAAACATAAGGGGGGAAATTACAGTGTAGAGCTGAGAGCATCGAAGATCTGCAGAGATTTGAAACTCAAGCTCCTACTATTTGCAGCAGCACTTGTTAGTTAGGTAAGAGCATTTTGTTCAATATCTGTTCAAACCATCTCCTTCACAGGTATTTAAAAATAAATTAAAGCAAAAAAAGAATCAAAGATTTCTTATCACATTAATTTTTTTCACAGTGTCTGTCTTAATAAAATAAATTTGAGTCCTGTTTGCCAAATGGCACTACTTGCTTATCAGCTTCCTTGCCATTTTGCTATGGTAACGAGATTCAATCCCAGGAGGAAGAGATGATGTAGATATTAAAAAACTGATTCCCTAAGCTCCATGGCCTGAAAAGCAAAAACATATTATGGCAACTATTTCAGACAATCTGTGCTTGAAGAGCTGTTCAAGGCAATGGGAAAATACAGTTGTCTATTTTGGAGCCGATTTCCTTCTCCTCTGCCTATCTAGAGATTCAGACCAGGAAGATTTCTACCTTTCTGATTTTGGAAAATAATAGCTTATAAAAGACTATTTCACTTACATATTACTCCTAGATAAGTTACTAAATAGCCTGCAGTACTGTCAAATTTGAGCATTTCACAAACTAATACATCTGTTCTTACAACATCTGTGTGTAGTGGAGAAATGCTATTGTCCTGCCTTCACTGAGGCAGAGCTCTTCAAAGGTAATTCAGGATCTAAAAGAAAAGCTATGTACCACAAGGGTTTTTCAGAACTCCCCGAGACTTCTTAATTCTCCTGAAATAAAAGATGACTTGATCTCAAACAGCAGAACAGATTAGACAGTATCTGGTCACTTGATTTTATCTCGCTAGCAGAACACCATAATGATTTTGTTGAATCTCTTGCAGGAACCTGTTTTCAATATTTTTCCCCTTGGCGATCGAAGGAAAAAAAGCCATGGAAACAGTTTAGTTTCATGTGCTCTGGGAGTTACGAAAACCTGATATTACAAAATCAAAATCTCGGGCTAAATTTGGCCTGACGCCCATTACAAAGTTGATGTTTTTGGAGTTTCAGGAAAAACTTAGGAAGAACCCTCATGTTTCAGTAACTCAGAGCAGAGCCTTCAGGATCATCAAAAACACAATAAAATATCAGCTTGAATCAATATTGCCACTGTTCTCCGTACTATGTTTCTATTCAATTATTCTTCAAACACCAGATGCTATTCAATATGTAATTAAGAGACAACAACATGCTTAGGAGGGATAGCGTCAAGATAATTTTTGTCAGTTCCTTACCTTTGCCAGAACAAAAAAGCTGGCTACTGACATGAAAAAATGGGCTATATTCCTCTGAATATCACAGCTTATTATAACAATCACAGCTTTTTAATTGTTTTTCCCAAGTCGCTCTGCTTTGGTAACTTGATGCAAAGAGCTTTGGGGTTATTTTTGTTCTGAGGTCCCAGCACTAAGCCATTCTCTGCTACTTTCTAATACCACTTGGTAACATTTTATTTTTCAATTTACTTTTCATTGAAATCAAAATATTGTTGTGATATTTTTATAAAGTCCCATTTTGAAAACAATCCCATTTTAAGTTTTTAGTGTGGGACAGTAAAACTGGCCAAGGAAAAGGAAAGCACATAAATGGAGATTAAGAAGCCATGCAAAACAATCTAGAGCAAAAAACAAATTATATGTCCCTTCTCTCCGGAGTTTGAGGCTGCTCTGCCTCTGCTTTCCAGCTCTCGTAATACTCACCCAGTGGGAAATATTTTGTTAAACTGATTATCAGTGCAACAGGTAGGTTAAAAACAGATACGACAACCGCGTTTCTAGACTACATTTCATAGTGGTCGTACAGTGAATTGACAAGTTGGTCCAATTATTAACTGCAGGGGCAAACGCTGAAATAAGCTTTACTTCTGGGAGCTCCTTTTTTTAACTGTGAAAAATTGTTATAAATTCTTTAATACTTATCTGAAACACAAAGTAAGAACCAAAAAAAGATGGACTACAAAAGCTCCATCTAGCCAAGCTGCTTCTGTAACACCTGTGTGAGTGATACTGAACTGGACGTACAGATACATTCTGAAGTTGCAAAAAAATAAAAAGCATAAACATTATGAAGAATGTTTTTGTTAAAAAGTGGAAAGCAAAGTACAGATGATGCTGTTTTCTAAACACTGTCTCTGAGCAGCAATTAACCCTGTATTGCCTCTTTATATACTACTATCTAATAAAAGAGTTGGAGCAGCTACAGAGCCAAAGGCATATTGAAAATTAAAATGAAAGACAACATCTACTGGATCCAAGATCAAATTACTCATGTATTTGTGCTGTATATACAACAACATATTTCATTTCCCAGAGCTAGAACTAGCACAGCACTTGTAGATTATGCTAGAAAGATAATTAAACAGTTAGAGTCATATGGTCCTCTCCCAGGGCTTGGTCAGTAAAGAACAAGATGGGTACTAAATATAGCGCGAGAAGAATAAAGCGCAAATTAGGAAATAAGGAGGGTTTTTTTTAATATTAAATGTAACAAGCACTTTTAATGAATACTTGAAATAACAACAACAAATATTAAGTCAATACACAACAATCTAAGAACAAGTTTTCTGGAGCTGCTAGATGGGGCCTTCCCCCTCCATTCTGCTGCTCCAGTGCAACAACCACTCGCTGGGATCCCAAGCAGAACAGAAAACTGATTATAACCACTGTCTTCCAAAGACTTCTCTAACTGCATTTTATGCTACCGAAGTGAGCTCTAGAAATTTAAACACTTCACTAAGTCATAGTATAATTTAACAATCACAAAAGTAGCAGAACTTATCAAATAGCGATGCTCTACATAGGCAGTAGATCAGTTAATGTTGAGAACAAAAAAATTCTTTGCAGAAATACTTTGATGCTCTTTTTTGATATTCCTTCTGTTTGGGAAACCTGCAAGTAGCAAAAGCTGCCTACTTCAGTCTTTCCAACTAAATTCTACATTCTGCATAAAGTTATCTTGTGAGAATGAAGCACCAGTATTTGGGCTGAAAACTGTCAAAGAAACCTCATGCCACCTATGAATATCTCTGTTCAAGAATTCAAATAAATGAAAACATTACACTGATGCTATCCATTTCTCATATTTCAGGGATCATCTCACTGTCCAAGCCCTGGTATATGCTGATCACTTAGATATGATGCTCTGTCCTCTCAGGGGAAAGCTCAACAATAATTTTGGCTCCCATAACTTTATTCTCTCTTCAGAAAACAATTAATATCCTATTCACCTTTTAAATACATAGCTGCAGATATAGACATAATGCACTACACTCCTCATCCAGAGCAAAAAATTAAGATTTTGATATTTCTTAATTCTTACAGTTGTTTCAGAAGGCATCAACATTTTTGTTGCTTTCTTAATTTTAATCTCTCACCCCTTATTCTACAAGGCTTTCAGTTGTTTACCGATTACTGTAGTTGCAAACCCTCCATACACTCTTTCCCACTGCTGTTTTCATTGTTATACAGAATGCAGACACATAAAGGACCGTGGTTACGCTTTGCTATTATAAACAAAAACTTTAAATCGAAATTTTATTAAAGAACAGAACATTACAGACACAGATGTATTTTTAGCAAATGGCTTGAGAGGAAACATTCCTACAGCAAACTGATAAATTTTACTTCCCTGTAGATGGCCTTTTTTTTTTTAAATAAGTTTTCCGCTGGGATTTCAGCGAGATCACATTTTCTTTGGTAACTGAGTGACAAGGTGCGGAGGAGGAGAATATACTGTCCTGACAAAATCTTGGCGTAACCCCAGCTAAGGAGGTATTTCTGTGTCTAAATTTTCCTGGAACCCTGTCATGATCCCAGCTCAGTACTCTCTATATGGGAGCACAGCCTGTTCTGGGAGGAAGTGCTGCCTTTGGCTAGGAATAAAATGGTAGAGGAGGAGATTCCCGGGTCCTATTGTCCATCCTCACCGAATTGCCGTAGCAACCAAGTTTCTGGGCATCTTCATGCTTAACATATTTTATGAGCTACAAAACAGCCATGGTTTTCACACAGGGATCCTTGACAGTGAATCAGACAAAGTCCACGAGAGACGACAGCATGGGGAGCTACCACCCAAGGGCAAGGAGCTTGACAGAGATTCAGCAGTGGCCTTTCAGTGCAATGAGATCCTGAAACAACCTGGTCTGCCTGTACTTTCATGAGTCTCCAGAATGCTTCTGAAGCTAGCAAGAGAACTGCAATTAATATAATTATGAGGACAAAGGTTCAGAAAGGTGGTTGACTTGAATAATCTTCTGTATCATACTTCCTTCCCTATCTTTTTTTTCTTCCATACCAAAAAACATGCCAGTGGTGAAGAGGATGTGAGGGAAGGAAGAAACCAAATGCTGAGGTTTTCTATCAGACCTAGCTAAAACTAGGCCACTACACTCGAATGCACATGCAATGTCAATTAATATATGCCACCTTACTCATCAAGCATACATTGATTTGGTCTACGATGGGATTCGGATTTTATGTGGTTTGCTTTTCTGCCTTTTTTTGTTTGTTTGTTTGGATCAGGTTGTACCTGGCAGACAGTATTTCATGCAACATCTCAGCAGAAAAGACCTCTGCAGCCTGTCTGACAAGATCCCACAATCATCCCTGCCGCTAGCTGCCCCCTCCGTCCTCCTGGCAAGGGGCACTGGCCCTTCCAAACAGTCTAACTGCGGCCAGCAAACACGCTTTATTGAAGTATTTCTGCCAAGTACAGTTGTTTCCAGTGGCTATGAGAAAAAAATATCCCTGTCAAATAGGCAAAAACACGATGATCCGCACCGCTCTGCTCCCTGCAGTTGCAGTGTGCCCTGGTCCTTCGTGTTTCTGGGAATATCTGTGGGAGCCCTGTACTCAGATAGAGGCAGTGCATCGCCCCTTATCTTCCACAGTCATTTCAGTACAGGCATCACCTCCAGGTCACTGGGAAAACAAAAATGTTTATCTGGTTACATGAAAGTCTTATTTATCTGGGAAAAAGGAACATTCTCCAATTGCTCAGCAGGCATAAATGACTGCCCTAAATATGGTCTGTGAGATATAAAAATCATTATTTCCCAGGCATTTAGAGTGTGTGTTTTTTGTGGGGTGGTGAATGAGGCTGGTTTTGTGTGTGTGTGTGTGTGTGTGGGAAGAAATACAAAACTGGAGAAAGAGCAGAATAGAGATGGAATTTTTTGTTTTGTTTTGTTTTTAAATAAGACCTCCTTTCTTCTTCTGTTGCTGGATTTCAAGTGAAGTGGAGGCAGCTCGCCCACAAGATGGGCTCCTTTCTTCTAAAACCAACATATATTTTTAATGCACAAAAATTATCAAGCACCACTAGCAAAGTTTGAAGTCTTGAAGTGAAGCAGCAGCTGTTATGACATGAGGGGAAGGAGCAGCATTTGTAACAGGCAGCAAAGACGGTGCACAGCCATGGCTAAGGCACAAGTGAATCTCTGAGTCATCTAACCGGACCACAACAGGGAGGTTGCGTAAAAGTCTGAGATTCATTATTGTATCTCAGGGCCTGGCTGCTTGAGCAGTTGAGCGTACTGATCTCTAAACAGATTTGGTTTCAGTGATACAAGAACTGCGGGTAGGCAAATTCTCAACCAAATTTTAATGGAGCGCAATGGACAGCTTGAAGGCACATTCCTTGGCCTTGGTCTTTGTCATACTGAATTTCAAAGGCCTCCAGTAAGACAATACAGATTTTCTAGAGAAGCGCTAACAGACTTCAGGATTGTTTATAAAGAAAAGCGTAAGGCAACCTAATGATAATGGTTACGACCAGCTCTGTTTATAATACAGATTACACAAGCACAATTTAGCCTGCATTTATTTCATTATATCCAACCCTTTTCCCTATTCCTCTAGAACTACATTATTTTACTCTTCATGTGTTTTTCATTCTGCCTTCTTTATACTGTAATTCTCATTATTATCCACACTGGATTTTCTTCTCAGCTGCCCAACCCTGTCTTCTCCCCAAAGGCACACGGAAACCCATGATCTCTTGATTCCAGGATCAAATCAAACGAATGAGTATTTTTCAATTCGCCAAGACGAATCTCATTCTTTTTTGACAGCTCCAGCAATTTGGTAACTCCAGTGTTATGTGAGCTTTTCACAGTGTATGTTGCAGGGCACATTTTTAATTACTTTGCCCTATCTGAATGAAAACGTGTTATATACTTTTAAGGTATATGTATTGGAAACCTTGTCCAAGTTCCATTCCAGAAGACTGCATCATTAATTTTGTTAAGCATTATGAACTGGCAGGAAGCTGGATTCTTGAACCAAGATATGCTATAGCCATGGGTTATTTTTGCTAGGATCTTAAACTTACTTTTCTTGCTGTCAAATGTAAAAGAAAATATTGGTATTACAATGCTGCAAAAATTCATATGTTTAAAAGAAACAAACAAACAAACCTCATTTCACTGGATATGCGTGGTTTGGAAGAGTCCTTGAATTTTGACAAATGAAATAAGTTGGGTCTGCTGAGAATTGGGCTGGATATAAAGAAAAAAAATCTAAATTTCTGTAGCTAGTGGAAAAATTTGAATCTGTAAATAAGTATGTTCTTTTACTCTCCCAAAGATCATTACCAGAGATTATGTAGCTGAATAGAGTTTTTTGAGGTGAACTTAAAATAGACTTAATATCATACTGACCTCCGCAAGAGGATACTGCACACCACAGAACTGAACTTTGAAAAACAGCAAATTATGAATTTTTAAAATAACCTAATCTAAGGAAGGCAGAGAGAAAATAAATAGAGAAAACTTTTTTAATTCCAGAATTTTTTGTAACATGGCAGCATGACAACAAAAGATTCGAAGAGACCCCAAGGATTATGTAGTTCATTCTCTACTTGCCTCTTAAAAAGTGTGGTATCCAAAAATTGTTACAACAATCCTGTCAAAGTTTAAATGGCACTGAATAATAGTACTTGCTTACATTACGTTATATACAGTACTTCTCTTAATATCTCCTAAAGAGATGCTCACTCTTTTGGAAGTAGACAGTGCTGATCACAAACAAATAAGCTTGCAATCCACTTGCCCCAGGATCTTCTTCAGCTTTACCACTGCTTAAATATTCAGCCATGGTTTTGCATTAGATATTTAATTCTGAGAACACAGTACCTGTTCACTTATCCTTGTCTAGTAAGCTTTTTGCAAAACATCATTGATATTATTTGGAGATTGATTTGTATACCTCAAAAGAAAATGAGTTTATGAAAAATACTTCAAACGTGGAAGGTAACTGGATAAATAATTACTTAAAAAGGAAAAAAAAATAGCTGAGAGAGGGTTTCCTATCTACAGAAAAACAGGTAGTGTGTCTGGAGAATGAGTCATATAAAAACATATTAAAAATTTATCAAAAGAGAATAATATAAAAAGAGACAATAATACCAAAAGGATAAAAAATGGTGTAAAATCTTCTCATATGTGATCAGTCCTATGACTGTGGTTTGAAATCAGACTGGTTCTTAGCTGTGCTACTGGAATGCGATCGCATTTGTCTGGCCAAATCCAATAGGGAGCTACTAAGTGGCGTTTGATAGGATAAGGATACTGGATCCAGTTCTCCATTCTTATCGGTTTAACTCTGTCAACTTAGGTCAGTTAGAACTAGTGTGATGAATTAATCTCCCAGATTTTATTTCATCAAACACTTCTTAGTGCTTTATGGTAATCAGGCGTAAGCCATAAGCAAATATGAGATACCCTGTCAAGGGCAAAGCAGGTGGTCCCTGAGAGAGAGCAGTGATAACTAATACATCTTCTGGTGCAGAAGGCCAAACGCTCTAATGTGCATCCTGCTGCACAGCTTGTAAAATAACACCAGACAAAAGAAAAAGTGAACGGATGGTCAAAGTCATAACTCCAGATATGCAATGCAAACTCAAGGGAAAACAAAAGCAGAAGAGACTAGGAAAAAAGACTTAACCAGGTCTTTGCTCTCATTGACTTCTATCATCCAACAATGTCTCTAGGACAGTCTTTAAAAGATACCAAGTATTCTTTTGGCCACTATAAAGTCAAACATCTTTCCTAAAAAACACTAGGGTAGTTTCTCAAAATGGTTCCACCTGAAGCTACAGAAAACAATCATGTAACTCTAAAAAGACAAACCAGAAAATATACCATCTCAGACTCAGATGTACCCTTTTGCTTATAACTAGCTAAAAAAACAAACAAACAAACAAAAAAACCCACCCAAACCCTATTCCTTTTTAAGAAGAAGCTATTTCAGAAATTTCTTGCAGAAATCAACTGATAAAAACAACTATTTCAACAACCTGATGCAGGGCGCACTACAGGTAACCCAGAAAGTACCTACCACAGCTGAGTTTGTCTAATACTTTATTACCAGAACCTGGACAAAAATTTCTCAGGTGGTTATTTATCAGTTTGACCACGGTGTTCAGGTTTAACTGAAAATGTCAAATGTCTACAAATTTTTGGAGCAGATATTGTAAAGTTGACGAGAACCAATTGTCTTCATACTGGGGTGGACTTTCTGATATTCCTCTGAAACCCATCCAAGATGTGGCCAATTACAAGATGAAGGCAGTGAGGAAAACCACCAAGGACCATCCACTGTTCTTCATCATCAATATAGACTTAGTCAAATTCAAACAGCTAAGGCTATACCAGCATCAAACGTGCTCAGCCTCACGCTCCTACATGCGATTAGATTAGTTTCCTGGGCAGTCTGTCCTGAAGTTACAGGAGCTGAGCTGGACTGCCTCTGTAGCTGGTCCTCTCAGCTAACACAGTAGCTGACCTAACTCAAAAAAGGGGAGCGAGGAAGAGTGTGGTGGAACCTCAGAAGAGCCAGAATCAAAACCAAACAGGATAGAGAGGAATAGGGAAATGGAGATAGAGAAGTGGAGAACAGAACAGAGGGCATGGACTAGTAGGGCACAGATAGAGAAACAAAATATCCACACTTTTTCTGGAATGATTACAGATGTCTTTCTTATAGAACCTGAAAACAAACCACACTTTTTCCACTGTTTTTTCTGCCTGAAAAATAATTTAAACTCAGTGATAAACTATGTTTACAGCCCCTTCAGCTGGCAGGTCTGTAAAGAACAAAATGGTCGTCCTATTGCTACACCTTGGTGGTAGAAAATACAAGTATTACAAGATTATGTTTTTTGGAGGACTGCCTTAAACAAGGGAACTGAATTAAGGTTGCAGATGCCACCTAAATGCTGAATAAATTTCACCAGCTCACAGGCAAGTTTTTATCAAAACTATGTGTCACATCTCCTAGCATAAGTACCCAACCTCACGGCTTCAATTTTGCCTTAAAATACTGTTTTTACAGTGTAATATTGGTATATGTGATTATCAGCACCAAACACATCAGCAAAAACACTCTTACAAATGGCTGTTTAATCAGTTCTGAACAATTTGTGCTGCTTTTAACCAGAAAGTAGCTGGAATATTAGCACAAATTTTATTGGACTGTCAACACGTATTTGCTACAGGTGACTATGGAGCATATTTACCTTCCTCACTGCTGCAGATGGGTGAGATGCTAGCTATTCTAATTGTGGTTTCATCCAGCTCTGCATACACCAGATCTAAACAACTGGAATTAAAATGCCAGAAGTTGTCTATCCTCAGGAATTAAGGAAGGAAATTTGAGATTTAGAACAACATGAGCAGAAAAATAATGTTGAGTGATTTCCAATTCCTATCTTTTATCCAAAGACTCTGAGAAGGGCGATTTCTTGGGGGACGGGAGAGAAAAGGCAAAATATTTTTTAGGTCTTTCTAAATCCACCATCATACCAGTGTTTAAGCTGTCAGAAGTGGGAGTCAATGTAGCTGACACTGAACAGTGAAACTTGGTTGATCATGAAGCACCTCTTTGCAAGCAGGCGTTCTCAGCTCTGCTCCTGCCTCTCAGCTTGAGGACATAACAACAGCTCCAGCATCAAAGGAACAAAAGATGCACCTGACAGTAAGAGCTTCCACTTCAGGGAGAAAAAGGCCGGCGCTCCAGCTGAGTGTGGACAGAAAACGTGCTCAAGTGAACTTATTCCGAAGGTGTCCAGAAGCAGACAAAACCCACCTACACTGAAAATTACCTTAAATTAATGACAGCAGGTGCAATTCCCTCAGGGGAGGAGGATAATTCTAATCCATGGCATCTCAATTTTTCCCCAGCTTTGCAGAATTGTCTCAGTTCTGCTACAGCTAAATTTCACCCAGCAAGCCTTTAGTCAAGCCCCTTTGTAGCAACTCTGTCCTTGACAGCTGTATCTGACAATGCCCATTTCTTCATGCTATCTCATGATTAAAAAGACAGGTCATCTGCACCCCTGCTTAGCTAACTACGTAGTGTTTCTAACTGTGCACTCCCGTGTTCCTTGACATAGTTTATACAATTATTCAGCACTGGCAAGCATTAGGCAATTAAATATCTTTGATCCCTCTAAACCATTTTCATTTTCACCATGCCGAACTTTTGAATACTTGATAGAGGACACATGACAGGAAAGCACAGCAAGGAGATGGACAATGTGGGAACTTACTCCGGTCATGAGAGAGGTTTTAGGCAAACAAACAATGATCCCAGGCTGCCTTCACGTCTGTCCTTACTAGAATGGGCCACATCTACAATATTTTTCAACACTTGACACCTGCTCAGTGTGTGAAGAAAATCACGAATCAAGGAACCAGCACTGCTTCTATACTGTGCAATGGCCTGAAGCCAGGTAGGACCAAGAAGACCCCAAGAATATGGGACATTGCCAGAGCTCCTCCATAAAAACTTCCTTTCTGCAAAAAGGGCAGTTTGAAGAATTCACATCAAAGTCCTTTCTCTTCCTCTACGGAAGAAGGTTGCAGGACTTCCCTGCTGAGCCAAGAATGGCCTCGTTCCAGCTCACAAATTGTGTCCAAAAGCCCCACCTGCTTTTGAAGAAGAAAGGCCAAGTTCTGCTATTGCTGCGTCTGCACAACGCAAGCAAGGCCAGCTGAAGAATGTAACTCATCACACATTGACTCTTATTCTTCTTATTTGAGACACCAGTCAGGACCACAAGCCTACTATGTCAGCATATTTTCAAAACAGAGTAAGAGAACCTCTACCATTGAATAGCTTATAATTATCAGGTGTTTAACAGTATGTGCTGTCATTTTTCCCTATGGGTCTTCAGATAAACAACAAACATTTCATTAATTCTCTATCTTTCACCTCGTGAAGTCAAGCAGTTCGTTTTAAGACTCGAAATACTGAAAACACCACCACAATTACTTTATTCACATAGAATGTAATTTAAGTCACCGAAGCTATCTACGTGAATTTTTACAACTGTCATACTTTTTTATATATATATAATTTTATATATATTTTGTATATATATATTTATATATTTTTTATATATATATTTATTTTTATATATATATATTTAAATGATCATTTACCTCTGTGTGTACAGTAAGCAGGCTGAACAGGAGGGGGTTTTTTTCAACTCAATAGTCAGTGAACTGAAGGGACTTTACACATTTCCACATCTTGGATTACTTTTCAGAGTTTCAGACTAGATATATATATTAGAATAAGGAGTCCTGCAATCTTTTTTTCTATTTGGTAGAGTATAGTATTAAGAGAAAGACAGATGTGAAAATGCAATATGCATTTTTTTTTTTTCAAAGAAACAATCATGTTACTGAAATGAACTTTTTTCATAGACTTCCCCTTTCACCACAGCCTGTTCTGATCTGGAGTCCCTGACTGCATTGTTTTCTACTGAGTATAATCCTAGTCCTTCTTGATTTGGCAAGGCACACAGAAAATGGAATTACAGCCCAGACCTCTAGGATTAAGATTCAGCCAGAATTTTAGCACTTCTAGGAGAGCTCCTATTCACTAGATACTATTAGATCAGGTCCCTTTCCATTTTTATTTCAGTAAATCTATCCTTCCCCTCTGTCAGCTGTTACCTCCCTTTCTCACTGTTCGTATTGCAGAAAGCATTTTTAATTGCTCTGCAACATCCGAATGAAGAATATTTTGTGAATTTTCAAGGTATACATTCTCCAGAACCTGCAAGACTCAGTCACTAATTCATTGAAGCAGCATGAAATGATAGGGAAGTCAAGCGCTAGTTCAACCAGGAGATAACAAAAAATTCTTTTCTCTCCTGGCCCCAGAGGGAAATCAATTTTTGGCATTTGTGCCCACGCGCTCAAACATTTTGAGGTGTACAGTTGTCACTAGTTCGCTAGGATGCTTTGATGATGTGGTTTTAGGAGCTTAACCCTAAATCTTTATAGAAAGTTGGATTTTTAAAAGCTGTTTAAACAAATGAGCTGCTCCTACAGTCAAATGTTGTCTTTGGGTACCCAAAAATCAAATGTCTTCCATGTGCGTTTTAAATCTCAGAAGATCTTAGTTCTTATTCCCCTGCATGTTCTGGTCTAGCAATTATATCCTGAGTTTTGACGGAAACAGATACTGCGAGGTATTAGCAAACACAGTGAGGGTCACTGTTCAGAAGTGGAGAGGCTGTTGATTTTATTTCCCACTGGAATCCACTGGGAATAAACGAGCTACAGGATTCCAAAAGAACAGCTTGTTCTCTAGGCTTCACTCTATTCGAACAGGAAAAACACAAGTTATTAAAATACTCACACAGAGTACGAGGAGCGACAACAGGCTGTGAAGGCTTTTGCTCGCAAAAATCACAAGCACAAATCTAGATCAATGCTGGCCAAATACTGGCTCAATCCTTATTACCGCTCTATTGCTTTTTAGTTTTATCCTTATTATTGCATTATGCTTATTACTAGCAATGGCACATCAGTATTGGTATCTATACTGCTTCCCTCCCCACACCATGAGAGATGGCCCAAATCAGAGATGTTTCCATTAAAAATAACACTTCATAGGGGTTCCAGCAAGGACGCTAACACCTCAGTAAGTACAGGGTGGCAGTTCACTTCAAACAGACCCAGTCTTTCAAACCAGCATGCAGGCAGCCACTTCTCACCAGGTGTCTGCTAGGTAGGCAAAACTCCAACCCTGGCACTTCAGAGAAAAACTTCAAGAAAGTCTGCATTAGGCCAATCTATTGACAGAATAACCCAGCCACACACAACATTCCTCCAAAATCCCATTAGTTAGGCATCAACTTCTATTCTTCAGTATGAGGGTTTATGTCTCTTTTGCTACCTTAAACATTTAAATGCAGTATTTAAGTAGAGCAAGATGGAGATCTTGGTATTTATCTGCCACGATCTCCCCCCTACCTCCAAACTCTAGATTTAACTTCTGATTTTAGAAAGGATAGAGTTAATTTTATATCATCAGAAACAGCACTAACGAGTGTCATGTGATTTCCTACTTGATCATTAACCTGTCAAATTCAGCATAATAAACCCTTCACCAGTTTAAGGAAATACAAAAGACTTGTCACGGAGAGAATTTTAAGAACACGACAATCATGTACAAATTAAAAAAAAAAAAAAAAAAAAAAAGAAGAAGTACTGCTGCTACTTTCCACAGCTGGAGCCACATAAAATGATGTTCCACCTTCACACAGTAAAAGCAACTGCTTCTGCAGGAAGTCTTTTTAAAATTTTTCTGAAACTTCCGAGCTTTCTGTCTTGCAAAAGACTTGTTTAAATCACAAAGTGACACTTTAATACTTTTCAGGAAACCAGGCAATGGTCTGGTATACATTAAGTTTATGGTCTATATTTCCTTGTAGTCTGTCACAGCCTAATAAAACTATGTCAACAACTGTTAAGAAGGAGAACTAACACAATAATTTTCCAGTCGCATTAGGCCAACTCTCAAACGCCACACTTCTGCTGCCACTCTGTCTGCAGATCCTGAACAGTCAGTGCAGTAAAGTCTTTTGCAGTCTGAGCTGTAAGCAAGTTAACACTGGCTGGTTTTCTGATATAATGCTCAAATGCCAGAGGTAAGTCCAGGATCTCCACAAGCAGTAGGAGGACAATATTCCAGGTGCAGTTTGCACTTCTGAGTTTGGAAACATCTACACTATCAGATAAAGAACCTTTTATATGCAGTATCACGTTAATGAACTTCTCAGAAGTGTGAGAAGACCTAGAATAGACATCCTTAAGTAGTAGTACACTGATAAGTGAGAGCTATAGTTTTGTGGGAGGAATTTCCCTCTGTTACTTCCCCCCACTCAGTTCATTCTAGTGACTAGCTCCACTAACTAAGGCTTTCCTAGAAAGAGGTCTGGGGGCCAGCCACGGATTTCCAGTGGGGTCTACCTGACCACTCTCCCAAGCCAGGCAACCACCACCTGGTCAACATTATCTGCACAGTCTTTCACCAATGGCCTCCATTGCCACAGGATTTAGCATGCCATCATCTGAGAGAAACCCATGAAACTTGGGACCCTGCTACAGCAATGATATTTTCAGTACCCCAAACATTTCACAGCTCTCTGAGAAGAGACCATTCGCGTCTGTACCTCACAAAAGGTGGCCCTTAAAAAGAAAGGGCCTTCAAGGATACCTCACGAGGCCAAAGCAGGCTTCCTCTTCTCTCCATTCTGAACCACTGATAAATGAAGCCCTTCGGGTCCTCACAGAGGGAAGGTGCCCGGCTATAGCCTGGGTATCCCCAGGGAATGGTCCTGGCTACGGTCTGGGTATTCCCAGTAAGCAGATCTTCACATTGCCAACAATTTTGCTAGCAAAGTGAACAGACAAAACTTACGGTGCCCTTGTCTGATACCAATGGGTGAGACTGTCCTTTCTCATCCGCTCAGTTCTTTGCTTGTAGCCTTGCTTGATTTATTTGTAGCAGCAGTGTGCTAATGTTATCTGACAGCTACTATTAAAGTGTCACAAGCATGTGTATGCAATAACGCAGATGCTGCAGGGAATCAACTGCAGGCCACTATCTTCCCAGGCACAGAAAGAAAAGGGAGGGAAGGGAAATACTTTACAGACAGAAATGTTCTACTACTCCCCACCCTTCTTACTCAGGGTGAAACTGGGCAGAGGAAAAGACTAAAGAGGCAAAACACATGCAGAAGGCACTGCAACACTCAGGCAAAATGAAGGCTGCAAGCTTTCCCACCTGTGCCCTGACAATTAAAAAAGTGGAAATAAAACTGAAACCAGCCACACAAAAAACACCACCCCATCCAAGTTCACAGTACAGAAAGCTGGGCAGGTGGATGGTGAGGCCTCGTCTAGTAGATGGGTGACATGGGCCCTCAGAACATTAGGAGACACAGAAAAATCTTTCCCTTTTAAGCTCCTGTCTTTACAGCAATATTCGAGTATGGTGATAAAATGGCATAAGTTTGCTGGATGACACTTCCTCCCTCCATGCCCCCTCAAGTATTTACAGATCTGTTCTTATAACACCCTCACAAATGAGGGAGAAGTTACCCTCATTTATAGAGAGACCAAACAATATGTCCAAGGTCACGGAAGAAACCAATGGCAAAGCCAAGATCTGTATACTGATCTCTCAAGCACCAGATTGCCCAGTACTTTAACCAAAGCATTCACCAGTTCCTTCTCTGCCTCAGCCTCTGCAAGAATGCCTGTCCAGGAAGACCCAAGCAAAATATTCTTACCATATCACTTAAGAGTCAGTAATGTTAAAAGACCAAGAATTTGCCTTAACCATCTACTCTCCACTTTATGAACTTGAGATGGGAAAATGATTCCAAGTCCATAACTCATCAAGGACTGGAAATGTTAGACAGATGTAAAAATCTCAGGTAAGTAGAAATAAAGCCTTTGTGACCTAAAGAACATCATCTGCATAAAAGGAACCAGAGAATTATTTCCATTTTGCCTGAGACAGAACTTTCCACCCGCAAGGGTGAGGAGGACATGTAGGAACCTCATCAGGCATTTTTCAGGGTCTCAGTGAAACCATGAAAAAATTGCAGAGTAGAGCACTTTGCTTTGCCACTGCCATCACTGTCCAAGTACCTCTTGTTGTACTTGGCACCGGGCAGCAGGAATGCTGATACTCCTAGGAACACCTAGGAAACAAGTTGTAACCTGTTAACTGCATAATAACCTACCTTCTGTCCTTCCAAACTGAATAGGGGTTTAAAAAAAAAAAAAAAGATGGGTCAGATTTGCACAAATATTTAGGCCAGATATGCAGACAGGCAGCTAAACTATTGAGACATACATTAAATCACATTAAGTGCCTATCTGCACCTTTGTAAATCGAGCTTCTTTCCCTTTATCAGATTCATAGTAATTTAATAGGAGCTGATTAGAAAAGAAGGTCTCCAGGGCCAACACAGAAAGTTTACTTCAGTTCACTCCAACCACGAAGTCAGCCACAAACCACTTGTTACTGTGTCAGCAAAGACGCAGCGCATGCAAAGAGGTGCCGGGCAGGTACTGGGGAGGCCGGGAGGTTTGTGTCCTGGGGAGCACAAATCATGAGCGCTGAGCTCTGCAGAGAAACAAGAGACCAAACTGATGATGGCTAAGTTGGTGTGCTGCAGTCCATTACATTTTAAGTTGTGCCTTGGCTTACAGTCTCCCTAAGGGGAGAAAAACGCACTAAAAACAAAGGCCAAATAAAACGTGCTTTAATTCTCATCCATTAAAAACTCAGCTGCAAACATAACTGAAGCATGTTTCTTTTTAAAGAAACAACACAACATCTTCTCCCTTCAGCCCATGACTTCAAAGGCTTCAAAAGTAACTTGATGCCATGACTAGAGGCAAAGTTGCCATTAAATGCTGACTCCTGCAGATGCAGAGGTTTTAAGGTCCTACCTTCTCTTGTTATTCTTTATGTTCAAATGAATTAAAGAGTTTAAAAGAAACAGAAAAATAAGATGGGATGCAGTTTCCAAGCTGTCTGTCTGAATGCCTGCATGTATGACAACCAGTATGGCATAAGTAAACGCACGGAGCCCACGTTTGCAAGACATGGTTTCACAAATACTTCAGATACACTCTAGTGACAACTGTCCCACAACACTGATGCATGCTAGTCACAAAAGCTGTTTTCTCATCCCCCCGTCCCCTCTTTCATTACACTTTGTGCTATCAGTCTCAGCTCTTGATTAAGTTCAGCCCTCAGAAAACAAGCTTGATACCCTTTTAAAGTGACTTCTCCAACATCCATATGCCACAACCCACGGAGTTTTAGTCAGCACAATTTAATCCACAGTTTTGCACATCAACTTCAAGAGAAACTCAGCTTCTTCTTCAATACCCCACACACAGACTCGGGGGCTCCAAGGAACAGGCTTTGGCTTCTCCCTCTTTGTCTGCACATATTTCCCCAATACCTAATTTAGCCCTTCCTGACCCGGAGCCACAGGCCAAGCTCCAGGCTGTGGCCAGCAGTCACAGCAAGGGGATAACTTGAGCAGATTAAAGGCCAAAAGGGGACAAGTCACCCATCACATTGCATCGTGTCGATACAACCAGTCCTTTCACCTTTGGAAAAACAGGCAGAATGTGAGAGTCTGTGTTTGTCAGTACCGCACCTTGCCTAAGTACTGCTGACACATTTAAGTACTCAAATACAAAAAAGGAAGGGTTGGAGAGAACAGGGAGCGAAGGACAAAAACAAAAATCACCAAAAAAGGGACTGATCCCCGTGGCTACCATGTACTTGGATGAAAGACTGATTCCTCTCATGCTGATGGTGTTCTTGTACAGAACGCACACGAACAAGGCATTCCCGAACTTCTAATTCCTTATAGCACTCCCAACAAGCACAAACACAAAAGTTACTTTTCAGGCTTTCTGTCCCCTGTGTACTTACAAATGGTGCGGCCACACTGAGCCTCCTTGGCCACTGCTGACGCCGTGAAGAGCAGGAACTACACAGACAAGACCCTCTATTTCCTTTGCAATTCTCCATCAAAAAGGTGGGAACATGGAGAGGAAAGAAACTGAGGAACAAAAGACTGAGCTGACTTAAAATGACTGGGTAGCTATTCTTTAATCCAAATTGGAAAGAACACAACTCTGCATACATATGTTTCTTGCATACATGCAGAAACACTCTTGCGGATGCTTGCTATTCCAACCAGTGTAATATTCAGGCACTTTTCAATATTTTAGTTATGGTAATAGGGACAGTACAAGATAGATGGCAAACAATCCCGAGGGACAAGGCTGTATGCTGTAATTCAATCATATCTACACATTCATCTGCACCATTCTCTGGACAAGAGCTGATGGAACGAAGTGGAGCAGTTAAGTAATAACAAAAAAGAAAATGATAGAGGAAGATGATTATTTTTGCACATACTGGCAGAACAGGAGACCATCTCAGTTTCCAACTCTGCAGCACACCTACTAGGTAACCTACAGCACCTACTTAATATCACCATGTGCCAGAGTTTGGTTGTGGACTATTTCCATTTCATATCCCTTCTCCTGTTTAATTAGTCTGTTGAGAGAACAGTTTACAGTCTCTTACTATGCAGCTTCACAGCATCTAGCATAATGCAGCTCCCGTCCTGGTCCTAGGGAGAAAGGTTTCACAGCAGTTTATTACAAACAGCATGGACACTGGTGGCAGCACAGAAAGGCTGGGGGAAGGCACACAGCACAATTCTTCTTCATGATTTAAACCTGCGGTCCTTTTCCACAGGCAAAGGCTATCTTAGTTCCTCCAGTAGGAGTTTGGTCAGAGTAAACCCTTAATTTCTAAGGAACGAAATCAATGTACTTGCAGTGGCATAAAGAACAGTCATTTCTAATCATTTACCTCTAAGACTAAGAAGTTGCTGCATCTGCTCTACCCCCCCCCCCCCCCCCCCCCAAACTCCAGCTCAGGAGCTGAGTCACAATACGCAGCAATGAAGGCTAACTTCAAACAGCAATGTGAAATACTGTTTCTTCCAGGCTAGCCATGTCCTCCTCAGAGACTTGTTTTCTTATGACAATGAATAAAACAACTGCTTTTCCTTTTTTATAACAGCAATTTCTAGAAAGAAATAGTGAAAAGAATCAACAGACAATGCACTTTTCTTCGGAAAGCATGCCTAAGGGTTTCCAGGCCAGCAGGGTTTTCTTGCTTTGTTTGTTTATTTTAACAAAAGTAATTTGAAAGCCTGAGAGCAGAACGTACTGGTACCAACTATGTTATCTCAGTACTGCTGCAGTTTCCCATAGCCTACAGTATCTGCAGGACCTCTGTTTCTTTCTGGTCATTAATTCAGAAACAATGACAGAGCTGCACAAGATTGTGCCACTCGATGAATAGCAGGGCACAGAAATTGTGTATTTGACTAGGACTTCCTGGCTTGTGCCTGTACAGAAAGACCTTGGCATGAGAGAGGCCTTAAAAATTCAAGTACTGGTGAAGCCTAGTTTTTGCCGTCAGGCTGCTCACTGCTCATGGAGGTACTGCCCTGAACCCAGTCCCTGTCACCGGCCTTCAATCTTCCTCACTGCATGTCTCCTGCAACGTGAGCTACTAACTCTGCTTAGGGCCGTGCTCCCACCAGGCTCATCCTCCTTGTGCCAGCAGGTGACCATCTACAGGGCATTCACAGGCAGGACAAGCCAGCGCCACTGATGACCCAAAACAGCAGGAAGCCATGCAGACACACTCACGGTACTTCTGGGGCCTCCTAAATGGAGCTCAGGATCCTGCTAATGCAGACACGTCTGAAAGCTGGCTCCAACTGGCTCACATCTGTCTGCAAAATATCCTGTGGATGTAGCTGTTAGTTCTCCTGGGCTGAGACTGGAGAACTTGCCCTCCGTAGTCGGTTAGCAACTGGCCCAGGGCTGGATGCCCTGAAGAGCGGGAACATGAAATGTCAGGGTCTGAACGGCTGAGCACCGCGTTCTTTAAAACTGCAGAGTAACAAGCAGTGCCAGATTGCGAGTGAATGCCACACCTGAGGCTCCCTCTGGGAGAAACCTCACAAGGATCCACTTGGTTTTAAGTTGCACTGGAGAAATCTGCACTGCCCAGATCGGGTAAACGTGAGCAAGGGGGTGAACCTACCACACTGTCACTACAAAGTCTAGCAGATAGCAGCAGCACAGTGCACTGCTCACAGTGTAATTTTCCTCCAATGTAAACTAAACTTGGAACAGTTTTTTTTTTTCCAAATTTATTGCTTCTCTGATTCCATAACAAATTAGCTCCATGTACCATTACAAGAATTGTTTTGCTAACTGTCAGCCCTGCAGGCTTAATTTGGGGTCTGGGAAGCAGAGGGCTTTTCCCTTCTCACATGTTGTCAACAGCCGTATAAGATTTTGAACATTGAGTTCCACCCACGCTTGTCCTTGGGCAACCCCAGTGAAGCCTTACACAAGGTTGGACAGGTGTAAAATGACAGAACTTGACCTAAAACAGCACTGAAAAGACAAAGCTTGGGGGGGGGGGGGGGGGAAAACACACAAAACAAAAAACAAACCAAGCTGTTGCTCTGACAGCACGTATTAGACTTGAATCGGCTTAGAGTTTTGAGGGTTTTTTTTAAAGAACATCAACCTTTCAAACCAGAATGAAGATGACTGAAGGAAAGGGGTAGGAGGTGAGAACTGCTGCCCACAGTCAAGTCTGCAATACTACAGTTTTCCTGGAGCATGTGATCCCTTTAGAAGTGGTCTGATAAGCTATTGCTACAGCCATTTCGCCACTTAAGCACTGAGAGACTATGGTGAGTGCATAATACGAAACAGATTGTTAGAAACTAGGACCGTGCTGTTGCAGGCAATCTTTCACACATTTACGTAGGTGACTCTTGAATCTAATTATCTTTTTTCATCTCTACTATGCAGATCTTTTACTGATCACAGTACTATGCATCCAGCTAGCAAGGAAACAGCTACTGCGGAGTTCCTAGGCCAGCTGAGGTAATGCTCATATTGACAAGCAAATGGCTCTATATTTAAATGATTCAAGCTAGACTTGCATTTACTTGTATGCACTGCCTAATTCACAAGACTGCTCCAAAGCTAGAGTAGTCCTAAATATGCTGAGCATGCACGCAAGCAAACATGCTGTCAGCGCGCTGACATATGATGAATTTGTGTATCAAATATGTACAAGTGAGGAGCAGCTTGAAATCTATTAGAATGCATATGCTATATAAAAGTAATCATGGCTAATATACTTTGTCTTCAACTGCCTGTCAGCTAGATGCCACTGAGTGGCAACTTAGGTACAAATTTGTGTTTGTGACTAAAGAACCAAGGAACTTCAGCCGAGGGGCAGACATTTGAGGAAGGGCCAGCATAGGCTATCCTAAAATAACACTGTTTGAAGAGGTAGAAACATTACTCTAATCTTCACCTTGAATTTACCCACAGCTAGTTTTTTGTTTGTTTGAATGGTGTCCTCCAGTTAACTCACTCTTTTCCCTTCCTCCATTTGTCTATAAATATGCAGTGGAGTAGACAACTATACATCAAAGAAACCAGCATTAGTTTTTGTAAATAAGAGAAGCTATCTTCTTTTAATTTCTCCATGTAAGATATTCTGTGTTCCTTTGATAACCCCAGAAGCCTTTCTTCTTACGTGTCCAGGTTCAAGTAATTCATTCTCGAACATGGCCTGCATGCAGGACTTCCATGTGGTCTTGCTCACACATCACGGACAGAGCTACTCTTGTATTTGGAGCACTTCACTGACTGCATCCCAGGGATGCACTTGTGATGTAGCCATGGAAGACAACAGCGGCTTAGTCATTGTTGGACTGACTCATGCATCGTGGTCTTTCTCCTTTTTTGTCATTTCCAACTGATGAAGGCTAAGGGCACAGCCGAAATTAAATTTAACATGATTTAACAGCTACCAACTGGTAGGACCCTACCTGGAAGAAAAAAAGAGTGCACAAATGCAAAACAAGATTTAAGCCCAAGGTTTCTATTTGTCAATTTAAATCACAACTAAAACCAGCCAGGAGAGCACCCTGATGGTTCACTCAGAGGAATCTGCTTTCTCAAATATCCATCTACATTTGCTAGTCTTCAAACCTATGGCACCTTCTCCAATTTGATACATTCACTAAAATTCCTTGCAATTTCATGTACCACTGCTTGCGTATTTTAGGATTTCTTTACTCCTTTCCCTCCCTTCCTCCATTTGAGCATGCTAAAAACTTGCAATATTGTTTAGACTTAGATGCAGCAATTGCACCATCACTTCTCCATACCCCTTAGCAATGCTCCTTCTACTTCTTCTCCCCTTCCCTCTCTACCCTACTGTTCAACAGTATTGTCCCAAGACAAAACAGTCACTCACCTTTAATCCATTCTTAGGTGGTCTTTAAGTTAAACCCAACCTTTGCAGTCTCTGTTCTTTCCCTGCTGTATTATTATCTACATAAATTATATTCAGGCAGGCAAAACAAAGAGTAGAAGTGCTGCAATGAGGTGGGCAGTCAAATGATACGGCACAATGGAGAAAGGCCAGGTTTGAAACACTTCAAAGCCATATCTGCTGTAACTCGGCACAGAAATGAAGTGAGAGGGAGAAACACTGAGCCAGAGCTGTGTGAGGTATTGCTCACAGCTCTACCACAATCATTCCTAGGAAATAAGGAGGTACCAGTATCGTGTTTGTATTGTGTCCAGCTAGAACTTTTTGGCTAGAAGTTCACTCTGTATTTTTGATTATAGTTCAGATACATATTTTCTGCCTCTGTAAGGTCAGTTCTAAGAAATAGTAAAAATTGATTCACACTAACAAACCTCAAAGCAATCACTGAGCATGGAATCTTTTGGCAGCATCTCTGGAATTAAATATTTACTGGACACATTTCTATTCTAGGGACTTAGCCAAGAAGTGAGAGCAAGCACGTTAAGCCAACCTTTTCCAAAGCAAGCATAAAACCTCACACACAAAGCCACACACCCCCCGCTGAAAGATCACAGAAACCTGGCTGCCTCAGAGATCATTCATCTGAAAGGAAAAACAAGAGTGGACTGGTAGGCTCAGAGATGCATCAGACTGCCTTCTCGGCATCCATGCTGTGGTGCGCCAAAGAAGAGCTGACTCGACCCTGCCCCTTCCTCCCTTTTCTCTAGCAAGAATTGCTTCTCTCACTGCAGAGGCTGAACTCCAGCAAATGTTTACATTATTGCATGATTAAGATAAGGTTTAAAAATACCCTACTAAAAATTTTATTCTACATGTGATGAGAGCTTGTGATTGCCATCATGCTCTGAAGCTAGCTGCTTACTTTTGTTATCACCTTCCTTCTCCCATAGCAACCCTTTCCAATCAAGTAATGTTAACTGATCTTGGAAATCAATCAAACTCCTATTATGTTTACATACAATAGACCACCATGACTCACTTTCATTTACAGCCCTTGAGCTCTGAGCAGTGGTTTAAAACAGGCCAGAGATTATTATAATCATGTTGATACAAGGAATATAGTATGTCAGCACGTCAAAATATTGAACCTGATTATTGAAACAAGTGAAAAATTAATGAAACATTAGAGCTGAGGCAGGTGGGGAAAAGAGTAGAAGCAGCAAGTATTTAAATCAAACACAAAAATTTCATGGACAGAAATGGATGAAACTAAAAAAAAAAAAAAAAAAAAAGCTGAATTCATCAGGCAGTTTCACAACAAGCATTAAGGCATGTGAAACAAAAGCTTTCAAAGCACCTTCCCTGCTCCGGAGGACATCAAGAACAAAGAGAAAGGATGGCAGGCTGCCCGCAGAGTCAGCGGGGAGAAGTACAGCCCAAACCATCCTCAGACTGCCTAACAGGGGAGGAAAGGCTACCTACCTAGAAAAGCCCCCCCAACAGTGAGCTAGTAACATACCTTGCTTTCTAAGGATAAAAATTCAAAACTAGATGGCCAGGCACCATGGCAAGATGAATCATATTTCTATGAAAGTGGAAACTGAAGATGCCTTTTTTAACTTTGACACCTCAAAGGGGTTACTTTATGCTGAGGGGCAGAAGGAATCTTTACAAACAGTGTCATTAAGCTACTCCACGTCTCATCTCTCCTTGGGGAAACATTTTTTTCTAATATAGCTGGGGAGAATTGGAGCTGATTTCAGCATCACTTAGTACCTTCTCTGGGCAGCCAAACCCTTTGCTTCTTAACACAGATTGTGCTCTGTCCTATGTGATGCAAGCTTGGATGGACTTTGTGGGAATTTGCATGAACAGTGAAGTAAGTGAAGCCTGCAAACAAATCTCAGGAAGGAACTCCATGTTATTTTTACCTAATCTTATTTTTCCATGTGAAGCCATCTGGGGCAGTTTTGTTCCGGCTGTAACCCTACAGCCCATGGGAGTTTCAGGTAATCTACATCTTGAGTTAAGCACCTATCAGATAAAATGACTAACACGTTTGAAAATTAAAGTTCTTAACCCTTTGCTTATGTTACAACATGTGTAATGTGGGATGATACAAAACAAACCTGAGACATTTCCTATTTCTATAGCTAGTCTTTATGAAAAGCATCTGTATTCTCAGTTTTGAAGTGCAACTTCTTACAGTTGTTATAAATTACCAATAAAAGCCTTCATTCACAAAAACCTGCTACTCAAATAAATTCAGAGGCTCTCAAAGACATCTTCAGGATACAAGATTAAATGCAGCATTAACACAGCTTAATTGGTTTCTGATCTTGTTCACGGTTTCTCTCTCCTCTAAAATTGTTAGGGTCTTCAGTATTTGGACTGATCTAAACACTCCTTCTATTGCAAAAAGAATTTGCAGCTATTCTCAGATCACTAAATGCAAGCCTCACATGTTTTTTACTCTTGCTTACTTTAAAGAATACATGCAGAATAGGGATTTCTTTTGATTTTTTTTTGTTTAGTCTGCTCATCAGATTTCAAGTTTGTCCAGTATCTATGACTGTTCCTCAACTATTCCACATCCCACAAACCTCTGCCTTATCAGCCCTCCAGGAAATTTCCTGTTGTCTCTCCATTTTCCTTTTAGTTGAGAAAAAGTAGATTGGATTCTCTCTGCTCTCTGTCGACATAGCTGTTATGTATGTCTCTTCCTCAGCTTTGATTAGCAGTAGCTGCAAGACTGAACTTTTGTCTGCTGAAGTTGGTGGAAATTTGCCTGTTGAAGATTAAGTCCAAAATGCATTCATAAAAGTGAACTGCTCTTCTAACGCAGTGCTGAACTCAGACCATAACGCTGCTTAGTCAGCTCCTCTCCTTTGTCGATGGAGCTCTAGTAAAGCCTGCCTGAGGTCCCAAAGGTAACTAACAATGTCCTACAGAATCCAGTGTTATGGACAGTGCCCAGATCTCCACTATTTCTTCTTCACAGGGGAAACTGAAGCAGATGCAGAACTGGTCGACAGTTAAAGGCAGCTGCATTTCAGGTTATATCAGATATGAAAATATTTGTAATAGAAGCATCACAAAGGTGTATTACTACATAATCAATACAAAATGTGATTAACCATTACTGCATTTAGTATCCACTAATTGGTTACAGCCAATAACAGATACATTAGAAGGCACAAGAAACTCTCCACAGTTAAATTAGGTGATAAAATGCACACAGAAGGAAGCATCTTCCTAAACTCCACCAGTCACCATAATTCATGGCCTGAAGCATAAATTTTTTTCACTATATATAAAGAAAAATGGGGTGGCCTACCAGAGGACATGTTCTAAACCCTGGGTAGGCATTACTTTGTCCAGTTCTCATCTCTTATCTATAAAGAGATGCAGCAAAAACAGAAAGGGCCATAACACAGTATGCCCAATTAGAATAATGGGAAGTATTATTTGCTGTCCTCTTCCTGGTATTCCTGACATAGGTTTTATTAGATCACCACTACACGCTGAACAGACACGTTCAATCAGCTTCCCACAGTGGAAGCTGTGGGAACAAATCTTTTCATTCTCCAATATATTTTTCCACCCACAAATAATGGTTGTTAATTTAGAACCCTACAACATACAAATCAGTCTTGTAACTCTGTTCTGTGCCTAGTTTGTGACGAAAATGCATTTCATCCACCATCATGTCCATTCACCTCATTTGGACACACTGTCTTCTCTAATGTTCACTAACTTCTACAATTTCCTGTCACTGTCAACTTTTGCTACCTCTCCTTCATCCCATTTTCTCAATTGTATGTATATTATCCATTAATTACAACATGAAATATCAGAGTCCCAACTGTTAACTTATTGTGTACAAAAGTAAGTATTCCTAAGCCTTTGTTTCCTCTTTCTTGGCATTTAAGTCAAAATAATCATTTATTCCTACCTACAATTAGGAACAGGGCAAGAAGCCAGTCTGCAAATTCTGTTGAAATTCTGAATCTTAAAGGAAAAGCTTAACACTCTTATGCCATAACTCAGACAGAGAAGAGGATAATAATGGCAATGAGTAGTTTTACAACATTTTCTGAGCTAGGGGACTCTCCACACATTACACAGCTATTAGCTTCAGAGAAACAGAATGATGGTTTTTGAAATCCAATATCTAAGGCAACCTTGTACCCTCAGGTATCAAGGCTTGTTGGGTGCTGAAAACTTCACTAATTTTTCAGTAGCTCAAGTTTCCTAAAGCATAAAGGAACATAGGCCTTTGATCTCCTCTCCTCTGTGGCAAAACCTGTTCTACAGGATGCAGGAGTTGGTGACCACGGGGGTCCTAGGATGGATATATATTTGGTGAGTGGCTAAGCCGGACTAGACTATAAGCAAGTGACTAAAACACAAAGCAATGTATTTCTTCTTTGAAAAACATACTCTGGTGAATTTACTGTATCAATTCTTTCACTTACTGACCTCAGGTGTTAAGTTGACCTGTGGACAAACAGTCAATCGCTAAGCTAGGATAGGTTGCGGAGCTGTCCTAACTTTCTCTTTCCTGCCAGGGAACCCAAACTCTCTTATGCTCCATTCCAAGACACATTAGAAGTTTAGACTATTCCTTCTATCCTCTTCATTCCCAAGTATCACCTTTGCATGGATCAGCACTTCTTGTGCCTAGCCATCCTCTGCTAAGTTCTCTGGCATATACAACTTTACTAAATGGCAACAGGGCGAAAGTGAATGTGCCCTTAAAATCCTCATCACAATACAAGAGACAGCTGCTATTCCTCCTGAGGATGAGACAAGTCTTTTAGCCACATTATTTCTCTCCTCTCTTTTAAATTCACATGTCAATTCACAGGTTCCCCCCCCCCCCCCAATAAATTTCCAGTTTTACTCAGGAGCTTTTCATTTTAGAGCTAGGTTCAACAGTATGGACTGCAGGTGCCTGTCTGCTTTTGCTTTGCTGCTTAAGTGGTACCGTATTTCAAATTACACTGGATTGACTGGTTCTAAAAGCCTGTTCCTTACAAAATGACAGTAAGGTACATTACCTCGACCTCTGAGCCTAGTTCTTAAACACTTTGTTCTCTGCACCATGCAGGCCTTAAGAGGTTGAGACATTGATAAGCGTTTTGGTCTCAGATGAAAGATTATTTTAACACCTTTTCTTTGACTATTTTATCAGTACACAGTCTAGATTATAATTTAGGCAGAACTCTGCAACTAAGCAATTCTATGAAGCTTGAACACTTGCCCAATTCGGTCACATTTTCTGTTCTTAATCTACAACTTCATCTGTCCAATTTCCATACAGTCCGTGTGGCCTGTGTTCCAACATGCACCCTGAAGGCACAAAGAGAAAGCCTTTTTTGGTGGCTTTCAGTTTACAGCATGAGAGCTATGTGCTTACTACTATGAACTTCAGTTTGCAGTCTTTCACTAGGAAAAGAATATTAAATCAGAGATGCCAGAATCACAGATGCTGAAATTACACCGAGATATTTCTTACAGAAAAACAGTCTAAAGGAACACCTTAATGCAAAACTTGAGGTCTGCTTTATCTTCAAAAATTATCCATTTGGAGCTATGTTTTCATATTATCCTTCTCTTGCATTTCTTAGAATTAATAGGGCCATTTGCCTTATGGTAAATTTTCAGCAAGATCCAATAGAGAAGCACTGTTTGCAAATATTATTACGATTATAAGCAAGAATTTTATTGGTCTCAGTTTCCTCATTTCCTTCTCCATTTTATTGTTATTCTATTTTTTCCATGCAATTTTTCTACTTGAAGCTGAAATACTGTGCGTGTGACACCCTTCAGAGTGAGTATGTTCAGGAAATCACAAAAGATGATGATTAAATGAGTAATAAGCAACTGTGAAAGAACTGAGTGCTAGTCATGCAAATATCCTCTGTAGAGATGGACTGGTTAGCAGATAGACCTAGATGTTGGTTTATCTTAAGACAGCCTGTGCTACAGGGGTTCAAAATTGCATTAGATTAGCAATACTGACAAACTCTCCTAAAAGCTCCTTTTTCATAGAGTTTCAAGCAGTCATTTTTCTCCTTTAGATCTACCATAAAAATCAAAATTTACAGTTTTATTCTGACTCATGTTATGGTAGCACACAGTACATACAACACTAAGTTGTTCGTTCTTCTTTTAAGACATGTGTGAGGCAGTGGACAAGTCCACATGACAGAACACAACATCGCAGAGATACCTAAGCTACTGCTGGCTCAGGTCATTATATCTGCATGGCACAGTTCAAAACCATCCAAGTTTTAGTAACTCTAGTTTAAGATGCAGTGAGTTTATTAGCTTGCATTAATGCTAATTCTAAGGAGTTCATTAGTGGCATTCAATTTGATTGCATCCAGTCAGCTCAAGTGTCTTTGTACTGAATTCGTTAACGCTTCGGGTTGCTGGTCAACAGCAACAGAGTACACGCGGGTCTGTCTGCAAACACTGTTACTAGAGTTCCGTCTATGGAGCTAGACGTCCTGTTAGGATCCATCCCCAGCTTCATCTCCATCTCACATCTAACAGCTGTAACTTGAGCCCTCCTATGGTCAAAACACTGCTACAGACTATCCGATAGTCCACGTTACTGATGGAGCAAAATCTTCACATTCACCCTACTGCACACAGAAAGCTTCCCTTCCAAGCAGACCTTTCCTGTCCTATGTGCACAAGCCTGTCGCATTCACCCTTAGCCCATCCACTCCCTGACCTCATTATTTGTTGTATTTTTCAAGCAAACACTTTTGTGCTTCCCCTTGTCCTCCCCCTTGCTGCCTCTTTCATTTAGAGGGAGGCTTTCCAGAAAAAAAGTGCAAAGCTAAGTCATGGACCTCCTTCAAATCCTCCCCTTCAAACCCTCCATTTTCAGATTTGCTTTGGTCGGCTTCCCAGCAGAGGCTAAAGCCCCTGGAGCACACAGTGTGTTACACTTTCAAAAGAGCAAGACTGAAGTGTATGTACCCATTATACAAACGAACAGCCTGACTGTTCCTTCATATTCCCTATCCATCGACCTGTACCCAACTGTTGCCTCTTGCCTTGGGTTTCAGTTAGAAAATCTCTTTTCTACAACGTATGTTGTAGAACATATGCAACATATGTTATCCTCTATGCACTTCTATGTATTTCTTCTTAGGAACCATACCACCTCGTGTTAACAAGCAAAAAGACGTTAGGAGGGGAAATAAAACGTCTCTGTAAGGTTACAAGGCTGGTCAATGCCTGAGTCAGGATTAAGAAAGCATCCATTAATGCCCAGTTCAATTATTCTACCAGACCAGCACTTCTCAGCTGTTCTGCACTGTGACCCTATTGGGAAGGAATAATGAGAGGCAGATAGGGGAAATAAAGTGATGATAGTTGTCAGGGCGTCAGTATAGACAAGAATTTAAGCGATATAACACTTTTCTTGCTTCCTTGACTATGGAAGTTGAAGGGAGAGGCCCAGACAGCTTTAAAACTGCAAAGATGCATACACAGTTCACTAGGAAACCGTGCAACAGCTGTTCATTGAACTCTTATATTTTTCAGCTTTTTACGGCCACAGCACACAATTCTTCTTTGTTATCACTACACACATAAAAGACCAGTTCTGGTTCTGTCTTCTGCACAAATAGTATAATTTTCTTCTTCATCACCTAGGATTAACTAATCTCATCACAAGAAACCTGACACACAGAGTTATCTTCAACATCTTGACCTATAAAGCCATAAAAAGATCAGGACTATAACTGACATTTGTATTTCTTAACCATGTTACAAAAATAACTTACCTAAGACATTTCAGCTACTCTGAACACATGGCTGATGACATGTAATTAACTATGCCTTTCTGAAGTTTGGATCCTATGAACATCAGTTGAACTTGATTATATAACTGCCAAGACTAGATGAAGCGATAAAACATTCGCCTACATGAAAGTTACTCTAGCTAACAATGCCCTAACGTTCAACAGAAGCAAACTGTAAGGTTTTCTGCAATAACCCCATCTCCTGGCTGGACAGAGCATCATGTGACAGAGCATCCAACAGCTTGCAGCTTTGTGTAGAAGGATAATGATTGCTTAATTTAAATTCTGGACTGGAACGTGCTACGTGTCAGAAGATGGCCACTAATACAGAGATCCAAGTTAACAGAAGAATGGAAATGACCTTTCCTCACCTCTTCCAGAGCAGCGTTGATAGGTAATTTTACAGTTGATCCCTCTTCAGAGGGATCTTAAGGTCTTAAGCTTAAGTTTCTACCGTTTTTTCCAAGTTAACCAGCTCACTGTGAAACCACACTTCATTAAATCTACTCGCCTCCTTAGTTGTTCTGGCATTATGGACACCCCTTCTGAGAAAGGATAGGGATATCGGAGTTGTGAGCATTAAGATCAGAACTATGAACTAAGATCTGGGCTGTAGTCCCTCAGCCTTCCTGGGCAAGTAGGACCCAAACTTGCTCAGGTGCTTTCTGGGTTGGCATATTCCAATTTAACGCACCCCAAGACCTCAACATGAGAAACAGTGAGATCTCATTCTGAGGCTTAACAAAAATCAAGGTCCAGATTTTTATGACAAACATTAAGAATGCTCTGAAAACAATTCACAGATCATTGCTGAAAGCATCACTCTATTCCACCCCATTAAGAATAAACAAAACCACATTACTACAAGACCCTGTGAGACAGCTATTTATATTTATTAATATTAATCAATTCAGAACTAATAAAACACAGCACAAATGGTAAACAACATAGTTGCTACAATTTGTACTAGCTTTTCTCTATTGCAGCTATTTATTGCTTCATTGTTTATGCTCTACTTGCAACCTCATCAGATTTTACTTTGAATGCTCTTGAGAAAGCGAGACTGGCTAAGCCTAATATTCAGCTCAAAGACTTTTTGCTGAAGACAATGGGATAAATTATCCACTTGCAAAGTTATGAGCAGTTTCTTTGATTTATCTCAGAGGCCGCAGGCAAGTATAACTAAAATAAGAGAAGGTCAATAACTACCAATGTTTTATATATAAATGACAGCAAAATTGTAGTGTTAGAAACAGCATTCAAATTAATACTGATCCCCCCTTTATACATCCAGGCATAGCCCTCCCCCCCCGCCCCCCTTTTTTAAGCACAACAGCACGACATAGTTGACTCAAATTTAACACTCCCATCACATAAAAGAAACCAAGTCAAACATTAACAAAACCAAAGAAACTCTCATACTGGTATGTATAAACAGCAACATGATTTGCTTGACCCATAGAACAATCCTGCTACGCTGCCCAGCACTTTTAAAGCCAGAGGTGTCCACTGTAGCCAGTTTTGAGTACCATATTCCAAAAAAGATGTGATCCCATGGTTTAGTGTCAAGAAGGGATCAACAAGGATGATTACAAGTATATAAAACACACATCCTGGAAAAGGTACTATGGTTGCTGGATCTAGAGAAGTAGAGAGATACGATAATACACTCTTCAAAAATATATGAAAGGCTACTACAAAAATATAAATGAAAATCATCTGTTCTTCATGTCACTGTTAGACTGGACAAGTTAATTGCAAAAAAGCAGATTATTATTAGTTTTTTTCCTTTTGGCCCCCTTTTTTTAAAAAAATCATATCAAACAGAGCTTTCTAAAGGTGAAGATAGTTAAGCAGAAAAATAGAATGCCTAGGGAAACTGAGAAATCTCAAACTCCAGAGATGTTGCATAATAGTTTAGACAGGTCAAAAATGACATGAGCAGGTACTTAATCCTTCCAACTTGCTTTTTTAATTATTATGAACACGACTTTTTAAATGGCACAGTTTCTTATAAATATGATGCTCCAATTAGCATGTCTCAGGATTATGTATTTCAGTTGGCTTATGTTAGCAGGATGAAACAGACTGGGTAAATTCTCAAATTATTTTCTGTATTAGAAACACTTATTTTCTAATTAAGAGGAAAATGAACTCTTGCTTATATAACTATTGGATTCAACTGTGTTCCCAAAGAGGCCAAAACTCCCATCCAATTCAGTGAGATGGCAGTGATTTTGAACACGATCATTTATATAATACTTTTTAAAACAAAATCAAAAGAAAAACCTAGCAGAACAATCCTTGCTTAAGAAGAGAAAAAGCACCCTTACGTGCTTTGCCAACAGAGGCTGGCATGGATGATGAGTTCCTGCTCTATGAGAGAGAGCAGCATACTAGCTCCTTCCTACGTTGTGCTTATTTTCTTAATTACATTATTCAACAGGAATTTCATTCCATCTGCTTTATTGGTGACAATTTGCTTGTATTATGGAGTTACTACAAAAGTCAATTACACAAACATAACAGATGTGAAACAATAAGATACACATGCAAAATAGGAATGACTGTATTAGTTTAAATGTTCAGGCTGTTTTTCATGTGCCAGTTTCACATTACTGTGAAAAACATGCTCATCTTCCCAACATCATTTATAACACTGGTTTTGCTTCCTGCTCAAATGTAGTCTCTTCAGAGTCTTTTCACAGGCCAGAAGTCATTTATCTGCCTAAAGCTATCTTAGTCCTGTAATTTGGGTTCTGACAGAACTCTGCTTCACTAAGATTTTCATATTTAATCACAAAACATCTAAAATCTAAAATGAGAGTTCTATAACAGCAGGATTTAAGGACAGAGCTACAGATAAGGAAACTTCTCCATAAAGGTGCAGCAAAGGCTTCTACAAATCAGTGGTTAACCTTCCTTTAGAAGACTGCATCCCAAAGTATGCTCTCCATAAGATGACACTAAAGAACTGAAAAGGACTCAGAAACAGATGACAATGATAAAAGGACATGAGGGAAGATGGGTTTCCCACCTCAGTGGGGGAGATGGGTTTCCCACAAAAGGAGGATTTCTTGCAAAATGACCCTGAAAGACTGGAACTGCTTGCCTTAAATAAGGCGGCGACAGAAGTATGTACAGTTATAAATAATCAGCAGAATGCACATCAGAATCCTCTATTCTCTCTCATAATTCAAAAGCAATGGGATATTCAAAAGTTGAATGGTCCTTAGGAAAGCTTACACAACTGCAAAATGTTTACAATGCTACTGAAGCCAAAAGTCTAATCAAGGTCCAAGGAAAAACTGGAGCGAACGCTGGGCAGTTAGATTGCCTAGAAACATAGCAAAGTAAGATGAGTGAGGGTGAAAAGAGGAGGGGTTACATGTCTAACCCTTTGGGGTTTACGTTAACCTCCAGGCTATTGGTTTTAAGAGCAGAGACTTCCCTGGGCAGATTAACTGCTTACTTCTGGGTTCTGTAAATTGACCTCTGAAGTGCCAGGCGCTGGTTACTGTCAAACAGGCTGCAGATGTAATACAGCATGCTGCTTCCTATGCTTTGTTTCCAGAAACAGTGCTATGGAGATGCCCTGAAAATGCCCACTTACATATATTTTTCCTCAAATCACAAAGTCTTTCTGCTAAGTCTCCAGAAAAAGAAAGCTGAATAATTACCATTAAAGAAAACCTGTGTTTTGAAACCAATGCAATGTTAGAATAATTAAATGTCACTCAAATTTTTAACCACTAAACATGAAGTTAAGAAGCTGAAGTTGTATTAGCATTTGCATTAAGCACAGTTCACATGTCAAACGACTTAGTCCATTCCACTTTGTGATTGCCTACGAAGTTGTATTAAACATGCTCAGATACCAATGTCAAAATAATTAAATGCTCATCACTAACTTGTTTCAATATGGGACACTCGGTCACATTCTAACCACCCTCGTCCCATGAACTTTTGATTGACTTGTGCTGTGTAATGCAAGTGAACTGTATAAAGATTTTATGCTTTCTACTGATAAAAAGGTCACCATATAGCAGACTCTTCAAAACAGAAAGAGTACTTAAAAGGTAAATTTACCACCTTCATTTAACCAGCAAAAGTTATCTCATTGGAATTAGCGGTGAACCCCTGATACCTATGGTTGTTTATGGATGAGTATTATTGTAACTACCCTCATTAACCTAAAAGAGGTTTTCTGCCCTGTGGAATGGCTAGATAGAATGACAGATGGCCTTAGGTGTAGAATGACAGATGGCCTTAGGTGTTGAGTCCCTAAAAACTCACTGCAATAATTTTTCTGACTAGCCTTCACAAGACATTTTAATTCTTCCCCAAATTCATCTGTTTATCAAACAGGGATGCTACTTCCTCACTTTGAAAAGGAAGAGAAGACTATGAATACTACTAATTCACATTAAAGCATGAACTCCTCTGCGCTCTTGGGTGCAATACTGCTCTGAAAAAGCAATGCAAGATGTTGCCACTGCAGTAATAAAAAAGAAAAAGAGAAAACATTTTACAACAGCAGAGTGCCTTTATCCCAAAGGCTTTGCAGACATATCACAAGAGCTGCTGCTCTTAGTACTGAAATGCAGGATACAAATACTCAACCTGTGCTACCAGACTAGCATGATGGAAAAGGCTAGGACCAGCTCAACCAAGCACAGAACAACAGAGGAGGAGATGAAGACCATCATATCTGAGGGAAATTCCAGTGGAAATTTAGGTCGATTGAATGCAGTGATCTAAGCTGGTACTTAACCAGGTCTAACATCTCCTATCATATCATTTTATGAATAAATATATCTTGCCTATTCCATATGCACCAGAACTCCCATTTGTCAACCTGTTACAGAGTATATTGGCCTTGCATTTAAGCGGACTCAAAGAGAAAGAAACCCTGTCTACTTTAAGGGTTGGAAAAATGTTATTTGGGACAAAAAAAACCCTCAAAAACAACAACGAAAAAAACCAAACATCCCCCAACCCCCTGAAGATAACAACAGTTGTCCTTCCAAAACTCATTTAACTATTGGCATGACCGACAAACTTTCAAACAGAAAAATGCCAGATGGAAAACTATACAAGCATCAGTATTTCAAAGGATATAAAACACTTTTACCTTCAGCTGTAAAACACATCCCTCCAGAGCTTTCGTGTATGAATTGTGACTTTTTTTTGTTTGGTTTATCCTTATTGTAATGATGACTTGGAAGATAGAGGAAGGAGAGAGAGGAACGTGATGGGCCCCCCTCTCGCCAGCAGGCCCCAAGAGGAACTCTTGGTTGAGCAGAAAAGCTCCAGAGAGCCCCATCCTTTCCCTGCAATCTCAGTATCCTGCAGAGCCGATTTCTGTGCAGGGGGGGCTTAATCATTAAATGCAATGAATCATTAAAGTTTGTTTTTCGTGAGAAGCAAGTGTCTGAGTAAAGAAATAACAGTAAGAAAGGTAAGAGTACTGAAGTGCAAGTTTCTCGTAGACTTCACAATATCCATCAACACAGGACTTAGAAATCTAATGCAGATCTTCATATAATAGTTCACACTGCTCTCAGTAAGGCCCTGGACAGGTCTCATCTCTCAAAGTCACTTAGGTAAACTGTATTTATTACTAATTCGAGCTGAGCAGTGCAGTGGTATTAACTCCAGTATAACTACCACAAGCAGCAGATGTCCAGCAACAACTGTTTTCTTACAAATAAACAAACTGGTGTGTTGAATTCTTAAGCAGCATCTAAAGGACACTAAACTTCACCCAGAGACCCAGCAGAGAACTAAAACAAAGCAAAACATACTGCTATGAGATGCTAAATTTCCTTATAGGGGCAAAAAATGTCCAAGAAAGTCAAATGAAGTCAAGTTTATGTCCTGGAAAGGAGGAGGAGGAGGAAAATATCAATAGATTGAAATTGCTTATTTTATTGAACTTTGTGTAAAGAGACATAAGCTTACGTAAGTGCATCTTTGTTCATAAAAAAGTTTTGTATCGGTTAAGACACTTGAATTACTGCTTTGATACTTTTTAAATATACTTGCTTCAACCACAACTTTCTAAAAGCAGAAGTATCAGCTTTACAAAAGGTGGGGACTGAAAGAATCAGAATCAAATTATTTCCTTTGTTTATAGCAATGTGCTAAACTCCCGTTTTTTCCCAGCTGCTACACATAGCTTTCCCATAAAAGGGAAATACTTCGGTTAACTTTAGCTCTGAAGTAAAAACAAAAAAAACAAAAAACCCAACTTTCCGACCCTGACCTGAGAAGCACCTGGAACAAAACCGTGAGAGACAGTGGAAGATGCTATGCAGATTTCGGGATGAGATCTAATATTATCCAGGTCGCGGGACATCAGTGTGGCAGGCTCTGCCACAAAGGAGAGCAATTTTCAACCAACAGCACTAGAGTAAAAGCGCTGCTCTTACAAAGCTGCTCTGAGATTAACGCCACCCACACAGAGCCTTATTGCATCCAAAAGACTCCAACGCACACAACTATGGAATCTGTTGCAGCTTCAGTACCTCTAACTAAGTTAAGACCATTAACCCTACCGACACGCTGCACCTGTATGTCAAAGGAGACCTCGGCTGCTAAGCCATTCCCAGCCGAACCAGTTTGAAACAGAGGGAGCACAAAGCCCTGCTACTGCTGAGCTACCAGAGACCATCAAGTGCTCCTTGTTGGATGCCAAAAGCTGGGGATCACGGATAAGGTTTCTCTCCTATCCTTCCCAATTTTGCTGTGTGCTGCGCTTGGACGCTTTCCTTCACTGTGCCGGAGTTGGTCATTCTGCGCGGTGCAACAGTCCTCACCTCCGGGCAGGGATGGCACCCGCTGGAGACTGCTGGGAAGCACCACGCGTGCTAAGTGCTATTGACGGAGAGCTCTAAAATCACTCTCTGCTTATCCAGTGCTTTGTACCTTCATTGCTTGATACTTAGATATACTACTATCATCAGTTATCATGAGCAATCTAGTACTACATGTTAACTATTTTCATGTTTCTGACCCCACAAAAGCAAGTATTTTCTTACTCGTACTTACTATGTGCCTTTCCCACAGCTGTCTTGCTAGCAGACCAAAACCATTGGTCAGCTCAGGAGCACTTTGCTTTGGCAGGGAAATAACGCAGAGCACTATCCCTGCTACAAAGCAGCCGCACGCTACCAGCTCGCACCCGTTTCTGGCGAGAAGCGAGGCCCCGGCTCGGGAGCGTAGGCTGCGCAAGTCAGTCCTCGCCACGCGGTACACGTCGCTCTCACGCAGCGGCCACAAACAATTTATGGATTTATCAGCAGATTCCTTCCAGGACCTACGTCCAGCACCAGCTCTCCCAGAAACTGCACTGTGATATTTTAACTTATGTTTAGAGTTCAGACAGAAAAGGAGCATGTTCCACACCAGCGGCACCAATATCTCATTTAAAAAATTTGACTGCTGTAGGGTTAGACAGCCCCCAAGAACACTAATGCCACCTGTTCGAGTGCTTGAAGCTCCTCTCTTTGCTAAATGCAGATTAGTTTGAAAACAAGCACGTACAGTATGTGGAACCTGGCCAGGAAGAAAAGGACAGAAACTAAGAGATGTTATCCTCAAGCTAAATGCTAAAGAAATTAAAATCATAGGATTATTTTTTTTATGTACAATGAAGCCACACAACTCTCATAAGATAGATGTCAGATATAAAGCCTTAAAAATCTGTCAGTTGTGTACCTGTCAGCTGCTGAGTTAGTGGTTTTATAATTTCTGAGGGATAATACATCTAAATAAATTGAATTAAGTACTTAAAAAATATGGACCACTTTGTTCCTCTAAAATCACTGCAGAGGATAGAAATACAAGCCTGATTTCCATTTAATCCTGGTTCACATAGAAGAGATATTTTCTATCAAAAATACAGTGTGAGATGTGAAAGCTTCCTGCTGAAAAACACTGTTAAGGGAAGAGATAGATCCTCTTAATTAAGGTTGTCTTGTATTTGTCTCCCTAAAACAGACATGATCAATAGGCACAGAATAAAATTGATTGCTGCAGCTCATTTCATTAGGTGAAGCAAATGTCTCCATAGAGATTAAGCTTGTCTTTAATATCTGAACGTGGTAACATCTGTCCTGCTGAAACCGTGAGCTCTCCGAGGCAAGGTTAAAAAAAAAAAATAAACCACCAGATTAGTAGTAGCTGCATAATTCTTACAGATGTCTCTCCCCCGCTCCAAACCACTGAACCCCATATTATAGCAACTATCTTTAGGGCTCCTATCTAATTGACCCTCTGTACTAGCACTAAATGTCACCTCCTCCCCTAGCAACAGCTGCTACACTGAGCAAGGTCTTGCCTGTCATGCATATTTCTGCACAGCAGTCATCCGGCAGCTCCCGCGAGAAAGCGGCTGGGAAGAAGGGGAAACGGTGCTCCTGCCCGGGCAGGACGGGAAGGCAATGACAAGAGCTGTAAACTGGACAGAGTGTCAGGTGCAGGGGGAAGCATCTATAAAGCAAAATTAGGCAGCGGAGGAACCCTGTCAGATAGAAACAGCTAGGAGAGTCAAACAAACACTTGGCAGAGATTTCCCACGATTACTACCACACGCATGCCCTCCGTGCTCTGCCTCCCCCAGCTCTTTCCACGCTGCCCAGCCCTCACTGCAGACACGACGCAACAAAAAGTGAGTAACAACACAGTGCGGGCAGACGAGGCAGGCAGGGACGGGGAAAGCGCCACCCGTTTCATGATTTTTAAGGAACCGGACTTGACATGGTTTGGCATCGGTTCTCCTGCTTCCCAAAGGGCTCCTTGGTTACCCTTCTGCTTTCCCCCGCCACCCTCACTTGTGCAAGCAAGCACGTAGAGGGCACAAGGCAATACAGCTCTGCGCTTCGGGAAGTGTTTTGTAGTGGTGTATATGACTAATAGGAGATCTGACACCCTGAGAAACCAATCCCACCATTGTCTCGTGTTTTCATTTGGGGAAGGGTAAATAAAAACACTTCTTGGAAGCCAAACAATAGGAAGGGATTTGAATGGAAAACAGCCTAACCAGGATTTTCCCTTCATCTGTGCTGAGGTGAGAAATATTACAGGACTCAGTCTACTTTGAACTGCATAATGCAATCTTCTGCCAAACCCCACGTTCAGGGATTACTCCGATCCCAGGCCCAGATCCTGTTAGAGCTTCCACCCAAGCAAAGAGACGTACCATGTTCCCCCACCCATCTTTAAGGGCTTGTTTTCATTGTAACTACAGCCGCACCATCTGTCTCAGTTGCCTAAACAGTACCATGTGTGCAGTTTGTGCTACTCTCTCTGTAAAGATATTTACATACTCTTGCACAATATACTTGCTCAAAGACGGATGAAAAGAAAGCACAATCCCGCTGAGGCAGCTGCAGGGAAAAATTAAAGACAGGCATTCAGAATTGGCATGATTTGGGATGTTCAGCAAATTATAAAAACATTCTCATTGGCGACTCACAAACACATCTAAGTAAGTTGGGAAGGTGGGGGCCTGGGAAACAACATTCCTGCTTCCCCTGCTCCTCCCCAAATTTGATTTTTTCTTGTTGTCAACCAAAAGTTTAACTCCTGCTAGAGTTCACTAAAAGATGGTGAGCTCTTAATTACATGCAGACTTTGACTTGCAAGAATTTCAGTCGGCTTCTGATTTTGGTATTGAAAAAAATGTTACTGTAAATAGGATTTTTTTAAGTGGTGCTTTTTCAAAGGCTTCTGAGCACTTCACTCTTTTCATAAAGTTTCCTCACTTGCCCCCATTTTTACAGTTGGGGAAACTAAAGAGCAGGAAAGAGTTGCCTGTGCCTATGCAGCAGGCCCACAACAAAACCAGAAACTAAGTCTCGCTACCCTGCACCACTGTCTAGTCCTCTATTCATTAGGACACAAAATAAGCAGAGATTTACAGTTTCAACAGAATTTCATTTTCAGGTTTCCATTTTACTTAAAATGCGAAACTTCACCACTGAGTAGGGGATGCTTGCCCACAGCTCGCCCAGCTTGGTTTAGCTGGTAACATACGCTCTGTCCATTAGTTGACAAACATTCAAAGATCCTGGAATATGATAAAATTTACAGAACAGGACAGTTCTACGGAAGAGGAGAATACACAAAGTGTAACTAGAGGCATACGACACAGAAGGATTACACACTTTGAGGACAAAAGTTTCAAGTCAGCAGCCGAGCTTGCATCACTGATTTTTCAAAGGTAATGGAGATGCGAGTAAATATCGTTGTTCTAACACGCTTACTTTTCTTTTAAATTCCTGAAAAGCAGGTAACGAGAGCATTAGTCTGGTGGCAAACCAGATTTAGAGTAAGCCAGATCCTCATGCACTACTATCACCAGGCTATTATACCAGAAAGCTAGAAACCGTATTAAAAATAATCAGGAAACATTAAGAAATCAGCACTTCTCTAATGTTTGGTTGTTTTAAAGCCAATTTCAAAAACAATGTCCGATTTTGCTTTCAAACGACAAAAAACGTATCCAATGAACACTTCCCCAAAATTCCAAACTTTTAGCTGAGAATTTAAATTTGAAGTTCTTGGACAGGTCTCTCTCTACCTGCATGTGCAACATGTCCATGTTCTCACATTGTTTTTACATCCCAAATTCAAATTTTCAATGCTCCAGTCTATGGAATAATACAAATTTAGTTAAAACAAAACAAGCAACCACCTTTCAGGAAACAGTAAACTCTGCCTATACATTATTTAGAAGGTACTAAAGAAGCTAGCATGCCTGAAAGATTTCTGAGCCTGTTGTGAGATGCCTAAACATTTAAGTTCCCTCCGAAAGAGTTCTCCAATATGCCAAATACATACTGAAAGGCCCAGAAATAAGACTACAGTGTAGGCAGAGAAACAATGAAAAACCACAATTCTTACTTAAGCAAAAAACACATAATTGGTGTGGAAAGATGAAAAGGGTAATTGTAAGCACCATCCACCTGCTCCTGGGGAGAGGTCTGTCTCTTTTTTGGTACTAGGATCCCTACACTCAGAGCTAAACTAAATTTATGACAAACATTTTTCTGAGTTGTGACTAATCATTTCCAATGAAAGGCGATATAGGCCAGTCTTGTCTAAACAAACTGGACAAGGCATGTTTAGGAAAGGTATTAGCTAACATTTTAAATACCACTTAGCACCTACTTTAGGTAAACGATTTAGCAAAAGCAGCTGGTAAACACTGGCACTTTCCTAGTTCACAACCGCAGAAGAAGCTGCTCTGTCCAGACTTTTAACTACAGTGGTTTATACAAACAGCTATTTGGCTTTAAACAATTCCCCAAATGGAATAGCCTATGATGTGCATAAGGGTTTTTTTCCCCCAGGTGTCACGGGGCTACACTGCAATGTCTGGGCACATCTATGCCACGCTGGGCGCCACCTCCTCTTCCCACCCCAGCTATTAGAGGAAAAGGCACAGCTCACTGCAGAGGTGGGATCAAGTCCACCCCCTAAGGCAAAGCCAGGTTTGTAAGTTAAGGTAATATGTTTTAGACCAGGTGACATGGCTGGAAAATAAACAAGCTTTCAGATGCACATGCTGTTCTTCACTTCTGCTGTCTCTGCCCATGGACCATCACAGCTGCAGCTAAAATGCTTCTTCTGAAGAGGAGATGAATTGGCCTGGTAGTGCCTGTTTCCTTCTGTTGTTTAGGTGAGAGCCTACAAGCACTGGTCAAGACTTTTGGTGTCAACAATTTTCGACGTCTACAGTTAGGCAAAATGAATCTCAAACTATTCACAATTTATTCAAAGGACCCTCACTTACAATGGGACTGACTTTGGTTTCAGAAATGGAGGAAGTTACAATGGAGGCGATTATTTTAGATAAAACTCTGATTTATGGGGAAGAACCCTCTGAAAATTCAGAGGGAAGGTAACTGGTGTTAAAGTCACAAGAAAATACTGAGTGTGGTGGGGGGAGCAAAAAAGAAACCAAATGAGGATGACAGACTTGAGGCTTCAGTAAATTCAGAGGAGCAGCTGGTTGGACTCCTGGGACAGAAACTCCAGCAGAACACTGAAAAGTTGCCAGAGGAAAAGACTGGAAGCAAGGGGGTAGGCAAGAAGGCTGTTGCATTCGTTGTTTAAAAATCAGAAGTTCTTAAAATCCAGTACAGAAACAACTTCTCATGGCTAAGAATAACTAAAAAGAAAACCAGCAAAGTTCTGCTGTAACAAAATCAGAGCCTACGTCACAAAAAGAGCATCACAAGTACCAAGGGACATGAAAGATGAAAAGAGAATATTCTATAAATGTATCAGAAGGAAGGTACAGCTCCATTGCTTAATACAGAAGGAGAGAAAATAATTCATGACAGAGAGAGACTAAAGTAATCCATGCCTTCATTGCTGCGGTCTTCACAAAGAAAGGTTAGCTATGACCAGAAACTTTGCACTGTTCTAAAAATGGGGTAAAAACACAGACTAGAATAAAGAAAGAAGTCGTTAAAGAATATAAGACAGGTTAAATTAGCCCAGCCAGCAGTTCTGATAAAATTCAGCACTGAATTCAACCAAAGATCCCGAACCTTTGAACCATTGCCAGACGTTTTCAAGAATCCACAATGGCAGACATGAACAAGCAGTAATGTCAGAAAATAAAATGTTGTAATTCTCTTTAGAAAATGGAGGAATTAGGGAATAACTAGATTACCAAACCTAACTGATCTGGAATAACACAGGGACAAAATATTAACAATCAGTTTATATGCACCAAGGGATTAGCCATAACAGAACAGCCAATTTAAATTTTCCAATAAACACTCATTCCAAACAAACACAAAAGATATCACGGCCTCATAGTTACGGATGATCCAGTAGCTGCTCAGCTCCAGCAAGGCCTTTGGCTCCCCCACTCCAAACTGCTAATAAAATTTCTGATCTAGATCAGAACACCAAGAGGCAAATACACAACCGTTTGAAAGAGTGCTCTCAAAGGCCAGTCTCCATCAAATCAAGAGGGTATTTCAAGGAGTTGCTGGCACAGTTCACTCTGGGATGACAGAATAAATGACACACTTCTAAAATCTGCAGATGACACCAAGCCTGGAGGGGATGTAGGTACTCTCAGGTAAAATTCAGTTTCTAAATTGTCTTGATAAGTTGGACAAATGAACTGATATCAATAAAACGAAGTACAGAATTTTGAAGTCACCAAGGAAAACTCAAGACCGTAGACTTGGGAACAACTGGCACAGTATCAGGACTCCTGAAGAGGTTCTGAAAATTATGCTGGATCAAATTGGATTCCTGAGTCAATACCACGTTTGCCACAAAATAGACTAATGCAATTCCAGGATGCATCACTGGGAACGTGTTATGTGAGCCATGGAAAGCAGTGTTTCTATTCTGTTCAGTGTTGGTGCGCACTGTCCTGCACAGAGTGCTCACTCTTGGCCTCTACACCTAGAGAGGTGCTACAAATCAGAGAGAGGGCAATGGAGAGAAATCAGGTTTAGAGAAAGAACCTAGAAGTAAAGTGCAAAATATCTGGCTGAGTACAGTTTAGAAAAGAAAAAATATATGGATGTAATAACTCTTGATATATGTTAAAGATATTTAAAGAGGACAGCAATTGATCGTTCTCCACATTTACAGATTATAAGACAAGTAGTTGGCTCCATTTGCGGAAGACAAGGTTTATTGAGGTCAGACAGTAGGAAAATTTTTCCTAGGTATGAACCGTTCAGGATTGGAACATGTTCCAAGGATGTTTGTGGAACTGCTGCCACTAAAGATGTTCAAGAATAACAGCCATCAGGAATAGCTTTAATATATTTAGTTTTGCATGGGGGGGCAGGGAGGGGGAAATCAAGCTAGATAGTTTTTTGAAGTCCCTTCCACAGCTACTTTTTTGGGATTCCCTAGGGATCCAAGAATAAAACCCGAGAACAGAATGTTGAAAGGAAGAAAGAAAACAAACAAAACAACAAAATAAGAAGCCCACAGCCAGACTACTGCTACTCTCTCAATTTCTGGTACTTTTAGAAAAGATAAAATGACTTTGTGAAAGGTTTTAGAAGAACATACTCTTTTGGATAGTGATTCAAACCTGAGGTTTAGCTGTAGGTGCTCTGAATCACCCCCAAAAGAGCCTACTTCTCTCCCTCCTACTTGGCTTATTATGCTAAGAAAATAGCCTTCACAGGCTAAATCAGCCTTCCCTGGATACTACCCTCAGTCTTCTACAAGGAAACATCTTTGAACAGTGTTAAGCACCTCACTTTAAAAAAAAAAAAAAAAAAAACAAAAAAACCCTGCTCACATTGCGGCAGACAAACGTGTAATCCATATTGACCATGGATCACACATACGAAATCGAAGTTCTCTTTCAAGAGAGAGTATTTCCAATCAGCAGCTAATAAACTCTTGCACTTAATCAACTACTGGCACTGGGGCAAGGTTTCCTTCCCCTGGGCATCATAGAAGCAATGAGCACTGCTGAGGAGAAGAAAATTTATACAATAATGGGTGGCATCCGCAATTGCCACCAGTAATTTCTGTGCTGTAACTAGGGGTGGCCTTTAGAACAACTGAACAGAAGCTCATTTTGCCACCAACAGAAATGACTTGCAAAATACGCTCCAAAACAGGCTTTGCTCATTCAGCGTATACCTCATCTGTAGGTGATTCTCACAGACCATCCTCCTGCTGCAAAACAGCTCTTATAGTGGATGCACGTGTAAGCAAGGACTGTTTCATAATATGGACACACTAGGGGCAGAGATGAGCTCATGCATTTTCCAACTTGCAAGATTAACTGTGCAGCTCTTAAGGTCCACCACTAAAACACCATGATTTACCACAGAGGATGGATGGAGATATTCTACTTGTAAAATGAATAAATGGAGAAGAACATGGATGCTTTGTCTGTTTGGATAGAAGTAGAAACAGACTGGCACTGCCATGGATAAAAATCCAAGGAAACAGCTACCAGGGCTAGATTCAAACTACTTAACTTGAACCAAAGGAATAAAGTATTGTCCATCAGGTAACCAGGAGCTTGCCTGTCACATTTTTTGCAGTTTCTACAGGCCTCTCAGTACACCCTGGCCCTGAGGTAAACTTGCACCTACTTACAGAAATGCAATTCAGAAGTCATAAAAGTCTATACTTAAACTCAGCTCTTAAAATTTAGTAAGCATGTTGTTGAGAAGCTAACGTCCTTTTGGATTTTAATAGCATGACATTCCCAGAGGACACAGATGATGCACTGAAACGGGAAAGCTATCTGGACAGAGATGTGCTTTTTATTATTGTTAGCTGGCCAACAGAATTTACTGACATGCTATCTGGTGTATTGACTATAAAGTAAACCTGTTTTTTCCCCCCAAATAAGAATAACATCACAGTGAAAAAAATTATTTCTCTTTTTTTTTTTTTTCCCCCCCACCACACAAAGCAAGTGTTTTGGCAGGGTCAGGTTTCTGTAACAGGAAGAGGTACACCTATGCCAGAAGAAGTTGCACCTTGTACTATTATGGTAAAATGACCTCCAACAAGCAAAGCTGACTGTACCTGAGTGAAGAACAATGCTGCTCACACCAGCAGCTTCTGCACAACCTACAGGAGTCAAGGATCACCTTTGCTCTGCCCTGGAGAACTGGTAAATGCTTCTGATAACAGCTTAAAAAAAAAAAAAATCTATTGTGGGGAAAAAAAATCTTTGCTATAATTTAATACTAGTTATACAGAGTTTTAGAGAAACATGATCTAGTGAGATGGTGAAACTGGCTCAGCAAGAACTGCTGCAAGATTGCAAGGCTGATAGAGTGGCATTTTTGAGTGAGCAATTGAAACCAATTCTCCAATAGCAAGTTTGCTGCTCATAAAACTAATAAGGCAGAGAAACAAAAAGCTGATGGGAAATCTAGTTTTAAAATTGCTAATCTGGAAAGACGAACACATTCCAGGTGACTGAGGCTTTGGTTAATTTAATGCTAACCATGTATTGTAAATACTCTTCTATAAAGCTACACAGCTACAATATAGTGTGGTAAATACGCAGCGTGTGCCAAGTTTAACGTTTAGTTTGTATGCAGATAGAACATCAAGCTATGAGTAAATCTGCTTTGTGTTCCCTTTCTTCTGTCTCCTCTTATTGTGAAACACAGTGAACTGAAAAAAAATTGAATTATAGGCCGACTTGAGATCTGTATCTCATTTTGGATCACTTAAGCTGCATCCCTGGGTTTTTACTATGCTACTATACCATTATTACAAATACAACAGATGCGCAGTATACTTCCATTGCCACGAGTGGCTCTGCATATTCTTATGGTCATCCTGAAACAAAAATGCTTAAAACAAACAAGAGGCAGAAAAACAGCACATGTTTCAAGGTGGAAAGGTTTGCCTCAAGAATAAATAGACAGATCCTGGTCTTCTTGGGGAAGCTATCCAGTGTGTGGTTTGGCTAAAAAGGTAGATTATAAGCATATACCTTACCAAATAGCATAACAGAAACCTTAAATTAATCCATGCAGCAAAAGTGAATGTGCCTGTCAAAGGAGAGAACCAAAATCCAGCAAGGAACCCAGTTCCTGCAATAACCATTTACAAGGGCACCCATCCCCACTGTTACTTTTCTTTCTACTTCTGTCTGTCCAGAAACCATTTGTACCTTTCTATCTTTCCAGAGCATATAACCATTTAAGAGAGTCCTTGTTTTGCTCCCCAGAAGGATGTTTATGAATGTATTCCTGCAGCTTAGGCTGGGGCTCCACAAATACCTCTGTGGGATCCACATGCTCAGGCCATCCCTCAGTACGGAATTAATCTAGAAAGTCTGCCAGTACAAGGTTAGTCCATCACCTTTCCTTGAAAGGGCAGCATATAGTACACATACCACATCAGCATTGCCATGGGCGTTTTGATACTGTATTAGGTGACTGAAAGCCAGATTTACTCTATTATCAAACCACACAATTTATAACACAGCTTTTATAAATGCTTTCTGTCACCAGATGACTTCCAAGTACTTTACACATGCCTAATCTTAGAAGCCATAAGAAGTTTAGGTAAATATAATTCCCATTTTACAGCTGAATATATATATATATATATATATATATATATATATATATATATATATATATATATATATATATATAAAAAAAATGCTCTAGTGATGAACCCATCATTGGTTCCCCAAATATGCCACGTCTGAATGCCTTTCACCTAACCTTCAAACCACGCCATTTGGAGATGCAAATGATTACTAGCTGCAAATATTAACTGGTAAGGAAGATATTTTACTTCATGCTTCCAAAATAAATGAAAGAGGAAAAAAATTACCAGTGATCCTGCAAACAAAATCTAGATGAAGGTATTTACTGTTATGTGCTTCACCCACAAGACATCTTTCTTTCTTTTTTCAGGAAAACACTTAAACTAAAGACATTCCTCTCTGGCTAACACAGTACACAGAAATGCTTTAGTAGAGTAATCTCTTCCTTGAAGTTCCAAAAAGTTGATTTCATCAGGAATGCTGTTCACAGATGGCCCTCCATCACCTCAGTCTCAAACAACTGCCAGGTCTTAGCAATTTGGAGAGAATTTGGTGGAAATAGCTGCTAAAAGTCATAGCTATTTCTGAAACTAGCAGTTAGAAAACCACCTCCCACAAACACCGCTTCCTTCTTCTGCACCCTCTCCTGGAAACCCTAGAACTCATACTCAGGTTAGCAGGGCGCTTCCCCCATGTTCACGCACAGGCTCAAAAGTCCTCATCTCCCTTACACAGGGCGAAGGTGAGTTACTTCTGGAGAAAGAGATGGACCAAAGCAGCTGTGAGACTTTGAGACCGAGCCACTGACAGCCCTGGGAGAAAACCCAAGTCACTTGTGTCACAACCGTATCTTGCCTCTGCTATACCACAGCAGTTTTCAGGACGCATCCTCCTTCCCCCAAAAGCAGCACTTGCAAGTAGACTGACAGAAACAAACTCATGACAGTACCAGGAGAGACACAGGCAACCAACGATGACTTCTTTTTCAGCCTTTCAGGAACGCAAGGCTGAGATTTACGCTTGCTTTGCTGGAAGTTAGGAAGGAAACAGGACTTTCACATGACCATATAACGTCCCAGGGAATAACATTTTATCTTCCAGCGGATGTTACGAGAACAGATAAGCAGCAAGGATACGACTACATTCCACCAATGCTCAGCAGAAGTTAGCTGTGAAGAAGTCTTGTGTACCTGAATTACTGCGATACACTTAGCCTATTGCCACCAGGTAACGAGGCAGCTAGGTAACACAGGTACCTTACTGTGCTAACTAGGATTTTTATCTTGTGAGCAAAGGGGGAAGATTAGCTATTGGCTTAGATTGTTGCATTTTCCACCACTTTAATGCATTTCCCACTTTGAAGCCTTCAGTTAGTGAATTAAACTTTGACTGGAGACGACGTGCATAGTGAGGAACTGAGGTGGCTAAGCATGACCCCCAAACCTTGCTTCTCGCCTTCTCCTCCTCCCCACCGTAAGGCCACGCCTCACCAAAAAATAAATTCCAGCTCACATGAGGTAAGTTTGAAAGTCTAACTTGTAGTAACCCCAGCTTCCTAAAAACTCTGCACAAAACAAAAGCACACGTGAGCACAGACGCTGACCATGTGTGTGAGGCACGGAATAAAACTAAACTCAGCCCTCCTGGGCTCCCCTCTGGAGCAGTCTGTCTTGGAAAAGCCCTGTCCCCATCTGGTCTGACATGGGTCATGAGAGGAACCTGGCACGCAGGAAGGGGAAACTCTGATGAGAAAGGCTGCAAAAGCAATCAAGACATACTCTTCAATTGTCTCAGCTTGGCTCTTATCCCCATGGAAATAGCCAGCTTTAAACGCCTAGGCTCCAGCTGAGGAATGAACCAAAAGCAGCACCTGAAACTTGGTATTCGGGGAGGGATTTATGCACCTGAAAGTCTCCTGAAATCAGCCACAGGGCCAACAAAGCCCAATTTCCTACAGATTGATGGTCTATGTCCCCCTGTCCCCACCATCCCCCTTCCTCTTTCTCTCTCTTGTTGCAGTGTCCCCAAGCACTCTTCCATTCCCCCTGCCTTTTACTATGAAGGACACGCCGTGGCTGGCTGCAGCGCTGGCCACTGGGCCACCTCACATCTTCTGACGGGGCAGCCGACTGCTTGCTTCTGATCCTGAGTTTTGCCTACCTTCCTCTGAGTGGGGCACGAGCTTCGGTTGCTTTCCTCCACCCAGACGTTGTTTTACAAACCTTCTGGGAGCTTAGTAACCTTTGAAACCTCTTTTCCTTTGTCAAACTCAGTGGAAACTACTGAGCTAGCTTAAACCTATGAGGGTGAGGGAGTGGGATGAATTCACAGACGGTGTGATCACACAGCCTCATTTCCTCAGAAAACCAGGCTGAAAATCCCAAATATAAACAGCAGAGCTTGTCAGAGCTTTCCTAGTTTCTAAGATATACTGAAAGGAGAGAGTCCTGGGCGTGAGGAGGAGTTCAAGAAGTTTGCCTGGCTACTTCTCACAGAGTGCTATGGTTGGACGTAAATACACCAACCCCCTCATTAGCGATGCAGAGGATGCCCCCCCACCTCAATCTGGCCCAAAACTTCAGACTAATCTGTGTCCCAGGGGAAGGTCCAAGCATTAGAGAGAAAACAAGCAAACACAGGGAGGGAGTTGACCAATGCTCTCCTGAAGTAAAAAAACACATTGCTTCAGGAAAAAAAAAAAAAAGTTTTCTCCAAGCAGTCATTTTTTTCCCCCTGTATAAAAAAAAGTTTGCCTTCCTTTCCTTTTTTAAAAGTGAAATTCAGAACAAAAGCCAAGAGTCTCAAGATCCAGCAGGCACAGCGGCTTTCAAGTTTCACTTTCCCCAGGCCTCCACAGTTGCCCTCTGTGCTGCTCCATTCCCAGACGGGATCACATCCTCCTTGCGTCTGTTTGCTCTCTACAGAAAAGAGCATGAAGAAAACCCCAGGGCACAGCTGAATCCCAGCTACCAGTACTGCTCCGCGCACGCACTGCAGACACGGCTATGTACAAAGCATCGCTCTGATTTGTTTCTAGTAGTACACAAATGTACTAGAAAAATTCCAGAGTAACACACAGTGGGAAGCTCCAGGGATTCACAAACTATTTGTAGAAATACAGCCATACTAGGAGTGCTGCTTCTGCTTTTTAAGTAGAAGCAATCTTGAAACCCCGAACTGCATTTTATTGGCATATGAATGCAAAATAAAACTGCTCAGTCTCTTTGCAAAAATCTCCATTCCTCCCATAATGTTCCAATTAGCTCTGCTACTAATAATTGTCAAATTTATGAATAATTTCACAGAATTCACTTAGGCAGAAATACTCAAATTTGCTACAAATCTGTATTTAGAACTGAAGTAACCAATTGTTACTAATTCTCACACCTTAATGTAGTCACAGTTCATCCTATTAACTTTAATTTTCAGCATACCCAACAGTGCTGTCCTGGTGACGCTTCTACATGCATTGAATTACAATAACACACAGGAACACGTGCAAATATGTGGACCAAGAGGAGCAGCTAGTCATCTCTGGATCCAATGCAACAACCTCTATAGCTGAAGGATTTTCTGAAGCCTCTCTTAAGGCCTCTTTTTCCCCTTCTCTCACATAATGTGTTCAAGAGAGCTTATCTGCTTCTTAACTCTGGTGTTGTCAGAGCCTTTCTTCTTCCTAATATGAGTTAAATGATGAAGAGTAGTGAAATCTAGTCTGGACCAGAAAAGCACAAATATTAAAACGTGTTCGGTGCCTCCATAAGCATGACCAGGAGTGTCTTTAAAGTTACTTCGTGCAACTGTAGCATTTTTCTCTACTTTCGAATTTACTTTGACTCAGAGCAAATACATGACTGTCAGCACGGCATGCAAAATTAAGTCTTAGCCTAGCAATCAGAGACGAAACAGTCAACAAAAGCTGAAAGATTTCTTTCATCTTTTAGTTTTTGTTTTAAGAAATACGTATCTACTCTGAGTTTCAGATTTGGAAGCTTTTGATATTGCAGCAGAATGGAAACGAAACCTCTGCTTGAAGTCTGCAGCTAATACGTGCTGTTTGTAGGGGGCAAACTTTCCCGGTGAGTCAGTATCAAAGGAGGTGCAGGACAGGGGGCCCAGAGGGCTGGAGAGGACCCACCTTTGCCATCGTGTTTACAGCTGTGGTCTGCAATATTTGCAGTCACTAAAGATGCTAGAACACTTCTCACAGGAGTAAAGGTGTCAGCCACAGGCGACTTAACCAGATGTTTTTGGGCTGCTTCAGTCATGTTCTGCCTGTGTGCAGCCCCCATTTCAACTGTCCGTGAAGCTGCTCTTCATCTCTCCTGAACCGCTGCCTAATGGTGCAATATGCTCTTATAAGTGGCCACATTCCTTTTCAGACATGGGTGAAATGACTCATATTCTATATATAGACCTGCTGAAGTACAAAATGATGATGTGTTTTTTTTCTTGCAATTGTTCTCAACATATGCTTTTCTATTTCACATTATTATGATTTTGAAAGCGTACATTGAATATTTATCAGACTAAAATATGAACTAGCTGTGCCATCCCTCATAAATGTAGATTAAAAAATTTCCTCATCTTCACTTAAAATTTCTGGTGACTCAAGACTAATCTAACAAGAGTATTTCTAGACAAGTAGTTTCCTTTACCCATTTCACAATGGTTTCAGTTGTTCAAGGGTTACAAGGTTTAAAAAAAAGCCATCCATGTTTATATATTGCAGTATATTAAAATACAATGTAACACGGTCAACAAGTTAGACCTTTTTTGCGTATTCCCCATTTTTATGTAAGCCGTCTGCAGCTGGGAAGTTTCATTGTTCGAGGTCCATTAATGAGATCAATACAAGTTATACCCTCAAGGGATTAGCTGGCAAATATGCTATTGAAAGACTCTTGGGTTCAGCAAACAGCTTCAGTTCTCATGTGCAGTTGTGCCTAAATGTGCCCCTCCTTTCCTCCTTTCGCAATGCAAAACCTGGAAATGAAGACATTCCTATTTATCCCCCAATACCGACTTTCACACAAAAAACATACAATAAATAGAATCAGAGCTTCTAAATTTATCTTCCGTTTTATGCTTTGGGAATGACTGGGGGTAGGTAAAAGGGAAGGCTGGCTGCCAGATATTTCCTCTTCTCTATTCCCTAACTGATTTTTTCCTTGCTCTCTGTTGCAAAATGTACACCCCTGTCTCAGGCTGAACCAGGCATCCCTCAGCCTTGCTTTCATCCCCTGAGCGTGCCCATCTGCAGTCACTGTCAACTCATATCAACAGCAATTAACAGCTCTCTCATACCCTCTACTCCTACCCAAAGGAACTAGAAGTTTTATTTCTGGATAATAACGAGGACAGGGGGAAAATAAACTAATGGATAGCAACGATAATTTTTAAAGACATTCCCCTCACTTTCATTCCCTAGAGTAACGAAGCAGTACGACAGACCATAAACAAAGAGCTGCCCAGCACAAGAGCCTGCTTGTTTCTCTGGGGAAGAAATGCCACCAGAACCATGTGCATTTGCCACAAGAGAAAGAGTGGCTTTCTGGTGGTGCGTATGCGCTCACATGACAGATATAAGTTGACATAACACTGCAGTTACTTATCACACAGATGTTTAAAGACACCTCTTAATAAAAAATGATAATTACACAGAGTGGCACAAATTCACCAGACCATGAAAGCTAATATTTACTCAATACTAAATACCTAATGGCCATGCAAGCCTCTGAGGAACCAAATTTGGTTATTGCTTTACTACTTGGAAAGCCAATGCTTCAGAGAAAATAGATTATCTGGAATTTCTACAAAGCTACTCAACCATTACATTTTCCATCAAGCACTCGGTTACAGAACACAAGTGTTCCATTTTCAGAAATACTTGTGATTTCAGCACTTCAGATGCCAGTAAAATGGATTTTCACCTTTGCATTTAGTTTTGGATTGGTTTGTTTTTAAACTGATACAGAAACTGGAAAGAGAAAATGACTGAAGAACAGTTAAGACCTTGAGCACAGGCTTGTCCAAGCAACAGGACACAGCCAAGGAGCTCAAGGAAAGAGGTGAGAGTCGAGTTGCCGTGCTCTCCCCCTCGCTGCACCCTTTGCCCGGCTTACAAAAAATTGCTTTTCCTGTCCCTGTGGTGGTTCCCGGCTCAGCCTTGTGAGGGTCAGAAGGAAGAAGCCTCCATCCACTTCTCATCTTTTTATTGAAGGAATTTACATGGCCACACCAAGGCCCCAAGGCCCTTCTGCGCTGCATAAGCTGTTAAATTTGTTTTTAATCTTTTATTATTTTTAATCTTTTTCATTGGGATATAAAAGCGCTACTGAAAGACAGCACCTCTGACCAGTTTCTGCCAGGGCATAGATATGTTAGCACAGTGCGAGGCTCTGTAAGAAGTCCCAGGCTAGCTTGGGTACCAGCAAGAGTACGGACAGATTAGTGCAGTTCTTTGCTGAAGCAAATGTCTCATTTCCCCTTATCTCTCCACATTGCTTTGTGCAGCAGTGGCACAATTTGAATTTGGAAAAAAAAAAAAAAAAAAAGTGATTTACTTAAAGCAGGCAACAACTGAGGCAAAAATCCTTCAGATGAATGATTTGTTCAGTTCTACTCATTATACAAGGATAAACACAAACAGCAGCAAGGAAGACAATTGCTCTGGGGTGCTGGGAAATGCAGTGTCAGTAAATGCAAGGTGCTGTACGTGTGTAAAACCCACCAAAATTGTGCATACATTGTTACATGATCTAAATTACCCATTATTCCTCAGAAAAGAGATCTTGGAATCACAACAGCCTTCTCTGAAAGCACCAAGTTGAACGCTAAGGGATGGTAAAAGAGAAAAACAATGTCAGGGACGATTACAAAAGAAACAGAGAACATAATCTCTCTCTATAAATTCAAGTTGTGCCCACACCTTCAGTACTATGCACACTTCTAAAATGGATTTAGAGAATTATAAAAAGATACAGCAAAGGAAGACATAAATAACAAAGGTACAAAACTCAGCTTCTTTACAAGAAGAGAGGAGGACTCTTCAGCCTGCAAGAGATGATTGTGGAGAAGGATATGACTATGGTCTAAAAATCATGAAGAGCATAAAGATAGTGAATAGGAACAAGTATTCTCATGATACAAGGAATACAGGGCGCCAAATGAAATGATTAAGCAGCTAGTTTAAAATGAGAGGGTCCTATTTTATTTTTTTTATTATACACCACCTAATTAAGTTGTGGAACTCATTGCCACAGGATGTTTTGAGGGCCAAAAGCATAAATGGATTAAAAGAAAAGCAATTAAGAGAAAATTCATGGAAGAAAGGTCCATCAAAGGCTATTAAACACAGTGATGCAGTTGCAACCTCTGGCTCAAGAAGCACCTAAACAGCCGACTGCCAGGAGCTGGGAAGGGAAGGGCAACGGCAGATGCTTTGGGAAAAGCAAGTGAAGGACTGAGCTACTGTCAGAGTCAGGATATTGGATTAGACGGATCTTTGGTCTGACCCAGCACAGTTGTTCTGATGCTCCTCTGAAATAAGCTCATTTGCCTTTGAGAATCTGATGCTTATTAAACCCCAAATTTATTTCTTTCCCTATAATAAGAGGGGTGACCAGAAATTACCAGAGATAGTACAAACAGCAGTTATTTAAATAATTAGCTATTCTTCATACTTTCAGATTGTGTTTCATCTGAGAGTTTCTACACGATTTAAAAGCCTCTCAGCTAAATTACTGCTGCTTCAAAGTTTGTGTCCATGACAAAGGCTTTGCAAGACACTACAATAATGCTTCTAACTTCAAACGTACAACAAAGTATCTGGTTAAATGCACAACACTTCACTTGGAGAAAAATAGAGAGAGACAAACAGACAGAGAGAAAAAGTATAAAAACAATGAAAGGCCCCATCTCCTCTCACACATATCAGTATAAATTAAATCAGTCAACTGCACTGAATTTCTTTAGATCAGCAATGCTGCAGAAGGGCAGAATCATTACATAAAAGCCATTAAAGACATACTATATTGTTGCAACAATCCAAATTAATATTTTCATTTCTGCAGGTTTCTCTAAGAGCAGTGTAAAGTTGCAGAAAAATCAATTACTGAAATAATATCTAATCAATAATTCAAGGTTACACAGAAATGTATATGTATGAGGCTGCACAAATCACTGTTGACTTTCTGAGTTCTTCCACTCTTTCTGCTTTAATATTTCCCTAGCATAGTTTTAGTATACTGAGTTATTCAGTTGGTTAAGGAACAAGATGAAGCAATTTCATCAAAGCGAGATTTGTTCCTCCTCTGCATTTTCAAAAAACAGGAAAGATGAGATTCAGGTAGGTGGACAGATTTGAAATGAGAGCATTTTGCATTAAACCTTTTACAACTTCATAAGAGTTTTCAGCTGTTGAAAAGTGTCCACTCCACTTGTTTTAGACCCTCCTCCCAAAAACAGGCTGAGAAGGAGCCTGTTTTGATGTATGCCACAAAATGTTCAAGGGTGAAAAAAAAAAAAAACATATAAAACAAAGCAAACTCTAACATCATTTAATAGCATAGCTATTAAATTCAAAATATTCGAAAGAATTAACATGGCTGGTGTCTAACTGAAGTCCCCCAAATAAGCTGTACTACATGAGACGGATTAACTCAAAATTGATCTCGACCAATGTAGCACTGATAGCGCTCCCAATATAAACGTGGTCTCAGCAAGGTGATGGAGGCAGATGAAGGTAGGAGGGAAACTAACGCTGTAATGAACACACCCAGAGAGTAACATCTTCCTTGGCAGACACACCAGAGGAGTCCTCGTAAAGCAGAAGTTCCTACCTACGCTGCATCACTGATGCTTACTTCTCACTGATGCAAATCCCTCCCTTACAGCTTTAGCAGGAGAGGACATTCATCTTCACTCCCTAGCCAAAATCACTGCACAGCCAACTGCAGCTCAGCACTCCCAAACAACTGCTGGATCCCACCCCACGGGGGGGAGTGTTTCAGCAATGGGAAAGAAATCATTTTTGGATGTGTAATCAGCACGTTGCCTCCAAGGAGAGAAGCAATGACAAGCAAATGGTAGAAACGAAAAAATGTTTTAACTGAAAACGAACAGTCCGGACAAAAGGGACCAGAAGGCAGCATTTCCCTGGGCCAGGTGAGCCCCCTAAACGCTATGTGACAGAATAACTCTCCTTTGCTTGCTCCAGGCCTCCATTTTGCTTTCCTACAAAGTGACATGCTCCAGCAGAAACGAGGAAATACTTCCTACCACACAGTTGTCTGCTTAGAGACAGTCTGGACTCCCCTGTGGCTGAGAAGGTCATTTCATGCACAAATGCTAGTAGGTCCTTCATGTAAATGGGGCGCATCCCCAGCTCCACTTTCTCTGACTCTTTCGCCTGGAGCTTAAGCTCTGTGAAGGGATGGTCGCGCACGCTGCATCCGAGCTCTGCGGCCTGAAGCCCTCCCAAAGGAACAAAGAGGAGCATAAGGACAGCCTGGAGAAAGCTCCCAGCTCCAGTCGAAGGATGCTATTCAACCACGTCACCTATCCATAGTTTCTCCTACAGACTAGGAGGTAGGCGTCCCATACGCAGCATGACAACCATGTAGAGCCCATTCTCAGAGGCCTCACTTCCCAAAACTGTGTGCAGGGGAGACTGAAAACCTAAATTTTAATTCTTCTGTGGGCTGAGGTCCTGAAATTTTAGGTGCGCATACTGCAAAGTATTTTATGGTATCCATAAAACCACATTATTGGTTATCTGACTCATGAAAAGGATAATGCTAAAGCAGATAAAAGGTCATGATACGCAGTTCCCCGCTCGAACAAGACAGATTAAAATGTGAGATGCTGATATTGGCTGAGCTGTTCTTTATGGCCTAAACAAACAGAAATGCATAAGCTGTACACACTGCAATGGCACCGTAAATAAGGCTCCAGTGCTAAAACCCCAATGCCAACACGGTACTGCGTGATCTCCAGTGACACAGCTGCACCTAGGAGACCGGGTTATCCTTCCTCTTGTTGAGAAATCCCTGCATCCTAATCAGTACAGTTCAAACATAATGAGCCCTTAATGCCATAATTAAAAAAACCAAAAGTTGTAGTGAGGGACCATAGAAAAAGGCACACCTTCGGTTTCCCCTCAGGCTCAGGGTAAGATTGCTTTTGGTTACCATGGGAACGTGTTTTCCTGCAGTACCACAATCTCCAGTCTACCATGATGACTGCAATCCGGCATCTTGAAACAATTTCTACTTGAGTAGTCCTCTACTTGAGTAGTCCTCTTGCAAGGGCACACAAGCATGCGCACACACACATGCACACCCTGACAACAGCCCGACTCTTCTGCTTTTCCATGGGCCAGGCGTGCGTAAGACAGGCTGCCTTCTTTTATTTCCACTCTCCACTTGCAATAGATGAACTTAGATTAAGAAAAGTGATATTTTAGTAGTTCGATTCCAATGCGAACCTTGGACTACCTGGGGACAACTCCTCACTCTGTCAGATACTTCCTTCAAGGTAAATCATTTCAGCCTCTCTGTGCCTCAGTGGTGCAGAGCATAAATACAGAGCTTTTCTCTTCCAAAGGAGATGGAGGGAAGCATGCTAAAGCTTGCAACTCCGCTATTACGGTGATAGCCACGTGCAGCTACTACAGCTACAGGTTAAGCAGAAGCATTTGTTTACAGAAAAATTAGATTCCTACACGCAATTCTAAGGGAGGATGGCTATTATGGGATGGAGCGAGACAGATTTAGACTACAGCCAGCTCAGGCACCAAGTCCCTTTGGCAGCCACATAGTTCTGTTTTGCAGCCATGCCGAGCACTGGCAGCTCCCGTTAACCCTGGGTGAAACCCTGGATGCTCAGCACTGCTGGGACTGTTATCTCTTCGTGTAAAGCAGGGCTCTTCTCCTCTGGTATTGCATCTCATGGGGATTAGGAGAATCAGTCCAGGTCCTCTGCCATTCTCAGAAACCTTTACTATTCCAAGTGCTACAGCGCTGCCAGTTCTCCTTGCCAATACATGGCCATCAGCTCATCCTGGCTCCTCTTTGCCCCTTACTTTTCCTCAGTCTCTTTGACTTTCTTCCTTCTGTTGCCTTTTGCTGTCGCCTTCTGGTTCCTGCAGTAGTTTTTAACTACAGTCTTTTTACCACTCATCAACAGAACTTGTTTGTCCAAAGTCAAAGGTTGTCTTCAGACCCCTTTGAATATCCTCAGCATGGGTGAAAGCTGCCAGAACCCATCATCCTTCCACATAAATTACTGCAACATTTGGGGTTTGTGGGTTTGGTTGGTTTGTTTTGGCACCACTGGCACACACCTGCCTGCAGACTCTGAGCCCCCAGCCAGCCCCCTGAAGCAGTGTCCCAGAGAGCTGGGAAGGATGCAGGTAGAGACCTGATAGAGCCACCGAAGCAAGCACTGAAAATGAGCAGGACACCAACAGCAGTTTCTCCAGAGGAAGTCAAGGGGGTTAAAATGCCAGCTAAATTTGATATTCATTTTATGCATTCCCATCTTGTTCTTACAAAGGAACCTGAAACTTTCCACCTGACCGTTGTCATAAGAACATGAATCCTTTTTTTTTTTTTAACCTCTAGAAAACTGAAGTAAATTTACTGCATTTGAAGATAGCAGGTGGTAATAAGAAAGCAATTATCCTCAGACCATCAAGTATTAGAGCAAGACCCAACTGAGTGTTTAAATCCATGCACCCTTGTACTTTGAACACACACCAAATCCTATTTGGGCACAAGCATGGTTCACCTGGAAGCTTGGAAATGTGTGGGGGGAGGAGAGATCATCTGTGGCACTAAGCATCTAGTTAATTTGGGACTGTCTATCACACATTTAACTAAGCCATTGGGGGAGGAAAGACAAAAAGACGTCCAACATCCTCCAAGTTTTTAATCAAAATTACCTTTCAGGGGCCTGAGTCACCACTAGTTGTGGAAAAGCCAAGTGGCAATTGAGTGTATAGACAGGTCAAACTGAAAAAGAAGTATTTTCAGGGAATCCATATAGGAAGTGATTATTTAGTATCACTAATTGTAGTGATGTAAAGCAGATGAGCTATCTATCTCCAGACCTGCAAACATGCAAATTATCAAGCCAGAAACAGTCCGATCCTAGACAATAATATAGGAACACAATGACTGAGGAAGATTTCTTTATCAATAAACAGATGTCAGTATTTAGAACCAACAGTGTATGACCCCTTTTATCTCTGGGCCTCAAAGCACTTTACCAACATTAATTAGCCTTATGAGAGATACCCATTTTATGGGTACGGAGCAATTATACCTACTATATTGGCACACAGCAGTTAAACTGTACTCTCAAGGTCAAAGAAGAGTTCCGCTACCCAGTTACGAAATCTATCCAGCAACTCACTCCATTAATAATGTATTTAATCCTTGCTTATTCAGTAAGTTCCCTTGGGTGGACCATCTGATTGGGATTTGGAGGATCTGGTATTCCCAACAGGTAGGCAGCTAGGAACTGCAAAGAATTCCCCTTATTGTCAATCTACATCAATATCCCACTGAACAAAAAGTCTCAAGACTAGCATCTGAGGCCTTAGGAATCTGATTTTCCCACAATTGCAGTCAAAAGGCATCAGCACTTAATGGAGAAGAGCTAACACCATATAGATAACCACAAAGCATTTATTCTCTTCCTAATTTGCAACCACTAAGCAGCATTGAGAGACTATAACCAGTCAACACCTTTATAAAACGCAGCTTTGTATAAATGATTGCCACTGCTGAGAAGAGACAGGATAGTTAGCATAGCATAAATGGAAGGAGAAATGGGCTTTAATACAATCTTTGTACTAAGGTCTGATACAGGCCTGAAGATCTACTCAGTTCAGTATATCAGCTACAGACAGGTATTTCTCTCTACTGCAAAGGGAAGAGGGAGCAGCAATCAAGACATTCAAACATACAACATTTTCAGTCTGTCACCAACTTGTGGTATAACTTTACATATATTGCTTTGCCCTTTGTGTTTGTTTCCTACATTACTAAAAGTGAAGGAAACTACTCTTTTTCAAGTTCAGCCTTATCTACTTTTCAGTTGGGGAGATAAGTTCCCCAGCCACTTGCTCACTCAATTATGTATTAAGTTGCATGAATCAAAGAGTTTCCCTTTGAAAGGGCTGAAACCAAATAATCAAAAGTCCTACCCAGAGATGTTCTTTTTTTCTTTTTATTGAGCTTGACAAAGTGACTGCTTTATTATTATTAGCTTCAGATATCCAGATCTCTTTTTAAAATTCAAGTCAGTTTAGAGACAAAGACAACATTTCACAACAAAACAGAAAATGCAAATACTAGGATCTCCTGTCACACTGCTTTTCTTCTTAGATAAAACTGAATGAATTTGTGGACTGGTCCAACAGCTCCACCTCAAAAGCTTCATTTTCATCATCCTTTTGAGCATGAAAAGTTCACTAACAGTTTTTGTCCAATTTTACCTGCCTACCTACAAAACATATCAAGATTTAATTAGGTGCACGTGACTAAAAGCTACTATGTACTTGCAACACGTAGAGACTAACTTTCAATTGTAAATAGTGTCTTAATGCACCACAACTACCCAAAGCTTTCTCAGAAACCTTAGACCAGCAACATTTTGTAGATGTAAATCCATAGCACGCAGTAAGACTCCTTCCACAAATACAGGGCATGCAAATCCTAGCTAAACTGTAGGTTCTCAGGCAAGTTTGAAGGTATGCATAGTATAGAAAGTAGGTTTTAATTGACATAAGTGTTAGCAGACTAGATTCCATTTCAAAAAAAGTTTGCATCTTTTTTTTTTTTCCTGCAATTGCATCCCAGGCTTTAGTCTCAAGTTGCTTAAGCCAACAGGATCATTCTTCTGTTTATTTAACCTGCTTAAATTCTGCAAGCGAGTAGGTACTATAACTGGTTTTGTCCTCTGTAAATGTCTGAACCTATGAGTCTAATAGCAATCAGTTTATCCCAAACAATTAAGTCTCAGAAAGCAGCAAGGCTTGAATACAGCCATTATACAAAAATAGTGACCGTATGTCTCAGTGATGAGAACCATAAAGCCGAGGAACTCCTGGTGGCCACCAAGCTTACCAACACCTACAGAAGGGCAACTATGAGACCAAAGCGGTGAGGGAAGAAAGATGAGGAAAAGCTGTAATAATATGCAACTACCAGTTCCATCAGGGATGCCCCACTGTGTCCTCCTCACTCCTCTGTCTCTTTTGCTCTTGAGACCACCAGTTACAGTTCAGCTGAGCTGGGGCAGGAACACTCTGACCGGGTGCCACCATGCCATGGGATTTAAGTGCCTGCCCACTGCTCTCACCTGGCACAAAACTTTGGCCGCCATTTTCCCCAAATTAGACAAAGATGGGGGTGGGGAGGCAAAAGGATATACAGGGACAGCATAGAGGTGCACTTCTAGGATCTTCCTGTAGCCTGGTCTGCAGAGGGTTTTTAATTAATGAAAGTCATTCCCGGCTCTGGGCTGTCATCTTCCACAAAGGACATGCACAAACAAGGGAACAAGAACCGTGTTTGTTACGGTTCTATTAGAAACACAAAGACATTGTTTTGTGGATAATTTGTTTGCTCAGGAAAGCTCAGCTCACATGCAGGAGTAGTACTGTGAGGTCCTGCAGCTGATTTAGATAGACAAAATAAAAGCCCAACACTCAAAATTATGCTGACCAAGGCACAAAGATCATATGCTTTGTTTTTAACAGCATCACACCGAGATGTCCCCGATTTGTGTAATTATCAGACTTTTCCAAGCAAGATAGTTTAAATTAAAAGACGAAGCTTCCCCTTAGACTAATTTGCACAGTAACTATGTGCATAAGCATTTGCACCCACAACTGTTACCTGTTCTGCTTGGAAACAGGACTTGTACTAATTTTCTGAAAGCTGCGTTCATGTAGGAATAGCATACGTTGGTTCCTCTTTGCTGATCTTGTGGCTTAATCCTTAGATGACACATTATATATGCATATCCCTCTGTTTATTTTGTATAAACTTTCTGGATAAAAATGCATGAAGACTAGAAAAACAAGCACAAATTGAAAAAAAATCTTCTAAAAATTAAGAGAGAGTTGTATTCATTTATAAAGAAAAAAGCAGTTGCATCTGTGTTACATCAAGACAGATGGAAGGCCAAGATACAATTATCATATTGGTGATTTAAATACAGCTTAAACCAGAGAGAGTTCATCTTCACCCATGCTGTAAATTGGGTTAATTTTTCAGCACGCCAAGTGGCAATTTTGTTCTCTTAACATGAATGGCTTTTGAATCATCATCTGCAGCTTCGCAATATTAACATCTACCCTTCAGAAGAACTCTGAAAAATGAATTATTCACCCTAACTCACACAACTGCTTCATTCTCAAATCAAGCAAGCAGTATTAACCCTCAATTACTCTGCATTAGAGTAAGCGAGAGCTGCCTGAAACAAGGATTAAGGTCGTATTTACTCCACTGAAAACTGAAGCATCTGTTTAGACATGCAGTTCTGTGACAAGTGTTACCTACAAGAATACGTGCCGAGGTGTGAATACTTAAAATTTTGCAGAGGGACTGCTCAGCTAAACAAAACATTGGCTCAACCCACTCAGGATATAGCAAAGCAAGTATTTATTTAACTGAGCTGCAGAACTAGTGGTGGAGCAGGTGGCAGGTACTTCCACATACATAACAGCGTATGGAAAGGCTCCATCCTGTAACACTCGGTAAGATGATGGTTGTACCTGGTTAAGCAAGTGTACATGGAGACAGATCTTCCATACCTTCAGAGACCATTCTCCACGTTTGTGCTGCCAAACATTTCACAGTCACTACGCGCTGACCACAAAGAAAAAAAATTATCTGCTGGTCTTGCATTTCTTTGCAGGAGAGATGAGGGAGGGAAGGGCCTGTTTCCCGGCTGCAGAAATACTCATCATACGCTGGTGAAGCCACCTAGTCTGCATCTCTGACGAGGCAATTTTAAAACAAACTTTAATTGACCTCAGTGAAGGTTCCATAATACAAGAAAATCCCAGCAGCCTTTTCCGGGCTGCTTTTTCTCTGTGGCCACCCAGATCCTGAAACATCATTTTCCAACAGGAAAAGGTTTTCTTCATGTTTTTCTTGCAGTTGCCCCACTCAGTTCCTCCAGATCTTTACGTTGTTTTTTTAGAGTATATTTGTACTTGAGGCTAACTGCTATTTATGCGCTATGAGCTAAGGTCACTTAGCTTTACGCAAAGCAGGTAATAATCCTACCTCTGGATAGAGGGTATCTTAAGAGTATGCTTGGAAGTTATTTTCAAGATACTCTTTTCCTCCTCAAAACATCTGATGAAACCACAGCCTCTTCTGAAGATATTATTTAGCATTTAATGAGCTTGAAAAGTATCAGGTCGTCTTCTCTATATTTACAGCTCCAGAGCTGTACACAGACTTGTGCACCTACACGAGTCTGTACAAGCGTGGAGACACAGGTCAGGTATACCTGCTCCTCAGAAATAAAGCCGAGAAACAGGAATATCACTACTGCACAGAGGCTTTCCCTTCTCAATGCCACTTGTTATTTTATACCTACTACAATTTTTAATATTTTTTCCATATCTCAAGTTCTTACACTTCACCCTCCCTATGGAACCAGGGAAAAATGAAAATCCTCTCTGAAGTATGCACTTAAACCTTTCCTGATTCAAATACTTCTGAACTCTAAGAGAGGAGGAATCCTCCTCAACAGGAGACAATAGAGATATTTAAATATGATAGAGCCACCTGTACTTTTTTAACCTAATCATATCTTCCCCATTTGATAACCCAGTGTTTACAGTGTGGCCTCGCTGCACACGAAGAATTAGCAGAAATACTTTCTACAAGCCTCCTACTTTGCTTTGCTCTTCGAGGCGACATAGCTACTATCTTGCTTTTAAAACTACTATTTGTGCACAAGTTTCCCTAGAGCCAGAAACGCAGGTGCACTCCGGAACAAACCGAGCTGCCAACACACTGCGGCTGCTAGGCCTGGTCCAGAAGAATTAGGACTGTCTGAGTTACACTGTTATCAAAGCCACCTTCACCTGGCAAGGAGGGGGATTGCTTCTATCAAAATCTCACTGACAACGGGAGGTCAATGCTGTGGCAAAGCAGCAATGTAAACAAACTCGAAGGACAGTTTTTGCATGTGATGTTTCTATTTCAGAAGGGTCTTTTACCAGCTCTGTCCCTTAAAACAGGTGACTTCACCCTTCTCTTATTCCCTCTTGCTGATCCTTCTCAGACAGTAGCTTAGTATATACCTATACAGCGGCTAGCAATAATAAATTCTCTTTTATTAAATTACAGCGAGGGCCTATCTTTGGAGCCTGGGTAACTGCCAGAAATAAAATCTGGTTTAAATATTACGTTTTATTTAACATTTCCCTTATTCAAAATGTAGTGCTCTATTTACAAGCTAATTAGAAGGTTTTATAGCATTTAAAGAAAATCTATTCACATTAGCAAACCATCAACACCACAAGTCTTGCACAGACTGCTGTGAAGCATCCTACAGAAGTGAGCAGCGTCAATCACTTGCCTTCATTGTCAGTGTAGTTAGTATATTATTGCTACAGCACAGTACCCTAGCGCAGTGGAATTAAACTTAACCTAGAAACACTGTAAAACATTTCTCCTTAAGCTCTGATTAACAATGGAAAGTAACATATCAAATCAGTGACAGTCTTCTCTGGATCTCTGAATATGTGCACATTTAATAAAATCTCAAAAGTTGTATTTTTTTTTTCTAATCTTTTGCTGGCATCACTGTGCGACAGAACAAATTAAAAAAGATACTGACAGCGCTAAAAAATAACCTCACCTTGTCCAGAACAGAGAGGGGCAATTTCAAGGTCTCCTTTGGCTAGCTCAGCCTTGCCATTGACAATGATCATATTTTCAACATGCAAGTCCTTCTAGGCCTTGGGACAATATATAAAGTTAATCTATTGACCTTGGAAACCTGGAAGGAAATGTGAAGCATCTGTAAGCGTGAATGGAAAGCCCGGTCTCCGTAATTGTTTGGTCTTTAACCTCTCTGTAATGTATCTTTGGGTTTGACCCTACCACATGCCATCATCTGAGCACACCGCACGTAAAAAACAGGCTGCTGTGCATTTTCTAATGTCTTTCCTGGAGTCCCTTGCCTCTTCACCGGGGGTAACAAGTGATGTTTGCAGAGTCTGACAATGGGGATACTGGCTGTAGGCTGTGAGTTAAACCAATTCAAGTCCAGCTGCTTGTGTATCATTCTCCCCTTCCACAATCTGGATATGACACTTAAAAGGTCTTCAAACCAGGCAGCTGGCATCCAACTCCATTCTTATTTTCGGTTAGAGTTCAGCATGCACACCATCCCCTGTGACAGCAAATCCATGCTTAACTGCTCCCTAAGTAAAATCCCCTCCAGCAATACACACTTATAGTAACTTTAAATCATAGACCGCTGCACTGTAACTGCAAATCACCTGCATTGTGCTGAACTATAATTTTAGTGCATCTGTTTGCAATGCAGTCTGGGTCTGTTTAACAGAACCGCTCTGTATCTGTGACTGTGTGTGGGTGTAGCTGTGGGCGGATGGATGGCAGGTGCAGTAAAATAAAGTCACAAGCTAAGCAGTGATGAGGTTGCCCATAAATAAAAAAGGTCTTCAGGTAGCCATATTTCTCAAGAGTCTAGAAGAGCAGTGGAAATCAATCAGCAGTAAACAGATTGCCAGGAAAAATCCCTGGAGTTTCTTTTTACCTACACTTCTCTCATTATTTTTCTTCTCCCGTAATCAGAAAAAGAAGACCTTAAATCCACTGTCCCAAGAACATCAAGCTATCCAGTGAGGAAGTAAACAGATAGCGCAAAGTCAAGAGATAGCACTTGCAAAGTACCCACAGAGCCTCCAGCTAGCGAGAGCTGTGAGCACACCTGCACTCAGAAATGAAATTGCAGTTTAAGATGAGTTACCTATTGCAATCCGAGATGTAATTGCGTTATTGATTGTTATGGTTTTCTCTCATCATCGTATTACAGGATGCTTGAGAGACCTCATAGTGGACTAGTATGAGCATAAACACTGGAATATGGCCCACTGAGCATTAGGCTCCCTGTGCCAGGGACTGCTGTCTCAGTCTGTTTCAACTGCTTTCCTAGCTGTCCTCCGTGTCCTTTTTGATTATTCCAGTTTGAGTATTTCTAGGTTATTCTCCCTTGGAAGGTTTGTTGACACAAAACCTTTATTCTGGAATAAGGCATAGTTTTAAAGCGCAATAACTACACCAAAATCTTAAATAAAAAAATTAATTTTGCAAAGTAGTTTATTTTGCAATAACTACTTCAGTCCATTTCCCTAGAAAAAGCTTAGAAACTGAGATCGGAAGATTTGAAATCGTGCATCCAAGGGCATGTGATGGTCTCGAGTGTCTCTGTGGGAAGAGGTAAAAGCAGAAGCGCATACGCACACTTACACTTGCTTCAAACCTACCAGTCTTTACAGCAGTAGGTTTTCTTGCTCTAGTTTACAGGAAAGAAAAAAAAAACAAACAAAAGAAAGGTGGCCTGCCACATGGGTGGGAAAAGCCCATCTGCATATCACTTTTAAACAGTTTGCATTTGTGTGGTTCAGCGTGAGGACCCCTAGCCTACAGCGCTGCAGGGCTTGTGACCTTTCCTAACATAACACACTACCTTTTCATTCTGGCCGTGTTAAGCTCCCCTCTAAGCAGGGCTCCTATTCTGTCTTTTTAAATTCTCCCCAAATATTCACCAGAGCCGTAGGAAAGCCTAGTGCTGCACCCTTTGAATTAAGTCCTCCTCCTCAGAAGACAGGCTGCAATGTCTCTCACGTTTGACCTTGCCACTACGCAAATATGCAATGCTGCTCTGTTTTCCTTTTATGGTCCCTCTGCATATCGCTGATGATGGTAATTTTAGTTCATATCAAATCGCAGCTAGATTGGTATCCGTAATGATTGCAGTCTCCTATAGCGTGTATTTTGGAAATGCTAATAAAAATAATTTTGGAAGGGAAGAAAGGAACCACATTCAAATTGCTCACAGAGCGTGAAGAAAAAAAAAACACCATCTTGTCAAGATTAGCTATGAGTATCTAACATTACACTTTAATTAATATTGAACAGCATTGTCACAGGCTCTCAACAGAGAAAATCCTTTTGAGCCTTCTAAAATTTCGCTCCTCACTATACAGATCTGAAGTTTTATAGGGTGCAGGCTTTGAAACTGTCCCTGCTACCCAATGTGATCACTGGTTGCACAAGAAAAGATTGTTTTCATTAAAAATTGAAGTGATCTTTTCAAGAAGCAACATGCTGCACATTCAACACCTAAGACATATAAAGTGGCATTTCCAGAGAATGGTACCGGCACCTGCAAAGAAAGAAAAATGCAGATATGGACACACACTAGCTGGGTCCTGCTTTTTTTCCAGTGACAGCTCTAGCCTATGCGCTCTGCTAGCTTTGAAAGGAAAGCCTTGCCCAAAGCCACAAGATTTATTGCATTCTTCTTTTCTGCAGAGAGCTTAAGAATCATTTTTCAGCCTAAATTAACAAATATCTACAGTATCGGCGCTCTTAAAGGAAACTAATGAACTGTTCTATGTTCATTTCTCTCATTACAGATTTGTTACAGCTTATCACATGAATAATATCCCAGCTCTTAAAAGAAAAAAAAAATCCTGCATCAGGGAAAAAAAAATCTACACTTTGATTTCTCATATGCACTTAAACACTAAGTTAATTAAGTAGTAAGAAATCATACAAGTCACTTTAAAGCTGCTAACACAAGATGAACTCCTGCCTTTTCTGGGTACAGGATAAATTTTTTAAATAAGGTACTCTTCTGTCTGCTATCACAGACGAGGCTTTCACAACAGTTTCGGACAGAAATTAATGACATCTTGCAGCATTATACGTTATTCTGGGAATTAAATAAGGGCAAGATTCCATCTGATAGCCATGCAGAGGAGTGGATCAGAAGTAAGAGCTGAAGAACAGAAAAATTGAAGGGACTTTGGGTCACCTGTGGGCACCCCTGCCTGTGCTCTCCTTGGCTGCTTAGGCCTTTGGGACTTTCTGAATTATGCTTATCTTACAAGGATGTCCTACGGGCCACAGCACAGTTCAGACTGGGATGGCTTATAGAGGTGCCTAGTCACATGAGCCCTGCCTACAAAATCACTGCCCTCTGAAACGCCTATGCCGGAGGCATCCTGCTGCAGCTGCAGAAGGAATTAGGGCTTTTAGAGCCCTTTGTACCAGTTTGAGATTGGAGCAGTGCCAAAGGGCAAAGAATTTCATCCAAAAGGGCCAACAAATCGGCGCTTATAAACACCATGCAGAGTACTCCAGTCTCATTCAGCCTGTTACTCAAAGGACAACACGAAGCTACAGTTCAAGACTATTATAATTCCTGTGCATTAGGGAATACAGTCACATCTGTCTATGCAAATCTGACAACAAATATGCAAGCTTCATGTATGCAAGCATCACCTTTCTAGGCTATATACTTATGATACTGCTAATACAGTTAAAAATAGGAACAGTGAAAATAGTGCCAGAAAATCTTATGCCTCCTGAGGTATCTAGATATTCAATTCTTATTCTGATTCAATTCAGAATTTGGACCTCTTGAAGTCAGTGGGTTCCCAACTCCATCAAACCACACTAGCTGTCACCAGAAGCCAAAAGTCACACTCTCAGCAAAACTAGAAAACTGTCACTAAGGTTTTTGTTATAATGCTGGCTGAGATCCATCCTTTGGAGAGAAATACAAGCAAAAACCTCAAACAAGAGCCCGCCTCTCTTCTGTCGGTGAGAAGCAGTTACGATGAACAAGAAGCAGACTACAAAACTAGCCTTGAAAGGTCTACCAGGACTGAGGTGGTTCTGACCCTCACAAGCATCACTGGATTAAAAGATTCCCACAACAAATAAGGCCCTGGACTGGGCACTGAACATCTAGTCTAAATCCTAGCTCTGCTTGCACCTCCAGGCAAATCGTTTCACTCTTTGTCTACCACGCTCCCGCTCATCTATTTTAAGTGTAAATATGCCAGATCATACATAACTTCACTGTATGATTTTGCCAACAGTGAAGATACAAAGCCCAGATTTCCGTTCGGACCTAGAGGCACTCGAGGAACAACAGTGTGGTGTTTATGGATTATTCATTAAGCAGAGCTAGAGTGACAGTTTCTACCCCACTGGGCTTTTAGCAAGGCTTCCATATGCTCAGAAAGTCTACCTGTCTAAAGTTGTTACCATCCCCAAGTAATTTCAGATTCATAGACAACAGTCTGTGAATCTTTGCTATCTTAATGAGCTAAAAGGCTTGAAAACAAATACAGACTCGTATCAAGGATTTAATTTCAATTAGAAATCTATCTCAAAGAGCCTATACCAAATACTTTTAAATCTCTTCTAAATGAAGTGAATGACTTTTAACATTTAACTTTTTTCTTGTCTAGTGGTCATCTAGTTAAACAAGAATTTACGTATTAAAACTTAAAATACAAGTTTTCCTCGACTAACAAATCAAATTTTCGTTCTCTAGTGGATGGATAAACATTCATTTACATAAAACATATAACTGTTCTTGTTTATCCATTGTGGTTTTTCTTACGTGCTCTGAAAATAACATATAAACATGGTTAACTAGACTACTGGAACGGCACCTTGCTGAAAGTTAAACAAATTTCTCAGATACCAAACATCATTTTCTAAGCAATAAAAAGACTATGGCTTTCATCTTCAAAAGCTACAAATATCACTGGCGAGAGAAATGGACACTTATGATGAGAGAGATAAAGGGGTTGGGCAAGTGTTCAAAAGTTCTTTTGATATCAAAATCAATTGATGATGTTTGACCTTAGCAGTTTGGATCCATCAAAAATGAAAGCACTTTGAGGGATCCTTTTAAAAACATAGATCCATGAGAAACCATGAGACATTTTAGCTGTGCGACTTCTATTCAACATCAAAAGGGTGATAAGTTTGCATCCTCATTCAGCATGACAAAGAGCAACAACCTTCCTGATATTTCAATATATCGAACTTAATAGTCAATCCACTTCAAGGCATATACAACTGACCAAGGTGCCAAAGGAATGGGGATCCAATAAATTATTTCTGAACAACATTTATTTTGGAAAAATCCAAAATTTGTAGATTTTTGCAACTTTGGGGTTGTTTTGTTGTCTAAAAAAAATTTAGAGGCAAGAATCACTGTAAGTAGTTCTCTATCTGTAAATGATGCAACCCAATACAGCAATGTATACCTAAAATATATGCATTCCCCTAGAGGCCTTATTTACATAGTCTAAGTTCCAGTCAAATCTACAGACTACCAAAATAGGATTGGTACTGTCTTCACAGAGGTAAAAAAATTGCTTCAAGGCACCAGAGACCAAAATGAAGATTAATCTGTGCTGCACTGTGTGTTAGCCTTGCAGGTTATACCAACAACCTGTGAAATCTGGATTGGTCTGCTTATTTTCATGCATGAAGTACCTTTTTGGTAAAATGAGAACTGCAATGTTAAATCTGTGTGTGCTGGTTTGAAGCTTTAAAGGAGACATGTCAATTATTCTTTTACTTACTTAGGAAATACCTCTTTGAATGTACCCAAAAAGGAGCTAAAAAGGCTCTTCTCTGTTTTGCAAATTTGACAAAGGATAGCACAGTTGATGATTTATGCTAGCTACACCAAGCAGCAAGACCCTATTCTTCACCTGGTGCTCAGATTACTCTCTCCTATTCCCATCTTTTTCCTGGTTTCCTCATTTCTCTGGACAAAGTTTAGCTTCTGCTTATCCCACTTCCAAATACCCTTTTAAGGCTGCTGCCCTTTTCCCATTTCTTTGCCTTCCTGTGCCAGCAGTACCAGTTTAAGCACATCTGATCGAAAGCTACTAAAACTTGAGAACCTCATAGGAGCTGGAAGCCATCTCTATTAATACATTTCCATACAGATGAAGTTTTGGACAGGAGGCAACGTGAAATGCAGGGAGGAGATGCTAATCGCCTATCTTTCCCTGTTAGGCTTGAACTCTTCATCAACCTTTGCCCTCCACTTTCATCCTTCCTTAAAATGGTGATAGTCACAGTTACCGCTGAGCATTACTTTTGGAGGCACCAAAGAATACAGTTGTTTTACAACAAAATCCTTCTCCGAGACTAACCATTCTACTCGGGCCTCACGCTTGACAAAGTTCATTCTTCCTAAGCGTTTTCTGGAACTCATCACTGGGTAAAAATACTAAACCGTTATTCTAGTGGAGCATTTTTTTCCTGCACATCAGTGGATTTTCTCATAGCTCTGTCTTGTAAAGACTAACACACACTGAGAAAGGAGTCTCTGCTACAGGAGCTTGCAATAGCTTATCAGTTCAAAGCAGACTTGGTATTCATTTCTTTTGACAAAGCATCATCCCTGTTTAGGAGAGTCAGGCAGTTTCTTCATCACACGGCATATGAAACATCTGTACAACAAGGCCAAACTACTCTTGCTGGTTTCACCATTTTGATAGCTCTTCAGGCAAAATTAACTGCTTTGTTACCAGATTCATTTTGACTGGCCCACAGATTAAAACAGTGGTAATTACTCCCCACCCCTCCAGCACTTTCCAGGGCACTGGACTGGTTGTTCCCACGTTTTATCTTCATGGGGTGTTGTTATGCCTCTGCTGATGCAAACAGCTGGTCAGCTCGCACCGGGTGTACTATCAGCTGCTGTTACCGCGCAACCCGTCATACGCTTGACTCCTCTCTCTCCTGCTGTCAGCACAGAGATCAGCCCATCACACAGCCCACACAAACTTTCCATTAGAAACATCTTCTGCAAAAACTAGATGAAAAAGCATTATGACATAAGATAGATTAAAAGAATAAGAGTCATGTCTCATCATCTGAAAAACCATATCTGAATAATACATCTATCCAGATGTTATATGACCCTGATTTTCAGTGTCCTTAACACCAGCCACAAGTGAAATCTGTATCAGTGTGTTGCAGAGAATCCATTAGCCAGGCCAGGATCTTACTGTACGCCGTAGGAATATAAAATAAACAACAGCGGCTACTGCAGTAAATTATAGCCTAATACATATGACTAACAGAATAGACGTAAGTGGACAGAAGGGATCAACATAACAATAGGATGTGCTTTGGTACTGAAGTACAAATCAAAGCTCACCGAAGTTTTTTTAGTTTCAGATGATTATGTTATTTTGAAGACTCATATGGCAAAGGGCAGAAAGCTAGCTCAGCTTGGACACCGATCCTAGGAGCCGTCTCCATTCCCACCCGCAGTGACGATCTTGTTCTTTCATAACACTACACGGAATTAAAGTCTGAATAAAGCATTTGCCAGGTGCAGGAAGGTGAAAGCAAAGGAATGTGGGGAAGAAAGGGATAATTCGGCAATACTGCGGCAGCCACTAGCTTCACCAAATTGTGGGCAGCTGAACCAGGCAGCCGAAAAGCTTTATTCAAAGGCACCGTGCCTAACTAGCTGGATGCAGCTTGTGCCATGGCAAAGTCTGAATCAGCACTTCTGAATCTGCCCAAGGGCTTCCCATGTTCTCAGCGCTGGGCGACCAGTTCGTATAATAGCAGCTGAGTCAAGGAGCTGAGGACAATTACACCACGTAACACCATTTTGTGGATCAGTAACTCATTCAAATAGTGGATGAAATAGCACAGCAGGACACTGGCTGACAGCCCCAGTGCAGGCCACAGAAAAGGATGCTTTTAGCACAGATTAACTAAAAATATACAAAGGATGAGTTTGGCTGAACTCCACTGACATGAGCAGAGCTCTGCTAAATGAGAATCTGATTGGAAATAGTGAATAGTTATTCACGGCACATGCTGTTGCAAATTAACAATCTAGAGAGCTGCAAAAGCTACAATAATCCCAGATTTTAACTTTTTTCCTTTGTTTCCAGTTTTAAAATTTCATAGGCAAAGGTCATTAAGATTTTTTTTTTTAAAGTAGCAGCAAATGTCATTCTCATTATGAGATTTCCATGGAAACCCTTGATATGCTGCACAGCACAACATGTTCTTTAAATGGGCTAAACTCATGAGAGACTGCACTTTGTTAAGAAAAAGGGATATGCTTGCATTACTGCCGAAAACACACTTAACATAAACAATGCCTTGCGCTTCCCTTCGAATGTGTTTATCTTACATTTTTCTCTGAAAGAAAATGGCCCCACGACATGGAAAAAGGATACACAAACCCAGCAAGTGTTTTAGGGCTGGCTCACGCATCAGTTTGCCTGTGCAATTCCTCCATGCAAGCCAGCTTCAAGACAACACAGACAGCGAATCTCCCGACATTGCTCTGGTGGCTATTTGTCCATAAAAAAGAAATCTGGCATTCTTATTAGCAAGCCCAGCCAAGGATTGAATGGGTATGGAAACTGAAGCTGCAGGGCTCGTCATTCCAGGTCAAGGTTAGCACACACTGTCACAGAAAGCTGGAGACGGTCTCCTTGCTCCTCTCTGTGCTCTTCTTGCTGCGTAAATACTTGCCGGAGGGGTCGGTCCAATACATCTCACAGGCATTAAGAAAGAGTCATTAAAATAAATTACAACCGCAGCTGCCAAGTACTGAAGAAAAGCTTTGTGTAGCTGTAACTCTCATAATTGTGCAACGCTGTCAGAAGCGTATCAAAAAATGGATTATCACACGCAGGGCAAAGAAGTATCCTGTTTGACCTCATTTTTGTTTTAAGCTGAGTGAAGAAATTGCTGTTTTCAAAGAAACACTTGCTTCTTCCTGACCAGGTCTGTCCTGTTTAAACATACAGGCATCCAGAAACACCACGGACCATCTCTTTGCTCCCCTATCATGCCTGTCAGACACAAGATGCATGCTGTGACATACTGCATTTGTACTTTCACCTGCTGTACACAGATAATGAGCGTGCAACATAAAAGATCAATAAAAGGTTATAACTAGATATTGCAACCAACTGAATAATTTTAAGCACAGCCTATTGTTTGCCGCCAGCAGAAGAACATGTAAAACTGACAGGAGAGAGGGCTTTTAAAGCAGCTGTATTCTTAATGCAACTGCTGTTTGGGGGAGGGGTGTAATTAGCACTGTCAAGTACTACACGCTTCTTTAAACCCACATTTTTGTCACCTACTGAATATTTCTCTGAATGCTAGTTATAGACGGTTGCGGAAGAAAGATAAATTGGGGGGGGGGGGAGGGGGAAGGATGCCATCACATCAATAGGTCACCACAAAACTGTCTTCTAGGCACAAGATGACCCACAGCAGTTCTTTCCATCTTATAAAAAGGCAGCATTTTCAAATCCACTAGCCTCTGGCCTAATTCTGCTCCTATTTCAGTCAAAGGCTGACTTCAAGTGAGAGCGGAGCAGGATCACAACTTCTGGCGTTTATGGAAGACATTTTTTAGAAACACTGTCCTGCCTCTTCAGCATCACCTTCTCACAGTCGCCCGTGGATCACAGCGAAATATCAATATTATGTTCACACCAAGAGACAGAACCAACATCAGAAACTTTTTTTTTTCCCCTTTTGGCTATATGTCACTGAAGTGAGATCATTCAGGCCTTGAGAAATTCACTTTCTAAATAAGAAAAAAAAAAAGTAAAGATTTTCGGACACCTTGCCTGACACGCCAGAAGGGGTCGGTGGCAGAGCTAACACCTGGGCCCAGGTTTCTGCCCCCATGGAGAGTCACGCTCAGCCACGCTGCATCCCACCTCCCTCAGCATCTCCACGCTCGCTGCATTGATAAAAATACCAACAACAACTTCACGCTTCCTCCTGGTGTAAACCAGAAGAGCTCCTTTCAGAAACGAGTTTTGGCACCAAAACAGAAAAATGATCTTGTAAAAGCTTAGGGAACCCCCCTCCTCCACCCCCCCCCCCCCCCCAAGCTATGAAGGCTTCAAGCTGGGACACAGTCAGGACTATTTATACAGATGACAGCTCCGCGTTGGATTCTTGGATGCTCCGGCTTACCCACACAGGCTCAGCTAGCTCAGCAACGCTCCCAAAACTACAGGCCTAGATAATACCACACAAGGAAGTAAACAAGGGAAAATCCACATAGCTGCTTTGGTGGTAAAAGCAAGACAGATCGCTAATGAAAAATGGCAGTAAGAAAGGAAGTTTGTAGGGACAGAGGGTGGTTTCTTCCCCCCCCCCCTTCCCATGTCTTCAAGGGATAGCATTGCAAATGAGGACAGAGTTTAATCATCAAGTCCACTACTGCAGCTAAGCACATAAATCTGCTGAGTTTATACCCAAGAGACTTTGTGCATTCCTGATCGTTTTCAGGATTCTCCTTTCTTAAGCAATAAATCCAGCGGGCTCGTGCACTGGCAGAGTCGCAGGCGGAGTGTGTTTCTAGCCACAGCCGTGTTTCTAGCTTGTTTTCCTGCTGCCCACGTTCTTGTGCCTCCAAGGGAGCCTTTGTAAACACGATGTTAGAACCGGCTCTTGACAGAGTTTCCCCAGGTAAAAAGTGGCAGCTATAAACCCAGTGTGACACTGGCAAAAAAACCCAGAACACAGACGACCAATAAAATAAAAGAAAATAATAATTAAAAAAAAAAACTTACTGCACTGAATAAATTGTCAAGTGAGATGGAGGAGTCCATTTTAAGACTTTCTCTGTATCAGTGCATTCTTCAGACATTTCACTAGATCAGGTCAATTTTACATGGAAAGAAATGCCAGTAGAGGCAACAAGGCATGTGCACCTATTTCTTATCTCTCTATTAAAGCAACGTGAAGGCCACTAAGTAAAAACAATCTGTCTTGTGGAATAGCGTATTCCTTTGCATTTTCACCTACCAAAGTTTAATCACTGAATGTTCTGATCACTCTGCTTATAAATTCCCCGTCTCGTTTTGGTAAGTGTAGCACAGTAAGGCTTTACACACTGGTATTTTTGGAAGTTGACTCTGGCTAACTGATCCAAGGAGGCTCCCAGGAACTAATCAGTCCTTTTAGGTTCTTCGTTAGCACTTTGTACAGCTGTTAAGTGAACATGTGTTCATACACGATATTAGTAGAAAACCCAATGCCTCGAGCTGCATTTGAACTAGAGGCTTAGGAGCTAGTTATCTGCTTCTCCAGGTCCTGTGATAAAAGAGCCACCCTCCAATAGCTTCAGTCAAAATGACTCCCTTCTACTCTTCCATCACTTCAGTCCATTTCACTTCAGTCCAGCTGTTTTGGTCCCTAAAAGAAGTCATCTGTTAAGACTGATCATGCAAGAAAGCTGCTGTGTGTTTTTCCTTACTTCTTTAGAAACAGCTTTCAGCTCCTCTAAACCTGAGGAGGACAGGAAAACCAAGGGAAACCACAGCATACAAGACATGCAGCAGAACAACCCAGAGATCTTTGCAGAACTTATTTGACACAGATTTTGTTCTGCGTTGCACGTTCCAATTGTATCACTGTAATGTTGCATGCCCACGTGTTCCCAGTCATTCACAATGTGTTTGGTAAACCAAAAATGTCACCGTCTCAGTGACCAAAATGGTTGGCATTTTGTGGCTGTTGACAGCCTATATAATAGGAGCTGGATCTTAGGTCACTTCCAAGCAAGTCCACTTGACTCTGTAACTTCAGCATCATTGGCAGAACACACTACTGATCAGCGCAGGGAAGTCTGCAGTACTTCCCCACTCAGTTGAGACCCATCCTGCAGAAGCAACTCCTCCACTGTAATCCAGAAATTCCCCTGCACAGCCTTCGATCACACTAGACCTTCTTACAAAACCACTCAATATTTGTAAGCTTTTGAAAGGAATCAATGGGAACTAAATGCACATTAGACAGCAGATTCACTCTTTAAAAGCTACTCAGCTAAAGGCCACACTGCAAAAAATTTAAAATAGATTAGCACTTGATGGGATAACATAGAAGATGTTTTCTCAACCACAGTATACAACATCGGGGTCAGCACATATGGAATCAGACATACAGTTTCATATTTATTGCTAACAGAGTTTTCCTTCCTACCCATCCTTTTCCCACTCCATATTCAAAATTAAAAGTAAAACATATGTTCCCAGTACCATAACTGCCACTGGTTATCTTTAAAGCTTTTCCATATAAAAAGTCAGAAATACGCCAGCTACTCGCAAAGTGATTACAGTGAATTATTCCCCAAACAGGGTCAATTCTGTTTTATGGCTTATGAACAAATATCAGACCAACCTGCTCACCAAAGCACATGAAACCTATTAAATGTGTTCATGCTTTTTCATACCATAATTCTGACCTTTTCAGTTTCCAATTATTTCTCTCAGTGACTTAAGAGATTTGTTTTATGACACACTAATTTAGGGGACCTTGGCAAGCATGCACGGTATCTTTCAGCATTGCTGCCAAACAACTTGGGTTAAAGTAATAAATCAAGTTATAACTGTCCTCTGCTGATAAGCAAAGTTACCAGCAACACATGCTTTATAGCTTATGGATACTAGTTATTTGTATAATTTAAGTCCTACTGTCACCTGAGAGAAATGCACACAAAAATATCATGACAAAGCAGCAGTGATGAATTGCACAAACACTGCTAATAATTTTAACTTTATTGCTGCCCTTCCCATTGTGATTTGGAAGAACTTTGCTAGCTGGCAATTGCAAGCAACAGTACACTCCACTCAAAGAAAAATGAGACAGAAGAGCACTTTTATTATTCATCAGGACAGAGTCTAGCCCTTCTATACAATTTGTTATTGTTTCAGCTGCCTGAACTTTGCAAAAGCAACTAATTTATTAAATTGACCCAAGGGCATTCTATTGTCCTTGACACCTCCGTAAGTCTCACGTTAAGGTCCAGTCATGCAGATGCTTTTCCCTAAATGCAGTTTGAGCAAAGGAAACGCATCAGCATACGGCTGTATCTATTTCAGATCACTGGCCTCTTATTTGGTGTCACATTTTCATCTGTTGCAACTTTGAGGAAACTGCATAAAGGATGGGGGGAGGAATGCACCAGAATATACAGCCATGATTGGATGTTTTTTCAGTGCAGTCAGGGTGCAGAGACTGGGGAAGATCGACATTATTTCATAAAACAGTGAGGCATGAAACAATAAGCCGCATGCACATCCTTCGCCCCGCTCTGAGGTGAGTGCAGCCATATCAACACTAACCTGGAAGGAACTGCTTTAGAAAAGCTTTGTAAAAAGAAATGTATCAACTTGTTTTCAATGCCTCACAAGCCAGACTTGTTGCTTTCCTTTGCCAAGCCTGTCTCTGCCTGGCTAGATGCCCCGGTCAAGAAACAGCCCTTTACCCACCTCAGGCTGGTCCCTCTCCTTTCCCCCAAGAGAGAGGCCCTGCTTCCTCCTCTGCTGTAACCATATGGAGCTTGTGACTTCTCCTGCCAGCCAGAATACCCACCCGACACAAGCAACAACAAGAAGGCCGTATATCCAAGCACTGGATTGCATCTGCCCCAGCAGAGAGGAGCTCACGGGGCACAGCAGACAGGAGAGCAGCCTTTCCATCCATCCTCCCCCAACCTCCCATCTCTGTGTTCACAAGGTGCAGGCTGGAGGCAGGGAACAGCCATCAATACACCCCAGGGCCTTTGCAGAGTCTGGGGTGCCCCGCATGGAGCGGACGACAGCAAAACCGCAGCTACTGCCCCTTTCCCTATTTGCTAGCCCGAAGAGCGGGGAGGCAGCGTGTAATGTAGCACAGGGACAGTGCAGCAGCCTGCCAGCAAGGCCCATCTGTTCTCTCCTTGGAGGGATTTTAGCTGAATTCTCAATTCCTCCTGGCTGACTACAGGTGCTGCCTGGCCTCACCCATGTGCCGACTGTAGCTCCAAGAAGGCAGCCAAGTCTCCCATGATCTGCCTTCTCTCCTCCTTCGTTACCAAAGCACAGCGTTGAGTGCAGGACTCGATAGATGGCTGGAGCTGACGCACCCCTGTTCAAAGCCCAGAGGGCTGAAAGTTCACATCTGAAAAGGTTTGAGCTTCATTAAAAGATGAATACAAACGTGACCATAAAATAAATATTTTTGCATCTAAACAATGATGCAAGAAGGGGTTCAGATTTTTTTTTGCCAATTATGAAGACACTTTGTTCAATCTCTAGATCCAGAGTAGAGAGATGTTGAAATAGAAGGCATGCTATTTCAGTGCCAAAAAGTTCATTTTTCTTCTTCCCCATGGAACACAGTTTTCAGCCTGACACTTTCTGAATAGAGAAGTGTGCAACAGAAGAAGCCTGGAGATTCAGTGAAATTCCACAGGACTGAAGAGACATGTCCTCTCCCCGCACTGGAGCCCTCCCATGAACAGGGGTAGCACAGAGTTACCTCTAGCTGTAACTGCCCAGGAGCTTTGCCCAGGATTTTGACACCACAGAAAAAATCAAGCTCTGTAATGAATGCATTTCTAAGCAACTATTTCGACTGGAGTGGGTAAAAGCACTGTGGGGATAAGGGGAAAGACTAACCTGTTCATAGAAAAATATCGTTTCTGAACGACCAAAACTGTCAAAAAAAACTTTGAAGGTTTTCAGCCAAACAAAATTGGGAAAAACAAAGTTGAAACAATAGTTTAACAGCACAGGATAGACCTGGAATCTCAAACATAACCGACTGGCTGCAGGGCTTTCTCTGCCCATGCCTCCATCTCTCACATATAGAAGGAGGATTTAATCTTCCTTTGCAGAACTGTAACAAATGCTGTGCTATTTACCACCTGTTTAACATCCTACTTACCTCATCCTGACATGAAGCACCTTTCTCCTAGTCCTCAGGATATGAAGCAGAGTCACAAGAGCTGTCAAGGATCCTGCCCCCTCCCCCCAAACGATACCATCTTTAAAATTTATATTAGCATTTTAGGAAATTAATTCCTATTAGCTGGCCTGGCAGGCTGCTTGGAAAGGAATATAAACTTAGTTATAAAAGAAATATAGGCATTGGGGGTAGAGGGGATACTTTGCTTTTAAAAATGCATCTCTGATGAAATCAAGGCAATGAAGCAGTAAAGCAGCGCATTTGTCTGACACTTTCTTGTTGACTCAGTGACAATTCTGTTGACTCAGAATTCTGACATCACCTTGTTACAAAAGAAGTATTTTCAGCCACATGTTATTTTTCTACAGGGATTTGACTCATTCTCCCAAACTTTAATTTAGAATCAATTGTTCGCTGTGTTATTTTCTCACATAAAAGGCAACACTGGCTCTTATTACCCCACAGAGATTTTTAAAAGCCTGGAATATAGTTGTGGGATAAGTAGCTCCTTTATTTGGGGAGAGGGCAGGAGAGGGGGAGGAAAAGCATGAAAACACCTTCAATTGCTCAAATCACTTAGTTAGCCAAACAGCCTAATGACCCCCCGCCCCACCCCAAAGAGCAATTCTGTAAGCCTCTAGGGGTTGCAAGTTCGTGCAACTCAAAAGCTAATAAAGCCATTTGACTGTCACTTCTGAGCAGGTGGAAGCTCTCTTCTGAATCCATTTGCAAATGGAGTCACCCACGCATTTCCATACTTGATAAGGACCATGGGACAAGTAACCACCTGCCAGCAGTGAGCCAGGAGGGAAGAAGAGGAGAAACAGAAGAAAAGAAATCTAATGCAGGTTTTCTGAGCTGTAGAATTGTGACATTATGCTAGAAAACAAAATTAAAATGCTTTTTATTGCTCATTACTGCTTAAGGTTTACGTATGCACAGGTAGGTTTCTCAAAGATTTCTTTCCACCTCTCAAGCAGGACTCAGGATTCCACAGAGGCTTATTGCAAAATAGTTCCACACATTCATCAAGGTCAGTATTGCGCCTTTTAAGGGCTGTCCCAATCCATCCGTGAGTCAAAACCTTGGATGAAAAGGATGCGCAGATAATTCTGCTAGCAAATCAAATATCTTTTCTAAGTTGCAAGACCTCATATTTAACACTTTTTGTCACAGTGAGAAACACATACCTTCTGAAAACCCAGAGTCAGCAGAAGCAGCAACATTATACCCATAAATAAGCTGAATTGATAAAGACAGATGGTATCTTCTGTAAGTGGGGTAGAGGAGATGGAATGAAATTTATTAAAAAATAAATAAATAAAAATGCATACCAACTTTCCCGGAAATATAGCATTTCGTTTCCGAGGATCTCAGCCAGGACCAGCATTTTGTGTGCATTAATGTGGTGAACTGCAAATTTAGGTTTAATCCAAGTGCTGTGTCTGGCCCAGTAGCTCCTGGCTGCCTTGGCATCTTGGAAGGATTGTCCTGGCATGTCTCTTACTAGAAGCCCTCATGTTACTGTAGAACCAAACCTACTTGAAAAAGACTTAAAATCTGAAGTGGTTTCAAGGACAGGTTACTAGAATAATCTTGAAAACAGGAGCTCATTTGCTCTAAAAAAACAAGATGGAGAGGCAATTATTCATATGCAGAAAAGAGAACTGATGTGACAACACTCTGTCATGCAGACACAGGCAAAATAAGATCCAATGATCAGAATTTGGGAAACAAGATATTCAAGCTGGAAATAAAAAGCACATTTTTACCATAAAGGTAATTCTTTACTATAATGGTTTATAGAGGACAACAGTAATTAACGATCATTTAGGGCCCATTGTAATCAAGACTGAATATTTTTCATTAGAGTCTTCAATTCATCAGTACATGTCCCAGCTTAATGCAAGAATTAGATGGTGGAGCTACATGGCTTGTCACATCAGAGGCAAGATAAGGAGGTAAGACTTAGAGTCTGAAAGTAACTGTGACAGAGTCTATGAATTACTGTTAGCAGGGTTTTCCCAGTGGGTGGTATGCACCCAAATCAATATAAATTACTTTGCATGGATATGCAAACAACCTGTCATCAAACACACCCCCTTCATTGTGGAGAAGACAGTTGCTGAACAAGACAGTGTGCTGGCTCATGCAGGGAACGGGGACCTGTCCATGCTGCCTTGAAATAAGGTGGTGGAACTGGAGATGGAGTTCCTCCTGCACAGAGCTGTCACTGCTTCTCCACTGTCTTTCCTATAGGGAAACACAGCTCTCTTTCTAGGCAGTGGTACCCATAAATGCTCAGTTTGATCATATCGACACAAAGTGATGAGGACTTCTGGGCATTCTCCCACCCCAAGAATGCCACACTTCTGACTACAAATTAAAAACAATCTGTTCTCTCTTCTATAACCACTCACTAAACATGGCCTGCAGCAGCTTGTAGACAAAAAACAGCTAAAATGGAGAAGCCTTATGTGCTTGAAGGTGAAGGTCATGGCCTCTATACTACTGATATCCTGTGGTCAGAACAATGTCTAAGATTTATACCAAGGATGAACAATAGCATATGCCAATTTTACATGAACAGAAAGCCCGTATTTGAAAGCTTCAAGCTTTAGAACAAGGTTGTATTTTTGCTCGTGTTGTACAGCTGATTTCTTTCAGTAACTGCATATAACAGAACTAGGGCAACCCACCTCACTCAAGAAGCGACAACAAGAAAAATGTAGCATTACTAATCAAAAGATGCTCATTTCTAAATACTGAATAAACCATACACATCCATGCTATAAACTAAACATGCAGTACCAGGATGCACCTTTCTTTTCTTTCTTTTTTTTTTTTTTTTTTTTTAATACTGGCAGTCATTCAGAATAAGCTACATCGAAGTGACTTTGTTGATGCAAGTAGTATGGTCCTCCTAACCTTGTGCAATAAGTGCTTTATATCGCATTGTTATTATTTCATAAACTCTATCATCTTCAGGATGCTCTTCTTAATAACTCCATTGAAATTGCCAAAGCTGGCTAAAAGCCAGCCATAGTGACACAGAAATTAAAAGAAAAGATCCCTGAAAGCTGAAACACGGAGTGATACTCATCAAAAATTAAAGCAAAATGTCATTGTAATTTAGATGTTGACATTTTAAGTAAACCATGACTTATCTCTGGAAACTTCAATCTAATTGTTATATAGAACAGGTTCCTCATTAAAACCTTTAAGAGATCTAAGTTTTACTTAAGAGTAAAAACTTTAGAGAAAAATATCCAGTTCATCCAGCATAAGAACATTGCATTTGAGTGCCAATGAAAACTTGACATGCTTAAATAATATAATTCGGTGGGTCCACCCACTGCACTAGAAGACTATGCACTTTTTTCTAAGACCTACACATGTCACAGCTGAAGAATGATACAGAGCCATAGAGAAAACAAACACCTGCATGTGAACTAGGAGAGGACAATAGTTATGAAGTGGACAGGCAGTCAACAAGGCATTATCAAGATGAAATTTCAAGTGAGGATATGCAACTTGGCAGCGAGTAGCAGAGCTCAGCACTGAACAAACAAATGGAGAGAAACTGTGAGTCAAGAGACTTGGCCTTTCTTTCTCCTGCCACTGTTCTGTCACAAAAACAACACAGAAGTCACAGTATCTCCTCCATGCCTCAAGCTTCTTGCTACTGGAACGTATGGGAAAAAACATCGAGAATATGTATTGTTTTCTTTTGTAGGACAAAAATGACTCATGGGCTTGTGCCAGCAATGCAAGGAAGAGCAACTTACACTATTTTTGGGGGACATGCAAGCACACAGGTGCAACGTAGAAACACTGGATCTTTCACTCGTATTTCAGAACATCTCTGCTGAGCTATGGTGAAGCACACAGAAGAGTGTAACTGGGGGTGAGAGAGAAAGCGAGAGCAAACTTTGTTAGGGAACCTTGTAGGCTGAATCTAGGCATGCAGCTCACCAGGAGGGCAGAAGGGAAAAGTCCATCTGCCCTACTCTAATGGTAAGAGCAAAGCATCACCACATACTCGTGAAACGCTGTGATCCTCCATTAACACAAATCAGCACAAGCTTACAAAATAGGTGATGCAATGGATTAGGCTATGAAAGATCTGCGTCCAAGCAGAGAGAAGATGGAATGCTGTTCAGATTACCATCAGCCAGAATCTGTTCTCCCACTCTGTTCATCTCTGTGGGCCAACTTTTCTAAACGTGAGGTTCAGAGAACTTCACCTGTTGTGAGCTCAGTAGGAGAATGATATCTCATCACAATTAAAATAACGTGGGATTGAGAGAGTATGTCTGTCTTTCATACAATTAGCAACCAGAGGAGGGGGGAAAAAAAAAGTTACCAGAAAAAAAAACGCTTAGATAATTGTCGCTGATAGTCTGAGTGCTTTCCTTCACCTTCACTCCCTCTCTGGGAAACCTAAAAGTTAAGGGTGTGATTTACTAACAGCACAACAGGCTATGAAGAATCTCCCTGCTGAGCAATCCCATCACATACCAGATTTTTGCTGCCCTCACTTAAGGCAATTCTGATATTCCAATTCTGTCTTCCAGAAATTCTTATTCCTACAGGAATCAAGGCCTCTGCTCTCACAGAGGCTGTTTAGTCCCATCACAGTCAGGACATCCTGAGGTATCTGCACAGAGCATACAACAAGCATGAAAAGAAAACTGCGGTCAGGATGGAGAAAAAGCTAAAAATGGGTTGATCAACGTGGAATGGGAGCAAGGTAACTGGAGGAGACCATCAAAATTAAGCTAAGAGGGGAAGAGGGATTTCATTCACAGAAGGAAGATGCTGCCTTCCTCTTACCAGTCCAGAAGCGAAGACCCTTTCACGCTCTCTGTAATCCACTGCAGAATTGACTTAGATCTGTACTATTTTCAGAAGTCAGAGTGATGACAGTGAAACAAACACAAGGAAGGATGGCTACAGAAATAAAGTTGGGTTGTAGTAAATATGAACAGCACCTTTAGTTAAAGTCCCAACTACACTGTATTTTCTAGACACTAAACACTGGCTTACAGATCTGTTGTTGTGCCAGCTTCCCAGTGAGCTAGCAACACACACCGTTAAAATGGAAACTCAGCAAACACTAACTCAGATCAGCTTTTTCCTCACCAAGTATTAGGTTTACACAGCATTCTGGCCTGAAGCACAGGACAGTGAAAACATCTCTCCAAGTAATCATAATTCACTAGACATAGATTATTTAGAAGAAAAAGCTGGAGAAAACTGCCCACAGCATTTTTCTGCCTTTACCATTAGGATTGCTTTTTCAGGCAAATGCCTCACACTCAAAGGCAGTGCAACTGGCTGAAAACCTCACTATTTTATCACAGGAGTTATTTAAAATACCAAAGAGGGAGTGGGGGTGGGAAAAAAAACAAAAGAAAACCATTTGGAGGCTATGGATCATGGAAATGAGACTGTAAAGCCCAGGAGTATAGCTAGGATTGCTGCTGCTTTGAAAAATTGTTGAGCTGTATTTCCTGTTTCCAGAGGATAAAGATGTCATAACAAGAATTAGGGATTGTCAACAGCAAGAACAACTGAAGGAGGATTTATTTATTTGTTTGAACGAGCCAAAGAGAGACAGTACAAGCCGACCCAGGAGGCCATTTGGAGGCCTCAGACTCTGAGTTAATGGTGGCTTTCAGTCCAGTCTCTGGCAGGAGATCTTTACCTATAAGGATACTGCGTGTAAATGTAATCCTGATGTCGGGCTCAGCATATAAACAGGGATATGTTGCCTATGGATATAAAACGTGCAATTCCCCGAGTACTGGAAATTAAGGAAGTCTTGTTTCCTGTGAATCTGCATCTTGGGCACTGTGATGTCTCACAGCATAAGCTCAGAGTGAAGCTGGGACCATGTCTCTGGGCTCTGCCTTGGGTGGATCTGTAGCGTCTAGAGGAAGAAGCTCATCCATAGTACAGAAGTACCCTTGAGACCTCTACCAGACTGTGAAACTTGACTGTGACTGGCCAATGGGTTAAGAAAGGGAGAGGAAAAGAAGAGGGAAGGAAAAGACGGATATGCAGAAACAGCTTCATCTTATAAGCCTGGTTTCCTATGGAAACAACGCTAAAACCCAACACGTTACAAAAATGAACACTTAGTTTAGTGCCAGTATAGGAGAAAACCCATCCAAACTTCTGTTTCAGAGCATAAAATGATAGAGAAACTCAAGCAGCAGAAAGTATTTTCCTTCACAGTCTCAGGTAGGAGGCTCTGTAATAAATATGTTCTTTACTTTTTTATGTTGTATTATATTACGGTAGTGTGATGGGGAGGGAAGAAAAAAAGAGAAGATATCACTAGATTTTGAACACACTGAGATTTTGAACTCACACAGAGATCCCCCAACACTTAAGGGTGCTAAAGAGCCAGTCAAATTAGCAGTGTAGCATGTCAACTGGACTGATCTAACTGGATGGTCTAGATTTTTTTTTCCCCTTTCCACTGCACAGAAGTTGTACAGCTTGCTCCTCACCAATTTCGTTGCCATGTGTCAACAATGCACAGTACACAGAAGGAGACAGTAAGAAGGAAATATATGAAGATCTGTATATTTAAGTTTGCCAAGTGTTGCCATTTGCCTGCATATACAGTTCTCAGAGCTATGAAAGAACAGGAAAAGCTCAAAACGCCTTTGCATTTCTAAGCATCCACTCTATTCTCTTTGGAGAGACTCCTCTTTTAATGTCAAGATGAACAAGCATCATTTCTAGTCAGCTGGACACACTCTAACCGAGAAGAAAGGAACACTTTTCCAAGTCCCTTCCAAGTCACCTGCTCTTAGCGGCATGTAAAGCTGTGAATCATCCAATACTTACAAGAAAACACGTAACTTACTTTTTGGGAGGCAGCTTTGCAGCGCAATATAATTTCTGTTCTTCAGCAAACACAAGCAGCTAACTAAATGACCCACAGGCAGAAAATCCATAGTTTCCTGGTCTGTTGAAGTTAAGGTAAACACCAAAGGGTGATACATCTTTTACATGAGCTAAAAGAAAAGTCTGTTAGGTGAAACTGATGGCAAATTGTGTAGTTTAGGAGAAGACAGAAAGTATTAAAAGACCCTGGGTCTATTTCTGGTCAAGTTACTTAACAGCTTAACAACTGCTTTTACAGACCCACCATTTACCTGCTCATCTGTTCAGGACAGGGACCATCATCTACTGCCCCTTACGTTGGGGCCCAACACCAGGCTGCTTTGCTGGTGGCTTCTGTGTATTACTGGAGAGCAGACTGTGGGATCTGCCGCTAGACAGACAAAAACACCTTTTGCTTGCAATAAATTCTTTCGTTGCAAAGGAAAGCTTGTCCAAGAACAACCATCCTTCAGTGCTCTAACAGGGCTGCAAAATCTTCAGAGAGGATCTTGCAGTTCCAGCCCTGAACACAAAGTTTCCAGCAGACTGAAAGAAAGGCTGCTCATCATTACCCTCAGCACTACCGAAGACTTCCATTCAGCCAGCCACTGGAGAACGCCACGTCATCCTTCTATTTTCAAAGCTTCACTGAACACCGTTGAGTTGCAAGCATAACATTTTCCAGCGTAAAATGCTGTGATGTCTCCCTACCCTCTGCCTGCCATCACATTTCCAGGAATATTCATCTCTCTTTATTAAAGGTTTCATAGGCAGGAGAGGAATAATCTTTCAGTTGCTGGTCAAAACAAAGGTCTCTAGTTGTTTCTTTTTTCTAATTTCAGACTCCTTCTAGTTAGAGATTATGCCAAATTCCAGAGACAGCTGAATGCTACCTATCCAACAGTCAATAGTTATCCAAGAGAAAGGCGTCTCAACGTCCAATTTGAAACATCTCTATGAAGTCAAAAGACACCATTCTGACACATAGACATTGGCAATTGATTATATAGGATCTGGTTTTCCAGTAGAAATAGTAATTCACATAAATTAGGTCCAGACAGCTCTGCCAGAAGATTAAGCTTCTTCTGAGCCAACCACATCATGAAAATGTGCAGGCATTTGGCTATTCCTATATTCATTTTACCAAGGGGCTGTGCAGTTTTATCAGTCCAGGTTTTCACCTACTCAAACAAAACAAAAGACCCACACAAACCTCACTTCTTGTCCAGCAAAACACAGTTTTTAAGACCAATCCACCAACTCCTCTTGTAGGAGAGAAGTCATCTGTAAGGCAAGGCCAATCTTTTCACTACAACCACCAAGAAGAACTGATAAATCAGAGTATGGATTGACTGGGACAGGAATATTACAGTTGCCTACTTAAAACATCCAGGTGTAGGAGACAAGCAAGTGCAGATTCTAAAGTATATTTATCATTATGAAAATATATATATATATATATATATATATATATTTGCCTTTTCCCCCCAAGGTAATTCTGAGACAAGCAACAGGTTCCTAGCAAAAGCCCCTTGTGAAATGTGAAGGCTGAGTTTCCCTGCCATCTAACAGGGACATGTCTTCTTTCTATGGCAACACTTACTCACTAGCTCACACCACCCACACCACCACTACTGAGGGCTCTCAGCTCTGCAACGGAACAGGTTTTCCCCCAAGCATAGATGCAAACAAGCCAAGGTCTGAACCACTCAGTGGGAGAAAACTGACAAACTCTCCATTCAGACCACATACTTCTAGTCCTCTTTGGAGAGCTCAGAACCCACCTGCTCTCACTCACATGCAAACTCATACCTAGAAGCCCAAATCTTCCAAAATGCAATGCCAATCTCCAACTCTCCCCACCTAAGACTGAACATAAGAACATTTCAGAATACTTGTGATTCCTTCAGGAGGGCTCTAGCATCACCAGGCAGTGAAATCAAGTAAGGAATCACCAGCTGGTGGCTCTTCCTTTAATGTCAAAGAAGTCATATAAAGGAGACTAGAGTGTTTGATAAGCACCTAGCCCCAGCTCAGGTGATTCAGAGACCAGAATTAGATGTTCAGGCTACTTGCGTGGTCACCAAGTGGAATCAGGTCTCTCAGAGAGGTGGCACTCTGAACTCTCAGGCCACACAGGGATTCACCTACACCCAAATAATTGATGTTTGGTACATGAACATGTCTGGAACATGAACATGTCTAAGTTCCCATTCCTCCCTAGTGCATAAGAGTTGGAATTAGGGCGAGCATTGGATGCCTCCACGTAGCTGGGACCTGAAGCATGGGGCCCTTTTCAAAGAAGAGATCTCTGAGCAGGGCTCACCTTCAAGGCTTTTTGGCATGAGTGTTGGCAGAGAGGAGGTCATGCTTTCCCTGCTCACCTTTAATTAACAGTCTAGAGTAATCAGCCAGGAAAATGAAAGATGCCCTACTCAGTTAAAGAACATTCAAATTTACTCCACCCACTCCCAAGCTAGCACGCAACACTGTCAGGCTGGTCTGGGTGAAGGCACTCTAAGTGCGGTCAAGAAAGCAAACACCAGGGAGCAAAAGGAGAACATGACACTACATCCCCATGGTTACAACACTCTCCTGGACGGGGGAAAATGTAGGTCCCAGGCCTCATTTCTAGAAACAGAAAATATCTGAAGTGACTGGTACTGTATTTAGGTTTCCCAAGCTAGGGGGAAACCACATCTCCAGGGATGTGGTTATTGCAATAGCACAGGAGGTTGAAAAATCAGGATGGAAGCATGTAGTTTTGATGAATGATGGCAACAGACTGGGATCAGATGGGTCTTGTTCAAGTTTTAAAGGCAGCTCTTTCCACTCTTCTGTAGTGCTACAGATCTTTATGTTACTTTAATGGGATGCCAAGATAAAAACACTCAAAAAAAGCATTATTTAATACTATTTTCTCCTCTCTCCCCTCCTCCAATTTATATTTGTCTCCACACTTTACCAGTACAAATCTTCCTAATCTGATCACCTTTTTAGAACTTTCTGAAACAATTTTAGAAAATTGAGTCAATTGGATGTTCAATTTTGACAAGCTTGAGAGAAAGAGCTATGCTTAACAAGGGATCCAAAATGGTTGTCTCAAGTATTCCGATTTTGAAAACAAGATTTAATCTGTAAAAAACCACCTAGATTTGCCTTAGACTTTTTAGCATGTCTGTCCTCCTCTGTTCAGAGACTGCTCCTCCCTTATTAGTGATCACAGAAGCAAAGGGACAAAATAAGGCTTGCTGTAAACACTGAAGATTCGCACTGCGGTCTGCCACAGTTGTCCACAAAAACGAGGCTTTAAGACCAAGCATGTCATATTAAAAGCTTAAAAGCATATTATAGCTCTAAGAGGATGGGCACCCGTACATAAGGAGGCAGTACAGCTGAGAGACAGGACAAGAACATCATCACCTAGGGTATCTGGAAACACACTGCTAGAGCTGTGTGGCTGTCTAGCATGGAAGCAGCACCGTGACTGTGTGGTCTTGGTCGAGATATATTAGGGAAGCTTATGAAATGCCATTTTCACTGAACATTAAGTTACCAAAAGCCAAACAGACAGATCTCCACGATCTGCATGCAAGTAAAATGAATATATTTTACTTGTGTGCATGCAAAGGGGAAGGGAACTGAGAAGGAGATCATGATTTCACCAAACAATAAGATGCACATACACAGTGTGCATTTCAATGGACTGCTGGGAGTCATCAGGGCATAGGAACTGCATGCAGACTGATAAGAGTATCAAAGGAGGCTCTTACCATTTGCATTAATGTAATTGGCTGTAGCACAGGGATGTGGACAGAAGATAATGATGGCAGTAGTTTGTTATATTCACTCAGCGTTATTCTCTCTCCTCCCCTAATTAGAGCAGCCATACACATAATGCAATGCAAAATTATATTGAGTGAATTTAGTCCACTAGTCTCAGCAGACAATTTCTTTTTAGTGTGCTGTCTTTCAACATGCAGCACAATGCAATCTCAAATACTTAAGATACGTGGAGATAAACAGCATGGGCTCAATACTGATGATCCATCAGCATTTTACCCAAAATGAAACATTTCTTCGCTAGCAAGAGGAAACAGCTATTTTTGAGGCAGAGCATCTGAGTCCTGTTGAAGTATCCTGTCTGCAAACAGGCCCAGAGAGTGTCAAGCCTGTTTCAATTTGGGGTTGAATAAAGTCGCTCAGGTTTTGCTGGAAAGATATATTCTCCTGTTATCTGGGACAACTCCTGTGTTCTGCTGAAATGCTAGAGTGATGACAAAGTGGCCTGGCAACCATCTTGTCAGAAACAACAACAACAAAAAAAGAAAGAATAGCACAGCTTAGAAACAAGAGAGCAAACATACACCGTTTACACCGTTGTGACCTTTTCCTCACAAAGGGAAAGCAAGTGCTATTATCAGGAAGATATTAGAAGGGACCTTGGAAAAAGAGCATTGCTTAGCCGCTAATGGAGATTGTTCTGTCCTCATCTGAAGTATACAGTGGAGCCAGTAATTCGGAAAGCAGAACAAGGAATTCCGTAGAAAAGAGCATAATAACTAATCAGCTGTGAAAGGGTGAAGAAGAGTCTTTAACTGAAGTCTTGCATTATAAATCTAATACTGCACTTTCTAACAAAGCAAATCAAAATACACCGACATTTTGGTCTGCAACAAAACAAAGCATCAACAAGCCCTATGAACAGTTGGGTGGCTTATAACTGTAGAAATGGCACTAATTCTCCATGTGAATGACAGACACCCTTCATCTGCTTCTGCACTGGAAGGGTCATACAGGCAGAGCTGGATGAAGCTACAATCAAAGTTAAAAACAAACGGAAAAGCTGGATACACTTAAGGATAACAACATTCATCAGTTATGCTTTCATTAACCTTGCAGCAAGGACTAGAGCTGGTGCTTTTTTTGCATTTCAAAAGAGACTAAGTAGTTCTGCATGTAAGATCCATCTCACGGCACTATTGCACAGGAAGAGAGCCTCTATCTTTCCATGCTGGCAGCTCAGAGGTTCCATTTACTGCATTCCTCACCATTACAAAATGACAGATTATTAGGAAATAAAACCCAATCATACATTGAAATCAAGAAAGCCAAAGAAATGACCTGCCCTAATTAAATCCTATGATCAGATCTATTTCAGAAATGAAGGGTATTTTTTCCAGCTTGCCTAACTCATGCATTTTTGAACAGCCTCTGTTTTGCAGGTCAAAAGCCCTGGCTGAAATTTAGTCAGAATCAGTACTATTTAGCAAGGTGCTATTTACTAATTGTGCTCACCCTGGATAAAGTTATAGGTCCTCAATGAGGTGTTTTCAGCTACCTTGTTTCCCCTTTCAGATTAAGTAATCTACACGCAAGATAGGAAGAAATAACAAATTTCTTACTACCTGAATCCTGAAAAGCAAAGCATACCTCTGCCTCAGAGACAAGGGTCTCACTAACTCCACCTAAAGAAATTCAACCCCTGTAATGAATTAGAGACACAGAAATAACCCTTTCCATCTCGTGGGATTAACACCCCACCTAGAATGCCAGAGCTTGCTAAAGGAATAGAGCTTCTGCTTCAGAAAGGTTTTATATGGAGCTGAACTTCGACAATCAACACTCAAACATGAAGGCTCAATTCTTTTTTCTGCCGGGGCTGCATAAGGTGGTCCTGGTCTCTACTCAGAGAAAAACAAGGATGGAATGCAGAAGGAAGCAGAATTTGTGGACTGAAGTAATTCCCAGAGTAAAACTCTAGGAGGTGGAAACTGGACTGGAAGAAGGCTTTGTCCATGTGTGAAGGATTTTGGTGCTTTGGTGACTGTAGTGAGCAACACAGGTCCATATTCTATTAAAGTCTCACTACTTGTCTAGTGGAGTCACCTTGCACTCTCGCTCTGAGCAGCGTCAGTCCTCAGGAACAGTCTTGGTGATTTCAGGTGAGAAAAAGAGATATTCAGAAAAACATGCTAAGAAAAATAAGTAAAAGCTCTAGATTAATTGGTGTGGTTAAAACACAGGGAGGTTTTATCCAGACTCCGCTAACACAACATATTTCAGAAATCTGAAGAAAGGGAGATAGCAGCCACTAATAGCATCAACACAGAACTAAAGCCAGAAATGATGGACTATTTCCAGCTTTGCCACTGGCTGGAAGCATGAAAAAGCCTGAGTGCCAAGGCTCTCAGAAAGCATCATTAAGAAAGCATCAGCAGAAGTTACCCATTTTTGCTGCTTTAATACATAGCAAAGATGTCTCTATAGATTAACAGGAGCAATGCTAGTTTGTCTTCCTGGCTGTCCCCAGAAAATGGCATCTGGTTTTTCCTTATTTTGTAAGCAGAGCTTAAATTGTGCAATATGCATCCTCTCAGTTTATGTATTACCAGCAGGTGCCTGAATATACCCTGCTCAGGTTTAACACAGAGTGACATATTTCAATCCCCAAGTACATCTAGTTTTGTTCAAATCAAAGATACCCAAACTTCCTACTTTAAATAGCTATGGAAGCAATAAAGCCAATTTTGGGGGAAGTGGGGATAAAATTACTCTTCTCTCTCTCACTCACTGCTCATCTTCATACATAAGTACGAATTTGTCTTAAACTCATTTGTTTCAGTTGCCATCCTAGTAGATTCTACCCCACTTTTTCCCAATGTTCTACTCCTCCCTCTGTCATTTAAAGTCAGGGTCCACTGCTTTTAGGACCTCAGCATGAGCAATTTAGTTTCACTACTGCCATCAGTCTTCAGTGTAAGTTGTTATCTGCTAGAAAGTTGCCAAAACCAACATGCAGCCATCAGAGGAAAGGAAAATTTCAGCTGCAAGTAGCCTAGTCTGAACACCTGGGAATGGCAAAGTTAAAAGCTTATTTCTTTGCAGGTAATCGCAATACATTCAATCACCTAAAATTGCATGAAGTTAAAGAAAGAGAAGGCATGCTAACGCTGGTTCCTTCTTCCCTTTGCATAGTTCATCCCACCCTTTCTTTGGGAGAAAGGAGGCATTTTCTAATTATGGTGCGCAGGCAAAGAAAGAGCTCCTTGGGTTGGCCAAGGGGGAAGAAAAAGTGAAGTCGCACGCCCACTGTGGCCTTCTGCCCCCATCTAGTGGTGCCTATGCCAGAGGTAAAATCCTTCAAACCAAATCCTTTGGCTCAGGCAGGAAAGCTTCACAGTTCTGGGGACTGAAGTCCTCAGCATGGAAAACCTAACAGACTTGTGCTTTAAGATGTGACCTGTGCCACAGTTTGAGCTGGGTGAACCAAGCAGCACATGGAGGCATTTGTTCATTAATCCTAAATTCTTAACTTTGTTAGCAACTGCTGGATGTCCTTCTTGGCTTAGACAGAGAGCCATAAAAAACTCAGTAAGTTATGATCAACCTAATAGAACCAGCAGATTATATCAGGTTTAACTGCTACCAACTGTAACCTTTTTCAGCTAAACTGAAACAGTTAAGAGTAGATACACAAAATGATTAGCAATGTCCTAATTAAAGATTACAGGTGTTTCCAATACACCTCATTTTCTAGGTGCAGACAAAGCTATAGGACAAAGGGAAAAATCATTTTCCCCTTTTGCACGGAGGAACAAGGAATGGGAACAATTTTAACACAATAGCATAGCATCATGCATTACAGACTTAGAAATATCTTGAGCCCACAACAGCTTGTCCCTAAATTTTTACAGTGACAAAAAACAAACATATGCAAGTACCAGGGGAACAAGTAGTCCATTCAACGATCCCAGTAGTGTCTTCACAGCAGCTTCTTCAAAGGTATTTTAATCACTAAAGCAAGGACATCATTATGAGACAACATCTCTAGGGACACCACTCCAAGCTAACGGCAGGACTGGGAGCCTAGTCACAGTTTCTGGATTCACTCTACTACGCACTGTATAAGACACAAAGAAATGAGCCTCTAAAATTTTCAAGACAACAGTAGAGCTGCTCCTGACCTATCGAATTTTCACCATTAAATTCAAGATAAACCATAGAAGCCTGATTAAAACCACTGAGAAACAGAATCACCGCTTACGTCTTCTTCACCGAGGGCAGCTGACAAGGGACATCAGTTAAAGGCAACAACATGCACAGACCAGCATCGCAGATGCAGCTCTCATTTCCTGCTCTTTTCTTCTGTAAGACTAAAGAGGGACAGTGGCAGGTGATAAACATGTTTCAGAAATGAGCAGTCACTGGTTTTATGCAAATCCTCTGGAGCCAGGAAACAGCCTGCCAGGATCTTGGTCACACTCGCAGAGTTGTTGCGGTGTCTGGTTCTCTGACACGAGCGCTGTAAACACAGGAAGGGAACGGAGCACTAACTAGGCAGCTCTTCACAGAAATTAGTCAGCAGTTCCATGAGCAGAGGAACTAGCAAAACCTGGTTTCCTACAGATTTTTGGTTTGGTTCTCCGAGATTTAATAAGGTACATGTGTTGCTTCAAGCTTTTCCTGCAGCTGGGATCTTTGTAACATCTCCCTCTTCTCTGAGGGTTCTCCAACAAGGGCAGAGCTCGATCTTTTGGTTTTATTGTCTGTGAATGGGCACCAATACATGGGGCGTCTTGTCCTCCATCTGCCTAAGTTCATGAAACTGCTACTATATCTCTGTCATGTTTGCTTGAAATTGGTCAACAGAATTGAAAGTTATGGTGAGGAAGGAGGGAAGAAAGAAAGATTGTGCGAGTCTCATTTCCTTAGGAAGCCAGGCCAAAAATAGCACAAAACTATTCATATTAACATTTTATACTTCAGATGACCTCCAGCTCTGTAAGCTGGCCCTGTGAATCCCAAGAACATTCTTCAGGAACGCCCTGGAAATCCACGTTGCGCTGCGTTCCTTTTAGCATCTCGTTTCAAATATGCTAATTAGAATGGAGGCAATTAGAACAAAATTAAGAGGTACTTTTCCCATCTGTATTTCCCAAACTTTCCCAAAATGCTAAGTAAAATTCACAAATACAAAGTCAGCATGTCAAAGAGTTATTTCCGTCTCGTCATATAAGGTGTGAAGAAATGCGTGGCCTTTTACTGTTTTCTGCTGTCCCTGCTGAAGTCATGGCTTTAAGGATCAAGCTGTCAGAAAGGGAGACTGTCACAGACTAAGTGCTAATTGTTTCAGACAAGCCGTGTGATGATACTCAGATCACTTTAATTAAGGCATGCTGTCCAGACCAGTTGTAGATTAACAGAAAACTCCACCCATTTAATAAAACCAAAACAACCTGAAATTAAAAATAAATAAAATTTTTAAAAGGCAAAAATTAAGTATCAAATACATGCCTGAAATATTTATTATAACTATATTTTCTGTCTGTTGGGATGGCTTGTTTGACATGCCCTCTTCCATGAGATGTGAAGTCTGCTGGAAGAGCCGTACACTCGTCCACGGGGGTGAAATGGGGGAGGAACGGGGATGAGCACAGAGCTTTGTAACCTCCAGGCCACCTCTCACTTCCTGACGGCAGGTCTGGGTAACTTCTACTTCAAATCTCTATTCCCTTCCTGGGACAAAATCAACAAAGATTTGTCAGTGACGGCAACGGATCAGGATTTTATTTCTAGCCACAGGAAACGCTCATTCCTGTGACAGGACAGGTTCAAGGACAGGCTTGCTGTATCACAGCTAATACTGATATATTTGCAGTTCTCCTCACGGTTGTGTCATCTACACGTTTAATACGCACATTTCCTATACTAAACATTGAGCACAAGCAGACCCAGGATGCCTATAAAACCTCACTCAATGCATCTTTCCATTTGACAGCAAATCCTTTATAGCTGCACCAGGATACATGTTCATTTTCGTCTCTCATGCTTGACCCCATTTTAGGGAATCACACTCTAGATGCAGTTTGCTTCTAAGAATGCCATATGAGATAGTGTCAAAAGCCTAAATACAACATGCGGGACATTATTACTGTTACTACCATTTCTCTTACTCCTGTTGCAGAAGGGAACATGACCGGTTGGATGCCATTTGTTCTCAGCAAAGCCACTTTGGCTGTTATTCATCTCTCTTATGTCCCAGGTACTTAAACACTGTGCTATTATTTCTTTCAGATTTTTCCAGGAACCGAAGCGAAGCTGATGGATCTACAATTCTCCAACACTTCTCCCCACCTCCCCTTTTTTAAAAGGCAGGCACTATGTTTGATACTTTCCATTCTTCCAGTACCTCAACGACCTCTCAAAGATAACCAGTACAGTTATGTGAGGGTTTCAGCCAGTTCTTTAAGTGTCCCAGCAGGCCTGCTCTTGATAACAAACAGGGCTTTTGAGAAAATGGTTCCTACCAACACTGAGATGTGCAACGCCTGGTGCACAGCTTCTCAACCTGAGGGCATCACAGACAGTTTCCTGGCAGTTGCATTGACCTCATCTCTGCCCATAAGAGGGTCACCAAAGGTTTGAGTGTACCATAGGGCCACATAGTTGTTCCTGAAACACAAAAACTTTAAATCCACTAGCTTAACATAAAAGCCCTGTTTACACCCAGAAGTTGAGTATCCAGCTTTACCACTTTCATGAAAAGCAGTGCAACTGCCCTAGTATGAATACAACTATATTACTGTGAATACACTTAAAATATTTTGTTTCTGTACAGAAACACAAACCTCTGTAAAAGGTACTGCATACTGTCACACAACAGAATCCACGCTAAGAGCCATGTTGATATAAGTCATCATCATATTTCAAAACAAATATTCAACTGCTAGAAATCCCAGGTATAAGCCAAGCATAACATGCCTCACAACTAACAGCAACATTCAAATTATTTGTTTAGTTAGATTCTTTTTTCTTTTGACTGTGGCCATAGACTCCCACAATTTTCTCAACACATCCATTTAAAATGAATATATACATTCTGTGTCTGATTTCATACCTATAAAAAAACAAAGTAAAACTTCTCAAACTGATTGCAGTGAGGCATCTGCAGAAAATTCACACCTAATCCCACTGTCAGAAAAATAGCAATTTGCCAGCTATAACATTTAAGAACCACTCCTCCATCAGCAAAAGTTTAAAAATATTTATCTCAAACAGTTCACAAAGTTCTGTGCATTCATTCTAGAATTTGTCACATGTGGTAGAATTAGGAAAAGATGAAAATATGAGTTGTTTTATACACATGTTATCCTGAGCCCATCTATAACATCATACATTGACAGCTACCTAGCTGGTTTCCTTAGTAACTGGAGATTCCTAAACAACAGCTAGAGTTTGTGGGAAAGTGCCTGGTACAAAACCATACACACAAATGGGCAACTATTTTGAAAGACTTGCAAAATGCCGTTAAAGAAGAGATTTAAGTATTACAAGAAATTTGGTTCTGCTGTGGCTCTTACACAGCCTTGCCTTGATGAACTATGGAAGAGAGATCTAGAAAATGCAAGCCTATTGTCAGTAGTTTTAAACTCCTTCCACAGTTCCCTTGCAAGTGAGGGCTTTTCTTAAGTCCACAAGTTGAAAAAAAGATGGATGGCCTCCCTCCTTGAGGCACTACATTGGGCGAGTTACTACCTTCTCCCTGGCCATGCTCTAAGGAGTACGCATAGGCACCTGGTACAGGAAGGATTCTGTGCTCGGGAGCAAGCACCCAAATGAGTCTCTGAATTAGCTACTTAAATACAGATATCTCCATAAGCATCCTCTCAGCATGTTATTGGGTATTTGTATCACCCTAAAGCTTTCCTTATATAAAAGAGCCCAGGATGCCTAACTCTGGGCTACAGATTCCATTCTGGGGAGCAAACAAAATATGTAAGTACCCAAGCCTTTCATCTGATTCAATTCTGAGGCATCAGAACAGCTTTCACCTGTGCAACATCCTTTTTCCATCAATATTTTGTACAGAAGAGTACAACTACATTAAAATATCTTTTTTTCAGGACAGATTCTGATATTTAATAGAGGGATTCCCATAAACAGTAGACCTATTATTCCAACATTTTCCTATTTTACCTACTTTGGGTTTAACATATTCCTATGCATGGTCCTAAGGACCTTAGCAATTAAAGTATTACAATTCACAACAATAGCAATTGTCAGTTATACCACAAAGGCACCAAAACATACCAGACAGGATCCAAAGCCTATAAACTCTGTTGTATATACAGTCCTTTGCTTCTGATGAAAGCTGTTCAGTTCTTCTGAAAAAGCCCTTATTAAATAGTAGTTTTAGGTGAAGGTCCCAAAGGTCAATCTACTTTGGCAGAGATTATTATACAAAGGACAATTAAGGTAGAAGTACATCCACGCGCAACCATTAAGAGCCAGAGCCAAAAACGGGAGCTCTAAATTGGGAAATGGCACCTACGGTATTCAGCAGAGTTCCAAATTTCCATCTCCATGCCAGTGCGGAGCTCCTTTGGGAAAGCTCACAAACCTCAGAAATAGTAAAGGGTGGGAACTTTCAACAGGAAATACTCTGCTTTGTAGGCTAGCTCGATTTCCTACAAAGGCAATAGAAAGATTCCTAATAGTTTCAAGAGGGAACGAGATCACACTTACATAGCACTTCAGTGTAAATCGGAAATAACTCCAAAGATTATTTTTTAAGCCCATGCAAGACGTGCACTGGCTTTAGAGAGTGGCATCTGTTGTACCACATCTGCAGAGGCCCTTTCTATGGAGCCCTTCTGCAAGTTTATCAGTTTCAAGTGACTTTAATAAAGTAGCCTAACCTTTGTCTATAGCCTATCCACAGGCATTCATATCAGACTTCATACAAAGGTCTCTTCTACTGTTTAATCCCTTTCACTGCACAGGCTTCAGCCCATTTTCTTAGACTGACTTAATTTAGTCTTTATTTATTTATTTTCTGGTGTATCTTTCTATCACTCTAACAAAGGTAACTGAGACACACAATAATTCTGATAAGTATCATTCAAATTTTCATTTTTTCCACTGAGGAGATGGGGGGGAGGAGAAGACTCTTAATAGTACAATCTCTACTAATTCGTCTGTTATCAGCCTTCTCCTACAAGACTAACGATGCACAAGTCATCCTAAACACCAGAAGGAATTCTAGGCACTTCCCTATTCCTGCATTGAGAGTGAAGTGTCGCAAGCTAAAATTTCTTCATTAATTCTTCATTATGCCTTTGCAGTATGGTTGCTTTCTGACTATTAGATGCAATGTTGTGGTTGGTAGCAATACACAAATACCTGAGAGCAGAATGGTGACTGGGTCTAAATCACCAACAACAAAGAAGTCAAATTTAAATGACATTCAGAAATTCCACAGAAACTTGTCAGCCCCACCTCTTATCAGAGCATCTGAGAATATTTTTCAATTAGTTTACCCTTTAAGGTATATTAACCGTGTCTCAAATCAGTCAGTATTGTTCTCTGGTTACAAACATGGAAAACAAAGCAAAATGAGGACAAAGAACTGTGTCAATGTCACGGCCACAAACAGAAGCTCCTCATCCAATTTCTCTCCTTGCTCTCTACGAAGCCAACCTAACGAACAGAAAGTACATAGGCTTCACAAAACACTGATGATGTTTATCGAAAATTTTTTTAGGAAGCTCACAGTAAGGGTGAGGGTACTGAAATTCATCACATTTCTCTGGAAGAGTTAACACTACCTCAAGTACCTGAGAAGGAAACTGCAGCACATTCATTCCAAATGTGGACTTCGCAACTTATTTCGCGATGTGAAGATTAATTGAAGGAGGAAATATTTAACTGAGAGCCAAAGCACAAAAATTTTGGAAGAGAAGCAGCCAAGTCAAATGCAAAACAAAAGCAGATTTGACACAGAGCAAGAAGCAACGGATTACAAGAACATTTTTTGTTTACCTCAACCAAAATATTTTTAAAAGCTACTTCATTTTTTTTTTAAACATTCAAACATTACTCCGTATCTAAAAGTATTGCTCTCCAGATGCTTCCATGTTTCACATGACTTATAAAAGCTAAACAAGTTAATGAAAAGTAAACAGTTTTAATTGCAGCTTTCAAGCACATGTTTAGAGGCTCTCATCGACTCTGATATTATTTCATTAGCACAATGTAGTTAACTGGAAAATAGGTGTGCTGGTATCTAGCTTCAGATACTGCAGCACTCAAGCTGTATTTTACAACATGCTAATATTTTATATTCTTCAAAATTCATACCTTTCTAATCTAAGCAGAACCATTACTACCACCGCCAGCATATTGCAAGATAAAAATTGACTCTTTCCACAAACATAGTAGGACTTGCTGGTTTTCACCAGTAGAGAGAGAAAAAGAAAAAAAGGTTAATAAAGGATGTTAGAGTTTTCCTCATTTTACAGATGGGGCTCTCTGGGCAACAATGCACTCAGTGTAAATCAGTGGCTTGGTGACAGCCAGCATGAGAACCAAGGTCTCCAATGTCCCTGGCTGCTGTAAGCCACAATTCCTCCTGCCAGGTACGAAACCTCATATAGCCTGACAAACAATTTAAATAAAACCTCCAATGTCTTCCCTACTCCTGTGGGCCCTACATAGCTCTCAAGAGTTAAGAGAGGCAAATCCAGTAATGCAAAGAGATGTTGCCTATGGATATCAGGAAGACACGGGGACAGGAAACACAAAACCAGAGCAAATTAACACTGAAAGCAGAGCAAATGATGTCTACTGACCAAAAACATTTGGTTACAGAGGAGTCAGAGCTACTGGAAGCAAAAAACAAATAGCAGTGGGACACAGCTATTTTTGGGACCCTCCCTTCTCTCCATATGCAGCAATAACTTGGCAAAGAGACAGAAGCTGAATGAACTGACCGGTCTCATGGAGGGGAAACCCATGAGCAGAAAAATAAGGCAAAAAGTTTACAATCAATGGAGCAACTGGTGGCAACTCTGTCAAGAAAACCTGTCGGTGGAAATTCAGACAGTGGTTGTTGGTTACAGCTCAAAAGCCATTTGAAAGGCATTTGTCAAAAGCTATGAAGTTTGCTTTTTTGCGACAATGACCCAGCTTGGTGAAGAAGCCATCTCAAAGGGCCGGTCACCACAGCTCTCTAAACAGCACAACGCTCAGGCTAGCGGCACTGATTTTGATGGGGTTATCCCAGGGGATTAACCAGCCCTTCATCACCACCACCACGAGCTGAAGGCTGTGCCTTCACAAGGCATGGGAAGCTGAAGTCGGAACAAGCTGTTCCCTTTTTGTCTACTTGCAAATGTCTCCTGGTAAAGAGATAATTCAAGCGTGGGCTGCTGTGATCACCAGTGTGTTCAGACTCCCACCACTGCGGGAATCTCCACGGAGCACCATGCAAGAGGGCTGTGACATGAGGCAGGGGAGGGGCGCTCAGCCAGCTAAGCAACGGCCTTGCCTTTCTTTCCTAATTATGCTTTTTTGCCAACATGCAATTAGTTCGCCTGCTTGGTCTTCTGCCTGACAAACTGCTGATCTCACAGTTACTGCCGTACATGCTGACCTGGCAGGAGCTCCCCTCCAGCCCTTCCTAGGGCATGGGTAATATATATTTACTTAAATATATTTTAAATATATTTAAATATAATAAAATTTAAATAATAAAATATATTTAAAGCCCTTTTAGGCTGGACAGACTCCACTGAATCAGCAAAACTACTCCTGACTTATATTTGGGTGTTTAAAAAAAAATATATATATATATATATATATATATATATCCATTTAGCCCCTTCCTCCAACATTTACACAAAGGATTTGCAGGGAATAGAAACTGTAAGTGCATATTACGCATGATCCAAAACCCGCTGAAGTCAATGAACTATTAAGTTAAGCAGTCACTGCAACAGGACTTGAGTACTTAACTATTAACTAACTGAAATGAATCATCTGTCTCACTGCAGCGTTGTGTTATGTCCAGGTTAATACCAGGATGAGGTGCTACACATACAGTAGCCTGTTATAAAAAGTATTTGAGTTTTCAGGGAATTTGTACTTAAATATTTTCTCTAGGATGGTTCCTTAACGAAAGGAAATCCCTCACCTTCCAGCTTATCTAGGGTCACAGGTCGTGACCAGAGTTATACGGCTTAATGTATTTCCGTGACAAATCAGTCCAATAATTCTACGTGCCAAGAAGGAATTTTTACTGTGGAAGAAATGGACAAAGACTCTCCCCGAGGTTAGACACACCGCGAGCTCTCTCGGCTATAGAGAGTTGCTACAGCTAGAAACCAGCCCTTACAATTCACTTGCTCCATCAATACTACATTGTCCTGAAGGAGGTCTCACTTTTCACTGATGTAGTAGGTGCATTTGGTGTCAGGGGAAAGGAGAGTGCTGGCACTTGAGCTTTGTAATAAAAACTAAGTGCTCTCCCTCTCAAAGAGCATTTACAAAGAGTTCAAACTTAATGCTGTTTTCTCGTCAGCTTGCAGAGGGGGTACAGAGGTCTCAAGTACTGAAAGGCTCCAGGGTTGTTCCTAAAGCCACTGATCTTCTCTCTGCATCTCTGCTCCTGCCAGAGGGAATTCCTTCCCTAAATCTGACAGCTGACAGTACCGGCATCCTGGAGACCCTTTGGTGACTGGGCTCTCCACACACATATCTCAGATTGCCGATTCTTCGAGGCTGCTTTAGTTTGACTCACTGGTCTCAGGAAGACTGAGCACCTAAGTTTTACCCGGGGTTCACTTTCCCCACAGGGATCAGCAGGCTTTTATAAACACAATGGGCAGAGCTATGAAAGCAGGCACGCTGGGCTTTTAAATGCAAAACTAGGAAAAAAAAACAACAAATAAAGCAAACTGCAATTCTAGTTTGTACTGAATCACAATGGGTGTTCGCAGCACCCCTCTCTCCAGCAGTCCTGTGCACATCACAGTCAGAGCCCTGGACAGGGAAATAGCTGCTGAGGTAGCTTCCCAAATCACCACTGCACCTCCTTCAGATACAGCATGCATCCTCTGATGGCTCGAAATGGAACAGACATCTTGGATATTCAAAGATGATTTCCTGTGCCTATTTACCCCATTATCACCTGAGACACTGTCCCTGGTATGGGGGCTATAAGTACTCTAGGACATCTCTTCATCAGCCTGCTGGCCAACCTCCTTCACTTACTGTGAACAGCTTATTTTACACTCCCAGCTCCAGGAGAGACTAATCACACATGCATGAGGACTTTGTGTAACACGAAATTTTAAAAGCATATTGATCTCTGCTACCTTACCAGTTCCCTAGGCCACACATTATTAACAGAGGCAATAAACCCAGAAACATGTTCTGTGCCTGGCCTGGCCTGCAGAACAAGGGTGCTGTGCCCCAAACCAGCCTTTACTGGAATTCCTGTGTCCCTACCAGCGCGGCAGGTGTGCGCCTATCTGGGGACATTTGATTATTCCACACAAAGGCTTTTTAAAGTATGCAGGAGCTAGACTTAAACCCAGTCACTACCAGTTCCTAGTGTGACCACTGTTTCAGGAACAGGTCTATAGAAAAGCATGTCTGAAAGCACCGGCAGCTTCTTTTAGAAGGTTTAAAACAGTTACCAGCTCAATTCAGTGAAACGGGGCTGGTGTGGGGAGTGTTCCTGGCAGGATAGGAAGGCGCAGGTCTGTATCTGTACTTTCAACTTCTGTGTTCCAGGCACGATTCTGCAGGAACTGTACTGATTGCTACAAGCAGATAAGTTCAGATAGCTTCGTTCTTGCAAGCCAACATTGCTTCTCCTTAAAGGGGAATCTCATCTCTTCTACTCACCTTCCCGCATGCCAGCAAGCTGTTTCTCACCAGAGGAGAGAGGGCATGCATTTTTAGGATATATAATTTTCCAGATATTCTTGACAGCGGTAACTGCCTGCCTAGGATCCTGGTAGATTTCTTTCAGCTCCCATATCTATATGAAATAATTAAATGGCATGAGAGGAAATGGGAATATACAGGCAGTGGCTGACTACAGTCACACTGATGATGTGGTGTGACAGCTCCTACCCTGAGATATAACTTGGAGCCTAGGGTGGGACATCACACAGCAATAAATCCACCGCAGGGATAAAAGAGGGAGTCCACATGGTATCAGCTGAAAAATCAGAGCACACTTAACAGAATGAGCAGTTAGTTCTACAAATGCCAGAACTCACAAAAGCTGGTTTCCTCCACATTTGTGTCTTGAGGCTGACCCACTCACTCTGACTGAAGCTCTTCTGTGGTTTTGGCACTTACAAGAGTCTTGTCTGTGCTGATGCTCCGACTTTCGCTAAAGGGAGCACCGACACCTCAGCCTTTTCCCTCTGACAGGGCGCTCTCCCCCATCTGACGGGGAGCTCTCCTCCCTGCTAGGCTGATGGTCTTCACGCGTGTACCAAAGCCCTGAAAGCCCACTCTGCAGCCAGGCTGGAGTGCTTTTGCCACCGGGAGAACAGTGGACACAGGGTACCATTTAAGGTGCGGAACGAGGAAGAAAAAGGGATATTTTAAAAAATAATTTGAATGAGGCGATGCAAGGCACCATAGCTTGAGTTAACTTTAGATTTCAAGTGGAAGAGCTTTTGGCAACCTGCCCAGATTCCTTGGCCTGTTGCCTACCAAGTCCTCGGAGACTATTTTTATCATTATTTATTTATTAAATTTAACTATCTTGGGGCTGGACCGCAGACAGACAGACAGAATCTAAGAATGCAGATGCTCAACAGCAAGCTAGCTGGGAGGTGGGAGGAGAGGTTAATTACAATAGCTGGTCCTGTCCCACTGAAGAGTAAAAAAACTTCTAAGGGAGCTTGTGGCTTAACAGGCTTAAATTCTTGCAATTCTTTCAGGCACCACATTGCCTAGAAAGAGAAGGTGCTGGCTCACCTGGCAGGTACACGTGCCCTTTCCATACAGTTTGGCAGAGCAGGCAACAGCTTATGAATGCTGAGAAAGGTCACTGTCTAGCAAGAGCTAGAAAAGGATGCCATGAAAGCTGACAACCCACCGTATCAAACCTGCGCAGCAGAGATCACTTGTAAGGAGCAACTTGAATCAATAACTGACTCTCCATTACCAAATTATACCACAGAGGCTGCTTCTAACTAAGCACTTAGACCTGCTTCTGCTATTAGATACCCAGGCTTTTGCTAGTGCATTACAGGATGAGACCTAAAGACATTCCTTTCAGCCCCTCCCAACCTGTCCTGGAACAAGACCAAAGAGGCCATATACCCCACTATGAAGCCCAAACCACACTCTTTGCTATTTCGAGTATGCAAATCCAGCCAAAGCCACAAACAAAACGGATCATTCCAAAAAGCACTTCCAGATGGACCAGGATGAATGAAATACAGAACAGCTACAGAGAGGCTTCCATCCTCAAAAGGAACCTGTGCATCTAATCTCTCCGAGAATCAGGTCTGGGAACACGAAACTATGCTAAATAAGACTAATTCTTTCTAAAACCAAAGTACTTCACATTCAAACAAATGCTTTCCACCCATGGGCCATAAAGCACTATTCTAGTTTCCCATAGGGTAGCTGAAGCAAGGCGTGCAAACCACTTGTCCAAGGTCACACAATACAATATGGTATTGTCAGCTCTTTTGACCTTGCTTTTCCAGCGCTTACCTTGCCCTATTGTGCTGCCTGGTCAACGTGTTGATAGACAACAACAGGCTTTCTATTCCAACGGAGGCCTGTAAATCACAGCTACCAACCTGCCCACATCACGCCTGGGTTTAACTGAATCAGGAGCTGGTGGCCATTGCTAGCACAACACCGATGCAGGAAACCTCATCGCACCAGCACATTAACAGCATGAGCTGCACAAGCATGACACAGCATACAGCTGGCACTGCCATGCAGAAATCAAAGATTCACTTTTGCTGCTACAGGATAGCAGTTTTTTCACAGGACTACAGCACGGGCCACAGCAGTTCACACAGCTCACACGATTCTGCATATTGTCTCACTGTTATGTTTCTCTTGGTGTCAGTGGGATTTGTGGATGCAGACAGATTCACAGATAACAATATCTTAGTGTACTCTGAAAAAGTCAGGATATGTTCGGATTAGCTGATAAATTTGAGGTCTCTCTCTTTTGCTCACGTTAGTCTGAGAAGTGCTTTCCAGGCCTGGAATTTTGATGCCTCCCTAGGCAGGACTGAATCATGGCCCAAACCACCATGATGCAGGACAAGATTTTAGCAATACATTACAGACTATATACAAGAATCCCACTAAATAATGCTTTATTTGTGGTCCAAGGCCTGTAATCCATCAAACATTAAACACATCTTCCTTTCTCCCATTTAGAAGAACACTTTAGCTAGCAAGGACATTTCAATACGACGTGCACACAACTCAAAATGCAAATAGCAAGACAGGAAAAGAAAAAGGGATGTTTGACTGCTAATGATTCAGCCCTGTTTAAAGTTTCCTTTGTGGCATTCTGCCGGCTGAGTCACTTTGCTGTGCATGCTTTTTCAGTAGGCCTTCTTCTGGCTTCGTTCACCTGAAGTGCATCTCTCTTTAGGCTGTAAGGATATACAGCTCTACCCAACGTGCTCTCATAATGCTATACATACTCAGCTGGGCAGTGAATTAACGCATCAGTTTAATGAAGATGAGTTTGACACATTAAAATGAGTCGCTAGAGACCAGAGATTATTTTAAAGACATGCATCAGAACTTGGGTCCTACAGGCTCTCGGCTATGTTATCTGGCCGGTTCATTAACCCTGGAAGCATTAACTGCTTCCTCCTCTTTCACTCTGGTGAGGTCCAGCTCAGGGCCTGTTAGCTAGATGTGTTAAACCAGAAATAAGCACTCCGGAAGCTGCATTCAGGTCATAGTATCACCCATACTGAACTCATACAAGCACGGAAGAAAAAAGAAACCACTCACCACATTGTGTCTCCTGCCCTCCCCTCCTTCAGTCTTGCCCCTACAGCATTTCCAGCTGTGTCTTCCTCCCCTGCCACAGGCAATGTCAAATCCAGTTCCTAGATTTGAGTCTCCTCATGCCACAAAAATACTTGTGCTGCCACAACAAATCCTTCTCTTGGTGACTGTGTCAGGCCATGCAGGTTCACAGTATGCATTAAACCAGGCCAGTCTGGATGCTCAGTGCTTCAAGCAATGTTAATTTTCAGGCCTTCTGTGCAGATGAGCCAGCAGTTATTCTGGCACAATAAAACAAGGCAAGGGGAAAAAAATTCTTCTACTGAAGAGAAGTCACATCTGGTCCAGCAGGTCCACTATCAGCACTTCCTCCAATAAACCCCCCCAGACTTCACAATGAACAAGGTTTTCACTCCTTCAGCCCTCAGCATCTCTCCCTTTTCCCCTTTCTAGCCCCTGACAGCCTTTACCTTTTCCTTCCAGAAGAAGGCTTTGCAAGTAAAACATGCCTTCAAAAAAAGCAAGAGTAAAGCTGTATCAAACCTGCATTACGCAATACTAAGAGATCCCCACAATTAGGGTATGCTTATGACATGAAACCTTGTCCCCTCAGAGTAATGCTTCCTTACTTAACCATTGACATATGCCACTGGGCAAGGCACGAAGAGAGAGACAGCATTCTGCACAGTGCTCTGCTTTGCCTCTCTGAAGATTTCCTGACAAGATTAGATACTGTAAAACACCCCGCAAAGGGAAACTGAAATGCACCCGCTCAGCTGTTGGACCTGACTCATTTGCTGAGCCACACTGACATCCAGCACAGGTGCAGCTGAAGTGACACACAAGTTTCACGTTCATGGGTCTATCTGTTCCTAGCAATTCTGCCCATGGAGGAGGGCGTCACCACCACACTGCAGGAAGCTTGCCATCTGCAAAGTTAACTTTGCACAAGGCCACGGACTTGGAGCCTGGAAGGAGAGGTGGCAGCAACCACACGGGCAGAGCAGAGCAGCCTTTGCCAGCAGTTTGCATTAGATGGATGCTGACCCTCCAATGATAAAGACTGCTAGCAAAGTCTGCTGTGTTTACAGTTATGCAGCAGATGGTTCCTTTAAAACAGAAAAGCTCAAGAACAAAGCAGGAGGCAGCCCTACCACTGAGTTGTTTGGTAAAAGTTTCCTACAATTTTTCCATTGTCAGTCCCAGCTGAGATGTTTGTTATGGAGAAGTCACAAGCGAAAGCGGACAAACACGTGCATGCCAGGAAGATTCAATAAAGTGTTATTCCCAACACACGATCCATGGCAGGACATTCTCAGTTTTATCTTCAGCGTACTGGTCTCTGCTTATCCCTGCCCCTTTTACCTCAAAGTCTCTTCTTTCAAGCCTCCTCGGACACTTTCCAGTGGCCATTACCTGCTCAGCCTGTTGCTGTATATCCACTGCCCCGCTTCAGGGCAGCAGCAGGGCTTGGGCATATTTGGCCTGTTCTGTTGCCCCATCTCTTCACAATAGCCAAGGCTCTGTGCTTCATCGCTTGCTACACAGCACACTACTACCAGACTGCTAATTCAGCTAGCTCATGAAGTAGTTGAGATTTTGCTCAGCAGGCACCAGATAACACTTCGCAATTCATTTTAATTGCAAGTTCTTTGTAATGTTTTCCTCTTTGTTCAAGAGACAGAGGAAAATTAAAGAATTGGCTGATCTAGTCTATATTATAATACTGGTCCAGATCTAAAGCAATCCTTGCTTTCAAAAGAACAAAAACAAGTTTACACCAAAAAATAATAACCCGGCACAACGTCTCACAGCCGCCTCTCCTCAGCTGCACACACCACCCTACTGATCCTCCTTGTTTCTTTCCCAGGCTGCTCCCCTACCACTTCCATATAACCTACAAGCCCCCTTCATCTCCCATCTCTTGCTCTCTCCTCACACGTACGATCTCCTTCCCAGCCCATTTTCAGTCTGACTTCCCTTCCCAAGGTCCCAGACTACCCCCACCCAATCCCATGTCATATCCCACTTTGTCCCCACAACAAGCTGCCGACTGCCTTCTCTAGTCTCTGCATGCGGATGGCAGAAGAGAGCGGGGTGCAGAGGAGAAGGTAACAGGGATTGCAAGCACAGAATTAAATCAGGAAGCTGTAGCCCAACCATTAGCATCCCTCAGTGCTTGCTTTTCACCTGCACAACACAGACCATGCCCTATCCCTTCAGGCCAACGCACTAAGCATTTTCAGTAGTAACTTGTTCACTTTTGTACTCCAAGCATTCAAGTTTGAGGTTGCATTCACATTTAAAATGTTTTGTGCTTTAACAACCCAACACACACACACAGAGTAAACTCAGAACCTGTTTTCTTTCATTACTGGCAGAAGTCTGCTGTTCAGAGTTTAGTCAAAGGTGCTCTAAGAGCCCCTTCTGCTCTACCAACCAATTTCCATTACTGATCACATATGCAATCATCCTGCTGTAGCAAGCAAGACTGGTCAGGCAGCTCATGCTTATTCAAGTGCATCTACATTTGGAAGCATGACGGAGCAGTAGTAAATACAGAAGCCCACAAACTTATTATTTATTCCGTAGTAGTGACTAGAGGCAGGAGGAGGCAGTCGCACCATTTAGTCAATGAAAAATGCTGTTTAGGAAGATTTTAGGTACCTAAATTTAGAAGACTTGCTGGGAACCTAAACCTAACTCAGCTTTCAGATGCCTAAGGTATCCCATGCTGAGTGCCTAGGCACTAGGTGCAAGAGTGGCTTTGGAAAAATGTGTTTTACAGGTTAACCAGCCCACGAAGATACAGCAAACAAGGTCTCACCCCTTCCTCAGACCCCCAGATATTCAGACCGAAAAGCTGAGGGCTCCAGGAAGCCATAAGCACTCTCCTTGTGCTGTAAGGTAGGTGTGTTAAACCAGCTATCCCACAGGTTCACTGTGACAAGTATTACATGCTCCACAACATACCGAAAACTCCTCTTTTCTGGTACTATGTCTCCGCTATGATCAAGATGGACACTCTCTACACGTACATTCAGGAGGAACAGAGCACTGTTATCACACTCCCTCACAAATACTCTGACTTTAAGAGTGATTCTGCTGGCTCAAGGGGCTGATCAAATGAAGAAAAACTTGGATCAGACATACAATCTCTAAAGAGGCCTAGAATACAATCTCCCACACTCAAAGTAAGGCAACTCTAAATGAACACAGTTGTTCAGACAGAATCGCATTGTTCCATATGCTTTTCCCTTAGGGCAAGTTATTGTGATTTGGAGAGGAGAGGAGGAAAAAAAAAAGAAGAAAAAGACTGTTTTAGGAAAAGTAGCTATGTTTCAACAAATTCCAAATACAAACGCTAACTCCAAGCCAGCATAGCCCAACAAAGCCCAGCCACCGTTTGCTGCAGCATAGTTTCACAGAACCATTTAAGGCAGATGCTAACAGAGCTGTGCGTGCAACGGCCACAGAAACACTGGGAACAAGAACCAGTTTAATGCAGAGTTATAGAAAGAGGTGCCAGCACAGTTTCCTCGGCCACTGCTGACAATGCTTTATTGTTTTTCTATAATGCTGTTTTGTTTACGGCCCTCTTTGGAAATTCCATGACGACACACATAGTAAGCGCCAGCATGGATGCATGTTCTCCTCCTGTATTGTTTTCACCACTGTTAATATTCCACCCCCTAAAGCCTCCTAAATGACAGCCTGTTCCATATGTTTATTATTTCATACAACAGGGATATGCAGTACTTTAGAATTTACTTTAGAAAGCCCTTTCCATTTTTCTCTCTCTGTCCCCATTCCTCCCCAAAGGCACCCAGCTCCTCCATGGCAGCGCTTTTTAAGATTTTGGAGCAGGCTTTGAAGACAGCCACAGCTATACGGCATGTGCACCCTTTATGAACTCTCTCCACCTTAGTAAATCATGTAAGCCAGTGTTCCTAAATACACAAAATTGAGATTTGATGCACACTTCTGTTAAGAAACATTCAGCAGAGTAACAGTGTAGGAACTCAGCACATCAAAATTAGGAAATGCTTGTGCATTAATGCAGGCTAAATAAAAACCTCCCCATTTTCTCAGCAAAACAGCGCATGACCCACATATCTAGAAAGCATCGACTTGTTTCTCTGTGCGTATGAATTGTGTTTAGAAAGAGAGAAAAATTGGCCCATATTTGAGCTGTCTTGATGATCCGTGGAGCATAAGAACAAGGCTCTCAAAGTAACACCATGCACCCAGCGTATAATCTTCAGTGAACGCATTCTCCGAGGTAATTTTTCTTCTTTTTGAAGTGACTAGAGGGATTAAAGCTGAACTTTTTCCTCTTGCCTACCACATCCATTCAGAGTGAAGCTTCCTACTCTATACTCTAGTCCAGAGCAATCCTACCTCATGAAAAAATAGCTTCCACCTCAACAGCATGTTTCAGAAACTAGAAGCTTCCTATGAAAAGGCATATTTGGAGACACTCTACAGATATTGCTTGTTAGACATTCAAAAAACAAACCTAGATGGGTGGTCCATGGTACAAGATGCTTGGCTGCAACAAGGAAAGACATACAAGGAGGGCTACACCAAAGCTCATGATCAAATTAATATGCTCCACATGCATTTCCATGCGCTCTGCTTACTGTCAGCATCTTGCAAAGTCTCTTCTAGCATTTAAACCCATAGCTTTTTTCCATAATTGGTCAGTATTCAGCTGCCAGTTTGTTTTGCCAGACATTTCCTATCCAGTCTCCTGTTTTAAAAACCTTCTAGAGCAATTAATATTCTAGTTAAGACACACACCATGTAACTCCATATATATGGAGTTTATATACACTCCATACCTCCACCAGGATATATACGCTTCAGCAAAAATCACATGTGGTCATAGATGAGCACTGTGCATCACAGATATCTTAAGGCCGCTATCACAGCAATACCTAAATCAAAAAGATGGACAAAAGAAGAATTGCTCTGCAATTTCTCACCTGCATGTTCCTTTGCCAGATGATGACACTTTCACTGTAGTTCAGCAGAAATCACTCAAACATTCAGCTGAGAAGAAGTCAGAAACTAAAAATGATAAAGCACTTCAGGGAAGGAGAGTGCTGGAGGACTGCTAGGCCCAACTGCAGCATGTTGAGCAAGTCACAGCCTGACTTTATAGAAATATCTTTTGTTTCCTCTACAACACTGGTAGCAGAAGCAGGTGAGTGGGCCAAGCTGGGTAGCAGAAGAAAGGCAGAATGCCAAAGTAAGCCTGAAGCAAATTAAATATCAGAAGGCAACAGATTCCCATGAGACTACCTGGTTGCTCTTCTGGCAAAGAGAGGAAAGCAAGCTATTAAAGAGCCAGAAAACACCTGTGTTGACTTCACTTGCAGCACCAATTCCCATGCTGTGATAACAAATAGCTCTCACATGAAGTGCATCAGCTACTGAAACAAACTGCTCTCTCCTGTCACTTTGGAACACAGGGCAATGAAGATTCACTTGCAGCTGCAGGTACCTTATGCAACTGTCTCTCCTCTTGTCAGCGAGGAATAACATTTGATTGCTGTCAGTGAAAGCTGACAGTTACCAGGGCTCATCCTGGCTACCCACACATGTAAAGTGCACCAGAAAAATCAGCACCAGCAGCAGGAACACAGAGCTACACTGCTTGACACCTCTTCCTACAGCTGCTCACATCACTGAGGAGGTCAGAGAGTAAGCAAACAGGAAAGGAAGGGTAGGCTGCAGGTACACAGCAGGTGGAAAAGCCATGCTTAGGGCCATCTTCTCTCCTGTTATGTCAAGGGCTCCCTGAAAATATAGCTTTATGCCCTTCCCTCCAGCACAAGTCTGAAAGTAGCACACATCCCTATCAGGATGCACCTTCAGCTGCGTCTGCGTTTGCTCTTGGTTCCTTGCTGCTGTTCTCCCCTAGATGTTACCCACCCCTCCAGCCTGCCAGCTCAGGTGAACACGTGCACTCCCTGGCCCATTTTGGTCCAAATAAATGGACTAACTTTAGCTGAGCTGGACTAAAGCCAGACTGGGGGCAAGATCATTTTGGTTGCTGAGTTTGATAGTCTCTTTGGCAGGCTCTGCTGCCGAAAGATATGTGAACAAACTCCACAAAACCAAAACTTTGGTGATCAATTATCATACTGGGGGAGGAGAGAAAAATGCACCTCTCGCTACTAAATATTTATATTATTTCTTCCCAAGGGTTTTTTCAGGACCTACAAAGGAGTCAGGTTGGGGAGAAAGTGGAGACACTGCAGATGCATCTCCCACCCGAGTGTCTCTGAAAAGCATGCACTGCAGGGCGGCTAGTATAAAATAGACGCTTTTCAGTAATGTGGGGATTGATCAGTGTAAATCAGTCACTATTGTTCTACAGCAGCTGTCCCTTCATACAGAAAAGCCCTGAGGGAAGTTAAAGGCACTTTGCAAGCAGCCAGAGGGAAAAAGATATTTTTGGTGATAGGCAGAACACATTTAGATTCCAACTCATTTCCAGTGGTGATAAATAAAAACTAGACAAGGCAATGAAGGAATAAGGTACGGTTTGAACAGAGGTAAGATTCCTATTAAATCTGACTGGGACAGGGAGTAGCAGAGGGAGAAAGAGGTATCCAGGCCATTAAAATTCAAAAGTTGTTTAACTCAGCCCAGCAAACTGCAGCCCTACTTAAAGCCATTGTTTGTGCAAAAGGCACCTTTCAGGGTTTTTTTCCCTCTATAGTAAAAGGAAATCAACACCTTCTCCCACTCCATCCAGAACCAAACCTTAAGTTTCCACCAGCAAGCCAATGTTACAATGCCACGTGTTTGAGCAGAGCATCCTACTTCTCTAATAACCTCAAGCAGGAGGTTTGGCAGGCAGATCTTTACCCATGGCATTTTACATACAGCAGATGCAGTGATGTCATGGGGAAGCACTGGCTGAATCAGTGCATGCAGTATTATAGGTGGCTTAAACGTAGGAAGAACTTAAGCAAGTGAAGGAAGCTCCCCAGCAAAGATTTTACTCCTGAAGTGCCACAGAACAGTGTCACCTGCCGCTTCAGTGTTTAACAACTAGGCCTACATCTTATTACAGGTTATTATCATGGACACAGCTGCTAAGGCATTGGCAATAGAAAGGTTCCCTCTCAGCCCCAACCAGGAGGCCAAGAGCTTTGAAAGCATATCATGCCTCTGTGTGGGATGAGCTGGGAGCAGTTGCAGCAGCCCCTGGCACAGAAAGGGCCCTATCAAGGAGACATTCATGACCAGGATCCTGAGAAGCAGCTTTGGTAACAGGGTCAAGGGCAGGCTAAACATGACAGATAAGCTACTCTCTTGGCTCTGTCCCTATCAGAACTGGCCCCAGGCCTTGCCAAAGGGGCAAGCATGCAGAACAGAGGGTGACACTGTATCTCTGTTAATAGAAAACAGCATATGTGGGCAATGCATTACGGTAACATTAAGTACTCCCAACTTACACATGCTGGAGCGTCTTACCCTGGAGATATGACAGTAAAGGTTTGTCTGTTCAGAAAAGTCCATCAGAAGAAATTGAGGAAGATTGTTAAACCTGTGTGAATGCTCCACTTAGCAAGTGTGACTTTATTTAGTTTGTGTTCCCTCTGGGAGTGAATTAAATTTACTGGATCTTATTTGCATCTAAAATAGCAGAATAAGATGATTTCAGCTGTGGACAGCAGTCTCTGTATAGTGGTTTCTTGAGGCGCACCTGGGGTGCACGTGGACATGTGCACCCTATTCGGTATCATGACTACAGTCAGATACTCATTATCTGCATCAGTTAAGGGGAAAAAAAAAAAGAAAAAAATAACTGCAACCTCTTCACTTTATCTAATAAAAGACAAATTTTTTTGGAAATACTTTTGGAAATATTTCCTTAAGTGATTATTCACAGCCATTTCCATGGTAGCTGCAAGAAGCATATAGCTTAAGAGCCCCTGAAGTAACCCTAATGTGCTAATGAGTCAGGATGAAGGTACTTAAGTGCACCTGTCCAAAACAGCTGAGAAGGACTACACATTGAAAGGGAAGTCACCTGTGAAAGGACATTTAGTGTTCAAGTTTACTGTCTGTACTGCAGTACTCTCAAGAAGGCCTTGCCTCAGGAATGAGATCCAGCTGTGCCAGATGTCATACAAATGCATTGTTTGTTACAAATAGAGATGGAGAACTGCAGGTTTCAGGTGGTTTTTTCGGAAGTAGAAATAAGGTAAAACAAGGAAGCTAAGAGGCAGTTTCATAAGGTGAGGAAAAGAAGCCAGAGAGTTGTAGTCATGGTCTTCTCTTCCCAATATTTCTTCCTCAAATCCCACCCAGGCTCTTTAAATATAAGCAAAATCAACAGCTTTGTGACCCCCAAAGCACACATGCACAGGAGTTTTTTTAGATGGATATGTGATTAGGACCTGCCACAAGTGGCTGAGACTGAGTGGGTCTTGTCTTGGTGCTGTGGGATGGTGTAGCTGATCTCAGGAGATACCCTTCAACTGTATCATAACCAGTAGCTTTCAAAAGTTATCAGTGCATTTATCAGGCTTACCAGCAGCACAGCACTTGCTCCAGCACACTAACATAACTAAGAAGATACAAATCATAACTTTATTCCCTCGTTTTTCTGGCTTGTCAACAGCCTTGCAAGTTTCTCAGCTATGGGTGTAAAATCACTTGCATGCACAGCAGCTATTCAGCAGCGCTGTCGTCTGCTGTTAAAGAGTTCAGAATAGAAAATGAGCACAGAAAAATGCCATAATTCAACTACAGTTAAGAAGGCAAGAACATAATTACGCAGTATGAAATCTGGGCATGATGTCAGAGTCCCTTCACAAACTAACATGACCATCTGCATTATGTCTTAAGTGGAAGATATCACTCTGAGCAGCAAATTACCCCCAATATGTTCCATCACAGGGTGTTATACTCTTCTGTTAAAGGAGGGGAGGAGGGAATCGCTGGTTCTGTTCATATGCAGCTCAGAGATCATTGCAGATTCCTTTTTCAACTGAAAAATATCATTTAATTCAGAATTTAACTTTTTTTCCCCTCCTTACCAACTGAACTGAAGAAATCATTATGTGTCAGAGAAAACTTCTGTGGGCTGTGTTAAATGAACACAGTACTCCTTTCTGGTCTAAAGGCCCACAGACTTCACTTCAGAAGAGCAGTACCCATACTAGTAACCTATTCTCATATTTAACAGCTTTAAAGGCTGCAGTCAGCTTTTAAGGCTGGTAAGGCTGAAACATTTTAACTACCTGATCTCCCACCACGCTGCATGATATACTTCTTTCTAGTACCACACAGCATTTCTTCCTTTCCTCTATGAGATTATTAGTAACCACCTACCCGAAAAAAAAAAATCCCATTCAGTTGGAAACATCATCTTCATTAATAATGCATTCCTTGGTCTGCCCATTGTGCAATTCTGTGCATAAATCCCCATACATTAAGGAATAATATGGACAAAGCTGCTGTTGGGTACCTCCCAGCAAATGGAAAGAATTCATCACTCAGCAAGCCTGTCTGAGTAGCTCTGTCGTCTGTGGGCTGACTGGCAAGCTGACTGTTTTCAGAAATACTGATTTGAGTAGTCCCTTACCACATCGCTAGCTCTAGGAATTCAGTTTCCAGAGTCTGAGGTGCACAGAGATCAGTGCTTGTGGCATTTACTCTAGAGAGAGAAATAGAGAGAAAGAGCCATGGCTTTTTGCGAAGGTGAAAATACAGCCAGGGAGCTGTCTGCATTAGAAATGTCTTATGACAGATTCTTGCAAGCAATGTCACAGCCTTTTCTTTAGACTACGAAGTGAGACAGCATGTCCTATACAAGCTGCAAGCACATTTAAGGAATAGTTTGCCTAAGTTGCTGCTTTGAGAGATCCATTTCTAATGTCTTGGGGGCGGGGGGAAGCTATTTATATTCCTCCTCTGTTGCATCAGCACAGTCCTTTGTTTACTGTCTCAAAGATGCACTCTGATACTAGTGGAATGCGTATATTAAATTTGTAGAGTGGCTTTAATCCACAACTCTACCCCCTCCAAAAGCAAAGCTTCCCAGGAAGAGGGAGGATGACAGTTAGGCAGTGTAATGCCATAAAGACCCACTTCCCAGAAAAAATGTTATGAGTGTTCCATGGATGTGTAAGACTTTCATGAAAAGAAGAGAAAGTTTAGTATTTCATCTGAAAGCTCATCACTTAAACTGCAGAGGAATCAGTCACATAGGCAGGATTCAGGCTACTTCGAGACACGTATCTTCTAGTGCCTTTGCTGCTAAGCGGTAGGAAGGACATGAGTATGACGACCACATGGCGCACACTGATGCTATCTCCACAGACACTCCAGGTAACATCTTAAACACACAAACATGATTTGTGTTCTTTACGTCCAGGAAAGAGAACAAGGATACCCCCAACTGCATTAATGACTCATGATGGATATTGAGAAAAAAAGTACATAAAGGTATTTTATTTGCAGAACAAAGAAAGCCTGATGCTATGATGAAACTTTCTATAGCAAATGCTAAAAAGGAAATCCTAGCTAGTATCAGTGAGACTGGCCTAACACTAGGAGGGATTTTGTCAGTGATGCCAACATTGTCCACGAATTCTGAAGCTGTGGGGTCTCTTGCCACTCATGAATGTGTCACCTTTGCAGTGCAAACCTGAATGTGTCTGGCTGCAGCAGCTCTCAAGCTTATCTGATTATTAGACTTCTCGGGGAGAAGAGCTTCCCAAATGTTCAAACACAAGCTTGAAAACAGAAGTTAAAGGCAGAGTTTTAAATTGGTTTAGTCTATTTCTAAGCGTCAGAACAGGATTATCTCATGCTAAATTCTATTGCAGATCTGTTTGATAATGCTGTTCCTATATATGCCAATGACGAGGCTGGCAAGACTCATCATCATAAAACATCAAGTACAGATTTTCTTGGGAGTGGTCCAGTTGCAGGTGCTAAAAAGCATTTTGACTCTTATCTTGGGCTGACAACCATTTTATGTGTGATCTTATTAGGTGTTAGAAATTTCCAGCTTTCCTGCAACAAGGTGAGAAGATTTTGGTGTTCAAAAGACACTTCAAAATTCTTGACTCTTTCTCACACCCCCTCATATGTAGATTATCTTTCTTAATCTTTGGGGCTGTATTTTTTCACTCATGTGAGATTTCCCCTTGGGTTTTTACCTTGCCTAAGGACTCCACGATAATGAATCAATTTAAACTTCTGGCGGCAGAATGGTACACGTTGGGTAAAGCCAAAAAAAAAAAAAAGTATCATCAATTTTAAAACAAGAAGAAAGCATCTCCTGAATGCAAGATACCACAAGTTAAGATCACTAGGCTAGACTTCAGAAGGAGGGAAGGAACTAACCCTGACTACAGCCCACATCAAAACACAGGACTCATGGGAGATGAAAAAAATCACATAGTATTCATACAGGAACCCCACCCGCTTCCCTGAAGCTGTGAATCTTTACATTCCTCTCACACACTTTGTCAGTATCCTATGCCTCTGGGCCACAAAAAAAGCATGTGGCAAATCATGTACTAGTTGGAAGGCTCTGGGGAGACTGGTGCAGTCCAATCCCCTCTGCACTACATTTTTTTGGTGCATATCATCCATGCAAGGTGGCTTGTAAATGCTACAATAAAAAGACGGCGAGAAGATAAAGCTTGCCCAAGGCTAGCAGAATTTAGAGCGCTGTCTCCCACCTCCCCCAAACAAAAGCAGGTATGTTCTCCGAACTGCACCCAGCTGCACAGGAAAGAAAAAAAGAAAAGGAGGAAGACAGGAACTTGTCAAAGCACAGATTCTCAGAAGCCACTAAAAGCTACAGGACAGACCATTTTACCACACGCATGGGAGCTGCTGTCAAAGTAATTTCAATTTTTACCTGTCAGTGTTACAACTGCTGCTGCAGACTTTTCATTGCATGTTGTGCCGGGACAGGAGGAAGGTTCTGTTGATTTGATTAGCAGGTGAGAGTAATATCCCATAAAGACAAAACCAGTTATTCCCAAAAGACAGTGTTTCAGTTACTAAAATGGCCAAGAAGTTAGCAGTTCTTCCAATTTTCTTCTTAAGAGTCAGAGGGATCTGTGGTGCATGACTGAAAGATTAGCTAATCAAATACAAATTTAATGCATTTAGAGAACAGTCTGGTGCCCAAAGTTCACATTCCAGCTGGGCAGGGTCCCAGCCTTCTTCCATCCCTGACTTCAGCAGCACTGTCTAAGCAACAGCTAACTCGGAGAAAAACAGCGTTTAGGAAGCGCTGCAGCTGTTTCAGGCTCTGAGAAGGCAGAACAAGTTCCAATGAGTCTTTAGTACTAGGATCATCAACACTTGGTTTCTACTGCAGTTCAGGTTTATGTCTCATCTGAATGCAGTTAATAATGAAAGACCATGCAAATAAGATGTCCTGCCTTGGACAAGTCTATGACAGAGCTGAAGGGTCACATTCGCGTCAAACCAAACTATAGAGCCAGGACACTTAAGGACAAGTCAGCAACAACTGCTTTGTAAGATCGGAGCCCCCAAAGCTATCGTTCTGCCTCACAAATCCTAATGTAATCTGCCAACATTTTGCTGAAATATCTTCATCCCTCCAGAAATAAGCAGAACTAGCATACCCTGCTTTTTCAAGCGTGTCATAAAAGCGCCTAGAAGGACAAATCTTTTGCTAGAATTAGTGCATCTGGAGCAGCAATGCACCTATATCATCCCCACTGAGTTTCACATCCAATTCACCAAGTTCCCAGCCAGCTATAAGACTGCAACTGTTACCACAAAGCTCAGAGAAACAAGTCAAATGGGTCAGTTTACCCAGACAACGAACCTGTCACAAATCCAGTAACACAGAGATAAAAGGCACGCAGCACTCAGTAAACACAATTCCACTAACAGTCATTGGTACCAGTGAACATTTCAGCAAAATTGCAAAGAGATTTGGGGTGGGAGAGGGAAGTAAGCATGGGAGGAAGGTTAGGAGGTGGCAGGATCATAGGGTAATTTAAGATATAAGAAAGAAAAACAGACGCCTCTATAAACTTCAAGCAACACATGCACTCCCAAGAGATACAGACAATATTTCTACTAAGGACTAATTGATATACAATACCTCAGGGATTAATTTAATTACATCTATTAGAGAATTACACCAGGGAAGGCAATTACCAGAGCAACAGTTGTTGAATGCTTCAGGTTGCCTGTTTTCCCAAGCTAAAGGCCCCAAATCCTGGACTTTTACTGACTTCAGTCAACCTACTGCTCAGGCAAATTCTTCAATTGTTATTTTTGCTGGAGTACATCTAACTGTATGAGCAGTTCTACTGAAAACAGCATTTATGCAGAATAAGACATTAAATGGTATGAGACATGCAGCCTCTGGCCCCATGTAGCGGAGGGCCTTAACATCAGGTCGTATCAATGAATATCAATGAATATTACTCAAACTTACCTTCCAGCTGGAGAAGAGTAAGGCACATAGCATAAAACTGTAAAGAAACGACATGTACATCTGTATTCCGATTGCACATTTCTCTTTCTTTATGAATAAAGGCTACTGTAAAACTACAAAAGTGCATTACAGTGACTTCAGTAACACATCCCTGAGAACCTGTTAGTCTCAAAATCAGTCATCATCTACATGTCTTAAGGACACTGCAACCCAGATGAAACATACAGTTCCATTTCTCCTGCTATGTAACTAGCTTCTCATTGAATGCTAATTAAATTGCATCTAAAAAGCATCTTTATGATATGCCAGAAGATATCCACAAGACATAAGTCAATATCCTATTACAGTAAAAAGTTGTTTTTAGCCCAGCTGAAATGACAGTTTGTTTAGGGAAAGGAAAAAGAGAAACTGCACATGTTTTCATAGCAACATCTTCCTAGAAATGGTTAAACTGAAACGCTGCATTTTCGAGAGAGCCACCACGCAGCTGTGGATCAATCACGTATCATTAACACAGACTGACAGGGAGAAAGGCCAACACAAACACAGTTCTCAGAAGTGAAGGATGAGGAGTATTAATGTAACATTGTTATGATGGAGGCATATGAAGTGGGGCTGAGCAACAAGGAGCTCAGCATCAGGAGTCCTGAATCTGAGTGCCATAAACAAGAACCATGTGCTGGGGCAGCTGCTCAAAACTCTGCTATTTAAAATCTTTTGTAGAAGGTTTGCAGTAGTAGTTGGGGAAGAAAAAGATCTGCACATTTCAGTTTCTCTTTTCATGACCTTACAGACATAAGACAAAAAAAAAAAAAGATCTTTCTCAGTCTTCTGTTTTTATGCTATCTTAACAGTCACCCACTCACAATGAGTTAATAAACTACAGAGGCTTAACTGTATCCTTGAACAAGGAACCTCAGAAACTCACAATAGAACAGGTTTGGATGGGAAAACAAGACTAAATCTAACCTCAGTCCATGAGTCTGTTTGATGTTTGTATACTGCATTCTTATCCCTTACTCTTATTTCTCCACTCCCTCCCACACACAGTCCCCATCCCTTTTTAACTCTGATTCAGAGCCCAGTAAAGTCTCTTGTGAAACTCCCTGTCCCTTAGCCCCCAGTCTTACAAAAATGCCAGTGCTTACTCAAGACTATCTGCACTGAGGGCAATAGGTCTACTCACATGATCTAAGTTAAGCATCTGCAGCCCATACACTGTAAGTTCTTCCCACGTGTCTGTACAGATTTTGTGGGCCAGCTAGGTAGGTTGTTCCTTCTGGAATATAGATTAGATCTCAGTGTCATGGTATCACCTTTGTTGTGAATGCAAGACAGGTTATCAATAACTAGTATATTCTTTTCTCAGTTAAGTATTAGTCTCATTAACATGTAAAGTACTTTTTATATAAATCCTGGAGTCCACTGTATTTTCAGAGCTTGCAAGTGGATCACAACCATCACATGGAAAAGTCTGGCCCAAGATGAGATACATAGTGTATACAAAGAAAGGAAAATACAGACATTTGTGCACTGAATCACATTTGTAATCCAAACTTTCCCTGAAAAACACAAGGACAAAAACATAAAGACAAATTCACTCATCCCCTCCCAAATAAACCTGAAGGCAATCCCTCTAGAATTAATTGATCACAGGAACACAAGGAATCTTTACATGGTCAAATTTGTAGTTTGAGTACTGTTATACATTCAATATGTTCTGTTTCCAGCAGTAGCCTCTGGATGTAAGTAAACTCCTAAACAGAATAGTTTTTCCTCTTCTTCCCTCCCTCAGCACTGCATACATTTGAAAGAGTCTGCCGTATAATGCAGTAAATCATATTAATTAGAATTGATGTTTAACTGGGACAGAAAATGCAAGAAGCCAAAATCATTGTCTCTACCTGATCAGACTTGCACAGGTACCAGGTATACCTGCTGCTTTCGCTAAGTGCACACACAGTACTGTACTCTTTTGACTGACAGACCCCAGATTCCTCAGGTTAGCAGACAGAAGTCAGAGCCTCCTTTGAAAGTCCTGTGACCCCAGAAGAATTATTAAAAGCAGTTCAGTCGGATCACAGCCACCTTTATTCCCATCCCCATACCAACTCAGAAACAGCTGAGCACCTTAACCCTTTTGTGAATCGACAGCTGAGGGGGTCTACGCAGTTAAAGATACAAGCCTGAGTAGCATAAGCCTTGGACCAGAAAGTCTGACGACAGAAGTCCAGCAGTGCTAAGAGCAATTTAATTCAGACAATAAAACCATGCATCCTCAGCAAGGGAATCCAACAAGTTTCCTTTCTCCCAAAGGGGACCTACAACCAAGAACAATTTCACCCTCTTTCTCTAGAGAAGCAGCAAGGTTTTAAGCAGGTTCCTGAGCCTCATAAAAGTGCTCAGGAGTCTACAGAAGAGTCATCCAGCTTATTACAAGAATTTTAGCAGATCGTAACAAGAGTGTATGATTTTTCCAGGCTTGGAAGCAACTGAGAGGAGATTAAAAAAAAGAAAAAACACACAAAGGAACTCACTTAAATATTATGGTTAAAATGAGCAGAGGGGATACAAGTTCTAAGCAGTCTTTCTTCTATGAACGCTATGGATAAAGAACCATCTGGTCACATAGTCACAACAGCATTCACTATCCACTTCTGTGCCACAAAATCCAGCCTGATGCGACTACCAGAGTGAAGTCACTGAAAACAACTTAACCCCTTCCTCTTGATTTATCTGGTCTCCATCCACCTTTGCCAAGGTTAGTTTGAAGGGAGAAATAGGGCTTATATGCATCAGTGGGGCAGAGCTGAACAAAGCAGATTGCCATGGCAACCAGCTACAGCCCCAGTGAGAAAGGCCTGTTAATAGCTGTGAGGCAATGTGCTCTGCAGAAGCAGATTTTTCTATCAGACAGCGAGAGATAGCAGCTCATGTACATACGCAAACGTACAAAGAATTTGATTCTTGGCCTTGAACAACAACTCCACTGAATGCAGTAGCACTAGGCCAACTGAGACCACACTAGGATCCAGACCTTTGTATTTGAAAGCAAAGTAAGAAGATTCCTAAGGATCTTCCTTCCTAAGAATCTCCCTCATTAACTCAGCTCTTATGCTCCACCTGCAGTAAAACCCAACATTAGTAGGAAAGGGAGAGCAACTGTGAAATGCAGGGATTTGTGAATACTGTATCATCATCTGCTGCCCATGTCTTACCTTTGACAAGTGCATATGTATTTGTAATTCTTAACCTCATACAGATAACTGCTGCGTTTGGAAAGGGAGAGAGCAGGTCTAGCGATCTGAGTAAGTAGCTGGGAGCCTGAGCTTATCCCAGATTCTCCAGTGAGGGAGTTAATGACTTGGCCTTTGTGATTTAGGCTCCTTCCCGTTAAAATATAGTTATCAACGCTTTCCAATGTAACAGCATTTCATGCACTCATCAGTATCATCAAAACTCAACTCTGCTTGCATCAGATTTTTAGGTCTTCTGGCCGTAATCCTGACAAGCTTTGCTTTCATATTTAAGAAAGCAATATCCAAATAGGCTCAACGGAATGGGACAACTGTGTTTATAAAGTTAAGAATATGCACAAGGCTTTGCAGAACCAGAGCCCCAGAAAGGAAGAGCTGAGCATGTTTGCCAACTTCTCCAGCTGAAGCAGAAAAAGGGTAATCATCCTGCTTACAGGGTATGCTCTGCTGAAAATCCATAAAAATCCGTTTATATCAAGCATAAGAAAAATGTCATGTACAGTTTATAATATCTGTAACAAACTTTAAAGCCAGACACTACCCAAGCAGGGTTAACTGAGGGGAAAGGAGAAGAGAATAGAGAACAGAAAAGAATTTAAAAAATAATAATAATAATTTCAGGGGATATTTTGTAGAGCAAAGCAGTGACAGCCCAGATCTACCAGGGTTTTATTTAAAAGAAAGCCCTAGAACTTTTTCTGACACTGCAATACGTGGAAACCGAAACAACTTAGAAGTAAGACTCAGGTCAGCCACAGCAAGGTGCAATGCTCTATTTTGTATTATGTGACAGAGCCGTAAGCTACCAAACACCAAATTTTAATAAACAACCCCCAATTATGTACAAGCATCAGGGCTGACTTTGTAATAAACTCATCCTTACTCAGATCCCTGCTCTTTAGAGCAACAGCGATTGCCATATAGCTACAATGATTTAAGTCAATGGCTTTCCTACTGCCAAGGTGTCTTGTAAGCTTAAAGCACACAATCCCCAAGGCTGCTTCCTTTGCTTGGAAAAGAAGAGTGGCTCCTTGTTTTACTGTTGTTTATACAGACATGGTAATTAAAAAATGCACTGTAATGCATTCAATAATAGTTTTATTGTTCCTGTGAATTGAGCTGCTCCACTTAAACACGGTATCACAACTACAGTTAAATAATAATCTGCATTTATAAGTCTTACTTTTTTGCTAGCTGCATACAAACTCTGTTTGGGCTTCTTTACCATGGATATTTCCAGCACATCTCAGAGCAAACACCTTGCTGTTAAATCAGAAGCTTATTTAATGTTTATATGGAGCATGCTCTCCGGTACCTAAGCAAACACTGCATTGACACTGAATTTAGTTTCTAGAATTACACCTGAGGATAACCTCTACCAGATAAAAATCACAAGACTTTTTCCACGCATTTCTCGGTGACATGGCAGCGAGCGCAGATACCATTCCACAGGTGTGCTTAGCGCGGGGCTGTTTACACAAAATAAAACTGAAGGGCATTAGCAAGGCTGGTTGATAGCGCACTAAAACAGCGGTCACTAGAAACCACTAAGATAATTTTTGTTTTTCAAATGTTCAGAACCTTAATGAAGAGGAGCAAGGAGGAAACACAGCAGCTCTGGAGGAGCAGGGCTCCAGGCTGGCCACCACGTCGAACAAAATCCTGCTTAGGATCAGCCAACTTGGGGTTTCGACTGAAAGCCTATCAGCCTTTCGGCATCAGGCAGGCCCGTAAAACTCCGCTAAACCCCCTCTCCTCGCTCCGCAAAACGGCAGCCAGGTCGGGGCTGCTGAGCACTCGCACCAACGGGCTCGGGGCTCGCCTACCTGCTTGAGGAGGAACTTATCCTCAGCGTTGATCTTGAGGGAGACGGCCAGGTGGATGGCAGAGAGCACCACCCCGCTGATGACCGCGGCCCTCATCCGCACCGGCAGCAGCGTGTAGATGCTGTAGATAAAGAAGACGGTCCACCAGATGCCCTCGGAGGCGCTCCGGGGCCACACCAGCAGAACCCCTACCACTTGCACAGCCAGGATCACCAGGATGACCGAGTAGCACGCCAACCACATGTGGTCCTGGTGGAACTCGTTGCGGTTGCACACCATGCACAGCACCACCATCAGCAGGATGGCCAGAGAGAGCACCACGACGTAGGACACCTCGTAGCGGCCGTGCACAGCGTGGAATATCAGCATGACTACGCAGACCAGCACCAACACGGCCATCAGCATGGTGAGGCTGCTCTGGTTGAGTCGGAAGAAGTAGCGTTGATAGAGGCGCTCCAGTTTCTCCGACTGGAACTTCTTGGACCTGAAGATCTGCAGCAGGCTGCTGCAACAGCTGCCCATGGAGAAGGCCGCCTCGGAGTCCCCCTCGTCCCCGTCCTCCTCCTCCAGCTCCTCGATCTTGGCCTTGATGCGTCTCTCCTCCAGCCCCAGCTCGACAGAGCGGGGCCGCACCTCCCCCTGCTCCCCCAGCTGCCGGGGGCTGGCATCGTTGGGGGCAGCGGGGGAATCTCCGCCGGGCTGGTGGCGGGACCGATGACGCCGGCTTTCGTCACCGTGCTCCTGCCAGGCAGACTTGGACCTAAAGCTCATCATCATCCTGCAGCCGCTCTCCCCGCGGCTCCGGCTCGCCTGGGGCTCGTAGTCTTCCTCGCTCCTCCACCTGCTCGCCATGCGGGAGGCCTTCTTGCCCGAGGACCTGTTCGGAGGCGGCGGGTAGGAGTAGCCATTGGCCCGGGCCTCTGCTTCGCCCCAGGCCGAGCGGTGCTGCTCGGCGCCCGCCCAGGGCGCGGGGCCGCCGAAGCCCGGGGGGCTCACGCTGTTGGACCGGGACATGCCCGGCACGAAGGGGACGAGGCCGCCGGGCACGGAGGGAGCGCGAGTCCGCTCAGAAGGGGGGACTGGGGAAGGGGGCTCCTCCGTGACAGGGGATAAGCAGCGGGGGAGGGGGACTCCAAAATGGGGGGGGGGGGCAAAAATAAAAGTATATTAAAAATAATAATAAAAGCCTGTGAACGCCCCCGGCGCAGCCCGGGTGTCCCCCCGAGCCGCGGCGGCCCCGGCGGGGCCCTCAGGGCCGCGCGGCGGCGGGCGCCATCGCCGCCCCCCGGTGCTCCGGCACCCCCGAGCGAGCACGGCGCCGCCGGGGGCGGGCAGGGCCCAGGGGCCGCGCTGCCGCCGCCGCCTCACAGCCGCTCGCCCTCAGCGGGCTCCGGGAGCGCCGCCGCCGCCGAGCCGAGCCGAGCCGCGGCGGCTGCGGGCGCCGCGGGGGAGCCGCATCGCACCGCACCGCCCCGGCACCCGCCGCTCGGGGCCGGGCACGGGGCGGGCGGCGGCGGCAGCAGCAGCAGCGCGGGGCGGGCGGCGGGGCGCCTCAGGCTCGCAGGGCCGCGGCAGCCCGCGGCGGCGGGAGCATCCCCTGCCGGGGGGGGCCCTGGGCGCGGCGGCGGGGCTGCCCGGGCCGGGCCGGGCTGCGGCGGCGCCCCGGCCTCGCCTCGCCTCGCCTCCCAGCGGCGGCGGAGGAGCCGCGGCGGCAAGGCAGGGCCGGCGGCAGCCGGGCTGCTCATGCACGCGGCGGCCGCCGCTCGGGATCCCGCTGCTCAGCGGTGCCTGCGGGCGGCGGGCGCGCTTCTCCCGCGGGCACCGAGAGGGGAAAAATAAGAAAGCGCCAAAGGGGGGGCGGCGGGGCGGAAAAGCAAGGGGCGGCTCGGCTCTCCCTCCCCCGCGGGGCAGGCAACGCGCGGCGCGGCTGCCCGCTCGCCCTCTCTCCCGCCCGCGGGGCTGCGGACGGTAACGGCGGCAGCCCCACGCGCGCCTCTGCCAGGGACAGCGGCGGCCCGCCCCGGCCCCGCGCCGCTTTGTACTCCCCATTCAACCGGGCGCCGGCCGCGCCGGCCCCCGCCCCCGCCCCCCGCCGGCTCCCATTGGCGCCCCCGCGCCACCGCCCTCCGCCATTGGACGCCGCCGCTAGCCGGCCCGCCAATGGGCGCGCCGCAGGGGCGGGCGGGGGCCGGGCCGCCGCGGCGCGACCGTTAACTCCTTCGGCGCGCGCACCGGCCGTTAGCGCCTGCTCGGGGCGTGCGTCTCAGCCGGCGGCCTGGGCGCCTGAGGGGCAGGACCCCGAGGCGCGGCACGCTGCTCGGGTGCCCTTCCCCCCGCCACCACCGCCCGCGAGAAAGCGGCTGAACTGTGCCCGTCCCAGGCGTAAGGGGAGGTAAGTGTCGTATCTCGGTGTCCTGCCTCACCTTCAAGGCGGTGGGTTCACGTTTGGTCGCTTTTCCCCGGACAGCAGGAGAAACAAACCTTCTCCTGCTCCAAATGGCAGCAGCGGAGGCTCTAAGAACACCAAGCATCGGTGACTGGAAGCTGATAAACGGAGAAAGGTAAAGCCCCAAGGGAGCCTCTCCCGACCCCAGGTACTTATTACTGGACCTACTACTAATGTGGCAACTAAGGCTGAACTATTTATGGATATAGGCTGCTATGGAAGAGTTCTATCACTGTACTGTATATTAAAGCCTATTTTTCAACCACCTAAACCACAGCCCAGGTTTTCATCTGACAGTGTCATGACAGTCTTACTGGAGGGTGTTTTCTGTAACTTGGTTAGCCAACCCAGTCTGGGGGCATGCGGAGGTTGCCAAGGTAGTTCCCAACACGTTTCAAACCCCATACACTAGGGCAGTTTCAGAGGATCCACTGGAGCTGCCTTACTCCAGTGTTTCTACAGATGTGAGTTAGGCAATTAATATTTGACAACGTTTTGAAGGTGTCACATGTGCTAAGAATAATATTATTTATTGCTTGATGCTCTGTATCATGCTTTATGAAAAATTGTCAAATCAGATGGCTGCTTAGCTTGAGTAGCTGAAATTGGTAATTGTCTAGACGTTTGTCCAGACTTAAAATCCCTGCTCACAAGTAGCCTTTAGTAGTATTATTGCTGAAGCTGTGATTATCTAGGGACATAGATGAGGCAAGGTTTGTAGCGAGAGGTAACACAAGTGGATATAGCTGGAAAAAACAGGTAACCTTCCAAACACAAGCCTTTCATGTGTCCTTTACACTTGCTGCTAACTCTATGGATTACTGCAGTCTAGGCCTTTCTGCTTTTCAGTAAAGGTTTGTAAAATCATATGCTGGATTTTCAACAGCTGCCTCCATACAGCTAGAGTCTTTTACTTACCATGAACATATAGCTAAAGATTTTCACTACAAAGTGCATCCAGTTCTTCCAGTGATCCTCACTTACATGGTATTTTCCTGCCAGATGATAAACATGACGGTTGGTTAACATTGCCCTCACAATTCCCTTTCCATGATATACTTTATATATATATTTATATATAATTACTACCATCTTTCAGACAAAATTTATCTTTTTTCTTGGATTATGGTACATGTCACTATCTGTACACTAAGTAGAATAAAACTGTACTGGAGAATTGTGTTTTCCTTTTTTTTAATCTCCTTCAGTTACGCGCTCTAGCTGTAAAGTGCCTGATTCTAACAATAAAGCCAGTGAAACAATTCTTAATACTTACTGGAAATTGGGACAGGTCTTTGTTTTGTACACAAAGTTCCATTTTGGTGTTCTTCTCTCAAAGCCAGCAGAGAAAGATCTCACTTTTCCACAAAAATGTGCAATTGTAAAATGGAACAGGGAAAGATGATGCCCACCAGGTTATTTAAAATTAATTCAGTATAATAGAAAATGACTAAATAGGTAGAGACTCAGCACTTACCAGATTCAGCATCTTGGTCTTACTACCTTTAATTCTGGATATCAACCACACATTTCTCAGGTAATGGCTCCAATCATTTTACAGGTCTTATGTTCCACCACTAGGACTAAATTGGGCATTATTTAGTATTTGCATCGTAATAGCTTCTGGAGGCCTCAATCCAAGGCAGGGTACCATTATGCAGTTACAGCACCTTCTCCAGAAAGGACATATAAGAGCAACTGATTGTTTCAATTCTGGAATATCATTCATGTTTCTTTTCATTATGTCACCTTATTTGCCATATGAACAGTTTCGCTTATTTTTAATGTTGCAATAATTTATGCTAAAGCTGAATATATCAAAGTTGTTTTTAAAAAATTCCTTAGCTTTCAAACTTCATGCTTGGTCAGAAGGAAAAAAAATTCTTCTACCATGAGTTTGAATTTAAAAAACAGGTATGTAAAAAATGAGGTGGCAAGTTAAAAGAAAGGTAAAGGAGCACTTAGAGGAGATTCTTCAAGAAATCTGCAGACTTGTGGAAACAATAAAAATGCTGTATTAGAGGCAAAGAGAAGAGCCAAATAATCAGGCAGTTACTGAGAACATATAAGTAAGTACTATGACAAAAAACAACATGTGAGATTCCATACAGATACCAAAATCTTAAAACTAATGCCTAGTTTTAGGTGAACGTATTACCGAAAATTGTATCTTGGAAATGTAGGGGAAGAAAGATAAATAGGATATTATAACAGCATGGTACAAATTGTAGTGATAGTTTACCTACTGGTAAACCTAAAAAAGACAGGTAAAAAACTCCAGTAAATGTGTCATTCTGAAATATTTGTTTCCTTTAACAAAACCTTGGACTGGATTAATAAAACTGGGATACCTGAATGCTCACAGGTATCTTGTCTAGTCTTCATTTAAAAGGGATAGAGCTATGAACATGAGCAGAAAAACAATGGAAGACAGTCATTAGACATTGTTGAAATTCTGTGACCTTCAAAATGATATAAAAAGCATTCAAGATTATTTACTTAAAATTTCTCACCTCATTTATTTTGTATTACAGAAAAGGAGGCAAGAAAGGAAAAATTCTTTAGATTATGGCAAGTAAATTTTCCATAGGAAAGAAACATTGATTCAGGAACTTGTAATTAAAACTATCATTTTGCCCAATTGCCAAGTAAGAAATCCAACAAAGGGTACAAGAGACAAAGTTGGATACTCAGAAGTAAAGTCCATAAAGTCACCTATGGTTTGCAAAAATTTGGATATTAAAAAGTAAAAGCAATACATATGCAATTTTGACACAGGATTGCATGTTTGGCTCAACAGAAAGAGGTATGCAAGAAAGCAGAATAACCACTTATCTTGGATGCCATAAAGTCATTTTAAAAAGTCTAATATTTGTTATAAAAACACTCAGGCAATTAGTACATTCTCTGTTAATAAAGGAGTGATTTACAGGTAATAATTACCTTTTCCTTTGGTAACTTAGTCCAGCCAATTTATGAAGAATGACTGAAAATGAGCAGCTCCCATGCCGTAGTCCCAATTAGCTATTAACAAGCTATGACCTTTGCCAATACAAGTATTCTTTGTATTTTCTAATCTTTAAAATGATAATATTTACTTAGCCTGTTGTTAGAGATCAACAAACACAAATATCAGAGGATAATGTACTGCTAAAACAGAGAAATTTACTGCTCCTTATCTAGAAAGGCTAATGTCCTACCTTCCATCCTAGCCTAGCCTTTCCAAATTCTATTCACTCAATCATTCAAGCTATTCTGGTTTGGGGGAAAAAATTCCATTAGGTTCCCTCAATCATAATTTAATTAAATTCTGGATTAAAATATAAATTTGCAATAATTTCTTTTGTTTGGGCTCCTCCTCTTTCAGACAAGTGTTTCTCCTTGTATTTTAAGCAAGGAAGTTGAAGAATGTATCTAAGTGGAAGTAGACATATGGACTATTTAGAGAATAAGGACAGAAGGACAGAATTATAGCGGCATATTAAGTGCACAAGATCCTCCAGGGCAGCTGTGAAGGAACCAGCAAGTACAGTAACAGCCAAGTGAAGCACAGATCTAAAGTTCTTAAACACACACCAGTTCACACAAACTCCAGTTTCAGATGTTGTCTAACAAATCAGTATTAAAACATTTTCCCCTTTTTATTATTAGCAGTAGGTACAGTAGATGCAAACATTAATATTTTGTCTTTGCATTATTTATCTAAAATAGGGAAGAATGTCTAGTTACTGGCCTCAGCACAGGTGCCACACATTTCACTTTTCATAACCTTTAGCACACTAAGATTCACACAAGTATTAAATACAGAACTCAAAAATATCTGTGCTCCTTCAATTAGGGAAGCCATTGTAAAACAGTTCTTGGTCCTTTCACTGTCTTTGCATAGTCCAAGGCAGCCCTTTAAGCCCAGAGCTAATAAGAGAATCCAACTTGGAGACATGAAATACTGAAGCTGAACAAGATGCTGTTATGTATTCTCAGTCTTGAGGATGCACCAGGAATAGACCCAAAGTTGAGTAAAAAGTTGTGAAAACATAGAAACACAGTCATAAAAAAATAAGAATAGCCTGCCTCATAACTGACTTCTATGGTTTCAAGGCTACACAGAAACCTGGAAAGACAACTTGCTTATTGAATCAGACTTTATCATAGCAGTGTCCATAGCATTTCTCTGCAAATTTAGAACTAAAAATATTTGCATTTTTATGCTGTTTAGGTCAACCTAGAGCTGGATGCACATGTGCAGTACTGAAAGACTACATCATGAAATGCACCTTAATGTTACATAATTCAACTGGGTCATTTGCAGGGATTTAATGTACATCAAGAAAAAAGTAGCTGAGGATTCCAGTTCTTTACAAAGACTGCCTATGCAACAGTTTGTTAACTGTAGCCCATATATACCTACTTAATTTTCAGCCTTGCTTTAGGCTTGCTAGCTCAGCAATGGATAGCATCAAATCAATGGTAGAGTGGATTTCAGTAATCCAGAATGGACTTCTGTAGCTTGTATGAAGTTCAAAATACAACAGTTATGCTTTTGGCATACAAGCGACACAGCTTTCAGTTAGTTCATCAAGTACTTCTATATAAGCTGTAAAGAGGCTTAGTCTTAAATTCTACTTAAAAAATTATTGTACTTATCCGCAGCACAAGCACAAATGAGGCACCAATATTTAAGGTCACAAATGCCCCAAATGGAAGTGATAGGCCTTCTCATTACAGTGCTAAGCACACCAGCAACGTATCAACTTCCAGTACTGGAAAGCCTAGCTTCAATACACCTGAAAACAGGGCCCACAGTCAGGTGGTTTTGACCATTAAACTTAGCAGTTGCCTCAAGTCATGTCTTTGTGCACCAGAAGAAACAGCTTGATACTGTAACACAATTATACAAGGAACCACTTCCTTATTTTAAATAGCAATGGGGAAAAAAAAGAGGTGCGTGGAAAAGTGTTATTCTGTGCACACAGACCAAGGAAACCTAGTTTCAATTGTTTTCATCCTATTATCTGTGTATGTTCCCCCTCCATATTTACTGTGCGATGAGATTAGCACATGCTGTGGACGCTCTGGAGCTAAGCACAGGCTAAACTGGCAGTTAGACTTCTATCTTTCTTTCAGATACAGCTGGTATTATTCAATAACTGTAGCCTCATTCAGGAAGAGGTAAATGGGCCAAATAAGAAAAAATGATTGGTTTCCTGATGAAAACAGGATAGGCAGACTTTGAATAAAACTATACAAAGGCAGAACATTTTTTATTCAAAAGTTTTTCTGAATTACACAACTGCAGTGGTCATAAAACAATGTATTATACATTTATTCTTAAAAATTCATATAATAGACTCCAACAATGGTTTATTATGCAAACAAGTATCAATTTTAAAGGCAGAATTGAGAATATCTAAATAATATAGTTTCAACATCTGTGGTATGTAGTGGCTTTATCTTTCCACAAGAATTTTATTTCTTCAGCATCCAGCAAGCCATGGCCTGATCTGCAGCCTTGTAGCATCAAGAACCTAGAGCACATGGGCGCTTAAATGCTTATGTATGCCTCACATCTGGATGCATTTGTACACCTGAAACAGATTTTCACACATCCTTTGATTGCTTTTTGAAGAGTGATTCAAATACCTCCAGGTTGCAGAGTCTGCTTCTGGTAGGGATTGACAATATCAAGTGTTAATTCCCAGTCCTCTCTAAGTGAGCCCAACCAGCAATGTCTTATTTTCTATCTCACAGCCATTTTTCTTGCTGAGGCAAGAAAGTTTTTTTGCTGCTTCCATCAGTGAACACTTGCAGTGCTTTGTTTCTTCAATTAATTTTATTTGTGACCACTCTTGCTCTCTGTCGAGGCAATCCTAGCAAGCACATATAGCAATAATTAAGTAGCAGCACACCATAATCATAAAATTAGGAGAACATGAGAAATCAAGAACCCTTCCTCTCAGACTGAACTTGATGTTTGCTACATGCATGCCAGTGTCCTGTCCAGTATATTGTATTATGCAGTGTTTGTTCTGCTAGAATGAGTCAGCATAAAGCCTTCACATGCTCTGAAGGAGGAGGAGAGAGTAAATAGCTTCTACAAATGCATTTGTAGAGGATGAAACTGGTTCCAGTTACTTCTTTTATTCAGCTGAACATTCATTTGAAGTGTGAGCATTTCTCCAGCTCAGCTCCATTGCTGCAGAAAGGCAATAGAATAAAATTAATTGCAGTACTGTATGTAGTAAGAGGAGGGGAAAAAAAACACCACTCTTCAAACAGTTTAAGTTGTACTGAAAGGCCAAATAAGGAAACGTTTCCTACCTCATAAGAGTAGTTTATGCACAAGACCTGAGGACTAAAACAGAGCACCTAAGCCACGGCATCCAGTTCCCCATACTCACAAACATACAATCAACAGTTAGTGCTGGGACTCAAGATTGTCAGAACACCAAACAAAACGCTTCAACAAATACATTTAATGCTGTTATTCTGCTGTTTTTCCACTACAGGATACCAAAGGAGGAAAGGAGAAGAGTGTGAGAGTTTTGTTGACTCCCAAATGTTTTTTGAAAAGATCAGTGTTAGCTCTGCATCCTCCAGTCTCTCCCCTTTTTCCATATTATCTTTGTACTAAGAATGTCATTTATCAGAGCAGCCCAGCACACACGCTATTTGTCTTTGTCCATTAAGTGAAGAGCTTTGTTTTACCTGAAGTAAACCTTTAACTAAAAACCAAAGAAATTTTATAAAGCAACCTTTTGCTAGGCTGATTATAAAGCCCTCTACTTCCTATATCCTCCCCACAGTGAAATTGTTTGTAGGCATGCTAGATACAGAAGAAATAAAGGGCTGACCTTTAAACAGACATCAACCTAAAACTAATTTTAAGGGAGATAAAAAGTAGCATTTCAGGCTAATTCTATGTTCTTTAGATTATTACTCACTGTTTTAGAGCAAGACTAACCTATTGTAATGCCTAGGAGGCTCAGTTTAGATTACACAGCAATCATGATTCTGCAAGTTTAAATGTTCAAATTAGAAAATGCCCGTGTTAAAGTTTTTAAATGTAGGCTTGTTGTAAATGATATTTCTATATGGTGACTATAATGCTTTAAACAGTACCTAAATGACAGCTACAGATGGTTGCAGAAGACTATGTAGAGACTGTCTGAAGTAGTGAAGTTTTAAGACAGGAGAAAATGCAGTTAAGTGTTCACACACAATTCCACTAAGAAAGCCTCTGCAAACACTTCCGGTAATGAATTTCCCAATAATGCCGTCCTTATGTACTACCAATTAATGTAAAATTTCTATATACAACCTGGACAGAATTCATTCATTTCATCTATAAAGAGCCAGTTTATTGTGACGCCTGAGAGCTTGTGCCTTGGCAAGCATAACTAGAAAGTTTTTCTAAACATTCTGAATATGCTTGTGTAATGGTGGCTTGAAATAATATATATCTACTTAAAAGACTAGAAAAAAATAAGATGCAATATTGACAGCAACATTTCTTTCCTTCATACTAGCACGTTATCAGTGTCATCACATCAAAGAGAAAAGCCCACCTCTGACAATATTAATGCCAGGTTAAGTTGTGAACATATCAAAAGGGCTTCAGTGACTTTAAGATCTTTCAGCTCCTTAAAGGGAGTTATTAATCTGGTAATTAGTGATCAGCAAGATTAGAAGAGCTAAATTTTCCATCCAAATTTTTAATTTTGACTGTTTCTAGCTAGCCTTCAGAAATGATTACAGAAACTTTATTAATTCTCTCTCACCACAATACTAAGAACACTCCGACAACTGCGGAACTGTATTTGTTCAGGAGATGGGCAAGCAGAATGTAAAAGCCCCTGGATACTGAGTGGACCGTTCAAGCAGTTGAACAGCTTGAATCATCATCGATTCCAACTCTCTAGAAATGTTCCATCCATTACAAATAAAGCTGAGTCACACACAAATTCACACCTTTTTATTTTATACTCACTATACCAGCAGAGATCCTTCCAAGTCTTATGTCAGGAACTGCCAACGCTTTAAGATAAGCCTTAAATACTGTTGTGAAATTTATTTGCCTATGAACACAGAATCCTTATGCTTCTCAGACTTTTCCATTTTACTCTAGGTAACTAAAATTGTTTCCACATATGCTGTTTTTCAAATGCAAAGAGGAAACAGAAACAACAAGTAATAGTTATTCTAAGGCACAAAGGGAGCTCGGCACCATTCCGCACAGCACAGCATTTTAAAGAGAATTTTAATTAGACAGTAGTGCTAAGTCACAGCTATCATGCGTAGGACATGCGCTGATGCTGGGCATGACAACATTTCATCTCTTCTGCAGAGAAACAAAAAAATCACTGTAGTTGTGCAATCTCATGACAAGCATATGCCTAGAATAATAGCACTCACTCTGCAACTGCTACTCAATTCTTATTAGGCAACTGTAACTTGTTATTTATGAGAATTAATGGAACCTAGACACAGTATTTAAATCTCTCAGGAAGTGTTAAAATGCTAAGAACGTTGCTGTGGTAGCAGACACATTATATTTAGTAAATGAACTCTGAAGTATTTTGTTGCTTTAGTTAAGCATTCCACTATATTTGTAATACTAAAAAGAAAGTTTGTTTTTTTAGAAAACCATCACCACCTAGAGTATAGACAACAACAGAAGAGCAAAAGGCTAACATTCTATTCAGGGTCCTTCAGGAAGTTAAAGAAGAAGTTTGAATTTTAATACAATCCATTAACATGTTATGAACACCTCTTTCAAATGTGAAAAAACAGAACATTAGTAACAATTTAAGTTAGCCTTGTCTTTCATTTGAGCTCAAGAAGTTATCTATGCCAAAAAAATCTTGTAAACTGCAAGATAAATATATACAAATGAAGAAAAATACAGCCCTAATTCACATTTACAAAGTATCTGCTTTTTTTCCTTAAACAGTAACAATACAACATGTTTCATTCAGAATTATTTTATTTGGATTACAGCAATTAGTATCACTGGTCAGTAGTCCAAATCCAGGCAGAGAGCACAGAATCATTTCACAAGGCAACAACACAGACTAGTATTTTAGCATACAAACCATTTCACAGCATTGTCAAGTAGAAATGTCTTCCAAACATGCATAAAAAGTCTATGCTTAATCTTTCAGAGCTCCAGGTAATACCAGATTCCTAAATATACAAAAAATACATTTAACTTATAATAATCTTAGTGAATCAGACTTATAAAATTACAATTGTATTCTTCACAACATAGAAAAAAATACAAAAATGACCGTATATAGTTTTCAACCAAATTTCACTGACAAATATACATCAAAACATACGATTTGATGTATATTCATGAAAATTTGCATCTGAAAGGTTTTAAAATGACACTGCAGATTGGTCCACACAAATGCCAACCTTTCTACTGATAAGTAAGAAAACTTTGATAGAAACATCACATTGTGAAAAATTACAATTTACCTGCACTGTAGTCTGCATCTTACTGTAATTTACAATATGAACATTTCTACAACTCCAGTTGTAAACTATACACTGGGAAGAACCATGGTCTTTTTGAGGGTAATGACTAACTCGGACAAAGCTGGCATGGTAGAACACGGTAGTATTGTCGACTGAACTAGAGCACACAACACAAAGACGACCAAAGGAGAAAAGATGTCTGTGGCAGCAGTTTAGTGATGCTGATAGAGAGAAAATATGCAAGCCAAATAAATAGCTTGTGGGGGTGGGGGGGGAACAACCTAGATTTGTGAAAAAGAGTACTGATCAAAGCTTCCATTATAAAGTTCACATACACCACATTGTAATTTCATTGATAGATGAGGGGACATTTGTTATCATTTTATGAAGAAGGAAAAAAAAAAAAAAAAAAAAACCAACACACACATGTGACCCAAGTCAATATTAGGGCATCATACCACAGTTCTTATTCAAGATCACCTTCCAATGATTTGTATGGAAGCTTAATTTTAAAAAGCACTGCAATCATAAATGCTAGAATTCTTTTATCTATTAATTGCGTGTTTCATATTTCAGATCATAGATTTTTTTAAAAAAATTGTTTGAGATTTCTTACTATCAAAACAATTTCTTTTCCTCTTTCTTTTAGAAGGAAAATAAATGCCACAGTCTTTAAAAAGGCTGTGGTTTATTTGCATTTGTGCAGTTCAGTTGAAGTAAATATTCCAAAATAAAGCTTTCTCAGTAAAGAGGTTGGCTGTACAAGCCTTCTCCCTATTGGTGGCTCTCTGCTTCTTAGGCCCAATGCTACAGATTTGTATTACATCTTTCCCATCATGGTATCTACAAGTTTGTTTTATATAGGAATACTATACAGCCATTTTTTTTCCCCTCCAACCTGCAATTACAAACTTGAGTCCAAATCTTATATTCAGGCACAGAAATCAAATCAAGAAAAATTTTGGGAGCAGAGTACCCACAACATCCAGTAACCTAAACACATCAAGAAATCAGATCTTTTAAATCAGAAACACTGACACTAATAACTGAGATCAAGTACAAGCAAAAGGAGATGTGTTGTTTAAAGGTGACATGCACATCTTTGAACAGTGAATTTTGTATAATGCAAGATTTCTCAGATCACCAGAACACAGCAATACACAGCCTAATAGAGAAATGAATTGTTGTGTCTCGATGCAAAACCACTTTTAGGCTGCACGTCGCTATAGCATTTCTTATTACAGCCAACAACTGTCTACAGAAGGCTGCTTAAAACAGACGCAAAGATCATTATTGCCTCTTATTCCCTCCCTACTTACAATAGTCCCATTTGTGTTGAGCAGGAAAGGTATTCAGCACACTACTGAGTGCTAGGAAAATTCAGTCAAACTTTTTGATGGAGCCAACAAAAGAAATTACACAAAAATGCAAAGCTTTTAAATAGAGCTCTGACAAATATAAAACAAAAGTAATTGTAAATCCAGTTCTCCCTAACTGCTGGAACAGAGACGCCATGCACTTAGTACGTACTGCCCTACAGGGAGAGAGCTGCAACGCGTCAGCGTGCTGGGACATAGATGTGGGCCAAAGCCAGGGGAGGTGCTGAAAAGCACAGCACAGGACTAGTATCACAGATGCCATGGTAGTAGCCACACCTCATTTGCATGCTGAATCATGGTGTTACAAGAGGGGAGCCAGAGAATCCCTAGTCTTGGTGTCAACTGATGGGGTAAATATAGGACTTTGACTATCAGTACCTGACAGAGCAAAGACCATACTCTATATTTTCTTTTGCCTTTGCTTGGATGTCTGCTCATTTCCCTGCTCCCTTTGTTGCTCCCATTCTCCCTCAGCACACAGTTTGTTCGTAACTTGGGCCACTGCTCACACAGCATTAGGACATTCTGGCCTGCCACGTGGTTTTCTCAGTCCTTTCATCTTCTGCGTTACCTTCCCTCGGGAAGATTTGGCCCAGGAACCCAGAGCAAGCACCTATATAAGTTTGCCTTTCTGTGCTCTTCTGCTCTTTCAATAGAGCAGATAAGGGAAGGCTTGTCCAACCTGCAAAAGCAGCATGTAGCACATGAGATACCTGCTTTCAAAGAAGGAACTTATGACTTTGGTTTTTTGCAACGTTTCAGAAGCAGAGTGTCTGGAACTGCCTGTTTGGATGTGTCAGAATGATACATACTAGTCACTTGAGAAGAGACAAGTTGAAGCACAAAGCCTGCAAATGATTCTACAGTAGATGACATAGTCCTCAACATAGAAAGATGAGTACCACTGAGCTAGTCGATAATTATTAGAGATGATAATATAAAGTCAAAAGTGGAGAACTATACCTGTTTCTGACTGACTTGCCTCCTTATATTGTTCATATTCATCACTGATGTCACGAGAAATACTATGATAAGTATTCTTTTATGTTTAAAAAATATCCAAGGCTGCAGTACTTAAGAGGAGTTTTAGTGTTTCAGATCAGCATTACAGCCTCTGGATGAACGTTAGCATTTGAGTAATCAGCTTAAACAAGATCTTCAGAAACCATACTCTGGTCCGACACCCTAGTATTTAAATTCCTGAAGAACCCCTTATTTTCCATAATTGCCTTCCTGTTCCCATTGCCTTTTAAATTCACAACCTACCTTTCTAAATTCAAACAGTCTGCCTGGGTCACATTCTCCACTGGAGTCTCTGACAAAAATCCTAAAGCATTCCAGAGCATATTGTTTGCTTCCACAGCAATACATACAGTTTCTGGCATGCATTCAAGCACTTAAAAAGAAAATAATAAAGATACCAGTAATACAATCCCAATTCAAACATTTAATGGGTACAACTTTATCACTCATACTGTAACCCTCAGGCATTCAGTAATAACTGAAAACCATTCAGCATATTATTTAAGGAAAAGTAAAAGGCTAACTGCCAAAGCCATTTAAAGTTTAGAAGTTTTCTGAAGCACTGCAAGCTGAAAATTATTTCAATGTTTTACTCCATGGAATTTTGGTGAAATCAGGTTTATTGGTTATTCTTGCTAAATTATTGGTCTTTTACCTCTGACTTAGTTTATCTTGGTATATTCTCTATAAACGTGCCGAGTGTTGAAAGTCTGCAGCATTTTGATGTTTGAAAAGTTCTGAAAGAGAGTTGGAATTATTCCGACTTCTTGTGTTCTTCAGTGTGGGAAAGTACCTTTCTCCTCTGATGTAGCATGTGAAAATACAGCTGAGGAAAGACTGAAGAGAAAACAAACGTAAGTAAATAAAGTATGCAGTCAGGTTTGTGTGTCAACTCAAGATGCAGTCACATACTCAAGGTCACCAATTTTCTTTGAAAATTGCCTTTTAGTCTTTTAAGGGAATAATATAGTCCTCAGACTGTGTACTATTTATTTTTTGCCAGAGCAATCAATTTTGAATTAAAGGCCAAATACCTTCTTTTATAATTAACTCTGCATGTTCCAGCAGGATGAAGTTTCCTGAACTGCACACACACACTAGAGAGAACATACTTTGCAAGGAAGAAAAAGAGCACCATAAGGAATGAAACACTTTCCAAAAGGACAGAATTTCCAGACTTGTTTCTCTCCTTACAGTTTTAGTGTCCATTTTTCAGGATCTAAGAAACTGTACCTGAACAGGTGCCTCTCTCACCTGCCTCTTTATCCTCCACGCAAAGCTTCTTTCCTCTTTTTCTAAGGCTGCATTACACAGTATGTTTGCAGAAGAACAAAATGGAAGATCGAAGACATACATACACAAACAGCAAAAGCTAAAAACTGCCATTAGATTCTAAACCTTCATCTTGTGAACCATACAAAAACTAAACAAGGTCAACAGCAGCCTAGATTACATCAGCTGTATATACCAAATGTTTGTTATAAATGGAGACCAACCAAAGACTGTTCAGTTTGTGTACTAAAATATTTACTACTTGCTTCAAGTTGACATTTCTTCTGGCTTTCTTTACCCCTCTATTTCGTTTCCTAATCGTTTCCCCCATCCTGAATTTCAACTGATTTTACTCCTCCAGTGTTAAGCAGTGAATGCAGTTGGTCAGAAACATAGTAGTATACAGAGCCACATGGTGTCTCCATTAGAAGTCTATGTAAATTCAGGTACTCATTCATAACTGGGATCTTTCATATGCAGAGAGTTTAATGACATCTTTTTTGGCAAGACACTAATACAGACAAGTATTAGAGATTTATGTAAAGTAAGTGATAAAATGCAGCTATCGGGAATGTTAATCTCAATTTTCGATAACAGTTTTCAAAGCTTGCTCTCTTTGCAATGTTAGCATTCCCAAAATTTTCAAGATCTTCAGTGGGTTCAGAAGGCAAACCCCCTGCACAGGGAGCCTTTGTCAAAGAACAACTGACTTGTGGTATAATCAGAAAAAGCACAATGAATGTTCATCTTCCTGCATCTCCAGAATACCACAGGCTATATCTTCATGCGAAAAGGTACATAACAGCATTTAAGCAAAAGTAATAGTATCATGCACATACTTTTGGTCCTCAGAGTTAAGATACCAATTCACAATAATGATTAAAAAAAAAAGAGAGAGCCTGCATTCAAATTACGCAACTGACAAATAGATCACGCAGAATGTTTTATCTGACAGACCACTTCTCTGTGGTAAGATATAAGATATTTTAGTGGAGAAGGAGGGATAAAATTGTTTTTTGGGTTCAATTTCCTTCCCTCCCACATGGCCTGTTAACTGTGACCTAGCTACCCCAAGAGAAGTAATACTCATGTTTATTTTGACCGAAACAAAAGATATTACTCTGCCTCCTTGGAGTTAGCAATATCAACATTTTTGGAGGAGGGGGCAAGGAGACAAGCATATGAAAAGTATTTTTGAGAACAGCTGAAGAAATTTATAAGAAATTTATAAATCCGGAGGTCAGAATTACAAAATAATTCACTGAAAAAGTGCTTATTATAGAACACCACAATGCTGAAATTTAAATCTTAGTATATGATTTATCATTCTGCACAAACAAGGTTCAGATAAAGACAGCTACAGAACAACTAACAACAGCAACATCATCACTGCATTACACACTTAGACTTCTGTTTGCGTAATTAAATTTGCTACAGGCTCCAAGTAGGACTTGGAGACTCCAGTATTCCTACTGCCTATTTCAAAACAGCAAAGCCAGATCTCATTCCATCTATAGAAACAGCAACCAGAGACTATCTCAACTCAAGGTATTTTAAACAGAGATGCTTCCTAGCAATCAGTGGAAGAGCATTGTTCTTACTCCTGAAAAGCAACCAAATTCTAATAAATTGTCTGGAACTTTGTTCTCCTAAAATTCTGTAAATTTAAAAATTAAGAAAGGCAAAAGAATTTTTAAGAAAAAAAATTAAGAAGTCAGCATGTGCCAAGAAGTACTACGGTTATTTTATATTCCAACTATAAGAGAATAAACAATATTACTATACTGCACGCGTTGGTAGAAAGCAGTCTCTGCTGTTTTAACTCTGAGCTTTTTTCTTTAGATGATTTTTCAAAATTAATTACAAAAAAGTACTTAGTTATGTATACTTTAATCCCACAGCTTTTCCTCATACTGCTTTTAGTATAAAAAAACCTAACAAACTCATACTTACTTGGAATGTAAGCGATCATAATCAGGATCAGGAACGTATAGTAGTCAAAAGAAAAATTGTATTTGTTAGGTAAACTAATGGAATACAAGCCAGACTGTCTGACGAAGGGTAATGCAGCATATATTGTGAGTAATTCGCCTGAGATTCCCATTGGATACAATACTATAAACAAAGTGTACCTAGAAAAAAATATTTAAGGAAAAGATTAAAAGTCATGACAAACTCCTACAAACTATTTGTTAAATGCTATTACAGGTATTCAGATTTTTAAATACTCAATATTTGTCTTATTTCCCTTAACCCTTATTTGATTAGAGCATGGTAGGGCGTGCACATTACTGCAAGGTAAAATGCTCACTTTGAATTATTTAGAGATTACCTTTGAGAAGCTGAAAGCTGTCTTTAAAATGACCCCCAGTTAGTTACTTTGACTTCCAAACTCTTTATTAGAGGTTACTATATTACTTAAAATTGGGCCAAGCACAGTCAATATAAATCAAGGCGCTTACAATTTTTTTTTTTTTTTTTTTAGGTACAACAGGTAAATTCAAACATGCTTTGCCTTTAAAAAAAAGTTTTTTCTCTCCTTACTGTTAGATGTAATTTTCTGACAAACACAATCACTTTGTAAATGGGACTGAATTTTGACCAAGTAAGGTTTCAGCTTACACTTGATAGACTTTAACCAGGAAAACTGCTGAAAAGAAGGATCACATTCACAGATAGGGCAATTACCACAAGGTAGCATCTGATTTTTTTTTTTTTTTACTGCAACTGTTTTGAAAGATAAATATTTCTGTCAAATCAGTACTTTAAGTGCTATGACTTCTATTATGCCTCATACCTGGCCCACTTGATGAGATAAGGGAGATGGTTTAGTAAGCTAAATGTATAGAAAGAATAACGGATGATCTCAGTGATTGTCCAGGCCACAACAAACAACAAGACGCTATCTTCAGTTTGTACCTGTAAGAAAGAGAAGTTCATAATAAATTCAGGTATTACTAATTACTCAGCAGACCAAAAATCCCCCAAAGAAATCAATTCCTATGGATAACTTTATTGCATCATTTCAGAAAACAGATTCCAAGAACAAGCTTAAAAGCAACATTAGTATCAACAGCAAAAAAACCCTCAAACCCTCTTATCATGCTCCATATTTTTCTACTTGGCTTAAGAATAGCTCTGGTGATCACGTAAGTTAAGATCCTTCATTCTGTATAACGCAATTAGTGCAAGAAATTCCTGAAATACTGAGAATGACTCACAACTCTTCCCATTCCTGTTCAGTACTTCTGCTTCAGTCCTGTGATTGCTTCCTAGTGCAGGAAGCAGAGAAAAAGCTAAAGCATTAGTCTAACATGAGATCTGGTTTAAACTGTATGCTCTGGTCCTAGGCAGTGCTATTTCTGACTACCAGGGACACTTTTTTCCTTCTTCACAGATGAGTACCTGGGTCCTAATTTTGGACAGCAACAAGGCAGCTAACACAAGGAACCAGGCTGGGAAGAGAGAAATGGAAGCTCAGACTTTCCCTGTCCCACCTCTGGTAAGCTTGACAGCTGTCTGCTTCACTGCTCCTTTTTCTGCTTATTGCATCCAGCATTGTTCCTCTAACATTACATTTAAGGCATCATTAAATTTCACCGCTTTACACCTCTTTGAGCTAGTATTTCACTCGCACACTACTGAACCAGTTTTACTTCCTTCATAGTTTGAAGTTTAGTCTTCACAAGCATATGATATTTTAAAATGAAATCTTAGATTTGGGAGCATAGTTGTGACCTAAGTTTGAAACATAATGGCAGTTATGAAAAAGTTTATGGGGGCCACATAACCACACTATAAACTTATGAGAGCATAAATAAATGATTTTTATGCAGCTCTCCATTTCCCCTCCCCTACAACAGAAGCATGTTGTGAATTCTCAGCACTATGAGTAGCTTGAGCCTAAATTCACTAGACTGTGGGAGCAAAATAGAGCTCAACCACAGAGGCCTGCATTTTGTTTTTTCCTTCAACTCTCGAAAAAAGTGAAAAGGAAGTCAGTAGGTGTGGGTGGTACACCCTATTAATTTTGGGCAAAGTACATGCAAAAAACCCCATATATATACACACAGACAAATATATATATATAGACAGTCTTTTCAGAGAAAGGGACTGATCATGTATTTGCTTGTAAAAAAGCTCATGAAGATCATCCATAAAAAGCTTTCTGTTACAGAGACTACAAAACCCAGAAAGAATTATATAAAAGTATATATGTAAAGTTGGTGTTCTACTACATGAAATGCTGCTTACAGCATTTCAAGTCACTTCCATGGCATTTTGCAGCAAATATAGCTTGCTCTTTTCCACATGAAACTCTGGTAATTTGCCTACATATTGATCTCCCTTACAGCATCATAAAAGAATGAAACCCAAAGCTTCTTTAGACAGAAGAGACTACATCTAACTATATTTTTCTACAATATCTAGAACAGGATCCTAATCCTGTTTTGGGTTTGTTTGATAAGCAAGGCTCAGTTCTCAACCCGGAAGAGTTAGCAGCACTTCACAGATGATGCTATTCCCCAAAAGCAACATGCTTCCCAAGCACTCAAGAGCTGCACCTTCTGGTCAAATCATGACTAGCAGCTTAGTGAGTTCATCTAAGCGTCTGTGTATTCTGCAAATAAAAAGACGGACTTCAACCTACACTTTGATACCCCACTTCTTTCCCTACCTATGGAAGTCAGTAAAAACACTCAAACAGAAATTTATTGCTTGAGAAACCACCTGAAGATACGACTAGGGACAAGAGATTCCAAGAAACTGAGATGCTAACAGTAAGTGATAAATTGAGAAGAAAACTTAGCAGTTGCAATCCAGTTCTATCACAGGACTTCTCTAACACCGCTTTCTGAAGTCTAGTCATCCCAATCTACTTTAAGAATAGAATCGTATTTGAAAGTTATTAAAACAGTTCACACCATTCTTAAAAAAAACCCTTTTAAGGTCACTTAACTAGAAGTATGGACCATGCCTTTATAAGTCCTTATGTAACGAAGGAAGACTACTGGAAACTGGTGGTGGTTTTGGTACAAAATGACCTAAGGAGTTTTCAAACCCTCCCCTTCAGTGTAATTAGTCATACAATACTCCTGTATATTTTATCGTCATATTTTAACTACATCCCATAGTTCATCATTTAAAAAAATGTATTTCCTAAAACTAACAGATCTGTCAGAATTCCATTACAATTAGAATTTCTCTTTGAGGATTGAGAATTTTTTTTGAATATTTCAAATAAAGATGCCCGAGATGCACATTATTGAACCCCAGGGGACTGATTTACAAAAGAGTCACTCAAGAGACTTACTCACTTAGAAACAAGCACTGCTAGCGCTGCATACATATCATTCCTCTTCCAAGTTGAGATGAGGGATAGTGCAACCAGTCAACAGCAGGCATTTCATAAACCAAAGCCAAATGTTGCCCTAAGAACTCAATTTCTCTTCCACCTTTTCATGCCAGCCTTTGAAGGGGTTAAAGTCAGAGTACATTTTACAATTTATGACTTATTTGTCCAACTACCTTAATTAGGGTGAATCATACCATAGGCATAAATTTTGGGCATGCGTTTCAAACTGATTTTATCACTAAGGAGGGTCTTGAATATATTTTAGCTTATCTTCAGGATTATGAAGATTGCCTGCTATTCATTAAAAGAAATGAAAATCCACAGCCTTTTAAGACACAAAGATGAGATTTAGAATTGGGAGTTGACACAATGAAGCCTCTTTCATTGTTCTCCTTATGCATGAAAAGTTATCCAAGAGATAAAGCAGGGTTTGAAAGGCATGAAAGACATAAATCCAGAAACTCTACAAATTTCCTCATGTTAAGAGTAATATTTGACTAATTATTTGCAGAAAATTTCAGCTAAATACATCATAAAGGAAACCAACATGGAAGAATAAGACAGTGACACGATGGAACCCTGATGATGAAACAGCACCTCTCCCTCTGCTCTGTTGTACATCAATAAAAAATAAAAAAGGAAGGTTCAGGATAGGCATAAAGGGCCTGATAGACACTTGTGCTGTACAGTATTACTCAAATTTTACATAGATGTAAAGCAGTAATGAATCAGGCTTGCCAACTGCACTCACCCTTTTAGAGTTCTGAACTTTTAATGTGGACTCCTTTTACTTCAATTCAACCTTAAAAAATATTCTAAATTAAAATGCTCTTCTCTCTTTAAGTATGCTTTACTACTGATGAAAGATGTCGAGTTCACAGCTGCAGATGCTGGAGTCTTAATTACCCACTCAATATGCTGTACGTGTCTTTTCCACACCACCCCTTTATGTAGCTTCACTGTGTTCTAGAAAGGTACCTCTAAATATGTACCTTAATTTGAGCTTTGTAACTGCACCAAATTTGATAAGTTGAAAAGGTGCCAGCAGTGACTTAATACTTATCTATCAGAACTGGGTCACACACTGAACTTCATGAAGGGTCCCAAGATGTCACTAGATTACCTCATTTTCATATACTGATTCAAGAAGATAACTTTGAACTGAAGGACTCCCGTCACTCTTCTATGGCTATTTTCATCCAGCCCTTCACTCTAGTCTGCTCATTCTCTTCCTTCCTTCATATGAGGAATAGTAAAATCCACCAAAAAGAGTATTTCCTGGGCTACAAGTATTGTATTACATGCCAGGCCCTCCTCCACTAAGCTAACAGCTGCTCATGGGATGATATTTATCATGTGATGGAGGTAAGGGAAAATCTCTTTGCTACACCGAGAAGTGCACAGTGCTTACCACAACTCCACCATGCTTTAACATTCATTACAAATACTTTATTATAAATACTGAATTTATGAAAATGTCAACGTTAAGCTCAACAAAAAGCACAAACATGTTAGTGGCAGGAAGCATGCTTCAAATCACATCAAGTATCCAGAAATGTATTCTGGCACAGAGGACAGATGCAATATAGATGTTTTTTCTTCTATAATATATACGAAAGCACTCTGGAAAAGCAAGATATTAAATGATCCTCACTCAAAAAGTTAGAGGAAAACTGAATTTTATTTTACAAGAACCTGATCATGCAACTGCATAGCTTACAAGTTCCATAAAGCTGCGTGAGAATTTAATCCTGGACTTCACCATGGAGCTCACTTGTGGGACAGCCCTTTAGAAAAAGTAGAACACTCGTGACACTTTAAATACATCTTCCCAAGTAAGACTGCATTCTGTTTTGGGTGGGTTTTGTTTTGGGGTGGGCTAGGGGGAGGGTGTCATGAGACAACCTCTTCGTTCAATCTATTACCTCTATCTTTCTAAGTCCAGAGGTGAAAACTCATCACATCCCAATCCTCACTCTTATGCCCACCTTCTGAGACATTAAAAAAGGTAATATAGCAGTGCCTCTCAAGACTTTTTTTTTTAACCCAAAGACAATGTAAATTTGTGAGGAGGGAGGAAAAAACACCAAAAAACCAAAACACGTGCTATTGTTGAGAAAATCCTTATTAATAACTGAACGTTAGGCTAAACTTCCTTTTATTTTCTCCCATTTTGAAGGGTTTTTTTTTTTTGCAAGAACGTAGGCATAAGTTAAAAAACAACAGCAAACAATGAAAAACCCTTATCCATTCCTTTTGATATCTTACAGAACACATATGGAATTATTCTATCCAGACGATCCAGACCTTAACATTTTTGATTACTGCAAGACCAGGAAGCAATTCATAAATATAGATTATTCCTGTTCTTCATGAACAGCATGAAGAAGCACCATGTACTCCAATATTATACAACTAAAAATAATAGATAACAAGCAAAACTACAGGCTTATTTCTTAAAAATGTTTTATATCTAAGATCTAATGTCTTGGGATCACATTTTCTTGTTGAAAATCTAGCATTTATCTCCACTGAGTTTGAATTAATAGGGATTGGAGTGCATTTGTTTCCATCAAAAGTGAAATAAATCAGAAAGAGAGAGAAGTATGTACAAGATTGTTTTATTTTTTAAGAAAAGTAACAGTTTCCAGTAGTAGGAAACTGAGGCTCCACAAGAACAAGCACCAACATATCAGGAAGGACAGTTAATTATTAGGAACTACACTGACATATGTTACTTATCAGCATGGATAGAAGCTCTGGTCAGCAGGTGTTGGGGTAAAGAAGAGACAGGAGCTTCCCTGACGATTTGGCAAAAAGGGCCAAGCTCCTTATGACATTCTCCTTGTCAAGTCACAAGACGTCTTACATGTATGACACTAGATGTCTCTCACTTCTTTCAGGCAGCCATGTTTTCTGAGAGAGAAGCTGCTGACAATGGCATCAAGGATAATTTTTTTCGTTAAGGAGGTAATAAGATCAGTTGGCCAAAGTAACAGCAGAACTGTACCATACTTGGGCTACTGCAAAATATTCAGATCATATGAAAAAGTTAACATAATCTGTATCAACTGACACATGTAAACAGATTTACATTTAAAAGTAGCTGTCAGTTGGGAATCATTTTCAAACTGGATTGTTTCTAAAAGATTCTGCTGGGATTTGCATGAGATAGAGCAGTATTTGCTGTGGTAAACAATGAGAAAAGACGCCCAGATCCAAAACCACACCTACACTGGAACATATGAAAATTCAATGAAGGACATGCAGAGGGGAAGATCATCCTGGAAAGCAGTGACTGGGAACATCTAGGCAGTGCTGTGGACAAACAATTGAGTGAGAGCTTCCACATGCGATGGTATAAAAAGCAAGTTGTGTATGAAAGAGAAGAGTAGTGAGGAGACTTTACTATTAAGTATGGCACTAGCAAGATCAATACTAGAATGCTGTCCCTGCTTTTGGGGTCCACATTATACACTGGAACCTCTTCAATTTTCAGTAAGGACTGCAAAAGCCATTCAGGAACTAGATGTCCTACAGCAAGAGACTCAGACCTCAATCTATTTGGTTGTCAAGAGATGACATCAGATATATTTATTTTTATTCTCTCTGATTTACAGAAATTCCCATAAACAATTTTACATGTTGGGATAAAACAACAGGAAAATAACATAGCAATCAACACTTGCTTTTTAGTATGGGTCATTAATTTTTCAATCTGTTTTGTAGCTTAACTTACCTCTTTTACACTGTGTGTTATTGCCCAGGTCAGGAAAACCCTTGACATCACTTGGAAAGCAGTCAAGACAACAGAAGATGGAACAATGCCTGGAAAATACTTTGCAATTAGTGAATATCGCCTAGCGTCTAGGGGAGTAAAAAAAAGTCAAGCACAACTAAACAAAACTCCAATTACTTCAAGTTTTTGGAACAAAAGAATTTGATTTTTTTTCAATTTGAGAGCACAAATTCTGTCTCATGGTGTGTTTACACAGCCCAGCACAACAGAATCGCCTGACCAAAACTTTGTATATCAAAATGAGAATAAAAGTAATTGCTTTTGTTGCAATCACAGCACATTCCTCAATACATGAAACAGCTGAACAAGATGAAGTAGTTTTAGTCAAATAGCTTTTGGGATATAGTCTTCCAAATAAAACTTGTCTGATTAAAATAGCTATGAGTGTGTGCATTATTGTGATTTAAAAGTTAAAAAAAAAAAAAAGATGTCCTGCAGCGTGTTTCCCAAAAAACATCAAACAAAATTTAACCTATTTGAAGAACCACTGAGCTATCCAATATTCTGCTAAATATGAGTTACAGTTCCTTCCTGGGACTACAGTTTGTTTGTTGGTTTTTTAAACAAGGAATAGTTCATGCATTGATAGGTACAGAAACAATCTTTTAAGATTTTCGCAAGGCAGCAGATTTCTCTGTTATTTCTGAGCAAGCTCTAAGGTGCTAATCAAACCAATATAAAATGGGTCTACGTACCCAGGTCTGATAGAGCAGGATAGTTTTAGACTGCAAGATTACACCCAATTTCTACACTTCATGGCACAAAGTTCTATCTTCTTCAAATAGCATGATGAAGACAAGCGTAAGAGCAGTTACAGCTTCTAAAATACAGTCAACAGTGCTTCTAAAACTAATGCAAGTCACAGCAAGCAGCATAAAAGCCTAAGAAATAAGTAAAGACCAAATTGGAAACCAGAAAGGAAAGGAAGACTAAGAAAAGCCAAAAGCAAATTTCACTAGAATTATTTTCAGTCAGAAAGCTATTATGTTTTTTTTTCTTTTTCAGAACAAAAAGGGGAAAACCCTACAAACATAGCTCTCCAATTTTGTCATGCATTGTTCATAATGTAATCTCTGATGCAAAAATCTCAGGGCAGAATATGCTATTCAGACAACAAAAAAGGGGATGCTATAAAATCCCACAATCTGCACTCATTAAGGATACACACCTACAATACGATGGACCTTTTATGCTTTGCTGTTCAGAGGAAAACTCCAGCTGGGGAGGGAAGGGTATTTTCCACAAATAGATTTGCATATGCAAGTGTAAGAACTACTGAATATCCCCAGTAGTCTCTACAACTCAGCTTTTCACAAAAGCTAAGCGCTAAATAACCCAGAATGTAAGATATGATTCCCTGCTTAGCAAAATAACATATTCAGTGGTTATGCAAAAAAATCTATATATATACACCAAAAAGACCATGTAGGAACCAAGATTATCTCAGAAGTGAGATAAACAAGGTTTTTCATTTTGGCCTAGATGATGCCAATCTATGTCAAAAACATGAGATCCAATTCACTGACTCACTAGCTACAATTTTATATAAACTCTACTTGCTTCTATTTATTTACTAATTACACTGAAAAGGTACCTGACAGACGATTTTATGAACGTCTGTCACCAGTTATCCAATACAGTATGTGCTAGAGTAGGACTTGGCAGACAGAAGGCTTTGGTCCAGAACCAAGCAGCAAGTAAGCCTTGCCCAGACCTCTCTCACCTCCATCAGGAGATCCTCCAGCTCCTACAGTTCTCCCTCTCTCCCAGGGAGTTCCCAGCTCAGAACAGACCAGCTTACCTGTGCTGGCTCAGCAGAGGTGGAGCCATCATATTCCTCCTAACTAAGCAGGTCAAAGCAAAGTTAACTAGTATTACTGGTAAGCATTCCTATGGTAGGAAGGCTTGAACTTAACCAAAGCCTTCTTGCTTTTCTCCATTCCCTGTGCTACCATTGTTTCTTCATTTCAAGGGCTCCTCATTCCACACTAAGTTCAGGGAGGCAGAAGCTGTCCGGTGCCACACACTTGGATTCTGCCTGCTACACAAGCCAAGGAACTGCACGCTCATTTTCCATTTACCCGTCTTCCAGTCTGTCTTCTTGGTCTCTAGGCTACATTACCTCCTCTCCCTCCATGCAGAACTTCCTTTCTCCATCTCTTTAAATCTCTGCCAAATACCAAAGATCTTTCTCAACCTTGCTTGATACAGAGATGTTCCCATATCAATGTTCATGTTTGGAACAACTTATCTCACAGATATTAATGTTTTAGATTTTACTTAAAAGATGTGGAGAAAAAAAAAGTTATGCTGGTAGGCACTACCATCTGTCATGGCAAAGATCTTCTGTCTACAGAAAATTAGTTATAGCAATTAGCTTACCAGAGGCAAAGGAATCTGCAAATTTCCTGTTTCTCCTTGCAGAGAAGTTTTCAACCAGATTCAGTAGGACTTTTTCTCCCTAATACTTAGACCATTCCTTGGAAATCAGGAACTGATTAGCTGTAACATCCAGGAATTATACGACAGCAGACGGAAGCAGCGTACCTAGCTGTGTATAGAGCCTCATTTTATTTAGCCAAAAAATGCTTCCATTGACAAAAAAAAGTCCTTGGGACAGTTATCATAAAATTAGTGGGTTTTGTAGTAACTTTGCTAGCAAAAATAAAGAGAGTTACACTGGTGTAAAATGTTGCAACACTCCATTAATGGCTCTCTTTATTGACAGTAAATAATGTGACTGAGGATAACATGGGCTAAATGGATCCACACCTCAAATCAGCTCATCCAGGATATTAACTTGGCACAAAGACACACTGCTACAGGCATCTTGTTCCCTGCTCCGCAGCAGCCTAGGAGATGGAAACACAGGACTAGCTGTGCTGCAGTTCACTGCTTGGTGAGGACATATACTCTAACAGGTAAGAAAAAGATAATCCAAGAAAATGTTTATATTCTTTCGTAGAGCTAGTACTAGTAAATGTAGGCATTTTTACATAGAGTTTAGCTTAGGAAATGAGCAGAGTGTTATAGCTCTCATGCTGTTGTATTACAGATCTAGGATGGTAAAATAGCGTTTGTTTGCAAGTTTCAGCTCCGTGTTCTGAGATTATTTAACTTGTCCTTCTTGCCACTTGGCAAATGGGACTTCAAAAATTTGTCAAAAATTAATGAGAGACTATGAAATATTTTTAAAGTGAGTATGAATTATTTCGAAAAAATGGCAATTGAGATTTAGTAAAGCAAAACAGGATTAAAGAGGTCTCCTTGGCAGCACAATCAACTATATCATGCATTCCTATTCATGAATGTCATATTAGTCTTAATAACGAATACCTCTGCTTTTCTGAAGTGACTACAATGGCTAAATGTTCAGATGCTGAATTGCAACATGTGTGTTAGAATATCCAGGATTAAGACAATCCGTGCATGCACAAATACATTCTGCTTACTTAAACTAAGAAGGGTGTGTACAAATAATCTCACTGTATACTAATTATAGTGATTTGAAACAAACTGACCAGAAGATATCATTTGGAAATAACTAACATGTTTATAGTAAAAGCATTGTTTTTGAGATAAAAGAGATGAAATGACCCTCAGGAGAGCATCAAACATTTCTGCAGATTTTTTTTTTTTTTTTTTTTTTTTTTTTTTTTAGAACCTCAGAAAACTCAAGTTACTTAAACTCAGTAGCATGTGCTTTCCCTTCAACTAAACTATATTTATTTCTGTATGGAGGGATGCTCTAAGAACCATTTACATCAATTTAAAGAATGTCCAGCCATCCATTTCTTAAGATGATCTGTGCACAGCTTACAAACTACTCTTTATAAAATAACATTTTCAGAGTAACTGAAGTATTCGGGAAGACAAGAACTATTGCACCAAATACAGATTTAGACTGCCCTCTGCTGACAAATTTATGAATATGATGTTAAGTTTTCAGTAACCATATTTGGTTATTCAGAAAACCTTTTACACAATAAATTAATGTGGGCTTAGTGGTACCATAGTGATACATTTTACGGTTCGTAGAATGCTTGCATGATATGCAAAAAATAGCAGCTTTTGTAGCCATGGCTTTAGGGACCTTAATGCCATCTTACTGACTCTTCAAATAGCAGCTAGCAAACATCCAGATAGGAGATCAAACACATTATTTAAAACCACAGGACCAACTATCTATTGGAATTTTAATTATTTCCAGCTAGAGATATTTTTTGAGGAAAGACAGCCTGGTACAGAAAATTATAGGATAGATAACAGAGAGAATCATAAGCTACTATGAAACATTTATAAACCGCTCTAAGATTTGTAGCATTGAAATATAGATAAAAATAGATAAAAATAGAGTGTTAGGTAACTGAAAACCTACTATACTGTTTTCCTTTTTGTGATTTAACTTGTCAAATTATTTAGTAAAAGAATAGAATATTTAAAGCAAAAAATGAAGGAGTTATGCAAGAATTAAAACCAGCAATTCACAGACTATAACATTTATTTCATGACGATATATCGCTATAAGAATAATAACACTGAAAATTTGCTTACCAAATGCACAGTGCAGAATCTAGAACAAGAAGAAAAATTCAAATCACTAACATTTCAAATGCAGCAATTCAAAAATACATTTAGTTCTATCACAAGTGCTTAAGGTTCAATATTTATATTTCAAAAATTAAGCTTAATATTTAGCTCTGATGCTCCAGCTAAATAGGAGACAGTAAGCTTCTTGACTGCTAAAAAGAAGTATCTCAAACAGATAATGAATTTACTTCTTAAGTTTACCTTCAAACCACTCTATAATGCTAATGAAAAAAACAGGTACCTAGAAAGTACTGTTCAATAAACGCTACCTCTCTTCTCCTAAACAAAACACTCATGCAAATATTAGTAATATCGGGGAGGAAGACTTCACCTACCTCAAGCAAAGCTCCAGTTTGGAAGAATTTCAGGGGCTTTTCTATTGAATAGTAAAGACTATGGTAGCTACCTTTAGCCAGGTATGCTCGAACTAGACCAACTGCAATTACAAGCCATCTGAAAGGAGACAGAAAAAAAGTCTAAGATAAGAAGATATTAAGTAGAGCATACATGCAAGCAATCTCTCATCCTTATTAGCTATTTTGTTATGCAGTAAGGCAACAGGCATATAACGGCCTGAACATTAACTTCCTGCTTACCCTCTGCAACACTGAAAACATTAAATATGTTTGGATTCTCTGCAAATCTATCAAAATTAAATATTATGCATTTTTTTAAAATACCTTATAGCACCATCATGACAGCAATATCTTTAATATCTAAATTTATTTTTCTATTGAGCTGTATTTAATTATGGAAGGTATTCATGACATTTAAAATAAGACTGGCGTCACATTTTGTTTAGTATAAGCAGCAAACTATTTACTGCTAGTCAAAGATTCTTAATGTAATATATTAATCATAACATAAACAAGGTTAAGAAAGCATCCATTTTAGTGTTTCAGTTCAAAATAAACTCTTAGTCTTTATGATACACCATCCGGCTTAACTTCTAGGATATATTTTATGAGAAAAAGTTATTAATAAGTAACTACAAGAAAACTGAGCCTACTAACTAAAATCTTGAGAGTAACGGTGGCCATTCCCATCCCAGCTTTTCTTTTTAAAGAACAAATGAACTAGGCCTATGTAACAAAGGCCTATATAATTATTTGTCATGTTTAATCTAAAAAAAAAAAAAAAAAGGCAGCTAAGAATTGATGACAGCACAAACACACAGAAAGGTATTTTGCAACAAACAAAGCTAGGTCAATCACAGGAAAGTAATTATGGAGATGTACTGTGCTTGTGGGACAGTTTACAGACAAAGGAAGACAACAAATTCAGTGAGAGTAAGCTGAATGAAACTAATGACCCTGCACACCTCAGCCCATAAGCAGACACTCTCTTTTCATCTAGCTGTTGGGGTGGAAGAGCAAGAGGATCCTTCATGTGGCTCCCCCTTCCCTAGCAGGGTCTCCTGCTCTCTCTGAATCCTTCTACAGAGAGCTTCCTAATCAGAGTTACCTGAGTTACCCCAGATAAACATAACCTGTTAACCTTGCCGATTTTCCCCTTCAGTAGCTTAGGGAGCACAGCTAAAAATTTCTCCTCCAGCTCTGGCAGAGGCAGGAACATCTATCATAGCTTTTCAGAGTTAGCGTTTGCCCCCAGTTTCAGAAATTCCTGTTTCAGGAAACCATGAAGTCCAAGACAAGCCACAAAACTAAGGTGGCTATACCCTGATCAAATACCTTTTCAGCTGAAATCAGCATATATAGTTAACTTCAGTTTCTGACTGCTTGTGGCAAACATTAGGACAAGGAATTGGTCGATGAAAACTGGGATTCCTTTTCAGTGACTCTCAAACTTTTTACTGACAGGATCTTCCTGTGCTGCCTTCCCCTCAGCTACTCTTAATGCCACCCTACTTTACCTCTGTCTCCCTCTAAATCTCAAAGCGCTGTTACTTGGTGACTGTCAGCATGAGCTCTGTATCTCCACTAACCATGGCACATCTCACTGGATGCATATGTAGAGTCCTCTAAGTACACAACAGCTTTTTACCCTTTGAAAAAAACTGCAGCTGTGGTTCTATAAGGGAATTTCTTCATCTTCCCTGTTAATTTACAGCATATTAGATGCTTATAAGTACCATATTACTTTAGGTATTATGCACTATATGGAAGTATTTCCATATAGTAAATATAATACTTAGTTGCTTGAAATTTGCTGTAGAATGCAGATTTTTTCAATAATAAGTAATTCTGATGTCCAAGTTTGTTGTTATAACATCTGTTGGTACAACTGAAAAAAACTATTTCATTTCTGCCTGGACTTCCCAAAAGACAGACAGCAAAGCCTTTGAGAGACAAGCACTGGGAGTGAGGAAGCCAGGGAGAAAGCCCTCCCTTTTTTCAGTAGTGACAAGTCATATTTCTGTTAAAGCTCTCTTATAAAACCAAGAGACAGACAACTTTTGCCAATTACTGATTACAAAGAAAGAATCAAATGAATCTGGTATTCAGACTTCAATGTAGACTAAACCAGTAGGTATAATAGTTAACAACGGCTATCCTTTGCAACACTGACTAATTTTCTTCTCCAGTAGCTGACAGCAAGTTGACATTGTCCTGCTCATATCTGTCAGTTTCTGTTTTTTCTCATCTTCCATGTTTGCTGAGAAACTTAGATAAATTGAGCAGCTTCTCAGGCTGCAGAAGATAAGAGTTCTTTGTTGTGCCTGCAGCAGAGTTTTCACCTTAACTGAAACTCAGCTGGTAAAGTAAATGGTTCTCAAGGCTGTCCAAGCCTCTTGCTTGTCTTATTCCTGAAGTCAGCTATCCAGCAGGGAGGATGGCAGACTGTACTACTTGTTCTCAAAGACCACACCTTTCTTTTAATAATACAACTACTGTCCTTGAAAGGGCATTTAATACTGGTTGAAGTATTAATCTGCATAAAATTAAAAGCTGTGGCTACTCAGTTTTGAAGCCTTTAGTACCTCTGCTCTGCTTCTGTGATTCTTAGAGTGTGAAAAACCATCTGACTAGAGAAAATGGACAGGGATAGGTGAAAGATAACTTAAAAAAAAAAAAAAACTTGGTTAGAAGATTAAAAGGGCAGGAAGAGGCACCACTGTCATATGGAGGCTAAGTCTGAAGTTAACTTTTCCAGCTTCTTCTGCACTATACACTAAAAAGATCTACTTGATATATTATATGGAGCTATACTTCATTAAGTAACCACTGCCATTAATGCAAACTCTTAGCTAGAATGTTACATTCTCTGACTGATATAAAACTAAGGAAAACTGAATACTGCATAAATGCAAGTTTTTGTTTATTTTTTTTTTAATTTCAGTTACTCAAACTTGACAGTTCTTCATGCACAGGTCCCTTTGTCCCCAAGCTTTCTTTTTTCTTTTTTTTTTTTTAATTTGTAAGAGAAACAAGTTTACATAAACCAACCAGAACCTCAGTAAAGAGAAAAAATAGCAAAGGTACAGCATGAACGAGTCAGAAGAAGAGGAAGGTGCACTTTGAGGCTCAGCAACCAGTTACTGAAGATACGGACACTGAAGTTCATAACCCAAACACTATTTGTTCAGCACAAATTACATGAACCCTCAGCAAACTCAAAAGCTATTACATTAAAAAGATGCATCTTGTTGAGTGAAATCATTTTGAAATGCATTGTTTATACTGCCATCAGCTACTTCTACCCAAATAGTAATTATGGCACTTGACAAAATAGGAAACATGGTTGTATTTTAAATCAGCTTATCACCATCTCAAACATTTATACTCAGCTCCAAATAATAGCAAGTGTGTCACGTCCCATTCCCCCTCACCACCATCATTCAGTGATTTCAGTCAAGCACGTTTTTTTGGAGAATCGTTTCTATACTGCACCATGCCTCAGGAATGAGCTTCACATGCTGGCATACTAAACTATTTGACACCATAACCGGAAAATACCAATTTGACTGAACGCAAGAGAAGAAAGTTTTGCAAAATAAAACTGATAATTAAGCCCAGATTTTCAACTGTCACTGGACCCATTTTAAACACAGCTATGTCAACTAAGTTTTAAAAAAATATTTATTATTGACTACAGCTGTTGTCTGCTCAAGTTTAAAAAAGCTGTTTCATAAATTACAGTAGCCCCCCTCCAAAAAACACAGAAAGTTCCCCCCCCCCCCAAAAAAAAATTTAAAAAAAGCCATTTTTTGCTTTTATGGCATCGGCACATCCTCTGGGCACCTTAGGCTTTGGTGTTCTCATTTCACAGTTCTCTTTACAAGGCAGTACTACCAATTGTCTTTTCAGACAGATTTACATGAGGACAATGAATAATTATTGCCACCAGCTGCATATCATTATCACATGAACAACTGAGCTTCTGTCAACCAACTCCTGAAAAATGACTTTATTATGAAATATTTTTAAAAGCAAGCAATAACCAGTTGAGTACTTTTTTTCTTTTCTTTTTTTTTTTTTTTTAACTCAACATTGCATATTGCAGCATTTCAGCAGCGGCCAGGGGAATGCAGAAGTCCTCATCGATTTGAAGCCCAGTCGTCAGTCAGAGCCCTTAGGGACCTGCCCCAGAAGAACATCAGTGAGTGACAACGCCGAGATACGAACCTTGATCACAGAGCTCCTAGGCTAGCTCCCCAAATCGCAGCATCACAAATATTCCCAGAAAGGCAGCTTCTGTTAAAGTGCCACAGGCCACATCCTGCTTAAGACTGGAATTTTCTAGAAAGTTTGGTGTAAATTAGGAAAACAGATAACATCTTCATTTATGTGACAACAGGAAGTTAAAAAAAAGGATTTGAGCTATTTGTTGTCAGAGTTTCTGACACTTCAATGTTTTTAGGTCTTTTGAAGAAATAGATACCTTGTAACATCAGGTACTTGCCTGATTTTAAAAAAACAAAAAAACCCGACATTTGAAAAAAAACCTTTCCATTTCTCCTGCAACTTCTATCACTGGTTTTTGAGATCTTTTATAAATAAATGTAAGTGAATTAAGTATCAGCAGCATAATAAGCAGGCAAGCGCTTTCACTTGGAAGAACTCAGAGAGGTTAACTTGGTAACATTATAACATCAGCTGGGCCATTATAACAAACTGAAAAGAGCTCCTGACTGACAGCATTGTGTTTTATTGTTCATGTAATTAAGTGTTTCTCAAACAAAGGATTAAATTGCATCAAACTGGTGGGTAACTGCCATTCCGCTCTATAAGCAGAATACCCTGCAAATATCATAGAGTCATAAATCCTCTTAACAGCTCCATTTCACAATAATACACTTACTGCGCAACGGGTGTAGCAAGCACCTTGAAAGAACTGAGCTCTCCCCTGTAAGTTACCTTTGTTCCACATAAGTGTAACCACATTACAAGCTAAAATAACACCAGCTCTATCACTAGTGAAAGTAAGAATCATCTTGTCCAGCTGCCTCACTGAAATAAATGTTACCTATATTACTTCTATGCCAATCTCCCCCCAGAGAAGCGAGCCTAGTCTGTTTGCCTGACTCCCCACCCACCAGGATTTATCTAGAAGAAAACAGGCTCATTCAGGATCCATTTTAAGGCTCTTTTCTCCTCAGCTTTGCTTTCCTTAACTACTACTATGGATAAATTCAGTGTGTTTAGGTTCATTTCTCTACCAAAAAGCACTGAAGCCCACAAAACAAAGTTGAGAGCAACAATCTACATGGTTGCCTAGATGATAAAGTAACTACAGAGTTAAGTTAAAGTGGGGCACATAAAGCACACCACCAACTCTGCACTAGCTCTTCTAGGTGGACATGCTCATCCAAGCCAAGAACAGGCATTTGTGCTGTCGAGGCTGATTCCTTTTGGGAAGGAGGATCTGGCCGAGGACACGCAGCAGAGATGCTGCGCAGGCACACGCCAGGGAGCTGGGGCAGAGGGAGCTCCACGGAGGAGCCCTGTCAAAGCACCGATTTTCAGCGCCGGGTTTCTTACTATAACACATGAAGGAGAGAACCCAAAAAGGAAACGAAACAACTTCACGTATATTTACAAGGAACTCCTCTCCAGAACGAGGAGTGGTGAGGGACATCTATTTTTTTTTCCCTACACCACACTGAAAGTTTGAGACATGACCACCGATAACAAGAGGCTCCACTGGAAAGGTGATGGATCTCTATCGCATGTTCAGGCAAACACGGCTCAAGGCGCATTGGCCTGGAAGAGGGACGGGGCAGAGGCGAGAAGGGGAAGCGCAGCGGGATCACCCGGCCCCGCTCCCTGGCGGCGCCGGGGCAGCTGGGGGCGACCGGCAGCCTGACCGGCAAGAAGTACGTGTGTGCGTGTGCGTGCACATACACCTCTGCCTGCACGCGTGCACACACATATATATGTGCATATATAAATATGTGCGTGTATATGCACACACACCCGCACGCATGCGGAGCCCCTCACCGCTCGGGAACCCCCGCGGCGCCTCTGCGCCTCCCGGGACCCTCCCCGCCGCCGGGGCAGGGGCCGCCCGCGCCCCCCGCCGCCCCACGAGCCGGCGCCGGGAGAGCCCCGCGGGGGCCCCGGGCGGCCGCGCGTGCCGGCGGCGAGGCGAGACCGCGCCGGCGGGCCGCGCCCGGCACCCCGCGGGCCGCCTCCTTACCCCGCCGTCATCACCACGTTGTAAATAACGAGATAGGCCGTAGCCAGCGCGCCCTGGCCCTTCCTCCGCCGCGGCTGCTGGCTCCCGTAGCCGTTATCCGCGCGGCTGCCGCCGCCGCTGCCAGACGCCGCCATGTTGCCGCGCTCCTGCGGCCGCCGCCTGCTCTCGGCGCACGCCGGGGCCGCGGGGCGGGGCCGCGCGCCTCCCCCGCCGCCGCCATCTTGGAGCAGGGCAGCGGTGCCCGGTGGGGGAGTCGCGTAGCGGGGCTGCTCCCTCCGGCCCCTGGCTCTGGGCTGCCGCCCCGCTGGCTCGGAAAGCGGGGCTTCACTGCGGGAGGGCCCGATCCGCCGCTCCCATCGCACCGCCGGCCCCGCGGCTGCGGCGTCACTGCGGTGCCCGGGCCAGGGCAGCCGCCCCCAGGGGTTAATGCGCCGCCGCTGCTCCTCGCTTGGCGATTACAACGCGCCCCTCTGCGAGGCAGGTGATTAGTGACCTTTGCGATTGCATTTTGAAACAAAAGTTAAAAATAATCCCTCTGTGATCTCACTCCAGGAGGATGAAGTAGGTCTGTAATTTCCTTAGAGAAATTAATAACCGTTAGTTCCCAAATTGAGGTTGTCTCCAGATTTTTTTGTCACTCTTCATCGTTTTTATGGTTTAATAAACTGCTGAAGCAAAGCACAACCGAAGCTATCGCTCATTTTCTGCTTAAGTTTTAGACAGTTGCAAAAAAGTGGATTGCATTACTTCCGTAGCAGCACGAATTTGTGTATCCCTTTTATAGGAGACGGAGCTGCTTTCCCAGAGTTACAGACACCATCCGCACTCCTTTTTTTTAACTTGTAAGTGCAGCAATGAAAAGATGAACAAAAAAATATTATTTTTTACAGAAACTGTAAATATTCTGTTATTTCTCAACTTCCAAGAACAATTCTGTTTATTTTTAATGCTGCTTGTGGTGCAGTTCCTTCATGAGCCGCATGCATACGCCTCCCTTCCCCCTATCCCCCAGCAAATCCTGCTTTCACAGTAGCATGTCTGTCTCCTAATCAATTCATGGCATTGTGTGCACAACTCTCACAGCCAATATGGCTTAAAATTCAAAGATAATACATGAAAACATCATTTTCAGACAGCAGTCTTTTTAGTGAGTGTTCTGAACCTTTCCAGTAAATATTTCAATAAATTTTAGAAGTGTATGTCTTTATATGCAACTAAAAAATATTTCTGCATTTTCAAAGCCTGAAGCTCACTACAGAGAAGAGAATTACGAAGTCCCGTGCTATCGTCCTTGTGGGCAAAGAGTCTTTGCGTCGTATGCAGGTAATTAGCAAAGTCTCTTCACCAACCACAACTGCACAATGGGCACTTGGATGGTTGGATGGGCTTGTAATTAAGTAAATTAAGTTTCTGCAAATCCAGAAACCTGAGTTATAAAAAGCAGTCGCTAGTCCCAAAATTTCCTTGCCTCTTAAGGAGACTGAGTTTTATATAAAAGAAATACAAGTAAAATTAAGTGGTCCAACTTGTGCAGTAATCATGTCTTGCATAACCTCTGCTATTGGGGATTCTGTCCACCTTACCACACCCAAAATGTGGCAAACACACAGGCAAGACAAGGTTCATAGGAAGAGATAATATCTTTTATTAGACCAATTGGGATGACTGGCAAAATTAGACAGGATTTCAAGCACATGGAAGATCCTTCTTCAGTTGGAAGAGGAGTCTTTCTTCTACTCTTCAAACAAAAAATTTCAAGGCTAAATACAAGTTGGAATCAATTGCTCAGAGTAAAGTTCATTGTTTCCTAAAGACTAGAAGAGATGTTACTAGGAATCAACATGACATTTTACTTCATCAACTAGATGATAAGCTAGACACATCCTAGGGGAAAAAGCAAGAGAGGCTGTTTGTAGCCTGTTAAATGCTGAGAGACTTGTAGATGAGGAGAAGGAAGGGAAATTCTGTGCAGTAAAACCAATGTTGAGTCTGTGGGGTTCGATAGCCAGTACACATATACACACACCTACAAACCTTGCCGTGTCTGTGTCCTAGGCCATCAAAGCCGTATGTTTTATCAGTACAGAACAGCTTTATGTATGTGCCTACCTGCACAGAAAACAGCAGTCCAATGAATAAAGTTAAGTACATTCACAAGTCTGTTGAGGCCTCACCTTGCAAAGATGACTGTTTCAAGGGTTGAAGGTTTGCTTAAGAAATATGTTGATAAAGACAGGACATTTCACAATCGTTGCTTTAGGGAGCCTCTGCATGGTCAGAAGTGCAGAAGCACCACTATGGTCAATGTTGCCACCTCACCCATTTTTGTGCCAAGCAGGTCTCAGCAAGGCACCAACGAGGAAAAGACTGCTATTCTGATTTCCGTAGCCAGTGTGAACATAGTGACGCCTGCAATAGAGTATACAAGTAGCATGCTTTGTGGTATTATTTATTTAGGAACTGTGAGTAACTACAGCCGTAGCATTCTCATCTTTGCAATTCTGACGGTTTAACAAACTGGGAAAACATTAGCATATTTTTATTAAGGTACAAAATACACCCCATTGTTGCCTAACACATTTAAAAAACATGTGAGAAAAGCTCTGTATGCTCTAAATCAGATTAAAAACCTTTCTGTATAAGGAATTGTGGCAATACTGTGTTTCGTATAACGAGTTCTTTATCCATTGAAAAAGAAAAGACATGCTGGCAATCTGAACCTAGCAACAAAGAGTAAAGCAGTTATAAAAACCATCGTGTGATCCACATTAGTTGAGTTTTGAATGTAGAAGAGCAAATCATATAAAACATACACAACTAGGTAATATCAAACAACCTAAGGTTGATATTGTACACACCTGTATTAAAGTACACTGACTACTTAATTGTGAGGATTTAAAATAATTTCTTTTTTTATAGAGGTAACCTTTGAAATGCAGATGGTTGCACTTTACACACAAAAAGTGGAAAAGAGAAAGAATCACTTTTGGAATGATACATAGATATAGGACACACTGTTTTTGAATTATGCGTATCACCTTACAGCCTCTGATATTACCTCCGAACAACAAAAAAATTAAAAAGTGCCAACACTGTGAAAGGAAAGCAAAGTTACTAAGTCTGAGTGCATTAACCACTTCTGAGAAAAAATTTGGGTTTGGGATTTTTTTTCTTTTTTTTCTGCATTTTTAAAAAAGGCAACAGCCTTACTGATGCAGGTTCAAGACAAAAACAAGACAGTCAAGCTCATAAGGTACAAGTAAGTCCTATATAGGTTACGATTCTTTGGAAACTGCTTAGTATAAAGGAGTTTCTAATCCAGACTACTATCTTTTTTGGCTACTCCAAAAGTTTGTGGGAGTTTCCAGCTTATCATCAGTTGAAATCTGCTTTGCAATGGCCAAATAAATGCAAGTAAAATTTTAACTAACCTGGGATTTCATTCACACACATGCACATAGAAGTCACTGATTGTGCAATAACCTATGTTTCACAGCAGCATATATATGAATCATAAATCATTATTAAACTGACCAGAACAACAGAAAATTTTCTCAGTCTTTATATTTTCAGTCTGTTTCTTAAGTAGGGAGCTGCGACTGCATTGAAGTGACAGATTCTATAAGGGAAAGTTGACAAGGTATGATCAGCAATATTTCAGGGAAAAACACATGGATATCAAATTAGCAGTATTAGAACTACACTAACAGCACACTGAGAAAGGGGAGTAAATGTGTTTAAAGTTAGGACAGTGAAATTCTATTTAAAACAAATGAAAAATGAACCTATGAACAAACAAATTGCCATGCTCGCTATATCAGACCTTCCCTTATAGAAGATATTGCTATGAGAGCAGCCTGTTTCTTAAGACTGGAGGGATTCACTGCATGTGTCTGACAAACGATTCCTTGTAAAGTAGATCTTGAGGAGCCAACTTTGCTGTAGTGCTGGCTGATGAAAATGATGGTATAGACCAATGAACTCAATAAATAGACTGTTTTTCTTTAATAAGTTCAGAGTATAATTGTAGACTTACTTTGCATATATTTTAATTTAAAAAATAGACTGGGCAACTTAATTGATGACTTGCTTAAATGAAATCCAATTGTGCTAGCAACTTAAAGTGCCTGCTGGTTTCCATTAATGCCCATACATAAAACAAACAGGTCTCAACTGATCATGCTGAAAGAACACCCCCGCAAAGACCTACGTATCACACAAGGTGCTTTTGATAATTTGGTTTTCTGAGCCTTAGAAAGAGAGTCTTTAAATATTTTTTTCCAAAAAATTTTTTCTTTGAGCCTTGTTTCATTCTTCTTCCTCCTCCTCCTCTTCCTCCTCTTCTCCTTCTTTTCCCATTGTTTCCACAAGGAGTTCTGCGGTGCATGTTGCTTCCCCAAGGCTATTAACAGCTTTGCAGGTGTATTTGGCATCATCGTCCCCACATACTTCAGAAATAGTCAAAGAACAGTTCCCATCCTCATCATAATCTATTTGGAAGTGGCGGGACTCCTTAACAGGCTGATCATCTTTGTACCAGATTACCTCAGGGTCAGGATAGCCTGCAATGGTGGAGAAAGAACAGCAATTGCAATAAATGTGTATTAACTTATCTGTGCTTACTTTATGCTCCAGTTCTACATCCAGGTATGCACATGCCAAAATGTTGACATACAAGTATTTCAGTGAACTCTATTTAAAATAAATGCAAGTGGTGTAAGGCTTTTTTACTTTACAGTTACCTGAATTGACCTCATTATGAATAGCAAAAATCAGAAGTTAACACAGAGCTACTCAACCATGTTTCACCACTTTTTCAATGATTGCAGACAGCCTTTCATACATCTCAGACATCAGCCCAGAAGGGACTCTTAATAGTATATTTGAGGCTTACCTTACAATGCAGCTTTTGTGGAATCTACAGTTCCCAGCATGGAAATTTAGAATTTCAGGGGTAAGGTGCTGTGCACTACAACTACAATTTACTGTCCTCCTTAGCCTGCTTTGTTGTGGATGTTCAGGGTCTTCCTCCTCCTAATCTGCTTGCTCACACCAGCCTGTGCTGTATAGTGACTGTGGCACCCCCACTTCCTATATGTCTTTATTAGGATAAGTAAGGGGATCTAAGAAAAGCATTTCAATTATGCATCTCAGTAGGAGTTTCTGAGCCTTTTGTGAAGCCGATGGTTTTGCTGTACTCGAGGCATCCAGAGCAGGGCCATGCAGTGCATGCTGGAGAACAATCTCTTACATAGTGCTCTTGGCTGATAGAGCAAACTGAACACGGCAAATTCTGGACTACGACAGGAGGATGACTTCCTACTGAACAACAATAAAGTGCAGGAATCTCTAATATGCAGTGAGCATTACAGTGATACACTGGAAAGTTTGGAAAATTGGCCATGGTACATCCATCTTTTTTATTCCATGCAGGATTTATACACATACCCCTCAGGCTGAGCATCCATCAGCAACAACAATCCATCCTCACATCTCCGCTGTGAGGTAGGAAACAGGCAGTGAAAGAGATTAGAAGCACAGAAAGAAACAAGCAAAAGATCTGTGAGGCTGTTTCATTTTTCTTAAGATAAGAAATTATTTAACTTTTAATCCAGACATTCTGGTACCAACTCTATCCATTTTGTTTTAACAGCTCTTCTCTTCCTAATTTCTAGTTTTCATCAACAGCCATGATACAGAAACCTCAATGTCATTGCAGTAGAAACGCTAGCAGTCTTGGCCTTTAGTTTATTAGGCTGACAAAGCCTGCTCCATTAGTGTCTTCTCATAAAGTTATTCTTTCTATCTACATAATCCAGTCTGAGTTTTATTTTTTGAGCTTGTAAGTAAAAAAGAAACAAAAACCCACAGTATTTTCTAGATGTGGACTTTGTAACCAGCACAATGGACATTATCGTTACTTCTACAAATGTGCTGCTAGGGACTTTGCCTTTAACACAATGTATGCATGGCTGCAGGTCACCTAAAACTCATCTGCTGTTTTAGACAGGTGAATCCCTGCTTATTCGTGGTTTCTGGTTAGCAGTCTCTAAGGGTATATTTCTGCAACTTACTGTATTACATTGCATCTTGTTTTTATTGTTTCCATCCTCAAAAATCATCTTATTATTCCTTTTCAGTATTCTGAATTAGTAATTCACACATTTACTTTTGGAGATTTCTGCTCTATGGTAAGCACAGAAAAAGCCGATGCAGCTCCAGATAGCTTATTTTATTGCAACACGTTCATGCTGTGACATGCAGGTATTAGTAAAGCAGAATGGCACCTGCACAGCAATAATACAGAAAAACTTCAGCAAAACAACAGCACAGTGCAGAAAGCTGGCAAGGAAGGAAAGAAAGAATAGTGGAGATATGCTTATTTAATGTACCTTCAATTTTGCAGTCAAATCTAGCAGCACTTCCTTCCACAACCTCTATATCAAGGATTGTTTTAGTAAAGTATGGCTTTACATGGGGCTTTTCCTCAGCCACTTCTTCAAGGAAAGCATCTGGCAGAGAGCAAAAAGGTGGTTAATCATTTTAAAAGGATATTCTCAAAACATGAGTTTCAATTTTTAATAACCAAATAGGTAATGAAAGCATCTTTTGCTTTTTAATAGAACAGTGAGGATGTTAGCTGCTTAGTTTTGTGCCAGTCTTTCACAGCTGGACAAAGATTCAGACGATAAATAGAATTAAATCACCATTCAGGCCACCGTGCTACAAATATTCTTTATTATTATATACTCTTATTAAATCTTATTCTTTATATAATTTATTTATTCTTTTTTCCTTGAATTTGTTTGTAATCAAACCTGGACTTTTCCTAGTCAGAGGGGCAACCCAGTTCAATTTGAATCAGGCCCACAGTCTATGTGGCTACGTCAAATTGACTAGCCTGATTTTCAGAGGTGTCAAACATCTGTACCCGATTGTTATACACCACAAATCCACGTTCCTAATCTGGATTTAAGGGAATAATGGTAGACACCTTGATTTTTTTTTTTTTAATGCCCCTCTCTGAGGTGCATGGTTAGCACGTAGCATGTGTGTTGGAGACAGCAAGTATTATTACTTTATTGCTTGAACATTTGCATGAGAAGGTAATACATTACTGCAATCTTTGTATAAACATGCATTCCCAGATTGATAAAAAGTGCAGCTGACAAATCTGCCTTAATGCCTTGGATTAAAGGTGAACGTTTTACTGACAGTACTTACAATGGGACATTTTGAGTAGCAAAGCAATGTAACAATGACTTTTTGATCTTTAAAAAAGGAAAAGATAACAGGAGAGAGAGAGAGCGCGAGCAGGAATAACAAACAACTGGTTTCTAGCATTTTGCTACAAGGTTTAGTAGGATTCAGAGGATAGGTAAAAATGCGGCGCAGCAAAGTTCCTTACCTTCATTCTCTACTTTGTCTGTGTTTATAGGGCTGGTAGGCGAGCTCCCGGAGGCCTTCCTCCCACTCATACCGGAAATCATTGCCATGGACGACAATCTTCCTATTGCTCGAACAGCATGGCCTGTTTTCTAAAACGTAATACAACGGCTTCTGGTCAGTCCAATCCAAAAGGCATGTGATTTTCCGTAACAACGGTACTACAATTACTTAGGATCTCAGCAAACCTCACTGAAATTCGTGGACAAACTACTTCATATATAGCTGTGTTGTTCTAGCAGAGACAGACCGGACTGGTTTGAATTACCAAATTTAGTTGCAGATATGAACTTCCCCTGATGAACTCATACCTAAATGAATGTCTCTGTTAGCTGAGGATAAAATGCGCTGCATGAGGAGAGCCAGCAAAAGAGCTATGAACCATTTAAGTGGAACTTAACTCTGGTGGTAAACGGATCTCTGAACAGCTTTATGGGCTGGACTAAGTTTCATGAAGAACGAGTAACCAGCTAATACGAAATGAATGAGAAAGTACCATCTGCATGATAAAAGCAAGCCTCTGACAGGCTTGAGAATCAACCACCAGGATCCTAAAATACGTGTAAAGTACTACCTCTCTAGTATGGGCACTTGTATCTTTGTACAGCTTGCATGGGCACCAAAGAAACATGTAAACTAGAACATAAGGCAGATTATAAGGTAAATTTACCTAAATCAGTATTTTGTAGTCTTATGAAAAGGCTGGATCCAGGATATTATACATCTGCTATCCTAGCTATCAGAATGGCACAGATGGAGCTGTTACATCAATTCTAGCTTTAAGAATAAAGAAGATATGGAGACTAAATGTTTCCAAGAAAATTAGTCTGACTGAATGCGTGAGAAGCTTGACGCTCCAAGAGGACAGGAACTACTAGCTTGGAAGAATGAAACTACCACAAAATGAAGGTATCTTTAGAGAGGCCACACTGATAGGCATTCACCTAGCTGTTCAAGTCTGATAAGGATGTCAGAATCCCCTGGCCTCAGTGGCGTGTAGAGGGCAGGGAGGAAAGACAGTCATACAGGGAAAAGCCCCTAGAAGAACAGGAAAATCTGTACTTGAACTCATACATCCTCCAATAGCCTGAAGCGGAATTGTGTTATATTTATGTAGCCATACACCCTCCTACTGCTAGCCCACACAAACCAAACCTGCTCTACTACATTCATGTACTAGTCACATCTGAGTTTTCAATAGCAGTAGAAACTACCTGGCATGATAAGTTTCTTGGAATCACAGATGTTAGAAATAAAGCGTTTTATTGGGATAACTAGCTCAATTCTATGTCCTCTTCATTACCTGCCATTTTCTTCTGGCCATATATTTCTTCATCCTCTCTTTGGAAAGTTTTTTGGCTTCCATGTTTTTGGTATCTTTTTGCAGCCAAGGATGCTGAAGACATTGAGTACAATCTAAGCGACTCCTGTTTTTATATAAAAAGGCTAGTCAGTGTTGCCAATAATGATGATAGAACCTAGCTGCTTTTACATTATTTCCATTTCTCTTTTTTGAGAGCTGATTTCTCTGTTTCCTATATTTAGCAACATAGATCACATGGCACTGCCATCTTAGCCACGCATACTTCACAAACTCACTTTCACAATTTTTGAAGTTTTTTTGAAGGTAAGCTGTGCATTTTTAAGCATTAATAAAACATTATAAAATAAAGCATGAAAAGCCGTATGTTTTGGTCATGTAATACATACAACAGAGCCACAATGGCTATGATTCAGCTTCCTCATTATGACTAGAATCCTGTCTCAGATCTCCTTTCCTTTACTCATAGAATTTTTCCCTTTTTCTACTGCTTAATACCCCTCTTCCCCACAATACTAAACAACATTTAACCAAACAGAAGTATCCAAATACATCTCTAATGAAACCACGCCAATGCTTCACTTTGTTCATGGTATATGTATAAATAACCCGCTGTCCTCTGTCTTTCTGATTGTAAACTCCTTGGAAAAAGAACATTTTCTTTCCTTGGCTTGTCCAGAGTCTTCTGTAAACAGGGCTTCCAACTCTGATTTTTTTTTTTTCCTCGCTGAACCACTAGATTTATAGGAAAGCCATCTACTCAGGGGTACCACATTTAAAAACAACATGTGGAAATATATCTGGCAACATTGCAACCCACTCAGATGAACACAGTGCATTTCATGCAGGAATCGGTAGTTCTTATATGTGGTCACACTACAGTAAAGACTAGAACAGCCACACAGGCCTCAGGTTGCATTTTGCCTGAGGAAAGGAAAAGAAGAGTGAGCAGGCATTTAAATGAAAGTGCTCCATTCAGACCCTGTACTGTAACATAAATGCTAGCTGCACACAGAGACAGATGGGCACACGCAGCTCCTCATAAAGTACTGCCAGAAGTGCCTGCCTCGATGCAGAGATTCATACTGGGGAAACAAGAATGGCAAGCTCAGACAAATACAAACATAAAAATTGTAGCAAGTCCAACAGCTTTACTTCATATCTTTCTTTAGTAGATTGCTGATAAAGTCCTTGGCATCATCAGAGATTTCATCAAAAGCCTCATCATCGAAGTCCCATGTTGCTGAGGTAACATTGGCTAGGGTTTCGTTGTCGTTGTCTCCCATGAAAGGAGAAAGTCCACTGACCCTGGGGATAAAACAGATGGACAGACACAAAACAAACAGTGTCACTGTGCAAATGATCAGAGGAAGAAATTAAGATTGTGCGTGACATCTCCTATGCCTTGCAAATCTTTGAGTGGAAGCTCCCTGATATTTCAACACACACAAAAAAGACTCAAAACAATTTACAGATAGTCATATGGGAAAGAAGCTAGAATTTTGACTGCAAAGATGAATGGAAAAGTTTTGTTCTTTCTTGCTCTTTTCCTGAGATTTTTTTGAGCAGAGAACTAGAATTAGGTGACAATGGAGAATTTGTACTTGCTACTAGTTTGTTAAATGACTTGTCTGGTTCTGCAGCAATAGTAGCACAATTTTTGTACCAAATTCAGCTGAATAGCTTTTTTTGGTGCATTCAGAGTGACTTTGCTACTTAGTGTCAAAACCAATTTTCTGTACATTTTATTCCATTTACCTCTGCAGAGATAGGCTAGGAAGAAGGATATATCATGAAACCGTGAAATTCACAGGCCTATTTTGTAAACAAAAAAAAAAGCAAAACCCCAATCATAGGACCAGATAAAACAGTGCTACATCACTGCAGGCTGTAGAGTTATGCAGATGCATCCAAAAGAGTAGTGCGGTCTTCATGTTCTCAGACAGTTATGATGACGCTTGAAATGCAAATAATACTCTTTTATAACATAAGTTGAGCCTGGAAAGCTCTTCACTCAATACAGTTGAAAAATTGCCAGTGAATGGCAACCACAGAATATCAAGAGGCCATTTTGCAGAGTGTCTTTCTCAAGTTTAGTTTTATCCTTTATTATACTGTACCTATGTGCATGCAGATATTTTTGATATCTCTGTCTATCACTCTGTCAGTAAAAACATTCAGGCGAAAGGCTGGCTTGTATTTTGGAACTACAAGTTACAGCTCTTCTTTCTGGCATCCAATTTACACAGTAAACTATCCAGAATGAAATTTTACAGACTTGATTTGCTTTCCCTGTACTCCAGTCATGTTAACCACTCTCTTAAACAGCCAGTTACATTTAAATGGCAGTACATTTCTTTAAATATGGAAAAGTAAGTGTAACTTATTAGGGTTCAGAAAGTACTATAGTGAAAAATATTGCAATGCTACTGAATATCACAGAACAGCGTGGTGGAAAAAAACTCTGAGACCAAATAAAGTGAGATTCAAAATCTCATTCAGAATTTTTTCCTGAGGATTTTACTTCCATAAGTAAAGTAGAAATACACATTCTTTCAGACAAAGCAGATAACAAATCTTTTACCATTTCTGGAAGATGCCTGTACAGTACAGCAGAGTCTAGAATCTCACAGGTATATTTCAGAAATTTGCTAGTGATGATACACGAGGTGAAGATAAAAGGTTGATTTCTTTAGCCTCAGGGAGGAGGAGGGAAATCAGAACAGAATGCATGTGCTCTCTTACTTTGAACTATATGGGATACATTCAAATACAACCATGAAGAGTGCCTTTATAAATGTATAAAATGGCATAAACCCAATTAGGAACATATTACAGGCATGAGTTACAGAAAGCTGAAAAATTAACATACAAAGCAGTGCTCACGTAAAACAATACCTTACTTCACCATATGTCTTTTACATTTACTGGAAGAGGCAAGTTTTCTGCCCGACAGCACTGAGTGTGGCAGCCACTGGACAACAAGAGAGAATCTGCTCTGCAGATCCTTGTGCACACCAGCCAGCAGGCCAGGTAAGTAGCTGCAGCAAAATCTCTGTCCTGGAATCTGCAGAGCACTCCTGCAGGCCCTTAAATCTATCCCCGCTCAAATATTTATGCATAGGAATATTTATGACAGCATCATCTTTCTCCATAGCATTTTAAAAGGTGAAAAAATCTCATCCAGATTGCCATTCTAAGCCTTGGGTCCCAGATACTCATTTTTTAAGTTGTATCCTTTTTGACTATGTTGTAAGTAAAATAATCTCCCAACCAATTCAGTAGCTTACAACGGCTTGTATTTTATACAAACTATGAGTTTGTAAAGTATTTCTTCAGTTCGTTGTCAATGTCGGAGATGCATGTCTTCTCTCTCCTTCCCGTTAAGCTTCTAGAGGAAATACTGAGGTAGCCAGAGCAAGAACAATCCCACTTTTCTTCAACACTTGATTGAAGTAAGGCAAATGTGACCTCTGCATAGTATTACCACAAATAGTATTGTACAGCTCTTGTGCTACATTAGATAATAGTTTGGCCTATTTCCAGAGATTAAGACTCTCTGCTGCTAGGTTGACAGCTCACTTTCCATGCTAGAAAGACTGCTATACATACAGAGACGTTGCTTCGTGTGGAAACACCACTGCCCATTGCTCCACAGTGACATTTCAGAGGCAGTGCTGATAAAAAAGACATCAAGTTTTCTGAGCAAAGGGATATTGCATGTCACACACAGCTTTTGAAGGATGAAGGTAAAAGGAAAGGAGATTAGGGAAGAAAAAAAAGCTTGATTGTTTTGGTTTGTATTTTTTCTGAAGAACTGGGTGACAGGATTGTCTGATAACTTCTTAAATGCTGTCCTAAATGTCCTCTGTATTCGGTATGTTATTAAATAGGACCAGTTAAGCCTCCACGCACTTTGTCATTTCCAAACATTCATCCAAAATACCCATTCAAAGGTTTCAACAAGCATATTCTTTAGATTTCTGAATGTGCTGTTGCAAATTTATAAAGCTAAAATAATTGTATCCTTCTCCCACAGTTTTATACTGTGAACCCATGGCTTTGTTATGGAAATACTTTTAAGGAGAACTAGATCCTTGTCTACAGTCAGAAAACAGAACACCAGCAACTCGTGTAGGTTATATTCTGAAGTTCTTATCTTTATCACAGATCTCCCTGGCCTAGGTCTTGCATGTTCTTTCCTTAATAGCCATTTAAAGTAATAATGGCCCAGCATCTCTTTTGACAGATTATGGAAACAATTTCATTTTGGAATGCTGAAGCTAAGTGATAAAGAGGAGCTACCTCTCCAGAAAATTAATACTGAGCTTGTACTAAGAAGTTACTATTAGACAAGCAGCAAGTTGTTTACTGAAAACATTTTTCCAGCTACTTAACCAGGCATCTTCCTGGCATGTTAAGCACCATTTGTTTAGAAAGTCTCTCAGTTTCCAGTTCTACATAAAGAAGAAAGATATTTCATCCTCTAGACGATGGTCAGCATTTATTGCGTGTTCTAACAAAGCACTGAGTGCAGATTTAGAAATGTTAAGATCAGAAGGGTCCGTTGTGGTCATTAGGTCTGACTGCCTACATTTCACTTGGCAATCTTTGCATTAAAACCGTCACTAATCCAGGAGAGATGAATGTGCTCCATGCCTCAAAAAGTCGGACTTTGAGCATTCCTCTGCAAGCAGATCAGGTCTGATGACACTGAGCTCCTCCTTGCAGTCTCTTGCATTGTGTAAGCAGTGAGAAAAAGTGACAAATTTCACTTGGAGGAGTACCTCTGTCTGACTCTAGTAAACCTGTGCAAGTCATGTGAAATAAGCCCATTTAGGCAGAGATGATAACACCCGCATCTTAGAGATCAGGTAGTAATTTAATTCTTTTACAAGTGAAATTAATTAAATAGTCTTAGTCTACTTTGTGGGGGACACGTATCCATGTGACAAAACAACCTCCTCCTTAGCTGAGAGCTGTCTGACTCCCACACTGACAGTCTCAAGGAAGAAACAGACCACCGGGATCCCCATGCAGGAATACAGCTCATCACTGGAGCAAGGGCTCGCTCTGCTCTCGCTCTTGTTTTACGTGCCCAGTGGATTAACGACGAATCACACCTCGCCAGTGCCAGTGACCAAATGATTCATTCCCTTTTGAACAGTACAATCATGACATTAAAGGGCTCTAACTCTCCTTCTGAAAGAGCAAGGAGCACTCTCTCATCTTTGTATTAACAAGGCTTACATTTTTTACCACGTGGAGCCAAGTTTAAACTGGCCAACCGAGTGCCTTGCCTTACCAAAGTCCTGAGTCAGCATACTCAAAAGATGAAGGATACTGAAAGATCTTTCAACCAACCCAAACTGCCAAACCAGGGAGCTATAGCAGCACTGATAAATCACAACAGACAGAAAGGAAAGGGAATGTCTGAAGAATCAGGTGAGTCGTAGTATTAGGAAGGCGCTGAAGAAGAGAGGCCACAGCATGGTGAAATATAATGTACCAGAAATCCAGCCTAAGCTGTGGCATAGCAAAAAAATTATTAACTGACAGACTGTAAAAAGCTATACCATACATGGAACTGATTAAGCAAGAAGAACTCATAGAAAGCAAGGAGGTTAGAAGTAGCAATAGCAAATTCCTCACTTATTTTAGTCAGATGCTAAGGTGATAGGAGGAAAAGTGCTACCTATTTTCAATTTAAGTGCACACACAGCTGAAATCTTAGATAGAAATTTGGTCTGAAATAAAAACAGAATTTAGAAATTGTTTCAGATTACCAAATATTAGAAACATAGGCTATCCAAAAGGCTCATCAGAAAAGGACTAGAAATAGAAAAAACAACAAAGAAATTCAGCAATGCCCACAAGAATAAATGGGACAGAAGGAGCTGGAAAGAATTCAGGAGGTTTAACCTTCATTAGATAAAGGTTATTGTAAACGCAAAAACAGACACTGAAATAGACATAAATGGAGATGATACACACAAGCTGTAATTTTTGTGGCCTGTTACTTCAAAGGCAATACATCAACTTAAGTATGTGGGGCAATATTGTGATGCAGAGCAGGACAGAGAGCAAGATGAAAGTGGAAGATAAAAACACCGAGGTGGAGAATACAAAGAAGGAAACTGAAGAACGAAGACTGATAAAGAGACAGGACTGGGGGAATTATCCAGAAAGCTTAGAAGGATTTAACATGTGTAGTTTAGAAATGCAGATAGGGTACCCAGGAGCTGTAGGACGGAATTAAGTCAGTCATGCTGTAAGGAAGACAGATGCAACATCCCAGCAGACTGCAATATCTCTACTTCTGCCTGCATGGCAAAAAGCTGAGAGAGGAATTTTGCTGCAGGGTTTTGGAGGAGTGTGGTCACCCTATTTCCTACTTGAGATGACATCCCACCCATTTTTTCTTCTGCAAAGAATACTCCTCACCCCCAGAGATCGCTTTAGCAACTCTTTGCTGAACTTGGTTTGTAGTTGGTGTTGCACAGGACATAGTGGAGACACAGTCTCTGTCTAGGCAGGTTACAAGTGTCTCAACTCTCTTAAATCCTACCATGAAAAATGTATTATGTCAAGTCACGCAATAGCATGGCCCTCCGGCTTCGGTTACAGCATGTGATGGACACAGCCACTTTGTGCCATGAAGTGCCTGTAGCAGGCCTGTCCCTAACTCTGGTGCCACTGCAGTGCTCCCCTCTCCTTCGTTGACCCCACTCATTGAGCTGGGGGAGAAGAGATGCAAACGCTAAGACACAAGTCCAGTGATGGGAAGTGAGGCAGATGCCAAATGAGTGTCTTACACTCAGTGCATGAGATTTGACAGTTCTCAGTTTATAATCAAAGCAGAAAGCAGTTATAACTAAAGAGAGAGGCAGCGCTCAATTACTTTTACTTGCATTCTGTGTCGTGATGTGATGGTCCATTTAAGATCATGGCTCCTATTTGTAAGACTGGAAAAATAGCTGGGCTTTAAGGAAGTGAAGACAGACTGGGAACCTGACACTCTGGGGCGGAGAGGGGAGACTTGCATGTCTCCCCTAACTTCTAGTATTTTATATTTCTGGCAAGACAGACATTGATTATTGCTATAAATGATTACTGTGGCAACACTTACGTGTCAAAAAGGCCAAGATTTTCACTGTGTTTGGGTAATATCTGTTTCCTTTCATGAGGTTTTAAATGAGCTTAAAGACACCTTAGCAAATAAGTCATTTCATAATATATTTTGCAAGGCATATCAGATGGTCTGAATCAAGTGTAACACCACTCCAATCCCATCAGCTGAATATTGCAGCGTCCAAATATTTTAAACTTTAAAATCTTGTTTCTAGTTGCACGGAGAAACCGTGAGGAAGCAGTTCTGCCACCGCCTGCAGACTGATCTTTGGCAAATCATTTCACCTTTTCTCCATCTGTTTCTCCCACTCCCTTTGCCTTGCCTACTTAGATGGAGCAGCAATCCTGGGTGCATGCCTTAGGAACACATGCAAACTACTGTCACTGATTTTTGCCTTTTTTGGCTGACATTTCTTACAAGAAATGGCCTGCTCATGCTGGAAACACACAGAAACTCATGAAATACTGTGATGACAAATGCCAGCAAAAGACCATAAACCCCCCCAAATGTGCAAATAACATGCTGCGGAGGTTAACATTTTGTTCCTCACCGTGTAAAAGGCCTCTAGGGGGCAATGCTGCATTAATTTAACTAGTGATTTTTCCATTAGCAGTGCGGCAGTCTGATTTGGGATCTCTCTAAGCACTCTAAGTGCTTTGTAGCTCAGGGGGCCTCAGAAGCTAAAGAAGTAAATGAATTTGTCTTCTGAGCACTGCTTGTGTGGTCTAAATTATTTGAATTACAGAATGGCTCAAAAGAGCTTTCAAGATCTAGAAAAAAAATGTTGGAAGTGAATGGAAAATAGAGGTCCTGTAAATAAACTGGCAGAACAAAGTGACCTTGAAGAGTGTAGCACACTTCACATATGAAAATAGAGTGAAGCAGAAGATAACAGAAATATTCAGATTTTCAGAGTCTTCGCTGGGAGTAAGAGTTGATGTGGTAGCTTTTGCACAGAATAAGAAAGAAAATGAGGTTGCTTAGTTTGGAAATTAGAAGGAGATCTGCCATTTACTTATGACAGAAACTGGAGTGAGGGAAAAAGAACCACGTTCCAAACTGAGTCTTTTTGTATGTTTATATTGCATCGAATTTGTAAAGCCAGAGTTGGAAGATCTCTTGTTGTTCTAGGCATGGGAGCTGGGAGATCCTATTCCCATATGCCTTTCTCTAGATCCACTGAAATTCATGATCACATATGATCAAATCACACATAGAGGTGTGTAACCAGGAGCTGCAGCCAACCATGCTCTAAAATATTTACATCACATTGGTCCATGTTGCTTATAAAAGGTGTTTATCCAGTGGCATGTGCTTAGTAATAAATTAAAATGCACTGTGAACAGATACGACAATGGTGGGATATCTTCTTTTCTGCAGGGGATATTATCTGGATAAGAAACCCCCCAAATTTCACAAAGATTTTCTCTCTGGATAATAAAAAGAGGGAAGATTTAGTGCACACTCAAAGATTTATCTTAAACAGCTGGGAAGGAAAAATAGTTTAAAGTTAATAATGAAATACTGTCACATTGTCTTTTTTAACGAGTTGAAGTTTTGCTAGTCTATGATATAAAATGTACAACACCAAATGGCTGAATCTCCAAAGCCGCTATTTCTGCAGTTTATCAATTAGATCCTTCAGAGAACAGTTTTCTTCAGCAAGGGGCCCAAACAGATTAATTTTTATTAATCATCCTGGAGTTGCTAATTACAATAGAAAAGACCAGAAAGCTGTAGAACACCCAGAAGTTGATGGGAATTTCATCTGTTCAGGAACTGTCAGGATTAGAGTCAAGACTAGCAAAGGTACTCACAAAATGTAGCAGATAACTCCTATACTCCACATATCTGTTTCATATCCAATAGGTTCATAGTTTATAACTTCTGGAGCCACAAACTCAGGTGTCCCAAAGAGAACTTTCAGAGAACCTGCATTTTCTGTGAAGAACGAAAGAGAAAACCATTACCTGCTGCATGCAGATTTTTAAAAGCAGTTATTCTCCAGTAAGAGCAAAACCAATTTTGCACTCATATTTGTGATTTAGAGAACCTTATCAGAAAGACAAACAGCATCTGAACTGCTGATCTCTCCACTGATACATGAATAGCATTGAAGAAATATTTATTAAGCATCCTCAAGGACACAGCACTGCATAGTAAGAAGGTTTCCATTCCAAGGAGCTGCAGCAAGACCAGGTCTTGATGCAAGAAAGAGGATAACTTTAATTTGAATGTCCTAAAGTGCAGAAGTGTTTGAGCCTTCATTGCTCTAGGAGCTGCACAAGAGGATTTCAGGATTCCAGGGCGAGAAAGGAGTTGAAGGAATTTTTTTATCAAAAAATTATTTTCTATCAAAGTGCAGGGTTCTGCACTTAATGGTAAAACGATATCACCGTGTATAGCTCTACCTTGTCAGTAAGCCTGGGTTTGAGCCTGCTCTCAAAACCAAGCTTGCCTATGAGCATATGATCGGTTGATCTGCAGCTCTAGAGTGGTGAAGAAAGGGAGACCATGAATCCTCCTTAGTCATCAGCTGCCAGTCCAAACTCTTACTCTGCTGGTTGGTAGCAGAGGCGTCCCACATTTGGCTCTTCTTAAGCACAATGTGGATGCTTTTAAACTGAGCTATAGCCAAGCTACTACTAGCAATATGAACTGAAAGAATGAGGTCATGGGACACGTGAACAATCTCTTCGTCCTTCAGGTACTGACCCACCAGTATTGCTCTACTGGAAAATGCTACAGTACAGCAGTGACGAAGGTAGATTAACAAGCTATACAGAACCTAATATTGTCACTTATTGCTACCAGGGTGCAACTATCAGTGATACATCCAACTTTTGGTGATAGTGTGAAACACAATGCAAGTCATTTAGATAGAAATTATTAGGCAAATCTCAATGGGCACATTTTCATTGATGCTCATTCTAAATAGGCTGGGAAGAAAAGAATATACGTGGTCAAGAAGGGAGTAAACTACAAGTAGTAAGAAACAAGAACAGATTAGGGATTGGGGAAAAAACCAAATTTTAATAAAAATTTGTATTATAAGAATATAAGAATGTCAGGAGATAAATCATTTCTGACTTGAAACCGGTGTGGATTTAGGTTGAGAAACGCTCGTCGAGTCTGTACCTCTGCCTGAACAATTGGTATTTGCATTAACCGAGATCCATCACGTTATGTTTACTCTTGTGCAACAGTAGCATCCAGATTAAGCACAGAAGAAGGACATAGGGAGACACCATCCCTGCCCCAAGGGAGATTACCAGCTAAATAAAATAGACATGAATGGGAAGAAAAACCAATGTAACAGATTCCGATCCTGCTCCTGTTAAGGTAACCACATGTGCAGAGATTTGCAGCTCAATAATCAAGAAAAAAGCTTAACAAATAAAACTAAAGGTCAAATAATTGTTTCAAGAAGACTACAGTAAAAGTTACTTGGCCAGAACACTGAATCACTACAGGATACTTTACCAGAACTTCCCATTATCACATTTTGCAACATAAAAACTGTTCCAAATACTGATTATGCACCTACAGTTACCTCCACTGAAAGCTGTTAAGTTATTTCATAAAATCTAATTATACACCCAAGTCAGTCCTCTTTTGAGGTATTCATATCCCCAATTCACCTCCTGAAAACTGAAGGATACATGGGATTAATAACTTGTTTTAAGAATTGAAAGCATGTTTGAGGCAACTTCCAGGCACTACCACAAGGAATTCACTCATAGTTATGCCAGGTTCCCATCTAAAGTGCTGTGAAACTCTTTTTGCTTTGCTCAGACATGGTGATAGTAAATTAATTCAGGAAATCGCATCTTCACACGTTCTCCCTCCTTTCAGACACTTCGCCACGCAGAGTCCCCCTTTCTAGGGAGGGAAACAGAGAGGAGCACCTGAGCGCGGCCCCAGGAAATCACCTACTTTCCAGGCAAGCTCACCAATATCAAGATCCCTCCTGACAGATGTCTGAGTAGGCCTGAAAAATCTCATTCAAAAGATATTCCATAACATCCCTACATTCATGTAATCAGAGTTTTCTTACCCCAAAAGTTAGGAAACTTTTCTTAATATCCAGGATAAACTGACTTAACTAAAAACAAGGCCAACGTCTTCGCCACAGTGGCAATAAGGAGTGACACCCTCCCTTTTCTAAGCACCCTCCCTTTTCTAAGCACAAGTGGGAAGACTTGAGATCCTGTCTTTTGTTTTCTTTCTAAGCTCAACATCTACACTTTTTTCAAACTGTCCTTATGAAAAATTACTTAAATTTGTCACGAAAGACCTGTTTTCTAAGAGCTTCATCATGATCTTCTGAATCTGAGGCTCAGATTTTCACATCCAATTTTGGAGGCTTTTCTGTGCACTATGTAAACTACCATGAACCACTGTGTATGCCAAAGGCTGGGGTATGAAATGTGCTACCCGTAGGTCACAGAAATGTTTTTTGAAAACACAGCATTTGAGTGCAAGCACACAGTGTGAAAGAACTGATACAGCATTTTCTGTGTATAAAAGAAAAAACAAAAGAATGAGACCTTTTCTACTGAATAGTATGTCAAATCTTTGCCCAGATGTTTACAAGCTTGATACACAAGTAGGATCTATGTTTGGATACCACTTAGTTCAGATAGAAGGCTGACAAGCTAGCTGGAAACTGTTGCTGTCACTGTGTATAATCAACTGATTAAAAAAAAATCTTTACAGTACTCAAAAACCATTCCCTTTTCTCCTCAAGAAGTTTATCTTAAACAATTTTCTACATGTGTTCCTCAGCACACCAAAAAAGGTCAGGAAAATATCCCACTGCAGCTTTGGTATTTCCTGACAAAATAACAGAACTAATTAACTGCAGAAAATGACTGCAGAAGGAGCTGATCTTAATTTCTTTAAAACTGATAAAGACATTGAATATCTAGATGCATTAAGTTTGCAGTTGTTGCAAAACAGCTACTAAAAATCTCAGCAGCTGAAGTGCAGAATCAGTCACTGTTCCCTTTAGCAGCCCCTTGGCTGAGTATGGCCTGTTGAATCAGGGTCAGGTCCATAGTATGAGAGCTCCTAATCCCACATCTATCAAAGCCAAAGGGAATCTGTGAAGAAAAACAGCTCTGCAAGGTCTTCTGCTTTTGGATGGCACTGAATGTTGGAAAAATTAGTCTAAAATGAATTACAGGAAGCAACTGAGAACAGCTTAAAAAGTTTGCAGTTGTTGCAAAACAGCTACTAAAAATCTCAGCAGCTGAAGTGCAGAATCAGTCACTGTTCCCTTTAGCAGCCCCCTTGGCTGAGTATGGCCTGTTGAATCAGGGTCAGGTCCATAGTATGAGAGCTCCTAATCCCACATCTATCAAAGCCAAAGGGAATCTGATGGTCAATTATAAAGTAACCAGGCACTGACGGCAGAGGAACATGCTCTCAATGGCAACTGACAGGATGACAGCACTTAGTAAAAATTGTTTTTGACAATTTAATAATTTTTTATAAGGAAATGAGACAGTAGAAATCATTTTCTAATTTTGGAAAACATCTCAGCCAACTGTTAGGAACGTCTTAGTGATTAACACAGAGCTTTTGCTTTTTGTGCATAGGACAGAAAGGCACTTTCTCTTCCTAGGGAAGTGCCACGCTCTGGGTTGTCCAGAATGCCAGGCTGTTGTGAGAGACTAGTTTCTTTTCAGGGATGAAAAAAACAGCAAATACCTATGGTGTAACTTACTGTATTAAGCCAAATAAGTGTGCAGCATTGTAAAAACCAAGATCAGCTTCAGTGCCCATAGCTCTCATCCTTCCACAAAAGAAAAGTTATACAGAGAGATTTACTAGATATGACATGCCTGTAGCAGCTCACAGACTATTGTCAGCAGTGCAAAATACACGGTGACACCACTACATTAACAGAAAAATGGAAAACCTAATTGATACAAACGGGCTGTTGAAAATAGGATCTTGCTTTTGTTAAATATGGTTTAATTCTGATTTGAAGATATGAAGGTAGCTGAAGAAACTTCTGTAAAAAGGCGATTCTGTGGTTCCTTGTGTAGTATATCTTCATAGAATCTGCTCACTTCAGCAGTAAATGTAGGGATTTCCAGGCTGAAAGCTGGAGTATGGCTGGATGGATGCTTTCATGCATCTCTGACAACAAAAACTTCACAATTGGAACTTAGTTAACAGTTCTGCTGTTTCCTCAATAAGAACAAAAACCAGCTTATGCTCCCAGAAAGTATTGCCTCCACACTGGTAAAGGAACGTAATGGCAGCAGAATCTTTTTAAATGTGATATAACACATATTTCGCTGAATTCACAGTGTCTACGCGATCAAGATTCATATAATGCCCCTTTGGAGTTGAACTTCCCCCAAAAATCTGAAAAGTAAACTTTTTTTCTCCTATTCAATCAACATACCATTTTTGGTTTGTTTAGTAAAATTACGCTCTTGGGTATGCTGTGGTCTGTTACTCATGTGCCAAAAGAACAAGGAGCAGCAGCATGTAGGCAGATAACAAACCAGAAGATTGGAATTCCAGGCTTTACTCTTACAGTAATCATCATTCTACTTTTTAATAAAGTATCAAACATAATTTTGTTTAAAGAAGGAAGGGAAAAGATCACAAACAGGAATCTAGTTTTGAGTCACTTATAACAGTAGCAATTCATATGAGCTGTCCTAATCAAGTTAATGCGAAAAGAGCCACAAATAACAGCTCTCCCAGTACAACAGGTTCCTAAACTATTTTATCTGCTTCTAATTCTTGGAATGATTTTTCTTCCCTGTGTAAGTATAAGATAAAAAAGATCGGTATGTGATGTTGGTATTGTTATTTATTGTTATATGTTAATATTAACACCAATATACACAACAGGAAGGCTGCTTTTTAGAGCAGAGTTAATATTGAGCATTATGAAGAAAAGCAGCTCTGCAAGGTCTTCTGCTTTTGGATGGCACTGAATGTTGGAAAACTTAGTCTAAAATGAATTACAGGAAGCAACTGAGAACAGCTTAAAAAGAGGAGGTGCTTGTCAAATGGAAGAGGTTTTTTTCAGTCCCACTGCATTATTTGCAAATAGTGCTGCTTTATCAACCATTTTGAGCATGATGAAAACATGGCTCTTTACAAAGTACAGCCTGTGTTTAACATGTACAACAATATGCTGCTGTTTAGGATGGGAAGTGATAAAACCAAAGGGGAAGTGTAAACTGAACGTAACTATCCGTCTTTGAAAGTCTTCTAGAACATCACCTTAACTCCTGCCCTCACAAAAGCCTCAAAGATTTTTAGTAACCCTGAAGACCAATGTTTTGTTGTATTTCTTACAGTTACAGAGCTAAGCTTTTGAGACTACCTGCACTAAATGTAAATATTTATTAACATGACTGCTGTATTGTCATAGAACACGACTGTGTATTTCACCTTGTAACCTACAAGGATATCCTACCCACAGAAACCAATAACTATTTTGAATACATTTAACTGCAAACTCCTCATGGAGACGAGGTACACTGCACTCTCTTTGGAAGGTCTTGTTTTTACCTGTTCTATTTTTTTAATCTAAACCCAGAACTATATATATATGAAATATGTCTGTTTACTCTTCACACATGAGAGTATAATACTATGATTTACTGCTTCTCCTGCCCTTTTCCCCGTGACATACTGAAGTAGGCAGAAAAGTTATTACCTAATCTTCTTGCAAGTCCAAAGTCAATGAGTTTGATACTTGTACCGGTCTTGTTGACGCACATAATATTTTCTGGCTTCAAATCCAAATGGACAATACCCTGCTTATGGATGTACTGAACTCCTTCTGAAATCTGCCTCATATATTTAATGCACTCTCTCTCTGTCAGTTCAAAGTCTTCATCAATGATTCGTTCAAAGAGTTCTCCTCCAGAAACACTAGGACAGACAGAAAAAAAAAAGAGGACTTCTGTAGCATTTTCATTTTGGGAGAAATCAAGCTATTTCCTTTACACAAATACAGATAGTTCAAACTTGCAACAGGACTTCAGGACACAATCTATGTGCTGTAATGGCCTTTTCCATAGACACGAGGATCACTCTGTTAGGAAAAACCACCTCCTGCTGTGTTTGGTACAAATCAATAGATCTTTTCCCTGCTGAAATATTCCCCCGGCTTAGGACTGTGAAACACACACGCTAGCATCCCAGACAGTGGGCATGCAGCTGGATTTACATCCTACCTTTAGCATTTAGCCACTGCTAAAGTTGAGAGGAGAGGCTGGGAATGCTAGAGAATGGCTGGAGAAGGAAGAATTCAAATGATACAGTTAATGCAAAGCTTGAAGGGTAAATCAGTGACCCACATGAGCTCAACGGGAATTGCCTCCTTAGTTTTAACAGGACTTAACACACAACTTTTTTGGTGCTGATATTTTTAACTGAACCATCATCACACTGCTTGTAGGTCGATTCCAATTTTATGCTTATTTAAGCTGTGAAATAATTGCTCTTTCCAGAGTAAAATCTCCTGGATCAAACTCCTTCCAGAACTAAAGTGGGACAGTTTTATTCTAGAGATAATAAAACAAAATGTAAATTGTGCTTGGTCTTTTTTTGAATTCTGAGTAATCACTTAACTGGTCCATCTGCTCATGTCCAAAGATGGCAAATACTTTTCTGTATGCAGTGGGCGAGTGACCCATACATAAGGGAGCAAATGGTGAAAAGCAGCTTTGCTTTTAGAAATCTGTTCTTAAATGAAACGCTATATGCTCTTTATGTGGCTTAATATTTGGCAGCATTCCTGCTGATTGCCAAATGTAATTGCACATTTCACTTACAGAAAGAAAACACGCAACTGAAAAATGGCTTTGCAATGTTTGCAAGTTGTCAGATACTTGGTGATATCCCTCATGTATTAAACTGAAATTGAAACATCTGGAGTTCTGGATGTATTTGTAGCTTTGACTATGAGGTTTCAGAAAATAAGTAATTAGAAATGCTACTGCAGTTTCCTGTTAACAAGGAACCAATAAGAATAGCATAGGCTTGACATACTCAGAGGTTACACTGGATTATAGTATATACATAACATAAAACCAATATTATGGCTACAGCTGTTGGATAAACAGCTCTGAAAATTCTGCTATCAAGTATTTTGTTACTTCAGTAAGACGCCAGTATGCAGGTGTTTCTGAAATCATCTGTACGCAGAATGTTTGCAGCTGGAGCATGCTGCAATTCCAATATATCTCCATTCCAATCCTAAAGAGTATAGGTTGCTTTTTGACTGTTTAACCCAGACAATAATGACCCATTACACTAAATAATACACTAAATAATACACTAAAGTGTTGGGGTTTTTTTGTTTTTGTTTTTGTTTTTTTAGATCCCTAAGTTGTCAGAAACCATACCATTGTCTCCAGCACAGCTTTTTGGCATATATTTGGATACTGAATCTGCATGTAGGATTTTCTTTCTTTTAACCTACGACTGGTAGACATTCTGGTAACATCATTAGATTAAACTGTAAATGCGTTTATAGAACGCATTTTTTGCGTTTATATCCTGAGCCAAATCAGGTTTCATTTTTCCCCGGTCAGGATGCTGAACTGAACCAGTGCTGTCCAGGTACTGCACACATATGCAAGAAGGAGGAGGCTTTCTTCACACAATCACAACTACATCAGAACCTAAATGCCTGATCAGGTCAATGAGATTTCTTTCTGGATTCGTCTCTCTTCAGTCTCCTCTAGGTGAGGAGACTTTAAGACATTTAACTCCCAATGTTGGATGCCATTCGCAACATGCTAATATTTTTTAGATTTTTTTTTCCACTGAGAAATCTATTGTGGAACCGGTGCATTGCTGTAATTGAAAAGGAAACCACTGAGATTTGTTCCTGACTTCCAGGAAATGGCAAATTGGAGGGTTTTCAGGGAAGGACATGTCAAATTATTTGAATTACTATAGTGTTTGATTCAAAATGAATGATCAAAAACTCTAATAAACACCACTTCTCTAAAAAAAATCTATTATAAGTATGAAATGAAGCCACATAAAATAGTGTCATGGCATAAATACAAATATGGGAGAGAAATTACTGGGCAAAGTTCAAAAGGATATACGAATAAAATTACAATGACAAATTCAGGGTAAGTATCAGGAGGGAAAACCCAAAGGTGCTCCTCAGCAACAGCTAAACTCCAGTCACTGCTAAAATCTGGTGTAAAAGTAGACTGATGGCAGGTAAGCTTGATTTATTTGAAGTCCACACATTTACACTCTGTTGGGAATACAGAAGAACAGCTTGGGTACTAAGAATTTTGGAAAATGGGTCTCACTACTTCTTTGATAGGCAGGGAAATATTGGCTTAACACCTAAAACAGAAATGATGGCTCGGTGGCTCTCTAACGATCCAAGTGTGGTTGCCATGCTGGGACTATGTCAGTTGGGTGACAGCGGAGCTGTGACGGTGCAGAGGTGACCAGGCCATCTGATATGAATGTGTCACGCCAGCACCTCAGTGCCCAAACCCGCTCCAGCGCTACCAGCGCTACCAGGGACAGACTGCTACCTCCTGCCCGTGTGCTGCCTGGAGAAACCCTCCTCCTATGGCTCTGCACACTATGGAAATTTCAGAATGTGGATTCCAAAGCCACAAATTGTGGCCACCCCAACCTAAAATCACATTCTAATTAGACTGGGTAACAGAACTATTTTAAATTTGATTGCATTTTTATACATATTTTTTAAAGTAAAAAGCCTTTGCTGGCAGTGGGAAATTAATGGAGTGTAAAACCATTTGCTATTCAAAACTCTTTATACATTTCCTTGTTTTCCGTTAGGTCTGCCAGCTCCCAATTCCAAGCTAAGTAGGGTTCCCTTCCTTTACCGTCATCAACTTGCTCAACTTCTAAATCTAAATATAAAAGCAGTCTTGCACATAAGTGCCTGGATTGCATAACAAGGATTCAGTCTCTGAAATGTACCCATGCAACAGCAGCTTGCACATAGTGTAGACAAACAGCAAGCAAGCAGAGCAGAGGTATAGTCTCTTTTCCTTCTAAGAACCTCTATCTTGTTTGACACTTCTAGGCAGCAAAAAAGCTGCTTCTCCTTCTTGCAGCAGACAGTACCTGAAGCAGATGTGGCAGGAGCACAGTGCCTGATGTAACTTTGGGGGAAAGACATTACATAGATCAGGATTTAATTTTTTTTCCAGCTGTTGCTGCCACAAGTACAGGATTTACACTAAGCAAGGTGCATTACGGATGATGCAGACGTCACTTTGGTGATGCACACTCGTTGCTTTTGAAGTCTGACCACTGCTTTCCAACCCACGCTGTGCAAATTCTTTCCTTCAAATGAATACTGGTGCACGAACATGTTCTGAACCTCCTCTTTTCCAAAAGTAAAAAATATCTACTATCTACAAATAAAAACATACGTCAGCCACAGCCCTGTGAGATTGTTACAGTACTGCTCTTGTGGTGCTTTTCTGCTATTTCCCACAATGGTGTGGAGTAAGTACCACAAAGCAAACAGTTTCTGGGAGGGTGGAGATAATTTTGCCGTGTAAGTTAGCAACACCTAAGACAGCAATATAGGCTGACTTCAGATTCAGCTTTGCTTAATTGCTCTTGGGCTGAAGAGTGCAATGACTTTCAGATAAAGAAGGAAATATCCCCTTCTACAACTGTTACACCTGGACCATCATGGAGAATGGTGGGGGTTAACATTAGGGGCAGAACAAGTCCTGTTTAATTAGTTTTTTGGGAAACAGAAACCAATCTTTCTACATCTACTGTTCTTGATTTAGAACATTAGATGAACAATTTATGGAGATTTTTAGACAGCACTCCCTTAATAAATACTGCACTTGATGAAAACTAAAGTGCTCCCAATACCTCTTGGGCACTCTAAATTTGCCTGGGTGAATTTTTCATGGAACCTCAACTATTTTGTTTGAATGTAGGTTGAGATTTGCATTCTTAAGCTTATCTTTCTCTTCCATAACCAGTTCTACCCCAACATTCAATTCTCTATGAAAGACAACTGACCGGTGTTTAAGTGAAATATGATACAAGCGTCTTCTATACATTTTTAGAAATGCCTGAAGAAAAACTAAATTATCTCCTCCTCAAACAAGCCCAAGCCCAAGTTGCAGCTAACTTTTTTTCTTTCCCCTTCCCAATTTAGCATTAGAAGCGAGCTGCAGAAAAACACCACACATACTCAATTAAAAAAGGCACAAACAAGACAATAACGAATGTAATGCTTCTTCCCTGATTTTAAAGAGATATACCACAGATTCACTTATGCAATTTAAAGAACTTGCGTAAATAACTGGAAAAACTTAGAAGGTGTGAAACACCATCCAGGCCCTGCAAACCCTGCATGGGTTTGACAGTCACCCATGTCTAGGTAAGTTGCTATTTTTGTATACACAATTATTTTCAATATTATTAGCTTTGCTAGTGTGATCTCCTTTATACTTACATTTCCAAGACCATAACAATGTTGGCTTTTTCTTCAAAGGCATCTACACATTGGACAAGTTTTGGATGATGTAGACAATTCATGATGCTGATTTCTTCCCTTATGTTTTCTTTTTCCTTAGCAGAATATGCTTTGAAAAATTTTCCTGCCCAAACTTTTCCAGTCTTCTTTTCGACAAGCCTAAAGACTTGTCCAAATTTCCCCCTGAAAATACATAACTATTTCCATAAAATGTTTTTGCAATGTATGGTTCACCATGAATAGCAACAACATTTTACTAAATATTCCAGTGCAACCACTCTAGTCTGAAATAAAAATGTCATCATAACAAGCACTGATTTTGCACAGAGTAATCTGCAAGAACTTTTTAATGAATAACATATCTAGAGAGATTCCCCAGAAGGCAAAAGTTGCTGCAAATCTATCAAAATCAGCAGAACTGTGCTGAGCTGCACCAGTTGAAGAGCTGCCCCAGAACTTCCACTCAGAATTTGGTTTGTACATAGCAAAGATACAGTAGAAATACAGCACTGTATTTGTACGCTGATATTACAAGCTGAAAAACTCACACACACTAAGTATAGACATCCATACACATACACTAATGTGTATGGATAATATTAATATCACACTGCAGCCCAAAGACTCCCAGATCATCCCTTTACTTTCTAATAAACAATATTCCCATTAGCATCTTCTATACAGGAGGGTTCAAAAAACCAGACTCCTGCAGAGCCTCAATTCATACAACTCAAGCTTTTCTGCACCCTGCAAGCTTTTCTGTTGGCCATACACCTCCAAAGGGGAACTGGACAGGAAACACCTTACGTGTAAGATGTAGGTGAAATGAGAATCCCAATGCTAGAGGCTTCAGTGCTGTTAATTCAATTTGCTGAATACACACAATTCCACTTCTGTGACACACTTATCAGGTAGAAGGACGGGAAGTGGCAGATTTATTATGAGAAGCACACAGGGCCCCTAGCCTTCAGCACCACCAGGAACACAAATTGCTCAAAGATTATCCTGGCATGCAATTCACATAACCACGAGCTTGACTACTCAGAAACACAGCCAGGTTAATCACTGACCTCCACTGAGCAATACTATTAATGCTCTTGGGATTATAACCACTGTCAACACAGATTCTAGCCTGTGGGCAGGATAATCTTGTTATCGCTAATGGATATAATGGAAATGCAAGTGCACAGTGTGTTCCTCTCTTTTCAGCTAGCTTTTAGAGCACAGAACAACGAACAAATCCTCTGGCTTTATTCATTTGTGGGCTCCACTTTCCTTGCCAAAAATGCATGTAATGCCTATTTAAAAATATCAACTAATAGGAATACAAGATCTTTATGGAGTGGAGGCCAACATACATTAGAATCTATTTTTACTGCAACAGAGGAGCCCAGCTGAAATGCTAAGAGTGCAAGACACCATCAAGGAATGAATACACCTCATCTTTTTAATTGACTGCTAGCTTCAAAAACACTGTGTCTTCAAAAGCACAGTATTGTACTTACGATCCCAGTCTTTCTTCAATATTGTAGACATCTGAAACTTTTTGCTCAGTGTTGATAGCAACCGTCCGATATTCGATCTCCGTTTCTTTCCCTTCTATAAATGAGGATTAAGAATTGTGATTAAAACCTCCAAACAGCATGAATTAAGGATGCAGCTTTGCATTTGTCCATATTAAAATATGAACTTCTTACCATCATCAGATAGCTCCACTTCATCTTTAAGTTCTATGAAGAAAAAAAAAAGCCATGATTAATTCCTTATATAGGATACAGTACTTATATAGAAGAGTCAAATTATTCACAGTAGTATGGGTAACTGGTAGATCCTAATGGCTAAGCAGCAAACAGTAGTCAGGGAGTTTGTGCATTAACTTCATAATCAAAATCTATTCACCACATCTACATTTCTACTAACTACATAATCAAAACCTGGTCACCACTTCTTAATAAACCAAGTTGAGGTGTTTTGCAGTGCTCAGCTATTTTACCTGTCTATTAGAAACATAGGCATACTGAATCAGTTCAAAATCATCTAGTAAACTGCTTTCAGAATGCTTTAATGAAATGGAAAATAAATTAAAAATATTAAAATCAGTAACTATACTATTGGTACAATGGCAAATCCTTTTCTGGCTTTTCTATACATTTTTGGGACTGAAAACCAAAACTAAAGCAAACTCTTACATGAAAAGATGCCTTGCAAAGCATCTAGACAAATTTTTGAGACTCAGGAGGACTGGAAAAATTTGGAAACCATACACCTTCCTGAGTGTGGCTGAACTTTGAAATCACCGAGGTCCAAATGGAGCCTCAGTTCTGCAGGTGTATGCAAAGGCAGACAGAGATATTGGCAAGCCCAGTAACAGGAGGCAGAGTGAAAGCCGCCCTGAGTGTCTTCCTAAAAATTTTCAAGTGCAGTAACTGTCAGTGACACTGGTTTGTGTGTTGTTCCCTATGTTGCTGGCAGGTATGGGGAAAGGGGTTGCAGTTGCAGTGTTGTTTATATTACTTACACCACTTGGACTTGTTGCTAAGACCTGTGGCTATGACCAGTAATCTGAGAAACTGCAAAGGCGGTTTCAGTGATCTGCACAACTCTCCTGTCAACTGCTGAAGCAGCACTTTGCCATTGTCGAGTGCAACCCCAGCCAAGCGATTTATCCCCACCGTGCCAACCGATTTATGTTACGATGCATTAATGCAGCATTCCAGACACTGTTGGGTGCTCTACATGCACCTACTTTACTTAGAGTTACATGCAGCAGATGACAAAAAACAACAGAAAGAAAGGGTGAAAGGGGAGCAGAGAGCTAGTCTGACGTGGTCATTTTGATATAACTGACCAGCTTCGTCCCTCACCTTCTTCTACCACCCAAACACATGATGTTGCATCTGTATTCTGGTAGCAAACTCAATGAAGTAGCTATAACGTGTTACTAAAGCCTCTCTTTCTTTTTGCCAGGTTTGCAACACTTGCATGCCCCAGCACAGACTAGCTGGGTTGCCATCAGCCGAGGTACTAGAATAGCAGGGAGGGAAGGGGGTCCTCCCCGCTCGGTGGTAGCTGTCCTCACTCACATCTTCCTCATCTAGAAACCACACTTGCACGAAGCACATCACATTTTCCTCCCCTTTTAAGGGCTGCATAAGGGAGTTGATCCCAGCCACGCTGCCAAGTAGTTACGCCTGCCAAATGGCTATTAGACAGACAAAGAAGTCGGTTCCCCGCTCTGCAGCAGCACTATATTCAATATACGAGCTAGAAACCTTTTGGTCTACCAGTGGAAGCCTAAATTAGATAAATGATACATATCTGAGCTTGGTAAGCCCTGAGTAGCTGTGCCAAAATCTTTCTCAGAAGTGAGTCAGCGGTACCAGATTTTCCTCAAACATGGCAATGTCTGCCTTAATCCTTTGTGACATGGCCTTATTTTAGTAGCTGTTTTCTCTGAATCCACAGTGAAAAGTTTCCCATGCCTTTCTTCACTAGGATTTGATTGAGATTGCTGATATGCACTAGCAGCCTCAGTATAAAAATCAGTAATCACTCTTTCTGGCAGTAATGAAAAATCCTTAGTTACTCAGCTAAGTGTTTACATAGATGACGGTTTGAAGTCCTGACTTTCAGAGGTGCTGAACGCAGGCATTTTCCACCGGCTTTAATTAGAACACGAGCTATGCTCTGCACACTTGAAATTTCAGACTTTAAATGACTTGCCCTTTCTCCATACTAGCTTTGGTATCAAGAACAGAAATCAAGAAGCACTGGCAGCCAGAGAAGGCTAAGACCAGCCACTCTCCTGTAAACAGCAGGCATTTTCTTTTCACTCAAAGTAACTTTGTTGCTGTTTTCTGTATGTGTCACAATGATTCATACACTCTCTAGTCTTTCTGCATTAAAACCTAGGTAAGAAAACTCTTAGACTTAAAAATAACTTGTTTGTTTTGGCCCAGTACAATTAACGTCAGCTCTGGGAAAAGCAAATGTAGGGAAAAGTCCGGTCCCCGACTCCAGAAGGTGTCCCTCCTGCAACTAAAGAAAGAGGGCATTCAAACACAGCGAATTTTATTATGAAGAGCCAGCACCGCCTGGCTTTCTTCCAATTCTACTGCTACTCCTAATGCTATTTTTCCCCCCTTTGAAGAAAAGCTGCACCTTGATATGCATTAACTTTAAAATCTGTAAAACAGAGGAAAGCAATTTCTCAGAACATGTCCAATTTAGCACTTGAAAAGGAATATGATGTCCTTTAGTTTGGAAATATCTGTTGAGAGCCTTTACACAGTTGTGTGGTGCTGCACCACTTTGTTGTCATTTTGTCTTGCTGTGACACTAAAAGATAGTATCACAAGGATTTTACGTAAGACACTTAAAACTCCAAAGCCCTGCATACATAAATAGGGATGGAGAGATGCAACACCAAAGACAAGTCCCCAAAGATAAGAAATAAGGCAAAATGCATCATTCTTGTTCCCCCTATTGTGGGCTTTTCAGTGTGGCATGACTATTGAAATGATCCTTGTACTGTTGGTAGATGTGAGTGCACATTCAATATCTACTTTTTAAAAATAATATTGATATTTTTGTGTGTCATATTAAAAACTTCTGTACCACTTTCAGAATAACTTCTGAAATGCTCCAGCTCTTCCCAATAGGCCCTTGAAAAAATCTTAAGCAAAAAATAAAAGGTGAAAGATACTGAAAAATACATTACAAGCACATGCAACTAGAATAAAAATATTCTGCTTACTTAGCACAAAAATCCCCTAAAAGTATCTTTAACACCCATAAATGCTGTAAAACCAACATACTCTAAGGGATACAAGTCTGAAATCCACCAGATCAGACGTATTGGGGCAACAGGATTGAGGATTTTCTTTTGGTGGTCTCCCATGATGGGATTTGAAGAATGGGAACTATTTCTCTGAATGAGAGGCTAATTCAGCTTCCACTTACAGATTCAGCGCTTGGCTACCAGCAAGCACAGAGGCTGGGATAGTGTTTTTGACTTGTTTTTCCATGGTGTGTTCAGTACAAACTGTAATGAATCCACCAGTATAGTTCAGGTAAGCCACCAAACATCATTTTCTGCTGGGCAAGGTCTGAATCTGTAACTTATGCATGAAAGGTTTCATCTCCCATTACCTCTGCACTGAACTACAGAAGTTGGTCAGCAAGTACGCAGACAGCAATCCAGAAGGCAAATTATTGGTTCTTTCTCAGAGCAGGGTTTGGGATCCAGAAGCCAGGTTCCCACAATAGATGCATGCAAAACTTACATGCACAGGCACCCAAATGAAGCTTGCGACCGGACATTAGCACACTTACAGCCAGCACAAGCATTCATTGCACACAGACACATGCGAAAGAGCATGTACAGCTGCCTGACCTCACTGGGGAAGTGTTAGCACACAGTGTAATGCAATTCAGGTATTCTTTCTTTTAAAAACTAACCTTCTTGTTTCTCTCCAACTTTTACCAGCTCGGATTCTTGACTGGGCTCGCTGATGCCATACACGTTAGCAGCTCGCACGCGGAATTTGTACTCCCTGTCAGCTTGCAGGTCCTGCACACTGAAAGACGTGCTGCGGCAGGTAGTGAGGTCTGTCCATTTGTTATCCACTGAGTTCCAGATCTCCACGGTGTAGGACTGCACAGCACTTCCCCCATCGTAAGAGGAGCCGTACCACGAGAGAGTGAGGGACGAACTCCGTATGTCCGACGCGCAAGGTGTTCCAGCAGGTGGGTCCGGTTTATCTGCAAAGACGCACATGCAAAACACATTAGCTGAAATAGTGAGAGTATGAGGTAGGACTGTCATTAGGATGTGAGCGGCCCTAGCACACAGCTCGGTTCCTTCTGTGTCGTTGCTGTGCCTTGGAGGGTTGTACTACAGTAAGAAGGAACAACAGCAGCACAGACAGACCTATCTGAATTAGCTAACACAGGTGCTGATCCCACATGGGACTCAGCATGGGCCGTTCGGTACCCTGGGCATCTTGCTTAGCCATGCTGAAGCCTATGTCCTTCACAACTATCATTATAGGAACTAAAACCAGTCACAGCTATGCCAGCAAGTACTGGAATCAAATCTCCCACAGTAGTGCAAACCTCTCCTTGGTTAACTTCCTTAGAGGGTCACTCACCCCTGTCACAGTCACCATGGCTGTGATGCTCTCAGCCCAGCTCCCCTCCGCTGCCACCGTGCTCCAAGGCCGCTGCTAACCTTTCGCAGCCTCTGAATGTGCCATTAATCCAAGCGTAGCTAGGTATCAGGGACACCAAAACTCTTTTGTTGGCATAGCGACACAGATCGTGAGCAGCGACAACTTTGTCTGTCAACAATTTAGTGAACTTCTTTGCCTGTGTGCAATTTTTTGGTACATTTTGGTACATGGTACATTTTTTGGTAAAAATAATTCAACTTAGAATACCTCATTTAAATACTGAGATTTTATCTCGTGTGGATTTGGGAAATTGTTCGGGAGGTAGAACATAGAAATTCTGAACTGCTATTCCCCATGCAGAAACTTGCTCTTAAAATCCGTATTTGCTCCATACAGAGCAGTATCACCAGAAACTGGTGTGTAAATGAGCAACCAACTATGCAAACCTCCACACAATACAAAAAACATGAAGTTACATGGCTTTTTCAGAATTAACCTGAATCATTAAACTAAGGAGTTATTGCAATAAATGTTCTCCTAAGACAGAAAAAGGCTGACTTTTAAAATTACTTATTAAAAAAAAAGAATTATGGAAGTTAAGCACTTCCAAAGACTTTAAAGGGAACCAAGTACCTTCCCTGGGAATAATCCTCTCAGAAGTAATCTAGCAAAACCTACAAAATAATGATGATATTGATCTGGATGAACCAGTGACCAAAGGTTGAATGTGAAGTCAAAGAATGGGATAAAGCGATAGAAGATGGAAAGAAAAGAAGAAAAAAGAAAAAAAAAGAAAATAGAGCAAGTGTGAGATGATACTAACAGTGATAACACTGGACATGGATCAATAAAATCCATAACAATAACTAATACGTCAAGGTAAAAGTACAGTCACGTACAGCATGCAGGACAAGACACAGCTTTGCAAATAATTCCAGGATTTTGAAAGGGCAAGAACAGGAGAATAAAATGTTGTGAAGACAACACCAGACCAAAGCAACAACTATCCCAAATGTTTTATTATCCATTTTCCTGAAAATCACCAATATTCGAGCTTCCCTCTGTCAAATACACCAGTTTACATCACTGTATCAATGGGCAATAGACATAATTTAATTAATTTGTTAACTTTAAATAATCTGGCAAATAACTTTTCATCAGTCATTACTGTTCTTTGCTTGAAGTGGCAACCATTCAGCTGAGTATTTCCAAGCACATCCTACATCCTCAGGCTCAAAATAACAAAGAGCAACAGACAGGACAGAAACAAGGAAATGGGAATTTAATATAGGCATTCAACCATTAGGTAACATAAGTGGGTTTCTAAGAGGAAGGAGTTTAAGGTATAATAAAACCTTGCCAGCACTTGTTTTTCTAGTGCTCCATTACTATGTTGCACAAAGAGTCCTATAAAGCTCTGAGAGGCCTAAGTATGATGAACCATTTCCAGTCAAATGAACAAAACTGTGAAATCACCCACAGCTGTCATAGCCGCATACCCAATCATTAGGACACAGAAAACCGTAAGTGCTGCACAAAATCCCAGATGCATTCTCTCAACCTCACCTGTTCCCAGCTTAGAAAACGTGGCTGGTGGCAAAACTCATCAAACTAAGATGAAAAGCAAACTGTGCTACATGTATGTCCTGTTTTGCTGATAAAAGCTGCTGAAGAATAACTGTCTGTGGCTAATGGACATTATTTCTTTAGAGAGGCAGAGCTGCCAAACCAACCAAAAATACAGCCACTTGCTCAGTAATAAAAACATTTCAAATACTTGAGGAAAACTGCTGTGACCTTTGATCAAAGCCTTACTGTGGTAGCCTGCATTAGTTATCCCTTCATATTCAAATTCTCATTGCTAGGAAAACCAATGAGCAGACAGAAATGGCCACAGTTTGCCAAAGGCATACCTTTAGTTCTTGGATGAAAGGATGTCTCCTCTGACTGCTGTGATTTTACTTATACAGAGGGAAAATGGGATAGTCTAACCGAGTCAGGACACTGAAATATTCAGATCAGTTCACCATCTGGAACAGGCCAGTCCTCTTTCTACAGACCGTAAGCCATTTCGTTCTGTTGACCAACAGCTTCCCTGAAAAATCTCTCTTATATCGCTCTTTTTAATACAGTTGTCACTAAACATCCACCTCCCTCCCAAATTGAAATATATGAAAGGTCTATAACTTTCAAATATAAGATGGTTTCAGTCCCAGTCCTGAGAGCAGGGATAACCAAATTCTGTTCACTCCAAATCATCATCCAGGGGGACCTCGTGGGAAATCCTGCTGCCTCTGTCCTCTTCAAGTATTATTCAGCAGAATAATACTTAGCTGCGTGTCTGTTTTCCTCTTATATATTCATTGTTGTATTATGCCAGGATGCAGATATAAGAACTCAGGCAAGCAACAGCTGACTCATCCTAAACCCAAGCAGAACAGAGCAGTTGCTGATAGCAGAAGGAAAACACTTTGAAGAAAAAGCTGAGCCAGTAGTCTATCACCCTCCAAAGGCGTTTGTTCAGGTTTGTCAAAGCGGTGCAGATTCTCCAACTCCTGCCAAGCTCACAGCTAAATGTGGGCAGTTAAGCAGTAAGTGCTTCTTTAAAAGAAAGAAAAAAGTTAGCTTGCTGTAATAGTAAGCCCTTCTTTCAAAGAGAAGACTAGCCTACAAAGATCCATATGTTTGACAGCTTTTGACTAGATCACTATACTCAGTTTTACACCGAAGGAGGAAAAAATGCATCTATTTCCGTCTGTGCAGAGCACAGTAGCCTGCTCCCCAGGCAGGATGTGAATATGCAGTCTCTCCTCGCTGACTTTCAGCACACTTCTGTTTTCAGATGATGTATGAGCATGATTTTAACAGTTGCCTAGGCCACAGTTACCTTAGTGACCTGTATTTCCAGGACTCACCTAGATAGCTGGAATCCATTTTGATAGCTTACAAAAGCAAGGCTTAAGCATGTGAGCACTAGAGAGAAAACATTCATGGCCAAAGGGACATTAGCTGTAAAGAAAATGTTATATGGCTTAGTCTAATATCTGCCAGTCTTGGGAATGTTTCCCCTTTTCTAATAAATTTTGTCCAGAAGGAAAAGAAGAAAACGTACATCCCTGGCTGGACTCTCTTGAGCCAGAAAGACACACATTTTTGTTTGAAGTCTACCATGCACTGCTGCTCGCAGACCTGCTTAACATAAAAATACTGGGTAGTAGCTGCTATGGAAGACCATAAACAAGAGAGACAGCCTAATCTTTGCACATTCTTAATATGACAGATATATGTATCTTTCCAAATTGTATTTTACCATGCTTAAATTATTTGATATCAGACTGGATGGTATTCTGTAGCTCTGCGCATTCAGAGAATTTGCAGATGGTCTCTCCGTGTGTCTGTTTTGCTTCTCAACAGTTTATTCCATGGGGATTTAAAAGGTTACCCTGTATTCATCTGTCTGTATTGAGAGCTAGGATATTTTGCCAAACTTCATTCCCTTCTGGAATATGAAATCTCTATCAGCATAATTAACTGCTTCCAATAAAAATATCCAGTGGGTTGAGAAAGGGTGCAGAAGTCAAGCACAATTCTCTGTTCTGTCCTGTTTTACTGTTTAATATACCATCAGTGTCCTTGAGCTGGCTATCCTCAATCTCTCATTTGCATGTCATGTGCAGTGCTTTACGTACACAAACATACTTCACATTTAGGCTTATGTTGTGAGGACTTTACATCGGCTCCATTGGACTACAGCGTGGTACGTCCTGTTCTGGACCAAGCCATAACTACAATCCAAAGTGGGAACTAAAAGGAAGGGAGTGCATACCAAAAATATGCTGCTCCTTTCAGACATTTGCATATCAATGTATTTCCAGGGGAAGCAGCTAATTAAAATACAGAGCTCTAACTTTGGCTTCACTATCTTACGCAACAAAAGAAAATAGATGTGCACATTCTCCACAATTAGACATCTTAACTAGATGAAACCAGAGGTACTCCAGCCTTGACTAAGTTATCACAGCATGCATATAACGCCCAAATCAAGAGTTACCTAAACTTTACGATAATATAGATTATCAGAGTCAAACTGGCTGCACCCACACCATCTCTGTTGAACTTGGACAGCATCCTACAAAGTCCCCTGTCCTTTGTAGCAGACAGTACCTATACCTCCTTTACCAGGATGCATGATTACCTTGTTTGCCTAATATTATAACTGCAAAGGCTAATAAGATCGTTGGCGGCTGGCGAGCTAAATGCTAAAGGGGACTCGAGCACAGAGCTCCCTAGGCGATCCCTAGGAATACCAGGAGGACTGCCTCCGAGCTGGCTCCAAAGGCTGCAGGCAAGGAAGATGGACAAGCAGCAAACCTGCCCTCAAGCCTGCCCTGGGCACTGCTCTACGCAGCAGTGTAGGGACTGCCTAAAGTCACTGAGACTGGGGAAAGAGCAGCAGCAGCTCATATGACATGCCCTGAAGAGGCGAGCAAGAGGCGAGTAGGGTGAGGAGAAGGAGGGCTTTTCTCCCTTCATGGTCCAGCAAACTAGGCACAGATTAAAAAACAAACGCTCCCCAATACAGAGGGATATAGATTTTCCCTTCCCCAGAGCAAGCAGGAGCAGGCAGGCCAGTCTGATGCCGATTTATTCTCTGTGGCATGTGCTCCCTAGGGCAGATGGTAAAGTCACAAGCTAGCCCCACTGAAGGGTATGAGCCACATTTAAGACCATACTGGGACTGAAACACACACTTCCGATTTACTCCCAAACTGGATTCAGCTGCACTTCTTCCTCAGACAAATTCTCAGAGATATTTTGGTAAACAGGTTTTGATATACAGCCTAGAGTAACCTTTAATTAATCTGCATTTGTACACTCCGCACACTGAGAAGCACAAAGCATAAGCATAAGCATGCTCAGTCTTTAAATCATTATTATTTATGAGACAAGTCTGACTTGAGGCTCTTGCTTTCTTTTCAGTGGTGTTTAACTCAAAATCCCTCCCGATAAGGAAAGGGACTTTCTCTCCTTCTGCATAGGTGGCAAACCCGCAGCTCACACAGGACACCCACAGAACCCGAAACCGTACTTCCCACGTCTCACTGGCTTCTCAAAATGGCTCAGTTTGCGGAGCCTGCACAACACAAGCCCCATTCCAGGGGACCAAAAAAGGCAGCGTTCTCCTTATCTAGCTCCAAGCGCACGGAAATGGAAATTGCTCAGCTACTTGATGTGACGGTCAGACCGAGCCGAAGCGAGGAGACAAGGCTTGCTGCACATGGAGAGCTCGCAGGGCTCCCGCAGTCTCTTAAGCAGCAACACCATTGCAGCAGAAAGCCCCTGAAAACAGGGAACAATATAACCACAGCTCCTGAGAAAGGAAGGTTATTGCTCTTTTTCAGAGACAGCACTAAAGCAACATCTCTGAAGCGGTTTTATCTGTTCTCAAAGTTGGTTTGGTTTCTTTCTAAATCCCGTTATCATATTACTGTATAAGACTATTATTAGCTATTGTGATATTTGCCTGCCAGATGAAGAACAGACAGAAAGAAACAATTTAATTCCATTCCATGGGCTGTTTAGCCAGAGAAGGTATTTAATATGCTGCTAAAGCCAGTTGAACACTGTCCATGCCGACAGCACTGGCAAAGGCTTCATTTGAAATTCATCAGCAGGAGAAAAGCAAAACCATAAAAGGTCATAACTGAACTCGGCATTATTGCTGACAGGGCTTGGGGTCATGGCAGACCTCTCTGCTTTGCTCGGAAAACTGTGCCCTGCGGCTTTTCTTCCAAGGCAGAGAAGCGCTGTAAGTAAAGGTACTAACACCCTTTAAGAGCCTTCTGGATGTCAATGCACCACAGGTTTAGCGTAACATTAAACTGGAACCAAACGCCTGTGTTCTCCCACAAAGTAACACAAGAGAAGGTGAAAGCAGCAGTTTTCCCCCAGAGAAGCAGCATCTGCAGCGGGAGCTGAGTGCCGCGGGGACGAGGCTGGTGAGCCCGGGGAGCTCCCTGCCTGAGCTTGGGCACAATTTGTAATGCAGCCCAGGCCTGCAGGCTTGCTCTAGCCTCCTCTCCGTGCAGCCCTGCGCCACAGTGCCAAGCTCAAAAGCTGGAGCCCTCCCTGCCCCTCTCCATATTTCTGACATAAAACTACATTATTTAAAACCTGCGCTTCTGAGATCTGCAGATAAAGCAGCTCACAAACACTGAAGACCCACAGCGGCACTTCGTACCGCGATCCTCACGTTGCCAGCGGGGTGACTGGGGCATAAAGCGTGAAACGACCTCACCCAAGGACAGGCAGGAGGATGGAGCTGGGAGCGAAACCAGAGCTCACCACTCCCACGCATATGCCCTCATCACAAGAACATCTCCTCCTGCCACAGGCCTAATGGAACAAACAAATATATAATGCATTCTCAGGAGCCCTTCTTCTAAACCATCTGTTCTTGTGCCTAAGTCAACAAGCTATTCAGATTACTCACATGCTACTCATCAGGAATCTGGTTTGACAACTGATTGAATGAGAGCTCTAATACCTGTCCACTGAAGGGCAGAAAAAAATTTGGGGCTTGCTCCAGTAAGACTGTAAGCAGATGCCAAGTCTCCGCCAGAGTAAGCTTGAGTCCTAGGAACACTCTGCTCATGTGCAGAACAGCAACCACTGGCCTTTGCAAATAAAGAAATTGCTAGTATTCAACAGCAGGTAAAATACAGGAAGCTTATTGTGAAAAATACTGTGATGATGTTTCCTTTTCTTCACCAGAAGAAAGGTGAAGGCGAATATCAGGAAAAACAACGAAGCAGAGAGTTCTGCTGCAATTTCTCCTCACAGAAATGACACAGATGAGAAGGTCCTTCAGGCTCTAATTCTGCATCAGGGTACTGGCACTGATGTTAGGCAACCTAAGCTGTTTTTTCCTCTATTTACTATTATCTTTCTACAAAAACACAGTTTGGATATGGCTGCGGAGTCTAGTCACCAAGCAGTAGAGAGGAAGCTGACAGTGGAGATTATAACACTGTACTACAACAACAATATAAAATGTCCCCTCCTGAACCATCAGTCTGGTTGCTCTTTAACTGGAAAGCTGGTGACAAAAATCCTCCAGCAATCCAGAGGAATTTAAAAGGCCGAAGGTTATAGGCCAAGTCCACCCACATATTCTTAGGAAATTCACTGCATTCTCAGCCCCGGCTATAAACAGGGAATCCCATGGCCCCAGTAAGATACAATCTGACGCTTCTCAGAAGATGATGAAGGATGTTTCGGAAGCGTTCACGTTAGCACTTCGGAGCTGTAGCATTCTCTGTAGAAACACCTTAGGTTGTGCTGCTTCACTATGGCAAAAGTCTGCATGTGCTTTTGCAGACGACGACTGCCCAGTTTCTGCCCCCCTATGGATGCATTCAGTCTGAGCTGCTTGCGCTGAGCCAGAGGTCTCAGGGACTCAGAGAAAATGCTGAAAGAGCCACTGTTAGATGTTACATTTCCTTAGAGCAGAGCTTAAGGCCAAAGAACTAATGGTGATATAGCATGCATATACGTCACTTGTTGAACACAATGCCTCCATATAGGCAACTAATAACCCTACCACTATATTCGATGACTACTGGAGTTAGTGCATGATCAGATCTTATTCTAAAGCTAAACTTGAATTTTCTCACTTTCGCTTGGAAAGACTCTGTGAATACTGATTCTGCTGAAGACATGGAAATAACAGTTTCCTCACCGAAAATAACATCTTCATCCCAAACCAAGTAAGGAACCGTAACATCAGGCAGAAAAGCAAGTATTACTTAATGCAGTCATATTATACTACTTGCATGTCTGTGTGCAACATGCTTATATGTAAGTATACTACGTAAGTACTTGGTTTATCATTGTTCAACAATGTATGAGAAGGATTCAGAGCACACAGTACGTGTGTAACTGTTTAGGGTAACAAAAACACTGTAACAACTATCTTTAAGTCTCTCTCAATGTACAATAATACTGCTCTTATTCTTCTGCATATATCTATCTTAGAGCCGTATTTTGTTTTTATACAATACCGCACCAGAAACAATACCAATCTAAAGAACAAAACAAGGTTGATCAAAATCAGCCCCCATACAGATAGTATATATTTTCCTACTTCTGTATTAAAAAAGGTAAAAGCCATCACTGATATGCAATGTACTCAGCAAACACTGAGCTTCAGAATCCCCTTGTATCTGGGCATGGAAACACTAAGCAGGATGCTCAAAATCATGAAGGAAGCTCACGGCAGAGCCACAGAACAGACCACAACTTCTCAAAGGCCAAATTCTCCTTCTTGAGTATTCTGTTATTCTTTTGACCCTTTGTCAGAGTAACCAGCCTTAGCCAGTATGATGACAAAGTTCCTTTTTCATAAGAGGTTATGGATTGATGTACTCCTGTCACATAGCTAAAATGTTCAGAAGCAGCAATTTGATTATTTACCCATATGCATCCAAAAAATGTCAAGAAAGGAATGAATATTCTTTGCTATCACTATGGATTCAGGACATTACCTTTCCTAAATCAGCCCTATCTTATACTCAGCTCATTGCTGGCTCATTTAGTATAGCTTTGGCAACAAAAAGCCACTTTAATCTGAAACAGTGTCTGCTGTTAATCATTAGCTTGGTCTCACAACAGGCTGTTAAGAATTTGGAGCAGAAACATGCAAAAGCTCTCTAGAGAGATCATTCAGCTAATGAAATTGCTTATGTGAGAAAGCTAGACTTTAAATAACAATAGAGAAGACTTCTGCATGGACATTTTGGAAGCAGCCTACCCTTTAAGAGATGAGACTGCTTAACTTGGATGTCACACTTCTACTGCAGGTCTCCCTGTATTATTAGCTTATACAGGCCCAAAGTTACACAACAAATCAATATTAAGCTCAAAACTCAATGCCTGTGGCTTAGTCCTATGTACTCATCACCACACCACACTGCCCATCTTCAATTAACAGGAGTCTCCTCTAATTTGACTAGACACTGTGCAGCTGGTGTGTGGACTGCAAACAGCTCACATCAGAGGTTGGGTTTAATAGAAGTTTTATTCATGGCTATTCATTAAAATCATGAAGAAAAAAAAATCCTTAGAATAATTCAAAGCTGGGCTTCTTTCAACAGCAGCTTTTCCCATGGCCAAAACTGAATCACACAATGTTACGCTATTCAAACTCCTTAAATGGCAGAATCCCTACTTGGTTCAATTAAGCTCGCAGTTGAAGTGTTGAATATGACTGCTGAGTATGACAATTTGAGCAGTTTGATTTAAGACTTCAGGAGAAAATTCATCAAAGGAATACAAAGGAGGCATTTTTCTTTCTTTTTCTTTTTTTTCCTAAAATCATTCAAATGTCCAGCTGTGGTTTATTGTCTAAGACTCAGGCCTTAAATCAGGAGGTCGTTAGACTTTCTGCTCAGCTAGGAGGTCAGACCAGGTTATTCAGATGTTTATTCAGTCTGGACTTGAATACCTCCAAGGATGGAGATGGCACAACCTCTCTGGGCAATGTGTTCCCTGTCATGTGCTACAGTCCAACTTTAATTTGGGAAACACTTATTGGAGCCTTTCACACGAGAACTTGTGCATGAGCGTGAGGACTTTGCAACCCACACAGTTGTAAGAAGTAATAATACAAAATTATTTCCTTATCTATTTCATTTTGTATTTTAACAAATGTCACTGATTTGTTAAAACTCAAACCAGACAAACCTGTTAGCTAGTCATTTGAGAAACACAGCTCTAGGTCAGTTCATACACTCCTTCCGGAGAGCAGATGTTCTGTATTTATAGTTTCTCTCAACACGTTCGAGAGTCAGTTATGTACTGTGGTCAGGCAGCAGTGTTTTGAGTACACAGCATGTACGTGGGTGTGCCTTTTAATCAGTAATCTTATGGGGAGGCAGCTCACATAGAGGTTAGAGTCTTATTATACATAGCTGAGGCAAACAAAGCTGATGTGTAGCAGCAGGGCTTTCTCCATAAACCATTGTTATGAATAGGGATCAGGACAGGGAGGGCAAGTCCCTTCCTAGTGCTTTGGAGGGAACAGAAAGAATAGACAGATGAGAACTTAGTCCTAAGGATGACGTTTGGTAGACTGAAAGATCTCTGGTTCTGCATGCTTAGAGAAGTACAGCCTCCCTATTCTGACTGGAGCAGGCTTCGCAGAAAAGACAGCACCTTCCTATTTTTCATGAACAGTTAACACCATTAAAGGTGCAAACAGGCTGAAGGATTTTATCTCAACAGTGAGATTCCAACCTGCTCCCTAGAAGGAAGACATTTTTGCCCCCTTCCCCCACATTTTTGGGTAACCAGATGGAAGGATCTGGCTGTAAAATACATATGTAGCAAACGAGGAATCTCGAGGCTTTGTCATGCCTTTGGCAGTGCTGACATCAGTGAGATGTTTCACTGAAGAGCTTGGCAATTTTACAAGAGGGAATTTATTCTTTTCAGTTGGAATCAGACAGCTTTTCATCAGCCAAAACGCATGGCAAACTCCAGCACATTGTAAGGATTCTTCACCCAACTCTCCCAAAAGCAGCTCTGGGAATCCCACCATTCTCTGGCACATTTCTTACTCATGGAAGGGCAAAGCAGCAGGCTGAGACGTAGCTTTATAAGGTTATAGAATTCAAAGACTTTCACACCAATTAACTCCACAGAATATAAAACAGTGACTTATGTAATAGTGAGGTGAAGTTCACATAGTGACAAGATTTTAAGACATGTCATCCTGGTTCAGCTAAAAAATCCATCTTGCCCAATAATCTGCTACAGTTAGCAGTCTGCAGCAGTTGCCCAGGAAAGCGTACCAGTGGGATATAAAGAGTGGTTGCTCTCCTGGTGTACCTCTAGCTGCTAACCAGCTATGTAGACAAAAGCTGTAGCCAGAACAGTGTATTTAATGGTTACTGGAGGATCAGTCTTTCATGGTGTTCATTTTTAACCTAGCTGTATTTCTGACCTGCATAAGCTACTGTCTGAAGGAGTAGTACAATTTATTTATGCATTATGTGAAAAATACTTACTCTATTCTTTTCTGTTCTTGCTTTCTCTGGCCTGTTGCTGGAATTTACTTTTACTTTTACTCATTCATTCACTTACCTTTTAATTGCAACAAATGCCAAAAATCAGGCAAAAGAAATTCATTTAAATAATCAAGAATCATATTCAGCCTTTACTGGATATTGTACACTGAAGGTTGATACTACTTATTAAACTTTCTATGCTAGTCAGTGGATCACTGGAATGAATTTCCAGCCCGGCTAGAGTCAATGGGAGTTTTGCCATTGATTGCACTGGAGTCAGATTTTCATCTTTGGCCTTACACCCAGGTTTCTTTACTTGCTCAGTAGCCCACATACGTGTTAGGACAGCACAGCCAATGCAGTTATGCCTGAGTGATTAGGATGCAGCCTCATTATTTGAAATAGAGTTTGTCCAAATGCCTGGGCAAACTCTGCCCTCCCCTGCCATGTGCCAAGACCACGCTGCAAACCGTAGGAAGGCAGAAACAGACCCAAACTGTCCAACACTACTAGTGACACATGATAGAAGGAACGAGATTAACATTTTGACTAAATCTCTCTCACTCTGCTTGTAGAACTTTCCCACATTTCCCTGAAAACCATTTGTTGTGTATCCACACAAAGGTGGGTTCATTAGCCCTTTCAGAGCTAGATGTTACAGCTCTAGATTTTGTCCAGAATTAACCCCAGCTTGTTTACATCTAGGCTGCAGTTGTACCTGCAAATATATTGCAATTGTCTTCTGGTCTGCAGCTATCTGCAGTTGTTCACATCCTGCTTCAACATACTTGACAGCCTGACGGTGTCATCTGATAAAGCTGTTTGGACCTTTAAAATGCTCCAAAGCATCAAACACATGGTTATTCCACTGTTCCCATGTATATTACAGAATATATGCACATGTATATAATAGTTCATATATAAAGGACTCCATATTCCAAACAGACCGCCTCTATCCACCAGTTTATGCCACTATAAAACAGTAGACACCGGTAGGAATTTCACCCAAAGAGATAAAATCTCCCTCCCCCAAATAACACGATGTTTTCAAATGTACAGACTAATACAGACAACCTGAGTCCTTCCCAAACTAACAGTCTAATAAAATTTGGATTATCTAGTTAAAATTTGCAGTTTAGCAAACATCTGGATGCTACAAATATTAAATGGGAGAAGAAGGACTACAGTGATACCTAAACAAAATAAGAGATGTGAGCTGCTTTCTTTCTTTACTGTGTTTTTTTAAATCTGGGTTATTTCTTACCTCTATCTGTAATTAATAATTTTTCAAAATAAAACTAAATGCATAAGCTGCTGCAACACTGCATAGCCCTACTGAGGTTGCTTATAGTGCTTATACCATGTCAGCATCCTGTCCAGATATAGTTTTTAAAGGTCTGGTTTTCTTTTTCAGTCTTCTTAACTTATCTGATGATTTTATTTAAGTTTTTGCATAGCATCATGTACATTAGAACGCCAATGTAAAGTGATTTCTAAAGAATGAGTATATATCTAAAGCATTGTTTGAACTCACCGACAACTGTAAGGTTGACTTGTGCTTGTCTGCTGCCAAGTTTGTTTTCTACAACTAGAGTGTAACATCCACAGTGTTCTTGCTTTGTTGATGATATTGTTAGCTTGCTGCTGTTCTCAGCATTCTCAATTTTGATATATTCATTTTCTTCAATCTGCCAAATTCAACAAGAAAAAAAAAGAAAGTTCTTAAGGAAAAAATTTCCTTACCTCTGTTTGAGAGAGCTCAACACAAGTTAGCATTATTAAACATCATCTAGAGATGACTCTATCACAGTAGTGAATATGTGTAGCTCGTAAAGAGTGAAATCAACACAAAACATCTAGAAATATAGCAGAACATTTTGATGACTCCACTCCTGCAGTGGAAACAAGGAATATTAGAATTGGTGGGACTCCACTAAGGAACAGGAGTTTCACTTTCTATCTCCCCTTTGACAGCTGAAAGTGAAAACTGGCAAAAGAACAAAGTCTAGTCTCACTTATCCTACAGAGACCACAGTAGAACTAGGGTTTAGCTCTAAATATCCTAATTCATTTGTCATTGGTTTCAGAGACCCACTATGCAGATCATTCGCAGCTGTGACTTTTACCATCTTGTCTTAACCAGCCTTATTCTGTGCATCCACATCAATCAGGGCAAGAGTTTCCTGGTTTTGAACAATTGAAGATATTTTGCCTGAAATGGAGTTGTAATGGTACAGCTGTGCAGAGATGCTCACAAAGAGCAGATGCAGTCTTCCTAAGCTACATTTATTTTCCAGAGAGCCAAAAATATTTTTTAATTTACAGACAAAAAAATTATACCCTTTCACTCTTTGAATTTTAAATTCCTATGAAACATTCATTTTGAAATCACTGACATTCCAAAATGAATCACATTGTTTAGTAGAAGAGAACAAACTATCCTTATTTAATGCGCACAGATATCCCTGGCATCTCTCATTTTGGTTAAATTTTCAGAAATAAACAAAAATCAAAAACTCAGCTGAATTCCATAGCCATATTATGAACTAGTTCTTAATTGAAACAAAGCTATTATAGCACGGCCAGGGATACATGGATTTTAATCAGTATTAATTTGAGACCTGAAAGATTATTTCAAAACCCCATGATGCTACATTGCAATTAGAGAAGCAGTACACTGTGTTCTTATGAAACAGACAACATAATGTCAGTGCCCTTCTTCCTCCCACCACTTCCTTCTTAGATAAGTGACTCTTCCAACTCATTCTCAGAATTTCATTAAAAATGAAGGCTATTTAGTTTGGCTTATCTCGTCTCATATATTCAGAGGAGAAGAAATTACAAGGCTAGGAGCAGGACTTGTCCCTCCTTTCTCCTCAGTTGAGCCAAAACACGTGCACTGCTATAGCCCAAAGGTAACCTGAGAAAGCCTGTCTTGCAATAATTGGTATAGGAGCTGGTAATTAGAATTATGTAGGATTACAGTTTAAATTATATTGATTTTTTTTTTCCGGCTGTACTTTGTTCTTCTGAGATTCTACAGATTATGTGTTTTGCTTCATTACAATTAGCCAAAAGGTTATACTAATAAAAAAAGCCGTCTAGTAGAACTGGATATGTATTATGCAAGGAAAGCCCTGAAAGGATGCTTGGTGGCTTGCAATGCGTCTAGAGAATAGGACACTTAATCCCTGTGTTCCCAAAAGACTGGGTCACTGGTGGTAGTTGAGAATTGCCAGCAATTAGCAGTGTCAAACAATGGACTTTGTTATCCAGCTAACAATAGAACAGGCTTTCAAAGGCACACTGGCTCAGTGTGTTAACTTAGCATAGCTCCGCCATCGCTCTAGTGGGCAGCCATCACGTACAGCAGTAATGGCCCTTACTTTGTGGCATTCCCTTTTCCCCAGCAAAAGGCATTTGTCCAGAATACCTGTAAGAGCCACTGTGGTTCTCTCAAACACGAGGGAATGGGAGAAAGGAGAGGCTGAGTCCCTCCTGTGCACCACAGCGACGCAGTGGCAGAGCTGAAATCAGAACTCACGACTCACTGGCTCTGCTGACTCTCATTTGTCCTCCTGTACTGTTTATTAAGCCTCCTAATGTTTTTTTTTTTCCTACACCATTTACCTGCCAGACTGACATATGAAAAATTTAAATATCACCCTAATGTAAAATTTTGCAAACCTTTAGTTTGTCTCACAGGGATTAACCAAAGGATGTATAAAGATGGTAAAAGTGACGTTTTAAAAAAGAGAATGCTGAAGGATCACAGATTATGGGTCTGATATGGGTAATACGAGGTGGTAGTCTCTGTTATCACTTAGGTTTTGTATATAAAAATGGCCATGGAATCAACATAAATAGGATTGCTCAAGTCACCGGTGAGCTCTGAATTCTGCACAGAACAGACGGGAAACTCACTGTTGTGGGATACCTATCACTGACGTGCCAAGACAGAGCTCAGCAACACAGAACAGTGAATGCTGCTGAGGCTTTGGAGGACATCTTATCTTTGGAGATAAAAGAAAAGTTGAGTATACAGTATAGAGAGAATTAATTGCACATTATTGCACATCCTTTCCCCTAAAGTAAGAGGTTATTTGGGGATAGCAAAGATGACATGTGGAATACCCTTCGCATGAGTGAACGGTTTTGAACTCCTGTGATTAAATGCTGACACATCTAGATTTAGAGTTTAAACTTCCTTGTAAGAGGAGCTGTTTTTATTTATGTTTTATAGAGTGCATAACAAGTTCAGAATGAAATAAACACAATAGCTGCTACAGTACATATTTATCTTTCGTCTACTCTAACGTGCCACTTCATCTTCCAGCTTGTGTGTCCACATTGGGTTGTTTGGTTTAAAGCGTTTTAATTGTTCACTAAAGCAAGTCTCTTCAGGTAATGGACACAGGTAATATAACTCGAGGAAATTAATTCAAGAAAAAGGAACTTTAACACAGGTGGTGAGGGCACTCGAGCACCACAAGTGCTGCTGATGCCTTGTATGATTTATGTTGTGAGACATTTCGTTCAACCTTCGTAAGCTGCGTTTTGTCCCCTGACATAGCTTTAGACGAAGCATCAATGAAGAAAAGGTTATTTCTGAAGAAGTGTTTCCTGTGATAAATATCTTTCAGATAATATATCCTTCAGATCATCTATCCTTTAATTACATGGTCTAAGGCTCTTCTCAAAGGAACAGTCATTTGTCATGGGAGAGAGAACAGGAAGCAATGAGTTTAAACTGTAGCAAGAAAGATTTAGGTTTGGCATTAGGAAAAAAATTCTGACACTAAGGATAGTTAAGCAGTGCAATAGGATGTCAATGGAGGCTGTGAAATCTCCATCATTGGAATGCTTTCAGAAGAGCTGAGAAAAACATCTGGCAGAAATGACAGTTATGGCCAGCTACTGGGGAGGGAATATAGACTAGTTGGGTCTTTGGAGTTCCTTTCCAGCTCTGTTGTTTCAAGATTGTTAAAACAGACCAGAAGACAATTTACCTGCTTACGAAATTTCATCCAGGTGCAAGTTATGGGTGCTGTTCCTAACACCTTGGCAAACAATTCCACTGATTCACCAGCACGGACTTTTCTGTCTTCCGGGAACTGAGCAATCTGAGGGGGAGTAGCTGATAAAACAAACAAAAAAACTCCCTTTAGGTGACTATACTTTCTATTTTTCTTAACGGTCAGACACACATATCTCTCAACAGTTTCAGAGTGCTATTTGAAAAAAGACTAACAATTATCTGTGGCTTGCTATGAAACAATTCTGTGGACACTTTGTTAATCCTGCTGTAGTGAAGGAAAAACAATCTACCCATCAAAAGTTTGCTCATTCAAGACTAATGTACAGAAATCTGAAGGCCAAAACTGTTAAGACTTACCACTAATTCCAAACATAAAGCTTATTAAATTTTGTATTGAGTTTTTCAGAATACTAAGGATTCTTGTAGCACTTTATGTTTTCAAAGAATGGCCCTGGATAACCTCCTATTTATTTGCATGTGCTCAGGGTGTCTGCAAACCTGCTCCCAAATGTCATCAACAGCATTTAGAAAGCCTAGAGCTCAAGAGCCAACTTTGAACATCCTCATTTCAATAGCCAGATGACCATCGTGTGAGACCTCGATTAGAGAGGTAAGGAAGGAAATCGACTTCTTTCCCCACCACAGTGAATTTTCCTGTGAGCAATGATGATCCTTTGGTTTCTGTACTGCAGGGCTTCTTTTAAATCTTGCAGTGCTATTCATATTCCTCCATGTCTGAATCAGTTACTTCTCTTCCTTCTCACAGTCAGGGTAACAATAGATGGCAGGATCTCTCTTTTGCTCTTAGTGCTATTTCCTGACTCTCAGTTGTGGTGCTGCGTGTGACAGACCCCTGGCAGCTCTTAGGGATAGACGCCAGAAATATCACAGCCCTGACAGCTCCAGGGTGAAAAGCATTCAGTTGTTTTACAGGAACAGCTCAGTAAACGGTATGTTTCTGGAGGCAGCTTTGAGGACATTTTGACTGAAACAGTAAAAGCCATTCCCTAACACTAGAATAACTTCACCAAACATAAGGTTCCTGTCCAAAGCACTGGGCTACTGGGCATCAGAAAAAGTGCTTTCTTTTCAATAAAAGTAAAACAAAGTGTTTTTCCCTAGACTTGTTCTTAGAAAAGTTTAATTTTTTGTTTTGAAAATATCTGAAAGAAATCAGAAAGAAGCAAGCATCTGGCAGAGAAAATAGTGTGAACAGTTAAAAGGTCGGACAGTTTCAAGGCACCAAAAGCAGGCTGCTGTAATGGAACATTCTGCTTAACATTAAATACATATAGCTTTGCCTAGGAGAACACAAACACATGAGCAATTTAGCACAAGACAAGTTAAGAGGAAATGTAGAATCCATCAACTTCTCTGTAGTTGCTACCCATGCAGACGTGGCATTCTGTGATAAATGAAAAAATCTCTTTCCCTGAGGGCTATGTTGTGGATATACTAAAGGGGCAGGAATTCCAACACTATTGCTCACACACCACAAGATCTTGCTTTAGTTTATTGTTAATAACTTTTTTGCATGCTCTAATTTAAATCTTATACCAATGTAACCTCAAGAGCAAATTAGAGAAATGGACTCTGTCTTCCAGTTTTCTCCTCACTGAACATCACAACTACTGTTTAATCACATATGCACAACAAATTTAGCAGGTAAACAGCAGTGCTTATAAATGTGTTGCCTGTTTTTTAAAACTGTATTGGTTTATTATTTATTAATACATTATGATATATGCAACTAATTACCTGCTTTTGGAGGAGTCTTTGGAGCTGGTTTCTTCTTCACTGTTGCTTCACCTAGTTAAAAAAAAAAGTAAAAAAGAAATGTTAATTCACAGGTGAGTTTTGGAAGGTATCAGATTAACTGCAAAGATGCTCACATTCATAGTGATGCTTTGTTGGCAATTCAAAATCTATTATATTTTGGCAACTTAAGAATTAATGTAAATTAACTTAAACAACTCAAGAATTAAAAATACTTCTAAAATCACTTTTATTATCCTGGGTGATCTTCAGAATATTCACAGCTGAAGCTGGAACTTTCAAAAGAGCCAACAAAATCTGCTACATGTCTCCCGTACTCTGCCATACTCAGTTCCGTATCGCAGCTTAACTGGGATGAAAACGCTGGGCTGAGATCCATCTCATACTGAATTTCTGCTCAGAGTTTTAACAAAAACAATGCTGAATGAACTCAGTTAAAATAAGGTAGTAAACATCATGTCCTACTTTTTATGCCGCTTGTGAACTAACAAAGAAACAGACATACACAGGCAGCAAATACTGTTATCACCCCCTTACCACCTCATCTTCTCTAGGCAGGGACAACGTTTGGTTTATTCACAAATGTTTATTCACAATGTCTTGCTATCAAAAAACATGGGCTAGAATTTGAAACCTGGGCACTTAATGTGATCAAGATAACATGCTACAAAATTGTGAATGGTTAAGTAGGAGGACAGTAGAGAAGACAGGGAGAAAATGACTATCCACTATTTCTCAGAAAACAAGAACTAGGAGCTACCTTATTAAATTACCAGGTAGCAGGCATAAAAGAAATGAAAGAAGTATTTTTAAATATAGCACATGCTTAAGTTAGGGTTCATAGACAAGGAATGTTTTGCAGGCCAAAGACATAAACAGGTTCAAAAGGACAAATTCATAGGCGGTAGTCTAGTAGTGGCCATTAACATAACAGTCTGGATGCCTTCAACCCCCCCGAATTCCAGAAGCGGGGACTCATTCCTTTTAGAGCCCTCTCTTTATATCCACTATCCTAAGCGGCCTAGTCAGAGGATGCCCTCTGGTCTAAAAGGCCATTTCTTATTTTCTGATGCTCAAATAGGTAACTTCATTGAAGTAGTTTGGCTTTTAAGATGCTGTTGCCTCCAACGGAGGCAGTGTCTGCTAAGTGCTTTTCAGTATCTGGCAACAGCTACTTATGTGCCTAGTGATAGCCATAACTAGGTTTGAATTATTTGGTTCACTGTTTACTTAAAACATTTCAAAGCAGTGAGCAGCAAATAAATGAAATACAATAAAGTGAGCCTTTTTTAACCTCCCTTTCAATAAGATTCTGCACATTTTGTACCTCCAAGTGCTGGCCTCTGTGTTTACAGAACTGCTTTTCTTTAAAGCTCTGGAAGACATAACAAGCGCTGCCATGCCTCCCTTGCTCTGAGCCTTGAAATCTGCTTGCTGGTAGCAAACTGCAAGCTGTGAATGTGCCCCAGTGAACACATCACCTGATCCCCCAGGAATGAGGAGCCATCTGAGACGGGAGCCCATTGTGGGGGTCTCATGTTATAGCTCAAGCAATACGTAATTCTGAAGACTCTGATTTCAAGTTTTAGAGTCGCTGGAGATAGCAACTGAAAGCAAATGATGTGCTATAGGCTGTTAAAACATCAAATGGCTTAATAAATATAAATAAATAATAGTTTAGCTGCCCGCACCAGTGTTTATTCCATTCATTTTGAGGAATATTTCATATGCACTGAATATGGAAGTTGTTGTCACCTTCTTTTCATAAACAGTTCTACTTTATAGTAATTTTCTCTCAAAGTATGCTTAGCTTTCACATGCTCTGTATTTATTGATTTTGTTGGAACCAGAAATACAATGACAGAGAGGTAGGTTATTCTTGCAGTAGTTAAAGCTGAGTCAAAAAAAAGAGCTGGATATCTCCCAAGAAAGCCTTTCTTCAAAGACTTATCGGCTCAACAGAACTAGTTATAGGTTTAGATTAGTACTTGTGAGGTGTTTATCCTTAACTGGACCACCATGGCATGAGATATATGTCTGTGTTGCTATGTCTTCTTTGTTGGCTTAGTCTTGTTTAAATGGGTGCTTTTAAAGAGCACCACTGTTCATTAAAGGGACCCATTAATTTTTGGGCCACCAACAGACTATCATGTACTCTAGCTGCTGTAGTAAGTGATAGCAAATATATTTCCAGCTCCTCTTCTCCCCGAGCTGTATGGGGAAAAGCAAAAAGCAGTATTTGTAAAGCATCTCTCCTCTTCATCACTGTATGATCGAGCCCTGAGCTGAAACTCTCACTTATTTCTGTAGTCACAGCTAGGTGGATGAAACTGCTTACATGATCAGGTGCCAGTTCATAAGGGCTGTTGAATCTGGCCTATCATCCGCTGGCAAACACCTCAGTTAATGGAAGTAATCCATTAGCTGCATAATCCCATGCAAACTAACACAGCTGTATGATTCAATAATAGGTAGATATTTTAATTTTCTTTCCTGCTGTACTTGACATCAGATTCTCTCCTTTTCTCTAAACTGAGAATGAAATAACTGTTGGGTATCCTCAGAGCTATAATGGCTTTTAGTACTTTTAATACCTAAAACAGTGACATGAATCTTATTACCTCCATGCCCCATTAAGCCTGATATGAACAACAAGGAACATCAGTGATGAGAAAAAAGCACCATTTGTCAAATGCCATCTTGGACTAAAGATACTACTACTATTTTTCAGAAATGTCACTGCAGACAAATGGGAGGAAAACCAAAATTCCTTAATCAAGCATGATTTACACTCAGCTATCACCTCTTGGCTGATGATGTATATTTGCTGCAATATCTCAGTTAACAGGCAAGGTGGCATTTTTTTCCTGACAGTATCATTCTCTGCCTTTTCACAATACATTCACAGAACGCATATCTATATACTCAGATATCTCCCTCTCTTGCTTCTCTCTGCCTATTATCAGCCACTCCTAGTTCATCAGAGAAGGGACCCCAATCACAACATTTTTCATTAGCAACTACAGTCAGTGATGTTCAATTCATCACTGTTAAAGGACAATATTTATATATAGACTAGGAGGTATAATAAAACACCATGCACTATATTTACACTCTTAAGTGAAATAAATGCAATATCCCTCTTATCCCTGGGAAGACTAAGGGCCATGCTTAGATGGTTTAAAAGAGACACATCTTGAGTATTTCCACTGCAGCTCAGCAAAGAACATGAACCCATCACCCCATTCAGCTGGGGTACTGCTTTTTATATGTAAATACAAGTTTTTTGTTTAATTTTTTATTTTCACCCACCAAGACATTGCATTCACTTATCTGAGGCTATGCAGACTGTCACTGGATTTCATCAAACCATGCAGACTGCAAAGGGCTGCTAGAAGGTCTGGCTGACACAAATAGCCTGGAGCAGAAATGAAAGGCAAGGACAGTGTGGAACAGCATGAGTGCAAAAACATGCCTCTGTGTCCATGAACCTGACTTCTTTGGCTAATGGAGTACACTCCACTGTTCATAGACCTTCCTTAAATAATTTCAGCATCTTTTTGAAAAGCAACTTTTGTTCAAAAGCCGATGGAGACAGTTAGTGAAAGAAATCTAATAAGATTAACCAAAGTTGACAAGGTCAAATGATTGTTTTCATTAGAATATCTCAGCCTCTTGGAAATGTTAGTTCAAGTCTGCTTCTGCTGCTTTTTCTTTCTTCTTTTTTTTTTTTTTTTTTAAGACAGTTTGTCTCTCTTTTGATATTTACATTGAAAGAAGCTGAAGCTAAAAACCAACCTGGAAGAAAAAGGACATAATATTCCCTCTTTAAATGAATCTGCCTCCTAGAAACGACATAATGTAAACATTACGAGGCTGGTATTTACATAACTTTATAGGCAGGTTAGCCTCTTAGAGAGCTCGTGTCTGGGGGGCTTTACACTAAAAGGGAAAGATCCCATACAGGCTGATAGCTGTGGAACATTTGGTTGTGCAGTTTGCCTTGCCCTGATGTTGAATTCATGGGAGCAGATATGTTCAGAAGCCTCCGTCTTTCTTTTTTGTTTCCCTTTTTTGGAATTTTACTAAAAATAGGCACAGGCCTCCCCTGAAATGACTCTCCGCACAGCTTGCTTTCATAAAGCATGAAGTAAAAATCTGTTAGAGTCTGAAAAAACATCAGCACTCCAGATAGCATTTCCAGCCAGTTCATCATTCCTACCATCTTCCTTGAAACACAAGCCTAAAGTTAGGAGCTTGTCATCTGTAGTATCGTGATGGATTTCAGCACCTGGTAAACAAACACAACGAATCCCCAACTCCATCATACATGGGGAGCAAGGTATTTACCGGAGTGTCTGCTTCTGATATAGTTTCATTTTAGCTCAGGGCAGGAGAAGGGCTAATGTCATACTCTGATACTCTAGCCACACTGCAAAACATTTTCCCATCATGCAAAACTTTTCAAGATACTATCTTCTAAGAGGAACTAAATCAAGATTTTCAGCGTTTCCTTTATGAGAAACTGAAAAAGAAGTCATATCCATAACATGGTAGATACCATAGTAACAAGAACACTCATACAGGAGGTGGAAAACCCAGGTTCAAGTCTCTGCTTACTTCACGTTATGGACCTGAACCTGTGTCTTCTCCATCTCACCTGAGTACCTCAGACCTGTGGGATATGACATTGTGAGTAATCTGTCTCCCTCATATAAATGCATCACAACGTAACCTCTGTCCAACCCTGGGAATATCAGGTTCTGATATCAAAGTTGTCTGTAAAGCTTCATTACTCACTGCTGATGCTAGAAAGCATGGGTTGACTGAGACCTAGAACTATGAAAGAGAAAAAAATGCTTGGCCTCACAGTTAAGGCTGTGACTAACTCAGTTCTATCCTTGCCTCTATCACAGACTCCCTTTGCAGCACCCAATCTTTTCACAGGTATCACTCAGCACAGACAAGCTGAAACAAAAGAAAGATGATGGGCAACATTATAGTAAAAGATGACACATCATCCCTTACCAAGTTAATCCTACATTCAGAAATCTATGCTAATGGCTATACAGAAAATGACAGTGACAATGTACCAGCACCAATAGCCTGAGACTTCATCACGGTTTGAAAGTTTAAATAGTTCTACTCCATTGCTTCTCAAGGAGCAAATTCCTCATAACCTTTCCAAGTAACTGTTTTTATCTAAATACAATAAAATAGAAAAGAACTCTGACTTAAATTTGATAAGATGTGGAAATTAGACAACTAAATGCCATATACGTCAGTTATTTGAGTTTGTGCATTTCAGCTCAATTTTAATAGCTTTTATTTGTTCACTAAAAACAACTAACAGTTTGTTGCAACATCTCATATTTAGCTTCTAAAGCATGCAGAGATTGCCCTCTAATTGAAAAAAATCCAGCTTCCTCCTCTTCCTCCTCCAGCAAAAGTCACTCTTGCATTCCAATCAAGAGAGAGCTAGCAAACATCAACACACTCTCAACTTCAATAATGCAAAATAGTACACTGAAAGTAACTCAGTTTTTTAAAAGAGCTCATTTCAATGAAGAAACAATTCCATACCAGTTTGGCAGTGCAGTGCTTGAGCAATTTCTGCAATTAAAGCAAATCTGAGAAGCACAGAAGAGATCCAGTATCAAATAGAAACGCAGACTCTTAGAGCTTATGAACAACTCAAGCTGTATGACTTCCATGACAAGCTCTCGCGGGAGCAATACAGCAATGTTAGCTTCTTAAATATAGATTTGATTCTTGTATTTCTCATGTCCTGCAAGGACATCCAGAATTAGACACTAAGATGCTGTGCTCATGCATCTAGGAACAGCAGCCTAAATTAGGTTACTAGCCTGCTACCCAGTCTATTAAGCAGGAAAGAAAGGGTTGACTGTCAGTTTGGTTAGACGTTCAGCAACTTCAAGTGATTTCAGTGGAAAAAGCTAGGTGTTCAGTGCTTTTGCACATTATCTAAGCACATGGCTGTAGGCTCCCATTTTATAAAAAAGAAACTTTAGTCAATGTTTCTATTACAGCCAGAGATCAGCAATTTCTAATCAACGACTTAACTGGGAATTAATGGTGCATGGCACCCCTTCAGTTCAAGGCATCTTGCAAAAACTATGCTCATCTTTTTCTGCATGGGACAGTCAATAAACATCTCTCTTTTCTTCTGTCAACATACAGCTATGTAGGATGGATTGTATGAAAAACACATGGAAAATATTGTTCTGTGCCAATGTTAACTCAGAAAGCATCAGTATGGTGTAAGCTGTAAAGTAACCTGGCAGAGATTCAAAATGCATACCTGGCATTAGCTAAATGGTGCTGCACTGAGCCCCAAGGAGAAGTGATTTACACAACAGATCAGTGTTTCTTCATTGCTTTATATATACATACAGTGACTGGATTCTCTTTTCATCTATGGAGGCAACCAACTTCAGAGTCACCAAGTTAAATCTTACACTACCTTTTTACTTCAGCTAGTTCATTTGTTAGGCTCTGTGCCACAGTTATTCACCCTCAGACTCCAATCCTGAGGTGTGCAGTCATCGCTTCTAACTATTCAGTTTCAGAAAAATCATACCTACATCTTAAAAACAGCTCAGAGTAAGTTTATTTACATACACTAAAAAAGGAAGTTTCAGCTTCACTTAAGAAAAAAACAGCATTTTTTTTTTCTCTTTGAGAAAGTTTGGTCAATGATTTCCCTGGCAATGAAACCGGTATTGTTCCAACACATTAAGTGGAGATCTGGATACTTTGCACCCACTGTACAGAAAACAGATCAGTTTTTCTTGCAGTATTCAAGGAGTGGAGTGGCATGGATCTTCTGGGAAAGCGACAGGAATGAGAGAACTGTTTTGAACAGCCTCGTTGACCCTTAAAAGCATCTCAAACTATCCCAGAGAGAAAAGAGGACAGTAGCAGCACAGTCACCAGATCACAGCTGCCCTCATTTCCTGGCAGTGGGTGCAGCTACACAGCACTGTGTTATTTCTGCAATTAAGAGAATATCTCTGACCTGATTAGTTACTTCTTCCCTTAGAAAGTAGCAAGTTTTATACTGAGGAGAAAAAAATCTGATGTGACAGGAAGATTTTGAAGCTTTTTACATTCATCAGTGCCATGTTTAATGTTATATTGATAGTTCCTAGAATGGAAAACCACAAAAATGTGAAGTGTTTAATGATTTGATTACATATTATTTAAGTAAGTCACACACATCAAGTTTAGCTTTTTCCTGTGACACTTTCTTAAAATGGTGCCAGCAGACTTGGATTCTCTGACAAGACTGTTTATTGAAGAACAAATAACAGAACTGTGTGCTAATCACTTGGCCACTGACTATTTCTCCGTGGTAATTAAAATGCTTTGACCTCCTCCCCACCATATGAATATGAATATATATGGAGTCCTGTTTGACACATTTACACTTAGGACATGCTGCTGCAAAGATGCTGCTGCTCAGCATTATGGTCAAGTACCAACAATGTTGAGAAGCCAGATCTGGGAAGATAACACTTCCACCTTCCAGAGGATTTGATCTGGACAGTGTCAGTGGAGACATTTTATTAACAACTGTCAGCAAGAGAATGCATCGTTACTTAGCCAAAAATGTGTTTGACATGAAATCAAACAGATTTTATATAGTAGTAGATAGAAAAGATTTATATCAGCAAGATATCGAATACTGTTAAATAATGTATTTTGGGCTCTTTTACTTTGGTGTGTGGAGGGAGTTATTTTCTTTGAAATAACTTTATTTTTATCTGAGCAGAAGAACTTAATTAAACCCTGTGCTAGATCATCCTCCAATGTATGAGGTTTAATTGCCAGGTATTAATTTATGGGTATGAGAACAGTGGGTTTAATAAGCATATCGCTGAAATGAGGGAATCCAGGATATCCTGTTAGGTTTTTACACCACTGATTATGACAGGTGATAGTTGCCACTTCTTAATATTTACTGAAAGTAGGGCTGTGAATTAGCCCTATGAAAAGCAGTGGGCATTTCTTTCCAAACACTTCGATTCAATGCTTAGCTTTAGGAGGTTTAACTTCTAACACATTAAAGCCAATTCTTTGCTAAGAAGCAATGAGTGGGATACAGTTTCTTCCTACTATAGTAAAGTTATGTTGCACTGCTCAGCCCTGGTGAAGTTTAAGAAATAGCCTCTAACTGTGGTAAGATGCCTTTTGCCCCTCTAAATCTCGAAAACTTCTTCAAACCTTTGAAAAAGAAATCTGGCTTTGGGAAAACTGATCTGTTTCATGCAAATTTGGGGGATGTCAGTTAAAAAGATGTATTGTGTTTCAGGGCATGGTATGTAGAGTAAGCTAATCACAGACTGAGAATCAAAAAAGTTGGCTTCTAGACCTGAAATGAATGTGCCTGATCTTGGGCAAACTGCTCAGGGTACGTTTTACTGTTATTTTGATCCTCAGCTTAAGACACATGAAAGGGACAAAATCTTAGGAAGTACTGAGTAGTAGAAGATTTTTTCATAAAAGAGAATATGTATTTATATACCACGAAATCATCATTTACTCTCAAAAATCTCAAGCTGCACTTTCATTTTTCTGCAATCTGTTGGGCAAAACACATTTAAAGCACTCAAGATTTTGCAAATAGTCATGGTAATTTAACTACCCAATTCCTTTTAAATTTAAGTTGAATTCCTTTTAAATTTAAGTTGAATTCCTTTTAAATTTAAGTTGAATGAACTTCTAATTTTAATGGATATTGGATGTCCAAATCCCTTTATATCAGATGCTTTCAAAGGTCTGTATAAAGATGATCAAGTGCTAAGAATTTTTAATTCAGTACTTCTGCTGCAAGGTTATGCCAAACTCAGAGACCCTTGTATTATTCACTGATTGTTCTGGCATAGCGTGGAGTATACGGTATGATAAATAATGAAAGGTTCCAATTTTCCACTGCCTCCTCTAATCTTTTATATCTGTGCAGAGGAAACATAACACTTCATTATTCTAATCCAGTAGCATTTTTTATCCACCTCGCAGAGATATTTAAGTCAGTAAAGAACAATCAATTCTGAAAGCTTTAAAAAAATGTCCTTCCACCTTCTTTCTCACAATTGATTTCTTTAGATGCAAAGCTGAATCTGTTTGTTTTTCTCACAAACATTATTGTTTATTCTATTTAGCATTACAGAGTTGCATTCTACAGAGTCATAATTACTACTAAATTCTTCTTACAGAATGTTAATTATGAGCAAAAAGAAATACATGCTAATTTTCCTAATTTGCTAGCATGGGAGCAGTCTCTCTGCATGTAAACACAGTGTGCTTGAAAAGGAGCTATTCAGAGATACTGCTAAACACTCCATGCTACAAAGCTGCTTTCATAGATATTTTTCTCAGAATAACTTCTTATTCTAAGTGAGAGTCTAGTATCATTTCAAAAGAGCTCATGCTGAGAAAATTTAACTTACTAGTGGATTTCAGTAGCTTGCAAAAGCAAAACTTCAAATAATAGAATAAAATTGTCAGAACAACCAGTCAAATGACCTGGGGCAGCAACTTTTCTCACAGTGAGACAAATTCCGTGGATTAACATACCAACATTCATTGGACTTCTTTGCTTCCAGGCACTAAAAGTTAATTACTTTTCATCAGATTTCCTGAAGGTTCCTATTAGGGCAAAAATCTTGGGATCACTTATAATTTATCTGAAGGGAAAAAAGTTTGGCATAGCTGCTAACCATGAAAGTTGGCTTGCACTTTCTTCCAGAGAATGAACAATATGGAAATTTTTTCTGAGAAGGGGTACTTCTAAAGATGACAGAGAATATATAGCTTCTATACCCCTTATAGCACATACTGTTGTAGCTTAACAGAATTGAATCCTATCAGGCCAGGAAGAGTAAATAAAAAGCCCCTGACAAGTTTGTGATGGAAAGAACTGTAGCCCACATTTAATGGCATGTTGTTTCTGTATTCACAAACTAGTGGCATTTCATGCTCCTTTCCAAGCTCAGCCATGCTCAGCATTAAATATCAATGCTGTTCATCATTTTATAGATTTGTCATGTCTTTCTTCAGTTACCTCTTTTCAAACCAAAGATTCCTAGTCTATTTAATCTCTACTGTGTAATTTCTTTAGTTCTCCAGTATCTATTCAGAGGAGCTGGGGTGGAAGGGTCAGACCTGCATTCACTATTAAAAATTCAGAATTTATGCAGTGGGATTCTTAGGTTTGTTTTGTTCTCTAGTTCTTCCTTATAATTTCTTATACTCTACCTGCCATTACGAGTGCTGCCAAGTCGATGTGGCAGCAAAGACTGGAAGAGATCAGAGTACAAACTTAACTCCTTACTGGATTGGGGAATCTTACCTCACAGTCATTTTTATTCACCTCCTTTTGGAGAGAAATGATACAGTAAAGATGGACAAATACTTGACTTGTTAAGGCTGTTCTCTTTCAGATAAGGAACTTCAAATTCTCTACATCTGAAAGGGATTTCAGATTATTTCGAAGCTGTGAGGAGTACTGGATCAGTTTCGTACATTTTGCCACTGACAAGCCTACAAACATAACACCCCTTTCAGGCAGATAAATACCTACAGACCTCCCAAGACTGAGGCTGAGATGTTAAAATCTGCCTGTGGAATCTCTGTGGACAAATCCTTTTAAAATTAAATATGTACTCCTCCAAAGTTTTTCAAAAGCTCTTCCAAAGCCCAGCTCCCTAATGCTCTGTCTGGTTACTTTGATGATATTTTCAGGGCAACATTAAAGATATTTTACAGGTATTTTGAAAAAAGACCTTATGAGAAGCTTAAGAACTTTAAACACTGATGTAATATGTCATAAAGCAAACTTAAGAAAACCAGCCATCATTGTTTCAACTTTCTTTTCCCACTCATTTCTGAAGCCAGAGTTGCTAGCTTCTGTTTTACTGCTCATATCCAGTTTCTACTAAAAGCAACAGCAAGACAAGCAGTGATTTCAGTAGGATGTGGATCAGCATCTCCACATATTTAGACTTAATTCTCACTAACACATCCTCCTGGAAATGCTGCAACTGATAACATGGCTGGGAGGCTGAGTGGAAATGTGTGTGTTTGTGTGCACAGAAAACACCATTCAAAACACTAGCCTGTGGTGCTTTAAATGGCTTTAAAACTTTATTTTCTATTGATGCTCAAGAACAAATGCTTGTTCTTCTCAATTCCTATTATTTACAGCTTTTGAAGCACAGGTGCAGAGGTGGAGCATGTCGGTGTGACCCTTCCCACACTCCCAAATGACTGCCGGGAGGGAAAATTTCTAATGCTCAGCCAGCAACTCAGGAATACCTGCAGCCCAAGTCAAATGTCATCTTTAAATCAAAAAGATTTAAAATCTTCTCAAAATGGAGAGGAGGCAACATTTCCAAAACATTCAGAAATATAGGATATCATGACAGAACAGCCTAGGAGCACATACTCATAACAGCTCTACAGAAGTCTACAAATCCAGAAACACAGGTATTACCTGTGATCATTAATAAATACAAAACTGCACTGAGTCCATCTAAAAAAAGCTGAAATTATTCCATGCTGGAGAATCAGATAGTAGCTTGTTTCTAATTATTCTGAAACAGTTGGAGAACATATTTCATGTTTCTATTAGAACTATGTCTTTACTCCTTTTTTAGGAACTCACATGGTAGACAACTTAGGTAGACAACTTTCAAGCTCCAGTGTTACATTTCAAAGAGACATTTGTACCCCGTGGACAGTCTGTTTCTAAAGTAGTAGCAGTGCTGCGAATTTCTAGGTAGTAATGTTATTATACTGATTTTACCATTTAAAGTTTTCTCTTAATCAAATGCATGTATGCACAGTAGCATTGCATTTTATGGCTGATTTGTTATTTTAAGTAGCATTAAAAGCAAGCAATGTATTTAGGGTTGAAATAAAGAATGTAAAACTCATAAAACCACTTCCCACGTTCACCGAAAAAGAACAGGATGGATTATGTTACAGGAGACAATTCAGTCAAGATACCTTGCCTATCAATGGTAGGACAGTCTGTTGTCTGCACAGGACACAGCATGATTTGAAACAAATGACTCAAGAATTTCTGCACTCTTTTGGGGAGGCAGCTGAAAACAAATACGTGCCATAAGTTTATTGCATCATTATGGGAAACTGAGAACCGAGTGGGCTAGGTCTGAACTCACAGTTTCACCTCTCACTTCCATTCCCTACAAGGCAAAAACTCTTATTTCGCATGACCTATGTGCAAGGGTTAAAGAAACAGCACAAGCTCCTGATACTATGCCTACAAACAGAAGGGAATGACCACAGAATCCCAAAGCACTCTTTTGTTTCCAGTGAAAAGGAAGGAATTAAAATCACTGTCACTTACTCTCTGTTGACAGCACAGGGGGAAGTGTGCTCTTAGGCTTCTTGGTTTTCTTCTCAGTAGGCTTTGAGGTCTTTGTGGCATCTGCAATCAAAACAAAAATTACAATAAAATATACATTAATTTAAAAATTAAGAATGAAAGTACGGTCTGTTAACATCAATTTGTTCTGGATCTTTCTGCAAAGTTAGAGGAACTTGTTGGCTGTTGGGGTTTTAAACAAGAACTTCTGCACAGAATTGCTGGATAACATCATATTCCAAAAGGAAGAGGGAACAGAGAGAAGAAAGCACTCTACAGAAGCAGCTGCACTGAAAACCTGAGAAAGCAGACAGAAAGGAGACACTACCAAGGCTGAGGGGCCTATTTAACTGAAGAGAACAAAATACAATGTGCACAAAGCTGCTTCAGACAGGACATGGGAAGAGGGAAGCAAAGGCATCTTTGAAACATCGTTTCATCCAAAATCATCTCTTGCTATGTCATTTTCTAGTCTATTGTCTCTGTGATCTGTATAGATGAACACTCTTTGAAAAGCAGTTATTTCCTCTGTATGTTTAAATCTTTCCAAGAAGATACTATGCAATGGTTCAGTTCCTAAAGAGAACAGCAAAAGTGGCACCATAGGACTCAAGTTTGATGCATTTCAGCATTCTCAAGATTATACAGCTCATATCCAGCAGTACTCAGCATTGACACCCAAGAGTCAATACAGGCTCTCTTCCACATGTACCCAAATAATATAGACACATATAGCTAGGAGATACATCCTTTTTTCAGCCAGGTCACCCAGGCAGAGCATGTCATGTAATGCAAATTCTAACAAGCGCCATTTGTCAGGTTGTTTGGTCCCAACATTCCTCTTTGGAAGAAAGATCCCAATTCTGGATTCTGATCCCAGCTTTTATCAGCTTGTAGTTTTCAAATACTAAGCTTTCAGAGGACATATACGGGAGATAACTGCTTGAAATTTAGTTACTGGAAAAAAAGATAGCATAAATGTTATGGAACCAGCTGTTTCAGTCAACTACCTGTAGGTGCCAGAGCATGAAAGTTTGTCTTTCTAAATTTCCTGTAAAATTAAGAGAGGAAAACAGAAATTTCTAGCAAGCAATTCAGAGCAGTAGCCTGCTAGGCCTAAGTTCAGACTCTTAGATTCTACAGATTTGTCCCTGAGCTAATGAACCATCAAGTCAAATGTTCCTCTGAGCCCATTTTAGTCCATGTGGCCAAAAGGAACATAATGAAATTTAAGGTTATTTTTTGAGTCTAAAAATCAGCCTCTGGGATGCTGACTGCAGACTGAGTAGAAAGGAGCAATTTTTATTGTTGTTTTAGATCACAATTCTAATTTAAAACTAACAGCTGTCCTGTCTGCCAATCCTGGACATGGGATATCCAGCGGCATCCCTCCTAGTACCTGGAGTTTGCTCCAGGTGCCATTTCCTCAAAACCTCTTCTCTGTCATGCAAAGCAGCATGCCAGTAGGGAATGGAAAGGACAGATGAGTTGGCCAGTATTGAGGTAGGAATATGGTCACTCTGGTGTCCAATATTATGTGATCTGTTAGCTCCTAACACCATGGGTGTCACTACCAGTGTGAGGCAGACAGCTGATTGGACACCATCCCTGTCATCAAGCAATGACTATGTCATGAGCTGACAGCCTTCCATGATCAAGGCTTTGCAAACCAAAGTCTGCATCCAGTCTCCCAGATCACGCATTGCCAGCAAGAAATTTAGAGTGGGAAACAATAATGCTGAAGGAGACTTCATGAAAGAAGGCAACTACCTGGGGGTATTCAGAAGACAAAGAAAAGGAAACAATATGAAGATGACTGAAACATTTAAAAGATGATAGGATAGCTTTGGAGAACTACTGAGTGCTAAGCTCTTGATGATCAGCTCCTTTATCCTTCTGCTTCTGTGGTAGTGAAGGTCTTACATGATATCAGATTCTGCTTAAAGCCTCTAGATAGTCTTCTCTGAACTTCAGTGCTGGTAAAACTTCATTATTACTTCAAATTACCACCCAAGATTTATATTATGGTAGGTATTGCATATGTTTTTTAGTTTTGTGTTCTTTTAGTTGCAATGCAAAGTAGAGTATTCAAGAATGAGCTGTTCACCTAAAGGTGAGCTGATCAGAATCACATTTAGTTACTTGGGCTTAAATTCCATGGCAATTTTAAAAGTTTGTGCTCTCAGCCCCATGATAAAATATTTGCCCAAGACCAAGACTATCTGGCGTGTGAGTACAGTATCATCAGCATCACTGAAGCTGAGAACCGGTACTGTGCTTAGCAAATTACTCATACCAGACTTCTAGGACAGTGGTATACAAGGGTGGTATCATTACAGAAATACAGTGGACAGCAGGAGCTTGGATTACACCACAAAGCAGTGAGAGCACTTGGTGCTCCACTATTTCTCTGCTCATGCTTCTTTATGGTGGACACTGAACTACCATACTGATAGAAAACATGCAGAAGTGAAGCAGGCAGAGTTCTTTTTTGTATGTAGTTCATAAAGGCTGCTGTTGTGAAAGAAAGGGGGGAAAGAAGGAAGTTCTATGGAAGGGTTTTCCCATTTGCAGCAAAGCACTTACCTTCCACCAGCACTCTACAAGCGCATTCAGCTTTTCCTGCTGCATTCTCAGCTATGCATTTGTACTCGCCTTCATCTTCAGGCATGGCCTTCTCAATGGTAAGTGAACACAGTGTCCCTAATACAAAGAACAGAGAGGTCAAACGGGCATCATGTTTGGCAGTTCACAAAAAGCTTAGTGTTACTAAGGAACAGAATGCATGAAATGATCCAATCTTTTACTACAGTTGATGTTCACAGCTAGAAAAAGATGTCTTGACCTTAAAAATTCAACATCAGAATTCACTATAGAGATTAGAACCTTATTAAGACTGAAATAAAATAAAAATACATGGGTACATAATTTAGATCCTCAGGTATTCCTCAGGATTCCTCAGGATTCTCAAAACTGGACCTGCAGTCCTCAAGTGATTAATAGATGAGGATACAGAAGACCCAGAGCAGAATCTCTGCTGCTATTCTTTGCCTTACAGCAGTGATAAGTAGTCCTCACTGAGATGGTCTTTTCCCAAAAGTGCTAGTAGTGTAGGACTGCAAATAAGAGGACTTCTATAAAGTGTCTATCTGCAATATTTTGGTTCAGCCTTGTCTCTAGCACCCCCATCAGCATCCACGTGTGAAAGTAGAACTGTAGCTTAGTGCCTGAGTTTAAAAATGGCACTGAGGGCCGTCATCTTTTTGCTAGAACTGATAAAAGACCAAATGTCTGATCTTGTAAAACATCTGTAACAAAGCCCAATATATCAATGGTAATCAATCTGTCACTGCAACAAACCCATTTAATTTCAAATAAAAAGACAAAATTTGGTTTCAATGGGTTTGCAGAAACAGGATGCGACATAAGCTCTGTAGTTACCAAGGGAAGCTTGGTATGACCCAAGGGAAATACATTTCCTCTTAAAAAATAAAACTCTGTCAGCCGAAACAGAAGCTGTTCCCACTAGTTGGGGGAAGAGGAAGGAGAACTGTGGTTTAGCTAATTCCTTACACTCTCACTTGCATTGCCTGGAACAACAAAGTACTTCACTCCCTGGAGAGAACCCACTTAAAAAAAATGACACTCCAAACCTTCCCCTTCCAAATATCCTTGCAGGGAGGGTGAAGTGTGGGCTTGCTTTCTCCTTCCTCATGGAAAGCTTGACCTGTCTTCTAACCAATCTTTCTTAGACATTTTCCCATGTCCTGGGACATAAGGGGATTTCCCAGCATCTCTTGCTATTTTCCATGTTTCTCTCTCTAGGTTGACTGTAGGCTGACTTCTACCTGCCAGAGTGTTGGCCTGCAGGCTCCCCATCACATATCTCCTCTTGCGATGTGGGAGATGGCACAGACATAAGTGACACCGATCCTTGAAAAGCAACATGGGGAATTTACTGGCTTCCCTCAGAGACTGGACCTCCGTTCTGACACGGCAACTCTGCTTTTGGCATTCAGATTTTCCCTCACTGGATGTTATTATTCAAGGCAAATCTTTCAGAAAACATCCAAAGAATTCCCAACAGATTTGTTTTATCAGAAACACGCAAGGGTTAGAAGCAAATGAATTTCTTCCCTTTTTCTCCTTTTCAGCAAAATAAAGAAGCTCTAAATAATGCCATTTTTCCCCCCTGAGAAACTAAGTGAGAACTATTTCACTCACTCACATGGGCTGCGCTCAGCCAACTTACAGGGCGAAGAGAAAAGCCATGTGCCTTCCCTCAGGCAACTCATCCCTGTGAGTCAGCCTGACCTGCAGCCTCCTTCCAAACGAAGGAGAGACATTACAAAAGTGTTCTGGCAGGCATCTAGCAAATATAAACTCAGGCATCTCTGTTGTTTAAAGGGACATTTGGAGGGCACACCAATGATAACTTCCAGTCAAAGAATTTGTATGAATCTGTGTAACATAATTAGAAAAGATCACACATTAGAAGCTAAAAATGCTACTGCCAAAGAACATGAACTATGGAACAAAGTCACATACATATGAAGTAGATCTCTGGTCGCCTTGCTGATGGGACAGGGCCTGGCCTGTAAGGATAACTGGATCCTTAAGGGACTGGAACAAACCACCATTTGCTTTAGATTCTGCTGGTGGGTTACAGAGATCCCTCCTACCTTCTCAAAAGCCCTCCCTGACCTGAATGTTTATCAGCTTATTTAAGACTCGTCTGACATCGATTCATTCTTCACCACTCATAATGCTGTGCTGCTGCCCATATAGCACACTCTGGAAATATAAGTTAACACCTTACGAGAAACTTTTCCTTAAGCAGCATGAAAACTGAAAGAACCCTCCCTGACAACAGGTCAATCCCCACAATTAAATAAAACCTAGAAGCACATCCTAGCTTTTTCTCATGAAAATCCTCCAGTTGCCATGTGCATACAGCTCTCTGTCAGCAGTACTTTTATAATACAGCACTAGCCAGGCTGCGCAGCAGGGGCCTGACTGAAAATGCATTTGGGTTATTCCACTGGAAGTCAAGTTCTCATGAAATAATGTTAGTGTTGCTGAGAACACTCATTCCAAAACAATATTTATATGTGCTTAATTTGAATTAAGGTATTCGGTGAGCAGGAGCATGAATGAAACCTGATTTCTCAAGGGCCCCTTTGTCTCTTAACTTTCAGCTCCCTGCAGCAATAATCTGTATCCTTTCTCCTTTCACTTCTTCATGCTCCCTGGCAGCCACACTGGATCAGCACATCCAAAGCACATGTGGATTGCTGGGCTTCTTGCTACCATCAGAAGATGTAATGGTGGTATTCTGCCCTCAGTGGAGGACTAAAGAGGAAATGGAATAACTTGGGTCACTCATCTTTATTTAGTCACTAGTTTTCACATAGCTGTGGACTACTAGGTTTTATTTACTATAAAATTGGCCAAGGGTTCAAAAAAATATTAGCCAGGCTGGGACAGTGGGAATAAGGGGAGGCTGAGAAACAGCAAGGCTGTAGAAAACTCATTTCCTTAGGAAATCGGAAAAAAAAGACAGGCAAGACTTGATGAGATTTAATAAGGACAGGAAACTCCCCAAAAGGCCTATATTCTGTGATCTAGAGCTAGAGTTGATTCCCGGGGCTGGAAGGCCAAAAGTCTTCCAATGAAGTATTTGGTATTTCCTCTACGAAAGCCCTTCATGACCTGAAACAAGCTTATTTTCTCGTAACTCTAAGAAAGCTCAGACTGGTGACTCCAGTTGAGTATTCTGAATCCTGGCACTTCGCAAATCCCAGCCAACTAAAAACATTTCACAATGAATTTTGTCCCCCATCCTTCTATTTCTTTTTTATATATATATTTTTTTTAAGAACCAGCTCACTGACATAGTCTTTAAAACACTGTCCCGAAGTGCAGCACTAGAGTAAACAGGAACACTTGGATCCTCCACTTGGGCCGTGGAACTGGTGCAGCTCTAGAAAAGACCTTAACAGCCAGAGAAGCTGACAGTTTACTGGAGACACTAGTTTAGATACACACAAACTTTCCCTTGCATTATAAGCTATTAAAGGATTTTCTGCCTTACTCAAAAATAGTGCAAAACAGTTTAAAATATCTCTAGGCTTCTGCATTCTTTCCATGAAACTCTGCAGAAACTGAACTTCAGATATAAAACAAATACACAAACCAACAAAGAACAGCTCCTGGTCTAATTCCCTGTTCTGGCATCTTGCTGGCCAAACTCCCGACTCCCTGTTTCTGACGCAGATTGAAGTTTCTGATGTCTTTTGCATCTGTATCCCACGGCAAAAAGAAGTACTACGGCGTATTTAGGCAATATCAATAAATACTAGGCCAAGGGAAATTGTGCCTTCAAGTCATAACAAATTGGTTGAGGAGCTCTTTGGCCCACTGGTGTTAATTTTTAATAAATCACAGACCGTCTGGGAAGGTGCAGAAACGTGCTAATGTCACAGTCATGTTTAAAAATGGCAAGTGGGTTGACAGAGAAACTATTCACTGAATACAGTGACAATGATAACAAGCAATGCAGTGCTTGCACAGGAAGAAAAAAAATCAGATTTAATTATTGCTAATTGACAGGGCTTTAAGGAAGACAATGTAAGAAGCAAACCTGCTTTCATTCTCCATGGGATTACATGTTCAACTGGCAAATATACCTGCGTAAAGGTAATTCTCTTAGATTTACTGAAATATTTGGGTTATCTCATATTATTTTGCTTGAAACCAATGCTATATCAATAACATTCACATTAGGCAGAGTCACAGCTGCCAAAATAAAGATCACATGAAGAAGGTAACAAGAGGAAATCATCACTTGGTATGCTTCTAGTGGAGTTCCTCTGTGATCAAACTAGGACCAAATTTATTCAATATTTTAACCTATGGTGCAGAAGTACTCATAAATTAATGGTGATAAACTTACAGATGATCGAAAGGCTGTTGGAAAGGGAAAGCAGAGGAAGACAGAGAAAGAGAGAACACAGCAATTATCATAAATGATCTAATTTACTTGTTGAAGTAAGTCTTATTCACTCAAAGAAAATGGGGCTTAATATAGGGAAATGCCAAATTATACATCCAGGTAGAGGAAAGGACACACTGTCTTCAGACTGGACTAGTGTGTTATGTAAAAGAGTGACAACATCCAATATTTAAAGGTTTCACACAGAAGTAACAAACATGAGCTCCACTGTGACAAGGTGGAAAGAGGACTAATGATCTCCTGTAAGCATAGCAATAAGAGGGTGACCTCCATCTCACTGATGCTGATATTAAGGTATGGGTCTGCTGCCTGTCTTCTAAAAAGAATAAACCAACAAACAACAACTGAAGAGGCAGTATTAAAAAGACAAAAAAAAAAAAAAAAAAAAAAAAAAAAAAAAAAAGCCCTCCAGGGACTGAATAAAGTGCATTATGGAGAGGAATTTAATAAGAGCATGACTTGTCAAGTCTCTAAAAATAGAGAGGTAGAGAGGTGTCTTGATTACAGAACCAAAGTCATTATATCAAGTACAAATGGGCTTTTTAGCTTAGCAGAGAAAGGAAATCAGTGTGTGGAAGCAAAAACCAGAGAAATTCAAATCAGAAATAAGACATTTCTTCAGTTCTTGATTTAAAAACAAAACACTTAAGAGAATAATTAGCTAGTGCAATAAATTGCTAGGGATTATAGCAATTCTCTCTCTTTTGCTGTATTCAGTCTACACTACATGCCTTCCTGGAAGATAAGCTTCAGACACAAATGACAGTACAGAGGGAATTTTTATGGTATTTGATACACATGGGGTTGTGTCAGAGTTGTTGTTAAAATGATGTCCTTAGCCTTAAACTTTAGGAAAAAAGCTTCTCTTTAAGCGCTTCTTACACTGCAGCGTCCAGCTAAATTCAGCAGTACATGTAGATCCGTTAATTACACACCAAACTCTTGCTCAAAGGTAATTAAAAAAAATCAGAAAAGTCATGGCAGATCCTAGTCAGACTGACAGATAGAGACATGCACAACTGATAACAAGACTTGTGTTAAGTCACAAGAAAGTTGTTAAGGCATTACCGCTAACAAGATTACCAACTGTTTATGCTGCCAAGACACTTAGATGGAAAAAAAGAACTGTCTTACACAAAGTAACACAAACTCTGGGCATTTTCTAAGCTACACCATCACTTCTACCTAAGCCTACATTATATAGTATCTCCTCAATGTACACAGTCTCGCAGTACTAAAGCTAGCCAAAAAAAGTAGAGCAAGCTGACTTAGAAAATGGCAAGTTTGCCAGTCTGCACGTATATTCACTGTGCATCTCAATTCCTTTGCGCTCTTCAGTCCACTAAGCATGCCAGCATCCAGGTGCCTTTTACTGTCTTCTTCTAGAATAGCTTTTGTACCACGCAAAAATTTCCAGTCTGGTGCTAGCATCCAAGAGTGAGTCACGCAGCAGGACACCAGTGCAGGGCACTACTGTGCCAAGTACTGTAAAACATAAAACAAAATGGTTCCCACTCCAAAGAGCTCACAGTGTGAGGAAGCTCATTCTACCCGGTCCTTGTATGTCCAACTCCACTCTGGCATCTTCTTAAAATCTTGTTCCAAACAAACAAAATCCTTACTTCAAACAAAGCAGCATTCTTTCATACTAAAATCAACCACCTTTTAACCATGCACCATCTAACTTGCCCATACATCCATAACTCTTGTTACGGAGCACCCTCTCTTGCACCTTCTCTTGTTTGTCGCAGTTAGTTACCATTTATTTTCAGATTTTACAGGCAAAAAACCCTCAGGTGCCTATCCCAAAAGTGAAGACAACGGCACTCTGACAAGTGTTTAAAAGAAGAAAAATATAAAAGCAAACCATTACTAAACTCCAGGTCAAACCATTAATAAACTACTAGGTCAAACATATTGGTAAAAGAAAAATGGTGTAATAGCGCACTTTGCCATACTTTAAGCAACAAATCACTCCTGCAAATGAACATACTCAACACTACTTGGGGAATTATCCTCTGAAAAGAAATGAGAAAACAAATACCGATGTTCCTGATTTGGAAGAGCAATAAAATACTTTTAATAGTTGAAGTGTAAAATGGAAGGAATGAGACTGTTCTTAGGTATGTGATCATGACATCCAGTATAATGCTGCCCAGATTCTGACTTCTAATTGCTAATGTAAACTTTACCCTGAAATAATAAAATACATGGCAAGCCTTAGACTAAGTACAAGAATACAACAAATATACTGAACAATAGGCCTGAAGGTATAAGTCTGTTTTTGGAGCAAAATATTATTTTTCATTTGCTAAAGACCTTAAGAATCAGTGATTACTCGGAGCCTGGTGTTTGAATTTGGGCATCTCTGTAAAGAATCTGGACTAACATTCACCCTTCTCTTGCAAGGTAATAGCTAAACTGCCTCCGACAGAGGAGATGTGAATAGAAGTGCTTATAGCAGTTAAAGGGCCTTCTATCAGCTAGGGACAAATATGACAAGGAAAGTTACTTTCAGTGAGCTACTGCATAGAGTGCTCACTTATCCAGTGGACCTGTTAAACACGAAAAGATTTTGTGTAATGCATATATTTTTAAGTCTGTCCTTCCTAGACTCATGTACCACTTGCTTTAGCAAGTAGCCATGTTCAAGAAACGAGGAGATTTTGTGGATATATTTTAGTGACATATTTGGTGCCAGGAGGTCAACAAGCTGCTGCCTCTTTTTGCTTCCCAGCAATGACAGAGTGTTAATTTGATTTCCAAAGGACAAATACATGTCACTGCAGGTTTGTGTGCCACTCATGTTGAACAGTTTGTGCGCCATTAGCCTGTACTGACTAAAATGGGCTTGCACTATGAAAAGAAGCAGATAAACATCTCTTGCTCTAGATGGAGGATTTTCCTCTACCCAGTTCACTAAAGGAATAAGCCACTCTTCCTGTGAGACACCTAAGGAAAATACATGTATGGTATTTTCCATACATGAGAGCCAGTGCTCACCATCAAACATCAAGGCAGCACTTAAACAGTTGGTGAAATAGCTAATAACAGACCCGGTCCCACTTTCGTAATGGATTTTGCTGCTGAACACAAGAGGAGCAAGATCATCTTGAAGAGGTAAAAACTGGCTTTGCAAAATCCAAGTCCATTAATGTGAGCTAGGTTCTTTTGCTCTGAATTCCTCTCCTTCCCCACAGACTCAACCTTCTTTCAGCCAAGGATGACTGTAGGGGATTATCTCCAGAGCTCATTAAATGGTGCTCCAAGGTTGGCCAAAGGCACTGCTGCTAAAAGACATGATGCCTGTGGCCTGACCAAGTTGCTTTTTCAGCATTTTGGGTAAAAGATGGAAACTGGGTTTTTGGCATTGGGATGCCAAGTACCGCATCCAGTTTTACTGTTGTCTATGTTTAAAGCTGCTCCAAATACAGTCCCTGTGATACTAACCCACAGGCCTCCACTACTTAGCAGTCTTTCCTGATATTTAGCCTAAACTTGCTATTTCTCAGTTCTAGTCTGTAGTTCCCAGTAAATCTCTCTTTTATTGTGCTGTTCCCTCTTCTTCCTTGATACTGATGTCCTTCAAATATTCACATGTTCCTAATTAGGGAAAAAGAGAAAATCAGTCTCTAAGAAAACTGGAACTTGCTTTGAGTAAGTATCATGCATATCTGCCTAATTACTTAACAGTTGGCATAAAAACATCTCACGGCATGAGAGCAGCAACACTTTGTTCTCCAAGTGCCAAAGCAAGCAGGTACTGGCTGGAAAAAGCCTAAATTGACCATCACGCAAGGTGTCCCTTCAATGTACCAGAAGGCAGGTAATGGGGGGGGGAAGGAGTTGTAACCTTCATTCCCTTTCTTGGCATTAAAGGAGTAAACCTTACCATTTACTTCCTTGTCTAACCCTTCTCTCTGCAAACATGCAAGAGACAGCATAACCTTTAAGTAATAAAATTACCTAACTGTGATAATAGTATAATAATGCAGGTATCACTCAAACAAAAAGACAGGTTCTTCACTCCCTGCAGGATGGCTGTCCTGAAACAGTGGATTCCCTATCCCATGGTGACCTTTGCTCTTTATCCCAATGGAAAGCATTGCTGAACTGTGACACCCTGACAAAGTGCCCGCTCTGGGGTGTTATGAGCTGAGAGCATCACCTGGCCCAGACAAACTGGACAGGATGTGTCACATGCTCTGCTCAGGCAGGTGGCAGAGCATTTAAGCACATCAGGATCACTTCACAGTAAACCCCAGCTACACTGGATTTTCAGCTTCATGGTACTATTTTTTTTAAATGAGTATGAGTTGGAGGTTTGCAACAGCTTCTTTCAGTCAAGAAAACAGCTTTCTGCAGCACCAGTGCTGCAGCACTCTGAGGGGCTCCACCATAGCTCAGAAGAACCTGATTCATTCTGTCCGATACAGAGATGCACTCTCTCTGGTCTACATTGAGAGATGAATCTTTTAGATGTGTAATTTCTTGTTCCCCTGAGCAACTCTAAGAAAACCCCTGAAATCTTGCTATTTGGGCTTCTTTCAGGGTAAGGCTAGTTATACTGTGGTCCCACCTTTTTGATTATCTCGGTCTCTTTCACAGGGATGGCATTTTTTCCATTCTACCTTTTCTCATGTACATGAGAGTTACCCCTATTCTGCACAGTTCCCTCTGGTAAAAATTAGCACGTGTTCACGGGTAAAATTCTTCTGCTACTTCAGACACAATGTGCCTGCTAACGTTTCACTCTCCCCACCTACTCACTTTGTTATGCCCCTAACATAGTACCCAGGTACTGTTTTGTTCTATTGGAAAACAACATTGTTTCTGATTGCATCAACTTAAAATAAAGGAATCCTCCTGTTTCAGCACTTGGATAGTTGTGGAAGGATTCACTGGTTGTGGTGAACCACTGTGCATATTCTTTTGGTTCTTATTTGCTAACACTGAAAAAAACTGGATTAAATGAAGAATGATTCATAATTAACAGTGCAGATCCCTGTATCAAGCTACAGTTCTTAACAACCCCCATGAAAATTTTCAGCATGAGCTATGTAGGACACTATCATTCTCCATAAAGTTCCCTGGGTGTTTTATGAAAACAATATAAAATAAGGATTTTTTTCCCCTATATTACCAGTTATCCTCTCCACTTTTGTGCCAAGGAAAGTACATTTTACCTAGATATAACATTAGCTTCCACGCTGTACAAAACCTGTCTAGTCAGTTTTGTTTATCCAGAACGTGGAATACAAAGAAATTACTCATTTTGACAACACTAATGCACTAATGTTCTCTTTGAGGAGTTTCACTAAACCAGGTGTTGTTTTGAAATTGGTTAAAAACCATCATGCCAATGATTTTGAATGCTTCATTGTCTAAAGGCTACAGGAGCACCTGTGGCAAGTTACTGAATGTATTGGAAATCAATTCTCAACTCTGATCTTAACTGTATAACTCAAAATTGTAGTCATTTCTTTCAATAACACAATTCCTCTTTGCTTCCATCTTTCTTAATGCAATAGAAAAGCCTGAAATAGTAAACATACAAAAGAATTAAATCAGAACGTATAAACCAGCAATAATGTTATTCTGTTTTTCAACGTTCTAAATCCTTAGACTTCAGCTTAAATAAACGTCACGTACCAGCTCCTTAAACACCGTTAGCAATGTAAACAGCATTTAAGAATGCATGAAGTTCAACTTTATAAAAAATTACATCTGCAGATTGTTAAAGGAGAATCTGCAAGAAATGTCAAACAATACTGTTCCTTGTGTACCTCACTGAAATAACAAGAAAGATGCATCTGGAAGCAGTTACTGGCACAGGACTTAAATAAAGTATTGCATTACCTATAATGAACTAAATATTATTAATCAAGAGTTGGATATAGTAGTGTGCCATCCAGCTGGCTTCTAATTGAATTAATTTACCTTCTTGAGAGATGACAATGGACTTTGATGACTTGATGGGTTTGCTGTCTAGAGCCCAGGTGACAGCTGCAGGGGGATCAGAGGAAATCCGACATTGTAAAACTAATTTTTCACCATCTATTACTTGAGCATCCTTAAGCTTCTCTGTAAAGGATGGTGCTGTTCCTTTGCTTACAGTTCCTTTGCTTTCAGCTTTTTTTCCAATTATACCACCATCCACCACTGAGCACCCATGTTCACAGTTCCTGTCGTTCTTCTCTTCTTTTTTCACTACTGGTTTGGCAACAGGGGCTTCAGAATTGGGGATGGCTTTCTGGGGTTCAGAATTGGTGCGGGCGTTCGGTGCTGGGGTGCTAGCACTGCCATTCTCTGCAGGTGGCTTCTTCTTTGAGCCAAGCACAGATCTGAAATCTGGAGTGGCTGGCTTAGGAGGTGGCAACTTCTCTGGCAAAGGGGTTTTTGGGGTGCCTTTCTTGGCCAGCACAGAACGGAAGTCCACCTGCTGAGGAGCATGAACTTTCCTTTCCTCCTCTGACAAGGTCTTGGGTTTGACCTGCCGTTGCAGGTTTGCACGGAAGTCCATTTGCTCGGCTGGGATTTCTTTCAGTTCCTCCTCAGAAAAACTTTTGGTGCTGACTTTCTTGCCTAAAATGTCACGGAAATCAAGCTGCTCAGCTTCCTGCTGCCTCAGGCTCTCCTCCGTGTGTTCCCGAGTTTCCACTCGCCTCTTCAGCACCCCTCGGACGTCCTCCTGCTCTTCCTCGGCTGGTCTGGTTTCACTGCTGCTCTTTTTGAAGCCACTTGTTCTACCAAATGTTAGTGTACCATGATCTCCACCATCTCTTCGCTCTCCAGAGCTGCCTGACTCCCTCCCACTAGGATCAGAAAAAGAAAAGAAAGAGTCAGCCAGAAAAGGGGCTGGTTTAAAAATGTCAGGGAACAATCTCAGAGCAGGAACAAAATGTGTTTATAGAAGGGGAGGTTGATTAGAGGAGCACACTCCATTAGTTTATTGCATCAATGATGACTTCAGGAGCCATATAAGGGCACAAACAAAAAAGATCTTCTCTACTCTGGCTTGGTACAGTGTGCTTAGCCTGTATGATCAAAACAATTTGTTGGGTCACATTTGGGGATTAGCTTGAACAGCAGCCAGACTGGGTCTGTGAGGGCAAGGAATTAACAGAGCAAAAAATAGAACCCACCCATGCAAGTCCCTGGGAAAAATACTCACTCTCTGAGCATTTCTGCTCTGGAAGCTGAACTCTCTCGCAGCATCAGAGACACCTGGCAGCTGCATTCTCCAACTTGGTTCCTGAAATGTTTAAATGAAATCAGAAAAGCAGAGGTCTCCCCCTCCAAAACTGTAACTTGCCTGAGCTAAAGTGACTGTAGTGTGTGTTGCACTAACACAGCTCAAACCTAGTGTGGTATTCGCCTTTCTTAAGGCCAGCACTGTGGTGGTTGGCTGAGTGGGTTTGGTCCCCTTATATTTGCAGTCAAGCTGTATCAAATAGCTTTTCCTGATCTACTGCTGTCTAAGCTGGGAACAACATACTCCCTGAACAAAAATCAAAGCAATTTACAGAATGAAACAGCTGCAAACAAACAAGCTAAAGGAAAATAAATACAAAAGCTGGAAAATCCAGGCAGAGGAAGGGGCTATTTTGCAAAGTTGAAAATCTTCCCAACTCTGCCTACTGTTTATTTATTCAAGTCCTGAGCTATTAAGTTTCCTAATGTTAAGATATTAAAAGCAGGGTCTCATTTCCTTCCCTCCCCCCCCGACCCAACCAATCAGCAAAACCCATCTACATGGATTGCTCCAGCCTGTACATGTTTATATTAAAAAACATAAAAGTGTCACCATATATGGTACTGAGTACTTATTCTTCCTTTTGCAGAGGAATACCATGGATGCCTTCTGCAAAGGGCTCCCATTAAAGAAGTCATTAGCGTGCTCCCCCCGCCCCCACTGCACACTTCCCTCCAGCAGATATATATCATCTTTCCAGTCCCAAACAGCAATTCTCCACTTAACACAGGAGATGCCAAAAACAAAATGTAACTCCCCCACGCAGTAGCTTTTTAAGTGTTGCCACAGCTCCCCTGAAGTCCTATTAAAAAAATAGATCCACCGCTTGGAACTGATTAAGGACTGGAGAGAACACACCTTAGGGACCTTTGTCCCTCAGGCCATTAAGAACAAGAAGCCATAGGAACACATTCAACACTTCATATCCAACAAGTCAGTCTATGTACACAAGAAACTGTTATGGATAATAATCCGTAAGGACATCACTCAAAGCCACAACCCTTGCTTCCCTCAATATAAAAGACTGGAAAATATCTGAGTACCAAATGGAGACTATCCAAAGAGCATGGGAAGTCTCAAGTCAGCGCAGACAGTATTCACATCAGTCCTACACAATGCGAGCTTAATGCTGGAGACCTGGCAGTTTTACTTCCTGTTATGTGCAACCTCCATTTGGAAGCAAGATAAATAAAAAGAAAGAAAAAAAATGCATGTGTCTCCTGCTCCCAACATACCAATCGGTACTGAAAGATGGGCGGAAGCACTCTGAAACTGCTCAAGAACTTTCTCATTCACCAGAACTACACGGCTGGTAGTGGGCTTTTAGTTTAGCCTAAAGCCCTTCCTAGCAGAATCTCCTAGAGCTCAGTTACTCTCCCTTTAGGATGTAAAACCAATCCAAAGCTGACAGAGTAGGAGAAGCCTCCTCAGCTGAAAAACTGACAGTTCACTATGTACATCAAACGGAGAGGCACCTCTGCTTAGCTTCTGTCACAACTGTATGACCAAAGTTTTTGCCCACAAGAATTGTGTCACCCGTGGGAGATGTTAAAGTACCAGACACAGCACTCTCCCAGGAGAAGGATCTAGGGATACTGAGTGTTGCCTTGAGCACTGCGATAAATGCCATTTCTGCAGGACCCATTTCTGCAACACATCTTTCCCTCAGCAAAGTCTTCACATATACAAGAGAGCAAATAAGGAAGGCAAAATAGAGCTCTCTAAACTAAGTTATTTTTCACAGGGTTTGGAAAATAAAGGAGGGGGTAAGAAAGCAGGAGAGCAATTTGTTCTTTCTATTTTTAAAACCTGGGAAGCACATACAAATTATGGCATGTGGGCCATACAAGTGCCTAGATGGACAAATGGTTCACAAGGTAGGTTTTTGTTCTGAATTGTGATTTCTGATCCAAGTGAATGGCTGAAAAGCAGACCACTCAATAAAAACCTCCAGTCTGTGTCTGATTCATCACGTCCCTGTCCAAGGGCTTAACCTTCTTAGGGCAAATCCTGGTCCAAACGCAATCAAAGTGAGTTCTATCATTGATTTTAGGAGGAGGGAGAACAGAATTTTGTCTTCTGAATTCAGTTGCAGTGTCTAAAAAAGTGAAGTTAAGAACATTGACCCACTTTTGCAAAGTACTTGTAGTTCACAGGATGGAAAAAGAGAAACAAGCCAAGAATAATTAAGAAGAACTGTATACTTCAGATGCTAAATTCAATCCAGAATACTTTTGGAAACTCTGGAAACATTTTTAGATTTACAAAATTTCAGAATCTAGTCAAGCCAATGTTCATAGGGGAAGTTGAAAAAGAGAGAGCTTTGCAGTGTACAAGCCCTACTTCAAGTCTTTCAGATCTCTGCTGTTTTGAATCTTGGCAATAACAACATTATTTCCGCAACATTACAATCTCCATGTTGGGATCATACCAACAAAACCCCAGACAAAGTTAGATCCCACTGGCTCCTTTACTGTGGACTAATGCAGAGCATGGACAAAAGCTATGCTTCGTAGCTATGTGGCAAAGAAGCGCTTGGAAGTGTTGGATTTTGCAGGATTGTTCTGTATAATGCCCATGCTCAGGATTTATATTTAATATGTCAAGGAATTAAAAACAAAACAAAACAAAACAAAACAAATAAAACCCCAGCTGCAAAGCCTGAAGCAATTTTTAAAACAGCTCCCTGTTCTATTATGGGATCAGTTTTCCCTGGAATGGCTTTTATGTTCAAAATATCTTGAAATACTAGTTTCTTGGCAGGATCTACTCAAATATTTTCAATGAACCTTAGATGAGACTTATTGTCTGCATGTCCCCAGGAAGCACTCTCTGGAGGAAAAGGGGGGGGGGGGGGAAAGCACTGTTAATTATAATGTGGGGACACAGCAAAAATTCCTACTGGCCTACCAAGTGTGAAACAAGTGCAGCAGAGTAAATTGGATTTTTTAAGAATGAACTGAAAAGGGTAAATTAATTCCTGTTGATTCCTAGCTATAGCTGGTGCTTCAGCGCAGGTCACTGCAAAGTCTCAGAACGAGGCCTTGCAACTCTTTTCTTAGTTAAATGGGGATACAGTCCAGACCCTATGAAGCTTCAACCCCAAAGAAAGCAACTAATCTACTGGACCAGACGTTTAGCTGACAAAGCGGAGCAGCTCTACTGGCTTCAAAGAGGATGCACTGATTTACCTCAGTTGATGGTTCGGCCAAAAGGTTTTAACACCTGGAAGACTGCTCATTTTATTTGCATTTTACAGCATTGAGTGGGAGAAGGGAATGGGAAGGAGGTCATAATTTTCCTCCCTAAAAATAGACAGTGCGTTGATAGCAGAGAACAACACTTGCACAGTTTATTTTACACAAAGACAGAATGATATTTGCTGTGGGGTGTAATGGAATATAATATAACAACTGTTTTTTATATAACCTGAATTGCAGACTATTTGAGGTATCTCCGATGTATGAGATGAATGTTTACCTCTGATTTTAATCATATTACCAAAAATCTCTAAAAAGATTAATCAACACTAACCAAAGTTTTATGGAAGATGGGGTGGGGAGAAGGAAAAGGGCTCAGCTTCTGAAAAGGCAAAGAATAATAAAGCAGATGATTTGTTTAAGGAGCTGCAGGAGGATTTCTGAGGTCTCTGATGTTGACTGTGCCATTATAAAGACTTTGCTCAAGAAACTCAGCCTCAGTCCAGTATTCCCAATTTCTCTGCTTATACCTGCCGTTAAGAGCATGCACGCTGACTGAAAGAACATGGGATAGGGATACCTATGGGATACCATGGGATAGGAAAAGGATGCCTATGCTAGCATCACTAGAAGAATGGAATAAATGGGAGAAGAAAAAGCTGTCTGTGGTTTTCTGAGTCAAAAAGCAGGTGTTATTTCCCATCTCGATCGTGATGGTTTCACAGAGACTCTGACTGATTTCTTGTCCCTTAACAACAAAGGCTGGCAATTTTGCAGGCTGCCATGTTCAAATTTGAATAGGTGAACCTCAGTAGTAGAGGAATTGGTTGTTCTTTTTATATTTATGCAACACTATTCCCAGAGGCCTGAGCAACAAGTGGAATAGAAAATGATTAGGATAATTAAAATGAACAATGCAAATGTAGAGAAATCAGAGTTCTGTGCAGGTTTAAAGCAAGGGCCAGGAGAGACTAAAATGACTGACTTCTTAAAAGTCAGCCTTAATAGTCTGCCATATAGCAAAAGGCAAAGCAAGCATATATCGCTAAACGATATTGAGGGAGTAAAAGGGAAAGAGCCAAACAGCAGTCATTGATGGATCACACTAGGATCACAGTGGACTACATTCCTCTGTCGACTCATTCTGATAAAAGGAGAAAGAACCAGGGAGAGGAAAGGAGATGTTCTTTTTAAACCCAAATTTTTAAACAGGGATTTTTAATTTGTGAGCTACTAACATCAAAGGAAAATTGTGGCAAGATCAGGACAGCATTTAGGGCTTGAGAACAATGGAAAAGAAATCTGGAAAGTAACTAATGCTAGTAGGAAACCATGCCCCGACAACACTGAGGGGAGCTGGAGAAGGAATGACTTCCTAAAGCAACTGTGCAACACGCTTCTAAAATTAGCACATGAAAAGGAATTGCACATTTTATTTGAAAAGAAAATGATTAAGTTTAAAAATAATCCATTGTATATTGTCAGCCTCTCTATAAACTCTTTAGTGAATTGTATTGTGGTTTCTCAGTTACTCCGTATTTTTAATGGACTATGTAGCAGCATTACTGAAGTACGCTACGCACAGGCCTCCTACTCTCAGGTACTGTTAAGACTATTTCTGAATATATAAACACTTCTCAATCAAATATTCAAGACAAGTGCAGGCTGTTCAAAAGTTATTTAGACAAGATTATTTGCTGCTGGAAATTACTTTAGCTCTACTGCAAACATCAAGTACTACAGCCAACATTTTTTCTCCTTCAGTATTCCTGAGGCAGCTGCTTCTCCATCGTTCATGGTGCATAAGTGAGTGCATGGTACATAAGCTACTGCCTAAAAACACACGGCTTTCTGTTCCCGGAATGGTATTTTACAATGAGAGTAGGGCAACAAGAGACATCAGCATTCCCCTGCCTATAATTCCTATGTAGCGTTAGTTGTTATGAATTAGAAAAAGCCAACATGAATGCACTGATCTTTGTGGGACCCACAGCTGCTTCTCCAGTAAAAGGAGTAGGGAAAAACTGAATTAGTATGGAATCTGTTGTGTTTTCTTCTAGCTAAGACTTTACTTCTGTCAGTCTCCCCAAAATTCTCCTTCTCTGCTAATATTATGAAGTAATTCCTTTTCTAACTGTACTTTCTATTATGTGTTCCAGTCATGATGTTATCAGGCTTCCCCTTTGACAGAAGTCTTCAGTGATAATTTGGCCTGGGTGACCAGGAGCCACAACCAGATAACTAAGGTTGACCTTGCTCAGGTCAGCCACAGGAAAGTACTCTTGGCTCTCATTTGCTCTTCCCCTTCTCTTCCCTCCTTCCTGCCCTCCCTGATGTTTTGCTGGAATGTCTCTCTGTCCTTCAGCGCTGTTTAAAGTGAAATCTCTCTCTGTTCTCTTAGGAAATCATGAGAGGAAATGCCCACGTCCTGGGCACACAAACAGAACTGCAGAAATGCACCAGAAGAACGTAGCAATTCTTCCGATTCGGCCTGCTATCTCCTGAACAGGTTACTGACCTTAATGAAAACTGAACACGCAGTCTAGGTTAGAAACACCACTCATCTCCAGAAAGACTTTTCTGTACATGCAAGGATATATGTAGACATGACCTTCGCAAATCAGCATTGTGAATGCCCTAGATGACTTTGTCATCACTCTAAAATATTTGTCATCTGATTGTGGACAAACAAATTCTTCTGAAATCAGTCAGTTCTTAATTTATTGCAAAGAGTACGTAGGGTCTAAATCTACTAACTAGCTTATTTGCAAAAAGGTAATGGCACATAGCTCTATTTACATAAATGTTAGTAACAAGACTTGAATATAACAGTAGAAAAGCTTCTTTATATCTCAATATAAATCTTTAAATCTCAATATAAAACAGCTGCAATTTTCTAAAGTACACTACTCTGGTGAAGAGCAAGTAACCTGTCTGACTTGCATACAAAAACAATGTATACTGAGGCTAGCTTGTGGCTGCCTGTGGTAGTCTACGAAACATACATTAGGACTAAACATCTACACAGGGACAGGCCCATCTTTGGGGCAATATTTTTTTTCTGTTTCTGACACTGGTTGGAAAAGCAACCAGAAATATAAAAATTACACTCACTGCTTTAGGGGCTAAGTGGGTAAAATTTATTAAGAAATGCCCTCTCTCTTTGAAGAAGATAGGAGCAATTCATTTCCAAGCAAGCAAATGACAATTCACTTTTTGAATTTTGTACTAGACTGAAGTATATGAAATAAAAATAGCTTGTTTACAGCCTGAAAAAAAACAAAACAAACCACCATACAACAGGCAAGTGCAAGTGGTACAGAAGTGCAATGCCAATGGTTTGTAGTATTGGGCAGTATTTGTCTAATCTGTCTCCTGGACTAGTCAGTCTGGACTAAAAAGATAGTGTGTGGAGCAAAGCAGATAATTTTCTTCCAGAGTCATAGATTCAAACATCCATGATGGCTAAATAAATTTTAATAAAGTTACAGATATTAGCCAAATAAGGCAATATCTCTATGCACCATAAATAGCATAGAACGATAACATCAGTTTAAAGTTGCACACAAAGTTTTCTAAAACCATAAAGGGAATATGTAAGTTGGCCCAATCTTCACCATTGTAGGTGGAAAATGCTACAGCACTTTCTACAAAATAAAAAAGCAGCAAATCTAATGCTTGGTTTAGAGGACAGTTATTTTACCAACAGAAAAAAAAAACTAAATTCAGAATAGCTCTTCCAAATTTTGTAGGACAGACAATAAGGTCAAAGCATCAAGGTGTTCAAAGATATGTCAGAAAAATGAGGCTCCAACTTCCATATAAAATTCAGACATTTCAAACATAGTCAGGAAACGCTCTCTTCTCTTACAGGTATGGATCATAAATATGTGGAACGGCCCTTCCTGGTCAGTTTGTTTCTATGGAAAGTGGGCATCATTAAAAATATCCAATGAGATGCCAAACCTGATAGACAAGAGCTCCAAAATAGAGACATGGATTGTGACTTCCTTGCTAGAAACACACATTGCTTCTCATATTGCCGCTACAAAGCTTTGCTTTTCAGGATCCAAAAAGGAAACTGTATGTCACTTTGCCCTTCTTCTTGACCTTTCTTGTGTTTCTCCTTTCCTCTTTCAGTTTTATTAAAGGTCTCTTCCTTTCATCCCTCAGAAATACTAAGTTCCTTTAGTACTCTATGTTTCTGTGCAAATAGAAGGGACCCCTTGTCCTGTTCAAGGAGGAACAGGAGAAAGAAGGGATGTTTGTCTCCACCTAGGCAGTGGAAAGTCGAAGGTAATATAACTATGTGTTCCGCAGGAACAAGCTTTTTCATGGCAAACCTACCTGAGCTGAATTTCATATTGCCCTGCATGATGAGACTGCACATTCCTCAAGATCAGTGTGAAGATGTCTTCATTTTGCAGGATCTCATACCCTGCTCCTGGCATTATTTCTTGCCCATCTTTAAACCAGTGAACGGTAGGGAAAGGATCTCCAGCAATGGCACAGGATATAAGGACATTTTGCCCAGGAGCTGCGGTCACTGATCTTGGTTTGCTAATGAACCAAGGCTGAATACCATCCTGAGGTTCTGTAGTTTACAAACACAGTTTACAAATCAAGAGAAAATATCATGCTTAAAAGGAACTAATAAACTAACTTTAAGCAAAGCAATCACAGAGAAGCAAAGTTATTTTGAACAGTTAGGGTGTAAGTTTTTAATCTGACAGTAAGTCAGGCTTTAATTTTGGAAGCAACTATCATTGGTACTAATATTAATCACTTAACTTGGCACTTTACTGGCTCGATCCAGGCTTATATCAAAACCAGAAAAAAGAGACTTTAAAGCTGCCCTAAAAGGAATCTTGAAGATTTGTCCTGGGAGAATGTGGGCAGGAATAGCTTTAAGGGCAAGTGACAGCACTATGACTGCCATGCAATTCAGAGCTCATGTAATAAATCATCATTGGCAATACCATAAAATTGCATTTAGTATAAAACACTGACCCTGAGGCTAGACCTCAGGGAATGTTAGAGAATAGAGAATGGTCTGATTTTAGAGCAGACAATGATGACAGCCTACAGAATGACCCCATGAGGCACAGCTCTCTGAAATCCTGGGGTTAAGACCAATTCTATGAAAAATAATAAATGTCTCCCATCAATCTCCAATAATTCTAAGTAATGACTATAGGAAAATGTCGACTTACAGCAAGATTAGACAAAGTCTAGTGTCATGAAGCTAGTAAATGCCCAAATCACAGGAGGTTTTTAAGTACTTCTGTGCTTATTGTGGGATTTATATCATACGTGGATATTCAAAGCCAAAATTTGAGGACTTGGTCCTCAAATTGCAGAAATAATTCTTTACCTGTTACCATTACAATACTAATATTAAAGAAGCTAGGATTCCTGGCTCCTGGGCAGCTTTTCCAAATGCTCAGTGCGTTAGTTAGAAAGAAAAACATCACTAAATGGTTTACATTTACTCCACAGCTAAGTAAGCCTTATAATTATAATCTGAAGTGCATTTAGCAGAAGTTTTGCACTGTCCCTAGGAATAGGACTGAGGAATGCATTTTTGAAATAGTAACATAATGTTCCAGAGTGAAAAGATTTTTTTTAAAGTTGCTTCTGCTCAATATCCTTGTTAATTCAGATGCAGAGACTGAGTATCCTTCAGAGCAGACCTTATAAACACTCATCTGCTTTAAACAGACACTCCTCCAGCGTATCAGAATGATTTCCTTTTTGCATTTCCTAAGGTGGAAAAAAACCTCATACCTTGTACAGTCAAAGTAGCCTGGGTTTGAGTCTCTCCTAAGTCATTCCAGGCTTCACAGGTATATTTGCCTGTGTCTTCAGGAAATACTTCCTGGATGTACAGACTGTACTCATTGCCTTTCTTCTCAAAGTGGAAATCTTCTGTTTCCTGGATTTCTTTCCCATTGTGCAGCCAGATAATTTCAGGAGGTGGATTAGCTGAAAAATAGGAAACAAAAAAAATCTAAGATAAACACAAAAAACCTCAGTGTGTGGCTGAGAGGATAAACAAGGTTGATTGTTTTCTGCCACCTGACTCACTATTTCATCTTCAAAACATCCTGCAATTTCACTATCTTTGTTGATGCTATGCAATGTGGGACAGTTATAAGCCTGTCTTCTTAGAGTTAAAACTCAAATGAATGAGGTAATTGTGTATGCAACAGGGAGGGGAAATGATTTGTAGATACCATGAAGGTAGCTATCGAGGGTTTTGACTGCCTAAATTCATACCAGGACCGATCTTTTCTACAACACTAATCTTGTCCCCAGCTGACAGGAATTCATTCATGTTCAGTTCACAACACAGGCTATTACAAGTCCTCTGAGACTTAGTTTCAGTTCAACAGGAGGGCTTGAAAATAAGTAGATTATTATTCCAATAAAGAGACTGTTCTATTCGTCTAAACACATAAAGCACTAGCCAATGTTCATCCATCCTGAAGATCAGATAAGGCAACCCTAGTTTTTACTTCTTAAAAATGGGTTTCTTGAAACATTATTTGCAAATACAAAGACACTGAAGAAAAGGAGAATGGTAAAAAGTGCACAACTTAGCAGCAGCACCAAAATTTTTAAAATAATATTCTCTATGGTTCCATACCTGATACCTCCACTGTCATTATCACTTGACTTCCATCCATTACTTTGAGGTCAGTCAGGCCTCTAAGGAAGATGGGTGCAAAAGTCTTGTTCAGCTTAACAGCCTGTGCACTTTCCGCCTTCTTGCTGCTCTTCTTTTCTGTGAAGTCAAAAGGAAAGCAAAAGGAGTCTCTTACTGGGATTTCTCACAATGAGCTTCAACTGACCTTAGGTTCAAACTGATTTTAAGTCAGTGGTCTTGTTTCAGCTCCCAGAGAACAACAGCACTATAACCACCCCAATATAGTTGTTTACTCCTGTCCAAGAAGAAAGGCCAAAGAAAAGGGAATGAAACTGTCCTTCCTCCAAAGACCCTCCTAAGGAAATGTTAACATACATGGTATAGTAGCACACAGAAATTCGCCCTCATTTTCCTCAAGTGCACATGTCCATGTGCAGAATAATACCATCCTGGTAACTCAATGCCTTTTATCTGTGCTAAATTCACATAAAAAGCTTAAAATAGTTAACAAGGTATTTTTCTCATAATTGATGAGTTAAAAACTTAAACTCACAGGAATATAGCATTTGCCACTCTGTATGAAAGTACAAAACCATTTAGTTTGCTTTGAATATAACAGATTAGTTCACCATACTCCTCTGCTCTATTATACTTAGCCAACTGTATAATGATGGGAAAGATTGAAACCTGAGTGTATATCACGAAACATAAGCTACAGATTAGGGTTTTTTTTAAGGCTGTACAATCAAATGATGAGAGCTGGAGTTAAAATTAATCACTCTTAAAAATATAATTTAGCTGTGATATAACATTTCCATGATCTATAATGGTCTTTTCTGCCTCAGATTTACAGGCTATGAAGCAAGCTCATTCAATTACGCCCTGCAGTATACCAGATTAGGAAAATACTTTTGCTCTACGGTATACCAGATTAGGAAGATACTTTTGCTCTAAAGACCTGAGCAAAGACACTTCTGGAGCCAAGGTAGTGATCATTACCAAATGCATGAAGTCATAAATATTTATTGGTCACTTGGATACACTTTTTGTTTTGTTTACCTTGAGTTCAGACCTCTTACATCTTGCCTCTACAATGCCAACTCTACCTTCTGTCCACACATGAAAATAATTTTATTTTGCTTATTCCCACCTTGAAAATTTTCAAAGGCTATCAGATCACCCAAAATAGTATCAGAGAAACACAAAGTGCCAGGCTGGAACAAAGCAGCCATTCATAAAAGGACAGTGATTAGAAAAGCTGGAAGCATCGCACTGAGCAAGTCCACTGAACCTCCTGGAGGCCAAAAGGTAAGCTTGTCCCAGGGCTACTCAAGCTCTGCGTAACTTTGGAAGCTGCTTGGAGAGGAAGTTTTTCCCCTCTTCCTGAGCAAAGCTTTTTCTAGCCAAAATCTTGTCCTTGGCACTGAGCAGAGACATTGATGCATGTGAGAATGGAAATACAGGAACTGACTGAGACCCACTCAGCCCAGTGCAATGGACTTAGCACTTTGAAATTCCTGAATTACCATCAGGCCATACCGATCAGTCTTAGGGCTTCCTACAGCACCTACTTAGAAGCGACTAATGCTGTATAGCAAATAGCCATGAATTTGGGTCAAACCCAGCTGCTGCAATAAACTGCTCTGGTTCACCATATTCCTCTGTTTTGTATGGTTTACTCAGGAAAATTGCTGCATACATCTGCTGGACTGGGCAGTAACAGCACATACCCCTTTGCTACATTTCTAAGGCCTTGCAGAAAACTCTTTTGTCCCTCAAACTGAAACGCATCTGGCAGGGGAAGCAGAAATCCATAAGAGGGGGAAAAGGAGGACAAGAAGAAGAAAGGAGGGAAAGGAGAAAACAAGAAAGTAATAAGACAGGAAAGAGGCATGGAAAAAGAGAGAAAAGGACACTTTAAGTAATGATAATGTTTCTATAATCCCTTTCATTGAAATAATATGTAACACTGATAACAGAAGGAAGAAAGCAGACATGAAATTAAAAAAAAGCAGGGAAAAGAAAAAAATAGGTATAAAGCAGAGATGTGATGCTAGACTAACAGAGAAACATTCTTGGGGTATGATCAGAGGAGCTCAAGCCTACAGAGAAGGACCGGTAACAGGAGAAAGAGCTGACACCGCTGCCTTGAGAGGGTTAACAGTGACTAGGAGTTGAGTTTGCTGGTAGTGGCTCTAACAAAACAGGCTCCCAGAACAGACCAAGCTGCCTGCAGTAGAGCCCTAGCACAACTGGCACTGAGTACTAGCAGCACTCCACATCCCTCCCAGCCGGCTTTTTGCTTTATTAGACCAACATACCTATTCTCATGTAGCCTAAATACATGGATTTCTGTTATCAAGGAAGACAATACAGTATAACAGCCTCAGCTTATTAAAAAGAATGGGTGAGGGGCTACAGAACGAATAGCATAAAATCACCTCTCAAAAGAAATTTTTCAGCAATGATGACTCTTCCAAAACATGTGCCACAAAAATAAAAATTTCATGCACTTGAATAAAACCAGCTTCTTGCACAGAGCTGTAAAAACATTAAAAGGAAGAAAGCAAATCATTCACAAGGGCAGGTCCCTACCCCTAAAAGAGTAACCCGCAGGATTAAAGGATGTAGAGCGCCATGCCATTGTAACTGATCAACACTCACTATTTGTAAGTGAAGCTTCCTAACTGATATTAAGGGGTCAGAGCTTGGCTAACCATCACACAAATCTTAAAAATAGTGTTTACACTGAATTTAAGCACTGCGCAGGTTTATGCTGATCTCTTGTTTAGTACTTAAAGAGAAGATTATGATGGTGGCTAAATAACAAAAGAAACAGAAACATTATGGTATATGCATAGCTAAAACTTAAAGGACATAGCTTCAATAGTGCAAGAAAAGTTACTGGAGAGATGAATGAGTTATTTCATTAGAGGAAGCTGAATATAATTATGCAGAGGAACATTAAGATGGACTGTTAAGTCTGAAATATTGAAAACTTGAGGATCACTCCAGGGGCAGAAGCAAAGGCAATTTTGTCTATCATAACATTTCTGAAGACATTCCTCTGTTTGTAAACCTATGGTATGCCACTGCACGTACATTGTTTGATTTAAACCAGCCCATGAAATATGACTTGGTTTCTCACTAAGTATCAGAAAGCAGCAGTAAAAACGGCTCTCTTCTGTTGCTGATGTTCTTTAGAGCACAGAGGCAGTGAAGGCAGTTCTTTACTGACCAGATATGAAATCCGCTGCATGTTAGAGCTCGAAAATGCCTAAGCAGTTGCAAATTCTATCCAGGTCAAGTCAGCACCACACGGGAAATCTGAAGCTTGATTGTGCCTACGGCAACCAGTATTACTTTTCAACCGTGTGACATCCAGGACACAATAAATACATGGCTAAAAACACTGACTCCCCAGCAACTTGAACAGATTTCCCTCAAAACACAAGCATTCCCCCCTGCTTTTTAAAGATGTGTTTTTAATAGGAATCTCTGATTTTATGCTACTGTTGTTTGACAGCGTATGTCGGTTGTACCAACAACTTAAGCAGAACCTCATCAAGACTGTCTACTTAACTTTACAGTAATGACTAAAAAGACTTGAGGTCTAATCCATAGTTCTAAATACTATTTGTTCTCAAAGAAATCATATAGACTCATGTCATAGAACGTGCCTTTCTTTATTTAAAATTTTGTATTGTGCACTTCTTCTAGACGTAGAAAAAAATTAAGCACATCTACCGACAACTTTATTTTCTAGCAATGCTTTGCTAGAATGCTGTGCTTTGCACAGCACAACACAGCCAGTTTTTGATATATTCTTTAGTTTTATTTGCTCTTAGTCTAAAATCATTCCATTTTCTCAAAAGGGACTGACACAATCATGTGGAATCCAAATTGCAAGGCCTGGATCTTAAATATTATCAAGCTCTCTGAAGCTTGTAAATGCTTTTAGCTGTTTATTTTTCATACAGCACCATGTAATAACTCAGCATTCCTCTGAGGAAGGCTTTAACTTTTCGCAACTTTACTACTAGATAGCAGTGCTATACATTTACCCAGCTCATTTTAAAACACCTAAGGGTTTCTTCAATTTTACCCATGGCCTTGCTTGCAAAAATTTCATTGAGTTTGGTTTTGGAAAGCACCTGGGAAGAGACGGGAAACTGCTCATCTGGGAAGAGAAGGGAAACTGTTCATCACCAAACTCTTTATAATCCAAGATTAAACAAATAACTCCTGTTCCCACTTATGGGGAAAGAATGCTGTATGATTCCACTTCCTTTTGAAAATACTTGGCTAATTATTTTGCCAGGAAAGTGAGATAAGGAAAATCGTATGCAAAAGCCAGGCATTTTTTACCAAAAGGTAACTTCAGGAATTATAACAACCACAGAAGCTCACATTCCCTGGCTACCACTAGTTGCCAGCTAACCTCATACACAAGGCATCAGGTGCAAAATCTGTGACTGGCACCAGGAAAATGGAGGGCAGGAAGGCAAGAAAAACACTCAAGAACAAACAGGCAAGCAGCATGCAACGAACGGCCTGTTTTAGGGCTCTCCTTCCCTCATTCTTCCCAAGCCACTTTCACCACATGAACTATGTGGGGGGTTCAAAGTTTACATAATCTTCAGTGACAGCTAGCTCCAGAGCCCAAAGCAGGGGGAAAGAAGAGAAAGAAGAGAGCACCAGTCCAGCTCCAAACTCAGATACTACTAGTCACCACGCTTCTGGCAGAAACAACTTATTTTACAGCACTGTAGGGTATTTTGCTGCCAAAACTATGGAGCAATAAAAATATGGCACATCTGATGTTAGAAAGCAAATCTGGAACCTAAAGAAAGTTTAGTCAGATACTGGCATAAAGGCCATGACTCACTTATGTATCTACCATCCTCAAGCTTAGTCAACTGGATGTGAAATACAGTAGATCCGATCTCTTCCTATTATGTTAATGCGCTCTAATCACGTACAGCCATTTAACATCTCCCCCACCACTCTTACTTCCTCTTACTTTGAATTAGGAGTAGGTTCACTTTGAAGAATGAAAAGAAGGAATATAGCACATAACAGATATCAATACTGTCACAATGACTACAGAAATTCTAATCCAAGCAGTTAACTTTCCCTCTCCCCCCAACTTTCACCCCAGGGGGATTGTGGCACTTCAATTCAAGAGCAACAGCACAACGCACCACCTAGGGTGGGCTTGATAAAACACAGGTACATTTTATTAATTTTTTGGACCACACAGCTAGTTTATTATTAGCTTACAAAAACAGCTATTGTTTTTAACAACAACTGTTGATTTTGCACAGAAGGTCAAATCACACAAGATAATGCACAAGATGTGATTTTCTCAAAGGCTGCTGATAGAGCACCTGATTCCCAAAGGCTCTAGTAAAATCCCAGTTAAAAAAGACTAACCATCTTTGCTGAGAGCTGAGGTCTACCTTAATACATAAGCCCAGCTGGGGCGTCCTCTGAAGAGCAATGGTCTGTCATTTCAACAGGCTTTCGATAAGGTGTTACAAAGTGTGACAGATTTAAAAGCCCACCACAATGATCCCACTTGCACGGTTCCTGTGTTTTTTTGTCTTTCCACAGGCCTTAGTATGCATGAATGTTGGGAAATAGGAAGTAATAGGATGCATAGCTCAGTGGGAAACAAATACAACACTCCACACGTATCACTCCAGAGAGCTCAGTGCTTAGCCTGGGAGACCAGAAATAGTAGGCAAAGCTACCTTATATACCCACATATGTTTTATACCAAGCAAGAATAATATAGGCTTTTCCCACAGTATTTCCTTACCCCAAGGGTTCATTTTTTATTAGAAAGTCTAACAAGCATCCAAGTCTATGTTTAAAAAAATCCATTTAGTGTATTAAATCCACAGAGATTAAGGAGAATTCATATCTTTCCAGTTTCTTACCAAAAAATGGATTCTCAGCATTTTTGGAAGGCAGTAAGGAAGAGATACATTACCTCTGATGCACAACTATTACTACTCATCTCTCTTCCTGCTTTCCTGTGTTTGTGTAATCTATAGTAAATTAATTCATCTACAGCTACCATATCAACCATCTATTGATCTATTAATATCTATTAATAGAGATATAAAGTGATAAATAATGCTTTCCTATTCTTTGACTCTTCCCACTCCAGGATCTCAGAAGTGCCTTACATCAATATAACTTCCATATATCTGCAGACTGTAAATTATTACAAGACTATTATTACTGTTAGCTATGGGCCCAAGCCAAACACTTGAATTTTGGAGAATCTAGACTTGAATCTGAATTTGGTGCTTGAACACAACTGTAAACATCCTTGTATTGTAGAATGACAAGCAGAGGTGAGTTACTGTGCTGAGGATGTGTGTGTATACCTGAAAAAAAAGAAAAATTCATGCTGCCACACATAGTTAAATTAATCTACTCCAAACGAATTGTACAATAGACAGATACATCAGTTGAAATGAAAGCACACAACCATTTACTTTCTAAGGTAAAAGTTATAGATAAATCTATACATACGGAGAGAAGGAAAGAAAGAATCAATAATTGCACTGTGGCATTTTCATTCCTAGATCTTCTATTGAAACTAAAGTGAAGAAGAAAGTTTAGATCGGGACACAAATGTTACGAAGTTCTCCAAAGACTGTACCTGGATTCTACCCGGCCTCTAGCCGAAACAGTTAACGTCTTATGGACATCATCTATTCTAGGAAATTTTCTTGCTCATTTGTCTGCCCAGGCATACTGAAGACTTTTTAATGTGAGCTGCAGAGTGCTGACATCTCCTGTTGGAACATCAGGATTTCAGCGTGCGCAGCAATGCAAAAGACGAGGCTTTCAACTAGTTACAGTCAAGGACGTACAAAGAATAAAGTGTTTGCTGCCTTATGTTCAGAACACTGCAAACACGCTGTTTAGTCTTATAAGAGATTTAATTATACTCGAGGAATCTGTTTGCCAGAATCATACAGTTAGCTGCCAAATAATGCCTAGCCTCAGCCGTGTGAAAGGACTGTCTCAGCAACATTTACCATTTATGGTGTTTAAGTATCATTTTGGCTCAGAGGCTAATATGTCAACTGAGCTGAAGAGAATGCTTAACTCAAAAAGCTCTCCACGTGAGCAACTCAGAGAGGGAAGCAGCAGATTCCACTAAAATCTCACAAAGCAAGACTCACGTTCCCACATATACATACAGTCAGAGCTGTAAAGGAGCCTGGCCAGCTGAATTGCAGACTTTTGAGTTCCACCTCCCCACATATTTTCAATGTAAATAACTCCAGCTGTTACCAGATCTCATGTTAACACTGCTGTCGGCTCAAAGAATAACAGATTTTATAGGCAGAAAATTGATATTAGGACTTTCATCTCATCTGTCTTTCTTCCCATAAAGAATTTCTTTGTCTCGGGCTTGAAGTGATAGGGGCAAAATAGTCTTTGCAAGTTTTCCAAAAATTCCAAACTTGATTTATACTGTCATAAAAAATATGAGACCTCTATTTACTTGAGACATGTAGGGACATTTCTGCCTTGTTAAAGATATCAGGTTGGTATGCCATTTTGCAAACTTAGACCACAAGAACTAGACATTTAATGCCCTAGCAATGTTCTTTAGACATCTACCTCCCATCATTTTTTTCTGCAGTTATAATCCGTTTCTGCAAATGGAAGGCTAGGGGTTTACACAGCCTTGGGAGATGCTTTCACTGAAGAGCTGGACCAACTTACAGCCTGGATGTTGTGTCTCCCCTTATTTAGAAAAACCCTTAATCCAAGGCTGACAATACCCTTAGCCTATATTAACCAACGTGCTTAAGGATATATTTAGGAGGCCTTGTTCCATTTCATCCAGTCTGGCAACCTCCCTGTTTTACTGCAGGACTGCAAGCTAGTTCTCCGGTCCTATCCTACAGCTCCATGAATGCTCTGCCTTTCTTCTCTGAGTCTTTCCCTCTGTATGGGATGCCACCAGGTCATCAGAATTTTCACCTCTGATTTGTCTTCTTAGCTTCTTCTGCAGTCCACAGCGTTTGAAAGAGATGCCACCCCAGAAATCTGACTGTCAAAAGGCTGACCATACCAGTAAGACCCATCATTTGGGGAAAAGCCAGTCAAAATCTTAACTTTAAGCTCAGGGCACAGAGATGCAACACAGTCAGCTGAGTTCACTGCAAATCACTTTGCAGTCAGCAGACTGAATTCCTCAGTGACAGTCTCACTGGAAGTTTTTGTTGCCAAAGCGGTATTTGCTTTTGCTTTCAAAACTGTCTGCCTTACTAATGACTAACACTGTTTGCAAGCTATTTACATCAAGTGATTGCTTTTTGTCACCGCCACAGACAGAGACTCCATGCAAGGCTTGAGAGTGTATACATCTACCAAATGCATTTATAAGGCAGCTTAGCTGGCCCACTCTAACAAATTCCCCAAGGTTAGACAGCCTGCTAGGAATTCATGCTGATACCTGGACTAGTACAGTGTTACTGTAAATGCAATTATACCAGTCTGACATAAAGAATTGCAAAAAAGGTGCTGCATATATGCTAGGCCAACCTGGCTTAACTCTGCAGCGAAAATGTGCATACTGCTGAGGCAGAATTTCACCTTCACATGTACAGTTTCAATTTCTGTGTAGCTGCACAGGTGGAATTTAAATTAAATGCAATGCATCATCATGTGCAGAGGTATCAGTTCCACTAGAAAAAAACTGGGCTCTGCATGAACAGAACTCCAGTGGACCCACAACAGGAACAGGCAGCCATATAAAGTGCAAGTATTCCTGAGGATGCTGTTAACATAGAGAGTTACAGCCCTTCTCTAGTAAATCCACACCAGGAACAGAATGGCTCTGTAATAGCTATGGTAATATTAAAATACTTCTGCTAACTCTGCTGAGTCAGTTATCAAACAGATACTGTGCTAAGAATGCTTTTAAGGGACACTTCAAATAAGACTCAGCTTGATGGCAAGGATACATTTGAAGTTACAAGAATATAAAGAAAAAATGAGAGAACCAGCAGCATCCTATTTCTGGGTGAGAGCTGGTGTCAGAAAGGAAGTCTAAAACAGATAGCTTTTACCAAAGCCTCATTTGGCATTTACGTGCAGAAAAGATAAAGTAATTCTATTAGGCTTTGTCTGTGGTCAGCTGCCTCTTCCTGATAAAGTCATACAAAAAAAAAAAAAAAAAAAAAAAAAAAACCTCAGCAAAACAAGACTTTATCCTGAAAAAAAGAGTGATTCTATTATGATTGTGGAACTGCAGCCAGGATAAGGCCTGATTAAAGTGAAGCTATATTGAAACACCTCCAAAGATATATAACTATGCAAAATTCCTGCACTCTGTTCCTTTGCTCTACTGCAGAGGAATGAGCTGCTCATAGGACTCATACTAGAATATGTATTAAGGCACTTAAACATTTCTGTATTGTACATTTTTTCCCAATCTGTAAAATGGAAACCTCATTCCTCTAAAACTGAAGTATCAATGCTTGACAAAATCAGAGCTTCAAGGAGGGGTACTAAAGCAGGTGTTAAGAGTGATACATCTGTCCAGCTAGACGTATTTTCTATGCCAAATGAACATACACAAATTCTGTTACACAGCTTCTCCTATGTGGACAATTTTGCCTTTTGGGCTAGAGGACAGCCAAGACTTTCAGAACCACTAAGGACACAGCAGGACCTGCTAACTTTCAGTATGGGGTCTTGTGTTTATGGGGAGGGGTTTTCTGCTAAGACTGAGTTTGGATCAGTAAGAAATGACATTCTGGGATGAAGACAAGGATCGGGCAGTTTTCAGTATTATCTGTCCACTATACTTCCCAATTTCTTGCCATCTACTCCCCCAGGTCGCTAATTGCCTTTGGCTGAGAGAGGGCAGAAAGCCAGATGTGTGTAAGCATCATACAAGCCCTTATGCCTAGTAAAAGTGTCCTGCGTACAGCTAGATGGACTCTGCACCTGGTAAAGGAACCTCACCTCCTTAACGTTAACATCCAGGAACACAGACCGAGGAAAATGAGTCTTTTTTTTGGTCCTCTCCAGTTTTCTCTCTGAAAACTGACAGTAAAATGAAAACAATGACAATCAAAATGGACTTTCTGAGAAGCTGTTTTGTTGGGACAGTTCTTGCAGAAAAGGATCTTTGTTTTCAGTGTGGCTGGCCATACTAACCTAGGGATTCTATATTAAAATGCTTGAACAACAAGTTGCTAAATTTGTAACAATAACCTGAAGAAAGATGCCTCTAAGAACTTGCCACCCCTACTTAGCCCTGTATACTCCAGCTTAAGTGTCTAAAATTTTCAGATTTCTTTTTAACAACCTAACTCGAAGACAGATGCTTCCCTTAGACAAACCCATCTCCTCTTCTCCTCACTTGGATCTTCCTCTCTTATATCTCTGCTTCTCCCCCTGCATCCTGCTGTCCACAAACTCATTCTTTAATGCTCACCTTTATAGCTCTTCTCTTTTCCACTGATGCTCAACATCCAGCCTTATACACTCACAATTCTTTCCCATGGTCCTACCATTTCCCTATGCTTTTGACAGCAGTCCTCCTATTTCCCTGTAGTTTGGTAATGCTATTCAGAGGAAAGCTTCTCATGCATACTCAGCAGAAACATGCACATCACCCTGTTCTCAAACCAGTGCCTTTGGTCCTGAGCCTTTTGATTAAAAGCCATTTTTCATGATGATTTTCTCACACACATGACAAAACTCTTATCAGACCCTGACATACTCTGCTTTTCTCTAAACATTGGCCATGCTCCTCTGCTAAGGTAAGACTCTTCCTTCTGCAAGTGAGATTTCTGTAAGATTTCTGCACTAGAATACATGTATGTTTGTTTGTGTGCATTTTTTACATCAGCTGATAATGCAAGGTAGTCAACTTTAAATACTGTCAGCATGTCTGCTCCCAAATCTGAAAGAAATGAATAGGTAGACAAAACTTGCACTAACAAAAGTGCCAATTATCTTAAACAAACTGAACAAAGTAGGCATAGATAAATCCTTAGATTCTATTTTGCTGCCTCTGTAATTTTAATTCTAACTTTGGGAAACAGTTTGGTTAAGGATGTACTTCAGCTTTTGAATCTCACAAGTGCTCTTCCACCTGTGACTCTCATTCCACCTAAATATGAAGTACTAGAGATGAAAAGCTTAGCTGTTAAGGCAGGTCACTTCTAGCACTTAGCCATTTTAACTATGATGTTACAGGGTATGTAATGGCTTTTAATTGTTACATAACCGGGTGGCAGAGTCTGCAGAGACTTTCTCTTTGGCGTGTACTCCATCAGATGTGTTAGATGTGTTCATGACTGATGGTAGACAAGTGACAAAAATACGATGTATTTGCTGTTTGCCATTTGTTTAGTAATGTCTATGAAACAGAACTGTGCTTTGATAAATTCAAATTAATCTAGTATTCATGAAAAGGATGTTCAGCAAAGTTTGGTTGAAAGACGATTTATAACTGAATTTATAAGTGCACTAAAAGCTCAAGACAAAAGTCCACACAAAAGAATGCAGGCAAAAAATGATCCTTAGTGTCAGATAACAAGTCCATTTTCCTCCAGAAGAACACATGCTACAACCTACTCTCAGATGCTTTGGGAGCAATTCTCAGTGATTCAGTCTTATGAGGCCTTCCTCCCATCCCACAGTGTGCCTACCTCAAATCCACCTGTGATTTCTTAAGAGTTTTATAAATCAAGCTAATTCTATGAGATAGTCTGATGGTTGACTTTTTGACTTCTGATTAGCTAATCCAAATCAGCTGCTCTTGGAAATGGTCTTCGGGGTAACATCACGTCCATGAAAAATTGCTCAGGCATATATTCAATTAACAGTTTTTATATGTATTTTGATGACTTCCCCTTTTCAGCTGAAACCTACAGCACTGTTGAATTTGGCAAACCCTGCTGGGATAGCTTGCCCCTTGGACAATTCAGGGCCATTCCTAAGACTGATGTTATAATAACCATCTGTTTTCTGTCATTCTAGTTATAACAGATTTATGCGCACAGCATTTGATCACTTCACAGTGGAGGACACCAACAGATTTAGGGTTTTCTTGTTGGGCTTTTTTCCTTTTAAATTAAACATTTATGTCTGTCGGCATCTCAGCTTTGTTTTTCATTTACAAGAAATATTAATATAATTCCTAGCATTTAACTTTTGCTCATTCTACAAGCATGCATCCCTCATTTGCATCCAAATTTGGTTCCCCTTTTACTAGAAATGGTTTATATCAAGAAGCTGTCTTCAGAGAACACCACTCATATACATGCCACAAATCCTATATCATTAAAAGCTTCCACACATGTTTTGCTTTTGTCCCTCATCTTTGGTCTCTAGCCAGCATTGTGTTTCACATTTGTGCCTGAGGGACTGAAAGAAGGAAATTAAAAAAAAAAAAAAAAAAAAAACCTCAATCTTGCTAGAATTACATATGTTAGTGACATACAGAGTGCTCAACTGAAAACATCGGGACACTCTTGAAAGCACTGGAACAAAGTTTCTCTGATGGCTAATATTAGCCCTGCTCACAACAGCTTACCTCTGACCTTTCGACACAGTGACAAAAGACTTCTCCCTTTCACTTAGTGCTCAGAACCAGTTCTTATGTGGCCAAGCAGTTCACACAGGCTACTGGTCTGGAATGCCTTTCGGACATTTAACAAGACTAGATTTGTATACTTTGGAAAGTCTTCTACAGTCCTCTATATTTATGTTATGCTTGAAATACAGCAAAACGCTTTCAAATAACTAGTGGCTTTGAAAAGCTGTCACAAATATTTCATCACTTTAGATAAGTAAGACATCATACTTTGCTTACCTTAGGCAGAAATATTTATCTCAGAGAAACAAAGCTGTAGCCTCTCAGTTAAGGCTTCAAAGAGAGGCTGATTATAGCAATGATAACCTTCTTTAACAGATTAATGGCGAAGAGAGGTCATTCGAGATAGCAAGAAAACAACCCACCACCTAAAGACAGCATCTCTCAAGATAGGATGGAAGACTCCTACCTGAAAGCCTTTCTTCCACCTCATTATATTTTGGGGTCCCACTCACAGTGGCCTGAAGAGTTACAGGAACAAAACAAACTGCTTTTCCAGAAAGCATCTCTCTTCACTGCTTCGATAAACTGGTTACAGCAGGGACCCTGACATGCTTTCAGGTGACTCTAATCTGCTTGTCTGATGATCAGTGAATGACTACAGTAATCGGATTACAAGGGCTACAAGCTTCCCAACATAGACACTTATGCTGGGAATGCTGCATTAAAAAAAAGTGTGAACAGAAGATAGTGGGGGAGAAAGGGGAACAGATGTGAAGTCAGGAAAGTGCACTGCTGGCAGGGAGGGAGAAATGAGGTCAAGAGCCAATAAGCAGGAGCAGCAGCACTTGCTGAATAGTGTTTGCTCACCGATGGAAGCAGCATTAGGCCTCCGTTCAAGAAAGAAATGTGCAGAAAACAAGCATCAGCAAAACAGGCCTGGGTGGCTGCAGAGCATTAGAGTCCCCAAGACAGCGCTGGCTCCCAGCCTGTGCTTCTGCCGCTATCACCACCCAGAGTTCGTGCCCCCCTTCTTGAAGTCAATTATCGATGCTGCTGCCTAGCAAGAAGAGACAGGAAACTCAGAGGGCTCGAGAACTCCAGAGGATGAAAGAAGAGCCTGCAGTGGGTCAGATATTTTGTTTGTCATCTACGGTTGGACAGAACTGCAAGACAGAAGGACATTCTCCTGCAAGTCAGCCCTCATGTAACAAGCGCTCCATCTTGATACCACACCTAGAGAAACCTGAAAAAAGGAAATAACTGTCCCTCTTACATGCAGAGTCCATCTATGAAGAACAAAAATTTCCTGTATTCAATATTTATTTGGTGCAGCACAATATTACTGCAATCCTATCATCTGTTCCCTCCCTTTTCCCCTTCTCTCTCCCCCTGTAATCTTGAGTAATACACCCAGGTATCGGTGTGAATGGCAGGTGGTTGAGTATCCCTTTGATGCACCTTTTCTACAGCTGAATCTCACTTACAGTTCTTTGTCAGTGATTAATCTATTGACGGAGACAATTACATATCAGAAGGCTTTATCTCAGGTATGAGGTAGACCTGAAGAAAGGTTGCTATGACCAGAAGCTTGCTTTACTTTCCAACTATGCAGTTATTTTAATAAGTTATAACCACTAACTGTCCTGCTTATACTGCCATAGCTACAGCACACGCTGTAACTGGCACACTACACAGTTATGCCCAAGTCAATTAATCTCTCCTCACCTCAGTTTCCTACTCATAAAACTGTGTTTAAAATGTTCAGCCACGTGGGTAAAAAGCTGATTAACATTAATATTCAACCTCAGTATCTACAATCGCCATCATCACTATAAATGTATTTCACATGACCTGAATGTAGATGTAGCTTACATCTCCCTATTACGGAGAGGTGATTCTTTTTTTTTTTAACAAGATGCCTGGTGTATTTAAACATGGCTTGTGTACTTATTTTCATAGCACAACACAATGCACAAACTGTACTATTAAATGGGAACAATAACCCAGTTGCCTAGCTTGCACATACAACCAGAGCAACAACTCAGTTTTGCACACATTATTTATGAACTTACAAAAAAATATTCATAGCAGCCCCAGTGCCTCCCAACCTCTGATTTGCCTGTGTGTGAAAAATGATGTTTTTGTTTAAATAACAAAAAACTATAAAAATTGCAGAGTGACAAATGACACTACTCCAGGAACAGGAAGGTCTGCCACCGAGTTTGAATATCTGGATTATACTGCTCACCACTCAGGGTTTCCTGCATTAGATTAATTAATCTAGCATTTTATCCGGTGCACCCCACTCACCAGAGCATTCAGTTAGAAAAAGTACTCATGGTGAAGAAGTTTGCCAGGCTGGTTTTACAAAGTGCTGCTCATTCTCTGGACTTCAACTCTACCTGTATTTCAGCTGTAAGATACCACTGTCACGGGGAGGAAGTCAGCCAGGATTCAATCTAGTTGACTTGGTCTTTTACAAACCCAGAATTAACTTCACCTTGATTAACTTCATAGTTTTACCACAGACTACCTAATTGACCTCTACCAATTTACCCAGCCTGCCTTTACCTCAATGATTTGAAGATGGTATTTTCTTGCCTTAAATAGGCAGAAGAATGATTAGGTTGAAATTGTTAATTTTATAAAGACCGTTACATTTTTTATGCCTCATCCGTATGAATTGTGGGACTGTTTCAATGAGGTGCCAAAAGCCTCCTACAAACAGCTAAGTCTCTTCAGCTTTCCTGTAAGAAACCAAGGAAGGACCGAGGTTGCTCAGCACCAGGCAGATTTTATCTCTGCTTTATAATAAAAAAGCAAAAGCCAACCATAAATGAATCCAAGACTGATGACTTGGAAGGAATGCTCTGCCACAATAATCCTAGCTAGTTATCCTGGGCACAACGCAAAACATACTGAAAGTACTGGAAAAATCTCCCACTGTGTTTAACAGGACCTGGATGAGTCTCCAGTTATGGAGCAAAGGGCTGTTGAAATGTTGTTTCCTACATTAATTCCACAATAGGGAATTTCCTTTGACAAAAACAAAGTAACATATCTTCTGAAGGACAGACAAAGAATGCACAAAAGATCAGAAAGAACATAATATGTCAGCTGATAATACCTATAACATCCTGGTAGGTTTAAGTATGATCTGGTACTATAATTCATACATGAGGCTTACTTCTTCTATTCTTTTATATCCTTTAAACTGTCACTGACTATCCTTGCTGTCAGTATGGGACTTCTCAGAGTTATCTGAAAGCTTAACTTACTTTAGGAAGTGAAGGTTTTTTATTAAAAAAACAAAACTGAGTTTTACTGTCAAGACAGACAATTCCTGCTAGGTAAAGTCTGATCACAACAGATGAGTCCCTTCATGAGACCACTGTAGTCTCACAGTAGCAAAGCCAAAAATGGCAATGTAAAGCTAAATTTAGCTCCAGACTGAGATGTGTCCAAGGACCACAGTAGCAAGTTAAGAAAAAGCTGAATTCAGACACTGGTCAGATACTGAGAATAAGCCGGGAACATTCATTCCTTCTTAGATGAAATACAAACTACGCTTAAGGTACAAAAGGAAAATATTCTTTAGTGATGAACGAACAAACTGAGTGCTGTATGAAACCTAGAAGCCTTAAATTGTCTGGGAGACAAAAAGGAACTGGAGAGAGATGGGTTACAATTCAGAAACAGTTTTTGCAGACTTTATCCCAAAAATCAGTGTCTGGTCTGGAGAGGATTTATGAAGTTTTCTCTCTTCCTGCACGTACACTGATTTCCTGCTGTAATCTGGCTGCAAAAGCCAAGCATTTAGAGATGCCTTAACAGCAGCTCTGGGTCTCAGAGAACCCTAATGCCAATAAGTGTTTGCTAGAGGGTCTGATGGAAAAAATATATGAAAAGATAAGAGATTTGGAAATCACGATTATAAATTTGGTACTATTTTTGGCAGGCAAATCCACACTGATCTGAGTCTTGGGGAAAGTTACTGTAATCCTCATGGCAACAGGGACATAATGAGTTTTAGAGAGGAAGTGGGGAGGAGAGCTAAAGCTGTAAAAATGCTAAACACATGGCTTTACAGCCTGTCACGCGTGCTCTCAGTTTTGCTCCTGTTCTTCCCCCACACTCCATGACTCCCAGAAAACAGAATCAGATGCAGAACAGAGGAACTAACTCCCCACAGTAGCAGCAGGGCAGCTTTCTAACCCCAGACTAGCTAAAATACAGCGGGAACACAGCTCAGTGCAGCAGTGACTATGTAGCCTGAAAGCTCAGCGGAGCACAAAACGCCTAGGGAAAGGCTAGGTCACTAGTGCTCCCACGTTAGTGCAGTGTGTCAACCCTGAAATAACTCAGTAGTGGTTAGTAAGTGAGGGGCTGTCTTTTTGGCTTCTGTGTCTGAGTGAAAAATCAGAAGGTCCCATGTCAAAGATAGCTCCCTTGAGGTGAACCTCTTTTCATTGCTCCTGAGCTAATGCAGATGAAATCCTTCAGAGAAATCATAAATGACAACTTCGAGAACAGATGAGTTTTAGGTTTATTTTAAATCCATGTTTTCCTACTTTATGCTCCTTTTTTTTTTTTTTTTTTTTTGGTAATCAAGAAATTAACACCTAGGTTTACTAGAATTACTTTGTTTTCCTTTTAAGCTTGTCTAGGGTTTTAAGTGGATTCATATAGACAGAGAAGGGGCAGGCATATCACTGCAGTGCTGCTGACAATCATCAACTGCAGAATATGTGCAAACCAAGATGAATCTCGGGATGTCAGGGATCAGGGTTTGTTTTTCACCAAGTTGCATGTGCCAGTTTGGGGCAGGTATTATTAGGTGCTGGACAAATGGAATGGTTCCCTTGACAGCTGTCACTCAGCAGTCTGTTGGCAAGGGACAGGCAGTGGCAAACTATCATAACTTGGGGAAAAAGACCAGGTGACAAATACCAAATATTGGCTTGATTGTAGAGGGCAGGGGTCGGGGGGAATCTAGTCATCTGCAGCCATAAAACCAAACCACTAGCTCTGGGAGAAATCATAAGAATAAAGGCCATAATGCTGATCAATACTAACTTACTGTTTGATTTATCCACGGGGAATTTATCATTTCTTCTCTTCATTATGATCTTTGGCCTTCAGACTGTGTTTGTTCAGACCCTAGCACAAAACCATGCCATTCATGGACAAACGCAACTATGTCAGACCTGCAATGAGGGTATCAACATGCTGATATTTGAAAAGAGGATGGTCCCAGATTTCAGAGAAAACAGATCACCTCAGTTAGTCATGTCGGCCGCCTTCTGCTGGTACTTTCACTACCAAAATTCTGCTCGTTTGGAGATATACTGCTGCCAATTAGCTGGCACATATATCTTCAGAGCTGTCTTTCCCTCTGATAGCTCATGGTAGCAGAACAAGAACACTGGCATTTGCTATCATAATTGCAGTCCCTGGCACTGGTCTCCTCTGAGACCAGCATTTCAAGAGAAAAGGGCAGCAGCTGCCTCCTCACCATAACACTCACTCTCTGCCTGATGGGTACTGGTGATATTGCACTCGTCTTTCTTTCAGTCCTTTCCCACACTGATGTACCACTTCCAAACCTTAGCCTTACTGCTGTGTACCACATAAACCACTCTTGGTAAGGTCAGAGCATTAACATGTATTTCTACAACGTGCATATTACCTTACATTTCAGAGTCCCTAAGCATTTAAGTTGCACACACCTCCAAGGGCGAGAAAAGGAAGCCAGCTGACAACAGCTTAGTCAAACCATGGAACCCACTCATGACCACCTCTGCTAAGGACCCAAGAATTTTTAAGATCACAAGTTGGTATCATTGCAGTAATTACAACAGGGTGAGATATTCACCTTTGACTGTGACTTGAGCACTGCAAGATGCCTGTCCTGTGTTGTTTTCAGCCAGACAGGTATAAATACCGTCATCTTCTGGTAAGGCATCTTGGACAGTCAGTTTTGCAACTCCATCTTCAAAAGTGCAGTGGGCATACTGGATTGGCTGGTCTGTAGACAGAAAGGAAGAGAACTATCTTAATACACCAACCACTGATTTCAAAAGCATTCCCTGACTTCAGCAAAATCAAGCTGCTCAACACCAGTCAGTATACCAGAGCCCAAAGCCAAATCCTGCTCTCTGGTGCACGGCCACTGCTCTCTAGTGACTATAAACAGCAACATCCCAAGTTCAAGGCAGAAAACAGTCCTCAGATAAATCTCACCATTAGGTTTACTGGGTGCTACCTTGATTAATAGTAAGAGGAGAAAGGTTTGGTTTTGTATTCTGAACAGATTCACTTTCAAGTGGATAAGAGATGTCATGTGTGTTTGCTCAGCCATTGCATCTATCTCATACTTTGTGGGAAACTAGACATCAACATTACTGTCCAGATGTGCAAAACCTGTCAGGGTATGGAGAAACATTTGAAGGCCTCTATAATGGATGACATTCTAGGACAGACAGTCTATGATAGACTATGAGGCTGATTTACACACGCAGTCAGTCCACACTATAGTATGTATAGTCTGGTCACGGACAGCTACAGTCTAGTCTATGGTAAAGAACATGACTACTAAAGAAGTTCATTTTAAAAAACTGGTTCCTTGAACTGGTATGGAACATGCTTAAATGTTTGCATGGACTGGTTAAAGTTGCCTCGCTATTGTTTCAGAAACTGTCATCAATCTCAGCCTTACTTTCTGAAATGCTTCTGCAATCTGTTTTCCTAATATTAAATAGTTTCCACTACTGACTCATCATTGGTTGCTTTCCCAGTGTATGCAGTGCTTAAGAGGGCCTGATATCCGTATATAAACAGCATGCTGGAAAGGGAAATTAGATTCATCTAAGAGAAGAGGGTGAAATTGAAGAAAAATTTTGCAAAGACATCATCCACTGGGGAAATCATGGTCAAAACGAAAGCTCAAAATTGATTTGACAGAATTATTTTAAAAGATTAAGAGAAAAGCACTGCAGTTTCTAAGAACTAGCTCTGCACTATCAGCAGGATAAATTAAATGATGCCACAGATTTTTCTCTCAGCTACGATTTCCAACATTAGCAAAATCAGAAGGCAGTTACTATCTACACACTATCTACGTATGAAGTTTCATTCTGAAATACTTACATGTGCTAAAATCAGTGTGATTCAATAGTTACATACACTATAAAATGCCTGGCTGGATGATCATGGTCCCCTACTGGTTTTATAAGCCATCTGTTTGGAAAGTTAACAGATTTTCGACTACATGAAAATACTTGGGCAAACATTTAATCAACTGCCCAGGAGGCACCAATTTCAGAATAAACTCTCTCCAGCTTCTTCACGGATCACATGTTCTTATTACTGGTTCCTTTGAGCTCCCTTTCACTCTGTCATGCATGGGCTGTTCTGCCTATTAGGTCCAATTTTTATTTTAGCATGCAGGATATCATTAAGTTCAAATATGTACATACAAAACTGAAGCCCAAGTAGACAAAGTTTTCTGGTAGAGGGCATGGGGTACTGGACTGCCTTCCTGGTCTGACTGTGGAGTACCTAACCTGACAAGGATGCTGGCTGAGATTCTGACATGGAAGCTATGTGACACCGAAGTGCCACGTGTAATAACACGTCAGAATTACATATTCAAGATAAAAGCTGCATCGTTGAACAAAAGGACAATGTCTTTTTATTTCTATCATGAATAATCAAATGAATAGGGGAAGCGTTCTATGTGAAGAAAACAAGAGTGTGGTCTCCTTCACCGTGCCCTCAAATCAAAATTTGCTGGGCATCCACTTTTTCCCTCCATGTCCCAACAAAACCTGGACTTTCATTTTTTATTTTTAGCACTATTCCTTATTCCCCTTTTTTATCAGACCCCCAAACCAAACAAAAATAGATCTGCGCAGAGGGATAACCTACAGCCAGATTACGTTCATTGTACCTACATTTTGATCTAATAAAAACAGCTCTCCCAGTAGTGAAATGTTCCCTTCTCTAGAGGCAGAACAGTCAAATATCTGTGACAGCTTGGCAGCAGGAACAATAACAAAAAGTACCGTACTGCTGGCATGCTATGCCAGAAGTAAGGAAATTTTCCCCTGGTCCATTTATTACAAGCTTTCTGGACAGATCAGAAAGCTATCCTAAAACAAAACACTTCTCAGAGAATTTTTCTGCTAAAGTTAGGGACGTATTGTTTTCTAAATTCAGAAGAAAGAGGTTCAATTGAACTTAGGAGAAAAAAAGGACAGCAATGTGAAAAGGCATCTTCGATTGCAGGAAGATATTTAAAATGCAGTGATACTGGCCTTATTCCTGCACATTAAACAGAAATTACCAATAAAACATTTAAAGAAGCTTAAGTAAATTGGAGTTACATACTCAAGTATTGTCACAGATGGCATGAATAGAAAGTTCTTTATACAGCCTTGCTGAGGCCAGAACTAAAACACAAGAACTATACTTCTAGGGAATTTGCTAGTAAATTGGTGAAAATTCAGAGAGAAAATTAAAACAAAGAGCTGGAAGCCAGAGATTAGCAAACAGGTTAATAGAGTTGGAGCGTGAGGAATTGCATCATTCCACCTTATTATCATCTAGAAAGAGGATGAAGCTTTAAACAGCAGGAGCAATAAAAAGTGGCCCCAGTGGCAAAAAGGAATATTATCCATAATGGTATGGTACAGAAAGGTGTTTAAGCTTCAGTTTCTGGAAAACTTTCAGAGTGAGAGCAACAAGATGGAAGAACTGTCTTTTTAAAGTTGGAAAAAAAGATTCAAATCATTAAAATGGGACAGGAAAAACTATACAAAAAAGGGACTGAAGATGGCAAAGCTCCAGAGAAGAGTAAGAGCTGGAAAAAAACAAAGTTCAATCAAGTAGCTCTTATTTGTGCAATCTGTATGAATGTGAAACCAATTCCCTGTCCTCACAGGTGCTAAGAAGTATTTATAGATGATGCACAGCATACATCTATTTTTTGGCTTGGTTCACCTGAAAGAGAGGTCAATTCATACGATGGCTTGGAAAACATTTTAAATTTGCATGTAGTCATAGCTGGTAAAAATGCCAGAGGTGCCATTGTACAAGAAGCTGTTATAAGTCTTTTAGGTCTCAGCTGCTGTTGATTCCTTAGAGATAGTGGGAGGCAAACCGGACAACATGCAGGCTGTTCAGTATCATGGGCTGGCAAGCATAAGAGTAAGACCGTTCTGCTTTTTTCCCATTGTTGTGTTTCAAAGCAGCCTTTTGCGCATGTTTCTTGTAATTTGGTAACTTGGTCTTTATATTTATCACTTCATCAAGTATATATGTATTTTTCTCACTAATTCCTTTGAAAAATTAATTCTGGTTTGTTATCACTGTCACACTTTGAAGACAAATTGAATTTGACGTTTTCTTGTGAACTTTATACATCCTATCCTGTATATACATATTATTACTATGGAGTTCTGCAAAAGTGCTATACTGTGAACAAAAATGCAATTGCTATCAGTAAATTGTTTTTTTCTATGGAGCAGCCTACTAGTTGTGAACTTAAAAAGCTTTATATTCCAAACATGGACAGCAGATTCTAACACATCTTTTTTATAATAAAATTTATCTGCCTGACTCAAATTATATACTGTGAATGTACTGTTTTCTTCACATGGCCAGTTGATGAAAGACTCCATCATTTCATTTCACAAAGAGCATTGTTATGTCTGCCTGGAGTGATATTTCAGGACCAGAAATACACATTTATCCTTTATTTGGTTATGGACAGAAATATGGCAATGCATAGTATCTAGTTAGCTGGCAGACAGGAAAGAAATGTTTTCATTCAAATGGATATCACAATAGCCAACTTGATCCTTAAGTAAAATTATGACCATAGGAGTGTACATGGATTTATCAGCATTAAACGACTGTTTATAATCCATTCAAGTTTGTATCCAAATGGTATATAAACAGTTATGTATCACAATCAGATGCAAGACTGAGAAGCATTGAAATATAGTAGTATGTTCTAGGAGTCTGGGATGAAAGTAATGTGTTTATGTCTTTAGAATAATATATGATATCCCTGATTTTTTTTATTGTGATAGCTTCCTGTGCTTCTGTTGCTCAAAATCATCACTGCCTTTTGATTTATGAGCAGAGTCAACGCACTGGCTTTCACCTGCAGAATCCTAAATGATTTGAAATCCAGCTACCTGAAAAATTGCTTACTCCTGCTTGTGATATTGATACAATTGCAATTATAGCTTGGACTATAAGGATATGGCTGTACCTGAAAAGGCACAGGGCCAGACTCAGACAAGATTAGTAAGAACAGGAGAAAGGTTAACTCAGAACAAACGTACGAAGAATGACAAAGAGGGAACAGTGCACACTAGAGGCTTACAGAAACCTGTCATTTATGGATCTCTAGGTTGCATTTTCCAGGAGACACTGGTTTCCCAGTTAGCAAAGCAAAACATGATTATATCCATGGAGACACTGTGCCTAGGTGTAACACAGAGGCAACTATACTTCATTTGAAAACCAGAAGTCATTTGAGACATGAGGATGCTCTCTATGTGGTGGAAGGCAACTGGGTATAACTACATCGAATGACTAAGGGAACCGCTTCTGAGCATGGGGTACCTTTGGAGCACAAAGCAGAAATGGCTGACCCGATGGGTAGGAGTTGCTGTTTCTGTGCTGCGAGATGCGATTGCTGTGTAGCAAAACAGTGCTTCTATTCCAGCCTGCAAAGAGCAAACTGAATTGTAGCCCTCAGAGAGAGAAGCAAATGATTTCCAATGGGAGAGGGTCAGAGCTTTATTCACAAGTGTTTCATGCTGTATACAAAGCACTGCCATTTCTATTCCAGACATGGAGCTATTGGGAAGGGGAACAGGCCAGGGTGTGGGAACATACCAATCTCAAGGTCATAGTTCATTTGCCCTGCCACCTTTCTGAGTTATCCCATTTTCTCTGAATGGCTTAAGAAAAACAGAGATCATGTGCAAATAATTCATTTTAAAACAATCTTGGAGGAAACAGCTTGATGGCAAAGTATGCCATTCTTTGTCTTTAAATCACGCACACACACGAAGACAGATAGCTTGGGAGAGCCTGCAAAAAATCAACTGCACTTCAGAAGTAACAGACCTGATCAAAGATTAAGCTGAATAAATCTGTCTAGTGTTTAATAGATATGGTCTGAATGGAAAGAGCCTTTAGTCCAAGTGTGCCCAGTCCCTGGATCTCCAAGATCATTTGGATTCTAAGCAAAACACTGATGTTTGGGCCCAACTCCAATAGTAAGAGGGGACTGTTAAGGAAACTTTCATGTTCATTTGTTTAATCAGGGCAGGACAGAAGATTATAGACCCTGATAAAAGTAAAGAATGTTTTACTTGCTTATCTTTTTTTAGACAGATTTGGACAAACATTCCTGTGCAGTGTTGAAATCTCAAGGAACATCTTTCCAGTAGAGAAGTAACCTGAAAAACTGTGATATTAAGCAGAAAGTGAAAACACCATTCTGGTTTCATTGTCTCTGATAACTGAGACGCTCAGAGAAAAAAGGGAAAGATGAAAAGGCAACTGAAATTTAGATGTTTGTGGATCTTTTTCATTCTTAATTATATCCCGTAAGAAAGAAAAACACTTGTATACTAAGAGCAATATATATTGCTGCTCTGTGTACACTTTGATTTCCTTCTCATTGGAGAAATGTGTATGATTTGTGAAGAAAAAAAATAAGCAGTCCAAGAATCCACAGAGAAAGAAGAGACCAAAGCAACATAAATGGATAAAATGCCTGGGGGTTAATCACAATAGGTCCAGGTCTGCAGCAGGTCCAGAAGCATATGGCCCTGCCTGAGTGTTCTGCCTTACTAGATCTTGGGCATGTAGCACCTAAAAACAATTGTGACCTACCCAGCTGACTGAAGAGTGGAACCAGGCACAGAATTCTTTCCAAACTTAAAGAGTGATACTGTACTTATTTTTCTTAAAAATTATCTTTCCTGTAGCACCATGATGCCTACCCATTACTCTCAGAGCAGAGGCTAGTAGCAAAGGAGTGGTATTGCACAGTATTCGGCATACAGTAGCAACACAGACTTCGCTCCACTGTGATGAAAAACTGTTTAACAAAACCCAAGAAACACCATCTGCATACAAACTTGTCATCAGAGTCCCTCTGCTGGACACACTGGAAAACTGCAGTAAGACAGAAAACCACTGAAGGGAAACATTCTTCCTGCATATGGCACACAAAAAAAAGATTTTCTTCAAATATCCTAGCAGATATTATATTATGGTGAGTTAGAGTACTTGGTGCAATATTCACAGCTTTACTGTGTATTGATCAGAGTAGCATTTGAGACTGTGGACAAAAGTGGGTATGTACCTATACTTCTGCAGACAAGGGAGTTCCTTACCATTGAGAAGCCATGTGATCTGAGGCACAGGTACACCTCCTACACAGCACTGCAGCACAAAGTCTTGCCCTTCACTCACGGTGCATCCTTTCAAGACACTGGAAAAACATGGAGCAACCTCTTCAACTTTAGGCCCTTTAAAACCAAAAGGAAAACAGTTCCTTTATCCAGATTGACAAAATGACCTTTACTATTTAACGACTTTTTCTAGGTGTGGTAAGATGACATGGCTGGGCTAACAAATTTGTCCCATGCAAACAAGCAAAAAATCAAAACCATGATAAAACGTTTTATTGGGAAAGAAAAATCATTTCAAGTGACAGACTGGCATAAACAAGCTGTTCTCCCATAATCTACAAGGCAGGCACTTCTTGCCTTCAAGCTTTGTCTCAGGTGGTGGTTTTCTACGCCAAAATCCACCATTTGCAACCAAACACTAGTAGGGAATGCAACATATTACCAGAGAGCTTAGTGCAAAAGGAAGGATAATTATTCTCTCCTCTTGTCTGTCTTATGTCTCCCTCTCTCAAATTTCCCCTGGCTGGCAGTAGAATATCGGGTAAATTGAGGAAGCTGTTTACAGATCTCTCAGGAGCCCAAAAGTGTGCTGCAAAAGTATCTTGGGCATCCTGGTTTAACCTCAGACCCAGCAAACAGAGAAATGTTGCATAAACATGATCATAGTTCCAGGACAAAACCTAAAACCAGGTGAAAGATTAGAATTCAGGAGAGGATTTGCTAAGTGTCCAACAGATCTTTCGACCAGACCAGTAACACAGTGCTTTCAAGCTCAAAACAATTTGTCCCTGAGAGTTGTACTTGAATTTGGCAGCATGCAATTCTCATTCCTTCTCTTTTCAAATTCGCTTCATTGCACAGGACTGGTTTGTGCTTGCAAAACATTTCAGATATGCAGTGTCCTATAGAAGTGCTAAGCAACTCCAGGAGAACTACATGCAAAATAAAACAAACAAACAAAAACCCTTTGGCAACCTGTATTAATACAATCGTTTATAGAAAACTCCAAGAGAGAACAGGTCTTCCCTATGTACAAAACATGGTGAGATGCTAAGCAAACAGCAACAGGTAGGAGCAGAAACTGGCACTGATGAAGAAAGTGGCTTGCCAGCTTTCCTACACCAGAGGTAGGAATCAGAATTAATCTGCATTGAGAAGTTTTAACACTAATTTTGCAGTCACCACCCTTCGACAGCTTAGAAAAGCCCAGCCACAGTTTTCAAAGTGCAGATGAGCTCAACATGGCTTACTTACTTTTGACAGTTAGCAACCAGCTGGTGGAAGTCTGGCCTTTGGGGTTGAAAGCTACACAACTATATGATCCACTGTCCCCCAAACCAGCTTTCTTTAACAGCAAGCAATGAATTCCATCTTCTTCATATATTTGGACTCCTTCTCCAGGTTTAATAGGTACACCCTCTTTGAACCACTCCACATCTGGTTTCGGTTTCCCTGAAACTAGACAATCAGGTATTTGAATTTTTATAAGCAGGTATTCCCCTCACTGTAATTCCATTTGCTTTGGTGCAAACTATGTATACTTTACACATACATAATTATATAAACTTTAATGAGTAATACACGTAACTGTCTTTGAAAAGACAGTTTGATATTTCTGATTTTCCGAAACTGCTCACCCAGTTCAGCTTTTAAAATAATAAATATTAGGCAGCTTGAAAAGCCCCCAGCACTTTGCAATCCATGGTATCTGCAGCAGAAACAGTTATTGTAGCTGTTCATTCTGTTTTTTTCCAGACTAGGGTTCAGGAGTAGGCAAAGTAGGCAGCTTCCTAGGACAGTAAACTGCCAGGGAGTGGAAACAAAACAGCCATGGCTTCACTGCCTGCTTTGCCTGTGCCAGAGCTCTGGAAAACAAGATGGGCTTCTGGTGGTACCGAGGGACAGCTGGGCTTCGTGGGGCTTTAGCTGCCACGTGTAAGAGGAGATGAAAGGGTGCCAGAATCACTAACCCCATGCCTCTCTTGTCTTCAGCAAGCAGGGCTCTCTGAAGCTTCCACTTTGCTGATACTCATTCTCAACTTTACCCATTTTGCTCACAGCAAGAGCACCTCAGCCTGGAGGAGGGTACAGACAGTACAAGATGGCAGGAAAAGCAGCAACAAAGACGTATGACGTACTGGAAGAGGCCCTTTTGAACAGAGAAAATACAATGTTGGAGGAATGACATATCAAGAAGAGGAACCCTTAGGTAGCAGCAGTATCCTGCCTGACAGAAGTGATCTTACAGAGCTTCAGACCAGAAACTGGAAAAAGAGAAATTCCTTCTAATTCCTTCGCTTTAGGAAGGGGGAAAAAAAAAAAGGAAAAAAACCAAGCCCCTAGATCCAGCACAAGATTCTCCAAATCCATAAAAAAATTTGGAAGGGGGCAGGTTACCATTACAGCCACAAATGGGGAAAAAAAGGGGAATTTCCACTGGATACATCAGAAAGCAGGAAATGCCCTTTCTCTGTGAATTTTCTCCAGAAGAGACTGGAAGTTATCATCACAAAAAAGACTCTCTTCCCTGGCCAGCAGAGAAACAACACACTGCTGGAATCCACAGACAGTTAGTGAAAAAAAGTGGAGGCAGGAGATCCTCTGAAAGTTTGAAAAAAATGAAGTCCTGAAGCATCAAAGAACCTAGAAGTAGAGGTCTTCTTATGGGTGTTACAGCATTTCCATTTCCATTGCAACCAGGAAGCAAAGGTGCTTGAAGACAAGCCTGGACACCTTCTGGGAGGATTCTCAGGGAAGAGAGTTTCTTGGACCAGACTAACTGGTTATTAAAGGGAGTCAGGGAGATTTCACTGGAGCTTCCCTACAGATACCATGCACGACTTTCCCCAAGCAACTTAAGAGCCTGAGCTTTGGATCTGAAGCCAAACGAAGAGACATTCATTGACTTCAGTAAGCACTGAATAATAGCCTTGATTTCTGCAGAACAGGAAGTAAATTTCCCTACCAAAAAGAACTATGAATTAGTTAAACTTTGCAATATTTTTTAGATGCTCTGATGGAAAGTGAGGGAGAAGTTCTTAGTACTACCCTATTTGAAAAATAAACTATTCAAAAGGTGCCAGAGTCTTCGGAATACTTCCCCTTCTGTACTCTCTGGGGTTGTGATGTAAATTGTATGTATTCTTTCCTCATGGGGCAAGAACCACTGAGAAAAGTTTTCTTGTGAATTTTTTTCTCCACAGACATAAAAAACAATTTCTCCCTCATTTGTGGGAACAATTCGAAGTGCAAATGTTATTTTAAAAAAGCATAGAAATGCTTCAAAATTATTTTTACTAAAATTGTAATAAACAAAGTGAAGTGTTCCAAATCTACTCCCTGGATTCAAGGTTACCAGCAAAATGCATTACTCTTTTGAGAGCAATTGAGTAACCTCATTACTCTTTTGAGAGGTTAAAACAAGGTCAAATTCTGAACAGCAAACTCTGAACCACCCTTTTAATTCTGACTTTTTCATTTAAACTGTTAGAAGCACTCAGATCAACATTGGATTGACCAAACATAAGGGTAACAGTAGATGACCCAAGGGAAATGCAGTGACTGATTACAGTTTCTTAGTTGATCATTTCTTTGGATCAAGAGGAATATAATTAGTTACAGTTCTGGAAAGGGTACAATTAAGTTTCTCTCTTGTACCCTCATATAAGAGGTCCTAAAACAGCCTTCTAGAAAGAGAGGCATTGACTACATCTGAGGGAAACCCAGCTGCAAGAGGGGATGGACACTGCGGTGTGGAATGGTCTGAAAATTGCGCAGAGTAGAGTATCATGGAAAAAGCATGAGATTCTGCATCTATTTCCAAAATGTTTTAGGAAGAAGGAAACTTGCAGTGAAGAAGGAAGAGCTTCCCCATTTCCATGCACAGAAAGGGAACTCAGCTAACCCCAGGGCTCTGAGAACTTTCACCCTTTTACCTTTGCTCTTGAATTTAATCTCCTGTCCTTCAGATGCTTCCAGGTTCTGTGGACAGCTCTCAAACTGAGGAGGAATTCCCTGAGGCTCCCTCTTCTCCTCTGTTACAGCTTTCCAGGCTCCAGCTCTGTTTTCCGCTTCTCTGCTCCTTGGACTGACTTGCTGTGTCAGAAGAGGGGTTTTTTGAGCTGTCATCACGGGATGCACAGACCTTTTCCTGTCTTCGCCTGGTCTTAGAGAGGTGGTCTGGGGTTCTGCCTTTGGTTCAGGTTGCAGTTTAATGGCTTGCAGTGTGATGGTGCTTGAAGTTTTCTGCATGACCTGAGATCCCCTTGTTCCCCCTTTAGGTTCTTGAGGAGACATCACACTGGCTTCTTGGTGCTGCCCTTCCTTACTGTCTTTGACTTCTTTGGAGGAGATGTAGAAGGTCTCTTTCTTTGCTGACACTCTGTCTTTGGTTTCAATCATATCAGCGCTGCTGGATTTCAACTCTTTAGCAATCCCATTGCTAGTTACTTGTTTGAATTCTGAATTTTCAGCAGCTTTAGCAGGAAGCGTTGTTGGTTTTGATGGTATGCTGAAGGAAAATGATAAGTTTACAGATATATGACACTGTAATAAAGACTAATCATTATTATCAGCAATGATACAAATGTCCAAGCCCTTAGCAGGAAGGTGAGCTATTATGAGTAAATTATGGAAGAGGCAGAACTAATCTGGTGAACCCAGTACATGCGGATTTCTGGCTGTAGGGCAGCACAGTTGCATTCACATCAACCTTATTTTAAAGTATGTTCCTATAAATCACACAAATGTTAATAACAGAATAGGCACAGCATTTTGAGATCAACTTTGCAATGGAAATGGAGTTAGGACAATCTAAACATGTACTTCTGAAATCCCATCCAGGGCATGCTGGTGCAGATTAAGCATCCTGAAGGCTCTAAAGCAACTGGCCTTCATGAAAGTATCTTACACAGACATGTTAGAACATTTCATTTCTGCATTTTCTATCCATGAAGAAAAGCCAAAATGATTTTTAAAAATCATAGTCATTTAAATTTAATAAATGTGCTAAGTCCTACAATATCTATTTTTTCTTATTACTGTATCCATACTTTAGTAGTCTATTTTCAGGCAACAGTAAAGACCCTGGACATACCACATTTGTGTATGAGAGCAGAGAACAACCTCAGTATTGACATGGTGAATGCAGGTCTCCAAAAAGGAATGGGCTTGACTAGTCCAGAGTATAATTTCTCCTCACACAGTTCTTGTGCAGATTCTATAGCTAATTGGCTACTCAGAAGCAGTGGGCATAAAGACATCTAAACTATGCTTTCCTATATCAGACCTGCACTTTCTGTACTTCACAGTGTTGTCACTAGTTCCACCAATTATTTAATAGGAAACAACAAGGACATCTGAAGTTGGCACTATGAGATAATCTCATTCCAAATAAAAATTTTCTAACTTCCACATACAGACTGACCCAAAACAATTTATCACTTTGTGAGGAAGGTTCATGCAGTAAATGTCAACATTAGTACACTATACTTAAATATACTGAAAAAGTATCCCAGGAAAAACATACCACAATGACTGAGCGTATGTGTCAGTCTTATCTGGACCTGGAAAAAAGGAAAACAAAACAGGTAACTGTAACATATACTATGTACATCCCATAAATTTCATATGTTGTAAGCAAAGAATATACTTAAGAACCTTCACACTTCATACTTCCTATGCATTGAAGTCAAGAGTGACTATCACCACATTTGGAATTTGATATGGACAACAGCAAACTGCTCAGCTGAGACACAAAGGAGTCTTAGTCCATTTTGAGACATTGCTGGATCTAGCAAGATATAAAGCCCCTTGAGAAGTAATGATCTGTCAGTCTGAAAGGCTCGTGCTGGGAGAGAAAAGTCAGGAAGAGATTCCACCTCAGAAGCAGCTCATTAAATCTCATGGGAACTCCACAGAGTATGCGAAGTGGGAGAAAGACAAATCAGCAGTACTACTCCTGAGCATGCCCACAGTGCAATTGAAGCTGTGCTCCAGATAAAATACAAAATCAAAATAATAGTAATAACCCCCTTCCCCCACAAACCTAAGCCCACCTGTAAACTTTTACTGAGTCATTTCCTGGGTACTAAGGATTATCATGTTCAACAGAAATAACACAAAAAATAACATACAACATTTTTTGCTTTGCAACAAAACCACAAAATCTGGGAACATGGCTAAGTTATATGGCTTGCCAGATTGCCATCATCAGCTGCACTGATGTAAGTGAGTGCACATTTTGCCTGCACCAGCCTCTGAGTTCATATGGATGTAAGCTTCCACGTATTCTCCCAAACCAAGATGGTATTTGCCTCCCTGTACCAATTCCTAAGGACAGCATCGGTTAATTAATAGTTGGGAGGGAGAGAAACACTTCTCCAGATGTAGTCCCAGCCATATCTCTTCATTTCGCCCTGGTCACCACTGCAAGATGTAGCATGTTTTCTCCTGGTCAGATCAAAGTTGCATCCATTCTGCTGTTAGCTGTGGGACTAGAAATTCCAGCAGAAAGGCTTATAATAATGATTTTGCAGGAAATCATCATCAAATACTCCATAAAATACGCTTTCGCAGTCCTTGCCTCTTTCCTTGTTTTGGAAAAGACAAAAAGGTGTGACAGATGATACCCTGATTTCAGCTGTGGTTGAAGCAAAAATCCACATCTAAGTGCTTGAACTTGCATTACCATTTGCAGTGACCAAAAGAAACTACTAACATATAAAGAAGGGTTGCACTGAGAGAGGGAAATAATTCACTGACCTCACTTCAATACAGAAATTTTTCACATAAAAATTAAAGCTGAAAATGGACGCAGAAAAGGAAACTGAGCAAAACACAAAATGTACACAAAACAGTGTTTTGTACACAAAAACAATGCTATGCAATGCTGTTAATTAAAAGAATATTTTCCCCTTCTTTGCTGCTTTCCATTGTGCGGAAACCTGGGGGAAAAAAATGAAACTCTTGGAACAAGGTTATCCACATATGAGCTTGCATGGTTTTATTTTTTTAAAAAAAAACAAACAGTAATTCTGAGCCACTTGATTGTCTGCTAGCACTTTACAGCAGTTCCTACTATCTGATCTAATTGATAATGAAAGAATTAGATATTGTGGTTAGGTAAGTGGAATCATCCGATTAGTCAAGTACACTGCCAGAGAATGCCCTGTTCACTGACAGTCTGGACACCACTTTCTTCTGGTTGACCTGTGCTAATCCAAGAAAGAATGTGTGCATTATTCAGAGATGTGGTCAGCATCTGAAGTAAACATATACCACAACTGACTTTGTGACCCCAGTTCTGCATCATCTCTCAAGGCTGCTGTACACACAACAGAAAGCTCACCACTTCAGGGAGGGCAAGCAAGGATCAAGTTTCATGTTTAATAAAAAGGCTCAATGGACAAAAAGGCCCTTTCTATAATACATTGGTTGAATAGGCAACCTGTAGAAGCTTTCTGCAATGGCTTTATTAGATTGGCACTCACAGATAAAAAGTGCAGCTTTAAGTAAAGTGGTAAATGCCTGTTGCAGTTCTGAGAATCCCAAATGCAAATCCTATTGTCATTTGTATTCTTGACCTTACAAAGCAACAGCGTTGCTGTGAACTTAAAAAGTTCGCCTCAAATTTTCACTGCTGGGGGCATATGTAACCCACCAATCTTGTGCCTGCAGCTGAAACCAGCAACTGTTCATGTATTTACCTAATGGGGTCCAGCAACCGTAAGAGCCTACTGCTTACCCACTGGCTAACAAAATTCCTCTCTAGTGCAGTTGCTGAAGGCTTTATGCTTTTGTGGCTGATGCAAAGGGCACCCTAAGAAACATCAAACTGCAAAATGAACTGCATATAGTAATGTATATATGGAATAGAAGATCCCAAATATTTACACAAAAGTATTTATTTTCTTTAACAACAGTGAAATGAGGCAGGCTTGGGGGTTGAAAATCCTGAATTCTAATCTCATTAAGCTCCTCTTCTCTCTCTCTCTTACAGTCCTGAATTACACTCCTGTACTGTATTTTCCTCGTTCTACGAACGCAGATACAACTTTGCTCTCCAGATGGCAGCTGGGATAAATGTGCATCCACTGCTGGTTCTCAACAAATAGAAAATTATTTGATGATTAGAAACATAAGGACAAAGTTTCAATTGGCTGAAAGTAAAATCTACGTTCAAAACATATGAAGGTCAAAACCATAGTTAAAAGTGAAAAGTTGTTTTTAAGGGAAGTTGTTACAAAGAAGCATTTGGACAGTTGTTTCCCATAGCACCAACACACTGTTTTCAGCTGTAGTATGCTCCAAGCTATCACAGTATCATTTAATGAAGAGACAGAAAGATCTTGGGAAAAAGTGAACGCTTATAAGGAGAACAAAACCAAAGATGTTTTAAAGGAATGTTTGTAGTTCACTTATGCTCTTTCTCATTAACCTTTCCTTGCTGTACCTTGAACGGTGAGCTCTGCAGACACAGATGCCTTCCCAGCACTGTTCACCACTGTGCATGTATAAATTCCTGCATCAACCAGCTGAGCATTCTGGATTTCCAAGAACTGGATGCCTGTTTTCTCAAACATGCTGAAACGATCATTTTGCTGCAACTGAGTATCACCCTGCAAATATCACAAGACACCATTAGACAGACAGCTATTGTTAGGAGGAGAGGAGAGAGCAATTTTTTGGTCAAATATCAGGCCAAAATGCCTTCTTCCTATCTCTTTGCCAAATGCCTTCTATGAATACTACTCAGATAGTATAAACAAAAACGTGTGTCCAGAAGTTCTAGAATTCCTATCTGCAAAAGACTGCTTTTCCTTGCATTTTGTCATTCCTCCCATCTCAGTTTGCTTGTGGTTTTTCACCATTTAGTATGTCCATATCCTTAGAAAAATTTTCTTTCACTGCAGGTGGGCTCAAATCAGTTTTCCGCTCATGTTCTTTCCATAAAGTCAAACATCACATTTTTAAGTAACAGCTTTCAACTTGGAGAGTAGTTCTTCATCCCTCAATAGCTCCTTTATGCTGTTTCACTTTAGGACCTTTTTCACTTAGGGAAAAAAACGCGTAAGAGGACCTCGGCAGTGGCCAGACAAGGGTGGCATCAGGCGCTAGGCAGGACATTAAGAGCACCACTGCTCCTTGCTGGAGACCAGCTGAAGGTGGGTCTGCGTTACAGCATCCTCCAGCAGAGCCCTCATGCCCAAGAAAGGCCCCTAGTAGAGAACACAGAGAGGGGAGAAAGACACCTTCGGCTCTACTCTTATTCTGGCACAAAGGGACTCTAACCTTCATCAAGATTTAAATGCATCTAAAAAGGAAAATGATGTTTATTTCTAGAGGGCTCTTTAGTCTACCACACCAAGATATTATGCAATCCAATGATTAAAAAACCTGAAGTTGGATATCTACTTGTATAGTATGAGGTGTGGAAGATTAACACAATTTACTTGCAAATTTGATGCTTTCTCCTTCATTTCCAACACTTAAGAAGTCTCTATCAAAGAGCTACACTGGACATGAAACAAAAGCTTTGAGGCAGGAACAAATGCATGTAATTCTCTGCTCTCTATTACATGGATTAGATTAGATGACCAGAACAACTATTTTTTGCCTTTAAATTCTAAGAAATAATAGATCAACAGCTCCTTTGTGAGCAAATTAGTGCTTCTACTTCAGCATCTGACATTAAAGATTAAGATTAAGATAGCAGGTACCCCTGCTAGCAGGCACCACAGCTTTTCCTATCCTAAGTTTAGGTAGGGAGAGCTGTGCTTTCTCCAGGATTTGTAGGGCACTGCTCAGTAAGGATTTGATTTTCAGACACTGTAGCTCCTGAAGGCTCTATCAATTTACTACTACCTGGGTGCTATAAACCCTGCTTGAAAGAAAAGCTAATTTGCATCAGGGTTTTTGTGGTAATACAGGATCAGCTTCTGTTCTTTGAGACTTAGCAAAGAAGAAAAGGGGAAAGAAAATAATAAACAGACAGACATTTACATAAAGAGCTTATTCATTTGTTCTGAAAATGGCAATTTTAATTGTTTCTAAAATTCCCATGCCCCTTATGGATGGCGATCATGTGTTGGCTCTGCCACAGTCAGATGTCCAGCAGCCACATAAGCTTATTTTCAGGATGCTGAGGCAGAACTCATATACCAGGCTGCCCAGCAGGACCCTGCAGCACCATCCTGTCATGGCCAGAAGGATCCTGGGCCTGAGCTTGTTTGCAGCCATCCAAAGCGAATGTATGATTACCTGTGGAGCCAAGCCCCTATGAATACTGTATGCAAAGACATGCTTCGCAACAACAACCTGCCAATAAAACTCTGATAAGAGGCAACAGCACATTAGCACTTCACAGAGCTTATGAGTTACTGAAAGAAAGCTTCATAAAATCTTCTTGGTGCTCAAAATATGGGCTAAAATATCACAAAAGCCTAAAAAAGCCACCATCACCACCAACAAAACAAATTAACCAACACATTGTAGCAATGAATTGAAGGTAAGTTCCAGAGCGTGACAGGGTGTCTGCAGGCTGCCAATGGCAGGGCTACTGAACCTCTGAACAACACACCTATACTATTTTACACAGCAGTATATGCAGATCTGCAAGTATCCAGATAGGATTTTTAAGGATGCAGACATGAACAGAACTCATGGAGCTGCTAATAACACAAACTTCTCATATTTAGCTCATTTAATCAGACAACGAATGAAAGATCATAGAATGATGCATTATAGAAGCTGACGATCTATTGGAAAATGAACAATATAACCTGTAACGAACTGCAAAAATGCGTATAAAGAAGTACCAAACTATAGATTCAAGCTGCTGGACTGCTAATCTCTACTTGCTGTTTAACACACAGGCCTGAACAAGGAGAAATGAATGACAAATCCTGTTTTGCACTGACTTGCATGGCTGGAGAAACTGAGCCCATCTGGTGGGACTGGGAACAGGCTGTTGCAGCTGTGGAGCAGCTGCATTGCAGACTGCCTGGAGAGCCAGTGGTCCCAGGAGAACAGACAGCAGCTGCTGGGAGAAGCAGACTCTGGATGGAGCCGCCAACTGAAGGAGACGTCTCATGTTTGCTTGCACAGCATAAGGCTGCTCGTTTTCTGAGGTGTCTCCTCACATTCTTGTGTTACAGACAAGAATGAGTCTGGAATAAGGCAGCCAGTAACTTGGAAGCATTCCCTTACCCTTTAAACAGTTTTGTGGGGGATTTTTACCAGAAAACCTACAAACACCAGAAGAAATTAAAAGCTCAGAGAAAAGCTCCTGCATTTCCATTCTTTTGGACACTATACATAAAGCAACTGGCTGTTAAAGGCTGAAGGGAAGAAGGAAGATAATAGAGCAATCATGAATTTGCTCTTCCAAATTACAGAATTGTAATTGTCTAAAACATTAACAGTTTCAGCAAAAATGGCCTAATCAGTGTAATATTTAATTATCATCTGAAAGCCCTCTCACTACTGACAAAAAACTAGCTGAAAATCTTGAATTTGCCCAGAGGGGGCACTAGGACTTAAGTCTTCGGTGCTTTTTAATAGTCTAATGAATTTTGAAAATTGTTCATTTATAATTTTTTTTTGTAAATGACATACTTATAATTCTCAGTTTTAATGCAGATCATAAGCTCACAGCTCAGGCCTCTTTTCATTTTATATGTCAAATGCTTTTCTGCTACCACTCTTTTAGGGGTAGTACTGAAACAGATAAACTGTTGTTCATCTGCCTTGGACATTATTTTTTCAAATTTCCGAAAAACAATCATGCATGCCAAAAAACAATCATGTCTCTTAGTGCTTATTTGCTTTTCAATTCGATTTCATTTCTTTTCAAATATCTTCCTAATTCTAATGTACAGGTAAAATCAATACAAGTAAAACAGAAAAGGAACTTCATGTCTGAGACTCTGAAATGGAACTTGGGAAATATGGTGCAGTTTTCACAGCTGTCAGACACTCCTCTAATCACAGTCCAGGCATTAAATCCCTGCAGACCCTCTCCATAAAACAGAGCTGATGATAATATTCACATTCCCACTCTTTGTCTATTTGTCTTATCTAGTTAGTAAGGTCTTTGGGCAGATATGTCTCATATCGGCTGTTTTTATAATGGAACCTGGATCTTGTTTGGTGCTTTCAGATGATATCTCTGTACAAATATTTTCAGTTATGAGACAGATAAAAGAGAAGTTTATATTGCGGAGGAACATTATCTTTTGCGTGTTTATTCAGTGTGAAAATATGGCCCTCCTACCTGTATGTAAACTCTTGCCATGACAATTTACCATACCACAGTAGCAAACACATTTCACACTTTCAAGACATGAAACTTCATGGCAGGAAGAAAACATTTATTTCTTGGGAAATCATACCTTAAACCAAGTTACTTGAGGCTGAGGTCGTCCTGTTATTTTACACGAGAATTTGCCTGTCTGCCCTTCACGCACGACAACTCTGTTGGGTTTTGTAGCAAACTTCGGTGGACTCTCTCCCCAGATGCTTGGCCTGTGCTCCACAGATGGAACAGTAAATCTTCCCCTGGAAAGGCAGGCAACATCCTAGTTTCACAGAAGAACTGGCAGTTGTTGTGGTTAAAGCACACTTCAGGAAGCATTTCAGAACAGTGGTCTGCCAACTAGGATATATCATAGGTAGTAACCAAGACTGTAGTTACCAAATTTTCAGCCTATTTTTTTTGGCCAATGGGAAAAATGCAATGTTGGCGACGACCGCTCTTGCCTCCTCATGCAACTGAACTGTGTGATGCTATGTGCCTTCATCCAGCATACCCACAACTCGCATACAATTTTGAGGACAGTTTGAGGTGCTTCTAACTAGAGCTGGGCAAACTAAACCACATAAAACATGCCATACATTTAGTTTTTCCCCTTTCCTGTTTTTGACTTGCCTACAATTAGATTATTTGTACATACTTGTTCACTGTTCAGAGTACTTTGTCATGTTGTTGGTTTTGACACTGAGTGTGATGACACAGTAATTTGTGACTGTGGATCAGCAGTTTGTTTTTGCAACTTCTCTAATGTGTCCTTGTAAAGCTTATTAGTTTAGGGAATGCTTCTGTTTGGAATCGCATTCACTACATTTGCAAAGCAAACACAAAAAGAGCACAAACGCAAAGTACACCAATCCAAGTAAATGGCAAAGAGTATCTGTTAAGTGTAAAGGCCCAGCTCTACTTACATGGATGTCACTGCTGTGGAACATGTGGAACAAAACTACAGTGACTACTGTCCAAAAAGCTCAGTCACACAGCCATAAAACATCAAACAGTATTGTAGCAAGAAAAAAAAAGTGTAACATGTCTGTTAATGTCAAAGGGAACACTCACACTCTTTGCTCTGAAGACCTGGTACAATCAAGACACACACTAGCAGAAGGCAGACAGTGACTTTTTTTTTTGTTTTAAGCCTTGAATGTCAAGCAAACCAAACCATTTTCAGGGCCCTCTTTTCCAGATGGCCTCTTACCCCATGCGAAAGAGACGTGTCAATACCTCTCCATTTCTATGAGGTATCAGATACTAACAGAGACCACACCACCTCAGTCCAACGTGCTGCCAAGACATGACGGTTGCCATATAGGCAACTTGAGGTTTCTGAGTAAGACAAGATCATGATGAAAGGTTTTACACGGACAAGAGGAACAGTAGAAAAACTTGGGAAAGAAGGGTGACTGCAACATGCTAAAATGGAAAACCTCCATTGTAGAATTAAATAGCTGGTGGCTTTTACTGTCTGCTTCCTCATGCTACCTCTAAACAAGAGTATAAACGTTTATTAAAGAAAGAGTTCTTTTCATTAGTGACGACATTTAGGCGATGTCTCTATATTCCTATATTTATACACATATCCTAACACATTAAACGAAAATCAGTTATTATACCTTGCAGGTTTACAACTGTTTACTAGACATATACAAATGGAAATTTATAATTTTTTTCTCTTCCTTCCTCCATGTTTATGGAAGGCATAAACTCTCCATGCCTTAATATTATTAATAGGCTGACCAGGAGCAAAACACACGAGGATGAAAAATAAGGACAGTCCTTCCAACTCCATGCAACGCAATAAATCACAGTAGCTCTTTGGAAAGCCTGAATGGAAAGCAAAAGCTAACAGCAACCTCGACTGTTCTTTCTTGCCTTCATTATTTAGCATGTGTATTTCTGTAGTACATTTGCAATACAGACAGCACCACAAGAAAGCTTTCCTGATTACTGTTTCACTTACTAGTCTATTTTCACAGTTATAATCTGAGTCAATTCTAAAAATCAAAACATACACAAACAATATTCATAGCAATGAAGAAATTAAAAACTTCAATTTTAATTATCTGTGTTCTGACCACTAACATAATTAGAAACATTGATTTTTGTTCAAGTCTTCAGGACCACTCAGTCCTAGTGGTGTAAATCAAACATAATCCTGCTTAAATTCAAGTTATTTATAAAGAAATAAACTCAACTGTTGGGAGAGATCGGTCTAGGTTTTTAAAAAGTAGCATTCATTTAATTGTAAATGCCTACTGAAGTGCAGAAAATACACAGCAGTAAGAAGGCTCTCCCGCATGCCAGGGTCAGTGCAGATCACCACTTCAACCCATTCCTGCTAACGACTACTCTAGAATAGAACAAGTCTCTCTTCCAGACTACAGTTTGCCCACTGTGTTACTCAGAAAGGCTCAAATGAAATAGGAGAGAATGCTTATTTCAGCTGATTTAATTTCTTACTAATCACTCTTAAAGCAGTATTTGCTCTGGCTTACAGAGAGACTGTCAGATCGTGGAAGATGCAGGGAAAGCATTCTGAGTATCAGAGAGCAGAGACAGGAGGCTGCAACATTGGAGCACAGATACCAGCAGAAAGTTCAGTTTACAGCCTGATGAATTCAGTATGAGTGAGCAGCAGTTGTATCAAGCTACTTATGCCTTCCTGACAGCTTCAACAATTTTACCCACAGAACAGCTCTCATGGTAGCCATTCAGCTTGTGATAAAGGGAGATTTGGACTTATGGCATTTGAGTTCACAAATGTCAGAGCGATTTTTTCAAAGGCTGCTGTAGCTGGCACTGAACTCTACAGGGACTGTGGACTTTGAACTGATGAAGTTAGGCTAGCGCTGCCTCTGAGAACCCAGCTATTCTTGCTATCTCCATCTCACAAATGGCAGAAATCACACCAGCCAGTTAAAAACGTTCTTTTTTCTGTCCCACTGTGATGCTGTACAGAACTGGCAGCCATCTGCAATACCTGTCAGGTTTTGGCTTCCTCCATTACCCCTGCCTCTTCCACAGGAGAGGAGCCTTGGGGATATGTTTCCAATGAGGAACTACTGAGAACTGAACAGGAACTGAACCCTTTTTGACTGGCCCTCAAAATGAATCGGAAATAAAGACAGAATGCAAGAGGCACTTGAAAAGAGGAGAACAGCCTGTTCTTTTAAAAACGGTCATTTTACCTGTTTTCCTAACAAAATTTATTTGAGTCTCTGTTAAACAGTATCAGAGCCATTAGACTGCTTACCCAGGGGTTTTGGCACTGGATGGCAAGCTGTATTTCTTCAAGGAGTTTCCTGTAAGCACAGGACAAAAAGATAGGAAGTCAGAAGTTTTGTCAAGACTACTGGGAATTACAGATACTAAGGACTATGTAAAATAAGCATTTCTCCAGCTTTCAAATATAAAGGAGAAAAGCAACACCTGCACAATAAGGTTATGTCAACTATAGTCTAAAGTTAGGCTCTCCAACTTCAAAAGTAGGTTTTAGCAGAGTTGCTAGCTAGCCCTTGGCCTCAGCAATACCAACGCTGCAGATTACTTGTGCAAAAACATTTTAAAATAAGTGAAAAAAATGAAAAAATAAAATGAAAAATTAAAAAAAATCTATATAATGCACACTAATTCAAATTACATAACAAGAAAAGGGTTTTGGATTCTTAAACAGATTTTTCTTTGCTTGTTTTTTATTGCTGTGTTTGCTCAGACTACCGCTTCTGTCAAATGATTATTTTTGAAGCACAATACTGCATCGTACTTGCCGGTGTGCACAACACCACGCTATGCACAAAGTCGTGTAAGCTCAGCGCCATCTGCTGCACAGAGAACTCCTGCTAGCTTTGGCACAGAAAAAAGGGGTAGTGATGGGGGGTAGATCCTGAGTGACAGCATGAAGCAAACTCTGGTAGCTGTGAAAACATTTCTTTCTAGAGCTTTATAAAGACCTGTATTAGTGTTCAGACAGGCCAGTCATACAGTACGGAAAGATTCACTCATTTTAAAGTAGTAGTCAACCCTATACAGATACCTTTGCTGATTTTAGAATAACTCTGCACTTTGCTATCAGGATCCATAGCAGGATTATTAGATCAAAGACCACTGTAATTCTTAAACTCTGAGAAATTCAGTCATTGAATATGGCTGTGAAATTGCTTTTGAAGTGTAGCAAAAACCAGGTCAGAACAACTGATGGAAGAAAAGGTTTTAAAACACTCTGCCTCTGTGCAAGTTGCCATTTGGACAACTTTAAAATAGGAAAAAAATATTCTGAATAATTTTTAGAACAGAAAGCATTAACAATCATGCCAGACCTATGCATATTTCGGTGTGTACTCCAAGGATTTCTGTAAGAGATTTTGACTCTGAATAGACCCAAATGCTAGCTTCTTCAGGACTGCTGAGGATTTTTGCTTTGCTTCTGGGATTTAACACAAAGTTGTGACCTGAAAAGTTCTGATATTCAGCAGATCTCCGACATGACCAAATTGCAAAAAGAGAGGCAGTGCTATGGATTTCTATCCTTCCCTGGCTTTGTGTCACTCCTTACATTTTAGATTTGGCAGTTTACAACTATCTAATATGCAGATGTTCTCTTAAAAATTCCTGGGTTTGATCTTAGCTGTTTCCCATTTGACATTAAGTACGCAATTGCAACCAGGCATTCTGCTTTGCAAATGGAAGCATACACGGAGAACTCCAGAAATCCATTGCCTCAGAGTGCCTATCTGATACACTGTGAAGCACCCAAGATTGCCACAGTTTCTACTGCCTGAGAGAAAATCCTTACTTTCCAGGCCTCTGTTTCTGTCCTGAGTGGTGGCTTCCATGAAAATCACAAAGTTTTCAGCAATGACTTTAACGCCTGGACTCTTCTAACTGGTGCATCATCACACACACCTGAAGCCGAATGCACACTTTACCTAGCTGTAGACATCTAATTCCCTGCAAAATGTCTCCAAATGTTAAATCCATCTGAGAAAGGCAGAGCAACATAGCAGAGAGGTCTCAGGAGACATGGAGACCCAGGTACAGACAAATGCCAGCTCTTACCTGGTCTTACATGAGCTAGCTCCATCCTAGAAGCGTGATGGCTGTCAGCCCACATCTTGTCCCTCAGCTCAGGATGGCAGGCAGAGCAGGCTGATGCCTTTGTGAACCCAGCTATGCCCTGTCACCACTATGTGATGTTGGGGAAGGGCACTTCAGCGCTCTATGCCTGTTCCCTCATCTCCCCTTCTTGTTTATACTGTGCGCTTCCTAAGGCATGTGGCTGTACGGCACTGGCAATGCAGGTACTGTCGTTAGACTAACAGAGAGCTAATAAGAAAGGAGGTCAGAAGCAGTTCTAGTAATACAATGACTCCCACCAAAAGAGCAGCTCTAGCTAACACTGACCAAGCGTTGCATGAGCTGAAATTTTGCAGTCATACATGGCTAGTTTCAACAGCTGCTTCAGCAGACAGAATTTCACTGGTTTTGGTTGTGAGTCACATGTAATCATACCCATTGCAAAATTGATGCTTGATGGATGCATGGATGGCTGCCACTTTTAAAAAGATATTTATTTAGTGATAAAATGGAATTTTATCAGTCCATTGAGCCCTTCCACCACAGCTAGCTCAGGCTGGCTATGCTGCTGAGTGTAGCTTTAGAGCAAATCAGAGGAAAGGGGCAAAGAAGACACCCCACAGACAACCTCAAAAAGGAATCCAAACCAGTGTTCTTTCTTCTTAAGGCCCCAGGAAGAAGTGTCCATAAGTAAAGCCAGGAGTGGAACAGCACCCAAAGGTTGACATAACAAGTAGTTCAGATGTGGTAATGGGAAAGCTGTTAACACCACCACAGCACTGGATGAGGAAGGGAGAGTCATCAGAAAGGATGGAACTGGGAGAGGACAAAGCTGCTCACAGTGTAAAATCTGTAGGCTTAAGCCTTGCCCCTCGCAAGCAGAACATGTACAGTCAGAATCCCTCTTCTCCTAGAGAAAAAAGGAAGAGACAGGCAGAAGATGGCTGTTTCTTTTATGAAGCTTCCGAAAGATCTTTTGGGTTGTTTCAAAATGGTGGCCCAACTTCCAGAAAAAGAGGTCTTTAACAGTTATTAGAATATTTCTGCCTTCTTTTTGAGACTAGAAAGATACACATCCTGTTTTCAAATATTTTCTCACACAGTTTGTAACCTATTTTTAATTTTATAACTATGAATCCAGTATCTGTATAACAAGTGTAAGAGTTTTCACTCACTTCAGTTAGGTCCTTGATAGGCAACATAGTGTCCAATATGAAGTCAATCTTAATTCGTAAAGCTACATTTCTATTAAGGGTTCAGAAAATATAAAATATGGATGCTATTCATAGTAACCACATATTCCCTCACTGGAATACATTCTATCCTGCTCAGCAATACGGTGTGCCATTGCACATGAACTACATCACAGATGTCAAAGTTTTCACTGGTCTAAGTGAAGCCTCCACCTAATTTTTCAAAATATTGTATCAGTCTTTAGCGAGAAAATTCCTGTGAATGAACAGAGTTAACATCCCGTTCATAGCTCACAGATCACTAGAGGGGATGGGGGATGGACAAAGTTGTTAAGCACAGCATGTAGACACAAAGACATTAGAAATTAGCAAAACATTCTGTAAATACAGGACTGTGTGCCCTACCCCCTGTGCTCATGTTAGAGTTAGGGCTAGGACAATGGGATTTCTGGCTTCCAGTCCTGTCAGATCACTCTTCCAAAGACAACAGCAATGCAATTAGTCTTACTCCTGCTCCAGTGAGAAAGCATGTATGTACAGTTGTGATGTTAACCAGACAGTTTAATACCCCTTGTCTATTCAGTGAAACTCTGTACTCATCACAACGGCAGTGTAAATACCCTCTTACCTTCCACTGTCAATTCCACAGTCACCTGACGAACCCCACCATCATTTGCAGCCTCACAGGTGTATTTACCACCATCGCCTTCCTGCACACCTTTGATTACCAAGCTGAATATCCCCCGAATGCTGCGGTCCACAACATAATGTTCTCCCTCTGGGACAGGGTGCCCACTTCTGTACCATGTGATCTGAGGCTCTGGGTAGCCTCTGACCTGGAAAGATGGGAAAGAGAAGGGAGAAAGAAGGTAAACAACAGATGATCATATTAGGAAGAAATGCTGGACGTTTAGCAATGCAGTGGAAAGTTCTTGACACAGGAGCTGTTAAGCACATACTTTTTGCAAGCCAAATGGCAGAACCTAATGAAATGAAGAAACTCTTGGATAAGTCGAACTGTTAAAGTCATAAGACTAGTCAGCAGATAGATACCTACGCAGCGAAAGTTTTCCTCTAGAACCGTTTGCCTGCAGACATATCAAAGGCACTAACAAAACCCTGACACCCGACTTCCCACTCAAAGGCAGAACCTCTGCCATACCTCTGAGTATACAAGGAATATAAACCAAACATTTATACCATGGTTGCCAAGGATTAGGCTTCTATTGTAAATCTGTATGGATCTATCTAGTTTTCAAGTGTGCTGAGAAGTAGTAGCTCCTGCCAATATACAGGCAAGAGATGCAGGCACTTTCACTTGACAACTATTGTCTTGGTCCTTAAAAGGAGAAGGTAAGAAGTTGCCATCTGAGAAAGTGTCATTAAGGGGCAGTCTGATGTTACGGTGGCAGCATATAAAGACCTAGGTATATTCACACAAACACACTGCTACATATAAGTAGCTTTCTGATCTGTTGGTAAGCCAAAGAAGAGATTTCAACAAAACAGAGCAGCTCTATGCTTATTAGATAGCAACCATATTAATATATCCCTGCCTGCATTAATGATACCTTCAGGTTTGCAGACAGATCTTCAGCTGGCAAAACGGAGAACAGAGTCATTGATTTCAATGAAGTGGCTGAAACACAGCTGAGGATCTGTGCCTTTTTTTTTTTCATAAAAAGATGTGAAAAACAGACATATACCAGTTTTCCCCACAGAATTAACTCATCAGGCAAAGGTTCTTCCTCTGCTTTATGAGAGATGCCGTTGTCTTTGAAGGTTGCTTTAGTATGTGTTAACTGTTAGAACACTTCCTCAGTTGTCATAACAACTCCTGATTACAGCATTTCCCCCTTCTTTCCTATTCCCCCACTCTGATATGTTAGCTCTCCATCCTTCAGCTCTTTAATCCTTTGCCTAAATGTCATAAAGTAACTGAGTGGATCAAGATGAAGTGGGATGAGTAATCTTTGTAGCCGTGTTTGCTCACTGAGAAAGTAGCAATGCTGCATTCTGACCTCTGTTATCAAAACTTGGCAACTGAACAGGAAGTCCCTCAACCTCCAGGGGAGCAAAATATTGATGACCTGTCTTGATTTGAAGAAGGCTTGGTTGTGGCTTGTCCAGATTTCTCCCAGCGTCCTCCTCTCAGTTTCAGTTCAGCATTTCAGCTCTGCCTTCTGCTGCACAGCACTTATTTTCCAAATTGCAGTCCTTAGCCAACCAGCCTTACCCATTCTTAGGTTCTCTTCTTTCAAGACCTTTCATTTTTACTCCTGCCCCACCTCACTCCAGCTGGGTTTCTCATCTGTCAGAGCTTAATTTACAGCTGCCAGAAATGTTTCTCTTTCTTTTAATTCCTCGGGTATCAGTTTGAACAAATTAATTTTGCTAGTGATGTGGTGATCTCTTCTTCCTGACATTACTTACTTATTATACAAGAAGTTGTTAAAGGACATTAATGTTTGCCAAGCGTATGAATAAGCTGGAGAAACTTTCCACTTCTGGTACAAACTTCTCAAGTTCTTTCTAAATCTATCTTTACCTATGTAACAACCATGTTCTATGATGAATACATTATGGGATCCTGCGCAACAGGGAGTCTTCATTACTGTTTAAAATTACCACAACATCTTTTTATAGGTCTGTGTGGCCATGCCTTTTCTTTCCTGTGCTATCTGAAAAACAGCAGCTCCCACCCAACCATGCCCCTCAGCACTATTCCAGCACATTGGTTTAGCGTTTACTCAGAGGGCAGGCTCCCAGGAAGGATATCTTTCCCAGCACATCTCATTTTCACAAAAAGGAGGCTATGAAGCATCACAATGACATTTTTACAGTAGTACAGCATTTTAGGCAAAATGTCTTTGAAACTGCTGTTTCACACAGTAAATCCACAGAGCGGCACTTGGGCTGGCGTGGAGAACCACCTTTTCAGTGCGTTACATCGCAATGTCTTGACTGATGTTAGTTTGCCATGTCAATTTACAGCTGCTGAGATTCTGGCCTATGAATAGAAGTGATCAATTACACTTCACCTACTATATTTACTATTTTTTCCAGTTCACAATCATTCCATCTGGTATTTTCTATTATGTATTGTTCTATCCAGCCTCAAACGGCCCAAGCACAAACCTTCCATCACTTTTCCTGGTGAACTAAGCAGGCTGCAGCAATGGGAAACATTTTCCTTCCACTTTTGCTTTTCTTTTATCATATTCCTAAGTCCCTCTTGGACCACACGAGGCCATTTTTAACTGACCCATCAGGTTCTGGTAGACAATTACACATGCCCATCCAGTATCACATGGCTGCGCCTACTTTTAAGTATTTTTCCATTTCTTTCATGTCTGTTTATTTCATGCTTGCTACATCTGTATTATTTTGGTCATCCACACCTCTACACTTAGGAAATGCCACGTAGAAAATTACACATGCAGGCAATCAGCATGCCATTTCCTTTCAAAAGGTTGAGTCATTCCCTTCCAAACGCTGTATTTTTTTTCTTTCATTTTTTGTTGAAAATGAAATGACAGGAAAGCAGAAGTTTACAGAACTGCTTTTCTGCAAGGATTTATTTCAGGTTTGGGTTTGGAATGTGTTTCAAACTGAGCCAGCCCTCTCTGAAATACATAGTCTTGCCATAAAAGTGTCAGGGACCCTTAAAAGAATCACTGGTTACTAGGTTTTGATCCTAACGGATCAATTCCAGAACTGCAGCAGGTTTTATATTCCTCCCTAACCTTTCCAGAACTCAATAAAAACATCTGCCTTGAATAATCCACAGCAAAGAGAAATTTATCTGCTTATTTAATGCCCAGCAGCAGAGGGCTATAACCTTTATTTACAGCCTGGCCTATATGGGTATTGCCAGTCCCAGTGAGGTTGCGGCTTTTCTTTACCGGCTGTACAATGCTAACAAGTAGAAAATTGACAGCAAGCAGAAAATAACTCCTGTATTAGCACAAACACAGGTTTTGAGTTTTTGGCTGGACCCATGAATTGCTTAGGGTCTTCCTGAAGAAGCCTGTGAAGATAAAACAGGCCTTTTGCTCTATGCATTCACACAGGAAGAGGAGAGAGCTGCTGCTCTTGAAACTTCTACAGTCTGGATTCAGTTCAGCATCTAGGCCTGGGGGAATCCCACTGAAAAGGGATGATGCCAAGTCCCCAAGAAAAGAAAGAAAGAGAAAAAATACAGCAAATCTATGAAGCTATCCCTCCAAAGGACAGCAGCATTCAAAAACACGTTCCTACAAACTAGACTCCATTGTCGCAAACCTACAGGCATTCAGTGACCAATACAGCCAAATATATTCAGTGACCCCTTTCCTTGACTGTTCCAATGTGCAAGAAGGATTTTCTAAAACTTGGCCAGGAATTATGCTCCACACAATGGCTGCTTATGTACCAGTTTAGAAAAAACACAGCAGTTTGCTTGCTCAGATGCGTCACAGCTGTAGAGGCAATTTAGGGCAATCTGATGCACTCTTTTGGTTTATGCTTTTAACTCCAGAGTCATACACTGCTTTGTGATAACTATCCCTAGCTCCAGTGAGGTTAACAACGAACACAAACCTAGGGCATTGAAAAGAGTCAGTCAGAAGTAGCAATAATCTGAAGTGTAGGTAACAGGGAAAAACATTGCTGGGGAGTGTACTATTGCTGAGTGTTAGTCATCCTGACTATAGCACGTCAAGACTATTGGAAATGATGGCAAATGTGACATAACATATTCTAACATTGTGCTGCTTATGCTGTCTGAGGTGTTCAGTGCTCGATGTTAAGGACTAGATATACGTCACATATTGCTACCCAAGGTCATAACAACACACAGCACAATGAGATCAGAAACAAAATAGCCTATCAAAAGCCTGTCTTGGACTGCAAAATCCCCCCAAAGTATATCGTATGTAGACCGGCACAGCAAAAGTTCTACCAAGGAAGGCAGGCAATGAGAGAACTGTCATGAAGTCACTATGCAACATAACGCCCCTCTTAAAGATGATCTCATATGTTACAATATGAATTCTGCCAACCACTCAAATTCCTGTCAAGGATTACTGTCTCCAACAAAATAAGAGTTTTAAAACATCCCGATTCTGTCAGCATATAGAGTTCAGTTGTGCTGCTATCTCTGTGGACTACCTTTTCCTTTACTTCCACAAAATTCAGAATCAAGACCGCTGGATGTAAACTATTCATTCAGTGAATGAAAGAATCAGTTGTATTTGGACGGTTCAATTCATGTGAAAAACAACTTCTTTTGGATTTATCTTGGAAAGACAGAAATATTATTCTCTAGTCAACTTTTCATACTTCATGTGCTATTTAAAATGTAGTTTTCAATACAACCAGCTTACCTTGCTGTTTTTTGCGAAAGGATGTCCCCTCTGCAGGTTGCTGAAGTGTAACAGTGTAGTGGCTGGTATATAACGTCCTAAAAACAGCAGTTTTGCTCTTCCTGCAGCTAAGTGACACTGCATTTAACTCACGGTTCTCAGTGATAAGAACTCTTTATTGTAACCATCTGTTTATAATTGAGACATAAAATATAGAATACGCTTCTAAGAGAAAACGTATGGAAGTTTTTGTTGTTTTAATTTGCATGTGCAGTGATAAAGGGTTACGCTAAATTTGATTCTTCCACGTCTTGAGACTTTTAGGGATATGCAGCCCTTGAGGTTACCTCAGCTGATTCTCAAGACCTGCATTTCATTCATTGCAACACAGAGGAATAATTTACTAAAAAGACTGATGGTTAGTATTGCAGCTAGTGCATTTACAGCTAGACTATAGTAGCTGGAAGCATCATAATAACATGAAAATACAAATCACACAGAACTGGGGAATAAGTCCAGCAAAGAGAAGGGCAGTGATAAGAAGTGTCTTCTAACGCATAACAGTACAGAAACTTTACAGAAAGCAGGAGAGAATAAACTGTCTCCCACATCCATGGTGGACAGGATAAGTAAGAGACTTGTACCACTGGAAGTTTGCCATCATTGTGGGTTGTTAAGAACAGATTAGACAAACACCTATCAGGAAGGTATAAAGTTGAATCTGCCTTAAGGAAAAATGGATTAGTTGGACTCTCATGGAAAACAAGGCTGGAAGAGACTATGGCTATAAGATCATGGACATTTAATTCCAAGGGAAACCACAGCAAATAGTTAAAGTGTAGTCATGTCAGGCTAGATTCCTTCTTGCTGTATTTGACATTAGCATCATTCTGACCCTTCATTCTCACCACGAATACATGGTAAGTCACTGTATCCTTTCTTATCCTTCTAATGATTATTCACTCCTCCCACAGAGAAAATGAGCCTTCCACAGAAAACCCTGCTCAGCAAAGACTGTAAGAGAAACTGGTCAGTGGGCTGGTAGATAATGTTTGACAACAGCAAACACTTTCTCTAGGAGAATAGCAGGAGCCTTGCTTGTTTGGCTAGTTACCCATCTTAATATTAAGGAATATCACAAGAGTAAGCTAGCTTTTTGAGAATGGTCTGCAGTCCATCCTCTGTCCCATTGCCACATTCAACCAGGAACCAATCACTTCTGGGAACTGTAGCCCTGAAAAGGCTTACAGAGATCAGAACTTACAAAGGCATAGAAAGAAGATAGCCTCACTTACTCTTACCAGACGTTGCCACTGAGTTTCTCCAAAGAGTATAGTTTGGGCAGTTCATTAGAGGAGAGGAAACTTAAGAGGCAAACGAGACAGAACTGAGTCAAGAATGAAGGGAAGAGCAGAACATCTGCAATAGCTGACAGAGTTTGACCTTTATTCTGCTGCCTGCAAACAAAAGTTGGCCATAAAAAAAGAAAAGACTTGACCTGGCAGCTACTCATTATCTAGCAGAAGGCAAGTTGCTAGCGCCTTTTTCAAAACTTAGGCAATAGATACAGAGATCAAAAGATCCAGGAGAATGTATCAAGAAAGCAGAAGAAGGAATGCAATTAAGTAGCATGACGAATTTTGTAAATGTAATTCTATTCAAAGTGAAGATTTAGGAAAAGGTGTCACATAGCAACTTACACTCGAAATGCAACAGACTGTACAGAGAGTGTACCTCTCCTTCCAATGTCTAGGTATTAGCAAAAGAGAAAACTGTTCATTTTATTCCAAGTTATCTGATAGATGAGTTTATTTGAAGGTCAAGCAGTTGAAGGCAATTCAGTGCCTTTCTGCAGCCCCAAGAGATTAAATCCAGGCAGTAACAGCTGCTCTGTGGATGTGGCTTACGATATTCCTGGTAGGTCATATAAAAAAAGTGGTTCCCATAGTCATCAGACTCTAGCCAGTGTCCTCTACCTGCCTTCAATCAAGGGCCAAGAGTTTCTATATCTTGATCTTCACCAGAAGACCTGTGAGGGGAATCAAGTACTTGAGAGCAGACTTAGTAGAGGATGCTAAAAACTGGATACACTCTAGCACATGCTCTACCCAGCTTGCTCTCTAAAAAGAAAAAAGACACTTCTTATTCTAATAGTTCATATGCACATGAACTTTTTCTGTCAATCTTGGGAGAAAAGTATTACAAAACTGTAGAGATTACAATGTGAACACCATGAATAGGACTCCATCTAATAAGTGGCATATTTTTATCCTATTGTTTTCATTAGTGCAGGTGGGAAATATGGTTCTGGCCAGTGCACCTATTTCACAAGTCTTGTAACAACGCTTCTGTCAGGTCTGAACTGCAGTCCACTTTGACAAATGAACAGCAGATGTTCTTGATAAAGGAAAGTGAACATGATACATTGTTAAGCTCCTTCTGAGACTTTAAACACACACAAACCTCAAGAATAGTTTATCCATTTCAAAAGCTTGCTTCTAAAACAGAGAACCTGCCTGCCAAGGTTAAACATGAACATGTTAAATATCTGGGGACTTAGCTACGACCTTGCAAACAAAGCAAATAATGATACCTCTTCTGTGGAGTAGTCTAGAATCTATGATAGCCTCACTTAAAACAAAAATGGAATATATTAGCAGGACTAAACATAGCTCACTTCAAAGCACTACCTATAGTACCCGTAAGAAACAATACTGGTCTTTTTGTAATCCTTGGGCATGTTTTTGTTTAAGTGCTGAACTCTGATACATTACATCTGGAGTTTACGTTTTGTCTTCCATGTGCACACAATCCACATAAATTAGTTCTTTGGGCGTAACCCTTACTGGAACGCTACTCTGAAGACATAAGTCTTCACAACTGGTGTGTGCAAATTATTTGGTTCTTCTCCCAAATGATGTGGAGCAGTGACAGAAAAATGACAACAGAAGTCTTCAAACAGATCCTTGTCTTTAAAAAAGAATAGGGCAGGGGAGATGGAAAAAAAAGTAGAAAGTAGAATAAAACATCTGCAAAGCACCTCCAAATGCTACAACTCATTCTCCAGCCTCCAAACCATCCATCTCTGGCAACCATCACATTCTATTCCTAGGCAATATCAAGCCAAACATAGTTATGTTAAGCTCTTCTCTAGGTTTCGCCTACAGAAGCTTCAAACCATACGGGCTTTGCTTGGTTCCCATCTGTGGCAATGAAGAGGAAACTTTTGCTAAATTGACCTCCTTGATACTGCTAATGTTGATGCTGTAGTTGATACTTTTGATACTTTTTGATGTTGAAAATCTCAGATTCTTTTACAGTCTCAAGTGGAAAGATCATAGGCTACACCACTAACACAGAAGCAACCTTCATCACTGTTCCCTTTGCCATGATGAGAGATGAGAAATGATTACCTGAAGACGCCATTCATAAAATTCACTGCAAGTGTAAGGAGAGCCAGCAGGTGAAAGAGACTTAGCACTTTCTCCCTATTTGTTAAAGACTGTCCCTTTAAAATCATCGCTGCAATACAACCTTTAGTGTGCCATATGAAGTCTACCTCTTCTTAATCTCATGGAAAAACCTGTGGCCCAACTTCAGAATATGCTGAATAATGTGTAGTTTTCACCAACTTAAAACATGATAGCAAATGTTGAGCACTTCTTGCTCATTTTGTCTGCTGTACCCGACTAAGGGGATATGAATGAAGAACAGTATACTTCTGTTTATTTTTAAAAGTCTATTAAAAAATCCAGAATATCATAAACCCATATTCAAAGAGTTCAGATAACAGATCCTGGGTCTAATATCTAGATTGTATTGGAGGATTCAGGTGAAATGGAAGCTAGGAAAAGGTAAAGAGTTAAAGGACTCTATATTTTCATGGGAGAGATGCTTCCTTTGAGTTTTATTCTGCTGTCCGACAATCTGCAAAGGTCTGTGCAGCTCCTTGGCAAAAGGTCCAACCACCCTAGAAAGTGTGGAAATCACTTGATCATATGGAAGAATTACTTTCTGTCATGCTTCTGTGTTTATTCCATCCCTAACGCAGGTACTGACAATCTAGCAATTCTGTAGCGAAAAGACAAGAGTTTTCTCATACAAAATTCTTTGACTGTGATGAAAACTCATTAGATCTTGCTTCACTGACTCTGCAATGCTCCATTTGGTCTTGCTAGGAAGGCTGGAAGCATGCTTTCAGTTCAGATCATAAACCAATGCTGACGCTACATGCATGTGCTATTTAGATAATTTAGAAGAAAAATATGTAACCAGGTCTACTGAACTGCTTGTGCATCTCACAATTCCTAATTATGTAAGAAAGAACACAGGTCCCCAAGGACAAAATTTCCATCTTAAAATGCACAAAACAGGAAACGTGGCCATTATGGTGGTTATGGGCAAAATATGTCACCAGAAAGAAAAAGTACCCAAAAGAGTAATACATTAGAGAATTCTTAGAAAACAGCAGTCCTCTTTGTAAGGAGAACACTGTGGACTCTAAACTTTTGTGAAGCTTTACACAAATGATATTAAAAAAGCTGGTTTGGATTTTCCATCTGAAAATGTCAAGCTATGAGATGATCCCCAAACCAGATTTGCCTCCTGCATATAGTGGGAATTTAGAGAGTAGCCAGAGGTTACACTCTGGAGCATTCAAGTTTAAGCAAGTGCAGTAGCTTAGTACATCGTTAGCACAGGCTTAGTCAGGCCTCCCAGGCTGCAAGGAAGGCACTGTGTGAACAGCAGAAGGGTCAATGCAGAAACACATCCTTTTTCCATTCACCAGCACTCTTTAAAGTCAACCCTGGTTTCCATAGGAATCCAGCACCCCTTCACCCTCTTCTCCTCCACCCAATATTTTAGGAATTAAAATTACAGAAATTCTATACATCTGGCTAGAGATATGTGGAAGACGAAGTAAAAAGGGAATAGCAGTACAGTGTAGGTTACAGTAAAACAATGCATATTTAAACCTATCCCTCCCCTAGTACAGAGTATGGTGTATTTGAGGTCCCCCTCATATCCCCCAGGGATATAAACCTTAAAGCCCAAGACCAAGCATTATAAAAACCCTAAACTAAAAACCTCAAGGGTCAAAGCAGACAAAACCACAGAGCTTAGACGTGATTATTCAGGTTTCAAAAATACTGCATGTGGCTTCAAATGGGTAAACAGCAGATCAGATATGTATAAAAATATCTGTACTGGATAAGGCTAAAGGTTCCTCTAACTTAGTGCCCTGAACCCAAGAGTAGCCATGGGAACATGCCAAAGAGCAATAGTATAAAAACAGTATATGCATCAACTGATTCTTTCCTAGCCTCTCTTTTTTGCATCAGTATAAAGATATTCATGGATCTTGTCAATCTGCAGTTGCATCCAGGCCATCATATTTAATAGCCATCAACAGACCCGTCCTCCATGATATTGCTTAACTTTTTGAATTCATCAATGCTTTTCTTCCCAAGTACCTTCCAGCAATGAATTCCTTATTCTAATTATGCCAACCAAAAAATGACCTCTGGTTTGCTTTAACCTTTCTGTCTGATATTTCACTGTGCTTCTCTGCTTCTTATATTTTGGGAAATAGCAAACAAACATTATTCACTTCCATATCATTCATTATTGTATAGAACTGTATCACATCCTTCTCTGCTTGTTTTATTCAACTGAAGAGCCCTAGTTTAATTATTCTGTGCTTGTACTAGATGCCATGAAATACCTCTGATAGTCCTAGTCAAATTTCCTGTCTCTTTTCTAACTCAAGATTGGGAAAGACCAGAACTGCATTAAATATCCAAGATGAGGAACACACAGATTTCTGGAGTGACACAGGAAACTTTGCTTTTTTCTTTCCAAATAATTTTTAACATCCTAATGGCTATATTTCCCTGAGTCCAAGCTGATGAATCAGAGAGCTGTTCAGGGGAAAATTTCTCTTCTGAGTGGTAATAGCTAATAAAAAGCACACTAGGTATATATTATTTTTCTACTTTGTGCCTTTCTACATCAATGCCAGATGGCATTTACCGTTTAATAGTCCAGGCACTCAACGGAATGAGATCCTTTTGCATATCTCTCCTCACCAGTTTTGGGTTTGACTTGCTTAAATAGTTCTGTTCTATCTGCAAATTTTGTCATGTCACTATTCAACCCCTTTTTGCAGATTACAAAGGTGCTGAGCACTACACATGCCAGCACAGTTCTTTAGGGAAATCAGCATTTATGGTACTTCCAACAGGAAAGAATTTATGACCTATCCATGGAAGACATGGTCTGCTAACTGAAAAGCAGACAGCAGCTGCAGATCATTTCTTCTCGTATCTTCTGCATTTAACCATAATTTCTTGTAAAATTCAGTATGGAGAGCTCCCAGAGGTGCATGCATATTGGTTGCGTGTTTAGTCACCAGAATATAGCTGTTTGAATAAGGCGATGCCTTCCCAGGAACCTTAATGTCAACAAGTCCATCTGTCCTGAATTACTTCCAAACAACTCAAGTGGAATTTCAGAGCTGCAAGCTGCGCTGGCTGTGAAGCCGCTCTGACCACGTTCAGATACGAGCCCTAGTCAATGTAGTTCTTAAGAATATACTTAAGCCGTACTTAAGTCTGTTGGAATTAATCACCTGCCTAGGTGCTTTTCCTAAATTAAGTTTTATTTCATTTAAAGAATGAGTTTAAATTTATTGCATTTAAAGTAGCATTGTAAAAGGTCTCTTCAGATAGCTCCAAAATAATTTTAAACATCATTCAAATGGAATATGGAATGCTATTAAGGTGCACTCTACCCTTTCCAGTACAGTGGACATAAGGGGAACACACACTGTATAGAGGAACACATTTCTGTGTATCTGTATTATTAATCAGCTAATGCACCTGATAACACTGCCAAACCTCTGTTACACTAATGCAGGCACTTTCACACAGGTGTTGCAGTCCCAGAATGGTGGTGGCTTTTTGATGAAGCTTTAATAAATCATTCTACCAGAGGCAACATCTGCCTTTCTACTTTTCCCACATTGTAGCCAGCTGACCTACTGCTGTAAACATGCGAGGCGAGTTTCATGCAAACCACCCATATAGCTCACCTGGACTGTTTTGGTTTTTTTGGAAATACAACTTTTCTGGACTTACCATGGGGTTATAAGCAGGCTGAGTATCTGTTCCTCTTTAGATCTAGCTTTAGAAATTGTCCAAGTTTTCCCCTTTTTTGAAGTTTGTTTCGGTTGGCAAATCAAAAGCAGTCAGATGCCATAAACCTTTGCCAAAGTCCGGGAGAAGCTTAGGCTATTTCCCCCACTCACCACCCCAGTACTGTCCAGCCTCCTGCTCCCCTGGGGTTGTTGCATATTTTAACGAGCTACACCTGGCACACAAAGACAACAAGCAAAGTGGTGAAATTCTGACACCTTGTCGCAAGCCAGAACAGTGTGCAGGATACCGAGTTACGTACATGCTGAAGACAATCTCTGTTCCAAAATACACGGCTGTCATGTGCGGGAAAACGTCACTCTGATTTCATAGCTAAGGAACCAAGATGTAGAAACCCTCAGAGACTTTGCCAAACCCACGCTGAAAGGAAACTAGGTTTCCATATTTAGTATGCTTAGATCAAATCATCTGACTCTATTTTCTCCCTGCCAAAAGATTTGCCATGAACAATCTAGGCAGGCACTGAACTGAAGGTGCAGCCCAGGCCAACAGCTGCTCTTCATATTTTGAATAATGACAGAAGCCCATCAGCATCACATAACTGTGTTTGTATACAGGTATCAAAGTGCACAGCTTCAAGTAACAGAAAGACGTTCCAGACAGAATAGTCCAGAGCCTTTGTAGCACAACCAGAAGTTTGCAAAATATTGTTATAAAGAAGATAACGTTAACAGCCACCCTCGACACCACAGGAGAACACAGTAAGTTATTGGTTGGCAGCTCTCAGTAGCCTCAATACTTTAATACAGCTTTGCAGAATAGAGCCTGCAGTACAGGCTAAGAAAGGTTTTGAAGGCAAGGGCAAGCACAAGAGCTCTCATCAAAACAGAGAAGATAAATTTTGCAGCCTTCGCTTGGGTGAGGTTCTCATCAATTTAAATGGGAATCTTCCCTGCTTCTAAGCCTCTTCTAAAACCAAAAAACCCACCACAACCACCCCACAAAACAAAGAAAACATCTGCAGATTTTTGAGGGCTTTTTGTGTCAAAGAGGAAGCTTTCTTCACTGATGAACTGGTGTTAAGGCCTTTTAAAATGCGTTAAATTTTATGAGGTGCTAAATAGTTTGAATAGTTTAAAATGCCAAAAAAGCAAAGAAATAGCCAAACCGTGTGTGTGGTTATGGGTCATTTAGGATTATGCAGTAAGAATGTAAATGGATTCGAAGGGAAATAAATAACTGTGGCTGCTGAATGCAAAGATGTCTTGCTAATCGTTCCAGGTACCCCAGTAAGCATCTAAAATATCTGACTCCATCCCTCCCTTCCCCCCCCCCCCCCCCCCCCATCTTTGGTTATTCTGAATCAAGATATCCATCCAGTGTTACCAAATGAAGCAATTGCTTTAACTCTCTATCAATGGGTTTAGGAGCATGCCAGAAGTTTCCCGATAGGACCAGTGCTCATTTCAGAACTGCGGGAATCTCCGCTGCAGAAAATGACATTTTGGAAAGGTAGACCAGAGTTTCGCTGTGTGGTGAGAGCTGTGAGAATAACCAAAGCAGTTCATTCATTTCCACTTCAACAGGAAAGACTGAGTTACTGTGCTTGCCACTATTTTGTTCATAAGTTTTATTTGGCAGCCCTAGAAGAAAGGCTCAAACATAAAACAGTTTAACACAAGAAAAACAGAACGTCAGGAAACTGTCTCCCCTCTTCCCTCCACAGATACCTCAGCTTTTAACACTTGAGAAAGATTTTTACCGTCAGTTGTAGATCCTTCATTTAGTAAGGACTCGGGAAGGTGGATAAAGATTGAGTTTAGACCAAAGCGCACAAACCAGGGAGCCCCCCCAACATACACAAGCTGAAAACACCACTGAGATTTCACTCTCTCATTAGCAATACGTGCATATGTTCCCACTTTGGAGGAAAATTGTAAATATTTAGATTTATTATCTCACAGAATCCAGACAAACTCTGCACCACAGCTTGAGGCTGGGACATCATCAGGTCAAGAAACTCTGCTGATACCACAAAAAAGCAATACTAAGCAGCACCAGTTATTTGCAGAGAGCAACGATCCCTTCATAACAATAATATTTGGGTTTTGAATCCGGAGTCATTTTTTTAATAAGACAATGCACTCTTTCTTGCCTTTCTCAAGAGAAAGATGGTCAGTCAGTGTAAAAATACTTGTAAAAAACAATCTGTGATTACATGTTATTGCTGGGAGACTGAAAATATATTTTTTTAATTTTACCAACGTGAAGTTTTTATCTTAATAGGATGCAAATTTATTTGACATGTCTCCAAATGCTAGAGGCCCAATCCTCTTATAAGAGCTGTGCCACTGACCAGGACAGCTTGTATCTTCATACGTTCCTAGCTTAGAGATGCTATTCTTAGGAACGCTGCATCAATTACATGCTACTCGCAGGCAAGGAATCTGTATAAGTTTACATACTACGTGTACACACCGTGCAAGACTTACCGTGGAAAATTAATAAAAACAAACATGCTTTCTTTTTGTACACAAAACACAGCTACTGGGAAACAGGCTTTGTAGCTACGAAAACCGTAACTGAGGGCAGCAGTCCACATCTGCGCTGCAAGGTGGTAACAGAGACCCTTCACTCCGAACGAACGTGCCCGTACTTTATCAATTCCCAGCCAGACAAGATTTATTTCCTGCAATTTAGTAGTCCGGCAGCAGCCACAGAAAACGCTGAAACCGCTTTGTGTTGCCGAGATGAGTGCACAGCTCGACGTTCATTTAAAGACTGTCTGCTGATAGCGACAAATGCTGCTGGCAAAGGCAGTGTCCTGGATAGGTTATAAAGATTCTCCTATTAGTTGTACCGTCCCACGGCTAATGCTGCTTTCTAGGCCTGGCAACCAGACTGGGCATGACATGTTTGTTTTAAGTTTCATTAAAAAAACAGAACTGATGTGAACATACAAATGTATAAAATGCAATATTGGAGTGTGAAGATACGAATACATTAGACATCCTAAACATCTAACATCTCTCATTGCATTGCTTATTCTGTGTAACTTACTGCTATGCATTAAGTAATTAAGACTTCCACACACAAGCCCACTATAAAACATCAACTCCTTCTTAGCATCTCTCAGTGATGCTTTTATCCTATAAGAATCTGTAAAATTTATAAAGTTAAGCTTTATAGTTTTAGCACGTAAACTTAACAGCTTAGCAAAAATAACTCATACAGTACAATACATAAATTAATGCATTAAAAATAAAGGGCTAAGCAAAAACTGCTTAAAAGAAAAAAAAACGCTCAAAGCACTACCTAAAATGCTAAAATATAAATTAATGTGGCTATGAATTTCTAGTTCAGCAGTCCAGAATAAATATTTATAGAAAGGCTGAGTTCAAGAGAAATTTTGTGGGCTTTCCTCTCCTCTCTAGTGCTTTCTCTCAAAACTAAAATTGCTGTGATCTTGGTAAGAGCAACACACACATGCACTCAAAAATAGCCACATTTGTTAAGGTTGTGGGAAAAAGCGCTTACTCTGCATGTGCTTTCAACAGCGCTCCATTTAACTGAAGTCACTGGCATACCTACTGAAAGACCTGAACAAACCCAACAGTATTTTGCATTAAACCTATACTCATGTAATAGTCGCTCAAGTAGACAAATCTTTGTCTTCTTTTGTCCATTACCATATCCCAACAGGCAAACAAACTGGAACACCTCTCGTCTCAGGGCACTAGGGACCTAATCCTGCCACTCTGCTTTCAGTAAGCGATACTCTCAGTCCAAGGGCAGTCATCAAGATACCGGTGACATTTTCATCTGTTTGGAAATTGTAACTTTCTCTTCAAAAAGCAGAAAGTATTTATCGCGGAGGCATCTACTTCCAAGGACAGGTAGGTTTACGTTTAAGGTAGCGGATGGGAACTGAACTTCAGGAAGGTAGCAGTTTGGTTCCCAACCCAGGCATGCACTTTTAAGTGATCTTGTCCAAACAAAAAAATCTCTCTGTGCCTCAGGACTCCACAGGAGTGTCAGTGAGGGTAATAGCCACCATTTCCTCTGCTGTTTTGGATAGGAAGTTCATCCGAGCAGGCACCAACTCCACCCTGGCATGTGTTTGTGTTAAATACCATCAGCAAGCATACAGTAGGGCTTCAGCTGGATGAGGCTCTCTAAGTGCTACCACGAAATAAGCAAAAATCAGTATCATTCAGCACAGTTCTTTAATCGCCCCTTCCAAGATCTTATCAGAATTTTTATTGCTTACTGGCTGATTAAAGCCACTGGCCTGGCTTTTAACATAACTTGGTTTTGAAATATTTATGTTTGTCCTCCAGTAGAGACAAACTGCTGAGTTACCCTTTTTATAAAGGAACAGTGGAAATTATAGACAGAAGAATCAAGCTTAAGCATATTGAATTCCCAGCAGTTCAGTTTTATTTCAGTTTTTTATTGACCAAAAGTATATCTCTGGGAAAATTCTAGATTCATCACTGAAGTCTGATGAGTATGGGAAATGTGATATAAATTATCTCAGATACAAGATGTCAGGTACTACTGTAAAGAAAAGGGGATGCTTTTACAAAGTGTTTACAAAATATGGTGCCTCACACTAATACTCTAATCTTGGCAAGAATAATGCAAATTATAAAGGCACCATATTTATAGGCTTGCTTTTGTATTACGGTGCACATGGAAAAAATGCCAGGCTCTCAGGCTACACAATTTTAATGGGACACTCTATTGTGAAGCTAGAAGAAAATCACCTTTCCAAACAATTCAGCATAAGTCAAGAGGGAGAGCACAGAGCTGGATGAAAGAAGCTCCATATTCTGTGACCAGCAACCGAGTTATCAGGAACAGAATTATTTAATTTCTCAGTCTTGGCTTCTCCATTTTCCTTGGGCTATATTTGCACATTGTTGTCATCCTTAAAGGAAAGGTGTTGTATATGTTGTACATCAGCATACAGCTTGACTTTTCATTACTGTTTTAGGAAGCTCAATGATTGTATTTGTAATGAATAATATACTCCACAAAGTAACACCTACTATAGTAGTATGAAAAGGTGCAGAAAAGCAAGGGAAATTCAGAAAGATAGATGAGTGAATTTATTTCCCTATTTCACCTCATTCTGCACATGAACTACAAAGATCTCTATATAAGTGACTAAGGCATGCAAAGCTGACTTGGAATTTGCGGCAGGTTAGATTCCTGATTCCTCGTTTCTCTTGGCCAAAGTATTTTCAGAAGACAAGGATTGCTTTGTTCTGTCTGGCTGCAAGTTTGCAGCAATGCACTGATTTACAGAGAATAAAGCTATATCACCTTCATCACCAGAAAGACTAGAAACAGATTTTTTTTCTTTTTTTTTGAAAATGAAACATTTCTAGGTGTTCACTTGCTAATGCAGAGTTTGCGTATTTCTAAAACCCTTTTGAAGAAGAAATGCATCAGAAATTACATCACCTCAAGAATCTCACTGCAACATATCCTTAACATGGAGTGGGTAGCCCACAGGTCAGGTTACTAACTTGTGAGTTAAGAAACACAATTTAATTCATTGCTCTACCACGGACTTTTAGCAGGCCTTGGACAAGCCACTTGGAGGCAGATTCACAGAAGGACTTTGGAGGCCCAGATTCCAAAGCTATCGCTAATACCATTTTCAGGAACTATTTAATTTAAATATAGAAACAGTCCTTGGAAAATTGGTCACTGAGGTAGGAGCCATATTCCCTCCTGCCCCATAAAGAGTTAGAGAACCTTCCACCCAATATAACTAGCTAACTTGGCAGGTCGGTTTTCAAATAGGTTGAAAATGTGGCTTTGCACTTTAGTCTGAAAAGGACAAAAAGCAGGTTTCCTATAATCTGAGGAATCTGAGGCTCTAACTACCCGATTACTGACCACAAGGGAGAAGAAGGGTACTGCCACACACTCCATCCCACATACAATGAAAATGAGTTCTCAAGTTTCATAGAAGAATAAATCCAACATATTTAGGCAGGCAGTTCATGACACCTGCGTGGGGTTGTTCGTCTCAGGGACAACCAGTCACTGGAATGCCTTGATTTTCTGGCTCGTACCAGTGCAAAGAGCTTTGAAACGTGAGTTCTGACAGCAACAGCAGGGCAGTTATTCCCTCGTCACCAACCACCACCGCAGACAGCAGTCTCGTTCCTTTTCAAAAGGTTATTTCCTACACAAGGCACCTTCAGATACAGCACTGTAGGCCCCTACACGGCTGCCCTGGTGAACTACAGCAGTAGCTTCATTCATCTCGCCATGTGACAGGAGTCAGAAAATGGTTGTGTTTCAGGTGTCTGGCAGAGAATTTTTCTTTCCTCAGACAAACAACAGATTATCATTTCTTTCTAGAATGAGACAACACTTCATTTTCCACTAGCACTGCAAGTGTTGCTTCCGGAAGCAATGAAAAATAAAAAATGAAAAAACTCTCTTCCCTGTGAGCTCCTGCTTGGAAAAAGAGAAACGGCTGGGATTCACCCTTCTTCTTCTCAAGGTCTGCCATTCTGCATGTGTGGGGAATAGGACCTCATCTGTCTAGGACACCTCTTCTATGAAATACACTCCTCGAGGAAGAAGTCTGAGAGTTAGAAGGCCAAATTAGGAGACTAAGGAATGGCCTGGATTGTTTTACACTAGATTTACAGCCTAGTTTCTCTCCTTCATGAATGGGTTGAGCTGTACACGATTCACAGAAAATGTTATCTTCTATGAAGCCTGCACTTCTTCGATGCCAGGGAAGCCAGGGGTTTACATGGTGGGGAGGGGGAAGGGAAGTGGAGTATGTTGCCTGGTATTTTTGTTTTTTTCGGGGGGGTTTTGCCCAGTAGGTTTCCAAACTTCATACTCCACTCATGAGTGAACAGAGCCAAGTAACATGTCAAGAGCAGAAATTTTTAGCTTTGGAGTCTAATGCTAGAGTAAGCGTGGACTAAACAAATAGCAGTGAATGACGACGGGTGTGAATATAAGCCTTCTCCACATGTGGCCTTCTGCAAAGATTTCACATGAATCTTACTTGCTGTCTATTAACAACTACTTTCTTTTCTAGGCGAGAAAAGCAGGATTATATCAAAAAGTACAATTTGGTTTAATTTAGGTCAGGCAAAAATTCTTTCCCCATTTCATTCCTCTTACTCCAGTACTTCCAGCTACCAGGTCGTCTTCTTTAAGCTTTCAATCTATTATAACTGTGAAAAGAGCCAAATACACAATTCCCCTAAATAAGCAATTCTTAGGCATCATAATGATAAGCTGCAGTTATGTTTCGTGTGCTGCTCAGAACTTTTATTTAAATAAGAAAGCCCAGTGCTACATGATGAGTTTGATTGCCAGTGGAACTGACCACAACAAAGACTTATGCACTGGCCCGGAGGAAGGAAAACTGGCCTGGAAAAGATGATGATATTTTTCAAATTAAAGGCAGAACTGAAGAATCTAATAAGATCTTGTTGAAATTTGAGAGATTGATGATTAACCATCATGGGACAAGTAAAAAGAAAAACAAGAAAAATTACACTGACCATTTCTACTCTGACTTACACAACCTCAATTTCTGAATGTATTATTTTTGTCTAGCTATTTAGGATAGGCTGATCAGCTCTCTTTCTCTTGGGTCATATCTCGATTTTCTTTTATTCCTTTTTTGGACATTTTTATCCTCTCTTCCCTACATTGCAGACTTTATGATTACTCTTGGTATTTATTCCATCACTATTTCTATAAAAGTCTGAACCTCCTTTACACCACAATACAAATATTTTATATCTCCTTTTCCTCTGCAAATCTTTCAAAACATAATTGAAGAAATATCTCTTTGATTTATATTTGAGGACTACAGAAAAATAACAAGTCCAGAAATCCCTACCAATGAAAACTATTGTCTTCGAAATCATCTCTAATGGTAAGACACACTTGACAATTTTAGCTGATAAACAGCTGTGCTTGATGATGATACGTCACAGCAGCGGGTGATCGCAAAATAGAACTCTACCATAACCTCTCCGTAATCACAAGTTGTTGGTCCCTGCCCTCAAACCGGGAGCAGGTAGATGTAATTAAATCGCACAGAATTTATTGTCAAGTTTCCCATGTGATTTTAACTGTTTCCACTCCAAAATCTGAAATAATTGGAAACTCATTAAAGAAAAAGTAAAGAAAGAGGAAGAAGCAGCCAATTGAAGGACAAACGTTCTGGCTTGAGCTAAAACAATACTGGTTTGTACAGACATCATCCAAAGCAAGAGATTCTCGTTAACTCTGTATTTACATTAGTTGAATGGTCCTTAAAAGGGTCTAACCATAGTATGACCATTATTATTAAAAAATCAGTTTTTTGAAGTTACTTTAATTATTACAGTAGCTCTTCAATCAACCAAAAACAGGGAGCCATTCTGCCTGGTATTGTACAGAGTAGCAGAGAGTCTCTGTCCCATCTGGTTATATATAAACAAAGTGGGAAAGGAGATTGAAAACAAACAGAGTAATAAACATGATAGTGGCAAACAGTGTCTCTCTTCCACAGTTTGGGGGTAAGGGGGTTACTGAGAACAGGCTCAATTATATAAACAATTAACCTTGAGAAACAGTGATTAAGAGTAGGCATATTGTATGTCCAGTCTTCCCCAGTCATGGCTTCTTTTCTGCTTAGAAATTTTATCTGATCGGAATTCGAGGATTTTTAGCCTTGTCTGGGATTTCTGAATGTCTGGCAGATTGGAGCAACTCTGCAAAAGGTCTGACCAAACCGAGCTGCCAAACATCTGGAAATCCTGGCTATTGCCTCGGCACATGCTCAGATCAATTGCATGGGACAGTGCAGTATGGTTTGGGGACACACTTACTGCAAACATGCTACACGGAGCATGCTCCTGTACCTCTACCCAGAAAGTCCTGAATGTAACTACGATGGCCATAGGTGACAAGGAGACAGGTGTGAATTTCTGAGTTGAAGACACCAAGGGGAGCACACAGACCACCACTCCGTCCAAACTCTTGAGCAGCCACTCCTAATTTTGTAGTCTTTCCTTGAAGGCCGTATGATGTGCAAGGAATAGAAAATGGGTGTCAACACATGGGTGCACGCATCACTTGGTGAAGGGAAGGGTCTTTGCATAATTCTGGAGCCAGATGGCGCCTTGTGGGCAAGCAATCTTGATTGAATGCCACTTTGACCACTCCCCAGCAGAGCAGCCACTCACTTTGGCCATGTTGTCTAAAGTTGAATGTCTTCTGAACCATTGTTTATGTCACTACAGAGGTATAAAATAAAATAATGCATGCATTATTCACTAGAATATGCAAACGGCTAAAAACAGCACTGTGGTAAGTGGGTATAATGTGAGGCAAGTTACACAAAGGAAGATGAAGCAGCAGCAAAAAACACCAACAGAAGAAAGGTGTGCAATAAGCTGTTCAGGGTCACCTAATTTGTGTTTATTTTCCTACTTTCAAAGTAGGAGAAAAGCCTTTAGCTTTCTACCCTCCAATATCTATCTGATGCAAAATGTTTCAGCAACTTCTGAACATAAAGCAGATTTTTATTTATTTTACCAGAATGCTTGCTAGTATGTAGAAAGGATGATCAAGTAAAACCTCCAGTTAAATCAACAACTTTTGCCACCCATTCCTCTTAAGAAAAACATACCTCAGTGTTTCACATCAGGCTTCTGAGAGTATCACAGTGCATGGCAGTTTTACAGATTCGGCACAACTCCTCCCACCGCCTCCCCTCCAGTGTTCGCCTTCATCAGACAACTGTCTCCCAAGAAAGCATGGATCTTTCCCGAGTTCTTTCCTCATGGGGTCCAGAGCAGTCATCCCTCCAGAAAATACAGATCCCAAACCACTGTCAGCATCATGCAATTAGCTGAGCAGTACATTTTGTAACAGTGAACATCTCATGCCAACAGCAAAGGATTTTGTGCCATGTCCTCATCCTCTGTCATTATCTGGGCTTCTCTCATTTCAGATCCTGCCATCTCAGATCTAGACACACAATATAATTAAGGCATACTGCTGGAGTCCTTGCAGCTGAGGCTTGGAGCACACATTGCTGCCCTAAGTCCAAAGCAAAGAAAAGATGACAAAGGTTTTGCCACTCAATGATGGTATGGCCACCGCAAGAAAAGAAATTTGTTAGATCTCAGTTTTTCTGTTAGCAGGTAGATGAAAAGTTTAAAATGCTGTGGTAGTTGTCCGCTTCAACACTTCTTCCTTTTAACACTTCTTCCCTACCCTTTATTTCTTAACACACCACACAAAATGGTCTTTCTTTATCACAAAACATGTAAGTTAACTTCCCCATCCCCTCCTATTTCTTCCTACCTGATCTCAGCTTATTTTTTCAAGTACCCTGTTTCAAACTGTATCCGTGCAACCCCCAGCAGCAAGAGAAGGTCAGAAACATGTCACTGGACTGACTATAAGAAAAAAAGAAAGAAAAATGAAAAAAGACAGGGTGTTGCAACACCTGGGGGTAGAAGGAGAACTAGAAAGCACATTAACTAGAGGCAGGATTTGACTTTGACCTGGCTTACCTTAAAATTTATCATCCAATTCACCAACCCTTACTTGAAGGGGAGGGCAGGAGAAGAGCAGGACAGTAACTACTTCATGGGGAGCAAACACCAAACTACTAAATCCAACATCTACTTGCATGTGTCCATACATGACTCACAAGAAAAGTAGCTCGCTGAGATCAGAATACCAGACTAGATTTAGTAGTTTGATATCTCGGTTCTGGCAACAGACCATACATGATGGTTTGCATGAAGTAGAAAAAGCCCATAATGCACTGTTGCCAACTGTGCAATGCTTCATCCAAGGAGAAAAAATTCTTTCCGAACCCCCCAGGCAATCAGTCTGTGGTCCGTAGCAAGACATTTGGCTGTTCTTCTCTAACAGAGCTTTAGCACAAGTATTCTTTAGACTCGTAAAATTAATGACCGTCAATGTTACCCTCAAAAATTATACACTTATGCACTTATGCGGCCAAAGCAGGTTTAGTTAACTGCTTGCAGCAATCAAATGCAGAGGTTAATATCACTCTGAAAAGGGAAGGGTTTGTTGGAAACTGCCATTCTTTGAACTTGTCCATGTTTTAATGCTGGATACTCAGAGACATATCAGAAATGTTCACACCATGCTTTTGATGTAATGAGTCTACTGCTATTTAAGTTCAGCTGAGTTATATGTGGGCAGCTAATCACACAGTTATCAACTAAAAATGACTGTGGTGGACAACCATCCTTTTTTTTTTCTTTCTTTCTTTTTTTAAGCAGCAAGCCTGCAGCAGACTGCTTTATTGGTCTCAGAAGCCAAAGCTTAAAATAGGGAGGAAACGATCAAGAGAATGCGGTTCAGTGGTTAGAGAACAGTAAAGAGTCCTGTTTTCTATTCTTGGCTTTTCTATCAGTTTGCTGTAGGAATCTAAACAAATCTCTTAACCTCTCTATGCCTCAAAGTATCCTCCCATACAGAAGTTAGTGTGGACATGGGAAACCGCGATCTAAGCACTAACATTTGCTGACAGCTTATGTTGGCAGTTAAGAGAGCACAGCCCTACTGGGGTCAGGCCTTACTGCTGCTCTATTCACCTACACACACCACCAGGACTTTGGGGTCCCAGTGGTTTATTCTGCTGCAGAAAACCAAGCTGCTGAGATTTTCCCAGAGAATCATGAAAGAACCTTTCAATGCCTCTAAACACAGAAAAGGGAACTGGAAGACTAGCTTGCTATCTTAGTATAAATGTGGGAAGGCTCACAAATCCCAGGAAAAGCAGAACCTAAGCCTAAATCCTAGCATGGGCCAACTCAGGCTGACAGCAACACTCAAGCTGTGGGTGTAGACAGGTGTGAGTGGAGTCTGGGCAATATTTAAATAACCACTAGGTTCTACAGTGAAGAACCTTCCCCTCTAAACAAATGGGAATGTAGAGCTGGATAAAGTTGTCCAATATTTAGAAGTTTGATTTCTAGATGGACAGAGATCTTCACAAAAAGATGGAGTCTGAGATATAACAGAGGCTGTAGTCTTAAGTCACTGAACCCACAGTCTTTGAAAGACCAGTATACTAAGAAATCAGGCTGGATACATGTTCTGAACAGGATACTAAGAAATCAGGCAGGCAAGCTGGCACAAAACCACGCAAATTTGTAGAAGCCTTATTTCATTTCACTCTCTGGAAAATTACATTATTTACATCCATACTGGTCAACTCCAACCCTTTGAACCTTTGCTATAGAATAGTACACCTAAGTCTGGGAAAATGGGACAGGCTGAAATTAATTTATTTCTAAAGTAGAAATATAGTTAAGGTTCTTATACTTATGGGTCAGCATTGCTATGTGTTCTGTGTTGTAATTAAAGTATTCTGCACAGTTGCAGAAAGTGAAATTTAGGATCACCCAAAGTTGGGTCAGGAAGGGGGGGGAACCCTATCTAATCTGAATTCAAATGGTGCCAGTGGCATCAAAATATCACCATGCCTGATAATTTACAGATAGCTATTATGTGCTATGGCCAGAAAGAATTTCCCTGTCGTCCTGTATCATACTTGCCACAGAAACCCCTACGGTATTTGCTGCAAAGAAAGGAATCATGATTCACTGTTATGCCAATGAAAGTTATGAAATATGGTGATGTACAACTGAATTAGATGCAATCACAATTTAATGCAGTAAAGCACTGATAAATTTTTAATTACGTCCTACAATGACTAATGTAAAGAGAAGCAAACAGCTTAAAACAAAGCCGGGTAACATTATTTTGGCCTGCTTTTTTTCAGGAGCATCTTAAAGGCTCTGACTGACAAGCAAGAATGACTTAGCACAAGGCGGGAGATTTACTGCCCTGAGCTGTTCACCCCAGACATGCTGTGCAGTGAAGAACGGTCCATCAGTCAACTCCTAACAAACTAGGAGTCCACAACACACCACTTCACAGTAATTTGGGAACGTTTACGTAAAAATCAGCTCAGCATCTGATTGATGAACGTTGAGATGTCTGTGCCACAGAGGGTAGGGGAGCACGTGGGGAAGGTAACCTTGCCTTTGCTTGACTAAGTGGTTCCACCCCTCAGTCAGAGCTCCAGGCCAAAATCGTGCTCACACGCATGAAAGATGAGAAGCTACCTTTCTACCCTAAGGTAACACTGGAAAACTGAGATCTGCAGTCAGATATGGATAAATTTGGTGAGATATTGGTAAGAAAACCAGGGTGGTAGTGGAGGGATTAGGAGAATTCATGTTAACGGGAATTGCAGTTCCCTTCTACCTCAGATTTCCTATGTTTACAGGCAATTTTTCAATTTCTGCATTGTCCTTCATCTTCAATTGCTGTTTCACACAACTTATCCTACGTGCTGTTGGAAAGAAAGGCAAAGTTTGACTTTGGGGCTCTCCCCTCCTTGTTCACTTAACGAGAGTACAGGATCATCACAGTATCAGATTTATATCCCATCTTGGATTCTCAGAATGTTTGTTCTTTCCGATAAGATAAATTCCACTGCAGAGAAACTCTTTGAAGAAAATCTCCTGTCTAGCCATTTTTAAAACTTTCATTTTCCTTTAGCTTAAGCCTAGTTTAATACTTATAACTGTGTGATGGAGTATCAGTAACAATCCTTCATAACATCTGTAGCCTATTTGCCAGGACAGAAAAACCTAAGTATGTTCAGTAGCTATCACTGTCACTAAATCTTAGTAAATACTGTCCTACTGAACCTCTGGAATGGTTAAGCAATAGAAAAAGCAACATCGTACTAGCAGCTAAAGATGGACCCAGATGATATGAGCTATGTAGACTGCAATTTCATCAGATTGCAGTTATGAAATGACAGTGTTCTTCCAGACTGTACTGTTGTGTCCCCTCACCCTGTCATGTTACCAGACCAGGAGCACAAGTTACCTATTTGAACCCAGTTATATACAACAGAACCGAACACAAGCTCCCCAATCACATTACATTACAAATAACACATCACCCAGACAATTTTAAGTGGTATGTTCATTACAAAACTCAGTTTCCTTGCACAAGGTAATAAGAACATGCTGTGCTCCATTACTCTCTATTTCCAGTTATTATAATGTAGATTGTTTGCCCTCCCCCTCCCCCAGAAATGCAAGTTCATATCGCAGCCTCCAGCTAGTTTGGATTCCAGGAAATTTGGAACCGATTCACAATGATAAAGACTGGCTGTTTTGTCTACAGCTGTGTTGCACGCTTCTTCTCCGCTGCGTTAGCTAAGAGAGGCAAAGTGAAGCTCCCCAGGGCAGCGAGTTGCACTGAGCCAAAACCAGTGGATACCCCATGCGCAGCAAGAGGCTGAACTGCCAGAGGCAGTGGCTGTAATTGTCTAATATGGGTTTGCCAAGCAGTGGAATACAATGTAACACAGGCTACTTCCCACAAAGTAATTACAGATCTTGCATGTATTTCAGCAAAGCTGCAGTCTTAATGCCTAGCACTTACAAAGCACTTTAAGCAATAAAGAGCTACTTCATCTACATGACATGCATGTGGCCAGTGTATTATTATAATCCCCATTTTATGGATGGAAAATTAAGGGATTCAGCCATGCTCAAACACCAAATGGGCAAAACTGGAATTTAAATTTTCAAATATGTTCAAGCCAAGACCTCAATCAAAGCTCAGTTCCTTCAAGGCGCTTGTTAAGCCTGTCAGTCCTACCCAATAACTTGAGTATTTCATCCAAGCTGCTAGAACAAACCCTTAGAATTTACCTATCCAGCACTCAAGGCAATGATAAAAAGGGGATAGGGATATGAAACCCAGAGGAATTAATACTTTAAAACCAGATTTGAAAAACAAACAATCAGTCCCCCCCAACCAAAACAGTGACTGATCTCTAACTTACAGGTAACGAGAGTTTATAGTTGCTTCCATTTGACTAATAATAAAAAGCCTGCAGGATGCACCAAAAATTTAAAATATCCTACTCAAGCTTTGAATTAGGAAAGGGGAGAAAACAAACAAACAAAAAAAACATAGCTACATCACATGCTTCATATTTGATTTCACTTTACTGTTATTGCCTGGTGTAGTATTATCTGGAAGAAGCAGTCAGAATTAGCATACTATTGTGCACAGGTGCACCGACAGGAGCAGTATGTTGTCCTTTTTCAACTGAGTTTGCAACTAAGCAGGGTAAAATAATGGAAAAGGGATATAAGCACAGTAAGTGAAGGAATGCTCATTGGGAGCAGCTACTGTCATACACAGAGAGGGTGTTTCTGACTGATGTCTTAAAAATCTCATAAAAAGTAAACTATTCCAAAAAAAATCTAAAAGTTTGATAGAAAACTGTTCTTCAGTTTAAACACTTTCATTGGGAGTATGTGCCTTCTATGAAAAATACCAACTTTTCCTCAAAGAAATCCAATCTGAGAACTATTTCTGAGTTTTGGTTTTCCACTTAAAAATTGATACACTTCAAAAATTGTTTTTCTGCACAGTTTCCCTAGAAAAATTCCAGTTTCTAGCCTGATCTTGTACAAACAAACAAATAAGATAAATATCAGATGCCCCTACTGGCTCTCTGTTTATGTTAGAGTTTTGAAAGTTATGCATTTCCCAAATTCCCTTTAGCCTTTGCGTTTGTTACAGCAAAGTTGCAGTTTCCTGCCTCTGTCAGATAAATCTCACCACTTCAAAGGCTAGGACTGCAGTCAGTTAGAAGATATAGCTGTCAGCACACAGTCAGAGCACAACATGGACAGGAGGAAGCTTAGAGCGACAAGAGGAAGAAGTGGCAGCTCCAGGAGAAAGATCTGGGTTAAGGAAGAAGACAGGGAAATAAGCAGAACAAGAAAGAGATGGTATTGGGAATGCATGAAGGGAATACAGATTCTAATAAGGACAATTCTGTGTCCTAAGCATGAGGGGAAGGGGAGAACCTGGGGTCCCCCCCCCCCCCACAAACTTTATCCCTGTTGGTTTAACATGTTACTTGAACAAATCACTCTTTCCTCTGAAAACACTGCTTCTGCTTTCAGATTAACCACATGTATTGCAGGTGGTGCAGTTAAATAAAATTTCACAACTTCTCTCTTTGCAGATTCCTAGTTTGACTACTAGGAAGCACATGCTGCAGCACGGTTACTTTTATTACATACAAAGTTTTGCGAAGAGGCAGCTTTGGGAGGCAGGGAGATGAATATGCAGTAGGAGAATATGTACCTTCTCTGATTAGAGCCAGCTCTGGAGGCAGTTTTCCACTGATACTATGCTCAGTGCCTGGCACGTTCATCTAGGTTACACTTAGCAGAACACTCACTTCTCCTCTGCGCACAAGCTGACTTGTAACACTCCTGTCCCCTCTTACTGCCTCTCAGGAGAGGAAACACTGGTATACTCTTCCAGAGCAAAGGTCCTATAATGCAGAGGCAATTAGAAATTTCACTATTTCTGCAGCCAACTAAGCAGCTTCTGGAAAGGGGAAAAAAACAAGTGGACAAGCGCTCCATCATCTCCATTTCTTACCTTCCCCTCAAATCTGGCAGTGGCTCCCAGCTGCACACGGATATTCCGAGGAGGAAGGGTAAATGCTGGTGCTTCTGCCGGCACAGTGGGGCTGAGTGTCAGGGAGGATTTGGAAACTCGAGTTGATGTCACCAGTTTCACATCCCCCATGATGTGAACTGTAAAAGAGAGAAACACAGTCCTGATATAGAACTTAGAACAATTAATTGTCTACATTACAGTTGCAACTAAGAATCAGATTGAGGACAGACCGTTCTATGTTTGATATATTCATGTAGGTAGTAAGAGTCTTTGGTCTAAAGTAACAAGTGTTATTTTCTGGTTGGGGAGCCATGACCCAGAAAGATTGCCTGGTGTACCTACAGTTGCAGACAGGGTCGCAGCCTTGAACTGAACTCAGATTGAACTCTCAAGTCCCAGACCAGGGCCTTAACCAAAAAGCCATCCTTTACAACTGCATTAAACTGTAATAACTTATTTCGGGAGGATATTTTCACAACGTGACTTTGATTTTCCTGGCCTGGAATACACCAAAATCAGTAAGTCTCAAAAGCAGAGCCAGTGCTAAACAAGTACTTGTGAAATAGAGGCCTCTGTTTGCACTGGATTTAAGTTGCAAGCGGGAATGTGGAAAATCTGATTTTTCATACCACGTTTTCAAGATCTTAAGAAATATCTGGATATTTCCCTCCAAAGCACAGCACTCCTGGTACATAACAGACACTTCTGCAGAAATTCCAACTCTCTAGCTTACTGCACTTCCTTCTATAGCACACAGACCAGAAAAATAGCAGGGAGACCAAATTTCATAATGCTACAAAAATGGCATTTTAAAAACCTCATTACAGACAGCAGCTTCAGAGACGACTCTTTTGCTATTCACCCTGTTTTTGCCAACTAAAAGCAAAAATTTAGGTTTTCCAGAAAAAAGAAAAAAAAAGTAGTAGCTCACTCTGCTAATTGCTTGAAGAATTTACATAAATTAGAAGCCCCACTCTAAAATACCTATTTAATAGACAAGCTTAACAGAGAATAAAAGGGAGAAATGCTTGACCAACCAATCAGTCATGTTGAACCAATGAAGAGAACTGTCTTCCAGGTCGTAATCCCACCAACCCATGATGGACTATGTATTTATTCATCTGCTTCTGCTAAAAGCTGCAATAAATAATACTTGAATAAACAGTAAAGTTTCAACTTAAACAAGAGAAAAGTCAATTAAACTGGGGCCATATTATTCCTGACTCATTCATCTATATAAAGAATACTTGTTCCAGAAAAGGCTGCAGAGGTTTGGAGAGTAGGGGAGGAAAAGTCATCACGTAAAAGGGAGGAACTACACGCCCTCTGGGCTCCACCTCCCTCTCCCCACACCAAGCAGTAGCTAACACGCTGTACCATCACAGCTTCCATACTTTCTCATTGCTGTCTGGAAGCTCCTGTTGTTTCCAGTCATCTTAACTCACCTAGACGATGATGCCCTCCACTCACAGGGTCAGGCTACGTGTGCATTTGTTACGCGGCCCTGTCCCATCAGAGGCTGAGCCTGGGTGAACGCCTTGCTCCTAGGCATGGCAGGAAAAGGGCCTTCCCACTGTGTTGCTACCTAGGGAACATGCCTTCCAGACAGGTTTGGAAAATAGGGTCTCACTGAAAAAGGCTCAGGTCCACTGCAGCACTGCGTCCCTGGTCCTCACCTGTGGCATGACAGCCCAGAGCCACGCAGGAGCTGTGGGGCTGCGTTGCAAAGGCTGGAGCAGGGGAACACGTGGTGAAGCCAAGAGAGCACATGAGTAAGAGGGAATGAGCTTGCTCGGGAAAGCACACAGCAGCTGTGTTGGGCTGCATGAGCTATCAGCCAACATTAGAGGGGAACTGTGCTCCAAAAGCACTCATTTTAAAAAATGAAGTATCATTTCAATTATTGCATCTACAAGGCTTTCTTCTTTTCTTTTCTTTTTTTTTAATAAACTTTTACACATCATTGTTGCCTCTCAAGTTTTTCTGCTCCCTGTTGCTACAAGAAAACAGGGAGGACAGAGAACAGTTATGCAAAATATATGAAGTACCATCATAAACAAGTTGGAGTAACAACCAAGAATGTCGCACTTTAATCACTGTCAGCTACAGTATTTTAGCAGGCACTTTCCGCAGCAGCAACAGGTAGGAGTTATCTGGATGGAAGAATGATTTAGCTGTTCTTTCCACTTACAGTGGTTTTGCTGGCTATTATAGATGGGAATTAACTGTACTCAGAAACATCTTGAAAAAGCTTCTCCAAGATAGGGAGGGAAAGGTCAAACAATCTAGCACACCATTGCTCTCCAACAGCACATCCTAACTGAACATCCTAACTATCTCCAAGGAAAGGCAGCTGGAAGCTCAGAGCCAATCCCACAGGTAAAAAGCCAGGTCCAAGGCTGGTGGCTTCCATGACCGAGAGCAGGACCTGCACAGCAGGTAAGGTGATGGGGCACCTGGTGTTACAACGCTCTGAGTTATATGGAAGACTAAGCCTCCAGGCAAGCCCGCAGTTAACGGATCCAGTCCCAGGACCCCTGTGTGTCAATGCTTAAAGGATTGGGCAGTCTTTTCCAGATCAACAGTAGTGCTTGGGCACCTCAGAAGTCCACAATGGCCATTATATATCTTGCTGATAGTCTTTTTCTCTCTAGCAGACAAAGTGGGATTCAGCTACCTAGACATCTAATGTAGGCCTTCCTGTCTTTTGCCAAAATAGCACTACACACCTTTATTAAGACTACATAATCCCAGCCACCTTGTCTGTGCATCTCTCACATCTTGCCTGTCCTCCCAAAGACTAGCCCACCACATGTCCCTATCACCCAGACACAGCAATGACATTTGAATTTTCAAAGTAATACATGTCAATACAAAATGAATTATTAATTCTGTGCCACACAGTAGAAAGCGTGTGTTTTGGGAAGTTATTAGTTAAAGCAATGCAGGGGGGAAAAAGCACAATTTTTAACACCACTACCACAAATCTAGATGGTATTTTCCTTTAACTCCCAGACCGCACCATGCAAAAGCAAGCTAAATGAACACAAAAAGGCATTCTCCCAAATCTCAAGATGACTGCATGTTTGTTTGCAACTTTTGCACCCAACAAAGCACTGCTTCCATATCTTACCCAGTACGACTCTTCCTCTGAATCTCCAGCCCTTCTCAGAGAAGAGTGATCAAGAACAACATGTTTTCAAAATTGACTAGATAATTTAGGAACACAAAACCTTGCTCATTTTCAGTAGGACTTATACTCCAGGGAAATATATGTGCTTCTGAAAACCCAGTCTCAAATCACAGGATTCCCATATAGCACTGCTGACATGCTCAGTCTCTATGAATAAAGTACAGTGCTCCTGTCTCAAGAAACACATTCTCTACATTTATCAGAAAGAGATTCAAAGGGAAACTCCTCTCCTGGAAGTTATTAGTCTAGAAGTTGGGCAACTCATCTGAACTAGCAGCTTTGGCTCCTCCACAGTCAACAGAAAGAGTCGCCTCCAGAGACTGTTTCGCTTTAAGATGCAGGAGCCACAAAAAGCTTTGTGCTTCACAGTACGTACTTATCAGAAACTGTGGTTTGGACGGCAAATCCTTCCAAGATACCACTGGTATGAACAACCATTTGTCTGCAAAAGGTGAGAGAACTATTCTTTTAATTAAATGTTCTTTCATTAAGGACAGAACTCCAAACTCTGTTCTCCGCTCGGGTAAAACGGCAGCTTATCCTGCAGACTTTCACCCAATTACACAGCTGTAAACTGATGCCTACCATGTCCACGTCTGTCAGCAATTTTTTGTTAATTGTTTTTTCTTTTCAGATTAAGAATAAACATTTTTCAAATAGTAAATTGCTATAAATATCAACTGCGATCTTTTGTCACTTCCACGATATAGCATTGATAATTTTGTATCTGCTTATCTGTTGTAGATTGGCCTAAATCCTATTTTAATTTGTATTTCCCATTTCCTTTTCTTTTGCCCTTTTTCTCCAAGGGCCTCCTTGAATTTCTCTATTCCACAGATCTTCAGTTTTTCAACATGTTCAACTGACTACTCAATCTTCAGTTTTGTTTCCCATACATTCTTCTCCCCCGCTAAGCTATACCTTTCCATAGGCTATAAATGCTAAAACTTGCAATGCCTCTGTAGCTGTGAAACTCTTCACCAGCAGATCATTCTGCCAATATAAGCCTGCAATAAAACTTCAGACCACTTGCAATAGCAACAGCAATGTGCCAGGTACAATATAGATGAAGACATTATAATGCATTTGATGCCATAAGCAGCCAAGGACAAAACCTATCCTTCCACACACAGCTGTATCAGCTTTGCAGAGTTCAAAAATGCACATATGCCTGACCTCTCCTAAAGGGGAGGGAAAAAAAAAGGCAAAATTAAAAAGGCAAAAGACAGAATCCAATTCAACCTTGATATTCACTCATGTAAATCGGATGCAACTCCACTCCGGTGAATGCCAGTATACTGGCTGGGGAAAAGAAAAACAAAAAAAGATGCTATGTATTACAAATGCTCACAGGACTATCCTGTAGAGACAAAATGTTCATCTGTCTTTAGATGCAAAGCACTGCTAATGCAGGGCTATCTTAAGAAATCTTGTTAGGCATAACCCCTATTCACGTGTGGAAACCACACCCCCGGGTATGCTGCAAGACTAGATTCACAGAGTACATGCAATAGAGCCACCAGCACATGCCTGGAAGATGCACTCTATCCAACAGGCTCATTCTCCAAGCAGCGCTGTGCTTGGGCAGTGCCCGACGAACTGCTTTGGATGCAAAATTCTCTGGTTATGAAAGATCCTCTGAGGAAAAAACTGAGCTGAACTCCAATAAAATCATCTTTCCACTAATTTCTCTCGTTATTGGATCTAGCCCTACCAAATAAAGGGGGGGGGGCAGGAAAAGGGCAAAGAGAGAGAAAGAAAAAAAACCCTAAACTGCTAAAACAGTCATTCTCACTTGTCAGGTTACATTTTTATTGCGTGTTGGTAACAGGCCAAAAGCTATGAACAGGTTGATGCCTAATGTTATCGTGAGACTGTAAAGTACGAAATAAAGTAACAGCTAGTCTTTTCCATAAGGAGATCTTGAATGGATTTGTTTTTCTAAATAAAGTGTCTAGAAGAGATTGAATTAACCAATGAATATTAGCTCAAATCAGCACAAGCAGTTTTCTAGTGCTATAAGCCTCTAAACATCCCCATTTAGCAGCCTGATTTTAATTAGCTATGGAGACTGAAGATGCTTCTAGTAACTCATTACAAAATCTTTTTTCAGTTTAGAGGATATTTAACAATTAGGCTCCCAAACAAATAAATATTTCCATGTTGTGAGCTCTGGTGTTCCTATGGAACTACCATCTCTGAATAGCTTAAGGAAATTATTTTAAAGAGAACAAATCTTGCCAAAGCTTAACACTTGATAGGAAGGAAAAAAACAGACACTGATATGGATCTGGGTTTTTTTCCTTTTATTTAAGCAACTTCCTACAATGACCCTATCCCTAAGATCTTTTCCCTAGATATTCCAAGCTTGCTACTGAAAAAGATTTCAAGGATGCTGCATGAACTGATAACATTTCATTTCACACGCTGTGTACACCTAGAGTACAATCATTAAACAAAACCAACTGCAACTGAAGTTGCAGCACAAATGGTGTGGTACTAAACATAAAAGAAAACCACCATGCAAATGTTGGCTTGTAGGCTAGTGATGTGGTTAGACAGCATTTCTAAACTGGATTTTTTTAATTCTTAATCCTTTCTAAAAAGCACATAATTCCTTACAAATTCTCACAGTGTGCCCTCTAATCTTTCCAATACCAAAGCAGACTGATGTGTTTCAAGTATCTTCTACTGGGAGCAAATCTCTAGCACTCAATACCCTGCTCACAGAAATAAACCCAAAAAAGCAAACAGTAAGATATCCGCCTTATAGTTTTTCCTCATTCACTTATTTGATATAAGTAAATACTTACCATCAGCTTCCTACATAATCATTTAATTATACTAATTTCCTTTTACCAAGTCCTTCCTCCGAGGCAGTAGAAAAATGAGAGGCAGAGAGGGCGTGTGTATGCGAGCGAGCACAAGTGAGAGGAAACCAGAGCTGCCAGTTGAAAAAGCTTTATTTGACTTACTCATATTGCAACTCTACACCTAAGCAGCACATTTTTACTTGGTCCGGCTGTCCTGTTATTTTAACCAGACTGCCCCCACTAACCTTTGAACCATCTCTGAAATCTGGATAGAATCTTTGAAGCTCTTTAAAAACAGGAGCAAAAGGACAGCCCAGGGGCTGGAGCACATGTCTGCCGTTGGGGAGTCCTGCTCGACTTCCCCGCTCCATAAAGGGCTGCCTGCATGACCTCAGGCCAGTCACTAAGCCTCTCTTTTGCTATGGTTCCCCATTTGTAAAGTGGGGATTATTGTACTTCCTTACCACAAAGAAGTGCTGTGAGGATAACTGTATTAGAGGTTGGGAGTCAGGCTACAGTAATAGGACCATATAAATAGCATAACTAGTAAAAGGCACAAAATTACCATAAACTCACAGGAAGCTGGATCTCATTATAGCTTTCTTTTTTTAAATCAGGATGGTGTTTTCAAAAAGCACACATTTTAAAACACTGTAGGTAAAAACTCATTTCCTTAGACAGTTTCACCAAATTCAACAGAGTTTTGCTAGGGTCATGCCTTAGGCTTCAAAACCTTCTGTATTTTAAAGAGTTTCTTTCATTTCTAAACCTGCCTGACAGCTTCCCCTTTTCACACACCTTATTTCCTCCGCTACAGCCTCTATCTTTACCACAAGGACTAACATGTGGTTACCATATATCTGAACTGAACGTGCTCTCCACAGAACTACAGAAATGAATTTTTGGAGCCATATGACTTGTGACTGTCTTGTCAGCCTTATCCTACAAGGCCACATGAGGAAGCACCCTGCCTCCTGTGAGCTACCAGTACGCAAGAAACAGCATGCAAGGGGAAGCATAAACCACAGAGGATCACCCAAGCAATCTGGATTATAAAGTCCTGTGTAGATTTAGCAGAAGGGAAGAGGCTGGAAGTGGGAACAGGAAGCAAGGGGCTTGCATCTCCGCCCATTAGCAGCACCGGCATAGCTGCGCTCTCCTATACAGCATCTCATTTAGATCCCGTAATTAAAACAGTTATTTGCCTCTGGTAAGGGAATAGCAACAAGATGGTGCTTCTGCAAGGAGATCTTATTTAAGCAGGCTGTGCTATTAGAACAAGAGAAATAGACCTTTCATTTTCCTAAGGAAACACAAAGCTACTGTCCACAAATCATGCTTTTCTGATGTTCACATCTTTTGTGTGTCTGCGCGCTGGTACCTGCAGGTCCTGCTGAGCTTTGTGATCAAGAAGAGTATGTGTCCTGACACTCCAGGAGCCGGTGAGGTTTTGTATCAGTCCTGACTCAACTTGACTGGAGTTTCCTCTTTCTTTGCTTCATTCATAAATGATCACCATCTTTCCACTGGTTCTCTGTATACCTAACCTCCAGAAAAGCCCTTTCACTATAAAATTTTCAAGGCATTCTCAACCCTAAACATCCCAGGAAAATTCAACAGCAACTCAGACATGGCAACAGAAACAGGATCAGATGCCAAATCTTCATGCCCAAGCCCAAGACCCCAAAATTTTGCAAGCTTAAGTTTTGGCAGCTGCATTTGTGTAAAATCTCTGGGTATGTTCCCACAAACTGCATTTGTGTAACTGTCTCACACAAATGGGAATTACAGGCTAAATTTCAATTTGTACAAAAGCTTAGGCCAGCTAAAATGATAGCAAAAAAAAAAAAAAAAACACAAAGTAAATTACAATTTCATTTCAGACCACCATGTCACAGTTCTTGCCAAAATTAAGCAAGTTCTTAAAACCCCATCATTTCACTGCCTTGAATTTCACACTCAGCAAGTCATCCACAAGTCTCTCCATCAGCAAGAATCTTGCTTGTATACAGGAAAAGGGAAAGAGCAGGTTCAAACTGTTCCAGGTGTTCATTTTAACAAAATACTGCTGCAGCCCCTATATGGTATTCAGATACGATAATCTCCAGGCTGCTTTAAAGACTGAAAAACTGTCAACTCCAAGGGAGATACATGTGAGAGAGGGATAGAGAGTTTGGGCTCTGAAGTGCAGTAAGAGCTTTCTGAGACTAAGATGCTAGCCCATTTTCCTTCCTTCCTTCCTTCCTTCCCAATCCCCTCTTCACCTGACTAAGAGGAGACAATGAACTTTCATAGCGCTGTGCAATACCTTCTAGCAGTTTGAGCTGCGCTGTTTGGAAAAAAAGGAGAACGTGTTTTGTGGCAGATTGCCTTTAGTCTGCTGTATGCCTTGGTTATCCTTGCAAGTATCAGGACAACTCTTCTTACCTGCTCTTCAAGGGCTGCTGCAAGGCTCAGCTCCCTAGAGCTTGTGGAATACATAAATCACAAAAGTGGTTGTCATAGACAAGTCCCTTAGTAAAAATGGCTAACCATTTGTGACTGAGACCAAACTTTGTAATTAATATTCAACTGTCAAGTCACCCTTTTCTAGAATAGACAAAAAGATATCTTTCAGTTTGTGTGACACTGAAAATTGAATTACTTTTACCACATCAGAGGGAGAGGTAGGAAGACAATCTATCCAATCAATAAATCTGGCCCTGTCATGATATTTGCATGACTGCTGCAGCATGGGCTTTAACCTGAAAAGCTTTCCATGGTACAATCACAGCTGTGTGAGGAATTTCATCCTCATCTTGTGCAAGAGAATAAATCAAGATGATGGTAACTGATCTACATTTAATTAAGATAGGTTTATTAGAGGACAAGAAGGATGGCAATCATAGACATTCGATTATTTATACAAATCATATAAGAAAAAACCAACATGTTCTTGCCAAGGAAAAAGAAAATCATGCCCTCATCCTGTTTATGCTGCTTCGCAAAGAATTTACTAGCAAGGATGTGCATTTCTCACAGTTACTGTCAGTTTTAACCACTCTCCAATTTTCCCCAATTTAACAGTGCTGTTCAGAGTTGCCAAGGATCCTAGGCGCATTGAGATTTGTACAGACACCCAGCTTCACCTACTAACGAATAGCCATGCTGCTGCCACAGATGATGTCTAACACAAGCCCTGACATATGCCTTACATAGCCATTCTTTAATGGTTTATTGATCTATTAAAGTAGCTGCAGAGGGTATTTTGGGAACAAGTAAGGATATAGAAAAAACATATGCACAGAGAGAAATGGATATATACCTTTGGTAACATATATTCATCTTTCTTATAAACAGACATGCTACATTATTCAATTATTTCATAACCACTGAGTATTAAAATTTAAGAAAAAAAGATGCCCATTACAAAGCAGCTGAACATGTGTCTTGAAAGAATTTTAAGGCTCAGAACCTTGAATGCTTAATTTGAAACATCAGATTGAGGAGCAGTAAATCAACAGAGACCACAAGAAACACAGCTTCTTTGCAGCTGTTATCTTAGAAGAAATACGAGCAACTAAATGTGACATGCATTGGGCAGGTTCAGTACAGCATCCATACCTAAGAATTACTTTATAGCAGCAAATTGAAGCCAGAGGGAAATCCAGCTGGCAAACAGGATGCAAGCTGAGCTTGTTCTTGCTTATTCCAAAGTGGCTTCCTATAGAAGCATGTTGGGGGCACGGGATGTGAATTCAATCTGACTTAAAAATACACTAGAATTCTAGTTTATAAGCAACATTTTTAAAAAAACAAACAAAAACACTACAGAAAGGTTTTAATAGCACTAAGCAACGGGTCACTCCCAATAAAATTCTACTGGTTTTCCTTACAGGGTTTATTTCTACTGTTCAGTATATAGCAAAATCCAAACACCTCAATCTTGGGAAAGTTTGGACTAAAAGCCTTGATCTGAATTTCACCATCAAAAACTTCTAATAACACGTTTTGTCATCCTTTAAGACAGATTTTCAGCATTTCTAGAGCAAACAGTTGTGACTGCATCTGATGAGGGAGCTCACCAGTCCTCTTCTTGCCAATAAACCTTCGCCCTTACTTTGCACCTTACATCTCATGCTTTACAAATACCGAAAAGAACTGGTAGAAGCTGGTGTTTATGATAGAAATGCACATGAGTCAAAGACCTTCCAAAATGCAGGGAGATCACTGGGTGTGTAGCATGTCTCTGGTCAAATCCCTGAACAGCAGGACATAGACTACTAGCTCACTTCTGCAGGAAGGAAAAGTATTTCCCAGAGCTGTGCTGACTCAGGCAACACACTGGTGCAAGTAGCAGGGAAACCTGTGCAAAGACATTTGTTTCAGGTCATATTGACACAGCAGATGAGAATTTCCAATCTGTTGCCTTTGCTCACCTCACACCCATGTGCCATCAGTGACTTCGTAACACAGCAAACCTGAGAGTCTGCTGGGAATCTCAGCTGACCAGGGAAGTAAGAGGATTTGGGTGAAACACTTGCAATACAGATTCTTGAAACCTTCTTGGAACATAGTTTGCAATTCCAGAATAAGATTCAGTATCAGTGCCACTGGCAGCATGTGGAGATGAAGTACATCAGCATAAACTGACAGCAGTGCTTCTGTCATTTATACTATAAAACTGTGGAGCCCTGGGCTTAGTTTCTTAATCTAGCCACTTTCAATATGACTGCAGGCAAATCTCTCACTCTTTTGCCCCCTTTGCCACAAATCTTTCCCCTCCTGTGACACAGGAATGGCATCACTTTCCTAGTTTTCTAGCAAGGTGGCAGGCTAAATTTTTGAGTAGATGCAGCAGTAGTAAGGGCCTCATAATTACTTTGAGAGATGGAAGTAGGTAAAAAAAAGCGTTCTGACACCTATGTCACAGTATCCACAGAAGTGAATGTTAAAAGGAAACGAACTTGCTAAGCTTGTTTCATCACCTATACTATATACAAAAATAAAAACACAGACTATTTGAACACATATCCATGCACACCCCTCCACTGCCCATCCTGAGACCTACTCCACACTTGAACCAGACTGTTTTGGGGAGGATTACTGTAAGCTTCGTATTGATCATTTGAGTCGAAAGGACTACTGTCTGCCTCTGCCAAGTCCCTTGATTTTCAAGTTTTAAGGTTTCTCAACAAAAGTAACACTCCTCTAGCAAAGCAGTGCATTGATCTGAGAGAACAAGTTTATCTCGTCAGTCTTCTGCAACCTAATGCAGAAACGGAGCAATACCAGTGATTCAGGAAAGAGAAAATACTGCTTCTACCTTTGCAGCAGTGTTCTTCCTTCTTAAAAAGGATAAATGCTGCTGGCATCTATGCTTAATCTGTAGCTACCAATCCAAGAACATCACATACACAATTCCTACCCTAACACTTGCTGAATCAAAAGCCTCAGTTCCACGCTAGAGCCTTCAGCATAGGAGCATAGCAATGACCACGATCACACACACTAGTTTCAATCACTGACTTCAGTCTTCGATACTGAAAAACTTTTGTGGCCATCTCAAATGACCAACACAGGGGAAACAATCAGTAATTTAATCTGCTTAGACCATTAGGGCAGTTACTTGACTAAAGAGACTTCAGGCAACAACATTCTGCCATTTGGGATTTGGGACTGGAGCCAGTCTGCCACATGAAGGGGTAACTCCCTCTTGCCCCTATATCCAAAGATGAACCTGCTGGGATGGACTGGCAAATAAAAAGCAATCTGACTGCAGAGCGGAGCAGGCAGTGAAGCCACAGACCTCTGGCTCCAAACCTGAATAGGCAGGGTGGAAAACTGAGCCAAGCCAAGCACTGGCACTAAAGCTTTTCGGATGGAGAGGAAAACCACAGCACGGGCTGCAGTTTGCCAGAGACATTTTTAAGCAGCCAGTTTGAGAACCAGCTGTATATTTCAAACCATCGGCTCACCCTGAAATTAGAGTAAAAGCTCTCTCCTCCAGAAGCCTGAAACCAATCACTTCCTGAGTTAAAAACACATCATATGTCTATGAAAGCACCCACAAAGGAATAAAGAAATATACATAATAAAGATGTCAAAGTTACAAGGACTAAATGCAAAAGTGAATCTGAAAGAAATCTCACCTATTATTAATTGTGTAAGATAAAAAAAAAGAGTTATCTTAGTGCATGTAATGCATGCAAGGATGCTAGCATGGCTAACGAGTCTAATTCTGGAGCAAGGCAGCCTGGGACAATTTTTCTAAGGTCTGCATAACAAGCTGCAAATAAGACAAATGTTGAGAAGTTGCTGACTTTGCCTGGTGACACAGTGACAGCAGGTCAGAACTCAGGAGGTGACCACTTTGGTTTGAGGGGCTCTCAGCAATGTTTCAAAACGGGCAACAAAAGAGAAACTATGCTTCTTTTATACTGATTATTCTGGCTTTACCATTTGATTTAAATAAAGAAGACTTTTTAAAGAGTAATACTTCTGCAATATCTTAGCGGTGGCAGAATATTATGCTAAATCAGCAGCATACAATGAAATTGTCTGATTTTTTTCTTTTTAGGTTCCACATGTCAAGGAACAACCACTACATTAACTTTCCCTGATGCTGCAGGTGGCCAATTGCTACTGCTCATTTCCAAGCTAGTAGGGTCATAAAGTTGCACGAAAGGTGAGTCATGGAAGACTTGTGGTTCATAAAGCACACAGAATTTTTCAGCCTCTTTCAATTTTGCTTTGTGTTTTAGTTTCAAATACAGCCAGAAAGTCAAAAAAGAAAAAAAAGACTCAAGTCTGCCAAATTCTATGCCATTTGTGAAAACACACACATGCACTCTACCAGCTGAGGTGTGTGAACCCCAGGGTAGCATTGGAAAGAAACCTGTTGACTTGAGCCAGAGATACACTGCACCATGAATAAACATCATTAAGTTTCAAATTATGTTGTGCATACTTAATACTAAAGGAATTAAGTCTCTCAGTTTGAAAGAGCCACTGGTTCTTCATGCTGAGATACTCTGCACAGGCCAAATTCTGCGCTGCCTTCCATTCTATTCAGCCTCAACAACTGTCAGCACGAAACCGGGCCCATGAGCTCTCCCACAAGTTTGTTTTTTCTGGACACAGCAGTTTTGTACATGTATGCAAACCAGCAAACTCCAACAATCATTTGTTATACATCAATCCTTGACAATGTATTTGGCACTGGAAAGCAAACAGAAACACCACCTTCCTGAAAGCTATAGCCTAAATGCGAGATAGGCTATACAATGACAATACCTTTTTTTTTTAATATATAAAAATCAAGACAGACAATTGGTTTTACTTCATTTTTATTTTATAAAAGCACCTAAATAACATGCAGGATTTATTGGTGAAATATACTCCAGAAAGCCAGCCAGTAAGCAAGATTGACAGGAATATCTACAATTAAGATTCCAGAAGAAATCTTTCTACAGGAATAATTATTCTCATAGCTTTCATGCCTACTAGAAAGAAAAAGCTTCTCCTTTGTCTACAACATCCTCAATCCCCACATTACATATCAGGCACAGGACAGCTTCCCATGGCCTTTTTCCTGCCGCTGTTCATAGAAAGAAAAGCAAATGAAAGCTTCAAGAAAGCCATCCCAAAGACAGTCCCTATACTAGAGATTATCAAGAACTTAAGGCAGTTTTCAGATGATGAAATGTGAACCCATACAGGCATGCTCTGAGCTGGAGTCTTCTTTTCCATTCTATCTCTACTATTGAGGTTTTAGCAACTCTGTAATCGATCAAGACCAGCTCCTGTCACTGAAGCTATCCTGCTCCTCTCAGAGCTAGTAAGGTTTCATATCCAGCACTGGATGCTGCACTCCAAGCATGAATCAGCTGGAGACTTTGGAAACAAAGAAAAATAGTAAGATTTTGTAAATTCTTACAGGAAGAAATTTCCCAAATTGGCCTCACTTAGTGGAGAGGTTAAGTTGGTAATTATATTCAAGCACTTCAGTTTGCTGCAAAGAAAATAAAGACGACTGTTTGTTCTTCATGTACATGGAAATAAGATGAGAACTAATGAGCCTTTAATTGCACCAGGGAAAATGCAATTTAGACATTGGGGGGGGGGGGAGAGATATGGATTGAAGCAGTCCTGGAAGAGATTGCTCAGGGAGTCTTCAGTGCTGGAAGCCACACAAATGTCTGTCAGGAATGACAAGCACTCTTGATTTAGTCTTGGACATGGGAAAGACTGGATGGCCTTCTGAAGTCCCTTGCAATCCCATGACTGTGATTCATCTGACAACTGATGTTGAATTTGGAATATAATATAGACTTTCACATGCTGGCTTCAGGCCAGCAAGACAACTATTATTCTGTAGAGAACACTATAAATCTGAAAAGAAACAACTGTTATATAGTGAAAAAGAAAAATCAGCCTATGAAAACCACAACAATATCAATATATAAATCATTAACAATGCAGGGCTTAGCTAGAGGGAGGAAGACAGAAGGAATCTGGTTAATCTTACTTAAGCGCCAGTTTGCAAATCTCAGCCAAATGTCCATTTCTGATAACAAGTGAATGCAGCTTTCATCTGAGACTGCAGAAAGAGAATGGGAATGCAGGCAAGCAAATCAATGTCTTCTGAGACATTTCTTACTTCAGATATATAGATGCTGCCCTGTTACATGCAAACATCTCATTGCATGAAAAGGCTTGTTTACATACTTCTTCCTGCGTTTGTAAACTAGAGTTGCAGCAATTTACACAGATCACACAAGATTTATTCAGTTGTGCCCCACAAAAGCACACAATGCAAGGTCTTAAAGCTGTCAACATAAAAGTGTGCATAGAAGTAGGTTCAAATACGAACACACTGATTTGGAGCCCCTTCACATTTCAGCAAGGCTGGTATAAGAAAGAAAGAAAGTGGTTGCATTCAGCCCCAGGCCCAAGTCTGTCCCGACTGTTCTGCTTCCAGCTGGGAGAAAAGCCCCGCAAGGGCCTGTTGGCTGAGATTTCATCGAGATGGTTCTTTTCATCAGATGTGGGCCCAATCCAGTCCTTAACACCTTTATACTCTGTATCAGTTTAATGACCATAACAACATTTACCCTATCAACAGGGGAAAAAAAAGTGGTAGGAATAAGCTCTCTCCCAAATCCAACCTCCTCCCCCAAGCTCCAACTTCCCCCCGCCCAACACCTATCCATCATGTCCACAAAGAACAGCCCTTCCCATCCCCTCTTTAAAGGTCAAAACAGAGCAAGGCTTAGTACTGAGATGCTCTGGTGAAGATGTTCTGCGGGAGTGCTAGACCAATCCTGTCCATCACAGATTTGTTTTTCACACTGGGAGCAACGGGCCTCACCCCCTCACCAGCAGTGAAAGTTGGGAGGTAAATACCATTTCAAGTTACTGCCAGGCAGAGATGAACCCTGGCCAGGAACAAGTAGTTCAGAACAGGAAGGAATGAGATTAAGGACAAAAAAAAGAGAATAAGAAGGGAAAAGAAATCAACAGGGATGAATAAAAGACAACTCTGAGGACGCAGAAAGACTTTAGAAGGGGGAAGAGTTTGGTCACAGAGGCAAGGAGAACATAACAAAGGACAGAGGATAAAGACTACCAAAGGGCAACCAGCTTTCACTTGCCACTCTGGCAGTGTGGCTGACAGCTGTGATGGCTCCACTGGGGAGTTTTGTCTGTCTTTAACTAAATTCCAGGATATTTTCTTTGGTCCTTCCCCCCCATATAAGAATATACAGTTTTCCAAGAATAACTGGGGTTCATACAAACCTCTTTAGACAGATTTTTATGTGCCACTTCAGGTTGTTGAAAAGTCATCCCTCTTAGTGTGGTTTTCTTTTTTTAAAAAAAAAGCTTTGTTGTTTGAAGAGTGTTTTATGATTTTTCCCCTCAGAAGTGACTCACTCAATCCATTTAATTGCCAGCCCAGGGCAATTCTCCTTTATATGTGACCCCAACAACCACTCTGAATGCCAATACTGGAAGTGAGCAGGTCAGAAAGATGCCAGTTATCCAAGTGTTTTCACAGATGTGAATAAAAATGCATATCATTGATATTAGAAACAGAAATGCATTCTTCACTTTTCCGAGATGACAAAACATTTAAGAAGATTTTCAAAAACTGCATATGAAAAAAGTTAATTCTTCAAATGACACTGACACTTCACATCTCATTACCTCTTCTATATACAAGAATTGTTCCTGTTTTAATCTTCCTCCACTCTCCCGAGCTCCTTTCCCTGCAATTCCTACAAGGGATTTCTTTAATAAAGAGAAACATCCCTCTTTTCTCTTTAAATTAGCTTTTTTCTCCCCCATTGAGATACTTACACTTCTTAACAGACCAAAATATTCAAGCCTTAATCAATGCTAAAATTTATCTTCTTTCATCAAATTCATTCCAACAACCAACTTAAGCCATGGGGGACAGAAGGCAGAACCCAACCAGTTTGTATTTTCTTCATGGTCACACATTTTATTCCACACACAGCCTGAGTTAAGCAACAGACAAAACAATATCAACTGACTTCAGTGAAACAGAGGAGAGGCTGCCAGGGCCTTCAGAGAGACCCAAACAGGGAACCAGGTCCAAGGGAAGCTCTTCGTTTACAAACCCTTTCCAGGAGACCTCCATGCACTAAATGCAGAGCTCTACGGGCTCTGAAGACCTAAGATGGGGTGCACTTTTAAACTCTGCAGAGAAGAAGCTCTAAACCAGAGGTACCTTGGAGTAACATGTAACAAAAAAACAAACAAGCAAAAAAAACCCCCACCTAAGCTTACAAAATAAGAACACATTAAAAGTAACAGCACAAGCATGATTTTAAGATGTTCTATATTAGAGAAAATAAAAACACGCCTCAATTCTAGAAGGTCTCTCCATATACAGGTACCTAATTAACCTCGAAATAACAAAAGAAAGGGGAAACCTAATGTTTAATAAGTACTGATGGGATTATAAAAGTTCTATTAATTTTGTATAGTTTGGGGGGGAAAGAAAGGGGGAAATATCAGTAAAACCCATACCATCTTTCTTCCTAACTAGAACCTGTTTTCCTATTCCAGGAGCGACCAGAAAGTTTCCCTAAGACACTGTCACAGAAAATGTCAAGCTAGAATGAGAGTTCTGCAAACCACAAAAATCAGACAAAAGTCACTGTGCAGTGACTCTAGAAACCAGCACTGAGGGGGGTAGGGGAGAAGGATAGCAAATTGTGTTTCCCAGCAAACCTACAGATATATCATAGACACAATCCTAGGAAGGGGTTGTTTGGCCAGTTGCACACGATTTCATTTTCTCATGGAGGTTGTTAAAAGACAAACAGTGGCTCTGCCTCCAATAAAAGATATTTATAAGGATAATCAACATCCAAAACCAGTAAATAGGGAGTAAAATTCATTGCACCGAACACACACAAACTCCACCACTTTTGCTGGGGAAATTCCTGGAATATTTCCACCTCATGTGATTCACATCCAAGTCTGCTGATCTTGGAATGCTTAGGCTTGAGTTTTAAAAGATGCCTCCAAAACCACATGCAAAATAACAGATTGTTGAAAGAATATGGTGAGCACAAACACTTATAAAGAGAAACCAAGCACCTGAGTACCCAAATATTTTCAGGAAAAAGAAAAAGACTGAGTTACACCTAAAGGAGCCAGAACAAGGAAGGTGTGGGTTTTTTGTTTGTTTTTTTAAACAGCAAACACAGTTTCTGGGGAGTCTAGAAGGATAAAGATTAGGTAGTTAATAAAAATAAGACCATATAATCATACAGACTACATACACGCACAACTCCACAGCTCCAAATCAATACAGAAATATTTTGACTAATAGCAGCAAATCCCAAACTCTCTGTGATGACCTCTGAGATCTACTCAGGGCAGAGGAAGATAAGATGGTAGTAAATGCACCCAAGAGCTTTTTGCATGGCAAATCAGAGGTCTGTTACGGAGTTCCTACTATGCCACGGAGTAAGAGTTTGTATGACGCAGCCCCAACAGTGCATTGCCACACAGGCTCAGACAAACACCACAGCGATATCAAGTTATCAGTTCGAACACTGGCAGAGTTCCCTGTACCTTGAATACCTTTCACACCTTTCCTATAATCCCAGTCACTTTGCTGCGGCTCCCAACGGCCAAGGAATCCTTCCCTGCCAACGTCTCCACCTTCCTCAGCCAGAAAAAGTGTTGCAAACCACTTACTTGCTTACTGAACCATGCATTCCCCTGCGCTGCTGCCCAGCCAGTTTCTCACAGTATCACACCGCTGGTTAGCGCAGTGAAACAGCAGATGTGTTAGTTTCTAATCCTGATTTGTTGCACCAACTTGATCTCTCGCACATTGCTATGTCAGCTCCAAACTTGAGCTCCGAATGACTTGAGTGAAGACACACAGTGAGTCCACAGTAGAAGCAGGGCCCAGTTCTATTGCTGAACTTCAGCTCTGTGAAATGCAGTCTTTCCTCAAGTCTTAAACAGCAAAATAAGAAATAATTTGAGAAGTTGAGTTCCCATCTAAATTTACCATCCTCTTCTGCCCCTACACTTCTTTATGGCAGTATTAAATCTATTGGACTCTGTCGAAAGGCCCATCTCCTGCTTTCTGAAGGTGTTTTGAGGGTGGAGGAGAAGGAAGAGCACGTGTGCGCATGTGCGCACACAACCTTTCTTTTTAAGAGAATACACGTGTGTTTATTTTCAGCTTGCGGGTTATTTTGCTTAATACCTTTTTGATTGTTTGCACCACTGCTGAGATGATCTACCGATTCTTCCTGCCTTCTAGGTCCTCTTATGGCAACAGGGCAACGTTGCAACCACATCACAGTCCAGCACATTTTGTCTGCATGGCAGTACAGCAGCGTACTCACTGAACATTATTACTGATGACTGAAACAGTTAATGCATGGCTCACAATGCTCCAGACTATTTAAAATAGAAGGTAAAGCACAGAGGGCAGAAAACTACAAGCAAATAATGCTTTTATGATTGTCATTATCATTCTGCTTTTGTAAAGGAGGGAAAGCTCTTAACGTAAGAAGCTAAGTTTTCAGCTGATATAAATTAGCCTGTTTGCACAGAGTAAAAAACCTGTACCAGTTTACACTTGCTGGGGATCTGGTAGCACATCTTCCTGTATCAGTTTTGGCAGCTCAGTGTAAACCCATTAATCACGAACTACAGTACTACACTTCTGTGAGATCCGCAATCGCGGTGACCTAGCATTATTTATTCTATTTCTTATCTCTCAGGAAAAATCAGTCTCCAGGAATCTGCCTGATGGGGTACAGGACAATGGATGACTTCTGCCTCTGAGGCAACAACCTCATGTTCAGAAAGACTAAGTTATCTGAAACCAGAGACAGTGTAGCTAGCAAGATTTTTCTTCTTTAGATTAAATACCATGGTCCTGTTTTCAAATAGTAGAGCCATTTAGAGCCATTTCAAAGCATCTTTTTCACTGCTTTAGTAGATAACCCTTACACAGAGTAATCCAGGCAAATTCCACACAAGATCTAGTAATTAGAAGAGAGGATAGCGAGTCCAAACTTCCACATTCTGTTTCTGCTCTCGATTCGCCCGCAGTCTGTGACCTTTTCCTGCCTCCATTCTCTACATGCATCTCCAAGTTGGTAAAAGAATGCTATTCATCTCAAATATTGCTATAAGAGCAATATTGCATTGTTTGTTTTTATAAGTACATTTGAAAACTCCGGATCAAAACCATGCTGTTAGAAAATAGTTGAGCTTCAGTCTTCAGTTTTTAACCATCTTGACTACTTCCACTACTTCATTTAAGTCAACTTTGTATGACTAGAAATGACAGCAACACGATTTCCACATAAAAAGCCCTAGCAAGCAGCTCTTTAGATGTTCAGAAATACAGAATGGTTATAAAAGGGATTACAGAAATGATGCAAGTTGTCATGAGGTGCATATTGTTGCTTTATGCTTTGTCATTAAAGCAAAGAACACAATCTAGTCCAACGCTTTAAAGCGTGTGGCCATATACAGGTTATTTTTTCTTTTTTTTTTGGACAAGACTTTTCAATCCCAGTGACTAGACATAATTTTGTGAATGTTTTGGTTCTACAGTATATGACCCACCCAAAAAATGCCCCAAAAAGAACCTTTTCTAGGATCCTAGAAGATGACATTAGACTGTATGTTCAGCATACTCACATGAGTATTTAACACAGAGTCATGCACAAAAAGAAACTAATTCTCTTCTTGAGGAGTCAAAAAAAATTAGATAAAAGAATGTTTCCTAGAGTGAGGATAAACATCAGAAAGACTCACCACTGCCCTAGTTTCAAATTTTGACAGAGAAGTTACAGCAAGAACACACATCAGGTACAACAGAAATTCCAAATAAGAATTGATTTGTTAGGTTAACATACAAGGACAGCTTTTCCCAGCACCATTATCTCATCCCGTCAGATATGTGAAGCAATAATTAACTGTTCACTACAAAGAGATAGCTGCTCCTGTGCTGGAAACAACAGACTCTATTCTGGATTTACTGTTGCTTTGCATGAGCAAGGATGAGAAGAGATCTGGGAGAAAATGAAGTAAAACGATTTCTACAGGTCTTAGGCATCACTATTAGAAATACTTGCAACAGAACTTGAGCGAAAAAGAAAACTGACCAATTTAAAATGATTTCTTGTGAGTCTAGTACATGGGCCAATTTGCTGAGGTTGGCAAACATTTAAGTGTTTCAGTTACCACTTCCACCCCTAATCACAGCAAGTTTTGCTTCCAGTTTTGGCTTTTGTCTGAACTTGAAACCCAAGCATAACGCAAACCCACATCAAGCAGAAAGAGGATAAACCAGATCCATGCTGAGCCTGTATGGGTGAAGCTACAGAGATTTTTGCTGCTGTAGTCACAATAATTGTTTTTCAGCTGAAAAACTACTGGTCCAATTCAGCAAGTGACTGCTTTGCTCCTGTGCCACACAAAGCCACAGAAAAAAATGAATCTAGCCTTCTGCTAGTTTTTTAACATATGTTAGCTGGGGAACAGCAGCACAGAATCTTAGAGCCTTGTAAAATGAATTAAACAGACAAATGCACTGTATTTGTTTTCAGTTCAACAGGAGGCTCTTATATTGAATACATATGAAGGAAGAGACATGCTAAATTGAACGAGCCTGGAGGCTTAAAGTGATATTAATTCCACTTGCATTCAACCATGTGGATCCAATGATCAAAGGGATTTAGAAGCAAGAAGGGAAAATAGCTTAGTCACATTCATCCAATAATGGAAATATCAACACTCAGCAATACTCCGTCGCCTCCGGGTAGCACAGGACAGTAACAGATGTCAGGGGAGTAGCAGAGCTATCTCTTCTCACATCAGGAGGAGACAGGAACTGCAGTCACACTGGATTTTCCTGTACAACCTCAAATCTTCACCACACGCATGGAAGAGGGCCAGTGGCACTTCTCCTTTATAAGCTGAGGAACTTTTTTATATAAAGCACCACTAGGGCTGGCTTCAAGAGCTCCTCTTAACGTGGTTTTGAAGAGATAACGGAAGTGTACTAAACCATCACTGTAGTCATTGCAATTAACAGATCAGACTTTGAAGAGACTAGAGGCAGAGCAGCTGCATTAGCAAGTGTGTGGGTTTAGGGGTTTGTTTGTTTGTTTTGTTTTTAAACACACACACTTGTCACAGGAGAACAAGTTTTCATGTCATCAGTAACACTTCCAAATTTTGTATTGTCCAGACAATGCAAAACTGAATTAGCTTATTTTTTAAAGATTCTTATCAAGACTCAAGGCAACTTTTTGCCAGATGGTTTTTCCACTACCAAATGAGAAATCTTCAATTATTGGTTATTAACATGTTATTGTACTAACAGTTGTTTTTTTGACCCAGAGGAATTACCCTTCCTATCTGGTGGAGCAGAAAACAAAAACATAGAAATTCACTGCCATAAAGATATTCCAAATAAAGCTTTTCTATATAAGAATAGGGACAGAAAAGACAGAAGAGGGGGGAAATCACAGAAAAACATCCTGGGCAGAAACACCCAGATAGCATCCTTGGAGATAGCACCCATCTACCATATAAAATTATTAAGACAATATAAATCATCATAGATAAACAACTATCCAGTTGGAATAGTAAAGGGAATTAGGGCCGACATCATTACTTCAGTTTTACACAGCGTAGCAGCTGTGACTGCTAGCCTTCAAGTGCCACGCTGCAGAATGGCTGAGGCTTACCCAGCAGTTGTATCAGGACTCCTGGATTTTATTCTTTGCTTCGCCACTGCCATAACACAAGACCTCAGGTATGGACTCACTGAGGGACGATCTTGCGATGTTCCTTGCTCAGGAAGAACGTTAGTGAAGACAGGGTCTGTATACAGATGTGTGAATTCTCCATGGTAGCCCGTCTTGCAGGAGGCACACTTCAACCTTTTCTACTCACTGCAGTGCACTAAGGCCTGATGGTTTCATGTCCAACTATACTGCACTGCTAAAAGCCAGGTAATAGGTAAAGGTCAAATCAAGACTCTGGAGCTCTACCTACCTCTTCCAAAGGGCTGCCCAGCTTTCTGACAGACCAGAGCCAGATGATGCTGATTTGCTGATGGTCAAAAGCAAACAAATACACTTATGTTTGAGGAGGAAATAAATCACTCAGTAACTGGAAGGAATCACTCTGAAAGTCAAATCTCATCTACAGGCCACTTGTCTGATAGCCCTGAACACCACCTGCTCAGCTTGCTATGGTTCACCTTGGAGCCTCTGCTTGGGTATGCTTTTGTGTGCAGCAGTAAACAGCACTGACACTTGCACACAGAGTTTTAGCCAAGTTCAGTATGGTTGCACTTCTGTACCAAATTAATCATGAAAGTAAGTGTTCACACTATTAGGGCTGAACTGTTCTCTATATTCTTGTCTAAAGGCAGATTAGCTGAGGGTTGGTATGGTGGAATTTTTTAATTATATGCCTTTATGGCTTTAATTCTGTGAAGGAACAGGCTCAATTTTGTTCAGGGTTAAGAGTTTGAAACAGATAGTAAAAATCAAAATTGGGCACATAACAACTCCATATTTAGCTGCTTTAGGGTTCCACCTGCCCCAGTCTCAAATGGATTAATACCTCCAAACCCAAGCTCTGTTGAACTGAATAGGAAGGCTCCCTTGACTTAACAGACTTTTGATCATGCCTTTTGGCAAACTTAATCACTTAAGCTCTTTGAGACTCTCAGATGCAAGACATTCATCCAGAGAAGTGGAAAGTATTCTTGCAGTAACTAGAGATGGTTGGAAAAGTATTTGGTTAAAAAAAAAAAAAAAAAAAAAGTGTGCATGGAGATCTTTTCATGAAGAGTGGCAATTGTTTCAGAGGCCAGAGGATTCTCTTGTTCTTATTTTTAAGCTCTCTTCATCTTGTACTCCAGGTTTAAAAAAAAAAAAAGAAAGAGTGCTAGTGATAAGTTTCCTGGTGTCTTGCTGCATTTTTAAAATACTTTAAATTTACTTCAGGAAGGATTCTGTGGTACCTTATAAATCTTCCAGAGACTAGGAAAGGATTTTTGTGGGCTTTCTTTTGGCCAGCTTTCCCCCCTACTATGTGTATTTTAACTGCTACTTCTTTTAGATTGAAGTGCTGCCTATGCTTTAACCCCTCTCATACAAAGCTGCTATGTCTTCTGCACTAAAGATTCTGATTACTTGAGCCCAAAAGGTCTGAGGCAAGAACTTACATGTCATTTAAATAACAGTTACATGTCCTTACTGTTCCAAGGAGACCAAGACTGCTGGTGTGCATAAAATAACCTAATAACAACCTCCCCACAAATGCATGCAACTTCAGGAAGAGAGTAAACACAGAGAAATAGCTAAGCCATTTATTACAGGTTTTTAGTACCTTCAGGCTGTCTGTACTGTTACAAAGTAGCTTCTTGCCCTGTCCTTTGGAGACAGCCAGGTTGGTTTTGAAGCCTAAACTATTACTACTTTTTTTTTTTTTTTTTTTAACTTGGAAAAAAAAGTCAATGGGAGGTTTGTATTGTTAAAGTTTAATAAATGGAACGGATAAATACAAATCATATAAAGTGCATCAATGTGCCCTTTGGTTTGAAAATACCAGCCCCTTTTCTCTTAGTGCTAATCCTCGCTAATGCCAGTCCTTTTCCCCAAGGACTTTGATGCTTGTTGCACAGCCTTGCACAAACATAAATTTCTCTATGAACTTGGTCAGACTACTTAGAGGAAGAACATCAAGTACGCACACATGTCTTTCTAAGACCAGCCAAGACGGAAGGAAAAAAGAAGTTACAGCCATAGACGAAGGATACAAGATCTGGGTACAGCTTTCAGTCTGAAGAGACACGGTCCTGTAAAGTACTAACATACAGGATTACTGGCATCTGACAGGACTGAATCCTTTACAATATTTTTGCATTTGAGTTAAGCAAACACTGAGGAAAGCAAGTGTTTTAATCAAAATGCTGATTGATAATGAACTTAGAGGTCATGAAAAGCACCACTAACACATACTGGGGGCACTACTGGCAGGTTTAAAGCTCAGGAACAGACATATGATAAAGTTGAAGTATGTGAGCATGTCTAAGTGAGACATCTGCTCCAAGCTACTCAGTTCATCCACAGGGTGAAACTCTTTTTACAATGGTTACAAGTAAAATTAATAAATACTTAGACAAACCTTGCTAGCTGAAGCATTAAAAAATATCTTCACAGTTTCTCTGGCAGAAAGACATCTGTTAACTTAAAGTCTCCAACCCAGAGAGACTAAGGAGACCTGTGTTTGCATACTGTTCAGGTTTACCTTTTCTCTCTCCTTCCTATTTCCTTTTTTGCCTTCACAGGTCTCTGTATAAGTTATTTTCTACATGGAAGCAGGTTTCCTAGCAACAAAGACGACCATAATTTTGGCCATATGTTCACCATTACACCAGAGGCTCAGCAATCAAAAATTATTTAACCATCTGAAGATTCTAGTGCTTTCAAAATATTTCAGAGTTACATTTATTCATCAATAAAGAAAACATACAACTATATATGCCTAAGCAATATTCCAGAGCAAGGCGCTTAAAAGACTAAACCTTTCTTTAAGGGAACGCAACTACAAAATTTTAAATGCGAGATAGATTTACAATTGCAAATTCTTCCCAGGGCGGGCAATTTTCCTATTAATACATCTCCTACAATTATCTGCTTCCTGTAGTGCGATTTTTCATTCTAACTACATTTAGAAGAGAATTAGCCATGGCATAGCAGCTCCTCTCGAGCTAAGTCAAGTGCAGCAGCAACAGGTAATAGCATATACATGTAGTAAAAAGCTTTTGCCTTTCAAGTATTAGAAAGGGCTCAAGCTGAGACATGAACTTCTGCAATGCATTCAAATTGGACAGTCTTGAAGCCAAATTTTAATTTAATTGTTGTAATTTATTTCCTAGAGGTCACTAGAACAAATCAATAAGGAAAAGCAACACATGTGAATGTCTGTTTCACTGTTTTAAGAGGAGAAAAATCAAGATCAATTTCACAGTGTTGGTTTTCCACCAAAAAAAAAAAAAAAAAGTTAAACTGCCAGACTCAAGACAACTTTCTGAACTGGACTGAATCCACCAGACATCTGACATCCTAGTTGTACCTGCGTATCAACTGCTTGACAGCAAAGTAAATGTTAAATTTCTTTCACTGAAAAAGAAAAAAATAACATATGCAGTAACACCCCCCCCCAAAAAAAATACACAGGTGATTTTTATGCCAATAAAGCTACCAGATTTACATTCTGGAGACGTGTATTTTCTTTATTGAAGAGGCTTGATAACTTGAACATCACACTCTATCCTCGTGCAGTCTTTTGATAGCTGGCAAGGACAACACTGATGGCACCTTACTGTGGTTGAGCTGGAGGCATTCATAGCTGCCAGCAACTAGAACAGGCCTCTAACCACCTTTGCACACATCATAGGTAAAACTGCGAGATGGCAACAGCTCCTAAATGGTGCTAACCCTGAGAGCTGGAATCAGCTTCATGTAAGAAAAGGACCACAGATATTTTAGTCAGTAGCAAAATTAATCAGCTTCAACCTGGCCACATAGTAACACCCTATCTAGTAGCTGTGCCTGTCTGTCTCTATCACTCTCAAAAAAAATTTTTTTATGCAATGCTTCTTTTAGGCATGCTTGAACAAGAACAGCAACAATGTAACAGCAGCAGCCCTCTGGGTGATTATTTTCATTCTGTTTGGTCACCTGCTCTAATTAAGCTTTAAGTTACATGAAAGTTCAGTTCTTCATCTTAATGGTCACTCACCAGCTCTCCTAGAATTACAGTTGGAGAGTTTACACTTAAAAACCACCACCACCACTTTTCTCAGAGTAATATACCCACATTAGTAGTGTCATACTGAAGTCAGATCTTCCACTTGGTTCAGAGAAGGCATTCAGTAAGAACAGCACCAGTTCCAGCTTCTTCTCAGGTTTACGAACATGCCACCCACTGGGCACCAGGAGAGGCCAAGACAGAATGGCTGGAATAAGCTCTTTGGCCATTCATTCCTCCAATGTAGCACGAAGCAACCTCAGTCACTAGCCTGGTGTCGCTTCTGACATCCCTGCCAAAAACTGGTCTGGAAACTTCTGTCAGCACTAATTCTTCCTCAGCCATCCATTTTTGTGGATGCTGAAAAAAGCAATGGCTTTTATTTTGTTTCCAGCACGCAGCAACCCACAGCTAGCAATTTCATTTAAACAGAGCTTCATGCAGTTCCTAGGTCTACTGCAAACTTCCGGCATGCCTTGGGCAACTCAGAAGTACTCTGTGCCTCCCTTCTATACAACAGACAGAAAATACTATCTTCCTCTTTTACTGAGTCTTAATCAGGGGTTATGCATTCAAGAGAACTGATAAGCAACAGACTTGCATATCCCACTGGATGCCTACATTACAGGAATAAAGAAAAATCAGTTAAGCCACTGTTGACACCTCTGCACCAATGCACCTCCTGCCTTAAACCCATGACAAGCTATTGCCTGAGCTAAAGAATTGTTCTTGATACATTATGTATCTCTACAAGGTAGAGACAGGAAAGGAGATACCTTAACACTGAACCATAGAGTTTCTTTAGAATGCCAACAGGAGCTATCTTAATTCGTACTCTATCAGTACAGCTGCTACTTTGTTTCCCACTGAAAAGGCAGATTTGTCACTGTAACACAAACTGAGTTTGTAAAACCACAAATAAATTAGGATTTTCCAGCTCTTGAAGAATCAAAATCTCTACAGTTGTCTCTCTGAGGACTACTAGGACATGGCACCTGTATTGGAAGTACTACAGCGTGGCATTGACAGGCAGAGAGAAGAGATTAAACAATAGCTGCATATCTCTGCTTATGACCAGTTCTTGTCAGCTCCCAACTTCTCACTAGTGCCAAAACTTAGAAAAAAACAATATCAAATAAAAACCTGATGGCTTTAAATGCTGGAAAAGTACACTTACTTCTCTGGAATGATCCCCTGATCCAAATAAAAAAAATTCCCATCTTCTGCTCTTGCGAATTTTGAGTGCTCCAGCTATATTCGTATTCTTTCTTTATGCCTGCAATGACATCACCCAGTAATAAAAAAAAAAAAAAAAAAAAAAAAAAAAAGGAAATTCATTGCAAGCTTAATCCACAGTCCTTTAAGGACTGAATTAATGAATTTATGAGAATGGGGATTCTGCCTTCATGGGTTTTATACAGACATTATTTAGAGGTCCAAAGAGGAAACACATACGAACACTGGAAAATGCAGTAATTGAAAATGCAATCATTGACATTCCTTTATAGAAGAGTTGTACCAGATTAAACCTTGCTCTTATGATAAAGACTGACCTCAGACCTTTCAGTAGTTTAAAAGCTGATAGGACTATAATTTGCAAAGATGTTTTGGGTCTACAGTCCTCATGTTTAATGATGAAAACAGTTCATTTCTTCTCCTTTCATAGACTACATAGTATAATCTTGTTTATCTGAAATTCTTTGGGGATATTGGAATCCACTTGAGAAGCAGATATTCATGACAGTGGACTGGAAGGATTGCAATGACTTGCGTCAGCTTTTTGAAGAGGCATGGTTCCTTTAACATAGCTTCTTTAAGGGAGTTAATATTCTTTTTACTGCACCCTAGGGATTGTTGGGGGGGGGAAGGGGATTGGATAGTCCAATCACATAAAATATACCTAACTTTCCTTTAATCAGGATTTAACTTAATTGGAGCTGGGCCATGTCTGGCAAAAATAAATGCCGCTCCCTGTAAAGAAACAAACCTGAACCACTCCCAGTCCCCAGGAGATTTTCAAAAATTAGAAAATGAATCCCTTCTACACTCACCTCCCCAAAGAAATATTTTATTTCTTCACTGAATAAGAGCTGTGCAATGAAATGTGGTTTTCACTTTAACAGCAAGCCTGCGCACAGGAGGACCTCTCCTCCCTTTCCACTGTTTTGAGTTCCAAGACACCCAAAGCAGACAGCACATTGCCGCACTGCAGACAACGTGCCATCACTAAGTATCACATTCAAACTCAAATCTAGGCTGATTTGAGGGCCTTTCTTGTTAATAAGCTGGGTCTTGGGGTAAGCCTAGGCAGCTAGGTACTTCCAGTACTAGTACCTTGGCAACCCCGATACTTCTGAAGAACACAGACCATGCCCCATCCAGAGCTAACAAACAAGTACAGAGAGTCACAATCCAGCTTCCTCTTGTCCTTCGTAATGGCTAACTCGGGTTAAAGTCAAACACAGCCACTATACCTAGAACTTTGCAGAAAAAATAGGGAAGAGAGCACAAACACAAATAAGACTATTTGCCTGAAATGCAGAAAGTAAGCACCTTGGCTAGAAACAGACTATCCTCTATAGGTTACTGAGCAAATTGCAAATACAGAAAATAATAAAGGGTTGGACAACAGATTTGTATATAAAAAAAGACTACATTCCTTGCTGTATTCAGTCAAAGATGGTAGTGTTTATGATACCATACCAAAGGGAATAATACTCACCCTAAGATGCATCTAGCACAGAGCTTCAAGTATGGGCAACCATATTCTAAATTGGGACTCAGCAAAGTTTTCAGGGTTACTGCTTGAATGCTTGACCTTTGTGACCAGAGAGGAAGCAGCAACCCTGCTTTAAAACATAGCCAAAAAACAGACAAGAGAAAGGCTCTCAAAATGTTTATTGACCTGTCTTACTAAGGATGATGCTATGTGTATATGACTGAAACTACAGTTGTGTGAACAATCAGCAAGGTTGTGTTACTGATTGATACACAGGAGACTACTTTTAAAGGTGCTGCTATTTATTAGGGATAGAAGACTGCCTACAAAAAATTGCAATGATCAGCCCAGTCTTTGCTGACTCCCCGTACAACTGTCTTGAGAAAATATGGAATACCACAAAATTTCTCTTACCTTCTGATAAGAAATATGTTGGGGTTCTCCAGTCCTGCATGCTGGCTCAAGCAAGACAAGTTCACACTTACCTCTTGGTGGGAAATGCCCAACTACTACAATGGGATACCAGTATGAAATCAATTCATTCTGAATTGATGTGTAAAAAGTGCCTGCAGATATCTCTGATGCTCCAAAAAGCAGCATACCACAACAAACTAAGAAATTTTCACCATTGCAGGAAGAAAGAAATCAAAAGAAAAAAAGTGGCACTAAAATAGAAATCCTTTGTATAGAGGCTATGCCTAAAATTTGCAAGAGAGCACACATATCATCATATTTATTTGATTTGTTAGGATCTTAAAAATAACCCTGAAAATGATCCTAAATGAGCACCCAATTAATGACTACTCTTTGACAGCTCCTCTTGAAAGGGATCCTGGCATCTGTATCATGTGGAACTTCTGCAATATGGAGACGATGCTGCAGAATCGAACAGTTTTCTAACTTTCACAAAGAAAGGACCATTAGTCATATGGATGATGAAAGCATTAGCATGCAACTCTGGACTTCGTTTTTCAGAGCAGTCATTTGTACAAAATAATCTGTATAAGCCAGCCTGCCCGCCGTTGTTTCATTAGAGATATTCCATGTTCTATAATCCCTTCTATGGCATATTTCCAAAAGACATTAAAAAAAGTCTGCGAGAAGAGGGAGATGTAGAGACAGAGCATACACAGAAAAGCATCTGCCACTTCTATGAAGATGATCTCCCCCCTAGAACAGCTAAGAAAACAGACAGCATCCTTCTCCCATGCACACTGGTAACTGCAATTTATAAAATAAGCCTAAATTCTTCTTCATTGTGCCACAGTCATTAGACTATTTAATTTCTATGGGTTTAAAAGAGACCAAGGCCATTTCCAACCAAAACAAATAAGATAAAAAGTTTATAGCTTTCACACAGTATGATTTGTGTATCTTGGAGTAAATGCAGTCTCACGAAATAAGGTTTTCTGAAAAAAAGGATCTGTTTACATGAAAAGAACTAGCATGGGCCAATTTTTCACTCAGTGGTGGAAATACTCTCCCATTACTCTCTCAAAAATTTTGCTTAATAAAACATGATTGCTTTTCAGGTTTTTCTCTCACACCCAGATCAGTAGATTCTAATTAAATATTATATAGGCTCATCTTTAAATGAAAGCTGCCCCTGTATCAGTAAAGATCTCAAATGACTCCTAGAGAAGCTGTCCTCCTTGTGCTATAGCATACAGGTCTTCGTTATCAGTAACTGACTCCTCAGACAGACTGAGAATAAAGTGAACTTTTTCTTTTTTGTTTCAATCTACATATGTAGTAATAACACCCAGCTAGTCTTAGCTTCTCTTCAGCCAAATTATTACAGAGAGCAAAAAAAACCCCCCAAATTACCTTAATTAAGCTTGAGTTTTCCCTAAGCTCTTCAGCTTAACATACACACACACACACACACACACACACACACACACACACACACACTCTTGTACACACTGACACAAATCCCACACTTGGGCATGTTCTGTGCAGACATGCACACTTTTGCAGCCTCACTCCTAAAATTTCGGCCAAAGTGACTTCTTGAAAGCCAGAGAAATGGGATTAGACCTCAGAAGCTTGTCCCAGGCTTTGCTCCAAGTCTGACTGTATGTTCCAGTTTTTCCCTAGCTTACCTGTGCTAACTTTAGAGGACAAACAAATGGAGATTCTAGCCTTCATCTGGCCTGTGCAGTCCTTCAACATGATTTAAGGGAAGATGGCCAGCTGTGAATTAACCCAGGAGTTAAATCAATACAATAAAAATAGAGCCTGTATGACTCTAGTAGTTAATTTCTCTAACAAGGCTTTCCCTTGGCACCATTTATGAGGATGGTTTTTGACAGATATCTGCCCTCCAAAAATAAGACAATAGCAACTAGCTTCTTAATAGGTCTTCAGATAGCCTATAAACTGGACCATAAACTGAACATTTGAACTGAATTCAAACTGGCAACTGAGAAGTTTTATGGAGTTCAAAGTCAGAGGAGATTATTCCAATCATCTTGTCGGAGCGTGGTGGGACACAGCCCAAAGAAATCATGCAAGAATTTCTCCATTTATTTACGAACCTCTGGAGGAGGCATCCAGCCACCCTAGTAAGTCCCTAAAGCAAGATTTTTATTTATTTTTTAGATGGCTAAACCATTTGGCACCTCACTTGGAATTAAACCCTCCTTCAGCTTCCAACTTCTGGATCCAATTCTACCTCATTCTACCTCCTATCCAGGTAGGCACTATTGTAACCAGCTAGAGTCACCTTTTATCCTTTCGAAAAGTTAAACAGACTGAGCTTCTTTAGTCTCTGGCTTCAAGGCATTTTTCCAGACAATGAATCATCCTTTTATCTCTTTCCTGAAAACTTTCCAATTTCAGCCTCCTTTGTGATGTGTGGCTACTAGAATTGGATATGGTAACTGTGTAATGGTCTCAGTGGTGTTACAGAAGAGCAACACCCCACCTTTCTCCTTGATATATCTTGCCTCCTCTGCATCTCAGTAAGGACTTGATCAGACGTCTTGCCTACAGCATCACAGCGAGAGTCCTTATTTCCTTGTTTATTCAGTACTATCCCCAAAACCTTTCCAAAGATGCTGTTTTCTCAAAGTGTAACATCCAATTCTCATTCTCATTTCCACATACGCGATCTCACAAATAACCATGTTAACAAGCATAAGTCTGCCTTGCAACAAGATCCAGACTATTACATACAATATTCCCCTCCCCACAACATTAATGGTTTAAAAGCAAACAGAAAACCCCACTGAGGACTGCATGGTGTCCACAAGTCCCTGGAATTAAACCAGTCATCTAGAACCAGAATATAGTACCTATGGTCAAGGTGCTTCTGATATGAGGAAATTTCACCTAAGTCTTCAGTAGAAGCAAAGGCCAGCAGACACAACATGTTTTTGTACGTGTGGTGCAGAAATACTAGTTTGAAACAGCGTGGATTAAAATAAATATTGAATTAAATCCATTCTTCCACTGACTCATGGAAACCAGCATTGGGTTTTTATTGATGTATTAATAAATGAGCAAAATTCACCTCTGATGCAAATGATGTCAGTGATACAGATATATTTGGAGCATTTAGCCTGCTAATCACATTAGTGAAGGTCCAGTTGATAGAAAAAACATCCCTAGAGATGTCACTACTTTCCTTTCCAGGAACACTAAGAAAGCCAGTGAATGATTTAGGGATTTTCCATACATACCATTTATACAAATCTTCCATTGCTTCATGCTAATGACAGTCAGACAGGTAGCAAATATCACAAAATGGGAAAGAAAATTTCAATAGAAAAAAAAGAGCAATGATTTTGCTAGAGCTGTTTTCTACCGAAAAATCTCACAAATGGAAACTTATTTGGCATCTTTGCTAGAGCTGAATTGGCAGAGTAAGATGGAAAGCAGCTCTGCATCTCATTACTGTCTGCACTATCACTAGCTGGAAACTGGAAAAATAGGCCCCTTTCTGTTTAGATACAACTGTGCTGTTGCTGTACAGAGTGTCTGGCTTTCTCTTTCAGTCAGTACAGATAACATCTGCATAGAACAACTCTTTGTCTTATTAAAGCTTCACCTTGTGCTGCTTATTTTCCAGCTGACATTTATTTGTGACATTGCAGGCATTTCCTAAGTAATCAGCTACAACGTCAGCAAGAGATGGTGATTAAATCCCACCACACAAATATATGTAATCAAATGTTCCCAACTTACTTTCATTTTAATTTGGTGCAGTATGCATTTACATTAGTTAATTAAATGAAGATAAAATTAAATTTCTAAAAGAGGGCTGCAAATTGGTACACAGAGATAGCAGTATCAAAAGCTACCCAACCTTCAGACTAACCAACCACAGGATTTGAATGTTAGGTGGGTAGTAAGTGCTGGGAAAAAGCAAAATGCTTAAGAAACAGAAACTCTGCTTTCGTATCAGATTCCTTAGTAATAAAGAATGATGTAAAAACAGATCAAAATGCTTAATAATACATGCTTGACTGCAGTAGAATTACTTCTAAACATCTGTGTTGTTGAAGGAGGCTCCTTTAACAGAAAGGGAAATGCATTCTTACCTCTTATGTAAACCTGATCAGGGCATTACAGTGTCCTGTAGATATATCCAGGACCAGTTCCAAAGCTAAAATAGCAACATGAGCATGGTAATTCACTGGACTAATTACCACTCAAGATTTAAGCTAACATTTCCAGAAGATCTAAATTTTTTTTTATGTGAGGTGTACCAGCACGGCAAGAAAAATTGTGGACTATCGATATTTCCCCCTGCTTTTCTAGTTTAGCAAATGCAGTTTCCATCTAGGAGCAGCAGAAATCTGAATTACATCATTACACTGTTCAGATCCTGACACTGGAAAAGCAGCACGAACTAGCAGACTGAACAATGAAACAGGAATTCGAACATCTGATACTATTTCTGGATAAAACCATTTCATTTTTCTCTTTTCCATATCTTTTGCTTGTGTATTAAGACTCAGCACAAAGAAGCCATGTGCTTGCACAGGGTCTAGCACAATGGTGTCACAAACAGTCTTTTTTCAGTGCAAAAAAACAAAAAAAACAACAACAAAAACCCTACATCTTTTGTTTCCAGGTTCTCACAGTGGGGTAGGGTTCCATCTCACACTTAAAGATGCCTGGAAAATGGAACCCTATATCCAGATCAACACAGTGAGAAAATAACAGCTTGTCAGCCATATAGCACAAAGAATCATATAGTATAAAGAACAGACCCTTTGTACATCCAGTCCTTAGCTACTCATTTCACAGCTAACACTGGAAATTAGCCCCCCACCATCCTCTCACTAATCTCTCACTAATAAATTGACTGATTTCTCTTAAAGTCACATACCCTCAAAGGGCACATTCATTACAATTGTGCAATATGTGTTCAGACAAAACTATCTGCAGTCAGATTGGGCTCTTTAGACACAGTGAGATCAAACAGCTCACAAAATCCTTTGATGGAAATTTAATTCTTTAAAAATATGCATGAGGTAATTGAAAACACATTTTATGATATTTCAGATTATAAACAGTAGATCTCTGGCTGGGTTGGACAAATAGCATTAAGCCTTCTTCCTTCTGAAAAGCCACAGTGCTTGGCAGCATGAGGCACTGATGCATCTTCTGTATCACCTCAGGGAAAACAGTGTTTATAATGAAAAGCTTGTTTTAGGACACAAATAGCACTCCAGCAGAAAAGAAGTATTTGGGAACTATTTGTAAATATTGCTCATTGTTCATTCAAAGCCATTTTGTAATATTAGTGTGTTCTTCCAAGATTCAAGCACAAGGCCCACGTTTATTACATCTGTCTCCTCCCCTCCCCTTTCCCTTGAACAAAGCTCCAGAAAAAAAACCCAAAACACCTCCAGTTTAAGCATCAATCCTAGGCACCCCGGAGAGCAGAGACATTAAAACTGTAACATAAAGGTTCAGAGCACAAAATCCAAGCCCAGTTTTGCTCACTTGATATTTACACCTCTTTCCCTGTGCCATTACCAGGAGGGGGCACAAAGCCCTGTCCCTGCTTTACCAAAAAACACCCCACCACTACAGAGGGAGGCATACCGTGTTATCCATTAACTACTACTTACACCCTCCTCCCCACAGAGATTTACCTGGTTCCATCACTAGTGTTTCACACATTTGCCATAGGACCAAGGGCGCTCCGAGCAGGTAACGCCTATGAGCAGTCCAAGGCTTTAGCACTTTATACTGCCAAACTACTCTAACTTTATTTCTACTTGGGCAACAAGGTGGAGCTTTGTTTGAGGTGTCAGAGATACCTCATGTAAGAACTGAGCAAACAAGTTCTCTTGGTATGGGTTCCTCTAGAAAGACAAGACATTAGTGGGGTAAGGAGGGGTGGATGAGGACTTCTCTGGCAAAACCATTTAACAAAACCGTTCCTTTTTTTCCCAGGTGGAGCATTTCATGAGAAAATACAGACTAATCTGAAGGTCCTTCCTATCAAAGCAAGAAGGTGCAAAACCAGTCTCAGCTTATGCCACAGAAGTCAGAACCCAGGAGTCTGCAGGTATGTGGAGAGACGACTGCTTCAGGCTCTGCCTGATGCACGCTCCAGCTATGAACTGCAGTCTTTCACTTCTTGGGGAAGGGCCTTGATGTGTTTACAAGGTCTTTTCATAGTAAGATTATATGAGTCTATGTCTCCTCTTTCACCTGCCCCTCGGGGGAAAAAGATGGGGGAACACAGAACTACCTAGGGTTCATCCTGTGGCAGAGCAGCAGAAAAATCTGCATGCTCAATGCAAAGAGTTCAGCCTGACTTTAAGTTCATATTTCACTCGTTATCTGTTGCATTTTTGACAGACTCTAGATCTACCCCAGTGCCTACACTTCTTCCTCAAACTAGAAACTGAACTACATCAGTCCGAGAAAGGAAATGGCTATGATCTTTATTTTCACAGAGATGATGTTTCTCTTCACCTTCTTCCAGGTCAGTGGCCCTGGAAAGGAAGGAAATTCTACTCCTGAACTGGAGCAACACAGACCAAGGAAGGTTTGAAAAGCAGGCCAAGTCTGAGGTAGCCTTTAACCAAAGAAAGAGATCATGTTATTTGCTTCAGCTTCCTCTCTGCTTCAGCAAAGAAACATTTGGTGAAACAACAGCACTAACCCACCCACTCTGCTTCCTCTTCTGCCCACTTACATTGACTTTTCATTATGTGTGTAGTGATTAAAAATCTATGAATTTAAAACAGTAGGGTTGCATCCATCTTTAAACCAATGCTGTTGTTTTCCCTGGGTCACTGAAAGAACGTGCTTCTCTCTTGTGCCACAGAAGGAAGAAGTTAATGTGCAAAATCTAAAGGCTCCACACTTCCATAAACTTGTATTATTTAAAGGATTCTTCATCATAATGAAAAACTACTGGAAAATAAAATAATCTGAGAGTGCAGTGTCATCTCACAGGAAATCAAGCTTTAAAGTGAAAGCGCTCTGAAACATTGGAGAAGTTACAATTCATTGTGTAAGGAGACATCTGCACCTAGGTATAAACCAGCAAACCAGTGGTAAGGCAAAACTGAATAGGCTGCTTATTGTTCTGCAACATTTTCCCCGGGTGAAGTGAAAGTACAGGAAAATGAAGTCTTTCCCCCTAACAACTAAAGATAGAACAATGCAAATCCCAGGGCAGCATTGACTTGTTAAACAGTTTCTGCCAGCTCTATTTTAAAGCTGTAAAGACTTTGAAGTGGAGTTGTAAACACAACTGATTTCAAACAAAAGGCTAATGTAATCCACTTTCAGCACCAGTACCATGCTGGCAGGGAATACATCCTTCTCAGTAATAGAAATTACTTATTAGGGCTTAAAGCAATTCATTTCAGTGTTTTCAAGCCACTTAAGAAGTTGGATAGGAATGATCTTGGCTGAGTTCAGCCACAGGGAAACAAAGCCAACCTCTGGGCCTATTTTACTGGGGAGACAGTAAGGCTTCCAGGAACACTGGCATAAATATCTGACACATTCATGTGCCCTTTTTGTCCCAAACAGCTTTCCAGGTATTGTAGTTTTATATGTGAATTGTCACACCCAGCCCTGGACTGCAGCCATCTCTGAGATGGGATGGAGAATTTCAGCAATGCAAAGTCAGCAGGACCAATTAGGGCAGCAGAAGACACCACATCAGCTTAGAGGACTGGACAGCCACCAGATTCAGACACTGGAAAATGAGTGGGGAGTTTGGGAAATACTGCACACCCTCAAAAATAATTTACTGCACTTACAAGTAATGAAATAGAACCCGCCTAGACTTTATGGCAACAAGATCAGAAGTCCCCAAGAATAGTCAATTGGAAAAGATCAATGAGGGATCAACCAGAAGAACATAGGAAAGACAGCATGGCTTTTGTGAAGGGATTTACCAAGTAAAAAGAATCTAAGAAAAAAAATGAACAAGTAGAACATAGAACAGGTCAAAGATTTTAAACCCTTCCAATATATTTCACAACATTTGGCCCCTTCCTTTGGAAACTGCATGTGATAGATCTAGGGAAAATGAGTCAAGGCAGAGTGTGAAACCGAGCAGATTTTAAGGTGGCCCTGACATAGTTTTATATATACACATGAAAACTACACTGCCTGTTTCACAGTGTTTTAGAGTTTCTAAATAAAAAGTAGGACACCTGTTAACAGACCCATTAGATCAGGATGGAAGAGCCTGCGGCACAATTTTGGAAGGTCAGTGCTCAATGATGGGCACCCAGGATGATAACAGTAATTCAAACTTCCTGGGATAACTGCAGGTCCATTTGAGGCCCAGTGAAGTCAATTAAGATCATTTTGTTCACCATATGGATTCTGGACTCGATCTGCTATTTGACTTTCCAGGACTCTTGGCAAAGATTTATGTCAAGAATGTCCAGATTTGGACACTGAGAATCTGCTCACAAAAAGTTTTTGTAAGGAGAGGACACAGCCTAAGAGGATTTTGCTATATTATTGTAACTGTTATTCCCCCCTTACTGAACGTTTCCAGGGCCTGTCTTCTTCTGGCCTCTACAGAATTAACTTCTGCACTAATTCAATTGCTCTTCTTCCTAGATAACCTATCCACACTGAGTATCTTTGAAAGCTTCACTACTATATTTTTCTACTTTCATACCACTCAACTTAATTCCAGACTAAAGTACTTTCAGACTAGCAGTCTTTTCCCTATACTATGACATTGAAGTCCTCTAACTGTACAGTAATTTGAAATTATTAATAACAATCTGCAATTAGAGCAATTGAGTCATTTGACATAGAGAAAGATGATGCATTTTAGATGCATTTCAGCCTCTCAGGTCGGTAATTTAGCAGTTTGTGCTGCCTTAAAGTAAAAGCTTGTACAGTCAATTTCTTCTACGTTCTCTAAATTCAGATTAGCACAATCCTGAGACAGACTACGTAGGAATGGCACACTCTCTCTCCCCAGCTAATCTTCCTTTGGGATAAATGAAGAGATAAATGTATGCTTTACTTCTGTCAGCAACAAAATACAGCATGAACTTCCCTATCCTGTAAACTTCTACTCATCAAGTGGAAGCATACTTAGTCTCTCCCCCTTCAGACTACATAGGTACCAACTCCAAACCTAGCAAGCACTTAAAACCTTGTGCACACCAAGAGTGTCAAAGAATTCAGTGAGCATGAGACAGCCAGCAGGCAAATGCATGACTAACTCCAGTTGAAATGTTATGATGAAAAGTCTGTTTTTCCTTTCTCATTGTTCATATTTTCCATTGTTTACTGCTGCCCATCGATTGCTAGAGTTTCTTTAATTGAGTTGACTTGTGCTTCACAAATACTCAGAGCCAAGTCTTTTCTAGCCCACCCTGTGCTGTTAAAAGACTGCCCAACATAATGCGACTCACTTTCATCACACACCTTCCCCTTTTTCTAGCTGCTTTGATGCACAATGAAACAGTTAATGTTCACCTTTAAAGCTGTATCAATGCCATTTGAATTAGCCATCCATTGAATGAATGGGAGGAATTCACACCTCAAGGCTTATTGTTTCAGGCTGTCTGCCAACTCAGGTGGCTATGGCTGCAGCAGTTACATACTGGTCACACTTTCAAAGGTTTCTTCACAACTACAAGAGCTGGAGAGATAGTCTGAAAACATGAGGGCACAGAAAACAGAGCAAGCATAACTGTGGTATCTATTTAGCCTAGCTAAAGGCTAGTCCTTCTTAAAGGAGCATGCTTCATTTGTTTACAAGTCTTGTGTTTAAGCCACAATTCTTTCCTCTCCCTCAGGACAGCATCTTCCAACAAGACATCCTTCTTAGGAAGACAATCTCCTCAGCTCCCTGAAGATGGCATACCTACAGTTGTATACATTCACACTGTATGCAGACTGTATTCCAATATGCATGGCCAGGGAAGAAAGCCATCACCTCAGCACCCCTGCAGGAGTGTGAAAGCTGCAATATTGCACAAATCACAAAAATAGGCAGTGGGCCAGGTACCAGAAAGGAAAGCAATTCTCATTCCTAAGTACTCACTGGTTTCCTATTGATCATAGTGGGAAACTCCCAAGTTCCCACTCCCAGCCTCTGTGAGACCAGCAAAATATACACACTTGGAGCACACCACTGTAGAGGTTAATGAACCAGCATGCCCCTGCAGCTTCACTGCACCAGCTCACACACCACTAATGGAACACTGGCATTGACCTGGAATTCACTCCTGGCATTTACAGGATTAAACAGGCAAAATCCAGAACAACAAAATCCCAAGTGCATTTTGTGTGTGTAAAACACAATTGTCTGTCACTTGTTGAAGGAGATTTACAGAACAAACAGCTTACAGTAAAACTTGCTTCAGAAATTCACAGCAAACATGAAGGAGAACCCCACACTTCTTCCATCCTTTCCATGACAAAAGCAGGAAGTTCCTCCCACCCACTATTTGGAGGGAGAAATACGTAAAACCAGAAGTGGAAAACAAAAAGGCTAGGGGCTGGAAAGCAGCATGGGTCCTAACTAGGAAAGCAACAACTAAATTACCTAGATAATAAGAGTGCATAACTTCAGTAAACAGAAGTCGATAAGCTGGAAAAGGTTTCCAAGACAATTTAAACGACAACAAGCGAGGCTGAAGTGACTATATAAATGCTGCTTGAAGAGAGACAACAGAATGGGGATCAGCACCGTATGAAACATTTGCTCTGATGAAATTCATGGAGTCCCACTGAATAAGAAAATCAGAAAAGTTCCTGGATGATGCTGTGGTAGACAGAGCTACTGAATGCCTTGATGTATGATGAGAGGAGTAGAGTAGTACAAGGAGGTGGTTTGATCGTTAAGTGGAGGGCCACCACAGTATCATGTCTGCAAATGGACTCAGACAGCTAGAGATGTTGGGAAAAAAGCCATAAAAATGCCCCAAAGTCTCATTCTTATGCATATCCTATGTCCAGTGACCATCAGTAGCACATGCCTTGAGAAAGAACACATAAAGCCAGAGTAAGCTTACAGCAGTTCTTTCCCAAATACACCCTCCTGGCTTCTGGCAATCAGCAGTTTATGGACTTAAGAAGCCAGACCATCATGTTTCATAGTCCCCGAGTTTAACCTCTATGAAAATTTAACCTCTTCCTGAATCCATTTATACTTTTCACCTTCATGACATTTTATTACAGTGAGTTCCACAATCAATTACACATGCCTTGTATTAAAATAAATTAAAAGAAAAAGCTTTTGTTTTAAACTTGTTGTCCGAATTTTATTGAGTTCTCTCTTTATTCAAGAGAAGTCATGAGTGATTATGCTGTGTTTAGTTCTCCATACCTTTTCTGGTACGACACTGCCACTCTTCAATCAAGATTTTTCCAAGCTGAAGAGTCCTAGCCGTACTCTGATCCTATGGATGTCATTCCACACCTTTTATGATTTTTTTTTTTTTTGCTTATCTCTGAATCCTTCTTAGTTCTATCATGCCTCTCAGACTTATAGTCAGAACTGCAGACATGAGTTTTGACAACGCCAGAATGAGTGTTCCTGTTTTATTCTGTTTTCCAATCCCTAACTTTGTCTTTTGGCCATGCCTGAGCAGACATTTGAATGAACTATCTATATAATAATGCCAAGATCACTTGTGCTATATAAGAATTTAAAATACGTTCTCCATTAACATAATGAAAGGGGTTCCTCAAAACCCCAGTTGTACTTAGTACTACAACACCTCTATGATAGCCATCTAGAATTAACCCAGACATCACGCTCAGCACCACAACTTCTTCCTGTTGCTATGACTGCAGAACACCACTGATCCCTCTTTTAACACAGTCTTTCAAGCACAAAGTTGCTCTGGGAATAAAGCATACTATGAATTAGTTTTGTATTATCCCTAGCACTTACGACATTTGACGTAAAGCAGGGACAAAGGGCTGTAAAAAACATTCCCTCCATTTCTTAGTAGACGATCTATAATGAACAGAAGCCTGAAGAAATGCTGTGTGCTTGATTCTCACTCTCAGCACTCTTGCTTTTTTCCCTTCTTCAAGAGCATGATATGGGGACATAAATCAACCCCAATTCTTCAATAACCCCTCCCATCTCCCAAGTTAACAGAAGAGATGAAAAACAGCTGCCTTCCAATTTGCCTCTGTTCTAAGTAAGTGATTCCCACATTTATCAGTATTTCATCTAGCTATTTTTTGGCATCAACATTTTCCACATCACTTAGAAATGGAGAGGTGATTGAGGAGGAAAGGGGAGAGCATAAATACACCTCTTCCACCCCCCCCCCCAAAAAAAAAAAGAAAAAAACACTGGTGTCAGATTTCGTAGTGGGACACTTCCTTTGCAAAATTATTCATTATATTTAATGACTTTCCCTCACAGCATGATGGGTTAAAGTCATTTTCTCACTTTAAACAACCAGAACAAGCAAAACCAATGCAGATTCTTTTTTCTAAAGATATTAATTTACTAGTTCTTCAGTGCTAACTCTGGCAGAGATTGACCAATATCAATGAACTTTTAAGAAACAAATGATCATTCACTATATACTTCAAAAGGTACTTGGAAAGGGTTGCTCTTTCTCACCCATTGAGACTTTCCGGGTTCTATGCATGCAACACTAGATTCAGAAAGAACAAATGGCTCAGGGCTCTCATAAAATACCGAATCCAAAGGTCAAACCCTGCTTGCCTGGGTAGCAAGCAAAAACTATTTTCAAAGGCTCTCAGAAGACAAAGCCATGCTCTTATTCCAGGGAGAGAATACGTATGTACGTACACACACCCCTCCATAGCACAGGGAAAGACTGCCAGCTCCTTGGTACTTACCTTTTCATTTTATTGACCAGACTGTTAGAAAACATTAGGAAGGGACCAGCACAGTTTGGCAGTAATGCCCCGGAATCAGAGGACACAAGCCATTTAACTGTCAGTTTGTGTGAGGAGGGGTGACTACAGCATCCTTTGGCAGAGTACTTAATTCTTCAGGAACCGAGTTTCTCATTTCTCTGCTCATAAAATGACAGAGCCTTTAAGGGGAAACTCCTTAGGCCAGGAGCTGTATTTGTTAATGTTTTTACAGCAAGATGAACAAAAGGTTCTGGTCTTACATCTTAGGGTCACACTTTAAGTGGCAGCTACTACCTATAAATACATTCACCTTCTGCTTCCCTCACTTCCTCAGTTCTCATATTCTTACCCTTTCCCTTTTATTAACTGTAGCATTCATGCAACCACAGGGTGAGTTGGGTCAGGATGGAAAATAAAATCACATTACCTTCCAAAGGATCAGAATTTAGAGTTTACATCCCCCTGTACATCTTCCACAATGCCAAGAGGCAACACTTTGAAAATCTCTACCTAGATGTTTTCTTAAGAAATACATTCCAGAATAATGTTACAACATTCCCTGTGACAAAATTCCAAATTCTTTGTTAAGGAGAAGACAGATAGCGGCTGTAGGTCTATCACCCCAGATTCATCACGCCTGGTCTCAAGTAAAAGCCAGAAACAAGCTTTACTAAATAATCCAAATGTACTTCTGTGCATGGTTAAGCTGTCAGTTACATGCTCATATGAAATATGTTTTCTGCAATACTCAAGACAGGGCATCCTACCCCTCAGTGAGTTAAGAGTTTGACAACAGAATAGTGAAACTCAGAAGATGACTCCACTGGGGCTACCAAAGTGACAATAGCACATGCAAAGAGGCAAAGACAGTCCACACATCACAGTGAGGAGAGTCAAAATTACCTCCTAAGGGACTCTCAGATGACTTGCTACTCTCAAGCAAACTCCAAACAAGACAGAGATAAAACACTCAAACTACATCAACCCAAATCTCTCCTGCACAGATATATCACCTGCATAGTCAGAATCATAGTGTGTAACATCCATTTCTTGCTAAATAGAGAAGCATTTTGCATTTGATCTGGCAGATAACCATGATTTTATCTGCTGTCACCTGTGTCTTTATAAACATCTTTCTGTGATCAACCTTCAGAACAGGCATAACAAAATGTGCTTGTCATGCTCAGCATCCCAACATGTTTCTTTGGTATCCAAAAGACAGAGAATGCACCTTCACTGAATTGCAATGACTGAGATCAGGCACTGGTAATGGAGATGTCTGCATGAATAAAACTGTACTATCAGGACGCATCATGCCAGGGAGTCTTCCCAGCATGAAGGGCAACAGATAGCACATTCAAACCCCAGCTGTAGAGCTTGGGACAGTAACTCTGTTGAGATATACTATGAATTCTGTGGCTGGTTATGCAGGAAGCTAACCTAAATCTTCATATGGATCCTTTCCGGCATTACCCATTTAGTGACAGACTTGCATAATGGATTACAATGTCTTATTTGCCTGCACAGAACCAAGCTGACACTACTTTTGATTCCAGTCAAAAACACAATGCTCCTTTTATTTTCAAAGGGAAATAACCATGTTATTTTAAAATCAAATTGTTGCAGAAGCTTTACAAATCAGGCAAAAAGTTCAAATGTTGTCATATCCCTCCTAAAAAAGGAATTCCAATAAAAGGATATGCCAAAGTGAAGAACAGTGCACTGAGTGAGTTTACTGCTTTTAAAAAAAATCTGTGTATTCATGTGCTTTAAGTCAAGAGCATTGGAATTTTATACTCTGAACAGCTAGGCAGATGTTTTACAGTTACCATGTGGAGTTTTAAGAACATGCATGTTTAATATATTGGTTTATCCTGGGAGCCTAAGAGATGTAGGATGATATGATTTCCATGAAAGATCAACGGACAGAGGCTGTTTGTCAGAAGAAATTTGTCAGGCCAGAAAAACAAACAAATCACCCCCCAAAAACAAATATCATTTGCTGAGATCCAGAGAAGTTCAAAACCAGGAGGATGGAGACAGCTTGGTAAGATTCAAGTGGGACAAGCTTCCCCAATTTATAAACTATGACCCCTGACAGATGGAAAGTTCATCAGTTTTGGGAGACACTGTAAGAAGTCTTGATCTTACCCAGGGATGCTGAACATGTGGATTAACAAAGGAAAACTAAGAAACTAATAACAACCACAGAGTCATAGCAATGTTGGGTGGAAGGGACCTCCAGAAGTCTCTAATCCAACACGCTACTTAAAGTGGAACTACCAGAAACACTAGATCGGATCAGCTATGGCTTTGTCTACACAAGCCTTGAATACACCCACAAAGATGCCACAACATTTCCGAGTAACCCATTCCAGCGCTGCACTACTCTCCTAGTAAGGCAGGTTTTTCTAAGGTTCATTTTGAACCACCCAAGCTGCAACTTGCGATCACTGCTCCTCATTTTTCCATCTGCCACTACTGAGAATAGCTTTGCCTTATCATCTTTGTAACTCCTCTTCAGTCGTAGACTGCTATCAGATTGCTCCTTAGCCTCTTCATCAGACTACACAAGCCCAAATTCTGCAACCTCTCCTCATAGGTATGCGCACTAGGCCATCAACCATCTTGGTAGTTCTCCTTGGACCATCTCCAGTTTCTTGATCTCTTTTGTGAACTGGGGGCCCCAAATCTGGATGCAATATTCCAGTGTATGCTTCCCAGTACCAAGCAGAGGCAAATGATAATTTTCCTCAGTCTGCTGAGTAACTTTGCACTTCTTGTCAAACATCATAACGTTAGTGTTGGCTTAATCGTCAAGTTTCTCAGGGTCCCCCTGGACTGAAGCTCTACCATTCAGTGTCAACTCCTTCCCTGTCTCAATTTAGAGGTGCATTTTGTCTCAGCATCAAGATTGTTGATGAAGACATTGAACAATGCTGGGAACAGTATTTCCCACAGCTTCCATTGCTGATCCTATAATCCTTCATATTTTAAAAAGATATATAACCTATACTGATAAAACCTTTCCCATCTAATGCAATTCTCTGTTGTAGGGAGATAAGACAGTTCAGTAGCAGGACTACGTATTAAATCTTTGACATTCTCCCACGCTTTAAGGGAATGAGGTGAGCTCAGCAGGAGACTCTCAATAGTGAAATCTGTTTGGAAAGTGAAGAATTGAACTGAAGAGCAAATTTTCACTTGCCCATTCATTTACAGAATTTAAGATTATACACAATAGCATAGTATAAAACAGCACCCTTCACTGGAAGCAGAGTTCAGTTAAAATTGACATTTAGCTTCCACACTGTTTGAAGAGGAATAACTCCCCCCCCACACAACTGATTCCCCTCATTCCCCTCAAGAATGGAAATCAGAAATTTCAACACAAGCTTTTTTTTCTTGGGGGGGGGGGGAAAGGCAAAGAGGGGGAAGAATTTAATGAGCAGTATCTGCTCTTTTACCACTCAGAAGGAAAATGATTGAGGAAAAAACATGGAACAGACTCCATTTGCTGATTTCATCTACTTTAAATCAACTATCTTAAGTCTACTGTCATCATCACAGCATTAGATACTCAGATCTGTGCTTTTACAGGACGTTTGTACAGAACTGTTTCCTTAAGCAAAAGAAAGACTTAGCCTAACTAGAATAGTCTATTTAAAGCTAGCATGTTCATGCCAAGACACTGCACTTTCACAATTATTTTTATTCTCTCTGCTTCTGAACACCCTTGGGATTGTGTCTTCAAAAAGCAGCTGTCGAATCAAGATGCAGAAAATTAATATTTTGCAGTACGCACTCAAATCATTTTATAGGTAAAGCTTTGGGCCAACTAATCAATTCGGAAAAAAAATTAATCCATTTACCTCACTGAAGCCAAAACTCTTCCCTAGGTAATTCTCCCTTACTTTAAGGCCAATGGGTTCAGTGAGTAAATGATGTTTCCACTTCCAACTACTTGTGTTCCTAGATGACAACAGGCTAATGATCAGATCCAGACTGAGTGCAACTCTAATGACTTCATACGGTCTCACACATTGTGGTAAGAAGGATCACAGCAATTTTAAGCACCAGCTGATCCCAAGTATGAAACGGATCAGGTCTGAGTGACAGTGGTCTAAACCTGGCCATTCTCAAAGATCGGTATTTCCACACTGCCCCAGTCTTCTATAACACTGAAACCAGTCTTCTAAAGAAGCAGAAAGTTTTTCCACCCAATTGTTTCCCCCATGACTACATCAATTTCCCTCCTTATTAGGTTGCTTATTCAGCCTGTAATAAAAAGTTCAAGAGAGTCCAAGAACTGCTTTTTTTTTTTTAAATAAATGATACTTTTTTAAAAAGAAGTATAATTTAGACAGATATGACTAGTATGCTTTTAATCTCAATATGGATGGTACAGCTATAACTTAGGGGGGTTGTACTTATTTTCAGAATACACTTAACTAAAAAAATCTGCAGAACAGCAATTTTGAGAAGGAAAAAGAAAGGAACACTAACACCACAATACTTGCAACATGAAACAGTTTTTTTCTAACCAGGGCCTGACCCTGCTCTTCAAAGGGAAAAAGGATCAGGTATGAAAATAAGATGATGCTTGATGGATTTCCAGGTGGATACAGGATGATTAGGATGGTAGGCAACATGAAATAGAAAAGGTATTGACTGGGCTACACTTACACCAAACCCACTTTTAAATAAATGGTTTAATTGTATCTTCTCATCAAATAAGAATTAATACAGACAAGCGGTGATTGGTTGGTTGGTTTCTTTAAAGACTTTAATATACCTTTTAAGAATGCCAACAGTCAAAGTAAAAATGGGTAGAGAGAGTACAAAAATGCAGAAAGCAGGACCTAGAAGGAAGCAGTAGTATCTCAAGCGAATTATCTGTCTAACCACCTGTTCTCCCAAACACACCTTTTTCTAAATCCATCTAATGGGGAAAAACACTAAGAAAAAAATAGCTAATAACCTCACTAGAAGACTGGTATCTTTTACAGAATTCAGCTGCAATGGTATTCATGTTTTTAAGCCTCTGTTTGAACAATGTCACTATGGAAACAGATCTGTGATGCCCTGCACCTTATCAGGCTTTCTCTATTTAAATTCTTTTCTTGAGTTTTCAACAAAGCCATTCACTGAACCTCAACTAATCTAAGGTTCTGTCAGGGTTCCTCCCTCCCCCTTTTTTTCTCCCTGTTGCTCTACCCTGTCCCTTCCAAAAGGTTCTCCCCCCAACTAACGCCACCTGACAAGTTTTGTTTGTCTCGCATCTCTTCAGTTCCTAGTGCACAAGTATTATGGCTACATTTATTGCCAAGCAGGCTATATAATTTTTACCCCCCTTGCCCCCTGTGACATAGTTTTCAATGAAAATTCCAAACATTCAACAGCAAACATTTCATTTTGCTTTCAGCTCCTAGGAATCTGCTTGCATCTACATCAGATGTGCCTGTTAGTTCTCTCTGGAGAATTCCTAGGTTAGAGGTATAAAGGGTTACATCTCTGTAATACCAACAGTTTATCAGTTCCAGATGCACATGGAATCCCCAAACCTGTGTTTACAAACCTCCAAATATTAGAATACTTTTTGGGAATGGAAAACAGGAGGAGAGCTGGGAAGCTTCAGGGTCCCTTTATGCAAACGAAAGAGGGCAAATCTGTGTCTGCCCTCATTGCACCCAAATCTGATGCATATATAAGAATCATAGGAGTGCTTTTGCTACTTAAGTGAATGCTATAGCCTCCGTATTAGTTAATGAAACACTTGCTATAATCCTCATGCTCCACCTAAATGGATAGGAGCCAAAGATCATTACTTAACCGTTGGGATTTTGTGATACTGCCCATTACTGCAATTTAAAGGAAGGTTACAAGAGAAATCCTTCTTTCTTGTACCAGAGTGTCTGGTACTTTTTTTTTTGGGGGGGGGGGGGCACATCTTATTGGCTTGCATGAGAGTTTTTGGAAGAGGAGGATGGGAGATGTACAACAAATTTTATTTTATTAGCTCACTGCCTTTGACTGATCTGCTGGGGTGGCTGAGGAAGGAGAAAGAAGCATGACACGGTAGTCCAAGCCATGTTACGGTTATCGGAGATCACAAAGAGAACTGATATAAATAGTAAGACTACTGTGATTAATTATCCATATGAGTTTCATGACAAAGAGCTCATTAAAACCTTTACATGGTTTCCACTAGGGCAACAGGATGTATGTTGACGCTTCAAGAAAAGGTGAAACAGAGAAAGCACACAATTCAAACATTCCTCCCCCCCACCCAACCACCCCCTTTTTTAATTATTTCTGGACTTTCATTAAGCAAGGTGCCCAATGGAGGCAGAAGCAGCACAATTCACAAGCAGCCCTCATTGGAGTTTAGTTACTTTTTCAGACAGAAATAAGGGACTCTTAGGACTCTCATAACAAATGAGTTTTTTTCTTTCATGTTGTAGCTATTTCAAATTTGAATTTCATTTATTCCTATCATAATTTACCACCTAGCAACTTTTGAGAGATGTAAATTATGACAAATTGTGGTAATATATTTTATGTGAAAATCTCCCTGATCATTACACAGCTTATTTTGGTTTGCTGAGAAACAAATTCGAGATACGGCCAAAAAACAGGACCTGGATATAGGTATCCAAACTTTACATGGCCTTTAAGTCCTTCAATCCAAAATCATAATTAAAGTCACAGTTTTTCCATACAACTAACCATGGAGAAATAGCCTTTTTTCTTTTTCTCCCTCCACACAGCTCAAGAATCTGCAGTCCTATTTGCAGACCCACAACAGAATAGGTAAGCTCCCAGCTCCAAAACACATTTCCTCTGTGGAGAGTCATGGCAAAAAGCAATGCTGTTTATAGAGAACATATTTTTCAAAGAAATCCTTTAGATACTTATCTAATTTCCACTTATGTTCAGAAGGACGTAGGTACTTCTGAAGAATGCTATCTACACAAATCAAAAGTTAGAGACCAAACGATATGTATGTTCCAACTTCATCCTTAGTGCACTAACAGGGAATTTAATATTTTTCAGAACTGCCAAACTCAATGCAAAATAAAGGGTTATTTTGTTTTGTTTTCTTCCACAGGTCATATTCTCAAATTAAACATTCTTCATAATTCATCTCTGGGAGCTACCACTCCATAGACTGTTGCCATTAAAAGACTAAACACACTGCTGACTTTCAGGGGCTTAAGAGTTGGGACATACAATGCGAGACTAGGAAGTACTATTCCAATCTGGTTTCTTGCCACAACTCACCATTCATCTGCTAGCACCAAAGCATTTCTAGGGCCCTAGGCACTAGGCCACCAATGCCTCCTTCAACCTTCTCTTGCATAGATGGCAAAGGAACACAGCAAGATGTACTTGTCCCTTTGGAGAGGAACAGGTCTACACCCAAAGCTGCAGTCTTGCAACCAGCTTAACTTCCATTGTTTCTCCCTGAAAACATCTCTCAGCTGAGTTTCAGTCCCACTCTTGCTAGCATGCTGTTAACAGGCATCAAACAAAATCAAACAAAAATACTTGCATAAAGTAACTGAGTAACAAAGGGCCGGGATAAGCAACCAAGAAACATACAAATCATGGGTACAAAATTGCAATGAATATATTTAGGTTAGAAATCAGAAGAACGCTTCCAAGCATGGCAAAGAAACAGCCTCCCACTAACAAAAGAAGCCTAACTCCACCTTAAGATCAGAATATGAAAGAGGCTGTATGACACAGGTATTGGAAACAGTGCTGGACAGGCCCTCCAGGACAACTGAGTTTCACTCCCTGCAAGGATCCTACCAGAGCTGGTTACTTCTGTGTACGTTATCCTTTCATTATGTCATGCAGTTCCCTCTGAAATTACTTAAAGTTGTGCTTACACTTCTGAGGGCAGATCTGGGCAATTTGCCTTTAGCCTCATACCACTGAATACACTTCCCTTTTCCCCCTCCCTGCCCACAGCTTTAGGAATTAAGCTTGGAACTTAAAAGTCTATTTCAGATTTTCTTGGCATAGACAGGTTAAGCAAAGATGTTACACTCTCCTCCCAAACATCTATAGCAGTGAATCCATCATGGAGTCATTTCTTCTCCTACAGAACACACTAGCCGGTGACATTGATGTATATTTTCTCTAGAGGCCACATTCATTCCATCTTGTAATCCAGACCAGAGCAAGACTTTGCTTACTGCTGTGCTTTTCAGGCTGCTGTGGGTCCTCAGAAGACAACCAGAACAGTAAAATGAATTTGGAACAGTGTTCTTCCCGCAAGAGCTTTCTCACAGAAAGCTTCTAGTGTTCCCTTCCCTTGAGATTATGCAGACAGTTGCCATTAATTACTGCATGGGAACATTGGGTCTGATTTGTGCAAATCACTGGAACCACCTTAGGGATTAAGTTGGTTTGGAACCATGGCAGAAGAGGCCAGCTTTCTCCCTTTGTGCTTCATATTCATCATTTCTAATTCCTACAGCATTTCTACTGGCCTAGCTATAGATGCGGGTAGGATTCAGCAGCAAAATGGATGAGGGATGAAGCACAAATGGAGCTTAAGTGAAGCAAATAAGTGAGTCATTGCCCAAACCATAAACCTCTCCTTGCCACTCTGCACCCTACCTACTGAGAGGCCACAGTAAGTTTAGTCCCAACATTAAACTTGTGCCTAAATGAAATCCTGTATTTCATGGGCTAGAGGAAAATTATTTTGATGATTAAGGGAAAAACACTCAGAGTGACAGCCTTGCTGTCTCAAGCAGCAGAAGAGCCGGCTGCCAGTCCTCTGAGAAGGAGGAAGGGATACTGCAATAAGAACCACATTTGCTGTAAGAAATCTCAACCTCAGAGAACATTACTAGCTAGTTTTCTTTATCACAGATTTATAGCACGGCCTGGCTCAGCACCACTGCAATCTCAGAGCTTCCTTGCAACCAAAGCTGTTATTAAAGTTTGAAACTGTGGCCAAGGCTTTTCATTCTATAGCCATTTATCATCTCCCACTCTCTTAGTGGGAAAATTCCAATAGTATAACGGTGTCCCTAGGTTATATTAAAGTGTGTGCAATAACAGTTCAGAGTTAGAGCATCCCTTTTCCAAAGAACACTTTCTGTGCTAGCCACTGGGGGCATACTGGGTCCAGAGGTCAGCACAATGCATCACCTCATTAGATGTTTTGTTGACTAAAGATATCAAAAAAGATCAACAGATGAGAACAGAACAAGTTTAGGAGCCCAAACATGTCCATAGATAGCAACATGCATTTATGTGGATGCAGTGTGAAACAGTAATGCAATGACAAGGGAAGAGGAAAAAACACAAGCAATTTTCTGTCTCATTCCTTATAATGTATCAGGTGTATGCACACTATTGTTTGCACAGGAAACAGCCCATCTAGACATACTTGAACTAAATTTAAAACTAGTTAGTGATGGTGAGACAGCATGGCCTAAAAATCTCACTCAAAAAGTTAGTTACAGGTTTATTGTGAATCCCCTTATACCTATACTGAGACTGATCACTGGTCCTTGGCTGAAGCACAAAATACAGCACGATAATTCCCAAATAGCAGTGTCTCAAGAATTTCTTACAGCTGCTGCCTGATACATTGACCGAACTCAACTATCTGAAGTCCTGCAAAATCCTGTAGGATCCTGTAGAATCCACAGGAAACATGTCCAAGATTATCCCATGGATTCCACATGCACAGGATACAAGCAGCTTCAACTCACAGAGCTCCATGCTGACTGAAGGAGAAGCAGGTATTACAGGGCTTTCAAGTTTCTGGTAGTGATATGGATGTATCCCTTTACTGTATTACTCTATAGACTCCAATAAATCTACAGAATTCAGTTTACCACAAGGCTACTGTTTTTCAGAGAGACCGATCCAATGACTGGTATTTATTTGCTGAGACAAGCTCCATGAAAAAAAAAGAAAAAAAAATTCACACTACTCCCCCCCATCACCGCAAAGATGACATCTTGCTGCCAATCAGCCTGCCAGGAAACCAGCTGGAAACAATATCATTACCACAATCTATAGGCATCCCTCCAATGCATTAATCAGGTCAGAGTTCGATAACTGCCAGCATCTTTATGAACTGGAAAGGATAAGGCTGTGGTAATAAGGCACGGTCAAGATCAATCCCTAAGGCCTAGTTTTAGCTCTTCTTCTTCCCCTTTGTTTTCTTTCTTTTTTCTTTATAAAAAATCCAACATGAGCATTTTTATTGCAGTGTTTGGGTATAAATTCACCATTTCAGAGGACTTTGAAGTGCAGTAAGGCCTTCCAGTATATTTGACATACAAAATGGGAAGTGTCTACCACCTCACTGAAGCAAATGCAAGTCTTCTCACACATGAGCCAGCAAAAGTCACAAGATTTCTGGCTTGACAGTGGAGCTACCCATATAATTCCTTAAAAGGGCATTGAAAGAGTTTGGAGAGGATGAAAAGTGCCAAGATAATGATTTGGGGATTGGAAAAAAATGTATGTATGTATGTATGTGTGTGTATATATATATATATATCTCAAAAAAAAAAAAGATAAAAGTTCAGTTTAAGATGGCTACTGAGGTTTTTTTATCACGCAAAGCAGAAACACTTTCAGAGGCAGGCTAGTAGCACCAGGTATTAAAATTATCTCACAGACAAAGGCATACCAAAATCCAAGGGCTGGAAACTGAAGCTGTAGAAGTCTAAATTTAGAGGATGCCTTTCTTTTAAAGCATGAGAAAAATTAACAAATTAGAAAAAAAAAGTCTTGCATGTGATTTTGGTCCCCTCAAATAAAAAACAGGTGTTTTTCTAGAAGGTGTGTTTTAACAACACAAGTTATTGAGCATGTTAACAAGAGCAACAAAATGACACAGACTTCTGAAAAGTAGGGAGTAAGAACAGAATGCATGGCAAATTCCCCTGGATTAAAGAAATAAACAAATCACCGCTACATAGTTTTATCAGTTCAGTACAGCTCTCCATTAAAAAAAAAATACCTCACTAGAACTAAGCAGCTGTTCATTATCTGAGGCAAAACTCTTTGGGGGCAGTGACAAGATCTTCCTCAGTGTTTGCACAGCAGCTGGCATAATACAATTCAGTTAACTGCTGTACTACATAACTCCATAATGCAAAAGGGATTAGTCAGCCCTTGTTCTGCAATGAAGCTAACCAGGACTGTTCAAAGTAACCGCATCATGTCCTGACACTGAACCTAAACTCAGGCTTTGTTTTCACAAGTCAAGATTCAGAATTTGTCAAACAGCTCAAAGCTTTTTAATTTTTCTAGTAAGCTCACTTTTCATTTCCAGAAATCTGTCTCTTGTAAGTCTGGAAATCTTGCAGAGAAGTTTTCCTAGAAAGCATATTCCAGTTCTCTCATTTGAGGATGAAGAATAACTTGGTCATCCAGAAGGGACAAGAGACAGGGAGTCTAGGTAATAAATTTAAAGGGTGATTTTTGTAGAGAGTACAAGCTTTCAACAACAGCTAGTAGCAGCTTCGTGGCCAGGTTTATAAAAACCCAAAATATTTTTGGTCTGCACACATAACATTCAAGGTAACACAACAGGATGGAATAGCTATGGATATCAAAATTCACATCTGAAAAAGCCTGTACACTAATTCAGTCTCCTGTTGCAGAACAAATCCATGTTTTAGGTTGCCATCCAGAGTACGTATTTTTGATCTAATTAATCCAATTAAGGCAACAGAACTAATGTTAATGCAAGCCCAGGACAAGGTCTTACATTAGAGACTCACAGAGAATTAGGCTCAAAAATTGACAGTTCACATCCCAAAATTCAAAACTAATTCTCTGATGAATCCCAGAAATTCTGGATGAGAAATGTACAATTTGAGGGGAGAGCTTTAAAAAGGTTTGATAAAACTGGAATGTTCCTGTGGGCACACTTGCATTCAAAAGTGACTTTTCTTTGTTTTTTTTTTTCCCCAGTAAATTAAGCCAAACCTAAACTAAGCCTAGATTATAGGTAATATAATTATCCATTCAGAGGCTTTATCCAGTGAACTTGTAAACTGATTTTAGTTAGAGTAAGGTAACTCTGCATTCAGACACAGACTCAGAAGATTCACCTTGCTCACCTTTTCTCAGACCTTAGCAAAGTCCCTTCCAGCTCCTTCCACCTCCGACACTTCTCCTCTGCAAAACAATTTGAAATGTAGTGATGAAAGTGATAAGAACTAATCGTTTGACTATAGCATTTGAAAAACACTAGTAGAAATCCTACTAATAATTCACATTAAGGGATGTATTTTACATTTAGAAAAAAAAACAAATTAATTTGCTGTTGAAATTATCAACAATTACACATCAGAAAACTGGTATTTGGCCAAGTCTGGCCAGATTAGCCATACAAGCCTACCAGTGTGATTGTAAAGTTAAAAAACAAAACAAAGCACTAGATAATAACCAAAATCCTTCTGAACCTTGGCACTGAAAACAATTCCACAGCCAAGTAGCTCCACAGAAGCCAATGATCACAAAAGACCCTAACAGCCACTGAGATTTTATTTGATGAGAAATCATTCATAAGAACTTATTAATCAGAAACAGGGCGACAAAAAAAACTGTGTTGTGAAGTCCAGTTCCTCTTTATGACAGAGAACTGCTTCACTTGACATCATTTCCCTTCCACATATTATAATGAAATGATGAGATACACGTTTTCACCACAGATGTTATTCCAGTCAGCTTTTATGAAGAAACTGCTCTGGACAATTTCACTTTCATTTTTTTGCAGTAACTTTTAAAGTATACAACTCTACTTCATTATTTAGCTGCTCATACGATGGGGGATTCCTGCAACTCATCAGCAAAGTCATCTATACCTATCACTGCCCCAGGTTCACACAGAAACAGCGTGTACATTTCCAATAGCTTTCTGGTCCAGACAGACAAGCTGAAGGCTTGAATCCAAGACCTTCAATTAAGCACAGACACATAGCTAGATTTGAAGGAATACTGGTCCAGCATTCACAGGTTAAGTAAAGGCTCAAACAGACTAGCTCTGCAGATTTAGGTGAGGCGATTTATAAGATGCAAGATGATTGCGATTGCAGGGACTGGCTGTGGCCCAGAAAACCCCTTTCAGTCCCATGCTCTTAGTAAAAACAACACACACGACTTCACTGATACCATACAAACAGAGCACAGTAATAGGTTATTCAGCTATCTGGATGCTATTGGTTAACATTAGCTTCAACTACCTAAGCAACATTAATCAACTATAATTTGTTTAGTATATCTTCTTTCAACTTTGGACCAAATCTGTAAGAGCAGCTCTTCTAAGTGCATCTGCAGAGAATAAACATTTCTGCATGGCTCCTTCAAATGCAGGCACATGCTTTACAGAGGAAAATCTTCCAGTAACTGCATAGAAATGAATATAAACACACTTCAGCTCTTGTAAATGTGTCCCACAGAGACTTTTCATATAACCTCAAGGTGTCCTCCTTCAGGTTATTTCCATGTCTGCAAAACTGGACAAGCAAGGCTATCCTCTTTCTGAATGTTCTAAGTGCAAGAGGGTTTAATTTTATGAAACCCTGGGCTAGAATATGTGTAAATGTGAACTTTTAATCATCACTGCATATACTCTATACAAGAGAGATTACATAGCATTATTACCCCCCAGAACAGCTTCACACAGAGCTTGTGCCTCTCAAATTTTAATTAATGGCTTCCACACTGTATGCAATATTAAAAATTGCCATATATTAACAACATATGAGGATATTCAGAAATATTCCCTCAGTCTTTGCCTACTTGGAATAGAAAAAGACAATATAGTATGAGTCATTATATCAGATCCATGTACAGCTCTGCAGTGGAAGAAACACTTCTAAGTATAGAGTACAACAGAGAAAGCTATAAAGGTAACCTGCTAGGTAATGCAAAGAATGGCACTGGTGCTAAGGGTCACCCAAAAAAGCCAGCATATAGATATTCAAGTTCAAACAAGTGAACTATGTAAGGATGTGGCAAGTAAAAAATCTTAAAAAGGAGCAGTTCAAAAGCAGAAGACCTAAGGGAGAGTTAGGAGGGTATGGTAGGGCAGAGATTAGCTTTTAAAAAAATGGATAGCTTGCCAAAGGACAAACATGGAAGCCCATAAAACATGGCAAGTCAAATGTAAACAGGAAATTAAAAGGGCTGAAAAAACAATCCAAGAAGTGCCTGCAAAGAATACTCACGCTGCTAGCAAACAGTTCTTTAAATACATCAACAACAAGAAGCCAGCCAGCAAACCAGTGGAACTGCTGGCTGAAAAAGGTGTAAAAGGGGCAGACAGGGATGATGAAGATGTAGCAGAGAAGCTCAGTGAATTATTTACATCAGTCTTTACTGCTGAAATTGTTGGGGAGATTTCCATTCCCTCTGCACAGTTTGTAATGGATCTGTTAGAGGAGCCAGATCAGTCTGAAATAAATTCAGGAAATACTAGAGCAAACAAGAAAGTTAGATGTTAATGAATTGCTAGGACAGAACAGCATTTACACAAGTTCTGAAGAAACTCAAATGTGAAATTGCAGAACTGCTAGCCAGGGTGTGAAACCCAGCATTACGGAGAGCCTCTGTTCTAGGGGCTGGCAGGCCCTCACTACACAACTCCCCACTGCAGGCAGGGCTGTGGAGCAGATCCTGGGAAGCACAGACTGGGGAGTCTCACTTCCATCCCTGGCCAGAGCAAGCCCATCATAAAGATATGGAAACAAAGAGCATAGCTTAACAGATGCTTTTTAGGATGGAGAAGAGTCAGCATCGCAGGCCCTGGCATCCGTGCTGGGGCTGGTGTTATTCAGTATCTTCACCAACTACCTGGAAATGGGAGTGAAGAGCAAAATCTCCAGCTCTTCAGATGACACTAAGCTCTATGGAGGAGACAAATGTGCAGATGGAGAGGAACTCCAGAAGGGCCTCACAAAGCTAACCAAGTGGGCAAAAAGTTGTCAGGTAGGCTTTAGTGTTGATAAATTTCAGGCAATAATTTAACCATTCCTACCCAGATGCTGGAGTTATCATTGATAGTTCTCTAAAAGTCATGGGCTCAGTGTGCAGTGGCAGCCAAAAAAGCCAACAAAATGCAGGTCAGCATCAGAAAGGATATTGAGAACTAGAGAGAGGGCATCTTTTAGCCACTATATACAGCCTGAATGTACCCACAACTCTAGTACTGCGGTCTGGTCTCCACATGTCAAGAAGACTATAGAGAGAAAGGCACAGAAAAGGGCAATTTAGTGGAAATGGAGCAGATAATTTACATGAAGAGACTAAAAAGGCTGGGGCGCTTTTGTTTGGAGAGAAGGCTGAAGGTGGGTATGACCAAGTATTACAAAAAACAACAACAAATCCAAAAAAACAAAAACACAAACATGAGCTGCTGAATGCAGAACTTTATTCATTAAATCCCACAATACTACAGCTTGGAGCACTCACTGAAGCTAGCAGGAGATCCATTTAAATAGATAAAAGAAAGATACTTGTTTACACAGCAGGTTGCAAACTTCTGGAACTTGCTGCCATAGGAGGCTGAGAAGCCAGAGGATATCCACAGATTTGAAAGGGGATTAAACAAACTCCTGGACAACAGGTCCATAAATGGACACTAAAAGGACTAAACATATTTATCTTCTAATATTCCTAACATAAGAACTGTGGAAACCAGGGAGGTGGGGAAAGAAGTGGATCTGGAAAAGTGGGTGTTTAAGGATCTCCCATTGCCTTGTCAGACAATACTGGACTAACTGGAACAGTGAGGCAGTTTTAATGTTACTTATTTCTTGGCTAGACTCAGCATTCCTACACACAGCACCTCTTCCTGAGGATAAGCAACTGCCAGGATTCATCAGGACTTCAGAAAACAACCTCCTGCCACTGCGACAACCAAACTAGAATTCATCGCATGGCTTAACACACGAATATGGTATCAGATAACTGCTTGCTTCCAACATAGCAACATAACATGGCCACTGTCTCTTAGGCACTAATAGTAATTATCCATAATCAATGCAATAAAAATACATATTGCTGCTATTCTTCCTCCTATGCAGCCTCTGGATTCGTTTTATTATTTTATTTCATCTCTATCATGACACTAACAAAGGAGCAAGCTGATGGAAAGCAAACATATACATTACTGCTCAGGGGGTGGGGGAAACAAGAACAACAAAGAACAGGAAATAAAACAATTTAGACCAAACACAGGTGCCAGAGCTTCTCTTTTAACACCCTTTCCCCCCAAAGCACCATTCACGTCTGCAAAAACACTATGGACATCCATAAATAATTATTTTACCATCCCAGGTAAACCAAGGTTTTCATTTAATTTTTAATTCATCACAAATAATTTCATTTCAGATGCACTCAGCCAGACGGTCTTCAAAAACATTGTTATTTATATCTCAAAAAAATTTAATCAGCAGAGCTGTATTTCCTGTCTTGTGAGTGAAATATAAGCTTGGAAGGAGTAAAAAATACCTCACAAGAAGTCCAATTACAGAGAGTTTATCTCCAAGACAATAAAACCTTTGTCTTGAGGTTCAATTGAGTTCCTCACTATCTTGTAACTCTTACAGTTTTAAAAGAAAATATTTTCATTTGATTCTTGGGGAAAAAAAATCTCTATATCCGACAAATACCAAAAATTAGCAGAGTTTGACAAAGATGCCTCTTATGCCTACTCCTGATGCAGTCAGTCTCAAAACCTTATGCTTTCAATAAAACCAGCTAGAAAGGAACTAGTATTGAAGAAGCTATATAGTGAATTCTCTCCATCACAGAACAGATAACAGGCAATAACAGACATGAAACACCCTTAGCATTTTTTTCCTCTTCTTAATATAGTAAGAAGTGGACTATATCACTAAAGTTATCTATACCAGTATCAATAACCAAACATCTCTAACACAAGCCATAGTACCTGTTATCTGCACAGGATCCTGCTCAGTGCTCTGATGAACCATCACAACCATTTCAAAAAGCAGCTTAAGCAGTTGTCAAACCAACTGTAGAGCTAAACTGGGACAGGCACACGCACCCCCACACACCCCAGAGATATGCTATTCTGAGAGAGAACAAAACAATGTCCTTAAAAGATATAGTAAAATGTCAAGCACTAAAATCTGCTTACACATTTATACTTGCTTTTGCTATCTCAAACAAAACAGATGAAGTAATACAGAGTTTTCAGTTAGAGGATACTACGTTAAGTCTAAGGAGCTCAAGATATCTACCGTCATGAACTGCTTAACCAGGGGGGTCAGGGAGGGGGAGAAAATCACATGCGGAGAAAGAAATAAGGTCCGCACTGTTTTACCTAGACAACTCTTTGCCCATCCATGGCTTTCCCTGTCTTTCTGTCTGGTGGTTTAGCTGCAATGATCCGGTCAGGAATTGAGTCCACACTTGGATTCAAACTAATCCAAACTACTGAGGGATTCTCTGCACCTCGATGTCCACAGCAGTAATTTGGAAATACTCTGGAGAAGGAATATAACTTAGAGTTTCACAGAAGGTTACAACTAAATAGATAAAACTAAATAGTTTGTCTGAAATAAACTAGATCCTAGCATGAGTTCATGGAAACTGAAGCAGCAATACTTTAGCTAAGTTTAGAGATGTCTAAAGAAAATCCACGTATAACAGTCTTTTAAACAGCCATGTTGACTTTCACTCAGCAGGAGATGTGCTCTGCTCAACATGAAGTAGCCCCAATCCAAATGCCTATGTTCTCTTCATTCACTTAAATTTTTAACTTGGGCAAAAATCCCTCATCGACTGCTATAAAATGTTGGTTCGACAGGCCAGCACTGAGGGAAAACAGAGCAAGTACCTCAGAGTCCGGCCTGAAATCACAGGCGCTCAGGCCAGCCGTTCCCGCCGGACGCCACGCAAGCCCCGCTCCTCTCCCATTCCTGGGGGTGGCGAGGGTCCCCTCGCTCATCCCTCGGCATGGTGGGGGTCCCCTCGCCCATCTGACATGTGCTGCCACCCCACAGTCCTGTCCCCACGCACACCTCACAGGGAGGACACCGCGCAGGGCAGCGGTCACCTCCATTCCGTAGCCGGCACTGCAGCACCCAGGTGGGCACCAACTGCCCTGAACTGGTTCCAGCCGGTTCCAGCCAGTTCTGAAACCCGGGGGCGGGGCAGGGGGGGAAAGCAGCCACGGAAAGGAAACCACTGGGCGCCAAAGCAGCAGTTGGTCAGGGAAGCGCCGGTTCGGACGCGTTTGGGAAAGAGAGCGGGAGCTGCCGGGGCCAGAGACCCGCTGTGGGGGCCCTCCACAGCGCAGGGGAGCCGGGCTCCGCGGTGAGTGCGGCTGCGGGGCAGTGACACCCTGGAGGGAGCAGAGCAGCAGGTTACTGGTAAGTGCAGGCGAGCACGGAGGAGCAGAAAACCGTTACAGAGCCAGCTCAGCCTCCAGCCAGGGGCACTCCCATGGACTGAGTGTAACCTCAGCTATACTGCGTCACAAAATGTCATTTTTTAAATTTTTTTTTTAAACGGTGAGTGTGGTCGGGCACTGGAACAGGTTGCCCAGAGATGCTGCGGAGTCTCTGTCCTCAGGGATTTTTAAAACCTGGCTGGATGCAGCTCTGGGCAACCTGCTCTAGCTGGCCCAGGGCATTGCAGCAGGTATCTCCACAGATGCCCGCCAACCCCAGCTACTCAGCAATTCTGTACGCTGAAGTGAAAATATGGAAAGCTCAAACTAGGAAAAGGGTTGGATAGATGTTTGTGTAAGTGATTTTATAACTGTTTATGGTGATCTTTCTCCTCAATGCCCAAATCAGTGATCAGAAGTTTGTCCTTAATTTTTGGCCAGTCAGTAAAATCCCTCAAGCCTGTTTTGCCAGCAACACATAAGTTACTTGCCACTAACTCTCCACCGTGCTGTAAGGCACATCCCTGCATAGGGCTAAAGGAGTTGGAGAACGCAAACTGCAGCTTCTCAGGGCATGCTACAGTTCGGACTCCAGGCTCTGGACATCCTCCTCCATTCAGGTGCGTTCACCCCATTCACGAGCACAGACTGTGACATGAGGAATTACCATACAGAGGGGAAGCAGCAAAATGAGTGGGAAGAAGAAGGGGACACCAAGACCACCAGATAGACCAGCTTTCACCATTCCCCTGTCAACCAGAAAGATGCACACAGGCATGTAGACACACAAGCTAGGATCTCTTCCTAAAAACCACGTGATACATTCGATACGATATTTGCTAGCCTCTTACTTCTGTAAGTTCAGTCAGCAGTAAATACCTCCAGCTGGTTTCAAGTTACAGCCAGAGGTAGTACCATAAAATTCCTCACAGCCACCCAAACCATTACTCTTCTATTTTCTTCCATGTGGGGTCATCACACCCCCTCTGGAAAGCTTAGAGGTATGATACCACTGCAGGCATCTTCAGAGAGAGTCTGACAATGGTGTATTATAAGGCTTGTTGTAACATCCTTTCAATATTCTTAAGGTCCAGTGATTTAGAGAAGAGAGTCTTTTGTGCTTCCTGTCAGTTCCAGGAAGCTCCTGTCACTGGCATGGAGACTGCATATGGAAAAGAGCTGCTAAATAGACCAGTTAGAAGAATATAGGCCCAGTTTCACTCCCACATTAGTGAAAACCATGAATGCTGCAACTCTATTGAGGTCAGTGGAATTGCACTGCTCTGAAGTTGGGGGTGAGACACCCATACACCAGCTGTTACATTTCAAAGCCGGGCTCCCTCCGTTATGGCCTCATGGGCTCTGCGTGAGATACACCCCCTAACACCACCATGGCCAGAATGTCAGTGTTTAAATAACGACAGCATGTATACAAGCAAATCTCACCAAGCTAACCCACAAAAACACTAGAAAAATTTACAGTGCACAAAACAGAAGGGGATGGATACTGCATTTCTCACGTCCAGAACTAGAGTAGCCTTCAGCTAATGATGTGGAGACCTAGTAACACTTTCAGACATAAAGCATTTATGTAATATCTTCCTCTTTTCCCACCAAAGGAAAGGGAAGCTTATGTTCGTAACAATCCTAGAATAAATAACCTGGGTAAAGGAGGTGCTTTTTCCCAAATTTCTCTTTCCTGTTTATTTTAAACATAGTCTGCTTATTGCTTCTGTTGTGTAACTTTCATTCTGATACAATCAAGAGAGTAAAACCATACAGACAATGGCTCCCTAACCTATGCTTTGTTAGGGTTCTTTTCTTTTTTAAAAAAGAAAAAAAAAAAGAATATGCCTTCACAGTTTCTCTCCATCCAGTCAGACTATTTATCCTTGCTCAGGAGAGATGCTCAGCAATTTTTTTTATTTTTTATTTTTGCAATGACACTGATTCCAAACTCATGACATAAAAGATGCCAGTGAAAAAGGCTTTATTTCAGTATTAACAAGCTGCTTTCATCATTACAAGGTATTAATGGAATTTTTATATATATTATACATTTTTCCATTAAGAGATGAGCAACTTCATACTAGTTAACACTATAGAAAACATGATTACACACAACATGCATTTTATAGTAGGGTATTAAAGTCAAACATCCTTTAATTATTTGCAGTGCACATTTATACGGTAAATGAAATTGTGCCTGCTACTTGGCAGATATGGAAAACTTCACATCCCTGCCTCACCTTGTTTATCTATTAGGTATGGTTTTGCACCATGATGATTCATCAGTTTATAGTACTTAACAGAACAGCATCACCTTTAAAAAAAAAAAAAAAAACCACAAATGCAACAAAGTCGTGATCAAACCTAGAGAACTAGTAGCTGTAGTTCCCTTGACTCATGCAGTCTGCAAAATGTTACTTTTATAGGCCTTAGAAACAAACATCACAGGAAAGCCACAATACTTCCAGGCAAATAAGAACAGCTAACTCATGAGACAAGAATCCTTTCATTATTTGGAACATATTTCAGATAGTACTTGTGCCAGATCAAGTGCCAGTGTGTTTCTCTCCGTCCACCCAAATCCTGATCCTCTTCATATGTGGATCTGCAACTCACTCAGTCCTTGGTCTCCCCATCATCCATTCATCCTTTCACCTTTTTACTGAGGATAACAATTGTGATACTGATTTTTATTACTTGGCTATTTCTTTCCCACTGGCAGCTGGATTATACTGTCTTAGACAGTATGTAAAAGGTCTTAGGGTGAAACTGCAGGCCTGGCAGTCAGCTTATCCTCCACTATACACTCCATGTATTATTTTGGGCACATCTTTTTGTTCACATAGTATCCTGCTCCTCTGCAAATGCCCCATATCACAAGACAGCTGAAGAATAACAGAAGGAGCAGTAAAAGACAACTCAGAGCCACAGCCTTAACTTATTGGGCAATAATTAGAAATAAACTGCAGTAGGTGTACAAAACAACACGCTATCACTCCCTTTCCTCAGCCAGGAGGTCTCCAGCTTCAGACCACCTGTGGGCTCTCAGCAATTTATGACATTTAGAAAGAAGACACAACAGAAGATGTATGCGACTGGCAACTATAGCATCTCTTCTTCCTCCCACAAGTTGTGTCTTCTACATTCAAGCAGAATATATGGTCTATTGCAATTCTTTCTATCTAGATGAAACAAACAGCTGAAAGCATCCATCAGTGACAAGGCTAAATCCTACAACACATCAGCTGCATCACCTGAAAATGCTTTGGCACTAGGAAACCTGTGCATATGAACAGCATTTCAGTCTGAAGAATTAATATGCCATAAGCTGACCATGTATTTGGCAAGTGAGCATATTTAATCCAATTACAGAAGAGGTGATGGGGCCAAGCTGACTGTTACTAAAGAATCACCAAGCAAGACTGTCCTCAGAACATAAGACACTGCAGCTTCCTGGACTTATTTAGGGAGCTGACACAGTGAAGTGAAATTTAGCAATGCTCAGGCTTATTATAACGAAGGTAAGTGCTAACAAACTGCTCTGTGCCAGCAAGCAGAAGTGGGAACGGATTCAGCAAGAACACACTTTGTAAAGCACACTGTAATCCTAAGCACTTAATTGCCTTTGGCAAGGGCCGCATCCCGTTGCTCTCGCAGAAGTCCTTTTATCTGCAACTTGATGCTCACAGTTACAACAATGAATGGAGTGGGGGAGGAGAAGAAAGTGGGGGAAGCAGCAAGAGAACTACAGCTACCAGTCCTTTACTGAACTACCAAAGCCAAATATATAAAATATCGGTGTGTGCAAGGCCTGATCTGCACATCCAGTGACTCTGGAGAGCTCCCATGGAAGGAAATAAAGACCAGCTCACATCCAAGCTCTTCAAGCACCTACAGCAGAGATGAAATTTGTTGTAGAGTTACACACCTGTATTTGTATTTTAGTATTTATGTAGGAGCGGCCTCATTTTCAGACATTCTGAATGAGTATAACTTCCATGTAGGTCAGTGCAAATTTGAAGTTAGAGCCAAAGTTTCTGTCTTTTTTCCCTTTCTCTACTTACAATGCAGCATTCACAAATATTTTACAATATGTTAAATCCAACTCGTTGTTCCCACATAAATGGAAGACTCAAAGGTAAATAATGCACCAAGCCTCTTTAATTAAATAAGGAGTTTGGGGGAGGAGTTTCTGTAGACCCTTTTAAACCTTAAAGCCTGCCAACTGGATGAACAAAAGATAGATTAGGCTCACATGATAAATCCCAGTAAACATGAAAAGCCTTTGTTAATAAGTCACTAAGGGAAATTTTTTTTCTAGAATTTCTGCTCACCACAAGTGAGAGTTAAGATTATTCTAGGAGGTTTGGTTTCCAGCAGCATTAAAAGGGTATATACATCATTGAGCTCTAATCTCCTCATTTGTATAGAGCTCAATCCTCCTTTCATTCCTGCTAAAGGAGAACCAGTTATTTCTGGCTTTTATATAGGGAGCAGCTGCTGAAACTTCAGAGGCAAAAACATTTATGAAATCAGTTAAGACTCTCAGAAAAATTAAATCTGAATTCTGCATCAGCTTCCTGGTTTCCATTCTTTAATAGCAACGGCAACAACAGAGACACAAATGCATTTCAGTTACTGCTTTTGATACTTCTTGCATGTAGCGGGTTGCAAGTGATCCTTTCAAGTTTCCATTCATAAGTTAGTGTTCAGTAGCTTGTTCATGCAGCCAAATGAGATGTTAGTCAGGCAATTAGTATACTCTTCTGTTTGTAGAGAAGCTTAATGAAGACGTTATTAGAGACAGACCTTGTTGTAGCGCATTCAAGAGACCCTTTACAATTGCTCAGGAAAGACCAAGATGTAGCAAAACCCATATAGTAATCACAGACAATACAGATGACATCAGACTTACAAGAGGGCTAGCTTTAAAAAAAAGAGGAGGGAGAGGGAGAGGGAGAGGGAGAGGGAGAGGGAGAGGGAGAGGGAGAGGGAGAGGGAGAGGGAGAGGGAGAGGGAGAGGGAGAGGGAGAGGGAGAGGGAGAGGGAGAGGGAGAGGGAGAGGGAGAGGGAGAGGGAGAGGGAGAGGGAGAGGGAGAGGGAGAGGGAGAGGGAGAGGGAGAGGGAGAGGGAGAGGGAGAGGGAGAGGGAGAGGGAGAGGGAGAGGGAGAGGGAGAGGCCTGAGTCTATCCTACCTGCATCCATCTGGCTTCACTAATGACTCCTATTTCCTCACTGTAGATTAATCATATCCCTTGTCTATCATGCAATGCTAAAAATCCAAACAGCGTATGTAATCCTAACATACATCAGGGAAGTATTTCCGCCGTTGAAAGGGACTGAGGCTGCTGAGTCAGGCCTTGCTACGATTGCATCTGGAACACTGAATACCACTGTGGTCACCCAGGATCAGAGAAAGTTGTTAAAAAAAAAAAAATCAGTATTAACTGCAGCAGGTGTAGCAACATGTTGCTGGAACAATCAGAGGGAAAAACAGCTTGCCTTTCAAAGGGAGATTAAAACTGTAGCACTTATTAACAGAGAGAGAAGAGGGTATTACCAGCCATGAAAACAAATTACAATAGTTAGAACCCCCAAATCTGTATCTGTGATGTAAGGTTCAGGAAAGCTATTGAGCAGAGCTCTAAGACAGCAAAAGTAAAAAACTGTGACATATTTTAGTGTGAAACTTGACAAGTTTATAAGAGATAAGATGAGGCTGTCTGCAAAAGCCGGATGAAGCAGTCCAGGATCCCTTCCAGCCCATACTTCAGCCTGAACCCAGACTGCTTAGAAGAGTCCAACAACCAACCACAAACCATGGCCCCAAACTCTCTAAAGGTCTAACCCAAATTTTCAACTGTCTTCCTACACAGCCCTCGCAAAAAGAACTTCTGTGCACACTTTCCAGATTTAGACACCCACAACTTCAGGGTGCAGCACTTGGAGCAATTCTAAACTGTATTTACATCTGCATTTTGTTTTAGTAGTGCTCTGAAAGTAATTTGTAACTGTCAGTTTAGAGTCTCTCTGACACAGTGTATTTGGCCTGTTTAAGGATCTTGGTATGGATTTTGATTGACTGTAAAAATAGGATCATCGCCCAGAGGAAGTCCTAATGATCTTAAAGGAGGAGGCAGGCAGAACACAAAACAGATTGAAAACCAATGAAAAGCTGCATCTCTTAAATCTAACTTAAGCCAATGACAATACATAATCACTGCTTATTTCAGACTTCATAAATTCACTTTCGGCACTATACAAGCAAACCAACAGAGCCTTACTGATTTATCTCCTTCATCCTCCTTTGCACCAAATAGCAAGGCAAGTAAAATAATGGAAGGATGCTTGCAACAGCAGAGTATCACGTTTCCAACTTCCTTTGCAGCAGATCTTTTAAGATTTCCCTACAAGACCAATAAAAATTGGGTCAGTGATAATAACTAGCACGTGCCTCTTACGTTTATAGAAAATCCTGTCTGTGACATATATTAAACTGGGCATCTTCTTCCTGCTTATGCCTCTCTAAAGAGGTTAAATACCATTAACACAACCCATACAAGATCAGATGTGTTGCATATCTTTCTACTGACTGGTCCACTAGTGGCAAACATACTCCAACTACAGCCAAGGAAGCTGCTCCAACTGCAAGTTTGACCTGTGTACAGTATGTAGAGTTAGAACACAAAAGGCTGAGGATGAGTGATACGTTATGGAAGGGTGTTCTAGAGAGCATTATATAACAAAACTACAGTGCAGATAGCTAATAGCCTATGTCACTATACAAGAATTGTATGATGAGGAAACAGAAGATACTGTGGATGTGCGTTAGATCAATATTTAATACTTGTGCCATCTGACAGTTATTAGTTAATAAAATTCTGGCTGATAAACAAAAGGCCCCTAAGATGCTGTTAGGTCCTAGTTCCGGGAACAACTCAGCAAATACAAAGTTGCATAGGAAGGCACACACTGTATTCAGCACATAATAACACAAGTCATTGGGAAAAAATAAAGGCATTTGTGCAGGAAGCAGGGGAAGGGAGATAGTCCCTCAGTTTGGGATTTAAAACATAAGAGGAACTACTCCTTCCCTTACAGCCTTACTGACAGAAACAGTGTTTCCAGCACTGCAGTAAGAGATGGCCTAATTTTTAGGGCTCTTCGTGGGGAATACACCTTCTGCACGTCACATAGCTCTGTGCTCGCTCTCCACAGGGTTCAGCACGTGGAAGCGTTCAGGAGTGGGGTGTGGGGAATGCAGCATCTGCATTTACCCTCTCAGGCGTTTCCTGTGCAGCAAGCATAATCTAGGCTTCAAAGCACTTTTGCTTCTGCTTCCCATCGCTGGGAGAAGTATTCCTATGGATTTACCCTACAGGAAACCGGTCTGGGACTAAAAAGTATCTCTGAACTGCAAGGGAAGTCTTCTCTCTCCGCCGCTGCCTGGCTGTGCCATGCCGCCGCCACGCAGCCGGAGCGCGGGGAGCGGTGCCAGGCGGGCGTGCAGATGTGCATTGAGCGGCAGAGCATTCCCAAAAGCACGCTGCTCCGTGGCGTGAAGGCGGCATGCAGGGAGGCGATTTCACCTCCCCCCGCCCCAGCTAATGATTTTAAGCATTCAGCTCCTCCCCCCATCTTTATGTATTATATTTGAGTCGTGTCAGCAGGATTTATCCCCTTTTGAGACACTGTGAGCATTGTGCAACATGGTACGAATTACTTAGAAAATGGCAAAAGTTTTAAAAAAATACATTTTGTCTGAAATATGAAAGACAATCGTAGATGTGCAGTGAAGGAACTTTTCTGCGTATGCCTCCACATAGGCGCCCTCGTATCTGAAAGGCGCATAAAAAAAAAAGAGAGATGATCATTACAACGGAGCCTATAAAAGGTTACTCTTAACACCCCTCCGCTGCCACCGGAGAACAATAAATCTACAATAAATCGCGCGTAAAAGATGACAAGCACTTACCCCGCTCCGCTGGCTCCGGGACCGGCACACTCTCGGCGGAGAGCCGGCGGTGAGCGCCTTCGCCGCCGGAGCCCTTGCCGGGGAGGGACGGGGGCTGCCGTGAGACCGTACAGGGAACCGTGGCTGCGATGCCCCGAGCGCGGCATGTGCCCGCAGCCCAGCCCAGCCCGCCCCGCCGCGGCCGCGCAGCGCCGCGCGACTCCCCCGGCCCGGCGGAGCAGCAGGTCCCGGCCCCCCGCCCGCCCCCCGGCAGGTCCCAGGCCGGGATGCCCCGGTGCCGCCGCCTCCTCCCCGCCGCCGCCGCCGCCGCCGCCGCCGCGCCCCGGCACAGCCGCACAGCCCCGGGCCGGGCGCGCTGCTGGAGCTGAGCCCCCGGTGCCGCCCGCGCCCCCGCCCGCGGCCGCGGCCCACCTGCCGCTCGGCGCCGCCCCGCGCTCGCCGGGGCCGGGGGAAGCGGGCGCCCGCGGGGAAGCGGTGCCCGGCGGCGATAGGCGCTGCGGTCGGCGCGGCTCCCCTTTAACTCCTTCCCTGCCCCGCCAGCGCCGGCTGGCCGCCGCCTCGGAGCCTTATTAGGCAGCCGGGGCCGGGGGCTCGCCGCAGCCCGGGCGGAGAGCGGCGGCGGGGAGGGGCGGGGAGGGGCAGGCATCCCCGGCCCGGCCCGGCCCGGCCCGGCCCGCGCACCTGCAGAGCCCGGCTCCCAGCGGTGGGGCCCCTGGGGTGTGCATAGGGGTGTGCATATGGGGCTCTATGTGGTGTGTACGGGGGATGTATAGGGGTGTGCATATGGGGCTCTGCGGTGTGTATAGGGGAGTGCATATGGGGCTCTATGTGGTGTTTATGGGGGGGTATATAGGAGGTAAATAAGGGGGTTGAATGGGGTGTGCGTGAAGTATATATGGGGTGCATGTATGGAGCAAGTTTGGGGGTGTGTACAAGTGTATGTATTGCGTGCCTGGGCAGGCTGCAGGCCTGGCAGCCCAGATCCTAAGAGGCAATTGCACGCATCTGCCCAGGGATGTCTGGATCTGGGGCAGTGGGATTTAGTTTAATAAACCATTTACAGTTAATTGAGTTAAGTGCTAAAGTAGTTCAGAAGAAAGAACAAATGAGAGATGGGGACAGACTGAATCCTCTTCAAGATGAGGACATTAGAACTGCTGTTTGTAATGTGGAACTGGAGACCTTGAAGGGGAGGGGCAGGGAAATCCAGGTATACTGCAAACTCAATGCATTTCTAATCTGGTACTTCTTTATTAATTTCATTTACACATTAAACACAACTTTTTTTTACTTTAAAATGCAGTGATTTATGGCTAGATCATACAAACACATGGTGATAAACATACTGAAAGCCCAGGTTCTAGGGCTAAAGCCTCACCTATCTGTCATCTTGCCTTGTTCTGTGCTGGGATCAAAGCCTCGCTGGGTATCTTGAAATGTGGCTCCTAACTGCTGCAGAAAAGAGAAGCCACCAGCTGCAGAAAAACTGACTCCTCACCAGCTTCTAAAATGTGTCTGGGGGCAATGGAGCAAACCACAGTCCAGGCTTTCTTCCCCCCCCCCCCCCCCCAATTTCGTTTCCTCTAAACAGCAGCCAATTCAGAATAAAGTAGAGGAGTCACACAAGCAAGACAAGCAAGTCACTCGGTAGCTGCACTTCCCTGCAGCAATGTCAGGTTTACATTTGCAGAGACCTCAGTGTTTTTCATTCTGATCCAGGGATGAATTTTTCAGCTGTTGAGGTCTCCCGAAGCCTGAGCAGGCTGTACCGGGGGCGGTGTAGGATGCTGCTTTTTCCTGGTACTTCATTTCTCTCATGGAGCACTGTCTCTGCAGAGGATGAGAGCATTTACCAGCATGAGTCCATGGAAAGTTGTTGCCATCTCTTTTGACTCTGTCTCCTCCAGGTGCAGTATTAACTGGGAATGGGCTAACAGGAATTGCCACTGCCTCTTGAAGAAGTTGTCTGCTGGTAGTGATATTTTTCTTACTGCTAACTCCCTTAAACAGACTGCTAGGAGCACAAAGTGCTTCCACTGTTTCAAGGCTCTGGGTGTTTGGGGGAAAAAAAGGGTCAGTATGGCCACTTTTTTTTTTTTTTTTTTTTTTTTTTTTAACCTAAATGACTGAATAGAGAGTCCTCAGGAGAAGTGGCTTTATTTTCAGAGATTCAGAATAATTCTTACTGGTTCTAGTGAACCTCCCTCCTCAGGTTTACTTTTCTGTATAATCACACAGGCATTTAAAGGAAAATTTTAAAGGAAATTTTAAGAATATTTGCAAAGAAAAGTGTAACAATGGCTTGATGCAAATAAGTAACAAAACCATAAGCCAGTTTACCTCACAGGTAATCTGATGTCAGGAAGCATCATTCGTAGTAGTAGTGTCGCAGCTATACATACATACTGTACTAATTACATGTAGCCAGGCTGTTATTTATATGCTTTTCCCCCTCTTCAGTGCAGACTGTACAGATGTGTTTTGCTTCAGTGCAAAGCAAATGCACATCCCTGCCCTCTACTGAAGTGCATGATTTGAGTTGATCCTCACCCCCTTTTGAAATGAGAGTACATGTGCTATAGCCAACAGCTATAAAGCTATTGGCACATGAGCTGCTAAAAGAGAGATGCTTGTTACATAAACATTTGCTTTGTGCACATGAGTGATTATTTGGCATCAGAATGAGAGAAGCCATGATAGAAACATGGCACAAGCTTGTTTTGACCTTTTCGATGCAACAGCTGACCAAAGTCTGTACAGGCAACATCTTTGGGAAAGCGTTTTCTTCTCCTCAGTATTTTCAAGCATGCACTCTGAGAAGACGCTGCTTTGTGTCGCATGCTTTTCCTTGCCGATTTCCAGCTTATGCTCCATGAAACTCCTTTCCTGTAAACATTCTCATGTCTTACCAGTTGGGAATCGCTGCTCTAGACAGTCTAGTAATAGCATCACTGTCTCTGCTTTCAATTTAAAATGATGGCTCAAGCCTTAAACACTCAAAGAGAGCAAGGCCCAGTGTTGCCAGTGAACCCACATCTGGCTTCAGCTGAGAGGGAGGAGTAGAAGTCACTTGAATCAGGATGAAAGCCACTGAGCTCCATAAGGAGAGCAGACGGTGCCCCTGCTGGGTTTCCAGGGATTGACTCATTCTCAGCAGAGCTCACATATTTCTTTCTCTCTCTCTTTTTCCTGCTCTTTTCATTGCACAAGTCAGACCAAGAACCAAAAAAAAAGGGGAGGCAGGTATCTCACATCCTACTCACAGCTAGTATGGCATAACGCTTTGTGTCCCGTCACAGCATCTCCTCAGAGTCCTTGTTAGGGCCATTTATTTCCTATAGCTGGGCCCTCATTCTCAGGACCTTCTAGGAGGTACAGGAGCTGGAAGTGAAAAGAGCCACTTTAGATGCTGATCCTATTTCACATCAAGCTGAATGTAATGAATTTTCAGATATGAAATTGAATGAATGAATGGTACTGCCTAGAATAATCCTGTGCACTCTCAACTGGCTGCCTGAGATTTTGAGGGTTCAGGTTTTTTTAATTGTAAATATCCTTCATGCAGCTGTTCCAGGGACATGTTTAGGAAACAGCACCTGGCTGGATTTAGAAGTTTTTAACTCATCCTGACCTACATTTAGGTTTCTGTAACTTAAAAGCTGCAGACTGCAACTGGCAAAACCCTCAGAGAGCACATATAGCTTCTGTAGGGCAAGGCTCAGGAAACAAATGATGGATGAAGTTACCCAGTTGAAGTGTTTAGAAAAGTGAGTTACTGAAGCTGAACTATAGAGTTCAGATGATTATCAGGTGATTAGGAGCACAAGGAGCAGAGCTGCATAAAGGGAGTAACGATAACCTCTCTCTCCTTTTGCCTTGTGCTTTCTTCCTGATTCAGTTGCTCACTTGCAATCTCTCTGTAAAATCTTTTAGGCTCCTTTGAGGATAAAGTTCAGAAGGTGCCTAGACACAGCTGCAATTTTATATTTGCTTCTTTCTCACTCAAACTTGTGCTCTGGGATTTGTTGAAGAATAGGCCTTGTTCTTGGTATGACCCCTTATTAAGCAGGGAAACTGTGGTAAAAATCAAAGATTCTTAGGAAGTAACTTCGTTGGGAAAGAACACATTCATCCATTCCCCAGAGCCAGTTCTTTCTTTTCTCTTTCTAGTATGTGAAGGCTGTTTTTTTGCAGAATATAGGCACTCATTTTAAAAAGCAATGCAGCCTCCTGAGATTAGAAGACAATCCTCTAAAAGTGAGCCACCATAATATCTTTCTGAATCTGCAGGCAGACTACATTAGTGTCCCCCATCCTGCTTGTGTCTTTACTGAGCATGAACACAGAAAGCATTGAGAAGCCTGTGAGTCTCATGCTGCAAAGCAGAGATGGAGTACCTAAGGAGAGGGGAAGTTAAGAAGTCAGCCCCATTAGGTCAAGCACGGTGAAGTACTAACGGTGATGTACAACACTTACATTGCAGTTAGTTCACTCAGCTGAGAAGCAGGAAAAAATGAATTTAGGTCTGTCAGCAAAAGACCACATATGCAGTTTATGCATATCTGGTAACATGTAGAGGTGTCAATGTATTTATACATTTAGGACTGTTGGGAAAAAGGCAACAGGGCCATAAGCATTTGGCTGTTTGTGGAAAGTTGCAGATTTGGAACTCGGCAGATGTTTTATCCCCTTGTCTTTGAAGGTTGGAATATTGTGGAAGCTAGTGGCATAAATAAGAAGAAGCTGGCAATTTCACTCATTTTAATACAAGCTAAAATGTAGAGCTTTTGTTACAAACTAACATTTCTATGTAAACTAGCAGATCAAATATTTGGTAAGACTGCAAAAATTCTGCACAATCATTTGTCTAAAGCCACTGGTGGTGGCAGAGAGTTTCCACTTTCATATATTAATAGCATTGAAACCATTAATTATTTCTGAATATGTTGCTGAAATAAAGTCATTAACAGAACACTGTTGGTTTTCATGTAAGTCAAGTGATGCATAGAGAGGTTAGTGTATGCTATGCAAAAAAGCATTGAGAAACAGGTACTGACTGAGGCTAGACTGACTCTACAAATGAGTAGATCAATATAGATCAGTTATGAAGAAGTTTTTTGGAAACAGAAAGACAATATTGCCACCCTACATTATGTAGTTAGCTTTACCCTTTTTGGCATGGAATGGGAATAGACAGTAACTGCATGTATGTAGAAAACTACAGCTTTTTTCTGAAGCTCTCATTTCAGCAGAGCTAACTTCAAACTGACAGAGAGGTTCTGAGATGAGTCAAGGCCTGGAAAAATTCCTCAAATATGCTTATTAACCATTTCTATCAGAGCATACTTATGGTCTGCTCAAGTAATGGCCCAGAACTAGAGCGCTGCCATTACATATGCAGTTAGTGCCTGTTCTCATTCCTTATGGAGAAGAGCCAAGCTAGCTACAGAGTATAATTTACTCTTATTACAACCTTCAGTCTCTAACTTCCATTTCTAGCCTAAAGAAAGCAGCAATGGTAATGGCTATAGCATGATTACAGAGATACACTATATTCTTGCACTGTTTTTTTAAAAAATACAGTATTTAAGAGTCATGCAAGTAGTCAGCTTTACCCTTGGGAATGAAAGGTAAGAGCAGTGTGACAGAAAAAACTGCTGGTAAGCCTCATATGACCCACATTTGTTGCACTGGAGAATTAAATATGATACATTGAAAAGGTATATTTGAAGGTTACCTGATTCATGGCAATAAGGTTGTTACTGGATAAAGCTTCAACAGTTATGGGAGAGTAATTTAACATTTGTTAATTTAAAGTTTTTGCTGGGAAATCCTGTTGCAATTCTCAACCAAAACTGAAACAGAGGAAATGCAAAAGGATATTAGAGTTATGTGGAAATGCAAGCCTTGCCTAACCATGCTCCAGTGCACATGAGGGATTGCTGACTACCCCACAGCACGAGTTCACCATCTATATTTTGGAAGTCAACCCCAATTACACTATAAATATACCTAGGCTTCTAGATTTATAGCTAGACCTCTACTGTAGAGCAGGTGAAAGCATACAACTTGTTGAGGAGACAGCTTCACACAGGTTTTCCCAGACACTCTCCAAATGACTGTATCCGCACACCACTCACATTTAGCACATGGGTCTCGAGATATCGTACTTATGTAGTTAGTGCAGATCTTGGGAGAGACCAATTTAATATTTTTTATTTGTCCCCATTCCTTCTTTTTCCCTGAGAGTGAAAACCTATTTTTTCTTACCAAACAAAATGGGAGAAACCAATGCTGTTGTATTGGTACCGCAGCTGAGAATATTGTCAGCAAATTCCATCTAGACTAAAAAAAAAAAAATTTAAGTCCCTGTGCTGTGTCAAATTTCTGAGACTCTAAACTAAAAATGAATTTGAACAGATTAACAAGCCAGGACAGTGTTTAAGATAAAGCTGGCTTCTCTGAAAGAAAGGTGTTTGACACAGTGTTAAAAATGTGCTTGTTCCCCTTTTCACAGAACTGCTTTGCTGCCTTTGAATAAAAGTGTCTTCAATAGAGTCTTTTCCCTTTAAAACGGTGGAAGAGTTCCAGCCTGTATTGGCTTGAACTTTGTTTTTCTCCAAAGCAAAAACCCTTTAGTTTTCAGTGGCTTCCACATTTTTTCTCCTTCTTTTGTAAAATGTGCCTGTGAAGTCAAGTAGGTTATATTAACTTTTAACATTTTTTCAAACATCCACACTTAGGACCAAAAAAGGGAATATTTAATAAACATAACTGGAAATATGTTGGAACGTTGATCATCTGATGATCGTAAGAATTTTCAGTCATTAGGTCTCATTAAATATCCTGAGTGCTCTGTTAGAAACACTTCCAGCGACTGTTATGTCTCCTTGTTACTTGATCAAACGTTTTTAAGTCAGCTCATGTGGCTTCTGTGCTGAAGTGGTATTTGTAGTGTGAATAACACACATACACAAGAGACTGTGTTAAAATTCACCTAGGCTAGTGACATTTTGGCGTCTCGTATTTGAATCTGAAAGCATTGGCAAACAACTCCATCTTTATTCACAGGGAGTTAACTGGCAATGAAATAACTGCAACGGTAACCAAATGCGTTCATTTCTAACAAAATTTTTTAACCTAAGAAAAAAGTTGTCTGTATGGTCTGGTATGGGAATTTGGACTACAATAGCTGACATTCTTGGATTTCAATGCAAAGGTTCTAAATAGAAATAAAGACATCATGTAAGACCATTTTCCAAAAGTACCATATGATTATATTATCCAAGAATAAAGTGGTTTTGCTGAGATTAGATAAAGAAAGCAAAAATGAAACCCAGAGATAACAAATGACTAATTAACTGCTTATTCTGATTAGTAGCAATAGAACTGCAGTAGCACTGATATTTTCAGAGCTGCTTTATATTAGCCAATAAAACAAAAAACATTTTAAGAGACAATTGCTACCTTAAGGAGCATCTCATCTAAGTAGGCAAGCCAAACAAAGCAATCACATTGCTTTAGAATTAGGGAACTGAGGCACAGAATAAGTGTCTTGTCTGCAGCAAGTCTGTGGTAAGGTAGTAACTGAATGCAGATCTCTTAACCACATGCACATTCTCTATCTATATTCCAACTGGTCAGCTAAAACAGCCTTTCATTACTGCTCTGTCAACATACCAAAAATTACACAAGACTGTGAACATTTTATATGTTTGCTTCAAATCCACTTCTCCTCCCACCACAGCATTTAAAAGCACGTAGCCAGTAAGCAAGTACTTATGATAGACACAATAAAATCTCAAACCCAAGGTGCAGGTTGGAATTTTACAACCCATCTGGAGACTCCTCCCCTCCCCTAATTCCCACTGACTTTATTTTGGACCTCAACTTTCTTTTGCAGGATCAAGTTTTTCTTTGCCTTAACAAATCTTTAAAAGCATTTCCTGCTTTTCTACTTATAGCCAAAAGAGAAAGCTTCATTTATTTTAAACCAGCTTATTAGGAGCTGCCTTCTTACTGAGGACCAGACCATTAACTTTCCTCATACAGTGAATGGGACTCATCCATCCAAATGCAGTCAGCAATATCATTCCTAGACTATGTAGCTAGTTCTCTTTAGTAAGAATAACACCATTGTAGTACCACTGAAGACAACATACGCATTTCTCAGTACTACCAGCAATCAGTAGAAGGCAGGGATTCACCCTATTCCTCAGTGTCGATATCTTCTTTGGAGTAGTTAAGCACAGAAATAACTGCAGGGAAGTTTGGGGAGCTCAAAGAAAGTTCCAGGCTGGCGAGTTGTCCTGACTCATTGACCCCAGATTAAAGAGAGAATTCACACTCAAGCTCCACTTCTAGGCTGCAACACAGGGTGCAACCGCAGCTCCTTCCATGGCAGAGACTTTTCTGTTACAGACTTCCAAAAATACCTCACCCAGTGGGACTTCACAGGCCTCCTGCAGTATGAATAATCAATTGCCAAAGTCAGGCCTTTTGCTTTACAAAATACAGCTTTCTCAAAAGTATTTTGCATACTTTATTCATACACATTTTAACTTACTGGGGTTGAGGGAGGACCAAGTGCCTTACGGCAAAGCATAAGGCCTCCATTTTCTTGCAGGAAAAATGAGAATCTATTTAAGAATTTTGGCATATGAGTGGTGATATAAACAATGTTTCAGTTACTTAATATGAGGAATAAGAATAAATCTTAAAAGCAATACAGAACATCCTTGTCCTTGCCTCTCTTCTCTTGAAATCTAGGATTTACTTTATCTCGCTTTGCGTGACGTAAGTTTATTTGTCACAAGGGAATTTTTACCAATCAGGAAACTGGTCTTTGATTTCTTAGGAACCTGGGGGTACCAAATTAATATTTCTTACCTGCACAGCCTCTAGGGTGATGCTCCAGGCATGAGCTTTAATGCAGGGTCATTGTAGGACATAAGGTTTGTCTACATGGCACTATGAAGAACCAGGCAGAAACTGCCAGCTTAGGCTGGGACTGAAGATGATGTAGCTGCATTAGCACAGCACTGTGCTCAGACTAACATTTTGCACTGTGCCATCTACTCAGTACTTTCCAGGCTGGCATAATTACCTTGCAAAAGGCAACAGGTAACAACAAGCTCCTGCAGAACTTCTCTAAAGAGATGATTTAAGCTGTGAGATAGAAGCATGGATATCCCTTTAAAAGTTAATTACATTAATTATGAAGACTCAGCTTCTTTTAGGCATAGCTTAATTTAGCTTCTTTTGAGGCATACTAATTTCCCAATCCCAACTCATCCTGTGGTAATGAGTTCCATAATTTAGCCTCGTGTTGCAAAAAAGTAAATGTAACAACTGTTTGGCTACTGCCTGCCTGGTGCAACTTAAAAGAAAAGGAAGCTGAAGAGTAATTTGTGATGGTTTGCCTTTTGTTTCTGCCAAAAAGACACCCCACCCCCTTCTTCCTCTTATTCCCCAAAGAAGATTGAAGGAGCTCTAGAATCCAGGTGCAGGACTGAGAACCCCAAGAGACAAGCTCTAGTTCTTCCTATGCCATTGCACAGCACTGGGTAAATTATAATGCTCATGTTTCTTATTAGCAAATATGCAATTAATACATCCTTCTGCTGTCAGAATCTTACATCCATTAAAGGAGACAAGTTTAAAATATAATTTACTAGTTTTCTACTATTGATATACTTCTTTTCAGCAAGAATAGGCACTCTACTCTTTCAGAAGACTCCACTGAAACATGGATTCCTAGTTACCAGAAAGTAGTGCTGCCCCAATAATCACTTATTAAAATTAAAGCAGAGAACAAACTTTCTTACATAGCTCCAAGACTTTAAGGCATTACTAACTACCCTGCTCCTGTAGGCTGCAAGCAGCCTTTTATGTAAAGGATAGGTAGACCATGTTTAACATCGCCCTCTCGTGACTGCGAGAATAAAAAGCCCAAATTACAAGCCAGGTGGTCTGGTAGATGCAGTTTGTTACGTTGGCAGAGTGTGTTGAAGAAGATGATATAGGGCAGCACACATGTGAGTGTAGTTTTCATTACAGACAGAAAATGAATTAATTATGCTCTATACCCTAAATAAAATAACTCACTGTCTAGGCAACTTCCAAAGCAGTAACTGGCTGGCAGAAAAGATCAACAGGTTTCATCTACCAGAAAATCACAATGATCAGAGTTTGCTGCGTGACAGTAATTATTGTGATGTTAGCAGTTGCAGAGGAGATATTTGCATTTTTAATGTGACCCCTGGGAAACAACTTTCTTTGGGCTAATGAGCTATTTCATGTGCCTGGCACAGCACCATCACCAAAGGCATGGATGAATTCTTATTCCCAGAGTAGAGACCTTCTCCTCCATCTTCAGAGGCAGGGTTCCCTTCTCTGCTAGAACTGGAGCAGGATTCCCGAAGGAGCAGGAAAGAAGATGAAAAGCAGCTTTGTCATGTGTTCAGCCTTAAGCTAAGCACAGAATGACTTCAGAGTGTCCCTGAACTTTTGAGCTATAAATGCAGAGAGGTTGAGCACAAAGATGAGCAACAGCCCAAAGAAGAGCACTGTGCCAAGAGAAAAATGTGACTGATTTCTTTTCAGATCTACTCATTCCTTCACTGTTGGTCGTCCTGGTCCCACCTTATATGCTCTGTGTTGCACTGCTATTCTAGTCCAATGTGGCTATGAATTACCATTCCAGAAGCAGCTTCTCAACACCCCTATGGCTCTCTCCTTTCACCCAAGCTAGGAAAGGGGGCTTTTAAAAATATCTTAATCCTTTGCACTATAGAATCTGCAGACATCAAAGTGAGCATCTCTCTTCTCTGCAACCCTGTGGTGAAGCACTGGGCGTTCAGGTCACTTCTGATCAAAAGAATTGCTTTTGTCAAGGCTGCTTTATGCCCTGGTAGTTCCTAAATTTTTGGCAGCCAAATAAAGTTATTTCAGTTATAGTAAACACTGTGTTTTCAGACAGCATTTTTGCAGCTTTGTGCCTGCTGTGAGCTGTGCCAGCTCTGCAGGTTGCCAACCCCAGCCTGTCCCTGATCCTTAGCACAGCGTCAGGAGGATCTGAACACTGTTGAGCTGTGGTGTTAGTTCCTCCTGTGCCTTGCAGGATGCATTGTCATGCTTTAGCAGATAAGCAAACTAATTCCCTGGGTACCAGACTAACAAAGCTTGGCTTGCTGTTTCTTTGTCTCTCTTGACCAATTACAATTTTGCATTCCATTTTTTCTTGCAGAGTAGAAATTTATAAGAGATAGTGACTGTATGGATTCTTTGATATCAAACTATATGTGCATTCTTGCAGCCAACTTCCTTTCAGGGTATTTATATGCTTGCTCTCTTCTACTGAGCTTCTAACTTTCATGAAACTTGTGGGAGCTTAATTATCTTGTTGTTCCCCCTTCTGTCACCTTAGCTTTTAATCAGATGATGAGTTCAAAAGTCATTAAGGGGACACAGAAAGATACCAGGATCATTTAAGCCTCATTTCCTTAAAAAACTAGCTTGGCATTTCAGATGGTGTCTGCTTCTCATTTTTCACAGTCTAGAGAAAACAGGCACACATAGAGCAGGCAGGGTATTAGAGCCCATGTTTATTTTTATCTTTACTCCCTTTTCACAGAAAAGAAATTGTAACTTCACAATAAAAATAATTTTAAGTGGATTTGGGGATAGTTCAGGAGAATGGTTACAGAAGTAGCAGCTTTTCATTTCTATGTCTCTAAAGTTATTCCAGCCTAGGACAATACTGACCAAAAGTCAGGAACATCTAAATTCATTTCTCGTTAGATGGACGTCCACTGCAGTCAGCACTAATTGTCCACTTCATTTGGATTCTTAGAAGAGGTGTCTGAATTATCTTTTGGGACTAATCAACCTTCTCACTCGTTCCCCCAAAACATCAGATGATGAGAGAGAAACCAGTTTACACTCCGTCATTCAAAAGTAAGTATTATATCAAAGTTATAAATAGATCAATAGGGGTATGCAGGGTGGTAGAACATAAGCAGTCACCTGCAAAACAGGGCTAAGTTTAAAGTGGAAAAACAAAACAGAACAAAACAACAAGAAAAAGAAAGAGACAGAAACAGCCAAAGGAGTAGCTTTGAAGCACACTCCAGTTAAGGACTGAAGGACTCCATCATCAGAAATAAGAAAGGACTATAGGTGGATATTACTTTATAAGTGTCCATAAAAATCTGGATGTGCAGTGAGACAGCTATAATAAGCTGAATGGTGTGAGTTAATCCATACTTTTTTCACGAGAGCACTGAAGCTAATACATTCTGGCATGAGCTTCAGTAATTACTCTGTGCAGGTGCATACATTTGCTATGCTTGTAGCCAGCTTTGATGCTGCTCCAACACAAGCGATTAGCAGGGAAAGGAAGGCAGCTGTGCATAGGTATTTCGTACCTGACATTCATTAAGGCATCCAGTATATATCCCTGCTGGAGGAGCTGGAATTTGATTCTAGGAAAAGTGTGTACTTTGTGGATTTCTTTTGTGGAAGTGCTTCTGAGACAGAAAACTGTGACTAATACATTGTTTGACCATAAAGATGAACAAAACACTAGAGTCTTTCAAGAATAATGTTGAGCCTCTGGGATTTATTTGCCTATAGATGCATACATATATAAATACATATATTTGTGTGTGAGTGTGACTGTCTTTGGCACTAAGGCAATATTTACTTATTAAGTAGAGGGCTGAGATCTTTCCAAGCGTTAATCTGGCAAACAGCAGTTGCTCTGCCTCTCTGACCTCTAGAACAAACTAAGATGTCATTACAGTGCAGATGTCAACTCTGATTATTATTTCCAAAAACAAATATTTTGAATGATCTTAAAATATCTGAAGACTGATGCTTGTGATAACTCAGAGGGCTGAATATGTTTTTGTTGAACTGCAGAAATATCATAACCAGCAGATTGTTCAAACAAACACTATATTCAAGCTTTTTCTGAAGTTTCAGATACCTATTAACTACAGGTTGTTTACATCCCTAGGCCTCCGATGTCATTCCATCAGTATGGGATGTTTCTACTGGATTGTTGCAAAATGTCCACCATAAAGATGAAAAAATAAAAACAAGCCCAAAATGAAATGATATTAAAGGTGTGAGATCCAGATGAATTATTGTAATATATGTCTGCTTATCAGTATGCTTGGTGGAACCAATGAGATTCAATGCATCTCCCACACTCAATAACCTACTTTTATGTGGTAAGGTTTATCCATGTCTCTTGATAATTTTAAGAAAGGGGGTGATTTTATTTTAAAGATCTGGAAGCATTTCTGATACCTCCTATTTACTCTTAAATCAGATTACTGTTCAGACTACTCACTAGTACTGATTTAGCATCCTCACAGGCCACCTTCTAAGAAACAGCAAGTGTTTTAATAGAAAGAACTAACATCTTGGCCACCTATAATTTCTAGATAGGGGTGAGAAATATAGAAGAATGTACGCTTCCATATCTGAATAAAAAGTGTCAGTCTCCAGACTTGTCAGTTCCAAATGTTTTCATTGGCATTAAAAAAATCAATTACACTTTTATCCTTTAATGAAAAAGAGAGAGGCTTCCTGCTAGCTGTTTTTCTGTGAACATATGAAAGTTTGAAGCATATTCACTTCAGTTCAACTACTGCAGCCATTCCACCCTATAACATCTAAAAGGTTGGTGTTAGAAACAACCAAAAAAGACTCCAAAATCAACCCCCCAAATAAACCCCAGAAAAAAAATCAGCCTATATGTTTTGCCGCCAGAGTTTCATTTTGAATTGGAATTATCTGACATCTTTATATGTTGCACATACTGCTTTTATCCTGGAGCATGAGTTCATGAGTAACATAAATGCATCTCCCATTAGCTGGAAATTGGAAGTAGCCTAGTCACATCAAAGTGAAATGTTTTCACCACATCTATGCACCTCAAGAAACATTTTAATTTCTTTACCGTAGACTTACGATGTAATTTGATTTGGTCAGCTCTCTATATCTCAGCTTCCCAACTATAAAATGGAGGTTCTAGTAATATTTCACTACCCATGTTCTTTGCTTCTTGCATTAGACTTTGAGGTCTACAAGATTGACACTGTCTTTTTCTCTACATGTATTCCTCACCTTCTATAACAGAATCTAGGTTGCAGCATCACAACAATATGAATAGTTATGTTGACTTCACAGCAACATGGCCTTAATTAATTAACAGCTCAGAGTCTCTGACTCAGATCAGACTCCTATTCATCAGTAGTCATTCAAATACTATATGGTTTGCAATGAATCCTGTAATAAAAGCTTTAACTGTTTGTTATTCCAGTGCACTTACTTATTTCCTGAGGACATTTCAAAATAATTTGCTAAATGTCTAAAAACTGAATATGTGAATTAATTAGTTTATTCATGGAACTGTGGCTTTTAATAAGTCTCAATAAGGCAAATTGAACAATAGATTAAAAACAACTGATAAATAGATCTACAAACACATGCTATACAAACACTGCCTGCTTTCATTATATGATGAAAACTGGTGAAGTATTAATAGATTAACATACCTTTACCTAAGGCTTTTGCCTCTACAGCTGTTACTGGAGAGCCCTTTTCCTTTTCATGCACAATCTGTATCCAAGGCATCAGCTTTGTCCAGACCTCATTCAGCTTCAATGAAGCTGAGTGACAAATATTAGCATTTTTACACAGTGAATATCATCTGCTTTTAAATGTGGTTATACGTGTGTGTGCAGTTTATAGAGAAGGTAAATAAGAAGGGACAGGAGGATTGTGAAATTATGTCTGGTACAGAAGAAAGCATATCAAGCTGTCTCGTTCATACTGCCAGTATAAGACTAGGGGAAACTGCAAGGCAACATATTTACAACTGAATGAAATTACAACTGAATGAAATACTACTTATGATCAGAGAATGTAAATAACTTCCAGAGTGCACTGTCTCATATCATTGAGGCCAAAAAGTTAAAGGAATTCCAGAAAGAATTAACTACCTGTTTGGGTATTAAGAACATTTCTAGTTCCATTATACATTGCGTTAGTGCATGCAGGATATAAACTCACAGTTAAGGATTTAGCACTCGTTGCATAGGAATACTCTAGTCTATATACTGAATGTTCTCTAATAGACAGTAAATGAAGAAGCTGTGATGCAGAGGCCAAATTTGACTTTTTTGGTAAACATTTGGAAGGAGAGAAAACTGAAAATTAATGAAATCCTAAATTTACAATACATTAGGAATTGTTGCAAAGAAGAGTGACAATAATGCAAAGTGATTAGAAGCAGGTACAGAAAACAATAAAAGGAGGAAAGCATAGTTTAGGAATATATATAAGAGAAAACATTCTTGTCCAGAGGTAGGAAGGAGCTTGAAAAATCCAACTAGTAAAAAAGGCTTAAAAAATTAAAAGAACAATGTAATGAAAAGGAGCTTGCAATGTAACAAAAAATACAAACACAACTTAAAAAGGAGTAGTTTGGAGCAGTTACCATGTGATAGGATGTCACTGCAAAGGAAGTGCTGGTTCTTTATGTGACTCCGGGATGACTGTAACTAGAGCAGCTCTGGCTACTTCATTCACTGCTATGAGACTGACATTTTGGAAGCGTATCAGAGGAAACTGTGTAGGGGCTAAAACCTGACACATGAGGAAAGGCAGTCAGTTGTTCAACAGTTTGGATAAATTCTGCCCACTTGAGCTGTCTAACAGTCATTCACAACTAATATTTAACATTTAACTAGTGTTAGATGATGACCACCTAGGGTCTCCTGCTGTCACTGGTTATCTCTCCCCTTTCTGTCCCTTGCCAGGGGCACTATTAAACATCTGGTTTCTCTGTGTCCTGGAAAGCAATGCTACCAGTCCCCAAACTGACCTTTACAGACTGATGGGAAATTACCCCATCTCCCAGTGTCCCAGATGTGCCTTTGTTTGCAGGCACCCAAGGGCATTTTATCTGCAGTAACATTTTAATTAGATTTGATTTTTCCAAAGAAAGAACATACCTCATGCCTGCTAGAGCTAATTGGAATCCTTCATGGGACCGGACATGCTTAAACAGAAAACAAATGCATTCTAGCAACAATTCTTTGAAAATAAATTTACAGAGAAGAAGCTTGAAAGTAATATAACATAAATTTTGATGACGTCTGACCATGAATTTGTCTCTTAGGTGTTTCAGTGACAGCTATCCTGGGAATGGAAAGACAGGTTATCTAATCAGCCAGCCCTCTGCTACTGTTGATTGCTCAGAATGTCTTTTCCTCCTTTATCTATGACAGAAATCTTCTCTCTCTCCCCCCTGCCATTCTTTCTCTCTCTTTCTCTCTGCTTTGTTTTTTCTCTCTCTCATCTGTTTTCAGTCTCAGCCGGACTTTCACTGCCATTCACTGTAATCGTAATAAATTGGGCCCATGTCCTTTCCTTGAGCAGTGAGGGAGGAGATGGGACCTTATAGCTATGTTGACTTTTGCCAGTAAAGACAGAATATGGTAGAGTGGAAGTGTTTTGATTTACTCCCATCTCAACAAATAAACACAAATAAAGTCAGTACTCCAGGCCTAATTTAGGAGGGACAGTTAAACGGTTAGCAGATAGATGAACCTAATAGGGTCCCAAAATGAGTTGTTGCTAATTAATGCTTGGTTATGTAAATTTGCTTAAAACTTGCATATATAAACAAATCCACTGACTTGTTTTACAGGTAAGAATTTTAACATTCTTTGACTTACTTGTTCTGCATTATTAAGGTTGTAGTTTAATCTGATAACCTTTGCTACTTTGAAAAAATAAACTGTAATAAAAACCTATTTAGAGGTGTGTTACTATTCTGATGGCTTAGTTTTGAAATGGGTTAGAGGAAACTGCTCATTTTGTTCTCATTGTTAAAATGTATTTAGCTTTGTACAGAGTGCATCTCTGTCACTAGGGCTAAGGTAGTGATCTGTTATTGACTTTATGGAGCAATAGAATGAGTGACCAGGAAAGCAAAGCTTTCATTTTCAAAAAACCCAAAATGAAGCACTCTAGCTTGTAATAGTGAAGCCACGCTGCATTGGCGATTTTCACAGTATTTCCTCAATATTTGTTTTCAATTACTAGATGCAGCTTGTAGCTAGTTCATAGTTGAAAAGTGTGAAAGGGATTTTTCTTTATTTAAAGATCATGCCTCAGTTTCATATCTTTTTGAATTGTGAGTAGCTTAATTAACAAGTATCAGTTCTTGATCTGACTGAAGGCAGATTCAGAATGGCTGTGCAAGGGCAGCCCTTTAATGTTATAGGAAATGACTGATCTGAGTACATTTCTTACTAGCAAACTGTCTCTCTTTCCAGAAGCACCAGGGACAAAAAGCTACACATTTAGCACAAAGTCTTCAAGCTTTGCTTATTTATGTTAACCTTCCTAGTATGTGGGAAAGCTCTCTCATATAAGAAATGGCTCAGGAAACATTATCTTGGCACTGATACCTCAGAGGAAGTGATGGTAGAAAACCAACAGAGCAATTCTGAATTAACCAATAGAACACACATGTAAGGGCTGCATGGACTTTGGTGTGATGATTGTCGGTGGTGGTATTCTATCTGTAGATAAAATATTTGTTGTCTTTGAAAAGGAGGCTAAAGAGTATGGGGTTAAATCTTTCTCCTTGTTTATTCTGGGATGACCTTTAAGTCCTTTCCTGCCTATGGAAAAAATACTGTCCATTAAATCCCCTCTAATAGTAGTCCTAAGATTCCCAAGATCAAGGGTAGCCTCAGCTAAATACCTGACTGAAGCGTGAGAATGTTGCAATTGGTTATGGATGGAGTAGGAAGAACAAGAATAACTGCTAGCTCAGATAATGCATACCTTCAGTTATTTGTTTCTTTATTAAATAGCGTAAGCACTGAATAATCTAAAAAAGACAGGTCCTTATTCTAAAACTGAGATGCAAAGTGCCTTCATGGGCTTGGATCCCAGGTACTTAAACTGATTTCAAGCACACTAGCTTTTATGAGTGTTCTTCGGGGGAACTTGGCTTGGAAATACAGTGTCCCTGGAAGCTAGAACAGTCATTTATAATAAACTAGCCACAGATTTTCAGATGCCATTGTGGTAAGAATTTGTTTCCTCCAGTGGGTAACCAAGGAAGACTCTCATCCCAGTAAGAGCTGCACTGGAAGGGAGCAGAACCATGCCTGCTGTGACGTTAGCAAGGAGAAAGATTATGTCAGGAAGGAAAGGGAGAGGCTTTAATACCTAAGCATAAAGCCACACAGATTAGACCAAGAAATGCACAAGTCTTCCAGAAAAAATGCAGAGTCTTCTAAATGTTAATGGACTGACAATGTTGCCAGATTTGATCAGCCATGAAGTGCAACAGTGCACAGAAGGAATGCATTAATTATAATCTTGATTTAATTGTCAATATTTGCAAGAGGTGAGTGGGAACAACCAGACTAGTCAATGTTCCCTTAAACTGGCAGAATAACTATTTTAGAAACTAAAATTCTGCAAAACCACAAACATGAAATCTTTAATGACTAGGCATGCTACATAGCCAGACTGTCTAGAGAATAGGCTGAGAATGATCAGCTTTAAGCCGCATGACCCAAGCAATGAATCTTCTTGCAAGCCTGTAACTTTACAGGACGTCTTCAAGAGGGTGAGCTCTTTTTCGCTAATTTTTAGAGCACTGACTGACTGTTCAACAAAACCCAGGTACTGTAAAATGACTTTCATTTGCAGTTCTCCCAGGTCTTTGTAAAATGAAAACTAGTCTTACAGTATATTTGAGTTAGATGAAATATAACCATATTTAAAAGGTGAAGAAGCTACTGCTCAGTTACTTCAGCGAAGGGTGAAGTATTGCTCAGTTATTTCAGCTGAAGAAGTTGACCGGGGAGAAGAATTCTGGACTTTTAGAAGTGGTCTCTGGATTTTAGAAGCAAAATGTTTCTCACTGTGGCTTCTTTGTTGGATCAAATGACTGACGAAACTGTATTTGGAAGATGCAGCCAAATCCAAAGTAACCACTTTCTGCAGTTGGAATGGATGACAACAGCTTTTGTTGTAGCTGTGTGAATTAGCTTTTTAGAAATGCCCAGAGCTGTTTACAAAGGAAGAAAATTAAATCAATATCAGATAACTTCTAGAAATGATCCCATTTGAATTGTCATGGACATGAAATGCAGAGGTCATGCAAGACCATACCTGAAGACCCTTCAATAAGAAGGGTCTACTACTCTGAGCACGGGACTACAGCCTATCACTTTTGGAACCTCTGGGGGAAGCTTCTAAGAATGCCTACAGAATAGGTTTTAAAACTATCTCAGTAATTTAAAATATTAATGGTGAACATGTGTTGTAACTGCAGTTAATTAAGTGTTGATAAAAGAATCTGACTGTAAACAATTACACACTCCCTAGAATATTTCCTGAGTGGCACTAACAATAGCAGCTCTTCCATACATGGCGTGAGACAGTCTGCATGAATGGTGTCTGAGTCTCCTCAGCTGGATTTGTGGCGATGATTCCTTCTCCTATTTCCACAGCCAGCTGCTAGGAGAGTGGGCTCTGCCATAGTGGAGGCACTCGGAGCCTGGCTTTTGAAGCAGTGCTTTCTCAGGGGAGGATCTTAACCCTTGTTAGAGTGAGACTGTAGGATGGCAGACACAGAAGTGAAATAAAGATGATGATGGCACATGAGGGAGTGGATTTAACCCTGAAGCGTGCATTAACTGAACGCAGTGAACAAATAGGACTGGGCTGTGACTCTTCAGTTTGCAGGCACGTTGCTGACTATTGTCTCGATAGAAATCATGGTTGGCATTGCTGCCTGCACTTACAGAGAGAAGGTAGGCGTTTGTGACTCCCTGAGGTGGGTAATTTCAAAGGCTTCTAAAGAACTTAACAGTGCCTGCAGGACCCTCTTCAGGAATGTTCCTGGGAAGAATTCAACTAGGAATCTTGAACAGGCAGATGCTTATATTTTCTCAGTATATGATACACTAAACAAACTGGAGTTTTGCTTTAATAGAAAAGTAACTGCTCTTGAAATCACTCACTTCAAAATCTGGTCAGAGTTTATCATTCCTTAATCAATGCCTGCCATGAAAGTAGTCACTTAAACTCTAGCTTCACTATGTACAGGGACACTCCACTGCTCTGTCGCACAGAGGTTCATTGCTTAAAATCTGTCTGAAGCTCTGGCTGGGCTAGGTGGCAGCGTTCATGTGTGCCTGGTGTTACAGAGGGAAGGTGGAAAGCGGTAGCCCTAGAATTTCAAGCCTTGGCCCAGTGGAAGACATAAAATGCTGTGGTGAAAAATTCTTTGAACAGAAATGCAGACTTACATCGGGGATAGCACTAGTGCTGGAGATAGTCCAATACCACAGCATACTGCTACATCTCTGCAGATTAGGTGGGGGATGGATGTTGAGGGAATGTATGGGAACAACTGCACAGAGCAGTAATTCTGTATTGTCTGTCTGAAGTCTTGGAGGGCAGAATAGAGTCCTTAGCTCTGCTTTGCTTGTGTTTCTTGGAAAGAGGGTCCTAGGATAAGGGTGATGTTGGGATGATCTTAGTTTGAGATCCAGTGTGAAAGAGAACTGGCATTCCTTGGCAGGATAAATAGAACCTGAAACTGATGTTAAAGCTATTTATATTCCATCTTATGCCAAGACAAATATCTTACACTTAGCTTAATATCATAATTGAAAGTCCAAAACTATCACTGCTAGCTTCTAAATACAGAATAGAATATGGGAGGGGGCCATAAGAAAATATATGTTTTGGCTGTATTATTGCAGCAGAGAAGTAGCCAGAATTCATCAGGGGCTTGAACAAAACCAGGAGACTTAAAAGAAATAGTGCTTTTAACTAATCTTTGGACATGCAAACGCTTTATGGGCCTATAAACCATACAATCTTAACTGTAGCACAGATGGCTGCTATACTTTAGCCAGCTTAAGCAGCTCTTTTTCCAGTCAGTAAAGTACCAATTTTTACATTTGTCTTTGCAGCACAGTGTAGAAAGCTTAGTAATGGATGTTTTGCACATGAGTGCAAAAGGGAAATTTTCAGCATGCCTCATTGTTGATGAACTTGTTATGCTACTGGTGCCACCTTATGACTGGAGGTTGTTATATGGCTTTACACTATGACTGAGGCCTTGTATATGGCCAGGACAGACATTTACGAGTATGACTGGAGAAACTATGGGATAATGTTCTCTCCACTTGAGTCCATGTCCTGATAAAGAGAAAATGTCTCCAAAGGTACAGGCATTTAGCTTTCAATTCGTCTTGGTGTTTGATCTTCAAAAAGCATGTGAAATTATTCATCGAAGATGCATTTAAGTAGGAATGCAGTATCTCTGTAGATCTTAAGTTTAAAGTTGACACCATCTCATTTATATATGATCCCATTCCTGAAAAAGATCATTTTCAGCATTTAATTGTGGTACTTCTGTTAAATTTTGTAAAGGAAAACAGTGCAGGACCATGTGGATTGACTATCACATATCTACACAAACACCATCTGATGAACACTGTTCTCACAGCTCCACCATAGCTTACTGAGATGCTTTCTGAAGATTCTTGATAACTATAATAGAGAATTGCCAATAATTGAAGGCATGGACTACCTACAGAGAAAAGTATCTTTCCCTTGCCTATACTGCAGTAACAGATGAAAAGAACTACAGTGAAGATTCTCCTATGAAGAATGTTAGAGATTAAAGAAACAGACTCCATTTTCATAGATTATAAGAAAGCTGGAGACTAAAACCTGAGAAATCATTCTTCTCTACCAGAAAGATTTCTCAGCTTATGCACTATGTGTGTGTACATGCACTTTTATTTTTTTTAACTTATTCTTGAGAAAGACCTGACATAGCTTAGGGTGTGCTGTTAGGGCTCCTATCGGGCACTCCTATCTGGCTACAACTCAAAACATAAGAATACGCTTGGAAGTTACTGGCACTGTTGATCTCACCTTAAAAGCAGATAGTCTGAAGAACTAAGCTCAGCAACAGCTCGTCTGCTATTTGACTCTGCCTGTACCTATGCCTCTGCAGGCAAAATCTGTGACTTGCCTATATAACCAAAAACTACTAAAATCCCCAAATCTGGCTGAAGGAAAATGTGACTCTAGGACTTTATTGTGCAATGAAATTACTGAAAGAATACATTGACCTTTGGGGAAGGCAGACACGACTCTCCAGCACTGTTAGAATTAGTCTTGCTAAAGAACAGCTTGAGATGGCCTGCCTGAGTTTAATTGAAAGCAGATCACTAATGTGGGCAGCCTGATCTACCTAGGACGGGTAAGAGCCAAGTCAGTATTTGGACTGAAGTTTCTGTAAAACTCACTTTAACACTCCAGAGCTGACTTGACATTCTTTACTTGCACATTCTAGTTCCAGTGCAGTGGTGTGCAGAACTGCACTAACTGGCTCAGTACTGCCTTTGAGTATCTCTGTTCAGCAATTCCAATTAGTTGCTGCAAGATGATAATAATAAGCTTTGGAATGAAGCTGAGTAAAAATGCTTCTAGCATTAACCAGCAGGTTATTTTGACTATTCAGGCTATAGCAAGAGAGAGTTCAGCAAGGCATCACATGTTATCAACAAGACCATTCAAGCTTGATTATCCCTCTGTCTTATCTGGGGAGACTGTTGAAGTGACTACATCTATGAATTTTTTTTTCTTAATCTTTCTCCCTTATTAGGAAAAAACAAACCCACCCTGATTAAGGATGCCTACATAAGTTAAGACCTTAAGCAAGATAGCTGAGATACTAATAGCAATCAGCATAGCTTCACAAAATGCACCGTGAATTGTAAAACTTCCTGTCCATACAGAGTTCTGTGCATTTGCAGCTTGACCACAACTGATGACCCAGGTAGCTTATTTGCACATACAGCTGCAGCCCTGGCTCCACAAGTAAGGCATTTTTGTTCCATAGAAGACATTGAGACATTTGGACACAATGGTAAGGTAGAAGTCCTCCTTTGCATTTGCAAGGAGCTATCATTCCCCACTTCTCTGAATAAGACACTGGATTATAGACACCCATTGCCCAAAAAGTCAGAGCAAGGAATTACATACAGGTGAAACTCAGGTACCCTAGATTCTGGAGTATTGCCCAACCCTGGCACTCTTCCGTAAGGAAGAAGGTCCATAAAGGAAAATGACTGTTAAGAGCCTAATGAAAGCTATGTTCAGAGTGCCTTTCCTATCTTTGGAAGTGCAGATTTCAACTTCAGAAAATGCTCTGGAAAAAACAAACTCCTGTATCTTCTCTCTTTCTGGCTTCAAGAAAAAGCCAGAGGCTACTTGATCACTAAAACTGCAGCTGCTGAGCTGCTCCTTGTAAGCTACTCCTTGGAACAGGAGAGGTGCTTCACAGCAGCAATTGCTGAACATAAACCAGAACAATGATTTAATGTTGAGTATACAAATTTCATACATCCCTTATTCTTGGAGACTAAAATATGGAAGGACATAACTTGTAACCAGCTGCACTGGCCAAGCTTGAAAGTTCTGCTGAATACTTGTTTGGCTGGATGACCAGCTACATGTGATTAAAACTGCTGAGCCCAACCACTTGAGTGCTCAACTTGGCATCGTAAGTTTCAATTGCAAGTCTTTATAACTAATGAAAATGTACTATAAAATTGTTTATTTTATAAATACATACAACATGGTGGAAGGAAATCTGAGGCTGGCTTTTTCATGACCACAGTAAAACAGTAGGTGTGGAAGAATAGGCCTTCAGGCATGAAAAGAAATGGTTCCTGTTTGAACTGCCTCTATCTCCTTGTTTCTGTCCTGGAATATGCCCAGAGATCTGGCATGGCTGTTTATGCTACTGCTAGCCTTGCTAATTCAAACATGGCCTCCTGGCTACAGAAACTGAAGCATAACAGCTGATTGCTCTTTTTCTGATCCTTCAGCTTTGACTGAGGTCTGTACTTTTCTAACTAGGCAATAAAGTTGACTGAGTTTAAATGCTACCTTTTTTTTCTCTCAAAAAACAGCAGTAAAATTCCATATGCTACACAGAAATAACCTGTATCAGTTGACACTGCAGCCCAGTCTTTAAGTATCCCTGAAAAAACTGAAGAGAAATGGAACTTGAATTCTACATCATAAATACACTTTGACTCCTCTATCATGACCCTATTCTTTTTGATGGAGTGTTGTACTGGCATATAATTCTCTTAGGCAGACAGATGCAGTAGCTAGTAAATATTCTCTCTTCCCTAGGGAAGCCAGGTAGTTCAGTCAACTGGATCATACTTAGAAGTTTTTAAAAGCAGTGTGGAGAGGAATGGGTCCAGGTCCATGAAAGATCCAGACCTAAGCTCTACTTCCTTGCAACATGAGTTGAGTCCTACATACTCCCAATTTATGCAGTAACCAGCACTTGTCATATGCTATCAGTGAAGAGCAGCAATACATACTCCAATGAGTACAAGCTACTCTGATATTTCAAGTACAGGTGTTGAGAAAGAGGATGCCATTGGTCCAAAAGTCTCCTTCCACCTTGTTATTATGGGAGTGAGAAGAAATAACTTTTAAGGTGGTTTAGACTGCAAAGATTAATACCTCTTTATTTTCAGTTAGCTAGGATCTTATTTTGCTACATGCTGCTGAGAGTGCTTAGGGAAGACTATGCAAACCAGAGTGGTCAAAATGCTTATGTGACAAAATGAGTAAATTCTAGGATTTTGTTTATTTGCTGTTGGTATTACTTGATGACATACAGCACTCATTAAAAGAATGACTTGACAAGATGTTATCAGTATTTGTCTTCGACTGAGCCTACGTGAATGCTAGAGCTATGCTGACTTCCTTTTTTTTTTATTATTAAAATATTATTAAAGACAACTCTTCCTTTTGGTTTCTTAGCTTCTCCTCCTTAGAAGGAGGATTAGAAACCTGATTAGAAACCTGCACATATTTCTTGTGATTCATAAGTGCTGCAGTAGTAATCTCATGCTTAGAAATAACTTTGTAACATTGAGTAAGATACAAATAAGATGGTGTAACATCTTCCCAGTTGACTTACACCTGAAAGAAAATGCTCTCAGTGTGAGAATAACACACTTAGGCCTCTTGGCACCACAGCTGCTTTAAGCAGCTTGCAACTAGCTTTGACAAGGTTAAATATCCCACTTGGATATTCAAATGGAATAATGGTCCTAACTGCAAGAAGAAAACTGAATTAGTCTGTCTACTAATGACTATTTCTGCATTCATTCACTGAACACAATCTTTTTGTCAACCCTTGCATTCTTTGCACAGGTATTTGTCATCTTTTCCTTCCAACAGTCTGAAAGACTAGAACTAGTTGTAGCTTTTCTTTAACCTATGCCATAGTCACAATTTAAATCTTGCTTTGCTTGTACAATGAAATTGCTTGTAAATACTTAATTAAGATGTGCTCACTTTCATACTGTCAACCTTACTTTGAAATCTGAGCATGAATAGTGTGAAGAATAATAAGAAACCCAGGCCAAGCCTTAAAAGCATTCTAAATCACTGAAGTCACTATTTAGTCTAACTTCTCCTTCTCAAAGTAGGAGTGCCAGTTGGCATCTTCTGTAGTATATGTTGCCTTCATACCATTTTATTGCTCAGTTACCATCAACTAAAACAGAACTGCTGCACTGCACAATGTATGGATAGTGCCCTAACTTTAAAATTTGCTCCTTCAAGTAAATCTAACCAGGGAAAGATCTTCAAACTGTTAATACTTAAGACCTTTGACCTACAAGTAAATATAAGGGAAAGGGCCAGCACCAGGAAGCATAGTAATGTTTTCCAGGCAGGAAAAGATGGGGGTGGGGGCAATGACTTTGCAAAAAGAGCAGTCTTAAATTCAGGCCCTTATACTGCTGCTCTCTTTCCAGAGATACTTTCCCTGAAAAAAACCTGAGTTTAAATAGTCAAGTGCTGCTACCAGGGTATGACAGCAACAGAAAGGTAGGAACAACACAACCTTTCCATACCTGTAACTTACCTGTAAACTTACAGAATCTGAATTCTTGACATTGAGATCTGGAAACACAGATCAAAGAGTACATGGGATTGGAATCATGCCCCCCACTACCAACAGTTCCTGTGAGAGCCGATTTGGGTGATTCATTCCAGACTCCCTGTATTTATGCCCAATAGAAGTCTGACTCCTAAACAACTTTTTCAACATTTCCATGACTTCCCTAGGCTGCCTATTCTAGTACTTCACTAACAGTACTGCTTTGCCAGTTTTAACTAATGCCTAATCTGTATCCTTTGTGTCAGCTGAAGTCCATTATTGCTTCTGTTTCCTCAGCATGAGGCTGTCCAGTGTTTACCATAGGTATTGTATTCTCTTCTACTTTAGAGAAAAATAAACATCTGTAAAAACTATGACCTAAAACAAACTTGTAGAACAAAACAACTCTCATGGTTCTTTTCTTGTCCTCACCTGGACTCTCCACTTAAATCAACTTCTTTCTGCAAGAACAGCACTCAAAACTGAAAAACGAGTCTTATCAATGATGAGCAGAAAATGATTACTTTATGGGTTTTACAAGATCTACTGTGTTCTGCAAATTCCATGATGGCGGCTGCATTTTTGTCAACAGCATGACACTGACTTAAGCTCAGCCAGTGATCTATTATAGCTCTCAACTTTCCTGCAGAGCTGCTCTGACATAGCCTAGGGTGTGCTGTTAGGGCTCCTATCGGGCACTCCTATCTGGCTACAACTCAAATCATAAGAATACACTTGGAAGTTACTGGCACTGTTGATCTCACCTTAAAAGGTGGGCCCACCCACATCTTTGATGTTGATACTAATGTTTGTGCACCTTCATGATGAACCAGAGCAAGGTCTGAAAACATACCTGGTCAAAAAGAATGGAAGTAACTATACATCCAGTTTTATACAAGCCAGGTTATAATGAAATGAAAGTTGCCCTAGATTTTATCACATCTGTAACTGACTTCAAACGCATCTTAATGCTGCTCTTCCTACTTTGAAAAGCACACAGAAGAAAACAAATAAGGATATGCATCATTTAATAGAAAAACTGTATCACCAACAGCACATCAGTTTCTTAAAAATTTATCAAATGCCGTGCTAAGAATTAATTTTGCAATTAAGGGTATAAAGCTAAGTCATTAATTTAGATAAGGCATTTTTACCAGTTATTTAAAATTGTACACATGAAGAGAAGCAGCACCATAACTTAATGAGGAACAAATTCCATTCATAATTTAAACAGCTAGGAGCTATCCACTTCATACAAAAAAATACAAATATTAAGATCAGTACCATACTTATTAATATACTTTAGCAAAACCTAAAGTTATCTAAACAAGTACACACCATTTTGTTTCTTCATACTCATTGTTTCATAATGCTATTTTGCAGAGTTCTTTGTAACCTAGCTATGTTGGCATCCAAGGCTGCTAAGCCATTCTTAAAGTCCTCTTCATCTCGAGAAGTAAATGTTGAAAAAGAGGATGCACTCCATTCAGACTTCCCTGACATATCATCAAATGAAACAGAACTAAGGTCAGATATTTCACTGCCTTTTTTCTGAGAATTCTCTTTGTGAAAGAGCACCGGAACACGAGGGTATGTACCAAGCTGAGGTTGGTCTGGTTTGTCTGTAAAGTCTTTTGCAGCTCTACTTGGAATGTCTTCTGGCCTTGTTTGGACTTTGTCTCCTTCCAGCTTCACTGTATTCCCTGTAGCTTCAAGTGTGTTTTCTATGGTCTTTTTCAAACTGTATCCAGCACTTAATTTATCCAAAATAGTGGGGTCCTTTGACACCTCACATCCATTCTGCTGCTCAGAGTTTGAGAGTTCATAGTTGAAGTCCAACATCTTACAAGCCCCTCTGATTTGAGGTTGCATACCAGTTCTTTCAGAGATTGGCAGCTGTTTTTTAGAGGCACTGCTAGTTAATGGAATATAAATAGTCTCATCCAGTTTGTTCTGGTCATCTAGCAAAGTCTCAGAATCACTAACTGTTTCTCTATCTTGCTTCAGTAAGGCTGGTAGAATTCTTGGAGCCGTGGTTTCTTCTTCTGAGAATGTACTGTTTATTTTAGTTCCTTCAGCAGCAAACTTTCCATAGGCTAGATTTAGCACTTCTAATTCCCCACTTTTGTTTGAGAACTGAGGTTCTGTGTCTGTCAAAATATGATCAGTGTCTAATTTTTTAAGATAAGTCATTACTGAAGTACTCACAGGAAATGGATCAGACTGCATCTGCTTCTCATAGTCTTCCAAAAGAGACTTCGAGAGACCTTTTTCAGGTTTTGGTCTGATATTGTCTACTGTGAGGTCAGACAGAAGCTTGGCCATACTGCCCTGCAAGGTTCTGTTAAGATCAATTCATCAAGTTAATTACTTTATTTAGCAACTATTTTTCAAAAATGTTCATATAAACCCAAAATATTAGATTTAATTAGACTTCAGTGAAGTTATAACCCATATAAGTGAGTATGATAGCACAAAATATTAATGTAAACATGAATCAATTCCAAGTTTCTTGAATTTCCATTTTCAACTCAGAGAAATGTGCCCATAAAATAATTAAAAGAGCACAAAACAGCAAAGTTTTTGAAATTATTCTGGATTTGAGTACTGCTTTGAGTACTACAAAATAATTTGACAGCAAGAAGCTCTTAAAAACCATATAGAAATAGCTTTTGAAAAATCAATGAGAAAACTTTTCCAAATTATTTTTCCCACTGCATCAAAGGAATATATTAAAAAGAAGAGATTTAATAAAAGAAACTTTTCTACATTTTTTTTTTTTACCATCTGTAGCAAAAAATGAACATTTAATGCTTATGTATACAGCACATACAAATACACATGTAATAAGATATCATTATACCACCACCTGGTGGTCAGTATTTAATAGTTACAGAAAAGTGTAATGAGTATAAACTTCTACTAAAAAAATAAAAAGTGCTGATTAAAAATATTGTGCCATTCAAATCAGTATCAACTATAAACAACAGAACAGGCAACCATTCAACTTCCTGTGCACATAATGTACAAACAAATTTTAGGTACATACCACTTTTGCATATCCAAAAGGCCCCCTAAGCCTCCCAATTTGCTGCCATATACATGAAAGACCATATAGCATAGTTCTCCAAAATTTGTGAGTAATGCCACCTTAATTCAGTGGTCCAAGAGCTCCCACCTACATCCATAAATAATATCTGGGTGTAATCTACTTCAAAGGTATGTGCAGTTAAGGATTGGACTGCTCATTCCTATAGGAAGAGCTCTCTGTTGGTCCTGAAAGCAGACTGTGCTGCAAGCTCTTTTCATAAGGAGTGATTTCTAAGCCAATATAAGGAAAAAGAGAAATCCCTCCTTAATTAAGGTTAAGAGCTAGTCTCCAAATACTACAGCTTCAAGTATCAGTTTCCAGATCCATCCACTTTTCTTGGAGCTCCTTATTGGCAGGCCTGCTATGTGAGCTAAAACTTTGCATAAATTATGTCAGGTTCCAAAAGACTTTACAACAGAACACTAATTGGAGCACTGGAGCTCTATTTTAACAAAGTTAAAGTACTATCATAACAAAAATAGAAAGAGAGGTTTTGACCTACATAATGCTGGTGTAGTATTAAGATTACGGTAATCCAAAATAGAGAAAAAAAGAAAAAGTGATGTCAAGAGGCAAAAGAAATAGCTTAGTCAACAGTACCTGGTTAACTCACGCAGTCTGTTAACTTCTGCATCACGCTGACGTAATGTTATGCCCAAAATCTGATTTTCTTTCTCTGAAGCTTCCAGCTTAAACTGAAGGCTCTTCATGTTTGCTAGTGCCTCTTCCACTTCTAAAATGCCAAGTAGAATTTAGCTAATCATTTCTATTAAGTTTAAAAACATTGAATGAAGAATAAACACATTCAAAACACATACCAATCTTGAGCTTGGTGGTATGGATGTCGTATTGCTGTTTGTTTTCAAGCAATTCTTTATCTTTATCTTGGATATTTTTTGCAACATGTTTATTTTCTTCTTTCTGACTTTCTATTATTTTAAATAGTTCTTCATTTTTAGCTTGCAGTGACTCAAGGCCTTTTAGTGATTCTTTCAATTGACTCTGGAGCATCATATTCAGGGACTGCAGAGAAACTACTACCAGGAGAAAAACATAGAAAGTTTAAGTGTTTTGTCTACAATTTTGGGATTTCTACATTGAACTAAGTTTTTAAATAAACTTGGTAATAGGACTTTGGCTTAAACATAGAAGAAGTTTTTTTTGTTTTTAAAGATGGGAAGATAAAACGTAAGTTTCCTTCTTAGTTGTCTAGCATGTCATCCTCATTGTAAGAAGGATATAAGCATTGTAAGAGGGATAAAATTAATCTGCTCTGTAGCTGAACATCTGATTCTCTGTCTATGTGGAGTTCTAAACAGGCACAAATCCATGCCTATAGATGCAGTTGCATGATCAGACCCACATCACTTACTTCAGTTGCCACTAAAGGCCAGTGGCAGCATGAATACACACTGTTATTTAAATATCTAATACATAGATGTATCTATATCTTTATATATATAGCTGTTTCTATTTAAACCTTAACACAAATTGCCCCTACAAGCATCATTCTGTATTAGTACTTTACATTCATAGTTGCAGTTCCGTCCAGATGTCTTCTCATTTCTCTCTCGTTCCCTGAGTTGCTGGTTTAATATTCTTAGTCTCCTAAATGTGAATTATGAAAAAGCCCATATTCAGAAAGTTCAGAGTAAGTTCAAACCCACTACATTTTGTATTAGTTTGGAAGAAGTGTCTACTTATTTTAGAAGCATAAAAATGTTTTAGAAATACAGAAATTTTAGAAATACATAGAAGTTTTAGAAATATAACTTAGAAGCTAGAAATATTTAGAAGTACTAAAAAGTTTTAATGATGCATTTTCCTGCATTCCTATCTTTCTTCAACACAACAGACCCTTTGCAAGTTCTGGTAGATATATTGCCCTCTCCTCTGAAGTAAAGTGCTATCCAGCTATATATTCAAGAGGTCTCCTGAAATGAGCTCCATTTCTGCTAGTAAGAATAGAGTACATAAAGACTACAAGCAGGCTAGCTATCTTAATAGTGAGGTTTTCAGCCAGAATGCCCCACTTAGAAAAAGGCCCAATTATGGAAGAGATGGCAATGTATTTTAAATGGACTCTCAAAACACTTTACAAGAATGCATTAAACTTCGAAGTACTTTTGTAAAATAGTAAGTATTACTGCCATCTTACAGGGGAATGCAACCAGACATATAAGAGTTTTGCAGCTGCTTTATGACTTGCCCCATCTCACTTGGTTATCCATTTTTCAAGCAAAAGACTACTATTTGGCAAAAACTGATGCTACTGGAACTTCAGTATTAATTGAAATCTTGTTTCAGTGCTTATATGTTAAGTAGTTTTTGAAGCTATATAGCCATACCAACACAGCTGGTAATATATAAATACTGCACAGACAAGAATGATATGACAAAGTTTACACCATAACAATGCCAGAACATGCAATTCAGAACACTTCAGTTAAAGATGTTTTAGGCATTTTCGGAGTAAATACAGAATCATTGAACAGTTACTAACCTACGCAGCTGGGCATTTTCACTTCTGAGAGGCTGTAGAGCTAGCGCTATTTCAGCTTGTATATTTGTACTTTCCACTACAGCTGGGAGCAATGAAATACTGTCTTCTATTTCACTCATCAACCTTAACATTTCTGAATCATCTGCAAGAGGGGAGAAAAAAAAAAAACCACAGAAAAAACTCTAATGTGACAGCAACCTACAAAGTGGTGTAATAGTATTTATTCTTTTAAACAAAACCTGTCTTTATTTTGACTGCCTATCTTTATTTATTCAAAACTTACAAGCTTGACTATGAAAACTGTGTGTTAGGTGCTTGATAAATCATCACCAATTAGCTCTCCGGTCAAACTTGGTGGATTGCTGTTGCAATCTGCCAAAACTCCTTCCTGATCAACTCTCAGAGCACAACATTGTACATGAAACGAGAACTTTGTCCTAGTGGTTATGATCATTTAATACTTATACACAGTGAAACATGAAACTCTTGAAGACAAAGGTGTGAAAAAACACTCAGTAGTCACATATCATCTGGCACATACAACTTGAAGAGTGCTCATTCCTTTAACATAGCTCATGTTATTTTTATGTAATCACTCTACTGCACAGTGAAAACGTCTTTACCTTGGTCTGCTACCAGTGCTCTGAGCTCTCCCAAAAGATATTTTACTGTTCTGACTTTATGGGCTGTTTTTTCTGGACTTTCTCTTTTAGGTTTTAGAACTTTCTTGACAAAACTTGTCTGACAGCTTGTCTCTCTCACTGGGGCTGTGTCAAGTACATTCAGTTCCTCTCCTTCACTGATTGTGTCCCCACTGTGTTCTTCGGAAGTGTCCTCTTCCTTATTACTTGAGACACTATGTTGTGCTGGACATTGACGAAGATGCTTTTGTCCAGTCCTGCTGTTCATTTCATGTGGTTGTAACAAGGCCAGGTGAGCCTGTATACATCTTATCAACTCTGCTTCTTTTATCCATTGCTCTTGGTTTGGGGTGGTGTCTTTGCCAGAAGATGATGGAATGAATGTAGGCACTGTAGAGTTACTTGATGCACCTGATCCTATACAAGGCATCACACCAGGAAGAGCAGTGGCAGACTGTATTTGTGCAGTAGTGGCAGTAGGATTAGAAACTACTGGGCAAACCATGGTTCCTCCCATCTGGGGCCCACATTCATTGCTACTGTCTGCAGGAACATCCTGGATAAACAATATTCATATTAAGCAAAAAATTAACACGCAGTTTAAGTGTTAAAGAAACTTGTCTCATTCAATCTAGTCTTGATCATTCTTTGCAATATATGTGAAAAAACCCTATAATTCTTTCTGGCTTAATTGCATGATTTCCCAATTTACAAATTTAGATGTAAATCTACTTTTGAATATCTTTACCTTAAAAGTTATTGGCAACATTAAAACACAGTTCATACTGAGTTGTTTTGCAAGGAAAAAAAAAGTCTCTTTTTTTTGTTTGTTGTATAAGTACTCATTCCTTGAATTCAACTAGAACAGGGAAGGACGGGGGAAAAAAAGAAAAAAAACCCAACAAAACACTGTTACCTTTCATTAATTTAAGTAGATGAATTTCTTAAAAGTGAAGGAGAGCGCTAACTATACATGGACTGCCTGCAGATAGAAGGTAAGTCTACAGTTTCAAGGTGAAAGCCCTTTACCACATTTCCCAAGGTGGCAGTTGGTACTCTCCATTAGTTTTATTTTATACCCTGAAATACATAAGTATTTTAAAATGTGGCTCTAAGATACTACACAGTATCTGAAGAAACAGTCAGCTTGATCATTAGCAGGGATAATCTTACAATTACATGAAAGATATGATTTCTTTAGTCTGGAGTTGATTAATGATCCTAATATGCATTGTTGAGAATGTAATTATTAACAGTAATGAGTAATTTCCTGCACCTTCTATGACTGCTGTTCACTACAGAATTCACAATACAGAAACAATAAATACAGCCAGTGGAAATGCCCCAATTTCATTTTTTGATCTCCACATAAAATGTATTTTACATAGCAGTATTTTCTGTCATTACTTATTCTGTTCATTACTATAGGTTGAGATGTGTAATTTTTTCTCCCTTAAGGAAAATTAAAAAAAGAAAATCTGTATATTTAAATAAATATAACTAAAGAAGCAGTGCTAATTTAAAAATTTATTAATAATCTGAATCAAACTTTTACTCACAGACCAAGTAGATAAAGGGTTAGCTGAATGCTGCAGGGACAGAGCAGGTGTGGAAGTAGACAATTGATAATTAAGAGCTGTAACATTTTGACAACCTGAAATGAAAGAAAGTAACATTGTCACAGATCAGGGCAATCTGCAGTAAAGAGAGCAGGCTCTAAAGTAGTATTTTCACTTACCCACATTTGAAGCAGAATAAGGAGTTACAGTAGGAGTTTCATTACTGCTCTGCGATGGTTGGCCAGTTATCAGAGCCATCTGAGTTTGCACGTGCTCACATAATTTTTGATGCATCACAGGAGTGTGTTGACTGCAAGGCACATGAATTGGTTGAACTGGCTGATTCTGTGCTGCACTGGAAAGTTCTTTCCCAGTAGAAGGTGTGTTGGATGATGCGTGTTTCCTATTTGATACTGGCACTATAGAGAGAAGAAAACCAAAACAGCTGAGGCTGTCCATCTTCTTGATCTACATAAACCCAGAGTGTTATCAGGCAGACTCTGGCAGGTATATTCCTTTAAAAAACAGTAAAAAAACCAAAACAAAACAAAAAAACCCAAGCCCCTACACCTAAGATTCTAGTCTGACTTTTATCCAGCAGCAAACTAATCCATCTTTTTTTTTCTCCTCTTCTCTTGATACAGCAATACACACCAGCTGAACAGACTGCTGTCCTTAAAGGAAGCACAGAAATTTAATCCTACAGAAGGCCAATTCTAAAATACAATTCTTAAAGTCTCCGCTTAGCCGCTCCCTAATCTTTTAGGCCCTTGGCAATAACCCGTACTAAAGCACAGTCCAAACGTAAATTTCTCCTGCTGGTTATAATCAAGACCACCCTATTTTTTACAGTGCTAGAAAGACACTAGCTATATGTCCACCTTCTGTAATTCCCAAAATAAGCATTCTGCTACTTACTAGTCTACAAGTCCTGCCTGCAAGCATTCCCACATCATGCCTGCCAGATTAGACATCACAGAAAGGAAGTAGGGTGGAGAGGGAGAGAAACACTTTTTAAAAGTGAAGTATTTTCAACTGAGAGCCACTCTGCCTACAATACTTGATCTTGTTTTCTGTTCAAGTGCTCTGGTCACTAAATCATATGACTTCTTCTTATTATATATTATAACACTTTCCTATTTCTAGAAATTGTGATCTGTGAGAAAAGCTTGAAGGGACACCTATCTCCAGGGCAGTTTATAGCTGTGTATGCTAAAGAGATGCACTGTGGTGCTTAACTCCCCAGGAGAAATAGAGTGTGGGTATCACCATTCTCCTCCTATCATTTCCTACTAGCTGGACCTGATGATGTTGGTGTTTGGAAACATGCCCAATTTTCTTCATTATACATAGAGCTCAAACAGCTGTGAATTCTAGTAATTGTTAAAATATTTCAGGTTTCCAGAGGTAATAAGTAATGCCTACATCCTTTATGGATCTATCCCTGGATCCACCTATAACAAAAGACAACAATTATCTGAAACTATGATGGATCTCCTCAATAAGTTAAGCACCATATATACCGGAATTTAAGTCCCTCTGGATTTATTAATTTAAATTACAGAAAATGAAGCCCCAGTCATTTTTCTTTTATTAACTAAAAGTTAAAACAAGATAAAATAGATAACATTATGATGTGACCAACTGTGTAGGCAAGGTAGTAATCAATACACATTTAATCAAAAAAATTACACAGTGTAAATCAATATTGAGAAAAAAGCAAACACATGAAAATCCACTTACCAATTTCTTTTCGCACATGTGTAGCAGCAACATTTTTTTTCAACCCCTTCTTCTTGGAAGTATTTCCTTTGGTTATCAAAGGCTTGGAAATAGTTTTAACAGAAGTGGTTCTCCCAGGTTGTTTATGGATAGTCTCTCTTCCTAATATTATTTGAAACAAAAAGTCAGTCCACAAAACAAAAGTCTTACAGAAACTAAAAATATAACTTAAATTTTCAATAGATACAACCTGTAGCCTCATTTTGTAAAATATTCTGCAGTAAAGCTGCACAACGGTCAAGTCCATTATGAATGGTATCAACCTGCACAAAGAATACGGAAGTCAGAAAAATAAGTATCACTGTTTTCTTTCAGTAAACCAAGATACTATTTTAGGAGGGACTGTTTCTCACTCTGTCATCTAAAAAAAGTAACTGTGATAATGAGCAAAAAATTTTACCCATATATGACTTTGCAATTTCATGAAAGCTTGCAAACTTTGCAAATGCATAATTTTTACAAAAAAAACTTAAATTGTGTTGTTGCATGCATGTCCATTTGGCAGATTTTGTTTTCTAATTGTGCATATTTTTTTACTGTTATTTGTATGAACAGCTAAACTATTATCCACAGGATATTATTAGTCTGGAGATAAACTAACTCAGTGTTACACAAGAACAGCAGCATTGACCGTATATCACTTATTCTTTTTGGCACAGCACCTCACAAGTATGGCTGCATATCTGCCAGGGCCAGCTCTATAGTGTAAACAGCATGGATGTGTTCATAAAATAGATCCTGTGCCTTAATAAGCTCTGTCAGAGCCCAATTCACTCCACACAAAGCCAACATAAATGTATCTGCATTATGTAGTTTAAACACTTCAGTTGGCTTTGCAAATTTGCTATTTCTAGTCCAGATGCAGTACTATCTGAATTATCCTGTTTTTCTTTTATTATCCAAGGTACTCCTTTCTCTCTAAATTAACAGAGATGATGGTGTTAAAAAGTCAATAATTACCTGATCTTCAGAGTCTGTTGAATAGAGAGAGTATCCAGACTCCGCATCAGAATGATAGCCTTTTTTTAAGCCAAACCTGGGGGAGGGAAAAAAAAAAAAGTCAAATTCACTGTTCATACTATCTCCCTTATAAGCAGCAAAGTAGAAAGAAAAAAAAAGTTACTTTTATTCAGTAATAGCAAACTAGAAAAACAGGAACTGTGTTTTATCAAGAAACAAAATACCTTTTCCTTTTTTTAAAGTCCATCTGTATTGCTGCAACAAATGTATTAGCAGATATTAACAATTTATCTCAAAGGAGAATTCAGTCTTTATTCAACAATCTCACATGAGGCTAGTAACTATACAAATTCAATCTTTTATAAATAACACACAACATAGATATTCAACCCTGTGTTTACACAAGCAGAACTCCTATTCAGTTCGAGTCTTGTTTATTCATGGGCAGTACTGCCTTCCTGCTAAGAACCTTTTTTGATACATGCAAAGAATTTTTGGCTAGTTGTGAGGTACGACAGGTATGAGGCTCCCAAATGCTCACATGTACACACGATCTTACGTAGTAATCATGACTAAGGTCTTACTGTTTTCTTCCATTTGTTAACTTGGCCGCTCCTGCTAGTCTTCCAGAAGACAGTACCTGCTGATTATAGAAATAACTTTGACTTTCATGAAATATTTTCACAGTATAATTGAAGAATAACATACATCATTAATTTCAAGAACTTCTCCTGAGAAAGGTCAGTTAAAGTTAATTTACAGCTCTGAGTGCAAGGAAGGAGCCCACCACAACCACTAGGGCCTGAATCTTGCATTTTTCACTCCACAAACCAAGCCCTACACAGCACAAAGCTTTATTAACTTCAGTGCCATTCTACAAATGCAGCAGTTCACTTAATGGAAACGACGTGGACAAGCACAAGAGCAGACAGACTTTCCAGACTGAAATCGAGCCTGGAATTCTCTCAGTTCTCTACTTATCTAAACGAAAATAAGCACCTAAACTGTGGGGATTTTATGTGTAAGCTACCATCATAGTTCAAATACTTACAAAATCACTGATATATCTAGGTGGAAGAACACCTGAGGGAAAAAGCTTGATGCAACACACCTTACTGGTACAAATAAGCCCACTGAGCACTGGGGAAAGGCTGCTGGCCCAAACCCAGGAAAACGAAAGAAACGTAGCGCCTAAGGGGACTAACCCGCACCAGCAGTAGGGCCCCCGCCGCGCTGCACTCGGCAACCGCAACACAAAACCCCAGCCACAAAAGCAGGCGCCTAAAACACTACCTGAAGAGAGGGCTGAGGCCCGGCTCCACCCAAAAAGGGGCTGTAGATGACCCCCCCCCCCCAAAACCCAGCCGGCGGCCCCCTCCCCCCGCGGCCCCCCACGCACCTTGCACGGCCGCGCAGCCCCCGACCTCGCCATCGCCCCAGCCCCGACGCGGGGGGGGGAAGGAGGGGCCGCGCGCCGTCCCGCTCTGCCCCCTCCCCAGGCGGGGGGGGCACACGCCCCGCGCCGACCAATCCCGAGCCGGCCTGGTTGACAGACGCGGCGGCCGTTAGGAAAGGGGCGGAGCTAACGGCCGCCCTACCCCGCCCCCCCTCACGGCCTCGCTAGGCGCCGGCGGCGGCCCGCGCGGGAAGGCGGAGGGGCGGTGCTACGGGGCACGGTCAGGAATTGGCGGAGAAGGATCGCCGAGGAGCCAATCGGAGGGGAGAATGGGCGGGGCTAATGTGGGAGTGAGGGAGCGCGTGCTGTTGTGCCCGTTGGCGGCGGCGCAGGTGCTTCTCGACCTTTCGGGGCTTTGCCGCCGCTTCCCTGCCCGTTCCCGCCTGCCCCCGGGAGCAGCCTCGGAACTTGTTTCTCAGCTCAACAAGAAAAAAAAAAAAGAACAGAGCTGGGTCTTCGCATCTCCGGCAAGCCGCGGCGTGCTGTCTGAGCCGTTGTAGACCCTTGACGAGCAGCAGGCCCTGCAGGGCAGGAGCCTCTGTGCTCTCATAAATTAAATCAAAAAATGGGCCTTGCGGATGGGTGAGCCACCCTCAAGGAAAAGTGAGCTATCTGGACAGGGAGAGATTCACAAAGCTGCCCTATAGGCTCAGCCTGGCTGCGCAGTCCGTGTCCTGCAAAGCCTCAGGGGCACGAATGGTAAGCAGGGTGGGAAGGCAAAGTGAAACATTGATGTTTGGGTATGCTCAAACCAGCAGCTTTTTTCTCCCTCACTCTCTTTGAGCTAATGTAAAATCTCTGGCAGTCCCTTAAAACACTCGTCTACATGCGACATAAAGGATGCCCGGTGCATCAGCAGGTGATGCTCATTACTGTTGCAAACTGGTATTACTCATTTTTGAAAAGCTGGTGCTGGTGATGCTTTTAGTATAAATCAGGGGTTGACATCATGTAAAGGGTGACAACCAGTGTACTTAGTGCAGGATGTCAAATGATGTGCATCTGTACGAGAGAGAAAAGTACTGCACAAAACCCAGCAATATTTGACATCAGATACTGTCATCAAAGTGAGACACTTTAGTCATTGATACCATCAAACAGAAGACTTCCTCTCTTTGTGTAGGCAGCAAGTGCCAATATAGGGTATTTTCACTGTATTGCAATACATTAATTTAAACAAACTGGGAGATGGAAAGGGTAGGACAGCACATGAGCTGTACTTGGTACTGACAAGAAATTTTGAGGCTAAATTCCTGGCATTAGAAAATCGAAGAGATAGTAAATTGCATATAAAGAATTCTAATGATGCACAGTCGAGCATGCAGAAGAGGAAAAGGCAGAATGAGTAATGTAGATAATCTACTTTCTATTCCTTGTGCGTATACCTTAGATAATGTTTCAGTTATATAACTGCATCTTATATTTCCCATGGACTTTGTCTCTTCTCTTTGGGAGGTTGAGGAAATTGTTTTGTTTTAAAATATATAGGTTTTTGTGTATTTAACACAGAGAAAGCCAGTTCTAAGAACTATGTCACATGCATTTTGAATAATACATCCTCATTATAAACAGAATGTTTTGGGGGGGATTTTGATAAGGGTGGTGAGGTTGGGCTATATTGCAATTGGACAGAGGTGTCAAGTCAAATAAATATAGGCAGTGGGAAACAGGCCAGCAAATGTTCAGAACTGAGGTGAACCAAAACAAGTGGTGCTCTCCTGGGTAGGTAAGTGTTTCATACCTCTTGTATATATGTGCTGCAATATGGTTTGTGTGTGTACAGTTATTTTGATACTTCTATGTGTACATTGAATTCTTTTTGCCTTACTTAGTTTACTAGTAGTCTGTATATCCACGATGCTTTGACAAATGTAAAAAATCCTCAGAATCTACCTTGTTAAAATTTCTTTTTAGGAAAAGCGAATATACCTGGGAAAACGAGAAGGCTAACCATAAAACAGGGGCGAGACTAAGAGCATCTCTGTGTTCGGGTGAGTAATGTGATGAGTGTTTTTCATCTATATGCTGTCATATTTAGGGAGGCTGATGACTGTACACTTTGTTAATGAACTGTAATTATTTTCCAAATACCAGGTGGGTGTTATAGCTGTGATTCACACATGCTGACTAGCATATTAGTATTCTACATAAGTTTGCTTTTATTAGCTGATTAAATAGACTTTCTGAAGACTTCTCATTGAAAGCAATTATATTTACTCAGGCTGAAAATGTAGTTATATTACTACATTATTAAGAGTACAGTAGCAGAAGTGCATATAAATATTCAACATCTTCTGTACTCTCCCAGTGTGTAAATTGTATCATTATTATGTATTGCTACATGAAACTATGCTGAACTTGCACTAAAACCATGCTGTGAAGATATTTATCATGTCAAAAACACATAAAAGGGTTTTCTTGAAGGAATCTGGAGTCTGGTCCAATTTTTCTGTTCTTTGCAAAATTAAAAATAGGAAGATCACTGTAATAGGAAAACAGCAGAATTCCCCTTTTCTGGGCTAAACAGAGGAGTATAAACTAGAAAAACGAAAAAAGGTTAAAAGATGATGTGTGGCTATTACTGACACGGTGTCCAGAACCAGTGGTGTACTTTCTTTTCTTAAGGGGGCTTATGGAACTTTATAGACAAATTCTCATTGAACTGAGACATGAATGCAACAATTTTAATAATTAAAAACAATTATCTTAAGTTGTTTAACAACAGCTAACAGATGCAAAAAAACCCAGTCACCCAAACCACAATGCCATTTTTTTTCTTTGACATATTATTTGATGAGACATGGAACCATACTTCATTTTTTTTATCAAAAGGAAAATTAATACAGAAGGCTAGCAAAGTGCATTCTTGTCAACTGAATCATTTTGAAATTATGAATGAAATTGCAAAACTGACTTATAAATAATTAAAAAAAAATTAAATGCAACTGTGCAGATGAGAAAATTGCTTTAAAAAGTTAGAGTTCTTATGAAATCACAGACCTCCAAATGGTCAGTCTTTAAAGAAAAATGCATTTGCCATGAGAGTTGTGATAAGACTACAAGAGTTATCAGAAATGTATTCTGAGCATAGATTTGGGTGTGAGAAGATGTAGATTCTGTCACTGACTTCCTTCATTGAAGCAATTTGGTAAATCATTTAATATCTCTGGTCTTGTCCTGCTATTATTGTAAAACTATGATAAAAAGAGCCTCTCTGTCCTACGCACCAAAATACTTCAGTGTCATGTTCTGCATTCATACATAATATTATCATATTATTTATTCATGCTCATGATTAAACTTGGTTTCAGAGAGAAAATTAAATGCCATTTCCTTCCATTAAACAAACTCTGTGTTTTCTTCCTTTTTGCTAGCTAGTTAACATTCCCAAGCTTTTGTGGTGGCACAGTTTGGGATGTGGCTGAGGCTGCGTTTTATTTCTCAGAACATTATGTGATGGGAGTGCAAAAGCAAGCTCTGTGACAATATTCCAGGTTCCCGACATGTATTTTTTCTCATGATCAAGGTTGCCTCAAATTCTCTTGTTTAGATAGGGAGACTGTTTTTCCTTTGTACTGTTCTGATTTATTCTTCTAATTTGCTTTTTACAAGGAAGCAAATGAGAAGATTGGTAGCTATAATGAAGTCTTTATTAAGAATGGCATTAATATCAAGGACATGGGTTCAATTGTAACCACAGGATCAGAGTATAGATTATGCACAGATTTGCTATGCCTGTGCATTAGGGGTTGTTAATTATCCCCTTTCCCCTGGGAGGCTTCTTGGCAGGTTTAGGGGTAAACAGCAAAGACAAAGAGAAGTACACTGAGCTGCATCATACTTTACTGATGTGAAAAATAAATTCTTGCTAATTGCCTTGAACATCTGGGGGACTCCGCTTTAGAGGATGTCTGGGAGAGAATGCTGGCCCAAGATGCCATGTATGCAGTATGGTACCTATATTGCCAAATTTGATTCTGGGGCTCTGCTAAAAGGGCTCTGCTAAGTGATTTTTATTGGGTAGCTTCAATGTTGTATACTTTCTGAGGAAGGAAGTATACATGAATTCCATTTGGGAGGGAGAAGTCACCTTGCACCTCCATCTTTTTAGGAGAGAAGGGATTGCCTATTGGTTGCAGCACTAACTGGGGACTTGAGGTACCTATGCCAAGGTCATTTAGGAGAAGTCACTGATGGATAAGTCCATAAAGCAGCCTTAGATTCGGAACTGTAAAACGCAACTTTTGGAAAGTCTTCTACAGAGCAGAATCCCCAGTTAGGCACCAAGTGCACATGGAGAGAGGTGGATGCTGCAAAGTGAGAAATGCAGAAGCCTCCATAGCAGAAAACATGTCAGTGCTGGCCAAAAGAAAACTTTTAATGACAATACATAGCTGTTCATTGAACAGAGACTACACAGAGCTGTCACAAGTGCAGTATGAGAGGCATGCATGTCCTGGGTTCTTTTTTGAGGAGAACATACACATAGTCCTTGGGAAGAAGGTCAGTGGGTCTGCAGTGGACAGAAGGTACTGAGAAAAAAGATGTTCACTTTATATGGCTTTATGGTATGTTATGATATAGCTCTGCTTTCAGGTAAACGAAGTAATAACTTGACTGCAGAATTTTTCTCATTCACTCTGTCAGATGAATTTCATACAAAGTGTGACAGTTTGTGCAGAAGGCAAGGACAGCCACTGACCTTACAATCTCCTTGACACAACAATAATAGCATTGGAATATCATTTTACATAAAAATTACGACCCTCTCTGAGCAGTGATTCAGGAAAATGCTCTGAAATGCTCTGTTTCACTAAAAGTTTCTCTTAATTCACACACATATTTTCTGGTTGACTTGACCACATTTATTTACAGAGACTTTGAGAACTCTGCTGGTAATGGGGCTATCTGTGGTATTTCTTCATCCTTCATCATTAGAGTCTTGGAAAAGTTGTGCACTTATTCCAGCCTGACCTGAGGGTTCTGTGTAAAATCACTCACTTTAATTAGGCCATCTGGTCCAATGCTGTGTGAAGAATAAAATTTGCATCTGTTAGTTAATTAAATTTACACTTTCAATATAATGTATTATAAAATAATGCTGATTATAAGTTTCCCCACTTTGATTGGACTTTTTCAATAGAGTTGAGGAGAAAATGGCTTTTCAAGCTTTGTTCGTTGGTTCTGTTCCAGCACTTCATGGATACTCTTCCATTGATATTATGATATTATCGATATTGTACATTATAGGGAAGAGATGATTTGGTCCTTGTGCAAGCTTCATCTTGACTTTTCTCTTGATGCATTCTGTACATAGAATAGGCCCTTCATTTCTTCATTCATTTACATAAACACTTTACACTTTCCGAAACAGCTAAACTCTAACTAAACTAACCAACTAAAATCTATGATATGTTTTTAAAATATTATCCTGCAATAACATTTCATTGTAAAGACTGGTCAGCATCCCAAACGTGTCTCTTCTTTTCTTTTTTATCATATCTGTTCAGCATCTGACTTCCAGAAGACTACAAAAATTTGCACCAACTACACTACCGGCTTTCTAGAGACTAAACTAAGCTACCAGGCACAAGGATTTATTATGCGTGTAGTACAGTGAGAACACGATTGCGAACAAATGTGTTACATAATAAATTGGAAAGCAATGCTCCTTAGCATCCAAACAAGAAAGAGTTATTTATACTGTAAAGTTTTGAATCAGGAACATTGTCTTTCTCAGTTGTGAAGCATCTTTGATGCTATAAAATAAAATAAACAACTCTGGTTACTCTTCTGTCCTTTTAGACTTTATTAATGTTCTATAATTACTGTTTACTCTTTGGATTTAGCTATTCTTTATGCTTTTTCATTTCACTGTTTTTACTTTATATTAGTTATTACTTAGTTAATATTACTATTACTATTAGTAATATTACTATTAGTACTATTCAAATTAATGGTAATATTATCATTAGTTATTACTTAGTTATTAATAGTAATATTATTATTGCAATATATTATTTTGTATCTTGAACCTTCTTCACTCATCTCCTGCCATATTTATCCATCCTTCTACATTTTCATAGCTAAAATATAGCAACATTCCAAAAATGAATGATCATACTTACATCTCCTGTTCAATGTAATTTAGCATTCGGCTGACATGGGATGCTGAAATCTCTCCATCCTTTTCAGCAATGTAAGTATAGAGAAACTGGAAAGTGCTAAAAGGAATACGTGGGGGTCCATCATTGTGATCACCAGATAAAACCTCACATATGATTTTCAGTGTTTCTGCAATAATCTGTTGGAAAAGAGAACAAACAACCAAAAAGCTTCAATTTGGCATTGTTAATGAAGAGACCAGTAGCCAATACCATTTGGTGTGGAAATAATGCCAAAGGCAATAAAAATGTGCTAGCAAAAGTGACATAAATAAAAAGTATAATGATATCAGCAGTGTCCCAAATAGAGGAAGGGGACTTCTTAGATTTCCATGATTTACATCAAACTTGATTTTATGTCATATCTGGAGAATTAGTTTATGTGAAGATATAAGGACTATATTGTTAGTGAGGAAGAATAGTAAAATATTTTTACAAATACTATCATTAGTAGGAATATGTGATGGATGCTACTATTCATCTTGTTTTAAGTAACATGTTCTTTTTTAGAGGGAAGCTAAAGAGTTTCCACCCTTGTCTGGACAAGGGTGAAAGTTTAGATATTCCACTTCTTAAAAGTCACTGGCCTTTTAAAGCTCACCTCTTTTTCCCTGCTATATGATTGCTAAGTATGGATGGTAATTTTGACCTAGATCTGCAGAAAATCTTGGCCCGCTCTGTGCCAGTTCTAATGTGCAGCCTGTCATTATAAGGAGATGATTCAGGACTTTGCCAGTTCTCAGTCCTTCCATGACTGTCTGCTCCAGGAAGGAAGTCATTGGCTGCATATCTTAAATCTGTACCTGTACACTTAATGTCTCAATAGTATATCCAGTTGTGCAGTGTTTTTCAGACTCTTTGAGTGGATATATAATTCAAGCTACAACTTATCACAGAATATGGTGATGCTGAAAACCTGGGGTGTAATTCACAAAATCACATCATTAGAGTCAAATAAATAAGAAATAGAATTTAAAAAAAAATGTAGGTCTAGAAGAAAACTTCAGTTTGGAATTATCTGGGGTAAAAATGCTAACAGATACATCTTGCAGAATCAACTCAGCTATTCATTAGGAAAAAGAACATGAAATGCAGTAATGTCCAAGTAGTGATGATGAACTACAAACAGAAAAAAGGGTGAAGTGGAATATGATAGCTTAATACAGCTCATTGTGCAGTGGACCATCTACTCAGAGGAATCAGACTAGCTGAACTGTGATAGAATGTGTTCTCCCCACTAGAAGGTGATTGACAAACGAGATAATTTAGAAAATGGTGACAGGGCCAATATAATACAGGAAAAAACAGATGTGTAAGAAGAGTCTCAAAACATAAACCAAGGAAAAGCTGGCTGAATTATGAATAATTAAAACATGTCTTTGGTTGTATTTACCATCTTAATAGTTGAGGTGCCTTCCATGTTGCATGAGACATCATTGAAAATCACAAGATGACTATTGCCCTGCATAAGTTACAGTTTAAGCTGACAAGCTGGTAGGTGCCCCGAAAGCCATAATTTACAGTTGAGGAATAAAGCTACACCCTGGCTAATGGAAAGAGAATGGACATATTTTCTGTCTCTCCACCCATCCTTCAATTTATGTATAACTAACAGAAAAAGGGAGATGAAGAGCAATGAATATATAGTTAACAGAAAACTGGTACTTAATTTGCCAAAGACAAGTTTAAGGGATGTCTTGATCACAGTAAAAATACTGTTAGAGAAAGCAGAATTTTAGTAGCATGCTTTTCAATTTGATAGATAAAGATGAGATGATAAAGCTGGACAATATGGAATGGGCATACAAGCCATAAATTTCTTCATCCCAATATGTAAATAGAATGGCAAAATCAAAAGAACTCAGCTTTGGCTTGTCTGTCCTTATTTAAGTAAATACCTTATGTAAAACACATTAAATGTTCTTCACCTAAGGAGGTTCTCACATGGCCAATATCGTAAGGATATCAAATTATGTCTTGTAGGAAACATAAAGATTCACAGTGTTTTGAGTTTTATGAACTGATGACAATTTAAATAACAATCCAGATTTTCAGGAAACTGATACTATATTGCATGAAGTACTTGTGCATGACTTTTGAATCCCACAAGATGGTGCCACCTGATTATATAGTAATAAGATATACACTTGTTAAACCAAAGGAAGACTTATCATTTCCTTAAGATAAATCAATGCACAACTTTTTTGTTTAGGTAAAATTAGGAAAAAGGTCTCTGGCATTTCGTAGAATCTTTGTCAAAGCTTGTCTTTACAGGCAATTCTGCTGATAGGAATTATGTTTTATTAGTGAAGGGCTATGTATTATTACACTTCATTACACTATTTTTTTTGTTGCTCAACTACATTTATTATCTTCTGTGACATCAAAATGACCATTACAAACACATAGGCTATTTCCACAGCATGTAAGTTTAATATCACAACTAGATTCTGATGGCTTTAGCAGAAGTACAAACTGTGTGAACAGATGAATTTCTAAAAACAATTCTTATTTTCATGACAAGTTGGAAAAAGAGCAGAAGCAACAGAAGGACAACGGCAAATACAATCTCTAGAGAATTGACTCTAGAGAGGTTTTCTGAAATTCCCATGAGCAGGTGTTGGAACTAATGCTGGCAGAAATAGTTTTGAAGACAAGGATGAAGGAAATACATCCCACCAAGGTTAAATCTTGTAATCTTGCGTTTTAGAAGTAGATACATAGGTGAATAAATTATACTGTCTGAGAGACCTTTGAAATAATCTACTGCTACTGCAAACAGCCCATTGAGCTTCATTCGTTAATGTCTGCTTTAAGCTTTAACTTCTGTTTGAGTTGTTCAGGACTTCATCTTTTATTCTCAAGTGCACTGATCATCACCTCTGTGCATGCTTACATCCACGGCCTAAACTCATCTGAATTAAAGCTTTCAACTATAAAATGAAGTTGGTTATACCAAAATACTAGAGGTGCCATAACTAGTGCTCTGCTAATCCCCCAGATGGCCTTATGTACAAGTTAGAGAACTATGCAGTCTCCAATATGCAAACATTGGCCCAATGCAGATGTATGGGATGAAAAAGGGCCTTTCATGATATTTGCAGGTGAATCAATCACATCAATACATCTGATTGTATCAGCTCAGTAACTTGGTTGTCTTCCACTGCTAATAGAAAATCACAAATCCATTTTCCTTTATAAAATGGCTAAGAGAATCAAAGCAGCAATGCATATAAGTACTGTGAGAAGTATCTAGGTACTTTTCTGAACCCACAGTGAAGTCAGCGACTGTATTTGCTAGATTGTTGACACTAACTGATAGCTCTTTACATTCCAGTTTCTTCTAGCGGTTACAAGAGAAGACTGCAACCTGTTTACTGTAGGGCCTGACTGTCAATTGCCATTAGACCCAAATGTACTACCTGCCCTTTGGTTTCTATAGTCAGGAAAACATGAACTGAAAGCGTGTGTTATGGCACCAAGTTTCCCTAGTGTTCTTGGATTTGTTTGACAGACATTGTCCGAATATTAGGTAGTGGTGAAAAGTTGTTTCCCTTGACACAAGAAGTTTACTGTAGTCATCCAAATTACCTATACAAAATCAGAGTGAGTGAGGAACAGCAAGACAGAGCCAGGCTACTTCTTTTCAGTCGTATCTGCTGAATGATGCTGGAGACAGAGAAACTCTTTTGTTCCAGCCCTCACAGCTATGGAATAGCACTGCAGAAATGTCTTTATGAAACCATTAGAGGAAGCCTCTTTCACTGTCTGTCTAGCTGCCTTCCCCTTTGTTTAATCTGTTGCAAATTGTCTGGAAGGAAAAAAGCTTGGAAAGAGTGTACTATAAACATTCTGGCTCCCTCGATCCATGAAATAATACAGTTAAAGTAATTCCCTTATTCCTAAAAGAGATTTCCTCCTTACTTAAAAAACAACAGCTGTTAGTCAATGATACTGTTAAAATGCATAATTACTCAGTCTCCTATTTCAACCCAAACATTAACTCAGAATCACTATATAAAAAATATTCATACAGGACAACATAAAAGTATGAAGAAACTTACCACTCCAATCGGACGACATGCCAGGGCTAAAAACTTCAGCCACTCAATTTCTTCAGTAAAACAGCCAACATTGATTATACTCGCAAATAAGTCTTTTGGGAGTTTCACTGACTTCCACAGGTGAGCCAGTTCATCTGCACTGATTATGAGTCTCCCTCCCACCTGGAAATAAATGTAAATAAAAATGCATCACAGAAAAATGAATGCTATTTTGTTTTCATTTAGAATAAGACAAATTTTCTGTAATCCAAAATCAGCCCCAGAATACTTGACTGGGCCTTAACCTAGGCTTTTGCTTTCAAAATAAACTGTGATAATTGGGGCCTAGTCCCCTTTAAAGAGAGCATCAGTGATACCAGAGAATAACTGGATGCCTGAAGCTCACGTTTTGCTGGTATAGTTAAGAAAGATTATGGCAAAATTAATCCATAAAGAAAATATGGGGGGAAAAAAGTGGAAGCAAATAATGATTACAGGTTTTATAAATACAGGTAAAATTAACAGTGTGAGTACAGGAAATAATTACTTCTGCAACATCTGGGAGGGTGTTGATTTTACAGAACTGTGGCCTGACTGTAATTTTAAATTTGTTAGTGGGCATTTAATCATGCAAATTCTGCCTTTGACTACAGCAGTATGACTTGTGTGAGCAAGTGATCTGAGTATGAAAACCATGAATAGTCAGGGCCAAAGGAAGCACAGCTGAAGAAATAATCTACTTTCTACTATATGGAAACAGCTAATACATTAGTATTTTCCATATACATTATATTTGTATTAACTGAATAGAATATTTATAGGCATGAAGCTGAAAGCAGGCTCTCCAAACTGAAAATGTGGTCACCACAACAATATTACTGGAATAATAAAAATAATAAAAACCCTATATATATATATGTATATATATAGGTATATATACCTTATATACATATATACATACATATATATATATATATATATATATGTATAAAAGTTATCAATCTGTTTCTTGCCCCCAAAAGTAAGGAAGATGTTACTTACTCTCTGATGTAGTTTTTTTAAGACCTCTGGTGTGAGGTCTTTCCATTTTGACCAAGGCCCCCTTTCTTGTTCTTGTTTTACTGGGGGAATATCACCCAGGGCCACAGCAGTAAAGTAACTAGATGAAAAGATAAAGAGGTGCTTGCTTTCTAAATGCCTTTAATCAAAGCAGATCTTCTAACACAGATGTTCAAGCAGGTTTTGCTTATTAGACAAAAGGTGATTGGTTTTCCATGCCTGGTGTATCTGTTAACTGTTTAAATTTTAAATAGCACTGTTTTGTTCTGTGCTGTCAATGAACTTCTTCATTATTCATGCTCAAATTGGATTTTGGGTAGTGCCTTTGGGACCTGATCCAACACACACTGTAATCAATACGGAGTCTTCCCATTGACTCTAGAGAGCTTTATTTCAGGACCAGAGTGCTGTTAACTTCAGAGACTGCCACAGGAGCACGGATTCCTTGTGGTATGTCTGTTTACCCTGTTTCTCCATAGGGTTTTTACTTTCTAATCTGGGGCTCTGCACCTGGGTTGTTATCAGTGTGCAATTTAGCTGCGTTAAAGTTAGTTCTGGTATGTATAAACAGACTGTAGTCAGGGCAGTGGTGTAGTGTTGACCTACTCTGAACTTAGCTGAAAGCTTATTCTTGTGATGGGTTTCAAGTCAAATCATACAGTGATCGCTGCCAGTCTTTGACCAGACTGAACTACTTGAGCACAGATATTTACCCCCACTAACTCTTCACTCACACTAAGAAAGATGTAAAATAAGAGGCAGCCTACTACAAATACAAGCCAATATTTTGCTTTTGCCATCTGCCACTTCATATGTGTGCAATTGCTGTACAGGGCTAGTAGGTTACTACTACTAGAAGATCAGTCCCCAGGAGGGGTAAAGCAAGGTAACCCTATTAATGTCAAGGGACAGAACACTGAAGTTACCAAGATTTCTATGGTTACAGGCACAAATCATTTGTGTCCAAGAATAACTGGTATTTTGTTAGGAAAAAATAACTTAACATACTCTGCAGACCATTGCAGCAAATCTGGAGGCTGGGTTTGAATAGCAGCTTTTGTATACTGGATTAGCACTTCTCGCAGTTTTGGAAGAATGCACTTTTGTTTATTTGTACACAACATAATTACAGCACCTATGAGGAAAAAATAATACTTTTGTAACATATTTTGTCTATAATGGAATGTACAAATATGAATTAATAAGCTTCATACAGTTCAGTACTCTCCTACTGAAAAAACCTATAAATCCAAAGCCCAACAAACTTAAAGTTAAATGGAAACTTCCACTTCTGTTGGGACACACGGAATCAAATCTTAAATTAGCTGCATTCCAAAGGAAATCATACAAGTGTCATTCTCTAAGGCAGAACTTGTGAAAACAGCTAACTTTTTTTTTCTTGCAAAAGTTTCACTTCTCAGTGCTAGTGGTAGTTAATATAGGCTCACTCAATTATAATTAATACTAGAGCCATTGCTTTAAATTTAAGTTTTTCACAATCATAGCATTCAAATGATAAATAAGACATAAGGGGAAGGAGGAAAAATATACACTCAGTATGTTATATATAAGAACAACAAATCAAACGAATTTCCACATAAGATGGAGAAATCTAATCCTTCTTGGGAAATAAGGTCAGAAGCAGTTAGATTCTTAGTGAATGTTATACAAGAAAATATATTTACCATTGCAACACAGTTGCTGGGACCTCTAAACAACAGCACACTTTTGACTTTCCTTGAGGTGTGCATCCCTGAAAACTAGTGCTTAATTATCCTAAGGACTTGGGTGCTCAGTGTCTATTAAACTCCCAGAAAATGTGGTGTCCTTTTATAGCTTCCTTTGAAAATCAAGGAGAAGACATTAAAGTCAGCAAGCACAAAAGGCTCCTAAAAGTCACAAAAGGCTGTAAATTATCCAGAGGTTGGGAGGGAACAGTCAAAAGAGATAAACTGTTCCACTGATTTGTGCAAGTAAGGGCTGAAAGCACATAATGGCTGTGCCCCTGCCGAAAACTGATAGACCTGTCTAATGTCTACACCCTGTTGATGACAGCAAAATAACTAGAAGTGTCTGTTCTTATAGGTGAAGATATAATTATTAATGTTTGTACTGTGCAGGCATCTTGGAGATGTAGCAGGCTGCAGTGTACTGAGAATGGGGAAAAAGGTTTGGATCATCTAGGTGACCCTGTGTGATAAGAAGACACCTCCAAAGGGTGGGAGGAGCAGTGATGTACTAGAGGGTCCCTGTGACGATGTCTCAGGAGCCCCATGGGGGGATTGTCTGTTCACACGACCTGTTGTAGGAAGGTCGGGTCCTGCACAGCAGCTTCCACCTGGGCCAGACAGCAGCCTAGGGCGTTTGCACCCCAAACCTCAGTTAGCTTAGGGGAGAGCTGGTTGAAAAGCTAAAGGGAAGGAAGAAGTAAAGAAAAAACAAAGAGGAAGAGGAAATGAAAGAGAAAGCTGAAAGCAAACAGCTGAAGCAATGCCAGTCTACAGCCCGGCCTGGCCTGGCCATGGCCCTGCTGATCCAGACCTGGACCTGCAGGCTGACTGCCTGGCTTGACCTCAGACCTGTTCTGTCACTGTGGACCTGCCTAGCGATCATGAGGCTGTGTCTGACCCCAGTTACCCTCACCAGGCCTGATCCAGGCCTGCAGATTGACTTCCTGGCTTGACCTCAGACCTGCCTCATCACTATGAACTTGCCTGATGGAACCTTGATTGGACCTGGCTGGGCTTGCCTGGGGCAGCGGGATGTGGCCTGGCTGATGAGGCCCTGGGATTGCTGATGATCCCCCCCATGGGATAGTGCCCAGCTCCCTGTCCCTTAGGGAGAAGCAGGTCCTTGCATCTCCCTGAGCATTCAGTGCTTCTCTGCGAGAGAGCTCATCCTGCTCTCTAGCCTACATCTGCCTTGCTACATTTTGAACTGACCATTTTATTTTCTATTCTCCGTTAACTTGGAGAGCATCTCTCCCCTTACCTCTCTGCAGTAATGTTTTAAAGATTTGAGGACTATTATCATGTGACCTTTGGTACTCTCTGTTCTATAGTAAACAACCTGAAATTGCTCAATCCTGCCTTGTATGTTGTGTTTCTTAAAATTTTAGTTACTCTCATCTGCAGTCTTCAACTGATCCACATCCTTCTTGAAATATGATGCCCAAAACTGGACAAAACACTCCATCTGAGACCTTACCAATGCTAATAGCAGAAGGATTATTTCATCTGGCTATAAATGATACCTCTGAATATAAATGATGAACCTGTATTTCACAATAGCCCTCAAATATTTTTCTGCAAAGCTGTGAGCTGTCTCGTTATTCCTTACATTGTATAATTGTTGCTGATTCCTGACTTGCACAGAATCTTGCACATTCATTTATTCAGTATCTTTTTTGCATGAGATTTCTCTAAATTGTTAAGATATGTTAAGATTAATTCAGATTTTATCCCTCAGTTCCTTGGATGTAGTCTAGCTGGAAAAGAATCCTCTTCCTTAGTCAGCCCACATGTGGCTGGCTCTACCCACTTCTTATGTCAAGTATTTTCCCTTCCTTTTTTGGATCAGCAAAAAAATTAACAACACAGACGTTTCAAATACCATTTTGATTCAGCGTTAATACCATATTATGATAAATAAAGTTTATCAGAGCAATTTGTAAGGAAAACAAGTATATTATATCTGATATACCACTTAGTTATTCCAGTTTGGGGCTGTTATTGCAGAGGGTTGGCTTCAGAATTTTTTTGAAACCTGATAATGGGGTGATGGAGAAACAGGTTCTTAAAAAAACTTGTAATTAATTATGCATACATTCTTATGTAGTTTTATCATATTATTATTCAACATTATTCTTGTCAACAAATGCATCAAGCAAGTAGGATGAAACAGATCTTTAGCATTCTCCTGAATAAGTGTTCCAATATTTCTTCAGAAATACAAAATCAGTCCAATGTACATCTGCCAAAAACTTGAGAAATCTCCTGCTAGTGAAAACATACCCATATCTTCTGCCTGTGAAAATTATGAGCATTGCTTAATTGGAGTTTCTTATCTTCTTCATGAATTATGTACAACGTGGGCCTGGTGCTACTATTTCTGTTTAAACCAGAGTCTCAGCTGGGCCAGATATGCAACTGATGTTAAATCAGCACCACTCCATTTACCCTAGCTAGGAAGCTGGCCTGTATTCCTAGTTTAGTCACTGGGAAGTTTCTGAATCAGATCTTATCAGAGGTCTAAGTATTTTTTACTTGTCTTTGACCTTATCCTAAAGCATTTGAAATAATTAGGAAGCTTACTATTTACTTAATAGTAGGCTTCTGATTACTTTTTCTCCTCGGATATTACTGCAGAAAATGTATCATTATCTGTTGCAGCTCCTTGAAATGATGCAATACAATAGCTGCAATACAATCTTTACTTTGAATGTCTGCTTTCTAGCCTTTATTTCATTTGCAATATTTCTCAACTAAAATTCTCAAGCAATTGTTTTTACTTCCACTTATGGAGCAGGCATTTTAAACCTTCAGTGATATCCTTGTCATCATATTTACTTAAATTTCAGGGCAAATACTTGGAAAATCTTCCTCAGGATTTATGTCATATTGCTTTCATGGGGAAAAGAAAAAAAAAAAGGTTGTCTACAAATCACTAGCTTGAATTTTGCCCAGCCTGGTACTGAGAGTGACTGAAGATCTTTTCCGTTCTGAAAGCTGTTTGTTGTCTTAGGGGAAACGAATTTAGTGATCTCACTCTACTTTCTAGTGACTATGTTAGCGTAATTTATGACTCCCACAGCAGAGATGGCTGGAAACATAAAGACTTGAAGACAGATTTTCTTTTTCTAATATGAGTCATCTCCTCAGATTACTACTGGGGGACATTGCTGGCTTAGGCCAGGGAAGCTTGAATTCTTGGTGTCTGTGCCTTTCCATATGGAGAAGCAAATAGGAGACTTATATAAGAGAACTTCTCTAAGGTAACTGCTATGTTCTGTGTCCTTCTATGACAACTTAATTGCTCATACCCATGGTAGCGTTTGTTGTGTCATGGCTGTCTTGTGAGCTCTGCAAGCCCTTCCTCAGGTGGAAAAGGGCCTGCTTCTCAGGGCTAAGGTGACCTGACAGCCTGGTTGTGAAGCTATGGTCCTGAAATACAGAGGCTGTCTTGGCTTCTGAGTAAAACCTATAGGTTTTTTTTCTGTTGGACTTCTGTCAAGATGCTGGATTTTCTCCCTTTCTTTCTCTTAGGTGTGATTTACAGAGCTATAATTTATTCCCAGCTTTGTACAAGGAGAAGCAGTGGTCTCAGTCTTAGCATTCATGTCAGGTCACGTGAAAGAAAACTGGTGACCTAAAATAAGCTGTGTCTTTGCTATCTCCCTCTGAAGCTCTCATTTGCACTCATCTCTCATTCCCATTCTGATTCCAACAGTTGTTTATGTCTTTCTTGTGCCAAAAGGGCCAGCCCTTTTTTATGGTGGGCCTACTCTTACAGGGTTCAATGCTGGCTTCTTGCTTCTTGTCCCATCTGGTCTCCTCTGCTAGCATCTGAGACCTGTGTTACCATGTCCTGAGCTTCATAGGGGATAGGCTTTTCAATCTGGGCTTTAAAAAGACTGGCTTCTAAATGTGCTTGAATTACTATGAGGTAGCTTAGGCTCAAAATGCAGGCTTTGCATTTTTTAAAGGTTTACAGATCCCGGTATTAAAGAAATGTCTTAATGCTTTAACAAAAAAGTCAGGAAGGCAGATCTGATTTTATTATTTTGATTGGTGTTTGGATGATGTTTCTGCATGAGAACCAGAGGATGAAACTGAAAACAACTATTTACAGTCTTGAAACTGTTTCATCTCCTTTTGCTGTTCAATATGATGAACAGTAAAACAAAAGAAAAAAATTCTTGTTGTAATAATCTACTAACTGATTAGTAACAGACGAAATCGGACTTGGAAAGCATTAACTCAAAAACAGTAAAAGAAAAAACGAATTCGGAGATGAATTCCTACTGCACGGAATGCTAATCAAATTGTTGGATCAACAAATGATGCCAAGAAAATTATATTAACTTCCAAAAGATTTGTAAGTCACAGTGGTAAACAACAAAAACTGACCTCCCAATGGCTTGAGCCCCTCCAGGCGTTGAACACCTATATTCCTACACCTGAAAAATTCCCACATTTGTATGACATTACTACCTATAGTCTTTGCTCTGCTTAGTGGAAGTTTGCCAGTATGTCTGAGAATTCCCACATTCCTGTTCTGGAGCTGATAAGCTCCTTTCCTTGGACTATTCCTCCCTGGTTCAGGTTCTATTGTTGTTTTACTTCAAAACAGTTAGCAAATTTTCATTCTGAAATACCTCCCTGGACTCTTAAATATATACTTCCCCACCAAACTGTCCTGTAGCAGGTAATTCCCCCCATTCCATGATTGACTTCTACACAAAGAAGTGTGTTTCCCCATCCCTTCATAACTTCCACCTTACCAGCACCTGCTCCGCTGTGGTCCACTGTGTACCATTGTTCCTCCTCCATGCTCATCCTCACTCCAGTTGTCTCCCTCCTGACCCGCTCGCCCACCCGCTGTTCCTCTCTCCCCATTTCCAAGCTCTTCCCCATTTTCCACCCTTACCAGAGGCTGAGGTTCTCCCTGGGGAGCTTGGCCAGACTTCAGGTGAGGACTGTTGGACCTGGCCCTACGAGTGGCTCTGTGCCTCTGGCATCTCAGCTGCAGTCTGGGGACATGCAGGACCAGGCTTCCCTATGTCCCTGGGTGTCCTGGCAACCACAGTCCGCATCACAAATGCCTGACCCCATCAGCTGTGTTTCACCCATAGAGGAGGGAGAATGGGGAGCTTGGGTGGGTCACAAGGGGCTCCAGGGAGAGGTTGTTTGCAATAGTGCTGGAGATCAGCAAAGATGGGTGGGCACATCAAAATAGCTTTGTGACTCTGGGGGTAGGTGAGGAAGAGAGGACTCCTGCAGTGGGAGAAGTGGCTGATACACCAGCGGGCCTTGCTGTTGTTCAGAGGGACCTCGACAGGCTGGAGAGATGGGCAGAGGGGAACCTCATGAAGTTCAAAAAAGGGAAGCGTGGAGTCCTGCTCCTAGGGAGGAATAACCCCATGCACAGGTGCAGGCTGGGGGCTGACCTGCTGGAAAGCAGCTCTGTGGAGAGTGACTTGGGAGTCCTGGTGGACAAGAAGTTGACCATGAGCCAGCAATGTGCCCTTGTGGCCAGGAAGGCCAGTGGTATCCTGGGTTGCATTAGGAAGAGCATTGACAGCAGGTCGAGGGACGTAATCATCCCCTTTACTCGGCCCTGGTGAGGCCACATCTCCAGTTCTGGGTTATCCAGTACAAGAGAGACATGGAGCTACTGGAGTGAGTCTGGCAGAGGGCTACTAAGACGGTGAAGGAACTGGGGCATGTCTCATATGAGGAAAGGCTGAGAGAGCTGGGCCTGTTTAGCCTAGAGAAGAGAAGACTTAGGGGGAATCTTATCAACGCTATCTTATCAACGATATCTTATCAAAAGGGAGGGTGTAAAGAGGATGGGGCCAGAGTCTTTTCAGTGGTGCCCAGTGACAGAACAAGAGGCAACAGGCACAAACTGAAACACAGAAAGTTCTGTCTGAACATGAGGAAAAACTTCTTTACTGTGAGGGTGACTGATCACTGGAATGGATTGCCCAGAGAGACTGTGGAGTCTCTCCGTCCTTGGAGATATTCAGAAGCTGTCTGGACACAATCCTGGGCAATGTGTTCTAGGTGACCCTGCTTGAGCAGCAGGGTTGGACTAGATGATCTCCAGAGGTCCTTTCCAACCTCAGCCATTCTGTGATTCTGTGAGGGGGTGTGATTTGAAACTCATATATAGGAACAGGCAGGATAATCAGGAAGTGGAATGGTCCAAATTGCTAAGGGAAGGAGTTGATTGAGAAAAAGATACTAGTTGTACGCAGCCTATAGTAAGGAATGCCTAAGTCTAGCAACTGGGGTATGTAAATGTAGTGGGGTGAGAGGTACACTGCATGCAGTTTGTCATGGGACTTGTGAACAGATTTATATACACAAGGAAGGCTAGAATGGTCCTCAGTTCAGGGAACTGTGTGTCTGGGAGACAAGCGCTCCACCAGGATAAAGAGGGGACTGGGGAAAAAAACCCAAGAACAGCCTGCAAGCGTATTTCTCAGCAAACACACAAACATGTTTGTGTGCCAGTCTGAGGGGACAGCAGCGTGGTATAGTTTGAAGGTCCAGTTGGGGTATCAGCTTCTAGAATTGTGTATTTAAATTAGAGCCTGTTTTATGTTAAAATATATATCCTAATCTTTGTGTATTCCCCAAATCCCCTGTTCGAAAACATGATTCAAGTGGAATTATTTTAGGCAGGCAGCCTAAAAGCAATAGCTCCAGGAGGTCATCTGAACTCTGAAATGTAAAAGCTTTCCAGGGGAAGGCAGGGTCATGGTAAAGCCTGGTTCCTATTCATTTAGCCTGCAATGATACGTAACCTTAGCCCAAAAACAACAAACAAGTATGCTGTAAGTGATTCCTATGGATTGCATATTGCCTTTGTAAATTGCTTGGATGCTTCAGTCAAGAATCTTCAAATGAAAAACACCTTAAAGGATGAAGAGTTAGTGTCAAGAACTACAGTACATACCTCCAGAATTATGTACCATCGTTATGTACCATCAAGTTATAAACTAAACTAGAGGTCTGGCAAAAGACAATGAATGCTGAAAATAATAATATTGTGCTGTTATGAAAAAGAGATAATGCAGTTATTTGAACAGAAATCCATCAGAAATTGTACATTTTGGTAATTAATGCAGTAAAAAATCTCTAAAGCTTTTACAGCAGAATATTATCACTTTTGCAACCTTCCTTTAAGTGTACGGGAGACTGGTGTCTTATGCTCAGGTGACAGAAGCTGTGCTTTAGGTAGACTACAGTAAAGTCTGTCCAGCAGTGAATCCTAAATAACTGCCACAGGAAGCTGGCAATATTTCTTTTTGTGGCTTTAGTCTACAAATTAAATAGAAATGGTTATTTTATTTGTATAGACAACATTTTTTTCTCTTCCCGATGCTTGTGTTTGAAGTCGCATCTTGACATATCTTTGAAGGCCAGAGAGTCCCAGGGAGATCACATGCCACATATGGAAGTGATACAACATGAATATACATCTCTCCTCTTTCAAACAGATTCTACTCTTTCACAGATATAAGAAGCTAAATAATGCTGCTAAATTGTCATTCACCAAAGTGAATCTGCATTTAGCTAATTGAAGAATGTGCTAAACTGGTTGCAGAGGATTCTTGGTGGTGATCTTGCACACAGATATACGCTCTTATAGGTTACTTTTTCAAGTTGTGATTAGGCTTTATATGTCCCAGTGAGATTTGTTGCTAACCAATTAGCACTAATAATATTACTTTGCCTTTTCTATTGATGTCAGAGTAGGCTTTTGTACTTGAATGTGGTGGGAATAGCATCCTATTAGGCCTCTTAGTTACTAAGAGCCTTTGTAGGAAAACGTGTGGGAGGAACCCAAAAGAGAGTGAGCCAGTGACTTCTCTCTGAACTGCCTCCACTTACTCCATTGGGAAGATTGGTATAATACTTCTCCTTCCCGCTGCACAGAAGACGTAGGGAATCCTCTCTCTAGTGCTTGTAAACAGTGTGCAAGAGGCACTGGCCTCAACATCAGATGGACACTGTTCTCTCCAGGTTGGTGACAGCATTGCTTAAATAATAGGGCATAGGGACTGGTATAAATTGAAAACAGGAGGTAGGTTTTATCTTCTTTGTAGGCTCCCCTGGGACCTGGGAAATGAACAGCTATCTCCAGGCTCCACCCCTTCCTTCAGGAATCTCAGAAACTACCTGAGAGTCACCAAAAAATGCAAAGTTAATGTCACCCTGGCTACATATACATATTTCTTTGTATCTAGATAGACAGATTTATTTTTAAATGTACTGCTATTTAAGCTGGTTTTAATAGGCAGATAATTTTAAATCATGTTTTGTGTGCCCTAATAAAGCAGAATATTGTGACGAAAACCTTCCTGTTTCATTCTGTTTTCCCTTTAAGACATTTTCTGATACAGCATTTGCAACAGAGTTAAAAAAAACAGCAATAATCTGTAAGTATTGGACAAACTGTCAGGGAAGCTTAATAGTGTTCCTATCACTGCTGAGAGAGTGTAAATGCAATAGAACATGGGCAGAGTAACTTTTTCTTCCTGATTGCTAAGTGCAGAAACAAAGTTCAGCTGTTTATGGAGAATAAATTAATCAATCCAAGAAACTGCAAATAGAGATACTTATTCCTTGAGAATATTCTATTAAACAAATTTTTTTGTGGTTTGATCAAACAATCGGTATGATTTTTGCTACCCTTCGTATTTATATTTTATTCTTGGTCATAATTGCTCATTATGCAGAATGGTTCATAAACCTGATTTGATAGTGATGTATTTAATTGATTTACAGAGAAACCTGAATTCTTGATGTAACATAGCACACCAATATTATGATATAAACAAAAGCTTAATAATGATGAGTGGGGCAAGGTGTGCAAAGGAACCGTCTATCAGAAGGCGTGCTGCTGTGTGGTAACCACATTACCGCTAATAGAAGTAAGTAGGCAGTACGTTGCTATGGACATGCATGCATGCTGTTAATCTTATAAAGACTGTGCTTGTGCTGCTTCCTCCCCCAATTTGCTGCTAGTGGTCTACCCTTCTTTAATCCATATTCTGACAAGAAGGTGAGCAGAGAAAAGGGGCTATTGACTCTTTCATGGATTGGAGCAGGGGGATCACTGGACAGAAACAAAATAAAAACAAGCCACCCCGCAGTAGAAGCATGTTGTGTTTGTGTCCTGTCTTTCAGAACACACAAATAGTCTGCGAAAGATATGGGAGAAAGACAATGAAGAGGACCTTGCTATTTTTATCTCACCTTAAATAGAGGGAAGACTTGAGTACATCTTATTTCCCTACTTGTAGCCATAGCTGAGAGAAACAACAGCTTGCATATACAGCCATGCATATATTGTCTGCTCTCTGACCTTAGCAGAGTACAAGTTGTATCTAGGTGGAGAGTGTTGAATACTGAATACATTTCTGAAACTCAGATGTTGCCCATCTTTGTTCCAAGGATACATCCTTCAGCAAGCCTGGCAGGTCTAAATCGATTATTTAGTGTAAATTCCCTGCTTGGTCTTCTTTTTTTTGCCATTCATTTTGATAATCCAAGGAGAACAAAGTTCACTGGAGCTTCTCCTCCAGGCTGCAAATGTTTCATTGCCCAACTTGCAGGTGGAAGTGGTGCCATCAGGGAGGGAACGTGGGCACAGCTGAGGCATAGCGTTTTTTGACTGGTCCCAAATGGCCCACGAGCCCTCATAGCTGCCTGTGCAACATTGGGCTCTACGTGGCACTTCATAGGACAGGACAAAATGACATTTATGTCTTGGTTTCTGGTTTCTCTTGTCTCATCACCCTTAGGCTTACCTGAGTGGCAGGAGGGAGCTGTCCTTTTCTTATTTTATCACAGTTCATTTGGATCCCCTCCAATTCTTCTGAAAACTCTGTGCTTCAATGAGAAATAGGTAATAAAGCAGCCAGAGTGACTGTTTCACTCTCTCCCCTCTCTCTGAGGCAGCTGGCATCCAGCAGAGAAGCTGCTGTGCCCCTGTAGTCAGCAAGGACACTGGCTTGGGCTGCCTCGGGTTTACCCTACGGCTGTGTCCCAGCTAGTAGAAGTGAAGACAGAAGAGTTACTGTGAGAGAGGTTCCTAGCTACAGTGATATGACTGATCCCATTGAAAGCTTCCATGTTTTCAACTCATCATCGAGTAGAAATAGTTTTTCTTAAGGCAAATTGGCACCTCAGGAACTACAAACCAGCAGCAAGGTGAAGGCATAACACCTCTGCCTTGCAGGTGTGCAAACACATGCTTCCTTCCTGACTTGGGGATCAATGACTGGAGATCATTAGGAAATAGAGAAAAAAGATTCAGTAGGTGAGCTGTGAAGAAGAGATGACATTCTGCATCTTCACACCAGTCCTGTGCAGCCACCTCACATCCGCTCCTGCTCTCCTGTCCTCTGGGGAGCCCTTGCCCCCTCTCAGCTATGCACCCTCTACACCAGGGAGGATACTGCAGTGTCCTTGTCTTCCTGGTAGCCATCGACCAGAACATTTTCCACTGAAGGGTCTGTGTAAAGGCACTGCAGCTCTTCTTTCTGAGGAAGGTGTTACACTGCAGAGTTACAGGATTATACGGCTTCTGGGAGAGCACGTGCCTGGGAGGGATTTCACTTTCAGGACATCCATGGACCATGTATTATCCCCTCAGAGGAGTCCACAGAGGCTTAACTACTGAAATCTCTACTTTGTCTTCTTAAGACTACTGGGCAAATCATCTGGAGGTGTCAGGGAAGAGTTCAAACAGGACAGCAGTGGAGGCTCCACAGCCACCAGCACTTACAGCTGGTAGGAGCACTACCATGTGCCCACAGAAGGTGAACATACACCTGCTTACAAAACCCAGCGGTGTGCCCAGATGGTATCAGTCCTTAGGTGTTTGCTCTCGTTCCCCCCACCCACAGGCCTCTTCCTCTTGCCTCAGCTCACATCAGGAGATCATTATTTACCGATCATATTATAGTAGCACCAAGGGAATGCTGATCCTCTGATGTCAGAAGCTCAGCAAGTTCAGCAGGGAAGGCCCCAAAGTTACAAGTAACTCAGACATGTATCTGCCTTTTCTCTTTCACACAGGTTTAAGCCATTAAAGCCATTTCTCTCATGTTTTCCACAGGTTAAGAGCAAACATGAAAAATTACTTTGTTGTTGTTGTTGTGCAGTAACTCATTAAATTACAGCAATTTAGTCATGTATCTTAAGGTCAGTGGTGATGTACATCCAACTGGTGTTGACACTAGGTTTTACGGCGATCAGCTAATGACAATATCATTTATAACAATAAGAACAATAAGAACTAGCCAGCAAAACTTCCACCTCTTAAAAAAAAGAAGAAAAGGCTGTTTTAACTGATTGAGTGCATAATCTTTCTGAGACCAGTCCCTTGACTTTGGAGGCACAGTGTGAGCCAGAGAGCCTGTGGAGGTGGTGCTCAGAAAACACTCAGACAGTGAGGAGTGTGGAGCCTGCAGACCCACTGAGGCTGTGCCTTGACGCAGCCCAGCAACTGAAGGCTTCTGCAACACCTTGCTAAGGCTTCCCAGCAGGTTGGAGGTACTGCTGCTGCTACCTCAGAGGGACTTGATGGAAACGAAGATGCGTGTCTAGTGTATTCGAGCCTTTGCGTAAGCCTCGTGAGCTCCAAGTGTGCAACTGGTGACCTGCTGAAGGGTTGGACCTTGGCTTGCTGCCTCACATGGAGACCTTGCTGCAATGTGCTCCTTGAAACTGGCTCAGCAAAGCTGCTGTGCTGAGCCAGGAACCTCACACAGGAGCATGTCTTGATGCAATTCCAGCAAGTTAGAGGTTACACAGAGGTAAAACTGAGGAGGGGAGGATGGAAACAGAGCTGCATTTTCTTTGCTAGGAGTTTTTCTCCTCTGTTGTGGCTTTGGTAAAGCTGGCTTATCTGGTCTAGCTATGAATTCTTGTGTTTTAACTGGGCAAACTGGGAGCAGCTGGGTTGCCCACACCACCAAACATGTGAGCCGAGTACATGGCTCACCCATGTGTGCACTGCGTGAGGAAGGCCACCGAGGTATGCTAAATTCCCTGCCCTCTTCTCCAACATGGTCAGTCCCCTTCCTGCCAACAGAAAACTGCCAGCTTTGATAACCATCTCCCTGTTTGATCTGCTTTAATTGTTCTGGGCATTGTTAATGAAGAGAGACCAGAGAGCTATGAAAAGCAATAGGTAACAAAAGATGGAGATGCTGTGTGTACCTGTGTGTTTTTACACACAAAATTTTAGCTAATCACTCTGCAAAAAAATCTAAAGTAGCTAAATTTGTCTTTTGCTTTTAAATCCTTGTATCCTTACCCTGTAATTGGAACCCAGATAATGCTGCATCAGTATAATGTGAAGTAGAAAACGCCAACAACTCAATTTTAATAGAATCCATACTGAAAATCAGAAAATGAGACTAAAGATGATAGTTTTTGGCTTCTAGGCTCTATCAGGCACTAGGAAAAACTGTATGTTTTTAGCTGAAGAGAAGAGAAACTGGGAAGCCAGAGCACAGAGATGAAGAAAGATGAAAGTGTCTGAGAAAGAAGAGGAGGAGGTAAGTGAGGGAAAAGGAGGTGGAGGAGGTATGAAAGGGTCAGGTGGCTTACTAGGAAGGCAAAAAAAGGATCAAAGGGGAGGAAGCCAAGTACTAGAAGAAAGAATTATAATTTTCAGCAGCTGGGGAGAAGACTAGAATAGAGGAGTCCTAATGGTGCACAGTTGGAAAGGGAAACTGAAAAGAACTAAATCAAAAAAGTGATAGTAAAACAGAACTTGTAGGGGAAACAGCAGAGAAAAGCAAACCAAAGTGGCTGATAAATGGAGGAGCATGCTGCCATTTATATCAAGGGATGGTGGCAGTGAAAGCATAAAAATGATAATAGCTTTGGCTTCAGCTGTTCTGTGAGAGGTGCTGGAAATCCTTTCACAACAGCACGAAGAGCAATAGCCTTCCTTTTGCTGCTCTGTTCAATTGAGGGTCTCCAGTGAACTGGTCCAAAGCAATTAGCACAGCCGGCTGGTTTAGCGTTCTCTGAATACCAGTCTGCCAGACTTCTTTTTGCCTAAAATACAATAGGTAGGCACCATTTCTTTCAAACCACCAAGTTACAAATCACAAAATGCACGAGAAATTGCTGATAAATATGATCCTGCTTTGAAGAACTTGGGCCCAGGAGTGGGAGCCGACTGATGGTCTTTAGGTCATCAGGTAATGGGCTGGGAGAGAATCAGAATGAGTTTTCTCATTTTCTGACAGTAGTTTTTTTTTTTAATGGGCTCTGTTCATTAAATCATAATTACTGATGAGATCCAGCCTGTTTTCAGTGAACTGAATAACAATAGTTGCGGTTTTAGTGCCATTAATGTAAATGGCAGGAGACCACCAGTTAATTGCCCCCTACCCCCAGCATTTTGTCCACTAACAAGGGAAAAATGTAAGAGATGATGTATCAGTGGAGAAACACTGAAATTAGCTTCACTCGCTAAATACTGAGATTGTGATGGAATAAATCATCTGGCATGCAGTCTGCAGAAAGGACTCAGAGGTAGTAAAAGAAATGTCAGTGGTGTTAAGTTTTGAACCAGATCCTTTAGCATCTCCACAGGACACTCTTCTATGAGTGTGACTCAGTTTTGAACATAACCCAGTGTAATGAAATGTCAGAAAAATGGGCTTCATGGGAAACCTAGTTGCTTGAAATACTTAAAAGAAAACTGATTAAAGCAGAAAAAACTGGTGGAGAATCATGCATCTTGAAAGGGAGATGAAAATAATAGTCTAACTTCTTGTGCTGCTGAAAACCCTCATATTATTCTGATCGTGAATATGGGCAGTAAAATAGGAAGAATTTTATGTGCACGTGCAGTAGGTGATATTCCCCTCCAGTGATGACTCTCATGAGTTTTAGCTGATGGGCATCTCAGCAGTACTTTGTGGTGGAGGTGTACCTGTGTGTGCACTCATGTAACACAAAAGAAGTTGAAGAGAACAATATTGTACAAAACAAGAGCAGTATTGGTTAGTCATTATCAGAAAAAGACTAACCGGACCAAATTATTTCACTGATATAGTCAGATTGGAAAAAATGGCCATTGCCTTGTAAAGGACCTAATGATTTTCTCCTATTGACCCCTTTTTGTGCTTAGCTGCAGTTGTCACATGCCTGTCTCAAATTCTGAGGGATACTCTGCAGGTGCATGAATGTATGAGAACTCTGGAATGTGTTAAAACATTAATAAAAAAAGCTATATATGGAAAATTCTTACATGTTGTAATGAGTTATTGCATGCTCTAGCAAGTTTCCATAGCTTGTAGGGATGGGCATGTGCAGCTGAGCACGTGAGCATGAGCATGAAAAACCCAAGGCTCCTGGTCACCTTCTGCCCGGAGGGAGCAGTAGCTGGAGAGTTTAGCCAGCGCTTCCCAGGAGGTTTTGGGGAGGTGAGATTGAAGTACTCTCTGCAGTGGGTTCTTTGGAATTTCAGAAAAAATGCAGGTTAATTCCAATTTTGTCCTAAGTGTCTGCTCTTTTGGCCACTTGCCATTTGGCTTTTCTGGCAGCCAAATCAAAGTGCTCTCTAAGAGTAAGCTATGGTTCAATCCTGCTGCTTTTAGGCATTAATGATGCCTTTGGCACTGCCGTCTTCTTGTGATCAGGGCTTAGTCTGGGGCCCTCTCCACTGGTTTTGTATACTTTGCATGATAGCCTGCAAGTATGATGTACGTTTTCAAGTCCCTGCTTCTACAGTATGACGGTCTTTGTTATTATGTCCTTCTTTATATTTCTTTAGCCAGCAATCTGGACCAAGGACTCTGTAAACAGGGATGTCTTTTCCATTGGTTTTCTGAATTTAGGTGTCCCCAGGGTCCCACACTTTGCCCAGTATCATCTTTTCTTGGTCAGTTTCAAAACTCCTGTGGTTCTGCAGCAAAACAGGAGTTTTCTGCTCTACCCAGCTGTGGAAAGAAACATGTTCTGGGATGGTAGAGAAGAAACCTTCCCTCATCATTGCTTGTGCAAGGTGTTAATTTTTACCCTGCTGTTAATTAGCAAGTAATTAGTTTAAATCTCATTTACACTGGACAATGATTTGGTGAAACACTCCCAGAGTCACCCTCAAGAAATATTTTCTGTACAGTCACATTGCTCCTTAGGCTGCTTGGGAGAATGGAACATCCTAGTAGATGCAGAGATGCTGGCGTAAAGCTAAACTGCACTTCTAGGCTGTCTGCAAGCTTCAAGTAACCATACTCTGAGGTAATGATTTGGAGATGGTTAACCCTGTCCTAAATTTGTGTCTTTCTTTCAGCACCTGAATGGACAGGGAAGCAAGAAAAATCTGGTCTTGAGTGATAACATCTTTTAAACAAATAGTGAATTCTTATCTGTCCAGAGAAAACTGGGGTAGAAGTGCCACTTTATTTCCCAAATTAGCCACGGGGCTCATTTCAATAAATGGTATTGTAGATGATACAGTTAGAATGACTTCATTCTTAGCGTGTTATTTTAATATAATTAAAGTTCAAAAAACCTCTGGAGCTTGTCTTGGGTAAATCAGAAGAAATGCAAGATGACTGCAAAATTTTCAGTGAAAATAAAACAAAAAACACCTTTTCATGACCTTTGAGAATATTTTAATGTAATTCTTTACCAACTTGGATACTTTAGATAACAAATCCTTTAAGTCCAGAAAGCTTCTCTCCTGTCTTTGCCTAACACAAGAAGAAATCAAATCAGGTTCTTTTTAAAATTTTGGTATTAAACCAAAATTACAATTACCATGAAGAAAGACAAGGGCTTGAAATGGAGAGCAAGGGAAGATGCAGACCAGGGTGGTCCGTAGGTCACAGCTGGGGAAAGAGATGGAGGTGGGCCTGGGAGAGAAGCCAGACTTTTTAGCAATTGCCTTCAATTGCTAGCATGGGAAAAGGATAGGATCTAATACTGATACTTAAATGATAACTCCTGCTGTATAAGTTGCTTGCTAGTTAGGAAGGCTACTAAATCACAGCTTTAATTTAGAAAAAGGTCTGATATATATGAACACAAATTGAAGCTACAGAATCATGTCATCATGCTGTTAGAGAGTTCAGCCCTGTTTTTCTTTGCCCTGTGCTATTTGTCACTTTTCTCTTTTGGGCCATTTGAAAATGAGAGCTCTTCTGGCTCTGTGAAGGCAATGCAATGTGCCTGTGCAAAGCCCCTGCACGTGGCTCTGTCCTTGCTGGCCCGGGATGTGGTCTGCACATTACCTATTGACACTGGCAGAAGAAATGGTGTCTTTTATTTAGCCTGTAAAACAACTATTACTGTACAAACAGCAGCATAATGACCATGGAAGAAAATAACCTGGCAGAGAAAATTGGAAGGAAACAACTGTTTTTACAATTTTAAAAAATGCTGCTGTTGTTTGAAGTACGCAGTCTAGCTGCAACCAGAGTCTACTTTTTTCCCTCTTTTTGATTCACAAAAAGTGGTTGGATTTCTTACAGCAAATACAGCTATTTGTTGTAAAGACAAGCTGTCAGCGAGATAGATCAGACCACAACATGCAAACACGGTGTATTATCTATACAGGTGGAAAGCTAAGAAAACATAAAGATCCTCAAATCCTCTCTTTATATACTGTGGGTTCAGTCTTCATCAGAGCCTGTAAAGGAGCATCTCCTTAGAAGGAAAGTGAGTGAACCAAGATGTATGATGCCAAGGAGAGAGGAATTTTATATGGACTGAATCAGGTTAGTTAATTTTAGTTGTACCAAAAATCCATGAAAAGCTAGTGAGAAGGCTGGTTTTGGATCAGGTTGAGAGTACAAAAGTCAGACTAATACACAGTCATGGTAAGGCATAGCATCTATGAATTAAAATAGCAATTGTGATGGCTAAATCAGAGTCCTGAGCTCTGGGCATATGCCTGACATGGATGTTTCTTTTTTTATTGCCTTAGACTTTTTGATGTCTGGAAATCTTTTAAGATTACTATTCGAGAGCCATTTCTGAGTGATGTAAAGGTGGCAGTTTTCCTGCCTGCTGACCAGCTGCTAAACTAACAGAAAGCGCTGTTAAATTCAACCTTGCCATAGTAGTAGTGATACTGTAGTTGCGATGATCCAAGCTAAGAATATAAGCAAGGCAAATGATGTAGAGAAAGGCAGTATACTTTAGTAGGCCACATGATATCACGGGGAATAAACAGGCATATTCTGGGGAATGCAAACCTCTTTTTAGGGAAGAGTTTTCTTGGGGCCTAATGGAGGGTTTATGTACCCAAAAGCACATCTGTTGTCTCCCAGTTACATCTGTTAAGCTAATAAAAGATTTTCCTTCTCTTTGCAGACTGGATCTCTTTCTGTGCTAGCAGTGTACTTTAAGAGATGTGAACTTTGCATTTTACTTCGTTCTGTTCGTCCTCTCTGACGTGGAGCAGCTGGAGCAGCCCTTTGCCTCTCCCCCTTGGAACTGCTGTGGGAGAAGTGTCAGGTGAGTTAGTAAATTGTGGTGGGAGGGGGCAGGTTCAGTAGGAGCTTGTTGCTCTGTGGGTGCTCTGCATCCTGTGGTCTGAAGTGGACTAGGAGCAACTGAGGTCTCTGTGAATGCCTGAAACAGAAGGGGTGTCAAGGTAATGAAAACTGACCTTGTCAATACATATCTCTCCCTTTTTTGTTCTTGTGTTTTGATAAGGAATAAGCAGAATGAAAAGCAGGTGTATGTAAAGAGGGAATTTTATCTTCCCTTCTTGTATTTTAAGGTTTGTTTTCTCTTTGCTCTGATTAAATGGCTATTGTTAGTTCAACCTGTGGTTAAACATCTCAAGCTTTTGTGGCTAATTTAAGAAAATAATTTGTGTTTCTCAGAACAAGCATATCTGAGTCCAACATCTCTCTGACCAATCATCATGAAGACAGTTTAGAAGTATTGTTTTAAAAAATATTTTCAAACTTTGCCAAATCTTTCTTTCCTGCTAACAGAAGTTTATTCTTTGTGGACTCTTTTCACTTAAGTGTGGCCAGAAGGACACAACTCTTCCTTTTATTTTATTTTTTCACCTTCTTCCTCAATGGCATATTACCTTCTTCCCTTAAAATGAAAAACTTGAGTGGAGGAAAAAAATGTGTAATTGTATGTGCTTGTTAATCCCTGTGATTCTAATTATACCCAGGGCAAGATAATTGTAGTTTGAACTAAAGGGTGGCTTTACAGGTCTCATTGAATTTTAAAATATGTTTCTGACAAATGGTTTTAATTAGATTCAAGTGATGGTGCTGCTATTTTGGAGATCTAACCTTCACAAGCTATTTGTCCGTGATGGTTCATAAGAAAAAAATAAAATGCATGTAAACTTTAGAAGAAGTCTTTATTCCTAGGAAAAAGCTGCCCTAAAAGCAGTCAGTGATACATTTCAAATGTGCAGTTACAGTGTTTTATGTGCTTGGTCATGATAATGTCAAACTCAGGAAAGCTTAGAAGGGATCTTGAACTCGCGTGCTCTTCTACTAGCTCCGAAATCTTAGGCTAATAATTTGCATTCATGTATTTTAAAGTAATGCAGATTTATGGGACTTCAAACACAATGAGCCATATGCTTCCTTGAGCAGCCGAGCATGGAGTGAATAAGACGATTGAAATGCACTGCCCAAAGCGCCTGATATATGCTGCCTGGCACAAAAGAAAAGACTTCTCTATGTTAAAATACCGTTGCAATTTCAGATGCTTGAAGGCAGTGGAGCGCAAAGATCTAATCCAGAGCTTGGTGGAATCAGTGAGGGCTTTTTCTGCTGATTTCAATGGTCTTAAAACCAGAAGCACAGATTTTTCCAAGCCCCTGACAGAAGAGCAGGGAGCATGCTAAAACAAATTGGTCGCAGAGCTGTATCCTGCGTAACTAACGTTAGTTGAAAATGATCTTATTCCTTCTGGTAAAGAAATAATTTGGAAAAAGGATGAAAGGGCAGTTAACTCTCAAACCACTCTCTATATAAATGGAAAATGTGGAGGTGTATAGATCTCTGTTCTGGGCATCTTGAGGATTTTTGGCAGAGGGGATGTGAATGCCTGTCTTCGGCCCTTTCTTGGCAGATTCCTTTGCTGCCGATCACTTTGTGCTGTGGAAGGGCCTGGGAAAGAGTGAATGCAACTTTAAATTGCCTACCACCAGGAACTTTGCACTAAAAATTTGGCAGATAAATCCTCATTCTGCATTTCCATGATATCACAGAAAAGGTGGAAGAGACTTTTTAAAAAAAAAAAAAAAAAATTACAAATCTCTATCTGCAAAGGAATAGAGCCTCTGAAGAGAGCAGTTTGCTAAAGTAACTTTTGTCCCCAATAACTATTTTTAGACAGTTTGGATAAAGTTATATTCAGCCTCTTTGGTTTTTGATAGAGTATCAGAGTTTGTTTTAAGACTTTCTATCTGATCCTGGCACTGTAGCAGTGAGTGTACATGTAGCGTCTCTGCTGGGTATGGCTGGCTGGAAAATAAGGCAGCTCTAGTAACTGAAGTCTGAGCGTTATTGAATAATCTGCTTTCCCAGGCACACAGAGTTCAGCCCTGTAAATCTCCTCATGAATCACTTTACTCGTTTATTTTCCCCTCCTCCCTGATTAATTCCTTGCTTTCCTCAGTACTGATGTTTCACCTGTTTTCCACCCTTTGCTGCTGGCAAGCAAGAGTGATCAGCTGCAAGAGGGCTTGCTCATGTGTTGTTGTAGTCTTTTTCTTCTTTTTCTTTTTTTTTAATGTGGATACAACTATCCATTTAGTGTTCATCTATGACTACTAGTAGAATTATCTTTTTAGGAATACCTTGCATTTTGTTTAAATCTTATTTCATTGGACCTTGTTTTTACTTTGTTGCTAGGGAGCATAATCATTTGGTTGTATCATTCTGAAAACATGACTTTTTGTATTTAGTTTGATTGTTTTTACTGACTCAGTCTATCAGCTGCAGTAAGAAATAATGGATATTTACAGTAGAGGGAGCAATAGCACTGTTGCTGTTGTATTTCTCTTTGGCTATCTGTCAGCTCTGTTATAGCTTTATATAGCAGGTATATTAAAAAAAACAATTATCTAGATGAAATGATGTGGTCTCTTATGTAGTAAAGTTTTCATAATGATTTGTATTAACTATTAAAATAATACTTTGTTTTATTAGAAGCAGAAATTTTTGCAAAGGGAGTTGCCTTGTAACACAGCTGGATGAGCTAAAGAGCAATACTGGCTTTACCTGGCATTTCCTCTTTTAATGGTTGTGTTAAAGTAATGGTCTCATCATGAATTTCAGTTCATAATTGGCATATCTTGCACCTTCCTTTCAAGGATTTCATAATGGTTTTTAAAACTCTTGTTGGTGTCTGTGCTACCTGTGGTTAAAAAGACCGTTGTGGTGTTGCTATGGAAATTGTTACAACATGCACAAGATGAACCCCCTGCATGCTCAAAAGGGAGTAAGAGGTGACTGCAGTTCACGATCTCTTTGTTCAGCGACATGAGTCTTTAGCAGGAGGCAGTCAGAAAAGCTAGGAGAATAATTTGGGAAAAGGTATCTTAATTCAGGACAGAAGGCATATTTCACAGGCTATTTGTAATAGGCATTTGCCTACCTAGATTTATATTTACATATATATATATGTATGTATGTGTGTACATACACACATATATATATTTTTTTTGAAACTGCAGTTAAAATCTAAAGCTGTTACAAGGCAACTCATTTTTACTAATCCTTTGGGCTATCACTTGAGAAAAATTTCAGTGTAGTTGAATATATTCCCTTACATGAAGAATTCTCTTGAAAAGGAGGAGGATGTGTTCGGTATTCACGTGGGAACTGCAGATTTTGGAAGGATGCTCTTGCAGTTGCGCGTGGGTGCAGGGTTGAAGTCTCATCATGCATGGTCCAGGGGATGCAGCTGAGAACAGAAATTACAGCTAAATGCTGTTTTGAGATGCCTTTTCTGCACCCTCCTTAATCCAGTGGAATTACAGGAAGGATAATTCTCCTATAGGGCTTGAATAGGCTGTGGCAGCTTATTTAGGGTAGAGATGTGACAGCCCATGGGAAGTAGCTGGGCTGGGGGACTAGATCTTAGGTGGAAGTGGAGGGGCAAGGAAGTGGAGTAATAAGTTCATGAGGCACTGTGGCACCATGGATAGATGCAGATTAATGTTGGCCTGACAGAAACCAAAGAATTAGATTAGACTTTCCTACCATAAAATTGAAAAGAAATGTAGGCAAGTCCAAAATTTTTCCAATTGGAAAATTTTGATTTTTCCGGAGATTATATTTTTTCCTTAAAGAGTAATACTTAGAAAGACAATTCCAATGAGCTTCATTGTTCAGGCTGCAAAGTCTTCCAAACGGGGACTGTCTCCAGGTATAGTTTAGACAGTGCATGGCAAAATAAGTTCGGTCTGTAGATATTAGAATGAAAATGAGACGTGATGGGCAAAAAATGTAGGATTAGAGCTTTACTCTGGAGGTCACTGGTGATGAATAAATGTTGATCTCCAGAGTGCTGTCTTTATGAAACCACTTTTCTTACCAGAAAAGAACTTTATAATCTCTTTAGATGGAAATTAAAAAAAAAAAAAAATCAGATGATCATCTTGCAGTTCAAGATGGAACTGTCAAAACATTGTCATTTATTGTAACTGACTCATTTAAAAAGCTGAATCACAAATGCGTAAATGGTTCTTATTCGTAGCACACTTGAAATGAAATGTCACTGATTTATTTAATTTGGACATTGTGCCATCTTTGTAGCATTGTACTGATGTTGTTCCCATTTCCTTTCCACCAGCAATTTACAGCTGCATCCTTTCCTTTCACTCTGACAATCCAGCATTGCTTCCATACGTGCATGCTGACACCGTTTCATCCTGGTTTCAAAGCATCATCTTGATAGAACTATGGAAGTATAGTTTGGTCTCCATAATGATGTCATAATTGCATCATAAAGTCTTCAGGCAATTAGCATTGCAATAATATGTTGACAGAAAGTACATATAATGTATACATAGTGGCCTGTCCTATAGCTTGCACATTTGGACCGTACCAAACTTTGTTTGAAGGTCTCCAAAGAGTGGTGCCTCCTAATAAGCATTTATATACTAATTAGCGTTTGGGTAAGGTCAGCAAACAAGTACTTCACACCTTGTATAAAAAAACTGCCTGTTCCTGTATAAATTCAAACGGACTTATTAAAGCTATTTTTAACCTAAGAGGATGACCACAGTGTTGACAATTTATGAACCAATTAACTTCTACTCTTCTTTAGTACTCCTTGTACCTCTTGGAGCACTTTGTAAACTGAAATGAGACCTCCTTGATGTTTCTGTGAGGCAAATAAGTATCATTAGAACCATTTTGCAGAAGTACAAAAAAGAGGCAGAGAACTGAATTGTTTGGGGTTGTTTTGCAGCTCTGTAGCAGAATTGTTGCAAGAACCAGAGATTCCTGCCTCCTTTTTCTCTTTTGGTGCTTTGTGGGTTTTTTTTTTTTTCCTTCCTTCCTTCTGAGCGGAAAAATTGAGCTGTTGCATGCTGTTACCTGGCTAATAAGTTTTCAAATTCTGGTGCAGGCAAGTTACCGTGTGCTAGGGATGTCAGCTCAGCTCTCCTGGTGTGTGCAAGTAAATTAAAGACTACGTACATCTTGCATGGGCACCAAAACCACTTAGTTCCTGGGGGGAGGAGAAAGGCTGCAAGGCCTGTGTCCTGGCTGGTGAGATGGGGCTGAGGGTCTCTCAGCCCCCACTCAGTCACTGTTACTGTTGAGCTGATGTGTGGCATTTTTACCTGTGTAATCACCAGCCTTTTAGAAATCCCATTCCTTGAAAACAAGTCCTGATATATATAACCTGTAAGCAATAGGAGTCAGGGGAGCTACTGGAAGAGAGGATGCACAGTGCATATGGAAAAATGATGCTTCTATAATGTGGGTAGAAAACTGCTAATCACAGAGACTCGGGAAGCATTGTCCTAAAGAAACTAGAAAAAGAGTCAAACCCTGCAGAGCTGCTCTACTTGACATCTGGGAGAAAGTTGATGGCAATCTTGTTTAGCTGAGGGTATTTCCCAAAATGAATAAGGAAGTGACTGCCCTGGGGCTTGAACAGTCTTTCTGCTGACATCTATAAAAATTGTACTGGGCCTTGAAAAAGAGGGTGTGTCTATGGGTGGAGGGAAGGACAGTGATGTCCGTTGAGTAGGCTCAGCTGGAGGCTTTTGAAACTTTTCATGGATAAATTTCACAGAGGCTGTGGAAAATTCTTTTCCAGAGGGAGACTCAGGACTTTAATCCTTCTCACTGAAAGTTCACAGCAAATTCTGAGTCAGTAGCTCCTCTCACTGATGTTAGTGTCTGAAAATGTTGTCCACCCACACTGTTATGGACAGAACTACAGCACAGCAAGGAGACAGCTCCACGCCCAGGCAAAATGCTTCAAATATAATCACTTCTTTGGGGGGTTTCAAATGGTTTGCAGGAGCTTTAGAGCTTAACTTCTACTAAACTGTAATGGGAGGGGATGCCTAACTCCACAGGGCTCTGGTCATAACCGCAGCTTGGCGATGCTTGCTTTCCCTCCTCTTTGCCTTCTTGCTTTGTCCCAACCTTGGTTGGGAGATGTCAAATGTTGTGAGCAGTATCAGGTTCATGGCATGTCTCCCAGATATAAGGACCGAAGCAAATGTGTGCACTGCTGATGCAGCTGGGATATTTGACTCTTCCTGACCTGGAGTAAAGAATAGGAACTGTTGGAGGAAGGGTTGGAAGCATCAGGCTATATTTTGTTTGCTGTTTTGCTAGCACGCCGTGAATTGCGGAAAGTGTTATAGGACCTGAAACAACAAACCATTCTAGCCTGGCAAGGCTGAGAAGTCAACTACCTTTCTTTTTCTTGAGGGATGCATGTTGAAGTGTTTTTCTTCTTTCTGATGCTTTCAGGCTTCTGTTCTTTGTGCTGCGAGAATGTATTTGTATTGCAGGAAAAGTCAATTCAGTTTTAAGTATAATCACTTTATAATGCAGAGAAGATACCTTTTTGATACACTTTATTAATGATCTAGAAGATGAATTGAATAATGAGATGGTAAAATTAATCAAGAAACTATAGAGGAGAGCTGGGAGGATGTCCAGAAGGCTTTAATAAAATTGGATTGGGCAGTATGATGGTGAGTGAAGTTCAGTGAGGATAAATTCTAGATAATATGTTGTGGGAAATAATCAGTGTATATGAGCAACTTAAATTAAATCTGAATTAGCTTCAGTTTCTCAAGTGCAAGATCTTGGTGTTATCATGGGTAGTGCAATGTCTAATAACTTTAGCAGAAGGAAATAGGGAGATTCTGGACTATGCTAGTACAGGGTGGAGGGCTGCGTTACTAAACAATATGGTTTACTGAAAGAATTAGAATGAGATAAATGCTGGTTTATTCCAAGTAAGGGAAGATGTCCCTGACTAACTGCCTAAGATTAGTTTCAGTTTCACAGTCTAAGTGGATGATGTGTTGTGCTGATAATGGTTCTTGAACCTGGGATTTTCACCACCAAAACATAACCTTGTACTGATCGAGCTAAAAGCAACCAGATGAAATCTCATCCCCTTGATGTTTAAGGGAATTTTGCCTCTAACTTCAGCAGACTCAGTTTAACTGTGAAACTGGAGTAAAAACCTAAATAGTGGATTCATGACGCTTTTGTACATTACTGACTGAAAAATGTAAAGATCTCTGCTTTCTTTGTTGCTTACACATTCTTTTTTTTAAATTTTTTAAATGCTGATGTTATGCTGGGTTGTAGATACCAGACACAAAAGGAGATTGAATCCCTGTTGAAAACTTCTTTAGTCTAATAAGTTAGACAAGATAATAGCCATTGGAAAATCCAGAAGAATATTTAGCAGAGAATTTGTCTTCATTGCCAAAATTAGTTTCAATTTTGTTCCTCACATTAAAAATATACATATATATATATATATATATACACACATATGCACACATACACACACATCCATAGAGAGCAGGAGAGATGGCATTGGCAAGAGATTAAAACCAAAGGATTAAAATGCCATTAGATGTAAACAAATATGAATTCATGGGTTTCAAATAAATGATATTTGACTGCGTGAATGATAATGAATGCAATGTTTACTTCTGTTGCCTAGGAAAGCCTTGTATGTTTACAATATCAACATTTGAATCTTAAATTCATTTGTCATGTTGTGCTGTTCCATTTTATAACTGATGAAGAGATTTATCTTTGAGATAAAAGCTTTTTTTGGCAGAACCTCACAATCTGATATTTTTTAGAACATCAGAATTGGGGCAGGGGCAGCTTCTTTTTGGGTGTCACTTCTGGGAGCAGATGTGTCTGTGCCTCAGGAGCACCTGCTGCACTGGGATGCTGCCCGGGAGGAGTAAACAGAAGCTAGAAGGGCAATGTGTGTGTGGTGGGCACCAAAATATCTTGCTATCCACATTTCATATACATGAATGTGGACTTTGCCTCTGTGCAAAGGATCAGCCAAGACTTTTCTTAGGAGTAAAACTCACCCTGAAGTAGTGTACCATTGAGCTAAAGATCTAAGAGTATTTCATTAAACCATAATGAATTAAGCCTTTCGCTGAAGGTAAGAAAACACTTTTGCCCTGTTGCAGATAGGTAAATTATTACTTGGGAGGGTAATTGTTCTACAAAAGGTCACAATTCATAGCAAAAGTAATGGAATCTAAGAATCCTTACTCCCAATATTTCTTTCTACCTAATGTATATTTGTTGTTCTGGTTTCGGTACTGGAGTAAAAGTGTTCTTCTCTGGTATATATCAAAGTGAATATTGCTGTGCATGTACTACATGTATGAACTTGTTCAGAGCATTTCCAGTAGCCTTAACTGCTAGAACGACACAGGTACTCTGTACTTCTGTTTTACTTTTTAAGATACTTGGCTTGTCTTTAACCGCCAGCTGTTTAAAAGAAGTCTATCTTTGAAGCAAAAAAATATGACTTTCAGGTGGAGGGTCAAAATGTTAAATTTTGAAAGCAAAACACTTTGCATTCTCTTTCTCCCTGTTTTTTGGTGGAATAGTGTTTCAGTCAGTTCTGCCAAAACTGCATGTTAGAGCAGATATGTTAAAAACTGGTATTAGCCCAACTCTACCTTGCATTGAAAGAAAGGAGGTCACCCAGCCTTTCCTTTCTGGCTGTTTGCTTGGTATCTTGGTCTCCCTAACACTGCCCCAGGTGTCTCTACCCAAGAAATGGAGGCCCGATTAAACTATTTGCACCTTCTCTACTCTGGGAAGATAAAGCGTAGGAAGGGCTTTGCAAATTTCTGTCCCTGTTACGCTGCAAGTCTGCTGGTTCTCTAGCAAGGAAGAAGCCTCTCTACTGGGATGAAGGATCCAAGTCAAAAGCAGCTGGATCTCTGTAGTAGGGCTTGCAGTTCTGGATCAGAAGCTGTCTGCGCAATTTTCCTAGCGTGGCACAGTGTGGGTTGTCTCTTCCAGATCTTCACCAGAGTACAGGGAATAGCCGACAGGATACAGCCAAAGAAGGGAAAATGGTCGGCACTTGTGTATAGTGGTTGGAATGGCTAGATTTGTGATATTAGCCATGATGATACAGGGGGCTTCCTTTTAGCAGGTATCAGTGTTTCTAAACAGATCCAGATGAGCACCGAAGGTTTACCTTTTAGAGGAATGGAATAATTTAGCTCCAGCAGCTGTGAGGCATTATGTTTTCAAAGATATTCAAGATCATGTGTGGTCCTTAAGAATTTATAGTGCAGCTTTCCTGGAGATGATTTTGATATCAGCCTCTATCAGACTAACAGACCAGGGTACAGGAATAACGACTACCTTCAAGGCAGCTCTTCTATTGCAGAAGGCCTATGTCAGCCTTGCCTTCTGTCATATGACTGACCTCCCTCATGGAGCAAGCACCACAGTGGCTAGGAACAATATTGTTTTGGAAATAGCACTTTCGGTACTGTCTTACCCCATCTACTGAACAGTATCATCTGGGACTTCCCATGTAGGTCCTTATGTTATCTCCAGTTTTACTGATATCCCTCTGCTCCAAAGCTCTCAGCACACCAGAACTGTACTTCTGCCTGGCTTTTGGTACCATCAATGCTGGTACTGTACCAGTACAAAATATCAAAATGGCAATTTGTATTGAAAACACAAAACATACAGTGGCTTTGGGGAGCTCTCTGGGGCATTGAGGTTCCTTTTTGAATGTTCTGCCACTGAAGCATCTCTTGTAGTGTACAAATGCATTTATGTCTGTAGTTTTCTGAACTGGCCCAGACTTTATTGGGAACTTCCAATATACTATAAGCATATATCATCCCTGCTTGTCTGTTCGGGCCTGCTTGTGAACTTGTCAACTATCTCTGACTTAATATGTGGGAAGAGTAAGAGAACCTAAGCAAGGATTAGTGTCAACAAAGGCATACTTTTAGAGCCCTGAGCTAAGCTGGGCTTTTAGTTGTGTGGGGTCTCAAGTACCACTGCAACCAGCGGAGCACCAGGTCCGTAGTTGTTACGGAGTGGAAGGCTGGCCCTCATGCCAGGGAGGCCAGAAAGCCAGGAGGATGTGTCTGGTTGGACAAATCTTCCTTGCCTAGTAATGAGGTTTTGGTTGTAGTCACATGTGCTTTTTGCTCACAGGCGAAGTATCCCACTATCTTTCCTCATTCACGCTTACCTGTAGCAAGCAACACTGACAGGAAGCTGGACCTATCTATCCTCTATCCTTGTAAATGTCTATTTATAAGGAGCAGAGAAAGGCGACCTACTTATAGGTGGAAAAGAAAAGGCTGAAAGGACAATGAACGGGGGAGAACTTCTGGAAACTCTCCAGCTGTTGCTGTAAGCCAGGCTGAAAAGAGACCTAGGGGAAAAGAGGCAGAAGAGAAGATCTGCTTAGCAAGGCTCTTGAAGCTCTCTGGAGAGAAGCAGTTACTAGCTGGCAGGGAGACACTGAATAATTGACACCTTGCTCCTGGTGTCAGCAGGAGTTATGACTGCCCCTGAGACCTAGCGAAAGGAACGGCTGCGTGTCTTTGTAGGAGTGGGGGCAAAAACTCAAAGTTGCTGAACAACACCAGAGCAACAGATTTGGCCTCAGCCATTTACTGGTTGCAGCTTTCATTAATGCTAATTCTCTTTAAAATAAATAAATAAATAGAGGGGCATCTTGTAACAGTTCCTCATGTGAGGCTCTGTGAACAAGACTCATCCAGATTTCTTACAAGTGACATTTGTGTGCAAAAAAGAATAAAGGGGGGGGGGGACACCTCATTTGATTAGCCTTATCCATATTTGGGTAATTTAGGAAAAGACACTCCACTTACTAGTTGGAGTCTGATATGAATGTTACAACATACCTCTTCAATGCTGCAGACATTGTAAAGCACTTAGTAGGCTAAATAGCCTCCTAGCATAGGGTCCATAAAGACTGCGGGCAGCGTTTGTGAGGACTTTATAGTGCAGTTTGTAGTAAGGAGGTGTAGGGGATTTTTTTTGAAAGGATGTGAAAGATGACACCCCCTGACCCAATAAGAATGCATAAATCATTTTACATTTTGAGGGTACTTGTAGTGTTTTTTAGCCAATTAATTTGAGTTTTATTAGCGCTTCTTATGATAACCTAAAGGCTAAATACTCTTACAAATTTCTTGCAAGATTCAATCACTTTTTGTAAAAATAAACTGAGCTCCCATTGTTTTTATTTTTACACACACAGCTATGCTACCTTTTATATCCCAGGGAAAAGCTTTTTTTCTTCTTACACAAATTTGTAATGGTGAAATGGAAAACAGGTTAGTATTTATGTGCAACCATGTGTGAAATTAGTATCCTACAAGTGCCCTGAGATGAATGCATATGGCAATAAAGTCATAGTCAGTGTTTAATTTTAATGCATGCTTCATCTTTAAAAATGGTTTTCTGAATAGCTACTATGTACACTTACAAAATGCTGCCCCAAACACTACAATATTTAATACTTACTTTTTCAGGTCCAGTTCTGTAACTCTTACTGCACTGGGCAGAACTTGCCAGGGAGCTTCCACAGATTTTAGGAGCTCCTTGTAAAGAAATACTGCTCAGTATTGCTAAGAATGTGGCAAACTTGCAGAATCAGGATTAAATGTTTGCAGGAAATTTTGTTAGAATAAAATGCTCCAGCTTAACAGAGCTTAGGTTCATAAAAGACTTCAGTCTTGAAAGTACAGCATAGACTTGGCCAACACAAGCTACTGTCTTCTGCACTGTTGTAGCCAACAGTCTGGCTGAGGGATACCACCTTTGCAATTATTATTATTATTATTATTATTTTGCGTTGGTTGACAAAAACTGTTATACACTAGCAACTTCTTTAGCAAACATCACCAGCTGCCAGAGAGTAAGGATTTTCAGTTACTGACTTTTTCCAGATTCATGTTTGTAATCTTCGAGAGAGAACTGTTGGTTCTTCTCAGATATATTTATCATTCTCCTTGCTGCTAACTTGGTTTAAGCCTGGGCAGCCAGAGTGGCAAATGCAGCTTTTCTGGATTTCTATGGAAGAAAGCACATTTGTTTTCCAATGTAAGCAAGCCTTTGGATTGCCACAATGGTCAAACTATAATACAGTTGTAACATTATCTTGCAAATAGTTTTTATCACCTTCTGGCTGGGCTGGTGTTTCTGGAGAGGAGGCCTGATTATTGGCTGGCTTTCTGACTGAGCTCTGGGAAATTGGAGCTAATATTGACTCTGGAAGCAGGCGATTAGATGGCAACTGGAACAGACGTTCCCACTTTGGCTTTCCTCCAGACAGGGAGGATAACAATAGCAGGAAAGATGCTGGGACAAGGACTTTTGCATGGGATTAGAGGTAGCTCTGTGCCTGCCCATATAGCAGTCACATGTCCAAGCCGAGGGCAGGGCTAACCTACATGTGGAAATATATATGTGGGTGCTGCCAAGCCAACCTTGAGGTGCACGTTCTGTCTACTAAGAGCAGAAATAACCTGTGGCATACATGTGGGAGTTTCAGTCTAAGCATATGAAATGTCTTCTGCCTCCCACATCCTGCCCTTGGGGCTTCTCTGTGGACCATGTCTCTGGACACTTGCAGATTTTTCCCTTGCAACATTCCAGATAGTCTAGAATATGCCTGGAAACTTCCACCACACGCACTCGTTTCAATTTAAGAGTTTAGTAATTTCATCCCTAATACCTAGACATATAGGTCTGAGCAGGTCTCTGGGTGTGAAAATTTTTTCTCACCTATCGCAGAATGTAGCTGAAAATAACTTATTAAAACCACCCAAGGCTGCCTTGTTAAGACTTATGTCTTCCTGCTCTGCTGTTCAGGCTTTCTGTTTGAGCTTACCTATTAACACTCTGTATTTAGAGGCTGCTGTGACACTAGAAGGGATGGACTTTCTGCACAAATAACAGTCTTTGTGACACCTTGTAGGCTGAAGCTTGTCTGCTGAACCAGCAGGATGTTTTTTCTTATTGCGCCTGTAGCTTCTTGAATCAGAGCCCTTGGCTCACGTATTGGGTTTTGTAGCATTTGACTCACAATCCTTCATGCTGGGCACCCAGTTTGCGGGCACTTTATATAAATGCTGTATTGTTTCCTGTTGTGCAACTGTCCTAGAGCCTTAAAAAAATTTTTTTTTTCCTGGAAGAGGATTTGCTGTTTTGGAGAAATGAATTCTACTGACTTCCTGTTCAAATGCTTTCCCCTCCTCCCGTCCTATAGCTCGCATGCTTGTGAGATCCAACCAAAAATGGTTTTTGCTTCTGGTGCTACCTGTTGCCATCTTATTGGGAAAAGTTGAATGTAGTATTGGCCTTGAATCAAAAGCCTGTGTGACAGTTTCTGATCTTTGAGAAGGTTTAGGGGCCTTCACAAATAAGAGCATTCGTACCTAGTTGTTTGTACCAAACTAGCTGTTTGGTATGGATTGAGATATTTGTCAAGTAGAGCCATGCACAAGATTAAAGTGGTGTCTGTCAGTGAAACTAGTGTGCTTTGGCTTATGTAATCCTACAGGGTTTTTTTAGTGTTTTGTATTGCAAGGAAACTCTAGGTACCTTCAGCATCTAAAAAGTGAATTATATATTGGAAAAGGCTTTTCAGTTCATATTTAACTGCTTTTCTTTGAGCAACAGCCATCATAAACTTGTTGGTGAGACTTGAACTGAAGTAATGATGGTTCCTAGTTTTTAATGATATTTTTACAGTGACAGCCCTGTCCTGCTCACAGCCCTAATGAGAATAGTAACTCCCTTAATGTCTGGGTTGTTCTAAAACCTACTGATACCTCAGTGTGCTTGTCTCCATCCTGCAATGCTGTGGGCTGTGCTTATATATGGTGTGTGAGAAGCGTGACAAGTGTGACTGTTGCTTGAACAATCATCTCGTGAAAATTGTGAGTATGTGGTGCAAGGCTTTCCTGGCTAATGGAGCAGCAAGCACAGAAATATAAACATGCTATGCCTAGTGCAGCAAAGATAGACAACAAAAATACATGGCTCTGTCTTGATGAAGTTTGCAACGAAACTGGATTAAAAAACCCCAACTCTTTATCCTTTAATAAAATGGAAATTCCCTTTTGTTTTGAAGTACTAGAGAGGTCTGGGACCACTTCTTATTCTATGATGCTGTCCCATGAAGAAGAAACATAGTTTGTTTTCAGAAACTAGCAGTATCTTATGGTTAAATTATTAACAAAGAATTCAGGTAGTTATCAGGATGGCAGGTCAGATAAAAACTATTCTCCCTCACTTGGCATTTCTAATGCTGCATGTTTGATTGCAGATTATACAGACATGGATGCTCTCTGTAGCCTGTCTGAGCTCTAGTATTCATGCTATAGGTTGAGCCTGCAGAATTCATAAGGAAATGAGAATATAAATGTCTGTCATTGACAACATTAACTCCCTTTCCTGGGTGATGCGAGACCTCCCTTGCTTACAGGTAGCTTCTGCCTGGCTTCTAAGGATGCTCCTTAAGGAGGAATGTTTTGACCAGACTGTACTAAATACTGAGTGTATGCAAAGTGTTTCACTAGGATGCCATGCTTTTCCCAGCTACCAAGGCTTTAGGCCACAGTTAAAAACCAATCTGCACATAAGAGTTTGGGGGAGAACGAGGGCTGAAGAGTAAACCAAGATTGTATGTAGACAATATTGAGAGACAGGACCTTAAGATGGGATTTGAAATGATGGGGAAATGGGAGGCCATTGCTGTACAGCATCTTGGAGAGCATGGAAGAAAGGATGAATGGTCACTGTACAAGGATGCCTGAGTCTGGAAGGGATGGTTGTAGCCCAGTATTTGTACTGTGATAATGCCCTGGTGCTGGAGGTGGGGCTGGTTCCCAGTTGCTGGTTGTGCTCAGAGAGGCCATGCTGATGTCTACAGTGAGGCGCAGGGGCTTGGAAATGGCTTTTGTGTTGATGCTGTCTGTAGATAGCTGTGAAATGACCCTTTTTATCCATAAGCATAAAAAGGTAAACTGCTACAGTTAAAAACAGCTGGTGTTAAGCTTTGGAAATGGGCAGCAGATCAGAAATCAGAAGGGAGGTAATAAGACAACCAGAGGGAAACTAAATGCTAGACCTCTGTTGGACACGTGCTTCTATTTTTGTGGTCCCCAGGCCTGATGTATGCTTTGCTTTTCAATTCCTCTTCAATTCCAGTAGTAAACAGTAAGGTCAGATGAGATGTGACTGGGATCTCGGTGCTGTTCCTGTTTGTTCAATGTCATTTGGATACTCAAGTTTCCACAGGGAAAGGTTCAGCCCTTTTTATCAAGTGCAATATATCTAGTCAGTGGGCATACATCCAAATCCAGCTTTCTCTGCCCCATGGCTGGTGTATTAAGTGCAGTTCAGATGTAGAAAATTCATGTTCCCCGTCTAAAATATTCTGGGCTAAAATAGAAAAGGTTCTGCCAGACTTGGCTGCTAACCTGCCTGCCAGATTGAGATCTGATCTGAACAGTGCCACAACCAGTTGGCTCTCAGATTTCTGCTATTTTGGCCTATTTCCTGAGAGAGACTAGGCTGCCTGGCTCTTTCAAAGTGCTCCAGTGAGTTCCCCTGTGGTGACCAGGCTCCCGGAGATGTTTTGTCCTTGCATTTGCTCCAGCTGATTTCCAGCCCTGCACCTACAGAGCCCCTTAAGCATCAGGGGTTTCCAATGGCAAAGGAGAGGTGACAGGATATTATCCCGACAGGGGCGTGGGAACCTGCTGGCTGAGAGACTCCAGTCCTGAGAGCAGGAGAGGCGTTCACGGTGCGAGTGGATTGTGCAGGGGCGATGCAGCCACAGATGTTGTTGTAACGGTTGTTTTACCCTTCTGATGGTCAAGGTCACAAAGACAACTGTGAGATGTGGCAGAAACGTTCTGGTATACATTGGTGGTGTTTTGGATAGGGGGAATGGTAATGCTTCTCCTTAAGCTGTAGAGCTGTTATGTGACTTTAGTGGAATGAGGAGTTGGTGAGGCTTCAAATAGCTGAACATGAGAAGAAAGGGAAGTGCCCAAATTGCAAATACCTGTCTTCCTGTCTATCTGTGCCTGTCTGTGCTTGAAATCTTGATACCTGGGCTCAGGGAATAACATTGAATACAGCCACTAACAAAGCACAAACAAGTATTCCTCACGGTGCTCCTCTTGAGATGACAGTTATTGTCCCAAATTGCAAATATCGGTGTGATGACAGAGAAATAACATCACTTAAACAGTCGAACCAGTGTGTGAGCTGGGACCAGAACCTGAAAAGGAGTTTGAAAACCAAGCTCTAACCCAAAGCCCCTCAGGACTGTGAAGAATAGTGTGTGTTAAGGTACCTGCACCAACATGCAGTTTCACTTACCCTTTCCAAAACAATCATGCCCCGCAGCCCACGAAGAAAAAAATAAAATGAAAGGGGGGATTTTTTTTTTTCTTGTAAACGCAGGCGTTTACTTCCAGTCCCCGACTACCTGCCAGCCTCAGCCCCGCCGTTGTTCGTCGGAGTGGGGGTGGCAGCGGTGCAAATAAAGGGGGGGGGGGGGGAACAGGGAGCCTCGCCGGGGCGCCTGTGCCCGCACCTGTGCGCGGCCGCGGGGCGCCTCCGCCCGGCGGCGCGGACCGAAGCGCGGCGGCGGGGAGGCGGCGGCGGCGGCGGGGGGGGAGCAGCAGCCGCCTCCGCCGCGGGCGTCCCGGCGGCGCTGAGCGCGTCCCGCCGGGGAGCGGCGGGGCCGGGCCGGGCTGTCACGGCGGCGAGGGGCATTGTCGGCAGCGGGGCGGCGGCGGCGGGGGGAGCCGGGCGGGTGGGAACAATAGCGGCGCGGGGAGGGGAGGGGAGGGGAGGGAGGCGGCAGGCGCGGAGCCGCCGGCGGCGGGGCTCGGCACCCGCCCGCCCCGGGGGCAGCCGCAGCGCAGCCCGCGGGCAGCCGCAGCCCAGCCCCGGGGCAGCCGCCCCGCAGGCTCCGCCGAAGGGATGAGCCGGGCGGCGCTCGGCCGGGCTCGCCGCTAAAAGCGCCTTCATCCCTCCCTCCCTCGCTCCCTCCTTCGCTCCCTCCCTCTTTTCTCTCTCTCTCTCTCGGCTCTCCTCCTCCCTAACTCACTGGATATTAGCAGCCGCCGGCCTCGCCGCCGCCTCTCCCCCAGCCATGAATCCCGCCGAAGGGGCAGCGGAGGACGGCGCTGTCCCCGACTCCGAGGTGGATGCCTTCTTCCGCACAGGTAGGGCAGCGGCGGGGACGCGGCGCGGCGGCCGCGGAGGGCTCCGCCGCGGGATGCGGAGCTCGCCCCGGCACCGCTGGAGGAAGCGGGTGGTGGCGGGGGGGGAGGTGTCCCCGCCGGCCTCGCTTTGTCTGTCCGCCCGCCCCCGCCGCGGCTGCCTGGGGGCGCCCCTTGCCCGCCGCGGCCGGGAGGATGCGCCGCCGCGGGGCTGCCGTCCGCGGGCGGCGCAGCGACGGGGCGATCGCCGGGGGCAGGCAGGGAGGGCCGGCGCCGCCGCTGCCGCCGCCGGGCGGGGGAGCCGCCGCCGCCCCCTCGCCTTGCGCCGGGGAGGCACAAAAGCCTCGCGGAGATGCGCGCGGGGAGAGGGGGCGTCCGCGCCCGCGGAGCGCAGGGGCGGGCGGGCCCGGCCGCGCCCCCTCCCCGGGCGCAGGGCGCTTCGCGGGGGAGCGGAGCCAGCTGCTCGCCCCCGGGACCCGCGAGGCGCTCGGCTCCCCGCGTCCAGCGGATGCTCGAGTGGAGCGCGAGTGCGGTCGGGCTGCGGCCGTGCGCGGAGCGGGGCCTTGGTGACCCATGCAGCGGTTACTGAAATGCCCTGGGCAGCGGGTACGCACCGGGGCTGCGCTACCTATTCGTAAGGTGTTGCGTGTCCCGTGGCCCTTTGAAACCCGGCTGTGCGTGGGATCGAAATCTCAAGCGAAACAACCTGTGGTATTTTTCTCCCCTTGTTCAGCAGCTAGAATCTTAAGAAAGCATTACAGGCTTCTCAGTAGATTTTTAATTAAAAAATGTAAAGGATTAACTCCTTGTTTCATAAGGGGATTGACCCTTTTAGGCTAGGAATGACACTTACTGCCACAGCTGTTTGTCAAGACTCTGCTTTTCAGCTGGTTTTCTCGTTCTACCTGATCGTTAGCTGCGCGGAGCGCTTGGAGCTCCAGTTACGAGAAACAATTATGTAATCACCGAAACTTTAAAGAAGTTCATTCCTGCAGGCCTGCAGCTGCTCCGTGGCTCCCTGCTACGGTAGACTGCGCCCCGTTTATGGAAAACCCTTTGATCTGGAGGATGACTGTCATAGGGTCTGGCTGAGAATATCCTGTGATCCACAATCCATTAACCATAGGATATTTGCATGTTGCTTGCCTACCTGGTTACAAGGAAATCTCCCACGTCTCTGCGGTATCAGTATTTGTGGGCTCCTGAAGATTTGTAAAAGAAAAAGAATCACCAGTTTTCCTTTTGAAAACACTCTCTTAATTAAGGTTCTTCTACCTTTTCTGTCTTTGCCCTCTTTCCCGCAAAGCTAAATCATTTTCCGGTGACACTGCCTGCTCAGCATAAGCAGGTTGGCAGAACTGAATTTGGAGAGTCAAGTCTGCCTTCCTTGTAAGAAAAAGGTATTCCTGAAGAAGGAAAAAGCACAAAGACTCATGTGACTAGGCACTCTTTCCATTCTGTCTTCACCAGAAATTTTACCTACAGAATCATAAATATACTTGTTACCTGCCTTAATGCATTTAACCTGGGGTTTCCAGAAGGTCTCTTAGTATTTTTGCTTCTCAGGGAAATAAAGTCATAGAAATGTAGGCCGGGAAGGGATGTCTAGGCCACATCCTTGCACTGAAGCAAGAATAACTACGTTAAGTCCATGCCTGATGGTTGTCTAATCTATTTTAAAAAGCTTCATTAAAGAAGACTGCAAAATGCTTGTTTCTGCCCCATTGCATACCTTTCTGGACACAAAATGCTGACATGAAAAAAATCTGTTAGTAATTCATCTTTATTGTCATGATTTGTAATTACCAGGCAAATATCACTGAGAAATGGGGGGAAAAGGGAGCGATAGCGGGCTTGACTCCTGTGGAATTGCAGCATGTTTTGAGGTGGTTTCTGTGGTGCTTGTGTGCCCTGTTTGATTCAGGGATTTGTGTGCTTGTGTTGTGACTGCCTGAAGTTGCTGTTGGCTTTAATGGACAGAACAACTGATGTGCTGCTTGTGGGAGAAGCTGTAGCTGGGACCTTCAGGAAACACAGCTGACTCTTCCAGTCCTCTTTTCCTCAGGAGTCAATGGCAGGCCTGACAGAGAAAGGACTGTGAGGCTGGGTCTAGTCTGTAATAGCTGCAGAGACCTGAATAAACTTCTTAGCATTCAGATATCGGCTTTTCGTTTTATTCCGTCTGTCCTGACTTGTATCCTGGATTACTAAAACATCACCATTGTTGCTCATGTGCTTTTGTATATTCACAGCACAGCAAACAAATGAATCTATCTATATGGCATAAACATTAGCTGCCTCTGTAGGGTAAGTGTACACTAAACCACCTAAACTCTCCCTGAATTTATAGCTGCTGCATGGAAAAGCATAAACTCGCGTCTCGTTATTCCCAGTGAAAGAATGGAGTCCAAACAACTCGCATCTCACTCGGAGGCTTTTAGCGAGCAGATGTGCTTTGCGCGGAGCCTCCAGGATCGATAGGCTGCTCTCTGGGAGCAGCCGCGGAGGCTAATGCCAGCGATGGCGCCGCGACTCCCCCGCTAGCACCCAAATGTGCAGGCCTAGGAGCCCGCTATCGCTAATAATGATTACAATAGTAGGTCTCTGAGCTGTGTGTGGAAACCAAACCGAATGAACTAACAAGAGGTGATGGAGGAGGGCCTGTTGTTGAGCTCACGCTGATGAGAACTAGGAGTAACTTTTTAGAAATGGGTGGATTTACACTTGCGTGGTTGATACTGGAATTCAGTTAAGCATCCCTAGAGAAAGGTAGGATTGGGACTACTCTAATTTTCACTGCCAGATATATGCAGAGAGTAATTCCATCTCCTTCCAGAGAATCACACTCGTGTAATTGGGATCAAGATTAACAGATAGAGGGACTTCAAGGGCAGAAATGACCATTGCAGTCTCCTACTCTGATTTCTGGGATAACACGGGCTGTTGAGCTGAGGCAGTAATTTCTGCATTAACTCTGTCACTCCTGCCTGAGCTTATGTTTGACTAAGAAACCAGATCTATGCCTAGATATGCCTTATTAAGTTTCTTGTGTCTATTTTGGTGACATAATAAAACATGAGCAAGTTCTTGAGAAGAATTCTCAATTCAGTCTATATTAAATTTGCACCAAGACTTTTATGTTGTGTGGAGCTGAATCCAAATACCTGTTGTTTCAAAGCAGATTACTGTAAAGGAAGTCGCTTTGTAAAGCCTACAAATGACAGCCATCCCTTGGATATATGCATAGAGGGAAAGCTTTATCTTTGTGTCTCAGCTACACGATTTTCTATAGTGTGTTTTGGAAGCAGAGGTGAAACAAAATCTTTTGCCAAAATTTTAAATATATATAGGGGTCACTGACAGAACAATTTAGTAAAGTATTGATTACTGGAAAGGATAATCGTTGATATTTCTTGTCCACTAGCAGGTACGGTTTTCTTTTCTAAATCATATTTCTGCCACTTAAGTATAACATTGATTAGATCTGATACAAAGATGCAGAATTTGTCACTGATGCTTCCTGTGGGCGAGTTCAAAATTCATATTGTTCCGTTGCCTTTGACTGCAATGAATTATTCTGTTTGCTTTTTGCTTTCCGTCGGTAGGTTAGACTTTAGCGTTGTTCATCTGTGCGCAAGTGACTGGCAGCTCTGCTACTAAATAACTCGGAAATGATTGGCAGTGGACAGGCTGTTTAATCAATAGATGTGCTTGAAATTATGTCTGCAGAGAAGTGCTCCTTGAGGTTGATGGAATCAAGTGTCTCCTAGTAGAGCAGATAAATTGATTCAATTTAGATGTCAGTGGTGGTGAGGTGTTCGCATGATGCCTGACTTCCTCACCTTGAGACTTTATAATTTATAAGGTCCGGTCTGGTAATGCTCACTGATAAAGGAGGCTCTGTGGTGAAGAAGACAGGTTGTGCGTACCATTTGGAAAGCTGCTATGGCCTTTAAGGTGATGCTGTTAATTAAAAAACATACTGCTCTCTGGAGACTTTGACCTCTGACCCTATCAGGGATATGAGTTTTGCTCCTTTCTTTCCTTATTGTCTAATGCAGGGAGAGGGGAATGGTTATCTCTCTATACATGAAGATCCAGATCCTCCCAGACCTCTGTCACCTGGTACCTGCAGTGCATGAGGAAGGTTGTAAGGCTCTGCCTGTGCCCTTGTCCATGTCCTTTCTCCTCCCCGGGACACTCCGGAGGCAGGTCTGCTGGCAGGGAATTGTCCCACAGATGTGGCAAAGCAACATACAGGTTGAAGTGAGAGGTCTCAGTGGGAATGGCTATCATTTTCCCCCCTTCAGCCCTGCAGGCACTGCTCAGAAATGGGTGAGAAGCTGTGGGTTTGTGGGATCTTGTGACAAAAGGGAAAGAATCTCTATTGTCTGCTCCTGGAAGGGAGTGATCTTCGATTAGTGATTTATTTCAGGAGAGGTGCATACCCTGTGTCTCCAAAGTATTTCTTTCCCATCCTTTCTTCCTTCTCCTTCAAAAGTACATACCGGACAATGGGAGTGACATCTGATAGTTATTTATAATGTGTTTCTTCCGCCTGAGATTGCTTTGCATTATAGGACAGTGATAAGATGTTTATTCTCTTTGATATTAATTCAATTAATGCTGAACAGAATTACTTCCAGAGGGAGAGACCTTTAACACCCAGCTTCTGTTCAGAGCTGATATTTACTGAAGTTAACAATCCTTGATTTCCAAAACAGGGTGGAAAAGGGAATACGAGACTATAGCATGGCCATTAGCAAAGTTCACAGGTGATGCAATAAGGTTTGATACCGCAGTTGTTGAAGCTGCTGGAAATAACCTCTTGCTTTCACTGGGTTTTGGAGTGAAGCTTGGAAAGAAGAGAAGTGCTGTCCCAAAATTTTTCCGTCAAAGAGACTGTTTTGCAGTAGGGCTTAGATGGCTATGTGCCCGTCTCAGCTCTCCACCTGAGAGGGATGATGGGCTGCGTGGATACAAGTGAGCATCCGACTTGGCTTGGCAGATATAACTATCACTCTTTCCATGCTGTATCAAGTCCCCTAATAAACTGCTGGGGAAACATGAAGTTTTAGAACAGCTAGAGCAACGCTGGGATTTTTTTTTTCTTTCTTTCTTTCTTTCTTTTTTTCCCCTCTCAAGCATACTCCCTCAATGTTAAGAGCCCTCTGGGGAGTTCTCCAGCCGGACAGGTGTTCTGGGCCCCTTGAAGATTCGGGATGAAGTATTTTGTTGTTTCAGCTGCTGTGACCTTATGGTCCCTAGGAAGTTTGATTATGGATGTATAGCAGCTTTACTGCTCCGTGGTGACATGTACCAAACAGTACCCAGTGGTATTTATAAGTCCTTCATAGTTATATCAAAGAAAATACTTACGGAGTATTAGGCCTTATAAAACCATAGCACTGTGCATTTTATGACTGGAACTTAAAATAAGTCATGAAACAACTTAGAAGTATTTGTGCTTTTGTTTGATTTGGATTGGTGTCCTGCTTTTAATATTTCTCTAGATAAACAACTCCCGTTTAACAGGCTTGTATGGCACACATGCCCTGGGCTTAACTAAAGGGACTCTGCTGCTGGGGGAATTTTGCATAGCGAATCTGGCAAGAAGAGCAGAGCATATTACGGTATACGTGTTGGGAGGGGGAAAAAAAACCCTAGATACGAGAAAAGAAGGCTAACAGCGAAGTCGAATGTGATTGTCTGAGCGAAGTCTAGAACAGAGAGGGCTATAAAAGAAAAGTCATAGTATTTTTGAGTTAATTTTTTTCCACCTGGTTCTAGGACTGATTGCGTTACTGTCATGCAAATCTAGAATAACTCAACCAACTTCAGAGGAATTGTTTGAGAATTTTCACTAACGTAACTGAAAACAGAACTTAGCGCGGCCACTGCAGCAGTGATCAGAAATCTAGGTTTGAGCCAGTTACCTGGGCGATACGTGGACTGCTACAGGTTGAAAGAGGATTTAGTGTGTTTCATGTTAAGAGGGGAGTAATAGCTCGGTGAAATATTTCAGTTTTCATGTCATATTTCAGTTCTGGTTCAGAATGAACCCAATATTTGAACATAGGACAGAGGCTTTTCTCTGTTGTAAGGCATTGCAAAAGTACTGTGAGTAGTGACAGAATAATGTTAGCTTCCATCTTTTTTTACTTTATTTTAATTTCAACAAATCAGTAAAGATTGAAAGTGCTCTGTGAGCTACGTATGTTCAATATTGCAGTATGAAATACTGTGTTCAAGAATCTGCGGAAGTTTAAACAATATCTGTTTCCGAATCAAGGACTTGAGCAATAACTTTATTTCTAATTTTAAATATAAATGCTCATTTTGTTTGCTCATTTTTGCTTAGAATAAATTGTATTTTATTGGAATTCTTCCTCCCTGATCTACATGTGTGGCTTTGACTAAAATATAGGAGTTTCTTCTGCTTCTTCAATATAATGACAGAGAACATATAGGTACATAGCCTTAATTTGTTGCACTTCCACTTCAAGGCAACAAATTACCTTTAACACTAAAAATTAAATTCCTTTTTTGTAACCTTAATTATCTGAAACACTATTTCAGTTTCACTGATGCAACAAAACTACCATAATTGGGCAGACTGTAGTTTTTAGTGTAAGGTCACATCATGCTTTGTGGAGAATAATAAGAGGAAATGATCTTCAATTTAACATCTCGGTGACTGGCAGACCAGCTGCTCTGGTCATTTCTGTTGCTGAAGTGGCCTTGAGAAAAAGAGGGGAGTGAGTGTTTGTGAAAGAAATTAAATTAACCTCCTCACATAACTGGTAATACCAGTGTAGGCTTAGTCAGTTGAGTTTTAAGGTTTTTTTTTTTTTTTTTTTTTTTTTTTTTACTCTTTTGTGTGTGTATGTTTGTTTAATCAGCTGTGCTTAAATGGTAGAAGATGTGCCTTATCTTTTAAAATAAAAATCACTAAAAGGAAACAATTGATTCAAACAACTTGTCCTCTTTGGAGGTGGCGAGCCTTCTGTTGAAGGTAGGTGCTTGATAAAACAGCAGAGGCAGCAGGTCAGACACGCTGTGGTGCAGCCTGAGTATTAAGAGGCCTAGTTGGTCCAGGTTGGTTTATTACCTGAAAATAAAGTATGTGTGGCAAAAAGAGCCTTTTGAAGATTCTTCGGTAAAACTGGAGCTCCTGGCATGGTTCCCGATTCCTGGTGTGTACCCTGGCACTCCTGCTGTTTTAATCGCAACTGGCAGCCTCTATTCGGAGCGGCATCAGCAGTGGGGAAACAATAGTGTCTGATTCGTGTTTGTCAGCTGGGACAATAGGGCCGCTGATGGGTTGCAGTGGAGGAGAGCGCGTCCCCTTTGTATGGCAGTGCCGGCATGGCAGATGGCTAATTGGACATGATAAACCACGGGGGCCATGGGGAAGAAAGGGGAGATCTGCAGGGATTTTCAGCTTGTATCCACCATGTTAAAAAGTATGTGTTTTAAAGATGCTCTTTCTCAACTTTAACTTCTGTGCCATGACTATATCGTTCAAGAAAGAAGAGGGACACCCTAACTAAACTCTCCACTTTTGCTGGTAGGAAGCACGCTTTATTAGCTGAGAGTAAATCATATTACTGTATCAGAAGGTAGGGAAACACATAGCCCCCAGAGGCAGTGGCATAGTACTTAGTAAAATTAGCAGTGCGTATTTTCACCATTCTTGTAAGTCAATGTCAAACCATTGCACCAAACAGCATCCAAGCTGAAAACAAAGAGCTCTGTGACAATACTTTTTGGAAGGAGCAGAAAGTCAAACTCTGCCATAGTTTGTCTTGGTATGAATAGATGGACGTCAGTGCTACATCGCTGAAAAGCTAAGGTGATTAGTGAGATAGAATTTATTTCGTTAAATTTTATTAGACTTAATGGAGTATATGCTGTGGAGCCGAGAGCTGAGGCTCTTATTCAGACAAACTTTCACTTACTTAAAACAGTTTAGTAAAAAAGGAATGAAGGCCTCAAGATATGTATCAATCCCAGCTAGTTTTAATGATTAGCATGCTTTTAGTGTGAGATCTGTAAGCTTAGCTGGTGACTTGCTTGGCTCTGGGCTAGCAGACCGTGAGCTCAAGGCCACTGCTGACAGATGAGTGACAACCTGCCTTAGAGTTATCTGGTAGCAGTAGACAGAAGTTCATCTCTCTTAGCTACATTTGTAAATCCTTTTTGCTCATTCCTCATTTAACTGCATGATAAAACCCACCAAAACTTTGGGAGTAATTCCCCAATTTTCATTCATCTCCCCTCTCTCCATAAAGATGCTTGCAGAAGCAAGGCTGTAAGTGTGGCTTGTGCATTGGTGGCTACTGCAGTAGTCTACGCAGCTGTTGCTGGAGCTACATTTAATTCCCTGTTTTGTAAAATGATGTCGGGTGTCTAGGTTTGCTATTTTAGTGTTTCTCATAACGATAATGTTATGGCATATAACATGTAAGTTTAAATTGTAGTAAAAATAAATCTACAAGAGGTTTAAAATAATAGCTAACAAGAAATATGCAGTACTCTGTGGAAGCAGATTTACTTTCTGTGGAAGTGTCTGGACTATGTTCCTCTCCCACTGTTTACTACTGTCTTTTTCCCACAGGACAAATTTAGTGGAAATTCCAGATGAGAAGTTTCAACTGGTTGCTGTTGGTTTCAGCAAGCCTTTCAGGTTTTGTATCTGTCTGAATAGTTTTTGAAGCTATAGGTGCAGGAGAAACTGGTAGAGACCATTTGAAAGATTGCAATTGGATGTGTGTAAAAACAAAAAACAAAAAACCCCAAACAAACAAAAAACCCACCTACAGCAGGGCTGTATATCCTCTTATACAATATAATATTATTATGTTATGATGGTTCTCTACCAGAATTTATTACTTGCATTAATATTTCCATCATTGATTAGCTCCTTCTAAATACTGTATCAGCACCGGACAAAAAGATGGTCGCTACCATGAAGTGCTTACAATAAAAGAAGTCATGTGGATTGTGAATTCCTTTAATCAAGGATTTTTACTTTGCTTTTAAACATGTCTTAAGGACAAGCCAGTGGCTTACTGGAGTCTAATACTGAGTGTGGATCAGAGGGAATGGTTGAGAATGATGCAGTAAGTTACAAGTAGAAAAATGGGGAAGGAGTGATAAGAACTGTAGGGAAACCTGAAAATGTGGAAGAATGCAGTAAACTTATCTAGCTGAGCACTTCAGGGAGTGGAAGGCTCTTTGCTGGGAAAGTGATCCTCGCCTGCACGCGTGCCGCCTCCGCTGAAAGGAAACGGATGATGTCAGTGGCGGAAAGGTCAGAAGCCAAAGGAAATTGCAGGAATGGGACAATAAGAGGTTTGGATAGAATTGTAACTTTTGGGATGGAAAGCAAAACGTAGGTTTTCTGGCACATTAGAGGAAAATATTGGAAAGGTTTGGGTACATAGTTAAAGGAGAAGATGAGCACAGCTTCTATGTATGCTGTGCTCAGAATGAGAAAGTCGGCCATAGGAGACACTGCGAAGTGTTACAGGAAAAATAGCAAGGTTTTCTCTTCTTTGAGATGCCCCTCAACATCTAAGACCATTATTATTGCACTGTGATCTTTTAATGGTGACTATACCAGAAGCCTGTTTTGCTTTGATGCTGCAGAGATGAGGTGTTTCCTTACGAAGTAAAGACATATAGCCAAAATCTTTGGGTGTTCTGTTTCATGGTTAATGCTTCTTGTTCAGACAGATATGTCATGAAGAGCCAGCATCCTTGGGACTGACTGCCACTGTGCTCGTAGCAATTCAAACCGCCTGCTTCTGCACAGAGAAGCAGAGCAGAGAGTTTAGGCGGTGATGCTAATAGAAGCAGTCTGAAGCATTCAGATAAATTCAGTCCGATGGAGCAAGTAGAGCCTGACGGGTAAATAGTAATGATCTCGTAAGCTTCGCGGACTTAGATCTATGGTGTGCGATTCTCCCCTTAGCAGCTTGCTCCAGTTCAGCTCAGTTCTGTTCAAAAGTTAGCTGGGGTGTTAAATAGGTCAGCCACCTATTACAGGTCCCTGTTAGTCTGTCTGATTCTTCAGGTTACTTATCAGTTTCCTAATGAGAAGATCTTGAAGAATTACTCCTTTGGGGCCAGAAGGCTGCTAAAACTGGCTTGGCTGAAAACACCTCCAGTGCTAAAACAAGAGAATGGGAAAACCCTGTTGGTTAGATGAGTTCAGATCAGTTAAAACTGTTCTTTGCCATAATGAGAGTTTGTAAAAAAGACATGTAGCATGTAAACCCTTACCAGGGAAAAAGATAAAGAAGCTGCTTGTCTGCGCTACTGAAGTGTGCAGTAGGGTATAACCAGCAGCTCAGACTTGGTTGCTGTGATTAGAATTGATTTCAGGACTTGGTCCAGCTTCAACTCGATCATAATGTTTGTGCCTGGGAGACTTATGATGTAGGTCATGTACAATAGTTCAAAACCAAAGGATAAGAGGTTCTTACTCAGGTAGTCAAATAATAGGTTTCCACAGTTTCCACCTCAAAAATCAAGTAGTGCTTGAGATCTGCAGAGTAAACAGTAATTCCTTTGCCTGGTTCAGTGGTCCTCAGCTCTCCTTGGTGTGGAGCTGCAAGGACGATGATAATAATTAGCAATCTTATGTAGAGTAAGTAAGTGGTTTTCTTGAGGTTGTATGGGCTTCATGTATGTTGTTATTAAAACAGCACTCTGGTCATGGAAAGTACCCTTACAGAGCTCTTCATGGTTGTAACTTCTGTTGCCAAAGAGCACGAGCCAGGAAAAGCACACCAATCCCTTTTTACAGTAGGATTGTCAAAAGTCACGGCTAAAGTGACAGGTGAAATCAGAGATGTGCAAACACTCAGCTGCTCTTAAACCACTTGATATGGGTGCCTATATATGGATGCAGGTGACCTACTTCAGACAGGCAGGTTGTACGTTTTGGCCTTAGTCCTGGAAATGGGATTAACACAACTTTCTTGTGTCCACACTAACTAGTCAAACTGTCTTAAGATTTTATTACACTGACCCTATTTTTAAATATACGTAGGTCAGACCACATCTGGTATAAAATATGGCCTACTGCCAGTGACAGCAGAGGAACTACAATAATTTACACAGGCTGAAATTCTGGCTCACGTTCAGCCGACAAACTTGTGTGGGGATGGGGCCAAAGAGGACTGGTAGCAGAGTAAGGATATTTCTAACTTAATGTGTTAAGACACCCGGATGATTTTGCTCATCACCATGGTATCTGAACGCTCACAAAATGAGGCACTTGGGCTCTGGGTCCACTCTGCTCACTATTAGGTACGGTCCCCTGTGCCTGCTTTGTAATGAGCGTGCTGCTGTGAAAGTTAAATCTATTAAATGCTAAATGTAAGTGAGATTTAATGACATGCTATTAAAAAGTTCCACCTACCTAAAAATGCTTTGCTTTCCAGCCCAGGTTTCATAATATATTCCATATTTTACAGAGATCTCTTCATGAAGAAAATGCTGTCAGAAACCATTTACAGCTCTGATCCTGCCGTGGTATTTTTTTTTTTTTTTTGGTCTTTTACGAGTGCCAAATTCCGTTTTGCAGCAGATCCAACCACTCTGCTGTGAGATTTTGATGTGGATGTCTCCTGTGGGTGCATTAGTTACTCAGGGGCATTGGAAGGTACCTTCTGACTGGTTCCATGCTGCATAGTTTAACAGAGCTATAAACATAGTATATGATTTCCTTTCGTTGGTCCAATTTTTCCTCACACTTTTTCCTTCTGCTATATTTCTAGCAAATGTAAGATTTAGGTGTCCCTATTCCAAATGGAGTCATCCAGTTAGTGTGACATTGTCTAGGGTAGAATAAACACCCCTGCCCCTCTGCAGAACACTCAAAATACTTTCATTTATCACCTTTATCTACCAGCAACATTCCTTGTGTAGCACATCAATGAGAGAATTACATAGGGTTGTATTTAGGCACTACACCAAGTAGTATTTATCGCACTGATAAGAAATATAGTCATGTTGTATCTTCCGATGTGAATGTATTGCAGAAAGAAAAGTTTCCTTTTTCAGTTACCTTTGTATTTTTTTTTTTCCTTTGGAGACAGAAGCTGTGAGAGCTATAGAGCAGGCAGAGATCACCAGTCTGTGAACTGCAGAGATCTGGGAGAGAACTCTGTCCCCCCCACTGCAGATGTTGTCGCCCTGCATTGCTCTACTATTGCTCCCCAGCTGGTGTGGCTTCCCTTGGCTGCCTTGGGGTCAAACCTCAGGGCTTTTGCCTGGTTGCTTTGTCCACTGCAACAGATGTGTAAGAATAAAAGGGGGCCTGTCTGAACCCTCTTGAGTGCTTAGGCCCTTGTCCACCTGGAAGACTTCTGTTTTCAAACTGTCTCAAATCCAGATGGGCCTCGGTCCTGTTGAGCTTGAACAAATGTGTTATGGGGGAGATGGTCATTCCTTGTCCCTCTTTTCCCGCTCCTGGGGTGTACAGACTGGCTCTTCTGCATGTAAAATAGAAGGCTGAATTTCAGACGAGACATAAACTTTATACAGATTAAATGGAAAATCCTGAAACTAATAGGATAGCACAGAGGGCAGATTTAGTGTGCCTAACTAGCAGGCATGGTAAGTGCACACACAAACAACGCAGGACTAAGCTCCTTTTTATCTAACATGCAGCTATGTTAACAGCTGCAGCTAATGACTTCTAAAGGGATCTCCTCTCCTGGCTCCCTTTTGGCTCTTACAGTCCATGTATATATTTTCCCCAAGATGAGAACTGTTCCAGGAACTGAATTAAAGCCTCCCTAGTCATTACTTTTCCTTTTGGTGTGTGGACAACCTGCAAACAGTGGCTCAGACAGCAGCCTGGAGCAGTTGCCTTTCAGAGGAAGCCAATTGTAGCAATCTATTTTTAAAAGGTTATTTTCATGAATTGGATTTTATGACCTGATTTGAACCGTCTTGGGTACATACGTGTTGTGCTGCTGCAGCCTGAGTCCACCAGAGTGTCACTTTTCACCATTTCCCTGTTGCAATTTTAGCTGCTTTATGAACACGTGCAGCTTCGAAGCTCTGTCTTTACCTGGCTCGGCATGAATAACGTGCTAAACAATTGTTAGACAGTAACAAATTATTCTCTCCCTGCTCAATCCTGCTTGTTGTGTGTGTTAACAATGGAGAATTGCAGATCTTTTGCTGAAGAAACTATAAACATGTTTATCATATTCTAGCCTCTTCGCTGCCTTGTTTTCCTTCAAGAGGCATGAGTCTACAGTTGCAGCTATCTTGCTTTATAAAATTCTATTATTTTTTTCATTTTTAATTTCAATTATCTGTAAAAAGTGATTTTAAAATCCCCCATGACCAAAGAGTTGATGCAGTAATTTAAGTAAGTTTCGTCCCTAACTTTTGCTGTAGAGTTATAGATACTGGTACTATGTAACTCTAGTGCTTTGGGGTCTTAAAAACCCTCCTATTTCACAGCTATATTAAGTGAAGCTTGAGCAACATTGATGTGGAAAGGCATGGGCTATTGCAGCATCAGTACCCTATATGTACTGTGTACCTATGGAGTGTCTTATGGAATTGAGCACATCCTTGCACAGTTGTTTTTAACATAGGTGGGTCAGGAGCTTTACAGTGAGACACTGGGCACTGGATTCAGCTTTTGCCTCCTTATATGAAGCATTCGGCATGTAGGAGTGGGTGTAAACAGTGTATTCAGTCTCTGAACTGTCTCAATATTTCTATTGTGTATTTCTACACAGTATTTCTATTGTGCTGGAGTAACTTGAGTTTATTCTCGAGCAAAAACAAATGGGCAAACTGTTATGGATTGCTTTGGATTGGGTATGTATTGTCGAGAAAAATTTCTATTTAAGTGATGCACTTTTATATACAGATGGGTAAATGAATATGTTTGGAAGTTTAAGACTTGTTATGAAGGTGATGGTTATCCTGTAATCCTACTGGGACTGTGAAGATAGACAGGATCTTTAGATGGGAAGTCTCAAGGGACATATAGGTGCTGATGGTTCTCCAGCTGGTACACATCATTTGAGCCACTAAGAGGCACTTTGATAATGAAAATGTACTTTTTTTGAAGCTAAGACTGAGGTTCACAGTTCCAAAGCTGCTAATGTCCTGGCCACAGTCCTGTTTGAATAGCTGTATTCTCTTCTTGCTTCCCTACATTCTTGTTCTAAAACTATGCGGTGTAATGCTAGTGTGTGTGAATAGGCAGGTGCTGAATTTGACCATATAGATTGTTGCGTTTTAGTGTCGAACGGTAATTCTTATCTGTGACCATTCCACTGGGGGCTCCAAGGTGAAGACACTGTTGTTCTTAGCACCTCTGGTGTCTTTGCATTGCCCCCTTAGCTTTAGGGAAGGTAAAATAAACACTGCCTTTACCGGCTGCATATCGGGAATGGCATTTGCAAACTCCATGTCCAGGCACCCCATCCTTCCCGGCCACTACTGAAGCAGGCAGGAATACAAGGACTTCCATTGTGTCAGGTCCCAGCGTGCAAGTCTGAAGGGAACCTCCTCGTATCTTGAGCTTTTCCTGTCCACGTGGGTCCAGCATGTCACAACTCTTTGTTTAAGGTAGCAAAGCGCTCTGGGATCCTGTAGCATGAAAGGAGCCATAAAACGTAAGATGATGTTATTGTAATTAAAGAACTTTATAAGCTCTTAAACACCACATGTTGGCCAGGCAGAGCTTTCCTATTTCCCCTGCTTGATAAGGGGCTCATAGTGAACACCTGCTGTGTGCAAAGAAGAGCTTCCACTGCCCAAAGGAAAAGACTACTGATGCTGTCTCTGGTGTCCCAAATCTATGGATTCCTGGTCTGGTGCTGTCTGGAGCTGAGTCTTAGCACACCAAGTCTTCCCAACATCTCAGCCCTCATCTGTTCTTTGGCCTGTGGTTCTTGTACAGGGTGAATAAGCTTTTCTGACAGGAGCTCTTGAGCTTTGGCATCCATAACTCTTCTGAGGCTTACGTAAAGCCTGGCCTGCTTTCTCTGCTGCACAACTCTATTGATACTTGTAATGGCTTAGGCTGGTGGTGTAGGTGCAGCCAGCAACTTTTGCCCTAAAATCATAGGTGTTCCGGAGCTATATTTACAAGCAGCAATGTTGTTGCAATGGAAATGCCTCTTCAACAAGATTGTGTTGAAGGAACGTGTTCTGTGTCTGTAAGGTAAAACAATTGTGCCTTTTTGAATGGGAGCTACAGTTTGGGTAACAATCTTATGTGGGAGAACAGCATCTTCTACAAGGCTTTTTATTCTACACGTCTTGTCTTTTCTGGTTTACATCAGAGATGTGGGTTCCTCTGTTGTTGTTCATCTTAGATATCAGTTATCCCCTTGCTTTGATAACTGAGTCATTGAGCTGAAAGAGGATTTTTGCATGGGAGTAATCCTACGAAAAGAGATTGCTTCCCTGGACAGTGACGCCCTTGGTCCAGTTGTTCTGTGCTCGTCTTGTCATCATTAAAGCCCTCTGTGTTAGACTGTGAGTAGCCCACATCATCATCAGCTTACTCTGCTGCTGGACCCTGCAGTGAGACCATGATCATGCGTTTGCCATCGGTGTCTTCCCACGTAATGTGATTTTACAAATCTAATATTATGCTTTCTCTGCAGGAACAATGACAACAAAAAGATAGGATGTGAATAGCGGTGTTAGCACAAGTAAGCAAGTGTTCCGTCATCTGAAAGTTGTGGACAAACATTAACTTTCACTTTGTGAGACTGAGGTCGTGGATACGTTTAGTGGGATAATAGAACAGAATATGTAGGTCCTACTTCTGCTTTGGCCTACTGGATGACATTACCCAATTAGCATTGCTCCATGCCTCAGTTTCCCTCTGAGAAATAGATAATTGGCTGTAGATGAAAAGCACTATATAATAACAACTCTTAAAGCAGTGCTTATAATGATTATTAACATGGAACACTGTCATCCTCTCCGTTTTATAAATGTGAGGAACTGAGGCAGAAAATGGCTTGCCAAAAGCTATTGATGTGGTTGGGGCAAGAGTCCTCATTAGACCTCGGGAGCTGCTGGCAGCCAGGCCGGCCTGAGGCTGCGTGCTGGTAATCACCCTCTCCCTACGGCTTCGGAGTAGCTGCGGCTCTGTTAAACGTGGAGGACTTTGGTGTGTGGAACAGATTTAGGCTCATTCCTTTCAGTGTTCATGCTGAGTGAATTGGAAAAGTAATGAGCAAAACAGCATTTATCTAGGAAAGAGGTTTCAGAGTCCTCTATTTCTAACAAGAACGCGTTAACAGTACAAAATATATGGGGCAACATTGTCCTAATTAGTTTTCTGTCAAAATTAACAGTCTATTGAGTTCAATGGGAGCAGATTTAGGCCAACACAGTGTCTTTGAAAAATTCACAGGACTTTTTACCCTGTGGTTTCGAATATGAGCTGAAGCTTCATCGTCACGGAACCTCCTTTGGGCAGAGCTTTACTCCTCATTCGAAATGCTCTCCCTCTTTAAAAGCCAACTTTTTAGTGTAATTTGAGTCCATCTTATTTTAGGGTATATATTTAGCATCCAGCTGATTATTATTATTATTTTTCCCCCTCCAAAGTTTTGGATAGCAGGTCCATTAAGAAATGTCAGTGTTGCCAAACCAGCTTAAGACTTTGGAACTCCAATTACCTGCTGAACTCTTTAAAAGTAATTTAGTAATGAAAGCAGTGAATGCTTTCTGCAGTGTTTAAGGATTGCTTACAGAGATAAAATGGTTTTGGCTGGATGTCAGATAAATACTTTTATGCCGAAGCATACGAGCAACCAGTTTTCTTCTCTTTTTGAATGAATCCGAAGAGTTTAATTCTTCAAAATAGCTTCAAACAAATTCTGGATTACTAGATCCTGTGTTCTTAAATCAAGACAATCATTTAGTATTTTACACCAAAGGAGCACCTTTCATTTTTGGATCCTGATGTATTTTACAAAGTTGAATGTATTCAGTCTAACCAAACTTCTGTGCAGAAAGAAAATACCATTATCCATTTTACAACTGTGTTAGCCAGCAGGAGGACATGATCTGAATCACACATCGGGCTGGTAGCAGAGACTCCTGGAACATGATACTGGATGAAGGTGTGTTTTTAGTAGGAAACTGGGAGGAGAGATTCTTGGAGTCTCTTGCTACTCCTGATGCTGATTTGGAGGTATCCCTGGACAGAGTGGAGTGACTGCCTCTGGCAGGTGAGCAAAAGGAGGCTGCAAGGCTGTTTCCCTCCTGCTCTGGGAGCTGCAGATTATATCTGCATGAGCCATTTTGATAGGGCAGAAAAGATATTGCGTTCAGTTTTTCCTTTGACAGGTCAGTGTCCCCAGTCTGTGGCCATGTTCCTCTGCCGCCGGGGGCCGGTGTCCCTCGTTCTGTGCTGTGCTTGCAGTTTTGGGCTCAGAAGGGCTGTGGGGGTTTCCCTAGCGTGGCCAGCTGATCCCTGTCGTGTTTTCTCTTTCTGGTCTGGGTACATTCCCCTCCTCTCTGGGGAGGGAACCATGTCTGCTTGAAGAACAGGGGATTGGAAAGTCACGGTTTGTAGGACCCAGCCATAAAAATTGCAGGTTTACTGTGTGTTTAAACTTCTCTTTGTTTTAAGAGTCACTTGTGTATTTTTCAGCCTCGTTGGCCCAACCAATACCATCCAGATCACCTGTCTCTGGTTTTGCATTATTTCTATTTGGTGTTGGCTGAACCCAGGTGGGGTCAATCTCAAGGAGTGGCCAGCAGCCTCTGCCGGCTGGCTGCAGCTGCAGGCTGCGGCTGGGGCAGCGAAGTAGCTGCGGCTCCTTGGCTAACTTTGTCTGCGGCCAGAAAGCCAGGATGGCTGTTTCTGCTGCTGTGCAGGAAGGGGCTCCAATGTGTGAAATGGCAGCAGCGTCGGGGAGAGGAATAGCTCACTTTCCTGCTCCCGGTCAGGTGGAGAGCTCTGTGCTTCCCACTGGGAAGGTCTGGATGCAGTGGTGTCAGCACCTTCCCCCTCTCCAGTCTCTACTGGATCAGGTGAGGATTGGGTCTCAAAAACTCTGTGTGTGTGTGTGTGTGTGGGGGGGGTTGTTTGTTTTGTTTTGTTTTGTTTTGTTTTGTTTACTTATAGCATTTTCTGTATGGGAGAGAAACTTCCCAGCTCTTCCAATGTGTTTCTATTTTAAAATTCGTCTGTCTGGTTCTGGGTTGACTGAAACAAATGTGCCAAGCTCAGGTTCAGGAGGTGATCAGAGCCATGCCATGTATGGAGAGATGCCTGGCTGTGTGAACGGCTAGATAGTATTGCTAGGACATTCATAGTTATCCTTCAGTGAAGAATTTGGTTTAAAAATGAGGCCCGCTAGTACCAACATATATATTTTTAATTGAACTAGTGGAATCTGTAGCTGAGTGGTGTTTCCCTTGAATCACGCCCTAACGTTTTACAGTACCTGTTGCATTTGGTGTCACAGATGAGCTCTCATATGTCATTTTTTTCCTGAACAGTATCTACAGTGGTGGCCAGATGTGCTGTTTGGGTTGCAGCTGAAGCAGGTTCAAAGGCTGCCCCATGGCTGGGCACCAACCCTGCTGCTGCGGGGCTTGTATCTGCAGGTGTAACTGCATGTGCAGCCCTTCCCTAACCCAAATCAGTCAAAATGATCTGGGTTAAAGACAAACCTCCTTGCTTTTAAATAGTAAGCCAACCTGGATCATTTTGACACAACCGGGTTAGGGAGCGACGGTGCAGACATAGCGACAGATTGGAGGAGGTGGCGACCCAGCTCTGCTGCAGCCTCACTGTTCATTTGACCACAGACTTGACAATGTTAATTGGGGGTGAGTTTGTAACCCTCCCTTGCTTTCGTCTTATACAATAGCCTTGTTTTATGGAAAATAATGAAATATTCTAAGGACTGGAAATGCAGCTGATACGTCCCAGGCTTTGTGTCTGATTATCAGAGTCCAAAGTCTGAAGCTGTATATAGTGTATGTACTTGTAGGTGCACTCCTGCATCAGGGCCTGATAGTGGCTGTATTTACCCCTGCAGGTAATTTAGAGCAGCCTCAAGGTTCCCCTAAACTGCAGTGGCTTTCATGGGCCATCAGGAGGCTGTTATCCAGCCAGGATGTGCTGGGTGACAGCAGTGATTTCCAGGTGCTTTTGCATGTGACTGACCCTCACGTGGTCCTGATGTGACAGATGCACCGTGTATTTTCCCCGCCTTCGATGTGTGCTGACGGGGGCAGATATAATGAGGCTATCAGCCAAAACGGAGTGAAAACATTCAAGATTTTAGTTCACAGATGACAATATAAAATTTCCCATCATCCTGCTTCAAGAAAGTTTGTAAATGTGTTTGACATTGGACTTGACAGTGAACCCATCGATTTCTTTTGCTGTGCTGGGACTCATTTATTCTGATTTAACATCAATGCGCATGAGAGCAGAATTAGGCCCACTGAAAGGATGGATATGTTTGCTTTCCCCTCTGGGAACGCATACACACTGGTTATGCAGGCCACAACTATGCGCTGACCTGTCCATACAACAAGCCGTGATGCTGTCACCTGCTAGCAGAGATTTCCAGAAGACCTGCAGCTGTAGGAGAGCATCTTCTCACCTGGTCTCCACTCCCAAGGAGATATCACTTCCTCGTGTCTGTACTAGCACATACACTGGGTGCTGTGATACAGCTCCTCACTGGGATTATCTGTTCTGGCCAACATGTTATCTCTTTGCAGTCACTGTTGGATCTGCCAGAAGGAGAATCGTATGTTGATGCATAGGTTCATTCAGCATAGCTGATGCAAATAACTGGGATGAGCCGCGCTGAGGGTAAGGTGGCCTGTGTGTACTGATAGAAAAGCTCACTGAACAGTTGGAGGGGGTGTCCCTGGAAAGCTGATGCCCGTCTCGCTGTCTCCAATGGGCCCATCTAGTGCCTGCTGCGGGTGTGTTTGTGATAGCGTGTGACAGCTTCATGCTGTCTAGCCCCAAAGTTGATGACAACCAAAGGGAAATGGCTTTCTCTTGTCAGTGTTTATTTCCAAATGCATTCACGAGGCGACTTTGTGCTTCTCTGTCTCTGGCTGACTGAGGCAAAAGCTTGACCTCTCTTCTTCTTTCAGCTCACTTGACATATACTTGTACGAACAGACCTAGATGCTGCAGGATATTTTTCTGGGTCACCAAATGCATTATATACTTGTCCTTCACAGAAGAAATACAATGTCTTTCATCTAAGCCCATCAGTTCTTTGTATTTTAATTTTGTTGTACTCATTTAAACCCAGTGATTTTGTCAATAAGCATTATTCATATGGGGAGAAATAAATTGATTCGTACTTGAAGCACACTCCCTCATGCACACGTACTCGCACAGGGTTGTATCACAAGGCAACTGCCAAAGGGACTGGCTCTGCTGCTGGGACTGACCCCATCCTGTGGGGTCATTTACGCCTGTGGACACAGGATGCAAAATACTGTTGCTGTGCTGAGAAGCAAGTGGAACTGAGAGGTGCCAGGTGGAGGGAAGTCTGGCCTCAACTAGTTTCATTTGGCAAATAGTAATTTCTTGTGTTGTAAGTGTGTGCTCCCAGTCCAGGTCCTCCTGCTTGATGTGTTTATATACACAAGGAGACAAATCTATACGCAGCTTACAGGCTGTGTTAGGTATTTTGGAAACCTCTGTGCATAAGTGATTTATCTGCATTTTTGGAAAAGAGCTTGATTGACACAAGAACACAAGAAACACTGCATCCCAGATGCTTTTCCTACAATTCAGTTGCATTTTCTGGGAATACTTAGCATTCATAGCACTCTGGTCTCCTTCAAAGCATGGACCTGGACTGGACTCTGAGCTCATGGCTTGAGCTGTAACTGTCTAGCTTCAACCTTAAACACTCATTTTCTGCAACAACTCTTTTATTTGTAGAATCTCAGTTGAATTTCATGGTATTAAGGTTGCTTCACTTGTCAATTCTCATGCTGCTTCCATACAGTCTCTGCATCCCAGTAGTGTGGTGGTCTCCACATCATCTCATCCTGAAAATTTTGGTAGTAACAACAATAAAAATGTTCGTGTTTATTGATGGTTTCAGGAGAAACCTCTTCAGCTTTCTGCTGAAGAAAGAAAAACAGATAATTTGACATATTCGGACAAAAATGCTAACAACTGAAAAATTTTGTTTGAAAACTTCCTAGAAAATTAGAATAGAAATTGTCGGTTTGTGAATGGTTTGCGTTTTCCAACAGAAGTATTTAAATTTTTGGAGGAAAAGTGATGCTTCCCTTCGATTATTTTGCTGAGTCAAAGCCGTATTTCTCAGCAGAGAGTTTTGCTGGGAGCTTTCTTTTTCAGCCCCACTCCTGCAACTAGTTTGTCAAGCATCCCTTAAAATGCATTCTGCTTGCATCACCAGTAAATTACCGTGACTTATTATTTACATTTGCAATGAGACTGATACATATTAAAAACCGAACGTGCAAGCCTGCAACCTGCGCATGCCAGAGTTAATGGAACTGTCGGACATCTTCGTGCTCCAGTGATTGATAGGTGCTCTGATGGAGTCGCCTCTTCCTTCTCTCTCTGTCTTGTCTGCGTATTAATACCTCTGCTCGCTGAATAACGATGCAGTGTAATACAGATTTGTGTTATTTTTGTTCCTGCGTCCTGGCAGGCAGGGGTTATACCCATGTTTCTCTGAAGCACGTAGCGTGCTTCTGGCCACTGAGAATAATGAAGCAGGGAGAATTTTATCTGGAGACAAGTGCTCCCCTGGCTTAAGGGAGCACCGACTAGCGAAACCAGCCAGAAGGAGTGAATTGTATTTCAAGGGGTGGCCCTTGGCTCCAATGTCTGCCCAGCCTTTGAACCTGCAAGTTTGGTACTGGGCGTGGATGAGTCAGTATGGTCTCAGCATGGCTTGGAGGCTGCTTGCAGGAGTTTCCCGAGGCAGCTTGCGGGAAAACCCCTGTGCAGAGAGCAGACCTTGGACCGTGTCATGTTCTTGTCTGCTCCCAAGTCCACTCGCGGTGTGGACATAACCGGTGGAGTTGCACCTAATTTCCTCATGGATGCACTTGGCTCTTACACTTTATGCACAGCCATCCAAAGCTTAGATGAACCTTCAGAAACAAAGTTTCTTTTTGTGGTCCTGGTTTCTTATGGAATGAATGTTCATAATACCCTTTAGAGCAGCCAAAAGCTTTTCTTCGTAGATCCCTGTTTATCCACTGCTCCGTAGCATGGGGGCAGATAGTCTACCTGATGCAATAAGCTCCCTGTTTGTCCTACCTGACGTTACTGTCTCTGATATGGTTATTTTATGGTAGGGTCAGCTCAGCATGTTATTAAATTTAGAAGTCCGTGGTTATATCATTAATAGGAATAAATAGCATGTATGAAGTGGGTAAAGATTTGACAACATGGGAGGAAGGGGGCTTCAGGAATGCATGCCATCAGAAGAATATAGGATAGTTTCAAAAACTGGGGAAAGACCTTAAGATATTTGTATCACCTGCCACCTGTATGATTGCAGTGTGTCAGATTACTATACTAGCAGTAGAAATAAAAGCGAGAGTGTTGCTGCCAGAACAAAATTGGCTACCTGCATTTATTTAGTGTTTCAGTTTTAGTTTTTTGGGGGGTAATTCTTTAAAAATAGTGATTCTTCCCTCTCTTATTTGCTTATTTATTTCAAAGGTAAGTCTCAAAGTTAGAAAAGATCTGCTCTCATTCAATAATATTGCAGAAGATAGCAAGTATATAATGGAGGAAAAAGCAGTTTACCACATACCTGCAGTCAATTTTCTAGCCATTTGCAAGTCATAAAGTAACAGAATTTCAGAAGAGCTACTGAGGATGCAGTTTGCTAACTCCGTTCCTCCTTGCTCTCCCGCCGTATTTATCCATGGAGTTGTGGAAAGGGCTGTTAGCCACCAAGGCAGCTTGGGATTTATATGCACTGGTTGCTTTGTTTTACAAATGGATATGGAGCTCTCATCTCTTTATCAAACTACTCTGGAGAGGTTTAGTATTGCAAATATGCCAGTGCATGGCACAGCTGTCATATTCCTGCTGCTTGAGCAGAAATTTATGGCAAGGAAAGACAGATACATGTGGTGTTGGGTTATGAGACTGACAGATTTGCTGTCACGTCTCATAGCAGTTTAGGTGAGATAAATCTGTGGGTTTTTTCTTTGTTTTTTTTCCCCCTCCTTTTTTCATTTTATCGTGGAGCATGGAAGTTATAGTTAAAACTTGAGCAGGAATAAGGGATGCTTAACAAGTAAGGCTTAATTTTCCTCCTGAGGTAACTTCGGAATTTTCCCACTAATTAAAGATGATTTAAAAAAATTGAAGGTTACCTAAATGACCCAGAGAAAAGAGATGCAAAGCAGTGATAAACACAGCTTCCTGCTGTCAAATAGTCTGCTTTATCTTCATAGCCTACTAGTCATATGTGGGTATCAAAGGCTATAGGCTCTCTTTTGCTTTATCAAAGCATGTTTTTACACTATGGCTGACTGGGCTGGCTTGGTGGAGCTAGGGCTACATGCTCTGTTGCTCTTGTACTTTGGCTGAGAAAGGGAATTAGCTTCCCAGTAGGGGAAGGTTGCAGGACCTGCAAGAGGAGGTGCCCAGGGACGTGGCAGCAGTGCAGTGGGGAGGGCACAGGAAGGTCCATCAGGAGCTGTGGCAGGGTCCAGTACGATGGCTGCTCAGGCGGCACTGTGCCTGACAGGCTGTCATCTAGAACAAGGTTATGGCAACTTCATTTAAATGTTGTTTTCACTTGTGAATTTGTCATCTTCCTTCTAGCAGCTGTCAAAATCCTGTCTCGGATAACACCTCAAAGCAGTCCGATCCCACTGCATGAGGCCACTGGAGCCCCCTGGGAATTTGTTACATCTGGCTGATTGCAAGGAAAGATGTGCTACCCTGCATTAAAATTAAGCAATTAGGGAAAAATCTGAAAATCGTATTTTAAGCCAAGGTTTTGAATAGTTGCTGCTGACTTCCCAAATTTTCTGGGCCCCGCCAGTGCAGTTCTTAAGAGGCCCTGATGGTTAGGAAGTGGTGCTAGCCCATGTCGTAGCATCCAAGAGCTGCTGTGACTGTTTTTGGCTGGTGTTTACGTTCTGGGGCCACAAATGCAACCAGTCATGTCAGAAACTCTTGCCTTCAGCCAACTATATAGTGAAATTAAGGTCAGAGTTGACTTTTCCTGTTCTATACTTTGCACAGTAAGTCTATATGCCCATAATCTGTTTTCTGTACATGATTTAGGGTGTCTAAGAAGAAAAGGATATTTGCTTGTAAATTTGAGGGAGTCTTTCTTCTCCAAAGTAAAATGCGAGGAATTAAAATAAAAAAAATCCATTCATTATATAATTTCCTCTGCCACTTACTGTATTTCCTTTGAAAAATATAATCCATATGACACTTGCATGTTACAGTAAGTTCGCTTTAAAAATCTTACTGTACAGGTGATTCTAAATATTTATTACTTTCTTAGTAGAATATGAGTTTCTAGAGACTGGTTGAGGAATGTCTTTCTTTCTTTCTTTCTTTCTTCCTCCTGCATCGTGGTCACACTTCCTTGTCTAATTTATTGTCCTGCTCTTTAGAAAAATAAATGAATCTAGGAAGGCTGGGTTTATTTGCTCTGCTCCTGGTTTCGTATCATTCAGCCTGACCTCTATTTGGGTAGTTCCAGCTTTTTAACCTGTCTTCATGTCCCCTTTTTTTACGTGCAGATTGTGTTACACTCCTCAGTGCTTCTTCTTGTGTTTTGGTACTCGTGCAGCAGGGCAGGTCTGGATAGAACATCATAAAAACACAGGCAGTCGCAAGCATTGCCCCTGGGAGGGTGCGCTTTATACAAGAGGAACAGAAAGAACTAAGACAAATGGTGGATGGGGCACTCTGCAAAGGCAGCAGTCTGGAGTAGCGGAGCAGCAATACACATTTATGACTTGCACAGATTGTTGTATATGAATTTTATTTATTCTGAGAGTTTTAGTTTTGCTTTTAAAAGAATCAAAATTAAAACTTGAAAATGCTTGTCACTGGTGTGACTAGAGCTGTAGAGAGAACATTGAACTGGCCGTAGTTTAAAGTGCCAGGAAACTGCGCCCTAGTTTTCAGGCTGGGATGATTTGCTTGGGATTGCTCAGAGGTCTTATTAGGATAGCCCTGTCCACCCAGAAATGATGCGCTTTGGTATTAGTGCAGGCTCTGCATTTACCAGATGGTCAGGGTGGCACTGTGTGTTGCTAGGAGTTGGCTTTTGCAACACTTCGTATTATAGGACTTCTCCAATCAAATGTTTTTTTCTTTTCCTTTCTCCTATGTATCTCTGTGCATCCCAACAGAAGAACAGACAAGCTGCTCTATCTGTGTATAAGATCTTAAATAATAGTGCTTTTCTGATACAGATACCAGATACAGATACTCTGAAAAAGACTTTTATTTTGGTTCAAGGTAGGTGTTCCAAAAAGGAAATATAAATTTCATGATCACTTCTGAAAATCTTGACTTATTCTCCCATTTTTGAATGGACTTCTTAGCAGATGCCTTTGCCCATGGAGGAACCAGAAACTGAATGTTTGCATCATTTGCTTTTTTATTATTTTTATTTTTTGGTACTTCAAGAAGCAATTCTGTGTTTGGAAAAAAGCCTGCAAGTTGTTTTTTTCCTGCTCGTCTGTGAAGTTATCAAGATTGGATTTTAAACAACAGAGCTAAAAACATGCTGAACAACTACTTGTGCCTTTGGTTGCAAATCAGGATCAGGTCACATTCTGCCTTGGGTGAGGCATTTTGTTCTTAGCTTTCTGAAGATTAATTTCCACTTTAGTCAGAGTATTTATTCCCTTAGCTATTGCAACAGTTTATCATTATTTATCCTTTTGCTTTTAGACCAATAGCAATTGTTGGCATAAGAACACCTTTAAGCAAAATATCAAACCTCTTTGCTTTGTTCATTATGCTGCTGAAATATATGCTGGCAACTTTGCCATGTTGCCATGAGTCTTTAGTTACTAATGTACTACTTATCACTAGTTCATTAAAAAAAAAAACCAAAAAACAAAAAACAAAAAGCAAACAATCCCACGCCACATAAAACGCATAAAACTCACTTATACTGTATCAGGGTGAAAATGAATTTTGATACCAGAGGCCTTATGGAGGCTTAGGCTAAAAGATTCAGATTGCAGTTCCTTATGTTAGACATACAAGTACATTTTGAACCTGTATGTGAAAAGAAACTGTGTTTTGGAAAAGAGCGATAACGCAACTGTCTGGCTTCTACAAATGAAGTAATGAGTTGTTCAGGAATGTGATATAGATGTGTAATGTGAATAGCCAAGACGTTGGCTTGAGCTTTCAGTGAGATGTGCAGTAATTTATACGGGTGAATAGGTGGACCGACCCTGAGCCCATCACGTGAGCTGAACTCATGACCAGCCGTCGATGTTCTGCTGAGTGCTGGTGCAGCATAAATGGAGCAGCAGTTTTGTCTGTCCTGAACAAGCTGAGAGACAGAAATACTTCTGGTCTGATTCATTAATAATGGCATGTTTGAGCTTCCTCACCAAATAAGGTTGTGGTAGCAACAAAAGGTCAATTTTCTGTGGCTTTTGCCATCCATGGTTGCTGTTACTGCTTAGTTTGGTGATCAGATGCTGTGATAGAGCAGTTCACTGAATTTCTCAGACGCACAGCCTAGAGCCTATTGCAGAGAAATTTTAAGAAGGGGAAATATGTTTTTTCTAAACAATGTGATTAGGAGCATAAAGAGACAAATGCAGCTCTGGCAAGTATTAAATGGTGTGTTCCAACCCCTTCTCTCTTCCAGCTCTGCTTTGCAGGGTGAGTTTGTAACTGGCTGGACTGGCAAATGTTGGAACGAGTTAATGCTCCTTAAGGAAGCAAGGCTTTTGTAGGTTATTAAGATGTTGGAGCCTGCGCTTCTGACATCCCTAGCATGCGGGAAGTGCAGTGGTTTTCAGCAAGGGCCTGATCCTGCTTCCAGTGAAGTCAGTGGGAGTTTTGCCATTCGCTCCAGTAAGGTTAGCTCATGCTACAGCAACAAGGAGTAGAAAGAGCACTTTTATTAAGCCAGCCAGGCCTGTTCGAGCCGCCCAACAAATCCCCTTTCCTGTGTCTGCCTGATGCTTTTTTATTCCCCACTGTTGCTCTAGCAGAGATTAAAAGCAGTAGTGTAGCAGCAGTATTGGAGGCTTGCTCAAATGCACATCTGTCTGCTGATGTATCAAAGCTCTGCGCCCTGGTATCTGCATGTTTCCCCAAATTATAAAGCGTGTGCATAGAGTGAGGTTTTGCTGTTTCTCTCCCCAGTGCCATCTGGGCTTTGTTTATCTCTGTGTGTTGTGGAAGATTTTATGTGGCGTCCTTGTGGGTAGCCTGGTGAAAGAAGTGGCTTTTGCATCCTGCGATGGAAGCACTAGAGCTCATGATCTTGACTTTATTTTTTCCCCTGAGTGAAAACCATAGAAAAACATGCCTTGGCCTGTGACCGAGGGAGCTTCGCCTCCTGCACATGAGGCCTCGGGGGGGGAAAATGTGTCTCACTCAGTCGCACAGTGAGTCAGGGTATAATCTGGGATGAAACCCAAGTTTCCAGGCTCGGTGTCCCTCGCTCGTACCACTGTGCCATCCTTGTGCATACGAGCTCAGCTACTGTGCACACAAAATGAGCAGGGCGCTGTGAGTCACAGGCCATAAGCACTGCGGCTTTGCCAGGAAAGCGAAGGCTCGGCGCGTGCCTGCGTGATTCAGCTCCGTCTAGGACCAACACGAGTCTCATGCCGCTTGGAGCCGCCCTCCAGACCCGAGGCTTCCCCACCTTGAGGATGTGGAATAAACGGTTTGGGGTTTCTTGGAAGGGAAGCTGAAATGCAAACTTTTCATTGGTGTTTCGTGCTCTGGTGAGCCTAGATCTACTGTTTTTCCTTCAGCTCTGCCTGTTGCGATTTATTCAGTCATCCCTCTATAAAGTCACCTGATGGAGCTGTATTAGCAAAGATCTGCTCCTGTCTGTAATTTTGCCCTTATACTAATTCACATAGTGCTTCTCAAACCAATACAAGACCAAAAAATAGAAGTGAACGTTACAAGGGGCTGTTCTTGGAGCGCGAGATGAGGGGCTGCCTGTCTGTCTCATCATGTTCCCTGTAATACCCATCCTTGTGCGGACCATGGCTGAAAAACATGTTCTCATCCTGGGATGGATTCTCTTTCTGCTGCTGCTTACTGTCAGTATGTGTTTTGGACCTCTGTGTCTTCAATTACATCAGTTTCGGAAATTATTATTCTGGGTTTAATCATTGGTTTCTGCTGCTGTACTGCTGGATTGGGAGGCTGCTGTTTGAGAGCTAGAATTTAAACTTTAGATCATATTCCTGTGAGGAGATGATATGGAAAGTGGACTCATAGTCATATTTATAGGTGGCTGTTATTTGTTGACTATGGTTTTTCTATGTTTTTCTTAGCCAGTACATTGTTTTCTATTACTTCCCATTTTCTGTATCGCTCCGGTCACTATTTCCATGAAGCAGAGTGTGACCCAAAATGGCCTGCAAAAGTTATTCGTGCAAAAGTTGCAGGAAACCAGATGGGGTCACAAACCTGATCTTACTTGAGATCACATGAAATCTCGCTTTACCCCACACGATACTAAGTTGTCAGATTTGTATTAAAGCTGATAAGATAAATTTATTTCATTGGATTTCCTGCTTTGAAAGGAGCCATATATTTTGCTGTGATGGTTTGATTTCGCTGAAATTGTAACAGAAACTGGACCTTTTCCAGGGTCCCTGGAGCAGAGTCAGCCAGCTGTGCAATCTGCTCCGGGGTTAGCGATTGCAGCCTCTCGGGGCACCTGGTGCTGGGGCAGCTGGATGAGCACCGTGCCGTGGGGTGCAGGATCTGTGCCTCAGGCGCAGGCCGCCAAGTTGCTAGGGCCCATCTTTCTTTTGGAAGAAAACCAGGTTGTAAAATACTAAATTCCTGTATTAGGCAGAACAGCCTTTCTCTTCAGAGCTCTAGTTATTCCTGACCCAGAAGGAAGAAGACCATCTCAAATCAACTTCTCTCAACGGTTAACTATTCCTTGGAAGTTTCCCATCTAAGAATTTGTTTAACGTGCTCCTTAAATCTAGGACACAAGGAGATGCAGCCCAGACAATGTGAGAGAAGTTCATTTAGTCTGCAAGAAAATACATGAAAACTTCCTTGGTTATTCCATTAAGAAGTTCCACAAAACCTACCATGATTACTTTAGTTTTTAAGAGCTGCTATGGTTATAAATATATTGTTGTCTTCTGTTTAGGAAGCTGAGTGAAATATGTGAAATAAAGATTTGCTTTAAGTATGCAGGCTTATCCAGGAAAACTGAGGGATGAAGGCTTTGGGCTGGCGTCATATCTTAACACAGCACTGCTTAATACCAGCCCAACAGGAGACATAGCTATATGCAGCAGTAGGTAACCCTGTACTACAGCAACACTCATTAAAACAGGGTGAAAATTATGTATTGATTAGAAGTTTTATCATATCCAAGAAATATAACACATTGATGATTAATAGGCAGGGAAAGGTTATGCTGTGCTCTCTATTTATTTATTTATTTCAGCAGTTAAAATATACTCGCTTGCAAAGACCTTAAGAATATATGCAGTAATTAATAAGCTGACAGAGAAAAGAGGTGATGTTGAGTATGCCGTATTAGTGCTCATCACCGTGCCATTGCAGTATTGCTGAGCCCTGGCGAGTTAATTCTTAGAACAGCTGTGAGAAGTAAGGGATTATTTGCATCTGTTTTACAGATGGCACTGAAGCATGGAGAGGCTGATGAAATGCTAGGATTTGACAGTGTTGGGGAGAACAGAAATGGATTTGACAGTGTTGGGGAGAACAGAAATGGATGCAGTTTTCTGATGCCTAATTGCAAGACTTCTTTTCTCCCATCGTAGCCTTTTGTGATTGGAGGTAGAACCTGGCTCTGATGTGGTTCAAGAGTTGCGTAGGCATTTTGCCTGATACTATTTGAGTTAGTAGTAAAGGAGGACAGGAAAAGGCTTCCCCAGAGCTGGAACCTGAGGAGGATTGCTAGCCATGCTACTGTGTTGGTTTATAACCAAGAAACCACTGAGAAGCTGGTAGACCTGGGACACTTAAACTCCTTCCTTCTATTGCCCCAAGCAGAAAGCTTCTGGCTGTGTTAGATGAAACAGCCACTTTGTTGCCTATGTAATGACCTCAGACAAACTCTGGAAAAGCAGTGGCCAGAAAAGCTTTCTGTATTTGATGGAAAAGAGGTCTAAAGGGGTATCTGGCTCCCTCGACAGCCTCACGTGCGTATTTCCAACAGCAAGATAACATCTCCTACGTGATATATTGGTGCAGCTCATAACATCCTGAACCTACTTTGTTGGATTTCCAAGAAAGGAAGAATAGAAACACTAGAGTAACAATATCTACCCTGAGGTCTCCTGGCAGTTGAGGAAAATTAGGTGTTATGCACCAAGCCTTCACACTGCCCCAGTAATGTAAGTGCACTGCACAAAGTACTCCATGAGCTTATTGACCTCTTTTTCTTCTAAAAGAAGCCAGCACTCCTCGAGACCCTTACCTATGTGAAAATGGTTACCCTAATGGTTTGATGGCAAGCAGAGATAGTTGGATTGATTTATTTATGGTGAATAAATTACCAGATTAAATAAATATATAACATATTTATAAATAAAATTACCTCAAATTTTGAGGCCTCAGTCAGATCTGGCTGTGTTGTGCATCCAGGTGGTATGTGGCAATCTCCACAACTAAGTGTTCAGCTCACTAAACAGAAAAGGTGGAACAGATGAAGGTGACTAGTTCCTTCAAGGGAGTAGAAGGAGGACAAGCTAGGAATAACAACAGTGGATCTATGAGATGGTGGTCTAAAAGAACAGCAATTTTTAAATAATAATTTAAAAGACTCACTATTTCTGAGGATGGATGGTTTGTTCACTCCATTAGCTTGAGTGACTGCCTGGCATTACTGTGATAACCTACTCTGGTGGTATCTTGCTTGTAAAGCACAAACTCTTCTGGTAGTACGTGTGTCTTCCTGTGTGCTGGCATTAACAACATGCGGAGATAAAGAGTCATAATATAAATAAGAGGCAGTAATCTCCAGACAGCTAGGTGCTAGTATTAGAAAATAATAAGTGAACTTTTAGGGAATAGCATGTGGAATGTCCTCTGAGCTTGGCTGATGGGAGCATTCGGCACCTATTGATAAAGATGAGGGGGGTTGAAATTCCAGCTCATACCTTTGTGTGAATCTCTCAAAAATGGGAAGAGAATATCCTGTCCTCTGAGGTGTTTGAGTTGTTAGTGTTATTCACCAGGGCCACTGGGATTCTCCTCTTTTGTCCTCCTCTGTTGCCTTGTAGGTGAGTTTCTGTATTCTGGGCGCATCTGTCCTTTCTACCACTGAAGAGTTTAGAAGGTGGTTTTTAATAGTCGAAGAACATCTGGTTTCTAAAGAGCTGGTGAATTAAGAGTTTTTCCAAAATGTTTTAACAGGGCTGGAATTCCCCAAGTTCTAGTTTCTGATTTTTGTTAGACCAACAGTTATGCGTGAGCTTTCTTGTTCACCATTGCTCTAGTGCATAATTTTAAAAGCATGGTTAATGAGGTACCGGCTTCTCCCTTTTTCTGCGTTGTTGATATAGTTAGTCCCTGGTTGGATGTCAGTTCCTAGCTTCAATTTTATAATTTGGAGTGGAAGTACAGTTTGTTCAGCATCCTCATTAAGTATTTACAGTTGCAACTGCTGATTCAAACATATCCAACTTGCAGAGGGCCTCTGAAATCTTCAAAGAATATTTACCAAAGGTCCAAGACAACAAAGTTCTCCTAATTGTACGCTAAATTCAGCAGGGACATTAGGCTGCTGGTTTCGTGTTACAGATATTACTTGTATTTGACAGAAGAGAGACTCTCGGTTTGCAGATCTATTGCTTCTTACAGAATAGAGCTGTTCTCAGGATACTTCCTACCTGCATGCTAATAAATAAATAAACAAACACAACTTGTAAAATGGGCTGAGAAGTAGAGTTTCCCTAAAAATACGGGGAATGCCAAGCCAGCTTGTGCGTGGGCTACACAGCAATACCGGGTGGCGTAGAGGATTTAATGGTGGTGCATCAGATCTCTAAAATGGCATAAAACAAAGCTACTCTTTGTATTATAATTTTCAAGCGGCTGGGTTGCACTTCTTAAATAGCTGCTTTTGTCTGTGACATGCGCTTTTTTTAGTAAGCTGTAGCTAAAAGTAAGAGAGAAATAAAGTCTGGAAAGAAAACTCTTGGATTCTGGTCTAATTTTAGATAAAGAGACGCGTTTTGTTGAACTTCAGAAGATGGAGATTACTTGTTGAGTAAACCCAGGCTCTCTAGCACCAGATTTTCTTCTGTTACATCATTGCTCATGTAGCATGAATCTGTTTTTATCAGTTAAGGTACTGAGTGGTATATTAGAGCCAAATTTACTGCTCCTGGGATTAAAACTGTGTAAGAGTGCACAGCTCAAAGTAGAAGTATTTGCCTGATGTACTTTCAATGAGTATGTGTACCTAAATAGGGCAAAACAGCTTTCTGTCAACTTAGAATTCGTATAAAACAGTTTATTCCTACTGTGGCATTGGTACAAGCAGTACAAAAACAATTTGTAATGTGCTTTTTCATTTGCCTGATGGAAAATATAAAGGTCAAGTTAACCAAAGGGAGTCATAAGATGATACTAAGAAAGTAAAGAAGGAAAAAAATAATGTAGAGCGAGTACCCGACTACTCGTTCCTGTCCTCTGTAAGTGGTCAGAGAGGGCCAGAATAATGTCACTTGTGCGCCCTCACTATAGCTGAGAATAACATCCTTCCATACACTATTACATTGAAGCACATGGGAGAGGGGGAAACCCCCCCCAAACCCTGCAGTTAGTTAAAGCAGATCCGTTTCTATAAAGTGTCTGGGAATTAACGTTTTTAGGAACAGAAGTTCTCAATTTGTCAATTTTTCCTTATTGAAAATAGAAATGTTATAAAGCCCACGAAAAGGACAGGACAGAGGCCTCTGGCAAGTTCGCAGATGTAGTACCACTTATCAGATCTCACGCCTCCCTCTTCTGAGGGGAGCGGAGGGTCTTTATCGCATCCCAGTGAACATCTCAAAGATGCAGTGTTTGTCCAGTGATTTAAACCAGACAGCACAATCCTATGAGGGATTCTCTAGACCGTGAGAAGTTTTCCTCCTTGTGTGGTGAAAGCTCAGCAAGCTCTTATCGAGTTGCTGGTCACATTTGAAGGCAACCATCAGGGTGATATCTGCCCTGGGAAAAAAGCAAGGAACGTTTCAGGGAGTGGCAGGCATCACAGAGAAAACAGAGCAGTGCCTGAAGTGCCTTGCTTGAAGATGTCTTTGGCACACTCTGTGCTTGACAGATCGTAATAGGCATCTTCTGAAAATTGGTCCTTTCAGTGGTTATTTTGTGTAAAGGTATAAACAAGACTTGCTTGTCAGGATTTTACATGTGTTTCTCATAAACTCTGTGTCCAGGTATCTAAGGAACAGTTTACAACTTAGCAAAATGTGAGAGTGGAAAATATTATTTTTGTTGTAAGTATTATTGGCTGGGTCACTGAAGTTTCTCATAAAGCATCCAGTGATTCTGAGGTGCCTGTGTCCCTAAGGAGCTGCTGTTCTAGGAAATGGAGGTAACTTGTGGCTCTGGATTGACTACATCACACACTTGATGGCAATCTGAAGTTTCCATAGGAACTGAAGTGCTCTATCTCATTGAAACTAGACGTTTTTGGCCTCTTGAAAGTGTTCAGAATACACAGGCCAGGTCTGATGCTGCTCCCATTGAGGCTAGTGGGAGCTTTGCCATCAACTTAATGGGAATAGGAAAGAATCTGTGGCAAGCAGTGTCTATCCAAGCCATGGATTATTTTGTACAAATCGAAGTCTTTGCATTAGTTGCTATTTTTCTCATTATTATTTGTATTCTAAGGGTACCTAGAGACCTTGACTGAGAGAAGAGCTTTGCTGTGCTTTGCATAGTACAAACGGGTCCTCGGAGGGAAAACCTGCCCCAAAGAGCTTGTAATCTAAATAGGAAGGTGAAGATGTCAGGGGAGTGTGGCATACAGAGGGGACACATCTGGCTTTGCATGACAGGCAGGGGTGAGGAGCAAACCCACGTCCAGTCAGTCCAGGTTGAGTGCTTGGAAGGGCACTACTTTTTCTTTTCTCCCTCTCTCTCTTTTTTTTTTATTTTTATTTTTATTTTTTTTGTTCTGTGCTAATTTTGGACCTATTCCTGTTGAATTGAGGGATTTTTAGACTGATTTCAGCTGGAGGACTATCTGCCCTTTGCTGTCTGAGGGTAGCAGGAGAAGGGCCAGATTCCTGGCTAATGGGGAGTTGCAGCACATGTTATCAAGGTGAATAGGAGTTATTTATGCCATTTGTCTTTGGCTTATCTGGTCCTTCGAGTAACCATCTGCCTTCTCAAGAGAGTTGTCGTGATGCTCACTGGCTGAGCACGCTGTGTGGTGGAGTGCCAATAAGATCAACACAAATAAATTGTAGTTCTTCCTCTTGGATTTTCAGAAGCGACGAAGATCCTTGTTAAAATAGGAGGGAAGCAAGGCTCTGGGAAAGTAAATGTATCATTATAATTAGTCTCAGACATTTTCAAGGTGACTGTCATTTGGGTTTCTTTATTCATTGGCTTGTGTTAGAGAGGAGGCAATGTATATTTTGATTTGGTTCATTGTTAATAAAAGTTCCTTAATTTCATCAAGCCTACTGTAAAGCTTATTACTTCCACTCCTGTACTCATTCTATCTGTCTGCAGTTCTGTGGCTTGAAATATCTACAGCTTCTGCAGAAAAGGGGACTTCTTTTCTGTTGTGTCACAGTGGCTGGTTTATTATCTGGAGTAGTCTTTCACCTGTAGGAGAAATGAATTAACAAGCCTAGAGTTCTGGGTTTGCTTTAACTACCTCGTCTAGTCTCTTTGGGGCAATATCCCAGGCTTTTTCTAACTGTAGATGAAACGTGGTGTCTGTTTAGCACAGGAGAACAAGAAGTTACAACACAGAGCAAAGACTACATTGTCCACACAGGTATGTATATTTTAAATATGCTGGTACAAGCCATTATACCAGGAAGAAAACCACTTTCTCTTACGACCTCCTGCTTTTAAAGGTTTAGAAATGGCTGAAATGAAAACTTATTTTCAGAGCTGATGTTGGGGAACTTTTTTTTGTCCTAAATTTTTAGTGAAATCCTTTGAAGTCACTGAAAGGAAGAAAGATTGTAAAACAGTTCTCCTCCTCCCTGTAGAAAAAAAAATCAACGATATGTACAACATGACAAGTTGGTACTGCTGTTTGGAGCTTACTTCTGTATGTGATAGTATATGAGAAATGGAATGCTATGGTGTATTTAAAGGCCATGTTGTAAAATGCATATGCACAGGGGGTAAAATTAAGGTTGCCTGGGCAACCTTAATTCTGGCATTTCCTGGTTTTTTTGAATGCTATTTTGTGCAACCTTCTCATTGCCTCAGAGTGGTTCTTGCACTGTGTTCTATTAATATGCACACAGTATAAACTAAACGAAGAGTTTTGTAATGTTAGTGTTGGATTTCAGCTAGTTATTTGTCCTTTGTTTCATGCTGGAATTGGTTTGTTTTCTGGTTTTGTTTTTGAATATTTTTAGTAGTTAATATTCAAAGGAAAATGTTATCAATTTTGTCATTCAAATACTGAAGGCAGCCCATTTCAATTGAACCTGATTGTGCAGGGGTAAATCAGGAAAGAATTTGGCTCAAGTGATTTCTATTTCCTTTGGTATTTCTCTCTCAGTTTTGCGGTAGTTCTGTATGCAGCTTTTCAATGAGCAATATGTTTCTCCTACAGTTTCACTTTACTAGCGAGATCAGGGTGGAAAACATAACATCCAATCAAAGTGATGTAATCTCCAAGGGAAAAGTTGCTTCAGCCTGCTATAAGTAGAAATTATGTTTCTTTCTAGCAGGTCTCTTGGATCAAGCTGTTTAGGGCTTCTAGAGGGAGTGAGTGCATCCAAATGGATTTTCTCCAAAGTAAAATGTTCTCTCTTCTGGCTGTGCTTTTAATAGCACAAGTTATTTTAACCCTCATCAATTTCTAATAAGTCAGAACAGTGAAGTCCACTGAATCGTCTGAAAATGTATCTGGTAAGTTGTCTTAGAAATCAAGACCTAAGAAACAAGGAATACCGAATAACCTGTGATGTATGGGGACAGCTCATGGGAAGAAAGATGGATGAGATGAGTTTTACTGGAGGTGGGGGCTGGCAGGAAGAAGATGGATAGAGCTAGCTGTAAATTAAATAGTAGTAAATATGGTCCGGGTTATTTTTAATATTATGCTAGTGTTTCTTCTGATGTTGGGGAAAGTATTTTAACTTGCTGAGACCCAGTTGATTGAACAGTGAAACAAATGGTGTTCATAGCCATGATTGATTATGAAATCAGACTTGCAAGATAACTGAGGGAAGAATCAGGTCTGTAATTAATTCATCTCTGCTCCCAAGCTGAGTAAATATCATTGCTGTTTTGAGCATGAGGGATGAGAGTGGGTAAATGACTTCCCAGGGCCGCAGAGAGAGGCAGTGCTGGGCTGGTGCTACCGTCCCTGAGCTGATGGATTTCAGCAGCCCCGACTCCAACCTGCTCAACATCATCTCTTTCTAAAAATGTTTGTTTGCGCAGTGATTTAAAATTAGCACTCTACTCCAACGCTGCGTATTATTTTCTAGCAGTGGCGGAGTGGATATGAGTTCAGGACACTCCCAATATCAGCTGTTTTAATCTAAGTATGACTAAGGAGGGGTCCGATGTCCTTCAAGCCTGCTTTCTAGACTGGAACATGCTGTTCCTTTCTCTTTCTCGTCCTGAGCTTTATAACAAACTTTGGGCCAAATTGTCTGCTGATGTAAACAGCCAGAGTACCATTTAATTTTATATAATCCCAGACAGGTCCTCGTCCCCTTGGGGGCTGGGTGAGAGGTGGAGTATCATACCAGCAGCTTCATCATAAGAACAAAATAATTGTAATTCCCCCAGATCTAAGCCCTGCAAACACAGTGAATTTGGAGTTGAGGATACTTTAAAAATAAATCTGTATGATATAGTAAGAAAATACACAATTAAGTCAATCTGTTTTACACTAATGCCTTCAATAATGCTAAAAATATGATTATATGATTAAAGCATTTTAGTGATTGTGGTCCTAGAATAGATGAAACTGATTATAAAGCGCATCTGAGTTATTTCTTCTTCTTCTTGTGGTATCTTGTAAGGCAAAGACATTTCCTGCAAGACAAAGGAATTGGATCCTTGATTTAATTTGTAAAATTTAATTCAGCTTAAGTATTGATTTGTACAGAGTACTGTCATAGCAAGATCCTGTAGTGACTTGCATTATTTTGTGTCAGCTTCTGATTCCACCGAGATCCCTGGGAACTTTGTCACTGATTTCCTTAGGAGCAGGTGTGGGCTGTTCACATGTACTTTTAGTGCTATTGCTCCCACTTACTAGAGCCTGAGAATACAAACTGATCTTTGAGGTGATAGTTCATTGCTCAGAAGACCAGTGGGGAGAGATCTATAATTCTTGGTGTGCCATTTTCAATCATTTGCCAGAGCAAATGTGGCCTCTCGGCCATATGATTGCCACTACTGAGTTACTCTGTCCAATACAGCTCTTCTGACTGAAAGCCTCACATGGATGCACCTTTACCTGTGCTGCTGCATTCATTCTGCCCTGGAGAAGACTAGAATAAATTTGATGTTTTACTTATAAATGTGGTGTCCCAAGCTTCATCAGCACAGTTGTACTGGCTGAATTACATCAAGATGAAAATCTTGTGCTGGTACAGCTCTGTCAGTTAGAGGCAAGACCTCAGTACATCTCCGACTGACATGCTGTGCAGGCAGAAATATATCTGTGTTTAAACACCTGCTTTGTGCTAGTTTTAGCCTTCACTTTCCTGTTTCCTTTTCTACAGATCATGACATTCACAGTGACCGAAACAGTTCTTTATAAAGAAATGAGGTAAACAAGTCTTGCTCTGGAGATTTGCTTACTGTGGTATGCAAAGAAAGTCAGATCTTTGGAGTTTGTTACTCTCAGCTCTACAGACCCACCCCAGTTCTGACAAAAACCCTGAATTCTTTTCTATTCTATATGCTATCAAAACTGCTGTTACCTGTACTTACCTTGCAAGGCCACCCGTATAAAGCTCATTGTCTTCAAATTATGCTCCCAATGACACTTGTTCAGCCCCAGAGAAGGAAATAGGATTGGCCAGTTGATACAGGAGACATAATTCAAGAGTAATGGATTTATACAGCACTGGACCTGAAAGAGTTTTTATTATTTCTGATGATGTATGAGCCAGAAGAAAGACTGAATTTGACTTCCATTCCAAAGTGAAGTTTGCAGTAGTGTTTTGCTTTTAATCTGAACATCTCACTATAGCTTTTCTTAATGGATATACTATCCATACAGGGCCTGTTGTGCACAGGCACAGTGCAGGACTGAATGACACTTCAGAGGAAGATGGCAATACCAAACAAAAGGAATGCTATTCCTAAAGACATACTAGTTGCCTGATGAGGAAAAGAGGATGTTTTTTTGACAATGAAAATGTGTTGGAATCTGAATGTCAGGAATTCTTTCCATCTCCTAATTTACAACTTTCAGATTAACATCAGGGTATGTTATTGCTTGAAAAATTAATAGTTTCAAGCTGAGTTTCATCGCATCATCCACAAGTTCCCCTTTATAGCCCAACAAAGACACAGGCAGTGCTTGTTGAGTTGCTCTTGTAGTCAAGTCTTGTGGTTTGTTTATTTCAGCATTGTTTGGTTACTGAACGTGATTTTTTGGGCCTTGATTTTCACCGTTAATGCTTTCTTATTATAATTCATTTGAGGCCAGTTATGCTACATTGTCATAAAAATGAAATAGAAATCTCTTCCTTCAATCTAAAGAGTTATTGGCTTCTAACAGTTATGAGGAGAAAAGGCCAATATTTTCAATATAACATCCTAAAAAGATAGGCATTTAAATCCATATACAGACATGTTAACACATGCCTACTTTCCGACATACTGAATCTATGCAGCTCCCACAGACATAAATGGAATTTGGAGTTGCTTGTGGCTCACATAAAGTTTTACGTCTGCTTTATGCATGCACATGCCCAGTACTGGAGCATCCTGTCCTTTGGGCCAGATGTTCAGCTCCCAAAAATAAGTGGAGATCCATTGCAATCAGCAGAGTTTTGCTGATTTATATCACTTCAAAAAGTGTCTCCCTGAGCTTGGTTTTGGAGGTGTTTCAGCCTTGGAGCAAAGGAGGTTTGGTTCATTTGCAGAAGTAGTAGCAACACAGTGTTTTCCCCTACTGGACGAAGAAGCACAGTGTGCCTTGCATTGCTTCCTTTTTGATAGACTTGCTGTGCCAGTCCTCAAAAGTTGCAGGCAAATAAGTCATATTGAAAGCACAGAGGACCAAGGCTTTCTTCAAATCTCGTTAGTGCTTTCCGTATCATCTAGCATCTAGCTCTCAGACTATAGGGTCAGGCCTAAAGTGGGATACTACTGAACAACATGAGACAGATCCTCTTCTGAATAAACTGCATTGCCTCTTGAGTGCTTTCAGCCTTGGGAGTAGCAGACAGAGGCCTTTATTCAAACTTGGCTTGGCACAGAGACACATTCACTGAGCTTCTGCACTGGCTACAAGTAGGTTCTGTTGAGCAATTTCATACAAGGCCAATGTAATTATTATTATTATTTTGCTTGTAAGAGAAGGAAAAATTATGATTGTTTGAGTTTGATTGGAAGGAAAATTATACCCTACTCCTGGATTTCCAAAACTGCCATGTAATCCAAATAAGTCTGGATTTGACCGAATTCCCATAAGAGGCTTAGTGATATCAGAGCCATTGTTTTAACTTAATGCTGTCTGATGGGTTGATTATACCTAGTGCTGCAATGCTCAGATTTTTTTTTTTTTTGAATTGTGGATAAAAAGAAGAGGTTCATTTGAAGATAAAGTCCCTTTTATCTCTTCTAGAAATGACGAGTCCAATATTTGTTAATTTTGTCAGTAACGGTACTCAGTTTGGGACATGTCTCAGTGCATTTGCATCTCAGGGTAAAATGTGCCTTTCTGATAAATGGTCTGTATTATTTAGATGGAACTATATACATAGGTATGGCAATTTTTTGGAGGTTTCAGTTCTTTATCATAGGTGCCTCTCAATGGGAGTCTAAGTCTTTATTTCCACCGTTGCAAACTTATTGTAAAAATTATTCAGTATAACAGATCCTTGCTTCTTTCTTGTAATGGATTAGATTCACTGACAGGGTTCTGTGTTTATTCTTGGCTAGCAGTATGATTTGCTGAATGACTATCTGTAACTGCCAGATCTGAATTATATTATATGTCGTCTTACACCTTGTGAGGATAAAAACATGACAAAGTATCAATCAAAATGTGGAATCTGAAGCTATTGCTAGTAAACTGAAACTGTCAAAGGATGTATTACCAAAAGCAAAAGAATATCTCTTTGCAGATCTTATATCAAATACTGAGGAAATTTTTCTCAAGAACTTAATCATCAACTATCGGTGGCAGGGAAATATTATAAATTGGCATCATTATAGCTGCAGTACCCAAATCATGCGCTCATTCATGTTAGACTACAAGCAAAGCGTATTCACAGCATAACGACAAAGGTATTAAGCACTGAACCAAACTGTGTCCTGCTTATGCTGATGTGGTCTGATCAAGTGGCTATTTTGTGAAGTGACGTCCACGCATCTGGTCGTATGGGAAGGACCACGCATGGCCTGCGCCTCTGCCAGGCTTCCATGGTAAGCCACGTCTCGCCCCATCACCTGGGCTGGCTGCCACTGTCCTGTGAGATGCTGGCCGGGAAGGAGGGACAACGCTGCATCACCAGGGCAGTCCAGATCACAGGGCGTTTCATCATAACGTGATCTAGACAGGAGAGGGTTAACATATGGCAAAGCGTTGTGACACGTGAAAATGATAACCCGAGAGTCTGGAGAAAGGCTAAATTGATTCCACCTTCTTGTGTAGATATCTTGTCTGATATTTGGGTGACATTTACAGTGATTAACTAGCGAGGATCTGTAAGCCTGTGATTTTCTTTTTTTATTTTTATTCTTTTTTTTCTTTAAGTCTTTGGGGATTTGAAAGAAAGTCTTTATGATCTCTTTAGTTATCAGTAAGGGAAGACTTGGTTATACAGCAGATCATCAGAGACTAGCCCCTTAGCCTCTCTCTTTCTGTGGAATAACACTGTTATCTATCTTAGCTGTAGCTTGAACTAACCAAAAAAGTATTGTGCACTGGGGAGCTGTTCTTTCCAGCCTAACTTCTTTCTGTCATATGCATGAATAATGCCATGTCTCTGACAAAAACGTGTCATGTGTTAGCATAATATACTCCCCATGTTTTTGCTGTATGTTGAAGCATTGACTTGATCCTTTTCCCCCTCTTTGATGGTTTCAGCGCTGTTACATTCCTTGCATTTCAGATCGATCCCACGTGAGTCAACGACAGCACAAAAAGTTATAATTCTGATCATTTTGTTTGTTTACTATTTGCTCACGCCAAAAGCCTCAAGCAGTATACACAGGACCTGGGAAAGACTTTAGACATACAAAAGCGCCTGCTGCGTGAGACTCGGATTCAAGAAAGTATTTAAGCTCCTAACTTTTATTCTAGGCTCCTAGGTCGTTACTGAAATGATTAGGAATTTAGGGTCCAGAGTCATCAGAATATTTAGACTTTTAATTTCCATTGATTTCGGTGGCTCTGGTATCAAAACTTAGCAAGTTAGGGAGTCAATATGACGTTTCTGTGTATACAAGTTAAGGAGTGAGCACCAAGCCCTTGTAGGTACTTTGGTAACAATCCATTAGTAGGTGCCAGACTCTTAAAATAATGAGTCACATGTCAAAGTGTCTTTGAAATGTGTGTTTTGCTGTATTAACTCCTACAGCTGAAGTATGTGGTCCTGAAGTGGCCTGGCAGCAGGGGGAACAGTGCATTAAGCTGCACGAATGTTGATGAGGTACCTCTGTAAGTGATATGTTTTTCCTTTTCAGACTTACAGCCACTACACCTGGACACTAGTTCAGTTATAACTGTAACAGACACATGGAGCTAGTTTTGCTGTTGGCAACAGCAGCTTATTTTTATCTGATAGCACTTGACTCCTAGGTGGAGAATATACTGTTATTAATGGCTTACTGAAAATCTTTTGTAGTGAATTTATCATTAATACACAATGTATTTTTCTTTGTTCTGAATAGCTTGTTTGATCACTTGCTTCAAGCTGATTGATACATGGGCAATGGCCTATGGAAAACCTCAGATTCATGGGAACAGTTTCCTCTCTGCTATAGCTCAGTTGACTTTGAACCAATTACACTGGAAACTTTCTGGGTTCGTTTGGTCGTCGTTATTAATGTAAATCTGAACTATTATTTCTAGTTATTCCTCAAATGTATCTCATAAGTACTATAACAAATATACCTAAATTTTGGCAGGGAGAGGTGGTGTTACACATGATTATGTTGCCGGTATTATGGCAACAGTCAAGTTCAGGGTCCCATTGTTTTAGCTGCTGTTCATTCACGTGGCGATAAGAGGTAATCCTCACCTGCTAGGAAGAACTTCACATCTTAATATACAAGGCATACAAAATGTGGGGAGGAGTATTATAAAGTGCTAATACCTGGCAGGTGATATTCCTGCTGCCTATACCTTGCCCTGAGGCATTTTGGCCAAGATTTTGCTGGTGAGTCCGGGGCAGGCTCAGGAGATTTTGGGCATGGGCTAACCTTTGAGAGATGAGAACTTGAAGGACAAAGTACTTATCGTGCTGTACATCTGCATGCTGTTTCTCAGCAGGTTTTTATTTAAGAAGGGAACATATGGTATCCCTCTGTCCCTACTTGAGTCTATTCTTTTAAATTAGTCTTGCCACAGTCTTGGAGCTGCTGGACCTGATTGTCTCTGACAAAAGAGCCTAGGCAGCGTAACACGTCACACTGCTTGTCGATCGGGGGCTGCTGTGCCAACCGGGTGCTGGATACGAGCGCGCAATCAGGAGCAGCTCCTCTCTGTCGGGCTTCATAAAGGCCCTGCAACGCACATTACAAGGAACAGATTCTTGCTGGGATTTGCAAAAGCTATTTAAGGCACCAGCTATCTATCTCCTATTATTTTCAACAAGGGCTGAATGCTATTTCCACTTCCCCTGGCTCTCTTGAAAATCTCAGCCTAACTCCTTCCTGAGCAGAGTGGGGGAACTGTACTTGTCCTCATAAATCCTCCACAGAAACTGATGTTTTGTATTGATGTGGAGGGCTGAGGTGCAAACTGAGTTGAGAAACTTTAGTAAATCTCCCTATTCTCCACTGATGTTTTATGCCATTTTCAATCCCAATAAACACTCTTTTAATGTAATCTCTCAAACTGCTGGAAGAACACATTGAGATGGAGCTAGCATTCAGTCGTATATCTTTAAAGGGAAATAATAACTGAATATGCTCACTGAAGTAGGTTGATACCCAAATGTAGTTGGTTCCTATGATTAAGGAGGACTGTTTGGTTCTCTACTGAATCTATTCTGTGCTCTAAGGCATAAATTCATCTGGGTTAGCTCTCATTTAGGTTCCTGTGCATTTAGATGCCTCTCAAGGCTTTCTGTTAGTTTCGATGCCATGACAGTGAAACTGTGATGCTTAAGTCCACGGTGGGGTGTTTGGAAAAGCCTCTTCAAACACGGCCTTAAAATGTGCAACCCCTTTGTGCCGGCAGGAGAAAAGGGGTTATAAGATCCTGTGTCACTCTTGCAAGCACTAGATTTAGGGAGTCCCTGGGTTTTTGCAGACTAACGTGTGGTTCCTAGACAGAAGGGGACTTTTTTGCTCCACAGATGCTAGTTTCTCATTAACACTGTTTGTGCTTCTCAGTCTGAATATGGGGCCAAACTGATAAGTGCCCTTACGCTTACAAAAATGCTTTGACCAGCGAAAGGAAATGTCTGGATTTGTATGGTCCAGCTTTGAGAAACATTGGATTTCCTTTTCAGAGGGAAGATTTTTGAGTTGAAGGAGAAATGAAAAGCATTACTAGGCATGGGTAAGGCTATTACATAAGCCACCCTTTCTTTTCAGATGCCCAGCAGTAAATGATGCAAATGAAAAAGATACTGTGTTGGGAGTACTATTTCAGTGTAATCTTCTACCTTATGACTGATGCCTGAATGACTTTATTCTAACAAAAACATGGTTTGGGGCACAGTGTCAGAAAGTCAGCTGTTGCCTGGAGGATGCATTTAAAAATCAGCAATGTCTGTCGCCGAGAAATCCTGCTTCCTTATCTTTAACTTTTGTCTTTCTCTGTGCTGAATGCTACTACCGAGTTTTGAATACAAACCCACTTAAAAGGGAGATGACCTCATGTGGACTGGCTTTTCAGTGGCATCACTGAGTAGACGGTAGCGTATGTGGATTGCTTCCTGTTGGTTTAAATTAATACTAGGTATTGATGTTTTTAGCACAACTAGCTTGTACCGTCGCACAACTGAAAGCCTTGGCCACTGCCACTTGCTCGGGAACAGCCTGCGGATGCTCTTCGGGAGGGTGCTGTGTTCACACGAAGCCCGTTTCGTTTGCTTTGGGCCATGTGTGACACAACAGTGCTTCACGACACAGTTAAGGGGGGAAAAAAATACAATCCCAGAGACCATGTGGAGGTATAAATACAGCAATCCTTAATTTTTTAGGTAGAATCATGTGGTGGCCAACTTGCATCGATCAGATTTACCTTATGTCAATGTATAGCAGCCAAACCGTCAGCGCTCTGTACTTTGTGTTGCCATTCAGGGGCTAACCCAAAGCCTGTTTAACCGGGGAGAAGGACTTTTAGGCGCTTCAGACTTGACCCGTGAGCACCAACGATACTGAAGGATATCATTAATTTTAAGTATGTGGCCAGTCTGCGCCATATCCTACCTCCAGGCCAAGGCAGCAGTGCTGCCCTGAGTTGGAGCCTCCCGCAGGGTGTGCCCGAGGCTGTAAACTGTAGAAATAGCCATTTTTTTCCTAGGACAGTGCAGGGGCCTGTCCGCTTGGAGCAGCCCACGTTGCCCGACGCTGTTCCCTGTGTGGGAAATGCGCACCTCCGAGCCCCACCGCCATTTCGTGCCTGCACGAGGGCGGGCTGCATCGCTGAGGGGCGCTGAGCCGTGGCCGGGTTTTTGGGAGAGCGGGAAGGACCCAGCGCAACGCCTCGCTTTCCTGACTGCTGGTGGAGGAGCCGGCAGCGAGCAAAGATGGCCCTCGTCTGGCTGGTTTTGCCTTTCAAGCGACCAAAACTGAAATGAAGGAGCAGAGGGAGCACGAGGAGGAGCAGGAGGTGCTTGGCCGGTGAGTGAGGAGGGCAGAGGCTCGGGGCCACCTTTGGCAGTGCAGCGACGCAGCAAAATGGAGGGGTTGGGTGCCGCAGGGCTTGCGTTACGAACCAGTGGCTGTTTTCGACATTCAGACCTGCTCACCTGGCCTGTTCAACAGATTTAGAAAAAAAAAAAATTTAACTGTAACTTTTAACTAAAACGTGTTTCCTCCAAAAACCTGCTCTCTTTCCCTCTCCGCTGCCTGCCCAGGCCCCGGCAGCGCTCAGCTTGCCCAGCTGCGGGGATGGAAACATTCGGTCTTTGCTTTAAAACCGTCGCTGCGGACGGGCTGCGTGGGGCACGAGGCGCTTCACCGGTCCGAGGCAGTCCTGCGCGACAGGGAAGCGCCCAAGCAACGGAAATAGTTATTCCTGCAGCACGTAATTAAACTAGATTCGTGGTCACAGGAGGTTGTCGGGATTCAAATGACAAATGGATTCAAAAAGAGGATGAAGCAGGTTCACGGAAGAGAAGTCCAGTGGTGAGTATTCACAAAAATAATAAGTTTAGTTACTGTCTGTTTCCGAGGGAATTCTCAAACCGCTGCTGGCTGGAAGAGCATCCGGGAGCAGGGTCCCGTGTTGTGCGCCCAGGTCTTGTACTCCCGCCATGGGGTTATTCCACTTACATCAGTCCGTATTTGCACAGCGCTTAGGCCTGAGCACTTCAGGCTTGATGTTCTGCAGTATGATGCCCATTTATTGGCAATTTAAGAATTATTTTTGTTGCTAGATGCAGTGCAAGGGTAAAAAGAAAAAACCTAGCGTGATAAATAAAGGAGAGAGATGTGCACACGTTCATTTTCCCTGGCATAAAGAGAACAGCAATTTCCCGATACCCATGCGGACACGGGTCTTGTACCATTTTGGATCTAGATGCTCTTTCTCTTGTCAGTGATTCCTCCTATGTATTCTGCAAACTTTGAGCTTTAAAGCTACCTTGGAAGCACTGCGTGTGCAGTAGCTCACTGTAAGGGTGTTCTTGCCAAATAATCTCGAGTGGCAACACCTTTAAGAAAATCTGCAAATTTTTTTCAGTTAATCTGCAGACAAAAATAGAGGCTAAATTTGCAAAGTGAATTGGTTACTGCGAATCACTTACTGGTCTCTGGTTTTAGGCCAGGTAGTGCTGTTTTTTGTGATTGATATCTTAGGTACTTATTCAAATGTAATCAGGCCTTATTAAGCACTAAATGCCACCTGTAGTAATGAGTAAGGAGTCACTGCATTTTGTTTTTTATCAAGCATGGGAAAATACTGATATATAAACATTTTGCAATCTTGATTTCCTTTACAACCATTTTAAGTGCTTAACAACTGCAAAAGTCCAACTTCAAACACTTCCTGCAACTACTTAGAGATTAATTTGAATTAAGATAATTCAACTGTTGGCATATAACCATGAGTTGGGCTTAAAAAAAAAAAATTTCCAAAATGAAAGGATTCATTTTTTTCCTAATAAAAACAAACAGCTGTGTCTCCCATATGGTATTCTCTTGTAAAATATTTACATTTGAAAGGCGCCCAGACTCCTTGCAGTAGAACACAATTTAAACAATGAGCGTAAGTGAACAAAAATCTATTGTTGTCAGCCCTGATGGCAAAGGTTTTAGCGTGCACCTTCCCCCTTCCGACCCCTCTGCGTTAGGCTGTCGTCTTATTGTTGGAAGATTTCCCCTTTTCGAATAACTTGCAGTGTTTCCCTTTTTGAAGAAACAATAATTTTCATTAAGGCTCGCTGTGTTGCAAGTCAGCTGAGTCACCGGGTGTGTGTGAGAAGAGGGATATTAGGAAGGAATCGGAGCAAACAATGAAAGAGGAGAATGGGCTAGTAGTGCGTGAAGTTTTTATAATGGCTCAGTACTCTAAACTGCAGAAAAGTTGGCCTTAAGAGTGCCTCCCTGGAAGCACCATCACTCCTTGGTTAGTGGAAGCAGTTTCCCTGGCTGCATGGCTGCCAGAGTCTGTCTTTTTTAGCCTACTGCAGGATAAATGTTAACTTTCCAGCTGGAATTGCTCTGTTTGCTTTCACAGTGAAAACAGAACTAACAATTCTGGTAATGTTATTAAAAAATATTTGTCATGTCAAAAAGTCTTGCTGCCTGTAATTACATTTAAACATCCCAAACCGAATAGCAACATTCAAACTCAGCTAGAGTATTTGATTAGGCTGGGTTAATAGTTACTAATGGGTGTGCAGCTTTTATGTATGACTCAAGGGAGAGAATGGGAGAATTGATGGCAAGCTTATTTGGAAAGCTGTGAATGACTGAAGAACTACAAGGTCTTGAACCTTGTGCTGTCCTGTGCATGTGTGGGAGAGCGAGGGAAGGCGAGTGCCAGGGCTGTTTTGTAAAGCAGAGAGTCTGATTTTACCAGAATAAGACAAGATCTTAATAGAAAACAAAACAGGTTTTATATTTGTCGAAACCGAGGAGGGGTGGTAGGGATATTTTTTTAGTCTCTGTTTTATCTCAAGCCCTCAGAAATCTCTTTGACATTATGCTCTGCAGTGCAATGAGGACCTCAAGTCTGTAGCATTTCAGCAGTGAATTACTATTGCAAACTGTTTCGTGGTGACACATGACTCCCCAGTTTGCCAGGTACCCACGGTAGTTTGCTAAGGCCTTGCCTGTTGCGAAGTTGTATCACTAGTAATGCCACCAGTACTACTAAAGCAATACATTGCTCCTTAATGTGGCCACAGTTTGGGTAGTTCTAGGTGGTTTGTACAGTGCAAGTTGTTCCCTGGGGAAAGGCCTGCGTACGTGGCTAGAAGTGAGCCAGCCTTGCAGTCATACGATTATGTCCGTGGTAGGGCTTAAACTGATAGAGTATAACTGCATTGTAATAAAATCACATCCCTGACCAGCACAGTTACACGTGGAAGAAAACTGGGTACGGACCTGGCTTTAGTCATTAGAGAAATGTGGGCAGTTTCACTTTTTGTTTTATGTCACGCCTGTTTACCGAGACACCTCGGCATAAGCCTGACGAAGCCCTGCTGCAGTCAGTGAAGATGAGGGAAGCTGTTTTACTGCATGCAACGTTGTCATGAGATCGCAAAGAACTAGATTCCAGCACAGCTTCTTCTTTTCCTCTGGTTTTCCTGTTCTTCCCATTTTGAGTGAGTACTTTGCTATTCATAATGCAAGAGGATTTCCCTTTCGAATTATTTATCGACTCTATCCAGTACATGTTGTTCCTCAGGAATACATATGAACTCCTGATAGGAAGATAGTTTTATGGGTTTTGGCAATAAGCCAAAAGATGGTCCAAGAAGCTGCATCTTTTATTATATGGGATATTTGGACCTTGGGAATAGTTTATATTTGGAAATAATGTATTGCCAGTGCCTTGAGAAAAGCCATGAGTCCAAAGAATGTTAGTTTTTGTTGCTTAAAGATTGTAAGGATAATGTTTATGACACATCTGATGTTTCAGATAAACTTGTTGTTGGGGTGTGAAGTAGCATGCTGGTTTACTTTGCTGTTTTGAATGAAGGAATTTGATGTTCTGGGGCTTGCAAATGTGTTTTTTTAATTGAAAAAGAGAATTTAAAGAAGTGAGAAACATACACCAGCAGATACTGTGGGTGCTAAGCTGACGGTGTTGGTGTCTTTGAGTAAGTCTGGTTGCTGGGTTTTTGACCCCGAAATGCTGGAAACTAGCGACCGTTTTAAAAGAAATGCAAGATAGGGGCAGCTATTTTGTACTGAAAATGAATGTGAGCTGGCATGTTTACATTGATTACAGTGGCTTACATCACCCTTCTTTGTGTTTGGCCAGGTCTAGAGGAGATGGCAGGAAGATAACAAGTTCAAGGGGGTGCTGCTTACAGCAAAAAGAAAAAAAAAAAAAAATTAAATTGATGTTTTAACCCTCCCGTGGCTGCTGCTTTTGTCTTCACCATGTGTTGCCCTAGAACAGCTGTTGGCAGCTCTGAGCACACCAGGCTCAAAGCTCACAAAAGAGCTGTGACATAGAGGTTATGACCTAATGTTAATCGTGCTGCCACTTATTGTGTGGCTGCCACGGGACTTCCCCTGCTTTGTCTTCAGTCCTGCCTGCTGTAATATTCTCTTTAAAATACTTCCTTGCGTAAAGAAGAACTATGAAATGTAACTTTCTCTTTTACTGAAGCAGCTTGTGTTTATTCTTGATGTGCTTGCTCAGAAAAGCTATTTTTGTCACTGCTGGGGGAAAGCAAGTAGGTTCCTGTGCGTCCTGTTTAATCTGAGCTTCAAATAGCTGTTTTCTGTGGGACCAAAAAAAAAAAAAAAAATCAGGTCAGCAATCAGGGGTCTCTTTATATTGATTGTTACTGTGTGGTTTTTTTGGTTTTTTGTTTGTAACTACTACAGGAGTTATAATTTAGATGAGGGAGAGAAAAATACTTTGGGAAGGACCTTCTGGTTCTCCAGAAGAAGATTTTTAAGTGTTGCTGCAAGGCTGAATGCTAGTCTTTCCCACTCTACTGCTTTGCTGTATTTACTCATAGGATGGCATTATTTTTCATCATAGATTTTTGCCTTCAAGTTTGTCTTTTCGGATCAGTTCATAAACTTAATGTATATCTATTTTAAAACTGGCTGTAGTCTGTTGCTTCCTACCAATCAGATGGTGGAAGGTATATAATTTTTGGATACTTAGGAGTATCTATCTATATTCCTGCAACCATAATGTGGATAAATACAGCAGATATATCAGATATAGTTAAAAAAAAAAAATCAGTCCCTAAGATGCAATAGAAGGTAACGTTGATTCCAAAAGGGCAGCAAGGATGGAGCATCCTCCCATTCAAAAAGCACAGACTTACTGCTATGAAAATCTACTGCAAATTCATCTTTTGTTATTAATCTTTAGCTGACCTGTAGTGCATGTTTGTGCAGTCATTTTCAATGTGGTGAAGGGCAGTAGTGCTTATACATGCTGGCCAATTCATTATAATTAGTTTTGCAAACTGGGAAATCTAGAAGAGCAAAGATTGATTAAGCGTAGGATAATCTGAGCTGCAAAATTCAGTAAAATACTGTTAGGTCTTTACTGTGCCCGAGGGATACCTAATTGAAAAGCAGATTATAGATGTGTCATACTAGAGACAGCAGTATACTGTTCTGTCCAGAATCATCCCTTGATGTTTTTATTCAAGTCTGTAGTTAAACTTAGCCTTCAGTTAGACAGATTTAACTTGAGATTCAAGTGTTAGAATGAGTAACGTCTAATTCAGGTTTGTATATCTGTTGTCTCTGGCTGGTGCCTAAAACTTAGGTACCTACAGTAACTGCTTCCTTGTTAAAGTCTTCGTGTCAGATTTTCAATCAGAAAATGATAAAGAGATGGGCAGGAACAGGAAACATTTAAATCTCATGAACATGTGGCAGTAGAAGCAGAACAGCGTCTTTTTGCCAAGTTTTTTGCGGACAGACCCAGGGGCCTGAGCACCCCCACATACTTGCGATGCCGGTGCTCAGCCATATGGTGAAACTCTAGCTCGCCAACTTTGTTTCATTACTTGGAGAATCTGTTTCAAATTTACTTACAAGGAAAAAAAAGCCTATTAAATGTGACTCATTACCAAGTTTAAAGGATATCTGTAATGGATATTTCTCAGGCTTGCAGGTAACAGAGGCTACCCTTTGGATAGTTACCTAAAATGACCCTTTCCATGTTTAAACCATTTGTTACCACCACTGCAAAATGAATTATAAGGATATTTTAAGGGAAAATTGTGTATTGATTAAAAGATGCCTGAGATCCTACAATTGTTGTTCAGATTTGTCACAACACTGATGCTGTCAGGTGTTTGATGTTTCACAACTGAATATTACATAGGGCAAGACTGGCATTTTGTGTCATCCAGAGATATAGAAAGGCCCAGTGCCCTGGGCATGGGACACTAGTGTGGCATGTTGTTCAGCTTTGACATATCACATTTTTAAAAGTTGTTTACAAAAGCTGTTGGCAGGTTGTTTCCAAGGAACTCATAGGTCACTTAGTCTGTTCCCTACTTCAGGATGGGAACAATGACACTTCTGTTGTCTCTGGCAGATGTCTGCCTAACCTGTTTTTAAAAAGCTCCAGCAAAGAGCTTCAACAGCCCTTGCTGTGAAATCTATTCTGGTGCTTCACTATGCTCCGTTTTTAAACATTTTTCCCACTACTTTATCTCTTTTGCAGCAATTTAAGCAGGAATTTGCAGTTTTGAAGCTGTTCTTTCAAATATTTGTTTGAAAACACTTAACATGTCCTTTTGTGGTCCTCTCTGAGATAATCTTGGTTCCTTCAACATCTCCCAACAGCTTATATGTTCTGGACCTCTGCACCTTCGCGCTGTTCTCTTCTGGCCTCCCTCCAATATGTCCGTATCTTTTCTGAGGAGTGGGGAAGTTAAAATCTGTTTGCAAACAGTTGATTGGATCAAAATGAAGGCAAAATTGTAGAATTAATGTTTTGTTATTCAACTAATTCTCTGAGCTTGTTCCAGGTGGCCTGGTGCCAATTCAATGAAGTTTGTGTAATTCTGATGCAAGTGATTGGGTTGCCTTCATCTCCTTAGCATTGTAATTCACTTATGCTCTCTTTATTCCCTCCTGCTCCAATCTGTAATATTTACTTGCTGCTAGTTTTCAGATGGGATTTTTGAGTATCCAAGAATGGAATGAAGAGATACAGCACAAGAAAGTGGAAATTTGCTGGCTGCTCTGTTCCTTCCCATCTATAAGGTGATTTATCTCTCTCTATCTGCCAGACAGCTGCCCTCTCTACTTTCTCGCTCTGATTCAGTCCTCCTTGCTATTTTTGCAGTAGTCTGGGAAATAAGAAAAATCCTCTTGTATTTCCTTGCTATCCTAAGGCAGGTAGGGTAGTATCATAGCTCTTTGGGTCCAAGCACAGAAGTTTCAGCCACAGAAATAAAATGAACTTGATTTTCCCCCCCCCCACCCCGTTTTGTGAATGTGAATCTTGGCTGGCTGTTTCCTGAAAGCAGTGATCCTTACAGCTATAACTGAGAACAGAATATGGTTGTCCTTATATTTATAGAAGAAAAAAAAAAACCATGGTTTGGGCTTTCAGTGATGTTATCTTTTGGTTGCTGATCTGTACAATGGTTTTCAAATTATGATTTCTAAAAAGTTACTCATAAGGCATCTGCTGAAGGATTTTTGGCCTGAGAAGTTTGGCGAAGTGCTGGTTTTATGGGATCTATTTCTGGTTCTTGACTGTTATTGCTTCTACTGGCTTATTGTTTCTTTGCCGATTTGCAACTCCGAGCTGTGGTTACCTGCAGTAATAATCTTGGCCCTTCCTACTGAGCAAATAGGCCAGATTCAGAAGTGGAGTTGCAGAAAGGCTGTAAATTAGGCCCACATGTAGAGACTTGCAATTTGCGTGCATATGGATTGAATGCAAGTTTCTTGGGTTGAATTTGCAGAATAGGACTGAGACTCTCAGAAGCCGAAAGATTGGTCCTGCAGTGGAAATGTTCCAGTTGCAGTAAGGTTGAGATGACCTGGAAGAATGGCTCTTTCCTAAGTTGGCAGTATATCCATGAGAAAAGCATTTCTCAGAGTGCAGAGGCAGAGAGAAAGGCAGCAAACTGCAGAGGAACCAAGATACCCCTGGAGCAGTGTAAGACTCCAAATACAGCAACCTCTGCGATGGCTGCATACCTTGTTCAGTAGTAACAAACTGTGGGAGAAATTCTAATTAATCTAATATTGTAGAATAAACCTCTGTGATAATTTATTGGGGGATGGGGGAAGGCTATACTTTCCCAAATCTGCGTGGTGTCTTGCAATTATGAAGTGGATTATGGAGACCTTGCAGGACTGTTCCCTCCTGTGGATGCTTAGTAGCTATGGGATGTAATGTGGTGACAAGACATTTCCTGGCTCAGCCTGTATTTCTCAAAGTAGAATATTTTTCATGCTTAGAAGACCAGATAAGAGTCTGAATTTCCTCTTTGTGTAGCTGGAGAACACCATCTGTTTGTCCAATTGTGGTGTTCACTTTCCGGTTATGCTCAGCGCTTTCTGATCCACAGGCGATGAAGTGATAGAGGGTAGTTAGATCAGACTTTCAGCCTTGAAAAATGATTCTCGTGGAGGGAGCCACATGCTGTTTCTACTTTTGGAGCTCAAGATACTCAGAAATGATGAGGAGTTCCCAATTGGTACACGCTGCTGCATCCACAGTGGCAAAGTGCTGTGCAAGAGGGAGTGGATCTGTGTTGCGAACCAGTCAGTGTGGAGGACCCGATGTCTGCGTGCTGCGTCTTTCAGCTGTTTTACTTTGGACTGGCTCCATTGATGTCCAGATCCACCATTTGCGGTAGGGGTGCATCTGCCCTTAGAGTTTCATCCAGAAGGATTCATTTTGGGTGCCCCAAGACCACTGCGCAGTACAAATCAAAGCACAGTAAGTAGGGACGATGGGGAGATTTCTTCAAAAGTGCATTCCTGACCTGCACTGTCATGCTAAAGTAGATGCACCTACTTGCACACTAGTGCCCGCTTGCCCCGTCTACCGCTTCTGTTCCTCTAAGCAGTGATAGTTATCACTGTGGCTCTGAAGGATGAATGCCCTTCTGAAGCTCCCCCTTCTTCATGTTCCTCTGCATGTAATGTGTTTTGCCTCTGGCTTCTTCTGTAACGCTTCCCATTGCCGCACAGCTCGCTGACAGCCATGGGATGGGCTGTGCTCGGCCTCCGCAGCTAGGAAAAGAGCAGGCACCGAGCGTCCCCCGTTCAGTCTCTCCACCTCCATCTCTCACAGGGACATGCATGCGCACATCAGCACGGCTCCCACTCAAGTGGTTTCTATGTTTGGAAAAGAACAGAGAGGATATCAGCCCCTATGTAGACAGCTTACTGTAAGTGCCTGACTGAGTCACTGCAATTACGCTGGTATTTGAGGTTAAGAGAGGGATGAGCAATTGCTCTTTTTCACTTTAGGGATGCCAGATCCTGGCTCCTTATGCACCCTATGGAGAGAAGTAATTTGCAAGGCTTAAGTAAGGTTTTTATTGTAGGTTTTCTCAATCACGCCAGCAGCGTCTCTCTGAAATGTCCGTTTGCTTTGACCGATGGTGTGAGCGAGGGCAGAGAGGGCTGCATGCTGCGCCCTCCCCAGGAAGGGTTCAGGGGTGTGCTCTCTACCAGATCGGTGAAAATCGTACAGAGATGTGACCTCTCCTGCATTGCCTCTGGGAAGGGCTGTCTTTGTATCCCATGCAACGCAAGGTCATGCCTAAAATGTGCAGCTGGGTCGGGATCTATGCAACAAGAGCCCAGTGACTGATACAGGGGGAATTCGGTTCTAGTTGATTTACCTTCCAAGCACGCTTTGTGCCTCTCTTTTTTATCAACTGGTGTGCCACGTACACAGCAGACTAACGATTGATGCCTGATAGCAGACGTTCCTGGGAATACAAATCCCCACGCTGCCATGTTATGCATTCATAAGGCAATTATCAAAATGGAGGTGATCTTGCTGAGCGTATAATTTGGATGCTGAATAATCCCACTCAAATGCAGTATCAGTGCAGAGCGAAGGAGGTGTTTTTGCATGCTGGAATATGTATATCTAAAAGCAGAGAATACAACCCGGCTGATCCTGCTTAGGCGGTGATAACACGCAGTCACTTGCAGGAGCAGAGTGTGAAGCGCCCAGGGGAAAGCTTGTTAATATGCTATTTCCTGGGCACCCACAGTTGGAGTCTAGATGTCTTAGTGCAATTGCCTCAGCCATTCTTCCTGCAGCTGGCTATGTTACCAAAATGCTTAGCAATTTATCTGTTGCTTTATATTCATATGAATTATTGACTCCGGTATACGGTTCCATCAGACATACCAGATGGTTGCTCTGCCTTTTCTTTTTAGGCTCAACATGGTTCTAGTTCAGGCCTTTCCATGAGTCTATGAAATTCAGAGCAACTGTGGCTGTCATTAGTCTCTTGCCTCCAATCACAGCAACTTCCCTTCCCTTTCCTTCATCCCGCATGCCTGCTGTGTCATCTTCTCCTGGGGGGTGCTTGCCACAAGGGACCGGAGCTGCAGCCCATACACTTTTAATTCTCCAACTAAAAACACAGAGATGTCATTTCAGTCACTTCTACCCCGAGGCCAGACAGACTTGTGGGGATTTTATCATGTAATGAAATGCTTCCAGTGGCACAGTCTAAATGAAGTGTAATATTTTATGCATATTGTGGAAATAAATTCAAAACTTAAATGTAATTAGAATTGCTTATAAAGGAGGAGAAGCTGTGCTGAAGTAAAAATATGAAAAATTTCTCTTTGAGCACTCACTTTGCTGAAGAATGCTGGTTCTGGGTCTGATTCAATGAGGTAAAGTGAGACTTTGAGAGAAAACTGTTGTCTAAAAAATCCTGGCTTCTGGTTAGCTAGACTACTCACAACCTGAGCCGATGAGACCTTTCACTGCAGAACAGCTCTTGGTATCTTTACTTAAAAGTCGGACAAGCAGAGGAAGCTTTGCTCGGCTAAAAACCTCTGTCTTGGGCCTGGGAGATCTGGGACTGAAAAGGACTGGGAGGGTCACGGTTTGGTCCTTTTTTCTCCTTAGGATCAAGGGGAAGTGAGCTGTGGCCATTACTGATTTTGCTTGCTGTGTGGGGCTGTGTACAGTGTGGGGTCCCAAGGCAAACCTCTTCCAGCATCATATTTGTTCACAAAACTTCTTCAACTTGGCGAGTTTCTTCCATCACGATCCTAAAGCTTAAGAACTAAACCTAGAAATAAGCAGAACCGCAGCATTTCCCCCCCGGTGATGCTAATAACTAGCTATGCGGGGTGGTTTTCGGATTTTTGTTAAACTAAGAGAGCTTGTCCCAGCTGGTGGACTTCTGCAGCCCACCTTGGTGTGAGCAGGGCCTGTGGGTGCTCACGCCGGTGGATTCGAAGGTCCAGCTCCCTGGCCGCGCTTTCTGCCGCAGTGTGCGTTCAGCCGGAGCCCGCCGATGGCGCGGCCGATAAGTTTTTGTTCCAAACTCCTGCGACAAAATATTCTTTGTTTTAATAACAGTCATTATTTGACAAGCCGCTAAAAAATAAAAGCAGATGCAGCCGTTCCGGAGCTGCTTCTGTTTGCCTGGCTGTGCCCGCTTGCTTCAGTCGTGAATGAAATTATAGCTGGTTCAGGGAATATGACAGACCCCTAAATATGGTGATCAGGCGAAAAATATCCACCCGACTGACTTGGCGTAGAAGAGCTCATGCAAGCCGCTGCTCCCGGCGGCTTAGCGTGAGACTGCGCTGGCAGATTTTAGGATTGAAAATAAACGCGTGTGAGCCTCCGAGGCAGCGGCGCCGGGGAGGCCTGCCCCCCTTGCTCTTTCTCCCTCTTCCCTTGTGTGAACGTTGGGTCCTGGTAAACTTCCAAGTTAAAATATAATACACGGGATGTATTTGTGGAAACGTTTTTGTCCTTTGGAAAAGCTTAATTAAAAATTGTTCCTCTACCTGTAGTGGTGGGAACGTGTTTGCTGGTAATAGTAGTATCAATGGTTATCCTTCCCCCTGTTCAGGACCTGTCCTTTATGGCCAAGGGGAGAATACGTAAGGAACAAATGTACACTCAAATCTGCTTTCTTATTAACCATCTCCAAAGAGTATTTTTCACAGAAACAATGTCTTATCTCAAAGCCTGTGATTGTATTCTTCCATTTTTCTTTACACGTTTGTTATCAGATGCACTGTAGTGGTGGGTCAAATAAGGAATGTTTGCGTCTATTATCAGGAGCAGTTATTGAATGTTTTCAGTATGTCGTTGCCTGTAGAATGTGAGAGACCAGGAAAGAGCAGGGCTTTACTTAGGAGAGAAACGTCTGTTTAGTATGAGCCATACTTGCTTTTCCGTTTTGGCACTCACTTTGCCCAAAGTTCCCTTGCTTTTAGCATGTAGTCCAGTGCCTGGTCTCGTGTGAACAGTAAGGTCCCTCTTCTCCATTTGCTTAGGAGAAGAATGATGGTGTTCTTCTATTTTGTCCAGTTTTCATCCTTTACATCAGATCCTTCTTCAGAAATCTCACTACTTCATCAGTTTCTGCTGCCTGTTTCTGATTCTGTTCCCTTATGTTGTACTTATCAGTAAGTGACCATTAGTTACAGAGATACTGCGTCAAAGGCAGAACCAGTGTATGTCAATTGAAAGAAGCACGTATCATGATCTTTAGTTATTCTCCTTCTTTCTCCTTTTCTTGCTATTTCTCACTATGCCACATATCTTGTAGGGCCAGTCAAGCTGTTATTCCAAGACTTTCCATTAAAACTGGGAAAATAGTGTCAGAAGAACTGCTCACCTGAGAAAGAAATACGATATTACACTCTGAAACTGTCAGTTAAATCTCCTTAGGGACCTATTGACTTTGATTTTTTTAATTTTGACAAATATAATAGTTGTTAGTGATATTGAGGAGATGAAGTGAGGGGATAGCCTTCGCAAGCTAGCCTGAGTGCTGAATTTGTGGTATATGACGGCAGAACGGGGAGGTGATGTGCCGGACCTGCTGCAAGGTGTGCCCCAAGGGCTGCCGCAAGGACCAGCGGCGCGCAAGCCTGCTTCTCGCTGGCAACGCTCGCTCAGTTTAGAGTCTCAGAAAGCTGTGCCAAATCTTTGCAATGGGAGAGAATCTCCTAAGTTATTTTCCCTCTGGATGTCAATACTAAAAAGATACATGACTTTCATTAAAAGAAATTTAAAAACCCCCACAGAGGTAAAAGTCATGGCTGTACACAGTGTATGTATAACTTTGGAAAAATTATGCATCATATAAAGAGCTGAGTTCTGGATGACTGTGAAAATATTCCAGAAGATTTAGGAATAGTAGAAAGCAATCTGTTATAACTGTATTAGGAAACTTTATTAGGGAATTACCAGGATTTTTCAATAAATAACTGATCCTCACTGTAGTTCTGTGGATGAGGTTGCTGAGCAGAAGCTTTTTATGCATTTTTCAAGTGATAATCTGGGATGCAGTCCTGTTAGTTGACTTGTCCAAAACACAGAAAGACAGTTTCAAAAAGAGATTAAGCACGCAGGAATTCCTGGCTCTTGGCCCTGTGTTCAGACCATTTACCCTGACGGAGAAAAGGAGAGCACAACACGCTAGGCATTTGAAGTACGCTCCATTAAGGAGAACATGAGACTTTTAAATTAGGCTGTGTTTCAGCAAGGTGCTCTCAGCGTGCACTTAATGTTGTGTGATTTGTATAACTACTTCGTGTGTTTTCCACAGGGTTGCTCATGCTTTATACAGTTTGTTTGCTGAATGAGGGCCTAAATCAGATCTTTGTTTAAAACTTCCTAATTAATTATGGATCTCATATTATTTTGTGCTCAGAGCAGTTTCCAACCTGGTATTTTGGAGCCTGTGGGTACAGTTATCTTAAAATAACCAAGATAAATGTTAGATTTGGAATGCTAGTCTAATCCAAATTGCATGTTAACCAAAAATACTGTTTGGATAAGCACTGTTGAATGCAAATAATCTTAAAGAACTGAACCAGCCCTCGCATACAATTTAGGAGGTGTTAAAGATCAGGAAGAAGAGGGAGTAAACAAGAAAGCTATTGACGTCTTGAAAAATAAACCACTTACTCCTGTCAGATTTGTCACATAAACTTTTGTAGCAGCTAGAGACCAGTATTTTTTTCCTCCAGCTGTTGCAATTTGGCATAAACTTTAACTTAATTTGTCAGTTGAAGTAGAGATGTAAGATTTTGGAGGAAGAGTGGTAATGTGTTTATAATACATGTCAGAAAATCTGTGTTCAGTTATTGCCCTTGCTATAAATGTCTTGTTGGACAGTGGGCCAATCTCTTAAACTCTGTGTGTCTCAGCTCTCCATTTTCTGCTTCACATTTCGTTTATCCTTTTGTTGCGTTATTCAGACTTTTCAGGCTTTCCGGAACGGAGTCCAATGTGTGTGTGTACAATTTTAGCACAAAGAACCCTACATCTGATTCGTGTGCGTGGGTGTTTCTGAAATACAAACGATAACACACCATTTACAATATTCAGACCATAAAATAACATAAGCCACAATGTTCTGTCATTCTCATTTGCTTGAAAAAAAATACTTGTTTTTGAAACTACATGCCTGGCTTCATTTCTTTTGTGATAATGTCCTTCTACGAGTAGCGATACTGTTTCCCAAAGATGTGCTGAAGTTCTCCCAGTTCCTCCCTGTTGCGGCTAAGACGACCTGCACTCTCCATGCTCTGGGCTGCGGTCCCCGGCTCAGTGCCCAGTTACTAACTACCTCTGAGCCTGCTAGAGAATCCAGTCCAAACTACGTGGTTTGTTTTACAGTATTTGTTGTGGTTGTTATGCCATCTTTTCTCATTCAAAATACTGGAGGCTTTAAAAACATTCAGAGCTACTGCTGTTTAAGGTGAATATTATGTGGTAGAAGTAACTGCTGTCATGTGTGGAGCTGTGAAAATGAGATGATTTTTCTGTTGTGCATGTGTTGAGCAGCATCTTCAAATTTCTGAGAGCTCTACCTTGATGGTAGATATTTGTTCATAGGACTTATGGTGGTCTATAGCGGCAAAAGTTTGCACTGCGCATCTCCTTCAGAGACCTGGCTTTTCCACATTCCTGATTCCTTATATCTAAAATAAGCCTTTTTAGATGGAAAATACATGCTTAGATCTTGGGATATGGAAATACCAGAAGCAGTGAGCAAAATTCTTCAGTTTCAGCAAAACCTACAGCTGTAAGAAGCAATGGCATTGAATTTCTGTAGACCATCTCCCTGTCCCTGTGTAGCAGCATTGCATCGGTGTAGCTGTTCTTTGGTCTTGCCTTGAAATGAAAAGAAAAATATGGCCCTTTGTGATTTCTAAGATTACCCATCTCTATTTTCTCTGTCAGATTGGTTGTTTGAAGGATACTTAGCCTATGGAGCTAAAGAACCCCAAACACTTTAGGTCCACCACAGAGTAAATTCAGATGAAAAGGTTAAAGAATTAATGCCCTTCTTATTTTAATATTTTTGATATAATAGTAAAGTTATGTTTGTTTGATTGGCATTGGTGCTGGATGTATTTAAAAGTTCATCTTTATCACATAGGGTTTCATGATATAGCTTCCAAACCAATTAGGAAGGATGGGAAATTTTATGTGCTGAGTAGATTTCGTCTATTAATTTGAACTGCTGTAGAAGTCTGTCTAGATCATTTTAATCTCTGTGTTACCAGTATTTTTTTTTTTTTTTATGGTGGAGTTAGATGTCATTTTATGATCTGCCAAAGCGTTTGCATTTTTGACACAGTGACATGGCCTTACTAAGGTTAAGTGAAAGGAACCTGAGGGAATTAAATATAAAAAAATTCATTTAAGGCAGGGAGAAAAATGTACACAGTAGAAGTAAAATTACTGCTATCCATCATAGCAGTAGTCAGAAACTAATAGATGGACGTGCCTTTTTTCTTTTTGGTCTAGAAAAATAGTCATGAGAAATAGTCATGGAACTGACCCAGACTATTCAAGAAATCTCTTTATGGCAGGAAGTATTGAAATGCACTGTGAATTTTGTACTGCTTTTCAAGCTGTTGTATTAAGCATTTCTACGGCATAGAGAAGGAATTTTCAAATATCCTCATTGTCGGCCTGCTTCAACCTCTCCGTTAAAGCAAAGTTTTACCAATGATTTCCGTAAGGAAGCTTGACCAACAAAGAACACTGAATGCTTCCTTTTCATCTTGTATAATCCAGCATATACGTGAATCCACTGCTATTAGGTTGTGAATTCATCCCTGGGAATACACAAAAAATGGCACGCTTTGCGTAATGTATAAGGCTCCACATCAGTAGAACTCTTGAGCATCCATTTAAGCACAGGATCTGTATTTCTCAGCAGAGGGAAGTGAGCCCCTTTCCAGGGGTTGTAATGTTGGGGCTGTAGTTCTTTGGCCAGCCAGATGCAGCTGAATTAATGCAGAAGCAGAAGTGTGGTTTACAGAGAGAACTGGCAAAATCAGACTCTGCTTTTGTGCCTATGTATTAATCCAGGGCACGCAAATGCCTGATTCGTAAGTTCATTCAGATACAAAGACATCTAAGTGATCTTGCCAGAAAAAGTTGCAGGTGTGAAAAGGTACTTGGCAATATTCCGTGAAAATACAGGAATAAAGGAAATGTCTGTCTAATACAGCTTGAAAACCGTAAGTGTTCAAGCTCTGCTTGAAAGTCCATCGAACTTAATAGAAGGATCCTCATTGGATTACCTAGGACTTGCATTGGAGTACTAGTGTACGCCAGTATTTTAGAAGCATAAAATATGAATGATTTTCAAAGCAGCGTAAGATGACACAGCAAACAGTCTAAAAACACATTAACAAATTGATCAAGGGGACCCACTTCTGTTCAGTTTTTTTTCCTTTTCTGTGTTAGTGATGAGAGTTTGGAGATGGTTGTAGGTGAAGTGTAGTTAAAGGTGTTTTCAATTTAATGTTTGAATTTGAGGTCTGCCTGATAGATTATCAGTCAGCCTGGATTTTATTACATGCTGTATGCAGCTGAACAGCATTTGAAGTGTACTAATTTAAGTCCTCTGGAATGTAACAAAGCAATATCAATTTGATGTATAACCTATTTGATTTGAAGATTGAGAGCAACATTCTCCTCTGTGGTCTTTTGCTTAGATTCCTGTGGCCAACTCCTGGTATGTTCTACCCATGAAGTCACCATTTAAGTCAGTAAAGCTTCATGGGCAGAACAAGTGCAGGATATGCGGCGCTGCTCCCCAAGGGTCGCCTGGGTTTGGGCAGAATGGTGTTTCATTTTGTTATTTGAGCAGAGACATTATCAGTGGGGGAAAAAATCCTGTTCTGAGTTAAGCTTGTGTAAACTCATTGATATCACTGGGGCTGAGGGGGATTTAACTGCAGGGGGGATTTAACTGCAGGCCAGAACTTAGCAAAAATGGAAAAATTGTATGGAAAGCAATAAGTTTTGAGCTTAGGAATAACTGGTCCTTGTGAGCACTAGATGGGCATTTTTTATTCATCAACCCCCTTTTCTCCCCTTCTAAGGCTTGGTAATGACTTTTTTCCCCCTCAAAGGATTTCTTCCCTCATCTGTTCCTCCCCACCACATCAAAGCATGTTGTAAAGGTTCTTTGTATGAGAGAGTGGTAGAACTAGCGCCACCATGATCTCCGTGAAGCAGCCTGCTTGCTGGCACATACCATGACTTCTTTTAAAAGCTGAAGCCCAACACAGAGCCTGTTTGTAGTTTTGTAGCTTTACCTGAGTGCCTGAATAAACTCAGCTCTCAGAAACAGGTTTTGAATAGTACTCACTCCTGAACTGTATATAGCGGGGATGCTTGCTGATAGAGATACATTCAGATACCAGCAAAATTGCACAGGTGTAATTAAAGCAAAAAAATCTATCCGTAACATAAGAACTGGCGTGAACAAGCAGTTCTCTGATCAGGTATTTACAGATCCTTTGTCTGCATTTTTGCATCCTGCAGAGTATCAGTGGTGAGATGCAAAAGGTTGCCTGCAGTTAGAATTGCTTTAACACCTGTGGGACCAATATGATAAACGTTGACTAAAGTGACTAAATGGACCAGACAGTGAGGGGTCTCAGTATTTCTCTGAGAGGATACATAATCATTTGTATTTTATTTTACTTTATGGGAAGCCTTCAGTTCCTGAGGAAGTATCATTACTGGAATGGCTCTTATTATCTTGCGCTTTTTATATCAATATAGTGGGGTTTTTCAGCATTTCCATTAACGGAGAGGTGTTCTCGAAACCTGCGGATCTTTGCAAGCAGCGTTTTGTGCTCCCTGGTAGCGTGCATAGGAGCGCTCAAAGGAGACTGTAGCAAGTTCAACAGGCTTAGTGTGAAACTTTGCATGGTCTACATGAAATAAGATACGGGAGTGCTTGAGTAAACTCTGAATGTTGAATAACCCACCAGCCTATGGGAAATGCAGCCAAACAGCTTAGGGGTGCTTTTGGGGAACGAAGGAGGGTTTCAGTGAGTGAAAGAGTTGGGAAGTTTTAATCATTTCTGAGTACGGGTGGCACTGTCATCGCCAGCCACAGCGGACCGTAAAAGCCCATTCCCACAACTTTTAGTCAGTCAAGGCTTTCCTTGTCTGCAATAATTGTATAATCACACCTAAAGCGTCCCACCAGTGCTAACGTCTGGCAGGTCGTTTCACAAAGCAGCTTTTGGTTATAAGCATGTAAGTATCTTTGGGAGGAAAAGCTCCCAATAGATAAACATTATTATTAGCCGAGGGTTAAGAGCTTATATCTTGTGCTGCGTGTCCGCAGACTACACTGAATGTATTTACATTTCAGCACAGAGGCAAATTATACTGGGCTAGTTTGGTAAGCATTTACAGATAGGCTAACAGTTCCCATGCCATAAAGAACTGCATAAAAAGGCCGTCTCCTGACATGGCCCACACAGTTATGTTTGAGGAACCTGAAGACGTTTTGCATGTAGAGACTCGGCAATGTTTTGTCTAATTGTCACAAAATACTAATGATCTATTCAAGTTGCCGTTGTTTTCCAAAATGCAGTGATGATAACTAATAAGGAATCAAATCTCCCAAGAGCTGTACAGAATGATCTAATACGTGTAAATATGTAAACTGTATAAACGGCCCTTCATACGGTTTGAAGGAAAGTCTGCCAGAAGATATCGTATGCCAGCTTGCTTGCCTTATCCAGGAGCGCCGTGTCCAGCATCTAGGCGCTTGGGGCGCTGGGGGAGCATCGTTAGCGCCCATGTGCAGCCTCGACTAGCAAAGTAAGTACTAACCTCTCCGTTTTTCGGGGGGTTAGGCCGAGGCGGAGAACTCTCCAGCTGCCTGCTTGGACGTCCGTGAGCTACAGGCTGGCTGAGCCTGGCCGAGCGGGCGATTTTTGTTAAATGGCAGCTTAGTGCTGCTCGGGAGATCCCCGAAGGCTGAAGTCATTTATTTGTGCACAGTGCGGTGCCCCGCGTGCCGGTGCAGTGTCTGGCCCGGGAGGGCTCACGAGCCCTGGGAGTGCTGGTGTCTCTCTGCTGTGGACATGTGCCCAGCAGGCACCGGCCCGAGGCCACTAATGCCTCCCGTGTCCCTCCGCAGGGCGCGCGCTGGTGGCCCTGCGGGAGCTGGTGTCTTGCACGGCTGGAACCTGCTGTTAGGTCTCCAGCCGCCAGAGCGTGTGCGGGGTGGCTGCGGAGGTGCTCGGGCTTTCCCTGAAAGCAACAGCCAGCATGGCTGCGTGTCCGTGAAGGGCACGGGACGTGTCTCTCCCGAACGGGAGCAGAAGGGGAGGTGACTTGGAAACGTCTGGAAAAGGCTGGTGCAACACAACAACCTTCAAGTGGCAAAGGGCTTTAACTCCCACGAGAGCTGAGTTACACTTGGGCTAGTGACCTATAAGTGAAAGGCTGCTCCCAAATTATCCCACTCCTCCTGAGGAATTGCTGTAATGTGTATCAGTACTAGCCATTGCTTAAGGTAGGGATGGGCTGGAAGAACAGTTAATTTTTTTCGTCATGCAGCCCGTGTCCCACTTCTCAGTTTTGGTGACGTGAGACTCTTTGGAAATGAGGATGGTTACGTTCGGGCCGGCTTACTAAACTGCCACTGATGTCAGGAGCAATGATTTTAGCGTTTATTTATACCCGCCAGTTAGGCAGTGATGGGCAGCGATGCTTCTGGCCATCCACACCCACTATTATTTAAAGGAGCCAGTCACAATTTCATGCAATCGTGGCTTCTTGTTGTTGTCTCAGAAAGCAATTAGAAGTTTAATTAAAATCAGCACTCTCTTTATTGGCTACAACCGTAAATATCCTAAAATGATCAGACATGTGTCTGCAGCCTTTGGAATTGTGAATAGTGAACACTTGCCAAATGCTGAAATGAAGGAAAGTATTGGCATGCATTAAAAACCCATATAAATGCTAAATTAAATCTCTTAGATTGGATAATAATCTCCATATTTTAAAACTATTTTAAGTATATCTGTCTCAAAATAAAGCAAGGAGGAGGCAAAGGGAACAACATATACTTTAGAACAGCATTACTCATCAGACTTTAATGATCACAAGCCTTTTAAAAGACCCTCTTTGCAATACTCTAATGTAGACCATATTTTCAGTCAGATATTTAGCACATATAGAGGCAATTGCTGCAAGACCAAACGAAGCCTCTAAAGAATAAATTTTTGAGAGGCATTGAGATGCCAGTGCAATGGCTGGAGATGACGCTGGTCACTTCTCACATAATTCCCTCATCTTCCCCATTACAGAGGATTCCTGATTTAAAGCTTATTTGATTACAAAATTAAGTGATTATTCTACTATAATAGATTTTTCTTGAATTTCTTCCTTGAAGTTTTGACATATAACGTATGCAAAGAATCTCGTTCAGGAGAAACACTGGTTTGAGGAGGAAACTCTACCAGCATGGCCTGGATCTAACTGAATGCAGATGTATAAATTTAAATTAACGTGTGTATACATGGGAAGTCTTCCCTGATTTTGCCCGTTAACTGCTCACTAGCTAACCTTTCCTTGGCTCTGTAGCTTCATTTCTTCAGGGAACCTCTGCATTCTTTAGGTGCCAGATTGTGAGCAAAATGAAGGAAGGAATTAAAGGAAATGTAGGGTGTTTTTTTTAAAGTGTCCCATCTGTTATACATCCATGAGTGTGACGGTCTCACCAGGCCCCCAGGAGAGGAGTGTCCCTCATTTTCAGAGCACCTCGGTGTTGCACAATGGATCTCGCCCAGGGTGTCGTAGAAGCCCTTATGGTCCATGTCGGGGGATTTAAGGCTGTGGGATGCTTGAGTCTTTGTGGTGTTTTGTTGTGTCCTTTTGCCTGCAAAAAGGAAACCTCAGAAATGTGCATAATTACTAATATTAAACAATCAGTGTGTGGTAAAAATAACATTAGAGCTTCGTGGAGTTATGGCCGCAGAGCTGTGTTCTTGCTGGTAGCAGCCACACGCACAGCCGCTTAACTGGAATATGTCTGCCAAGAACTTGACTATTCTGTAGGAATATATGTACATAGAGACTGTTGCTGTGGCCACAGAGCTGTTATTAAAAAGACATAGAAATCATGCTTTCCGTTTCCCTGTCCCACCCTAAAATCCCCCTTGCAGTCCCCATTGCAGGGAATTATTTGGTGTGAGAAGTCAGAGGCAAAGAAGAAACTTTGGTTTGCGTTTTCCTGTCTGTACCTGGGTGCTCCGGTGCTAACAGTTGATTCCAGCGTGATAGTGCTATTTTCTCTACGTTAGAAGGTAGTATTTTAAAGATATAAAATATTTTTATAATTTTTTTCTCTAGCACAGAAGTCCTGATTTCCTTCTGTTGTAGAGGCAGATGTTTTTAAATATTGCCACGTTCTTCTGTCCTGGTTTTGTTAATCATTCTCCTCAAAATTCCTGAGCAGGCTGAAAAAGACAAGTTTCAGAAACAAGAATAAGGAGCAGAAATTCCTTTGGTCAGTGTTGCGTAAGAGGAACAAAACCCATTGATCTGAAATTTGGGAAGTGGGGAGGCAAATGTTTTGAAACCCAGGAGTATAATGTATGTGGCAGTCGTGTCTTTAAAATGTTTAAAGAAAAACTGAACTTGAAAGGAATTCAAAATCTAAATCCTAGTTTGGCAATTTGGACTCTTCTCTGGTGAAGTCTCTTCCCAGAGGAGTGTTTCAAGTGGGCTCCAGGCCGTAAGGCTGGTTAAGAAGAAACCAGGTAAGCATCGGTCGTATCTTGGTAACAGGGTAATAACAGTCATAACAGAATAAGGTGTTCAATAATGGAAAGCTTTAGAAAAGTCTGTGTGTGTTCTCTGCTCATAGTTGTAAACATATCTAAATTGAACCTGTGGTTTTCATATTCGTATCAGTAAAAAAGATATAACAGGTTACACAAAGCTGACACAAAGCTCTGTTTAGCTCTGCAAGGTTTCACATTTGTGGCGTATGATAGGGATCACTTAATAAGCGTAGTCAGCTGGAAGCCTCGTACAGTACTGTGAACCTCACGCTTTCAAAAAGTGTGGGTCGGGGTCACTAACACTGGAAGACACCATTAAAGGTAATGAGATTTATAAACTATATATTCGTTTGCTCTTTGTATTTGTGTTCTGTATTTTAAGCCGTGAGGATCTGTCTTGTTAAAGTTTACATTGATAGTCAGGTTTCAGGAAAAACACCAAGTGTTGGCAGGCTTGTGATAAAATTGGGAGCAATACAGTGCCTGTTTTATAGTCCATTAAGTACAGTATGAAGAGTAGTACAGGACTGAATTTTTACATTGTTTTCTCTTATATATAGTATATGGACTTCCAGGTGAGACACAGTCGGGATGGGTTGATATTCATCTGAGACAACACACTGATCGAAATAATTTAATCATGTGCACAAATATGTCACGGATTTTACTGAGATAAAATTTTGGAGTTTGGAAACAAATTATTTACTGGCTTATTTGAGCACATTCAAACAGACCCTCTGGGAACTTGCAGAGCTCTAAGTGTTTTCCATTTCTTGCAAGATCTCCAAGACCAAATTAGAGCAAAATGCATCATTACAGACCACACAACTGCCACAACTGTATCTCGCCAACCTGCAATTATGAACAGTTCCCACCGCTTTGCCCCACTGACCTCCAATGAGGGCAAACGGGTGTTATTTGGCACTGTTATAAGTTGTCCCCCATTAATTTTTTATTGTAAATTAAAATTTTCATTCTTTCTGCTTTGTTTCTTTGCCTTTTGGGAGAATCATGAGTTTGTACTATTTGCCTAAAAGTTATAAAAACAGGAGATAGAAAAATTTAGAATTGAAGAGAGAATGCGTTGGCAGAAAAATCCCCTTGAAGCCACTGAGGAATTCCTACTGTCACTTGAAATGACTGTTGTGTGGGAGGAGAGAATACAAAGGCCTGGATTTTTAAATGTGATTAAGATAAACAAGCAGTGTTTCTTATCCTTTAGTTCGTTACGATCTAATCCAAGCAGCTCAGTGTAAAAGTGCATTTTTGGCCTTAATTGATATTTTACTAATGTCAGTGCACAGTCTGGAACGATCACGTTTTGCTTTGACAGCATAAAGCGCTGTGCAAGTTTTCATCTGTACCCCTGAGCTATAAACATTGCCTTAACCAGCCCAGCAGAGCTTGAACGTTTGAACTGGGAACTCGGTTGCCGTGAGGGCAGGGATGGAGCTATTTTTCCTGCTAAGAGCAAAATTGTCAATGGTGGTTTGGGGAGACACCAGCAGGGACTGGCTTCAAGAGTTTTAGATTATACGGGTCGGATCCGATAAGCTTCCTGGCCCTGAACTCTTCTGGGTGCAGAAGTCTTGTGCGTGAAAGCCAGGTCGGGTCGGACCCTGCCTGTCTGAAGTGCAATTACAGTATTAACTGTGAAGAAAGAAATGCTTTAAGTACTGGTGGATGCTAAAGCTCCTGAATGATGTCTGTGGCAACGTATCTTCTTTCACTACTTGCTTTAGGAGTGTTAAGTCTGTCTTGTTTCTTTGTGAGTCTGGGGCTGAAGTTGGTATTGGACACCGTACCCGTGAACAGTGCCTCCAAGACCAGTGGTTTGTTCTTCCTGGTGCTGGAGCACACTCGCCATGGGCCAAGCAGGACTTCTGCGAGGGCTGTGCTTCTACCTTACTCAGAAGGGAGTTTTCTCCTCCCTGTGCTCAGAGAGGAAAAGGAAAAAAAAGAATTTCAAAGAAAAAAAGGAATCCTTTTGCTGCTTATCCACGGGGCAAAAAAATGCTCAGTCCATCCACTGCTCGCTGTCCCAGTGGGTGTGGGAAATAGGCTCCAGCTAAGCAGCAGGACTCCTGTCACTGAAGGTGGGATGGGGAAGATGCCATTGATGCTGAAAGCCATCTTTGCAGGGAGCTGTGAGGTTCTTCTCTGGATTTAGATACTCTTTAAAGCTCTGGGCAGCAAACTTGCACCTGGATTGCTACCCCCAACACAAGCAAAGCATTGGAGCAGCTGAGTTATGTCTCAGTTGCAATGTACTGCCACGTAACAGGGGAACTGGTCTGGTCTTGTCCTTTGGGACCAGGGCAAGAACTGCAGAAGAACTTGAAACTTATGCATGAGGAGGTGGATTAGAAAAAAATATATTGTAATAAGTGGAGTGCAGTTTATTCTCTATGCTTGGTAAAGGAAAGAAAATGAGGCTGCCCTGAGCCAGAGGAGTTATTGGGCTGGTGGTGTTAAGATTCAGGGCTCACCCAACATGCCAGGAAGGGACATAGCTTTTATTGTATGGCATTTACTTTCAGCTGCACTGGGAATGTACTTGCTTGTGTAGAGCTGGGCTGATGGGAGCAGTTTTTGGATATCAGATACCTTCAGTGCCCTGCTGGCATGCTCCAGAAAGTACCCTGTGCCTGTACAAGGAAAAAACCTATGTGTGTATGATTTTGGATATGTAGTACATGTCTTTATATTATAATGTGCTCTGTAATGTCTGTGCACATTACTGCCTATTGCTGAGTAAAATTAAAAAAATGGAAGGAGCCTAGAGCAAGTACTTTAGCTGTAGATGACTAGAATGGATTAGATAAGCCCCTACCCATTTTGTCACTTAAAGCCGCATTCTAGTAATAGGACAGGAGGGCTATTCCTCAGTCCGAATGGTAAGGGACTGTACTTCTGAAGCAGTGTCAAATGTTGGCTTTCTTTTAACCTCTACAATGTAATCATTTCCCAAATGAAAATCTGCATTCATCATGCAGCAGCTAAAAATACAAATATGGAAGTATGAGAAACAGCAGTGAGAGATGAGCACTGCTTTGTGGCTAGGATTTATGATGCTGTCTGTTGTCACAAGAGACTTGCTGGCCTCCAGTTTTATTGTCTATGGCATCAAAGTACTCTTGGTGATGGAAAGAACCGTTTCAAAAATGCTCTTCTCATTGCTAAAGAATTTCTGTCAATGATTCTGGGCTTATCTATAACAATGCTGATATAGATAATATGATAAATTATGGAGAGATTTGTAAGCTTTCTGCAGAGCTTTCTATCGCTTGAGCTCAACTCTTTCATTTCAGTACTTTGGCACCTCTGCTTCCACCCTGTCCCCGAACCAGGGAGCACAGAGGAACGTGCTAATGAAATCCACAGAAGGGAAAAACTAAAGCTTTTCCAGCAACAGTTATGGTTTGATTTAGAGTTGATTGAGGAAGAACAAAAGAGACAAAAGCAGATTACAACATGAAGAAAACAAGAGGTTAATTTGGATGGTTAACTATTTTCTGTTTGCTTTTGAATTTCAAAATGTAAAGATTACCAAAATTTCATAATGCTGTAAAACTATCACTTTTATCTTGATCAACCTATCTTGTTCATTTGCAGTAGGAACAGTTTGGTCTTGTATTCCCTTGCTCAAACTACTTAGTTTTTGTTTTGGTGTACTTAGTGCTCGTGGACGTGCCTAACAGTGTTGGTGACAGCCAAGCACCATGAGCAGACATTGCAAGGTCACCATACCAGTATCAGTGAAGGCCAGACTCTGAGCAGTTTAGGACATTTATGACTCCCGCTGAAGTCACTTAAAGTGCTAACCTCCAGTACCTTCCGCCTGTGTTTTTTTTCTTTACATGTGTTTGCAGTGTATCTGCTTTTTTTTTGTTGTTCTTTTAAAATTTCTCAATGCTTCTCTTTGTTTTTAAAAGCATGAGATCATTGTTTTTGATGCCTAAGAGTTTCAAAAAGAAAAAAAAAACTAATTTACTTTATGTAGTCTGTTTAAAGAAATGAGCAATGGCATTCTTTTTATTACTGGTTAATCCTTAATCCATACATCTCTTTTACAGTCTTTGGTGGCGTAAAATCGTAAATAACCTTTTAAAGTTAGTTTGCGTGCAGGAGAAGAAAACTTTGGATGAGCTAGCTGCTCAGTCCTCAGGCCAAACCGACAACTTCAAATGAATGAACTGAGAGCAAGTGCTGGTGAGCAAAAGGGAAACAGATGAAGGCATAGTTGGGGTGGGAGGGCATGTAATGGGTTACTCTTCAAAGCTGTTGCCCATATGAGTAAATGGGAAAAAAGACGTGGAAATGCCTTACCTCTGTGTCTGTGTGAATGCAGATGAAGTTCACCTTGACCCTAAGAGCACTTGTTGACATGACAGACCGCCTCTGTAAGCGTCTAAGGCTGGTCTGTGCATGGGAGGGGACAGGGTTGTTGTTCATCCTCTTGCACGCTTTTCTGTCTCTGTGACTGGAGAGGAGCCAGTTGTTGTGGCTGGTCCTGTCATGGGAAAACTCAGAGCTCTGAATGCTGAACTAGCTGGGGTTACAAGAAAAAGAACTGCTTAAGTAAGTGTGTTTGCCTGTGTTTGTGTCCGGTGAAAGCTCCTGTGCGTGCCTCCTCCTTATGCGTCCTACCAGTGGTGTAAAGCATGGAGTTGCTCCAAGCTTCTTCTTGGTTCATTGCTTCCAATGTGCGAGTGCATCAGCCAATTCAAGATATAAAGGCAGGAATCTCTTTGGACCATTTCCTCCTTGCTCAGATAGGTATGTAGTAAAACAAATAAAAATTGGTACTGCCATGTGAAATAGTGAGTTCACTGAGTCTGTGCTGACCTTGCATCACCCACCAGCTAGCTCCTCAAGAGAAATTTTAGCCCCCTCTGAAACCTGTGAAACACTTCACAAGTTCACACAGTCACAGTAGTCGGATGTTGCCAAGGTTGGCTGGGATCCACACCACCTCGCATGTGTGTAGTTCAGCATGCCAGACTCTTGAGCAGTGTATTTGGAGCTGGTTGAAGATTGTATATTTACCAAACAAACCATGTCTAGGTATATTAACTCACGTCCTCTTTGTGCGTCATTATCAAGCGAGTGAATTAATCTCTCCTTGGTTCCCATCAAACACTTCTGCTCTGGAGTGGGAAGCACAGCACAACTGAGCTAAACTCAAGGTCTGGGGTCCAGTTAAAACTGATCTCTTCACGCAGTCTCTATCTGATCTTCCATGTCAGCGAAAAACTTTTGGTTCTTCAACCTTTGGACTCTACACTCTGTTATAACCTTGCTCTTAGCCCGGGATTTAATCTCTCAGAATGAAGGCCAGGCTCTGCAGCCTTCATCTCCCCCAAATGATTGTTCAGTGGCTCTTTGGAAGGGGGAGTTCCCATAGATATCCAAGACATCCTCACCAACAGCAGGAGAGACTCACCTGAAACACATACCTGGCAAGGTAGGAAGGATTTCAGTTTGGCTCGTTGACATCTTCTGTCTCTATACAAAGCTCAGAGCCAAGAATTTTTGGACCTGCCAATACTGAAGAAGGCAGGTCTCCCAATGAGATCACAAGTTCTATTTTAAAAATGTTCAGTTTCTTCCTTCTGCAAATATAAGACTCAAGAAACAACCATGCACCTTCCTGGGACCATAATTCAATTTGATGAGACTTTTGGGGCAAACTTCGCAACTGGTATCCCCATTCTTTCTATTCCATTTATAGGTGAGTGGCAGAGCTCTGAAATTTTATCAGGGCTCTTTTCCAGTCTTTTATATGCATATATCGCAAGGAGGCCTCCCAGATGTCTATCAAAAGTGATCTTAGAATTCCGTCCAAACCAGGCAATATATCTACCTGCATTCTTTCCAGAACTAGAAGAAACAGGAAAAGGTGAGTTTGCAGGACATTTGGGTACCATGGCCTTTATACAGACATGACATAGATCCACTCCTAGGCTTTTTCATGACTGGAAAGCCCTTGGTCTGTCAGCAGTGAGTTGTTAGAGACATCTGAGCTAACATGGGTACCAAAGCAGCTTGGCTGCAGCAGGAGGGATTTCTCAGCAGGCTTTATTTTGCTGCTGCTTCTCAGAAGAATGTAGTTAGCACTGAATCCTAGGCTGTGTCCTAGCTTTAGTGAATTTGGTACTGAGACTGTCTTGTTTTCACTGTAGAAATATTCTGTGACTTTAGGCTGGCTACAAGTACATAGAAGAAAATACAGTCCTGATGAAGCACAGCTAGTGTGCATATAAATAGCCATTTAGATCTGCTTTGGGTAGTATACCAGTTTTATCATTTTCTGTTTTTGGAGTGTGAGTCATGACTGGTCTGATCTAAACTATTCACTACTATGTTGAAATATATTTGATCGTAGGACAATTTCAATTAAAGAATAAGAATACTAAAGAAATGTGGCATTATCCAAATTAGAAGGCACTTCTTGTACTCTCACCAGATGTTTGTTACCTTCCTGAGGTGAAAATAAGTTGAAGCACTCAGAGGGAAACCAATCTATCAGAGGAGCAAGCTTACTTGGTGCATTTCAATGATAACCTGTGATAAAAATGAAGAAGAGTCTTTTCTTGACTCAGGATCAGTTATGGTAAACTTCAACATGTCATGAGATAGTGAAAGAAAAACATTTTAAGAGAAGGATTCCATGAGCGGAGTGGTAGGAGCTGTGCTCAATACAGTGGTGGAGGCTGATGAGAGTAGCTGGTTAAGGAGAAAGACTGAAGCTACTGAAAACATGCAACTAGCGTGTAACTTTGGTTCATTGTGATGCACTTCCCGAAGTCTCTTTGCTTAGAATGAATTTTATGATAACAACTTTGCTTGTTGTTTGAATAAGAAATAGGGATATTTAATTTGTATAATCAGCGATTAGATCATGCTAAGTCAAGGCGACTGTGCTAACAAGTGGGAATACTCAATGTCGCAACAAGGTGCTCCTGGAGGCTCTAAGTCTACGATCTATCAGTACAAGTACACTTGTTTTCTTGCAAATGATAAGGGAGCAAGAGAGCCTCTACAGAAGCCACTGGCTAGGCATTATTTTCTTTACTAACCCCTTAAACTTCATCTGATCCTTCATAAGAACTTGTCTACTTGTCCAATTTACTGTAATACTTTAAACTATTCAAGTTATCCACAGGTAGTACAGAGGGGATTGATAAAAAACTGATACAAGTGTCTCTCTCAGCAGCAAAATTTTCTTATTTTACCTTGGCCTGGAGGAGAAATAGATGCTGACACCGAGAGAAACCCCCACTGGTGTGCTGGATGCGTTCATGGCAATTAGTCAAGGGGCCATCAGCAGGAATTCTTGCATTTCTGTTGTCTGTGGCATCTGGAGAATATCCTTTCCCATAGTACAATAAACTTCAGGAGGGAAAGAACATTAAAGCAAAATTCCAAATATGAAATGCGCTTTCTTCAGCGTTACGGTGAAGAGAATATTGGGGCATGTAAGAGCATGGGGCCTGCAAAACCAGGTCAGACCAATAACCCCCTTAGTGCAAGTTTTTGTCTTTGATAGGAACAAGTATTCCTCAGAAGAACTGGCAGATCCCTCTAATGGGCATTTCTGCACTAACCTTCCTGCAGCAATTTTCCTTCTACCATTTAGATATGTTAGTGACGGCTGGTGTTCCTTACACCTGCGTATCCTACGGGCATGTACACTGTGATACCTTCCCTGGAAATGTTTAATGCTAGACTTCTTTTTTTTCTCATTAAAGTCATGATCCTTCAGTTGTGAGTTATGCAGATTAATGGTGCTTTGCATAAATACTATTGCCTTTCAACTTTTTTCCTCCTCAATCTGACATTATATATATTAAAAAAAAAAAAAAAACCCAAAAATCCAAAACCCATAATTCCTCTATATTTTCTGTTAGTTCCCATATTTTTTTAATCATCAGGTCTGTTCTTTTTTTACAATGAATCTTACAATGTCTCTATTTTTTTGAGTGCTTTTCTGTGCTTTTAGTTTTCTTTTTTTTTTTTCCTGAATCTTCTTTATTTCATCTCTCCTTTTTGAGAAGGGAGAGACCATAAAATATTTTACAAAATCCATGGTAATGTTTTATTTCAGGGTATTACTTTTGTTGTATTATTATCAATCTATTATTGGAGCAGTTTCATATCATGTTTAGTTGCCAGTGGTTATCAAGAAACAGAGGTTTCTGTCAGCTTGCATATGTGTACTTCTCTTGCATAATGTTTGCAATCTTCTGCAGTTGAAATTCATTGCAAAACCCTCTATAATTTTGTTGGAAACGGGGATTTCACCTAATGTATGTGCACACAAAGATTTAATCATGTAGCCTGATACCACACAATAAATACACTGACACAAAGTTACGGTTCGCAAGGAAAGTCCTCTAAAGGCATTATAGAGTTGGGTCGGCACTGGAACAATTTAGCTTTTAGAACAATGAGCACCAATAGATCAGTTTAACAGAATGATAAACATTCTCTGCGCTGCTGGGTGGTATTTTCTTGCCTCCCTGGGATAGCGAGGATGGGCGCATTGCACTCCTCTCATGGGTTCAGGTGAGGAAGGAAGGTGCCCACCCTTTTCGGCCTCCTGAGCATACATATTTCATGGCGTGGAGCCGTTCCTTCAGGACAGGATCTGGCCGACGCAGCATTAGCACGTCCTGGAGTTGTCCTGGGTGGTGCATCGCTCCTGGGCTGCTTTCAGATCGCCCCGGGAGAGGTGGCCTGGAGGTGGAAGGGGGGAGCCAAACTCATTTTGCAGTCTGCGGCCACCCAGCCTCTCTCCCAAAAGCCATGAAGAGGTTTTCTAGGTCAAATGATTTGTCCTGGAAAAACCGCATCTGGTATAGGGATTACAGCCTCGCCTCCCCTGACCTGGGGCGCTTCAGGTGCGACACCAGCAAAAGAAACTATCCTCCATCGCTGCACACTTTCAGGGGAGCAGAAGGGGATTTGTCTCTGGGGAGGGGAGTATTTGCTGGAGCAGACAGGAGAGGAGAGAATGGAGGAATTACAGGAGAAGACAGGATTAATCTAGGGACCTGGTGATCCCCTTTGAAGTATTTAGAGGTTTGTCACTGTAAAAGCCGTAGCAATGGGCTGATGGCTACCCAAGCGTTCGCTGGTGTGCACAGGTTGTGGTGAGCACCATGGCAGTAAGCTCCCCAGAGCAGAGCCCTCTTCCTTCGTTACTGTCTTCTGCAGAACTTGCTGCTGACTCAAGTGGTATTTGGGCTTCTTCCTCAGCATGCTCTTTTGCAACCTCAGTTAAGAAAGTTCAAGCAAAAGCTGTGTGCGCAACGCCATGAAAAAGCCACGGTGGCCTCAAATCTTTCCTCCCTCTTCAGATGTTGCTGGGGAAGCATTCTTTCACATGCTGATACTGCGTTGCTCCCAGGCTGAGCCATTTTGGGTTGTGGTTAAATATCATATTGTTGAAATTACTGCTGTTGATATTAAATTGGCTGGATGGTGGCTCTTGCTTGGGGTTAGCACAAGAATAAATTCCTTCTCCAGCAATTGCTTTCAGGTTCAGCGCCGCTAACATTGTGCAGCAAATCTGTTCTGAATGTGCTTAACTAAACCTCTTGGCATTAACAGATGTGTTGCTTCCACTGGTGTACACAAAACAGATCTCGCAGTATTTCTTTGTTTTGGGAAATCTGGGCTCTTGAAATCAAAAGGGTGAACTGAATGTTTAGAATGGATTTTTACATGTTTTAATTCTTGCCCTGTGGAAATACCGTACTTCTCTGAGATGCAGTACTTTTATATCTAAAATCGTTGACAAGGTGCCTCTTAAAATTTGACGTCTCATAGTGCCACGTATTATTTCAATGCAGAATATTTTTCACTCATTTTATATTAATTTAAAACCTGCTAGTGCCAGTAAAGAACCCCTAAAAAGTAGCACTTTGCTGCCAAAATAAGCTTGGAGATACCCGAGGGACAGAGCACGGGAAATGCAACGCTCTGCTCTTCTGCAGCGGCGTGTTACGAGCAGCCTTTCCATGTTGGCTCTTCTGTCCAGGCTGTCTGGTGCACCTGGGTATGGCTGTGCGGTGGCTAAGTATTGGTAATACTCACAGCTCCGTGTGAACCGGGAGAGGATGGGCAAAGCCAGCGTAACTGCTCGTGAGCGCGGTGGGAGAGCCACCGGCCCTCGCCTCGAGACGGTGGGCGGGTGGAGGGGAGACCCCGGCCAGGCACAAGGACGCTGTGGCCATGGTCCACCTGGGCTGTCTGTTTTCGGTAGCGTTTTAGCCATTGTGTTTGGTGGCTTACAAACCCAACATCTCTTCCCAAGGGCTCCAAAGTCTGTTTTTGGTTTCAGACGTACCCAAAGGTTCTCCAAGGATTTGTGGCCTTGCACTTTTAGCAAGTGGCTGTATCTTTTAAATAGGGAAAAGTTGTACCTTGGAGGATCTTAAAGCAGAAAGAAGTGGTGTTGATGACTTTCTGGCTATTGTTTATACTAGTGATACATTAACTCCCCTATTGTACAGTCTCCTGCAACCTGCAGAATCCATGTGACACTAGTTATGTTTATTTAATCAAGTTTATATATGCTGCCCCTCTTAAAGCTTACTTCAAGTCTCCATTTTCTTATGGGAGCTGTTCCAGGGGCTAAGAAGAAGCAATTGCTTAACAGAGGTGGAGTCAACAGGTACTCTCTACACACACAGCTATTTTGGGGTGTTCTCTAAATAGGAGAGATTTCTTAATGCCAGAGGCTGTGGTAGAGCAGCTAACTGTGCATTAAGAAGTGTCAGATTTTTATTTTTAATGTGAAACTGAGTAATTTGCTCCTTTCATTAACCTGTAAAAGTGCAATTGCCAGAGGTCTAACAAAATCAGCAGAGCTGAGACCTCCCTCATAATTACAATCAGTTTCCAGCTTTAGTGTATGGAAGTAACCGTGATAGTATTACGTGCAAAGCCATTAATGACTGTGTAGGTCTTTGTAATTAATTTTTTTGCCTTCTCCTTAGCAGTCTTGTTGCCTTGGTCATTTACATTATAAATCTTTCCTACAGTGCCAAGGGTTTAAATTTTTTAGGTTGAATGTAATTAATGTATAAATTAGTGCCTTTATGTCATAAATGATACTGGGAGTCCTGACAGAACACCTAACAAAGATCTTTTAAGTTATCTGTTGTTACTAGACTGCCAAACTCCGTCAAGAATTTTAGCACCATCATCCCTAATGATGGATGTGATATAAATTGCTAGGGGGAAATAAAACCCCTTCTTAAAACCTAAATTTTCAGTTGTTTATATAGTCCTAGTTGGCTATTCACAAAGAGCATAATTGGCTCTGATAAACCTTTGTAAACATGCTGATGTTTACAAATACCTGGGATGTGCAAACTGTGACATCTCTGTGCAGGGCAGAAGATGTAGAAACGCCTCTGCAAAATTTATTGATTAGTAACCGAACAAAGGCAACTTGTTTCTTAGCCCAGTTTCTGAAAGAACCATGCGATTGTGCTGCTGGAGAGGCACTGTCGGTTCCCTAGAAAATATGTCGGTTCCCTAGAGAATATGTCGGTTCCCTAGAAAATAATGGTTGACCCTGATGGGGGAAAGGCCGAGCGTGAATTCAGTTGTATCAGTATGAGAGAGCAGAGAAGCCCTTCTATAAAGAGCTATTCTGAAAGCCCTAAATGTATAGAGAGCTTTGAATTGAAATGTGACTTGCACCCTGGAGAAGCCCTTTGCTGGACAGAAACCCATGAGAGATGGGGCGTTGTTAACTCCAGTGAAGCCGTAAATCTGTGGGGTTTTTTTTTCCTGACTTTGAGCCTGACTTGCTTCAACAGCTTGGGCAATTTTTTTACCCTCTTGGATGATCCTTAAAATGAGGGAAAAGTTTTGCTCTCTTTCCTACTCAAAGGAATAACATTATGTGCAATCTACAGAAATGGCGTTTAGCCCTTGGGTCACCAAGACCCCCTCTTCCAATACAAATATCCTGATACTCGCATTCAGCTGGGCTGTTCCTGAAACCTGTCCTATGCAGCAAAATGAGGAGGACAGCATTACTTAACTTGGCTTCTTCAAACTTAAGTTTACTCTACAGGAGAGCTTGATCTAGCGTTACAACGGGGCCCTTTCAGAGCTTGGAAGGGCCAAAAAAAATGTGCTCTGTTGTAACAACATATTATTTCTAGCTAAGCACAAATACTAAACAAGCGTTAAGGTTGTGAATGCTTAGGATGAAATTTTCCCATATCAAAGTCAGTGGAAGCTTTGCCAATTACTTTCGTAAAGTCGAGCTTTGGATGTGCTGATACCTTAACGAGAGAAAATCCTCATAAGGAAACTCAAGAAACACGTGTTACCTTGCGAGTTCAAACTCAATTTGCACCTTGATGAAAACAAGAGGAGGTTAAAATGTTTGGAAATCCCCACTGGAACTCAACAACCCGTAAGCCTCGGCCTGACCAAGCTTTTCATCCGTACTTCAGGCTGTTAACCCAATAGGAACTCATTGATAAGAACATTAAAAAACTATTGATAAATTGATGAGAGTGGTCATGAAAAACAGACAAGCCCGGGAAGACTCTCTCCCAAGCTGCATATCGATCTTCAGATACATTCCTGCCTTCTGAGGTACCCGTTTGAAAAGCCATTTGCTTTCAGACATATCAGGATGGAGTTTTAACAGCTGGAGTCGAGTGAATAATTACTTCAATTAAAATGCATTCAGCAAGAGGTCACTGAGTATTTGCTGCAGCAACATATATAGTATTTAGCAGCTTAAATGGGTGCAGATTTTTCAGCTGCACGTATATACAAAGTGTCATGTGGGGCTGGTTGGGAGAAGCTTGGAATAGAAGCCAGGAGGCCTGGTTTTGACAGCGGTGCTGGCCGGGGGCGGTCGTGTCGGGCGCGTAGCCAGCGGTGCCTGGCCGAGGCTCCCCGCGGTGCGACGGGGGCCGGCAGCGGCAGGGGAGGTGTTGCGCTCCCCGGGAGCACCGGGACTTGGAGAAAATTTTGTCAGGCCTCTTGGAGTTTGTCTGCAGACTTCTTGACGTTTGTGTGATACTGAGCATGTGGGTGGGTTTCTTTGTTGTACAGCTGCACAAAAATGCTGTTAAGCTACATGCAAAATTAAATGAAGATAACGTGGACCAGACCCATGACCTGTCTGGTCTGTCTGAGATGCCATGGTCTAGTATTCATGCATATTAATGTATTTCTAGGTCTTAAAAGCTGTCATAGTTGTGACAAATAGTTAAAGACCTAACAGGATGGTCAGGGAAGAGCATGTCGTAACTCCTCTGGGACTTGTCTGAAGTGAAGATACTAATTCTAACTTGTGTGAAGACCATGGACGCTCAGTATTATTAATTTGGAGACTTTCCTCTTCTTTAGCCTTTCACTATAAGTATCCTTGTCTGCATTTTTTGCTACTTTCTCCCTTTTTTCCTTTTGTCTTTTGAATGGAACGGTTCAAATTCGTTGACCTATCCAACGGGCTGCCGGGATAAGGGGCCCAAACCTGAATTATTCACGCATCAAGTTCCCAGGACATCTGTGAGGAGTCTGCGTAGCAGCACAGAGGATCTTTACTGCTGGATGTCTTGGTTTAAGTATGAGACTGTGGATCAGGATTCACTTAGTGACTTTCCCACTGACTATTCAAGTTTTTAAAAGCATGTATTATAACACAGCTGGGGTCATTACAGATCCGAGCCTCAGCAAATCCATTTACCCATCTGCAGGAAAAGCATCACGATTTGTCAGAAACCTTAAGGATGAAGAGAGTGTCATAGTGTGTTTAGAAGTCGTAAGTGGCCAAAGATGGGAGGGGTGATCAGACTACTGTGCGTGTCCTCCTGTGTATCGCAGGCCTTTAAACTTAATCCTCCATTGAAATCGGTATTTCATGTTGGTGCTTGGGTTAAATGTTCTTTTCCGGAACAAAATGCCATTTGATACAAAGATAGCAAGACCTGAAGAACTCACTTATTTCTCCCTACAGTCAATCCTATGGCCAGTCATGCTCCTTGATTTTTTCTTTTGTGTTTTGGGGGTGTGTTTTTGTTTTGTTTTTTGCCTTTCCCATCTGAATTTTTCTTCTGTGGGCCATAGTTATACCCTGTAATGTGGTCACATGTCATCTTTCTGATAAGCTGTGTAAGCTGCACTTTTGAAGTGTCCTTTCAAGATTTCTGTCCCCCAGTTTTGTTGCTGGCTGTTTTCTGCATCACTTCCGATATTTTAACCTCCCTTTAACAATAACGATGCCAGAATCCGAAGCAGACTTCCAGTTCTTCCCTTTCCTTTAGCAGTCCTCTGTTTATGGATCCCTTTTGCAACATTGCTGGATGAAGGACATAGGTTAGCTACTGTAGCTCCTTAACCTGAATTTCTTCAGAGCTGCTGTCTTCCAGAGAAAAGCTCTGCTTTCCTGTGCTCCTTGTTTCTTGTATCATTTTTCACCTGGCTTTTTAAAAATACATGGCATTGGAATGGATTTCCAAGCAAACCAGACAGCTGAATATGACTATCCTGCCTTCATCACTGCTTATGACTTTGCCAGGCTCTCTATCAATCATGCATTATATTAGCAGCAAAGTTGCTTTTACCTTCTGAACACTGATGAAAATATTCAGTGGTTTCAAGTATAATGAGAATCCCTGAAGAAACCTCTGCAAAAACCCCATCATTCATGTATGATTCCCTACTGACAAATATTTTTGAGATCTGTCAGTTAGCCAGTTTTGGATTCATTTAATGCATGCTTTATTGATACTCTATCATGCTAATTTTTAATCAGAATGTTGTACCACATAAATCAAACATTTTATTAAAAGAAAAGTGTGTTATATCAATACTGCCAGACTTCAGCAATCAAACTTGTGGTCTCATTAAAGAATTAAGTCAGGCTTGTTTGACAAGAACTTTCAGCCACAAAATTATGCTGTGAAGTATTGAGCTTAATTCTGTATCAGTTGAATTCTGTATTAACTTTTTCATTAATATGCCTGAGATTGGTGTTAGAGTAGATAGTTTATGGTTGTCCTCACCAGCTGCTTGTCACTTCTGAGTGTTGGCATAGCATTAGTTCCCTTCCAGAGATTTTTCCCTTGCATAATCTGCAGGCCAAATTTCTTAGCTAGGCTCTAAGACCTTTGGGTCTTGCGGTTTTAAATTTTCTTTTTTTTCTTTCCAATAGGTGGTATGTGATATTGCTTTCAGTTATTTATTACCTGAAAAGGAGTTCATCATCTTCACATGACAGGAATTCATTGTCCTACTTCTTTTAGGACACAGTGCTTTTTTCACTGGTAATAGTTCAGCTTTTGTCTTACAAAAGGCTCACATAATTGAAGGGATTTGTTTTTTCTATAGGAGTTCATGACAAAATTTAAAGTGTACAGAAGTATAGCTGAGGAAGAAGTATTTGCTGTACAAAGTAGATGAGTGCTCTGTTGTTAAAGAATGTTCATACCTAAAACCAAAGTTCAGCTTGGTTCCTAGAGCTACGTGCTGGGTAGTTTTCCCTTTAAAGCCCTTTTCTCCTTTTGCAGTAAAACCTTTTCACGTAGGGCTTTGCTTCCTCGAGAAGATGTCATGCTGCTTAATGTCGGTAGATACACCCACAGCTAGTCAGGAGGCAGATGTCAGAACGGCATCCTGCAGAGTTTTGGATTCCTGAGGCAAGCCAGGAGCTCTGCTCCTGGGAAGGAAAGAAACCCAGTGCTGCCTCGCACAGTTGTCAGTAATTTTCCCTCGTTACAATGAGGCTTTGAATGTTAAGCCACATATTCCCTCCCCCACAAGCCTAATTAAAATACCTATTCTCTTGGTTTAAAAACCAAAAATCCCTATCATTTCATGTCCTTGTGCATGGCATAGGCTGAACCTATGTACTTGTTCATTATAAAGACCTGTGTTATGTGACTTGTGTTGTTATATTTGTTTTTCTGCCATTTGAACTTTTAGTCTTTAATGTGGTGTGATCTGTAATAGCATGGTCAATAATTCTGTTCCTTCCTATCTTATCCAACACTCGTGTACTGTGATCATCATATCCATGCCTGAATATCTTCCTGTGGTGTACTAGGCAATCTGATGAAGAGCTCCAAAACATGAGAGCATTACCACAGCTTAAAGAATTACTGTGATTTAATGAGTACCTGACTATCACAAAGATGAAGGAAAACACATTACTTTCAAACTCAGTGTAAGAGGTTATTAATGAAATATATTTATAATCCTAAACATCTAAAGATTAGTCCATTGCTAAAGAAGATCGAATTCCATGTTCTAGTCTAATCCAGATCATCGCAGAATATCGGGTTAAGTTACATGGGTTTGTAGCTGGTCTTTGACCTTTTATGTGAGTTTTCTAAGAAACAGGAAGCTTGAACTTGGGTCTTAGTTTGTGAGAAATGGTGTATTCAGTGTGAATTTCTTCAAAGGTCCAGATAGATTCTCCCAAATCATGACCAGCAGCTGGTGGGCAGGATGAGATACCCTGGGGTAATTTAGTTTCCTTTGGCTTGCAAGCATCCTGTAACTGCTGATGATGATGGACAAAGGGTGAAGATGGAGGGTCCTGTGACCCACCAAGCACTAGATACATATGCCCTATGCCCTACATGGTGCACAGACATGACTTTTTCAATCAGTGTGTATATAGAAGGTGGGAGACTGTGGGAACCAGGGATGGTTATTACCTAAATGAGAAGCAAATCTTGGACTGCAGCCAGTCTATCACCACCGGTCCACCTTTTCCAACACCGCTGAGCCCTGTGGCCCAGCAGCTCATTCTTCAAGGAAAGTTTTTGGCATTATTCACCTAAGGCTGCTGTTATGGCTGGCCCTCCTGTACCTTTAATTTTCTACTGCTCCTATGGTAACTGGGAATACAGCAAAACCCAGCACAAAACTTTTAGTGAGTATGGCCGTGCAGTGCTTTTAATCGTCATCCAGTCGATCATCTGTCTCCTTCTTCAGCATGTTTTCTTACTGAGCGGTAATTTGATAGATTCAGGATGATCCTGGAAAATAGGCTTGGAAGTCTTTTTTGTCTTCTGTTCTATTTTGTTCAAAGAGAAATAATTAGTTCCCCTCCTGCTGAATTCAATACTGTTGCAACTTAGTTTTTATGCCTCATCTTACTACTTGACAGACAAATATTTTTGTCTAAGAACTGGCTTATTAAAATGGGGTAGCCCAGTAAACCAGAAGTAAACCCATTGAATCCCAGTAATATCCTTGTCTAACAAAAGCCAAATCCCATGCAAGTGTCCTTGTTTATTGTTCCAGATTACATAAAATTTGTGCCAGCTAGTTATGGGAAATAAACTGTTATTTTGCTTCTGATATTTGAGATTGTGGGTAAAAGAAAAGAGGAAACATTCAACTTTTTGAACAGGAATGCCATCTAACCCCAACCCTGAGGTTGAAGCCAGCTGTCTGGATATTGTCTGTGTGCCTATCCTGGAGGTCTGAGGGAGGATAATTTTAGGGTAGAAACGATCCAGATGCTGGGCGCCGGATAGCTGGATACTGACCACAAATATTCAGCCACATTTGGATGACTGATCTTTGTGTTATTCTGGAAGTAGGTATTTCTTTTTGTCTTTTTCTATTGCCAGGGCTTTGCCTTTTCATGACCTACTCCAGTGAGTGGGAGGGAGAGCTGCTGAGTGCCGAAGGTCAGCAGTAATTCCATAGCTGGGAATATTCTCAAGCAGGTCCCAGAGAATAACCTTGCTTTCTCCTTATTGAATGCTGATACCACATTGGCTTTTGAAAACCCTTCTTTGCTCAGGTATTTGGCTGGCATCTGCGAATACTGGTATTGTACGGAGGTGGGTTGAATATTTCAGTAGCTGTGGAGTACTGTGTTCCCATAGCAATAAAGAAACCATGGTACCCTGCACAGACTCTTGCATGATTCACAGTGAAGAAAGGCGATCAAGGGAAAACAGCGGTAAATCCTAAAGCTCATAATACTCTGGGGAAATTTGTCATGTCCATTCCTGTTGAAGAGGGAATGCTGGCTTGGCAGCACTTGATTAGTTAATCAAATCAATCTGAAAAGAAAGATGGCTGATATGATTGCACATATTGCGTTTATACATAGTGCTTACCTGAGTACATGTGTAATACTCTGGCTGTCCCTTCTGCAGCTCATAGCAGGTAGGCTGCACTGAGGCTCAGCGCGTGGGGTTTGTGCCTGACCACCCCACCTCGCCAGAGAAGAATTCAGGGAGAGCCTCCTCTGTGCAGTACTGTCCTCCACTCAGTCTTGCTTTTAATTAATGCAGGGGAAAGAAGCTGTACATTGTGAATATTGATGTGCTGAGCTATTGAGCATACAGGTGAATAATTATAGTTTTGCCAGCTTTGAGGAGCAGCTAAGTTTGAGGGAGGGTCTGACATGATGAGCAGAGAGAGGGGGGGTATCTGGGTCTAATGTCTATAAATTAATCTCTTATTTTTATAGCTTCTTTGCTTTATAAAACACTGACCTAGAAATGCAGGGGAGAAAAGATGTCCAGATTATATAGCCAGATTCTCTTTAGTGCTGAATAATGGATCTTAATGGATGGCCAGTGCCCTGAAGCAGGCTGGCAAGCCACTCTGACTTCTCCCCTAAAAGCCTCTCCCTGTTTGGGAACAGGGGGTACAGCCATATTGTCCGTGTTTGCTGGCAGAAAGTTTTGCTTGGACAAGGACACAAGTGCCGTCAAGTACTGGCGGGTAGGCTATAGACGATTTGTGCTGTATCAGTAACATAATGTATCCCATTGACAATATTTTGGCTTGCGAGAAAAAAGCAAAAATGGTTTCGTATGTATAATCATATAAGAAATGGCATGAGGTGTCCCTGGACACCACCACCACCACCACCACTACTGTAGTGACCATTACAGGGAACACAGAGAAATGGGAGTGTGGGAGCACTGGCAGAGATGGACTTTCAGGTGACTCAGGGTCTAAGAAGCCTGGTCTACAGTGAGGGTCTTTAGTGAGGACAAGGTTCAGAAAGCACTCCTGTATACCCAGAGAAGATGTACCATATTGGAGAGTTCTTTTAATTAGTGCAAACAGACACACTGAGATTCACTATCTGGAAGCTGAAGTTGGATAAGCTGAAATGGGAAAGATGGATGACTAGCCATCAGGATTGTTGGCAATTGCAGCAGCTTGCCCAGAAATGTGGGAAGTTCTTAATTGCCTGGAATATTTCGATAAGGATTAAATATCTTTCTAAAATGCATGATCTAATCTGGCCACGATATGTGGCCTCACTTCTTAACAGCTGCAGGGTAGATTCTGCAGCTTGTCTGAAGTGGCAGGTCTAACTTCCCGTGGCTGTGAGGGTCTCTTCTTGCTTCAGCACTTAGGTATCTATGGTGCTTTGATTATTTCTGTGGTTTCCTTTGAAAACTAGAGGCATTGATAAGGCATAAGGCAGTGCCAGATTGACACTGGTTCCTGGACTCTCTACTTTTAGACCCAGAGAATTCTCTTGGTGAGTTTTAAAACACTTTTTGACCCAGGCACACTTATTATACCTATATTCCTGATGACAAGGCAAAGCATGGTGGGGTAAGCTGCCTTTCTTACGGTCACATTAGGAGGTCAGTGTGACCTGGACTAGGACTGGGAACCCATCTCGATTCTTCAGCGCTGGGGAGAGCCCACAGCACCTGTACTGATACATTCTCTCCAGTGAAGTTGGCTTGGTAATAATGATACCTGATCTGGAGGATTAGGGTGGCCTGCCCATTGCTAAGAAATAATGAGGAAAAAAGCAAGACAAGCCTCATTCATTTTACAGTCTGTTCCTGAGCTGACAGAAGGGTTTAGCTTGTGAATTCAAATCACTGTTAGCTGATACTCTTAGCCAGCTTGCTGAAAGAAGCTTGACAGAAGTTGTACTAAAAGCAGATGAGAAATTATTGACTATATTTCACTACATATAACTTATTTTTGTTACCCTCTCGGCATCTGTGCAGGTCTACTGATGCCTTCTTGGCAAAGACAGACCAACAGAGTGGTGATACGCTTGTAATTTTTCTATTTAATAATATGCTAGTTCCTTTAGCCGAATAATAGAGGTGAGGTTTGAAGCTCTTTCAAAGTCTGCCCACTGTGTTCCTAAACAAAAACATGTGCAATCATGCCTTTATATTACATTAATAAACAGCAGCACATTGGGAACTTAAATAGTGCCTTCTGTCCCTCCACTTCCCAACACTTAAGGTAGATAAGCCTTATTAATACACGCAGAGGAAGAAAAATAAAGGTGAGGACCAAGTAACTCAGTGAATCAAGCAGTGCTCGAGCTGACAGCAGAACTCCTCGAGCTCTTCTCAGCTTACAGCCCACTAGCACACGGTTGTCACGTAGCAATAAGCAACCCATTCGGTTATGGCTCGTGGCTTCTGTTTTATGATATGACTAATGACAGTGGAATGCACAACCTGAGGTGATTTTCAGAGTCAGAGCTGTAAACAATTTTAAGAGCAAGACTTTTGAAGATGTCTCTCAAAATCACCTGCCATTTAAAAAATTTAGGCCTGATTTCATGCAGTAGTTGTTGGTCTCTTCACATTCCCATAAAAATAATTTCTACTGTTTGGTTGATTTCAATATGGGAAAAGCCAAGCTATTATAATTATTGCCTGAGCTACCAGAGGGATGCAGTTTGGTTTTTCAAAGAATTTAGTCTAAACCTTACACATATTGAAGAACACTGTGAATCAGCAGAGCCTACCTATAACCTGCTTAAAGATTTCCTTTAATGTTCGTTTTACTGAACTGCTTTTGAAGGTATTTGAGAAGTCTGAGAAGAGTATCACGTTCTCTCTTTATGGAAACCACTCTTGAGTTAGCCCATGAGCAACAGCTGTGAAGATCAATAGCCCACTGGTGACAAGAAATAAAATATTTTGGCAGTTTTTTTAAGCTGGAATTAAAAAAAAAAAAAAAAAAAGCAATTCTAAAATAAGAGCTAGAAGGTTGATAATGCATTTCTGGTGCATTAATAAGATTTCCTAAGAGCTTCTGCATAGATACCTAAAGATAGATTGGTATAATTCTTAACCCAAGTGGATATTAAAATAAATATTTAACCAAACCAATTATTATATGAATCAGAGAGTGAAATATAAGTCTCATGTATAAACTTTCTATTTCTTGTTCTGAATTTCAACACAGTATTTATTGAGTAAGGTTTAGTTAATCATTTTGGCTAGTTGGATTTCTGAGGTGATTCTCAGAGTAATATGTATTCTGCTTTTGTCATTTAATCAGCAATCCACCTGTGAACTTACCTCTTTTCTTGTCTTCACTCCAGGAACAAATGCAAATAATAAATGTCCCAGTATTTTTGACTTCTGGATCATAAACTTGCAGGGGGTAAAACTAAATGTAGAGACAGTGTCAATAGTTTGCTCAGCAACAAGAGGAAATAAACCTCACCGGGTCTTCTGTGCACATTCGAGCTCCTAAGCGGAGCTGCTGAGCTTGTCTGTAAGTCCCTCCAGCTCCCTTGCTGCTCAGATGGTTCAGTGATAAGCATAGCATAAGCATTAGGATCAAGAGATTAGATGGAAAAGAGAAAGAGGTAGAAGAAGGAATTTTGAGCACTGTGAAAAAGAGAATGCTTTCGAAGGATTAAAAACAAACATTAGTGTTTTTCACCATAGGGATCTTGGATGTTAGACTCTGATTAGCAAAGTATGTCTGTCCTTTAGGCAGTGCAAACATACTGAGCAGCAGTGACCAAACAAAAATGATATCTATCACTTTTCATTGAATTATAAATAATATCCCACATATGCATGTAATTATGACAGGGATTACATACATACAAAGAGCCAATGGAGAGAGGTAACATATATGCTTGAAGAACTAGCAGGATCTTTTCAGTTCTGTTCGGATTACGTTGACAGCATGTTCCTTTTGCAAATACATTTGTAGTCCTAATAGGCCAAATTCTGGTCCTGTTGAGTTACTATTGTCTTATTTCTCTTCTTGACAGAAGATGTTTAACCTGGACATCATTAGTAACATTGTCTGGGGGCTTGGAAAACTCATGAGACAGGAAAAGGGCTCAATCCCCAGGCTAGATTGTCCTTAGGTGCTCTGTGCACAGTTACCTTGCTGGACAGTATATGAACAGTGACCTTATCTACCTGAAGATTGAGAGAGCGCCGAATGGGAGAAGAAAACTTGCTGAGAAGTTTACCAGAAGGGTAGCAGATACATGGTTTGTCTGGAAGTGGTTTCTTCACTCGTGACCAAATTATTGCATAGCTTGCTGTTATTAAAATGGCAATACCTGTACCACTGTCACACCTCCACTACTGGCATAAAAGTGTCAGAGGTGATGGAGGAAAAACACCCAGTGTCCAACAGAGCTGCAGGGAATAATACTTCTCGCTTGATAGCAGTTGAGCTGCTTATTGCACATATTATTATAGATACAGGCAATTTTCCCCTGCAGCTTAGTTATAGCTTCTTAGGGACTAATAAAAATTATAATACTGTATCTTGTTTAAATCATTAAGTAACTTTATCAAGTTTTGTAGAAGAAAATATTGTCAGATTATCCACCTGCTTTGATGTAGAAACTTTTCCTCGGGTAGAGCTTTTTCTATTGAAAGCTTATTCATGTTGCTTTTATTATTTTATTGTTTTCACACGTGGACCATATTATCAGCTTAGGGATGGAATGGTGCTTCTCTATTCCTTTAAATAGAGAGTTCAATGAAAATATTATTAATCTTTCTGGGATATTTACCCAGCATTACGACTAGCCTATCTGTGGCGTCAGCGTTAATGATTTTGTGTAGGAAGGAATGACATCTCTCTGCTGACCCTAAAGCACTGTGGGTTTGCCAAGTATTATTTTGCAGTGCAGACATTTAACACTGATTACTCTGGTCCTGTGAAAGGGTGTATTAGCTATAACATCGATTTTTCTTGTCCTCTTACATAGATAGGAAAAAATGTGTTTGCTACAATTTGTCTGAAGAGGAATAAACCAATTATTTTGCCTCTCCCCAGCCTTAACTGAAAGGAAAGCGTGGGTCCTGCTTTTCTAAGAAGTATTAAGGTGGTAGCACAGGACAAAACATACTTTTGTGTGATGGTTCAAGTGGTCTAGCAGCTACAGGGATGTTTCTTTTTTCCTCTTTTTGGCAAAGAGTCCCTATCAGCTGGAATGCCTCTGTCTGCAGCGGTGCTGGAGAGTGAGAGGTACTTGTCCTCCATCTGCTGAGCTCCACTTAAATTGTTATTTCTTTATGCTTTCTCCATCCTTCAAAACATAAAATTGGCAGAAGTAAATGAAGCTATAAAACAACAGCTCTGGATTAATAAAACATAATTGTGCCAAATGCTCTTAAAAAGAACATTGCCCTCAGTGTGCTCTTAACGTTTCAGCTGTTACGGCTGCTGGGAAGAGAGGCAAGTTGTTAATTTTTACCTGCCTGGGTACCGTGGGGTTAAGAGAGCCCACACTAGACCTGTCAGAGTTAAAAGCCGTGTCTGGAATAAGTGGAAGTCCAGTGGAAATGGCTGCGTATGCAGTTGAGCAGACCTGCCCTGCAGCCTGGCTGTTAATACCCTACCGAGAACCGCCAGATCTGCGGGATGACCGGTGAAAATACCCTGAAACAGGCTGGGTGTTGCTTAGAGGAAAAACCTGGAAGGAGCATGCACAGCGCTGCTGGGAGAAGCGGTGGGATTTTACTTGAGTCATCAAAGATTGATGTGGGTGTCGTGTCTGTTAGATGAGCCTGAGCAGCGCAGCGATGATCTCTCATAAACTTTTGTTTAAAGGCTTCCAGGCAAATAACCCACACCCAGGCAGGGGGCCCAGCGCTTTAGCCCGTCTCTTGTACTGTCGAGGAAAACTGCTTTGTGTTTGCAGGCAGGTAGCAGAGGGGCTGAGAATCTGCCAGATTTTGTTTAATTATCGATGAGGTTTGCACCAGCCGGGCTGCTCCCTATGTTGTATTCTCGGAGGAGACGCGCAAGCCAGCGCTCTCTGCGAATGACAGGAAAATTTGGGGATGGCAAGAAAAAGTGGCTTTGGATGAGGGTGCCACTCCGTCAGTGCTGGTCAGGAGATGTTTTTTCAGCAGACATGCCGTGCCTTGAAGCTGCAATGTTTTGTGGTGACATACTGATTTCAGAGATGTTTTCTAAAGGATTTGAGAACCAGTGTAGACCCAGACTGTTTCTGAAAAGGAAGAGAAAGCAAGCTTCCAGTCAAAACCTCACCTTTCCTACCTTGAAGTAGGTATTTTGACCCTACTGACTTTTCTGTAAAATTTGAAAAGGTTTTGAGTCCAATGGAGAGCAGAAACAAAAATAAAGACCTTAAAATTTCTTGCAAACTGAAGTTTCCTCGGAGCTGAGGAAAACTGGTCGCTCAGAGCAGTAGTCTCAAGCCTGAACCTGTAAGAGATACGTGATGCATCGGCTGGCGCGCGAGCGGTGTTCTCGTTTAGGTCATTAGCCTGGCAGTATTGTCGTGGGGCTACAGGTGAGATAGCCGACCCGCTAAATACAGCTGCCGGCAGATCCTGGGGGCCGGAGCGGGACAGAGCTGCTCAGAGGTAGCAGTAGGTCTGGAAGCTGCACTAGACTTCTGTTTGTACATCACGCTCTGCACTACGCGTGACTTAGGCAGTGCAAACGCTGCGAATTTGTCGTGACTGTTCCCATGTTTGACACGTGGAAACGAAGGAGCTCAGCGCCACGGATCCCTTTGAGAACTCGGGCGACGGGGCGGTGGAACTGGGCTTGGACATGGCTTCAGGGTGCTGCGAAGTGCCCTCAACATCTTGCGGTCTGTCACACAAGCACTGGAGAGAATGGCAGATTAAATAGAGAATATAGCAGCAAGGATTTTGGTATAGTAATGCAGCTAGAAAGATGAGATTTTTAAACATGAAGGTGTCTCTTTCAGCTTTGAAGACCTTTGGAAATGAATGGGAGATACAAGGTTTAGTCACTTTTGTGGTGTACCCTTTCCTTCAGAAAGAGGCGTTAGTGGCGGAGGTGATTTCAGAGGAAGCCTCGGTTCAAGAGATGTATCCCAAGAATGAATTCTTAAGTCAGAAAGGGAGAAAAGCTTTATAGACATGCAGGGAAACCTGGGCTGAGAGCAGGTCAAGATACAGAAGAGGCACCGCTCTAACCTTTCCCTGGGCCTTCGTCCTAATAACTGGAAAAATACATTAGCAGATGCTGCACTTTCCTGAGGAGAGCAAAAGATGCCATAATTAAGAGAGGGCTGATGTATTATTTAAGAGTAATTTTCAATTAGTGTTCTTAAGTGCTATGCTGTATCATTAGTTTCCTCTCTCTGTCTTGATCAAATGCAGTCTACAAATTAACAATGATGGAAAAATCACTGTGAGCGCAGCTCCGCGGCTCCGGCGTGAAAAGAGCTGGAGGAGAAATAAGCCGCTCGCTACTATGGTTACAGGGGGCGGGCAGCAGCGTGACTGCAAGCGATCCAGGATGGAGTCGGCGTCTCGGGCTTTTCAGCCAGGCCTGGGTCCTGCTGGGAGCCAGGAGGCTTGTGCGAAGTCCCCGGAGGGAGCCCCTTGCTCCAAGCTCTTCCCTCGGAGGGGCCGGATTGCTGCCTCCGGGGAGGAGCAGCCCCCCGGGCCTTCGCTGGAGGAGACGCCCGCCACGCGGAGGTCTCGCACCTCTGCCCATGGACTGGGCTTTTCTCACCTGCTCCGGGCTCCCGGATGGCCACTGCCGGTGGGAATTCACTGGACGAGGGTGTGATTGCTCTGCCGTCGCCCTGCGATACTCTCCCTGGCTTGCTTCATTTTCTTGAGGTCACAGGTGTTGAAAAAAATAGATTTCTGTCTCGTCCAGTTTCCAGGCTTCTCTGCTCTGTGGTTTGAGACTGCAGAATAGTTTTCTGAAGCCTGCTGGAAGCTCTTTCTCCACACAGACAGGAGGAGAGATGGCTCCACTGTCACATAATTGCAAATAAACATATTTCTGAGGTTCTTTGTCACCTTCTTGTGTTGCCACTTTTTTACTTTCCATTGGTCAACTTACCCTTGCGGTGGCTATGGCCAAGAATGGTCAGATATGATTGATCATTGCAGTCCATTCCCTATTGTTCATGACTCTCTTAACGTAGTAGGAGTATAAAAGTGTTCAACCTGTAATGTCAGCTCGAGGAATTAAATATTTATTATATGTATAATATTCTACGGAGTGATTCAGAAATGATTAACATATAGATTTGCATACAGGCACATTAAGAAACTCAAAGTAGCCCATTCGTTTCTGAAGATATATGCAGAAACATGTTTTGTTTCCAAATTTTTAGATATATGTGTTTAAAAGAAACCTAAAGAACTGTGATTGGCATGGTGCTAGAATGCTACCAGCTTCGGTGTCTGATTAGGCTACGTATCCCGTAAGGCAACTATCTCAAAAGCTTTTCGTCTGTGTGTGACTGACAGTCTCGACTGTTTCTTTTTGAACCAGCAGCGGTTTTAATTGAATGACTGTGAGCTGGTATCACTATAAGCTGGCTAGTCTTTGAGCTAACAGAGTAGTGGTGAATTTGCATGGTTGGAAGCAGTTGAATAGCTGTGGATTAACAAGTTTGAGTTTATCAGGCAAAACATGCTAATTTACCGTTTGTGTGCTCTTAGCTTACCCCAGTCACTAGTGTGGTGGGTTTAAACCTCCGTGAAGCAGCTACAGATATCCCCTGAAGCAAGTTTGCAGCAAATGTATTTTATTCCACTACTGAAATGGGCTAAAAGTTCACACACAGTTATTGCAACTCAGTCGATGGGCAATAAATTGCTGGGCTATAACTGCTCAATCATTTTTGGCTGTGGGAACATACTTGTGCTTTCTGATTTTATTAAGAGTTTGATTTTTTTGTTATAGGCCAAATTAGATTTGGCAATGACAAGCTGGAAATGATTTTGACTCTCTTTCAAAATCAAGCAGAACAACTTCCCTTGCAATGTTTTAAAGTACTTTATATTCCTTGTCCCTTGTGCTACCTGGCTACATAAGTGCAGCCTTCCAGGCGCTCATTTCTTCCATCTGGAAGAATGAAGTTGCTGCCCAAAATAGAAAACCAGGGGGACTGTAATCCCTTCTGCACTGAAAGGGTATTTTAATCTCTCCTGTGTTTAGGCTGGCAGCAAGTGAGATGCACATCTGAGAGGCAGAGACATGATTTTCTCTAAGCTGAGTGTATTAATGCATTTCACACTGGTCTGGCTTGCAGACCTTACGCTGAATCATACTGTGGACCTGGAAATTCCCTCGCGTAGATCATGCCCCACGGGCCCGTTCGAGGTTGGTGCAGATGGAAGACATGGCTGGTTTGTAGCTCTCAATTATCTCTTCCTTTCCAGAAAGGCAGGAAGAGCTGTCGCTGGTCCCAGAGAGCTCTACAGCTTTTCCACAGAAATACAGAATGGGACTGAGCTAATCTACAGCTAATGCGATATGTACCTTGCCATTATGTTTTGATAGGGATAGGTAGACTTTCAAAATGAACAGAAGTATTTGCATATGACAAAATTAAAGAATTGCAACTTGAATTCCCCATCATTGCTGTAATTCTAATAATAAAAATTTCCAGTATGTTTGCAATACTTAACACTTGTGGCTTGAGGTATTTACAAATCCTAATTAGTCAGAACTGCAGCAGTCTCCTAATTTTCCCTCCACTTCAAGTTCTTCGTCTGCTGAGGAAACACTTGGTACGTATTAGTGACCAGATTCTCCAGGAGGCACTTTGTATTACCTCGTCTCCTCTCTTATGAACATTTGTTCTAAGCAGTGGCTTTTTCTTACTTTTTCAAACTGATCTCTCCTAAAGTTGTGAGGTTTATTCCCTGCAGTGGGTATTTATCATGCTAGACTTTGCTCATGTAGCCAAGATCTGCTAATGTTGACACAGAAATATTTCTACCTGTCGTCTTTCATGTGTTAAGCGTTCAGAGCACCAATGTGCTACGAAGCTGGCAGTTTTGATACTAATAATAGACATTGTGATGCCGCTCTGAGGATGAAATTAGATTCTAGGTATAGTCAACAGTATTCATGCAATTTCGGGCTTTCTTACATGATTCAGACTAAAGAGGAGCAAAGCTGATAAGGTTATCATTCGTAGGTACTATTTTGAGCGTGATGGGGTAGCGCATTGAATCATCTGTTTTTAGAGCCCAGGTACCAATTCTATGGTGTAGAATTCCATTAAAAAAGGAAAAATGAATGAAATGGAAAAGAATAAAAGCATGAACTAAGAGCTGAAATATTTTGTGAAGCACATTGTGAATCTCCTTGCTTTAGAACCAGCAGCCTCCGATGGAGCAGAGCACCAAGCCCTAAAGAGTCGATGTTGTTCTAGATGAGTGAGACCTACAGTTTAATACACAGCAGGAATTTAGAAAGGGGAGGAAAGGAAGATTCTGTGAGGCCAAGACAAAGCTTAGTTTGAACAAGAAGCCATAGAATATGTCTGGGAGAGGATGCAATAGTAAAATAAAGGAAAGGAAAATTGACACAGTATGAACAAAGTATCATGAACTCACTTTTTTTGTTCTGTGGCACTTTATCTTCTGTGTCATAGTCTGTTACAGCACTGCATCATTCATGTGCTGACTGTTCACCCTACTGCGCTTTGCTTTCACTGGGTCGTACGTTGTTCCCAGAAACTTTACTAGTAATTCAGATTAACTTGAGGCTTGATTTTACATTACGTCAGTGGCGCTGGGGTTATTCCTGATTTATATAATTCTAATCTATAAAAATCACACCCTTCATTGGTAACACTTAGCACTTATTCAGGGTTTATCATTCATTGATCTCAGAGCACTTCACGACAGTAAATAATGATCATTTCCAGCATACAACAGATGTTTTTTTTTTTTTTTAAAAAAAAAAAAGGAGGCGGGGACACAGAGCACTTTCATGTTTTGCCTGTGATCGTATGGCATTGCAGGGACCACAACCCAGACCTCCTGATGCCTTGCCTATGAGATCATGCTGCCTTCCTAAATAAAATTGAAATGGAATTCCTCAATAAAAAGGAATTGCCCTATTTTGATACCAGTCTTAGTGAGATCAGCAGCAGGCCTTCCATTAATAAAACTGCATTACTCCAGATTCATTGAGAACAGAATCGGTTTCTTTGGATAACCGGACAAGCAAGTGCCTGAGTTGTTTCCAACAGTACACAAAATGTTATAGTGCATTCCAGCCAGGAGCACTTCAGTAGGTGAAAAAACAGCCAGTCACCTCACAGTTTATATAACAAAGCAAAATATTTGCTATATCCACCTGATTTAAAAGCATTGAGCTTTTTTCGCACTAATCTGGTAGTGCACCCATGTTTATCTGTGGCTTTCTGAGGCTCAGTTGTCTTCAGTCAGATGCATGAGTGTCCCAGTGCCGCTCTCCCTCTCTTTCTACCCCATTCTGATTGGAAAATGTGTTTTTAATATTGTGAAACAGAGACTGTGTTTCTGCACTACCAGCACTACAGGAAATTCAGTCCTTGCTAATAATAAAAAAAGACTTAGTGATTTCACTTGGAAGGGAGTTCAGGAGGAGTGCAGAGCACTGGAGGAGCTGGTCTGGCGTCCCACTCGGGCAGGCGAGGATGCGCGAGCTGGGTAGCAGCGGCCATCGGCAGGAGCTGCCGGTGTGCGGGAAACACACAGCAACAGGGAAAGGAAAAGCAGCATCAGGATATGAAGCAGTCGGGAGGGCTAGACCTGTTCTACTACCTGATTAGTTACTCAGCCAAAATTTATATATTTGCGTTTTCATGTTCCCAGCTGTGTAACGTGTCCTGTAGACAAAACTTTTTGTCAGTGTTTCCCATATCAAAACCCATATCAAAAAAGAGAGAAAGGAAGAGAACTGGCAGTGCTGTTTCACTCGCTGTAGGCCTACCATTTATCTAGTTTTCCCTGGAAACGTACTTTTTTCTCCTGTGTGTGGGTTTTTTTTTTTTTTTTTCCCCCTTCTTCAAGAAATGCTCTGTATCAGAAAGGTCTGGACAAATGGTCCTAGCAGAACTTTAGACCACCTCCTTGGTGCACAAGCATTCGTGTTGGACCTGTTGGGCTGACTGTGCAGGGTGGGCACTGCACACCCTTGGCAAAAATACGTTGCTTACTGAGAAAAGTCTCTGCCCCACGGTGCAGTTGGGACCCCAGTTCTGCATGCTCTTTCCCTATGCGTAGCCCATAGCTAAGTATACAGGCATGAAGGGACCCGGGTGTTTGCGGGAAACAGCCTGACTCCAAGGTATCTGCTGGGGATGCTGTAGTAGGGCTGCCTGAAGTCAGTGCAAACAGGAGGGCGCCCCGAATTAAGATGCAGTTTGTTGGGGAGCGATAAACTTCAGAGCAGCGCAGAGGGCTAGCCGAGCCTGTGTATGTGAGCAAAAAGTAGTCTGTGATAAATGGCAGGGCAAAGGAGTACTGCTGGGTTGCTGAAATCGGAGCCTCGGCTTTTATACGTTCTGAAAATACAACCACGGTTCATTGTTGTGAGTCAAGGTTCATGATCCAGTAAAGGAGCATATAAGAGCTGACTGTGAAGTGTCTTAATATTGTAATATTGAACCGTAACATTGAGCTCCTGAGGCGGCGTGCAGTGACCTATCGCGCTTTTATACGCTTCTTCCTTGCTGTGCAGTCAGGGCATCTCTTGAGATGCTTCTTCTCCAGGACATGTTTGAGATGCGACAACCTGCCCTTCTGCAGCATGCCTCAGGTGCTTCCCAGCCACTGACCGTGAGGGCTGGATTTTCTTAAACAGCTTTAAAAAACATATTTAATATATTTGCTTGATGGTAGTAAAGTATTTTGATTATTTCAGAACATTGTAATAGGAACAAAGAGTAACTTTGAAGTTGGCTTGGTGTTCTGGCCTTCCTCTGCTTCAGTACTTCAAGTTTATACAGCAAAGAAATACTGGGTTGCCATGGTAACTCCTTTTTCACAGGTTCACCATGTGTAACATGCTGTAAATCTTTCTTATATGCTGGATGGACAAAAAGAAGATAAGGAGGTAAAATCTAGGCTCAAAGATCAATGTATGGAAAGATAAGTATAAAACGTGGTCACATAATAATTTAAGCAATGCAGAGCACACAAACTGTGTAGATCTATCTGTGTATCTCTCTTTATTTTATATAATTAATATTGCTCTCTTGGGAACATCTCCTTCACCGAGTTCCTCCTCCTCTTAAGCCATCCAGGGGAACCAAAGTTGTAATGTTATGGCTCCGTCATGTGGCTCATGGTTTTCTCAATAAACATTGCAGCTGCCTATTTATTAATGGGACTTGTTCAGAGCAGACTGATAAACAGTGTCTGTGATGACCTCCACGGGAAGTCATTACTGCCTTGCAAGGCAGTTAGTATCCCGTAAATCAGTAGGATTATGACTCTGGCTCTCTCTGCATAACCCAGCTCCTGCCTCTTAGTTGCCCTGCTGTGCTGGTACGTTTGCGTTGGGGATAATGCTGCTGAGGGGGCAGTCTCCCATCGCAGTAGCAGGTTTTCTGCAATTTTTCGGATCTGTTCAGCATACTATGCGTAGCCAGTGTCTTAAGTCCTAGCAAGGAAGAGCTTAAAAACATAGACAAGCATGTCTCATAACTGGTAACCACGTGTTGGTTATTTTTGGTATTGTGGTTGTGCTTGAGCACCATTCTGTCATAAGCAGTTTCTGTCTTGAAAAGCTTCCAGCCTCAGTGGAGATGACAAACCAAAGCTTTAAGGGTAGAGAGAGAAATGGAGGGGTAAAACAGCTTGCCAAAATGTGTGGAGCAGTGCCGTGGCTGAGCCGGGAGCAGGAGGGAGCCGAGCACTCTGTCCATCCGACAGCGATGCTTCCCCCGCTTTTATCCTTGGTGCAGGATTCTGTAAATGCTCATTACGTTTCTGTGTGAGACAGAAAATTGGACGGCTCAGTGTCTCCTGGTGATTGTAATGTTGATGTATGCTGCAGGAAGCAGGCTGAAAATGCTGGAGTAAGAATCTTTTGAGTGAAAATATATAAATGGTTTATTAGTCCCGGATTTCTATGACGACTGGCTGAGATGCTATGATCTGCTGGGCGCTTACAGAGCAACGTGGAAAAAGAGCAGTCTGGTCCCACACACTTTTGGTAGTGCTCTTACAGGTATTTGGGAACCTGATATTCCTGAGCTTCTCTAGCTCATCTCATCTTTTCAACATTTTTCCTTTGTGTGGAGTGTGTTCGCAGTGAAATAAGGCATGAGGAAACAGTACATTAAAACATGTATAACTATAAACATACTCTACCTCTCTGTGACGGATTGATTAAAACAACCCAAAACCTCCAACAAAGAAAGTCTGGCTTTAAGTTCCCTTTCTGTTTTTGCTAGTGTTATGAGCCTTATGAGAACTTCTACAGAAGATAAATGTATGCAGCTCTTCAGCTGATTTCTTCCTTAGCAGATACTGAAAAGCATTTCTTCCAGAACTCTTAATTCTTGATCTGTGTTTCACTGATTTGGTATAAAGTGAGAACAGGTATCTGAAATCCTGGTTTCAGAGGCTGTCCCATGTTCCTCTGATGGCCTGCAGCACTAAAGCATCGTATCAGTTTTCACCAGTGAGATTCTTTTTGCCAGGCAATAACTTGGGTTCAAGAAATTACCCGCATCTCGTAATTACATCAGCAATGTTATGGCAGGTCATAAATGTCCATATTGTCTTTTTGTTATTCTGGACCCAGGGAGCAGCAGGTCAGCCAAAAACATAAGATTCAAACCCTACTTAGCGAAGGAAATAAGTTGGGCAGCATCTGATTTTATTTGTATTGATCGCTTTATCCATTAAGCTTATGATACAGGAAGGCTTTTGTGAATGAGCATCGGGCTGTAGGTAGGCAGCATAGGAGAGCTGCTAGCAGGACGCTTGCTTGTTACCGATGCACTAGGGACGGGCGTATCAGTTGCCAGGAAGGTATTGACCGCTGGGGCATACAGCTGACCTTGTAATGGGCCGTGCTGTGGACTCATTATGGACCGCTTCCTCCCCGAGTCGGACACCTTGGCACCGGCCGTGTCCCCAGCAGATGCTAGGAACAAAATGGCCCAAAAATCAGAGCTGCCCTCTGGGCTCCTTCCCAGCACAGCGCAGGGAAACTTGCTGGGTTTGCCCAGTTGCTTCCAAGTATAAAGAGAAGGAACCGCAACCTTCACCAGATCTGAAAAGTCTGATGCTTAAATAAGGCTGACTGCTATTAGTAACTAAAAATAATAACGTGCGTTCTAGAGGATAGGGCTTCAAACTGATGGAACAGAGGTGGCTGGTCATCAGAAAACTTTATGAACTTCTTGAGTTTGGAGTTTCTTAGACTTGCTTTCTGTCTGAAGTCCCAGATCATCTAATTGCGGCCTAAGCACATTGGCTGTGCGCTGCAGTCTTGGTCACTCGAGCAAGCTTGGTCACACAGCATGTTCAAGCATGCCATAGCTCAGGTTTTCCAGAGTTGCCAAGGCTTTTCTCCAGTTGAAACCAGAGCCTGGTGGAGGATGATGGTACTTAGCACTTGTCCTGACGTAAAGTTGGGATGTGGCCAGAGTATGCATCCAGACTAGGAGCTGGGAAAATTTCCCAGACAGTATAGTTTAGATGTGCCTGTGTAAACACTGTCTGCCTGTTCCTGATTTATTTAACTGTGTCACCTGGATAAACTTCTACAATGCTAGGCAGCACCTTTGGAAATCAATCTGCAATGGGGTATACTTACATCCCAGCTTTAGGCATTTGATCTGAGTACTTCCGTCAGGAACTGAGGTCCTCTGTATAGACTCAGCAAAGTCTCCAGGGGCAATTCAGAGCATCTAAGCATCAAAATCAAAGTCACTTTTAAAAGTCACAATTTTTCACCTCTTTTTTTCTAAAACTGAAAGAATGCAATAAAGCTGTCTAACAGCATTGTAGGAGTCTTGTGAGAACTTGCTCGATGATCCTTATAAGAGACCTGGGACAAAAAGATAAGAAGCTGCTTCACTGTCAGTGCAGTCGACTGTATTGCACCCAGACGAAGAGAACTGCAGTTAACTGTATCTCAGCAAGAGAAGAATTAGACTCCTAGGTACTTTGGTAGAGGGAGCAAAGCACAAGGTGCAATTAATATCAGAGATGATGAGGATGTTGACTTTGAGCATGAGCTACAAAGCAGAGAGGATGATTTTTCCTAGAGGTTATGATAGCTTTCCTTAGGCGGGCAGAGATTGAAGCGAAGCATTCTCTCTTGGTGAGGTAGCTCAGTTTCTGCATTAAGAGATGAAACCTTATCCAACTTCTGACTGGCTTGAAAGGTTTTTTTGAAGCATGCCACATCATTTCAGCTTCAGTCTCATATAGGCATGGCACAGCGCAACCCTCATCTGGGAATCGATCTTGTAAGTGTTATCACTGCATGTAATGTGCAGTGTTTCTTGGCTGAAACTTCTTGGGTTTGTATTTGATTGAACTTCAGGTAGAAGTTCCAGATGTATCCATGATTTAGACACTAAGAGAATTAAAATGAATTTACAATTTAAAAAAAATCCTCTTATGTTATTGTGATTTTTTTAATGCACCAATAATAGTTAATAACAATTTTTAAAATTAATCTAGAGAACACGTCTCTCCTGCACCAAAGTTCAATCATACTGACCTCATTTCAAAAAAAAAAAAAAAAAAAACCCCAAACAACTCTTTGGGTTTGTTTGATTTTCCTTGGTGTGATCATCAAATCATCAGCATAAGAAAAAGATAAAGCAGCAATGAAGTGGTAATAATATAAGCAGGAATTATTATTTAAGATTTGCAACATATCTGCCTTATTACTGCTTAGCTCTTTTTCTTTTCTAACTCTAATCTATGGAGATTGTGAAAAATTAAAAGCTTTTCTTCTTTCTCCATTCTCTAGAAATCTGCATAATAGGCAAAATATACAGGCATGTGAACAGAACTGTTAGTAAATTAGCATCTTACTTGATTTTAAGGAATCCATCATGAGTCAAAACAAACTCTTTGTGTATGAAAGTATGTCTTTGTACGTATATTACCTGTCAGATTTCCCCAAAAGAAGATTTAGTCCAAATGAAAATTGTATGCTCTTATATCCAAAGCACATAATGTAACAACTTCTTTAAACTTTTATAACGATTAAATTAAAGCTCATTGTATTTTCAAAATGTCCACAATTGATGGAAATTATGGAAGTATGACAGCAATTCCCTTTAGGAAAGTAAGTTGCTGTGCATTAATCATACCTGGTTGTGGTGAGAAAAGTGGGTCAGACTTTTCCAATTAAACAGCCACAGAGGAAAATGTTTAGTGATTTTCTTCACGTAAACTAATGTTTTTAAAAATTATTGCAACTTCAGAGTAATTAATCTTGAGACTTGGGTGGGAGTAGAAGGAGCAGTGTTTTATTTCTGTTCTCATTTATGGTCCCACCCTTTTCCTTGCCATTTGTATTGCACTGAAAAATTAATTGACTTAATTGAGTTTGTTTGGAAATAATAACAGAAGGATGGCTGGCTTGTACTCAGCCCCGCTCTCTAATGAGGGCTCAGTAGCTGCCCATTGCCTTGCGTGGAAGGAGTGCAGTGGTGGTCCCGCTCTCTCTGCCTCTTAATGAGCAGAAGACTTCCCCCAACTTCATCACTAGTCTGTAAATAAAAGCCTCAAAGACGGTCCCTGTGGTTCCTACGGGGGGAATAGCTGGCGAAGGGCAAGGCAAACATGTGGCCCATCTCTCCCGTGCCCTTTGGGTGCTTCTTTCTGGAGGACTCTTTATTGAACAGCTTTTACTAGAGAATTCACTTGCAAAAACAACTGCTGGGACAAAATCAAGAGGGATGGGGCAATGTTTGCAGCTGGAGGCAGAAGTCCCCGTCTCGTTCTGCCCTCCACTTCTCTGAGACGGGGCAGTGCCTTCACTGCCGTGTGCCTCGTGCATCCTTGTGTTTCTCTAGCCGCGTCTATTTAGATTTGCCAACTCTTTGTCAGGCTTTTGTCGTGTTTGCACAGTAAACATGCCCGCTGGCTCCCGCTTTCAATGTGGGCCTCCAGGTGCAACTGCTCTGCAAATAATAATTCAGTTAAGTTCCTCTAATCCTTCTTCCAGCTACACTTCTAAAGAGGTACTACAGTTATCCTACAAATTCTTCTATTCTATAGACCTGAGTAAAAAGTAGTACCTCTCACAGGAGGTTCATTTAGAGGTATCCACAGTGTGAAGTCTTCACTTTATGCTGAGAATTTGGTAGCATAGTATGCTACCAAAACTAGACTAGACTGACTAGATAGAAGTCTGAAATACTCATGCTCCTTTTTTTTTTTTTTTTTTTTTTTTTTTGATCATCCTTTAAAAAGTACCATTTTTCAGGTAATTTTAAAGCTGAACCTGATATTGCTTTTTCCCCCCTCTTTCTATCTAACCATAAATTTCCAACGAGAGAGTGCAGAGACCACAGAAGTCAGGAGCAAGCGTGTGGGGAATCGGGGTGGACCTTTGAGGCTCTTCACCCTCATGGGGTTTTCTGGCAGCTGCCACCACCTCCCGCTGTTTCTGGGTTCAGGCTGACCAGTGCCTCCATTAACTGCACTGGGAAAGCTCTTCTCCAGTGTCATGCCTCACATGTGCCTCAGGAGGTCCCAGTTTAATCTGTCTCATCATTTACAGTTTCAGCCTCGATGTCAAAAACATCTGTTGACCTATCCACAGACATGAACAAGAAAGGGGATTTATGTATATATGTCAGCCTGATTTGAAGGGGTAAGAGTTACTGCAAGAGAAGAAGACGTGAGCTGTCCTTCCTAGTAGGAGGAGAAATGACCACATGGCAGCAGTAGATTGTATTTGGCAAGAATGGCCATAGTGCAAAAAGGTGTACGTTTCTTACAAAACGGATGGGAATCAGTCCTGAAAAATGCTGAGCAGCTCTGAAGGTGCGAGGCCCGCTCAGCTTTCCCTGCGGCCCGGCTCCGTACCCCCGGCGCTGCACGGCAGAGCGCAGCTGCCGATCCCCAGACCTCCATTTATCACCCCACCCCAAAACCTGAAGCATATGCTTGATGGTAAAGCTATTCCTGAATCTTTTATAACTCACTAAATACAAGCACAAGCTTTTAAGTGCGCTCCTGAGTGATTCCCTCACAGCACGTGAAACTTGTATTTATTTATTTATTTTTGTGCCTGGTGAGAGGAAAGTTTTGTTTTTTTAATTTTGGCTGTAACTTTCTGTATAGGAAGAGCCTAAAAAATAACTTTACCTCATCAGTTAGAAGCTATGCTACCTACTAAATCTAATTGCTTCCCTCTGTGGTTTTTTAAATTGATGGCATCTTCAAAATGAGTGTGGTATATCATAAGTTAGGTTATTTTCCTGGCAGCTTGTACTGCTAATATCTGGCTACCAGATAAGAAGTGTTAACTGTTGGGCATGATGCATCGTCCCTGGTGCCCAGTATAACTTCGATAATGAATGAGCAGTTAGATTTATGCAATGGAGAAGTAATGTATATTCCTGCAAACAAGATGCTCCCATACAGTCCCAGCTCAGCAAGAAACACGCTGGCTTTGCTTGGATGTTGCGTGAGCTAGAGTACATAGCTCATGCTATAGCATGGCATACTACAGCATTTATGCTACAGCATGGCTTTACTGGAGCAAGGGAGGATTTTGAGGAGGTTTTGTATGCACTTTTCAGTTAACACCAGCTTCCCCATCACACGAGCTGTGCAGCTTCCATATTTATGTTGGGCTGATCATTACAGACTTGGTTTAGCAGAGCTTTAAAGCATATTCTTCACTTAAGCGTGAAGTTAATGAGTGCTTTGATGCTTATGGGTTAATCACCATCCTACCTGCCACTCTGTCTTGAAGCAGGGGTAAGACTATTGCTGAAGCAGGTATCATGCTTCAGATATGTCTGGTCCATTGTGGGACTTTTAAGTGCTTTCTACATTTGTCTGTGAATTACAGGTGGCAGGTAGCCCTAAAAAGTCATATATCCCAAGCTGGGCTCCCCTATGCACTCCCTTGTGTGCACAGCGATGCGCACTAAATGTGAGGTTTCCGGGAGGCATCCAATGCAACACCCACGTGCTGCCGCCCCGCAGGAATGCCCAGTGGGTCAGATGCTTTAGGAAGTGTAGGATGGACCTGCTCTGCATCTGCTCCCCAGTTGTTCTGCAAGTGAGTGGTAAATTCGGCACATCCACAACACTTCCTGGCAGTAGTGTGTGTACTGCGCGGGACTGGGGTGTTTTCTGTCCTAGGGATCCTACACAGGAATGTTAAATACATAAAGCTGAACTGCTCACATTTCTCATCTCCAAGTGAATGGCAGTAGGTCCTGTAAGAGAGGACTAAAAAGCCTGTTTTCTTTAGATCTCATTGCTGGTAGGCGCTATTTAATATTTATATCAGTGAGTGAGGAAGGAGACTTTGGTCTAATTGCGAGATGATAGGTCTGAATTTGCAGCAGGCTTGTCATTGGGAGTGAACACGTTAAAGAAATTTGCATCAGGGACTGATACAGTTTTAATTGGAATCACATACTATTGTGTTAGTCATCATGCAGCTGAAGAAAACAACTAACCAAAGTCCTCGTAGACTTTAACAAATGTTAGAAATATCACTGTAAAGCAGCCAGCCCTTCTATCGGGCATCTTGCCACAGATCTGATGGTACTGATGTGGTGAGACTGGATCGGTATGGTAAGTGATGTGGTGAGACAACACCTAGAAAAGTGCAGTTTCTGTGGACAAGCGGCATGAGCTCACGCAGCTTTCTGGAGATGCTTGCAGATATTTCTGTAATGACAGAGAAAGAGGATTTTGTAGAAGAGCTGGATGTAGACTTAATGGTGGTGGGGGACGGAAGAAAGCAGATTTGGGGAAGGTCTGTGTCAGTGAAGAATAACAGTGGAGTGGTGGTGTGCCGCTGGAAGCTGGCCCGATGAAGGATGCTTGTAGGTTTGGAAACTTGGGGAAGGAGGGTGGGAGACTGAAGTGTCATATCGCTCTGAGACATCCTGCTGCCCCTTTCTGCCTCTTCCTGGCACGAAGAGATGCCCGAACTGTCGGTGCCCTTTGCAAAATGGGAAGCCTCTCCTTTGCATACTAGTGATAGACCTGAAGTTGGGAGTCCAGCTAAGGAAAAAGGCAGGCAGGCACGCAGGAGCTGAGTTTGCCCATCCTGGGTCATCTGCTTTGGACCGAGAATTCAAGTCAACGGTAGAAGGAATAAGAAGTCTGCTCCAGGTAGCACTACCTTTATTAAAACTGCAAATAACAAAGGTTTATTCACGTGTTTGTTTTCGTTCAGTAACAATTTTTTTTAAACAAGGTTCATATTGAAGCAGCATTAAAACTTCTTTTTCATTTTATCTTGCCAAAATGAGAAATATAAGATGGCCTGAGACATCTCATGCTCAAAATTTATACTGATAGAAATGCATGTAATTGCATATATTCATCTTTTTAGAACACAGAAGGGAATTCTTCTTGCTCAAGTTCAGAGATCATTGTCTGTAGTCTAGCTAAGAACAAAATAATAATTGAAGTAACTGTTATAACCATCTTTCATCCCTGTGAGTCTTCTCAAGCCTGTATAACCTTGCAGGCTTACTGCCACAAATTTAGTGAGTGCAAAAGGTGCCTTGTATTTGTGGTCATGATCATTTCTTACGCTGTAAATAAATGAAATGATCAAAATGCACCAGCAGCATCTGACATTAATTGCATGAAATACAATTCTATGGAGAGTTAATCAGAAGCGAAATTCCGTGTTGGAGACTCCTCGTCTTTAAGATTGATGATATGTGGGACAACAGACTTAAAGTTCATTACACTGGAGGCTGCTGACAGGGGCGGCCATCTCCAGGAAACGCACTCTTCATGTGGGATTTCTTACTTTCCCGAATGGGGCTTGGCGTTTAAGGAGGAGCACATTAATAGAAGGTAGATCTTTTGGGTTTTCCTGATGCTCTCTGAAATCCCCAGCGATCTGTCCTGGTGCCTCATCTTGTTGCATTTGGAAATGAGGTGATACAGGTATAGGCAGGTGATTACTGCACTCAGTATTAAAAAAAAAAAGAAGACATTTTCATTCCTGTTTGGAAGCAAGAGCACTGTGCAGCTTATTAGTGCTCAATTAACATAATATATTGCAGTTATTACTCTCAGAATGATACCAGACATCCCCATCAGAGGGGGTAAATTGAATCCTGATAACTGGCATTTAAACAAACCTGGAAACCAGCACTTAATAATAGGCAGCATAAATACCGAATATCATAGTTCCTCTTCCTCTGAATTCAGTTAAGTCTGGTTGCAGGTGAAAAATTAACCACAAACTCCCATCTTTTGTTAAGGAAAAAGGAAAAGCAAAGAAAACCTTAGACTGAAATACTCATTATGCTTTGTGGCCTGGTTAGCTGTCGGTATGGAGCTTAGAGAGAAGCAGGAAGGTTTTATGGTTCTTGGCTTAGGGTGTGATGGACATTTATGGACTTGATTCCCAGGCCCTGCTCTCAGTTTCTTAAAAGACAAGGATAATCATTTTTCAGTCTGCTACAATCTTCTAGACCTCTTAATATGATCCTTTAAAACTAATACCGAGAAAAAATATATTCCAGCTAAAGCCTTAAGCAGAATCCTGTGTGTACCCTACAACATGGGGGTGAAAAAAGTCCAGTGTTACATTAATGTCTCAGAAAGAGAAATTCAGTGGCTACAGTGTTATCCAGAAATCAATATGATTTTCAGGCTTCAGCCTGGAAATATTTTGATGATATAATGAGCAGTTCATGTGAAAATCGTTTTTGTGTATATACACATTTTTCCATCATCACAAAATCATACTGTTTAAAAACCATCATTATTATGGACACAGGAGGTTTTCATGGGGTAAGGTGAAGTGCATTTCATTAGCTCTTCTTTGCACCTTATAGAGAGCAACTCAGGTTGGGAAAGCTTTGTGTATAAACTGGTGAAATCAGTAGTTTTAGCTCGCTGTGGTAAAAAGCCTCGGATGGGGAGCAACCTGTTGCATCCATTAGAGAGCCCTTGGGTAGCAGGTTCTCCCACTGCTTAAGCTGGCGGTATCTCTGTTACACTGAGCGCTGATCAGGTAACAGCATTCAGCATATAAAATTTTGGAAAACTACCCTTGATTTAAAATGTATTCTCTTCTAGAAAACGTCAACTGGAAAATTTGTCCGTTGAAAAACTGCGAAGTATGCAGCGAAGGAAAGCTGGGTTGTAAGACATGTTAAAGACGTGGTGATTAATGAAATAGAATAAAGGTGATGGATTAGAGACTCTTCAGTTATTTTCACCACACACAAAGCATGAATAAAATCTTTTATTAGGTTATCTCGCCTCTAACCTGAAGTAATTATGATAAATAGAGGACTGGGAGGATTTGGCTTCGCAGGGAAGCAGTAACCACATTCTCCTCTGCTATGTGCTGTTTTGTCTGGGTCCCAGTTCCCCCATGCTTGTTTTCAGCACGATGTTTGAGGCCATGCTTAAGTCCATTAAAGCCAACTTAAGTATATGCCTTTACTAAATAGAAATCTTTGCTGAATCAGGGCAGGCTGTACCATGTCGGTCTGACTTCTGCTTTGCTATGATTCACTGCAGGAGCGGGGCTGCGTGCGCCCGGCGAAGCCCTTCCCGTGCGCCCTGCGTCGGCCTCAGCCCGTCGCCAACCGGAGCAGTGCTCAGAGGGTGCCGCAGGGCTGGCTGAGGGCCTGGGAAATGCTTTGCAATGCAGGGAAGGAAGTTGTCGTCGGAAGGCAAAATGTTGCAAAATACGTCTGGTTTTGGGATCCCTTAGAGATGGAAAGCGTTACATAAATGTGAAATTTTAATTATTTCATGTAGCATTACTCATGCAGAGGTACTGCAGGCCTACTCCTCTCTGGTGAGCATCTGTGCTGTTTAATTTCAAATATGTTTAAGTGTCATTACTGGACAAATTGAAATTATAGACAAAACCTAATTTGTTGTTTTATATTGATGGTAAAACTCCACTATTATTTTTATGTAACTTTATAAAGATTATGTGCATATATTAATTATGAATAAAATTGTACAATAGGATGGGTCAGGAGTGTCAGGATTTCAGTGATTAAAATAACAAAGCACAGTAGAAAGAAAGATAAATAAATTAGGTCCCATTTTTAATTAATATCCACCTCTTTTGAAATATGTCACGTAGGTCGGAGAGTGCTGCTGCCGTTGTTGTCCGTTGTCCGTTCCCATCTAACAGCCTCCTTTGTGTGCTTCCAATTTGCATGAGATTTACTCGGGAACCGACTCTTCCGCAGCCCGGCTAGCTGCTATTTTGGGAAGACAAAAGGGACCAAGTATGGTGCTGTAGCTCAAGCGCAGGGCTGGGTTTCCAGAGCCGAGCAACGCCGGGGCGCTTTGTTCGGCTCGCGGGCTCCTTTGTTTGCTGGAGCTGCTCCAGCCCCAACACTGAGTTTGTGAACTTTCCATCTCGCAGAGTGGAAAGTCTTATCGTGGACTCCGTGTGTTTATTTACTGAGCTTCTCATGATTTCGGCAAGCTTGAAGATAGGGCGTTGCAGCTTCTTCATAGCATCTGCAGCTGGAGCAGGTGTCGGCAGGAGATCCTCGCGCCTCCCTGGCAGCCGGGTTGGCGGTGCGAGGGGCAGCGCGGCGCTCCTGGAGCCCCGGGTCCAGCCGAGGAGAGCTGTCCCTGCGCGGACCCCGAGAGTCCTGCTGGAAGGGCCCGTGCTCCGCGCCGGAGCGGAAGCAGGGGTGTGAAAGAGACATGTTCAGTAAGGAGAGCTTGACCGTATACTTGACATACAGCAGCGAGCCCACGGGGCAGGCTGGAGAAAGCGCTGCAATGTTGAGAGGCCGCCGCTGAATTTACACCTGTGGCCTTTGCAGCTCCAGGGAGTTGGGATTCGGAGTGAGCAAAGATGGCTTTGAGGCACCCGTGGCTCCTCTGCCCTGTGGACCATTTGTTTTGTGCAGCAGGTCTTAGCACGGTAGTGTGGCAGGTCACCTTACTGCCGCAGCTTTCCATAGGTAGCACATTGCCTTTCGTTTCCACAGGGACTACAGTCTCCTGGGCTTTTCTTTTAATTTTTTAACAGTTGCTGAAGATAGCTTCTTAGGTAGGTGTGAACATGACTCTGTGTATGTGTGTGTGTAGCATCAACTTGACAAGCCTGTGAAGTAGTGCAGCTGCAGCATCTATAATGTCGGGGACCCCATCCAGCAGAGGATCAAAGGTGGGAAGTTTAGTGTTCATCCTTAGCCCTTGGCGTCTCAGTTGAGTTTGCCGACAAGGATGCCAAGCACTGCTGGCAGTAAAGTGATTTTGGGGATATAGACACCTATTTAATGGCATCTGCACGAAAGGATTACAACTCTGAGGTAGCTCAAGAAGTAAAATCTAAATAAACACAAAAAGCTGAACTGAAGAGCTGAGGATGTTGTGGCCGGGTTTCAATAAAATGTTCAAAGCAGATACACTGAGTCTCTAAGAGGGTCCCATCCTGTATGGTCCAGATTCTTGTAGGAAACAGAGCATCTGTGGGTGCTGAGAGCACAGAGCATCTGGCAGGATGAGACCAGGAGCTGGCATGTTTCACAAGTGGCTCTTTTTGCTGTTAGCAACCAGCTCTTCTTTGACGAGTAGCAAAATAAAATGAGTGATGTGCTTTTTTGGTTCAAGGAAGACTTTTAAAATGTGATGGAGAGCTGCCAGCAGAGGAGCAGCACTCCTTGTTTGCTTTGCTTTTGATGTGCAGGGAAGATGAAGCCATTACGCTGAAATATTCTCCTGCGCTGGGCAAACAGGAGGAGATGAAAGGCAAGAGGAGTCGGAAAACAGCCCTGGCTGGAGCGTGCCAGAGCCACGGTGGGGACTAGCTGGGCCTCTGTGAAATGTGTCACAATAGGAAATCAATGCTGAATTACACGATGTGGTGTGTGCTGTATTTTCCATCCTTCAGTATAATGAGCAAGCACACCCTTACATAATGATGGCTTTTTAAGAGACTGCCTTTGGCTTAATTTATTGCCAGGCAGAACCATCCTATGGTATTTAAACTCTGTAAGCTCTGAAATGCGCAAGCTGGCTGGATTGGTGGGAGGATGCTCGTAAAACTTCATGCCAGTAAAGGGCCGTCTTTCTTTCCCTCTTATGCCTCGCTGATCTCTTGCAGAGGGTGAAAACCAACATGAATCAGTGCTCCTGATGTCTTGGAGGAGTTCAGTGTCAATTCCCTTTCACTTCTTAGCATTAAGATCCTATGTCCATGTAGGATATCGCGTGCGTCTGTACCAGCAAGAAAAAGGAAAAGCTGGTGCAGGGGAGCATGCAAAGTGGGTGACAACTGGGGAAGTGACTCTTTGCACAACACTGGACGGTTTGCGTGGAAATCCCCGCATGGCTTGAAAGTGAGCTGCTGGAAGCTGTTGGCTTGTAACATCTGCAGTTTAGTGTTGTTCCTCAAGACGTAGGGGCAAGTTTTCCAGCATCACCCTCCTTTGAGGCACAGCAAAAGCTTTGGGCAAGCCCGTCCTGAGCAACTGGAGGGAGAGACATGTTCATTTTCCATGCATGTTCGCTTCCTCGGCATTGCTGCCAAAACTGCCAACAAAGATGCCAGTTGTGACAGTGGCTTTTAGATGTGGACATCTGTGCCCTCTAAAGACTATGGATGCATGGAAATAGTTTCATGGAAGCCAGACATTGCATGCTGATAGTAACTTTCACAGTCTGGATTTGAAGCAGACCACTGTGGAGGGAGGGCTGTACCAGTCAGTGCCCACCAGCAGCCGAGCAAATAGATCTTAAAATGAAATTGCACTGCGTTCTCCTCGTTCTTTTGAGTAGAGTTGGGCATATTCACAACTGAAATGACAGAGGAGATTTTCACATTTTCTGTGTTTATTTTTAATTGGCTTTCTTTTTGCAAATAAGGTGAAATCTCCCCCCACTTCCTTCCTTTTCAAAGACTGGAGTAACTTTTAATGAACATGAACTTCCTTTCAGCTTGATAGGTGACATTTTCAGCAATGCTCAAATTGAAACTGGGGACTGATTTACTTCAGGGGATCTTACCTGAAATCACTGGCTGCGTGAGAACTGTTTCACTAAAAAGGGAAAAACTGAGGGCCACCAGCTTCTTGTTCTTTAGCAAATTAAAAAGATATATTCAAGAATAAATGTTTTGAGTTTTCATATTGTGAATCTACACTGAATTTGGTCAGATTTATCCCCATTTTTGCGAATACTTTTGCAGAATGTCAGTGTTTGTTCTACACTCCTCCACTGAGATGAGGAGGTATCTTCTGTGTCTAAGATGGAGCAGAGGTGTCCCAGCATGGAGACTTGTCCTCACTGGAGTACAGGAGCCTTTTAATGTATGTATTCTTTGCAGCCCCACTTCACTGGCTCTTTAAGAGTTAATTCCCTTGTGTTGAGAAGGTCAAAATGCCAGGAGGAAATTGAACATAACTTCTTGATATTTGAGATCGTGAATTTTCTGTTCAAATAAAAGCAGTAAATTTGTAAGTTAGCAAGAGTAAAACTCGAAACCCTGCAGACAGTTCGGGCTTCTAATGAAATCCTGCAGGTCAAGCAGCCGGCTCTCGTCCGGCTCAGTTTTCATGCGCTGCCTCGATCGGTGTGTACAGAAGCGATTGCTGTTTGTTTTGCGTCCCAAAGCACAAGTGTTATGAATCCCCAAGTGACGAGAGTGGACTTGGAAGTGCTTAGCTGTAGCAGATTGATGGACTCTGCTTGCCTCTGAGTCGCTTACTGTTTGCATAGCGCACAGGGATACACATCCCTTTCCCTTAGAAATGCGGTCAGCTGGAGCTTCCTAGGAAGAGAAACCATAGGACATTTAAGTCCAGATCTGTTTATACCGTTAGCTTTTCCTCCCCATCCACGCTGTGCCTCCGCCTCGTCCCAGCTCGTTCAGAGGTTGGCAGTGTCTGTGCTTTTAGGGTCAGCCCCCGGGGTGGCAGGGGGAGGACTGTGCTTGCCCACCCGCAGCACAGATGGGCTCTGCAAAGCCTCCCTCCCCATCCCAACCTGCCCAGCGCCCGCACGCGGGAGCTCGGGGTGCGGAAGGAGAACAGACGGCGAACACCCACCACCGCCCTGTGTGCGCTCGTGCTCACAGTGGGAAGGAGAATTAATTCCTGTCCTCAGCATAAAGCTAATTAATAACTGTCCTGCCACAAAAGCCACTCAACTTAGGCTCCGTAGTACATCTGTACTGGCAAGTTGCATGTGCCCAAGTCTGTTCGCTAGCAATGAGGCCATCTGGCATGGGACAGCCCAGGTCTGTGCCAATAACCCGGTTTAGCCTCCAAACCAGGGTGGGTGCGTGATCATTGCCCATCAGGAGTGGGCCATAGCCCGTGCTGTCATGCTTGGAAATTGTTTAGGAAAATGCTAGTGAGCCCAAGCCACAATTGTGCCAGGCACCATTCATTTAACAGCAAAGAGCATTGCCTTCCAGCCTGTGTTTAATTTATTCATCCAATATAGCCTGTGAATCTGAGTTCAACCAGATGCTCCTGTCCTGGGCAAAGCATCTACTCCAGTTTCCCCATGGAAGCAAGAGGAACTGGCTGTTCCCCAGCTCCTGGAGGCGCTGGGTGGCTGGATTCACTCTGTGACATACGTCCCATGAGGTAGTCGGGGAAATGGGAGCTGTCTGATCAGAGCTTTGACTAGCCTGACTGGGATTGCAAAGTGCTGTGCAAATACAAAATAGCACAATTTTATTAGCATTTTCCCAGACGTAGCCCATAGTGGTCAGTGAGGTTGTCTGGAAGCAGAAATGGGCTGTGTTTAATCTGTTTGTGTAAACAAATGATAAATCTAAAGGCAAATTCTGATCTGGTTTGTAGCATGTAATTCCCTTTGGCTTAACTAGGGTTAACGAGGTCTAACCCTAGGGCAGCAGTTGTCCCTGAGCAGTTCTTTCTCGTCTCAATAACATACCATAGATTCTGCTTCTCTGCTTGCTAATTATTTTGTCAGCAGTGCTGGGTCTGAAGCTACCAGGAGATCTATTTGTTCTACATAGGAGAATATCTCTTTAATTTATTTATGTATATATTTCCTATTGCCTATTTTTACTAATTTTGGACTTGTCCAGCCAGTCTCTTCCAGCTCCATCTTCTCAGATGTATTTGCAGTACAACTTTCCTGCAGATATGAATGTGACAGTGCTTCCCATATCTCTTCTGTCTCCTAAATGGTGTTCCCCTTAAGGATTTTGTGTGTGTTTCTTTTCCTTTCTTTCTTTTTTTTTTTTAATCCTCGGCTGTGCGGTTGTCACAGTTCCTGCCCCGTGAGACCTTGCAGGGTCTTTAGCTGGCATTTGAGCAAAGCAGGGAGCCTTCCTGACTTCTGATATAATGCAATAGCCCTAGGAATATTAGGCCCCTAAATAGGAGAAATATTAGACTGTCTATGTTCTAAGGACTGCTCCTGCCTACCTTCCTGTACAGCATCACATCTTCTGAGATTTGAACTACTGTTTTGTTTGTTTGTGTGTGTGTGTTTTTTGAAGATGAACTTTTCTTTTCCTTTTGCATGGCTCATGCAGCTTTCTAGGAACACGCAGGGGAGTTTGAAAAAACCCACTTTTTCCTTTCACAATCCCTTTGAAAGTCCCTGGGCCATATGCTCCTTACTCAGCTCCTGAAGGGTCCATGCTCCATGCAGACTTCAGGAAAATGTGCCCCGTCTCTCAGCCTCACCCAAGGGTACCTGAGGCTGCCTTGTCTCCAACTTCTGACAACTCAGTCATCTTGGTCCCACAGTGGTTGAAGCATGTAACATATATTTGACAGTCTGATTGATAAAAATTCCTGTTTCTCATGCCCTGTGAGATGCTCCTTCATGTTAAAGAGTAAAAAAGGGAGACATTTATTGACAGTAAGAAAGCGCATTCCCGTGCAATTTCCAATTGGTCTTTGGCTAAAAAAATGTATGGGAGGTGGAGAGTGTCACTGTTGGCCTGTCATAAAGAACCGAGGGCTACAGCAGTCCAAATGTGCTCGGCCCTCAAAAAGTCTAAAGAAACCTACTGAGAGCAGCCAGTGAACTTGTGTCCTGAGGAACTGTAGGAGTGGTGATGCTGGACTTGGTCCTGGAAACATCCCACTATAGTCATGGGAAGACTCGAATGGTTGTCAGGAGACTGCCTGGCTGGCTACTGGCATGTTTCTGTGTGGGGGCCGGGGGGGATTAATGTGATGCTGGAGCTTCCCCCATGAGCACTGCTCCCACTGCCATGCCTGGTCTCCCATCCTATCAAAGCTGCACCTCACCTGGACGTGGCCTGCCTTCCTTCAGAGGTGGCCCTCCTTCATGCCGTCCTGCCATGAGAGCTCTGTATAGACCTTGCCAAAGAGCCACAGGTTGGCTGTGTCCGTGCTGGTGTCTCCACCACTGTACAATGCCAGAAGTTCTTCCTCCTGAATGATGTTTTATCATTAAAAATATTAGCAACAGGTTTAATTATTAAAAAATGGTTATGAAATATTTAACTTAAAGATGGATTTGTAGTCTTGCTTTTGTTGTGCTCAGCAACAGTAATCATTTGGGTCTCTGGAAAACCCTGCAGCTCAGCGATAACCATGGCCTTTCTACTGCAAATACGCCTGTGGGTAACTTTTTACCCATACGCAACCTCATTAAGCCATCTGTAGGAAATCAGACCACTTACTGCATAATTGTTTGCAGGAACAGGAACAGGGTTCATCGCCTTTCTAACAAAAATTGTATATCTGTCTAGAGACTGATGACTTTATTTTAATTTGCATGAAGGCCAGGGTAATGAAGTAGGCTTGATGAAAATGAAAAGCAGACTTTGAGAACCTGGAATTAGTGGTGAACTACAGATAACATGGTCTCATTTTCAGTTTAGCCTGAGACTGTACTATGTTAATTCTGGGAAAGTGTCAGCTATTTACTAGTGTCCTGAGAACATCCACGTTTTAAAGATCTGGATGCCAATACTGTGCTGATTACTATAGTTAGCTGTATTCTCCCTACTTATACTTTCTCTTATATACAAATATTTTCTTTTTGAAGAAAATATTTATTAGATTTCTCCCCCTCCTTTTTTTTTTTTTTTTTTTTTTTTTGGAAAAGAAGGATAGTCTTTTACTTGAATGCTTGACTGCACTGGATTGAGATGGTTTCATTCCTAGCTCTTCACCTCTCTGATACTGCAGCTTGCTTTTGGTATAAATAGGATCACACTTCTTTTTCTCCTGCTCTGTGTGTCTCGTCTTTAGAGATTGCCGTGTCCTTGGAGAGTGTTAACTCTTTAGGCTCTTGGCTCATGCAAGCAGAGGTTGCTGAAGCAAGGGCTTCTGCATGGTTGGCCTGTCTCCTCGGGTACATTTCCGGATCCTCATCCCAAGTGTGGTGGACGTCGCTCACTCCCAGGCACACCTGGACATGGGAACTGCGGGTAGGCGGCTGGCTGGCTGCGAGATGGCCAAGTAAAGGTGAGATTGCTGGGAAGCAGAGTGTGCTGGCTCACTGCTGCCCAAGACACCACTCTGCCAAGCAAGGCACTTGGATATCTACTGGGTATTAGGCATTCAAACTTTAGTCTTAACTTAGCCAGCTGAGAGATTTCAGACATATGGATGGCTGTTACACCATTTGCGTTTGTCTAAACTGTGGAAAGTCTTCCTTCAGGCCATAGTTAGAAACCTGCACAATTTTCTGAAGTGTTCACTCTAAAAAACAGTGTGTGTTGTGCTGTTGGGCTTAAACGTAGTGTTGTGCTGTTAACCGTAAAACTCCAGGCAGAGAAAACTCAGACCCCCACATAGCTCAGCTCTCTGAAGGTGCTAAGGATGCGATTATGGCCCCGACTTTAGAAGTTTACAGTGTTTACACCTACATCTGGGCAAATCAGAAGTTTCTTTGTTGTTAATTTAGAGGTATAGACACTTCTAGAGAGTGATGCATCTGACTTTTTTGGGCATCTTCAAATCAGATGAATTGCTCCCTGGATGATCCTATTTCTCTGTTCACTCCTTTGATTCTGTAGGAAGCCATTTGCATCCAGCCAAGGAAAAATCATTTAATGCTGTTGGCCCCTGTGGTTGTTGCCAAGATGTCTTTCTGAGGCCCGTTGAGAAGGGATGCTTGTGCCAACCTCAGCCCTGTGCAAAGTGAATGGTCTATGAGAGATGAAGAGTTAAGATGCTTCAAAATGTTAGTGAGGACAGGAAGAAATGGTGATTAAAATCCACACTGAATATATTCCAGAGACTGCAAAGAGTGCCTTGGGGCTTTACTGTCTTTTCTTTACAGTTTATCTTCACAACCTACTAGATTTTCCTTGCTCATTTTTCCTTCTCCTGCTTTGCTTGATCAAGGCGTCCCTTTGACTGGGTGGACCCCCATCCCACCTGGAGGGGAGCAATGAGAGACAACAGTGATCCGTGCTTTTGCACTCTATGCCTTGCTGTAGACTATTTGCAATCAAAAAGGAAAAGCTACTTGAGGTGGAAACCTCCTAACGTGCATTTTGCAACGCACAGCCATATATTACAACCAGTGAAGCAGATACTGCAAATGGGGAGCCGATTTATTTCATGCCATGCTCTTGTGAGGCAACTGTGGATTGAAGTGGAAGCGCACAGATAGGCCAGTGCCATTAGAAGGCCTTAATAAATATTAATTATAAGCATGTGCTTTTCTGTTAAGAGAGAGTGAGCACTGACAGCTGTGCACAAATGAAGCCTTGCCATTTGTTGTGATCGCGCGTGGCCCCTGAATTACATTTGGAGAGAGGGATAGACCAGCACCAGTGCGCTTAGGCTGTTTCCAGTAAGGACTCTACCCTCCAAAATGGGCAAACGCATCCCTGACGCAGTCAGACCAAGGAACGCATCCAGGCTTTATCGTTAGCATGAGAAGTGTCCTTATAATTTTTCCTTTTTGATATTTTTATAGGTGGGCTTTGGTTTGATATGATATTGTTTAGTCAACTTTAGGACAAGATGATTTTCCCTAACACATAACTTTTACACCAAATTTGGCACTTTTTGCAATCAAGAGGATACACTATGCACAAACGTAAGTTACTTTATACCTTTGCATTTCTTTTTTATATTCTTTTAGACTTTAATCACTTAGGAAATAGTGAACAACATTTTTTTTTTATTTAGCAGCTTACTTTTTATTTGTGATTTATAACAAACTTGCTATGGATGCGAATTGGAATTTAGTTAAAATGCAGAAAACCTGCACTGTAAGATTGTTCTAGTATTAGTTAAATAAAGCTGCTTTATTTGTGCTGGATACAATGGAGATTTTTTAAAATAATTAAGCATGTTTTCATTGAAAAATATGCGGATTTTTTTTAGTATTATTTCCAGGTAATAAACTAGACATTATTTTTGATCAGCCTGTTCTTTACAATGATCAGATCCCAGCTTTCCACGCCCTTTTCTTTTTCATATATTAGGAGAACAGTATTCCCTGTTGTTTGTCAATACTCAGTCCTTTTCTTAATTCTGAATGAACTGATTAGATGGATTTTTATTGAACTAAATTAAGCTGAGTAAACTGGTAAAGTACAAAAGTCTGAGAAGATGACTTCTAAAATGAAGTCGCTCTGCCGAAGAAACTGCTGTAAAACCTGCTTCATTTTCTTGAACAAGTTCTGATTGCTGGTATCTATCTAGTTACTTTCTCCAAGTCGATGATTCAACTTTTCAATCTTTTCTAAGGATGGATCATTTCTTTTTAACAGCCCTGTCCAAGAGCCTGATCCAGTTTCACAGCAGTGTCCTTCTGGTTGATTTTGGTGGGTGTTAGGTTGCAGCCCAAGTACATGCCCATGTATCATCTCTCAGTGTTTAACAGCATTTTCTTTTTGCAGCATGTTGTAGACTGTATAAAGCCATACCTAGTGGGTAGACTGTATCACTCATACTGAAGTTGGACAATACTTTATTCTTGGGTCATTCCATTGTGACAATGTTTATAAGGATGACAGAATCTGGCCCTAATGATAGCTGAAGCAACATCAAAAGGACATGGATGTGCTCGTATTTTAAGGTGTCCAATACGTGACGATTACTTTCCAAAAACTGAAATATTAAAGTTTTCCATGAAACTGTATTTAACTGAATCCATGTTCAAGCACTTCTAGACTCCTAATGATCAACTGGACGTTTTTTCACATCTATAAGTGTTCAGTAGGAGATATAGCCAATAACCTTAGTAGGATTTCTATGTTAAATGCAACTATAAACTGAAAGCCTTTTTATGATAGAAAGGATAGCAGTAAATTTTAAGCACAGAATTCTAATTTACCTTTAAGGGGTCTAAAACTAAGATTTGTTTATACATTGGAAGTCAAATGCAAAATAAGGATTTAACATGCAAAATAAAAATGTGTAAATATATTGGGTTGGATTTAATTGAGAGAGGTTATTAAATTATTCAGTTCTTCATGTGATATTTAGATAAATAAAGTCTCATTTTCTACTATGCAGCAGATCTCATTAAAGGGGAAAAAACCTCTTTAATGTTTAAACCATCCTCTAAATCTGAGCAAATCCCTAAGAATGTTTTAAGGAGAGAAAATTCTTAAATCACTGGATTTTGTACCCTAATTAAATCTCTTGACAGTTCTCTACGTTATGTGCAGCAATGGCTCTATGCAGTACAGGAGGTGGAGCTCAGCTTTTCGTAGTTCTCCTTTTTTCGCAAAATAAGGCTCAAATCTTCTTTTTTGTTCTATATACCGAGGAGCACAGTTTCTGGGTGATCCAAGCTCAGTTACTGCTTTGAGGTGTACATATATATTTTTTTTTCTTTCCTTGGCTGGCAAATGGGGCTGTCTAAAAGAGGGGTGGATGTTGCTAGTAATTTAGTGAATTAGGAGGAGGAGTGGATCCGTTTCTGAAGTTGTCTTAAGAATGAACTGTGGGACTTGACTGATAGATTTTTAACTATAAATGCATTAATTAGAGTGTGACTGAGGTCACGTAAAAAAAGAAGCAAGCTAATTATGTCTGAGCAGTACTCCAAATGCCTTTTGTACTGATGACTGGAGATCAAAGGCTAGAACAGGTTTTTAAAGATTATATTTCTTTAAATGAATAAATGAGCCTTATTTAAGGGTGAACGGGTTGTTCTTTTCAGAGGAACATAGACAATCCAGGCATATTTTCCACCTGGTTGATATGCTTAGAAGTGTCTGTTTTTTAATTGATGCATGGGTGTTTAGATATATTGTGCGTCCATGCATTATGGCAGAATAGATTTGTACTTTTGCACTTTCATGCTTAATTTAAAAGCAGGGATTTTCATCTTATGCCCTGGGCTCAGATTCTGGGGACTGTGGAAATAATGTTTACTACAGCTAGACTGTTTCTGCAGTCTGTCCTGCTAAGAGGATACATGTAGCTGCACGAATCCAGGAGCTGCATATGCCTGAGGCATCTGCTCTTCCTTCCTTTTTTGAGGGATACAGTCAGGTATTCTGCTATTCCCTCTCCTGCTTTTCTGCTGTGTGTTTTGAAGGTGCTACGTGATATACGACAGGATTTGGGTTTCATGGTGGTTTACCGGGGCAAAGAGATGTTCTTGTACGCCTTTGTAAGGCCAGTTAGGACAAACTACACCCAGGTCGTCTTTGAAAGCACTTGGATTTTGAAGAGGTACGGATTCGAGGCAGTAGTTACGCATGATAAAAAGCATTTCCAGTGAAATGCTGGATGCCTGCATGCGACTGAATCTGAGGGAGGCTGAGAGCACTGAGCACAACGCAAGGAGCCCCGAATGGTGGCATGGCTCAGGATCCTGAGGTGCACCCTGCTTAGTTTTTGTTTAAAATTCCATGACTATGCTTTAAATAGAAACTATGTTTTCCCTGAGCACAGTGAGCCAAACCCAGATGAAATCTGTTAGGAGTCAAGAGTCAGTAGCAAGGCAAGTTTGGAGTGGAAGGACAGTTGTACACATCACTGAAAGCTGATTCTCTAGGTGGACAGTCACATTGAACCTACTTATTATGGTTTTCATGTGTTATGCTTGGAGATGTTTTTGTACAGTTATTTCTTATTGATTGACCAGATACACGACTTAAATGTTAACTTTGGGTTTTCCACTGCATGTGATGTTGATGTAACTTTCCTGCGTTGAAGTTGAGGGGAACTTTTCTTCTAGCTTTGTCTAGGAAGGACAAGGATGAGACTGCTCGTTTTTGACAGTTTCAGTCTAAAACTAGAGCTATTTCTGTTCAGATTTGAAGGTGAATACAGTAGTTGTTTATTAGGTTTATTTAAAGATCCACTGGTGGAGGTGGCAGATAGACCAGACAGTGTGTTGAGGTCCTGTTGTTTGATTCTGCTAAGGATGTCTTAGAAGTGCCAACCAATTTGTAGTTACACCATTTAATTCATGAAGCTTGGGGCTTTTCCTGTCACATAGTTCAGCCGCCAAAATTCAAAGAATCATTTAGGGCAACGAAAGTCACTGGCTGCACATCCCAGGTGGATGTACAGACTCTCCTGCTGAGGATGTTGAAAAGCTAGACAGCAGATGAGGTTTATAAGATAGTGCTACTGGCAATGTCATCAGACAGATTTAGTCTGATGTGCACAGACTTGTGAATGGGATTGAAGGAGGATTTATCGTCCTCCCACCCCAGATGGCCGGAGATGGAGTACTGTTCTGCAGTTCATGAGTTGTTTGCAACATCCTTCTTGCTTGTGCATCACAGCACAAAATGCTTCAGTCTGTAATGCTCTTAGAGGAATATAACCTTTCAATGACAGTATCCATCACTTGATGGATACTTCAGAAGAGGTTTTATTGACCTTTGCATCTTTCTTTTTTTCTGATTTATTTCATTTTTGGGAAATCCTGTCTGGGGCAATCCATTGTAGAACTAGATAGTTTTAGGAATGAGAGTAGCTGCTATTTGGAGTCTACCAGTGCGCTTCAAAGAATCTCCTATTGCCAGATTTGAACAGCAAGATAGGAAAATATGAAATATTTAGTTCCTTAGCATTTTGTCTCCTTGTGCAGAGGTCCGCAGTCAGAATGAGTTACCATTTGATGTCCTTCACTTGGCATTGGTTTAAGTCAAGAAGGGACGCTGCCTTGCTTTCTGCGGATGGCCTCCACGTCAAACGGAGCACTGCTGGGTGCAGATGATAAGAGTGGTATCCTGACCCTGGTGAGACAGTGGCGTAGTCTTGGGGCAGGTGTCTCACAGCCAGCTGGAGAGTGCGTACTCTCTTGGGCACGGCCGGTTTTGTGGTCGGTTGTTATCGTGTATCCTTGTGCGTTAAAAAAAAATCTCTGCTGCTCCCTGCCTATAAATGAATGCTTTTGGGAACACCTCTGAGGTAATTAGTGTCACCTCATAAATAATGAGGACCAATATAGTATAGCACAGCTCAGTGACTTTGGCACCCCTGCTACCAACACCAAACAACCAAACACCTCTCTGATCCACGTACTTCGGCTCTCCGAGCAAGGCTGTGCCGTGCCAGGGGAGAGCCGGGTCAGGCAAATAATGAGCCTCTGCCTCAATGAATGCGCAGCCCAGGGCCTCAGAGCTGTCAGGATTTACTAACCCGTTTAACCTCGGGCAAGCTTTTTGATGTCAGTGGGGACTGCTCACCTGTATGAAGCTAAACATCCTTTTGGGATGGGTGAACTTCACCCCAGAGCAGCTGCGCAGGGCCTCTGCCTCTGGTTTGAAGTCTCGCTTTGGGTGCTTAGAGAGAGCTCGTGCTGACTCTGCTCAGGGAGGGATTTCACCCAGTCAGCATGAACCCGAGTGGCATCGTCCAGGCGGGTCTTGGGAAAATGCAGTCAGTCTGGTGGGAACACAACTTTTCTTCTCCCTCTACTTCAGTCCCCCACAGTCTGATTTTTTGGTCTGTAGTTTTTTAGGGTGGTTTTTTAAACATACGGAAAAATAGAAGGGCCTTAGAGTATACAAACCAACAGCAGAGCTCATAAATAGACTTGAAAAAAGTCCTAAATACATCTGAGGGCAAATCTGTGTACAAAGAAGCATAAGCATTACCTCGTGTGTCTTGCCAAAGCCACACAAACAGCCTTCCTATAGCTGCGAGTAGTTTTTATTGGGAAGACAGATGACTATCAGCCAGTGTTCCAGCCATATCTGCCTTCCTCAGGGCTTAATTAAATGAGATGATGCCTGACAAGCATTTTTATTTCCAAATAAAAATTGTTAGAAAACATATTAAGGACATAGGAAGAAATCTGTGGAGATGGTCGTGGGATTTCTTATGCCTGTTTATAGAAATTTAAACTGGATTATTTAGAGAGAAACAGCATGCAACCAACCCCCTCTATTATGGCACATTATTACTGTATATAATAGAAGTAAATTCAAATGTTATGAGATGCAAACTTTATGATCTCAGTTCCTCCAAGACCAATAGCCATTTTGTCTGGTTCAGGTTGTGCGAAACAGCCCTACAGCCAGTGTCCAGATGTACAAAGGTGTTCAGGTGCCAAAAAGCTGTTTGCTGCTCAGTTGCCACCCTCGTGGCTGGTAGGGTACTGAGGAACAGGTCCAGTGTGGGGCTCCATACCCAGTTACAGCCCGTGAGCAAATCTATTATAAAACTAAGATGGTATTTTCATTCTCTGCAGAGATGTTAAGTGGGATGGTATTTTCATTCTCTGCAGAGATGTTAAGTGGAAGTGCATTAGAGATATCGAAGTTATCGGGTTTTATAATGGCAAGGGCAGTTCATTTCTATGTAGGAGTACAGCAGCACTCAGCCCCTGGAATCAACTCGGTCACCCACATTTTAATCAGTTGGCAGCTGAAGAAAGTCGTGCAGTGGATGTGAAGTGTGGACATCCACTGGACATCCACTCCAGTGGAGTGTGGACATCCAGCGTACTCCATTGAGGGAGCCAGGACAACGTGCAGTGAGTCCATGTCTTGAAGAAAGCCAGATATATCACAGATAAGGCAACAGCTGAACCAGGGCTGGTTCATCAGGCCCAAGGGGAAAAGTCTTTTTCATGAAAGAGTATCTCTCCAACAATTATCTTTCTTAACTGCTAGCAATGTTGCACTTTGCATATATAGACTGGCAGTCTGACACGTTCATAACGTGTATACCTGTGTATATAAGTATGTGCATACACACATGCATATGTATACTCACATACTCAATTTTTTCTGGCTGTCTTTCAGAACTCTTGACTTTTGCAAGTGGCCTATACGCTACAGTTATAACACAAATTATACTTTCTTCCGCTTTGGATGAGTTTCTAAGTGGTGCTCGCACTGCCTCCTCTGAGCTGTGCTGGTGACTATGAGCTCGCTAAAGCGGGTTATGATCAGCAACCTGGATTTGATCTATGGCAAGTAAGCAGAGCAATCCGATATTGTTGCATGGAGGATGTAATGGTTAATGCAGAGCACTCTGGGCTACAGCTTTTTAAGAGCTGAGTCTTTCTTGTGGTTTTGAACCTTCTAAATGAATTTGGGGTACAAGTCAGAATATTCGCTACAGCTTTGATCTGTAGCCACAAGAAAGCAGTAAGAAGTGCAAGTATTCGGCCTGACTTTTCCTTCTTAACAGCTGGAAAATGGAAAATTATGCAGGAAGCAAAAATGCACCTGCAAAAGGCAATCCTCATTTGAAATTTAGCCCTGCATGAAGTGCAGGATGCAAAGGAAAGCCGGTTTTGAAAGATCTTCCCAGCGAACTGGAAAATGTGGAACTTAAGGCAGAGCAATTGCTCCTATACATGCTGCTGCTGTTTGTCTTCCACAGGAATAAAATTTAATAAGAATGGGTTTATTATTAACTCATAAAGTCAACCAGCCTTTTAGAGTGGAGTAAGTGCATGTCTTTGATGGTTTATTATCCCCCACTGGAATGAAATCCCACTGAAAACAGTAACATGTTCAAGGAGCCCTTTGGGAAGGAGAGGCTGACGCGGCTAGATCGCCTTCTGGTGTTTCGCGTTGGTCTGTAAATAAGCTCGGATCTCTCCTCTGTTTTGTGTCTCTATCCATCTGGGAAGAGCTTTATTCTTAGGACATCACCTATATTTATATTACTGTCTCTGGAACTAGAAGTAGTAGTTTTGCTTATGAGATCTATCTTTGAAAACTGTGGACGTAAAGGAGAGTTAGCCGTCCATTTTTAGAGTTACTCGGGTGTGAACGTCGCAGCGTACTTGGCGCTTGGGGCCGCAGGGAGAGCAGAGTAACGTGTGCGCGATGTGTGCGTGTGGCTGGGGCAGCCTTGCGGCTCGCAGCTGGAAGCGCGAGCGGGTGAATCCTGCTCTCGGGGCAGATGCCCTGCGGGAGCCGACCGTGCTCACCCATAGGTGCCAGCCCCGTGGGAGAAGGCTCAGCCCTCGGTGTTCCCTGCTGTTTGTAACCCACAAATAAATTTGGGGTGCTCTTCCACGAGTTGGTTGGTATATACCCATATGTCTTAAAATGTCAACAGATGCAGTGCCTGGCGTGGAGCAGATGCTGTGGAAGCGCAAACCTTGCTCACAGAGGGGGGGAAAGTGCTCATTTGTGTTGGAGTAGTTTTTGCCTTTTTTTTCCAATGACACCCCCCCAAAAAAAAGGAAAAAAAGAGGTGACAGCACTTCTCTCTTTCTCTACCTGTAAGAATCAGGCACTGATACAAATCACACTGAAATCTATAGGATGACTTCTGTGATTTTAACGGATGCTGGCTCTTCACCCTCCTTGATATCTTCAAAATGCTTCTAGGTCTTCAAATGAAAAGTACTAAAAAGGTGAATAGTGTTTCCCCTCCTGCATGTCGTATAGTGATTTTGTTTTTCTGCTTAGGGATGAGAAGGGTTGGTTCTGTACCGTTTGGTAGGAGAGCATCATAATCTGTTCTGTCTATATGAAAATATAAACAAGTTAAGTTAAAAAAGAAAAACACAACCTTCACTGTGAGTCATCAAAGGTGTTAGTGAATAAAGTACATAAATATTATGTTGACTCTGTGTCTTTAAGTGTTCGAACTCCAGCAGTATAAATTTTGTTATAAAGATGGACCCATCTTTCTCTGTGTGTTGAAATTTTTATGGAATTGTAGCAGTTCCCTGAGTAAGGATTACATGGGGGAATCAACTTAAATTACCTGGAGATTTAAAGATTTAAAAAAAAGAGAAAGGCCAAAAAAAAAAAGAAAACCCAAACCCAACGCAGCAAGAGGATTCTGGAGGAAAAAAGCCTTTTATAAAAAGAGGAAATTTAATTAAAAGATTGGGTTTTGCAGTAGCTGAATCAGATTTATAGTCTGAAGATCTGGGACCCCCCTGCTTCTCTTAGGTTTGGATCAGTTGCCTGTTTGGGAAGGTGTTTTTGTGCTGTAGATGGTTTTACTGTTACAATAGACACAGCTAACAATCGTAAAGCAAGTGTGATGAAAATGATCAAACAAGCAAACAACACAGTTTAGGCCAGAGCGCTGTCATCCCCCGAGCTTGCTGCATGTCAGCTTCGGATGCGCTGTTTTCATTTATGTCTTGCTGTGCTGTCATGCAAGGATACTTTTTCTGCTCAACCTCTTGGAGATTTCCATCTCCTCACAGCAAATCGCTGTAGTGAAGAACCTAGAGATGAAAATCTGGATGGTCCTGTCCTCCATTTGCCCCTTGCAGAGTATTGTTCCTTGCTATATTCATCATCTGCTTCCTCGTTATATTAAAACTGGGTAAGTGGACACACTGCTAGAGATTAAAGTAATTTGAAAGTGCTATCCTTCAAGGTGTTGAGCATCTTTATGCCTGTTAAAGCCAATGGGAGTTGATAGCACTTAGCACCTCAAAGGAGGCATTTAACATCCCGGCGGGCTTGAGTTATACATTAGAAAGCCCCTCAGGAAGAGACTCTGTCATGATTTATTTGTCTTTGAATTGCCGAAGTCCCCTGTGGTGCTATATAAATAATACGTTTCTGGAAACAGCCATACACAGCCTTGTGTAGCTGACCCAGTTATCTTAAACATCTTAAATGTTTTTGCTACTGTTTGGCTTGAGCAGGCGAAGCTGGTGCTCTCAGCTGTGCGGAGCAGTGAGGTGTTTGCTGGTGCAATGCGGAGATGCAGGACATCCAACCCGGCAGCCTCACCTTCAGCAGCACTTAGTGGCCAGGCATGGCCCGCGGGGCTCCCTGCGCCCTGGGGACACCCGGTTGCCTCGTTCTTCATTACAGGTTTAGCTAGAAACTAGTTTACGTAAGAGCTGACCTGCAAACAGGGAAGAACAAAGAATTTTAGGACAATGCTTGAGCAGGCAAAGGAAGTTCATTACGCAGACGATGTCAGAAGCTATTCCATTTCTCCGTCCTAATAAATAGGCTCCCAGCTTCCTCCTGCTTGGGCAGATGGTCCAGGATATGCTCTGCTGTCTATGTATAGCATGACGTCAGGGCAAGTGTTCATCCTCCACCAACGTACACTATTGCGTTCTGCCACTGGTTTCACGGTGTTCAGTTTAAATGGTATACTGGAGCAGCTATTTCCTTTCCTTGGCACTCTGCTTCTGCTGGCGGTGGAGTTTCATCATCACCGACCAACAAATAGGACTTTCCACCAAAGGATATGGCCCTTCTGGTTGATCTGCACAAAGTGTATCACTGATCTGTTCCACGTGCCTGATCCAGGGGCCATGTCCCTGGGTGGGAGCCATGTAAGACCTGCTGTCTAGACTTGGAGGAGAAGAAAATAGTGATAAAATCTGACATTTGTTATGTGTCAGATGCCCTCCTTAGCCCTGATCTTCAGCGGTTTGACTTTACTGTTGCAAAGCTCCAAATCACAGATTTACTGTCGAGAATGAAGGCTGCCCCTTTTAACGTAGCGCGATTGATGCAGGTTTCAAGGGGCAATTTTTATGCTAGCTCCTTCTCATATAAAGGTCAAATGTTCCTTTGTTCGTATCAAGTGAGTCCTCAGTGATTCGATAAACCCTCCGAGCAGCACTGCGGGTGCCTCTCTCCATTACACACGGTGCGACGAGCGCTTGGGGTGAGCATGCAGGCAACCAGTTCCTGTAGAAACTGATGTGTGTCTGTACTAAGTAACATGAAATACAGTATAGTTTTTTCAGGAAATGGCAAAGAGTTTATTTTGACCTCAGTAAGGGGGTAGGGGTAGGGTTTCAGGCTAGCTTCTCTGCAGGTGGAAGCAACCATATGCTCTCAGTTAAATGCGGCAGGTGACAGGCAACCCTGGCACTAGCTGCGCAGTGTCATCTCCCGTTAGCGCCGTCTCTGACCCATCATTCGAGCAAACTCCTTGGCCGCTTGCCTGCTCTCACGCTTAAGCAGCGGCTGCCCCGTGGCTCATAGCCGGGAAGTGAACACAGCTGTTTGGGAAGGAGGCTTGCACAAGAAGGACATCTTTGCTTTCCCCTGTTCAAATTGTCTCAGTCCTTGGCTAATTTAGATTTTTGCTTATATGCTCTGCTGCCATTTCTTCTAGGGTTATATGGAGACTGGGCTGAATGGAAGCGCCCTTTTCATCTAGCCATTTCAGCAAGCATAAAGGTAGCAGCATAAAAGCTTTTCTAGATAGACTAGAAGAGGATCTCTCCATAATAAATTGCTTTCTCATCAGTGACTCTCTCAGGGTCTGGGAGTACTCTGTAGAAGTTTCAAACCCAATTGTTAAATTAGGAAATACTGTAGACATGCGATCATGAAAGTCCTGCGGATCACCTATTTACAGTCCTCTGGCAGGAAAAGCTTCCAGTCTGACTCAGAGGTATTTACAGAGGTCAGTCTTTTTCGGTCATTTTGTAGCTTTCCTTTTTCCTCTTTATAACATGTCCATCACCAATTGAAAAAGAAGAATCTAAAATCTGAAGTTCACTTCTGTGGTCAAATATATATTATTTTGATATCACGTGGAAGAGTTTTGCTGCTACATACGTTCTCTGCTGTGGAAGACAGGGCTGACAGGCTCTGGGCTGGGAGTTTTCCTGTTAAATCCCACCAACAAGCTTGCTGATGACTTTGACAGATAGCATGGCTTTTATGGTGTGGTTCAGCTTCACATACTGATTTTCTCAACCTCGTAATATTGAGATCTTCTTACAAGGAGATGCTCTGACAAGCTGAAGTACTATTTTAGTGATCACCCACCACACAAACCTGCTTATCAAAAATAAACCCTTTCGGCCTTTTCCGTAATTATATGAAACGGTTTGGGAAGACTGTGTTGGGAACGGTAAAATGTTAAGGTTGCAGACTATGCTGTCAGGCGGCTGCCAGTAACCAGCCATCACACTTGGTGTGGAAACAGGAAAGCGGTGCGGACGTGGCCTGCACGCAGAGCGCTGCCGAGGAGCGCGGCGCGGGCGAGCGGTGTCAGCCCCCTGCGCGGCCCGGCCGCCCGGCACAAGTCGAGGGCCTGTTTGGGGACGTGCCCGCTGCCGAGACAGCCTCGGGCCGGGGTTTTTTGGCGGCTTGGGTTACGTTATTCTGCAAGGCAGCGCAAGACCACACAGAGGCAGCGGGAAGCCCCGGGGCCGGGATGTATCACGGGGTGAAGCAATTCGCAGCGGTTTTTTTTTTTTGCTTTTTTCTGTTTAGAGGATTCAAATCTGCAGAGTGCCGAGTTTCATTTAGGTTTCTGTTGTGCCAGTGGATAAATTACAGCGTCTCAGCGATGCCACTCTTCGATAACTGATTTATACGCGTTGGGTGCTGTAAAGTACACTAACAGACAGTGTTAACCTGTGGAAAGACAATCAGCTCTAGTCCTTCAGAATAAGAAATAATCACGTGTAGCAGGGATGAAGGGGTTTATCTGCCCCGCAGACGCTGTGCAGGGTTGCACGGCCAGGTAGCAGCATGATGGAGCTTTTCCTTCCTGATCTCCCTTTTAAGTGCGGACCTCTGCTACTGCAAGGCCAGATGGCAGCCTCGATGGCTCCGCTGCCTCCCTCCGTGGTGGAGCGCTTTCCGCTGTGATGTGATCTCTCTCATGCTATGGGCCAGATCCTCAGCTGGGAGAAATCCTAACAGCTCCCGGGGCTTCACTGAAGCTACGCGAAGTTACAGGTGCTGACACCGGCTGCTGAGGATCTGGCCTGTACCGAACAAAGAGCCCAATGAAAACCTCAGCTCGTGGAGATGACTGCCAAAAATTCAGATAAACAGCTGTGGATCCAAGAGTAAAATCAGGCTGTGATTTCATTGCTCACCGTTGTACTATTGTACCAGTGCTTTAAAATCTGATGTTATGATAAATGCAGTAAAAGGGCTTGGTACGCCTGCAGCAACCCCCTTGGGAGCTAGGGCCTTGCAAGTCTGTGCAGATGTACCTGAAGTCAGAATTTGGCCCTTGGTTCTCTACCTCGTGCCTTTGCTGCCTCCAGCAGCTTAGTTTGAAAGGCGCCTGCCTTGGTTTTACACCGTGCAGTTCAGCTGACACCAGGGCATGAGAAGTGTGACCCTGCAGAAGACATCTTAGGAAGACCTCAGTGCCTGCTTCCCCATGCGGCCTCCGGAGCTTAAGGGGTTGATCCTTCTGCTGCCCAGGAGGCAAAAAGAAGAGATTTCTGAGGTCCTTGTCAACACAAGAGACTCGAATGTTCATGTTCATGTTCAGATTTGGGCTTGGGTTCTGCTCTGCCTCCATGTGCATATGTTGGGGTGGATAAAGGACAGTTGTCCTTTCCAGTTTGTATACTGGCCTGAAGCATAGAGGATCCTGGCAGGACTGGCTGGGAAGCAGCGCGCTGGGCACCGTTCTCCCTCCAGCGTGGCAGGAGAGCCGCCTCTTCGCGCTGGCCACTTGCTTTTGTCTAACTCGGTTCTGGTGAGCAACGCTTTAACCTCGTGCTGTACGTGGGCAGCCGGTTATGACATGTTTATTCTTGTCAAACGGGTGAAATGCTCAATTGTCCCTGCCAATCAATTTGGGAGAAACACAACCGTTTCTCATGCTGTGACGTTTCTGATGTAAACCGCACGAGTCGCCGCGGAGCTGTGGGCAGAGGCTCTGCGGTACAGCTCCTTTCAGAGTTTTAGAAGATGCCCACTGCGTCATGAAGGATTTGCTGCGGTGGGTTTCAGCACAGCTTCATTCCCCAAGCAGCCAGGATTTCTGGCAGCAGGATTCTTTCAGCATTACGCTTTATATAGATACATAAATATATATATTGGATCCTGCTTCGTCGTGAGTGTTTTCCTTTTACAGGAAGGAGGAGATGCACGGAAAGGAAATGTAATGGCTGCATGTTGGAAAAATTTTACTTTCTTTGGCTTTAAAAGTTGAGCTCCTACCAACCTCAGAAACATTCCTCCCCTCACTGGGAGAGTCAGATTTTGTCTAGATATCATGTTATCTGTCCACATTTATTTTGGATCCAAGAGAAATTATTAAAAGTGATTGAAAAATCAGGCTCTGAAACAGCGGTGTGGAAGCGTGAGACCTGTCTGTCACCTTTCATCAAGGAAGCCTTGGCACCTCTCTCTTCAGCTGACAGTTCCCCCACCCTGTTTCTGCAGCACAAGGACACTCGCTGCTTTGGCGTGGAGTACAGCTCACCTTGTATCAACAGGCACGTGGTGCTCGCCATGCAACCTGTCTGCACCGCACCCCCGTCTGAGAATTAACAGTGCAAACATCTTTTAAAAAGAGAATTAAGGAGACTTGGTGCTGTCACTGTTCCCTGCAAAGTATATCGGCCTCTGGGCTATGGCCCACAGAAAGCCTCTTTCTAGTTTTTGTGAACCAGGTGCTGTCCTGGCTTTTCGTGGTGGTGATGGTGTCACCAGTAATGCTTTCTTTGTCTACATCCTACACCATCTTCAGGGTAACTGGGGGTAGTCCTTTCAGCTATTTATTTTCCAGCATTATCCCCTCTCTCTCCTATTCTCAGAAGTATGATTGATCTGTTTTCTTATTTCTTTATGTCTCTGCATCTAGTCTTTCCCCATGCTATTATTAGCAAGCTGAAGTGTCACTCTCTGATCTAGGAAAACAGCCCTGTCCCAGAAAGGCATAACCATATGCCCAAGTGTCTTCTTGAGTTTAGACCTAAATTCATGGCTATCTCCTGCTGTCCCGTCCCCCCACCCCAAGAGCAAGCTGTCTCCAAACTAGGACTCTGCGTAGCAAACCCGAGGCGTCTGGGGGCTGCTTGAGGATCAGTGCACAGAGTCGGTTTGGCAGCCCCAAGCTGTGATGAGGTTAGTGAGACGGGGGTTTGGAGTTGGTAGCTACTCTGCTAAACAGTTCACAGGCAGCTGGGCGGCTGGAAGGCAGGAGCAGCAAATTCGGGCTTCGTGCTCACGCTCAGTCCTTCCATAGCCACGTCACAGGCGGACATCACCAGAGCCTTATATGCAATAAGGAAAATTAGTCTACATACGTTACTTTTTCCCTTCCCCGATAAATTACCACATATCTACACTGTCTTCTCCACTGGCTGTAATTGATTGTAGAGATCCTGCTTTGCCTGCTGAAAGCCAAGTGAATGAGAATGGCTTATTCATCCCATGTCTCTCTTAGCATCACCTCTCCACAGGACGAAAAATACATGTATCCACCTCTACCTCCGCTCTGTAAATCTGTGTCACTCTTTATTCAAGTTACTTCTGGTAACTTTTCCCAGTGTTAAGGTCAAGCTTAGAGAGCCTGATGCTCCCTCTTGTCTTTCCTGGATCTGAACTCTTCCAGTCTCTCTTTTGGTCCTAATGGGGAGTTAAAGGACTTTCATCAGAGAAGTTCTTCAGGATATCGCTTCTGCGTGTTGCTGATTATCCCGGCCTTTTCAGAGCATCTTTTGATTTTAATTGTTCTTATCCCCTTTTTTCTTTCATTTGACATATTCTGGTGTTGCCTAGTGCTTCATTAATTTTTCATTTTGTGCCCCCGGGAAATTTCTCTCCGTTTCTGGCATGTTTCCCTCATTCTCCCCGCAGAACACTGAGTCAAAGAAATCATTTTGTTTCCTAGCAATATCCGCCTCATCTGTCATCAAGAGGTAAAATTACTAAAACAATGAACAAAAGGTTAAAAAAATCCTGGATGTCTCCAACTGTCAGATTGTAGGTCCCTGCAGTCAAATACTGGTCGCGTGTGTATTTTTCTCGTGTGCCTTGACGTTTGCCTCCTGCCCACTATTTCCCCTCTGCTTGAAATGGCTTGGCTTGATCTGATCCATCCCTCGTGTCTGGAGACCTGGGTGGGAGGCTCTCCCGAAAGCATCGTTTGTGCTCGTGGGGCAGCTTGAAGGCTTTGGTGATGTCTCTGTTGGCTGTTGTTTACAAGGCAATGCAGAGGGGTTTGTAGTACTAGAAATTTTACTGGGATGCAGGTAAGCGGGAACGGGCAAGCCCCCTTGTCTGCTGGAGCGTGCAGGCGAGGCTGGAAACGCTGGGTGGGCAGTGCAGGTAGTAAGCAGAAACAAGAAGCAATGCCACTTACTGGAAGCAGAGGAAGTTCCTGTTCCTCCACTGTTTTGCTTTGATAGTCACACTGTAAATCACAAATGTTTCTCTTGGCTAGCAGATCATACACACAGCACGGTTACTTATTAGCGCTGAGGACAAAGATATCCAAGCAGATATACCTACTGCCACGTATGGGTAAAGAAACTCCTTTAGATGTTAGTGGCTTATACTGGCGTAATGTATGGCAATAGTGAATGACTGAAGGTTTCCTTGCGTTTGCCTTTTGGATCTGCAGAAAGCAGTTGTTAAAGCCGGTGTACTGCGGAGCTACTGGCTGCAAGAGGAGAGCACCGGGCCCCGCGTCTCTGCCGTGGTATGCAGATGCAAACCCGGAGGGCTCAGGGGAGTTACACTGGATTTACACTTGCAAAACAGAGATGCGCGTTCTTCTAATTGAATATCGTTTGAAGGCCTTTAAGTCTTCAGAGATCTTCTTGTCTCTGAAAATTAAATCACGGGTTTTTTTTCACTGGCAAGTGTTACGTCACAAGTTAGTAAAGTTGAACAAAAAGTCAGCTGAGTTGTCTAAAATTTATCCTGAGGAGATTTTGTTCAACAGAATGAGAATATCTTGTACGTTTTGAGCAGCTGTCAGGCTGGAACTTGCTTTTATCCTCAATGTGTGAATTTTCAGCAATATTATTAACTGGATTGTTCATCTCCAGTGAGGTATCAAATTCTTCCTTGCTATTGCTATCGAAATAAATAGATAAATGAAAAGCTATGTTTGCATTTTTACAGGGTGTCTTTTGCTTTTCTGAGGTTTTGTTATAGCATAAAGCTTCCGAGAAAGCCTGGTTCTGCACAGGTCAGCGGACAGGTTCCAGATCCTCTTGGGTGGCAGCATCTGCACTTTGTCCCTGTGGTATTGCTGTGCTACTCCAAATTTCTTTCCCTGTCAGTAATATCGGTGTAGTTATGAACACCATTGACTCATTGACTTGCTTGGAAAGCAGGAGCAGAGGCAAGAACCCAGGGGTTAGCATCTGAGAGAGCTGCTTTCAGGGACAGAGGAAGGGCAGAGCGGTCTGCCCTCTCATCAAGCCTTTCCCTGCTCCGGTGCTCACGCCCGCAAGGGAGCTGCAGTCAGGCACCGCTTTTGCCACCATCCTCGCAGTGGTTGAGGAATGTCGCTGGCAGAGTCGGGGCCACTGGCGCGAGTGAAGGGACGCTGTGCTTGCCGGTGCTCCTTGGCTTCTGCAGGCGAAGCCCACCACGTGAGTCACCACGAGCAAGCGGGGCAGTGCGTCTTTCAAGCCTTGACAGCAAACTCCTTCGTGTTAATTGTGTGAGCTACAGTTCAGTATATTGTACCCTCTGAGGATCGCCTCCTCTGTGCTTCTCAGCGCTGGGGTTTTCTCCTGTACTATGTGACGAGGGACTTTTCCTCAGACAGGGTCATATCCTTGTATTCCACTGCTTTCCATATTGTTTAAGCACATGCTTAAATAACCTCGGAGAACAGAGGATCACTGAATCATGACCTTTGTTTACAAACTACGTAAATATTAGGAGCCATTAAGTTTATATCATGAAGTCAGAGGAAGGACTTGTGTCCAGTCACTGATTGTCCAGAAAGTGTGCGTGTGGTCTGGCCTTTACCGTTCATTGCCACGCTGTGTTATGAATTTGCTGGAAGAGTCAGTCCTTTTAAAAATGCCTGTTTTTCCAAACTGCTATGGGAGCAGTCCTAGACCACTTTCTATTCTGTAACTCAAGTTAGTGAAACATAGCAAGTTTGCTTTTCTCATTTCAGTTTGATGACCTGCGATGAACAGAATTGAGCATGGTATTCCAGTTTGTTTCCCACGTGCATTTTAATTTTGTGTCTAATGCAAATTGCTCCATCAATTTATATTTTTCCTAATTCAACAGTTGCTTTTTAATTTTTCCAGGTATTTCCGCTGTTTCAAATTTGCTCTTTTAGATGCCCAGTAAAGCATCAGGATGACAGCTGCCCAGTAAAGCATCAGGATGACAGCTGGTCAACACTTGGGTTTCCTGTTTTATGGGTGTTTTCAACATTACCCAATTTGTTTTCTTTCAAAATTGAAACAAAAACAACCTTGTCAAAAATTTCCTTTGAAACAGAGTTTGCAACATTAGAGAAGAAATACCGCTTCTTCTACCATAATTAATATCAGCAGAGGGCTAACGATGGCTAAGGGAGTTGAACCCCGGCTCTTGTCATTGCGGAGAGAGTTCCCGCTATCCCACTACCTTCTAAAAGACATGGGAAGCCTAGGGATTGCACGGGAGGGAGACATGAATTTTAAATCAGCCTGTTGTCATTACTTAGTCACAGTTAGCGCCCGTCTCTGTCAAGGCGCGCTCTCTTGCCTGCCGTTCGTCCCTAGCAACGTGGCAGATGGGGACAGGGCCGAACCCTGGGCACAGCAGGGCTCCAAGCAGAGTGCCAATTAGGCAGGCGCTAAAAGCACCTTTTTGGAAGACCTCTCCAGACAGCACAAGTCCCGGGGGACAAGGGGTTGGCTTTTTGCTTGCTCTCTCTCCATCTCCTCTCTCTCTCCCTTTCTCTCTCTTGTTTTAAATGGACAACTCCAGTGAACTGTAATGTTACAGATCATCACAAGAAAATATATGACTCCTTTTAAATTTTTGTTCAAAGGACCTGGGATGCTAAGATGTCATTTCGGGGAGTCTCTAACGAGCAGGTTTATGAAACGCTGAAGCGTATGTATTTTCTCATAAAGCCTCTACATCACGCAGGGGCGCCACATGACTTCACACTGAAAATTTCATTAGTGCCTCGTATGTTAACAGCCCTAATTGTTTTCAGTGATCTGTCATGAATTGTTAACTGGGAACACTAGCTCTTAATAAAAGTTACACTAATTGCCCAGTTTTTCACAGTTTAGCTAAAACCGTTGTTGGTATAGCTGCCGGCCTTTTGAAGTTTGCATGTAATCTTTGTTAATGGCATACAGATTATTAATAGGGCATTCATTCATGCTAAAACCCTCTGATGGGGGCTACAGACCTTAACAGTTTCTACTGGTGAGTTCTTGAGAAGAGCGCGCTAGATGGTGACTTGGCTGAGATGGCACTGCCTTTCTTCTCAGAAGCTCCTATAAAAAGAGGTTAAGGGAGCTCCCAGCTTAGCGGTTGCGTAAGCCCTTGTTTAGCCTGGAATCCTTGAGGATCCTGTTTCTTGGAATCTGGGATCATATTGTGCAAACACACTTCAGCCGTAAATTCGGCAGATTTATAGAAGAGGTTACAAAACCAATGCTCTGGAGTGGTGAAAGCCCTTAAAAGCCATCTTAGTGCTTTAAATGATGTCTCAGTTATTTGCAGCTGGTGCAATCGAGCTATAAAAATTCTTTTCTTAATGAAAGGAAATTCTGTAGTAATTAATTCTAACATCTATATGGCAACCCAGAATAACAGCCATCTTCAAAGTAATGTGACTTACAAATTTTGAGTTACTTGCATCTCTTTGCTGTTTTCATCTCGGATATACAGGATGTAGAAAGCCAAAATAACTTGCTGCCAGGGGATCTGGTTCTGCAAGATGCACTTTTCCCATTTCAGGATGAGGGCCTTGCCTAGGGAGTTTGCTGGTTGAGGTGGTTCCCATTTCAGGATGAGGGCCTTGCCTAGGGAGTTTGCTGGTTGAGGTGGCTTAATTAAGTTGCTGTAATATTTGGATGCAATTCTACATACATATTTGTTTTCACTTAGGTCATTTGCAAGATTCAGATGATCACTGTTAGTCTTTAGAGGTTTTGGGAGGTGAAAATACATGTTTCAGGGACTTGTACAGAAGGTGTTGGTCCCTCTGAAGAGCACTCGCTATCATTAAACAGCTTCTGAGGGCTGCGGGTGGTTAAACAAGCCTTTGTGTGTTCATGGCACTTCTTTGAGCTTATTGCGGATTTTAGGCAGGATCTGAAAATAGACGGGAAGGTCTGTGAGGTGCAATGATGAAGTGTGAGCATTTATCCTTGATTTACAGGCAGACTTTCTGCAAGGGAAGATCATGGAGATGATCCAGGAAGGTAGAGCCATTAACAGATAAAAATGTGCTGACCAGCACTCATATTTCTTGAATACAGCTGATAGAGGAATTTCTAATCTTTGGCTTGATAGACCCAGCCATTACTCTGGACTTGACAGCCTAAAGATCATGTGCAAGTAGTGTAATGGCAAAAGGGATCTGGGCTAGAAGAGTGGGAAAAGCAATTTAGGGAACAGTAAACATTTCTCTTGCTAAGGAGCTACTGGAGTGAATCCTTCTGCTGCCTGGCTCAGCTCTTTCCCACCCTATGGTAATTTTGTCCTGCCATATTAAATCAGACTGTAAGATCCCCAGAGCCAGGCTTATAACAGTGATTTCCCTGTCTACAGCACTGTCCTCCCATATGCTCTGCAGTGACAAGTAGCAAAGATGACAGGAGAAGCTTGGACCCTTCCCAAACCAACAGGGGAAGGTTTGGGGGACTCTCCTGTTTTTAAAGATATAGGGAAAAAATGCTTTCTTTTGGCACAAATTTGGGTTAAAATCAGTTTCCATCAGCCTATGTTAATGAGCAAGTGTGAGTGACTCCCTGATACTTGTAGCCTCGATTTTTTCTGGAGAAACTTTTTTTAAAAAGTAATAGATTCCAAAAATGTAAGGTCTTGCGGTGTTTCTGTTTTGATTTATGGCTTCTGATGGCAAAGGAAGCAGTACTTCGTGAACAGGTTACTCAGATACTCGCAAAAGTCAGTGAGGGGGGCAGACTAAGAGGCCCCTAAAGAAATTTGCCTAGAGAGTCACCTAATGCGATTGCTTTTTCCCAGCGGAGGACGGGGATAAAGTGCAGAGCACTGAAACGGGCCTGAGCAGCTTAGAGATGGAGAAAGACCTGTTAAATGTATATTCAGCAATGTAGAAAGAGGAGTTGGAAATGAAGAGTAGAAGTATTCTTAGATGTGGAGGGTGGGGAAGTTTTCTTAATGGGGGAGGGTGGATTTTTTTTTATTTTTTTGGTAATGCTGTGCTCTTCTTGCGGCAGCGGGAATTAGGAGGCTGCCTGGTACCGCTGCAGTCCGCACAGGACCCCAGTGTGGACAAGTACTTTAGCATTCATGAGACACAGCCGGAGCTGGTGACGGTCCATTCAGCAGGGCACATGAAAAGGACACAACTGTGCTGTGTTCTGCGCAGCTGTACAGTTTTCTGCTTCAGCCTCATAGAGAAGCTCCCCTCCAGTTTGCTCAACAGTAAGAGAAAGCTCAAATCGCATTGTAAAGCCTGAATCTCACCAACGGTAGATTCGATGAGTCTTGGATGCATTTGATATCCCGGTTGCTGAAATGTCAGATGGGATGCCAGAATGTTACGCGCTCAGAATTGCAGGTTGAAAGAGTTTGTCATTCGCCGATCCAATCTATACAGTTCTCTTTAATCTCTTTTCCTAGCGGAGTCATTAAGTACACGGGAATGCTTGGCAGAGAAATGATGGAGTGTGATATATCTTATTTTAGGAACTGACTTTCCTTTTTAATAACAATGAACATTATTTCCACGCATCACTTTGGGGTCTGACACAAGAGACCTAGTAAAACTCCTGTTTAGAATAACTGTTAGGTCACTCTATAGCATTTCCTACACGCAGAAACAACTAACATCATTGTCTGGATAAAACCTTCAGATTTACAGCCAAGTGCTTTCTGAACTTCCCAAGCGTGCTGAAAGATTGATTTTAATGGAAACAGGACCTGCTTGCAGCACTGATAAAAACACCTATTGGCTTTAATGGGAGCTGGACTAAGACGAGAAAGGGATAAGATGCAGAAGGCTGCCCTCATACAACACTGGAGCTAAGAATTTCCTGGTGGAAGCAGAGGTTTTGAGTGCTTATGTTTCTGAATTAGTCCACTGGAGCCTCCTAACAGTTCTGGAGCGTGCTCATTACTCATCTTCTTGAAATCTGTGCTCTTTAAGATGTCTCCTGCAGTCACTAAGAGACAAGGGCATCTCCTTTGAAAGTCCTGGTCTATAATCAGATGTCTCTGAAATATTTCAAAATGGCTGCAAAATGCTTAATTGCACCTTTTGTTAATTTTCGCCTGCTGCTATGGGCAAGAACCAGTTGCAGACACCTGACTTTGATGAGAAATTTGGGAACCATGGGGACGGAGCAAGGAGTATATTCACCCGTATCCAAGCTGTATGGCAGCAATATGGCCAGTATCCAGCCGTTGCTGCTCAGCTTCTGCTTTTTCACCCCTCTGCTGAGGCATGCTAAACAGGTGAATATTTCCATTCCAAATCCAAATTCCCGCAGTGAACGCAGAGGCTCAAGGAACTGATTTTTGGATGGTGGAGGAGCTCCTGCGGTTATACCGATGCTGCCAATGGCAATTTGCCTAGCGGTTGGCTGTAGAGGGCCGAGCCTGGGGACTCGACTCATGGCAGGCTGGGGGAATCCCTTTTCTCGCCTGGAGCTGGGCAGGGGTTCTGCTGAGCTTCTAACTTCTGAAGCGCACTTACAGCTGGCTTAATTATCTGTATATTTTGCTGCTGTTTGGATTGAAGACATCCTCATGTGAGTTGTTCCTGAAATTCTTCTCTTCTTCTCCACTTACACCTACAGAAGTAGAAATGCATCTTTCCACTGTGCACTAACGTGGGCTTGTATTATTCCTTGAGTATAATAACAGCTGTAATTAGAACCTATCACTAATCTCTAGCTTTTTCCATTTCCATTTAAAGACGCGTTATCTTCAAAAATATAAATGGAGGGCCAAATTCTTCATTGATTTATACACTCCATGCTACCCCCTGGTTCTGACTCTTTAATCACTCCATGTCAAGATTTCCCATCTCTTTCAGAGGGCATTTCATGCCTGGGTTATATATTGACTTGGCCTTGTAATGATATATTTGCTTGCAGTATGTTATTTAGCTTCCAGTTATCTTTGTATACTGCAGAGAAATTCAGACAAGATTTGTTGCTTGGTAAATAGGAAGGCAGGGTTGGAACCAAAGCCTTTTTATTCATGTCATCTCCTTTAGCTTTTCTTATTTCAAAAAATACCTCCTGTTTAAGAAAACCATGTGTGACAGGAGTAAAACAAGTGCAGAGTGATCCTGAATTTTCAGCTTGGGTTAGAAATAGCATACTGATTTTATTCCAGATTCTGGGTCTGAATATTACCTTGTGTCGAAAAGTTTGATGAGGTTTTACTGCCAAATATGAGCAGGTTCTTATCAAATCCGTTCCCTGTCTTGTGATCACCATGGAAAGATGGATCAGTCAGACCTGTTTTGTGTCCAGAGAAGCAGTTTATAACTTGAGCGAGATATCCTGGAAATCAAGAATTATGGCTTGGGAGTATGTCTTCCTCATTTGCATGAATTTACAACAGTCATTTGAACTGGAACTGACTTATAGTCTTTAAAATAACATGGGGAATTTAGCTGAAGAGAACTGACAATATACAAAGATAATAGATTATGAAAGGAATAATTGGTTATGAAGTTATATTGCTAGAGGTTTTCTCTATTTTTGTAAATTGCTTTTGAGCCTAAGTTAAATTTTCTCTTCTGCACGTATAAAATAAGCAGCAGTTATTGCTCTGGTTTGAAAAAGTTTCTGGATTTCATTAAGGGTCCAAATCATCCTTCTGGAAAAAGAGAGCACAGGCGCTGCGTGCACATCATGCTCTGCATAGTGTTGGCTTGTTGGACATCTCTAATACAGATTGCCATGTAGGTCCTTTCCGGGCCTCTAGAGAAAGGGTGGCCATTGTATACCAAGGCTGGAATTACATCAGCTGAGGCAAAGTGCTGTGAAGTTTCCGTTTCCCGTGATTTCAGGACTGCTATATAGCTATAAACAATGACTCAAGTAACAGACAGATAATTTACTATTTTGTTCATAAGCAGAGAGAAAGGGGAAGAGAAAGAAAGGACACCCTTGTTCAAAAACTACTCTGAAGCCTTTGCCTATCATCTTCATTGTTAGTTCCTCACGATTTCCTTCTATAAGTAATTATGAAGGAAAAGGTCATAAATTATAACATAATTTGTCCCAATTAATGGTGAACGATCACTGCAGTTTGCAGAATTGAGTGATTCAGCTGCAGTAATGGATTGTGGTGAAAATGGGTTTCTGTCACGTTATGGAGTGTTCTGTTATTGTCTTTAGCTTAGCTCAAGAGACTCAAGAAAATCTCTCGTTTTTGCTTGCTTGGAAGCTGGATTTCATCTTAGTTTTCCAAGCAAATTATGTGGATTGTCTCCTCAACACTATTACCAGGAATCCTGACAAAGTCCAAACCAGGAAATGGCTGGATTTCTCAGTCGAGGCTATCTTTACGGCAAAACCCGGTATGGACTCATTACAGACAAATGCATTCACTGTATCCTTCTCTAAGATCTTGATCTTGTATATTAATTTCTGGGACTGCCAATTTCCCTACTGTTTGACTGAGGTCTGCAAAAGCCATTGATAAGAGTTTCTTTCCTGTCATGCGACTAGAGTCTGTTTCCAGTTACCATCCTACAGTTTTATATGCAACAGATTATTGACTATTTAAAAGATAGGATAAATTCTGTATAAAAATGTAATTCTTTTAATTTGTGGCATGTTCGAATTTTCTTCTTTTGACTTTTAATTGTGCAATTTGGCATGATAATACTTTCGTTAAAAAGCATGTGTGTTACTTGTCTCACCTTTTGACTCATTGTTCTCATTTTTATGTATTAACTGGTTGCTTTTGCCCCAGCTATACTTACATAAGCTACAACTAGAAAGGCCTGAGAGTTCTGAGGTATCAGAGAGTCTTGTTCTTTTAGGAAATTCCACTATATTCCCTTAAATATAGGAGTTTGGTTAAAGGATGGGATAGTTGGTTTACTCTGTTCTGGAGCAATATTGAGTATCTATGGCTTGAATAGGAAAGTATGAAGTCTGAATAAATGATAAGCATCATCTCCCAGACGACACAAGTTCTTTAACAGGAACCTCCTATGAACAGATAGTTCTCCAGACTGGAGAGCTCACAGATGAGCAAGTCTCTTTATGGCTTAATGACTGGCTTTCAACACACATCCTCTCACAATAAAATGCTGGTCTTGGCTTAAAAGAGGGCTTGGAATTCAGTCATCTGTGCCAGAAGAGCATGTGGCCAAGACCCGTTGTGGAGATGTATTTGAAATCTTGGCCAGTTGTCCTGTCTGGAGGAACAGATTTGACTAACAGCTAGAACAAGTCCTGTGTTAGGCCTGTGTTCCTTCATAGGAAAGTAGGATGAAGGATGAAGATTGTCTAGCCATTAATATCTTCATATAACATTTCTCTGTCACTCATTGCCATTTTTTCCCATTTTCAATGTGAATTTTTTTAAAATTTCTGTAGACACATTGTTGGTTAACTGATTTTGCTTACCAACATGCAGTCCATCAAGCTCAATATTTCCAGAGTGGGAAACCATAGCGCAAGCAGTGAGTCTCCTCTTTAGGAATATTGGTCTTGGTCTAGACATGACCCTTTCTTTTTGATTGACTGGGGGCAATGGGAGTCTTTCTTTTCTGACGCAATCTTTGTTTTTTAGCTATGCTTTGAACATTGCTGGCTGCCGGCTTCTTCTCCGTACCCTACTTAACACATCACACACAGCCCTATGGGACAAGCGCTCTAAATGTAAGATGTAATTAGGTTTCAACACTGCATCACCTCTGAGTCTCACCTGAGCGGAGACCAGCAACTGCCGGATTTTAGAGAGTAGCTTTTCCTATTGAGGGCAATATCATCAACCTCATTTCACTGAAAATCACAGAGAATTGGGGCATATGTCTTAAAAGTTGAAGGTGATGGCTTTGCTAACCAAGTGTTCTTGCTTCACCTGCAAAAAACATTCTATAAAGGACCTGTATTTGCCACCCCACACTACAACTCCTTGCAACTGTGTTGGCAGCTTTCAGGCTTGTAGATAGAGAAATTATATGCTCCAGTACCCAGGCGATTAAGTAGGTAGTTTCATGTTTTATTTTCAAATCTGCCAACTTTCAGAGCTATTATTGCTTTGAAATTTGGTGCAGTCATTGTCAGATGTAAGGGAGGCTTAAGGAGGAAGAGATCTGGGCTAACACCCACTCTGTGTTTAAATGTTACTTCTACCACCAAGATAACTCATGGTATTACTCTTTACTTTCAGAAGGTCAGTACTTGATGTGGTGGGAATTTTAGATCTAATGAAATGTTTGAATGCTCAGAAGTTTGAGAATGTATAAATAGACTCCTGGGACAAGCGTCTTTTTAAAGTGTTTAGTAAAAACGCCTGTAAACATCTGCAATATGGAGGATAAGCAAATGACTGATTCAGTTCTGCTTTTTGTCAGGGGAGACAGTTCAGTGCATCGCATAGGATGCTACGCAAGGACTCGGGGGCTTATCCTGAGCCTGCAATAACCTGATGCATGACCCTAGCTCCTGAGGTACTTTGCTTTCCTCTGCCGTATTCCTTCACCCACACAGTCAAGGAAGAGCAGAGCTCAGATGCAGGTGGTATTTACCTTTTGGATGTGTTTGCACAGTGCTGAACGCTGCTGGCTGGGGCCTATGTACTCCAAGTTAATCGTGGGCATTTCTCCCTCCAGATGAGGGGTCACAGTAGTGCTGTGCTCTCTATTTAAGGGCTGCTATTTTCATAATCCTTAAATGGCCTCTCTTCAGAGTGCAGCCCCTGTAAAAGCACTTTGCCTCAGGCCAAGATGGCACAAAGCGCGCCGTTCTCCATGGAGCAGCTGCTCCAAGAAGTGAGTGTTCCTGTTCAAGGATGTTCATGTTGAGAGCTCAAGGATGACTCAGACAAGCTGGTTTTCTCTCTGAGCCCAGTATCCTCCCCTCCTAGTTCTCAGTGACTCACTTAATAATTGACTGGCTGGTGGGGTGCACCTGAAGGTTTTTGCTAGCTCCAGAAGGGCCAGGAGGCCAACTCAGAGTAGCCTTCTGCAAAAACGGTATGCTGGAAACGTTCCGCCGTTAGGTGTGATTGTACGTTAGCTCACACCCAGCAAAGTTCAAGCAGTCAGCAGACTAATTGCTCAAGACCTTACTTGGCAGCTGTGCTAAAAGAGCGGCACTTCACTATTTTCTCAGTTTTCCAGAGATGGACATGCTTTCTTTTTAGAATGGCTTTACATCTTGTCTTTCAGCCTTTTTATTTCCCTTTGAGCGCGCTGTACAGAGAAAACACCCACTTATGACTGATGGTAATAAATTTTCTTGGCCGGTGAAAAGACAGACTGCTGCTTCCAGGCCCTTAGCCTGCTCTCGGGAGGTAAGGAAATACTGCTATTCCCAACATGTGGGTGAACCGAGATACAGGAAGAGCGGATGATTTGCATTTGATCACATATTAAATCTGTGGCCAGGATTCAGGATTCAAAAGCAAAAGTTTCAGGCTAACCCCTGTAACCATTATCTTTCCTTATCTTGGCACCATCAAGGAAAATGTGAGAGCTTCCTGGAGACCAGTACTGGCACAGCAAAACCCCGCACAGAACTGGGCAGTGCTGAGAGAAAATCTTATATGTTGGGCCACCTGCAGCTTTTATTAGCTTCGCTGTGACACAGGTTACTTCATTTCCAAGCGTTCAGAGAGGACTAGGCCAAGAGAGAGAAGACGGTTTCCTTCTGAAGAATCAAATATGAGCTGTGGAATCACTGTTAATTTCTGGAGCTCTATCTTACATGAGCTGCAAAAAGGGGATGGGAGCTCCGCTGATGTCTGGGGATCTCTACCATGCTTCTTTCATTTTTGCGGAAGGATAGGTAAATGAAAGATTAGAAACATTCTGTATTCATAAGGCAGTAGCTGTATCCTGGGCTAAATGAATTTATAAGCAAGTTTTGCATAGGATATACATCTCGAGGCTTTGAGCCAAGGAATTGTCCATGATGACTTTATTGCCAGATTAACACAGCATGCCTGCATGTTACTGTTAGCAGGCAGATAAGTGGTCTCCTTTTCCTCATCCTAAAATAATGTAATGAGAGAAGAACAAAAAATGAAATGGGCTTTCCATACCAATTTAATCTACAGCTAGGAATAGTTCTGCACAATAGCTGTAACTGTGTGCTTGTTTCCTGGTGTCCCTGAAGCCTCTCTACAACTGTGTGTGTTTGTCTTAACACCAATTTCCTACCTTAACTGGCTTGGTTTGCTTTAACATTTAACTTAGCCCTGAGTTTTCTGGATTTCTGTAGGTTGTCTGGAATAATTACAACTTCCAGAAAAATGCTACTTTTGCCTCCAGATAGCTGAAGGTTACTCAATCTAAACTCCAATTTAATGTTATTTTTGCTGGGAATTCAGCAGTAAGCATTCAACATCTTGCACTGTAAGTGGCAAGGCAGATGCGTTTCTTCATTTAAGGAGTTAAAATAATTCACAGAGAAACTGAGGAAAGTCATATGGAAATGTGTAACTAAAGTATGATTTTGGTAGGATAAATCTACAGTTCTCTTATAACTGTATGGAGTTGCTCCTATCAGCGCTGGCATTACCAAGAACAGGACTTAACCTGGAGTCTAAACCTAATAGCGATTGGGAAGGCTCTGTTTTCCCTTCAGCCCACAGCGTTTTATTGCCTAACATCCTCCTTCGGGTAACGAGACTTGTTTGGCAGGTTGTGGCCTCAGCTGTACCTTTTGTTTTTTTTCAAAACACGGCCTTTCCAATACTGAGCACAATCGGGATGAAAATTCGGGACCTACCTCATTGCTACGAGACTGGAGTTTGGAACAACACCATTTCCACAGAGGGGCACAAGAATTAGCTTTTCCAGGGCAGACTTTTATTCTTCAGGGAAACATTGCCTACACATCAGACAAAATCGTCCCCCTGCTCCAAGGGCAGCTGTTCCCGACTCTGTCCATCCCCTGCGTCGGGGTCTGCTGCCAGCGTCTGCCTTTGTCGTTAGGCCGTGAAGAGGCCGCCTGGCGCCACAGCCCCCAGCTCTCAAGGCACCCGTGTCTGCTTGAAACACCGTAAGACGAAGCAAGCTCTAAGCCTGCAAATATAAATACTGTATTCCATTTTTTTTGTTGTTTTTTATTTGCATCCTTAGATTGGGATGACTCAGATAGCACAAGCTGTGATTACATGCTGGAAAAATATTAGCTGGAAGACAGTGAGCCACAAGCAGTCATACCTTCTTGCTGTATTCTTTTCAGAGTTCCCACGATGGCTTATGAAGACAAGCCAGCAATGACTTGTTTGATGGAGTAGCAGCCTTGCCTTGCTTGACTACAAGTTTCTAAAATCTCCAGGCAGATTTCGTCATCACAGATGAGACCTTGACTGTGGTTGGAGTGGAAAGGATTGGCAATTGCCTGACATTAAATAGCTCTGAGATTGAAGGGGCCCTGAAAGGAGCTCCTTGTGAGTGAACGTGTCGTAAGCAGCGCAATTAGCATTTGCTGCTGCATTTTCCTTTGCTTTACACCTGAATACATGAATAGAACGAGAGAACAGAAGTACATCTCTCACTGCCACAACAGTTGTAGTTGGCTTGATGTTACATTGATCACAACGCTCCTTAATGATGGAAGCCAGACGTGCGCTTTCCAAATCAACAATTTTACACTTAGCTAAAAATAATAACATTTGGATTTAATTAAACACCCTTGTTTGTCCTTGTTGGAAGGGGATGGGAGATGGGGAGGGCCCACAGTAACAGTATGAGGCTTGCTGTAATTTGGCCTGGCCAGTCTACCCTTGCAAACAGCCACTTCCAGCTTGTGAAACCAGCACAGAAAGCCTGGGTATGCAAAACTGGCTAACAGTTTGGAAAGTTCCTCCAAACTGATTAACTCAGTACATCTGCAAATGCTGGCAGTGCTCCCAGCCTTTATTCTCAGCCCACTTTTCCTGTAAGCTCTTCTGTATTATCTCTTCGGTTGCCATCAGACGTTCACGTCATCTCCCAAAGGTGTAAGGCAGGAGGAGGCAAAGCCTGGATCCAGACTGGGTGGTCAGCACGGACACAGTTGTATCGTGTGTCATGGGGGAACGCTTCATGGCAATTGCGATTAATGGGGGCAAATATTCCCTAGCTTTACTCTCAGGAAACCCATGTTTCATGTAAAGCTGTTAGCTAGTGCTCCTTCAGATCCTTTCTGAAGCTCACGGCAATTTCTTCCACTTACTGCTGCATCTTGTTTTTCACTTCGGGGCTGAAAAAAGTATCGGTGGGGCAACCTCCCTCTGTCTCATACTAGCTGATGTGGCCTGTAACACCCAAAAACTATTGGCGAGGAGCCATTCTTAAACTTGAGAAACGAGGTGCTTCAACAACCCTTATCCATCCAAATGTGAGTCCTCCTGCAGGAAAGGGGAACCTCCTGATCAGCATCAATGCAGTCAGCAAGGAGGGTGCAGCTTTGCAAGATGGGGCATTGCCAAAGCTTTCGTGCAGATCCATTGCTGGGTAGAGAATCAGTGTCCTCTCTGGCCCTGCCGTCAGAAAAGTGCAGGTTTTTTGGAAGGGAAATCATGGGGGACACGACAAAGACTTGGAGGATCTTGTGTTAACACTGGGGAAAGCTAATCCATACCAAAACAGGTTTCAAGAGTTTTTCTGCTCCTAGTACAGCTTGTTTCTTTCATATTCATAACAGTGGGGCTCAGATTCATGATTAAGACCCTTAGGAATCATCATAAGAGAAACTTGCTAATCTGTGCAACACTGAGGTTTTACAGACAGACAACTAGATGAATTCTGAAGTTACATATTTTCATGTGTCTGTGTACAGCACAATGGCTATGTCTATAATGCAACAATTTCCAGCTTTTAAATAGTTAATATAGACTCAGCTTGTGGACTCATAAATTTTAGTTTAACACGCAATTCTGCTCTGAGAAGTGTCTATATAAAAATAGCACCTTCCTACTGGAATGATCTGCTATCTATGTGTAATCATATGCAGATCTGATTAATTTGCTGACTAAATTAAGGAGAACAGTTTTGAAAAATGGGTGCCTAAAGTTAGGCACTTGCTATTTAGATACCTAAATATGCAGTAAAATTTTAAGTGGTACTTAAGTCTTGTCACTTCAACTTGCCCTTGGAGCAGCTTTTAAAAATCATATTACCTTTCTGGAGCCCTGAAGCGTAGAATTAGATAAGTGGGTTTGAAAATATTGTCTTCACTTTCATTTGTTATAATCTCTGTTGAAGCTGGAAATCCACTGCAGCTCTGGGAGTGGGCGAGCCGAATTCTTTTTGGTTCCTCTTGCAATTGTACAAGCCAGAAAGATGACAACTTAACTTCAAGATCCCAGCATGGGTTTTTAGACCTGGTAGTTGGAAAAACAAACCAAACATCTTTTTACTTGTAAACTGAGTGCATTTGATCTGGAAGTCATTGAGCTGCAATAAACATGAACTCCATGATCCTATTTTTATGGAGTCAGTTTTCAGAGCAGAACCACACTTAACAAAACAATCATTATATTTGAATAGCAGTGCTTGTGAAAAGTGCTGGATTGAAAACACTGATGACAGAAGCCTTCTGTTTATCCCTGGAACAGCAGTGACAGTGGTAGCATAAGCTTACAACACACCATTCCTCAAACAATCGACACCAAAGGAACTAACTGGTGTTGCAGCCTCCAATAACGCTGTGCTGCCAGGTACCTCTTTTCCAGCTGTGGCAAATGCTCCTGAGCTAGCAGCAGTGGAAGTGGTTGCATAGCCGTGTTTCTGAGCAGGCTGCTGCAGGTTAGGGCTCCTCAACTTAGCAGCACTTTTGCAGCTACACTATTGCTAAGAAATGTTTAAAAGTATAGGGGCGAGAAGGTAGCTCGGTTGCTATTGCTTATTTAGTCTCCACACACATGCTCACTGCTGTTTTGTCAATTAATTCTGGCTGAGCAGAGCTTGGACTCCCCCCCACCCCATTTTTTTTATGCGGACATCTGTCCGTTGGACATCAAAGTGTAGTCTTTCAAAGCCACAAAGTCATATGACTTACAGAACACTTAAGAGATGATCTACACAAATGCAGGCAGGCTCAGTTCTGGAGAACGCATTCTTCTAATGTGATGCGTTAAAATAGCTCTTTGTATTCAGGCAATAATAAAGGTTCATTTAAAAGTATTAGCTATCATCAGGGCTTGACCTCTTAGGGAAGTATTCTTTACTGAGGGGTTTAAAGTGGATTTGGAAAGATAATTATTCTTGTCCTAGGGTAGAATCTGGGCAATTTATGTGCTCAGCTGACTTGTCATTTTGGCTTCAATGGGTATTTATTCCCATAATGTAGGATTTTTGTGCATGGCTGTGTTGTGCAGGCTGAAAATGATGGTAATGGATGGATTAGATATGTGCAGACAGTGATACTGCTCAGGGTGACACATTCTTAATTGTCAGTAGTCTTATAGCAGGCAGTGTGCTTAGTACTGTAGCTCTTTAGTACAGGGGAAGAAGAGACTATTTATCTCCTTTTTTCCCTTCTTTGTGTATGAGTTCACAAAACATTTCCAAAGAAACATTTCATGGCTATGAGAGGGTTGTTTGTTTATATCATTAAAGCCAATAAATACACCGCTTGGAAAATTGAATTTTATCCTTTCTCCAGCATGGTGAATTTCTTTCCATAGTATTTCAATAGGCATTATTTATTCACATGCACGTCATGATTGCTTTATCCTGTAGCTTTCATGAGTAGTCAGTCTCATGTATCTCGGCTCTCTGGAGTTAATATATGCCTTGCTCTAAGTGGATATTGGGACATTTGATATGGCTTGCCAGAAACTGGTAGAGATGGTAGATGTGTTTTCATGGGCAGGCATTTTAAGCAGGCATTGCCAAGAGGATCAAGAAAAATTTGGGTGGTTCAGGAGGCATCACCAGTGACTTGCAAGTGCGTTCCCTTCTGGCCCGTTCAATTCCAGGTAATATCCCCAAACCCTGCGAGTGGGCACCGGGCCAATTCCTGTGGTGGGACCCACTGGATGAGATGTAAAACACAGGTAGGTGGGTTCACGAATGATCCCGGGGCACTTTCCTTAGGAACGGGAGTTCTGGTTGGAAGGTCTTAGCCCTTTCCAGCACATGTAGTTATAAAGGTCCTGCCTAAAATCCTCCTTTGCTGCATCAGCTAACGTAGTTATTCTTACCTTCCTAACTTAAATCTCTTCCATAATAAAAACTTTTGGCATGTTGCTTCCCTGTGCGGTTAAGTAGGGTCTGCTTTCTGTCTGTGTACGTAGGGATCCTTGGCCATGGGGCACTGTATAAATAGCTGCAGTCAGTGTTTGGGTGCTTGTCTCTGCGCCTTTGCTCTTTCTGCTTCTTGCACTGGAGGACTGAGACACTGCGAATCCAACGTGTGTCCCCCCAGGCCAGAGCGGGAAGGGAAGGGAGAGAGCGTACTGGGCTCTGCAGTAAATCTCTCTAGGTTTTGGCACCAAGGGGATGGAGGATGGAGTGTGGTGGACTAAGTATTATCATATCCCAGGTGCTGACCGCTGTAGGAGGGGCAGCAGTCTGTAACCGGCATCGCACACCTTTCGGAAGGTGGGTCAGGTCCTCCTTTTGCTGTCGTGAAGGGGCAGGGCTCTTTTCTTGCCCTTCTCTAGTCTCTTCAGGCTGGTGTGAGCCCTCAGCGGCTGTGGGGACAGCAGTCGTCCACCCCAGGGTCAGCAGGGGCTGGAGCTGGGACTGGCCTCCCTGCAGGCTAAGGTGGGCCAGGAGAGGAGGGCAACCTCCACCCCCAGCACCAGCCCTTCTCCCTCACCCACATTGCTCCTGCACGGCCAATACAGCCTCTGGCCAAGGGTGGCCCAGTCAGTGGCAGGACGGGCCATGAGATCTGTGCTATGCCGTCATGCAGTCACCGGCAAACAGGGGACACACCGTGGCCAGTTTGGCTCTCTCCAGCCACAGTTGGCTCTGGCCATTTGGAGGACTTCTGGCCGGGAGGTGCTGTCTGTGACATGCTTGCACAGTGCGCGTGCAAGTGATATTGGCTGGACCCTGCAGACAAAGCTCCGTCAGGGCAGGACGCAGATGCGGTGTGGATGGAGAGGGCATCAGCACAGCTCCCATTTCCTGTGACTGACGCGTGCATGTTGCACCAGCTGGTGGTGGCAGAGGGGTGGAAACACGTCTTGTTAATGTGCACCTGCTAATATAAATTAATTATTATAATAATGAAGCCGAAGCATGATGAATCTGTTCTCTCTAGCTCGTCTTTCATTCTGCCTTTGCTTTGGAAGCAGGCAGAAAAATATCAGTGCATTTCTCTCTTTTCCTTTGTGTGGTTAATTTGCTGCTTTTGTTTTGTAATTGTTCCTAGCGTTTTATTGACTTCTGGCTGTGAATTGTTGTTAATTCAAAGGCGTATTAGCATGGCAGCGCCGAAGAGTTTTTGAATGCCTAACATAATGGACAAGTCATTTCAGCAGCAGAGCTGGAGTTTGCAGGAAAAGGTCATGAAAACCCAGGGCTGAGTCATAGGCCAGAAATGTTGACAAGGTCTGCGCTTTTATCAGCGAAGTCAGAACCAAAATATGAAAAGGCGTGTGCGGGTGCATGGTTGTGTTGGAGAGCGGGGACACCTGACATGTGGTTTGAATAGACGACGGATTCCTGGCTGGGCAAAAATACAAAAATTGGTTATTAAAACTGGCGCGGTTGGAGGAGTGAAATTTCACCTGCAGTAGGAGATGGGGAGGAAAGGAGGAGTTGTCTTTTTCCCTCATCTCCAACTTAGTGAAGGTAATAAGGGTCCTTTTGTTGATTTAGCTGCATTTAGACTAGGGCCTACTGCTCCGCATTGTATTCAAACAAGGCTCAGCGGCCGCCCGTGGCAAGAGTCTGTGTGCGAAATCGCAGGATGCAATAAGTCAGAGCTGTGATCAAAGCGTAATTTCACTTTCTTTAGGAGACCTTTCTAATGAATTTTGTGGACTATTACCAACACTGTGTGTGTGACAGTTTCCTCCTGCCCAGACTTGCTAGTTTTTGTAGAGTGTGCTGCTTTATAAAACTGAAATCAAGGGAAACGCCAACCTGTAAAATCCCTTTATAAGAAGGGCAGATGTGCATGGGAGAAGAATTTGCTAAAGCAATCTGAGGAGAAATTAAAAAAATCATTTCCAATATACAGCATTTCCATCAGCTCTGTTGCACAAACAAGGAGACGGTGTCAGGTCTGTGGCTTCTGCATTTGCAACCTGGCAGTGCTGATTAGAGCAGTGGGTTAGAAAAAGGGGCCCCAAATCATTTCGCTGTGTTTGAGAGATGAGTTAGGTGGTCATCTGAGTCCAGCTGTCAGGGCTCTCTGCAGCAACAGCTTGCACCCTCTGGAGAGCAGTCAGATTTCATTAACCTGTAGCCGGTTATTGGTGCAGCCCCGAGCTCCCCCTTAGCGAAGAGAAGCCAATTTACTGAGTTTAGGCGATAATCTGGTTAGATATGTTTTAGCCCCTTCCCTGAAGAAAAGTGTGTTTGGGATGAAGAGCGTGTTTCTGGAAATTCTGGCATCTAATCTCGCAGCCTAATAGGATACGTGAGATGAGATTAAACGCGTATCGCCTGTCTCCGAAGGCTGCCCGTTGGCTTTGTGTGACTCTACCTTCTGCTGAGCATCATTTCGGTAAATTTAAGGGCTGCTTGTCCAGGAAGAGATCCAGACAGCTAGCGAGGCTAGCTTTAATCCCGGTCATCTCTTTATATGTGTCCTTAGTTGAAGCAAACGTAGGGAAAGCTGTGTTTCCAGCCCACTGGTGATGCTTTTCTGTTGAGCTTTGCAGTAATGTCGCAGGTTGTTACCACAAAAACGTCAAGCTTCCCACAGCAGTAAGTCCCAGGGCTATGAACATTTATACTCACGTGCTGAAGAGATTCGGGTATGAGGGGGCTATCCTGATGTGAGCGAGCGACTGAAGAAAAGAGTAGGCTAACATTAGATGAGACAGAGGCAGGCAGTAATTTAAGTGGCGTTTATGTATTGAGAGGAAGAAAAAAAATAAGTTAAAAAAGAAAAACGCAGCTAGGCCGCTTTTAGAAACCGGGAGGGTAATTTGCTTTCCAAAATGATTTGCAGCATCTCGTGCTGGCTAATTAGCAGAGCAGCGGGCTTGCGAGGGTGTAGGCCAAATGTTTGCCCTGGTTTTGTGCAGCTTTAGGACGTGGTCCGGGCTGTTAAGCCGTAGAGGTTTCCTCGCGGTCCCTTGGAGCAGCCACTGCCGCTTTGCAGTGTGGCACTTCGTTAGCGAGGACTGGGCAGCGTGAAGCAGCCGCCAGCGGGTTAGAGCGGCTCCCTGACGGTGTCCCTGATTATTTTTGGGTGGGTTTGCAGAGGCGTTGGCCCCGCGTGGTGGAAATAAGGGCAGAAGAAGCGGGCGTGAAGGTGGCCGTGCCGCGGTGCTCGCCCGGTGCCCTGCTGAGGGCTGCGGCAGCCACGTCGCCCCAGCGCCGTCCCCGGTTCCCTCCCGCACCGCAGCAGGGGTTTCTCGCGTCCGTCTGGAGCTGCTGCAGTCCGTTCTGCCTCGCGTGCCGGCTCGGTCTTGTCGGCCAGCGAGTCAGGGGGCTTGTGGCCCCGGGAGCTGCGAGCGCCCTGCCGGCATGTCCCCCGTCCTCGCCCGGGTGGGACAGCCCCGCCATCCCGGCCCCCCCCGGCAGCTCATCCGTGCACCCGTGGGGCGTGGTGTCTCTTTGCCTTCAAGGGCTCAGGTCGTGGATCTTAGTTTATCCCTAACCGGGGAATTCAGGCCGGTAGTTGCCTGGGAGGGGAAGGCTCCTCACCAGGCTGGGAGTCGGGCTTCTCAGCCAGGGCTGCTTCCCCTTCGAGCTGCAGTTTTGGGCTTTCTTTCCGTTCAGGTTTTTTTGTTTTTTAAATTAAATCCGCTCCACAGAATGACCCCGTCGGTGCAAGCGTAAGCCCATGAGGTGCAAGCGTAAGCCCAAGCAGAAAGAAGAGAGGGACCAAAGGGGATGAGCAAACAAGATGTATCTGATCAGATGGGATTTGAAATGAGGTGAGGAGAGACGAAGGGAAAAGTAAACCTAATTAACAGTGAGACGTGAGTTTGTGAATGTTATGTGAACCAAAATCAAAGATGACTGACTTAAAATCCACCCTGACACGCTAGGCACAACCTTCCCTCCCTGGCAGGATCCTCTTGGAGGCAACGGGAACTGCATCAGCACGCGCGTGCGTTAGGACAGGGCACGTTAAACCCCGTCAGAAAAATTAAAGAGCGTATTCTGCAGTGAAAGAGAAAAGATACAGATTGTTTTTAAATGTGGTGGCAAATACAGTCGCTCTGTTTGTTTGGGATTTTTTGCTTTTTAGGGAAGTCGCAGGCCTTGAGACAAGGATCTCAATTGGCCGCTAATTAAAGTTGCTTTCTTGCTGTCTGGCGCGAAATCCCCCTGAGAGGCAGATGTTTGCAAAGCACACTTGAGGCGCCGGCATATGGTTCTTTTGTAAGGCTGGCGTTTCAGCAAAGTGCCTCCTGCATGTTGTACATAATTAGATATTTTATTTTTATTTTATTTTATTTTATTTTATTTTATTTTATTGTCCCAGAGAAGTTCTTGGTGGCTGGGACCTGTAGGGCCTGAGACCGAGGGGTACCCTAGTCACACCACCCGATAAGTTACAGGGGTGCCTGATGCCCTGCTGCAGTTTTTGGAAAAAGCCCATCAATCAAACTAAAGCCACTTTACGGAAATTATTCTAACCTCCAGAATTTAATAGAAGATGAGATCCTGCATGCCCAGCCGATAGGATTTCATAGAGGACTTACATCCTTCCTACAGAAATCTGTGAGCAGGTTTAAACTTTTTATGGGATTATAAAGTTCTAAGGAGTGTTCCCATAAGGAATCCAATTGTGGTTGAGAGGGGGGTGAAATGAAAAGAAAATATTCATGCCCCCTAGAAACCATGGCCATCTTTAAAATACTGCTTCAGATTACAGTTGGCCCGTAGCTCTTTATTAATCCTGTAAAAGACTGTTGCATCTGGGTGGTTACTGAAGTGTAGCACAAGCTACGGGAGGAAGGTCCTTAACGACTGAAAGCTCAAGGTACTGGATATGCTCGTTTCTCTCTGGGGCAGCAGATCCATCCCCTGCAGACTTGAAAAATGAAACACAAGGTTTTGTGTCAGATGACCTACTTTTTTCCAAATATCTTAGCGTTGCCCCTTCCTCCTCAAAAAGTCCTTTCTGTGTTCACAGGAGCAAGTCTTTTCCACTGTCGGTGCCTCACTTTGCCTGTCTGTAAAAGCTAACTACAACAGCTCCCTGCCTCAGAAGGGGTTTTTGAGGCAAAATTAATTCATGTTTGTAAGGTATTTCTGAGGTCTGTGGATCTGAATGCGCTTTAGTAATGTGGGCAGTCATTATTCCCATTCTGTAGAGAGCAAAACCAAGATCTGGAGCAGTTAAAACAGCTTGTTCGGGATCACAAAGCAATTTAGATGCAGAAGCACAAATGGAGCCAAGTCTTTTGACTAACAGTCAGATGTGCTATCCACAGGGCTACCTATAATGTCTAATTATTTCTCTAAGGGGAGGAACTGAAAGATTTCAGCCTGATTCCAAAGTCCTGATGATAATAAAAGGGAAATTCATAAAAGATTGACTCACAGTCGTTGCATTTGTGTAGCATCTCCGTTATTGTTTGTTTGAAATGAAATGAATAAAATCCCCCATGGATGGAGATGAAGCACGGCCCTCACCACAGACTGTGCATTAACGCGGTGTGCGTCTGATGCTTTGCGTAGCTTCATACCACGTATGAAAAGACGAAGTCTGGCTGCTGGCTGAGGTGGGGTGCACAGGGTGTGATGTTTTAGACTTCAGATGCTGGACGTAGCTTATTAGAGGCCACATATGCACAGAGGCTAATGAACTTGCCCGTTCAGTGCAAGCGGCTGTATCTCTATTGAAGCCTTGCCTGTTCTTTGGCTCGCTTTCAAGCTGAGGCTCCTGTTTGAATGTGTGGACATTCAAAGGCTGTGCTGTGAGGCTCAGTCCTGCCAAGTACCTCGTGGAAGGAATAACAATCTCAGCAATTAGCAAGTTCCCCCAAACCCCGACGCTGCCAGATCCCAGCGTTACGGACCAGGGAGCGCAGGGGAGGGACGGGGGCTGTGTTCACCATGGCTGGCCCTTTGCAAGGAGTCAAGCAGCAGGAAATCAGAGAGACCGACTTTCCAGTACAGAAGGGTTAAAAAAGCTGCTGGATCTCTGACAAACACTTGCAAAACTTTGAGGCTGAGGAAGCTGGTAGCATTGTTACCCAAAAGCTGTGACCAGAAGGATGTTCCAGCAAGCAATAGTGGGACATAATTAATTAAAGGAAGGATAGAATAAGGAAAAATGGAGAAAATAATATTATTCTTGGATGGAGTATAAGTTATTATGTATAAAATGACATTTATCTTTTTATTTTAGAATAAATGCAACTATGTAATGAATATAACCTTTGTCTCAGCTGGGATAAAGTGTTTGGCATGTTGTCCAGTGGTATTTGTCTTCTGTGCAAACCATCTATTTGGTTTCCATGGTTCTTGTGACTTTTAAAGAGGTCACCTGGAAAGTGAGGCTGTGGCATGGGTCTCCGTGTCAGTTCATACACTAGATCTGGTGGCATAAAAACATTTACTCTGTACAGGACTAGCAGACATACTAAAGATCAGGCTCATAGCAGGGTTGGAGTTGGATCCTCCATCAGATACCTGGTAGGCACATCCTCTTCATACCTATTTGTCCATAATCCTGTGCTTATTACATTTACATGTGCTGAGATAGGTAGAGGTTAACCACAAGCTTAAATGCAGTGTGGGTCTTCAGTTATATAGCAGGAAAGCCATCGCTAATCTACTGTGGCCCCAGGGATTATTTGCATTTCCGCTGCACAGCTAAGAGACGGCTCTAGTTCTTGCTCTACATGGGGTGAGAAATACAGCCAGTGCCAGCTGTGCTTCCGTGGAAAATATCTGCAATGCCCATGTTAGCTTTTGCTCTTCTCCCCACATGAGCAGTGCGTGCTGTGGCCACGCTGACTGCTCAAGGTGTGTTGAATCCAGGCAGCCTTTCTGCTTTCTGGAAACCTCAGGGCGCTGCAGTGCCCGCTCTTTGCATCAGGGATCAGCCTGTGGTCTGCAGAGGAGCCCGCGGCAGATGCAGAGGGTGTCCCGGCCCATTTATCTCTGCCAGATGGTGCTAAGATCCTAGTCCTGAGCACATGTTGCTTCCATTCAGCAAAATGTTTGTGCCACGCTGTGACCTCTCTACTCCTGAACCAATGAGCCTGAGCCAGCAAAATCCCAGCGGCGAAGGCCTCCTCTAAGCCCCCCTTTGCGGCTCGTAGAGCTCGGAGCAATCGAACGCGGAGCACTGCGCTCACGGCTCTGCGGGGACGGACAATAGCGGGCGAGAAAGAAAGGAAGGAGTAAAAAGGGGTTTAACACACGCAGAAAGTAAGTATTTGAGAGAAAAATGCAGAAAGAAAGAATGATGGAGAGAGAAGGACAGGGGGAAACCAAAAGTATTAAGAGAAGAAATAGGAGGATGATATTCTCTCAGCAAACAAAGGGATGGTTGTGTGCGAAATGCATTGGTGACGCATCCGGAAAATGAGGGTCCCTTTTTTAGCTCTGCACAAACTTTCTCTCTGACCCTGGACAAGTCAATCTCTATATGTCTCAGTTTTCAAAGTGTGCAGTGGGAATAATAGAGTATCCTTTGTTCTGCCTTTGTCTGCTCACGTCAGATGTCCCTTCTGTTCTGTTTGTGCGTTGTAGAAAGCCAAGATGCTACCATAATGCAAAAAAAGAAAAGAAAAACAACAACTGATGCTTTGATGAAAACAAAGGTGGGAAGGCAAAGGTTATGATGAACCTGGGAGAAAACCACTCTGAAAATCTGGCGGGGGGTGGGGGGAGGGAAAGGGGGAAGGAGAGGCCTTTACTGAAGGAAGAAGAGAGAGAAATTATACGGACCAGATTAATCCTACTGTTGCCTCCTGGACTCCAGGGATGGGTTTAGCCCAAGCAGTTCAGTTTTATTTGGTTAGAGAAACTTCATGCCAAAGTTTTTAAATAGTCAAATCTGTTTCGAGAACTATTTGAATGTGGGCTAACTTTCCTGAAACATTGCATGGGACTTTAGATGAACAACTCTTGCTGAAGACATCAGGAGCCAAGTGACTAAGCCCCATGCAGTGCTTTGACAGGAGGCCTTCTTCTTGCCTACGCATACTTTTCTCGGTATAGAAAAGTATTTCCATATTTTCAGCAGCTGATCTTTATTTGAAGCCAAGAGCAAGCTGCATTGTTCAGATTAGAGCAAAAGCATTTCTAGGAACAGCCACTCTGGATCAGACCACAGGTCTGTCTAGCCCAAGACAGTGTCTCCAACAGAGGCCATTGCCCTCTGCTTCAGAGAACGGAGTCCTGAAGCCTGCAGGGCTGTCTCCAGGGGTAATTTATTTTTCTCTCCAACAGTTAGAGTTTGGCTTTCACTCCAAAGCCTGTGGGTTTATGTTCTTTCCAAAATTCTTGTTTATTTTATTAATCTTTACTGTTCCCTGGAGATATTCATTGTTTGTATAAAGCTGTAACCCTTTCTGGAACCCACTGGAGCTGCTAGCGGCCGTATCCTGCGGCAGGGAGTTCCATAGGTCAGTGTGTTGCATTTGTGTGGAAAGAAAGGATTTTCTTCTATTAATTTCAAGTTTGCTGCATTTTGTATGGAAATGTGCCTTAAGCTTCCCATTTCACCTAGCTGGCTTCTCACTACAGCACCTCACCCAGAACCGTGAGCTGGTTGTGCCATGCAGGGAATCTCTGCTGGGAGAAAGGCTGTGTTTTGCAATACTCATCTGCCCTAAAAAGCGACTCAGCCATACTGAGGATCCACATTTTTAATTCTTCAGTGTTTCCAAGTTTATAAGAATTCCTTCTTCTGTCAGCTGCTCCTACAGGCATGGTGTGTGTTTTTGTGTCACTGGAGTAACGACGGTTTGTGCAGAACCACACCGTCCCTGCTACATGGATAGCAGGCTCACCTAGGACAGTGCGAAGCTGTGAGGGGTTGTGAGGTGACTGGGACATGGCACTTCGTTCTCTGGGCTCCTGTTTTCTCTTTCGACAGCGGAGATAACAACGCTTAAGCTTCTTTGCAGGGCATGGTGAGACTCGCAGGTAGAACAGCAAGAGGGGTCCTGTTAGGTAGTCCCATGCTTATGACTGGTGAACCAGCAAACTAGTCCACGGACAACGTGCAGGATGGCTTGGTGTTCAGCCTGCCCTTCACTCGTCTGTCTGTCCTTTGTTTGTCTGCCGCAGAGGGGCTCCATTCCTACGAGGATAAGAAAGAGTTGTGGGGCAAGATACAAAGAGTGACCATCGTCTGAGAACGAACTTGCTACATGTTCATACACCGAGCGCTCTGCAACAAAATTTAGATGGTGCTATGCAGACGTGGCTTTTGATCCAACACGCAAACAAACATAGGAAACATGCATTAGAAACAGCTGGGGGTTAGGATGAAAGCTAGAATTATTAGGGATGTGTTATAATAACTTATGAACTGGGGACTGCATCATTGCTGCACTGGGCACTCCTGGAGGCTAGCTTGGCATCACTTTTGGAGCCCTTCTTACAGCCACTGTTTTTCCCGTTTATGTCTATGTAACCCTTTGCCTAGCACTTACTGGAAAACATGATGGCATGCTCTGAAATCTGGCTGCTAACACAAGGGTCTTATCAGAAGCTAGGCTGACCTCTGAAGGGAGTGGGCACGGCCTTGTCTGTGGCTCAAGAGCTGCCTCTCAGGTGAGCACTTTAATTTCTTCATTGGGACTGGCCCAGTCATTACAACACAGGCTATGGGCACAGTGCAGAGATTCCTACAACCGAACAAAAAAACTCCTAAAACGACAACAGCAAAGTCGAGGGCAAGTATTCACAAATGTAACAGAAAATGCAGAGCCAAACAGAAACACACAAAGCATCATGATGTGGCATTTCATAAATAAGATTTGCCCACAGGGACCACCTGAAATCTCCCCAGCTGTTGACAAAGCTCCTGGGAGCTTGGAGGTGAGGTTTATTTTGGCCCTTGGAGGCAGATGGCCTTAGCTCCAGTAGCTGCATCACAGATGATGGGCTTGAGGCATCACCCAGAGCCAGGGTCAGTCCTTCAGGCACCTCTCCACCTTTAGGAGTTTTCTCCCTCATCCCTTTTTGCCATTGAAGGTCGGTTTTGAAGGACAGGACAACTAGGAGCTGGGTCAAGGGAAAGGACACAACGTGTCTCATGATTTAAATTACACTGAAGGCAGGGAGGGAAGTTTTACAGCTCTTGAGAGCTTTCATTGATTTCCTGGCTGTAGGACTGGCTCACGGTTTTCCAGTTCCTTCATTATTTTGGAGCATGACTGATCTTTCTCGGGGAATATTCAGAAAGGTGAAAACACACCTGCTGGCAGTACAGTCCGCATTCATGCCTTTCCTTGCTTCTCCTGTGCCTGGTTAGGATAGCTTCATCGGAGTCTATGAGATGCAATCCTTGTGGGAGAATGTTTGAAGTTGCCCCTGAGCCGTTAGTATAGTGGGCTACGAATGCCTTTTGCTAAGAAGTCTCTATTTTGTGTTTTACATTGATAGCCAAATACTGCACCCACTGATTTTAGTAGTAACCTTCCTAAAGACTTCAGTGCTGTAAGCCCAGCTGCACAGTTAAATGCTTAAGAATTGACTTCGCTGTTTCCCTGAAGGATTTAACAAACATTGGCCAAAACTGAACTTTCATTGACACTAATGATCTTGCAGCTGGGGGAACTTGGCCCAATACTCTCAATGTCTTGGAGCCATCGTGATGTGTCTAGCGCATCGGTTGCTCTGGTTTGCTTCACGGTTGGATGAAATGGTTATACACAGAGCTGCTTAAATTTCAAAATGTTGCCTGTGGCTAAATGGCTCCTGCCTTCTGTGTGAGAGCTAACCAAATTCTGGCGTGTGAGAGGTTATTCTGGTTAAGTGGATAGTTGATAGCAAAGTCATAAATCTTTAATGCGGAGTGCACAAAGTCCTGCTTACTTGAATACAGAAAGAATGCAGCAACGGGACTAGTTTCCTTGGTCCCAAAACACTCTTCCGACACAGAAGTGCTCTTTAGGGATCTCTCAGGACCATGCTCCAATGCCTGTTTAAATTGCAGTTTTGCTGGTTTCTTCTCCTCTCTCTGTCTCCCTCCACCTCTGCTGAAACCTCCTTTTTACTGAGCGCAAAGCCCAGAGCGTGTGGGTTCATGAGCACCTTGCATTTGACTTTGTTTTGGGAAGCAGCATAAGCTCACCTCTCAAAACTACCCCCCACCAGTGTCCGCGAGGCTAACCCCACGTATAACCTTGTTAACACAGCCTTGCATTGTCTCAGCTCGCTCCTTTGTGTGCTGATTTTCAGGAGCGTAGGCTCAGCCAGTACCCTCTCTTGTATTGCTGCGTATTGCGGAGATGAAGACCTGAGAGCATGGCGGCAAGACAGGAGTTTCTAAAAGGGCGGCCCCAGGGTCCGAGTGTGACTTGGGGCTACTCTGTCTGACTGGAGAATGAGGGTAGGGCAGACCAAGCCGGCATCTCTGGCTAACGAAGACAGCCAGCATACAGCACCTCATGCTTGGGCAGGGCATACGATGGCAGCTTTTTTAAAGGCAGGAATGGGACAGACTGTTGTAGACGCAGCCATTGTCTCCAGTGGGGGACATATTTGCACATACAGGGTAGTCTTATTGCACAGGCTGACTGTGAATTTAAAATGCTACCTCATTTACCATTAACAGTAGCTCAGCCGTAATAATAATACTTGTAGTACGCAGGTTCAGCTGCAGGTGGAAATTGCTGTTGCAGTTTTCATCCTGGCAGTTTCCATATGTCTGCATGGATCTAGACCTTATAGCTTTGTAGGCTGCACAATGCAAGAAATCCATGAAAATATAAAGTGGGGCTTTTTTCCCACTCCCACTTTCAATCGCAGACAATGAGGTTTCATCTACTGCATTCAGCAGGGAAGGCGTGATGGCTGGAGTGATGATGCCTCATTTCTAGCCAGTCCAGAAAACGGCTTGAGTGAGAGGACTGTCTTGCCCTTGTACTGTCTCAGATAAGTGGTGGTTGCTGCCTGCCTGCGAAAGGCAAAAAGTAAAAATACAGGGTTTCAAATGTGCTGTAATCTTTGATGAGCCTATAGCTGCGATAGCTGTAAGGCTATATTGAAGCTATCTTGTCGTGGTGGGTGTTCATTCCCCACTGAAGGATGCTTTATTTTTCAGAGCAACTGCAAAGATGTCCTTCAAACCTACCTTTTGTGTTTTAATAGCATTGATGGAATAGCAGTCTGGCCTGCAGTCTGGTGATCCATTACTGTTGGTCTTTTGTAAAAGAGAGGGATGCTTTTAGTGGCTTTAACAGTAGGCAGTTCTTTTCATTAGGCTTCCAAGAGAGTAAAAATCAGGGATTTCTTTGGTGAACTTTCAGGAGGGATAAAATCATTTGGCTCTGCAGGGCAAGGCAAATGGCCTATCCAAGTATATTTACCATGTAATCAAACAGCATGAATTACATGAGGCTGCATCGTGGCTTCAAACCACTCTGCATCCAAGGAAAAGCTTTGGCTGGCTCATAGGAAATATATCCTCCCTTTGAGTGTGCTGCCCAACTTGAATGGGTCCATCCTGAGCTGTGCTGTGTGGAGCAGATGCAGGGAGGAGAGGAAAGCCCTTCTTTAACCAGCCCCTGTGCAAATCTGTCTCAAAGGGCAACGCTAAATGGATGTGTGTGTGCTATAATACCCCCCTGCAATCCTGCCTGGGCTGTGTTCGAAAGGTGAAGGCAGAAGGCTGCTGCCACTCTGTGCAACCTGTGCAAGCCCAACAATATGATCTATAAAACAGCAGAGAGGATAAATGTGGTTCCTCGGTGGGGAATTTATTACCCTTGAAGAACTTCTGAAAGATAAAGTAGGATGAGTTGATTCTCTGTGTTTTCTTTTTGCAAACACGTCTCTAGCGATGCTAATGCTATTTGTGTATCAGCCATTAGAGTCTGGCTTATGGTGCTTTTATGTAACTTTTAAACTTTCTGTAGTCTGATTTTGAGAAATGTGGAACTAGGACACACTGTCTTCTAATTTGACTTTCCTCTTTTCCTGTTTTGCAGGTTCTTTTCGAAATGATGGCTTAAAAGCTGCTGATGTCCTTCCTATACTAAAGGAGAAAGTGGCCTTTGTGTCAGGTGAGCACTCCCTTGCCTCCTTGTCTCTAGCCCAGCAGGGACACTACTAGCCTGAATGCCAGCCCGTACAACACTGCACAATCAAGAAGGACTAGTTTCATGTTTGGACTTGGTAATACTTAAATTAGCTCTTCTGCTAAGAATGGGACTATCTGGGGAACAGGCCACCCAGTAATACTGAGGGGTTTGCAATCTGGCCTGTGGTGATTTTCTTCATATCCTGAGAAGGAGGTGGATGGGTAGCACGCAGCTTCCCGTGGGTAGCTTAGCTGCAGCCCCGATTGGTCGTGTCTCAGAATTCTGGGTGGCTCAAATCAGGGATCCTGCTTTCGGGTTGTGGTCAGTGAATAGCATTAATTCCTCTGGTACTTGGTTTGCAATCCCAATCAGCCTGCAGTTGCAAGTACCATCGATGTTATATTTACATAACTTAGATTCTCAAAGATCTCCCACCTGTCCAAAGATTTCCAACCTTCATTACTGGGATGAGTCTCCAGGACTTGGGGGTGGACAGGGACCAGGTAGCATGTAAAACGCTTTGAGAATGGTTTGGGTTTAGGTCCTTCTGGGGTGGATTACAACTTGTTAGGGAGAGAGGGATGAGAAAGACTGAAGTGATCATAATTTTGCATGAAGTCACTTAAGTTGGCAGCATAAAAATGGGATGTTTCCAGTGCCAGTGTTTTTCACGGTTGCAAACCATTCCAGCTGCTTTTGTTGATCTTCCCTGTTTCAATCAGAAAACCTGTATCAAAAGGAGCCAGAGGCAGAGCCAGATTGCTCTGCCCCTTGTTTGCAATCTTTGCTGTACGTTTCCTTCATCTCTGCAGCAGTTGGCTGCAGAGATGAGGGAAAACAGCAGCGAGACCATTAGTTACCTGGCCTCTTCTTCCTTAGCTCTCCACCGCAGAGGTGCCGGAGCAGGGACTGTGCTGACGAGGGCTCGTTAGGCTGCAGAACAGTGGAGGTGTCTGACAAGTCATGACATCTTTGGCCTTGAATGTCAGTTGGTGTGAAATGTATTCCCATGCAGCAACAGTGAAGCCGTATGGGAGCCATGAGTCTAGCAGTGACTTGAGCAAACATTTTGTGGCTGTATAAACCTTAAACTTTTTGACTGATGCCATGAAAAAGCAGGACTTTGAGGGAAGTTTTTAAGACACCAGAATGCATCATGTGGAAACCCAGGACCATGGCAGTAGTGCAGCCATGCACAACTACTTTATCTTACACTGGAGTCTCATTCTGAATGTCTTCAGATGTTTTATGTTGTTATTGTCTTTCACTCCTCTGAAGAGTGGAACAGAGTCATAAAAATGTGGCGTAACTGCAGGCTTGTTTGGGACAGAAAGCGAAGCTGAACTAGGAGCTCTGGGAAAGTGAAAGGAAGGAATTTACGGAAAGCAAAGCTGAACTAGGTGCTCTGGGAAAGCGAAAGGAAGGAATTTATGCAGGGACTATACTGGAAATTAGTTCTTGGTTCCTGCTGTTGCTTCATGTGGAAATGACCGCAGGATTATTTGGCAATTTGTGAAATATTTAATAATGACAGCTAGTCTGGATCATTTGTGTAGCCCCTTCCACTGATGGTGCTTGGGCTCCGTTCTGACCCGGAGGGTCTCTCACCAAATCATCAAGTTGTTAGATGCTGTCCTGAGCCAAGCTTGCCTTGTGTGGGGGGTTAAATAAACTGTGCCAACACACTCCTCTGCAGTTTTTCACTGTGGTTCACTCCAGGCAAGGCACAGCTCTTTCCTCATAGCCTCAGTACCCTCCAAAGCTGTCTCTGCTCAAAACGTGACTGTTCCTGACACAGCCAGCTGGATAGCAGTCTTAGGATTTACACCTCCTCTCCATGGTCTCCAAACACAATGAACAGGGGCAATAATGGCCAGTGGCCTTTGAAGATAAAATGTGCTGGGGCTATTGTAAAAAGACACCATCGTCCTCCAGCCCAGGGTTTAAGTACTGCTCAGTCTTTCCCTGGGTTGTTTTAATAAAACAGATTAAGAAAAGCATTTGAATATTTCAATTGATGGCTAGGTTATTTTTAATTAAAATGGAATAACTTCCTAGAGCATGCTTTGAGCACAAAAGAGAAAATGTTTGCCAAAAAAAAAAATCAAATTGCCGAACCTTTCAAGAAAAAAAGTAGTTGTGCTGTAGTTAGAACAGACTCTGTGAGCACATTGCATTTGTAATCACGCTTCCTCAATGAAAAAACAGTATTTTATTGAGTCTTCTTCAGAGTTTTATACTACAGTTAATTTTAACAATAACAGTAAGGTAAAATTGTTGTCAAGGGAGTTCATCTTGTGCTTACACCAGCAGAATTTATCAGCACACAAAAAAATTCTCAGTTGAACACCTCAGGTATATAGGTTTTTCTTTTTCTTTTCTCATCTACTATGGCTCACTAGCTTGTCTTTTAGACCATGAGTCTACAGGAAGGCTGCAGGGAGAAAATATGTTACTTAAGGCATCGGCTATACCATTCTTTGTATTTCAGTGCTGTAGATGCTCCGCTTTTATGAACCTTGACCATGCAAAACGGTAAGGCAGATCACTAGCAAGAGAGCGACACTGGATGCTGCCTAGCTCCAGAGCAGACACAACAGGACCTACTTGTACAGCCTTGTAATCTCAGAGGAGCACTCAAGCTTTCAGAAGTGCACTTAATTTCAGAGTTGAAATACAGCTCTAACTAGCTGGGCACAGATTCATCCCGGCTAAATGCTGTCTAGGGCTCTGTGCCTAGCTTTTCCTCTTGGCTGGCTCTAGCCAGCAGCAAACAGCAGGCACAGCTCTCTCCATCAGCCTCTGGGAGCACTGGAGGATTGAGGGGTGGATAATGATTTTTTTTTTTTCCTGGAACTGGTTCTCCACTTCTGCCAGGGACCTTGTGTATAAGCTGGACTGATCCCGAGCAAGGTTCATTTGTGTGTCTAAGCAGTGCCTGAAAATCCCATTGCAGTACTCATAAGCAGAGAGAGAGTCCGACCAGTTGTGAGCAATAACAATCGCCGCCGTTGCGGTCTGACTGTTTCCATAATTGACCTCGTGGAAGCAGATGAAGCAGTGGGTGGAGTGGAGGCTTTGGCCACACGCTTGTTGCCTAAACACTCATAAAATCTTGGCTTTGCCTGGTTGGTTCACTGTGTTGTTTCCAGCAGTGGAATGGCTTTGGGAAGTGTTTGGGAGCAAGCTGTAAGCCAGAGGCTGATTTTTGTACTCTGAGAAGGAGATGAGCACAGAGAAAAGGAAATAAAACAGGTTGTACATTATTTGTGTTGTTTTTTTTCAGTGAGAGGTGGCGAAAGTGGTATTTTGGAAGCTGTGATTATAGCCTTTCCTGGGAAACACAGATGCTGCTTTGGAAGAGTGAATTCAGCTTGGGATGTTGTTCATCTGCCTGATTATATTTATAGGAGAATTTTTATTAATCAGTGCAAGTATAGCAGGCCGTATATGAGAGCTGCAGGAGAGCGAGGAGAGCGCGTTGCTGTGTCGCTTCCCTCCTGCCAGCGCACGGAGCCTGAGCTAAGGCAAGCAGCTTGGAGACGGGGTTAAAGGCATTTGTGAGCATGGCCGCAGCGTGTTTTCTTCCTCCCTTCCTCAACCTCCTCACACTTCGGGTATAAAAGGCTTGTCAGCTTATTAATGCCATGGTCCTTGCTGAAATGATTTATCCTTTTCCCGTGGCCTGCCCAGAAGAGTTTTGCAGGAGCCTTTCCTTCACTTTCCATTCCTTACAGGGAAAAGAGTGCATAGAAGTTGCAACAGTTCAGCTCCAGCATTTCACCCAGGTATTGTCTGCTGAGCTTTTAAGGCACAAATACAAAGAAGTAGGCTGGCCAGTGAGTAAGGAATAAGCCAGAGTAAGCCTGAGAGCCTGAAGACAAAGCAGAAGGAGCTTTGTTGAAAGGTCTTTTGGAGGAAGAAGTTCAGTGTAAATAGATCAGATGAAAGGACAACTTTGCAATTACGTTTCACTAAATTTATGCCTGGTAGAATGAGTCAAAGAGGAAGTCTTCAGTGGTTGTTTAGTTTCTGAGACTAGTGTTGAGTCTGGGAAAAACTTGCTCTGAGCTAAGGACTGCTATGGGGGAAGACACTGACCTTCCTGAAAACTTCTCTGAAGACACCACAGGTCACGTAGCACCAGGGGTACATGGGACTACGTGTGCAGGATGGTGTCTATCTCTCTGAGCGATGGATGTGTTTCAGTCTTCAGAGAAAGAGCTGAAATGAGATCCAAAGCCCCTCCAGGCTCTGGAAGAACTCAGATCCAGGTTTCAGGGAGTCTGAAACATTGAATTGTGGCCACTGGCATTTGTATTGGGTTGGGAATAGAACTAACAAAAATAGTTATTTTTGAATGATGTAAACAGTTTGTATTTGGACAAAAAGTTTTGATTCAAAGTGATAGTTTCCATTCTTTTTTTTTCCTGTGGAATGGAAATTTCAACTGAAGCATTAACAATTATTCTACATTTTGTTACAGAAAAATGCCTTCTTTTTCATACCATTCCCTGATGTAATTTGAAATGGGCAGAAATGCCAGAAAGAGGAAAGATGCTATTAGCATAGCATTGCTTGACTATTGAATTTTCCTAGTGGTTTTGGGCTCGTCATGCTTCCATCTAGAATTTGCTGATGCATTGCTGCAGATTTTTCTTTGAAGATGAAAAAGAGGAAGTTTAGACTGTAAAGTTTCCAGGTCTGAGGAGGTCTGAGCCTGTGAGCTTCTTTTTTTCTTTTTTTTTTTCCTTTTAATAATGTTAATTCATTCATAAGGATATTTTCTGTAGGAGCTGTTCAGATATCCCCATCAGGACTGTTAGAATAGAAATCAAAATGTTCCCTGGGATCTCTGATTTCATGTACAGGTTGTGACGATTCAGATTCACAGATAAAACATTGCTGGTGTGCAGAACCAGTTGCTGTATTTCTTTCCATATGTTTTAACTGTAGCCATGGTCTAAATTAAACAATTTCTGCAGAGAGTAGCTAGTCACTGCCAGCGTTTACTGTCCTGGCTCTTGGATACAAGCAGCTTGCCAAGAAAGATCCACCAGTATCTCCTCACTGCAGTTAGATTTCTCCCTTATGTACTTCCTTAATTAGCCTGTGTGAGGTTAATGATTCTACCTGTGCTGGCACGCAGAGACACAAAAAGGTTCAAGTGCCTTACAAAATTGGGCAAAAAATCAACCCAATCAAAACTTCCATCCCAAAGGGCTTGCAAGAACTTGTAGGGATGTAAATAACACTATGGATGTAATTCAAACACGTTGAACTTGGTGACTGCCTTCCTGAACAGCCTTCAGAGCACAAAGGTTGATGGGTCCCTACATTCAGTCTCGTGTGGATGGCTTTAAAATTAATGGTAGTGACTTTCAAAATAACAATAAAAGGAAGGAACTGAGTCTGTGAAGCAAGAAGGTCTGTATAGATCCCATCCTGCTCCAGCTATCAGATTTTTCTAGTCCTTAAAGATACAGTGGGCTCCATACATATCTCACTAAGAATTTCTTTTTGACTTACACAGACAGGCAAAAGTTATCCTTATATAGAAGTCAAGGTTGGGAGCTTATATAGTAATATAAGGATGTAGGAAGATGACTGTAGCATCTGAGATAATTGATAACAGCCAGAAGTCTTGGTCATTTTGCAGTGGGGGGTTCACGTGTCGTACTAGTGAGGTGTATCACCTCTGAAACATCCCTTCACTTCTGTGGAAGTGCTGCGGGTCGTAGGCTTAGGTTTTTGTCCTAAGGAACTAATTCTAACTAACTAGGAGTGCTGAAATTCACAACCAGACAGGCTCTCTGCGCTGGTGATGGTCTGGGTTTTTTTTAATGCATTTTTTGGTGAGGAAAAAATAGGCTAGTTGAAATGGAAATACTATACTGGAACAAGCAATTTCAAGGATATTTTCTTCTGACAGTGTTTTACAGCTCTGGGCCAAATTTCTTCCTTAAGCCAGAGGAAAAAAGACTTTCTAATAGCAATTATGTAAGTCCAGTCGATTGAATTCTCCCTGGACTTTCATTAATTTACAGGATCCTCTACTTGGCTGTAATTGTGGAGAATTTACAGGCAGCGGATGTGGGAAACCTGGGCAGTCAGTTATTAGCTGATGAATGTCAGAAACTTGGCCATTGCCATTTCTCTGTGCTCATCTCAAAGCAGGAAGGCAAACAGTCTGCGATCAGCGTGAATACGGCCTCTCTGTGCCTCGTTTTGTGTGTGCCTTCCAGATCTGCCATCAGCAGCATAACTGGTGTTGTCATGTGCTGTTCTGTTCTCTTCCCTTCTCCATAGGAGCAAGAGGGTGTGCAATGGGCTATTTTGTTTTAGGAGGGTTTGGGTTTGTGTTTGTTTTGCCTAATTTCTGCATTTGTTTCTAAATACATACTGGTATTCCCATGCATCTTTGTTAGAGGAGGAGAGATCAAGGAAACTACTTTGCAACTGGGGCAAAAGGCAGCTGGTTAGCACAGGTACAGACATTGCAGAAGGTGGTTCTGTGCTTGTGCCTAGTGCTGTCTTGATGCTACGCAGCAAATCAGCTTATTCTGGAGGAAGAACAGGGCTCCGCTGGACTCTCTCTGAATTTTCTGCTTTCCACACAAAGGATTTTCCTTAGTCTTGCTTTGCTAGGACAATAATTTTCCCAGTGGGAAATGAGACGATTTTCTCAGTGGCCTGTTGGCAAGTAAACATTCAAAATCAAAGCAGTACGCCAAAATACTTGCATAAATCAACAAAGGTATGTTACAAGCCAGAAAATGTTGTCTCTTCAAATTCACATGGAAGTCCCATGCCAGCTTCTTTTCCCAATGCCTGGGTGCACGGATGGGATTGGCAGCACTGCTTGAAGGTTGAAGGAGCTGTGTCTTTAGGGGGTCTTGGCACATACTGGTTACTGCATTACCCAGAGGACCTCTTCTGCGCTGCTGATCTGATACTGGATGAAGCAGATTGGAGCTAGAGTATGGCTCTGGGTGGTTGTGAAACAAATCCATCAGGTGGGAAATGGGATCCTCCAGCAGCCATGCCGAGCATCCCATGCACAGCTGCTGCTTTGATCTGCTCTACCAAGGGATCTCCTGGTGGGAACACACAAACTCATTGTTCACTCCCTGAATATAATATTGCAAGTGCCTGCCATTAGCATTTGATTCAAGTATGTGACTCAGGGATACGGGACACTGCAAAGAGCAACACACTGGAGGATCAGACCCTGCCGACAGTGTTACAGCTGTGTTAATTTGCAGGTGTGCTTCTTGTGGGAGGTTAAATTTCCTGCACGGTTGCACTAGTTGCACCTACTTTGGAATCAACAGAATTTGAGGGTGATTACACAGATAATCCTCTCTGTGATCCTTGCAGTGGATTAGTGCTTGTTGAAGCTGGGGGATTTTCAGTCTAGAGCTCTGTTCTCAGTAGGTGTGATAGCAAGCAGCCTCGCACAGAGCTCAGCTATGGCAGAGAAAGGAAAAGAAATATTATTTTCTTTAAGACTCTGGATACTAATTTCTTGATACTTTGCTTTCCTGGGAAGTCTGTCAATTAGATTTAGAAATCCAGAGCATATTGTCTGTCGCTTTATAGAGGCATTTGACATCAGCTGAGTTGGTTCTGTTGCCTAGTTTTCTCCATTATCATTCATTTTTTCACCATATTTTGAACAGAAATACCTTTTGAGGAGTATTTCAGCTCCTCTGGAAAGTCGCTTATGGTCCCAGCACAGTCTGCAGCATCAAGACGGATCAGCTTATGATCGGCGGGGATCAGATGAAGCAGCGTGTTTATTTAAACTGCAGTAGGCGGCTGAATGGAGGCCAGAGGCCCTGTGTACTAATCCTGGCTCTGCTGCTGATGTGTTATGGGACCTTAGACATGGTACTTGGGTTCACAGAGGAGCCTTCACTTGTGTGGACAGTTGTCTGTTTCTACAGTTAATTCCTGTGAATTCCTCCTTATAAAAAGTGTGCAGAAGGGAGCAGAGGGCTTGAATACACTTTAATATAGATGAACGCAGGCAGGAAAGTATCGTGGTAGAATGGTAGATAGGATTGGACTGATGCAGCTTCAAAATGGAGCTTGATACAATCATAGTCTGCTGCATGCAAGAAGTCTGTGTTAAAAGAAAAAGATAGAAATTCCTGCCCTGAACAGACAGGATTCCACAAAGCCGAAATTCCAGCTTTTTGTGCCTTATCAGGGACAGACATGTCTCAGGGCATGACCTGGGGAAGGCCCATACCCATGCTTCACATTGCTAACACTCTGGATTGACCAACATCTTCACTTACCTCTTGGCGGTTGGAGCCAAACTAGGCAGAAGTGTTCAGGCCCACCACTGGGAGAATTAACATCTCAGTTCAGGCAGTCGCTTCCCCAGCAGCTGCCAGAGCAGAGACTTTGTTCCTGGAGTCCCTTTCTGCTCGGTCAAAGGCATAACCAGAAAAGCGGTCATCACGAGGTCACTGAAAATTGCCCGAGTTGTCTGCTGCCTGCTTCTCTTGCCCCTTTACGTAGAGTTTTTGAGTTTTTTGATGTTTTCTTTTAATACCTAGAAGTGGTGCACATCATGATGCCTTCTGCCATCACCGCAGTATTGCCCTGTATTACTGGTCGGCAGTGGTTTAAAGAGCTTTGTTACCTATTTTCACCCGATTTGACACTTGCCCTGTGGTGCTACGTGCTGTAGCACGCTGAATAATGTGCTGAGAGCAAACATGAGTATGCTGAGTTTGATGCAGAAGAAGGAATTTGTGGAGAAAAATGATGTGGTCCTGCCTTTGGGAGCAGATGTTGAATTTAGCAGTGGTGTCTGCATAGGCTGGAAGAAAGTAAGATGGGAAGAACCAGCAAGCAAGCCACTGACAGCCAAGGCAGTCAACAAAGGATTTTGTAGGAGGAATGCGAGACGTATATGGCTAAATATTTGTTTTCAGTGTACTTTGTGCCCTGCAGAACATGTGTTTTTGTGACTCCTTTTACCAGAGCCCTAATAGCTAGACCATCTGTTTGCCTCTCTGCATCAGAACAAACCCCTTGAAAGCCCACCTTGGAAAACAATTAGAAATTATCAGCTGTTTGTTTTAGCATTTAATAACAGTAATTAGCAAAGCTAATGACATGTTTGATTATTGCATCTCATGCCTGTGAGCCCAGTGGGAGGCAGGAGACGGGATGTATTGATTAGAGCAATTGAGGCTCTCTACTCCCTTCCATTTTTTATTTTCTTTTAGAACAATATTCTGGGTAGATCTCTGAAGAGACGGTGCATGTAAAAATCAGTGTTCAGATCAAAGCTGACTTGAGGCAAGATTAGCCTTCGTGGGCGGATTACTTGCAAGCAGGGACAGAGTTTCTGTAATATTTTTAGTTACTTACTTTTAATGTAAGCACTATAAAGCCTTCACACAGCAGACTAGGAGTCAGAAAACCTGGTTTATACTGCTGGTTCTTCAAGTGACTTGCTAAGAAATCATGTGCAAATTTCTTCACCTTTTTGTACCTCACTATAGGCGTAATGTAGGCATCTGTTAAGTGACTAAAGCTAGATGGTGTGAATATCCCGTTTAGTCTGCCTAGTAAAGCTGCCATTTGCAGTAATAAAGTGCAATGGAAAAGCTATAAATTACTAGTATTTAAGACAGTAACCACAGTTACTGAACTGTGCAAGTCCTAAGGTGAATTAAATATACTGAGGTTTGTTCTGGAAGAAGCCTAACATTTCTTCATACAGACTCTTCATAAAATTGTAAATAATGCAGATGTTCATAAAAAATAGGGATTCCTTGTGAATAATCTGGAAACAAGCAGAGGATTTTAATACATCAGATGCACTTGTAATAACAATTTCACTCTATAACTCAAAAGTGTAGAGCAGGAATTTTTATCATGAATGAGAAACATTTGTTTCTTTGGCTCAGATTTCTCAAGGTTTGTCTCCTGCCTCCTTGGTTTTCTGTGCCACAGGAGTAGAAGGAATTGGTCCAGATACTTATTTGTCCTTCCATCATCTAAAAAACTTCAACTGGGTCATCATGTAACCTGCCTCTTCCAAAGAGAATTAACCCATTTTCTCCAGTCTGTCCTGGTAGCTTCTGACCCTGTGATAGAGCCTTATTTATCTTGCTCCCCTGAGGACAGTTAGATGAACTATTGAAGGAGAATTTTTATTCTGATGCAAAGACAGGACAGAAATGTTCTGGCCTCTGTTTCCCTTTCTGTGGCCCACAATCCTTGTGTTACTGTTAGCAAAAGGGTCAAGAATTTTCTGATTTAACCTTTTTATCCCTCCCACTAGAAAAGCCCTACCTGCCAAAATTTAAATTTTTTGCAGACCTTGCTTTGGTGGAAGTGTAGGTGGGAAAGGGGTTCCAGCCCCCAAATACCATTTCTGGTCATAAGCAAATTGAGGTGAGGCAAATTGAGTGGGCAGTGTCATCTCTGGGCTGCTCATGGCTCATATCCTGGGAGAGGATCATAACTGTGGGTTTGGATGTCTCCTAATGTCTTCTCTTATCACTTTTCCACTTTGTAGAAGTATTTAAATAATTGGGAACGGGAGAGAAGGTGGGAGGAGAGGGGGAGGGAGAGAGAGAGACTGATTGAGTAGTGGGTAGTTTGTTCTTCTGGGATGCAATTCAAGTTCAAGTCTTTGCTTCAGTCAATATCTGGAAACTTTTGAAAGCCTTGGCTACATCTTGATATGATGGGAAATTTTTCAAAACCTTGAAAAGTTTCTTGTGTTGAAAACATATTTCCCACCTAGTTTTAGTTATTGTATCAGTTTGCTGTTCTATAGGCTGGCTTGCTTTCCTGTTGGATGCATCATGCATGAGATAATGGTTTTGGCATTGTTACGGTGTGTGAAATGATCCCAGCAAAGGGGTAATGTCCTTAAAATGTGGATTGTTTTTTTTTTAATGTTGGCCTGAAAATAAAAATGGGCCTGTTTCCTTGTAAATTCCGTCTTGGGAACCTTTGTTACGGTATGTCCCCATGCTCATGCCATGTGGCAGAGGGCTGCATCAGCCAAGGGGAGGCTGAAATCCCTTCAGTCTTCCTAGGTGTTGTAGTTTGCTCGTTGCTGGAGAGGATCGGCTATGAGGCTACCGTAAGAGTCACGTTTAGGCAATCTAAATGGATGGAGCAAGGGGCCTCAGAGAAATCATTCAGAAGGCTTCATAAAGTGCTGACCAGGAAGCAGCCTAAGCCAATGGCAAACTCAGGCATAGAGATTTAGGTGGGGGTTAGTAAATAGGATCAGCTGGAAAAACAGTGTGTCAGGGGTATGTGCATGTGTCTCATCAGTTTGGTGTCTGGTTTATCCATCTCCAGGAACTCCTGCCACATTAGATACTTCCTTGGATCTGTTCAAAGCAGTTCTTTGTCCTGTGGTGATCTAGGACGCTGTTTTTCCAAGCTCACTTTTGCTCTCATGCTGATCCTACTCTTAGAGCAAAGCCTCTTAGGGCTCATCTTATCAAACAATGGTGTTTATTGTTTGATAACAATAGGTTATCATAATTATCAATAACAATTGCTATAGGTTAGGACCCCCATAGCAACCCTGACCCCACAGAGTGGGGGTGTCCTGTGTTCTGCAATTGAGAATGTGGCGTGTAGGTGCTGAGGTGCCAGTGTCCTTGCACAGCTTTTTCTTCCTGTTGGCCAGGTAATTTACTTCAGAGAAGCACGTGGCTCCCCTTTCTCTGAAGTGATGCTTCTGTTAAAGGGATTTTAGTTTCCACTGAAAAGCTCAAAATTCATCTGCTTTTTTTTTCTCTTTTTTTACTGCTTATTTGCAAGGTCCTTGCAGTTCTGTGCTAGCTTTTTGAACTGTAGTTTTGCTATGACTTTTTTCCTAGCTAACAATGCAAACATATATCTGACAACACACCATTTCAGAGAAATCCTGTGATAATACATGAAGGAAGAATGGAGTAAGGAACTCGATTTCAGTTTCAAGCTTATTAAACTTTATTCATGGCGAAGAATAAAATAAGGTGCTGTAGAATAGGTTGTATCCACCTCTGTATTTATGATTGTATAATTCAGGGTAGAGTCATTCTTTTTATAGCTAAGTCTTTTAAGAACTGCTGTAAAACATGAAGTGCCAGACACTGGCGGTTCAGAAGGAGTGGATTTTAAGGTAGGAAAGCTACAGGAAAAAAAAAAAACAAACCAAAAATCATTCCAATTGGCAGCAGCACTCTCTAAAAAGAAAGCATAGGAGACATGAACTTTTAATCAAAATTCAGTTTCTAATGAATTGCCAGATTAGAATGTCTTACTGCATAAACATTACGGGGATGCATTGCATCTATGTAATGGTATATTGTAATCTATCTGGCAATGAAAGATGCAATGCATATTTAGCAACAGTGAAAATATTTCATTTTCCTGATGTTGTCCAGTTTAAAACTCTCCCCACAGTAGGATTTCATTAGCATTGCCTCCTTGCATTGGCTGTTACATTGGAGATTTGATGGCATTAGCTTAAAGACAGAAGAAATGCTAGTGACAAGTCTCCTTGTGTTTTTTCTTTCATTGGAGCTCCAGCAAATGCAAGCATGTCTTCCTCAATTAGGCAAGCCCGAAAGCTACAAAGAGAGCACAGGCTCTTGAATGTGTGGTAATTTATGTTTATCAATTCAGTGCACATAGTTTTTCTGACGTGTGCTTCCTGCCTGATTTTCTAACAATCCTTTATTTTCTGCAGGTGGCCGTGATAAACGAGGTGGTCCTGTCTTGACCTTCCCAGCCCGCAGCAATCACGACAGAATAAGGCAGGAAGACCTTCGGAAACTTGTGACTTATTTGGCCAGCGTGCCAAGGTAAAGCTAGAAAGAAAACACTTCAAAGCTTTGGGTGGACGGGTGGGTGGGGAGCTTGTTCTTGGCAGTTGCTGATTTCCAAGTATTAACCTTTAGTACCTTCAGTTCTTGGGACGAGGAAACAAAAGTGTTCCCTTCCTCCTACTGTGTATGCTCTAATTGCTTTTCTTGAGCAAGCAGCAACGTGGAAGCGTGAGAGAGCGGAGTTTGTGCTAGGAAACCTGGGCTTCAGACTCATGAGCCAAGTTCACGAGAGCAGCGAAGAGCAGCTCCCATTTCCGATGTTTCTGTGAGGCTGTTCTAGAGCCATGAAAAGGGAGGAAAGTGCAGGGTGCATGACTGAGGTCTGCCAAGTTAAATTTAGCAAGAGGAAGAGAGCCCCTTGTCTGCCATTGCCTTTTAGTGCCTGGTGGGAGCTTCAGGAGAGCTGGGGAAGGGGAGTGTAATTCCTGGTGGGGAGGAGCCTGCCCTGCGCGAGGAGACAGCTCTTTCTGCTCCGGCACTTCCCGGAGCTTTATGCAGTCCCAGGAAGGAAAGTGCGTGGACTAAGGGGCTGATTTTCAGGCAGAGACGCTTCAAATGTTTCTGTGTGCAAACCAGCTCTGTTAGAAAATGCTTCTCCTGCATTAGTGCCTATGTCCCTCCTCTGACATGCAGGTCCCTGTCCCTTTCCTGGGGATGTGGGAGGAAGAGTCTGCACCTGGCTTCTGTCGCCCAAGGCCATTTTCCTTAGCAAGCTTTAGGAGATAGTTTACAGGGCTCAATGCCCAGGTATTCCTGAGCCATTGTTTTGTGTCCCAGAAAGTATAAAGCTATATACACCCTCATTCAGCTTCCTTTCCCTATTTTCAAGCTTCCCAATATCTTTCTCACGAACCATTAAGCCAGTTATTGAGGTGAAGGGCATTCTGGTGTTTTACTTCTGGGACTGTTCTGGTACCGCAGGGTAAGTGAAGTACTGAAAAGAACTGTCACCGAGTTATAGTAGTGCACCCTGTGCCATCCAGGAATGCCTTCTTTTTTAAACCAAGCATATGACCCATAAAAGAGTGCTTATATTATTGCAAAGAGTGCAGAGCTAACATCAGAAAGACAGAAGGACTGACTGCATCAGGATGTCGAGAGGTGAGGGTATCAGAAGCACACACAAAGATCCTGGAAATGTGTGATGTGCAGAGAACAAAGCTCCTGCCTTTGTATATAGGAGAGTTGAAGGCTGTTTGGAGACTCATCACTGAGTTGCAGAGAGTTAGGGGCAAACAGAGCCGCGTGTGCCATGTCTGCCGGTGTTCATTTCCTGTTGACAGTATTTCATGAGGCCTCAGGAAGTGCATTTTTTGCTGCAGTGGACTTTTGCTCATCAGGCTTTTACTAATCAGCTGAATTGGTTTGAGTCATCGTCTCTGTTTTTTTCTTTTTTTCTTTTTTTTTCTTTTCCTATAGCTAGCTCTGTTTGCAACTGTATTGTGTGAGAGATTACAGACATGCTGCAGGACTGGGAAACTCATTGAGTAGATCATTTAATGTTCCCCCTCCAGTGCATGTCCCAGGGCTTGTCAGTCCCCCTCCACCTGCTGTAGTAATACAATTGCTCCCTTAAATCTTATCATCTCTTGCATGATCACAAGTATGAATATAGGATGTAGCCTCTCTTCCATCAGAGACTGGGATTGCAAGCAATTGCATAGCTAAAAACATCTTCTAACATGTTTATTAATACAGCTCTTCCCTTGTGGAGGTGGTGATAATACCAAGGAACATCCTTTCTGTTCCCTCCTCACCCCCCCACAACTGAATAGCTTAGCTCAATCTTTGGTATCGCTTTTGGTTGCCTTACTGTGAATAGGTCCAGCAATAGTTATTCTTTGGTCATGCTGAAGTAGGGGAACAAAGGAGCTAATACAAAACCCAGCAGCTTGTCTACCTAGAAACATTTTAAAAAGTGTTCCCTTGAGTGGTCCCCACTGCAAAACCTTGTTCTGTCCTGATAGCTGAAGCCTTCGAAGGAACAATCTCTAATTATACAAGAGAACTTTTCTTCCTCTGCAGTACAGCCTCCCATCACGAAAATGTGCTCAGCAGTGAAGGGTTGACTACTCACTGGAGGGCTGGTGCCAGTTTCACAAGAATACACACAGATTGGTACTGTGGAGATGTTAACCGGAGTACTGTATCCTCTTTGGGATATTGCACTCCAAGAGAGCGATGGAGTAGGAAACAGCAAGAAGTCTAGGAAAAGTGGCCTATCAGGAAGAACCGAAAGGTTAGAAGTTGTTCAGACTAGAAAAGAGAAGAAAGCCCAAAAAGAATCTTTGAAAGCATGTTGTAATGCTGCAAGAAGAAAGAGAGTAATTTCTGTGTCTGTAGGGTTAGGACAAGAAACCAAGGGGTTATGCTGAAGCAAGGGAAGCTTAGGTCAGACACAAGGAAGAGACTTCTGATGGGAATGGTAAGGACTATAGTAAATCATCTAATCTGTTCTTAAAAATCTCCACAGCTTTATACCTATGGCACAGATATAAACATTAGGGAGAGGGGAATGAACTAGGTGATTTCTCTAGCTTCTTTCTAGTCCTATTTTGTTTGGTCCCACAGCTCTGAACTCACTGCTGTAGGAGTTGGAAGTGATCACAAACTTCTTCAGTCTGGCATGCAGGATTGTGTAGCCTATTCCGTTTGAGAGAACACTGAAAAATCATTTTCCCTAAACATTTTGCTCATTTTAACAAGAATAACTAGTTGGAGTTTTCAAAGTTATTTATTTTTTGGAAACAAATATCTGGAAGGAACAGTTTGAATTCGTATCGTTGGCTCCTTGTTGATAGTTATTCCAAGGTGACTACTGCAATGCATAAGTACATCAGCATTCTACCAAAAAAACCCAGTTTTATTAGTATAGACTCTGGATAAGGTGTCAGGAGAAAGTACACTCATGTTCGGAGTGTTGAAGAGGGGGAGAGTTTTCAGTGCTAGTGGAAAAACTAGAAATTCTTCTTGAGAAAAGAAAAAGACTATAATTTATCATATTGACATCAGTATAATAATTTCCCCCTTATTCCCAATGCAGTGGTTCCTGAGTGAGACAGATTGCTATGCACATTGATACTATCTGTCACTTAACCCTGGTTTTATATCTTAATGGAAAGGGCAGTGGTGGAGTGTTGCTGGGAGCTTTGAGCAGGTATAAGATTGGTGATGAAATATGATGATAGATTAGGGTAAGTGAAACCAAGGTCTTGCTAGTAGTTTTCAGAGTTTCTGATTCAGCTTTCTGTAATTCCTTTTTCAAAACAGAATAATATCTGATGTGGGTTTTGTGAAAGCAGCAATGTGTGTTTGAGTTATAGCAGAATAGAAAGCACTTTCATGCTGCTAGGAGTGGCGGCCAGGTAGGTGCATCAAGTCAGTGGGGCTCCTTGCATGAGTAAGGATTACTTCTGGGCTGTTAAGACTTCAGCACTGGGAACGTAGTTTGTTCCTCTTCCAAAATGATAAAGTTCCCGTTCGTGGTATCCTAGGTGACTTATTGGTCCTGGGAGATGCCAAGGCCTGATCCTGCAGCTTGAGCACTAGGAGAAGGAGGCAAGTGTGTACCTGACGTTCAGGAAGAATGTCGTTCTGGTTCGGTGCTGTACTCCAGTTCTTTTAGACGCACTGAGAGGTGCTTTTCTCCAAGGAGTTCCACCATGATTAAGTACCGAGATACTAATATGCTGTTCATTAGAAGTAAAGATAATTGCCACTGATGCCAGGTTCCTACCACACTGCCATTTTCTGCAGGTTTTACATTTGCACTAATGCTTTCTTAATAGGTGAGGCTGTATTTCTTGTAAATCAGGATGGCTCCCATTTACATGCAAATTTAAATGGGATGGGATGTTTAGAAATTTGGAGGGTGTGACCCAATCTAGGAAAATATAGAGTTTATGATCAGGGGAGCTGAGCTCATCCACTGCGGGATGGGGGTTGCTGGCTTCACTGAGGATTTTATTTTATTTTTAAACACTGGTGTAGGACCATCTATTCCAGCAGAGTAAATTTTGATTTATACGTGTGTAAATGAAACTAGCACCGGGGCAATCTCTTCTGCGAGCCCTTCAGAATTAAGAATTAAACTATGCGTAGGCTATAGGAGGATAAAAAGGAGACAGAATGTTATTAGCCTGAGTTATCTGCCTGCATGGTGAAGCAATATGATGAAGGAAATGTTCTCTGTCAGCTATAGTGACTCTTCCGGCTGAACACATCAATCTGTTTTGGAGCCAAGATAAGCAGTCTTCTCTGTTCTCTGCAGCGGGGGAAATCCGAGATGCCTTGGAGGCCTGTATTTTTAAAGACATCTACTTTTATTTGTCCTCTGTTTAAAAACCTGCTTAAATATTTCCCTGTTCTGGGGAACATCCAGGACTCATAACGGTCGCAAAATATTTCCAAGGGACGGCTCTGTATGTTTGAACAGCTTGTCAGAGCTGCCTGTCTGGGTAAGATTAAAGGTGCTAGAATCAGTGAAACAAATTAAGTGCCTTTAAAGAATTAGTTCAGTGATTGGGGATTTTTAAAATTAAAAGAACAAAACAGGGCCTGGCGAAGGTAGCAATACTCACCACTCTCTTGGTTTTATTTTAAGCTCTTCTATGATGACCTGTGGTACTGTGTATATTAGCTTCTCTGGCCAGGAGTAGTGTGAAACTCATCTTGTTGATTGATAGGAATTAAACCCCAGAGCTCAATTTTCTGTTATATAATCTTAGCACAAAAGAGGCTTTTTAGGATCTTTTTTTCTGGAGGCTATTGTAGATCTGCAAAAATATCCACATATTTTAAAAACAACACCAGGGATTTCATGCTTATTTTAGTAACTAAATATCTGGTGCCACGTGTCAGATAATTATTCCACCATACACTTGCCTCAGAAGACAGTGTGAATAAATGAAGTGAAACTAATGAGGCTAATGGAGATTTAGTATTTTCTTTAAACGCAACTTTATTTATTTTTTTTTAACTGTAAGTGTATTTCAGAGAAAGACGCTTATTAGAAGTATATAACAGACAGGAATGCTAGTGGATTGAAGAGCCTTTCACCACTCCACCGCCAGCTCAAACCCAGCCTCCATCCTACGTGGTATTGGTACATGATGCCGTTATTTATCAGCATGTGTTGGTGAAGGGGGGACCTCCATGAAACTGGTTGGAGGGGTCTCATCTTGTGCTCTGTTGTTAAAGGGCTTCTGACCACGTCACTCTGTTTTGGGTGCTGTGGTCCCCTTAGTGACCACATGGGGACCAAGTTACACATTCAGTTCTTGTTGGAAGTGAGCTCTTCCAAACAGGAGCCCTGATTTCCTTCCAGCTGTGACAATGACCTGTCCAGAACAGGACCGACGCTTCATTTCTAGATAACTGGACAATGTCTATAATTCATGTTAAAATTCTGCAGTATCTCTCTACAAGTGCCAGTCTGGCAAGGTCCACTGTGACCAAAAGCTACTAGAGCATGTGGACTTCCTAGGAGTGAGGCAAAGCAACAAGAGCAGTGAGAGGCCTGGGGGGCAGGAACTGTGAGAGAAGATTGAGGGTATTGGGGTTGTTTTGCCTAAAGAGGAGGAGACTAAAGAGTAATGCGGTAAAAATCCAGTACGCAAAAATTAGCTGAAGGAAGGAAGGAAGCAATCTGGCTTCAGTGGCCATAGCAAATGGGATGAAAAGCAGTGGGTTTAAATCACGGAAAGGAAGATTCAAATGAGAAAAACTTGATAAGTGAAGCCTGCAACAGAGTGTTGCGGTGTCTCCATCTTCAGAGACCAGGTCAGAAAATATCTATCAGGAGTGACCCGAGTGGTGTCATTCCTGCCTTGGAGCAGAGGGGTGAAAAGGACGGCTTCTTGGGTTCTCTCATAACAGTGTTTTCTATAATTCCCTGTTTTTAGACTAGCTAAAAAAATTTCATTGACTATGTTCGGTTATTTTTGATTTTTAGATTTTTGAAAATTAGTCCAACCCTAAGATAAATGGGGGCTTTCCATATCCATTTCCCAATTACTTCCTGCTTTCATTGCCTGTTACTTTTTTCCTGGACAGTGTAGGGACAGCTCTTCTAAAGCTCGGGACCTAAAGCAGATGTCCTCTAGCCCTGTGCCCTCCGTTGGGGCTGAGAGTACGGAGAGCTCCGTAGGACTGGTTCTAGCTCTGATGCTGAGCCCGGCTCTGTCTTCCAGTTGGATAGTGGTGCACATGTTTTCAGATTTGTTTTGTCATGAACAACACAAATAGCATGATACAGAGCTTCATAGGTAATGTGCTGTGAATTGCATAGCTCAGGTAGTCTTTTCCTTCCAAAGACTGATAAATGGAGAGGTCACCTGGGCTCCATGTATCACTTGTATGAGAGGTTATCAAATGCCTTCTATTTGGTCTAGCAGAAGCATCCCTTCTGATGGCAACATTTTATGAAATAGAGGCAAATGAGAGTGACAGAGCATTAATATGGAGACAAATCCATGGAGATTTGATTGTCTTGTTTCTGAGTTCAGGGACTCAGGAAGAAAAAAGTTGATGTTATTTCAATACTTGATTCTTCATTTAAAAGAAATTCCTTAAAAGACAGAGAAAATCACTTTGTAAGTTGTCCAATTTATATCCAAAAACATTTACACCATTTAGGAAAATCTGCAAATCTATTACTGGTTTTGCACACTAGCTTCTCCAGTATTTCCGTATTTTTTAAATAGTAGCTTGCTCTGTTTCATTACATATTAATTGTTATTCCAGTAAATGAGATTACTGATTGCCACATGCAGAGAAACTATGATTTCAACTTGCCTTTATGTTTTTAAACACTCTATTCAACATTCAACATCTGCTTAATTCTAGACTATAAATCTGTAATCAAAAAACTTAATATCAAGTAATCCCTCATTTATTGTGTTTGAATTATTTCCAAGGCAATTGTTCTTTTTTTTAAAGGAAAAAAAGATTTCTGTTTTCTTTTATTGCGAGCCACGCAGACTGATAAAGAGATTTCAAAGTCATATTGGTTTCTTTCTGATTCCTGTAACATCTACAACACAGATTCCCCAGTGGGTTACCGATTTGAAGACTTAGGATTGCATAGGTGGCCCCGAAAGCTACGTTTAATGTATAAAGAAAATGCACAAGTCTGGAAGAGAAGTTCCTTTTTGCAGAGCCAGGCTGCTTTTTCCAGCACAGTAAGTGTTCAGCCATGCCTTCTTCAGCAAAGTCAGCAGATATCACTCAAAGGTGGAACAGATTTGATGAAATAAAAGGTCACCGTTTTACTTTGGCCATTTCCCGTTCGGCAAAGCAAGCATCTCTACCTGCTGCTGAGACGTAGCTCTGTAGCACCATCACACCTGGCTTCTCTCTTTCTCAGGAAGAGGTCATTTCTCGACAAGAAAGGAGGGACTGAAAGGGTCCTAAAACCTGGTGGCACAGCCCCTGAGCAGAAGTCAAGGTGCCTGCGTGAACAGGGCCGAGGAGAGCCAACCTGGCAATGGCAGCCCCCTGTGAGGACGGTGACCACGCTTGGAGGCATCAGATGGGCCTCCTCATGGCTTACAGGGGGCTGCTGGCAAGCGAGTCTGATTCAGCAGAGGCATCTGGCCAAAGCCAAGGCTTAGGGAAGACCCCAGCCGTCTTCTGGTGGGAGGCTCAGACACTGCTCGGCTCCATGGCATGGGCGTGAGGCTGTTGCTCTTTGGCTCTTAGGTGATGATTGGGCTTGTTTCTAACAAGGGACTTAGGGCTAGGACACATCCGGCCCACATTTCAAAGAGATCTGGAGCAAAGAGCAAACACCTCCTTGCCACGCGCACCCCCATCCAAACAAGCATGAGTGAAAACCTCGTTGTGAAGAGCAGCTTTGCAGCGTGTTTCGTCTGAGTGCTCTGAACGCGCCACTGGCATAGACCTCGCTTTGCACGTGCCCTGCCTGCGGCCGGGGCTGCCTTTTCCCTGCTCGGGGGCTGCTCTGCAGCTTCCCGACGCTCTTTGGCACCACAGGCACAGCCGCGTGAGGCTGAACGTGGCAGGTGCTGGCGGGGAGGTGCCGTCGGGGAATGGGAGAGGCCGTGGCCGAGCGACAGCCCGAGGCGTCAGGGAGCCTCGAGGGGAGACAGCCTGCTCCCATCCCCTGCGCTGCCTCACGTAGAGCTGCGTCGCCTCGCTCTGCTTTTTTGAGCTCCATCCAAGCACTCGCTCTGGGGATTAGATCAGTATTGTTCCTTCTTGCTAAATGATTTTTGCACGTTGATTATCCTGGCTTTCGCTGCCTGGAAGATGGAGCCGAGGTGAGGGAGAAACGGGAGAAAGCCCATCCTAAATGAGGATATACCCTTGCCCTTCTGCTGCTTTTTGGACTGTTCCAGCTGGTAAGAGGAACCCAGTGGGCACCTGGCCTGTCATAAGGTTTTGTACAGAACATTTGCTCCCCATCCTCTTCCTCAGCGGCTCCCTGACAAGCGGTTTGTGAGCCTCTGCAGCACGCTGCACCGGGCTGCCCTCCCCGGCCTTTCCCACACTAGTGCTGATTTAAAACCGCTTGGTGTTTCTCAAGGGCTTTTCAACTTTCAGATTTGTGGCTCCACAGTACTCAGAAAGATCCAGGTAGCGGTGACCTAGGGACTTCCACGACGAAGGCAGGTTTGCTCTAATGTACGCAGTAATTCAAAAGAGCTAAAATTAGCAGGCAGAAAGCTTTTGTGGAACTGGCGCAGTGGCAACGGGCACTGTCCCTTTTGAAGCTGTCAGCGGAATAGGCAGCAGTTCAGCCAATCCCAACTTTGCTTTCCAGTGCTTCCTTCCCTCGAGCCTTCACAAAGACTAGAAAATGGTTTTGTCTTTTTTTCAGCATGGGTGCTCGCGTTCCTCATCAGTAACTCCAGCGTGTGCTGCATCCTTTTCATTCTTAGAAATTATTGTAATTTGGAAGCATTTTATGCCACCGTCTTTATGGATGTCTTTAGGAGCAGGAAAATGACTGCTGAAATTTGCAGTCTGCTTTGTAATGAGCATACTGTCAAAATTGTCCTAGCATCAGTGGAGAAGCCCTTATAATATCCCATGGATGATGGATGAGACCTTTACTATGTGTCAATATGCAGCAAATAACGGGAGACAGAGAAGCAGAGTCATGTCAGTCCAGACTGCCTAGTCCTTATCCTCATCACATGGCTAGAAGTTGTGCGTGCTAGTCCAAAGTTTGGTTTCCCAAGTGCACGGCTTGGGGAGAACTGAAGATGTGTTTTCAGGAATGTATTTTTAGCCTTGTCTCCAGGTGATACAAAACTTATGCAATCATGCTGTCTGCCAGTCATTGTTTAAATCAAATCTGACAGAGACGTAAGAGTCTCAAGAATATTGAATTCCTACAGGTTTAATGAGAACAGACAGCTGTGTCAGGGAGAGAGACCCAATTAGTGCCCTCACCGAAGGAAAGGCAGTCTGAGCTTGCACGTTCTTGGAGACTGGCAGCAGGGGGGGAATCTCCAACGTGCGTAAGACCTCAAAAGGTGCAAATGCTTTATTAGACGTTAGAGAATCTACGTGACAGTGCAACTCTAGGAATCCAGGGTTCAGCTGCTCCAGTGCTCATGAAACTGCGTGCTAGTTTATGGTACTAGAAAATTGGATCATACTAAAATAGAACAACAACCAGTTCCTGGTATCACATGGTATCGAGCAGGCTGATACTCTAATAGCACAGAAAGTATGGGTTGGACTGGCAAAATTTGTCCAAGAGTCGGATGCTCAATTCCCTGCTGTTTCCAAAGGGAATCAGTATCTGAATATGGTAGGCAGTTGTAAATCCCATCAGTGATTTCCTCTCATTTTCTACAAGATGCTCTTAACCAAGTCACTCTGTGGTGTTGGATGTTTTTCTTGTGGATCCTGGCACTGCTGTGGAGTTCCCTGTGGATTTTGCAATGCTATATGCAGCAAGGCATAATTGTAGCAGCATGGTGTGAGGCTGTTGGGCTACTTAAATCAAAAACAAAGGAAAAAGATGAAAAGAGGGAAAAATCTTGACACAAAATAAAATCATAAATAAGAAAAATAATTCCAGAATCACTCTCCCTGCCCCCAAAAAGGTGGAAAAATGGAACTTGAATGTGGTCTTGGCTCAGCAGGTATTGTCTGGTCTATAACATTTGCTGCGGTGTACTTTTTTGTTAATGAGGGAGCATTGGTTTCCCTGCATATGTACACAAGGCTTCATTTTGTGTCTAATCATAAAGAAAAGCCTTATTATCTGGAGAACTTTCTAGTGATGTAGCATTTTAGAAGATTTCTTTGTGGTTCTTCACCAAAAAACTAAACCAGCAAGAGCCCAAACAAAACAGCTTTTCCTTGTCCTGCAGCTGCATTCAGCACAATATCTCAAACTTCCTTGCTCTTCCACCTCCCCCTAGCACCCCACTGCAATGCAAACAAGAGAAAGCAGGAACCTATTGTATGCTCAGTGTAATGTCTACCAGGGACATCTTTGCTGAATGGTCCTTTTGGTTAAGGCCACTGAGTTAAGATCATAGTGGAGCACTGGCTTCATAAAACAATTGCACATCTCTGAAAACTAGAGCAACAACAGGAGTTCCTCTCCAGGCAGGTTCCAGTTGCTTTCTTATGCCTTTGCTATGTGCTATTTACGTGTGTTTATTTGATGTTTATATGATGTGGAAGTTCTCCTCCATCACCCTGCTCCCCATGGGAGAACAAGAAGAATTGACAATATCTAATATGTAGGCAGTGATATTAGCACTTAGTCTTTTAATAGAAAGATGAGTTAAGCTTGATTTTCTAAAATTTATTTATGTGAGCATCTGGCTTGCCAGATGCTTCTTCAATTGATGCTGTCATTGAGGAACAAATAAATATTACTTTTTGAAATTTAATTTGAAAGAATTACTCATTAAAAAGAAGAAAAAGACACTTTGCTTGGTAAAACTCAGCCTTTCTTCCTCCCCCCGTCCTAAACCAGGGTCAAGGATCCAAATAGTTATTAAATTTCTCCACTTAGGGAACAGAAATAAATGTGGATGCCAGTAGAGCATTAATATGGAGATGGGTGTGATCTTTAGCAAGGAATTTATGGTATTTAAAATACACATTGGAGCAAACTAACCCTGGAGCAATGCCATTTGATTTCAGGGGATGAAATTCAACCCATTGGCAATAATTCCTACAGTGAAATAGTGAAACATGCCAGTGACCAGATGAGCGATTCATACTTGAGCAAGATCCATAGTGAACAACCTGACTGTGGGAAAATGTATGGGGCTGTGATTCTTTGGAAACGCCAGTAGTAATTTTGAACTTTCTGCATAGGGTTAATGTTCTACAAAGCAAGGTAATGGCTTTTGCGGTCTTGAAGGACAATCAGCAAAATACTTTGTTCAGCTGTAGATGCTATGTTCTGAAGTTCCATCTTGTGATATGAAACAGCTCTGCAGGCAAACATCACATCCCGCTAGGAACAAGAGTTTTCCCTTGGAGAACTCCAGGTGGGCTCGCTGTGCATGTGTCATCTGCTGGGCAATTCAACTTTGTAAGTCACATGAAAACGGCAGTCAGTATCTTACCATCAGTAATAGTGGATGGAGACTTCTGCATTCCATATTTTGAAATATTCTTTAAATTATAATAGCATAAACTACAGATCTATATTAATTTCCTACCATTCCTCTTTATTTGTGTGTGAATTTAATGCCAGTTAAAGATTAGCTGCAGGAAAGGTAAGTTCATGCTGCTGATTACTATTCTTTCTTGGCAAAGTGCCAACATCCTAGACTGGGATGATTGACTAGGTCTCTTCTGGCTCAGTCTTTTATGATCCAGCAGTTGGCAGCCCTAGAGACCAAAGTCCTCTGCTAACGCAGCAATGCCAGTTTTTCTTTCTATTGTTTTTCTGCTCTATGTCAGACCTAATTTGAGAGTAGAATTGAAGCTCATTTTCAGTAGCCTGCTCAGCCCTTAGCAGCTCTGCTTAGACCACCACCAAGAACTGTGTTTATTAACAGCTCTGCTTGTGTCTTTTGTGATCTTCATAGATGATAATCAGATGGGAGCCTCAGATTTAATGTAGGCTGCATGTTCAGCTCACACCTGCACTTAGCTGGGTGCCATCCCAGAGAGTCAGGGAAGAGACACAGGCAGAACTGCCTGAATTTTCGCTCTGGCTTCAACATTGAGTTCTCTTGTCCCTTGGCTTAACTGCATAACCTTATTTTCCCAGGCTATACAGTGGACATAATACTAACTACGTCGCTAAGTTGTGGGAAACTAAATCAGCTGATATTTCTACATCTTGAAGTCTGAAACCTCTAAGTATTTTTATTACAGTTATGTTGCATGAAGCAGACATACACGTCTCTTTAATATCATGCACTCATTAGACCTCTTGTTTCTGGGAAACAGGATCTTTAAAGTTGCACTTGTCTTGGGAGCGCTGCTTAAGAAATTGGCCGTGTACTGTATTGTCTCCGGACATTAGGAAGTGCGCTTGATACAAGCTCCACGTTACAGCTGTGCTGTTTTGCCATTCAGCGAGTCGAGGGAGTGGGGAAGAACTGTTAATTCCAAAACAATATCTAAATACATAGGAGGTACCTGTTAAACTAATGAATGTTCTTACGTGTAGGAAGAATGGCTGGACATGCTGCCTTGTTAATAAACTGTTGGTCTAGGAATTAATTGAATAGGCAATACGTACTTTTTCTTCAAGACCTCTTTTTACTCTGTTCTCAGGACAGAATTGAACTCTTACAACCCTGATTAATCACATCCAATTTCGTGGCTATGTCTCCTCATTTCTTCGTTCTCCTGTTTTTACAGCAGTTGTAATTTAGTTCAGAAACTGCATCTGGAGAAGCAAACATTTCTGGGATCACAGATTAGTTTAGATTTTTCTTCTCACTGGAGATTTGTGGAAAGGAGCTGTGATTCCAATCCACAATCTAATTAAAAATCAAGTACATAGGAAACTAAGGGACAATCTTACCTACAGGAAGAATGTCTGGAAGCTGTGCTTTGTTAATGAGCTGTTAGTCTAGGAATTAAGTGCACGGGCAGTATGTGCTTTTTCTGCAGGGTTTCTTTTTACTCCATCATAAGACAAAATTCAAGTGTTATGCGATTCCACTCTTACCAGACATACTAGAAATCTCAGTTTCTCTTTAAGTTCCAGAACTGCCTCCCCCAAAACTTAGCAATGTCAGATGATATGTGGGGTAGGTGACATGAAAATAGGATCAGCTAAAAAGGTTTTCTGGGATTTTTTAGAGTTCTGTAGGATGCTTCATCTCTGCAGTTTTATGGACTGTTAAATTGCATCTGTGGTATATTAGTATTGGTAACTCTCTTCTCACCCCTTATTGGGCACTACCAATTGTATGGATAAGGCACAAATTTTCATTAGGTAAAATCAACTTATTGCCTTTGAAAAAACAAGCCACTTACCGAGGATCCAAGTGCTTAAACTGTAACATCACGTTGAAAAATATTTGTTTTAATGGATAAGATTCTAATTGTCCCCATGTTAAAATATGTTATATATTTTGTACATTCCCAGTGGCACTCGGAAAATCATGGCAGACCTATTTCAGTAAGATATAGAAAGTGGAGCAACGTAAATCAGGTAAACATATCTGATACAGTACCAGTGCAGAGTTGTCTTGCTCTCCATTTTTGAACTTCTAAAATTGGTAATAAATCAGTATTTTTTTAGAAGCCAAAGTCCATCTTGCTAGTATCATGCTCACTGTGGCCATTTAGAGGTAATCAACTTATAATTATTTTTACAAATGAAAACACATTTTTGCCTTTTTTTGTGGGAGGACACAAATCCACAAAAGTGCTCTAACATTAGTTCATGCTGCCTTGAAAAGATGCCAAAAATCAGATGTGTAATTAGGGATTCTGTTAGATGTCTAATTCCTGCACCTGCAAATATTTTTTCACCCAAAGCTTTTCTCAGCCTTTGCTTTTCCTTTAATTTTTCTCATTTTCTTGGCCAAGAATTAAGTTTCTTTTCAAAGAAGACTGTCAAAGATCTTCTGGGGTGTATTGTATTCTTTGTCTAAGTCCAATATAAGAAGGTGGTTCACTTTTTCTTGTTGAATGAGATATTCTAAGGTATAATATTAGACCTTGTTGTATTTAACACCTGATTGCTCATGGCAAAGCTCTTTAAGCTCCTTCAGGATGAAAGATGATGCAAGAGGTTATGACAGGATTGTTATTAAGGTGGGTTTGTTCTTCCAGTGCTAAAAGTAATGTATGTGGCACTGTATGTATTGCATCACATAGATTCAAATGTTGGTCAAATTCCAGCAAAGCCAATGATAAACTATGCTGGTTAGAAGGAACAGAGAGAAGAGTAAAGGAATAATTATCACCAGATAATGTAATAGGATTTTTTTAGTAGCTCTTGAAATAGTTGAAAAGAATTTAATATAGCAGGTCATTTTATCGGTGGGCCTGGCTTGATTGATCAAGTGATTAGTTCTTCCTACCTTTGATAGGTGCTTCCTATGAAAATGGCAGACTCATAAATTGGTTCTTCCAAGCTACAAAGACTTCAAGAGAAGCTAAATGTATTAAAAATATAGATCAGTTCTGAAAACAGGCTCAGTTAAGAAATATGTCTCCTAATGTCTGATTAAAAAAATCTGAGACTGATAGAAGTCACCCAGACTCAGCCTGAAATCGTAGTCCCCTAGTCTTTGGGCACGGGCATGTATCATATTTGAGAATATATTAGACATTCACTTTTTGTGAGTGAGCTTGTCCACCAAATAGCTTTAGACAAGCATTTTAAGGATCAGTGTCACCCTGCCAGTCTGGTTTCAGATTGCTGTTCTGAAGAAAAAAGAAAAGAACATAATTTTGGTAACGTTGTTCTAAGATTGTCCTAGGATTTGGGGTAAGTTAAAAACATTCCCCTGTACTTTTTTAACCCCATTGATTGCTGTATTTTGAGCATGTTTTGGAAACTATGATTAAAAAAATAGTTTCTTAGGGATTATATACAGGATGTGTGCGACATTTTATTGTAGGTTTTGAATCTGCTTGTGAGCTGAATATGTTCTCATAACAGAGAAACACTGATACGCCTAAAACAACTGTTAATTTAATCACTGGAGGAGGATTTTCCTGGGCCGAGTTTAACTATTAGTAATACATCACTTCTGACTTTCTGCGTTAGATACCGAGGCTATCAGCTAAACAGAAGGATCCAGTCACTACTTGATTTTTAGCTGTGATTATTTCTTCTTACATATTTTATCACTGCACTGGTTATGAACCAACATCCCGACTGTTCTATGTAAATGCAGAACAAAATCGTAGCTACCTTCCCTGGAGAGCTTCCAGTCTAGATGTAAGATGAGGGACCAGGGAGAGGTAAAACTGAATGGACTCAGTCTTCAACAGCAGATCACAAGCCCCCCCAGCGCTGGAGAGGAACACTGCACTATACCAGTCTTCATCCAAGTCCTCCTCTACGTTCAGGTAGCATTTCACAGTACAGATTGGTTTAAGACACCGTTGCTGTTTCTTCCTCACCTTGGAAGACGGAAGCTGAACTACCAACAGGCATTGCTGTACTGTAGCTTGCCCAGGAAGTAGTCTCTGCCTTAACCTGTAACAACGTAGAAAATGGAGCAGACAGGCTCCAAGCATGTAAAACAGTGGAGCGTAGAGGGTCTGTCTAGGCAGCCGTTGGCCATACCTGGGACTTCTGCACAACCTTCGCACTTCAAAGAGCATCTCATTATAGAACAAAGGCATTTATGTATTATGCAAATCACCAGGGGCATAGGAAGGAAATCATCTAGGCGGAAATATGCATTCACTGTATCTGCTCTTAGTTACAAATAAAAGGAGGATATCAATACTTTGTTAGACTAACATATTAATTTACTAAAATAAACTTGGAAAATGATGCAAGAGGTCGCCGAAGCAGGAAAAGACCTGTCTGGCCTGGGGGCTCCTACTTCCCATATCCTTTCTAATTCTTATTTAAGAATTGTGATTCTCCTTCAGCAAAGCAGTCAAATGTGTGTGTAAGTTCATCCATATCCAGCAAGTATAAACATGTGCTTTACGCACCTTCTTAGTTGCTGAATCAAGGTCCATATATTATGAGGCATGACTATACAGACAGAAACCAGATGGAAGATTTTTTTGCCAGCCAGTCCATAGGGTGAAAGTAGGGCCAATGAACGTTGCTGTCCTTGAAAAACACACCACCATGGTGCATCCATACACCATCATAGTGCATCCATGCACCACCCTCATAACACGATAATTTAGGCAGCACCCACTGTCATAAGCTGAGTGTCAACTGTAACTCTCTGTTTTCTGATATCAACAACCTGTGTGAGCTTGCTTGACAAACACAAACACACAAAGATAGTGGTTTTAAGAGAACTTATATCAAATAGTGGTGAAGTAGTTATTCAAGTTCAGAATCAGTAATTACAGAAAATGCAAGAATAGTCAGTTCTTTTTAGAGGTGTTAGTTTGGGGTGGTTAACAACTATATTAAAAAAAAATGAATTGGTATAGCATCACCCTCTGAAGTGACCTGTGCAGGATACTTATTATTTGCAAGTGTTAGGCATAAGTCTGAGTCCATTTGAGCTCTGTTTTGTATGCTGTTTGTAAAGCACATCATAGCAACAGAGGTTCTAGTCTGTTTTCATTAGTGTTATACCATAAAGCACTTAAAAATTATGTATTAGGCTAGTGCTCCTGTGAATTATATATCAAATCCAAAATAGTTGTGGTTTTAAAATCTATTCCACTATGGGGTTCTAGTATTAGTTGTCTGATTATGCTGTGATAAATGCTTTTATTCCACACTTTAAGAAAGAAGCAAAATCCTTGATTATAAATGCAGGCATATCTATTTGGCCAGGTACCTGCCTGGTCCTAACTGACAGCCTGAGGTATACAGCATAGTCATCGAAATGGACAGGAGGTTATGGGAATCATTCAGGGCTTTGACGAGCATTTTATCTGCAGGTTTGGTGGCAAAATGAACAGCAGTGAAATAGTTAAGACTCCTGGTATTTAGGCAGTCAGAATTTGGCTTTTTAGTTAACACCCCACTAAAATGAAGGGTGCAAGTTCACCATTCTCTTAGGCCCATTGTTTCTTTCCACTGGCTGCAGACTCAGCAAGACAAATGCGCATTAGTTTATATTGTCCAGGCTATCTTTGCAAGCAGATGGGCTGGAAATCTAATTAAAAAAACCAAAAGCTTTGATTCTGGCAAAAACAGCAAAATCTGTGGGACGACCCTAAATCCTCTGAATTAAATGGATGTTCTCTGTCAATGCAGTTCTATTGTCCTACTTTATAAATAAAATATGAAGGGCTCTACTTTCACATAGACCCATAAATGTGCTCATTTATGAGTTTAATAAAGCATGTGTATTCAGTACAATTAGATAAGCATATGTATAGAGCAATAAATGCTCCCTATATAAAATCAGCACGTGTGTAACCCAGAATATAGCCCAGGCATAGATAAATAAGCACATGCTTAGATTATTAAGTGATCTCTCTTAAGCCTTTCTGAATTAACCATGAAGCAGCTGTGACTATTTGCAATTTATAATTCTTCTGAAATTATTTATCCTACCTGTGTCTGAAAATGTGGTAAATATACTAAATTCATCTGAAGAATTCATTAGGTTCAATAAAGAAAAGTACTGTAACATCCATTTTACAGATGAAAAAAACTGGGGTAGAGTTTAGCTATAAGAGCCACATAAGAGGGAGACAAGTAATTCAAGAACCAGGATCCCCTGGCTTCTAGTCCCATCCCCTGCACTACAGTGCTTCAGCCAGATTTTAAAAAATCAATAAGTTATGAAGGTATAATTGAAAGGAAACTACTTAGAGTATTTATGTTATCTCAGTGTCAGGGAGTTATACTTAGGACTTTCTTTTACTAGATGCTGTGTCCAGTGTGAGCATCACCTAGAAGTTTGTGGAGTGACTGTGAAAAGCTTTCTGTGTCGTTTCTTGCATGTTGTTGGCCAGAAACCGTGACTTCAAATTGCTACAGAAACCTGCTACGCTAGGGCCATGTCTACACAGGATGTTATATTGTGTTAGTTTAACTCACAGGTAGGAAACCAACTGGTCCAAGGGGCGAGATGTGGTCTGTGACATACCTTTGGAGTCTCTTCTTGGTCAGATGAGCCACTCGGGGCAAAAATTTTGAGGTGCAGTGCTTCATGGTTCTGCTGTGTGATTTTTCTTACCACAGCCTGGCTGGTATCTACCATAAATTGTAAGTTTTCTGACTAGCAGACTCCCATTATTCCTAGCCTGGCATACATAAATTTCTTAATATAATCTTCAGGTCTGGCAGCACGGAAGGCATCACATTGGGTATGGGGTTCTTGGTATGAATAGGATGATGCATGTTCACATGTGGCAAGTGTAGATGGATTTGCCTAGGAAATTTTATTGTCCTTTTGATAGAGAAGCAATATAGCTAATGGGGAAAAGGAACATGCTTTTGAAATCAAGCAATTACTTCTGCGGAGCATTTATCTGAACCCACTTTGCCTGATGGAGTAGTTGTTCTGGGTTCTTCCAATTAGCAGTGACTGGTGGGAAATGGCAGTGATGGAGAACTGAAATGATTACCAGTTGTGGAAGAATTTCAGGATAATAAAGGACATTTTCCTAGAAACCTGCATGGAGGAACCTTAAAACTGTGTTTGTGCAATAGCAGTATGTGAGCTCCCATCAGAGTGGGAAAGTGCCTTAGCAAGACAGACTGAAAAACAGGAGGGACCACACACAGGCATCCAAGAAGCTCAAGGTCCTACAGATGTGAGAGCAGATGAGGCTGGAGAAATGGAAAAAAACATCTTGACTGCTCTTGGAAAGACAGTCAAAGTGCTTGTTCAGAGCCTTTGTTGAACCTCTGACTAATTTTTGATTTCATTATTGGGCAATTGGATTATTCTTTGCTCTCCAGAAGCTTTTGGGATCCTGATTTCCCAGTCTAGGAGGCAATACTGTCTTTTGGGTCTTCTATGCCCTTTGAAATACTGAGAGATCAATTTGTTTATACTCAGTAAGCATCAGTGTTTTGATCTATCACACGTTTATATTAGCATACAAATAATAAGGGATACCTCACATGAGTAGTTTCATCAGCAAGGCTTAGTTCCCCTCAGAAGGAGGACTGAGAGAGCCTGGCCTTGCTAAGAGCAGTATTACCAGCCTGAGCTGGACAGATTGAAACTGCATTGTGAATTGCACTCCAGCATCCACTGTTTCTTGTGGACTCAGTAAAAAGGATTTTTTCTCCTCTTAGTGCCATTATGGAGGTTATCTGAAGGAATGAGTAAAGTCTGCTAGGTAAAGGGATACACAAAATTTGATTTTACAAGAATGGCTTAGGGCATAGGCTGATTCTGCAGCTTGAGAGCAAAGCCTTCTGGATGTAATACCACAGGCAGTCTTCACCCAGTCTGGCATGGCAGGAAGCACACATCTGATAAGTGGCCTATTTTGGATAAAGCATTGTGACTATAAAGACTTGCTTTGTTTGCATACGGGTGGAGCTCAAAAACATGAGTAGCACACGATTTATTTGTCATGGTCAGTCCCCATGGAGAAAATGGAGGCATCAGCTTTAAAATCATATATTTCTACAGAGAACTTACATTCTCACAGGCCGTCTTAGCAAAATAAACTCGTTCTGGGGACTGCAGAATGTTTCTTGGATATAGCACTCACCTTTCCTCCTAAGGGATGCTCTTGAATCCAGCATGTGCCCTTAAATAGAACGAGGGTGTGGACTCTAGCCAAAATCTTGTAAGCTTCAAACAATGGTTATATCACTTCTGCTTAGGAGATAAACAGTGCAAGGCAACTCGTATGCTGAACACTGGGCGGGAAATGCGTAGAAGCTAGGTTACTTTTTTTGTGGAAGAATCTGCTATTTCAAAGTGCAGATTCTTAAATGAGGAAAAAACCCCAAACCTCTGAAATTTCTCACAAAAACTACTTCTCAAATATTGTCAATCATTTTTTTTGTTGTAATAAAATTTGAAGCTTTTATCTAAATTTTTCTGTTTATTTTATATTGTCTAATATAAAATAAATGGAACAAAATGAAAAAATAAAGACATTTAATCTGAAAAAGGCCAAAACAGAATGTTTGCACAGTATAAAATCCTTTTGTCAGTTTTTAATTCAGCAAATACTTTCGTGATGACCTGCAGTTTTCATGAAATATTTTATTTTGGATTAATGTCTACTTTCTCACCTTTTCGCCTTAGTTTCGTACTTTAATTACAGCTCTTGTGTACATGGATGTACATTGCTCTCCTGTACTGCTTGGAGTACCTTATGATAACTGATGAGTACTTACTGCAAGAAATGTCAATACTACTTGGAAACAGTCATTTAAGCGTCTTTGAAGAGTATTTTTTCCTCATCTGTGAGCCCAATTGAGGTAACTAGTGTGGGGTAACTGGTGTTTTAGTGTGAGGACGGGAATTCCTGGAGGCGTTTACTGCTCACCTTTCGCTCACTTTGTTGTGTTGTTGATGCCTTGAGCTGATAAATCAGGATCCCAGGTCTAGGAGCCCTGAGCAGGCATTGCCCAGGTGAAGTATTCTTTTCCCGATGGGAAAATCTGGCAGTGGCGAATGTAGTCTAAACCTCGCTGTGATTGCATGTGAAATGGACTTCATGGTGCTCTTGCCTGAGCTTTGAAAAATGCTTAAAATAAGGACAAACAGATCCAAAAAATTTTTGGGGGTCTTACTAGTTTAGCTGCACCAAGCACCACCATACTTATTTGCCACCTAGAATTCCAGTGGATTTGAATCTCCAAACATGTTCTCAAATAGTCTCTGCCCATCCAAACTTTATCAAGAATAGTGTGTTTATGTTTCAGCACAACGCTAATATTTATTTTTTCCAGCAAATGTCAATAACATATCATTTTCTTTTAGTGAAACGTTTTTGTTTTTTGTTTCTGCTAAATTATCCCAAATACAAGACACTAAATGTTCAAGAGAGAGTTGAATGGTACTTACTGTTCAAATATTTCTTTGTTGTAGTAACAAGTCTTTAAATGTAGCCTTGCTTCAACGAAAACAAAGCCTTGATTAATTTCATATTTATCTCAGCAGCTGTTTCAGGAAGACCTGCCAGATATTGATCCAAATATAGTAAATGTGCAGTAACGAAAGGGGAAGAGGGTAAATGGTTTGTATGAAGGCATCATTTACCAGCAGAAACTTAATAGGAATGTGAAAAATTATAATATTCATCCTCTGGATTTGGCTTTAACAGCTGCAATCATGCAATCTTGGACACAGCTGTGTTTTATTTCTTTGCTATTTGAATAAAGACAGAAAGCTTCTCAAATAGTGTTTATTTGGTCAATGAAATAAGAGGATGAATGCCTGTGGAGATCTGGGTCCCTGTTCTGGGGTAATGATGTAGATCAGGATTTTCACCTGTGCAGAAGGCAGCAGAACACAACCCTGCTGAACCCTTTCAGATTCTCCTGACCTAGGTACCGGGCAGGACTTGTACTGTCATGATCTCACAGGATCATGGCTGCATATTGGGAAAGGATTTTCTTACACTGGGCTAGGTGTCTGAGTCCTTCCTAGCTCACATCACTTTACAACATAATTGCATTGACTTCAGAGCCATTTTCTTAAAAGGAAAACTTGGAGAACAAAATGAGCTACTTGCTTGAGACTGACAGGAGCACCCGTTGTGGCACCAGTTTGCTTCAGCCAAATTTTTTGTTTTCTCTGTCTTTATTTTTTCTCCTGTTGACAAGTGGCCAGAGCCAGGGGTTGAATATGGACATTGTGCAGCCGTGCATCTGCATTCTTGTGCCATTTGCAATCACACCTCGTGTCCCCTAAGAGCAGTGGCTGGAAACCGAGACGGGAGGTTTGTCTCGGACAGGACCTCACTGGCTCCAAGTCTTTTTACAACATGTCACTGAAACTTCTCTACATCACTGCTTTATGTCCAGCTCCAGCCAGTGTGAAACTGGCTTGGGTTTCTTTCTTTCTCTTTTTGGAAAAGAGAAGTGAGAATGAATGACTCCTTTTCAGTGTTGGGAAAGAAGAAACAAATTTAGGTCACAGTGAGGAATAAAGGATTAATTGGAAATGGAGGCTGAATGACTGTTTCAGTAAAAAAATGTTACAAAAATGTACTGCGAAACAAAGTTAGAAATCACAGGAGGGAAAATTTGGGATAAAATTTGTCTACCTACAGCCTTTTAGGTAGCTGAAATTCTCTGACGGGAGCTTTCAGTGGTTTGGTCTTCCATAGTGGTGCACCCTCGGTGTGTACCACTAAGTTTTTCAGCTGGTGGCTGATGTACTAGCGCGGGAGGGAGCTGTGAAGATGAGGAAGCAGAGATGTCCTGCGATGTTTGAGAAGACAGACTGCCCCATCACTCTGAATGGTGGCATAGTCACTGGGGGATGTGGGTGACAACTGAGACTGGCCGTGTGACAGTTCAGTAATGCACCTGCTGATTGAGATAAAGAATTAGGTATGTTTTGCCACGACGTATTAAATGGAGGCAAATATTTTAATAAATAATGCTGATTAAGGAGTGCTTGACAATTAAATCTATTAGAAAGGACTTTATCTGGTCCCCCCAAATGTGCTGGAAAGTGTATTATGAATACAGATGGCTAGCTGTTTCTATTTACAAGGTGATCTCCAGGCTGAACATGGTAATGTAGCACCAAAGCGTGAGGGTGAGGAAGTGAGGCTGATTTTAAACCTCCCCATCCAGCTTAATTTTCAAGCCAAATAAACAAAACACGGAGAAGACGAATAAAGAAATGCAGTAGATAAAAACTATTAACGCATGAGTTACTTAGGTGATCCCTGGAAAATTCTGATATGGAAACCAGACAGGAGAGTTTGTTCCCAGAAAGAAACGAGGCCTTTGGGATAACATTGTGTGCTTGGAGGCTTCCACGGACCTGTTTTTCTCCTCCTTCTCTCCCTTATCCACCCTCAGCTTGTGAATCAATTGGCTGATTACAGCCACGTTTGTCAGAGGAATGGCGAGCTGAAAAATAATTAAATTCCTGCAGATTCTGTGCTTACAGATTGATGCTCGTAGAGCTACTTGTTATGCTGAGAGTGTCTCCTGACAAGGTTACACTGACCCTTCTTAAAGGAGATCTTGCTTTCGCTGTTAACAAGTCATATTTTGAACGAGATTCCATATATGTCAAATCTGCGCTTTTAGTGGGCCAACAGGCATGCTAAATGTGCTCCTTTGTCATTAACTCATGACTGCAAAATGGGAATGGAAATATTACGTTATTTCAGCTAATCAAGTGCTGAAGCTTCTAAATGCCAGAAGCTTTGGCCAAACCGTAAGGATGAAAAATACATGTAATCAATGATAGGTATTTGAAAGATTAATCAGAAAGCATGGAGTGCTTAAACTTGTTTGGTACCCAGCAAGTCAGCTCTTGCCAAAGAAAATACAGTTTAGAATGTGCCTGAATTAAGGAGGAAATTTGAGAAAATAACCTTATGGAAGTGCCCCAGAAACCAAAATAGAGAGATTTATTTTGACAAAATTATCACATCTGCTTCAGAGTTTCAATTTTATGCTTTTTTAAAAATCCAGAACTTAAGTATTGTTTTCACAAATATTTTAGGGTGTTTTTTTAAAACCTGGAAGCTAGTCTCTGTCTTTGCTTAAAAGCAGTGTGGCAACGGCAATGACATATCAACTATCAAGTATTTTGTGCTCAGTGTTGCTAATGTAGTCCAGATGAGCAGAGCCAAAATCTGTCAGATTGCCCAAATACTTTGATTTGAGTGTTTTGTCCAGTTTCTGGTCAAAACTGGAAAAAATTAAGCACCACAGTCAACATTAGTTGCCATCCTAAAATGATTATTTGTGCGCAATAGATACAAGGATTGATGTAGCCTCTTGGCAGTCAGGGATAAAGCATGCTTTGCTCGGACATTGTGGAGGAAGTTTGATTACCACTGTCCATGCTTTTCCTGATCGCTAAGCTGGGAAAGGCTTGAGCAGTTCCTTTTAAACAGCAAATGTAATAAGCGTGGCTAGACTGTTCAAAAGGAACGTAGAGTCATTTCCTCAATGCGTATTGAGGTACCTGAAGAAAAATGACTGATCGGCACAAAGATGACAGAGGTCTGCAGATTTCCCTGACTTACCAGAGTTTATGAGTGCTTCATGATGTCTACAAATGTGGCCACTTGTTTTATCACCCTGCCAATGGCTGTCAGTAATTGAACACTGCCACTGAAATTTTGGCCTTTTTTAGTTTTTTAACTAATGTGCCTGTGAGAAGTCCTCACATTTATTTAGGCCTTTTGTATTTTCACACCTATGTTGTTCAGTTGTGTTTTACAGCCCACTTTTATTCATTTACTTTAATTCTTTGGATTTGCATCTATAGTTTCCTACGGAGTCATTTTTTGGAATTAATTCCAGGAGCTGAAGACCTCAGTATGAGCATAGGTACCTGGAGACCTCCACCAAGGCAGGCTCCTTAGACAGACATGGCATGGCAGATGGTCCTTGCCCTGAAGAGCTTATAAACTAAATAAGTAATTTTTTCATCTCCCTCTTCTTTTTCTGGGATATCACTGCTGATTAGTATCTGGCTCCCTGCTTGCATAGTGTGAGTGCTCTCATGCCCATCTCTACAGCACACTCGGCAAATGAAAGTAGAAATAATGAGCAGACAGCTTTCTGGCTTCCAGCAGTTTAAATGCTGTTAAATAATAGTTTTTAAGAAGCAGGTTTAGAAATCGGGTGCTAATTTTGCACACAGAGTTGGAGAAGGGCGTGTAGAACTATCACTGTGCCCAAGAAATCAAATTCCTCAGATGAGACAACAGACCCACAGGTGTTAGGGGTTAGCACCGTTCTTCTCATTAAAGGAAGAATTGCAAGCAGGGCCAGTTCTCCAAGCCTGTGAGCAAGGCTGTTGAAACTGAGTTAGAGTTGCTCAGCATGAGAAACACAGTCCATACGTACGTTATCTGTGAAAAGGGGTACCCATCTTTTCACTTATTTTCAGTTATTTTACTACATAAAGAAACTTACCTGCCTATAACGATGAATTGGGTAGGGAGATCCTCTTCTTTCTAAGTAAGAAATTCTGTATTAGTAGTGAAATAGTTACTTCTTGATATGATATATCTTACCCTACAAAATCTGTGAGTATTCTCCATTCTTTCTTTGTTCTCCACTTCCCCATCCCATCAGTTTTCAGGCTTGAAAATACAAGCATGTTTGTTGAAAATCTGGTCTAATTATAAGGAGTGTAGATAGTGCTGGTTGGCAATGACAGCGTATTGCCTCTTCCAATATAAGAATCAGGAGGCATCAGATGGAGCAAGCAGGAGACAAGTTTGGAACAAACTTGCGAACAAACTTGTGTAGTTGTCCTGCAAACAAGGTGGGTTGAAGCTGTGTATCCTGTGAAGTATCCTTGCCACCAGATGCTGTGGATACTGCAAGCTGACATGGGTTCAGGAAGGGTCAGACAAACTAATGGAAGAAAAATCTGCTGAGGGCTGTTAAATGTCTGAACAGCACCTCTGGTTCAGGAAGTGCCTTTGCATCGTCCAAGGTTTGGAAAGGAGTGAGTGAAAGCATCTGCAGCTTTGTTTCTTTTATATTCTTCCCTAGGCATTTGCTGTTATCTGCACTTTTTTTAATTCTTATTCCCAGACATCTTTACTGTATTTACAGGTGTGGGAAGCACTGTGTATGTGCACCCTGTGTCACCCCAGGATACCTGCCACCCTGCCAACGCACGCACTGCTTCCAAAACTGGGGACCTCCTCATGTAGCAGCAGCCCCCCACTCCCCTGTCATGCACTGTCCTCCTTCCTGATGGTGCTCCCACCCCTAAAAAGCGGGATGCCTTGCCATGCCAGCAGCATCTCACCAGGAGCATTTTTCAGTGTTCAGGGCCCCCAAATCGCCTGCACCATGGGGTGCGGGATCCCAGTCCCAGAGCTGGGGGCCATGAGCTGGGGGCAATGCCTACGTCTGGAGGCACTGCCCAGCACAGCAGGGTTTGGGTGGGCAACCAGGTTTGGCATCAGGCTGTCCACCTCTTGGCTGGCGTCCTGGCAGCGAGCTCGGGCTGCCTCGAGCCCTGAGGCGAGCCGCTGGCCGTTCGGGGCCTCTCTGCTACCAGCCCTCCTGAGGGCCCGGCCTGGCCCCGGGCTTTGATCTCCCCCAGTGCTGCCGCTGGGCCCAGCCCAGGCTCCTGAGTGCCCCAATGCCACCGGCCGCCAGGGCACCCAGGGACAGTTTCAACATCTCCCTTCCTCCCAAACCCACCCTGCGTCCAGGTCTCTCACAGGCAGCCTGACCCCCCTGCCCAGCCCCAGGGCTCCCATGCCGCATTGCTTCCCCGGTTCCCTGGCTCTGCCCTGGCTCTGTGTCCCCTGAAATAGCCCACTGACACCCCACAGCAATTAAATCCCTCCTCAGCAAGTCCGTCCTGAGCCCAGACCTCAGTAAGGTGTGGGGGCACCTTGCCGGGACGGGAGGCTGCTGCCAAGGCCTTGAGGGCACTAATGGGTCTGACCCACGGCATCCCTGGCTGTTCTCCCACGCCCACCAGAAACGGCTGGGGAACTGTAACCCTCTATTCTCCCACTGAAGGCATACCGTGAAGTCTCCGAAACCCGAAAGTAAGGATTTAATGTGTCGTGGCATGTTTTTGAGCTACGCAGCTGCTGGGCATGGTGCGGATAGGAATGGGTGGCAGTTCCTTCTGTTTCCCCGTATCTTCTCAGTGCCTCCTGAGGGCTGGGGGCAGCTGGCAGAGACCTCAGTTCATGCAAGATCCAGCCCATAGTTATCACTCACTTCCCTATCGGGAATATCCACCTTACTGCAAGCCAGGCTTGGTGTCACGGTGGTGTCCGATCACTTGTGTCTGGATGAGATCACGCTGCCCGCGCTCTAAAGCTGGGGCAGGGTCTGATTTCAGGGCTGCTTGGATCTAAGACTTTAGTTCAGGCTCGTAAACAGAAGACATCAGTCCCTCCGGACATTACTGTTTTGCTTAGCGAAGCAGGTTTTTCTGTTATTCATCAGTAAATATTATATTAAGTTATTATCATTTTAGATGAGATTTGGTAAGCTGTCGGGCTGGCAGCAGCCATGGCGAGTTGGAATGAAATTAATATTGGTTATGCCTTGCTGTGGTTGCAGGTTTTTTTCTATTTATATAACAAAAGATACATTGCACTTATCTGTTGCTATGTTTGCTGTTGGGGTACTTTGTGCGCCCGTATAGCTCCTAGATCTCTTTGTCAACTGTTTGAAGCAAAAGCAATCCTTGGAAAAGTCAGTTCAGTATAACAGGAGACAGTGGCTTGGCAGAAGTTATTGAAGACCCCATAAAGCTTTGCAAGAAAAGGGAAAAAAAGGAAAAACAAAAATCCTTCTATTCAGTCCTGTCTGATTCGATTCTTTGTCTCAGCTCTCATACCAAAGGGCAAGAGGCAGTAGCACCACCAACAAAGCTTCTTTTACAGCCTTTTTTGGCATCCGTTATGGAAGGATTCAGATGTCTGACCTTTCAGCAGTAGGTAAAAAGAGAATAAAAAGATCTATATTCCTGGCAGTATTTGGAAGTGCTTGGTCTCCCTAGTTTTTCTTTGAACTGACTGTGCAGGGTGCTCTGGATGCGCCAGTAATGCTAAGGCGGAGGACCATGCTCGTTGGCTTTGACTGCTCCTTCCTGGCATTAAGCTGAGACTGTTCAAGTTAGGGAACACTCTTAAAATGGCAAAGTCCCCTTTGCCTTGGGGGTCTGTCTGTGCACAAACCTTTCTAGATTCTGTTAAGGTCACCAAAAACCTTAATTATTACGTTATATATTTGAATCCAGTGTCTTTTCTATGAAGGATAGCCCTGTCTTTGTTCCAGACCAGAAACATAATCGTAAGTTTTGAAGAATTGTTTTCAATGAGATATACCTGGATCTTATTTGCAGCAAGAGGGCTTTAAGTTCAGAGAGGAAAAGAGTGTAGTGAAAACCATCCTGTGTGCGTGCACACTGGCAGTATTTGTGTGGAGGCTAAACATGAATTCTCACATTATCTGCATTATAACCATGCTTAATAATAACTGTCCTCAGCATATTTCAGAATCAAAATCATTCCAACAGTACCAGCATTTGCTATTTTATATTACCTTACATATGCCTTCATGTCAACAATATTGATCCTCTTTATGTTGCTTGGCCAGTTTGCAGAAAGGTCAAGGGTGGAATATTCATTTATTAAAGAGAATTTTTTATTCTGTACCTCACTGTAGTATTCATTATACAAAATATGCTTATGCTTTTCCATGTTTCCCTTCTTCCTATACTGTTCTTTCCATTTCAGTCTTCCTCTCTTCTTTCTGCATTTCCTCTCTTCCACCAACCTTCCCCTTTTGGCAATAACCTCCATTCCATCAAGGAGGGGGGAGGATTAAAATCAGCGGTTGGACCATTCTGGCCTTTTGAGTGCATCATGGATGAATTTTCAGCATTACCCTACCAACAGTGCTACTAGGGGTCGGAAACTGCACTTTTTGTGCACGTGTTTCAGCCCTGCAGCAGACACTGTAGCTCCCTGAGTTGCCCCAGATTTGACCGAATCAGCATGTCCTTTTAACATTTCTCATCTCTTCTCCCAAGGAAAAAGGGAAGGCATGTTTGCAAGCCAGTGCTTGCAGTGCTCATGGCCCCTGTGCATCGCTAACGACCAGGCCAGATCACTGTGTTTAACATTTGAGAGGGGAGGTGTGAAGGCTGGCAGAAAAGTAAGACTGCAACCTTAAAAAGACCCTGCAACATTTGGAAGATCAATCAGGAGGGAGAAGGGCCTCAGTTTTAACAGTGCACATGCTGAGTCACAAGGACTTTCTTTGCAGAGAATGATTGCCAGGTGCTTTTCTGGAAATTAGACTTTTAAAAAGCACTTAAAGGGACCTCTAAAAGTGAAGGTACCCAAAATTGCTAGCTGCCAGCAGCGTTGAGGTGGAGAACTGTGCTCGTTGGCTTTGGTGGTGGTTTACTGAATGCAATAAGTAGAAAGCAAAATCCATTATATGTACACATATATAACTACTATATAGATATAGTTGATTCTGTTCTCAATTGTATGAAAATATGTATGTTTTCAGTAAAAATTCAAATTGCATGTATTTGGGAAATAGGAGGTTAAACTGCAACATATAAACTGGACTATTCATGTAAATTAGATTATAGCAAAACTTTAAAAATTTCTTATTGCCTTTATGCTATATTATCTTCTGCCTTTTATTCTGAAGTATAAAATTCCTTGCTTTGCTCTGAAGCACTGAATACTAACAACAAAAGCTAAGTCTCAGCATGACTGTTGACAATATTAATTATCCTGACATGCTTTTATCCCTACAGTGAAGATGTCTGTAAACGAGGATTCACTGTTATTATCGATATGCGGGGATCCAAATGGGATTTGATCAAGCCTCTTCTAAAGACCCTTCAAGAAGCCTTTCCTGCCGAGATTCACGTTGCCCTGATAATAAAGCCTGATAATTTCTGGCAGAAGCAGAAGACAAACTTTGGCAGTTCCAAGTTCATCTTTGAGGTAAGAGCAATGTGAGGATGTCTGGTAATGCATTATCCCTGATAAGAAATTTTCTTCAGGCAAAAAAATTCCTAAGCCCTGTGCTGGCAGAAAAAAGCATTTGAGGACTGTTTCCCAGAGCGAGTTGCTGCCCTGGCATCAGATGCCTTCTGAGCAAACTTGTGGAATGGGATGCACGTTCCATCTTAGAGGTTCATGTGCATGGTTTGCTTTGGGTTTTTGTATGTGTCTGTCTTTTTTTTTTTTTTTTGGTGTTGTTGCATTCAGTCTTTCTTCTGTTTCTTTTAGGAAAAAAACAAACCACAAAATCAGTCAAAATACTAAAGATAAAGGTCTCTAGATGCTAACACATTGTCTTCTCTCCAGGGTCACCTAACTGCTCTTTGTAATAAAAGGCATTTAGACTAAATTTATCAATGTATTGTCACTGCTTTAATTTAATTGAAATTTACTATTCAAAATTAACAATAAGAATAACAATTCATATTAACAATAAGATGCCTTGAGCAATTCGCTGAATGGTAGCCAATATACAACACTGCGTAATTAAAGGGAATTTTACTACCTTTGTCATTGATGAAGAGAAGCCAGCTATGTTCTTTTATTGCGTCTTAGCTTTCTGGGAATTTCAGTTTCTTACCCAAACAGAAGCAAAGCTCAGGTGCATGAAGTGCTCCTATATCAATCAGTATGTGCTCAGTCATGAGTTATAGTCTTGATTTTTTTTTCTTGTTCTTTGCTGGCATACTATTCTGTAGTTGGCTCTCTTACTTACCAGTCCATTAATTTTAGAGACATACTCTGAATTTGTACCTCTGTAAATCAGAGTAGACTTTGCTACAGTTCTTAATGGTGACTGTAATGGAAGAGTATATTTAAGTATAGATTTCAGACCTATTGAGGTCAGTGTGGTGTAAATACGTCCTTATTTTCAACCTCTTCTTAAGGGTACTGTTGAATTGCAATGGGCAACTAGATTGGCACTAAGCATTAACCAACTTTTACAGTATTATCGCAGTTTAAGTATTTGTAGATTGTTTTTTTCCTGCCTGTCTCATGAAAACTTGATTAAAACCAGTCAACTAAAAAATGCCACCTTATTTAAATGGGCCTTTACCTTCCATGTCTGCTGCTCTCTCCTGTGAGCCTTTGACAGCAAGGCTGTCTTCAGTATGGGTCTGCGTCACCTTTGCGGATTCCCAAGCTTATTGAAATCCCTGGCCCTGGCAGAAGTCGCTGCTGCTACAGAGCAGTGAGATTGGCAATGCTGTGTATGGGGACAGAGGGGGGTCGGGGCAGTGGGAAAGGGCAAGAAAGGAGAAATAGGGGCTGCAGAAAAACGTGGAGCAGGAGGGAGCCTGTGCAGGGACTAGTAATAGAATAGCTCATGGCATATGTGAAACCCTCTGTTTCACTTATATAGGGACATGAAGGGGCAGTCCCTTAGAAGCCCAAGACAGCTTATGCGTATTTATCCAGTACTGAATTTCAATCTTCCAGTGGTTTAATAAACAAAATCGATATCTCCCTAAAGCTTCAAAATCTAGAAGTAAAGTATCAGTCCTCAAGTAAGTATATTTTTTAGAACATATGGTTGTTTTAAAATGTGTTAATACTCTAGAGGCTTGACTTACATTTTTTCATTGTGTGGAGTTGGTGTGATGATAGGGAAGAGTAAACTGTGGTCAAGCTATTCTTCATAGTTACAGCTCTGAGTCTGTATTGTGTTAAAAACGCTTGACTCATTTCTGTACACACTGTCACACATTAAGGGTATTTTCATTTTGCATGTGTGCCTTTGAGCCCTAGTCTCTCTGCCAGGCTGTAATGTGGGCACCTATAATGGTTCACAAACTTTTGGACCAGAGGAGCAAAACATCAGCTCTCCTGCTCTCTCTTGGACCACCTGCAGGCACACAGAACTGATGAGTCCTTCGATTTTAGGATTTTAAAGAGGTTCCTCAGGCCATGGCCTGTCGTCCCATAGACTCACTGCAATGTACAGGCCACAACTCAGGAACCTCTGTTTTAAAGGATTCTTGTGCTTGCTGCTGCTTACTGGTAAGCTCAGACTCTAGGGCAGGTTATGCGCTCTTATCAGAAGAACTGTGAATATTGGATAATCATCCCAGATCTATACCCCTTGCATTTATTTGATTTATGGGGGCAGCAGGTGTGCATGTTCTCTGCACTGAACCATCATGGGGATTTTTCACAGCTATGATTAAACAGTAGATGCTCGTAGGAATAGGCTGCAGTGGAAGGCAGTGGAAGTTTATGTTGATTTAACCCATCTACAAACGTAATAGTTACTAGTGTCAGTTTTAAGGCCAAATTCTGCTACTGAGCTTAATGGAAGCAGTAGCGATATGCCAGAGCAGAATATGACCCTTAGTGAAGGCTAATGATCTGGATTTTTATCATGACACTCTCTGATAGAGTGGTTCAGTGTTACAGTCCAAAGAGTGTATGCTTTGGTTTGTTTGGGACAAGTTTGTCAGGTAAAGAAAAAAGGAAAAAAGGGTTTGACTGACTAATGCAGATTCCACAACTTCCTGCCACTTTGAGGGATAGACCAAGAAGCTTAGTTAGCATTAACTCAGAGATGTCTTCAAAATTATTTTCCTTCTGCTGAAGGGGTTTAAATAGTGGACAGTGCTTTTTAGAGAGTTTTTTTTTTTTTTAAGAAAGAAGAATGATGCCTGGGAAACAATTACTCTGTCTTACCACATACCTGCCCAAGTAAGGTTGTTTTCATATTAGTCTGATATAACTCCCTAGAGAAACAAATCTGAATAAAGAGATTTGCTGCAGAACTTTTCAAATGCAAAACCTTGCTGCTATATCATCATGTCAAATTCTGAACGTAAGAGCAATGCTTGCAGTAGCTAGACATACTGCAGGGTGAATGCCCAGGTATTAGCAATAAGGAGAAGTCTTTTCTTGACAGGCTGTTAAATTATAAATTGAATTATCTTATTAAATACCTTGAAGGGGTCAGTGTCCAGGTCAAGAGGTTTAGAAATCTGAAATCCTTCTCTGAAGCTGCATACTTACCTTCCCAGTGTTTGTTGGCTCTTCCCCCTGCCCTCCCCCTTCCCCAAAGCCTTTTCATGAAGGAACACTGCAAAAGAGTTTTAAAATAATCTTTCTGCTGAGCATATGCTCAATAGAATCCCATTTTAATACATTACAGAATGCCTGATATTTTTAGATGGATAAAAAAATTGGAAGAAAAGCCTATTATTAACTTTAAACCAGTGGGCAGCCTACCTTTTGGACATAATTCAGGATAATGGATGGGACTTGAGGTATTTTTCTTTATAGATGACTTTTTCAAGATTGCTGTGATTATGAGTGCCTCCATTTTTGAAGAGCACAAACTCTGACATTCTTTAGAGGCCTGATTTTTAGGGGATACATGGGCAGCACTTTCTGAACATCGCAAGCCTCTAAGGGCTGCCAACTGGGGTATTAACATGACCACTGAAAATCTCTTGTAATATTTGGAAGCCTGTGCTCATATTTCAGTAAAAATAATTTGTCAAAAATGTATGGGAATAGCCTTCAGTTGTTGGGTCCTTAAGCTTTAAGCTGCTCGCCAGGCACCCAGTGCATTTGTCTACCAGTGATTACTTTTTTTAGCAAAATCTGAATGAATTAAAACCATCTTGATTGCATGTGATTCATGAACGGTTCTTTCTACGAGCAATAAATTCTAATTGTTAATACTCCAGTGACATTTAATTTTTACATGGATTTTGGCTTAATCACATTAGAAAATACTAATATGAAAGAGCTCTGCCTGTGGCAAAAGAAAACTGGATTAATCCAAAGGAAAAAAAGGACATATTGTATATTTTGGAAGGTTAGAATACCTGCTTCCTATGCTTAATACTTTTGCTGCTGTACAGCCACTAGCCTGAATGTAATGCAAGAAGCAGAATCCCTGTAATACCATATACCATTTAGTGAACAATCATGTCCATGCAGCCAGCAGCCTCTGTAAGAAGTCTTCAGTGTCCAACTGGTTAAAGTGATCCATGGCAAAAGCATTCTTATGATATGTTTTTGATAGCCTGGTTGGCCTAAAAAGGTAGACATTATTCCAGTAAATAGCATGCCTTAAAATAAATAAATAAAATCTATGTCATTGATAGAATATATTAAATCCGATTAATTCATCAAAATTAAATATAGTCCTCAACATCTTTCACAATGTTCTTTCAATTATGTATTGATGAAGAAAATAATCCCTTCATGCCATTTATGGATTACACTGTTATTTCTGGTTAGACAGTCACTGATTCAAATGCTGTCATTTTCCCTTCCTTAGACAAGTATGGTCTCTGTTGAAGGCCTGGCAAAACTCGTGGATCCTTCTCAACTGACGGATGAGTTTGAAGGATCTTTGGATTACAACCATGATGAATGGATAGAGTTGCGCGTCTCCTTGGAAGAGTTTTTCAACAGTGCTATTCATTTATTATCAAGGCTGGAGGACCTCCAGGAAATGTTGGCTAGGAAGGAATTTCCAGTTGATGTTGAGGGCTCTAGAAGGCTAATTGATGAGCACACGCAGCTTAAGAAAAAAGTGATTAAAGCTCCTGTGGAAGAACTGGATCGTGAGGGTCAGAGGTTATTACAATGCATAAGATGCAGTGATGGTTTTTCTGGTAGGAACTGCATTCCTGGAAGTGCAGATTTTCAAAGTCTCGTGCCAAAGATCACCAGCCTTTTAGACAAGCTGCATTCCACCCGGCAACACTTGCATCAGATGTGGCATGTCCGCAAGTTGAAATTGGACCAGTGCTTTCAACTCCGACTTTTTGAACAAGATGCTGAGAAGGTAGGGAATAATCTACTCCTTTTGTAGTATTATTACTTTTACCATTTATTACATATTATTTATTATTATATTATTTATTATTATCATTATCACAATGGCACTTTGACCATTTTTTCTTTCTATAATTAGCAATACGAGGTATTAATTGAAGGCATAAATATCATGATGCCAGCAGATGTACTTTATATGACTTGTACACCAAATTCAGTGAACTAATTGTTGGATATAGCAGGCATAATGACATCCAGAATAACCTGCTTGTGTCACTTTTGGTGAAAGTTTATCTGCTTTTTCATGTCACAGTGGGTACATTTGGTAGACATTATCATGAGGATCAGGCTTTATTCAAGTTTCTTCTATTAAACTTACAAATATATTTTTCTGCATGTCATAGCCCTTAAAGAAGAAGAATTTTAGGGTTTGGTTTACTATGATTAATGTTTGCACCTTTTGTGAGTCTGTGGAAACTCTGTAGTTAAATTCCTCCTAATTGTTATCCCAATCCACATCTTCAGTTTACTTTTCCTAGGAAATCACAACAGGATCTGCAACAAGTAAAATCTTTAGCCATGGAACTGAACGTCAAGGACACGGCCACTTAGTTCCCACAGCATGAGATCGGAGATTGTGTTTAGGTTCAGCCTTAAATAAACATAAAAATAGACCAAGAGGAAGTATTCTCAAATGACGACAGTATGCACAGCTCACTGTGGCTGGTTTGCATTAAACAGCACATAAGGATGGCATTTGACTTCATACCTGACACTGAGTCAGTGGCCAAGATTCCTTTTCACCAACATACGATCAGATTTGAGAAATATTTAACATTAAATTATTCCATAGAGAGATTGCATTGCAACTTCCTATTTCTTAGACGTCTGTAATGTAGCATATCAGCCTGAAAAACATGTAGTATGTCTTAAAATGAACTACAGTATATACAAGAATGTAGGGCAACAGAAGCACTGGTAAGTAACATGGTTTTATGAAGCTATAGTTCCATAACATAACAAGAAGTGTGTAGTATAGCTGCAGTTCCATCCCCATTCCTACCCTCTTCAGAGGATACTCATTCGAGAGCTTGTGGTAGATAGGGAAGTCCCTTGGAAGCGAAGCATGGCAGCTTGTCATGCTAGTTGAAAAGGCTGGCTAAAACAATCGGTGTCCCCTACCCAGGTTTCCTATACAGCAACGCCTGTACATGTCAATAATACACAATAAAGCAGGCTTCTTATGCTACTCTGCTGCTGTCTGCCCCTGGAAGCACTGACAGGCACTCATTTTTGTGATGTTATGTTAGAAAACTGTATTGAGTCTTGGCAGTCTCACCCTCTTTATGCAGAAGTGCTTGGAGTCTGATTAGGCAGTTTTGTGAGAAGTCCTCACTGCACATTTAAAATTGTAGACCATAGAAGTAGGGTATTCTCAGGGGAAGGTACTGAGCTCTCAGACTCGTGCTTATCTAGTCTGTGTATATCCATCAAAAGCCCCAGTCTCTGAGTCTTCTCCACTTAATGCACAATACATCTGTTTTACTAATGTGTTTGATGGACCCAGGAGGGATAGAAGAAGAAATGCAGACCTCATCTGAAGAGGGAACCCATTGAAGGTGATATTTTTTATCAGGTGCAAATTAATACTTATTTTTAAAATGTCAGGGAAAAACACATTGCAGAAACAAATAAAATTTTCATTAGTGTGAAGCAAGACAGAAGACATTGGTTTTCAGTGCATGTACTAAGTATCTCTAAGGAGGGCTGTGACGGAAAGGGCTCCATCATTGTATAATCAATCCTCTTATTGGGAAAACGGTGAGTTCAGATGAGTCTCTAAAATGAGAATCACTGCAGAGTCAGCCAAGAATCTGTAAGAGCCCAGCTTTTCTTCCAAATGCTACTATTTCTTCCTCTTCTCCTCCCTTTTCCTTCTGTGTGACATGCTATAAGCAGATCACTCACACCTGTCCTTCCCAGTGTGGCTGCATTTCAGTCAGTGTTTCATGAATTTGGATTATGAATTTCTTAGGAATTATTTAGATGACAAGTGCTTGGTAATGTAAATGTGTATTTTTACTTAGGATGATTATCAATTTCGATTGACAAAACGGGCATTTTGACCTTCTAGATACCTCTTAACTAAACACCCTGTCTTGCTTTGGCTTCCCAGGGTAGCACTCCTTGTCTTTTCGTGGACTGTACTTCTATACTTTCCCAAAGAATAGAAAATATTTTCTTGTTTTCTACTGCCAAGCCAGTGTTTTTTAATCTTTTCAGTGTGTGGCTCTCTAAAACTGTTCCAGAGAAGGTTGCAGGCCCTTTTACTTGACATTGCAAATATGTAGACTGATGTAAAATATAAATGTGCTTGTTTTCCTTAGCTGCCTTTTGCAGGTCTCTTTGAAATAGTCCAACCATCTCATGCTGGAAAGTATTTGTTTCATAAAAAGTTTGGAGCTAAATCCAGTGATTACTGTCTCTACTGTATAAATATGCACCACAGTATGTCTGTGTATTGAATTTTAAAGTTTCCCGATACCTCCATTTGCTCAGTTGAACTCTACCCTCTAGCATTAGGTGTAGTAGCAGAGACAGGGTGGTTTTCATCTCTTGGGGAGATGAACAGCTCTTTCTCTATAACCTGGATATGTCATTTAGTGCTTATCAAATGACAGCTCTAATACCCTGTAAAAGGTCAAACACCAACATAAAATTCTCAATAGAAATAAGATTTTAAGGCCATTTAAAATATTTCTGTATGCTTGTTGGGTAATATTTTAGGAAACCATTCTAATAAGGAGAAAATGGACAAGGACTTTGCATTTTCCAGACACCTCTTATTTTAAAAATTTCAAGTGTCCTCATTGACTGAAAAATTCTTAAAGGAAGAATAGAAAAAAGGGGACACTAGAAGGAAAAATATGCAGTATTTTAAGGTAGGTTACTTTTTAACCCCTTGGTCTCATCATACTCTAGCTGTTCAAAGCAAAGGAATTCACACTTTTTTTCCTGTAGATCCTCTCTCTCTGAAAATTTATAAGAGACAGTTGCTGGCCAGACACTTAAATTATTCAATGCAAAAGGTATCTTGCTTCCCAGGGTATTCCATCTTACAGCAGTAAAAGTCTTCTTTCAAACGACTGAACCACAACATCCAGGCTAAGGTACTAATCCTACGGAGACCAGGTCAGCCAGATGGAGCTCTTTTCACTGTTTGCAAAAGTGTACTGGATACCAATAAGAAATTAGACTGTGGGTTCTTGTTCTCTCCCCACCCCTTGAGTGATTAGAGGCTCCAGGCTGGGTCCAGACAGTCTGAAAAGTTGTCTGCTGAGTGACTCACACGTTTGGTTAAAGAAAAGGATGGGTTACCAGTCCCACCCTGGGCTTCTCCCACTGGAATTGGTGGGAGAGAGCGCAGCTGTCTGTAGAGAAACTTCACGCCAGGCCTTTTGGGTTTTTATTTTTCCATGCTGGCACAGAGGCAGAACAGAAGTTGGGCTGTCGCATGGGCGCAAGCAGTGCGGTAAGACTGAATCGCCAGATGGAAACTGGAAGCCCCTTGGAGCTCGGGTGAGCAGACAGTCGTTCAGGCAGGTCAGCCATGTGGGGAGCTTTGGCAGAGCGGTGTGAGGAAGTTCACATGCTGTGCAGTGCTGACTGTAATGATCTGCTGATAAATAACACATTTCAGCCTCCAGTGTAGCCCTGACCCTCACTGCTCAACAAATTCATTCCTCACCAACTAATATACATTTTTATATATACGTGTGTGTGTGTATGACTGTGAAACCAGAACTGAGTCTTCACTGTGTTTTTACTGGGTAACAGGGAAAATATTTTTAGCCATCAGTAACATGAAGAATGTAGTTTGGTTTAAATTGAATATTGTTTAAAGCAAAAAACCACAATCAACATAGATCCAACTATTAGAACAATCTGAGAAATGTTAATTGGTTGGTTGAAATCCGGACAGGGGGAAGAATTCAGGAAAGAGTCCACATGCTTTGCACTTGAATAAATACCAAGAAAAGACAACAAATTATCCTACTCTGCACTTTCCAGGCCTTCTGGAAATCATCTGTAACTGGCACCCACCTTGATTTTTGTAGGAATTTCCCCATCATTCTGGGTTGATTCCATATCAGTTTTACTCCCCCTGCATGTATCTGAATGAAAAACGGTTATCATGATATAATCGGCATTGTCCACATTACATACAAATAATGTAGTCATCAGCTTGACTGAACCAAGGATCTCGGCTGCGAACTTGTAGCACCGGAGCAAAGAGCGAGCAGGCTGCTATAACATCAGTGGGGTCAGCCACTAACACGAGACAGAGACCTGTTCTTTCTATCCCCACCTCCCCCTTCTGCTTTCTGCTTTTCCAAAGTCCTATCACAATGCAAAAGTGAACTCCAAAAAATAGCAACCGCAGTTACGAAATGCAGTGAGTGAATTTCCCTTGAAGGTTGCGGTGGGAGAAGCTTTTTGTTCAGGTTGGGCCAACTTTTTGGAAAGTCTAGTGGCAAACCACAGGCCACATTTAGTTTGCAAGCGACAGTGAAGTAGCCAGCTTGCAGCCAAAACTTCCTGCCTTTCAAAGCTTTCCTTTGAAAAACATACCTCTGCCTGTGGTTTTGCCCGTGGAGCAGGATGGGGGAGGCTGTGCCGGCTGCCAGCGGCTGCTATGGGCTCGCTGCTCGGCGGGTGGCTGCCAAGGGAGGAAGCAGGAGGGAACATCACAGGAGATGGCCTCTAGGTCATATCCTGCAATGGCTTTTCCTCCCATTTCCCAGACTGTGTGACCAGGATGGGATGACAGGAAGATTCTGATGAGTGTATGAGTGATCTGAATGTAATAACAATGCAGAGTCCTCATGGTAAAAGACAAATTTGGAGGGGGGGAGGACTAGGCAAGACAAAAAGGCTGAGAGGGACAGGGTGGAATTACGGTTGCACCAATCCTCCTACGTCCCACTGCTATGCGGGTGTGGGCAGTGAGGCTGTGGCTCGGCAGAGCACACGCTGTATCCCTCCCTTCCCACACACAGCCCTGATTTAGGACTTTTCCTTAGTCTGGTCTCCTTAAGTAAGGGAACTGGTGAGTGTTATTCTACTAGATCAGCTCTGTGAGAATCAGTCTCCATTTAGTCAAATAAGGGAGCCTTTGGCCTCTGAAAGAGGAAACTCACAGATAAACCAGCTGTACTGGACTCCTGTCCAGTGTCCTATTCCTTTTCCCAATGAAAGCACTGGGAAAACTCCTGTTGATTTTTGGCAGGAGCACAATATGCCCATTTGCAGTTATTCTGAAGTGCCAGATGAAATTTAGGAGTTCCTAGCCTAGAACATAGTTTAACAACATACACAGTCTGGAAAGACAATGGGGAGCTTGACTACAGTCAAGACAATGGGAGAAGAGATTATCCAGTAAGTATGTAAACTGAGTATTTAAACCATGCTTGCCACACTCTTATTGGAGTACTACACCTGGCAAAGGTTTATGTTTCTCAGAAGGAAGGAATGCTGTGCATCCTTTGTCTAAAAACATGCAGAATAACTTCGGTGTAATAGTAGAAACCAAAGTGTGGAAATTTGCCTTTGCTTTAGGAAAAAAAATTGGAATGAAGAAAGAAACATTGGTATTTTGCTGTTTGAGAGAAGGGGGAGTATCAGTGCATTTATGACCAAGTTTACGATGCATATCTGCATCAACTATCTCAAGCATCACTTCCCTTTACACTGCACTTAAAAATTCTGATGCTGTGTATACTGTAATAAAATGCATTACAAATCTGATGATATGATCCTTCTTGCTAATAGGCGGCAGTTTATTTTATTACAGTCCGTTAAGTGCAGCAATAGTAACTGTTCCTTTAGTCAAGTGATGCTGTGTGGGGAAGCATTTTCTAGAAATGGGTCTTAGCTGACTTTCTGGAATAGCAGCATAAGAAAGATTGAAAAGATAAGCAACGTCTTCACTTCCTTCTTCTTTTCCCTTCATCTCTAATTTTCCTTATTGCAGCAGTGTCAAAAGACCCTGGAAGTGATACATAAGTAGATGACAGAGTTTTCCCATTTACATCTTGTCGTATTAATCCTTAAGGATTTGTGTAATTCCAAAAGGCGTAGCATCTGGGAATGGGCAGCTTCCTGATACACTGAGCTGACTGGACAGACTCCTCAGACTGAGATAAAGTCTGCTCAGGACCAGCCATTTGCCCACTATCATTTCACTGCTGCTAGAAGTGCTCAGTTTCTTTGATCCGTTCTACATGCCATATATACATTTGCCATCCATATTTTGTGTGAAAATTTGGCTTAGAAATTACTGGAAGAGCCATGTGTCTCAAGCAACGAGTTTGGGAAACTGATGAGAAAAGTACCGAGGAGCTGACGGGGGAAAGCTGTCATATGTGAAACGAATGTAAAAAGTGACTGAGTTCTGGGGAGAATCAGGTGGACTGGGGAGGAGGTAGGAGGCATTTTAGGAGGGGAAAGAACCAGAATCAGGATAATAATGAGAGCATATCCTTAGTGTCTTGCACCAAGGAGAAATGTATATGCCTCCTGTGCTGTTTCACTGGGGAAGGATTTGTTAATGCATTTCTGTGTTAAACTGTTAACAGTAATAATCATACAGGCATAATGAGCATGGATTAGAAATGGGTTTTTGTGTAGGACTTAGATTTCACTGAAGTTACACGAACACCATGTTGGCATACAGGACTTGGTGTGCCCTGGATTTTCAGTCTAAGTACTTACACCGTGGATATCACAACAGCACAGTAAGTGAGCGTCACAGTAAGGAGCTTTCTCAAAGCTTTTAAACAGAAGGGGTGTTAGACCTGAGGTAAGCTCTGTAAGACTTCCTCAATTAAAAAAAGCTAATAAGCTTAGTGTTTTCTGCAGAGACATTGACCGAGGGCCTCTGTGAGGCTCCTTTGAGCATGTTACTTTCCTCTGAGCCCATCCCAAGTGCCTGTGCAGCAAAGGGACAGTGGCAGTGGGGTACTGACTACACATCGGGAGAGGTACAGAACTGGGGTCTGTGTGTGTGAGCATGCACGTGTTTGCAGAGAGCTTTATAAGACGAGTGACCAAGATTTTACTGCTAAGCAAGAATGGTATTCCTTACCCGTAGTCCTACAGGAAGAGTTCTTAGAGATCACAGGGACTCGATTTGTCACTATCACCTAGCCCTCTCAGCCCGAAGCGGGTGCTTCTCTCTTCATGATGCAAAATCATTTGCTTTCATGCTAGTTTTAGCTGGATCCCCTGAGTCTGCTTCATTTTGCTGCTAGAGGCATCTGTTACAGAAGATGGAGGCCTGGTCCTGTCAAGCAGTGAGAGACTCAACTTCTTTATAAATTTGTGGAAGACTCTCACAATCTCTTTAAAAATTACCCCGATGGATATTCAGCAAGTGGCCGCTGTTAAAGCCCTACATGCAGGACCCACATGCTTCTGAAGTTCCCTGGGTGCTATGTAGCCACCATCTCTAGCCACCATGTCTGGCTGCAGCCTTACTGGTGGGGGGGTTAAACACTTTGCCACCCCGTTGCAGAAATGGGATCTCACTTCCAGCTACTTCTCTTGGTGCCCTGCACGGTATTCTGGTTATGTAAGCACACATTTATAACATTGTGAGCACCCTGATTTGCCAGGGCTGGTAAGACTCTAAGTACATGAAAAACAAGCTTTGAAAATGTTCCTGGCACAGTTGCTCTTTATTTTTAAGCTATAGAAGAAATATAAAGATCTCAATATTTATGGATCTGAAAAGGAATAAGCATAACTATATGAATAGACACTGCTCAAGAACAACATTTAGTCAAAGTATTTTAAGTTGTTTTCGCTTCTTTTTCTCTGCCTTTTCTCATACATAGGGATTCTTGCATAGAGCACATAGTGCCTGTTCACTCCTGAAACCGTGTTTCCATATCTGGTCTCTACTCTCTTATACTGCCAGTGACAGATTCTTTTTTATAGTCTGAAGTCTCCCATGGCATATGGTGCCTTTTTTGGTATAGAGGTTCTCACTAGATGGCTGTTTTCACCCTTCATAAAGTCAGACTTGGGATACCAGTGCTGGGAAGGGAAGCCAGCAGTCAGTCCAAAGAAGCTGTTGTTTGAATAGATGATCGTCAATGCTTAACCACCACCCAGAGTCATTTCTGTGCCATCTTTTGTATTTAAGCCCACTCTGAAAGTAAAAACACAACAGAGAGGACAAGTCCCATATTCAACATGAAGCTTCTGCTCTGACACAGAACTGCTAATACCAGACAGAACGCAGAAGGGGGGTGCAGATAGTTTTCCTAAATTGCTGCGTTGACAAACACCGTCATACTGGATCAGACCTTAAAATGTTGGAAGGATAATTTCTCAGGTGATGGGGAAAGGAACCTTAACCTGAGACTCAGCTGGGAGCATGAACAATGGTTAACTGCACTTCTGTACAGCACGTAGCACAGTGAGGTACTGAAGTCTTATTGTGCTTGATGTGAGATGTTTTGTGTAAAAACCTTTGCAGCAGCATCAATCAGTATGGGACAAAGGACCAACACAGGAAAATCATATCAAAGAGATAAACTTTATATCTATTCTTAAAAAGCCTGTGTATTTCCCAAAATGCACCTGTATGCAAGCTCTAAACACTTTTATTTAATTACTTCACACATCTTAGAATAAAGGAGGCTCTAATAAGACAGGTGAGAACTGAAAGCATGTAGCAATAACTCTGTTGTGACAGCACAGTTTTTCATTAATTTTCAGTGTGTTTATTCAAATGTGCTATCTTTTTTCTTTTGCATTTAAAAATAATTAAATTCTTGCTATTGAGTAGTGCTACTGCTTTGTCTTGAAGTGCATCAGTGCTCTTTCTCTTGGATAAGCCACTATTAGATGTTCTGATGCAGCTGAATAAACGTTATGATGTTCTGAATGCAACTTTTCTGAATTTTTTCTGAAAATCAGTGGCAGCAGAACAGGACTAAGAAGTTATAGATTCCCCAAATTACTGGGTTTACCTGGTCACAGACTTTCTTCTTCAAAAAGAAACAAAGTTTGTCTAGAAACAGAAAAACTGCTTATAACAAGGGTGGGTGCCAAAGACATTTCAGAGTGGGACCAGCACCTTCAGCTTTAGAAGGCTCTGAGGGTAGCAGCTAAAATCTGCAGTCCCCTCCACCAAATCATGGACAGGAAAGAATTCCTGGGGAAGTATGGGGTGAATCGTCTTCAGCATCTGTAATGATAAATTACATGCAAATTCCTTCATCCCGAATAGAAAGATGTATCCTGTGTAGTCTATAGGCCTCAGTTCAGGAACCTGCATGCTGGGCCTTGAAGTCTCGGCAGGCTATGGCTGTGAATTAAAAATGCAGATAGGTGATATCTGCTCTGTTTAATATGAGGTAGGCTTCTGGCAGGTTGCTAATGCCATCTTAAATTTGTTGCCCCCAATCTAAAGTGAAGAGTTGCCAGAGCGGGAAGTGATCATGGGAGGCTCTGCGGGAACTGTTCATTACTTTGACCACTGCTGGTCACACTTAATAAGATCCTGTTCTTAGTATCTGTAGGAAAGAACAGGTTTTGCAAGATCAGGAGATCATTATCGAAGTTTTTAACTTCTCTCAAAGCACAAACAGAGCTCATTTCTGCTAATTGGACTGTAAAATCAAAATGTCTTTTTTATTAGTAATGTTCCAGAAGAGCTTTCAGCTTTTTTACAGTGTCAACCTTGTATCCTGCTATTTTCTTATTTATCAGTGAAGGCCACAGGGGGTCTTCCCCTGTGTACCATTAGCATTGTGAACATTTGCTTTTCTGCCTTTCCATCCATGTGTAGAAAGTTTGGGCAGAAATCTAATAACAACAGGACAAATTCACAAGTACACGCCAACTGCTTTGTGCTGCTCCTCCAACCGAAAGCAGCTACAAACCCAATTTTGCCATCTGGCTTGAGGAAGTGTGGGATTGCCTTGCCTGCTGAGCAGAGCAGTAGAGGGAATTGGATAAATACACATGAGAAATCTTCTTCCTGGTGGATAGTACTCTAGCAGTGAATGTCACCTACCCCTTGTTGCAACCATCATTTCTTTAACCACGGCGGAGGGATCAGGACCCCTTTTGGAGCCTACTGTTGACACTGCTGTTGCTGCTGCAGTGAGTCTGCTGCTGGTTTGACAGCTCTGAAGGTACAAACTTCCTCCCCTAACACTGAGACCATGGGTAAAATACGTAAGATATGGTCTCCATGGGTAAAATACATAAGAATCTCTCTGATGGCATTTGTGGTGCTGATTTTTAAGATATGGACAGCCATCCATCAGGAAGGGTAATCATCTGCCAGAGACTGATTGCTTTTGAGCTAGATTGGCTTTGGAGCAGCCAAATGAAAGTACAAAGGATTCAAGGTTCAAAGTGAAAAAAGGGGAATTAAAAGCCACAGGGGTTAACTGCCTTGCCTCCTGACACAGGGGAAGCCCGTCCTGAAGCAGGCAGTCCTGATCTGATGTGTAAAATAGTGCGCTTTCCATCTTTCTTAATACATCCATCCTGCTGGGTGCTCCCAAATCTGCTTTTCTGCAGGCTGCTAAGTATGCTGCCTCCACAGCATGTGGACTTGAACCTGATCTTTGTGATGGGAATGCAAATACAGTAACAATTCCTTGCTCCATTGCTACAAGTAGGGGTGAGGAAGGCTTGCGCGTTTCCTTGATGCTTAGCACACCCTGTAGCACAGTTACAGCTGTCTGGGGCTGCTTACTCTCGGATTTGCACTGGATCATCCAACACACTTGTGACCTTGCAGTGCCAGAGGGCAGAACATTAACCGAAGGATGGCGTAGTTCCTGCTCGAGGTTTCCAAGCAATCACACTGCAGCCTGCCCTCTCCTAACTGTAAGGAAGCGGCCCCGAAGCCTGCCGCTGCCGAAACTGGAACACCGTGTGCTGTACTATTTGTAGTTTCCTGCTGCCGACATCGCATACGTAGTTACTATTCCTCTTGCTTCCTCCATGCACGTTAGAATGGATCCAAAAATAATTTCAGGCAGTATGTTCTGATGGAATATTTTTGCATTTGCACAAATTTCCTCTTTATTTTCATTGCCAATTTTGATAGCGTTTCAAGGCTGTTTCAGCTTCTCCAACTTGGCATTGCTGGGAGGCACAGGAATGCTCTCCTGATCAGTGTGGCAAAAGAAAGTGCTTTGGCATCTGAATAGAGACTTAAAACTTATTTTTAAGGATGAATATAGCATATTACAACCAAGAAGCTTCTGTTTTAACTAATGGAGACAAGGAGGCCCAAATGCTCTACAGGATAAGGAAGCCCGCACATAGAGAAAAAGAGAAAAAAAGTGGCTTTTTATATTTATTGCTTTGATCCTGGAGAGGGTTAGGTGATAAGAGCCTCACTGTCAGGAAATCATGCAATTAAACTGTGCACGAGACCAGCAGATTTATTGTGCCGCATCTTTCAGATGTAACGACGTGATTATTGCCTAAATGAATGTCTTCCTGGCTTGGATGAAATGCTTTAAATGACCCACACTTGGCAGAACTTGGGGTCTTAAAAGCATATATTAAACTAGCCTTTATATCTGTTCGTAGGGAGTACACGAGGGAGGGTGTGTGGCTGAGAGGTTGCCTCCTCAGGAGTTTGCGATGGCTCGAGAGGTGAAAGCGGGAGCACAGTCAGTCTGCAGATCGTTCCAAGAAGTATCAGTGTCATTTTTGAAATTTTAAAAGCCAGATCACTCTGGCTTTTCTTCTTACGCAGTATACGCACCATGAAAATGAATTCAGAAATGTTTTCTTGAACCTTCGTGTAGTGCAAGGCCACTCCATATTACCTGGCACAGAAATCCTGGATACCTCACCTCTTAGGCAGGCATTGGAGAAGTGTCGCAGGCAAAACAGTCTGGGGCTGAGGAATTTGAATTAATTTATCACCAGTCAACACAAACTTCTGACCACTGATCTGGGCTCTGAGAAAAAGGGATGCAAGTTGTGTAACAGCCCCCCCCCCCACACACACACACACACGGCCCCTGGTTTCAGAACTGGCTGGAACTGGCTAGAACCGGCTTAGGCAGGTTTGTGGCTGCTGCCCCCCCCCCCAGCCCTCACAAAGCCAAACCTGGTAGGTCGTGCTGGACAAGCGCTGTTGTTCGAAACCCTCACATCCAGCCAAATTAGCTTTTACAGTTCTTTTAGCCCTGGAGAGTCAGAATTTGCTGTGAAGAGTGAGCTGGATTTTAATCTTTTTATCAACAAAGCTATTTACTGAGGTAGCCACCGAGGCAGCACCATGAGAAACCCGGGCGTCGCGCAGGTAGTGCCCGTGGCACGTCCACCCCCACTAACCACGTGTGGGAAGGAGAGAAGTGTTTAAGGAAAATGCTGAACTGGCTGGTTTATGGGCTATGGAAATAGCTGGGGCACAGCATCCCTGGAAACTGGTGTTGTCATCCTCAAGGTACCACCTCGCAGGATAGAAAATGATTCACCATCCCCAGTGTTGGGGTCCACCAGAGCCATCATGAAATCCAGAGGAAAGCCGATGCCGTTGGCTTTCTGTCTATGCATACAACCCGGCTCTGGCCTTGATGCGTCATGAGATGTCAGCGTTGAAACCTATGATTATTCCATAGTTGTGTCTCTGGGCCTCAGACCCGTGTAATTTTGGTAGGGGAAATTCCACACTTCTGATATAAAGTAGTCAACATTTGTCTGGCTGTTTTGTTTTTAATGGCAGCTATTTCAAGTTACTGGAATGTCACACATTATGCCGGGAATAGAATGAAAGTCTATAAAGTCACCGAACTCATACAGTATTCTCAACTTAATGAAATTTATTATAAATGTCACAGATTCTGAAAACTGAGAGCAAAATTCCTCATTTGGGGGACTCGGTCTGATCTCTTCATAACTTTTTTTCCCCCCATTCATGGGACTATTGTCTATTTATCTCTCTTAGTGTTACATTTGCTATCCAGCCAATGAATTAATTTGCACTTAAATAGCAAGCAGTTTTCTGCAGATGATATATGCTCAGGAAAGGCAGTTTCCATTTTCTAAGGAACAGAAAATCCTTTCCACGAATGCCTGAGTGTTTGATGTCACCAAGTCTGGTGGAAAGGTACAATATTTCAAAAAAAGTGAAGCAAATACGTGGATGCATAAATATGCCCAAATATCATTAGTCATATTTATGTGTTCAGTATCTGCAATTTTCTCCCACCTTCAATAGTGGAATTATTGCTTCTCTATTCAGCATTATAAGAATCTTATGCCTTGCTTTGTGCATGACTGTGGCTTCGTATCTGTCAGGATAAAAACACGGATCTCTTACTCTGGCATTTAGTAGGAACATTCAGCGTGAGTATGCTAGAAACACTGCTCTGACATTAATACAATGCTATTTGTCACGTCACACATCTAACTAATTTTCTAGTGGGTTGACAGTTGGGCCCATTGTCTGGAATAATTTAATGTGCTATAGTTTAAACTTACTGTACTCTATGAATCATATACATAGATATTTATAATGGAAAATCTGTGTTCATGCAGTGTTGAGGTTACGCAAATACAGCTGTGGGCCTGAATCTTCAGTTGGTGTAAACTGGCTTCATTGGAACGACACCAATTTACCCTGGCTGTGGACTTTCCTGAACACATGTAAAAGGGAAAAATCTGGCAGAAGTATCGGCCTGTCCATCAGCATCTGTAAAAAGGGACAAATAAACAAGGTCCTGACATAGCAAAGTGTTTAAATGTCTACCAAGTTGTGGTTTAAACCTACAAGTACAGTGCTTTGATTTGATTAAGGCTGTGTTTATAGAATGGTGACAGAGATTACAGTGGATTGAGATTTTTATGCTGAAGCAATTTTCATCAATATTGTTGATTCATGAAAAAGGGAAGTGTGTTACCAAAGTTTTCCATACATCCAAGATTTAATCTGTGGCCAATACAGTCCTGTCTCAGAACAGCTATAACAAGCCCAGTGTCAGGGCCCTGAGTGCACTAATAAGCCCTAATGGCCCAGACGAGCCTTTCCTGGGGTCTCTCCTCATCTCTGCCTATGGCCCAAGGCTCCACTTCAGCCCAGCCCAGGACCATCGGGCCCTGCCTGACAATGCTGTAGTAATGCTGGTCTCCAGCTCCGCCATGGCCCTACCCCTGTCTGGCTCTGGCCCTGTCAATCCCAACACTGAGCTATGGGCCGACTGCCTGGCCCAGCCTTGGCCCAGCCCCATGGCTTTGCCCAGCCATCATGAGGCTGTGTCTGACCCTGGCTACCTTTGCCAGGCCTGATCTGAATTGACTTCCCAGCTTGACCTTGGACCTGCCTCGTCACCATGAACTTGCGGTGGGACTGGCCCTGGCCCCTGCCCTGATGGCTGTGGTATTGCTCAGCTCCCTGCCCCTTAGGGAGCAGATGGCCCTCACTGAGCTCTGACAGCCAGCACCAGCTCTCTGGACAACTCAGTTGGCCACAGACACTTGAGCATAGGAATTTCCTGTATGCCAGGTAAATGTCCTGATTTATTAGACTGTTGGCTCTTCTGCAGTGCAGGACTCTTGGTTCTTTTTGTATACTCCTCTTTGGAGGTCTTGCACTTCAGTAGGCCTTTTCCAGGTATACAGGAGACCTAGGTATGGCCTGTCCCAATTGAATTTCAATTATGGTTATTTTCTGGAGGCATTAGGAGACTTTTGGTTGATTGACTTTTATAAAGGTGACTATAATATGTAAATCTTTCCAGGATCAGGGCCTTTCACATCTGAGTAGAGACTGTGTATGTACCACAAATATGTTGTATGGTATTCTTTTTGTTGAAATATTGGCTATACTTAGTTGTGAGAGATGCAAAGAATATGGCTTGATTTATCTTTAATTGAATTTTTGGGAATATTTCAAATTCACTTAATGAGATAGGAATAGACCTTGTAGTTGGAAACTTTGTGAACCTCAAGAGAGTGACTCTGGCAGTTACTCCTCTATGTATGTTATTATTTTGTTTATATTGTGGAAACATGAAAATGAACTTGTTTAGCCATGGATGGCCTCAGAGTGGAACTTTCCACTTTCTGTTGTACATTAATCAATTTAATGCGGGTTGAATAGTTCTGACAATCCAGAACGTGCATGCACTTTTACATGGACTTTTCTTTAATCAGCAATGCATATTTGCCTGCAGTGGTTTCCAACCTGTGGACCATGGATACTGAGTTCCTTGGGCTTTTTGAAAGGTAATCAGCAAAGCAGATTTATTGTCCGTAGACAATAATTTGCTATAGCACTTGCCTTGAAAAAACTTTGTGGGGTCCACAGATTGAAAACGATTTTAAAGCATTCATCTAATAGGCTGTATTACTTGAATTTCCTCTAGCATATAACTAGCTATCTGTGCTCTACTCAACTACAGGCAAGATATTCTTTTAGATGAACAATATTTTGTTTCTTTGTCAGCAGCATATGGAGGCAGAGTGGGAGAGTGTATTTATGCCTGGTGTATTGTATGTGAGATCTATCAGTTTATCGCGAAACCTTATCTCATATTTTTTCTAAGTACTCTTGAGTTTGCTCTTGTTATTACGAACGTAATTTGAGTTGTGCATGTCAGAGCAAATCAGTGAACACTATTGGTCTTTGTCACTATTTTTGCAGGTTACCAGGAAAAAAGCCAGGTAACAGGAAATACAGATGTTGATTTAGGAGTTGTTGCGCTCTCATTCTTTTACCTTCTTCTTTTTTTTTTTTTTAATTTTTTTAAACCTGATGCCAGAAGCACCATACAAGTGATCCTAGATGGCAATTAACATTCCACAGTGTCCTATTAGGACCTTAGCTTGGATAGAAAGATGACCTTGAATTATAATAAAGGCAGACAGTGACCGTGGGTCTTTTGAGGAAAGGCTGAAAGAGCTGGGCTTGCTCAGCTAGTAAAAAACAGCAGGAGAGAATATGAGCTCCTCCCTGTGCACAGCAGAAAAGGTTAAACACCTGGGAAGGAGGAGAGTTCTTCAGTTAAAGGACAACGTTAACGTAAGAGCGAATGTGTATAAACTGGCCACGGATCCGAGTTAGGGCAGAGAGTATATGAAGGTTCAACAGTAAGAGCAGAAAGTTTCTGCAACTCTCTCACAGGAGGAGCTGAGCTGCGATACTTAACTAGTTTTCAGATGGAGCTTGATCACTTTATGAAAGGAATTACACGCTGTGGTTGGCTGCCAATAGCAGTGACTGGACTCAACCTGAACATCCCTCTGGGGCCCGTTTTCTTGGTATGCATCCTATATTGTTCTTCAAGATTGTGTGGTTATAACTGTTATCATTCTGCCCTTACTTACCAGTATGAGCTTGGTATTTATGGCCCAGAATTCCAGAAAAGATGATTAGCTACAAGCAGATTCATAATTTATTTCAATCTTAGTATACTGTTAGAGGGATTTGGGAATTACTATTTGGGAATTTTTTTTTTAACATGTATGAACAATTTCATTAATAATTACATATAGCTCACTTGCTGCTGAAATGCTTTAACCATGAGGGCTGTAATCCTCCCATCACTGCCACTTGGTACAGGGTGTGTTGCCAGCCATGTGACAGCAATGTCATCCTGCGGTGCTTAGTTTCACTATTTCTAAATCCAACACTAACACTCCTCAGCAAGCTTTGACAGAAGCCGGAGAGCAGAGATTATTATTCAGAATGATGGTATAAATCTCATTTTATCTGAGGTAGGGCTGGACTGCCCACACAATCTGCATCCATGCTGTTCCATATCTGTGTGTTTCTTCTCTGTTCTCCAACAGCTGTTCTTGTATTGTTCTCACTACTCTGCCGGATGTTACAAATCTAAAGAAAGTATGGAGCCCCTTTCTCTCTCCATAGGACTTTTTCATGAACAGCTTGAGACCTGCTGTTTGGTCTAAGGCTTAACCCAGATTTTCTAGTTACTCATCAACTATGATGACAAAACATGAGGTTTTAGAAGCACCTTGAACAATGTTATGTGCACTCTGCTGTTGCCAGTGCTACTGAGGTTGTAGGAGATGCAATTTGATATCCCAACTAGCAAGTGAAGTGGCCTCATGTCTTTATACTTGTTATTGGCGCATGCATATCATTAATGATGGTTAGGGTAGATGCTTTAGCAAAGCTTTGGGAGGAGACTCTTTGGACTGTTCTGGGCTCTCTCGTAAGGGACTAATTCTCTTAATTGAATGTAGATGTTGTTGCACTTAATGTTCTTCAGCTTCTGAATTTGCTTTTCTTTATTGCTAGAGACAGGAACTACAGGAGATAATCACCTTGAAAGTTTCAGGGGTGCTTAACCCCCCGCCGAGGTGTCCCCCCCTCCCAGCCCTACTCAGTCACTGCAGAATTCTAATTGCAGCTCCAGATTATCTGGAGTGATGTGGAGAAGTGCCAGTCTGGGAGACATTGAGGCTTGTTGGTTCGTATATTTTAAGCTGTATAATGTGCAACCTTAGTTATTCTGCACTCCTGTTTAGTGAGAATTCATGACTGCAGGAATGATTAGCAGACTTAAGAGAAGAATTAACATACCAGCAGCCAGCACTAACTACTCGAATTAAAAAGTATGGCAGAGGAGAATTACAGAACCATTAGTTTTACGATGATCACTGGGCTAGTTTTGTTAGGGCAGCATTTTTCATGAACGGGATGAGATCCATTGATACAGTGCTCTATAACAACGGGAAAAATACCAGTTAGCTGAGACCCCTTATCTGGTCTAAGCTCATCTAGCAGGGCAGCCTCAGCTCTCCTTTGACAGGGGAACTGACGAATTAAAGGATGTTTAACATTTTTCCCGGAGCTCAAGTTAGCCCTTTGATACTGGAGCTCTCTTTGTGGGGTTGAGTAAAATAGCAATGGTTGGGTCATTGCCATGCTCACATCCTTAATGGTGTGTTTTAATTAAGCACACTAAGCAGTGTGCTCATTTCAGGAACACAGGAAGCATCAGTGTTTCTCATGTGGAAAACAAGTTTCACTTGAAAGCTTTCAGAAAATATTGCTAAGAATACAGGCCAGACCAGACAATGTTGACAGGCGTTCGTATTGAAACCCCTGGCCACCCATTGCCAGCACTCACAGCATCATCACAACTTGCCCAACATCTGGTATTTTCATCGAGCCTCAGCTTCCAAAGTCATGTTATTGTGAGGAAATACTGTAAGAAGTCCCTTCATAGACTTTGTGGTTGAAGAAAAAAGTTTGAAAACACAATCCACTAGATCTCAAAAGCAAATAAAATGAGCCCACATGTTCTTTTTGAAATCCTGTGATTATTAAGCAAATCTGGTGATCTGTGGAACTTGTGTGATACGTATCATTCATGTGCATCCTTGATTAGGAGGGTGAAAGTACAAAGTTCTCCACATTGGCAGAGTTGTACAATGAAGAAAACATGATCTCCTCTCCAGGGCATCTGGGATATGTTTACAGGTCAGGGAGCACTAAGCAAAAATGCTTGAGAGGGCTGCGAATGAACCAGCCTTGGAAACAAAAGCAATATAGACAAATCAAAGCAGTACTGTGCCTAAGCTGTGCTGCTTTTCAGGGTCAGGCCAGTATATCCATGCAGCCCTGTGCTATGCCATGTCAGGGTACCATTCATCTGGAACCTGTTTGAGTAATTTGGATATAGGGATGCATTGCATAAAGTTGACATACCTGCCATTTTGCAAAGCCCTGGCTGCTGTAACAAAGCAAGAGTGAGGCGTAATTGCTGCCTATTATTTACTAAGACCCAAATGCAGTGAATATTTTTACTGACAAAGTGCATCATTAACCCTACTTCAGGCTGTAGTGAATCTGCATCTCTTCTCTCTGCACTCATTCCTGGGCATCTTGCTTCATTTTTCCCCCCCTCCAAACCACATGCAATTGAAGACTTCTCCTTCTCTAAGCTTTCAAGTTATAGGAGTTTGCAGCAGCTAAAGGGAGAGACTTCAGACCGTACTGATGGGAGATAATTTGCTACAGGCATAGACAAGCTGAAACGAAAATAATTTTTTATGAAGAATAAAATAGAAAGATTCAAAATCTAAACTAAAGGTCAGAGTCTCTTCCTAAATCTGATATCCCTCAATAGAAGTTTAAAAATACACTGTTTTCATCTCATCATGTGTCTCATCACAGGCGTCAACATGTGTCACTCAGAATTCCTGAAGGTCACTCTTTCAGCTGCTGTTGTCTTATTAAATAAGACAAAAAGATTTGTCTTTTAAACTTCTTTTTTTTCCTTAATAGTCAATTATTGTATTTTAAAAGGCGTAACCGTGACTAAACTTAGATTCTCATCCAATAATACAGGAATAGAGAAGATGGAAGAAATACTCCCTATCCACAGAACAGTTGATTACTAGTTTAAATTACTCATTTTAAACAAATTCTGATTCAGCCTTGCCGATCATAAAATATTAGATTTACTCTTTATTTTCAGTGGATTGCTGCCAGTTTTCTTCTCCCTAAATGCCTTTAGCTTGTTTAAAACATTTTAAAAAGTTCACATTGAACATATATCTACTTACGACAAATCTGTATTGGATTCTAAATGGAGATGTAAAATCTTATTGTTGAGGCATGAACTTCGCTGTTACAGAATTTTTCTCTCTTTATTGGTTTTATGGTATTATTTTTCTTTAAGTCACAAATGTGACAAATTATTTTGTGCTTATGTTGCTTATTAGCTCCTAATAAAGTGAGAAAAAAGGAATCCAAAGAGAGAGCTTTGGTTTGCTCTTTAGGTTATAGTATGTTGCTTTATTCTGTTTAGCTGGTGGTAGTATTTGAAAACACTGACCTTATCCTTGTAAAGCTTTTGTCAGTTGCAGCATAACAGTGCTTGAACACTGGGCTGTAACTGTTCTTCAGCTGCCATAGGCCAAAAACTTTATTATCCAGTGCTGAAGAACAAAACAGCTTTTGACCAAGGACACATCAGTGGTATAACAAAGATCTGGACTGATCCCTCAAGAATGAGGTGGCTTCTAAGAAACTGCATCATTTACCTTTTCCACCTAAAATGCTGTCTTTAATAGCATGGACTGTTTCAACCTAACCTCCACGGTCTCTATAATTAGCTTTTCTTTTCTTTTAACAAATTAAGAAGTTTATCGATCTTTACTACTATGATCAACAAGGAGGTCACAGATCTGTTCCAGGGATAGAGACAACATGAGAGAAGAAAGTTTGAAGGGATTCTATAACCAAAGTGTTTGCGGAAAAGAAGAAATTTGAGCTTGTAATTTGCCTGCACAGCTGTAGACAGGAGTAAAGACGGAGGGGTTCCCATTTTGAAAGCCTGTAGTCTCTAACACAACATGGAACAAGCCAAAACATAAACACACCTATCTCTTAGCTCACTTGTGACAGTTTGTAATAAATGGACGTGCTGCAGGTTTAAGTGTCACATTAACATGCTATAGAAAAAGGAATGAGTTACATCAGGTTTATTCAGTGTGTTTCTAACTATATCTGATGTACTGAACTATTCATTTTTCTTGGAAATACATTTGGAAGTGGGAGAAGTTGAAATGTGTGCAATTTATAGATATTACTAAAATACACTTTTTTTGTTCTTCGTCCCAAAAATAATAAGTGGAGGATAGACTGGGTTTTGGCTTCGGAGTAGGAAAGATCTAGGAAATGTAAGTGTAGGAAGTCAACTGGCCTTTTGGATATACCATTTGGAAACTTCATATATAGACTAAAAAGAAAAAGGGGGGGAAGAAAATCTCATCAATAATATTTATGGAATTTTTGGTCCATTTCTGGATTAAGGATACTTTATGAACCACTAGATCTTCAGTCAATGAAGTAACCCCTGATTTAGGTCCCTCTGCTGCCATCTTTCTATATATGAAATTCCTGTTACTTACAGAAAAGGACTGTGGTGTCAACTTACTGAGAAACATGCTTTATGAATTATGTTTCCTGACCTATCATTCTGCTTATAACAAAACATGCTGATAACTTAAATGCTGCCATTGCTTCACAACAGTTTATTTTGATAAGGAACATTTCTGAGGCAACATAGATTAGGCTTTTTGTCTGTGTCGCATATAAATCTGTCTCAGAACTATGGACTCTTATATTTTGCGCTGAGCCCTGATTTTTTTCATCCTTCACTGACACTGTCTTTCTTTCTCTGTCCTGTGTGAATACTTCTAGATGTTTGACTGGATCAGCCACAACAAAGAATTGTTCCTGCAGAGTCACACGGAGATTGGCGTGAGCTACCAACATGCCCTTGACCTACAGACGCAGCACAATCACTTCGCCATGAATTCCATGGTGAGTTCGGGGCACGCTGTGACCGGCTGGGGTGTGTGTGTGAGTGAGGAAGGGGGAGGCGTGTGAGGCCACCTCCAGTTCAGAGGGAGCTATGGACCCATGTGAGGGGAAGTAAGGAAGACTGGGCCAGGCTGCGGTGGCAGCAGCCCTCTTTCTGGGAAGCAGAGGGTGTTGCTCTGGCCACCCAGATACTGATAGACAATTATTTCCTTGATTCAAGACCAGCACAGTCCCGTGGATTTTGTTTTCATTTGAGAGAGCAAAAACAATATTTTTTAAGTTTTTGACATTTCTCTGACGTGGAATTAATGAGAGCTGTAGGTGGCACTTTAATAATTTATGCTTCTTCCCCCGACTGGCTGAGATACTTTTCAAAACTGTGAAAAAGAGACACTAATCAAGCTGTCGGTTGTGGCCACAGTGGCTTTTTCAAAAGCTGATCGGTCAGTGCTTTTCAATGTAACTTGACTTACCTTGGGTGCAAAATAAAAAAAAAAAAAAAAAAAAAGGCATCATTATCCATTTGTAAGTGCTTTGCTCTCTTTCTTATTCTTTCCTGGTATAAGGTGATTGTGTCTGGAAACTGCTGGGCTTTCAGCACAGAAATTGGGACAGAATGTGTCCATGTTTTGATTTTTGCACTTAGTTAGAAAAACGTGCACATATGCCCTGCTGAAGTTGCACAACACAGAGAGCAGCCCTCTCTGAATGCTGTTGACTGCACAGAAAATTGCCCCCAGTCAACTGACTCCTGCAGATGTACCTCTTCATGCTGTGCATGGTCAGGCTGCGTTTGCAGGGGGAGCTGAGACCTCAAAGGTAGTTATTGGCATTTAAATTTGTGGTTTAAGTCACAAGAGAAACACACCCCACGACACTGCCAAGGGGCAGGGTTCTTCAGAGCAGCTGCCTGAATGAAATGTAAAAAAGAGGTCCTGACCACCTGAGGTCATTAAAGACTGTGCACCACTTTTATAAAATTACAAGTGTTAACCCTGGTATCCTGGCCAAATTCCAGCTCAGGTAATTAAATTCTCTGACCTAAATTCCACCCGCTGTTTCAGCATACCTAGCTATTCCTTAGTAAAGCTCTGTGCACTCACTAGGGCAGTACATAACAGTGGAAGCTGAGAAAGGTTTATAATGTGAATTAATATATTTATTGTGATTTTAATTGAAATGAGCATTGAAAAACAGACTCTAGGCAACTGATTGTTAAGTTTACAATCAGAAAATACTCTTTAGCAGAATACAGGGTAGCACAGCCCCCATATGTCATTGCTGTTCACAGAATTTGATAATGTTCTGTTCACATTATCAAATAAACGTGTCCTGGAGGTTAATGCATAAAAAGTTATTTGGATTATGACAGATGCAAAGTCAGTCATAATCCTTTAGAAAAGACTGTCAGAAGAGTCAAGCTGAAGAACCTCCCTGTATCCTTTCTATGGTACTGTCTGATGTTATTCTGTTAAAATAACTGGGAAATAAACTTGGAAAGAGATAATTGTTTTAATAGAAAATTAATGGGTGGCGGGGAGGGTGCCACCTAATGGAAGAAAAATTCATTTCCTCCACCCTTCCTCTGTCCCCAAGTGAACTTTTGGGAATGAGTAATGCCAAGAAATGAGACATTTGCAAGGAACTTGAGGGACCTTCTGAGGGCAGAGACCTCTCAGTAGCTGTGCCATGGCCACCTCACCATCTCTGTGCTGCCAAACTCCCATCTGATAGAGCTGCCCAGGAGAGACCTGTGTTCTGCTGGGGGGAATAGTCTGGGACAGATGATGTGTCTCCCATTTTGCTCTATCCCCGGTACAGCCCCCACACGTATAGTCATATGGAAGCCCATATGGTCAGCGTAAATGATACAGCAGAGAAGGTTGTCTCCGCTATCTCTTTAGCACAGAGGATCTAGCTATGTGTATGGGTGTGATCAGTGGGCATCTTTAACTTCCAACCTATAAGTATGGTGAGAGGTGGCATTCAGTTCAGCACTGATTAATTGGGCTCAAATGTATGACTGTATGGAGGAACCCTTTAGTGCCAGATGATACACATTCTCAGATAATGCCTTCTTATAGGCATAAAATTGAGAGAGCATATATGATGCAATTAAATTCTGTATATTATTCTCCATCTACTTCTTTTCTCTTAGACCCACTGCTGGATTTTAGACCCAGAATCCCATATGATGATGATGTGATGTCTTCCTTTTGGTTTTGGATCAACATCAATTCATACTGGAAACAGCCAGAGTTCATGCAATTTAGATTTCTCTTAAAATATGCTCTCTCAGAAGGAAAAAAATTCAACAGATTTCAACTGTCAGAGGTTACATAAAGAATTGAGATGTTATCACTGAGAGTAAATGCAGGAGGGGAGGGAGAAAGACTACAAAAATATTTCAGGATACACATGCAACTCAGGACTGCGCTCTTGTTACCCGAAATGAGGTCTCAGTGATATTTATCAGAAATATCAGTGTTTCACCCAGTGCTTGAAATTCATCACAATCAGATAAGTTTCTCAGGACTCTCCTTATTGCTGAAGGCCTTTATTTGGATTGATCTTCTGCATAATGGCCTTTCAAGGGGGGATTTTGATGCCAGGGTTGCGCAGGCTGGCCATGGATGTCAGTTTTACAGCCTAGTGAGGTTGGCCATGGTGTATGCCACTGTGGAATTAAGCAGAGCTGCTGCCTTGCAATGGAGACCAGACCTATTTGGGGAATAGTGAATGGGGGGTGGCTGTATCAAGCTGAAGGGAGATTTGGAAATCGGTGGAAAATCGGTGATAATCTTAAACTCCAGGCTGTTTAAACTACCTTGGAGCTGCTGTGCTAATATCCGTATAGTGCTGTAGTCATGTAGTGATGTAGTGATGATCTCTTTTAGCTGGAGTAGACTTTTGTTAGAAAAACGTGGAGCACTTCCTGGTGTCCCCAGAAGTTGGTGTTACAAAGGCATGGATGTTAGCATGCAGGAGACATCAGCTTGCTGCATAAGGGTGTTGGGCTGCATACTAGTCACTCCAGCTGTGGTAGAGCATGCTGGAAAAGCAGCAGGAGGGGGAGACTGGAATTAAAATGACCCTTTCCTGGCTGTGACCCAGCTGCTGTGGTAGATGGTGGTTTTGTGTCTTGGTGCGAGCTGAAACTCTGTGTGAACTTTAGTGGAGAGTCTGCATAGTAAGGCTGAAGCTTCTGCATCTGCTCAAAACAAGAGCCAGTGATGGTCAGTGGCAGCCTCAGGACAAACTGACTTACTTGAACTAGGAGAGTTTGAAGGAAGTATGGTCATGACTCTGAACATAGTGGCAGGAGGTTATTTGCCCCAAGACTGCACAGCAATATGAGCCATACCTCGATTGCTGGGGAAGCAAGGCTGGAAATATGGATCAGGTCTGCTTTATCTGTAACGACACTTCAGTGAAGGAGAGTCTTGCTGGGGACAGAGAAATCAGTGGAAAATACCACCACAGCTAGCTGTATTTTACTGAGACAAGATATACAAGGTGGTCTGTATGTTTTGTGAGGTTTTCTGATGCACAGTCTGCTTAGTTGCCTTTTTTCCTCAATATAATTACCTAAGAAAAATGATAGTCAATGAATTTACAAACACATAATCAGAAGATTGCTATTGCACAACTGCGTCTTCACTCCACTGCCTTATTTTTACAGCAATATCTTAGTTCAGTTGTTCATGTCGCTGTTTGATTTCTGCTGGAGACTATCTGAAAATGACTGGTGGACGTATGCCTGTTGTTTGATAATACTTGCATCACAGTAAGAGTAAGAGGCTGAAGTAATGTCTAGGTCACTGTGCTAGGTGCAGTATATTTCAAAGGAAAAAATGTTTTTTGCCTTGAAAAGTCTGTTGCCAAAGGTTTTGCTCTTACAGTATTTATGTACGTGATTTACCTTTACACATCTGGAGTCTCATTTAAGCTTTTTATTTGAAGTCACCTACTGAGAAATATTTGTAGGATTAAAGATTGGGATTAAGTAATGTAATGCAGACGGTATAAGAAGGAAAACTATAGCTGAAGTGAATTTACTACTAGATATGTACTCATTTGTATTTATTATAATTTGCATTTACTAACTCACTGTTTCCCAGCCTTTTCATGTCATGCCCTGAGCTCAAAAGGAAAAGGTCAGGAAGCCTTTGCTGTCTCTTTACCACAAAAGAGAATGGGGGATTGCTACCCTCAGATCTGTTTGCCATCCCAGATAGAGTATTGTGACCCACCCGAGTCTGAAAACTTAAGATTTGGATGAATTTTGATAAACATAAGCATGCATATCAGATGAGCCTTCAGGCTGTCTCATGCCAATTACCAAACTCAAATATTCAGCTACCATGCATCAGGCTCAAGATACAGAGATTGGTTTTCGAATACTGATATTTAAAACCCAGCTAAATAGCGCTGTATTTTCCTTAAAATATCTTTTGGTTTCTGAGTCCTTAGGGTGGAACTGGATCACTCTATTAACTTTTTCTCTGGAAAGTTGCTTTATATTTTTTGCTAAAAATATGCATGATAATTTAGCTAGATTTTTTTTATGCAGTATATTAGTCCCAGCATTTGTTGGACTGAGAATGGTTCAGCTCTCATGGATCTGAGTAATAAAATGATAAGAACTGGAAGCACTCTTATTGGTTGTGTGTGTTCCCCCCTCTCCAATGCATTAAAAATAGGTATTGAGCAAAAATATGAAGGAGAATGCAGATCAGTATGATTTTTATGTTTTGCAGGAAAAGCCCTACAGACTCCAGTGGAAGTTGGATCACATCCTGGATGTTTAACCAATTTTTTTTTTATGGTGTGCCTAGTGTACTTTAGGCCTGACATTACTAATAATAGTTACAATATTCTTTTCAATTCTTCTGGAAAATACAGTGTCTGGGTGTTTAATGGCTTACGCCTTTGTCACACACTCTTCCCTATACATTCCTATAGGCATGCTGTGATCAAAGCTCATTCTTGGAAAAACAATTTGTTACTCTGGTTTTTACAATAATAATTGTTCATTTAAAATGAACGATGTGGCATCTGAAATGGGGAGAAATTATATATATTTCAGATAATAAACTGTAGTCTAGTGTTTTTCTTTCAAATAATGACCATAGATTTTTTTTCTGTGATTCAAGCCAGAGCTTGTTTTTACTTCAGTTTCAAAACAATAAATTATATTTAGCCTTTATCACAGTTGTATAATATTTATACTGAAGCAATAATACATTTCACTATGATGAATATTTAGCTCCACCATTTTGTGAGTAATCTCATTAATCTAGTTAATTTACTAGAAGAAACCACAATGCTTCAGTATGGCACAAATCATACTGACTGTAGCTCTGCACTTAGCTGGATGTTGTTTATTCTAACTGAAGCCATTCATATTTCCTTTGCCGGGACCATTCTATGCCTTGATTTGTTAACCTCCTTAAAGAATGAGTGATCACTTTCTATGGCACATACATATCTAGGGCAGTGATCAGTGCTGGCAGTGCTGCCCATCCTGCTGTCAAGGAGTTAGTTGTCTGACACTAGATAGAGGTGCATATTGTCCTAAGAAAGCCACAATATATTTCAAACACATTGCAATTATCCAGTAAAGGCTAATGATGTCTTTTGAAAACTTCCAGTGTTTATCATAAGTGAACTGTGTTTTTCTGTATGTAGGCTGAGCTAAAATGCCATCTGATGTTATTCTGCAACAGGCTACATGTAATTGGCCTTGTTACAGAAACTTAAAGGTCTTAAAGATATCTCATGAGAATATTTTGTCACTGAAACATTCTGCTTTGGGTATATGTGCTAGGTTCATTTCACAGATGGTTTCTAAACTCTCTGAGTAACAGTGTGAGCTGGTTATTTTTTAAAGAAGAACTACTAAACAATCAAATTTCACCTTTAATTAATTAATCTGTGAAACCCTTCTCTTGTGGCCCACCTTCACTGTTTGCCATCACAATATCTCAACTAGTTCTCTAGGAAATGAGATGAACACAGCCAAGTTCTCTGCAGATTTAGTGCTTCTTACTGCTCACTTTCCCTTCCTGAGTGTAAGGTATTCTTTTTATGTGTGTATCAGAAGAAAGTATTCCAGCTAGAGTGGGAAGGTTTAATTAAGAGGGAAGGTCTCACAGCATGCCTGCAAGATGATCAGGATTGAATTCACATATTTCCCTGTGGGAGATCATTCCACAGTTGAAACTCCACTGCTGTCAGTGCTTTTTGCTAAGACTTAAGGCTGTTACCCTAACGAGTGTTGGGGACTCTAGCCGTGATCACTTACACTGGTGGGAACAGCTACGTTACTGACAGTAAAGATTGAAATCGAGGGCTTCTTTAGGCAACAGAAGTAGGCTAGGAATTGGTGGATGTGCTCATACAAAATTAGATATTCTGCATTTGAATGACATTGCTCAAGTCTTTCCTAAATTGCCAAGAGAAATTCTTGCATATCATAATGCATGTAGCTCCCCCCCCCCCCCACCTGTCTAATGACCTCCGGGAGGGAAAAAAATCCCTTGTTTTTGCCTGAAGATTCCAAAGTTTAAACAGAAAGTCAATGAAGAATTATCTCTAACAAAGGGACTGCTTCTGGAAAGTCTGCAAATCTATGTAAAATACAGTTTTTTCCTATAGTGCTCTTGCCCTTACTTTTAGACCTTAATATATATTTTTCTCATTGTTTGATCTATTGTACTCGTATATAGCCGTAAATCAGTGATACCTTGCAGTCCCCTTGGGGGAGACCTCTGGTCTGAAAAAAATGAGGGCCTTAGGTATTATTTAAAATGAGCCCCTGCATGGACCTGCTAGTAGTAGATTTTCCAGTCTAAAGGAAAAATAAGTCATATACATCAGTTGCTCTCTTTAATTTACTTCCTTTTAGGATCAAAAGGTCTATATAATAATAGTATAGGAAAGTCTCAATTCATTCTGTTTTGCAGATGAACAAAACCAGAGGGAAAGGAAGGTTTAATGTTGCGAAATGTTGATAGTTGAATTTTGGCAGCATAGATCTTTGTTCCATTTTACTCAATGTTACAGATCAGAAGATAAAGATGAAAGAAGCTGTCTTACAACTTTATTCTACTTGAAGGTGAAAAAGAAATGTCTTGTTTTTGTGGATCCTGGTCAAGTACACTTTTTTTTTCCCCTTTCCAAAACTAAATTCTGGAGTACTTGGAAGCCATGTGTTATTTTACTTCAGTCCACAATAGAGATCCAAATAGGGTTCCCCCCGACCCTATCTTCCTCAGTAAAAGTGACAGTGAGTAGAAGTCCTGGTTCAGTAAAACGTTTAACATCTGATATGGTAAAGGATAGTTAGACCACGTGCTGTTCTGAGTTTCAGATCTTTAGCCAAGCCCTTACTCTGTCTTGACTTTCTGTGAGACCTTGTCCAAGGTCTCTTGTGTCCAAGCCTCAGTTCAGTATCTCTGCCTCACTGAGTTGTGACAGATAAAGCAAGATGAAGGGCATGCGTGCTGGGTGTTGGAGGTGCCCCTATTGCCCTAGCAATTGGACCTGTACAGAAGAGGACATCCCACGTGTGATAGTCTGCACTTGAATCCGTGCCTCTCCTTGCTCCGTGCCTGCCATTTGTCAGGCAGGAAGCAGCAGGGAAAGCTCTGCAGACTCTGTTTTCCTGAGCCAGTTCCACTTGGTGCACTGTGAAAGGAGGTATGAACAGGTGGTTCCAGAACTGCTCCTTGCTTTTTGTTGGAAGAGCTATGGAGTAAGCCGGTTGGCTACAGGACAGATTGGTACCCTTCCATGAAAAATCCTCAACTAGGAAAACGGAATTTCATCCATGAAAATCCTCTTCTCTATATAAAAATTTAACAAACAGACATAACAATATATAAATCCCCCTAACTTAAAAACCAGACTCTGGGAACATCTGCTATATTTCAATTAAACTTACCTTTACCCTTCTACTATTTAATACACTTACATACTGTGGTGACAAGGAACCAGAGAATTCACAGTTGTTTTCCTCTCATTGAATTGTGCTCATTACATTACAATGGCTGAGATTATTCTGCAGGGGAAAAAACAATAAAACCAAGAAGAAACTGCCTATCATTTATGTGAAATCGAAACTTCAGCAACATTTCCTTCAAACATGGTTCCATGCCTTCATCTGATACAACTAATCCAAACTCCTGCAACTGTAGCAATTCTATGCTGCTTTCCACCAGGAGAAGAGCTGAGCTGAAATGTTAAAAACTGATCCTGCCTGAGGCTCGGCCATGAAGACTTTCTGGGAGCCAGGCTTAAATATTTATTAGTCTAAATTACAGTCTCTAACTTGGAGGGACTCAAAGAAGTGTTTGACAGTGGCTGATGGTCAAAATTCCAAATCATAGTTTTTGTTATTATACTTTAAAATCCAGAACAATTTTGATCAGTTTTCTTTTAATTTTATGGAAAAAAGTATCTTTTCAGAATTAATCTGACATTTTAAGCTAAATGAAATTCCCAAGAAATCGCTATGGGATGAGGAAAGAACCAAAATTGGAAGCTGGGTGTTTCTTTAGGTCTGTCTTATTTATGTGACTGCCATCACAGTCATGGTTTTACCAGGGAGAGCAGAATGGCTCTAAGAGCTGTAGCCCCAATGCTTTTTCCCTTAGCACCTACAGGTATGGTGAGTATACTTTGCAGTTATGCAGTACACTCTGCAGACATACTTTGCCCTGCTTCACAACTTAGTCTGGAGCTGTGCCTGCCCCTGTAGTGCTCTGCTGTGTTTCATATTTGGATTGGCACATATCTTTCCACATTGTGCTCCTCATAACTATGATGAGTTCCTGCTCCAGCAAACACTTCCACCTCTGATTTATTTTTTGTCCATGAGTAGTACTGTTAAAATCATCAGGGCTATGTCTGTCCTTGTGTGTAAGGCTCTTACAGACTCTACTCTCTGGAATACCTAACGCCCTTCTTGAAATCCTTCAATGAGACAAGAAAGCAGTGAGTCAACACTAACAAAACATCTCAAGTGCTGGGAGTTTTCCTCCCTGTAGTGAGGGCAGGGAAAGAAGGAGAAGTGTTTACATCAAATGAAGTTCCAGAAGTCCACAAAACAGCTGTCATTTGTCTTTTCATTGTGCATCTTTGTATGACATTGTCATTATGGCTATTTATTTGAGGCTTATGTTTGTATGCGGAATTGGGATATTATAATGCTGTCCACAGTTCAACTTGAGAAAGAACTAACCTTTCACGTCTTCGAGGCTGAATATAAACAATTATGGAAAATTCTTATGAAAGAATAGAAAATATCATTCTTTTAGTAGTCTTTCTGAATTCTTCTAAATTCAGAATGTAGTTAAATGATATTTCTGCTGCAGAACAGCTTAAAATAACCGACAGAAAAGATAGCATTTTCAATGAAGAATATAATTTAATAGTCATTTCTATGGAAACTCTTATTTCTATAGAATATCCTTATGAGCGCTCTTAAATTTTTTAAGTTTTGCATTTATCTGCACATCTGTTAAGGACTGTCAGAGAACTTCTGAAGGACAGAACGCAAATATTTCATTTATGAATATGCGGAAGTAGAATCCAGAAAATATGGAGTAATGCAGCAGAAATATCAAATATAAAATGGAAACAATGAGTAGACCTCAGCAGGGAAGTAAATAGCTAAAGTATAGCAAATTACCTAAAATGGTTTTACCTAAATAAATTCAGAAGTAAGTAAATTCAAGGAGGGAAAATAATGGTGTAGATGTGCAAAAAGATTCCTGGGGGATGTATTTTTAGAGTGGAAGGTAGAATGCCTGCTATTCATGCATATTTAAACAGGTGGTTGATTGCTCTCAGCGAACTACTTGGCTTTTCTCCAACTGCTGGTGTTTGGAGTGTGTAATGAAGGCAGAGGGTGGTCACGGTTCTTCTTTCTCTTTATTTACGTGTGCTTTTTAATTTTCAGAACGCCTATGTCAACATCAATCGGATCATGTCGGTTGCATCCAGGCTTTCTGAGGCAGGCCATTATGCTTCCCAGCAGATTAAACAAATTTCTACCCAGCTGGATCAAGAGTGGAAGAGTTTTGCTGCAGCTCTGGATGAGCGCAGTACCATCTTAGCCATGTCTGCTGTCTTTCACCAGAAAGCTGAACAGGTGAGTTACACTTGTGACTGGCAGAAGGATCTACTGCCACTTTGGTGATAATGATACTACAATTCTTGCCTGATGGCTCCTGGCTTATACTCAGTGAGGTTAAGAGTCTTATTCCTGGTAGACCAGCATCTCAAACAGAAATAATAGCATTTCCTCCCAAAAGCTGACACTCATTACCTGGGTGGGAAGGAAAATATGTTTAGGTCTTAGTGATGATAAGAAATGAAACCCTCCTTCCTTACCCATGTGTTCCTTTCTGGTCATAACCGAAGTGCACTGATGCAGTAACATGTTGCCGTATTTCTGTTGCCTAGTCTTTCATCAGTGCTGTGGATAAATTCAGGATTATTATGGTCAGGAAAATAGTGTGTATCTGTGTGTTCATATGTACATGTGGTATGTGCTATGTGCATGGGAATACACATATAGTTCTATAGCAGCAGACAATTTCTAAGGACAAAAAGCATATTATTGTTAATGAAACTTAAGGAATTTATTCCACCCCCTACCTTTGCAATATTATCCACAGGCCCAAATTTTGTTAGGCCTCACTAAGTAGAGGCTTCAGAGACAGCTAAGAGCATCCAGGAGAATTTTCTTTGAAACTAAACTTTAGTTTATGTCTGTAACAACTACCAAAATCTTTTTGTAATTTCATAGCTACAGAAGATTTGAAATCTGTCAATGAATGAACCTTCTGCTTTTTTACACCTTAACTAACTCTGTCTTTCAAGTGAGGGTTCAACTTTGAACCTAAGTAGATTACATTCATTTTCTACTGGCAAACGCTGTTTTGGGGCTCTTTCTTCACTACTGTTGTGCACTTGTTTTTCCAAGTATTTAATGTCAAAGCTACTATGTGGATGTGCTTTATGTTTATATTATGACCCACACTTAAAGTGGCTGAAGAAGAAATTATAAATGATGAGCCGGAAACTTTGTCTCATAAGCCAAAATATATGTATGGAAAAGTCTAGCCAGAAAAATAAAGATTTTCTTTACTGTTTGTTTCTGACCAGAATTACAGTAGTTTTTTTTTTGTGTGTGTGTTTTCTATTGACAGCAGGCCATAGCAAAGAACAATTTTCCACCCTACTGGGCACCTACTCATGTAAGCATACTCACTGGCTCAGAGGGGACTGTTATACCAGGAGGTGCCCAGTACAGGTACTTTCACCTCTGTACAATTGGCACCTTAAAGTTTGGTGTAGTCTTCATATTAATAATCATCTATCACTGTGTGTTCATAATGAAAAATCAAAAAGAATTGATAGGCAGTCCATACTCTCAATAGAATGATTTAAAGTTTATTTATGACATAGTCATTTTTTGGTTTTACAAGTGATCTCCTATTTTTTGAGTTGTCAGTCTTGTTTGAAATTTATGAGGAGTTGCTAAGATATTTTATCCCATGAAAAGCAATAAAACAGAAAGCTGTATGTAGCTGTCTATCAGCTAGAGGTGAATTTTTTGTTGTCCTGCACTTTGTACACTCTCAAAGTAGATACTATGCCTCAGCCTTTACTTGAAAAAAGCTTCAATAATGTCACTTTCAACTTTAGTTCCTTTTTCTTTACAACTGAATGAATGGATCTGGAAAACTCAGTCCTCTCTTGTCAGCTCTTTGAAAAGAACTTAATTTTGTGCTGCCTGACAGAGGCCAGTCTCTCAGTATTACGCAGAAAAGAAAATTTGCTAATTCTGAACAGCAGTTGCTCCTCACTTGCAATAAGAGACAGTTCAGTGGGAGGGAAGTGCTGATGTGAAACCTGTAACCTCATCTGGAAGAAAGAAATACGGGAGTCATTGTGTCCCTTAGCCAAGACTGAAATGTTGACCTTGCTTCAGTAGCTCTGGTAGGATGAACCAACGATTTGCACACTAACAGTTTAGTCACAGACACCTTGGTATACTATGAAAAGTGAGGTGCCTGTAATTTGGTCTATGCTTGAGCCTGTGGTCTATCAGACATTAATTCCAAATGTGATTCTCTATTATTTGCCATCACCCAGGGTTTTTTACTCAAATCCGCGCTTTCTCATTTTACAGTAAGTAAGGTTTAGATCTCTAATGTGCACATCAGCAAAGATCTAGAAAAAACTACTGTTTCCTCTCCCCCAAATCAAGTCTTTTTTGCTCCCTTTGTTCTGTCAGTAATGGTAGTCTCAATGTGGATCAAGCCCTTTCTCCAGAGTGTGCCCCTGCCTCCCTCATACCAATCCGATACGCAGATTGTCTTTCCTTCTCCAGTGCGATAAGCTGCTACAGTCTCTTTGTTCATTCCTTCCTATTGATTGAAGTTCTCTGTGATGCCAACAGGAAGCAAGTCTAATAGGACCGTAATCTTTCAGCCTTTGGCACACCGCAACTTGCAAGGAAATTGTTGGCTTGGGGCAGAGATTTGTGAAAAGTACTACAAGCTCTATAATATGCAAGCTGAGCAGGAAACAACTTGTTTTTCAAGGTCTTTTTCCTAACGACCCCACACAGCAGACTGCATAGGACACCATTTGTCTGGCTTAGAAGGATGAAAGGCTGAGTCAACCCTACTGGGAATTGAACCTCACATCTGTCTTCATGTGCCTCGGAATCACATTGCTTTCCCAGCTCTTATAGCAGATACATGTGGCATGTTGAATTGAACTTGGCTGAATGAACTCCTGGATCAAAGCTTGTTTTTTGCTTTGTTTCTTTCTTTTTCTTCTTTGTGCGTATGTGTGTGTGTGTGCATGCGCGTGCACACGTGTGTGTGCCTGTGTCTTCCTTAATTTTTTTAAGCACAATTTATAAATACCAAGCCATCATCAAAAAAAGACCAAGGAAAAGGGAAAAAAAAGAAAAGGAAAAGAAAAGAATAGACAAATCTTGCCAACTTAGCCTCCAGCCAGGCTTTCTTCGGCACATGTGTTTGATCAAAAGCCAGTAAACTAAGCTCCAAATCCCCAGTATCTCCAGGTCAAGGTACAATTCTGAGGGTATTCAATGGAGGTGTTTTCCAAATGTCTCTTAATTCAGCCAGCTACAAGTCTTTTTTTTTTTTTTTCCTCATGATAATGTGGAGATATTCTAGCATGAAAGACAATCTATTTCTATATTTTTAGGTATGACAGGCTATTCAAAGTTGCAGGAGAAGGTAGGAGAACATACCTTATCTCGCTTTGGTTTCAAGAGAATTTTGCTGATTTACACCAGATGAGATTCCAGCCACCTCACTGCCAGATGGGGGAAGGAGACAAACCAGGTGTCCTTCCTTTCTTGGCAGCAATCTCTGAAAGTGTGCTTGAGTATTCATAAGATGCTCACTCTAAAGATCCTGTCAGAATGAACAAATTAACGTCTTCAATCAGCCAAGAGATCTGAACAAATTAATGCTGGGTCACAGTCTACCCACAGAAGTGCACAAGCAGAATTACTGTTCCAAGTAGTATGTGCCAGGTGCATACACTATATCACACATTCATGTTGATTCTCTGAAAACTGACCAGACCATTCCTTTCGTATTACCTTACTCCCCAACTAGGAAGGCTACTGTTCTCATCAGATCTCTGCCTGGGTCCCTACAAGCACATCCTGGAGTGCCCTACTTGAGGGAAGAAAATGAAAAGAGAGGAAGAATTTGAGGAGAGAGAGGAAAAGAAAATACAGTTGACACCCATGACTTGCAGGAATAAGAAGAGATAACTTCTGGATTAGGAAGGAAGAGGAAATGCCAGAAACAAGATCAGAATATATTCGGTTAGCCTCACACAAAAAGATCAGACCATTAGGAGAGATTTTAGGCCACTGAGGAAAACAGTTTCATGGCCTTCTCCTTGCTGGAGCCACTGCTGGAGGATGAAGGTAGACTAGAGTGAGCCCTTAATTTCTCTGGGGTCTAGGAGAACTACCCTGATTGTCCTGCCTCTCCCATGCAAATGCCTTGCAAGCAATAAGCAAGGACTTTGCAGAAAATATGAAGAAATAGGTACCGGAAAATGTCTGAGCTGTGTTTTGGAGCAGCCATGTGATCCTGAGGCAATCACTGAGGAAAGTTAGCAAGAAGTGGTGTGAGAATCCATTATTTGATTGAATACAGAATTGGCAACTTAGGTGAATAGATTGTGAGCTGGGAGTGAGTGTGGATCACTACTTTAAAGTTCCTTAGGTACCTTAGGGACATTTTTATTTTTTAGGAGAGATTTTTCTTAATCTTTCCTGAAATCTTGAAAAACATATACAATTATTGGAGTCTGTCATTTCAAATCATATTTAAGCAGCTTTTATGTTCCCAGTAGGAGCTATTGCAGTCTATGGGGTAAAAAGAAATTTAGGCAACTAATTTCAATGGTATTCAGTATCCAGTACATAGTAACAGCTCCTGTTCCAACCTAACAATAGTTTACAATTTTAAATGCACCTTTTCCTAACTCAGTCAAACAGTGATTTTGCTGTATGAATATGTATATAGCATGAAGGGTTACATTTAATAAAGTTTCTTGTGTCCATCACAGTGTGTGACACAGTAATAAAAATTAACATAGCCACATTTTCCAAAATAGCCAAATTAATAGTAGTACAGTATGAATTAATACTTTTCAAATATCCCTAAAAAACAATCCTTTCTCTGCATGTGCATATGCAAACACAGTTCAGACCAGCACACAGTATCAGACTAAAACACTGGCAGGCTGTGTTTCTTAAAACAGAGGATATCAGCTGTTCCTGCTAGTGGTAGCAGTGAAGTTACTAATGTAGTGACACAGTCTATATGCAGTAAGATGCAAGCCCCGTTACCAACCCATGCAGAGGTTCCTTAGCATCCTGAGCATGACTCTTTCTGGGGATATTTGCTCAAACTTTCACAGATAAATTCTATGCTTGTATAGAGTCCTGTATCTCTAAGTTATGATCTAAGATGCTGAAGCTAGTGAAAACCTCTTGGTAAGGATCATTCACCTAGATGTTTCAGGACCATACACCATGGACGTTTGTCATGTAAGCTAAAGAGCTGGCTGGTAAAGTTCCTGGGGTCAACAACACAAATTTACTCACATGCACAAAGCCAGTGCATTGCAAAAAAATCCTCTAAATTCTTTGCAGACATGGGGGTATCCTCGTAACACTCTCCTGAGAAAGGAAAAATAGGTGTTAAACAGCATGGTAGAAATGCAGTTATGTGCATAGGATCTTCTTGTGACTTCTCCCACCTACTGTGCAAATCCCACTCTGGGGGTATGACAGTGTATGGGTAACATGACTAAAAGAGCTTGTACTGAAACTGGTGGAATGGAGAAGTTTAGATATGAGGCATAACTCTGATTGCAGCAGCAGGAACACCAGTCCTTAAGGTGTAAAGGCTGTTTGCTCACTGTTTCAACCAAGAGGTTCATGTAACAGCCCCAGAAGGCTTTGCTGTCAGCTCCATGCTATTAAAACTGAATAGGAAATGTGAATTCCATTAGCTCAGAACAAAATATGATGACTTCAGCTTTATGCAGGGAAATTTCGTTTGGGAATTCCATCTGGAGAGGTTCAACAGATCAGAAGTCAGATCAACACAACAGCCCCTGCCATCTTGGCCACTAGCCTGCTAGGAAACAGTTTTTACTGGTAAACTGGCACCTTGTAGACATGAACGCTTAGGAATTCATCTTTGTCACTGAATCTTTGTGCACTGAAAAGAAGTGTTTACAATGCAAACACTTTATAGCCTTGATTACACAGCAGCAAGGCAAATAGCTTTACCCTGCTAATAAAAAAAGATGCTGATGCCAGAGCCAGAGCTGAATTGAAATTTTTTGCTTTGAATCTCACAGCCCTTCATGCTCTGAGTGAGTGCTTTACTAACAAGCCACAGGTGAACACTTCAGGAGTGGATAAAGCTATGATCATGGGGGTGGTATTGTAGCATTATACATTCACCCTGCAGGGCACTGCATCTGTTGTATAATTAGCTGCCTTTCTTTTTTTTTTTTTTTAATAACTAGACCCCAAAATCCTTAAGTATGTAAGGCTGGTATAACAGAAAGATGGAGGAAGAGAAAATACTAATGAGAAGTAATGAGGTGGCATTAGGCAGTTACGTATGGACAAAATGGGAGTATGTTAGGCACTGTGTCATTAAAGTAGGCCTCGCTTAAAGGAAAAACATGATGGGAACCTAGAGACTAAATTCCTCTTTTCTTTTACAGAACAGGCAGCACCCGGGAGAGCTTCCCCAATTTGTTCTGCCAAAATGCATCAGTGCTGCTCTGGAGGCCTTTAAGAATGGAAAGATATTTCTTTCCATCCCTCTGCTCCCCAAGTCTGTTCCTTTTCTGGCTGTCTTTTAAGGCTTCCAACCAAGGTGCTAATCCGTATCAATTGCAATGGCAATGAATTTTTTTCTCCCTTTTTGTGGATGTCTGCCTACCAGTAACTGGCCTGAGACCAACAGCTCATTTCACATTGGCTGCTCAGCAGCCATCAGATGGTAATGGTATCTGATCACTGCTGACTCGGGCCAGAATCAAATGGGTGACCAGAGGTTAAAGCCTTGGTATCCAATTAGCAATCCCGCTGAGCTGGCCCTGGTTTGGGAACCGCTTCAATACAGACTGTCTGCTGTTCACTGAAATGAATGTCAGCATTGATTTTAATGGGAGTTTTCTATTGCTCAAATCAGTGGTGTTAAGGACAGGTAAGCAACTGAGGGAAGACTGGTAGCTGAGACAATGCCAAATATAGCTGGCACTGTAGCTGTGTCCTTTTGTGCTTTATGCTCATGTTTTTTTCTAAACTGATTGTAGTATCCCTACCTGATTATGAAAACACTCTTAGAATGGGTGTTTTCTGACCCTGCTTAAAGGAACATTTGCTTAAACCAAAAGAAACAGAAAGTATTCCTTTGAATCTAGGTGTTCTTCAAGCTCTGAGGAGGAGACAGGAATGTTCTGTTTGAGGGTGCCCAAAAGGATCACTTTGTGACTGGATCCCTTTGTGACTATTTTCCTTGGTCCAAACTGCTGTCATCTGTGGCACTCTACAAGCAAGTTTTCCTAACGGTGATGTTGATGAGACATCGCTCTGTATCAGTGTTGCTCATTGTTTCTGGAATTGTTTCAGTTCCTTTCAGGTGTGGATGCCTGGTGCAAAATGTGCAGTGAAGGAGGCCTCCCCTCAGAAATGCAAGACCTGGAACTGGCCATCCATCATCATCAGTCTCTGTATGAGCAAGTAACACAGGCCTACACAGAGGTATGTGCTTCCTGGAGGAGAATGTAAACAGCTGTTAAGTGATAACAGATACTTGACTGCATTTGGGGGATTAGCTTTTCTAAATAAGATAGATTTACTTTCCATTGCTGCAACTTTGTCACGCAAGGGATCAGATCTACTCCCAGGCTGTAGGATTTTGGCTGTGCTCAGTCACCCTCTCGCTAGGGCACAACAGGACAATCTGGAGGATAAATACCATAGAAAAATGAAATCTGGAACTGGTGTTGGCACTCTGAAGAAGAGCTGTTTCACTGCCTCTGCTGAACAGGAAACCCCTTTAAGCTGGTGGTAGTTTTATTCGTGTTGCTCTCTTGCTGTGAATGAATCTTCGCTCTAGCATAGGTGTGCTAATGGAAACAGAGAATGAAAAAAGCTTTTTCCCTCAATATATGAAGTCACAGGGATGTCAGGTCCCCAGTACAGGGAAGGCTGTAAAAGGCTGCTTTAGATGTATTTGTATATGCTTTTGTCAGATAGCCCACACCTAAAGAAGGTGTGTTCTTTTCCTTTGAAAGTGAGTGTCAGGGATGCTAAGACTAAAAAACTGCCCTATGACTTTTTGTCAGAAAACCTATAAAGATTCTTCACATGCTTTTCCCCTCAAGACTCATCTAGTCTGCAGCATGAGATAAAAGCTACCAATAAACAGCCGACATTCAGTGCTGCTGACTCTGTGCAGACCAGGCTCTGTGTTCGGTCCACTTTACCTTGAAGGAGGGCTACAGGCCCTCCCTGGCATCTGGGAGGAGTCCTTAGGAATGAAACTACTCTGGATGTTCATTCCAGGCATGGGCTGATGCAAATTACCCTGGGAGGGGTAAGCCATGTACATCTATCCATTCCACTGTGTAATTCCTGTCTCCAAGGCTGTAGGCTCTTGGAAGGTAACCTACAGGTCACCTGAATGTTTGGTTTTACTTGCATTTTTCACTTTCCTGCACTGTGCTGTGCTTGACTCTCTTTTTGGGCACCAAGAGACTTTTTTTCCTCCAGTTTTCCAAGCTGGGTAAGAGGACTTTGGTAGTACTTGCTGTACTTAGTAAGTTACCAAGTCAGCACTCCAGAACAGTGTGTGAAAATGCTCCTTGCTCTGGTGTTCATGTTCTTGGAAGAACCTATAGGATAAAACGTAGGAGCAAAGGACTTGCTGTTCGGGATGTGGTGGTAGACACTCACACACACAGTGATGTTGTGCAGATACCGTGATGACGAATGTAAGGGATGTTAGACAGAAATCTCTCATTTTCTGAACATCCATGTGCATTTTGGAGGGAGTCAATTAAAAGGAGCAAGTCTGGGTTGCAAGCAGAAAGGGTCATTCCTCACTTTACACTCAGATGGGATTTGCAGGAACAGCAAGCAGTGTAAGCAAAGACAGAACATTCTTGTTGACTTCCAGTTTTAACTATGAATTTTATACTTTTGCCTAGCCACATGAAGCTAGAGTTTTGTGATTTTGTTTAAAAATTATTTCTAAAGATTAAATCAAATTGAGATTAAATAAAAACACAGTAATGTTTGAAGCTGGCATTTTATTTATCAGCCTTGACCTTGACTTTCATGAAATGAAAATTCGTTTAAAACTCATTACCAAAAGCAGCCTTTAACCTGCATATTGCTTTTGCTGATGCTTCCTCAAAAAGTTGTAACTTGTCACAGACACAGATGTTTAAAACATTTCAATATTATTTCCCTAATAAGCACATTTTTAAACAGTGTGAACCATTGCCAGAAAGGTTATAGTCTGTTATTTCTGAAACGTTCATCCCTTTGCCCACAGCTACACAGTGAGCTGAAAAGCTTGGATTAGGCTTAGGAGTCCTGCCTCCTATCCCCATGCCTATTTCTCCAATATAGACATTGACCCTTGCCCATAGAAAATAATAATGTTTCTCTTTTCAGAGCTCTCAGTGGTGGGATGAAAAATTGTAGCTTTTCCTTCTCTTTCTTTTCCTGCAGAGTCTTTGAAAATCTCTTTTTATATTTCTGTAAATGCAAGGTATGTATGGAATAGAATGGACGGTCCTTGGAAAAAACATTTAAATCAGGATACATGGCCGTATTCTGTTCTGTTACAGAGTATAATGAAGCATTTCAGATGCTTTTCAGGAGAAGATTCTCTTCCGGAACATAAGAAGAGATGCCCAAAGGATCTTAGGGATACTCTTTGATTCCATCTTGCCATGGGTACAGCCATAATCATGTTCCTCCTTCCTTTACTGCACTCGGGTGATGCTCAGAAATAGTGGAGGCAGAGATCACAGGCCTGATGCGCAATCCGTAGCTAAGCAACCTCTGCTGCCCTGTGCAGTAGCACTAAGCTGGGCTGCTAGCAGAACAGGCCTTCTTCCATCTTCTGAGAATCAAGTGATGCTTTATTTATTTATTTATTTTAAACTTCAGGTAAAGTAGTGCTGAAGGGAGGAGGTTGCACACATGAGATGCATGCTTTTTGGAGATTTCGCTCATGGAGGAGGAGTTCCTCTAGATGTCTCTAGCCACTGAGCTATTGCTTTTCCAGGGTTTTTAATGGATGAACAGCAGGAGACATACTTGGGATGTCCCTCCTGACAACTGTACTGGTTTGGTAAGGATAAAGCGGAAGAGAGAGAAAAGATTCTCTTGAGTCAGGTGTGATCCTTGTTGATGGTAAGAGCGTCTTGTTCAGTGTGACTCTATTAACTATGCTTTACTGTCTGTCCCCAGAGGCACACTATATCTGCTCAAAAGACTAATTCTTTTCTTAGTGCAGCCACATCCACCAAACTGTAGCTGTTTCACAGATAGCACCATTAGGCTTATCACTTAGAAGACTTTTGAGGTATGGCTTACACACTGTAAGGGATATCTGCAGATTTTTGACTTATCCATTAGTTATGTATACAGCTTCCAGGGAAATTATTTCACTAACAAAACAAAATCTAATCTTCTGGTTCACCCAAGGTCACATCACTTCTACAGAGGTACTCATATACTGGCCACCCCAACCTTTCTCCCATCATGAAGCCAAAACATAGGAATACCATCATGTGATAGGAGTGTATACATGTGTTGGATCATGTGGTGAACTATCATATGTATGTCCTATCCTTTGATGAGATATGCACCCACAGAATGAGACAAGATGCTTGCATTTTGGCTGCAGTCATATCTAGTCATGTGAAAATGAAGGCCTTTTGGACTCTTGAGAAATGAGGCTGTGGCACAGATAAATTATTCTGGGGGGTCATGGCTGAACACCCTTCCACTGGTTTAAAGTCTTCCCAGAGAGTACAGCAGCAGTTCTGTAGTTTTCAAAATAAGCAAGAATTGGTCAGATTTGCTTTGATAAATGCAGCACTGTCACTAACAGTTCACAGGGTCTACGAGTCATGCTGGGTGCAGGTCCATTCAGTTTAAGACTTTTCCAACACTTAGATCTTCAAATGTGTCTTAAGTGAGGCAGGGAGAGACATGGAATTGACTGAAAGGGTACAGTAGATAGGTCCTCCATTTGTGAAGCTGTTCCCTTCCCTTCTGAAATCTAGTCATCAGTGAACACTGAGAGCACAAACCTTCTGTACCCATTCATTGGGAATGTAGTAACACTCACAACAGAAATGCCTTCAGAAAAGAACTTTTTTAAACCAAAGAACTGCAGAGCCATAGAAGATATGGCGGACTGGAAGATGCCTATAATCTTTGTGAATATTGAATACCACTGGTTATCTGACTGTCACTGTGCTACTTGTTTTATGTTTCCCATAGATTAACTCCAGCATGACAGGACATGCTTGTAAGTCAGAGAGCAGGAAAGCACTTCTAATAGCTTCTAATTTGTGTTAATGATTATTGGTAGAGCAACACAGGCACTTGAAGTCTGGAGTTTTATCTCTGGCTGTACAGAGAATGACTGGAAGGCTAGGCCCATTAGGGAAAAATCATAACTTGTAACCTCTGGGGCCTCTTAGACAAGAGGAACAAATACCTTTTGGTATAGATAAAAACTAAATCCTTTAGAAGAAAAAGAGTGAGAGAGAATGCAGGAGTGGATTCCTGTCTTTTCCACTCCTCATATAGTAAACCTGGGAGCATGTTGTCCTGTGTCAGCTTTCAGTGAAGCAGGTGCGTATATGCTATTGTGTTTGAAACACACTTTTTGATCTACATTGGTCCTGCTGCTAAGACTTTTACTGTAAAGGTCTTTCTGGCTATATTCACTGACTAGTCTGCTCTGAAAGAGAACTTTTTTTAAGGCAGCTGAATTCAGTCTGGTGTTTTGATCATTTATGATTAGCACACAGAATATTTTACCTGAAGATCTGACCCCAAAATGGGAAAACTGCAAAATTCCACCTCTGGAGAGAGGAAGGCAAAAGACTGACACACAGGGCCTGCACTTGGGAACGGATGTAGGTACAAATAGGCCTGTATTATGGCAAGAAGTTTGCAGGAAAGTTCTGCTGAGTAAAGCATGTCTGTTCTGTTATCTGAACAATCACAAATCTCTTCCTGGTAGACTTCTGAACCTTTGTTTTTATTCTTGGTTCAGCATTCATTTCTAGAGATGTAAATCGGCAGGGACTATACTAAAGGCGTTGTAACACCAGCCCGGGACAGGTTCAGACCAATTGTAAACCCCAAGGGCAGTAACAGGAGCCTATGAGTGAGTTCAGCCAGTGGAAAGTGGGTTTCTGGTTTAATGAGCTGCTCCCAAGTGTGTGCATGGCCTTGGTTTCCTGTTCCCAGTGATTAGGCTGTGCTGATTATCTTCTCACACCTAAAACGGGATGTAGTGTGCCTTGTCGCCTTCTCTGTCTAGGAGCTGCCTCTTCCCTGCCTAGCGGCTGTTGCTACCTCCATAATATTGCCAAGGTTATACCTGTGCCCTAGTGTATCTCCTCTGTATCACCATTAGCCACTGCTGTTGGCTAGTGCAGCCATTCCCTCTGTGACCCCAGCAGGCTTCAGCATGTGCAAATTGCTCCAGCTGGTCTTCAGCAGCAACTGATTTTGAGTATGGAAAGCCATTCCCTAGAGGCTCCCCAGTCATTTCCTAATTTAATTCCAAATTGCCCTGAATATTTAAAAAATTCTCCAGCGATGTGTCCAGCCCAACCTCATAGTCACCTAATAGGATCAGATTTGACTCCCAATTTTGCCAATGTAAATCTCAGAAGTTCTGCTGATTTCTCTGGAATTGCACCAGATATACACTGCTATGGCAGATTGGGATGTGGCATGGCTTGCCAAAAGGCACAGGTTTGGGATTAAAGGTTATTTGCTTAATTTGAACAAGCAATTTATGATACAGAGATAAATGAGATGTGGAGATCCTCGAGACATGTTTTCAGTTTCACTGGTAATGTTCTATATTCACATTGGATGAAAAACATTCAATGAACCATTCTCTAGCAAGGTCTCTGATAGCCTAGAAATAGAAACATTTTTCACAAAATTTGTTGTTTTCGCTGCACTTTGTTTGGGAAGGAAAGGAGGAAAGTGGGCTAGGAAGAGGAGAGAGATTCCAATACTGTCCTCGTTTAACATTTCTGTTGAAAGAGATACTTTAACTTCCAATTTGCAATTGCAACATATTTCACAAAGCCATTTTTAGAGGACAAGTGCATGCAAGCACTTGTTAGTGTTTGTTAGCATCTTGTTTTTTATGGTTCATTTTTCATCTTTCCCCTGCAATATGAAAATGTTCCAGAAAGGTTCCAGAAAAAAAATATAGCATTCTGGTTTTTTTAATGCCCAATACCTTTGCATCCACAAATGTGTTTTGATATGCACAAAAAAGCTTGTATGTGTGCAGATGGCTTTGCATTTGCAAACAAACATTGTAGACCCATTGAAAATGGAGGCTATGGATCCCTCTGATCTATTCCTGGGGAAGAAGAGATACAGTACCATATACCATTTTATTTTTCACTGTCACTGAATGAAATACAGAATCTGAATGTCACACTTCTGAGCGTATATTCATACTTAGTAATCCTACAAAGAAAGGCTTCTCCCTTATCATCCAGGATAGGAATGACTCTGCCATCTGTGGTTTTCTTAAAATGCCACTTCCCCACAAAAATAGACCTGCTATTGCAAATGCCACCTGTCGTATACCAGTAAATGTCGAGACTTTTCAGTGCCTAAGTGTCAGAACATAATATAGTCTAGGGATCTCTGTCTCTACGCAGTCCCAACAGTGCAGTATCCGTGCTCCTGCAGAGTGACACAGCAGGCCCACTAGGAAGCTAAGGAAAGTGATGAATGCATAAGTACAAATCAGGCATGATCAACGGATGTTACAGGACTCTGCTCACAAATCTGCTCACAAATCTTCCTTTTCTACTGAAATAAAGTAAAGACACACAGGAAAAAGAATCAGCTAGACTGTTCTTTGTCAGCTATTGGATGTTTAAGTATCAGCACAGTGAAGTTAACTCATTTCTTCTCTCAGGTGAGCCAGGATGGAAAAGCTTTGCTGGATGTCCTACAGCGTCCCTTGAGCCCTGGGAATTCTGAATCCCTCACCGCTACTGCAAACTACTCCAAGGCTGTCCACCAGGTGTTGGATGTGGTACATGAAGTCCTGCATCACCAGCGGCGCCTAGAGAGCATCTGGCAACACAGAAAGGTCCGGTTACATCAAAGGCTCCAACTCTGCGTTTTCCAGCAGGACGTTCAACAGGTAATAACATTACTAAAGGAGGAAATGAATGGCTCTTTCTTTGGAGCCATTAAATTTGTTTGGTAAGTATCTGTGCTTATCTGTAGGATACTGGCACAACCCAGATTAGACACTCAGCGTTATCTGTGCTAGAAATATGCTAATGTAGTAATGCGCCTTTCACTACCTCTCAGTTTCACACTGGAAGTCATCAGTCAGTCCATAGGTCAGCACAGAAATGTGATGCTACTTTTAGTAGATAGTTTATGGCAAATGAGGAATTAGCTCTAAGTACTCTACTGTGCTTGGGAAAATGATGTTTAATAGAAAAAGAAGGGTTTCGAGTGTAAAAGAAGAGTTTGCTGGCTCAGATCAACAGCACAACCCAATGTGCAGAACCCGCCTCGAAAAAATACAGTTCATACTGTACAAGCTCACCTCTGAGAACTCAGACTGCAGGTAATAACCTTTCTCTTCTGAAGGAATCCATTTGAATACCGCTCCAAGAGCGTAACTCTTAAGACAGTAAGTATGAGATTTCATGCTTGTAGATGCCACATACTCAAGCATGGTCAATGGATGTTACAGGACTCTGCTCACTCAGGATGGTGTGGTTTGCTTAAGGGCCCAGCTAAAGGCCAAAGCAGATGTTGGTAGCAGTATGGTACTTGCTTTAAATGAAGAGGCTGAATGGTCTGATTGTGTTTATGGAGCGTTCTAATGTGCCTGGGGTTCTTTAGGTCATTGCCTTCCTCTCTGTAAAATACCAGATGGACGCTGAGCAGCAAAGCAGTCCCATGCAAAACAGACATGAACCAGCAATGACAGGAGACAGACAACTTGTATGCAATGTGGAAACTTGTGTTCTGCTAGGACCATAGGAGAAGTGCACTGGCACAGACAGAACTGCTGCTGTAGAAATCCTTTGCAAATAAATGTGACCATTTCTTTGACAGACTTGAAAAGTTTGCCATAAGTTTACCTGCTAAGTTTTTCCTATAAAACCACACAAATATTCATGCCATATATATAATTAAAACAGAGACTGAACGTAACAGATGCTTAATTTAAGCAACTTCACTTTCATTATATGTCAGCAAATGTACTGCATAGTAATGAAATTCATAAACCATATATTAAATAGAGGATGTACTTGAAATGGAGTTAGAACACTTTCTGCAAACTACAAACTTTGAAGTATTATACTAACACAATCTTGTGGTTAAAACTTCAGAAATCAAGAGTTATAAATTCTGGTGGTTTTATACTTTCTCCCATTATGGTATGTCAGTTTGATAGGAATCCACACTGACTTGGGTATTCTTCATCCCCTGAGGTGACTTATACTTTTTTTCCAATCCTCTGGTCCAAAAACTTTCTCATTTACATTTTCTGAAATCAGCACGAGTGCTTATGAGGGTCATGCATGAAATCCGTTCATACTTTTACTTCCCACTTATGCAGGGTGATGAGGATCTGTCACTGTTTTCAAAGGGAACTGGTCTTTTGTGTGTACTGAGACTTTTGAAGAGAGAAAAATATAAGCAGTAAGAGTCACGGGAGTACAATTGCTTTAAAGAGCATCACTCTTGGTGTGAGTTCTGTTGGCAGCAGTCTTTCCAAATTTTTCTCTTAATGGGTAGTTATTATCTGGGAAGCAACAACTTAATGATACGCACGTTTCTGCCCCGGCACATGCTTATTGGAGGCATCTCTTTGTCCTGCTTAGAAAGTAGAGAGGAAGAGATGAGTCATTCTGTTCACTAGACATCTGTACTATTCAAGATAAATATCTTGTAACTCATAAATGAAATCATCAGCTAATAGAAATATGAAGTGTAGATTCCATTGGGAGAAGGAAGGTATTTGGGTAAGATTTTTGCAAAATAGTCACCTCTTATATATCTGTCATGCAATTCCTATTATGATTATTTTGTTAAGTGCACATCATTTAGCAGGTGAAGCTGTCTACCGATATGCTGTCACTAAGCATAAGTAACATTTAGCTCTTATCATTTTCTGCCCTGTCACATTTTACTAACCGTTAACTAACAACTTCTATCTCCTGATCTGAATGTAAAAAGGAAAATGTGTGGGAGAACAAATCCTGGTAGGAGAGCCCCAAGTCTTTCAGAGTCTGCTGTCTTCTAGACCAGCACTGACACAGTGTGGTTTCTCTTCAGAAGATGCTTCTCTTTCCTTTCTACCCAGCTCAAAATCTCGCAGATACCATTTTCCCCATCAGGCTGTCCCATGGTTCATCCTCTCCATCTCTTGGCCAGTGCAATAAAAATTGTGGTGGAAGATGATCTCCCAGTTAGAACTTATATTCCCTCACCTTTCTCTTGATGTCAGCTGTTAATTGCTTCAACAGGGTGGTACTATATCATTCTTGTCTTAAAAGCAGATGTAAAAAGGGACCAGCTTTGTTTTCTTGCATGTTTCCAATACAGATTCCAGAATTATTTTGCATCTTTTTAGTCTGCCATGAACTGCATTAATAATAGCTAAGTGTGGTAAAGATACATATCCGAGAAGAGATTTGTATGAATTTTGAGAGGTCAATTATGCCTACTTAACTACTGTAGTAAGTCAATAAAGGGTGATATCTTGCCCTAGGGATCAAATATTTAGGCATGCGATGTCAAGTGTTCATAGGGAGGTCTTCCAAAACTGTGCAGCTCTGTGAAGGTTTCACGTAAAAAAAGCACGTGTCTCTTGTACTGGATTTAAGGGTTAAGCTTTGTTAGCAGAGCTTGTTCACTTCATTCCTGATGTATTCTGCACCATTTGTGAGGCTACAAGATATAGTAGATGTGTTCCTGGCAGGTCAGGACAATGCTCCCAGGTAGTTTCCCACTGTCAAGGAAATCCTTTTGATTCTAATTTGATTACAGTTTGAAGTGGACAAAACCTAAAAGCATCAAAAGTAATGGATTACAAGAAACAAAATAAATTTGTATCCTGAGATAGAAATTTAGACATCCTTACAGTCATGTCATAAATAAAATACAAACTGTGCTGTAGGAAAAATAGGAAGAATAAAAAGGTTTAAATAAACATTGTGGATTGCCAAGTCACAATAGGAACAGAAGTGTTATGCTGTAAAATGGCACTAGATGTAATCACCAGCTACCACCATTAGATATTTTCCAAGATTTTTTACTGTTAAACCTGTACCTTAATACAATGACATCAATTTGTACAAGTGAACTGAGGTAAATAATGGTGTGTCAGGGACAGTAAGTAATGAATATATTGCTTTTCAAAGAAGGAAAGAAAATAAATGGACTGAAATTGCATTTTCAGCCTTCGCAGGAAATGGAGCACTGTTCACACAATAGGGATAGCAGATAAGACAATTTGTGAGCTGTTATGAGACTCTATGCAGACATGTTGCACATACTTTTGGTGTTAAAAGAATTCCTTGTCAGTATATGTATTTAGCATCATTATAAGAAATATTGGTTTGCTGAGCATGTAAATACTTCTTTGGTTCGGTTGTCTTTTAGAAGTTCTCTGTGTTGTTCTAGATAGGGAAGAGCTGTGTTGCTTGATCCCTTAAGAACACAGCTGTGGGAGGTGGTCCTGTGATTCTATTCTGCAAGGGAGAGAAAAATCCTTTGACATTCATACTGGTATATTGTAATTGCTGCAGATAGTTTAATTCATTTTTGGTAGCTTTTCCTTTTTGCCCCTCCCTGTCCTGGGTCTTTCCCCTCTGCAGACTATCCACCAGCAAATTTAACCAATTTCAATTTCCATTGAAAATTGAAATTGTTCTCACGCTGTCTCCAATTTTGGCTACATTTCCCTGCTACTTCCTGATTTACCCTGTCTACCTCTGCATGCCTCTGCCCACTTTAATATGTTCCCTTTGCCCGCATGAGCAGCAACACTGTTAAACAGCAAGGGTAGCATGAGGGTTGTACCATGAGTGGATGTTACTGAGCAGCCTTAGAAATAGCTGAAGTAAGTTTATAACATTGTTCTTTACCCCACGGCCTCCCCCATCACCTTTTTTTCATATGGGCAATAATTTTGTCTGAATTCTCTCACTTCATAAACTAGTTCAAGTGAAGCTCTAAAGCCTGAAGCATACCCATTAAAGTAGAAGGAAAGTGGAGACCCATCAGATGCATTATTAAATGGTCTGTGCAAGCCTTGAACTTGGTGTTTTAAAGCACTTTGGTGGCAGAATTGTCAAACTGCTACTCTTATTCTGCAGTGTGTTTCATCCATCCATGTACACACACACACATACCTCCAACAGCCAGTCTGACACAAACAGCCTTTTTCTCCTCAGATTCCTTTGATTCTCTCAGAGTTCACTGCCAGTGCTGCTTCCTGCTTGTTTCATGTTAGTTGTGATAGTTGCCTGTAAAGGAAGAGCTGGAAGATAGGTGGATGTTGAGGCACTGTCTCTGCTGGTGGAGTTTCTTGGCATACAAAGCCTTGTGTTAGCTGGGATGGCTCTACTTGGCAAAATGGAGTAGGCTCTTCATGCCAGGTGAAGACTAGTGGTGAAGGGTGACATGTCACTCAGTAATAAACACTTATTGGCAGCTGGGTAGGCACTTAGAAAACTAGAAGTGTTGCCATGCCAGCTGTAGTGATGTCTCAAATCCTCCTTGTTATTAAAAAGGTCAAGCTGGACCACTGTCAGGTTCACCTGGATTTCTCTGAATCTGTGAATCTGTGTCCTTTTGGATTCATGCCCAGATCCATTAATGGACATAGCTTTGGTTTCTGTTTATGGTTATCTGCCTCTGGTGATGGATAAAGAGGCCATGTGGCCATGCCGATATCATTACATTTACCAGGTGCCATTGTTGCCAGAGACTGCAAAGTATTGCAGGAGAAAGGCTGTCTCTCTTCATAACCAAGTACTTTAACTTGTAATGTGTCTGGCTTTTTCTGGCCAAGAAAACAGATCATGCCCTGTTGCTGACTTCACTTGTATGGAGAAAAATGTCCTGCCAACATCTATCTGTCTCCATACTCTATCTGAGAACACTGAACACTTCATGTGATGCACGAGATCTATGCAGTCCATTTGCAGAAGAACGCTAGGATATTTGAGGCAGTTCATGATTCATTTAGCTTTCACATAAGATTTTAGAGGATTAGGTCTGTACATCCCCCCACGCATGCATGCATACACTCAGTTGTTTTGATCACAAGGCAATGAAAAGTTCTCCAAAATTCTGTAGTTTTCCATCTTGGTCATAGTTTGTTTCAAAGACAGAAGAAGTTAAGCTATATATCTCCTTTTATGCTTTATTTACAATAGTTGTCTTCACTGGCTCTTGTAAAACAAGAGAGATTTATTTGCAAACAATAACTAAGAAAAAGAACATTACAATCAAGTAAAGATTGTATTTACTAGTGACTTCAGCCACAGCACCCTGCAAAAGTGCATCACATGCTCTGTATGCCATCCAAGCAGATTTAGCTCATAAATAGCTACCACTGACAGATCAGTAATTGAAACATTAAAATTCAAAGCATCCTAGAGAATTTTCACAGCCCCTTTGGTAAATTTATCAAGTAATGAGATACACTTAATGTTTCTCACATGTTTAACTTTTCAAAGTATTACTGCTCTATGCCTTTTTAAGCTGCTTTTTCAGATCTTAAAGTTGCACATGATATGACCACCCCTGTGACCACCCTGAAGACTGAAGTGCTACTTGGTAGTGAGTAGAGGTTCTAACTTGTATTGTCCTAAAAATGAGTGAAAAAAAATCAGGAGTCAGTATTGGTAAAACTGCTTGGCAACCTTCTCCCAGTGGGAAGTAAGAGGAGAGAAAACAATCTTTTTGTTATCCATGGCTGAGAGATCAGTACCTCTGTGTTCACTAACCCTGGCCTTCCAGTAATTGTTAAGGCCTGAGTGTCAACGCCTGGTTTATAATCTGATATATTGCACCACACAGTTCTGATAGATCACAGTGCAGCTTTTCCCTATATAGCTCTAAGGAGCTAACTTAATAAGATGTGTGCATATTCCCAAGCCCACTTTATGTCCCTAACAGCCTGTTACTTAGTACTTGTCTGATGTGAAATAAGCATGCTTTATTATTTATGCAGTAAAGGAGAGTAAATCTGTAGTAAAAGGATTATTTTGTTTGTTTCCATCCCCTCTTTGTCACAGACCATGAAATAAAACATCTTGGCAACTGTTTGTTAAGAGCAATTTGCATTCCATTCCTTTTGTTCCTGCCAAACGAACTGGCACCTTTTCAACCAATGTTAGTGCAAGGTTAGTGCAATGAAGAGATGTGTGGCCCCACTCATCTTCTGAAGAGGACCGACAAGTAACTAACACTGAAACTGATCTGAAAGTATAGCAATGGTACACTTAGGCTGATTAGTATCCTGCAGATATTATGAAACGAATTAACGATCACATGGCCATTTAAATAAGACAAGTGTTGCTGAGTGACTTACTCATTTATTTTGAACTGCCTAAAAGAGAACTGTCATTCCTTAATTTGAATTCACACTGGCATGGGATTATGCAGCAGTTTCAGGTGATAATTTCTTCTGGTTATATATGTGTTCCTGTTGTGGCAGCAGAGAGAGAGAGAGAGGTAGAGTAAGAGCACTCTGTGCTGCTGTACAGTTCTTGTTGCTTCATGACCAGATTGTGCTGGATTTGTAGCACAAGGAAGCCATGCTGGATGAGAGAATATTGCCGACATATTTCTTCAGTTTCTGGTGATTTCAGACAGATGCTTCTGTAGTTCCAGGGCACAACTTCAGCCTGCAATGGTACAGAGCATTTATGGACAGTGTGCTCAGGGTTGTCCTAACTAAAGAGGACAGGGACCTAAAGAGGACAGAGTTGAATGAAATAACATGCATTTTTTCACTTTACCAGTGACTCTGGCATAGGTATCTGTCTGCCTCTTTGAAGGGCCACAGCATAGCTTCCCAAGTGAAGAGTGTAAATACTTGGCACGTTGATATTTGAGCATGCTCAGATAATGGCTGTCAAAAGATCTGGGCTCTGTGTTTCTGCCCAGGCACTCACACTTGCACCTGGTGACTGGTGACCAGTGTCTGCTGTGAGAACATGTCAGAGATGTCTAAGGCTGTCAGCCTAACAAGTTAATTGCTTTAGGTACTCTTATGGGAGAAAGGGAGCTCTGTTCTGAACTTCTGACAATGCTCTTTAAATATAGATCAGTATTATTGTGCCAAATTCTTCACAAAAACTACAGGTTTAAATTATTACATTTTCATTTAATGATATTTGTTCAGGAAATTCCTTAAGGTTCATTGGTTTACAATACTCTGTCCTCTGCATAATTTGATTTAAAGTGTAACTTGAAATTATCTGGCATCAACCTTTCTATCTTTTTTCCTCTATATAGCTATTAATCCAAGCAGACAATTGTTCTTTGTGCTTTTAAAGAGGTACTGGTTAAAAAATAATAATGATCACTTTCTAATTTCCACACAGAGCAGTAGTGCTAGGGATATCAAACTTCAGGGGCCAGCTTCAGTTACTAACTGAAGTTTACTTAGCATTGATGTAAGAGTAGCACGAGAATGCTTTGATGATCTCCACAGCTGTCTTGAGAAATAGGATCTGAAGAAATCTGAACCAGCCAGCTTGATCTCTGAACTTATTGAAGTAAGAAGAGGAACTGAACAAAAAAAATTCTTTGCACCCAAAAAAGTGTTTTTCTTGTTTAGGGCATTGTCTGTCCTTCAAGACCTAGTCCTTTCTGATGGTCTGTCTTGCTGTTTGCTGAACTGGAAACATTTGGTTTCTTGCTGAGAGTTTAGGAACCTCTAAAAGGCCTTTTCAAAGCCCTTGGAAATCCTATTAACTCCTCTAGGTTTTGGATCTATCTTTTAGTGGATGAAGAAGATGTAATTCATTGTATAGAAAAATGGAAAAGCTGATATGAAGACACAGTTAGTTCTCTGTAGGTATAGGCAACTATCCATGGTCTGGATTTATCCTGCCTAACTTTAAGAGTGTAACTGAATCATCCAAGTCAAGAGCTTAATGCATAGTTTCCTTTTATAGTCAATGGAGAGACACTGGCATCTTCAGAAAGTGACTCAGTCTGTCTAAGATTGGAATTGCACCCTGACTATTTCCTTCTCTTACCGTTGACTGTCAAGGGAAGCTATGAGAGGGAAGCTGTGGGAGGGTAGGCTCTTCAGACACATCCTTCAGTTAATTACCTAACGTCGGGTGAGATGCATCAGGATCCAAGAGCCCAGTCCTGCAAGGTGCTCCTCCAGCCATCATGTCAGGTGGTGATCACTCAGTGCCTTTCTGATCCAGGATTTTCTTTGCAGCAAACTTTGAAAGCCAGTCATAGGCAAACTGCTAAAATTTGCTGTTGTTACACTTGAGCAGAATCATCTATATAGCATATCCTTGTTGTCTATTTCTATCCCAGGATTATTTGCATGTCAGCATCCCCAAAAATATGACCTTTAGTTTATTGTTTTTGAAAGGCATCATTGGCGCTCATTGTCATGGCAAAGGAGGAGTAAGAGTCAGGCTTGTCTGTTACTGCTTAGGCCTACAAAAATAGTAGGGCTGCAGTAAAGAAGGAAGAGAAATAAAGTAGACCTTTCTCCAGAAATATATATATTTTTTAAAAGCACTTGCTAGAATGAGTGATTGTCTCTGAAGACAGGGAGAAAAATAAGGTCTTTGAATAAATGTAGTCTGGAATGCCAGAAGGCTTTCTCCTCTGTAACTTTAAGAAGTAACAGTAACAATAGTACTTCTTGCTTATTGTGGTTTCTTTCATCTCAGGATTATGTGTTTTCTGTCAGGGTGATGTTAAGCAACTTGCCAAAGGTCAGTGAAAGCTCCATGACAAGAGGTCTTCATGCAAGGATGTCTGATTCACAAATCCCTGCTCTAAGCCCCCAAAGTCATTGCTACTTTGGTTTTACCCCTTATGAGAAGGTCTTATAGGATATATTGGGACTAAGTAAAAATGAAATAAGGGTCTGTTATGCTAAGAAATAAAGAGTGATATTTTAGGCATTGGTTTAGGAGTCCAAAGTAATCATTCTTTTCTTCTCCATTCTTTTCTCGTGATCTTTCCTCCCAATTATCTCCTCACATGGCCTGCCAGCTTTCTGATGATCCTGCCTGTCGCTCAGAGTTATCAGTCCTCTTTCAGACTGCTTTTGACAGATGGCTAACAAAAGGTATTTTCATTAAAGTGAGAAAAAACTAGCCAGATAACAAAGAGGGTAAGGATAGCTAGTTTTTAAAGTATAACTGTAACAATTTCACTATGTTTTCCTCCATGGAGCAGCTGCTCAGCCAGCTGGTTACTTTCCCCCTCTGGCAGTGAACTGCACTCACAATTTGAGATTATATCTTGCTGGGTAGCAAGGCCCAATTTAGGCTGAGCTGATCTGGCACCATGACCTGTTTTTGCTAGCTGCTAGTCGTTCCCACTAGCTCTCGAACCTCTCTCCAGCAGCTCTGCCTTGGCCCACTCCACTAACTGCTCTCGCGAGCTCTGCCCCTACCCGTGCTCTCTCTGGCTATTCTCCTCTATGTTAGCATCTTCCCTTAGCTGTGCCTTGTCTCAGCAGCTGCCCTGGCTAAGCAGCTTGGCTAATGGGTGTTGGTATTTTTGCCCTTGGAAGAGAGTTTGTGCACTATTTAGAACTGAACACAGGTTTTTAGCCCACAGGAGACTTTTAAGCAACTTCTTTTGTTTCATATTCCTCATAGGAAGCTCTTGCACAAAGTCTCTTGCTTGTTTTCTAAAGTTATAATCTTTGGATTGCGGTTCTGGAAGCTATTGCCTAGGCTGGGGTGACCCCCAGGCACATTTAGACAGAGCTGGTTGGTCCAAACTCCTGTATACTGTTACAGCTATAAACTTTCTTTCATGTTATGCTATGACTCCCTTTTAAAAAAAATGTCCTTCAAATGTAATAACATGAAAAACAAACATATTTCAGGGCTGTCTATTGGTCTTTTACATTTCTCCTGCCTTTGCTCTGCTAGTTCTTTACTTGCTTCTTCTTTCATGCCTTTTGGATTTTTTGGATGGGATGTAGGTAGAGGGAGGGAGAGAATTACTTTTATTTTTGGCTTCAGCCACATACAAAACATTTTGACCTTGAGACAATTTCCTTCCCAAATCAGGATGAAAAGTAAAAAAACAAAACAAAAAAACCTTTTTTTAAAAAAATTCCCCCTCCCTGCAGCAAAAATAACTTTAGAAAAATCAAAATATATTTTGGGGCATTGCTCCCTGCTTGCTTACCTCCCCAGGTTTTCCAACTGCATGAGGTGTCAGGAAACCAGAAAAGCAGGAAGCTCAGGATGAGGGGATGCCATGTTCTGAGGAGCCATGAAGCTAGGAGAGAAAAGTAAGAAAGAAAGAAAGAAAGGATTTTTTCCCAAAAACCTTTTGTTTTGTGAAAACCGAACTTTTCATAAAGGTGCTCTTAGGGGAGGTCCCAACCACTGCTGCCCATGACTCCCACTCCTGGAGTCCTTTAGGTGCCTTTTCTTTCCCCTCCAGAACAGCTCAAGGTTGTTCCTTGCTGAGAGGTCTTTTCATAAGTCTGGTCCTGCCGGCACGTATGTCCTAATTTACTATGACATTCTCTCTACCAGTGCTGGTCTGCCATGGGACTCAGGCCTTAGCATCCATTTCTCTGCCTCCCCACAAACAGCTTCTTGTTGCCATCTGTTCACAGCCTGCTTTGGTCAATCTATAAGGTCATTGGCCTTTCACCTGTCAATACTCCCTCAAGATATATTTCTGCTATGACACGTACAAGAAATCAGCCATACAGTTATGGGTAGGTTCCAGAACAATCTAATTGCCCAGGGCTTTTTATTGCAGCTCTGCCCTGTCTCACACTGGGTGTGTGGCTCAGCATGGAGCCTATGTGCTACATGCAAAGCTGCTCACACACCACTACAACTCGGCTCTTTCCTTATTTACTTACAGTGTTGGGCCGTGACTTCTCCTCTGCTCTGGGATACCACACGTCAGGCAGCTGCTTTTCCTGAGCAGTGACTGACCGACAGCCAGTGCAGGCAGAAGAGATGCTGTGGCAGCCCTACAGCAGGAGTGATGCTGTGGTACCACTGTGAGTCCCTGGGCAGGGCCCCAGTGGCAGAAGAGCCCTGCCAGGAGACCGACCCCCAAACACAGCCTTGTGTGCCATTCCCTGCTCACTAGGCATAGCCTGATACAAAGAGTATCTCGGACTGGGAAGAAAAATGCCTGAGGGGTCAGACTTTATTTAAAAGACTAACAAATAGATCATAGATGGGTGATGCTTGGGAACTGCCACACTGGAGAATAGCCGCTCCTGGCATTCAAGGCACATCTTTCATCCTTGTCCTCCTATTTCTCCTTCTTCCCATTGTTTTCACTTTGATGCTTTGCCTCTGGTCTCAAATCAGGTCAGAGCCCAACTGGAAAAGGGGTGAGTTTTCCTGTGTGCTTATATGATGCTTAGTCCAGAGGGGCCCTAACCCTGGCAGGAGTGTTCGGTGCTACTGCAGCACTGTACCATCCTGTTGAGCTCTTATGTTACTGGTACAAGACTATGTACTGAGGCCCATTTTTCCCAGTTGGGGTATGTTCTGTTACTAAACTCCTCTTTGCTGTGTGCTGTGATTATAAGCCTTGTTAAATCAAGATGATTAAATCATCTGCTCCCAACAGCATCCTAAAGCAGCATGTTATTTAATATTCTGGTCAGTCAGTGGTTTTCTCCATGGTGAAGCAAACAACTCAGCGCAGTGGGGAGTGCCAGTGCTGGGCCTGGAGCATAGCGCTAGCATTTAAGGCCACTTTGTTGTAAAACACATCCTTGCTTTATTAGTCTTTTCTATTTTTTAATTACCTTTTAACATCTCATTTAAACTAGTAACAGTTTAGGTGGATTGATACCATCAAAGTTTAGATGGTACTGTCTTAATTTATGTCCAAATTAGGAGTGCAGTTTCACAGGTTATTGCATTTATAGCAATACCCAGTTCCAGAAGGTGACCCAGAGCATTGAAATTAGGAGCCAAATTAATAGATGCCTGAAGTCAGTTGGTTTCTGTCTGTAGGTTGCTCTTTCCCCACTGAGTGGATGAGGAGTTGTTACCAAAGCTAGGTGCCTACCCTACTCACCATTAATACATCTGCCTACACTGACATAATTATGCTGTAGTTACAGCTGGAGCTGAAAAATCTATAGTAAATGTGTTCAGGGTTTTGTTTTGTTTTGCTTTGTTTCTGAGTGTTTAGTAGCTACCACTGAACAGTCAGTGGCAGCAGTAATAATAATTAAGTCTGACAAAGCATTTTCCATCAGTGGATTTTAATCTGCTGTAGAGGTAAGTATTTCTTTCTGCATTTTACAGACAGGGAAACTGAGGCACTGAAAGAAGCCATCAAGCAGATCAGGGCTTGAACTAAGAATAAGAGTCCTTTTTCCTAAGTCCTTGTCCAGTACTGTATTAGCTTTGTTATATTTCATCTTTTGAAACCTATAGTTACAGGAAACTTAAAACCAATTGCTCTAGTTACATACTTGAGGTTAATGTACTTATCTAAAGAATTCAAATAGCTCCTTCAGTCCCTCCTGTGTACTTGCTGTACATCTTAGGAACCTTTTACACTTTGTACAGTCCCACCTGGGAAAAAAAAGGCAAACACATGCAAGGAAGGTACTACACAAGCTACACAGGACCACAAAAACCAGCACTGAGCAATTAGCAACAATCATAGTTGTCATTAGTAAGCTCTGTTAACACCTTCTGGGTCTAAATCAGTGCTTTTAGTCAAACCTAACTCAGCTGAGTCCTGCTGGTATCTTTACTTACTATCAAGGCTGTGAATACTGCTTTTCTTTGGGTCTGATGCCAGAGCACTCAAATATAGAGTTGCTAGAGCTAGAGTGGACCGCAAGTGCTAGATAACTATCAGATGAAGAAAAAAGCCCATGGTACAATTGGTCACAGCATGCTGTGAGTGCTGTTAACTCAACATACAAGCATGTTAAGTTTCATCTGATGCTGATAGGCATTGTGGATACTATTGGGAGGTCAGATAGGTTGGTCTAACAGTAGTTTCTGACTTGGAAAATCTCTAGGTGAAAACCAGAATTTGTAGAGTGCTCTGTGCTGACTGAGCTCTCTTCAGAGCCTCTCTCCTCTGTGGATCAGCTAGCTTTCTGTCTCTCTTTGGCATGATGCACAGGAGGAGTGGAGCTTCTGGGGCTGTGTCTACACTGTGAGGGTTTGTGATCATCATGAGACCTGTGATTTCTGTGTCTGTGGTGCTGGTTCTTGCTTAGACTCCAGGAATCTCCACTTTCAGGTATAACTGAGCTCAGTTAACGTGCTCATGGGCTGTGCTGATCCCTGCTCCAGCCCATGTGAGGAAGAGCCCAGGGCTGGGCCTGACATTGAGCATGCTCAGGTGTTTCTCTTCCTGAGAGCTCCAGACCACGTGCCTAAGTGGTGGAAACGATAGTAGTAGTGAGAAAAGGGAAGGGAGATTTGTTTGAGTAAATAATCAGGAGCTTTTCAGGCTGCCTTTGCTGCAATACCCACTCTGCCTGGGGCTTTCCTCTTTCTGCCCTCTCAAATTAGGAGAGTCCCACGTTATTCTTTCAGGAAACTCTTACTATGTCCAGGAAAGCAGCCCAGATTGGGGGAACCGCACCTGAGACTGCACTTGAGCCCACGCCTGACTGACCTGGTCCTGTATCCTATAAAATTGGTCTGAAAGGACAAACATGGGACAAGAAATGGAGACCTGGGGAAGGTGTGTTAGCCACTAAGAAAAGCCCCAGGAGGAACAAAATCATTGTTCTAACAGGCATTATGGACAGCACCAACCGAAATCTTCTACTTGCCTCGGGTAAGAAAACACCTCTGCATTTCTGAATATGAACTACCCTTGACAGAAGATTGACAGATCTGATTAGCTGTATTGCTAATTCCCAACACTACAGCTAGGTATCCGATATAATTCCTGAGTACTGAGAAAGAGAGTCACAAACAGCAATACCAGCAGCATAACTGCAAAAGAAAAACTACCCACCAGCCTTGAGAAGCTTTGTGCAGAGCACAGCAGCATCTTTACGTGCTGATGCAGAACACATTTTCTGTGTCTTGCACAGAAGGAACATGCACAAATGTGGTTATTTATAGCTTCTCCACCCACATGCAGCTTTGAAAACTTACTTTATAAGAAGTTCAGCACTTAAAGAATACCACAGTTTCTTTTTAACCTGAAGATTTCCTTTATTTTTTTTTTTTAAGATTCCTTAAAAACAGTATTCTCAGAACATTGGTAACAATTGGGGTATTAAGGAAGAAACATTAGTTCTTCATTTGTCTGTCTATTGTTCTCTTACTTGGAATGTTTTTAAAGAGAGGCAGTGCCAAATTTTATCAAGTAAACCATTTAATCAAGAAAACGAAAGATAAGTGGGATGCAGTTGATGAATGGGAACTTAACAAAAGGAAAGCAGTGCTAAGTTGAAAGAAGTTCTTTCTTAGGGTAAGAAAAGCATATGTATTCCCAGTCTCTTTTGGAGAGCTTGCAGGCTAGATAATAGCATTTAGTGAAGGAGCAGGATAGCAGGTGAGAGCTGAATAAGTTCAGCCAACGCCCAGAGGAAGTGGGCAAGTACTGCTCTCAAAATGCCCAGCTGCCTCTCTGCCAGCTCTGCCAGAGCCCTGAATTCAATGTGCCATTCCCAAGAGAGACACATGGCTAAACCCTACATCTCCCTAATTAGTAGGGCTGGGATCCACTTTTGCTTTATATGAAGTGAAGGAGGATGGTGCCAAAACACATCACATCCTCACTCTTTTCCAAATGCATTTTAGTTTTAAACTGTAAGAATATTGTTATAGATGGGAAGGGCTTGAGAGAAGAACTGTACAAGTACATAAGAGCCATCTGTGGAAAGCAGTGACAAGGCTACTTTTGCCATACATGCCTGTGAAAAGGTAGGGAATTAAACTGGAGCAGCAATGCCTGGGACTCCGCACATCTCTTCACGTCATGAAGTGCAAAGCCACGCTGTCCACAGAAGGGTGACACACGTGGCAGCAGGCAAGGGTATTTGTGGCTAGTGTACATGGCTGCAGTAGTCTGGAAGCTCTGAGAGATGGAAAACGGAAGAGCAATGCTACTTCATGCTAAGGCCTGAAGCAGCAAATCACCAATACTTCTAAGACTCTACTAGAAAAGTTGAGGACAATCTTGTTGGTGCTGAGACCATTGCCATGAGAGATTTTTAGGTTGTCTTCACTTAGTCATACTGTTAACTTTGGAGCACTGTCACAACTAAGTGATTGTGCATACTTTGGAATAGAAACTAAGAAGGAGCAACCGGAGGGAGTTGTTATTCTGTTGTGATTTCCACTGGAGAAGCTGTTGATGAACAAGGGAAGCTGCTGCAGGGACAGCCCTGTCTTGTGCAACTTCTACAGTCCTGCTTCCAGATGGACTTATAAACATAAGGTATCTGGGGAATCTGAAGAAGACTGTGTGCACATATCTTTGCACATTAAGGACTTTTCTGATACCTTTTTCTCTCCTCTGAATTTGTGGTCCCACATGTCTCAATATTTGTATGATTTACTCAGGCGTGTCCACTAATATAAGCTGTGCTAGGCAAGGCTGTCACCAGTTTAAAGAACAGAACATGGATGCTCTGCTTTTGGCAAACTAGTAGTTTTTATTAACCACGGGGGCTAATTTTTTGTTGTTAAAATGAGAAATTGTGCAGAGGTGAAACTTTCACATAATGTCCAGGAAGCTCATAAAAACACCTACAGTCTGATTTCACAGGCATTTCTTTTTTTGGTTCAATGTAGGCAAGAGAATAAAGGAAGGTTTTTTTTAATGTTGTAATTGGCTCTGCATTTAATTCTCCTTGTTAATTTAGTTGCACTGAGCAGAAGCATACTGATAGGTCTGTAAGGTTGCTTTTCCCTCCAAGGGTAAAAGGGACTGCTTGTCTTTCCTTTTTAAAAAGACCTCTTTAATTATGTGGTAGGATTTGGAATGACTACAATTAGAGGGGAAAAAGCAGGGAGTGATTAAAAAATCATACTTAATAGCAGCTGCATTAGTTTGCTGGCTTTTTAAAGAGACACAGGCAGGGCTGAATACATACATACCACGTGGAAGAGTTGTAGTTGAAGGAAAAGGCAAAACAGAAGTGACAGACTTTTGAGTGACTTCAGGGAAAGTTGTCTACTGTGGCATTTTATGAGAGACCTTCCTTGAGAAAAGGTTGACGAAGTATCAAAGATTGTATTTGTTGTCCAACCCCTCAGTCTGCATTAATTGCTAGGTTTGTGATGGTGCCCATTAGCTCTCCAGCCAATATGAAAGATCTCACTCCTGTCTGAGTTGAATTACATACAGAAGAACCTGGTTGGCTGGCCAGGTTATTTTCTGAAGATGACTTAAAGTAATGGACGCATGAACAGATCGAGTTATGGTAAATCAGGATATCCAGATATATCTCCATCAAGTAGGCATTTATGGCACAGCAAATTTGAAGCAGTTTTCTCCTGATTTTAAAGGCCTGCATATCCATGGATTGCCTGCTCACTTCATGTACAGCTGCCATGAGGTTAATTACTATTTATTATATTTTATTTTTTACATGTATTGCAAAAGGTTCCTAGAATCCGCAACCAGATTTCAAACCCAATATTGCTGGAGGCTGTAAAAACTCAAAATAAAAGGCAGTTTTCACTCCGAACACTTACAGTCAAAACAAGCAAGGCTGACAGAGTATGGTTAATGTCATTTTACGAGTGGGAATGGAGGCAGGGAAGTTGAGTCATTTGCTGAATGGCAGTGCTGGGCATTGAACCAAATCACTTGAATTCCAGTCTCGTTTCGATATGAATTCCTGGTTGCTTTTTGCTTATTTCTGAAAAACCTTTATAATTTGACATGATTAGCCAAAAAGAGTGAGCAGAGTAAGGCACTGCAGCACAGACCTGCATTAGGAGAGCTCTATCTGTGTACTAGAAGTGCACTTACCTGCATTAGCCTATGCAGCTTGTAACATGCTGTCATAAGAACTAAATTTGTCCAGAAAGTTGCTAAATGGAAAATAGAAGGTGGTGTTCAAGTGTGTGTCCACAGGCTCAGACTCTGTTAGAAATGTAATTATCCCCTGCCTATTACTTTTTACAAGCATGGGGTCCTGATCCAGGTTTACTGAAGTTAGCAGAAACTTTGCTGCTGATATTGATGGGAGCAAGTTTTAGAGTCAGATATAGATATCTTTGAAATTAAAAAATAATGTCATGGGAGACGAAGATAGTGCCTCTGGATTAAACATAAGGTGTGCTCAAACTTTAGTTCGCTTCTCCAGAAAACTATTTTTAAAAATAATTTTAAATGGGGGTATAGTAAAGTATAACGAAGGAAGAAGTGAAAAAGGAAGGCAGCTCTATGTTTTTATTAGGAGGCAATAACTACAAATGCGACTGGCTGGGTTTTGTTTTGATTTCTATTATAAGCCATTAATAATAGCAGGAAAAGCCAGGGGATAAGTTCCTTTGTATTTTGATGTATTTTCTCAACTAGACCTTTACTTGACATTACCCTGCTGTGACAAGGCGAAGGATAGGAGGGAAAAGAAATCTATTTTAAGCAATGATTCAGAATACAACAAAGAAATTATATTTTAATTTAAATCAGACTTTGTGTGCATTTTAGTCATTAAGGAGAATTAGGATTTTTTAAGTCTCCCTGAGTTGTTTGTGCTTATTTGTGGGTTTTTTTTTTTCCTTCTGTTCTGATTCTCAGTGTTTGCTCTGTCTTCACTGGTACTATTGCTGACACCAAATCCTCGTAGAGGACTTAGCAGGCCAGGAGTTGGGCTGCCTGTGCCAGCCTGCACAGGACAAAGTTGTCCAGGAGCATAAATCCAAGTGCAACGGATAGAAGTGCACAGTCACACAGTGGCTATGGCCTCCACACAGAGATCCAGTTGTCTCTCTGGCAAACCTGCATGTTTTATCATCTACAGGCCTTTTCCTTTTACCTCCCAAGAAGGGGGTGGTTTGTGGGTATCCCGAGAACCCACACATTTTGAATTGTATTGCTCATAAACACTTACATGCTGTGGAGTTTCTAGTCCTTCTATTACAAGAAAGCGAATTATTTATCTTCTGCCAAAAGATTCTCTGTCTGTTATATCTGTAAGTTCTAGTTCAGCCAGTAAGTGTTATTAACTAGGCTTGTACAACTTTGAAAGGCTTTGACAGCAAAGATCAGGTTTTGTTGCTGTGCAATAGAACAAACTTTTGCAATAAATATTTGATGCAAAGTATCCATGAAAGCATGATCTGAAATATGAGCCTTTTAACTACACTTCCTGGTAACAAAAAGCATGGTTGGCAAAGGCAAGATTTCTGGAACAGGGATTTCAAACATGCAAGGCCTTGGAGTTACTGAGCATTCATAATAGCAGTTACAGAAAAGGGCTGTCATTTACAAGATGAAGTTTGATTCCTGAGTGTGGAAATGGTGAGGATACTATAAAAACCCATATTTCAAAGTGCCATATGAATTTCTGGTGTCGCTCCAGAGCTGTAGTTAGCCTACAGTATCGCAAGAGCAATAAAGTGCATATAGTGGCAACTTGATACTGTTTGGCTTCATTTCAATGGCACGTTTAAGGCATAAGCGTAGCAGATTTCAGAGGCTCTGTCCATGTGTTTAAAGTTAGGCAATGCTTATGCACCTATTTGAAATGGGGGCCTCATTTAAAACTGTATAAATTGGATGTACTTTGGAATTACTCTGGAATTTATTGCAACCTCTCTAGAGTTACCAAAGAGTTAATCTAACCCTTAGAGTCACTTCCGATTTGCACCATTTTAGCCGAGATCAAGATCTGCTCTTAAGCACTTGAAGTGTAAAATGGTATCATTTACTTTCAGTTTTCCAAATAACCCTGTTTAAGTGTCACTATGGCAACAACAAGGAGTCTTACAGTAACAAAGATTAATGATCGCCTTAGCTAAGGCACTTCCTCAGGCTCTTCCTCAGTGGGTCGCCTTGCTCGGGAGCAGCGGAACATTGTGCAGCACAGGTCTGAGTCAAACGCAGGAGTTGGGGTGCCCCGTCAGTGCTAGCACAACATGCTGCATCTTATTCATGCTGGTTTAAGCAACAGATTACCCTCCTCGGTTCCTTCCTGTTGGGCCAGGGCACAGTTCGGTGACTGTGGTATATTTGAGCACCCTCTGTGTTTTTGTTCAATGCTTTCTAATTTCATCTTCATTCGTTGCTGCTAAAGGAAATACAATTTAAGAAGATGTAAAAAATGCAGAAATTTTTCAGCAAACTGTAACACAGACATTGTTCCTTAAAACAGTGGGTTTTTCACTTCTTTCATATTTTAGGAAAGAATCAGGGCCCAAGCAGACTTTTATTTATACTCAAAGTTATGAGGTGCTTCTTACTTATTTTTCACTTTTATTGAAGGAGAAATACCTATGGAAAGAGTTTGCCTTTTCAAAGATCTGCACTGAACAATCTGCCTTTTAGAAATAATGCCCACCTCTTTTTCGATTTAAAAATCAAATTATTTTTTTAAGCTATTTAAAGGATTGACCTTAACTGCACCAGTGCAATCATCTTGCCTTACTCCCATCATTCAAATGAACCTAGAGGAAGAGCAATTATCATTCCAGAACCTTGCTTAATTATTGGCTGATTGCTTCTTCAACCTTTTTCCTTTTAAAATCATTCTTCCATTACTTTCTTTCCCATCTTTTCCTACCTTGTCCCATAGAAACTATCACCATTCCCTGCTACTGGACTCTCAAATACGTTTGTCCTGTCCTCCCCTGGACAGTGTTTGTCATGCCGGTTTGAGTTTGCCATAGATCCTAGACTTCCCATAGACATGAGTTCAATCATCAGGAAAAAGGGGTATGGAGAGGCCTCTGGAAGAGTCTCTCCTTAAGCGCATGCTTCCAGATGCTGCGCTCGGAAGATGAAACCTGCCTGAACTGCTGCTCTTGATCTTATCGCAGTTACACAGATCATTCAAAAATGTACAGTTACAACTTTTCTCCCTCCAAGCAGCATTTTGAATCCTGCTGTTATCCAGCCATGTAATGACTGTAATAGCTGGCACAGTCAACCTGCTGTAGTGACATTGGAGTTTTACTTAATTTCCTTGGTGACCTGGGTTTGCTGCTTATTTTGTTGGGGTGCGTAATTGGTCCCCTGGAGGAGAAAAGGGAAGGGAGACAGGACATGTGCGTCATGACAGAAAGAAAATAATGATGTTACCGCTTTTTTTTCTTAAATTAGATGAAATTAAAAAAGAGAGATTAGCATCTTCTTTCTAACATATGTGTGTATCCTGCAGCATTCCCACCAATAAATACTGCTGACATCAGATGTGCTTCTCGAGCATTTGGTTTGTGTTCTCCTTCTGTTAACAAGCTCCTAGTAAGCAGCTCATACGTTTGAGACTGATCATTTATGAACTTTTTACTAGCTAGGAATTAAACACAGAATTATGAATCTCCATCCAGAAAAGAAAAGGAGCCTCCTTTTCACCTGCCGCCCTTGCACACAGTCTTTCTGGAGTCTCATACAAGCTAATGAGGCCCATCAGATTAAATGGGGCAACTCATTTATTCTTTGCTATGTGCATTGCTCGTGGACTGGGTGAAGAACAGCAAAAACAGAGCTACCCCAATGCAGTCACCAAGGGCAATTGGGTCAGTAAGGTGTGGGGTGGGAACTTGCTGTGTGGGAGGAAGAGTACCAGGACTCCTGTCCTTTACAAAGATGTATGCAAGTTATAAAGTTTCCTAGGCGATTCCAGTGTCAGCTCCCCTTTGCATTTCACCCATGCTTCGAGTTGTGCCTTGAAGTTAGAATTCAGCTGTGTTTTCATTAATGTAGTACTATCTAATAGCAGCCTATATTGGAAAATGCTATCCCAGATGGAAAATGTCCATGCACTGGTTAGCCTGTATTTGAATGCAGTCATGTAGGATCAGGCATTACTGTGCTAGATGCTGCAAAGCAGGTGGGAGGTCCTGGCCCCTGTCCTGAGCAGCTTTCAAGGTAGTGGAAGTACAGTAGGAAATGCTTGCTCAAAAGAGAGTTTAAATATGCTGGAGTTGCAAGATATGCTTTATGTTTCAATAAACACCTCAGATGTTGGACCTATCTGTACCATTGTATTTGAATTATGATGAGTTCATGGCTTATAGCCTTTCTCTTGGCGTCTTAAGAAAAAAAAAAAGTTTGACAAGAAAGGATAATTATAACATTTGAAGATGTAATTTGGAAAACACTTCTAACTGTGCATTTTTAGCAGCATCTTCAAGCTGTTGACATTTTTAAGGAGTAATTTAATTATTTGAACCAAGTCACTGTAATTTCAATAGCTAACTATATCTCAGGCCATTAATTTTCAGCAGTAGAGTAAGTTATAGAGTCCACACTCTCAATTAAAATGCTAATTTTTATCTTGAGTTATCACACAGTTATGCTAGCTCTAAAGACATTTCCTTTCTAAAGCATAAGGGGGAATGATGTCTCCAAAATCAGTGACAGGTAAATGTTGACAAGCGCTGGTGATTTCAGGTTAAATTATGACCTTTCAGAGTTGTTCCTGAGATTTTTGTAGACTAGTTGCTCAACGTTTCTCATTGTTTTCACTAGGAAGTGTGTGTTTTGTACCCACCAGATTTATGTTCTTGCTCTGGCTTTGCTTACTCAGTTATTTGGTACCTCAGCTCCTCATTTTGTGCAAACTTCCTGTACCTCATATCCTTATACAAGGGAAACAAAGATGTGATATTTTTCCATGTTTGTAAATTATTGTGAGCTTATTAGATGGCAAATGTTTTATATTACAAATATAAAATACTTCATCCTTATATATAAAAAGCTATATGAATTATATGTACTGTAACTATATATTTGTATGAATAACCATATTATAGTTATTCATACAAATGCTGTGGATTGTTTTCGTAGTTAGGATGTTAGTGTGAGATCTAATAATCTGATAGGCCTATCTTCTGCTGACTTCCAGCGAGACCTCAGCAATTCAGTTAGTCTCTTAATATCTCTCTCTCTAATCTTTTTTAACTATGCAAAATGGAGTGGCAAGATTTATGTATTTCATGAAATGGTTGTGAAAACAAATACATTAAAGACTGAAGTAGTCAAATATGATGCTAATATGGGTTTCAGAGCCACAGAAAATGCTGTTAAGCAAGTTATTCTTTGAAGAAGTAATGTTATTTGATTTTTTATTGTGGGAATCATGGCATAAGTAGGGTTTATTGAAAGGTTTGAACCAGACCCTTTTAAAAAGCAGATAGGGCCTGACAAATTGAGAGGGGTACTCCAAGCAGAGAAATGCCACAGAATAGAGGTGGATTAATGGGGTATTAAAGTCAGCATCGTTAGTGAATGATTTATAGATTTTTATCTTGTCTGTTGTGATTTATGAAGTGGATAGGCAAATTTATCACCTTAAGGGGTATTTTATACCTAATTTTGTAAACTAAAGGATTTGGAAACCTAATCAGCACTTGCATAGACAGCTTCAAAGGGAAGCTTTCATGTTACAGGAAGGGTTTCGTGAATCACCAGCTGGTGCCCTTCTCTCTCAGGCGGCATGGAATAGCTGCCCAAATGCAGGAAGAGTCGCTCTGCTGCAGGAAATGCCAGCTTTTGGACTGGAAACAAAAGTTTATACCGTATGTGGTTAATGTTCTAGCATTTGGGGGGGAGGGGAGTAAAGCATCCATATTTTCACCAGTACTCTGGTAAGTACTCTGGCCCAGGTTCTTTGCCTTTATGTTTTCATCCAACTCTGGGCATTATATGCTGCATTTCTTGTCCTGAACTGCTGCATGTATTGAAACAGTGCTTTATAATAAAAGCAGCAATCTCTGTCAACAAGTCACAGTGTCAAGTGACTGAAGTAGCCAAATATATAAATATGGGATGAAAATTTAATTATAATTATATGATTGATATTTTAAAGCTATAAACATGAAAAAGTTTTTAGAATAAATTGCTGCCAAATTACAGTGAGTGGCTATCAAATATTAATGGAGAAAATGCACACAGTGCATACTAACTTTGTATGGAGCATTGTTTAAATTAAAGCTGTTTGCAACTTAAAAAGCGTGTTTAAAAAATGAGGCCTCCTCAGATGATATTTTCAAAACTGAATTTTGGTCTGAATCCATTTTTAATAGGTAAGTTGAGAACTCCTGACAAGAGGAAAGAGGATGTTAATGGAAGTATTTACAGACTGTTAATGACAGGATTTCTAGCAGGCCACCCTCTAATAATTACTGTTATTACAAGTTATACACAGATTTCTCATCAAAAATATATTGCAGAAAAGCTTTTAGCAGACCAGCTGGTACATGACTGTCAAAAAGTTTGAAGGAATGTATTTGGGATTCTATACTCAGGCAAATGGGAACTGAATTGATCAGAGAAGCTGAAGCAGGACTGCTGAAGTGGCTGTGTTGCCAACACGCCTGGTCCTGCTTCCTTGTGCCCCAGTGACACTTGGGACAAATATGTGATCTCCCAGCAGGACATGGGATGCTTTGACCCCATTTCATGAATTGTTGCATCCTCTGTGGATGAAAAATACCTTGTAAGCAAAAAGTATTAATAAAACAATGCTTTTTGCCAGCAGAGGAACAGAGGTGGGAAGGAAAATGAGAATGTGGAGTTTATATTTGGAACTTATTATAAGAAATGTGCTTGGGATCTGTGGTAAAGACTGAAAGCCCAGGTAGTTTAGATTCAGCACAGCAAAGCCATGAAATAGTTCCACTTGCCTGGAACAACAACAACAAAAAATCACATCATCTTCCATTTTTTTCTGTCTCTTTTAGCATTCTAGGCTTAGTCCATAACAGCTCCTCTTTTATCAGTGCTGCACTAGACAAGTGCCTCTTGGCGCAGCAGCTCTCTCCCATCCTGGGTTCTGCGCGTTCTCTGCCCAGAGCAGCCTTGGCCCCTGGAGCCCCACAAATTGCAAAGCTCTCTGCAGCCCATGGCCTGCATTGCTGGGGCCCGTGTTTGCAGCTCATGCTCCAGTGCTGTTCAAGGGAAGGATGTGGGTCTGAGGCTGTTTGCGGCCGCAGGGCTCTGTGGTAGTAGTACTGTCCTGGGGATATTCGCAGTGGCTTCTCCCTGCGGCATAACAGAAATGCCAGCTGCTATTTGCTGCTCTGTTAGCATCAGTAGCAGCTAGGATCAACGACTCGCTGCCAGAGCACAGGGCTCCTTGCTGAATGAAGTTCTTTACACAAGTGTCTGTGTTGATCTAATACAATTTAGTCTCCATGTGTTGGGAAAGAGATTGGGATTTTGTGAAGATCGCATCCTGAACTTCCCAGGTCCATTTCGTCAAGCTCAAGTATTTTTTTTTTTCAGATATTGCAGCTTGTAGCAGACCCTGCATATTGCATATCTTCAGGAGTGGATTTAACCTACATTATGCTTGTTCAGTGGCAGAATTGTGCAAGTGTTATTGTCAGAGAGATCTCCAAATAGGTTGTCCTCATGTAATTGATCTATTTTGAAAATAAAATCTTCTTACAACTCTCAGAATATCGGGTTTGCCACTTTGCCTTTCCATAGGGTTCAGTTACATTTGGAACAGAAAATGTTATAAAACTTCAAAGGTGCATACCATCAATGTTTATGGTCTGCAGTGAAGCATTCTTAACCTTTTCATTCTACATACTCTGATAATGCTTTCTGTCTTTATCACATCATAATCAATTTAAACTGATCGCTGCCTCATGCTTTTGGACTCATTTAAGATGCTTTCCATTGAAATCTGCTGTCTGTGAAATGAGTTATGAGTATCTTTCATTTTACACAGTTTTTAAGAGGAGGGTACTTGATGTAAAAGATTCCAGATATCTGACTCCTGTTCCCCCAGATTCAGTGATGTCAAAGCAAATATTTAATATGTGTAAAGCTTAAATAATTAAGGTACACTTCAAAACAAATTGAATAGTAAAAATCCAATAATCCTGCTTTACCAGTAACATCTATAAGCATTTATCTTCTATCCAATTGGAATGGACTTTGATGGATCTCTGCATTTTGCTGTGTTTTGCAAACACAAAGCAATACCTCTATGGCTGTTTTATCCCCACACTGAGAATTTCTCTGTGCTGATGAGACAGGAGAGGTAATTGGATGTTATTCTTTTCTGGCAGGTATTGGACTGGATTGAAAATCATGGGGAAGCCTTCCTGAGTAAACACACTGGAGTGGGGAAGTCTCTGCACAGAGCACGTGCGCTGCAGAAAAGACATGATGATTTTGAAGAGGTAGCACAGGTAAGAGTCTAAATCAGAATTCTGCTTTCTGACCTGATTTTGTTACTCCTTTTGTATATTAAGAACAAATTAATGTTATTTTTGGGCCCTTGTAAATTTATGATGCTCTCTTCAAATGTTTGGAGCTGACCAGGATCCTGTCTTAGAGGTTTGAAATCTAGCATGCACACCACAAAAGCAAGGTAGCTGCCTGAGCTACAATCAGAAATTCATTGCAGTGGGTCTGTGGAAGGTCTCAGAGCCTGTGATTAATAGGCAGCAGTTTAGAGGACAGTAATGTAATGCTGGGATGCTGAGTAGGACAGTTAAGAGTGAGAGCTGTAGAAGAGAGAAGTGAATTGTAGCTCCTACTGTGGAAGCTGAGGACCTCCAGAATGAGCTGGAAGGAAGAGCTAGTAAAGAAGCGGGGGGAGGAAACACCACTCTGCATTTGCAGTAAGGGGAACTATCCTACTCCTTCTGAGAGTAGGGGATTTTGGGAGTGGGAGCTTGTTACGGTTTTTGTATGTTTGTTTTGGGATGAGAGGCAGTTATTACAGGTAGACAGATCTCCCTCACAGCACAGATCGTAAAGATTTGCCTAGAAATTTTGGTATGAAGCCAAAAGCTTCTGCCTAAAAGCACATACATTTTCCATGAAGCATGGTCATAGTACATATTTAGAGACACATCCCATCTTGACTTATACAATTTAAGTGAAAGAGGAGCATTGATAATTTCTTCCAGGGGCTGATTAGCATCAGCTTGAAAAAAAATGTATCCTATGGCTGGAAATTATCTTATTATATATAACGTGTTATATATTATGCCTATGATAGGCACTGTATAATGCCGCAGCTCTTCCTGCTGCATCACGTTACACGTTTTGTTTTAGATTGAAGCATCATCTATCAGAAGTTGGTCTCCTGTGAAGGTACTTCTGCCTTGGGTCTTTCAGATAAAATCCAGCTTGATGCATTCTGCTTTACAGAGATTAAATGCTTTGCCTTCCTGATGCACACAAGGCAGGTTATTGCGCAATCAGTTCACTGTGGCATAAGAGAAAAAATTATTAGGTGGTTTAGGGTTTTTTTTTTCTGTAGTAGCTTTCCATGTGTTGGCCTAATTAAGTTTTAGATGTGTCTGTCTGTCTGATGGCAGCTACTGGCTAGATATACTTTTTTTTTTCTCCCTGATATTCAATTTATGTTTCTCTCTCTTTTTTTTTTCTTTTTTATCTCCCCTAAGGAGTTAAATGCCAAAGAAAGAGATGAATTAACAGTTCTCAAATATCTGTAGAATGTGAGCATGTTGTCACCTAAGTACCTCGTAACCTTGTTAAACATACTTAACTCTGCTAGCATATTCTTATTAGCCAGTCCCTTAAATTTTATGATCTCTTTTTTACCTATTTCTTTGAATCCATTCACCTTGTCAATATCTTTCTTTTAATTAATTGTTTAGCTATGAATGGGGTGCTTGCGTTGCTCAGCTCACTAGTAAACTTCAGCGTTAGTGAAAGGAAGCCTTTGCATACCATTGACAAATTTCACAGCCTGAGAGCAGCAGTTTTTTAGATTTTTTTTTTAGATTTGTGGGTCTCTAAAATTTAGTGGTAACTCCTGTGGATTTAAGCCTTCTGACAATAAGCTTGAATTTCCTAGAATTACCTTTCGCAGATTTATTAAAATGGACTTTAGGCTGGAGGTTGCAAACCGTGGTCCTTTGGGGTCTCATCCACGAGCACTTGAGTTAGTGGGAGGTTTGATCACCAAATGAACATTAGATACCTTTCCAGAACATGCTCTTGAGTCAGACAGCAATTACTGGATGCAATACTGGGGTATGTGAGTGGAAATGAAAGTCTTGTAATACACAGGAGCTGAAAATAGGTGATCTAAAGGTCCTTCGTGGCCCTAAAATTCTCTGAATTTTCCTTCCCTGTGATATATTAGCTTCATATTTCAAACTATAGCTCACACTTCTGGATCAGATTTTGCTTTTTTTTTTTTTTTTCTCCCCCCCCCCCCCTTCTCTTTGAGTTGTGCCTCATTTGAGATGTAGAAAAAAAATTAAGAGCAGGTGAGGAAAGACAGAAGAATAATATTGTCTTGACAGTAGAGATGAGAGCAAGCTGTGCAACTCTTCACATGGAAACAGCAGCTAAATTAAGGATTGCTCCGCTGGATGATGTAACTGAGAGATACTTATATCCCCCACCAGTGTGTAGGAACTATATGGGTGTGCAGCTTGCATGTGTAGGTACTAGTGTAACTCAGAATGGGAATTATTTCACTTACACTTTTCTAACCCCTCCTGTTATTCCTTCTTCTACGTTATTTCAGCCTGTCTGGCTGTGAATAGCTTCAGTTCAGACACATTTCCATTCACTTCACAGGGCCAACTTCAGAGTGAAACAGAAGGTATATGTAACTAGCGCGCTGGAACATGGATGTGGGGCCACATGAGTTCAAAGGGGACTGGGTGTTGGGGGTAAGGGTAGAGAGGAGAGACAAAAATACAAATTACATGGACATAGAAACTCTTTGCAGTTCCTCTGAATTTGCTTCCTTCATTTCATATGTGATCACCTTGCTGTTACTGACTTAGGTAGCACCAACGTGTGTCATCTTGCTCTGCCTGGGCAATTCTGAATGCTGGCAGTCAGTTCTGCCCTCTGAGTATGAAGTTTATGGTGCCTCCTAGTTAGAAATAGCTGGCACAAGTGGAGCCTAGCTCCTTTCCTCCTGGCTTTGAGGAGAAGGGTTCCTGGGCCCTTCCTCTGGCTCATTCACACCAGAACACTGCTGCTAATTTATGAGGCTTGTCTGCACTGTGACACTGGAATGTGGTGCTGGCAAATGGACATGGGGACATGCGCTGAGGGGAAGTGAAGGGCTTTCTCTGAGGTCAAGGACTTAAGAATATAATACTGTTTGGTTTGGAAAGAGTAATAGCTGGGGTAAGAGGGGAGGCTGTAAATTTATCACACCTGGAGTTCTTCTGAAGAAGCATCTCATGAGGTCGATTTTTGTGGTTGGGGAATAAATCTCATCCCCACTCTGCTTATGACCTGTTTTTACTTTTCCCAGTTCTGCTTTTCCTGATGCTTAACTCTTTAGACTTAGTCTGTACTGGATTCATTTTAAGTTAAGATTAATTATTTGCCATTTTTTCTCAAGTTAGTGAATGTCTTTGTCATGGCTAGCATTCATTGAAACGACTGACATCATTTATTCCTGACGTAGCCCTGTAATAAAGGACATGTGACAAGATTCTGAAACAAAGGACTGACAAATTTGCCGCATTTCCCTCATCAAGATGTTAATTACTTTCTGTTAATGAGAATAAAGAGACTCTCATAAAAAAAGAAGTGTAGCACTGACGTACCTGGTGATATTGACAGCATAAGCAATACTATTTCTTTCTGGCAGTTCTCTGAAAATAACACCTCATCTGCCATACAGTATAAATTTACTCTCCAAAATCTACTTTCTTTTGGTTCTGATATATTTGTTCTTATATCCTACTGTTTCAGCAAGGCATTTGCAAAGATCACACTAGAAGCAATATTCATGAGTTTTTGTGATATTTTCAACAGCGGGCAAAAAGTTCATGTTTTTGAATGCTGCCCAACCACATGTAAAGAACAGTAGTTTTCTGGGATTGCTGGGAATGCTCTGATTAACTGACCTGCCATGGCACTAGACTGAGAGATGGTACAGGCTCCCTCTATGTCTGATTAGAAACTTCACAGATTTGCAAATCTGGATGTAATGATCTAAATCACCTTCCTGCATACAGCTGTGCTCAGAAAATGTCAGTGATTTTAGAGCGATGCATTGTGGGCAATGGGAAAGATAATTTGGGGTCACTTTCTCTGATAGCTGTGGCTTGGACAGTACTCTGGCAATTTTTTCTCACTGTATTTGTTCTGCATGGAACACAGACGGCAAGTGTTTGACTTCGGATTTAAAGGTTTGAGCTCCTGGGAGAGAGGTTTATATCCCATACATACCTGTGACCGTTTCTCCTCCAGTTCTGATACTGTTCATGGGCTTGCCACCCTGCAAATGCCATCATTAGACACAGTGTCTATCACACAGAGAAATTAAGTAGTCAGACATTATTGATTAGGCTGGTATCAAGATATCACCAAATGAATAGCACTTTGTGGATATAGCTGTTCCTGCAGTGACAGCCTCTGCTTGTCTGGAATTGCTTTGTGTGTGAATTGGATAACCATAGTTCAGCCAATAACAATTGTAAATCCAAAAATATTTTCATTTCAGACTCCGTAATTTTTCATTATTCAGGATTATTTCCTTATTTTACTCTGAAAACCAGTATGCCTTTTAATTGGAAAATTCAGTTAACTGGATCATGTTCCCAGAATCTCCCGGCACTCCCAGGACTGAGTTGAGCTGCCCCTTTTGGAAATCCTTCTCCTGTTCCCTGTATGTGGAGAGAGGGGCAATGGGTCATTTTCCTTCCTGCTGGCATTCCTGGCAATCGGAAATGGATGTAGCCTTCTGAACATCCTTGTCTGCTCGCGATGAACATCACTGGATTTAGACTGATGGAGAATCAGAAAGATAGTGGGGAACAACTCTGTTAGGGTCCCCTTCAACTCTGCAGCTTCAGGGCTTAGTGTCTTTGTGATCTGAATGATCTGAAACAAACATTTCTGCAATTCTCCTGCATTTTTGAGCTTTTCTACTGGCTGTGCTGTGAGATTTCCTATCGTGTAGTTTTTTCCAGCATTTTGGCATGAGAACGCCCACTGGTACAGCTTTCAACCTGCAGATGGCACTCTCTATGCATTTTAAAAGCCTGGTAGCTCTCTTAATGGTAAACAGCTGATGTTTCCAATCTAAGCTAACCAAACATTGTCTCCAACTGAAATGAAGCAGAAGTGGAAGCTGGCTTGCATGCAGTCCCCTCGGTGTTCTCCCGTCCCTGCCAAACCCCGCGTTGTTTGAGGTCACCCAGAAAAACAAGCCTCTTGGATTTTGTAAATGCAGATCGAGGCAGCCCAGATTTTAATGCAACATGGTGCCTGCCGGCTGTGTTTGTGTGATGATAACCTGCTCTTGGATTTGTGGAGCTGCTTTCAAGGGTCTTGGACCTCACCATACTCGCATCTACGACTGAGTTTTGTTTTTAGTACCTGTGTGTATGTTGCACACCATAGTTATTTTACACAGTAATCCACGCTGATGTTTTCAAGGTAAAATATCACAACTCTAGCATGCAACAGAGCACACGTTCTGAATACGCTTGCTTCAGAGTCTGTGGCATCACTCATTATCAAATACGGCAAGAAAGGTCGACCGGAGGCCAGACTGTGGCCATAACAATTTCTGGGATTTGCCATTTTATCTAACTAGGCAGTTCTTGGTACAGCCCTTGTGACTGAAATAACTTCTGCATATCTTGACTCCTGAGCTCCTGACTCTGAAAGTTTTACAGACTCCATTAAGCCAAGGTATACGCATGTGAAACAGTAGACTATTCTCAAGTTATTATGAGAATTATTATGGAGAAGGAGAGCCAGGCAAAATGCAAGCAAAAAGGCAAGCAAAAATGCTGAGCTTTGCAGCATGCCTTTTGGGAAGCGATTCAGTTTTCCCATTCTTGGGTATCTGTGCTCACTTCCCTCCAAGAAAACTTTTGGGAGAAGTTGATTAAACTCTTAAACACAGGCTTGGAAATGTCTAAGTTAACCTTATACATACAAGTATAGTTCCTTTGAGATTCAGCTCTTTCTTTTATTCTTCTCAGGGAAATAAATGTATTTCCAGCAAGAGAAGGCTTTCAGAGGAGACCTTGAAAGCAGGAGCCTGTACTCTGTATGAGCAATCAAAGATCAGGTGGTATTCTTCATGTAAGAAGCAATTTGTGCTCTTGGTGGTCCTGTCTAGAACATCCCCTTCCTCTGTTGTACTGTTCCTAAGGCACTGTCAGTACATAGTTTGCATAAAGGTCTTTAAGATAAAAAGATCTTTACGCATAAATATACTGAAAAAGGTGATTATATTGTTTGCCATATGGAATATCCAGTGCATTCATTAAGAGCCCTGCAGGTAAAAGTGTATTCTGTGTATTCTCAGACCCACGTAGTTTTGCTTGAACTGCTTTAAAACTAAGTGAGGTAATGGAATAATCGGGCCAAAACTGAATTGCAAACAGCTACTTGTTTGGCCTTCAGGAGTAAAACCTAGTGCTTTCCCATACAAATTCCAGCTCTGCTGGATGTCATTGTGCTAAAGTTTGGCATGAGGTTCAGTGCTGATGTAAAATAGTTAGGCATAAATTAGGAGCCCCTGTTGATAATGAGCACTTAGGGAGTGTTGTCCCACGGTGTTTTTTATTAAGTTTGTAACCTACCTGGCTGTTGAAAGTGATAGCTCAGGCATACTGGCATATCATACTCACATACAGCAATACCAGCCATACTGGATTTTTACCTTTGAGTAGGGTAATTACAATACAATGTGGGGTGAAATATTAGGCCAAAACAGGGAAAAAGGAATCGATTAAACCTGGTAAGAACTGTGTTTAAAGCTATCAGTAATAACTGTGGTTTCAGTAATGATAAATAAAATAAAAATCGTGAGACAGGCACCAAAAAATCATCCCTACATGTATCTTCATTATTGTCCGTTACACAGTCATTAGCAAGTCCTGAAGCCATAATCTGCAGTTTCCTGTGCAGGAACACATTTATGTAAATTTTTTCATTGCTATACAAAGAGGGAAAAATGCTCACTGCCAGCAGATTACGTGGGTATTTGTACAATGGTGCAGGAACTCTGGGCTCCAGAACTTCTGGTTTCTTCTTCCTGGCTGGCAGTGGGCTGGGTCTGTCAGTCACAGCGGAGAAAAATGAAACGGTGCCCATATATGGGTTGTCTATGAAGGTTGTCTTGGGACTTCTGACTATAAAAGCTTCTAGCAACATAGCCAAAGAACCAGATAGTTTGTCATGGAACCAGTAGCAAAACTTTCTATGGGTACTCCACAGCCAGACCTGAGCCAGAAGTAGGTCATATAACACTTGTTTCCAGTGGTGAAGCATGATGCTTTGGGGAGTAGGCTGTGGATATCAGTACCATGCTCCATTGCATGATCTAGATGTGCCTCGTTAGCCTGGGTTGCAGAAAAAGCTCATTGACAAATCTGCTGAAAGTGTGGATAGCAAAGTAGTAAAGACTTGGTTTGCAGCTCCACAGTAGGTAGCTATTTATTAGCTCCAACTGTCCTGCTGAGTAGGTGGCTGTTGGTACGCCGCCGTGCAGTGATAACGGGGAACCTTTGCATAGAGAGGCCCTGTAAGGGCACAGAAGTCTTCCTAGCAGTCACTTGAAGAGCTGTGCCTAGAAACCCAGTCTCTGAGCTTGCATTTCAGTGTATTTCTCCTCAAGCTAGAGGTAGTTTCTTTTCATATTTCTTTTCTTCCAAAAATCACATGACAGCTGGATCTTTTCATTAAACTGCCTGCAGCGGGATGCAGAATCCAAATACTCACTATAAAATCCGAAGTCTTGGCAACACAATAAGTTTTTGACAATTGCCAGGAGCTAGCTTCCTATAGCTGGTTTATTTGGGTAGGTTTATTTTTGTGTCTTTAAAATATGTACACTTGATTTGCCTATAAATGCAAAATGCTGTTCCCATGACAGACTGGAGGAACAATGCAGCTATTTAAGAAATAACTATTTTTATTTCTAGAGTTTCTGGAAAATGGAATTTCTGTTGTGTAGGGAATTTTGAGTTTCTGAATTTGTTTTCATTTTGAATGAGAAAAGCCAAAATTCCTGCAGAAGAAACATTCTAGGATTTGTTTTTTCAGGGCCATAAATTTCTTTGAGATATCATTGGAAATTTATAATATTAATGCATTATATAATGTGCATACTAATAAATATATTAAGTATTCTACTGATGTCTCAGTCTAATAAGCATACAGCTGAAATAAAAGATATTTTGTGAAAATGATAACATTATAAAAGTGAAACAAAGTTTAAAGTCAATTTAGATTTTTACTATTGGAAATTTCACTGAAATTTTCACTTTTAGATGGAGCTGTTGTCTCACCTGAACTGTATATGTTGGTGAAAACCATTGCCATATAAAGATTTTTGATTCCGTAGAATCATTTTTCTTTCTGCTCTCCCTGTTGGCAGGTCAGTGGGTTATCAAACTGCACCTATTGATTCAGGAAGATTAATTGCAGCAGTGTCCAAATCTCATTTGTAATGATGGTGGATTAGTACTGTACAATTTCTTGAGGCTGCTGATAGCAGGGGGGTTCAGGGGAAGAGGCAACAGTATGAATCTGACCTGAGTTTTTGCTTTCTGCTTTGTAATAGGGCAGTAGAATCAGCAGCCCATGAGTGTGCTGCTTCCCCCAGGACAGCCAGTAGTGTCTTTGAAAGAGCTACACAATGTTAGCCACAGCAGCTTTATTATGCAGTTGTTCTGAATCATAAATATGCTGCTTTGCAGACGTTTGGTAAAGGCAATCTGATGGAAATTTCAAAGGCGATACCTCGAAGAGGTGCAAACTCCAAAATTCAATAACAAAGAAAAATAATTTTCAAGGACAAGTTTTAGGTCTTCATGATTATTGCACAAATATTCTGGAAACACTAACTTGGTCTGACTGATCACTGTGTTGCACAAGATTTAAAACATTACACTTCCAATTTCAGAGAAATTATTTCCAGTGAGCTTGTGCTGAAGAGTGGAGAATCTAATTCAATGGCTTTATCTACACTGAGAGGAGGGTGCTTTGCAGTGTGGTTGTCCCCCCTGCTTCTTTTCCTATCCCAGTTCCCTAATTGTCCAGATTAAGGGACCAGTTCAGGGCTTCCTCCCCCATGCATCTGGTTTTCTTCCAAAGGAAACCAGGTCATATAGGGGATAACAGCACGAGGGACCAGGGCTGGAGGTGCCTGCTGCATAGCACAGATGCAGCCAGTGAACCTAGCTATAGAGATATTATGCTCTTGTTCTCACATCAGGCATTGGAGCTGTTTAATAATAACACTTGTGTTATGTGGCTGTTATAAATGTTTTGTATCAGTATTCTACCGACTTTTTATTGCATGTAAACCTGTTGGTAGAGTCTGTTGCCCTGGGATAGAGCTCAGATCTCCTTTACTCCTGTGTAGAAATAGGGCAACATCAATGGATTTATGACATTCTTCTGGACATAAATGCATTTGAACAGGGACAAAAATCCTAACGTATATACATAATTCACTTGTTGATTCAGTGCGTGTAATCTGGCCATTAACATTGCTTTCCATAGCTTTGGTTTGTGAGGTCTGGTTTTGCATAACCAAGCCCCAGGAAAGCCCTGGTTTGTGTCACTATGGAAATGGCATATGGTTTGCAGCATTTAGGCATCTTTGTTTAGTGTCTGGTTCAGCACACTACTACATGCAAAAGCACAGGTTCCTCTCCCTGTACTGCTTTTGCTGAGCTAGGGAGAGAAACACTAAGATTGACATGAGAAAAGCAAGCAAAATGAGACTCGTCATGTCACTGCATTTAAAATGAAGCTTGTTTGGGGAGGAAGAAATTGCAGAATTTGCAAAAGCCAGGAATTGAGACAGGAGGTGTTTCTGAACTGTCAGAGAATATATGCACATGTGTTTATCTAACATGGTTGCCTATATTAGTATGCAGCAAATACAATAGAAACCAATATGTGCTTCAGAGCAATCACAGCGGCCCTATTAGCATGCAGCCTCCATTATTAGAGCGTTTTGTTCAATGCATGAGAGCTGCTTTTTCCACACACTGGGGGTACTTTCTCTTGCTGACATCAGTGAGATCCACATCTACACAGTGAAGGGAGAAGAGAAACCTGCTTTTGCTTTCTTCAGGATAATATTAGGCCTCGCTGGAAAAGGACATGGCATAAAACGGTGTTTGTGACTCATTAATTTCAGAGAATTAAAAGTGCAGCCTTCACTTTAAGTGCATCAACCTGAAAGCTGCAGTGAATGCATTGAAAATTCGGTGGAACGAAGGATGTTTCTGCATGGAGATGAGAGATGGTTGAGAGCACTGATTTTTGGTGCTTGGCTCTTCATTGTTTTGCCTATGGCCAGGATTTATATTGACAACAAGAATTTGGATTTGCCGATGCCCACACATCAAAATGGAGTGCAGGAAAGACTCGAAACCTGCAGTGCTCCACACTGCAGCAGTTTTACTCTGAAGTAGATGATATTAAGGAGAAAAGATGTTTTGTACAATTTCAGTGTTGTTTTCTAGGGTTTGTTTTACGCTCAAGATGGAACAAGTTGAATCCCTTTTAAAATCAAGGACTAGATGGTTGTGCGCACCACAAAAGTAGCTCAAAAAAAGACTGCCCAGCCAGGAATGTATTCACACCAGTCTGGTATTGTAAAAAGTAACAATTGCTGATTCATCTCATGGGGTGGCAAGCTGTCCTGCGGCCTCTTTCTGGAAGTTTTCGTAGTTTTATCGGGGCCAAAGCACAATTCCTCAGTGCACATTGAGTGATGGGCTGAATTCCCGCAACACTCTGCTGCCATGCCTTCAAAACCAAATGAGAGAGAAAGCAGCCCCACAGCACAGACAGCGCTGTGAAGCCACGTCAGCTGCTGAAATTTCCATCAACTCACTAGAGTATGTACTCCTCTTTGGGATGGATAATTGGGTCACTAGGTCATTTAGCCATTGTAAATTTAGTTTTATTACAGTGCCATGTAAATGTGGGACAGAAAAAAGAAGAGGCTTGAGAGCACAGCAGAATCTGATGTGTGTGCTAGCATAGGGACACAAAACAAGGAGATTATTTAGGAGTAGGGATGATGAGGGGAGTATGGATTGGTGCACTTGAGCCTGGTAGGCATGCCTTCAGGATTGGGGGCGCATGCCCAAATCTCACTGCTTGGGGTTTAGCACAAAAACAGGATTCCAGGGTAGCAGGCAAAGAGAGATCAGAAAACAACTCAAAGAGCATTTCTGTGATCATTTTGCTTTATATTATGTCCAGTCTTATCATTTGGGGGCCTGATTTGGGATTTTTGGAGAAAGGGGGATTGAATAGGGAGAGAGGAAGGTTTGGCAACATTGTCTGAAAAAGAATGCACAAGAAAGCTCTCAGGGTTTGGCGCAATTTTTTGTAGCATAAAATTTGGCAGATGCTGACTACAGAGGCAGTATCTCATATGGCTGCAGTATTCTTGGAGATCTACTACATGCCAAAAATCAATACATTTTATAGCATCAGGATTTCTGGTGGGAATACAGTATTGTACCAGATTTCTCATTGTAAGTCATTATTAAAATATACTTATCTCAGATCATGTGTGGCCTTCTAATAAGGGCCAGAAATCAATAAATGTTATATTTCCGAATCTTTGTTGTGATTGTGGATAACCTGAATTGAATTTTACACAGTAGAACATGTTTTTAAAATGCACTCTGTATGAATGCTTTCTGACCAGCATGAAAAATGTTAGTTCCTGTCTGAAACCTTTCTAATGTATATGAATGTCTAGTATAAAAATATGGTTTGTCTTTTCCAGTAGTGATTCCTTTTGATTTTCCCCATTATGAATATGCAGTGCATCTCACTAGCTGGTATAGAAGATTTAAATCTTCTGTAAGTTTTAGGGAAGACAAAGCCCTTGGTCCATTTTGCTTTGGTGGCACCTCTGAAGAACTAATTCGATGGGTAAGCTGTATGGATAATTCACATGTCATGGAAATAACAGTGGTGAAAAATTGGTTTATAAATCTAATAAGATTCAGAGAATGGTTTCTACTCATTTGAAACAAATTCCAACTTGTACACCATGACGCAGAGCTGAATTGATGTTGACAGTGAAGAGACTGAATCCACAGAGACTGTTTCACTGATCCACTTCTAAGGACACTGCATTGGAATGAGGTGAAATCAAAAGTTACTTCAAGTTTAATTGAAGCTAGGAAGGTGCCTTTTACTTGTTGATAGTGGAGGGGCATTTTCTGTCGAATTATCTGAGGTCCAGAGAGTAGGGGGATGGAGACTGAAGTGATGGGCAGGTGGTGTGTTACCAATCCTGTTCACCGAGTGTGTTGAGAAACCCACCTACTCTGCACAGTGGAAATGTCCAAGTTGTCAGCAAAGCAGAGGTGTTGACGTTTTCTTCTCACCATGTATTTTGTCTCCAGCAGGCACTGTACTGAAGTGTGAGGTTTCCTGTGGATGGAAAGGCCAGTTTTTAAGTGTATCTTTGCTACAAGTTGAATTCACCTGGGCAAGTAGAAGGCCTCAGGAGAACACTAAGGGAATCCCTGCTTCTCTTTGGCTCGGGGGGGGGGGGCGGATATAGGCAACACCATGGTGGCACCAGCTCAGCTGCACCACAGGGTGTGATGGGGGCAGTGAGGTTTCCATTTGCCACTGCTGGCTGTGCGAAAGTGCACGGAAACCGAGGGCATTAAGTGATTCCTAACACACTTGCTTCAACCTTGGGTCACAGAGTTGCTGTTTCAGCAAGGGGTCCATGATTCCTGAGCACGTGCTTGTGGCAGGTTCAGCATCGCCACCAGAGGAGAATAAGCCACTAACACATACCAAAGCAAATTAAATTCTAATCTTATTTCTGTCTTGGCTTGATCCTGTTCTGCTGGAGGTGACAGAAGAAGGGGTAGTAAGAAGAGGTCTGCTATCATCAGGGCTGATCTGTGAGAACTCCTGGTTGTTCGTGGAGAGACATGAAAGGAGCCTGCCTTTCCCTTGCAGTTCCACTGCAGCCCCTTCTCTGCAGAGAGCTTACTGAGAGCATCACCACCACTGGAGCCCGTTCATGGATGCTGGTGCAATGCTGTGTGTCAGGGAGGGAATCTCTGTTAAGAAGGAGCAGCAGCCAAAAGTTTCATGAAATCTTCATGTCCCTCCTGAGGCAGCAGTACTGCAGTGATCCTTCTGAAAGGCAGTGGTGTATCTCACTGTGAATTAGTTCTGTCCATGTACTTCACAAACATCAGTGTGCTTGTCAGAGGTGGCCTTTAACTTACAGCAGAATAGTTTGCTGCAAATCTTGAGATCGTTTTCTTGTTAGACTTGCCTTTTTGCAGCTACCTGTGTTGCAGATAGTAACATTTTTGTCACTAGTTACCAGACGAAGTATTACTGTTACATGGTGCATGTATGGCACTGTGTTGTTATCTCTGTATTTGGTTTTGTAGGAGTGCTTAAGCTGAAAACGTTGAAGAATTCAAAACAAAATTTTGCTACCATTTCTTGTGTTAAACAATATCTCATTATATAGAAAGTCCCACTCAGCTCAAAATGTGGTTCAGGAAAGATGTCACGGCCTGGCTGTACATTAACAGGAATACAGGTACAGCTGAGATGGGGCAGTGGCTTTGGGGGAAACAGGGAGAGAAGGGAGGGGAAATGTTTGCTGTCTTTTTTAAAGCAGGTTTCACAAAAGCCAAGATACTAGAAATAAAGCCAGGCAGTTTACAGAATTCATGTCCTCTTAGGTTTACTTCTGCCTCTCTTTTCATGTTGGCTGTGCTGCCAGTTGTATTCCGTAATCACTTTTTGTAGCACTGCTGACAGTCCAGAGCCTTCTAATACTGTCGTCAGTGTGTCTTTGAAATTTCCAAATTGTGAGCATGATATTAAACCCAGAATGCCTAAAGTTACTTCCATTCAGGACACTGGCGGGACTTGATAAAGCCGTCGTGATTCCATTCATGTCTGCAGGGCTCAGAAAAGCTGTGAGCTGAGCTTTTAGGATGGAAAACAAGACTGTGCCCTCCTAGGTTGCTGCTCACCTCTGAGCTGCCCCACGTTTCTTTGTTTCTCTACTCTCCTCCCCTTTTTCCTCCTATCATAAAAAAGTTGTGAGGCTTTGCTGTGAACTCTCTGGGCTTCTTAGTGGCATTTATCATTTGAGATGCTTTCACAGTGCTGCATTTCGCTCCTGACAGTTGGCCTTCTTGTGGCCCCTTGGCCTTCTTGTGCTCCCTTGTCATTCCTGCAAAAGAAGACACTTTCTTCATCTCTGCTGAGCCTGTTTTAGTGGCTCAGTTACCTCACAGGCGCTTGGGCAACTCTAATTGATATGCTCCACTGATGACCTAATTATCAAGTCTTTTTTGCAGTGATAGTACTGGTTTTCTTCTACATTCACTGTGTCAACATATATTTGATATTGTAGGCTTTTTTTTGGACTTAAAATCAGTTCATTTTCATGTCTGATCCAAGGACTAATGACATCTTAGTCTGTCACACTGCCTTCCTTGTTCTGTTGTCTGTGCTGTTGCTCACTTCCATGTGACTTACTGTGCAAGGATGTTCTCAAAGGGGAACGGCCAAGATCAAATGCTAGAATAAACCTGGCCAATAAGCATCAGTTTCAGATATCTTTCCTAGCTCTTGTACATCCTTCGGTCCATAAAGGAATATTTCATCACCTCATTTAATATGTTGTTTAGGTATTTTTCTCTTTTTTAATTAACTTCAACTCTTTTGGAGGAGCACATTCCTAACAATATTAATTGATCTTTACCTGCATAATCCTGTCTACTGTATTTCCCATTCCTTCCCTAAAGCACAAAATGAGCCTACATATTAAGTAGGTACCCTGTCTTTTTAGGATGCCTTAAGGTGCCAAAGTGAGGTACAATTACTGGCTTTTAAGAGCTGTGAGACCTCAGTCAAAACTGCCAATTTCGTCAGGAAAGTCTCTGCAAATGGTTTCCTCTGATGGTTCTATGGTTGTAAACGGTTGTCTGTGTACTGGACCCAGTGGATGACCCTTCCTGTGGCAACACTGCTGTCTCAGCTTGGCAACCTTCCTTGGTCTCAGGAAAGAGGCCAGAGATTGAATGACTTTGTGGGATTAAAACTTTGTTCTTGTGCATTCTTCCAGTTTCTATATGGAGTTTTGTAGAACAAAACTTCTTAAATCGCATCCCACAAAATGAAAAAAGGTTTGTATTTCTGCTACTTTAAACTGCAGCTTCTTTGAGGATGCAGATCAGATTCCACAGGCATCCTGCAATGGTATACACTCCTTGTAACATGAAGTGTACATGTTGTTTCCCTGGGAAGGGATGGACTATTTACATGTCTCATTAAACATATGCTTAGGCATTTACTTAATACAGGAGCCTGCATATATATACTCATTAAAATAAAATAGGTAGGAAAAGGGAATGTGTGCCGGGCTCCAGGTGTAACCTTTGCTGGGTGTAGTTTTTTGCCTACAAAAGAATGAGCAATCCCTCCTCTTCTTCTTTGCAACAAAAGTCAAGGTAATCTTGCAACACTTAAAATCTCCCAGCAGAGGTTTGAAAAGCCTAGATGTTTTGAGCATTCCGACTTAGAGAAGAAAATAGCTTAGGAAGCATTCAAAGTCAAGTCCTTGCATGCGTAGACTACAGTAGTGATAGAAAAAGTCAATGATGGTTTAGTTGATGATACTGAGCTGAGAAGTTAACTTGCTCTCTGTATGTGGTGTGTATGTACAAATATGCCTATATGTGTGTCTTTGCATACTTACTAAATATTGGACATAATGTATGATATTAGATGGCATTTAAAACATTATTTCATTACACATTTCACTGGCGTTTCATTGAATGAGATGTGATTACACCGGAGTTAATTAGTGTGATTGTGCTAATAGAGTAGTCTCTACTTGATGTGTGACTGCACTCCTGATTGAGATGGATGGTTGATGTGATAAGGTATACTGTAAGTGTCTTTTTTTTTAATCTAAAGTAGGTACTCAAATTAAATAGCACAAAGACTTCTGTTAGCTAACATATTTCCAGATGTTAATTCTAATCTTGCTTATTTTTTTAGTTTGAAGGGCTAAAGTAGCTTTTATATACTTTGTCTGGGTTTTCAGCAGTTGATGTAATGTGTCTTTGTTGTTCTTTTAAATTTAAACAACAAATTCATGTCAGTTTGTATGTGAACCCTGAGGGAAGGTCAAAAATAGAAGATAATGATACATGTAAAGATACCTTGTTCTTGGCAATGGTTAGTGAGGATGCTGTGCGATATTCACATTGTCACTTCCTAGGGACTATTTCTTTCTTATTCATGCTGAAAGGTCCCTTATGCTTAGATAACCCGCTGAAATCATGGAATTACAGGAGGAGTAAAGCACTAATTAGCATCAGCATGGCATTAGATCTGGTCTCCTAGCCATCTAAAATGGTAGCAAACTTTGCATTCCCTAAATCTGCAGATGTTCCTGAACCAAGTTTCAGATGTCAGTGAGGAAGGTAATAATGGATTAGTAGATACAGATGCTCAAACAGAAAATAACAGAATGAAGATCAGTTTGAAAAAATACATATATATATGTTTGAAGAAAAAAATCATTTAAAACATTGCAAGCTAGCCGTAGTCTTGCAGTGAGAGATGAGTGGTTTGAGGACCCTGCAAAGCCACGTACCCGCTGCAAAGGTAACTTTTCAAAAAGCTGAGAGAGAAGTGTTTTCTATGCGGTGCTGGTGTGCTGAAGTGTAGATGCCTTCCTAGGCACTCTGTTTCCTAGACTACGCTGGCAAATAGGATGCAGTTCTGAGAACAGTAGCAATTTTTTTGAGATTGTCAAGAGGTTGGTATTTTGACACCCACTTGCACTCACAAACTTACCCAAGACCCTCATTTAGTAAACTACTTAAACAGGTATGATTATTATTTACTCATTTAAAGGTAGGCTGTTCTCGAATGTTCTCCCCAAACTGGCGCCTCAGAGAGTTGTGGAGATGAATATAGCAGGCTCTAGTATTTGAAGAGCTGAAATTTTAGGAAGGACAGCGTAAGGCAAACTGGGACAAAATTATGACAAGAAAGATTTAAGATGAATTGCAATAATTAAGAGAAGAACAATCTGCTAAAGACGATGGAAAGTTTATTATTCTAGATATTTTTAAAAAAAGGTCTGCAGAAGTTTCCCTTCCCTTCCAGGGTGCAATAGGGACCAATCCTGTACCAATAGAGCGATTGGCTACATGACCTCAGAGAGATTCTCTGCCTTTAACTCCTGTAATTCCTGGTAAGCCTGTTTCGAATTAGAGTAATAGCACACAAGTAAGAATATAGGTCTTGATTTGATTATGCAAAATTCAAACTGAATAAAATCACATCTAACATTAGATCATCATATGCACTTAACCTTTGCCCTTTTTAAGGGAGGAGGAATTTTGACAAAGACGGATGCTTCCTTAAACCCCTGGCTTGCTTACCGAAGAAATGCTTCATTGTGGTCATTCGATTTAGGCTTAGAATATTAAACTGCTAAAGATAAAATTCTCAAACAAAAGCCTGAGTGTGAGAGCATTTAACCTAGACAAAAGACCAGAGCTATTTTTAACAAAGTGGCTTAAACAAATCATCTGATAGCAGTAATCGAACTTCATAATTAAAGATAACAGTAGATTATAAGGATTGAGAAGAAAAGCAGAATCAGCTCCATAATTAGCATTTTGTGAATGTGAGTCATGCTGTAGTTTCTGTGGGGAGGAGCATTACCCACTGTCTACACACAGAGCTGGGGTCTGAGGCCTTTGCAGTTCTATTTTTAGCTCTTACCCATTTTTATCTCCCTCTGTGATCCTGAGTAAATGCCTAGGAGGCTGACCCAATTCTCACTGAAGTCTGTAAGATCCTTTTTTACTGTTTTCAGTGAGAGATGGATCAGGCTTTGAACTTCCCGTCTCGACATCCCATCTTTATGGCAGGATTAATAACAGTGGAATTTCATCTTTCCTTTTGATGAGTCGAATCATGACTCTAGTGAACATAAAGGAGACATCATATCACAGAAAATCTAGTAATTCTCCTCAGCTTCAATCTGCAGGCATAACATGGGATTCACATCATTTGCCTTTAGTGGAGAAGATCAGATCTAAGCCAGTAATCTAAATTCTCTATAAAGTCAGTATATACTGGCCTCTAGAGATGCCATCTCTTCCATGCCATTTAGGTTGTAAAATCTCAGGGACAAAATTCTCTGAATCAGTAAGAGGACTCTTTGCCTGGAACTGCTTTTCACAGCCCCAGAACCTGACTAACGCAGAATAACACAGACCCGTGCTGCCTTGAGCCCCTTTAGCATCTCAACATGTTCTCAGGAGGTGTGATGTTTAAGGTTTGCAGTTTGTTTTTAATGTGAGTGTGTATCTGACCACCTGCATCTGATCTCCTACCTCATCCTTCTCTTGATGCAAGCAGCTAAGTGTCTTTCTCTGCCTGATCAGCATAGTTCACACCACCCTGGAGAACTTGGAGATGGTTACCATGGAAGTCAAATATAATATGGAGCTATAAAACGCTGTGTGAGGGAACATTGTTCTGGAAGCAATTGGCCCAAATCTAGGCTACTAACTCTACCCTAGACCATCATTAGACGTGGTTATTTTCAGTGTGAACTGCTTAGAAACATACAACAATAAGCTACTTACGGGTGTAATTGCTAGGACAAGAGGAAGAACTTCACATGGAATCATTTTCTGAAAATGCGCTTAAGTCAAAATCAAAACGCTACACAAAATTGGTTGATATCTTAAAAATGGGTTGGGGGTTAAGTGAAAAGGGGGTTAAGTGAAAAGCAAAAATATATACATATAGAATCATTAGTATTTTCCATTTTGATTTTTTTTTAAAGAAAGTTTTCAAAATAGTGTGGCTAACGTATTAGACTTCTTTAGGTTGTAGTACATACCATAAATAAGAAAGGCAAAATATTTCTGTTCTGCCACCTCTAACCTTTCTATTGATCCAGAATTGGTTGACACATTCTTCAGTATTTTTCATGCAGTGTTTAATTTTTGTTTTTAATTAGAAAAAATACACCAAATTCTTTCAAACCAGAATTGCTGTTCTTTGGTGACTTTATACTGAGCATTGCAATGCTGCTTCACTTCTCTGTAACAGATGGGCCAAGCATGAATTGCATGCAGCCAATGCTACTCTGGGTTAAAGAGATTTGGAGAGAACAGTTGATAAAAGACTTACTTCTATAGCACAAGGATTAAGGACAAAGTAAGGTTTGTTTCAACTTTAAGGAGATCTCTTACGCAGTTTGCTGAAAGAACTGTGTTTGGGTAGTGTGCTTTCAATGCAGAGATGTCTTTGTACATGTTAAGCTGGAGACAGTGTAGAATCTCAGTTGAGATCTGCTGCAAGGCCCAAAGATGAAAATGGATCTTGACATTTTGACGTTTATTGGTCTGAAATGCATAGGAAAGTAGGCAACGTACTGAATGTAACAGGGAAATTTCACATCAGCTTTTTCATAAACTGGCTTTTTTTTAACCTGCTACAGAATATCAGACTCTTAATAATTAATGAACGAAAGTTATGTGAATCCTGTTAGGAAATATTGCCATGGGATCAGATAACAAGCACTTCTGATTCTGAATTATAGAATGGATTGTTAAGAGTTTTGTTAGTCTCTGTCTTTTCCCTAATCATGTTTTCTGTTTCTTGCAAATAACAAAAAAGAGAAAGATAAAAGCCTCCAGGTTCTGCCTAAATTGAATTCCAAAGCATATATTAGAGCTATTTCGATTCTGAAACCCGAAGTGTGCATTTTCAATTTCTTGTGATTGCAGGTTTCATGAGTGAAATAGGTGATTATGCAAAGATTAGTATAGAAAGGTTATTAAGAGATTTGAAATGAAAATTGGTTTTGTGCTTGAGATGGTGCAAAAGAAGTGCCTAATACCCGCTAGCAGATCACTGAGACAATTTCAAGGATTTGCACATGACAGATAGTTCTTTCAGAAGTTAATACAATTTAGAAAAAAAATACCACACACCCCTAAGAACTTTCAGAGAGCATATCATAGTATAATACAAAGGTTATTTTTCTGTGGAACTGGTACTGTTATAGTTTAACAGGAACTAATTTCTACAGATCCACATACCAAAGGGAGATTCTTCCTGTGGGTCTCCTTGCGGGAGGGACTAGCTGATTCTGGTGTCACTTTCCTCAGGATGCTGCAGAAAACCTTCCGTAGGACTGGGTTTAGCAGGATGGAAAAGGGTACAGCCACAATTGCCCTTCTAGCAGCAAATACTCTGTCAGGGGTTGCATTAGCTCTTACCTTTTTCCAAAAGTTTTGAATCTTGATGCCACTATGGGGCTGTGCCTGGGTCATGTGCTCCTGGTAGATCCTTCAGCATCTCAGAAGTTCAAGGCGAGTCTAGTTAACTCCCAAATGTGGCTGCTTATCTGAAATGTTTCTAAACATCTTGAATCTGCAGTATGGAGCTGGAAGTCTTTCAGCACCTAGCCTTCCTTCTAGAATGGCAGGAATGAAGCTGTCAGCTTTCTTCCTATCATAAATTTCACCTGTTTTTAAAGCCCAGAGACTTAGCTAGGAACTCAGTGGACAAAGATAGAAAAAAAAATGAACAAAAACTTCACCAAGCTCAAGGTGCACCATGTTAAGCCTTCATGTCCTCAGCATGTTTATGCCATGCTTTAGCAGTCTTGTCTGAAACTGGAGATGAATGCTTCACAGAAGAACCAACATACACTAACACTGTCTTACACAGCCCAGGGTAAGCAATGCATGCGTTTTCATCCACATCCAGCCAGCTTCTTCGAAAAAATCCCCTTCTCCTTTGGAGAACCTTATGCAATACAAAGGGACACTACATCCTTTACTGTCTGTCCAGTGTGGCCTCTACTGAGGCCAATCTGTACTCCATTTTCCTTTGAAGTCTAGGGCTCAGCCTACAGCCTTTCCACCATCCAGTGCATTTATATGATCATATGGCTGAACCCAGGTCATCTAGATGTAATTAGGTACAGCACATGTTGGAGGCAGTAGACTTGCAGTGGTTTTCAGCAGAATTGAATATAAGCTTATGAGAGACAAATGCAGCAAAGCTTTATTCATACTGTGCTTCAGAGAAGGTGTTCATGTCTCTAATCTGTGCCATAAGTAGATAGTGAGTGTGTTTAAAAGCATACTAAATATTGTAAATAGAAACAGAAGGATCTTCTCCCCAGGGAGCTAGACTGTTTTTTGCGCTGTTGTAGTGATCAAGTATGAAAAACTTGGGAGTGGAGTAGGCTTTGAAAAACACCATTAGGTCTGGGGCTTGCTCCAAATACTTTTGGAAGACGATCATTCAGAAAGGATGCTGTTAAGTGAGACTGGTCCCTCATTCAGATCATGTTAAATGGAACATTTTTTTTTTTACAAATTCTCGGCTGAAGTGATTTCCAAAAAATTATTATGAAAACATGAAATTTTGCTGCTGTTAACGACCTAACCATCATAGCAGTGACCTGAAAGTGAGTGAATAAAGATTTACTGTTGGTAACAAAACTGTCTAGAATATGTTCTTCACAGTCCAAAAGGAGAAATGCAAATATTGTATATTTATAGTCAGCCCTCAGAAACTGGAAAAATGAACAGTGCATTAGCTGTTTTCTATTTGCTTTTTATAACTGCTAATATTTTCCCCGTTAAGCACTTGGAGGCAGATGTTCCTTCTTTGCATTCAGTATTTTCTCAAGCAGCAGCTATTGACTGCAGCAGGGTATTATCTGCGTAAGAACAACAGGACTTGATCCATGGCTTTTATGTTTGACTGTGTTCCTTTAATGCTCCGGACTATGTGTGTCCACAGTTTTCAAGTGTATTTTAGTCTATATATCAAGTTAACACACAATTAAGCTGAAGAGGATTCTCAGTAGGACTTTCAAAAGGGAATTGCTATATATAATTCTGGTTCTATTGATGGGGAGATTAAAATTCCCTGTGGGAGCAGTTTTAGGCCAATGCTCAGCGTTTCTGAAGATCCGACCCAGTACTGGAAATTCCCTTAAGCTGATATCTTATCTCTTCTTATTTGCTCATTAAGTGTTGAGCACTACAGAGTTATTGGCCTCAACCTGAGTGAAGAAAGCTCATCTGTGGCAACAAGGGCTGTTGACTCTAGCTCTGTACAAATATCACTGATCATGAATAACCTGTAAGACTATGTATAATTCCTGGCTATGGAAAAGATAAGCTGCACTCCCCCTACATTTCTACTGTTATTATGAGACCTTCCGGTGGATTAGTTCAGTGGTGTTTTCCACAGACATAGAGAAGGAAAGGATGGGCAGGTAGTTTGAAAGTTGAATTAAGCTTTGATAGAATGGGGTCCAACCTCTGCTCTTCCACAGTCTAGCATGTCTTGGGCACATCACTTAGCTTCTGCATCGTTCAGTTCCCTCTCTATAAAGCAGGGGTAAAATGTCTTGTGTCTCAAAGATCATAGCTATATGGGTAAATCCATTCAGGATGGTGAAGAGCTCAAATTCTCATGCAATAAAGGGCAGGTACATACCTCAGACAGGCTGGAAATGATACCTCCAAAGCAATTTGATCATTTCACATTGGCAGCTGCAAGCTAAAAAAACAATTTGCTCCTTTTAGAAATACAATGCAGAATAGTAGACAAGAGGAAAAAACACAAAAGTAATTTGAAGATACAGTTTCCTCAAGTTATCACACAAAAGCCATTGAAAGGCAAATGTTTCTTGAGGCTAAGATGTCTCTGGCTAGTAAGAGTACCTGCTGTAATGTGATAGCTGTTGGGCGTACTTTGCAATGAGCTTGCAGCCAAGTGTCACGTGAAACACCGTTGGCTTCTGAGGTGGTTAGTCCCGCTTGCTTCATTACATTATCTTTGAGAAATTCCAGGGGACTTGGAAATAAACAAGTGCACAGTCCTGTTTCTGTGCCTGGCAGGATTGTGCTGGGGTGGTGTGTTTCAAAGGAGAAACTATTTTGTGCCTACTCAGGGTTTAGTCTGTGGGGCTTTATGCATTCTTGTTTCACAGATGGCAGCATCAGTGGGAATTATTACTATTGTTTTAAAACTCCGGTAATCACTGGCTTTCATACCTTTGAAAGTGTAAACAGCTTGTTTCAGGGGTTTACTTGCCACAGTTGTATTACTCATACCCTGTTCCTTGCTTTGTTTGCTGGTAGAATACGTACACCAATGCAGACAAGCTTTTAGAGGCTGCAGAGCAGTTGGCTCAGACTGGGGAATGTGACCCTGAAGAGATCTATAAAGCAGCCCGGCATCTGGAAGTACGAATTCAGGACTTCGTCCGAAGAGTGGAACAGAGAAAACTTCTCTTGGACATGTCAGTCTCCTTCCATACCCACACCAAAGAGGTAAGATGCGTATGATGGAATTTCTCTGTGTTGCACAGCGCTGCAAGAAGTTGACGCTGGGCACAAACTGAAAACTCAGAAGATGCAGAGAAGGCATCTTCATCATACAGGGCTGATATCCGGTTCATTTGATATAAATGAGTAGCTGTTGTAAAGGGGAAACAAAATGTGAATGAAACATATGAATGCTATGGTACAGTAAAATAATGGGACAGCATATCTAACAGATCAAATGGTGCTTAATTCACAGTGTATTGTTATAAAGTGGACAGTGTTTGAATTCTCTTGTGAGAACATCAGTAAATATTAACACGTTAGATATAAACATGCTTAGAGTGTGATATGTATTCTCAAAGGGATTCCATTTTAATGTGGTGTTAATGAATGTGGCCATTATTATGAAGTGTTACTAGAAATCTTACATTGTTTAATGAGGTGACTTCACATTTCAAAATTACGGGTAAAGTGCAAACTGCCACATGCTGTTTATAGTGATTCAGTGAGGACCCAAATAAATGCCGTTTAGTTTAATTGAAAAACATCCAGAGATAGGGCTGTCTGGCTAGAGATACAGTGGACAGGACATCAAATGGGAGGCCACTGGGGATGTAATTAAAGCATACTTCACATTTTTCTGCAGACCAAAGGCCATTCAGCCATGAGCGACTTTTAAAGATAGGCTTTCTGCTGAGAGAGATGGAATTAGGCAGAATGGTTGTTTTCATGCTCTGTGGCATCTGTTTGCAACAGCACTCTCGATCAGAAAGATGCTCTTAGAAACTGAAGGCTTTGCCTGTGTTAGTTGATTTACGCGTTACAAACAAGTTTTTTTTAATAGGCTTCAGTGTGTTTGGTAGTCCCCTTAATTAGAAGGTGTATGCACGCATCCATATGTATGTGGAAGATAGCTGGAATTACAGTGTATCTATTATAGCTATTGGCAAATGAAGGTTTTCCTCTGAAATCCTGCTTCTGCAATATACTAAACCCCGTCAACTTCTAACTTGAGAGTAGTACTGTTGTTTCCAGCATAGCTCAAATGCTTGCAACTACGCTGGTTTGCCACAGGGGAAACTTAATTGGTTATTTCCTCAATTAAAATTATTTCGTAACAGTTTCCTACTGTGATTAACCTTGCTTCACCTCTGCAGGTGGTGGCTCGTAACACTAAGATAGACATGACTCCAGGAAGCTACTCATATTATAAGTTTTCTATCACCTAAATTTCCTCTGATGATTACTAGTACTGTGTAGCCTAATTTGGGCTTGGGAACTAGAACTCCCCAGTATGAGTGAGTTTGGATTCCAGAGCGATATATTCACCTCTACCCTCTGTCCACAAGAAGGGAATTCACAAGCTCCACACACCTGGACTTGTTTTAATGAGATCAGTTTCGGTGTGTAGAAATGCAGATGTACAAGAGTGCCTATTTTTTGGAACATATTAAAAAATAGCCTTTTATAACACCATCAATGCTGCTTACTAGATATTGAGAGCAAACCCTAAATCTCTGCCTTATTGGCATTTACTCATTACACCAGTGCTGTGATGCCTCTTTCCAAAGCCCAGTAAGTGCTTGCTGTCAATTTCAGGGAGATCGAAAGTGGGCAGAGTCATCTGAGTGCCTAAGTTTGCTCTCTATAAGCAGCAGGAGCAGACTAGAGAGCTGGAGCAAAAAAGTGGAACATCACCAAAGCCAGGATGGATGCAGAGATCCACATTCATCAGGATGAGTGACAGCTGTTGGTATGGGTGCCAAGGGGCTGCAAAAGCTATTGCAGTCTGCAGCAGCCCCCCGCCCCCCCCATCCCCGTGCCAGAGGATGCACAGTAGCCCTGCGAAAGAAAGAAAGTTTTCACTTCCTCACCCTGCATTACTTCAGTCCTGTGGAGGCCAGATACTGGCTTTCTGCAGGTACACTGAATTTCATTGTCTATCACAACCTGCCTCATTCTGTCACATGCTTCTGTATCTTGGAAGCACTGGTGTGAGTTGCACAGCCCCAATAGCTCATTTTTTTTGGCAAGAATATTAAGTGAGAAAATTGCTGCAGTTTTAATATTTGTCTGCCAGCTGTGAGGATCCCCCCGGAGGTAGTGAAGTAACTGAAGAATGCCGGGGGGACCTGGTGCAAAGGGCAAAGTGTTAAAACAAGGGAGCCTAAGCACAAGTTTGGAGCTGCATTTGCTTTTTTAATGCTATAAATAGATTGGCCCAAGTAGAAATGACTCATTGGTTGGCCTTCCTTGGACCTTGAAATATATTGTAAAATGGAGAGTGTAATTGTCGTTCTTCAACATGAATATAAAACAGCTAGCTACACTCCTCAGAAATGAAGGAATACAAATTTCTTTCCTCTGTCAGCTTTCCCGTGATTATATTTCTGCCCTTTCCCTGTTCCTTACGAACTAGTCTCAGCTGATTCCTTCCTGGGACCTTGGAGACTCTGCAGGCTCTAGATGGGTAATGCACTCTAGATGGGTAATCACAGCTGTGATGCGTGCAACAACCAGGCTTGCACAACTGGACCAGATCACATTCAGGGGGGTTCTTGCTCTAGCCACTTGCCCACATCTGTCCGCTCTAGACCTGCACCATCCATACTCATTTTTTGAAATTATTTAAAAATAAATCCACACTTGGCATATTCCTCTGCATTAGCTGGGATTTCAGTCCAGCAAAGATAACATTAGATTCCGATTTTAATGTCAGGATTTATCAAGTAAAATTCCCTTAAAGTCAATGGCAGTTTTAGTTGAGTAAAAGAAAGAGTTTGGAGTCAGATCTTAAATTCTAGCAGATGTCAAGGCAAAAAATCCTTTGGTGCAGCAGTAACAAACAGGGACATCTGAGATCCATTGCTGGTGTTTTTCCAGGAGGCGTTCCAGTTACAGTGCCAACACATCCCTCTCTGATTAACTTCGCCCCTCCTACCTGCAGAGCTGCGCCTGGTGTTGTACTGTACAATGCCCACTTAAACCTTTCACCTGGGGGTGTCTTGGAGCAAAGAGAAAGTTGTTTGGCTGGCATGTTAACACATGCACCTGACATATTTTGCATTTTTCTAGAAGGGATTGTTAATTGCTTAATAATAACCGTCATTATTCATTTCAGCCTTTGTAATTCTGAAAACTATTTGTTAAACTATTAAGTGTTTCTCTTATGTCCTTAAAAATGAATAAACAGTTGGCTTAGTGTTTTTTGGCAATAATGCAGGAAACTATGGCCTAGATTAATTTTTCATCTACATTTCCCAAATTCTCTTTATTTCTTGATATATGAATCTACTGAGACAGAATTAGTGAAAGAGAGAGTTCAGTAGAAAGAATCAGTCTTACTGACAAGGTCTTTACGGAAATATTCTGAATGTCTTCCTGCAGCAAACATGTCACTTTCAGCAATCTTACTAGCTCAGATGAACTGCTTTTCTGATACGATAAATCCCAGCCATGTGGCTGAGTGCATTGACTGTGACCTTCTCACCCCTTCACCTGTACTCTGCCCACCTCTTCAACTCCACATTTGACTACTAACATTCCTAGCATCTGAGAAACTTCCAATGGCTCCCATTTTTTAAAAGTCATCTTGTCCAAGAAATGTTTCCTTTTTGTAAACCTCCTTGCCAGAATTTCTTCAGGACAGTATTTAGTGTTGAATTAGGGAGTCATGTAAGTCCAGATATCCCAGACCGATGAAAGTCAAGAGCGGCTTTTCTGTACCACAGTAGACTCCAGTCACTGCTCATTTTGTGTGAAAGTGTTAGACAGAATTTACCTATGGAAAGCACCGATTTATACAGTTGAAGGAATATAGATAGAAAAGACTAGCAATAAAACATTATGATAATTTAGTTTTTAAGTGGCCTTATTGTAAGAATACGTGCAGTAGGGTGAAGTGATTGCTTTTTGGTAAGGCAAAAATGTTTAGAGGCATATATTTAAAGTAGTCTCTGAAGTGATTGTATCATAACTCATGAGTAATGCAAATGTCCTGTTGTCATGCATATAAAAGAAATGTTGTGTTTCACTGTCCTGCAGTATTCATTATGCTCTTTTAGTTTATAGTTAGTTAATATTTTCATGCCCTTTTAGGCAGAAGCATTTCTGACAGTGTGAGCCGAAACCTGCTGCCTTGGGAATCAAATCCAATTATCTGTATGGCAGGATAAAGTTACAAATTATTGTCAATGGGATGAATGCATTCAACAGACTTGTACCTGAATCATTTCTCTGAGGATTAAGTGTGATTGAATTCAGGTTATTTCAGATCTAGACCAATTATTGGCAGGATTGCCAGATCTCACAGTTTTATCACAAATCTCATGATAGTTGATGTTTTTCTGTGAGCTCTCAGCTGCTAGGATCAAATGATGATAAAAGATTCTTGGCTGTCATTCCGTCTAAAAGAGAATAGGAGAATAGTTTTTGAGCCTCCTAGAGAAGAGCTTGCAGATGTGATAAGTTCTCACTCTGAAGACTCAAAGACCTCAAGGCAAGTAACAAAAATATCCTATATTTCTTTTTTTAAATCTTAATATTTTGTATTGGTCTTGTACTTTTATACTTGTGCTTCTGATGCGTATACTTTACAATTCCAGGTATAAAAAAATAGACATAAAAGGGCACTCTCAACATCTGTGTATCATTAAAAACTTTTTAAATCCTTTTGCATAATTAAATGAGCTCTCAGCACCTTGTAAATGTCTTTACTGTCCCTACTGATTTTCTTCTCTTTTTAGCAATCACAGTTTTGTTTTGCCTTGCTTAGAGTGGCAGGGAATACTACTAGCATCAGTACTGGTACAGTTTCAGAGTTGGGGACTTAAACAGCTGTATAGAAAGGCCTGGCAATAAGTTTTGTCAAGCAAGTGTTGAGGTGAAGGTATGTGTAGATGTGTGTGTGATATATCTACACGCAAATAAATGCTTGGCTCCATCTGCAAGATCTTAAGCTTTTAGGGAGCAAGCGTTTGTACCTGACTGTGTTCTCTTCTATATGTAGAAGAAAAGGTTTGTGGTTGTGTTACTGTTTGTATTGGCTTACAATGGAGTTGCTGATATAAGAGCAAAGAGGAACCTCACTGGGTCTAGATCCACATATAGTATATGGGTCACACCTGAAATACAGAGCAGTTCTGCAGGTGCCTGCTAGCTCTCCAGGGCATGAAAAGCATGTGTTACCACCTCTAGATTTATTTCGCAGTTGTTCCCAGCTTACCACCTTTGTGTTGCCTTGAGTCTTGGAAGAGAACAGCAGAAGCAGGAGAGGCAGTAGTGTGCTTTTCAGGCCATGCGCCCTGCGCTCTGTTGGCCCTCAAGAGGCTGGAAGAGCAGTACGAGGAGCTGCTCGATGCTTTCCATTCCATATGAAGCCTGCCAGGTCTAACTAGTCCGCAGAACTGAGAGATGAGTATGCTCAGGAAATACTTAATCTTGAAAAAAATGAATTGCTCAACTCTTAACAGGTTCTTACTGAACATGTGCAAACTGGAACTTGGCGGTGGTCTTTAGAAAGACCAAACTTGGGCAAATTTTCACAGCGTTGACGTAATATATATTCCTGACATCAAGGCTAAACTCTGCAAAATTTCAAACCCTTGCTTAAAAGCAAGGAGGATCTGGATCATCTCATGCAAGCAGAAGTAAGACTCCTCTCTAGCACAGACAAAGCAACTCTTTTTTCTCCTTCATCTCATTCTGGACCTTTTACCTCAAAATTCATCAAAAAGTTCAGCCTTAGGCAGATACCTGTTTTGCAAAATTTCACTCTGAACAGTTTGTCTGATAAAACCATGAGAAACTGAGAATGAAGTTCTGGAGCATTAAGTGTCAGGCAACTTCCCATATAGACCTAAATTATTTGCATAGCCAAGGTCACCTTGCTCACCCCATGGATATCAGTGGGGCTACTCAAGTGAGTAATGGGAGTAGGTTTACCTCATCATTTAGGAACAGTAACAGTGTTTTACTGCAGATACTTCTGCCTTACTTAATTTTGCTTGATAACCAAAGGCTGTGAAATTAAATTCTCTCTGCTTCGGTTGAATACCATGATTAGGAGATTATTTTAGCGCAGGTTATTAATTTTAACAGGGCTTGGTTCTCACGTCGTGGCAGAGTTACTGGGAAGCAGGGAGCAGAACGCTCGCTTGTTGGAGGTCTGCTGCTGTGGACTCCAGAAGTCAGAAGAGATGACAGAATGAATCAAAGTTAATCATGGAGCAAATGTGACAGTGTTTCTGGGATATATTGTATAATCCTGTCATTCATCATAAATTGACCCAGGATTCACAGTTGATGTTACTGTACTTAATAATTTGTTGTTTGACTTTAACTCTTAATATTGGCATTTTGGAGCGATCACCCATCAGATAATACAGACTTGTGATGAAGGGGATAATAAGTTTAGCAATTCCCTTTGCTGGCAGCTTCTAGGAGCTCTGGAAAGGTCTCGCTCTGTATGAATAATTCCCACAAAGCATTTGTCTTGCACACTTCATTCCTGGAATGCAGTCCTGATCAGTGCTTTTGTTCCTTCTGTCACTCTATGGCCGGGTTTAAAAAACAATGTAAACATAAAACACTAAAATGACGTAAACTGGCTCTCTGTGTATAAAATATTCACTGATTTGGCATCTCACATGATGGCACTTTCTGGGGTTGAGATGAAGAACTATGTATCATGTTGAAAAGCTGCAAATTTTCTTTCTTCAACAGGATAAGGCTCCCAGCTGAGGTTTCCAAAGCTACTTTCAAAATCTGTCTTTGAAAATATCAGCCAGCCCCTTCTCTCACTGTGGGGCTGCAAAGCATCAAACCTTAAATTTATGCCTCCTAAAAGTGTGCATGTTGGTTTTCTTGGGAGCTGGATCAGTATAGTTTGACTGGAAGGGGAATATTGTGAGCAGAGAATTCAGGAGGCAATGGAGGGGGGGAAAGTGAACATTTTTATAAGGATTTAAGTAAATGCTGAATTTTAAAATAAATGCTCAGTTCCTAAAGGTTCTGATATTCCTATCAGAGACGGATTTGCAGGAAAAGAGCAGGGGACATTGGTGAAGGGAACTGGCAGAGCTGCACATAGAAGTAATGTGTGCGTATGTACATATGTACACTTCGACAGGACTGTCAATTCCTTGGAGAAGACAGATACGTTCCGTTACTTGCCAGCCTCCCATTATCTTTTGGATAATTGGGACTGCAGGGAAGGCTCTGCTGGTGTAATAAATAAGCTTTATTTTGGGGGTGCGTGTGCAAAAGTTCACTCTGGATTATTACCAATCAGTTACCATGAAGCAAGAAATCCCTCTCCCAGCTCGAGTACGGGCTGTGGCTTTGACCAAACTGCAAACATTCATGAGTCATTCCTGTTGGTGGTTTCTCTGCAGGGTTAAGTCTGGTCTGTAATGCTAGCAAAGCTCGGAGGCTGAGAAACCAGGACAGCTGGGGAGGTGCGGGGTGCCCTCTTTCCTGTCTGTTGTCTAGGAGCAAGGTTCTTTCATGCAGGATTAAGGAGCTGGGTATGGAGAGAGCTGTGGTGTCCTGGCAGCACATCCTGCTCTCAAGAAGAAGAGTTTGAAGCATGGCCAGACCGCTAGTGAATAAAGATTCTGCCATCTGTGGTCTTTTAAAAGAATAAAAGTAAAACTTCAGGAAAGAAGATCAAGGTAACAAAAATTAAATGATTGCAAACAAGTAGACTAAATCTCAAGAAATTCAGCCTGCAGCAGAACAAAGGCAGACACATGGAAGAGAAGTTCTTTCCCATCATTCTGCTGTGTGCTTGCCAGAGGTTTCCTATAAGCTGCATTTCAGTTCACAGTTTGCCATCTTCATTTTCCTAATCATTCACCAGCATTTTGACTAATTGCTTTATTTTGATCAAATAGCAGCAGCAGCAGTTTTAGATGGCCGTTGCATGTATTTTGTGCATGATGCTCCTAGGTAGGGCCCTATCCCATATGCCTTGCCCTCCAGATAACAGTGCCTCATGCTGCACCTAGATGGGTGGGTTTTTGAGTGCATTAGTGAGAGCCAGCCCATCCTATTTAAAGTCCCCTTTTTATCGCCTATAGTCCGTTTTCCCGATTTCCTTAAATTGAGGAAGATGAACTTTTCCCAGTTTCAGCATCTAGCCTTGTAGTTTTAACTGTTGTATGCAAAAGCAAGAGTGGGCAGTCAACGCCTGTGACAATTTGTGTATTGAGTTCTCTTCATCAAAGCCATACTGGGATGCTTCTGTAATTCACGCATCATTCAAAAAAACCCATGTTCTGTTGCCCTTTAAGTGTATGTGTGCAGTGGAGTCTATAAAACTAGTTTAAAATGTTTAATGTCGGTGTAGTCGTTCAAGGTGATGGATTCAATAGGACTGTTTGGTTAGAGAAAGGCCACACAGTTTGTTTAGTCCTTACAAGTTTCAGGATGATCAGAACTGTCACAAGTGATTTATTTCTGAGATTCCTAGGGTGTAGTGGCAGAAGCTGCACAAAGAGCTCAAAGCTGCAGGGCAGGGTAAGGTTGCAAGTGATACTGCAAGTCACTGGGAAATGCACAGAGGGAAGAGGTGGTGCAACTCCTATTTGAAAAGTAATGAAATGATTAGAGCCAGGGAAGAGTTAGTTTAGAAGAAAATATAATGGTTTGTGCATTTTTTTAAGTAAATTGCTGAATTTGTAATGTATATTTTGCATCTATGAGAAGCTCTTCCTGCACTGGATCGTCGTGTATTACCCTGGTGTAAAGCTGAATGTATCTTTGATGTAGGAAGTACTTCTCCGAGCTTATACCGGTATGATCAAGCACAGAATTCAGTTTGCTTAGTACAGTTTCTGCAGTTAATCACATCCAGATTCATAATTACAAGTAACTCGCATTAAAATTATGCTTTAAGAGAAATATGTTTTTGCAATTTGTGATGGTAGCAGGCAGAGCACAAAACATGTACATCTGATTCTTCAGTTGTAAGCCTACTTCCTCTCCTGGAATGAACAGGCCCTGAATTACATTTACATGACCTTGGGCTGGGGATCTACGCACTCCCTGATGTAAGCATAGCTGCCCTGAGCACGTTTCCCTTGAGAGGAGATAATTCTGTGCTGTATCAGTCTGGTCCATGCAGGACTTGGAAGAAGCATCAGATGTTTAGGCATTGCAAATCCTTTTGCCATAGGCAAGGTTACTAATTAAAAAGCTTCAGCGTACAGAAGCACCAGATGCAACCCAACCAAGGATGAATGTCAAGAAATTGGCAAAGAAAAGGGAAAAAAGCAAGAAAGAGGTTAGGAAGAGATCAGATTTTTTTTTCACAGAATGTTCCCTTTCTTTCCACTTGTCGTTTCTTCCCAACCAGTTTGGTGATGTCTGACAACAGTACATTTTGCAGCAGGGTGTCTCATCAGCTGCATCTTACCGTGGAAGTTGCATATTGTGGCATTTCATATGAAGTGTCCGGTCATATCACACATTGTCACGTTTTATTAGGTGTGCCGTCATCACGTGACACTTCACTGGTGGCATCCGGTCATGTTGCAGCTCATCATTACGTACATTTTTTTATATGTTTCCATTGACATTTTCATGAGACCTTGAATGTGCCCTTGGGACTTTGACAATGTTGTTGAAATATGCTTGCAAGTTATAACAACCATCAGTTCATTCAATTTGAACAGCACTGGATGCATTGTAAGTGTGAGTAAACATGGGCTGATGGAAGTTAATTATGCTGAGAAGCATCATTATCTTCACCATGTCGGTGGGGGGAAACCAAGGTAGAAAAAGCAATTTCTTAAAGGCCATGCAATGAAACCATATTCATAACGGCACTGAACAGGTGCTTAAACATAAGCACATGCTGAAGTCCTGCCATAAATTAGCCTGCCTTGGGAACAAGTGAAACAAGGTCTGTTTTGCAAACCTTTGTCCTCTCCTAGGATCTGTGTGACTTTCTTCTGCATATTGTTGAACTAGATTTTACTGCTCAGAATGAATTTGTATAAGCCTGGCTTAGGAGAGGAGAACAGAGCTGATGGACATCTCTCTCTGGAGCAATTCTGTTACTTTCTCTCAACCTGACCTTGGTTCTTTGGACTCCTGTGTTAACTCATGGAGTGGCAGCTGTGCAGATGGGAAAAGAGGACTCCCATATTTCCACGAATTCCTTTCAATTCTGTTCTAGCCTTGGTTGCTGTGATGGACATTAATTTACTGAGCTAGCATGAACATTTTGGGGCATGCTCTGCAGCACATGGCACTCCTCTGACATTGTAAAGGAGCAGAACATACACCCTGGATATTGCTTGTTTCCTTTAACATCCTGGTTTTGAATGGCCAGCAAAAATGTTGTACAATGGTTATTCTCATGGATTGAACTGACCATTCTTCACCTTCCTTTTCACTGGTCTCGATATTCAGTCTCTTTAAACTGTTTTAGGGAGGATTGAAACTCAGTACTGGCATTTGCCAATAGCAGTGTGCAAACATTGGGTGTTTGATGGTTATTCCAAACACGGAGGCAAGGTTTTCTTAGCACTCGCTTTAGGTGCTACATTTTGTTTAAAGTGGTCCCTTGCTCTAAGTGAGAAGCATAAATTTTTAGGTAACAGGCACAGATGTCCTTCAAACCTCTAGTAAGTGGTCTCATTAAGTTCTTGAGTAAAATGAAGGGTATAGCATCAGACGAAATAGCGGGAATAAAGAGCTGTTTTGTGTTTTTGATGGAGGGAAGCTGCCTATGTATTACAGCCAAGCAAGAGAAAGAAGTTGTTCTGATGCATAAGAGAGCTGACAGATGCTCCCCAAAAAGAGGGAGTTTGTTTTTTTTCTTTTTTTTTTTCCACTGATCTGGTTATCAGAGGAGAACTGTTTTTCTTGTGTGAAGCCATGGTTACCTTGATAAATAAGCCAGAATCTTGGAGCCTCTATGACACTTCAGCATGGACATTGCACGTTAAATATTTACCTTGAACTTTTGTGTAACTGACAACTATAAAATTCGTAAACTAATTTAGTGTGCATGTGTTGGATTTGTGGCTGGGTCTCTCTGCTGGTCTTAATCCAGGTTTAACCACTAATGCATTAGTATTTCCACATCCAATTAATTGCACCGAAACATAGATCAATTTGAAGGAAGCATTAAAAAAGTGTTTTATTTCATCTGGGTTTTCCAGGATTCTGTATCTTTGGTTTAGTACATGTTAAGCACTATGGTGTGGAGGTGGTGTCAATTTCTGGACATGTGCATCACTGGCAAGCTTAGTAAAAGCCATCACAGCTGGATTTGGAAATATTGTGTTAGTATTTGAAATGTCTGCATGCACCTACACATTCTCCCTATTCAGGATCAAGTGACAGATGAGCAGTAGTTTGGAATGTATATGGGAATGGGACAGGTGCCCATGAATTTCGCTCATGCTAAAAATGAAGGAGGAAAAGTCAGTTTGTGCAAATATATGCCAAACATCATCCTGTGTAGTAAGCCAAATTCCCGTGAAGAATTGAAACTGTACACTTAGTCTAAGTAAGCTTGCTGCTTTGGAGTAAGTCACAGCATATGCACAAAGGGTCTGATGACTTAGGGTTTTAATAGGATTTTTAAAATCAGTTGAGTAGCTGTATTGGAATTAAACATTAAGCCATAATGGAGACTGATTTTCTGAGTTGTGTCGAACTGAAACAAGCCAAGGTATGATTTCTGTTTTGTGATTAACAGGTCAACTGATTTTGGTGTGGTGACTTGGAATTTATCCTCTGTTTCTGTGGCATTCAGAAATGGGACTTGGTAGCAATTTATATCAGGTGCTGGTAATTGTAGCACATAACCTAGGAGGTCTGTGAGTCAGGTTCCTATTGTAAATTGTTCCTGAAAGATCTTCCTAATCTTATTAATACTGACCCGTTCTTTGTATTAGGATTTCCCAGGGATTGGTGGAGTCTAAAGGATTAAAGCCCTCTGAGTCAAGGATGACCTAGATTCTGATGGCTTTTTGTTATGCAAATCCTTACAATCAGAGGTCATGTATGGAACCATCTGAAGTTAATAGAAGTTCGTGTATTTGAGTGTTCTCTCAGATTAATAAATGTTTCAGTTCCAGGTGAGTACGGTGCTGTTTATGTAGAAGTATTTCAAAATTGCTATGATTTAGGAGCATATTCATAAAGCGACTTAGGATCTTAAAAATCCAAAAATTTTTGGCTGCTGCTGAAAGTTGGATTCTGAAGACACTTTTGAAAACAGGGCTTTCCTCTTCAGTTGCATTGGGGCATTGGAAAGTCTCCTTGGCCCTTGCTAACATGATAATTTCAAGGAACCGGCAGATTGCCAGCAATGAAGCAAGTTCTTTATCTCACTTTTCTTTTTGTAAAGAAAACTCCCCGAGCTTTTTGTGGTTATCTTAAATAGAAAAATTAAATATGAAAAAGAGCAGCAAAAAATTACAGAACTACTAGCTTGCCCATCTTGGAAGGGAAGGATGATTTACACACATGGCCCTTTTTCTCTTCTGTAGTGTCTTCTGTAGTGCTCTATTACTTGGAGATCTGATTAGCAGAGAAAATAATATTCCCAAACAACCTGATCCTAGCCTGCTTTAGTCCAGCTGTCCCTACTGCTTGAGTGGGAGCAGGTGTCAGGGTCAAAACCAGAAAGATGCTGAATGTAACTGATGTGCTTAAAGGCATTAATACATTTTCCTTTATACTGGCTTGTCCAAGTTCAGTACCTGGAACTCGGGTCACAAATGAAAAATCGCTCTATTTGGTTATTCAGATACATTTTCATCCTTTCATCTATTTCATGCGCCTGACTACTTAATTATATTCTTTTCTTGTATTAATACTTGCCTTTTTATAGCATGCCTTTCCTCTGAGAATGTGAAAATATATAAATAAACTGAGCAAAACATTCCATTTTAGCCCAGTAATAGACTAGGCAATTATGATTGTGAATAAACTGAGACTAAGGGGTTCACCCAAAATATTTGCTAACCATAGTGAAAGGCCTTCAAATTCAGCAGAAGTTTTAAAGCGTGTTTTCCTAAGTGGCTTATAGTCTGTCAAACAAGAAGTTGCTAGTGGGGTGGGAACAGAGCCCAGGGAGCAGGGCTGTCCATTTTCTGATGTAATCACTAAGCAGGGCTGGGACAGGTTCAGAGTTCGATTGTTTTGTTTTAGATCAGGGTGATATCCTCAAAGTCAGTAGAGTGCCAGCAGCGTAAAACTCTCAGAGGCCGGCCTTAGGTTTGGACCTTATTTGTGAGCAGCATAACCAGCTGGCTCTTAAAACATCTCCTTTCTTTTTTTGTGGACGTGCAGAGTTCGCAAACTCAGAAGAAATCCTGTAGGATGAGGATCCAGCGTGCCTCGTTCTGAACAGAAGTGTTTTTCCCAGCTCTTTTGACACCCCCACACAACGTCTGTCTACTCCTTCATATGTACCTCTAGCTCCCTTTGAGACAAATTGCTTTGCAGCTCACTGGAACAGCAGACAGAAATGCAGCCCCATTACTGTCAGCTCCGCGTCCTTTGACATTTGACAGCACAGCGGTACGGTGGGTTGTTTCCCACTCCTGTACTTCTCTGCTACCTTGCAGAATATACCAGCAGAATGTGGGTTAATGGGGCAGGCATGGCACAGAAAATAGTCTCTCTGGTGGAGTCATTAGGATTTGCTGGCAGATTGCCAGCTCAGTTGGTGCAATTTTACACTCACTTTTCAGAGCAAGCTTAAAGGGGAAACCTCGGTTCGTTTTAAGGCTTTACAGCCAACAAGGAGCTGAGGCTTGCCTGCCACTGCTCAGATCTCTGATGAACAGCTGGCTGGATATTTTCATCTAAGCACTTAGCCAATTGATTTTTTGTTGTTGTTTTGAAAGTGGTAGTCGAGATTGCTTAAAATGAATGGATCTGCGTGGAATCGGTTGATGAAACTGCTGCCTCCTCACTATGTCCGGATTTTGTAAAAGTCAAAAAACAGAGTCTGAGGTGCATTTTGGAAAAAAAAAACAAAAACAAAACAACCCTCTTCTGCCTGTGTAAGGCATAGCTGAGCAGGCACAGCTGGACTTCAGTCAGTACCATACATACATACCAAATATTTTAGTTCTGCAACAGGATTCAGCTGCGTGAGAAATTAATAGGAGTTGATGTCACTCAGCTCCTGAGTGAGTTAGGGTGATCACAGCTATATGGCATTGTAATTTGTTACTTGTCTAAAGAGTTAATTGGAGGGATACCATGAATTTAGTTATTGTCATGTAAGAGGCTGAAATGAAAATTGATTTGGGGAAAAAAGGCTTGATATTATATTTATTTTACTTCGTTGCTTAAAATCAAATTCCACCCTACAGAATCCAGTGTATCCTTTTGTTTTTAAAAACTTGAGGTCAGTTTCCATGTGAAACATGCTCTCTTGGTTAATGCTTTCTGATCTGGAATTAGAGAGCAAAAGGGTTAAGTCTCAATCCCTCTCTGATTTATATTTCCCTCCCCTCCTTCCCAGCTGTGGACATGGATGGAAGATCTGCAGAAGGAGCTCTTAGAGGATGTCTGTGCTGACTCGGTGGATGCGGTTCAGGAGCTTATCAAGCAGTTTCAGCAGCAACAAACAGCCACCTTGGATGCTACCCTCAATGTTATTAAAGAAGGGGAAGATCTAATCCAACAGCTCAGGTAAGCACCCACCTGGAGGACAGGGGTCAAGAAATCTGATGTATACTGTGTTTTGGGTGTGCAAAAGTGGGGAAAGGTAAGTTTAGGATTAATTGGGAGAGTATAGTTACTCTTTGCTTATTTATGATGGTTTAAGTTCTTAGAGTATTTTATTGAAATTGCAAGGAGTGATTTGTATGAACTGATTAGAATCTGTGGAGCAGCATGGGCTGTAATGTTTGACAGGGAGATTATTTATAGATACAATAAACTGAATTGAAACAAATTCTTTTCAGGTAAATATTTTAAGTGAGTACTTACAGAAGATGGTTAAATGGTCATGAGCTGAGGCCTTGTGATTTATAGAATTACTCCTGGTATAAGAAAACTGTGTTCCTCCAAATAAAATATGCACATGTGTCTAGCAGTCTTCACTCATTTTGCATGCAGCACCCTTCCATTTATCTTTGTTCATATGGAGTTTATTAATGCTGTCAAACAGGGTCTTGTATTGTCAGTTCTACTTGCATTATGAATTAAAACAGCTCATTTTATCTGATTTGAAATACACCAAGTGACTGGCTCTGAAAAGTTTTTTTGCTTTCTCGGTCTATGAGTGTAGTAGAACAAATGCTTGCAGAGAGTACAATAGTCTTACCCAAAACTTGTAGTACTAAGATCTCTCTCCCTTGTTCTTATTTACAGTGGTATCCTACTACTTTAACTTTGTTGATAGCAGTGTTTTCCTGCTTTTAGTGAGGTAACTGAGCTCAGAACCAAGGCCAGTACATTGTTCTTGAGATCTGCATATTATTACAGAGATTGCCCTTCTCTGCAAGTAGATAGTGTGTATGTTATGTATAAATATATAATATGAAAATCTACCAAGTCTGATGCATTTCACCTGAAACTCACCCAGAGGGTTATGTCAAGAGCTGTGCAAGAGCCCGTGAGTCCTCTGCTGCAGCTGTGTGCTGAACTTTCCACTGTACTGTTTCCTGCCACCCAGGATGTGCAGTCTTATCCACTGAGTCAGAATAAGGTCGAGAGATTTGAAAAGGCTTCCTTAAGTTTTGAATGTCATTCAGCCCTAGGCTGAACACAGGAGAGAGAGAGTGCAAATGCCTAGTCTTGCTGTATGTGGTTAACCTGCGTCACAGGGGGCGAGCAAGAGATGCAAGCTGTGGTATTGCCTGCTGTGAGCAGAGTTGGCAAGGAAGGATAGGGAGTAGAATGGGCCAGGCTTCATCCATCCATTCATCTTAGCTGATGAGATAAGTCGGAAGGAAACATGCTGTGTTTGGTAAGCATGCTGCCAGATGGAGGGGATTTTAGATAAGAACATAAGTATGGCCATGCCAGGTCAGCCAAAGGTCCACATGGCCCATTATCTTGTCTCTGATGGTGGGCAGTTTCCCTTTGGAAGAAGAAACTTTTTCTCGAAGTTCAGAGCCTTTCTAGGAAATCACAAAATGGCAGTGAAATTTTGTACCAAAAGATATTTTTGTTCCAGAAACCCCGCTCATCTTACTTTTTGGCACAACATTATTCCAGCATGAACACCCGTGGAGAAGAGCCAGAAATGGACCCTGTGTAAGCTCATCAGGTGGACCGTGGATTGGGCTGGGGGGCTGCAGAAAGAGTCTGTGTTGAAGGAGTCTCAGTGCAGGCTGTGGGATCAGGCTAAGGGCTTTTTGCCTGCACCTGCAGAAAAGTGGCATGTGGAGCCATGCAGTGGCCAGAGCAATATTGGGGGCTGAGAAGTCGTTTGAGCATCACTGTGCACAGCAGTTGTAGGAGGAAGGCCAGTATATGTCGCTGCGAGGTGATGGAGGGGAAGAGGTGAACTGGGAGAGAGCAGGTGGGTGTTCATCTGTTTTAATGTAAACTTGGTCAGTTCTTAGCCAAGAAATCATGTTGCTGGGCTCTGGATTGTATTCTGGTCAGTGAGCGAGGTGGAGCAGGATGAAGCAGGATCTTCTACTTCTGATAAAGTTAAGTTCTGATAAACACAGGCAACAGCTGTCTGAAGAAAAGAAGCCTTGGATGCATGCAAAGATATGCAGAGCTGAATTGTCAAGATGCTCTTTGATTCAAGTGTTGGTTTCAACCACTCTGACTAGTCTGACTGTGTAGCCTATAGTATGATGATGTTCCTGGACTCTTGCAAAAAAGTGAAGCAGAACTACATAAGAAAAACATGAAACCACTTTAGTGTGCACCCACTCTGATAGCTTTCATGGCTGCTGGCAAAAGTAAAGAACCCACTTGGAAAGAAGGAAAAATCAGAATTGCTGCAGTCTTTCCTTAACACAGCATTGCATTTCACAGTGTGGATCACCTTGTACCTGACGTGAAGCCGAAGATTGCAAATGCTATAACAATGAACAGAATGAAATAGACTGCTCTTATCAAGCATGTCATAGCATAGGTTAAAACCAATAAAATTAATGGGGCCTTGAGGAAGTTTCCATTTCTTGTCCTTATCTCTGAGAGCACAGATACTAGCTTAGGGTTCACTTGTGTAATAGTACTCTGTGTCTCTTCCTGATAGCTTAGGAAAAATTCAGCTGCTTGAACTAGTTAAATATGATGCCTGGGACTGCTCTTCACAGAAGATCTCCAGTGACTGCTGGAATCAGGAGACCACACCTATCAAGAACATAACAAACCTGACTTGCAACACCACACATACCATGGTTGGCATCGAAACACTTTTTCCACTCTTCATGATCGGTCCTGAGGTGCTCATTCTCAGCAGTTGGGCAACACAAAGTAAATCTTTTAGAAAACTGCTGTGCTTCCAGGAGAGCTGCTGGAGGCAATATTTCTGCACATCTGCTGGAGGCAGAACAATGACTTGTGTCAGTGAGATGGGGAAGTAAAGGGATGCTGGGAGGGGAAAAACGGCAGTGAAGATTTCTGGACCTTGCTTTCTTTCTTTATAATAGTTAAAATGTGTGAGCTCTTGATATTGGGTACATTTCACATTGCTTTTTCCCTGTTAAAGCATTTAGAGCAATTTCAGGAGCAGTGAGTTCCTTCTGAACAAACTCAGCAGCAATACACTAAACCCGGTTTTATGTTCCCCATTTTTGGGGGGGAGAGGGGAGGGCTTCTTTCAGTAATTTCTCTGCATTTTAAACACTAGTTCATATCCTTGTAGAGAATACTAGGAATCTTTTATGATTTCTTTCTCAAAATTCCCCCCCCCACAGAGCATGAGACCTTGTGGTAGAAGCATCCAGTCTCAGAAACTTCTTTCTCTGGAAGGGAGGTCTTTCTGAAACCTTACTGTATAGGGTTTCTCAAGGCCTTTTCCGAGGGGACTGTGGAAAAAGTAACAGATTATTACACTTGAATTTTTGTATTGCATCAGCCACTGAAATGCAAGTGTGACTTGATTTGAAGAGTGAAGTGTTTAATGAGAAAGAATTTCTAAAACCAAGTGTGTCTTTAGATCCCATGAGAGATCTAAGATCTACCAGTCTTGAATAATTCATGGAGTCATTTAGCTATTATATGAATAGTAATATTTCTGTATTTGAATGAAGATATATTTCTTGTCCTTTTATAGAAGACAGGTGCGGACTGAAGGAAACAGAACTTGATTGAATGTGGGCTAAGATAAAGTCGTAGTTTCAAAATCTTGCCTAGTTATCTTCATTCATGCTTTCTCTGTACAGTTCGAGTGTGGAGGCAGAGAAAGACCTTATGGTCACCAAGAAGGTGAAACCACAGGACTGACAAAGTGGGACAGAAACTGTATTGGCTAGAGAGTAGTATCAGCCTTATATGCAAGAGAAGTTGGTAGTACATGCTTCAGAATGATACTGGGGCATCCGAAGTTCAATATCTCAGAAAGAAAGTATCTGAGGAAAAAGAGGAGATACACATCCAAAGAGCCAACTAATGTGTCCTAACACTATTCTGTATTTTTAAACGTAATTCTTAGGCTTCAGATGTTCAGCCAAATGCTTGTACTGTTCCCCCAAGGCACACAATGAAAACAAAATAACATATGTATGTTTTGTTGCCTTAGAACCCAAAAGGTATGGTTTTAGACTTACCTAAAATGACTGTCCGTATCAATGCCTATGTTCAATTTAAGGCATCTGTATTATGTTGTATGATTTTTTTTCTCCAGATATGCTCACTGGCAATGTTCGATTAACATTTAAGTTGACTGTATGTTGTTTTGATCTGACCCTACGTGATGATAATTTACAAATAGCAAAGCACAAGCATTTCCATCTAATTCCATGGAAAACTACCCACACTTTGTTAAGTGTGTATGGAGGGAAAATTCAGCCCTGAAAAGGGAAATGGAAACCTAAAAATCGGGAGCCTAACAGTGCTGTTGCACAGTGGGCAGACTCCACAGGCACTTCTGCTCGGCCCCCCAGAACAGGAGCTCCGGGGTGGCTGGCCAGGAGGAGGGCTCCCAGTCGCAGTTCGTTCCTCATGGAGCAATGCAGTGACCGGGCAGCATTACCTGACATATCACTTGTTCTGCAGTATTGTCAGCTGGTTCCCTCTACATATGGGACCTTGTCAGTGCCCTGATATTCCAGTATGATCTGTGGGATTTTTCACTGCCACCCTCCCCACCTTCTCCAAGCCAGATCTGCAGACTGATTGGAAATACTGATGTGAGACCTGCTGGCTGACCCGCTCCATCCTGTTATCCTGCCAGTGCACATGGCTTTCCAAAAGTGTATTTTATAGGGCTTTCAGTTGGTTTGGTTTAAATATCCCAAGCAATGCGGTAGCTATCACAAGCCTTGAGCAGGCTGCACAATGAAAACTGTTGCATCTAAATCTTGTTTGAGCCAAAGTACCAAAACCAAGCACTAAATTGTAGCTTCAGATTTTCCTATCTGTCGCTGTTAAAGTTGGGGAATCTTTTGTGCCACGTTCAAGGGTAAATGTTAGCTCTTTATGTTCTCAAAGGCTCTTTTATCCATAAAACATCTACTGAGAAAAATTTACTGAAGACCTAACAGACTGTAGATGACCCTACAACATGTTATAAGTGAGGGCACAAGCAGGAAAGAAACTGTCAGGGCTACCCTGCATCTGTGTTAAGATTTGTTTCAGGTACAGCAAGCTTTCCCTAGGTATCCAGCCCACCAGTTAAAGGGCTTGCTGTCTTCTGCTGCCTATATGGGGTGTATAGCAGTAGTATCTGTCCTCTCACAGGCACATGCCACTTCACTTACCCTTGTGGAAGGACAAGTCACAGTCTGTCTTACAGAGCTTGAAAAGGTGTTTTCCTTCAGTGGAGTTTTTTGCACTGCATTCTGAGTATTTTGCAGGACTAAGTAATCCAGAGAAATCAAGGGATCTCTATCCCCTTAGTCTAAAATGCTGATAGTTCTGATTCAACTAATCCACAAGTAATAAAGAAAATGTTTGCACAAAATTGACTTGTAAAGGTCCAGGTGGCTAAGTAGCACTCTGAGCAGCTGTGCTGCTGAGACAGTGTGAGCACAGGATGGAGTGGGCACTCACTGTAGGATTAAACAGATTTGCCAGCCAGACTCCTCAAGAGAGCCATTGAGAGTGAGGTGCTGTTCTCCCCTACTCTGCCCCTCTGAGCCCTCACAAGTGTGTGAGGTCACAGTGTCATGACACAAGGAAGGATGTCCCCACTGTTCAAAATTTGTGCCAAGCTCATGAACTGCAAGATTTCAGTGAGTAGAAGAGACGAGGGTTGCATACACCTTCCCTCAGCCCTTTGTGTCTGGGCTTGCTTCTCAGCAGCACGCAGAATCACAAATGTGTAGTTTTGCTCTTTTGCCTGCCTTAATGCTGAGCTTTAACCATTCTCTCTGCCTTGCCACAGGGACTCAGCCGTTTCCAACAACAAGACTCCACACAATAGCTCCATCAGCCACATTGAATCTGTCCTTCAGCAGCTCGACGAGGCCCAGGTACAGATGGAAGAGCTCTTCCATGAGAGGAAGATTAAGCTAGACATTTTCCTTCAGCTCCGGATTTTTGAACAGTACACCATTGAGGTAAGAGCTGGCTGCATGACCTCAGAAAGGTAGAGCTGTGGGAGAGGGAGTGTATGCAAACATACCATTGTAGGATGCACCCAGAGCTGTTTGATTGTGCTCAGCTGCCTGGTGGCAAAGAGAGTTTAAAAACAGGTTTTAAATTCGACATGTGCAAGCTAAAAATATGCTTTGGGATATGCTACTAGAGTGCGCTGAAATAGATTCATGTCTGCTTGGCTGCCTGTGTGCTGCATATCTGCCTGCTTTGGGGAGAAGCTTTATAAGATGCTCCTGTATAACTCTTTATTGACTCTAGTCACTCAGGAATTTGAAAGTTGTGAAACACTTGCTGGTGAGGTTTGTCTCTTCAGATACAAGCATAGATGTATGCAAACAGACATATGTGGCTTTAAACCGCTAAGTAAAAACTTGTAAGAATCAAAGGAAAGAATTTTTAAAAGATAGGCTTTGAGCATCAGTCGATTTATAAAAAGGAAGGAGGAAAAGAGAGGAATAAGAGAAGCCTTAGGGTGTATTTCTGTGTCCCTGTGTAAGAAGGTCTTTCAGTTCTGTTTTCTACTTCTATTTTGAAATCAAAAGCACTGGATGTAAAACCCATCAGAGCAGTAATAATTGAGGTATTCTTGGACAGAGTAACTTTAAAGAGACTGTAACCAATCTCATTAATTACTTGCTGTAATTCTGATAGAACATGGTGCAAAAAGAACATGTCAGTTAACTTGTGTGCAGAATCCACCAGAGCCATGTGTCAGCACTTATGTCCCTCCTGAGGTGTGTTCCTCCTACTATATCCCACTGCTGATTGCTCAGTTCATGCAGCACTCTGTGTTTTATGATGATATATTCCTGAAGGTATTGTTTGTAAATCTGTAGGTAATCTCAAGGCGAGTACTGATAATTAATGGGAGCCTTACTATGCTGTGTTGCACTTTGTAAGTGTTTGAAGACAAGACATGATAAATTATAGTGCAATAAAGGGCTGGGAACAGGGATTTTTAGATGTCTTAATCTATAACTGGATGCCAGAGATAGTGATCAGTGAGGAATATCTGAGCTTTCCTGTTGCTGTGCAGTTAGGTATTGTACTAAAGACTGTTCTACAGTGCTTGTTATTAATGTAAATTGGAATAGTTTCATTAATATTGTTCTTTACCTACCAGTTACATACAGCCTCCCTGATTTTGGGAGACAGTATTTTGTGTGTGTGTGTATGTCTATGTATAAATGTATGTATTTCATGTCAAATAACATACTTTGCTCTGTGAACAGTGGTTGCCTTAAGAATGCTACATTCACAACTCAGGAACTCTCCAGACTGTAGTATCTCCTATACTTAAAAATAGTAGGTATTTTGATACAGCGAAGTGGCAAATATTGAATACCTAATGGCTTTTAATCTAAAGATATGAATGATACATGAAAGCATATATGCATACATATCTATAAATGGCACCTGTGTTTTCAAAAATGAAGTAAAAAAATGAAAAGCTGCAAGTGATCCTGGAACATGCAAATATATCCATTGACAGTATACAGTGAACTCATGAGAGCTGGTCATTAACATCTCAGCTTCTCTGTATTTCATGGCAAATTCTAGGTCTGAATCTAGAATTATGCTGACTTTGAGTAAAGATATAAAAGAATTCACTGTATTCTAATTTCTTCCCTTTGTACGCTGTCTTTCAATCAAAGATCTCAAGGATCTTTGCCACCATGGGTAGCTTCACTGATGAGGAAACTGAGGCATCAGGAGATGATGTGGTGCCAGTGCTGGGAATACCCTGTGGATCCCTCAGTTTTGTTCCTGCATGGATCCCACTTTAAAGAAAATCACCACTTAATTGTCACTGTAGATTTGCTATTTTTTATCATGAAGACGTCTGAATTCCCTCTACAAGATTAATGTTACAACAAAATCTGAGAGCATGTTTTATAGGGAGCCCATGGGTAGATGATTTTGCTTAGAAAGCTCTCCCTTTCCAATAAAATATTTCTTATTTTAAAATAATTACAACATTTAATTTTTAACTGGACACAGAATGAAAAATATTTGTATCCAGGTCAGTATCTTAAATTTTATATATACATTTAGTGATCAAACAAGAAAAACAGCTTGGTGGATAATAAAAAGAAAGGCAATTTGAAATAACATATTAAGTGATACATTTATGCTGTGTGTTTTGAACAACAGCTGAATTGGCTCAAACTGACACAGTAACAATCCTTAGAAACTAGATTGCAGTCAGTTGCCTCAGCAGAATAATAAAGATTCCAAGTCAGTAAGGAAACTTATCAAAATTAACAAAATTATCTTACCCCATTGTTGAGAAGCAAAAAAGGTTTTTTCATCACCATAATTAAAAAGCATGTAGTATTCCTGATGTTTGATTATTCTAAGCTTGTAAGAGAAAAAGATGGTGAAATTAGGACCAGGAAATTAAATATCTTTTTTACTAAAGATAAGTAGTTTGAGCTGTAACTGGAAATATATTTAGGTTTTAATTTTCTGTAATAGCCCAGATCTTGCATAGATTAAAAGTAGTGAAATAATGTGTACCAATATGATTCTCAAATGAATTTCTCCTTTTCCAGTGTAGATAAGCCCCCTTCCATCTGTCCAAAGAGCAGTGCCATATTGATCGTATCCCCAGCAAAACCCCTCCACCTGCTGCAGCCATGTTAGTCTTTCTCCTTCCTGCATTCACGCAAACCATCTGCAAAAAGTGGGCCCAAAGCACAGTGCTGCTGGAGCCAGGCTGCAGTCTGTGAGAAGTAGCGCTGTCCGAGACTGGAAAGGGGAAGCTCTTTTCAGCATGCCGAAAGGCTTAGCTATCAGCAGCCTGCTTTGAAAAGAGCAGTTGAGTAAGTTGGATTTTCAGCCGGGATCTTCCAGTCTGGTTGAGTGAGCACCTCTTGCCCATCCTTCCCCTGTGCAGGAAGGGAGCAAGAAGAGCCGGCTGGCAGTGGGTAATGGCTATGCTGCAGCGGCAGGTTTGCTCCAAGGGGATTGGGTTGCCCCAGGCTCTCTGCGTTGAGACGCTGAAGTAGATCTCACTTTAAAATGGTGGCGTGTCTTGTTCTATAGAGTCAGAGTTTCAGTAGGTTTCCCTGGGAACCCCGAGGCTTCTCTGTGCTTCTTCCATCTTGTCAAGTGCTGTGTTGTCCTGCCTTGCCTCAGGTCCGTGCTCTCACCCTTGATTTCTCAGTTTCTTGCATTTCTGGGAAGCCCTCATGCTGAGGATCCTTCCCTGGGAGCTCTGGTGAGTGGAAAAACTTGCATCTCTCTAGTGGCAGCCAGAGAGAAGCAGCCGTGGAAGCCTGTCTGCTTCCAGCAGCTTTTGGGAAGGCTGTGCATTAGAGCCCCATCTCAGAGAATAGTTACAGCCAGTGATGTTTCTTTCCACTCAGCTGTGGTACCAAACATCTTTTATCCTGTTCATTTTCTACACCACCTTCTCCCTCTCCTTTCTAACTGATAATGCAAGCAGAAAGTATTAGGGGTTTTTCAAATACACAAATGGCAATTAGATGACTGGCCTTTATTTTTCTTTCAGGAAGCGTCTGACTGTCATTTGTCCTTTGGAAACTTTACTCCTTTTACTGTCCTCTCCAGATATTGAAATCCATACCACATCCATGGACCACATAACCGTTTCCTTTGGCACTCGTTCCTAAACTTGCACCGTACCCATCTGCTTCATAGCCTTCTGTTTTATGAGTTTTTCTATAATCTCCTCTTCCTGCTGGAGGTTTGGAGTCCCGATAAAGTTCAGAATTAACTATACTGCACAAGCAACACTTGCTTCCATCTCTTTAGGCATCACTGGACCTTTTCTGTGCTTCAAGGATATCTGCCAGCTATTGTTTCATTTTGTCTTCAGGAAAAGTATTTTACCTAAAGAGAAACCACTTGCCTTTTTCTTTGGTGGGACAAACCAGCTGCATTCAGTTAGGACTTCTAAGGGCTTCTAAGCTGCACAGGCAGCTTTTGTGTTGTATCTGAGTCAAGGCGAGTTTGGCAGATATTAATTTGGATATGAACTCACAGGCATATAGCATGTGCTGCCTTTGCTTTCTTGCCTTAATCTCATTATATTGACTGATATTTACACTCTGGGTTCTTAGGGTGAAGTATATGAAATCCAAACTGTTCCAGCACCTGGAAACAGGCATAATAGAAACATGAGAAAGCCTAGTTATCCCCGTGGGAGGTTATCTACCTTAGGTTTTAAAACCATAAAATGACAACCCATTTTTTTGTTTAGGAAACGTGTCTAATTTTGATGCCTGGTATGTTTTATTCCTTTACTAAGTCAATGCACATTTCAAGACAGGACAGGATCATTAGGAATATATAGTTGGACTTTCTATATGATCCAGACTCCAGCTGAGTTTGTGCAGCCAACCAAGTAACTCAGGAGATGTCATGCAATGTGAATGTGGTAGCTGATCCACTACAAGGAAGTAGGGTGTAAGACTCAAGGGACTATAGCTGGCGGACATTAGTAGCAGTGCTGGCACCCCACTGAGCACTTCATATGTATGAAGCTCAGTTTTATCCCAGAATTATATCCTCAGTAAAATCTGTCAAATGTAACTTGTTTCTTGCTTCAGAAATAGTCATTCAGCAACTTATTAACTATTATTTATGCAAATGCTAACATAGAGTAAAATGCAGAGAAAATGCATAGCACATGAATGATAAAATGCACTGAGCTGTGACTGCTAACAGAGTGACCTCCATCCAGAGTCCTTCTGCCTATTTTTTCTTTGTATCTTTTGCAGAGAGATGGTCAAATTCACCTGTGGGTCTCTCATGCAACTCTGTGACTGAGAACAGGAGTGATCTCAGCTGGTGTCTGTGTTTGGCAACAGTTACTGGTTACCCTCAAGGAAACTTCTCTTTCATCTTCCTGGAGCTGCCCAGCTCCTTCCCTTGTGTGTATTGTATTGTTTCCTGCAGTGCGTGTGGATCTGTGCAGTGCTAGACAGAGCCAATTCTCTGCAGTCCTAGAGCAACATGGTTTCTAGGCCATGACTTAGTCCTGGAAGGGATTATTGGGGTCCCACTGTACACAATATAAATTCGGTCTTGTATACTTTTTGCTATCCTTCAAAAAGCCCAGTGATCATTAAAATTTTCACCTGCTGGATATCTAATTTTGTATCATTCTACCTTTCTGGCTCAATTTCACCTACTAATTAATTTATCAGACTTGATTTCAATTGCTGGCTGTTCCCATCCATCCCTGAGCATGAATTTAGAAGGGAGCAGGAGCCAGCTTTCAGACAGTGGTTTACTTCACTGTTATTTACAACTCACTTGAGTTTCTCATTCCAGGTTTATATCATTAGCAGAATCTTTCAAGTGAATTGGCTGCCTGCTTGGAGGTAGAAGGTGCTTTATAACTCCTCATTGACTTATAGCTGACACTCAGATGTGAGCTTCCTTATTACAAATACGAATTACAGAGATTTTGATACCCACTTGAAAGAAAGGTCATGATAAGAAAAAGTTCAGGTTTTTCTGTTCATAAGTTGGAATCCTGTAATGCCTCCTATTTAAAGAGCTTTTATTTTTCTTTCTTATATGTATCTACATACTTTTCAAACTGCACAACACTTCATTTTAAGGAAAGTAACGCACCAAGCTGTTCTGGGTACCATGTCTTGCAGAGTTGAATTCCGTTGTTTATATAGATATTTTGGGGATTCATAAGCCAAAATCACTGGAGCAGAATCATCACTGTGACAGCCTTTTCACACTTCAGTGGTCCAGGTCCCCACTAAGCCAGTGTGGCATCTCTGTCTATTATCAAAAAAACGGATGAATGTATTTTCATATTGCGGAGTGTCAGCCCAAAATGAGGACGGAGAAGAAGGAACAAACTTTCTGCTTGTGTGATTTGTAAAAGTGACAGCTTCATTTGACCTTTCCTATCGACATCTCCTTCACCATGTACCTACAGTATTAATGTGCTTGTAGATGCACTAATAGTGCCATATCCAGTCCTCTGCTCTTCCAGCCTGCTCTGAATTCCAAAGCAGAGGTGAGTGCTGTCACCTCTGGCATCCTAGTGCCAGATCCATCAAATGTGCCTCAGAGGTCTGGGCTCCCCTGGTCCTTTAATAATCCGTTTCTTTCTGCACTCACAGACACTTCCTCACCATCTAGGAGTCACACTTATCTTTCTCTTCTTCCTCCCTAATTCACATCTGACCTCCCATATCATCCACCCTCGCTCTCTGTTCATCCCAGATGCATGGCTCCCACCACTTTTTCTTGAAGTGATGTAGATTTTCCCTTTACTTGGTTCTGAGCTCTGCATAGCTCTGCCCCTGTGCCTATATGACTGTTCTTCCTATCCTGCTTCATCCCCATGCTCTGCCCACTCCTCTCACCTTTGCTCCTCCTCCTACTTGCACCATCATTTCACTTGCAACCTGCCTCCTACGTTTGCACGTTCTTCTCAAGCATCTTTACTCTTTTCCAGATCCCTCTCCCAAGCCCACTCTTTCTTTGTGTTGATAGCTTCTGCTCCTAGGGTAGAACTTTCTCCTCCTCCTCATATGTCCTTCCCCAGCCCATACTTGAAAATACCAGCTCCTATATGATTCACTCACCATATAACATTTATTTTCTCTTGCCTGATTCCTCATTTTCGCTCTCCACCTCCTTTAATTGGCAAACCAAGTTTTCTGGTTGGCATTAAACATGAAGGCTTTAGGTGTTTAACACTGAATTTAGGCCAAGCAAGCAAGAAGCATTCAAGGCTGAACAGAAACATTTTGTAGAAAACTTCAGCAGCAGCATCAAAAAATAGATAAGATTTAACAAATTACTGTAAATAATAATTGCCACACCTGGGGTAGGCTTCTTGGCCTACTTCACGAGCAGGCTGCAATGCAGGAGGGAGGTGGCTGGATTACTAATGTTACTATTATTGCTCTTAAGTTTGACCTGTACACCTGTTCTGTATAGCCACCAGACTGAAGAAGAACATCTCCCCTCAATCATGTTATTTGCTGGTGTTGGAAAATGATAAATCCAGAAAGCAACAAATGCAGCAGTATCACAGCAGAGGGAATTTGAGTGCGTTGAGTTGCTGCAGCTCCAGCTTCTAGGCTGCAGGATGCCTCCCTAAGGAGTGTGTGGTCTAGACTGTGGTCACTGTGACTGTACAAAGCAGAGACCCAGCTGGAATAGTCTGTGTATCTATTATAGCCTTGCGATTGTAGCATGAAGCTCAGTGCAAACCCAGTATTTGCTCGAGTGCTGAGATGAGCTCTGTGCTGTCCCTGCTGCACTGATATGGGTATCTCAGTTAGCTTGCTAGCTTGGGATCACTACCTGTGTCTCTCGGTTCCCCTCCCATTATCATGGTAGCAGAAGCATTTATTTCAGGTGAAGAAAGAAGAATCTTGCTTTGTAGGTTTATTGCCAGTGAATAGCTTCATCGTGTGTTTCTTTCTCATTAGTATCTGGGGTCACTTGACCTTGCTAGTTACATTTGGCAATTTAGAGCTTTGTTTCTTGGCCAGGAACTTCATATCACCTGCAAGGAAGGGCTATGTTGCTGGCCTGTGACAGAAAGGCACACGTGGAGTTTTCCTTTGAACAGCATGGGCACTCTAGAATAAGTCTGCTGCTTATGCTTATGCAGACCTCTGCACCGCCTCTGTTGCTCTCTCGTGGCCCTTCTGTTTTAGTACGATTTCTCTCTCATACCAGGGCAGGGCAGAGCAGAGCTTAGGGCTGTTCTCATAGCAGGGCTCCTCTTGGATTAGGCAAGTGAAGGATGCTGAGGTCTATTTAAAATCACAAACGTTGGGAAGGAAAATGAATAAACATAAGTGCAATCAGTTCTTCCCACCGAAAACCCGAAAGATGAACAGAGTAAACTCTAATCAGCCATTCATAAGGGTCAAAAGGGAATGAAACAAGTTCATGGCCAAGTGAGCCTCATTTATGAGATAAATGTCCTGATTCTTGACAGAGGCCCAATGGAATTGGCTCTTACCACAGTTTAGGAGATAGGACACGTTCATCTAATGCAGGCCAAGTGTCACCAGAGATGTCAATGCCTAAGTCATTTTGTGAAAGCATCCAAGGTCCTTTTTTGGTCTTGAAAAATACACATCTGTAGTTAACAGAACAGCCCAATTACCGCCTCTTCCTGAAGAAAAATAAATCATTTTCCCTTTACCCAGGTCAAACCAGTTAGGGAATCAAATTCAGACTGTGGGACTGTTTCCAAATGGTCCAGTTTGAAGTGTAGACAGTGCTGGGATTTGGAGGCATTGGCTGTACAGACAGGAAAGGAAGTGTCTTAATGAGATATGCAAAGCAGCATAGTCTCTGGGATAGGACAGCAGATTGGGATTCAAGAAACTGGGGTTGTTATCACAGCTCTGCTCTTGCTTCTTTGCCTTCGTCTGCTTTAGATTCCCTTCCAACCATCTGTTTGTCTGAGTTATTCAGAGCAATGTACCCAACCTTCCTGTACACATGCTTCACTTGAGAAATTTGGTGATGTTCCACCACTCACTGTGCCCAAGTCCTTCCTTTCCTCCCCTTAACCAGCACCCGGGACAATTATCCCTTGTTCCTCCGCACCCCCTCTGAGACAACTGTCACTCCTTCCTTCTGCCCTCTGTTGGTGGCTGCATTTCTGGCCCTGGCAGAGCAGCCTCTGAGTTTACAAGCCCAGCTGGACGGATCTGAGTCCAGAGTCACCCAGGTGTTTTTGTGCTATCTTAGCCCTGGTTCCCAGTCCTGGAAGCACAACACGGAGCCCCCTGGTCTGGCCTTGCATCCTGAGGAGTTTATCTCCTCGTGCCTGCCTGTAATGTCCTTTCCTTATCAATTGGAAACCACAGATTTGAAGAGGGGAATGTGGATAACAGAGCATAAACCCTTCAGTACCTTGCAATGGGTAGTAGGAAACATATTTTTAGATGCAGCTTCTCATGTGTGGGGAGTCTGGCAAAAGCTGGCTGCCAATGTGAGCAGTCCAGAGCCCTGGCTCGCTGGGAGGCAATCGCTCTTGAGGACATTTATGGATGCCTCTTTGCTAGGGACTTGTTTTGGATGGGCCAAAGGGCAAAGAGCAGTACAGGCAGCAAAAGCCATTTTTCTCTGCGTGAGCAGAAATTATCATAGATTTAATGATAAAAACAATGCTGCCACAGTGTGCTTTCCATAGCCAAGTGGAAAAGTTACTAAGAGAAGCTGCACCATGACAGAAAGAGTTACACAGACAGTTGTGTAGATGTGCTGGATCCCAGCATCTTTGAAGATCTGGGAAGATCTGCTGATTCCTTCATATGTCCATCCTCAGCCCACCTGACAGTTCAACCCTCCAAGAGATTTGTCCTGGAAACGATATCCACAGACATAAACAGAATGAAGAGATACTGTTTTGATCAGATCCCCCCAATCCTAGTGCCATGGCTGTACAAGCAAACCAGTGGGACACATTCTGTGATTGTTTTAATCTTTTCTATTACCGTCACTTAAAAATGCATTTAGACATCTTCCTGAGGGCACGTGCATGGGAATTTAAAGATGTCTACAGGAAATTGGGAAGTATGTTGATTAGCCCCTTGCAGATTTTCAAATGTTTCTTTTAGTAGCCTGACAATCAATGCGATGAAGTCCAACAGACAATATTTTTAATAGCTCATAAAAATACAAATTCTTTCTGATCCTCTCATGTTACATGCTTTTCTATTAACTCGTACAAGCAGAAGGGGCTTTGCCCTGAATCTTAAGTATTATTGTCATGTCTGTAGAAACCTGCACTTATTCTAAATTTGTTCTGCTGTTAGTAGTTTGAAATGAGGTCAAGACCACCTCAGTTCTGATTATTCTTAGCACAAGATCTTTCTCTAAAACCCTTTCTTTTCTACTAAAATCTTTCTCCAGCATCTACTTTGGCCATTTCTCTGTAACTGTTAAATCTGCCAATAAGCCACCACATTCCCAGTACTGTGAGTGAATCAGAGTCCACTGGAATCAGGAATAGGGCCAAAGAGACTGTAAAGGTAGTTATTATTTAAAGGTAATTGAGTGGAATGGACAATGGAAAAAGCTGGAGGAAAACGGAAGGCTCTCAGGATGTCCACACTCTGCCTTTAACCCTCCAGCTAAGATCCCAGGTTCTTGCTTGAGTAAATAAACCCACTTTTCTGCTTCTCTCCAAACAGAGCCTAGGCTTGTGCTTGTGTTTCTTTTCTGATGTGAAGCTGTATGCTCCCAATCGTGCTAATGTGAGAAGGGGTGAAAGCTGGTCCTTTTGGGTTCTCTTTCTTTGTCTGCCTTGCATGTAATGTATGCTTGTTTGGAAGGAAAACTGAATGATAAACTTGGAAAGTTGGCTGCTTAGGAAATTAAGTACCTCACTGCACGCAGGCAGTGAAAAGCACTCTTAGTGAGAAATGGAGAAGCTCTCACTGCACCATAACATTTCAGCATGTGCATTTAGATACCTTGTTTTAACTCTCCTGTATCTAGCTATGAGGAACTGACCTATGAATCAGAATTCTGGCATTTATTTAATAATTTTGAAAAATTTTAAACCATTGCATTCTTCACAGTACTAGCCTGTATGTATGATTTAGTTCCCATTCCCCTTACCCCCCTTCCCTTATAATTTAAGTTGTATCAAAATGGAATAAATAATAATAGTAAATATTTCCATCTATAATATGCAGCATACAGCGCACTGCAAAATGTTTTCAGAAACGTTCAGGCCATTTGGGGATTATGTGGTCACTGTTATTGCAAATCGTTTTGCAATTCTGTCAGCATTATTTCTTCATTTAAATTTGCATTTATAAAGAAACATTAACTATCAATGTGAACAGAGTTGGTCTTCTCTTACAGTGTCCTATGGAATGTGTAAGGGGGAAAGAAGCTGTCAGGTTCTCCTTATTGGACTGATAATCTCGTCATGGATCCTCACCTGGGCAAAATGTTAAGTGGGACTATTACATGGGCAGGGTGTATCAGGCTTGTGGTTTAGGAGTTTCTGGCTCAGACTCAAAATATGAAATAGTTTGATGATCCAAACACAGTTTTAGAGTAAGATTTTTCATTGACCTTGAGTGGATACAGTGTCTGTCTTCTGCCCATGAAGGTTACAGCAGAGTTAGATGCCTGGAATGAAGATCTGCTGAGACAAATGAATGATTTCAATACGGAAGACCTCACTCTGGCTGAGCAACGTTTGCAGCGCCACACCGAGCGGAAGTTGGCTATGAACAACATGACCTTTGAAGTCATCCAGCAAGGACAAGATTTACACCAGTACATCATGGAGGTCCAGGCTTCAGGTAAGCAGGACAATTTGATCTCTGTTTTAAAAGGGGGGGGAAAAACCAAGCACTGCAAACAAAAATATAGTAAGACTATCCCACCAACTTTTAATGCAAGTAAGTACTGGCAATTGCTCTCACTCCCCTACAAGAAGGACTGTTCCCCAGGTTTTTGGAAATCTTTGATTTGGGATTGTGTGTCAGAAAATGCTATTTCTTTGAGATGGAAATTCATTGTGGAAATAAAGCCGATTTTCAAGTTTCATTCAGAAAGTTTCACAACTAGAAGATAGAATTCATGATAAATACCAAAGTGGATGCAGAGAAGAGGGCAAGGCAGGTTACACTGGTAGGTCCTTGACCTTGCAGTAAGTACAAGACAAGCAATATAGGGAGTCCCAAGTTGTAGATGCTTGAGCAGGCTGGTCAGGGCTCAGATCCAGATGCAGTCTAGCCATGCTAGAGCCCAAGCTTGTTAACCTTTCTGCAACTAGACTTTATCCAGAGACAAACTGACCAGATGTGCTGGCTTGGTTCTCCTCAGACTTGATTACCTCTTCCCTGTGCCACATTTCAGGGTGCAGACATGCCTGGGGGAGAGAGAGAGGGAGAGAGAAGCTAGTTATCCAGCAGCCCTCCGGGAAAGGATCCAAATGTGAGAGCCTTGAAATTTTTCATGAAAAGGAATTCTTGTTTCCAGCCAGCAATAATTGGAATTATTTTATGTATAAAAAGGGAATATGATGAACAGTACTGGAATTTTCTTTTTCAGTGTGCATTTGAAAGGTAAAGATAGCCACTTGCATGTAAAAAACCTTTGGCATATGCTCTTAAATGACGGGCATGATTCATATGGATAGGGAATCTGGTACTTTTACTCTGCTTCTTAGCAGTAGGATGTTATTTCTAAGACATCCTATGATTCAGGATTTTTGTATCCTTGCATTTTGCGTTTGGAAAAAGAGTATCGTAATTCAGATTAATCATGGCATAAAGTCCAGAAGTGAATGCTACTTGCAAAGCATTTTAACCTTCTTAAATGTCTGGAAAGAGTGCAAAGCAAGAGCAATTTCTACTCCTTCCCTCCACATATGCACTTTTAGAATGAAAATAATTTTTATGGTTTTATTCTTTGGCAAACATTTTACCCCTGGACACCCACCTTTAAAAAATTCTGGCAGTATTCAGCCTGATTTGGCAAGCTGCACTCAACAGGGGCTTAAGGACTGCTACAAGAGTATGTTGTGAACTAGACAAGCCGGTGCATTGTATGAAACACGTGTGTGAGCTTGTATGAGATCTGCCCACACTATGCCTGGTCCTGTGCTCCTGCTCCCCTGCTTTCTAGAGCAGCAAATTTGTCCTAATACATCAGTTAAGATGCTACTACTTCCTTCATCCTGGAAGTATTCTAATGTGGGTAGGAATCCGTGGGAGGTACAGAATATGGTCCAGAACAGAGCACAGTCAGCAGTCTCAGTGACTGATTTTAGGGAAAAAAAATCCATATTTGTCAAGAAGTTAGCAACAACTTCTTTTGGATTGCACACAAAAGATCAGAGATTAAAAGAAGTGAGTTTTAAATCTTTTTATAAAATTATCTGATATCTCCTAGTATGAAGCCTACCCGGGAAAATCCATTGCTCTCAAAGGCAAGGAGGCAGAACCCTCATGGGGATGCAGAGTAACTGTAGTTAATCAAAGGTAACGTTCAAGTGTGCCTTGCACAGAATGCTAAGTGCTGGAAGAACGGCAAAATAAGGGAGAGAGATTGCTCTTGGGAGCCCACTGTTTCTTATTTCAATAAAGGACAGTTATACTCTATAAAAAATTCATTTAATTTTATTCCCTCTTGCTGAATCATGTATCACAATTGTTCAATGCATATGTTAAGGGATGATTGCTCTTACAGCCAGAGCTGTGCACTTGCAGGGGCGCTGTGAAAATCAACTGCTATTGCTGCTTTCTATTATACAGTGTCACTATTGCTACAATCAAAACTTGACTGTAGCCATAGAAGATAAAGCCATAAAAAATGTGATTTTTCAGGGATAATCTACCTATCCAGCCACGGTGAACTGCACAAGGTTTCTTCCTTTCTCCAGAATTCTCTTTCTGCTTTATTCTTTTTAACACATCATACAGGAAACTGATTCAATTTTGATCCCTCTGGGGGTTTTTTGGCTTGTAGGTCTTCAAGCTAGTAAGTCTGTCAGATAAAATTACATGCATAAAATGCCAGGCATTTTTCCTTTTTCACTTGGAAATCTTGTGCAGGTAGAAAAAGCAGGTTTTAAACATTCACCTATGATTTTTGCCTGTCTGATGCAGATTTGGAGCAGTGTTTCTTACCAGGCTGTGGCGTGTCTGGAAATCCCTGTGAAAACAGTCCTGTGGGTGCAATAGATCCAGTGGCCGTGTGATGTACCAGACTCAGTGCAGATACTCAGGGTGTCTGTGCATGTGCTGCACCTGTGTAAATGCAGTATTTCCAGAGCACCATACAGCAGCAGAGTTCTGTCGCGTGATTCCTTGTGCTACTCCAGCGCACATGGGGGAGCCTGATTTGGATTAGCCTGTTTTCACCATCAGAATATTTATTCTTCAAAAGAGTGTTTGCTTTTAGTAGGAAATACATAAGATCCAGAAGTCAAGTGTTTTCTGAAATTTTGTGGTACCTTCAAATTGTCTATCTCCCTAAAATCTGTGTATACTTCAGGAAACAGTTTTGCATTTAGAGAATTTTATAAGAATATTCTCAGGAAGACTGGACTTTTTAATGAGCCAGCTCTGATAATTTCATTGAACCTGTCCTCTATTTTTCCAGTTTGATTGCAGCTCTACTACTGACATCAAAGGATCCCCTGATTAAAGCTAAATACGTGGGAAAAAACTCTCAAAAATAGATACTGGTTTTTGGGTGCCTAACTCAATACATTGAAAAGGTGTTTCCAAAAGTGGCAGCCCAAACATTTCTGAGAAATCAGCTTCCTATGAAGAGTTTAGGATTAAAATTCAGCAGTGATATAACATCCCAAACTGCAGTGGTGAGGCATTCATATAACTCATCAGTTATCAATGATGCCTTAGTCATCCTATTTCTAGGTACTAGAAGTAGGTATAAACTGATAGCTGATTAATTGACCGCACAAATTTATTTGGTTATTAAAGTCCATTTGCACTGTCAGTATCATTGTCATAATTAGTACCACTGTGAGGAATTGTTCAAGGTTTGCAGAGCTACCTTTTAATGTCTTAGGAGCAATTTGTCTAAGTCAAGCCTGAAATACACTGAAAAAACAATGCTGGGGATATTTATACATGGAATATTCAAAGCCTTTTACTGTACTGACTGTCAGACTAACATCATTCACTTTTTTCCCCAGCATGGCATTGCCTAACAGGGAAATGTAAATCTATTTCATTTTGGTTGTGATGGCATTTATAGCTTAGGAAACGGATGTTGCAAGGAAGAGGACACTGAACTTTTCTGTCACAGGTTTCTAATAGTTCAGCCTAAGAACAGGTTCAAAGCAGCTTCAAAACAGCTCTGTGCAGGCCAAAAAGCAATGCCTTTCCTTACATAGGAATAATAAAGTACTGAACAGTATCTCGCATTGTGAATAGCTCAGCTGTAACCAGTGTAGGTCCGGTAAGACGCCAGTCAGTGCTGGTAGGTACTCTTTTTAGTAATTTTTTAAAGAACATTCCCATTTGTTATCCTTCACTTGATATCTGCTTCACTTATTGAGACATTAGAAAAAAATGACAACCGAGTTCAATTTATCAGCAAATCAGCTGTGCTTTTCTATCAAAATACAATGGAAAGATTTTATGTGTGAAATTATTCTGAAAACAAGGTTTTCTATTTTGCAAACCAACCTTTGAGACGAATAAGCACGCTCGCCGCATGTGCTGGCTTTGCAGTATAAATCCGTATGACATGTGACAAGCAAGAAAGGGCAAATCATTCATCATGGGGAGTGCAGGCTGCCCTTGGATAGCATCCCAGGCAGTTCACTGGTTGCTGCTGATGAGTTAGCACAATCAAAACCATACCAGCTGAGTGTGCATGAAGGAAAACTGTGCATTTAATATGAATAGGTGTGGTGAAGTCAAGCATACAAAAAGCCCATCATGTCCTGAGGATACAGAACCATATGCAGGCTAATTGTATCAACGATGCCTGGTGTCTGGCAATTGAACAGGATTTCACCCCCAAGAATAGAAATGTATATTGAATTTCCAGATCTTAAATGGGAAGCCAGGGGCCATTCCACCTTATTTGATAATGAAAAAACTGTTTTGTTTTGGCTGGGAAAGGGAATAAGCCAATCACTTGAATTCCCATGTGCTTATTCTGATAAAACTGGAAACCAGGGAAAAGAGGATAGGGTTGATCATAAGGTAATGTCTGCTTTGTTTAATGCCCTCTGCAGATATCACTGTGAAAGAGACTGAAAGTCACAAGTTACTAAGATGGATAAAGGGGGGAAAAAAGGCATCATTCTAAATGGGTTTTAAAATAAAGTCCAAGCCTTTTGTACAGCAGCTTCTCATTAACTCATTTCTTTTAAATGTCCTTTTATTTTATGAAATCAAATGGCTTTGGAGAAAAGTGTAGTGTTTTCTCAGCATTACTGCAATCTGATTATTTTTATATTAGGTTCCTGATCCTCCCTGTATTGAGGCCAATGGCGAAATTCCAGGAGACCTCAGTGAGAGAAAAATCATGCCCTTATTATTTTATAATCACATGGATTACAGTAACATGAAGTGACATCATAACAACCCCAGGCCAACCTTTTGCAATTACAGTGGTACCTGGCAATGCTATCATACCACTGCAATACATTAGGATTATGTGAAGCTCTGCATTGTGTTTCATGTGACCACTACACATGAGGATCATGGGATCATAGGAAAGTTTAGGTTGGAAGGGATCTCGGGAGGTCTCTCTTCCAACCTCCTGGTCAAAGCAGAGTCATCTTTGAGATCAGACCAGGTTGCTCAGGTGTTTATCCAGTTCATGCAGGATGCAGGGGATGGGGAACATAGTACCAAGCCACCTTTTCTCTCTAGTATATCAGGATTGGATGGAAGTCAGTTTAGTCTATGGAATAATTTTGAATGAACTGTAGGTTGGTTTAAGCTAAATTAGTGTTAATGATCCCCTAAAGTAACTGGACGGAAAGGAATTTTGCTCTACTGAATCCCGTGCACCCATGTCATCTACTGTTGTAGATCTGACAACTAGAGTTTACTTCTTTTGTTTTACTTATCTTTTTTTGTCTATTTCCTATTTCTACATATCTATTTTCTTCCTCTTCTTTTTTCCTCTTCTACATTTTTTTTTGCTTTTCTTCTTTTCAACATGCATTTGTACAATATTAATTAATGAATTACTATAAGAAAGGGATTTTTCTTGTTTTTTTTAATTTGGTATTCTTATGTTTTTGATAAAGGTTGTAGTTAAATCACATCCTACTAGCCAGATGCTGATGGGCAAGATGAGCAGCGATCACCAGAGAAACACTGCTTTGTTGAAAAACATAGTGATACAGAATAGAAAACTGGACAAGACAAACATTACATGTGAGAGAGTTTAGTGAGAAAGATCTACTCAGAGAGTTTTAAATCAGTGTGTCAGATGGCAACATTTTTGAGGCTTACGCTCATGCAGCATCTAGATTTGGAAAAAAGTGTGATAATCTCTCTGCATATTGTTCTGTTGTAGGCATTGAGCTGATCTGTGAAAAAGACATTGATCTAGCGACACAGGTTCAAGAGCTGCTGGAATTTCTTCATGAGAAACAGCATGAGCTGGAGCTTAATGCTGATCAAACTCACAAGAGGTTAGAGCAGTGCCTACAACTCCGGCACCTACAGGCTGAAGTCAAGCAGGTGAGAGTTTTTTATTGTGCTGCAGAGTTTCAAACAGGTTTTCAACCATTACAGTACATGCAAACTGCTAAACCAGCTGCTGCCAAGTCGCCCGCCCAGGCAGACAGTCTTAATCCCTTTGGCATGACAGTACTTGATTTGTTGACAGGCTACAGCAAATAACGTTGTACCTTTACAGACAGCCAAGGGCTTTATTCCCTGTCATGTGCATATGTATGGCTCCATGAATAGCTGTGGGAGATCTGTGCAGAACTGACCCCAGAGTTCCTCAGCTGGAGGATGCCCCAGACTCCATGTGTTCTGGGAATATAATGATTTGGGGTCCAGACTGCAGCTGTTGTGAAGCACTGGCCCAAAGCAAAGGATAACTGAGCTGTGAGGTCTAAGTATTACAGTAGTTTAGCCTTCTGATTTATTGCTATGCTTCTGTTGACCTCCGGTAATCTTTATCATCTTCTAGGTGAGACAAAAACTCTGTCTGTGGTCTTTATCCTGGGATTTCTTAACCATCTTAGTATTGTTACACCACCTTTCTTCTAGATTTTATTCTAGCTCAGGCAGTCATGTTCTGCCTCCCTAGTTTTCCCCTGATATTGTAGTTGGATTCCTTACATTTCTTTGCTTTCCTGTGCTTCACAATATAATGCTACACTTCCCGCTTCCTATTCCAGAGGTGGCTTCACACTTCAGTGAAGTGCTTATGTCTGGATTTTAATGGGATGGTATTGGTTTCATTAGGAAAATCAGGAACATTTTTCCAGACACCTGAAATGTTCAGGTTGCCATTTTACCAGTACAAATGTTTATTTTTCCAATCACTACAAGATGTTCATGAAAAGGATTTGCTGCTTTGTTTACTAAAAGAAGCCTTTCAGCATGGTGAGTGTTCAACAGTTATTCTTTTTCAAAAGTGAATTTTTTAGCAACACTTTATCTGAAGTGGTTTATCATTGCTGGCAAAAATTATTCACTCTCAGACAGCTCTAAAGCTAGAAGATGGCAGCACCAACATCAGTGCATACATTTTCTTTCAAAGTCTTCTTAGATAGGAATATTTTGCAACCCTAAGTGAGACTAGCACAGAACTCCACTGAACTTTGATTTTGAAAATGTAGTTGCTTTGCACTTGTAATAGTTGAAGCTTCCCCTGGCCCCCTGTATGGGCTCTATAGAGCACTTTGGAATTCTTCTGAAAAAGAGGCTCTCTGTCCTATTCATCATCGCCACATTAATGTATAGCGTATCCATTTTTCCATAAGTTTCCGAAGTTCCTCACACACTGCTTAGTAGTTAAGCCTGGTGTTTTGTGTGGCAGATCTATGATAGAGTATGGCTGTTTTAATGTAAGATAGAAAGTAGAGAGTAGCAATATGTGTAGCAGAAATGCTAAAAATACATTTTTAGCATTTTATTTTATTTTTGCATTTTTATTTTATTGTAGCATTTATTTTATTTTTAGCATTTTAACATTATTTCTAGCTGGCCAAATGCCACTAACCCCCTTGACCAGGGTGATGGAGAGCCAGTCAGCTCTGGGGCTGTTCCCAGGGCCGAACCGGGACAGTGCAGCGCTCTCTGCAGGCGTCTGACGTTACTCGCCTCACTATCAAGTATTTGTTGGGCCTTAACTGCTCTACAACCCAAAATCTATCCAAAGGAAATGGGTTTAGAACTGAACTATCTAATACTTGCTGTGAGAGGAGAACAAACAGCTGCTTTGAATTAGCGTTTCCTTAACTTAGCTTGGGACCGTCAGAGCCTTCATCACTGTGTGACCTTTCAGCAAACCAATAGCAAAGAGTCATTTTATTTGTTCAGCTGAATACTTAGAACTCCATTGCTTATTAACCTATAAATTACTGCAACTACAGTTTCCTTTGGAAAGAGCCAAGTTAAAATATATCTGTGCCCTATCTATTTGGTTTCCTGCAGATGAGTCATACTTGCAACCATTCAATGAATTTGGAAGATATATTGATTTTGGCTTGTAGTTCATTCGCAGTCTGGTCCAGATTTCCTTCACTTTCATTTCAGTGCTTTTGAGATGATGGATGATCTCATTACTAAATTGCACTCACTCTTGTGAATCAGTTGAGATTTGGTTGCCACAAGACACCTACTGTAGCTGTGGTTAAGTTCTGCTGACACAATAAAATTGGTCAAGTCAGGAAAGTGTACATGTGTTTGCATTTTGATATAATGGCTCATGGAAATCCAGAGTCTTTTAACTGTCTCTATCTATTTAAGTTCTGTTTAGGAGTGATTTCTGCTTTAAATCATATGGCCAGGGGTTTGAATGCCAAGACAATGAATCGAAGTTTGGGGCCATTAAAGCAGAACAATTCAAAGTGTGATGTTCTGTGAACTGCTTTAGAATGGAAATAGTATAGATCAGTGATTCACAAACTCTTTGTTATTAAGAAATATCCTTCCCAAGATATGGTTCCCCTCACTTGGATCCCACTCAACAGTAACCACAGGGTTTGGATCACTTACATAAAAGTAAAAGCAGAATACACTTGTGGAGATGAGTTTAAAAAACAAATTCTATAATGCTGTGCTTGCAGCTGTTTGGCTCCCTTTTCCTATCCCCTTGCTGCATCTTTGTAGCTTTTATTTCTTTTTCCTAAACATGGAACTTCAACAAATTTAGTCCCAGATGTCCGCACAGTGCCCCACTACACTTATCTTCCCAGGCTGTTCTGAAGCATATTTATTCATGTGCCTGTTATCTATCTGCTTTTCCTATTTGATATTAGATTTGCTTCTAGATTAAAATGTCCAAAGAGTGATGGGAACCAGTCACTTGAGAGGCACTGAATATGCTTGAATTTTTTTTTCCAGTCTCATATACCACAAAGATCCTGAAAGCCTCAAAACAGTTCTGAACATGGCTAAGATTACCAGAAGGTGTGCTTGCTAGTGGCTGTGTATTTGGTAGTAAAAGCCTTTCAGAGAACTTGCAAAGGGACCAGAGATGTAAGAGACTGACTTACACTGTTTTGCTATTTAAACTTAAAAATCTGTTCCAATCTGACCATCAAGTGAGGAGTTCTGACCAAACTAAACCAGCAGACAGAATCACTACAGGATGCAGATCTCTTGTTTCACCAGAGTGGAAAGGGTGCACAAGAGGTCATTCATGTTTTATTTTTACTTTTTTTTTTTTTTTTTTTTAACTGTGAAAGTTTTTAATTGCTGCTTCTACAAAGGTGACAAAATCTGAAATTTTGTATGAGATGTCTGTTTAAAGCTGTCTCTTACCTTTGGCCTTTCTGCACATTCGAAGATAATGGTGAATTTATTAATACAGGGAAAAATCAGAGACGTGTCTTGGTGCTGTATTAGCAGCTTCTATATATATTTTAATGAAAAGATATTAAGTGCCATGTAACTGAGAGTCAACTTCTGAGGAAGTCTTGTAAACCAGATACAAATGTGTAAATGGTCTCTTCTGATCATTTCACAGTCCTAATTCAAAACCAGAGATGCAGTGAAAGGCTTTGCAAGTGACTGGGTTTTGCACTTAGACTTGAGGAAACTTTGGGTATGCAAATTAAATTTTCTTCTTACGTTATATAAACCACACACAGACAAAAAGAAGAGAAAAAACTGACAGGAACACGTTACCTTTGAAAAAGGTAATGCAATCGAAGATGAGACCATGATATTTAAGTGATGGACTTTTGGAAAAAGGATGCGGTCATTTAAGTTTCTTCAAGCAAATGTGGTGTGCTAGTGTTTGGTTCGCTGGACCTGGAAAGAGCCCTGCTGTGGCCGCCTGGACATGCTCCGGGCAGGAGCGGACTGTAGCATGGCAGCAGCCTTGGCTAGCCAGGAGGCAGGACATAGGCACACTGTCTCTGTGAAAGGGGATTTTCATTTCTAACCGACGCAAGCACTGTGTATAGAGGATGGAGTCATTGTGAGGATGGAAAGGGACAGTTCCGGCAATGCCATTGTAGTTCTGGTCTCAACACCAGGCGACCACAGCAGCTTTGCAGTCTAAGACCTGCTAAGATGCCCTGTTAGGACAGAGGAGATAAAGCAGGCAGCAGTCGAGGGCGCTTGACTGGGCCTCACTTTGTTTTCTAGATCTGCAGCTGGAGTTTGAACATGTAAGGTCTGAATTGCTTCTGTATCTGCAGAAGGTGTCTGGAAAGATTGCCAAAGGAAACCAAACCAGTTAGAATGCAATATGCAGTGTTAGTAATGTAATTGCAAGGTTAATCTCCACTTCTCAAGTTCTAAGTTACCTTTTAGAAGATTACTGTATCACTTTGAGTGGCTTCTCTACTGACTGATGTGGTAACTGTACACTCATGCAAATTCTGCGTACAAACATCTCTGCAGAAGAGTATTCCAGTTACTAAGGAGAAAAGTGAGGATCTTTTATGGGTGCAGACAATTAACACTAAACATACATATTGTTACTGTAGAAGCTTCAGAAAAAAACCAAAAAGATTTGCTGTATCTGTCACCCTTATATCTTGGCTGTGGTAGTTGATACCTGCTGCTTTAGGAAAAGTTTAAATTTTGCCCTTTCCCCAACCTAATGTGGGTTAGCAGGTTAGTCTAAAATTCCTGCCACCTTCTCCAACCACCTTGTCTTTAAACCACCAACTATTATTTGCCTCCGTAGCTTTTATAAGTACTAGGAATGTTACAGTTCCTCCCATATTATCTTGAATTAGGAGACGTGAATATGAGGTTTATAGTATCGTCAGGCTCAGAAATTGTTTCCTGATTAAACTGATAAGGATGTAAACATTTGCACTAAGAAAAGAAGGTAGTGGAGTGAAGGGCAATTGAAGGTTTTATATTGTTGATAAGCTTCCAACAGGCTGTGTCCTGTTATAGCAAACGCATAGTGACTTCTGCTTATTGATTCACAAAGTGAACTCTGACTTATAGCCCAAGTTACACTGTTAGAATAATTTCTTGTAATCATCATTACTGAATTATTTACTCCAGCTGACCACTTAATTCAGTAACATGGAAGATAGCTTTATTTGGTAGAGGCTGCTGAAGAAGAAAAATTACATTTATTTCAAAGTATTTAGACAAATCAGTTTGGTTGTAGTTTGTCCTAAATATAGTCATCTAGGACCAAGGGATTGGTTGTTATCTTGTTTATTCTGTCTCTCTCTATATATAAATATATATTAACATACTATTTTTGTCTTTTACATATAGATAATACTATCCATAATAGTATTATTAAATGTTAATTATTTACAAATTAAATTTACTAATTAGCGATTATTTACTAATCTATCCATATACATAAATAACCTATATGTGTGTACATATAAATAAATATATAGATGTATGTATAGGCATGTATGTATAAATAAAAATATCAAGAGAAAGGAAGTTGGGAGACCTGAGAAGAATTGTTTTAATATGCTTCAGGTCTGATCTTGCAAACGTTTATTCACAGGTCTAAGTATATATTACCCGTAAATGTGTGCAGAGTCAGACCCTGACTCTGTATTTCTGTGGCCTAGAGAGCACATGTGCAAAGCCACATGCATTTAACATTAAGATGAATGAGAATCCTCCGATCTGAGGGTGAGTAGAACTGGCTGTATATAGATGAACTTCCCACTGTCTCCTGCCTAAGGGGTATTTAGGGAATAGCAGATCAATGCAGAGCAGACTGCAGGCTACACTGGCCACTTTCTCTTGGTCAGGGATGAAAATGGGAAAAGATCATCTGTGAAAATTCACTTTCTTTAAAAAATCCTCCAAGCTTGCTTGCAGCTTTCATAAGCAGTTGTGTTTGACTGAATCATGATCCTGTAGAATATAATTCTTATAGTCATCATGTGTGCAAATTGTGTGAATATCCACACTGGAGCAGCATGTACTTTCACTGAACTGGGTGACATTGAATAAGCCACAGGGTTAATTTGATTGGTGGGGAAAAAGGCGGATTTGGTTTCTTGGGATGCCTAAATGGAGAGGTAGCATAGTTGACCTGATGCAGCATTTAAAGTATCTCTTCTTCATGAGAAGTGAAACCGAAAGGATTGGATGGGAAGGTGAACAACTGCCATGGGATCCATGAAGTGAAAACATAAATCCAAATCCATTTTATGTTTTATCACCTATGCAGTAAACTCCTCTGATTTCAGATAGCAACATGAAAAGCTGAGGGTCAGTTTTTACTAGCAAACTTCTGCATTGCATTGGGCTAAATCTGGGTTGTGACTGTTGTAAGAAAGATTTTCAGACATGCAGTATAGGTGTAAGCATTGCTGACGAGATGAAATCCATCAGAGCCTGATCTAGAATCCTCTACCCTGCAAATTACAGATGTGTTTGAGTCAACAAGACAGTTGTACAGAGGAATCCAAATGTACCGTTAATGCTAGAGGAAACCTGGCTTCTCTCAGTTATATGGTCCCTCTTCCTCCTTATTCAAGATTGTTGCCTACTATCATTTCGCTAGTCAAGTTCCTTTTTAAGATTGAGGTTTCCAGTGATATTCTGACAATTTAGAGACTCTGATACATCAGAGATGTGAAAGTGCATGTTGCTTTATGATGTTGTCACTTCAAGTCTTTCCCAGATATAATTAACTTCAGCTTTCACTATGGTATAGTAGGTAATATGTAGCTTACTTCTCTGGTGGATTATATAAAGTCCCAGCCAAAAAGATTGCCCTATGATAATCCCATTTCTTTTCCTTTGAATCTCTGTTGCAAGTACAATAGCACCTGCTGATGAAAGAGAGAAGTGGACAAATGAAACCTTCTACACTGTTGTACTGAGCAGAATGCAATTTTCTACAAATTAGGGTCAGCTACCTGTGTAGATGGTTCCCCTTTCTTTCTTCTAAGGAAAGCTCATTTTCCTACCCCACAGGGAACTGAATGACTACAAGTAGGGTGATAAATGAAGTAGGGCTGAGAAACAAAACAACAGAAAATCCCTATTTCTTTCAGACAATTTAATGGATCACTTGGTGAAAATGATGACATGAAAGGGAAATTACTATGCAGAATATTGAAGCAAAGTCAATTTCAAAGCTTTGTAAATCATGAGCTAAATTTAGGGAAGTGATTGGGCGGTCAGGATTTCTTGTGCTTCTGTGAATTGAATTCAGCCACTTGCTTTCTTGGAATAATTTGACACCCACACAGGTAGAAAATAGGCTTCTAACTAACACAACTAAGAACTTGCATGTGTGTTCTGGATGCTAATTTTCCAAAAACATGCCTTAAAATAGGACAAATTGTTGCTGTGATTAAAAATAAATTAAAAAAAGCTCGATAGATTTAATTATGTATAGTTAGGATCTGATTCTGTAGATATTAAAGCATGCATTAGTCTTCAAATAGAATCTGAAAGTCTCTGAACTAAAGCCTCTTGACTCAATATAAAATGCAAGACATGGGATTTCTTCCGAGCTCCTCAGTGCAGGTGGAAACTCTGTGTCAGGTGAGACCAACTGTGTCTTCTCCTCGCCTCCGAGCCCTGATTTTTGTGGGAAAGAAACACAGGCAAATGGAGCAAAAGGAAGTTGCAGCATGACTAAGCAAGGTCCATGATTCCAGTCAGAAATTTGAAAAAGCAGCAGATCTTTGTGTTTAATTTCAAATCCCCCCCATTACTTCTTGTGTTTTTGCCTTGGCATGTTTGCGTAGAGTATTATTCATTTTTGTAATCAAAACTTGGAAGATGAAAGCTTTTCACCATCTGAATATCCATGTAAATTACTTTGGAAGTTTAATTCTTCAAGAAATAACTTCTACAATAAGATCTTTGCTGCTCTGACAATTTATGCCATTAAGTCCTTATCCTATCCTAGGATTTCCTTTTTGCCCATTCAGCCTGAGACCACACTAAGCAAATTACCTTTCCTTTAGTTAAGCTGAAGCATTTTCTGATAGGTGACTGCATAAAGCTTTGTAAGGGAGTAACCTTTCCATAAGCACATCCTTCTTTACAGGTGCTTGGCTGGATCCGGAATGGTGAATCAATGCTGAACGCGAGCCTTGTCAACGCAAGCTCCCTTTCCGAAGCTGAGCAACTTCAGCGAGAGCATGAACAATTTCAGCTGGCCATAGAGGTAACATGAATGGGTTAATTTTGTTTCTTCTTCCATGGTGGACAGCACACAGAGGGTTATCTCTTGGGCATCAGTCATTGTTTGTTGAAGGAGGTAAAGGAAGAAAAACTTTAGAAAGGCAATTTATCATTAAACTCATAATGCAGCCAGAGGTTAATTGTGAAATAAATTATTTATCAGCAGCAGCTAATTCTTCTGCTGTCAGATATCAGCGCTTGCATTCATGAAAATGACATGCACGCATCTCCTGATAATTCCTTTGGTAAGAAATAATAAGATTAAAATTCACAAAGCAATCTAAAAATGGGAAAAGTTCACGAAGTCAGTTTCTTCCCCAGTCCCAGATTTGCAGATCATTTTCAGAGCATTCATTTATGAATGTATTTGTCACTGGAGTTTTAATAGCACTCTCCCATACAATCTTTGTTTGATTGAACTCTCCTGTTTTTGACAGTAGAGGAGAAGTTCATTTAAACCCACATTTTCAAATATCTTTGCTTTGGGTGAGAGATGACGGGACATTTTTAAGAACTGCGTGCTGAACTGAGCTCTTGCCCCTGCCTGCAGTTGAGAAGGAGATCTTTAACCTGGCCCTCAAACACTAATTGTGAGTCAACTCATTTGCCTCCCACTCGCAGGGCCAGGACATGGCAGAAGGAACAGCACCTCCTCTGAGGCCGCTGTCCTTTGGATGAGAAGGTAGTGGATGGCTATGAACTCCCCTGAGTAGGGCACTACAACACTCAGAATTTGGCTCAGTACTTATTACATCCTTGTCATTATGAACATACCATAGACTCACAGTAGACTGTTTTCGGCTTGCACTGATTACGTGTGAGGGGATATGTTGCTTTCTCCTGGTCATGTATACCCTTCCCTAGCTTTTTATGCCAATTGTTACCTTTTTACAAAGCAAAGGAACAGGCTGGTAGATCATTTTCTGTGGTTTATGTATATTTGAAAAGAATTAAAACTAAACCCAACTTTAAACTATGAAAATAATATTCCCATAGATGGAGATTTGAAAAGATGCCAGGCTTAGGGGAAAGAAGTGTATTTATACCTTTTGGTAAACTTTGAAGAAGTGAATATACATTATAGCATTGCTAGTAAGTATAGAGTTTAAATTTCAACAAATGACCCATTTTGATCCAGTTCCACTAGCAGCAGTGAAGGAGCAGCTCTTTGTTGTCATAGGTCCTAAGGGAAAAGCAAAAAGTTTGCTATCAATTCCGTATCAGCTGGCTGGCACCAAACCATGCTGACCGCATTTTGGCAGCCTTCACCAGACAGCAGCAGGGGCAAGACACCCGCTGTGTGTGTTATCACAGCTTGCTGTCATTGGAGAAGTGCTTGCACTTGGTGGTAAATGCAAGTCAAAGAGGGAGAAGAGGGTTATGCCAGTGTAAGGGGAAAATAAGTTTGCAAAGGAAGAAAACACTAGATTAAATATTTAAAGTGTTTAAAGCTCAACATGGGGAAGAGCTCAGCAAAGCACACAGGGCAGACAGGCCTCCAAAGGCATTCTAGATGTTGAATTCATTTTCATTTAAAATCCTTTAAAGTCTATTTAAAACAAGCATTATGATTCTAACATCAGTAAAGCAGCTGGATATTAAATTTAACCAGTTGTTCTTGAACATCTTTCTAAATGTTTCTGCCAAGTATTAATCCTTTTTTGCTCATAGCTTTCTCTACATTACATTATTCATTAGTGTATTACCAGATGATTTCAAGCTTTTTTCCAGGTTCAAGGATTAGATCATGAAAGTATCACATGAGAATTTGTCAGCAGCAGTTACAAATGGGACACAGAACAGAGGAGTCTTTGGGAGATTTTAGGGCTTCTGTTTGGAAGATTAAAATCAAATATTGGACTAAACCATGCCTGAACACAGCCACTCAGGGGTCCGGGAAGGGCCAGGGGCTACTCTCCTCTAGGCAGCCTACAGAGGAATGTGTAGTCACTGTTTGGTTATTCTGAGAGCTGATGAAATAGGCTGGGGAATGGGGCAGATCATTCAGCCCCACCTATAAGGTGGCTAGTGAGTTATTTAGGGGAGGGTGGAGGAGAAGAAAAAAGGTTCGACTTGCCTAGCTCTGCCCTTGCAGGCAACACAGTGCAGCTCCAATATGACTGAATTTATCTTCTGAAACCTATCTTGTGGTTGATGTTTCACTCTGTTGAGAGAGAAAAAGAAAAAGGAAGTTTCTTCTGCTACGTGGCCCAAACTGTATTGTCAATATCTTCTGATGAAAGCTGTTGTGAATATCTCTAATTTCTTTAGTTTGACAATGATTCCTCTAAGACATCTTTGTGTTTTCTGGGGCTGATGTGTTGTATCCTGCAGGCAGGATGATTAGGTACATGTGCAAAGCTGCTGAAGCCAGCAGACTGGTTGGCAAGAGTCTAATTAGGGTGATCAGGCCCTTAGTGTTTGCTTTTGTATCTGCATGGTTGTGTGGGATGCAGTCAGCACTGAGGACAGGCCGGGTGTGAGCTCAACGCAACAGTTGTCTGCATTGGGGTTGTCAAAAGGGATCCATTGGGACAGCCCACTGTTGTCCAAGGGACAGTAGCTGATAACCAGAGCTAACCCATATTGGCTAGTGCTTGCTGGTCCTCAGCTTTAATAACATGTTGCAAATGTGTGTGAATATTTACAACCAGCATGCTTTGCAGAAGGCAACTGTTAACTGGAGAAAACTCTGAAAATGTTTCACTCTCTCACATCTTCATGCTCACACCTCGCTTCACCTTTCTACCATATGTCTGGCACATCTATACAACCTCTCTTTCCACCCCTCATACACAGTCCCTCTTTCATGCCACTTCCTTACAGAAGACACACCAGAGTGCCCTGCAGGTCCAGCAGAAAGCCGAAGTGCTGCTACAGGCTGGGCACTATGATGCCGATGCCATCAGAGAGTGCGCTGAAAAGGTGGCCTTGCACTGGCAGCAGTTGATGCTGAAGATGGAGGACAGGCTCAAACTGGTCAATGCCTCTGTGGCGTTCTATAAAACTTCTGAGCAGGTGAGCTGAACCGTACTGTGTCCATGTCATAGCGTAATGCTACAGCAGGGGGTTTAGCTCCCGGCACACACTGGGAAGGTCCTGCCTCTGGCCAAGATCACCAGTGCGATCTCTCCAGTCTTGCAGCGTGTTGAGCTGTTGCAAATATCTGCTCAGGCTGTGGGGGGGTCCCAGGTTCAGCAGGGAGCTAGATTCCCCAGGAAGGAGCAGTACTGGTTTGTCTCCCTTTTCCTGAGTGATCCCAAAGGTAGGAAGAGTGTGGCTTCAAAGTCAGCCCTGCTCTACTTTATAAACTGCCCTCTGTCTCCTGATATGTGTTTGCGTGTCGCCATCCCCACATTAGGCACAAACCAACCTTCCTAGCACCTGAATAGGACCAGTGTGAGCCCTTAGGTGACCCCCAGTTGGCCAACACCACTGTGAATGCATGCAGTGATACACAGTGCTGAGGGCTGTGGGATTTCTACTCTGACCGTATTGGTAGGTTTTAGCACAGTGAAATATGTCATTATGGACAGAGATTATTTTTCCTTAATATCCAGGGTGCAGATGATCCTTGGGCTACTTTTTGGTGTCGTTTGTTTAATGCATTTTTAAGAATGTTTAAGATGAATTCATTCTTTGTAATGAATGTCCTTCACTGTGAAGAGTTTCAAGCAGATTTACAATCCCTGATGCACTCAGGATTGAAAAGAATTACTGCTGCTAGAGGACTGTGAGAAATGAAAACCATTAGGCGATTCATTAATGCTTTGGACAGTCAAATATGCTGGCCAAAATATGTGTAGCCTGTAATTTATCAATTCAGTTGCTCTTCCTGTTTCCAAGTCACAGACAAGCATACTGCAGTGCCCACCAGTTCATTTGTTAGTTGTGTCTATTCAGCAGATATTTGGGGCAAAGATCATTCAGTCTTTGAATGCTCATAAACTATCTGCTGCAAGTAGCCTGTCTCCCTCTCTTGGGCTGCATGACCGATCCACGGCCCTTAATGGTCTGTTCCCTGACTGGATGACAGGGGATTTGCTGGATCTTGACTTCTCTGAGTATCTAGGAAGAATAGCCTTTCAGGGTGGCCAGAGAGACTGTCACAACCAACCAAACTTTTTCATGCCTGTCTTCCCCAAAAGCCTTATGTTCTTTTGTACATTGGTGGAGCCATGGCTTTCATATAGTTCAGTTTCTCTCTGACTACACTGAAAGCCTGTTTTATATTTATTTCTCTCATCATGTTAAAAAATACTGATGATATTCACATGTGCAAGGGAAGTCCTGTTCGGAAAGTTGTGGACCTCATGCCGTCCATCTGCTTTCATTAATCTTTGATGTCTCCAAAGCCCAGAAGTGTATCAAAGTTCTCAAAAAACAACAAGTAAAATGGAAATGCTTTTTTTTTTTTGTGCTAAATAACACCAGGGCACTTGCTCTTCAGTACGTGTTTGAGGGTGAATGCGAGTTTATATCCAAGCAAGAAGCTGATTTCAGATTGTCCAAGGTGAAGATATTGGAAGAGCTTGGCAATAGGATTAGCTGATAAACTCACCTCACCAGTTTTTAAATGGAGCTTGAGGTATTCATGAATGGAGTTATACAGCAGACAGCCTGTGATAGCAGGGAGAGACCATGTGATCCTAGTGTCTCTTCCAGGCCTATGCTCTTAAGCGTGTGGTGTCCTCTGAATATAACTGTATTCAGCTAAAGGAATGAGTAAGAAAAGGGCGAATGTAGTTAGCTGGACCTCCAGCAATAAGTCACTGGATGTTGAGTGATCTCAGCAGTGGAGGCTGTAGGAATAGCCCTCTGGTAGAGAATAGGAAAGTTCCAAACATTTTAGAAAACATTTCGCAGGTTTCTTCAGTGTCTGTGCAGGACACTGAGAGTCACCCTCAGGATCTGCAATACAAAAGACTTGGCCGTGACTAGGGCTGCTGCACACACGGTTTTTGGGCTGTATTGGTTTATTTACCTCATTCCCATTATTCTACCAAGATAAAAGAAATTTGTGTAAGCCCTGTACAGGGAAACACCTGCATCCACCTAGGTTGCTGTGCTGATTTAATGTCTGTTGGTTTCCATCAGCCTTTACAAAGGCTGTGTAGGGAGCAACTAACATGCAGCTGAAGCAAATTAGTTCCAGCTTCAGACCTTGTTTCAGGAAAGTATTTAAGCATGTGTTTTTGTATAAGTATGTGCTAAGTCCCTTGACTTCAGTGGGATTTAAACACATCTAAAGCCCCCTTCCGGAATAGGGATTGTTGCCTGAATGATCCGCTGGGGCCAGACTGACCCCTGCCCTGGTACAACCTTTTGAGCTTCTTCCTCATTATCCATTGGAAGGGAAGAACGATTTAGCACCCTTAAACCAGATGAAATGAATCTCAAACAGTAGAAATCTCTCAGTCCAAGGCCTGTTTATACTCAGTTATCCTCCGTGCCATGACAGGATGGATTCCATGGCCCATTGTCCCAAATGCTTAGGTTTGAAATGTTTTTGGTTGTTAGACTTTTACTGAATGTCATCTTCCTGATTATGATTCTGGATAACTGAACTACTGTGCTCTGGGCATGCTTCAGGTGTGCAGCGTATTGGAGAGCTTGGAGCAAGAATACAGACGGGATGAAGACTGGTGTGGAGGTCGAGATAAACTTGGACCAGCAGCTGAGATAGACCATGTCATCCCTCTGATCAGCAAACATCTGGAGCAGAAGGAAGCTTTTCTCAAGGTCTCATTTCACTTCTCTAATAAATCAGGAAAGCATTAGTCCCGAAAGCATTAAGTAGTCAATTTAGAGCAGCATTGGTGAGTTTGAGAGAAGGCTCTGAGGTATAATTCCAGTTCAGCTACTGGCTGGCTATATAAGCCCTAGACCAGTTTCCCACTGTTGTTATAGGTGTGGATAAGTGTTATTACCAATGCATATCTCAGAGAGAGGTCATCAGGACTAATTATGTAGTATTTGCATTGCACTTGGAGGCTGTTAGTTGTGTATGTTCTAAGTATTTATTCTCAAAATTGCTTATGATGAGCATTATTAATGACAGATACTATATGGCATTTTTGTGCTGGCTTATACAACACACACAACATTTCAAATTCTTTCCTCCAAGCCAGTAACTAATGAACTAGAGACAACTGAAGCAACTGTGTCTCTGCAGGGCAGCACCAGGATGGAGTCTGAGCTTTCCTCCCACCTTCCAGGTTCTGCTTTGTAAGAACTGCAGAGCTGACAGGCTGACAAGTCAACTGGCAGCCAGCCTCCCACCTTCCACTAAAAATGATATACAACCTAAAACTACTCTGGCAGGCAAGCCTTAAGAAATGACACCTATTGACTGTACATTTTTGGAAGCAATGAGTGCATTTCAAGAGAGATGAGTTAGCTTTGGCAAAGTTGAAAATCTATGTGATGTACTAGCTCTTTACACACAGTTGTTTTATTATTGTCATTAATTTGCCTTAAGATATGAAATCACCCACTATGTTCAAAATAACTCATGTATTTTAATGCGTTTATTAGTTTATTAGCTGAAGTGTGGTTTGTTGACTCTTAGCTTGTGAGTTCCCCTATGAAAGCAAACTCTCCCTGCAGAACAAGCAGAGAGCTCCCTCAGGTCACCTTCGCTTTCTTTCCTCATCTTTACTAACTCTTCTTGGTTGGGGCTGTTTTCCTTAGGCCTGCACGCTGGCGCGTAGGAACGCTGAGGTGTTCCTCAAGTACATCCACAGGAACAATGTCAGCATGCCTGGAGTAGCAAGCCATACAAGGGGGCCTGAGCAGCAAGTGAAAGGTTGGTGCGCTGATGCAATGACAGCATTGAAGGTGTTTTGTTTGCTTCCCCCTCTGCTGTATTTTTGTCCTGAAGTTTGTGGACATACTGAAAAGGCATCTAGGATTTTACTGCCTGCTGTCACTGAAATGACACCTTTAGCAGTGGTAGTGAGGCCTCTCAGAAGGTGATCCCTCTTCTTCTAAGCTTTAGTCCTTATTCAAAACTCTTGCTATTGTGAGTGACGGGGGAAAGATAGGAAGGAGCCTTCTAACATGGGCCTTCTGTAGCCTCCCTTGTCAGGTGAGGCTGTGCAAGTGCAGCTGCACTGTGCCATCCCCCAATATGCAGGTGGTCAACTGAGATGGTCAAACATAATTTTGCCCTAATACCACAGAATGCATAAATAAATAGGCACATATCAAACACAAGGTCAGGATGCATCCTGTTGCTGCTGAGCACAGGAGAAAAAGTACCCCAAACTTGCTTGTCCCTGGCATCGATCTGCTAGTTTTTGTCCCTGGAATAACCCTGGCATGTAACACAATGATACACTGAGATGTTTGAAATGCTTCCACTCATCTGCTTAATCGAACAGTTGTTAATCTGTGCGTAGCAATGCTGCAAGGTGCTGATAAAAATGAGCAAAGCAAATCTGCAGAACTAAACCATTTTTTTCTTATTATTGGCTTACTTATAAAGCTGCAGAAAGATTCAGGTTAATAGCAATGCAACCATTATATATGTAGGAGGGATGGAACCTTGGTTGGTTGTACACAGAGGATGAAAATACTGTAACAAAAAGATTATTTTTCTTACTTTCTGTTGATACCAGTTCCTCAGTGTTAATCTGATCTTTGCTCCCCCCGCCCTCCCACTGTCATGGGTTTGTCTCCCCACAGAAAATAACTGGAAAAACTATTGAAGATAAAGATACTTGCAACACCTTTGAAATGGACACTTTAGTTCAGAATAAAAGCACTATTTTGCAGAACACTTACTGTGCTTCCAAAGCAAAGTCATTAATATGGAAAAAAAGCAGTTTTACTTGGCATAAACTGTTTACACAGAGACCTGATCGAGGAAGCCCATCACAAGCTTCCAGTTAATCTTTCTAGTCAGAAAAGAATCTTGATGTCCTCAGCAGAAACACCATGCAGGCTTCTGAATTTTGTCATCAACTTAAGAGTTATAAATTTTTTTGACAATAATAAATGTCAGACTTGCAAATTGGGAGGGACGTATCCAAATCTGTTTGCTGCCAGCAGAGTTGGTACATAAGCAGTGAATATCAGTAAATTTAAAAGAAGGGCTCAGGGTAAGAGGGATTATTTATAGTGCGCTGTCAATGATCATAACTCAGTGTAACTGGTTGAGAAGCTGGACCCAGCTGTTTAGTATAATCAGTGTGGCTGCTGCTTGGACTGTGTTTGTCTAAGCCCCCTCTAGTGGATGTTCCACTTTAAGGATAAGGAAGCGTTATCTGCGGAGGTAGTTACCAACTCTCTGATCCTGAGCTCCACACGCAGCAATACCTGGGATGAGCCACAGTGCTGCCAGTTACACACGACTTAGTGCACTTCGATTAGAAAACCCATATTTAAAAATGTTTGTCACTGATATAATGTCAGTCTCTTGCAGTCTTCCTGTGTGTATCTTCAAGTTAAACCCAGAGTATCTTTTTTAGAGCTAAATCAGGCCCTTTTATGAAGTTGATATGGTCTGGTTGAGCACTGTTGGGTTTTGAAGGAGAACGTATTTTCTAGAGCCCAAGGAGTAGCAGCTCCCTTACATGCCTGTTCTGATCCTCAGTGTCCACTGCATCCCCTGCACAGGGAAGAGGTTAGGGGATTGATACTCAAGCCCCAACCCAACGTGGTGGCCCAGCAGTTACCGTACAGGGAGCACATGGAGGCTTCCTGGGCAGCACTCAGCTGTACAAGAGCCCTTACCAGGTATAGCAGGCTGGAGACTCCAGTCTCTTCTCCTCGTAGGTCCCAACTCTTCTCCTCCTAGATTAGCCAGGACCAGACTCCTAAGTAAGCAACAGGAGAGAGTGGAAGGGCTGGCAGTAACCTACACCAATGTATTTACTGGGGTACGTCCCAAACTCTGTTCTAGCATCTCTTCCTTTACCAGATAACCCTGAAACTGCATTTTCTTTTAAAACAGCCTTTTTGATCCAATACTTGTTTTTAAGAAGTACTGTCTCAGGGGCCTTGCCCTTGGGAGTTTGATCCAGTCAGAGTGAGTAAATTCAGCTTTTTATGGCTTATTTTTGCATGCATTCACAGAATCACTAATCATGCAGTCATTTTCCTTTGCTCTATAGCCATTCTGAGTGAGTTGCTGCAGAGAGAGAACCGGGTCCTTCACTTCTGGACCCTGAAGAAGCGGAGGTTAGATCAGTGCCAACAGTATGTTGTCTTTGAACGCAGTGCCAAACAGGTAGTGTAAAAAACCCACTTTGTCCGTCTGTCTTGACAGTGTGTAAATACTCCTTGTATCTGTATGATGCCTCTGTGTGGAGTTCGTGTTGCAACCCCGGGTTGTATTTAAAGACTGTAACTTTTGGCAGCATGGAAAATGTGTTTTTTTAAAGCAGTCTAAGAAAACAAAGCCCAAGAGCCAAAACCCAGTATTTTTGCCAGGACAGATTCATTTCCAATTTTATTCATCTTTTTGAAAATAAATGCAAGAGCAAACTTGTTTTACTCAGCTATTGCTGAATGAGAAAACTGTTTTCTCCATGTGCAGAGTTGTCTGTATATCGGTAGAATTCCCTACTCTCCTTTTTCTCCTAGGAAACATACAGTACCTTGGGTACCCTCTCCCATCTGCTTTAATTAATACATTCTTTTTATGTGTTCCTAGAAAGTGTTTTACTGCACACAGTATTAAGTCCCAATGGACCTGATATCCTTCATTTGGCAGACTTTTGTTACAGGATTAGTCCTTGAAATACAAAGACTGTTTGTTTTGTTTTTCCTTTGGTTGTTTTTGACATTCACAGGCCTTAGACTGGATCCAAGAAACAGGCGAATATTACCTCTCTACTCACAACTCCACAGGGGAATCAGCAGAAGAAACTCAGGAACTCCTGAAGGAATATGGGGAATTCAGAGTACCTGCCAAGGTAAACAGTGACATGAATCTAATTATGGCATCTGCCTTAGCCTATATTTATGGTCCTTTCAATGCCTTAGATCTCTGCAATAATATTCTCTTGATTTTGTATTTTCTTCCTGGCATTCCTAGCCCAGAAGCAAAATTTCTTTTGAGAATTGTGACATTTACTTTTTAGCAAGATGTGAGCACAAAAAGGAGGTTTTCTCTCTGCTGGTCTGTTTTGGTTATGAAGCATTTTTGCTCTGATCAGAAGGAAGGAAAAGTTCATTGGCATGTAGTGTTCACATCAACCTCCTGCCTAGCTGAGACATACCCGTCCTCCATCCTCAAGCAATCATACAAGGAGAATGATGCAGAATAATATAGACTAATTAATCCATAGCCTCTGAACATATCCAAGGTCATCTTGGATTCACTCTCTGTTTCTTCTGTCATTACAATCACAATTTGTTTTTATTAATTCCAGCTGGACTGATCATGGATGATCATTCATCTCATTATAAATGTTCCACTGATCCCAGTGAAATACTTTAATACTTTGTAAACTCTGGGGTGAGCATTTTTTAATACAAAGCTGCATTACCAAGAATCTATTATTAATTTATGTGGAGCAATTCTGAGAAATCTGGGGTTTTGCAGAGTAATAGTGATTGGATCTGCTTCAGACAAATTAATTCAAACCATATAGGTAATTGAGAGACAGTGAATCCACAGGAGTATTAACATTCACTGATAAAGATCTAAATTGCAAAGTCAGACTGAAGCAGGACACAGCTTTGGTATTACATAGCTTCATCTCACTCTGTCCTGAAATTGATCTTCTGTAATACTTAAATTCCTCATTAGGCTGTCCATGTTTGCATGGGTTTGATTTCACAGAGTTTGTGTTCTTTCTCATCCCCTTTTCTCCTGATTTTGAATGTTTGTGAAATGGGGGATAAACAGCAGTGGATAGAAATGAATTTAATCAGACAGGATCCATGCAGCATTACTTTTAACAATACTTCTGGACTCTAACCATTCATAATCAGTCCACTTCCAATCTTGTACCAGTTTATCACTTAACTTCGATCAGAATAATCCTGATTCATTCTGAAGTTTCCAAGCTATTTCAACTTGTGACTTAGCCCAGGATTGGATTTTACACCTTATTCCTTATTGACCATTACCAGCTGTTCCTTCCACTGACACATCTAGTCCTGCTCCCCCAGCACTAGTAAATCAGTTTCCTACAGCTGACCTAGGAGATTTCCAGTGCCACATGCAATCTCGTAAATGTATGTCACTCCCAGATGGATGCTATTCTCAAAATAAGCTGTAACTGAAAACCTTCCTGATCCCAATAGCTCTCTGGCCAAACCAAATGTTTGGAAAGCAAAAACATCAGTAGATTTGGGGAACGAAACACCCTTTAAATATGACACGAAGTCAGATTTTACTCCTCCATACCTAGCATTGCTTAAATACTCAGTTAATTTGCTAAGGTGGCCTCTGATTCTACTGTTCATTTATTTTCCTGGTGACATTTCTGGAATTTCATTTTGTGTTTGAAACCTGCTAGATGCTTTCTGGTCTGACATGCATTTGTCCATTTGTGACCAGATTGCTGATGATGTCATATACCTGACAGTATGTCTCGCTTCAGGCAGAGTGAAAGTTTTCCCTGTCTCTGAAGAGCAGATCTCAAGCATTTATGGGGATACAACTGATTCTTCTGCTTTTTGAGAGTTAAATTTCTATAGCTGATAACTCTGTTTTTATAAGCATTTTTGAGTTGGCTCAGACATAGGATCCAGGCACTTTCAATTTCTGGGATCGATTTGTAATCTAAACTAAAATCTGTCTTTAAAATTTTTAACTGTCCCCTTTCTGCCAGATTTGCACATTCCTAAGCATTGAATACCATGGTGACTAAGGGGCAATCAGTGCCCAAAAAGAATAGAAAAGACCTCTGGAAGGTTTGGGGGCTTGGTGTACATTTTATAGTTCAGGCCTCTTTCCATTTGCAATTCTCCAGCTGGAGCTGACTGGGAATTTTATAATCAACCAGGAATTTGGATTTAAATTCTATGTATTTCTAAAGCAAAGATCAGTGACTCAAACCCATTTCGTTGGCTGATATCTGGTGTGTTAATGACCTGCCTACACTGGTCAGCAGAACCACCAAGATACAGATTCAGAGTAACTGAGTACATTTCATGATGTGTGATTTTTAAATCTTGTCTGCTAGTCCAGGGCACACACAAAAGAAGTTTTTGCTTATGGGAAGAAGATGCATCTAATTTCCAGTATGTTTTCCTTAAGTTTTTGTGTGTGTAATTTCAAAACTCTTAGCTTTTTGTATCTCCTACAGCTTCATGTGTGTCCTTATAAAAATGTCATTCCTTCATGTTGTGTTGGGGAAAGTTTAAAGCACCTGATGCTGATGAAATACCCACTCTGTTTAATGACATACATAAAATTGTGAGCTGCTTCTGACTGCTGTGTCAATTAAATGCAAAGGAAATAATAATGTGACAAAACTGTATTTTGGGCAGCAAACAAAAGAGAAAGTGAAGCTCCTCATCCAGCTGGCTGACAGCTTTGTAGAAAAAGGACATATACACGCCACTGAAATTAGGAAGTGGGTCACCACTGTTGACAAACGCTACCGTGACTTCTCTCTCAGGATGGGGAAATACCGCTACTCCCTGGAAAAAGCCCTTGGAATCAATACAGAGGTACTGTAAGTCCATGTCCTGCTGGCTTTTTTACCAAAGTTGAAAGTCACAGAAGGAAATGAAGGCTATAGAATGAATGCTGCAGGTTATCATGTGTCTATTAGAAACACTTAAAATCCAGCTAACCTCAGAATTGTTCTTTCTGGAGAGAAAAGGCTTATTAATTGTGACAGATCAGTGAGATAAGAAGGAGACAGATGAAGATCAGACTTTCTAAATAAATGTTTGCACCATTTTCAGGAAGACCATACAGTACTGAGAAGGAGTGAGAAGCACATTATTTGAATAAAAGTATATGTTAATTTTAGCATAAGCCATAAATCCTCTTCTCACACCATCATCTTCAGTCAAAACCAGGATTTGATTGCAAGGTTCCACTTTCTGATCCTTTAACCGAAAGAAAAAATGATCCCCAATCTCATGTCTGTGCTCTTTTAGGTGAAACAGAGCAATACAAGAGAAACAAAAATATGATCCTCCTGCTATTCCCTGGCTGCAGTCTTAGGGAGAATGTCAGAGGCTTTCAATCGACCATCCTTCAAAATTAAGTATCAAAGAAGGATGAATAAATTTCCTCACTTACACCTTCAAAATACCTTAAAAATACTGTTCCTTGTAGGGTCTGTGTTTTAAACAACACTACTAATAGCTTTCTGGAAAGGTATTTCCATGACAGAAGGCTATTGGAAGCAGGGATTGCCTGTGGGCTCTTATTGAGTATTGCCCTACTTTACCAGACTATTTTTGAAGTCAGATACAAAGCAAGTAATTTAAATGTGAAGGGGTAAGGCAAAATTTAGACCTTTGTCTATGCCTGTTCCTGGATAGAAGTAAAAATGGAGGCTCTTCAAATTCATAGTATTTTTTAAGATTCTGTCCAGTGTAAGAGTAAGTGAAGGGTAATCTCTCCCTTTCTCTCTTTATTTCTTCTAAATGTCTTTTAATTTCCTTCTTTCTGCTATTGGTAGCTTTATCCTACTTTTGTTCCTTCTTATCCATTTAACCTTATGAGCGTGCTGTCTTTTACACACCAGTAGGATTAATTGAATTTAAAATCTGCACCATTGCTGTTTCTAGGATAACAAGGACCTAGAGCTAGATATTATTCCAGCAAGTCTTTCGGACCGGGAAGTAAAGCTGCGTGATGCAAACCATGAAGTCAATGAAGAAAAAAGGAAGTCGGCCAGAAAGAAAGAGTATGTCCAAAAACTCTCTCAGTCTGCAATGAGACATTATCTAATGGTGATTCTATGATATTTGCATGACCAGAACTGACTGACAGCCCTATTATTCCTTTCAGCTGTAGGACTATAGAGACAGGCCTGCAGCAGTAGAGCAGAAGTTGTTACTGTAGGCTAGAGAAGGATTTCAGAACATAGAGTTTGATTTTTTTTTTTTTTTAATCAGAAGTTACTTTTGGAAAGGGAAAGGAGTCAAGCACTTTGATTAGACCTTCCTGTCACGGAAACAGTCATTGTCATGATGTCTTTCCAGCTGTATCGGAAAAGTAGAATGAGTAGAAAAATTGAAAAGCACCTGCACATGTCTAGTTATAATCTAAACTCCATTGACATCAAGGGGAGTTGACTGTGGGTTTCAGTGAACTCAGATTTCACTGAAAGTTCAATTTCAAATTTCAGTGGATGTACAACTGGTAGAATTGAAAATATTTCATGCTAGAGTAAATATTGGGAGAGTACTCTTTTATTTAAAATCTAGAAACAATTTAATTTTACAGTATTTTTTCTTAGTTTTTGTGTGATAATATTAAGGAAAGCATTTGCATAGACGATTCTTCTTGGGCCTCTGAAATATCCACTGCAGTGGATAACCTTGATAATAAATTGTTTCTACTTTAAGGACAGAGGATACGCTTAGTCCACATGTGGCATGTTTTCCAAACACTGGGCATTTCAGCTTTGAGATGCCCAGCTTGAGGCACTGAAGAGTGGTCGTTGGTCTCTGCAGAAGTTTGGATTGCCTCCAGTCAGGTACCAAGCTGTTGAAGCCTCTTCAGGCTAGTGGTCTCTCTCAGCTCAATCAGTATTCGCACTTGAGATCAAGCTTCAGTGTGGCTTACAGCTAAATATTTGTGAAGATACAGGTGGTGTGAGTCACTCTCAAGTCCTTACTCATGCAAATAACATTGATATTGCTGAGAATCAGTTGCCCATTAAGGCTGAGCACGTAGATAGCAACCACACCACAAGGCTGCAGAAATACAAGTTGATGGAATTTTATGCAGAAAGTGTATTTAAAAAATAACCTTACAACTATGAAGCGATATGTCATTCATGGAGCTGGAATGTGCAAGGTGGGGCAGCTGAAGATTTAGAATGGAAGTACACTGATTTATGAAGACAACAGAAGGAAGTTTTGTTTTCTGTTCATTGTACAAATGCCTATCATGTCCAAAGCACCTAAAATACTTTCTTTTTCCAGGTTCATTATGGCTGAGCTGCTTCAGACTGAAAAAGCTTATGTCAGGGACTTACATGAGTGTTTAGAGGTAAGTTACAGCCTAGGGAATCTCCAGTATTTTCAGGAAGGACATGGCATCCTGTCATGCATTAGTAGTGCCATTCACTGTGCCACAAAGTGCCAGTGCAGGGCAAGCCTTAGAAAGAGTCTGTGTGGGAGTGCCACTATCAGTGGGTTAACTGCAGGATTGTTCTTTGCCTGCAGGAGCACTGTGGGAAGATAAAGAGCCAGAGCTAGAGCAAGCAGGCGAGCCAGGTCCTGCTTGTGGTGGGAGCTGGGTGGGCAGCAGAGTGAGTTTTTCTCGCAATGGCAAAACCGTGCCCTGTACTCCCCACATGAGGCTGTAAATGTCTGCAGCCCTGGGGACATCTGAGTGCAAAGGTATCCTTTATTTGCAAAACTGCACTCATCTCCTTGGAGAGCAAAAGCAGTTCCCTGGGACTCAGCAAGGAGCAATATGTTTGTGAGTTGACCTAAAATTTGTTGTTTTACAATCTTTTTTGAATTATGGAGCATTTCCTTGAGAGTTAACACCCATTCCTTTGGATGATCCTAAGCTAGAGAAAGAGAAGGATTTGTTCTGTCAAATAGTTTGCCTAGCTATGCTGAAGGGTGTTTCTGAAGGGTCTGTGATTCTCAGGGCAAAAAGCAGAGTGTATTTCAGTGCAGTCTGCCAGCTCTCACATTCCTGAGGCTAGAAAGTGAGCTTTATGCATCTAATGCTACTGAAGTGGCAAACCCAACTTTTAACTGTTTCTGCCTGCAGTTCTTGGGCACCATCAGCTGGGCAGCAAAGACAAGTGTTGGCAGGTTTTTGCTTTTCCCTCAGACTAGTTTTTGGCATCAGCACCCTGAATTTCTCAGGAGAGCTTTTTGTGACACCGGAACTTTTATTTTTTTAGCTTGTTTGTTTAATCTCAACGTGCATGGTTCTCTTGTCAGCCTGTGCCTTTGGCAATGAAATAGGGAGACCTATTCTTTTGTATTGCTTTTACTCTCAAAACTAAGAATTGCTGGTGTCTTCCAGACCTACCTTTGGGAAATGACAAGTGGAGTGGAAGAAATACCCCCTGGGATCCTTAATAAAGAACACATCATCTTTGGCAACATCCAGGAGATATATGACTTTCATAACAAGTAGGTTTTCCTAACATTTCTATTACTGTCTACTGATTTTTTTAAAAAAATGCATGTATATACATATACATCTATGTGGATTCTTCAGTGAACATGTGCAGTAGAATGCACACAGAAGTGTAAAGTAATTGATCCAGATTTGCAAAATATTTGATTTATTTTTTCTTTTACAAAAATGAATTACATTTTTGCTTAAACTTTGCCTGCAGCTGATTAAAAATGTTAAAGTCATGTTACACCAGTGCTTTCTAGTCCTGTACACACTTTCCATCTCATAGCACTGTATTTATGCTTTGCACATCTGTAAGAGAAGTAACAGTTCATCCATTTGAGGAGGAATGGGCCACTGAGATAGTAAGGCATATTCCTTCAGTTTTACAGATGAAGAAATGAGGTCTTCTTGATGGATGCATAGTATTTCATACATGTAGTATTACAACAGTATCCCTGTCAACATGTGAGAAGAGGAGACCTCAGGCTCCATTATACCTGCATGAGATATACCTCAGACTAATGGATGTAAATCTATATGGTATTTATTAATGTAAATAGTCTGTCAAAATTAAAGGAATAGAACCTAACTTTGGGAGTTTATCATTCCTGACATTGTTTCCCTGCTATAATGTGAATGCAATAGGAGTTACATATATAACATTTGGGGATGCTGAATCCTGTAAGTTCAGTCTGAATTTCAAAGTCTGTCTTCAAGTTACACATCAAAAGCAGTGCACTTTGAAAAACAATCCAGAAAACCCTTCCCCCTTGAAATTCTGAGAGACTTTCAGTGCTTCGTCCAGATAAAGTGTGCTGTCATATACACATAGATATGGTCCAGCAGAGGCTGCCATATTCATGCTTTCATGCAAGCAGCTTCAAAGCATATCAGGATATTAGATTCAAACTGCTTATTACATTAAAAAGGCCTTTACCTAATGGATAAATTGACTTCCAGCCCACATGAATTGCCCAGTCATGCCAATAAGTATTCTTGCCCCATGTAAAACTGTGCTGAGATCCCCCAGTTACCTTCCCACTCCCCATCTCCTCTTTGTGGTGCTGTATTTTCTTTTTGGTGATCCTGACTGATGCCAGATGATTACTCTCCTGTTTGACTTTCCCTCACTCCCAGCCACTGCCCACTTCAACTCTTAGTCATGCCCCCCAGCTCCCTGCTGCTGCCTTTTCTCCTTTCTCTGATCCGTCCTCCTCCAGGCTGCTGCTTCTGCATCATCCTTTTCCCACCACTGCTTCTAGCACTGCTAAAATAAGCTTCTCCCTTTACTGGCTTCCTCCTCTCCCTTGGCCAGGGATGTTAGTGCATCCCCTGGCAGAATTCAGGGCTGGGGAAACAGCACATACAGCTGCTGCTGCTTCTGCAGCTTCTGTTTCATGCTCCTCTTTCCATCCAGGCTCTACAGGGCTCTGTCCAAAAACAGAGATGTCCATCATCATGCAAGGTGTTGGGAGTGAGTTGATTATAAAATCTCTAATTTGGGAGTTTACCACTCACCCACAAAGTGTCAGGCTTGCTTTAAATTGCTGCCCTTGCCTCATTTTGCCCAGTGTGGCCCAGTGCACTGAGTTTGGTGAGCTTCAGCGCTCCTCTTTCTTCTGCTCATGCTCTGACCACTTCACAAGATCTTTTTGAAGATTCCCTGTCTGGTTCTTGTGTATCGCATTGCCTTCCTGAGCACACTGACCCTCTCCTGAGGATTGTTATTTTTTCCTTTCTAGCTGAGCCAGGCCCTGTTGTGCTCAAATAATGAAGCATCCCTTGGCAGGGACACACTTTTTCCACAGGCAGGACACTTTTGATTAGCCTTGTAATCAAGATACAAGCATTGATCATTAACACTGATCAATTCATTGGTCATCTGCCTCTCCTGGGCGTAAGACTGTAACTAATTATGTTGGTGTCTTCTTTTTTCCAGTATTTTTTTGAAAGAACTAGAGAAATACGAACAACTGCCTGAGGATGTGGGCCACTGCTTCGTCACCTGGGTAATGAGGCTTCTCCTTTTCATTATTTATTCAAATTAATTCCTCCAGCACAGACAGAAACTAGCTGGGAATTGATGCAAGGGTTATGTCCTCAGTGATAAGTGAGGACCAGGGCTAAACTGGAACTAGGACTGCTCCCCCTTCACCTCTCCCAGGGAGAAAGTCTGAGCAACAGTCTGAAGGCTTTCTAGAGCCTCTGTCCTTGACCTGCGCTGACCAGTGCAAATTTCACCCCTGCTGGTTCAGCAGCCTGTTTAACAGGGGTGACATCCATTCCTTGCAGAGGATTCTAGGAGGATGCACACTTAAAATAGTGATGTGCCCTCTTTAGAGAATTTTACCAATGCATGAGACCTCTACAAAGGCGCAAAATCTTATCAACATTTCCCTTCAGAAATGAGTGTCAAATTGCTGAGCGACTGGGCTGTCTCATTCCATTGCCAAGTGCCTGCTGTTTGAAAATTTCCAACAGAACTTTTGAAATCTTGATGCTAAAAGTCTTAAGGGTGTACAAGCCTCCAGGAATTAGCTATGGTAGCTAATAATAATTAGCTATGGACAAGGAAAATTGTCCTCTCTTCAAAATATTTACCAGGAAAGTCAGCCATCTTGATGATTTTTCCGATGTTTTTTTTTCATATTTTAAAGCTGAGAGTTAGTATCTTCAAAGTCATTATGGAACATTTTCATTTACCAATAAAATGAATGTTTGGACCATTTCAAACAGGCTTTTAATTAAAAAATGTGATGGAAATATTGATAAAAGGGATTCAGAAATATAGTTTACAAAAAAAAGGTTCCATATTTAAAGACAGGCAGACACGTTTGCATGTCATTCTATGCAAAATCCTCATGGCTCTTTTAAGATAGTACTACATCATATCAGCAACAGTACATGTCCAGAGCTGTGTGTATGGTTGTGCACATAAGTATAAAGCTGCCTGCCCGGTTGCAGGATCCTGTTATTTAGATACCTGGTATGAAAAGTCCAATAGAAGTCAATGGAGGCAGTCCTCCTCTTTGGCCTGCGTGCCTCCCCAGAGACCCAAGTTCAGTAATATGAAACTGCTCTAAGGCAGGAGTGCACAGATGCTTTTAATTTCCTCTTAAAAATAAATAAATTAGGAAGAGAAATGCAAAACACTCTTAGCACAACATAAAGTTTGAGCCATTAAAATGTGAACCAAGGTAAGAAAGGCAAGTTTGGGCCAGGGCTCAGAAATATGAGCCAGCCTCAAGACAAAAAAGTTGACTCTGGCCAGTTTGAACTAGATGAATCTCTTGCCCAGAGTTTCCATAGTGACTTTATCTGCAAGTCGGTGATAGAGCCAAAACTTTGTGACTGAGATTTGAAGCCTTCTGACTTTTGTATACAATCTATGTAACCTCATCAGAGCTCTTAGAAATTATATTACAGCTGTTTAAAAGTATTAGGCCTTTCCTCTGTGTCACTTGTTAAAGAAAAATCCTCCCATAGCCATTATGTGGTGCACCTCATCCCCCTCAGAACTGCTCAGGTAAGGTATGAACTGCCTGTAATTGTTCAGTTTTTAATTTGCAATTCTCTTGTTGCTGTGAGAGGTGGGGGTTTATCGCCTGTATTTATCTTAGTGAGCCTTAATGAGAGACTGTAGGAGCAAAGTAATAGCTTATCTTGCTTTTCCCTTGATATTTGTTTTCACAGGCAGATAAGTTTCAGATGTATGTCACCTACTGCAAAAACAAGCCTGACTCCAGCCAACTCATCCTGGAACATGCAGGGACTTTCTTTGATGTAAGCAGCCATTGCCATTTTCCTTCAGTACACACACTGCAGCTGAAACACTTCCTCTTTACTTCTGAGCAGCGGATTCATTTTTGCCCTTTGGCATTTTGGTTTTTCATTCCACTGCAGATATAACGTGCTGTGAAAACTGATATGCTGTGGTGTGATTTGTGATCTTCATCAGTGTAGCGAGTCATTTGTAATGGAGACAGACGTTCTTATGGGAACCTTTGTGCATTATTCAGACCCAGACCTTTCTAAAGATCTGGTTCAGATGTACTCTCTTCTTCCGGTTTTAGTGATAAAATGAAAAGCAGATCCTGTTACATTTTATGACCTGAATTCCCTAAGTCCAGAACAAGATCCTGTCCTGCAGATTTTACTCACCCTATTAAACATTTGCCTCATCGTGTTAGTAAGAACTCCATTGCCTGCAATTAGACTATTTCTCGTGCAAGCACTAAACCTGGTGATAAACATTTGCAGGCTCCAAACCCAGTTTTGTAGACAGAAAATTCTTCAAAGCTTTTCAGTACTTTTAAACTAAGCTTTCCCTCTGGTATTTGGAACCTGGCTTGTCCCTCATCTGTTTTGCCATGCTTTTCAGACAGCTTACAGGCTGAAGTAGTTATCTTTCTGAAAAAAAAATACTACGATCTCTTTTCCAAAACAGAAAAAATCCTTTTACGCTGAGCAGGAACCAACCTGGATATAGTTGGCAGTGATATGAATCAGCTCCTCTGGGTTTAGCATGTGCCACTGGTCTTTCGATTAAATTCAACATGCAAAGATCTCACATGAGCCAGAAGAAAAGTGATGAACGTCTTTGTCTTGTTTTAAGTGCTTTGTTCTTTGTCCCATTACCAAATTGTCTCTCTAGAAGTAAACTTGAAGCAAAAGGGTTTTCCAGGAGGTGGCGCTTGAGGCTGTTGAATGGTTTATACTGGTTCATGAGATGAGGTGGTTTTGGGCCGCCTTAGGCTTTATCTGTGCTGTTCACACAGATTAGAAAGCATTTGCTCTGCTAAACTTTTCCACTCCAGCTCTGGATGTGGGATGGAAACCTTCTTGCTCAATAGTGAAAGTTTATATGTCAGCATCTGCTGTTTTGCAAGGGGAGCTGTTTTTCTTCCATTGGTGGGAATTTTGCTGCGCTGCCCCCTGACACCTGTGCAAAAGGAGAAAGCTGGCTATTCCCAAAAACGTTTCTAGGCCTGCAGTCTGAGTGACTAAGCTAGTGCAGAGCAACTGTAAATCCTTCTTTTCTTGATTTTGGAGGTGATTTGCTGTTGGGCAAATGGCTGCCCAAGTGGCAGGGCAGTGCAGAATCTGCCTCCTGAGTAACAGAAGGGAAATGGCTGGTTCTTTTCTTCCAGACAAGACCTGGAAGTTCCCAAAACACCCTTACAAAGAGAGAGAATTGTCTAGAATAATACTATTTAGTAAGAAGCCTGCTTGAAGTTTAGAAGTGTAATAAATCCCCAAATTGCTTAAACCATCACAAAGTGCCACCTTTGAGATGAGAACAAGCAGTCCTGGTTCTCTGACTGAACCCTTGAAGTCCATGGAAAATTTGCAGCTTCAGGGCTCATTCCAGGCCTTAACTGATTGGCAGAAGGAGCAAAGAAAAGTGACATATCTCGTCTGAAACGGTGAAAAGAATTAGTAGCAATGTCATTGTAGCTGGGATGGCGTAAGGACATAAGTGAAGCCATAGCTGTAGAGGAAAGCAATGCTTTTTATTATGCCAGCTGATACAGGTGGATAATTGTGTGCAAACTTGTCTGATTTACCCTGTAGTATTAGTCTAATAAAACATGAAGATACTTCTCTAATTTATCCTATAGTGCTAGTTAGTCTAATAAAAGATTAAGATGACTCTCTCCTTTCCCTACAGATCTTGCTTTGCTTAGAAATTCAGAAGCTGTTGGTATGGTTATCTTAGCTAGAAAATGTGTAGGGAAAGGAATTGTGTGCTTACTCTTTTGATACCTGCAGTAGACTCATTATTTTGTTTCAGCTTTTTATGCCTGTCCTGTTCATCATCTGAGAGTATTTACTACAATATTTAAAACTGTTGTCAGTTCAGTGGTTTCAGAGAGAAGTGAGGCCTAATATATTTAGCAATTCTTAATATTTGTAATACCGTGTACTTCAGCTAACCGTCTATATTTTTGTTTACTAACATATGATGCCAGCACCTCAGTTCCAGGGTCAGAGGGAGGACCTGCAGGGAAAATGTCCCTTTCCAGCAGTATATTTGTGTGGTTACTTTGTAGCACTGCTATTGCTTTCTTGCCCCAGGTTCCCTGCAGCGGGGACAGCTGGCTACTCTGCAAACCCAGTCTGTCTCCGCAGTCTGACTGTGAGTAGGCATTCTGCTGGGGACATGCCCTGCTCTTCAGAGAGCTGGGAGGAAGGAATAGCACTGAATTCATAATTCAGATCTTGCAAAATAATCCAGAAAAACAAGTGCATTTAGCCAGCTCCAGGAAGTTCTCAAACCTGGCCAGCTGAGGTCTTGCTGGCTCCCGTGGTTACTAGCTGAGTTCCAGCTGTGTGCTGGGCAGACACTGTTCCTGTTTAGAGCCAGCTGTGACTCAGCTTCATGCAAACTTCATTAATCCCCAAACTGAGCCCCTTCCCTTTTGGGTGCTGTTCAGGGCACGACTGAGAGCTGTTTCAAAAACAAAGTTGCCTAGTACCAAAAAAAAAAATTTGTGTGAAAAGTGGCTATTTTTTGCATCCCAGTGTAAAGATAAACTGGAGCTAAAAAAACCCAGCAACCTCCCTAGTACTCAGCAGAAAATCAGACTATGTACACAAAGAAAATCTCTCTGTCCTTGGCAGCCCTTCCCCCTTCATCTCCTGTGACTTCTTCCCTTTACAGCCTAATATTTACTCTCCAGTAACTGCAAATAAGAATTCCTTCCATTCCCCTTCTCCATCTGTACCCTTAGAAACTGAGCTTATCCTAATGGCCAGAGATTGCCCTACCTGAGGAGAAGGGAGAGGCATGCATCTGCCCAGGGTGTGTGTGGAAGGAATTCCAGCCTGTTGTACTTAAGCACATAATCTGCCCCTGTAGGGCACCAGGAATCAGATCTTGAAAGGCTTTTAGATCACTTAATATGTATGTTAGGGTCTTGTGGGATTTTCAGGAGCTCCCAAATGCCACTGGAACCAGCTGGAGGGAGGCAGCTGGGCCCTTTGCAGACCCCACCAGGTACCTATCTGAGATGCCTCCAGGAGTTCATGAGAACATCACAGTGATCAACACAGGCATTTAGGATATGATTCAGTTGCCAGAGCAGAGGTATTCAGTGCTGTGGTAGATGTCATAAGGGTATCTGTCCTGCTCCCAGCTGGCACGTCAGGACAGCACAGGTCTGTCAGCTGTGTGTCAGACCTGTTAGTCCCATGCAGACATTTCAGTTACCTTAGAGCTCTCAAATGGTACTAGATGCTTATGTGTAGGCAGCTAAATTACACCTTATTTGTGGAATTTGATTGAATGTTACTTTGATTGAATGTGAAGACTCTGCTTTCAGCCTTTATAGCCAAGAGAGACCAGTTGACATGACAGAAAAGTCATACTTAAGTCACAACCTGTGTTGTTTACTCACCACAGCCTTAGTTCAACTTGCACAGAGCTCCGGCAGTTTAAATGGCCGCAGGGGGACTCTGCAGTTTATTGTCAACCTCTCTAAAACAACATTGGTATTTGCATGTGAGCTTAAAGAGAGTTAAAACATCTAAACAAAGAAATGCAGAGATCCAGAACTAAAATTAGTTATGGGTAGTTCTGTCTGGCAGAGGGCTAAAAGTTTTCCATGACTGACTGCTGTTTCTGTCTCTTGTAGGAAATTCAGCAAAGGCATGGTCTGGCCAACTCTATCTCTTCTTACTTAATCAAGCCCGTCCAGAGGATCACGAAATACCAGCTCCTACTGAAGGTACCTTAGGGACCTGTCCAAAATCATATCATGCAAAGCAGTTCATAGGTTTAATGAGTTACCTTTTATTCTTCAGGTAGCTGCCTCATCAAACTGTTCACGACCTGTGAGCAGCACTGCTGAGCTGCTACTCCTACTTCTCAGGCCTGAATGTGGCAACAAAGTGTGAAATTGGATTGGATACTGTAAAGGAAAAGACTCTCAGAAAGAAAAAACAAACAGCAAAAATTGATCAGCTGCTTCAACTGTTTTTGGGTATCCAAGTGGATTTAACCCTAACAAGAGAAAACTGGGAAAAAGAGATGAACAAATTGTTTTTCTTTCCTTTCTTTCTTGCTAAGTCTGGGACATGTAATATTTTGATTAGAGGTTTCAGTGACAGCTCAGCTGCTTCAAGCAGTAATGAACTTTGGGAAATTTCACTGACTCTTGACAGAGATTCCTCACTAGCATTAGATTCTGTTTGGGAGCTGATACTTTTGTGTTTGAAAAACAGGGAAAACATTCATATACAAAGCAGAAGACTTTTGAGTTAACATTTCCCATGTTGGTTTGTTGTAAATTGGTTACAGCTTTTTGCAATTTCTTGTGAATAGGTGAATTTTAGATCTAACTTGACCAGCCACTGTCCACTTCAAAACTGACAAACAAGTGAAGAAAAAATACCTGGGGGATAAAGGAAGAAACAGATTCTGACTTTGAAAAGCCTGGACCATAGATTATACTTGCAAGTCTTTAGACCTTCCTGTGTATACACAAAAGCAGTGATATCAGTACTAGCAAGGCACTTAGTGGGTACATTTGGTGTGTTGGCAAATTTGTGCTTTGTACCAGTTTATTGAAAGAACAGATGGGCTTACTGCAGCCTCGTCAGTGCTGTCTCACAAGGAGCCTGTGCCTCACAAGCCAGAGCTAATGGGAGGGCTAAAACACCCCTTCAGTCATCACCCCTTTGGCCTCCTCCTCAGACGAGTCTTTCCTACCTGCCTGGGTGCAGCACACTGTCAGCCTTGACTACGCTGCGAGAGTGACCCATGCTGCTGGCTCAGGCAGGGATCCCACGACCCTGGCTTACAGAGCTGCACTGATTGAAGTCTGCAGCATAGATAGAAAGCCCCCGAAAAACCTCTAAATGCACAGTGTCATTTGAGAGCAGATTGTTTGTCATGCTTTATAGTCATTCCTGCTTGGTCCCCACTATCTTTGGGCATCCATAGTGGGTTTTGATCCAGTTCAGCTTTATCCTGTCACTGTTAACAAATTTGTTGCAACTTTGTGCTCTATAAAGCAAGACACACGATCTGAATTTGACCCTGCATGTTGGTCAGAATTTTTTTCATAGGTGTTCTGCATTGCTTCTTAGGAACTGCTAACCTGCTGCGAAGAGGGCAAAGGAGAACTCAAAGATGGTCTGGAAGTGATGCTCAGTGTCCCCAAGAAGGCCAACGATGCAATGCACGTCAGCATGCTGGAAGGTAGCAGAGGGGCAGGTGGCTGGGGCAAGGGAGGGATTCACGAATGAATGAAGCGGCTTTGTATCCTGTGTAAAAAGTTGCTGTAGGTTAACTGCAGTAATACAGTTGGCTGATTTACATTTTCAGGTATTTCCTGGCTCCTCCTGAAGTGTCTTCAGAAATTTTGGAAAAATTAAAGCTGGCTAGGAATTTTTGGAATTTTACACACATATATATATGTATGTATATATACACATTTATACACACACACACATATATATGTAGGAATTTTTTTATAAATATATATATACGCAGACACACACACACACACACACACACACACACACACACACACACACACACACACACACACACACACTTGCTGAAAACATTCCTACTAATTGAAACAAAAAAACACTCCTGAAACATTATGAGTTTAGCTGCCTGCAGGCCCTAATGATTAGTGGATAAAAACATTTCTAAGTACTCTGTTTCAACATTTCAAAAGAATAAGTTCTGGCTTTCTGAGCCCAAACAGTTTGTGTTTACAACACATTAGTAAAATTAGCCTAAACATACAAAAATAATAAAAAAGTATTTCAAAACTACAGAAAAAATGTTTTGATTGCCCCAAAGTTAAATCATGTATTGGCTTTTTGATGCGTGGCATATTTCTAAAATTTGAAAATTTTAGTCTGGACAGAGCTGCTTTATTGTTTCTCAAACATTTTATTGGAGTGGGAAAATCATTTCCAGCCTTGCTTGAGTCAGAACCAGGAAAAGAAAAGAGTAGAAAACAGTCAGGGAAAAGGACATGGTGCTGCTAGCTAAGCAACACATTAGGACCAGGTGATTAAAATTGCCAGGAGGAAAATTGACCTCACATAGGTAAGAACACAGTGAAGATGGTTTTCATTGCAGTGTCTAGTGGAAAGCAGATTTCCCAAAATAGCACTTGGATAACATTTTCCCAGGAGATCACCAGCACTATGCAAGGGATGGTTTCGTTAGGGTAGACAAGCACATGGAAAGTTGTCTTCTGAATAAAGCATTTACTCTGAATATTTGGAACAGGGGTAGGCAACATGAGGGACCAGGGCTGCTTGCTGCTCTGCCAAGGCTACCAGGCACAAGCAGCAGCAGGGCTGAGCTGGTGGAGGAGCAATACCCAGCTCTGGAGAGAAGTATGAGGATGGACTGCTGAGACAGCGGCTGTGAGGGCACCTTGCACCCAGCTGCACTAGCACTCTGGGTCCAGCCAGCGGTGGGGAGCACTTACCAGCTCCCCTTTTCCCTCAGGCTTCCAGGTTATGTGGGGTGAGGACTGTGATCCTCAGCCTTATGAATGTTTTTGACATGCAGTTTGGAGGGTCAGGAGCTCTTCTTGGAGAGCTTGTTTCAAGCACCATACCAATTAGTACTTATAAATATAGCTCTAGCTTCCCACTGCTGGGGGATCAGACGGGCCCTTGGAGATTTGGTTAGCATGCTCAGAGGAATCATGGTGTGATAGGGCACTTCTAGCCACCGCACATTACACTTCTCTGAAATTATGGTGATGTGCATAAGATTCCCTGCATTGCAGCTCTGTGTACAGTAACCACCACTGAACCCATTATAATACTTATCTTTGAGGAAATACTACTACACTCGGTAGCAGTCCCATTTAGTACATATGACGTATTAACTGCTGGTGCGATAATTATACTGTGACAATAGAGAAAAAGAAAACTGTTTTCGCTAAGACAGTGGCTGCCCATCAGTGTCCTTTCAGGATTTGCATAGTGAAGAGCCTGAACCTCTTGTTCCAGGTCCTTCCTGCCCTGTTGTTTATAGGCAATACTGGCTCCAAGAACAAATACCAGGCAGTGTGTTCTTTGTGTTTTATTTAGGGTTTGATGAGAACCTGGACGTCCAGGGAGAGCTGATCCTTCAGGATTCCTTCCAAGTGTGGGATCCCAAGTCCCTCATTCGGAAAGGCCGTGAGAGGCATTTGTTTCTCTTTGAAATCTCTTTGGTGTTTAGCAAAGAGATCAAAGATTCTTCAGGACACACAAAATACGTTTACAAGAACAAGTTACTGGTAGGTGTGGCTTCAAAGAAGATATTCTGGGTGTTGTGTTTCTTGTAGGTAGAGGTGGAGTTTGGGGGATGACTCATGTCCCTGTGTTGGGTTGGGAATACTATGCCACTGGAATGGCCGGCTCTGGGCTCCACAGGGCTCATGGAGCAGAGCTACACCTGGAAGCCAAGCTCACAGTGAGTCTGGAGAGATTTAAGATAGTGAGGTATGAGGGGATGGTGGGAAATGCGAGGAGGACAACTCAAACCATTCACTCTTCCCTGCCATCCCCTGCAGGTTTTCTGTTTCTTTTATCTGTGTGTAGCAAAGCAGAGATAACATCTCATTCCCTTATCCATTCCTGCCTCCTCCACTTCCCCCTGCATATGTAGAACTTTCTAGATTCAAGAGGCTTCATATACACGAAATCTCTCATCATCTTTCCTCCACTAGACCTCAGAACTGGGAGTGACTGAACATGTTGAAGGAGATCCCTGTAAATTTGCTTTGTGGTCTGGCCGGACACCATCCTCGGACAATAAAACGGTGCTGAAAGTAAGTCTTTTCTGCTTGCTTTCTTTACCTTTAGAGCTTCTAGGTGAAGCCTTGGGAGTGCTAAATGAAAGGTCAGTTTTCTCCCCTTCTCATGTTCACATGGCTCCCATGCCTCCGATAGGGACCGTGCCTCCATCAGGAGTAAATTCAGCACCACAGTATGAATTAAGACAGCGCAGTTGTGCAGCCTTGCTGAATTTGTCTCTCCTCTTGCAGTCTGGGTTGAGCAACTGCACACTCTAACATAGGGCACATCTGAGGGTATTTGGGCTGAGAATTGTAATTGCTGTTAGGCTTTTGCTGCTGGGCTTGTCAGCAGTCAATCTTTTCCTCAGACCTCCAGAGCTGACGGCCATTTCTGTCAACTGAGTTCCTAACAAAGAATCCACGCTGTAGTATTTTGTCTGAGGAAGTCCCAGCTGTGCACTGATAACCTATTTTCCTTCCACAGAGCATGCTGTATTGCTAGCATTAAATATATTTATCCAGAGCTTAACTGCTTTGCTGTTGCTTGCCAAGTAGGTCTGGTAAAAATACCCTCTCAGTACTGCTGAGGCCACCAGGTATTCCAGCAGCTAAAACAACACAGCAGAGAGGCAAAACAGTCAATCATGCATTTTCTTCAGTCAACCATGATTCTTCTACATAGGAGGTGACATGTTGGAAATATAATAAAGTGTCCGTCTTTCTGCCTTCTGGAACTTTAGGCATCCAGTATTGAAACAAAACAGGAATGGATCAAAAATATCCGGGAAGTCATTCAAGAAAGGATTATCCATCTGAAAGGAGCTCTGAAAGAGCCAATTCAGCTCCCCAAGACACCAGCAAAGCAGCGAAACAACAGTAGAAGGTAACTTTAGTCATTCCATACAACATGAAATTACTAGAGTTTTGTTGACTAACAGCAATGTGGTGTCTGTGGGCTTTTTACCGGATCCGTTTACATTTTCTTACTGTAGTCAAAAGCAGTTTTCGTAATCTTTGCTTTTTCTGCCTTGTCTGGGGAAAAGTAGCTGGAAAGGTTTTCTATGAGATCCATATGAATGTCTTTTATTATATTACTCCAAAATACTGGGGAAAAATGAACAGTAAAAATTCTTCACCAAGTCTAAGGTTTTTTTCTTTCCCAAAGTAGAATTTATTTCTACACATTTGAGTGTTAACCGATTCTTTTTCCTGTTTGGTGTTTTGAATTGTTTGACAATGAAAATCATAGCTGGTCATGACAGTATATTACTACACTAGAGAATCTGTGTTTCATCATCACAAATGAACTGATATACACCCTGGGAAATAATATTAAAACATTTTTATTAACCTTTTTGAAGCCAGGATTAAGTAGAAATTGTGTGGAATCGATCGTTTTTTGCTGTCCTAAGATTCGATTCCCACACTTCCATTCCAAAAAGTCACCTGTAATTTGAGCATCTCCCCTTCCTCATTAAGTTTTATCATGTAACCATTCTCTGACTTGATGTTGTACTGTAGAGGCATCCAGAGAGCGAGTGATCAAGCACCAGGAGATTGGTAGTAAGACAGAAATCCAGCCCTTTCTTCCCTGGGACGTGCACCAATACAAGAGTTTTCTAGTGCAGAACTGGAATCTCAGATTTTTTTTGTTTTTAAATATGTTTTTCATATTCTTTACATGTGTGTTTTGAAAGACCAATAAAACTTCAGGGGAATTGCAGGAGGGAAAGAAACACCTGCTAGCAGACTGGTACAGGCATACACTGTCTGTGTATTTGTTTGGATATCATTTTTATGGCTTGGTATTAAACGCTTGAAAATGTGGGCTCCTGTGAGACAGGAGAAATGCCCTTTCCTTCAATGTCACATGTAGCTAGGGCTCACTGGTTTTGGTTAGGGAAGAAATCTAAATTGAGGGAAATTTCTGTCTGACACCCTCATTACAGATCTATTTCTGAACACCAGTCTTCTGTGCTGTAAATACACAGGGAATGGCCATCCTGTTTCCAGCAACAAATGTTGTGATTATGTGCTAATCCCAACCCAATGGCTGAGAGTGACATCATTTTAAATTACATGTTACATGGCAACATGGACTGTATCAGTGAGGTAATTTTAGCATAAAGCCAGCTCTAGCCTGCTGACTCTACGCTTCTCAAATCCACCTATAAAGTTTTGCACTTTCCAAGGTAGTGCATTAAGTAAGTGCTGTTGTTTCCCTATTATGTCTTCTGCAGAGACGGAGTAGATGATGCAGACAGTCAAGGAGACGGGAGCAGTCAACCTGACACCATTTCCATTGCATCCAGGACATCACAGAACACAGTGGACAGTGATAAGGTAGGACTGAAATGTGAAAGTACGCTGCAGCTAACTGGCCCCAGAAAAATGTAAATGAAGAGCAGAATAGAAGACAGAATAAAGCAACCTGTTTTTTACAGAGCTAGTCTAAACTTGTATTCCCCTACACCAGGCTGTTAAAATCCAGTCTGTTTCTAGGTGCTCATCAGTGCTGCTGTTTTACATGGTTACATCTCTGTTGCTGCAGCCTCTTTGTGGTTAATATCCAGAGATTGAATTGGCTCTGAAGAAACACAGCCCAGAGCAACCTTTTCTTCCCTAGCAGAACTTCCCTAGAGTGAGCCAGTTTCTGATTCAGCAGACAGTTGGTTTTGTTCCATATTTACCCTCTGAGCTAAACTGCTAATTTGTTGGAGGGAATACAGGTGCTTGCACACCAATTAATACAGCAAAATTGGGATCCTGGCTGGTATCTTGAGAGCCTGGGAGACCTACCCTTTCCAGACACTGTGATTCTGGACCCCACTCCTCGTGGACATATGGTGGAACATATGGATGGCCCCGTGATGCGCTAGATTCTGTTGGAATGCTGCACGCTGTCTGCACGTATGTACTCCCCGTTTTATTTATCAGATGATCTGAGTCCAGGTTCCCAGGTCCATTAGGATACCTGTCTTAAATTTGTCACCCTGATTCCTCCAACTGTGATCTTCAGCTGAATTAGCAGTTGCTGGTAGGAATAAATGGGCTGTTAATAATTTATTTCAGCCAAGCTGATGGGGTTTTTCATATCCACCAAGAAAATATTCATCTTTTCATTCATTCCTTTTCCTTTTCCTGTATGGTTTTGAAACTATGTGCAATTTGGAAAAGGAGGAATTCTACAGAATTGATTGGGGTTTATCTATTGTTTGTCAGGGCTTTAATTATGCTGCCAGTCAAAGGATATCTTTGCAAATTCAGGATTCATATTTATGGTTGTAAGGTTCATGAGTAAGCTTCAGTGAAGAGGTTATTTTGAAAGCTGGACTCAAAAATAGGAGTTAATTGTAAATAAATAACCTTTATAAGCCCACCTGTTGTGGTTACCTTAAAGGAATGTTCTCCTGCGTTAGAAAAGTATGAACCTCCATAGTCCAATGGCCACTGTAATGTATGCAAATACTTTGCCCGATGCTGAAGATATGCTTTCTTATGTGTTCAGTCCACATGGACTCATCCTGCTTTTCCATGCTTTTCACATTTATCATTCCTGAGGAAGGCCCTGACTTAGCAGAGTACTTGAGCTCATGCTTAATGTTAAGCTTTCACGTAAGCTTTGCTGGTTTGCCCCAAGCTCATTGACTCCATTGCATGCATGGAGAGGTGAGACTCTCCACGCTGTATGCTGCAGCTGCATACAAGCAAAATCTACAGCGCTAGTAGCACACGAAATGATCAGGCTGTGCCCTGAAAGGCAGCCCATCATGGCAGTTGCTTTAAGGCTGCATTGTAGGCATTTCTACCTACAAACCTTGTCTGACTGAAAGGCAAGTGCATGTGAGATAAATTGAGCACCAAATTATCCAGGGAGAATTTATCACCATTGGGAAAAGGCTAAATCAGTTCTAGGGTTGGATTTTATTGTCTGACACTTGCTGACTTAAGGTTATCTGTGTGTTTGAATGTCTTTGCAAGCATTTACTGAATAGAAACAAATTTCAATGTATAGTTAAATCTTAAATATACCTGTGTGTGCTTTGTTGAATCTGAAAACTAGTGTAGCATCCTTTGATACAGGGTCGGTTCCTGCTAAAGCAGTTTCCTTACTGTCACTGATGCTAGTACCAGCAAATTGTGGAGAATTTAGCCTCCAGAGTGCTGCATTAGAGTGTCTTTGCTCCAAGGAAAATGAATGCTCCCACCCCCATGTTGCTTTATCGTTCTCTCTCAGTTTTTCTACATAATGTTACTCAAATTAATGACAGATGAGGCTGATTTGTCTTACTGCACATTGAAATGGCCTGGAGGGACCCCTGTGTTCAGTCTCAGCTCAGGAATAAGAATTTTCTTAAGCTGCTTGAACTAGGCCCTTAGCAGGTATCGGCATCTGCTGTGAGGAGGCTGTGTGTTAGCAGATCCCAAAGCTGTACCAGGACCTAACAGCACACAAGGCTCCTAGTGGTGACACTTCACAGTACTGGAGCAATTCACTGCCACTTCAAGTTATTTCAGGCCTCATGCTTTGAAAGGGTTTTTTTTCCTCTGATGTGGAAGAGAGCATCTTCTGGGAGGGTCTGAGTGAATTATGTTGGATTGTGAGGATTTGCCTTCTAACACAGGCTGGTACTGAGCTACTGACGCTGGAAGACTGCACTCTCCCATGCCTGCCTAGCTAAAGTGTCTTGGCACAGTTGGAAACGCTTGGTAACACTGTAACCTATGTGCTGTATTTAACTCACTCGGTGCTGATACCAGCACCGATGTGTAATGAATATATGCTCGGCACACGGTAGTTTCCCTGTCTGTTCAGCTCAAATGTTGTCAGCAGAGTTATTCCCAGGAATTCGGATTCAGGCTCTGCGATTTGTCCTAGCTGGAGCCTCTGTGTGTGACCGCTCCGTGTACCCCAGGGAGATCTCCATCCAGAGGAGCCAGAAGAGAGAGCTCCTACCTTTAGAAACCCCGACTGTTCAAAGCAGCCTCATTTACAAACACTTGCAAAGAGCTTTGCAGTACTAGCAGTGTGCTGAGCTGGGAGCAGATTAATTCTGCACTGGGAACATTTATATATTAACTCAATGCCAGAAACAATTCTGAAGTAGCATTTAAGTGTTGATATTACTCTCTGAAGGCAAAAGAATTCAAGGGTTTAGCTGACACGTTTTGTCCTTTCCCTAAATCTTGCTATTATGCCTGAGGATTACCTAAAGCATGAGTTGAATGTTTGGAGAAGACAATGACAAACAACATTTTAAACAGAAAAAAAATACTTTTTAAAGATTCCTGAATTCAAGCAGTGCTTCTGCTTAATAACACTCCTTGTGTCTCAAGTCACATGCATTTCTTTTCAAATTTTGAGAGCCAGATTCTCTTGGGTTGTGAGTGGTCGTTTCTCTCTCATCGAGGTTCAGTCCTAGAGCAAAGCTTGACCTTTACACTTCAAACTCCTAAAAAAGGCAGGAGGTTTTTTGTTGTTAAGTGGGAATGACAACATTACTGTAAATTCAGTAAGGATTCTGCTTCCGCTCAAGACAGCTGAACCTAGCTGTAATATTTAGCATGGGGATCATTTAGTAGAGAGGATAGAGTACCTGACTGGGGGTCAAAGGAGTTGAGTCTCCTAGTTCTACTCTGTCACTCTGGTGGTGGATGCCATTATCAATGATATTTTAGGGCACTTTGCCCTTGTCTTTTTTTTCTGTTCAGATTGGGAATTTTGTGGGGCAGGAATTCTTGCAAACATTGTGTTTGTACAACACCCAGCATAGGATGCAGGCCAGAATTCAGAGTAGTTTTATATGTTGGAGATAATTCACAGCAATCGTTACAGTAGCAGTCTCTGCTTTGAAAATACTCCTAATTATATGCCTAACTCTAACAGTGTCATTGAGTCTTTAAATATTCAGGCTTCACTGGCTGCAGGGATCAGGTGATTACATGAGACTCTCAGCTTAAAAAAAAAAAAAAAAAGAAAAAAAAGCTAGTGTCCAAGTCTGTTTAAAAAAAAGAGAGAGAGAGGGAGATTACCCTTGTCTTTTAAATTAAGTATCTGATTAAATAGCTTCTTAAATCTAGGTCTTAGTCCTTTATATCTTTAATTTTTCTTGAGTTTTATTGCACAAAATATTTAAAGTAATCCCTGGGCTCAAATATTTCATTTTCATTAAATATTATGTAGCATTAAATATTATGTAGCAGAAATGTAAACTTCAACTAAGATTTGTAAGTCTGCACCTTTATAAAAAGAAAGAAAGAGAACAAATCAAATGTTTATTTTTCTATAGTCATTCTATAACTTTTTTTTATATGCAATCTATAACCTGCACAGTATTTCACACATGCGCGCGCGCGCGCACACACACACACACACACACACACACACACACACACACACACACACACACACACACAGAATAATTTCAGTTGTCATTTGGGAAAGCTTTGTATCAGGGAAAAAAGTGGGTTCATGAACTGGACTCAATGTTAAAGAACCAATACAAAATGAATACTGTTATAGTAAGTATAATTCCCATTGAACATCCAAATCAGGTCCTAGGTAACTATTATGCAATGTTTCTTCATCTTCTTCCAAAAGGCAGATGGGACTGCTTTTGTTCTGTACAGTAAACCCTCTTCAACGTGCTATCTAAAAACCTTTCCTTAGGGAGAAATCCTTGCCCTATTCAATTCACAACAGATAGGATTTCAGTCTTTATATGTGGATTCAAAGCAGTAGGGAATTCGCACAAAGGAAACGCGAGCATGCAGGGCATTCTCATTTGTTAAGTCCATTGATCTATTGGCTTGTCGGACGTCTGTTTCTGGCGATACTGGTCCATCTTCTAATGACTTCTTTTTTGTTGGCTTTTGCAGAATGCTGAGGAGAGCAGTTCTCATCTCCTCCTGTTGTTTTTGGATGTGGAAAAAAGCTCTGAAATGTGAACCGAAAAGATTTTACTCTCTAAAAATAAATACACACTATATACTTTTATCTCTTCCATTAGATACTGGACTCAGCTCATCTTTCAGAAGCCATGAGACTAAGGTCTTGACCTCTTCCACATCTGTGGTGTTATATAAAAACTGGGAATTAACATTTTTCTAACTGAAGATGATTGGTGTAAGAGGGAAAGTGTTGGAGTGACAGCTTGTTAGAGCAACTTACCTAGGGGTGAATTCTCTTACCTTGTAAGACTTTGAATAAAGGCAAAAGAGTTTTCTCCCTCTAATATTGTTGCTCAAACAAATGTTACGATCTGATGCAGTAATTAACTGCTTTAGATTCTTTGTTAGGAAGGAAGCTAGAGTACCTGGTAATCAGGCTCCCTTCTCTCCTTAGAACACATTACAATTACAAAGAGTCCTGATACTTGCCAGAAATAGAGGTATTTATTCTCAATTCCTTGGAATTTTCCTTTCCAAGTAATACAGATACAAGGAGTGCCTTGATCCCTCACCCTCTTTCTTTGTCAGGTCTTGATACTACTGGTCATTTTGTCCTGAAACTCCATGGAGCTGTGCACCAGCATACTAGCATGCTTTCCTCAGTAGGTGTACTTCCTTGACCTGTTGCCTGGTGTTAACAGCTTGCTGATTAAAAAGAAAAACAATTACTAAACAGAAATGCCCACCACCAACAGTAAAACAAACCCCTTTGTTACATACATCACAGGGAGGATGTAGGGAAAGTCATTATGTTTATTAGATGCCAACTTCAACGTGTACAACATAAAATGGGCAATCACTGCTTCTCAGCATGAAATTAATTTGGAAATTGAGTATTTAAATTAAAGTGCCAAAACCCAAAGTTGAAATGCCAGAAATCCAGCTCTGGCTAGGCAGCTTATAAAGAAATGAAGTATGCATAAGGTGAGTGTGACCTTTACGAATATCCTCTTCTCTAAAACTGTCGATCCCGTCAGCTGGAGGTCAGCTGCTCACTTCCAGTGGTGCGAGCTGGAAACCTGACTATGACAAGTAGTGAGCTATAGTTGCTGATGGCTGACAGCCATTCCTTAGATGTCACTGAGCCAAAGGTTTTCTCTCACACCAGTGTAAAGCTGGTGTAACCGCCCAGCACAGTGTGTGCCCTGCTCTTCCCATCATAGGACGTGGATCCTGCTTGGTGCAGGCAGAAGCTGAGTTTCCCCAGGGTTTGTGTTGACACCAACGCATAGGCACTTCAGAGTAGGGGCTGGTTATAAATTTGTATTTACACATAAGGCGAGGGTGCCAGGTTCTGCACAGTTCTTACGTCCAATATTTTGGACCTTTTTTTCGCCATCAATGTTCATCAAACTCCGGTGCGGCGTCCTCACAGCACCATACAGAGCTGTTTTTAAAACCTGTTTTCAACTGGATTCTGAGCTTTGCTGAGTTCTCTCAGGCTGTTCCTAAGCAGAAAAGGCTGCAAAAAAGCAAACTATAGCTCCTAGATTTGGGAGCTGGCTGTGTGACCCCAGCCCTCATATGGTTTATCCCCACTCTTGGGCTACTGTGTGTAGCTGCTTGAAGTTGTAACTAGCCAAGTGAGAGCACGCTAGCTCTGTGACCATGATCCCTGCCGCTACGAGCGCTACACATCAGCTCTGTTCTTGGTGCTAATAGTATTCTTCTCTTCTGTGCTCTCAGACTGGCCAGGTATCAAGAGCAAGCCTAAGGCTCCCTCAAATCTGGAATGACTTGGAAAATCTCGGCTAAATAAGTGAAAGGATTCACTACAAAATAATGAAATGATAATACTCGGCCAATGAAAATCCCTTTAAAATCTTGAAATAATGTAAGGAAATGTAAGGAAAAAGCAGGGGGAAAAAGTCTGATGTCAGTATAAAACATTACTTTGTCAAATACAGAACATCCAGATCTGGAATAAAAATATATCCACATTTTCAAAGAGAGAATTAAAGGCACAGAAAAATGAAAACAATACCATAAGGCAAAGGCAGACACTTAATCTGTTAACAAGAGTGCTCTCACTAGGACTGAGCTGACAATTTAATTTCTACTTAGTTTCTCAGAATGGGAACAGAACTACCAAGCAGAAATGAAAACTATACAGCTGATCTCTCTCTCTCTCTCTCTGCTATGCTGTGAAAGTGTTTTGAGGCTTTCAGCTTATAGACGTTCGTTTCCAGAAGCAATTTCTTCCATTGAATCCCCTGGTACCAGGGTTTTTTGATCATCTCTGGGCCCTTGCCAGATTTACACAGCTAGTGGTCCAAGTCCTCCAACCCACTGGTGCAGTATGTTCATCCCATGGTCGAGGTTTTGGCCTTCTCCATCCTTGCCAGGCAATTTTGTACTGAATCATACGTGCAAGGGACATCTTTCTACTGCAGCATAGGAGGAATTTCAAGGGACAACAAGAGCTGTTGACCCTCAGCAGTGCTTGTGTATGTGCAAAACGTATATCGCTATGGCCTGGAGTCTTTACAGTATGTGGGCAGGGGGCTGGATGAATATAACCCCCTTTTCAGGGGACAGTGACTCTGTCAATGGTTCATGGCATGCTGGATTGCAGCTGATGTGAGGGAAGGGGGAAGGAGTGATGTAAACTCCAGCCGCGTGAGAGCTAAGAAAGAGCCTCATCGTGGGGTGGTAAAGCAGAGAGCCACTTAAATACAGAGCCTGTGGCATTTGTTTAAAAATCTTCCTGTTTTCCAGAATCCTGTGAAAAGCAATGCATGTAGAGCTGTCTGCCAGGTGAGGCTGAGCATTGACTGAAGAGATTTCCTCCTCCAGCATGTTTATTTTACTTTCAATAAATTAGATTAAATTTAGCTACTGAGAGTTTCAGAAGGGGAAAGGAAGACATTGATTTGGTCTCATCTGTATAAGTAGTGTTGTGGTCATTCTGTACTGAACCTATCCAGGCAAGTAATGTGCCTGAATGCAATAGTGTGTTGTCTGGAGTGCTGCTCCCTTGTAGTGGCTGATGAATTATGTTATCACAAGCAAAATTAAATTTATGTAATAGAAAATGACTACTTACTGTTAAGTGTATTCTTCCTGTCAAGATACAATAGAGAAAAGGAGTGTGAATTATGATATCTGAGGATACCTGTACTGCTTTGACGTTGTCTAGCATTAGTGCAGTTATCACACCGAGCTCTTACTGCCCTCACCTGTGGAAAAGGGAGAACATGATAGCTAGGAAAGGAAATCCTGACATAAAACATTTTGGTACTTTAATTAGCTTCCTTGAGCACTCACTAGCTATAGGTTGTTAACTCTTTTCAAGATACTGTCATGTAGGAGCAAAATGTTTATCTTATCAAGTAAATAAATTGTCTGTCCAGAAGCTGACATATCTCCCTCGGTAATGGTAGTTTCTTCAAATTTCTTTAGCTTCAGGGAAACTGCCTCTGAATTCTTGCTCTAAATCTTGGCTAGGAACCCTGTACATTCAATTATTTGAAAAAAATATAAATGTATAAAATGTATGTATCTTTTTTACTGTGAAAGATTCCCAGAAACTGAAGCCACTAAAGTGACACTTGGATCTGGTAAGGGAAGATGTTTTATCCCTGCTGGCAATGCCTTCTGTTACATAAGCTTGCCTTTTGAACTATTCATGCCCATTAATATTACTGTAGCACATTTCTTTTTCTCTCTTTCCCAAGCATAAGGAATTTTCCCCTTGCTTCCTGTATGCAATGCTGCCCACATCATGAAATGTTTCAGCTTCTGAATTACAGGGCTGTTTTTGCATATCTCCATTCAAGGTTTTCAGTCTTTTAGAAGAAAAGCTTGAGGCTCTCTTGGAGTGAAATATGACACACTCAAACAAACAAGGCAAGGCCAGTGTGTTATTTAGGTTGCATCTTTAGATTTCCAATTGAGGTGGTTCCAAGGCTGAAATGCAACATGCACCTTAGCTCGGCCCTTCACAAAAAGGTGTGTGGACACCCGTGAAGGACCCTCAGTTGCAGATGTGGTCCAGATAGTTAAAACCCTCCCTTGATCAGAGAGTCAGGGCCAGACCGATGCTCTGCCTTGGTATAATTTAATCTCTGTTTGGGGGGCTTAAACGATAGATCTTACATTACCTTTTTGTCTATATGCTCATCACTGTGACTTCATAGGAGTTTACCAGCCTGTCATCTGCAATTGGAGTCACTTGACAGTTCATTGTTGGATTAATAATGTATGTAGCATCTCCAGATGGAGATCTCCAGCTCCTACAGCACTGGTATTAGTACTGATGCTGCCTAAAGCACAAACATCCCGGGACTGATCCAGGGCCCTTGGCCTTCTGTTTCTCTTTGAACTTTGAAAAGATGGACTTTGGTTTTATTCAGATTAGAATCAGATTTCAAAGCAAGGGCAAACTATTTCTTACAAACCTAGGTTTTCAGCCAGGTTTAATTCTGGTTGGAATTAAGTGATATCTGTCATTTCTGTCATCCATTTCTAAACATGACAAATTAACAATTAAGAAGTTTGCCTCTGAGAAGTGACGTTTCAGGGGTCCAAGTGCTGCTGAGAGTAGGGGCATTTGTTTCCTGTTGTTGTCAGCAAGTGTTTGTTGCAGCTGTGGGCAGGCCATCTTGTTTCAAAGGGCTTTCTTGGAAAAGGTATATATGTTTTAACGAAAAACAACACAAAACATGAACATGCTGCTATTAGAACATGGCAGCTGTTGGGAACCAGTGCAAACTTCATAGAGGTTGTCTAGGGAACTTTTAAAAGTCCTAGCCATGTAGTGGAGCCTAATCCATTTCTTATTGTTCTGTGTAGCGGGATAATTCCTCCCGCAGCCACCCGAGGGATGATGAAAGCAGATGAATTTCACCAGAGGCCCCCATTTTTTATTTAGTATTTGAGTTTTAGCAAGCAACTTCCAGAAGATTTAAGCATTTCCTTCACACACCCCTGTCTTCATCCCTGTGAAAATGTAGCAAAGGCAAAAGAGAGGAAAGAAGAAAGTCCAAGCTTTGCAGGGGATTCTTTCTTTCTCCTCTCAAAGGACATTTAAAGTGAGATGAACAGTGCCAGGTTTTTAAGTATGTGATATTAAAAAGTTTTAATCCTAATGTAATTGTTTCTAACATGCCTAATGCATTCTGAAAGAAAAAAAAATGCTGAGTTATTGCTGCCTATGAAGAGTTTGGTCATTGTAGAGCAGCCTATGGTTTCATTCCATGGACAAAAAAGAATGAATATCTGGAAACTTGGAACATCTGCAGTGTCTGTGGTAATAGAAATCATATTCCTCACTGGCTAATATTCCCAGTAAAGAACTTAGTAAAAGGCATGCAGGAAATTTTCCATGCATCTTAAATATCTCAGCTGGCATTTCTGAAATGCCAGTGAGCTTCAGTAGGACTCTGCTCTCAAGCTGCTTGGACACAATCCTGTCCCTGAAGGAAAGCCATTCCTCTGGCACTCTATGAAGAGCAACTGAGCTGCCCTCACAGGTTTATTTTCTTCACCGTAGAAGCAGCAGATACTTTCTTTACTGCATTTCTTAATGCTGCTCCCCATTTTTTATTTGCAGCTGTAAATAACTGCAGATATCAATCCAGACTAGATACTAAGAAGAGATCAAACTGGAAGCCCTTGAAAATACAGCTCTAGGGAAAACAGGGAAAATACAGTCCTAGGGAAACAGATTCCTGAAGGATTTCTTTCTAGCATTTTCATGCATAATTGGCACTTATACCCAGTCACAGATATGTTCCACTTCTTTTATAATGTACATTCTTTTGTAAATTTTAATTTCTGTTGCTATCCATATCATAAAGAAAGGTCATTATTGATTTTAAAATACTGTAGGCAGTCTGAATTTTTCATTTAGGAAAAAAGGATCAACATTTAGTCTTCTTTCAGTCTTATTCCTAGATCATTTCAATCTAATGTGTCTTTTGGTGGAAAATAAGTAAATCAGTAATATTTGAAAATGTAAGTCAAGTCTCCATACGATGAAAGAGATGTATGGGACTCCTTTGGACTGATGCTCTCCTGAGAACAATGCAGCTATAAATGCCAAGGGTCAGCATATATATATGTGAGGGTATTTAAATATAATGTAATAAATTTAAATATAATGTAATGTAAATATAATTTACATGGCAGCCCACTTGATATATCCTTTGTATTTCTCTAAGCAGTGTGAAAATCAGATTCTATACTAATATGCCGATGAACCTTTTGCAAGCAGATGGCATGCAGCTGATGGTTGTCTTAGTTGATATAAGAAGTCTCCCAGGCTCACTGCGAATGAAAGATCTCTCAATCACAAGATGTTTCTGAAGAACATGTGATCTTGCGTTAGACAGGATGGCTGTGTTTTTGAAGTGTACAGGAATAAGATGTAGAATGCTGCCCTGGTAAAGATAGTTGAAAGACTCAGCTGTGGACTACAGTATGAGATCAAATGACAGGAAATAAATCATGCTCTGAATCAATAAATCTTTATTACCAAGCCAAACAAAAAATGTTTTGATGCCTGCTGGGAAGAAAGACTTTGTCATGAGGATATTTAAGTGAATCAGTTTGATGCAATCAAAACAGAATAAGAAGGAAGTAAGTGCAGTAAAATCCCTATCTTTCTTTCAAAAACATCACTGGCCCAAGAGTTTAGTACAATTTGAAGTAGAAGAATTCAAATAAATTATTGATTTAGAAGAATAAAAGTATATTCTATTTTTCAGCTCTAAAGAGAGGTCAGCTGTTGTTTGACTTGTATAAATGTTCTATGATTTTCAAAGAATAAGATGTCAAGATTTGTTTCTATTTATTCTATTGTTAGAAAGTGAATTTGACTTCAAATGGTCAAGGAGCTTCTAGATCTGAATTGATCTTTGACTAAATGGGAATCTCTTAAAATTTCTTCATGATAGTCAGAAACAGTGCTTTTTCCAACAAAATTCTGTCTTAATGGCGACACAAAATTATATATGTGTATTAGCAGAGATCAAGTTGCTCAGCTGCTTTTTCCTTTAAATATATGCTAATGGGAGTGCAAGCTGAACTGTAAGTTTTTAAAGGCCATTTCTTCATTACTGTTTGTCAAAAGTAATGTTCAGTGACCTGTAAATTATTCACTAGTTCCTTTCTTTCCTCCCCATGAATAACCCCTTTTCACTTGTGCTCTTCCACATTGTAGAATGACAGTATTAGGCACTGACGCTGGACAGGTGAGATGATCCCTCACGCTGCCCTCAGACTTACTTGTCTTGTCACATCTCATGAGAGTAAACTGGCACTTGCTGAGAACTACTGTCTGTAAGGTCCAGGTACCACTTTGTGAACAAGCTTGCACAGGACATGAAATAGATACTCCCAGTTCAGTGGCATGCTATTTTTGCAGTTCTCTATTGATAGGAGGGACAAAAGGGTTAATAAAAAGTGAGTAGATTATATGCCCCCCCCCCCCCCAAATGAGAACTTAATGGAATAGAAAGTGTCCATTTGTACTTTGGAGTCATGCCTATAGCCATTCTTCGTCTATGTACTAGATCATCGAAAGTATTAGGTGTAGAAAGAAAGGAGCAAACAGGATTCAGGATTTGTGTTAAAGGGTATTTTGGTTTTTTATTTCTTCTCTTTAAGTTGCACTGTCCACGTTGTCATTAAGCAAGAAGCTATTCCTCATCTAGAGCTGATCATTCTCCTCCTGTTCTTCCAAGAATTTGAGTTCATATTTATTTATCCTGTACTATTGTTCTAAGTTGTTTCTGAGATTTCTTTCTGGTGATTACGGCATGTTTGTTTGATTTGGCTGTACAGAATTAAATATATCCCTCTGGGGGAACAATATTTTTTTTTTTGTTGGCATAGATTTTTTCCTTTAGAATTCATCATTTTTGTGTGGTTAATACTTACTAGTTGTAAAGTGCCAGGTTTGTATAAGGAACTTAGGCGGCCTAGGAAAGGCATACTTCTAGCTAAAAGGGCTGATAAGGATAACACAGGATAACTGTCTAGAAAGGAAGAAAAGTTCAGGTGTGATCAGAAATTAGTGTTCAGGACAGGTCTTTGAACAACATGGTTAGAGTTCATTGATCAAGGACATTGGGACCCATTGGAGGTCATCCAAGTTCAAAGTTAGTATTAGCAAAAGGATTGATACTGGACACAAAAGTGTGTGTGGAGGAGGAGAAGGGGAGAGAGTTATGAATTCCCTTTGTCCTGATAGGGGTTTGAGTTGTGGAAGACACAGATCACAAACAATATTTTTTAGAACATCTTTAATTCATTAAGTTGTTTTTATTAATAGTATCCAGTAACTGTCCAGATTTGGCTGGCTCTTGATGGGTTGAATTCATCAGTTCTTGTGAATTCAACAGGACTGCTAGTCTCCAGAGCTGATCGGTTCTTTGGAAAATTTCACACCCTACTGTCTCACCTCCCTCTCTTTGGCTTGCTCTCTGCTGGTAAATGTTTCTCCATCCAAACCTACATATAAAACCTGTATAAAACGCTTTCACACATTCTCATGTGGAAGGGGCCTTTATGGCATGGTGAGAGAATACTTAGTCTCAAAAACGGTGCAATGCCTGAATATAGGCAAAAGGGAGCAGGCAGATGGCGAATTATTTGATTGTAACTCTTTGAGGAGGGCTGTGTCTATCTTGGTCTTTGTGTGTTGCCTGACTGCATACACCTGTGATCATGGCTAGGCCCTTGAAGCATCATGAGGACATAAATATGGGCTGGACTGGGAGAAAATACAAGGAATCGGGGGAACATGGAAGGCAAGCCATAGGAAAATACAGAGCTGGGCAGACAGCTGAGGGAGGTGAGAGCTTATGTGAGAAACGGAGGTGTTAGGTGTGAGGGGACCTGAGGAAGAGATCACAGCAGCCAAAGTATCCATGATTTTGTTTTCTGCTCCCTCTCAGATCCCGGCAAAGGTTTGCATTCTCTCACCCCCAGCCTGAGTAGGGAAGAAAAGTCTTTGAATTTTGGGGAGAGCTATTCTGGTTGCTTCCTGGTCCACAAACTCCGTCAGTGACCTGTGGCAGTATTTATTCTGGAGCCAAATCTTCCTGCGGCAGGATGACACAGGAGGCACTTATCTCTCTTGGAGTCCTCATTCTCGCGCCCTTGTAAACCAAGTGCTGCCTCCTGTCACGTCTTGCTACCAGCAACACACAGCCAAGAGGGAGACACCCAAGCCTGGGTTTCCAGGATCACATGCTGCTGCTACTATCCAGATCAACTTTATTTTTCTGTTTGGATCTTACATTAATATAGAAGGCACCAACAGTCAAAATCAAAATCAACCTCCTCAAATGTGTGTGTGGGCGAGAAACAGACGGGTGTGAAATGCATGGCGCAACTCCTCAGCTACTTTTCTCTATGGGTTCATTTCTCCTAACGCTACAGCATCACTTCCTGACCGTGCTTGCAAATAAACAGTTACTGAAAGAACATGGCTGGACCACACATGCATATTTTCCACCCTTGTGGAGAGAAGCTGTGTGTTGGCTGGTTGTTATTTATTTTCACAAGAGGCGGTTAGGTTTGTTGTCCTGTCTTTAGGGCACAATCTCTCGAGGTGCTGAGCCTTCTCAGCTTGCAGAGGCTGCAGGAAGAATTGAGGGTGGGAACCAGCTGTGCCCCACAGGTCTCGAGCCTCAGTTGGCCTTGTTACTTCTAAAAGTTTTCCGGTGTTAATACTTACTGTGTGATCTTGAGGATTCAAGAGAAAAGGACAGCAGGGGGTCTACCCAAGCGAAAAAACACTTTCCTTGGCCAGAGCATGTGATGTTTCTTTAAAACTGGAGTTGGAATTGTTAAACCATCAGTTAGAAGTGCAACATTTATATAGAGAGAAGAAAGTAAATTGAAATACACAGAAAAACTTTAACTTTCTAGCTTGCTGCAGATAATGCAGTGAGAGCTGATTTTCCTATGAATTTAACTGATTCTCTTTAGAAAACTGGAGTGCAATGTTCTGTATCTGTTGCTAAATATAAAATGAGATAAGCGGCATTCAGCTGGCTGGTCTTTGCCTTCACAACTAGGCACCAAGCATCATAGTGGATGCCCTGATGTGCAGGCTGCCAGAGCATGCTAGGGCAATTTAAAGGGTGGCTTTACCCCGTCTCTGCCACCCTCTACCTCACCAATAGCAGATTCAGCTACTGAGTGCCTTCCACCAGCTTTGTACTGCCTTAAACCACTGCTGATTGCAACGTATGGGCTGGGAGCTAAGGGCTAACATTCGTGATTCATCTTCTGGGTTTAGCTGCAATGGCTGAACAAGTGATGGTTGCATCCTCCCTCCCTTTGCAGCTGAAATCTAGCAGAGGTCCGAGCAGAAGCATTTAATTTGGGGGGGGCTTGTCTTTTTTATGTATCTGAGGTTTCATATGCTTCGAGAGGTTCTGGTCTCAGTGCTACTCATGGTTATTTTGCAGAAATGCTCTTGCGATCCTGAAGTTATGCTGCCCCCAGTAACTGAACGCCTTTATGAAACCTTTGCCCCTGAATCTTTCTAGGAGAGAAATGTCAGGACTGAGAAAGGCCTTTAAAAATCTATCTTTTTTCAAGCTCATTGGGTTGCTCATTTGTGACCCTCTCATTGTGTGAAGCCTATGTGTTATTGAAGATCACTTGACCACCCTCTTTAGACCTCACAAAGAAGATAACACTGTTGAAGCTGAAATGCAGTAAGTTGTGTGCTGCTGCAAAGAGGCAGGAAGGAGACAGATGAGAGTTGTGGCCCTGGGTAAGGCAGCTGCTAGCTTCAGAGATGCAAGGCAGAAAGGATGAGCTGTTTGAAGAAATGGAGGGAAAACAGGGCATAGCCCAGCCAATGTAAGTCAGTCATCTGTGTTTCACTGGGTTCGAGGGAGCCACCTCACTGTACACTGGGTGGGTACCTGGCCCCAAGCCTCTTGCACCTCCACAGCACATCCAGCCCTTCAGGCATCCAGCAGCAGTTTGGGGGGTTGTTTCACTAGTAGCAGGATTTTGCTCCAGCTTTTGCACAAAACACTCTCCCCTTGGGGGAAAAATAAATGAATAAAAATAGTTCAGTAAAAGCTGAGCCAAAAGGGAATTCTTTTAAACAAATATACAAAGCATTTTCCATTTGCTGGTTTCAAGTCTTTTGAGAGAGAAAGAGCAGCATTGCTAGGTTTCGGGAGAGCCAGGATGTGTCTGCAGGGTGCAGATCTGAAACAAGGCCACTTGCATAGTCTGACAACCAACCTGTCATTTGCACTGATAGGAGTAATATAGTAACTGCCAGGGCCCTGAGGGCACTAACAGGCCTGACTGGTCCAGACCAGCCTCACCTGGGACCTCTCCCCACCCCTGCCCGTGGCCCCAGGGCTCTCTTTAAGCTCAGGCCAGGGCTGCCTGTGCCTCCCCAACTAGGTCAGAGCAGTGCTGGTCTCCAGCTCAGCCACAACCATGCCCATTTCTTGGCCCTGCTTCATCACTGCAGACCTGCCCTGTAGTCGCTCAACCTGATCCTAACCCTGACTTGTGGATTGACTTCCTGGTGTGGCTTCAGACCCACCTCAATGCCATGATATTACCTTATGATCTGAACTTGAGGTTGGACCTGACCACATACTCCGGGCCTGCTCTGCTCCCTTGCTCGCATCCCGTGAGACTGGGTCCTGGTCGGTGGGGCCCTGCCCTGCTGGCCGCTGTACCCCTCTGCTCCTAATGAATCAGGGCTCTGCATTGCATTTCACTGCACCTTTAAATGTTTTATCCGATACATTCCCCAAAGCATTCTTCTGGGCATCCTACCCCTATGTAAAGAGTAAAGGTAAGTGACTTAATAGGATAAGTGCTCAGTAAAAGAGCTCTATAGTATTTTAGTTGTCTGCTTTAATTTTGCAAACAAGCATGAGTGATGCTAATGTCTCAGTACACAGGGATTTGCAATCACCATTAATGGAAATAATTCCCCTCAAGTAAAACAGTATAAAACACCACCACCAAAGGCTAGAACACCGTCCTTGCAAATCCTTTTCTCTTTACTCACAACAGATCAGCTCTCTTTTACTAAATTTCTTTGTGCTGTAAAAGGGCAAATGATTCTAGCAGAGAAAAGTGAGCTTAAATTCTTAAGCTAAACTCCTGATGGGAGGCAGTAAAGGAGCAATTCTGAACATCCCAAGGTACCATCTATATGAATGAGGAAACTGCAACAAAATAATGGCAGCCATTGGCTGTGAAGTGAGTATTAAATGACTTCTGAAATATGGCAAAAATAAGAGTTTTTACCTTTATTGTATTATCATCAACAAAAGCAGACTGTTGGTTCTATTTAGATGGTGAATCCCAATTTAATAAATATGCAGACAGGCTGTAAAAGAACAACTGATCTTACTTACATGGCACATCTATCTCATATTCTTTATTCATAGATCTCAAAGTCTACTGCAAAGCAGTCAGAATCATTTTATGGCTGAGAAAACTGAGTCACAGAGAAGTGAAGTGATTTGCTAGCGTTCATACTGCTGTCCTGATTATAGGGGTGAGAGAATTTCTGTTCTTAGTCCCACTTCCTGCCATTGGGCAGTCTTTCTTCTAGGAGATCAATGGATAGCGTTTGTTCAGAGATTTTCCTAATATTTTTATGGTACTATGACTCAAAATACAATTTTGTATATCTTGTCTTCCCTGCCTTCAGTTTAGTCTTAATTAATGGTCCAAATTCACCTGCTTCATTATTTGAACTCGGGTTGGGCCAAACCTTCGCAGATAGGCTGTGCATTTCTGTTATGAGAGAGAAATTTGACCCATTTCAGGAGGGATCAGACAAAGACCACACATGGAAACAGATTCAAATTATCTGTTCAAGGATCACTTTTTTGGAGCAATCCATTAAAAATAAAGATGAATCACAAAACCATTTCTGGATCCAAATGTGTATCTTCCCAAGGTCATAGTAGTTCCAGGCTGGGATTTCAACTTAGCAGTTTTGCTAGGCATCTTATTTTAGTAGCAAATAAGCTGAATTTAGTTTAAACTCCAATTTTGATTAAGGAGTGATTCAGGGTTCTGTAACAAGGCTTGAGCGGCTGCGGAGAAAGTCGAGTGAAGAGACAAGCAAAGCTAGCAAGCAGCAGAAGAGAGCGTTTCTGTTGAATCTTGAGTGACTGGTGGGAGACCTGGCATCCTGTGCCGATGACGCAGCACCTGACCTATACAGAAGATTGAGAAATAGATTTTCTATTTTGCTTTATTAAAGGGAAATGGGCAGTGAATTAGACTGTATTTAAGTTAGTAAATGATAGATAATGCACCCCCTCACTATGGGATTTTTCTTCTAATTCATGTTGAAGTTGTTTCATCAAAACAGAATTTCTTACAAAGAGCTGAAGTCAAGCTCCTTACCTGCATTTACCTGCGTGAATAGCAAATCACTTCTCCTGGTAGATAGCGCCAGCTACCACCGCGGGGTCCTGAGAGAGAATCACGTTCTATGTCCTACTTCTTTTCTGGGTAGTTTATGTTCACAAGAAGGCATTGAGCAAGCCCTGGTTCAATACTTCATAGTTTTAACCAGAAGTCTGTCAGTGTAGCAAGGGTCTTGTTTTGTGTCTGGAAGCTTTTTTGAGTTGGGAAAAAAAAGATAAAGTCTCCAGGGGCTGAATGCCAGGTTACAGATGAAATGTGCTGTATGAATCTAAACATGCAAAGGAAGGACAAGCCTTTAAAAAGCCCAATTACTATTATTTCTTTTTTCAAAATGCAGAAGCAGCTTGTGGCTGCTCAGAAGTTCTTTGAATCTGTCGTTCACGTTGTTAAAAAGTATAGCAGTGGAGATTAATATATTGGTTTGTTTTTTAATGAAGAGAATCTTGTCATTGGATTTGAATATTTGCTGCAAACTTATTTATTAAATGTTTTCTTATTTATAGCATCATGTTTAGGTATGTATAACATACTATTATCTGACTGCTTACTCTTACAGTAAGATGGATTTTTAGGATTAAATAAGTTCCGTGCATTTCTTTAAACTGCTGGAGCCCAAAGGGTTAGGAGTGTTACATGATCCAGCTGCAACTATTCCCACCACACAGCCCGGTTGTGCGTTACAGGGGCTCTAGTGAGTGAGCAGGAGGGAAGAAGCTGCTGGAAGCATCAACTGGATGTGGGACCGGACTTGTGCGTCCTCTGTTCACCGCGTAGTGTCAGTGGCCTGTCTGTTCAGTCCTGTACTTAACTCATGAGCAGCAGGTAGAGAGAAGGAACTGTAGCCTTGATTCAGCACAATATAGACTCAGTGTTGGGCAAGCATTCGTTGTCCTTTGAAATCAGTGAGTTAAAGCCAAGATTCCAGGCTCTGCTGAACAGGCTGGGTTTGCAGATGAGCTTTGCTAGCCTGTGGTCTGTACGCCAGGGTATTTGCTTTGCATTGCCAGGTTAGAGCCAGCATTTTGAACTGGCAGACCATGTTAAAGCAAGTGATTATTCCAGAAGCTGTTTGAGGGGCAGCATGTTTCTGTTGTCTGACTGGTCATGGTTATCTTTTTGGTGTAGAAACATGGATGTTTTCTTTGCTAGTTAATTACAAATGTACTTATGGAAAAGTGTTGTGTAAAAGTGCACACATGAGCTATGTGGCTTTTGGCAGCCCATCACACCTGTGTCTTCCCACCCCCTCTTGTGGAAAGTACTTCATTATAGTGTCCAGACCAAATCCTGCCCCATTTAAGCACATGGAGATTGACTTTAGTGGGACCTGAGTTTGGCCCGCCTCTCAAGCAGGATATTGCTTTGAACCTTCACCCTTGAAACTGGAGAGTTTTAGGAGTCTGTTATTGGCTGTGAGCCAGCACATCTTTTAGTCAAGCAAGAGAGAGTCATGTTTTTAGATCTCAAGATTAAACATTTCCTTCCTGTTACCACCCCTGTTTCCACTGAAGGAAGGGTGTTAATTGCATAAAAAATTGCTGCCATTTACAGTCAGAGCTGTTCCTTGGAACCAAGTCCTTGTCTGTACACTAATCTTGAATTTCCATTAAAATGTGTTCTTAGGTGATTATATTTTATGAGAATGCATTCTTGACTGGGTGATCGTTTCCTTACCTGATCTGTGGTATTCATATGTTATTCTCCTGTATGCTGCATACTGTGCACTTTTTCGCTCTGTATTCAGTTTCGGAAGAAACCAGTGAACTTTCCTGTCCTTACATCTGCATGCATCTAGAATATAATGCTAGACCTCTCTGTTGCCAGGAACTTTGTTCATTGATGCTCTTCATAGCTATTATTCATTGAAGCACTTTAATCCCATCATCTACCTATAACTTCATCTAATGATTTACTCATCCCTGTAAATATTCTGAGAGGCCTAATTACCCTTTCTGTTAAACCATTGCATCCAAAGAAGTTATTCTCAATTCAGTCCAGTGTGGCAGAGCAGAATTTGGTTTTATTAGGCTAATTCAGTTCTGGTGCAGTCAAGCGTAATCCATCAAAATCAACAGGCCACCCTGTAGACAGTGATTTGGGCTGTAAGAATGTATTGAGCAACTTTCTGGATTATACAAATCAAATCGATTTCAGCCATCTTCTCCGACAGATGGCTATAGCTTGCTGTGATTATGTATCTTAGCATATATTCTCCTTCTTAATCATAAAAATGTGTATAGGTTTTCCTCCAGCTCCCTGTAATTCCTCTCACCCTGGATGTAACAATATCTGTGTCTTCAGGATGCCTGCGGTCCTGTAAACGGCTCGCTTAGTGACTCAGGTTGGTACAGCTCAGTTGTACTTGCAGGCAGCAATTTTATGACACAAAATGTTATCAGGCTAACTTACATGGTTTATTTTATTTTATTGACTTAAAATACAGCAGAAATCATAACTTGAGTTTTGGTGTTGAATAAGACTCTTGCATTAGTGGGGAAGAAGGAGGAACAGGAAGGAACAGGGTGAAAAAGAGAATGAATTGCTCAGTTCCAGGGAAATGATGACAGGAGTTGTGAATTTCAGTAAGAGAGAACTAGCTAAAACAGGAGAAGGTATCAGGTGAACCTGTCTCTTACGTCAATGGAAGAAATCAGTGTTTCAGCAAAACTGGCAACGGGAGCAAGTGATACTGAACTTTCTACTCTGTTCTGTAAGCTTATGTGTAGAGTCACTTGACTGTTTTGTCTGAGACTATCTGTAAAATGGAGCGTGCAGGGCACTTGTGATAGCTGGAGGGCGGGCTGAGCAGCCTCACGCAGTGCATGGGGATCCCTTGCAGGGCAGACATACGGACACAGCCTTGTCACGGCCGCAGCCCTCTGGGAGACTGATTGCAACCAGGTGGCCACACGTGCCTTGCTCACCTAAGAGGAGCCTGCTGAGAGTAGCCCATGGGAAGGGGTCCACCATAACCCGATTGTCCAGATGCAGCTGGAGAGGAACCTGACACTCTCCCTGATACCAGGGAGTCTGTTGGCTGAGATTCTTTCTCTGGAAATGAGGCGATATCACTTAAGGATGCGTTTTGTGCTTTCGTGCTGAAGTCTTTCACAGTAGAGGAGGAGAAACTATTGTAGTGTTGTCACATGGAGCAGTCTCATTGCAAGGAGATTACAGACCATGAGCAATGAATGAATTTGACAAGTAGAGCTTTTGATTTTACAACACATTCATAACACCTTGGAGCACTTAGTACCTTGTTAGCCCAATTAGCATATGCTAAAACTGCCAAAGTAATCTGAGCAGCTATTAATCACATGCCGAACTGTCCAAGATCATGCATTGTTATTACTGCAGAGGCAGCTAAGAGCGGATTGGGGAAGAAACATCTCTGAATACCTTAATGCACATGCAATAGGCACAGTAAAGCCAAATAACACTGAATCAGAGACTGATAAAATAAAACAAGCTGTTATGTCATAGACTGTCTTGCATCATAGGCAGTGAGGGAGCTATGTAAGTGGAAGTCACATATCCCGAAGCTATAAAAACCGGCCTTGATCTGTGCTAAGCAATCACTGATAGTACTGTTCCATTCCAAAGGTTGTGGACGTTGTGTCTAACACACCTCAGAAAAAGGAAGCAATAGCTAAACTTGACTGCAGTGTGCCAACGAGTAGACACGCATGTGCGCATGCACATGTATGCTTGTATTGAGCAATTTCAGACTATACCCACTGTGAGTCATTTCCAGCCTCTAGGGTTTACACCTAAAATTAAAGTACAGTTCAGCTGTAATGCACACTTGGTCCTTGACTTCTCTTCCAAGACAACTTTTAAAGGTGTTAATGTAATGGGACCATCTGGTTCTGTCCAGTAGCAATGGGACAAGGGATCTACGTTCACAAATATGCTCCATATCATGTCCATTAGGGAGACTGCTTTCCAATTTCTCTGCAGGTTTCCATAGCAGAGTCTCTTACACTAGAAGAATTGTCTAACTTACAGTAGTCAAAATTCATATGGTTACCGAAGACATAGTAATGGGTATCTGTGTTCCAGCACAAGATATAAACAAAAGATCCTGAAAAAGCTTTGGGATCTGCATTTGACCTAAAAATGAAAACACTGAAAAGATTGTGTCAAATCTCCTTACTGCACCTGTGGCTTGGTGAAGAGAGTGCAGTTCTCAGAATCTGCTACATCTCATTTTTAGCTAATAAAACAGACTTGCAAACCTGGTATATTGATTCCATGAATAACAATGAAACTGCTAATATAGAACTTGAGTTAATGGTGGATTAAAGCAGATTCATGAAAGTAATGCCACTTAGAATCTATTTATAGAAAATAAACTAGTTTGATTTTTTTAATGAAATTATAATACAGCTGATAGAGGAATTAGTGTCTCAGTGATAGACTTCTGTGGGCATTTGACTTGGGCCACATGATATTTTTATTAACAAAGTAGAACAATAGAAAATGAAAATGGCATGAAAACTGGTTAGTTGACAGAGGTAGATAAAAATAAAATTATTATAAGGCAGTCAAGTTTGTAGAGAAATCCTTAAGGGATTCACCTTGTGATAGGAGAAGATTTTTTTTAATTTAGCTTCCTAAGGAAATAAGGTTTCCTCTCACATTGTGCATGTCTTTGTGCTCTGCCCTCTAATAAATTTTGAACCCATTGGACAAATTTCCAGTGAAATCTGTTGGTCACAAAGATTATTTCTGTGGGTTTCATGGAAATATGCAGAAGAGTAAGGAGAGAGACCCAAAAGCTCCTCTAATTAGGACAGATGTAGGACAAACGCGTTCATTTCTGGACACAGGCGTTACTAGAGAATCAACGTGTCTGAGAGCCCTAGAGATGCTGCAGCCTTCGAAACGCTTCCACTGCAGCTAGTGACGGACCACACTGGTTAATCCAAACTGAATGTTTCTTGTTTAAAAAAAAAATTAGTTCAAACCTAAGCTCGTACTCTGTCTCATGAAAAGAAGGTGACTGCCACAGTCCCTGTTTCCAAGATGCAGAAGGGATTTAAGAAACGGTCTAAGTTAAACATGGGAAAAGAGGTAGAGTTGGAAATCACTGGCCTTCTGCTAGGTTTCTTTAGCTTTCATATCTGTATGATCCCATCCTTAAGCAACAAATCAGTCCCTGTGGATGTAAAAAAAGTAACTTCCTTTTGTTCAAGTTCATAGTGGTTTGGGGCACTCGGCACTGCTTGAGACATAATTGTGCTCTGCTCTCTTGCTAGCTTTAAGATTTTAATCATTTTGAAAACACATCTGCGAAGACATATACGAGAGCAACAGAGTAACAATAACAATAAAGATGTGTTGTGTTCTTGGGATAAACTCTTTGGTTTGGGGTTTACAGTTTACGTGTTCTGGAACTGGATTATTGCCTTGTAAAACAATGCAGCAGCCTTTTCTCATTTAGTTAGCCATCCATTTTTATTAGGGTGCTCTATAGAATGCCTGTAATAATATTATAAAGGTGCAGAAGGTTCATTATTTCACAACAAGCAGCTAGCCAAGACCATTATTATTTTTACAACAGCCGGGCTTGCTATTGAAATATAGTTTTGATTATAACCTTCCCCCCCCCCCTTTTTCTCTTTCCTCTCCCAAATGCGGAGATGTGCAATTGTTCCTTTTCAGATTGCTTTTCCACTGCCCCACAAACATGTCATTTTCAGTGAAATAGATGGATTATAATGGGAACAGATCAGTGATAATGCATTACTGGAATACAGCCATCCCCAAGAGAGCTTATAATAATATCCAGTCTTCCTAAGCTTTAAAATTTGCGGCTTGGACAGCCTATGGCTCTCATATAGAACCCAGTTCTGAATTTTCCCTGCACTTATAATTCTTTGATGCTCAGTTATTGTTTGGGTTCTCCCATCTCTGTCATGTTACCATGACAACGGCCTTGCATAAAATACAGCTCTCAGACAATACAGCCCCTGCTTTAGAGAGGGCTTCCAGGCCCATAAAAGTTGAAATTGTTGCTCAAAAAGATTACTGAAGATTAATGACTCTGCTCTGAGCACCATGGAGGAAATTTCTGAAAATGATGGTAATTAAATAAAAATATGTGCAGGCAACATGTTCTCAGAGTCAGGAGTGTAGATACCTGCTGGGAGTGGTGAAGTTACTGTGAATTTGTAGTAAAAATATCTGCAGGTATTATTCCTGCCTATAGTCTATTTATGCTAAACAGCTATGGTGTTTAATTAGCTGTGCTGTTTTTTATGCGCCTGTTCCGTGATTGTAAATGGAGCATATTGACAGGGGCTCGTCAGTGGCGCTGGGGGGGCTGGCTTGCCCTGGGTGGGTGCCGCTTGCCATGTTTGCTCAGCGTAATGACCCTGCTGGTGAGACCAGGGGTCTGTTTCCTGCCACCGATCTGTCGTAATTTCATGGGTACGCTGCTAGTTGTAAGAAAGATGAATACCGAGCTGCAAATTGCTTGCGCTGAATCATAAAACAGGCCTTGTTTCATGAGCCCATTAAGCACATGCCTCTAATGTTAAGCATATGCTGTGCTTTGCTTAATAGGGATAGACTTAGCACTGGCTCGAGGTTCAGTGTGTGTTTTGAAGTCCTGCGCTGGTTTGAAGGTCTTAGAGTTGTGAACCTCACTGGGACAATGAATAAAATATGTTGATTGTATTTTCAAAAGTGTTAGATATTTTCGTATTCGGTAATAACGTCTTTAACGTTACATGCCACATTAGTGGTAACCCGCTGTCATGCAGCAGGATTTAAAATGATCTTAACAGGAGTCAAAAGAAAGACATTTTGTCTTCCCCAAAGACAACAGTACACAGTTGGGTTAGAGTTTGCCTTCCTCTGAAGGTGATCAGTCCTCCTCGGGATAGGCTCCAACATCACATCTGTTCAAGAGCAGTGTATTACAACCTTATGTTACTAAAAATCAAAAGAAACATGTATGAGGAAAAGCCTAGCTTAGGAAAAATCTTGTGTATTCTAAGGGAATAAAATCATAAATTCAAACCAGATGCATAAAGGTTAGGACCATCTTTGTTCTGTTGCAGCAGATCTTACAAAATCTTTTTCCTATCGGTACTGTGTGCCACATAGGAGAAGATACCTGTTTGTGCCCGTCGGGAAACCCGCAAGTACAAGGAATCCGTGAAAACCTCAGAAAGCGTCTGCTCTGCCAAGCAAAGAGGAAATAAGTGCAGCCTGAAAGGGAACAATAATTGTTTTTGCGATCTAAACCCATTTTTAAATTAGCTGTTTGTATGTTAACTTCCTCAAGTTAGAGACTTAGCCACCTGTTTCAGTTAATTAGTAAGCCTTTGGCTGAAGCTTAGTGTTTGTGGGAACAAAAGGCAGGTGAATCAGTGGGCACTGAGGGTTTGCAGGGACTGCGACAGGGAGGCCAAACTAGCAGCAGGCCCCTGTGCTGAATAAAAGGGGGAATGGGCGTTGCTGTGCATGGTGAAGTCCCTGCTGGGGCCAGGATGGCAGTAAAGCTAGCGGGGCTGCACAGGTGTAATTAAACATTTGCCTTTGCTACCTTGAAGATTTTTCAGTTTTGTTTCTGTATCCAGCTCGGGATGCTCTTTGAGGATTGCTGGGTTCTCTCTTGGTGCAATAGTAGTAATAGCAATAAGACTTGGGAAATTTGGCCCTGTGTATCTGCTAACCTGTGTTCGTGGCCAGGCTGTTCTAGCCTTCTCCTGTTTGTGGTGAGCTGTAAGCCTGGGGTAAACTGTAACAAAACCCTGCGAAGCATTCAGGCAGCCGGTCCTGCCTTTTCCCCAGGAGTTATTTCATGTCAATTGCTGAAAATTAGAGGCATATAAAGTTTATAATGTGTGGGTGCCTGTGCACAGAAACTTAGTTCCCTCAATATTTACAGAATATAAAACAGTCCTCCTTTTTTAAGGCTAGGATGAACATTTCTGTCACATTAGGAAGGAAACCTTATTTCATTCTGCAGCTGCTATTTAAACAGTATGAAATCTCTTTTTAATCTTAAGATAAGTTCAAAACAAGATGTTTTAGACATCTGCTAACTATTACGGGCCATGCCTGCTAGTGGAGGTAATAAATTATAGCCCAGAAGAGAATCAAATGACTTAATACTGTTTTTGTTCATTGCTTCAAAGTTTGTCTTCTTTCCGTGTTATCTGTTCTCCTTTCGGCATGGTAGTCAACAGCCTGCAAAAGCCCCGGGTGCTGTGGGCAGGCTGGGTGCGATCGCAGGGAGGTGAGGTTGACGCCCGCTATTTTAGTTAGGGGAGAAAAAACAAACAACTTGGTTTCTGTTTTCCAGAAAGGAGATAAATTGGAATCAGTCGGAAAAAATGCACCCTCTGTGCTATGTGCCAAAAAAAAGATGGGCGGTTCTAGCACAATATGGGAGAGAGGGCATTGCAGTTTCCTCCTAAGGGGAGATAACGGATCGGCTTTCTCGTTTGTCATGGAAACCTGTTGTCAGCCCAGTAACCGTGACGTCAAGGCGGCAGTGGCACAGAGACAGTGTTAGTTACTTTAGCACACACCTGTTGAACTGCCAGAGGGGAAGGTATGTTGGTTTTTGCCTTTTCCATCCCAGCTTATAAGCAACTTTGGGTGCACCTTTAGAAAGCTCAAGTCCCAGGGCAGTTTTGCTGAGGTGTCGCAGACTCATACCGCAAGCAGGAGATCTTTCAGTCGCTTGGAAATTCAGTTAAGAGGCATTTGACCAAGAGGTTACTGCTGTACGAGCACTGTCCTACAAAGCCTCTGATTTGGGGTTTCCTTGTGGAAGGTGACGAGAGCAGGCTTGGGCCAAAGAGCACCAGCTCCCTTCAGCGTATTTGCTTTCCTCAGGAGTAAAGGTTTCGCTGGCATCCACTGAAGCAGCTTTCTAGAAAGACTTCTATAAAGAGGGAAGGCTCAACCTGTATTTAGCATGCCACATCTATAAAAGCTGTAGCCAATCTGGAATGATTGTTTTCCTGCCAATTTTTTTTTTGCTCTGATGTTTTCGTGTTAATTGTTGTTGACTGGCTATGTTTTCTTTTTGCAAAGTGAAAATAGATCACTTTTTCATTTCATTCACTGTTGCTCTCCATATATACATGGCTACCTTTCCATTTCTAGTAATTAGAAATAAGCTTACTTCTTTTCACAAGAAAAATGTGTTAGTGGAGAAAACAGGCCACCTTTCCTGGGCTGTTTGTGAGAGCTAGTGAAATCATGTATGTGGATGAGCTGTTTGCAGTAGACTTTGAATCAGTAAAAGATTTGCACTGTGCCAATAGTTGATGCAGTTTCTCTTACCATGGCTAAAACATGAATTGACATCAGCTGCATTTCTTGGCTACGCTAGCATATGATATTGCTAATAAACTACACCGTGCCCTTGTCATTGCTAAACAATATGAATGAAATTGGGAGTTTCCTATCATACAGTTCGTAAGAGAAGAAGAAAGGCCTATAGTTTAATGACATAAGTGATGATTCAGATTATGTTGAGTTACAAAGTGGATTTTAGACTGAGGAAAAAGAATTGCATAAAGTGACATAGGTGAACAGAAAAGGAAACTGGAGTCAGCCAATGTAAATGACATTTACTGTACAAATAGAAGCCAAATGTGTGAAGCAGAGCCAGAGAGCAGTGGAAACCACGTGAGAGAGAGAACCATCTGGGACTGTGATTTCCCAAATAGCCAATGAATTAAGAAGAGTGTTCAATTGATAACCCATACCATCCTAATAGAGATGGATGATATCAAGTGACTGCCAAGTTTTGAGGAGGTAGAAGAATAAGACTTGATGATAAACATTTTATTTTCTGTAGGAGATGAAAATTGTCCTTCATGTGAAAGTAATAAAGTTAACTACATTAGTACTATTGCCATTGTGGTGAGTATGTGTAAATACCCTGGAAATAACTACAAGAACTATAATCTTTTTTGTATTCAGTTTGAAAAATGTACATTCCTCTAGAGTTTTTTTTTTAAAAACTCCTCGACAGTGATTTCAAATATAACAGCCTAACAGAAACAGTTATTTTGCATGATCTACAATCTCTGTACTATCACTGGGGGCTTTGTGGCTGGAAAACATGCTTGTAATAAGACCGAGAGCTCTTACTGTCACTGGTAGGGAAACCAAGACATGGGAAGATGCATGGCCTCGCTTTGAAAGTGCTTCTTTTGACTTCATCACTAGTATCAGTTGGAGGTAAGTGTGATCTCTACAACGAAGTTGCTATATACTCAGTGTAACACAGAGAGAATAAATAGAGATGGGGGGAGGTTACCAAGTCTTTTATTTCTCAGTGATCCCCATCCTTAGCTCTAGCCATAAGATAGCACCCCATACAGCTACTGCAGAACTGTGTGATCAAATGGTCTGACCAAGTAATTAATGCTTCTGCATTTTCAAGGACTGCTTCTAGTTTTGTGCTGATTGCGAATACTCACATCAGTCCTGACTCAAGAAAGAATATAGTTTACCATTTAAGTCCCACAGATTTTTTGACTGGATTTGTACGTATGCACAGGTGCTCCCCTGATTCAGACCTACAGTTAGAATACGTGATGCATCAACTTCAGTGAATTCATGGTAAAGCATGAAAGAGAGATTTAGAAAGTCAGTGTACTGACATGTCCATTTTCCCCTCAACTTTTATTGTCAGTGCCAAAACTCTCTTCAGATTCTGCAATTTGGGGATTAAAAGAAAAAAAAAGAGGAGGAAAAAATTGTAGCAAAAAACACTCTCCTCATCTTTGTCTCAATCACTTCCTTCTCTTTCAAGCCCATTTTGCTGGAAAGTGGTTTGAAAGTCTGTACTGCTGCAGCTGAAAGAGCACACTCCACTTTTCAAAACCAGAAAACCTTGTGCATTTTAGAAAGCAGTCAGGATTTGGTCATTTTGATTGATATTTACCCTATCCAATGTTAGGCATCTAAAGCAGTTTAGCTGCAATCCCAGGGCAGGTGCCTATCTCTCAGAGAACTGCCCAGTCTCCTGCTGCCTGCCCCAGCAGCCGCTGCCCAACGCAGGGGGCCAGGCACCCCTGGCCGTGCCGTGCTGCTCCTGCACCCCGGGGAGCACCCCGGCTGCCCGGTGGGTGCAGGGCTGGGGACGGAGCCAGGGGAGCCCAGGGGCTTGTCAGCGCAGGAGGGAGGAGAGGGCTCCTTGACACAGCTGGGTGGTGGGACCGGGGGGGGGGGGGGGGGGGGCAAAACCTGTCAGAGCAGACCTGCCTGTAAATATTGTTTCCCCTGAGTTCTGCTATTTTCTAGAGGGGCTTTTCAGATTCCCTTCACTTTTTTTTTTTTTTCCATGTCTCTATGGTGCATCTTGCTGCTAAAGTACCTTTGATGTAGGAGAGAGGTGGGTTCATTTATTTGCACCTTGGATCAATCCAAGCATTAGTTATGGTACAGCACAGAGCAGTGTGATAGAGAGTCCCATTTTGGGGGTGGGGGAGGGGGTGTAGATAGAAAGGGGAATCAGAGGAGAAGGAAATGATACAGGCTATGATAAATTATGTACACGCTCTTAATAGGGTCACTACCTGTGAAGGCCTTGTGTGCTAACCCTCAGAATGAAAGATGTTTTACACTGTGTTTTCATCATTTTCTTGCAGAAGTGCATTATTGAAAGTGCCACAAGCTCATAATTATAGTGTCATGCTTGGTGATGCCACAGTAAAATCATTTTTCATGCAGTAAAGGCTAAGTTCATTCCTTTTTAGTTCAGGCATGTTTTCACTCCATTTAGGAATCATGCTGGAAACCAGAGCACTTCAGCAGTTTCTTCTTTAGATTGGATGGGGGTTAATGAGGTTCAGACAGGCAGTTCTGCTACTGCATTGTTTGCAATAGAGGAAATTGCTTACTTATTATTTATCATTATTACTCTTGTCCAAAATGAGCTAGGATTTTATGAAAGGAAACAGATGCTTATGCCAAAAATCTTATAGCATAGATGAAGAAATAATGAATTAGCTAGCAAAACAGAATTTTTTGAGAGAACACAGTGCTATGACTGGAAGAGATGTTCAGCCAAGGAAGTGTCCTGTTGGCTGTTCAGTTTAAATAGCTGTAAGTAATATAATGTTAATGCCATACACACACATGCATGGAAGATAGGCTCTGGATGTCAAGACTAACTAATAAGTGGAGTTTAAGGAGGGTGCAACAGAAGTTACTTATTTCTTTCTTCATTGTAGGGTTTCCAACATGCAGTTCAGGAAACTTATTTCAAAGGTTTTTTATGGGAATTTCTCAGTTTCATTATCAGTATTGATCAGCACTGACGGTTGTTGATTGGTGTGGCTAGATACTGTTGTTGGTCTTACACTATCTTCCTTTGTCCATCCTCAGGGCCCTGCTTTGTCAGCTGTCCTCCATCTCTCCAGCCCAGGTCTGCCAGAGCCCGGTGCTTTTCCCTTGCCTCCACCCCTCTCTGCACAGGCCCCTGGTGTCCCACTTGCCGCTCACCTGCAGCTAGGACACCACACCGCTCTGGGCCACAATACCTTCCTGTTCAGAGTCTGCTCCCTACACTCTCTAGCCCAACTGAAACAAAGCAAGTCAGACCCGCTGTTAAACTATGGATTCACTCTTTTGTTTTCAATAGTTATTATCTGCTTTATCTTTATTTACCAGTTACTATCAAAAAACCAAATGTATCCAACGTATCCTTGTGTCCCCTGAGCACCTATCTTGATATCTACCAGGTAAGGCTTAAATAGAGATTTAGTCTAGGATTTTCAAAAGAAACCTGAAAGAAGCAAGTGTTCAATTTACACCCTCCTGGGTGCCCTTGAAATCCCCAGCAGCGGCTCTCAATTGAGCTGCCCTGAACATGTCTTCCACATAGTTTTAGAGATATGCTGGATATGATAATGTCAACCACTGTGTGTACTTGGACCTCTGCTGAAAATGTTACAGTTGCTACCCAAGTCTTTTTTTCATCTTGGGCACTGTTGCATTTTAGGTTGTTAAACATCCTGAGGATATTTGAAGCTCTGTTCTTATCACCTTCCTCTGCTTGTGTTGTGTGCAAAAGAGAAATGTGTTTTGGGGGGAACAAAATGAACACATGCATGAAGAGTTGTGGGTAAACATAGACATCTGTCTTTGAAAATTGAGGCTTCTTTATTGATTGAATGGAGCCTAGCAAGAACAGAAGGAAACAAATTCAACAGGGAACCATTTACATGTAACAGCAATTGCACAGGGCAGAGTATATTATCTGAAGTGTCTTCAGTGAAAGAACTGAAGGAGGAACTGGGAATGTGCTTATCAACAGCCCTTATTATTCTGTTAATCCTTTGTTAAATGAACATAGTAAGTTCTTTTAGGTTCCCCTCCATCTTTTACTGGACTTCACTGATCAATATTTAGCCCTCTCTTATAATGTGACAAGACAGCAAATGTAAATGGCAAAGTCAATGAACGTTTCCTATCAGATGAAACAAAGCAAGTCAGATCCATTATCAAACTCTTTAGATTTATGTTCTTGTTTGCAAGAGAATTTATTACCCTCTTAGAAACTAAAACAAAAAAAAGTCTGGAACTATTTTTTGTTATTGTAGTTAACGGAGAATAATTTTATGGGAGGAGTGTCCTCTGGGAATGCTCCAGTTAATTCTATCAAACAGAGAGGCCAAGAATGATAAAATTCAAAACCTGCAGCTGCTGCTGGTTCCTTTGGGAGTTGCATTACAGTAGTACAAGCAACAGCCTTTCATTTTAAAAAGGGAAGCATATGACTGCAGCCAAAGTCCTTTCAGCGCTATTTTAGGTAAGCTGATCTGCATGAAGGCCATTGTAATCTCTTGTGCTGCTCAGGTTTTAAGCGATATTTTTCATTTCATAATGCGGTGTCTGTGTCCACTGAATACATCTGCTTAGATGTGCCAGGCTCGATCATGTACCCTGTTACATCACTTGGCAAATGAGGTCACATCAACTAAATAGCAGTATTATGGCGAGGAGAATGAGAGCTCTAGGATTTAACTGTTGGGAGTCAAACTACAACCCACCACGAGGGCTGAAAAGGATGTAGCAACACTGAAGAGGCTCAGTGGGTGCAATGAACAGGGCAGGGAACAGGGAGGACTCAAACACAAGTGATCATCTCCCTTGAGACCCTCTTTCCACGGCATCAGACAGTGACAGAAGGCATGGGCATGCAACGTTTTTGCAAACTCTCCAGCTAGGAAGGGCCATGCTTCACGCAGAGCTCATACACGGAGCCTATTCTCAGCAGGAATAGTGTGTTCTCATGTGGTGATTAATGGGAACACTCAGCTGGAGCATGTCACTGTGATGAGACTTTAGTATAACAACCAGTAAACTACAGGCACTGGGGAGAAGAGCTGGGGGAGAGAGAGAAAGGTCCTTGGGATTGCCTGGCTGTCTCCAGACGCTATCAGACTAACTCCTCAACGAAACAGGGTCCAGAGCTTATGTTTCAGTCGAAGCTTCTTGAAGGCTTTACCAGCAGCATTATTACTCCTAAATGATCAAGATTCACGGGCTGTTTTGCTTGTGATAGAAATAGGCACGGAACGGACAAGCTGTGCAGAGCCGAGCGGCATTTGCAAAAGGCCTGTCTGCCTCTCCTGGTGTGAAAGATGTGTGAATTGTGCAGGTGCCAGGGACAGTGCAGCGCTCTCTGCCATCAGACGTTTGTTCAGCCTGAGGCCTGCCTGGTACCCAGCATTGTCAACAGTCAGTGTCAGTAACATGCACTGTTTTTTTCAGTACATAATAAATCCCTTTGGAAATTCCCATTCTGCAGTGAAACACCTGCAAGGGGAAAATGGGCAAGAGAACATGCCAGTCAGGACTAGGTCTTCTTTCTGAAACCTGAAATGGTACAGCTTTGTGAAAAGTGCCACTCACTGTACTCATTCCTTTAGATACATTTTCTGTAATCTCGGATCTGAATTTGCCTTTACAATCTATTAGATGAGCCTACTGAAAATCATTATGAGCAATTTATCTAAATCCACCTTTGAGTTAATTCTGGGCCTAAGGCCCTGATTTAGAGTAATGGGACCTAGGGACCCACAATAAAAATGAAAAATAGCAGCTATTAAATCTGTAGAAAGGAAACGACTTGGAAAAGGAGGGGGATGCCAAACTAGCCTCTCCAGCAATGGCAGAGGGGAGTCAGACTTACAGGACCATATGGCTTAGACATCGTTTGAATAATCTCTTCCAATTAAAAATAAAGCCAGAGTTATATAAAACATCTGTTCTCTGAATTCAGGAGTTTGGGCAAAAGAACATCAGGGGATAGTTTAAATCCTTCATCGTGTTTTTGGTTTCTCTGTTCAGATTCTTACCCGTTTGGAGGAGCTAATAGCCCTGGAGGAGGAGTGTTTGTGGTTTCCTATGGTGCTACCAAGCGTCAATGCAGGCTTTTATGTTCTGATTTTTGCCAACTCCCCAGCCACACTCCCTTCAGATATCCAGCCTTCATTGCGAAGGGGTGTCTGTTTTAGGAGACCCCAGAACAACTGAGACAGGTGACTGAAGAGAAGCAGAGGGTCTGTGCTGAACAGGCAGTGCCGGAGCTGGGCTGCTGTGAAAGGCAGGAAGGCAGGTCCGTAACCACAGTGGGAGTGAGGCGTAGCTGTCCGCTGGGGACGGTAGCTATCTAACATAATCAGGCTTATATGTATCTAAAACACAGTGGTACTTAGCCACTAAATCCTGATCCCTGCATGCCAGTGGGGGTAAAGATGAAAGTACAAGATTATCCTTTTTCTGCCTTCATGCATTACTGCAGCACTGTAACAGAAAAAAGAAAAAACCCACAAAAAAACACAGCCCTGAAGGAATATACAACTACTCCTCTTAGAAATGTCTGGGTTTTATTTGAGCAGGGGAGGAGGATGTGTTGCAGATATGATTAGAAATTATATCATTTTCTGTAACTCCATTAAAAGTATAACTATGCAGATAGCAACATACCTATCTAAAATAATTATCCAGATTTTAAAGGAAATATAATCTGGGGATATCTGTATCCGGCAAACTTGATCCACTGGCACAAACAGAGATTTGCTCTGTTCTAAAGTATCCCTAGGTGACCTTATTATCCTCTTCCTGTGAGCATCATTTGCTTCCTTCCAAAGAGGACATCATTCTGAGGTCTCTCTGATGGCGGTTCCAAGCCACTGGTCTTGGTTCTTCAGGATACTATTTTTATTTCAATGTAATTTAAAAGCAGAGGTAGCTAATATACCATCAGGGAATCAGTAGGTTCTCTCCTGACAAGCAAATAGTGGGGGTCATACTCAGTTGGGAAAAACGTTTGAGAAGGAACAGGACTGCTGGAAGGTGACTTGATTCCTTTCTTCTCAAAACTCTGGCAAGGGCAGAACTTCCCAGTTAGATAAAGGCAGATGTGCACAGTGCTCCCCTTTCACAGAGGCACGTGTGCTTGTCCCATTGTACGTGCTTTTCTTTCTAAAGCTGCTGTTAGAACTCTCCTCCTCAAATGGTACCATGTATGCGATGCAGACAGCTCTGCTGCTATTTTAAACTCATCAGCTGCGTAAACCTTTTACTGTGCACACTTCGCCTGTGCTGCTTGTACGTGGAGATGTCTCACAAAGTCCCTGGTCAGAATACACCGTCAGATCTAGTGTACTTGCTAGCAATATCTTGGGAGATGAGGTCTGACGAGTCATATTTTGACTGCGGAAACTGTTGACCTCCTAGGTCAAGATTGTCTGCTTTGCTCAGACTGTGCTAGACATACAAAAGAAAGCAACCAGTCATTGTTCTCGGATTTTTGGGCTATTCTTGTACTTATATTAACCCTGGGTGAGTTTGGAAGCTCTTGTGGATGTGGGAGACAAAAGGTGTATTTATCTTGGAGAGTTTCAGCCATATCCCTTTCTCATCCTCTACAACACTGGTAGCAAATGGTTTTGGAGCTAGTCATGCTGCTCTGTGTTACTGAGGGGAGGCGGATGACATCTGCCTCGTATGCTTCTCCAGGGACAGGAGTGGAATTCGGGTACCAGCCAAATGCCATGAGAAAACCTTGAACAGTGCATGATCACACACAGACTGTTGCTCTTGATCAGCATGTTGGGCAAAGCAAGTCTGATCATCTTTACCTACTAGTCTTTCTTTCTGGAAAAAGGCTCCAAAAATAATTCAGATAGCTCTGTTAAAGCTGTTCTGCAGCTGTCTTGGCATATCCCTGAGTCCAAAATCCAGCGCAGCCAGGATATGGTTGTTTAGTAGGGACTCCGTCAAGAGATGCTGGGCAGGAAAGATGTATGTTATTTGAGACCATAACACCAGATTTCCTTTCTGTTAGCATATTTGTATGTCCCATGTGCCATCACTGTCTTTTCTTCCTGCTGTGGAATAACATACTATATTTTGATTTATAGAATGCTGCGCATCTGAATACCTCTGTTGTTATTTTCTCACTGAGAGGAGCAAAGCTGGTATGTTTTGGCTACAGGGCTGTCACCATGATCCCAGACGGACATTTGACTAATAGCTCAAATATAAAGAGACATCTCTATGAAGCGAGGGCTCAAGCAGCAATCGTCTTCATTTGGTCAGACAAAACAGAAAGAGTGAGAAGCACCGTTTCCATCTTAATGAAAGATGAATATATGGGCTTGAGGACCAAGAAAGACTGTCAGAGTTGAGCCAGGTATTCTCCAGCGAGTTTCCAATTCTAAATTGAATTTGGAGCAATTCTACTGACCATGATGAGGTTATTCCTGGCTCAGCTCATAGCTCCTGAAATAGAGTCTATCCACATAAAAACACCTCCATATTGATGTAGCAAAGCAATCCCCAGAACTGCCAGAGCTATCTGCTCAGCGTCCCTCAGCTGCAGAGGGCTTGGAGGGAGGAACATGGGTGACTCAGTGTCTGCACTGCAGACAGAGCCAGTTACAAAGTAATAAAACTAAAGTGATTCTCTAGTTCTTAAATTCCTAAAGGCTTCTTCTGGATTTAATCTCTCTCTAACCTCCCAGTAAAAAGAAAAATTCTATGAAATTACAGAAATTTTCACAAAGAACTCTGCAGGGGGTAGGGTTTCTAGACTCTAGCTGTCCCCCAGCCAGAGTGACAGCTCTTGGATTTATTTCACTGCAGACAGAATCAACATCTAAGTATCTTACTCACTTTTTTTAATCTCTCGATAAGAATGCAGATCCCATTCTTTCTCTCACTGCCTCTCTCACCCTCTTGAAATAGGCTGTTTATGGTGACTAAATGCTCCTATCCAAAACTGGCTGTCATCCAAAACCAGATGGGCAGAAAGCCTTAGAGCAACAGAAAACTAGCAATTTATGTTAGTACACAGTACAGCACCATACAGAAAGCTTTGTTTAAACTAGCAGAGGTCTGTGTCCTGTTAATATATGTAAATAACCATCTAGTGTGGATTTCTGCAATGATGTTGACATATTTTTAAATACTTAGATACTCTAAGCAGCTCTTCTAAGCATGATAGATTCATCCTCCATTGTCAATCCTTTGAGTGAAAACCAGATGTTGGCTTGAGATTTGTGGTACAGAGTGAACAACAACTTCTTACCTACCTGAAATATATTGATTTTTACCTACATCTGTAGATGCTGTCCACTGTTGATTCTGCTTCTGAACATTTTGGTTTTATGATCAAAAAATATATTCAAGGGGAAATTGGAGCATTTTAGGAGCAGAAAAAGAAAGCTAAACATGAGCAAATGATCCAGCAGTTTTAATAATGGAGAACACTGCATAACTTAGCATAATGAGTTGGGCTGGGCATGGCTCTTTACATTATAATCTATTTTTAAATAGCTTAAAAATGCACAAAAGGATACTTGTATGTTACCTACTGACAAAAGCAACTTTGGCAGCAGCAAGCCTTTAGGCTAAATAATAGTCTAATAGCCGCATGCAGCAACAGTTGAATTTTAGGCTTTGGCGAAAGGATGTCAGCTTCAGCTTACTGTGCGTTTTAGATAGTGTGGTACTCAAATGGAGCCGAGGCAAGTGTGAGAGAAGTGGTATAATGCACTGACACTTATTCTCCTATCCTCTGTTACTATTCAATTTTGAGAAGGGTCTGAGCAAAATATGCACATATTTGGAGATGGAGAACCCCAAATATGAGTGCTTTGTTTACCTCACTTCACAAGCTGGCAACAGGATTGCCTGAGCGAAAATTATTCCTCAGCACTCAGCCTGGGAATTCAAATACAGCACCGGGGGACGGGGACCCATGCAGGTACATGCAGCGTCTGCCCCAGGGCTCTCTGAGAGGAGATAGCAGCATCGCGACCCCTTGGCTGCAGTGCGGCTCTTGGGGACTACCAAGATCATCAGGTGCAGTTCACTGACATCACGGGTGACCGTCCTCTCTGTTATGTGCCCTTGTATGTCGCAGACCACAGCATGGTTCCTGAGCCCTTCTAATAACTTAAGTTCTTAGTTATAAAAGAACTAAAACCTTAATTACTGTGCTGTGCCACAGGAGGGGACATCAAGGACACCAACATTTTGCACTCTTGCAGAAACAGCATATTGAAATGCTGTTGCAGTTGTTGGGGTATCATGTTTTTATTCACTTATGCTGATACAACAGCAACCACAGTATTACTGTCAACAGTTCTCTGCATCTCACAGCTTGGGTTTGTTTTTAGAACCAGTGAGAGATCCGTTGCAGTTTTCACGATAAACTATTTAGTTTCCCAGCAAACAAGTGCCTGAGGAATGCTTCTCCAAAGACCCATGTCTCCCAAATCCCTGCTCACCGTATTAGAGAGCTATTCATTCCTACTTCCCTTTAAACTGGAGTGGATTAAACACTAGTTAAGTTATATTCTAGCAAGAAGGCAGGGCAGCGTGTGACCTAACAGGTCTTTTCCATCTGGAGTATAATGATAAATAAGCCGCTAGCATTCAGCTTTGCTTTCGCTGGCTGTGGCACTAGCTGGAAACCAAACAGATGCAGCAGTGGCCACACACACATGCTGTGATTCAGGACAGATCAGTGCATGGTAATCCTGTACTAAACGGTACCGTCTGGTCACTGGAGCTTAGCTGACTCTTGTGCTTGGAGCAGCTTGGATGTCCTGACAACAGGACATGTCCACATCTGGGATCGTTTTGGTGGCTTGCATTTCACTCTCCTGGGGTTGGCGGGCACCTTGGTTGGGTGTTTCCAAGCAAAAGGTTCTAAGGGCTCCTGTAAGTCATGACAAAATCCATTCATCAGAATCAGTGTCTTAAGTAAACTGCTCACATGGGTGCTCAGAGTCTGCTGAGCGAAGTCCGGCCATAGAAATGATAGTTTTCAACCACTGCATGACCAGGTCCCTGCAGGCATTGGTGGCATACAGCAGGGCTCTATTCTAGCTCGGGTTTAATCTGCTTTGGCACATCCTGGTGAGGACATTTATGCACCGAATATGTGATTATGCTTTCCAGCCCAGGCACAAGTGAAAGCAGAGAGTGGGAGATGGTTTCCTGGCGGCAGGCAGTCGCTGTCGCTGCGGCAGCTGCTTCTGTTGAGCAGCGCTGAGGGAGAGCGAGGCTCTTGCTAGCTGCTTTCAGGACATACGGCACATTCACCCTGGACTGTTTGGGGCCCTTCTGCTTCATTGTTGCATTTTGCTATTTGCTTTTGCCAGTCCCTTTTCTTCTTATTTTAAGGTCATGAGAAATTACATTCCTTTCTGTGTAATTCATTAGATTTGTCCCTGTATCAGATGTTTTAGTTATGTTTTGTGCTTTGCCAAGGTATGTTGCAGCATTATTTTTATTTTAACCTCTCTCACTGATCCTGTTGTACAATACACAGATTAGAGTGGTGTCTGGGTTTTAAATGTATCCAGTCAACAGCTGTAATGGTGGGTTTTATCACAGGAATAATAAAAGTGAACTTGTCACAGGCTAAAATATGAAACCATTTACCTGTGAAGTAAAACCTCAAGGGCATCCTCTATTTTCTTTCTCTTTCCAAACCAAATGTAATATATGAGAAACCAGCAGCTCCTCCGTATCCCAGTTTGCCTCCTCAGAGGTCGAGAGAAGCACGATGTACTTCTCTGAGATTTTAAAGTTCCCCTCTAAAAACAAATCGAATATGTAATAGCTTGAGGGAACACTTCACAGGTGAAAGGATTTCTGTCATTGGGAATCAGATGTATTTGCATTATTCTTAAGTGGCTTACCAATTCTCTACATACTAGTGTAATATAATCTTTCTAGAAAGGTTACTTTGCTGTGGGTTAATTTGGCAAGTAAATGTTCTGTGGGATGTGGTGGTGTATAAGACACTTACAGAACAGGCATGAGAAATACCTTGCAAAAGGAAGAATTTCCCTTTCTGCTCTTTGTGACCACGGTCAGCACCTAAAAGTAATCTGGGGGCGCCCAGCTGGGTTAGCTCTTTGCACCTACCATCTGCACATGCAAAAAGGAAGCTGCTTCATTCCTCCTGCCAAAACAAGGTCTTTCCCTGCAGATGTATTCTCAGCCTCAAATCTGAGTGCCGTCTGCTGCTGCCACCAAGTTGGGCAGGAGTCCTCCAGAAGTCACCGATCAGGACCTGCCTTTCTAGTGCTGGCTCCTCCAGCAGCGAGCCAGAGCGCAGGGGGAGGCCCTGGTGCATGTTTCCATCCAGAGGATGCCAGAGGAGTCAGCGCCATATCAAAGGGAGCCAAGAGAGGTTAGCTTCCTAACTCAGACATCAAAGATAGGTTTCTGCAGCCAGGGGGTGTGAATATCTCCCCTGCTGAAGAAGAGTTTGATCACACCAGGTGCTGAGCAGCTCCCAGAGGTGATGATTACTTCCAGTTCTCATTATATTAAGTAGCTGTTTCTAATGAATCAGAGAAAATAGGAGCTTGGGGCTATACGGCACTTGAGAGTCATGGAGCACATATGCCTTCTCTGGGATAACATTTACAGGTGTTGTCCTGATCGAAGCATCTGCTTTTATCACGGATGTTTAGTTATTTGGGAAGGGATTGACAGAGACCTGCGATAGACTGACTGCGTGTTAGCTGCTCCTCGGCTGGCTGCACGCAGGCTGCAGGAGGGGAGCTGCTCAGGGCAGTCCTTCCTAGGCTGACGCCCTGAAGTGCTTTGTTGGTCCCAAACTTGCTAAGGCGGTGTCTTCACCAGGCCTCTTTCCCTGCGATATTTTAGGCCTATTTCACTTTTCCTGCTTAAGCAATAAGAATGATCAATTTTTCAGAAATCGAACTGACCATCTGAAGAAAAGCTTTGACTACTCTGGAGCATCCCCTGTCCATACCATTTGAAATGGTGGGTCCTTGGCTCCTGTTTGAAGGGAGCCCAGGACAATGTACAGCCAGGTCCTTTGTGCCCACACATCACACCTGCACTGTACGTAGATAAGCACTTGGTCTGAAGATGAGAACATAAGCACTTGGTCTGAAGACGACAGAGTTAATTCCATACAGCAAATTAGCTTGCTGTGTGATGGCAAACACGGACACCTAGTGGCACTTTAGTGCAGGGCATGAGATGCTTAAAACTAACCTCCGGAAGAGAAGTAGATACAGCAGAGTACTTGTTCACATATTTTCTCCTAAAAGAAGAAGTTTGATTATCTTCAGAGAAAATATAATAGATAACATAATGTGGGGGAAAGAAAACTTATTTATCAAGAAGTAGTGAAAGAATTAAGTGAGATTCATCACATTTGGAGAGATTTGTCAATGTATTTGCCAAGAAGTAATCAGGGTTTTCTTGAGCCTTAAATATCTCACAGATATCAGATCAGATCAGAAAGACTTTCTACTTCTCAAATTAATCCATAGCAAAGAAATCTCAGCAAGTATTTTAGCAATCTTTTACTCTTACAAAACCTGTGAATGTTCGTATTCCAATTATGTGGAGATTGTGTCAGTGTGACAGATGATGGGTTTGTTGATAAACTGCTTAGCTAGGTGCTAAACTGAACTCTTGCCGCACTTTCATCAACCGACGGAGCTTTCTCTGCCAGGATTAATGCTAGCACTCTTGACTGTTTGAGTGGCCTCAAACAACTACCGTGGTTTGTTTTGTTTGTTTTTTCTATTTATTTACAAATAATCTTTCAGAGCAATGTTTCCTTCTTCTTCCCCAAATCTAGCATTTCGTCTACGGCAGAGACACAGGACAGGTGAGAACCAGTCCTTGTCCACTGATCTCTTTCTGTAATTGTAAAATATGGCAACTGTGAACGAGATTTCTTTCATGCCTGCTTTAGACACGTGAACCACCATGTCACTGAAGTGGGGAGAGAGACTGTTCCCATGGGAGTGTGTGTCTGGGGCTGCTCGGGCTAAGACAAGGGGTCGTGGGACTGTACCAGCCGAAGAGTGAAGTCTGTAGAGAGGAGTGTAGTGAAGGTGCACTCCTAAGGGGCTCACCCATGATAAGCAGTTCTCAGTTCTCACTGATTTCACGGGGATACTTAGCATCTTACAAAATGTGTCCCAATTCAGTTGTATTTAGAAGGGGTTTCTTTAAAAACATTCTAATATGCTTTTTTTTAGCTTGACATCCTGAGAAAGTGATATTTATAGGATTACCCTGTTCTGAATCAGCTTGTTTACCATTCTCATCTTATTAACTTTTCAATCAGTGGAGTAATTTTAATGAAATTTGACAGTGGAATAAGAATCTCAAAGATTCCTGCATGTTTCAGGGAAACAGGCAGCAAGTGGAGGAGAAGAACCCGAACGAGGGCCTCACATTGGAAAGATTAGAAACCAGAAAAAGATCGGTGCTCACACCTTTCTAGGCACCAGAGAATCCAACCATGAGATCCAAATCTGTAGGAAAACAAGCTTCATTAGTTCTGGTGCTTGCGGAATCAATTTTTCTGTTACATCCTGCTATATACACAAGCACTTATATATCAGGTCTCTAGTTATATAGAGACTGTGGTTAAACAGAGACCAGTATTGTTCATTGAGAGTTGCAGGGTGTGAGACTGAAGGAAAGCAGTGGGTTGCCAGCACTCAGTACGAAAGTAAGATGATACATTTATTCTTAGATACAAATCCTGGAAGTCAGCATATAATCAGTCACTCCACGTTTATATATTTACACCTCTGTTTTCCATTAGAGAGCATGGGAGGAGCTTTTCTGATCTGCCCCCTCAGGATCTCCTAGTCTCCTAAGAGGTCCCTGTAGCAAGTCTGGGAAGATGAAGGCATGTTTCTTGTCTTGCAAAAAGTTGTAGCTGTTTCCTCACCACGCTGGTGGCATGAGGGAATGTGTCTAGCTCATGCTGTAAAGGGGCGGGTTGGAATTTGTCCTGCCATGAGACAGAGTGTGGAGGAGACCTGGGCTATTGCCATTCCAGAAAGTCACCCAAGAAGCTAAAGCAATAAAAAAGCAAGTGTCCTAATAAATATCCACCCACAGCTAGAAAATGGCAGCATTCAAAAGGTTACTGGGTGGGTAGCTCTTGATTTCTCAGATCAGCCCAGCAATATCAGTAAGAACTAAAGGAAACCAGAGTCATAATACTTTGAACTTTGACAAAAGAAATTATTAACTTGGCTTCTAAGGAATACAAATCCTATCTTTGCCAGTGTAAATATAATATAAAAATGATTTGGCTTCCTCCTGCGCGCTCTAACGTCTATCCCCATTCTTTTCTTTTCTGTCGAACCTGGACAGTTGTCTGGAGGCTGTGAACTAACCGTGGTGCTCCAGGACTTCACAGCCGGCCACAGCAGCGAGCTGAGCATTCAAGTCGGGCAGACCGTGGAGCTGCTGGAGAGGCCGAGCGAAAGGCCCGGCTGGTGCCTGGTCCGCACCACGGAGCGGAGCCCGCCTCAGGAAGGCCTGGTCCCCAGCAGCGCTCTTTGTGTTTCCCACTCACGGAGCAGCGTGGAGATGGACTGCTTCTTCCCTTCAGGAAAAGGTAGGCAACAGTCTGGCAGGTGTCAAGACTGTTTCAGATTTCCCCCTTTGTATCATGTAAGTGCAAAGCTGCTAGGGCTGTTTTTGTCTTCAAGCAGTTGGCATAATGAAAAGACCATTTAGTCTTTAGTGAATTTTGTTAATGGGTCTCTGTGAATCAGCACTGCTCTAGCCTAGCTCCATCTCCATGAATCAATGTTTGTATGTGTGCGTCTTTTGCTATGTGGCAGTCATTATTGTCGTGAGATACTGGAATAATACTGAGACCTTTTAAACAACAACAACTGGTTTCGGTGCCTAAAAGCCGAAAGGGAGGGAAAGTCAAGTTGCGTATACATCCAGGATGCCCCAAATCATGGATGTGTTATTTTATGAATGCCACAGTGTACACTTAATGCATGGTCTTCTACTATCTCTCTGCTGCCTGTCTGCCTATTATTGCAAACAAGCCACCAGTGAGTTACTGGTAAACTTTATTGACTAGTGAATTACAGACTGTGTGTGTAATGGCACAATACAATGGGGAAAGAATCCTTCACAATTAGCATGCAGCAAAACAGGTCACCCGTGTTAACCTGAGAGCTTGTGCGTTTACGTCAGTTTGCAGGAAAATGACTTGCCTTTGCATACAAACACCTGCAACGAGTGGTGAAATATTGTTCATTTCTGTGGTGTCCGTGGCCTGTTTAGTTTGGTGTTCTGTTTTGAGTAATGTGTGTCCCGCGCATAGCACCCATGCAACAAGACATAGGCGATACTCGAGACTGATAGACAGAACCTGTTTGACTTGACGTGGCCAGAGCAGGTCCCTTTTATCGAAGTGCTGCGCCCCAGCTCAGCCACAAACAGTGCCAGTAAGGCCGGGGAGAAAAGGCTCCTAACGTCCCATTCCTGACTTCAAACCTGCAACCTGAACTGGCCTTTTAAAATTGTTTTTTCCCTCTGCAGTAGGGGAAATAGAATATGATCCTTTCTTGTTTGAACAAATTAAGCTTGGTGGGTTTGTTTGTTTTGAGAAAAAACATTTAAGCTGAGGTCTATTCTGTCTTTGTTCCATGCCTGCAACTCCCACTGCCGTCGATGGGAGCTGTGCGCACACCAAGGAAAACAGAGAGTAAGGCCAGGCTCCTGGGCCTCTGTTGTGCTAAAGACCTGCAGTAAGAGTTTCCATTAAAAAGTGGCCTGAACCAAAACGGGGGAAGGAGAGCTGGACTTTTCCCCTCAGAGTTGATCCTCAGTGTTTCTCCTTGCCCTGTTTTGCAAAAGGAAGGAGGTGAAGTCACTGCTGGCCGAGCAGGAAATCTGCCTTGCAGACTCCAAGCTTCTCTCACACACTTAGTTCAGACCTGCTGCCTCCCATCCCGGCTGTAAGCCTGGAGCCCTCCTGGCCTCTCCCAGCTTTTGGTTCAGCTGCCACAGCAGCTTGACCTGGTCCTCTGCTTGTCTAGAAGGTGCTGCCAGGTTATCCTCTGAGAAGCATAGCAGGTACTTAGGTGCAGGTTAATATCTGTGAAACAGAAAAGGAAAACTGAAAATGAGCCTGTCCTGGCTAAGAGCAGTCACTGCCTGGAGTGACTCACCGGAAGCAAGAAGTGTGCCTGGTAGGTGCATGGTACAACAGTCGGGATTGGATTTGCTACTGAAGGACATTGCGAAATGCCAGTCAAACCTCGTTTAAGCACTCTAGAGTCAAGAGTCTTCCTTCAAGTATTTATGGGAAATCCCAAGGAGGAAGGAATCAGCATAGTCAGTGGGCTGAGGGCTGGCAGGGAACATGGTAGTTCTGCTTCTGGCACGATTGCGTGAGCTTCAGGGCATAACCACACCGCAGGTATGGCGAGACAGGCTCAGTGCTGGGCTGCAGCTGGCAGAGGAGAGCATGCTGTTGTCTGGGAGCCATCCGGCTGCGTTAGCACAGCACCAAGCCCGAGCCAGCAAGCTTTGCCATGCTGCAGGGCAGGTAATCTTAGAGCAGCCATCATGCTAACATGCTGTGACTACTTCCAGGTTGGAGCTGGCTCTTGTCCCATCGTCTCCGAGCAGGTGCAGGGTGAGCCTGGGGCATGTTTGCTCCAGCCATGTACTCAAGGCCCTTATTTCCTTGTATCTCTTTCCCCCACAGCCGCCTTCTTCTTCCTGCACATACCAATCCTACATCAGCGAGCCTCAGTGTTAATGGGGTCTCCAGAAGTGCCGTTAGAAATAGTAAAAATAACCACCTAGTCCACAATTTTGGTCAGAGTAAATAGGTTTTTTTGTATCTAATCAGTTCTCCCTCCATTAGGAAAACAGGAAATTGTTTAATCTGGATGAATAGATGCTTGGAATAAAGAAGTGGGGTTAAGTTTAAAGGGGGAAATGCATTAGCCACTGGAAAAGCCTGCCAGTCTGATGAGATGCTATGAAGGTTAGGTTGATAAATGGCTCTGACTGTTCAGAGTCATGTCCATCTCTACTTCCAGTTGCTTTAGGCATGGTTTGGACCAGGAATCCCTTGGTCCAGGTTTCCAAAGTTCCCGATCCTTCTGTACAACCTAGGACAAAGGCTGGCACATCTTATATCAGTGTAAAATGGTCTCCCCCCATCTGTATTGAATGTGTAAACATACACAGGTGCAGAAGAGCAGGATAATAGCTGATATCTTACAGTTATCAAGATACATAATTCTTTGCTTTTACAAGCACTATAATTTCAAGAACAGAAAGCCTCTGTACTTAAAATTTAGTGTTCCTAATAGTAAAATTTTCCATCTATGATATACATACACAAGTTTGTCAAATATTAAAACATAGTTGCATCTGCTTAGTAGAAAATGGCAAATTACTGTGTTTTGTTCTATGTAAATTATGGTGGACTGTTAACAGAAATCATGTGGCCCAGAGCAGCTACCTATCATCCTTGAAATGAAAGACTAAAGAAAATAAGATTTATCAGCCAACACCTGAACCAATGAGAACTTGCAAGGTTCAGTGGGATTGCCAGAAGAGTTTGTAGAGCATCAGTGTAAGTCCTCACCAGATAAAAAATCAACCTTTTTAAAAAAGCCTCACTGAAGGCTGCTCAAAATGCAAAATCAAAGTTCACAACTGAACGTGCAGTCTGGCTCTTCCTAATTTTTAACACTGTTTCTTTAAAAATAGTTATTGAGGCTAAGTTAAAGACTGCAAAAGGAAAAAGGTGATGCAAATATAAGAGAGCAAACCCCTAATATAACACTCCTTATGTTTTTAATGAAACTTCTTTCTGGATTTCTCTTGTCACTGATCAGTGAAAGTAAAGGGATTTTAAGGATTAGTCTCCATCTGACTTCTGGCTGTGTTTGTCTGGAGGACACACATTTGATTTTTTTTCATGACTTGACTAAAGTTCAGAGTCCAAGGGTAGCTCTTGATATCCTTCCTTTCCAGTGTTCTGGCAGTGATTGCAATTACCCTCTGTAAAAAATGCAGACAGTTTTCTAGGATTCACCATTTCCAACTAATTTATGGATAACCGAGTAAAAGGAAGTGGTCTGTGATCTCTGCTACTGTACTCGAGAATTTGTGGTTTTGGCATTTTTTTCCTGATGAACATTCCTAAGGAAAGAAAAAGAAAGACCTGTGACCCACTAAGAGTGAGACTCTGCACTATCCCACGTGGCTCGTTACAGCAAAACAGTGACTTTTATTCCTGTCTCTTTTACTCTACAGTTGAACTCTAAGGTATTAAACTATAAATTTTGGATTAAGAGAGAAATCTACGTGGATAGAAAGCAACATAATGACCTAGTCAAAATTCATTAGACACTCTGGGACAAGCATATTCCTGGTGTCAGCCTGTTAGCTTCAGCTGAGCGATTCTGAATTTGAATTTGGCCCACGAAGCATTTAGAAGAACTCTTGTTCTTACAACTGTGGCCTTATCACCCAGCATCTTTCACCCAGGATTTAGAGAGTAGCAAAGGCTAATTCTTGCAGTAATATTAAGCAACCTCTATCGCCAAAGGGGAAGAAGAAAGTGTTAAAAAAACCACCAGGGTTTGATGGCTCTTGGTTTGAGCTGATGATATGCACAGGGATCCCATTCAGGGCCCCAGACCAGATCTTGCCTGCAGGATGCTTGTGTCTGGCCCCCATCCCTGGAGAAGATGAGGAATATATTTTTTTAAGATGCTATGCAAACTTCTTGCTGTGCGGGCAGATGGCCACTTAACAGCGGGGCTTTGGTGGCAGCGGTGGGTCCTTGTAACAGAGCAAATTGAGAAATAGTTGGGTCTCTGCCAGTGGAAGAGGGAGGAGCACAGGCCTCACAAGGTGTAAGTTAGCGTGGTGAGCACCTCCCCTGCGCTCCTCGGCAGGGTCGCCCAGGCCTGCATGGATCGGCTGGGAGAGCATCAGGCCTTGGGCAGGAGGCCAGGGGTTTCCGTCCAGCTCAGGCAACAGCTTTCACATTTAGGGGGTCCCCTGCCCACACCTGTGGCCAGAAAGAGCACATCACTGGGAGGTGTGATTGCAGGCTGGGCTGTAAAAGAAGGAGGCAGAGAAAGGGTTTAAAGAGGCTGGTGAGAAGAACGGTATCAATGAAAAAAGAGGTCACTCGGAGACCTGCTTGTTTTGTGACCGTTCCTTGTGGGAAAGAGCAGATCATTTGATGGATTAGAGTGCAAAGCTGGTGAGGCTAATCCGGCTCTTGTTGGGGTTGGATTGCTCTTTCCCCCAGTCCCTGATCTCGGAAGAGTGATCTGTGTAGGGAAAGGCATAAATGTTTCTTCTCACGTCTCCATTTGTGAGACCATCTTGAATTTTGTGGGGTGGGGAAGAGTCTAGGCTGCTTTTATTGTGCCCCTGTTCTTGTTGAGTATTAAATTGCAATCTGCATTGGCTCACGCACTTTCTCTGTTGTGTTTTAAACAATTTCTGTTGCGAAACATTCGATGGTAATGATTCCTGATTTCCCCAGGGAGCTGTGCGAGGCCGATTCAGAAGTTTTAGAGCACTACATTAAACCTTCAGTTGTCCTTGTAGAGGCTGAGAAATTGTTTTTGTTTTTGAAAGTTTTGATTAAGAGCAGTTGATTAAAATGTTTATAAGGCTCTGAACTAAAGGAAACATTTTATTAGGTAACACAGTTGATTTAACTGGCACATAAACAGGTCATGGGGTTTCTATTAAACAATGTTCAGTCTCCCATTGTCAATATAAATATGCAGTATTTAAATAAAAAAACAAGTCCTCGCCTCTATTCCTAATACCATTTTAACAAGGGACATCAGAGTCAAAATTTCATAGTGTAGACTGTCTTTCAGCAGAGGTCACATGGACCCCTTCTGCTGGCATTTACTGCCTCATAGTATCCTTGTTACAAGCATAGGACATGATTTACATGGAAAAATCACATCAGGAAAGTTTTTACTGCATTTTCCCTCCTTTTCAATTATGATAGAGCAGCTGGAAGCAAGACAGCTCACCAGCATGGTGTACCAAGACAGCTCGCTGTGGATTGGCAGCAAGGGCTGCCGGCCCCAGCCAGGGCCTGCTGCTGTGCCTCGATGTACCTGGGGAAAAACTGTATAAAGCTAAGGCAGAGATGAGCATGGCTCCATGCAGTGGTGCTGAGAATGGCAATAGAAAGGCCAGAGAACTCAAAACCACTTTGCTACCTCAGTCAGGTCACCCTTTCCTGTGGTACTTCTCCACTGTATATCCTTCCTCTGTCTCATCAAATGATAGCTGCTTCTCTTCACTTCCATGGCCCTTCACGGCTTCTCCCCACCGTATCGCTCCTTTCTCCCTCAGTGGGAGATGTCAGCTCCGGTTGTGGAATGGTTGGTGACACCCACCTCCCCCTTCCTCTAATAACTTTCCATCAGGGACTTCTGTGCTTTCTCCTACCTTGTATTCATCCAGTAGAATAACTCAGATACCCATAAAATGTCCATCCGTGGTGTGGTCCACCTCTGTTATCTCCAAAATAATAAAAAATAAATATTTGGCAACAGTTGACAGTATGGGTGATAGGATGTAATTTTTTTTGTTGTGTTTCTGAGATGTTGGCAAAGTCAAGCCTGAGAGAATGAGCTGTTGTTGTGTAAGGATATTCATATCATTATGACTGTAGATCTCCCGGGGATTTTACCTGGCAGATGCATCAGTATATCAAGACGACAGAACTACACTCATAGATTCCTGGTGTAGTCAAGCCCCAGAGGCAGCGTCAGAAAGCAGCTCCTGATTAACTAGATAAGCTGGGCAAAACCTGACCAAGGAGGACAAACACTTGTTCTCCATAGTGAGTCTCCACAATTAAAAATCATAGAGACAGACTGTATATGGACTGTTGGAGCTATGGTCTGATGGCTTGTGAATACCCATACTTCTCTCACATGATGGCTTTTTCATTTTTTTTTTAGTTCCAGTATGGCGTCAAGTCATGGTCAGCCACGTGGATTTGTTTAGGGCATATCAGGTGCCAGCGAAGTCAATTATACTTATTGCTTCAGCTGCTCTGTTATCTAATCAAAGCAAAAAGCCTCTAGTGCTCTACCTGGGACTTTATTTTTATGAAGAAAGACAATTTTGATGAATGCTTTGATAAAACAGGAAAGGCTATTTTGGGGGAGGTTGCTTTGCTTTTGATCAGTGGATTTTTATTATTTTAAACACAGGAGTCTTTGTTTAAAAGAGAGAAGGCCTGCAAATTTTCTTGTTTGCTTTGCTTTTGCTTCCTCTTCTGATAGGGAGTAAAACTTTATCCACCTAGTCCCCTGTCAGCTTGACTTAGAGTTCTGCCACACAGTGGCCGTGCTGTGGGTTTCACTGGAAAAGTAAAAAAGAGGTTTTGCTATGCTGCAGCCAGCTGAGCTCTTGAAGAATACCAAAGAATCCTGCACCTGGCCCAGGACGGAAATTCAGGGGAAATCCAGCAGTGGTACAAACAGCGCTGTAAGTCACATATTTTGTGATTACAGATGATCTGATTAGGAGAATTAGAACATTAATACTGAAACATTTGGACACATCACCATTTGTTGGGTTTCTCCTTATTTACATCAGTGAGAAAAAGAAGCAACTCCACTGTATGCAGTGGTGTATGGGAGAAGAGAATATCCATCTACAGGCACAACCTATGCATCAAGGGACCAGTAAGGAGTATGCAGCTGGAAAAGCAGCTAATAGGTGTAAGGTAATGTGGGGTTCATCCTGCCTGCTTTTCTTGGTGCTTCTTCCATCTTTACCGTAGATCGCCCTCACTGTGCATATGCCAGGAGCAGCTTGGGGAGTACAGCAAATCAGGAGAGTACAGGATAAAACTGGGCAAAATTCAGTAGCTGATATTGCATAAAGGTCAGGGCACCTGATCTAAAGGTTCCTCTGGCATTACAATCTGTGGCAGCTTTATTTTGCAATTTATGTTTGGTTTTCTAATGTGTAGCTTACAGCATCTTTGGAACCTTTGTATAATTTGGCCAGGAGGCTTTCAGAGAGTAATGTTTCCTAGTAACAGGTATGACATTTATCACCTGTATCTCATAATTAACATACTGGCACCAGTTTTCCAGGTTGCAAATGAATATGGAATAGAATTGCTGCCTGTTGAGATCGTAAATTATTCTGGTTTTGGCATCAAATTAGTCAAGGTCAGATAGTGAAAAAGGAGAAAAACTCGCAGAGGAACCCTTAGAGTGGTCAAATGGGGAAAGCATCAGCAAAAATGTGGTGCAGGATGTTTCCAGACTGTGTGGATCTCCCTGAGTCAGAAACATTAATGTTTTAGAAGGGTTAAATGCTGATCTCTGTGGAAGGAAAGAGCCATGGTGTATCACTGCTGGGCAGGCTCCTGTCAACACTGCACCAAGTGCTGCTCATGAGATATCTACTTCCAAAATGAAAAATCTTCTCTCTCCAGATAAATAGTCATTTGTTTCCTTTAGATATGTTTGCGGGTTTGTTGGTGAGGCAGTTTTTGGAAGAGAGTACAGCTAACTTATTGTAGCCCTTCTGTTTTATGGAGAGACGGTGGCTCGCAAATCCAAGCTCAGATGATGGAGCTCAGCGCACAGCTAGCCAGAGGGCAGGCTGGATCCCTCCCCACTGCAGACTGGAGGTGGAGGGAGTGAGGGGAAGGGACAGCAGCTATTAGGAGGCTTCTTTTACAGCCTCCTTGGACCTGTTCCCTGCCTTCATTTGCCTCATTTCTGCCTGTGTAAGGTGGTGAGAACAGCACTCAGGGAGATGTGGTGAGCACGTGAACATGAGGCAGAGAAGAAAAAGGAGAATGGTGTCACTGAGGCATGCCCACATCTCCCCCAACTCCTCGTGTTTCCTGAAGGCTTGCACTTCAGTCCTGTTGAAGCTGCCTTGCAATGTCATTCGTAGAAGGCATTTTCAGTCCTCCCCACAGGAAAAAAAGTAAGGCAGAGTCACTGTCAGGCTCAGGCTACAGTTCCTCCCGTAACCTCTGTGGAAGAAAAGCATCAGAGATTCAGCATGTCCGTATGGCTCTCCTGCCTGGCGGCACACCCCCCTTTCCCAGGGGCTTCCCCCCCCAGCAGCTCGCTTAGGGACAAGGGAAGGTCCCAGCTGGTCCCAGCTGCCAGGATGCAGCTGCTTGGGTGGGTGGGTGGGGGGTGGGGGGTGGCCACAGCCTTGCCCTGGCCACGAGCTGTCTCGGGGGGGGGGGGGGGGGGGCACTTGGGGAGCAGTTTAGCTGCTCAGCTCTGTACATCTGGACAAACAAGGCTGCACTGGTCAGATTTTCCCAACTTTACTTGAAAGACATATGCTGGAAATAGTCTTTAATTTTTATTACTAACATACTGATGTGTTGGTACAACTGAAAGGTCAAAGACAGTTCCGCTAAGTAAATACTGTACTTTACATGCATTAAGCGAGACTGCTTTCCAAGCGTGATCTGGGCTGTGTGATGTCCTGTGTTGCCTGGGGAAGACCAGAAGCATTTCCCATGGAAAGGTCCCTAGCATGGGAAGGGCCTGTCCTGCCCAGTCCCCAGTTGTCCCAATTATCTCAGGATATGTCTTTTCATAAAGTGGCCGAGGTGAGAGTCCCCTTGCGTTGGCCCATTCGGAGCAGAGAGGTGTATTTGAAGGGACTCCACGAGCAGCACTGACCGAGTCTGAGCCATAGTCGTTCCGCCAAAAAAGGACTTGGGCTCCTACTGTGGATATATAAGTTCAAGAGACCAGTTTGGGTCAGATATTATCCAAGGCTCTTTGTACAGTTATCCAGGGGAGGCACCTACTGAACGTGGTTAGAATATGTATTTCTTTCTATTAACGGTATAGGGACCTTATAGACACTGTCTGTTTCTTCTGCTCCCTTGAGCTGTGGTGCTTCTGTCTGTTCCAGGCACCAGAGCGAGGAGGCAGAGTAAAGATTTCAGTTTGTGGTATGAGGTTTTATAGTAGCCCTGACTTGAAGCCAGCAGCCATAATACCTCTCCACGCCTCTGCCCCACTAGTGAAAAACAAGCAGCCCAGAGGAAGGGTATAAAACTAGGTCCTTGAGCAAAATCCATTTCCTCTGCATTTAGTCCCGTGTCTCAAAGTACACGTAGCGTGGTGGGAAGGGGGGGTGGGGGTGTTCATAGTGCTTGGCCCACCAGGCTAACAAGAAGCTCAGCAGCAGTCTTTGGTGAAGGAGCGAGAGGAGCTCGTGTCCTGTGTTTCCTCCGAGGCCAAACTAAATTTAGCAGATTCCCTGATGGACGTCTGACCGTAATCCATCTGGGACTGTGGGGAGAAGAGTGGGATCTGGATTGTTTGCCTAGGCTTTTTGCTGCATAACCAGCTTCACTGAGCCACCATTCATTATTATGTCCTTCATGGTTTTCTGCCATACTGGATATGCTGTAACTTACTCCGTGATCTTTTGCCCTGAATTGTTTGAAATTTAAGCATGAAGGAGAAATAAAGACCACTAATTCTGGGTTCATGCCTGATTTCCCTACTAACTTAATATGAGCATGTGGATGTGCTTTTTGTAGTATCATCACAACCAGGGCTTAGCCTAGCCGGTACTCCTAAGAATTGCAGCAATACAAATAATAGTGATAAGGACACAAATTATTTAAGGCTTCCCAGAAATGTTGCCTTCTCACTTTTCCAGCTTCCAGACAGCAAAGGGAATAGTCCTAAAAACAGTATTTACTCCCCTCAAGGCCTGTACCCTGTTGGGCTGGTCCTTCCGTTGCTAATCTTAAACAAATATTTTATGAATATGTTTCGAAGTGAGATAGCTCTGCTGAAAATCCCATTTCCCTGACCAGTCTGAGCCAGAGATAGGAAAACTGAAATGCAAAACACATGTGTATTAAATAATGTATTTCAAGTAATTGAAATTATGTTTCTGTATATCTGCTTCAGCATACTGCACAGATTCGATATATTAATCCTGACACAAAAAGCATGATTTTCTTGTCATTTATGCAAGCATTTTGTCAGAGCAGTTATTCCCAGGTTACACATGCAGGTTACGTGCAAGAAGAACCTGAACCAATGTCAGCTTTGCTTGGTTCATATTAATACCAAACTCTAGAAAGAAGGGTTAATGCTATTGTTACTATGATGGTCTAAAAGTCTAGGATAGAAAGTTATTCACATAGATGCCAGTGTATTTTTTTCATTCATACTAACTGGTGCAACAAGAGATATTACCTCTTCTTACAAATGTTGCCTTGTTTTAACTCCAGAATTGTATTTTTCTCTTTTTTAAGGTAGACTGCATATTTGACTATTTTCCTAAAATCTGTTTAAATAAGTCTCTCACAGCTCAGAACAGCTAAATAACAGTTCCCTTTTCTATTGTAAGAGGTTAAAGCATCCTTGATTGTGGTTGTCCTTACCATTTATTAAAAGGCTCTGTTTTCACATATCACGTATTCTTCACAAACGCAGTGAGGAATTATTGACTCTACAGAAATGTATTGCAGTGAAATAAGTATATTTTTCATTCTACAATTTGCAAAATGCAAATTAAATTCACTGCAAAATAAAAAAATCAAGGGGTAATTGCTTACATATTGCAGTAAAGGTTGGGTTGGCCTCCGATCTCCAAAGGTGTGTCAGCAAACTGAAACAATAATAATGCACTGTCCAACACTTCACATAATAAAACAGCCCTGATTTTTTTCTCTTTAGCAATATAACTTGCAACTCATGTATATTGGTGACTCCTGTTTTCATGAAGTGGATCTAATGCTCCATGTTTCTCACCCGCATTAAGCTGCAAGCCAAAGAGATTAAGCCAAACTGCAAGCCAACGAGATTAAAAATTAAACAGCAACACCCAGTGTTTATATTTCAAGGGCATTATTCTGTTTTCTAGATTAAAGAAGAACACTGAAATCTTTCAACTCAAGATATTTTTTCCCATAGGTCATTTTAAAAAAAGTATTCTTACTGCTTATAGGTCTTCATACATTTCTGTTTTACTCTTTCCAGACTATACGTGGCCCTTTGTTTTCCCCACAGTTTACAAATATCTTCAGAATTTTAAGTTTATGGCTTCATTTTGCCTTGGAATATATATCCAGTTTCCCTGGAAATCTGTGGGAATTGCATTTAGGTACCAGAGAACAGAATTTGGCCTTAAGGCCAAACACCATTTTTCAGAAAAGCGCAGAAGAATTTACGAACTCTGCAGAACCTAGTGAAATAAGTACATTTTTCCTTCCGCAGATTGCAGATTACAAATTAAATTTCATGCAGTGTAAAGGAGTCAATACCTACTGCTTTAAAGGAAGGCTCTTCTAACCCATGAAAAGCCTTAGTATAAGTAGCTCTGTGCATGGGGGCAGGGGAAAGCCAGTTCAGGCTGTGCACCCCAGCAGCCTTCTTGCTCGTTGCACATCTGTTCAAATGACTCTGCCTTAGTTACGCGATACAGTCCCAGTGCTGCTCCACAGGCCAGTACTGAAACCTCAGGGACAGCTGCTTTCTCCATAGTCTTCACCTGCGTGCTGTATCCATTCTGCAGTGTTCAGCCTGCTACGGCCTTTCCTTACATTAGAAGATGTGTCTTTCTGCATTTAAAGGTGCAAAAATACATGTCCTGCTCACTAGCAACTCACTTGTTGCCCTCATGAAACGTGCTACGGGACATCCAGACACACCAAAGATGGGTCTGATCTCAGCAACAGTGGGAGCTGGTGCTGCTTTCTGCTGGACAAAATATATCTGGCCAGACAAAAGAACCCGTTTTTGTCTCACACAGGGAGACTGAAAGTCTTTGAGCCCCATGGGTATGCACCGTGCTTACCAGAGCAATCGGGATCTACCACAGTGAATGGGATCACTGAGACCAAGAGATAGCACAGCAATGCAGGTCATTCACCAGTCATATACCTGGAGGCTCTTGCAGTAAAATATGAACACTGATGATGCGAGAGCCAAGGCAGATTAAAGAACTGATCTGGGTTAAAATGAACTTTTTTTTCTCCCTAGGTTAATTTTAATCTGGATCAGTTTGCGGATCAGATTCACTGTGAGGCTGTACAAACATTTCTGTTGGCACAAGGGAAGTGGCAGGAAGGAGCAGGCACCTGGGAGAGAGAGAAAAGACAACAACATTTTTTGGCAGGGTTGTTGGCTCATGACAATTTCAAGTGCTCATGGAACTATCATGTAATTTGGAGCTGTTATCTAGCAAGAAATCAGCTGAATATAGGAAGAGAAAAAAAATATGCCAAGTTGACATGTACTTGTCCCTCTCACAGAAGGACAACAGGTTTTTCTGTCCCACAGCGACTGGGAAATCCAGTGTGTAGCATTGCAGCTTTCGCCAGCTGACGGTGCCACGCAGAAAGGGGATTTCTGAAGTGTACGGTGCTAAACTCACTGACGTTCCCTGGAGCAGCAGTCCTGCACCTGTATTCCTGTCCACCAGCAGAAATGCTACCTGCCCGAGATCTAGCATCCTAGAAATGCAATTATTGCAAGGCTGTGGTGACTAAAGAATGACAGCGGGCAGGGGTGCCACACACTGATAAAAGCAGAGGGGTTGTTTCTTAGCCAGAGTCATTCCACAAGCTGATAAAAATAGCTTAGAAACAATTTTTTTAATTCTCCCCACAGCAGGCTGCTTTGTTATGTGTGTCCTTGTTTTATATACCCACCGTAAATTTCAATAACAGCTTTACATGCTTATCTTAAATCTGATGTAGTAAATCAGAAAGCACTGCCACCCTAAACACTGCCTTGTAAGAATTCCTCTGTGTTTTCTTTTTACCCTAGGGGAAAAAAAAAAGGAAAATGGAAAATACACTTAATGCAGTAATTTGGCCCAAATAAATAAAGGCTTTTACAGCACTGACACTGAATCTTACTTTAATTCCAGTCCAGTTCCTCCCTAGCAGAAGGCAGACAGGCCAAACAGAGAGCTTCCTCCCTAACTAGCAAATATTGTGTGCCAGGTTTTTTTTTCTTTTAGTTTGCCGTGAACCATAATTGTGTTGGATCCTGGGTGAGGGGATAGATGATGAACAGAACTTGCACGTTTCCGCAGAGTGTCTCAGGAAAGTAGACTGAATAGTCTTCCGTCAAAAAAGCAGAGAACAACTTACTCTAAGGAAAGAGAAATGCCATTTAAAGAAAATGAGCTGTGGTTTCTAGCATCCAAATAGAACAACCTCGGGCAAGTTGAGACAGGCACACGAGGAACACTTTTGATACACTATTAGTCTGTAGTTGCTAAAACAGCAACTCACCTTTGTCATGCACAAGTGGGTGAGGCTCCTGTTTGTCTTGGAAAGCAGATCATGATGGGCTGAGATAGGCTCATGATTTCCCCAGTGAGGCCCAACACACTAAGAGAGGAGCCAAAACATGTCCAAAAGGCAGCACTTTAATGCTTTGTGCCTTCCATCATTTGATACTGCAGTAACTCCCAACAATATATCTTTGCTTTAATGGAGATAAGTGCTTCAGGAAATAAATGCAAAACCTGCTTTAAATTTTTATTTCATTCTTTCTAGCTGAAGGGTTTCTTTTTATTTTTTTATTCTCTAACCAGGAGCTTGCTCAGGATGACTCCACCATCCAACATAGTTCTGCAGAAACCAAGCAATATGCTACTAACATAATGCAGTCTATGGCTCCAGTTTTTGGGCCTCGGCCCTAGGTGATGAGGTGAGGCTCTTTGCTGCAGCTTCCTCTGAGTGTAACACATCTGGCGGTACTTCTGGGCAAGGGAGGAAAATCCTCCTGGGCGACGCGAGGGCGAATATTTGCCAGACAATGCTGCTACCCTGACGAAGCATCACAGCTAGAGTGTAGGTAGATGGGCCTGCTCTGAGGTGGTGGATGTTCCCCTGGTACATTGGAGGAAGGTAGCGAGACAGGAGTGTACATGGACCTGGCTTCTAACTGTTTTCTTGAGCAAGTTATTGTAGGAAAATGATTACTCTGTTTAGGAAGTAGCAGTACATTTCGTGGAATCAGTGACCAGCAGACCAGAGGAACTGGATGCTGTGCATCCTGAGATACTGAGAGGCAAAATTAGCATACAAGAAAAAGGGGTATGTGCGTTCAGTAGGTCTGTGCTACCCACAGGAGTGGGTAAAAGCCTTCTCACATGAGAGTATGTGCATGTATCTTATGCACTTACAGCTGCAGCTACCCCCGGTACTGTTTATTTGCGGAATGGGTCCCTTGTAGGGCTCAGTCTCCAAGCAGCTTGTCTTTTCTTTTGGGCTCATTCTCCTTTACCAGATGGAGAGAAAGAAGAAAGATGGATTTTAAGTTAGGAAAGAGAATTATGACATTGTCAGTGGGAAACTTCTGATGCCGGTGGGAGGTGGGTTACGCAGCATATAAAGGTGAGGGCAACCTTGTATTTGAGGGTTTTGTAGAGTAGACAGGGCTGGCTGTGGCTTTTAAGGCTTTTCAGAAGAGATGGTTGGCCAGGATGCTGTTTGGTCATGACACTGCTATAAGTTGCCGTAAACCCCATCCCATGCTGATGTCTACAGCAGAAGGATCGGGAACGATATACCCTAACATTTGTTGAACATATGCCTACATTGCAGTTCAGCGAGGAGTTTGTGCTGGGATGTCTATATTTCTTTTTAATTTGTTTGTTTTAGCTAGTTGAGAATGTTCTTTTTTTACCTACCACTGTGCTGAACTGAGGAGCCAAAAACCTCTCCTTGCAGTTGTGCTCCCTTGAGCCAGGAGGGAATATGACCCAAATTATTTATTTATTTTTAATTTATTTGATCTGTTTTAATACCCAATAAAGTTGTTGTTTTTTCCAACTGGCACGACAAGGCTCTGGCTATTTTTAAAGAACGTAGTTCATCTGATTTAATCTAATGAATGTTTAGTGCTGTTGAAAATAGCTGGAGCTAGAGCCAAGAATAATGTACTGAAATGTGCTCGTTGAGCAAGGCCTGCTTCGCTTTGCCAATCTGCCTTCATTCCAATTGTTCAGATTTACCTGGGTTTGTGGGTACGATTTGCAAGCAAGACTTAGTGACCGGGGTGCTTTTTAACACTAAATTTAAAGGCCGAAAACATCACAGCCATATTTTGCCGCGCTTGTTTTAAGACACTCCAAACAGTAACAACTCTTCTTGTTGTTCAATGTAACCTCTCAATTTCAGAGCACTTTACAGGGAACACAAAAAGCCAGTATCCTCTTATTGCGCACAGGGAAAACTGAGGGATAAAGTTGTGATTTTTTCCCCCAAAGTCACCCAGAAAGTAAGCGGGAGAGAAAGTAGTTAAACCAGTCACCTAGCGTCTACTGGGCTTCTTAAACTGCTACAGAACTCTGGACTTCTCTGTGAACTGAGACGTGGTCCGAAAACAAATGCTGCTGAAGTCCTTGTTCCTGGTGTTTCGCACTGCCCGGTTCTGGGCACATCTGCATTTACTGTCCTGCCGGCACCAGCTGAAGTGCCCTGCAGAGGTACCTAGCTTTCCCTAGTAACTAAAGCTTAAATATCATTCGTGCTCTTGCACTATCTGAATCTTGCTCTGCAAGTCATATCACATCTTTAAAATGATGTTTTTAAAACTGTATGAATCCACCTTCCTTTTGCCATCCATGAGTTATTTCTATTAGATAGTAGTTTCCCTATTCTTTGATAAGAAATGAGTGTCTAATACTTAAGCTTCATTGGATTAAAAAAAAATCAGCCGTAATACATCTTACTCCCTGGTAGTGGTGCCCATAGAGATGGATTTGCTGTGGAGATCACTTTACAGCCTAAAGCACAATGTTTGATTGACTTGCGTAAGTAATGAACAGATGCTCTTGACAGCCATTAGGTTACTCATCTCTAGGTGTATGTAAACAGGGGGAAGGGAAGGGAAGAGCACCCGTTCCTAGGGGAGGGATGGTTCTCCGCAGTTCTGCATTACAGGCCACTAGGACAATTTGGGCCAGGCAGATTCAGCGTATTTCTATTGACTGTAAAGAAGCCATGCCAGTTTACATCCATTAGTTGTTTGGCCCTGTGTTTCCCCTCTATGCGTGCCTCAATTTATAACCTAAGGAAATTAAACAGCTGCTGTAGGTATGAGGGAACACTGAAGACAATGTAAAGATTAGTATGTTCCATCTTTCGCCCCCAAATTTCCACCAGAGAACAGGGTAAAAGTAGTAGAACTTACTTCCCCTTGACAGCAAGAATCATTTCTACAGAGAACAGGGTAAAAGTAGTAGAACTTACTTCCCCTTGACAGCAAGAATCATTTCTACAGACTCTCTTGGATTTCATATGAGAGGAACCACTATGCCTGGGGAATCTCTACAGGCATATTTAAGAGCAGAGTCACCCTGACATTAGACGCCAATGACTTCCATGCCGTCAGCTCTGCGTTGCACAGAGCAGCACATTTGCCCCGCTGTGCGAACACGTGCTGATGATAGTCTTAGTTTCAGATGGAGCAGGACAGGACCCATAAGATGTTCTCGGCTGCACCGCAGCAGGTAACAGCAAGATGGTTTGAGTGCGTGGTGCTGGTAGATGTTTCCTTGGAGAGCTCGTGGCACTGAGGCATAGTTCAGAGCAAGGGCAGAAGTGTTTGCCTTGCCAATGGGCCAAACAGGCCTTTCTGGGACCCCGGCAGAGACCATTGTGTGTAGGGTTTTTTTCCACATGATCCTGCAACACTCCCGTATCCAAGAGACTGAACTTCCTCTCTGAGGATAAAGGATAAAGGACTCCTTTAGCTGATAGCGTAAGTTCCCACTGAAGCTGATGATAGCAGGCTGCCTTATCCAGCATGAAAGGTGAGCTACATTGTGTCCACAGCACATTTCCTCTTCTGCTTTATAGCAGCTAATTGATACGATGTGGTTATTAAGGCTGTGTCTCTCAGTCATTGTATCTTGCTTTATGATATATTTATTGCATGAATAATTTATCAATGGGCATATATATTTTAAACAGAGTAACTTTTTGGATATAACTTTCACAACGTTTTGTGAAACATTTTGCCGACATTGTAGATTCGGAAAAAAAAATCAGCCTGTTTGCCTCCAGAATAATTACTTCAATTTTGTTTTAATTAAGTTTTTCAGAGCTGAGATTGCATGTTAATTATGTTTTAAAGTTTGGGCTGCAAATATGAGCACTACAAACTTGTTTCAAATCCCTCCTAAGAGTCTTCAACTCTAAGCACTGTTTTATTGCAGTGTGTCTTTGGTGTAACATGCAGCATGTTCCTGAGATGCTCTTTCTTGGCCCATTAGCTCAAACATTCCTCAACCGTAATCAGAAACAAACTTTTTCACCCCCAGAGCGACCCAGGGATTTATTCTCCCTGATGTTAGGGTTTACCACTAGATGTCTCTGTGAACCCCTCAAAACTCGCAGATCAGTGGGGTTTCACGGGAGACAGGTCGGGCAGCATCTGTGGAAGGACAGGGCTGCTGTGGATGGCTGCACCCGCACAAGCCTCAGCCGAGCTGCTTCAGAGATGCTCGTGGCAGTTAGCTGCTCCGAGAGTCACGGGAATTCAATGTGAAATGCTACCCCTCTGGGGTGCTTCCTAGCTTCATAAACGAGGATCCTTAACGGTTTTCTTACGACAACTTCTAAAGCCCACCCAAGAACAGGGCTCCAGTGTGCTAGGCCCCGTATAAACACTCAGCAAGAGATTCCTCCTGCCTCAGAGACCTTATTGCCTGCTGAGACAGACACAGGGCAGAAGTCAAATGAACAGGTAGATGGCAATGAAGAGCATGTTCATTTTACCTCTCTTTTTCTCGGTTTTGTTGGAAGCAGACTGAGTTTGAGTGAGAGGCAGCCAGCTCAATGGGCAGGAGGGATGGACGTGGTGTGAGGAAGCAGAGTAGGAACAAGACAGATGGGGTACGTAGCAGAGTAGACTGCTGGTCATCTCAGAAGATCTTTGCTACAAGTTTCCTAGCTCCTTTGGAGGTCCTGAGCTTTCAGCTCTTGCTGCCTGGCTCTTGAGGTACCTGAAACAGCCTCCTGAAGAGCTGCTTCACAAGGCAACGTGGCTGCGGCAAAGGGTCTATGGGGAAAGGGAGAGGCGCAAAAGGGCAAGGTTGTCCTAGCTCCTTCCCAGTTCACCTCTTCCTTACCAGGCCTGCAGCTGTGGTTTCTGCTTTCAGTAAGACATAGTATCTTCTCGATGCAAGCACAAGAGCCCCAGCCATACTACAGAGACATCCCTCGTGTCTCCCAGATAGGCAAAGCACCAAGTCAGAGAAAGACACAACACACAGGAAAGTGGAAACAGTGAAGGTTCACTTCATTCTCATGTACTGAAGAGCACTCTGGAGCTCAGGGGTATTTGCAGGAAAATATTCTGCTCTCCAGACTTGTGACGAGGTTGCCAGTGCTTCCAGTGAGGCTGTGGTCAAAGAACAATTCCCACAGTGTAGCCAGAAGCAAAGTGCCAAGGCTTGGTATTTACAGTCGCCGTGGAAGGAGTCTCTCGGGAAGGGTCTTTCTGCCACCCTCTTGGTTTCAGGTACTGAACTGGGTGGGTTGCCTCTGCCTTGAAGGCTCTAGAGCCCACAGGATCCCGCCTGGCAGCTACACTCACTCACCCAACTCAGGCCCTCTCCTGTCAAAAAACGGCCCTTGGCCCTGGGGAAGTGTTACTTACTCCAAAATAGTTATGCTAACCTGAAGCTAGTTAAGCTAATCTGAAGTCTTAGTCCAGGCCACCAGGAAGTGGCATTGATGCAGCTACCTGACCGCTGAGACTTTTGGCAAACCCGGGCACAAAACTCAGCATAACTCTCTTTGCTGCTGTTTCCTGTCAGGCCTGGGAGAAGCAGCTTGGTCGGTTTGTTAGCCTTTCGATACAGGAGTGCTCAACTATGAGCTTGCTGCTCGGGAATCCTGCCCAACCTCTCCTACCAGCTGCCTCTGGCAAGGTGGGGGCCACTTTTAGTGCCTCCAGTTTTCCATCCTTTAGATGGGAATGCTAACACAACAGGCGGGCACTTTCCAGAGCAAGGTGTGCTTTTTGACGGCTGACATACTGGTCCCCGTTTCAAGAGGGTGAGCACTTAGCTTACCCTTAGCAAAAGGGTTGTGGTGCCTCGAGCAGGTCTCCTGCAGAAAACCTGGCGGGAGCAGAAGTTAGGATCACTGGCTAGTTAATGTTTTCAACTAGTTGTCAAAAGTTTTAGCTGTTGCACGCACAAGCTAAAAAACAGTACTGAAAAAAAAGTTTTGAACTTAATAAAAAAAAACAGTAAAACAAGTTTTGCCTTTTAAAAACTTGGGAGGAAAACCCTCTCCACGACATATCGGAGCCTCAGCAAACTTCCTCCCAGGCAGCGTGTTTTTCCAGCTACGATTTTGCCGCCTCCTGCCTCGGCTGCAGCCTGCCTTGGCGCAGCCACAGCTTTTTCTTCTTCTTCTTTTTTTCCTGGCAACTTGCGGCTCCTTTCCTTCGAGCCGGGGGCGGGCAGCCTCGTCTCGCCGCAGGCCGGAGCCCCGCGGCTCCGCGGCGCCCCCCGCCCGTCCGCCCGCGGCTGCCGGCGCTCCGCGGCCGCGCAGGGCGCTCCGCCCGCCGCCGCCCCGTTGCATAAGGCGGCGCGGCGGCCGCGGGCCGCGCTCCGCCCCGCTCCGCCCCCGGAGGTGCGCGGGGACAGCGGCTGGTGGGCGCACCGGCCGCGAGAGGCTCGGCCGGTTTATCACTGTGGCTTTTTTCCCCCTTCTTTCGGGAGTGTTGAGGGCTTTTTTTTTTCTTTGGGGGGGGGTAATTTTTTTCCTCCCCTTAAGCGGGCTGGTGGCTCCTTGCCATGAGCAGCCCGAAGGCAGCATGAAAGCGGGCAGGCGCGGCTATCCCGCCCGCTCCGGTGCAGGATGGCTCCTGGCGAAGTGCTGCTGCTGCTGCAAAGGTCGGTGGGCGCCGGGGGAGGGCCGGGGCCGCGGGCAGGCGCGGGGGGCCGCGGGCGGAGCAGCCGGGTCCCCGGCGGCTCTGGGCCCGCAGCGCGGCGCCGGGGCAGCCCGCGGCCTCCGCGGAGCGGAGCGGAGAGCGGCCGCGGCCCCGCAGCCGGCCCGCAGCGCGGCTGCCCCCTCGGGCGTCCCCCCGGCGGAGAGCGGCGGGGCCGCGGCCGGAGCCCCGCGGGACCCGGCACCGGGAGGGAGAGGGCTCGAGTTGACAGGGTACATTTTATCCCGCTGGTAGGAAACACCCTGGGACTGTAAGGTCAATAGGGCGGGGAGAAATATTTGCTTAAATGAGAGATTTCCCCCCCCTCCCTTCAGTATGTCTTGGGCTCGGATAGGAGCAAAATGCTTTGGGAACATCTGTTTCTCACAGTTCACAAGTCTTTGAATGGTGATGTGGGAAGGTCTGGGGAAGCTTGCTGAACTGAAACTGTGATTACTTTTAGCGGAGATGTGGGAAAGCCACAGCAGCTAGGGTGTCTCGTAAAAAATAAAAAATAAAAAAATAAATCTGGCTTTTACAAGGAACAGTGCAGCTAAGATGTATGGGCTGAGGAATTCCCTGCCCACAGCCTTCGCTCCGCTGTATCGTTGTTGAGCTTGTTTTGGATAGCGTGAGTCTTCTGAAGAAAAGTGTTTCAATGTTCCCGTTCTCTGAACTGGCAAGCAAAAACGTCCCAGTCAAAACTTACTTTTTTCCCATGAAAAGGCAAAGTCCTTAAAAGCAGATATTTTGGTGATTGCTGAACTGGTTCTTGCTTGGAGTCCGTCTGCACATCCCCTAATGAAGTTGGCTTTAGGGCAGATGGGCTTGATGCACGCGCTGGCAATGCAGGGACCTTGTTCCCTGGTCGCTGAACTAGAGATGCACTTACCTGGTGCCAGTGACACCAGAGCTAGCGGTGCGCTGAGCTTGCCATGGTTTCATAAGATGTTGAGCTTTGTCAGCCTGGGGAGGACAGGCTACTCCATGCCAAATAAGTGACCGTTGAACTCGATGCACAAAATCCCCTGTTTTGCAGTGTTTAAAAATAGGCATATAGCAGGGTGCTAGGGCTGCTAACAGAAAGGCTACAGCACTACATTAATGCGAGAGCCAAGTCTCAAGGACAGGTCGTGCTTTAATGTGTTGCTCCATGCAGCAGGTTTGGAGCAGGCTTTGAGCTCCGACATGGCTCTGGACTTTAAAATGTTGATTCTAACAGATTAAAATCTCCCTGCTGCTTGTCCTCTGTCTGCAAATGTCTCCAGAAGGGGGAAGGGGAAGCAGCTGGCTCTTCTCTCTTCTTTTGAAATGTTAACTGTGTTTGCAGTTCTAGTTTACCCCTTTTGTAACAAAAGGTGTTTTGTGATAGTGATTACTACCAAGGACAAGACAGGAGTGAAGTAAACTCTGAGCAGAAAGTTGGAAGAGGCTAGCTGTTATGCTGTGTTTATTAAAGAAAAAGAGGGGCAGTCAGATGGCAGAAATACTTCTTGTTTGCTTTGGTACCTACTTACATTTATTTGAGGAGATGTTTGGTGCTGCAGACTACAGCATCCGTGTGTGGTTGCTGGCAGCTTGTGCCATTAAGCGTGGAGAGTCTTTCGTGTTGTAACCTGACTTTTGATGCTTTAACTTCATATATTCAGCATTGTCAATGATCGTCTTTGGTTTTGGCGGGTCATTTCTCTACTCTTCTTTATGAGGACTTCCCTCTGATCTCAGACTCTCAGTAAAGCTACATGACTAAGACACTGTTTGTTAGATGGATATGAAGCAACTTGGAGTTGTTCTTGCTGCTGCCGTGTAACTGACCTTCCCTTCACCTTTGGAAATATGGCTCAGCTTTTTCCTGGTGAGAGATGCCTGATGTCTCTTGATCTTGGCAACAACTGAATAGGTTTTGTCATGCCAATAAAGCATCTTTTGGTTGGAGAAATTGAGAAGATGAGTGTGCAGTCCGCTCTCAAGCAGAGGTTACGTCTGTACAAGCTGTGTCAGTGATTTTCCTGCTATGGAGGTTGGAAGTGATGTAGATGCTCAATCTCCTAAGTAGCAACGATAATGTTGAGATGAAAAACCCAAACTTAGTTTCTAAGTATAGCAGAAAACGTGTAAATTTTGTATAACTGGGCATTTCTCTGAAGGATCTTGACAGTTAGCTCGAAATATTCTTTTGCATAAATCTCATCCTGTCTTTTGCAGCAGTTGAGACCTTGATACTGTTTTTACTTGTTTCTCTTGGTGAGTTCCTGATGTTGTCAGCTCTGCCCATGTACAAAGCTTTTGGGATCCATCCAAGCAAAGCGACTGACACTTAGTACCATTTGCAGTTTGCTCTGACCCATATAGTCCTCTGCCTGAACTAAATAAGGATTACTTGTCTGTCCTCAAATATAGAGAGATATGAATCCTAATATAGGAGTTCCTCAGAGCAAGAGTGTATCACTTGCTTTCAGCTATAGAAAAGGGTATTTAAGAGCAGTAGGCTTGTACAGCCTTCAGGCCTTAATCAGCCAAGGGTTGACAAGGCTTTTTGCAGCATTTCTTAAATGCACAAATGCAAAGTGCAATATAAGATGCTTGTTAGCAGTGCAAAACTGACTTTGAAAGCAGACTGATAAGAGGGTTCAAATTCTGATGGTGTTCTGATAAGCCATACAGCTCTCCTTACAGATCAGCCCAGGATTTGTGATTGAAAATAACATTTTTTTTTAACACGTTAGCAGAGACTCCTGAGTTGCCTGTGTGGTTTAGATTAGAGGCTTCTTTTAAATGGTCTTCATGAGGAAAAGCAAAAAGAAAAAAATAAGGAGGGATTCCTACTTTGTGGAATGTCTTTTCTAAAGCAAATGATAAGTTGCCTAGCTTGAATGTGACAAGGTCAAAACTTTGTTGCCTTTAAACAAGGAGCAAAGTCCAGAGGTTTAGTGCCATTACTCTGCACTACCTTCAACTTAGAGCTCTGAAGCCTGCCAGCGAATGCACGTAGCTTGAGTCAGAGGGAGGCTGGATTTGAGGATCTAATGCATGGAGCTCTGTAAAGAATAGCCAGTGACTCAGATTCAAGCTAGAAGTTAATCTGGAGGTACCACGCTGTACCCAGGGCACTGCTGACATTTGTTGCAATGGTTCAGCTCATACAATTCTAGCCCTGCCTGCAGCACAGTGGGGTCTCTTTGCGCTAAGAGGTGATAAGGGGATGGAAAACAGTAGGAAGGAAATTCTTTTCTTTGGGTGCAAGGAGAGAGACGTTCTGGTGCCTGAACTTGATCATCTAGACATGAGCGCAACTATGTACAGCCTAAACTCTTTAAGGGTCCATGGTTAATAATAGTCTAGTGTCAATATAACTTTACAGTACAGTACCTTACACCCTGCTCTAGATAATGTTATGTGGCTGCAGGTGAGAATATAAAACATTTTTACTGAAGGGTAGTCAGATACAGGAAAGACTGATTTAAATGAATGCAGTTTATTGGCTTCAATAAAGAACATGTCCCTTTGCCTTCTTAAAGTTGCTCTTCCGAGCAGGCAGCTGCTCATATCCAAACTTCTCATTCCAGAACAGAAAAGCTTCATCCAAATGTCAGACCTTTAATCTGAGTAAGTGCAAAATGGGTTTGTCTCTTCTAAGCTCCTAGCAAGGCTCTTCCTTAAAATTCCTGCCCCTCTGGCTTCTCATCTTCTCCCCTCTCCTGTCTACAGTTTTGCTCCTTCTGCTTTTTTTTTATTGTCCTCTGTTTCTTTCTTTCCTTTCCTCTTCTTACTATCCTTTCATGAGTCTTTGGTTCGTTATTGGCTCAGTCTGACAAACCTCTTTGCTGTAATATTAACACAGTAAGCTTTTCTTGACAGAGTGATAGTGACTGATGTACAATAAAGGGAGTTCAGCCACCTTGTAGATCTTTGCTAGCTGGTCAGAAACACAGAGCCTTAACTGGAAGTTGGGAAAACTGGCATAATTACAAGGGCTGTCAACGGCATGTTAATAAAAGTTATTTCTTCATTAGGTAAAAAGCGAGATCTGATGGTACTTTTTATAGAAGGTGCTGACATTGTGTTACAGTGAGCTGCAGAGCTCTGCAAAGGAAGCGGGTACCTTTGTGCTGTGTGGTAGCGAGAGAATGATCTGCAGTAATATATTCAAGCCCATAACATTTCCTAATTTGAACATATTTTATTTAGTGTTTCAGCCTGAGCCATGGTTACACTGTGCAAAGCGTAATGGAATGCATGGCCAAAGCAGTTCGGTCAAAAATGGGACAGAGGAGAAAACAATGGTAAAGCTAAGGGTGTCAACCAAAGCTTGCAGGTTTTCGTGGTGCTTCCTCAATGACAAATATGAGGAAACTCTTACCTTCTCCAAATGTACTCCCTCGGTAAAGTCCAGCTGCTGCTAATTAGCTGCATCTCAGTAAAGCAAAGAGGATCAACTGTGCTGGCCTTCTGTGGGCAGCCTTTCTCTCACGCGGGAGTCACGTGTGGCTCGGGTTCTCCCTGCGTTCACCGGAAAATGGCTGCGGTGAGGTTTGGGAGAGTTGTTAACATTTTCTCCCGATTCTGTTAAGAGAACTGGTAAGCCCATGACAGGAACATCTCTTCAAGTGCTGCATTTTCTCACCTCTGCAAGCTGAGACTCGGAGTCACAGTAGACCCTGGTAGATAAAGTTACTGGAAGGGACACAAGGGCTGGTGAAAACTCTGCTCAGTTGAGTAGGCAGGATTAGCCTGACAAGGTGCATTTCGTTAGCAAAAAAATTGTTCTTTCTCTTACCATGGCATCATGCTTTCCCACCCCTGCTTTATGCCCTACCTAAGGAAGCACCGAGATAAGCCCGGTCCCAAAAGGGTGCCTGGCAGTCCCCACGCCAGGCTTTTCAGACGAGGTAAATAATGACTCAGTGGTGCAAACCTGTGAGGATTTGTGTGCATGCACGTGTCCTCCCTTGAAGGAGGCAATGAGACCTACAAGGATTTCAGCAGGAGAAGTCATGAGATTGATAAGTAGTCTCTGAACGCAAGCAAATAGCTGAACGAGAAGCGTGGCTGCTCGCTTCTGCTCTGTAGATTGCTCTAGCAGGCGAGGGTAACAGTAAGCTCTTTTTAAGATTATTTAGTTTTCAGTGTTGTTGAATCTTACCTCTTCATAAGAGATCTTCTGGGAGTAGAAATGCTGTTTGTGGATACAGCAGGTCAAGTTTTGAATGGATCAGTATTACTGTAAAATATTTAGCAGCTAAGAGCACAGAAGCTTGACTTGCTCTAAGTGCTGGTCGCTGCCTAAGGCTCCCTTGCTCCCCGTTCTCAGCTTCTGTCAGCTGCTTTTTATAAATCTGTTGCTCGCTGCATCAGTACGAGTGTTCTGGATGCTTTAACAAGTTTTCTTCAACTCCCAAGATCCAAGAAATACAAGTGTTTTTTCTTCTTTTTTGAAACAGTTATACACACTCCTAGATAGCTCTAAGGCTCTTAGTGCAAGCTAGCCTCTCATCTTCCGGCTTTGCGTCTCCCTGTTGAGACTGGTCTTGCAGCTTTATCTTTTGAGATGCAGTTATAATTCAGGAAGTGACAGAGAGTTTTTACAGAAAATAGACTTGCAGTTCTTGATTCATGAATGTAAAACAGACAACAACAGCTTCTATGAAGATCAGCTTTCGATTGCTCGTCTGAGACTGAATGCATGGTGTGGATTGCTATTATTCAGGTTGCTGCATTGTTTTCAACTTTCACAAATTCACCTGGCTTTAAAGAAACATGGGGTTTGCTTTTATGCAGGCAAAGCTTCCAAACTTTCCATTTGCTCCAAAAGCACCTAAGAATTCACAAGGCTTTATTCATTTTGCCACAAGTCTGAAGAAGGGAGACTTTATTCTAAGAGGGGAAAAAAACCACAGATAATTGTGAAAAAATACAGCTTGGACGACTTCTGTTCACTGTAGAGAACATGGGGTAACCACATGTATGCTGCTTTCCTATGAAATGATTGCCAGGTAGCTGTATTGTTCAGGAATTCAGTGTGCAGATGCTGAAATAAAAATCTGTCCATTTTGAAATGAAACCAAAAGGGCAGTTATTTCTCATGACCCCAATGAGATTTTGTTTTTCCAAACCATTAGGTTTCAGCATACACCTTGTTAAAACTTTTGCATGTATTGAGAAAACTAATTTGTCATTTTGAAGAAAAAGAACTCCCAAAACATTTCAGTCCAAAAAAATCATCGAAACACTTCAAAATACAAGTGTAGTGGCAAGTGTCTGTTAACATGCTTTGTGAAAATATTTTGATCTTTGACAAAAGTTACAGGTTCTTCTCACAAGAGAAGAATTGGTTGAGCAGTTAGTAAATATGACAGGAATCTGCAGATGTGGTTTGCAATTTAGTTAGGAGCCAGCTTAGCTCCTGTGTATCAGTTGTTATTGCAGAAGAGCTGAATTGCTCATATTGCATTACACAGCTTAATGTGATATAAAAATACTTTTTAAGATAACTACAGAATCGCATCTGACCACAAAAAAGGTGTACTGTGAATCCTAAGAAGTACTTCAGAAGGTATAAAGAATTATTAGAAAATACTTACCAAGATATGTATGAAAACATCTCTCCTGGCTGATGGTTTTTGCCATTAGAAGACCTTATGCCAGAAAGTAACATTTTGCTTTTAGTTTGTTGTGATTATGCTGAAACACAACCCATTCCTTGGAGTAAGGGTAGTCCTTCCCATCAGCTGTGTCCTTCCGTCCAGCGTGACTTGCCTCTCGGTCTGTCAGTCTCTGTCCTGCTCTGCCTGGACCGACCCCGTGATCCTCTCCCTGGCAGCTTGAGAGTGGGCAGGTTACACCCATGTCATCTGGGCTCAGATAATTATGATAAAGTATGAAAATGTCACTAGTGACGTCCTAATGACATGAAAAGTGGAACCTGCAAACTGTATTATAGCAGTTAATAACAGAACAGTCGTGTTGTTTTCCTCTTTGATGGTGAGAGAGCCATTAAATACACTTCAGTTGTTGTACGTAGTATTTGATTTTCTGTAATGTAACATGCATAGTATCACGCTGTAGAAGGCCCAGTCCAGCTGTGGCTCATTTCTTACTCCCTCGCCTCCGGCGGTTCTGGATGCTTGTCGATGCTCCTCTATTTTATAGAAGCTGTGGTTGCTCAGTGCTTTTGGGACATGAAACAAATATTCTATCTCCGTCTTATGTGTTATCACGTAAGGACCTAGCAATTGCTGGTCTGCCGAAGCTGAACCCCACTGCGCTTGGCTGTTTGGTGTGTTTAGCCCTTGTTAGCCCTGCTGCAGCTCAACAACTTTGAAATCTTGGATCCCTGTAAAACTTCTTTTCTAGGAGATGCAAAGCTGAAGAGTTACATCAAGTGACGAGGTCTGGGAGCCGGACCTGCTGATAACCCTTTAGTAAATGCAACCTGAGGAAGCAGGAGGTGGTTTTTGGTAGAGATTTTTACCATTCGTATTAGAGGGATGTAAACTAAACATGGAGATTTGATGCCCACTTTTAAAGGGAAGCACAAATACAGTTTGTATTTTAGTTTTCATCAAAGATCCCTTGTTTGCTAGCACAAGAAAATGCTGAAATAAACATTTATGGAAGGGATGGACTCTTTTACCTGTGATAAGAAGGGAGTGGGTTTAGTGACCCTGGAGGTATCTCCGCTGTTACGGTCTGGATGTTTTCTATGCTCAGATTTCACGCGGAGCTTGCAGCTCGGAGCGTGCGGAGGGAGCGGGGAGTGGCCCATCCCGAGCTCCAGCTAAATCTGCTCAGGAGGCTTTTTCATGCAGTTGAGGCTTGCTAACAATTATAGCTGCAGAGTATAGCAGCTGAGCACGGGTCCTGGTACGCTGTTTTTTCTCCTCCCTTCATAAGGCACGTGCTGCTTTAGTGAATAGAAGTTTTATATGTCCCCAAGATGTGCAGCAAAGCCTTAACCTGTCTTAAAACATATTACTGTTCAGCGATTGCTCTCAAACTTCCTTGAGGTCATGTAGCAAAGTGGTACAAAATAGGCCTCAAAATCAGCAATTATAGCTTTCAGACTTTGATCTCCTTGTCGGTTGCAGCGTTTTTCCAGGGCTTCGTGTCCTACAGAGTACATTGCATGGGTTCGTAAGATCTTCCTGTTCAGCAGTGCCAAAGTTGATTGTTTCTTTAAAAAAAAAAAAAAAAAAAAAACCCAAAAAATGAAAAGCCCCACCCCACGCTGCACAGCAGAGAGCAGTAGGGTTGTGTCAGGGGTAAAGGCGATATCTAGGTAGCTGTGAGGCAGAGCGCATAAAACAGCATGTATGTTCCTTCTCATCGGTTGGGGATCCCTTCAGTCTTGAACAAGATTTGCACATGTTGAGCACCCCTGAAGAGCCCGGCCCCAGCTGTCTCCCGCTGCAGAAGCATGCGCTTAGGCAGGCTATGAAAAGTGTTGCACAACCCAGCATAATTTAACCACATGCTGAATAAATACACTTTTGAGAACACTTTTGAAGAGATGTTGCCTAATTAATCCTGTAGGTGGTATAATATGTATATTTCTGAAATCCAGTTTTAGCATCATGCAATTAGCTTTTATGGCCTAAGGATTCTGATTTAAGATGTTCTTTAGTTACTAATGGTAATCTGTTTTAATTAAAAATGCAAATGTATTTTAGATCCAAATGTGTCTGAGTGGTGCAATGTAAAAGGATGATTCACAGCTGATACAATTGAAGTGCCTCCAGTCTAGTATTCTTTGTATGTTCTGTAGTTTCAACCCTGAGGATTAATGTGGTATTCAAACATTGCTCTCAGTTGAAGTATGTGGAGGCTGAATTGATTTCTTTAGGAAATGGGATAAGTATTAATCAACAGGGATCCTTGCTGGAGCAGCAGAAGTGAAATCATAGCTTTAGGCAAGAAGGAGGCAAGGACTTTGAATGTTACCGGAGTAACCTCAGCTCCGCAATAGCAGAGCACTGCTCCTGCCGGGACACAGGTGCTGAGCGGGCAACAGCACCTTGGTTGACCTCGTGTTGGTATCACCAAGTTTTTCAGTCTTGAACATCCCGGGCTGCTCAGAGAGGGCTGTAACTGCCGAGAGCTGTGCGGCCATACAATTCAGCCTGCTGCTCCAGACAGACATTTAAAGGCCAGTGCTCTCTGAGTGTTCACCACAGGCACTTGTCCTGGAGATACATTCTCTGGTGAGTGGGTATCTGTGATCTGGCATAGTACGGTGCAGTAAGAGACGCGCACTACTTGACAAAGTCTTTACAGATTCAAAGAGCCTCTGCTGCTAGACGAGTCCACCCTTGCTGCTGTTTTGAAGTAGAAGTGCTCCTTTTCTTAGCTATTTTGAAAGCTGCGAGTAGAAGAAAGTAACTAGTCAGTAATGGTGGTGTAGCTGTGAAGACGGGGTTTGTAATGATACTGTCTCTTACTAAACACATTACCTGGTAGAACATTTTTGCAGCTACTCATGAGCAGAAGCTGTGATGCAGTAGGGAACTAAGCGATGCAGTTTACATAGTGCAGCTCTCACGGGCTCTGCTAAGCTGGATTTAGGATTTCTTCCCAGGAAGCAGTTGCTGGTAAGGAGCAATGGTGTGGGCATTGCGAGAGCTGTGGAAGGCTCTGTGTGGCCCTCCAGAAATCAAAATCAACGGGCGTCTCTGGACTAGCCTTATTAGGAAGGCTTGTGGTTGGGTCAAGGCACTTACCAAACCTCAGAAGGCCAAGACTCAGCGGGGTGCTGCAAGGGAGCTCTCCTATTCCCATACAGCAGATGCTTTCTGAGACTTCAAGTTCCCGTCCCATCTTTCTTGCTGACGCAAATACAGAATAGTAGTTTTTTCATCACCTGAAATAGGATAAACTTGTTGACTGGTACCACCGAGGAGGTTCCTGCTCCCCGCCCTGGAGAGGTGTCAAATAAAAAACAAGATTCAAATCCTATGAGCCTGTTATATGGGGCAGCAAGTGACATTCTGAGTTTCCTACTTAAGCCGAGTGAATCAAAGCTTCCCGCAAGTCTGACTGATAGTCTTACGTGTGCAGTTAAAACTCTGCGAGCTGCTTAGCCATTTCCCTGTGCCATGTTCAAAGAGCAAAACATCACAAAGCACCAGCAGTTCTTATCTGTGTGTTTTATTTACCAACCACTGTTTACATTTACTTCATTCATTACTTCTTTTTATCCATCCCAATTAGTACCTTTGCTGTGAGCTTGTATTTTCCTCTAGTAATTCTGAAGGCCGAGGGCATGGAGGAAGCTGCTTTTGGGCACCAGCCCTGGAGGCTCCGGAGGCCTGCAGTGTGTCTGTCGTCAAACTCCCCTAACCTCGTTGTTCTTGGTGGTTACGTGGCGTCCGCTCTAGCCCTGCACCGCTCGCAACTTATTCTTCTTCCGTTCTTTTCTTTTCAGGGGCTGTCAGAGCCTGAATAATTTAAGAGTGAACAAATGAGAGACGTTCATGGAGGACTCTCTTCTTACCTAGGCAGAATTTGACAAGCATGTAGATTGCCTTGGGTTTCCACTGCACCTACCACAACTTTACTAAGAGAAAAGCCCCCCTTTCCTAGACATCTGTGTCACTCTTGCTTAGTAAAGTTATTCAAGATCAGCGCCTTTGGAATTGGTTGGTAAATGGACAAAGCCTTTCTCTTTGCCCGGAGCTCCTGACAGCCTCCAAGTACCAAAGAGAACTCCACACCACTAGAAAGCAAGAGACAGCTGCTGAATGTTGGAAGCTACTGCATCTGGCAAAAGAAGCTGCCACTAAGATGCACACAGTCTGTTTGTTTGTTCTGCTTGTTTTCTGTGCTTTCTGAGCCCTGTGTGTGCCTGGAAAGTTTAATGACCAATTCCTTCTTTCTCAACATGCAGTTTTTCCTCCCATCCCAAAAAAGCTTGGAGTTCTGTTCTTGCTTTTTTCAATTCCGATTTATTTTTGTCACTGATACGCTTCTGTTGTTTCCACTAGGAATTGTTTGGGACGTAGCCACAGCTTCCTTTGAGGCAGGGAGTTATTAAGAAAAGGCTGTTCAAAAGTCCTTTTCGCCTCCTACCTTCCGCAAAATTTCAGCAGAGCGGTCCACCTTGTCAGAGAGTTTGCTGGCTTTAAGCGTAAGGCAGAGTTGACCTTAGCAATGATGTCATTTAACTGAGAAATTACTTCACTGAATGTGGAAAAGTTCTTACAGTAGCTCAATTTGGGAGCTGCTGAATGAAGCCGACCCTTGACACTTTGCAAAAAGAATAAGGCTTGTGTTGTATTAACAGCTGCTTGGAAACCATGTGTAATAAATTTTGTTTTTGTGCCCACCACGAGGATAAAAGATGGTATTCCGCCGGCTTGGGTCCCCCTGCACTCGCAGTAGAGCAGAATTGCTTAGATCAAAGTTTAAAAGTCTCCTTCTGTGTGGGTGTCTAAGCAGTTTGCAGTTCCTTATGCTAAAAGTAACAGTGTACTTGCAAAGGCCAGCAAATGCTGCTCTTCTTGCTCAGCTTCAAATATGACGTTTTCCCCTTCATCATCTCATATAGGTTTCCATGGAGGTTCAGGGTTAAACTTATTCAACTTACTTTTTTACTGAACATGCATACATCTCCTGACAAAATGTATCAAAATGAAAGGGGATTTTTGTGCTTTGTGTTTGGGGGTTTTGTTCTTTTTTGCTGCCAGTGACACTTATTCTGGAAACTTCAGGGTTGGGGATTACTATATTTTTGTCACAGAAAGAAGACAGTGTAAATACAAAATGTAAAGTAGAAGAACTTAGAGAAGTGCTTCAATGAGTTGTTTGACTAAATTGAAATAAATGTTGATTTGTTCAAAAAAAAAAAAAAAAAAAAGAGAGACACATGCACTTTCTGGATCTCATTAGTCTTGATTTTTTTTTCCTTGGTTTTCCTAAAGCCAAATGCGTGCCTCTTGGCTTCGGACATCAGCTCGCCCAGCTGTGAGGCATTACGGGAAGACTCTTCCTATCTGCCTTCTCGGCAGATGTGTTACGCTCGCCCTTGCTGCGCCCGGGCTGTGTCAGAGTGTGCGGTGGGTGAAAAGCCGAGGCAAGAGAACGGGTGAATGAAACCGAGTGTGCAGAAACAGCGTTTCTGTCCTCACGAGCTGCTGTGTGGAGCGACTGCTCTTTTTCTGAGCTCTTCCACACCCCGTGGTTGAGTAGGGGCTGGCCTTGTCTGCGTGGTGCCTGAGGGCACCTGGGGAGATCAGTGAAGCTCCTTGGAGGCCTCAAGGTCGACCAGTACTGTACCTGCCTCGCAGGATTTGGGGACAGGAGCTGGCTAGGATGGTCTCACTTACCAAGGGATTTGTGGAGTCACTCTGGGGGCGTTTGGTTTTTTTATGGTTCTTGTCATGAATTCAGAGCAGCTTATGCGAGGGGTTACGCAGGGCTCTAAAGAAGGGTGAATTTGTCGGGAAGGCTGATAGATGGAGAGGAAAGGGCTTGAACCTCCCACTAGAGAGGTTGTCAGAGCTGTAAGCTGTTACATGCAAACACATTTCTGACAGGGACGAGCAGAGAGTGGGACTGCAGCTATTTCAGCTGCCGTTTCAAGTGCCTGGTGCTGCCAGGTTAAGCCTCAGGCTTTACTGCGCGTCTGCTCCCAGGCGGGGGAAGCAGGCTGCCTTCCTGTGCTGCGGCTCCTTGTTTAAACACTCGTCTGTAGGAAAGGAGATCTTATCCCGTAGTCGTCTGAAGATGCCTTTTCCTCTTCTCCCCGCACCCCCCAAAGCCTGTATGAAACAGCAAATGTAACAGAGACTGTCTGCGCTCGCTGTTCCTCCTGCCGAGCCCTCTTGACCAGCAGCAGACTTGTGCTTTGATGCAGCCGGCTCTGCCAGCGTCTCCTACCCTCATGCCGTTGCTGTCCCTGGAGAGCCAGCGCTCGCTCCTTCAGCACGCTCTCAGGATTTCAGTAACTTTGCTCCCAAGGCCTCCTGGGACTGTGCGCCTCTGTGCTGTTTCTCCCGGCTTTGGGTTTTATCTCGCTCTTTGAAACTTTCCCAGAGCTGCGGTGACTTTTCTCTGACCTTCGGGAACTGGAGCTCTTGAGCCCTGACACTCTGACTGGCACCACCGAGACCTAGGGATTGCTCTGGGATGTCAGCTTTCCCAGTGCATGCTGGAGGAAAGCCTCATCTGAGCAACACCAGCTAAAAATAAAAGCTATTCAACTGGAGCTAATGGCGGGTTGCCATGAGTTATTGCTCATTAAAGTGAATTGTCAGATGCTTAACTTCAGCTAATCATTTCCTGCTGCGAGATCGGCCTGGTTTGAAATGCAGTGAAATGTGGGAAGGGGATTCACAATAGCTAAATTTCGCCAAGGGTGTAATTTCCCCGGACTCCCCCTGTAGTTAATGGAAAGAGAGAGGCTCCTACGGGGGGTGATTCCCGCTCTGCATCACCCTTCTGGTGGAAGAGAGCTCTGCTCTCTGGCTGCCAAGAGCCAGGGGTGATCTGCTGCCTTGCACAAAAATTAACTTCTTCAAGTGCAACTGTTTTCCTTCCGCAGCTTGCTGAGTGCTTTTCTTTCCCGAGCTTAGTTTTCTGCCTGAAAGTAGCAATCAGAAAGTGGAATATTCCTGTCCAACAGATCAGTGATCCTCTCCCAAAGGCTCTAAGTAATGTGCAACCCCTCTTCTCTCTTTTGCATCCCTTCTTTCTTTTGACTTTGCAGTGTAACTACAGTGAACTCTGCAGAACATCCTCTCTCTCAGAGCAGTTCTCCTTCTTGCCCATTCCCAGAAATATCAGCTCTTCATTAAAGAAACGGTTCCATTTTGAATATTGTAACTTCTTTCTTTCGTCAATTTTTTTCTGTTAATTTTGGAAGTTGGTCTTGTTTGCATGTTTGGCAGTGAACCAAGGAGTGAGATTAGGGTTTTTTTAAATTACACTGATTAGAAAGTATGTCAAGCACGTTTGCTTTTAGCAGTGTAGGTCACTCTCTCAATTGGACTGGAAACAGAAGTATTTAATTCCATATCACTCTTTTTGAGCTTAAACAGAAATAATTTCATCTGTATAAAAGGAAGTGTAAGGATCTTGGAGGATTGACCTTGTTGCCTTTTGACATTACTTCCAAATCCAAGCTTCAAATGGTATGCCAAAATGCAAACAGAAAATTCAGTTGAAAGTGCTCATTTCCAGGAGATTATAAATTTAGGGAGCATATTTGAATCTTGGAGGAAAATTTGCATTTAGGTATCAACAGCGTAGTTTGAGCGCATCTTTACACTCTGATGTGAAACCAGATGCTCTGTAGTCTCCTCTCATTTCTCCCTAGAGCTGAAGTGCAGCGGCGTATCTGCAGTCAGCCGTGTTTAGCTGAATGCCAATGAGACTGGTCAGAGGATGGGGAGCCTTGGAGGTCTCCAGGGCAAGTTTTGCAATTCCATTGCAAAAGTTTAACATAAGTCTAATTTAAAGGGCTTCTCATACCAGTTGTCTTTTACTTTTCCCAACGTGGGCACTGGAAATTTCCTCACGTTTGCTTGCATTTGTCATCGGAACCTGTTGTGGAGGCATTGCCTGAAGAGAGAATTTATCTGTTGAGATGAAAATTTGTCAGATTCATTATTTATGTTGTTATAAACTAATTATTTTCACTCGAGGAATACTTGTAAGCTGACTCTGTATTATCCAGATGTTCTTACCTTCCAAATTTTTGCAAATCCAGGCCAGGTTTTGTATGCGGAATGAGCTCTAACCCTAAAACTTGGATCTCTACTGTCATCTGCCTAAGCTGCTAAGTTTTGTAACTCTGATTTGTGCCAATAAACCTGTGTTTCGCTGAGTATATTGTGGACATTTAATGGAAAAGTACAGAAAAGACCAAATTTTCATCCCTCGTTCTGCTGTCCTCATGTTTGCTGAGTAGAGCGTTACCCCTGTAGTGGGCTGGCTGATATCGGGGGGGTGGCTCAAGCAGCAGAGTTTCTTCCATGGGAGGGTAGAGCCTCAACCGCTTTGAGCTGTGCATTGGAGCCTGCAGTACTGTGGAGGAGATGCTCTTGGAAGGGGCAGGAGAGGGTGCATTTAGGTGGTTTACATAATTCTTGTTTGTTTAGTGTGAAATATAGAGGCTTTGTGCATAGAGTGAGTCTAGATGACTCCTGCTTTCCAAGATTTTCTAGTATAGAGCTTCCTGTGCTGAAGGAAATAGTACCTTGAGTAAAAACAAGATTAGTCTTTCACCCACATATGATGCAATTCTATCTTTGTCAGAAATATTATTTTACAGTAATCACTAAATATGGAAAATGGGCTCTGTTAAGCACAGCAGAGTTAATTTATGTGCTCATTGGTCAGATTGTCATTATTGGCTTTTCTTCATAAGTGGAGTTATTTCTGTGGAAAAAAATGTTGATTTAAATGCACATGCTATTAGGATTACAGAGTTCCCATTCTCACTCATCATCTTTGGCTTCTGTGGAAAAATCCTTCTCTCCCAGGATGTTTTTCTGGGACGAGAAATGCAGCCGTACATAGAATTAAGGTGCAATAATTCAGCTCTTCTCACCTAAAGCATGACTGTGTCTTGCCATAGTCACGCATTTTCAGAGCTATATTGTGATTAACATCTGGTTATTGACACATACTTCCCTTCTATTATATTTGGTCTGTGGTTAGTATGCAGCAGAAAGAACAGCTTGATGTTTTCTTTAAGATCGTTCTGAGAAGTCTTCCCTTTTCCTTGTTAGAGATTTGAGTTGCTGTAGATGAATTAGATGCTGCTTGAGTCTGATCAGACCTCCCTTCCCATGCGTGCTCCAGGGAATAAGGAGGTAAAAATAAAACGTCTTGTATTTTAGTTCCAACAGCAATTCCTACTGGCTCAAGTGGGAATGCAACTGCACTTCTAAAACTAGCTTATAAGATTTTTCTTTCTTTCCCTTTTGCCCAAGATTCCACATAGCTGTATCCTTACGTTTTGTCAAGTAAAAGAGCTATGCTTTTATGGATGTCTGTTAATTTCAGCAACAACAACAAAGATTTCATGATGCCGGCGGTGCAAAAGCTCTGGATGTTAAAGCTCTCCCATCTGGCTGAGGATCTCTCACGGCTGTATTGCCAGAAGTTTCTTGGAGGTTTGCTTAGGGGTGTTTTGGAAACTGTCATTTCTTCTGCCTGAATGAATAGTTTGGCCAGGAAATCAATCCAGCCACACTAGTCTGCTGACCTCCCTACACCCATTTTGCTTCACCAAATACCTTTTTTTAGCTGTTCATGTCCCGGGACAGTGGTGACATTATGACCGCTCACTGCAGCTGTTTGCAGAGGACCTGGCGTTCCTACAGGCCCTCGGTGGTGCAGAGGCAGCAGTTGGTTTGCTGGTCTTTGTGGGTAACAGGAACTGCCTGAATTACCAAGAAATATGACTCTGCATCTCTGGATTTTCTTAACCAAACTGTCTTTCTTAACAGCTTTAGCAACACAGTTTGCAGAGCATGTATGTGCTAGGGCTTTGCAACAGGAGAATATGGTAACGTACCCCCTCGCTCTTCCACTTGTCCTCTCCACGTCTGGATCTCCATCTGCCACTGTGTCCTGATTAATATGTTTGTAGCCATATGTGTCGCCGAAGCAGCACGGCTTGCAGAAGCACAGCTTAGGAGGAGGTTGTCTCAAAGTCTTTCCTGGCAGATTGTTTCTGTCTCTTGCTTGGTGAGCCATGCTCATACTCGAGCCCGTGGTCCTGTCAGGGGTGACCTGCTTGGTGCGTAAAGTAGGTGACTCTCGGCTGGCCTGCTATCTACGGGTCTCTCAGACAGCAAGTCTCTCACGCAAAAATATTGCCATATTTACCATTTCTTTTTTTTTAAAGAAGAGGAAAAAAGGTTAGGAATGTGGTGTGTAAACTCTAGGAGTGGTTTTTTGGATAGTGTATGTTTGGAGATGGTGGGAAATATGATGATGGGACGGGCGTGCTTTATGCATGCGTAGGGTACTGGGTAGAGGAAACTCACCGCATCTGTAGAGGGTCTTGTGGTAGCTAGAGAGGTTAGACCATCCTTTCTACCTATCCTCCAAACAGCATAGAGTAAATTACCATATAAAAGGGAGATAAGGCCGGGGCAATGCACGCTTCCCATTTTTGGCTGTGTAGACCTAGCTAACGCTCTATCCCAGATTGCGTTAGAGTGGTCAGTGGGAACACTTCAGTGGATAAGGCGAAGGATGGAAAATTTATACCTATCAGGCTCAAGTCTAGCATGGTAGGACTGAGATATAGTAACCCCTGGCTGTCCCCTGGGATATGGAAAACATGGTCTCCCTGGTAAATAGCCTTTTTCAGCTCAAAAGCCATTACTCTATTTGGTACCACTTTGCAGCACTCCCTTCCTTGCTGCCGTGGCTGGGGGGATGTGATGCCCCCAGGGAGCTGTGCTGCCTGCCGCTCTGCAGGGTCCTGGGGGTGAGGCTCCCTGCGGGAAATGGAGAAAAACAGAGCCCAGTTCAAGTGGGATCGTTGCACAGCATAATACACCTCCCTTCCCTTTCCTGTGTAAACCTTTGGTTTTTCTTTCATCTCAACTTGCTGTTTGGGAGACCTAATGCTCTGTCTGGAGAGGTTTCCAGGTTGTAGGTTAAACTTCAGAGGAGATTCCTGTAAATGGGCATGGTGGCCCGTGGGCCACCTCCAGAACTCAAGATGTTTCTATTCAGTCTGCTGCTTTTTCCTGGATGAAAATGGGAAATTTTTGACTGTTGCTTCCTGTGAATTGCCTAGAAGTAGGAGCTGCTCTGGTGTAAGAAAAACTGTGCGTCTGGCCATGTCCTGTGCTGTGGCTGTGTTGCCTGGAGAATGGGGAGGGAAGGAGCAAACCTGAGATCTGGCCCTGCTCATCAAACGAGACATGGCCTGGTGGGAGGGGAGGCCCTGCTCCTTCCATCTCTGACCTTGTCAGGTTCCTCAGGTTTGTGCCTGTGTTGAGCCCACCTGGCTGAGGTGGGTTCTCATGGCTCGGCACAACCATCATGTATCCTGCGAGTGCGGGACTATCAAAGGCGCCATTTTGGTGCCTATCAGATCGTCTCCCTTACTAAAAGGTAAAATGGCAAGGTGCCTTTCATTGGCGTTGTGTGTTTGGATTATGTTACTTTCAAGCTGTGGTGTAAACCTCTTTGTACATGAACCCACAGAGATCTGGGAGATCAGGTTGTCCCTGTTTTTCCTCAAGCACTCCCCTGAGTCTAGTCTCCAGCAAATGGAGGGAGTCTGTGATGTGGCAGTTTTCCCCATGCCATCCCTGAAAAACAGCAGCCCTGAAAGACTGAATTCTTCCAGCAGTTTTCCTTCCACGACTACAGACAAGCTCTGTTTGCACCAACAATTCCTGGAGTTTTTCTGAGTCGGAGCGTAGCCACCTGAACGCGCACATCCAGCTCAGAGGAGCGTTTTGGCACGGAGGAGGCTCTGCCAGGCTGTGAGTCACTGAAGCACTCATGTTCCCCAGCCACGTGCAGGGATTTAAGTGCTACTGGGGGGACAGAGGAGAGAGGGCACTTGCAACCTGCGGGTTGCTCAAGCGTTCAAAATCACCATCTTGAAACCCTGAATTTTGCTGACGCAAGGTACGCTGATAAGCTCTGACTCCCAAAGGATCATGTGGAGCCTGTGAGAGGAGAGTATCTAAAGTCTATTGAATGGAAGATAAGCTGGCCACTGCAAAAATATTATCTTGTACTAGTTGATTTAACACTACTTGGTGTGCATGAAATAACATCAACAGTAGCTGGCTGAACCAGGCTTTTTCGAGATAAGATGACTACTTTGCCCCTGTGGAGGAATGTCTCAAACCAGTGGGCTGCAAAAATCCAACCAACTGCACCTAGGATCTGTCCTCTTCCCAGCTACTCTCAAACGAATTCTTTTTGTCAGAAGACAGATGATTTGGATTTTCTTCCTGTCTGGGAAATGAACTTTGACTTCCTCTAGCTTATTACAAGTGTTTCCATATGTTTTGAAAACCTAACTTTTGATTCCAGGTATGTAATAAATTATCAGTTCAACTTCTGACTGCAGCTGTCTCTGGTAGTAAAATATTACAGCTCTAATGGTCTGCATTTTACAAGCTGACAGACAAGGTAGACTGCAATTTCTGCTCAGTAAATAGCCCGCTGTGATCAACAGAGCTCTCTGCCCAGCAGAGGTAGGAGGTTCGGATGCAGGTAGCAGAAATTGGTTTCTAAAATGATATAGTTAGCTATTCTCAGGGAGAATAACTCGCCCTCAGCATGTGTATTACACAATATTTGTAATGATATTTATTATTGAACTGGGAATTTCTGGGTGCACCAAGCTACTTTCTTATGTTGTAACTTCTGTTTTTGTTTTTTGAGATGTTTATCTCTGAATCTCTTACCCACCCCAGCAGAAATGAGTAATAACATCAGGTGACTGCTTTCTGGTGTACAGTCTGAGACATATCTTACAGGAGTGTGACAGGACTTCTGAATTCTGTAAAAATCAATTCCTTCTTCAACTGTGTGGGATTAAACATTTCAGTCCTTGATCATTCCTGGGGAGGGAGTTGCCTTTGCCATAGTTTCAGAAAGGTGAGAGCAGGTCACTTGTTCTTAAAGGGCAATTGAGAAATATTCCAGCAACTTGTTTGCTTTGTTTTTAAAGGCTTATTGGTATTGGCACATGTTGCTTTTGGAGGGGTTGCACCCATTTCTAAGGTGCTAGTCTGAACACGTGTATTGATAATTGCGGTTGGATATGATTCAGTAGAAACTTGTGCTTGGATTTAGTAGAAATCTTTTTAATTTTAAGCCTGCCTTGTATCTCCTTTGTGGAAGTTTCCTTTGGTTCTAACAGTTTGTCATCTTTTGTAATGGTTCATCACCATTTTTTAGTTCTGGAGAAGGTATGAAGTCTTCTGACAAATTGCTTTCAGGGGCAAAGGAGATAATTTTAAGGTAGTTCAAATAACCTTCAAAAGTTAATAAGTATTCTAACTAAAAGTAATGTTATTGGGGTCTGAAAACTGCTGAGAAACACTTTTGGAATCAGACCCTGACAAAGTGTTGGTGGCTGTCAGCTCTCTTGTAGTAATCTCCTTTTTGTGCTTATTTTCTTCCTAGCAATTCACAATGAAATCTGTGGGAAGAAGCTGAGAAATTTAGCACTTAACCTCCAATTCAGGCTTTTCATCACCAGCTAGATAACTGTGCTGTCTGTGATGTTTCGTAAGGACAGATAGTGTGGTAGGAAATGAGAGTGTATAAGACTGTGAAAAATCTCTGTAGCATAGTGTATTCCTCTCTCTGGTGTGCAGTAAAGTTTATACAACGTTGATAGGTCACAAAACATTTCCTTGAGGCGTCTTGTATTTTGATGCTTATGAATGCCAAACATTTGATGTGCACTAGGAAATAAAGCAAGTGCCAATATAGTCTCTTACCTGCATCGTTTTCTTCCAGACACATATTCGGTCTCTTCCAATGACAACGGGGGCAAATCTGATTCAGTGGCCAACTTGCAACCTCAGCCATCCCTCAACTCCATCCAGAGCTCTCCTGGCCCCAAGCGCTCAACCAACACGTTAAAAAAATGGTTGACTAGTCCTGTGCGCCGGCTGAACAGTGGGAAGGCCGAGAGTAACATAAAGAAACAAAAGAAGGTGCGAGATGGCAGGAAGAGCTTTGATCTTGGCTCACCAAAGACCGGAGACGAAACCACTCCTCAAGGAGACAGCGCAGATGAGGTGTGTGTTGGTGCTTGTTGCAGGAAAGCCGGTATCTCTGATAGTCTGTTCTGGTGTGTGTGATTCAGGCTTGAGTAAATGGAGTTCCCTTAGGAACCAGAGGGAGCAGCGAATCATATGTAAAATTGATTAAAGCTGTATTCCAAACAGTATTCTGTCATCTGAAGAGCAATGAAACATGTAAGGAACAGCATTTCAGAGTCTGCATATATTGTCATCCTTTGATTAGATTTTTTTAATAGTCTATTAGAAATCTGCCAAGAATAGAAATGAAGTTATTCTTGAGCAACTGCTATCATTTTTTGCTGAGGTTCGTATCACCTGTATCCTACCATGGCAGTGTAATTCCTTACTGAAAGAAAACGCTCAGGGAAATAATCATGTTTCTGTTAAATCTGCTAAGTATTTGTAGCCCCTATTTCTCTGCAGGCATGTTCTCTGCTAGAATGGCTCTTTCCTGATAAACTGCATGAGGAATTACAAGCAGAAAATGGAGAGGATACCAAGTGAGCACAAATGGAGCAACATGTTTTTAAAACTGTACATTGACCTATACTACTTCAAATTAGAAAATGCTTTTCCATCAGCACGTACAGAGCCCTAACTGCCTTAACTGGTTGGGTGACCTATTAACTGTTTGTTAAGTGTCTTTTGATGTCTGTATTGGAAAAGGATATTTCTGTAACTCTTAGAATGCACCAGGATTAGCAGGCAAAAACTTGTGCCTTTTTTGCTCCTCTTCTGTGACACTTAGTATTACCTGCAGTTCTCTCCACCCCAACCAAATACTGAGCCAGCGTTGATATTCCTAATAGACCGAAAGCCTGATGGTAGGGCTCAGATATCTAAAAAGAGCAAAGAAACCTGTCGCTGTCTCTAATTATATTTAACTTTTCTCTAGAAGAGCAAGAAGGGTTGGGGAGAAGATGAACCAGACGAGGAATCTCACACACCCCTTCCTCCTCCTATGAAGATTTTTGACAATGATCCAACCCAAGATGAGATGGTAAGACCTCTGCTACTATGTCAGTTTGCTGTTTAAGTGCATTTGCCACAGAGATATCTAATCTGGTTTAATAGCGATCATGCAGTATTCAGTGACTAGACATGGTTATAATAGACACCAGTGTGTGGAAATTTACAAATAGTGCCTAATAAGCAATTTAGCCTTGGTGTCCCATTTCATGGCAGATATTGAGTGCTTGTGTTTTGTGGGGTCAGAAATTCCATTTAGGCTGGTAATGCTTGTTCTCTAGGTGTTTTAGAAGTGCTGTTGGTGTCTGTCAGTAGCAGCACAAATGTCATTTGGTGCCCAGGGAGTAGGTCAAATGCTGGAGTCTGCTTGAATCCAGAAATACCACTGTTACCAAGAGTTAGATAACTTGGGCTCTCCACCCAGGCTTGCCACTGCTTTCTGGATGATTGGGGTCCAATAGCTTTGTCAGTCTGTGTCCCACCATCTACCTGCCACTCTGAAGTTCTTTAAACCTTACAGATAGAAAAACCTATCTGAGGTCACAGAGCTCTTGTTTGGCGTTTCTGGGGTATGTGGCTCAGCCTTGCCGAATGGTCCGTCAGCGCCTGTTTTTTCAGAAGTCCACAAGGGCTTTCAGGTCCCGCTCGGGAAAGTGGGAAGGACTTTGGTTGGCCCATCCTTGGGCACCGTGTCGGTGGTGGTAGCTCTCTGCTGTTAGCTAGGGTCTACCAAATGTGAAGTCAGGGTTTTGCAGTGGTAGACGGTGCAGTTGCTTTCAGGGTGAGTCCTTCCATTGCTCTATCTGACTTGGGGTGAGAGTCTGTGAATACAGCTATGCAAGTGGTTTACGTTCACTGTTAGTGCCTGTCCTGTCTGTATGTGTCTTCCCCCACCCTTTCCTGGTGCTGTCATCTCCCTTGTGGAAATTCATCCTCCTGTTTAGCTGTTTCCTGCTTTCCTGCTGATCCCTCTTTTTAGCACTGCCACTTTTGTACTTCTATCCTCTGATGGTAATTACTGCATGCAAAGAAGCAAGAATAGGAGAGATTAATAAATTGTCGAAAGAATCCGGAAGGGTCTTGGAGAAGGTTCAGGCAGCAGTTTGCAAATACAGACGGAAGGGAGCAAGCATTTCTGCAACTTGCAGAGCGGAGTGGTGGAGGAGAGGATTCGGGGGCTCCTTGCTAATCTGCCAGGGACTGTTAGGACATTGTGGTGGCAGCAAGAGCAGAAGGAAGCAGGTGGAGCTGTGGACTCTTGCCCTTGGAGTGTCGCATGTGCTGCCGGCTGCCTGGCAAGGGGCAGAGGGGAAAGGCCGGGGAAGCAGAGCTCTGGTGGATCCATGCCCAGCACAACAGCAGTTGCTGCTGGTGAGTTCCCTGCAGTGTTTAGCTAAATGCTTTGGGGTTAGATTTTTTTTATTCTTGCTTATTTATTTATTTATTTTCAGCAAAACAAAGCAGCTTTAGCTCTAGTCACTACTTTTGATTTTTAATATGCCATGTGATTTCAGGATTTATTAAAATAATAATTTTCTGACAGCTCCAGTGTTGAGGAACTAAACTGTTTTTTTTTTCTCCAGACATCTGAGTGTTGCAGAGCCTTTCGGTATCCTGTTTATTTGCCCGGTCCTAAAAGAAGATTAGATAGACCAAGAGGCCTCTGAAACCCTTTTGGTCTCTCCTCTTCTTCCCCTACCACCTTTTTGTCCCAGGGGAAAAAAAATCTTAGCTCACAGACATGGCTCCTGAATTCCCTGGCACGGAAACACTGAACTAGCAGCGTTTGAGCCACACTGGAGCCAAAAGCTCTTTAACGGTGTTAATTTGGGCACAGCTTCCTGCTTGTGTCCTAATACTGCTCATAGGTACTGGCTTATGTTGGAATAGCAACAATGCGGCACCACGGGGAAGCGGCAGTGCTAGGGGGCAGAGGTCTGCACCATGCGGATACAGCCTCCCTCCGTCCCTGGGAGCGGGCTGCCCATTTGCAAGATAGCAATAATTGTGCTTTGCTGCTTCTGGAGGCTGTTATAAAGACAAATTGCAAGATACCTTCTTATTAGAAATTCGTAATTTATTTACTGGGAAATTGAAATACCATTTTTCTATTTCCCCCACACAAACCAGATTCACCCTTCAATCACAGAAGAGTTTTATTTGACTCTGAAAGACTTGCACGCGGCAAATGTTTCCATGCTCCCTTTTAAAATCTGCAGTTATTTACTCTTCAGAGATATTGAGCAATTTCAGTTAAAAGAAGTGAGAGCAACAGCTGGCCAGTGCCTCCAAAGATTGGATTCCTCCTGCTAGAATGCTTATGTTGGACAGTTATCATCTAAGCATTTGTCCAGTAGCCCTTCAAAAACCCTGTTTTCAGCCTTTTTTTCCCCCCTAGACACGTCCGTCCGCATTGCAGGTGAAGCAGGCCATCTGATCTCTTACATTTTTATGAGATTTCTGCTTTACCAGCCTAATTCCTCAATTACCAGCCTGATTACCTGTAATTTTTGTTGTTGTTGTAATTAGAAGTGTTGATTAGATGTATTATTTGAGTGAAAGATGAGACTACAAGTGGCAGGGTGTTTGTGCTTCTTCTCTGTCAAAAAACCGTCTGGATGGGATTAGTCTCCTTTGCTTTTTTTTTTTGCTTTTTTTTTTCCCCGGGCTGTCACTCAACATCAGCAACTGCCCCAGAGGGCTACTTAAAGAGCTGCCTAATTCCTGCCGTCACTTTTCCACGTCTCATTCTCCAGCGCTGTTTAATCATGGGTGCATGTTCATTGGCACTCGTGTGGTGACTTCTCTGAAATAGGTACTCTTCAGAAGACCTTTATTAAGTGACTGAGAGATGAATAAGCTTTTTCATAATTTGAATGCAGTGTCTATAAAAATTTAGCCACACTGCATCTGCAACAAAATGTACCAAAACCAGTTTATCTAAGGGCTCATAGTTTTAGTCAGCGCTTGTGTTTAGTTCAGAAGAAACATATTTACAGGCAAGCTAATAAATACCAATTCCCACAGCTATGGCCTGAGTTTTTGTTTTCAGACAGGTTTCTTGGAACGAAGATGAAGGTGTGAAGAGAGCAGCCCGATTTTGAGCAAAAACCGTGCAGGCCAGCCTTCACAGTGCCATGGGTGATGTTTGGGCAAATCCTGGAGATTCCTAGCAACTAGCATCTACTACCTATAACTCCCTGAATGTGGAGATACTTAGATATATTATGTGTCAGGCACCCAAAATCAAATATCTGTGACTGACAGACAGGCATATAGAAGTGAGACCGAAAGTATTTTAAACAATGTGAATAGGTAGAGGTGAGCACCTCTAAAGAGTGTTTCTTCCCCTCCTATGCCAGATAGTTGAGATACATTAGAACATTGTCTCTCCACTGATTGCAGAAGGCCACAGAGGGAGAAAAGACAGACTTTAGATGACTAGAGTTACATGAATGCTATTCAGAGGCATCATTTGACTTCATTTGGAGTTGCAGTTCTTCTTTGGGAAGGATAGGAAGAAAAACTTATCTCTTCCCCATCCAATTGCCTTTAACTCCATGTGTGCCTTTGCTTACTGCATTTGGTAAATGTGCATATATGGAAGAGGAGATAATTTCTTACATCTGCAGTGGGAAGATCAATTTTTTAGTGTCTGTAAGGCAGCAGGAATCCTTAGAAGGAAAAGCCAACAGAAGTTAGGAGTGTTGTAACCTAGTTGTAAATGAACCTCAGTTCTCTCTCACTGGTTCCCAATGTGCGACCTGCTGCAAAGGGATGTGTAGCTGGAATTTGATGACAATTCTGTGCTTCTCTGATACAGTGGCGAACAGCCACCCGACCCTGCATGTGGGCCTCCAACACTTCCACTCCCCTTCCATGTTCGTTCTTTTCCCGACTCTGAAGCTGCTTCACTTATTGCTGGTTTCCTAATCCCTTCTCATCCTGCTAACTTGCTTTTCCTTTGCAAACTGGTGTCTTGCAGTCCTCTTCTTTGCTAGCTGCTCGACAGAGCTCCTCCGATGTCCCAACTGCTGCGGATCTTGTCAGTGCAATAGAAAAGTTGGTCAAAAGTAAGCTGGTAAGTCTAGTGGTGTGAAAACCGTGAACACAACAGGCTCAGTGTGACTCTAGGGATGGACTTTAGAGTCTACCTCTATTTTTGGTTTCCTTGCTTTCCACTTTCATCTGCTGTGCTTTTATTAACCCTACAGGCTCTGCTTCTCAGTAGAGTAACCAATAGTTCCTGTTCCACATGTGAGATGAAATGTACCTCTCATGTTGTTGTGTGGGCTCTGCACTGCGAACTCTGAAAGACACTTCTGGAAGGGCTGTGCAGAGTATGAGCTATGTAACCTCCTGTACTCTTTCTGGGGTCTTACTGGCATTTTTTCAAATAGTTTAGACATTGGGGTTTTTAAAAAACAAAAACAAAAAAAAAGCTTGTTACAAGGCACAGGAGTTTTACTACACAGCACATGAAGTTGCTTGGTTTCCAGCTTCTCTGAGAGGACCCTCTAAAGACTAAAATTGCTTGAAATATCACAGCTGTGCTTTAATTTTACAGACTTATGTTACTTTTAATCTGCCTTGTCAACTATATGTGATAGGGACTGGAATAAGCATTATAAATGCTCTGATTTTAATTTGTTCAAAATTTCCCATATAGTGCACTCTCACTTCGTGGTCCCATGTCTGTTGCACAAGGAGTAAATCTTGCTTTAAACATTGACTTTTCTTAATTGTTCCCTGAACCAATTCAAAATGTTAATGCATAAGCTAAGCCTTTTTCTACATGTGACAGGACCTCTAAACTTAGGTGCATGTTTGCTTTAAGCAAGTTTTACTTGGTGAACAAGTCAGGATTAAAGAAGATTTATGATGAGCCTGCAAAGGTTCATTTCCTTAAATGTATTGTAAGGATGGAGAGAGTGAAAATGAAACAGAAAAAAACCCCAGTGTTTTTACTGTGTGAATTGCTGTGAGTCTGTGCAAGCAGCTTTATCTCACAAATGATTTCAAAGGGTTTTGGTATTTTCTCAGTTTGAGAAGTTAGTACATGAAGATGGTCTCTGTTCATAGGGTGGTTGATGAGGAGTAAGTGATGAAGGAGCTCTTTGTAGCGTGTGAGACTGAGAAGGACATTCCCAGAAATTTCACTCAAAATCGTTTCAGGCCATTGAGGGACTAAAAAATTGAAAAGTATTTCATTAACCCAGTTAGATGTACTTTCAGAGGATATTTATTTTCTCTGCCCTGCATGCATGCTGTTAGGTCAACTGCAATTACTTTCCAGGAATTTGGGGGCAACATTAATTATTGTGGAATGTTACTATGTATCCTTCTATTTCTGTTTCATTTTGTATTTTACTTTACTACCAAGAATCCAGGTTTAGTCTTTCACAGAGAAATATGCCTACCACGTGTAGCCCGACAGTGGTTCTGATTGTGACATTATGACATTTTCACATTGCTTTGAAATCTTTTTCTATCTTCTGACAAAAGTCATATTCTCAGCTTTACTGCTTTTTTTTTTTTTTTAATCTTATATCAATTTAAAACTAGTTTGGTTTTTTGGTTGTGTTTCACTGAGTCCTGTGGGAAAGTGCTGCTGAATACTCTGCTTGGTTTTAGATTGCTGTTGATTACAGAGCTGACTGGAAACAGAAGGTAACTCTCATGCTGGAGTTCAAGGATAATGCTTATTCTTCTACCATTCTTTTGGGGTTTTTTTTAGACCCTTGAAGGAGGATCCTACCGAGGAAGCTTAAAAGATGCCACCGGCTGCTTAAATGAAGGAATGACGCCTTCAACTCCCCCAAGAAACCTTGAAGAGGAACAAAAAGCCAAAGCAATGAGAGGCAGGATGTAAGTTTTCTTGTTGGTTCTTATTTCGGAAAAATGCACCCAAGCAGAGCACATAGTTGTATTGAAAGCTTACTTTGTAGTTGGTGAGTGAGCTCAGAACTGATAGTAAAGCTCTGCATTCTGCTTGCTTCTTTTTTTTTTAATCCTATAAAAGTACTTTATGAAAACATTTTTGCACCCAGGAAGTTCATCTTCGCTCCTTAAGACCTGCAGCTTTTACCCTAGATGGCAAATATGTGTTACTGTAAAAGCCTCTGGTGGTTATACACAGTACTGCTGAGGTGTTTACCTTGGTCATTGCTGAGGTACCAGAGGTGAAATCAGCTCTTAAAGGGGGTTTATTGCTGACTTCGTTACCTATCTTCAAGGAAAAGGGCAGAGAATCCCATTAGGATTTTTTGAATGAGATGAAGATGATTTGCCCTGGTTACTTGCAAAGGAGGGAGCAGAGTTCAGATGTGTTCATAGTGTAAACACCGCCGAGAAGTAAGTTTTATTTGAGAAATCTTCATGTACATGGTAATGGGGGAGGAGCTCAGGAAAGCCTTTCTTAAAAATTATCTGGACAGTCCCATAAATGTAACAGAAATAACACTCATGCCTTGAAATGTTATCGGCATTAAGGCCTATTTTAAATGCATGGTCAGTCTGAAGGACACAGAATTGAAGGCACAGAATCAAGAATTCTAAAAAAGAAAGATCAGGTAGCTGTTTTCTTTATAAAGCCTCTTATACTAACAATGATAGCATTAAATTGTCTAACTAAATAGTACGGTGATGGGAAAAGTAGCAGTGTGTACAGGTCTCGGTGGAGTGTGGTAAGGTGAGAGGTGGAAGAAGAGCAGCCCATTTGGGAAAGATGCCAGGCAGCGGAAGGAAACTAAGTGAGCGGAGGAAAAGGAAGTAGTTAAGAGTAGAGGAGGAAGCAGGAGCAAAGTGTCACAGGACTGAAAGCCATCATTTGCTCCTGCGGTTTGTTGGAGGAAGCCAGAGAAGCAATAAAGTGGGGGACTGGACATGCTCACAGCAACAGGCAAGGGCATGACACTCGCGTTTCTGAATGGGCGAAGTTGTTCTGCTGGGCAGCCGTTGGCCTTTCCTAGAGAGCAGCCCTGCTCACGTCCGTCCCCTGAAAGCTCCTCCGTGCCACAAGTTCTTGGGTTTCTCTGGTAGCAATTTATTAATTAGATAGCTGTCAAGTGACTGCAGGTTGCAGTGTGAGTGCAGAGACCTTTGCCACTGTAAACGCAGCTAAATACAGTAACACTTTGTAACTTGCAGTGCTTCTGGCAGGGGGACTGGCAGCATGTTACGCGTAATTAGTGACTGCCTCCGTCCACATTTCCTAAACGCCAGGATGTTTAGGAGCACCTGCTAGTGGCTTTCAGCACAAGACATCTGTCTCCTCTCCAGCTCCGTCGTGTCTGCTTTCTGTATCTGTGTGACTCGCTCTGTTTAATTCCATAACCATATTAGGCAGCTGCGCTCCAAACTCGAGCTGTGACCCCCATTTCCCACAGAACAGCAGTTGGAGCCTCGCACAGGCATGGGCAGCAATTTCCTGTGTGTCTGGCAACATGTGCATGGCAGCATTGAGCGGCTGTGTTAGGAAACCTCTCCTCCATCAGCCCTTATTGCTGCATTTCTGTGAGCAGTCGGAGGATGTTGTCATCAAGTAACGTTTCTCAGCGTAGATTTAATGTGGAGTGACCAAGTTATCCTGATGCAAACGTATTCAGAGGTGAGAAGGCTCTTTCCTTGATGCCGTTTTAAATGCAGCTAGGTAGTCAGTCCCCTCTGGAGACGAGTGCAGGCACGTTCTGAGCTGCCTCCTGCCTGCGCTTCCTCTGTTATCAGGTGAGCAAAGGTGAGTAGACTTGAATATTTGGCAGCATGCCTCTTAGAAACCTAGGCCTGGGGAGCACTTTTAGGGTCCTGTGTCAAATCGGCTTCGGGGAACCACTAGAGAGGGAGAAGCCTGATCTTTCTGCTTTCCAGGAAGAGCGTAGCTGGGGGACTGCTCATGCTGTGCTGATGCTTATTTAACTAGTGGCGCTGCAGGCCCTGGTTCCTGAAAAAGGCATAAATTCATCATTTTAGTTCATTTCTCTGCAGCACTGCACCTGACAGATACCCCGATTGCTGTGTTGATTTTGAATTCGCATCCATCTGCCTGCATGTCCTGCAGCACTAAGCACTCTATGTACCTGCTGCTTAATTTTTAGAGCAAGATTTGGCCTGAAGCACCCTGTCACTAACTAAAATGAACGGAGCTGCTGGGAGAGACAGCGGGCAGATGGGAGAGGTCCTCCCCATCCTCTCAACGGCTCCCTGTTTTTGCGGGGAGCGATGCGGCCGGTCCGAGCTGGCGGCGTGGGCCGCAAGGCCCCTTCCCGGCACGCTGGCTGCGGCCTGCCCCCGCGCCAGGAGATGTGGCAGCCCGTCACCAGGGGGTCCGTCAGCTGGCAGGAGGGGGCTGTACCGCACGCACTTGGTCAGGACACACCGCTGCTATGGAAAAGAGAAGCCTTTTGCCTGGCGCGTTTGCTGCCCAGGCGCGCAGCTTGGCAGGGCGCTTCTGAGAGCACGAGCATCTGGCATCGCCGCTGCCAGCCGCGGCTGCTGCCAAGGGGGCTGGTTTTCACTCTTAAGTGAACAAGAAGCCGTTTGACCTCTTGCTGCCGCCTGTCTAAGCGTCTGCTCCGCCCTGCCTGAGCAAGGGCTGCGTCGGGAGCGCAGAGGCTGCTGCCGCCTCACAGCCGAGAGCCTGCCTGCTCGGCCTGGGCGCCCTCTCCCTGCCCTGCCCCGCCCCGGCGAGCGCGCAGGGTCACCGCTGCGAGTGGCCCAGGGTTTTCTTCCAGCTCGCGAGGCGCCCGGAGAAAGCGAGGTGGTTTCTGTGAGAGGACGTGGGGCTGCTGTAGCTGTCCACAGCTGGGAGCCGTACCAGTGAAGCACGGCATGCCTTCCTCTCCCGGCTGAGCTGGCTTTGCAGCCTAACTTCGAGTAGGGTTTATTTTCTCAATAGCCTCTTGTAACAGTCTCTCATAATGCCAGTCTCTCTCTCTTTTTTCTTTTTTCCCCCCTCTCTATGAATTTTTACCCAGGCTTTTATCTTAGCACTGTTTGCCCTCAGCCCTATCGTTTCCAGCAGGTCACTTTGCCGGCTGGTGCGAGCAGAGCGCCGCTAGGCACGAAAGCAGCCCTCTATCTCGGTAGCCTTGTGACTGCCTCCGCGAACTTGAGCACAGACGGAGTTTATTTTTCGTGCGCCAAATCTGTGTATTGGCGTAACTGAGAGGAAAACTGTCTGCAGCAAGCTGTAACTTTTTGAAATTGTCCTCAAAAGGACGTTACGTGCTTAGTCAGTTGGATTTGCAAAGGAGGGGCTTTTTTTAGCTTGCTGTTGTTTTGTGCATCAGATGACTCTCCTACCCGGGATTATTAGATCTGAAACAAGTGTAAAGCATTCGCCTCCCACACGCAGATTACCTAGTCTGAAAGATTATGCTCTTTGTGAAAAAGAGGAGGGGAGGGTTATCCCCCTAGTGCTTGACACTTCCAATTTAAAACTGAACTGCTGGATCCTGGGCAAAGCCAGAGGGTCTGGGGCAAGAAGTAGTCCCTGAGACTCCAAGAGGGGAAAAAACCCTCTTATTTGCTGCGTAATGGATCAGGAAAATGTCTCTATAGCTATCAGTGGGGTTGCATGGGGAGGAGCCGAGGAGAGGAGGACAGGGAAGGACGGTTCAAGACTGATGGTGTTGCTGCTCTAGCCCCATCCTGCCACGGGGTGGGGGGAAAGAGGGGAAGAAAAAGAGAGACTGGTTAAGAGAATTACAACGACTCTGACCTGCAGCGATATGTTTTTGTCATTTTCATTCCACTGGGCTGTAAGTCAGTGAAGAATGAATAGCGTTACATGACCTGGAACAACAGTGTTTTTCGATGATAGTTGATAGCTAATACGTGGCAAGAGGAGCACATCAGAACATCAGTGTGCTCAAAATCTGTGTGTATTCTGTTTTAACCTAGGTTTGTCTTAAATGAGCTGGTACAGACTGAAAAAGACTATGTCAAAGACTTGGGAACTGTTGTGGAGGTAAGCTGAAATAAACCCTGCTAAGTTAAATGTTTTCCCACTTAAAACACCATGCAGAAAAGTGACAGCACCAAAAAAAAAAATTGCAACATGAGAAAGAAACTGCTTTATTTTGCCCACTGCTTCCATGGTCTCCTTATGTTGACAGAAACAAAAGAAATGCCTTTGGAAAGCGTTTTTGTTTCCATCTAACAAATGTTGTGTTTTAGGTTTCAAGTCAAGTGTGCAAAGATTTTTCTTGGCTACCCTGCTTGTGACAAACTCTTCCTGCTGTAGTGCAGACCTGAGGGCTGGAGGGGTGGAGAATACTTCATGCTCCTTAAACTTACTTTGTTTTTTTCTTGCTGTTGTGCAGCAATCCTGCTCCAAAGCAATACTGAATAAAGGTAGCACACACTTATACCTGAATTTGCACCCAGACTGAAGTCCTCTGTTGGAATACCTTCCCAGAGGCTGGGTTTTAGATCTGTGTTGAGATGCATGTGCAGCCCATGGGTTATTGTTTGCAAAACACTTGAGACAAATAATAGAGGTTTGGCTGGGGTTTTCTTGTCCACTTTTTCAAAAAGAGTCATAGTTTTGAAAGCTTCAACTTGTGAAGACCTGGCTGATCCCTAGGGATCACCTGACAGAGACACCACACACACATGGTTCCAGTTTGTTTCTCAGCAAGGCCTCAGAACTGGGGGCATCTGAATGAAGTGGGCTTTCAGGAAAGCTTATGGCATTCACCAGTCCAGGGAGAATTATCTGCCCATCGAATAGTGATTTTCAAGAGCTTCCAAACTTGAAGACCTTGGTGTTATCTTCTGTTTCCTCATGCTCCACTGACTAAGCTGACAGGGCTGCAGTGCTCCGAAAGCTCATAAAGAAACTCTCTGGAGCTGTGAGAAATCCTATTTGTTTGACTCTTTAAACTTGACGCGTGGCTTTGTGTTCCCACAAAATACTGTTGATGAATGGAAGAACTTTATCTGTACAGAGTTTGGCTTCAACTTACCAGAGAAGCCAAGAGTTTGATAAACTACTTTTGTTTAACTTTTATCTTCTAATTGCACTTGTCACTTCAATGACATCTAATAAAGGTTTATATAACTATTGTAGATATTCAGAATAAATCCTTTAGAGTGTTCTTTTACGCAAACCATATAATTTAAAGTATCTAGATGGGTTTCTGATTTTGAATTGTACAAAAGATATTTTAAGCATTTTCAAAGCAAAAAATCCTGACATTAAACTCTTACCTTTTCAAAAAAAAAAAAGTATTTATTCTCCCCCTTCAAGTGGTCACTTTGCTAATCACTGTTCATTTATTCTAAAGGGCTTCATGAAGAGGATAGAAGAAAAAGGAGTTTCTGAAGATATGAAAGGGAAAGACAAGATAGTATTTGGCAATATTCACCAGATCTATGACTGGCATAAAGAGTAAGTTTTTGATTTTGCCTCTTTTTAAGAGCCTTTGTAACCACAGATGCATAAAGGATTCTTGTGTATGAAGTCTGTACATTTAAGTTGCTTTGAATTGAACATCAGCAGGTCATTAAGGCTGAACTTCAAAAGAGTGTTGCTTCACATAAAATGGTCTCTCTTGGTTTTTAAGTGCTGCTTAATAGCCTCAAAAATCATGGCTACCTTGAATCCTGAGAAGAGGTTCTAATTCTTACGCTTTTAGCCACAGTTTCACAGTACGTTAGATCCTGCTTTAGGGCTCTGTCTACTCCATCAAAAGTGGCATGGCTGCTTGATGCAAAACATTGGTCCTGCATAAACTCCTTGTTCCCAGTCAGAAGGTTTTGGTGGGCTAGCTTTGTATTCCCTTCCTTCATGCGAGAGCGTCTGTGGTGCTGTCTGTGATACAGCTTTGTGCTGGCTCAAGCTCCGTGCCAGGAGTGCTGGTCAGTGCAACAGAAATGTGGTTGTATACCCAAGAGTCCGATCTGTGTCAGCACTGTGCTGCCAGTGGCTCTTCCATTCCTTTTTGGGGAGCCACAACAAGATGCTCCATGGGAGACATGACAGTATGATCAAACTGTGGCTCCTGAATTACTGCTCATGAGTGGTCCCAGTGTAGCTCCCAGAGAGGTGCTGTTTGTGGAGTACTTTCTGTATCCCCAGAAAAGCAGCTGAGGCTGTCATAACTGTGTTGCTTGGGTCACAACTGTAGGCTCAGTCCATCCCACCGTTGAGCATTAGCAATTCTGGACAGTCATGTTTTCCCTCCCATGTATGAACTACTGCTGTGTCACCCTTTTCTCCTTGGCTCGATGAGGTTTGTGGCATGTGTCTTGCTGTTCTCTGTGACGTGAAGATCTTGACATGTAGCTGATAGGGTCAAGAAGGCTGACCACACCAGCAGTGTTTGGCTAATAGCTGATAGGATGCAAATACCTTCAAGATATTTCTCACGCAGAGGCTTTGACAGGCGTGGCCTCATTGGTGCTTTTGACTTTTGAGTTCAGAATTCTCTTCTTTTGACATCTCACTCTGTCCCAATACAAGTAGCTTTTGAAAAGCTGCTGTAAATAAGAGGCTTATTTCAGGCCCTGGGTCATTTACACTGTAACCTTTTGAACAGCACTGTCTTGCTTATGCACCATGTGGTCGTCATTTCAACTCTGCCTTTCAGAAATACTCTGCAGTTTGGGTTACCTGGAATTTGAACATGCATGTGCAAACTTGAGAAATGGACGGCAGGCTAGATCTTCCTTCTGTTCTGTACATCTCCCATCTCCCTCACCAAGGAAGTACAATGTCCTTCTCATCAAGTGTCCCATCAGTGCTTATCTCATAGTCTAGGCCTGCCCTTATGTTCTGACAGCAGCTCCTGGGAGCACAAAGCAAAAGTTGCAGAAAAATTCTCACTATGTATTAAGTTTGTGCCAGCAATGGAGTGCTTTTACTGGTGCCATTGAGAGATTCACTATTTTTAGTTAGTTCTGCTTACCTGGGTCAAGAAGTCTCTTTAAATGCAGATGGATTTAACATTTATACAGGACTGAGTTATGGAAGTAGCTATAGCTAATGGTAGTGATAGAGTTGTTTAGCTGAGACAGCTATCCAGCACACATCTTCCCTTCAGGCCCTGGACTTTCTTGTTCCTGGCACATCCTCTCCCCGAATCTGGCTACTGTAGCAAATCCGTGGAGGCATTTGAGACAGAAATTCTGCAGTACAGAAGATGATCATGGAAAGGCAAATTGTCAGGATTTAGCAGTTAGAAAAAAAAATACCAGTATTTCTAAATTTTAGTTTAGATGCTTCTACTTCAATTTCAGGCATCTCTTTGTATTCATGGAAAGGGCATTCAAGCTAGAACTCAGCAAGCTGCAGGTCAAGATAAAGACTGCATTTATGAGTGTAAATAACACCAATATATATATAGAGAGAGTGAAAAAACAGAATGTGACAAAACTCCACCATCAAAACGTGTTCTGAATTGCTTCTTCAAGTGGAAACTTACGTGGCTCTTTCATGTTGACCAGTCCTCCAAATCTGCTCATGCAACTGAGAACTCCTGGTGAAGCTTCAGTTGAGTTTTCACAAGTGTTTTGGTATATGGAAAAGTTTTGCTTTAGGAGTTTCCAGTGAGGGAATGCAACTCTTGCAAATAGATAATAGTTGGCACTTTTTAAAAATTGAAACCACTATAGGAGTAATAGCAAAGAAGAGCAGATAGTTATCAAGATGAGACTTTGCAGCTCTCATCTTGTGTTTTACAAATGCTGCCATTAAGGGCTGAAGCCAAGCTTGCCATTTCATTTATTATTGAATTCTAACACTAAAATTGCATCCATATATTATGGAGGGATGACTGGCTTGCTGCTGGGATGACCTAAAGAAATTTTCTGAAATGTCAGTATTCTTTCTTTTAGCTTTTTCCTGGCAGAACTGGAAAAATGTCTTCAAGAACACGACCGTTTAGCACAGCTTTTTATTAAGCATGTAAGTTTTACTTTGTTACCAGTCTCTACTGTAATTGCCTTTTAGGCTGTGATGGCTCCTTCCTGAAAATACCTGCTTGTGTTAACTTGCTATTTCTACAACTTAATTTGAATACAAAGTAGCCTTGTTATATATCTTCAGTGACCAACTGTCTTCATGCAGACTTCTTATTTTGGGGGCAAAGAAAAAATGCATGGGGCCATGGACATGTGCAAAAATACAATTCTGGCAGGTGCTTGCCAGCTGCTATGACTAACCATGGTCTTGTGATGTTAGCCAGAGCACAACCCGATAGCAAATTTCAGACCTACCAGTGTGGGAAGGACATCTTTTCATTAGCTGGCTTCCCCTGTTGAATCATTCCCTTTCATAAGATGGAGGAGTGGAGACTAGAACCAGTGATCAATTTACTTTTCTACTTCAGCATACTAAATCTCTGATTAAACCAAAATTGAAGACGATCAGGAAGAACATCTTAGCATCTTTCTGCTGGCTTTTAATAGCAGAACAGAATGGTAGCCAATATCTCACCAGGCTGCTGTGCATCTTGCTTTCACAGGAGCGGCGATTACACATGTATGTGGTATATTGCCAGAACAAGCCACGATCTGAATATATAGTAGCTGAGTATGAGGCATATTTTGAGGTAAGCGTGGCTCATTATACTTTATTGCTACTTACAGCTGTGAGTCCTAATGAAGTAGATTATGCTGTAACCTAACCTACGCTGTTTGTCTAAAGCAAACTCTAGAAGGTTTCGATGCTGCACATGCTGCTGAATACTCCCCTATGGGGAAAAAAAGTTCTTCCATTTGTCTCAAATTCTCATGGCGTTAATTTCTAATTAGTACTTAGTACTCCCTGGCCTTTAGAGTGCCACAACTGCATTGATATCTGTCCAAAGTAAAACAGGCTTTTTAATTTGTAGTCTCTAAGCAGGGGAGGAGGGAAAAGTTGGTGGAACTGGGTGGCGCCTCCCGTAAATTCCCAATAACTTTTTCTGTTTCAAGAAATCTTTGAGACTAGACACATTCAGATATAACTGTGAAAGAAGTTTGTTTAACGAGGGAAAGATGTTTCATTTCACCCAAGGGCACAAGGCATGCTCTGCAGGACTTGTTTGTGAGCAAATCCCCACTGTAGTGGGAAGAGCAGTCTCCAGATCTTGCAGCCCTGCTCGGTCAGCTCAAAGGGGGAAAGAATCCTGTGCTTTAGAACATCTTCCAGCTCGGTCATGACTTTTATCCAGTCTTTGCCTAAATAGGATATGCCAGATTTTTAAATCCTCTAAAATTCCCTCTTGCAAACAGAAGATTAAGAACAGGCCAACTTTTTGTAGAAATAAGCATCTGCTGAGATATTTTATCATGTTTTCTGTCTTACTCTGTGATTATTTAAAATTGTTTTTAATCCTCCGTGTTTTTAGGAGGTTCAACAAGAAATAAACCAACGACTAACCATCAGTGACTTTCTGATCAAACCCATTCAAAGAATAACTAAATACCAACTTCTTCTCAAGGTGAGTGGAGAGATGCAGTTTGGACTAAACTATTGTCTGCATCTTGCATTAGATACTGTTATTTTAAATCAGCCTTAGTTTTAATTGAAGAATGACTTCATCAAATTGAGAGAAAAGAGGACTCTGTTCATACATTGGTTTACAATGGTAGAGTCCGATGAAAGGTGTCCAGGGAGCAGAGGGGCCATGTCTGTGCAAGCAGTTTGTAATTGATGATATTCAAAAGATTTTTTGTTTGCTTTTCTATTGGATTTTTTTTTATAGAAGAGTAAACTTCAAATAAGATTTTTCCTCCTCTGAAATTTCAGAGCAAACTTCTGTTCAATTTTTAAAAACTGCAATAAAGACACACAAGAGTGTTAATAAAGCCATTCTTTGGTACTGAAAGGAGGCATATGCTTCTAATAAGCACTATAGCCTCAATTTCTGAATATCTTTCATGCTTTTCAAATTAGCATGAGAAAATTATATCCGGATTATTCAGATGTCTGAAAATTTGGGGAGTCCATGGTAATTTTTTTTCCAAGGAGTCTGACCATTCTGGCTTCTTCTGACTTCATGCACAATGCCAAATGCTCATAACTTCTGAAATTTCAGCTCTAGAGATCTCAAGCTAATACCTAAAATTAGGCATGTCTGAAACATAACCTATAATCTCCAGCAGCACTGGGGTCTGAGCTGGTTTCTTCTCTTTTTCGAGCTAGTCTTGAGCAGGCTGCCATCAGTCCAGTTTGGTAATTGCACGCTTGCAAAGAGACAGTGGCATGTTGCCTGAAATGCCGAAAGGAAAAGAAAAATATCTTGAAGTGTGTGTGGTCTTGTGGCTTAAAACAGGGACCAAGTCAGCATTCTCAAGGGCTAAGCAACCTCCCACACCCCTTTTCCGTATCTATAAAATGTTTATAACATTCAGCAACCTCTGAAGATGAATTTATTAATATTAGCAAGTTCCTTCCCATAAAAAGACATGCTAAATATGCTGCTTCTTTTTTAAACTGGCATCTTGTGTTTTCTCTTTCTGCAAACCTTTATGTTTTCTCTAGGACTTCCTAAGGTACAGTGAAAAAGCTGGTCTGGAGTGCTCCGATATAGAGGTATGTATTCATGTCCTGGACAATGCTGCTACATAATCTAATGGAATTTTGTATAGAGAAATTAGATCCCCAGTGTTCCTTTGGCAATAATTGAAGATACTGCTGATACTCTAAATTTTTATTTCTCTTTAGCTTAAGGCAGAAGTAAAAGAACTGGGGCCCAGTCACCAGTCATCTTTTGGACATAACTGTAAATCTTCAGTGCAAGAGCGCCACACGATGAATAACTTCTAGCAGTGATCAAGTTGTTGAAATTTATCATTTGATACTTTGCTTTTAGAGTCACTCTGATTTTCTTGTAACAATCCAACATTCTTCTTACTTAACAGAAAGCAGTTGAATTAATGTGCCTTGTACCAAAACGCTGCAATGACATGATGAACCTGGGCCGTCTCCAAGGCTTTGAGGTATGCCTTTGTGTTCTGCTTATAACAACAGCTAGCTTCCTATAAGTTTTGAAGCCTAGGAAAGGTGTTCTATCTTTCTTTGATCATCTCTATAATCTGCCCTACTCCAGGCAGTTTATCTGGTGCTTTGTTCTTCTCCAGTGGTGAACTTCATGCTTTGGTATTTAAGGTGGGGGGAGGATATACCTGTCATTGTAAAGTTGCAACAGTCCATGTATTGTTTCTTCAAAATGTGAGGCCTGCAAAAGCTTCTACAAGCTTGAATTAGACTTCTTATGTCTCCTGCCAGAGCAAAATAAACCTTGAACCAGACTGCTTTGCCTGTTAGAAAGATCACCTAGCATTAATGTGTGAACAGCTCGCTCTAAGTTTGGCAACGTCCAGGCGGGGACTTCTGAGTTATAACCCCGCCAGTTAAAACTTGTGTTTTGTAACCAAGCCAGTGTAGACTTTAGCAGTCCTGGTAAGATGCCGTATCTCCAAAAGAAAGTCAAGTGTGTCTTGCCACCCTAAGCATCATAGTGTTGCTGCAAACAAGTAGGTCCTCTTTTGCATAGTCAGAGGTGTTGTGCCATTGACTACTGTTTTGGGGGAGGTATAGAGGGCAAATGATTAGACAAAATTCAAGGCACTATAGTAACATAAACTACATAATGGGAACAATGTTTAAAATTAAGTATAAAAACACTCTACTTGAGACCTGATGCTTTTGTTTTTGTATGCACATGTGGTGGCAATGAGAATAAAGAAAACCTATGTTATTTTCTGTAAACTGTGCTCTTGAGTTGAAAGACTTCTGCTTTGATAAATTAGGGGGAATATGTTGCATGTGAACTCAGTGCTTCTTCGGAAAACTTGAAATGAATGAAACTTAGCAGATTGTCTCATGGAATCATGCTGGGTCAGGGTTTGTAATGTTGATGTCTTGTCTGCTTCTCAGGGCAAGCTGACAGCTCAAGGAAAGCTGCTGCAGCAAGATACCTTCTATGTAACAGAGCAGGATTCTGGAGTTCAGTCTCGACCGAAGGAGCGTAGGGTTTTCCTCTTTGAGCAAATAGTTATCTTCAGTGAACTGCTTAGGAAAGGCTCTTTAACACCAGGATACATGTTTAAGAAAAGCATAAAGGTAAGAAATAGAATGGGAGAGGCAAGTCTTGACTGATGGTCAGGTAAGGCAATCGTATCAATTTTCTGTGCCGTGAGATTGGTCAGTCTTGTCATAGGTGGGCAATAATCTGCCAAGAGCATTTGCATTTACCTTTCAGTGGGTCAGGAGCCATTTAAGACCAGTATCTCTAAATAAACTGCTATGTATCTAAATTTGCTGGGTGATCTTTACAGGAAGCACAACCAGGGCAGGTCATTTATCACTTGTAGCTCTGAATGAATAGGTACTGTTAAAAAGCTTGCAATAGTCAAAGTAAGAGTACACTAGTTGCTTTTAAGTCTGGTCGTGAAAGTTCGGGGAAGGTGTAACATCCAAAACACTCATCTTAGGCCTTGCTGTAAGTCAGTACTAAGCCTGTACGTGACATTACTGGAAATACCCTCCGTAAGGTGGGGAGGGCTCCTAGTACAAACGTTAATGTTGCAAGAAGTCAAAACTATTTCCAAAAAACAAACAAAAACACACATAGTAGTAGAAGAGAAGAGGAATTATAAAACCAGATAAACTGTAAAGAAAGTTTTAAGAATTAATTCTGTTTTAAAATACTCTTTCCAGGGAGGGGGACTGGGACTGGAAATATCTTGGTTTAACAAATGCAAAGTTAACCTCCGAAATGGTATTGAAGGTGACTGAATACTAAACCTCTTTTGGTAGAACAGCCTTTGCTGCAGCTGCAGAAAGAAAAAAATCACTGGTTTATTTGAAAGTCTTGATCTTTCAAAGCTGAGAAACAAGTCAGGGATTGAAGAAGCTTTTTTTTTTTTCTTTTGGCCTTTTAAAGATATAGGTTAGAAAGAGATGTGAGAGAATGCATTGTGTTTGCTCTGAATTTTAAATGATATAGCAATACAAAATAGAGGAGAACAATATCAAGTGAAATAATGCACCTGTACCATATAGAAGTGAATAAATCTATGATAAGTGATATGTTAACTGAAGTAAAGCCATCTTCTTGGCTAGCAGAAACTCCAGCATTTACTGCAAAGCCTATATCCAGTTGCAAGTCAGTATGTTTAATAGTTTCCAACCAAATAATAAGCTGTAGGGGAAAAAGCTAAAGTGTACAAATAAAATATAACCTCGATTTAGATGATCAGCTTGATTTTATCCTATTACTGATCTAAATAATGATTAAATTTGGAGATGAAAATAACTTGAATCATTTTTACTTCAGTTTATTGTATGTATAACAATGAGTCTTTTATCTGCAGGAAATAATTCCTCAATTGTATATTGTAGACAAAGAGAGAAAAATAAATCTCTCTTAATGTCAATAAAATTGGCTTGCCTCAAGGGTACGAATTGCGTTTTAGTTAAGCAGCGTATGAAAGCAATGCCTTTCCCACTGCCTGAGTAACTTTAACATTTTTTTGGTGATAATTTCGCAGTCCCTCATTTCTTCCATTTGGCAAGCTGCTTGTTCTCCTTTTGAGTGCCTACGCCAACTGTGGGATCGCCTATGGGTCCATGTACATCTCCCCACTGGTGTTCAGAGCATATGCTCCAACAGCACTTGAACTCTTCCTCCCACCCCAGCTACTGAGCTTCTGACTGCTTTTGCATTTTTGTCATGCCCTCCCACAGGAATGAAATCTGCCTCACAGTGGAAGAGGACCATTCCCCTATATCAGCTCTTACCTGCTGGCCTCTCAGCCATCCTGGGAATCGTCACCTTGCTGTGGACCCTCATCCTCAGCTGGATGATTCCCTAGCGAGAGACAGTTTTTCAGAGATGTCATGTAAACAGGCTGCCCTGTCCCCTGTGCTTTCATATCCCAGGCCTAAAACTAAGTGTGTGGAGATCGCATCTGGTCTGGGTTCAGGAACTAGAAGTTGAGGCGGCTTTACTTGTCAGCCAGGACCAAGTTTCTTTGACCTTGGTTTAAGTCCTGACAAGATCCTGCTGGGCAAGTTAAAAGCATTGTTGCAGCAATAATCAGGACCTATGTAGCTATCTTGTGGCAGCTCTTTGATATCATATGCAGCCGTGATTGTCCAGTTCTCTGGGAGACACTCCCTGAGGTATGAGGATGTTTCACTGCTGGTCACATCCTCCCACATAATAGAAGGACCTAGCCAGTGCCTTAGGTCCCATTTGTTTCCTCTGCGTCAACAGTCACGGCTGAGGACTGAGGCCTCTCTGTTAGAATCAGAGGTGCATATGACTGAAGTTCAAATGCAGCTATTCTGGTCTGTCAAGGAGATAAGGTTCTCAAATATTTTTCTCCAGGGACTGACAGAAGCTTTATCATAGTGTCCTACATTAACAAAGAACTTTTCTTTATGCAGTGAGGTAGTTAGTATTCAGAAATAGCATGTTCCTTCTTGGATGCATCTCAGCTGGACACCTATCAGGCTTTCAAAACACCTTAATCTTTGGAGCTGTCTACCTTTGTCATGAAGAACCCTCTCCCTGTCCATCCCCGCACCACCACCCTTTTTATTTTGCCTGCATACTGCTAACTCTTTCTGGAGGTCTCGGGGATGGGAATTTCAGTTGCTAGCCTGTCAGATAACTCCTCCTTGTTAGGTATACTAAATTGTCTGCTGAAGCAGAAAAGTGGAAGATTATGGAATTTAGAAGTTTGTATGGCAGGTGTTTGCTCAGCTGTGCCAAGTTTTTCTTTTTTACTATCATAAATGTGAATAGCTCAGGAGAAGTCAGTTATGAGTACTCTTAAACAGAAGCCTTGCAAGAACAAGGTATTCTACAGGACTGTAGCTGAAATCGCCGTCCATGAGATTTCCAGTAAGAGTATCTGTGACTACATTCAAGTGTAGTGGTTGTACACAGATGACACTGTAATTTGCTAGAAATAAAGAGATCTGTTAGAGCATCAGGGGGGAATTGTCTTTTTTTTTTTTAAATATATATTTGTATGCTGTCCGTTCCATTTTTAAAATATTATAATGACTGAGAATTTCTTTCCCATGGAGGCTTATGTTACCTTAAAATAGAAGCTGTAATTCAAGACAAGGCAGATGGATGTCTGGTACATCTGTTACAGCTTTATTAAGCATCATATTTAGGCTTAAAATTTATCAGCCTAAATCTAGATGAGGCAAGTTCTTCTGATTACGATCTGGAAGTCTGGTATGGGATTCAATTAGTTGTTTTCAGGAACTTTGCACAGCAGTTTTATTCTGATTCTTGAGTAATACTGAGTAACACATGCTTAATTTGGTTTGTTACAGATGAATTACTTAATCATTGAAGAAAATGTGGACAATGATCCCTGCAAGTTTGCTCTAATGAGCCGGGAAACATCAGAGAGAGTCATTTTACAGGCTGCTAATCCAGAAATTCAGCAAGCTTGGGTACAGGACATCAACCAGGTCCTAGACACACAAAGAGATTTCCTAAATGGTATGTATGCAGCCATTGCACTGAATCCCAAGCTGTGACACCAACAGGTGTTTAGAGTCTTTGCATCTTTGGTCCCTCTCTGGGAAAAATCATGCAGCAACTTCTTCCTAAGGAAAATCCCTAAGAGAAAGCTAGAGCTTAATCTACCTCTAATTAAGCACCGGGCCCAATGATATCCACAAAATACTTATGAAAGAGTCTTCATAAGATACATCCAGGCTTCTAAAAGAAGCCAGCTCACTGCCACTGTGCAAAGGAGCCTGCTTGCTGGGTCCACCTGGCAGGACGGCAAAACAGGATGGGATAGGGGCCAAGCAAGCCTGTGCTGAGCTGCACTGTGGCCCCGGGGCCCCCAGCAGCTGATGGAGCCCTGTCTTGTGGCAGAGACTGCGGGATGCCCTGGCCTGGCTCCGTTGGTGGTGTCTTGTGGGCTGTTTTTTGCAGCTCCCTGCTTAAATAGGTAGCAGTTTGCTGCGTGTTTGGCCTTGTAGATCAGCCAGATTCACGTTCAGGCCTCAAGTCCTTTCGTTCGACAGCACGTTGTGGTAGTCTTTTCGTGCAAGATCCTTTAAAAATACTGGGCTTTGCAGGCTATATCACCCATTGCTTTCCATTCTACAGCAAGATTTTAAATCTAATCCCTTTACAAGACTACGCTGAAGCCAGGTTGCCACTGGATCTATACAATATCTGCCACTTGGTCAGAACAAGCCTTTTCCCCAGGAACCTCCTATTTAACGTCACAATGTGCTACAGCTGAGGACATGAGGTGGAATGAAGGCTGCCCAGCCATCTACCCCTTTTCAGGTCCAAACCCCTCTGGGCAGCAGCTGCTTTTGACAAAAAATAAAAGAGGGGACAAGGAAATGTCTGAGATGGTTTTCCTAGTAAACCTAAGAGTTGTAAATGAATAGGTTCCTTTTCAAATTTTCAGCTTTGGTGTAGGAGTAGGTGTAGGAGGTGTTTAGGGGTGGTTTGAAATAATATTTAAAATTAAAGCTGTGTTTGTTTAAAAAAAATTGTTCATTAAAAGTTTGGATTTTGAAAATACAGATAGCGCAAAATCAGTTAACAATTTTAAGTTGTTCTCACTCATTGGGTGAAGGAAACAGGAGGAATGAGAACTAAAGGAAAAATTTAAAAATAGTCTTTTTTGTTTGTTTGGAAGCAATAGAGTAGGAATGATTTCTTTGGAAGCTTCCAAAATTGTTTTGTGCTATTCATTTCAAAATAGCTTATTTTTTAAAAAATTTGGGCTTGTATTAGAAAGAGTTCTTTATTTAAAAACTTAATACATCATCTATAATGAAATGTATTTGCACAACATGTTAGCTTTTTTGATTTGGGTATTTTTTTTTGTTGTGTTTTGTGGGTTTTTTGGCTGCAAAATCTGAAGAGACTTTTTCACTTCACATGGAAACAAAGATTCTCCTTTTTTCTATATGGGGTTTTTCACAGACTTTTCAAAATTTAAATTTAGCTTAGCTTTGCTTTTCAAAAGCTACGTGGGAAAGTGTTGCAGGCAAAAGACTATGTTTGTGACAGTTCAAAAACTGCAGCTGAGCCGAGAAGGGAAATTCTTCTGCACATGGGATCCAAAATTTGGTACTTGATTTTCATGACTTGGAATGGAAAGGTGCTCATAAAGCCTCTATAAAAGGATTCCCAAAAGAGACTGGTGAGATGAGCAGCCTGAGTTCTCCAGCAAACAGAAATCCAGTCAGGATATCACAACTCACCTGGTTTGTGTCAGTGCAGAAGGCTTTGAATGCTGGCTTATTGCAATAAAAATAAGTTCCAGCAATGGTTAGCTACAGAAGATTTGTTAAACCTAGTGAGACTTCCACAGACACTACTGCAGTTGTTTTGTGTCCCTTCCGCATCTTTTAGTCATTGGTTTATTTTTAATATATGTCCTCCTTTCTTCCCAGTACTTGCTACCCTGGGAGTCCCTTTTCTTACTGATGCCTCTTCACAGCCTCTATTTAGCCTATCCTTTTGTGAGGCCAGCATGGAATTTGATGGGTTAGGAACATAATCTTCAGCATCTTTAAAGTTAGAAGTAAAAATAGATTTATATTAAAACATAGGTTTAAAGTAAATCCTTAATCCTATACATAAGATCCAAGAAAATGATATTATATCCAGTAGAGCCTGTCCAGTCCAGAACAATTTAAGTGGCTTTTAGGATGTCATCTCATTGAGGCTGACTAATCTTCAAATATGTTCTTTAGCTTTGCATTTCATTAAAGCGGATGTTTTCTGTCTTTAAAATCATATTAAATCCACACTGAGCCAATGCTGTGTAAACTTAATAACAAAATATTCCCTGTGAGTTCTTGCCCAAGCTGTCTCTGATTTTATGTCTTCAACGTGGAAGCCCTAAAGAGTAAGGCTCTGTATACAAAACATAGCGATTGCATATACAGTTCATAAGTGTTCTAAAACTTGTTGCAATATTTCCATATTTTTCCTTGGAAAAAGCAAAAGCTGCTATGCTTGAGAAATAAACTGTGTACTAAGTGATTGGCTAGAGTGGCTGTTCTCTCTTTTGCCTCTAAGAAGCTAACAGTAAAGGAAGTATGTCCCTGATGGATATATTTCATGTGAACAATGCATTTGCTCTGTAACTTTTTTTTATGATGTTTTGCTGGGGTTTGGGGGCAAGGTTCGCTTTGAGACTGTGGATTTGAGAGAGACAAAGTATGTGGACATTGATTTTTGCCAGAGGCCTTTAAGAATACTAATAGATGTTCAATAGAAGGTAGGAGCTAGGCACCACTGTGAGAGTTAACTATGGAATTAGTAGTCACAAGTGGACACTCAACTAAATGCCCTTTGAAAGTGCTGAATAGGGTAGATTGTTTTGAGATAGATAAATATTTATTTGGACTTAGTGCTAAAGACCTTGCGGCTTAATGTGCTGTATATACTAGAAAAATGGGTCCCTGTCAAAGATTTCCCCAACCTTCCTTCTCCACAACGGGTGATGTGCAACATGACCAAACCATGTTCAGCTGCAGTTGAGGTAAGCGAGTGAAATGGGAAGTCGTTGTTAATAATACAAATTACTTCTGTGATATAGGAGGGAACACTGATCGCTGCTTAGGTTTTTGAGCCAAGTAATAGTCCAGATTGCTACAGGTCTGTGTTATAACATGGGTACTTTTGAAGAAAATCGTGATCTGGGATCCTCCTTGATTTGTTTCGTCTCTTGTTTCTTGGTACTAAGTGATTTCTTGTTGGAATAGCCTCCCTTTCCCTGGAAGGGGAATGCTGGAGAGTCTGCTGTGTGATGCTGAGCCTTTTGTTTTTCTTTCCTTTTCCTCTTGTTGGGAAAGACAGTCCTCCTCTTGTGGATCCTTGGTTGGGCCGATGCTGTGACATTATGTCCTACGTCTGCCTGTTGCTAGACTAGTCTCTCAGCATTCCAGTTGGTTAGTCTGGTGCATGTACACAGTATTAATTGTTATAAATCATCCATTAAAGCCACGTGACGTGCAAAAAACAACCCATAGATCTGGGGATGCTAGTCTGACCCTGGCAAACGGGTTCCTTTCCCATTCACCAGGAGTCCCAGCCCTTGTCACTTCTCCTCCAAACATACCAAATTCTTTATTTCTTCACCCTCTGGCATTTTTATCCTTCCTTTTCCCAGTGTAAGCTCTCTCTCCATGACTAAGAAATATTCTCTGTCACTGAGCCGGCTCTTTTTTTTAAGGCTTGTGAAGCCATCTGATGTGGCTTGTGATGTTAACTTGGAGCAGGGTGTTTTCTGGAGAGGTCTAGGCTGCTGGGATTAATGCTTTTTGTGCCCTCTATGCTTCCTCTCTTGCTGGTCATTTCCAGCACTCTCCCTGAACCAAATTAGTTAACATGGAAAGTACGTAGAGATCCAAGTTCCAATACATCATGTTTGTAAGGATTTACTAGTCACGCTCTCTTGGGAATACACAAATGAGATTTATGGGTCTTAATCTGTGCTTTCTGATGATAGCAAAATTAACCGTAAATGAAGTGTGACTCTTTTATTCAGGCTTTCATTTATTTTTATTACAGGATGACTTTTATGATGCTTCATTTGTGCAGTTTCAAAGAAAATGAATGCACTTATGTATGTTATGAATGACAAAAAATTTAGCCCACTCTGTTGATTAGAGAATCCGTCTTCGCAGCAGCATGGAGTGCTGCGTTCAGTTCATGTGCAGTACAGTGTAACATGCTTGCTTCCTGTCTCGGTGTGAACACAGCTGTGTACGTCCAGCGGTGGCATCTTCTGTTTCCTGCTTGTTTTACAGCCAAAGTGTCTGTTCTGACTGAAACACACCTCGCACACTCTACATCCCTTTGCAGTGTCATCGAGAGCACGTAGCTAATTCTCTCCCTCTTTTGCAGCGCTACAGTCTCCCATAGAGTACCAACGCAAAGAAAGTAGCTCTGCAGTGCTGAGGCCCCAGACCGGTAGGGTCCCTCAGCCCAACAGCAGACCCTATTCTTCTGTTCCGGTAGGGTCTGAGAAGCCTTTGAAGGCTACAAGCCGTAACACATCTCTCCCACCCCTGAAGATATCTACCTCCAACGGCAGCACAGGGTATGAACACTCGCAACCCGGAGACAAGTACGAACAAAGCAAGGTACTGAGCTTATCCGATGAAGCGTTGTCTCATAGCCCATTTGATCAGTAATCGGTGAAGTTAGCTTTAATTGTCAGCTAACCAGCTCAACAGACTATGATGTGAAATTAAATGGAGTCTGCAAAAGCTCTGGTGTCCTGACAGGCAGCCTTTCCTCACGGAAACCAAGAGCCTCCCAGTGGGGTGTACAGTGCTGACGTGAGCATTTTTCAGGGATGCTGTGTTTGCAGGCCGGGTGGACTGAGTCTCTGTTTGCAGCATCGGCATCAATAATATTAATTAATAATAATTAATATTAATAATAATAATTAATAATAATAATATCATGAAATGCATGAGTATTAATTCAGCTTCTAAAGTAAGCCTTCATTGGCCTTCCCTCCATTCGACTTGGTACAGATAGTTAATCAGTAATACAATGCAAACGAGTGCATTCTTAGGGCACCGTCGCCATTGAAACGAGTTCTCATTTGAAATAGGATGCTGGTTCGTGTCAGATTACTGCAGCCTTTTGGTCTTTAAAATCCTTTTCTACCAATATGAACTTAAATTAGTGTTTCATAGTAAAGTTAAGCTGGAGATGATAAGTCGTGACTGCTGCTGAGAAGGGTAGGCTCCTCTGCTCCATCTGCTCACCAGATTTCTGTTGTGTCTGTTTTCACAGACTGATTTGGGAGGGTGCAATGGGACCTCTTCCATGGTGGTGATTAAAGATTACTATGCACTGAAGGAGGATGAGATCTGTGTGAATCAAGGAGAGGTGGTCCAGATCCTTGCCATCAACCAGCAGAACATGTTCCTGGTGTACCAGCCTGCAAACGACCACTCTCCGGCTGCTGAAGGATGGATCCCCGGCAATATCTTGGCTCCCCTCACTAAATCCACTACAGATAATAGCGACGGAAGCATCAAGTAAGTGCCATGTTGGCTTCGCTGGGAGCACTATGTGGATTTTCTGAGGAAAAAAAAATAATAAACAAACCCAAATGGTAGGGAAATCCTGCTGATTTTTTATCTACAGTGCCATTGGAACAAACTGAGTGGTCAGTCGGCAGCATCGGGCAGCCATGTTGGATAGCTCGGGTTTGGGTTATTTTCATTTTGTGGGGTTTTGTTTATACTTTGAAAAGAAATAAAACCATAGACAGTTAAAGGCATGTTTTACGTTACACCATTTTACACCAACATGGACCTGCTTGGACTGGACTTATATTTATGTTGTATTAAGTTACTAATCTATATATTGGTTATAACAACAACATCTAGCAAAAAAAAAAAAATCAGGCCCTGTGTTGGGCTGAGGCTCACTTCTCAAGGAGTAGAGATTTTGTTGTCTATGGCAATTTCCTTGTACAGCTTGTATCTTTTTTTTTAATTTTGTTTTGTTTGGTTTTTTTTCTGTTTGCAGTAACTTTTGTAAAATATTTTTTTGTTTGCAAGACCCCCATCCAAGTACATTCCTGTATAAAGTATTTTGCACTATTTAAAAAAAGGAAAAGAAACAAACTCATATTGATGAAGTCAGGTTGTGCAATATAATGGATAGTCGCAATGTTCATCATTGTACCTGTAATGTAACTAATTTTAAATGTACTATTTTAAATATGTAAAATAAATTTTCACCATGAGCATGTTTTAATGAGGTAAAAGAACTAGTTTGACCCTTTTTTGTTTTTGTTTTTTTTTGTTTATAACATTTTGTTGCTTATTTAACAAATGTGTGGATATATATTTTTCTTTTCTGATTTTTAGAAATTTGTCAGTTTGAAATGACTAATGCAAGAAAGTGGTTTTTTGGTATTAAATACAGAAGGTACAACCCTCTTTTTAGTAATATCTGTTGATTTCTTTTAATATCTAAAATGACTAGATCGTAATGCATGATGTATGCTACAAATTAAGTTATCTTACATGAGTGCCTTGAAGCATAGATTTGAAAATGAAGAAATACTGTTACAAATTCACTAAAAATAGTAATTTGATCTCTGTTGAAGTTTCAGTTATGAAAAATGATGGCTTTACCTGTCAGTCAGAAATCCAGTGAATACTCCTATGAATTCCATATTAAACCAAAGGAGTTGCTTGGCATCTCTTGCACACATGCCACAAATATTCCCGTGTTCTTCCCCAGCCATCACATGGAAACACGTGCCTTTGCATTCACGCATGGCACCAGACTCCCAGTAAAGACTTTGATTTCATGGCAGCTGTGCCGCCATATTCTGTGATACAGTCATATGGGTTGTGGCCAAGAAGGCGCACCAGAATCAAAAAATACACGTGTTGCAGTTTGTTCTTTCTTTCTCATTCAGTGAGATTTAAAGACTTAATTCATGTCTTCAGACTCAAACAGCTAAACCAACCCTGAAACCAATGAGATGCTTGAAGGGACTTTCTAATCTGAGTCCTACGGGTAAAAACTGACCTGGTGCAGATGTCGTCTTGAGCTCTGTCTAGTCTGCTAGATCATGCTGACTTAACAGTGCGAGTAATAAAACAGTTTCTTCTGTTGGCAAATACTGTACACAAAATATGTGGTCAATCCAGTAGTTTTGGCACCATGTTATTGCTGATAGGTCAGAGTGGGGGAGTCCATTAGCCACATCCTTGACTCTTACCATAACCTAGAAGAAAATTTAATAGTTCTGAAGTGCTGGATAACTTCCCCTGCTCTGCATTTCTAATTTGGACCTCCTCCAGAAATGCCCAAATATCACAACAGACATACTGGCCTGCTGAGATGTGCAGGATGCTCTGGTGCTCCTATTGCCTGCCCATTGCCAGCTGTTCCCAACACACCACTGTGACCTTGGCTGTGTTGCTATAGTGCGGACGCTAATACTGGTTGCAAAAATGCTTGATAGAAACCAGTTTAGTCGTGTGTCAGGGTGGCCAACTGTTGGGAGACCATTAGTTTTACTTTTTTTTTTAACTTGATCTGTCGTACAGTCCCAACCAGGTGCAGAAGCGTAACAAAAAAAAATGCTTATGAATGGGACGCAGTGTTCATGGGGAAGAGTCGGCTGTGTGGGGCACCCTTTGAGTCCTACCTTGCTAACATACTGCATTTTATTGGCATCACAGGTTATCGTTGGATTACATGCAACTTGCTTTGTAAAATGTATCAAGGTACTGTAGACGTGACATGTGCCAAACATTGGGCTTAAAACATGCAAATCAAATTTGCATGACTTAAAGGTGGGCAGATGCTTTGAACCTGGATCCCAGCTCATCACACTGCTATTTTGAGAGCTTTCTGCTTTAGACAACATTCCCCTTCCCAACCCCCCCAACCTATCCACTCTTTAAACCAAATGAAAACCATATTGAGAACTGTTTTCTTTTTTCCTATTTTTTATGTCTGCTTTGATATGCAATTTCTGTTGTCAACACAGCATTGCTCTTACAAAGGGTGACATGGTCTATTTTTTTTCCAAGGGTAAGGTCATAGGAGCAGTAATGAGGGATGAAAAATGTGCTGGAAATCATGTCTACTGTGATGCTAGCCAAAAAACATGGACTGAATGATGTCCTTTCTAACCAGATTGGCAAAGTGAACTGTTCTACTAATGGGAAATTCTTGATCTCAAGAGGCATAGCAGGACTTGTTCTAGGAAATTACTTATCTCTTGGAAACTTAATGATATAGCCCCTATTTTTGAGCTTCTCATATTCTGAGCAACATGTAGAGAGCAACACCTTGGATTTCTTAAATTTTTTATTTGCTCTACTGCGTACTCCATTAAGACTTTTCTCATTTACTTACATTTGTTTCACTGCTTTTAATCAACATGTCTGAGAATTGAATTGACCTTTTAACTCTAGCAAAAAAAAAAAAAAAAAAAAATCTGTTTGTGACAAATGCAAGATAAGACAAAGTCCCTGAAGCCAGATGACCAGGTTCTAGTTGCCTGCTTCCATCATGGGAATTTTTTCCTGCTCCATGCATTTAAATGGCAAGTGTGGCACAACATCGGCTTTGTAGAACTGTTTGGTGTGGTTTTTTTAATTCAACTCTCATTGCTCAAACTGAGATAGGCATATTGCCGGTGGCTTTCACCTTCTAGGGTATTGCAGTAATCGCAAATGTGGATGCTGGTTCCCCTTTCCAAATCCTTCCTTCCTACTATGATCTGCCATTTGATTGCTGCGTTTTTTGGTACAACAGGAAGTCATGTTCATGGCATACCCTGCGCATGAGAAAGCGGGCGGAAAAGGAGAGCAGTGGCAAAAATGAAGCCAATGGGCCACGTAAATCCAAGGATATTCTGGGGAACAAAGTCTCTGTTAAAGTGAGTAAGGCCATCTGAAAGCTGTGTGCTGCTCTCCTGCTTCCCATCCTTTTCACCCCCTACAGCATCCTCTCCTGAGAGAGGGAGGGGACGGCGATTTTGGGTTTATTTGTTTTTGGGTTTTTTTTTCACTTCAGTTATCTTTTTTTTTCCTTTTTTTGTAGTATCCATTTTAGCAGGATTTTTGCATGCAAGATAAAATGCAGCCTTTGTTTTTCGTTTTCTTTTTCCTGGCATCCCACATGCAAGTAAGTAATCTTCCTTAAAAAACTATATATAAGGTTAAATAAGTGTTCTTAAAATTTGGAAAACAGTGATTTACTGACCTCTGACCTAGCTCAATCTGTAGCTCCATCCGAGCAGCTGCAGTGGTGACAAAGCCACTGGCTGAAACGATGGCCCCATTGAAGTTGATGAGTTGTCTTCAGGTCAGTATTTCACCCACATCTTAAAATAATGGGTTCCTAAACTTGAGATGCTTGAGCACTTTGGGCTAGGGAGATGGTCTCAGTGACCTTTTCCTTTCCATATTATCAAATAGGAAAGAGATTCTGACTAGGTCTTGCCAGGAGAGGGTTTTGTGTGTGTCTGTCTGTGTGTGTGTGTCTGTGTGTGTCTGTGTCTGTCTCTCTCTCTCTGAGATTTCCCAGTATGGAAAAGGTTGAGAACTGTGGGGTTAAGATCCATCTTCTGCTCTGGGTGCCTGACTACTATTCTCCAGTTCAGAGGAACCATCCCTATAAACCGACCATGAGGCCTGCTCAGCATTAATCTGGGGCAATCCCTCACAACAGAGGCAAGCAAACACTTGTTGTGACTTTGACACAACCAAAGCCTAGCCTTGATTCAGGAAAGCACTTGAGCATGTACTTTGGATCCACCCCTCTCCAGGAGAGCCCATGATTAAGTGTTTTCCTCTGCGGAGGCTTTCCACCTTATAAGCTTACTGAAATAGAGATGGCATGTGCAAAGGGAGGAACCCTGCCACTGCAACCTGGATGCACTTTGCACCCACTTCACAGGCATCCTGCACCTCTGCAGTCAAATCGGTGAAGTACTGTGCCCGAAGGAAGTAGTTGCTCCAGCATGGTGGTCACAATTCTTCCTTCTGTTGCTCCCTGTGCTGTTTTTATTGCCTGAATGACTTGCAGAATCACTGCCTCTTCTTTGGCAAAAGCATGCCTTTGCCTTTGCTTCTCTTGTTTTGTTGTTGGTTTGGTTTCTATTCATTTTTAAGAACATTCTCTGTACTGCTACCCATTTCCATGCTGCTCAAACTCCTGTGCTGCTCTGCACTGTCTAACCAATCTCTAATCTCTTGTTCTTTCTTCTTCATGCTGCCAAACAAGGAGACAAACAGCTCAGAGGAATCAGAGTGTGATGACCTTGACCCCAATACTAGCATGGAGGTAGAGACAATCATCCTTGTGATTACTTTTTTCCAGAGAATATGTATCCATTTTGAAATGGATTTGCTGAAAGGGGCGCTGGTGGGTCTTTTTTGCAGATGGACATATATGTCAATTAAGTATAATTCACACAAAGTACCAATTCCGGTTTTGCCAAGCAGTGAATTGAAGTTCAGGCTGCCTTTGTGATAGGAGCAGTGAAGGAAATTGGAAAACAAATTATTGTTGAGCTGGAGGCTTAATTAGCCACCTCTAAATCACCGTTTTCCAGATGGGACCTCATTCAGTGAAATGATTGTGCATACCTGTCAACTGCCGATAAATGTAGCAGCTTTCTGTGCTGAGAACACCCACCATCCTGGCAATACACGCTGAGCTGCTAGTCAGTCCTGTGTTATAAATCACTGTAGTAGATGATGTTGCACCACAGCTAGTGTTTTAAATTATCTAGGAGGTGAGAAAAGACAAAGCTGCTTTTTTCTTTTAACAGTTGGTGTCTCTTAAATCGTGGAAATTACGCTTATATAAAGGTACTGAAATAAAATGGTAAAATTAGTTGAATTAAAGTACGCTTATCATAGGCAGGGCTCATGCAGATGAGTGGACCCAACGCGTTACACTACTGTTTTTCCAGCGTGACCTCACTGACTCTAGTGGAGTGACCAAGACATGCCTGGTAAAGAGACCCAGAACAGAGCTTAAAATCAATGTTACAGTTTGATAGCTGGTTCTGCTCTATTACTATCTTGCAGGACTCACTTATCTGTATATAGTGACCACATTAAGCATCTGTGTATCTTGTACCAAGGCTGAAAGAGCTTCCTATTGGAACAAGCAAGGGGAAAGGTTCAGAGAAACTTGAGTGATTTTGCCAAGATTGTAGGGCGGTTTGTTTGAGAATAGGGAAATCTCTGTATGTTAGGAGATTTCCAGGGTGCTGTTAGCCAGATTGTACTCTAAAGATCTCACGGAAGAAAGCTGGTCTTCCTCCTGGAGGAAAAGAAAAAGAGAGAGAGGAAAGTGTATTGAAATGCAGGGGTACAAGGATATCCACCACCTCAGCTATTAACCTGAAGGCTTTAACTGAAGGTATTACAAGTGTGTAGGCATTGATAAACACATCTTTGAAAAAGAGATGTGTATTAAAATAAAGCTTGTGGAGTAAAAGATGGCTGAGATACAGGTGCAATGTACAGAGTAGGTGAAAATCAAAATTCTTTTTGCAGAAGATTTCTGTATTTTGACAGTAGACTTTGCTCCATAGGAGCAAAAAGCCAGATGTCTTAAAATTAGTGAAAGGTATCCAAGTCTCCATACACTGTCTGTATTTCTAGTCAGCTCTGGTATACTCCACATGGTTTTGTGGGGGATTTTGGTTTTTGGTTTTTTTGTTTTTTTTTTTTAACTGTGGTATAGATAAGAGTCTACTGTTCTTGCCTTGCCTTGTGAAATGATGGAGATAAGAGCCCTTCTATTTAAAGCAGAAGACACTAAGTTGAAGTCTTAGCTCTGGTATGAATCTGCTGAAACACTTGCCTGATGTCTGACCTGATTTACACTAAGCAACCTGGTTCTGTACCTCCCAGATTACTTAGTAGAGGTAAAAGTCCTGCTGTCCTGCAGTTTCCAGAAGCCACAATGTTCCTTAATGGCTTGTAAAGCTGAAGTCTGTTTCTCAACAAAACTCTTTGGCGCTGGGTGAGTGTATAAAATGGCGGAAGAAGTGAAGTAATAATGCAGTTTTTTGGGTGATGTTGGCCAATCTAAGGTCACACTGCCCTGCGAGGCGTAGTATAGCCCTCTCTTATGCTGGTGTTATTACATCTGCAGCCTGGAGTGAGTCTGATCAGTTCAGTGATCCGGCTAAGAACTACTGAGGGGGAAGGATTGCTAATACCCATAATAAAACTGAAAAAAACAATCCAGGGAGCAGAGCTGGGGCAGTCTGCTAAAATGCTCATGAGAGAAGCAATCCTAGAAGTTGCCATATGGAAGTCCAGTCTGCAAAGGTCTGGGGTTTTCTCTCCTGGAAGCCACAGTTGTTCTCCCTTTTCCTTTATGATGAATGTTTTGATTGTCATTATCAAGTATTCCTGAGCTATGAAAATGAACTTGATTAAGGCCCCAGGAGATAAAGTCTTTTCTCTTTGAAACAGAAGCAAGGCAAGCTTCTTCCGCTGCCAAAGTCTGGGTAAGGGGTTCATCGGGACAAGAGATTCATGGTGGAAGTTATATGGTGCTAGTGACAGAGTATCAGAAAGTTGGTGCTCAGATGCCTAAACTAGCTTTAAAAGAGGTGAGCACGGGCTGCAAAACCCCTTTCTGAGGCACTGTGAATTAACCGCGCAGCTGCAGAATTATCAGCTCTCACAGCTGGGGGTCCCCAGGCTCATTCAAGTCTTGATTTCTCTCCTCTAGTGGTGGCCCCAATTTTAATGCATTGTCACAAAAGGGGAAAGGAACATAAGCAAGTCCTTTAAAAGCATTTACCACCACTGTCGCCCTCTTTCTTTGAGCAGGCTCACCCTGGCCTGGACTTTTGGAAAGACCATGCCCACAAGGGAAGCATTTATCCCTGTTCTTTCAGGTGCATGTGTTCTTCATCTGTGTTCATAGAGATTCCTTGCATTATCCTATTTAAAAATTGTGCTTGTGGCTACACACAGTATCTGCACAGGACTGTCAGAGTCTGTGTAAACCAATGCATTTTTAATCTCCCTCGGAGGAGGTATATACGAGGTGGGTGGGGTAATCAATATTTGTCCTTATATCTTGTAGAAAAATAAACAGCTCACCTTTTAGGCTTTTTCTAGAGGTGCATCCTAACCTTAAATAATTATTTAAAAGCTCTTTCCCCCAACCTGTTTTTATAGTGAAAATCAATATCTCATCTGGCTACTCCTTCTCTGTTTAGCATAGTGTGTCAGAGTGGGGCTGTTGGCAAGCTCCTGCGTAGCTGGAGGCAGTGCGACTGGATGCCGCAGAACGGGGAAGACCTTACTCTCACACCTGGCTCAGCTCGTGACTGATTTTATAGACCGTGGGTGGAAGGGCAGTGTCCTGGCCCAACCACCAATACTTAAAGTTGCATGAGGCCCTCCATGTGTCATTTAGGAGGAGTCGTCTGTAGCTATTGTTACAACCTTGAGCAGGTCACTTTGCTTCTCTTATTGGGCTGTCACCCATAACATGCTGACATCCCTCTTCCTTCCATCATGCCTGCGAATGTGCATTCAGTGCTGCAACAGGGAAAGCAGTCTCTAAATGCAAAGCAGCCATATTAATTATTTGGAAATGTTGGTGCCTTTTACCTCCAGCCTATTCCCTGCACAAGAAGTTGATGAGCTGGTCATAATATCCATGGAGTCCCACGGCTGCTGTGGTTTTCAGGTCTAGCTTTGCTTGCTGCTTATAAAATACCGAATATCTGTACAGTAGAATTCAGATTATTGAAGCACTTTGGCTTTGTTTTGTTTCAGGGGAGATGCACAGAAAGAAAGAAGTGTGGAGAACATACATAGTGACAGCAGTTAACTGAAATTCTGAGTGGCCCTTTTTAACAGATAAAATGTCATTACTGGGGTTTTTTGCCCGAACAGGGACATGCTGGCCATGAAGAACTTTCTATTCATTGTAACTTTGCTGACAGAAATTTGGATAGAAATTGTATCTCTTGGTGGCTGTTTCTTTCTCTCTTTGTTTATCAATATTCAATGAGAATGGATAAGGACTGAAGTGAAATATGTGGATTTTTTTCCTAGTTTTCTGCTATGTGCTATTGTTTCAGGAAACAAAAGGTGCAAACTCACCTGTTAGGCATGTGAGGTGTAGGAGCAGGTATTTAAGGAGCAGGTGTAGCCATGTGAGGAAGAGGAGTAACCTATGTTTATGGAACATCAGAGACTCCCTTTCCACATGTCTGTAGTTAATTGCACAGGGACAGGCAGGCTCTGTTCCTGGGAAGAAGGTGGGTTCCCTTCTGAATCAGTGAACATCATCCACACCCAAGTCGTGGGTCCAAGACAGTGACACAACTAATTGTCTTAGAATTTGGAGTGTCGTAATGTCCCAGGCTTTTGGTATTACTGAAGGGGTCATAAGTCAACTGTGCAAATCCCGTTGGGCTACCTCTCTTGTCTAAATTAATGCCCTTCCAGCAGTCTGAAGACCTGATTGACATAAAGCTCACTAATTCATTTCCAGACTTTGGACTGGACCTTTCACATGGCTCCAGACATGTTTTCTGCTGATTTGCACAGCGCTACTCCAGTTGTGGTGCATTAAAAAAAATCCTGATCAACACACAGCAGATGCTTGAGTGGCCAGCATTTATTCATGTTTCTTAGCTGTGTAAAGGAGAGATGTAATCCAGGCCCACCTTGAGTCAGTGGAAGTGCCATCATTAGGTTAGTGAGCTGGGGTATTGCCAAGGTACAGAGGTTGGACTTCATCGGTTTTTTTTGGTTATGACAGCTGAGCATGTAAAGAGCTACTCTGAGACACTCAGGACAAGATAAGCCCTGGGAAATACACTTTAAGGCAGAAGATTGTGTTAGCACCCTCCGAGTCCAAGTGGTTGAGTAAGTAATGGCTTGCTGGATCCAGCACTGGCTCCAAATCAATATTCAGCTCAGGCCAAGAATTCCCAAGTACTTTAAGCAAATGCCTTCACTTTTCTGCCTTGATTTTTCTGTCTCCAAAACAGATCTAACTTACTGTCTTTGCTCTTGTACAATATTGATTAAAAAAGCCTTTTAACATACAGGGTTTTTTTCCATGACGTTTGTCTGTGTGTTTAGCACAAAAGAGCCTCACTCTCGGTAGAGGCCTCTTATCACAGCTATAGTATGAATAAGATCCTGACAGCCTCGAGCATTTCCCTCCGACAGCTGCCATATGCAGAGCCATTTTCGTGCAGCCCCTGAGTGGACAGCGATTCGTGGTACAGAGCGGGGAAGCTGGCTGAGCAGATACCAAGTTTCCTGAGCTGGCAGCATGGGTGCTTTGGTTTGGCTGCTGGTAGAGGAAGAAGTGATCTACCTGATAGGCAGGGAGGGCATAGAGTGCTACAGCATGTTTCCTGGAGCATGTGGTAGCCTTCAAAACCAGAAACAAATCTAACAGCTATACCTGTTCAAATACAGCAGCTGCTAGGGCCTGGCAGAGAGAGCGTGACATTGGCAAGAGGAAGCACATAGAGGTGTCTTCTGCTTTGCACGCGTGCACGTAAAGCAGTAAGCGTCTCCTTCTGGCTTCACTGTCCGTCTCTAAGGCAGCTGGTCCCATCCATGCTGGGTGCTGGGAGGCACCCCACATCCACACTGAAAGGCTGATGCCATGGGACGTTTCATCAGATAACCATTCTCTTATTTTAAATTACATTTTCCCTTTGGCAGCACCTCTCCATCTGTAGCCGGATTCTTATTCACCTCAGGCAATTTCTGTCGTTAGTTTGTTGGGGGGATTTGTGTGGTGGTGGGGAACACAGTGAACTTGTCCCCCCGCCAGATTCTCAAATTAAAAGTTGCCCCAGTCAGGGAAGGATTAGTTTTTCTGCCACTTAGAGTTGGTTTAATTTCTCTGTAACCCATTTTATTTTTTTTTTCTGAGAATCATTGATATTTTTCTTTTAGTGAAAGAGCAAGGCACATGCTGCTGTCTCTACTGCCAGCATGTACAAATGCATCAGTATGTTGTTTTAACCATGTGAACAAGAAATACCACGGAGTGTTTACAAAATGCTGAGCTGCTTGTCTTGGAGTAAACATGCCCTCTACTGTTTCGGTAAAGCATGGATCTTATTACAGAGGGTTTGCCTTCTAGCTCTGTGCTTTGTTTGATACGGGAAGAACAAGGAAAAATATTCTTTCTCCTGTTTTGATGCAGTCCCTTAACATGGGACTGAAACACGGCATTGGAAAAATCTGGACATCTGACGGGCCCTTCTGTGCATCACGTAGGTCTGTGCTGCCTGGGAGCCCTCAGCCCTCTTCCAGGGAGGGTGGCCGAGGGCATGGTGACGGTGTCTTTGTGACGGAGAGTCGCATCCTCGCCAAGCGGAGGAGCCCCTTGCAGGCACCCAAGCTTGCGGCTGCAAAAACGAGCATTTCAGCGCTGGGACTTCACACGGCAGAGTGGTTTCCCGCTTCCCCCCAGACACCGAGTGTGTGTACAGATTAAAGATACGCTCTCGTTCAGAAGTCAGGGTGGTCACAGTCACGGTGCAGGAGGACAGCTTTGCTGCTGCTGCAGCAAACGTACCTCCAAGGGCTGGTTGCCATCTGTCTTTACAGTATGAGTGCAGCAGCAAGCAAAGCAGAAAAAACGTGGCTCAGTACTCCAAAATAATGCGTTACTGTACGCAGCGTATGTGCTGCTTTTCTAGAATCTGGCTGTCACATTTTCTAAGTTACTCCTTTAAAGACGTGCTACTCGTTTAAACGAACGAGCAAAAATCGCAGCACAAGGCTGCTAGAGCGCGGAGGCCTGGCGACCGGGCCCGTTCGGAGCAGGCTTTCGACCCCCCATCACGAGAGCAGAGCGCATTTGTTTCGTGGTCTGCCTCTGTCATTTTGCACAGCGTTTCCATTTTTAGCTGTTACTGTATTAGAAGCAGAAACTCTCTTGGCTGTAGAGGGAGTGTCAGAATTTTCCACCCGCTCTGGACTTGGCTACAGATATTTCAGCCAACCAAAAAAACAAACAAATCCAGCTCACTCACAGTTTCTTACCTGAGGAGCGAACGCGTTGTCTAACAAGCTTTAGCCCCAAAGCTTTGTGTTTGTCTAGTGCTGAGTGAGCCTGAGTGAGCTGTGAGAAGTTCTCGCTTTGGGTGATCCCTTCTGTGTCGGTTTTTCACTCCTCAGGCCGGCTGGGCTGTGACAAGCAGGGCTAACCGGCCGCGGAGCGTGCGGAGGCCGTGTTTGCCAGGGATTTGCTCTTGAGGCACTGGGCGGCGGGAGGCCCTCCGTTGTCTTCCCTTCGCGTTGCTGCCATGGCCAGAAGTGTCTGGCGAAGGGCCCGACTGCGAGCTCCTTGCTCAAACAGCCACCAGCTGAGGGTGGTTGCAGGGCTGAGCCTTGTGTTCCTTTTTTGAGAGAAGAAAAGAGAAAAGCTCTACAAAAGCCACGTCCCCGGCAGGGTTGCGTTTTTTTCTTCACCTGGCGATCTCACGTGCTCGCTGGCATCGCTTCGCTTCGCCTGACAAGTCTCGGGCCGATGGCCTGTGGCTCGCGCAAGTGCCGTGTGCCCTCCCATCGCTTGGGGATGTTTTTATCCCCCAGCGGCATCGAGCCGCCATGTCTTGTTTGCCCACTTGTTTATGGGGCGTTTGGGCCCTGAGGGCTGGCGGCTCCGGGAACCGCAGGAACCCGGCGTCAGCCCAGCGCAGCCGCTGAGCAAGGCGCTCGCCTCCCCCTCCTGAGCAGCCTGCGCCGGACGCCTCACGGCCGCCTGTGCCGCGCGGTGTTTGTGTTGCCTGTTACAGAGCTGGGCCGGCTAAAAACAGCGCTCAGCACAAGTCCTGAGCCGACGCTTGTTAACCCAGGAGCAGGCTGTTGTTTCTTTTCCTGGGACCCCTGCTAGTGTTGTGTGTGGTGCGTTTGAAAAGCAGTGGCTTGACGTAGGTGCTCGGCTGGCTGAGCATCTTGCCCTGATTTCAGGTCTCAGTTTAGTACTGGCAGCCTCTGCCCAGCCCCGCTTGGGTCCCCTCGCGCGGGGACCACGGACCATCAGTGGGAGCGACTGGTGCTGTACGGCAGCAATGGGCCCCGACCAGGCACAACCTGCAGGGCACTGGGTGTCCTCAATGGCTTGCTGAAGACCTATTCTGTACTGCCCAGCCCCTATAGACCTGCAGCCCTGTGCGGGCCCTGATTGTGCCCTTTGCAGAGAGCAGGGGGTGGGAGATGCGCTGCTCCGGTTTCACCCTCCCCATAAGCTGCAGGTGGTGTTTCGCTGTTGCCTGCCTGCTGCCAGCCGAGGGGGCTGACTCCTGAAACACGACCGAAGGGCAAAGGGGCACTCCAGGACGCCGATGAAACGCAGGGGCATGCTTAACCCAGAAGCCTTTCATTTTCCAACCCAGCTTCAAAGCTGAAGGATCTGCCCAAGCCACGCAAAGCTGTGGTCCTGATAAGTCTGAGATCAGAGATGCTTGTTTGGCAATGAAGAAATCATCTCCAAAGGTCTTCCGCTTAGCCCAGAAGGACTCAGAAGAGTCTGTCAACTCCTGCCAGCTACCCGTGACCTGCAAACCTGGACAGTTTGCAGACAGCAACAGCAAAATACTCCGTGAATAGGGAGCTGGGGTGCGAGTCAGGAGATCTGGCTTCTGTTGGAAGATTTGTCAGAGAATCTTTTTCTCTGCTTCGCTGTTTCTGCACTTCTCAACCTGTGATTTGACCTGCCCACACCCTTTTGAAGTACACGAAGTAAGACCTTTTTCTTAATTAAGTGATGTATTAAATCATTTTGAAAAATCCCCTTGTGAAAAGACTTTTATGTTTGACTAAACTTACAGCAGGCAAAAGCTTAGACATGAGTGTGCAGGTGTTAGGTAACATTTTATTAATTAACAGCTGAAGTTTTATCAAAGGAAATGCAGATTTTACCCGTAGACTCTTCCAATACTATCTAGTGGTAGTAATTTGCTTTTTGGTATTTCAATAAAAAAAATCTTTGGTAAGGCAATTATTACAAATGATCATGCCTTGGGAATTATTAAGTGTAACATTATTTATTTATAGATACATCTATTACATTTTTCATTGTAGCTGTATGTTTTAATGAAACCTTTAGAAATACAGAATAAAGTGTTAGGAGCATTTCTTTTCCCTGATCTCTAATCCTACAAGGACAGAAATCAGTGAAAAATAAAGTGTGCTGCAGGGAAGGAAGGGGAGAGCCACAAAGGAGATATGTGTGTTCCAGTTAAGCCAAAAACTACCAAAATGAAGATATAAGTGTAAATGAGCTAATGCCTTGGGTTATTAATCAGATAAATAGATGATCTCACTGAGTAAAAAGTGGCAAGTGATGGTTATCTAGATTGAAATCTCTCTCTATGGAACAACTTTTACTTCCTTTTTCGTTTCACATGAATGACACAACTTCAAAAAGCTGTCTCCCCTTTTCCATGCACAGAGAGGGGAGAGGAGATGTTTTCCTCCATCTAGTGTCCTCTTATGCCCTTATTTTTTTTTTGTCCAGCCCCATGGGACTGGGGGATCTTATTTTGGTCATCACCCCCTCCCACAGCAAGAGTCTCGCACCCGGCCATCCCATTTTAGCCACCGCCAAATGCAACGTTGCTCTTCTGATTACTCTTACCGAGAAGAAAGCCCCAGCCTTCTGAAGTGTCCCCCTGATTTTTCAGCCTGCTTTGCTCTCAATTGCATGAAGACAAAGCACTCGCATTCAAACACGCAGCTGCTGGCAGCAGAGCGGGACGCCAAGCCTGGCACTGTGGGCTGGCACGCGCAGCCCCCAGCTGACGGGCTTTACGGGCAGACGGGCTGGCAGAGCTCGCTGCTCAGCCCGGGGCACGCACGGGTCCTGCGCAGAGCCTCTGCTGAGCACATTAGGGCTTTCAGCAATCTCACTGGGAAGTCAGGGCTTGGTCTTTAAAACAAAAAAACCCCTAAATATAGTAATAATCCTAAAAAAGTCTTTTTCTCTGGAGATGTAGGCTGAGGTTTGCTCTTTCCAGGATTCTGAGAATGAAATGTTTGTAATCTCAGCCCTCCCGGGAGCATCTGGGAGACCAAATAGTCACGCTTTTCCATCCAGGTAAGGACCTGAAGGATTCACTGGCCACACCGTCAGGGACTGTAACCAGGCTTTGCCCAGCCATAGCAGCCCTTACCCATTTCTGGAGCGTGGAGTGTAAAGCACTTAGATTGATTGCTTGTTTCGGCCAGTACAATAAATTTTGTGTTCTCCATAGATATGCCCTGAAGGCTCAAACTCCTCCTATTGCTAGGAAAAAGGATAGTCTCAGGTGACAAGGTATTTGTGGAAGGTATGTTTCTGTAGAAAAAAGTGCATCTTTGTGAGCAGTGGGTCTCCATTGTGCCTAGTTTATTCAGCCTTTCTGGTGGTGATTGGGGAAAAAAGACCCCGAGGTCTCAGTGCTGGTACCAGGGTTTGCCTGAGGGTATGAATGAAGGTTATGAAGCCAAACAGAAGCTAAATATACTTCAGTGCTTTTCTCCCTGAGTAGCTCCTTGAACCATTCACTGGGGAAAATTATTTATAAATCCAAAAAATAAATAGGAATCTTGAAGATTATCTACTTTTTAGAAGGCTTCTTGCTTCTGCTTCATGGACTGGTTTCTGAGCCACTGCAAAAACTCACATCAGCTTTAGCAGGCTGTGGATTGGGTCACTACTTCATTGACACCATCCAAAATGATTCTGAAGTCAATAGCAACAAAGATATATTTACCGTGCAGTAAACCACACTGGTGTTTATGGTGCTTGATATCAATTTATTAGTTTGAATTTCGATAACAAAGCTTTATTAGATTATTAAAACAGTTAATGAGGCTAAGATCTGTATGCTGTTGTACACCATTATGAATTTAGAGAGTTGATGTAGCATTTTAGAACTTACTGGCATTTTCTTTGGTCTGCCCCACCTTCTGCTTCCAGAGTTAAGATGACTTAACTGGCATATATAGGCCACATTGAGACAGTAGATTTTTAAGTCTTTGCGAGTTAGACAATGTAACTCTCAGTCATCCAGGCCTAGTTCAAGTTAGAAAGTAGAGCTTTCCAGCAATGCAATGAAATAAGTAAAATTTTACTTGTTGTGATAGAATGTGGGTTGATGCAGGACTGATGTTTGTCAGTAGGCAAAAAGAAGCCAGTGTTTTTGTTGTAGTGTTTCTCCTTTTTGTCTGAAACTGAGCAGAAGTTAAAAGCCATCTCCCCAAGACTGGGTTAAGATGAGATGCTCCAGGGTGCACGACGAATGCGCATGGTGTTTCACGTGGATCTGGAGCTGGTCACATGGGGCACAACTAGGTCCAGAAAAAAAAGATTTAATGGCTTGAACATTATCATCTAAACAAAGAGAAGGCACGGTCCACCTTCCTCAGCATTAGTTTTGTGCCTGTTACCTGTGATGCAGTTGCCACTAGATCCAATATATGCTTTATCAGAGTTTAAGAAGCTCCACCCTTCATTTAGTTTTTCAGCTGTGCACTGGCTGTTCAGTTGTCACTAAAGCTTGCTGTGTATGCTGGTTGTTAGAGAGATTGCTTGTACCAACCAGCTGGTGTCTCCTTGTAACTCTGCAGAAAAATGAATGTTTTTATTTCTTTGTATTTTTCAGATAATCAACCCAAATTTCATTCAGGAAGGTGAGTTGAAGACAGCTGTGCACTGACTTGTGTTGATGGGCAAGTCAGCAGCTGTGATTTATTCACATGAGACAGTGTATTTCATAGGCATTATCTTTAGAGCAAAGACAAGTCTCCCTGGCCTCCCTTGGCCGGGGCTGGTGCTCTCCTGGGAAAGCAGTCCTCCTGTAGCTCCCTGGCTCAAAGAGCCTGCGATACATGCAAGGTTGACTCCTCCAAAGCTGCCCTTCACCACACGCTCCTTCCACAAAATCTCACCTTCCTGACACAGACGCTTTCAGCAGAAAGCAGCAGGGCAAGGACCAGGCATCCTAGGCCACGGGGAAAGGCCCATTCCAGGCAAAATGACCCAGCAGTAAAAGTCATCCATACATGACCTGGATCTGTGCCTTTGTTCAGGACCCTTAAAACTCTAATACTGGCTATATCTGAGGGTGCTGGATTTAGATGGTGGCAGTATGATCCCTGAGGTCCCTGCGGAAGTGATTCATGAAAGCAATCTGGTGCCTAGGGAGATGCAAGCACCAAGCCTGGTCTCAGCAGCCAAAGGCAGTGCTGTGTTGAGGGGCCGCACAGAGGTGGTGGGTATAGACAGTCCCCATTACCTCCTTTGCTGAGCTGAACATCTGGCTTTTAGTGAAGGTGAAATTTCAGTAATATACATTCCAGGCCCTGGGACCCTCAGCCTTTTGGGTTCCAGGTCTTAAAGGCTAAACTCTAACACAGTCCTCTCTACAAAAAGCCACGAGTGGTCCTATACTGTGTCCTCTAGACTTGAATGGGGAATGTGCATTAAGAGAAGGTGTTCCCACTGTGTTTTGCTCCAGTGGCTCCAGAGTTTCTTGTGCCATTAGTGGATATCACCTGTTTGCTCGGCGACACAGTGATGCTGCAGTGCAAAGTCTGTGGACGGCCAAAGCCAACTATAACCTGGAAAGGACCTGATCAAAACATCCTTGACAATGACAACAGCACAGCCACTTACACGGTGTCATCCTGGTAAGGTCCTGCCTTTGAATCCCAAAGTATCTGGTCATTATGGTTGTGTTGCCCTCAAATTGGAATATGGCACCAAGCAGGCCACAAGACTTACTAGAAATGCCGTTGATCAAAGCTGACCTGGTGTTTCCGCACATCGCCGCACCACACACCAGCTAGAAGGGGTCAAAGTTTGGGGCTTAGGTAGCAGTTTCCCAGGCTGACACAGAGGTATATCCACACGGTACATTGCTGGCAGATGTGCACTTGCTCTGATGATGCTCTGACCTGAAGACCCTGACTTCATGAGCCAGCTTCAATCCAGAAGTAATTAATATGCTTTCAAGCTTTAGCTAGTAGTGCCTCTCCTCTGGTGGGGCTTAGCTGCTTTGATTTGATGTCCTGCTTGCCTTTGCATGGGAACAGAGGTTGAACAGACCAAGTCCTCATCAGCTTACAATATTCTTCATTTACATAGCCGTATCACTGCGAATTTTCTCATCTCCTGGGCAGTGATGGTAACTCATGCAGCTTTCCAAAGCTGCTATTCCAAAAACAGCCTACATGTACTCCTGGGAAAGCTACATCTGGTTGTGCTTGGCCAGAAGGAAGCTTGTCATGATGTGGCTGGCTCAGCTAGGGGGAAAGAAAACCATCTTTACAATAAACACAGGCAAAATCTGAGAAGATCGGGAGTTGAATTCAGGTCAGGTAACAGCTTGCTGCTGGATGCTCATCTGCAGCTTATATAAGCTATTTGGGCCAACAAAATTGAAGTGGAAATCTCCAGGAGGCAATCTTTCATGTGAACTTTTCAGCACTTCTGGCTCAGGCTGAGATGAATCCCGGGAGTACAAAGTCAGTGAAAGTAAAAAATGAGTACTAAGAAAGAAGGGATTTTATATGTTCAACAAAAAAAATTAGGCTTGATCAAGAGATTCCCTCAGAGACAGTTGGCATGTGAGGCCGCCCCGCGGCACTCAGAACTGCCTTTTTGGCCATTACTCAGTAGATGACTAGTGCCTGTAGCTTCAGGCCTCTAGCTGGGATTTGGACAGGGGGATATTTCCATACTGAGCTCTGTTTTACATCACGCCTCTGCATTCACTCTCTGTGCATTATCAGCACTTGTATTGTCTTGTTATTCTTATTTGTTTTTAACAGTGAAGACACTGCCTGCCAACGAGAGACCCAACAGATCAGTGTCTGTCTTACAAATCTTGCTGGCATGTGTGTCTGGCCTGTGGGGGAAGGGGATATTTCTATCCTATTTCTAAACCAGCATAGTCAGACCAGCAAAAGACCCAGTTATACCAGCAAAGGTGTCCTTTTGCAGTTTCCAATACCTTATGCATTCAAGAGTTAGTCTAGTTTTGCCATCAAGAGAATTTATTGTTAGCTGTAAGCTGGATCTCCGGTACAGTTAGAACAGTTACACAAGAGAAATCCTTTAATTCGAGCCAAGTCCCTTAAATTGCATATTGCAGACTGCAGTGTGCAAACCTAGCTGACTGTGTACAGCCCTACTATAAATTCACTGGATTCAGCAGAGCTGTTTGCTCAGATTGGCCGAAATATTCGGTGTCTTTCAAGACCTTGGCACTGACGTGCCTTATCCCTCGCTGTTGTTGGATAGTCCAGTCTTCTGACTGGTGGGGGCTGGCAGCTGCCTTAGATCGCATGCTCCACTGAAACTTTCCAGAAATGTCAGGCACCCTGCGCTGCGCAACCAGTCGGTGCATCTGCAGGAAGTCCAGTGTGTCCTGCGTGTTTTGGACTTCTGCAAATGCACAGCAGCTCAGCACTTCCTGAGACTAAAAAAAATGTGCTTGAGGAAACCTTTCTGGGTATGTGGGGTCTAAGCACCCAGCTCTGGACAAGCACAGTAAGTGTTCAGCTCTTGGACTTTGTGCTGCTTTCGTGATTGTTGCCCATCTCCTTTGAGGCCACATAAATAGATTTACCCTGCAGGGCCCCATTTGGACCATTCTACTAGAAGTTTCATTAAAGGCCTAATCCTGACATATGGTGTCATTATATTTGGGTACCAGGCTTGCTAGGGGGATGTTCCTGCAAATGAGTTAAAAGGATTTGCATGCACTTGTGTTCGTAATGAAGTAGGAGAGAAAGCAGTGTAAAAAGCATTAGCGAGTGAAGCAGCATTTTGTAATCTGGGCTTCCTACATCCATAGCGACTCTGGAGAGCTCACCCTGAAGATCTGTAACCTGATGCCTCAGGACAGTGGCATTTACACGTGTGTGGCAACTAATGAACATGGAACAGCATCAACCTCTGCAACGATCAAAGTCCAAGGTAGTGTTTCTGAGCTTAACACTGGGTATTTTTCCTTTATGGGGTCCCTTTGCAGTGGCTGGGAACACCCAGAAATATCTGGTGTAAAGGCAGCCACATGCAGAGCTGGAAAGTTAACTGAAAAATTAAAAGCATATAGCCTTTCCTCAGCCACGACTCTCTCTGATGTCGGAAGGCATTGCAGCTTCTTTGTGCTTAAGTCGTCTGAGGAGAAGCATCACATTTGGGAATCTAAAATGCATCAGCCCTGGTTGAGCTCTGGTGTCCTGCTTCAAGCATGGCTTCCCAGGGGCTCAGCAAGGTTCGCTGGGGGAAGCAGAGCTCCTCAGGCTGCAAGCCCCATGGGGAATCGCCTGGGTGCTTTGCTCCTTAGAGCCTGCCCGAAGCAGGGGAACGGGATCAAGCGATGCCCGTTTTCAGCCTTCTTCTCTCTGTGGGGGACGGAGGAGATGAGGGTGAAAATTTGGCTCAGGGGAACTGTTCTGCAGGGATTCAACTCTGAGAAATGTCTCCAAGCCTGAATTCTCAGCGCCATAATTAGTGACCCATCTAATTGTAACAAAGATGAAATGATGAGCTGATTGCTCATGACCTCCAGCTCTGGAAAAGGATATGTTAGTGTGAGAAATGAGAGGTGCCTGCCACATTGAAGGGGATGGCATAGAGATGGATGTCTAAGTGGTGACTTAGGGACGCAGGAGTGTCACAAGCGTTTAGAAGCTGATTTGTTTGTTCTCACAATTTGCCCTAGAAATATAATTTCCCCAATTCATCAAAACAAGTTAGTGGCTGCACTAACTGCTGCTGTGCTGAAGGGAGCCCTGAGCAAAACGCAGAGGTAATACTGCTCATTTGTCAATCTACTGCCAAACATACCAGGTGCCATACACACGGGATCACTTTGAATGGCTTTCCTGTGCCATTTTGTGGACACTTCAAGGGTAACGACCTCCCTTCCTCCAGAACCTCACCTGCTGCTCAGTGAAGTCCACAGGAATATTTGTGTTCCTTGATACCATGGGTTTTGCATCAGGTCTTGAGCTGGAACAAAGATTAGCAGCAGAAATTGCAGGCAGAGACTCTGCATTTACAGCAGTTGAGCTCCCCGGCACGCGAGGGGCGATTCGCCCAGCCGCTCTCGCAGGCCAGCGTGGCAGGCGTGCACGTTAGCAAGCTGGCCTCAGTGACGGTGACGATCAATAACTGCAGTTGCTTCCCTTTGCTCCCTAAATGCTACTATGAAAACGGGTACTTGGGAGTCGCACTAAAGTTTATCACAAGCTGCGAGCAGAAAGAAATTCCCACTGTGCTATAATACTGTGTAACCCTGTCCAGGCAGCAGGGCATGCAAGAGCCACTGTTTTTTTCTAGCTCCTGGTACAGAGGTGTCAGACCCGAGGTAGTCGGTGAAGGAGACCGTGGCATTGCCTTTCCTGTGATTGCTCTCTTGACACACAGTAAACCAGGATGCTCCCTCTGCAAGGCACAGCCACTGCTTAGTGACCTGAACAATGTACCAAATCTTTACACTAAAGCACTAGCGCTTTTTGACATGTTGCTGGATTGTATGCATGTTTTCTGTTCCCAAGGTGTCCCAGCTGCCCCAAATCGCCCCATTGCTCAGGAGAGAAGCTGTACCTCTGTGATCCTACGCTGGCTACCCCCGTCCAGCACAGGAAATTGCACCATTTCAGGCTACACTGTGGAGTACAGAGAAGAAGGTAAGGGGTCTGGGCTGTGCTCACCAGCTGAGAAAATGAGAATGAAGTAATTCTCCTTTATGGAGAAATAGCTCCCCCAAACCATCCTCACCACTACTGGTGCCACTCTCTATTGCTTATAGATCACAAAGCCAGAAGAAACCCTTCTATTACACAGTCCAGCTTCTTGTGTACATCACACACCTTTCTGTTTCCTCCAGTCACTTAAGGCCAGTAAGTGTGTTAGGCTAAAACATATCCAGTACGCTAAAACATATCTAGTGGTAAGGCATCCTTTCATCATTTGCATTTTACCACTGTGGTATCAGTCAAACCATTCTGGCATATTTTTCCTGGGAAAGCAAAAACAAGCAGCCTCATTGTTTTTTGGCCTGGATAGTGTTGCAGATTCCTGCATACTTTTCAAGCTGAGCTCTGAAATCCACTGGTTCTTAACACCAACCATTCTTTTCCCCCCTGTGAAAATAAACAGATAATAAATGCACTGTTGTTCCTATATGCACAGGCATGTTTTCTTGTCAAGGGCATTTGCAATGAGTCACATCCCTTTTTGCATGCTTCCTGCGAAGGTGTGATGCTACCTGGGCCGTAAACCTTGCCTTCCGTATGTGGCCTCCTGTTCTTTCCCTTCATCCTTCAGAAAAGCTTATCCCATGTTAGTAAATGTGCAGACTTAATCACACCATTGTATTAATCCCTCTACTTAGCAAATACTCTGCCTTAACCCTCGCCGTTGCCATCAGTGTGACTGGCACATTTGAGAAAGAATAAAAGCTCTTCTATTAACAACAGCCATCAAAACAAATAGTAAAAAGCATAAGTGTTTTCAGTATTCCTCCCACTCCAAAGGAATCACTGACTTTCCCCTGCATAATCAACCTTGATCTTGTAAGTGGGACTTGGCAATATGAATTTTCCAGTATTATACATTAAATAAATGGGTCATGATAAATAATGTAAAGCTAAAAAGCCGTAAACTCAGTAGTTTTAAGATAAAAAGTTTGATACATTCATGAAAGAAATTACAGGATGTGACAGGGCTCAGTGTCACTAGGGGTCCTTTTCTGTTTTGTTACCATGTATATTCCTATGAGATGGAAAAAGTGTTGCTTCTTTTGAGGCCACAGGTTAGGCAACATGTAGGTTTTATTTCCATTAGGAGGAGGAACACGCGATAGAGTCACACGTTGCTGCAGTCCTGTTTATCTGCAAAGAGACCATGCTAAGCCTCAGGAAGCCATTTCTCCTCTGGCAGCTCCAGGCATCCCTCTTGCCACCACTTTCTCTGAAAGCACTTTGTCTGTGAAAGCACTTTGACTGCACTGAAGGGCTTTCTCAGCTTCACCTGGGACTTCCTTCCCACCTCCTCCATATTTTTCTTGCAGTATTTCTGCTACTGCTTCTCTCATAGCTGAGCTGCCATCAAATCAGTCCTCCTTTCCTGTCTGTCTTATTGCCTGCCCGGAGAAATCACCTGTAGTATGCAGCCACTGCTAGATAGTACGCAGCCACTGCCAGACTTCTGCGTTTATCATCTTGTCCTCAGGCTGTGGTTTTTCCATCACTATCAGTCAAGTGAGGGGCATCCCATTTAGCCAGATTGGAAGGTGGCTGCAACACAAAATAGCACCTTATTGTCCAGATCTGGTTTAGCAGCAATAAATCAGTCTGCCTTAGCTTTGTCTTTTAAAAAGCCGGTGGATTTTAACCTCCCAGGGTACGCTCCCTTGCAGGAGTTGGGCAGAGCAAGTCACTGTGCTTGCTTTGTTCTCATGCTGCTGTCGGTTTATGAAAGGGCCTCTAGCATGTCCCTGTGTATCCCCGCTTCGGGCAGCAAGGACAGGCTCTGGGTTTGCACAGTGAGACTGCGTTTCCTCAGCTCTCCTTCTCTCCCTCCTTCTCTCACCCCTACCCCCTTAAAATGCAGGGTCACAGGTCTGGCAGCAGTCGGTAGCCTCAACTTTGGACACTTACCTCGTCATTGAGGACCTGACCCCGGGCTGCCAGTACCAGTTTCGAGTGAGTGCCAGCAACCCCTGGGGGATCAGCTTGCCCAGCGACCCGTCCGAGTTTGTGAGGCTCCCTGAGTACGGTGAGTGGACACAGTGAGGAGGGGTGACGTCTCAGGGCGAGCAGGACACCCCATGCGTGAGGTCAGTGCAGCGAGCTGGGCTTGTGCTTCAATGGGTCCTGGTACCAGTGTTGATCCTGAAGCTGGCATGAATATGAGAGAAAGAGTGGGAGATGCTTAGAGCCAGCTCCTGCCTCTAGAAGGACCCCTCACGTCTGTTCCTGCATACCAGGTCTCTTAACCCCCCCTCTCTGTGACAGAAGCTCTTGCAATTTCCCAGCAGGTCCCATCTTCTCCCTGATTTCTGCCCCGAGACCTGTGCTCCCTGTCTGCAGCAGGGGAGAAGCAGCCCCATTCCACCATGACAGCAGCCACGGTGGCATGGCTTGGGTTAAAGGCCGCTGCCAGCATGTACTTCACTCTCTAGGTAACTGCGGAGAGGCTTGGGGCTGTGCTCGAGCACTGTGTCCTGCCCAGTGAGTTGCCCACACAGCAGAGGTACAAAGTGACGTCCCCCAGAGCAACGCCTGCAATCCCGGGGGGCTCCTGCTGGGCAGTTTAACTGGAGTCTGCAAATCAATCTGCAAAAAGTAACCCTCCAGCAGCAGCCCTGACACGGGGAGGCTGCGCTAGAGGCAAGTCCCCAGCGCACAGAGCTGAGGGAATTCAGGGCAGAGCTGACCCAGGAGGTGCCGTGGACAGAGCACAGACTTCGCCGTGTTTTAGTAGCTGCAGCGCATAACTAGGTCTCTGACTGGCCTGGATAGCCTGGGCTGGATGAAACAGGAGCTCTCACATCTTCAGTGCTGCTGATGCCTGCGCAGGCTGGACTCATGCCCCTGTGCCTAGCCCTGCCTCCCCAGTACAGGCAGACGTGCCCTTAGCCTGCCTGTGCTGTACTGTGGCCCTCAGGAACAGCCCCAAACTGCCAGGACAGTTCTGAATTCACCCTATCTCCACCTTCCTCTGGGACCTTGTGGTTTTTAGTGTTCCTACACACTCAGCTTTGCCTGAGAGGTATGAAACTGGGCTCTTAGCAGTAATGTTTGCTGTTTTCAGTAATATATTCTCACATAATTTAAAGATACGTAGTTTAAAGTCCACAGGAGAAACTGTAACTTTACACTTTCTTGAATGTACTTTCTTCTCCCAAAGACTCTGCTGCTGACGGTGCTACTATTTCATGGAAGGAAAACTTTGACCTCGCTTATGCAGAGCTGCATGAGATTGGGAGGTAATACTAACCCTGCTTATCACTGAAGTAAAACACCAAAACAATGGCCTCAGGCTTTTTCCTTGGAAGAAAGTTTAAGATGCTTTTTGCAGTTAGCTCGAACACTGCTTCTCATTTCAAAGAGCATTGCATATTAAGTTTTGGTTAAAATACAGACTGGCTAAAAGGCTGACTAAATCTTTTTTTCCAAGACCAATTATGATCTGAGGATTATAACTTGGAAATGGGTGACAAAGGCAAACTTCTGAACGATTAGGCAGTGCAGTCTTTGTCAGCCACTGCCAGCTATTGCTGGTATCTCCTCTGACATCTCTGATTTGATGTGGGCTTTTGAAGTCATGATAATTTGCCAGTTCTGGATACGCTTAAACTTCAAAGACTGAGTTTGTCAAAACACTTGGGCATGTGACTAACTTAAATCACATGCCTAAGTGCTTTGCTGCATGGGCTGGTCAGTTAAACAGGAGTCCAAATAGGTGCTGCATATGTTGTCAGCCCTTGGTGCTTTGTGCAGGCAGCAGATAAGGGACATAAAAGCAAGTCAGATTAATGCACTTGGTTCTTTATCTCAAAGATCGGGGCAAGCAATTCAAGGGCTGAAGAACCAGGAGCCTGTCTGGTTCTGTAGAAAGAAGAGTGAGGTATTAATAATAGGCCAAGTTGAGCACATGGTTTCACATTAAGTACTTTTACCTTCAGTAGTGGTACTGGGCACTAGTCTGCTGTACATTTCCTAAATGCTTTCATGTCAGCTTCTTGCTCTTAATTGCTTATCATATACCTGAAACAGTGAGACAAAATGATTGGTTAGTGATTATTTAACAAAGTTTTTCAGGCAGTTGTCAGAGAAAGTTTGGGGTCTTTATTAAAGCAGCTGGGGAGGGGAGATCTACTGTAAAAAATGAAGATGGAACCTGTAAAAGTAGCAGCATAAATTGATCCCAAGGGAGATTGTTAGAAGACATCACTGTGGCTGCACAAAGCAAAGTGACACTGTTTGCTCTCAGTGTTTGCTAATCCCCAAAGAATCTATATTCCCAGGGTAGGAGACAGAAGTTCTTTGTTGGAAAAGGCTATGAACAACTAGATAAATCTGATTCCTTGTGAAATATTAATGCACTGAATCAAATAACACTTTGAAAATCAGTCTGTTATTGTACTGAAAAACAGGCATGATTTATTCATGGGTCCCCTTCATTATTCTGTTTTTTTCAGGGGACGATTCTCCATAGTAAAGAAATGTGTTCACAAAGCCACCCGGAAGGACGTTGCTGTAAAATTCATTAGTAAAAAAATGAAAAAGAAAGAGCAGGCAGCGCATGAAGCAGCTTTATTACAGCACTTACAGCATCCTCAGTACATCACTATCCATGACACCTATGAGTCTCCTACTTCTTACATCTTAGTTTTGGAACTGTAAGTATGTGGGGCTTACTCAAGTTGCTGGGTAGAAATCACAGCCCTGTCAAAGGCAAGGATAAAATTCACCCTGACTTTAGTGGGGCAAAGATTTTGTCACCTGTTTTCTATTGATTGTGACATCAAGTGACATGGCCATTTTCTGCTGACTTCACTGCCATTTCCTTACAGCAAATAAGATTCAGGGCGACAAATAAATCTGCTCCAGTGAAGCTTGGGTAATTATATCAGCAGCTAAATTATCCCAATGACTAGCATCAGATTTATTGGGGCAGTTTCGTCTGCTTTTTATATTTGAGTAAATGTGCATCAGCCAGATTTAAACCTATGTTGTTCTAATGCTTTTCAGTGATAAAAGCTGTATAGCAACTATGCTTGCCCCAATAAGGAAATAATAGCAGCTGAAATCCAAAATGCTTCTTTGTTAAAGTATAACCAACAAAGTATATTTGGGCTATTTTCTTCTTTATTTATACAGATAAATAAAACTAGGTGGAAAACTTTTATTGGGTTAGTTTTCCCACAGAACATATTACCAGCTGAAAATGTCAGTGAATTTTTTTTCTGCATTATGCAACCAGCTCTATAAATAAATAGACAAATCCAAGTAATTAAATGGATCTGTTTTTCAAAGGAACTGCCTCCATCTATTGAATACATCCTTGAGCAAATTAGTGTACTTTGAGACTGCTGCTAAATTTTTCAAGGACTGGGGATAACAATTGACAATTAATCACTCTACCACTTCCATGGCCTGCAGTATCTTGAGATATCATTAAATGCTCATCAGATCTTTTATTTTAGCTTCCTCCATTTTCAGGTCACAAAGTTTCCATTGCAGTTTTGTTTTCAAATATTAACTGTTCCGGGAGATGTCATGTGATCTTTCATGTGCAGGGTGCAATCTTTTCATCTTTTCATTTGCAGGATGGATGATGGTCGTCTCTTAGATTATCTAATGAACCACGATGAACTTATGGAGGAAAAGGTAGCTTTCTACATAAGAGACACGATGGAAGCCTTGCAGTATCTTCACAATTGCAGAGTGGCCCATTTAGACATAAAGGTAAGAAGAAAAGAGAATGAAGCTATTATTCAGTGGCCTAGTACAGACAGTTCCCTGCTGTACAGCCAGTGACGAGGTGCAGTCTGTGCCCCAAAGAGATGGTCACCTGAACGGACAAGCACTCTCTTTCAGACCTCTCGTGTGCTAGGTGACCAGAGAAGGGACTTACTGACCTGCAGCGCGAGGTCTCTTTCTTCCTTTGAATAAGCCATGCACTATTATTTTCTTGATTCACTGGTTTGTTCTCAAGGGCTTTCTGGAAGAGGGATTTAACGAAGGAGATGGTGGATGTCTGACACAGGAGTGAGATGTCAGTAGCTCCTGAGTGAAGGGAAGGTATAAAATAAGTCCACAGGAATGGTTTGGGCTCAGAGCTGTGCCCCCTTAGCTACCAAGCTGGCTCATGCTCAGAGTGGGCCAGGAGGAATGCGTGTCACCCTGGGGCGTGCAGCGGGGCCATGGAGAGCCCAAAGCAAGGGCAGAGAAGGGGGAAGGCAAGCGGGGGGAGAGGACTGGCAGCAGCAAAGGAAAGCAGCAAGCAGCATCACGCTGCAGAGCCTTAGAGGGGAAGAAGGTGGGAAACAAACCCAGGGAGAGGTTCAGAGGAAGAACAAGCTGTAATTTGGAGGAGAAATTTGTGCAGTCTGCAGTGTCGCGGTCAGTCCAGATGAGCACAGCTCGTACTTTCGTGGCAGGAGGCACCGTACTGTCCTGGATTCGGTATCACAATGCTGTCCTCACCAACATCCCCGTGTTCTCGGATGACAGAGAATTAGTGATTGAAGTTATGATCAACTGTTTTGAGTTTTGTGGTCCGCAGCTTTGATTCAGGTTGCCATGGATATCAGATAATTTATAATTTACTTTATAAGATGCTTGTGCAGACTTAACTGTCAATTAAAAATGGAGACTGAGAGACAAACTTAACTTTCTCCTATAGTGGATGTTGCAGCACTTTGGAGGTCACTTCTCAACTCTGCAATCCCCAGGCATGTCATATGAGGCAGAGTTTTCATTCTTCTGCTGCCTGCTACAAAAAAAGGGGTTTTTTTTTGTAGAATATCTTATGTGAAAATTAGTCCCGAAAGGCTACATTATCCAGGTTTCTTTCAGTAAGACTGTTTGTATTTGCTGCTGTATTTATAGGACCTGTCAAAAAGTAGATATTATTTGTAGGTAAGAAACTGCAGTGAATTCTCTATTTGATCATGAGACACTTTCCAAAAACAACGTGGGAAGTCTATTTTCTGTGACCTATTTACAGTTCTCTTGAACGAAGCATGCTAAATAAAGCACCTTCTGTTGCTAAGTGGGAAGCAAGAGACACAGTGGTAGTGACAGGAGAGTTAGCCATGGACCAAGTCTTGACCCAAGATCCTGCTCAAAAGCATGTTGATTTTGTTGGTGGAGGCTGTACAAGAGAAGAGCAAGTGGAGAGATTTGAACAGTAGTGTTATGAGTTTTGCTTTATATATGTAGACATGAGGTAGCAGTAAAATATGCATGAAGATGAGGGGCTATAGGGCAGATGCATGGAGAAGTGAGTCTAGAGAAGGTGCAAGAAGTAAATTTAGAAATCTTCACAGTACCAACGAAGGAAGCGAAATCCATGTTAAGCCCCCAGAGCAGAACATACAGGGAATGCTCACTCTCCCATTGAGAGAGAGAGACATCTTAAATACTGAAAGAGTTGGTGGAACAGGGGGAAAACAAGCTGGGATGAAATGTAACTGCACTCTGGCTTGGAAGCCGTGTATACTAGCATTTACATGGGAACACTGGCAGCTACATCCAGTCAATTGACAGCAACAGTAATGGTTTGCACTGGAGCCCCATTCAAACTTACATGGTTGTGGGAGTGAAGGTTAACATTATTACATGTAATTACATAACAAAGTTTTCATTATTATCTTTTCAACAGCCAGAAAATTTGCTCATTGACTTAAGAATCCCAGTACCTCGTGTCAAGCTCATAGATTTGGAAGATGCGGTGCAAATCACAGGTCATTACCATGTCCACCATCTCCTCGGAAACCCAGAATTTGCAGCTCCTGAAGTTATCCAAGGCCTTCCTGTCTCCCTGAGCACGGATATCTGGAGCATTGGGGTTCTCACCTATGTCATGTTAAGTGGTGTCTCTCCATTCCTGGATGAAAGCAAAGAGGAGACTTGTATCAATGTGTGCAGAGTAGATTTCAGCTTCCCACCTGAGTACTTCTCTGACGTGAGCCACGCTGCCAGGGATTTCATCAATGTTATCCTTCAGGAAGACTTCAGGAGAAGGCCAACAGCAGCCACTTGTTTACAGCATCCATGGCTGCAGCCACACAATGGCAGCTATTCCAAAATCCCACTGGATACCTCTCGCTTGGCTTCCTTCATTGAGCGCCGCAGACATCAGTACGACGTGCACCCAGTCCCCAGCGTCAAGAGTTTCCTAATGAGCAGGCTGAATCCGGGAACGTAATGCAACCGATCCCTGCGACACTACGCTGCTGGTCCTGAGGCAAGACGCAGGGAGCGAGCAGGCACAAAGCAGATCTGTCTGTATATAGTTCTGTATTCGGCATTGCATTTCGTGTGGTTTCCCTAACAGATGGGTACAAATCAGTCCGGAGGTTGCAGTATCTGCCCAGTTACTCAGAACCAAAGTGCAGGGGGATAATGGTGGCAGGTACTTGCTTCCCTTCCCTTGGCAGGCTCTTCTTGGGAAGATTGCTATTGCCATGCCTGCCATAAAATGGGGCTGTTGAAAACAAACACCAACTGGAAATGAGAGCCAAAATTGCAGTTGCCTTATTCTTTAAGAGGCAGCCTTCTAAAAGAAGTCCTCTTGATCTTGCTAAACTGATTTCAAGATACATGACCAGCTAGGAGTAGAATAGTGTGTGGAGGAATAAGACTAGGCTGACCTTAGTGTGTGCTGCAGAACTGGACTGAATTCAGTTTTTGCGGAAATCACTGTAAGCCTGCTCCAGGTTAACAGATGGATTGTGCAAGCCCTGTATGCCCAGGTATCCCTCGATTTTCCCATGGAGACTCTGCTTGCGTAGGACATGAACGGTCAGACCCTATTCACTGTTGGATCAGCTTTTGTGGTGGCATGACTTAGATACGCTCTCGTTATGTGGTAGTGCTCAAACAGGCAAAAATCCCATGTTAATCCTTGGGCTTTCGGCTACGTCAAGTCAACACGCAGTACCTTTTGGAACTACAGTTAAGGCAGTGAATTCATTGGAGCATACAGCTGTTTCTGACTAAGCACAATGGGACTATGATGGGGTTTTTTTAAAGGCGTTTTATAAACATTGTACAGAAATCTTTTGCAAAACCTGTGCATTGAGAAAAGGCTGTGTCCAATTTTTGCAGTATCTGTAAACTAGATGATGATGACGAAGACAATTTTTTCTATCACAGGTTTTCAGTATACATATATTGTATCATATATATAAATATATATATATAAAGGATCTTGTTCCATTTCTAGGTTCAGAATTGCTTGGCCCAAAGTCCATCTAAAGCCTTTCGAAGTGCAGTAGGAGTGGTGAGTTCATCCTTGTGCTTACAGCTTGAAAATCATTTTCAGTGTTTAAAGTATGTCATTTCATTTCCAGACTTGTAAATATCTCTCCAGCTGCCGTTAGCACCTCATCACCAAAGCATTCTTAAGCATATTTTTATGTCCAAAGCCTAATTTGTAATGAAAGAAAAAATATTCACAATTAAAATATTTCTCTCTCACAAGCCAAGTTGCAACATCATCATGTTGATGTTACAGTGACGGAACCAGCCTTAAGTATGTCCAACACAGGGAGTCTGCAGTGACAAATCAGCAGTTCACAGGCTGGCCACATCTTCACTATTTAGCAGTGGGATTGGAAGGGGAAACACCTCTCTGGCTGGTCCTTCCCTATCCTGCTCCTGCACCATAAAACCCTACAGTCTTGTAGGCTGATGATCAAAGAGATTTTTTTTCCCCCAGCATGTGAATACATTGTCTCCGTGCTGAGTGCTGTTGCTGTGCCTGCAGTCGGGAATGTCAGTTGTTACCAAAGGTTTTCCTAGGGAAAAGGGCTTGATCTCACCATATGTACTCAGTATAGACTCTCCTGAGATATCTTGTAAGGGCAAGAGTCGAATTCAATACACCATCCAAATAACTGCACTGTGAACCCAGAATGTATCTGCAGGAGCAAAAATGGGCTCTGCCAGCAGGTGGTGGAGATACTCTGCAAGTACTGTTAAATCCTGGGGGCTCGGCCAACCCTTTTTCTGATCCACCTCCCAGCTCAGTTTCATGGCACGTAGGATACCTGGACCTTCACTTTGTGCTTGCTCTAGCAGTGTGCTGGGGCGGTCAGTGTATTATGCTCGGGGACAAGGAAGGAGGCACAGCACATTAAAACATTCAGCACTATATGCATGCGATACACGAACAGACCTTGGAGATCCAGGAGCCTCAGCCTGGGTGAGCCAGGGTCGTGGGGCAGAGCCAGAGGCAGCACAACAGGCTGCGTGAATGACGGAGAGAGATTTAATACAGGGGAAAGGCAAGGAAAGGCTTGGAAGAGTGTTCGCAGGAGGCTGAAAATCCTAGATCAGCTAGGACCCGTTTCAGTTTCTCTCTAAGCAATTCAGCAACACCTCTTAGACAAAGAACAGACTCATCCTGAGCAAGAGGGCAATGTATGCGATTTCTTAGCAACCAAAACTTCTTCAGACGGCAGTCAGCAAGGGGTGTCTTTAATTAGCACCAGCCTCAGGTACTTTCTCATTGCAGGACTGTTTGTACTTTCCTTCCTATTTGTCAAAGCTGGCTCTTTGTGCTGTGATTGTGCTGCCCTTAAAAAAATGTTTATGGAATTGTGGTTTACAAAACCCACAGCTTTTATTAGGCCTGTGGGTACAGTTTAAGCCACAGTCTTTCTGCTTGGCATTAATACAAACAAATTCTCGTGTATCACATGAAATCTGGAGTTATTTATGATTTTATTTTTTACTTCCTGCATTCACGTCTCGAACTGCTACAGCAGACACTTTGGGCACATAGGGGGAAAAAGCTGAATTGATTACGGGACTGTTTGAGCATCCAGTTGGTATCAATAGAGAAAAACAAAAGGCTGAAAGCAGGTACATTTTTAGGTTTTGGTGCCCAGATTCAAAGGAAGCGATTCCTCTTCAAGGGAGTGTTGGAGGTGCTGAACTCGGAAGCTTTTGAGTGTTACGGGGTTGTTTTCTGTTATGACTTTGCTTTCTCCATAGTCATATTAGAAAACTCCTCTTCCTGGGCACTGCTCTTTTTCCAGCAGTCAGGAAAACCTGAACCTGTTAATATTTCCAGATATGTTTATGATTATGAACCATTCTTACATTTATCTCAATGATTTTACTGATTGTTCTGCTTGAATGAAGATTATCATGTTGACATAAAATGCTGCCATACGATAAACACAGCGGAAGTATTCTGACCTTGCCCTCCTAAGGTCATTTTTAGACATGCCAGGGCCTCTTTGCAGATCTAGCAGGTCCTGGACACCGTAACTCCGTTCCAAGGAGATTAGGGAAGCTCCGCAAACGGGACTGGAGCAGCACCACGGAGGGACAAGCACCACAGCCAACCCCCTTTGCAGTATTCTGCAGCTACTGGATTTTCTGCGTACGGAGTATTTATTGCCTGTAACAAACACAGGGAAATGTGGTTTCTCATGAAACCCCGTTAGGCCATTAAAAAGCCCCCCAGAGAGCAGCTGACTCTGAGGGGAAGCTTTTAGCCCACAGCTTTAACACTCAGGGTATTCCCAGCACGGCAAAGCCACGGCGCGATGGTAGCTGTACCCTGTTGCTTCTGCAGCCGTTTCAGGCCAGCTGGAGGGGCTCGCAGTAATATCCGCGGGGCAGCGGCACAGGCTGGGGTCACATTCGCACTCTGCACACACAGCCACAGCCTCCAGGCATCTTCGCTCCTCGCCTTGCCTTGCCAATGGAGTCGAAGTACGCTTCCTCACGCCGTCACCCCGGCACTTGGCTTCACGACAGGCCTACAGGAAAGCAGGCAGCGATGGAGTTAGCGAAGCAGAGCCTGGAGGGCACGAGGCCCTACGGTGCTCGTGACCGAAGGCGGCCACGTCTGGAGAGCGCACGTGGCAACCAGGACCTAACTTGCCTTTCTCTCCTCTCCACTCGGAGCGGCCAGGCCAGGCCCTTTCGCTCTTAGCCATCAGACAGGAAACGTGATTGTCCACGCAAGCTCGTCAGGTCTCATCAGCCATCCGACCAAGTGTTGCCACATGGGTAAATTCCCGTGTCCCAGCAGCAGACCCATAAAACATGTTACTATCTGGAGTAAGCAGTCAGGAGGGAAAGCATCCGATCAGGAGTCTTAGACGTCAATACTGCAAAGCAATGCAGGCTCTTCATTTATAAAACTTATCTCTTCCTACTCTGACCAATGACTCTTCTTTGGTCTTACTGCCTTCTTTTAATTTTAAATAACTTTAATTTTTTTCCAGTGAGATTTATCTCTAAAAGCATTTTACTTCTAAACTAAGTTAATGCTGAGACAAAACTGGTGCCCTCAGCTGACCTTTACAAATCCTTGTGGTTTCAGTGGGGTTTATTAGCATTTGTGAAGATAATATTAGGCCTTTGGTACATAGAGCATGAATAAAGGCTACAAAGACTAAATGCAGAACCGCACAGTATGACTTGACTATATATAATCGTATTTTACAGCCCTTGCAAAGAGAGAACTGTAGCAAGTGACCTCAGATAATATAAACTTCAGAGACAAATGTAAAGGCTAGTGTGTATATACAAAGGTCTCACGGATAATTAACACACACGCAGGCTAACGACCTGGTTTTGTTTCTGTTCTTTTCACTGCAGAGATAGAACCTTCTGTAGCACAGGGCGTGGATTGATTTTCCAGCTCATTCTTTCATGTTCCATCAGAAAATGGTGCTTTCCCAAGGAAACAAAATAAAATCCCACTTTACTAGGCTGATTGCACACTGCCATCAAGTGATGAATTCCCGTTTTGGGATCTGTATAGTGGTGAGTGTTACTGTAGCGTCAGGATGCTGAATATTTGCTGTAACTGTATTCTTTATTATGAAGCTAGTGAAAAAAGAGCATCTCTACTCAAGCCATATTTCACCTTCATGTCCAACTTCTGATGCTGGTGCTTTTACTTCTCTTTCTAACAAACTGTTCAGCGTTGCTCTGCCACTGAAATCAATTTGCTGATAATTTTGGAAGGCAAATGCAATAGAAAGTGCAAAAAAATTAAATCTCGGGCTTATTCCCTGAGATAAGAGCAAACAGTTGGAATATCTTGATGCTTTTCAATCTTTGCAACAATCAATTGAAGGAGGAAAAAAGAAACAGTATTGCTAACTGCTCAGCATTTTCAAGGTGCAAAGTAATTCCACAGCCTTAATTATTTCAGTGTATTGCTGGTCTGCCTTAAATGTATCTTCAGTTTTATTGCAAATTTCATTTTGTATGCACACAATGTTGTTTTGTAAAGGTAAGTTTGTAAATATTTTCTTTGTAAGTCTAATCACTCATGTGTACTGTTGTGAGGTGATTACTTGCTGTCACATGTTGTTATTACTATACTGCAGTATATATATGATCATTTACAGATGTAGCTTCACACTGTACATCTTCTGTCCTTGCATTCCTATAAATAGAGTATACTAATGACGCAGTTTCTGGGCTTTTTTGATTAAATACAATTGTTCAGAGACAAATGGCTCAGTCTTATTTCACATATACGGCAATCTTTTGGAGGCCTCAGAGCTCGCTGGTCAGTTTAATAAAGTGCATCTCTCTCACAGAGACGTTCACAGGAAACTAGAGCGATGGACTGAGTTCAGACAATGCTTCTTTTTGCATAAGTTAACCTGGAAACCGAGCAGGCATTTCTGTAGGCTCCAGGAGATCGGAAGCACAGAGAAAATCTGGTCACAGCAACCCCCCTCTGCTGTTGGGGCGCGCTGCAGCTCTGCAGGGGGAAGCCTGCTTGCTTCGCTTCGGAAAGCGCGGGTGCTCGCTGGGCTGCGCAGCCCCACGGAGAGACGGCCCCTGCGACGCCTCCCCTGCGGGCTGGGCCCTGCACGTGGGGAGCTGGACCCACACCACATGGGCCTGAGCCCTCTGTCATCTGCAGATGAACCCCTTGTTGCGTGGAGCCGGGCTCCACACTGCCTGCTCTGCACCACGGCAAACCTGGCCCTGCATGTGTGGGGAGCTGTGGCCCCACACCTTGGGTAGATGGGCCCCACACTATGGGGAGCTCTATCCCCATACTCTGGGGGGCTGTGGCCCCATACCAGGGGGAGCTGGGCACCACACCGCGGGAAGCTGAGGCCCCATGCCTTAGGGAGCTGGGCCCCACGCCATGGGGAGCTGTGTCTCCACACCCCAGGGAGCTGTGTCCCCACACCCCAGGGAGCTGGGCTCCACGCCATGGGGAGCCGTGGCCCCATAGAGGTGTGGCCCCGTGCTATGAGGAGCTGTGCCCCACACCACGGGGAGCCGTGGCCCCATACGAGGGGGAGCTGGGCCCCATAGAGCTACGGCCCCATGCTGTGGGGAACTGTGGCCCCACGCCATGGGGAGCTGGGCCCTGCAGCGTGTGTATCTGGGGGCCCGTGCTGTGGGCAGCCGAGACCCAGAGCGCGGCGCTGGGCCCCACCGCGGCCGGGCCCCGCCAAGGGGAGCTGGGATCCCCCCGCCCCCACAGCGCGGCAGGAGGGCCCACCCCCCGGCTGCGCATGCGCACGGGACGCGCCGCGGGCGCGTCATCTCCCGGCGCCGGGGGCGGCCGCCGTGCAGGAAGATGGCGGCGGCAGACGGCGTGTTGGGGCTGGCGGCGGCGCTGCACGGGGCGCGGGCCCTGCGCTTCGGCGACTTCGTGCTCAAGAGCGGCCTCGCCTCCCCCGTCTACGTCGACCTGCGCGTCGTCGTCTCCCACCCGCTCCTGCTGACCCAGGTGCGAGGGGCTGCGGCCGGCGGGGGCCGGGGCTCAGTTACCTGAAACTAACGGTTGTTTCCTCTGGGAGCTGCGGGTCGGGGGAGCGTCCTGGGTTCAAAATGTAAACCGTGCTAAACGTAGGGGTGTGTCACGCACTTCGCCAGGAAAATGTGTATTAGCCTTATCGTCCCATGCAAATATTTGGAAATGTATTACGAATTTGGAAAAAAGAAATCTTTGGGCTGCTTTTTGTGATTGCAGAAGGGCAGTCCACTTCTTATTTTCAGTGTGAAATAAATAACACTTATTAATGGCTCAAAGCAAAAAATAATTTAAAAAAGATCTAAATTTTGCACAAGACTTCTAGGGTGTGTTTGCGTTTAACAGTGACTACAAGATCTCAGGTGTCTCTTTGCCACCCTGCAAATTGCAGGATGAAGAAACTCTCTGTACCTAATAGAAGAAGAAAAGGTACAGGAGAATTCCAGGGGGCTTATTTACATAGCTTCATTCTTAGAATTAATAGTAGTGATTTGCTATTGACAAAATAACTGGATGCTGCTTAGAATCTTCTCTTTGTGTGGAGACAGCCGCTATCAAATAATAATATAAAGGCGTTTTTCCCATGCATTGGCATAGCTTCCATGTTTTGTTTAGCAACAATCTGATCTAATTCTTAACAAATGTTTTTTCAGGTAGCAGATCTCCTGTTTCAAACAGCTAAAGATGCTGGTCTCAAGTTCGATTGTGTGTGCGGCGTTCCTTACACAGCGTTGCCCTTGGCCACGATCATCTGTTCAACACATCAGATTCCCATGCTTATACGGAGGAAGGAAGCAAAAGACTATGGTAAAACCTTCAAATTATGAATTTCTCTTTGTTGTCAATCTTGCTTGTGAAATGACTTTATGTATTTGCTGGTCTTCTGTGATGTGCAGCATCTTTATTTCAGTTTAATACTACCGCTCCATTTGAAAAAATAGTCCCTCCTCCCCTGGCAAAATGTACTTCCTAAAGCATCCCAGCCTGATAAAACTCTCCCAGCTGGTCACTTATTAGCTTGAATCCTGCTGTAGTAGGTATGGTGACTCTCAAGTGTTTTTTTTATTTGCTAAAGTAAACTCCAGCTGTGTCTCTTTCCTTTGCAGTGTTACCATGGTTCAGGGTCAATTGCCTCTCCTAGAAACAGATATATAGCTCAGTTACTCTGACATGCTGAGACCAGGGCTATGTTCTACCCCCAAACAGACCTTTGTGCATATCTATTGCAAGAGGAATCTTTCTAGTCTCTTTTGTCTCTAAAACTCCTTTTTCTTTGATGTGATGTTGTCCTGTAATCAGTGGACAAGGTGGACCAGATGAGAAGGAATCAGTCCTCTACCAAATGAACTGTTCCTTTGATTTTGGGGGAGGCAAGGGTGGAGAAGACTGAAGTATCAACCTACTTGAGCATCTGGAGATTTCCTCATGTGATGAGTGCCATCCTTCTCTGTTCAAATTGAATACTTTTGGACGTTTGTCAAAACAAAATGGTATGCCTCAGGTAGTCGTGTGCCAGGCATGAGAATTTTTGCTGTTGCTTCTTGTGAAAGACACGTTAACTGTGACAGCAATTAGCTGCCTGGCACAAGGTTTCCACTATGACATGGATTCCAAAGCTGTATTTACACACATCCTCCAGTCTGTCACAGTCTAATATGGGCTAAACACCACGCTTGTGGCACGCTCTTCGCCTGCTGCTCACTGCTTCCTGGGAAGATGAACCTCTTTTGTTGTTGTCCCCTGGGGGGCCATTCATGGACTTGTGCCTATTGTTAGCTAGCGCAAAGGCATTAGGGGCTCTTCTGTTTCTAACTGTTCCAACAGACATATTAAGTATAGAATAAAGCTTGTGGGAAATAAATGTCAAACTGAAGAATACCAATAACTGCTACTTTAAAGACATTGTAAATAACTGGAGACAATACTTTATGAGTTTTGAGCATTAGATTCATAGGAATAAAAACTTGACTTTCTGTTGGCACCTCATTCAAAGATAAATATGTGCAATTAATTATCTGCCAGTTTCGTTAACAGAACATAATTTCTGGAAATACAAAGTATTTTATCCTGTTGGAGAAGTAACAGTCTTCATGAATTTCATTACAATCAATGACTGAGCTATAATTAGAACTATGATACTTAGTATCAGCTAATAATTAAACAAATTACCTCTCTGTAATGACAGTGAATGTGGGATTCCTATTACCTTAAAGCCCAGTTGCATTATTTGCTACAGTGTATTTGTGTATGCAGAACAAATCTGATCTTTAAATTGGTGTGGTAAGTTAAAGATTTCTTTCTGCTTTACGTTTTTGGAGTCTTTTAAACTTTCTTGATTTAGTGGAGTGTGTGCCTTTTATTTTAAAGGAACGAAGCGGCTGGTAGAAGGCACCATTAATCCAGGAGAAACCTGCTTGATCATTGAAGATGTGGTAACGAGTGGATCTAGCGTACTGGAAACTGTAGAGGTTCTTCAGAAGGAAGGAATCAAAGTCACTGATGCCATAGTGCTGTTGGACCGGGAGCAGGGTGGGAAGGCCAGGCTGGAAGAACGTGGAATTCGCCTGCACTCTGTGTGCACGTTGTCCGAGATGTTAGAGATTCTCCAACAGCAGGGAAAAGTGGCCCCTGAGATGGTTGAAAAGGTGAAGAAATTCATTCAGGAAAGTGTGTTTGAGCCTGTGACTCAGAATGGCCTTTCCCCCATGAAAAGAGTACGTAAAGAGCTGAGCTTCGGCGCTCGTGCTGAGCTACCTGGGATACATCCTGTCGCAGCCAGACTTCTCACGCTTATGGAAAAGAAGCAAACTAACTTGTGCCTTTCTGCTGACGTCACCGACTCCAAAGAGCTGCTGCAGTTAGCTGCCAGCCTGGGCCCCAGCATTTGTATCCTAAAGACTCATATAGATATCCTGAATGATTTTACCCAAGAGGTGGTAAAGGAGTTGAGAGCACTTGCAGACCAGCATGAATTCTTGATCTTTGAAGACAGGAAATTTGCAGACATTGGAAACACAGTGAAACATCAGTATGAAGGTGATTATCATCAACCTTGATTTAGCGTAACTTTGTTGCCAGGCTGTGTAACTGCAGCTCTGAAACAGGTTGCCAGAAGGGATTGTGGCATCTCCATCCTTGGAGGAGACTCGAGGGGACAAGGCCTTGAGCAGCCTGACCTAGCTTTGAAGTTGACCCTGCTGTGAGGGGATGACCTCCAGAGGTCTCTTCCAGCCTAAATCTTTTTACGAATCTATGATTGCACTCAGTAAGTACTTCTGAATAGTTGTTTGCCGTGATGAGTGCAGTGTGGCTCTTTAAGGCAGTCTGCTGCTGTGTGCTTGTGTGCTTACTCTGGCTTTCATTCAATATGGCATGTGCAGCTGTAGAACCTTTTACCTGATCCATGTGATCCTTACGTGGTCTTGAAAGGTAGCACCTGTAACAGTGAATTTTTAGGTCACCATAAGTGCTGCAAGGCCAAATACTGAGGTGTTTATGAACAATAAAACTGAAAGATTATCCTTTGTGATTAGGCAGCTATCAGGATTGTTTGATGAGACTGAACTTGTAACTGTCAAACTTCAGTAGTAAACATGTCTTTTAAAATGTGCAAGATGTAGTGTGCTGCTTGTTTTGCTTACTTAACTCATGTTTCCCATTTAATACACTTCTGATGTTTAGCCTGTGTTTTTTCTCAGGTGGTATATTCAAAATAGCATCCTGGTCAGATGTGGTTAATGCTCATGTGGTTCCAGGCTCTGGAGTTGTGAAAGGTCTGAAGGAAGTAGGTCTTCCTTTACAGCGAGGCTGTCTTCTGATTGCCGAGATGAGCTCCCAAGGGTCGCTTGCCACTGGTGACTACACAAAAGCCGCGGTAAGTAGGGAGTTTTGTTTGAGAGTAGAAGTTTGTAAAGTGCTCTGACAGGGGAAGTTCTGTGTGCTTCTAAAATTTGCACTTTCAGAAGTCTCTTCAGCTCTAACTATTGTAGTTTTTCTTTGTGTGGAGACTGAAGAATCGCAAAGTGTGGTGCTTAAAGGTTACAGCTGTAGGCTAATGATGTAAAAGGGCTGGAGTATGCACCATGAACTCTAATAAGCAGGCTGTTTGCTTGTTGGTCTTGTTCTTTGGCAATAAATTGTCATTAGTGTAAGTTCATCCAGCATCTTACCTGTAGCATAAAAACAAGTCTAATGTTTCCATTCCTGTCTGCAAGCACAGCAAAACTGATTAGGGATCAGTCAGAACTGACTTACGTTGATAAAGTGAGAACTTGCTAGCCAAAGTGTTTTGTTCCTGTCTTGCACAGCTTAATGTGTAAATGGCTGGACCAGGAACAGATTGCATGTCAAACTCAGTTTTAGGTATGTGATTTGTAACTGTTTACTTACCATCTTTAGGTGCAGATGGCTGAAGAAAACTCAGATTTTGTTTTCGGATTCATATCTGGATCAAGAGTTAGTAGTAGACCAGAATTTCTTCACTTAACTCCAGGGGTACAGATGCAAGCTGGAGGTAACTTTCTCTGAAACATTTATAGTCTGATCATGAATGGTGTAAACAATGTAGCCTTCAGTGAAAATGTGACTTCTGAAGAAGATAGGGTTGTTGGTTCTCCAGCAGAAAGAGTCTATGTTTGCCATTTCCCTTATATTAGCTTGCTTTTATGTTTCTGGATATACTGATCCTTTCCTGGGATTTCCAAAAGGGAACCAGCACACTAAGCAGCTTCTTTGTTAGGTTTGTCTGTGCTGAGGTCGGTATGCACCATAGAGCAGAGTCCTTAAACATACAAAATGTGTTCAAATCACATTAGGGTAGATGTAGAACTAGTCTAGTCAGGAGGAGTAGAAAAAAAAAAAGATTTGACAAACACAGAAGTCTACCTGTTGATTCTGACGTAGATTCAGTATCAAAGGATTGAAAGTGTTGTACTAAATAAACAGTATCTCACTGAACCAACTGGGGGAGATGCGTTTCCCTGCAGTACTTTATTCTTATGAAAACAAGTGAAATCACAAGCTTTTACTTGAATGTTTGTTTTTGTGCCTGTTTTAAGAAGGCTAAAGCTTATTTTAGTAATCCTGATCAGTGCTGCTTTGAGTAACTGTTCCATATATTGTTACTTGTAAATCATGAAGAAGGAAGACTATGTCAAATTTCATCCCTGTAATAAGTAGGGGTTTTTTTAGTTGGAGACAGTTTCTAGTTATGTCTGTGGATTGTTAGGGTGAGAGCTGAAACAACATACCTGTTTTCTGTTCAAACCTCTCTTTTAAAGTTTTTAGTAGATATAATTCTGTACAAATTAGCAAAATGGTATGTCTGTTTCAGGTGATAACCTTGGACAGAAGTACCTAAGCCCAAAAGAAGTTATTAGCGAAAAAGGTTCAGACATCGTTATTGTGGGACGTGGCATCTTGTCTGCCTCAGACCGTCTCCAAGAAGCAGAGAAGTACAGGAAGGCAGCATGGGAGAGCTATCTAAGCAGGCTTGGTGTTCATGCGTAAGATTGAATTAAGGTCATTTTTTTCCAGTGAATAAGCAAAGCTCATGCAGCAGTCAAGATGGAGCTGAAATCATCATGAGACTTTCTCCCAATTAAATACATAAACACTTGGTTTTAAGTCATAGAAAACCATGCCCTGCTGCGGAAATCTTTTGCTGACTCAGTTATTTTTAATTGTGAGCGCACACACAGACAAAATTGTACTTGCCATGACTGTTTTTTAATATTTGAATATATGAAACCAAAACTTGATACCGATTTTTAGCCTAATTGCTTTTCTCTACTGAAAAATGTTGAATGAAGACACTCCGAAGGGCGCTTGCCTGACTGTTACTGCTCTTTGTTTCTTCTTTCCACCCTCAAATTCCTTCTGGCTGTGGAAACAGTATTTTACTGTTCTATGTAAACTTCACCTGCAGTACTGACCTTCTGTCCCACTATCACAGGACTGCTTGGCTCTGCCATTTCCAAGGAGCAAGTACCAGTCTGAATCCCACACTGTGAAGCTGAATAATGTGTTGCTTAATAAACACATTTGCTACTGTTTTCCATCAGCTGAATATGTAAGTCGTCTTTGTGTGGCAGCGTGAAATACTGTTAATTTTCAGAACCAGGGCATTATAAAATAAGTCATTCTGTATGTTTGTGACTGCAGGAATTACTCATGATTCTGCTTTAAGTCTGCTCTGACAAAAGTTTTTGTTATTTTTAGTTAATGCTCACTTAACTAAGTGCAGCTGTTGACAGGTTCCTCTAATGAGAAACAAAAATGCACTTGCTGTTGCTTGCGTTATGTGAAAAATAACTGGAATACTTCCTGGAATTACTTTCTACTCTTTTGGATTGTGAAGAAGGGCAAGTGGAGAAATGCCATGTATGATGAGTTTTGATTAAAAGGAGTGGGATCATCTTAAGTATATCCAGTATGTGTGTGATGGAAATCAGCTTGAATTTTCATTGTTACCACAAAAAACGTAAAGAACACAAAGAAATGATGATGCAGTTCTAGACCATTGTTTTTTCTATGCTGACACAAAGAAGTACACAAAGCTGGATCCCTTTTTAAATACATTTACCTATTGACTAGCACCAACTACATTCAGTGAGGCATGTCTTCCGCCTTTAGTAATGGACTCTACTCAGTCTTTCTGAAGAAATTAGAGTTATGCTGAAGTCTGAAAGGAGAATTTTTGTTGGTTGTCAATTGGATTAATCTATGCAGAATATTTAAGAGAAGAGAAACAGGCCTGAATCTTTTGAGGGCTCTACCTTATGCTTCTTGTATTTGTGACTAGCTCCATTGGCAGTCAGACTTCAGAAACATAGGACTGAAAAACTTGCTAGCTGTCTGAGCGTGTTGCAGGTAACGATTTCATAATCCTTCCATATTTCATGTTCTCCAGAAGTGTTTCCACTACTCTTTATGAATGTGTTTTATAGGACTGAGAAGCTGGTATGGAGAGAATATTGGGATTTACTGTGTGTTTTCTTTTCCTTGGGGGTAGGGTTTGCTTCAGGAATCTTCTTATACACCATAGTTTACTTCCAGGGAGCTCATTCTAGGGAAGATGAAGGCTCTCTTAGCCATCTTTCCCCACTGTAATGTGATGAATGCATTGGGCAGCATGTGCAGCTAAACTGCAATACTCTGACTCACAATCAACAACTAAGATGTTCCTCTCCTTCAAAATGATCAGAGGATTTGGAATTTGTTTATTATCTCATCTTAATTATCCGATAGCCTTGAGGCTTGTAGCAAAAGCAAGACTTTCTCACTTAAACTCCTTTGCGGAAAACTGCTTTCTCCAGCAGAGGGAGCTGAGACTCTATTCAGAGTAACTGATGCTGCTGTAGCTCTTCTATGGCTAATAGTTTCCACTGATGATACCAGTGCTAAATATGCTTAAGATGAACATCTGTCTGGTTTTCAATGAACTACACCCTTAAACCCATAATTTAAAGCAGTAGAGTTTACCAAATAGCTGCCTCAGGTTGGGGTCCATTTCTGCCTGTTTTAATAGGGTTACTACTGTTACAGCACAAACAGTTTTGTGAATTCAGTATTTTCCACCAACTATGCTAAATTTCATTAAGCATGTGATTGAGATCTACACAACTAAAACCCTGAGCAGAATCTTCTGAGAGCTAATTTATTAGGTTTACTATCTGAAAAGATTGTATCAACCTCTCCAAAAAGTTGCCAGAAGACAGGCAATCTAACATCCAGTCCCTTTTTAGAAAACCTTTGCAGTACTTTCTTTATGAACCAGGTTCTGAGGAACAGATCGAGAAACTTGATTTCACAGTTCTTCGTTGTGCAGTAATCATACGGAAAGAGTTGTTTTCTGGTGTTTCAGTTGACACTAATGTCACAAACATCAGTAGTAACACAAAAAGCACGTCACCTCCTATGTGCACTCTTGTGTCAGAATGATTGTGGTAAACAAGTGTGTGCACTTTCTTTGAGGCACCTGAAAGTGATAAAAATCCATTTCAAATTAAGAACAAATGTTAATTTCCTTGCTCGCCCCTGCTGCTCACATTCATAGCATGGTCCCTGCTGTTGGTCCTGTTTCTAACATGGGAACTAGGTCACAATTTACAAAACTCATTTGCATCATAATATGTGAAACTGGAAAAGTCCTGCAGTTCATTCTCTGATCAGATTGGAGTTTGGGACAGAGGCATACGGCTATATTTAAATTTGTTGGTTGGCAACTGGATATTTATATGGAATTGCTATCCTTAATCCACTCTGCAGTACTGTTCATAATGGAATGAAAGGAAATCACACTTTTCTTAGTGAAATTGCAATCAAGCGTTGTCAGTGCTTGCAACAGAAATGGGGGCTGACTTGCTGCTATTTCTGAGCAAGTCATAGTGGAGACAGCATGGGAGATCTGCACAAGTGGGAAGCATAAAGGGATTGTTTTGGAGCTTTTTGTGATGTGTAGATCGGTGGGTATGTCTGGGTGGCACAAGAAGTACTCTGTGAAATGCTTGGGCACTTTAATCAGTATAACTTCGTAAGTGCAGTGCTTTATTCAGGCTTAAAATTCTTGCAGAAACAGTTGTCTTGGTAAAGCCATCACTGAATTAAAACTTTCATCTGAGTTAATATTTTTATCCTTATAAATGATTTGTACATCACAGCATCAGCATTGTTTAGTTAGCCAATAATTGGTGGGTTATATTGTTGTTCCCATAGCCTATTCTATGAAAAGTTATCCAAGAGCTAATTCCAGAAAAATAACTGAACTGCATCCCTTTAAATGTACTTGAAAAGCCCATTACTGTGAGTTTTCTAGCAAGTAACATAAACATTGTGTTTAGGAAACAGTTTGGACCAAAGGAATGTGAAATACCCAGGGGAAGAAGTTTCTTTCCAGTTTTGAGTTTTGGAGGTCGTTGACTCAGAGAAGTGTTCTGCTTTGGAAGTCTCGTACGTGACCTGGAGACTAGACAGGGCTGGACACTTGGTTTGTAATGGCTACGTTACCTCTTGGTCCGCTGTGCCACAGTGACAAGTGCAGCTTCATGTTCTAACTTTGCAAAACATTGAAACTCAGTTTGGTGCCTGCTGAAGCTTCAGATTTTCCTGTTACTCTTCTGGCCCATTTTCACAGATGGGGACCAATGACCCTGCCTGTGTGCTGGGCTGACTTCGTCCTCATTCTTGGTTCTCCATTTCCGCGTGACCTGTATCCTCCTCTGAACTTCTCACGCTATCCGAAGTCAGGCTGTGAAAATGCGGGGTTGTATGTGGAGGCTGGCCAATATAGAGGCAAGAGGGGAAACTCCTGCAAGGCTTGTAATACTGTGAAGTGCTTGCTTAGGGCAGAGTCTTCTGCGCAGTGATGGGACGTATAGCCTCAGACCAAGCGTGAGCGTACGGCCCATAGGGACTGCGATAGTAGCAGATGAACTAGTGCAGTCATTTTTGTTTTATTTCTACTGAAGAAACAATAGTAGCTTTACAAAAGATGCTTTCACAACTAGGACTATTTGGATGGGGAAATTCTGCTCTGTTGCCTGCAGCTGATCATTTCTGCTTTGCTGAGCTGAGAGGTACCATTTTAGAGCTGAATGGAGAACTTTCTGGTGCGCTGTGTCCAGAGGACACCAGCACTTACTAATGGGCATGGAGAAAGGGATGGGATGAAATCAGATCTTCTTTGTTGTATTTTTTTGGGGTTTTTTGCAGGCTGGCAGTGAAGATGAGGTAGAGGAACAACAGTGAACTTAATTCCAATTTAAAGTATGTTCCGCTATGGAGATGATGCTGGACTATATGGGCCAGGAGATGGGGCTGGGCTGCACATGCAGCTAGTTATCGTGCCACGGCCCTTTCTGCCAGGTATCTCAGCGATTCCCTCTTCAATGCACCAGTTTCCTTGCCTTCCACATGACTGGAGAAGTGCAAGGTTAAACAGGTTGAAGAGTGTGAGGCATTCAGCTTCAGGCAGCTAGAGGCTCAGCCTTTAGCTATTAAGCACCTTCTGGCTTCATCGTACAGAGCAAAGAGGATGCTACGGGCTTGTGTTACAGCTAAGGGTTACATGACTCCGCACAATTAACAAAGCAATCAGTGCTGTGATCGATCTCGACTTTTTACTCAAGGCGTGCTACAACTCCCCCGTCCCCAGAAACGCCAAGAGCACTGTGAAGGCGCGCTGGTGAAGCGGCAGGTGAGCCCCAGCCCCAGCGGCTCGGCAGCAGCAGTCTCCAGCTGCGCTGTGGAAACGCAAGGGGCTGATGTTGCAATGGAATCCGGATTCCAATTTGGCCAGACAAGTGCTGACATTTTTCCGTCACATGTGACCTGTTGATGCTTTCTGTTATAGTTTTCATTCAGGAATGCTAGCTGTGGTCAGACTGCGTGCATCCAGAGACACAAATAAACTGCTGCTGACTAAAATGCACCGTTCCCATGACTGAGCTTGGCACTAACTTTGCCAAGGGTAAAGGCAGGTTTGCTTACACAGTAAAGCCTTCTTACTCTCAGTATCACTTCCTTTTTTTTTTTTCTTTTCTTTTAGATGAAAACTTGTGGAAAAGCTAAACTCAGGGACAGCGCCTATAAGAAACAGAAACAATTGTTTTTTGTTTTTTGTTTTTTTTGTTTTGTTTTGTTTTTTTTGGTAGGAAAGTTTCTGTGATACTTTCTGGTATTAGAAGTGATATAAAGCAAGCCTGACCTACAGGCTGAATCCTTCCTCTCCCCAGCCATCGTAGAAAAGCCTTGCCCAGCCTAAGTGCCTTATGTGGGGTAGAGCTGGCTGCACTCCCTTTTCTGCACAGGCACCTGCCACTACCCCATCACACCGCCCTGCCGTTGCTGCTAGCCAGGGAGCAGGCAGCTACCGCGTTGCTGGATGAGAGCAGTCTTGGGCCTCTGTACTTTGCCCGTAACTGGCCTCTGTACTTTGCCCGTAACTGTCCTTTACTCAGCACCTTCTGATGCTCCCCTAGCTGTGGCCACAGGCAGCAGGTTGATCTTTCCTGACAGCAGCCATCCTCGTTTCCTTCTTTTTGCTGGACTTATCCTGCTCGTTCTCGGGAGTCTGCCCCATGGGCAACCTTTGCTCTTCTACTTGCTCTCTGCATTAGTACCCAGCTACATGGAAGAACAGTTTGTTTTACCACTGATTTTTCCTATCGCACTTTTGATTTAAGGCCTACCACTGATTTTTCCTATCGCACTTTTGATTTAATAACCAGAGTCTAAGAAGACCTGACAAAGGGTCAGGTAAAACAGAATCTGGATTTAGGTCATTGCTTTTAAAGATATGTTTCCAAGACCAGGACTAAACATTATTCAAGTTTCCTTGCCTTCTCCTAAGGACCATGCTTTCAGCAGCAATGAATTAACACAGCTTGCACAAAGCCAATGGAATGACACATATAAGGAACTCACTCAATATTTCAAGCACATCCATTTTCTTCAGCATTATTTCCACATATTTTCCCCTGTGACTGTCTTCCACTCATTTTTACATAAGTTATTAAAGCAGATCATATGCCATCTGCCTTCAGCCTTACTCTGCATTACCTAAGTTTGACATGGTTATGTTTGGAGAGGCCTATAACTGTAATTAGTGTATTCCCAGGGTGGTGGGGAGAGGGGGTTTACAATTATATCTTTACAATTATATCTTCTGATTCCTTGCTGTCCTTCTCTTCACTCTCCCTACCAAAACAACTCCTTAGCAGCGAGTCAAATTTCAGCTTCCTCGAGCTGCTTTATTGACTTTCTCTCAGCAGTAAACTTAAGGTGCTGGGAAATGCCACAGCTTAAAGGTAATCTGTGAAAGAAAGGGTGGAAGAAGGGGGCACTGGCCATGCCCTTCCTTTCTGAATGCAAAGGAAGAAAACAAATGGCTTTGTTTTGTTTTTAAACTGCTTGGTCCCATACAGCTCCCTCATATTTTCCTTTGGACTTCCAGAGCTGCAGTCACACGGTTTGCTGTTCTGGGCTGCAAAGCTGGTTTTAAAAGTTCCTGCCCTTCCTTTCCCCCGCTCTTTCTTTGCCTGGCACAGTGCTGCTTTGTGTGTGGCAGTGGAATGCATCAAGCTAAAACTCACCCTGTTACAAAACTGTCTGGCCTATTTAGGATGATTATTTCTGAATGTTTTGTATTTTTTTCATTTATGATAGCAATGACGTGCACTAGGCAAGGGGCATGTTGCTGAAAGCAGGATGCTCAGGCCTCCCCCCTTCCTTGTGAAACCGGGGAGGAGCAGATGCCCCGCTGTGCCCCAGCTCCCTTGGCAGAGACGCATGGCTGCTGGTGGCCTGTCCCTGCCATGTCCTGCCTTGGTGCCTCGGGGGCAGCTCAGCCAGCTGTTGTGCCAACCTCAGCATCCCTCCATACTTCATTTGAGCATTTGTGCTGCTTACAACAACCCTTCCCCACAGCCTGAGGCCTGCCCTTCTCACTGCCGGGGCAGCTGTGCTGTCCCGGACACCGATGAACCATGTGTATTCGTAAGAGATGAGCAGGTGAATGGAGTAAAAGCATATATAAGAGACTTCCCTTGCACTTGTTTTCAGGATGTGTGTACCCCCCACCCCCACCCGCCCCCGCCTATCTCACATTTGGTAGACATCCAAAAAGTTCTGTAAACTCTGAATTAGAAAAACCAAGCCAGGACAATATTCCACTTATTTGGTCTTTTTATAGACCAACTAATCAGTTGTGATGCTGAGTGTACAACTTGCTACACTATTAAAAAAACCCTTGCTATTTTTAGTACAGTCTCTTGTGTTCCTTCAGCACTGCTGGTGACTAGGGGGAGAGGGGGGGTCATAAACATCTTGAAGGAGAGCTGTTTATGCTGAGCAAATAAGAGCTCCTGTTTATAGAGGCAAAAGCAAATAAAAAAAAAAAATCCGGAAGGATGGGCCCGTGGCCGTTTTCCAACAAGAAGAGCAAGTCAAAACAATGAACACTGTTTGTTTTTGCTTTTTCCCTGGCAAACTTCCTTCAGTTGACTGATGCATGATCTGCTCAAGGCGGGGGGGGGGGGGGGGGGGGGGGGGGAGGGAAGAGGGGGGGGGAAAAAAAAAGAAAACCAACAAAAAACCCAGGCAGTAGCAATTGCACTGGCTTCTCTCTTTCCTGCCTTCTGCTGAAGCCCTGCTGCAGGGTCCGTGTGGGTTTAAAGCTGCAGCTGTCATCTGAGTAACTTAAGCCCCAGCTGCACGGGGAAGCAGACTGGCCAGGGAGAAGTTTGGGGGAAAAAAACAAAGCAAAACACAGGCTGTGAAGCAACTCACAGTACATCCACCCCTGAGTTTCAGCCAGTTCCCTTTCCAGCCAAAAGCTCAGAGACAGCCACCCCCCCCCACCTCGCTTTTTTTAATAGACAGGCTCCACTTGACCCTACAGCTGTACTGCTGTATACAGCTGCCCTCCTGCAGTAACCGAGGCTGGAAGCCTACTTGCAAACACCAAGGAATCAGGCTTTAACATTTTCTCAGACTACAACTCCTATTTCCCTTGGGCTCCCCTCAAAATTCCCCTTCTGTTTTAAGAACATGGGAGCAGCAGGCTGCAAGCTCTCTGTGGCAAGCCCCACCCTTGGTCAACACCACTGTATTAAATCAACATCATCCCTTCTGCTGTAGCCACTGTGGCTCCAGGCCCTATTTCTGCATTCACGGTTTGACTCTGTTAGTAAGTAAATAAGGCAGCACCACGTGTGCTTACAGGAGCGTGGGGCTTAGCGAAGACACCATGGACTATACTCACAGCATCATATATGCACAATAGTTTTATTTTGTTTTTTTATATAAAAAAAATCCTAAAGAGTGCAGAACTCCTGTATCCTATTTTCTTACACAAACACTTCCAACACCCCCTTTTTTTAAGCTAATTTCCCCCTAACAACTTGCAATGGCATGGGTTCCCCTGATTTTGGCCTAGTCACCCTTTCTAATGGGATATGTCTAAAGCTGCAATATGGCACTTGGTTCACTTAGTTGGCAGGTTTAATATATCCAGAAAGCTGGGGTATGAAGTCTCACCCTGCTCGGAGTCCGTGAGCGCAGGCAGCGAGCCCACCTTCGCGTCCGTGTGTCCAGAATCATACAGCGCTACTCAGCCGTTTCTCCTTACTGTGCAAACAACAGGCTTCTGCCACTGATCAGTCCTGTTTTAAGGTATTCTCTCCCCCGCAGAGGATTTCACCTTCAAGTCAGGAAGCAGCAATACAGTCAAGCAACTGCCCACAGCAGTCCCACGTGCTGAGGCCTGATCAGTCAACTGTACCATTATAAGACTTGTTGAGCTTGTTGAATGTGAAGTCTAAGCTATGCGTAGAAATAGGCTTTCGGTAGAGAGGATTGGATGCCTTCGGAGAAATAAAAACAGGCAGAAAGAGCAAAGGTAAGGAAAAAAACAAAATTGTGTGATGACCAAAGTATGTATAATGCCACCCTCACCCTCCACCACTGCGATCAATTTGGAGATGACTCTGTTTGGCTTTGACTGAAACGTGCCATTAAGACACGGAAACAGTGCCATGACTCCACAGGGGCTGCAGTACCAGCTGAGCCCGGTCTAGCACATCTTACGTCCTGCCTGCACTAAGTGATGCCCTCAAATGCTGAGCAACCCTATCTAAAGGAGCAGCCTTACAGTTTATGCTTCCCCGTAGACCTGACCAACTGACCACTTCCAACAGATCGCACATGACAAGCGCTGACATTTTCCACATACTGTCTCCCTATAAACCTGACCACAAAACCTGGCTCTCACAGTACAGCAGTAGTTTGCATTTGTCCTGTCCCTCTACCACCACCTTCCTTCAACCCTCCAGCACTGGTGGAAAATGAATTACAAAGCCAGAAAGTTGGATATAAGTTTGCAGACTATTTGGAGCTTGCCCTGGTGAAGACGGCACAACGTGCCTGAATCCAAACGATGCTGCAGGGAAGCGATGGGCAGTCTCTGCCCCAGCGAGGGTGTGGGTTGGGCATGCACATTCCCCACATCCACCACCCTTCCCCATTGCTACCGAGCCACCTGCGCAGCCCAGCTCCCCCCTGTTCCCCGCAACACCCCCACTCACCATTTCGTATCTCGCCCGGGAGCGCTCGCTTTGGAACCTGGCAAACTCCCGCCGGTCGTGAATGGTGACCAGCAGCTTCCAGGCTGCCAGCAGCAGGATGCCGATCAGCAAGATGCTGCCCCCCACGACCAGCAAGATGGTCAGGGCATTGGGTGCTGAGCCGCACTCTGGGGAGGAGGAGAAAGAAACCAGCTGTCACGCAGATGCACCTCACAGATTAGGATACCGGCAAGTAAAGCCCCGGATCACAGCCACTGCTCAAGTGGCCTCAGCACAGTGCTAGCAAGAGTGACTAAATCAAAAAAAAAAAAAACCACAAAAACAAAAACAAAAAAAACCCCCAACACAATAGTCCTTTCTGAAACTGAAGCAACTTTTGAAATCTAAGAGCAAATATTCCTGGCCAGATGGAGGTCAAAGGCAAAGGTCTCACTGACATCCGCAGGTCCAGGCTTTCACACAGCACTTTGGTTGAGAAGCCCTGCCCCAACCACCCCTGAAGCCTGTTTTTAGTGCAGGGTACCTCCTCTGCAGGCACAGGTGGTTAAGGCCTGAAATTAGCACTCTGCCTGCAGCAAAATGTACTTCAGCTTCTGGCCCACACTGACACGAAAACAGGTGATTACTGGACATTTTAAATAGGCATATTAATTGTCAGCTAACCAACTGCTCTTTCAATTAAGTGTAAGCTGCAGCACAAATAAAACGTGCAGTCTCTTCGGACTTTTCCCATACTGGCCTGTGTTTCAGAGGACCAGGGCAGACCGCTAGCAGCTACTGCTGGGTGCTGGCCAGCTCATCCTGCGATACCACAAGGGCCCTTCTTTGAGAAGCTGCATTGCACGTGACTAAAATAATCCCCGCAGCCCATGCTGGGAAACACAGCTGTCCTCGGCGGCCTCAGGGGAGGGCAGCAGGAACACGGCTACATTGTGCTGCTTGCAGCAGCGCTAGTTCTTGGAAATTCAAAAAGCTCCAGAGGTGGTCCAGGTGTTCCTCACATCCTGGCTCAAAGAGCGATAGCACCAGGTGTCCTGCGCCCCCCTTTTCACTGAGAGTGGATGTATTTAAAAATCCATACATGATGTGTACATAAATAGCTGTTTTGAATTTCGTCATCCCGATCTGGCATAGAGCTCCTCAGCCATTTGGTGGCAACGCTGGAGACTCAGATGCAAATTTCACTCTCAGTCAGAATCCTTTTTTTTTTTTTTTTTTTTTTAACTAAGTTGGGAGCATTTGGATCAGGGTCTCGGCACTGTAAAACACCTCGTTTTTAAATCACTCGGCTTCTTTTGCTCCCACGTGCCTTCCTGCTAGCCAGGCACGTTCAGCAGTAGCCTGTCGCCTCTTGGGGAAGCAGCCTGCGCTACTAAAACGAAACCCAAAGCAGGGCCAACCTGGCTCTCTGAGGACGGTGAGGTTGGACTTCCCACTGGCCAGCTCCGAGTAGGTGAACTTCATGACGCAGTCGTTGACGGGGTAGGCGCACAGGACCGAGTTCTGGTCGTCCGTCTCTGGAAGGAAACGAAGAGCGTCGCTGACCCCGGCAGACACCGGGACCCCGCGGGAAGCGCGAGGCGGGGCAGCCACCCCGCGGCCTTCCAGGCTGAAAGCCCTCGGCTCAGCGGCCGTCTCTGCGCAGGAGGAAAAGCCCCGCTCCGTCCAACGGCCCGGCCTCGGGGCTGGCCGTGCCTTCTGGAGCTCTGCAACCCTGGGACTGTGAATTCCTTCAGCTACGAGGGGCTTCCTGCGGTACATGTGGTGCACATTACGGCCCCCTTCCAGGGGCTGCAACAGCGGAGCCATCAGCACAACATGGGGGAAGCGAAGGAGGGGGAGGAGGGGAAAAAAAACCCCAAAAAACGTAAAACCTGCCACCGTGGTGCCTTAGCTTTGCATCTACACCTGGTCCCTCCACAGGAAGACTTGTCTAAGAGTAAGCCTGGATGGATTTAGTTAACTTTAAAGGGACCCCCCCCCCCCCCCAGGAATAAACACGAGTGCCCAAGGGGAGCTTTGAAGTGCTCTCTGCAAGCTGAGCCCTGCTTTCCACGGATGCCAGGGAAGGGAGGAATACAGACCAAAAAGGGACCTTGGAAAACAGCACAGTGTGATAAAGATCTGTGTGAAAATCTGGCTTCTGACGGGAACCAGGGCAAGGAGCAAGCGCAGGCGCAGGCTGCCGGGCTGGGCAACCGGGGCCAGCAGGAGCGTGCACGCCGGGCATTTCAGACACCTGAGGTGACAGCGATGCCACCTCCTTCCTCTCCACAAGTTAAGCCGAGGCACGCAGCCAGCGTGGTGCTGCAGCCTAAATGTGAGACACCGAGCGCTCTGCTGGCCTGGGCTAGGTGCGAAAACTGCCGCGTCCCTCTGGCAGTGCTCAGCAGCAAAAAAGGCTCAGCATTTGCTAGCCAAGCGTGCCGAGGCGGGCTACTGGGCCTCTAGACCGATCACCAGCGATGCCTGGAGGAAGCGTTTTAGCAGCCCCTTTCTAAGCTCAGCCGTTCCTACGGCACTGAGCAGACCGGGATGCTGAGGCGGGCAAAGCCCGTCACAGTACAAATAATAATAAAGAGCAGTGTCCAGACTTTTCAAGAAAACTTTGCACTTAATGGAAGAGGCAGGGCAAAGAGCAGCAATCTCATACACATATACACTTTTCCTTCACACAAGTCCACTTTGGAAATAAATGCCACTTTCTTCTTCATTTGCTAAACTGCTTGAAGTCTGAAAGCTGAAGAAAAGTGATGGACACTGACTCGTTCCCTGAGGAGAGCCGTGAGTGTAAGACGAATGGGGCTACTATGAGAAGCACAGGCCATCGCCGGCTTGCATTCCAGCTGAGCCGAACTGCTTCAGCTCCGGAAATAGCTAAGAAGTTTATTTTTAAAGGACGAGATACAAGAGGAAAAAGGGGGAGGGGGAGGGAAGGAAACAGGAGGAAGGGAGGAGTTAGTGGAAGGAGAGGATGTGGAGATGGGGGAGTTGCAAGAAAGGCAAATACTTGATTTCCACAGAAATGGGTGCTGCTTGCTTGCCTGTTTTTTTTTAACATAACATTAGCACCAAGCAGACGCTGTTGCTGCTCTGATCACTTCTTCTGCAGAAGAGGTGCTTCTGCAGAAATGCTGTTTCACAGAAGCCATTAAGAAATTTCAATAAAGTGATAATTTGCGGTTTGCTGATAGAGCTATAACTTCAGTGATGATTTCAGCAAAATTGCTTCCTTACACTGACACAGCACCAGGGCACTCTTTTACAGTGAAGGTAAGGAGCGGATGGGGCAGCATCTTAAGGCATGCCAAGCAGCTCTGCAAGGGCACATCTCCTTATGGGCTGGGCTTGTGGACTCAGATTTTCAAGTAAGAGATTTGGGCACCCAGGTCCTCTTGGCTGACAAAGAAGTGACCTTGGTTTAAGCACCTGGAAACTGCTTCCCACAGCTTTCCTTGTCGGTAGTATCTGCGTGTGTCCATCACACTGAAAAATGACTGCATTAATGACCACTACTATTTCAGCCCCTTCTCCCTCTCCCTTCTGTTTGTCTTTCCTCTCAATGTCTTTGACCTGCTTTCATTCGGAAGACGAATAACCTCAACTTCAACGGCGCCGAGCCCAGCTGCCACGGCACCTCTAACAAGTACTGGTGGGATGCCTGGTGTGGACGAACCTCAGCTGTTTCTACCTCATGCTCGTACAACCCGCTCTGTCTGCACCAGTGGCATTGAAGGCAGGGCTGGAGAATTGCCGATTGCTCTCACAAAGCAAAGTACTAATTTTGATTTAAACAGACAAAACTGCCACGTTTCTTGCCTAACACTCTCCTGTACTTTTCAGCAGTGAATCTTAGTTCCTCCAAGCCCAACTATTTTCAGTCCCATACTTTCACCATTATTCCGCTAATACATATGGTGATTAAAGGCTCAAATAGTAATGATTTCCGTGGGCGTTCACTAGCTTTCACAGATCACACATCCCCAGAGAGAGGAGTGGTGGATCCACTGAGCTGTCAGGCACTGAGAAACATGTGCTCTGGCAGGCTCAGGCTAACACTGGTCTTGTCACACTCCTTTCATGTTAAAGAGCACTCTCTGGAGCCATCAAGACCATAAATTTAATATTGCAAAAGTGAAGGAGATTCTGCAGAATGTAATGCAAGTCATACAAACCTCCCAAAAGGCATAACTCTGGCTCACGAGCCCAATGTCGGATGCCTCTGCTTCACAAAGCTTTGAAGCACTGGCTACTTCAAACCCAGAGCCAAAACGGAGCTTGGGAACTTGCAGGACATGTTCCTTGTAGCGTGATACTTAAAAGGGTCCCTGGGACAGCACAGACCTAAGTGTCCTGGCTCCAGGTGGCAAATATCAGTGTTCTGCCTTTCAGCAGGAATTTTTAACATGTGTTACATAATATAAAAGTGCTTTGGCTGAGTCTGCCTGCGAAGACGCCTGCAGTCCCTGAGCACTTGCTCTAGGAACATTTTGTTTTAGCTCTGTCTTTAGCAGCCCCCATCTTCAAGACGCCGAGTGCTCTGAGCTCCCAAGAGCTCAGCACTTCCCAGAACCTGACTGCAGGAGTTCAAAAGAAGAATAAGCATAATTTCCCCAAAAGTCTTAAACCAGAAATTTGGCTGTGTTTTTCTCTGAAAGCAATGGGGGAACTGGCAAACCACAGGCCAGCCTAACCTCCCAGGGTGCAGGCAGTTCAGAGCTGGCTTTGCCGTGGCGCAATACCAAGCTCTAATCCCCAGTATTTGCTGGCTTCTGACACGCACAGGCCAGCCCAGTCATCAGAAAGGAGCTTCCTGTGGTTTGAAAGTATATAAAATGGTCTTCTAACCCCCTGCAGTGAGTTGATACAGGTTCACTCCCCAGCAAACTGCAGGGAGGATGGAAAGAACAAGAGTGAGCTTCCCAAAGGAAAAGGTAGGAAATCCCACCGGTCATGTAATTTAAAAGTTAGACATGGTATATGAGAAGAGTCAATGGGAAAAACGTTACCTGCAAGCAGCTTGGGAGGAAGGGAAAGAAAGGGCATGCAATGTATAGCATTCCTACCTCTATGAACTATGGGAAAAAAGGAGGGGAAAAAAATGTCAAATGTGGATGGTTACAAATGACATAATTCATCCTTGCTTGAACCGAAAAACATCCAACCTCTCTATCCCTCTCTGCAAGGTGTATTGCCAAGGCTGGGGGCAGGACTGGGATTAGAGCTGTCACAGTTTGGTCCCCTCTACCCCTTCAGACAGTATGCAGGGACTCCCCAAATGACGCTTGGGAGGAAGGAGGAGAAAGAGCAGTCGTCTGCTGGGACATGCACACATGGGGGGTGACCTCTAGAAGAGGGCACAAAAGGCAGGAGAGGAGCTTGCTGAGGATGATTTTTAACAGTCACTGCAACCAAAGCCAAACTCATCATCTCCAAAACAGTTTTGCTTTCTCTTACAAGCTCACTTCTTCCAAGAAGCCTAGATGTATTCTCAGAAAGTTTGGAGAGCACATTTTTATGGGAATGTTTTGAGCTTTTGCACTCTCTCATGGTTTGTCTAATCTTTCCTTTAATCTGCTCTCATGCTATTCTCGTTGCTCCTTGCACAGACAACTGCCCCGGGGCAGTGGCACAATGTGTCGCCACTGGGTTAAGAGGAGTGGGCTTGGATGTTTAGAGCGGCAGGTAAGCAAATCTTGTGACCGGGCCCGGGCACACTCCATGGGGCTGCAGTGCTGCAAAGGATCCAGGTCATTGCTTGGAAGCTGCCAATTAACTTCTTTAAACCCACTATGATCTAGCCAGCTGCCTCATTTTCTCTTGCCCGGAAAGGCGTGCTGGAAGTTGCAGTAAGTTTCTAGGTTATAACTGGGGTCTAGCCTGGTTTCACAGGCTCTGCTTGCTCACATGGAGATATGCTGGCTTATGCCAGTTGATGAATCTGGCCCATCTTTCCTCATTTATATTCTCCATATCTCAGCCATGCAGGCAAGCAAAAATCTCAGCAATATGATGCCTCTTAGGGAAAGCCCTTTTAGAAGTTGAGTATTTTTTCAGTGTAGGAGATTCCTCTGACTTTAGGCTCCTCAAAGCAGTGGTCTTGATAATCTAGAGAGGGAACTGTTGCCATTTTATATATGCAAATGTTATTGAGGTCACTCCCTCCCCACCTGGGGAGGTCTCATGCTGTGACAGTGAAACGTTTCTTTGCAATCTGGTCCAGCCTGGTCTGTGAGGAGAGCTAAGGGGTGTCACTTAACTGCAGCAGTTTCCTCCTCACTAGATGGTTGCAAGGATCTCCAAGCCATCACCCTGGAAGCTGATTTCATACTGCCCTCCTCTTTATAAACTTCATTATAACTCTCTCACGAACAAAGGGAAATCTGCACCTCTGGAGGAAGGTAAGAGTGCGGCTCTTGGCAGACAAGGAAGCAGCATGTAGCAGGACATGAAACGTTAACCACCAAGATGTTAATTCAGAAAATTAGAGTCACAGCTGCTCTCAAGCAGAACATCAATAGCGAATGCACATCCAAGACTTACATATGAATATCCTTACAATAGAGGGAAAAGGCTGTCTTACATCTATAACAAACCAGCATGTCCAATTAATAAGAATAATTATTCCTTCTAAATGACTTCATTAAACAAAACTGATGAGTTTCCTTCCAAAAGGGAGCAAGGTCGCTGTATTACCATCATGTACCACTGCTTGGATCCAGAATTTAACATGTAATTTAAAATCAAATTATTTTTACTTAGCATCGAAACTGCAGGTGTAATGTGCCGTTAATATGGAAATAATAACATAAAAGCAAGAGAGAACTGCTAACGTGAACATTCAAACCAATACAGATCGCAGGCTGGAGACAGGCTCACCTACTATGCTTTCTAAATACAGGGTGCTACCTGAGGCTTTCTTTAAAAATACATCTTGACCTGGTTAAAAGATGTGCTCAGTGCATCAGTCACTGGCTACTGCCTTCTGCTGCTGTGTACTTACTGAGAACATCCACAAGTGTGATGATCTCATCCTTGCAGTGTTTTTGGCAGGTTTGGTTATCAGCCAGTCTTCCTGAGTTAAACAGCTTGCATTCAATGCAGTCCCTTCAAAAAGATACACAGAGAGAAAGATTTAGCATCCTTCAAAAAGCACATGGACTCTCAAGCCTGCCACCTACACCATTTCTGAAAGGGAATCTTGATGTGTTGGTGGTGTGTTTGTTGCACATTTGCACCACAAATGAGAGAGAAATGTTATGGCCAACCATCTCCAGCTCAAGGATGACTTTATTTTGGGGGTGGATTCATAAAGCTGCAGATTTTGCAGGTTTTGGACTGTTTGCCCTTTGGATGTCAGGAGCTGCATGTCAGCTATTGCAAAATTCATCCTGCTTCAGATCAAGGTGGACAGCATGGATTGCTTTCTGCCAGTCTCGAGCTGACGTCCAGGAGACCCCCGTCACTGCGGAGCAGGAGTCATCCCCTGATCTGCAGCTCAGGGCTCTTTGGGCCCAGAAATGTGCAACTCAGGGTGCAACGCTTGCTGCTCTGTGGTGTGCACACGGTGCCTGCAACACAGCCGAACACAAGACGGTATGCCTGGGGCAGGCTAATCCCTCCGCAATCCCTTTTCTTGGGATACTCTCAGGCTGCAGGGGAGCCTAGCAAGTGCCCACACTGTGGCAGGCTTGCGGAGTAGCTGAAAAGGCTTCAAGGAACCAGTTTCCCTTCCTACCAGCAACAAATCCCTCCTGGAAACCGCCATGAGTACCTTTTAGTGCTACAGACACCTGGACAGGTGGGACATTTCTCACACGTCTCTCCAAAAGCCCCGGGTTCGGTGCACTGACACTTCCCACAGACGCAGTTGCCTCGGCCGCTGCACATCTGACCGTCGTTGGAAACACAGCTGTCGGTCTTGGTGGAGCAGTTGCAGTTGTCCCCGATGTAACCAGCATGGCACTTGCACTCCCCGCAGTGACATTCTCCATGGCCTGAAAGAAAGCGGTGAGAAAGGCATCGGGCAACAGCCGGCACCGAAGGTGCTGGGCGGCGATGCAGCTGCCTCTGCTCGCTACAGCACCATCGTCCTGCTGCACACGGAGCGCTGCAAAATGTCCTGTTTTAAGTGAGGAATCACTGTTTGCTATCATCAAGTCCTACCCTGGCGCAACTACGGTTAGCTGGTCGAGACTGCACGCTCCAGCCGTGTCATCAGAATTTGCCTGAAATACGTTACCCTCTGATCCTCCTCTCTCCAGATGATGGTTCCCCAGTATTCGCCTCATTTCAGTGTGCCGTTTTGCACCCTTCTGGTTTGCACTGATTCAGTGCTTAACATGACAAGCAAACATTTACAGCAGCTCCTGAGAGCATATTTCAGTAGCATGTTGTTATGAGACGTTCTTACCCACAGAGTAAATATTCAGTACGTCTGCTTCCTCGTGCGCAGCGCTATGCAAGCCAGCTGTGCGGAGCGCTGCAGTTTACACCTCTGCAGAAGACAACCAGCACTTCTGCCGCTCAGAGCAGCCCCGGGTTCACTCGTGTGCCAGCGCGGAGGCTTGGCTAAGCTAGGAGGCAGTCAGGCCCAGACTGGTACCATGACTTCCACTGTTACTGGAGTAGCAAAAATATTCAATTTGAAGTTGTGAACAGCTAGAGAAGAAACTGCATTGTTCCTTCAACATTTAGGTTCATTCTTTGCTCCAGGCTGGTAAAGTAACCAGCTTTACCACTTTGCTTCACGGCTAATAAAGGATGCATTTGTTAATGTAGCTGAGCAAGCTCTGCAAACAGCCTCAGAATAGCAATGCACATCCACTCTCCCTGTTTACCACAAAAGGAAACAGAGAAAAAGAACTGCCCTGACAATCATTTAAAAAAAGAAGGGATGGAGAAGGGGCAACACAGCAGCTGATCTTTTGAAATACTGCTTTTCAAACCAGATGAATATGTTTCAGAGGCACAGCATTCAGCAGAGACATACTTCAGGGCACCCAAGGACTGTGGCAGCATCGATGAGATCGTACTACTCACTGCATGTAGCCAGCATGAGGAGACAGAACAACCAGCCTGTGGTCAGTTTTCTACTGTGTCTTATTATGGCATCAGATTTTCCTAGCAGAGCCGCTGTGTCAATAAATGGGGCGGCTGAAGCCAGGCTTCCTGCCTGGCCTCCTCCAGCCCACGTCGCTCAGCAAAACGCTGTCTTCCTCCGTGCTTCCCTGCCCGCTGCAGACCCCGAGCTTTGAAGATTACTGATTGCTGCTGCGCCCTCAAATGCTATAAAAGAGGGGGCTCTTGATAGTGCTTCTGTGTTTACTGGGCTGGCTGGTGTTTCATAAAAATCATTCTCTTCTTTCTCTATCTATATAGAGAAAAAGTAAGATGGGAATGGAAGAATGCGTGAGCTTGCTGTGAAAATAAACACACCAGACTGTGTGGTGGTCTGGGTATGGTGCTGGGAGCCACATCACTTACCAAGACAGACAGATTCATTCAGGCTATTACAAACAAACAAATCCTCCACAGTCCCACCTCGGGGAATTAGGACTATCATGCATGAGAGACTGACAACAGCAAAGCTGAGGGCATGCAAGAGATGCATGTGTCCTCCTGCACGCAGTTGCAACCCCTTAGTGACATGTTCTAGTGGGGACTGGGGAGGCCTCATGTCACCTGACTGGTTTGAACCTACGGCTTGGCAGCAAAACGTCTTCCAGGTTGGCTATTCCATAAGGTCCTTGCTACCCCGCTTCTCAACCAGTTTTACTTAAGAGGTATTTCTAAGTCAGTGTAATTAAAAAAAAAAAAAAAAAAACAACATGCACCATCTCCTGTGTCCATGTGAGATCTCTGCATCCCAACCAGCACCATTAAGGTTCCCAGGTTCGGCTGTGAGCCCTGCACGTTTGTAAATAAGCACTCCAACAGCTACAGATGAATGAAGACGGGTACTCCTCCACCGAAGCATCCCCTTGCAGCTGTGGGGTTTAGTGACAGTCTAAAAAAGCCAACAGGCCTAAAGGCTTTCAATTACTTTAAGTGCAGTGGCTGGCTGCCGAGCATCTGGTTTCAGAAAGCTGGCATCAATCAGCTCCCTGGAAATAACGCTCGAATTCTTCCTTGGTTAGTCCCTAGGAGAAGGGATGCTTTTGAACACGTAGTTTATAGAACCGACCGGTTTGTATACAAGGCTCATTGGCAACCTAATTACAGCTCAGCTTTCCCACTGGAAACAGCCTCTAGTTCCTCAGACAAGATAAATTATATACATGTTCCTTTCATCGACACAAAACCTCTGATATCGCTGGTTCTCTCGTCGCTTCAAGACTACCAGAGAGGCTGTGGACTGTAAACCTATATCCCTTGCCAAAAGTCATGGGAACACCTTCTGTTTTACTAAGCATCCCATTTGTCCCAGCACATCACAAGATGCCCTCCCACCGCCTCTTTTGTGTTCCCATCGTTTGCTTTGGATCCAGCTTGCAAACTCAAACAGTACGAGACAGAGGAGGTTATGTTTACAAGATCACTAAAGGTGACCTCCTTCCTTGCCTACATCTGATGTAGATTAAAAATCAGTCCCTGTTTGCTCGCACAATGGCAGTGTTGTTGCCCTTACCCCAGACAGTGCCCTCACAAATATACACGCAGGCTCGCCTTGCACTGCCCCTACAAAACTCCGGCGTGAGCCTCTGCACTACAGCGAAGGCAGCCGCGCTCTCCGCTGCTCGGCGTGCAGCTATCCCACGCACGCATCCGCTTCACAAGCAAATGGAGTGAGGTGCAAGGCATTTATTCATGTGCTCTGGCTCTCGCACACAGCTGGTTTGGTGCCTCCATGGCAATGCAAGTGTCCAAACCAGCTGTAAATCAAAGGCATAGGTCGTGGTTGTCTTAAATGGGCACTATTTCACTGACTGCATTGCAACTGGCATTGTGACTCCTTGTATGGGGCATTTAGCAAGTGTGCTCACGCTTGAATTGGAGCTCCGAGGGCCAAGGGGATCGAGCCAATTGCATTCACACCACCCCTGGAGTCAGGCCTTGAGCGTGAGCTGATTCCCTCTCTTCTGGGGCACTGCACGAGGGCGGGGGTGGTGGTGGTGGTGGTGCCCATTTTGATCCCTTTTGGACACTAGAAAACCCAGCACAAGATACAAATCCACTGGAAATCCATCTCTGGAAGTATCATTGCTCATGAAATGGTTCAGTTTTTAAAGCAGTTGGTGCCAGGACAGCGTACTAGGCCAGAAAGTCCGCGCATCTGTTCCAGCCACTGGCACGCTGCAGCTCGGTGGAGAGAGCCTGGAACTGCCCCGAGGAAGGGAAACAACAATTTCCAAATAATGCACGCTATTAAAACATTGAGACTGGAAAATTTGAAAGCCACCATCTTAAATCAAATGGTTTTGTTTATTAAGGAAGGGACGAAGAAAAAGCTGCTATAGATGAAGGTGTATAAATGTGGGGTGTAATTTAAAAACATGCCCAAATGCATACGCTGCCTTGGGCAAACTGGCTGCACAGTCAGTAAGTCACTGGCTGAAGCTCATCACAGGGGACACGCCAAGAGTGGGAGTTTCTATGTTGACCTTTAGTGACAATTCCGCAGAGATGTTACAAACTTCACAGCCTACATCATCTTCAAAGAGTGGCCATTCTTGCAAGTACAGTGACCTCCATTTCTGGAGCTCTCCATGTCTCCTGCACAGCCTGAAGACTAGAGAAAGATGGCTGAATGGGATATATTGATTTCTCATATGGGCATTAGAAGAGTTGACTCACTTCTCATTGCCAACCTGGAACACCAGAGATGGGGATCCACACCGTCCCCTTGTTCAGGACACCACTGCTGACATAACGTGACAGGAGCCCCGAGATAATTCGGCTTGCCAGTCACAGCGAATCTTTCAATGGCTGTGACCTAGAGTTGAAGTCTGCAGCACGGAGGGTGCTGCACAGTATTTGTAACACACAGCAAAACACACTGCAAGTCTTACCTACCCTACTGACACCCATAAAGCATATGTTGAGCGGTCTTCATGTTGTGTGAGATTATGCCTGTGGGAATCCTTCCACCACCATGCCAACGAGGAACTGAGGTGCACCCCGGTCTCACGTCCAAGATGAGAACGTAACCTCAGGGTGACAGGGGAAGGGGTATTTCAAGACACCTCTACACCAGTAAAAGTCTCATGGTGTAGGGTAGTAGCATGGATTATAACACCCCCCCACCCCCATCATTTGGGTTGGCATGTCCTCTGTTAAAGCTGGTGCACAAAGCCAAAAGACATTAATTATGTTCTCCAAACATAACAAGATATGTTTTCTTCTGTTCCCATCCTTGAAATGAAACAATCTGAGATGCTTGAAGGATCCAGATCAAATCGGGGAATGAAATGCTCCCTCTGAACTTCATAACATACTTTCCGGCCAACTCTCGATCGTTGGGGCTGGGATAACACGAAACACATGCAAGGGAGGCTACAGAAACATGCAGCGGGGTGCTGCACAGAAAAGCGATGCTTCTGGGTGCCAAGGCAGCAGGTCCCAAATTAGATTTTGACCCCTGGAGGGGCTTCCCGCACCGGAGCCGGGGCAGCCGGCGGGGTGGGAGCCGCAGGGCACGCCGCAGCATCGCGGTGCTCGCTCCTGCAGCGCCCGAGGAGGCCAGCCCCGCGCCCGGGACGGCCCGCCGGTGGCTCCCCTCCACTCGGGAACCCAGCCCCATCCGGCTCCATGCGTCCGGGCCCCACGCCGTCACGTCCTGCTGTCACTCGAGCATTTTTGGCAGGACGTGCGTCTGTCCTCGTTTCACCCCAGCCGCCGCCACCTCTCCCCTGCCTGCATGCCTGCAACGGCAGCCAGGAGGCCACGTCCCCTCTTATCCTTGCAAATCAGAAATATCCCGTCTCCAGGATCTGCTCCGAGCCCGGCAGAGGAAAGCGGCCGTGCGCAAACCTGCCTGAGCCGACGCGCAGACCCCCCCGTCGCTGCTCTGCCTGAGACCGCGGTGAGCGGGACGGGGCAGAAGGCGAAAATGCTGAGTGCCACATCCGAACGGCAGAGCATCGCGATCCGCTGTGAGAGGAGGTGGACACAGGTCCTCACCACTCCTTCCAAGCCATGCACCAAACTGGCTCTTCCATCATTTTTTTTTCCCTTCAGACTTTTATCTTTCAGACAGCCAGAATAAATTAGTACTGCCTGCACTTTTACCATAATTCTTACAGTAGTAAGTGTTTTCCCTAAAGCACCTTACTTTGGGTGACCACACGATCATGTAAAAATACCAGTTTTCTTTTGAAAGAAATAAAAAAAAAATCTTCCCAGCTTTCATGGATGGGGAGAAAAAGTTTGAGCCTCCCCCCCCCCCCACTTTTTCCCACCCTCTGCAAGTCTCCAGGACTAGCAGGAAAATAAAATGGATGCAATTCAGATGAAAGAGGAAAAATCCTCATGATTTTTAAGCCAGATTTTTAGCTTCTATGGCACTAGCATTACAGAGGATTCAAGAGGAGGGGAGGTCATATTTCGGTTTGTTTTCACTAAATCAAGCGACGTATTTTCGTGCCACTGTCCTAAGGCTCGCATCCAGACGTTGCTTGGGTCAGGACCTTCCAAATTCTCTATGTTTGCTTCTGTCATTTTGGTTACTTGAATGCCTAGTTTGAAAAAGCCACAACAAAACACAGAAAAAAACGGGAACTTAACTGATTAAGAGGAGTAAGCTGCAGCAAGCAGTTAACAAATTCCCCAGTCCCATCCCTTTAACCGTAGCCTGCCAGTCCCTGAACGCTGTGCCTGCTACCCAGAGACCCAAAACAGAAGCCACGTGTTGTCTGTAGTCTCTAGGGATGAACATACCACGAACATCTGCTTAGAAAAGAAAGAGCACTCAAAACCTACCGACGCAGGGCACTGCTCGAGCACTGCTTTTGCATCTCACTGGCCCATTTTTCAGTGTATCTGATGTCTGTCCTTGGTCTATGGCGCAGAAGTAAATACTCCTCCGAGGCCCTGGGAATGGCACATTTTGAGTGGGAGGAAGAAGGGGAGCGGAAGGAGCTTTGAACACTTGGAAAACTTAGACCTTTCCGTTTGGAAAAGGGCTATGGTTAGAAACAGTGCCTGCTCAGGCAAATAAATCATCCAGTTTCCCACTAATCTCTTTCCATGACTCAAATAAGCCACAAGCTCCAGCGTCTGCCTGCCTTCCAGCAGCGCACATAAACGCGTCATGCGATGTAGGTCCGTCGACACGCAGCACATCGCAGGTTAACGGCGGGTTAGCGCTGCCAGATGTTTCAGCACCGACAGAAAGCGAGGGAGAGCACGGGAGCGCAGGAAATTTTAAGAAGTGGGGATGGTATTAGCATTCATTCCCCTGATCATTCAGGTTTGGCAACGAAAAGGAGGAAGGCAGGCTGGTAGGAGCATCCCAGCCAACTCTTGAAGACTAAAGAGCATAACAACTTCTTTGTTAAAAGAAGGTTACTATATAAACACAAAAAGACAAACGTCAAGGGTCCAAGTTTTCTGTGTGAATTGAAACATATCCATGGACTGTCTCCATTTACACCAGAAGGGAACTTGCCCAAATTCACTTATCCACAAAACAATACTGAAACAACGAAACACTAAAAGATTAATAACAAGTAAACACTGCTTTTATATACATCAATTTTACCAGAGACCATGGATCTGTGCATCTTGCCACTGCACTGGTTTCAGTGGATTGCTGTACTACAAAGCATACGGGTTTGGCCAAGAATAGATGAGGTTTTAAATAAACCTTTATTTCAATTCCAACATTAGTTGAGTTCACCAGTTCTATCATGGAAAATAAATTATGCTAGAGATGCAGAATAATGGAACCGAAGGTGAAGAACTAAATCCCTGTTTGAGCTGTTAGTTCAGCCTTGGGTACCACAAGCCATGTCACTAACTGCACATTATTGTCAGGATCCCACAAGTTGCAACACTGCAATTTCAAAAAAAAAAAAGAAAAGAAAACCCAAACCTCCTCCCCCCTCAGTTTCTCAGTCACTTGGGAACTTTTAGGTTAAATGAAAACTATGCAGGAAGAAAAACAGCTTTAGAAACTGCTGTCTCATGAAGGCAGCTGAAACTTATCTTGGGGCAGAATGGATTTCCTGCGGCAGGTCCAGCCAGCCTTTTCTCATTTTCGTCCTCCATGCTACAGAAGTGGAGCTGAAGTGTAATCACGAGATACGGCTGATGATACATCAGAAAGCCAAAATGGGCAGCTCGGAGTCATTTCCTGAAGGAGATCTAAAGCTGCACTTCTTAAAATGAAGCCTTTTTTCTTTTCCTTTTTTAAATAAGTTCAACACTCCACAAATCTCTTGACTTCTGCTTACATTAGTGTCTCAGCTGAGCCTCCTACACGTGGCCTTTTGGACGGCGGCACGGGGCTGGGAATTGGAGCTTTGAGGTCCTACTGCTAACTCCGCTACTGATGCACCGAGCGATACCGGGCGGCTGCTGCTGCCGGAGCCTCCTGGACAGCGAGTGCTTCATCCCAGGAGAAGGACACTGGGAAGGGTGCCCCGACCCCTTCAAACGACACCGAACAGACTGGGGCACACGCTCATCCAGAGTGCTGTGGTTTCACCACGGCTGCCTGGAAGAGCCTTATGCAGGAGGAGCTGTGGAAACTGCTGAAAATTGGTATTATTCCCTAAGGCAGATGGGAAGGCGGGGGGGACGCTCTGTGTCCTCCCTTCTGGTCCATCCTGCCATCCTCCTAACCCCAAACGGGCTCTGTGCCACTGCCCATTTCACACCGACCTCCATCCCCTCTGCTGCAGGTCTGCATGAGGTCTCCCTGCAGCTGCAGCCGCGGCCACGCTCCCACCGCCGCTCGGAGACGGCACGTACCCCATCCCACCACCTCCCCGGCTCCACATTTTAAAACCGAAAGGAGGAGATGGCTGGGGAGACAGACCTCCTGCCCCGATCTCGCTCAGCACCGACCACCTCCTGCCCGGCGTTGCCCTGCCTTCTCCCGAGACTTGCTGCAGAAGGGTGATGGCTAGGCAGAAATTTCGGGAAATACGCACGTGCCACGGGCAGAGGCATCCAAACAGCAGCCCATTACCCTTCCAGAGCCCGCAGCTGCCCCAGGGACAAGCCCAACTGCATTTCTGAAGTTCAAGATCGGTAAGGTGCCGGTTATCGAAGCGCCGCTCAGCGCGGAGGGGAGGTCAGAGGGCCCACGGGGAAGGAGGGCCGGGAAGGAGAGCGGGGCGGACGGCACGGCTCCCTGCAGCTCCGGCGCTCGCACCCTCATTTCCAAACACCGACAAAAGCCAACTCCCAGCCCCACAGGAGCACTGAGGACTTTCATCTGCAAACACCTAACGAACTAGGTGCTCTTACAGGGCACCAAACCTCCTCATTGCACCTCTAGTCGTTTTTTTTTTTTTTCCACCCCAAAAGGCTGGACAAAGAAAACTGCTGGGCAAAAAGCAGTTTTTGCTCTTCCAACCCTGCCAAATACCGCAAAATGCCCATGGGTCCATAACCAGGAGCTTCTCCCCCACTTATTTACTCTTGGTCCTATCTCTTTGCCCAGGTCTGCTCACACTACTGACCCATTCAGCCTGGAGCCTTCACCACGATGAAGACACTGGAAGACTCAAAGATAAGGAGTTGGGGACAAATGGCAAACACTCGGTTAGGTGAAACACAGGCGAAGGGACCTCCAGGAAGGATGGGCTGCTTCTCCCGGTCCGGCGTTGGTGCAGACACGAACCGTCGAGGCCTGGCACCGGCACAGACGCCGGCGCCGCGCACGCAGCCAGGCAGGCCAGCAGCGATGGGGCTCGCGCAGGCATGCACAAAAAAAAGATTCGTTCTCAAAATAAAACTTGGCTCCAAAACAAAGATCCAGGATCCCAAATCCCTGAACTCCAGGGCCAAACTCTACAGTTCAGGCCGATCCTTAAAATGAAAAGCAGGATATTTCCCACCTACCAAAGCACGTATGGTCTTAATGTCCTTCCAGCTGGACCTCATTAAGAGGAGTGGTCTCCAGAGCAAAGAGACATTCTTTCTCTGTAAAACCCCGTGCTGCAGGAGCGTGCCTAGCTCTGTGTTTGGATGCAAGCACATATTCTAGCCTAAGTTCACCAAAGGTTCGTGAGTTCTGGACTGGATTTCTCCCTTCCCAAGGATGTTGGAAGAAGTCACGATTTCATTCAAAATGGAAAGAAAAAAGAAAAAACCCTCCACACCTTATGCTACACTTCACTTTCAGTTCTCACGTTCGATTTTTAAACCAAATCAAGCAATATTTAGGGGCTGCCAGTGCACGCTAACACAAAGCGTAGAGACCCAGAATTTCACTCACCTGCTTGTTTTAAGCCTTCATTTGCCTTTAAACCCAAAATATAGCATTCGTTTCCAAATGTTTATTTCTGTTAATTACTATAATCAGAAAGAACAAATGCAAATGCCAAACTGAGTGGGAAGCTTGCCATAAAACCAGAATATTTAAATGAGAACATTTTAGGATTGCCTTCCATCTTTGGGGAGCAAGTACCTGATGCATTTTGTTTTCAAAGTTCGGCTTTTCTTCATTTTGGAGCTTTCTACCTTCCGAGACACGAAGTTAAGAGCTATGGGAGGGGGTGGCTGCAGCGGGGGTCTGCGGACGTGCATCCGCGCAGCGCTGTCACCGCGAGACGCGCACTGTACCACTTTAAGACCAGAGACCCACAGACGGGGCTCTGGCTCCTGTGAAGATGTAAAGACGTCACTTCTTTATTCTTTAATTCTGCCATGGTATTTAATGCCTCATTAGCATGCATTAATGGTTGCAAAGGGCCTGCTCAAGGACAAGGAGAAACACCAGTGAAAAGAGGCAGAAACAGCAGCACTCTGTGTGGTTAGGTTTTCGAGGGAATTGCTGCCAGATCCTGGGAGGGCTGCAAGGGACTTCGATAGCAATGAGAGCCGCGGTAGGGTGAAAGAAGGGTAAAAAATGATGGTATTTCCCTTTCGTGCAGGGAACGGAAACTCTGGCAAAGCAGCGCTCAATCCACTTGGGGACAAAAAGACCAAACCAATTACTGTTTCAGTGTGAGCAACAAAACCAAAACCTTGGCATGAGCAAAGCATGGCAGGGCATGATACACCTGCTGTCCAAAAACGCTAAGGAGTATCAAGCACAAAACCAGCCCTGAACAGAAAGAAGAACAGAAATATCATCCATGTTCCTGCGAGAAACCCATGCAAAGATCAGTAATATTTAACACGCAGTGATGTTACAGTAAGGCCTAGCGGTGTAATACTGAGTAATATATTTGCTTATTGTGAAAGAAACCCAAAGGACTATCTGCACTGAATAAATAGCCTAATACCTCAGAACCATTTATCTGCCACAGAAACGCAGCCACCTGTGGAAGGAAACACGGCAAGTGCTTTCGGCAACGCAGCGCAAGCGGTTGCAATCGCCCGGGCAATTGCAGGACGAGCTGCCTAGAGGAGTGGTCACCAGCAGAGGAACCGGAGCCTGGCCAGGAGATTTACCTCTTGCAAAAGTGAAGTGTATCAGCTGAATAAAAAGACAGGACCAAGGCTTTTACTTCCCTCGCCCAGCGAGTGCTGGGGTCTCCCCTCCCGGCACCAAGACACGAGCAAGCGCCCCAGCAGAGCGGTCACTGCCGGTTTCTTTGGGGCCAACCCTTCCCCAAACTGCCGACTGGGCGGTCAACAGCCATTGCACCGAGGCCAATAAAACCGACCTCAAGCAGTGGCAGGACAAACAGTGCTGGGGCTGCTCCCCGGCAGAGAGACCGCTCGTTGGCTTGCAAATGCGTAAAAAGGCTGGGGGCAGAAAGCTCCTTGCGTGGGGGCAGCGGGGCGTTGAGACGGAGAGCGTCCTCTCAGCGCACACTCGCGATGCAACGAGCCCCCTCGCTCCAGCTGATCACCGTAACCAAGCCCGAGGCAGCCGAGCCCACGGGCCCTCGAGGCTGCCGCTTTGCAGACCTCTTGGATCACCGTGACCGGTGGGGAGAGCTCTGGCTGCCCTGCAGGGCGGGGGCTGCTACTCTGCGCACCCAGCGCCGCTGACATGGAGCAGCCTCTCCCCATCCTCGGCTGTGGCCGCGCGCATCGGCTCCTTCAGCGTTGGCGTCTCTGCTGCATGAAGCTGTCCGACCACCGCTGCTGGAAACCAGCTTGCTCCGGGAAGGCAGCGCCTGGCATTGCCGGCTGCCCGGAGGCCCCGGCTCGCCCCCTTGGAGACAAGAACTGCTGGAAACGTTTCGGGAGGGCTGATGACCCCAGGGTAGCGAGGGCCACGCTCTGCCCAGCTCGGTGGCGGTTCGCACCATCCTGGATCTTCAAACTTCTGCCTGTCGAACCAGCGTGGAGGAGGACAGGGAAGGCATATCCTCCCGGAGGAAAGCAGCACACGTCTCAGGATCAAACCGCACAGAGAGCGGAACAGAAACCAGGCTGAAGGGAAAGAATTAGCAAACACGGAGAGGAAGCAGAAGAGAGGCTGGGGAGGGGGGAAATGTCACCCTGGGGGAAGCAGCACGGTGCTTTCAAGAGGACTCTTGAACTGGTGTGTGCAAAATAAACGTACCGAGTACCTCCAGCGCTCCTGTGACAAGTCCCACCGCAGAACCAGGGCCATCTGCATCTCCTCCGTGCTCCTCCCGGGAACGCTCAGCGCCGGTGCCGCCGTGCGCGTACAGGAAGCATCATACCGCGTCTGCGGGAGCCACTGAGCGCTCACGTGCCAGGGAAATAAAGCTTCACGAAGACAAACCTCAGATGCGTCCAAACGCCTCCCACGCAGCTTTCAGCCCCTCTCTGTAAGGCCACAGCTCCTTGAGATGAGCACACTGAGGACTACACGTGAAGCACTGCAGAACTGGTTTGGAAAGACAGAGACCTTAAGGTGACCCGCAAAGAGAAAAGGAGCTGTTGGGAGCGACAGGGAAATGGCTTGGGGCCTGAACCACTTCTCCACCGACCGGTGCCCGGCCGGGCCGTGCCTGACGAAGGGCACGAGGATGGGGCTGGTGCTGAGAGCTGTCCTGCAATTTGGGAGCCCAGGGGCCTCCTGGTCGCCTGCGTTGGCCGGCCGTGAGTGAACACAGCTGCTGGACCCCACACGCGTCCTTGTGGTTTCTCATCCTCTCCACGCCGTGCGAAGAGCAGAGTTTCTCGATGACGTTCCCCACTGAAAGCTGAGAGCTTCGACAGAGTGCTGCCCTCGGAGCTGAGACATCACGAGACGCTTCCCCGAGCCGGGCTGACCTCTAAGGACGGCACGCGAGGAGCAACGCTGGCGATCCAGCGCATCAGGCGCTTCCAAGGCTGTGGCGACCAGCGTCCCATCATGGAGCAAGTCCTAAAAACCAGCATCCCGGCCCCTGGGGGCAACGGAAGGCTCTGCGGTTCCTTCCCTGCCTGGGGAGTCATTTTCCAAAGCGCCGCTTCGGCAGTCACGTTCTGCCTCCCCAGAGTGTTTTAAGGGCACGGCCGCCGCAGCACCGCGCGGGGCCAGGGGCAGCTGCCGGCTCTCCCCCAGCAGCAGCTGCATTTCAGCGACGGAGCGAGCGGAGCCTCCAAGCGCGCATGGGCCGCCCTTCCTAACCGTGCTGCCTTGCAGGAGTTTACACAGGAATGCATGAATATCAACATCTTACATCAGGAGAAAAAGCCGGTTTATACAAACACGCTGCAGGAAAGCAGCGGAGCTTTTCCCGATTTGGGGCTCAGACGTTCCCGCGCAGCCGAGTCGTCCGAGGCGCAGGGCTAAACACGGCCCGCGGGGGAACCCCGCGCACAGAGCAAGAGCAATGCTCGCCTGATCAGCACTGAGGTGGATTCGGTTTACTGCTGTTCCAATTAATCCTCATTACATCCTAAAGACCTGCCTGCCCCAGCTGACCTCCACCTTACATTTCTTTGTGCTAATCCACAGGACAAAAGTAAATGGGGCTGACCTCAACCTTACATTTCTTTATAGTAAATCACATGGCAGGAGTAAATGGAGCTGACCTAAACCTTACATTTCTTTATGTTAATCCATGTGAGGAGAGTAAATGGAACATGCCCGGCTTAACACTTTAACCCAGAAAAAGGAAGACAACAGGGGAGGCCCCACATTTGGGTTTCTTATGAAATTTTTGCAGCGCCTTTATAAATTCCCACCGGAGCCAAAACATTTCATTAGTTCAAGGAGAACATACAGCTTGGGTACGCAGAGGAGGGATACCAACCCAACAGGCACTGAGGACATCCTCCAAACCCTCTCTTAAACAAGGCATAGGTGCTTCAGCCTCAGCCCGTAGCTGCTTTGGTGATGTTTATGGGCTACAAGTAGAAGGGAACACAATCAGTCATAGTTTTATTTTTTTCCTCTTTCTCATTCACTGTGATATTTTTTGATCTGTTTCTTCTCAGGCATACAGACTTCTCCAGGAAGGGCTTTTATTGAGCCGTTTCTGCTGGCAATAAAAGCCAAGACGGAAGGGAAATGCAGCGAGGAAAAAAAAATTCTATGAAGCTCCAGGAAAACTTGCAGCCCGAGCGACTCTTGAGCCTCTTCATGGGACCACATCTTAAAAGACAGCTAATACCGGAGCCCCATCTCCTTGTTACTTATTCTGCCCACGACATCCCTCTGGACCAGCCAGAGGCTCTGCGGGGAGAAGATCTAAAGATGTGTGAAACCAGGTTTGCTGATTGATAAGGAGGAGCTATGGGCACACAGCACCCCATACAGCCTAACACATATACATTTTATTTACTTATTTATTTTCTAGCCCAACCTCATCCAGTTTGCAGCCTCCAATTTCACTCTCTGCCTCTTTTCCCAGGGTAATGAGGATGCAGAGAGAGAAAGAAAAGAGACACACAGAGTCCTATAAGTCACCCTTAATAACAAAAAAGCAGTCTTTGGTCCAGTGTGTTTTTCTGGGTTCAGCTTACCCCAAACTGCCCTCCCGTCCCCAGTGGCCCCTGCTGTTGGGCATCCAGCAGCCCTGACCCACTGCTAATTACTTGGTCTGTGACCTCTAACGAAGCAGCTGGTGCCACCAGACTGTGCAGCGGTGTCCCGAGCTGAGACACGACTTGGGTCAGCAAAATAAGCCCCAAAACTCCCTTAATAGTTGTGACCCCCAGTCCCCCCCCGGCTGGTTACCTCTGCAGAGGAGCTGTATGCTGAGCTAAAGGAAAGCTTCAGCGCAGCCACAGCGCCCTTTTCCCTCGGCAGCTGCATGAATCACTGCTACAACAGCCCCTGCACAAACACTTAGCAATAACCAAAGAATTATTTTTAACTTCCACGTCTTATATGGTCCTTTCGCCTCTCCCGTTCATTTCCAGCTTTCCCGACACAGCGACCTGCATCAGTGCTCAGGCTCCATCCTGTTACACAAACTAAAAAAAAATCCCCCAAAATAAAAAAAACCAAAGATAACAGACTTGACATGACAGAAAAAAAATTGCAAATGTGGTTTAGGCTCCGTTCCCTATGTGAATGCCTCTTTCTTCCACAGGCTGCAGTGTTCCCTTCCGATACGTGCTAAATTTGCTTTATACTGAATCACTCGCTGGAACCACTGCAAAGGATCCGAGTCAGCAGACACAAACAAGTTCCCTTTCCCTCCCCTAAACCACACTCAGCCCATCACCCATACCTCAGAGATTATCAGATCAAATACCACTGATTTCTTTCTTAATCAAATGCAGCAGCTTCTGGGAAAGACTTCCATGCTAGGAATGGGGATAATTAAGACAAAAAAAGTATTTAAACCAGGATCAACTTTATCCTTGCATCTGAGCCTTCCCTGGCACACCAGTGGTCTGATCTGATACTAGGCACTACCACAGGGCAGATCAATCACAACTACAAAAGTAAATGTGGAAAAAAGGTCCGTTTCCCATAAGAATTGCCCAAGCCCACAGTAATTGGTGGACTGGTAACAGGCCTCCGGACGAGTCACAGGGTGGAGATATCAGCCGTACCATCAAACCTAGGCGTTACTCTGAAAATGCCAGGATAACACATTTGCACCTCTATTGCCTAATCAGAAATTGCAGCACGAGCACCGGAAAGCATCTTCCCATGACACCCACTGCAAAGATGGAGTTACTAAATGTTTTTATGGTGCCCAGCACTGGGAACTGCAAAAGCAAATTGCAAAAGCAGGACTGAGATTCCTAATTTGCGGTTGAGTTAAACAAGAGACCTATGTCACAGAGCATCAGTGTAAGCTAAAAACTTACAGCTCTTCCCCATTTAATAAAAAAAGAAAAGGGAAGCACTCGGAAATAAGTACCAAGTTTCTGAAGGACTTGTGCATCCTCAGCAGTTTGTGAAGCGGTTTTTCCGCAGGGCAGGAGCCCTTGAGTTGCACTGCGCGTTGGCTGGTCCAAGCGTACAGATTCTCTGTGACATGAGCCATGGATTTCCACCGAGCTGTGAACTCCTATATTCCCTTTCAAAAGTGATTTTGGCACTTGCATGTTTTCATAAATCTTATATCTGACACTTTATTGCTGACACTATTTTTCTGTATCACAGGAAATACCATACAGACAAGCAAGGCAGGACTCCTGTGTATCATGATTCCTCCATGCTTTAGCCAGCCAGCTACTATCTTTAGTTACCATAACCGCTAAATATGCGCTCCGTTGCTTATGACTTACAGAGGAGTTGAAGGGTTTAATTGACAATTACAAAGTCTTTATAAATCTGATTTGTTGTCTTTTTTTTTTTTAAATGGACAAGAGAAACTACAAAAGACTTGATCCCACCAAGCTGCACTGAAATCAGCAATCTGCCTTGCTGCTCATTAAGCATAGATCATCAGGATGAGATTTTTAAGGGGAGAAACAGTTCACAACATGCTGATCAGTCTTTACTTACACCCTGGTAGTGCTTAGAGGTTGCAATCTTGCTTTGCAGTCAAAACAAAGAAACAGTCCTGGGCTGAAGAACTGGCAAATTATACCCACGTGGGCATCCAGGATAACAGCAATGACGATTAACAGGAAGCTTCACTAGACAGACCAAAACACAGAACATGCTGCACTTCAAAAAACAACAACAAAAAATCCAAGCCAGAAACAAAAAAAACCCCAAAACTGAAATTAATGAAGCTTGGGCTCCAGCAAATCAGCCTCTCTTCATCAGAGGCAAACATGTGATGCTCTCACCAGGGCCTCTCCTCTCTCTGACTACCTGGTTTTACGGGGCCTTTAGGAATGCAATTAGCACCAAGATGTTTCCTCCTTTGTCAAATACATTGGAAACCGGCCAAGTGGTTCAAAAGTTACTGGGACACACAGCAACCCGCAAAGGACATGAGTCCCGATGCCACAGAGGAAGGCAGGCTCAAAGCAGGGGGGATCTTTTCCTCCCTAAGAGCCATTCAAATTTTACAGAGTAAAAGTCAGAGAAGTGTGCTGAAGCTCCCAACATAAAGTGCAACTATTTGTACTATTGAAAAAACTTTTCAGTCTTCTCATCCAGTGACACCAGCCAGTCTGAATCCACCAGGGCAATTTGATGCTCTTTCCAGAGAAAGACTCCAAGTAAAGCACTGAAGGGTTTGGAAAGTGACTTCCTGTTTTGCTGAGATGAATGGGTTATTCATTGCAATATGCATTTCTCAAAGGAAAAATAGGAACAAACCTGTCTCTTTTGGAGGGGCTAGGGTACAGAGCAAGAGCACTTAAGCAAGTCATTCTGTATGTCTCTTCCAAAAGGCACTGAACTATGGTTTGAAAGAGCTATTCTGGAGCTATTACTGGATTTAGGGAGCAATAAAACAAATGCTGCTGATTTATTAGTAGCTGGATGCAGCTTTAATCAACATTTATAATGTATTACAAACGACTTATTTTCCCATCCCTTTCTCACAGATGCACATTAAATCTCATGTTAACAAAGCAAATAATGGATGCAGGACCTACAGCCATCCTCACAAGAGAACTGAAATTCTCTGGGTCCACTTCTGACCTGGAATAATAAAATTCTTTAGACTACCTCCCACTCAAAATCTGCTTCTCTACTTCATGTGGGCCATGAAAGTGAAAAAAAAAAATCCATAGGCAGTGATGTCTGAAACACTGACAAAATGAAGTGCCAGTATTTAGAAATGAAGCTGGGAATGAAAACTTCCTTGCTGGCCAAAGGACTGAGTACCAGCAGACAAGAAGTTCAAAGTTTATTTCGGACTACAAAAACCCTCTGTGATTTTGGTTGTTTGCTTTATTAGGAGTTATCATATTAACAGCATAACAGCACTGAGAAGCAGTGGCAGCCTCAACCCACCAAAGTGCCTCAGAGTCTAAGAATATTAGATTTATTTTGAAGGCAACAAATGTTTTTCTAAACCCGAGCATCAGCTGCTCGCTTTGGTGATTTGAAGCTTGCCAATAGCACTGTATCCTGGCCCCAGGAAAAGCAGGATTCGTTCCTCTGGTGTCCCAAGCCAGCGTTCATGCTCCTGTCTGAGACAGCTGGTCAGGGAACTACAACCCAACCAACTGCCTTTAAGCTGGAGCCTCAGGAGGAGAGAAAACAAACAAAAAACCCAGTCAAGTTCAGCAAAGCAACTGTGGATTTAGAGTGGTGATAAATCAAGGAAGCTGCAGGCACTGGCAAGAACCTGGGAATATGTAATATCTGAAAGCAATTTGCCTCCAAGCTCTATGCTGTGCTAGTGACTCAGCTGGGACAAGCTTTGTTCGGGATCACAAAAGGAAGAAATGCCAAGGACGGTTCTTCGGAACGAGGGCTCGAAATGCTGCTGAGATGAGGCATACAAAAGCCTTGACCACATACGTGAAAAATGATTTGTGTGTGTGCATGGATTTCCACTGCTCAGCTTGGATAATAAGGTTTTCTTCCCTCTGTGGCTCCCTAAACCTTTGGTCAGCTTGGACGGGCTGCTCTCTCATCTGCTGTGTTGGGGATATGCGCTAAATGGTTCATAGGGTTGTCTCGTTCAGCAGCTTGGGCAGATGTAAAGGCATTTAGGAGGGGACACGCACCCAGCGTGCTTCAGCTCAAGTTGGGTTCTTTTGGGCTGAAAATGTTGTTGGAAATATGGTCACCAGAAACTCACCGAGAGGCATGAAGCATCTTCTAAAGTAAAAGCTTTCGCAGAGCATAAATAAAATCCTTGATAACCCTGATGAGTTCCCCTCACTGGCCTACACCAAGCAATTCCAGAACAAGGAACGAGACAGCAATGGTCTGCCAGCAAAATAATGGTTCCTGCCAAGCTGCTGTTTCAGTTCTGCATTTGGCAAAACCTAGAGTCTCTCCTCACTGTGGGACTGAGTCTGTAAGAGCTGCACTCGCTTGGGTGGGTGTCAGGAAGACAGGGCACTTCAGAGGCAGAAGTTGTGGGAAGAGGATGACAGGGGACATAGGGGAAGTCCTTTCTTCCCGTTGCATGAACAGAAGCAGCAAATGGAAAAGTTACCCCATGCAATGGCCCCACATGAGCTCCTGAACACACGATTCAAACTCCGTGTCTCTGAAGTAGCTATACATGCTGGTAGACTGAGAAACCCAGTCCCTAGTTAGATGCACAGTCGTCTTCGACAAGGCACCATTTTGTAGGGAGGAGAGAGCATACTTTTATTGGAAGAAAACAGAACGGCTTGTATACGAGAATGCCATTTGCTGGGGCAGCGCTGGGCCCTCCGTGCTGGACCTCTCTGCGTGCAGCACGACACAGCCCCGCTGTGCAAAATTCAGGCCCTCGGACACACTCTGCGGGCTGGAGAGGCACCAAGCCTCGCGGGCTGACAAAACCGGCTCTAAATGTTATGTCATTGGCACGGTGCTTGCTACAGCCCAGACTGAGCATTGAACTTGCTGGAATTTAAAACAAAACAAAACAATAGAAATACCAGGAAGCATAGCGAGAATAACACCACTCCACACAGACCTGTTAGACTTCATCCCACCCCTGGAGCAAAGCCTCTTGTTTTCTTTTAAAGCTATAAAAAGGATTTTTAAATGACTTTAAAACTCTGTTCAATCCCAAGCCAGCTATTCTAGTCTTCCCATCATCAGAAGTCCTCCGCAAAGAAAGGAGAAAGCAGTTACAATAGCAGCAACAAAACTTATTTTCCTGTGAATCAGCAGAAATCTGGCACTCCTGATGAATGGAAATTCGAGCAAAAGGTTATACAGATGTGTCCTCCTCTTGTGGTACCAACAGCTACATCAGGAGCTTCCAACCTCTGTTTAGCACCACTGCACTGTTTCCTAATATATGGAGCCAACCCAACTCTTTGGTGGAATGATGCTATGAAAACAATAGTCATATGGAGAATTCCCAGGCAATACTGCCCTCAATTACATCCACAGTTGGCTTTATTTTTCCCCATTTACCTTAAAATATCTTTTTTCTTGCTTATAAACCCCTCTTTCCATTCCTGCATCTTTAGAGACAGCTACTAGTTCTCCAGGTCTTGGAGACCCACTGCGGGGGCTGATATACGGCCTTCTGACTACTTTGCAGGGGGGAGCCCCAGGACTCCGTTTCCAATTGCTGTCAAAAGTTTGTGTGGGGGATGCCTGCCTCACTTGTAGACAGTGCAGAAACACTACTAGCCACTCTTGAGGAAAACGAGCAAGAACAGCTTCTACTCAACTAATAACATGATAGTCTCAAACAGCCAGAAATTTACAACCAGAAGTTGGCCCACCATCTACTATCCAACTTGAAAAAAATGCATTACAAAATAAATAGGGGAAAAAACCTCCACTTCCCCACAGAACAAGGGAAAAATAGCTATTTTGCAAGCTTATCCTAAAAGCAAGACAGTCCTCACAAAACCGTACATGGTTTTGGAAATTTTGTCTGAGCTTTTCAGTTTAGGAAGCATTTTGCTTGCTTGAAAACAGGCAAGTTTTAAAGAATAATGTTGTCCCCAGCTCCAACTAAAGGAATTATGTCCAAGGGCTAATCCAGGCCATATGTGCAAGGTAAATTATGTGACCTCAGACTGACAAGGAAGTAAAGCTATATTAGTAAACATAATTAAATATTCTTCTACCTTAGCTTAAGCAAAATGGACCAGCAACATCTTTATCAGGGGGTAGAAAAATCTACCCATGAGAGATCTTTAGGAATCTTCAGCACAAGTTTCCCTAATAAATAACAGATAAACACAGCCTTTCCTTTCACCTGCACTGTATCAGTGGATTACTTCAAGTGCTTAATCTTTAATAAAGATTGTTTCTATCTACACAGGGATGGATGGCACATGTAGAACAAATCCAACCTAACAAGTCACCAAAAAGCTTCGGAGAATTCAAGCCTGTGACGCTTTGCTCTTTCCTAAGGATAGACTTCAGCGTGGAAGAAGTGTGCGCTGTTATCCATACTGAGTTCAAAATAATCATATCAAAGTTAAGACTTCTCAGTCTGCTCATCTCCCTGGGTCATGGGCAACAGACAAGCTTGGAAGGACAGATCTTTATATTCTGTTGTTGGAAACCCAGTTCTCATGGGGATAATACATTTTTGCTTATTAGGGAGTTGTATAGTTCCACTTAAAACCTCCTTTCCTCTTTCTCCCTGGAGAGAAAAAAAAGGGAGCACAGATCCCTTTAAAAGCATCCTGAAAAACACACGCAGACCCTTGTTGCACCTTCTGGAGGGCACGTACCAGGGCCACGAGCACTCCCCACCCATGCCAGCAAAAGATTTCCCACACTTCAGGTGGTTTCCTGGTACAAGCAAAGAGAAGTGTGGAGAGGGATGAAGGCTGCCTACCTGAGCAGAGGACACCCTTGTACCGGGCACACGAGAAGTCATCGCATTCGCAGAAGGACCCGTAGATGTTTCCGAACTCGCTCTCGTAGCAGACGCACTGGTTGCAGCTGCACTCCCCTCTCCCGCTGCAGATGGGCTTGCCTTCCATCTCCCGGCACATGTTGTGGTACATGTTCCCGTTGGCACCCTCCTCGCATTCGCACTTGGCGCCTAGGTAGCCCGGGTCGCACTCGCACAGCCCACAGGCGTAGGTCCCGTTCCCACTGCACTTGCCGCTCTGCTGCTCGGCCCGGCCAGTGCACCCACAAATGCAGTTGTAGGTCACCATGACCTCCAGAGTGTCCCGAAACCCAGCAGGCTTGATAGTGAACACGTGGGAGGTGTCCTCGGCAGGACAGCTTCGTGCTTCCACTGACACCTCAAAGGAAACCTGAGGAGGAAAGTTGAGACGTAAGCAAAGAGAAATGAACACGTCACTAAGGTTGCCTCGTTGGGGTTCGAGGGACAGCACAGCCCCACAGGGAAGGGCATCGAGACGAGGATACCCCTGACTGTGTCCTGAGCTCTCTGCAGCGGCAACACACTTCCCTGCCTTTCCCCAGTGGACAGCTGGTGAATCCTGATGCTTTATGGTTATTGTCTGAGGCTCTGCCATGACACAAATGATGCAAAAGAGAGGAAAGCCTGCAGGAGCTTTGGGGATTTGAATTTCAAACTTTTCCTTCTACCCCAGAAAACACCATCTGAAAGCCCAGCAGAGGTCCTTCTAGGCTGTTCATCTGCACTAGGAAGAATATCTCATCAGCCAAGGGCTGACCTCCCCTATCAGTGCCACTGCCCTCACGAGACTGCATGCAGGCAACTGAGGGCCTGCAGAGCTAGTCCTCAGGGGGCCACGGGCTCACCAGCAGCAAGCAAGAAAGGCTGGTAAGTGGAGGAAAGAGGAAATGGCAAATGTACTGATGAAAAACCATGGAGTGACTTCGCTGAGCAGTGCTGCCCTGAGTATGCCAACTTTCATTCCCAGGTGTGAAAAAAGTATCCGAAACAATATGGGGCCTAACAAAGACATCTGCAGCTCGATGTACTGAAAACTGCCCATCGCATGAGGGGTTTAGGCATCCTTAAATCTGCTCATGTGCCCTTTGGGTAAACAAGGGAAAACGAGAACACCACATGATCCAAATGGAAAGAGCACAGGAACAAGCCAGATGTTTCATCTCTGCAAACTACATAACAGATACAGAGGGAAAAAAAAGAAAAAGAAAAAAAAAAACAAAAACAGGGAAATGTTAAGAAAGAACAGCCAGTCATCTGGGTTTTTTGCTTTCTGTTAAGTACATGCAGTCACAAGAGTCCACGCCAGTCTGAGGGGAAGGCTTTTGCTAGGTCAGACGGGCTCTGCATTATCCACCAGAGGCTCTTCTGCTCCCTGGACCCCCTGACCTCCCCCTCAGTGCCTCCCTGCAAACTGCCTACTGGACCTTTCCAGTTCCTTTTGAGAAGAGACTGACAAAATACTGTGACCTCTTTCCTGCTGGCTTTACTTCCTCTTCTGCCTTTCCCTCCTGCAACTTTCTCTTCCTTCTTTTCCACCTCTTGCTCCTCCGCTTACCCCGGAGATGCCATTCTGTCCTGCTCTGACTTCCTTGGGGTCACTTTTACCCTGTCCCCTTTCCTCTCGCTCCCCCCTCTCATTTCTCACCTCTTCTCCAAGTATAAGCATGTTTTAGTCTCTTCTGCCTTGGAGACACCTTGTCTCCATGTCTCTCGTCAGCTCCACTGCTCCTTCTTTGCTCTAAAAGCGTCATGATTTTGTCATTTCCAGCTATTGCCTAAAAAGTCATTCTTAACTTCATTAACCCTCCTTAGGTTCCTCACAACAAAATTCCTCCTGGTTAAGTCTTTTCAGCAAACACCTGGAGGAAACAGTCTTAGTCTGTCACCTGTCAACCATGGCCTTTGTAAAATCCTGGCTTCCACTGGCTTCCACAACCGTGCCTTCTCCTGGACGGGCTCCCCCCTCGCTGACGGGTGTCCTTCAGTGGCCAGTCCCTCTTCCAGCCTGCAGAGTGCTCACAGTGGTCTGTGCCCCAGTTCTCCTCTCCCCATATGCTTCACCATTGGCACCCTCGCCTGCGGCTTCCTTCACAAACCCAAGCTGATTTATTGCACCCATATGTAAGATTCACTAACCTACACCCCTTTTTTTAGTCTTCCTTTCCCCCGCCCCCCCCCCCCCCCCCCAGCAAACTCAAAATTCCTGCAGGGAATGTTTGATTGACACTTCTGAAAAATCCTTATTTCCTCTCTTTTTAAACAGAAACGGATGCAGGATGGAGCTCCAGACCTGAAACTGTGGACTTCTATGGCTTGATCTTCGTCCAAAATCAGCGGAGGAAGACCAGAGCTGTGCTGCTTTACCTTGTGTTTTACTGTAGGCTGTGTACCCTGTACTAATTACAAAATGCCTCAGCTTCTCATTAAGATGTTTGAACAACATGCTGCAATATTGTTTGCAATGAAGCTTTTAAAAACAAAACTGATGCAAACAAATTTCACTTGTTGATCCCACACAGTGCAAAAATCTTCAACCACTAACCAAAGTGTTTATTCTTTTGTGGACGGTTTATTTTAAAAGACAGCACAAGCATTCCAGGGAAGTCTTACAACTTCTTACAGCCACCAGCCATTAGCAGCGATATTCTCCATCATGGATCACTTGTTTCTGTGAAGCAGGAAGGAGCTGCAGGAACTGGGACACCCTGTATATTCTAATGAAAAATCTCCCTGGGAAAATCAAGAACATCTGACAGCCATTTGCTTGGCCCCCCCATTTAACCTTGCTTTCTGGTGTGCTTCCCCAGGCGAGCTGAAGCTGCCTTGCGTTGCTGAAAGCAGTGGTGTCCCAGGTAAACACCATGCACAGCTCTACATCCCCTGCAAACAGGTAAGCAGGAAATGCTCTGTGACTGTGAGTGGAAACTGTTTCGTTACAGCAAAGATTAGCCTTACTCCAGACTTCGAAATAAGACCTTCTCTTAAGCATCAAGATGAAGTGATTTTTAATTTGAAGACACTTTGGGGTCACCCCAAGCAATCTCGCAGCCTGCTCTGCTTCTGCATGCCAAATGGCAGTGTGCAGATGGCAGCTCAGCAGCCACCTCCACCCAGCAGAAGCTGCACCGACATCGCAGCTCCCTTGATTCCCTCCGATTTCTGAGACCTGAACCAATTAGACAAAACACTCAAATTACAGAGGATAATGAGATCAGAAAGCAAGCTAAGGGGATCAGTGTGATCCTGCTCCCTCTCTTGGATTGCCACCCACACCTCTAGGACTAAACCACGGCAGATTAGGATTCATGCCAGTGTCATCCTCTTTGGAGACACTTCAACAATTCTCAGGAGTCAAATCTTGATCCTTGTGGAACTGGTGAGCTGTGAACAGCTGTCTGGAGTGGGAGGCCCCCTGCTTCTGCTCCAGAGGACCAGGAGGCCCATGATCCTGTGTCACGTCTGCCAGTCTTGTGCAGGGACCTAAACTGTGATAGGTACCTAGTCCGGGCACACTGTCTGCATCCCAAAGCATGCAGTGGCATCAACCATCTGTCCAGAAAATACCCCCATTCATCTAGAAAGCAGGGGCCACTACTTCTTTATACGATTAATGACAAGTTTAATAACCAAAGCCCCTCTATTAGTCAGCACCTTGCAGGAGGGCTGTCTACACTTAACCCTGAAGAAACTACAGCATGTAACCACCTCTCCCAGTATATGGGACAAAGGATTTCTTTGATATACAGTTTCCATACTAGTAACACATAACAGACCTGATGCCTGATGCAGGGTGGCTGCTGGGAGTGTGGGAGTGATCCTGCAGGCAGCAGAGTGCTTCAAGGACTGGGCTGTATAGAAGCAGCGGTGGTGAGGCCAGGAGGGAAACAGAGACGGGAAGAAGTCTGCAGGACAGAGGCAGCAGGAGAAAAAGCACAGCCAGGAAAGCCAGGAGTGAATGCAGGAGGTGGCAGAAGCAGCGATGCAAGAGCACAGGTGAAAAAAGGCCAAATGTGGTGCGTGGAGGGCGTCAGGATGAGAAGCATAGACCTTTCCAGCCCTCCCTGATGAGTGTGGACTGCTCTCCACCCTACTTTGCCACCCCACAAAGACAACCCAGCTTCTGAAACTCTGACAACACGCGGGATCCTCCTACACAGCCAAGAAGTCGAGCTCACCCTGCGGGACTGCTTCTGCCCTCCGTCGCCGGGGCCTGTGTTGCTCACCCAGCTGGCCTCCAAGCAGACCACCCTTACGGGCACACACATGGTCAGCGCCAAACCCTGTCTACGGGACGAGCCAAAGCGGCTGGAGTGACCTTTGCACTTATGCCAAACCTGAGAGCCCAAGATCAATGAACAGGTCCATTCTGATACCCTGGGGGCTCTGGCTTTGCTGTGGAAACAAGGAGGGCACATAACTACCGTGGCAAAGCTTCAGGAATTGATTTTACCAACCAATCCAATAAAGTCAGCTAAAAATGCCACTTCCCTTTTCAACACTTCATGTTGTGAGAGTCTGTATGCAGAGAGGTAAAAATTCAGCTCCTGTGCATTTCCTCTTTCACACTATTTTTATATGCTTAAGTGCTTAGAGAATTGAGTATGTTTTTAAACCCAGGAAGAATCCAGTCTTCTAAAACACGGAAATCACTCTGCTAATGAACTCACGTGCACGTTCTTGCAAATAGGAAGAGATGGGGGCCGGGGCTCTCAGCTCTGCTGACCTCAGTGGGTCGGTGCTGATTTACACCGGATGGCAATGTGGCCATCCAAAATGCATCCTCCTGTTTTGCAGGCAAGATAGGCTCACACTCAGTACAGAGCAGCTAAATCATGACAATTTATCTGCAAGAGGCCACTTTTCTCTTCAGATTAAGAAAAGACTAGTCAGGGACCAAGATGGGTCCCTCCTTGTGGGAAAGGGCAGTCCCCTCCCTAGGAGACACTGAGCTGCAGAACCTACTGTCACCTGGGGATGCACCCACTAAGAAACCCCCCTGTGCCAGCCATCATTTCGACCCAGAATTTCCATTCTTTGTACTCTTTCCCATAGTAGATCATATTGTAACGTCTCCCTAAACAACCTGAAAAAAAAAAAGAAATGCTGGAGGGGTGTCTAGCAACTCATTTATCTGTATCAATATTCTGTTTGAATAAGCAAAGCTTAACTTCCCTGGTTTTTTTGTTTTTTGTTTTTTGTTTTTTTAATAAAAAGCAGAAGACAGATTATGTCATGTATACTGTTAACATTAAGGGGGCAAACTATGTTTGTGCTCTGTGTTGCCATCTAATAACTCCAAGAACTAAAGAAATGAGTGAACAGTTGCTAGATTTCTGAATGCCCTTCATTTTTTTTGCAATACCTCAGAAGTTAACCATAAACTGTTCACTCAGGTTCTCAAACAATAACAAGAAAATCTGGAACATGCAGTGGACAAGCAAAAAACCAGGAGACCATGGCAATAAAAGTTCACAGGTGAGAGCGTGACATGAATTACTGAGGTTACAGAAAAACCCCATTCTTTATTATTATATTCTACTAAGTGCTCAAGACCATTTGATTCATGGTGCTCCAAACAAGACATTTGATTTCCCTCTTTCGGACTAACAACTGACCTTGGATTGATGTATTTCATGCAGAGTCACTTTTAGCAGAGCTGTTTTCAGTGGGTTTCTATATTAGTGCGGCACAATTTTCAGGCTAGTAAAGGAAGATGAACATTGCTCTATTTTATCAGCAGGGAGTATTCATGGAGAGGGGAAGTCCCTCCTCCAAGGTCACACACAGTGTTACAAAAGCCTCTCTGAGGGACATACAGGAATCCAGACTCACCGTATCTCCTATTTTGAGATCCCCACACTTCCTGAGCCCAGGGTACGACAAACCATCTTGACACGTGGCTGTGAAGGTCAAGCCAACATCCTCAGGACTGTCCCAAACAGTAAGTTCTACTTTGGACCGAATACTCTAGAAACACAATGGAAAAGAAACCCATCAGATTACTAAGGGCAGGCAGATTTCCTCTGTATGCCATTCAGTTTCAAGGCTCTTCTCTGATGTCTTCAGGTGGTTAGGACATCTTTGCACCTATAGAAAAAAAATCACCTGAGCACACAAACTGACATTTGTTTCTGATTCTAGCAGCTCAGCATGCTTTTGATCAACATAACCAAAATTACGGGCAGCCGCCTATTCAAACACCTGTACCCACATGTTCATCTCAGAAGAACAACCACCCTCATGTAGTTCTCCCTTTTGTGAGCACTTTTGAGTAACTGGGACTGTGGCAGAGAGAGGGTTATGACAGATAAAGAGTAATAATACCATGTCCATACTGTTGTATAATACATCACAGAATTGGACTGAAATACCCATGGATGGTTTATGCACTCTATGACAGTCATGGTGACCAGTATAGCCAGATCTGAAAAGATACACATGCAGAAGGAAGAAAAAACACTGACTGCAAATGGAGCATTTGCTTTATCTCTGAATTGAAGGTGAGAACCTCGTGTGAATACTTGCACCTCTTCCATGTAAAACTGCCTGTTAGAGAAATGCAAAGTCTGATTTTCCACTGGTGTCCAGCCTGTGATGTCTTTTATACTGCATAAAGAAGGTGTAAAACTTCACTAATGCTGAATGACTCTTCTTGATGTGACAGAACTAGTCAGAAAAACATTTTCCCTCTTAACAGAAAATGCCAGACAAAGTATCCCTTTTCAGATGTCTCAACTGAGAACATCAGGTTTTCCATGGGACTTTTTTTTTTGGGGGGGGGGGGGGGGGGGAATCTCTTTTTATGAAATGTTTCAAGATGAAAAACAGCTTTGCCCAATCTTTTCATTTTCATAAGTAAGGTTTTGGGAGGCTCTACCCCCTTTTTTCTGCTTCTCATCTCTCCATCCTACTGCAAAACCCAGACTTTAAGTCAAAACAAAACAAAGGGAAAATGTTTTTAAACATTAATTCAGAATGAAGTTGTTTTGTTTAATTCTTCCAATGGCTGGAATTGATATTTTGGGAGTGGTGTCCAAAAAAGACAGAAGTTTCAAAAGGGAGGTTTTCTGCATAAACACTTTTTCCCAACCTAGCTTGCTGCTCCATCCCTTTCCCCCTTGTCTCTCCACTGAATGAAGTGGCCGAAGTGTGAAAAAGTGCTAATTCAGACCTTTTGTTAGGCAGTGTGTTGACAAAGCCAGTGCTCATTATGAGAAATGATGCTAGCAAAGAGCTAATGCTCTTGGAAACAAGGAGGGAATAAATGGGTTTTGACTAGGCAAATCTACACAACCCTTGAGGAAAAGAAATAATTTCCCATATTTATGCTGTAATTCAGGAAACCATTTCCTGTCTGGGGCCTGGATTGCAGGTTCATGGGTTCACATTTTAGACTATACATATGGAGCACCTACTGCTTGCAGGCTGAATGCAGCACGCGCCAGTAAGGCTGAACACACAGCACATGCATCCACTGCTCTGCCTAGCATTTATCACACAGAAATTATCATAGAGCTGTCACACTGACACATTATCTCCTCTTCCGGATCTGGACAAACTTCATCAGACATCTGTAACCTAAAAGGAAGACTAGTTATCTGTAATGGAAACACACTGGCTTATCACTTTATCAAGCCTGAGTCTATTTAACAGCCTGGAGAAGCGTTCTCGCAATATTTATCCGTCAGCATTATAAGCAGTCACTTGAGGCTGCAGAGGCATAGGAGGAAGAGGAAAGGATCACTTTCGGCTGGCTACATTTCTTATATTGTTCTCCAGAGGATCCAATTCGGGGCATATTGAAGACAATATACTAGGCTAGCTCAACTTCGGTATGACCTTGCATGGCTCGTTCTTATGTTCTTATATGGATGCCAGCATTCCTTATTAGCCTTAGTAATGCTATTATTATTAGCCACTTGGCAGCATTACACAGCAATATCTTCTCACAGCACCCAGCCACTATTACAGGGTAAGGAAATTTCTGCTGCAGTGTTGTTTAAAGCCAGGTTCAACCAGGTTCAAATATGCAACTGCAGAGAAAAATTCTGCACAGTTTCCAAAATACAGAAAACCACTTGGACTGTTCAGTGCACAAAGGTCTCTGGTAAGCTGAAGCATGCCCCACATTTGTCTTCCTGCACATATGGATCAGCAAAACCCACTGGGTATAGCTTTGGGAGCCTCCTCATCAGGCAGAAGTATAAAAGATATAAACGGGCTGATGCTAGGCTGAGGCTGTCCACTAGATCCTGGTTTTATTATCAGCTCTGATATCCAATGTCACTTTGAGCACATCACAACAATGACTCCATGCCTCAGTTTCTCCACATATCTACCAATAACATTTCTGAAAATGTTTATCTACCTGTAATCTACAGAGACTAAATAATTCCCAAAATTGCTTAGGACAAGCTCTCATGTGGTTTCTGGAACCAGGGAAGAGCCATGGGCAAGACCTAGTCCCTTTAATTTTACAGTACTTCACTCAAGACTGGTTTTCATATGCTCAGTCGAAAGCTTTAAATACAATTAAGCCTCTTATTATGGCAGACTTCTGCATGCAAAATGGGGAAAAACTCCTTTCTCTATGGCACCTTCAGCCATAACTGCCCATTTCTGCCCATCCCGTCAGCTCCCAGCCGTGCTGGTTACCAGAAGACAAAACCCTGCTGTCCGTGCCACGGCTGACCCCAGCCACCTGCTGCGGGCAGGCTCTGGAGCCGGACGGCCGCAGTGGTTTTCACTCTCTCGGGAATACCAGAGACAAGGGAGAAGAGCTGTGTTCACTCTCGGGATGAGCAAAGGACACTGGAGCTACCGAGAGGAAGCAGCTGGCCCTCAGATGGATCAACTGGTCTCCCTGAAATAAACCTGTCCATTAAAGCACACGGGAAATCAGAGTGGAACATGCAGTGTAAAAACAAGGAAATCCTCAACCAACAGTGGCTCCAGGGACACCTGATGTGAAGGCCACCAGCCGCCCGCCAAGTGAAACTCATTGGTGTTATAACAGGAGAAACATATTTGAGAACTTTCTGGATTAGGTTTAGGAAAATGATTTTATAAACAGCATTCTGTTTGCTCCCTTCAGTCCAAATCCACCCTGCCTATTTGTGCAGAAATCCTGCTGGAGCCTGTGCCAGCCTGGGGAGGTGGAAAGAGCAGAATTAGCCCTGCAGATGTTTCCAGGAGGGTGTCCACTTTACATGTCAAAACTTTGAGGAAGGCAGAAGGGTTTTATTATATAGTCAGGACAGAGTTGCTATAGTAGCTAGCTTTTGGGGGGGGTTTTTGTTTGGTTTTTTGGGGTTTTTTTGCTTCATGCCCCTCATGATAAGAGACAGAGGTGACAATATGCTAGGCAGGTGAGATGCAGCTGGATAGGGAGGAGAAAACGAGATGAAAGACAGAAATGGGGGAAAGGGATATTGGAATTCATACATGCCCTAAGCAAATTTGATTTAGACATCAGTGTAAATCCACGATTTCTCCAGTAAATCCATCAGTGGAGGAAAGTAGACAAGAGAGGATCAGAGACGGCTAAAGCACTGAAGGAGAGAGAGGCAGAGCCTGGGCCACACAGCGTGAGTCACCCCACAGGAGAAGATGTTCCCTGTCACAGAAGAACAGAGTTATTCCAAGCTCAGATTTACCACTGTGTGAGAAAGAAGAAAGGTTTCCTTCCAAACTGGGAAGTTAAAATTTCAGCCTTTTCCCTCAGAGAGAATTTCCTCAATTTCAGGAGAAAACGAAGCTACCAAAAGGAAATGAACTGGCATGTGTGAGGTTTCCAGGATCCTTGCTGCAGAGCCAGGGCTGCCAGTCTCCAGCAGGAAGCCTTGGGGTCCCGGCCCCGGCCGGCTGCCCCTGGGCCCTGCTTGCCCACTGGCTGAACGGACAGAAAACCAACTCCAGTTTCAGCAGAAGTTCATCCGGCATAACTCCTGCAGTTAAGCATCTTGGTCTCAGCATGCTGGTGGCTTCCAACTAGCTGTACTGCAAAATCAGCGTGTAGTGAACATTCATTTCTTTCTCCTCAGTCAAATATTTTAGCTACAAGACCATCCTTCCTCAAGGGGACAAGCTGGGACAACAGGGCTTTTGTTTTATGGCATCCTCAGCACCTCATTAGCAGCATTAACTAGTCATTGCCTTTCCTCAGAGTGGAGGTTTTGGAAGTGGTCTTCAAGGGCAATACCAAATGTTGCATTAAATGTGGGGAACTGTGGGGAAAGGAAAGATGAACGTTACATGTCATGTAAAGCACAGCACAATTCTAGATGGTTTTTGGATTTATAAACTCTTCCAATGAAATCCTTCCTTACTCCCTTCCTTACTCCCTTGCACTAATCATCACACTACCAAGAAGCAGGGTTTGCAGCCGCTATAAGTGTGGCCACAAAGTTGTGCTTATAAGTTGCATATATGAAGAACACTACTTGATGACTGATTCATTAAAATGCAGCACTTCAGTTTAGCCACAAAGAACCAGAAGTAGAACAAGGTATTCCAAGATAAATTTCCATGCATGCTCATTGGAAGTCACAGATCTCACATACCAACAAGCACCAATATCCTTTTGGGGACATGAAGAGCTGAGCCATAAGAATTCAGTGAAAAGACAAAAGAAGTGTTAGTAACTAGCCAACTAATATTCTGTTTAGCTGCTTTTAATTGATCTGCTTCCTTGGTCTCCACAGAGAGGGAGAGGTGATAATATCAGGTTACCGGTACAATTGCAGATCTTTTTGCTTTCTGCCATACACCTCTGAGAGTCCCAACAACCAAAACGGATTACGCTGACACCTCTGTGTAGTCAGTGACCCTTTCGGATGCCAAGACACACGCTAATATCAACCCTCAGAGTGCTACAAATTGATTGATGCTGCACTGAGACCAATGCAAGGAAGCTACCTTAGCTAGAGCTGAGCCAGGTCCTTGGGAGGCCTTTGAACTTTGAAGAGCAAAGAAGACATTAGCACACTCTGTGGGAGATGTGTTTTACATCAGGATTGTATTTAGAGGGCAATCCTGCATGAGAGATGTGTGGTCAAATCCCTGCTTTGCTGCAGACCTCCTTCAGCATCTCTGTTCTCCTTTTCCACCTCACATAGCTACTGGAGTGATTAATGCAGGAAGGACCTGTGAAGCACTCAGCTTCCACACCAGCGAGGGCCCAAGTGAGCACTTGAGGCAGAGTATAAAATCAGCCCAAACACCAGCGTCATCCTAAATACGACAAGCAACTCCTTTCCCTCCCCAGGGCGGATGCAACAACTCTGACGGTGACCCACAATACAGAGGACCAGAAGAAAGAAGCAGCCAGATCTGGGTGGAGCACACAAGGGAGAGCTGAGCTAGCTAAGCTCTTGGCGTTTTACAACACAGCAGCTGTAGTATTAAAGTGCAACTTACATTGTAGGCCTTGACTATCAGCTCGATGATGTTCTTGGAGTCTTTATGTAAAATCTCTACTGTTGTTCCAGGAATTAATGCTGTAAAATTCTTAAAAAGAAAACAAACAGAAAATACACTGAGATTCACATAGGAGAACAGAGAGTATAAGGATGAAGGGTGTTCTCAGATCCACCCTTGCAGCACTGACTCACTGCCTGCCTGCCAGGGACACAAGACACAAATTGTGCCTTGTTATCTATCAATGTACATGATACAACTTTGTTCATTTTAATGCAAAGCAAAGCATTTTTAAAGCTAAACAACATCTAATGCTAAACAAAACTCACAGCCAAGGGAACTGGACTAATGATGACCAGTGTGGTTCCCATCAACCCAGTTCCTCTGCCAGATGGGGCAAGATCCAGTAAATTTGCACTGGTGTAATCTGCATGCATTCAGGGCAGCTGGCAACCTGGGAAGCAAGGCTGGGCTTTCATCAGTCTCGCTCTCATTGACATATTAGCTCCCACGGAAGAGGGTGTGGAGAATGAGCTAAACCTTTCAGCTCTCTATGGGTTAGCATTAGGATTTTGACCTTAGCAACGTTTCTGCTTGTTTTGCTCAAGTTCTGCGGTACAGAGTTTTGAAAGCTGGAAGCAGACATTTCTGAAAGCTCTCTCGTTTGAAACATCTCCCCTCTCCATTTTATCTTCACAAAATCCACTTCTGCAGAAGTAACAAAGGCAGAGAAGTGAACCCCATTAGTGCAGTTCCAGAAATAGCTCGACTGCTTGTAGCTCAGGTAATCTTTTCCTTTTGGAGAGAAGGAGGAGGATGGCGAGGGAGTTCAAACTGTATTTGGCGCGTCTGGGCTCTGGACTCAATGATGGAAAAACACAGCTGGGCAGAAACACTGCACACACTTAGGTAATGGGATTAAGTCACAGCAGAATGGGTTGAACAGGTTTCTGCTCTCTCATATGCTGCACGGCTGGCAGCTCTCCTAAAATCAAGATTATACTACAGTCTATTTTAAGTATTCACATGCTCACTAACATGTATCTATTTACTTTAAGAAGCTTTAGTGCTTTTCACTGAAATAACAACACTCTGCAGGTTAGTAGAGAGACAATTGGTGAGTTTAGCCTGGAAAAAACTTTTCGTTGACAGCTCTTACTGCAGCGTGTGGCCTTGCTCATGTACACTTAAGACTGTTTCCATTCCACCAGTGCTGGAAGGAAGGAAGATGCTTTCAAGAAGCATTTAAATCTCTTTCCAGCCTGGGTGGCTCAGCAGCACTTACCTTGTACAGCACATAATGATTTTTTGTAACAGCAAAAATAAGGTGGATGTTGTTTTCAGCTAGTTTCTCCCCAAGAAGCGCCAGGGAAGGATAATCCTAGAGGTAAAAGCAGTGATGAGTAACACAAACAAAGACTAATTTAATCACTCTTCTACTCCCAACAGCAAAATTCATTCTAGAAACATATCGTGTTTCACTGCAATACAAAGTCCCTAATGTACCAGTACAATCAGAACTGAAATGGTAGAACATTTCTGTATATCTGTCATCCTTTAAACACCTCTTATGCACCTATCACCAGAATATATGAGTGACACCACAGTTAGCTACAGCAACACCTGAAACTGAATTTCTTTCTCTTTTCTTTCTACTTTGCCACCAGCAAGTGTATGTGTAATACACTAGCTGCTGTCTTTGGGGATACGAGATAAGACCATTGGCTAGAATTACAGTAAGCAGAAATATACTGTTTTTCTCCAAAGTGGAAAGATCCATTGTCTGCTCTCTCTGTATACCAGAGCCATAAAGAGATTATGATAAGCTCTTTAATTCTGCAGAATTCATAGAGACAGAAGATGGTGGGAATATGTTGTTCTAGCTGCCCACAAGCAACAAAATGAACCAGGGCTCGCTTTCAAGAGACCAGCCTGAGGTTTCAAACCCCAGGCTGGTTTTAAAATGCTGTCCTCAGAAAAAAAAAAAAAAAAAAAAAAAAAAAAAAAAAGCTTAGTTTACTTGCAGACTGAAAGGCTGATTTAGAGCCTCCAAGAAGCAACTATGGAAATGCCAAGGCAGTATCCCCACACCAGTTCCACAGCACAACACCAAGTCAGTACATAGGCTGTGAATAGGTTTCTTACAATTCAACAGCCCAGTAGAAAAGGGGTTTCTCCAAGGGGTCTAGCCTACTGCCACAAGGCAGCCATCCAGGAACACCTCCCATTACGGGGTGATGTACATTCAGGAACAAAAATCATAATTAGTCCTTGTGATCTGCTGAATAGAGCACCATTCTGCAGAATTATTTGATAATTAAGCAGCAGACAAGTGCCCATTCACCCCAAAAGTTTCCTTCACTGAGTTTAAATAAAAAAAGGCTAGTTTGTCCATTTACTACTAAGATCTATGTTAGTGTTTTGCTCAAAGGCTGTGAATAAGATCAGCATCCTATTGTGCTTGTTACTGAGCCACATCAAGGTAGACTCAGCTTCCCCACTGAGAAGCTGATAATCTACTGGACATATTAAAAAAGTGTGACACATTTTATGTTTTCTCTACACTTTGCATGCCAATCTGATGCACTGCAGGATGCCAAGTCATTTTTCCCTCACTTGCAACAAATCCTGAAGAAACTTGCTAGGCTGTGAACTCATTTTTGAGCATCACAAGAACATTCACTGAAGGTGGGACGGCCAAAGGGATCAGCAAGTTTTATCTCCAAACTCATGGACCAGGTAAAATCATGCTCGCAAGGGAGTGCGTTTGTCAAAAGCTGCTGAAGTCTGGTGTTGGTGGTCTCCAGAGAGGCAAGGGGATCAATCTTTTGACACCTGGAGGTCTCCGAGCACTCAGCCCACGTGTCCCCCAGCAGACACTGGGGCTGTCCTCACCAGCTGGCTGGATGCGCTGTACTCATTCGCTTCATTCAGGTGGCACTGGCCATCGTGTGGCTGGACCAGCCCACCCAACTTCCCGTCCAGGGCTATGTGGGGCACATCATCTGTCGTGAAGACCAGCAAGTGAGACGCCTCCTTACGCCAGCCAATCTTTTCCTGGGTGAAAACAAAACCCATGAGACAGTCAATCTCCTCTTCCCGTCATCCTGTGCATGGTCCCAGCCACACACCCTTCTAGCAGGAGGGTCTCTTATCATTAATTAAAAGAATACCATGCGCATGTCCACCCATGCCTGGCAAAAAGCCCAAATGTCAAGGGCCCATCTGGTACTTCCCAACATTTTTTTTCCAGTGCAGTTATTTAAAAAGGCATGAGGAGGTATGTGGACTGTCCACCAGACCTTCTCTACCCAGATCCAAGAATAAGAATTTCAACTGCTTTTATAGCCAAAGGAGACCTGCCAAATTCCTCCACACACATTTAATCTGACCTTGTTTCCTCAGTTTCATGGAATTGCTGTGCTGCTGCACGCAGCACGAAGCAACAGCAAGAGCTGTAATATCTCCGGTCAACATTTTTCATTATAGCCCAGTCATAAAAACTGTTTCTGAGCTGTAACACATGAAATGAGCTCCCTGCCCAAGAGGGCTGGGTTTGGTGCAGGCCATATGTATGTACAAGGTACCCTACTCTGCTATCTACTGATTTTATCTAGTGGCTGCCTTGGCTCTCCCTTCTCCACAGATAAAACCCTCTTGTCTGGAAGCGATGGCACTTCCAAGCTAGGCTATCTGCCATTTCTATGCATACCACTACGAATGTCCAGGACAGCTCTCTCTTCCCACATCTCATACAGATGCTTCTTCAGACCACTTCTGCACAAGCCCCTGGGAATATCAGGGATGCACACAGTCGGCAAAAAGTAGGCCAAGTGGAGCTTTCACACTGGTTGCTTGCACTAATCCATGCACAACTGCCCAGCACAGCTCTGAAGGGAGCAATATCTGCACATTTGGAAAAAAAATATACTAGTTCCAAGCCTTACTCTACTGGTCCCTGTGAAAGCAATATGATATTATGAACAGTACAAGAAGTATCCCCTGAACCCTTCTTGGTCTGTCTGTGCAAGGAACAGACATTTCAACCACCTTCGCATGGACAGATGTACAGGGATGGATTTTTTTCCCTTCAAATAAAGGGGTAGGATTTATATGATAAATGTTTCCCTGCCATGGATCTTCCCTAGGTTTCCAGCTTTGCATCAGCCCTGAAAGTAGACCGGTGCCTAAGAAAGCACATTCAAGCTGTTCGTTGCAATGGAAGTGGATGGAACATGTAGGAGCCAAAAGGAAATGTTTTGAAACCATAACGCTACAACACATTCCTCCTACATTAGCTGACTGCTCTGACCACCAGCTTATGCCAAGCTGGGCTGGCTGAGGTCCTGTCTGTCAAACACAATAGAGGTCCTGCCACAGCAGAGGCTGGAGTGCGCACGCACAGTGACAAATGAAGCAGTTTGCCTCAACAAGACAACACAGTTAGGTTTCAAAGTGAGCCAGAAATCCCCACCTCACAAAGCCTTCCCTTGGTCACCCTGCCCCTCGGCAGCAAAGACACAGCCTAACTCCCTCCATCCCCACATGCACCAGCGTCCCCCCACCAGCCGTGTGCCCAGAGCAGTACAGCACAGATTCCTCGGGAAGGTCTCCCAGAAAAGCTCATAAAAGCTTACTGTGAATGCAGTAAAGATTAATACACTGAGCTCCTCCATATTTTACTGTTCAGCAGTCTGAGATCTACCTTGGTTTGTGTCAATACGCTAGCCCACCAACTACTGCAGCTTGGCTCCAAACACGCTTCCGACTGAAGTCCTTATTGTGCTCATGATAAGAGGGCAGAGCAGGCAGAGGGATGTGTAGTCACGACTGCCACCACACTATTTGCCTGCAAATGGGAGTCACAGCCCAAAGCCTTCTGATCTTTCCAGTAAATCTAACTCTTACTTCAGCTTAATAAGGACAAGTATTCTAGTTTGCATTTCTTTCCCCTCCCCTAATGCAGAAGAGATTTTTCTTCAGTGATCCATGCAATGCAACTGAGTCTACAGGAATAAATCTTTGGCTACACATATCCTCTGCCATGTACCAGCACAGTACATTCCTGCCCATTCTGCAAAGTGGACTTCCTTTGGTCTGGGAAGCAGCAGTCATTCAGCTGAAGTGATCCCACTGGAAGAAAGGCAAAAATCTTCATGCCAAAACGGAACTTCTTACACACTGGACCCAAAAGTCACAACGGCTTTAATAATGCAAGAAGCAGTTCTTGGTCTCCTTACCCACCACACAGGAGCCCATACAGCTGTGACCCATGTCACTTTTCTTTGGGTATCCAAAGCTGGGGGGTTTTAATTAAAAAATAATAATAATAAATAAAAGAATTGAGGCCAAAAAACTCCTAAAGAGATTAGAAGTATTAATCTGAATTTCATTTGCTGAGAAATGTGCTACTGCTCAAAGAAAACAAGCTGCATTCAAACAGCAGTTATGAAGGCACTTAAAAGATGATGCTTCTGTCTATGTGCCTGATAACACCACCTTTAAATCAAGGGCTAACCATCCCTTTACAGACAAATTCTTCCCTGTTCTTGCACATAAGCAAAGCACTAGCACCGAACCACTTGCCCACCTCCTCTGTGCTTCTGCCTTCACTTCCGACACACATTCCCACTGCTTCAATAAACAAGATCAAAAATGCTTCGGTTGCCCAGTTCAGGAGCTCAATTCCCCAGTGCAACGAGGACCCACAGTTTTGGTGCAGATCATTATGCTCGAAGTATTTAACACCTGCCTGTCTCAGACAGGGCACCCAAGCCCCTCCCGAGCCCTGGCAGGCTGGCGAAGGCTGTTTGAGCTAACGCAGGGGCTGCAAAACCTGCGTGGGTTCTGGAGACCTATGGAAAAAGCAGTCCAGCAAGGCCAAAAGTTGTTATGGGACTGATGAAGCTCCATGGTTTAGAGGAACCTGGAAGAAATGGGGATATCTGAAGCCCTGGAACAAGAGTAAAGTTGGAAACCCCATGAGAACAGTGCATACACGCTGCCCATACATAACATTTGACACCACCCTCCAACTAAGATCAGAGGCACACATGGAGAGGGAGCAGCCTTCTCCAGAGAGAGGAAGGTGCCTGGGGAGGCCAGTGCGGCACATTGGAGTCGTGGCAGCCACCGGGGCGTGCTTGGCAGGAGCGGGTGCCACCACTACCCCGTGGACCAGCACCCCAAGCGCGGCCACCGCCGAGGAGCCGCTGCATCTCACGCCTCCACCGACAGCGGCATCAAACCACTGGGAAACACAGTCAGCAGCTCTGCAGCACTCGGTTTCCACCGCGAAAGGCAGAGCACTCTGCCCTATTTAAAGCAAACAGCCAAAGAGGCTTTAACGCGTTTTTACTGGACTGAGATTTCTGAGCAAAAAACCGCACCTACATCCACTCCCTCATCTGTCTATCTGTCTTTTTTTTTTTTTTTTTTTTTTTTTTTTTTTTAATACACATGGGTTATAAAGGATCTTTCAGAGCAGGAGTGGGCCCTGAACCAAAACAGAGTGAGATTAAAAGATGTGTTTCTACAGGGCTCAGCATGCCATGGATCCTGCCCCTACTCCTGCCACCACCAGCTACGGTTGCTTTCTCTACCCTGACAGATTGCCTTTTCCTTCCTTACAGCCAACAGTGAATGCCAAAACAGCAACAACTGTCTCAGCTCATCCCAGATCTCTAAATCCTATTGAAATACCTGCAAACGACTGTATCGGTATTCCCAAGCCGGAAAAATAAATATCTAAATTCATACTTTGGCCTCTAAATAAAAGAGTACAATATCCAAGGGCATCAACTGCTAGGAGACCCCACTGGACTCATCAATACACACAAACCACCACTAGTTTCTCAGATGCCGACCTTTTCAGAAGAAACAGATACATGCACAAAAGAACTAAGCCTTAGACATTAAAAGACAGTAAAACATCCATTCTCTAAAACCTCCGTAGTCTTGCACTGCTCTGAAAGGCACTTAAGTGTCTCCCACAAGCCTTGGTCATGTCTGTGTACCAATGTTTTGCAGGTGATTCAAATTCACTTCAAAAGATGCTTTATTTTACAATCAATCATTGTTATCTCCTTATTGCAGCTTAGTATGTAAGATCTGAAACTTATATATACACTACCAACCCCTATGAAGCTTGCACTTAAAGAATGGCTGAAAACCAAAAGATTGCAAGTGGAAAATGTAATTACAGCAGGTTGGTTAACATTCCTGGCTAACCATTTTAGCATCAGTACAACAGCTTACTGTCTCTGGCTCTTTCATTGCCTACAGAAAAACATTTATCATACCCTCATCTTTCAAATAGGAGACAAACATGGGCCTGATTATTAGTCTGTATTAGCTGTACAAACTTTTCCCACTCCTGGATTTAAAATCAGGCCAAAAAAATGACTTGAGCATTACACAGCTCTTAGACAGCTCATGCACGAGAAATGCCTGATATGAAATACAGCATAAAAATACCTAGTCAACAGATAGACATAGACATTCCATGTGGCCAGCACAGGGCACCTCAGAAGTAGGTCCTGACTTTCAAATACACCATAGGAAAAGTTACAGCTCTGAAAAATGCCTTAATTTGAATACCTAAAGGTATTCCAATATATATACCAAAGTATATATACTTTTGGTATACCAAAGAAAGGGGGAGCATTCCGTCTCCATATGTTGAGTACCCAGTCCTATTAAAGTTTTTCAGAGATTTCGGGAGATCACGGCCCCACAGCTTTGAGGCCAAGGCTTGTGACATTCTCACTCCTCACTGTGCGTACCAAAGTCACAATCTCCATGTCTAATCTGCTAGCAGGACCAGGAAGGGTTATCAAAATAGTAGACCCAATGTCTCCTGCAAAAGACAACATTGGTTTTATTCCTCTAATTTCAGAAGATCTACGGGAGATAAACTACAAGCCTTTCCATCCTACAGAGACATTCATGTATCAGTTTCTTGATCAGAGAAAACACAGGCCTTTTTTGTGCTAAAAGAGAAATTCCTCCTTTTGTGACTAGCTAGAAGCAGCATATTTCTTTCACCTGTGCTCACCAAGATGAGACCACAGACCCGACTCAAATTTGAGTCTGGGGCGTTATATGACACTGAGGAAAGGGGAATTACAACTGAAGAAGTGTTAAAGGAACTAGTCTCGGGGCACTTCAAGTCTTGCTTCTCCTGCCTCCCTGCTCAAAGAGGAGGAAAATACCACATTCAGATGTTGTGGCTTGGAAAAACCGATGTTCTCATGTGGATGTTCCCCTCTACACCACAAACTCTGTTGCTGTGCACAGAACATTCATGATCAACAGCATGCATCGTCACAAAGACGGGGGATTTTCTCATGCTTTTAACTGCCCCAAGTCTTAGATTTCAAATATGGTAGAGGGCGGAAACTGGAAAAAATACAGTATGCCAGAGAGATGCAACAGGGTACGACAGTGACACAGTAACGAGGAAATCATCCCAGAATTCACGGAAGTATTTGAACACTGCTCTTGTTGCATTGTGGAAAACCAGCTCCCAAATTACAGAAGCTACTGTCTGTGCAGGGTTTAGTCCCAGTGATGCTTCATTATTGTCACTGCTAGATGCAAAGCATCATTTACTGCAGATAAAAATCACTTTCTAGCAAACTCCTAAGGAAGCAGTATTTCACTGTCACCCCAGATGTCCATTAACTTCCACCTGCCTTGAGCGCGGTGTGTGCAGCTATAACACACGGCCATCAGTGGATGTGGGCCAGCATTCTGCTGCTGCAAGGAAAATTAATCACTAAGCTCCTGTTTTGGCTACAAGGCTTAGGAGGTCAACCAGCTGGCCTGAAATTTTGGAACTTCTAAGTCTGCACACACAGAGACTTTGCTGCCCATGACGGTAATCAATAGGCAGCTACTCCACCCACAGCAAATAACCTGCCAAGGCAGCATGAGTTATCATGCAGTCAGTACTTCCTCCTCACACATCAATTATTTCAACTTTCTTTCCTGCCTTCTGAGCTCCAATAATTAATTCATCATCATGGCTGCAGAAATTCTTCAGTTGTGACCTTCCACGTCATGCCAAGAGTCATATAAGTGCACACACTCTTTTTCTCACTACTGCTGACCATTTATGCCCAGTCCTGATTTTAGACATCATCTGTGAAGGAATCAAAAGCCAAGCGTGCGCTAAAGAGCTATGCTCAAAGATTTTGTTCCTCATAAATGATTTAAGACTGGCACAAATGTCCAGGTGCCTGAAAGTATCTTGAAGCTGCCTGACTTCAAGAACAGCCTTCATGATACAAACTGCAGTATGTCTGTACGGTAAGGAAGTACTGTCCCTTTTTTTGCAAAAATGAGGTGGGGAAGTCAGAAGAACAGCAAAAACAACAAATGATGGGTGGCATAACTGAGTCACTGTCCTGAGCTTGCTCTGCTCTAACCATTAATGCCACCTCTCAAGATGTGAAGCAGTTTAGGTCTAGATTAATAGTGAGAGCAGCACTGTAGTTGTGCCAATAACAATATTTGTGCCAGGCTGGGAGAGGAAAGATGACTGTTCAGAGGCATCAGATCCAACAGTGCAGGTTTAGTCCTGTCGAGAGCACGAAGTGTAAAATGAAACCAAACAAGGCAAGGAAAGATCTTTTTTCGCACTCACAGATGGGGCACAACAGAGTTGCACAAGCCAGTGTGAAACCACTTCTGCCGATGAGACCTACCTCCCAGCTCCTAACATACAGGCCCAGAAGCAAACGTGCTCTATTCAGAGGGCCACAAAGGCTGGAGAAAACAAGAGCCAAACTGTATGTCAGAGAGGGGAAAAAACAACCACAGCCATCACTGGAGAGCAGGGGCAGCTGGCCAAACTGGAGGAGAAGAGCAGAGAGTTGAGAGGGGCGTTAATTTTCTTCTCTAACTCAAAGGGATACGGAGCAACCCATCTACTTGTTTCAGAAAAGTCTTCGAGCAAATGCCTCCCAAACTTCATGTGAACTAGAAGAACAGCACAGCAAACCCAGTCATTCGCTGCGGGGCTTGTCCAGCCTCGGCAGCGGGAAGGTCACTCCGAGGAGACACGTTCCCCCTGCTGAGGCCAGAACAATAGTGAGCAGAGCTCTGTGCCTCCTTGAGGCATCTCCTGCCAGACCACGGGCTGGGCCACAACATATTTTCACAGCAAATGGCAAACAGGCCACACTAGACACCCTGGGAGAAGAGAGTATCCCAGGCTGAAGAGCAATTCCTCATGCATGCAACGCATGCCGCTTCATTTAGGATGTGCCTGTGCAATCTCGCTCTGGTGTGCAATACACTGGGAAACCCCAAGGACATGGCTAACACAGCAGCAAAGCCAAGCTAACGTACTGTAACTACAGACCGTTGCTCATCCTGCCCATAAAGACACGCAGCAGGCTATTCCAACACGAAATACAACAGTGATTCTCTCACCAAGGACATGCCACACAGCAGAGGCTCCACATCCAATGCCATGTTCCTAATGAAGGACAGCAGGCTATTTTAAACAAGGAGGTGGAATAATCCAGCTCCACAGGCTGAAGAGGGGCAGATCCTGCCACCGTGAGCACCAGCACCTCAGGGCTGTACCACCAGCACTGGAGCAACAGCACCTGCACAGTACAAACCTACTCTTACCCTCAAGCATGGGCCAACCACTTGAACAGATTTGACACAAGCTTAACAGATGTGTTAAGCCACCAGACAGCTGGCAGTGTGCTGCTGGTCTCAAGTGTACAAGAATCTTAGCAGATTTCTTCCCAGAGAGTCAGTAATCAGCACCTACAAATCTAATAACACCATCAAATCTCACAGTCCTAAATTCATATTTGCAAGAGTTCGATGTTACCTCTTTAAACTAGAAAAGGTATTAGACAATAGCCTTTATTGTTCAGTGCATTTTATCATGTTTTCTGCAAAAAAAAAAAAAAAAATAGTAGTTATTTCCAAGACCTGACATACCAAAGCCTTATCCTAGTCCAAGAATATAACTGAAAAAACCTTCTCCTTTTTTGCTTTGCTTTAAAACCCAGAAATCAGAGTGACTCACCTTGCACACAGCAGCCTGCAAAATTGCATCAAAACCACCTTCTGGAGCATCTCTGTTTCGGGAGACCTTCTGTTTCTGAACTTCTTCATTGAAACGGTCAACTTTATCCGTTAAGGACAAGAGATGGCGGAAGCCAAAGGATGGGACACAGTTTGGGAATAGCTTGTAACTGGAACAGGAACACAGGAGAAGTGGTTAACTGAAGAGAAACACATCAGGAGCCAAGAGCTGCTGAAGTCCCCAGCTCTAACTGGTTGGCTTTTGTTCTGAGGGATGAAATATTTCCACACAGCTTTGTGTTCTGGGTGCTTTGACTTCTGGCTATTCAGCTACAAAAATCTGCAATAAAACTTAACTTTTCTCCCCTCCCGACCAGGGGCTTTGACCAACTGAAGTTACCAGAGATCTCGCCAGGACTGAATGTTTCTCTCTGCATAAAGTCAAGAGTGGAGACACCAAATATCTCTAGGGTTTCAGCACCAATAAAGCAAAGCTAGTTTTTACACTGGGAGTCCACAGCGCAAAACGCAAACTGCAGTGATGCAACGGGCAAGCTTCAGCAGCCCAGACCCACCCTTCCCTGCAGCTCGGTGACTCCCCCAGGACAGCACCGTGAGCCTTGCCCAAACCGCTCCACACGATCAACCAGCAGAGCCAGGCACCACACACAAGCGTAATTGCTGCAAACTACTTTCCCACTGCTTTTCGGTAAGGATTTTCACCGTCATCTGATGTGCTCACAGTACTTGCCGCTCCGTGCGTACAACAGATCACCATGCATTTCGCATTTATGTGGCATGACATGCATTAATAACTAAGAGTAGTTAATGCGTCCTCCTGCCCTCTCTGTGAGCTAGGTGAGCAAATACCACCCCCGGTTTGCAGACCGCTGCTAAAGAGGAAAGGTAGGAGTGGCACCCGAAGGCAAAGAAGTGACTTGGCAGGCTATAAAAACTCTCCTTTTTCCTTAGGAGACTGTGGGCTGTGTTAGCGTTCACAACGTGGTTGAGAGTCCTCAGTACAGCGATTCCTCCCGCACGGGAAAGCGGTAAATGTGTGCAGGGGAGAGGGAAGAGAAGGGTTAAGAAGAAAATGTATTTAAAAAGAGCTGGACTTGCACTAATTCATTCTTATCTTGAAAGATAAAACGCAGAAAACAATTAAAGGCCTCTGCTGACATTTGACCCCCTACGGTAAAGTTGTAAGAGGCTTTTTACACAAAGGAGTATTTAAGATTTGCCACCACCGAGAACCCAGATTCCTTGCAAGCCAGGGCCTTTCTGCCACATGCGCTCTGTGAACACAGCACTGCTCCTGGAGTCCGGGACACGCTGATTTTCATCTGCATACTCAACTAGGCAGCAATGCGCTTATCTCACCATACGTCAGGTATGACTGCATTGTGCATGGCAACGGAGTTTATTCACCGCAGGTAAACGGCCACAAATGGGGCTGCTGGCAGTCGACCAGCCTGGGATCAGCCCTGGGTTCAGACTTGTGCTCTGCTCACTCCCAGGGCCCAGGTGAGGAGCTTGCAGTGTTTAAAAGCTTTCCGTAAGACCTTGCACAACGTCTCCACGAGCATCCCTTCACACAGATTTGTAGGATATGATACACCTGCCTGCTCCATTTGCCAGAGTCCCACTCCAGAAAGCAAACATCTACATCCTGCAGGGTCTCATCTCTTAGGGTCTCGTACCCCGCTCTCCTCTCTACAATCCCACGAGGACTGACCATTTAATCCCTACCAGCTTCCCATTTTTACACCCCAGAGGCTGGCGGGTTTGGTGCCAGAACAGACTACAGCTATTTAAGTAACTAATTAAAGGTACGCAGCAGGGCAGGTTATCTCTGGCTGGAACCTCCACAAGAAATATCACAGCTATATGATTGGGTATTCAGCCAAACTCTCTGCCTTTCTTGACTTTGTTATTTTGAGTTTTCTTCATATTATCTTTAGCTACTCCAAATGCTCCTTGCAGGTACAGTGAGAGGCCAAATCCCGGCTCCCAAGATGCAACTCAAGAGGAGGCACAAGTGAGGCACGGCAGAAGCCCCAGCCGAGCCCGGGAGGTCACACCCGCAGTGCGGAGCCAGGAACATGAGCGAGCAGCGAGAAGGGAGGAGGCGGAAGGGATCCCAGCCAGATCCCAGCGCAGAGACCCGGGCCGCACCCCAGCAGGACCTGCACAGCGGGAAGGCTGTCGCTGCACCGAGGCGGACAGAGTCCGCACTGGGGGCAAGACAAAAAAACCCCACAGTGCGTGTTTGCTTGCAGCTTTTTTTAGATACAAGCAGGCCACTGGACAAAGACTGCTTTTACATTAGAAATAACTAAAGATGAAACAAAACCCTACACACAACCCACCTAACTGCCATACAAGCAAACAACCTGGCTTTAGCAAAGCAAACGCAGCAATAAAAACCCACGTGCAGGGCAGCGAAGGGAAGACGATGCCTTGAGAATACAATGGGGCGCGAGCACTCGAGAGATGACTGAATCCAAGACGGATGGTGACTGGAAGGGAGCGCCCACCACGTGAGCTGCCTTTGGCAATCCTTCCTAAATGGTTTCCCAGGCCCAGGCTTGCTTAATATACCCCATAAAGAGAAAGACAATCACCTGGCTAAAACCAAAAGGACATAAAGATAGTCTAACCACGATGGGAGAAGAAAAAGTGACAGCTCTGAACTGCTTCAGTTAAAGGACATCAGCAGTTTCAGGCAGGCCTCACTGCAGAGTTGTCCAACTGTCCTCTCCTCTTCCAGATGTGCCCTCCCCATCCTGCACATTTCACCCTATTTTGCTCAGTAAAAGACATGTCATTTCAATTAAACCACATACTAGCCAAATAAAGTTTCCAAGAAGATTTTGCAGGCTGGAGCGAAACCCCGTCCCCGGGCTGCAAGCAACATGAGCTGAGGACGACGGAGATGACTGAGCGCATTCGTCTGAGGCCACGCTAGACTTCCGGTGGGGGACAGACACAAAGAACGTGGCATACGGTGTCGCGGTGGCAGAGAGCCATCTCCGCAGCCGTGCCTGGCCGGCCGCGGCAGGTGAAGGCGGCACGCGGGGAAGAATGGGCTCTGACACGGGACGGGTTGGGGGTGGAAACAGCTCTCTGCAGAGCCAATCATTCATTCTCTGCCAGTTTTATGCAGCCGGGGTGGTTTTCATTACAGCAGCAACTCAAAGTCAGAAATGCAGGCAAATACAAAATGGAAAATACTGAGTAACCCTGTTTGTTCAGAGAAAGTGGGAGTAGTTGAAGAAGGAATACTTTTAAGCGTATCTTCACTGGTCAAGGTTTTCATCTGTGCATTTGAGGAATCTGTGCCCCACGCTCAGAGACTGAATCTATTCCAGCTGAATAAGCTCAATTATTTTCTCTGTATATCTGTCTAACTTATCTAACTTAATCCAGCTATAGACGTGGTGTGAAGTGGCACTCTTCCATGGCACAGAAGTCAAAGGAGTTACAAATCTGCCTGTGGTAAAGAATCCAGACTATTCCACACGTCCTCACTGACTACCCGGTGCAGCTTCCTCTGCACAGATTTGAAACTAAGTCCAATGAGTGGAGAACCAGACAAAACACCTCATCTGAACCACTGGATGTAGGGATGCTTTCAAAGAAAAAAAAAAAAGTTCAGAAGACAGGCTGACCAGTTTGCACTCAAAGGCAAACCCAGGCTGGAGTAGCCTATTTTCCAATAAAGAGTTGGATACTGCTGAAATCTTGTCAGAAAATTTATAGTTCTTTAGGCCAAGATGGCAGAATCTCAGGCAAACAGCTCACATATTTTCAGCGCTGTTACATCCTGGCTTGAAAGAGATACTCCAGATGTTAACAGTATATTCTGGACCCATCAGAAACAACTTGGAAATTATGCTTGTAAAAGCATGCCTATTAATGAAAGGTTTGCACTAATGCAGGACTTCCCTAAACAGCTCTAGTTTCTATATGAAAGCTTTCCTTGGGCATTTCATGTTCAGAGGATTAAACACCACCATGAGCAAAAGCACTCACACTTCCCACTGAATTCCCAAGGCAAGTTATCACTGGGAACTGTTCAGCCAGCATGACACTTTTGGCTATCCTTCATGGCCAAATCAAGATTATTTAGCATTAAAATCACTACCCATTTGATTTTTCTCTCCGGACGAAGTGGGTGAAAACAGAATGTGGATTATTTGTCAGGTGAATGGTCAATGCCCGACTCGATGCCAAATACTTGGTCAATGCTAAAAGTTGGCCAAGAAGCTCATAGATGGTGCAAGTTCTCTTTAGTCTGTCACTCACATGGAAAACTTAAAGAATAAAGGCTCACTGACCCTGGCATCAGTCAGTGATGTGATCTTTCCATTTAAATATCCAGGAATGGCTTGAACAAAAGTGCTGACCTTACCACCCTGACTTGACTACAAGGTACCCTCCCCAGAGACAGATGAAGTGAAGAAGGGGTAGGACAGGGGCCATAAAAGTAAGCACCAAAGGTGGTATTCTTGCAGCAAGGAATCTGCTGCTGTTTCCATCCTTTTGTATCAACATACAAATCCGTATGAGCTTGGATATCCTCCACTTCAGCCAAAATCACTTTGGCAGAGTCCCTGATTCAATGGACTCGATTCCAAACTCTGTTTGTTCTCCTTGTATCAGACAAAGACACTAACAAAGAAAAGCACAACGAGGAAGGCTGTGATATTGCAACACAAGCCACGTGTCTTTGCAATTTGAGTTTGGTCTCCTTGAACAGTTCTAAAGAAAAAACCTGCTTGAAATCTTCAAAACACTTTACAAGAACTCATTAATCAGTTTTACAGGCCCTTACAAATCTCACTTCCCTCCAACACTTCTGTTGGGAACGTCTATTATATGCCCAGTTTCCTTATCTGTAAAATGGAGACAAAGAGCTTAATTGATGTACTCAAGGCCAAACTATGACTCAGAGCTAGGTTCAGAAATCAGGACTTTCTGGCTCTTTCCCCCCCCTCCCCCCCAGCCTGTAAAAAAGACTGCTATGTCTGTGTCCTCTTCAGGTACTTGTAAATATCTTTAGGCTCCTGAAACAACAGTTCCACATATCTAGATGCAGCCTCCAAACAGCCACTGAAAAACTGGAAACTGTCCTGGTCTGAAGAGCTTTGCACCAGCACAGCAATAGCTGTGGCTAATCAGCATTCAGAAAGATTGAGCATAAACGTGGTTCACTATTTAATGCAAGAATTGCAAGAAACAACTCTGCAGCCACAGTCAAGCAGTGAGCCACTGGATGCGCTCTCAGTTCCTCCATTTGTGCAAACACTGGGCTTTTCCCTTCATAGTACACCTACCACTTACCCAATGCAGGGGTTGTTTTGGTATCTTGGTGCTGTGTAGGAGAAAGGAGAAATGTTTTTGTCCACGAAAGAGCCAAACCCCAGCCGGAAATTGCTAGTGAGCTTTCGCATCTCTTCAGCCAGCTTGGTCCCCAGGTTGCGAATGTTATCTAGGTCATCGTTCATGGACAGAGAGAGATCCATCAGGTAGTACAGGTCCACAGGATAGTCCTCCACTTGCCGAACTTGAACCCTGAAGGAGGTCTGGTCACCTGCACACACACAAGAGTTGAGGGCGATGAAAAGAGCACGCCTTCTAGAAACGTAGTTCCTGCAGGGCTCGCTCACACCCACCCCACAGATGCACCTTCTGACCACGCGTCCATGTATGCTCTGCTTTAACAGCTCAGTCTAATAGTGCCAACGCATTAGCTGTATAGGCTCTTGTAAAACGTTTGACCCAATCTGCAAAAAAGCTTCCTGCAGCAAGAAAGCCGATAGCACATGTAAAATCCAGACAGCTTGCTTCCCCACGTCCCCAAGAGCACACAGATCACTTGTGAAAGAAGGGGGCAAGAGAAATTTTGTGTACTTTCAAATCCATTCCTTAGTCTCCATCACTGCTACTACTCTATAGTGTACCAGACAAAAGAAAGACACCTATCTATTGAGTGTCTGTCCCCATTTTATTTTGGGGACAGAAGTAAGGGTCCTTCCATTTTAGCTGAAAGAATGTCTAAGAAACACAAATGAAATATCGTTGCTGTCCCAAATGGTTTACAATCCAGGAGCATTTTCCTAGAAAACTAGAACGAAAAGGAAGCAGAGTGAACCTCAAATGGGATGTTTTGTGGACCACTGAAAGAGGGGCCCTTGACAAGCTTGCTTTAGTACATCCTCCAAGCAACCGAGGAAGAGTCAAAGGACTTCTGCACAAAAGACACAAAGGAAGTGGAGTAGGAAAAGGAAGAGGGTCAGGGGAAAACAGACAGCATGAGATGAATGCAAGAAGGGAAAGATGATTTGGAGCTGTGCAGAGAAGTCAAGTCAAAGCAGATATAAAAGCAACACCTTCCAAAAGGACACTTCAACTCTGAAAGAGTCATGTCACCATCATTCTGGAGAAAGTAGGGCAAACAAGAAATGAATTGGAAAAAGAAAGTCGTTAATCATGAAGGGAAGTACCAAAGTAGAGGTGAAGATTTCTGAAGAGACGAATACAAGGAAAGGAGTGGACAGGACAGTCACAGGCTGCAGAACTGGGAAAAAGCTGAAAAAGTTTTCCTCCTGGCATCCCCCAGACTGCTTCAGCCAGTTTGCAAAAGTGATATCATCGGAGAGGCTCTTCAGAAGGGGTGTCCCGGAGGGGAGCCCACCACCAGCACTGGCCATGGTATGGGGCAGTAGCCCACACTTTGAAACAGGTCAACTGACTTCAAAATAAGCCACTGCTCAAGCCAGAGAGACCTCAGTGGAGCCAGAGAAGGCACAGCAAATGTGAGCCTTATACTTCGCCAATAGCTGAGAAAGCAATCTAAATGAAAACCCTAGGCTCAAGCACTCCCAGAAACCAGGCCAATTAGGAAATCCCACCTCCCTAGCTCCCACCTCACCCCCTTTTCAAACTCAGCAGGTTCTCAGACTTGGCTCTTTTTAAGATCAAAGCTACCCTTCCTTTCTGCCTCTCCCAGCTTTTCATGGCCACGGCTAAACTTCGGGCACCAGCAGGTTCTGCAAAATGCTTTTGCTTCCTCCCTCTTCCTCAGAAATGAAATGCACATTTTTTATTATTGTGAAAACATTTCCCTAAAAGTTTTACTGTTCTCCTTATTGTTCACAGCACCACAGCTGCTCCCAGTTACTTTCAGCCTGAGAACATGTAGCAGACTCCCAAAATTACAGCACTAGCTAGACAACGCACAAGGAGCTTTACAGCCTGGCAAGCGCTGGCCAGGCACAGATACCTGCAGGCGATACTCCACCGAGCACCAAGCAGGGCCAAACACTGCCCACCCTGGCTCCAGGATTTGCTTTGTAGCAACTTGCACCAAAATCCACCCCCTCCCTCTGCCACCACTCCCTGCAACCAGCCCTCAGCCCTCCTGCCTTTGCTGGGAGCTTGCAGATGCCCTCGTTGCAGGCGCAGGGACACCAGCTCCCTGGGGCAGAAGCAGCCGCGGTCACTCCCTGTAGCACCGTCACCTCCCGGCTCTCGCCCAACCCGTGCAGCAGCTGCTTTGGTCCCAGCACCCTTCACTGCCTCTGCAAAGGCTCGGTGTCCTGGCACCGAGGAGAGACGGTGCGTGGGAAGTGCACACGTTAGTCTGCTTCTCTGCAGGCAAAGCCGTGGGAGTTCAGAGCCGGGTCTTCTCATTTCTCCATCGGTGCCTATCTGGTCATCTCGGCTAATCCAGGGCGGCTACACTGAGGTACCAGAAGAGTCAGAGGGTGTATCTTGGTTTAGCTATTTCAGGATTTCCCTGCAAGTTTAGATCAAGGGTTGCTTCCAAGTCAGGGCCTCTTTTATGACACATAAATTGCTCTCCCCTGCAGTGCAAGCAATAAACGTGCCTGACAAAGGCAGAGGTACTAGAGGCAGCCTCTATATAACAGTGATACAATAGGTGACCAGCTGCTACACAGATATTTCCAAGATAAAGAATGTAGGAAGCAGTAAACTCTTGCAATAAATATTCCTTCTTATTCTCTCCAACTTTCTTTTCAGATAGGAATAGGACTTTCTCAATACAATGTTCAGAGAAGTGCTATGCACCAGGATATAGCTTAGCACAGGGCCTACAGTAAGCAGAGTTATCAAGTTGGCTAAACCGAATCAGGTCTGCCTGATGCTTTATCTGGCATGCATTTTACGGGGAGGAGAACAAAGAAGCGTATCATTTATATAGTGTGATACCTGTTAGCACTGATTACGGGGCAAGAAATGAGGAACTGTGATTGTAATCTTGACCTTATGAATTCAATGCTGCAAGAACGTGTTTAGCTCAGGCAAAAGTTCTTCCCTATGTATATTTTTTTTCATTCCTAACACACTTCCCGTTGGGCTACTCAACTTCTTCAGAGGAGGCTGAGGTGTACTTCTGAACTGAGTATCCCTGACATTTCAGTTCCTGAAACACCTTCCTGGACAGGTCCTAAGATGGAAATAACTAGGTTAAATCCTAGACCCTGTCCTGTGCTGTGCTGGAAAGAGTATTGGGAATACTCTAAGGAACCCTCTGTCCTTAACATTTACATATGCAGTAGTCTATGAAAAAGCACTGAAAATAGGATTCTGGGCCTGATTCTTCTTTCATTCCTAACTGCATAAATTGATTATCCCACAGAAAAATATTGGTGAGGTATATAGATATAAGCGCAAAAGAACTTGTTATTCTCTATGCACTATATTACTCTGACACTTGAGAAAAAAAACTGAACTCTTTCCTTCACTACATACCACCACCCCATCCTCTGTTTAGAGCTTTTACTGAAGTGTTTTCATTTCAAAAATAAATTCAGAAACATTTCTTGGATACTGTCACACAGAGGCAGTGCAGGAACTAGAGAAAATGCTTCTGGCCAATTTAAGAATGCAAACTTGGCAATTAGGATTATCTAGGAAAAGCTCTTGTTTCTGCTTGGTGAGGCTTAAGGCTTAACAGACAATACAATGTGAATCTATTCATTTTTTTAAAAATTTCTTTTGGACTACTCATATTTCTTCTATCCAACCAGGACACTCTGCTTTATAGCTGGACCCAAGCTTAAAAAACAATTTAGTGAAAACTAAATGCTTGATCTGAAGGCTGCCCTAATGAAGACATCAATTTAAAGCCTTTGGAGATCAACTCTGGGCACAGAAGTGTAGAGGTATGACTTATGCCACAGGATGATTAGATGAAACTCCCTGGGTGGGAACAGTGCTAGCCACTCTGTTCTGCTTCTACTTAGTAGTCTAAGAATAAAAGATCACAATCACCACAAACAGCTATGTGAATTCAGCTTTGAAACATTAAACTCTTGATGCATCAAGTTTTCTGATGGAATGGAAAACTGGTATTATGCACAAAATTAAACCAATATTGCCTCCTTTTTTGTCTTGGATCTGTTGGGTGAAGCAATCAAGACTCATTCTTAAGCTCAAAAATTAATGGATAATTTCATCAGGGAATACTAATTCAAGGGTTTAGGAAGTCATCAGCCCTAAGAAAGACTGAATGCTACTCAACATCAAAAAGAGAAAAAAAATGGAAGATACTATTAAAAACATCTAGAAACGTTCCTCCTGCGATGACTCCAATACTCGGCAGCAGGAGCACAGAGAGCGGTGGGAGGGGAACTCCCAGCTCAGCCGGCATGAGCAGCGCTATGCAAGCCCTGAGGGCAATTCCTCAGCACTGGGCACTTTCCAATGAACAAACAACAAACGTGCTTTCAAGCCACCCTGGCAGAGCAGTAAAACCCAGTTATAGGAGGAGCTGCCCTGGCTGAGAGGGCAAAAAAGCTCGTTGGAGTCTCATCCCCCTCTCCTTCTTCTGGCTGTTCCTGGATTTGTTGGACCCCCCAGAGAAGCAGCAGTCTCAGCTTAATTCCCTGTGCAACTTACTGCTCTTCTGCCAAACACCCCCAGGCTGTTGCAACCCACAGCAGCCTGGGAAGCAACACCGGGTACCGCACAGATGTGGTGGCACCCATCCCCACCTTTCCTCCTCCCATAAGGGAATCTGATAGGGCCCTGGGAGTGACACTCTATAAGCCCGACACAGGGGCTTCTCCGCAGTCTAATCCGAACTGAAGGGCAGCCCCCATTCTGCACAATACCATGCTGCTAGCAAGGACCCTGCAAATTTGCTGGTAGCCACACAGCAAATTGAATGGCCACAAATCTGGTCCTCGAGGTGAGGTCAGGCAGAAGGACAAGGCACATCTGCCCCACGCATCCTTGCTCAGCACAGCACAGAACAGCTCCAGCAGCCAACAACCTGGCCCCAAGAAAGTCAAACAGACAAACCATCATCATCCCCTCTCCAAAAGCCTAACACCAAAGGGTCGGGTGTATGTGCTGCCAATGGCGCAAAACTGCCTTTGGAAGCAGCTGTGGCATTTGCCAGGCACCGGCTGCTGCGTGTGAAGGAGGTGAGATTTCAAAACTGAGCTTTGCTGAACCAGCCTTTTCTTCCAGCAATTGCCTTAAGAAACAGGAGTAAACAACTCCTTTCACAGGAGTGAACCAATTTCATTAGCAACGCTAAATTGCAGAAACAATCTGCAATGTGCCTCCCAGCAAGCCCCAACCTGTACACCCCAGCCTGGAAGCAACCTCTGGAAGGCTCCTAGCTCCAGGCTGCCTGGTCTCTGTGACCATGCTCTTTAGGAGGACTCCTCTAGAGAGGGATACAAGGATGGCTAACTTTAAGCAGGTGTCTGCTTTTAGGATTTTGAAGCAAATTTCATTACAGGTGAGGGTCTGACTGATGATACTAGTAATAACGCTTAGAAAGATCTAATTTAAGAACCATTGCTGCTGTTCAATCTATGCACTTAAAACACAAATAAGAGGTTGTAAAGAAGAGGGGCCAGACTCTTCTCGGTGGTACCCAGTAGCAGGATGAGAGGCAATGGGCACAAACTGAAACACAGGAAATTCTACTCGAACACAAGAAGACACTTCTTCACTGTGAGGGTGGTTGAACACTGGAACAGGTCGCCCACAGAAGTTGTGGAGGCTCCATCCTTGGAGATATTCAAAACCAGAGTGGCCATAGCCCTGGGCAACCTGTTCTAGCTGACCCTGCTTGAACAGAGCGGTTAGACCAGCTGATCTCCAGAGGTCCCTGCTGACCTCAACTACTCAGTGATTCTGTGAAATTCTGCAGAAACGCCTAGGCCCTGAGAGAGTGCTGGTAGTGTGCTACTGAGAACCAGCTCAAAATGCTGCTCTTTCAGGACAAAACATCGTTATTTCATTTTTTTGTATGCTCCTGAGAGCTGTCACAAAATAAGTCTCAAAACCCCACACCAATTGCTTATAATGAATCAAGCTTTTATATTTGCTTCTTGACTTTCCCATAAAGAGCTTTTTTTCTTCAGAAACATCAGATGCCAAATTTTTTCAAGAATTCTGAACCCACATTAAAGCCTCCCCCCACCAAGCAAAAACTTTTGATAACAAGCATACTTGCATGGCTCAGTCTAGCCTTTCACTTTTAATTTTTAATTAAAAGAAAAAGATTTATAGAAAAGTGATGGCTCAGGGGAATGAAACAGGGATATGGATATAGTCCCAGTTCTGAGTCACAAGTTCAAATCTCCATCGTAGGCCTTGATCCCATGGTTTTTTTACATACCAACAGAAAACAGATATGCATTTTTTTCCTTAATTTATACAAAGAACCATCTCAGACTCAAGATTCAAGCACTGTCAAGTCAGTGTAGGATCCACAGTTGTTTTAACTCCTTCTATCCACTGATTGCATTTTTAACTTGAGCAGGTTCTTTTTAAATATATGAAAGGGTTAAGACAAGTATTTATAAGAGTTTTATACAGTGTTTGGTTGACCCAGATCACAAGCATAACAGCAGAGTCCTCTTGAAAAAAATAAAATACCACAGACCCAATTGTGTTCACGATGCACCACTGAAGTTCATGGGCTCTGCAAGGGGCCAGCAGCCACCTGTTCTAGCTGTCTCCAAGATCGCAGACTATAATATGTTTTCAGCATTCCCCCCCCCCCCCCCGACCTCTTCTATGCCAGAACACAGCTCAGAGCTGCTGGGGACTCACCAGGCCGAAGATTCAAGGAGATCTTCTGGGGCATTATTTGTGTAACATCCAAATGGGTCAAGCCGGAGCCCTTGCTGCTCAGAGGAACGTTCTTCACTATGTTAATGCTGCTTTTAGGATTTTCGATTGCTCCTGCACAACCGTTCGCAATAAGGTTCTGTAGGAAGTCGCACCTCGACGTGATGGATTTTGTGCTGCCAAATTCCTAGGAGGTGAAGAATGAACAAAAGGGGAGGGAAAAATATCAGTCCCACAACAGGAGCTTTGTTTTGATGTGCTGGTATCCATATCAAAAAGGAGAGGACAAGGAACAGATGGTGTCATTGGCTATACCTCAAAAGCCGCTAGCACTGAGCCTTGAGACTTTCAAAGGGATATCATACAGAGGAATTACTGCAGAAATACTGCGAAGGTTTATGGATTGTGCTCCCAAACCCTCAGCATTTTAGTGTCCAGATCATAGGTCTGCAAACCGAATTTGCCTAGAGATCACTAACAGAAAGATAATCATGTTTTCTTACCACAGAGAGCAGCAGCACCTTCTCCCAGCTCTGTGTTGGGCCATGTGAAAGCAAGACAAAGTGTTTGGTTTGCTGCCTGAATAGCCAATTCCCATCTCTTCTAGGGGAAAAGATGAGAAGCTGAATTTTTTTGCAAGTGGATGTGTGTATGATCCTAAAGGAGCTTTGCAAGAGAAAGAAAGAAAAGAGAGGACAAGGTGATGCTACCGATGGAAGCGGGGCAAACCAACCGACCAGTGCAGAGAGGTGAAGTCAGCACCTGAGGCTGGAGACTGAGGCTGGGTGGCTCCAAGGACCTGTGTCCTCTCCCCTGCATGAGTAGCATGTCCCACCACAAGCACGGTGTTCCCCCTCCCTCAAACCTTTGCACAGCCAGCATTTGCATGACACTATCATACGGAAAAAATGCAACCACAGCAAAGGGTCCCTGAGCTGAACCACAAACGGAGTGGGTTGACGCAGACAGGCTGTGCAGGAAAGCTCTGAAGGAGAGTAAGGGACCTGGGAGAATATTCACGAGGGGTGTCAGTATGGAAGAGGAGAGGCCACAGCCGCAGGCTGTAAAAGAAACAATCGGGAATGAATCTGGGAGGGCTGGGGGAGGCCTGGAGCAGACCGGGGAGATGGTGGTGGGAAGGAAGAGCACGCTAGGGAAGGGGAACGATACCCTATCACTTGACTGATAAATGGACTCAATGCCTCCCATCACATGCTTCCCACAGTCGATAGCGGGTCGCAGTGCAGCCTGTGTGCGCTGCGAGTGGCGAGACGAGTCCTTGGGTGTTAGCTGTAGCTGAAGACAGCTGTTTGCTGCCCGGAGGAAGACACACCATTGGAGGTCTCCCACTGGCTGTCCCGAGATATCCTTCAGCCCTCAGTCCGAATGGAGTCCGCAGCACACAATACAGCATTGTGCGGGGGAACGCTCTGTAACAACCCAGCCACACAATGAAGCCTTTTGCAGAGTGTGTCCATTTGTCAGAATGTGATTTTTTTCCCCCAAAAGAGCCAAAGGGAACTAGTTACGTCCCCAAAACTTACTAAATTCTGAACAGCTGATTTCTTCTAATTTCTACACTGTAACAATAGAGACAACCATCTTCTGCTCTGGGGCTGACCTACCAAAATTACATGAACTAATGGAGAGAAGATGCTCCCAGTCCCACCAACCCCTCCTTCAGCCATTCAGCCAGACCAGTGCTGGGGAAGGGGAAGAAAATCCCCTCCCCAGCTCAGGGAAATACGCACCTCTTCACCACAACTCCTTTCAATGGGAGTGCCCAAAGCATTTCACAAGCGCTGAAATCATCCTCCTCAAAATACCCTCGTGCTTCCCCATTTAAAAAAAAAAATGCAGAAGTGGAGGCTCAGAAAGCTAGAAATCCTGGCCACAGCTCTTCCCGCAACTCAGTGCCAAAGCCCAGAATGAAATCCACTTTTTCCCGATACTCAGCCACACAGTAACAGGGGGAGATGTCAAGGGGCGAAAGGAGAAATTAATGAGGGGCTGCAGACCTTGTCTTTGCCCCTCCTAGTGAGACGCGTGCTCCCGAGCCCTACAGCAGGGTTGTGGCTGCATGGTTTTCCCACCCGCGCCGTGGCGGGGTTGCACCCACCGCCCACGCTGGGTCCCTCACCCCCCGGCGAGCCCAGGAGCCCCCAGAGGCAGCGCCCGGCTGCGGGGCGGCCAGGGTGAATCTCCGCCGCATTTCTGCGCTACGAGGGCTGAACGCTATTTGAAAAATGCTACATTTACATTCCATATTGCAAAAGCAGTGTCCCGCCAGGGAGATGGCATGTCAGACCGATATTAACATAAATTTCTTGGAACGTGTCATGTAAACAGATGAATTTCCAAATAGGAGGACTGGGACTACTAAAATCATTTACGGCATGACCAAAAGCAAAAAAAAAACCCTCAAAAAAATGAAAACAAAAAAAATCTCTCGCAACTGCAAACGATGCTCAGCACTTTAGAGCAGCAGATTTAGGGAAACCTTTTAAAATGTTTAGCTAGGATCCAACTTAACCTTACGTAAGCAGAAAGGCAAAAGTCAGCGGAGGCAAAGCAGCTCCCCCGAGTCTGCTCTCCGCACAGGCACAGCGCTGGAGCCCAGGGAAACGGGAAGGAAGTCGAGGGTCGTCCTCGGAGGGGCAGGAGCCAGCGACGAACGCCCGACCCTGGGAACCGGGCAGCAGGGACTGACTTGAGGCAGTTATTTTAGGTGCTCACATTAGAAACACAGACTCCCTCCACAGTCAGGGGAGAGAGTGGGAGTTAAGAGCCTAAATTAAGAATCCATCGCTGGCCAAAGCGGCAGCCTTGGTGACTAACTTGCAGACCAAAGCCAGACAGTATAAATACCACCTCGACACATACACAGCTCAGCTAGACCTTCTCTTAAGTCCACAGTGGGAGACAGAGCTCAGCGCAGGCTTGCTGCGTTTGCAGCACACACTGGGAGCTCTCTGGGGTTATTTTTCCGCCCGTGTTTGCACAGCCCCTAGCACCAGGGGGTTTGGGTCCAGGCGTCCACGCAGCAAGGAGCGGAAACTGCACTGCTGCAGGGCTCTCTGCGAGGAGATGTGCTCCTACCGTCCTGGTGACCTGGGCTACAGCTCCAAGTGAGCAGCTCTGCAGACTGATTTCCATCGGCCACTTATTAAAGAGAGCACTCTCCCTGCACCAAAAAGCAACACGAACAGAACCGTGAGCGTGGCCAGGAACCCTTCTTTATTCTCCAGGAATTAACACTGGGGGGGGGGGGGGAGAAAAAAAAAGCTCAAATCAGATGATGCTTAGTGCTGCTCATGCAACTGAAGCATTTATCAAGCATTTCCAATCATCCCAGGTTCTGCTCCAAAGCCCTTGATGTTAACAGGGAGAATCCCTTGACTTCAAAGGGCTTTGATTTAGGACTTCATTTTCTGGCTGGGGATGGGGTATCAACAGACAAGATTGGGTGAGCAGCCCAGGGAAGGGGAATTCTTGCTTCCTCCCCCAGCTGTTAGTCCTTAGCAGCCTGTATCTCTCACCATGAGAAACATCTCTGGGCACGGTATTGCCTATATGGATGCTCAGCTTCTCAGCAAGCAGTATATAAGAAAGCAGGGAGAGGGGGACAAAGCAAGAACAGAGACGGTACAATCTGCTGAGCTGTGATAACTCTTGCAAAGCTGTAGAAAGTAGAGCGACCAGAAACAAGACGGACTTAGCTCTCCTGGGGATTTCTACCTCCCTACCACTATTTCTGACTAACCAGGTTACAGGCCCGTTCAGCCCCAGTTTCAGGCAGGAGAACACCCCTGTCCAGAGGCAGAAAGTAAAGAGGAAGAGCACACCACAACAGCATCGCACTGCTGCTTGGGACCGAATGAGACAAAGAACCGGCCAACTCCGGAGGGGCTGTAAAATACACACACATATTCAGCAGAAGCTCTCACAGTTAATGCAACTTTGAAGTCCCATTTCCTCTTCCTGCAGCCCAAAATGAAGGCTCTATTCCCCTGGCTATAATCCTGAGCACGCAGAGTCCTCCCTTGCTGGAGGACACCCTCCTGGGACCTGCGTGGAGTTTTGCTCGAAGCACTGAGTGTGCATGCATGTGCAAGCCTGTTTATTGGCACGGTGGCAAAAAGACAGTTACTGCTGCAATACATTTTCCACAGCCATTGTGGCAAAATTACTCATTATCCAAAGGAGCCGAATGAGGTCAAGGGTAAACCCTGTACGCAACTTCCTAAAGGTAACCGTGAAAAGCTCTCCTTTCAGCCACAGCTCTGAGCTTCTTCAGTTCCCACATCCTTCCCTCTTGACTTATTTACTGTTAAACCTTCTAAAATTGGCCCAGAAGAATTGCCACAGCGTGGCAACGTTTCAGCCGTAGCCCAGCACAAACCCAGGCCCTTTCTTGTCTGCTGAAATGCTGCATTACCAGGGGTGAAAGAAAATAAAACCCACTCAGAGGCTCAGATGCCCTGGGGAAGGGCAGGGGGACGTGGCATAGCTCACTTCCCAGGGGGCTGGAAGACACATCCTTGGCCTCTGTCCCTAAAGCTCACACCAGTTCACGATCAGTCACTTCTGCATGTGTTTGGGCAGTAATTCAGCTTTTGGCCAAAGGCAGCGTGACACCAGTCCTCGCTACCATACCCTGCAAACGGGCCAGAGCTGATCCCAGCCCGAGCAGCCCAGCTCACCACCACCACGGCGGCAGCAGCTTACCCTCCAGCACCCCCGGTACTCCCTGCAGTGTAACAAACCTCTCGGAGGGTTTCCCACAGCATACAGGAGCCATCGGCAACACGGAGGGGGCTGAGGGTGTATGGGCCTCTTTGCAGAGACCAAAGGGCTCCAAAATAATCACTGCCGGCATACTTAGCTTATGGCCCCCACCCCTTCCCTGGGGGACATGGTGGGGGGGAGAAAAATCAAGGCTCTCAGAGATTAACTGAAAAGAAAAAGGATGAGATGTTTTGAGGAGCAAAGGGTATTACACAGGTCCGAATGATTTTACAAGCCTCCAAACCAAAATGCAACTCAGCCATGGGCTCTGTCAAGGCACACTGGTTCAAACATCCGCAATTTCTAGGTAAAAAGAGACGCAGAGCCAGACTTTGCAACCTGGTCCTGTTTGTACCAGAAACATTACAATTAGTGAGATAATCAGTATGCATAATGGGACACACGCACACTTGCCAATGGTCTGTCTGCACGCCTGCTTTCCACAGAAATGCAGTAAGTATTCCATAGCAATTAGGAAGCAAATTAAATACTGTTTTGTGCTACAGAAAAGCATCAGTTCAGAAAGATCATGCCTGTTAATCCTTACTAATTCTACCCAAAGCCTCCTAGGTACTTTGCAGATACAGCCTCTGCACCAGCGAACAAAATCAAATGCGGACAAGTAGATAGAAGCTAATGGAAATCAGAACAACGATGTGAAAAGTTATATGTCCATCAGTTTGACAGTTCTAAGACAAATTGCTTGGTTCATGCCATAAAAAGGGAGAATAGCACTTACGGTATAGCTAACTCCTGACTAGACATGTCCTAGGTTATTACATATAATTTCTGCTTTCATCAGTCCAATTCTGCATTAATTCAGCCTGAACTATGCTTTCTTTTCTCATTTAGAAATTGGACATATTTCCCCTGGGAACATCCTCAATTTTCCTTCCTCATCCTCCAGGCACAAATTGCTGAAATAAAGAGGATGGAGCACATGCAACCTGTTGGAAAGCAGAGTGGGCTCCTGGGGGAATTTCAGTTTAATTAATATGTTAATGTGAATATGTATTTTGCATGTACTCACAAATGTATCCATGTATATAATACATGTGAATATACGAACACACTACGTGCACACCTAACGAACAAAAGGAGCCTCTACACGTTGGTGTACTATTGGCATTTCAAACAGATATGAAGCCCACAAACCAGAAGCAGAATATAACAGTCGCATAATAACATAATTCACACACACACACGCTGGTACTCCTCACTGCTCTTTTGCAGAGCATCTATTTCTTTTCCCACTGCAGTCACTCTAGGTGGATACATAATGAACACAAAAATCTACCTGTCTATTGCACCAAATTTGGCAGAGCCTAAAAAACACAATGGCAGCCCAGAGCATGGAAGTAAAGCTCCTTCCAGACCTCTCTGCTTCCTCTAGCGAGCCTAAAGGACCCCGGTAATCCTGAGAAACCTGATGCCACTGCAAAAAACAACCAAACAAGCTTCCTCTTCTCCCCCCCACAAAAGCCAGGCTGCAGAAGAGGCCACCAGAACAACACTGGCCAACGTGCAATTTCCAGCCGGAATCTCTCCTCAGCACGCGTGTCAGCAATTTCAGATAGAATACAAAAGTCTTCTGAAACTTGCAGAAAAAGTTTCCTCAGACTCCAACAAGGCTGGAAAGGCTGCAGCAGTCTAAATCACTGCAGAGTGCAGTATTTCCCTCCATAGACCTCTGTTTTAAGGCAGACTTGGGAGACAGTTAACACCACACATTTATACCTTTGCCTTTAAGTGTAATTTAAACAGATCACCCCATTTAAGTCCTGCCTTTCAAGGTATTCTTCCATGAGCCAACAGAATCAATGTTTGCTTCCAAACTTCTAACAGCCCGAAGACTTGCGGTTAGCTCACCATCCCCCGGGAACGCCAGAGCTGAACGGATACCAGAAACTGTTATCATCAAGTCATCCGTCATCATCCTCTTTGATGGGAGCAAAGATGTTGAATGCAAGCAGACAAGAACACTGGCCAATTCAACTGAAGGGGGTGTGATGCACCCTATACTAACATGTTACTAGGCACTAAACTTTTAGATTTATAGCATGCTGACTATTCTGCCAAAACTGTCTATAGGCATGCTCTTACCCCACCAGTACAAAGCAACGTAAATACCAGGAACCTTATCCCACCTTTGAAGAGCGCAGGACAGGACATCTTGGCCTTCGCCACGGGATTAGAGCATGCCTGCAGCATCATCAGCCCATACTCCTTCCACACTCACAGACCTGTCTGCGTGCTCATAACTCCTGTTTGCTCCCCACGCATGCTCAAGACAGCCTGCTCTTCTGCAACCACACAGAGCCTAAAACCTGGAGTGAAGAACATGAAAGCCAAGGACCAAGCACCCTCATGGAAGAAGATGCAGCAACGCAGGGGGTTGTGTGAAGCCAGGCTGCACTTGCTCTAGAAAAGATCATCACCTTCCTCTTCATAAAGCTTTTCTACCACAGCAGAAGCGTTATTCACAGCATCAGCACTGCCAGGCACCCAAAGGAACAAAGGATGAACAAAAAGATATGACAAGCATGGCCCTGCGCCAAGTGATGTTATTACCCCAAGAGCACAGAGCACACAGGGACTGTGCTGCTGCTCCGGGTTTTACGAGAGCGCACTAAGATAACACCACGCTAGGTGAAATGTAAGACCTTAAGGCTAATTATTCTCCTGTGCAAGTCCAATCTGGAACTGCTGGGTGGGAGACCCTCCAAACAGGCATAACCTTCTGGAAAGATGCTTTGCCTTGATCAGAGGAGGTAGGATGCAAACCCTTCATCAGACTTCAAGGGAGTTGCTTGTTTCATCTTGCCACAAGAGAAGGGAGATAAGAAGCTATTAGAACCCCTCAATTATCCCAAGACGAGATGCCTGCGCCTCCCCCTACATGAACAGCTCTGCCCCACGTTCAGCAGCGTGACTGGTGTCCGGTCTGCCATCAGACGGACACCCCTCTGGGCAGCTCCGACCCACAAGGTGAGTGCACACACGGCCCCGCTCAGCTCCGTTCCCCTCTCAGGTCAGGGGGTCCAAGCTCAGACCCACCACTACCCAAAGCCCCAGCCTGCCCTACAGGCTGGCTCGGACCAAGCCACAGAGCACCCTGCTCAGGGATGGACCAGCAACCTGAGCACTCTCAGCACACCAGCGCAGCCCAAGCTACAGCTCACGCCGTCCAGATGGGTCAGGACCAAACCCTGCCCCTGGCCACCAGCCCTTCCTGCGAGCACCCTTCTGTCCCCAAGCAGGGGGGACAAGTCGCACTCAGCTCAGTTGGATGAGCCAAGAAAACGCGTTCAACGCCTGGGACTCGGCGTGCTTTAACCTGCTCTCGGCCCAGCAGATGCGGCCATGCGTTTCCATGGGCATGTCTCTCCCACTCCAGCTTTGAACGTGCTGCACTGCCAGGTGACTGCTGAATAACTGACAGCAGAAGATCCTATTTCTGAAACCTTTCAGTCTGAGGTTCTCTAGACTGGTTTTACTGAAGAAGATACAGCAAGTCCTGACAAAGTTACTAGATGTTGCCTATAAAGATGACAACAGCTGGTCAAATTTGGTCCCAAATCTGTTAGTGAAATGCAAAGTGAGCAGAAAATGCATACTAACCAGCTGATCACATTTCAACCACAACATGATTAGCATCTGTGGAAACCACTCCAAGGTCTCGGGCACGGTATTTAAACATCAGAACTATAGAGTTTGACAAGCACGTACTCTCCTGGGCAACATACTGCTGCAAATGACAGTTAATAGAAGTACAAAAGCAAAATATACTAAAACCCAACAATTTAGGAAGCATAACTGATTAGGCTGTGGCAGAGGGAAGGGGGAAGTAAGGGGGTGAAATGACAACACAAAGAAAAGTAGATCTTCAAGCTTGTAATATTATCTTAAACCTTTTGAAGTTGCAAACCTCCAGATACTTACTTTTGCAACACCATTATTTCAACTGATGATCTCATAAGTAGAGAGAAATAATTAGAGTTGCAAAAATTAAATTACAGAAAAAAATAATTACAGAATTAGAATAAGAGCTTGCTAAGTTTTAGCATGTAGTGTGTAACAGCAGCTTTTTAACACATAGCTCTTGGCAAAAAAAAAAAAAAAATACTGTGAAATGTATTTTTAAATAGCTGCTTCAGGCTAAAGGTCAGGAAGTATTATAGTACTTCCTTGTAAACAGACCCCTTCCTTCATTTGGCCCCTCCATTCCATTTAGAAATACTTTTTTTATAACTGTTTGCAAGACAAGAGTCAAGCTGCCAGTCCCATGGGTTGACACACAATTAGTGGTCACAGCGACCACCAGATAAACATTTCCATTGGCAGCATTTTGCAAAAATTGCCTTCTGATGCCAAGAAGGAAAAAAAAGAAAACTATTGGGTACCCATAACTTAATAGCCAGCATTCTTGGATTCCAGTATCACCACCACAGATTAGCTGGCTGGAGGAGGAGCTCTTACAGCTGTTTACAAGATGTCCCAAAAGCAGGACCTATTGCTTTACCCTTTCCATCCTACACATCATTCACTCTGCTGCAAAAAAACCATGAAAACCATTACACTGTCAGGTAAAACGGTATTGGCAGCACTAAGAGGTTTTCCTTGGAAAGCTGCAGTTGTGCCTTTAGGAGTACGCGAAAACCTACCAAGTGAGACCTGGAGGGCAGCAGGCAGCGAGGACATCGGGGTCCCTCCCTGAGCCTGGGCACAACGAGGGGCTCGGGAACGCGCCCTGCCCCTTCGCACCCCCGAGCCCTCTCCTCCGCCACTGCCAGGCCTCCCTTGCACAGGCCCGGTCACCCCTTTGCGCCTGCGGCCGCCGGAGCCACCGGCACGTGGGAGGAGGGACAAGCCCGCAGAAGGTGGAGCAGGAGACAACAGCACCTGCGCCCGTGGCCTCGGGGGCCGGGACGACAGCGGAAAGGTTCAGGGCACGCTTAGGCTCGCAGCTCACCTCCCCCAAAATGGGACGAGGAAAGAAAGAGCCGCACCAGGAGAACGAGGACCAGCAGAGAAGACGAGAGCATCGCTCCTGGCCAAGCGAGTCAACGCCCACCCAAGCAGCCAGCCCCTGACAGCACCGGTCCAAGGGCCTGCAACGAAACGACCGTACTAATTACCGCTGGGTTTGCTTCCCCGTACGGCGACTGCTGCTCAGGCTCTTAGCGCGCTCAGGAAGAGCTCATTACCAGCACTCCTCAGACTCCCTCCCTCTGCCCTGATGCCCTCGCGAGGGGAAACAGCATGTTCCTACCACGCGTGGGCTGGGGACTGGAAAACAGGGGGAAGGGAAACCGAGGGGAGCGAACTGCTCAGCGCCTAATTCGCAGGTGCATGATTAGGGTAAAAAGTCCTTTACGCTAGCTCCAAGCGCGAGAAGCCCTTGAAAAATGCCTACTGCTGGGGGACCTAGCGATGACGAAGCCCTGCGTCCCACGGGTGTCGGCGATCCCGCAGGCCGAGGGGCAGCAGTATCAGGAGGAACCGGACAGCGAGATCTTCCCTGGTGGAGCTTCCTCTCCTCCTTTCCCCGGTGTGGTGGGTCTGCGCCCAGGCCCCCGCAGAGTGCACCATCTCCCTGGGCACGGCTCTTCGATCACACTGCATCAGGCTAATTTAGAAAAACTGGGGTCTGCTGGGAACAGCCCATACTGGCAAAGCCACCCTAGGTCACCACTGAACTCGAGAGGTGTGGGTCCGGGTCCCGAGGCCACGGCCCTGACCTGCAATCAGGTGTGTAAAATACCTTTCGCTGCTGTACTAGAAACACAGGCAGGTTCACGACAGGGAACTTGCCCAGAAATAGTACTGCAAGACCAAACAGCACCCACCCCTCCGCCTCCAGGTATGACACGCACGTTTTAGCTTCAAGATTATCCACTGCTCTGTGGTTTTCTCACAGCCCAAAGCCAATTTGTGACACAACATCTATGTCTGTGTTGGGGGCTATTTCTGCCAGGAGGCAGGACCTTTGCACACAGATTGTAAGCACCCTTATTTCTTTCTTAAATACTTGGACAGATGCAGGCACTAAGCAGAGAGCAGCTGACTGTATTGTACGTTATCAGACCTTCCAACACCTTTATCTCTAAAGATCATAAGTCTACTTGATAAGATGTGTACTTGCTAATATTTATATACATATATATAAATAAAAGTAATGAACAGCACTTAGATGGTGAGCAGGGAAATATATCTGCAATTTCTCATAAACCAAGGAGGACCTAATTAAATTACTGGAAAGAGATTTCAGAACATAGGGGAAAAGCTAGCTTCCTTCCTTTTTGTGTTAGGAAAAGCATTTATCAACCAACTTCGACTTCTGAAACAAAACAGCAACAAAAAATCAAGTCAGTCCACATACCTCTTTGGAGCACCAAGCGCATTTTGGATGAATGAGGAGACACTCTTCACAGGACGTGGCACTTCCACTCGTGCACAGGTTGAGACCTTCAGTAACAGAGAATGCAATGGGCTAAGTGGTTACTTACTCTGAAAACAGTACTCAGGAGTTTGTAGCTACATTATTAAACTTACTGTAAGTTCAAACCGTTTCAAGAGCAAAGGACCTCCGCAGAGCTTAAAAGGCTCGAGAAGGAATAAGCCTTTCCTTTTTACCTGAAAGAAAATCTTGCTTTCTTTTCCTTCCCCAAGAAAAAAGAATAGGACAGAAACTGGGATTGGGGTGTAGAGAACCTCTAAAATATGACTCTGGTGATTTTTTTCCTCTTTTTCAGTGGTCTTTGGTTAACCAAAGGGTTCAATTCATCTTTCTAATGAAGTATTTCCTCAACTTCTGACAGAGTGCAATAGCTGTTAGACTAGTCTGAAAGGCGAAGATGGCTTTCCAAACACCCTAGAGAACGCTGACTTTTAAAGTTACAGTAGGCAGATCTTCCGAATGTTTCCACCTGGACATATGGGCCTTCCCTCCTTCCTCAAATTTTCATCTTAAATTAGCCTTGAAAAATATTCACCTCCGCCCTTCATACGACGGCGATTTCCATAATTAACTGACGTTACAGCAAATTACTTTAATTTATTATGGGAGTCATTTCCACAGGATATCCAGGGCAGGCTGGCCAGGCTGATTACACTGGGGAGCGTCCAAGGCTGGCCAGGATGGAGCATGCTGCTCCGCGCCGCAGCCGAAAGCTCTTCCTATGCTGGCGTGCCAGCAAAGACTCACACTAAGACATAAACAGATGGACAGCTAGTGATGTTATTCACTCCTAAATTATTAGCATCAAGCCACACACAACGAGTACTGTAGGAGTTCCACCTGCAAAAACCTAGTACTTGAGCTTTGAGAAGATTTAAAATGGAATAACCCAGGTTAAACAGAACCAAACATCAGTCATATCTGCTTTGAATGCAGCAGCTTGTTTAATCATGCCTGTAGCTATGAATGTGTCATTCAATACCACGGATGCCCCAATTCTCCAGTGGGCTATTAACATCAACTGTCAATAACTAATTAAACACATTTTCAGCTGAGGATTCAGCACACAGGCTGCACACTCTTCACAAAATGCCTTGGGCTTGAACTCTGAGCCTGCTATTTTTTTCCATCCAAAATGTCAATAAAGGCATTGTCAGGCCTCATGCTACAGTTCATCTATTTTTCAGACAGTTGTATCTACAGATACCACGGCACTACGCTCCTGCTAGATATAATGTGCAGATCGTGCAGACTGCTGATGTCTGGAGAAGAACTACACAAAGTTTCGTCCTGCAGCAAGAACCTTCTGCTGCAAGTGCTTGTGAGGAATGCTTACTGTGTATTCCTTGAGAATATTTTAATGAAAGATTAGAAATGGTGGCTCTGCTTGCCTCAACCACTGCAGTGTGAGGCCGGGCTATGCTGCACAGGAAGCAGTGAATCAAGCCGGACAGCTGTATGAAAGCTTATCATGCCCTGGGCTAACAGCAAAAAAAGGACAAGTTATCCTGTCACTATTTCTAAGTCATCTTTGTGGCATGACTACGTCAAAGCCCTGCACTGATGATTTTCTGTTGGCCACAAGGTGGTTAACACTCTAACCCAAGAGTGCTAAGCCTTCGACTTTCTCTATGGCTTTCATTCAGAAAGGCTGCATGCTTTCATTCACTTTAAACAAGAGGCTTATTAACTTTATTTCTCTGGCTGTTACCATACATCCATGCATTTCATTCCTCGGTCACATTCTGAAGTTATACTCCACTTCCTGGGTATCACAAGAGCTCGAAATATAATTATGTACTATAAAGTGAGACGTTAACTTGTCCAACTGAATTACAATTTGCACAGATGTCAGCCGTGCATTTCCACACCCTGCAATAGCAGCGGCTTCCAGCACAGATGAAAGCTTCTCCTCGGGAGCCGCTGCCCTTGCATCTGTGTGCTCTGCACCACAGCAAAACACGTGCTTTATTTCTTTTTCATGTGAAACCTGGAGGCTGCAAGGGAAGTAGGAGGGAAACAAACTCAAGTCAGCCTTCTCGCTACGAAGGTAAGAAGAATCACTGGCCACAACTCTGGCTTCACTCGCCCTTCTGTCTGGAAACAGGGTAATATTTACCTCCTTTCCTGACTGGTGGATTTCTGAGAGTTTACTCAGTAACGGTATTATCTGAACGAAAACCAAGGTCTCCTCGCGACGGGGTCATTTCCAGCGGGTACCATGACCGAACCCCCCCGGCGGCCCAGCTCGTGCGGCCGGCCATAGGGCCACATTCCAGCGAGTGGCAGCTTTTGAAGTTTCAAAGCATGCTTTTCTTCCCACTCTGGAACAAAACCAAAGCTTTTGCAGCATTGTTGTGAAAACGGAGCTTCGTTAAGCTGGCTGATTTCGTACTGAAACCTGAGCTTTTTGAGCTGGAGAAGAAACACGCAGGATTTTCCAGATGAAAGTCTTATGCTGTGCTTGATTTAGAGCAGTCTTTCATGCCAGATCACACTGAAACAGGCAAAGGAAAGTCTTGAAGATCCCTCTGCTAGTCCAGAGGCTTCCAGATCCCGGAGCTAGTCACTAGGTAAGACTGGAAGAAACGCAGTCTGCCTCTTGGTTCTGATGTATTTAAACGAAAACACTCCTTTCAACTAAGCTTCACTTAATGAGAAAGATTCCTTCCAGGATATAGCTGGGATCACCACCGAGGAAGATAATCCATCCCTCTCAGACCACTGAGCCTCACATCTCACACACGGTCCTTGTACTGAAGCTGTGACAGTTTTACATCCCCCTCCTGCCACAGGCAAGCTCCACATTCATGCCACCAACTCCTGAACCCTGCACTCAACTTCGATTTGCACAGCAGCGTCCAGCAGCTATAAAGGGCATCCTTAAGTTACATCCTTTCCCAGGAGAGCGATGCAGGAGAGCCCAAGAGAGCAAAGGAAGATGCTGTATTCATGTAGGTAGCTGAGACTAGTACATAAAACTACTGATGCAGAGCAAGGCAGGGGCTTCTTCTGAAAGGTACTCCACAAAGTTACTCACAAAGATGCTCCGGGCAATCAGACCTCATTTTAAACCAGTTCTACAAGAAACCTCAGTTTGGGCAGCTCCTCACACTGCGATGAACGTACTGGTTTGCTTGGGAAAAAGTGATATCCTTTACCCTTTACCCACCTAAGTGTGAAAAAAGACCATTTTACCCGTGCTTGCAATGAGGGTTCTAGCAACCTCTTCCCCAAGGTCAGCTACACTTCTAAGCCATCAACTCCGAGCATCAGAGCCACAAAATCAGGGGGAAAAAAAATAAAAACTTCCTCGGAGTCTTTACGCCCGCGTGCCGCAGCGCCGCTCGTTCAGGTAACGAAGGCGACACCGCGCAGGGGCAGCGCACAGCGGGACGCGCGCCCCGAGGCGTTTTGCGGGCTCCCCCGGCGAGGGGGCTCCGAGCGCTGGCGGGCAGCGCGCCGGGGCAGAGCCTGCGAGCCGCGCCGGGCACCGCTGCTCCCCATCGCCGCACGGGACCCGCGCTGCTCCCACGAACACACCGAGGAGGAGAAAAAAATACATATATATATATATATATATTTTTCCCCCCCTAAGAGCATGCAAGGCGCCGCCGCCCCTCGCGGCGGTACCTGCGCGGCCCTTACCTCCGCCGGGCGGCAGCAGGGCGGCGAGCAGGAGGAGGCGGCAGGCGGCCGGCAGCCCCCGCCGGCGGGGCATGGTGCGGCGGCCGGGCAGCCCTTCCCGCCGGGCCCGGCCCGCCCCGCCGCCTTTTGTGCGGCCGCGGCGGCGGCGGAGGAGGAGGCGGGGGCGGCGCTGCCCCGGGGGGCGGCGGGCGCCGGCAGCGCCGCGCTCCGCTCCGCGCCGCTCCGCGCCCCGCGCTGCGGCCGCCCGGGCCCCCGGCGCGGCGGGGCGGAGCGGAGCGGGACGGGACGGGACGGGGCGGGGCGGGGCGGGGCGGGGCGGGCGGCGGGGGCGCCCCCGGCGCGGGGGGGCGCGGAGCGGGCGGGCGGCGCGGGCCCGGGTGGGCACAGCGGCGTGCACACGCGTGCAGGCACACGCGTGTTTGCACATCCGTGCACGCACAGGTACGTGCAGGCGCGCACGGGGACACGCACGCACACATGCACCCCCGCACATGGACACGCATGCACCCACGCACACGCGTGTGCACACAGGTATGTGCATGCAGCCGCACACAGGCCCACATGTGAACACACAGGTGCACACATGCATGCACGCACACGCACACACAGGCACATGCATGCACACACAGGTACAGACGTGCACACACATGAGTGCATGCACACAGGAATAGATGTAGAGGCACATATGCATGCCCACACAGTTGGGCACATGCATGCATGCACATGCATGCACATGTATGCACACACACACTGCATGTGTACACACATGCACGCACAAGCATGCCCACATGCAGAGCTTGCACAGGCATGCACACACACACACACACACTCGCAGACACATGTGCATGTACAGACACAGAGAGACACGCATGCCTGTGTACATAGAAGCACACAATAGAGACCTGGATACATATATATATATATATATATATACACACACATACACACACATATACTCACACACATACACACAGGCACAAGGCACACACATACCAAGCGCCCTCCTCCCCAGGCTCACGCAGACCTGCCCTCCCCAGCGCTTGTGCATATTTCCCCACGGGTCAGTGGCTGCTGTTATGTGGCTTTTTCCTGCTTCAGGGATTTTCGGAGTACAAACAAACAGACACCGTGTCCATAAATCCCTGTGCCAGGGCATGCGAGCTGCACGCTCTGCCCCGCTCGCAGCTTTTACACCGTCCATCCGTCCATCCGCCCAGTGGCTCGCTCCCCACCTACCGCCTGTTCCTAGCAGGATGAGGCATCAACACTTGAGGTCTAAAGGAAACGATGGATTTATGATTGTGTTTGGGTTGCTGGTGGGGGTTATTCTTTCTTCTATTTTTTTTTAATCATAAATCAACTAGGTAGCTGCTGGCTGACTTTTAGGGGAGGTTTCTAGTAATAGCTAGAGGCCTGTGGCCTGCAAACCTTCGTGCCACTTTAACGTAGTGTCTGCTAGCCCTAACCATTAGATTTTGCATAAAACACATGCCCTGAATCCGCTATGGATGCATTCCTGTTCTCAGAAATAAGACATTAACTGTAATGCCACTTGCAAAAATTTCTTCTTATTTGCAATAATTTTCCACATAGTTTTCCTAAACTGCTATTTTTCAGTGCATCCACACCCAAGGTTAAATCGGTCCAGTGTCCGATATCTTTATATGACGGGAGGCATGCGGTGGCTTTTTGGTCCTTCTGTGGAGAGGAAGGAAAGGAAACGCAGACCCTACAGTTGGGTGAGCTGAGCCGTCTGATGCACAGTACCAATGCCCAGGGGAGCCAGGTGTGAGCCTGGAAGTCCATCCTCGGCTTACTGCCCTGCCCAAGTACCCTGGCATATAATACGGTTCCTAAATTTGTGACAACCAGCTCTGCATGTGCAAGTTTTCTGAAATTTCCTTGGCGCCTGGGTAGAAGCCAGCCCTTCCTGCAAACGCACACACGCCAACACGCACGGGTTTGTGCGCGAGGGGTTTAACCGTCCCGTTCATGGGAAGGGAGCCTGGTATGCGCCCTGCCCGCGGCACTGCTGGCCCGGCCCCGGCCCCGGCCCCGGCCCCTCTCCTCTGCCGCGCCGACGGCTCGCGCCCGCCTCTCCGCAGCGAGGGAAACGCTGTGGATAAAGACGAGATGCACAAAGGTCAAGTGGTAAATGAATAACAGGGAGAAAGGAAAAGCAGAGACGGGAGGGAAGGCTACTCGCTGGGGAAAAAGCGCCCTTGCGAGACCCGCTTACGGAGAGCAGGAAGAGGAGGATTCGAGAAGGACGGGGTGACTTGCAGCAGGAATGTGCGGCGGCAGTGCTTGGCGAGACGTTGGCGCTCGCAAGTCACCGGTTATATTTAGCTTGGCTCGGCGGAGCTGCCCGCGAAGGCCCCGCTTCGCAGCCCTGCCCGCAGCCCTGGTGGGAAACGTCGGGGAGGAGGGAGACGTCAAGGAGGGGCCACCCAACCTGCCTGAGCTTTTGGGCTGCTGTCAGTGCTCAGTATTTACCTTGTTAGCAGATTTTTCTTTAAGTGAAAGCACTGTAAAGGTCTCACAGATTCACAGGCCTCCTATCTTGCCCCGGGAGACCGCGACTGGCCCGCAGACCACGCTGTGGCACGTATGCACTGTAGGGAAAGACCTCGCAGAGCGGCAGTGGGAGACGTGCTGTGGGCTCCCAGATAACGGCGTCCGTCCCCCGCACGCCAGCTCCAGGCACTTCGCTCTCGCCGCTGCAGACAGCAGTGAAAGGAGACGTAATTGCGCTGAAGACCAACGGAGCAGTGTAACAGCCCGACGGGGACTTCGCCGCTGCCATTAAGCATGAGGAATTCATCCCCCGCGCAGCAGGCAGCTCAACTCAGCGGAGTGAAGACAGCTTTGAGTCGCTGAGGTTAGCTGCCTATCCAAGAAATGAAGTACTCGGGGAGGCGATGCCTGGCCTGAGCGGAGGCCCCTGCAGCGGGCTTTGCATAAATCCTCCCTAATTGCCAGCAGCGAGGGGCCCTGCACTGGATGTGCTGCTGCATTGCCAAAGGAGCCTGGGACGGGGGGACTGCGGATGCCTGAAATGAGGATTGCCCCCTGCGTGCCTCCGTGCGACGCAACCAGATGAGCCCTTCCTCTTCCTCCCGGGATTCCCTTTTGCTGAATAAGGGACTGAGAAAGCAAGCTGTGCTACCCGTGCCTTGTGTCTCTTGACCATTACAGCTCCTGCCTACAAAATGCCATTCTTGAGGATCACTCAGTCACAGCCCTTTCCATGGGCCTGAGAGCCTTCAGTTTCCTTCAACAACTGAGGTCCCACAGAGGCCCTTGAACCTGTTTGTTGAGGATGATTGCATCGTTCTGCCCAAACAGAGACCTGAAAACCCCAGGGCTGAAATGGACTGATTTTTGGGCTTGCCCTCTTATCATTTGCACCTTAAAGCTTTGCAAACTAAGACGTAATTAACCCAGCGTATCTGACCTAGACAGGCGTTTAAAGTGATGTTCAGTCCAGTCCTTTGGCTTCCTTGTTATCAGTCAAAACAAACACTTTATCAAAAGATACTTTGCGTGTTTTAAAGATAGGTTTGCACTGCCTAAACCTTCACACCTACCATGTGGAAGGCAGGGTGGATTAAAAACACTTGAGTCATCTCTAGATATCTGGCACGTCACTGACTAGGTTCTAGGTTTTCAGCGATGACGCCTCTCTCTGCATCAGCCAAAGCAAAACGCTGGTCCCACCGCCCCAAGGCACGGCCACAGCCTAGTTCAAGGGTGGCTCTCTCCCTCCACTGCACCCTTTCACAAACTGTTGCCTTGATCCCGCAGCAGTATCCCGGTTGTGAACCAATGACATCCCTTTTTGCTGGTTACGGACACTATGTCTAAGGTTGGGGTTGCTGCTTATTACATTATTACAGTTACATTCCTATCGGATGTAGCTCATTATAAACTCGTTATTGGATATGAACCCATTGAACCTCTATATCTGCAGTAAATGCGGAAGCCGTAGGATGTCACGCACAGCTTTCTAACATGCTAGCAGAACCTCTGAAACAGCTAAGGTCACCCATTTCCAGATTTCGCACTGGAGTCAGCGACTGTTGGAACAGGAACGCAGAATTCAGCCTGGCCTTGGGCAACGCGGGGACAGAGCAGTGACTCTGCCAGGTCCTCAGTGTCCCTCAGACCTTTGGGCCAAGCAGCTCCCTGTAAACTGAAAGACAAGAGAAACATGAGCCTAGATGTTGATCCAGCGGGGCTGATTTATGGTTAATAAAAAGGCCAATTTGCTTGGAATTCTGCAGGGCGCTGGAGGAGAGCGAAATGCGATAAAAATCAGATGAACAAAGGGCAAAGATTTGAACCTTGGGGACCTTGTTATGAGCAATTCTTGTATAAGAAATCTCTCTCCTTGCTGTTTGCCTGTGATTGGAAGTGGGAGTGTAGAGAAACAGAACTTGGGCACCATGTGGCTTTGCCTTCCCAGTGTTGCCTTCACCCACAGCACAGCCACGTTGCTGGGGTTTTTCCAGAGACAGAAAAAGTTTGTCTCCTGTTTTTTTTTTTCCATGGCAGCTACAAAAAAAATTCTAATTCACACAAAATCCATGTCAGATGGCAGTAATAGGCACCAACTGCATGCAAAAGACAGTGATTAATTTCATTCTTTCTTAAACAGTATATGCTGTCCTCCAGCTAAAGAAGCAATTCGCTTTGTTGCTTCCTGCTGTAAAAAAAAAAAAAAAAAAAAAAAGAAATCTATTTTTACCATCTGAGGACCAAGCTTTGTCCTCGGCTATTCAGGAGCAGCACTATCACTCTCTACTCACTAAGCAAAAACATTGCAACCATACTGGGGAACAGGGCATGCCACTCAAAAATCTTCATGTCAGATTTTGTTCCTGTCCTGCATAAAACAAAGGTGTGTTCAAAATAAATCTGTGGGCCCTGAAAGCATCCTTTGATCAGTAAAAATCCACTTTCCCTCCACTCCTTGCACAAGCAGCTCACAACAGGTTTTGTGCACCGTGGAGTAGTCGATGCACCTTTCATAAGCACTGGGTGGTCACCAGAGCTAGAGACTGGTGCTCCGCAGATCTCTTAGACTGCAATAACAACGAAGCCTGTTTTCCTTCTCTTTCTAAAGCCCTTATCCAAACCATACTTTGGCTGGAAGCATTTCTTCCGGCGCCAGGTCCCTACGCATTTGCTGCAGGCTGGGATCGCACCCAGCCCAGCTGCTCTGTCCAGGAGTAGGGCAAGCTCCGGGTGCCTCAGCCGCACGGGGAAAGGTGAATTTGGCCCCTGAAGGAGCCTTCGGGGCAGGAGAGAAGAAATTGCAGCCTAAAGGCTGTTACGCTCCACAGGCATGTCCATGTCTGGGGTTTCAGGGCTGGAAAGCGAGGGAGATACGTGGGGAGGACATTCCTCCTGCCCCTAAGAGAGCAAGGTGCATAAACACAGGTCCTTCTGCAGGCAGCGGCGATGGATCCAGCCCAAATCTGGCATGCTTTGTCACCCGGATGGCTCCAGGCGTCACTTTTTGGAAGAGGGGCAGACTGGGAGGCAGCTGGAAAGCTGCTCCTGGCTGCCCGAATGGCTATTTTCGGAGGGAGGTTGGCCCTCAAAGGGACGGGCAGCACGGTGCGTACGGCTGGGACACGGGAGGGGGTGAAACATTAACGGCGCGGTGGAAACCTGCCCGTGGTCTCTGTTAATGGTTAGCCTCAGCTAAAATGTGCTCATCGACAGGTTTTTGCATTTCTCCCGGCCTCTCCTCCAACTGCAAAGTGCCAGCACCATCTTGTGGCCAGCGGCTTGGCCAAGTAGGAGGAAGGAGAGCGGTGGAGAAGGGTGCTACCTTGCTCGGCGCATGAAAAAAAAAAATCTTCCCTCTTCATGCATGTCTTGCTTCAGATAAACTGGAACCATTTCAGGTAGCCCTGCAGGAGAGGCACAAAAACCCATGACCATTTACTGTGCAGTTGTAGCAGAGGGCTTGTCATAAAACGCAAGCGGGACAGCAACCCCAAAGAGATTTCCTTTTTATGTGTGCATGTGGGGGAAGCACCATTAAATATGATTTAATATGTGAACAGGGTACAGCCAGTTAGTCTTGGCTCCACTGAAATCTCTGGCGAAATTCCCACTAACTACAGCAAAGTCCCAAGTCCCAAGCAAACGGAGTGCTCTGGTGGTACAAAAGCTGGGCTTTCCAAAGAAAAAAAAATCACCCTGAGTCAGTGTGGTTTGGGCCTCCTAATGCTCTATGCAGCTTTTTTTAAAATCTCAGCTGAAAGTTGGATATTTAATTACTATCTATCTGAAGTAAATCATTGAACCTTTTTTCTTCTTCTTGCTTATTTTTCTGGAAAATGTTTTTTGCCTAGCATAGCATATTTAGCTTGCGGCAGGTTCTGTTCATACAGAGAAGTCCAAGCAGCCTTTGAAGGGAAAAATAGTTGAGAAAAGGAGGAAAATTCTAAAAGGAAAGGCTTGCTTTGGAAAGAATAATAACTCACTGTTACACATGTGCAACACAAGCTCTGCGTGTTTTATAGGCATGATTTTTAGGCCCAGATCCACAAATCCCTCCTCAGGGACCCTTATTCCTATTAATTTCAGAACAAGTTAGGCACTGAAATACCTGCCTGGATTTGACCCCTAATTCCCACCTTTTTCAATTTTCCACTATTTGAGAGGGAATTAAGTACTTCATCACTATAATATTGTCTTAAATTTGTTGAATGTCCCAAATATGAACCATTAAAAAGAAAAAGAAAGGGTGAGTCCAAGGCGTAGGAGTTTCCTGCTAGGACCTCTGTTATATGCAACTGTGTATTTTGGTTAATCTACCCCATAAAATGATCAATACCGATCAAAGACTTTTTCCGGGAAGTCCAATGTTTTCTGAAGTCTCATTCATGCAGCAGACCTTCCCTTCTCAGCTACACCCAAGTGCTGATGACTAAAGGAGTGGCAGTTCTCTAACGTTTAACCAGGCTCATTTCAGAGGGCATGAGGCGAGCAGAAACGACACCCAGAAAGGCTATGGAGGAAGAAGACCGCTTTGAGGCAGTGAGGAGCTGTCAAAGAAAGCTCTCCTCTTCCTCCCCCATCTCCTCCCCACCCCACCAAGACACGACCAACATTGCTATTAATGTCACTGTAGAAAATGGATTGCAGACAGCAGATGACAAAGTGATGACCAAAGCGGGAAAACAGTTGGGTAAATATCCCTGAAGTTGCTACCAGAGGTATTAGTGTTTCAGACTGAGACAAAAAGCAGGGAAAAAGCTCAGCTGCCATAGCTGCGTCCACTACCATCAAAGTCAGGGTCAGCCCCTTCACTGCCTTCTGGAGTCGTGGGTGAAATTTCTGATTTCCCTCAGAGCCGTATTTTTCCTTTCCTCCTTTTCTGGCCCTGCGAGTCCCACCGCTCCCCCAGGGAAACCTCCGCCACGGAGGGCCCTCTCCCACCCCTCAGCACAGGCTGCGAGCGGGGCAGGTAGCCTCTCTCTGCGGCCCCGTTGCTCCTGCTCCCCCCGACGCCCGCCCACCGCGGTGGGCACTGCAGCCCCCTGCGCTGCAGGACGGGGATGCTGCCCCGAGACTCGCTCCAAGGCGAGGGGATGCGGATGGTGAGGAGCACTGAGGCGCAGGCTCTTTGCAAGCTGGTTTGCTTGCACCAGGAGGTGGTGGGTTGGAGCCCCTGTCTTGTCGAATAATTAACTTTGCTCTCCCAGAAGAAACTCGGTGAGGTTGGTTTTTGTGGCCTGCATATGAAAGGCAGCACCTTTCAGGCCCGAAAGCAGGAAGCATTTTGCATTTTTCAAGCTTTCTGTTTGTGAAAAACACTTCATTTGTTTTACGAGGCTGTTTTTATGTAAACCTCCAACAGCCTGGTGTACAGCACTTCACCCAGCCTCTTCACGGTGTATGAACAACCTTTGCATAATTAGGGCATATGAGACACAGCGTACACACGTCCCAGGCATAACCTTTCAGCCAGCGCTAGCAGTGGGAAAGGCAGTTCAATGAGTTGAGAAAGTGAGAAATGTCCGCTTGGACCAGGTTGTCCGGCCAGCCCCGGTCCTGCAGGAGTGGTAGTAGCACATGCTGGCTCAGGAGCACATGTGAGCCTGGGCACTTTTTACAATCCCTTTCTCTTATATTTCTCCAGCATCCCCACTTTTTTGATGTACTGTTAGATGTGATGGATCTGTGTCCTTGATATGCCTAATCCCTTTCTGAACCTGCAGATAGTGTCCACACCCCCTGTGGCAGCCTGTTCACCACCTGCACTTGCAAAGAAGTCTTTTGCTTATCCACGTCACTCAGATCTCTTTTACTTTCAAATAACCCCTAATTCTCACACTGTGGGATGTGGTATGGAGATGGTATGGATACAGCTCATTCAGCTTACTCCCACCTTCATAAACCTTGAGGAGCATGAGCCCCTCAGCCTTTTCCTCCTTTTTCAGCCTGCTCTGGGAGGCAGCTGCTCCATCTCATGTCTTCACCCTCCAGCTGCCTTCCCGGCACCTCCGTGATGCCCCTCCTGATGCTGTGACCGGCACCGTGCGCGGCGCCCGAGCTGGGGACGCCCAGGCGGTGCAGAGCAGCAGGACGATGCCCTCCGCCTGGCCCCCAGCGTGCTTTCCGGCAGCACCCAACGTGTCTCTGACAACGCCCAAACTTTTGCTTGCTTTTCGGGTCGCCCCCCTGAGCAATCCCAATCGGCGACCTGTTGGTGTCAGCTGATCGAGCCCGGCTGAGTTCGTCCCTTGTGGTGGCTTCGCCGTGACGGGGATGGAGGTGAGACCCTCTGGTCTGAGCTTCCCAGGGCAGGAGCCTGCAGCCACCAGCACGGCGGCTTCCGGCAGGGGCGGTTTGCCCCGCTCCTCTGGGTCGGTGCTACCCTGTCCTGGTGAATATTAACAGCCACCTCGCCTATTTGACCTCATACCTCCTGCTTCGTATTTGCTTAAATCATTCACTCTTGCTACCTATTTACCTCCTGTTACCTATTTACCTGTTACCCAGAGCATCCTTTGCAAGATGCTTTACAGATTCTTTATTTAGCCCTCTTTATTTCTTGTGACCTGCCACGGTTTATGGACTTTCCCCTTCTTAGGCAAGCGACCCATTTTTAACTGCTGACCTTTGCCCTGTTATACCCTCCTAACTTTTCCGTTGAGCCACGCAGGGTTTTTTCTTTGGGTTATTTTGAACCATTCTGTTTTCTGTCTGAATCGTGACACGTGTTTTACCTGGACTTTTAATGCAGGATTTTCTAACAACATCCAAACCACTTGCAGACTTTTTGATTTCCATCACACAGCTTTCTAGGGTTTGGTTTGGGGATTTGGGTGGGCTTTTTTTTCTGGACTAATTGCTGCAAAAATGGGTATCTTCACCTCACCCCCCCCAAACTCGGAAAACTCAATTAATTCCTCCTGACAACCTCTAAGAGGCAAAGCTGCTCTGCTCGCAAACACCAGGGCACAAGCTTTTAAAACAAAGAGCTCATTATTGGGCTAAAAAAAATGGAAATCTGGCTGCAACCACGCAGAGAAAGGGCTGCTTTGTGGGTCACCGGCCTGTGCCACGTGAGGCCCCTCCTGCGCTTCCCTTCAGGGGCCCCGTCATGGAGGCGACGCTGCGGAAGCCTCTCCCAAACGCGAGGGGAGGCTCATTTTCACTCACCCACCTCGCCCTCAGACGGGGCAGGAGCCCGGCTACGCCAGGCCTTACCCTCGGCTCACGTTTCCGAAGGAAAAAGGGGGGCTGGCGGTGCATTTCCCGGCGGAGGCCCGTCTGTCGGGCACGGTCGGAGCTGGGGGAGCCGCCGGCAGAGCTGCTCCTCCCAGGTGCAGCCTCCCCGAGGGAGCTGGCCTGCGACGCGACCCCATTTTGACGAGCGAGGTTTCTAGGAAATCCAGCCACCTTCAGCATTAAAGGCGACTGAGCACAGACCTTTGTGGGTTTGGGGTTTTTTCCTGCAGGTCAGGTGATGAAAACGGCAGGTGTAGTGATTTTTTGGCTGTGCCCTCACTAGTGCTTTCTGCAGAGACGTTTGCAGAGCGCTTTGAGCCTAAAGAGGCTGCGCCATTGCCTGTGGGGTCAAAGCCGCCGCAGCCCCTTCCTTCTGTTGGAAGGAGCGTTGCGGTTCACTTCTGAAACAACAAACCATCCCAGCGAAAGACAGTTCGCGAGCAATGAAAAGTCGAGTCCTTGGGTCTGTACTACCTCCAGAGGAGAGAGCTGCCTTACCCAAATTGCTGGTTCTGACTCGCTAACGACTTGCGACAGCAAGGGTTACATAAAAACGGTCTCGTAAAAGAAGCAAGGTAATTTTTCACCAGCAGATAAGCAGAAAAATACAAAACTCTTCCTGCTTTCATGCCTGGAAGGTGCTGCCTTTCACGTGCGAGGCTGGGCACTGGGCTATCAGGTGGAGATATCCGAGCTATCACTCAGATACGCTCGGGGTATCCAGATGAGTCAAGGACTGCCTGTGCTTTCAGCTATCCCGATACCTCTATGCAAGCCTATAGCCATGCAAACTTCTGCCCCCAACTCCTTTAGCTCTACTTAGCACGCCCCGCGCAACCGTGCCACGAAACATCTCTGGTGTGATCTTCAGGCTGACTCAGAAGCAGGTGGCAGGCTGAAGCAGCACATCCTCCTCCTCCTCTTCGTTGACGTGGCACTGCACACCCCACACTCGGGGCTGCTGACGGACAGGAGAGCCTGGGACGGAAACGCGTGCCGGCAGCTTCCCTGGACGTTTCACCCTGCCTGTGGGCGCTTCCTTTCTCACGCTGGTGGGTGAGGGCTGCGCTCAGCTTGGTTTCCAGTGTCCGCTTTGATTTCGAAGGCTGGGCAGTGAGAGGGATGCCTGAGCCGGGGACAGCAGTCATGCCGTACCACAAAGAGCACTTCTCCATGGTCCCATTCCCATGCACAACTGTGCTTGGTAAATACCCAGAAAGAGGTAAACTCTCTCCCAGTTTACCCTCTGGCCACAGCATTTCAGTCACGATAGAATAGCTGTAGCAGCCTTTGAAATGCTGAAGAATCGCAAGTTTACGGCAGTATCTGAGAGCCGCTCCACAGGTCAGGCTGCGAGAAATGGGTGAGGCTGCGGAAATAAGCTTTGAACTAGAGCAATGAAAATTCCTCTGGAGCTAAATGATGCAAACCCCTGAGTATTCTCGCCTCTTGTTTTATTACCATTGACACTGAATTCCCAGATATCACACCCCCATTAAAGTTTTATTGCACTGAAGTTTCGTTTATCTTTGAGCTTTCAGCTCTCTTTCCAAACCTATTGCTTTGCAGAAGGAAGAGATAATGTTTAAAAGCTTTTTCGTGTATCTCTGTAACAGGCTGCAGTTACATAAATTTTAAGGAATCCTTTGCATTAGGCTGGTGGAACCAGGCAATTTACCTCAGTGAAAGACTGGGGGCTGCTACTCTTGGTATAGATAAATCTTTTTATTAGACTCAAGATAACTGCGAGTTTTAGCCTTGAAAAGGAATGAGAAGGAGTTGACTGAACAAAGGAAAAGTCAATACTGAGCTTAAAGGCTTTTTGCCATTTGTCCTGTCTGCATCCCACCAGTTTTTCAGTTCCTCGCCCCTTTGCAAACTCCCCAGAGTGCTCTCAGCGCACAGGGCAGCCCCCGCGCCCGGCCTCTCCCCTCGGGGGCTGGTGCCGGCCGCCTTGGCCCCCGGGCTGGGGCTCTGCGCCAGGACGGGACGGGCAGAGCCTCGGACCTTTCCTCGCTTCCAACTTTGGGAAGTACAAAAAGAGAGTTTAAAAGCGGCAGGCCTAAAAGTGAGAGAAGCGAAAAGGAAGTACTCATACCACCTAATACTGAACATTAAAACGCCCATCTGGGCTCACAGTAGCATCTGTTATACGCCGTCCTGGGGGTTGTATAGCAAAGACCCAAAGATACCTGTGTGCTTCAGAGGTACAGTCCTACCTCAACACTGCACAGTCAGAGGAAAAGTCAACAAAATACGACCAAATCTGTACCATCTTTGAATACTCTAGCCTAGTGGCTAAATCCTGCTAGCTCTCATGGAGTGAATGTCACGTTGTACGTGCTGAAATGCACCTAGCTGGCTCAGGTGGCCAAGGCCACCAGAACCTGGGCTCCTGCGGACACCTACAAACAGCAGGCACTGTTCAGCCAGGTGACAGCCGTGAAGGTGACAGGAGTAAACTGGAAAAAAGAAATTCTGCCAGTTAACGTTGCAAAACCAGAAATACAACAGAGAGGAACCGTCTGTCACCAGTCTACTTCAAATTACGGCTCAGTCAGACAGTGCTGAGAAAGCAGCGACTCTCTCTTGTACTAGAGGTGCCACATGAGAAAGATCTGTTTAGTTCCTCGTTTTCATCCTCATAGCTGGCAGATGGGAGCTGGTTTCGATCACTGGGAGCACTGGAAGAATGTGTCTGCACACACATCTTGGTAACCTCTACAACCAATGCAGTGAGCTCTACCATGGACCCCCACACTTTCGTCATTTAAGCTATTAACAGTTAAGCTAAAAGACTTTTTTTTTTCCTGACATCACAGAGAGTAGCTTGGCCAGCATTTTCAAAGGAGACCTAACCGCATTGACCACCCAGTTCCCACTGAAAATTATCGTAGAAAATGGGTGCCAGCCCTACAACAATAAGCCTTTTAGTTTTATTAAGGTTTAATAATATTTCTGATTGGCTCCTCTTAGCGACAGACAAGTGCTGCGCACTTGTGCCAACCAGTTTGTGCACATTTGCATCTCGAGTCTGTACAAGTTTTAACACAAAGTAGTCCCTGGATTGGTTAAAAAAAGAACACTTTGACCACTGGGCAGCAACATAAGGAAGCCTTGGAACTGAGAAACATTCACATTTAATAGGAAAAGTTAATCTGCACATATCAAAAAAAAACCCAGAAAACGTAACATGGAATTAAACTATGCTTTAGATGAACTTAAGCTATAAATATATGTACATATGTTGGCATATATATATATTATATATACAAGAAATGCTAATGCTAGTCAATAGATAGTGTAAATGTACACTTAATTATACAGTAAAATATGGATCCTTTTTTAAAAGGATTGAGCGCATATAATAAATGAAAAATAAAAAGAGCTGAGATGATTCCATCAAAACTTAAAGAGTATAAAAGAAAAAAAAATAATGCTTTTCACAGCAACTGAGAATGTAAAAGCAATCTAGTCATGCAAGATGGAGAACAATAACGTCTGAAGGTATTGTTCCTTGTCATTGTATTGGGAGGGAAGGTTTTGTACGAGGTCAGACAAAACCTTTGTCTCAGACAGCAAATGCCAGCAGAGATCTGAATTGAATGCTTTTGGATATGAAATATTGCGGAGCTGACAAGGGGAAAAGATGGTAACTGATACAGTAAAGAGGAGGTTAGGTTCTCGTAAGGATCAGTTTTGATCTTGTGGGCTTTTTGGCAATGTCCTAACTGCTCAAAGCTGTGCAGGTTGCCAATGGCTCACATGGAGTACAGACAAAGCTCTGGGGCATCATATATTGGCATATATTGGCATCATATATTGCTTGGACCTTCCTTGGGGAGATCTGAGAAACAACAGGGTTAAAATCCTGGTATCTTGCCTATACTCACTCTTTTTTCAAATGACTAGGCCTCCTGAAGGAAGGCTAACGTTTATAGAGGCACATTAGGTTTTCTTTTCTTTTCTTTTCTTTTTTTTTCTTTTCTTTTCTTTTCTTTATGAAGTCCCCTTCTCCTCCCTACCCTCAGCTTCATTTTTATTTTCACTTATTTCAGGGAGTTATTGCCCATTATCTCCTTCAAGAAGTGGTCTTCATGTAGAAAATCTTCAGAGAATCGGTGTTATGGACTTCGTTGTCTCTGCTGCTGAAGTAACTGCGTTAGTGAGAGGCTGTGAAACCCTTTGGTCTGATCCATTGTTGCAGTGTTTATCCATCCTTCTACAGCTCCGGTCACTCAGTATCTGCGCTGCAGCCTAAAGCCATCAGGCTCCTTTGCAATTTCATACTAGAAGGAATTTGGACAGGAAAAGAAGTAAGGAGTAGCTCTGGGTCAGAATGCCTCATTCTCAGAATAGCTTAGCAAGTAACACCCTGCACATGGTGGCCCTCCCTCCAAGTGACATCAGCCCTAGTGGAAAACCAAATGTATTTTAAAGACAGATTTTCATCAGTGAAAAGTTGACATCTTTGGAAAGTTAGAAAAGTCCAAATCTATGTGATTCTGATTAAGCTATTGATACCAAAAGTATATATATGCTTTTCCTCTTTTAATTGGCAGCTTTTTTAAAAAGCTTTTTTTTAAACAACATGTTTACTGTGCTGCTCATATTTGGGGTTTAGGCCTCAATTCTGCGAAACACTGAAGTGTGTTGCAATTAAGCAGATGTTCTCCACTCAACAGGAATAGTTTCTTGCACTGCAGAGGTGGAGCTAAAATATCTTTAAAACAAGCTTTGAATGGGCAACGTATGTCCTGTTTACTGGATGCAGGCAGAACCCAGTGAATCACTCATGCCATAGTGTATCGGTCCTCAAGCCCCCTGCTCCTTCTGCAGTGCGCTTGCAGAGTACAAGGACAAAACACAGGCACTTTTTTGGAAGGCACCTTCCAGCTGATGGCATGGCTCTGCTGAACAGGCTCCCCTGTGCTCCAGCAATGCAATAGCTGTGCTTTTTCCAAGGCACTTTGCACCTTATGCAGTGCTGCAACTGCAGAGGCCCTTGCTGTGAACCACACAGCCGTGAGGGACAGTGGCAGAAGACACCAGCTCTTTGGGCAGCTGTGGTGGCTTAAACTGACCATGAAGCTGCAACTGGAAGGTGCCACTGCAGCGCCTGCTGACACTACAAACTGGTTTAAAACAAGCGCTGGTTTCGACGGCCTGTGATGCCAGCAGGGCCCCCTGTTTGCATATGTGCCTGTGCCGAAGGATGTCTTTGGCTGGTGTGGATGAATGTCCCACGGCACAGCAGACCTCTGGGCAGCCAGACTGTTGCTTCGACCTTTGCTCTGCACACATCCCTCCTATGCCTCAAGCGTGGCTACTGGGGCATTAAAAAAATCTTCTTGAGATGATTGCCAGTCTCTATATTAGGGAATTTTTTTCAGCTGCAGCTACAGCTGTCTGTTTGCCTTTATACTACTTTGGCCTTTTAGATCAAAGGAAGATGAATGGAGTGGAGCTTAGGATCCAGCAATGTCTCTGGCCCACCATACTACAGTTTGGGAAGACATTTCCCTTAGTCCTCTGTGAAGGCTTACCTCATCATCGTAATCGCTCTCCAAAGCTTTACTACTGCTGGAGTGATCCATCACATAAGGGTTGTTTGACTGATATCCTGGGTTCACGTGGCCAGAAGTAGTCTGGACTCTGGGGAACATTCTGGGCCCTGTATTGCCAGAGTCTTTTGAATTGAAATATCCCGACTGTATCAAACTCTTCTTCTCTGGATCTTTTTTGTGTTTGGATCTTCAGAGGAAACAAAAGAAGAAAGAAGGTTTCAAAAGACCTTTTAGTGTGCCTTCCATATTCAGTTGTTCCCTCCCACCTTATTTTCAATGCCCAGCCCTGTTCTGAGATATGCCACAGAAATTTTTCTAGCATACCTATTGCAAAACCCCTTGTTATCAGCGACAGAGGGCAAAGCTTGGCATCTCTTACAGGGCTAAGCTGCTAGGGGAGACAGAGGGGGACTTTGACCTCTTTCAGCTAGTTCCTGAAGTGAAGGAGTTTCTTTGACCAACGCCAGCTGTAACTACTTTTCAGAGGAGGAAATGAGGCATTCGTTAGGTCCTGTATAGAAAAGTTGCCCTCCTGCCTGCAGCCAGAGCTCGGCACTCAGACGATGCGTGTGAACTGCCTGTGCTGACCACAGTCCGTACCTCTCCCGCGCACTCAGCGCTGGCTTGTGTGCCTGCTGGTGAGCTGTGCCCGCTGCGGGAGGCCGCGCAGGAGTCTGCAGACACAAGGCAGAGGGGCTGCTTGAGTGTTCCTGTCTTTCTTATACGGGCAGAAGGGAGGAGGTGCAATGGCAACTGGGAATTAGCCAGTACGCTGGCAATAGTGAGCTGTAAAGAGATCCCTGGCTGGAAATGCCACCTATAATGAGCTGAGAGGAGCACACCAGGCCTTGCGCTGAAGTGCTAGCACGGGAAAGCTGCAGAGGTCTGAATTAGGGCCACACAGTTTTCTGATATCAGCACCATTGTTTACTCTCATCAGATGTAATATCAGCACTGGCTAGGGCAGGATTAGGATTCATGGGGTCATGTGTGTATTTGGAAAGCCTTGCTTGAAGCATTCAGGGTCTGATTCGCAGCAAGAGAGTAAATACTTCTGTGGGTGTGAAGGGTGAAAACAAATCCTAATGGCCACATGACTTAATGGACTTGTGTGCCCAAGCAGGCATGCAGGCACATTTACAATCCTGCCCCTCTCTCTAAGTTTCTGCTTAGTTCTCTAGGAAAATGCAGCAATGCCGCTTCTATTCAATCATCAGAAATACTCTTACCTTGTTAAAATGATAGTGATTGCTGTCACGAAACTCAAGATAATGGCTCCAAACACTGTACCCACTATTATAAGAATGAGTTCACTGTCTGGAAAAAACAAAGAAACAGCGATTGAAAATTCATGGCAAGTATTGAAGACCTGTCTCTCCTCTTGCTGTTTAAAAGAAGGAAAAAAAAGGCAAAAAAGAAAAGAGAGAGGAAGTGAAAATGCTTATTTCCTTTGTGAAGAAACTGCCAGGACAGTGTTTATACCCTACCCTATAAGCCCTTCATGTATGCAGTTTTTCAGAGAAGCAGGTAAATGTTTCAATGCAGGACTGGGGCCTGCCACTGCAGAGTACCTCAGCTGGATATTCCCTACACTCCTCCTTCCATGGTTCTTCCCTTTTCTCTACCTCATCTCTCTTCTTGGACTGCATGAAGAAAACCTCATCCATGAAGGAGGAAAAATAGCTAGTTGAGAAGAAATTAAAATATGCACCTGCTCAACCTATTTCTACATTTTTTGATGATGGAAACAGAAAAAAAAAAAAAACACACAACGTTCCTGTTTCCACTCTATGAAGTATCAAGGAAAAACTAAATCATCCTAGAACAAGACAGACAAAAATGAATTTCTTCCATTTTTTGTGCATGAGTTTGCATGTATATGAATTTCAAACCAGGTCTATGCTGGACATGCCACAAAGGGAAGACAGTATAACTTTGTGGTTAAAGAACAAGCCATAGGGCATTAAGATTCCCAAAACTTTCTCAGGAAAAACATGTTCCATGGGATGAAAAATATCCTTCCTGAGAAGCATTCACAGGAAAGCTTCTCTGTGCTGCACTACAACTACCATTAGCCAATCTCCAAACTCTCTAGGCAAAAAAAGAACAAACAAATAAACAAAAAAAAAACAGAAAAAAATCTTTAAGATCTCATAGCTACAGACATGGGGTTGTTAAACACATAGCAGTTAAAGACTGAAGTAGTGTGAGACTTTGAAGGGCCACATAAAGTTACACACTTTGCTCAAATAAAGCCAAAGGAGTTGTGAGAAGTGAAGAACCACAAGTGCTTGTTTTTCAGTCTGCCTTTGTCTGCACTGGATGTTCTCAGTTTAGCCACATGCAAACACAAGCAGGGGTGGATGCCCTTTCCTAATCTGTACGACAGTGGAAAGTGGAACAGGTGCAGATAAGAGCTGTAAAACTGACTCCAAAAATGGGAAAAAGCTTTGGAAGGCCAGTCTCATTAGCTTCTCCAAACTAATACAATTATGAGATGACACAATCAGGGCCATCATTTCTACACTGGAAGAGAATACTAGATATTATGCAGTATTTGCAAGGTAAAGCACAAAAAAGAACCAACGGTTGGGCATTAAAGCAGAAACATTTCAAATGAGAGTAATTTACTGATGTTAAATAGACAGGAATAACTAATCCTTTGGTGGTGCCAGGTTCAGCACTGCACGATATCTTCAGATGAGGACTAAATGCTTTTCTGTCAAATAACCTGTGTATGACTAAAAGCTATTGGGATTAATGCAGGGGTCATTAGATGAAATGCTACTGTTTGCCTGAACATGGGATTTCAGTAGAATTATTCCTTCCAGACAGCACTGGAATATCACTCATCCTTTTCTAACGTTTTCCTGTCATCAGTATAGGATGGTGGTGCTACTAAAGGCTGCTACTTGTTGTTTTTGTTATCTCAGGCCCTGCTCAGCAGGATAAACATGACTGAGATTTTTTCTGTGCAATAACTAAACATCAGAAATTCTTGTACTTACTGTTCTTACAGTTGTCTCCAGCGTAGCCCACTGCACAACTGTATGAGAGTTGAAGAAGGGAAAGAAAGAAAACACTTAATGTCATTCAGCAGATGATCACAAAGCAATAGCATACTTCCACCCTTTACCAACAATTTCTCTGCAAGGTGAGCTCATCATGGGTTTCCTCTTTGATGTCGTCTTAATACCAAAGTGTTTTGTTTCTTTCTTAGAGGGAAACAACTGAGGAGCAGGAATTGCTGAGATTTTCAGTATGATTGGTGAGCTGGGCACTCAAAGTTTCAGGTTCTCAGCCTGAAATACGTTAAAAGCACCTAATTTCTCCAGAAGAATTAAGCCCTATACCTCTGAGCTGCTTGGAATTGCTACCCACTGGTGAAAAGTGCTGTCTTAGTCAGTGGCCTCAGTAGAAGACCAGTAGGGGTTGACAGCTCTTCTTCTTCCTCCCATACTAGTTTCTGATGTTTACATTATACTGATTTTATGGCAAAAGTGGTTCTGCTCTGCATGTAGCAGCAACAACAACAAAAGGAGCTGAACTGACAGATGGGGGGAGTAAGGTCCCTCTGTTGATCCATGGGAGTGCAGCACAACTGGTGACCTACTCAGCTCCACCAACAAAAAACCCTGCTCTGTTCTGATCCTGAGCTGACAGAAATGTCTGCAAAGGAAAAACCAACATGAAATAATAGAGGTCTGACATTTATCAGGGAACAGAGTCCCCGTGGATATCAACGGGAAACCTTCCATGGCTTTCAGGCAATTTTTGCTCTACTGCTTGTTGGTTATGAAGGGCTTCAGCATCCAAGTTGCCATGGATCAGTTGTTACTTGGAGGGAATAGGTTATGTTCATGTGGGCAACCCACAAAATGAGTGTGAGGTAGTCTATCCTCTTCATTGACTCACACATGACCTTGGATCACCTTGACTTTCCTCCGAGGTGTTACGAGTGCACATCAAGAGCTAATGCCAAGCAGAAGAAATGCCATAACTTGTGACATCGTGGAAATTTGTCCACGTGCTGACCACCTTAGCGACCTCTCTGACTGGCATAGCTTCAGGCTGTTCTTCTAGAGTTTCACCCTCTTTTAGATGTTCTTCTCCCCTATCTTTGCCTATAACATAGGAAGAAGCTGAGTACTCACGGCACACATCTGCCGTCGTCCTTCATTTTGAAATTGATCAAACATTTGCATGTTGGGATCCCACTTTCTTTTGCACAGTACTTGTTGTTGGCTACAGAACACTCACTATTGCAATCTGCATTTTCAGAGGGAAAAAATATGGAGTGAGTTGAAAGTAACCCTGAAAAATCAAAAATGGAGAACACTATCTTGGGAGTATTTCTATTTCCTAATGATTCTATAAAACCTGGGACAATTCACCTTATTTTTCATTGCACTGTAAACACACACAACTTTTTTGTACTTAAAAGCAACAAAATGGCCTTTTTAGGGTTACACCTATGTAGAACAGGAACTGAACTATCAGAGCACAAAATCAGAAGTAAACAATCATTGTTCAAATGACTCAGTTTCATAGCTTGAAATGAAAATCTAGGTAGGCTGCTTCTTACAGTGGGCAACCCAATGGCCTGCAGTCTGTTACCACAGTGGATGATTTATACTGCAAACGATCTGAAACTGGGTCAGATGTAGACAGATTAGGTGCCACAAAGGCCTGTATCTCACATCTCACTGGCCTTCATTGTAACCAGCTCTCATGATTTTATCCTGAGTGTTTGCAATATTTATCATTTTTCTTAAAATCGCATATCTTAGGCTTTTTCTATGGCATGAGAAAATAAGGTACATGTCAGGGTTGTGGAGGATAGCTACAAAATATAAACAGAGGTCTCTCTAAAAGATTTAAAACCAACCTAAAAATCATGTAACTCATACACACTACAAAAATCTTTCAAAATGCAGGTAATGCAACAATCCCAGAAGCACCAAAAATGGACAGTGCTTTGTTTAACAGATCATTGTGCTGCACTCAGACTTCCACCCCTGTCTCCAGGTAACATGTGGAGATTATTTCCAAAATATGTCCTGGCAGATAAGGCTGTAGGATTCATTTGGTTCCACTCTTTGCCCATTTAGGTTTCAGTTCTTACCCAGAGTTTAACAATGCATTTAAACAGTTACCTGCCGATTTCAGTGGTCATTTTCACAGGCTTTAGTGATTTATTCTATTGGGATAGAATTATGGATGTATTGAAAGTGTTGAAAGTTGCAGGTATGTTTTTCTATGACTTGCTTAATAAGACAGATATTCCCTGATTTTTGGAGTTACATGAGCTCAGCACATCTGAGAGATCCCCTTACCAAACTGGGACTGAGAAAGGGCATAACCAGGCATTACATTCCAGGATCAGTAAAGTAGCAAAGCTCTTACCTGAACAAGAACGGTCATCCCAAGCTGTCTTTGAATAATTACTTTTGCAAGTGCACTCTGGATATGTAGCTTCCTGGCAGTCTGTGGTGTTGAGATCGCATTGAAAAACAGCACAATAGGTTGTAGCTTTAAAAGAGAAACAGTCAGGAAGCAAACCTTAGTACCAATAATATCCTTTCATAGGAAGCAGGTCACTTGGTCAGCAAATCATAAAACAGTTATTTAGTAATTCTGAAAAAAAAAACCTTTTAAGCCCTTTTTTGGACATCAATACTTCATGCATTTTGAGCAACTCTTTCTTTTCCCTTGCTCTTTCCCAGTCAAGGTTCTGTTTCCATCACACCTTCTGACCTTTTGCTTTTCAGACTCCTATAACTGCCTCCAAGCCATCCCGCTGCCACAGTCCAGGAAGAGGGAAGCTCTACCCATAAGTTCATATTCTGAACACTAATTTTCTGACTCACCTTTAAAATAACACACACAAAAACCCCACTATCCCCTTAGCATTTTTCACAGCTGACCCAGATCCCCCCAAGTTCTGCACAGATAATAAAAGGTTATGGGCATGCAGCTTGTTGCATGAGAAATGGTAGCATGCTGTTTGTCGAGCAGGTTGCTCATCACAGATCCATGAGCCAGTAACACCTGCTTCCCACACAGATGTGGCAATGGTTTACAAAGTGTGGCAGATGGCATGCAGTGAAGGGATATGATTGCTCTGGTCCTTTGTGAGCGGTCATTTTTTTCTGTTTCCCCCTCACATTTAGGACGAGGACATAGAAAATGTCGTAGGCTGAGGCAGATACAGTCACCTCAGAGGCCAAACTCAGCCTATAAGCCATGAACTGGACTTCTTTAATTATTAGCTATGTCTTTTTCTAAAGCTAAATACAAAATAGGAACATCTTAAACAAAAAGTGAGAAAAAATTCTTATTTTATTTACAAAATATCTTTTAAGTATTACAATTTTTAATAACGCAACGCTTTACTGGCTTAGACCAAGAAGTCACTTAGTTCAGTACCTAATCACTGAGGCCTCATTTCTAGAAAGAATTTATTTGTGTACCTCCCTCAGGCTGACTGAAGAAAGCACTGGGGCACACACACCTCTGTTTTCCTCCATAAGAATGCCTAGAAATAGCCTATCTCAGATACTTGATAAAGCACGAGACAGAATATCTTGGTCAATTATGGAAGAAGCAGAGTCTACAGAAAGTTGCATCCAATTTTGCCAGTAAAACACTGGCTTATTCTCTGAAGCACAATATATCTCTGTATATATTTTGGCCTGTTTCCCCAGTCACTTAACACTCAGCAAGTTAAAACCAATGTGCCATTACTTACTTGGGAATAAGTATTTTCCATCTTTTTTCTACACAGGAAATAGAAAGTCTTAATAAGACAAAAAAAAACCCTAGCAATAAACGGTTGAGTTTTCAAAATTGCCTAAGATTGAACACTCTGATTATTAAAACCAGCAAGGCTTATGCTTTTAAGGGCTTTGCTGCACACAGAAGTGTCCTAACCAGCTTTGAAGATAGGAACTTCTGCTCCTAGTAATTACTTCTACACTGAGGAATTACATACCTCTGTATGCAGTGATGTTATCTGAATCTTCTACTGCTGCATCTATTGCTGAAGTAACTGTTTCATTTGTTACATTTGAGCCCTCTGCAAAGATGTTCATCACCGTTATGCTCATTGGAGTATCCACTGACCTCTTGCTGAGTGAAGGTCTGAAAAGTACAGATAATGTCATTTTAAAGTCTCATATAGTCCATATGGTAGCAAGCTAGATGCAAAGACAACAGAAGATTTCTGCCAAATCTCCCTCTCTCCCCTAACTCCTTTCATCACACAATGTAGGTAGTTACTAAGACACCTGAAAATGAGTTCAAGCTCAGGAGTCCATTAGTGGCCATCTTCCTGCTAAATGCAGATGTAAATGGATAGCTGGTAGGTAAAGGCTGTTGGGTTTGATGCTAACAACGTCACTCTCTTGTGTGCCGTTGGCATAAAACTGGTGGGTTTTTACTGGGCCAGCCTCAGGCCAGCTGCTATGAGGAGCACCTCATCTGTTAGACCCCAGCCTCATGCTCACACCAGGCTGTGGTGTCTCCCAGGACTGAATTGGAGAGCCCATCCTGAAGTGTGGTGATGAGAATTCAGGGTATGATTGCAGTGAAGTCAAAGGGTCTGTTTGCCCTGTAGAGGTACCTATGTTAACTTCAAGCTAGCTGGATCAGGTTCCGACAGTGACCTCCCTGATGACAGGGAGCACAGCAGGGGCTACCTTGCTCCTCAGCCGAACTCCATGCTGCTGGAATACACACACAGATACCTTTAAGTGGTAGACTGCTGTAGTGCCTTAAGATGTTACCATGCCCCATGTGTTTGTCATAACCCTTCTGCTGGAAATTACTGCCCTCACAACTCTGCTAATACAACAGTCTGCTTAACTGCTTAAGCTACCAGGTTAGCTGGAAGGGTTTAGACTTCGTGTGCGCCAGCATGCCTGGTGTTGCTTCATGTGGATTAGGGAGCGCTCACAGAGAAGGCAGCAGAGCTCTGGGGCAGTAAACTCTAATAGATGGGGATGGGAAGAGAGGGATATCTTGCAGTCTCCACCTAGATCAGCAGAGGACCTATGCCCACAGTCACCACAGTCCATTCAATAACCTCTTTGCTCAGCTTGCCATCAGGAGAGACCAGTAAGTGCAAAATTAGATGCAGTGGGCTTCTGTGATGAGGGCATTTCTTAGATTAAACTGGGACTCCAAGTTGGACTTTGCTGATTTCTCTTCAAAGGAACTTCAGAGTTAACTGCTACAATTTCAAAGACATGTCAGACATCACAGGGACAAAACTGTCTAGTTATTAGCACAGTGCTATATCCTACATGACATTAAAAGTGGGAGATCTACTATGGAGCTGCCTCAGCCAGCCCACTTCACAAGCACACTGGAAATCTCTGGGATAAAAATGGGGCCAGCATTGCTGAAACTTTAAAAATACCCCCAAAATGCCTCATTTAACAGCAGCCACACTGAACTGGGCTCATCCCATATCCTTCCTTGAGCCAAGTACTCCACAGGAAACGTATTAACAAGGAGTGTGCAGGAAGGACAGAAAGCAGCTTCATACGCTGTGCAAAAACCCCAACTGGCAAACTTACTGAATTTGCACGATTACAGTCTGTCCAAAGCTTGTCTCAGTTCTGAAAGCATTCCTAAACTATAAAAAATAAATGAATTAGAATTATGGGTGAGCAGAAACATAGACTGAAATCACATGAAACACTGAGACCTCAATCCTAAGAGAAAGACCTAGACCATGCTACTACAGGCAAAAATGAAGCGAGGTGACCAGTCACATCTGCTGTGCAAGACACTGCAGCAGCAGAGGAGCTGTGGGGTGTAAAACAGGAAATACGGGAGAGCAGTGAGGGAATGGGGAGACATGAGTCGAACAAATGTCACGCAGTGCATGGCGGCTGACTAGCTGGTGAGCTACAGGTACTCCCTCACCAACTCACATCTCAGAAGGAGGCCAGTGAGTTAAAACTGCAGATCATTTACTTCTGTAGCTATGTCATGAAACAATGTAAGACAAAAAAATGGGGAAAATATCTTTTAACATTATGGAGGGGGACATTTTTTGGTTAACTTCAAAAAAAAATCATGAGAAGTAATAGAATAACAGGAAGAATTTGATAACTATTTCAATGACTTCTGATTAACATTTGGCAAATATTTTCTCACCAGTTCTCTGGTCAAGGGAAATATCTCTCCTTCCTCACTTCCAGAAAATTACATAAAATCCATGGTCTCAGCGTGGCAGTATAAATTTATCAATTAGTCCTACTTCCCAGGAAATCCATTACAAAACTTCATCTATAATTGCAGCACACTCAAGGTCTGTAATATCCTTTTCATTAGTAGCGTTAAAATACTAATACTAGTATGCTTATGGAAGAGGCTTATTATTTAGGTATTTAGACACAGCTGGACAGTCATTCTGAAAAGCTTGTGCTGTATGGAAACAATAGCTTTCTCTAAAAAAATGGTTTTTATTTTTACTCATACCACTGAGTGTTATGTAGCCCTCAGCAAACAGCAGAGATCAGAAACTAAATGGGCTGGAAAACTGCTCAGCCTCATGGTTGCTGGGAGGGAATAGTGAAAGATGGGGAACAATTATATATGAGATCTTCCCAGTACAAAAGTAACACTACAAATGCACTACCTGATCTCAGATACATCCCTTCACTTCATTAAGAGCCATGCATGTACTCATCTGAGGGTAAAATTCAGCTCTTGTATGAATAGGTTTAAACTAGTACAAAGCATTCTTTGAAGGAAGTAGTTTCCTCAGGTGAAACTATCTTAGGCTCCACTTTATAGGCAGCGTGTATCCCCTCTGCATCTCGTTCAAGAAAGCATTAAATATACATGAAAGGTTTAGAAAATAAAGCCACTCACAAATGCTGTTACAAAGAGGAACACTTCTTCATACAATGTGGAGTTTACCAGTTCAACGCTAGCACTGTAAGACAGCTGCAGTGTAATGAGCCCTGGGAATATCGACCCTGCAAGGAGAACAAAGGATATGAAGTAATTAGAAAGCATTTAAGGAGGGTTTCATCATGGGGTTCTCCAGGCTTCAGAGATGAGAAGATACATCACAGAGATCAATCTTTGCTAATTTTCATATAATGGAGGAATAGTATGCACATTCCTGCCTGGCAGGCAGGATTCTGGGCCCAGCCAAACTGGCCTGGTTATGCAGTTTGAATAATGCTAAACTGTAAGCATGGTCTGAAGCTAACAAACGACTTTGCTCATCTAAGGTGTTACAGCATTTAGTGGGACAAATATCTATATTAAGGACTCTAAACCTGCAGCCAGAGCCACTAATCAGCTGGCATGGTTTAGCATTTCTGAAGAAGCAATTCAGTGTCTACCTCCTTCTTTAGGCTCACAAGTAAATTTGAGAATTGTGCCTACTGGCACTTAAATGAGGCCCCATTTCCACGCATGCTTGCCCCTCAGCCCTTCCTCAGAAATGCACTTCAACAGCACTGTGATGAGTGCATGGCAGTAGGGAAAATCAAGCCAGTTGTTCAGAGGTCTACATGGGTTTGGGTTTTGTAAAGTCTTGACCATAACTATTGATGTCGGGTTTACACTAGGATTTCTTCCTCCTTTTCACACACTTTAATCTCCAGGGAATGCACCTTCTTTTTCTAGCATAGTAACCTCTTTGGCTGCAATACTGTTTTGTGAGATAATAATCTAGGTCACTGTAGCAGTGGCAGGCTGCAGAGCAAGCATTATTCAGCAGTCACTTTCCCAGACTGGTTATGTTTTCAGTTATAACGTCAGAACAAGGGATATGGGAGGATAAACTCTCTTAAGCAGTTATGTGAGGTAACAGAGATCACCCTTCTGCAACTCACCTTTGTGACAATCCGTGTTATTATAGTACAATCCATATGGGCACAGGCAAGTGTAAATGCTATGTAGAGCAATACATTTAGCTGCATTATCTCCACATGGTTTTGAACTACAGATGTCCCCTGATACAAAGATGAAAGATATTGACATCAGGATTTATATGAAATTGCACTAGTTAGCAAATGTAGTCTATTACATAGTCTATATATCTTTTTTAAAGGAAACTACCAAATAAATTTTGTAGAGTTTAGATACAATTAAACATTGCATTGCTATGTCTTGTTTCTTTAATGTCTATATAGTAACTGTTTTCCCTACACAACCCAGCAAGACATCACAATGAGGATGCAGAATAAGGCTGAAATTAATTTTCTATCATATTGATCACTCACAATCTAGGTCTACTTAGTACAGCTAAAACCAAAACAAACAAACCACAGCATATGTAAACACTTGAAATACTAGTAGTGCTAAGGGAAAACTTTCTGATAAACTTTCTCCCCAGAAATTAGATTCTGTGAGGCAGCTAGCCTGGAAAGATGCACAGCAATAAGCAAGAGAAAACTTAGAAAGATGTACTAACAAATCCAAAGGGAGAAAAAAAGACGTAGGGAGCAGCAGGATACTAGAACAATCCCAATAATTCTGTAAATAGATTTAATTTTTATAGAGTATAGTCTTTGCTTTAAATGGTTGTTGGTATACTTTTTTCCTAAGTAATTTTAAGTTACATAAGTATTTATAAGTAATTTAAGTATTTATGTAAGATATATCAGTAATTTAATTAGTTTATAAGTAATTATAACTTATATTTTTATATCTTAAAAATGAGATGGTAATTATAGCTTTCTTTCCAAGGCACAAAATTTGGCATTCACCCTGCCTGGTTTCTTTCACTTAACTCTCCAGATACGTTCTCACAGAAGGGGAAGAGATCTTTTGTGCAATGGGAAAAAACATACTAACCCTTTTTCATCCCAAACAGAATGGGTTTTTAAGACAGCTATTTATCAAAAAAAGCAGGAAAGAGCATAAAATTCAGAAAATGTTGGAGTTCTCTATTGCATATTTTGAAATTGTACACTGCATGTATCTATTAGAGAAAATTCCCCAATACACTGTGAAATAAATAAACTATACTAAAACAATTCCCCTAGAGTTAGAACATATCTGCACAAGGAATATTCAGAATGTCCAGTCCTGGAATAGACTTGCTGAATATGTTCTTACTTGATGAAGAAAAATAACAGGGGATGATGTAAAAAGAAGGCTTTCTGGAAAAAGGTAAGACAATCCCAAGATGCTGAGGGATGAGACAGCCATTCATTAAAACTTTCCTGGAAAATAATTGAGGGACTCCAATAGGCTAGCAGCCTTGTGTCCAAATACTGGATTTCCAGAAGCCCTAAAGAAGCCTAGTTTGAGTCCTAGAGACGAAGACTGCAACTAGGAAGGGAGCAGCCTGGTGAAATCTTGCCCAACACGTTCCCCATGGCAAGGAGAAAGAGAGGAAAGAGAGGAGGCAGGACAAGATATATAGACTTAACCAGGGGTTCTGTGACTCCGGGGCGAGAGAGAAATGAAGACAAGATGGAGAACAGGACGGGTCCCTACCTTTGGGCATGGAAAGATCGGGAAGCCCTAAACCCTGATGACAAGTGGGAGCCCATATGCATTTTTCTGCTTACCTGCAGTTGCTGTTGTTGTAGGTGAGGAAGCTGCTGTTGTTGCAGATGTAGCTGTGCTTCCTGTTGGGGGGAAAAGAAGAGACACGGCAGCCCCACTCAGTGTCGTGTGGAGGAAAAGTCTTGGGGAACCGCTGTGTGTGCAGGACAGCTGCTGAGCAGGTGAGCAGGGGACCGGCATGGAGCAGAGCAACCACAGCCCCGAGCCTCCTTGCCCTGCCTTTCGCCTGACTCCAGCCCCACTGCCTCTGTGGGCTGCTGTCTCTGTGGCTGCCCTCCCCGAAATCCTGGGCCTTCAGCTCCTGCACCACGAGGACACTTTGTGGACCCCCGCCACAGCCCCGCTCGCTGGCCGTGGCAGGCTCAGTGCCCAGCACACCCGTGTCTCTTGGCAGGAGAACTCCCTCCGCCTGCCTGAGGCAGCACCGCAGGGCTGTGCTGGCTGCCGGAGCAGTGTCAAGGGCACCGCCTCGGCCTTCACGCAAGCTCCCCCATGATGGTCCGCTCTCCGGCACCATCTGGGGAACCTGGGAAGCAGGGAGCCTTTTGCATGGCAAGGTTGCGTGACACACATGTGAGGGCCTGGCGTCTGTGCCCGGAGGCCAAGACCCTGACCGGGAAGCGACCAGGCTGCTGAAATCTTGCCCGACACGTTGCCCTGGCAGCAAAGGCCAGTGGGAGAAGAGAGGGAAGACAGGAGCGCAGATGATGCAGCCTCCATCTGGAGCTCCTCGTCTCCTCTGGCCAAGAAACTCGGGAAAGCCAGAGCAGGGCAACGGTGCTGGCCTTAGAGGGCTCGAGATCTCCCTAGGCTCGGGCAACCCCAAGGCAGTCTCACGAGGGGCTGCCGGAGGGCACTTATCGCCTTACCTGCAGTTGGTGTTGCTGTAGTTGAGGAAGAGTCTGCCGATGCAGATGTAGCTGTGTTTCCTGTTGGGGGAAAAGAAGAGACATGGTAGCCCCACTCAGTGTCGTGTGGAGGAAAAGTCTTGGGGAACCGCTGTGTGTGCAGGACAGCTGCTGAGCAGGTGAGCAGGGGACCGGCGTGGAGCGGAGCAACCACAGCCCCGAGCCTCCTTGCCCTGCCTTTCGCCTGACTCCAGCCCCACTGCCTCTGTGGGCTGCTGTCTCTGTGGCTGCCCTCCCCGAAATCCTGGGCCTTCAGCTCCTGCACCACGAGGACACTTTGTGGACCCCCGCCACAGCCCCGCTCGCTGGCCGTGGCAGGCTCAGTGCCCAGCACACCCGTGTCTCTTGGCAGGAGAACTCCCTCCGCCTGCCTGAGGCAGCACCGCAGGGCTGTGCTGGCTGCCGGAGCAGTGTCAAGGGCACCGCCTCGGCCTTCACGCAAGCTCCCCCATGATGGTCCGCTCTCCGGCACCATCTGGGGAACCTGGGAAGCAGGGAGCCTTTTGCATGGCAAGGTTGCGTGACACACATGTGAGGGCCTGGCGTCTGTGCCCGGAGGCCAAGACCCTGACCGGGAAGCGACCAGGCTGCTGAAATCTTGCCCGACACGTTGCCCTGGCAGCAAAGGCCAGTGGGAGAAGAGAGGGAAGACAGGAGCGCAGATGATGCAGCCTCCATCTGGAGCTCCTCGTCTCCTCTGGCCAAGAAACTCGGGAAAGCCGGAGCAGGGCAACGGTGCTGGCCTTAGAGGGCTCGAGATCTCCCTAGGCTCGGGCAACCCCAAGGCAGTCTCACGAGGGGCTGCCGGAGGGCACTTATCGCCTTACCTGCAGTTGGTGTTGCTGTAGTTGAGGAAGAGTCTGCCGATGCAGATGTAGCTGTGTTTCCTGTTGGGGGAAAAGAAGAGACATGGTAGCCCCACTCAGTGTCGTGTGGAGGAAAAGTCTTGGGGAACCGCTGTGTGTGCAGGACAGCTGCTGAGCAGGTGAGCAGGGGACCGGCGTGGAGCGGAGCAACCACAGCCCTGAGCCTCCTTGCCCTGCCTTTCGCCTGACTCCAGCCCCACTGCCTCTGTGGGCTGCTGTCTCTGTGGCTGCCCTCCCCGAAATCCTGGGCCTTCAGCTCCTGCACCACGAGGACACTTTGTGGACCCCCGCCACAGCCCCGCTCGCTGGCCGTGGCAGGCTCAGTGCCCAGCACACCTGTGTCTCTTGGCAGGAGAACTCCCTCCGCCTGCCTAAGGCAGCACCGCAGGGCTGTGCTGGCTGCCGGAGCAGTGTCAAGGGCACCGCCTCGGCCTTCACGCAAGCTCCCCCATGATGGTCCGCTCTCCGGCACCATCTGGGGAACCTGGGAAGCAGGGAGCCTTTTGCATGGCAAGGTTGCGTGACACACATGTGAGGGCCTGGCGTCTGTGCCCGGAGGCCAAGACCCTGACCGGGAAGCGACCAGGCTGCTGAAATCTTGCCCGACATGTTGCCCTGGCAGCAAAGGCCAGTGGGAGAAGAGAGGGAAGACAGGAGCGCAGATGATGCAGCCTCCATCTGGAGCTCCTCGTCTCCTCTGGCCAAGAAACTCGGGAAAGCCGGAGCAGGGCAACGGTGCTGGCCTTAGAGGGCTCGAGATCTCCCTAGGCTCGGGCAACCCCAAGGCAGTCTCACGAGGGGCTGCCGGAGGGCACTTATCGCCTTACCTGCAGTTGGTGTTGCTGTAGTTGAGGAAGAGTCTGCCGATGCAGATGTAGCTGTGTTTCCTGTTGGGGGAAAAGAAGAGACATGGTAGCCCCACTCAGTGTCGTGTGGAGGAAAAGTCTTGGGGAACCGCTGTGTGTGCAGGACAGCTGCTGAGCAGGTGAGCAGGGGACCGGCGTGGAGCGGAGCAACCACAGCCCCGAGCCTCCTTGCCCTGCCTTTCGCCTGACTCCAGCCCCACTGCCTCTGTGGGCTGCTGTGTCCGTGGCTGCCCTCCCCGAAATCCTGGGCCTTCAGCTCCTGCACCACGAGGACACTTTGTGGACCCCCGCCACAGCCCCGCTCGCTGGCCGTGGCAGGCTCAGTGCCCAGCACACCCGTGTCTCTTGGCAGGAGAACTCCCTCCGCCTGCCTAAGGCAGCACCGCAGGGCTGTGCTGGCTGCCGGAGCAGTGTCAAGGGCACCGCCTCGGCCTTCACGCAAGCTCCCCCATGATGGTCCGCTCTCCGGCACCATCTGGGGAACCTGGGAAGCAGGGAGCCTTTTGCATGGCAAGGTTGCGTGACACACATGTGAGGGCCTGGCGTCTGTGCCCGGAGGCCAAGACCCTGACCGGGAAGCGACCAGGCTGCTGAAATCTTGCCCGACATGTTGCCCTGGCAGCAAAGGCCAGTGGGAGAAGAGAGGGAAGACAGGAGCGCAGATGATGCAGCCTCCATCTGGAGCTCCTCGTCTCCTCTGGCCAAGAAACTCGGGAAAGCCGGAGCAGGGCAACGGTGCTGGCCTTAGAGGGCTCGAGATCTCCCTAGGCTCGGGCAACCCCAAGGCAGTCTCACGAGGGGCTGCCGGAGGGCACTTATTGCCTTACCTGCAGTTGGTGTTGCTGTAGTTGAGGAAGAGTCTGCCGATGCAGATGTAGCTGTGTTTCCTGTTGGGGGAAAAGAAGAGACATGGTAGCCCCACTCAGTGTTGTGTGGAGGAAAAGTCTTGGGGAACCGCTGTGTGTGCAGGACAGCTGCTGAGCAGGTGAGCAGGGGACCGGCGTGGAGCAGAGCAACCACAGCCCCGGGCCTCCTTGCCCTGCCTTTCGCCTGACTCCAGCCCCACTGCCTCTGTGGGCTGCTGTCTCTGTGGCTGCCCTCCCCGAAATCCTGGGCCTTCAGCTCCTGCACCACGAGGACACTTTGTGGACCCCCGCCACAGCCCCGCTCGCTGGCCGTGGCAGGCTCAGTGCCCAGCACACCTGTGTCTCTTGGCAGGAGAACTCCCTCCGCCTGCCTGAGGCAGCACCGCAGGGCTGTGCTGGCTGCCGGAGCAGTGTCAAGGGCACCGCCTCGGCCTTCACGCAAGCTCCCCCATGATGGTCCGCTCTCCGGCACCATCTGGGGAACCTGGGAAGCAGGGAGCCTTTTGCATGGCAAGGTTGCGTGACACACATGTGAGGGCCTGGCGTCTGTGCCCGGAGGCCAAGACCCTGACCGGGAAGCGACCAGGCTGCTGAAATCTTGCCCGACACGTTGCCCTGGCAGCAAAGGCCAGTGGGAGAAGAGAGGGAAGACAGGAGCGCAGATGATGCAGCCTCCATCTGGAGCTCCTCGTCTCCTCTGGCCAAGAAACTCGGGAAAGCTGGAGCAGGGCAACGGTGCTGGCCTTAGAGGGCTCAAGATCTCCCTAGGCTCGGGCAACCCCAAGGCAGTCTCACGAGGGGCTGCCGGAGGGCACTTATCGCCTTACCTGCAGTTGGTGTTGCTGTAGTTGAGGAAGAGTCTGCCGATGCAGATGTAGCTGTGTTTCCTGTTGGGGGAAAAGAAGAGACATGGTAGCCCCACTCAGTGTCGTGTGGAGGAAAAGTCTTGGGGAACCGCTGTGTGTGCAGGACAGCTGCTGAGCAGGTGAGCAGGGGACCGGCGTGGAGCGGAGCAACCACAGCCCCGGGCCTCCTTGCCCTGCCTTTCGCCTGACTCCAGCCCCACTGCCTCTGTGGGCTGCTGTCTCTGTGGCTGCCCTCCCCGAAATCCTGGGCCTTCAGCTCCTGCACCACGAGGACACTTTGTGGACCCCCGCCACAGCCCCGCTCGCTGGCCGTGGCAGGCTCAGTGCCCAGCACACCTGTGTCTCTTGGCAGGAGAACTCCCTCCGCCTGCCTAAGGCAGCACCGCAGGGCTGTGCTGGCTGCCGGAGCAGTGTCAAGGGCACCGCCTCGGCCTTCACGCAAGCTCCCCCATGATGGTCCGCTCTCCGGCACCATCTGGGGAACCTGGGAAGCAGGGAGCCTTTTGCATGGCAAGGTTGCGTGACACACATGTGAGGGCCTGGCGTCTGTGCCCGGAGGCCAAGACCCTGACCGGGAAGCGACCAGGCTGCTGAAATCTTGCCCGACATGTTGCCCTGGCAGCAAAGGCCAGTGGGAGAAGAGAGGGAAGACAGGAGCGCAGATGATGCAGCCTCCATCTGGAGCTCCTCGTCTCCTCTGGCCAAGAAACTCGGGAAAGCCGGAGCAGGGCAACGGTGCTGGCCTTAGAGGGCTCGAGATCTCCCTAGGCTCGGGCAACCCCAAGGCAGTCTCACGAGGGGCTGCCGGAGGGCACTTATCGCCTTACCTGCAGTTGGTGTTGCTGTAGTTGAGGAAGAGTCTGCCGATGCAGATGTAGCTGTGTTTCCTGTTGGGGGAAAAGAAGAGACATGGTAGCCCCACTCAGTGTCGTGTGGAGGAAAAGTCTTGGGGAACCGCTGTGTGTGCAGGACAGCTGCTGAGCAGGTGAGCAGGGGACCGGCGTGGAGCGGAGCAACCACAGCCCCGAGCCTCCTTGCCCTGCCTTTCGCCTGACTCCAGCCCCACTGCCTCTGTGGGCTGCTGTGTCCGTGGCTGCCCTCCCCGAAATCCTGGGCCTTCAGCTCCTGCACCACGAGGACACTTTGTGGACCCCCGCCACAGCCCCGCTCGCTGGCCGTGGCAGGCTCAGTGCCCAGCACACCCGTGTCTCTTGGCAGGAGAACTCCCTCCGCCTGCCTAAGGCAGCACCGCAGGGCTGTGCTGGCTGCCGGAGCAGTGTCAAGGGCACCGCCTCGGCCTTCACGCAAGCTCCCCCATGATGGTCCGCTCTCCGGCACCATCTGGGGAACCTGGGAAGCAGGGAGCCTTTTGCATGGCAAGGTTGCGTGACACACATGTGAGGGCCTGGCGTCTGTGCCCGGAGGCCAAGACCCTGACCGGGAAGCGACCAGGCTGCTGAAATCTTGCCCGACATGTTGCCCTGGCAGCAAAGGCCAGTGGGAGAAGAGAGGGAAGACAGGAGCGCAGATGATGCAGCCTCCATCTGGAGCTCCTCGTCTCCTCTGGCCAAGAAACTCGGGAAAGCCGGAGCAGGGCAACGGTGCTGGCCTTAGAGGGCTCGAGATCTCCCTAGGCTCGGGCAACCCCAAGGCAGTCTCACGAGGGGCTGCCGGAGGGCACTTATCGCCTTACCTGCAGTTGGTGTTGCTGTAGTTGAGGAAGAGTCTGCCGATGCAGATGTAGCTGTGTTTCCTGTTGGGGGAAAAGAAGAGACATGGTAGCCCCACTCAGTGTCGTGTGGAGGAAAAGTCTTGGGGAACCGCTGTGTGTGCAGGACAGCTGCTGAGCAGGTGAGCAGGGGACCGGCGTGGAGCGGAGCAACCACAGCCCCGGGCCTCCTTGCCCTGCCTTTCGCCTGACTCCAGCCCCACTGCCTCTGTGGGCTGCTGTGTCCGTGGCTGCCCTCCCCGAAATCCTGGGCCTTCAGCTCCTGCACCACGAGGACACTTTGTGGACCCCCGCCACAGCCCCGCTCGCTGGCCGTGGCAGGCTCAGTGCCCAGCACACCCGTGTCTCTTGGCAGGAGAACTCCCTCCGCCTGCCTAAGGCAGCACCGCAGGGCTGTGCTGGCTGCCGGAGCAGTGTCAAGGGCACCGCCTCGGCCTTCACGCAAGCTCCCCCATGATGGTCCGCTCTCCGGCACCATCTGGGGAACCTGGGAAGCAGGGAGCCTTTTGCATGGCAAGGTTGCGTGACACACATGTGAGGGCCTGGCGTCTGTGCCCGGAGGCCAAGACCCTGACCGGGAAGCGACCAGGCTGCTGAAATCTTGCCCGACATGTTGCCCTGGCAGCAAAGGCCAGTGGGAGAAGAGAGGGAAGACAGGAGCGCAGATGATGCAGCCTCCATCTGGAGCTCCTCGTCTCCTCTGGCCAAGAAACTCGGGAAAGCCGGAGCAGGGCAACGGTGCTGGCCTTAGAGGGCTCGAGATCTCCCTAGGCTCGGGCAACCCCAAGGCAGTCTCACGAGGGGCTGCCGGAGGGCACTTATCGCCTTACCTGCAGTTGGTGTTGCTGTAGTTGAGGAAGAGTCTGCCGATGCAGATGTAGCTGTGTTTCCTGTTGGGGGAAAAGAAGAGACATGGTAGCCCCACTCAGTGTTGTGTGGAGGAAAAGTCTTGGGGAACCGCTGTGTGTGCAGGACAGCTGCTGAGCAGGTGAGCAGGGGACCGGCGTGGAGCAGAGCAACCACAGCCCCAAGCCTCCTTGCCCTGCCTTTCGCCTGACTCCAGCCCCACTGCCTCTGTGGGCTGCTGTGTCCGTGGCTGCCCTCCCCGAAATCCTGGGCCTTCAGCTCCTGCACCACGAGGACACTTTGTGGACCCCCGCCACAGCCCCGCTCGCTGGCCGTGGCAGGCTCAGTGCCCAGCACACCCGTGTCTCTTGGCAGGAGAACTCCCTCCGCCTGCCTGAGGCAGCACCGCAGGGCTGTGCTGGCTGCCGGAGCAGTGTCAAGGGCACCGCCTCGGCCTTCACGCAAGCTCCCCCATGATGGTCCGCTCTCCGGCACCATCTGGGGAACCTGGGAAGCAGGGAGCCTTTTGCATGGCAAGGTTGCGTGACACACATGTGAGGGCCTGGCGTCTGTGCCCGGAGGCCAAGACCCTGACCGGGAAGCGACCAGGCTGCTGAAATCTTGCCCGACACGTTGCCCTGGCAGCAAAGGCCAGTGGGAGAAGAGAGGGAAGACAGGAGCGCAGATGATGCAGCCTCCATCTGGAGCTCCTCGTCTCCTCTGGCCAAGAAACTCGGGAAAGCTGGAGCAGGGCAACGGTGCTGGCCTTAGAGGGCTCAAGATCTCCCTAGGCTCGGGCAACCCCAAGGCAGTCTCACGAGGGGCTGCCGGAGGGCACTTATCGCCTTACCTGCAGTTGGTGTTGCTGTAGTTGAGGAAGAGTCTGCCGATGCAGATGTAGCTGTGTTTCCTGTTGGGGGAAAAGAAGAGACATGGTAGCCCCACTCAGTGTCGTGTGGAGGAAAAGTCTTGGGGAACCGCTGTGTGTGCAGGACAGCTGCTGAGCAGGTGAGCAGGGGACCGGCGTGGAGCGGAGCAACCACAGCCCCGAGCCTCCTTGCCCTGCCTTTCGCCTGACTCCAGCCCCACTGCCTCTGTGGGCTGCTGTCTCCGTGGCTGCCCTCCCCGAAATCCTGGGCCTTCAGCTCCTGCACCACGAGGACACTTTGTGGACCCCCGCCACAGCCCCGCTCGCTGGCCGTGGCAGGCTCAGTGCCCAGCACACCCGTGTCTCTTGGCAGGAGAACTCCCTCCGCCTGCCTAAGGCAGCACCGCAGGGCTGTGCTGGCTGCCGGAGCAGTGTCAAGGGCACCGCCTCGGCCTTCACGCAAGCTCCCCCATGATGGTCCACTCTCCGGCACCATCTGGGGAACCTGGGAAGCAGGGAGCCTTTTGCATGGCAAGGTTGCGTGACACACATGTGAGGGCCTGGCGTCTGTGCCCGGAGGCCAAGACCCTGACCGGGAAGCGACCAGGCTGCTGAAATCTTGCCCGACACGTTGCCCTGGCAGCAAAGGCCAGTGGGAGAAGAGAGGGAAGACAGGAGCGCAGATGATGCAGCCTCCATCTGGAGCTCCTCGTCTCCTCTGGCCAAGAAACTCGGGAAAGCCGGAGCAGGGCAACGGTGCTGGCCTTAGAGGGCTCGAGATCTCCCTAGGCTCGGGCAACCCCAAGGCAGTCTCACGAGGGGCTGCCGGAGGGCACTTATCGCCTTACCTGCAGTTGGTGTTGCTGTAGTTGAGGAAGAGTCTGCCGATGCAGATGTAGCTGTGTTTCCTGTTGGGGGAAAAGAAGAGACATGGTAGCCCCACTCAGTGTCGTGTGGAGGAAAAGTCTTGGGGAACCGCTGTGTGTGCAGGACAGCTGCTGAGCAGGTGAGCAGGGGACCGGCGTGGAACGGAGCAACCACAGCCCCGAGCCTCCTTGCCCTGCCTTTCGCCTGACTCCAGCCCCACTGCCTCTGTGGGCTGCTGTGTCCGTGGCTGCCCTCCCCGAAATCCTGGGCCTTCAGCTCCTGCACCACGAGGACACTTTGTGGACCCCCGCCACAGCCCCGCTCGCTGGCCGTGGCAGGCTCAGTGCCCAGCACACCCGTGTCTCTTGGCAGGAGAACTCCCTCCGCCTGCCTGAGGCAGCACCGCAGGGCTGTGCTGGCTGCCGGAGCAGTGTCAAGGGCACCGCCTCGGCCTTCACGCAAGCTCCCCCATGATGGTCCGCTCTCCGGCACCATCTGGGGAACCTGGGAAGCAGGGAGCCTTTTGCATGGCAAGGTTGCGTGACACACATGTGAGGGCCTGGCGTCTGTGCCCGGAGGCCAAGACCCTGACCGGGAAGCGACCAGGCTGCTGAAATCTTGCCCGACATGTTGCCCTGGCAGCAAAGGCCAGTGGGAGAAGAGAGGGAAGACAGGAGCGCAGATGATGCAGCCTCCATCTGGAGCTCCTCGTCTCCTCTGGCCAAGAAACTCGGGAAAGCCGGAGCAGGGCAACGGTGCTGGCCTTAGAGGGCTCGAGATCTCCCTAGGCTCGGGCAACCCCAAGGCAGTCTCACGAGGGGCTGCCGGAGGGCACTTATCGCCTTACCTGCAGTTGGTGTTGCTGTAGTTGAGGAAGAGTCTGCCGATGCAGATGTAGCTGTGTTTCCTGTTGGGGGAAAAGAAGAGACATGGTAGCCCCACTCAGTGTCGTGTGGAGGAAAAGTCTTGGGGAACCGCTGTGTGTGCAGGACAGCTGCTGAGCAGGTGAGCAGGGGACCGGCGTGGAGCGGAGCAACCACAGCCCCGAGCCTCCTTGCCCTGCCTTTCGCCTGACTCCAGCCCCACTGCCTCTGTGGGCTGCTGTCTCCGTGGCTGCCCTCCCCGAAATCCTGGGCCTTCAGCTCCTGCACCACGAGGACACTTTGTGGACCCCCGCCACAGCCCCGCTCGCTGGCCGTGGCAGGCTCAGTGCCCAGCACACCCGTGTCTCTTGGCAGGAGAACTCCCTCCGCCTGCCTGAGGCAGCACCGCAGGGCTGTGCTGGCTGCCGGAGCAGTGTCAAGGGCACTGCATTAGTCTGCTTTTACTTTCCATTCTTGCTGTAGCTCAGCACTCGTCTGACGTATTGCAAACATTTCCTTCTTGTCTCGTTATCAGTGTGCTTATCCCATCCTTTAAAGAAGTGCAGCTTTTAGCATGTGTGTCTTCTTTAGTGGCCTCATTTTCAATGAAATGTATGAGACATGACACTCTCCTGTAATGTGTATGCACTTACTCTACACACCCCGATCATGACCTGAGCAACATTTGCAAGAATTACATAAACTGGAAGATATATTTACATATTTTGGAAAGCTGAATATGCTTTCAAGAGAAGCATCATTAAAAGTCTATATGTATTTCGGTGCATGTATGGAAAAATGACTGCTGTTGCTAACACCTTTCCCTATGCCTCAACAAATACAGGAGGATACTGAGTGCAAAGTATTTCTGTTCAAAAAGTGGAAGTCCTGCTGCTATATCTGTTATGATATCTATGATATCTGTTATCAATGGTATGCAGGTCCTCTTTCCAGGACTACACTACCACTCAGTAAGAGTAGTATACATTATTTTTATCATTCGTTTCCTTTCTTGTTATAGTTCTTTCTTCCTGAAAAGAAACTTAGCTAATTCCAAGCAACAGTTAAGGAAGAAATGTTTCTTCCTATTGTCTTTTTGTGTTATTGTATTACCTGTTGGTGTGTTTACTCTTTCTGACTATTTTATGTGTATTTTTTAGGATGCTTATTTTACATTTAATCTGTGTTATTCTTAACTCTTGAATTTAAGGAATGAGAGGGGCTTTTTTTTGTTGGTCTAGAAATAAGTAAAACAAATAATAAAAGAGCCTTGCTGATAAATGCATGAGATGATTGACAAATGGTCTGTTTGGATCATATGACCTAACTGCAGACTGAATTAGTTACCATATGAGTTAGGAATAAACATATTCGATTTGAGTTAATGTCACTGCAATCAGAATTTCATCTAAATCATTAACATCATGCAGCCAGAAGACTAATGGACAACATCCTTGGTGCTAGTGCACTCTTATAGCTGATATACTAAAAATTTTTTGTAAATGACACATTAAAATCTCAACAGACCTTTGAAAAATAGATCCCACTCTTCAAGAGCTTTGAAGGGCTTCTAATTTCCCAATGAGAGGTAAATTTAATAAACTTTTTTCTTCTGCTCAATAAATCTGACATGTAAAAGGTATGTGAAAAAATTAATACTGAAAGACAAGGCATAAAATACTCCGTTAGTCTCCTCTAGATGAAGAGGAAAAACAGCAGTTGTGTCTGCAGATCCTCTTGTGAGCCAAGGCTTCTGCCTCCACTGGGCAGCTTTGAGCAGTCCTGTGGGCAGCATTATTTGTTCCCCTGTCAACCTGAAGAAATGTGCATTTTTGCTATAACCATGGTGATATCTATGAGTCTCTGCTTGCCACAGGCCATGGGTTCATTGGGATCATTGTTCTAGACTGCCCTTTCAAAGTCAATGTTGGGGCAATAATCTTTTAAAGCACTAGTCCTTAATCCTCAATTGCTTGCCTTGTATAGAGTCTATTCAACAGATCTCCAGGAATATCTGTTCATCAGCACCTTCATTCTTTGTTACTAGAAATACCCTTATTGTAACAGTATAAATGGTAAAGCCTAAGTCAGTATTTCCATTCGAAAAAAACCCTAAATCACCCACAAAGAGGAAGACAGATTGACTTGTTATATTTAGGGATCCAGTGTGGTACCAGATGGCCAGCCATGCATGTGTGCATGTCCAAGACAACTGACACAAGCTGCTCATGCTGTGCACCACCATATTTTTCTGTGTTTCATCTAAAGAATGGGGTTAAAGCATTGAGGCTCAATATAAAACTCTACCAGAGAAAGCTTTAACTCAAAGCACCTTGGAGAAAGCAGCCATACCCTCATGGCAGCTCAGGATGTGTCACTGCATACAGCCACCCTTTGGACTCTGGAAGAATAGCATTTGTGGTGACTGCAGAGCACAAGCAACAATTGGACCTTGCTGATAGGTTTGTCAAGAGTAATCTGAGCAAAGGTGGCTATTTAATAGCTCTGTCTGCCTAGGCCCAACCTTCTGCGTAAGGAAACAGGATGTGGAATAGCCTTAAGAGTTTATTATGGAGATAAAGAACAAGGATGTTAAGACCTAGGTATGGAGGATCAGAGACATCCGGCTGCTGAGCAGAGCAGGATCTGTGTCATGACTCTACAAATGGAAACACTGTGTAAGGTTTTGACACTGTTTGCTTAGAATGAAAAAGGTTTCTGGGCAGGGCCATCTTGACACAAAATCTGCTCAAGTCAATGAAAGACTCCCAATGCTTTCAGTAGTTATTAGGTCAACACATTTCTAGTCTTGCTGTTATCCAGAAGCCCTCAAATGAAAAACCAACCAACTGAAAATCTTGAAGACTTCTAGGCTTACAATTTATAGCTAAATGTCAGTCCGTAGCATCCTGTAGATGTTGCTGGAAATACATGATATACGCTTACTCACAGCAGCTGACAGAGACCTACTACAATATATCACTGGTTGCTTCACTGCAAGCTTAGCAGCATCAGTGAAAGTTTTAATTCGGCTCATATCTCTGTCACATTCTAGCTTTATCCCTGTAGTATTTGGGAGTTCCTGTCCTCTCACGGCTTCAAGTTGCCATTAAACTCTTCATATAGCTGCCTTAACTCTACTTCTACTGATTTTTCTGTGCTGTCCTATATGTGACACTGAAACACCAGGGACAGGAGAGTTTGGGTTGACACTGTGTCCCACAAGTACCAAATTGGTCACAATGCCAGAAGCAGCAGCAAGTGACTTGAAGAATGATTCCTGGCCATCAGCTCGAATAGACCATGGTGTAATCCTCTGCCATCAAAATTGTTGGTGAAGTTCCCATTAACTAATTTCAACAGGAGGGGAACGAACACTGTGCGCTGGCTCAGCTGGTGCTGCTTGCCAGGCTGATTGTTCAAGCAGTTTCTGGCCAGAAGGCCAGCTGCAGCGCTGCTTTCCCTGGGTGCTCGAGTGGAACAGTTACACCTTTTGTGATAGGACTGTAATAGAGCTGGAAGTTCCAGAGTTTAGTGTGCAGGTCCTGAAAACTGCTCATGGTATAGGTTAAATTAGGTTAACCACAAGCACTAGTGCTTTTGCATTGTTCAGTGAACAAGGAGAACTCTTGGCTTGCCGTGAAGATTTTCATCATTAATCAAAATGTAGACGTGCTGAACTGTGTATGACCACTGACCTTCAGTCTCACAGTAGCTGCTAATGTACTAAGTAATCCATTCACTGCCACAGAATAGCTGCCCCGATAAATCCCAGAAGAGAATATAGGGTTTCTTACCTTTCACAATGCTCAAGACCAGGGTGAGCAACACAGCGAGGAATATACAGCCTCTCATCACTGCTGCTGCTGCTGCTGCTACGTGCTGTAAAACCTACGAGAAAGTGCTATTCTCTTCTAGCGTCAGCTTATTTAAGGTCCCTGCCACAGGTAGAGAGTTCAGCCCTGAGCTGACGTCATGGTGGCAAGTGGCAAATGATAGTTCCAGGCTGTTTTTTTCCTTCCTCCTCAGGCTGGGAGGAGATTTCTGGACCTGCAGTGTTCTTCCTTTAAGTGATAAGGACTCAAGACCTGTTGACACACGGAAGTTATTGCTAAAAAAGCTGACGTATGAAGTGACAGCTCAGCAGCTATCCGCTGCCTACTCTCCATACAGTGCAAGTTGCACTTGCTCAGTGCAAGTTAAGTAGGGGAGTGCTGTATAGTCTGTTCTTAAAGCAGAAGAAACTATCCCACTCCAAGGCACACTAAGCACCTGCTCAGAGCAGAGTACCTGGCATGTACACACGCACTCCCTTTGCAATAAATTACCAGTACAGACAAGCCCTGTGCCTCAGACCCCAACTGTTCTTTCCTTATAAGCAAATGACTCTTTCAAAACATGCAAGGAAATAAAAATTGTATGCCAAAGCATTTCCTACTGCTCAGGGTAAAAAGCAACAGAAAACACCTGCGTCTCTGACATCAGAGAAATGGATTTGGCCTTGGACCTTGTGGCAGCAATTACGACCCTTTTGTTTGCCTAAATCTTACAGGTATTGGGCTTGTTAAAGCAGTGTGGCAGGGAAAGGGGGAGTGGGAAGGACAGCTGGCAGGTGTTTGGCCCTCTCTGGGCGGCAGCCTCCCTTCCTCGAGAGCATTCCTGTTCGTGCCTGGGCAAAACATAGAGAGCAGGGACGACTGCGCTGGAGCAGGGAGCCTGCAGCAGGTCTAGATGTGGGAAATAGGCCAGAAGGCCATGAAGCAGACAACACAGCCTCGACACTAGGGAAATAGACTGGAGACAGAAACTTTTTGAAATTGCATCCCAGGAAGCCACCGAAAATGGCTAGATAGAGGTCAAGATGGGAAAAAAATGCCTCTGCAAACAGAATCCAGTTTTTCCCAAACACTCCTGTTTGTAGCCGTCTCACCTACCTGAGCTCTCCAGCTGGACAGGGCATCTGTGCTCTAAGTAAAAGGCGCCGCTGGAGAGCAGCAGCGGTCAGAAGGCCCATGGGGGTTTGCAGGTCCTTCTTTCAAGGCAAAGGTGTCGTGTCTCCCACCTGGAAGGTCTGTCTGACCTTGGGTCCCACCAGACCCTCGCGTAAAGGCCTTTCTTTGAAATGGATACAGATTGTCCTGTCATTACCGGGCATGAGAAAGAAGCACGGGCAAACCCACCTGTGTATTCCCTGCAAAGCCACATCCAGAGGCTTTGAAGTGAATCTCCTCTGGCCAATACCACCACGAGCACTGCAGGCGGGTCCTGGACCCATTTCTGAATGGGAGTAAAAGCTCGGCGTGTTAAACGCCTCCCCCTTTCGTCCTTCGACGGCTTTTGTTCGACCTGCCATGTCAGGCGCACGACACGGCCCTGTGTGCTGATACAATGTGTTCCCAGGGTGGCTCTTGTGCGCACAGCAGGGTGGGAGCCCAGAAACACCACTCACGCCGCTCTGGAGCTTGGGATGGTCCAGGAAGGGGAGGCCGCGCCTCGTTGCGCCCTGCAGCGCCGAGCAAGGAAGGACGGTGGCGGCCCCCTTCGCTCCCTGACCCCGTTGGTGCCTCCAACACGGACATCGCTGCCAGGGCGCTGTGGGGGCCGGCGGCTCCCAGAGGCCCCCTATGGCGGCAGGGCCCGTCCCACTGCCTGCAAGGGAGCGGGGCAGCCGGGGGCAGCCCTGGGCCCGCGCACCTCCGTGGGGCCGGGGATGGGCTGAGGATGGGGGTCGCGCTGCCTCTGAGCAGGCCTCGAGACCCTACAGGGGGACAACATGCTCAGGGCCCCGCAGCCCCCCTCTCTCGGGCCTCTCCTCCAGGCCCTGCTAAGTCCTTTCAGCCTTTGGCTGAGCCGCACTTTTCCTTTGCGGTTGGTGCTGCTACAGCCCCGGGCAGGCTCTTGCTCTGTTGCGTCTCCTTTACCGTCCCCCGGCCTTGATGGGACCTATCCTGCCCTGTCCTGCTAAGAAAGTTCCGGCAAAGAGGATTTGCTCTCGCCGTGACTGCACTGCTCCCACGTCGACTCCTGCCACGGCTCAGCTGCTGGTGCCGCTCGTTCCGTCGCCATCTTCCAACCCAGCTCCATAGCCTCCCTCAGGCCCCTGCTAAAAACCCTCTGCGCGCTGATGCTGACAGAAAAAGCAACGGAAACCCAAGAAAGGTATTTGGTACCAGACCCCCTTGTCAAGATAACATTGTCTCTTCATTCCCCAGCCTGTGCTTCAGGCTGCTGATGGGATCCACCAGAGCTGGGTGTTAAAATCACAGCCGACCCCCGAAATGCCTCCAGTAACCACCACTGCTCGCTGCTCTCGTTGCTCATGTCCCCTGCGCTCAAAACGAGCTGCCCCTGGCCAGCCCGAGCCCTAAAGCAGGAATCCCCAGAAAAGTTGTTAAGCCTGCCAGCGCTGCCAGGATTGTTTCCTGGTTGTTTCCCAGCAGCCTGCATCTACCTTTCCTATTGTACCCAGTTTCTAGGTTGTTTGAGGAATTGCCCATCATTTTATTATGTGTTACTGCAGTGTCCAGCACAAGATGTCCACTCCCGTAAGACTCACAGCCTCCAGACCGTGGGAGATCTTCCAGCTTTGCCTCACAGGTCGCATGTGACACCCAAAGCGCTGCTGGAATAGAGCATTTCAGCCCTCTGCAGACCATGCTAGGAGCCTCCAGGGAGACTCAGCACCTCTGAAAACTGGTCATTTGGTGAGGTATGGTTCCTAGACAAACAGCATCTGTTTCAGCTGGAAATATGCACCTACAGCAAGACAAATCTGGCTGTGGAGAGCATTCAGGAGAGCTGTAGGCAACCAATCTTCTAACAATTTCCATCCCTCTTCCAGGCTCTTGAGTCGTCCTGATAAGTCTCAATTTTCCAATGCTACTTCAGAATGCAATTAAACAACTAAACCATGCTGTGAAATCTTTGTTTCCTGTAAATCGAGAGTGTGGAAACAAGGGAACTTCACAGAGCACCACTGAAAATGAGGGCCAAATCTTCAGTAGGTGTAAGCGATAAGGCTTTGCTGGCCAGACCAGTTTATACTGTTTGAATGCATCGTCCTGCACATTAAAACTGTTGTCTACAGTGAATGCACATTAAAAGGTTGATGTACCGTAAGCCATATTTTTAGAGTGAACTTTCTATCTTATTTGGCTGTTCCTATTTAACATGATCACAACTACGGGCAGTAGGAAGTATTTGCTAGGCAAAAAGCAGTAGTTCTTCTAGGAAGTAACACACTGAGCACAGACATACATGTATATGTGCCAGATCTTTTTGTCTCTGCTTGTGCTTCCCTGTCTGCATTGTGACAAACTTGGGCCACAACAAGCTCTCCCTGGAGAGAGGTAGGGTGATGAGACTGCAGATTTGTGGGGTGGTTTCACAGTAGAGATATGATGGTTTAGGAGAACAGTTAGAACTATCAGAAGAGGAGAAATGATGTCATAGAAACATCTTTAGCTCCAATGCGATTATTAATGAGCTTATTAAGCACATACTTAGACAACAGATAGTTAACTGTTAGTCCAGACAGACTCAGATAAGTGCAGTGTGACGTGCTGTAAAGGATCACAAAGACATCTTCCTCTTCAGAAACATGAAATACTTCCCACCACTAGTAAAACCAAACTGATGTGCGTCAAAGCTCAGGTATGGCAAACAAGAACATTGATAAATGATTATTATGAAATAAAAATGCACTATATTTAGTAACAAACATAACAGTCTTATTCCTTGTTTATGACAGCCCAAAAAGAGTTCAAAGGTAAAAGGCTGCATTTAACTACGATAAGGTGCGTAGTCACGTATGGTCTCATTATTTAACCGTGATAAGCTGCACATGACCAAGAGGCAATCATGCTTCCAGAAAACATACATTAAAGTAGGAGCGACTGCTTTTTACACCTTGTCATACACTTCAGCTGAATGCTGTTCCTCCTGTGTATTTTTCAATTCTGTTGCTTACTAGATTTATACACATTTTGCTATATCCTGTAAATTGGGCTCATCGGCTCTACATTACACATATCCATCAAAATTTATCTTGTAATGGGCTAAATTAACCCAATTCAAACAAACCTGCAGAAAACCTAAATCGAAGCTATATACCTGCAGATCCACCACAATCAGGGGGAGCATATGCTACTTTGACTTCCTTCCAGGTGGTTCAAAAGCGGTTCAGGTCTCACGGTCTGAATGTGTTCCATGGTTGCAGAGGCACCGGTGCACAAACCCGAAATGGGCTGGCCCACTGTACCATGTGCTTGTCCATAACCCCAAATGCCTCCTATCTAGTTTCATGGTACTGTTGCAATCAGTTCTTCTGCACTGCCAATTTACTTAAAAGATAACCAAGCTGCCATACTGAAAATAAGAAAACCTGCGTTATTATTAATAATGAAATAGAGGCTTGATAACAGGCCTTCTCTTGCAAAATGAACAGAAGCTCAATTGACAGAATTAGTCAGGTTATTCTCTCCTTTCATTTTATTTTATTTTTCCACCAGAGTCTTACTAGACAAGGAGCAGGCATATACCACAAATCTGTGCTATGTCACCACAGAAAGGACACTGAAGTTTCAGGATGTAGCGAGAAACAAGTTGTAGACTCACCATTCCTCTGTGAGCGGCATCCACGTCATCTCGTGTCAGCTGCCGAAATGCTGGGTTCTTATGGCACTATTGTCACAGCAGAGGGACAGGACCTGAGGAACCTACCTTATGATGAATTATCTTCTGCAGATGCTTATTGCTTTCCATGGCTACAAGAGGAGCCATGGTTGGTTTAGGCTGACCTAACTTTGGGCAGAGCAGATGAATCCCACCTTAGTCCTATCCAACGGCTATCTCAGCTGAGTGCTGTACCTTTCTGGGGCACAGTGCTGAAATATTCTTCCAGATTAACCTGCCTGCCATTACTCAGAGTGCTCTCCCACATCACACCTCCTCTTAGCAGCCTGGGCTGGAGGTTGCTTTCCTCCATATTCAAGGTATCAGCCTTCCTCTTCTGAGAGGTATTCAAGTCTGTATGCTTCATAGTTCCCAGTGGCAATTAATAAGGGAGGGGACAGATCTTACTGTGGTCAAGTCCAGTCCCCTGTCCATGCAATAAGAGCCCCACTGCACCAACCTTTCCCAAGGTTTTCCTGCCCTCCAACCCATGTGCGTGCATGCACACACACACACACTTTCACCAAGTCTCCCGTGTTTGCAGCAGGATGAAAAATTCAACTGAGGAAAACCTTAAAATTAAACTTTGGTTTGCCTAATGTTACTGAAATCAGAATATCAGCATGGAACCTGTATTTCGGCTGAGCAGAAGTTGAGCATAACTAACAGGACAAATCCATTTCTTCTTTGCTTTGCATTTTAGTTTTTCTCTTCTGTCACCAACCATTGCTAAAAGAGCAACAGAATTATAAAATTTCTTATGTTATAGATTAGATTTCTAATTATAGTTAAAACAATCTAAAAGCAGTATATGCTTCTCTTCACATGGAAAGCTTTAGACAATAAAAAAGCTGAGACATACTAATATCCATAGTTTTATTGTATCCTTTTATAATACTGACTAGAACGCCAGATTTAATAATATTGGATGCAGGTATAAAAATAATCCAATCCTTAAAAATTATATTTTGCTACTACAGTACTGTGTAATTAGTGGAGACTGAAAATATGATACAACTTTAAATAATACTGGTTTGGAACAAGTCCTTAAAAACCCAGCAACTTGGAAGCTAACATTCAGAGAGATGGGAAGGGAAACCCGGACAATGTCAAGAACATAAAGCAGGTCCACGTTCAGGTTAATAACAGAAGCACAAACAAATGCTGAAACTTTGCCTTTTGAAATAGGCTTCACTAAAGGTGAGCTTTACTCTGCAATTCTGAAAGCTGTTCCCGGAAACCATTATGATTTTACCTACGAAATTTTGCTTCCTGTTATGAAAAAGCCCTGTAGAATTTCAACAGGGCTTAAAACAAACAACCGAGTTTACCCGAATTTCCTTAAAAAAAGAAACAATTGAATATTTATTCTGTAATTTTTTTCCTTTAAAGAAAACCATCCCACCAGACTTTAAAAGAAGCATTTTGTATCAGGCAAATTCTCCGGCGCTGCCTAGCACCAGTGACCCTTTTCACAGTACTCCACAGGACCTTTCTGCATCAGGGTGTAGCGTATTGCAGATTTGCGGGCCACTTGCTGCAGTAATTACTCATGCAAGACTCCCATCCCTTTCAGCAAGCATTTTACCAGAAAAAAGACCGAGGGGCTCAGCATTTACATACTACTTTTGAGGAACATCAGGGCACCCTCGCTAGGTTTTCCCTCAGCAGAGCTATTGCTCGCACGTAACACAAACCACACGCCGAACCGGTCTCATCCTATGTACGATCTTACAGTACAGAAGTCACGGTATTACACTGACCTTAGACATTTAGTTCTGCAAAACAATTAAGTATATTCTTTTCTTCGCTGAACTGACTCCCTCATCCCTTAATGGATTTCTCTCCTGCTTTTCAGCTTCAGCAATTCAAGGGAACGAAGAATTACATACACACTGCAAGGCTCCCGAAATCTTACAGGCACACAGCGCGCACCCCTTCCCACGCTGGCAGATTTTTTTTCATTGCCAGAGGGGCAGGCAAGTGCGAATCAGTAGCTCCTGCACTCAGAGAACTCTCCTCGGAGTATTTCTCTGAATACCGAAAGCACCTCTATCTCCCTAGAAGATCTCAAACTGTAGGAAACAGGTCGTTTGATTAGTAAAGGATTATCCATCCAAAACAATTTCACAAAATTCACATCCATCGTCTTCTCGGGGAGGTGTTTCAGATCTCGAACAATAACCTGTTTGCTCAATCTCACATAATGTAGGTTTTGCTACAGCAAAAACTATACTTCTAAAAAATAAATACAACATTGAAAGGCAGCAACAACACCACAGAAGCGGGCAGAACGGAAAGCCAAACGCATGCATGTTGTACACCCAAGTCACCCTGAAGGTGGGACAATCCAGGCCTAGGAAAAACCCCATTACAATCCCTGGGAAAGTTATCCTGGTCAGTATAGTGGATGCTGGATTAGGTCCTTTGTGTGTAAAGAGGAAAAAACAATAGTCAGCATAGGAAGAACATTTAAGTAAAATGCATCCGTTCTTGTTCAATTTAAGGAAGAAAACTAAAGATTAAACATTGATATGAGGGAATGAGAAGACCAGATGGATTTGGCACGGATATTGCCATTGACCAGAATTAGAGAGGAGTCCTGGGGAAGTACTTCACGCGTCTACAGCAATGTCTGACCCGACTTTACTGGTCTGTAAGGCCCCTAGAGGACAGGCATTACAACGGCTGGGACAAACAGTTTCACAGTGACAAACATTTCTCGCTAAATGCAATTTATTGCTATTTTCTAGAAGTCTTTTTACTATTGCAAATCACTTTTAGAGGTCTGGCCACAGGGAGAGCCTCAATAGCTGACTGTGGTGCCAGGACTTTATGGAAAGGCTGCTGCAGCAATGAGATTTCTTGCTGCCATGTTACTTAACGCTTTACATGTGCAGGGAAAAAGGCATGAAAATGCCCGTCTCGTGCATTCCTGACGTAGCCAAATTTAGTGCTTTGAGGTTTCATTGGCATGCAAAAGCACCGCGGTTTTTTCCAGTCAGGCGTGGGAGGGGTGGCGGGGTGAGCAGCAGGGCATGACAGGCACGTGGGATGGCTGCTTGTACCAGCGTGCCTTTTGAACGATGCCCCAAACCTGCATTTGGCTGCTCTGGTTATTCTGCCCGCCGCCTCTCGCGGGCTGGCTGCCGGGGGTGTTGCTGGGGGTGAGGGGCTTTGGTCAACAGAACCGGCAGAGCGCTAACTTTCTCCTGTCCAGTAATCAGCTTTTCTTCCAAAGTTAATCGGAAAGACTCCCACACAGCTGCCCAAGGGCCCCGCTGACTGCTTCCCTACCTGTACATACCAGCCAGGAGCAAGAACAGATTTCTCTTAGGTGTTAGTGCGGTTTTTCTCCCTTTCCCTCCATCTGGCGACCCACTTGCAGCCTCCTAGCAAGAAACACGCATCCTCCACCCCATCCTCTTGGCTGGGATAACGGAGAACGCTTCCCTTGGCAAAAGGATCCGCTGTGGTCAAAATCTGCGTTTTGGGGCAGCTGAAATCAACCTAAATCCTCTGAGAAATCAGGCTACATTTATTTAGATGTCCTAAGGAGTAAAGTACTTAACACAGAGGCAAGTGGGGACTGAGAGGGAGGGTAGAGACCCACCTCCCTGGGACGGGAGTAGCAAACCCCACTCCACTGCTGGGGGGAGCTTCTGCTGACCGCCGTGGTTAGCGAGAAACGGCTGTCACAGGCAGAAGCAGACAAACAGGATCCTGGTGACAGTTTTACTAGTCGCAAGCTGCACAGAAACAGGTCACAGCCCCGCCGTGGCTGGGAGAGTCCCCTTGCCAGTGAGCCGCGGTATTAACTAATTGCAATAAATGAACGGCCACAAATTGCAGCAAACTGCCCTGCGCACGGGCAGCGGCGGAGCCAAGAGCCCGCGGGGTTTGGGGGAGGACGGGAGCATTGCTGCGCGGGGAGCAGCTGGGCTCGCCGAGAGCCGCGCTCAATAACTTGTCGCTGCATAGCGCCGGCTCTGCAAAGAGTTCCTGAAACTCACTGCGTGGGAAAGTACCCCTGCTAACCCCAGAGCTGACTGCTGCTTAAATCCTCTCCTCCCAGCTGAAAGGGGACTCCTAGGGCACCCAGAGAAGGTGCTGCCAGGTCAGAAGACACCCCTTTCCTCCTTCCTGTGGACTACACATTTGCTCCATGACTTAGTTTTTCTTACCAAAACTAAAAGGATGCAAAGGACAAATTCACAGAGCAGATTTTCCAATGTTTACCTCCTCTGACAGGCATAAAGTTTCAGTGCAATAAAACTCAGGTATCTCTTTTGGAAAAGGCCAAGTTTTACACCCCTCACGCAGAAAATCCTGCTGGGTTTATTGAAACCCTTTCACTCCAGTTACAGCATTAAGAAGAATTAAGGTTATTAAGAAATGAAAATGAATTACTTGCAGACTTCTGTGCAATCTGAATTAGAAAATAGTTCTATCACGTTTCCTACTCAAAGTACTTGCAGTTTGCTGCAAGACATACGGGCCAGGAGTTTGGTTAATACAACCCAAATGCTACTCTTTATATAAAAAGGACTGATCCACAACATTGAGTTGATGGTTCAACCTTTGTCCTTTGCAGTAGCCACTTAGCACACACACGCACACTTCACAATACACGGTCTTTGAACTAACCAAGCAATTAAGCACATCTGCCTATAAGCACATGCCTAAATACTTCACTGTCTGGAAGTGCTGGCACATGGTTAAATCCTACTGTCATGGCCGGGACATGCTCACTTTTTGCTAAGCTGTTCTAAATATATAGAGGCAGACCCCAGCGCTTGTCTAAGTGCTCGGGATTTAGAGTCAGCAGCAAGTCCCGGCTTCTCTCTTTTGTTTATAGCAGAGACAAAACCCTCCTCTGTGCCACGGGAAAGGTGACCCTTTCCAACTTGGCACTCATCAAAAACAGAGCTGGTGCTATGCAAAAGCAGCAACTCACCCTCGGAGAGGCTGTGAACCCTACCAACGTCCTCCCTGGGAGCCCCCAGAGCACGGCAGGACCAAGCCCTTAGTCCACCTCATTCAAGGCACCCTCTATAATTAGGGTATTGGCTACTAATGAATCGGAGAAGAACATCATTTACTGGCTGGAAACACTGGTTAGAGCGGCAGAGGGCAGTTAGCTTTTGTGCTTTACCTGTTAAGCTATTTTGCACACTGTAGCTAGAGCTTTCCTTTAAATATAGCCCCTCAGGCAGCCGTACTTCCCAGGAGCAGCTGATCACTTCCTCCCTTGATCTGCGACAAGCTGCGTGCTACCACCTGCAAGTCCGGCTGTGGATCAGGCAGATGTGAAATCAGCTGCACCGTCACCATAAAAATCACACAACAGGAGTGAAGCACACTGCCCCTGGGCACACGCAAAGATCCGTTTCTCCGCAAGACCGCACAGCCGTTTCTACAAGCAGGTACAGGGTGAGGCTTGAAGCAACACTGCGTGTGTACGCTACGGATGGTGCACCAAGCTGCGTCTTCCCAGGCACGTTTGCGGTGCTTTTGCCACCTTGCAATCTGGAGAACACAGAAGCAGACGGGAGCAGGGACCAGAAACCTCTCAGTCCATGCAGCTGATGAATGCCTTGTACTCGCTCGTCGTCCTCTGGGTAGTCGTCCTCACTTTGGGCAGGGAACACAACCGCCTTCGGAGTGCTGGGACAGGATCTGGAGGCTCCTAGCGCCTGCAGGACACGAGTAGGGTGACTGCTCCCTGAGCGAGGGCACCCCGTCACCGCAGGCTTGCTGCGGGGGAGCAGCCCCGCAACATGTCCACGTTTGACCTGCTGCTGTCACTTGGCGGTAGGCACTTTGGGGGGCACCTCCCATGGTCCCCAGTGAGCTGAGCTCCCTTGTAGGCACTGTGTCTCTTTGAGCACTGAGGGGGAGATGGGAGTACCGGGAAGTATACGCGTTTTAGTGAAGCTAGATTATGAACACACTACAGAGATGGTGGGTTAATAGCTAAGGAACTACGCTATTCTTTGCTGTCCTCATGCAAGCAGCCAGCTTGAATTAAAAGCACAATGATACTCAAGGTAAGGATTAGTGCATCTGGACAGGCCTTGGATGACTCAGTATATCCTTGCAGTGAAGATAAGCTGTAAAAATACTTTGTAATAAAGATCTCTTTCAACACCCAGCTCAGGAAGGAATGAAGTCAATAAGCTTTCAATCTGATCTTTGGTGAGGAATATACTGACTTAATTCTGCAGCTTGTGCCAAGTCATTAGTGTAAATTAACACACCTATGTCAGGAAACCTGCCTGGTCTGAATAACTCAAAACTAGGATGGATGAAGGCAAAACAATTTGAAACGTGTGATCTTTGCTCTGCCAGGATTCAAAGCATTCTGTTTTTCTCTTGTCAAATGCAACCAACTGCAGCGAGCTGCATTTTCCAATGTACTGAGTCCCCCTCCACGCCTCCCACTGAAGTCAAGGCGGGCTGTGAAGGCTTAAAGCTATGTCCCACCTGCAGTGTTCATTCATGGTCTACCTGCCCAACCAGGGCTACACCATTATCACTCCTATCCAAATTCCAAGCAAGGAGCGTGGTGAGTTCCCAGCTCATATTTTTCTTCTTTGTAGTAAATGTTCCTGTTAGCAACTATTTTAAGTTATATTGCTGTTTTTATAGGCATATAAAACCCTGCCAGGAAACAGAGCCTCTTAAAATCCTACACGGAAGTACTCTCATGACCTATAGAGGTATCGCTTTTGAACAATGCTGGTTGACAAAACAATGACGCACTGAGACTTTTCCCTCCATACAGGAGTAGTGCATGGGATTGGCTGCATCTCTTTGTCAGTTTGCATCGCAGTGGTATGACTAACTTTCCTGTACTCCTTGGAGACAACCAACCCACAAATTCAGCCAACATTGCCAGGCTTCAGCACAGACCGAGCCTTTTGGAGAACTTCTACCAGCGAGAACGTAAGGGCTAGAGGACAAGCCAGCTCCCCTCTCGTGCAGGAAGCAGAAGGCAATGTGGCAGGAGAAAAGGGAGCTGACATACTTTTGCTACCAAAACCAGTCACACGGTGACTCTTTGCACGAAAGCTGGCTAAGAAGACAAGCACAGTCGTCAGCCTGACAGTGAACAGTATCTGTAAACAAAATACTCCCTAGTGGTATTTGATTCAGAGTGCCGGGCACAGCTCATCTGCCTGCGCTGATCTATGCTTGCCCCATAGCATGGAGTAAAGGAGCAGCACGGCGCAAAAATGGGGCACACACATTAGCTTTCACCTGGGTCTTTCACTGGTCTGCACCTTGAACCGTTCCCTCCTCCATCTTCTCTTGGCAGCTCAACAAGCATAACAGTTTCTCGGGGCAGCAACGCCCTGCATTGAGTTCAAAGTCCTTCCTGCTGTTAAATGGGAAGAGCAAGACTGATGTGAGCTGAACTGCCACAGAAGGCACCCGGTGCTCAAGGGCCACAAAACTGTGTCAATCTTCCACTCCCTCTCTGCCCTGCTAAAAGTAGTCTCTTCTTCTGGTTTCGTCACTAATGAAAGATGGATTGTACTGTCCAGGGTAGATGCACGAATGTCGAGATCCAGGCAAACCAGTGTAGGGAGGATAAAGTCCGTTTCTTTCCAGTTCAGGATTTCTCAGTCCAGTTGGCTGTATTAGCAAAAATAATTAAATAAAAAGGGTCTTATTCTCACACTCAAATACGCTCTCAAGCACAGTCTTTCCACCCTTCCCAGCAGTCATTTCAGCAGGCAGCAGGAACAACGTCATCACTAATGATCTCTACAATCTTGAATGATTTCTACTGTGGGAGTTATACATTGCCTAGAGGGGATTATTCTGATCCAATCTAGTTTTAACATATTGGCCATTAGCAATTCGAATTTTACCTAACCCCATGTGCAGTCTCAATGCATGGTTAATTTTTAATCCTATGAGAGCTGTGCTGATGAGCTCAAGCACTGAAATAACTCTCACAAGAAGGATATTGTCCCAGAGTTATCTTTAAAAGAAACTCTTCCAGAAAATCAAAGTTGTTTTCTCACTTTGAATATGATCTGGAAGCACTGCTCTCACCATTAACCATTAACCATAGGTACCCACCCTTCCAACACAGGAACCTGAATTACACATCAGAAACAAGGTGATCTGACTCTCCACTTTTTCCCCTCTCTTACTCAGGCAACTCTCCTGGGGACACTTGATTGAGGAACTTTGCTGTCTAAGGCCAAGACTGTACAATCCTTTCACCTAGTAAGAAACATTAAGCCACCTGGTTTGATCTGTTACAGAGCAGATCCAATGCAAAGTTCTCATCACCTACTCCTCACTGAAAAGCTCCTCCTTCTAGTTGTCAGCATAATAACAGTCTTCAGAAAAGTTTAGGAAGCGCATTGTCATTTCCAAGTCTCTCACTGAAAGCAATAAGGAAGATTAATTCCCTTCATACTGCGTAACCCAGTAAACTTGCTTGGCGGAAACTTAAAATACAAATCAAAAAAAAAAAAGTACTGCTCCCTGCTCTAGAAAGCAGGATCCCAGAACGGGTGATATGGGTGAAATCCTGAAACCTTCAGTCACATGAGCAACCCGCCATACCTTGGGGACATCCAGTATGTTGATACAGCTTAGTGATGGGTGATATATGAACATCACAGCTCTGGATATAGACATTAGCAACCGGTACTAACCATGCAGGTATTACAGTGTCCGCGATGCCTGGTCTTGTGTGCCCTTCTCTGCCCTACATAGCCCCATTATTCCTCCACCACCTCTTCCCTGCCACTTTTCCCCCAGAGCTGGAGGGATCCTCCTTACATGGCCTTTCCACTACAGGAAGGGGTCTGTCCCCTGGAAAGGAGAGGAGCTAAAAAAGACAGGGGTCCCCAGTGAGCAGCATCTTCCCATTTGGGGTGAAGCCCCCCAGGGATAGGTCTCAACCTTCCAGCATCAGTGAGGGAGGAAGGGAGTGAACTACCTACAGAGACTACTAAGAGACTGTCCAAAACCTTTAACTCTCCTTCTGTACTCCAGGATTGGGCTTTTTAGGCATCTACCAAAATGTTCCTATACATTTCCTTTCTAATTATGTCTCTTCATGATATTCACCACATGTAATAACTAACACATCGTATTCGGCATCCACATGACTGCTAATGCTTTGCTCTCTATCAAAGCCATTTGCTTTGCTCTTTTATTTTGCACAAGATCGATCTGTGCTACATCAGGCACAAAGAAGTAATAGTTAACCTAAGAATAGGTACCGAATAATATACATCTGTCATCTGCAACAGGTTCTTAGTGCTTCCGTTCTCCTGCATCTCGATGGTCTCTCTGCCCCACTCCTGTGCTCGGGGGTTCTTTGGATACTCGGCATACGGTGACATCTGGAAATCCCCACTCTTGAAAATCAGTTTACTTATGTCATTTTTATTCTTCCTGTTTAGAAAAGAATGAAGGAAAGTAAGAAGGTACAACTTATCCTGTTATCTTATATGCATTTGTGATATGACCTCAGAAGATTTACCATGTGTTGTAAATCTTGCCTTGGAACAGCAATCATACGATAACTCAGGTTGAAAGGGACCTCAGGAGGGCTTTAGTCCAACCTCCAGCTCCAAGCAAGGTCAGATATGAGGCAAGACCAGGTTACTCGGTGCTTTATCTGGTCGGAATTTGAAAACTCCAAGGATGGAGCTGGTGCAATCTCTTTGAGCAAGCTGTTCCACTGCCTTACTGTCTTCTGGACAAAAGAGTTTTTCCTTACATCCAGTCTGAACCTCTCCTGTTTCAGCTCATGCCTGTTATCTCTTGTTCTTCCATCATACACTGTAAAAAGCCTGGCTCCATCTTCTTGAAGTTCTCCCTGTATGTATCAGGTTGCTCCTGAAGCCTTCTCTTCTCTAGGTTCAACAAGCCTCACCTTCTCATCTTTCACAAGCTCCAGCCCACTGACCTTTTTGGTGACCCTCCACTGAACTTGCTCCAAATTATGAATGTCTTTTCTGTACGGGGGGGGAGGGGGGCGGGGGGGGAGGGCAAAACTGGACACAGTATTCTACATGCAGTCTCACATCCGCTGAGTAGAGGGGGATAATACCTCAATCTACTGGCTGTGTTCCTGTTCCTGCTGTTGGCCTTCTCTGCTGCCTGGGAACACAGTTGGCTCATGTTCAGCTTGTGCCCAGCAAGACTCCCAGGTCCCCTTCCTCAGAGCTGCTCTCCAGCCAACCAGTCAGTCCCCACCCTGTATCATTGCAGGCACAAGACTTTGCATTTCTCATGCTTGAATTTCATAAGGTTCCTATCAGCCTGTCTAGGTCTCTCTGAATGGCATCTTTGCCCTCAAGAATTATCTACTGGTCCTCTCAACTTGAATATTTTTTTTCTTAAACTGCCTATCCTTGCTTGAAATCACAGCAAAATGCACTAGTCTAAAAATCACAGTTTCCTCATCTGCACTGCAGAAATCCAGGAACACTGACACCACAGACCATTACGACTAGCAGTTGGATGAATTCAGACGCAGGTAATTAACTACAGGAACGACATATCCAGGAAGACTGTGGATTCTCATATCTGAAGTCTCCAAGTAAAGACTGCCTGTGACTGCAGAGGACATGCTCTAGTTATCACGGCCCCTTTTGGCCTTAAAAATGTGTGTGTTCACCTGACTCAATGAAAGAGCCAAGGAAAACTCGGAAAAAATAAAAACATATGGGAACTCCCAAGCTATTCAAGCCTTTGAACACTTGACTATAATACTTCCAGGTAATCTATTAATTCCTAAGACAGAAGACTTAGAGCTGCCAGTTTGAATGACACCAAATGCACCAAATGCCCCTACATAACTACTGTATCATATGAGGGTCAACTTTGGAAAAATTCCGAGTTCAAAGCAGTGTACCCTCCAGGAAGGCACAAAACCTGCCAAAGGAAGAGAGTATTAACAAATGGCTATTTCAGCAGACGAGGAGCCAGGACCTGTGAGAACATCCACCTGTCACCTGCAGATATCTGCGCTCTGAGACCTGGAGATGCTGCAGTTGCTACTGTGTTGGTCACCACACCATGCTAGCTGGTGTACCCTGGCTCAAAAAGTAGGGAGAACAAATGCATGTCGCAGAAAGACTGTGCCAGCCAAACCACTGTCAATGCTATGCTACTGATAAATCCAGCTGCAGACTTTGGATAGTTTTGAAATCCTAGATTTGGAGGCTGGAATACGGGGGAGAGGACATTACTGCAAGACAGCCCTTTTTCATGGTATATAATCATGAAGCATAACTACCCTGGCAGCACATCTTGCCTCTAGTCCAAGGCCACCTGCTAATATGGGAACTGTGTGCATACGTACGTACGTTCGTGTGTGTGTGTGTCTGTATTTGAGAGGGAGAAAGAGAGAGACAGAGAGTGAGAACATGCGCAGGACTTGTGCTTAGAGGAAAATGGAGCATAGCCTTGCAATGCGCACAAACGCCACTTGAGCAACAGCCCAGCAACCCTTCCCGTGGCCTAAACTCCTCCTTTTTTACTTAGCCTGGCTTTTGGAGACTGCTCCCTAGCTGTCCTATGGCTCCGGGTGGAAAGGACCCCTTTGTCTCTCCATCCTTAGGAGACACAACTGCCAGACACACCTTCAAGAGACATTGATTTTTTTAGCCTGGCTGCTGGGGGAAAAAAAAAAACAAAAAAACCCACATATGCCCCCAAATGAAAGCAAAACATAATGCTTCAGTGCATCACTAAACTGCTTGCTCAGCTACGTCTTTGTCACCTATGTTTTGGTCCTTGAAGGTTCACACGTGCAGCACTAAGTGCTGTGTAAGGCACTGAGACGATGCCGCGTGGTCTGGGGCTGGTGGTGGTACCTACCGGCAGCAGGTTATTATCAGCGCTATGCCCAGGATGAGCAGAAGTCCCCCTCCTGCGGCTGCGATCACCACAGTGATGAGCTGATACGCTATGACGGGAAAGACAGAGACTCTCATGGAGAAACAGCAATGTCATTGTAAATATTAACATAAGCTTAGCCGCAGTCATTATGCAGAAGGATTAGCTGTTTACATTCCTTATTCCCTCCCTCTGCCAGCCATATTTTCAAGTAAAATGGATGGAGCTGGGGATCTACTGTTGAAGGAAGAACAAGCTCCTGTTTCCCTAGGGGACAGATTCTCCTTACTGATAGATCAAAATAACACAAACAATATTTCATTGATTCACCTCCAAATATCTCACTTAAAGAGTGCCTGCTTCTCTATGTGCTCTCACAACAGAGCATCCAGAGAAAGGAGATCTCCAAGAAAATACTGATCTTGTTAGGAGATAATGTTAAGTCAACTTTTTCAAAGGTCCACAAAACAATTTTCAACAGAAAATGAAGAAGATAAAACCACTGACTAGAGTAAGTCCATATCTGCTACATTCTAGACACAGCTATTTATAATTACTTGTTTCAAACTTCCCATTTCTGAGGCAGTAGAAATGAAAAGAAAAGAAATTCGGTACTTACGGTTTCCACAGTTGAATCCACCTAAGCCAAATGGGCAGCTGGTAACACAAACAACAGGGAGTTTCAGAGGCTTGGCTGTGGCAAGAGGTCACCAAGGCAATATTAAGAAGGATGGTGGGGGTAAGAGCAAGGCAGAAAGGTCACCATACCTCACGCAGGTCTCATTTTCCAGCTTATATCCATCTTCGCAGGCTGAAAAAGAGAGAAAGGCCATGAGCACCGCGTAGTGGTGCACCGAGGTATTTACCATCGCCGCTTCCCACAGCAGCTTCGCCCCAAACAGCCTTTGGGACTGACAAGCCTCTCTCTAATGCTGGCAGAGCAGAAGTGTGATGCTCGTGTTGTCAAAAAAAGGGGGCACATACTCTTTGCTGTCCATATATATAGAGTGCTCTGTCTAGTGCCATCTCTGCCTTGTCTGCTAGTCTAAATGCCTCCCGTCAAAGAGGACCCAAAGGGGTCCCTGCTACCCCATGCAATTGCTCTCTGTTTTGGACAAGACACTGTGCACTTGGACTCACCTCCCACTGGCTTTGATGGGACTATTCAGGGTTTACCTACAGTGCTAACCTAGAGCCTGGCACGATGTAGGCAGCTGATAAAATAATTCCCAAGAGAATCTCTTCTTGCCCAAACCAAAACTCACTGAACACTTGTATTGTTTCCCACAAAATATCAGTGTAAAAAAATCTGCAAGTGTTTTGGGTTTTCATTTTGAAACCTCATTTAAACAACATTACTTTAACATTGATGCACATTATTCATTATTTTTAAATGTTAGAACTGCAACAAAAAGTTATCCAAGCATAGTTGTGGTTAACCCAAAATGGTATATTACACTTTGCTACATGGGAAATATCACCTGTTTCTTTTTTTTCTTTCAGATCTGCAGCTAAATCAAATTTTGAAATGTCAAAGTTTACTACAAAATAGAAAATTAAATTTTTGACTAGGTCTAAATAACCCAGAAGCCGCTATGCACAAAAAATTGGTAAAAAACTGAAAACTAACCATTGATTCCAAAATACAATAACTGCTGTGCTTAACAGACAGAGAACTAATCATCTGGATTATCTAAGAAAATTATACTATGCATGTGATGAACAGCAAAGGTGATGATATATTAATCATACAATTATAAGATTCATATTACTGACAAGATCACTGTTTTTTCCTCAGCAACAGTCCTTGAGTAAGCATTGATACGCAGCTCTGGTCTAGAGGAAGTGCTCGCTACGTTATATTTAGCCCTTTGATCCATCAAAGCAGCAAGATATGCAGAAATTCCACTAAAGTGACAATATCTCACTGGTCCCTGGCAACATCTGAAGGTTCTTTTGCACTGCGCAGAAAGGCCCTGAAAAAGCAGTTTGCCGTGAGAAATAATCAGGAGCCCTCCTCTCGTCTGTCCCTTGTCACGGGCTGACCAAAGAGCCGAAGGAGGTTGCGGGGTCTTCAAAGACAACTTAGCAAAGACAGAGCTAGATATGATGGACGTGGACAGAGTCGCGCTGGGCAAAGGGACAAGCCAGGCCAGTGACCCACAGAGGTCTGCGAGGCACTAGACAGGGGTCTGGGAAACCACTGCAAAACAAGCAAAAGAAAACTCCCCAAACACCCTCCACGCATGCAAGCAAAGGACAGAGGGAATAAGAACTGATTGCAAAGGAAAACAAAAATGCTCATGGATTTTTTTTCCCCCTCCTCTCAAAGACCACAGGTGCTCTTGGCTTAAAAAGGTGGTCAAGAAGCAGCTGTCAAGCCCTCTTTCCGCTGCCTTGTTCTCTAGCTGCAGGGACAACTTCCAGCCCAAAGCACAGGTGCTCTTTAACCCCGCTGAGTGCAGGGAAATCTGCCGAGAGGGGACCGGGGCTGTCCAGCAGAGGTCACAGCTAACCCGCAGCACAGCTCTCCTCTCTCCTGCTCCGCGTGCGGCTCCCAGCACAGGAAATGCATTGCCCCTGCTTGCACAACTGCAGTGGGTATTTCAGAAGCCTGTCTAGGGACACCTAGCATAGGAAGGAAGGAAGGAAGGAAGGAAGGACGGACGGACAAACGTGTAACATTACCCATTACCATGGGCTGGCAAGATCATAATAAACCAGGAGAGACCAGTAGTTTTCCTGTTGGGTTCACAAGTTTGTGGCTGTTACAGCACCAATAATAAGTGATACTGAAGGCTAGCAGGGACCAATGTGACTGTGACCTCCCCGTCATAACACAGGTCACAGAACTTCCCTAAATTTAATTTCAGTTTCAAATCAAATAGTTGAATTGGAACTATATTTTAGAGAACCATCCAAGCTTGATTTTAATATTTCCAGTGACGGACAGTCAACTGCAACCCTGGGTCAAACGCTCAGAAAGTTAATTTTCCCAGCCATTAAAAACATTCACCTTATTTCTGCTCTGAATTATCCCAGTGTCAAATTCCAGCCCTTGAACGCTTTCTTGCTGGACTGCAAAAAGGTTATATGATCACATTTCTCTTCCTCACCATCAAATCACTCCTTAGCCTTCTCGCTAAAAAAAGCCAAATACACTGAGATCCTCGAGACTCCCTGGTTGTTGCAGCTTTTCTCTGAACACACACCAGCTCTCTTTGACCTTTCTGATCTCTGGTTCCCAGAAATAGATGCCGCAAGCACAGGGATAACAAAACTTCCCCTCTTCTGCCTGCCCATGCCCCCTAAATGCATCTAAGGAACACATTAGCCTTCTGAGCCAGAGCTCTGAGACCTTTTCGTTAGCTGCCAGGGTCCCTGCTTTCCAGGAGATGCTCCTTGCATGGCCCCTTTGCTGCATCTCTTCAGGATATTTTTTGCACTGGATTTATTTTTAACCTTCTAATATGATTTCTATGAAGGCAAGAAAGAGACCAGAGGTAACAGGACAAGAGTTAAAAGGCTCAGTCAACCAAGAGCCAGGGCAAGAGGTAGTAAATACCAAAGGATACTTGCCTGGCTCATTCATTACACCAAGGCATCAGCAAAGGGACAGGGACTGGATGGGTTGCTCATGTCACTCGCTAATAAATGTAGACTGAAAACATTATGGAGCAAATCTTCTACCAAATTTAGTCACAGGATCAGACAATAAAGAAATCTTCAGAGAGGGGAAGGGAGGAATCATCTTCCTTGATAGCTCACTGGAGTTATCTTCTCCATGAAGACAGCTCCAGTCTGCCGAGTACAGCAGCCCCAATCGCCCCGGCCCAGCCTGCTGCTTGCCACGTGAGGAAGGACTGGAGGAACCTACAAGCAGATGCTGGAGCCCAGCCTCATTTCACCACCTCAGCCTGTGTAGGGCACGTACACCCTGAGCAGTTTCTCCGAATTGCAATGCTGTCTTGGGCAGGAAAAGTTCCTGGCTCTGGCTGGCTAGGAGCTCTAGGGGCTGTAGAGAGGGCAAGCATGATCCTGAATGTGCATCTCCTTATTCCACTTAAAGCAATGCAGAGCTGCATAACTCTTGGTATTTCTTTTCCTCTTCTCGGTCCCCTTTTCCTGCCATTTTGCTTTCCCTTCTGGCATCTTTCCTACTCCTTTGAACATGCTCCCAGGATAGCTCACACTGTCACACTCACCTGGAGAGCTTTCAGACACGAACAAGGAACAGAAGAAAGGTTTAAGTATCAGAGGCCAACCAAAGCTATCAAGTTTTGCTTTTCTACTTGGGATTCCTTTACCACCGCCTTCCAGGAAGAGATTTGGGGGTCTCTTCGGAAACCTTCCTGATGTGAGGAACGCTGGAGAGCCATTCCTTGCCTTGCACTGGAAACACTCTAGACTACTAAAAATAACATGCGATGGGGCATCATGTATCGGGAAGGCTGACACTCAGCAGCTACACAGAGCCGACCGAACAGAGCGGCACATCGGCTGAAATGTCGAAACTCCCCCTGGCTCAGATGCCAAACCTTTCCTTGGTCCTCAGGCCACTTTTGACAGCAGGGCTTCAAGCATGCCCCAGGTGAGAGATGCAGAACAAAACCTGGAGGTCTGGGCTGCCGACCCCCTTGGCCCGCCCGCTCCCCCAGCTGCACCAGCTTCCCATTCGGGAGACCGGACGGGGCCGCACAACAGCCGTTTCCCTCCTCGTGAACGCTATAGTTGGCGTTACCGCTCCCGAGCGTCCAGCGGGCTGTGGACCACATTTGCACAACCCACAACCAGGGTCGGTGGCTCAGGAGACCTCGGTTTCTGTTTAGCCACTGGGAGGGTTCAAGTTTTAAAAGAGCCTGGCATATTGTATGCTGTATTTATCAGGGAGGATGAACCTAAATATCAAGCTGGGGGCTGTGGTATGGCTTTTCAAGAGTGTTGAGTCCCTTTAAAAGTCTAGACCACCCAGCGCACCACGATGAGAACAGAGTGCTGCTGAAAACCTGTTATCTCAAGAGAGCGCGGCACTGGGCAGTTAGCTCTCGTGCCACTCTGCTGCGTCCCCTATGACCAACAAACCCCCAGATTCACTTGACTAAATCCACTTCACCTCTGACAGCATAAAGCCAGTCATTAAGACGTTTCCTACTGACAGCACAGACCTGAAGGTGAAATTTAGGCCCAAAGGAGTTCTGGTGGTTTCTTTATTTTGCAGAGCAAGCAAGACTCATAAACAGGGAGTAATCACATCTACCTGGCTAAAAAATGCTGCATCTCTTGGCCCTCTATAACCGTAGTATCTGAGTGCTTTCAGGTGTTTATCTCAGCACCATCACTTAGCGAGAGACACAGGCAAGAAAAATGGGTAACCTGCCCTGGGTCCCCGCTGCCCGCGGTGGAGCAGGAATTGGCCAAGAGCCTCCCAGGAGCCATCTCAGCTCCCTGCTCACTGGATGACCCCTTCTCTACCTCTCAAGGGTAGGTGGAGAGAGTCAGTATTTCTTAATAAAAGTCCTTTCCACAACAAATAAAGATGAAAGGGGGAGGAAAACCATAAAGCAGAAGCGTTTTGCCTCGAGCCACACAGCGGACGAGAGGCAGGACTGGAGCACAGCACCCAGAGGTGCCCATTTCGCAGACGCCCATTCCAGAGCTTCCAATGCGTGAGTTATTTCCAGCCACATTTCTCCACTGTCTGACTAGATTTGGAGCTGACCAAGCGTCTCCCCCTCCTTGAACAGCCTACCCTGTAGACTTTGCCAGAAACAATACATAACCACTTTTAAAATTGTTATTGATATGTCATCAGAAAACTTGACTTCTTGAGGAGCCCCAGAGCAATGACCACTGTAATGAGGGAAGGGACACGCTGATCCTACAAGTTGTTCTGACCACTGGCGCAATGACAAAGAGCTTGTTTAAGATATAGCAAAACAGATTTCACCATCTGAGTAGTTAAAAAATAATATAACCCTTGAGCTTAAGATTTCTATTAGGAACCCAGTTGAAAAATAAATCCACAGTCATTCTCAGATACTTGCTTATTTAAAAAATATTGATGATGCATTAATACAGCTTGCGAGTTTAAAGCAATTAGCTTAAGTTCGCTGAGAGTTCAGACAAAATCAAAACAGGCAGAGCTGCACGTCATCTCTGCTCTGTGCCACTGAACTGGAGCCCAGAGCATTCGGGCCCCCTTTCTCCCATTTCTTGGTCATTCTGACTCTCAGCATGCTCCAGAAAGAGATAATATTATTCCTAGAGAGAGACTGTATCTTCAGTGTCTACTGAAAAGTCCCCTAACTAAATAAAAGAAATCTCAGCTGCTAATATTTATTCATAATATTCAGCTTCTTAGGATGCACGGCAATACATAATGCACACAGACACACACACTCATATAATCATTTCAACTGGCATCGAAAGATTAAGCAGAATCCAAGCAAAATATGTTGCATAAAGAGCAATACCTCGGCAGGAATGGTCCATCTTGTTGTATTTGAAGTACCCGCTTTTGCACTGGCAGAGCGCAACGCCATCGAAGTCGGTGCACTCGGAGGTTTCCTTGTCGCATTCGGGGTCTTTCTGTTTGCACAAGCTGCCAACTGTCGGAAAGACACGGACAACATCAGCGCATTTCTCCCTAAACACACCATTACGCACATTTGCTTTCCCCAGGCATCACATTTAGGTCATGCGTGGCTTTCATCTTCTTTTTCTTAATAATCTTGGTTCCATTATGAGATAGTCAACATTACTACATGTCACAATTTCTTGCTCATCTACCATCGATCGTACAGGCAGGCAGAGTGGGTGAATAATAAATATTTCAGCTTGCAGGCAGAATGGGAAGTTAAAAAGAAAAATTTGTTTTGACTCAAACTAAAACACATTTCCCCGAGACGGTTCAACAAATCAATTTTTAATTTTAAGTTTATGTCAAGCAAAACATTCTGCTCAGCCCAAAACAGATTCTTCCATTTCGATTTTAAGCATGGTATTTTTTCACTTTTAACACAAAGAAATTGCCCTTTCATTTATCTCACTTTGAAGCAATGTCCTTAAGACGTCAGATTTTTTAAAATGAGTATTCAGCAAAACTCAGTGTGCATAAATTATGGAAACTGTGCCATCAAATTTGCATTTTTTACTGAGAGGCTGGACTAAATAGGATGAGCAAATGAAAAAATATTCATGATACTATTTTTCTGAAAAATGTGTCATCCGTGTGGAACTCATAGCTTTAATAAACTCATCTCTGATAGATTCTCCATCCCTTTTTTAGTCTGACATCTTTTCTTTAAATACTTATGTAAGAATAGAATTTGTTTCTTAATAATTCTGTTTATGTTAGAAACTAAACTTTACCAAAAATACTGTATCTGAGGTAACTGCTGGATATAATTTGAGTTGCTCTACCAAAATCATTTAAATCAATTCAACCCACAATGGTGTTTAGGATTAGGTATAGAAATGTTTTGTGGCTGGAAAACACTTAACCGGGAACGATTTTTATACCAGAGGCTTTCAGCGATGCAAACTGGCAGCTCCCAGCGAACGCTAGGGCAGCGCTAATCCGCTCAGCGGGAGGGTTTTGTGTGGCCGCGATGCCCCGGTGGCGTCACCGTCACCGTCCTGGCTGCAGCAGCGCCCCAGCTCCCCGCCACGCCGGCCGAGGGGGACTCACGGCCTTTGATCCTTTTTTTTTTTCTCAAGGCCAAAATCTTTCTCGCAGAATCACGGAAGGGTTGAGGTTGGACGGGACCTCTGGAGATCATCCAGACCAACCTCCTGCTCAAGCAGGGTCACCCAGAGCACGTTGCCCAGGGTTGTGTCCAGACAGCTTTTGAATAGCTCCAAGCTTCTGAATATCTCCACGGACGGAGACTCCACAACCTCTCTGGGCAACCTGTCTCCCCCCTTTAAGAGAGTCACATATAACATCCCTTGCTTTCCACTCCCACCACAATCAATCCAGATGCTATCTACCTCTGTGGAGCAGCTTGAGGCTTGAGATGAACTGGCAGGTGTCTGGGGGGGATGTGCACGCTCTGATGTAGCTTTTCACGCTGCTGACAACGTCGTAGAACGTCACGTTGGAGGCCAAAGAGAACATGGATCGCACCGAAACATGGACAACGTTGGCCTCCCTGACAGAAAACAAAACAAAACAGCTCTGAGTATCTCCGTTCAGTCCGACTTCATCGTTACTATGTCATACGTAGGACTTACTCATACGAGCAGTGCATAACACAGACACAACATGCATGTGCACTGGAAGAGCGGTGCATTGCAACAAACCTCTGTCTTGCTTTAAAGATGGGACAAGCTTACACATGCAGAGGTAAATTTGGGACCAGATGGGAGGCTGGTTATGTACTTTGACACCAGCCACAGATCGATCCTAGAGAGCTCTGGGAAAAGCCAGGGGAGGCTTCGGCTCCTCGGGAAGCCTGCGCCCAAGACGCTCGGGCACCAGGGGAGCAGCAGAGCCAGCAGAGCCACGCAAAGTCGTGAGGCAGCTGCTCTCCAGCCAGCCTCATTTTATTAAACACAACGGTGGAGAGTGACGCCAAGCAGGGAGCCTGGATCCGTAGCTGAGCATCCCTACAGCCGGAGCTTGTTGCAGTGTCAGACGCCATGTCTCACCCTTCACCACCCGCGGCGCTTCGCGGCAGCCCCTTACCTCGTGGCCTCGACCACGGAGCGGTGGTACCCCGGCAGCCCCGCCAGCGACGCGTCCAGCTGAAAGGAAGAGCAGAGCAGCCTGTTACTGCCCCGGGGCGGCGCGGGGGGGACGCGGCGTGGCGGCGGGGACGGCGCTCCGGGGTCGCCCGCTCCATCCCCGGCTGTCACCACAACGGCAGCGTGACACCGAGGGGTCTCTGAACTTCGCAGCAGTTAATTTTGCAGTGAGAAAGCCGCGCCGTCCTGTTGCCAGCAAGGGACGGCTGAAGTCACCGCTTCAGCCTCGGGCACGGAGGAAGACCTGGCGCTTTCGAAATCAGCATCTGCCTTGGGCCCCGCTGTGCAATGACCACGAAAGGCAGAGGACGAGCCAGAAACCAGGGGGGAAAGAGCCCGCATCAGGCTGAGCTCAAAGCGGCTCCCTCGGAGAGGGAGCGTCTTCAAAGACCCCCTCCGGCCGCATCCCGCGCCCGAGGACGGCGTCCCAGGTGCAGGCGGTTGTTTGCGTTGCGCAGAACAAGCTGTTCGGGCAAAGCCGAGGCGACCGCAACTCCGGCTCCCTGCCGCTCTCGCTGCGTCGCCAGACAAACCACCCACCTCCGGAAAGCGCTGGGATAAACTGCGGCCAAGCCAGGCACCGCTAACAGGGTGAACTTAGTCCTGTGGTGCTCTGGCTAGATAACTCACAGAGATGCAAACCCCCATCCCAGGGGACTTCTGGAAGCAGCTAAGGGCGCAGTAAATTGTGGGTGCCACAGGCTCACCCAGTGCTTGCTCCGAACTGAGCAAGGGCCGCAGGTTTGACCCTGGATTAAGAGCATTAATACTCTTTAAAAGCCTGCACTGGAAAATGCAGGGCAACAAGACGTTGGAGGGAGGTCACAGGAGCATGCCACCAGCTCCATCTGTTCACAAAAAGGGCTGCGAGATTTTCTGGGTAGACGTTTTATCTTCCTATAACGCGCTCAGCCCCCTAGGAACAAGATCTCTCCACTGCTGGCCTGAGAGCCTGGGGAGGGCAGGGGAAGAGAAGCGTACTAAGATTTAAAAGTCTATATATTTATTTAGCACTACACACAAGCTGAAAAACCCATCCTTTAGCCTAGAGGGAAAAGAAAGAACTAAGGTCCAACCGCAGTACTGAGTTTCACTCAGTGACATGAGGATCACCCCTATGACTGATACGGGTGCTCTTTAGCAGAGAAAATATTATTAGCATTTCCAGTATTACAGTCAGGCCCAGGAAAATGCATCTGTGTGCTATTGTTGAGTAGACAGGGGATAAACAGTCCCCACCTCAAAGAGCGGCTTTGGTTTCTTCTCCCCTACCAGGCATCTCCTTTTTCATCGATCCTACTCATACCCAACCAGGAAGGGTCAATGATTAAAAAAGCTAAATCCACAAACCAGGGTCTCGTGGCTTCCTCGTAAGAGGTTTGGAGGGAACCTGTGTGATGCAGTATTTGCTGATGCCCCGGCAGTGACACTCACCATCGCGAGGATCTCACCCTCGACGTGGAGGAGTTCTGCATACTTCCCATGAGTGACATTCGGTTTCAGGGGAACCTGGCCAATAAATATTCTTACTAAAAAGGAGAAAAAGATGAATCAGTTGGAACACATGCCTCCCTACCATGCGTAGCTGAGATTTTGTGCAGCTCATATAGGAGATCATCTGAATGGAAAACTGCTTCACGCAGCAGACAGAAAGCTCGAGTCTGAGAGCTATCGTACCAATAAAGCAAAGACTCCGTGGAATTTTTCCCAAGAGTTTCTGCGTTATTCCCACAGCGCCATTTAAATTCCAGAGCTCGATGCTGCTAAACAATTAGCATTTCACTACACAGTTCACACATTTCCTTGAACCAAAGCTATTTAAGCAACACAGATTAATTTACAGGGACCCCTGGACCAGCAGAGTGGGATGGGTAAATTTACTAACAAGGTAGTTTCTGGTACCAAAGTTATTTAGGACAATTTTGGGTAAATGTACCAAATTTGGGTAAATTTTTCCCCTCCCTCAAATGGAAGAAAAGCAAATCAGCAAGTCAAAATAAAGCATTATAAAAAGGACAGTTTCATTTCTACACTGTTGGAGAGAATGAGCAATGACATTTGAAAGGAAGTCCAAAAGATGTATTTTTCCATGTTTAGATTTTTATTTGATTCATGGCAGCAGAACACAATACTCTAAGTTGTCCAGACTTGGAGAGATAATACCCCTAAATCTTTTATTAAACGTCATGAGATTCTCAGTGGAAATGAGAACTCAGAGCTCAAGTTTTATGTTCTACCAGAAAAACAAATACAGTTGCAGATAACATTATAAAGCCTCTAATTCTTTCCCATTTTTTCCCATCCACAGAGCCTATCTTCACCACAAATCACAAATCAGACAGCTCCAGTATAACAACAACTGGTAAAAATGAGACAAGAATCACCTTCGCAGCATTTATACGATCTGCCCACATCCCAGTTGGAGGTATAATCAAAACAACTCTCTAAGTTAGAAGCTGACACATTTTGCCACGAGGAAATGTTTCAAAACGCCCTTCAGGGACACATCAGTCATGTTCCCTTAGCAAAATTTCCATGCCTCTAATCCTCTCTGATTAAGGGTCAGAATAAACACTATCAAAACAAATTCCCCATCACGACAGGACATTGTAAGGTCCTTGAGATTCAGAGTCCTTTAATATAAAGGTCCCAAATAATAAGTATGCTGCATAAAAACCGTTAAAGGTATGAGACAAGTGCTTGATCTCACAAAGACTTTCATGGCTGCTTAATTTTATGCACATGGTTGATCCCACTGCAGTCAAGTTACACAACAGCCCTACTCACTTCCATGCAGCCAAGCCTCATCTCCTGGTTTTACAGGCCTGGGACCTACAAGAACCGGCAGAATTCTTTTTTGGGGTTGTAAAACACATTAAGAGCAGAACTGGCACATCGCTCCTTCCTAACAAGCCTGAGCCCACCGCTCTGTTTCTGTATTTCTAAGGCAGGCTTAGGAATCCTTAACTATTGCTGCCTCTGCTCCCTGGGGCATCCTAACGCGGCAGGTATTGGACACTGCACTTGTATAAACAATAAAGGGTTTTTGTTCAAAGTGGCAGCTGGAAGGTACATTAAACTCCTGAAGAACTAGTTTGAGCCTTGGTTAATTTATTTCAGAAGATTACATATAATTAGTTCCATCTTTTTCCCCCCCTGTCTTTTCACTTTTGCTCTCTTACCTAAATTGCACTTTCCTTTTTCCAGCTCATACCCAAGAGGACACTGACAGATGTAGGAGCCATGGGTGTTGTTGCATGTGGCCAAGGCAGGACAAGGATTGGAAAGACATTCATCCACATCTACAAAAGCGGAAAAAAAATAACATAGCCTGTAGTTACAGAATCACAAAAATCATCAACTGCTGGACTAAAAAAAAAATCATTTTGGCTCCTCTTCTGTGACCCTCTGAGCATTATCAGATGATTCATTGCATCATTTGCACTTACTATTTATCCTGTTCTTTATTATTTTATTGGAGTTGAAAGAACAAACACAAAACACTTTCTCCTGAATATTCATCCCAAAGCTCTTGGGACCCATGTTAATACTAATACCCAGCTCGTCTACAGCATTGCTCATCGGCAGATCTCCAAGTGCTTTTCAGAGATAAACAACATTACAGTTTTGCATGAAGGGACAGACGAAATGACCTTGACAGCCAGAGCTCGACACAGAACCAGGGCTCCTAATGCTCCCAGACCCAATTTCTGCCCTTTTGGTCCAAGCCCTTTTTCCATGAACTACAGGAATGAAAGCTAGTACTTTAACACGGATTGAGCCACCTGATGCAGCCTGTAGATAAACCACGTGAGGTGCGGGCAGCCCTGGCTGCTATCGCCTCCTTTCCCCGCGCCTGTGACACTGCTGGTAATGCACTTTCCATCGTGTGAACGGGGGTTTGGGGAGCAGACATCAGTCGTGAAATAAGATATTTCAGGGGATCAATGATGGTAATTTCAGATGCTTCATATATTAGATAACTCAAACTACAAAATCTCCTGGAGAAGATATCTAATATTTCCCCTTAAAAAAAAAACCAAATGATCCTGTCCTGGTCAAAAATGCCTCTCCCACTGCGTGCATGACTCTCAGCATGCATGCGTGCACGGTCAGCTTTGCAGGCTTGCCTGGGATAAGGCACTACACGGCACACGAGCTGGCTTGCACGCCACTTGGCTCTGTTTTGTGGCTCCTGCTGAGGACTCTGATGGAGGCAGGAAGGATGGGTTTTGCGGGTAAAGCACAGAACAGGGGAGTCAGACTTGCGTGTGCTGTTTCTGGTGATGCTACAACACCCTGCGGCATCAGGCAGGCCATACAGACCCAAGCTGACCTCTGCTTTGGGACACAGTTTGAGGTAACCTCCGTGTTTTGAGCAGTCTGGCAGGGCTAGTTGAGCTCCAGCGAGAAGACAAGTTGATGCCTCTGATCTAAGCAGCCAAAAATGAGTGGGCATATTTTAAAATGTTGGCTTTCACTTCTTTATCCTTCAGTTTGTTGTTTTTTACAGTTGGGACATCAGCAGCCTCCTCCCTTACAGCAATTAGAGCCTTATACTTCACTAAGTCAGGTGCAGGGGGAATGGTGAAAACATTACCAAATATTCCTTGTTTTCGCCCCCAGAATCTGGAAGTCTGACAGCAGCTTCTTCCCCAGCTTTAACCACCGTGATGTCAGCACGGGACTACTCTACAGCTCACATTTACTCTGCTGCTCCCACAGTGGGACGAGTGCAGGAGAAAGGCAAACCGGCCAGGGTAATCATTTCATTAGCATCTGTTTGGAAGATGTTACAGAGCTGCAAAACCTTATTAAATCCCAAGTACAAAGTCTTAAATCCAACAGAGCAGACAGATCTTTTTCTTTATGGTAAATGGCAAAATATGATATTAAAAAGAAAGAGTAACTTGGCAAAAATGTGACTCAGACAGTAAAAAGGCTACATTCCATTATTTTTTGTTTAAAAAAAGCATTCACCTACAGTGATTTTTTTGTATGAAGCCATAGCTATAATTAAAACCAATCAGCCTGAGAAATAACCTTTAAATATTTAGTTATTGGATGTAGCATATACTTTTATCAGTATTTCATGACAGTAATGCAAGTAGTACACACAATATCCTACAGCGGCATTAGGGTCAGGTTTCTGAACTTTAAATATAGAATTAACTTCCATTCACCTAAAACATAGCTTAATGTATTTACTCGAGAAGATAGGGAGCCTGGCAGCAGTAATAAATGAAATCCTTTATTCATCCACAGGGCTTTTTGCCATCTAAACTCCTTCCAATATGCTGCAGTTAACCACAACCACCTTTTCTAAGCTCCCCTGCCCTCTGAGGGATGTGAGTCACCCTCCCAGCTCACCCCCCGAAAGAGCTCCCTCTTGGCCAAGCGGGAAGACGCCTGCTTTTGCAAAGCTACACATTCTGGTTTTATAGGGTGAAGAATTTGCCCAAGCATAACCGTCCCAGTTTCTAATATCAGGATGGATTCACAGAATGCTCTTGAACTACAAAGTAATCAAAAAGCAAATCTGAAACACTTGCTTAGCACATTTCTCAGCTTTTCTTCCATAGCTGTGGTTGCACCAATACACTCAGCAGGACTGTGGTATGTAACCTAACAGGAGAAGGGACGAGCCCTTTAGAAGGAGATTATTTAGTGAGATGGGGAGAAAATGATCATAGGTCGTAATAACAGAACGGGTTCCAACACAAATACCAAGCACTGGCCAACTGCCTTTTCTCATGAAGAAATACATATTGATCTATTTTTGAAGAGAAGTATAAAGATTGTGCATCCTAAGCTTACCTGGAAAGCCATTCAGCTTTTATTTTTATTTTCCCAAATTTCAGCTTAACATTTTCATCAAAAACACCCACCAAAATGTTCACCTTTTTCAAGCAGTTCTGCCTGATTGCTAAATCCTGATCTTAAAAATACCATGAACGAAGACCAAATTCTTATCCTCCAGTCCTGCTGAGAACAGACTTGTTTGCCACATAACCTTCCGAAGACCCTTCAAGCGGGACTCACATGCTCCCAACCCCTGCGACCCAGCTCCAACGCTGATGAACACCATTAGAAATGTTACCTGCTACAGGCGACGACGTCCTCAGCCCTGCTGTGCTACTCAACGGAGTGACAGTCGTTGGTTTGGTAGAAGCAGCCGAAGTAGTTGCAACGCTTACAGTGGTCTTGGCGGGTGGAGGTGCTTCAGAAGGACTCGTAACCGGGATGTGTTCCTCGGTGACTTTACCAGTATCTGCAGTGCTATGATCAATAGCTTCTGTGCTTTGACCAGTGGCATAAGCTGTTTTAGTGGCAGCGGGCGTTTGGGGTCTGTGGGTTTTTGTAGTGCTAGGATGAGCCGGGGTTGGTCTGCGAACTGCAGGTGTTGTCAGCACAGGGGGTTTCACTGTAGTCAGTGCCACCACGGCGGGGACAACCCTTTGGTTTGTTGTGCTCGGTAAGGCACTGCGGGGTGCTTCTGTCGTCCCAGGATGCGGGGTATCACCAGCTGTGGTGAGCAGCGGCGTTGTGTTTCCAAAGCTGTCCCCCTTGGGAGAAGTGACCCTTGGCGAGGGGCTCTCAGTTACCTGCGCAGGAGCAGACACGGACACGGCGCGGCTGCTGGGCTGCTCCATGGGCTCTGTGGGAAGAGGAGGAGACCCTGTGGAGCTGGAGATGGTGCTGTTTGGGGGCTGGTGCGTTCCACTCGGCAGGCTGGTGCCTCCAGGCGAGCGCCCAGTGATGGCAGCTGTAGAGGGCACCTGTCTGACTTCAGTGGTAGCTACAGAGGTGCTGGCTTGACCGCTGTCGTCGGACTGCGACACAGAAGACGGTGAAGAAAACAGAGGTAATAAAGATGTTAACGAGTAAGATGGGGAAAGCAACGAGGAAGTGGGTACAGCAGTTGACAAAGCCTGTAGAGGGAGCGATGATGCCATCACGGAGGAAGACAGCAGCTCAGATGACTCTGATGATGCAAACAGGTAAGTTGGTGATGGTGTTGATGACAGTGAGTAATGCAGCGATGACGCTGAGGAAGAGGATGGAAACGCTGATGAAGATAGAGATGATCTGCCAGTAGGCAACAACTCAGAGTCAGTATCTAAGATGGTTGTATTTTGTACGCTGCCTGTGGAAGCAGAAGTCAACGGTTTGGAAGAATGTACTAGCAAAGGCTCAGTAGATGGTTCAATAAAACCGCCGTCACTGGAGACATTGCTTCTTCTGTCCTGGGTCACAGAAGAAGATTGAGACGAATCAGAAGGGCTGGAAATTTCTGAAAAAAAAGTGGAACTTTCCGAGGACTCAGCAGAGGTGCTACTATTTGATATAGACAGGAGGGTCCTTTCTCCACCTCTTGTGTACGTGGTTGAAATGTATGTGCCGTCTGTGTGAGAAACAGAGGTCCTTTTCTCAGCGTCAACGCTACTGACTGGCTGATGGCTACTTGGAAAGCCTGGAGCAAAAGGACAAAACACATTAGAAAGACAGCATAACATGAAACCATTCTGACTTCATATTAAAGCTGCTTGCTAAATACATAAAACGTTCTTGTCCATGAACTGGCCCACACTCCTCACCAACTTAATGTAGTGACCCAAAATACTAGAATTTTGAGCACCATACAAGTGTAGCTATCAAATCAGGAGTCTTCTGCATTCCTTCATTCATTCTAAAATGCTGAAGTCTGACAGACACAGGCTCCTGTGGAAAGCATAGGTTTCTAAAAAATTCTTCTTCCGGTACTGCTTTTTTAATGTGATTGAGCACTTGGTGTTCTGTGATATTTTGTGGCAGGCTAAGTAGGAAAACCCATCTGTTCTCTTTATCTGTCATGATTTATAAAACTCATATCCTCTCCCTGTTAGTCTCCATTCCGTACTGAAGAATATCAGTCTTCTTATGTCAAATTTGTTTCTAGACACAGTGAAGTGCATGCCTCTGTAGGATGAAATTATTATGTTAATTCGTAGCTTATCATGAACTCATTGATCGAAACCTTTGCAGGCAGGAAATCTTAAATGAATAGAACATCACTTTGCAAAAATTCAGATTTTTTTAGCATTAATGGTGCAGTCAGTCTTATAAGATGAATTTCGGGATTTACAGATAACGTCAGAAATCTCAAAAATGCACAATAGGATCTTCAAAATTCAAAATTTGTTCTAATTCTACAATTGACTTAGGTCAGCATGAAACACTTCCGAAAATGCCACTGACAACAAATTAGTTAGGGTGCAAACAAATGACGTGACCATCGAAGCAAGACAGCTTCCTTGCTAGTGAATCAAGAACCCGCTTCAGCATTGAGGATTGATGTTTCCCTTCCAGAACGATCCCCCTGACGGACGAGGTGTGGCTTTGATCCTGCTATTTGGAGCAGCACTCAGGTATAGGAAAACATCCCTCCGAATGCACCCATGGATGATATTTCATGTACCAGTGAATAAGGGTTTTGCATACAACACAGAAAAATGCAGGATAATTTGGACTTTCTCTCTTCCCCAAAACACACGCGCACAAACGCACTAACTTACTTGAGAGATTGTTTTGGAAAGATGAGTAAGTCAGTATCTTGGAAGAATGCGTAAACAGTGTCTCAGTCGCAAACCCAGTGATGCCCGTGCTGCTCGCAGAGATATTAGGAGTGCTGCTCTGCTCCATGGGCGCCAAGCGATTCACTTCGGAGGAATTAGCAATTTCCGCGTGTGACGTGGAGCTCTCTGTGCCACGGGCCAGCGTGCCGTTTGTCACAGCTCTCAATGTCTTCTCTCCACCTGCCGTTACTGTGGCTGAACTGTACGCAGCATCAGTATAAGCGCTGGAAATCCTTTCTTCTGCACTCGAGCTGCTCAGTGAGTGATGGCTACTTCCAGTGGCTGAAATGGGATCGGAGAAGTGGGCACTCAGTTTTATCACCTCCGGTCACAGCGTACTTGTGAGTTCTACAGTAATTCTATTTTGAAATACAGGCTAATAAAATTGCACGGACAAATACAGATTAAATAGATTTCACAAATCTATCAGCTTAAACATAAACTTTACACACAACGCCTATTCCATTGAAAACATCAGAAACAGGCCTATGTAAATGTACAAGGACAATGAGTATCATTAGAGTCATAATGACATAACTTATTTAGAATTATTACCCCACCCAGTCAAACAGCAGACATCTCCTATAGCAAGGAAACAGCTCACATCCCTGAGACTTAAATACCAGCAGCTGCAAATATACAGTATCAACAAGCAAAATCATCACAATTTATAAATGCTGCCCATGCCACCTGCAAGAGCTTTAAAATGTGTTGCTAGTAGTATCAAGCCCATGGAAAATGGGGAGTGAATATTTTTTTCTAATTCAACAGTAATTCTGGAGTTCAGAAAAACTCACTGGAAAGTTCACGTGGGGCAGAGAAGTCGGTGGAGGCCTGGGATGAAAACGTGACCTCGGCCAAGGGCTCGGTATAACCTGCATCGCTGGATGAGACGGGCCCTCCTCCAGGCCACGCTGTTGCGGACGGGAAGGGGCTGGAGCGCGACTCCCCGGCCACGTCTGGGTTAGAAGTGGAGCCTCCTGTCACCTCGCTCCATGTGCTGTGGTCAACTGGAGCCTGAGAGGTCCCCGCTCCGCGCGTGGAGAAGGCGGGTGAGATGTACGTTCTCTCGGTAGGAACACTGGAAACCCTTTTCTCTCTCTCTGGAATTGCAAAGCAGAGATATACATATATATATGTGTGTGTGTACATACACATATATATATAATGTGTTAATAATACCTTTGAGGCCCCAATTGGGACTAAAATCTGAACATTTCAATTCATACAGGCGGAGGCAGAGCTTGGTTAGTGACACCACTTATTTGTTAACTGGAGTTCTCAGGATATCTGTATTTTTAGACTGGTAAAAGAAAACAGATTGGGGCACACAGCTTTCAGGAGGAGGACAGTGACAGGGAGGTAGTACTTGGTCTTGAATATCCAGCAGAAGATTGCCTTGGACGGATCAGTGGGCTTTGAAACTAACTTTTGTGGACACAGATCTGGAGGGTGGGACCCTGGAGGCGCAGCCAGGACCACGGATGCCGACTGGCACCTCCGCTGGCAGGTACCAGTGCCCCAGCTGAGGACAGGCTGGCGCAAGGCACACCAGACGTGTAGCTGCTCTGATTTTTGCTGGCTTGGCAAACACGGGACGACCAGGATATAAGAAGCAGTGAAAGGTCTACCTATCTCTCACCACTTCTCATGCTGAGCTCTTCTCAGTGCTGGAAAAACATCAGAGCCACTTCAGTTAGGACCATTAGAAATGCTTGCGGCCTGTTGTAAAAATGGGATTATAAAGCTATTTGGGTGAAATTTTGTAATTCCGTAAAAGTCAGGAACTGGAATCCAACACCTAGAGAAACACTGAACAGGTGAGGCTAGGGAAGGAGGTGAGATGTGAGCAAGCCCGGCACGAGCCATCCCCAGTCCTGTCACCCAGGGCCTTGGCACCCACCTGTGAGTCCCACCAGGTTACAGCTCTCTCCAGGGGCTGTTCCACTCACCGAAAAGGGCCTAGATGAAGGGCAGGGAAGGCACGATGCGTGCAGCATAGCTTACTTGGACAGAGAGGGAAAAAGGCAGCATTTCAAAGGTGGGGAAAGAAGGAGGAGCTACGTCCCTTACAGCAGCAGCAAAGCGGGGAATCACACAACCCACCAGAAGTACTTGGTGAAGATGAAGACATTGAAACACTGGAAGAAAATATAGGCAGTGGCTGCGTTGAAAGCTCACTGAATTCATCATCGCTCTGTGAAATATTATGCTGCCTTCCAGCCTCGGTTACAGAAGATGACAGATGGACTGGATCCAAGGACGTGCTGCTTTCTGCAGCACTGGTTGCTGCACTGATGTTGGCTACAGGCTCCATGGTCCTTTCCACACCTCTGGTAGCCGTCACTGTGCTGGGCGCACTGGTGAGAGGACGGTCAGACAAGCTTTTTTCCGTAGCCGAGATGATGGTTCCTTTGGCTGAGAAAGGATAAAGCAAAACGGATTTACACATATTAAACTATAAACAGATGGATAAGTTTTCCCCCAACACCACCTGTAGGTAGACAGTATGCAGAAATATAGCGCATGAGATTTAAATCCGGAGAAAATGCTAATTGCGAAGACGCAACCCTTTTCTATTCAAGAATATACGTAATTATTGCTCACAGAGCGATACCCTGAAGAGGGCACTAAAAACAAAACGTGGAACCGATGTTTTGTTTGCTTCCCTTCATCGCTGCACTCCCCGGCGCTGCATTCCAGACTGCTGGCACTTGCAAACACCAGAACAACTATAGAAATGCCTGGAATTAAACTAGGTGGGGTTGCAGTGGTGAATAACTTAGAGAGATTTAAACAAAGCATGCCTGGGTTCTGCAGAATCAGTAAATGTTGCATTTGTTTTCCAGGGTGGGAGTCAGGAACGACCAGCGTTGCCTCTCCGCTCTTATAAACACAGCACAGTTTCAAGACAGTCCTCTTGGCTATCTTGGAAAACAACACCTCTCAAGGCCAGACTGCTCTTGCAGTAAGACTGGTGCTGTTTGGTGAAAAAATGCAAAAGCCAACTAATTAATGGGGATAATATATTTTTCTCTGAAAGCTGAAATTTTATTCCATGAAGTCCAGTATCATTGTCCAGCATCTTCTAATACCCTGCTCGTCCCTCCATAGAGAGCTGATAATGTGAGATGCATGGGAACGAGCCCTACGGAGGCCATCAGAGCTCACCTGGGGAAGCGCTTTCTGAAGCAGACGCAGAGTCCGAGAGCAACGAGTCTGTGAACAGCGCGGTGGCACCTGCACCACCACCAGCCTCTGCTGCCAAAGACGTCCCAGAGGACTGGGTCCGATCCAAAGGGTGGATCATTTCGGTTCCGGAGGTGGAAATCTCTGTTGCATCAGTCAGGCTGGTGCTGCTTGGTAGTGACCTTAACGTCCTTCCTCCACCTCTGGTGGATGGTGTCGAAACGTACGTACTGGTGTCAGGAAAATCAGTTCTTTTCTCTGTTGATGGGATGCTAAACGACACATGGCTGCTTCTAGTAGCTACATGATAAAGGAAAATTTAGACATGTGAAACTATAAATAAACAGATGAGCTTTCTTCAGTAACACCCAGAGGCAGAGAGTACATATACAGATAGAAAATACGAGAAGATGTCAATCCAGAGAAAATAGGAAATTTGCAAAGATATGATCCTTTCTACAGAAAATTGTCTTGTAAAATGCATGGTTTGACGCCAAGAAAAGTGCAATTGTATAAAATCTATGGAACTACTATGCTGTGCACTTAATTTCACCGTTATGTGGCTGACTGCACTCCATGCTGCTAGAACAAATAAATATTGTAGCACTTCAGAAAAGCCTGGAATTCAGTTCAGCTGAGGTGCAATGCTGAGCGGTGCAGAGATCTTAGAAAACATATCAAATTTGAAGAAACAGGATTAGTGGGGATCAGACTCCCTCAGCACCACAACGGCATCAAGGACCACAAGCCCTGCATGAAGAATCTCAGAGACCACGTTCAAAGTTGTCTTTAATTTGTTGAACTGACTAAATTTATGGGAAGCAGCATGGTCCAAGGGGTTCAACATAGGGCAGGAACTCAAAGGAACTGAAGTCAAGTCCCTGTCACTGCAGGGACATGATTTAATCCTCGCTTGCTTAGTTCCCTTGCCTGTAAAACACAGAGAGCAATCTGAGATAGTAAAAAAAGATCTGTGATTTGAAAGTAAATTATTTTTCTTGGCTTAATGAGACTTTTCACAGAAGATGTGTCCTTTCTGTAAAACCCAAACCAAATTTTTTCCTCAAGAAACAGCTGAAATATTTCAGACAAAAATCACATCACATCTTTCCTAACAGCATATACTAAACAGCAGTAACATGTTTTGAGATCTATGGAGAAAAGTCAGGTAAGTGGAAAATAAAAATAATACCCCTCCTCATTTACAATAAAAATGAGTATCTCATTTGCAACTTGAGCTCACCTGTGGAAGGCATTTCTGAAGGAGAGGGAGAATGCGTTAGCGAAGGGTCTGCCAAAGGTTCGGTGACATCTGTGATTGCTCTCGACCCATTAACTCCGTAGGTCTCTCTTACGGAAGACGCAGATGAGGACCAGCTCGTACCTACGGCCCGGGACACGCCACTGCCAGAGGTAGAGACCTCTGCTGCCCATCTGCTGCTATTTGTTACGGACCTCAGTGTCCTTCCTCCCGTGCCGGTGGCTGAAACGTAGGCACTGGTGGTAGAGGAATCAGCAGCTCTTTTCTCTGTAGCTGAGCTGTTAGCTGGTTGCTGGCTGCTTCCTTCGCCTAAGGGACAATAAAGCCAGATTTGTTTTATGCATATAAAGTCATACGCCAATAGATGGTCTCTTTCAGACAATGCACAAATCAGTACACGGTTTGTTCAGATACTGAATGGAAGAAGTTCTCAATCTGGAGAAGAATCTGCTGCTTTGGGAGGGTGTGACTCCTTTCTGCTTAGGCACACGTGCCTTATAAAAAGCCATGAAAATCACTGCTAAAAAAAAGTGGAAATAATTTACAGTGAAGACGTGCACAACACCTTATTTATGCATTTAAGCTCTCTTGGAGCCTGTTTAAATCAGGACCCTATCCCCTTCAGTTCAGATCACATCCAGAGGACGACCCAAAAAAGGGTCTTTAGGTTCTTTGGAGACCCTGAGGCACCCAGCTTGGCCCGACCGCGCAGGCCCACGGCACCCCAGCCGCTGCCCACGGGGGCACGAGATGCACGAGCTGGACGCCAGCCTCACGTGCTCAGAGATATCCCCGGCCTGCTAGGATGGTATTTTTCCCCGATTTATCCTGTTTATAGCCAGGTGTGTTTGCCAAGTTAGTGGAGAACCCGAGGGCAATGCAGTGCCAGGGATGCTGAGGTTTAACTCGCCCGCCTGGAGCGTGCGCTGCACTGCGATGCACCAGTGTGGACTTCAGTGTGAATTAATTGAGAGTGGCGGGGCACAAAGCAATGGCTGCATTTCTCACCAGGGGAAATTTCATTAGCAAGCTAGTACACCAGCATTTTCCAGCTTTTCAACCAAAAGTTGAAATCCCCTCGCAGCCTTCTCCTCAAACCCCTGTGCCAGCTTGATGCAATCAGTAATAAAAGTACTCATATTTACAACAGCCCTGTGGGAATGCAAAATCCAGCTCAACCCGAGAACGGCCTCCTTTCAGCCTAACAAATTTACCCGTGAAAGCGCTTCCCGAGGCAGAGCTCGAGCTTGCGAGCGCCGGGTCTGCGGAAGGCGCTGCGGCACTCGTGGCATCCCGCGAGCCTCTCACGCCGGGCGTCCGAGCTGCAGCGGAGGACGAGAGCCCGCCTGCGAAGCCAGTCACATCGGTGCTGGAGGTGGCTCTGGGGGCACTGCTGCTGCCTGGAGACCCTGATGCCTTCGCCAAGGTGCTGGTGCGCGCCGGAGGCACGGCAGCACCGGTGGTGGCAGAGGGCAAAGTCCCCACTTCTGCAGCCGAGATGCTCTGTGGTTCGTAAGTGCTTCTAAAAGCTAAAAAAGGATACAGGAGAAATAAAGCTGCATGTATGTAAAATGGAACAGCTGGGTAAGCTTCATCCCAGCATCAGTTAATGTAGACAACATATGTATGAATATTCAATACTGAAATACTTACTACGGAGAAATCAGTAAGACTGAAAAAAAAGGAGTCTACGTAGGAACTCCTGAAGCTATTGCTTGCAAAATACTCAAAGTTTTCAACAAAAATCTCTCCTCCTTTTCCAACAAGAATAATATTTATCCATACTTTCATTTCTGTGAAATGTTTTTAAACGTACAGAACGTGCCAACTACAATATTATTCCTCCTTTCTTTAAAATAAAAAGGATGTATTTTGTTTATAAAGAGTTTTTAAATAATGTTCCAAGTTATAAAGCTAGCTATCAAAACTCACTTTTGGAAGTGCTTTCCGGAGCAGACGCAGAGTCCGAGAGCAACGAGTCTGTGAACAGCGCGGTGGCACCTGCACCACCACCAGCCTCTGCTGCCAAAGACGTCCCAGAGGACTGGGTCCGATCCAAAGGGTGGATCATTCCGGTTCCGGAGGTGGAAATCTCTGTTGCATCGGTCAGGCTGGTGCTGCTTGGTAGTGACCTTAACGTCCTTCCTCCACCTCTGGTGGATGGTGTCGAAACGTACGTACTGGTGGCAGGAAAATCAGAAATTCTCTCCTCTGCTGCTGAGAAGCTGGATGGCTGGTAGCTGCTTCCAATGGCTAAGACACAATAAAAGAATTGGATTTATACATACAAAATTATAACCAGATGGACCCAGTTTCTTCCCAGATGCTTGCAGTGCACGTACGGATATTAAGCATAGGAAGTTTTCAATCTGGACGAAGCGCTGTTTTGGAAAGGCATGAATCCCTTCTATTCAGGAAGACCCGAGTTATTGCTTGCAAAAAAAAGTGGCTTGATGCCACGGGAGCGCAACGCAGACCGGCCCCCAGAAAGCGCTGGCCACCCGCTCGGGGGTTTTGTGCTCTGCTCTCCTGGCATTTTTGGGAACGGTGAACCTAGGCGAGCAGGGCTGGGGAGGACCGCGGCTGGATTCCCTAGACAAGGGCTATGGGGATTTGGCTTTAAATCCCCCCTTTGCTGCAAGACTGGTGCAATCAGCCCAATCTCTCCTACTTTTCTTGCAGGAAGAACATGGGATCCAACAGCAAACAGCTGAAGAAGCAGAGAAACCTGACCATGGCCACATCCCCGCGGCAATCAGAGGCCCACGGGCTGCCAGACCCACGGGAGCTCGGTGCGACCCTGCGGGCTGATGGGGCTCACCTGGACCAGCGCTTCCCGGAGCTGGCGGAAGAGGCGGCAGCCGGTGGTCCACGGAGGGTCCGGTGAGGTGCACGGCTCCCGACGAGATGCTGGTGCCCCGCGTCCATGGGGACGAGGCCTGGGGCCGGGCTGCAGGGCTGGACGTTCCTGGTTGGAAATCCGAAGTGTGGTTTTCTGCTGCCTGGTCGCTAACCGGTTGCTGGCTGCTCCCAGCGGCTGCGATACAGCGAAGGGAAGCGTTACTGGGAAAGCCCCGAAATGGCTGCGTTTGCTCCTGGTAACACCCAGACATCAGATACGGATTCAATAAACATGGAAGTTTTCAACACAGGGAGACTTCCTTCAGAGGGAGGCAAACTCTCCAGTTTGAAAACTCATTGCTTGTAAAAGATGTCCTAAAGCCACGAAAAATGCAGCACCACTGCGGAGAAGCACAGTTCCTGCAGGAGCCGAACATGCAACGCAGGGTGGGCAGGCCGAGGCCCGAGCTCAGGTCGCAGCTCTGCTCTGCAACCGGCAACCAGCTGCGACTTTCCCACCCGGCAAAAAAAACATTGTGGTAAGATAAGGTCAAAAGTTTCTAATCCCCCCCCCCTTTTTTTTTAATGGAAAACATTGGGTTTTTTTGACCAAATGATTTCTTCTATAACATTTTCCTCGTTTCTGCAGGGAATTTCAGCTAACCGTTGAAACAAAAACGAACACACACAAAAAAGTAGCGTTTCAATGAAAAGTTCAGATTTTCCACAAAATATTCCATATCCGTTTTAAAAAGGCAATAAAAAACATATACACCCCTACTCCTGTAGCTAGCAAAGGCTGAGCTGGCTCAAGGCTTCTCAGCCACGTGAACAGCATCGATGTGGGCTGCCCTTGCTCCATGCCGGGAAGCAGCGGAGGAAGCAAGACGGGAGAGAGGCTGAGGAGCATGGGAGACGGTCCCTGGGCACATGGCACCCACCAGTAGTGGCCCAGCGAGGGCAGAAGGGGGGCCACCATGCCCCAAACCCCAACACCCCTCCGAGACACACCAGCAACTGCTGACCCAGCTCTCCAGACCTACGGGGAGCCATGTGGAGAGCGAGGCCATGGTCCATCACCACCACCACTGCCCACCATCCCCAGCAGCTGCCTACCTGCCTCCATCTACAGCAGGCAAAAAAAGGTTTTTCTACAATTTTTTTTTCTTTTTAAGAAAATAAAAGCTATCTAAAGGCTTTTAAAGATATTTTTAAAGCTATAAAACAAACCTGCAGGCCAGCAAAGCTCACCTCTGAAAGCGGTTTCTGAGGCAAGAGATGCCGTCAGCAAAGGGCTCGTGGAGTCCTCCGCAAAGTGCCTGGGGTCTGGTGCGCGGCTGCTCCCACCAGTCCAGGCACTGGGAGCGCTGGGCAAGGACTGGGGCTGTTCTGGCAAGCCGGGCGCCTCCGAGCTTGAGACAGAGCTGCTGGGCAGAGGCGTCGTCGTCCCCACGCTGCTCCTCGAGGCGGTGGGTGAAGCACCAGCGCTGCCGGCACGAGGACTGGCCGGCTGCTCCCATGCTGCCGTGCCGCTCGCTGGAGGAGAGGGGCTACCGCTGGCTGCAAGGCAAGAGGGGAAAGCAAATGAAAACACACAGACGTAGACGTAGACATAGACGTAGACGCAGATGTAGATACAGATGCAGCAAAGTGCTGCTCCCATGCTCTGCATCTACGGAGGTGGCCCTTCAGGAGCCACCACCACATCTACTGATGCTGCCGTGCAAAGGGCGGCCTTTCACCCGACAGCAGAAGCGCAGGGGCTGCAGCGCTCACCCAGGGGATCAGCGTCCGAGGACGGGTGCGGAGGCAGCGTCCCCGCCGTACGCTCCGAGGCGGCGACGTCCGAAGCCCCGCGGCTCCGGCCGGTTGCGGGGGACCTTTCCCTGCCGACTGCAGCGGCCGAGGTGCTGGCAGCTCCCCACACCGGTGGTGTTCCCTCTGCGGCTTGGCTGAGCGGTGCCGGCGTGCTCGTGGGGTCGCTGAGAGTCACCAGAGCCCTCTTCCCTCTCTCCGAGCTAGCAGCCGGGCGGTGACTGCTTCCAGCAGCTGGGACACAGGGCAAGAAAATTAATATTCCTGCTGAACAACTTAAAACCTCTTGGCTGGGCTTGCAGCAGCATCGCACACAGTGGCACCCAGCGCTACATGATGCGAGTGAGGTTACAGCAATGTTCCTCGTGTTTCCTCTGCTTAACACAGGGCAAGCTGCAAGGGGGACTGCTGGGCAAAGAGAGCGTCCGCTACCAAAAACCGCCAGCATTTCAAAATTTGTTTTCACTTCTGCACAGCAAGAAAATCTACACATTTCTTTAAAAGCGTGAAAAGGCACAAGGTAGTAAGTAGTTTACGCCAGGAGAGCCAACGGCTGGCAGGCTGGGCATCTGCCAAGGACGTGACGGCTCCAGGTTCAAGTCCCCAAATGGGAAAAAAAAGACTAATTAAAAAAATAAAGACAATATCTAAGTTCATATCCCAGTGAGACACTTATTTCACGTAGGGATATTAAGAAAAAAATTGAAATGGGAACGGTGCAATCAGCGCGGACGCGTACTGCCGCTGTGGGAACCTGGCTTTTATTTAGCAAACTTTTAAGCAAGCACTTTAGTTTATCCACGAGCAGAGCCCCGCTGAATCAGAAAAAGAGGACGAACAAGCACCAAGATAGGTATTGAACTGCATGGTTTTGGTGTGAGGGTCTCAGTTGCAAATCGTGACTTAGTAGCTCAGTTATTTTTAACCTGGGCACTTTCAATCTAGATGAGTGTCCCGATGGGGTTCGATTCCCCCGGCACAAGCGGAGAGGGGACATGAATTACTAACAGCGGGGTCGGAATATTTCATAAACCCTTTTTGCATGTACAAAACTCACCGGGACGAGCGCTTTGGGAGGGCGGGAGAGCGGGGCTCGCGGCAGCCCGGCTGACCGCAGGCGCCGTCGCGTGCCATGGAAAGTGCCCGGTGCCGGCGCGGAGGGCACCGCTGCCTCGCCGCTGCCCCGGGGATGCCCGCTCTCCGCGCCCGGGGGACGTCGGTGCAACGTCCATGCTTTCCGTGCAAGAACTGGAAGTCCCTGTTTCGGGGTCGGCACTCCTTCTCTCCTGATGGCCGCTTTCGATGACTGCAAGGGAAAAGAAGGTGGAAGAAAAAGTGAAAATTTGATCGGTTTTGAACACGCTGGCCCGGCTTGTCACGGTGACATCGAGGCTGAGCTCTGATCTCGTTTACACATAATCAAAACAAAGACATGAAATGTATTTTTGGATACACACCAGTGTAAATTATGTTGGTCTGTGGTGCCAAATTCTGAAGCCAGAGACATCAGACCAAAAGAGAGAAATTTATGGTATGGATTAAACCGGCCTTCTGGGTACTGAAGGTCACCCCAGGGTGATGGACATTTTGGAGTATCTGGGCCTTAACGCCCATCAGACCACGAGAAGCGGGATGAGGAAGAAGTTTGTACATCTTCAGGGCCGTTCCCTGTGACCACCATGGCCCAGAGCCCCTGACCATGCTCCAGCCTAGAAGCGTTTGGGTCTCCTGACCCCCTGCTCCTGCAGGAAGGCTGCTCCAAACTCCCACCTCTCCCATCGCCCACAATCGTTTTCCCATTTCCTTGGGAAATGAGTTAACACATTTATTGAAAATATATTTGTTCCCAAGACAACACTACCCTTTTGCATAGACAGTTTTCCCCTCCCTGTGCTTGCACCCCCCAGCCTGACACATTACCAAGAGCAGCCCCATCACCTCTTTGCACAAGTTCATTCTTCTCTTCTTATTCACGTCCAAGCCTCCCTAGCACGTTGATGCTGAACCTATCACCTGCTCTATCTCCTGCACCCCAAAAATGTCCCCCAAGGAAGTCAACAGGTGTTAAAGGATCCTCAGAAACACACAGATGGCCGCCTGCACCTTTAAAATCTACATGCATTTCCAAATCAGGCCCTAAACAAGGACTGAAGATGTTATTCAGTAGTCAACTTCTTGGCTCAATTATTACTGCTGACTGCTGGCAGCAGCGGCAGCAGGATTGAACATTGTAGCTACAGCTTTAGCCTTATGTGCCATATAGCCCGACATCATTTCGAGCACAGCATTTAATGACAGCTGCTGTGAGCAGTTTAAATGGGATTTACTGCTGGAATTCAGGTTTCCAGTAGCTGTACCAGCCAGGGCTGTGTGCGAGGCATGAGGATTGCCATTCATGTCGGTCACATGCAAAACAGCAGTGAGTGTGATTGATCCATGTTCACAACCCTGAGGCTTGGCTGGCATTTCAGAGCCAGATGTTCTCCAGCCTACATCAAGTCAGAGCAACTCCAAATCATGGCTGTGTCATCCCAAACTGCAAGTTAAGATCCACGTTTCTTATGAGCATAATGCGATTTCTAGGATGGAAGAGTCCAAAGCACGCTCCACTTGCTGAGTGGGCAGGACGGGAACCTTGCTATGGGAACATCAATTTAGGATGACGGGGTCTGAAGCCTCTCAGTGAATTGTGAGAACTCTCCCCACTTTGCTGCGCGGCAGCTCAGAGACCCACCAAGCTCCAGGACGGGCGCTGCCCTCCCTGCTCCACTCCCAGGCATCGGGCACAGGGCACCCCAAAACCAGGGTGCGGAGGAGATCAGCACAGCTGCCAGCTCAGCCTCTGCCCTAAAGATCTGATGCATCAGCTAAGTCACTGCTCCATTTCAGGGCTGTTCTCTCCTTTCTCTATCTACAACTGTTTCAGCGAGAACTCATTAAGAAAAAGAAAAATTCAGAGGTTTATGCAGCCCAGCCTGCATTTCATTCCAGGAGCCTGAACAACGCGGGGCACCGGGAAACCGGAGCAGCCGCTGAGCGTAGTCTCCCAGGTGCCTTCAATGACAGACCTCGCGCTCAGCTGAGACGTCCCGGAGCTGGGCGCCCCACGCACCCCGGTGCCGTTCAGAGCCCGGCACCAGCCAGCTCTTGTCCCATTTAACAAGCTGCTTGTTGTTGCCATTTGGATGCGGGGATGCGGCGTCGCAGCGGGGCTGCTTGCTCCGTTCATTTGCAAGTCAATACCCAGCCTGTAATTGTAGCCCGCAAGTCCATTTATAGCAGCAGTGACGCTGAAAAATTTGGGCATGCTGGAGGGTGGTGCGCTGAATCCCTCTCCGCTCCCCGCTCCATAAAAGCTTTCAGATGTGCAACCCATGCTTAGCGCGCCGCAGCATCCGGCTCTGCTGCGCAGAAGGCAGGCAGGGCAGCAGACGCTTAAAGAAACCCCCAGGGGAAGAGCAGAGACCGGGCGAAATGTGCCTTCCCAGGTCGCCAAGTAATGTGTCAACAAGCGATCAAGCAAGGCACACTCAAACGCACAGCGAAGCATCGCAACAGGCTGCCCAGAGCGACGACCCACGCACGCCAAGTGTGGGAGCCCCTCGGTACCGCTCCACTTCTTAAAAATAACTCTGCGAAAACGGCAGCAAGGAGGACCTCAATCTACGACCCTCGATCAAACACAGCCCCTTTGAAAGCAAAATGCTGCTGGTTGTTTGTCTAGCTGTTGTTAGCCCAGCAAATTCGCCCTGGAGGCTGGCAGTACAGGATTCATTGATATTTTCCTGTTTGCACGCTGTAACCAATTACGAGCCCGCTGCACATGTTAGGGGATTTCTGACCTCTCTTGCCATTGCCCTCAGCAAGGCCAGGGTCTGATCTGCCCCGAGGACACAATGTGAAAGGCGGAGGAGCACCCACTTCGCATCCCAGAGCACGATTCTGCTTGTTTTCTCCAGCCTTGTTTGGCTCTGCAGAGCTACTGGGAATAAAAAGCAGCAAAACACTTAAGCTTATCATGGGAGTCAGCAAATCTGGCTTTGAATGCAGCCAGGGAGCAGATGTGCTGAATAAGAAGGTATTATGTACACAGGCTTTTTAGCGATCTGGCACTTCTAACCATGCCCGGCCAGGCAAGCTGGTCCCTGACCAAAGGAGGAGGACCACGTGGCCAGCACCTGGTTCAGCGGGTAGAGCTCGCCTAGCTGTGCTGGAAAACCTGGCCCACGGTATGCAGTACGGGGACCTGAAAGAATTGGTTAAACGACTGCTCCACCAAGAACGAAACATATGTGAAACCTCAGCTCCTCGCACAGCCATCGAGTCTCCTGGAGATGTCAGACAACCGCAATCTTGTTTTTTGTTGACATGCCTGCAGAAATTAGTCTTCAAAGGTGACCCTCCATTGGGAGCAGATGGACCAGATGCAAACTTCTTCCAAAAAAATAAACAAGGGACCATCTGGCCTCCTCTGATGTATTAAAGGCTTAAACCATTGCAGCCCTTTAGCTCAGGTACAGATTTGTCACTAACAATTTTGTCATATCCTAAGCTGCCAACTGGTTTCTGTGTTTTAACTCCGCATGACCACAGCTGTCAAGAGAAATATTTTAATTCTAAGGCAAGATTGTCATGCCACCTGCTGAAATCAGTGCTTTTCTTTCCCGTGAAAACCAGCAGTGACGCCCAGCAGACAGATCTCGGCAAGGAGCGACCGTTTCCCTGCAAGCGCACCAAGCACGCCGCTTCTTGGGGGTTGAGTTATAACATGTCCAGGAAAAACAGATCAAGTTCCAGGAGATTTTTCAGGCTGTGGGTTTGCCCTACCAGCCTGGCTCCGCCGTTACCTTGTGAAACTCCTAAAAACACACGCGCAGACCTGTTGGAGGCAATTCGCTCTGCACCGGCGAGCTTCTCTCTGCAGCCTTGGCTGCAAGGGGGGATATGGTGGCGATGATGCAGGCTCAGCCCCAGCCACGGGACAGCAAAATTTGGTTTTGTCTGAGCTGCTAATGAGCTGGCAGCAAGCCCCGGCCGCCTGCGACAGCATCTCCGTCCCCACCGCGCTCCTCACCCGCGTGACCGCAGCACGGGCAATGCCCGAGGCAAAACCAGGCACACGTTGCACCACCGTGCATGGAAACACCAGCTGCACTGCTTTCTAACCCCCTATTCCAGCGATTACAAACGGGTGCTGGGCGATACAGAGGCCTAACACCTAACGGGGCCGTGCCGGGGATGAGGAGGGATGGGGGATTTCCACTTTCCTTGCGGAGGGCAGACCCCAGGGAAGACTCTGGGCCCCCCAGAAGATGCTCCTTCCCCATGGTGGTGCTCGGGAAACCTTTACAAGCGCAGTTGCAATTAGTACAACGTTGATTTAGCGGCACAGCGACCAACAAAGACGCCCTCCGCAGCCGTATTTCTTCCTTCGCACGCCGGCCGGTGAAGCCCGTGTTGGTCCCGTCCCACCGCGGTGCTGCGGGAACGCCGACGGAGCTCGGAGGGGGCAGACGCCAAAACACTGAGCCCTACCCAAAAGCGGAGTAACGCCAGCCCTGCCTCGAGGACAGAAATCTGATCCGGATTATGACGAAAACCTAATCCGGTTTACAAGCGACAGAAGCACGCGGGGGAGCCACGGGCCCTGCCGCCCAGCGTCCCTCGGCCCTGGAGCCGTCCCGAGCCCGGGGACCGTCCCCCGGGGCGGCGCGTCACCGCCTGCGACGGAGAAACCCCCGCTTTGCCGGTGCGAGGGCCGTGCCGGGGCCGTCCCGCGCCGCGGCGAGCACGCGCCAGCCGAGCGCAGCTTCCCCGGGAGGAAACGCAGCTACAGCCGTAAAACTCCCATCTGCTAAATTGCATAATCTCAACATCATCCGAGGCTCGGGGAGGGGGGGAACAAACAAAAAAACAGATCTAAACTTAGAAAACTCCTCGCTGCCTGCAGGAAAACGCTAAGGAGCAAATCTGGGCTCCGGAGGAGCGCGAGAAGGGAGCGCGCGGGCCGCCGCGGCGCAGGCTCCCGCGGGCCACCGGGAGAGCAGCTCCGGGCTGTTTTGAAACCCGGCTGCGGATGTAATGATGATGGGTGGAGGCCGCTCAGGAGCCAAGCGAGTCTCTGCGAACAAAAGCTGCAGCCCTAAATCTGGACTGTCCAGGGCTCTCTGGGATTTTCCGTTTCCTTCCTTGTTCTTGCCCTGAAAGAAGCAGCCGGGGAGGGCGGGGGGGGGGGGGATGAAATTTAAAAAAAAAAAAAAAATCATACTTGAGACTGGTCAGCTCAGCGTAAACAGGCGGATAATATCCCTTGGAGAAGGTCCCTCGTGTGCACTAAGCATGGGAAGAATGCAAGAGGTTTTCAGCCACACGCGTTTAACCCCTTTCGCTAATTCTTTCGACGTTAATAAAAAGGGGCAGGAGATTTAAGGACGCCTGGGCAATAGGTCGGGCGGCCCCGACGCGCTGCCCGTCTCGGCAGGTTGTAAGCGAGCTGGGGGCTCGGCAGCCCCCGGAGGGCGACTCGGCACCTGAACCGGGCAGCAAAACTTCATCCGTGTCGACGCTGCCAGGAGCCCGGATCACGGCACGGCACTGCAGCCCAGCGGGGCTGGCGCCCGGATGGGACGGGAGCGCCGGCAGGAGCCCGCTGCCCTCCTGCCCCGGGAGAGGCCGCAGCGCTCTGGAGGCACCGGGAACAGCGAGTCCCCCGCGTCCCTCCCCTCCCGCGGGCAAGGGTTTGCTCCAGACCCGGAGGCGGTCCGTGGGGGTACCACCTTTCCGTGCCACGTGCCCTGCTGGGAGCTGGAAAGCCACTGAGGATGATGAAGGCTCTTTTCGCTTCATCCCCTTTTTTATCTCCATTACCCAGAACTCACAGACCAAACGTTCAGAAATGGTTGTTGGCTGAGGGCAGCCACAGCCGGACACTCAGAGCAGCAGCAAGAAAAAAAGGTGCAACTTGAGTCTTAAAAGCGGTACCCTAAAGCATAAGAACAGGTACTCGAAAATAAAGAGTGCACACAAATCTGTGGCCACGTCCGAAAGCAGGAGACTGGTACCTCCAGTCTGCCGGTGACCAAGGACGAAACCCGTGCATGGAGAGATGGGACACTGCCCGGCTTGGCCAGCGCCTCCCGGGCTTTCCAGGTCCGGTGTCCTCAGTGCTTTCCCACAGAGGTGAAGACTTCTGGATCATCAGCCCAAGCCTATGAAAGCCCACGTTTCTGACCTCTCTTTTGGGGATGTTTTCAATTTAACCCACGGACGTGGGGCACGGTCCCGCCACAAGCCCCCCCAGTGGGGAGGCGGATCAGCGGGGACGGAGCCTGCATGGGGACACGGACGGGCGAACCCCGGGACCCCCCAGGCCCCGCTCACGTGTCCCCTTCTCCGGGGAGGCCCAGGAGGGCCCGGGGACACGGCGGTGGCTTGGATCCTTCGTGCTTTTCCCAACTGAAAAATGCCCAAAGGAGCTGCCTTTGCTTGCTTGCAGGCCCAAGGGAGCCGTCCTCCGTCGCCAGCGGGCTGCCCAGGGCAGAGGAGCGCCCAGCACAGGGGGCTTCTTGCTCGCTGCTTTAACGAAACGTTAATAAAACCGAGCAAAAAGAAATCTCCCCCATCGCGTCAGCCCCGCGAGGGCAGAGCAGAGCCGCGCAGCCCCAGCCCGTTGGCGCTTTAACTTTTGCTCCCATCCGAGGGCAGCGCTGCTGGAGACTGTCAGACGGCTCGGGGAGGAAGTCTACTGGCAGGGCTCCACCAGAGCCGAGTTGCTAGGTCACTGGAACAATAAAAAGGCAAGAAAAAACATCCTGGCTGCAAAAAAGAAATTAAAAAAAAAAAAAAAGGAAAAAAAAAGCCATGGCAGCTCCATGAGCGTGTACAGTACAGGTTAAACGAATGCAACAAGCTGCAGAGAGCAGGACAATGCCGCCGCGCACTTTTATAAGCACCCGAGTTAATTTATAGCGTAGACCTTTCCGCGGAGCTCTCATGCAAATAAGGAAATAATAGAAACCCGTAATTTGCCTGCAAGGTTCGTAATTGTTAAAAACCTTCCATGAGGCTTGCTGGAACAATATTTCAGAGGAAGCAGGCCTGCTGCTGGTATGCGGGGATTAATTACCCTTTCAATGTGTCGCACTTCATTGTGCGGCTTTCCTGCACCACCACACACTTCCCAGCAGCTGCCTGCATTCATTTAAATCGGGTAATATAAGAAAACTGCCTCCAAGCAGGGATATATTTCAGTAATAAGGGGATGCCCAATCGCACAAGGCGCTGAATGATCCGCAGCCCCAAGGTGCAGACTCTTCCACCAGGAAAGGTGATAGCAGCTTAAAAGTGTCAGGGCTAAACTTTGCTTTCTGAAAGTTTAATTTATTTTAAGGCCAGAGGGGAGCATTAGCTCATTCTGTCTGACCTCACGTATAGCACAAGTCATTAAATGTAGCTTATTTACCTCTGGTACAAGCTCAGTGACTTGTATTTGACTCAAAGGCATCTTGCATGAAAAACAAACTATCGATATTCGTGGGCTAGTCTGAATACCAGTATAATTATTTGATTAGGGATGTTATCTTTTCTTTGCCCTGGGAGGGGCAGGAGGAGGATGAGAGTGAAATAAGTCCTTGTACAGGGATATAAGCTGTGCCCACATGGGAGAAGAGGGCAGCAGCTGGTAAAGCCCGAGTTAAACCAGTGCAGCGAGAAGTGGCACAATTTCAGATGAGGCTGAAGACAACCAGCGCTCCTGAGCCTGCAAAATGCAAAGCAGAAATTCCCTCAGAACAGCAAAAAGCCCTAAAACGAGGCCCTGATCTAAACCCTTCGAGTAACAGCACTCCACAGCGTCGATACCTCCCGCCGGGGCTTGCAAAGCGCTGGGCAAAGCCGGCCGACCCGAGCCCGCAGCCCCGTCGCCACCGGGAAAGATGTGCCGCTGCTTTCGTTTCGCGCCCGGGAACTCGCCACTGCCACCAAACAAGCCGTGCTAGGCTATACACAAGGCAGCCCGAGTTTAAGTTATTCTACACATACATTCAATGCATTTCAAAAAACAATGCAGAAAAATATGAAGACTATCTGCATACGAGTAAGGAGGCAAGAGCCATCTGCTCCAGGACCTGAGGACTGTATCACTTTGCAGGGACTCAGGAAAAAAAAAAAAAAAAGCGGTATTTTTATGTCAGGATCTGGAAGCAAAATAAAAGGCCCTTGCTCTAAAGCGTTTCAAGTCCAAGAGATGCTTTCCACGACGAGAAGCGGACAATAAATCCTAGGAACACAGAGGGCAAAATAGGAAAACCAGCAGCGCTGCCCTGGGAGAGCACGAGCGATGCTCGGCGCTGCCCTTCACGGGCTCGGGCACAGCAGAGCGCCCGGGGCCGGAGCCGCTGCGGCAGCGACGGGGTGGGCTCAGGTCGGGAGCATCCCGGCAGCAAACGTGATCCAGCAACGCACTTAAGCACACGAATAGCTCCCCGGGGAACTATTTTACGTGCTTAACGTTAAGCACACGCTTAAGAGCTTTGCTGGATGGTGGCCCGCGCAGGGGAGGCGAGCGTGAGGGCGGATGGACCCAGCCAGGGCTCGCCGGCCCCGGTGCCGCGTGGGAAAAGGCCAGGAGAGCCGGGAACTTGCTGCGAGGAAACCATTCCTTGGCTCCAGGCAAAGTGCCTCGTGGCTTTTTGGGGATGAGCGCAGCGGATGTTGGAGCGCAGAGGACATTTAGCGCGCGGTCATCCATCACCCCTGGCCGTAAGCAGATGGCAGAGCAGCTGGTTGGAAGGAGGCGACGAAGGGCGTCGAGATCAAGCGCGAGATCTGCAGCTGCCTCCCGGAGCACAGGGCTGCCCGCGCGCGAACCGCCAGCGCCCGGCGAGGCCGAGCAGAAGCCACCGCGAGCGCGCTGCTGAAGCGGCTCTCCGCTGCGCGCGTGCATCACGCCAACGGCATCCCCACGACCCGGGAAGGCGGATGGCAATACTCAACGGTGTACAGCAGTACGGTGCCAAGCTGGGGATTAAAAGGGATCCGCCATCTGGGCAGCCCCAGTTTCAAAAGCTGGTAGCAGTATCCCGCCAGCACAAATCCTCCTCACTCAGCCCTCGACTCGCAGCGTCCCCCTGTTCGAGAGCTGCCCTACCTCCTCCTGGGGATGGCCGCGTTTCCGTGATGGATACCAGCCACGCTGGGGTCCTTCCCTCCGTTTGGGCTAGGAAAACCCAAAACCGCCTCAGAGGGCAGCTGGGAGCAGCCCAACCCTCAACCCATGAGTCTTGCCCACCGGCCGAATGAGCGGCGCACGGTGTGCCGTCCCAGCGGTAGGACCCGCCGCTCCCATCCTCCTTCCCGTTTTTCCAGCAAGGGACAGCGGGCCTTGGGAGAGAACGGAGAAAAATGCAAACAAGCAAAAAGCGGCTTAAAGAGGAATTAATCCCCAAGAAGAGGCAGGGGCCCCCGCGTCCCTTCCCCCATCCTGCAAAAGGATGATGATCTAAATTGCATTTCCTAGATGACAGCGCACCGCTCTGCCGCCGGAAGCAGCAACGGCGGCGGCCAGGACGGCGCGGGATGTCGTTCGCCCCGGGGCCAAGCCGGGTCCCTTCTCTGACCAGCACCCGCTGGCCATGCTCCCACGGCGGCCGGAGGGGCATCCAAGCAGGCGTCCCCCCATCGCCCTACCTTCACACCACATCTGTAGCTACCCGCTTCCTTCCCGAGACCGGGGGGCGGGATTTGCCATTTCCAGTGCCTCTCTGTGAGCGCTCCAGGCAGGCGGAAAACAAGATGCCGTCTTTTGGCCCCACGCGAGTCTCCGCTCGGGGACCAGCTGTGCAGCAGCCGTCCTTCCGAGGCGAAGCGCCGTGCCGAAGAGGCTCTCCCAGGGTCCGTGCACGCAGCACCTGGGCCCCGCAGCCGGCGGCAGAAAGCTGGGGGTGATGGAGAAGGGCAGGCTTGGGCTGCCCATCGCCAATCTGTCCTTAAGGGTTGGTTAACAAGGAGTCAGGTGAGAAAAACATGGAAAGATTGGGTCAGGTCACAGGGTACCTTTGCACATATGGGCAATTTGCACAAAACAGGGCAGCGAAGAGGAAAAGAGGCCAGAAATCTGCTCAGAAAGCCCAGCTGCCCACTCATTTACCCACACGGCACATCTGAGGGCCACCTCAAACCAACTGCCTTGGTGCTCTCCTGCCATCCAGTGACAACCAGCCTCAGTGTTTAACCCAGCATGAGACACAGCCTGTCCAGTCCCATCATCTCCAGTCCCACTAGCAATCTGCAGGACAACATTATGAAGATACTTGCTGCACGACATGGGCTGTTCTTGGAGGCAGCGTGGTCTGGAGCGTGTCTGAGCCTGGGCCAGCAGCCCTGACACTGTCCGTACTCCCGTCCTCCCATTCCTGATCTTCACTGTGATTTCTTCATGCAACATGTCCACTCCCTCTGCGGCCCCCAGAAAAGGCAGCCTTCATGATTATTCTGCACCCTCTGATCAAGTTTCCCCCTAAGAAACGTTCCCTCAAAGGGCTTTTATCTGCAGGGTTGCCTGCCAGTTCAATACTGCAGCCCCATTCTGTATCTGCTGAAAGAGCTGATCCTGTTCTGAAAAGAATTAGCATTTAGATGTTAGTCCTGTAACTGAATCCGAATCGAACAATGATGAACGTTCAAATGCCTAAAGCTACTCAGGGGTATTTTCCTTTGAGCTCTTTCAAGCCCACACCAAGAAGGGTAAGAAGCTTTCTAAAGATGCCTTTGTGAATAATAGCTACTGAAACCCTTCTCCTTGTCTTTGGAGACACAGATACAATTATGCCCAGCTCCGAAACAAAGATAAATGCTAGATTACAAGAGCAGTATTATGCTTCACAAGCAGGGCCGTTGCTGCTAGTTTGCAACCAAAGCAGATCATGTGCAGTTTGCGTGTTGGCGTTCCGTTCACAGAAATTCACTTAAATCACAGCGGTAGAAATTAGTTCAATACACAGCGTTGGCATCCCTGCCCTCTGTATTACCTCGTGAGATTGCTAAAGTACCTCAGATTGTGAGTTCGTAAGATCTTGCAAGTCATGCAGCGTCAGTCCTGGTCAGCACTGGTACGGAGTATCTTTCTTTGCAGAAATTTAGCTAGCAGCTGCTACAGTTTCCCTGATAAGAAAGTTTCTTCTTACCTATAATGGCAGTTCCCTGGAGTAAATGTTTAAAAGCATGTTAGACAAACATCTTTTGGGGAGATCCTGCAAGGGGAGATGTCTTGAGATCCCTTCCAGACCTGCCTCAAAACCAAACCAAACCAAAATCAAGAAACCCTCAAATATCCAAACTCCAGCCCCCAACTTAAATATACTCCAAAACGGGCTGTCGTCCCCCCAGAACAGTTACTACAGACTACAGGGGGCTGCAGCACCCTGGCACTAGGCCCTCAGAGGAGGTATCTTTCGGATAATACAAAGGTCCTGAATATTGATGCCAAATCTTCAACTTGTGTGATTCATCCTAGCTTCAGTGCAGTTCAGCATGACGTTTCAGCCGGTCCTCGGGGCTCCGGAGATTTTCCACAAGAGGAAGGGTGTTAACGCCAGCGTCCTAACAGATGGTGACGTGGACGATTGTACTCTGTAGATCCAAATTCCTCTGGTCGTTCCAGATGCAGAAGTTCCTCTTAATGTGCTTGTCTGAAAGCTACTCCGGGAAGCTGCAAATCCAGAGGTGTCCGCAAAGTAGTTAAGTGTAAAGATCTCTGGAATAACATCAAATGAAAAGGTTCCCCTAAACCTAACCCGCTGCTGTGCAGCCCATCTCAGACAACGGGAACTCGAGATGCAGCGAGTCCGGCACTTTGCAAGCATCACCCACCACCTCTACTGCAGGGCAACCTTGCGGCTTTGCTCTGTGTTTGATGAAACCTTCACTTTTAGTAAGTAAGTTTGTGCTCTGCAAAGGTTTCAGTGTGTCTTTTTTTTTTTTTTAATCATGCAGACTGTTTTAGGAATCAAAGTTATAGGAGCGACGTTGTTAAAACTTCTCAAGATAAAGACCATCCTTGCTACCATCAAGCCAAAGGAGACCACCAGGCTGGTGAAGTAGCTAACTTTTTCCATGGTCTAGAGATCCCTGAGGGACTCTCGGGGTGGCTCTGTTAGCAGAAACGAAAGCCATGTCCAGCTCGCTTTAGGCAAGAGGTCAGACTGATTACTGTAATAGTCCTTCTGCCTTTAAAACCTCTGCCATCACAGCATGCTGAAAAAGGCAGAGAAACAAAACATCTGCACTGAATGTGCACGCGCTCGTGGCCGGGGTGTCACAACAGCAACGCGGTGTCCTCGGGGAGACGCGGCCTGGGCTGCACCCCGGGACGCCTGCTAACCCTGCTGAGATAAAACGGAGTAGGAGCAATCAGTCAGCTGGTATCTTCACACAGTTTGCATGCGTTTCCATGCGAGTGTTTAAAATTCCTCCTCAGGCCTTTCCTGGCTAATTTTATATCAGAGCTAGATTAGCTTAGGCTTAAAAGGAAAAGGGTATCTTCTCCCAAACTTCAGCTGTGAGATCCTCGTTGATCCATTCTGACCACTGCGCAAAAAGTGCCTCCAATGCACGTCGCCACGGCTGTCTTGGCAGGGCAGCCGCGGAGGCCGTGGTGTTTGGGAGGACTTTTTCCAGGCGCTGAGCTGGGAGCCCAAGGTGGGTGTTCACGCAAAGGGGTGACGGGACAGGACCTGCTGCGAGCAGCGTCACCCCCTCAAACAGCCCCGGCGGGCTCGCCGAAACCACGGCAGCTGATAAACGACATGGGAGGGAGGTGACCCAAGGTCCTAGAAATCTGCATTATAAATCTCACAGCACTCTGACCCTAAACGAGGTCTTCATCTTACACACGAACGGGATGTCACCCCCCTTCTTCCCCTGCGATCTCCTGGGCGCTTCAGCGGACCGGGTTCGGCAGCGATGTTAGTATGAGGCAGGCAACTGCTATGTTAACAGCTTGGAGGAGCTGAAGTTTACAGAGCTTCCTTTACTCGAGGGAACCGCATTTTTCTAAGATTATATTATTACTTGGGCTGGTCGCTCAGTAATGCAACATCATTTCCCTTTTGGGTGGGAAAGTTCTCTCCTTGTCCTCTGACTCGAATGATTTCAGCCTGCAAGGATGAATGCAAACTCTCAGCGCAATCAAAGCGCCGCGAGCGAACCATGCCCCTTGCTGCAAGCCGTGGGATGTCATGGAAGGACACGTGGGCCTTAAAAACGTACGGCTACGTCCGTCCTCCCATCAGCTGTGTGCACGTGGAAAGGGGTGAGAGGGAAGGGTGGCCAGATGTGACAAAACCATTTGCTGCTCGTATGCATCCAAAGATTTCGTTCTTCCCCTGCGCCTGCACTTGTCGCCCTCTTGCATCTGCTCTGCAAGAATATTCAGCAAATGAACTTAGTAATATTTATGGCTACAGCAAATTACAATGCAAACGTTGCAAAACCGCTCACAGAAATCAAACTTTGTATTTGCAATCAGGACTTTTTCCACTAGAAATTGGATTCTGCCTTTTACGTTCAGCTAATCAGGAAACAGAAAAACACATTATATGACCCACATCTTCAGCTGAATGTCAATAACGGGCCCTGTAGTTGGGGCATTGAAGGCTTATGACAAGCTTGCACACAAACCACAGACTATGGGTTATGTGCAGGACGTTATCAGGGGAATATTATGAACAACCAGCCTTTAATTTGCTTGGAACATCTTATGACAGCTGGACAAATTGCCCTTACAGCTTTCCTGCACCATTAGAAGGGCAGAAAGACACCGTAACAGGTGCCAGGATCTGGCTGTGCCTCTTTCCCAAGCAGCTCCGTGTGGGTCGGCGCGGGTTGTCCCCAACGTGCACGGACACAGCCCCAACGCCCGTGCGCAGGCAGGCAGCTGCAAAGACACCGGGACTCACCCAGCACGGCGAGACCCTCCTGACTCAACCCCAAACTCTGCAAACTCTCCTTGGAAACTACACGGGGAAAACAAAGCCAGAAATCCAGAGGGTTCATGCTGGGGTATCTACGACCCATCCAGCTCAGGGATCAGCACGGGGCGGTTCACGCCGAGCATTTGGGAGCTGTAGCCCTGCATTAGTACCACACCGCATCGCACGCACGTCGTCTCATGCACAAAGCACGCCACGGCCCTCTACCCCGTCTCTCCGCAACAGCACAGCTACACACAGTCCCAGAAAGATGAAATTTTCATAATTAAAAAAAAAAAGCAGTAGGCTCAGCTTTAGCCTTCCTATTGCAACGAGCAATATATCCTGAAGAGCAAAAAAACCCCCCCAAAAAAACCAGAAAAAAGCTAAAGTGCCCAGTGTAGACAGGTCAGATACAACTTTTTATCTGACAAACCGACGAGCTGTTCCAGCCCTGTTGATTCAAATCTGTCCTTCTTTTGGGAATGGTACGTGTCTAACGCTGCTGGAGAGCTCACGGGGCTGGCCAAGGGGCCCTCTGAGCCGGGACTTCAGAGGACCTGGAGCGCCTGCGAGTGCCTTAGAAGGAAATATGCTTTCCAAAATGTACAAAGATTATTGCTACACTGACAGGTTTTATTTGTTTGTTTGACTTTTTAATGGAAATAGTTCTTTTTTCTGTTTCATTCCCCCTTTTTTTATTAGCTTGGGTGAATGTTTTAGAAATAAAACTATCACAGTCGGATTAAATGCTGTTAAAGCCTCAGTCCTACTGCTTTTATAGGATGCACTAAGTGCGGTTAGCTCTTCTGGCTCCGCTGGGCCAGAAAAAGTCTGGTCTTGGCGCTTTCACCCAACAGGCAGCTCGGTGCTCGGTTCGGTAGCGAACAGGACAGAGCAACCAACTCTTATTTTCCAGAGATCTCAAGAAATCCCTTCGGCAGGTCGACTCAAAACTCTGCCGTTTGGAAGAAGCGGCTTCCACAGTGAGACCAAAGCTGTATCACACCGGGCAGCTTGCTGCAGCGCCCACGACAGCATACGAATCCCCGCGGCCCTGCTCGGCCCCGGCCAAAACACCTGAACGCAGCCGGCCACGCGGCGCAGAGCAGCCGGGCAGCTCGAGCGGCGAGCGATGCTGCCTGCCAGCCCCAGGACCCGCGACACCCGCCAGCACGACCGGGAGCACCCTGCGCTCTCATTGGTATCGCCAGCTCCTTTGACACTAGGGATAATTTTCACTGATGCTAAGAGTGATTTTTACCCTTGCAGCCAAGGAAGTGGGAAACCAGCCCTGACCTTGCCTCAGCCCCCCTCGGCCGAGACGTGGCAACAGCCGGTCATCTCCCTGGTCCTCTCAACTACGGGAAAATACTAAAGCAAATTAAATTATCCAGCTTAAGTGGTGATTACTGCTTGAAAAGAATGATCCTGGAAAGCCTGGTGAAGCGCGGCGCTTGGGAGAGGCGGGCACCAGCTCCAGCAATCTGCTACAGGAACATGAAACTCTTCAGGAGAGCCACAACAGCTCTCACTACCCGTTCGTGCTGTGTCTGTAGCTCAGGACTCTCATTCACCACATACCAAGGTGTAAATCAATCGGCATCACCATGTGCTCCCTGGCAGTCGGACTACACAATTATATCTCCGACTGCATCCATTTACCGCTTAAATATCACCAGCACTGCTTCTATGGGCTGATGCCAAACCAGCTGGGCAGTGAACGACCCTCATTGCCTTCAGAGACCTCGGGTCAGGAAGGGACTGGGAAACCCATCTTTTTTTCCTCTGTTTTCCTGTTCTGAAATGATCTCTTTTTTCTTTTCATTTCTTTTTTGCTTCTAATTGTGTACCCTGGAGGAGTAGAGCCAAACCTACCCAACTCCAGGGACTTTGCATTTGCAATAAACAAAACGAGTTCACTTCTGTCTCACCAAAGGAGGAACAGGGAAGATGCCCAGGACAGCAAACTGTCTCAGTGTGCAGATCTGCTGATAGCAGAGCAGATGCAGGAGCTGATTTTTTTCTTCTCCTGGCTCTGCCAGGCGAGAAAGAAACCTCCCTACCCCTCTGCAGCGCACATGAAATCACGTCGCAGCTCAACGGCAGCATTTTGCACCTCTCTGCACTGGCGTTGCTGCACAGAGAGCCGGGCCGCTGCCCCCGAGAAGTCACGAAACGCGGGCTGTTAAACCTGGGGCAGGTTTGAAGGCAATACGATACGCTCTGCGATACGAGCATCCTCCTGAACCTTGTCCCTTGCTCCCTGATTTGCTGCCTTAGCTCATCCCGGGCAGACGCTTCTCTGAGACACTGAAAACCTGCCAACGAGGGCGATTTCTTCCCGTCCTCGGGCCGGCTGCAGGTCCCAGCACAGCGCAGCGGCGTAGTTTTTAAGGGCAGACAAAGAGTCGGCGTCCGTGTCGTAGATCCCGCGCGGCGCAAGGGAAGCAGAGAGGCGTTATCCCCATTTTACAGATGGCAAAGTTGAAACACTGAGACTCGCTAGAGGACGGGGGCAAGCTAGAGCTCGTAACCGAGCCCGGGTACCCCACGGCCGAGCACCGGCCTGGCCACACGCTGCACCCTCCAAATTGCCCATATCGGATGTAAAACAGATGCCAAGCCAAATTCCCCGGGGGGCTGGCAGTGCCGTAACTGCAGCCGCTCCTTCCACCGCCGTTATTGCCTCCCAGTTCCCCCGTTTGCTTCCTACGCCCTCGTTTTCCCCCAGGACAAAACCACCACAGCTTTTAGGCACAGACGGGTTCCCGGCGCAACCGTCGGGCACCAAGGGCCCCTCGCAGGTGAGCTCAACCCGAAAGCCCTTCGGGAGATCACGCCGGCCTGCTCCCCAACACCCAACTCGTCAGCTGAGGGATGAGTGCGGAGCTGCAGCTAACGCCGAGCAAACTGCAGCTGCCGGCACACAGCGTAATTTATTGCAAGGGATCCAGCCACCACCACGGTATTTATCGCTTCTTCGCGGATCGGGGGCGACGCGATCCACGAACACTGGCAGGTCCCCGGTGCGAGTGCCGCAGGGGCTGTGCGGGGCTGCAGCCGCTCGCTCCCAGGGAAACGTGTCTCGCAGCGCGCGGACCGAGCGCCCGAGCTTTCCCAGCTCGAACAAAGGAAACGCATTCCTCCGCTGGCTCTCCGGAGTCATCAAGGTCGCAGGAAAAGATGCCAGAGAGAAATCCGAGATGAAATTAAATATTTTTTCTAGCCACCGAGGAATTTACGCAGCTCTCACCAAATAGCGGCTGAGAGCTGCGGGGTCGGTGGCAGATTTCATCCTCACAGCGTTAATAGCAGGTAAGGCACTGCTGTTCTCACCGGTTTCGGAGGGCAAACCGACACTTGAAGGGACACAAAGAGCTCTGTAGCTGAGCTGGGAACAGACCCAAACCTCTCCAAGTTCAGTGCCATCCCCGGGCAATTCCCACGCAAACACTGTCAGGAGCTTTCTGGTCCACCGCGGGGTACGTCCTAACGACGTACCCAAATGCACGCCTCGTTTCGCGTGGATACATCCTACAAAGCGCACTTTGGGTGCGCAAAGAAAACTACACTGTTATAAAAGTAGTTTTGTCACATTTCCTGAAATTACATAGCTCTGTGAAAGCACTTTTGACCCTGCCAAGCAAAGTGCGAAATTCTCTTCGCATCAGAAATGAAAGGTGAAACTCGGTGGCCGCTTTCAGGCAGGGGATCAGGTGTGAGAGTCGCCCCTTCCACACTCCCGATCTATAAAGCTACACCTTGACACGCTGGATTTCTTCACACCACCTACAGAAATCCGGCACCCGCTTTTCAAGCGCACGAGGATTAGTCATCCTTAGAGCAACGCGTCTTCTTCGGGAAATAAGTAAATTCGTTTACTGGGTGGCAGTTAAAATTAGCTCCATTCGTTCTGCGAAAAATACTTCGGGTCTATCCCCCAGCTGCCCGCACCGAAACCAAACCCGGAGTTATTTATAAAGCACCGACCAGCCGCTGCGGGCGGCGGTGCTCTCGCAGATGTGGCATTCAGGAGGGAGGTTTGGTGAGGGACAGCGCGCGGGCGCGGAGGGTCCTCGCAGCCCCCGGCGGCACCTGGGTGCGGGTCAGAGCCCGGGCGCGGGGCGCAGGTGGCGGCGCCGCCGGGGTCTCCGCGCTGCCGCCGGGGTCTCCGCGCTGCCGCCGGGGTCTCCGCGCTGCAGCGCCCGGCAGCGCCGCGGGGGCCGGGGCAGCGCGGGGGCCGCGCAGCGGAGCGGAGCCCAGCCCGAGCGAGGCGCAGCGCCGCCCCGCAGCACTCACCGGCGGGTCCCGCGGCGGGCGGCGAGCAGCGGCGGCGGGGGGCGGCGAGGGGCAGCGACCCGGCCGGCGGGGCCAGGGCCAGCGGCAGCCCCAGCAGCAGCGGCAGCAGCAGGGCGCGGGCTGCCGGCATGGCGCGGCGCGGCTTCACATGCCCGGCGCGGGGCGGCCGGCGAGCCCGCAGGCGGCGGGGGGAGCGGGGGGTGCCCGGGCTCCCCGCGGCAGCAGCCGGAGCCGGAGCGGCCGCCCCGGCCCTAGGGGCGCGGGGTGCCCATGGCGGCGGCGCCCCGCGAGCGGCGGCAGCCTGCGGCCAAGTGCCGGCGCCCGAAAGTAAAAGGGCAGAGGCGGCCCAGGCTCCTCCTCGAGCCTGACATCACCGCGGCCGCGGCCCGCACGGCCCGGCCCGGCCCGGCGCGGAGAGGAGCAGAGCGGAGCAGAGCGGCGCTGCCCGCGGCCCCCCCGCGCCACCCCCCCCCCCCCAATATCTGCTTTATCTTTCAACCAGCTCCCGCCGCGCAAGCAGGAAACACCCCCCTCCGCGGCCCAAACACCTCCCCGGGGCGCGGCGGGACGCTGCGCCCGGCCCCGGGCACGAGCGGGGCTCGGAGGCGCGAAGCCAGCGGCGCTGCCCGGCCGCGGCTGCCCCGGCGGGGCCGCGGCTCCCCGGTGCCGGCCGCCCGCGGGCGAGGGAAGGATCCGCCGCGGCTGCACCGAACATTGCCACCTAGCGCTGCCCCGCCACGGCATCCCGAGCGGCAGGGAAGCCGGGCTGCAAGGCGGCCGCGCTTCGCTAGGAAGGGCAGCGTTGTCCCGGTTAAACGTCCAGGCGACCCGCACGTTTGCTTCTGAAGCCGATGAAAACCTGCCCGGTCGTGCAGTGCTCTGCGAGACCGAAAAGTTTCTTTCCAGATGAACGTGATGAGCATTAGATAGCCCCAAACTTAATCCCCACTGAGGCTGCCTTCTGGCAAGATCAAGCCTTTGCCAAATCACTTCAAATCTTTTATTGCTTATAAAGCTAACCCGCTCTCTGTTTTAAATTCCAGCAGCAGCGTTTCGGGCTGCAGTTTCTTGCAGCGGCAATTTGCACAGGCTGGCTGCACGCGAGGTAGAGGATTTCCCTTTATTGTTCTAAAATTACCCTTGCTAACTTCACCCTCGCGTGGGGAGCGAGCGCGCAGGGAGCAGCAAGGCAGCTCCCACCCCGGCTGCGGGCAGCCCCGCGCCCAGCCTGCCGTCCCTGCCGGGCCCCAGCTTCCCAGGCAGCCAAACCGCCTGGCACGGGCTGCCCCTCCTGGATGGGGCGCTTGCACACCTCTCACTTTTCCCTCAAGCTATTTCCCGATCAGGATTGATTTCCACAAGCTGAAGGCACCCGAGCACGATCAATGTTTCCAACAGGGGTGACTCTAACTGCGCTTTGCCATGCAACAAGTCCAGGACTGTCTACGTAGCCGTAGCTGCGACTTAGGACGAAACACTGACTTGGTCCCCACGCCCCCTCCTTATTTCTGAGGTTCACTTAACCACAAGCAAAAGCCAGTAGCCGACAGCCTGACAAATGCTGACAAACGCTCTAGAAGGCCTCTTTCCACCCAAAAGATGGCACTGATGAGCACCCAGGCAAGTTTGGGCTGGGTTTAGCCACCCACGCAGGATCTGCGCAGGGTGTCTTCCGGCTCCTTCATCCTATGCCGATTTACGTTTTCATTCTTGATGGACTAGGATGTGTCCCATCAATAAGACAGAAATGCCAAAATTCAGCCAAGGAATGTGCCATCATGATTGAGTTAAAGCTCGTATTAAGAGCTGCAAAGTATTTTGATAGTTTGGGAGATGGCATAGGGAGACAGAGCAGCAACTCAAATGCTTGCCGATATCTTTATACACAAAACATTGGACTCCACGTTTCTCATCCTTAAGGTAACAAATAACACCAGCATTAATTATGATTCTTCAGAAAGTTTTTGTCAGTCCTGGGAATGAAAATTGTTACTAACAAACAAATGCTACATTTTATGACATATTTTAACTATATTATACAGGTGAGGAAGTAGGGGCAAAAATATTTGTCCAAGCTCTACAGTATGCCCGCAGAACCGCTTGAGGCACATAAAAGCCAAACCCAGCCCTGATGTAAAGCAGACGTAGCTCAAAGCTGTGCTCTTGTGTCCACCTACTCTCAGACTAGACCTGACCATAGGGGCGTCGCGCCGAGTCGGGAGCTCCGATCCCTTCCCTTTTCCAAGGGATTTTCCCCCAATTTAGAAGCCGCGCAGCAGCTCGCCGCTCTTACCGCATCCCCCCAAGCTGCAAGTCCAACGAGCAGAAAGCACAACACCAAATGCTTTTCCAAAAAGTCTCAATAAATTGTTCCTACTGTTTCACACAACAGGCGCAGGGAGAACAAAACCAGAAGCAGGCACACGCAAAATAAACGTTACTCAAAGAACACCCCTGAGGGGCACTGGGGCCGTGTCGGGTGTCTCCATCCCCCCGCGCGTGTGCCGCACTTAGCGTGACCCTCTGCGCTCTGCTGCTGGCTTTAAGAGCGGTGACAGTGCCAGACCTGGATGGAAACCTTCCCGGGGGGCGGCTAAACCCCCCTCCCAAGTTTCCCATTAAAAAGCATAAGAAAACCACAAGAGCTGCCGTAACGCCGCATTGCTGAGCCAAACGTTCAGACGCGCTGCGGGGATCGCGCTACCCTCGGACTCACCACATCCCGGATAAGCTTGACATAGGTGGGAAAACACAAGGATGGGCAGGCTGAGGACGGGCTGCGTCGCGGGACGTGACCCGGGCTCCGAGCGGGGCTCCAGGCTTTGCCCCTCGCAGCCGCTGGGGCAGTAAGAGCAGCAGCGCAGTGGCTGGGCTGCTGCCGTGGGGCTCGCGAGCTGGGGCAAAAGCGCTGCAAGGTGTCGACCACATTTAAACACGGTATTACCGTAAGAAAAAGGTCTCCCCTCTCCACCGTGGTACCAGTCCTGCGCAGCGTTTTCTTCCCTGGCGCCTGGAAAGGAAACACCAACACTCAGGCAGTTTCATGCTTCCCAAATGCAGCCCCTTCCCCCAGCAGGTGCCTAATTTGCCCAGGTTTCGTGGCTGCAAATTCAAAGCTGCTGTGTTTTTCTACCATGTTATTTTCTTTCTGCCCTAACCACTCCAATAAAGAATATTCCTGCTCTGAAGGAATTAATTTATGATGAGCTTTGATAGTTTTAAGCCTCAGTTTCCCAAGTCACATGCAAATACAGGGAAAAAAAATAGCACTTCTATTTTTCTTAAAGTGGCTATGTGTCTATCTCCCGGGGTTGCAGAGGAAAGTCAGGAAGCACCAAGCAAGCATAATTCGAAGGCTTAAAAACCAGAGGAAAATGAATAGAGCTGAGCTGCAAGGGTGAAGGTGGCTGCCAGAAGCTCGTGTGAGCGTGAAAGCGCAGCAAAGGCCACCGGGCGCCCGGGTTTCTGCAGCACGGTTCGGGAGCTGTTTATCCCCATGGCATCGCTGCTTCACTGCACGCTTCCCTAGCGCGTCCCGAAATAATCGTTATAGGGCAGCGAGACCTAAAGGCTGAGGGCGCTTCCCTCTCCTTTTTTAGGAATGTGCAACTAAAAGAAGGTTTAAATGCATGAAATGTTACCACGTGCCTGAGGAATCGAATGGACCAGGTATGCCCTGACGTAAAATAACGCCACAATATGCTGCCGAAAGAGGCTGTGACCTAAAAGTCTCCCAAAATGATGCATCAGCTATATTTAGTGCTTTCATTTGAAAGCAATCAGCACATTCGATACAGGAAAGAGTTAAAAAAAAAAAAAAAAAAAAGCAACATAGGAAGCCCCTGTGTCTAATATAATGGTATAAAACATGATTGATATTATATGCTAATTCATTGAATCCCATCCATCACCCTGTTTGGGGGGAGGAAAAATGTAGTTTGTTTTTATTTCACCTTCATTTCCATGCTCCAGTCAGAGGAGTTGGAGAATCACGACTGAAATTGCCAGGTTTTGCATTGTTTCGATCTGAAATCACTGAAAACTGAAGGAGTTTCTGCAGAAGAGGCATCTCTCTAACACTTTGAAAGGATTAAGTTTATTGGACGCTTTTTCTTCAGTTATATAGGAACCTTTCACCGTTCCAGCCAATATCACAAAACTCCTGCAGTTCACTTGAAACTCGGCCCAGATCTGTCCAAAACTTGGATCAGGCTCATAAACCTCAGACGAGTTTTAAGCTGATGATGAATTAAGGTACAAAGCGAATATTTTCTACTCCTGGAATTTGTTATTAAAAGGCCTGAGTTTCCAAAGTGGACAGATAGTTCCTGAGTAATTAATTACCTTCTCCACGTCCTCTTCACCTTGCAAGCTCTCCATTAATGGATCCCGATCATCCGAATGGCACTTAGCACCTGAACATTTTCCTTGAAATCGGGGGCGGGGGGCCTGTTTTACTGATTTATTTTTACGAGTAATGCTTGGCTTGTAGCTCCCCGAGAAGCAGCTTCTTCCAGACACTTGACATTTGGAGGTCAGGATGGATATGGATCTTGTGATCTCTTCTCGTCCCTCACGGAAAAAGGCACAGCAAATTAAAATGATCGCACACCTCTGGGTCAAAAACGTTCCATTTTGAATCCTGCCAATGGAAATAAAACCCATATTTTCTCGAAAAATCGATCCATTTAAATCTGTCTTTTGAGAAGCAATGCTAAATTTCTGATTTATTTATTTTAAGAGCCTATTCAGCCAAGCGCTGGCTTGGATGGCCTTAAGAAAAACCCAACCATTTCAGAGCTAAGCAAAACGCTGCACAGCAGCACTGTTAAACACCCCCCCCACCCCAAAAAAAAAAAAAAAAAGAAAAAAAAAAAAAAAAAAAAAGAAAAGCTCCTGCCAAAGTTTACGAGCAACATTTGGATCCAATAAAGTTACAGGTGCACTTCTTTACCGCCTCGTTTTTCAAAGTGACTCCACAGCCGGCCGCATGGCACCAAGCTCCTTCCGCCGGCGCCCGAATCTCGCACGGCTCCCGGGGGCCAGATCCTGCCGCCAAGGCCCTGGGCTGCTCCCGGTTTCCATCAGCCGCTCAGCAAAACCAGGGCTGCCCCTGGCTCGTGCTTCGTCAGACCTGCAGGCATTTACATAGAGTAGCAAAAATATCTATCTTAAGGAATGACTATTCTTTAGAAACGCCCCATGTTCAGTCCCGGGCAACCCAGATGCTTTGGTACATAAAAATAACATGAAAAAAAGTCATGAGAGGCATCAGAAGGTAGGAACAGAAGCAGGATCTATTGTGTGGTTTAGCTGTAAAGCTATATATTTCAGCAGCTTGCTGCTAGAGTCTCTCCTCCATAAAAGCACTGGTGTCTTTAAGGCTCTTGCCACTGAGATCCCGCCTTGACCCAGGTCTCAATGCCGTTGCGCCACATCTGGGAACATCAATATGCCCTTGTTATGTCAGGAACCTAAGCAAATCCATTACATACCTGTTTTATATGGAGTTTCCAAATTTATAGATTGTCTATACTCCTTTAATTTTCCCTCTTTTATCCCAGTAATTGGTCTTTCTAGAATTCATCGGGCAAACCCAATAATTCAGGTAACCTTAGTTTCCCACTAATTTAAATGATAATCCTAGTTTGACTACTGTGATTCAGCAAGTCTCCTCTTCTAACCTTGCAGGTATAAATTATGATGCCATTTAAAAAAATGCTGTCTGTCTGACCCAGAAGAACATTGGTGAAACATACTGTCTCTCTGGCCACAGACTGTCCCAGTTACTAAATTAAGCAGTAGGATTTACAGAATCAATTCTTTCACGTGCTTTGTCACGGTTCCTTGCTTCTTCCTCCAGCTCTACGCATCACGATTACCTGATGTGCACATAGATGTGTGACTTTTTGGCCCCTGTACACAGCAAAGTACATCCAAGGCAACTCAAAGCTAACTAAGCGATGGGCAAGAGGGGAGAAAAACGACGGGTTCGAATTAAGCTACAGATTCAAGGAACTTGGTTCTCCCAGCGCAGACTCCTAATATGACACACACCCTAATCCAGTGTGATGATCTCAATTTATACCAACTAAGAAGCTCTTAATCCCAGTATCTCAGCAAAACTTCACTTCTCTTCTGCCCCTTTTCAGTCCTGACTATTCATACTGCAAGTTTTTCTGGGGCAGAAGATTTTGAGTTCGAGACACTTGCCAGTCTTGCAGGAACACAAACTCAGCATAAGCTTCCAGGCGCTACTGCAGCACAAGTAATAACATATCTAAACTTCACTACCTTCTGTGCTTTTATCTGCTACAAAAGAAGCTGCCAGAACTAGATCCACCAATTTACAGTTGGGGGTCTTCAAAAAACAGAACAGAACTGTCATGTTCACATATCTCTCAAAAACAAATGCTTTCACACCCTGACCCACTACAAAACATTCTCATTTCTCAGAAAAAGAAAAAAAAAACACCCTCAAAGGAAGATAATTCTAGATGATAACAAAACTTACATGGCTTAAAAGATAGGAGGCCCTTTTCATAATGGTATTAACCAAACTGCAATTTGTACTGGACAGATAACGCTCAGAGCTGGGTCCCAAACAGACCTTCAGGGAAACCGAACCTTCATGAAATCCGCAGGATCCAGAGTCACAGTTTGGCTCCAGGATGGGAAAAAGTAACACATTCCCACCCACGGTGGGAATTCCCACCCACTTTCCTTCCTTTCACCCATAAAACGTTAAGCTGATAAACTCCCACCCCTGATTTCGCACATTTTTTAAAGAGTATTACAAAAGCTACAGACTTTTATTTCATTGATTTATAGCACTGTTCAGTATGTGAGAAGAGCGTGCCTCTTATCTAATTTGATGCACATGAAAACGAAGGGTTTTTACCACTGAGAACAAGTCCTGCTGCTGTTTTTGACAATTCAGCCTGGTCTTCTCCTGCAATACTTTTCTTTATAATACTTCCTTTTCCTTAGAAAAGCTTCTTTGTTATGTAAACGCCTGCATACCAGCATGGCCTCAACTCCTTTAGTCTCGAAAGTTACCAAGTCTGTCAGGTCACTGGATGGGAAACCATCTACAGATCTCAAAAAAGGCTGCTCTGATCACGTGGTTGGGATACCCCAAACCACCACAACCATTTGGCCTTATCAGCACTAAGCCAGTGGCCAAGGGAAAAGAAAACGCAGCCTTGATTTTCTGCTGACACTGGTTTTTCAAAAGCACAACCTCACTATATGGTGTGCTCTTGATTTATACTGGAACGAGTGGAAACAGAATTATTGGTAGAAAAGAGCGGATGCTTTCACCGGTGTCCCTGACACCATTTGTCCCTATCGCTTCAGAGACAGTAGCTTCTACAGCAAGGCTTCCCTCAACCATTACTGCTGATTACGTCAAAAGCAAACACGCCAAGGGAGATCAACACATCCCTTTTTGAGTACAAAATAGCAAAGTTGCTCTGCTTAGAACCTGCAATGGCAGCCAGGAAACTAATCCTATGCTGTACACTCCTCTCTTGCAAACATGATGGGAGGAAAACACCAAGTGCTGATACTTATGGCATGGTGAAGGGATCTAGTATCTGCTGTGCTGCTTATTCCAACGGAGGAGGTGGAAACTTTGGGGAAAGTTTCTCCGAGAGCAGCACGTTGAGCCCAAAAGATGAGAAACCCCAGGCATAAAGTGCTCTGCATGGGCAGAGCAGTAGGCAGGAGCAATGGCTGTGTTCGCACACCCTCCAGAGCTCAGCGTCGGTGGGGCCACATCTCCTGCAGGTACCTCTCTGGCTTCCTCAGGACCTCCCCAAGCGGAGAGCCTGGACCTGGCAGCGCTGACCCAACCACCACTGAATTATTCTCTCCGAAGCATGCCGGTTATTGGGAACTCTGCTCAGAAGCAACCAAATGCCCTTCTCCGGGCACAAACGCAATGATCAGATTTGGATATTGATGCTTTGAGGAGCAACAGCAGATCTCCCTTGGGTCACTACACCAGCAACCAAGGCAGCCTTCTGCTGTTTCACTGCCACCATGGTCCGCTGTCCCCAGTGCTCCCATGGGACACGGCTGGGCATCTCGTTGCACTCCAACAGCCTGGTGCCCACACACAAGCTACACGGGCTAATTCAAAAGGACACGTTAACAACAGATCCTACTCTGTCCTGCGGCGCATTTATCATCTCTTTCCCTGCCAGGCCTTGGTAGCAACTGTTGCCACCCTATGCAGATACCAGTCCTTCCACTGCCTTTTCCCAGTAACATCGAGGCACAACCCACCCCCCTACAGACCCAGCAAAACCCAGCGCACCACCGAGCCCAACCTCCAAGCCCTCCCCACAGCCGCTAACCGGGCCTTCGCACAGCGGGGTGGCTTCCTCCTGCAGCCCAGTAAAGCACGCTTAAGGGCCTGCCAGCAGGCTAACGAAACGGCAACTGCTGCAGAGGACGTTCAGATGCAATGGGTCGCTAAAGGGGGCAGCGGGAATGGCTGTAGCACGGGACGGGGACAGCAGCTGCAGACGTAGTTGGCCAAAGCGAGCAGGCCCCCTTCAAACTGCTATTAGCCAAAATACTACTAGCAAAAGGGAAAATGTGTTTGTATTTCCGGCCCATCACATCCCAGTTTTGGCAGAGAAGAGAATGAAGCGTTGTGCCAGGCATGCAGATGGTCCCCAATGAGTCACCTGGCTTTGATGAGCTCAGCTGCCCTCGTGAGATGCTGGTGGTCAAGGGCTGCTCCCCGTCCTCCCCACGGGAGGGATTCCTGCCTTGTTTCGAGAAGGGAAGTGAATTGTTTAGGACCTAACAAAGAAAAAGTTAACCCAGGAATTTCTACCGATTAATCACGGCATGCTGAGCTCGGGGGTTTTCTTTTGTTTAAGCTCTTTGTTACAGAGAAATGCTGGGCTGGGCAAGTCCATACCTCAGGAGGGAATACGCTACACAGTATTTAGATGCAACAGCGGTTTAAGCAATACAAAATTTTGCAGTAGCGTCATTACCGTTGTGTATCAAAAGGCAACAATACATCATGATGCAGCTCGTCAGAGAGTCAGATCAGCACCAAGAAGTTTGCAGCTTGACCAATTGCATTAATTGCAAAGGTCACAGACAAGTTAATTTGATCTTAATAGCTAGTAATAAAAATTGACCCTCATCAGGGGATCTTGCCATGCTTTGAATTGATAACAGCAAAGTACCAGCACAATTTCTCAGATCGGTCTTCACAGAGGAACCTGTATGTGCTCATAATTTTATTCATCATGCACCAGCACAGACATCCACAAGCCAATACTATGCCTCTGTTATTTACTTATTCTCTGAATTCAGCAGTGCAGGATCCGCCCCGATGTTACGAGCACAGCAAGGTACCTCCACCTGAGTGCACGTGGCTCCACTGGGTCAGTCGCAGGGAGCCCTGGGGAAGCTTTAGCGCAGAGCCACATCCAAACAACAGATCCAAACTGCAGACATATACAAAAGGAAACGCTCCTGAAAGGAGCAATCCTAACCCAGAACACCTTGAGGTGACTCAGAGGTTGGCCACATGAACATTACAACTTCCCTCTTCTGTCTATCAGGATAAATGCTTAAGACAAGGTTAAAAATATTTATAAGTAAAAAACCTGAAGCCTAGAAAAATGAATATGCTTTCCACAGTGCACCTGGATTGCTCTCATCTCCATTTCAGCAGGAAAGATCATTTGCTTCCCTCTAAGAGAACTAAGAGAACCAAACCTGAAGCAGGCCAAACCGTGAGACGTGACCCATCACGGTCAGAAAAAGCCAAGGGCATCGACCACCGGGACGCTGAACGGCCACCAAATTCAAAGGCATCCGAAGAGCTGTCCTACAGCAAGCACGCAGAGGAGTTTCTGGTTTCTCAGGCTTTTATTTCACATAACAAGGAAGGAATAATGTAAAGGCCAAAATGATCAGGGATTAAAGGAAACAAAAGGCAGTGATTCCCTCCTTCTTTTATATGTATACACATATATTTGTCTATGTATGTATGTAAAAAGTGTCAGAACAGATTTGTGGTGCTGGGGCTCAACACCAGCTTACCATGTGCCCTGAACCCTGCTCCTTCGCTCCCACCCATGCGGGTGCCCAGCGTGGCTGGCTCCCGGCCAGCCCGACAACGTGGACAGAGGCGATTTTCCCCGAGCGAGCAGAAGTGACCCCGACATGACCAGTCCACCCGAGGCCTCACCCCCATCCCTTGGTCCGAGATGAGAAACCCAGCAGTGCCCCAGGCTCAAGCTCACGTGCTGCAGGTCATCTCGGCGGGGAAACAGCTCCCTGCGGGAGCTCAGCACAGGATGGGCTTTAAGCAGAATTAGCCAAGATGAGGCTCAACGTATTCTGTTGACCACTTCTGAATCATCTGTCCTTTTAGCCGAGAGATGCTCTATTTAGAAACAGTTATGTTTGCAGTTCCCAGCTCTCATAGCGGAAGGGATGTGGGAATTGGCTATGAAAAGCTCCTAAGATATCACTTCACAGTACAGAGCAGCTCATTATGCTGCATTACTGCATTTAAATGGACAGGTTTGGTTCCAGCTGCGACTATATTTCGTAACTCTTGCACTTGCCACTGATTGCAGCCTTTTGTCCAATGCCTTAAAGTACTTTCCAAGACCTTGGTAAGTGAAATGCTGAGGTAGAAAATGACTGTATTACGAGCAGGCAAATTCGCACCGAGAGAGAAGTGACTTGCCCCAGAAGGTCACATCCATCGGCGGCACGGCGGAGCCCAGGACCAGCAGCACTGCCGCCGTGGCCGCCGCTCTGCGACGCGGAGCACGTTGCCGCCGTGTTCGCCCAGAGGACATTTGAAATTGGGTGTTGTAAGCTTTTATAGCAGCGACAGAATTTAGAGCTCAATAGCGCTTATAATTGAATTCTTTAAAAGGATTAGAGTGTCCTCAATAACTCATCACTCCACTGGACTGGCCCTTTCATTTGCCTTTTTTTTTTTTCTTCTTTTGGGTAAGACTTGAAACCTGGAAATGTTGCAGTCTGCATAAACAAACAAGCTAAACAGAAATCCACAAACGAGCCTTGAAAACATAAATAACCATTCACGCCCTTTCCACATATTCAGGTATTTTCCAAGGCACTGTGGCAGTGATTAGCATTTAGAAATGCTTTTTGAAGTGACAGCTTGATTTTCTTCCCCCCCCCCCCGCCTCCTCCTTTACTAAAACTGATTCACAAACTCCGCTCTGCTGATAACGGAGGAACGGTGATAGCGGCCGCGGGCGGCGAAGTCCGCGTTCTCCTCGGTGAGCTGCGTGGTCTCCATGCCAACTGTTGCAAAGGACGGTGTCACCACGATGTGCTCCTCAGGACACGGCCTTCTCCTGCAAACAGAAGAGCGCAGGAGCTTGCGTCACCCGTTGTTTGCCACCCATCAGCAGTCACGCTTTGAACCTGGCAAACGAAGCCCGGCCAGGAGCACGGTGAAAATAGGCAAAATTGTCCTCAGTGCCCTTGGGAGGCACAGAGTTAATCAGAAAACATTTTTCTTAGAAGGTGCACAAAAAATATATCCCTCTCCCGCCCAACCAGACACTGGCAAATATACATTTTCTTACGAATATGCTTCCTCTTTGGAACTGTTCCATGTTTCAAGCACAGTTGCACTTTATGGTGAGAACAAATAAAACACTGGCTATGCCAAACGTTTTCCACACCGCGCAGGGAGAGAAGGAGCATGAGCCATTGCTAATGATAAATATCCTTCTTATAGTTTCCTAAGCTCTGGTGTACATTTCAGTTTATTTATGTATTTATTTTGCAACCATGTAGGCTGGAAACTTCATCTTCCTTATTTAAATGCGAATTGAGATTTTCCTGCAATCTTTCCATTCCGGGGCCAATTTTAAGAGCGCCCTGTTGCACACCTGCAAATCAAAACCGCCAGAGCTTATAGCACTGACGCAGACCTCTCTGAGCACTCGGAGAGCGTCAGAGGTGTCGAGGACCCTTCATTGCCTCCCAGCTCTCCTGCATGCTAACAAGACTTCTCCTTTACCTCCAGTTCATTCAAATGTCTTGCTGGGATTTCAAGAGAACAGATCTTGGGGAAAGTCTGCAAGTTACTCCCACACTTGCAGCACAGCAACGGTGGGCTTCAAAAAAACCCCATGCAACCCCCAAGCAGGGCTGAAATTGCCTTTGCGCCTGCGTGAGCAGCAACCCTGGCGTTAGGATAAGGCTACCAAGCTAGCCGTCTACCTTGGAGAGACGTCACTCTTTGACAAGAGATAAATAAGCTCAGCCTCTGTCCTGGACTGTCGCCAGCTCCGCGCTCGATCCTCCTTGGCAGAGCCTTTACGAATCAGTCGCCCTGATCACAGGCGCTGAGGACTGCACCAGTGCGTGAACACGCCACGGGAAGCAGGGCTGCCTCGCTGGTGGCGTTTGCTTCTCCTTGCACGTTCCTGGCCGCGGGCAGCAGCTCTCCGCGAAGCCTTGCCTCGCGGGCGGCCTGCAAGGTGCAGAGGGACGGCCGAGGGGAAAACTCTGCTCCATCATCGGACTCGCAGCCAGCTGAAGTTGCAAGTAATGAATCTGCCTGCGCGCTGCGGTGGAAGCGGCCGGATGAACGCGTCAGGTACGAAGCAGCCAGGCTGACTCACCGTGCAGCGAGCAATGCTGGCAGCGCTTCCCGCAGGGCCCAGGGCACCCTGCTCTCCGCCTCAGCTCCTCACCCTGCCTTTGGCTCGCATGTGATCCCAGCAGGCACCGTGAGAAGGAAAAGGCGGGGAGGGTACATCTCCAAAAGAGACGCATGCAAAGCATAAGGCACCCCCTCTACGCCGCCTCCCTCCTTTTCTGCGTGGTCCTTCTGACTTGAGCTCTCATCCTGGTAACGCTTAGACAAGGATGCAACTTTACTGCCGTAGCTACGTGAACAGAGCTGCCCATGGCCCGGCAGGCCTGCAGCGCTGGTGGCTCGTCAGGACAGGACACCCTACGCACAGGGAAATCCAGCTGGTCCGGCAGAGACCACCACGGAGAGTGCTGCAGGAGACCTGAGCTGTGCTGCGCCCTGGACCTGCGGCGGGGACTTCAGAGAGGTCTCACCATCTCTGCTAGACCCACCTCTGCTTCCAAAGGCACGTGGCCGTGTTACAGGGACTGTGGGCAGAGGCAGGCGTCAGTGCAGGCACAGGCACATACCAATGGGCTGCAGCAGCTGGAGCCTCCTTTTGTGAAAAGGAGCCACCAAATCCGCACACGTAACGCACGGCAGCCCACGTTCTGCGGTCTTCGCTGTGGCGTTCCCCCATCGCAAGCGGAAAAGCGACCAACCAGGCTGGGAACCTCAAACCCCACTGCAATGTACAGGGGCAGAATGGCCCCTACCCCTTCTGGGAAACCCAAACACGACGGAATTAATTATTAATGGGAGCAAAATGAATTAACAAAGCCAATTCATACCCTAACAAAACCAAACCCCTAAGGTATTCTGGGAAGGAAAAGTCCAAGCCACTTGCTAATACAATCCTATACAAACTCAATACTGAATGAGCCTTTCACTGAACACTTTGTTTATTGAATTTGTCCGCATAGCTCTTGCTGGCTCCCCCAAATTTTCTCTCAAAACTAGAGCACAGCTGGTGCATGCATGCCTATTCCACCACTCCCACAGTAATTTGCTTTCAATGGAGGGTATGTGGAAGAGATGGAGTCTCCCATTCCTCATTTACCACCAGGCTGGCAAGCTTCGGACAGTAAGATAAAGCTTCAACCACTGGGACACGGAGAGCAGCCAAAGTACCAACGAACACGGCAGGAGAGGCTCCAGCTCCCTCTCCCTGCCATGATTCACCACACAGAGGGCTAACAGGAGTAAACAGTTATTTCTGTCTTTAAATAAGAATAACTTTGAGTACCCGAGAAGTGGCAGATGGATTGTTTAAGGTAATAAACAAGTCAGCTTTCCCCAACCTTCCTGTGACATTAGTGGGTCACAGGAACAATGAACACTGCCTCAATTGCTGCCAAGTGACTGGTACTGACCTGCATGAGGTGACCAACACCAGCTTAATCCAGCTGAAGAAACTGAAATTAGCTGCTGCTCCTGCAGAGAAAAGACAGAAAAAGTCAGTAGGCTGCTAATTCTCTCATAATACCCTTATGCCATTGAAGTTTTGCATGAAATCTCAAACCAGCATGTTTGTTATTAGCCTTCAGTACACAAAAATTCTGCAATTGTGAGAATATTTCTGAAGTATTCCCACACACTGAGGTTTTTAAAAGATTGTTAAGGAAGTACCCATGGAAAACAGACTGACAACTTATTAAAAAACCAGTAAAACAGTGACCAAAGCAGGCAACAGTTGCAGCACCTTTTCCTCACTAGACTGCACAGATCATTCCCACTTTAGAGAGGAGGAGATTGATGGAGCTGTTCAGCAGACCTGACCTAGGGTAGCTGTAGTCTCACCGTTCCCTCTGCCAGCAGCAGCTCTTGTCTGACCTCAGGGGAAACTGGTTTAGCTTATTATAGCAACACAAAATTTTTCTGATTTCTTTGGTAGAGTTATTTTTCTGAACTGGCTCACTGCAGGGCCAGAAAGGTGCCAGAGCTGGTGGCAAAGGTAGCAGCAGCAGTATGTGGAAGGAGATGGAGACACAGCAGCGCCTGCTTAATTTGGCTTAAGCTGTTGGGGAGAAAGAGAGGGGTGAAGGGACTTGTCAAAGGTCCCGGAGCATTTCTGCAGCAGAGCCAGCACTCCTAAGGTCCTCAGCTCGTTGTCCATCCAGAGCGTCTCTCAAGTCAGTATCTCTCAACCTTTCTAAAGGGTCATTCTGTCTTTGGGAGAACAAATTCATGGATTGTTTGATCCAGTGCAGCCACAAAATGACTTTCACTCACAACCAAATGAAACTCAGGGTGAGCTTTGAATGTTCCTTTCTGACCTTTTGTTTGCCCCGCATTGCTTTACTGTATGCATGGAACTGCACATGCAAGAAAAGACAAGAAAAAAAATGCCTTCATTTGCAGCCATTTTTCAGATCACCTTCCAGTATCCTCTAACACACTCCCTGAGAATTTCTTTGTAAGGCCATTTTTGGTAGATACTTTAAAAGCAGATTGCAGAGATATAAGATAGTGAATACATAGAGGCAAAGAAAATGCAAAAGCCTGAAAACATTATTAGTTTTTCTTTAATCTATGGGACTGTCAAAAAAGTTGTTAAAATAAAACTTGCATATAATACTTCCACAGATACAAAATGGCAAGTAGAAAGAAGCAGAAAGTACCATCCGCAATCTCAGCTCTATTCCACCATCACATACAAACAGAAATCAGCTGTAGTTGAGAGAGAGACAGTGGCGAGTACTATACTGATGGTTCCTGAACGACAACTATTTTTCAGTCTCTCACAGTTTGGGTTTCTGAAATTTAGTGTCTAATAACCTAGTGTCTGATAGTCCTTCATTTAAATAAACACAGGTGGCTTTTTCTAACTTGTTTAAACAATGTGTGAGCTCAGGTTCCTTTGACTTTTCTCACCTAGGTTTTCTTGGGTGCAGGACATAAAATTGCACGTATGCATGTAGGTACCTATGTATGTATATGCACGTGTGTATACCGACACTGTGTACGCACCACCCGTTCCCTTCAGAGCCATACACCAGCCCAAACCACTTCTGCACCTCTGCCAAGGAGCTGCACACTCTAATGAGCTGCTTTCTGAATGTGCTTTGCTATTTAATTTTGAACTTATTTAAGCCGATCACATGCACAGACCTTTTTAATGCCCTTTGCCTAAGAGTATTTTCCCAGATTATGTTCCTAACATATTCAATCTGTTTATTTCTGGAATCAAAAGGCTCTCTTGTTTCGCAATTATGAATGCTGAGATTTAATGAGATACTCATCATAATTCCCACTTTCATTAAAGTTTTCTCAGGTGGGTTTAGATTGATTAATTAAGTTTATTAAAATGTATTTACAAGAGATTTTTCTCATTGCTGTGATACATTTATGATCTGTCATCCCTATTAATTCTTAGTATCAGTACCTTGTTTTGCATTTTATAGTACAATACAGTGAAACAATAAACACTGTTAAACCTATCAAACTAATACTAGTTATAGGAAGAATCAAATATAAAATTAAAGAGTCAGATATAAACTGAGCAAGGAAACAAACCCTATCATTTGATGTGTGTCACCTGCATATTAAACACAAGAATCTCATTTCCTCATTAACTTAAATTAAAGCTTAATGAATTTTTAAGCAGATTTAATAGTGCAGGGAAAAAAAAAAAACTCACCAAGGGGAAGTCCTGGACTCACTTGGCCAATGTAAAAATACAGTATAACGGCCGCACCGAGGCTAACAAGAGTGTAGATCCACTGAATGACAAACATTATTACAAGAGACACAATTGCCTGTTAAAAATACAAGTTTTAGGGTTACTCCAGAGTACATGAGATAGTAAGCTGCTGCACTAACAATCTTTTTTTCTGCAAAATCCAGAGGCCACGTTCCGCTTTTGCTCTGCTCTTGTGGGACAGCCGGCAGTTCAATGGACGGTGAAGGAATATTCACATTCAAACACAGCCTCACGTAGGCTCGGCAATTTATTCTTGAACCTTGCAAGGTGAACACAGGTTCACACAAAATCTCTTTAATAACTGGGGCAGCACTGGGACTTTTCACATTATGAGAGCATCAGTAACTGCCTTTTTTTTTTTTTTTTTTTTGGCCAGAAATGCCAAAACCAGTGTTTGGATGGTATCTCTGCACCACCATCCTTCTCAGGGCCTTCTCTGGAGCACTGTGTAGCAGATCTGCACAGTCATTGACCTGGGATGCAGCCGCTCTGCATTATCATAACAACAAATTCCTTTTAGGTGACTCCCTCCTAACAAAGCCCCAAGTCAGGGATATAGAAGCGATGCTGTCCTTGCACCAGACCTGCTGCACTATCGGATCCCACCCGCGGGAGGAACGATGCCGCTCGGGTGGATGATCCCAGTTCAGTTTCTGGTGCTGCCGGAGCCCTGGGGAACCACGTCATCTCCTGCCTGGAAAACACTCCACGGTGTGTGGCTTTTGGCCACACAGAGCATTTCCATCGAGTATCAGAAAAGAACTGGGTATGGTGCGGCTGAAGCTTCTTGGTACTGAGCCTCGTGCATTATAAGGAGCCTTGTTTGGTCTCACTTGTGAAAGAGAGACAGCATGAATTTACACCATCATCTTCAGCAGCATGGAGATAGCTTTCAGTAAGCTACCTAGAGCCCCAGAGGCAGCGTGGCTCTGGCCTCAGGTCTCTGCTCGGGCTGCTCTAAACCAGTGCAGGTTGCGGTGTGTGGTGGGCTCAGTTAGGCCATGGGGAGCTCCAAGCTGCAGTAGCCACGCTGGTCTTAGTTTGGGAGCATGAAGGCACATCTGGATGCTCAGCAGCTCACAAGGTGGGTCTGACTCAATTAAAATTGACTTTCAAGGGGCATATGCATGGGGCCATAAGTATCATCTTCACGGACCAAATTAGGAACAGCTTCCCATTAGCAGCATAACGAGCTGCCCATTTGCAAATGGACAGCATGGAAGGAAAGAGCTAAATGAGTCAAAACTGCCACAACTGATGAAGCTCAAATAGTGAGGGCAGAGTGGAAAGGAGCCAGGATGAATAAATGTATCTGATTTTTGCTTCTATGGTTCCTTCTGGATTGCTGATCCCTTCTCAACTCTGTTGCACTCTCCTCCCCAGTCTGAATATTGACAGGAAACTAAATCTGCTTTAATGAACATGTCAGTCATCTCTTCACAGAAATTCCCCTGTGGCGTACAGAGCTGACCACTCTGAACTCTGTGATGACATTTGGGAGTCATGTTAGTTACTGAGCCCAAAGACCAGCATTGGCATGCAACCTCTTAAAAACGTCATCACTAGATAAGAAACTCCTGATATTCATCCCACCCACTACTCTGCAATCAAGCAGGACATTTCTCCAGTAGTTGGTTGCTGGCAGCAACAGCAACGAGCAGCTTGAGCAGCATGATTTGAAAAGTAGGTGTCAAATTCTATCTGAGGATTAAGTTAATAGGGTTCAGAGTGTTGTTCAGGGTGTTTATTATATTTTACACACAGCTATGAAATCCTTATCCATGCAGCAAAGCCATATGGTTCATTCATTATGCATAACTGACCCCTTTTCTGTCATCTGCCCGTTAATCCATCTTCCCAAGATGAATTTAAATGTCTTAAACTCCTCAGTGGCTTCAGGCAGATGCTATTTATTTTAAACAATAAATAACCTTTAATATTCTGGAGGAACTTTTCTTCCTCAAGATGTGGAATTTTGCACCCAGGCTGTTTGATCAGGGCATTGTTCAGGACTTTTTTGAACTGATGGATGTACAGTACTTTAAGTACTTAGTTCAGGTGACCTGCAATACTAGAAACAAAAGCTATTTTTAAGCACTGGAGTGTATTTACACTGCACTAAGTGGTGAGTTTCCTTCCATTTTTTACAACCACAAAGTAGTGCTCAAAATAAAAGTACTTACACCAGCAAAGGAAACCCAGTGATTGCAGAATCTGGAGTAGAAGGATACTGGTATTTGCTGAATTCCCAGTTCTGGATATTGTTGCTTTACAGATAAATCTATTTAAAAAAAAAAAGCAGAGATGTTAAAAAGGAGCCAAAGTGGTTTTTTTTTCCTCCTTTTTTACATTACCCAGCTACAGAAAAGCAAAAGAAATTCTAGCTGACAACTGGGTATCCCAAAGTTTAACCAAAACTTCCAAAAGGAAGGCAGTAAGGAAGTGCCAGGGAAAAGGCATTTCCAGCTCTGGCTCTCAGTCCACTCTAAGACCACGTGTAAATCACTGCCTACCTGGGCCTCAGTTTCTGTATTCGTGGAAGCAGAGAAACAATGCTTTTCTCCCTCAGAAGGGTTTGTGAAGCTGACTAATGTTGATAAAACAGTAAAGATCTGAGACTACAAGCTCCACATAAATAAGCAGTATTAAATACTCATATCAGCTAAAAACCAAATTCAGACTCTTGGCTGTGGATGATGAATAACAGACTCCATTTGCAGCATGGGGATCATTTCATTTTGACAGCCAGAGTTTTAAACTCACACGGCACCATCCCTCCTACCCTGCATCAAGATGAAATAAACCCCTAGATATACCCAAAATCTTTTTAATGTACGGCATTAAGAATGCATTGGTAGAATAATGAGTATACAGTAAAACCCTAGACTAAATATAGTCCTGCCTGCTTTCCTGTAATTAATCTCCCATAGGCAAATTACATTGGTACTTCTCCTGCGATTCGTTACGATGAACTCTCCCCTTACCTGTAATAAAAGATATTATTGCTATGAATCATGAATGACAGCCCCATATAAAGCTAGTTTCTCGCCTGCCTCTGGAAAAGCACCAGGAGGACAGAGGTGATAAAGCATTCCCACATGAAAGCAGAGATGTCCCTCTCGTAGCCTTTACCTTCCACCCTCTGGCCAGGGACAACCTGGGTCTCATCACGGAGCCGCTCGCCCCGCTCGCCTTGCTCCGATAGCTCCGGGTCCCATTTCAGCTCGGAGCCCGCCGTGGGCCGTGAACGCAGACTCCTTTCACGCGGGCGGCTCCGCTCAGCGGGGCGCTGCACACCTTCTCTGCCGGGCTGCAACGTTTCACCGCAGCTGTAATGAGCTGGGTGAGTGCTGTGCTCGAGATCCAAGAGGAAGCTGTCTTGTAAGGTTTGTTTGGCTGGCTTCTTTATCTTCTTCTGTTTGACCTTCTGGGTTAAATTCTCGGCTGCCTCTTTTCTTTCACAAGTACCAGGCTCATTACGAAATGGTTTAAAAAGCTGGTCCATGTCTCTTGTGAACTCCAGCAAGGTGCCATTTGATCTGCTCTGAATTATTCCATCTGATCTATAAGCGGAAGACTTGTTCAAAATTAAAGGCTGGGAAGGGTGGGCAGGCCTCGAATTTTCCATGTGCATCTTTTCAGGCTTTTGCTGAATGTTGTAGCTCAAGGAGATGGAGAAATAGGAATAGTCTACAGCAATATATGTCAACATGAAGTTGATGGTGACTATAGGAGCAAGAACATTCACTTGTCCAATGAAGACAAAAGCCATCGTGATGAGACTGGTTAAGCAAATCGCAGCCACTGGAGTCTTGTTTGGTCCTTTCTAGTTCATAAATAAAACAAACTTACATTGAAATTGATATTCACATACCCATCAGCCCTGCCGTGAGGATGCCCCTCTCCCTCAGCTGTGACGGGTGGTTACCTGGGCAGCCTGCAGGCACCCACTTAGCCATGAAATACTCACAAACACACACATCACCAGAGGCTCGTTGGCCTAGTAAATTAACCAACGGACTGCTGAGCTCCCACCTCACCTCTGACACTTACTCAGTGTTTGCCTTTGGAAAATTCATTAAGTCTCATTCCGCATCTCCACGGTAAAACAATGTCATTAAAGCAGCAATAACCCTTCAGAGTGATTTGTGGGGCTTATGGGAAGCCTGGGCTGTATTCTGGCAATAAAATATGGTAATTAGAGTTAACTGTCATTTCTAATTTCTCTACAAGTCTCCACATTGCTGTCTACCCCCGTATGATGCTGTTGGAGAGGGTTTTACCGCCAGGTAAGTGAAGGAAGAAGTGCCTGCATCAAGGAGTGCCATTATTTCGTTAGACACATATGACCATGCCCTGGCACGAGGCTGAGCTAAATCCAGGGTCTTCTGGGACTCTGTGTTTGGCATTTCTCTCCTTTCTTCCACCAAAGCTGCATCTGCCCAACACCCGGAGGAAAGCTGCAGAAAGGTTAAGTAGCCAAGGATGCTGAAGGGCACGTGTCAGGAACAGCAACAGATGATGCCAGGCTGCAGTCGGAAAGGCAGACAACCAGAAGATAGACTGTTTATTCTTCTCCTTTGGGAGGGGGGTAAGGTAGGGAGAGGACGAGAAAGAGAGAGACAGAGCAAAATGTGTCAGGCTGGCAGGACATGGGGTGAAAAGACCAAACTATCAGCTCGTGAACTTTAATCCCAAGTCTAATACGCCCTTCCTTTGACCAGTCGCTCTCTGACTGTTTCTGTATCTGAAATGCCCGTGCAGGCCACTTAAAGGCCTAGCTGGAAAATTTCTTATAAGGGATAACAAATGAAATACGAAGCATCCCAAACCTCAGACCTTGCCTCCTTTTAAACATCACTGTGATGCTAAGTGCTCATCACAAACTGTGCCGAGCCCCCTTTGGGACCAGGTTTGCCTGTGGTAGCTGATTGAGAACAGGTCCCTGTCCAGACTGTTGAATCAACATCATGCAGCTACACTGGGTTCGAAATCAAACATCTCCACCAAAAGTGCCTTGACAAGGGCAAGTCTTTGCAGCACAGGGCAGGCTTCAGAATTAGCAGTCAAAAAAACCAACCAGCCAAAGAAAAGCCACAACCCTACCACTGCTCCGTGAAGAGCAGTACCACGCTATCAGCTGGAACTATCCTGGCACTCAGTGAAGAACTGTTTTGACCAAACCTCTTAAAAATCTCAGGACAGTTCCCTCATCAACCCAGTAGGTTGATGACAGGACAGTTCCCTTCCCAACAGTTTATCATGCTCTTCCCAACTCCTCCCTTCTTCTCTAGCATCATCCTGTCCTCTTTCTCCCTACCCAGTAGGCCGTTGCCCTCATGAAACTTGCTCTGTGAGAAATACACAACACTCGGTCCTTGGTCCCTTTCTCCTCCCTTTTCTCTCCATGCCAGCAGTGGCCAAGCTTCCTCTACCCATGGCCAGGAAAGACAAAGCCACAGAGCCCCGGGAGAGGAGGATGGGGAACGTCTGAGTGCAGCCTGCAGAGGAAAGCAACATGAGTCCCCGGGACCCCCACCTTCCCAAGTGCCACCTCACTGCCTGGCTCTCCTGGTTTTTGGTCACTGGAGACCTACCCCCAGTCTACTGTGCAGATCCACGTCACGGCACCAGCTCTCCCGTCTTACCCTGCTCCACACACATCAACGCAGCATGCGTCTCATGAGCCAAAGCAGGACACTCTCATTTACCCCGGTGAAGAAACAAACCCTTTCCTTCCCACTCAGATCAGATACGTTAACGCCCAGAACATCACCCTGATGGCAGTAAACTCTAAGGGAACGTGACAGACTTACCTAAAACTCGGAACGGTGCAAGCATCAAAGAGGGAAACGAATGGCTTAAAATGCTAAGAGGAGGGGGAACGGGGCAACAGATTTAGGAGGAGGAAAAATTTTGTCAGCATAATCTCAGTTAAAGAGAAGAGTCCCCACGTGCCATTTTGAAAACAGGAGCGAGCAACAGTTGCAGGATCACGACTCAAATCCTTTAGGAAGCGGAACATCCTTAAGGAAAGCAATAGAAAACCCACTGTTTGGAACAGCTAAAGCTAGACTTTTACCCAGAAGGAAGGAAGGCCCTGCCACAAGATTTAAGCCTCAGTTGAACATGGCATTGGCTAATGAGTGCTACCCTGATCCAGCTGCTGGATAGACAATCTGACTTAACAGGACCAAGCAAATGAGAGAAAGGTGCTAATACCAGAAAAATTAGTTACATTTATAAAATTCTTGGACTTTCAGCAATCTAAGGAGAGACATTTTCCACTACAGCAGGCAAGTGCTGAAATTCCTGAGTTTTATGGGTGCTGCTTGTATAGTCCTCATCTCCAAGGACATTTTAGTAAGAAAAATTGAAACCACAGCAATGCTCCTTTAGAACAAGCTTTGATCTTGGAAAGGATAAACAGGAAATGTTTTAAAATGTGTTGGCACAATTAAGAGTTTTGCCATCAGCATGGTATCCACAAACAATATTGACTGTGTAAAGGCATCGCAGACACAAGGCTGGGGAGGGTCTCTGCCGCAGTTTTACCAACAACAGCACAAGACTAGGAACATTTTCCATTCTGCATTTTCATTTACTGTATGTGCTTTTTTTAATAAACACACAGCTCAAATGGAAACTATTTCTATTTTTGCTACACTTATTTATTAATAGAAAAGGGGACCAGTTTTGGACTTCACGCGTTTTCACGATGAAACGAGAAACATGTCTGCAGGATAAATGAACAGCGTTCTCAGAAAGCATCTTAGGTATTAGAAAGACTTAGTGAGATAGGGAACAGATGGTACAATCTCAGGATGCCTCTGGCTTAGGTTTAACACTACAGAAAACAATAGTGCCCTTCATATTAGCTAGGATTGTGTTGACGACAACACTTTAAAAGACTGAAAAGAAGAACTGATGTGGAACAGATTGTTAAGGACAAACTAAATTTATTAACTCACCATGAATCAAATCAAGTCAATAGTCAGGGTGGCAGAGAGAAGCAAAGAGGAAGGTGATCTGCCTTTAATTCCTCACCTCTTTTTAGAGCACTTCCCTTCGTGGCGCTCTGCCAGCACAATGGAGTTGAGAGTTTCTGTCTTTCTCTTATGGAAAGACCGAAAACTATCAGAGAAGAGGAGAAATCAACTTTGCAGTCTTTTGGCTAAATCAGTGAGAATTTGACAAGGGTTGCCAAGTGGAGGACAGCCCGTTCTGGGATAGCCTGATAAATATTCTCAGTAGCTGGGGGAGGGGGGTTTTGTTACTGCTCCTGCTTCTATTACTATTATTACTTTAATTTTAAAAAAATTACTTTGAGGAATATAAAGTAAAATAAAGTTTAGACAATATGTATACTTATAAAACATTTAAATACATTGAAACATTCACAAATACCAGTATTGTAAATATTTTTCTCTATTTATAAGCTGCTCTGAAGGAGCAAAACATCTTAAGATTTTTCCCAGCTGCTCAGTACAGATAGTTAGGTGCTGTAGGTTATTTAGAGGGAAAGAATACTTTTCTACCTATCTAGAAAAAAAGAAAGCTGTAAAAAAATAGTTTGTTTTGAAGGTCTAGCCCAGGTGTACAGTCCTTACTGATTTGTATTTTGACTGATCTCAGTGGAACAACTCATGTGAACGAGGATCACTTATTAGGACAAGGATTACTAACCCCACGTCCAAGGAAGGCGAGCATAGGAATGACGTTCTCCTGGGCGATGCACTGCAGGATCCTGGGTGCTCCGTAGAGCCCTCCCATGCAGGAGGCTAAGGATGAGATATACAACCCCAGCAAAAACAAGAAACCCACCAAGGACACCTGGAAAAAGCAGATACAACTTAAAGTTGACTACAGACCCCTGAGCAGTTTTAAATGCATTTTAAGAGATTCATATATTTATAACATTACAAAAGGAACAGAGTGAGCCATGGAAAAGCACCAATTTAACTGGTGTGTGATATAAAGTGCAAGTAATTAATACAGGAAAATTATCCCATAAAAGTAATTTAATGCTGAACATCCTGTACTGACAGAGCCATTTGACAAGCTCATATCCAAGAAATTCTTTGTCACTTGGAGCAAATGCAGCAAAGCAGCAGCTATTAGATTCCCCTTAAGTAACTGGAAGTGAGTTTATTTCAGGAGAGAGCACTTATATACAGAGAGCATCGTACAGGAAAAGCTACCCAGAGATCCAGCCATCCAAAACAGGAAGACAAGCCCCTGTGTCCCAGAGGGGAAAACCAATCAGGAAAGAAAATCCACAGTAAAACCAAATCCAACTCGCCACTTCAACAAATGACATCTCAAAAAACACGCTCCAAAGGATACAATACAATGACCTTATTTTCCTGTCTTCAACAAGTAAAGAATTTCCTTAAGCGAACATGAAACTTGAAAATTTTTAAAGCCCCAGCACTAGCAGGGCTGTTGGATTGGCAGTTTCTGGCTAGCACCCGTTCAAGTTGCCAGTGCAAATGGCCAGTTTTTCCAGTGGGAAAGAAGAGAAGGGAAAGCTGCTCTCTGAACACGGTGGAGAAACCTTGTGGGGCTGCAACAGCTTGTTGAAAGCAAGGCATGACCTGAGACGCCCAGATACTCTGCAGACAAAACCCAGCTGAAGTCTAAGAGATATTAGGACCTTTCTTTTGCTTTACTAGTAACAGGTTTTCCACTGAATTTTTTTTAGGGAAACAAGGCTTGTTTTCAAAGCGCAGCCATCTATCAGACTCCAGAGGACTTGTGCAGAAAAGGCCGAGGGGGGGGCCAGGTTTCCTCAGCGATGCTGCTCACCAAACCACTCGCTATTTTGTTCGGCCACCTCCACCGAAGTCCTGCTGCCTCCCAGGCTCACTGGACACCTTCTGCAGCTGCGCTGGCATGCTCGGGGCGCTGCACAACGCCCTGCTCCCCGAAAGCAAGGGAGTCGCAGCAGGTGCTGGCTGGTTTTGCAGGGAGACCCACGTGAGACCCACCCTCCAGACTCCCTGCACCACCAACACGGTGAAGAGTCTCATTGATTTCCACTTTCTCCAGTTCTCCTGACCCTGCATTTTTCAGCCACCATCTTTCCCACTTAATACATCACTGCCACTTCCTAACTCGCTGGCGCCGTCACTGCTTCATTTCTCCGACTCCTCGCATGCCCAGCTGCTCCGCTGTTCCCATCTTCCATGTCAGCTGGAGAAACGAAACACTCTGTCCGCCTCCCCAACCTCGCTTTAGGCAAAATGGCAGGAAACAGGCACGCTGGGGTGCTCGGTTAGTATTTGGCTCTGCTGCAGGAATCTTACTCCCATCGGCCCCTTCCTTCTGCATCACTCACGGCTCCCAAAAGAAGGGCAGTCTTAGAAAAACGCTTACGATTTCCTGGGCAGCTACTGAGGATGAGGCAGTTGGGCCATGATGTACTTGATGCACTAGGTCAAAGCTGCTGGAGCAGAGACAGGGCAGCCTAAGTGCTTTGCTGGGTGATTTTCTGGCAAAAAAGAGGTGGTGGGAACTGCTGTCCCAAACAGAAGCTTGTCCTGTTTCTACTGACTCTGGAGGAGACACGAACAGCCAGTTTGCTCATTAGAAAGCGTAGGAACTGGTTGAAAAACCCAATACGTTGCTCACTTGTACAAATGCCTGGGGGTCAGCTATGGGAAGAGCATGCTAGGGCAGACTGGAGGGGAAAACTTGAGTGCAGACAGAGTTTAAAGTGTCACTCGTCTGCTCCTTGGGACATGGAAGTGCTCTGAATGTCTAGCAAACAGAAATGAGAACTGGGCCCCCCTTGATAGGTCCCCGGGGTCATCTGCTGCACACCCAAGCAGGATCTCGAGGCAGCTGCATCGTGGGTTGTGCCGGCTACCAAAAAACACGTGATACAAACACTGCGTGTGAGCGAGCTTTGACATCAGAGTGCTGCTGGGACCACCTTGTCCAGGTCTGGGGAGACGCAGCCAAGGGACTAAGGCCCAGATTCACCCACCCAAGACCTGCAAACAAACAGCCGCTGTCCCAGAGCTGGAAGCTAGCCATAAAGAAACTCAAGGCACAGGTAACTAGCTGTAAAGAAACTCAAGGCACAGGTAATAGAGGAAAACAAAGGCTAGGTGGGAGAAAAAAAAAAATCCCAAACCCAGAATTTTGGTCCAGATCCACCCCACCCAAATTACAGTAGAGCGACTTGCTGGCAGTGCACAGGAGCAGCCGGTGGCAGAGGACAGCACCGCATGCAGGTCTCCCCAGCCCTGCGTGTCCGCCGCTTCCACCCTTCCTCCCATGGGAAAGAGGATCCGAAAGAGCATGCTGCAGCTTCCTGGGGCCGTTTAGTTTCTGTGGCTGTTGAAGTCAGGCGGCGTACGCTTTATTAGCAGCAATTACAAGAATTTACATGTCTAAAGACGATTCAAGATACAGCTGCCTTTTCCTTGTTTGTGAAGTCAGCGTGCAGCAAAAACAAGATTGGGTAAACAGCTATAAAATGCTTGCTGTTTCGAGAAGGCACGTAAAATTAATGTCGTGTTTCAGAACTGCACAAGCCTCCTACCATTCAAATGCATGCACATTTCTTTTCCCCATGAAACCCCTCTTGTCTTGTGGGTTTATCTTGTGGGACAGATGAAACCAGAGAGGAAGAAATTAGCAGGTATCAATTTCCATTAGACAAATGGATAGATGCTTGATCTGGGAGTCTTATAAACATAGCTTATAAGGCCCCTCTCCTAAAATACCAGCCCTATTTGAGAAATACTTGAAAGATAATCAGCTGTGCCAGGCTTCGTATATTTTTTTAGTTGCCCGAACCACTTGTATTTAAATGTGGCACTTGACATTCCAGCCAGGACTAGAGGGGACGAGTCCTTTTCACTGAGGCTGATGAAAGGTTTTGTTGTTGGTTTTAGACGCGCAGAGTACGAATACTTCATTAGAAATTGGCACTTCTAGCCTATTATAAGTGAAATTACTGTGTCTTATTTTGTATGCTTAAAAAAGAAAGCAGGTTTTGTAAGGCAGAAAATGAGCCAAACACTCATTCACCTGTGACTGACAGAAATGGGGAGTTCGCATGCTCGATTTCTAATGAGCTTCTCTCTCTCTTTCCAAACAAAGTCATTAAAATATAAAAAACCTTACAAGAAGTCAAAGCAGCAACATGAATGCATGGATTGCACCACTCTTTTGTACTGTACAGGGAAAAAGAAAACTGAGTTTGCCTTTCTTGTTTTTAATATTTAGCACTATTAATATCTTCAGGCTCTTTTTCTGGGAGGTTTTTCCATTTTTCCTCTCAGAGCGTTTTGAAGTTAAAACATAGCTTAAAAAAATCTCTTTCTCTTCAGCTGATTCATTTAAAGATACCTTTTAGTTCCTGTACTTTTCACCCACTAAGCCTGTTACATTTACACAACAAAGACATTGCTCAAAGAAGGTAGACTCGTTCTTTTCTCCCTGCAATAGAGATAATTTTTCACCTTAGCAAAAATATTGTAAGCACAGAATTTTGGATAATGCTGAAAAACTGAAAATTATCTTTTCCATATTCCATTTAAAGTAAGACAGGGGCACACACCAAAATCCTTTGCTCTCTTTTTAAAGGCTTGCAATGATAAGGTTCATTGCCTATAGCAAGACAAACCTCCTTTCATATATATACACCAATGTGGACTGTCCAGAGTTTAATAATCCTATTGCTCACACTGCAATTACAGTACACAAGATATGAAAATGTAAGCTTTGCTTGACTCAGTAAAGATAAGCAGTGTGGTTCTTTAGAGATTTCAGTTTGGTCTAAGGTTTCACCAGTGAAACAGGATACACTGAATAAAACACAGCATTTATTATTAGACCATATTAGCATATTTTAGCTCTTAAAGCTATTGCTGGATGATGATGCCAAGATTCAGCATTACTGGATACATTTGTGAATGGAAAGCTATTCAAATCAAATGTACACTGGGATTTGCAATAGGAAAATCCCCCCGAATTTCCATGAGAGGTGGGTACCCAAATTCCCCAGGCTTTTGGAAAAGTTTGGGCATTCAATAACACAGCCGGAAACCTGAAAGCACCATTATACAAAACCACACTAAGTTGTTTGAACACATTACCTTCTCTGCTATCATAAAGTCATAGCGGAGTGACTGACGGGTACAAACAGCTCCCAGCAAAAAGACAAAGACCATATACAGAAACCATCTGCAAGTAACAAAGACAAACAATTTGTTTCCAGCGAGACAAAACCATAGAGAATTTTACCCACTAGCAGAGCCCAAAGATGGTCAAGTACCTATAAGCTGGGCCTTTGATCCCTCTATATGGGCTGTTCTTGCACAGCGGCCTAAACTTAAGACCCACGCACATAACTTACCCGCTGCAGTGCACCAGAGACAGCTAAGAGTGACCCGTACAGCACTCCTGAGACACAGAAACCTGCAGCCTAGAGCATGCTCTTGGCGTGCGCGTAGGGGGAATAACTCAGTCCTGAGTGTGCACAGGTCCCCTGATCTGGCAGCAATGCTAAAGACCCCAGCGAGCCTCGTTTGCAGCCTCCGCCTTTTGCCAATCATGACCACTCCTGTGATGGCTCTGTTTTTTTCCAGTATTCATCTGGAGGAATAAACTAGTCTGTCTGCAAAGTCCAGCCAGTAGAGATGTGAACAGCCACAGTCAATTAGTCCGTGATACCTTTATGTTCTCTGAAATCCCTTAGCTTGAACAAAAATGAGCACCAATTTCAGCAGGAATCCAACTCAATTAACAAAGGCCTTCCTTTCTGTCTGAACCCAGGTACATAATTTAAGGTAGTATTTTCAAAAGTAGTTTAGGTAACAACGAAAAGAGGCAGGAGCCTACTGAGGTTTTTTTTAATGCCTAACATTCATTTCCCAGGGCAGAGCGCACTGCTCTGGGATGTGGGCCACCCGGGCTCCGCTGGCCTCTCAGGTGGGTAGGTCGTTTTACTTCTCTTGACCCCATTTTCCCAAGTAATAACAATTATATTTTTCTTTTTTTGCACAGAAAGCATTTTGAGATCAATAGCAAAAAGTGGGATAGCAAGATGGGTGACGAAACAACGTGCCCCAGGCCTTCACGAACCTCACGTTCTGCTCTGGGACAGCCCGAGTGCAACGGTGCAACCGGTCTAGAGTTAACACACCTCCTGCCCGGCAAAGGGAGGGGGAAGGGCGAGGAAGAATTGATTACATCCACACTAATGAATCTCTCCTCTAACCCATCCAGAGTAGGTGGTGGTAATGGATGATAATTTGAACACGAGCCAGACTTCAATTTTCCAGATGGCCGAGTAATAAAAGGTTGATGGGAATATGAAATGGATTGGTCACATCCCAGGCAGGCTCCAAACGGTAAGTTCTTCCCAGTCCATTACTTACGAGGTGCCTATAGCTGCCAGAGAACCCAGGGGGATGTTGGTAGCAGGCTTCTGGAGATCTCCACTCATATTGAACCCAGCCATCACACCTGCATTTTGTAGACATAAATATAATTTAGAGTTAATTTGAATTACAGAATATATAATATATATTATAACATATAATATAATTTAGAGTTAATCACTTAATTGATTGCTTCAGACTGGTAGCTATATCATTTCTTTCCACTGCCACAAATACAAATATTGGTTCCCATCTATTGCTTGGTTCATGCCTTTAATGGAAACAAGTTACCACTAACACGTCCACAGAGAACCCTTTGTCCAGTCTGAACAATGCAGTGGGGGGAAAAAAGCAGAAATCTGAACAAAACCCATCTTATCTTAACGCAAACATCACAGAAGACAGTGCTGCCCAATTGTTCAAAGAAAAATGCTACCGTTCATCACAGCAGTGCATTCAGCAGGGCACATTACCCAACCCAGACACAGCCAGTTAGACCCAAATCTATTATATGCCCCCACATTCATGAGGGACAACCGCTATTACAAAACGACTTGCACTGTCCTTGTTTAACGATTATCACATGCACATTTAACAGATGGAATAACACTGCCCTGCACGTACGCGGCACCTTCCATCCAAAGATCGGCACTGCCGGCAGTACTTACAGCCCTGCAAAGTAGGCATTATCTCTGCTTTGCAGATCGGAAAATAGAAGCACTGAAAGGGTAAGTGATTTTCCCAACGTCACACAGAAAACACATGGCAGAACTAAGAACAAAGTACTGAACTGTTATTTTAGGCCAGAGTACAGGGTATTGTACAAACAGGGATAGTCCTCATCCTAAAAAATTACCATCTTAAGAGGCACGAAAGGGAAAAAAGATGGAGCAAAGGATGAAGCAAAGGATTACATTCTCCATTTTGAGGCTAGGAAACCAATGTACAAAAGGGTCAAGAGTCTTTGCCCACAGTTGAAGAGGGAGTCATGGCAGACTTGGCAAGAAAATCCATCTTTTCTGGTCAAATTATGCTAAAACTTTTCCTAAGACACTTCAGATATCAGCTAAAAAAACCCACTGCAATTCAGAATCCTGATGAGAATCTGGACAGTTTGAAGGCAGGACAGAAGAGTTCCTTTAAGACATTAATTTCTGTCCATAACTATCTCGTTCCTCCTATGTCATACTAACTTCCTCAAAAGGACTTGTGGGCCAGATGCCAGTCAACAGTGCTCATGGGACAGTCGCTGGGAACCGGGGTGAGATCACTTGGGAACAACAGCGAGAAGGAGCACACCAACTCCACAGCACTCGTAGCATCTGCCAGCCTGGAGCGCGAGGGACTGAATGCTGTACTGCCATTCATCTGCCAAGTTCAGCAGCAATTCATCATTTTAATACTGTACAAGAACGATGAAGTCAGTCTCTGAGGTTGCAAATAAGTGACTACAGCTCTAGTTCAGAAACAAGTCATTGCATTTTAAAGCTTGAACGTGAATTGACTGTCACTTAGGCAGATTTTCTCTTGAGACAGAGGTAGACAGGAGTCATGGAACAAATCCCACCGTAGAGGGAACTTGTTCCTGTTCCAACAGGATCCAGCCCGATGAGTGCCTTCTCTGAAGACTTTGCATAATTACAGATCAGCTACTGACAGGGAGCAGTGGTTGCTAATCCTGGAATATGGGCTCAACTCCCTGTTCTGTCTCGGGCTTACTGTGCTCTTCATAGCTCCATTTCCTTGTCTGTTAAATGGGAATCAGAACATTTCCTCTCTCCACTGTGTCGCAGCGAGGATGACATGTTAATGAACACAAGTCACTCACGTGTTGCCAGACACATCGGATCAGGCTGGAGGGCTTTTTCTTCTTTTTTTCCCTTGATCATTTTGGGCCCACCCAGCAGCCATCTTGTTCTCCACCAGGGGCCAAACTCCAGCAACTGCTCCTCAGTTCCTATGGGCGCCTGCCATTTTGCAGCTCCCAGCAGGCAGAAGTCCATGGAAATTGTCACAAACACCAGCCTAAATGAAGCATCCATAAAGCACTTTCTTTTGACGTGTTACTTTGCAATTCAGGGGCAAAGCAGAAAATAGAGAATACTCTAAACCTTTCTTCCAAAGGGAGCAAGCTATTGTCAGAAGGACAGCTGTTAATCTAATGTGCCTCTTGGCCAAGTTTCCCAGTTTTCCAGCTTTCTGGCACCATCTCTAAATCCTGCAGCTTGAGCTTGACTCACCTCTTCCTCATCCAAGCTCTTAGCTCAGCAAAGCACTGGGGAAACACCAAAATGGCATTTTCTGGACCAAACACGAAAAAAAGTTGAAGACGTGAGTCATCTGAGCAATGACAACTGCACGGCCCAGACCAGCCCATTATCTCACTCCCGCAGACCCACATCGTGAGGAGCAGCCAGATGAAGACTTGCAGCCACCCACACAAATGGGGTCCTGCGATAGATGACCTCCTGTCCTGCAGTGACCAGGGGTCAGACCAGAACCAGTGCACACCGAGAGCCTAGGAGGCCACCGGAGTCTCATGGCTTTCACTGCTAAAGGCTGAGGCCATTACGGAAAGAATCAACATGGATATTCTCAGCCACATATACCTATGCTTTCTCCTCCATGCCACAACCAAGCCTTAGATCTGACAGGATGTGAATCTGCTGGCACAGAAGTATGCGCAATGCCAAAGCCACCTCTCTACAACCTCCCAAAAAGTTATTTTCCAGACAGGATGACAGTTGCCAAAGATCAGTACTGAGCAGCTCTTTTGTGAGCAACAGACTAACCACCACACTTTTCGATGAAAGGACAACCTGCTTCCTTTCAAAAAAACTGAACAAACTCCACCATCAATGGATTCTGTCACTGCCAGCCAAATAAAGAACTGGTCTGACTTGCAAGCAGCCAGAAACAGCCTTCCCATTAACTCTAGCTACTCATCAGAAGAAAACCTTACACTTGCACATACGAAATTCTACTAAGAAGAGAAGTTGGGACATTGCTTCCTCCAGACACAGACCTGTCCCTAAGGAAGTGGCCAATCCTTTCTGAGCTGAAGCAACTATATCTGCAGATTGTCCAGAGAGAAAATTATCCACCTCTCTGTTTCAGCGAGATAGCAGGCAGGATTTTCCACACTGGCTATTATCTTGCAGAGCAGCAGATAATGACAAAGCTTCTGGACAAGGAAGCATGAAAACACGGTCACCTCAGCCAGGAAATTATGGCTGAGACAGTCTGTACATTGCAGCTATTCCCAGCGTAATCCTGTCCTGGGAATCATCCAGGCAGTAGATATGTGCACGAGGGGACCACCTACATTGTCAGTTAGACACAATCATCAGCTCTACCAGCTTTGGCTTATAACTCCAACAGCTAAGGTTTATAACTGCAGATAGGACTGCCTGCAAACACCCGCTGCATTTTCCAGCAAATTTACGACAAAGTGCAAAAGGTTTTTTCCTTCACCCAAGAGAGGAGGAATGGAAAATCTTAGATAAGAATTGTAGCTAATTTTTAAAAAGGGCCAAATTCTCCACTGATGTAAGCTGGCACCTCTCCACAGACTTCAATGGAGTTGTGCCAGTTTACATCATTTGATAACTTAGCCCAAAACTTCTAAATCTATTTGCTGTCATTTTGCAAGTGCCAGATATGGTCTGTTTCAGAATGGGTTTCAGTATGATGATAGTTTCCAGTAACACCGCTTCAAACATTGTCTTACTTTCTTGTATCACATGACAACACACGTCTTTCATTACACAGAAAAACTTTGGGATTTAGTAGGGAAGAAAACCATTCTCTGCACAACAGAAATGTTTAACTTCATTTTAAAGCTGCATCGACAGTTTGGGGCTGCTGCTACTGTCACTGTGCAATGCTGAGTTGAATGTGGACGGGCAGGTCCTGGTTCCTGAGACCCCTTCCACATGCACAGCCCTGGCTAGGTGGAAAGATGAGTGTCTGCTTATCATTTCATGGCAGCAAAACACGCACATTAAGAGGGTATTTGCAATGATTCAGAAAAATATCTGTTGATTAGTGCCTCCGATTTCTAGATATCTAGACAGGTATGTCCACATCTTCCATAGCAAGTATTTTCATCTTTTTGATGTAAAACCAGCAAATCTGAGACTTCCATGCCCATGTATTCACATTCAGGCCAGTTCTGTATCTATATTTTGGATCACTTAGCTACTTCTCTATTATTAGATGACAAACTTTGGAGGAATAAAGCCAGCTGCACTATATATCCAGCTGAAATGGTTTAAACAGCTATTACCCAGGAAGCAAGTGGCCCAGTCCCTGCTTACCACCACTCAACTGTAAAACTGGGATAACTTCACTCATGTTGCTGGAGTTGTACCAATAAAATACAAAGAAATAGAGAAAACAATATGACATGGAAAGAAAATCTAAGGAGGATGTTTGCAGGAGGCAGTCTGTCTCACTTGGGCATTGGGTCATGGCAATGGCCAAGCTGGTACTGCCAATGGACTCTTACCCAGGGCTCTCAAATTTCCAGACCTGGGACTGATGTGGAAGCCACTGGCCCTTCACCAGGAGAAGCAACAGCGCAGGAATTGCCCTGTGTCACACCAGGACGAACTACTCAGTGGAGTGGGGATGATGCATCTGAGCTCACATGTCATTAGAGAGAGTGCAGCATACGTTCCTACAACGTGCTGCATCCCTTGTCCCTTCCATGTAGAGCCATCTACTATCAGCTTCTGATTCATGAAAGGCTGGAGACAGGAACAATCTTTCCGTTACTCTGAACTTTGCCACCTGAAACGGTCCCGGGGCCGAGCAAGCTCCAGCTCCGCTGGGCCCCCAGCCCAAAGCTGGACTCCCCGTTGGGTCTCCCAAGGAGCCCTCTGCCTCTGCGGGAGTAGCTTTTAGAGCTACTAGCCTGTACTTCTTCCATTTCAGTGTTATTTCTGGTGAAAACAGACAACTAAAATGCTTTTCACCAAATCCCAGAGACCAAACTTAGATAAGCTGAATTCAAGTAACAATTTCAGATGGAGAATAAAGAATTTATCCTGAAGATACCAAAATCATTTCATTTCAAACAGGAACACTTCATTTCAGAAAGACCCAAACATCATCTTTCATGACTTCCTAAGCCTTCTTTGTTTAAAACTTCCTATTAGCCAAACAGTATCTTAGATTCAAAACTAGAATATGCTAAAAATTAAAAAGAGTAAACAAAACATTTAAATAAAAGCTAAACAGAACATTTTGCTTTGGGTCAAAGTAACGTTTCAAACTGGCTCAAAGTAACCCCTCAGAACTAAAGAACATTGTTTCACTGAAACTCTCCCTGGATTTCTGTTGTGTCTGATTTGACACCACAGGATTTGTTTCCAGTGCTTCAGGCTGCTCATGGCAGAAATGGGAACAAAACCCTAGAAACGTCTGGAAGACCTGTAAGTCCAGCACTATTCGTGCACAGAATGGGATGGCAGGTGAACTTCCCAAGAACGACTGCGGGGACAGTGCTGGGCTGGGCATGGTGCAGGAGCCCAGCGTGGAGGCAGAGCCCGCTGAGTGCTGCCCACGAGCACCTCCTGCTCCTTCCCACGCAGACGTCCCGGTGAGACCGCTGCGTGCTGGCGGACCGGCCTCACAGAGCGCTCCAGCACTATGCCGGCTGCCCTCCGCGAGGAGCGCTGGCAGCTGCATCGCATTTCTCCAGTCTGCTCTTAATGTCACTGCCAAAGCCATCACTGAGATGTCACCTTGAGTCTCAAAGCCCGCCTCTCCTGCTGGCAGGCTGAGACTGCTTCCAGGCAGGAGCGCGGAGAGGAGGATCCTCTCGCCCGCAATGCAGCGGGAACCAGTTCTGGGAATCAGGCAGGAGATGGGGGAACTACAGCCCGTATCTATATACGGGCACTGCACTAGTTCCTAGCAGATGTACGCTTTATTCTCAGCACTTCTGATATTACACCAGGTTCCCCATCTGTCTTTACTCCCATCGCTTGCCTTCTTAACTTTTCTCAATTAGATCACAAGTTCTTTCATGTAGGGCACCTAACACAACACTACATTTTCTTGCATGAGGCTCCTAAAATCCACAGTGCTATGAACAGTAATAACAGGAACGATAGCTGAGTTAGATTGTACCACTGGCACTGCTACTACAAAGCAACAATTTAAATGCGGTAAATAACCAAGCAATTAAAAAAACCACATATAAACATTGCAGCAACTGAAGTAATTATTCATAAGCCCAAACTGTATTTTCAGAGAATATTTAATGTTGCTACTGGTATTACTGCTGCTAACTAACAGAGCAACAGGCTGCCAGGGCTTTAAATAAATTATATCTATTAGCTTTGGCCTTCTTCCTAGCAGCCAAGCATTAGCAATGATGAAGAACCGTTTAATAACACTCATGATAATTTTCTACACAGCTTTGTCATAAATATTCCTTTTTCTATAATCAGGGAGCTGGAAAAAGCTGCTCTCCAACATCAGAGGCAAGACTGATGAGAAAGGTCTCCTTGGCTGAGGGACTCACTTGGGCCAGGCGGAAATGATAGAGAAAGAGGGCAGAGAGCAACTTCTCCATGGTGCCCCTAGCTTGGGCATGCAAGTCTTCCAGGAGGATGTATACATGGAGGCAGTTGCCAGTCTGACAAGCTAGGAGAGAGTATTTCTAAAGAAAATGAACTTTCTCTAGGCATGTGCAGAAGCCATTTGCCCCTAACCAAGCAAGTTAGAGGTAGACTGTGAAAAGTATGCAACCTAAACAAGGTAATTGGTCCGAACACCTTTACAGGACCAAGGATGGTCTGGGAGGACCATGGGCCAGAGGAACACAGGGCTTGGGACATTGCAGGACCAAGCCCTACAACCGTGCAGGGCAGTAGGATGGAAGAGGATTCAGGAGCTTCTAAAGTACACCAGACAACTATCCCGGCTACCCGAAAAAAAGCAGAAAACAGGAAGGTTGTAAGGTAATCCACAAAGGGTGCTGACTGCAGTCTGGTGCTAGCTGGGCACAGCAAATCCTCCCGACCCACCCCCACTGTCATTCCACCATGTACACCAATACGCTCTGGCATCAGCGTCCCCAGAGTCACTGGGATTTCCAGGAACAGGCAGCAACGCCTTTCTCTGAAACGCCATGCCAGCCACTGAAATGAACCTCCTCCGGCTGGTCTCTCCAGGAAGTTTGTGTGGCCCTGGTGCTGCAGCTGGGCTGCAACGAAGAGGAAGACCAGGGAATGTCAGTTCTTCGTATCCATTGAGTTTGCAGGAGGACAAAGTGATTTTTTATGCTAGCAGAACACTCCTTTATTTCATATGTTTCATGAAGCCTTTTAGTTTGTCTCCCTGTACTGCAGCAATTCTGCGAACAACTTTCAGCTAGTTGCTTAGAGCTAATCCTCTGCAAATTCATTCTATAATCCAAGGATTCATCGCTATGGAAACTGCTTATAATCAGTACCTTTTACAGCTTAAAAAGCAGCATCAACAAAAGGTATTGTAGCCCAAATTGATAGTTATTTCCCTCCCGCTAGAGATTGCCAGCTTCAGAAAGCGGACATCGATCTTCCTGTTAATTTAAGAGACTGAATAATATTAAAGTATCCAATAGCATTTAACAAACACGTCAGCAGGAAAGCTAAGCAATGGTACCACGCATCCCGTGCCACCAGCCTGCATCAGGCACAAAGTGTCACACCAGGAAAGCTGGTGCAATCAGCACAGGGAGACACCAGCAGCCGAGCTCTGCTGACACCCTCGCACAAAGAAACATCTATAACGCCGAGGGGAGGGAAGTGCGGAGAGCGGTGGGCCAGCGTCTCGAGCGACAGGGGACCAGCCTGGCTCTGCCACCCATAAGGTTGAAGGTAAAGTCCTCTGGTGCTCTTCCTACCCTTTCAGTAAAATCGAGGCATAAAGTTTACCTCGTAAGAACTGCTGCCCAAAGCTTAGGGGATAAATCACAATCAGCACTTTTAAAAAGGCTTGATATCTTGTGGCCAAATAACATCAGCCAAGATCAGTGCCTAATCCCCGTCTTTGGTCATGAGGGCACCATACAATCAAGTCAATGGCAGCTCAGTAGCCATAGCTTTGACGAGGAATTTCTGACTACGGAGAGAAAGAAGAGCATATTTAAGTGAACGGGATAAGAGTGTGCAAAATCTGAGATACTGCAGGAAAGGCAGCACATTTTGACTTGACTGCATGAGTCTTCCACAGCTGAGTACGAGTGCTCAGCAAAGCCGATCTCGTCTGCCCCGCTAAGCATCACAGAGAAACTTGGACTTGCTCATCTCATCTCCGAGATGCAACTGTGGAGGAAAGGGAGGGAGAATAAAACTTATGGTACCTGTGGCAGCTGGGAAAAACACTCCAAAAACAGTGAAGAAGGACTCCCCCTGGCTGTAGTCCGGCAGCGTGTTGTTAAACATCAGTTCTTCCGAGTAGCCGACAAAACCACGCTCTGCGAACACACGGAGGGCGAGAATGAGACCTGAGAAACAGGCATGGACAGCAAGGGACTGGCATCCCTGTTCACAGTCCCTCCGTCGTACCCCCAGAGACGGTCTGCTATCTACGTACATAGGACAACAGCAGCTGTTTCAAATGGTAGTTTGAAATGATTAACGCCAGTTTGTTTGGTGGGGGGAAGAAGGGAGGGCACAAAGACAAGCGTACACCTGAACCACCTTCTCACACCGTATCCCTACTGCGTGTTTCTGCCAGGCAGTGCTCCCACGTGGACAAGACCTCAGATGTGTCTACACTGTTTAAGCTGCTATCAACACATACAGTGTTTATATACCGGTTACCAACGAGCCCAGAGCCAAGAAAGCCCATTCATTGCAGCATGGTTGCTCCCCTAGGAGACAGGTTTCCCGATGGAGAAGAAATAAGGCGCTCTAAAACTGCAGATTGCTCTGATGTGGAGCTGTGCATTTACCCTCCTGGTGCCAGGGTTATCCCATTGCTGTATTATCACCTCAAAAACAGGACAAAACACAGGGCTATGCCTCCCGATCAGCAAGTTCCCTCCCAGATCTTCTGCAGATGTTTAAACTGTTGCCTAAAGGAAAAAAGGCCTAAACAGGAAAAAAAATGACAAGCCAGAGTACCTTCTGCTGTGCTGGACTCGTAACACTTCCTGTACCAACCCATGCTGAGCTTTTCATGACCACAGACACCAGTTTATTCTCTAAACAGAAAAGTTTTACAGGAGATGGGAGAGAGAGGAAAGCAGTGGATAGGGCATCAACATTGTGTGACTGGTTTATTGGGTCTCTAATGAAGTATCCTCACCTCCCACTTCACACGTGAACAGGTCAGGTTCTTCTGCAAATCTGAATTTGTTAGGAATAGTTAAGCCTAAGAGCTGATGAGCCAGCACTTAGAGTAAAGGTTTTAAAATGCTTATAGGTAGAAAAGATAACTCATGAAAGCAGACTACAAAAAAAAATATGAATATACATATATGAAATGAATTATTTCACTTTCACCAGGCAATGCTGATTTTTCATTGAATATCTTAATTTGTGGAAACTTCTCCTCCCTGTCAATAATCCAAACGCCTGTGCTAGCTGGGGACGGGAGGTAAGCAAAGTTGATTTTTTTTTCTTCTAGGCACTACAGTGTATTTCCACAAGACATGTGACCACAATAACTTGAATTTTCTCATTAGCAGGCAGGATGTTGTTTATGACCGCACAGGGTGATGGCCAGCGTTTGGAGCAAATTAAAAAAAGACTCCATCAAAGCTGTCCCATGCCTCAAAGACAACATTAATGATGTTTGGCCAATAGATTAAACCGGAAAATTAAGTAAGAGTTCTGAACACAAGACATAGCCATTTTAAGTCTGAAAATATAACTAACCACAGAGAGCTTTGAAGTTGTCCCAGAAAAATCCTATAGATAATCAAAAGTTTCCTACTACATCTGTATTCATTGTGTTGCCCAAACATGGATGGAAACGTACTGATAGAAAAAGGTCTCCTGCTGCTTGTTTTTTTTAAAAGCACCAGCTATCTTCACTAGGAACAAGCTACAGACAAGATTTGAAGGGAACAGACTCTGTGCAACACATTGACCTGTGGACCTCATGGAAGCCTGCATACAGTGCTGCTTTTGTAGAAATAAACGGGGAATTTGTGTATATTGTACAATCCAGCAAAACCAGACCTGAACTCCTTTTTTCAGACAGAACTCCTACAAACTTAACTGGAAGTTGTGCCCAACAGCCTCTGAGCTGGCTGCAAACCTTCCAGCAACTGCTTGATGAAAATATCTGTCTTTGAGCAATTCTTCACAAAGTATCTGCACCTCATGTGCAGATTAAAACATGAGGGGGGCGGGGAGAGGGAAATATTCATCTCTCCCTAAAGAAGAAGGAAAACATGGAGACCTTCTCCAACCTGTGTCCCAGCAACATCAAATATATCTACATCATTCTTGACAAAAGCTTGTCCAACCAGTTCTTAAAAATATGCTATGAAGTGGACTCTAGCCTCTGTTGGCAGTTTATTCATGCATTTTCCTACATTATCATTTATGTTCATGTTGAAGTTCATGCTGCTGTTTCTTGCCTGAGCCACAGATTTTTTGCATCTTCTTATACCTTTTAGCTACTTGAAAACAGTTCAAAATGGGCCTTTACTTCGGTTTCTCACCCAAGTTCTTTCAGATTCTCCTCAGAGTCAACTCAACTTCTGAGCATTCTTATTGCTCTCTTCTGGAGCTTCTCCAGTTTGACTTAAATCCTTCTCAAAGTGCAGTGGCCAAGTCTGGATTCAGTACTTCAGTCACAGTCTTTCCAACACTGAGTAAAGTGGAAGGATTACTTGTCACATCTTCCAGGTTATGGTTCTATTTACACATCCAGGTGTGACATTTGCCTCTTCTGCAAGAATCACGATGTCACTGACTCATGGTCAGCTTGTGACCTACTACACCTGCTCTACAGAGCAGTGCTGCAGGTCGTTTATCCAGTGTAGGTCCCCATCCTGCACTGGCACATGCAGTTATTTCTGCCAAGCTGTAGAGCTTTATGTTTGTCTTGATCAAACTGTGAATTGTTCTTTTCACACCACTTGCCCACTCTGTGTGAACTCAGCTGGAAATGTGATCCAATGATCCAGTCTGCTTGCAAGCCCTTCCCAGCTTGGTGTCACCTGCAAATTGAATCTGCATATTCTTTTTCCATCATCCAAGCAGTTAAGGAAAATATCAAATAACACCAAGTCACAAACAGACCCTTGCAGAACCTCACCAGACACAGCCTTCTGCTTTGTCAGTGAACCATCATTGACTGTTGTCTTCCAGCTATGTTTTGGGTCTACAGAATTCAATGATGGACTGATCCAGGCAGTTTGGACACCTTATGTCTCCATTTTCCTACAAAAGGCCAAATATAAAACTAGACAACCTTTTCTTTGATACCATTTTGGCCATACCACGGCCAAAAAATTCCCACTTTTAAAGAGACTGCGAGACCCAGGAGTTTGATGTCTCACCTGCACAGTGGAAAAAGAGCAGGAAATGTCTGAAATGCAATTCCCACCCAGTACTTTCAACATAGTTCTAATTCTAAGTTTTCTGAGGAGTGAAAAAGGAAAATCTTCTACCCAGCTTACAGAATTAGGTAGAACATTGCCAAGCCTCTCTCATATGTTTTTAGGTGTCACCCTCTGAAACGACCAGACTGGGTTAACCTGAGCAGATAGCTTAAAACAAGAGGACATGTGCATGGCCAAGTATCTCAGCAGTTGTGATCAGCACAGCCACCAGGCAGCCTTTGTGGACCTTGCCTCCACTAAACTTTAAGAAGTCAAATGCACTCCCTTCATTTTGTGTTGTTCCCTGTCCTAATTTATCCCCACAAGAGTAAATCTTGGATGGAAGAAGCTATCCATATATACGCACTCAGCCTAAAACAATGGCAACTGTTACTCTAACCACATAAAATAACAGCAATAGATTTGTTGGAAAAGTCACAGTACACATACTATTCTATCCTACTTCTATTTCCTTTTTGTGCAGCTTTGGCATGATAGAGGAAGTCTAACAATTTAAAATTTCCCCTTTATGCAGAATCAGGAGCCTTCTTGCCTAATTAAGAAAAGTTCATCCAAATGTTACTTGGTATGGCAACTTCATTTCTCAGTCAATCATTTTCCTATTAACCAAGTCGCCTGTCCCTTTTGATCAGTTTTATGCAATGATTTGCAATTGCCATCAATTCAAGCAAACTATCGACACACAACAACGGAGCTGAAAACGGTATGTTGTGAATATCTCCTGGCTGTCATTGCACATGTGACTGGGGAAAGTCATTTGTGACCTTTAAGCTGTCATATTAATGGCTCTAATTGTAACTGACAGGGCAATTGGGTTGAAAATCATCCAAAACAAAACAGGAATCAGCAACTGAGACCAATCGGTTAAACCAACAGAGCACTCATTTGGTCATTCACACACTCAATTATCCACATCCCATTTAAACGCACTTCAAAAGGATGAGCTTCGGAAGGAGGAGGGAAGGAAATGCGATAGGGTCTATATTTGGCTCTATGTTCTCCAAACAAGGCATGATCGTTTTTTAATTCTTGTAAAAGGATCGTTTCCTCCAGCTAACTACTGGGTATGTGAGATCCGAGCCAGATTCTTTCCTTCTTGTGCATCAGTCGTTACAAAATTTTTGTGAGACAAGTTTTGCCCTCGATTAGTTTATGGAGCCCCACAGTCTGTTAATTCTGTCTTTAATGACCCTGATTTCTGTTGGCTTGCAGAAGACCATAGCTGAAATGCTATAAACAATCTGCCCAGTGTCATGCTAGCAAGGAAAAGTATCCGGTTCCTTCTCTCTGCTGCGTCAGCCTTATGGGAAAAGAACAATAAAGAGTAGTAACAATTTATTTTCATCATTAGATACTCAGTAAGAAGCAGGCAAATAATGGATTTCTCAAGCGGCTGAACTGAAGTAAATGAGGGGAATAAAACTGACTTAAATCCAACCAACATCTGATTCATTGCTGTGACTTCTGACAAATTAAAAAACAAAGGTTTCATTTTGGTTCAAGGCAAATTATTTGTTCAATCCCAAAAATATTTTTTATTTTCATTTCAAGATTGGTTCTAATTGGATCACATTTTGAATCTAGGTGAAATACCTCAGCATTTCCACAGCACAATACTTCATTTCAGTGTCAAAGTGAAACGTTTTAACATTTTCTGGATTTTTTCTCTCATATCATTAGCCAAAAATCTTTGTTGAGTGTGGCAGAATTTGCACATGTTCCCTCGAAAGGCCCCTTTCCAGCCAACTCACTGCAAATTTAAACATTTTGTTCAGATCTCCTTAAAATATACTTAAAGAGTATGTTGGCTAAGTTACCACTTTCTGGCACATTTTATTTATTTGTAGTAAAAGCCTCACCAACAGTCCTTCCAGTCGCCCTTATTAAAATCACATGTTTGATGATAAAAAATACCTAGAAGTTTTCAGAGGGGAAGAGTTTCCTGGACCATGGTTTTAGGCAGCCCTCCTCAGTGCTGCTGGTTCTTGCACAGCCTGCCACCTCCCCGAGATTACCAATTTACAGCTGCAAACATCAGCGGCTTCATGCTCCCCTAGTGTAATAGAACTGGTAACAAAACTGGTACTAACCACTATGTCTCAGCAACCCCCTGTCCCTGCAGGGCAGCAGAGATGGGCCCCGAGTCCTGATCCCAGCTGCGGGAAATGTCTGAAACGCAATTCCTCCACTAGCCTTGATGCAAAACGCAAGATGTCCTTGATTCATCTGACCCTGTCTATCCCAAACCTGGCAGGAACGACATGGCCTGGGAGCCCCACAACTCCCCAGGAGACCGTGCACCTCATTTAGGGAACCTTTTTCCCTATCGGTGCCACCACCATAGCCCTAACACCCTCTTCTTCCTCCCACGCTCTCCCTGGAGAGCAGGACTGGGCTCACACCGGACTCCTTTCCCCGTCACCACACAGCACTACAAGCGGAAGCGAAGCAGGCATGACCCTCCGCCCATCACTCAGTCGCTCCGGGGAGAAGTTTCCTCTCCGAGATCCAACTGCTGATGGAGGCGCCTTTGTTTTTCCTCGCCCCTGGCTGATTTTAATGTTTGGCATTTTCTCACTGCTTTTTCCCTCCCCGCCTCCTCTCCCCTGGCGGAAGAGGATAAAAGTGCCCGAGTCGATTTTAGGCCACCAGGTTTCAGCACTCAGGGCACACCTTAACACGCGGCCTCTCCATGAAGCCTGAGGATTCAGACCAGGACTTGGAGAACTTGGAAGAGGACTTTGGTTTGAAGATGCTGCCAGCACAAGCAGTGGTTACGTGGGGTCAGGCCATTATGCAACTGCACAGAGGATAACCATTCTGCCAAGTCTCATGCAACCTGGAGCTCATTACAGATTAGTCAGGTCTTGGCCAAATTCAATAAGCCTGTTCGCAAGATTAAGGTTAAGTAAACCCTGGCACCGAGGTAGGCCTGACCACGGAGCTAAATAATAAAAAATGGAAAGTCACCTTAAGAAACAGCTCCCTGGAACTGCCACATATTGCGCTCTGCTTGCAATTAGACATTTTAATTACAAAGGTGGATGCTGAAGGCTTGAAGTGGTGAGGCTTTTTGTTTGACTCAACAAGTAAGCCCCCAACGCTCCCGCTTGGAAGGCCACAGGGAGGCACTTGCTGAGATTTGCTTTCAGTGGAACAGCTGGAAATGTTTGCCTTGCAGCACATTTCCCAGGTCTGACCCCAGCATTTTCAGGATCCTGTGTGATGTAAGATGTGGAGAGCCAAAGAGTAATTACATACCCTTGGCATAATTATCTCCTCTCTGTCCTTCCCCCTTCTTCTTCCATCTCTAAATCCTTCTGGTAAAAGCTGCAAGATCCAGTCATTCCACTCAGTTACCACTAAGAAGGCGCCTGTCCAACTGCACAGCGCTCGTGAAGCAAGATCTCGGTGCAGACGCTGGATGTACTCCAGGCACAGCCAAAGTGGAAGAAACAGAAACTGCTCGCAGCTTAGTATGACAGCTGCAATCCTCACCTGAACACAGACCTTCACTGTAAGATAAAGCTTCATTCCTTCTTGCCAGCAACGTATTCATATTTTTCCTCCAAACTCTTAGCTGAGGGCAATGTACGAGCCCAGGATTTCGGAGACGTTAACCTTGCAGCAATCATGCCAAGCCCTGGCAGGTTGGGAACTCCCAGCAGTTGTGGTCTATTTGATGACTGTTGGATGACCTAAGCCAAATTAATTTCTATGAAAGCCTATATGTAAAAGTGCTCTGCAGCACAGAAAAACTGAACTTCTCTTTCCAAAACCCCCTGTAATACCAATTCTTCCACTGCTTGTGGAAGAAGTTTGTCCTTGGATGATCTGTTGGTCACCAGACATAAATTCACTAAAATGCACTTACAACCCATAGCCAATAACACAAGAAGAACAACTTCACTCACCAAGGGAAAGTCAGGTGTGCCTGTCTTTAGTGAAACAACCAAACCACCACTAACAATAGGTTTTCAATATCTCAGAGTTTAATCCCAGATACATGGGATTAGCCTTACATACAGAAACTGTGGATGTGAAGAGATGGATGCAAAGCCATAAACGTTGTCCAAATCCCGGGGCACTTCCATCCTTGCTTTCTCCCACACTGTGTAGATACTTAAATTTAATCTGTCTGAGGCAGTAAGCAGCACAGGATTCCCTGTTGCAACTGCTCTGAATGCTTCCCTGGCACACGCTGTGCACCAACACAACCACACTCTTGACAGCTCTGATTTTCTCAGTTATTCAGTGATACCACACGCTGGCACGTGCAACAGAGAACAACACCGTCCCAGCTAACCTCAATCACGGCTGAACAATACGATGCAGCGCATCCAAGGAAGGTCATGTGAAATGGTGCACATCTCCAGCAGACTGTCATCATCAAAAAGGCATGAAGAGGGCACAGGGGTCATGAATAACACTAATTACCTTTTGCAGTAGAATCAAAAAATCAAAGCCTTGCCATACCAAACCCCACCCCTCCACATCCCTCTGTGCGCACACTTGACTTCCTATGTTTGGACTTTTTAAACTACATTGACAATCACACATCAAACTTTCTTCTTAGGCTGGGGCCCTTCTGCACCCATCACTTTGCAACTGCTGAGCTTGCTGCTTTCTAGCTCCTGAGGTTCTCCCACCTCATGTGCATGCAGGCAGCACACAAAATGACGAGTTAGGAGAAATCACGTAATCTTAAATCAAACACTACCACCTACACCCCTGTAATGCTGCCAGCCTGGTACAGAAAAGCCAGAGAGGAAGATGTACCAGAAAAATGCAGAAACGTTGGGAAGGAAAATAGCAAGAGGGAGGCAGAGCTGCAGATGGATAGAGGAGAATCTGGTGTTTCTCCCTGCAACCGGTTCACTGTAGCAATTTAAAAGGCAGAGCTGAGCTGCCAGGTCCACAGAATAAACATAATCTCTGCCAAACTAGTGCAAGATTCAAAAATGTTTTAATATTTTTCAGGACATCTCCTGCTTCGCCCTTGGAAATACAAGATTTGGCTGGCAGACTGGGAAGAAACAGAAGGGAAAGAGCAAAGCCACGGGGAGGCCAAGCTGGAGATGGATGGAACAGACTGAAAAGAGATTAAATCTCTGTATAACCCCATCTGCTGACAGGCACTGGTGGACTGATCTACTCAGGGGACCATATTCACCAAACTCTGGTTGCCCTTTTTGCAGCCCCCGTGCAACAGCCAGCGGGCTGCACGTGCCCACAAAGCAGGGACGCCCATGGGTCACGCCATGGCTGGACCTGTGGGGCTGACGGTGGGGACATCCATCCTTCCCAGAGCACACCGGAGTGGCTGCCACCAAGAGCCACCCTCTCCACCTCTCACCTCTCCCAGGCACAGCTCATTGCTCTGCCTGCCTCTCCTCTAACCCGCTGGGCCTCGCTCCCCCCAAACCTTTGCCGTTCAGGCGGCCAGATCCCATGAGACCTCAAGCCAAATGCAGCTTGATCCCTTGAGATCCAAAATGCCAGCAGGCTCTGCCAAGCAAACACAACACATGGCCCAGCTCCCCCAGTGCAAACACGGACAGAAGATGCTGGGCTAAGCACGCACCAGTATTCCCAGGCTGCACAAGCTGGTTCCTGTCACCTGGTCCTGGGTCTCTGATTTAGGCTGGATCTTCACACACCTGGTTGAGCCACTATTGCATAATGCTGCAGCTCAGACAAACTGAACCAGTGCAAGTTTCATACGAGCCAGGAGCATGGACACACACAGCTGCAGGCTGGACTTCTGGGCAGCACTGCAGCTCCCTAGTTGGAGATGGCGTAGGTTCAATCTAGCCAAAGACGGAGAGGAGAAACATGAGACTTTTGATACCTGTCCCCACAGGTTTGCCCTCCATATGTCACAAACGAAGTCATGCCTTCAGTTCAGCTCACAGACTGCAGGGAAATGTCCTACCTGCTGACAGCTCCCATAATGTCAGCATTTCTGCTTTGAGAGGCTTAAAATAGGAAAAAATAGAGGAATACCTGCAGCTCAATGATTATGCAGAGAAAAAACTGCAGCTATTATGCAACTAAAATGATGGCACGTGGCCACACAGATACACTGGTAGATGAGTACAAAGAGATTGTGGAGCAACTGCTCAAACCACAATAGTATTTGAGAGAAATGGGAGAAACAGGAAGCTTGAGACCTCCCAGGATCTACCAAACACCTCCAGGATGGGGCTCGCTCTGCTGACTCCAGCCAATGCCATGGCACACATGCTGCTAAGGAGTGCTAAGCAGCTTCTTTCCTTAAAGGAAAAAACTGGGAAGAGAAGAAGAGAACAGGAGGGCACTAGATTCCCTCTGTAATTTCATCCCTAAATTCCAGTTTAACATATTTACTATCCATACTGTTTCCTTAGACCTGCTGGTCGGTGCTCCTATGAAAAACCAGTTTGCTGCTAGCGGGCACGTAACAAAATCCCATTTCAAAGCAACTGGACCCCAAGTCACAGACAACCCAAGCGCAGAAGGCAGCTCTCCTGCTGCTGTCTCACCACGCTTCAGCACGGTGTCAGCTGAAAACTAAGAGCTCAGTGACATATCTGGCATCTCCCAGGGCCTTGCTGGCCAAGCCAAGAGGCATCTTCAGACCACAAGTGGCTCAAAAATACCAAAATAAAACTGAGAAGCAGGAGGGAACAGGGCGGGGGGGAGCTGATTGCTATTTTTCCATTCATAGTGCACAAGCAGAGCTCCTGTGTGATCACTGTTATTAGTTTCTTAGAGCGCCAGCTCTCCAGATATATAAATTGGGACAAACACTATGCTTAAGTTTCAAATTCAGCAGAGTTGCAAGTAGTAAAAAACAAAAAAGATTTTACTGAAAAAAAAAAAAAAAAAAGGAAAAATCTGGCAAGAGGGAGGGGAGGAACGATCGGGACATTTTTAAAGAAAGAAGGAAAGGAGTTTCCTCGTCCAAGACTTTTTCTGCCCCCATAATAAGCACGGCAAACCCCAAATGAGAGATTATATAAAGTCTGTAATTGGCGGAGCGAAAGCCACAGTGAAAACAATCTCCAGAGCCCCAGCCCTGAGAAAAGGCAACTCGACTCCCTTATCTTTCGCTGGAAAAGAATGTGCTCCCTTAGATTAATGACGTGTTTACCCGAAAGGAAATCACCGCCCTTCTGCAGCGGCGAGTGTTTGTTCCTTCCAAGTCCCTGTTTTCCGACCCGGCACCGCGCTCCCAAACCTCCCGTTTCAGGGCAACGCACAATGCGGCTTCCTGCCGGCCCCGGTGAGCCCGCCGCGACCCGCTGCCCCGCAGAGCCGCTCGCTCGTGGCACCTGCCGCCGCGGACGAAAGCGCGGCGTTTGGGTGGCGTCGCGTGGTGGCCGTGGCCGGCAAAGGCGCTGGGGGACGATGAGCCACCCCGCACCTACGTATTGTCTCATTGAGCGGACAAGCTAACAAGCTAAGCGCAGAGGCCGAAGTCCCTCGAATGAACACGACGGTCCAGGGTGGAAGCGCCGCGGGGCGGCCGGTTTGCGGCAACCTGCTGTGAAGAACCTCTCGGGGACCATCAGCCCTTCCTACACTTGGCAAAGCCAAGTGTTCGCATCCTTCCCACCTACCAAGCACCGTCTGGTGGGTCACTGGGCTCAGAGACCCTGAGGAGGACGACACAGGCACCTTGGGTGTCCAACTCCAGCGGTGAATCGCTCGGTGAAGCCACCAAAGACGCTGCAGGTACCAGACCCGACCTTCTCACAGCAAGGCCACCACCTCCAAGGGGTATCAGGGCACCAGCGTCCCCGCTGCGAGGAAGGCTAAAGCAGGCAGAGCTGCAGCAATGGGGTCCGGCCACAAGCTAAGAACAAAACGATAGACAGAATAAACAAAAGACAGAATAAACTGCTTCAGTCAGGCTCCAGCGTTTGCACTGGGCGATCTGATTTCCTCAAAATTCTGCCGTCTCACACAAATCGCTCAGGCAGTGAGCACAGATCCAGGCTCCTCAGCCAGAGCTTTTGACAGCCAAGATGCACTTACCATGAGACCTGGCTGGAGGAGAGCAAATGCTAATTCCCCCCTATTTTCCCTCCCTCGAAGGGGGCGAAAGACTAACTCCAGCGGTTAACAGTGACTTCTGACCATTTTGACTCTACTTTGGCTTCTTCAGGTGTGGTGGGATCCAAGAACTCAGAAACCAACCGAATAAGCATATAATAATATACCTCTCTTTATAATACACATAATAATAAACAGAGAGCAAAGTACCCCACACGGGCAGCTCCTCATCCCAAAAGCCAAGCGCTCATCGCTGTTCAGTGAGAGCAAACTCAGAACATGCTTGCAGAAGCAGTTAGTAGAGCTGTTTAGCACCTATTCTGCCTGCACTGGAGGTTAATATGTTTTAATTATTTTTCTGCAAAAAAGCAAAAAATGGATATTTTCTGCAAGTAAAAAATCTGAAAGTTTGGCTGGGGGGGGGAAGAAAAAAATAAAAAGGAAAGGGATTTCCTGTAGAGGGTGTTAACATAGGTTTTTCAACTTTCTAAAGTCCACTTATCCTTTATGTTATTCAATACTAATCGCCAATCTTGTCATAATGCATAAAATACTTTTATTACTAAGTATTTTATTTCAATATGATATCTGCTATCTGGCTTGTTCAGCAGCATTCTAACCAGCCAGTGGAAATTGCTTTATTCATTGCAGTGAGTACGTGAAGTACCTGTCCCTTGCTTCACCCTTTTTCTAGGAAAATATTTTGCATAAATGGAGTATTATTATTAATTACAGAGCGGTATTTCTTGGAAGCCAAGCCCAGAGCCCCCTGCCACAGGAGGTTCTACAGAACTTCTCAGATGAAGAATCCCAGCTTTAAGAGATCAGAATTTCGCCTGAGTCAAGGCACAACAATTGAAGGAAAAAGAGCAGCATTTGAGCCACAGAGACAATAACGAATATCCTTTGGACCAGTTAGAGTGACCTCGTTTCTAACTATGAACTACTCCATGTATGGCTTGGGACAAAGTCCAACCCAGGTCAACTGAATCTCCATCTTTCAAAAGTCAGCAGTTAGTCCAAATGCAATATAACCAACCATAGCCTGCCATAGTCTACAGTCTTCTGCCACACTCGTGACTACACATTTCCCAGTTATGGATATGTTATCCAGATGACAATGGTATTTAAAGTAACAGCTAGTCAATTCACTGATTTCTTTCATTCTGTGGCCAAAATAATGGTTCGATTTTATTTTTAGGTGGTTTTCATTAGCCTTTATAGAACACACACAACTAGAGCTCTAACTTTCGATTCAGAAGTGAAAATCATACTGTTTCATTTTGAAAAGGTTGAACACATTTTTGCCTCAACAGATTTTTTTGTTTGAAAATATTAATTCAATTCAGTCTAAGTTAGAGAATACATTTAAACTACCAAAAGTGCTTTTTTTCAACAAATAGACTTCCCCCAGAAGTCAAAAAGAAAAAACAAAAGGAACCATCACACCATCTGCGATGCCAGTGAAAATATAATAAGGCTACAATCTTTTATCTGCAACCAAAAAAGGCCAAAAATGGTTAATGCAAGACAGCAGAGAACATGGTGAGCTGTAGATAAGAACCAACATCCCATGCAAGTTTTCTCTTTGGGCAAGGACATGAATGCAAATTAGAAGTGAAATGGCTGGAGAAATACTCTAACATTCAGAAATTATCTTCAAAAGTTGAATTCCTTAATAAGGAAAGCTGATTCAGGAGACAGCTGAATTGTGACTGGAATTAAACACTGCGGGAGTGAATTAACAGGAGGTAAAATATCTCCATCATTTGAAAACAATTAAGTAGAGGCACCAAAAAAACCAAAATCAATGCAATTAAATAAAGCTGTCTAGTTTAAACACAGCAATGGGGAGAGATGCAGAGATTATGGCTTGATATATATTTTCCTTGAGCTAGTCAGTCTTGTTAAGTTTCTAGCATTAAAAAAGTTGCTACTAAAATGGAGAGCCCATACAAGAGGTTTTATCGGGGGAACAGAAGGGGAAGGCACATGTTAAAGCAGTGTCTAACATGGGACAAAACTGACTGCTTTTGTCTTTAAACCTGCCCTAGTTATAAGCTATCGTTAGTATTTCCACGAAGTGATTTCTTTTCCTCATAGGAGCAATATCACTGGTGAGTCACAAAACATTTTACAGAGGCAGCACATGACTATCCCATTTTACAGACGGGGAAACTGAGGCAGGAGGGACAACGCGGGCTGTCCATACAGTACAGCAAGAGGCAGGCTTTGCTGCGGCCAAGCCAAATCTGAGCCTCCTCCCCGTCCCCGCAGGCTCACGCTGCTGCGTGCAAACACGGATGCACCTTCCACTTTTGAGTTGGATTTAGTGGCAGATTGCAGTGGGCGGAACAGATTGTGTGAGCTGTCACCTAAGCCTCCATGGTATTTTAGGATTTATTTACAATTCATAGGAAGAAGATAAGCTTAGAGTCACCTCTCAGGGAAACAGTATAAATAAAATAAAATAAAATAAAATAAAGTTAAACCAACCAAGCACAAAGCCACTTCTTTTAGAAATCAGGAGGAACATTACCTATCCTGCACCAACGGGCCAAGGCAACTGTGTTCTACCACAGCACTACCACCAAGATGGGAATCAACAGCCTAACTTCTACCACAGTTTATTCTGAAGAAGTTTAAATCTGCAACACCTGGAAGATAAAAGCAAACCCCGCAGGTGCTCGTGGCAGGGGCCGGCCCAGAGGACGGCAGCGATACCCAGCACCCAGTGGGAGAGGTGCAGTCCCGCTGCTCTCCAAGGAAGATGTCCTTCTGCCAGCTGCCCTGGCTGAAACACAAGAAGGTGACCAGGAATGAGGAAACGCTCTCCAAGCATGAAGTTCCCTCCCAGACTCCACACGGCCACTCTGACGGCGTAAGCTAAAGAGAAGACGACTGAGGGGAAGCAAAATAAGTCTTCAAAAGTGAAAAGGTTTAACACAGAGAGGAAGGATATAGGCTATGCCTCAAGTCCTCTAGAGATAGGAGCAGAAGTAGCAGGTTTTGGTGGCAGGAAGGGAGGATTTCATTCGGGATGGCTGTGCCTGGAACAGGCTCCCCAGGGATGCAGCGGAGGCTCCGCGGCCGGAAATTTTTCAGATCAGATCAAACACGCATCAGGAGTGACAACGGGGTGGGGACAGAGCAAATGATCTCCTGAATTCCTTCGCAGCCCTCTTTCTAGCCAGATTGCCCTAGGAAATGAGACACGCAATCATACCTTGACAGTTAATTCTTCTTAACAAATCTTGAATCTTGGCCAGTTTGGGCCGAATTTGGGAGCAACCGCCAAAATATTAAGGTCCTACCCATTTTATGAAAATCACTAGCTGTATAGCGGAGCGAGAGCCAAACTCACTTTCTTCTGTAGTGAAAGGCTTCAGCATGAACTCCTCCAGCCCGGGAAGCAGCACCCTGCTCCTCACCCAGGACACCCGGCACGGCGCGATGCTTCGAGCATCCTCAGCACGGCCCAGCAGCGGCAAGGGAGAGCGATGGCCCAAGGGGACCTACTCTGGTCCCCCTTCTCTTGCCTACTTTGTGGAAGATGCTGCAAGGGTTGAGGCTTGGCACAGAAATCCCTCAGTGCCAACAGGCCGGGAGGGCATGGAGACACCCTCACAAACCGGCCTCAGCCGTGTTAAAAGCAGCCAAAAAACCAATAAGCAATGAAACGTGGTGCAGCAGCCGGCAGGCGAGACGGCAACTTCACAGTGTCGCTGCTTAACGAAGTCCTGCTGCTGGGTGTCCACCAGGGGCGAGGAAGGAGGAAACCTACCTAGGAACAGGAGGGTCAGAGCATAAATGAACCATGCAAAAAAAAGCTATGGGTCTACCTTTTTTTTTTTTCTTTCTTTTTTTCCTCCTTTTCTCTCTCTCTTTTTTTTTAAAAAAAAAACAAAAACAAAAAACAAACTGCTTTAAATACCTACTTCAGAGAGACTGGAGAGACCAGTGTAGCTTTCCTGTCTGTATCCAAACAAGGCCCCTAACAATGTTATCACTTTTCAAAACACATCTGTACCGCAGTCCCTAACCCAGACAATTGGCAGGTAACCAGTTAATAAATTTCTTCGCCAGACTGTTGAATAGGCTGGCCTCCGCTCAAAACTGATGTCACCTCCATTCAATGCGCTATAATTGGAAAAACCTGGGGAAACCAATCGCGTGCTTTTTAATAAATAAAGAGCGCATTAGCAGCCTCCTGCTTTTATTCACCACGGTGTCTACCTTGTTCAGTAGCAAAGTGGGATTTTCTGCCGCCGCGCGCTCGGTGCTTTCTGCTTGGAATTTGATGCCAATTTCCAGATGTGCTTCAAGCCAGGAAGTCGGCAATCAGGCTGGATAAAGCCGGTGGGATTAGCTGCAGATCATCTTCTGACACACACATCCTTCCTGTACCCTCTCTTATAAAACCAGGGCACACCCCTCCTGCCCAAAAATAAAATTAAACGACCCAGGCCAAGTAAAAGCCTCCGATTATGCTGTGATCATTGTCATATTAAATATATACGTGTGCAAATTTATTTAACAAATTCAATCCATCAAAGCCCCTGAGACCCTGCGTTAAGGTTCTTTACAACACTGGAGCGGTTACACACATAAATCATTTTAACAGTGGTAGGTTGCCTCTATGCTGAAGCTCAGCTCAGCTCAGCTCCGCTCCGCTCCCCTCCCCTCGCGCAGCTCGTCAGCAGCGGCATCAGCAAACGAGCATCGGCCACCCCAGCCGGGGAAGCCCAAGGGAGGGAAATCCTTCAAACAATCCACCCTTAGAGGAAAAAGCGAGGCTAAACAGGTTTTCTAGGCTTTGCGAGAACAGCTTTGGAAAGCGAACACCAAAGCGGATGACATCGAGGATGTGGTTACGCGAAGAGTAACTCCAAACAGAAGTACTCCAACAGCAACGCCCCTAACGCTGCAACGGGCGGATTCATGCCGTGATTACGCTAAAGGCCTCGGTGCACCACATCTCTGCAAAATGAGTTATCCTGGTTGTCCAGCCGCGAGAAGAGGCTGCGAGCTCGCAAGGCGAGGGGACCGGACCTGCCAGCAAGCCTACGCGACCTGCCGCGGCATGGGGCAACGCTGGCTGCGGGATGGGGACCCGAACCCGCAGAGGTCCCACATGCTCCATCAGACCCGTGCCCTCCCACCACTTCATCCCCTGCCGCAATGACATCGTTATTCTTTTTCCCAAGAGCATTTCAGGCGTTTAGGAGGCTGCTCTTGGGCCGCTTTTGCTTACGTTGCGATTCCTTTCATCTCACAACCAAAACGAAGCGCGACCGTCTTGCCACCAGCTCTCCCCCCGAATAACCCCACCCCGCGCCGTCTACTCCCACAGCCGCGCTGTTTTAACAGGGTACCTGGAAGCAACTGCCAAAACAGGAAAGCCGGCGCCTAATTGAAGGGAGTATTTGGGAGTCACCCTACACAAAAATTAGTAGAGATATGCTAGGAAAATAAAAGTGCGGGCATTAACAGCAGTCTTATCTTCTTTTTCCATGACTCTAACGCTCTGTACGCGAAGAGGCCAAAAAGCTTCGCGTATTGTTCTGAGGAGCTGATCACGCATCGTAGTCTCCCCTGGACGTCCACCGCTCCCCCCAAAATGAATAAGGCCAATACTAAAATACGGACCTACAGAATCATGGTGCAAAGGTACGCAAGCCAAAAGAAAACAGTGTTATTATTTTGCCTGAAAACTGTTATTCAGTAGCGTGGCAAGCAGCAGGCCTTAGCTACGTGTCAAGAAGCGGAGCACCGTCTGATTTCCAGGTGTGGATGGTATATTTGGTAAAGACAAGAAGCAGTGTCTAGATAGAAGGATAATATGGGTGTTTTCTGTTCTTCGTGGTGGTGGGTCTCTCCAACGTGAGAACAGCCCCTGCTTTACTGAAGTAGGAACAGGGGAGTCTCCACTGCTGCAGGTGACACCGAATTTTAAGGTGACCAGCTGGAGACGGCTAAGAGGAACCTGCATTCTCCATCGCACCGGGAAACCAACTCATTTAAGAGATCTCAGCCCAAGACGCACGGCCCGTCACCAGTGGAAACACTAGCCAGATCCAAGAGAGGATTTAGGATGAATCCCAAAACTGCAGTATAACCAGTCCCTGCTTGGCAGGCGGCCGGACCCCAGAGGCACCTAAAATGCCTCCCTGCTAGGTCCAAGCGCTCCCCAGGAGCCCGCGGGCCTGCTCTGCCCCACCAGCGCTACGCGCGCGGGGAAGCTGCCCAGGGCTGCACGATTCGAGCAGCGCGCGGCGCCAGAGCCGCCAAACGCAACGGCGGCCGCTCGCTTGTGAAACGCCGCCGCCAGAAGCCGAAGCGGTGGCTGAGGATGGCTCTGTGCCGCGGCGGTTGGGGCTCAGGCTCGCTGCCTCCCAGGGCAGAGCCCGGCCATCAGCTCAGGGATGAGGCTCCTGCGCCGAGGCCAGGCCAGCGCGCGGAGCGGGGTCTCCCTTTAGCTCACTACCAACTCCCTAAGTTTCCCGGTTCCTCCCTGACAGGAAACCCGGCCGTCTCGGCACAGATGGCAGCACTTGGCTGAGCCACCGCGAACCCCGGGCGCTCCCGGTCTGCAAAGGTCCCGCTCTCGCTCCGGCCGGGGGAGAAGCGCCCGGGCCGCGGCTCCCATCGCTCGCCAGGCAGAGCTGATCCACTGATCCACCCTGGCGAACGGATCAGGTGAGCTTCCCCCAGCTCCAGCTCAGGCCGGGGAGAGCCTGGTGGACTCCCGGAGGAGGGGCAAGCGGCAGCCAGAGGGAGAGAAAGAAAAACCGAGGCAGGAAGTCCCGCTGCGAAGCCCCCCTTTTGTGTAAATACAGCCCGACCTCAGGCTAAAAATAAAGGCAAACCACAGGAAGGGAGTGAGTGCTTGGACAATATCCGACTTTGTGTGTGTCTGGGTGTGAGTTTAGGGAATGGGGGAGAAGAGCAAGGGGACTCCACCCAATATAACCACACAAAGACATTAGTTTAAGACCTTCAAGATGGACAGGCATTCTTGCAGATTATTTAAATCCCAACAAATGCTATTTGGCAGATATGCAGTTCTTTGGTATTTGCACAGCACTTAGGAACTATAAATGAGGGAAAACGCTGCCACAGTAGCCATGAAAAAAGGAAGAAAGATTGCACTAGGCCCATTTTACAGGTTAGGAAATGGAGACCTGAGGTCAAAACTCCAAAAACCTGTCATAAAACAAGCAAGCAGTCAAGGCAAGATGTTAACTGAGGTCTTTCCAACTCACAGTCATGGTCCACCCTCAAAAATTAGCCCTCCAGTGCCTCCCTCTGCTTGCCACCCCGTGTACCGACGTCACCGGTGCAGCCAGATAACCCCACCCGAAACCTCTGCAGCCACGCGAGGACTGCAGAAGGCCGGTTGCACATGCTCTGGAAGGGAAAGGACGCTGCCCAAGCCTGGGAGATCTCCTTGATAGGGCGATATTTTGCCCAAGGCCAAAGATGATTAATTTTTCTGTCCACTGCCAGCGGCTCTCAGGCCCAAAGCAGCACGGTTTCAATTGCTTCTCCTAACGCTGGATCCAGGCGCGCGGCATCCTGCTGTTCTCATCAGCGGATAAAAGGTTGTGTGATTGAACTGGGAGCACGTCCCATCCGCAGCGTGCCTGGTGCTGCCCTGCAGAAAAGGCTTCCCGCTAACGAGCGCGATCGCCCGGGAGACAAGCACGGTACGGCAGGCGTGCGAAACGCAGGCAGGGCACGCTGCTCAAAGCCCAGCGCTCACCCTTGGTGCTGACACACCACGCAGAGGCCTTCTGGGGAAATGCAGGAGGCATCAAGCGTTCAGCCTGCACTGACATTAATTTCTCCCGCACAGAAGCTGTTTGCAAAAGCAGAGAAACCATGGCTCTTTACAACGTGCCTTACGGCTACAGATCCAAGCATACGGCCAGCATCGCTCTAGGCGCGAGGGGCTTAGATCCTGCCGCAGCCAGCCTGGCGCTTTTCCATGCCCTGGAAACCCTCTTCTCTTTAACCAGCCACGGCTAAACGGCAGGATCTCTGATGCTCAACCATCTCATTTCCTTTCCTTTCTCTATTTTCTGTCAGAAGAAAATGACATAGTGCTCAGCAGTAGAGGAAATCAAAGAATATTTTGACCTCAGCTTGGGCACGCTTCCTGCTGACTCTTGTATTCCTCTAATTCTCCCCTCCTGCTCCCACGTTCACTTTCCTCCCATCATCTCTCATCCTCAGCATTCATTTTCTCTCTACCAGCACAAAGGTCTCTAGGTCTACATTAAAGATCTCCTCTGAGCAACGCCGAAACGCAACCCCCCGCCGCTTCCTTTTGAAAACAACTTCCTATGAAATGCAGCTGTTTGGAGCAGGTCGGTTGCTGTCTTTGCAGAACATGCCAACCGCATTTTTCACACTGAGCACAACCGTCCTCGTTTTGTTCTTGTTTGCGAGTGTCTGCTAAGAATTTGGGGTTTCATTCGGGGCATTTCTTAGATGCTAAATATAAAATACAAATGCCTTTTTCCTGAGCAGTCTTTCCACAAAACATACGAAAGGCTCTGAGAGGTGAGGAGCTGCCGGTGCGCCTTCTGCCCCGACATCTCCGTCTTTGCACACAATAATGTCAGCACAAGATACGGCAGTGTGAAAATACAGCCGTACCATCTGTGCTACGAATACTTATACCGTGACTCACCTCTGTCCCAATTCAGCAGCTGATTTTTAACTGCAATGCACAAATCAGAACTGAAGATCTTTCCTTTAAAGCCACTTTATCAGTTTCTTGCAATCCCCTAAGGTGCTTCTGGACACAGGGGAAACCGAGAAAAAGGTGACACCTTCTGTTTACTTAGCTAATTGCACTTTGTTATTACTGAAAGTCGCTGCAGCGCTCAGGAACTCCCTCCGCTGCAACCCACTGCATCTCGCAATATGTTTCCCGGCCAAACCCTCTCCGGGATGAGGATGTGGCGAGGGGCAGAGGGAGGGTAAAGGGTCTCCAGGTGAATGTGGGGCTGCAGGCGGGAGCCCCGGGCCTCTGCTGAGCCCAGAAGACCGTGTCCAGCTCTGGCCTGCCTGCCTGCCCCAGCTTGGAGCCACAGCTGAAGGCTGAAATCAGACTGGGCTCCACACTTGCTGGGGAGGGTTAATGGGGGAGACCTGCATTTCGGAGACCTGGCTCTCTGAAATCCTAGCAATGCCCCCCCGGGCTGCCTCTTTGATTCCCCAGCACGCCTCTTCTCCTCGGGGAGCAAAACTCAGTTTTGCTTACTCAGCCGAGAAGCCCGGAGCCAGCCCGGGTTGCACAGTTCACCGCACAGGCAGGGTTTAAGTGATGTCATGGGCCTCCGATAAGAAAATCTCCTTACTGCAAAGTTGTAACCCCCCATTTTCACAGGCACAACTCTTAACAGAGTTAACAGCAGAAAGCTACAAATAGCAACCACAAACACAGGCAGCCCTCTATAGAAAACCTTCAAATGCACTACAAGTATAATAAACACACACATTCAGAGCTAGATGATGAGGTTAAACACCAGCATTGACGGGGTAGCTTCAGTCATGCTCTGGAAATACTCTTCGCAAAATTAGGGGTTGTCTCTACTCACTTGGTACTTAAGTACAGAAGCCACATCTGGAAGTTTTGAACTCTACCCCTGTCTAGATGTGTAACTTCACAAAGAGACGCCCAGGGAGGAAACCCCAGAGGATTAATACCTGTGGAAGCCAGCTGCACATGCCAACACGAGAGACGCGCTGAGTTTTACCTGCATCGAGGTGCGTAAAGGATCCGATGACAAAGTCCAGCGTGGAAACAGCCAGCAGGAAGAGCAGCAGGAGCTGGAGCCGGATGATCCACTTCACACCTGCCAGGTTGATGCCAAGCAGGCCCAGCAGGACAGCCAGGGAAATTCCTCTCACCGCCCAGATATTGCTGAGCCCCACGACGTCGGCGATGGACTCGGCGAACCCGGTGATGTACATGGCACCTGCAACGCACTGAAGGACACGGGGCCGTGAGCACCCCGGGGCGGCTACAAAATCCTTATGTTTACCCTGGCCCACAGGGACTAAACCTTACTACTGTAATAAAGTACATTGTTTGGGCAATGTGGGAAAGCCAGCATACATATTGCCTGGGTAAACACAGAAGGCTGGGCTCTAGGACTAGCAATCCAGATGCTTTTCACTGGCTTGAAAATTTGCCCTCAATCAATGTTCCAAGATAAACCACAGTGGCTTAAGCCAAGGAAGAAAAGGATGAGTCAACCTCTGTCAGCTTTCCCTTTCTTTTATTTCTCTGAAAGACGGGGTCTTAGTTAAACACCTGTCTGAGGAATGATAGCGTGCTTCCCCCTTTATCGCCTCCCGGGGTTTATTTTTAACTCAGTATTTGGTTTGGATGCAAGGCGGGATGTTTCGCTGGCTCCCCATCTCGTCACTGGAAGAGAGCCTGCCCGTCGGAGGAGAGCGCGTTGTGCAACTCGTGTCCCCGGAGCTCTTGGGAGAGCTGTTTATTTTTCTTGATGCAGAGCGGGACAGGCGGTCTTCTCCGGATGGCTGCAAGCCTGCAGAAAGGACTCCAAAAGCACGAAAAAGCCTGCGCCGGTTCAGGCTCCAAATCGCACTGCGGGGAAGCGATCCAAAACGCCAGGATGTTTCTCCCCAGAGGTTCCCGCGTTTCAGTAACAGCACTTTTCAGTGCACGGCTCGCTCTGGTAAACAAAGTCGGGGTAGGCAGCCGCAGCGGCAGGCACCAGACCCCAGCCAGGGCAGGCAAGGCGAGGGGCCGGTTGCAGAAACGAACCACGAGCGAGCTCAGAGGCTCGGGACGAGCCTCCGCGCGAGGCTGCAGCATGCAGCGGCAGGGCTGCGCGCTGCAGTTCCCACTCCCCCTCTAGCGGTTAGACGAGCCGTCTCCCTCGGGCAAGCAAAGCGCCTTCGGCGGTCGGAGCCGCTTCCAGCGCCGCCCAACCAGTCCGGCTGGTCTCCTCACTTACGCAACACCAGCGGCCATTTCTCCGCGAGATGCCGCGGCAGATACGGGCTGCGTCGCACAGCCGGAACCGGTTCAGTCACAGCCAGTTTTTACACTCGTATTTGCAGACTTGTGTTTTCCGCCGCAGCGCAGCCAGAAATCCGAGAGCCCAGCTATCCCCGCCAGAGACCAGGGGTCCCCGAGGAAGAAGTGGATTTACCCTTGTTCACTTGTCTTTAGCATGGCCTACACCATCGCTGGCTGAACGTACGATGCACCAGCACGTGCTTGGCTCTGAAAGCAGAGCCTTCCTTCAACTAGCTGTGCCTGAGCCCCACAGCCAGCACAGCACCGCGGTGGGACACTCACCAAAACTGCACTTGCGACTTTAAGGAAAAACAAAAAAAAAACAAAACAAAACAAAAACAGAATCTTACTCTAATAAATGGACTAAAACAAAATGCGGTTTTTGCATGTCACATGGAAAAAGCCCTGCAGAGAGAAAGCAGCACCATGGGACTCCCCATTCCTCGTGCCTGACCGACGCCATTTTCTGAAAGAGTTAAATAAGACTGCTTTACTTTCATGACGAGGTCTGCAATGTGTCACTTCTCCTTGTCAGAAGGACACTCTGAAGGGAGCAGAGAGAGGGAGAGAGTCTCCGATAGTCTCAGCACCACAGATGTCCTTGAAGGTCTCCCTCTGATAAACCCCGTGCTTCGCCAGGAGAAGGAAGGAGTCGGGTGCCTGCAAAGGCGCTGCCACGCTTCGCACAGCAACGGCGATCACCTCAGAGGTGATTCACTGCGGAAAGGGCTTCTTATTAATATTTTGAACTACTTTTCTTGAAATCAGAACTGAATTTCTGGGATTTGTAGAAATTAGTCTCTTAAGAGCCTTTGTAAGCCACAAACTTTGCTGGGTTAAAAACATAATTGATTTTCACCACCCAGATGAGTGCTGCCTCTATCTGTGCTTTGAGAACAAAGCGATTTTAGGGCTGGACCCTGGAAAATCTTTCCTTGAACAGACAGTCCTTACTGTGAACCACTCTGAGAAGGAGACTGCAGACAAGAGCACCAAACTCCAGGCTTGCGCTCAGAGCCGTGGTGACCAAACGCGCGTTGCTGGTCCTGGTGGGAGTCAGTATTTCTACGTGCGGTGGATCTGTTTAGGGCAACCTGCTGAGGCCTCTCCTCTGGAGCATCACACAGGAGAAGCAAAACCAGCCAGAAATACCTGCATACAGAAACCAACTGGGTTTCTCAGCACGGCTTGGCCATGTGAGTGCCAGCCTGTCCCTCTATTAGCATCCAGCAGTGAGCAATCTCTCCTCGCACAAGCCCTCAGCAACTACGGGGCTATTTATTCCCTTCTTTCCCCAGTCAGAGCAGGGTTTCACCCACTTCTGGCTAGACTCATTTGGCTATGTGCTCTGTATCCAGCTTGTAGCAAGGGAGCAGTTTATAGCTGGTACAAAGCACATGGGGCAGAAAAAGTCTTCCGAGCACAGCCAAAGAGAAGGGAAATGCATCAGCCTTTGGGAGCAAGCAGAGCATTTCTAAGCGAGCTGGCAATTTCCCACCCCACAGCCCCCCAAACTACACTGAATTCCTAGGTAAGTGCTCGGGCTGCCGGAGCCCAGCTTTTATGAACCTCAGGACAGGCTGCAACCTGATTGCTTTCCCAGACAGGGTCCGATCGGAGAGCTAGAGTGGAAAATATTACAGGAAGGATTCTCATGTGTGGCCCTTCTCCATATCTTGGCTTGTAACTGCATTCAATTTGTATTTTATGGACACTTGCTTTTAATCTGGAGAGAAAGAAGAGGGGATTATTTTTGGTTTGTGTGTTCTTAAGGGTTTTCAGAGAGTGCTGCAAGCCAGCCATTTAAAAACAAAGCTCAATAAAAATTCTTCCCTGCTCACCGCATTTTATACTGTTCATAATATCTTTATGGGGGGAGGGGATTTAAGTCACTACAGATTTAGGAGATTACTTTCCATTCTTCATGTTTACTACATGCACATTTCAGTGCTTCCCCACCACAGCTCCTTGGGGCCTTTCAGAAAACACAGAGCCGCAACTCTCTGATCTCGAGAAGTCAATTAGCCGCGGCCCTCATCTCCGCCCAGCTCTCCTCTTCCATGTGAGCCCCACTTCTGCTTACCGTGCTCCTAAGGAGAAGCAGCCAAGGGGCATCTGGCCCACACGCCTCCCCACCTCCATAAGGGCACGGCGAGCGGGGCAGCACCAAGGCTCTGTGTGTTTGCTTACGGTTGTCGCACTGGCCTTTCCCTCGTCAGTGTCATTTCTCTTGCCAACAGAGGTAATTTGGGATCAGAAAGCACTGCTTGCACAGTTGGCTTGTTCAAACACCCAGTTCCCCCACCCTTTCGGCCCCTGCAGCGTGGCATATCGCCAGGCACAGGCCTGCTCCTCCCGGGAGGCACCAAGCCGCAGGCGCCCTGGTGCTCTCCCACGCCATCCATCACGCTGGAGCACTATTTCCTGGAGCAGGGGAGCACAAGACTTGTACGCGTATTGCAGGGTTTCTTAACATTTAAATGACTCTTCTTCTTTTTCTTTTTTACCTGGCCAAAAATATAAAGGAGGCCAATGGTCCCCCCTACTTGACCTCCAAGGACAGTGGAAATCATGGAGTAGACGCCTCCACTTCCGATGCTGCACCGCTCGCAGACCCCAATCCCAGATAAGACTGTTACCAGGGCAACCAAGACGACAAAGGACACCAGAAACATGCCCATTAAAATTCCAGTGTTTCCCTGTAACGGAAAAAACAAAAAAAGATCAACTCACACTAGGAAAATTACTCAGGACAAAAGAAAAAAACTACTTCTGGTTACTAGCGATCAATGAATCTGGAGTCGATACAGAGTAAAAGAAAAAACCCACACATGTGCGCACGCACCCCCTCCACACACACACCCTACTTTATATAATTAACATAACTGATTGTCAAATTTACATTTCCGATTAACCTGCCTGAAGAAGACCTGGCTTGCTCTGCGGCTGGACAGGTCTTTGCATGATGCGGTTCTTTGTCACTGGGCTCCTGCATGAATCTCTGTTTTTGTCCTCTGGTTTAAAAAAAGAATACATCAAACTGAATGATTCAGCTGCTACAGAGGGGATCACCCCGTATTTGCATGTTAGAGTTAGAATGAATACAAAAAAAATTTCAAAATAAAAAGTAGCTTCAAAATTGAACATTTGGGGTTTGTGATAGCTGGGGTTTTTTTTGTTTTTTTTTAAAACAGCATTAAACCAGCATTTCAATTTTTCAGACCATTTACCTTTAAAAGATCTAACACTCCAAAACAATGAGAGAACAAAGAACAAAACCCAAAAGGAAACCCTGCATGGAAGATAAATAACACACACAAACCATTGCACGCTGGGCGTTATCTGCACACAATATGCAAAGTAGCAGGTGGCTCCGGTTCTCAATTTACTCTTCCATAGTTTTCTTCAGAGGATTTAGCCCTGCTGGAAAAACTTCCTGATGTGGAGCAAAGAAAGTGCCCGAGGAGGGCGTGCGGTACCCAAGGACACACCGCAGGGCGAAGGGCAGAGGGCTCTGAGCAAAACCGGGCGCAGGTCCCTGTTTGCACCTGTAAGGGCCCGCATCACCTACATCTTTTGGGGTTCGGTTTGTCATTTATAGTCCGATTTTCTAACCTCAGTGGAATTTTGCCTCCCAAAAATTAAAGAGGAGGCTGATTAGTACCTCCAGAAGCAATCAAGCACTCCTCCTGTCTCCACCACCTTCCAAACCTCTCTCACATAGCTGCAATTTATTTTAGTTTCTTCAGGCTCCAGCCCATCTTCTCCTGCTGGCAGGAGAGTCCAGTGCAGAGCGATTCCAACGATATTATCAGAAATCTCCTCCAGTGCCCAGTGCAGCATTAACGCCTGGCTTCCCTTCCTCTGCCTTTACTCCTATTGCAGGCCACGTCCACATCACTCACTCCTAACCTTGCTCCTTCTCCTCTCGCTCCAGCAGTGCTCATTTCTGAGGTCAGGCTAGCCTTGAGACAGGTTTGGTTTTTATCAGCAGTAAAAGGCTGCTTCTCCAGCTTTGGGGCTGGTTGAAGTCCCAGATATTTTTTTTTCCTCCTTTTTGTGAAGCAACAGAAACATATCCAGGATGTTGCTATCATCATAAAATCCTATTTTGGTTCAGTATCCCGCTGTCTCTGACAGGGGCTTTATCTGGTCAGCAGGGAACGGAGCCAAGGTTTGTTGTGAACGCAGCTGCTGGCTGGGTCAACACCACACAGTCCGCTAGGACCTGACACTCCTTTCCAACGGGACAACTGCTCTTTTTCTTCAGTTGCTTACCCTTCGGTTAAAAGAGTTAACAAACACGACACGCTTCAGTGAGAAAGGAGGAAAAAAAAAAGAAAGAAAGAAAGAAAAGCTTGCACATGCTCACATAGCCTTGGGCTTTTCCATACACTGTCAGAGGAACTGGGCTACTGCCATAACCAGTTAATAGGCAATCCAATGGCTTCCACAGCAGAAAGGGTTAACGATAAAACCAGAAGAACCCGAACTCATTTTTGCAGATCACCGGAGGGAGGAAGGCTGAGCTCACAACAACAATAGCACGCAGAGAAAGTGGGAGGAAAAAGCCCAGATTAAATGCTGATACTTATTTATGCATGTGTGCTGGAAGGTGTTATGATCGAGTGCAAGCGGTTAGCATAGCATTAAAATAGTTGCTTAATATTCCTGTAAGATCAGTGTCCCCCGGGACTGCAAGCTTAACCAAGCCCTGCCCTGGAAGTCAACAGCAAAAGCCCGACTCTGCAACCGGATCAACAGATGACAGTCCTCTGCCACGTGAACTCTCTGCCAACCTCGACATCTCCTCCCTTCCCTTTTACGCTAGCTTCCAGCTGTTTCATTTTTTCTTTTATTTACTTACTTAATTTTTATTCGCGTTCGCTCCAGCAGTAACTTTCAAAGGAGACATGGAAGAAAAAGGACCAAGAGGAAAAGGGAGCTAGGAAAATCACTCTGGCTCCTTCACCAAAACAGACGGCAGTTCCCCCCACAATTCACAAGCCAAGTTTCCACTAGCGAAGGCAAAGCGAGTGCAGTACAAGGCAAGGTGGCACGCAGCTCACTGATCCTTATCCCCTGGGGAACTGGGCTGGAAGCAGTGCTCCAGGTTGCATCCTGCTGCAAACTCTGAAGCAGTCCCATTTCATCTCCATTGTGCCATGGATTCACTCTTCTCTGAGATTTCTTCAATGTCAGCCCAAATATTCCCTCTAATTTCCTTGCCTCCAGTGAATCGATTTCCAATATACAGTGCAAATTTGTTCCCAAAGGACCAGAAAGATGTCTCCTGTGCTTGTGACACGAACTTGCGCGTGTGACATGAACTTCAGCCTGAAGCTCAAATTCCACCATTCCCTGAAGAAGCTGCCCTTTTCCTAAGGGAATTTTTAAAGGGACTGTACAAGATCAATACAGAAGAAGAGTCCTGTGTAGTACTGCAATACAGCAGCGACACTTTTCAAGGCTCTGATCCTCGGTGAGATACTATCCTGGACCCACAGGTGGAAGTCCTTCTGGCAGCAAGGACAGTTTCATGACTGAGGGCTCTCCATTCAGGACAACAGGGACTTCAGCTCAAACTGACACGTTTGAAATGGGTCAACTTCAGTGGTGTTTGGGAGACAGTAGAGTAGATGTAACTACAGCAAAACATTTTACCTGAAAAGCAGTATTTTGAATGGTACAACACAAGTGTGTCCCTATTTATTTGCTAGGTTGGTTGGTTTCAGTTTTTGGCTTTTTTGGGGGTCTTTCCAAGGCTAAATTAGGAAAGCAGTTACAAAGACCACTTTAGCTTTCCATTTTAGTGCAACCTTCTGAAATACTAAGAAGTACCACCAGAGGATTTAACCAAGTCACTTCCTAGAATGAAAAGTGCAGAATTGAAAATGCTTGAGTGGGGATGGAGAGGAGAGATAAGGAGGTGAAGAGGAAATCACCTGCCACCTAATTCACATGTTCAACTGAATCAGCACTCACTCACCACAAGCCATCCAGTCCTCAGAAAAAGAACAACTCCAAAAATGTTGATCATGCAGGACGTGAAGACACCATCCCATGTCCCAAAAAGCACTGGCTCCCACACAAACAACTGGATCTTCCACCAAGGCTTCGTCTGTGTTTGAGGCACCTAGAGGAAAGCAAAGCCCTCAGTTATACCTCTCGTTTCCTAGGCAGGCTGCAGAAGTGGTGCCCACAATTCCTGCAACAGGGACGGTCAGCTAATGGTTTTGCTACTTCAGTCCCGCTCACCTGCCACAGAGATGAACAGGAGGGACTCCAGAGACAACCAGAGTGGAAACGTGGGCTGTGGGAGAAATCAGCTCCCCAACGTACCTGCTGTGCTTCTTCATGGAACAGATCTTGCACATATCCCTCACTCCTCGTACCGTTCAGGCTGAACATCGTGTCCTTCGCGCTACCTCTGCCAGCCCAACGCACAGCCACAGCGTTAACGACGGGTCAAGGCTGGTCAGAGCAGGTGGTCAGCTATTTTCCTCCGTCAAATTCCTGCAGTGATGGATTCTCCGTTGCAGAGAATTCATGGTTTTATTGCACCTCCTGTGAAAGAACAAAGGACAGAAGGCGCTGCTGTTGCTTTCTTAGTCTGCAAAGCGCTAGGCTATTGTCTACGCAGAGGCTGAGCTAGCCAGCGGTGGCTAGGAGCAGACAACCACACGGTGTGGGAACAGAGCAGCCAGCAGTACCCCCTGTGCACCCTCGCAGAGGCTGCCTGAGGCAGGGACTGTATCATCAGCCCTACGTTTAGCAGTTCTAGATGTGCTTTTCTGCATCTGTTCATACTCCTGGTGCCCTCAGCATCCTGCAGCACTAGCTCCAGAGCTTCATTATGTGCTCTCTGGGAAAAGCATTTCCTTTCACCGGTTTTAAATCTGGCATCCAGTAATTCCATGGCATGCCGTCAGGCTCCTGTGACACGAGAAATACAGAGTATTTACTTCCTCTTCACCTTCTCAGAACCACTGATCATTTCACAGCCCTGATGATATCCCTCTCAGTTGCATCTTAGAGTCCTATTTAATCTCCCCCCAACAAGCATCCTTGTCACCCCTCTCTGTACGATACAGAGGTGGAACTGGAGCAGTTCAAGGTGTTCACCACAGATTTACACACTGGATTTCTGATGCTCTCCTCTTCACCTTTCTCACTGCCACTGAGCACCAAGCAGCTGTTTCCAGAGAACCAGCTACATCCCCTGCAGTGACGTACAGACGTCCTTCCTCGTGGTCATACCCACGCTTGGGTGACAGGCCGGGTACGTTTTCCTGTCTGCAACAGCCTGACTTCAAATTTGTACCTGCCATGGGGCAGACTCCAGCAGCGGGTCAGGCTTACTTAAACATGCCTGTTCCGAAGGAGTAGTGCCTGGCTTTATTTCAAGGATAACTTGAAACATCCTTACAGAAGGGGAAATCTAGCACAAGCATTTCTCTTCCTTGATACTGCTAGTTCCTCTCCCTGTTGGGCTTGTTTCTTGTACAAATTCTCCCTCTGACTGTGGGGAGTTACTTTTTGCATCTCCTTCCAGCTGGCAGCAAGTCTAACTTTCCCCAAATGATCTTGTGATGACCATTAACCAGTTGCTCGGGCCGAACAGCACCTTTCTGGCTGTATCTTAACACAGCTGCACTGTACCTGGAAAATCCGAAGGGCTGCAGCCAGAGATAAGCAAGAGCAGGACAATGAGACAATGCACTTTATCTGGTTCAATGCAATTTATCTGGTTCTGTGGCTCTCCTAGGGTTGGTTTAGCGTCTTGGCTGGTTGAGCTCACGTGCTTACGAGAAGAACCAGTTACGATCGCACAGTTCTTGACTTGCATTGTATTGGCTGGACTCCTCACCTGAGACCAGAGACCCAGCTTACGATAAGCATAGCGTGGGAATCTCTGACTCCTCAAGCTTACAAGCTAAAGAGACAAGACAGACAAGGACACGTGGTTTTCCTACTTCACGGGGACAGAGAAAAAGAAACACAGTGAAAACTACCTAGGGTCGCCCAGGTTTTCTGCATCAGGGTCTGAATCTCCAATTCCCCAATTAGCACCCAGCCTCTGTTATTCTACTTTTACTTTAAAATATACAATAGTAAATAACCAACACTACCGCCGCTCCACCAGTGTTTCACCAGTAGAAGGTTTCCTGCTGAACCCGGTACAATGGACAGCACAGGAGGTTTTTCTTTGCCCTGTACACGTGGCCTGTTAAGCAGCACCAAAGCCGATGAGAGTTCATTGATTTCCTGCTGCCTACTCCCCCCTTTTTGAAGCAAATAATCCTTTACAATATCACAAATGGCTGCTGTTATGGGGAGATTGGGGCCTCAAGCAGCGCAAAAGCAGCAGGAGCAGATGAACTCTTAAGAAACAAAGCTAATGTTTTTATGCAAATACCCATAGTAATAAAAAAGGAAGAGAAGAAAACACACAACATGAAACAAGATTACAACTGAATAGAAATATTCTTCTAAGATCCCCCAAAGTAGCTCTTCCTAGCAAGAGATTTTACTCCGCAAATGATTCACTGTGGTCATGCAAACTCGTGTTTTCACAGCAGCTCCCGCTGGATGATAAAAGAAAAGCCAGGCTGCAGCCCTGTCTCCTCTAAAACACACCAATACAGAGCCCAGAGCTAGCTGGCCCTGTGCTTTGCAGCAAATGGGGACGGCCAGAGATCGTTCATTCAGTGTGTCCCACGTGCAGCAGTACAGGGAAGTCTGATGCACCAGGATGATGAATCTGAAGTTTCCAAAACAGAGAGAAGAGCTCCACTCATGGCTTTCAGGCTGATCTCGTAGGAGATGTTACCCTCCTAGGTTTTTTTTTTTTTTTTTTTTTTTTTTTTTTTTTAAACCCTGCTTCCTGCAATTTCCTTCCTTTTTCTCAATATTAAAACCCCTCTCCTCTCTCCTATGCTGCTCCCTCCTCTGTAGCCCTCCTGCCTGCATTGCACAGAGCTCCCGTTGCTCTTTCTGCTTAACATGCTCCCACTCGTGTTGGTATAAGAACTTCTGCAATTCTTTAATTAAATCACAAATACATCTGTCCATTTAGCGCCACAAAGTCATTGAAGCAACCATCTCACATAGGACGCGGCACAAAACGCAGAAATAGAAGCTAAACAAACATTCCAGGACAAACTTTGCACTTGAACAGCTCTGACAAAGCCACAGTAATTATTCATCGTATGCAAATATGTGCACATATTTTTGCAAGATCAGGGTCTAAACTTGGAAACTCTTTGGGGCAGGAGCCTCTCTCTCATTGTATGTAGCACACTAATAGCACAGTGTGGTTTCCAAGTTACTGCAAAACATATAAATATTTTGTAGCGGTATTATCATTCAGCTAGGTCACTCGCTGAGCGGAAGCTTTTTGTGCTATACAGACTAGTCTGCCAAACAAAAAACCAAACAGCAATTATTTTCCTTTAATATAAAAGAGGATCTAATTCACAGCTTAATTGATATTACTTTTCCTAAAGTTTCTGCCAAAGACACTAGCCAGTCTATAAATTACACGAGAATGGTTGTTTTACTCTTTCCATAGCATTTAGTGTTCGGAGGAGCGTAACAGCATTAGAAACCTCCCTGCAGTTTTAGAGAAATTGCTCCAAAGGCTCATCTCCTTTCACTGGGAGACTTTTATACTTAATTACAAAACTTGATTCCTGCAGATGACATACCTGTGGCCTCTGCATATTTTCAAGGGAATAACATTGCATTACTCGTCACATGAAAGACGTTTCTGAGCCAAACGCCACCGCTCGGAGCTATTCAGCGGATGGCTGATTTAAAGGAGAGGTTACCGCCTCTCCAAACACGACTGCGTGTGGTCCCACGACCTCCCAAGGCCTCCGCTCCGGCCGCAGGAGGAACCACCAAGCCTCGCTCCGCCCAGGGACCCAGCAGCACTTCACTTCTAATAAATCCCTTAGACTCCTCCCCAGTCAACTTCTTAAAAACACCTAATTCAGGTGTTTCCCTGAGGGAGGTGGGAATTAAAGGAAAACAGAGCAGCTGTCAGTGCAATGAATGTTATGCCACACGTAGGAGCACTTGACCCTGTTCAAGCCCGCTGTGTTGCTCCTTTCTAGTAAGGGAGCCAGGGCAATTAGTCTATTTTTTCTAAATAAATAAACAAACAAACAACAACAACAAAAACCAGACGCACCGCAGACAGCCCTGCACGCCCCCTGCCCAGCCTCATCCCACGGTTTGTCCCGGCTGCTCCGGGCTTGCAGAGCAACCGGGCACCTTCCCGGCGGCCGCCTTTTTTTTTTCTCTCCTTTTTTTCCCTTTTTTTCCCCTTTCCCCCCCCCCCCATTTCTTGTTGCCCCCCTTGACCGAGCTACCGCAGGGCGCAGCGGAGCTCCCGGCCCCGCCGTCCCCGCGGCCGCACTCACCTGCGCCGCGCTGCTGCTGCCGCCGCCGCTGCGGTGCCGCCGGTGCCGGGCGCCGCCCCGGCCGCGCTGGCCTCGGCGCGGCTGCCACGTGGGCGGCGGCAGCGGCAGCAGCACCCCCGCCGCGCCGGGCAGCGCCGGCTGCCCCGTGGGGAGCTTCGGCCGCAGCGGCAGGCTGCAGCGAGCCCGAGCCCCGACTGGGGGGGGGAGCAACAGCGACAAAATCACAGCGGCCCGGTGTCCCCTGTTCGGGTGAACTTCCTTGTTCGGGACTCCCAGGTGACCCCGTGCCCTCCGAGTTACAGGCATGACTTTTGAGCAGCTGCTAAATCTCAGTGAGGCACTTTTCTTCAGAACTGACGTGGCGTTCCTGCGTTGCAAACCGAAGCAAGCTGAAATGAGTAAGGGCCGCTTTAATTTTGAACAAAGTCTCGACACCCGAGTTCAACGTAATTTCGCTAACCCGCTTTAATTTTCCGGAGTGCCCCACAGAGGCACAGCACAAACGAGCCTTAACTCTTCGCTTGTGCAGAAGCAGCAAAGGCTGAGTGAGCGGCAAAGCAGGAGAGCAAGAGTTCACAGAAGGAAGAAGGCTCTTCTCAAAGGAGGATGACGCCCGGCTGAGGAAATCAGCAGATTTCTCTCAGAGATATCCCATTCCTGCAATATTTCTGAAGGTCTCCTCGGTTCCCTTCAAAGAGGATAGATAGTCTTTACAAGTACCAGCAAACAGGTTCAGCCTGATTCTCTGGTCTTGTGCACCAGAGCAAAATCTGAAGTAAGGATGTTCAATTTGTTGCAAAATGGGTGAAGAATCACTAATTCACTGTGACTGAGTCCCCTGGCTTGCCTGCAGGCACTTAGGCCTGTACGTAGATGTGTGCGCTCTCAGCAAGAGCTAAGAAAGTTTCTTGAGGCAGTTACCACTTTCATCCCTCACTGCTGAACAGGCTGGAAATAATAATTGCAGAAGTCCAGCAAAAGGTATTCTCAAGGACCACACTTAAAAGCTAAATCACCTAGCACTGATATTAAGCAGCACTTCCAAAATGCTCAGTGTTGGTCTCGGCCTGCTCCTAGTCAAGTCGTGGCAATTTCAACCTTTTCCTTACTGGCAACAGAATCAAATCCACAGTATTCCCTTAGCAGAACTGTGTGCATTTCTGATTTGTCGTACTTAGCACATTAGCAAAAATGCAGCCTGACAAACACTGTCATTTTTTCCAAGGGTAATCAACAAGTCACAATCACGTGCAAAGCGGTTTGTTTTCTTTAGAGAAAGGGCTTTGAAAAAAAGAGGTAACCTGAATACCATAGAAGAAGCTCTAACTTAGATTACTCATAACAACTATGCGATGATGTGGAACGGTATAAATTCCCCAAGCACAAGTTTGGGATGACTGCGTGACTCACAGTTGGCTGAGCCATGGCTGAATTTATGCAGCTCGTCCTCGACGAGCAGTCTGCCACACCACTGTGAGGTCTGCATCACGTTACAGGAAAACTGTCTCCAACTATTTTAGAAAGGTTTTAAAAAAGCCTAATAAAATTCTCTCTGTCCGCTTATTATGCCAAGTACTTTAGCACTATGGGGAGAAAATAGGGAAAATGCAACTAAAAGTTAAGACTGTTTTGTAAGAATATCAACATCCAGCTCTTGTGTCCTTTCAGGGCTAGTAAATGCTGCAAGTTCCAGTGGACAGCAAGAATCTTTCCTCTCCAATTACATTTTTCCCAGGGATTGACACATGAAACATCTTGAACCTGGCAGGCCTGAATATTGCACAGTTTTTGGTTTGATAGGACTTTTGATAGTCCACATTGTGTCGCTGGGCGGCAACTGCTCCAGGACAGAGGCAAGGAGGTGCCAAAAGGCTATGTGAGATGAAAAGGGAAAAAGCTGGAGACACCAAAGACTGGAGCAAGCAGCCTCCAAAACCAGGGAAAGCAGCAATGCAAAGGTCAGTCAGCAAGCAAAAGATGTGTATTTAAAAAGTGCACAGGCCTGAGTCACCACCTGAAATGTAGGCAGGACTGATTCTTACTAGAATGAGTGTTAATCACCGTGGTCGTCTTCAGCTGCTAGGCATACCTGTCTTTGCCAACACAGCAAGGCACAAGCTGATTTCACACAGGTGCTCTCTTTTCACAAGGACAGAACTGTGAATAAACCACACAATCTAAACGCTAGTCACATCACTTACCCACCTATGGGAGAGCCCTGCATCTACAGTAAAAAAGGCTGTTAAAATGTAGGGAATATATCCCCAAAATAGAGCACCTTAGATGAAGAGCCAGCATTTTTCTATTTGAGTTCACTCATGGTTCTAAACTGTAAAACACGTGCTTTCCAAATCCATTTTACTGAATTTCTTTAAGCACATGTATATAGTGGTTATCAATACAGTATCCAAGCACCACCACAACCAATGCTCTTGTTTCAATTCTTTAAGAGATCCAGGCAACACAGGAATGACGGCGAGAGTTAATGCAGTGAAGTGTTTTCCATATCTGACATCAGGTGGACACAGGCTGTCTTTATGGCTCACCTTCAAATAGCTGCAGCATCCACCATTGCAGCGACGCCTTTAACTAGTTGACTGAGCTTCTTGTTTTTGCATTAGCATTATTTTAATTTGACATTTTCCTTTAAGCTAATGAGTACAGCCTTGAAGAAAATACTCCTTTCTGACTACTGTTTTGGGGAAAAAAAGACAGATCAGCCTGGTATATTGGTATTCCTGCATTCGCTTCTTCTCCTTTTGGAATTTTAACCTTCCTAGGCTGTTCTGATCTGTCTGGAATTAGACGGCTTTATAGCAAGCCTCCAGGAACTGGCAAAGCAAATGGAAGAAAATATCAGACTTGAGAGAAAACAAGTCAGTCATCCTTTGAGCTCCTGATGACACTCTCTGCTTTGTTCTGGCACATCACTCCATGACCAAGATTACCTTGCGATTGCCGTGAAAATATTCCCAACACTTGCAGTCGTTACTTTATCATCTCTTTTGACTTAGTTTATCTTTTGACAGGATGGACCAAGTAAGGAACTATTGCTCCTGAAGAGCTTTCACGGTATAAAAATTATACTTTTTGACCAGTCATTATTCATATTACAACACCGAAATATTTTATGAACTACACTGCTAAAATAACTAAATCCTCCGGGTTTCATTTAGAATAGCCCAGTGCCTTTGATCTCACAGCAGAGACAAAAGCTCTGTTACTTCTGCCTCTCTGAAATGGCACCAATCATCACTTCTGACCATGAGAAAATAATGATTATATATAAGCAACTGTGAAAACTCACATGTGTTCGGTGGCACAGCCTGCACTTCGGTAGCTGTGCCAGCTTAACAGCTCCACGGGCTACGTGGCGGAGGAAGCAGTACCTCCTCTGAACGGAGGCACCTGCGTACAACGTAACAGCAATGCACGCAACTACGTCAACAGATACTTGCAGTTTGGTTTGGTACTGAGCACCCACATTTAGAGCTGAGAGGCTCGAAGGGTGCAGCTACCGGCACAACAAAAGTCACGTCACTTTGCCTGCAGGCAGCAGCATACAGCTCTACGCAGAATCACACTTCGGCTCGCAGGTGTAAGACAGAGAGCCGTCCCCCGAGATAGACTCCAAGCGGGAAAACAGCAGGTTCAGAGCATGTGGCTGTTTTGTACGTCCAGCAAATGTGCAGAAGTAAGTGCATATAATGGAAGGAGGAATCAATCCCAGGCCTTTTGCTGGATGTGCGTGGCTGCTGACATATGCAAAAGCAATTTAGGTGGATAGACTGCAAAAAATAATCCCCTTTCCTTTTAAGACGGGACTTCACCAAATCCTCCTATCTAAACTCTGCCACTCGTACATGTATGCGCTTGACTGCTTTTGAAACTCCAAAGCTAGAGCAGGTGCTGCGTTCGGCATTGCACGAACCTGAAGATCAGCCCTGATGCGGAAGGAGAAAGATGCTGCCTAGGAGGTGACTTACCTGAGAGACCAGTGCAGAGCTGCTTGCTTCGGAAAGGACTACCACATGCACGGGCTCAGGTTTAAGCCCCTGCGACAGAACACGGTTCCAATGGAAAATTCTCTTCTTTAAATGCCGTATCTTGACAACTGAAGCAGACAAAAGAGCAAACAATATCCTATAGGAAACGATCTATTGATTTGGCAAACGCAACGCACAAGGTGTCCTGTGGACAGTCTTCCAGATTACCTCCTAAAACAAGCCCCCTCCGAATTTCTCTACTTTCATAAATTGCTCACTACCCAGGATCTATAAAAAGGTTTATCTTGTGCAGTACAGGAACAGTTTTAAGTTAATAGAGATTTTTTAACCTTCTAAGTAAGCAAGTGATCAGTCATTTTAACAGAAAATTATTTCCTTCTCCTAGCAAAAAATACAGCTAGTTTAATGGATTATTTTTCCACTCAACACAAAATTTAGTTTCTGACAATTTTTTTGGCAACGAAATATTGCCAAAATGTCCTTTTTAAATACTTTACTATTTGACTATTTTCATCATGAAAGTCAATAAGGAGAAATTATCAGTTCTGATTTCTTATTTCCAGCATACAATTGAAACAAATAAAAATCAGTATAACTAACATACACAAACATAACAGAAACAAAGACAAGCAGGGCGGCCGAATAAGCAGACACGACTTCCTCAGGCTTACTGGAGCGCGCACCCATGGTTTAAGACTATTAAACATAAAACAATTAGAAGCAGTTACTATACTACATGGATGTTAACATACCATGTTAAATTCTTTATAGGCTATTTTAAAAACAGTACCACAACATGCACACTAGAGCAATACTGAAACAGAAGTCGTATCAAGTCATACGGCTGTATGCATTCCGTGTTTCAGAAGAATGTAAAGGCACTAAAAGACAGCAATGGTTATGGCCTTACACAGCTAAAAGGGACTGGAATAAGGGCAGCCTTACTAAGGCCAGTTTCAGATAGTTCCTGCAGAAATAACTGTGCTGGTTTAACATATTACTGTCTTGCAACTGTGTGCAGCTAGTTCTCTGCTAAGGCTACCGTGCCCCTGGTTAAGTCACCAGAGCAAATCCCATGAGTGCTCCTCCTCTGCTACTACGCAAATTCGGTCAACTGGGTTTCAACAACCTTCAGAAACGGTTTAAACTGAGGCCAGACAAAACACCCCTCTTGTGCAAGCCCTGCCGCTCAGAGGAGGCTCCCTGAGGTTGCTGGTGACAAAACCCATGTCCTGATCCCACTGGCTCCAGGCCTGGGGCTGCAACAAGCTGCCAGGGAGCCACTAACACCTGCACCTGCCCAGCTGTTTCTGCAGTGACTGTCTGAGCATGGCTCAAGTTTTAACTCAGAACTTAATAGATTTTTCTCTCTTTAAAAAGTATCGTGCGACTTTAACGTTCACTTATACAGAACTGTTCTCATACAAAGAAAAATCAACAGAGCCACCTACTTCACAAAAATCAAGTCTTTATCAGAAGTGACCCTACCAAAAGACTTCAGGAAAACAATGCCTTTAAAACATGAGTAAATAAAGGCAAGGAAGACTAAATTATCAGTAATTAATGCTAAGGAGCTGCTTTGATATCTGATCCACGCATTTCTGGTTTTGTAAGAGCATAAATACTATGATCTTCAAAATTTCTTCTTCTTTCCTGCCTCAATACAGGAAAAAATCCATCTTACACATTAAATACTTCATATACTAAACACACTACAAAATTACGTAGTGCACACATGGCATATTTTTACCCAATGTATTAAAAACTTCAATAATGAAGTTCACCCTTCTTACAACTGAGATTAAAACATGATTCCAGATTCTCATTTGCCTGAAGAGTTGCTGGCACTGTATAAAGGTTCTGTAGTGCAAGTGAGAATCACAAAAGGAAAGTGGGTCTGATAGTACGTTTCTACGAAAATGAACTACTACATTACTACAATAATGTGATCTTCTAAGTCCAAGATGAAAGTTAAAGTCATAAGGTAATTTTTTTTTCTACAATCAAAGAAGACAAGAAGGAGATGCAAAGGGGAAGAAAACTCAAATAAGTTTGCTATGTCTCAAAACAAATATTTAAATATTTAATTGTTGATGTTATCCACTTTAGTTCTTGCACAATGATATATCTTCACATGCCTCCGTCCTTCTCATTAAGAAAGCAGATTTTGTCTGAAAATATCTAACATGAAAAATACTAAGTCTATTCATAAAACAGTATTCTATATTTTTATTTTTCAAACAGCAAGTGACCACATTTAGAACGCATCATTTGCAAATATAAATTATCAAACTATTAGTTTAATTAAAAATAAAGCAAAAACATAACTTCCCTTAGTATCACAATACATAGAAGGGTATTATAAACCCAAAATGACTAAGTTAACCATAAGAAAACAGTAATGTCAAAAGCGATGAAACTCACTTAAGTCACTTAATGAATAAATCAATTCTAAGAATACAATACCATTCACCATGATTATGTAAAAACGCAATCTTTCATTGTATTGTACAGATAAAACAATCCAATCCTTCATGCCACATTTTGTAAACCATGATATAAATTACACTCACAGTCAAATGAAAAGGAAGAGTAACTTCCAAAATATTTTAAGCTGCATTTAGGGCAGAAATAAAGGCAGAAATAGAATCATTTAAAATATATCAAGTTTAACCAAAAAAATTCATTTGGTCAAGCCTGCTATCCAAAGAGCTTTGTTTCCTGCAAAACTATTTTTGTCCTTTTGAGTTGATTATGAAATTTATGTTTCTTTTACATATTAAATGTAAGCCATGTGTTGAACTACAGCAAATCCTTTTATACTTGCATCATTTTTGCCATGAGACCCAAACATCCTTCATACACATACATATATACACGCACACATACACACACGCACACATACACACGCACACACCCGTCCTTTGTATCAGGAAATTCCTCATTTCACAGAATAAAGCAAGACTGTCAGAAACATAAGGAATATACAAATTCATACTTCTCGGGTTCCTACAAAGCCATCTGTTACCTATATACAGACTTCTACTGATGGAATTCAGGTTATGATCTTTTCCGTCATTTTAATTTTTACATTGACAATAAAGGGACGGAATTGATGTTGCAGGATAAAGAAATACTGTCTAATAATTGAAATAAACCTATTATCCTGCCAAAAATTATCTATAAGGATTTTTTTTTATTAGTTGAAATACAAAGAAGGCATATGGACTTCAGGAAAATAACACTATATCAGAAAATGCACTGTAACAGTGTTCCACTATATATATCATCAGGTTTTTCATAACACATTTATTTTCTCCTGTACACTAGATTTTGTACTAATTTCTCTCTCTTCAAATTCGTCGTATCTCCAGACTCAATTCAGCACTACATAGTATGCCTTCAAAATAAAAGGAGGTCACTTGCTTTATTGGATACCAAGTTCCCTTCCAGACAGCATTAAAAGAAAGACAAGACTACACAGACAAAGTCCAGTATAATTCATTTCTGACAATGAAAATTCCAGCCCCTCATACTGTTGCAAAATTCCTCCTACTGAAATGCTTTACTACAATAATAAAAACCATACATTACATATAAAAGATACCAGTGTACTAAAAGTGACAGAAGTGGACTAGCAAATCCTTCAAAGCACATATTATATAAATGACTAGCATTTAAAAACATTTTTTTCTATAAAATGTAGGTCATATACATTTATAAATTGGGGGTGGGGAGGTTCTAAAGCAGTGATGACTGTGTTCAAATAGTTATGCTGCTCTGTACAGTCTAATACCTATTCAATTCAAACTATAAGTCTGATGTTTTAGTAATCGAATAAATCCATATCATCATCTCGTAACTCATAATTTGAAAAATAAGCAACCCAAATGAAATGTGACTTGTAAATTCACTGTTTATCTGCATATGAAATATGAAGAGAACTACTCCTTTCTACTGGAGGCCCAAGTCTCATCGGTTCAATATCAGGACTTAAAGACTCCAAATTTAAGTAGAGGAATTGTCAGGAATCAGCACAGAAGCAGAATAGTATCTCTCCTCCTTTAGAGACACAGCTATTCAACTTTTGCAGTCTTCCTCATCTTGCAGAAGTGCAGCCAAGCCATTCATTTCTGACTCAAAGTGTGTACGGATGAAGCCATAGATCTAAAGACTGTCCCCTCTGCGACTGAAATTGTGCTGTGTAAACAACATTATATACTCCAGCAGGAGGACATTTGAATTTATTTATAAAAAGAAAGATTAAGAATATTCATTAAATCAAACAAGGCTATTAACTCCAAAAGTATTTTTGGAACTATCCTTATGCTACTTGTAAAGTTAGCACTGTCCTGTATTATTGCTTACAAACAGTACAACATCATATGCCTTCTAACAGAGTGGTACTGTGATCAGTTCGTACGTATTTACAGGATTTCTTGTTTGTTTTTTAAACAAGCTATAAAAACATTACATACTTTACAGACAATACAAATTTCCACATTTGTACTCAATTCAAACAAATGGAATGCATACCAATAATAAACATCATAAAGGAAGACTGACATAAGTCCTTGATTGTCAAGACACATTTATATTTATATATAAACTCTAACTGTGCAGAATCAAAGATTCAATCATAGGTACATCCTTATTTGATAAATCATATTTACAGCATGATATTGCATAAAAAAATAAAATAATGTTGTTTACACAATATTACCTTTCCATCCATTGGATTAAGGAAAGCAAGAAACAACTCTTAGAAACGTTTGCTTGCCTCAGTTTGTGTTTCCTACCAAAAGATACAATTTTAAAAAGGAAACATAAGGTTTTATATGCAGAGTTCAGCAAAAGCAACTATAAATTTATTTCCCTGACACAAAGCAATTTAAAATGGAACAAAAGTTTAAATTTTAACTTAAAGACTTTTCTTTTCATTAGCAGTAATACTTTCTTAGTACTTGTCCTTTGCAACATGAGTTTTAGCTAAATGCATTACATGCCTAACATAAACATGCATTACCATAAGTTGAATGACCTTTTAAAGTTACAAGGCTTCATTTTAGTAAAATATTTAAAACTAGGAAAGTGTAACATTATTCACTGCTTCAGTACCAAACATGTAATTTGAAAGTTCACATGGGTACTGGTACCAACTGCATAAGCATATTTCTGCCTGTTAAAATTTCCAAATGGTTTCCCAGGAAAATTAGGATTTTCCCTGCAATTTGTAATGGTATTAAAACAAGCAAACGAACAAGAATAAAAATCAAAACCCTCATAAAGAAAATTTAGTTAGCAAATATACATACATAAAGAAATCCAATGCTGCAAAATTCAGAGTGGATTCATCCAAATATTCTGATTCATTTCAAATAGTAACTACATATGATATAAATACTATAAAAATATTTTGAACAAGCATGGAATATATTGTATATGTCCAGGTGGAAAGTTTTCATAGGAGAACACAAATACTTTAGAATAAACTCCAAAAGTTACAGTAGAACCCAAATAATTCGCAGCAATGACTTAGAAACCCTTCACAAATCACAATTTTGAAAATAGTGAAGAAGCAGGCAACAAAAGCAAGGATGTCACATCACAAAACATACTTTGTCCATTTATTTTGACAATTGTAATTTAGTTTTCAATATTTCTTGTACCTCCCAGTATACTAATACGGATTCTGAAGTATACTTGGGTGAAGTAATACAGTATTACTAATATGAGACCTCACCACAGTACTTTTTAGAACTTTGCAGAGAGGTGGGGAGAGACCATCATGGATGCGTAAAGCTTATTGGATGCTCTGATTAGCAGTCAGCGAATTAGCAAGATTTTACTGTACTTCTCATTTTACATTGAAAAGATACTTCATCCAAAAAATTGACAAGTACAATATAGAGATAAGGAAAATGTTAATTCACATGAATATTTTGTTGTCCTATTTTCTTCTGGAACCACAATTTTCATTAAGACAACACTAGAAGACACAAGATCATAAACATAGTTCTTTTATCACCCAATTTAAAATTTTTATGTTGTTACTCATAATTCAACATACACTGATACACATTGTTATCCTTCTCCCCAAACTTTGTAATTTATGATTAATTCACTCTCAAATCAAATGAAGAAAATGTAAATGCTTATTAGTATACCATTACAAGCCAATTCCTTCATTGTCTGTTATATTAATGGTAAAACATATCAAAGGACTCATGCTAAAAGGGACACTGTCAAGTAATTTAGGTCCAAAATATGGCCTATTAATATATGTGTGTATGTATATATACATATACACGCACACACATATACATGTATATATAGAGAGAGTTTGTTAATAAATGTTATCAATTTCCTATTTTTTTAAATCAACTTTCTCTATCAGTAGGAGATATCCACAAAAAAAAGTCACCTTACACACACACATTCAGTACTTGCATGACCTAAAACTAAAAGCTTCTGCTGTTAGCTCTGCAGAATACAAACGCTACTCCCAAACTTCTGCGGACTGAATATCAGTACATGAACAGAAAACCAAAGCCACTTTCTTTCCACCTCTTTCAGCTTAAATGTAAAACTAACAAAAATGAACACTGACCAGATCCACATGAAGAGTGTGCATCTGTAGCAAGGTAAAAGCAGCAAAACGTGAGCAGTGGAAAATGTTTGAAAACAATGTAATCATTAAAAAAGCAAGCACTTTTTACACAGAGAAACCTCCCGAAACTACATACACACTTATTCCACAAAGACGGGTATGTACTCAGGAAATTATAGCAGTGTATTTGGTTAACTCCTCCATACAGAAAGCTTCAAGCATCAATGGATTAACTCACACACCACCACTCGAATCGTACGTGTGAAAGAGCCCTACGAGGGTGCCGCTGCGGGCTAGCCGGGGACTTCACAATCTGTCTTAAGGCACAGAGAAGAGGTGTAATGGCTCAGCAGTAGGCTAGAGAACGAACTGCGACACGAAGAATAACACTTCTTCAGATGATTCCCGTTTTGCTCTGGGGCAGAGCAAGTTCCTCCACTCTGTACAGTAACTTACTCAGGCACCCAAGCAGCAATTTGCAGTGAAGAGGGCATGGAGGGACAGCTACTCCTTCCTACTCCTCTATCACTTTCTCACATCAGAATAGCAAAGCAGTAACTTTTTAAAATAAAGCTGAATCAAGCTGCTTAGGGACAAGCAGGCTTTGTTCCCTCTTACTTCCCTATGGGGCCAGATAAGTGCAGTGATAACTAGCCCTAACTTTTTTTTTTTTTTTTTTTTTTTTTGGCTTTTGCTGCTTGTCATATTTAACAAATAGTGCTATTAATGACCACCTATTTGCAATGACAGGACACTAGAACAAAGATACCAACACAGTATTATTCAGGCAGCAAAAGCTAGGATCCCCTGGAGATGAATGATGAAAATGAAACATGCTTTACAAGAGGTGGCTTCCTGGGATACAGGGGCCATATTTATTATGTCTTAGCAAGGAAGGATGCAAGATCAAAAAAACAAACTGAACATAAAGGAAGAAAACCAGGTAGACATGAATCAGATTAAAAATATTCTTTCAAAGCAATTTCCCTACATGAATCATTAAAAATCCATATGGAATTTACTATTCTCCCTTGATGTTCATTCTTCTTAACTCAGGGACAAGTCTTCAGACCAAGTAACTTGCAAGTGGTAGCATGCAGAAACACCTTCCTATATTGTACACCAGTTATACACCGTCAATGAACCAAATAGAATCTGTTTTCTTATAGAAAAGTATTAAGTTCACATAAGTTATGTTTCTTAGCAATGCAGGAAGCAAGCCATGGATTACAAATGCACTTTCTTCCTCAACTGTACCAAGTGAAATAAGTGCATTATTAGCTATACCATACTGGAAAAGAGAGAGGGTTCAGAGAGATCAGGTTCCTGACAATGAAACTTAAGAAAAATATTGCTACTGCTTTGGGAAGAGGTGGGGAGTGTTGTGTGTCCCACTCAAGTCCTTTCAAAAGACGGAATTTATTTTAGCCTCTTGGGACGCAGATTTTTCTACTAGCTGATGGCTTCATTTGAGAGACACCAGGTAGCAATAGTACTGTAAGAGGATGTATGCATCCCTATTAAAAAAAAATACATATACATATATACACATATATGTGTGTGTGTGTGTGTGTGTGTGTGTGTGTGTGTGTTTCCCTGGTTAATCAGCCTATGTTAGGCTTAGACTGCCTTAAACTACCAGACAGTGTCCCTTTAGGGAAGGTGCAATAGAACATACAGTTCAAAAATCTGTAAATTGTTAACTTAAACTACACAATAGTTATGCTACTCAAATCTTACAAGCTTAAAAATGCACACAGAACTACTTATCGTACCATACTGTATACTTCAAGACAAAATACTATTCAAAAAAACATATTCATGGTACAGGGATAAAGTTTGTAGTTTATTTATATTGTGAAATGCAATGAAAGCTTCTGATCACTCATCTATGCTCAAAAAGAAATTCTGTTCACTAGCATTATTCAACAATTTTGGTTGGTAAAATTGTAATGAATTTCACTATGAAAACACTAAAAAGATATGCAATTTGAATGCCCACTTCTTCAACTTTCTGGGATACTTCAGTAAGTTTAATTATCTGAATTGTCAAAATTCTAGACAGAGAATTAAAACAGTTTTCACAGAAGCTAAGAATATCCAATCTCAATTTATATTAAAATAATTGGAGCTGTATGAGATGACAATGATGCAACCATATCAAACCTAAAAATCTAAAATAGCTTTATTTTTTGAGAAATCAAAAACTATCAAATAGACTAAGTGCTCTATGTTAATCATTATGAATATGTAGGGTAAGGTACAATTAAGCTTTTAAATCTTGGAATACACAGTTTGTGTAAGCAATATGTAATTGGGAATGTCATCTACAGAGTATTTCAACTAAAACTTCAAAATCTTGATATCTGCATATGAAAAAGTCATTAAAAAGTTACATCTAGATTCAGCTGTACAAAGAAATACACATTACTTCAGGAATGAAGTAAAGGCATTAGCAGTTAGGTATTTTGCTAAAAAAAAAGTGTTTAAAATATTTTAAATTAATTAGGCTTTTAAATAGTAGAGTTAGTCTATCAGAATTTATTTTTTCCTCCAAACACAACTCAATGTAATGCAAAGCAAAAATAAAGGGCAAATGGTCTAAAATTATTTTTGACAAAGATGGAAGAAAGGATCTTCTTCTAGAAAATGCCATCTTTTAAAGCTATAATTGCTTGACCTTGAAACTTCTAGTTTATTCTGTCTGTTTAGTATGTGTTGATTCCCTGCTGAAGAGCAATGAGTATGCTGACAAGCTTAGAAATGACAATATGAATAATATCAGAAAATAACTGTCCTCCCAAAGCATACAAGGAAACCAGTTAGGAAACAATCATGGGGGAAAGTCTTACCTGGGGATTTTGTTTATTTTAAATTTCATAGAAGGTAAAATAGTTTCTGTATTCAAACAAGTGAATAATAAACTGCCTTCGATAGGGGCAACAACATCAGGCAGTTCAATGACTGGTGACTAACCAAAAAAAAAAAAAAAGCAGTTATTGGTCTTGCTAATATCAGCTTACTTTTGTTTTAACATATCGCTCTTAAAAGCTGTACAGAACTCCATCTTATATAGAGCAACCCCGTTTTGACAAATGTGTTCTAAAGTGCCAGTATTATTTACAAAGATTTCTTAGCCAAAAGTCTGGCCCGTTGTGGCATCAGGTGAAGAAGTCATCCCAGCTCTACTGTCATTTACATTCACCAAGGGAAATTCTGGGAATTCAGCACTTGTCCCTGGTCCCCGAAGGTTCACCTGTCCATTGGCAGTGCTAAACTGAGATGATATTCCAGCTCTTGCCCCATGGTACTGAGCTCTGAAGGGCTGCTCAAAGGAGCTAATCTGATATGCTTGATGAACAGGCTGTGCCTCTGCCTTCTTCTGAGAAGTTACTTGATCCAAAAAGTCCTGCGTAGAGGAGGAGGAAGAATGATTTGCCTCATCACCTGAAAAGGGAAAAGGGTGCTGCGATTCACCAACCATTAGTCCAAAATGAGACTTGTCTGGAGTTGTTCTTAATGGAGAGTTCATTCCCGATCGAAAGCTATTGACCGGTATAGATGTGTAGACCTGTTTCTCTATGGAAGGAAATGCTGGCTGGGTTGTAAGAGTCTGGTTATCAGTCACAAAATTAAGGCTTGGGTTGTTCAAATAGGCATCATTTTGGCTAGTTCTGTCCAAAGCTTGTTGCAGAAACTTTGAATATTCTTGTAACATACTAGCTTTATCTGATGAGGAGGCTTGAGAGCTTGTTCCAACTGTCTCAGATTGGGTGACCTCAGATACTTCAGAAGAATTGATTGATATACTGGAGGTCACCTCAGTGTCAGCCACACTGAAAGATATTTCATGTTGTCCATTAGCCTTGTGTGAATAATGATCTAACAGAGTTTGCAGTACCTCATCTGGAATGACATTTTTGTCATGGTTACCTTTAATTTCAACATTCAGTGCCTGTGTGTCTAAAATTGATGCTGTGGCAGTTTCATCAATGACGCTTGCCACAGCTGCCTGCGTTACCGAAGGTTGAGATGCTATGGTACTTACATTCAAGGCATATTCTCTACTGTTATTACTAGCTGCTTGTAGATACCTCTTTTTCTTTAAAAACTGCATTGCATCATCATAATTAGTGCTGCTGTGTACTGGTTTACTGGGCCCTTCCTGTAATGTATCCACTTGATCGATGTCAGCATTACCTTCTGAGTCCAGTAAACCTTGCTTATCCACAAGATCAAAGGCATACTTTGAAACCTTGTTGTCTTCATATGTAGATAAAGGTGAAATGGTTTGACTTTGCTCAAGTGGCTGTTTCAGACTCCTCTTGCTGTTAACTTTTTTGAGAACCAGCTTAGGTGGGTGTATTTCTCCAGAATTTGCTTCTTCTAAGTGCGTCCCACTGACAGAAGAATGTGGCATCTCAACAGCATATTCGGCTACCATATATTCATCTTTTACTTTAGTACTAGCAGAGTACAAAGGCAAATAGTCATTTTTGTCCTTCTTCTGTTCTGACTTATCTGTAGTTTCCTTATCCACAGATTTTGTTTTCTCTGTTTTCTGCCTTTTCTTCTTTGGCAAGGAGCTGTCTTTCATAGGTGTAGAGAAACCAGAATCTTCCTCTGATGGCAAAAAGCCAACTTTGGTGGCACTTCTGTTCGGTTTCTTGTCACGGTTCTCATGGCACATACGTTTATGTTTCAGCACACGATCAGTCCTGGAGAAATACTGCAAGAGGTTTTTTATTAGAGAAAAATAAATATATTAGTAGTAGAAAAAGAAACCCTTCATTCTAGCAAATTTACTTGACAGTTCATTCACTTTACCCACTTCTAATGAAGTGTCAGACAAGTGTTGTTTGAAGCATCAAAGAAAGAACTACAAAATCAAGTAGAGACAGTTGTGACTCTGCTCCACCTGTGCACCAAGATAACCTACCATAACAGAAAAAACATATTCTTTTGAGAGGTTATAAGTGTGCACATGACTACAACATCTGGAGAAATTCCCATGTGTACTACTGCAGAATTGGAAGGTGTTCTATATGAAAGGTTTCAGTAAATCATGTTACCTGCAAACAATATTCGCACTGGTATGGCTTCTCTCCACTGTGAGTTCTTTTGTGCCTTTCCATGTGATACTTCTGAATAAACCTCATACCACATTCATCACAACGAAATGGCTTCTCACCTGATAAAAAACACGTATCAATATTAATCTAAACAAAATAAATTCTCAAACAAAAAAAATTTCCACACAATTATCAGGTAAAATATTACAGTCTCTATTAGAAGTAATAAAGAAGAGGATTTAGTCTGTTGCTATTGAAAAAACAACATAGAGTTGCTCACATCACAATTTCCCAGGACTCAGTAGTCTGATGCTTCAAAATAATGGTAAAAGCAGAAAAAAAGGCATTTATTCCAGGAAAGCTTTAAAAAACTAAATTCTCTCTCTCCCTCTTTGTAATTTGGGTACAGACACGTATCCTTAACCTAAAAAACGAGGAACTACAAAGACAGACAGGTATCCTTCCTAAACTGTTGCTACGTGTTCTTTTATGACAGAGGATTACATAAAAACACTTCAATTCTTGCATCAACTTAGATAACGCAATCCCATTCTTTCTAGAAAAGAATGATGTATTTTCAAGCTTTCTATTTAAGATATTTGTAGGGTTCTCTGTATTTTTTTTCATTCCTGATATCTGTATGCAGAACTGAAGTAACCACTCTGAAAAATCTTATTATTTTGGTTAAAAATCTCGAACTGTTCTCATCAGAGAAATTAAGCTGAAAACAACAAACCTCTGTAGCTAAATTGATCCAGGCAAACTGAATTCTTTTTCCCTCTGATATTTTTATTTTCTAGGTTTCTCTGATGAACCCTAAAAATTCTAAATGTCTGAAAAGTTAGTTTTGCTGTTACGAAAGTTCACTGTTATTCAACAGAACTCATCCTGAACAACAGTAAGCCCACCTCTTAATATCATTTTACAATCTTTTGAGTTGATGGAGAGATTTCACATTCTTTCGATAGCATCTGTCAACGTCCTCTTTGTTCTGGACACTGTATTGCTCTGATTTTGGGAATAGAAAACATCTATCTTTTGTTCCCAGAAATATGCCGATTATTTTTTTCTATATTTCTGAGGTAATTTCTGAGGCATAATATTCTTTTATTCTTCAAATTATTTAATTTACTGCTATTAAGACATATATTCTCTATTTAGAATAGCAGCATTTAGCCATATCCTCTCCAAGCAGAAATAGGGTCAATATGATCGCACCTTTAAGTAAGATGTTAGTATTTATAAAAATTGGAATGGAAAATATCTACATCACCTGCACATTTGCTCTTAGTCAGATCATTAATACTCCAAGTTTTGACCATCTTAATTCCAAGCAACTTCTAAATCTCTCTCTTTCTAAGCCTATGGCCTATTTCCAATTATTAATTCTTACCTCTCCACATGGCTTCTCAACCAATCCCTTCTTGGATGACCTGCTGCTGTCTCCAATCTGTCCTCTCCTAAACCAAATCATCTTCTCTCCTAAGATCTCTTAGATCCATCAGTTGTTTTTGTTCTACAGGTTCACACTTAGCCAAGGACTAACCTTTGTCATCTCTTACTTAGTAAAAATCACCATAAAACCTTGGGTTTTTTAGCATCCTCTATAACACTTAACTATCATTTCATCATCTCTTGTACTGACTTCTCCTCTCTGGCCTATTTCCTGCCTTTCTAACTTTCTAACCTCATTCCATAAACTTTCATTCTTCTTTTCATGTTCTCTTTATTCATCAGGCACACTTACTACTATGGTGTTTTATCTACACCAAGCCTGTTGAAACTTTCTGAATCAAATTCAAATCCCTATCTTCATTTCTAAAGAAGATGAGGTAAAAGTTTTAAGTCATCTTTGTTCTGGTTTTATACACCAAACCATTCCATTCCCAAAGATTACTTTTTAATCCTTTCTACTTACTGCTTTCTTTTCCTTTGTTCCACTATTCCACTTTGTGCTTCCTTTATATTGCCCCTTCAATTTTCCTTATGTTGTCTGGAAGTTTGCCTTCCCACTCTCTTAAACCTCTCTTAGAGAAACAAACAGTAGTTTGGGATGAAGACTATCCTGAGTCTTACCAGAACCCAAACCAAGTCAGAGAAGCCAAAAAGACAGCTCAGTCTTATCCTAGCTTCGAACAGCCCTCCAAGGAGCCCTCCTGCTATCCCAGGAAGGCTAGAATACCAAATACTTCACTGATACACTTACCTCCAGCCTTATACCCATTTTTGTACATGAATGGTCATAGAGCCCTCAACACTGTTCTACTTAAGCTAGCTATTCACTGGCAGAAGACTCTACCATCTCCCTCTTTCTCTTTTCAAAGCTTCAATAGGGTCAAGCAGAGGTTTTCTTTTTTTTCTTTGTAGAGTATTACCACCAGCAATGATAAAGATGGCAGATACATACCTCTGGCAGCAGCAGCTTACGTGGCTGTGCCAGACCATGCACCACTTTGAAATGGCTTCCATACAGTGTGGAAAAGGATCAGATTGTGACAGGTATTTTGGAGACTTTGAGAGTACACAGGAAAGCATTGCTACCATGTCGCAATAGGAAGAAAAGTAATCTGCTTGGGGACACTGCCCTCGAATTAATCACTACAACACGGAAAATGACACTTTTCAGCAGGATTCCAAAACACTCTGCAAGTAAGATTAAGAAACACTTTGTGAAACTGATACTACACTTAATTCTTGCTTTAATCCTCATAAGGAAGATAATATTAGAAAAAGATTAAAAATTAATATGAAGATACACTTCCCATAATGCCTTCCTTCTAGGAGAAGCCTGAAACTTCAGAGGCCTTCTGAAATTTTGTTGTACTCTTAAAAAAGGACATATTGCAAATGGAGGAGATCATTAGTAATAACCTTCTACTAATGTAGGAAGTGTCCAAGACATTTTTCTGAAATAAGTTAGTGAATAGGAAAGAATCAGATGTGAAAACAGTCAAAACTTAAAAATACAGTAAATACAAGCATTATTTATCAAAACAGCCTACAGGAGAATATTCTTAAGACATTTTGAGTATATTTTGTGTCTATATTGGAAATCTATTAAAACTGAGCAACAGTCCTATTTATAGCTACAAATACAATGTGTACAAAGGCCCTAACAATTATAAAAGTATACCTCTGGGACAATTTAAAATCTAAACAGACAAAATACAAATGATAAAATACGAAAGAAGGCAATAAAAAAGCAGCATGACTGAATAATAAGGCACTTGAATTGTTAGCCCCAATGTTGCTTTATTTTTTTAATATAATTCATTTTTTGTGTTTAAAATGCAAAATGGGGTGGGTTACAGAATTAGTAGATGACACATGAATGCATGAGTGGGGAAGGAGTACAGAAACATCTCTCAACAAAAAAAAAGTAGACATATTTGAAAAACACTTTTGATATTATTCTCTTCAGGAGCCCAGTAAACTCGAAATATGAAAATATTAATCTACCGATGACTCTTCTGCCTAACTGAAATGGCAATTTTCTGTATCATTAATGACAAATTTAGCAGCATGCTCCTATTACTGCTACCCCCCTGTATGTACAATTGCTTCTAGTAAAGGAATTTTGTATTAATGCAATGTCTGCTTTTAGATGCAACTATTTAATTATTTGCATAGGATAAGGCTGTTCACTGATGGCTTCCTACTTCCTTCATACCATTTCATTTGAGGGAGTGGTTCAGAGAACAGAATTCAAATCATATTGGAACGAGCTACAGCACCTGTAAGTTCAGGGCTTGTCACAGGCATAAAACACGGCCTCGGACTGTTACCACTATCTTTGATGGTCTTAAAATACTGAACTTGAAAAATTGATAAAGATCTTAAAAAGAGGAGGAAACATCCTGTTCTTCATCAATGTTTTGAACGTTGTAAAAAAAGGTGGTGCCAAAAATGGTCACTTAGAGAGATAAAAAAGCAAAAGAAAAAAAATATTTGTAATGAAAATTTCTCAGTGTGTGAAGACTCCAAAGAGAGCTCTCCTTCCCTCTCACCAGAGTTAAAAATACACCGCTCACCTTCTGGTCAGAGAAGCAAATTGAAATTTCAGCTTTTTTGGATGGGTTCAGTTATGCAAATCTGAATACTACACAGCCAATAAAGGCCCACTCGTGAATATTACCATACAGCACTGAAAGTAAAGAAGGGTAAGTAGAATGTCAATTAACTATAATGTAACTGGGCCAAGAAATCAAATTCAGCACTAGTCAAATACTTACTTATTAAATTAACTTCAAAAAAAATTTTTTTTTTAAGATGAATGCTTTTAGGTTTTTTCAGAAAAAGTCATATATATACAATAACCACAACCTCACTAAAAGTGCAAGATGGCAATCCACTGGAAACTGGCTCAGTAAAGTGGGAATTAGACTCCTGGAAGTTGGGTCTTGCATGCTTTCTCCTAAGCATTTATATAGCTGTCATCTAGGAAACACCCATAATTCAACAATTTAAACACAACCCCCATTTTCAATTTTCTAAGAAATAACCAAACTATACTAAACCAGCAGGGTGCTGAGAAAGGAGTAAAAGATAGTTGTCTAAAAAGTCAGATAACAAATATGGTTAATTTGTTAAATGGCAGCTTTTTCTCTGCTAAACAAAGAGTAGTATAGGTAAAAGCTGGCAGAAAAAAAAAATAAAACCTCCCCACCACCACCAAACCCTCCCTCCAAAGCTTACAATCAACACAGCAGAATTCTCATTAGGGCTAGAAGTTGAATTTTAAAAGATAACTAAATAAATTTATGCAATATTTGCAGTCAAGCATTAATTAACTACATTGCCCAAACTGTCATTTTCAAAGCCACGTACAGGGAATAATCCTCAGAAAAAAAATCTTCTGAAAAAATGTAAAAAAAGAAAAAAAAAAAAGACCATGCTTAAATTTTTGCCTTTCCTTTTTTTTTTAGGGGGGGGAATAGACAGAAGAAAGAGAGCGAGTGAGCACTCCTTTCAAGAATAATATCTGCACAAAGTGAAGGCAGCATGGTTCGCCAATTCAGAGCCAGAAGAAAGACTAGGAACAAAACAAAGACGTTGGACAGAAGAATGGAAGACTCTTCTGTGGCTGGCTGGCTGAAGGAAACCTACTTAGTCTGGACTCATGGCAACCTAGGATACAAAAACCCCATAAACAACAGGGCATTTGTGCATGTAACTCCCTGTACACTGCTCTGAAAATTCATTTTGCTGAGGTTTTTTTCCCCTCAACTCTTACACATGCACACACTGCACTGCGTGTTAGTAGCTTTCATATCCATTTAAATGCTACAGACAAGAAACACTGCGCACATTCACCAGCTCTGCTTTTCTGCAAAACAGGCTGAGAAATTGGCATCTAGTCCAAAAGGACCATATTACAAAATATTTACAGAGGGATTGAAAGGCCATGCACCAAAATGCCAAAAACCCAATGAAGCCAAACCTGTTAAAGAATGTGGTTTTGTGCAGTGCAACAAGATAAAAAATAAACAAGTACATATAAACTTTAACTCTCTTTGGCTTAAAACTTCGGGCCTTATATGACCTATATTGCATATTTTCAAACTAAGGTTCTTATTTTTAGAAAAGTTCTGAATTAAACCTTTGAAAAAAGAGTGAAAAGTAATGCTGATACTAATACCTTTGGGATTAGGCATTTTGGCCATTTTAGTCCTGGCACTTTTCCATCAAATTCCAAAAGAAATAAAAAAATCTATTGAGATGTGATTTTGAAGTCTCGATTGTCCAAATTAATTTGATACAACAAAAGATACAACTGCTTAACAAACCTGGACTTTTATGAATACACAAACTTCAGGATTCGCTACTTGGGTTATTTTTAGAATACTATTTTCAGATTTGCTTACTAGAGTTTATACTCACTTTACAGCCAAAGAAAAGTGGAGCAAGTCAAAAGCACAAAGCTACTTTAATTTTAAAAGTTTTATAACATACGTTAAGTCAAAACAAACTACAGCAGGATTTTAGGCTGCATACTTATTATCGAAAACCTTGCCTGAGTGGGGAAACAGTTCTTAAGCACGCTAGTAAAGATACTCAAGGCACTATACTCACCAGTATGAATCTTCTCATGCCTCTGTAGCAGGTACTTCTGAATGAAACGCATGTCGCACTGACTGCACTGAAATGGTTTTTCACCTTGAACAATATAATTCCACATCCATAAGTTAATAACTACACACTGTTGTTTCTGATAACTACTTTTGAGGAATATAAAAATGCCTATAAAAAACCCAGCATCTGAGCGAATTCCAAAAATATTCTAATACCAAAAAACATTAGCCTTACTGAGTATACGAACTCCAGAATTCCTTCCATGATCCTACGAGTCATATTAATACTAGCACGGAAGAGTGATCTGAAATGGCTGTAATTTCCTCATGAACAAGATCAATCACGATGCTGGCATAAGACTGCATTCAGGATACTGGCAAGCTATTATAATGGTAAGTACCTTTTTCACTTCTCCAAACCAGAGAGATACCTCATCGGGCAAATAAGCAGCCGGAGCACATTTTACAAAGGGGTCAATTTTGGCACTTAGGCTACAAGTCAACCCATTACTTTCTGATAAAGAAAGAAAAGAAACCTTGTAAACAGTTAGGTTTTCAGTTTATTAAACATATGTCGATTTTTTTTTTTCTGGCATTCTTTTGACACTTTGGTGCATGGAATCTCTAAGCTTAGATGCCAAGTTAGCTACACTGTTAAAACTGAAATTCGCATAGAGCTGAAAACATTTTTAACATAAGTAAACAAATCTTTATATAGTAGAAAAGACAATTTGAAGTCAAGCAGTACCTGTATGAATGAAGACATGTCTCTGTAAATGGTAGTTGGTTCTAAAGGCAGCATTGCAATGCTCACAAACATGAGATTTGTGGGTTTTCAGACCAAGTGATCCATCCTCATTTATTGTAAGGATCTATTTTAAAAAGAGTAAAATTTGTTCTCACACTACCCTCTAAAGATGTCTTATTTACTAAAAAAAAAAAAAAAATCTGTTTAATGCAGAAAATGTAAATATTTCAGGTAAACCATGCTGATTTCTACAAAACTATCCGATAGGCTTTTAGTTTACATTTCCAAACACAGCTCAATCCAACTTGTGTCTCATTAAATTAAAAGATATTTCAACAGGACAGAGACAAAAGCAGCTCATGGAAAACCAGCTTAGAGCTTCCCTATTCACAGCTGAGTCACTTTACATGCTACTGTTTACTTTGTCCGTCTGGTGGAAAGGAGGCAAAGTAACCAAACCACCTCTGGGCACGGAACCACGGATAATTATATTTTAAAGGAAAAGTGAAATGTTACATTCTTGTTTCAATCACAATTTTAAATGTTTGTTAAAATGCGTTAAAACCTATCCAGGACAGTCATACAAATTATCTGCACAATCTCAATAGTCCTGGAGACAAATTGTTTTTAAAAAACAAAATCTCAAAGCCATACAACCAAAAGAATAGTATTATTTTTCTCTCTGTTCAAATTTTCCACTCAACAGAAGAGTGCTCACTCAATATACATGCTGGAGCACTTCCCTGACAAATTCAACTTTCCACACTCAATTGCTTTGGTATCGAAGCAGCTATTTTCATATGAATTTGAAAAAATTTAAATGAAAAAGATTTCCACTGTATCTATCTCATTCAATAAAGCTCATCACAGGTTTTCTCTGTTTGACAAAAAAAAAAAAAAAAAAAAAAAAAAAAAAAAACCCAAACCCAACAACAAAACCCCTACTATCTCTGGCAAGAGAATAAGAAAACTGGTAAGCAAGTTACATTTCCAAAAGTTTTACTTAACTGGAAACAGAACTATAAAGAAGAGCTTAAGTAACCTTAAATAAAACAGTTAAATCCCTTGTTATTAAAAAAAAAAGTCTGCTGGGGAAAACACATCTGTATTTTGCTTAACTAGGATGTTTGGGGGGCTTATGATAATGATAGTGATGAGAAAGGGAGAGTCAGAATAATCAAAATAACAATTTCTCTGCAACAGTAGCAAACACTATAGGATCTACTTAAACAATTTTATTCTGCTGCACCAAAACTCAGCAAGGGTGAAATCTTGAGCCAACAAAATCTCGTGCATTCACTCTGAAGGACAAGCACATTCATACGTTTATCAGATTGGTACATTATAGCTCCAGTAGGTCACAGATACAGACAATTATAAAAATTCTGTTCTGTAACGATATAGCACTAATGAAATACTGACTGGTTATTTAAAATGAATTTAAATACATGTTATTAAATGTTTTTCATATATTATGTTGAAATTTTTAAATAACTGTGCAGGAAATATACTTAATTTCATAGTTAGCCTAAATGTGGGTTATTCTACTGCATCTATTCATTGCACCGCCTCTTAAATAAAGAAAATTAGTTTTGTCAGTGCAGTTTTCCTATTAAAAGCAACAAAAGTGTACGTGTGTTTGTGTATGTACGTGCGCATGTGTGTGTGTAGGTGGGGGGAAGCAGACAGGATTCATAAAAGCTATGTGACTTTTTATGTGTATGATGAGCAAGTTAAAACAAAATTTAAAGTGTTTCAGTATATTAATTGACTTCCATATGTAAAAGTCACAGGGACGGTTTGGATGGAAAGATCAACCCGAGTACTCTGGGAACACTAACTTAAACTGGAGTAGGCTCTCACCTATATTAGTCCTTTAGCTTCTTTCTGCCATTGTTTGTCTTACAAACCTTTAAAAAAGCGGGGGGAAAGACTGAAGAAGAACCTGTTTAATGATTCTCCTGATCATTTTTCAATCTTTTGTTATCTCAAAAGAATGACATTGACAGATTGGGAGATATAAAGGAAGCATGCAAGTACACGTCTGTTGAAAGACGGGCACATGCCTCTCCTACCTTGCAGTGTTTCCATGGAAGTGATCTGTGGAGGATATTCAAACTAGAGCTCCTTTTTTTACTCAAAGGGAGAAGTATCTCGATGCAAAGGTTTTGGAACTTGCTTGCACACCCAATCTGAAACAATTTGTCAACTTTCCAAGAATACTTCAAATGCTACCTAATTTGACAGTGGTTCTGGGAGGGCTGAAAGGTAGCTAACCTTGGGAAAACAGCAATTAGGCTTTGGATCTTTTGCTGATGTTAGAGTGGGTTTTCCTTCAATGTATATGCAATCTGGGTTGATTTCAGAGTAGGCTTATTTTAATGCTGCTGTGTGACCATACGCGTACATATAAAACTGATTTTTGCCTATCAGAGCATCCTGTATACTTTCTATTTTAAACCTGAAGATTAATATTCACTGGGGGAATTACTAGATGATCTAACACTGCCGCAGCACTCGGCTCTCACCTCATTTGATGAAATGATGCTGTTTTTATCTGAAGTAGGTCTCAACAGAAGAAAATCTAAGCTTTTCACACATACAGGGATACATACTCTTCATGAAGGGATCTTCAAAACAATTTTTGAAGTAACAAACCAGCAGCTATCATAAGGTTCTTTTGATATAAATATACATATATGAAGATGATTATGACCACAGGAATATTCCCTACCAGTAGATTATTTTATGTACATTAGTAAACTTTTTAAAATTTTCAAAACTACCATTTTAGATTTCTTTTTAAGAACTTTTCACTATGCATAAAGCATATAAAATTATCAGCCTCGCATGAAAGCACAACTATTATTAGATAGATACAGAGTAATGATTTATAAGTTGTCTACAAAACTACTGACTCATAATTTAAAAAAAATATTTGGAGAGAGAACTGCCTGGAGAGACAGATGTTAAAATGTGTCAAGGGTTCATGTTGCTAAAAAGAGTTCAAAGAAAAACAGTGTTATAATCAGGTTTTGTTTTGGGTCTCTGGTAAACTTCCAAACTGCATCTTTACTGAGCAAACAAACAATTTCCAGCCTAACTACTTCAAGTGCTAATGAAATTAGTCATAGTCAACCAAATCTTCAGGTTCTTTTAATCTTGGTTTTGCCAAATCAATGTCTTACTTTTGCTGGTGAACGCTGTTTTCTTTTCTTCTTTTTCTGCATATCTACTGGCTCTCGTATTTGTTTTTTGTCTCGTTTCTGTTGTTCAGATGCATCAGTAAAGGTAATTTCTTGCTTTACACTGATCTGTTAAGATACCAAGTGCCAGTTTCAGGTAAGGTTCTCACTACAGAAAAGCAATTTTTCAATTTTAGAAGATGACAAACTGCTGAAACAGAAAACCTTTTTCTAAGGGAATTCTCTTGTGGTTTCATTCTTTCAGAAATTTAAGTGAAAGGAATAATAAGCATCTTAAATAAAAAGGGCATAGTTAATTTCTACAGTGACATTTTGATGTATCCTTTCATTCATCTCCGAAAGTCTTTTTTCCTTCTGACCTGTGGTGATTTTGAGATCAGTTGCTATATTAAAATCACTTCCATCTGTACAACCACTCAGTTTTTCATACCTATTTTACTTTAGCCCGTGTATTGTCAAGGCAAGATTTAACGGAATAGTTTATTAGATATTTAAAACAAAAAGTATTTTTTAAGAAAACAAGAATAGTGCTAATGAAGTTTTTTTCCAAAAAATATTTCTTGATCTAATGTAAACTTTAATAAAGAGCAAGATATTCTTACATTTTTCTAACACCTGAACCATCTGATCTACAGCTAACAGCCTAATGTTTTAACAACGCTACCTTTATAAAGATTATTCTTCATATATAAGGCTATCTACTTTTTAAGTCCTTGTAATTATCCTTTATGTTTGACGGGTAACAGTGATGATGTGCTGTATTACAGACAGACGCTCTGTTTTCAAAAGGAAGTCATCTATATTCGCTCTGGGATAGATGAGGTACACCTTCTATTGGGTATCAAGGAGGGGCATATTTATGGTCATGTATGAAGTGTCACAGTCCAACCTGCAGTGTGAATGCAATTGCTAAGCGTCCACATACTTTGAAAACATGTAAGAAAATGCCTCCTACAGCAAGAGAAACTAAACAGTACTATGAACAGCATAAATGGTAAGCACCTTTTAATAATGCTATTTATTCTGGTTTATAGTTACTCTTGAACATTAAATATATTTAAAAGAGCACATTTAACTCATCAATTCATATGGTAACAGCCTGATTATAAAATATTTATAAAACAGATACTGAAAGATTATATTTAATTGGCAAATTTATCCACAGCCAGAGGCAAATGACATTTTCATAAATAGCATCTATTCATAAATATTTTGATAATCAAAATCCAAACAAGCAATTAATAAATTCTTGCCAGAGTAGGATAAGACTACTAAATCATGCTTCCTAGTAATTTCTCCATATTTCACAAAGAAAGTGCTTACAGGGACATTAACAGCATACTGCAGCCCTTGAGGAAGTCTATCTTGGGTATCCATGTCATCATCATTTTTTACCGTCTCCTCATGGACCATGAGTTCATCATGTGAAATCATCTCTTGCTGTCGAAGTTCACTTTCCTGTAACACTTCATCTGTTGCAAGAATTTCTTGGTGCGCCATAGTCCGATCTTGAAGCACTGCCTCTTGCCGTTCTCCCGACACTCCAGACTGGTCAGATACTGCACCCATCCCTACCATAGCCCTGGATGACTGCATTTGGTCTATGCCACCACATTTAAGAAATAATCCTCCCAGCTTGTCTTCAATGTTCATTCTTAAGTGCAATAACCTACAAAGAAAGTTTTAATAGTAAACATCTAAAATTGGTGCTCTTACTTAAAGTTTTTACTTAAAAACATTTTACAAGAACTCAGTCAGTACTCAACACACAGGCACACACTCCTAAAATTGATATCCAAATAAAAGTGAAATGCTGAATATCTTGATTCAGCATGATAAGATTCTCTCACACATAGGCAGATATACACAAACATACACTTTCAAATGAAAAGTTTATAACTAAATGCCTTTTGATTACTGGAAAAGTTATAATTAAATGATAGCTAGAAAGAATTTAATTCTCCTCCTAATGCCTTAGAAAATAGCTTTCTTTTGTGTCCCTTCTACTCTGTTTTCTTCTCCTGTTTTATTTTCCAGAGATGCCTCTCTCATTTTTGTCCTGCTCCCCCTACTTTCTTACTCTTTAAGGGCTCCTTTACCCCCACTGCCCTGGGCATACTCTAGCTGCTGGAACACCTCAATATCCAGAAGTAAGAGAAAGGGCAACATTTTGGCTAAAGGTCTATGTTAACAAGGACTGAGGAGAAGTCAAATTTGTCTATAAAAAGGCTATTCATTTCCACACCCACTAAGCCACTGGAGAATTAGTCAGAAAGCATGAATTCCAGTAGTGAACAGCAACACCATTACATTGATTGATGATCTACATGTAGATAAAAAAATCGTAACACTCCAAACAGCATCATGGCATTATTAAACCATTTTAAGAAGAGGCGGTAGGGTTCAGCGAAGCTGAAAGCGGCAGCCTCTACTTATTCACCTTGCTTTTTCCCAGTTGACCTGATCTCGCCAGAAGGCCGGGACATGGCCCTCTAGACTTCACTGCAAGGTAGTCCTAAGACGACTCTTCTCCTTGGCATACTGGATGTCCAGCCACACTCCTCCCCAGGCCCCCAGTCCTACCCATCCCGTGCACATCGGCTCAGCTCACTCCTTCGGACACCCTCCCTTCCTCCACCCCTCCGGCTTCCCAACGCCGGAGCGGAGAGGCTGCACAAACACCACTGCTTCAATCGTAGCGACAGGGGCAGAGGCACAGCAGAGCTGGACAGTACAGAACAGGCCTAGCCAAAACACAGACACACATCGCGGGGAGTTTTGTTATAGTGTCGGCACCTTTGATTTTGATGCATTCAGAATTACGACGTAAATGTGATGTTGGTATATCAGCAATCACCAGCTTCAAATTCTGCCTCCCTCACAGTGCAGCATGGAGACAGGAAACAAATCAGCGGCTCCATCTCAATTCAAGCCTCAATCAGATGCTGCTTTTCTCTCCCTACAACTCCAGATGACAACTAGTAACCACAGAAGTCAAGTCTCTCTCTGCCCAGAACTCAGCAGGGCCATCACCTTGCAGAAATTCGTCACGATAACCCACTCCCAATTTAACATCCTGCCAACTTGCAAAATGATTGGATCAAGCAAACATAGATGCAATATTTAAATCCCAATTTTTAGTTTGATCACAGAAACCATCTTCCAAAGCATTTCAGAAGATTTCTCAGATGAAGAAAAATTCTAAGTGTAGCTTAATCCATTGTGAAGATTAGTCTATAGCAAACTATGGCCAGTTTACAAAATAAACAGCAGCCCTTCCTTAGCGGAGATTCTGGAGTATTTGACAGGAATGCAGTCCACTAGCAGAACTCGCTGATGAAGATCTCACAGTTCTTCTACAGTAGTTTCAAATACCACTATTAGTTCTTATCTTCTGAAAGTAAAATTCAATTTCTTCAAAAAACCCCCAACATAGAAAGAAAAAAAGCCAGCTTTAACATCTTCTAGTAGTAATTCATGCAGTGTAAGTCGAAAGTGAAAGAACATTTGTCTCTATTCTCTATCATGAGTTTCTAAATTTCTGTATATATCACAGAAAGCCTGACTGACAGGATGTTCTGATAAATACATTTCTGAGTTTCAAATAAATAAAAGGCATGCCAAAGAAAGAAGCTTTTCAGTCAGTTACAGATTTTCTTCCAGTAAGCCTTTCCTCCGACAGAAGTCAGAATGATGCAGTCACCAAGCAAGATCTGTTTGCTTATACATGACAACGTCATCAAATATTGTACTAATCTTCATTCCTGTGTAACTGTAGCCCAAGTTCTGAAGTGTGAGGCAGGAAGGGGAAAAAAATCTAAATTATTAATAGGAAAAGCTAACTAGTTTTGGAAAACGGGAAATATAAAACTGAAATATTTGAGATAAAACGGTGCTGGCCGATATTCTCTAGATCAACAGCCTAACCTTTTAGCAAACTAGAGATGAAGAGCTGAAGCACATTTTCACTGAATTAATAGCCTAGGATATCATATGAACAGCACCTTCCAGAATAGCTATCCTCCAAGATTTTATTAAAATCACTAACAACATTACAAGGTTTTACAAGATAAAACTCCACAGAAGTGAGTTCCAGTGGTTCAGACGGCCAGAGGCAGGGACCCGCAGCCTGGAAGGCCAGCAGAAACGACAGCAGCCAACAAACCTCGTGTTCTGGGCGAGAGTCCTGCAGGCTAGTCTGTGAAACAGGCGGCAGTCTTCTAGTTTTGCCACTGTCAATGTTTAGAAGCTCAGAACTTTGTCTGAAGTTTTTTTAGGGAAAAAAAGAATTGTGGAAAGAAACACTGCTGATTCTAGTGAACTAAGTTTTCAACCCTCAGCAGACCAGCTTCTTCCAACTCTCCCTACCTGTGGTCTAGTTTAGGCTCTGTAGATATCTATCGTACACTGACATGAAACATCTCATTCTGCGTAGTAGACTGGGAAGAAAGAGAGAAGACCTTGGGAAGAACTGACCAGCAAGCACAAAGGTCAAAACAGCTGTTGCCCAAAACCGGTTTTTCTAAAACACATCTGAACAAACTTTTTTTGTTTTTTTTAAGAGTATCCTCTAACAAAAGTACCACCTCGGAAAGCTTTGGGGAAGCTTTTCCAATGCAGCTGGAACCAAAAGCAGGTATTTATATCAGACTGTTGTTAGACGGGCAAAAACACATTTTAGGGACCAAAAAAAAGCCTGTGACAGAAGGACAGGAAGAGAAAACTACTGCCCAGAACATTTGCACTTGCAATCTTCCTGCCTGCTTTTTCTGCGATTCTGATATGAGAAAGTTGGAAATGCTACTCTTCATTTCCACAGAAACCATCTTCAAATAAGGACAACAATTCTTTAATGTCTTTTAAATGAGGTCAGGTAGTGCTAGGCGACAAACTTACTTCCAGTTAATGCAGGCTATAAAAAGAGAATGAAATTTCACACATCTGACAGGGCAGGTGTGTTTCTGGTATGCCACACAGCCACCTACAGGCATTCCATAATCCACGAAGTATTTTTTGGAGGTAGCTGTGAAACCCTACTGATGGTTTCTTAGCAAAAACACAAATGAAAAAAAAACCCTTGGTATAGCATTAAGGTTGTTTCTTTCACCAATGCAGGTCTCCCAAAGAGATCTTACAACAACAGATCTTAGTCATTGTAACAGGAGAAAATGAGGATGAAGTAATAATCTTTTCTGTGTAGAGAAATCTTGTGTCAATTAAGAAACGTGAGAAAGAACTGAAGCTCTTAAGAATCTCTCCCCCAGAGAGTCATTATTTGATAAAGGATGGCACGAAGGAGCGCAGGTGGAGGCTGGTTTATTAGGCCAGTCCTTTTAAAAATGTGACATGAAAGATACAGACTCCAAGGAAACGAACAAGCAGATACCTACTATTTATTCATTTCAGCCTTTATCCCAAACTTATCCAAATTCAGGGTACAGCTTATATTGACCATCATTCACTGTGATTTTGTTCCACGCTACAGAAGCGCAACAGCCCAAGATCCCTGCAGATTCTTAACAGGAATAATATGGGCAGGTACGAGAATACAGGAACTCAGGATGTTGAAACACATTCCAAAAAACCCCCAGAAAAACAGTATCAAGTGCGAGAATGTAGTGGCCCTAATCTGTCTGCTCAAGCCACTGACAAAAGCAGCACAGAAGGTTGTTCCAAATGCAGGATACTGCCATATCACTCTGAAATTAGGCATATATTGAGGAAATTGTGGATTTAAAGCTATATCCTGACAGGAAGGTAAGCAGACAAATAAAAATAGGGAGCCCGAGTGGTGAAGAACGCAAAGTTCTCACTCGTAGAGGCAGACAGACTTGTAGCATGCAGAAACTTAAGGCAGCTGGCAAGACACAGCAGCTGCCCAGAAGGCAAAATAGCTGTATATAGTATCTATTGGTACTATTGGTTCTCTGAATTGTCAAGTATATGGAAAAAATTCTTCCCCCACCCTGACTAGTAGGCTCAGTAGAGTCATGTAACTGAAAGCACTCAGTTGTTTCCAACCATGATCTTGAGTCACATCAGATGCTGGTATAGGGAATGTACTGGTTATTATATCAAGCTTTCAAACATCTGGCTTTTCATACAAAAATAGTGACAACTCACAGGGTTAGGCTGCATATTCTAGGTGATGAAACACAATGCAAATTACATGAAGTCCAGGTACTGTAAGAAGAACCACAAATGAAAATAAGCTATTAATCCAAACAAGAAGTATCCCAATTGCAATCATCTCAGTAAAATTAGTGTCATTTGTCAATTGACACCTTTTGGCTCACAAAAGAAGAATCCTATCATTTCAATTGAAGATGAGGAGGAAAAAAAGTGTTCTTGGAGGAACGACAGTTTGATAAAGAAACTGTAAGTTAAAAGCATTCAAACAAATTCACTTGATCAAGCCTGCAGGAGATTATATATTTTAAGCGCGAGATGCATCTGTGAAATAAAGATCAGCTTAATTTGAGATTATCTTGAGTGAAGCTACAATAATAGAAACTATATACTAACATATGCAAGCACATTTCTTGGCATAAAAGACTTCTTATTGCAGAGGTATTTTCCATGGAATTTCAGAACTTTTATTAAGCTTTAGCAAATAATCATAAGATCTTCGCATTTTCTTTGAAAATATAGTTTCTCAATACACTGAGAGAAAAAGAAAGCCAATTAAAAGAGCTGCAATAAAGTATCCATTTTGCTTGGTAGAAGTTCTCCAAACCTTTGCTCCAGGCAAAGCATTTCACAAGAGACTTCTTCAGGCTCAGCTTCATGGATATGCACACATTTTGGGGGAGGAGAGAGGGGAAGGGGAGGGACTGCACAGAAATAGTCTCAGAGCATCCCAGCACCTTCTCTTTTGACACGGTGCTCAACAGCTGCTTGCAGAACATCTACAGCCAGTGAACCATGCTGCTTCGCTTCAAAAACTGCTACTACGGCAAACCCTACAGCAGTACTTAGAACTATTTATTTCAGTAACCCTGACATCAGTTTTTCCAAAGATTACTGGTGCGGTAAGCTGGAGAGCTAAATGGTAAAAACAATATTTCTAATTAAAGTAACAGCAATTTAAGCAAAAACACATTAAATGAAGAGTGCAACCACCCTTCCAATTCAGAACAAAAAATTAAAATACAATCAAAAGAAAACAGCACTGGATAAGAAAACCCTGCCAGGATGATGTCTGTTATGCAGTGAGGCTGACACGCTGAAGGAAAGAATCCAAATTTGTTTGCCACCAGACACAATGTATGATCCAGCTTTTTTTCTCCACGCTGGCTGATGGTGGGTAGGAGTTATTGTCTTCTTCCTTCTTGTCTTGAACAAGTAGTAAAGCATTATTTAATAACAAGCAAGCCCCCAGAGGTATTAAGTGGATTTACTTAAAAAATAGTATGTGCAGTACTGGGTTGAGTCTCTGGATTAATTTAAAAGATTATTTATGAAAGATGAAGAAAGAAAATACTTTGAAGGATTAATAACCATTAGACAAAATATAAAGACCATCTGCATTTTAGTATCTGTTTGCAGAATAGAACTCTTTTAATACTATTTTACTATTTTGCTTTGGTTTTTAAAGACAGATGAACATCATCTAATTGTAAACAATTTCCTGCAAAAGGTTTTGGTGTTCTAAGTCTTCTGCTTTCTTTCAAGTATTAAAAAGCAGAATTTGCTACTTTCTATCCCCATATCCCACTCCATTTCTTTCCTATATTAACTTTTCTCTGGCTTTCAAAAGGCAAAATAGAATGAAAGAAGGTTGAGGGAAACAGAGTTTGTTGAAATTTAATTCTTTTTCTTGGGAAAACCTTAGCTCCTTCTGAAGAGTTCTAACAAAGACTCGAGATAGAAATATTCCTACCACATACAGACACGAACTTCCTTTGACTGCATTTTCTAAGAGTCAAATCACAAACACAAAACCAGGAAGCGAAATGGAAATTCTCAGATGCCTTTAGCGACTAGACACCATTCTGACAAGAACATCCATCTCTAGGATTCCCTTCACAAAAACTGAGATAGAGTTCAATTCAAGGTTTTAGATGTCTTCAAGGTAATTTCACATTGGAAGCCGCCCAATGACATTTTTTAATTTAGCTCCATATTTGGGAAGTATGTTTTAGTTTAAGATCAAACAAGGCAGACTTCCTAATAAGTAAATACCTGAAGCTACACAATACATATTTGGGTACATTCCTACCATGTCCCTTCTTCCACAACAGCCTTTAGAAGAATGAGTGCATGCTGGTCCTAAACAACAAACTATACAAAGGCTACTAGTGTAAAATGTACTTAAAGCAAGGTTAAAAAAGCACAATATATGGAAACTCCTAAGCACATTATTATCTCTTAGGGCTCATCTCTGTGGTACAATGATTTGGGCTAAACTGTAAACTTAAATGAATATAACATACATAAATCTACAGAGTTTTGTAAGTGAACACTCTTATTCCAGTATTGATTTTTTTCCTTTCTCTATTTAGAATAACTCACTTTGGAAAGGTTTAAGCTAAATAAAAGAAGCAAATCATTATATAAGCAGAGTGGTTTTACTGACACTGCTAGTAAAACCTTTCTAAGCAAACTCCTATAAAAAGCAACTACAACAGAGACCCACTAAAGAGCTACTGTGCCAAGAGAAGTTCACTTTCTTCTCTCAAAAGGGGAAGATGAAACCAATAGACTGTGAAATTCAGATAGGGACACAAACAACCAAAAACCCCTTCCAATGAGACATTTGGCGCATTTTCTTATTCAGAAGTCAACCCAATTCTTAATGGTGCAGCTGCAAGAAACAATGTGATATACGGGCTATCAGCCCAAATGGGGTAGCTCCTTGCATATCTCTCCCCATTCGGCCTTCTTGTTGCCCTGTGTTGGCCACAGCAATTGTGCAACTATGAAGGGAGCTGGATAAAAACACACCCACCAGAAAAGCGATTAGCTTGCATTTGGATCAGTGGGACTATGCAGGCAGGGGGTGAAGGCAACAGGCAGCGAAGAAGCTGGGAAGAGAGAGGAGGACTGCTTCTTTCAGCAGCAGCCAGTGGTTAGATTAGATTAAAGCATATTGGGAAACTGCCCCACAAGTGCAATGTTCGCACACAAGTGGAAGAGTTACAGCTGTCACACAGACAAACCTAAAAGCTGTGCCAAATTTATATCAAAAGAAAAATGCATATCTACATTCCCAAAGCCTTCTTCATAAACGGAACTATAAATTCCGCAACTCCTAAAGCTAATGAACAAGGAGATAGCAACATGGTCTGATACCATATTAAAAACTACAAGAGCCTAATTCATGTTTTAAATTTAGCATCACAGTGAATAAATCTGCCATCAACACGATCCTCTCCAAAAGAAAGAAAAAACTCAAACTTGACAGCTTCCTAACGTCCATTTAAAAATCCTATCGGATCCCTAAACATGTTGAGTATTTTCACATCAGAAAAGATATTTAGTTTTACTATTAAAAATATGGATATATTCCAACATACAAGGAAAACCAGCTAGCTTTCACGATATCAAAAACTCAATTTCAAAGATTCTGCAGAAGCTTGCAAAGTAAAAAAATACCCTAGTTAATGCTAAATAAAGAATAAAGATATTTATTAGCTGATCTACCTACTTGGAAAATGAGATTTAAGTAAAAGATCTTGAAATTAACATGCAAGTGTAAAAAATATCGTTTGTAAGAATGAATTAAAGTGAGTTGACTTGCAAAACAGAAATTATTAACCAAACATAAATCATCGTGAAAAGGTTCTCAGATCAAAATGCATCCTAAAATGCAACATACGATACAAGCACTCTTAAGACTTGTTGCACAGTTATTTCTAAATGCCCCATATTGCTGAACACGTGCCAGTATGAGACCTGATCCCACATTTACACTCATACTGAGCTGTGAATAGTCCTATTACAATCAACAGGATTACTCACAGAAAATCTACTTATTGTGCATAAAATTATCCATGCGCGAAAATCGTTGCCACCTTGCTTATTCTAAATTCAGTATTAGATCATCACCAGCATAACCACAGTGTAACATCTAAAACATGCATCTCAGAAAGCTTTCAATATTACATCAACAAAGCCACAGTTACTTGTTAAAACCCCAAAGGATGTTACCAGTGTAGCAAACATACTTTAACTACTAGAAAAATTATAGACAATTTTTTTATCTTGAAAAAGCTCACCAATTTTGCAGTACTACATGACCAACTACTGCAAAACAGTTAATTTTGAGAATTTCTATTAGAATTTCTACCACTGTACAGTTAACGCAAAAAGAACAGAGCAGGATCTCTGACCTTACACTATGAAACACAGACATTCATAAGTGCTCAGTTTGGAGATTCCAGCTGATTTTTATATGCGGGGAAGACAGCACTAAACATAACTACAGTTACCCACCATTTTCTAAATGCTTTTAATAGTTTGAAAACTTCAATCCAACTGGTGAATATTTGATGAAATTTCCTATATCATGCGCATGCCTCAAGAAGAATTTTTGGAAAAAATATTTCTGATAAAATATATCAATCTTTCTTTTGCCGCATAGTTATTTGTCATAGCTAAGCCAATCTAACAACTAATTGTCACTGAAAGAGGCAGTCCTGGTCCCTCTTCTTTTCTGTAAGATTCCACCCTACCTTTTGTGCCTACTCTGATGGTCATATGATTGCATAGTGGTTTACATAGTTCACCAGCCTGGCAAAAAATATATATATATATATATTTTTAGTTATTAATTAAATTTTCTGCCAGGTTAACTCACTGAGTTCATCTACCATAAAGAGAGTGTGTCAGAAGCAGCTCAAGAGAGGGTCTGGGCCCTTTCCGATTCAGCAATCACAGGGTAACTGGCTCAGCCCATCTCATGCAATTGCACCTTGAAAATAAATGGAAAAGAAAAATATGTTGCTTTAAAAACACTGTGATAATTTTCTTTGACAAGCCCTCAAATTTCTTGGATAAATTCCTGAGTATCACCACTCTACTATCAGCAAATCTGTGAAGCATCTCTCCTCATCACTAGCACCATGCGGTGCTGTTTTAAAGAAGATGACAACCTACTGTTGCTATCAGCTACCCTACTGGCTCAAATGGCAAAGGTCTGTCTATATGCATATACAACAGAACTTCTGGTGGCTTTTCCAGATTGCTTTTTAAAAATCCCTCAAACACTACACACACAAACCCTAGAAGAATACAAGAAATTGCATGCATGCATAAAAAAGTCAGGGCTGCTAGCATAAAGGTACTTTAATTTACCATAATTTGCCTCTCTAGCCTATTGGCATTGTAATAACACTTTTTTATTAAAATATTTTATGTATTTTTTCTATAAAGCATTGTTTCCTTCAGCACACTGGATAGATCTGCTCCACAGAAATAGGTGAGACCAGTGAGACTATGTAGTTAAGGAGACTGTTTATAACATCCTTGTTCCACTCGTTGTGAAGGCCAAAATGTGGGTAAATGAGGCAGAGACAGTCCTGACTACTTAAGCAGTTGAGTGCTATCTTGCAAAATAGGACTCTACCCTTGATCTTGTCAGAGATATTATGTAATTTTACTTTTTTTGTTTTTTTTAAACAGGTGATCAATAATTACACTTCCCTCATTTTCTGGGTGCCTAACCTGACACATTTAGGTCAAATTTACAGTAAATGCTGAGTGCTCAAGGCTGCAATTGTATCAATGACAGCAATACTTTTAAAATACAAAGAGGGATGCGATGCTGTATATCTTAAAAAGAAAAAAAAACAGATCTTAAAGATCTCTATGAGCATCCAGACCAAAACTGTGTTTTGATCTTACTCCTTGGCATCAATTCTCTAACCATAAATACGAATAAAAGTATCCATTTCATTTCCCTGGGGCATAGTGAAATACTTGAAAGAATAAGCAATGTTCAATACAGGTCACCAGGGTGAACTAATCAGTTTATAGTACTCTTGTTCCTGCAGCAGATACAGTTCATGAGGAGAGAAGGTGGCATATATAAGACAGCAAGGCAAGCCAGCATCAGTCACTTAGGTGAATACCGCAAGAAGCCAGACGAGTGGGGTCTGGCCTCTCTCGGGATCTAACCACTGATCAGAAAGCATACCAGCATGTTTTGAGGCAATGCAGAGTAGCCAGTTCAATGGAGAAGCACTAGAGGAATTTGGGCTCACAGACAGAAGACTGTCATCAGGAAAAAATAAGCAGCATAGTATGACTGAAGAGAAAAACCTGGTTACAACCATGATGATGTAATAAAACAGTAAGAGATTTGGCTTCTTTTCTCAGCTCTGCCATCGCTGTTGAGCAAATCTGTTATCTTGGCAGGTCATTTTTCCTCCCTGTATTTCCGTTTCCTCATCTCTAAAATGGGGGCAATGACCCACCTAGTATTTAGGTCTGAAAGAGCAGTAGGAACTATTTATGAGGGCCTCACAAACCTAACCATTATAGGAAGTCCACAAAAGAATACCATCGTGCTGTCTTCAGAGCAGGATTAAACAGAGCACAGTAAAAGAACACACTATGCAATGAGAAAAAAGCAAAATACTGAGCAGCTGCTGATGGAATGAGTACCATGTATCCTGTACATTCAGTAAGGTGTGGAATTTTATGGGGAGAAAAATTGTGGTCAGGTATGATTAAAGTCTACAATATAATATTCATGTACTATATTAGTAACATAATAATGTACATACGCGTAATATGTTAAAACTAAGGTGGCACAGGTGAGCTCAGTGCTGTGATTTTAATATTTGAGTGCCTGACTTGCACTTAAAAATGTTCTTTTAAGACATGCTTTTTTTGACTGTAATATCTTTATTTCAGCTTAATTGTTTTCTTAGAGGCCACCTACAGGCATTAAATAAGTAAAATAATAATTAAAGAAAAATTCAAGCCAATTACTTCGTAAGTCTCCGTAAACTAAATAACATTGGGCAATATGCCAAAGAAAGTATAATCGAGAAGATTCTGATCCAAAGACTTTTATCAGCAGAAGCTGTTTCAGAGATTCTGGAAGACATCCCGCATTTATATACATGACACCATACGGAAAACTTTTAGGAAAATGCCAGCAGTAATCTGATCCACAGGTGAGAAAGACATGAATAACGGAGACAAAACAATCTTAAAGAGCACAGACAGTATTTCTAGAACTTTTTTAACTATCTGAAAGTATTATCTCAACACGGTCTCTCAGGCTGTGAGGACAATGCAAACGTCTTAGAATTTAGGAATCACTCTCATGAGCAGCAATTTCAACTCTAGGACACAGGTGGTGCACTAACTACACATTTTTTTCCAACTTCATTATGGTAACCTTATTCAGGATAAGGTTACATCCTGTGTGTGACATCTAGAAAAAAGTTCTGAGAGAGATCGTTGGCTCTCCGTAGTCTAACTGTTCACATGGTGGTACTGGCAAGAAGAAAACATGTTCTCATTTAAACCTGCCAAGGAGGCTGTGTCATAGCCTCATGCAACTTTATTTTTATGTATATTTATTGCATTTCAGCTGTGTTTCAACCTTATCCTTCAGCTTCACACGAAACTGTAACCTCAGAAAACCCAATTAGTTCAAAACGCAGTAGAACACCTCTCCAGTAAAAGATTCACTGCAGGCAGATCAAGCAAGCTCTCCGCTTCCTACCTGGTTTTTCAAACACCATAGTGCTACCTTCAGTGGCCACCTTTCAAAGCCATCAGTGGTCTGGGCCAGAATACCTGAAAGAGTCCCTCTAAATCTCAAAGATGCAGATCACAGTTGGCTGCTCCACTTCTCAAACTTCATAGTATTACTCTATCTACAACAAAAATAAAGCCCTTTCAAGGACCTCTTCCATAAGACTAATTCACTTAGCAACAAAAAACGTTAAACTAAACATAAAACTGTAGAAAAAATAAACTTATTTCAGTCTTCAAAATAGTTATCTACCTCACTTTGGCTAATGTTAGTACATGGCGGCACACATACATAATGCAGTCAATGGAAAAAATATGCCCATGTAACGATCCCCTGTGAAAAGGAAGAGAGAAACACAAGTGACAGTTACCAATCATAAGACACAAGACACTTCTGTAAGGCTTTTGGATGGCTTCGGTGATGACAGCTGTGTAAGAATATGAAAACAGTAAAACAGCAAAGCGACAATGATTTAAGTATCACTACAAGCAGTGCCTGAGACAGTATATACCGGTAGCCCTCCCTGTCTTTTTACACATGAAGGAAAACAGGGAGTAAAGGATCTTGTGATACTCCGTTAGGGACACCGCAGACCAGCAGTGAACAACAACCTACCACTGTTCTTCAAAGTATTCAACCAGTTATGAACTGGGCACTAAGGAGCACTTTCCTTCACAAGAGTCAGGAATTGCAGCCTAATCAGCTATCACAGCATTAGGATGGTATCAAACATCTTCATCAAGAAGAAGTAGAAGAGTCAGCACATAAATGGACACGTGTTAGTATTGAAAGAGAGTGTGAAAACAGCCAGAGGAGGAAGGAGTAGAAATAAACTCTGAATTTGCAAAACTGAGCAACTAGGTCACTTTCTCAAAGCACACTGTTAGAACATAAACATATTATAGATCAGGTAAATTTGCCAAGACAACACAGACATTTTAAACAGTACACTTCTGTACAGTTAGGTTTTTTCTTCATGTTGATTATCAGGAGGGTGGTGATGGACTTGTTGCTACAACATTTGTGGTCATACTAAATCAACTAACTAAGAACTATTCCTGTCCTACTTGCATAAAATACCAGAATTGTAAGTTACCTTTTTTTTTTTTTTTTGAATTTGGTTAATCCTCACTCCAAAGGACGAAAACTGTCCAATCAAGTAACTACTAAAACCATTGCACTTCTGCAGTATATCATCTTCACAAGATTATTAACAACCCCAACTAGATTACTCCTCATCAGTATTTTACATATCTCAAATAATTTTAAAAAGCAAGCCCATTTTAGATCAAGGCAAGCCAAAACTTGAAATGTCTAGAAGCCATTAAATAATAACACAGATATCCTAGCCCATTAACTAATATTGAAAATGATCGAAATACGAAACTCAGATTTCTCAGGATTGTGCCCTCTTGTAGGAAAAGATTGTGGAAATTGGATTCTACCTCAATGACATTGGTACCCTGAAGCTAATTTTCACTAATTAAGTACTAGAATACACTAAAACAGGAATTCAGATTGATCAAAAGATATGATTCATCTTTCTAATAACTTCTATAACTATTAGGAACAAAAATCTTGAAATTTCTTGATGCCATTAATTCACAAGCCAACAATTAAGAGCTATCATCCCAAAGAGGTCTGAAATATCTTAGAATCCATAGTCAAGTAACTTCATGATGAAGCCAAGTCTTAATAAAACACACTCAATACAATCAATACTATTAAGCAAGCAAAAAACGAAGCTGTAGAGTAGGAAAATGTAACTTACAGGACTTTAGATAAGGAAAAATCCATCCTGTCCTGTGTTTACAGACTACTTTCCAGATACCATTTTATCATCCGACCCCATGCAGAGTCTCAAGTCCTCAAACGCTGGACCAGCAGGTGCAGCTGCACTCACCCTGCTCCCCACAATGCAGAGACAGGTCTCGTAAGCAACAGAGTGACAGTCTGGGGAGAAGCCCAAGATGCAAGCACCTGAGCTGAGACTGCTGTGCTAAACTGCTGCCTAAACAAAGCCTGAAAATGAAGAGTTGTTCAATCTTATAACAGATTTCAGGCATTTAACACATGTGCGATTACAACAGATCCCATCCTTTTTGCATATGCAGCCTTACTACTCACAGCACTGCAACAGAGGAAAGCTCCATGCCCATCTTGTGACCGATCAGGAAGGTAAGCAGGGGACAGCACAAAGACTCACTGGATAGTAAAATGCAGGGTCAAATAAGAGATTGAGAAATTAATTTTTAATATGAATTTGTTCTTTTATATTGTTGTTCCTTGAAAAGCGACAGTAACCTCATACTTAAAGCTGCCTTGTATTTGGTCCAATAGACTATAGGTTTCTAAGAGGCACCAGAAAAGCCTGAATAAACCTGGTTTGCATGACCCACTTTTAAATGTCAGACAACAAGCACGCTGGTTTTATCTACAAATTGCCAGCTATTCTGCATATTCAACCAACATATGATGAGACCGGACAAACATCCTCTGCATGCTCCTTTCATATAAACACGATTTTATTCCCAACTAAAACTTTAAGTTCATTAAAAAGTTCAAAAAAAAATATTTTCTACGAGTTATTTAAAAAGATGTTACAGGCAAACTTTGTAATCTCTAAAAGAAAAAAGCAACTTTAAAGCTAGACAACTTCCCCGTACTTGTTCATATCCCCTAACAATATAAGCTTTCCAGATCCCTAGAAGAAAGTCACACAACTTTCACATCTTTTTTCTGACCCAAGCAAAAACTCATCACAGAGTACAACCGACAGGTTCACCAGGGACACAGGAAGCTCCCAAGAACAGGAGCCTAATAAAGCTTTCTTCCTTGAGGGACGAAAGCAGTCTCCTTCCCATATAAAAGATTCATTTTTGTTTGATACTGTTAAAAGCAATATTCACGCAGACACCGCCACACTAAATTTTACCAAAAAAGTGTGTATAAGGTTAAAAACACAAGTTGAAAATCAATATTCTACAGACACCTCTAGAAAATATGCAAGTGATTGTAGCCTAAAATAATTACATCACATCTTGGTACTCTGAGGATTGACCAACTATCTCTAAAGTTGATCTACTGTGGTCATTACAAAAATTTTTCTGACAGTAAGGTAAGTAAGACTACTTCAGCGAAAAGAGGTAGCTTGAGTCTACCAATCTTTCATGAAGAACCTTTCTGTTAAAAGAAACTTTAAGGACACAAAATGAAAAGATCATTTTTATTTATATAGTTACTGTTATATCTAGAAATACTCAGTGCTATAAACGACCAAATTAAAAGCTTGACACTTGTCATCCATCTCTTATATGTGAGTCTCTCACAGACAAAATACAACAGTGACCTACGTCAGGAACCACTCTATAAGTGGTTAAAACCAGGGGAGAATCATTTTTCAGGAGGTCAGCAATAGGGAAGATATCTTGCTTTAAAGTACTCTTCTTTGAAAAACTCTGAAATCATTAACTGCTTCTGGAAATATTGACTGTTACAGTGCTTACAGACTAAAACTTCATCCTCCAGGAACATCAGATCCCGTGAAATGTACTCATTTCTTGGCTTTAATATTAAATTTGCTCCATCCCCCCACCTTTACAAAACTGAAAAATGCTTCCAACGTAATATTGCAGATTCATTTGTTGAAGGCAAGACTAAACATTTTTCACTACCAAATGGCACTTGCAGAAAGCTGCAGAATGTAGAAGTCGCTTACTCGCTTTGCCCCTTCCCAGCAAACTAAAGATCACAGCTACTTCCCAGGCAGCTACCTCATACAACATGCTGCTTATGGCTTGGTACAACAAGTTTCAGTTTATGCTAAACATTTGTCCTACTCAAAGCTTTAGGCCAGAGATCATCACCAAGACAGGCTAAAAGCATTTTATACATACAAACATATGCACACACAGTTTTTAAAAGTTTACTGCCCTGTTCTTTTTTCAAATCTAATCTCAGCGAAAGCACAGACACGTTTGAGAAATTTTCAGGGCAATGATGTAGAGGTTAAAATTCAGACAGTGTAAAAACACATTTGTCTCCCCTTTCTTAAACACTGCTAGTGAACATACAGCTATGTCAAAGCTGCCAGCATCAATCTTTCTCATTCCACCTCTTGAACTAAGGTAACATGACCTGATTGTGACATTACTGGCATTGCAAACTCTTCTAACAATGTCTTTTATATCCTACTTTGGGGTGCACAAGTAGTAAAAGTTAATAGAGACAGAAAATTATTACAAAAACATTTAGATACCTGTTGAAGTTTTTACAAATGGGAATCTTTCTACTTTATTAATAAATCCTCCATTTGAAGCCTGCTTAAAACTGCTTTTCAGCCTCCTATCTGAGTTTATTTACACAGATATCGCAACAGCTTTGTGCATTATTGATATCATGTGTTACATAAAGAAATTATTTTGTTTTACAGACATTTTACAGGGCCCTTGGTTTTTTTTTCAGTGATAGAGATCTAGACAGTTTATATTTGATAGGCTGTTCACAAATTATACCCCACTGCTGTTTGCAGGTTGGAACTTCTTCCCACACAGATTTCATTTTATCATCAGACTGTTTAATTCTGCGCTTATAAAAATGTCATCCTAGTCATAAAGGAAGAATTAGACAGTACTGTCTTAAAGTTTTCTGCACAAACTGTGACAAGACTCAGATACTGTAATAGTAATATCTCAGTAGAGTGTAACAAGTTCAGGATCAGGCCAACATATATACTATGCACTGTTAAAAAGCAATTTCTCTTTTCCAAAGTGCAATGAAATTGTGAAGTAATATAAATTAGTAATACATTAACTTTATTACATTATCATTACAAACTGTTACTTCTTGATATCGTCTTGGATACATTAACAAACTGATAATCTCATAAACATACACTAAAAAGTTACTTCCGAGCAACAGTAACATCTGTTTCTGTATTATTTCCCCAATACAAAATTCTGATAGTACAGATGAGGTTATCAGGAGAGTCTAACCCTTCTGCACGTTGTACTTTACACTGTGTTTCCAAAGACACTCCATTTCCCCTTAGGACACACTTATTATCAAGACATGCACTAAGCTCTAAGAGAACATATTTTGGATTTTTTCAGATACATTATCTAAAATGCTGACTATCTGAATGATATATAAGAAAAATCTCTGTATATAATCAGTGGCAGACACTATAACCACAAATAAAATTGAAATACTCATATATGTCATTGCATTTTAATTTGTATGATAATTTGTAAGTTAAATAGGTTCAACCTATGTCATTTGTATAGTTTATGGCACTATTGCTGATGTATGAAATATTCTGTTCTACGTAAGAAGATGAAAAAACAAAATAATGATATATTTAGAATGTATATAGAGTACTAATGAGCTAAACAGATGGAGTTGTGTTTTTAACTTCACTGAAAAATACCGAAATAAAGTAACTAACAGCATCTGTGTAACTGAAAATAAATTCCATGAAAATCTGAACGGGTTTTCTTTTGTTAGAGAGAAGTTTGGCAAATAACTATATATTATAGGCAATGTCTGTGTTTTTGCTGATATGCCATGTCCTGTCAATAGTCATGTCTCAGCTCTTAAAACACAGTAAATTAATTTAAATGTATAAACTCAATAATAATTCAAGGGTTTCTGCATACATTCCAATACACAGAAGTGGAAAAATACCTATCATCAATCTCATGAATCTCAGTACTCCAGGAAATATTATTTTTCAACAAAAAGTACTTCTGTCAAAAACAAACAAATCAAAATGCAACTCAGTCACAGTACTGATCCTTTACATAAGCCCTGCAACCTGATAAAAACAGGCAGACACTCATGTCCACCTACACCTACGGAGACTTCGCAGAACTTTGTCCTTAAGCGTGCAGTTATGCAGATCAGACTGCAAGCTAAGAGCTTTGAATCTATTTCATCATAAATGATGGTGGTTTGAAAGGCAGTCATCATTAAAATGCCAGGCAAATGCAGAAAAATACTGATCTTTAAATGAAACATTTGTACTCTCTCTTATAACGACTTAAGAGTCTTTAAAATAAAAAAATTTCCAATGGCATTTACTTTTCATTTGTTGTCCATTTCATTTAATATAAAATACTTTTTTCAGTTCAGACAACAAAATTAAACACCTCCGTTTCATGTTTAGGGTCCCCAGAACAATACCAGTGTGCTTACATATCAAAGATGCTATACCAACATCACTATTTATTACCTAGCTTTTGTTACTTCACACAAAAGTTTTTCTTCTACATTAGAACCAAAATTAAATAAAACTTAATTGCTAGTTAGTTTTAAAAAATTAAAGGTTTTTAGGTAGACTAAGGCCCATTCCATCAAGCTGCTCCTTACAGACAGGCCTCCATTTGTAGTATTTACAACGGGACAACACAAGACTTCACAAAGATCCTAGTAACCAAAGACATCACTAATTTCTAGCAGCAGATACAAAAGACCATCCCACTCTGCTTTTCCCAAAACACTAGAGTACAACAATCCTTCTCCTTAGTAACTTTTAAAATGTTTTACCTAAATCAATAATTTAACAATCGACACCCTGAACTACTTCCAAATTTACGTTCTCAAACCTGTGGTGCAAAGAACGCGTCTGGAAGTGGGCTAAGCTATTTTAGATGCAGTGTTACCGTATTTCACCAGAGTGGTATATTCTTAAAATGCTCTTAATTCAGCTCTAACATTACTGGTATATAGAGGTTCTCAACCGGAAGTTAGAATTTCCAACCTCAGTGGTTTTACAATGCCAACTCCTTCTCCAGCATATACGCATGCTCCGCAGAGCTTTAAATACTAATACCAATAGACTTATATACAATGAAATGAGAGTGAAAATCATCTTTTGAGAAGCTACCTAATAATACTACAAAAGTGTTCATTCACTGAACACTTTAGCCTGCAATATAACTTTTTGTGTTCCAAATAAATTTTCTTCCAGCCAATGGAATTTTTTTAACCATTGTGCTCTTCAAGCAGCTACTTACCTACTTATGATTTAATTTCCTAATCCATTACATTAGGGATTTCCCATAAATACAACATGTTTGTAATACAGTAGAAATTAAACATATATGAGCAAGAAGGACAATGACACAAATATAGATTACATATACATCTGTTATCTCAGGCCTTAGCTTGAGGAGTGAACACAGGAAAAGTACATGGACACGTAAGAGTTAAATAGAGGTCAGCCTCTTCTTTTTTAGCTTTATTCGGTTAAATGAGCTAACTGACTACCTGCATGTATATTTGAGGTACAGTGGGGTGCAGCTATCCAGAAACAACTACGAAGAAAACACTTTTGGAACCTGAATACACACACATGCGTTAAGCTGAATATTCATCAAGAAAGGCCATGAGAATGGTTTTCAGGGAAACGACACGATTGAAACGTTAATTTTGCAGAGTTTTCCTTAATCACTGCAGCAACATCAGTGATCGCCTCCACTACAAAATCGACTGTACCCTGCACCAAGAGCCTGCAGAGCCCATCAGATCCACAGGAGACCAGGCCTCCCAAGCTCCGGAGCTCCCCAGCACAGCCGAGGTTTTGGCAGATGACAGCTGTCACTGGAAGCATGCATGAATCCAAAACAGTGGAAGTGGAACACAGAAAAACCAACGCTGCCTGAAGGTATGTAAACTTTTTACATAGCAGGATAGATTTTAAGTCTAGATTGGCCCATCACTTTACCCAGTCTGATTTTGCATACAGCATAACAATATCTGCAAAAACTGATACAGGTTAGCACTATTTTTCCACCTCTGTCCTTCACGAGGCATGCATTGCAAAACTCATGGAGCACTACTGCAAAAATCGTACCACTTACAGGCAAGAAACTCGATATGGGCATTCCAAAATGTTTAAGCATAACAGGCCCAGGTACATATTCCTAGCAAGCTTGAAAAGTACTACTGAAGTCTGTGAGTACACACAGGTAACAAGCAAAACAACCATGACCCTCTTTAAGAGAAAACTGTAGTCTTCTGCAATTTGTCCTTTTAGTATCAAAGATGAACAGTCTGCTGAACAGAAATAAACCATCTCTCCCATCTAAAACTTCTTTTATCAGAATGTAAAGTCCACACAAACGCAGGGAGATGGGGCGTGCTCCAGGTAGCCTTGCACAGCAAAACTAAAACTGCCATCACTGGATTCCACATATTTACTTTTTTATCACTGTGCAAAATCCCCCATAGCCGCTCTGAACGGTTTATGGAAATGAAGCGCTCAGAGAGATGATTTACGTCTGCAACACAAACATCTTCCCGTTTTATGAGCCAGGTTAACAGAGACTTCTGCCGCACTCATCCCAACCGGGGTCTGGCAGGAATTGGGGGAGGAAGGGTGAAGCAGAGGGAAAGCGTGTGAAGCCCAACTAATTTCTCCTCAACTCCTGCTGCTGCCCCTCGCCCTCCAGGCCAGCACTTGTTAGCAGCTCCCGACGCCGGGGAAAGGCCACTTGCGAAAGCTGCCTCCAAGCAGCTGCGAGGAGGCTCGGGGAAGATTATGGGCAGAATAAATATATATATGTGTGTAGTGCTCGGAAGTCCGCGCACTTCACCGATCTCACACCAAGAACAATAGCGGCGCGGGCGGGGGGACACCGCGGCCCGTCCGTCGGTCTGTCCGTCCGCCGGCCGGTCGGTCCGCGGCTCTTTGTCTCTCCGCCTGTCACCGGCCCGCCCGGGGCGCTGCGCCCCATCCCGCCCCCCGGCGCGGCCTGCGGGCCGGCGCGGCGCGGCGCGGCGCGGCGCGGCCCGGCGGGCGGGGGCAGCGCCGGCGGCGGGCAGGGGGCGGAGGGAGCTCCCCGCGCCCGCCGCCGCCCTCCCCCGCGCGGCGACAAAGCGGCAGGAAGGGCGCCCGCCGCCCCGCGCCGCTCCGCACCGGCCTCCCCGCGCGCGGCCCACGCGGGCGGGACGCGACGCGGCGCGGCGCGGCGGGACGGAACGGGAGGCGCCGGGCCCGGCCCGGCCCCGCCGCGGCCCCCCCGCTCCCCGCGCGCCTCCCGCCGCGGCGGGCCCGGCCGGCACTTACCGGCCGCGGGGCTGCGAGGAGAAGGCGGCGGGCCGGGGCGCGGCGGCGGCGGCGGCGGCAGCTCAGAGTCCCCGGGCCGCTGCCCCGGGCATGGCGGGGCCTGAGGTGCGAGCGCGCGCGGGGGAGGGGAGGGAGGGAGGCGGGCGGCGGCGGCGGGGGAGGGGAGGCCGAGGGGAAGTCGGCGGCGGCGGCGGCTCCTTCCTGCTCCGGGAGCGCGAGCAGCGCCTTCCCTCAGCCTCCTCCTGGCGGTGACAGCGACAGGCCGGCCAGAGCGCCGCCGCGCCGCGGTGCAGGCTGGGAAACCCGCCCGGAGGACCGGCGGGCGCCCGGGCCGGCGGCGCGGGGAGGCCCGCGCTGGGCTAGGCCGGGGCCGCGGCGGGGCCGGGGCCGGGGCCGGGGGGGACCGCATCCGCCTGGCCCGGGCAGGGGGCGGGCGAGGCCGGCGGGCGGGCTGCGCGCGGGTCCGGAGGGCGGCGCGGCCCTGGGAAGCGGCGCTGCCCGAGGGAGGCCTCCCGCCGCGGGCAGCCGGGGCCGCGCAGGGCCGCGATCCGGCCCCGGCGCCTTCCCTCGGCGTTGAGTTGGCGCGGCCTTCGCGGGGCGAAGGGCTCCCTAATTCCCTACCCCACGTTTCGCTCCGCAGATCAGGGCCCCGGAGAGGAGGCCGAGCCTGGCGCAGCCGTGGCAGCGACGAGCGTCGACGAGGGGGTCGCGCCACGTCAGCCGCGCCCGGGCTCCCCCGCAGCGCCCGGCTACCCGCCGCGTCCCACGTCCCGGCTGAGGGGCCGCTGGGGCGCCAGCCCCATGCGGGAGGCCTGGGACTTCCCCAGGCCAGCGGCACAGGAGGGCGAGTTAGCGACCGTGGGGCTTCCGGGGCCTCAAAACACGACGCCCTGAGATGGGTTTCCGTGCTGTAATCTCTGTGGTCATGATGCCTGTACGTAATTTGGGGACTTGGTAGAGACCAGATCTTCCCAAAACGTGCACATTCCTTAGCGTAGCTCTGTGCCTGAATTACCCGCACCTTTACAACTTCACACCTTGGTTTCTCTTGCATCCCTCAACTTCATCTCTTTTAGGGTTTACAAACATTTCCATGTTTCCTCTAAATAAAGTCTTTAGCCCAGCAATGCACTTAAACACGTGCTTAACTAAATTGCTTTATGTCACTTGCTTATAATTAAGCATATGCTTAAGTGCTCTGCTGGCTTGAAGCCAAAATCTGCATAAACTCCATTGGGTAAAATTTACCAGCTTCATAGGGTTTAGCTTTGTGAGTCATTCACTCAGCAGCAGCCCAAAGCTTTTTGCCACAAGCTTGGTTGTTCCCAAGTTGTCCTACAGGATCACCCTGTCTCTAGGACAAGCAAGGCTCATGCCCTTCATTCAGGTCCTGTTAGAACCAAGATGCATCTGCCTGGTGAGTCAGCAGCACTAAATGACTTCACGGAGGGTTTCTAGTTCCTTTTCACGAGATTCATTAATAAGGCTCTGCATCCTTATGCAGGTCATAGATTGTGCCATGTAGTTACGGTGCAGTAAATTACATTAAGAACAAAATATTAATGACATTAGGGCCCAGTTTGAAGGTCTGCTGTGACTTCATGCAATAAGTGTATTTCAAAATAATTACATTGAGTACTCAATCTGCATGAACAGAGGAAGGAGTTAATAAAATGTGGTTGCGTTTCATGCTTTCATGTAGACTTTTACATAAATATAAGTAGTGTCATTAACCTGCTTACTGAACAAAATGGGAAACTTTTTAATTTCCAAAAATAGAGTTCTAGAAACTAAAGGAAGATGAACATTTATGCAGCTTTGAAGGAAAAAAAAAATCAAAGACAATTAATTTGGTGACTCTCTTCATTTTTACCTGTCAAAAAATCTTTTGAATTGCATTAAGTCTGAGTCAGGCAGCTCAGCACTAAAACCTTATTTTAAAATACACGGAGGATTTAAAGCTTTCTGCAGGGTGAGCACAACTCTTTCTCCAAGGACACATCAATTGGAACCTGCTTTTCAAAATTTTGTTTGGCAATTAACAGTATAATATGAAGAAGAATGACTGTCTTATATTTAAAGCAAAGAAGTGAAACTCAGCATATTTGGGTTCTGTTCATTACTCTTCTGCCATTCTTCTGTGACCTTAATCAAGACCTGCTCCAATTTTCAAATGTCAGTTTGTGTTAAGGGGTGGGGTTTGTTGTTGTTTTTAATAAGAACTGTTCTTAAGAGGAACCTAAAAATTATAAAGTTCAGTGGGAATCTTACAGGGCTTTGTTCATCTGACAGTCTAGCAAGATGAATACCCCCACACTGGGGCAAATGTAGTTACAGGGTACTTCGGAACTTGGACCTTTACCTCTTTGCCACCAATGTTTTTCAAATGAGGATGATAATTCCTCACCGAGTTGCACAGTTATGACACTGAAGTTGTTAAGATTAGTGTTTTGGCATAAGAATATTAAATAATATGCAAAACCAAAAATCAGTAACTTGTCTGTAAATGACAGACAAACTCAGCTTTTCCATAGGGAAAAAATATGATAGTATTTAATATAGTCTTATCTCTCCCTTCTGAATTCCAGAAGTTTCCCACCCATGAGAAACCCTCTAATAGGCGATGCAGCATGGAACGGAATACATTTCAGTTTAATTTGTTTTAGGAGGGCTAAGTAATGGAAAGTAGGAGGTACTTCTCAGCCTTTTCTGTATAAGCCCAGAGACTGAGGAAAAATGGAAAGCACAAGTAAACTATCTTTTAAAAGGAGCGGCTATAGGGAATCTTTGGAGGAAATGTGTGTTTTAAAGGGTCTTAAAGAAGAAGTGTCTGTAGAAAAGAGTCTGTAGAACAAGCAGAACCATCCAATTTTACTTCCTTCCTGACAAACTGAAGGATTTCATTCAGGAGTTTCTGCATCAAGCCAGTAACTTGCAGTGAAGCAACAGCTGACCTAGACAGATCCAGTCTTGGAATTCGAGAGAAAGAAATCCACCCGTTACGCAGGTTTTCCACATGCTTCCTTAGCTTAGCTGTTAAAGTTATGCCTTCGTACTTGTCTGAATTCATCTAGCCTCAGCTATTGGATTTAAGGATTGTCTATCAGCATTCTTACATCTATTTTCCAGGTCTTGTTTTATCTTTGTAGCTCTTTTTAAAACCCTTCACAGTTTTTCAAGATGTGTTTTTTTGTTTGTTTGTTTGTTTGTTTGGAAATGTGGTTGTTAGTGTGGACCTACTATTTAGCCCACAGACAGAGATGAAACTACACTTGTTAGTTCATTTTCCCATATGCCAAATAGCCTCATAACCTTTTAGCTTTGCGGTGGTGTGCAAAGTCTCGCAATGTGGCTTGTCCTACTGACTCTGCTCAAGGTGAAGTTACTTTGATTCCTTTCTGTCCTTCCTCATGCAAAAGACAGATACAACTTGTCTGCCTTCTCCCCCTTCCCATACAAAAGTCACAGTTCACAGTTAATAGTCTCATTCCTTCAAATACACACACTTCACTTCTCTCAAGTAAAAACAGTTCTATTGAACTGTTTGTGTGTGTAAGTGATCAGAGGATCAGGGCCAAAGGAAACGTGAAAAGCAATGTGCATATTAAGTATCAGTATTATCCTTGAGTATTTTATAACCATGTTAAATCTCAAAAGAAACAGATTTTAAGATTATTATTAAAGAATTCATATCAATAATTTATAGATAGAGAGCATTACCTGAGAAAATTTTGTATTCTCCAAACAAGGTATTTGCAAACAGGAAATTCAAAACCAAGGTAAATACAAGAGAAAATTTGATGTATTAAGGAATGGAAGTGCACATTTCATCTTGCTAAACAATGTTAAACCTACCTTTTCTGTGCTTGTGCAATCATCAAACAATTGATGTTAATAACTTTGGTGCAGGATAAGAATAGCCTGACTTTCAGAGATAACAGATGTGTTCTCTCCCCCCTGCCTTGGGTTGTTCTTTTAATATTAAAAACTAGTTCTAGCTTTAGTATCTGTGTGTCTTGCCAGTCTACATGCTGGGTATGATCTGCAGTTTTGCCTGAAAACCCTTTGACAAAAATGAGTACAGAGTCATGACTGCCTAAAGAAACACTAATCATCATCAGGACTAAACCTCGAGTGGAGAAAGAGAGGAGTAAATATAAACTGGTTTAATGTAAATGGCTAGTCACCGCAAAAGTGGAGATAAGTACTACTTAGTCCTCATCATGGATTTATTCCTTGGGCCCCGTTCAGCAAAGTAGCCAAGCACATGTCGAGCTTCAAAAAATGCAAATATCCCATTGAATTAAATGGAGCTATCAATCAGACCAAAGACTAAATACCTTCTTCAGTGTCCCTCTTCCCCTCCTTCCTTGGACCAGTAAGGCTGCTGTAGCCCTATTTAATATTAGTTTGTGCCAGTGATGCAATGAATGATGCTTCAGAAATGCCTAGATTAATGCCTGACATTTCAACAGTAGATAGAATCAGGGAACAATTGCTATTAAAAATTAGAAAATCTCCTTCCATCCATTTTTCAATTCAAATATTTCACCAGGGCTTTAATCACCACAAATACTCAATGAAAATTAAATGAGGTGTCCATTGTCTGAATATTCGCTCAAGTTTTCTGTAAATTGTTCCCCTTTATTCCAACATCCTTAATTGAATTTGTTTTAATTGTTTTTATAGCAGGTTTTCAATTCATGCTCCCATGTAGGCCTAGCTCAATTGGGTCTGGATTGCCTTATATTAGTAGCAGATCAGGAATCACTCATAGTGCTATCAGTCACATAGTTCCACAGTATGCTCATCCTCACGTTGATTAATGCAGAGTCAGAGGAGAGGGTGTGCGAAAGCCACCCAGCTCTTTTCCTTTGTTCCAAAATCTTTTCTGCTCCCAAGTCTATTTAGGGGAGCACACTGGCCCACTTCCACCTGAGCCCTGAAGAAGTTTTCATATCAGATTAGTTTCTGCTGCCACAAACACACTTAACTTGACTCATACATTTCTTTTACAGTAATACATCAGCTTCAAATATTTCAAAACTTGATCTGAAGATATTGCAAAAATACCAGAAAAAAAAAAAAAAAAGTAATGGTTTGGTTTAAGATATACCTTCTTGAAGAAAAAAATAAAAGCAGTCAAGATGGTTAAGGATTAAAAGAAAATAGGATGTTTCATGTCCCATGCTGAGATGCCTAATAGGCAGAAAAAGCAACAAAAATGGTGATAATGTAGTACTCTACCTACATAAATTGTCAGTGACACAATGAGGCAGAATTTAGAGAACCAATTTATCCACCTTGAAACATAAGTTAGAAGCAGAGCAGAAAACCATCCACTCTTAACTTAGATTGGCTGTCTGCTGAAGACATTTATGTTGAATTAACTAGAGACAGGAAAGTAAGAGTGCCTTAAACCCCAGTGTGAACATTTTAGGATTAAACCTTTCAGAATTAAGTGTAAGGGAAACTAGGGATATTTTATCTGTAAAAGAGAGAGCATCCACACAGGGATTTAGTGGGCTTTAACTAATACAATTTATTGTCACACCTTTACTTAATTCATCTTAATCTTTGCTGGTGTCCCACTGCAGTTCTTCAATTTGAAGTATTGCAGTGGCTCTAATTCAAAAGATAGCATTAGCCGAACCATTAGTGGAAGGGTTGTCCCTATGGGGAAGTTACTCATCCTGGAGTAAGACACAATATGCCAGCTAGTTTCTATCTATTTTGTGTCCATGCCCTTATCTTACCTTAAAGTTTTGGAGGCTGTTTCACACCATAGCATGCACAGAGAGTTTGCACAAAGCAACTACTGTATTTTGAAATCAAGTTCACAAACTCCACCTCTTCACGAGTCTAACGTTGACCAGATTACAGATGAGACTCTGCAAAGATTCGAAGAGCAGGTAAGATAGCAAAATGTGATGCATTGACAATGACAGAATATTTTAGTAGAAAAAAAACCAAAAGTTCACAGTTCGAAGGTGGAACACAAAAAAATAAAGCCTTTTGGAGGTGACGAAAATAATGAAGTCCAAGAGGATGTGCATTTCCAGGGAGACAAGGATGAAACCATTATGGTAAATGGGAAGTTTCAATACATTATTTCAGCAAAAAGGAAAATCATCAGAGTTTGGAAATCTGAATCTAAGAAAGCCAGTAAACAGGAAGATTTTGTAATTTCAGTTAGCAGTGCAGAAGATGAAAATGAGAAGCACCCAACTGGAGTCTTGAAGACCAAACAGGTGGAGAGATTCTTGAAGTGAAGAAGTAATAAATCTTAAAAGGAATTGGTACATTTGCTATACCAAATAACTGCTCAACTAAGCAGCTAAGGGGGAGTAAAAAAAAAAAAAAAAAAAAAAATTGAAGGATTTGGAGTTTTGCATTCTCATAATCAAAAAAATTGTAGAGCTGTCCTCCCTGGACTGGTCTTCTATGGTAGTGCAGCTGAGGTATTCTCAAAAAAAAGAACAAAAACAAAACAAATAAACAAAAAACTCCCACCAGAATAATAAAAATATATTGGAAAAAATGGGTTATTAATAATTTCCAAACCGCACAGAACATATCTGACTATTGGAAGCTGAAATAGCTGTGCTGCTAGCAAAAATGTGCAGCTGCGCATCTCTACCTGGCAAATTGGTCAAAAATGATCTTTTCAAAACATTTGGAAGATCATGCTATGGCAAGTAAAGTTTTGTAAATGAAAATCAGATCTCACTAATCTCTTAAAATTATTGGTTATATCAGTAAACTAAGGAATAAGGGAAAACACAGATATTTTATTGGTCTTTCAAAACATATTTGACCATTTTGGATGCTGGAAAATGACCAGGAGACAGAAAGCAGAGAGGAGGATTAGATGGTCTCTTTTTGTCAGGGCACAAGGCTAACAGCAGTGACCTAAGGTTTCTCTCCTATATCCATTTCATGTTGTTATAGTACAAATTGGAAAAAGATGACTGGTAAGCTGGGATATGATAGATATAAACAGAAAACAGAGATAAAACATTATTAAGTTAGCTAGGCTCCAGAGCAGACTATAGGAAACTTCAGAGACCTTTAAAAAAGTTAGATGACAGTGGGGCAACATAATAACCAATGAAGTTCATTGTATCTGCATGAAATTTATGCATTTAGGAGAAAAGGCAAACTGCTAACACACCTTACAAATCAGAAATGACTAAGGTACGTTTTCAGGTAAAGGGTTCCTGTTGACAGGGAAAGACAAGCAGGTTAAGCTGTTGATACATGATTTTTCTCACATGACTTTGTCATAAAATATGAAAAATGGGCTAGATGGAATTTCTTTAAGGCCAATGCAAAGCTAATAGACCTTTTCAGAAAGTAGTTAGCACAGTTTTGTTTTGTTTTTTAAGGTATCAGTGCTTTGAATGGGATTGCTCAAGACTTGTACCAAACTATTCAGTGCTTCGTGAACAAACTAAATGATGAAAAGTGTTAAATTTTCAGATTGCACCAGGCTGGAAATGGCTGCAAGAATGGTTGAAGACAGGGTTCAGATTCAGATTCCCCTTGGCAAACTAGAGGAATAGGCTGGAGAAAATGAAGCAGAGCTCAGTAAGGACAGAGAAAAGGGCTTAGACTGAGTCAGCTGCTCAGCTACAGGACAAAACAGGCATGGGAGCAATTTTTCAGAAGATGATTTAGTCGGGCAGTTCATAAGCTGGACATAAGCTGATGTCATGCAGGCACAAAAAAAGTGCACATCATGCTGGTATGTGTAAACTCGTCTATTCCTTCTGAGACACACAAAAGAAATCATTTCCATTCAGCCTACATAGCGTTGTTAAGGCTTCGGCTAGAGTATTGTGGCTGGTTTGGGGCGTGAAGCTCAGGAAAGACATGGCCCAGTTGAAGAGAACAATGAGAACGATCAGAGATCTAGAAAACGTGACCAAAAAGAAAAGACTAAATGAACTGCACTAGTTTTTTCAGAGGAGAATGCTAAAGGAGAAACACAATAACAGTCTTCAAATATGTAAAAGGTTGTTGCACAGGCAAGTGGAAAAAGCTGTTTTCCCTGCCCATACAAGGATGGATACGAGGAGGAAAGGATGTAAATTGCAGCAAGGAAGCTTTAGGTTGGGTATTTTTATTACTGTCTTTCTAATGTCAAAGATCAAAAAACACTGGGATAGATGGCCTATAGGGCAGTGGAGTGACCAGAGGTCTTTAGGAGCAGATTGGGCAAATATAGGAGGAATATTTTTGGGTAAAGACAATGAACTAGTTAACTAGGCACTGAAGTGCCACCCAGCCATTTTCTGCCCTTTCACGGAAAGCTTAACAACTGTCCTCTGAGCGTGCAGCGTCATATATTGCCAGCAGATAAAACAGAATGACGAACAATAAAAAGACAGAACATCTTGACACAGAGCTGTGATACAACCTCAAGCAGACTGCTGTGGTCCAGCCATCTCAAAGAGACTGAGAACTTCAGAGGATTCAAGGAAGAGCAACAAGCAGGATGAAGGGCATGGCAATTCACAAAAGATTGGAAAGACTGGGATTACTATCTTCAGAGAAAAAAAAGAGAGACAGAATAAAAGTACATGAAGTAATGTCTGGTACAGACTGATCAGGAACTTCTGTTCTTCCTGTGTCCCACTGTAGAACAAAGGGACATTCTTTGAACTATGAGAATAAGGGTTAGGATATTCAAAACTAAAACTATGGCACAAGATTAAAACATGGAACTTCTCTGTTACAGTACATCGAAAGCATTGATGCTAAAAACAAAAGGATTGAGGGAAAAAAAGGGCTACTAACATAGGTAGGTATGTGAGATGCCTTAAAATCTATGATTCTATGTCCACTCCAGCTTGTCCACTATCAACCCCTTGCACTGCACTTTTCTGTCCCTCCCGGGTCCTTTGCGACTGTGCTCCATCCTGCCAGAGCTGCTCCCTAGCCAAGCAATACAAGTCACTGAAGAAAGCTGCACTGCCTTCTGCAGCTGTTGTTTGGCAAGCCACTGTGCTCCTGCCAGCGCAAAGACTGAGGTAAGAGCCAGCAAACATCCCCACCACCCTCCCTCTGCACAACGGGCAAGGTGAACTCCAAACCCAGCTGCTCACAGCGATAGAGCAATGGGATAGGCAGACAAAAAGCCTAAGTTTCAGATTTTGGTCCTTTAGATGACAGCAAAAGAGTTAAAAAGAAGGAATTCTTGTTTTTAAGAGGACATTATTAATTCCAGTAGGCTGAGGTCTGTCTGGTCATAATTATTCATTGCTGGCAGAATGAAGGACAGGTCTCATCCAACCACTCTTTCTATATATTGTGTCCTGAGCCAAAAAGTCTGTTTTGCCCCAAAGCGGTGACTTGAACAGTCTTTGCAAATCATGTCCTTGTTATCATCCTAATCACCTAAGAAAACCAAATGTGTGTGTGTCAAGGAGGTGTATCTAGCTGGGTTTACGTGTCTAGTTTATCCAATAGCAAACAGTGACAGATGATCTCCAGCCTCGACGACAGCATTGACAGTCTGTATAAACAGAAGAGCAAAGATCTTCATTGCAAAGTCTTATCCAAAGTTAACAAACAATTTTATTTATTACTAAATAACTTCAATCATTAAATCTTCAATTATTCATACATTTCAGCAAGTGCCTATGAAGGGGCCTCCTAGAACAAGAGCTAACAGTTCTACAGACACATGTTGGAGACATGCCAGCAATTTGTCAGAAATTTGTTTAAAACACAAAACAAATGGCAGGAGACCAGCGATTTCTGGGAAGGAATGTGGTACTGCATGTGGGCATTAAGAAAAATGTGACCTTTGTAATGCTGATCCACCAAAATATTTTACAGCAGAAGAGAGGTCCCTGCTCAGCTTCTCTCCATGGCTCCAGTTTGGTAAGGAAGGGATGCAGTACGTGATATGGTCTCTCCATAGATGAGCTAATTCATGGCAGCAGTTGCTTTTTTAACATTAAATCTAGTGATGTAGAAACAACAGATAATTTTCAGCTAACAGCACTGGTGCAGTTTTCAAACTGTACATGACTTCCAACTAGCTCGACTGCAGAGCACCACCTCTCCTCATCGTAACCTGCTGAGAACAAGGACACTCTGCTAGCACCGTATACATTTCAGGTTATACATGATCTAGCAAGGCATTTATGGAGTCCATTTCACACTGGTATAAACAGTGCAAACCTCCTCTAGAAGGCTCCAGCAGACAATGAGGAGGACTGCATTCTCCAGGTGAGACCCAGGAGGACAGCACGCCCTCACGCAACATGCCCAGGCAGCTTCAGAAAGCTGGCCCAGTTGGTAGGTCAGATATCCCAAAGAGCGGCAGCTCAGAAAGCCTGCAGAGTACCAGCTACCCCCTGCATGGGAAATCCAGGGAGCCTGACTGAGCCCCAGGGACAATGTAAAAATCAAAGTGGTCAGAACGACATCAGAACAGTTTGCCTGGGAGCTGGGGATATCCCAGACAATAAAGACTGTTTAGTAAGTGCTGCTTTCCATCTGCAAAGCAGATGAGGATTCAGTGCTGAGGATAATTTAACAGTCAAATGTATGATAAAAAATGGCTTGTAATAAATAAAACCATGTTTCCTTGTAAAGTGAACTGGCCTCGTTCACTGGCTGGATGTTTGCACCAAACAGGACAAGCAGATGAAGAAAAATCACTCCTTGGTTAAAAGGAGAGAGTCGTGCCCAGCTGAGAGGAGCTGCAGTAAATGCTGGAAGAAGACATCCCTTTAGTTCTTCAAGGGGCAGATAAAAAAGGTGTCGGTAAGGGGATGAAAGCAGAGAGTTATTCCACATAATCTGGAAAAGACAAATGCTGCCAGTAGACTATGAGGTAAAGCACTTGATTTTTTTCTAATCTGGGACAACACTGTAGAAGTCTTGTCCCAAGGTAAGAGGCGTCTCCCCTCCAGAGAGCTGACAAGCGTTGCAGAGCTATTGGTGGGTGTGCAGTTCTTCCTGCCTGTGACACTAAGTTAATTCTCATTAATCAAAAGTCAGAGGCACTCAGGAAATATACCCTGATAAAATGTCTGGTAATTAACACTGGCAAATGGCAAAATTAAAAAAAAAGGGGGGGGGAAAGAAGCAAAAAATTCTGAACCACTGGTTGAACGCAAGAGGGCAAACCCCTGAAGGTGACCCAAAATCCATACATATTTGAGTAAAAGAATAACTTTCTTAAAAATTAACATATTATCAAAGGCTCCTTATCAACCCCAGTAGATGCAAGCTGACAGAATGAAATCAGTGCCAGCTATTGGAATATGAAGGCATTGTAAAAAGCTAGAACTTCCTTTGAAAAATGTATATTTAGATGTTCATCAAGGATACTTTCATTTTATCAGCTTGACAATTTTTGATCAACTCACTTAGCATATTTAAGTAAAGATATAATAGTAGAACCTAATTTTAATTGCATGCAAAGTGGCAATATTTTGCAGATCAGTTCCTGCTTGGGAAACATATCTGTTTGTAGTACAGCCCGCTTATGTACTAAAATGGCTGCTTTTCCCCCCACAGTTTACAAAGGAGTTTACAAAGCTGGAGCTGTCAAAAAATAAAACATCCTGTGCTATAGCTATGCATACTAATGAGCAATCTTAATGCTGGTGAATTTTTCTTGTAGAAATCAGTTTGTCAATGTCCTTAAAAAGCAATGAAAACAGGTCTTATTTAGTGCCAAAGTGTCACAGGGAAATAACAGCATTTGGGGGATGGGGTGGTGGTGAAAAAACACAAAGTAAGTTCAAAGCATTATTTTTCTCTGAAATAGAATATTTTATTGAAGCAAATTATTTTGGTAATGCAAAAGTTATCTGAATCACAAATAAAGAAATGCAAGATTAGAGGGTAGCAAATTGTGAGGCTATGTTCAAATACCACAAATAATGAATGCAAAAATAGCTAATGGGCTGGGTCAAAACAGAAAGAGGATGTTGCTGTATCTTCACCACAGAAAAACTGATCATATGCATATAAAATGGTCAATATTGCAGTTTCAAAGTTTTATCCAGTGAAAGCTGGGTTTTGTAATAATTCGGGAGCTATGAGAATGCATCCTTTGAAGCTAAAATAGGGTAAGGCCAACATCACCGTTTCACTCAACTCTGCAGAGAACGGTCTTCTGAAGCCAACGACCGACGCCAGCCGCTCACAGTCACATCAGGCTGCAAGGAGCATTTCCTACAGCCAACAGCTCGGGGGGTGCGGTCTAAAAGAAAACAAAACAACGCCAACGCTGTTGGCCAGCGGAAACGGTGCACAGTCTAAACTTATCAAATCTCCTAATGCATCAAGTCATTACTAAATATTGACCTTGTGATACGACTCAAGAGGCCCACCTGGAAGCGAAGAACCGCTTGCGCTAGGCACCAGCGAAGGGAGGAGACGCCCCGTGCTCCCCGTGGACGTACGACGTACAGGCACAAACCGCGGCAGGAGCGCGACCTTCTCAGTCGCTTGTTGCCGAGTTTGCACAACTGCTCACCTGTCCCTGCAAGTTCTGCACTTCATGCAACTACAACAAAATTATGAATAAAGCAATGTTAATCTTAAATCATGTGCTGCAACTAGAAAGTTTGGGCAGGAGACAGAGAAATGGACTGCTGTGATCCCCTCTGCGATGTGCCCAGCCCTGATCACTCAGCTGCTGTTAGAAGTGACACTTTGCATGATCTGGTCCTCACATAGATGTCTGCACTGTTTCTGGTGAGTGTCACAGTGAAAACGTCTTAAAAGAAAACAACTTTGTCATGCTGAAGTTTCTTCAGGCCTACAGTAAACCCCTGATAGCAGCAAAACAGGATGTGCACATTTCGGTGACTTAGCAAGCTTTTATGATTTGCCTTAGATGAATCATTCCCTCTTAAAAAATTTGCATTGTAGTATGAAAAAATCATAATCACCTCCAGAAAATGAGATACTGGTCACTAAACATTGCACTCTAATTGTCATCGCACTGCGAGTAAGAGCAGTCTTGCTGACACAAATTGCTGTTTAATCGTTCACAATATACTCAAAATACACAATGTGCACCCATTTAATCCCAGAAACAAACAGCAGCAGAAACACTGAAGCAGCAACCAGGACTTGAAATGCATTCAGAAACCCTGTTTGAGGACTGGTTCTCCTGAAGTGGGCTTTGAAACACCAAAAATAACTGTTTTTTCCCACATAACCTGGGCACAGAAAAGCCAGTGTATATAGACTGTACATTCCCCAGGGAAGGGACGCCCCTGGCCTGCATTGGGTCATGCACACACCACCAATTCGTTAGCAATCCCAACAGATGGGAACTTCCCTGGAGTCTCCACACAGACGTATGCGCCCTTATTCAAACGGCTGCAGATCCCAGCTGCCCCCAGTTCTTCCCCAAACACCTTAAACCCCCCTCTCACTCCTTTAGCTCTCCCACATGGACATTTCAGGCCTCATCACAGCCCACCAGAAGCTGCTCATGTCCCAGAATTAGTGGCACAGCATGTTATTCCCTAGGGATCTTTTCTGTCCTGGGCCCTGAGGAAGGTTGGATGAGATGATACTCGATGTCACACCACTCAGCACGTTACCTTTTAGCTGGATTTCACTCTAGACCCCTTTATAAGACTCCTTGGCTTCACGATTAGCAAAGAGCACAAATAGCTAGAATACTGCAAACGTGGCATTGGGGACGCAGGGGCCACACAGGCTGCAAAGCCCCTTTCATGGTGTGAAATAAGGAAGACAAGCATTTATTGCACAATGGCAGGAATCACAAAGCAGGAACCTCCGTGATTACTGGAAAGAGAGCCAATGCGGCAGGAGGCATTGCGAAATGGGAAGCGAGGTGGTAGAAGGGAGACCGAGCCAAGACTGCATAACCTGATTTCCAAAGCCAAGCTCTTCACAGAGCTCACAGGAGTGTTTTGCTGGCAGGTATCTCAGGAAGAGCAAAGCACACACCGCAGGGATCAGCGGCTTTGGGTGGAGCAAGAAGAGGCAGTAACACAAGCAGAGGAAAAGAGGAAGAGTGAAGTGGGGGGACAGCATGCAGATACCTTCCAGGAGATGCTTCACCTCCATGAAGCAGCCCCACTCCAGCCCCAGCGTGGCACGATGTCCTCGCAGCACTGCCCTCGCCAGCAGTCACTGATCATCTCCCCAGCCCTGCAGCAGCTCCAGGGACCGATGGCAAGTGCAAGGAGAGCAACGGATGGGTAAGGAAAGGAGACCGCCGAGGGGACGTGAACTGAGTTCTACCACGCTGGTAGGAAGGGAAGCCATGCGGCAGCTGGAGCCTTTTATGCTCAGACACATGCTTACTCCAGGCAATATGCTATCTATTACTTGAGAGCACTGAAGGAAGAACTGAATTGCTGAAGGAAGGTGTTGCAAATAGCTGCTGTCTGTAGCACAGCAGAAGTCATAGGCCAGGGCAATCAACACAGAACAAAAGGCAGACTGTTTTCGCCCAGAAGAGCCTTACCATCTCACTAATGGTAAGCTGTGAGCCTGCTTAGCAGCACTGCCCAAGGTAGAATCCCCCATGCAATCACATAGCAGGGTTTTTTCCTCCTGATTCACAGCATCGGGCGTAATGGAGCAACCAGGTACAAAATGCAAGCGCGGAGGACCACGGTACGAACAGGGAACTTGCCTTCAGCTTATTTCCTCAAGATAGGAGGCTGCAGTGGCCCCACTGCCTGTCAGTTCATCTTTCCATTTCCCCTTCCTCCTCATGCAACTTCTGAAACCATCAAGCAAGTTCAGGCAGGTCTGTGCGAGGGAAGTGCTCCGGGGCAGGAAGGGCGAGGAGGAGCCGCACAGAGACATCCGTGTCCGCATTATCGCCACAGCCCTTGGCATGGCTTGTAAAGGTCTGAAGACCCTGGGCGACAGCAGCCCCCGACAACCTTCTGCGTCGGGTAAAGTAAAATTCTCTCACAAGACAAGAAAAGGGAAGAGCTGCATCATTGCACTTTGAGCTGGGTCTGAGTTTCGCACGGTGATTAAGCCACAGAGTTATCTCACTTTGATGACGGAGGGCTCCCACAAGCCTTTCAGAGCCACCACACGTCCATGCAGCTGCAGCCTAAGGCAGGCAACTGCACTTTTAGTTTATGCTCTAAAAAAACCCCTTATAGGTATGTAGAGTGTCCCAGCATCTACATTTCTGCTGACAAAGTCTCACCAGCAACCCACTTTCTGCTGGGCCTGCAAAAAGCCACCTACACCTTCACGCCTCAAACACTGAACACTTGCAGAGAGCAGGACCTGCTGCAAGAGGACAGATCGCCGGACAACTTGCCAGACCTCCCCAGTGGGCAGGCTGCCTAATTTTGCCTCAAAAGTACAAGCAAGAATCGATGGCAGGAAGGAAAGATTACAAACTGATGATTATTATTATTTCAGTCAAGGTAGAGCCACACAAGCAGATGAAGAAGCAGAAAGCACAAGCAGGGAAGCGAGATGAGCAGTGGCTCCCCTGGCCGCTTGTCCCACTCTCTTGATGACCTGAACATCTCCACAGCTCTCTGGTGAGGGCCAGAAACCCGCAGCGGAGGGATAACGGGCAACTGAGCAGCCAGGTGAACACACCCAAGCACCCAAAGCAAACGCCCGAGGTGGCCAAGTAGCATGTCCTCTTTTTTTCTACAACAATTTCTGATTCATCTGTCCTTAACCTGCATCTTGGCAGCACAACCTAATGGCATGCCACAAATTGTTATTCATATCTAGCAGCCACACAGATGCGTGGCTGTCATCGCTGGCCAAGCGCCATCTGAACGTCAGGTTTTATGGGGACATTCATAGCTCTAGTGCCAGGGCTGGGAGCACGCCTGCAACTTAGCTCCTTTAACAGCTCCGAAAGTCTGGGAGAAACAACAGGAATGAGGCAAGGAGCACGTCACGAGCACAATGGAGATATAAATTATCAAATAACTGGAGGAAAAACATTAAAAAATGAAGAAAAACAGGGCTTGATTGTCGCTGACTTTAAGCAAGAAAAGGAATGCAAGCAGCATCTCAAAGCAGTTAGCACAGAAAAGCGTTGCAGCGGAGAAGAGTACCTTGACTGTAAGTCCTCTGCCTTGGGGTGTTTTGTTTGTTTTCTTCTAAACATAAGGTACAAGTTCAGGCTCTGCTCATCAAGTTCCTGTCAGAGATGGTCCCCAGCCAAATGCGAGATCCAAAAAACCTCTCAAAGCAGCTGGAACAAAGATTTGCATCTGGCACCATATAAGACCAAGAGAAAAACTCCAATCTGTGTGCTCCAAACTCCGAGGAAGCTTGGATTAAGTTATAAATGGAGTGGCCAAGACCCATCTCTTCTCTGACAGGTTAACCTTAAGTTAAAAAAGTTATTTCTATTATTTTAATTCTCCGGGCCACAAACGGGAATCAGCTACTCTCACAAAGACACCGAAACAAAGCAGTTCAGCTGAACTGTTTCTACGGTTCTAGCAAAGACGAAATACCAACTTGCAAAGTGTGGATGACAATGAGTGTATCAGATGATTTTTGGTTGTCCTCCATTTCCTTCAAAAAACTGTGCGTCTCGCGAGTTGTCACTTTGCTTCGGAGGCCATCAGACGTCGGAGGAGGGAACCTCTCCCCCGTGAGCGCAGCCGAGCAGCTGCCGTTTGCAAGCGCTCGGCCCGTAACGGCACCTCGCAGCAAAACTCGTCTTCATTCCCCTGCACGCCGAAACCGGCAGATATTCTGAAGATCTCCTAATAACGACTGGCAGTTACAGATAGCTTAGCGGTGACTGCTGTACAGTGGTCAAAGGTTTCTGGATGGTTTATTTTGACTCTTGAAATTTGGGGCAAGTGACCCAATTTTCAGAAAAATATTAAGGCATCCCTTAGAAAGGGACCTTAAAAAAGGAGAAACCCAGACACCTTTTAAAAAGCATGCCTTAATCTCTCTCTTTTTTCTTGTTTAGTTTAGTTTTCGTTTTCTCCCCTGAAAACTTTGGAATTAAAATACACTTGTTTGACTAGGGTCTGCGGCAGGGGTTTGCTTCGTCTGATCGCTCCCGCACATTCCCCGACTCCCGGAGGACGGACCCACCATCGGAGAGCGTGCAGGAGCGAGACATCGCTTAACATTTTGTGCTAAAATCCTGAGATCTGGGAGAACCCACAGCCATTTTTGCAAAAGCCTGGAAGCTAAAGAAATAACAGCGCGGCTCTGTGGCTCGTGGCGAACCGGACTGCCACAGGTTCACAACAGCAGCCGGAGAGCAGCGAGCAGCAGGCACCCGACCGCGGCGCCGCGAGAGATCCCGTTGCAAACTGCCTGGGCGCTGTCACTTTATACCAACGCCTTCCGTGTGCTTTATATACATACCCTGACCTCCTTAAACTGCAGCTCTCCTTGCACAGGATCCTCCTAATCAGAGAGCGGCTATTGACCTCGAGGCAGGTAGGGGAAGCGGCTGGTGCGGCAGCGCGGGAGCCCACGCGCCGGCCCCGGGCAAGGCTGACACGCGGCGCTGCAGCTTGGCTCCAGCAGCAGCTAACCAGCGCAGGTACTGACAAGATTTATTTTTCCTGTTGGAACACATTCAGGTGCAGATTAGCGGCGGCTCGGTACACCGAGGCTAGATACCGGCAGTTAACTCTTCTTTTGCAGCGGGCTCTGCAACAGAAATGTCATCGTTAGGCAAAACGCAGGGATACCAAGGCAGAAATGGAGCACTGGGTTTCTCCAGCCAGTATCTTGTTTCCCTATGATTAATATCCCATGCTTCAGACACACAAATCCAAGTGCCAGAGGCATGCTGTTGCACTTTATTTATTTATTTTTGAGAAAGAAAAAGAAACATGTCCAAGGTGGGAGGGCTCCCTTTCTAGGGAGCAGCAAAGCGCTCTGCTGATATTTCTGGACCAGTTCCAGGAACGATCTGTGGACGTCCCAGTTTGTAATATTCACAGACAAAAGAGGCAAAAATCTTTAACAACAAAACCACAACTATCCACTACGGATGACTGCAGCTTTTGCTCCTTATTTAGGGTAGGCTACATCTGAAATCCAGTTCTCTCTCTACAATTCCCTGTACAGTCGATGCAGACAGAGGGAGGAATCTCCTGAGAGAGATTCACTCAGCCCACCTTGAACACCTACCTTGGAACGTGACTAAGTCAGTCTCACATCCAGCACCCTTGTACAGACACGGGAAGACTGCACAAAAATAACCGCAGATCCCATTTTCTGCAAAGTCTGGATCAGACACGCTTCGTAGGAGCTGTAGAAGAGCTTGTGCTTCTGAAGATTAGGCACTTTGAACCCTTCAAGGTGAAGGAAAATCTTTGATGTACATTGACCCAAGGGACTAACAGCAATGATGAGATTGATCAGACAGAGAGGAGGCAGTTTCATGGCTTGTGCTGTATCTTCTTCTTCTTCCTCCAGTATTTGTTCTAGCAATCTTCTAATAACTGGACTTAAATTCAGATACAGCCATGCAACTATTTGTTTTCCCACTCACTGGATCTAAAAATGTCCTTTGTTCAGTGACAAATGCATGGACATAAATGGAATATGACACAGTCATATGGCCAGGCATGGAAACACACTTCCCACCCGCTGCAGCGTGCCACATCTCCCACCTGAAGCAGGAGGTTTCCTCCATGAGAAGTCACCACTAGTCACTGTGCTAGAAGAAAATTAGTGGCTTGGAAGATGAATGCTGCCAAAAAGGAGCTGAAGAATCCTTGGACAACCAAGCTGGAGAAGGCTTGCCACTTACTATTTAGAAAGGCCCGCCCCCCCCCCCCCAAGAATGTTTTCTAGTAAAATGGTTCATATCAAAGCTAAGCAGGAGTCCCAGCAGTTTTTAAATATGAGGAAAAAAGGAAAAGCACCTTTGGGCAGAGACAGAAGAAGAAATGGCAGAAAGGCAAATGGAGAGAAGAGCAAGAGAAGAGCATTGAATGTACCTGCTCAACCCAGCTTGAGAGGCAATTCATACAGTCTACAGAGAGCTCTTCAATCAGCTGCAGAAAATCACTTCTTTTTGGAGATCAGAAGAACATTCTTCAAGGGGCAGCAGCTCCTTGCCTCTCTAGAGCCAATTCATAAAATGTAGTTAAGCTTAAATTTCCCAAGGCAACGTATGGAGCCACGTGTAAAGGAGCAGTATCATTAGTGCCAGTGTACATCCTAGGAGACTGGGCATGCTGGTGATGGCTTTAGAAAGCTTGGCATGACGCTAAAGGAAGAGAATGTCTCGGCAGCATTTCTTGAGATCCTTCCCATCCTTTATCAACAGTTAAGAACAGAAACAAATCATGGATGCAGTAACACTGTAAAGCACAAGCTTAAGGTTTCATGGAGGGCTGCTCCACTTCAGTAGGGAAGGTTGACTGCGTGCTGTGGGTGACCACCATGCCTGTCAGCAGAGTATTCCTAATTTTGTAAGCAGCAGACTGCCTACACAAGTCAGGAGGCACTGAAGTAGCGTGAAGGGAGGATGAAAGGGAACGGCCATCGCTAAGCCAGGACATTCAGAACAAAAGTAATCCATGGAAGTGGGAAGGATGCCTACAGAGCAATGCCGCAGAGTGGGTTGCACATGGGAGGAACTGTAATGACACGTTTCCAAGTATAAACTTGGCATGTTGGTATTATCAGCACCTGGAGGAAAGAGTCATGTGCCAAAACATTACAGTCTATGGAAGGCAAAAATGTAGGTGGCAAGAGAGGAAGGGAAGTGGCACTCTCTGGTAAATGTGACAGGATCCATCTTTCGAGCCAACAACTGCATCCAGGCAGCTTAATCTGCCGGGGACTCCAAAATGTGCCTTTCCACCCCACGCAGGCCACTTCCAACCCAAGGTGCCAACCGAGTGCTGCCCCTCAGAGCCAGGGCTCCTGGCATCCCACAGCGTGCTCACGGGGCACAAAAAGTAACCTCAGCTCAAATCCTGGGCAGGGCCATCTCCTAACCACCGCAGGACCACATAAAAGTCAGTCTTGGAAGACAAATTTATAAGTAAACTCTTCCACCAGCTGAGCCTCTGTTTGCCAAACTCAGCCTTACCCAAACTTCCAGTTCGGCTTGCAGAGCGCTGCGGTTTCTTCTGTACGCTTATCTCCAACCTTACATCTATTAACAACTAATTTCTCCTCTATATTCTTATCTACCTACTCAAAGTGGGATCTGGCAGCCCAGAGGTTATCAGCTCCCCAAGCCTCCTCCCTGCACCTGAAAACTCCCCCAGCTGCTGAGACCGCCAGGAGCTCGCCGTCCTTCACAGCGGACCAGAGGAATCCCACTACCGACCCCAGCCAGCACCTCGTGAACTGCTCCGTCGGACACGGCGCCCCGATCCCTGCCCCTTTGCCAGGCATCTCCGATAACGCTGTACAAAATAACCAGCTCCGGTAAGAAAGGATAGGAAGGAGGAGGGATTTCACGTGAATTGAGTCAGAAATTCTCCGGGACTGATTGCCGACAGACGTCTCTCCTGACCCTTGGTGGACAGCCTCGCTTGGTGGGGTCTGCGCGGTTTTGCTCACGTGCTCGCTGGCAATACTAAGCTGAAAGCTATTCGCACTGGCTTTCCCCTTGATAAGCTAGAGGGTGTGGAGGCCAATTCAGCACGCTCCAAAACAGAGGAAACTCAGGAGCTGCATTGCCACGGGGAAATTCAGAAATGCTCAAATGATTCTGGTTAACGGAAGGATCCTGCAGACCATGAACTCGACCAAAAAATAGGAGTTGAGTGATTTAACTCCCTAGCTATGCGTCACAGGAAAGCGCTGCCACATCTGATGCGGATCATAGAGATAACTCCTAAACAAATCCTTTACACTTCTGAAAGCTGCAGAGAATAATTTTTATTCAACCCTAAGTTACATCCAGCACAGGAAGTTCTATATTGGACCTCAACACAGAAGAAAAAAAGAAAAATTTAAAAAAATAAGAAGTGACACGAAACTGAGCAACCACTAAATTGCCTTGTTATTGCAATCATTATATTTGTTAGAAGGAAACAGAAAAAGACCCAGCAAAGCAATATGTATCTAGCATTTTACAGCTAAAAATAGCAATGACCAAATAAGCAGGGAGGAGGAACTTGAACAGAATGTAACTGATCACCAGCAATTATTTCAGAATATTTTAAGTAAGCACCCTGAAATTGGAAAAGGCAACATGTGTTAAAACCCATCCTGGCTTAGAGGGGAAATAGAAACAGGTGAAGTATTACAGAGAGGGGAGGAATGGTAAATTTGACTATAAATAGAAATTGGAGGTTAGGAGCAATCAATTATCTGTACAGAAGCGAAGAGAAATCAACAGCCAGCAGAATTAACAATAAGGAAGAACTTCTTAAAGAATATGGAGAACAAAAGCCTCCCTGGCACGGTGCCAGCACGTGCCAGAAATAGAAGAGTTGCTGAAAAGAGTGCAGGGAAATCAAATGCATTCAGAAATATTTCTGTTCTGTCTCCAAGAACAAAGCCAACCAAACAAAAAGTAGGTGAGGAGCAGACATCGATCTGATTAACAGTCAGTTAATGTAGCTGTTACTCGCCCAGGTTCATTCCTTTATTAAACACCAAAGGCTTGGGAAGATATTCGGACAACCCTCTTTACCTCCGCGGGACTCGATCAGCACGTCGTCAGGAAGGACTTGAAGAAATACAAAGCACAGAAGCCCGGTGGTATCACATCTGGAGTTTATTTCCATATCTTTACCCAGCATGAGTTTTGGGGAACCCAGTTTTGACCGGCCTAGGGAGTACATCACAAGTTGGGAGAAGCCTCTCTTCTAGAAACCCTTCAAACCAATCTTGCTGCATTTTGGCAGTCTTGCCCTATTTTGGCAATCACCACCAGATGTCCTTTAGACAAGATTTAACTCTGAGAAGCATTTCAAATTTTGAAGGGAGGATTCCCTAACTCCTCTTATAATTTGGCTTCCTAGACTAAATGATATCTACTGGTCCTTAAATGAATTTCCTCCCCCAGTAAATATTCCTGACACTTCACATGGTTCAAAGGTTAATTAAGTACTTCAGTTCTTTCTCTTAGACTCCAGAGAGTTTGGTCAAACTTTAGCAACAGTATAGAATTATAATATAACAACATGTAAACTATGTAAGAATATTCTTTTCATTTCATTCTTTGAGCACACTAAAAACTAATCGTACTAGATGCACAGTCTTCATCAACCATAACCAACCATTGGCTTTATCACAAGGAGGTAATTTCTCTTTAACTGCATCCAGGGTACAGCACTAGAGAGCAGCTTCTTAAATTACAGCACTAGAGAGCAGCTTCTTAAATTATATGCTTAAATCTGCAGATCCGTATAGCTTTTTCTCAAGCCTTATAGAAGTCCTAGCATAAGCAATCTCTGAAGCATTGATGCTGATTTTCAACTAGTCTTGAATTTCAGAGAAAATTCCACCAGACTGGAAGAAGGCTAATGTTTTGCCTATTCATAAAATATATAATTAGGGAGATTGGATTATTATAGGCCTGTCAGCCTGAAAGTAATCCCTGGAAAAATAATAGAGTTGATACAGAATTAAAAGGAATTAATGCCAATCAACATGTTCACAAAAAACAGATCCTGCCAAATTGACTTTTCAAAAACAGATTACAGTTTTCTTGAGAGGGCAATACCATTGCTGCCACAACCCGTCAGACCCAGGCTTCTGTCACTCGGGGTGGACCTGCCCCGTTCCAAGAAAGCAAGCACAGAGTCAGCCTAGCGTACCCCAAAATAAATTAAAAACTGCCCAGAACTGGAAATAGGAACTCTTCAGGGTAGCAGGGCCCTGCTGGGATCTGGTATTGGCTGTGGGCTGTTGGGTGTTTAGTATTTTTACCAACTACCTGGATAATAACAAGACCATTCCCGAGACCATTACTGATAAAGTTTAAGACAAAGAGCTTAAGGAATCAGTAATCAGGCTGGGCTGCTGAGAAAAAGTAATGAGTTTTGAGGAATAAGTTGAATAATAGGCTTTTGGTATCGATTCATGCAGACCCCATGAAATCAGGCCACCTGTGCAGCATGGGGAACCCAGCCAGGGAAAGGGCTGCTCCAAGAGATGGCCCAAGCCCCAGAAACAGCCCAGAATGAGCACCAAAAGCCCAACAGGCCATGGTGACCCATCAACAGGCCTGCAGGAATATCACACAGGAGCAGGGAACATAACATCACGGCTCATTTCTATTGCAACGCTGACCCTGGTTTGGCAAATGCAGGTCAAGAGGGATGTCCAAGCTGTGGAGAAGCCCAGGGAGAAGCTGTGAGACTGCCCAAAGGCAAGAGGAAGGAAAAACCAGACAACGCAAAGATCTTGCTTTTTCTGAGCTTCCCAGCAAAGGGGGCAAGAGGGGCTTGCTCGCAACATCCCCAGGCAGAGGCAGTTGTGGCCTCACTGGAGACGAAGGGGGCAAATGACCACGCGGCTCTGCTACCCGGCCCACGAGGATCGCGCTGCGCCACGGCAAGTGCCCCCTGCTCCACCGGCACCTGCGGGGCCCCAGCTGCGATCAGGGACGGCGCTCTGCTTAGCCTGGAAGACAAAGCGGACATTAGCCTGGAAATGAGGTATATGCGTTTAGCCTCTGCAACAACTGACCATCGTAAGATCTGGCCTCGCTGTCAGCAGATATTTTCAGAGCCAGGACCATAGCGCATGTGTTTCAGGAAACCCTAATTCAAAGCAGCATTCGGTAAGGGCAACCTTCCCATCTCTTACACAGGAGTGCAGATTAAACAAACAGTCACGGACTGTTCCTTCTGACCATACAGCCTACACCGCTTCCAAGTGGTTATTTAAAAGAAAAAGAAAATAAAAGTAAAGTACTAACTCAGAAACCAGTGTTTGAAGTCCAGCTCACAGCAGCATTTGTCCTGCTTGGAAGCAGCCTGCGGACCCTGTAGACAAGCTTCTGCAAATCACAGTGAAATGCACCATAATAAATGAGTTTGTCATCAGCTCCACACTGAAAAGCTGCTCCATTACAAGCATCTGCTCCAGCGCTTTGTGCAGAGACAGCCGCTGGCTCCCACGCTGTTGCGCTGGCAGCGGGACCCCCGAGCTGCGGGAGGACACTTGCCTCCCAGCGCAGTTTCGTCGTGGCCCGGGCGAAGCAGAGCTCGAGACCCACCAGAGGGCGATCCCAGTTGCATTTTGCTTTCGGCTACGTCCCTCCTTTCTGAGGCTCGCCATACAAAGCAGCTTTCCACGATCTGCTTATACGCAGCTACTTTCTAGAGAAAACACGAATGTTTTTATCATGTGCCAAGATACAGGCAGATAATGAAAAACAGTTACTGCAAATAAGCTATTTATTCATCGGTTCATGGGCTGTTTGCGGTACGTGGGGCAGCCTGCCTGAGAGTTAGCATCAGTCGCACAAGTAGGCCCCTGGATCACACGTCTAATCGTGCTGGTGTTTGTAGGATCAGGGTCTCTATGAATTTATGCTGAGTTTTTACGACTGAAGCATCTTCTCCTCTTTTATTTAATCAGAAAGTTCTAAGCGATCCTATTAAAACCAGAGACAAAACAGCAGACGGAAAATCAAATCTCTCATTGGCAGCTGCAAGAGAAAGGTTACACCATTACCAGTGTGGAACTCTGCTTCGAGACCAGTTACCCCCACAAGGTTCATTCAGACCCAGATACGGTGATTAGTATTATACACCATCCACTCTGGTGTCTTTGACAACTCAAGTTTCCTCATCTCCTATCTCCACCTCTCTGCACAGGATCTCACTCCCCCCCCCCCCCCCCCCCAAAACAAGGCCAACGCAATGCTGCTTTCCCCTTCTCCTGAGCACAAACGCTCTCATCACAGCTTTCCGTCTGTCCTTCTCTCCATTCCCTCGCTGGTTCCCACCTCCAGTCCCCCTCCTACTTGTTCACATCCACTCCTCTTCTGCGTACCCCTCACCCTCGCGTGACTCCTCTCAAAACCCCGTCTCCTGCCAGCACCCAGGCTCTACTACCTTCGAGACCACCAGCCACTCCTGAAGTGTGTCCTCAAGCCCCATAGGAAGCTCATGGGGATTTCATCACATGCCTGGCACATACCATACACCACAATAAGCTCTGCCCTTGTTTCTCTGCAGTCCTCCATTTACCCTTTGCCTCCAAGTAATCTTATCATCCCAAATTCTGCGGTTTCTACATAGACAGTTCACAGATCCACTAGAAACCTCTCCCTCCCTGCCCAAACTATAATCTTAATTTCTCCTTAGGTTTTCTTCTCCCAACTACAAACTGATGCTCAGCATAGCTAAAGCAGACTCCCCCCATTTAATCCTTCCCTTATTCTTCAGCTCTGGACCACTGAGCTCCCTTCTCCTCAGTCATTTTGGATATCATCAGCTCCCTGTTGCTCGGCCTGTAACTTCAACACCATCGGCTTTGCCCGCTCTCATGTTCTTAGCGAGCCTAAGAGCTCGCGGCTCTTTCACAGGGCGTCAGCAGCACAGTCTAACCCACCCAGCCCTGCAACTCCTCCAGCCTCTCATTATCTCACCCCTTAACCCCAGCATAGCACGTCTACGTGTCACACAGCATCTTCTCTGCCGCCTTCCCCTGTCCACGTTCATCCAGGACACTGCTGCAGCCAGCACCCTCAGCAACGAATCCTTTGACCACATCGCTCCTTTTTCCGAACCCCTCCGCCGTGCCCCCGCTGCCGCCTGCTCAGGCTCTTGCCTCTCGTACTGTACGTGAGCTGCCGCTACCCGGGGCACAAGCTAACTTTTTGCTTTCTGCGCTATTCTAGGAGAGTGCCTGCCACTGCCGTTACAACTTACCCTTTTCTGAACGATAATGTAGTTTGCATTTCTTCCTCGAGTCCTGTTAGACAGGCAAGAGGCGGCTCGCCCAGAGGCTTCACCAGGAAGGAGCTCACAAGGATCCTTCAGTTCCCAAGCAGGCTCAAAATATGTCACCTAAGAGCCATTTGCTGTCCAACAAGAGAAGAGATTTCAGCTAAATTTATGCAGCTACCTTTTGGCTTGGCTGGTTGAAAAAGGACTTCTGGAAAGAAAACGTAGCGTTGGGAAGCCTAGCTTGCGTAAATCATTCAAAAGTAACTAAAAGCCAGCAAAGAAACATTTCTCCTGTGTCCGAGAGCACAGCAGAAGTCAGAATTGCAAAATTTTTCTGATAACACCATATCTTGCCTATAGACATCAGAAAACAGCAGCCAAAGAAGAACCGTAACCCTTTGCTTAAGCAGGAACTCGGCACCTTCTGGTCTGCCAAAACCAGCACTAAGGTGGTCGCCACCGCAGCCCTATCGGCCACTGCCTGGCTGCAAGGGGGATGTATGGAAAACCTCAGTGTTTCAGCTACGAATGGGGGGGGGGGGGGGCGGAATTGAAAGCCTCCCCTTTCCAAAGAGAAAGGCATTTCTCCTGGCTAGCGCCGCTGTCAGCATCTTACCCTTCCTTGTGGCCATCCACTAGAGGGAAGCAGCTTACACAAATTACTCTCCTGCAGTGCTAAGTGCTCTGAGAGAAGCTAAAACAAGAGCAAGAATCCAGGTAAGATCCCCCTGCCCCGAGAAATCAAACCTTGCTGGGTAACAGGGCCAGGGGCCTCTTCCAGGGAGCCCAGAAACCCCAGGGCTGCTGGAGCCGACCCTCGCTCCCCGGAGGCAGCACAACCACAGCTTACAGCGATTGTGTTTGCTAGCAATGTACAAGTACACCGCACTTCAATTTGGCACTGAAGTCTGTCCTCCCATTTTACTAGCTCTCATTCTGCTTGGTTTCCTTTATTTGTATTATTTCTACTTCAGCAGTCCCATACGAGATTGTCACTGAGCAGACAGTGCCTCCCCACAGAGCTTCAGGAGCAAAGACAAGACAGGAGTACAGCAGACCCATAGAGCAGGAGACCACAAGGAAACAAACAATTCAGATTACAGCCTTGCCCTTATAAGGGAAGCAGAGTGGGAAGAAATTAAGACGACTTCCTTCCCTGCATTCCTTTAGAGGACACTGAAGTGTTCCTCATGTCTTCAAGAAAAATGCATGAAAGAATTAGGCAGTAGGGAGAGTCATATAGGAAAAGAAATGGCTCCTCTTAGGTTGCTATGTTCTCCCAGCTCCTAAATCGCAGCGCCCACAGCCCAGCCAGCTGCCCTGGGACCTTGGCTCTGCTACACTGGCTCTGCAGCATACTTGGCTACAGCACTGTCATTTTTCCCTCTGGTTCGCCTGCGTGAGGCAAGCTTTTCAGTATAGACTCAGGCTCCAAAGTTTGCTCTGTGCTTGCCAGACAAGTCCAAATGCAGAGCTGCTAGGTTAATTACGCTTCAGCTGATACACCAGATATTTAAATAAAACATTTTTTTTAAAAAATAAGAGTTAGAACAAGTTAAGACAGTTTAGGAAAATGCCTTGAGTTTACCTTTCAATCTCAACTGAATCCCTTACTCTAGCTACACTTCAGCAGCAGACAGTAGTAAATAAAAAGTAATGATGAGTCAAGGTCCCATTAGTAATGGGGAAGGTCAGGAACACCACAAACACTTGTGCAAGTGACCATGCAAAGCTGTCTATGACAAAAGTGATAGCCCTAACAAAAAAAATAGTCATAAAAAAAATCAGATCCATGTCAGTAAACTGCTTTATACAGGAGCATTTTGGTGAGATTAACTTAAACTGGTCTACTCAACTGCTATTATTCTCAAAGGCCTTAGGCCAATTTTTGATGGTCCCTGGTTTAAACAATCCTACTGTCTTTCACCCACTGGATAATTGAAGGAAGATGTCCAAGGCAGAGTGCCTTGAGTTACAGAAGCTAAATCCGCACTGTGCCTGGAAAATGCATGCTTCACAAAGTGTGCATGTGTCATGTGGACTCTTAACCACATGGAAACTGTCATTAACTAGATAATTTCCCCTTAAAAAGTTAAAAAGCTAAGAAAGGGGGAGAGAAACTGTCACTGTTTGCCAGGATTCACAAGTACAGAGACCGCATGCAATGATGATCTGGAAACAAGCAGCAAAAGAATAAAATTATTGCAAGTTATCCCTAACTCAGCTTTCATCCAAGTTCTGCCAAATCATGCAAGCCTTTTTAAAAGGCATCTTCCCTTACCTAGATGAAGATACGCATGAAACTGATTGCTTATGTCTGAGCAAAAACAAAACAGGGGGTCAAAACTGGCTTGTAACAAGGATCTAATTTCAGACTTAGACATTACATTCCTCACGTAAAAGGCAAATCAGTTAATTGTTGCAGTTTACCACTTAGCTCTCAAACTTGGGTTTAACATTTAAGATGGACAGGAACTGAACAACAGAGCTGGAAAGACTTATGTAGCATTTTTATAAAAACAACATAACAAAAATATCAAAGAGCAATTTTATTTAGCTTATTTGGCACAAAACTTACAAGAACTGTTTTGTTCCCTTCTCAATTTTAGTACAACTACCAAGGAAAAAGAGGCATACTAATACATTTAATACGCTGTACAGCAAGTGAAATGTGGGAAGAGGCACCAGAAAGATCTACCAAAAAAAATCAAAGTGCATGAAAAATACCTACTCTGAGCGCCTCATGGTATTGTATTAAGGCACCACTCGTTTAGAAGGTTTACTGAATACTTTAGGTGTGCAACTTCTTGGTTTTGGAATGTAAGAGTCCTTTAACCTGTATCAGAACTGGATACGGCCGTTCTCAGAACAAAACATTTCTCTTTGTAAATATTCAATGGAGAGACCTCTTTCTGCCCAACATCAGCTCTCAGCAGACAGAAACGTCATTGTCATATGCTTTGACAAAAAGCTAACATACACTATCAGTGACCAACATTTTACATCAGAATTTTGAGTTGTAGTGTATACCAGGTCTATGAATTCTTGAATTCTTTATAATGGTTTTATAGAAAAGAAATGCTGCAGAATCAAAAGCAGTATGAGACATGTCAGTAACTATCTTATTGATAATTTATCAGAGTAACTCTTCAGGACTTTCTGGAGTATCTCTTAAAAATCAAAATCTGAGACACTGTTTTAATCCAGAATACCTAAATACACTTTTCAACAGAATATTACAAATATTTCTTCAGGATTAGCGAGTCTGACAAATCTCACAAGACTTCAGGAACTTAAGTATGTAGAAGAAAAACAATGTTAGACAGTAGTGAATGTCTGGGATAACTGGAAACATTTAATGCAAGTACCTGTAATTGCAAATCATGTTAATACTGGTGTGTATATATATATATATATATATACACATATACACACACACACACAAAATGTAACATCAGTACAAGATCCAAACAGACACCTTGGCTCATTGTGGATTCTGCATATCACTGCTCTTAAGTACTACAGAAATCCCACCTGGTTTTGTATTTCAGCATCTTCATTAAGGACTATTCTTTCAAGAACCAAACTGCTTCAGTTATGAGAAGCACCACCACAGGCCAGATTCACATCTAGTGTAAACAGACCAAATAGGAGTTGCACCTGCTGCTTGCCAGCTTTGACTTTGGTTTTGCTGCTCAGCTGGATCACCAGTCTCCTTTACTTGCAGAAGGAAATCTGCTAAGAAATCAGTGCCTGTACAAAAACTTAAGGGGGAACCAGTAAATGCAGAATATTGTATTAAACCATTATACAACACCTCTACTGTAGAGAGCTTCAAACATCTCAGGAGCTTGAGACTGCTTAACCTGAACTTTGGAAAAGCACGTTTCTCTATGGACATGCAAAGGCATTTAAATATGAACCCTAGGCGTTACAATATTTCATTTTTTGTCCTCTTATGGTGTAAACCTCAAGAACACAACTGTGTGTCCCATTAAAAAACCAAAACACCCTGGAGCATTACAAATTCTAAGCAGCAAGGGCTGAAAAGACGGGCATCTGGAAGTGATCTGCACAGTACAGAGCACGGTGTTTCAGAAGTCTCAGACAGAAGAGTTCAGTTCATACTTTCTGGGATAACCTTCCCTATACCTTTGCCCCAACACAGAGCTGTAGTTTTCATTAACTTTTTTACCCCTGAATTATTTGCTACCACATATAAAACATGCCACATACGTGGCAGTCAAGGGCTAAACACTTAAGAACATGTCCTTTTTGTCCTTTATTAACAATTACAATCAGCAGAAAGAAAAACTATTCACTCAACTCATTTATTTCATGATTTATATGCAAGTCATATAGCAACTTAACATTGGTGTTCTACATTTGTGCTTCCATTCTCTGGCACTTGGAGGAGGAATTCACTTCCCAATAATCACATCTTGCTGAAGCATTCCTTTGCGTTTGTCCAAACTTGAATTCCCTTAAATAAAAACACACAAAGAAAGAAGGTTGGAAATAAAGAGGTAGAAATATAACATTGTTTGCAATCAGACTTTTTTCCATGGAAGACTCCACAAATGCCCCACAGAACTTCATGTAAGAATAAGGCAGAGACCACACTGGAACTGGACCACACCACCTATTATGTTTCAACATTAACATGTCACCAAGTTAGAGTAGGGTGGAAAATGTGGGAGGTTTTACCCTATTGACTTCCAACCTTCCATGACTGCAGTCTTCCTAGTTACTGAAAGTTTGCATCTGATCCCCTGCTGATATGATTATATATATTAGCCTGGCCCTTCAGAAGCTAAACATACCTTTTTGCACATGCTAATCTGCATAACAGCATAGCTTATAAGTGCCTCCTTCAAATCATGATTCTTCTGCTCCTTAAACCGTTCAATGTCAGCCCAGGCACTTTTCACAAAGTCTCTGGAATCAAAAGCAGTATTTCTGTTAGTAAATGCTTTTAGCATTTTTCTTGTTATGTCCTCACTTCATCTTCCTTTGTTTGAACCCATGGCAGTGAAGCTATATATGACAAACCACTCTACCTTTCAGTCAGTAAACCAAGTTGTATAATTATTATACATCTCATGGTGTCTTCACTTTATACTTATTACAGTATTGTGGCACTACTTCTTAATTCTCCATCCACTTCCTAAGAGGTTTTTAAACTAGAGAACCAAATTCACACGATGGAGATTTCTGACAGTAAGCATGACTGCCATAGAATCAGCAATACTCAGAATGTATTTTTCTCCTGGGATTCTTTTGGGGTAACTAAATGTGTTTATGCTAACATTCAGCACACAACACTGCATGTTTCTTTCTTTTTAAGAAAATCAGAATCTTGGGCTTTCCAATCTGAAAACTCATTTGTCATCAGGATTTGAGACAGTAAAGTATAACAAACATTTGCAACACAAGTTTTACTCTGACAATTCACTTCAGGAATTAATTTTGCTGGTTTGGCAATGTGGCTCCAGGTCTCCTTAACCAAAATGGAGGTAGATTTCTGTAATACATAGTTTTCATTTGTGCTGGACTTCCCAAACAAGGCAAGTATTCACTTGAAAACTGCTTCCAGAGCTACAAAAGCAGATGTCCAGTACTTCTGTCAAAATGATTAAGAAATTGCATTTACCAATTGTTTTGTTGTTATGAACTATTCATGAACTAGTCTTATCTTTTCAGCTCTAATCCTTACTTATCAGGAGATACCACATTTACCCCTTTCATTATACAATGAACATGTTCTGACACAAACACGTTACTCTAGGAATGTTTGCTCCTATTTTTCATGTTTGCATTCCTGAAGAAAATTTCGCTACAACACCAAGCAGCAGTTATTTAAACGCAGCTTTCCAGAACTTCTAGTCTCTTTCAGACAGGAGTCAATTGTCCCCCATATAAGAAGCTGAAGAATATTAGCTTAGGAGCCATACATATAAACCAAACTAAATACTGTATTTAAAGCAAATCAGGATTTGAGTCTTAGGCTATTCAACTGCAGACCTACAAGCCCACCTGCTAAACATATTATTAGTGGAACATAAAAGCAAGCAAGTCAGCCATTAGAGTGGGCTCAGTAACTGGGAAAGTCATCAGGTTTTACATAAGCTGTCCTCTCAGACCAGAAGCTAACTGCATGTACTGTACTTTACTTCACAACTTGCAACTGACAGGAGCTTTTATAGACAGCTCATAAACACCAAGAATATATTAAAAACACTTATAAAATACAAACACCTTCAAGAGCATCCAGTCAATGACTTTTGCTAAAACAATCCCTGTTTTCTTTGACAAAAATCTAGCTCTCTTACCTGCCCTCCAGATTTTTAGACTTAAGCTGTTCTTCTCCTTCTTGTATCTGCTCTTCTAGAACCTTTATCTTGGCTTCCCTCTGCTCAGGGGTCTCCTGCCCGAAGAGCTTGCTGGTCATTCCTTTCAGCGAGAACGTCCTCACGGTCTACAAGAGACACAAGGTTTGGGATTCTCAAGCACAGCCACTTGAAAACAGATTTTGTGATCTTTACTAGCATTAGGTCTTATTCCTCAGCTGCGTTTTGGCTTTAAATATCAGAAAAAGCAACTGCATTGGCCCTTCCATTATGTGGATGTCCCATTGTTAGGTTGCTGTAAGAGGTGAGCTGGATCACATTAGATTGAACAGAAAAGTAAGGAGGAAAGAGCAAAGGGACTCCTGTATTGCAGCTTCTATTCTGAGGAACTCTGGGCCCCTCAGAAACAACTGTTAAGTAATTTGATGTTCAAACTCTTATGGCACAACCCACAGACCAGCCTTAGGTGAGTCAATCCACTGACACTATTGAATTTTCAGACAGGTTCTTTCCTACTCCAGTCTGAGGAAAAACTGAAGTCTTGTTTTTTCACATGAGAAAAGACAAGACAAACTGATTCTGTATAGCTGCAACAATATATAATACCATACAGCAATATTAACAATTCTAAATATATGTTCAGACTTTTTTAGCTAGTATCTTCTGCATAAGAGGGACTAACACCACATATCAATAACGCTGAGCTTTCAAAAGGCAGAGGAAGCCTTTCAGAAGTCCCAATATTTTATCTTTGGAATATAGTTGTTTGTGTTACTCTGCTCAGGTCATGTTTCCTGCAACCCTTTATTTGCTCATTATGCAATAATAAGTTTGGCACAAACAACGTATGTCACCATGAACCAAGTCACTTCAACCCTTGAAGGCCTACAGCCCATACAATACTACTTCTCATAACCAGCAACCAGCCTTCTACATATCAGTGCCACATAGATGCCATTCCAAGCAACCGGGGGGGGGGAGGGGAGGAGAGGGAGAATGAGTGAGCTACAACCCACATACACCATCTTGGAGAATAAAGCAGAAGACGACTCACTCCTGTTGCCAGCTCCTCACACTGCTGTTTCTTAGATGTTAGGTCCTGCGCAGCCATTTCCAAGTCATACTGCATTAGTTCATGTTTCCTGCAAACTGCCCTGAAAGAGAAGCAACAAAAGATCTGTCACATAATACTTGGTTTCGCTACACTTCCCTCGCTTTAAACTTCACAAATGATACAAGTATCTTTTTTGGCAGACAGCATATTCAGTTATTTATCTAGCTTGAGGTTCAACAGCCTTATCACAGAATGCGTAACTCTGCAAATGCTGTAGTTAAGCAAGTTTGGATCAAAGTATGAAAAGTTATTAATACAGCAGCATTCTGCTTTTCTGCTCCTCTTAGACTCATTCCAAGACACTCTAGGTAATACAAAACCTACCACCTACTTAAGGACATCACTTTAAAACAACTTTTCAAAATCCACTGGAGTTAAATCACTATGACAAGAGCTACCTGGATATGGTACCTGTCACAGCACCAACGCATCAATCAGTCAAAATTCTTCACATTTTATTTTTTAAGCAACAAAACAAGAAACTGTATTCCTAGATTCACGTAGCATCTTTCATCAGAAGAGTAGAGTTTCTTCCGACCACCTGCAGTAAGTCCCAGCCCTGTGCGGGCTGGTGACACTACACGTGTACTCCACTGCCAGATGGACATTTCTTTCCCAGGAGGGGAGACTTGTGCCCTGGGGTTTCAGAGAGCAGCCAGGACACTTGCAGCCTGAATTCACTACCACACTATGGGCCTTCTCCAAGAGGTGCAGCACCAGCCAGGGGGAACACCACAGCATGAGGCATAACCATACAGCATACAGAATCGTGGTTTTATATCTATGCTTCTAAAGGAGGAACTGCCCTTAAAAGGTTAATCTAAAGTTAGATTAAAGGCTAATCTGAAAATCATTATTGAGTTTAGCAATACTGTACAGAAGATGAACGTCATACAGGGCACTTCAAAACTTGCAGGAATTTGTAACGGCTGTAAGTGCTCATAACCTCTCTTTGGCATACCTCATTTGAAAGCTGAAGCTTCCCTACAGCATGCTGGGGCACCTATTATACGAGAAGCCAAGGAAAGCAAGAGAACCAAGGGAATAGCCACTATTACCTCCCATCATATCTAGAGTTTAACATCTCTGTCATTTTATTATTGACCAGCTCAGTTCTACCTGTTATTGCCCCCTATGACAATTGAAGATGAGTAAGCAAAATAAGAGGTGAAAATCTGAAGATTCTCACAACATTAACATTTTTATTTCTAAGGAGAACAGGATACCAAACTAAACTCAACACCAAGGCTATGTTAAAGCAAGAGATTATAGTTTTCATTTGAACTACACATTTCTGTACGTACCGTAGTGCTTCTGCATAGAAGAGATATTCTTTCAGCTGATCTGCATAATGCTCCTCTTCTTCCAGTATGTCATCAATAGAAGCTGCATATCTGGTGACAACACAGCCTCTAATTAAGTATGAAATTCCTTAGTTTAACCTTTAAAAACTATACACACAGTAACAAGGGAGGATACCTTTTCGACAGTCTCGCAAGTCGCTAAAGTACAACAGTGAAAAAGCACTTCTAAAAAGCTTCCCCCCCCCTTTTGTTTTTAATTAAACTCTGAGTTGGCTAACAAACACTCCCGCAAGCCTGTTTCTTAGGTTGTTACTACAATAAATCTTTTGACAAGTACCAGACTTATGATAAGTTTCCTGCTGAAGATGGGGCAATTCTTACTACAGGAAAAGAGAAAATAATTAATTCCTTTTCTTCAGTGCATTGTCAACAGGCAGCACCAAAGCAAAAGAGATACAGTGCTGAAGAATTCCTACAAGCCTGAGAGCGTTACACCTTAGGAATGTGAACATCACACCTTCCGAAAAGCAAAGAGGCAGCATTTACAAAGTGGCTTTCATTGTTCGCTATTCAGCCAGCAATAAGCTTGAGACCAACCGAACTTGTGGCAGTGCTCTGAACACTCCAGCACTCAGTCCTTCAGTTCCTTGAACATGTGTTGCTTCATCTGCTGTGCAAGTCAGGCATATCAATTCTGCGCAACTGCCTTTCAGGGAGAAATCTTCTGAAGCACAAGGGCTTGGATTAACTCCACAGCTTCTGCATTCAGTAAGAGTTTCACCATTTTGGCTGACTAGGAGATCTATGAAACAACAACAAGCCTTTTTTTCTAGTTTGTATTGCTTATGGGACAGTATGTCATAGGTGCTCATTAACCAAGGCGACTGTGCTTGGACACATTTGCCAGGACAAACCTACCTATAAAGAGGTAACTGCATACCACACTTGGTACAGTGACAAAAATAAGATGCCACTTTAGCCAGTAATATAGGGCAAGTACCAATATAGGTAAACAGGATCAATGAGATCCCATCTCAGATGCCTTCATCTACTCTGCCAATTCCAATTGGACTCTGGCAATCCCTGAAATGGAGGGATAGGAAATAAGTATTTCCACGGTTGCAGGCTCTTTGAAGTGAGCTTGTGTCCATGCTTGTCTAGTGACCTGCACAGTGCCACCCAAATGCTAATTATGGCACCTCCTGGCTTTAAAGTTTTCACATGGTCTTCGAGTTCTTCAGTTTCATCCTATGCCTCTCCAGGAACTGGCTCTGCAGAAGAAGTGGCAGAGTCTGAAGCTGAGAGGGAACTGGTAATGTGACTTGGAAGAGGTCAGGAAACCCCTCCACTGAAAGCTCCGAAAGAAATAGCTGTGGCCCTGCTAGGTTCCTTCTCTACATGGGAGGTATCCAAGAGAGATACTATGGCTGACAGTTATCATCAGGTCTGCTGACATAGGAAACTGAACTAAGGCTCTTCAAACAAGCAACAGCTACTTGCCAAGTAACTGGAGGAATGTGAAGCCTGAGGGAAAGGTATAGGCGTGTGCTCATTTGTTCAAATAGGCTTTTTTGTTTTGTTTAAGTTTGCAAGTAAGATGTGTTTTTTGATGTTCTGTGAAATGAAAAAGTCATCCTGGGCACACCCAGGAAGAGACCTACCAAGGCTATGTGTGATAAGTAAGCATAACATACCAAGCAGCCAGCAACAACAGATCAGTTTAAGTAGAAGGGATAGAAGAACAGACAGAACAAGAACTCATATTATGAACCAAAGTAAGGAAGAAGTCTGCACTGTTGAAAAATATACATTCTGAAAAAAAAAATTCTGCAGCCACACAGGTCATACGTGGCTTACTCTCACCATTTCAAAGTTCTGAAGCACAATAGTTTATTTATTATAGTAGCTAGATTTCTCATGGCAGCAGATGGACATCTCAATTCCAACCAAGTTTAGCACTGTGCTAGAGCTCACTTGGGGCAGAACAAGTCTCAAAAAAACCAAAAAAACAACCCCAAAACCAAAAAATACCCACAAAACAAAGCAACCTACCCCACACACCCAAGAAACCTCAAAACAAAACCTTAAGTATCATTATGAAATTGTAGGTAAGTTTGATTATAAAAAAATGCATTAAAAAAACCTTCTATTTCACTGCTTATGTTTGACTGAACTAAAGTTTAAACACTTCTTCCTAAAAAAGTAGGCAAACCATGGAAAACCTTGAAGAGAAAAACTGTAATAAGTCCTAAAGATATCTAATATATTTCCACTCTTCAAGGAAATCTTCAGGTTAAAGCTGGTTCTAGTTCAGACTGTACTCAGAGATAAAGGGTTGCTCATTAATAGCATAAAGGACAGAAGTCAGAGGTCTGACATTTCTTTCTTTGATCTGTTATATGCTAGAACTACAGCCACTGACTTCAGCTTTCTCAGCATACTTATTTTCTATCACTTTGCAAGCCTCATCGTGCCCACCCCCAAGGTGCTTGGGGATGTCTTCTCCAAATATTAAGCAGTTTTACATCATTCTAAATGATAACAACTCAAAAGTTTAAATAAACACCTAGTAAAGACTACAGCATATGGGGCAGATAGAGAATAATCAAGTTTGTTTTAAAATTTAACATCTATATTAGGAAACCTTCTCAAAGGAGCTTGCTGTTGCAACAACCTCCTCATGGCCTAATGTTATGGGAACGCTAACTGGGCTGGCAAGTTACACTTTCAAGAGACCACAGATATGAACCTTACTGGCAGGAGACCGCATGGGTCAGTGAATGAGTTCCTGAATCTCACAGCCGCTCTCCTTTGCTTGGTTCTCACTACGAGATTAATTCTGGATGAGAACATCAGAGCATAAGACATGACAGACAGTGAAAGCTACCTCAGACTTCATGGAATGGTTAAGGTTACCCAAAACACTCACCACTGTTACTCTGGATCTTTAAACCCAGCTGTTTAAAGGACAGAAACAGTAAACCTCTCTCATAGGTGCAGAAAGTTCAGCCTCCTGACTGAGAAGTCAGTCCCGTTTCTTTTATTCGATTAAACATCTTTAGATGTTTGACACCCGAGTGTGGTGTATTTGAATCACTGAAAACCTACTTACGTCTCCCCAACTCCTTCATATTAGAGCATATTTTCAAATAACTAAACTGAATTCTAATGTGTTATTTTTGCATAGGGGAGGTATATGCTTTATGCTGCTCTCCATCTTTACTTTTTTGTTTTTGAAAGTAAAATGCATTATCCATTTCTTTCTTCTCTCTAGAGTCTTTTACTTAGCATAATAGCTCTTTGGAGTGTAAACCATCATATTAGCCAAAACACAAAAGTGTGACTACATTATTCAGAAGGGTTCAAATTCTTAGAAATGTGATAAAACCAGAATTCTCTTGAAGAAACTGAAGGCAAGAGTTTGGCAAGACTCTCCAAAAGCTTTCATTTGACAAGGCACAACACCAATTACAACCAACAGTACAGCATATGTAAGTCTGCTTTGTAAACTGAAACTGTAACTCTATTTCTACATGAATTACACTTTCAGTAAAAATAGTGCATGATGATGTGTCACAGTTTCCATCTCTTGCATGAGTTGTTACTTTTCTGCAGTGCTTCATTACATACAAGGAATCAAAACAGTATAATTTCTTATTGCTCTATCTACTGTACATTACTACCTGAAAAATAAAAGGTAGGAGCCTACAATACCACTTTTGTGAGCATTAAGCACTAGACTCTTATTTTGAAGGCTGCATTTCACATACTCTGCCAGCTGACTCCAAAGATGCAGAGAGGGAGGATTCTCAACTTTATTACATCCAGTCAGTATTTGATTCAAGAATCCATTAAAGTTCTGGTTTAATAATAATTGAAATTCTTAACTTTCTGTAATTAAGTCCAAATCTGTGTACCATCTACCGTGTGGTACAAAATACTGCTACGAAAAACAAACGGATCTCATCAGGTCTGCAGTACATTAAAGTTCTATTCCACCAGTTTCTGGCATAGTAGCTTAAAAGAAAAGCTGGAAGAATTCCAAACACTTCTACAGTTTCAAAATAATAATAAAAAAGAAACCCTTCTGGTTCTCCTGAGACCTTTTGAGCTACTTAATGCAGTACATGGATGCTAAAAGTGCGCCTGCATCCAAATCACAGAAATGCTGTATACCTAGAAAAAACGCACCCCCAAGTTTCTCAGTACACTTCTTATATGTACTTTGGGGCTGGGGGAGAAGAGAGGAAGGAGGAGAGCTCTGCATCTGGCTTACATCAAACTATCAGATATTCAGTCACTACTTACACATCCATGTGGTGGCCAGCACTCTGCAGCCCGTCCCCCATCTCCTTTTCTATTGCGCTCCACTCGCTGTAGGAAAAACAAACGAGAAACAACATTGCACATGAAGGGTAAGGGAAGTTAATAAGCTGCATCCTGTATATAGTTTCTTTCCAGGTGACACCTGAATGGAAACTGCCTCCAATTTGTGTTCAGCCAAACTGTGTCCTCCCCCCCACCCAAAGCAGCAGCACTGACCAGTTAATACCAAGGTACTCTGGCAAAAAACTGTCCCTGCCCTCTAAACACACCCACACAAACACATACACTTGGGGATTGTTTTGAGCAGGGAGAATCTTGTTTAAATAGCTAAAACTAGGTTTTAAGAAGTGCGCAAAAAAAAAAAAGAAACAAAGAAAAAACAAGATATTGATATTTAAAATAAAATTTTAAAAAGAAGGAAAACACAAAGAACTCCAAATTTGATCTAACTCATTTACCAGGAAGACATTGAGCTGTTCAGACTCACAACACTTCACATAGAAAACATACAGCAAACAGTTTCAGAGGGGTTAAAACTCTTGGAAATATCAAATCCCAACTCCTGGTTTTTGAAAGGAGAGGTTTCTATTTTCACAGCAGACTGCTGTTTAGTTCTATACATTAGGAAAAGATCAAGTTATAACCGCCTCATGACTGTATCTCCCTACCCACATCTGGGAGATCGTTCTGATAAAGTAGAAAACCCAACTACAATAAAGATAGCAGGAGACTTGTTCTGGACAGTTGAGTACGTACACAGCAATTTTAATTGTGTTCTCAGCTCTGTGAAACCTTATGAGATTTATTAGTTATAAGAATTACATCAGCAATTTTTTAGACAAGAAAAAAAAGGGTCATCCCCCCCCGCCTTGCATTTCACATAATTTACATCTAATGCATCTATTCTGTCCTTCACTTTCACATAAACATTCCACTCTGCCAGTGTTGGCATTTGTTTGTCTTTGTGTTATTACAGAACTACACCTAATTTCACTTTAAAACCCAATGAGAAAGACATCTGCAATCCATTAACCCAGAGAATTAAATTTAGCACTTGAACAGAGCGTAGAAGCAGGAGGTTTCCCTTAACCAGAATTTAGATTCTTTAATTCTCCAGCGAGATGGAAAACTTGAGCATGCAATTCACTTATATAAATCAAAAAACGATTGGCAAATTCACTTAAAATCAACTATAGCTATTTAGCTTCACTAATTTTTTTTTTTTATTATTATTATTATAAAAGGACCTGGATGCTTAACTGACAACTGCATGAAAATAGGCAGTAAGTTGCACTCTGAAGAAACAGTTAAAAATGCCACTACCACAACAGAAGCCCCGAAGTTCTGGAATACAAAAACAAAAAAAACAAACAATCAAGAACAAAAAAACACTGAAGTCTTCCAGTTGAGACTAAGTTCAGCAGATCCAGAGATCATTATATCCAGTGCAGGAAGCTCATTAGTACTGCAATACAAGAGTTTTTCAAGGCAAATGTTTAGATGTCTTTCAGACATGCTGTTATGCTTTTGAAAACATAATGGATAAATTCACTACACTCAATGTATACATATTCTTAAAAACTAGATGAACTCTTACCTGAATACTCTTCCATAGTTTCCATGGACTTTATAGACACCATATAGCCGGTCTGCTACCCTCTAAAACATTTTAGAGAAGTTAATTTTTGGTCAAAAACATTAACTACAATTGATCTATTAAAACCCCAAACATGAACTCCAAGCTAAAGCCGTATGTTTTAACACAGGTAAATCAGTCACTGTAGTTAACTCAGTTTTTGATAGCCAGATGCAAGGCGTAGTCTCCTTTACCTGAAAAAGGCTAAGTTTATATACACACTTGCTTTTTTAACATAAAGATGGCAAGACAAAAAAAAAAAAAATCTATCCTGTCATCAAGAACTGTAGGGAAAGCGTCACTAAAATTCTAATGAGTGACACGATTTTTCCATCCACTGAAATGAAGGAAAGGAAATGAGCTATCCATTGCAGAACCTATTGCTAAAGCTAGATATGTCATTTCAGCTGTTTGGAGAGTCCGTACCTTCTGCGGTCAGTACTACAGCGTTGGCAACAACATCAGAAGGAAAGACTACATATATGTTCTGAAGTATGACTTGTAATGCTGGTGATGCCCTTGTAGTTGTGATGCACCAACAAATTAAGCTGAAGTTGCATAAGAGTTAAAGTTACTGGTTTGCCGAAGCAATAAAACGGAAGCATAAGCAAATCACCCCGCAGGTCACATACACAGAGCACTGAGAAAAAGCCACTGTTACTAGAACACCAGAGATTAATCCTCTCAAGTACCTCAGCTCATCAGGGCAATCAATTACCATCCTCCCTTGCAGCAGTTTCATCAAAAATTAAATCCCCGTTGAACATGCTAAAGAACAGTATCATGCTCCTCATTACTGGAATTGTAATTTCCTATTTCCTTTTTGTGGCTTTTTTTTTTTTTTTAATCTTCATTCTAAACCCATAGAATATCTTGATTGAATGACATAATTGTTCTCATCATTAAGAGCAGCATTATTCATTACAGATTGAAGTACAAGCCAAAAGAAAAAAAAAAAAGTGTGCTGGGACACTGCACAATTCGTGCTACAAGCTCTGGAAAATAGCGTATTAGATGTTGGCACCATAAAGCTATTTTTCGGGCCCCTTCCCAACCCAGACATTCAGCAAAAAGAAACTTCCCTGCTGAGTAGAGAGAACCGGACACCTTGGTCCTCTTTAAAACACCTCCCTCTGATAAGTGACCATTAGGGGAGCAGGCAGATTAGACAAACACACACACTTTTGCTCTTCCAGTGACTGTCAAACTACACTGTCATATCTGGAACTCTTTCCCCCCAAATCTGCACCAGGTTAACACCCCCTACCCCCAAACTCCAAAATCAGATCCTTTCAGGCAAAGCTTTCCTTATCCTAGAACATACGTACCAGTTCTCTTGCCTGAGCAAGAAATGCTGCCTTATAAATAAATTATACTATTTGTCACGACACACATGGGAAATACTTACAGCTCTGACTCGCAGAAGGTGTGATATGACGGACTGCAGTTCATCGCTATAGTGTTTGAGCTCAGTAAATCTCCTGGGAGCAGGAAACAGATAGTACATCATTAGGCATCATGAAAGCAAGCTTTCACAGAATGCAAGATAGAGCCACGACGCTACAGCCAGCGAGATGGAGCCTGAATTATGTTGAAGGTGGAATTAGCTGAAGATTCCTAAAGAAGCGACTGCAAGAGTTTAACTCCCCTAAAGCAAAACACACAACATTTGCATGACTACTAGCTTTTTATATGCAAATGCTGAAGGTTCCAACCAATTTAAGAGCTATAATTTTATGAAATAAAGTTTTGTGTTTTCTTTTTAATCAAATTATTACTTTTTTTTTTTTAATAGGATTTTAAAAAAGTGAGAGTTAGTGGATAGTCATTGTACCTAGTTATGTACGAAACCTAAGGCTGGTACCTGTACAGGCAGCCAGCACATCGCTAAAAGCAATCAAATCACTACCGCTTAATGAGGTACCAGCCAGGTAATCTATTGCAAATGATCACGCATACACTGCTGGCCTGCCACAACTGAAGGAAAAAGGCATTGCAACAACCACCCCAGCTAAGCCTCGGTGGTAGTTCAAGTTAATGCATTTAGCTCATCCTAATTACGAAGCCAAGTCAGCTACCACAGCTTTGCTAGTGACAGGTAACTGATTAAACCACAGCAACAGCCACTTTCATACACATAAATACCACCTATTACACAAACACCTAACTCATGACCAACCTTGGAGGCATGAGGTACACAAGAGCATGTTTCACTTAGATAGGTAAAGCTATTTTGTTTCTGGCTCTCCAAATTACCAAACAATGATCTGAAAAAATAGAAGAATACAACTAGAATTAAGGAATGGAAGATGAAAATTAGTCTTCCAAGTTGATATTCAAGCATAAAAAGAATAGAGAGAGGGAGAAAAAAAAAAAAAAAAGTAAAAGGCAAGCTTTCTCCATCCTCCCACCCCACACACAGTCGAACTTTGTATTTCATAGTTTGTACCCAAGAGGTCTTACTGAAGTAACTCAGGTCACTCGTTTTGGGTGACCAAGTATGAAATTCCAGGGGTTTTTCATTTAACGCTTCTTCCCCTGCCAGGAAGCCTTCCCCCAAAACATTCTCTTGCCCATATTCAGGGAGTAGAAACTTTATTGCCATTTCTAATATTTTTGATCTCCAAGGAGCATATTCTATAAGAGTATGACACGTGCAGGGTGTAAGTATATAAAAAAAATTAAAAGCCAGCAGAGAAACTGTATGAGAAAAATATAGGCATTGATCTGCACAGTGGGGTTTAGAGAATAATCTTTTCAGTTTACACTTTATAAAATATGCACAAGGGCAGCATGTCAGGCAGCTGCAGACACAAACAGCGAAGATATTTGAAATAATTGAACTTAAAACAAAAGATTAAAGAGCCTGCCTTCAGTTCAGGAAGACTCCCCTTTCCACTCCAAAAATTTATAATGAAAAATTTTATTTATCCTGTTTTGTGGCAAGAAAGCTTTTAGGAATGCCTTACTCCCTGAAGGCAAGCTTCAGAAACCAAGAACTTTCATACCGCTGCTCAAGTCCAAGATGCTATCTTTGTCCATGCCAATTCCTCCTCCATCAAAGATCATTTTAGAACCAAGCTGTCTTCATTTTATTGTCTCAGAAAAGCATAAACAAAAATGATGCCACTTTTTCCTAATCTTTGGTGAAGAAGGCTGAGAATTTTTTTTAAAAAGGGAGTTTTTCTAAAAAAAAAAAAAAAAAAAACTTATTACAAGAGACTGGAGATGTCGCAGATCAAAGGTTTATTTCAAGTATCTGCTCAAGTCCTGCTGAATGCTCATGTAAGGAAAAATACTCAATTATGAAATAATTTTCCAAATCAAGTTCAGAGAGGCACGTAGAAGGATGTTTACTTTCCAATGCACCACAGAAGTAGAAGTTGCGAGGCAAGACACAGTTCTGGCACTCAGAATAACTGAAACAAGCCCAGTTCTTTCCCCTCGGTTGCACTGGTTCTGCAACATTACCAACAGTCTAGATATTTAAGAAGTTTGAGCTATTCAGTAGAACTTCAAATGCAAATGAAGAACAGATCAAGTGAGATTTCTGTAGGGACACTGCCAGGTTTCTTCTGGAAAGTATCTTTTATGATAATGGCGAAGAAGAAGATTTCATTTTCAGAAGATAGCATTTCAAAAGAAGTGACTTTGTGCATTTTATTCAGCCCTAGAGCCGAGGGGACAGTACCATCTTCCTGTTCTATGGGAGAAGAAATCACAAGAATAGAACTGTTCTAAAAAGAACAAGCCACTTCTGGGAGCAACCAGACAGAAAAGGAGAGTTTTGTTTTTAATTTTGCCTTAGAAAAGGGCTGAGTGTTTTCTAAAGGAACCTTTCACCAGGAGGAAGGCTATTGTTTTGATTCAAAACACAGAGAACAAGAGGATGGATGTCACGAGACTGAATCAGAGAGGCCAGTAGGAGCAGGACTACAAATTCACCTAAGTACCTGAATGCAGCAATGCAATTGCCATGTAATTCCATTAGAAAAGATATTAATTGTATCCCAAAGGAAGAGGTTTTGTTTCCAGGCTAAGTTTAAGCTACTAGAGTAGCATCGTTTCCACTGCCTGAAGTCCCTAACACTGCTTTAAACTAAAAGGTACAGCTGCACACCAGTGCAAGACAGTCTGGAGGGAGGATTGCAGAAGTCCTTCACCTCAACCCTTCCTGGTTTAGGAAACCAAATTTACCCAGAAGTCCACACTCCACACAGCAGTGATCTTTTTGGCTTGTTTGGGTTCGGCAAGGTTAGCTTACCTACCACTTAGCACACAGTCATAGGAGCACCCAAGCCGATGCAGAGGGGAAAAGGCGTTAGACTCAAGGCAGCCCACCCCAGTGTGGGTGCGCTAGGCAGAGCAAAGCGCTTTCTCCCGTCAGACCCACACACACTATACCAAAAGGCTCTCCCAACATAAACAAACACAAATTATGCTCGTCAGTTATTAAACAATTCATAAAACACAGCTTGCCACTGTAACCAGAAGTTCAATTTAAAAGCTATGTAGGTGGCAGAATACACTAGGAAGATGTGCCATATCTCTTAAGTATTGTCAAGCCTGAATTAAATACTCAGACATTGTTTTTGCTACAAGTACCTTCCACATATTTTCCTTGTATTAAGTCTTTCTGTGCTTCTTACCAGGCCACTTATCACAACAGCTTTCTTTTCCCCAAACACTGTTACCTCATTGCCTCAAAAGATAACAGTATCTCAGCCTTACCCAGTCTTTCCCATCCACACCCACATGCAGACAGCTGGCAGAGTTTCCCTGACATGAAAGCAAGAAAAGCTAACTCCTACTAGTCACAGACTAGGAAGAAGATAGAGGATGAAACATCCAAACAAGGGGGCAGTTTCACCTGTAGATGCTAAGAGAATTGTTGTCTTTTGATCTCGTTCACTGAGGTTATCATTTGCATTACTCTCCAGCAACAAGCCCCCTTGTTGCCCAAGAAGGCTGCAACAGCAGACATTGTCAGCAGGTTCAAAAAAAAAAAAAAAAAAAAAAGGGATGGGACCAATTCACAAGTAAGTCGATAAACAGATACTAGAAGCATCAGAAACGCACATGCCCTCTAACATCCTTAATACAACATCCAAGGATGCTGCGGAAGTACCAGGGAATGGACAACAGAAAACAGTCACACACATGCTCCCCCTAAATAGCATCTCCTATTGCCACTATCAGACAACAGATGAACCCAGGAGGGCCCTTCACCTGTCTTTATTGCTATACATGGGGAACAGCAACATCTCTCAATGTCATTCCTGCATACGAATGTTTCTAACTATTGCAAAAACAGGAACTGTCTGCTATTTTACCCTCCTCACATCACCTAGAGTGTGATGAACCTCCTGCTGCACACTTTATACTTCTGCTAGTTTTTTAATCCAGCAGATCGCCCTAGTGCTTGTCTCAGAGCTTCCTAAACTGTAACAGAGCTGAACTGACCTCAGGATTTCCAAAAGCATCTGTGAAAATTGGCAGCTTGAAGAGAACTATGAACTGCAACACCAGGGTGTGTGCATCCAGAATTGTACGCTAGCAGATTTTTGGAAAGACCTACTATCAGTCTGCATTCTGTTCACGTTTGGAAAGGTTTCTTTGCAAACAAATGCTAAGGGGTTATTCTTCTATTGGTTTTTCTCCCCCTCTTTTAATCTAGCTAAAAGGAAAGACTCATTATGCATTAAGTGATGGCATTTTTCTGAAGGTTTCCTGCTCCTCTAAGAAACAGGATTCAAGCCTCTTCATACTATCTCCTTAGTGGACTTCTGTTAAGATTTCAAGTGCAGAAAGATCATTTTTCTTTTCTGAATTTATTCTAAGGAGATAGAATATTCTGTCATCTGATGTTACATTTGTAACTGAAAAGGGGAAAGGGAGGGAGGAAGGATGTGGAATCTTACTTGTCTGGGTTTTTCACTCTGAATGTTGCATTAAGAGCTTTTAATCTGGAATCTGCCTGAAAAAGGGGAAAAAAAGCTTTGTTAATTTAATGCAATTAAATTCCAGTGACAAAAACCTCAGCCTTCTTGCAGCACCATTAGAAAAAAAAACTCCTGCCTTCTCGGCATATTTAAATCTTCAAACATTGAGTAAGTCTGACACTACCTGCCCTGCATGTCAGTTTTTTGAATAAAAAGTAGAAAATTAAGCTATTTTTGTAAACTAGGATGTAAACAATATCCACTAACATTAAGCTAGTATAATCCTGAATCGCACAAAAATAGTCTCCTCCAAAAATGTTACACAAATCACAGAGTTAAGATTCACAACCCTACATTCTTTTGAGATGATGCAATTAGGTAACAGAAGACCATATGGACAAACTATTTTATATTTTTCAAACCAAATAAAACCAGTGGTAGAGTGACCTCTATATGCTCTTTATTACTAGGAACAGTTCCCCAGTGAAATCAAACTCTCATATATGGTGTTCTCTTATTTTATGAGTTGCTTTGGAGAAAACATATAATTTGTATATCAGAATAGAGCTGTTTTAATGCAATGTTCTCTTCTAAAATATAGCATATATGAAGTCTTTACAGAAGAAAGTTCAATACCTAATTAAAAAGGTAATCAGCTACTTTACTTCTTGAAATGTTGGCTTACCAATGTCTGCAACAGCAGTCTGGAACCTCTTTCAAAAATTTCAGTTTAATTTAACATTAAAAATTAAGCAACAGGTACTTACTCTTAAGAACACACCAATGCAAATAAGGTAACCCACACTAGTCCACAGAAGTCCCAGATAATCACAACTTTTTCTTTCTGGCATCTTATGCCTAGCATCTTTCCCCCAGAGCACTTACTCAGGTCTCCTCTATACCACATGAGAGCTCCAGCTCAGAGGTCAAATGGCTAGAGATTATTTCTGCTCAAACATCTTTCTTTGCAGCGAAGGAGTAATAAAGAATACATTTTGTGATGTGTTCAAGCTCTGCTACAGTGCCCTGTTTTAGCTAATGGACTGTGCATGACTTCCGTGCCATAACTGTTAGCAGCAAGTTAGTCCAGCAGTACTTGTTAGCACTGCTATGTGCCAGAGAAATATTTTGGGCAGCATTATAGCTATCTCAGAGTTTGAAGAGCTATTTTGAATTTTACAGTGAACTGAACACTGTGTCTGTCCTCCCAGGGCAAGAATGGAGTCCTTCCTTCAAGGTCCTCTCAGTAGCTTCTACTGATGAGACAGGCACTGTCTGAGGCTGTTCCACCTCCCACTGCACTGGCCCCAAGCAGAAGATATCCATTGTTGAATACACCAATGCAAGTTCCTCTCACCTGGAACCACTTCCATGGATACTGCCGCATGTGCCCTGCAAATAAGTTCAGGGAAGAGCAGTTTCATCCTTGCAACTAGAATGACAGCTACTTATACAAGTTTTCTACACCAACGTGGTCCTGTATCAAAACTGCAGCTTGCTAACTATAGCTGTCCTCCTTCCAGCAAACGATCAAGACAAAACCCACAAACTGATAGGTAAGCGAATAAAACCCGCAAGATAAAGGCTGACTGATATTGGAAGAAAACAGGTTCAGCGTCACAGCTAAGCGCAGCTCTCCTCTAAGAATACCTTAGAAAGGGAAGACTGATGCAGCATGGGGAAGCGCAATCAAGATCACACAAGAACACAAAACGCTGCAGTAACTTCAGCTCCCAACCCAGGCTTTGCGTTGCATGGCCTACGCTTGCACCTTTACTGCTCTATCTCCACATGTTATACTTGCAATTTAGATTACAGATAGTTCAGATCCACCTGGGGCTACTCCTCACATATTCTCTTTCAGAACAAATGCCACACAGTCACACCAACATTATCGGAGTCCTCCTACCCCCCCCAGGTAGTTTTTTTACAAGACTATATATTCAAATGACAGGCATCAAAGCCTTGTAAACTCCTTGGGACAAAGTCAACAGGCTCAGATATGAGAGCACATTTCTGCATTCCCCCCCCCCCCTTTTTTTTTTTTTTTTTAAACATACACATGGAATGGTCTGAAAAATTCAGTAAGTATAAGAGCACTGTCAGGCCGTAAACAAGATTTTGCCAGTGTACAATAATCTGAGTAGGGTTATTCCCTTTTTGCCATTAGCAGCACAGTAACTCCCGCATACCACTTTTGAACATTTGTACCAAAGTCATGAAGTTAGAAAAACGTCTGCCCAGCCTTAAACTTAAGACTAATATGCATGAGCATTTGAGTTGAATTCCCCATATGAAATACAATCAAGGAGCTTCCAGACAGTTAATCCTTACTGCGATCCCATAATCGTTTAAGAAAACTAAAGTAAACTGGCTCTGTGCTCAGTAGCAGGGTAAAGGCTTATAAACATGGCAGAGAAATGCCTCTCAAGGTGTAGTTCCAACACTGAAGTCTAAGATGGTATCTGCCAGGTGCAGAGGGTGGTGGTGGTGGAAATTTCCACTAACTTCTCCTTCCTAAAGGAAAGGTTCAAGAGACAAACCATTTAAAGAATAAAACTAAGTGTTGGGGTAGAGCACGAAAGGCATGATTTAATGATACAGCTGGCAGAGTAAACAAAGCCTCCAACACCAACATTTAATTGTAATGTGCTTAACTATACCACATTAATGCCTAGTTTAAAGTTAAGTTAGCCTAGTTCGAACCCTTTGGGACAAAAGATACATCCTGTTTTAATGCATCATCCGCAGAAACAACGGTAGCACTTAATAAGCCAGTGGTCTGATTCTAGTCTTAGTCATGAGATGAACCATTTATATGTCTGCCCTCCAGTGTAATGCTAAATAACCAAACAACCTGAGAGTTTTATACTTCAGACATCAAATAAAGGAAAGATGCTTTTCCCCAGGATTTTACAAAAAGTTATTTTCCTTCAGGGAAACAGTAACTGTAAAAGGGAAATCATACACACACTCAAATCCAGAAGGAAAACAGGACTTAGCTCATCTCACATTCAACCTACAATATGGTTTCAGGTAACCAATTATTCTCAACATTTTGCTGAGTCTTCTCTCACTCACTCCCACGCAGTGTGCACTCCTGAACATACGCTGACAATACAAACATTTTGAACTCGTAAGTGTAACCAAAACAAAGATATGAGGGCTAGGAAAATACAGTCAGCTTGACAGCTTCATGTTTTTGCATTACAGATATTACCAAGATGCATCCCCTACCACGATGAGAGAATTCACGTCAACTTAAGTTACCAACGTTAAGCGTTTTAGCCCTTTGGACACTGGGGATAAGGGCACCAGGGATTTTTTCCAGCTCTCACTATTCAAAATAAAGGGACTTTCTTTGTAATCCAACTATCTTCAGTTGTGATTTCGTAAAAGTCAATCAGGTTACAAAGACGAAAAAGCTCACGCCAATGCACGACATGCAGAAATATTTCCGGACACAGCCCAGCAGTCTATCAGCCTCTCAGACTGTACTGTGGACAGTACTACTTCAAGACATGTCCCCATTACACAGTTAAGGGGCACCAACTCCCGCTTACTTCCTTTCAGCAACCTATCCTAGTAGAAAAGTCCTACAATCCCAACACCTTTGCTTCTTTTTTGGTATCTTCTATCTCTTTCCAGGTTAAATTTGGCATCAGTCTTTAAAGTGGTCATAACCTAAAACTGACAACATGTGAAGGCATGGCTATAAGCTCAAGGTCATTAGCTTTACAGCCCATAAAGAGCAGAATTCTACATTAACAGAATTACAAAGCTGAGCATCCAACTTACACACAGATTTACAAACCTGCTACAGAACTGAACAACTGAAGTCTTACCTATTACATGCTAAGAACACCACTGGATTTGTAATTATTAAGCATACATATGTAATGCCTTTTACTCATTCTAAGGGCAAACAGCCTTTTGTGAATAGCTTCAAACATGTTTGTTAAGAGTACTTCTGTGTCACAGCAGTCACCAGACAAACACTTATGGTAATTACCTTTAACTGAAATCCAGTCTCATTCACCATTTCTTTCCATCCACCTTCCTAAAAATACAGGCAAAGAAGGTACTGTTAGAGTGATCAAAGAGTGCAACAGCTTTTGCAGGTCATCATATCAGAACATCAGAGCTGGAAGAACAGATTCTCCACTAAACTTGGGTTCAGTCTCTCTCACCCTCCCCATCTCATTTGGGGAATCTGGGCTCAGAATAACACATCATTAAGTTCTGCTTACACACTAGCCTCCCCCAGAAACTTTCTCCTCTTCACCATGTGTCAGTGAGCTCAACTGCCCCATTCTATCAGCTGAGGCAGTCACAGCTTTGCCTAAAGAACTAGTTCTGTTCTCCAGAAAGAGGAGTAATTGTCATCTACTGACTATTACATTATCAGCAGCTCCAAGGACATTTGCAGCTCGAGGCAGAATGTTCTAATGCCTTAGCTAACTTGTTTCCAAGTGGTCAAGATGATTGCTTCCTATTACGTATTTACAGAAGAATGGTTCAAAACTTTCTTTGAAATAGCCAGAAGCAAATTATTTTCATGAGTTAGCTCAGAGGGCTGTAAGTTAACAGGCAGTGAACTTGGCCAGGGGGTGTAAAGTTTCGCACAGCAATTTAAAGAAGGCACAGGCAAACCTAAGTATTAGTCTAGAAGGAAACAAATTTACCCTGTTAGCCATCCCTTCTTCAGGGAACTTCTGTGGGCTAACAACAGGCATTCTACTGCAGGCATAAGGCAATGAGAGAAGTTCAGTTTCACTCACACAGTAGGAAGATTATGACTCCCACTTTTACATTTAGAAGGCAAGCAAGAACATACAGGCAATGACTCTGGTGTGTTCAGTTTACAGTGCACAAACACTCACCCTCTTCACACATAGTAGCCATTTCTCCATGGCTTTCAGGACCCAAACTGGTTCATCCGCACACTATACTGCACTAGTATAAACATATCTGCTCAACTAGCTATTTGGGAATCTCTGGTAAAAGCCTAGAACACAAAGAAGTGCCCAGCATCTTCCAAAACTGATATCGGCAGAATGCAATGCTTTGGCAGACAAGTGGATCACAACTTTTAGAATAAAGTATGAATGGATCATGATTCAAATCACAAAGCTACAGAAACCAGGTGCATCCCAAAAGCAAATTGGAAGCCAGTACTCTCTCTGCAGCCAGCAGGATAGCGTGCTAACTATTTCAGGTTTAGCACTAGGAAATCTTTCCCAACCAATTTACATTAGATTTCTCAAAATGCTGTGCCAGAGAGGCAGAAGCTCCCTCTTAGAAGCCTTACAACGAGGCTGAAAAAAAACCCTCAAAGGTACACCGCAAAGCCAACTGCAGTGGGCTATTAGATGCATTCAGACAGAACAGCCTTTTCCACCTTGTATTTACTGGTGTTGTCTATCCTTCTCCTGGACATACAACAAGCTACAGGTCACTGGGAGGAAAGAGGAAAAGAGACTTATCTTAAAGAAATAATCATTAAAAAAAAATGGATTTAGAAAGCATGCCACTTTACCTGTGTTAAAAATGAATAAAAGATGTTGTCCTGGCAAAGAACAGGATGTGAAGCCACACGCAACAGGAAGTTTTCCAAACCAATTCTTCGTCTTTCCACAAAATCTGGATCCATATTATCTGCTGATAGCTTATGCCAAACAAAGTCAGCCTATTTAAACAGAGGAGTGTTAATAGTAAATAAACAACAAACACAATACAGAGCAAGCCGCAGCCTCAACTTCCTTACTCTTTTTTCTGGCAAAGGTGGAACAACAATATGTGGATAAGTTACTAACAAATAATTCCTCAGCAATTCAAATTCACTGTAACGCCGCCACAAGGAGTCCACCGGGGAGCACTGTCCCTCATTCTGGGACTCGACAGCCCTGAAAGAGAAAACATCAAGTTTGAGCGTTACTAAGCTACCTTCCCCTCCCTCATGCCATCAGTACAATTGTAATAACGAGTCTAGAAATAGTTACCCAGTAATGGTTACTGCATAACTTACCCACTATCTGAACTAAACTTAAATAATTTCATATCTTAGTCTTCTTCTACATACTTAATTTAAAAAAGAAAAATCCTTAAAGCTTTTGTGTGATAACACTTAAAATTTCTGCACGTGCCAGGAACAGAAAAAGTCAATGCATTTTCACCCCACCACAAGCAAACATTAGGTCACAGTCAAGTAAATAGTTACACAAGTGGTTTAGTTCACATCACTACAGAATCAGACATATTACTCTTGGAACAGTGTTAGGCTGCAAGCCAGCATGACTTCACAAACAGCTGAAGGAGTCAGAATATTACAAGAAGGAACTTACTATTCAATAAAAACAGTCTAGACACAAAACTTACTATACTGCATGCAACAACTAGAACAATTAGAAGCATAACTTAAAAGTATCAGAGTTTTTAAAGGAAATTTTAGAAAGCATAGTGAATTTCAAAGCACTTCCAGTCTTTTGTTCAAACTGGTATCTTTCTAAGTTCAAGGACTAAGGATGTGTAGTCTAACAAAATAGCTAAGATAGGATAAGCAGGTACAACAGAAGCAATGCATCTGAACATTTTGTTGAATACTAAGTCAAACATCTCCTATCAAGAGATTAAAAGAACTTCTGTTACTATAAAAGGAGAAATTGTGGAATTTTCTGGGAGAAAGAGATAAAACACTTGGGGAAAAAAGTCTTTACCCAAGACATTTAGAGCAACCTAAGTACTTTGTAATATCCTAAAATGAGCATCAGGTCAATAATACTTTTTGGCAGTTGGCATATACCAGAATATACACACACAGGGAGAGGCTTCAGATGGGGCACTTAGAAAGAAAACGGTGGTATCTATGTCTACCTTAGCTCTCACATTAGGTGAGCACTTAATGCAGGAAGCACTGGCTGAAATCTATGTGGAACAGTATTAACTATGCTATGAGATCATCTAACAGTAGTTGAGGTTAGAAGGAACCTCTAGAGGTCTCTAGTCCAACCTCCCACCCAAAACAGGGCCAACTAGAGCAGGTTGCTCAGAGCTGCATCCAGATGGGTTTTGAATGTCTCTAAAGATGGAGACTCTACAACCTCTGTGGGCAGCCTGCTCCAGTGCTTGATCATCCTCACCATAAAAAAGTTTGTTTAAACTGAGCTTCCTTTATTTCAATTTGTGTTCGTTGCCTCTCATCCTGTTTCTGGGATCACTGGGAAAGTCTGTCTCAGTCTTCTTTACTCCCACCCACCAGGTATTTATGCTCACTGGTAAGATCCCCCCTGAGCCTTGTCTTCTCCAGGCTAACCAGCTCCAGCTCTCTCAGCCTCTCCTCTTTTGAGAGATGCTCCAATGCTTTAATCATCTTCAAGGCCCTTTGCTAGACTTGCTCCAGTATGTCTGTGTCCTTCTTGTCCTGACTGGACACAGTCCATTATGAATTACAAACACTTATACCTAGAATACTATGCTGCTGGGTATTGTTATTTCTTCCAGTAGGATTCAGGCTACATAATTCTTGAATTCATAACAACTTTCTGGAGTAAAGTTCAAGATGTCTAAGTGATATGCACATTATTTGACATTTTAAGCTGTTAAATTACAAGGCTGGATTTCTAATAACCTTACTGAAAAACAAATAACCTTGCCCTTGAGCATCCCCACATATTTGATACAGTTAAACAAAATACAAGAAGGCTTTGTCATCCATGCCATCCATACCTGATCTGTCATTAGAAAGGGACAGCCTTGCTATATTCTCGTTTAAATTAAAAAAAAAAAAAAAAAAAAAAAAAGTGTGGTTATATCTTGAGGTTGAAGTAATATAATACAGAATTACCTCATCAGAATCTTTTAAAATGATTAATGCACAGCTTTTCCTGGATATCTACAGCTGCTGTGAGAAAATGACATTTATTCCAGGTGATTGAAGTTGTAGGAGAAAAATTTACAAGGAGAAAGAGAAGAAAAAAGGACACATTCATAAAGATTCAACTCAAACTGCTGCAGATCAAAACTGTTTAAGACTTTTACTTAAGTAAAAGAGGCCAGCAAACTGCTGACAGTCACTAAGTCACACTGCAAACTTATCCCAAGAACTCTTCTCTATTACAGTGAATTTAGACAAAGGTGCAGCTGCAACTATGGTTTGTTTTGAAGAGGGTACACTTATCTTAGCCCTGGTCTGACAGGCAGCACAGCATTCCTCTTCGCATGAATGTTGCATAATTTAAACATTTCAAGAACACTTCAGTTAAAAGTGTGTATCTAGTGATCACGTTACCACCAAGTCAGAGGTAAATTAACACAGATATAAGGAATTAAGCTACTATGCCCCAGAAGATTAGTTGCTTTGTTGAAAGCTAAAGGCACACACCTGACTGTCCTAAAGGAGAAACTCACAGCAGGATTTTTTAGATAATCTGGTCATTCAAGACAGTCTCTCTCATTAAATGGATTTCTAATTCTGAAATACTTCTGTGTTCAACTTCAGCAGCTATCAATCAGTTCAACTGACCTGCAACATGAGTTTCAAGAGTACTACTTCTGCATGGGTTATTACTGACACAGAAGCAAGACTGCCACCGTAAACACATCCATGTGGACCCTGTCCGAGGACATACTGCATAACCACACATGCATATGGAGAAGAGGAAACAAACTCCTGAATCCCATGAGAACCCGGCCACATCCCATGAGGACTCACCTGTGAGGCAGACACAGGTGCTGATGCCCCAGCAAGAAAACCCTGGAGACTCACCCCAAGCTAGGCGGACACACTGCCCAAAAGCAGGCTGCAGCCACCCTTACTTTGAAGGCAGGAGCATTAGAGATCTAGAACAAAGAGTTCTCTGTAACATAATGGACGTTTTATTAGATAAGGAAGAGAGGAAGCAAAAATTTGTGGGATGCATCTGGTCCACTACCAATAAATGGCTGTTATTCCCATGCATAACATTTCCTGGCCACAGCAAATGCAACCCTGGGATTGGTACAGATGCTGTGCTTAAGCACTTCTCTCAAGCTTAGATTTTTCTGGGAGGAAAAAAAAAAAAAAAAAAAAAAGTAAAACTGCTTTTAAGTTTTAACTGAAGTTTAAGAGACTCTCTGCATTACCTCATAATGAAGGGACAGGCTAAATGTACATATACCACTGATTGTTTATGGCAGCCTAACACATCCCAGATACACCAGTTACAGAGGCTTAAGAGGTTACCGCCAGAGCTAAACTCCAAGCAGGAAAGTTCACTTTATTTTTTTTAAAAAGTTATTCTTACTTTTATTCTTGTCAATGTGAGCCCTTATGGAAAAAAATACTGCTAATTCCAATTATTTTCCATCCCTGCTAGCTTATTTTACAGGTTTATGCTGTCACAGGCAACTTCAAATACAGTTTTCTGCCTCCATCATATTAATTATCTAAGTAAGTTCATTTGGCTGTTTCATTTCAACTTCATGTGCACTGAGTTCTCTCTTCTGCCTGTAACCCAATCAGTTCCTGATGCAGTGCGAGTCTGATTTTACATTTATCACTTTCTCAATGATCTTGAAAGCCCCCATGATAAGAATGAGGTCATCATGGAGAAGACTGCACAGAAATATATCTTTCAAGGAAATACCTGGTCCAGACATCCCTACTCCCCTTTTCAAGGGCACTTATTCAGAAAAGAACTAGCCAGAATTTTGGTAGTATGCATTTGTAAGTGGCCTTAATATAACACACTCATACCAAATACTATAACAGTAATATAAATAAGTAGTATAAAGTTAGGGAGTTTGTCTTCAATAGTTTGAACTGCCTTAATACACTCACTTTGCTAAATCAGCTTTATCACATAGAAGTTTATTAGTATTTTTCTTAAAACTTCAATTCCTGCAGTCAGGAGAATCACATCTTCATTTAAAAAGTGTCATTATTTCTAATACCATAAGTGTGGCAAAAGACATAGGAAATATTACTCTGTTACAAACAGGAAAAAAAAAATGAAACCACAAAGATAAAGACTGTATTTATAAATTTAAAAGTGACTTTATGGATTGAGGTCTGTTTGATGAACCATATACCCTCTACTTCTGTAGTATAAGCTACAGGTTAGAAGAGAACATACTTTTTTTCCAGGTTCCCATTGCATCCTACAAATATTGAAGGAAGGCCAAGACACCAATAGGATCATCATGTATTTTAATAGTGTAGCAGTCCATTTAATGCTTGCAACAGTTCAGGCCAGCTAGTATCAGTAAGCTGTCACTGTAAGAGACCACAGCCTTCTGGCAGAAGGCTATTCTAATACAAAGTTAGGCCCTCAGTGCTCCATGACTGCTTGGCAGAGCTCACTATGAACTAGAAGCAGCAAAGAAAGCTCACTGGAGCCTTAACTGTGCATTTAACTGTGTATTTGCAAGAATTAACAAGAACATGTCACTTATTAAACCAAAATGAAAATCCCAAAAGAGCAATAACATCTCAGTCCACTCACACCTGGCAGGGGATGTAGAAAATTAACCAGGAACCAAAATTTTAAACAGGTCATTCGGGAGCATGGCGCTTCAGCAGGGAAGGACCACAGTTTTCTGAAGGTGCCTAGCTATAATGGCAGAAGGACCTACTTCCATCCCACATCAAAAACTCAGACATCCTGCTACTTGAAGATGTTACATCCAGGAGAGGCCTCAAGAACCTGAGAGGGAAGGGGGCAGACCGCCAGCACGGTTCATACCGCTCACCACAACTTCCCTACTACCCACACTGAAGAAGCTGCTGAGAAACTTGACTCAGGCTAAGACTTACCATCAATTTGTTCCAACAGGGCAGATCCGGGGACTGTAGCTTAGGCTGCCCTAAACCTAAGTTAATCAAGCTTTGAAACCCACAGGAGCGAAATACTAACTTCATCTTACAACCTGAAGAGAAAGTTGCAACTTGAATTACTACTAAAGAACCCTGAAGACCAAACCTGACTGTGTAGTTTTTTGTTTTAAATAGACAGCACCTCATACAACCCCCTCAACACACTGTATTAAGAAGCCTACCATTATTTCTCTTCTCAAATTATACTTATTTCCTTTATTCTAAAATATATTTACTCTCACTGCCTTAAGAGCGTATGTGTTGCCTGTTTAATTTTTACCGTTGTATAACGTAGTTCTTGTTTTGGGTGAAAAGCAGCTCAGAGAAGCAGGAAACAAGTGAAGGGAGAGAGTGACAGAAAAATACAGACACTCTTCCAGAGAAATCTCTGGATGAAGTTTTGTGGTTCCTCTCTGCCCAACTTCCCCTGGCAGGGAGGCGCAGCCGGACAGCTGCACCTGAGCGAGAGCCTCCCACGCAATCGCGGCACCCTGCTCCTTCCCCCGTGCTGGGAATTCCCCGCCGCCTCTGCCAACAGTGCCAGCCACTCTACTCGTTTTTTCAACAGGCCATGAAACTTCAGTTTTTAGCAGTCGGGGAGGAAAAAAGACAACGTATTGGGAGTGCAGCTGTGCAATGTCCAAAAAAGAAGCTGTGCCTTTTATACTCACGTTAACTCATTTGAATAAATTACTTAAAATGCATTTTAAAATTATTAATCCTAGTTTAAAACTCTTTGCTACTATGAAGGCATACCTACTTTTCTCTCCCCCTCCCACCCAGGCTTCGATAAAGTAAAAACAATTAGATTCTGCCTTCTAGACTGCCTAACACTGCAGAATTGGGTAAAGGGAAAGAACAGCAAGTCCTTTGCAACGCCGTGATGGGAAAGCACTGTATTGCCCTCAGTTAGGAGCCAGCATCCACATGACTGCCTTTTAAACACAGTAACAGGAGGCTGAAACTGCACGGATGGATTTGGGACAGGCAAGCAAGATGAGAGAAATCATTTCTTTAATCTCACAAAAAAACATCTCCACCTGGTTACATTATGAGACCATAAAATATCACCAGTTACAAGATCATTTCTCCCCAGGAAGCCCATTCCAGAAAGGAAGTAGAAATCCACAAAGGTACTCATTACACTTAATACCTTCATTACCATCTAATTTTTTAGACCACATTCTGAACTCCACCAATAAATGCAAGCACTGCAGACCAGTTTCAATTAAGATTATAATCACTTGTTGACATTCAGTCAAACTTCTCAATTTGTTTTGGTTCTAAAAACACAATATAATACTTGTACAGTCTTCAGACAGGAAAACCATGCGTTTCCCCTCTAAGTACAGTTTTAACAATGCACGTTATTCACTGAATGAACCAACCTGCCTGAAAGAAAAATTAGAAGACAAAATTGAAACCTTCAGCTTTTACCTTCATAACTGATGTTATCACAAGCGATTAGAAGATTACGTTACTCCAGAAGCCACATTCATTTACCTTAATTCAAAGTGCCAATGTGAAAACTTTAGTCCATCTACTTAACCTCTTCCCATTTGCCATTTAAAACTAATTATATTAAATGAGCCATTAAACAATTCTTAATGCAATAAAAAGAGGAATGGCTGCAAAATATTAGAGGAGGAGGAAAGGAAGTACATTGGGTTTATTTCCTTATAAAAGCAATCACTCCTTCAATTGCAGAAGCAGTAAGTTAGCTTTCAGCCTTTGACCTTCCACTGTATGACAAGTGGCACTTTCGTTCCCCTAAAGAGAGTGAACTTTGTCTGCTACATAGAGAAACGGGCTGGGCAACTTTTTCTATTAGCTACCTAGAAAAAGGTGTCTGTATTTAGGCTCTGAACACACAGAAGAATACAAAAATCAGCAATCATACACTTCTTAAGTTACCAAAAGTTACTTGGCAAGCTGCATGACAAAGAGACAGCTTTCTTGTCAGAAGATTTTCCACAGACAGACAATTTTTTTTTTAAATACTGTGTCAACTAAACAGTTTGACATTTTACACTGGGCAGGCTGATAATTTATGTTTTATTATGAATCAAGTAAAAAACAGCAGTAAAGCAAGCTTTACAGTGTTCCCTCTTCTTTCATCTCCTGCCTCTCCTCTGTCTATAGCTTATGCCAAATTCACAGATTTTGCTCCCTTTTTCCTAATACCTCCTTTGGCAGGTAAGACTTCCTGACTCTCAATGACCAAAACCTGCATTTTGCCGTGTTATTAGAAGACCGCACACACTCGTTCCGTGCTTCTCCCCAGGAACGCACGCCTAGGCTGAGAGCCTAACGTGGAACGCGAGGCCAGGAAGAGAAACTTGAGGAAAACTTAGCAAAGATTTTCAAGATTACTCTTGAAGTACTGTAGTGCAGCATTAGCACCACTGAACTGAGACCTGGCAGGCTGCTGATTCCAGGTTCATTGCTCTCACAGAAACTTTCCTTAGAGCTCCTTACATTTTGGATGGGCAACAAGAGGTCTTAAAGGAGAAGTAGGTATCATTTCCTCATGTCCTAATCCAACTAATGGAAAGCTTCCCAAACACTGGAAGCAGAAATAAAATTAGGAGCTTCCCCAGCCATCCTGGGGGAGTGACAAGCAAAATGTAGTCAGTCACCCCATCAAACCACAGCTGAAGGAAGTACAGACTAGTAAGACTGGAAACGAGCAATCTTGCTATTATATAGTCCTCTACCATGCAGCCCAGGTGTGTTACTTTCTGCTTTTTAACATGGCTTTAGGAAAACAAAAACAAAACACACTCACAAAAAGGTTTATCAGCCCAGGTGACCAGGAAGGTAGGCTAGAGATCTGAAAGCCAACAAGGACCAAATCAGAGTTAACTCAGTGGAAGTGCCCTAGTACCATGAAACAAATTGCTTACTTTAAAGGCGAACGGGGAAGAAAGAAAGGCATCCCTGTGCTCCCTGTAATTAAAATCAATTGCAGCTCGTCAGCGTGCAATTCTAGAAGTGATCTGCATGCTGTTTAGTTTTCAGCCCTGTCATGAAAAATGAAAGGTACAAGACCAGGAGCCAAATTCTGGGTTTTATACTATCTTCGTTCTTCCTGTAGTTTCGAAGAGAGTTTTGTATGAGACACAGCTGCCTAAGTTTCCAGAAACAAGCAACTTTAAATTTACAGTGAGGTGCGGGATATCTGCATTTGCCCTTATACAAAATTGGTCTGCTGAGCACCCACATCTCAGGAAGGAATATTTAGTTACATACGAGTTCTTAAAATTAAAGTATTTGCCTTAATGCCATTTCACACATAAGAAGGGGGAAGCATTCATCTGTTCTCACAGGCAGAATGTAAGAGCTGGCTAAGTTATTTTTAAACATCAGCACAGCATAACGGAAGCTGTGAAACAAACTGACTTCAAGACTAATTGAAAGGAAACAGCTCACCACAAAAATGTACTAAACTAATGCAGAAAGGTGTAAACCAAGAATAAAGGAGATGGCTTTCAGGAAGCATGACCCTGGAATTTGCTGAAGCCCTGTGGTCTACAGCAGTGAAGTTTGTTTTGTCTCAAAGAAAGAAGTGTAAGTCAAGGTGTAATGATCACAAAAAAGATGATGAAAAGTAAAAGATCAAAGAAGCTGCATGGAAATGACAGAACACTAAAAAAGTCTTTTCAATTTTGAAAAGAAAGCAACACCATCACTTGCATTTTGAAAACACAATTTCATCAGGGCTGATGAAACCAACATGTTCAAAATTTAGGCACTCAGCTCCTGTTCTATAACAAGTATACAGTGGTTGTAATTGCATCCATCTTGTGTCTTTTATGCACTAACTTGCATGTAATTCTTCAACTCAAATTGTAACTAAATCCTAGATAGCAGTAACAGTGAAACCCCAGCTCACGTAAGTGTAATGCAACTATTATTAAGTGGTCTTCCTTTTCTATTACTATGAATTGAGTTTTATTCTTCAGCTACAACATATCCTATTACCCACAGACAAATTGCTGTGAAGCCCACCTACAGCTACAGGCTCAGCGGGAAGCACATTTAATAGCCAGCAATTATACTTACGCAAGAAATTTTGCCCTCTCAGCAAAAGGTATACAGAACCTACTTTACTAGAGATGTGACAAACCCACATTTTCAATAATTCTGTGACAAACATGTAATTGGTCTTGGTATTCACTGACCACAGAATTAAATAAATCTTAATGAGAGGAGGAAATCTGGGCAGCAAAATACTATGCCACTATGAGAGAACCACTGGGGAAGACCAGCAGGAGTGAGTTTAAAGTAATATAAGGATGATTGAGAGAGGAGATGTAGACAGCATGTTTTGAGGCTGTGTAAAGATGTCCCCTGAGTATGCTTTACATTGCAGCTAGACACAAAAACCACTCCAATTTTCCTCTCTTCTCACAGAGAAACACCAATACAAGAAAAAATAGTATTACTTGTGTGTGAGAAGATGAGATCTTTAATACCATTAAACTGTAAAAGAATTTAAAGGGACATCTTGGCAGCTGCCAAAGAGTTACAGTATTTGGAAAAAACACACCGTACCTATAATGGATTTCACTCTTAAAGTTTAACAAAATACAATAAACATATCCCTGCAGGTCTTCAGCACAGGCAGTGTGAAATGATTACTGGTGCATCACTTAATTGGTTAAACAAGTTAAGAAGCCTTTAACCAGTAACTAGAAGACATGTGATAGCATTATAATTTAAACTCTTCAGAGCACTGCAAAGTGCTATACTTCCAAAAAAAATGCAATTGCTTTGTTTCAGAGTTTCATCTGCACAACCCACCATTCCTGAGGCAAGGCCCAGAAGCTGAAACTGTTGATGTAAAAACATGAGACACAGAACTCCTAATAAAGACTGATTAGGAACTTCTTGCTTCAGCTGCGTAACATGATCCTACCTAACTGGAGTAACAGTAATGTAATGGGATTTCACACAGATTTAAAAAGGCTCCTTGCAAGAAAGATTTTAAAGTTTTGCTCACTACTCAACAGTTAAAACAGCAAGCTAGCTTTCGGGTAGCAAGTGTGTTTGCCGTACTTGTAGTATTAAACTTGCTAACAGAAACAGAAGAAAACTAGAAGCAGCAAATTCCCAGTGAAAATTTAAGCTAGTTAGAAGAAAGGAAACAGTCAGTTAACCTTAACCTTAGAACATCTACACAGAGTTTTGCTTGATGTGGGCATCACATACGCTTCAAATACCGCTAGAACAGTAAACTTTGTCCATGTTACATCAATCATGAAACTTCTTTACCTTCTTGTGATACCAAATATGTCTAACCATTATTTTAGACCACAAGGCACAAGTTCTGATACACAACCTGCACATACAGGCTCATATCTACATATATGAATTTATCCAATGCACATCAAGAAATAACCAACATCTTTCAGGCAGGCACTTTCCCTCCTACCTTTAAGTGCAGAGTTACAGTATATGGTTACACAACACAGGCATTAGTACTTAACTGGAGACCAGACACCAAGTTTTCACAAGAAAAGATCCTCCAGTGTAGACCAATCTCATGTTAAAAATCATAAACAAACTAAATCCTTTCACCAACAGCACCTCAATATTTTTATGAGGGGAGGAGCAAGAATGTGTTCAGAAAGGCACCTCCAAGCCTACAACAGCAAGTTCTCGTCACCCACCTTGTCTCGATGAGGTAAGCAGTGTAGGTTTCTTGCATGTTCATAGCATTTCTCCCAGTCCGTTTTTCTGCTTCCGAAACGGTGATTTCTATTTTTTTTGATAAACAGTCTTCCATCTTTTCAGAAGAGGAAAATAAAAGATTTATGTAATGTTACCCACACAGGGCATGGGCTATTAATCCTGCCACCCCTCTCCCTCACCACCAGCATTCATGCAAGGCAGGAAAGGTTCTGACGATGCTTAATTTTACACCTGTGTTCTGTATCACAGAAAACAGAAACACCTGTTTTGGGGAAAAAAAGCAAAGTCAACAAACAAGCATTTTCAGATACCAAAGACTGTCACTAGCTGAGAAGGCACAGAAAATAAAAGGAAAGAGAGACAGTTCTCCTTACAGGTAACAAACTAACTTTTTTTTTGGGGGGGGGGCGGGGGTTAAATAGCATTCTTTACCCAATCACTTCCCAACTATCAGTGAATTCACCCTCAGCACACCTGAGAAACCTGTAACCACTACTCCCCTTTTAAAGGGAAGGGAGCACAGCCCAAAGACACCCTATCTAAAGGGAGACCTTTCATCTCCAAAAGGCAAATTATACATATTATATAAATATATAAAAACACAATACACACACATACATATGTGTGTATATATATAAAAAAAAATTTGTCTTTTTTTTTTTTTTCCCAGCACACCGGCAGGCAGAAGCCCACGAGGCACCCGGGGAACTTTTCCCAGGAATTCAGTGGGGAAAGCCGTTTATTCGCGAGTCCCCCATCCGCTATCGCGGCGGGGGGCACGCAGACCGAGCAGTAAATCCGTAAGTAGGCAGATAAATAAACCGCGCAGCCGGCAGTGCCGGCCGGGGCAGGCGGCGCTGGAAACACCTGACAAAGGCGCGGAGGGAGCCGGGAGGAGGGAGCCCCCGCTGCGCTGCGCTGCGCTCCGGGCAGGGCGGGCCGGGGCCGCGCTCCCCACCTGTTGCCGCTGCGCCCCCGCCCGCCCGGGCAGCGCGCGCACGCGAGGCCGCTGCTCGGCCGCGGCCGACTAGGCCCGGCGAGGCCGGCGGCCCGCGGCGGGGGCGCCGCCGCCCGCTCCGCCTCACCGTGGGTGCCGGGGGCCGCTCGGCGGGCGGGGGGCCGCTGCGGGGCGCGGCGGCGGCGCCGTCGCCGTCCTCCTCTTCCTCCTCCTGCGGGCGGCTGCCGCTCGGCTCGGCCGCGGCGCTCTCCATGGGGATAAGGGGCTCGGCCGCCTCCCTCCGCGCACGCGCTGAGGCCGGCTCCGGCGGGCAAACTCATCGCAGGTCCTAGAGAGCGCGGCCGGCCCCGCGCGGCGCGGGGGCAGCTGGCGGCGGCGGCGGGCGGCCCCCCCGACCCCCCCCCCCCCCCGGCGGTGCCCCGCGGCCCCCTCCGCCGGCCCCGGCCGCCCTCGGGCTCCTCCGCCCTCCCGCACGGACGGGCCGGGCGCGGGGTACCGGTGAAACAGCCGTGTGCGTGTGCTTATAGGAGGTTTTCCTTTTTTTTTTTCTTTTTTTACCCGTTTCTGTCAAAGTTTTCAGGGCATTAGGGAGTCCCCGTTGCAGCCACATTGGTGTTTCCTGCTGCTTCTCGTCGTTCATCCACAGCGGGACGCCAGGTCACTCTGCTTCACCGACACCTGCAATTTCCCATTTTTTCACCGGATTCAAGTCCTTTGGTTCTGGCCCTACATTATTTTATATTCACGGAGTTTTTTTTTTAACCTGCCCCTTTTCAAACTCAGGTAGAAGGCCAGCTCAGTCGTTTGAGGATTTGATACAGGCTTTGTTTTTGCTTTGACAAGGGAAAAAAAACGCTCAGTATTGACCTCAGCTGAATTTTTATACATTCTTCATCGAAAAATTTGTCTCTTTCTTTCAATGACAATTAAAATAAATCTCAAAACCCTCTTTGAAGACCCTGTGCATGAATATTTGGCGTCTGGTTTCTATTCTGTTGTCTTCAATGTTTATTCAACTTTTCCCTTAGATTGTTTGAACTGATACCTCCATCCCTGCTTTCCCACCCCTCCACCACTGTAGCTGCATGGAGTTTCCCAAGGTTTCTCACAAAAAGGTCTCCTAGAACAAAAGTTCTTTACAAATATGTGAACTGTGATTTGTCCTTTGAATAGGATTGATTTAAGATTTGTTTTCTAAACCTAAAGTCCAGTTCAGATGTAAAAGCATGATTGCACATTGTACCACAGCGCCTGTTTTCCATTAGGGTATGGTCTTCTTATGTTTACTCAAGATGTACATTAAGATACATACCTTGTATCAATTACATTTGCATTTGCAGGATGTGCGTACTGAAATTTTTCTGATCCGTATCAGCAATAAAATGGAAATATTTATGTGAAACTCATACAGGATATCATACTTTGTGTTAAATATTTTTATTATGGAAATAACATTATCGATAAAATACAGCAATACGTTGGAGTTAGAGCATCCATTAATTATTTCAAAAACTATTTACAGCTTTTTCTCAATACTTCTGAAAAATGGTACCGTAGAGATGTAGAGAAGAATTAAAATACTATGCATATAGGAGAAGGTTAATGATAGAAGTGCAGATGACGAATGACCTGGGCAGCCCTCACATACACGACAGCCTGGGGAGCACTAGAGCAGAGTGCGAGATGTCCTCGTGTCAAACCGGTGTGCAACGAGCAGCTCCTGGGTAAGCACTGCGGCTGGACCGTGCACTCCTCCTGAGCCGTGTGCCGCGTTGCACCGTCGCACAGCGTGCAAAGAGGGTCCTCAGCATCTCCACCGGGCAGCACGTCCCTTGTTCTCCAGCCGTAACAAGACCAGCTCAACTCAGCTTCTTGCCTATGAGCCTCCTCAGTCTCTGAACCTGTCATCGGAGAGGTCAATTTTCTTAAAAACAGCCTTTGCAAATCAAAGCACTGTTGACTTTCTTACCAGAGAGTTATAAATCCTACAAAAGAGAAAAAAAACACCCCAAGTTCAGCACACAGAGATGATCTTTCTCGCGAGCTTTGCTAAGCCCTGTCTAAGGCCCTTTCCCACATCTCCGCGTGGGCAGAAGCAGGCTGCCCCTTGCCTGCCTCTCGGCTCTCGCTGACTCCTGGCACAGGCGCTGGCAAGCAAGAACCCCATTTTTTCCTTCAGGTCCATTCTTTCTGATCGTACTCTTGGCAGCATAAGCTGCTTTTTGACCGGGCAAAGCTAAGCAAGGTATATTACCTTGTAATTAGCCCCTTGACACTTATTTAAAGGTTCTTACCTGCATTGTTATTCTACCTTTCCTGCTTGGTCCTTTTGACAGGCTTTTTTGTTCTAGAAAATAACATATCTTAAACAAAAAAATATACCCTATATTCCTGGGAGATAATTCAGATAATTTCCCTTTTGTCCCAACCCTAAGTTTCAGTACCTTCATTCAGACTTCCTCGTCCCTTCAACTTCTTAGTACTGCGAATTAAATCATAACCCAAACAACAATGACGTCCATCAGTTTGTTACTGAGAAGTTAGGGGAAAAAAACCCTTAAGCAGCGGGTATGCTTTCTGTGTCTCCCCCAACACCCCAGGAAGACAGCGTGAACTGGCCGGCATCGCTCCTGCCGAGACGAGCGTCCCTCCGTGTGCCTGGGCAGCGTCCGGCCCTGCCGGTGCGAGCGAGCACGGAGGTGCGGGAGGAGCAGGGCTGTGGAGCGACGCAGCTGGAGCTGAGGACCCGACATCCACACCACACGTGTTTTAGGGGATATTATTTAGAGTAGCTGCTCCAAAGGGCTCACCATCCTTAGCATTCAGCGCACACCTTCCAGTTAGCTCCTGCTGAAAAAAAAAAATCCCATTTGTGCCTGCTCTGAGACCGCTTTCGCAGCTCAAACCAAAGCAGGGTAGAGCGGGATGGTCGGGAGTTCCCCTTCCAAGGCGCATTCCTGGCCTGCGGTTCAGGCTCCTGGATCCTGTCATGACTTGACTACCAGTAATAATAACACAAGGATGGTGAGTCAGTACACGGGCCGTCAAACTGCTCGTGCCTCCCTCTGCCGGCTGAGCCCCGCCGACCCGGGGGTGCTTGCCAGCCGGAGGCGGTCGGCAGCAGGAGCGGTGCTGGCCCGGGCTTTTGGTCTTGGAAGGTCTGATCCTTGCTGAAGACCCTGGCGTCCGGCCGCAGGCGACGTCACAGGTGTGATAAATAGAGCAGCCGACTGCGCTTGCTCGGGCTCCCTAAGAAAGCAGAGCGGAGGAGTGAACGTCAAGGGACTGTCAGTAAAAACGTGAGTGGCTGCTACAGCTAATTTGTGTATTAACCAAATGACTCTGTGAAACAGCCATTAAATAGTAGGAAAAGCGACACTCAGTTAACATTACTCAGAGAAAGAAAAACTCCTGAAAAGTGGAGAGCAGAGAAGAGCTCTAGGTGTCTTCTGGGGAAAAAAAAGCACCAAGTCCCACTCTGAAACCGCTAACAGTGTTTCCCGTTCATTTGGGCAACAGCAGAGCTGGATCCGTGCATACAGCCTCGAAAGCCAAAGTTAATCCACACTTTTGAAAGAAGCTGGACATCAATACTGTGAACGAAAATTTACTGAAAATGGCTCCAAAAACAGCAAAAAGCAAGCAATGAGACGACCCCAAAACTTAAAAGGGAGAAAGCAAGAAGATTTGGGTGAGAAGGGAACAGAAAAAAAAAACAGTAACATCATAAATAGTAGAAATGGGTGAATTAGGTCTTTACTTAAACTCAATGCCACTTTGGTCAAAGAATGTCACGTGCATGCACTCTGGAGAAAGTAGAGTTAGTCCAGTATTTCTAGACTACAGAAAGACTCCAGTAAATGTCAGGTGTCACTTAGAAAGTGCATTTATCCTGCCTGGCTATCAAAACGAGCATTAGCCGAGGTGCAGGACCATGCGAACGCTGGCAGGGCAACGCAGAGGCGGTTGTGGCAACGCGGACAAGCACGCCCGTGCCCAAGGAGCGGTGTAACTGCGTCCCTCGGGAGACAGCGCAGGAAAAGGGGGGGTGCCCCCGCACCCCATGTGCAGTTTGATCAGCTGAAGGTTACCATACCGGTGCTGGGACAAGCTGCAGCGAAGACTGGAAAACGCCGAAGGTGAAGCCATGGTGTTTTTCCTTGGGTGATACACAAATCACACAGCCATTTATGCAAGCTCAAATGAACACCAAAACACAACGAAACTGCAGCAGCGGGAAGGCAATGGGCGCTTCTCCTAGGGAACTACAAATGTCTTCAATTCCCACCAGTCGATACAATTTGACTCTCTGCAGACCAGGATTGGAGTCCCCGTGACTCCAATGTCCCCATGAATGCGCGGGGGGCGGGGGGGTGCCTGCTGGACCTGAGCCACAGGTCGCTGGTTCAGGGCACACGTCCTTCTCGGGTGACTCTTGCTGGTGGCACTGTAAGACCAAGGCCGTGCTTGTAAGATGTGGAAGTGATGATACTGGAATTCCTGCAATTTAATTAACTGCCAGAATGACTTGGGGGTTGCTGTGATGCCTCCATGGAACCATACCATACAGTGCATGCATGCACGTTAGCCTATCAGCATACATTTGTGCTTACTAATACTGTTTTCAAGAAGCTAAATCCCTCATCCAATCAGATAGGTGCTGCCATTTGAAACTTTGAAGTATAAAACAATTTCTCTTTGCAATCTTATGGACAAATATGGATAAAATAAACCATAAGGTCCACTTATGGACCTTGCCCAAAGCCACAGGTTCAGTCTCAGCGTCACTTTGGCCCTTGCATTAGACTGGCCAATGCAACACACACTTTTGCATCATGGGGCATGGCTATGTGGGTCCCTTCATCCCCTTCTCTCCCTTCGCATCCCCTGTCACACTAGTGGGCTTTGCCCCAGGGAATAGCGAGAGACTTGACTCACCTGAACCTCACGCATGGGGTCCGCCCCACGTGCACGGCGGTGTGACCCTGCACACGGGCGCTTAGCGCATATGTTGGGAGCTCCAAACATACTGATTGATTGCAGACCCTTGCCTCCCCCAGTAGAAACCCTGGCTGTTTGAACCCTTGGTTTAAATATCTGCTATATTGTTTCAGGTGGCCAAAGTTTTATTTTGCTTCTCTAGTAAATATCTTCCAGCTCCTAAATGAGAACTTAGGGAAAACTGCTCCCACAATGCAGTTTAAAAATCATCCTGCAGAAACCTTATGTTCCTCAGCCTAAATCCAGCCTTTAGTATGTCTTGAGTTATGAGGTTGTCCAGACCACTAGTAGAGGAACAGGAGAATTTACACCAAAAGGCATAAACAAGTCAACAATAAAAATAACCATTTATCTCTCCTTTCTCCCCAGTGTCATACTCCAAAGGTCGCTGTGTTCTCTCATTGAAGCAGAGCTCTATAATGTGAGTTTTGACACTTTGGGCTCAATCCCAGAGTTGTTACTCACTTTACTCAGAGTAACTGTGGTGGATTTTTAGTTTGCACTTTTCCCTTGGAGAAGGTCTGAGAAATAAGCAGGGGCCCCAGAACTGAGCTCCTGGTGAGAGAAGGGCTGGGTTCGGAGGTGCAAAGAAGGGACGCGTGCGTGGCTCCTCGGTCAACCGTGGGGGGGGGGACTCACGGAAAGTAACACACTCCCTGCCTTACTCGTCCTATTTTGCAAATGAGATTTGTTTGGTTACAAAAGCCTCAGATCAGCACAACTGAAGTGCAGCTTATGGGAGGACACATCTGGCTCTATGCAGTCCTGCACACGGCAAGACCCAAATGGACCGGTTCCCTCTGCTGCAGAAAGCTGGCTGCAAGTCCCAGGCCAGTTTATGAATGCAACCATCGGCCCAAGTCACCACGATGGCACATTTCACCAAGCGGCAGGGACGGCCTGGTTAACACAGTCTTGACATCGGTATGGCTGTTAGGAAAATTGGGACAGACATCTCTTCCCTGACAGCCTCCCCTTGCAGAGCTTCCTGCAGAAACCCAGCTGGCTCTTAAAGATGCCATCGCGTGGGACAGCAACTGCCTTTCCTCTCGTTTCAGTGAACTCGGGCCACACATCTTTTCCGAAGATTATGCTCCATAAATCAATCACCTCCATTTGGAGTCCTCCCATCTGTCGCCTGTCGCCGCTTACCTCTCTCGCTCGCCAAAGGAGCAGAAGCTACAGACCCCGGAGCCCGACTTCACGTACTGCACAAGGCAGAAGCATCTCAGAGGGTTTGGTCTGGCCCAGCAGCTATTTGGGATTACCTGAGTAGGGCAAACGTGCCTCCCTCGGCACGGTCGCGCCTGCCCGCGGCGCGGGGTGCCTGGCTGCGGGGAGGCTTTGCAGGCTTCCCACAAGCTGAGGCTAAAAATAAATAATATCTCTTGCTTCGGTCTCCCTGAACTCACGCTTCCAAATTGCGCGGCGCGTTTTGTCAATGTCCGCCGTTGTTTAAAGCCCCTCTGGGCTCCTGCTGGGGACATTATTTCTCTCCAAGTTTCGCCGCGCAGCAGGGGATGCTTCCTGATTTTAAGGAGGGCTCACATCTATCATGCAGAGTCTGCAGCACTCCTGACAAAAGCCTTCTCCAGCTTGCTTGTAACCCAAGAAATATTCACGTTTGAAAATGCAGCAGTCCCTCTGAGTGACCCGCGGGCATTTTGAAATGCTCTAACCCAGAAGGAAGAGAGAGGCGGCAAGTCACCCACGGACGCCACTGCGCAAACCGCAGATTCAACACACTGACCGGAAAATAAGGTCTTTCTAAACATTTACTAAATGTTTGCTTGCCCTTATTCCTCAAAGGCCGTGCCTCAGCTGTTGTAACTCAAGACTGTTCAGATGTACTCACCTATTTCCCCCCCAGCCACAGAGCTGACCCAATTTATTCTCAGCTGGGCGCATTGTTTTCATTGGGTCTTTCTTGGTCAGCAGATGAATGTTTTGCCACCTCTAGGTAGTTAGGTGACACCTACATTTCGCTCCAGTTCCAGCAAAACGGTTCCACTCGTTTCAGCATCTGACATGAAGGTCTGTTTTACAGCTGATGGCCAGGAGCTGCAGAGCAGCAGAAGGTCGCCCAGTGACTGCTGTACTTGGCCCGTCTCCTCTACATTCATACTGCATAACATGTAGGAAGATGCCCACTTTGATTTAAAGCCAGCCAGGTGACGGAGGACAATTTTACGCCTTTCCTAGGACTTGAGCCTCCAGCGCTGCGAGCCAGCAGCAGTTCCCCGGCCAGAGAAACCGTGATAGGCTCATTTGTTGTTCCAGATATATTCTCTGCTTACCCCAGGTGGCTTCTTTTGTTCATGCATCTGTATGGCTTTCTGCTCCGTTATCCCAGGGACATAACGCCAGTTCTCCAAGGAGGACATGGCCGAAGCTGGCTTGTTGCTGCGCAACCTCAAGCGAAAGGGGAGCAGACCAGGCACGTCTCTGCAGAGGCATGTTGGTGTTGATGTATCGTAGCAGAGCCATTTCATATTCGTTTCTCTACCTCATCTAATACCTCCTCTTCTCCCCTCTTAAATGCAGAAGATGGGAAAAGCCATGCTGTTTTTAACTCCTTAATACTATAATTAATACAAATAACTTTATAAAACAAGCAGATACAGTTTATGAGAAAGCTTCCCCAAGAAAGCTGGCCTCTCAAGTCCAACTGATTGATGAACTATAAAATGAATTATAAAATGGAGACTGGAGACACACTGCCTTAGAACACTACGTATACATCAAAAAAGTGATAGATGCATTTATCAGTAACCATAAAAAAATTAACTTCACCTTCAGGCAGGCTTTTGGCTGCAAAAAGCTTAGTAACATCATCTCTTTTTCTGCCACACTCAATTACATCGATCATTATTTTAACGCGTTCTGAAGGATTGGGATAGATCATAGGGCAAGAGTTTGAGGATTTCACTCCTACTTTTGCCACTGATGGATAGCGTTAACAACTGAGGCAAGTCGCATTTCTGCTGTGTTTCAGTTTCCCCTTTGTAAGCGGGGATAATTTTTCTTACAAGTTTTTGTAAAGCAGTTTGCGATCTTGGGGAGAAAGCAGCAATTTAAATGCTCAGCGTTGTTATTTTAGGCCCCGATTCAGGAAAACGTATGCATTTAATCGTGCTGATTTGACGGGACGAAAGCGCCTGCTTTAGGCGAAGCTCGCATCGATGCGGTCCTCCTGAAAAAGCTGCCCAGAATTTTCCAATTCTGCCTATTAAAATTGCAGAAACGTAGTTAGAAAACACAGTTAGTTTCTAACAGGGGAGGAAAAAAAGCGGTGGACTAACGGCAGCCCGGCACATTGAAGCGCAGCCTCCCGCGTTTCGCTCGGACGCGGAGGCAGGCGGCAGCGCCCACGACTTCTCGGGGAGCCGCCTGCAGCGGACGTGAGCTCCCCCCCGGGGCTCCTCGGGCCGCGCGGAGCTGGGGGCAGCTCGGCCTTGTCATCGGAAAGGGAAGGAAAAACCAACCGCGCTCCTCGGAGCCAGGGCTCTTCCCCCGGCTCCCCCCCTCCCGTATTTGTATATATTTCGGGAGGAGAGAGTTTGTGCCGAAGCGGCAGTTCCTGGGCGGACCCCACGCGCAGCCGGGCCGGGAGCCGCCGGGAGGCAGCGGGCGCGCGGGGCTGACAGCCGCCCCTTGGTGGTGGGACATGCAGCGCCCGCAGCCGTGACGCCGCGGGAGCCGGAACATGGGCTGCGCGAGGCGGGCGGCTCTGCTCTGCCTGCTGCTGCTCTCCGCGGGTGAGTGGGGCACCGCGGCGGCTCCGCAAGGGGCTCGCGCCGGGCGCTTGTTTTCCCTGCGTCCGGCAAATCGGCTCGTCTCCGATTTCTCCCCCGGTAGCGATTAGCCGGAGGGGTGGAAGGAGCTGAGGATTTGGGGGCGAACGCCGGTCGCAGCGCCGCTCCGGCTGCCTCTTTCTGCCCCGGCAAAGGGCGAGCGCTGGGCTGGGTGGAAGTGGTTGCGCGCTCGCAGATGTCAGCGTTTACGGCACAAAAAAAAAATTACATATATATATATATATAGGTCAGCGTTACTTGTTGGAACTTTTTATTTTATTGGGGGGGGGGGGGTATTAAAAGCGACCGAAGTGCGCCGCTGGCTGCAACGGTGTCCAGATGTGGTGAAATTTGCAGCTCAGGGCTTTTATCAGCCCCGGTTTATGCGCTGAATTAATCGAACTATTAAAGAAGGAAAGAAGCAGGCAGAGGGGGAGGAGAGCTGTCTTTGCTGCAACATCTGGTTATTCAGCAAACCTTTCCAGCACTTACGTAAAGATTTCTTTGCAATAAGTGCTCTGTTTAGGTTTTGATAGCACTTCTTCAATACTGTAGATAAAACCCTCCAGCAGCACTTGAAAATGTGCCCATCCATGGTTTAAATTCTCTTGTTTATATCTTGATGATTGTTTCATAACAGGGGAGAGATTTGTATATAAGTGAGTGTTATATACACATCTCCTAAGTATGTGTGCGCGTCTGTCTGTATATACAGTATCTACGTATGTGTATACACACATATATCCCTATATAGGATATATTTATATATTTGCATGGACAATTGGACTTTTTACAGCGAAGTCTTGAGCGGAACAGGTCTGTGTTTGCAAAATGCAGAAATTTCAGTGCAACTGAAATTGCTTTTTGCTCAAAGCAAGGAGGTATTAGGATTATAATCCCAGGATTTTTGCACCCAAAGGCAATAACTGGGGACAGAGATCTGCATCTGCATTTGCTTTACGTAGGTCCCCCTATCTACAGAAGCAGGGAATGAAAGTGGATGATCAGTCAGCAACTTGCGCGTACGCAGATACGACCTAGTGCAACTGCTGAAGCAGAGAGCCCCAGATGAGAGGATTCAGAGCGTAAGGTCAGGCCGATTTTCAAAAAATAAGTTGCAGAAAAACGTAGTATTCACTGTTGTCACTAAAACCCTGAAGAACAGCTGAAATGTAGGCTGCTATGCTGATAACATTACCCTGCTAAATTAATCAGATCTGGAACAAAACTGAAGGAAATACTACAAGCCATTATTTAAAGCACAGTCTTGGGTTGTTTCTGGTAAGAAAGACGACCACTAATTATCCTTCAGAAATACCTAATTTTGGAGTTATTTAACTTATGGTTTCCTTTTTCTAAAAGGCAGGGTTTTAATCTGAAAGAAGCCAAACCAAAACATATCATGATTACTAAGTTCATCCGAAAGGTTACGCGAACAATACGATGACAAAATTTGTCTCAATATGGGGAAAAAAAGGAAAAAAAAGCGCAGACCAGGCTTTCTCGCGCTAATCCAGCTCCCCAGTGCCGTATTTATGCGGGTGGCAGCCGAATCCCTTGTGCCTGGTGCTAGAGACCAACCCTGCAGCAGTCCCGAGACATTGCCAGCACCCGGGGTGCCCGCTTTGCGCTCACATTCGGCGAGAAGGGAACAGCAGCTTCCCCGAAATGACAGAAAATACGCGTTCGGTTATTCTGAAAGCAACAAATTCCACCACTCGTCCAGCCCGGCTTTAAAGAGCGACAGCAGCAGTTTGGTGACAGCGGCAAAGTCGCTCCTCTTAGCGCAGAGATTTAAGTATTACCGCAAAGAAAATGGCCTTGATTTCATCCCAGAATAACTCTGTCAACACCAGCTGATCGTCCTCAGGGACTTTATCGTTCTCCCGAGGAGTTTGCACCAGGGCAGCCGAGACCTGAATTTAGGCTCCATGGGGCCTGTCTCTATCCCTGTAATCACCGCCATGGTCATCAAACCGCATATCTGACTGTTTTCATCCATCTGTGATGGATGTCAGACGGCAGTCTGTCCAAGAGCTAAAAAAATATGCAGCTACTGGATTTCCGTCATTCTCTCGAAAGGCATACTGGTGTTGCTTCGAGATACCTGTCAGCCTTAAATTCTCCCCCGCGGCAGCGGCTGCCGGAGGGCAGCATTTCTACATTTCTTTCTTGGCAGAACAGGGAGACAGGCAACTTCTCGCTCGCCCTGGAGAGGTTACAGGGGGAGCCTAAAGACTTTCCGTGTCCTTAGTTCATCCAAGAGAGACTTGGGAGGGGACCCAGGTGTCATTTATGACGAGCTCCTGGAGGTGTTTTCTGGCAGGGGGCTTCCTATGCTATCGGACAAAGGCAAAGCAAGATTTACCTGCTGGCAGCTGAAACCAGGCATTTTGGTATCAAACATGACACAGTAAAGTTGTTCCAGCAGGTAATTCCTAAACGCAGGATGTGGTGATATTTTTGTTGCTCAAAGCCTTCAATGACCACAAGACTATCCACCAAGAGTCCTGTGACCCGTTCAGAAGTTAGGGGCTTGCTATAGGGATTACTGCATTGTACATACAGAAAGTTTATAATCAGGAATTTTTCTCCCTTGTTTTGAGTCGGAATCTCAAAAGTCTCCGTCATGTTTCTGTGGATCAAAAGTACGACTCAGGGCTGGCCATGCAAGCATGGGAGTGAGCCACATCTAATCTCATAGGCGAGGAGGAGAAAGCTCCCTACTTCTTACAGCTGTTGGGACAACCTCAGAAACATGAGCAAAGTGTCACTGGTGTGACAACAGCTCTGAAGCACCCAAGGAGCCGGGCAGGACGCAGCTCCAAAAGAGGACACAAAACTCAAAATCCAGCAGGCGCATTGTACTCATCAGGAGAAGGCTGTACCTCGTGGGACGTGCTGGGGAGAGTCTGCCCAGAGACTCCGGCAAGCATGTACGCTCATATTTTGGAGTCATACCTCCCATTCACATGCCCAGAGCAGTGCCTTGGAAGACACACGCCTTACCGATGGGTATTTATAAAAAACACTGCCATTTGGTCCATGGCTCTGCCTTCCCAGTGAGGGACGAGGCGCTGAAGGAATTGGCATTATCCTCATGCAAAGCCATCCCATTTCATTCCCGGCTTTTACGTGGCCTCTGCCCAGGGCTGGATGGGAGCACTAGCCTCACGGCCGCTCACCCTTGGGAAGCCGTCTGCCGCTGTCCCAACACTCGGTGCCTCTCACGGGGCCATCTCTGGGCGGACGGTGGCCATCTGAAGCCACGTGCTCCTTCCTGCTTATACAAACCAGCCCCTCTTCCCCCAGCGAGCCTCTCTGGCTAAACATATAGAGCGTATATAATTCATAAATCACAACGGGGAGCTCCAGGGCTGTCAGCAAAACATCTCTGGCTTTTGATCTGCTCAAGAAATCCCTGACCTATCCCAGGCTCTTCAGGCAGCTTGTTCAAGACGTCGGCCTCTTATTTCTAAGGTCAGCAGAGCTCAAACCAGGGGCTGCGCTACCACCGAAACCCCAAGGGCCGGGGAGCTAGCCGGGACCGTGCCCCGGCACAAGCGCAATTCGGGGGTGGGACCCCCCAGGTCAAAGCTGAGCTGACAAGAGGGAGAAAAGGCAGCGTCGCCCTCCGTTTCACGGGCAGATACATCCTTTCGCAGCAAATGGGACCTGCGGCGCGAGGCTGAGCCGGCGCGGCGAAGCGGAGACCTCTGCTCCCAAGCCACTCGGTGCAGGTACGCGGGCACCACAAAGCCGGGCAGCAGGGCTGCTCACGGCCATCCGCCTCGGGAAGCGCCACGCTTCGCTTTGCCTTTGTTTTAAAAGCCAAAATGACGAAGAAGAAATTATAGCCCTCAAGAGAGACAGGGAGAAGGGCAAGAAAAATCTCGGCAACGCAAGCCCAGAGACGGGTGCAGCACAGCAGCACAGAGCCAGCAAGGAAAGCGAGGGGCGATTCTGAGTTCGCCTTTACGCTCCCCCAAACCTGACACAACTTCGGCTGTTGGTGTAAGTTAGACTGACTTCAAGACTAAGAAAGCCAGCGGTGCAGAGCTATGTCAAAGTCATGAAAGCCATCATTTCTTCTCTTGTTACATCTTAAAAGCTTTGATCAGGTTTGAGGCAGGTTGGTCATCACTAGAGCTGCTCAGTTCTGTATCTCGGTGCAGGGGATTGAGGGGAAAGTCCCTCCTAAAAAATAATTCTGCAGACCTGAAAATTAATAAGCACCTTTAAAAAAAAAAGTCAGAGATGATTTTTCCTGCTACTGCTGTTACCAATATTTGACAAGGATCACAAAGACTTTTTTGTGAAAAAAAAATAGTAGTAAAAAAAAATTCAGCCAGCTGCAATCACGACATTTATTAGCTCCTTTCAAGGTGGAGACCTTAACAGATGTATCCAGCATACTCCGAGTAGGAAGAAAGCAATCATTGGCCTTAGAAGACGACGTCGGGGGCTTTTATTCTGAGGAAGTATTCAACTCCATTGCCTATTCCCTACAGCTTTATGTTGTTGCTTGTTTTGCTCCATCCAGTTTATTTCCTCAGGACATGTTTTCCTCCCCTCGCAGCGATAACTCTCCGCAATAACATTTGCTTTCTGTCGAGTGCCATGGTGTTGCAGCTTGCCATAAACTAATGAACTCTCCCATGGATTGTCATGTTTTTGGGGAAGTGCAACATCTGATCTTATTTAAAAAAAGAAAAAAAAAAAAGGCAGTCCCACCAGCGAGACAAAATGAGCAGCTCCCACACACTGTGCTCTGCTCGGGGCGAGCACTGCCAAGCGAAGTCCTGGAAGAGGCCTCCATTTACGAGGGAGATAACGCACCGATGGCTGGCCGGCTTATCCGACCTGCGGATTAGCGCTGCATTATCGCGGTGTCGGACCCCAGCTGGGGGATAACATTTCCTTAGGGACCTTCAGAGATACACGGGGAAGCGGAGGGGTGGCTCTGAGCTCTCTCAGCTCTGCTCAGCGGCGCATCCCCGCATTCGGGGAAGACTGTTGTGATCCTGCCCCCAGAAAGGATCTGCGAGGTCCATCAGCGCCGCATTTCCTGCTCTTCCTTTGCTTTCCCTTTTTATTGCAGTCCATGTAGGGCTGAAATTTTCCTGCCAGCTGCTGGTAGCTGTCAGCGTTTTCGGAGATGTGGGAGAGCCTGCTTATCTTGTAATCCCCTCTGCAGCCCGTGCTCCCCCCAGGCACGCCGGTCCAGGACATACCCTTTCATGGAGCTGCTACACGGCAATGTTTTGCTTCCCATTGATAAGCCAGGAACACGCCTGACAAACGACAGCTGATTTATACTACAGCAAACACGCCTCATCTTGGGGGCAATTAATGTCTCCAGCTGTACGTTGCAATCTGCCAGCTTACAACAAACTGAGGGCTGTTGCCCGTATGGATTCTAGCGGTTCGGAAAAATATACCTTACCTAAAGTGGTACCTTTGTCAGAACAGGATTATTTACAGCTGGATTCAGGATTAAAAAAAAAATAATAGTAATTGAGACCTCTTCAGCATTTGCAGTGTGCAATTCGCAGCTATTTGCAAAAATGAGCGGTACTGGGGAGCCGATCCGCAGCTCCAGCGGCGGCAGCTGCTGCGCTTCACTTTGCAGAGGCCTGTGCTCGGGTCCGGCGGGACTCGCAAAATGGCTGAAGCAGCATCGTACCGGACGTGCTTTCCCTGGGCCTGCAGCAACAACGCCGCGTGTGATGACGTCCCCCCAGCTCCACGGCATCAGCTCTAGCCTGATCTCAACTCCAGGTGACGCCAACTGACCCGGTCGCTTCCTCTGATCGCTGATAAGGCGCCTGCTTTCCCCAATGCGCGAGCATCTCCTAGCCTTTTGGTTCCCCCAGCAGCCCTGTGAAGATGCTCCCGCCAGGATCAACAGCCTTTTCCCAGGTCTCTGCTTCTGGGAGGCCTGAAGACACTCACTGAAGTTTCTGCCCTGCTGGTTATTACACTGTTAAGAGGCTGGGATTTGGGGGGTTTTTTTGTTTGTTTTCCCTCTCCTAAGAGGAACGATGGAAAACACAGAGATTTTGATCCTGCTCCCTTCTCACTTCAGCCATTCGCAAAGGAGAGGGCATGACCGTGCTTTGCGTTGCCCCGGTGCAAGCGCCATACAACGCATCAGGAAGATGGTACTGCCAGTGCAAATTCATCCTGTACCTGTCCCTGGATATCCAGGGCCCCTTTCCTCTCTTTCCCAGCTTGCCATATCCTCCCGTGTCAGACCAGCACGCGGGCACCAGTTCTGCTGGGAGCTGTGCACCTCTGTGTGCATCTGGGGAGTCACCCAGCTTTGCAAAGTCAGGAGCTCAGACCCGCCCCCACGAAGGGTCCCGGGTGGGATGTGACTACAGGTGCCCCCACGGTCTTTACGACTAAGAGTGGTATAGGTATTTCTTAAAAAAGAATTCCTTGGCTCATTTAATAAAGTGCAACTGTGCCTTTCTGGCCCATATGCAGAATGAGTCGCTCTGTCCCCCCGCCGATAAGCGTGTGACGGAGCAGGTCACCGACCGACGCAGCCGGGACATGACAAGAGGGATCTGTCCGATGCTGCTCAATAACTTTCTGCCTGGGAGGATCTGAACAGCCAAGTGGAAGAAATGGGATCAGCTGCCGCCTTGCTGCGTAAAGCATTTTTTTTCCAGGGTAGATCTATCCCCAAATTAGCCCCAAGCAGGCCACGGTTGCAGGCAAGGCCCTTCTGACAGCGGGAAGTGACGCACGGAGCCATAAGCCACGAGCAGCTGAATTAATCATCCTCCTTCAAATAGACCGAGGGGACAAGCAGCCGCAGAAATGAGACCGGGGATCCCCTGGGAGCTCGGTTCCTGCCATGTCTTTAGTATGTCAAAAGGCACCCTGGGACGGTGGCAGAAGACGGTCCCGGGCGTTCCCACCAGCTGCACAGAGCGCTCGCTTTGGGGCGCGTTCGTCCCAGCACACATCAGCTCCAGCTCTGCGCATCTGCTCTGCGCTCGCTCCTTTGCAAAACAGCCCCATGAGCGGCGCAAGCTTTTCTGCCGCCCACAACCGGCTGCAGCATGGAAGGAAGCCGTTGGACAAAATTATTGCTCGGCAGCATTCAGACCGTGGCACGTTTTGGGCGGCATCCTGGGGCAGGAAGCTGGGTTAAAAAAAGGCAGTGAAAATTAGGAGATCTCGGAGCGTGAGATAATGGACTGAGAACCGATTTGTCTCAATTTGCCCGTTCCTCTGTGCTGGAGGAGCAGCCTGGCTCAGCGCTGCGGCCACCGCGGCTCCCTCGAGCTGCGCAGCAAGCCTGTCCCGCGCGTGGCGGGTCTCTCGTGGGGCATCTCGCAACCATGCAAGCTCCCACTGCGCCCGTGGGTGGAGAACAAGCAGTTGAGACCCCATCAGCAGGACTCTCAAAAAGCAGCAGTTCTGTTCCTGCAAAAACCCTCATGGTTTGCTTTCAGGCAGCACCGTATCCTCCCCGCCAAGCTGCAATAGGTCCCTTTAGTTTTAGCAAATTGGAAAAATATTCAGATTGAACCAAACCCCCCAGTGGACAGTGCCTCTATGTAGATCACAACACATTCCCAAGCTTCTTAAAATAGAGTTTTTAAAAGAGATCAAGAAGGAAATGAAAGGGAAGAACGTGCCAGCGTATCTGCCTGAAAGCTTCAGGAAAAGCGAGCGTGCTGCAGCATCTGCACCCAGGCTGCCCTCGGGTTCGCTCTGACAGTGCTAATTACTTAATTAGCATTAGATCCAGGCTAAATGAGGGCAGAACTCGACTATACGTAATAATTTTAGCAGCTGAAAAGAACAGGCAGTGCTGGGACAGCACGATGACAGCACACGGAGAGAGAAATAACAGCGTGGCTCTGCCCCGCAGCTCATCACGCAGTCTCTCGCGAGCCCTGCTCACCTCAGGTAACCAAAATACTACAAATACCAAAAAAAATACTGCCTAGCCGGTCACAAAACTCCATGCGAGACATTAAGAGCAGCTCTGGCCTAATGTCCCTGTGTTGGCTCATCAGAGCCCCTCTACCAGATGGTAACTCGAACGGGTGCCAGGAATTTCAAGCACTCCTCAGGAAGTTCATCTAAATCATCAGCAAACCCTTTCTACTTAAAACAGAGCAAACCCTGTTGCCCAAATGTGACCCAGATAATGTTTCTGACATGTTTACCTATTTGGATGATATCTTTAAATTTCACTTCCATCTACTCACAAGGGTCCAGGATTCCTGCAGAGCCCCAAAAGTTTACACAAAATTAAATTCCACAGCATAATATGATAACAATAATAATATTTTTTAAAAAAACCTCTATGTGGTACCATTACTTGTGCTGAAGTAGTCAAGCCAGCACAATTTCTGCAACCAGCTTGCAGCTCCCTTTCCTCCACTGCTAGGTCCATGGTCTCACCTGTGGTGGGTCTTCCTATGATCAAGGTGCAAAGAAGAGGCAGAAGCTGCAATTAAATAAACCAGATAGGACACAACTGTTGGTAGCTCCAGAGAAACGGGAACAGCAGAAATGATGGCAATAGCATTAGCTGTTAGTTGGTTGCCCCTTGCCTCCTGGCCCGTAGCGAGGCGCAGGTCCCCCACAGCGCCCAGCCCTGGCCCTACCTGGGCTTCCAAAACTGTGGTTTATGGTGCAGATCTTCACATTTGACTTTCATATCCCGGTAATTACCAGCAGCCACTGAATGTTTCACGGGATAGGTAGAGTTCTTGCAGGGTGAACTCGCCATCGCTTTTGTCCGCCGCGGCACTTCGCTGTTGCGTGGCAGCAGCTCGGGAGGCACCGGCTGCAATTGCGCAGCGAGCTACAAAAGCCAGCACGCGCTCTGTGCTTACGGGGCAGAAAAAACAGGAGTTGGTTATCATCCCGCATGACTCGAGGGACCGCTGCACCAGGGCCGCTTTTGCAGCGAAGCTCTGAGGCATCGAACGCTCCCACGGACGGTGTTTTTCCGCTGACTTCCCAAGGGTGTGAGCTCGCCCCCAGAATTGCCACCAAAAGGGTTTGGTGGTCTTAGGGCAGCTTTGCTCACGCAGTGAGTCCATACAAGCTTGCAAGCGGTTGCAGCACCCGCACGGCACTGCGAGTTTGCCCATGACCAACGTCCTTCTGGCCCTTTGTCCCGACCCGTCCGCGGCCCCAGGATCGCGGTCTCACACGCGTGCTAAAATTGCAACTGCTGATGCCGTTACATGGTCTGTGAGCTTGGAGAAGGCTGAGTCGGTGCTTGACTTGGACTTGCTCTTGGCCAAAGAGGGGTGTGTTGAGTGAGGCTGGTGCTTAGGTGCCCTGGGGGACCACAGGGAAAGGAGCGTTGACAACCCACACCCGGGCGTCCTCCCAGCCCTCATCTCCACTGGCGTTGAAGGTTTTAGTGCATTGACGAAACAGACCCAAAACACCCCAAATATTTTCAGCCATTTTCGAACGTTGCAAAGATGCAGTGAAAACCCGCGTTGATGGTCCTTGGCGAGCGTAGCCCGTGAGGGCAGTTCTCCCCGCAGCACTGGGTCGGGGCTCCATGAAGCTCAGGACCTCCGGACCGGAGGGCTTTGTTTGCTTTTTAAAACTTTAATGTCAGGATTTGTTTGTCGGGTAATTCTTATATTTAATAGAAGTCTCCAACTGAAAGCGAAACAGTACATCAGCATAACACGTTTCGAGGAGTACCGGCAAGCCATGAAGATGTTTAAAAATACTGAAGTAAAATAGCTTTATTGCCTTAATCGTTTCATGCAGGGAGTAAACAGAGAGGATTTGTTTACGAGGTCCTGGAGCATCCAGCATCCCGTGTTTCCATAACGCTCCTCTAACGAGTCGCGTTCGAGCCCGAACACGAGCTGCCTGCGTGGAGGTGGGGAAAAAACCCTGCAAGACCCACTGTGCGTTGGGGAATGGGTTTCACTTCCGCCCCTTCAGATCATTTTTGGGGTTGACTTTCCATCGGTGTGGAACCAGCAGCGATTTCCCAGCGTGCGGGGTGGGTTAGCCGTAGCGAGGTTACGGGTAGGCTGGATGGACCTCTTGTAAGGCTATATCTAAGAGCAGAGGCATACCCTAAGGGCTCAAGCGTGGCTCCGGCCGCGAGGGCAATGCACCAGCCCGCGCAGAAGCTGGCAAGTGGCCGGGCTCCCGGGTCCGGCTCTATCTCTTGCTCTCGTAAAAGGTATTACTTCACCCTATAAATTTTCCTCAGGGCACTTTGTAAAACCAGAACGGCCCCGTAAATAGAAAGAGCGAGATTGGACGATTAAATTATTTACTGCAGATTATTTCCGCGGTGGGAGAGAGGGTGTTTGGCGGGGATGTCGGCGCTTGCGGCCCCCGGGGCAGCGAGAAGGCGGGGAGACGGCGCGGGAAGCGGCGGGCTGTCACACACGCAACGCTGGTGCTGCTCTGCCCAAAAAAGCCGGGTCGGTGTCAAAAATGCAGACCACGGGGCTGCGTAACTCCACGCGCCCGTCGCCTGCTCCTGGCCTGGAGGAGCGTGTGGTGCCCGGAGATGTTGCTTTGGGAGATGCAAAGGACCTATATGCAAAGGACCTATATGTAGGGACCTATATGCAAGGACCAATACGCAAAAGACCTATATGCAGGGGACCCCCCCCCCCCCCCAAGGCTTGCTGCCCAGCGAAGCCCATGGCTGCTGCACCCAGGGACGCCGCAGCTCACCCACCTCCGCCTTGGTGCTTGTAGCCAGCCAGGGACCAAAGCTGGGGATGAAGGGGTTAATGGCTCCGTGCTCAGCGCTCAGGCCAAGACTGCAAGCGACTCCCTATTGCTATTTTGAAAAAAAAAGGCTGCCTGGAAAGGGGAAAAAAAAAAAAACAGAGAGGAGGTTTACTTTACAGCCGTCCTTATTTCATCTGCAGAGTTTATACAGTGGAAAATGAAAGCCAGGGTATGCAAAGTCAGATCATTCCTGTTTCATTAATGGTATGGAAATCCTTTTGTTTTTATAGGGGAAAAACAAATGTGAACTTGATGTGAGAGTGTGTGTCTGTGTGTGTGTGCGCACATGTGTGTGTGCGCGTGTGCGTGTGTGTGTGCACATGTGTGTGCGTGTGTGTGTGCGCGCGCGTGTGTGTGTACATGTGTGTGTGCGCGTGTGTGTGCGTGTGTGTGTGCGCGCGTGTGTGTGTGCACATGTGTGTGTGCGTGTGTGTGTGCACATGTGTGTGTGCGCGTGTGTGCGTGTGTGTGTGCACGTGTGTGTGTGCGCGTGTGTGTGCGTGTGTGTGCGTGTGTGTGTGTGTGTGCACGCGTGTGCGCACGCGCAGGCAACTCACTTCGCTGCGAAGGGCAGCGCAGGGAAATCCAGAAATAAAGACATGACTCAGAGGCCGTAGGATCCATGAGTCAGTCGAGCTGTTGTTGTTTCTAAACGCAAGCGAGAGCACGATATGGGCGATCATTAGGGGCGCGAGCTCGGCCGGGAGAGCGGTGCTCGGGCACGCGGCTCGCCGAGCCCCTCCGCCGAGCCGAGCCGTGCCGAGCCGCCCCGGAGGCTCTGGGTAAATAGGGGGGACGAGCGGTTCGCCCCGGCCCGACCCGCAGGCGAAAGGCAGGCAGCACCCTAGGACTAGCGCGGGTGTCCAGAGCCGAGAGAGGGCCGGCGTGGGGCAGGGCCCGTCCCTCCCGGCGGAGCTGAGGGCATGATGTCATTGGAGCATCCGAAAGGGATCCGCGAAGCCTGCCGGTGCGGTCCAGACCCAGCTCAGCTCGCAGTCGGCCGAGCGTTATTTGCTAAACACTTAATTGGACAGGATATTTTCACAAAGGAAAAAAAAAAAGAAAAAAAAAAGAAAAAAAGTAAAAACAAAAGAAAAAAACAAAAGAAAAGTGGTGGTTACCAGCCTGTTTGAAGAAGGGCCAAACAGACCGGGAATGGATACTGTGTGGCTTTTTGGCATCGGGAAGCGCCAGTGTCTAATGCAATCAAAATCGGCCCTTTCTCATTGCCCAGCACACGTGGTGCTTCCCGGAGGAGAGCCCGGGATTTTGGGGGAAAACCGGGATAATGAGTCTTTTGGGCTCAGTCTGGGCTTCCCTTCCTCACCTACGGCAGTCACGCGTCCAGGCCTGGGGAGATCCCACAGCGCGGCGAGATGCGGCAGCCCCCAAAACCACCCTGACGCCCCGGTGGTGCTCTGAGCCCCGCTGCTCCTGCGGGACATCCCCGGGCGCCGTGGGGCAGCTCTTCCCTGTACTCGCCACGGTCGCAGGTACCAGGACAGGCGCCGCCATCCTCAGGCGCGAGACCAGCCGTCCTCGCGACGAGCCACCAAAGTCACTGCAAACTGCAAACCCACCCACCGGCGACTCCGCGCCGTCTCTCCGACCGTCGTTGTACAATAACTCCGACCAACCGTACTATTTATTGGCTCCCGTCGCATCCTTATGGCTTCAATTTATTTTTGGACTACTCAGCCCACATTTAATTAGTTTATAGTTTGCTCCAAGTTTTGCTTATCCAGCTCTTTTTCTTTTTTTTTTTTTTTTTTTGAAGTTTGTATTTTGATGTTTAGCATTTGCCTTGGCAACATCTGGAACCCCTTTATGGCGGCGTATTGTTACTTTTACTGCTCGTGCAGCTTTATTAAATCATCTGAGTATTAATATTGAAAGTGTTCATCTGGGTCTAATCAGGGCCAAGATGAGTGATGTGGCAGTTAAATCGGACCCACGAGCTAAGGGCTCGAGGACACCCGGTTCTGGGGGGCTTTCAGTGGGCTTTGCACACTGCTTTTAACTTACCGGGAGAACAAGAAGGGGAACGAAAAATAGATATTCCCGCTCTGACCTCTCCTCCAGAGCAGATAACGGAGTCACAGTCTGCGCTCGGTCGGAACAATTTGTCTCCAAAGAATCTTGTCCGCTCGCCGCCGCGTTTCTGGATCGCGTTGCCGCATTTAACCCTTCAGCCCGCGCCGGCTCCTCCGCGCCGCAGCGCACGACCGCCCAGCCGAGCCCCCTCCCTGCGCACTGGCACCGCCGCCACGCTGTTTCTTTTTTATAAATATATATACACACACACACACATATATGTGTGTGTGTGTGTATATATGTATATATGCTACATATAGTGTATATATATATATGCTTATATATATGAGCATATCTATCTGCTGGCGTGGAGCTGGCGGTGGCTGCCCCGCTCTCCGGTCAGCCGTCCGAAACGCGCCTTAGTGTTCAGGGCCTCCCGCTTCGACATTAAACGACGTGCTCACCAAAAACACCCTCCCTCCAGCAGGCATGTTGCGGGACCCTATAGCACATTGCCAGGACCCTATAGCACATTGCAGGAACCCTGTAACATGTCACCGGGACCTTATAGCACATTGTGAGACCCTATAGCACATCGCAGGAACCCTGTAACACATCACCAGGACCCTATAGCACGTTGTGGGACCCTACAGCACATTGCTGGGACCCTACAGCACATCTCAGGAACCCTATAGCACATCTCTGGGACCCTATAGCACATTGTGGGACCCTATAGCACATTGCTGGGACCCTATAGCATGTTGCCGGGACCCTATAGCACATCAGGGACTCTATAGCATGTCACAGGAGGTTATAGCACATTCCAGGACCCTGTAGCACATTGCCAGGACCCTATAGCGCATTGTGGGACCATATAGCACATTACTGGGACCCTATAGCACATCATGGGACCTTATAGCACATTGCTGAGACCCTATAGCACATTGCTGGGACCCTGTAGCACGTTGCAGGACCCTATAGCATGTTGCTGAGATCCTATAGCACTTCGCAGGATCTTATAGCACATTGCGGGACCCTATAGCACGTTGCTGGGACCCTATAGCACGCTGCAGCGCTTGGAAAGAAGAGGCTCCAGAGCTCGTTGCCTCTCTGGCTCCTGTGCTCAGACACCAAGCCAGAAGAGCTGTCCGACGACACCTAGCCCCCAGTACCCTTCGCCCCGCGTACTCCCCCCGCCTGCTCTGCCGGCGAAACAAGGCACTTCAGCGGAGCAGGCGTGCGAGAGGGCTGCCCGTCTCCGAGCCCCTGCTGGGGGCCAGACCCTCCCGTGTGCTGGCTGGCGGGGGCGAGGGGCGCCGCGGGGCGAGAGCGGGCGGGGGGGCAGCGGGCGCCCGCGGAGCAGAGGACGGAGGGGCTCGGGACAGGGGTGTCCCCGCAGCGGGTGTTTTAGGCCCGCTGAAAGCCAAACGTAGATGACCAACGGCCTCGGAGCAGGCGTTAAAGCCGGCGGGCACTAAAGCCGACCCGCGCCTTCGAAGAGCTGGCTGCTTTAGTCCAGCTTCCTACACGTGCACGCCTAGGCGCGTTTATTAAACTAGATCAAAAATTGATAAGTATATATAAGCCACTTAGCCGTTTGGTTCGTCTTTTTTTTTTTTAAAGGCAAAACAGCAGCCTTACAGCAGGAAGTTTAAATGTAGCCGGGATTTATTCCTTAACCTAGAGCAGTTCGTTCACCCTCGGTATAAAAATAGGTATACTTTTATACCCGTGAGATACGCGCGGCACCTCGCTTCCCCGGGAGGAGGAGGGATCCCCTCCGGTGGGATCTGTTTCCTCGGGGCTGATGCAGCCGCACGGGCTCAACCCGAAGCTCGCTCGACCGAGCCGGCGAGCGAAGGAAACCTGGGCACCGATGCACGTGCCGAGCGCGGCAGCGGCGCGGGCTCCTCACCCTCTCCGTGTCCCTTCTGCCCGCAGCCCGGGGCGCCGGCGCGCGCCGCAGCCTCAAGACCAACCTGTGCAAATGGTGCGACTCGACGCCGCCGGCCTGCGAGGAGCGGGTCTGCTACAGCAACTGCAACCTCAACTCCTACTGCGAGAGCCCCTACGAGATCTGCGTGGCCATCTGGTAAGCGGCGGCCCCGCGGGACCCCCTGCGCGCCCCAGGCATCGCCTGGCGCTTTCCCTTCCCCTCCCTGCACCTCTCGTTGGCCCAATTTTTGCAACTGGCTGCAAAAATGATTTGCTTTTGCTTATAATTAATACTGTTCTTTTTTTCCTTAAGAAACTGCATTTAAACACCCAATGCGTGAAACCTCCAGGTGTAGCTTCATGGGCTGCATCCGTGGGGCAAAACCAGCCTGTCCCTGGGGTCCTCAGGGCTTTACCACAAGCTTTTAAAGCAAGTGCTAGGTAGCTTCAAAATCGAGCTGCTAAATCCCTGATTGCCAGCCAGGATGCCTGAGCCGGACACGTACGTGTCCGCACACATGGGTGCTTCACGGCCACAATATCTTGCGTGTCAGGTCCAATGCACGGCATCTCTCTCGGCCCAGGAGAATCCCTCCCGTGCTTTTTGCTCCCCAGGAGTAAAAGCAACAAAAAAAGGTCCATCTGGGGTCTGCCCAAAGGGACTGTTCCCCTCTATCCCTTCTAATTTGGCTGCTGAGGTGAAACCCAGCTAGGCACTTATCTCCAGGCTTTATCTCAACCTGCTCATTAGAGGGAAAGCCACACTGGCCCTTCTCAGGACGCTGCCTCAACATAATTGCCACGCTATGGGCCAAAACCAAAACAAAACGACAACTGAAAAACAAAACAAAAAACCCCCAAAAACATACACCAAAAAAAAAAAACCCAAAATCCCCTCTCTCCCAGCTTCCCCCGCTTTGCAGCATTTAGGTCCAAAAGCGCTGCCAACTACGAGCCTGGTCGTGGCCGGTTTCATTGGCAGTTACGGCACGACGGCTGCCGCCGGGACCGGCTCCGGTTGGGGTCCCGTCTCCTCTCCAACTCATTCGCAGACCGTGGCTGCTTGGAAAGCGCGAGAGCTCGGAGGAGACGCGTCCCTTGCTCCCCGCCACCACCCTTGGCGCCTGCTGGAAGAAACGAAGGTCAAATCCTGGTAGTCGTGGCTGCTCCCACCTCGTTACCGGCTCCTAATTAGCCGTCGACCCTGGGCACACAGGGTGGCATCCCGGCTTGGGACCCGGCTCGGCGGCACCCCAGGAAGACGGCGGTTTCCACGTGCCTCTGCTCTGCCCAGTTGGGTCTCATCCCCGTCACCTCCCCGTCTGCACCGCGAACGCTGGTGGATGTTTACAGCGCTGCAAGAGCTTGAAAGGACGGGCAGAGATGAACTCAAGCCGCGGGGTTTGGACAGAGATCTGAATTTTTCCAGATTCGTGGTGGGGTAAAAGGGAAAAAAAAAAAATCTCAGCAGCGTGATTCTAATTTGGGCTTATCTCGTTACAAACAAATACTGAGACTGAATGCTGCTGGCCCTATACCATGCGACGGAAGATAATGTATACTCTGCATCTCACTCCAGTTTAGCCTTCAGCTCCACATGCCCCCTTTGCCCGTTCAATATCAGAAGAGGAGTCAAACCACAAACCAAAGGCCAAACCCTTCCTTTTACTACGCGCCCCACAGTTTTGCACGGCTTTCATGGGCGCCCTGCCTACTCGCTGCAGAGTGAAAGTTGTGGTGTGTGAGAAGGACCTACCCTGGCAGACTCCTGAACGCTGGCCGTTAAAAAACCTCGCAGGACGTTGGCATCACAGGTTTAGACTCGCTGCTCCAAGCCTTGCTTTTGTGAGTAATTGGAGTGTCATGGACATGACTTTTGAGGATTAGGCCTTGGAATATTTTTTTCACTCTCATTGTGTACCCGAACATTTGTGAGCAGTTAAATGCAACGTGTGCTTTCCAACATTTCGCAACTTAACTCCAGAAAGGGAAAAATCTCTTGCAAAATCGTTACCCCCCCACAGTTCCCGTCATTCAGCCACTGGGAGAGATGTCTAGGTCTGCACAGGCTGGTGGTGTGACCGGTCTCAAAGGTGATGGGTATTGCACAGAGCTAAAAATATACAAAGTGACCAAAAAAAAGGCCAGATCTTGCTTTTCTTTTTGAAAATTCCCTAGAAACTTCAGGTGAATAAGCTTTTACTTTCCTCTTAATTGTCTAGATGGAAATAAGGAGAAATGAGGGCTTATTGCCTTTGCATCCCAGCTCTCAGGCCAATCCCCCAGCATGGGGAGACCCTCTGCTCCGTGCCAGAGGCCACGGGCACTGCTCGGTGCTCGGCCTCCGCCCCAGCCCCAGGGTGGACCCACCAGCGTGGCACCACACGAGCTCCCGCATGGCCCATCACTGGAGAGCTGCTGGTGGACACAGCCCCATGGCTTCCTCCTCTGGCAAAACACAGCAACATGTCATGGCCACCCCCTCCCTGCGTCCCCGCTCCTCCATTCAGCTCCCGTCCCAGCCCACCGCGAGGTTTCTGGTTCATGCGCCTTGGTATCTACCTTTAGCTCCACCGAGACCTCATCATGCAAAACGAGGCAGGTTTCATGCAGCAGCTGCTCAGTAACTGAAGCCATTGGGTAAACACAGACACAGCCCGCGGTTCCTACACCTTCAGAAGTCATATAAACTCCATGGCACAATTTTGCAACTCTAAAGGTCAAGACATTTCTAGAAATAGTCCCAACTAGCTACACAAGCGCTCTGCTCCCTCAGGTTACGGAGGCAGGCACAAGTGGTCATCCAAGGACAGGATGCGAAACCTAGCAATTAACCCGGGAGCTTGGCCACAGGGCTGTGAGAGCCCAGAAAACCACAGCACGCTCATCGGCTCCACCTCAACAACGCCAGCCCGGAGGAGCAGAATGACAGCACGTGGCCAAGCCATCTTCTGCAAGCAGACATTTCTATCAGCACGTCCACTGGCTCTCTCACAAACAGATGATAGGTTTTGGGCAGCAGAGATCTCAGCAGCTGCTGAGGCAGAGATGCTACTGCTGAAGACTTGCGTCGCAGTAGAGATATTGCACTAGGCAGAAAGAGGCAATCCTTGCTTTGGAGGCTTCACTTAGGACCGCAGGTGGATAACGGTGCATCGGGAATGGCAACAATACTATGGGAGCAACTTCCTGTATGTCTAACCTGGCCTCATGGCTGGTGTTGATAAAAGAGTGATTTTGCTCCAAATCCCACGCAGGGCACGCAGCCCTAGCGTTGGCATTACGTGATCCAACAGGCGATTATCAACCTGTGAAATATCTTCTGGAAACAATTGGATTCTTTTGCTCGGATCCTACTATTGATGTGTGCTAGAAATGTCACCATTTGGAAGCAATAAACAGATTTAACAACGTCCCTTCTAAGCACATATAATTAGAATTTTATACCAGGGCCACTGCAAACAAGTCATTCACTACACGGCTTAAAAACTAACGATTGGCACAGGTTTAAGATGACATCCAGGTGACATTGGGATGACAGGCCCAGGGCTGCTGGCTTTCTGAATGCTGATGCTAGCCTAATGCTTTCCTGATTCTTTTGGCATTTACAGGAGACAAGACAACGAGAGCATCAGGATCAGCACGCTCTGCCACAACCCCCACCACCCGATAGAAAACCTCATGGTCCCAAACTACAACACCTCACGCTGCATCATGACCCATCAGCCCAGCGAGGACGGGATCATCTACATCTGTGGCTGCGTGGATGAGCAGGAATGCAATGACAAACTTATCTTCGAAAACCACACCAATGGTGAGTGTTTTTATTAACGTTATTTAAAGCAGGGAGAAGTGTCCGGCGCTAATGATAAATAACTCTTGTACTGGGAGCTGCAGGACTTGCACTTCCAAGAGACGGAGTGGCAGATGTCATGCCAGAACTGTTTCAACAACTTCTTTGACCTTCTGTATAAACACTAGCTAAATTTTTTACCTGATTACCACTGCACTGAGCCTGGTATCATCTGTAGCTAAAACACCCCCGCCAGAAATGCCTTCAGTCTTGGTCTGAAAACATCAGGAGATGGAAAATCCACCATATCTTTCAGTTGGCCATGCCCTTCGGCACGAGGCGAATTGAAACCCAAAAGCTGATGTAACCCCAGAGTGAGTCAATGCTCTGAAAGCTTTAAATAAACCACGCTGGGGCAAATCCTGCACCCTCACGGGAACCGCCGGTGTCCGGGCACAGCTGCAGGGCGCAGAGGTGGTGGTCCTGGGGGTGCCGGGCACCGTGGCGGCCTCTCTCCGCTGGCGCTTCTCAGCGCCTTTCTGCAGCGACATTTTTCTTTGGCGGGGAAGACCAAAGCCCCACCGGCGCCGTAGACCCAAGTAAACGCGAGCAGAGCTTGGCACGCGTGTAGACACTTCTGCAGATGGCCAGGGATCCAACAAGAGCTGTAAATCCACATTAGGGAAAACTAAGAGGCAGTTGATTTCTGCACCTCAGGAGGGTCGTATGCTTTGGAAAAGCTTCTAGTTCAATCCTGAACCTTTGGGGTCTTATTTAAACCTCTGTAACTCAGAGGGGACCAGGCTTATCCAAGCACCAGCCAAGCGGGCCTTGCAGAATCTGACCCATAAGAAAAGCAAAACAAAATCCCTCTGATTTTCCATAATTACAGAGCAACAAAATGCTGAAAACAAGGCTAAGTATAACCTGCAAGTTGGCAGCATAACTTCTCCCACAACAGGGGGGGAGGAGGGGGAAAATGGCATAAAATGCAAATTCACAGAACAAACAAGCCACTTTTAATAAAGGTAAATGATGCTAAGTTTGGCAGCTCTGTGCTGCTTCCAGAGCCAAACATAACAGGTACACGCACTTCTAGGGAGAGATAGTCAAATCCCAAAGCCGATACTGGGATATATAATTTCACACAAAAATGACAACTGGCTCATTGGCAATGCCGCCCCCACCAAATGCTTTCACAAACAGGCTCCTCTTGCCAACCAGCACATGAAATGCCACAAATCAGACTAAGGGTTTTACAGGCCTGAAGCAACATCACTGCCGCTTTGACTCACTGGCTAAACCAGCGCCTCGCTGCACGAACAAAGCCGAAAACTTTGCAAGACCCACACTTAATGCCTCTCCAAACAAACTATTTATATCCTTTTCTACTCTTTAAGGGATCTTTTGCATTTTACTTGAAATGTTAACTTATGGTAACCTTCGACGTTAAAGACCAACTCCAAGCAAAGAAATAACTAACACAGATAAGCTCCGATGGATGAGGTAGGCAGAATTTTTCCATTAATTTAGGCGCCTTAAGGCCAGTTTTTAAATTGCACTTGCTCTGAATGAGCTACACAAATGCACCAAGGGACTCTCTTTAGAGCTCGCAAGTGATGCTACTAAATGCGCAGAAGCATCCCTTGCTCCCTGACGCAGCCTGGAAGCAGAGGGGATGTGCGCGGATGCATGCAGAAGATGCCGGTTACCATGAACGACACGGAGTCTTCTCCAGGCCAAGCCAGCTTGGCCTTGGAGGTCTACCTGACCACTGGCCGGGAAGGAAGGACCCATGCAGCAGCGCTTGACGATATTTGGAGCTAGAGGGCTGCAGTTATTTTCAGAGAAAACAGCAGCCCAATTCGTTTTCCAGGGGAGAGATCTAAGCCCTTCTGCAACCCCACCATATCAAAGGTTTTGCATCGGGAAGGCGCATCCTCACCAAGGAATTTGCTGAAGTTGTGTTAACTTACTGTTTGCAGGACTGGTGCACGTAAATCCCTTAAAAAAAAAAAAAAAAAAGTCTCTTTCTCTCTTTGAGTTTCAGAGATGTGATCCTAAGCATCGGGTAAATCCATTAAAGCAGTAGGTGATATCCAGGCCTAATGCTTTCCAAAATAAACATATTCCTGAGTTAGTTATTGATTTATATCAGTTTAGGTTGATCTTGTGGTTTGAACTTGATGCCTATTTTAGAAACGCTTTCACAGCCTTGCAGAAATTAGCTGCAGCAGATTTTTTGAAATTTGCCAAGTAAAATAGCTAAATGCTCTGTTTTTCCAGAACCTGAATTATGATCTGCACACACTGAGGTCAAACAGCAAGAGTTTTGCTTATGGAATGATTCTTATCCCTCTTCCCCTGGGTTATTATACTTGGCAGAAAAACCTCTGAGTAAGATTTTACTTGAATATCTCTACTGAAGTCAGCATGTTTATTCCAGGAATTGCAAACATCAAAGGATCAGACAATTATATGTTGTGCGAGGGTTGTTGGTTTTTTTTCCCCCTCCAATGATCTGAAGGCTGATAGGGGCTTAAAAGAAATAAAACAAAAGCAACCATTCCTGGGCAATAGATGGGTGCCAGTGTTGTAGCACAGCGCAAAACTACATATAAATGCTGGCAAATGACTGAAGCTATACTCCTTCACACCAGTGACTGTGCAAGGCATCCCCCTTTCTCTGGCATGTGCATTCAGACACCTCCGTGCTCAGTAGCTCCTTGGATGGGCCCTCGGAGGAGGCGCGCACAAGAGAAGGCGCTAGTCGCCGGCCACGTGCACGAGACCTCCCTAGTCCTCCACGCTGCCATGACCCACCGTCTCTTCCAGCCCCTCAGCTGTCCCTTCTCGCTCTCCGTGTTTAGGAGAGCGACAAAGCCCCAGCCCCAAGCAATCTCAGATCGCTGATATATTCAAAACGGACTTTCTAGCTTTGCTTTACCTTCATAGCTGTTATTTCCGCTCCAGCTTACCCCACATGAGTACAAACAGCGCTTGCTGGCGGTATAAAGCCTTTGAACGGCAGCTGAGCAGTTTTGGCTGCAACTGGCAGGGTCTCACACACCGTCCAGCCCAATTAATATGGGACAACGTCTTGAATCCTCTCTTGATAAATGGACCTAAAATGAACAGCCCTCTAAATAATTGCACACATCTGAGTTCTTACCCTTTGCTCAGATGGGATTTGTGTGCAGCGTGCATTACGTCCCTGCAAATGGCTGTACTTTATTAACTGCTTCACATATTTTCCTCCTACGCGTGATCAAAACAAGATGTTGCAGATCCTTTGCAGCGGCACATTCATATTTGCTTCCCTTCCCGCAGGATACTCCATGCTGCAGAGCAAAGAGGTCATCCCAGTGGCTGCCATCAGCCTCCTGCCACCGCTGCTCGTGGCCGTGATGATCACGGTGATATTTTACCTCTGCCGCACGCAGAAGCAGAGGAAGAGAGCCAAGGCGTGGAGCCAGAAGCACGCACAGCACCCGACTTTGCCTGACCGAGGGAAGGCCGCCGAGCGCGATGAGAAATTGTCGGTGATGACAGATGACAATCAGGCCAGCATGAGCTCCACCTGCGCCAACAGCATCAACCACAACACTGAGCTGCTCCCCATCGAACTGGATGAAATGGTGGGGAAAGGCCAGTTTGCCGAGGTCTGGAGGGCCAAGTTAAACCACACCAGCTCAGGGCAATACGAGACGGTGGCTGTGAAGATCTTCCCCTGCGAGGAATATTCCTCCTGGAAAAATGAGAGCCAGATCTTCACAGACGCCAGCCTCAAGCACGACAGCGTCCTGCAGTTCCTCACAGCCGAGGACAGGGGATCAGGGCCCCGGAAGGAGTACTGGCTCATCACTGCCTACCACAGCCGGGGCAACCTCAAGGACTACCTGTCCAGGCACATCCTGAGCTGGATGGACTTACAAAAAATGGCAGGGTCACTTGTCAACGGGGTGGCTCACCTCCACAGCGACTACACCGCCTGCGGCAGGCCAAAAATCCCCATCGCCCACCGGGATATCAAGAGCACCAACATCCTGGTTAAGAACGAGCAGGAGTGCGTGCTCTGCGATTTCGGCATTGCGATACGCCTCGACCCTTCCCTGACGGTTGACGACTTTGCAAATAGCGGGCAGGCAAGTATGACCCAATCTGCATCCCTTCGTCACAGGCTACAAATCCGTCATGTGCCATAGGCAGCACTTCACTAACACCATATGCACCTTGCGCTGTGAAACACAGGGCATCAGGTGGAAGCCGCAACCCTTCAGAGCCGGGGGTCACTCTATGAAGCAGGGGGGTTCGTTGCATGACTCTACCACTGTGCTAAGCCAGCTTGCAAAGCTGAAACCTAATAAGTGAGACTGGCCCATTTGGTAAATGCTAACCCTTGAGGGGCAGTTAAGCAGCAACAGCAAGCATGGTATTTCCTTCAAAGTGACACACGGATACCTTGTGTAGTCCTTGAGCAGCATCCTGCTGAGTCTTCCAGCCCATGGCATACCTGAGGTGACCGAAAGGACATAGATTTGCTTGGCTTAGCTCTCTAAAAGAGATGGGACAGGAGCAGCACATGGCTTTCAGAGCCATGGCCCACATATAGGCGCAGCAGGCAGTGCGGCAGGGAATGGCTCAGGACAAGAGAGTCAAGCAGTTGGTGAAGACCATGTGAGGTCTCACCTTTAGAGCCCAGCAGGGAGCATTCATCTAACCCCAGGTGATAGTCCCACAGCCAGAACACACTGATGCAGATAGAGCAGTGTTTCTCACATCTGATCACCTGCAGCAACTTGCAAAAGTCCTTGCCCATGTAGTCCCACATTCTGGTGTTTCTGCTAACGTCTCTCCTCTTTGCGGGCAGGTGGGCACCGCCCGGTACATGGCTCCGGAGGTTCTGGAGTCCAGAGTGAATCTGGAAGATCTGGAGTCTTTCAAGCAAATGGATGTCTACTCCATGGCCCTGGTTTTATGGGAAATGGCCTCCAGATGTGAAGTGGTAGGAGGTAGGAACATTGCACCATACTTCTTTCGTGCATTCTTGCTCCCTTCGTTTGTGTACAGGGAACCAACTTCGTGATCCTGTGTGGTTCACGCTCTCTTCCCCTGAAGCAGCGATGACTCCGCTCTGCCTCACTGTTGGGATGCTGGGTCTCACCTTGCACAGCACTTGATTTCAGATGACTTATCTCTAGAGGGCTGCTAAGGGTGGGTGGCAGATTCCCCCGAGGGCCACCACCCACCCAGCTACTGGCCTCGTGTCACAGCATGAGAGGAACTGGCACCATGGTCGAGGAGTGGGGAAGGGGACCCCACTGCTTTTGGCTGCAGCTGGAGAAATGCCACTGAAGGAGGCTTCCTGCTCCAGGAAGCCCCACTCAAAGGCATCAGCTCTTTCTGCACCTTGTGGAAAGGCCTCTCTCCTGTCACAGGAGCAGATAGTCCCCCACATTTCTCACCACAATGACAAGACCCAGAGGAACCTCACATTCTGGGACTGCAGAAATTAGAGAGGCCCTCCAGGCCTGGGTCTTCTGCAGACCTGTGAGACAGCCTGGTTGGGATAGTTCAGAGAGGTCTCTTTGGCTCTCTGTTGTGGGATGAGGGGGGGTTGTTGTCCCAGGGCTCAGTATTTCCTGGTAACAAAACATTACAAAGCAGAGTATGGGAACAAGAGGGAAAAACATGCAACTGAAAACAGCTCACAGGCAAAATCACAACTTTTCTGAAGCCTGCAGGGATTTTCCCCGTTGAGCTCTGCGAAGCCAGGATTTTATCCCGTATTTCCAGGCAGATCTACATCCAATTCAGCAAACACAGATCCAGAACTCCGTTCCAAAAGTGACATGATTTAGACCAGAAAGTCCACTGGGAGGCCCAGGACCCTAGTCCTCAACAGCGAGGATAGCCAGGGAAGTTCCCCGCTCTTCAAAGTTTCAGACATAGGGTCTCTCCAAGGGGGGCACACATACTAATACCTGACGCAAAGCCTCCCCCAGGTGTGCAGGGGCTTTGTTCGTTTGTTTTAACTAACGAAACATAGAAAGGCACCAGTCACTCGGCCTTGCACGCGCAATTGCAATCTGGCACCCGCAGCACTAAAACGATCCAAATTCTAACACTGGTTGTACAGTAATTGAGGTTGGAAGGGACCTCAGGGGGGTCATCTTGTCCGGCCCCCGCTCAAAGCGGGGCCAACCTTGACGTTAGATCCGAGTAACTGCTGATGATGCAAACAAAAGCAAACAGGAAGAGCCAAAGTTGGCTCCTTCCTTCCTACCTCCCTCCTTTCTTCAGCCACAAAGACTTCTTTAAGACAATGCCAGAGTTTACGTTGCAACAGGGACAGGCAAACTCCAGCCTCCAGCAATGCCACACTCCCTGTCACTTCCCATAGTCACATCCTGGCCTCAGAATTTGTGTGTAACAAAACATTAACCACCTTGGTGTTATCCCCTGCCTGTGATTCCGCCTGCTCCTCCCTCTTCTCTTTTTAACGCTCTGGTTGTTTTTTTTGCCTTTTTTTTTTTTTTTCCTTTTTTCTTCCCCCCATCTACTTCTTATGCCTACGGAGTTGCAAGAAACTCTGATCCTTGGTGAGAAAGCTGCCCCAAATGTTTTCCCCGCCCAAGAGCCTTACCAAGCTCAGACAATCCCAAATACCCTTTGCAATGGCTCCAGAACCCTCATGTCCCGGTGCTGACCCTCTCCTGGTGTGTCTATGGTGTTTCACCCACCCACGACCTCTCCAGACAGATGCCACAGGACTTATGTTGCAGCCCAAGCTCAGGTACCAGGAAGCAATCTGGTTGCGATAGCACAGGCCTCCACGTGGGCTATTGAGCTCTTCCTTCCGGCAGGACAAAAACTCTCCCAGGTCCCCAGGTTGCTCAGCAGTGACAAGAGGGAGCTATTTCTGCGGTTCTGGAGACTCCATTACAGACACGCTCTGCCTCTTGCAACTTCACGTGCGGAAACACACGCACAAGCTCTCAGGCCTGGAGATCACACTCTCAATGCATTTACCAAACTTGCTGCTGTGCGTGGGCAGAGAGACTGGGAGCCAGAAGCAGAAATCCCTCCCCGTGCAAAAGTCCTGACATGTTTAAATGGCTTCAGAAAATGCTTGTTCACTGTCCTGTCCCTTCTTTTCCTTAACTATTCCTCCACCAGTACTTGGAGCTCTGCAATAAGACACTACCAGTCTTCTCATTTAGGACCTGAGTATTTTACTTGGGGGGTCAGGAACACCTCTGATACAGACTTCGACTGCTGTCCCCCTTAAGGTCCACAATACAGCCACATCTGCACACAAACCCTCAAATCAAGCCAGTGACCCACTAGCAATTGAGCATCTCAGCCTGGCTCACAATATACCACCTCCAACTATGACCAGAATTATATTTATCATGGTACTTGGGGTGGGGAACAATGCAACTGGCAGAAATCGCAGTGGCCTCTCACTCCTGCAACGTGAAATTTCTTGTTGGCATCCCACAGCCTGGGGATGCTCTTCTGTAAGAGTCATTTCTCATCTAAACCAACTCCTGCCCACACCAGGAATCTGGATGTTGGTACTATAATTGCATCTCCCATCTTTCACTTGCATACCACATTTTACCTACTAGAAATATGTTTCTTCTAAAGACTGAGTCCAAGTAGTGCCTTTTGAGTACAGGGAAGTGGAAAGATGGTCCATTAGTCCCATCTCTGAAAACAACTTTTACATGAAAACCCACTATCACCCAGCACTATATTTCTGTGTTCAAATTCTAAATGGTTTCCAAATAAGTTTATTTTTGTAGACTGATGAATACAAATTTATTCCTATCCAATGGACCATACCAAACCAGAGCAGTGAATGCATGAAAAAACATCCTGTAATGCTCCTGTTGCTTCCTTGCAGAAGTAAAGAATTATGAGCTACCTTTTGGGTCAAAAGTCCAGGAGCAGCCCTGCGTAGATACCATGAGAGACATTGTGCTGCATGGCAGAGGGCGCCCCGAGATCCCTAGCAACTGGCTGGTGCATCAGGTAAGCTAGGAATAAGTAGCTGGCTAAGAAAAGCACAACCCACGTTGTCCAACTTCACTGACCCAACTTGAAAGTTGCATTTTCAATATAAACACAGTTCAAAACATGAGTCACAAAAACTGATGAAAGCTGTAATCGACACAAAAACAGGCAGAGCTCCTGGGTCCTACTTCCAGTTCATCTTGGCTGGCTGAGCTCAGATAACCCCACTAGACCTACTTCCCCAGTCTATAAAAGCCACCAGCCAGGGGTACAGCAAAATTTATTGATGAATAAAGTACCATGAACAGAAAGCATTACGAGTAGCAAGTGATGGTATTCATTTATTTTGTGGATGCTATAACACAGCCATTTAGAGCACTTCAGCATAGGCTATTCTCATCAAATAGTAAGTCAAGTCTGATTCCAATTCTGCCATAACCATCGTACCAGAAACCACTGGGCTCGGAAAATACGCAGTCCCTGCTGGACTTCACGCATCGTCTGTGGCCGCTCCCCACACAGCCATCTCACAAACGAGACGGGGGAGGAAGGTGCATTCAAGTCTTCTGTGCACTTGGTTGTGGAGGTTTCAAGGTTAGAGGTAAGCTTTAATCTGTGAGGATACGGACCCAGCATGTGGGAGGAGGGACTTCCATGTCCGCGAGGAAAGGCAAAAAGACAAGCCCCCCTCTCCTTCTCTCTCTCTCAAGTAAAACAACTGCAAAACATGTGTGATGCAGAGAGAAGGAAAACTGCAATGCTCAAGTCTTTCAGAAAAGTCTTTACCATCCTCCAGCTCAGAGGGTCTGAAAGCACAATGTTTCAGCACAGAAAGCATAACTCATCACTCTAGAACAGAAATACTTCAGTAATAATGAAATATACTTTGTTAAAACCATCCACAAATGCACCCAGTCCAACCAGTTCCAGAAGCACTTCTCACCAGGGGCTACTCCCTGCACCCGACACAGTCGTCTCTTCCCCCAGCTCCAGTACTTTCTTCCACGTATTGAGCACACAAGGGGTAACGCACACAACGTGTGATTTTTCAAAATCTTGCCTGACTTTGGCATTTCTTAAATTCCATGTGTCTCACGGAAAACACCATCCATTCAGCAGCAGTTCAGATCATCCAAAAAACAACCTAAAATATTGGGTCTGCTAGGTCACAGAGCCTTACAGGGTTTATTGCTTGGTCATTGCAGACCATTTCACAGTATCTGCTCATAAAAAACATTGCTATTACTTCCGCTCTGAGTGGATGTCATTTATAGCCAGAGTTTAAGAGCAAGCACATAACTTCACGATCTCAGAAGGCCATACGTTCCCTACAACATCGCCTCCTAAAGCTGTGTTTGTCCAAAGACTCACGGTACCTGAGCGACTGAGGCTGCAAACAGCATCAAATGAATCTCTGGTTTCTCCTAGACCATCAGTGACTTTGTCAATCAGCGAGTCCATTTCTGAAATTCACCCAGACTTTTTCCTTTATGGGGGTGAAGTAAAATACTGGAACTTAAATCAGAGCTGCTACATATTTGAAGCCTTTGTTAATTCATTTCAGACATTCACCTCCCAGGTTCACTGATAAACTTAGAAACCACAGGAAAAATATACAGAAGCTTGGGTTGTCAAAAATCACACTCCGATAGAGTCCAACTGCACTGACGGTTACTGTACTGAAGAAGGGCTGCCTGCAATTACCGCCGAGAAATAATGTTGCTGTAGTTGGGTTGGTCTAACATGTAAACAAAGCAAGGTTTATAAGGTAGTAACTTTTATTAGACCACCTAATATTCACTGGGGAAGAGAAACAGAAAAGCCATCTTGTGTTCCTGAAAGTTTTCCTCTAGCTAATATTAGCTGATCTAATAAACATCTCCTTACAAGCCTGGCTTTACGCTATTTTGCTGGCATTTTACGAGTCTCCCTAGCATGCAGCATAGGGCAGCACCATCTGCTGGAAAGTAACAGAAATCCACCTTTTGGTGCCACATGTCTCTGGTCTCAACGGCTTCTTTTGGGAGAAAGCATTGGGCAACACCAAGAAAAGGAGACAAACTGTTCATCTGAATGAGGAGCACCCATAGATATTCCCACCGACAGAAATAAGTTTGACGCCGAGCTCAAAATGCTGCTTCCATGTCCCAACCAGGGGGTTCCCTCTCGTCAAACAAGGACCTAAACTCTCGGCAATGGTTTAAGATTTTCCAAAGGCAGCTAAGACCATAGGTTCACATGTACGCATGTCCCCGAGGAAGCTGACTCAAGCAGGGCCCTTACCCAGCGTGCTGCCCATCAGCAGTCCCAGGGCAACTGCTCGCAAGGCTGCACAGCTAAAGTTCATCCCCAAAGTCCCCCAGATAAACGTAAAAATATGCTAAACCCTCGTTTCTTCCTTACATCTCCCTCCATCATTTAAAAGTGTGGTTATTTAGGCCAGGTAAATCCCCTGATCTGGTTCATGAAGAAGCTGAACAGACTGTTGTACTGGCACAAGCGAAGGGCTGGTACAGGATGGGAAAGAACAGTGGGAGCTTCAGTCTACACTGCTGCCAAAAAATATACCTGTAAAACTATGGCCAGACACAGCGCCCAGCTCCCTTTGGAAATCTAGGATATCAAGTATAAAACCCAAAGTCCATTTTGTGAGTGTAAGAAAATAAGATGCTCCAGTTGTACCATTCAAAAGAGCATCATATTTATTTACAAGGCAAACTGTAAATAAATGTCATGATTTCAGGGCAAAATAAGCACATAAAATCTAATGACTATACAATGTGACAGTGCAGTATTCTATTTGAGAAAAGGCTTCAGCTAAGCTAGCTCATTTTTTACACATTAATTATCCTCAAATCCTTTCCACTAGGCTAATAAATGAAGTAAGAAGTACTGAAATGTACCATCTGTCAGTTTTACCACACAATCCTATTCTCTCTAATCTGTGGCCATTACAGCAGATTTACTATAATAAACCTTAGTGCAGAAGTGCAGAACAGGGAGTTTTGAGGAAGGTACAAAAGGACTGACACCGACGGTACATCTCCATAGGACTTGCATTTTTCTTTTGCATGGGTACCTGCAAGGTTTTGGGTCTCTCTTACTCGCAAGTTAAGAAAATACACAAAACCACTGAAAAACACGATGCTTTATTTAGAATAATGATTTGCCCAGTGTGTTGCGACCTTTTGTTGACAATGATGTAAAAGAAATTAGCAGATGATAGGAATTACATAGCTAAAGAAAGCACAAGAAGCTATGTTGAACCTATCTGAGTTACTAGCTTAGAAGGGGAAAAAAATACCATCTGAATACTGTCATTTTATTTCTAAGCCTGAAATACTGGGACCCTTTTCAGAGCACTACGCAACTGAAAACAAATCTGTTGCTGGGAATTGCAGCCATCGCAATTGAGAGGAATTTAATGTGCTCTGAAGCACACTGAAACGTACCTAATCCCACAGACACCATTTTGTGGTGAGAAGACTGTTCTGCTGCGCACTGCAAGGGATATTTGGCATTGCTCATCCTTTCAGAAAGCTGCTAAAACAACAAGTCATATTGAATAAACTTAATTTTGATAAACTCGCCTTTTACGCTCCCTGCCCATCCTGGCGTAGCAGCCAAGACGCGGGATGGAAACCAAGAAACCTGGGCTCAGCACCTGTCTCCCCCTCCCGATTTTAGGATGCTCCATCTGAACAGAGAATGCTGCGAGCAGGAGACGGAGGGTCAAATTCCCTCAGGATCCTTTACAGTCCCGCAGTGATTGCAAACCATCTTTCAGGGAAGGTTTCCTGGTACTGTGGGAAACGCTTGGGAGCGGATCCCACATCAACCGAGGCCGCTGCCATAACGGGAGCGGTGGTAGTAACGGTGCAAACTCTGGTGTTTGCCACAACTCACCAGTGTGGTTTCCTCCTGGGCTCAGCTTGGCCAAAAACTGTTTCTGCAGGAAACTGCCAAAAGCAGCGATTGCTTTAGACCAGCTTCCGCCCATCTCCCTTTCCTCCTGCTTTCCGGTCTAACTGCAGCCCTTCCCATTTCAGGGAATGCGTTTCCTGTGCGACACCATCACGGAGTGCTGGGACCACGACCCCGAGGCTCGCCTCACAGCCCACTGCGTGGCCGAGCGCTTCAACCTCATGGCGCAGATGGACTGCGACGACATCCTCAACAACAACACGGACAACGACGCCAGCAAAACCGCCTGTCCCGGCGGCGAACACCAAGCCACCGACGGGAGCAGAAACGCGCAGTGACGCAGCAGGCAAAAAGCCTCACTGTAAGAAACGAGGGATAAGCGACAAGCGTTCAGCTCGTGGTAAAAAGCCCTCGCTTCATTTTTCAAAGTGGAACTAAGATCTAACACGTAACTTATTTATAAGACCTGTTTCATCCCACAGATACAGTGCAGAAAACTGTGGAATCAATACTTTGGCTAAAAGTGCAACATTGTATATGAACTGATTTTGTACTTACTTTAAATGTATAATGATACAAAGCATTTCTTATTATTTTTAAAATAATAATGTTTAATCTTTTATTAATAAGCACCTGAATTCTATGTCTATCTTTTGAATTCTTTCAGTGTTGACCTCACAAATTTCTCCCCTAACTGCTTATTTGGCAGGAGTCAAGACACTTTTTGAATAGCCTGCACTTAAAGAAAAGCAAAAACAAAAAAAACACTGTTGTAGCAGTAGCAGAAATTAGACAATTACTTGAGATCTTAGACACCATTAGTGGAGCAAACGCTGGCTCCCAAGGAAATGATTCATGCATCAGCCAGTCCCCAATACGCTATAAAGAGGTACCTGATAACCCAATCCGCAAACGCCTGATTTGCTGCAACTCCAACACACCTTTGTTTGACGGTGAATTCCTGGGTGTACTTGATAGTTCAGATGAGCCTGTGAAGTTTCTTCAATAAAAAAGAGAGTCAGCACCACAGGCACTGCTGTTTCACTGTAAAAAGTCTTCATACAGGATATCTAGACAAGGCTTTCTGCCCATCACAGTCGTTTCCAGGCATCTCTAAACCCCAGATTTGTGCCATAATAATACTGTCAACACAAAAATGTTGCCTAATTCTTCTTGCAACTCTTTCACACTCTTCTGCGCTACTCAACTTGAAGAAACATGATCAGACAGAACTGGGACCTTTACTCCCAGTAACCACCAGACCAAGCCAGGCTTCCTCCGTAGTGGAAAGGCAATGAACTGAACAAGAAAGGTAAGTCATACCTCACTCTGAACCCCAGCATTGTGCAAGTCTTAATCCCTCTGCCCTTGGGAGCGAAAGGTAATAAAAACCTTAGCTGCTACTAAGAAGCCCTGCAAGCCCATACATGACACTCACCTACACAGAGGTATCTCGTGGGATAGCACTGCAGAGGCGTGCTCCGGCTGCCAGCATGCAGCTGCATGGATCACCTCTACTGCAAGTGAGAGGAAGGGAAAGGGCACAGCACAACAGCCACGAGGTTTCTACAACCTGGGCTCCCTGATGTGGGACGGGGAAGCAGATCTGCAGGGTTTTCTGTTCTGTTTTTAAAAACGCACAGCTACAAGAGCATCAGCCAAGCCAAAAAGCACTCTCTCTCTCGTTACTGTTTCCGCCTTGTTTAGATTTTCTCCACTGTTCCTAAATTAAAAGCCCAAAGCAAAATTATTTCTGATTCCCTCTCTGGAGAAGGACAGAGGAGAAAGGAGTTAGGCTGCATCGAGTCTAGATCAAGCCTTAATAAAAAGTTACATCAGCTACCACATATAAGTCTCCATCCTGTAACTGGCCATACCTTTCATCCTCACCGATCCCTTCAGCTAGCTGTTATCTTCGTCATCTTATAATTTTCAAGTTAACTCCTTTCTCTTCAAGTTTCTCCTCTCCAGTTCACCATAAACACCACCCTTTCTGCCCACCTGACTTCAATCTCTTTTCTTTCATATATTAACCACTGCTCTAGTGTATGTATGCCCAAGAGTAACAGAGAGCACCAGGCAGCTTTTCTAACATGGAGATGATAAACTATGAGAACGCACAGGATTCCCCAAGGCTGTCAAGCTTTTCCTTTCTTTAATATTTGGTGCAAAATTTCACCACCAAGTTTTGCAGCAAGTTGTTTGGATTCATCGCTGATGAATGTATTTCTGAGGTCAGTGCAAGAGGTTTAAAAAGGCACTCTGGCCTCTTCTTCCACAAGGTGACCAGAACACAGGAGGAACCAGCACGATCCAAGCACAAGTTCAAGCCTGCGTCTCCAGTTCTAAAGTCGGACTCCAAGTTCTCCTAGGTAGACGGAGACTTTGGCCCAGGTTTGACAGTTTATACTGTAAATACGCTGAAGAGCTTCTCAATCTATTCCCTTCCCCATGCCTGAAAAACTGAACTCTCCAATTTACATATTGCATTTTCTCCTGTGAAAACCAAGTCAAAATCAAGCTTTTCAGGATTATATGCTTGAATGAATGCATTAACTGGAAGTGACTTGCCAAGCTCTTACATTTTTCCATGAGCAGCAGGATACCCAGCATCTCTGAAGAGAACTACTTATTTTAAGCTCCAAGATCTGTTTATATCTCAGGGAGCCTAAAATCACTGAGATCAGTAAGAGTTTTGCTCTTAACTTCAATGGAGTTCAATCAAGCCCAAAAAAGGGGAACATAAGCCTAAATCCCACAAATGGTCATGCTCCCTGTTTAAACACACTGCGGTTCTGGAACAGATCTACATAGAAAGCAGCACTAAACCTTTCCCTTCACTCCAGAAGGTATGAGATGGAAACAACAGCAGTTACACAAGAGAATCAAATCTGGTCAGAGTTAAAAATACATTCATTAGTCCGTAGGTTACTTGCAATTCTTAGAAGAGTCACATAAACGTCATACAATTAAAGCTGAATTTCTGCGGTGAGAATTCTTTTTTTAAACTATTTTCAGCTATATCTTCTGTTTCCAGAAGTAAAAAGTAACTAGAAATTTGAATCAATGTTAAATTCGCATCATGAAGCCATTCCAGTTCTTGTGATGATTTGAGCAAAGGAAGATTTTACCCCATTTCCCCCATCCAGTAGCACCCTCATGTTAAAAGGAATTGCCTCATGTATTTTTAAAAGACTACTTCTTCGGTGTTAGTCTATTTTTACCCAACAAAATTAGTAACAGCTTTCTCCGTATGAAACCACAGGCATACCAGATGAGGGTGGAAGAGAAGTAACGTGACTAATAATGTTATATAAGGAACACAAATGGGTTTATGGTCAACATGGGAGCTTTTCAGTCTGTTTTACAGTCATCACCTTGACAAATCCCCAGATCATAATTCTAAGCAGAGCTCAGTGACTGAGTCATAGATCTACAGTTTAGTAAGCACATGCTTATCAGTGGAGCATACTTCAGGGAACAAGTTTTGTTTTCTGCTATGATCACTGCAATATTAAAAGCTGGACCTTGCTCCAGAGCCCTAGCTTTTTATTCAAAGAATATCTGCCACGTGACACACAAAACCACGAAATACATACAATATTCAAAGACAGGTCAAAGTATTTCTTTCCTTCCGCTGCTCCCGGTTTGGTACAGGTACTCATGAACTCCTAGACACAGAAAGCTCACAGCCTGCCACCACGATTCCTACTCCAAATCCTGAATTGGCTACGGAGCATACCCCAGATGTGCTGCACACCCAGACACAAGGAAGAACTAATCCCACAGTTTTTGCTTTTATTCTTGGTTGAACATGAAAATGCCCAATAGATATCCAAAACTAAGATGACAAGAATATCACAAACAAGCCAGGAGGACCTAAAACATGTCTCTGTAGTAGAACATAGTTACTACCGAAGTGCATAGTGCAAAAATATCCTGCTGATGAAGCGTCAATGAAAGCCTAGACAGATCTACAGCATAAGAAAAAAAAAAGAAAAAAAAAAAAAAAAAGCAATCGCCTCTTCTTGATCACCTGGTCTCCAGGAAAGCAAACAGAACAAATGAATCATTTTGTAGTTTTATTATCCCCACCCCCACTTCTCACAAACGGACTATGACTCGCATTGAGATCTCAGTGCATTTCACAGCAAAAATGTACAAGAGAATCAAAATAGTTGTGCATAAATCCAACTTTTTTGCACAATTTACAGTTTGTGTTGAAAGTTAACATGGTTATTTCAACCTTCTGATGCATTCTTACATTTGTATCTCCTCCACAAAAAACATCTTACCAGACCACACAGTTGTGAGTTCTCATGATGATGGACCAGGTGCAGCCATTGCCATGGCTGGAAAGTGGCAGATAATGTTATATACACTGACTGATTGGAAGACTACATCAGAAGAAAAAACAGAGTAAGGCACCACTGTTGGAAAAATTAAGGTAGCTTGTAGTTACAACAATAACGAAAGCCATAAGTACTATTCTTAATTGCCAGCAATTCTTAGACTTCAATAAAATACTTATAAAAAACAAAGGATGTTTGTACCTGAATACAGTTTCCTGATATCTGATTGTGTTTTAAATCAATACCCAGTCTTCAGCATAATCAGCTTTTTTTTTTTTTTTTTTTATGGTAAGATGAAAAAACAAAGCCTACAGTCCATGTATTCACAGGTCACATTTCATTGCTTTGTTCCAAATAACACCACAGGAGAAAAACCAAAACAATCCAAAGGACAGTTTGTAACACTGATACTTCACCTCTGAGATGTTTAGATGGGCAGAGAAATTCAAATACAAAATTGTACGTTTTCTGTTCAGTTTGAAAGCCTTAGTCCTTGGGAAGGGAAGGTGGAGGAGGAAAAAAAAAGGGCCAAACCTCATTACATTATAACATGAGCAAAATCAAAGTCACTCAAAGAGATTTAATAAAATTAGGAGTTGAAAAGTGTTCAAATTACTTTTCCAATTCAAGTCAATTATTTCAAGTATATTAAAACGTTTCAGAGGAAAAATTTCTCCATGGTTACAATACTAATTGCTTTTATAAATCCATAAAAAAGAAAGGTAGTCTCTACATATATTCCATATCCATATTCCTCCGATGCATGCACGCATTCTCTCTGAAGAAAAAAGCTGTCATGATCCAGTTGTTTCATAACACTGATTTCAGGCACATCTTCTGAACACCCCTCCAGTTTTCGCCAAAAAGGTTAATCACTGGGCATAAAAAGCAGCAGTTTTTTGTAGCTGTTGTTTACATGGGTACTAAGCATATTTCAGTTACCAAACAGAGCTTGTCGAAGATTCGGAAAAAAGTTCCCATGTCACTCCCAACTCAAACAGTTCCTCTCTTAGGCAGCTTTTGCAACCAGACCTACTTAGAAGAATGTTACACAATTCAGATAAAATCTCTTGGATCATACAAAAAAAAGTTGGTTGAACGTACCTGGCAAGTTTGTCTCTACATCTTTGTTTTGCTTTGTTTTGTTTTTTTTAATATAACTTTAAAGTGCCCTAGTATATTTATTTCTTTATGCTCACTTAAACTTCCACAATTACATAAAAAAGGGGACACTCAGTGTGATAACTGTGTTTTGAGAGACAGACAGAGAGAGAATATCAGAAACAGAAAACTCATCTCAAAGCAGCTTCTCTAGTTATTGTCCATTTGCTGAGTTTGCACGGCAGAGACAGTTTTCCAAAGGGGTTTATGATAAACCCAGCCATCTCCCTGCAATTCAAGTAGAGAAAATAAAGTTTATTACAATTATTAACTATAAACTATACTTTTTTATAAATATAAGACGTTATCCTGGGAGTATTCTCTGCTCACAACCCCATAGTTGTGGAATCAAGGAGGACATAGTTTATACCTTTAACTCCCACAGGTTAAGATGCAACACAGAAATCGGCACTGCAGGCTTCTTGGACTGCTTCAGACCCTGCCCAGGTTCTTGCCGAGCCACAGCTCTCTGTGGGAACTGACTGCACTTGTAGTTAACCCACATAGAAAGCCACTTCTCTCAACTCCATGATCCGGATTACTTTAAAAAGCCGAAAAAGCCAGCAGAGCGGCAGCTATCAAACTGAGTGTTTATCAGCTCTAATACAGCCCAACTGCTTATCCAGAAGTGTAGTAGTTCTGGATTACATTTAAACATTTTCTGAGTGGATCTGTATCTCAGATTTTGTTTTCAGATTAACAATATAATTTCACCTCATCTAAGTCTAGATATTAACACCACAAATATCTAAATCTGAGCTAATAATACTAACATAGCTTTAGAGAATGACAAAGTTTACTGGAGCTAACACAGGGTCTTGAGCTAAAACAAACAAATACCCTCTTTAACCTATATTTTAAATGCTTGCAAAGATACAGAATGAGGAACAAAGGGGAGTTTCATTACTATGGTTTAACAGATAAAGCTTTCAAAGAACAAGGATCTATATCACTGCAGCATAAATTAGAGGAGGGAGTGCCCCTCTCTTTCATGGGGCTCCGTAAGGCCCTCTACACAAGTAGGCTCTCATCTGGATCACAAGGAAAACCTGTTTTATAGCCTGCATCATACCAGCAGCCTCTAGTCCCGAATAATGTACAGTTTACCTTGTTAAAAGTCTTACCGTATTATTATTACTGTAGTAGAGGTTAAGCCATTGAATGCAAAAGCTTCAACCAAACCATAAGGTACAAGAATGCAGAAAGCTCAAAGCTCAGAGGGAAATCATATTCCTCCTTGCTACCAATAATGGTGTTTTGGCTTTACATGCACATAACAAAAGCACAGTTCAGTCCTGCTATTATTTTCTTCTGGTGTTTACTGTCTCAGTCTACTTGCAGAACACTTGCACGTAAAGCCATTTTCCACACATCACAAATGCTTAGAAAAAGAAAATCGAGTCACAAAACAGGGAAACGTTTTGTTGTTTTACAGGAATTACAAAGCGAGTGCTTGGGAAGTAAAGGGCAAGGTCGCCCCTTTACATATGTGGGAGTTCTTACGACACCTTCCTGCTATGGATCCCATAAGACCTAAGGCCAAATACTCTGTTCTGACAGGACACACACCCATATTTACACCTACTTGCATTGCAGTTCTCCCTCTGCCTTCACCTCCTCTCTTCTCTATCAGCTGTTAACTACTTGGGAACTTACTTCTTTAAGGAAGTATTTGGTACACCAAGGTGTTTCTGTCTCAGCACGAAGCCTCTCTTCATTCCTCTGTCGTTCTTCAAGGGCTCGCTTGTGCTCCGTCGCCTTATCAATGTCTCCATCCCGCAGAGACTCTGTTACATGTTGCCACAGTCTCCTACAAACCAAATTCTTAACTTTAATCTTCAACAGTTTTCCCATCCTGCCAACTTGAACTACAGAGCAGGATCATTGTGTGCAATTCTTTCAAAACAGTAAAAACAGTAAATCCCTCCATCTCTTAATTCTCACATCTCACGTGACAAAAATCACAGAAGACAACAACTGATGGTGCAACACAGGTAGGAGGGCTCATGACTGAGCCTTGCACCTTTGCTAGCAATTAGGAGCAGATTAACATGGTTCTGAGGCTTGGGCTGTGCCAATCAAATGTCCCTTTGTACACACTTTAAAGCTGCCATGGAAGCGTTATTCAAAAAGCAGTTTTTTGTAAGGACCTCCCTTGTCAGGAGATGCTCAGCTGTGTAGCTGAAGGTTAAGACAAAACATATAATGATGCTCTGTTCTAGCGGGAGCTTTACCAGCTCACAAGACAACCCTCTCCATTGACAAAAGACATTGGTGACTAAACACTTGCCTGCATGCGCTTAACTTTCATCACTATTATGCACTTAAAAAAAAAAAAAAAAAAAAAAAAAAAAAAAAGAGAGAGACAGATGATCACAACATTTAAGTACTATCTACGAAGGACAATGCAGTGCGTTTGCAAGTTATTCAAGGTATTCAGACTGCTCATGACAAAAATCTGCATACTTTCAGAAACCAAGCAAACAATGGTAAATACATATTTTACCTAGATTCAAATGGTCCTTGTTTCTCAAGGGGCCGCACTCGTTTTCTTGTCACTGACAGTTTTGTCAAGTCCACGTATTTTGTCTCCCCGTTGTTGTAGGTGAATTCAAGCACGCTGTTCCATTCCCCTTGCACTCGGCATACCACAGTGTTTGTCGCATTCTGCTTTACTTCACCGGTGACTCTAGGAAAATATTTTTTTATTTTTAAAAGACCATGACTGAAGGCACCTTGGGACTATTCACTGCATAGTCATTCAACTGCATTCTGAAAGAGTTTGCAGACTTGTCACGCTGTCTTTAAAAATGTCAGTTACTTGAATTGCATTTGCATGGAGAAGCTGAAAGAAGAAAATGACTTTCTCTCATTGCTCTAATTCTCTTCATATTACCCAGGAAACTCTGTTTTAAACTTCAGCTTAAACTTAAATTTTGCTTTTAACAGAATTGAAAAAGAAGCTAACATAGGACTTATCAGATGTTACTAGCAGTTGACATCTACTTGTAATATCTCATTAGACATGTAAGTCTAGATTAAAAAAAAAAAAAAAAAAAGAATTTTTTTTTTAAACCAAAAACATCTCTCTCTACCTGCTGGCACTTGATCTCATAGTCTTTACTGCCGAACGTTCTCCATACATAAACTGTTTTTACATTTTTGTGTTGCTTGCATAAGTATCAGACATACAAGGACAGAACGCAAGGTAGGAAATTCCGCTATGTACGACAAACCAGGGACCAGGAGAACTGCTTTTCTTTCCTGCCTGCCACAGAAGCCTCTGTTGCTCATGATAAAAGTATTCCTCTAATATGTAACATTTTAAGATCTGAGAATTTTGCAGACGTTTGAATGTCCCTGTAACTACACACCGATACACACCAAAACTTGCCCAAAGACCCCATGACACTGATTTCATTATGAACTGAAGAGAAGAAAATGAGTTCAACTGGGCAAGCAAATTATGTCACCTTTTTTTGTTCAGAAGGTAAAACTACGAAGCTCAAACAGAGCTTGCAATTCTTCTTTTAAAGAAAGAGAAGAACAAGGCTTTGCTAGTTATGCAAGCCAGACTTAAGACAAGACCTGACTTGCAGGGTGCTGCAGGTTTTCACAGAACACTATCTCCAGCTTCAATTAAACTCCAATTAGCTGTGAGCAAACACTGTACGGCATGTTACCCTCCAGCTTCCCCTTCCCGCAGAAGCTCTTTCAGGCGCACACAGTACTTATGTTCTCTTTCACACTTACATGACATGTATCTAATGACATTTAACTCGCACATCATCATTTTGGCTTCATTTGCTTTGAACAACTGCACACAGCAGAGGACCCTGAGAGAGCAGCTCGCCTGCGCTCCCACCGAGAGGTCCCCACATATACATCTGCCCCCTCTAAGCCTGGCAGCAAAGAGGAAGGAAATTATTTTTCAGGCAAGGAAATGAGCAATCAGGGGCCAGACCTTTTAGAACAGAGATACTGGATGACAGTCGCATATCTGAGCTGGTGGGAACCCCCGGGGCAAGGCAGGGAAGAGCTCGGCTGGCGCAGAGCAAGGTGCAGCAGCCAGGGCTTCTGCTACGCCTTGCCCACATCAGCAGCAGCTGGAGCAAGCCCACGACCCAGTCGCGCGCGGGCAGCGAGGCGGCGGGCTGGAGGGCATTGCCGGCGCATGGGGATGACGGGATGCTTCATCGCTCCACGCCAGCACTGTGATCAGAGACACCCAAGGAAAACACTGATCTTCCAAAACACATATCCCCCTTCCCACACTGAGCACGTCCAACAGAGAAAGAAAATAAAATCCTCTGTCATTTATTAAAAAGCATCTGAGTTTACCAAAACTCTTGCATACAAAACTTAACTTTACTCAAAAATCCTTTCAGAATAGGCTGCAAAGAATACACTTCTTAGGCACACACTTTTCTGTTACAAAAATTTAAGATTCAGTCAAGAAAACAGGCCAGAGTTGGAGTAACATGAGCAATGTACAGATTTGATTTTTTTTTTTTTTTGCAGGGTGCTAACGAATGCCTAACAGCTCCTGAAAACAGCCAGAAGAGTAGGCAACAAGCAAGCAGCCTTCATTTTATGCTGCTTTTTCACCCTGTGGCTTTCATACCTCGCTGAAGCTGCTGTGCATGGCAAAGTCCCCATCCTCCTCCCAACACATATCTGAACTGACTGAATCCCCGGCATGCCAGAGACTCGCGAGGTCGGGCTTTGCAGTCACATCTTCTGTAACGCAATTAAGAGCTCAATTCTTCCAAATGCTGTGTGGTTACAACACAATACTGGCATCCAATATTTTAATATCGGTCATAAATTACTGTCTCTGCACACCTTAAAGTAAACAAGGTTTCATCACTCAAGTGCTAAGGTGCAAGATGGAGTTGCTACATTAAACCCTCGCTGTGACCTATATTTCTTCCTATTAGCATTACCCTGCGACACACGGCTATTCCCAGCGCCGCAGACGATGATCACAATCTGAATCAGTATTAGCAATAAAAAACCTGCTAACTTTTATTTGTAAGTATGGTACAACTTATATAAGCCTACCGATTTATTATTATTACCCTCTATTCAATTGCACCAAAGAGGTACAGGACCAAGAAGCCACTACCCAGCCGAGGTCTGACAACAAGGGTCACTATACAAAAATCTATAACATCGCTATAGCAACTCACTTGCGCTCCAGGTAACCATGGCAACGCCGCTGTTTCCCATCGAGATTCTTTTGGCAAAGTCCAATCATCACTATTGCAAATTTTCAATAGCTACAGTGGCTTGAACAGATCTGTCTGAAAAACTCCGTATCCGTGACTAATTGCCTAGACACAAATAACAAAGCCTTCTCCAAAACTGAATTATTAAACAAGCCACAGGCTCCAGTCTGGATGGCCTAAGAGGAACGCCTGCAAGGCGAAGATGCGCTGGAAGCAATAGGCTTAAGAAAAACCAAATGATGTGTCACTTAAATATTGTGGGAAGCCAAGCAGAGCTACAGGTAAGCTTTGACTCTCCAAACGCCATCAGAGCTGTGGCTGCAAGTTTAATTCCTATACATGCTTTGAATTTATAGGGCAAAGTGCTTCAAAAGGGAACTGTGGGGTTTGTTTTGTTTTTGGGGTTTTTTTTTAAACTTTATAAAAAATAAGCACAGCCTAACCCTACTGCTTCAGCAAAAGGGATTTATAGAGGACTGCTGATTTTCTGTGATCCGAGAAAACAATCCTCATTTGAGAGCTTCTGATGTTCTGGGCTGTTAGATTAAACATATAAGAGAGCATAATGAAACAGTTAAGGAAGGATTTTGAACAAGCACTGTCCCGTGAACGCTTGACCACTAAGTGCTCTGAAGTCAGATATTTGCACGACTACGACTTAATTTTCTCCTTAATTAATTGTCTCCATATCAGTACAAGGCTAATCTGCAGCACATGCTCTTACTACAAAATCTCTAATATCAACATCGATGAGTTCCCGAAGCTTTTGTCTTCTGCTTTTCCATTAAGTTCATTGAAAAAGTACAATACGAAAGGTAGCTGGCGTGTGGATGCTTCCTGAAATTTGCTGGAAATAGCCACGCACAGACCTTCCCTGGGCTTTCCTTCCTTCACTTGGTAGTCCTTCAACATGCACAAAAAGTACAGCTGCCCCATGAAGAATTACCATTGCTAAAACAAATAATTAAATAATTTAAAGGGGACTTTTATGTAGAGATTTTCCATATGTTGCTTAAACTTGATGGCACCTCTGTATTACCAGGTAAGTAACAGTACACTATTTAGTGAAATTCCCTACAGTATTTTTTACCTTCTCTTTAAATGCAAGCTGGGGACTCCTGCCTTATAATAGCAATACTGCTGAGGCATTTCAGTGAGAAATTTCAGGGCAATACAATTACAATGCACTTTGCAAACAACAAGTAACCCTTTAAGACAGCATGATCAACCTCATTTCAAACAAGCAGCAAAACAAAAGATAAGAAATACTGAGCAGCTTCTGTCAGTAACAAGAGAATCTGTAGCAGTCAGGAATAATAGCCAGGAGTCCTGTCGTCCCAGTGGCCTGTACCAAGATTCAGAAAATAATATGGAATTCCCTTACTGTCTTTAAATGCAATCTAATTTTTCCATGAGGATCATGAGATAGATTTGTCTAGCTAAGATTAAGAACAGTAATATCTCAAGTGTTCAAGCACAGGAAAAACAGTACATTTTCCTCAAATTGTCAAATCAGTATCATTCAGCACACACAGAACAGGGTAGTTACAAGGCTAGAGGAGTCCTATAGCACAGACTACGTGGAAAAATATAAAGTGTTCTCACCGATGTAATTTGCCACCATAGAAGGGTTTGGTGTGAAAGTTAATACTTGCAGAATACCCAGTTTTTGCACAATTAATGTTGACTTTTCCTCCTAGTTCTACCCAAGGAACAGTTAAAATTGATCGCGCATATGCACAAGGCAGAGAAAACGTGTATTCTTCCCCATGCTCCAAGAGACTTAAGAGACCTGTGTGAAGAAATACAAGAGTCCCTAAATTAGCACTGTTTTAGACATGACCAAATAAGTTATTGCAATATAAATCCAAGACTACTACTGACTGTTTTTTCTCATAGCCCCTCACACCAAAAGAAAAAAAAACACTCACAAAAGTGACATTTATTACAGATTCTAGATACAAACATTTTGCTGAAAGTGCTAACCTGAGTAACATGCATTTATGTTTCTTTTGGGAAAAGACATTTATCCTAGTAATATTGATCCATCACACATAATAATGTACTGTGCAACATACTTTTTAAGTAACATGTACAAGTGTTTGCTGCTATCTTATTGGTGGCTCTGGAGCACAGCTATACAAGATTTATGCTGCCAAAAGGAAATAAGGAATGAATACCCTGAACAACAGATCTTGAGGAGGGCTAACATTCCTGCTCTGTTTCTTTCCCCTTTAATATATCCTATCCCATCTGAAGGCAGGAAACAGAGACAATCCTCCTTACTGCAGCTCTCTGCCAAGACAAACATAGCTCTTTCCTGACAGTGGCTTTTGCAATAAATGTCAGCAATAGTCTCATAAAAACTCACATTTTTCTTTGGGTTTTAGAGTGTGGGGTTTTGTTTGTTTCCTCAAAAAAAAAAAAAATCCGTACACACAAAATCTACCTCTGAGCATTACAAAAAACATAGTATGGCAGCTGGCTGCTGTTTGCATCAACCCATGCCACTATAGCATACTATCACCACATGTTTTGGAAGCTGCACTTTCTGAATTTCCCATCTTCCTCAGATTCATTTCATGACTTGAGAAGTGCCCTAGAGGAGATATTAGCTTCAGGAATTATCTGGTACAGGCAAAACATTGAGATGTGCCTTCCACATCCCTTGCCAGGTATGCAGCTTATATTCAAGCATCTGAAATCCTCAGCTGCTGGGCAATATACACAAGAAACACTGAAGAGATGAGGAAGCATCTCCCGTTCACAACCAAAAATACTAGTATTAAAGGGAAATTACAGTTTTGGGGACAGAGAAGGGTATTTGCACTTAAGGGACTTAATTTCTCTAATGAAAAAACTTGAATAGTAAGATGTATAATATGTTCTAACAGAATAACATTTCTATTTAATGAATGTGTGATGTGAACTAACTTGTCCAGTGGTTTGGAAACATCCATAGACATTAGTTTACATTATTGTAACTGTCCTTTTCCTTGAAAATTCAAAATTTTGTTTCTGAATATACCTGATTTTTGGCAAAACATAAGCCTATCTAGGTTTTTATCCATATGAAAAGTCACATTTTATAATGAGGACCTGCAGTATCTTCATTTTTACTGTTTACAAAATAAAGAAGTACAAAATCATTGAATGAGGTAAGTTAAAGTTCTCAGATAATAAGGATGAGAGGAAAACCAGAAGTACATTAAAGAAACTAAAAACTGAAAACCCACAATAGCAATTGACATCTCTACAAATGGATTTTTCTGAAAAGACTTTGCAACAGAACTACTGAGCAGCATTCATTTGTTTTTCTGCCTGGGGCATACAACATCAAATTTTCTCTCAAGCTAATACTTCAACCTTCTAAAAGAAATAAAGGGAAAAAATCTTACACTTACCTTCACCAACCATTGTCACTCCTATTGACATTCCTAAGAATTTACTTTTTGTCCAGACGTGAGCGTTGACACACATCTTTCTCTCTACACATTCAGCATAAAACCCTGAGACGGGAGGATGGTGGGACACTTGCTCAGCTACAAATTTTACTGTGTAATAGTCCAGCTCTGTTTGGCCTTCCAGATCTTTTGATAGAGTTACTTGCTCTGAGGGGGAATGAGCAGATAAGTTACTGCCTGCATCAGTGGCTACTTCACTCTTCGGCATCCTCCAAGAGCAGTGAAACGTTTCTCCAATGATGGGATTGTACGGTTTCTTTGCAATAGCTCCTTTGCGACCTTCATGAAACGAGGTGAGATAATATTCCACAAAGCGGATCATCCGGTCCTCAGGGGTAGTGCCATTTGTGATTGCAATGAAGAGATCCGGATGGGACATGAAGTCTGCATACATCTCCAACAACGATCGTTTCTCTAAAATGAAAGTGGGAAGAACCACCTGAAATAAAAGAAAACCCCAAGAGTTCCAGTAAGTAACACAAAGTGACACTTTTTTTTTTTTTTTTTTTTTAAATAAGGGAAGGCCTCAGAGCAGGTATTCTGTCCTGTTATGGACACCACACTTCCAGATTGAACTTCCTTGTTCCTTTAAGATATGAAGAAAATAAAGTGATGGTAGTCCTGAAAAAGCAATTTACAAGGGGAAAAAAAAAACCCAAAAAAACAATAGGGACTACTCAGGCTGCAGAGGTCGAAAGGGACCGACATCCTTCAAAAACATAAAGCAGCTGCAAAGAAAGGAACAATCTGTTCAGCAGGTCTGCAAAGCAGAAAACAAGTAGGAAGGAGTTCAAATTACAGCTAAGAAGATTCAGAGTCGAGGTTAGGAAAGGTTTTGTCTAATGGAGGAAGCAGCAGGCAAGCTATTCCAGTGCTCTTGCAGGTCAGCTGCAGGTCTGCCGTTGGAGAGCAGCTTGGACAAGCATCCACCAGAAATAACATAGTATGAGTTGATCCTGTACCTCAGAGCAGAGGATCTTATACTGTTCCAGTTACGTTCACCACTATAAAAACAGCAGTCTTATCTTCTGATGAGCCATGAATAATAATATTGAAGGAGTAAGAGGCTGCGGGTGTCAGTCTTTTCCTTTCTTGTAACGGCAGTGACAGCCTCAAGTTAACTAACACTGTTGTCATGAAGCAGGAGAGGGTGTCACAGCCGTGAGACCAAAACAGTCCATTTGGATAAGGTGCTTTCCAAGAAGTAGGGTGCGGACAGACACTTTTAATGGATGTACAAATTATGCTGAATAATTTGGCTATATTGTTATAACACCAACCTGGAATATTAAAGATGCTTTTCACTTCAGAACCCTGAAATTTAACTTAAATATGATTCTAACAACTTCTTTATCTAGCTTTGAAGTCAGACTTGTTATACATCAATGCTTTGTCTGCACCCTACTAGAGACAATTCTACAAACGGAGCTAAATGCCAAAAACAGGAAGAAGATAGACCTGATAATTTGTTCTAAGAAAAATAGAACAAAACTAATCTTCCATATAAACGGAACAATGACCTAAAGGGGAAGAATGACTGTAATGAATTCCTGATTATGCAGCAGGGGTTTAAGTTCAGCCCACAGGCAGCAGGGCCTGCTCATACCACCTTTTTTCTAAACTGACGAATGCAAGCTCCACAATACAAGTGTCCTTAGTGGCCAAGTAGGTAACGCTCAAAAAAGGCTGGTGGGGGGGAAATCTGCAATTCTAAGAAAGAAAAAGTGATTTCCTGGTTCCATGCCATTACCTGTAGAATCTAATTTTTCTTTAAAAATGTCTACTGCTTACAGTTAGAAGAGTCTTTACAGGAGTGAAACAAACATAAGCTGGTAGCAGCCCTGTTCTTCCAGATTTGCTGCCCAAGTTGTGTAGTAGCAACTAAGTATTAATTTTTCAAAGATTTTTTTTTTTGGGAGGTCTGTGCAAGAGTGTGAAACCACTTCTCTCCCATAAAACTTTGTTCCTGCTTCCTATAGTTGTAAGCAAAACCAGAAATGAGAAGAGGGAGGGGTAAACCAACAGCTGAGGGTAGGTGGTAGGAAACCCAAAGAAAACTTCTAGCAGCATGAATGCAAGTGCAAGGTTACGCAAGTTGTGCATGAAAACATTAGTGAGTGAGAAGAAAAATCACTACAGAAAAGCAGAAAGATAAAAATGTGAGAAGGAAGTAGAAAAACACAATATGGAAAGAATAAGGTATACCACAGAAAAGAAAACAGAGCCCATTATAGGAAAGCCAAAAAAGAAGTAGGGAAAAAAAAAACCCTATGACACAAGAGATATGGCCAGTTCTATTAAAGCAAATCAACTCCCTCACTACATTTTTCACTTAAAACCTACAGATCAAACTGGAATATCAGACCTTGGGACCTGAAGTTGCTACAGGCTTCACTTTCATATGAAACTCAAAATACTTCAGTACAGGAGCTGAGTTTAAAATGGCATTTCACTTCTACTGCAACTAGTCTTCATACTTCAGTTACTTACTCTTGTTAAGTCCATGCCAAGTTTCAGCTGAGATAAGAGATGCAAGATAACACTGCGCTGTTCTTCCACTGCTCCTAGATCATCTTCTTTATCATCACAAATATCCTCCAGCTCCTCATCTGGATTTATTTCTTCAAATTCCTGGGATAAGAGCCATAAACATCAGCTCAAATATGTGACTGTTGAGACAATATCCAGAAAGACTTCATATTGTATTTAATTGCCCATATATGAAAAAAGACTAAACAAATCCCTGCAGAGAGCTATACAACAGGATCTACTCCAAAGACAAACAACAGTCGAAGAATTTAAAAAGACATTAAAATAACTCAGTGCAGATTTCACCTAGAGGACTCAGGCTAAGATTTCCGACCGTCTCTCACACAGGTTGGGGGGGAAAGACAGACAGACAGAAAAAGCTTAGAAGCAAATACGACATCTTTTCCTGCAAGTTTCGTGACCCCACAGAAGAGTTACAGGCATCTAACACACACAGTGAAACAAAAGCTAGCAGAAATCCCAACAGTCCTGAGGGCACCTCCACCTCCCACTACTTCAAGCTTTCCAGTGTTGCCATCACACTGGTATCGTTACTCCCACAGCAGTAGCAATGGTCCAACTATGGTTTGCATGATGAGGGACTGGTAGTTCCTAGTTACAGGCTTACGAGCAATTAACACACCTACAGGGTAGTTAGCCTTCACTAGCATTATCAGTGCTGCTGCTAGTGCTAATCCTAATAGTAATAAAGGAGAGTTGGAGTTAAAAACCAACCCATCATGCAGGCACAGACAGGGTAGGGTGGCTATTAGTTCAACGCATCCAGACAGACTAGCAGAAACATCAGCGCTGTTGCAACAACCACCACCTTGCAAGCAGAAAGCTGAATGCTGCAGGCAGCAAGGGCATTTCTCAGCACTCAAACCAGCATTTTCCCAGCACACAGAGCCCGAGGGAGGCAGATGCAGAGGGGAGATGCAACGAACACCGGGAGAGGGCAGCAATATGCATTTGCCTAAACGAAGCCCTTTCCTCTGGACCCGCTGCCATCGGATCAAGGCAGAACTGTGAACATCCAACCACCATGGAAAGCCCGGGGGCCCCAGTCCTCACACCAAGAGCCCACAACCTGATTAAAACTGCAGTACCGCACAGGTCTCTCCCTTCCACAGATGCTACACTGCTCTGCAATCATAAATAAGATAGCAGAAAATATCCAAGGGGAATGATAGGACTAGTCACATCCCAGCTACAAGACAAGGCCATACATAAAGCACTTGAACTCTTAACTTGCTTAGTTATTAGAAGGAAGGAGTTTTAAATTGATTTATTTGAAAGCTTGTTTCTTGACTTAATGGCAGCTAGTCAGATTTATTAAAAAAAGAAAAAAGAATTGATAAACAATGGTCACTGAAAAGTCTTTGCACTTTCTATTTTGCTGTAAGGTAGCAAAGTCAAACAAGATGCTGTTGTGGAGATATACAACAACATACGATCTTTTCTAAAGTATATAGTCTCAAACTGTGCGAGAACAACTAGTATAAAAAGAACGTAATTACAGTTTTCTAGAGTAGTTAGGAAAACAAGTTCTTTCCATAATCCCTGCATTCTTTTATTTTAATATTCTGCACTTCTAATTAATTTTGACATTTATAATGATATAGACTGCTGCTGTATTTCAAATACATTAAGCCATCCTAAAGTCAAGTTATGAGAATTGCTCAAATTAAGAAAAACAGATTCAATAAGAGCTGGAAAAGAAATACAGGTAGTCTTAGTAGCTGGAAACTGGCAATTTTGTTTCTCATCTACTTAGGCAGCTTTTCTTGGGCTTATTTTGAAAGTGTCGTAAATTCCAGTTAGGTTTTCTACACTTCAATTTTTAATTGTTTTAGATCAAAACACAAGGAAATACTGCCTATTTATATACCTTTTACTACTGTCCAAATTTTCTCCCTCCTTTTGATAGCTTGTTATAGAAAGAAGCAAAATTTATTGAAAAAAGCAAAGTAGAAAGTTGTTTATTGCAATTGTATTCACTCTTCCTACAACAAAGCTAACTGAGGACAAAAGTATGAGAAGAATTCTAATTAAGTTGTTTTTACATCATTTCATAAAAACATTTACAGATGTTCTGCAAAACCACTCCCCACAGAAATGGGATTTTCACATTACCTTACCCTTGTTAGCTGGCCAGGCTCAGAAATGGACTGCTCTTCTCTGACAGACGCTGGCTTGTTTATCTCTGCCGAGAAATTCTGTGCTGCTCCATTTTTGAAGTGGTTTGACAGAGATATCTTTGGTTCCAGCCAACTGATCGTTGTTCCTGAAGCAAAAGAAAGTTTGCGCTGAAGCTTACTCATCCTCCGAAAGGTAAGCAGTACTTTTCACAAAGCAGCTTTTCCAAGAAAGAGCTGAAAGCAGCTAAGTCCTTCAGCAATCAATCCCTTCAGCAGCCACGAAACAAAGGTGGTGCGATGAGACACCACCTTCGGCAATCATTAGCACAAACCCTGCGATTGGTGAGCAGTAATACATGCAACTTGTACCAGAGAAACTAGCTGGTGTCATGCAAGGTGTAATCAGACACTACAGGAAGAACCCAGTATCATGGGAATGTTAAGTAACCCTTACAATTTTATTTAACAGGCATCAGGAAAAAAAAAGAAAAAGTTCTCCTGGTACCTTCTCAAACCCAGGTCAGTTGTAGAATAGAAAGAAATAAAAGTAGAAAAAGTTATCTGGCCAATGTTTTCTCTGGAAAGGGCAGTTGTCTTTTCTCATCTGAAAGCCAGGCAAGCATGCACTCTTGAATAAATAATAGTCACTCAAAAAAAAAAAAAAAAAAAAAAAAAAGCTGTCACCCACTCAATGATTCCAGGGTCTCTAGTTACTCCCAGCTATTGAGTACAATAGATAGAGTTCCTCATTAATAATACAAATGTTCCATTCTTTCTCAAAGGCTAATAAATTACAGGTGACTCCAGTAAGTTTTTACCAAAAAATACACACAAAAGCTGTGACAAAGCATCTTTCTTCGGTTGCAAACACTAATTACGAAGTTGTGATTTCTAGCGCAGTATTGCTGTTTCCTGCACTTAGGAACCAAGAAGGCTGCTGCATTTTCTTCTACTATACACAGTCCTCTATTTCCAGATCTCTGTCACCTGGAACCAGGTCACATCCTCGACTACAACTGGCAGAGTAAGCTTAATTGAGAAAACAGTAGCATTATCAGCAGGGAACTACTGGGGAGAGCAGGGGGAGGGAGGAAAGGAAAAAAGTAGTACAGCTTTACAAACAGAACTAGACAACTTTTTCCCTGTCAAGATAATTTATTTCTTTAAAGTCCATTCATCATTAATCCATTAACATAGTGAATCCCTCAGAATCATAGAGAATACCTCAGTAGTTTAATTTTTTTAGCCATTTAAATAAAACTCCCAAAGAAGTCAGGAAATAGATGTTCAGAATTTCACTGTCACTTACCTTTTTGGAAAGGTTTTCATCATCTTTAAAATCTCTTCACAAATACTATATGCTTTTTCAACTGTAACTTACAACATAATCTCTAATTACATGCCCTCAACTGCATTTACTCCATGCTGGCTGGCTACACACTGGATTAATTTGACAAGTGCTCCCTCCTTTCAGCTACTTTTAAAATAGCTTTCTTTATTATTAAGTTCTGTTTAATTTTCCTTGCTAAATTCAGAGAGGTTTTTAAAAGTGATGAGTCACAAGTTGTGTTTTAACTTTGTGAATGGACAGGATTTCCCCACTAATGTTTTTTTCTCAACTGGAAGACCATATTCAAATCTGCTCTTGACTATTTCAGGTAGAAAAAAAAGCTATTTTCTTTAGTGGAAGAGAAGATCACTAAAGAAAGTGTTCATTCCATATTTTTTTGCTCAGCTGCCAGCACTTCTGCTCTGCTACAACACAGATTTATCTCAGAGTTTATAGCTGCCTTCACTTTCAACTTTTTTCTTCTTCAAGAGAGTTGCAAATTATTATCACAATCTGCCTTTTTGATAATGAAGTACTTTCTAATCAAGTACATGATTTCACTTTTAACTTTTCCTAAATTCAAGTCAATTGCTGCAAGTTTCTTAATCATTTCTAAGCTTCTCATTTATGGTACACTTTGATGCAGCTAGAGCAATTTATACTCTTCCATTTTGGGTTCTAACAACTTATAGCAAATTGGCAATCTTTTTCTCTTTTAATCCTCATATTTTAAGCCTGACAAGCACTTACACAATACATTGAGTAGAATTTTACCAGACCCACGAATAAATTTAAAATGAAGGCAGGAAAAAAAAAAAAAAAAAAAGAAAGAAAAGTCTATCGTATTATACAGGTCTGTTCATCATCATCACTTTTTGTTCTCCACTGCATCTTACTCAACTAGCTTTTCTTTATTCGATTTATTAATAAAAAGATAGAGAAAGAAATAGGTTTACTTTTAACCAATTTGCATTTGCCTGCAAGGCTGTTCCAGCCTCAGAAGGGAATACAGCTCACCTTAGTCTACATTTTAGACTAGGATATTAACCCAAAATAAAAATATTGATGTATAAACAATATTACTAATAACCTGTGCAGATTTAGAACTTTGCATTCTAATGTTTTAACTAGAAATGAAAACTACATGTATGAAAATGCTTTTTGTAAGCATTAAAGTGTGTGTGTGTGGGGGTGGGAACTGAGAAAATGATGAAAAATGGTAAGTTCAGCAGTTCAAGCAACCACCATGAAGTCCAACTCTGAAAAAGCTCACAAGAAAACAGGCTGTTTGCTCTGCCCAGGAGAAACTTGATTTAGCAGAATAACCATTTTTGCAAGTAGAGAAGTACAGGCTTCATAGCTGTCACAGGATTCGGGTCTTTGTGAGCATCTATACCCACCTGCTGATAAGGATCCCTTTTGTTGTGAAGCATGTTGTAACTGGAGAATATGGAAGCAGTCATTTAAGCAGTTCATGGTTGCCATGGAAGTTGCTTTGAGCATTAATAGGTCTTGATCCAAGGATGTAAGGTGACCGGAGACAGGAAGGCATTCTATGCTCCTGATCAAGTCTCTCTGCTGGCCCTCAGCCTGCGACATCATCTATCAAAGAAAACAGTTTTAATCAGAAGATGATGAAAATATGTTGCGTGATATATGTCGAGCTGTGAACACAAAGGGTCCAGAAAGATATTTTACAGTATTAATAAAACAAGGTAATAAGATGTGCTGACTTCACATGTAAAATTAACCATACATTATTGTGCTTAAAGCAGCCACTAAAATTCCATGAAATGCATGATGAAACTCCCACTGCAGTACATGGCATTAGTATATTAACAAGCGAAAGAACACCAAGACGACTTCAAAAAAGGCGAAGAGGGATTCGAACATGGCACATGCTGCAGTAAACATCAAGCACTTTCCATGCTTGGCTGATACGGACAAGGGGGGGGGGGGGGAGAAAAAACAAAACAAAACACACAGACACACGGAGTGTATGAAGAGTAATTAAGCTCTGTGCTCTGCACAGCCTGGAAAGAGACAATCTATGAGGATCTTTCTACGGGTGTCATGATCTTGTCACTCTTTACCAGATGGATCCAGTGCTCTATTGGACAAGACCTGTATCACACAGGTCAAACTAGACAGGATTCTCATTTACTGTCTGCACTACCATCATGCTTAGGATGATTGTTTGACTGTATGCTATGCAGAGAAAAACAAAAAACAACAACAAACAGGATCTTTGCCTTCATGATGTGTTGAAATTAAAGCTTTCTTAGTCATTTTTCCCCCTTGTTCTCCCCCAAGCTGCTTCTCTCCTTCCTTCTAAACAGGGCTATTCAACCCTACATCATGGAACTTGCAACAGTACATTTGCCTGAAAATACAGTGGCAAAGCACACTGGCCATTAAAAAGCACACTGTGATCTTTGCAAAAACTAAATAATTTCCTCTTTGAACTCACAGAAGCAAAATTTTGCCCGATTTTCTTAGGATCATGGGGATGAGCACAGGCTTCTATACTTGCTAGTTACTCTTCTGAGAAGATACAACAGTGTTAACGTAACTGGATATCACTGCTCTGCAAGCATTATACATTCTGGCAGTTAAGTTAAACCTAGGAACCAATTAAATAAGGAGAGCAGAAGAATTTCTTAAAAGAATCCAAGATGCATACATGCATGTCTGCTACAATACCAGTCAGTTTGCTTTCAGCATCCTGGCTTGCAATCTCTTCCAAGAACTGCTTTTAAGGTTTCATACAATAAATACTCAAGCAATAAGTATTCATTCAACCTCACAGTATGTGGTATTTGGAACATTTCAGGGCTTGGCTACATAGTATGCTAAGATGTGAATTTACAGAGCACATGGCTCTTTGAAAGTGGAGTGAACTGTGCACAGTCAGCCTTAGCATGTCCTAAGAGTGACGATGCAGAAAGGTAGTAAAATACCTTTTATATAGCCTCACTTAGGCAAACGTACTGGTTAATATCTGAACATATGTCATATCTTCTTCCAATCATGAATGTGTTACTTAAATCCTTGTGTAAAAGTTTTTTCCAATACTTTGAACGGTTCTGCTGTATTTAAAAAAAAAAAAAAAAAAAAAAAAAAAGGGAGAAAAAAAAAGCCAAGCATGCCACAGAGGATTAGTTGACAAATCATCATGGCCCTTCTGGCGATTTTTGCTATCAGTAATTTATGCTGTGGTAGCACCCAAACACCTCATTCCAGCGTCAGATACCACTTCACGGGACACTGCAGAGTCATGGAAAGCAACAATGCCTCCTTAAAGATTACGACTCCAACATAATGTAATAGGGAACTCTGTGTCTAGCCTCAAAGACTAGTTTGGTGCATCCCTACAAAAAGTAAAAATAAAGTCCAACTGCACAGATGTACAGAAGAGTTTGACAAGATATATTACCTTGTCACAGTGTCCTCCTCTTATGGCAATAGGACAAGCAATGTTATATTCAACATGCAAGTTCAAATAGCCATATCTCCCCTTCCAAAGGGCACACTTTTTCCCCTCGTATACGCTCAAATTTCCCCTCAACAGAACTAATTGAAAACTCTGAATCTGTCTGAAGTACACCGGTCACATTTCTTGGTTTGCAAACATACACGCCTGTAATTAGAGCAAGTCAGCATAAAGATCCTCTTAGATCTCTTGTTTTGCAAGGTTTCCAAGTCAGCAGCAAGACATGTTTGGTCCAGAACAAGGGGAAGAAGTAGAAGGAAAAGGGACTGACAAAAGAGCCAACTACAGTGCATTCATGGGCAAATTAAAAAAGAATCAACATGTAGCAGGCACTTAGGAAGAGCAGGGTTCTTCCCATAGCTAATCAAACCGGGTTTGCAATTATTCAAGCTGTAGTATGCTCAAGTATAGCAGTCATACACCTGCCCTTTGTTATTTTAAATATTTTAATTATATATTAAAATCAAAAAAAAAAAAAATTGAAGGCATTGTATCCAACAAGCAAAAATATGCTTCAGAAAGCTAAGCATAGTAACTTCAAAGTTTGGAAAAGCTACCTTTACTGAGGATTCCTTGAGTCCTGTAATTAGGTTTCTCACTGTTTGGGTTTTGTCAAAGTAAGGAGGAATGATTTTTCTTAGCATTGCAAAAAGTGCAGAAAAAATATTCATGTTCTCTTTTGATTGTTATTCAGTTTGGTGACACAGCATGATTATTTATTGACTTTAAAATTACGCTTTAGTAGGAGCTTTAGATTTATATGATCTACATAGTAAATATTCACAAGTTAAATCAATCAGCAATCAGTCAATTACTGTCAGTCAAAATTTTCTATCTTTTCCAAAAGACACTCAATCTGAATGAATAGTCAATGAAAACATACTTCTGAATTGCTCATTTTATTTTGCTCTCTTATCAATCACATCCATCCCTTGACAATTTGGCCACATGAATTAGTATACCAGAAAGTAATATTAATATTCTTCAATATCAACCATGACCAAGTTCTCCTTAGTTATATGAGGTACAAGAGGAGCTTAGTCAATTTTTCAATTATTTGACATGGGGAGGGAATAACATATGATATAACAGTATCACAGTGTACAGCATTATACTTTGTCACAGGGTACACCACTGTTAGCTGTAGTGTTAGGACCTGCAAGGATCAAAACATGCAAAGTTCTGCCTTGAGTGTCAGGGTATTATTGCAGAGCACAAAGAAGTCAAAGAACATATGCTGCATGCTTCTAACAGCAAATCAGGGCAGATTACTTATCCTCCCACAGCTCTGCAATAATAAAATTTAGGACATGTGTACAACAGTAAATTCAGCTAAGACTAGCAGGTTTCTCCACCTCCCTAAAACAATACAACAGTTCTTTCAGAAGATTATTTAAGGCATACAAACCTCTCTAACATCTACAAGGTGATCTGGCTGCAGAATAGGAACTCTTTTTCCAGTTGACAATCTGTGATGTCCAACATTAAAAAAAGAAATTGCATTTTGGCTGGGTCTTCTTTGCACACCAGGAGAGTTAGCACTTCCTTGGGATGCAAGAGAGAAGCTGCGAGATTTCAGAGGAGGGTTGTTCTAGTGAATAAATAAGCATATTAAGAAACATTTACAATTAACTCCTAATACCCAGCAAACATTCTAATTTGAACCATATAGCAGCATTTTAATCCTTGATTTTTATAAAGCAAATACAGATTACAAAATCCTAGTAATGTATTGGTAGCAACTGCTAAATAAATATTTTGCACTATGTGCTGATAGTTGCCCTGCTTTACAGTGTGATTATAAGCAATCTGTGAAATGTGATAGATCAGTATGTAACACTTCATCTGATTTGAAGATCAGCCCTTGATCTACAGTACTACTAAAAAACTGAATTCATCTGAAACATACTTGTTGGCTTTTGAACAGGTTTAACATCTAGTGAAGGAAAAGTAAAGTTCCCAACCCAAGGGAAGGGCTTCAATAGCACTAAAGCCGACCTGTTTCATTATTCATTAAGAAAATGCAAAACCACTGAAAAATACTGAACAATTACTCCGATCTTTTAGCTCAGTCTGTTTTTTCGCACACCACCTCAAGAGTACCTGATCCAGGAAAACCAGTCAGCTCTTCAGAGGCAACAGTGACTTCACTTTGTTTCATTACTAAATCCTATTTCTATTACAAGCCGGTTATTACTCAGAGGGATGTTTCTTGCCATGAGGTTCAAGCCCAGCTACTCTCCTTCAGCAGTACTTGTCCTATATCTGCTTTTACCACCAGCTTAAATTATTTTTGCCCAGGAAAATACCAGTCACACAATACCTTGCCAATAGCTTCCGTGTGATGTTGTGTGCATATCTGTAGCCTGCTAACCCAGTGTTGCCGTTCCTTAGCATCAGTGGCTAATAAAAGCAAATCAAAAGGATTATGTAAAAGACGACACAAAATATGAAGAAAAGATTGCTCAATTCTTTAAAACAGATAAAGGACTTTAAGATTACAGAACATTTAATCTAAAACTTGTTCAAGTAAGCTGTAATTAGCTACAACATTAAATCAAGTTCAACATAAACAGCACATACTCTAATTTTTTTTGTTTTAATTTTGTGGCACAAAAGCTTCAACAAATCCCCCCCACATTTTTAATCCAGTTACATGATGTTTATTTTCCTAGAAGATGAACAAGGTACCCTGAAGAGGAAAATGGGACAGTATCCCTTCCCTTGAAGGCTTGCTAAAGATATTATCCTAGATTTCTGTAGTCTAAGAAACCAGAGAACTGGCTTTTACAACCAACACAAAAAGGCTAATATGGTAATATTAGGATTAATGTAGCCCTCTACAAGCATCAATACAGTACCGTTATGTAATTTGAAAAATTCTGAATCAGTACAGTTTAAGGACACAACACACGAAGGTTAAACCCTCATCCTAGCCATATTAAGTTCATGGTCTTCTGGAAAAAAAAAAAAAAAAAAAAAAAAAAAAAAATCAAACAACCTCAAGAGTAAGGAACCATCCAAATAAAAGTATGGTTCTTAACTAAGGGTGGGATGACAGCTTCATGAATAACGCTCTCATTGTATCAGTCTGCCAAACAAGTTCTTTGGCTTTGGATAACAGATGGACCCACAGCCAAACCCAGAAATGAAGCCACAGGGGAGAGACAGGAGTGTCCTCTAGTGGAAGAGTCCCTGCCCGGAGACTTCAGTCCTACCTCTTAGTTTATACTGCTCCCCACTGGCAGCATTGACTGTGAAGGTGTGAGAGTCTTCATCGCTGGGTGAAATCACAGCTCCAGCCAGCTGCAAGGTACCCCTGGGCTTCAGATGCCTAGACTGCTCATTCACAAAGTACTCCAGCAGGCCAGCGTCGTTGTTCAAAACGAAAAACCTGCAACGATAACGAAGCATACACACAAAAAAAGAAAAATAATGAGCTGTTTTTACTAAGGAGGGGACAGTGGGGGTTGGGGAGGGGGTCAAGACTTTCATCACACCCTAGCAGAGATGGCATTAGGATTTCAAGATGTGTGGCAGCAAAATCTCACCAAATGTATGATATATAATCCCAGTAGGACAACACAAAAATTAGATTCATACTAAGTTTTACCTCACAGGCCAGAAATGTTACAGCACAGCGAAACAACTGCACCCACAAAAGAGTGCTATTGCAAGATTTTGAGAGTTAAAAGAATATTCTGAATCCTTACAGATACAGAACAGTCAGGTCTGCAAAACTGAAGAAGTTCCAAGTTAAACAACCAACAACAAATATTCACACAGACAACATGCTTTAACCATTCAGCTCAGTATAACGGTAAGTATATTGACACAAGTCTTCAGCCAATTCCTATGCTTCTACTGCCATGCAATGTGGTGTGTTAAGGACTTGTCCCTCCAATATTAATTTAATTGCACTGTTCTGCGGTGTTCCCTGGGAGCAGCATCACAGGGGAAGTCTGACTAGAGAGCTTCACTTGTTGAAGAAAAACCAAATTACTCCACAGGAGATAAACATCCCATAGAATTAAAGGCCAAATGCTTGCTTGAGTTTGGATTTTCAGCAAGGAACTCAACTTTTTGAATGATGCCCTGATTCGACCTCAAAGCAGAAGCCTCAACAGAAAAAACAAAACCAGTATTTTAAACAGAAGAAAAAGCATTAATCAATTCTTTTTACACAGATAAGCACAGTTATAAACCACCAAAAGAGTTAACTGCTTCAGACCCCCTCTCCGCTTTTCTAACTTCTTAATCGTGCTCCAAAATATTTTACTAACACGGGTTTATTATTCAGCTACACACTAATTTAATCTATATTACAGAAAGCATAAGAAAATTTATGAAAGTTCACCTTATAGGAAATCAGGAGATGAAAAAATCACAGCATTAAATATAAAATGGTGTGAGACACACTCATTTAGATGTTGCCAATAACTGACCTTGCTTTTAAAAAAAGGGGGAAAACAAACAAAAACTTACCGATATTGCCAACCAGTGACGAGATTGGTGTATTTCATTAAGTAGCCGCAAATATTTTCCATGTGATCACTATTACAAAGAAGAAAAATGAAAAAGAAAAGCAATCAGGCAATAGCAAATGTACTGCAGATCTTTGCAGCTTTCAGTCATCATTTTCTATTCTCTGCAAATTCATTTCAGCAAATTGTTCGAACTTCATTTTTTACAATGGCACTACCATTTTTCATAAAATTACCAAGAGTTAATAGGTTTTTCAGCCTCATTTCTAAAGTTATTTCACAGGACCGATCACTTAACCAGATTTGCTGGACTGCAAGTAATTTCCAAGCATAATCAGTTTCACCAAGGCTTGCGATTTATTCAACAGATACTTCTGGACACCTTCATACTAATTTCAAGTAATTAAAGACTTAGTACCCATACTTCTGCTTTCTTCTTCCTCTCCTAAGCAAGCTTTGTATTTTTGGACTCCTGAATTCGCCATCTTACTCTGAGCAATCTTGATCAGGGCGCTAACCAAAAACCACGACCAGGTACCATAGACCAATGTGGCTCCACTTATCCTTAGCTTCTAGAATCACTCCTACCTAGGCTAAATACTCTTAAATAGACACAACATGTAGGTGCACGTCACATCAAGATATTCCGAAATATAAAACAAATGCCAAAATATCTTCTCCTCAGGCTTGGCAGGAAAATCCAGTAGTTCTCTTTCACAGCCCAAACTTGCAACGTACACCGAAACCAAGAGCCCCCGTAGGGCGTTTAGCACCGAGGCTTAACATCACTACGGGCAAAATATGTTATCACTTCTGAAAGTTATTTGTCCAAAATAAGGTCGACAAGTTTAACAGCTACAAACTAATCTTATAACCCCCGTTTAAGGATCTATTCCATACAGCACATCCTGTGATCCCAGAAGCGCCACCACAATGCCCTCGACTCCTACGGAGGAGCACACAGACTTTGAAGAACATATACTTCCAGCAGACTGCTCAGGTCCTACATGAGAAAATGTTTCCTGCTATTCCAATGAGGAACTGAAACACAAGGACCCAAACCTCAGAGACTAACCATTTCCTTTTTAAAAAGAAAGCTATATTTAAGTCATTTAAATTAGGTTTTTAAATGCCAGTAGCTTGTAATATTTTGAAGATTAAGTGAAAATTTATTCAAGTCCATTGGAGCAGCAGCCTGTCTTGGTCATTAAGAGGTAGAATTACTTCTATTTTTAGCAACGGCGGAAAGGCTGGGGAAAATGGAAATACAAGAGCCAAAGGATCCATTTTACTTACAGATTTTGGCTGCAAACATAAATGAAGCGTTCACAGCAGCTTCAAGTGTTAGATTAAATATTAGTACAAATTTCAGTTATAAATGGTGTCACTTAGTATCATTGAATTAATTGGATACCTGAAAATTCAATTAAATTTAATGTTACACTAAGTTCCATCCTAAATGAAGCTATTTAGGATGCCACTAATGAACAAAACCTCATAGTAAATCACTGCTGTAGGAGGAAGTTTCTGTGCAGTAATGCTATCTTATGAAGATATGTAAAAACATATTTTTGAAGAAAAAACAAGTAAATGCTACTTTTTAATGTCACATTTAAAAATAGAAAAAAAGATATTCTCGCTATTACTAGCAGGAAGACTCTGCAGCAGTCAGTATTGGGGTAGTATGTTGCAGTGAAGTGCAATCAGAGGGGCTACCGAGGAAGGTAATTTTTAATAGCTCATTAAGTGAAACTATGCAGCTAAAAATAACATCCAAGAGAACAGATGGGATTCAGGCTATCATACATTTTAAATGCACAAAAGTGCTGAGGAGACAGAACCAAACATCCCCTGCAGATACCTCTCATTTGCTACTACTGGCAGAAAACGGAAGCAGAGATTACATTTACTTGCTGTCAGAATTTTGCTGAAAATTGTGAGCTTGCATATTGATAACAATGTACGAGTTTGTTTTTTAATAGTCTGAAAACTGTCTCCAGTCATTAGTATCGACTAAGCTGGTTTCAATCTTAACTGTCTCCATGCATTTGCAATGGAGCTGTGAAAACCAAAAAGACTATATTTAGGTTTCACCCTGGGTAAATGTTCAGCACCCGTGCCAGCCACAGAGCAGTCTGCCTGTGGAGCACAAAACACTTGGCTGATGTCTACACCATTTCCTTGGCAGTATAAGGGGCTAGAAGCAAACAAGTAAGCAAATAAAAAGAGTAAAAGCACAGACCTTTACAGGCATTAATTGCGCTTAGTTCAACAATCGACCTAAGGCTTATTTTTAAATAAGTAACAATTTTACACAATAACAAAAATAAACTTAAATTCAGTTCTGCAAATTGCAATTCACAAAAGGTAGATCCTATAACTGTACAAACCATTTACAGAACTAGAGTTAACCTTGTAATCTTCTTTCCGGTAAACACTAGCACTTTCCTATGAATACAAAAAACCATTCTTGGTATTATAATGAACACGAAGGCAACGGAATTAGAACTAGGCTATTTCTTTAAAAAAATCTTAACTCTTGCTGTGGAAGCACTGATGTTAAAAAACTAAAATAGTGTTGTAAAATCAGCTAAGGCAGTGCTGTAAGGCAGCTAAAACCACGGTAAAAAAATAGTAATATTTTGTCAGTATGGAATTAACAGTGCGGCTCTTTCCAGGGAGCTACAGAAAGCTTTTAGATGGTAGATTTGAGACAAGAAGTTCAGGCACTGACTCTGCTCACAGAAAACCACCGTCGTGGAACGCAGTTATTAAAACATGAGTGAGATCTTCCTTAGAGCCCTCACCACCATTGCTTCTCATGAAACAGCAGTAAAAGCTGTTTTAAAGTAACCTGTATATTTCAAAAGTCCCCACACTTCCCCAATGAGGCAGCATGCTCATGCTTCAGGGCTTCTAGAGAGGGAAAAAAAAATCAGGAGTGAATTTGAGTCAAAACACTGAGCAGCTCAGCAGAGCACTCACAAGGAGGCCTGGCCGCGGTGCAATTTTTCACTCACTTTAGAGAAAAATCTTAGCACTCAGACTGCTAGTGACAAGCAGTCACGTGTATTACGAGCAAGGCAAAATGAAAATCTTCATCTTTTAATAACTCATATGCTGTTGCTGCTGTTCAAATTGCTCACAGCAATCTCAGCTTGCCAAAGGAATAACAGCTCAGCAGCAAGTCACCCGTAAAGTCCCTATTTAGGTAGATATTCACTTGTCCTCCTTTCAAAGGAGGACAAAAAGAAAAAAAGGCCCAAGTGTTGCAACAGACCTGTCACTGCCTTGAACGGGAAAAAACACAATTTCACCTTGACTACTTCTAGAGCACTTTACCGCTAAAATAAGGACACTTTGCAAATCACGATAGCAGTCCAAGAAGGTATTACTCAGCGCCTAGGTGCTTGTGGTAGAACAGCTTCACCCCAGCACATTAACAAGAAAAAAACCACTCTATTCTTCAAACATTGAATACCACTGAATGTGGTTGCCCACATATCACGCTTTAATATCTGGTTTATAAATATAGTGAGGTCAACTGAAGCTGTCCCTATAACAACCACGGGAGAAGCCTTTGAGCATGCAAACTTTTCTGCAACTTTTCTTCAGAAAACAACCCCTCCCCAGCTTCAAAGAAGTTTCCCACAAGCCACATTTTCATATATCCAAGCACTACTAAAAGACAAAATAAATAAAATATCCACAACTGACTACTGACAGTTTCTTTGTCCTTTTCTACTCTTATTTGTCCTTTTCTACTGTGCCTCTTCAGTGGGAGCAGATGTCATAGCCTTGCAGCCCAACTTCCCATTTCGGAGGAGGAATAAGAGTCAGTGATAATCAAGCCAAATTCCTTCTGTATCCTGTTTATGTGCAACACCCAAGTCTTGAGCAGGGATGCACGGAAACAGCAATCCCAGAATGACGTCTTTCGGGAGTTTCAGCCAAGGCTTGCACCTGATGAGCACTGGGCCAACATTTTCTCCATGAAGAAAACATCATGTAGAAGGTCTCTCCACTTTCTTTTTTTCCCCTCCCTAAATTGCAGCTCTCTGCAGAAGCTTCACAGAAAATCACTGCTAACGGTGACATAAAATTTCACCTAGCTGGAAAGTGCTCAAAGAACACTTCCAAGATTGCCCTTCTGGTGATTTTAATTTCAACAGGCGCAAACAGCACCGCATCGGATGCTTCAGGCAGCCAGTTCACTGAAGACCAAGCAGCTGTTTGACTAGCGAACGCCAAAGCCAAGTGCTTCCCCGCGGGTTTGCGCAAGGGCTGGCTTCAAGCAGCTGCTGCACACATGTGGATTTGCTTCAGCGGAAAGCACTGTCAGGAGCCAGCAGTGCGTGCAGATGTCAAGGAGGGCTCCTGAACCGGCATCAGCCTCCGCGGGTGCTAAAGCCTTCAGGCCCTGCCAGGGGAGAAGGCTCTCCTCTACGGGGCTCCCAGAAAGGCATCAACTCCTGCTGAAAGAGACTATCTTCGGATTAAAAGCAAGCAATAAAGGCAGGAACAGGGCGAGAAAAGAAATCAGGATTTTAAGTCCAGATCAGTGAATGGTTCTGACGATGTAGTTCCTCATTTGAAAAAAGCAGCAACTGTTTTCACTGAACTTATTCAACTCTGACTGGCCACAGGCTCATGGGCTGTAACAGCTTGCTTATTCCTCATAGGCCTCTGCAAACTGTTCGTCTACAAAGCGCTGATTCCCCTTTTCTTTACAAGGGAAGGGGGCAGGGAGGGAAGAGGGGAAAAAAAGCCCTACGTCAGCAGAGGAAGTTTTGGGCATATCTTCTGCAACTGCAAAGATCACTTGCTCCCAAGAAACTGCCACCATGTTAAGTCTTCTCCAGTTGCACAAACCCTTTGGAGCAACAGGGGGTTCCCCAATACACCGGCAGGATGAGGCAGAAGTCCCCACATTGCTTACAGGATATCTGTATCAATAAATTCACTTTGTTCTTCTAAACTGCTTTTGAAGAAAGGGGGGAGACACCTCAACATGCAAGTCACCAATACAGCCACACAGTCAACTGCAAAGTGGTAGCAGAAGCTCCTGCTCTTCAGCTCACACATTTAACTCTGTATTTGACTATGAATTTAGAAACCAACAAACAAGCGTAAGGAAAAGAAGATCCAACACCACAACAAGAACATGGACAGTAAAACCCAGGAGTGCTGCAGAATACTGCTAGAGTGCAAGTGTGCAAACACGCTAGCAACACACAAACCCTCACTTGATGCAAGAACTTCTTTAACATATCTCTGTAAACCCTCAAGAGCACAAATACGCACTGGCAGAGAAGTGCAGATTTGCTGTGAAGGAAGAGCACAGCAGAGCCGAAACGATCCACCGCCTGTCCACAAGCACTTTGTGATGCCGCGCAGGCTTCCTACGCTGGGAGCGAGGGGCCGTGCAACACCATAACCTCTCTGGGATCAACACTGCACTTCCACATACAGCTAAGATTTTTACTGAAACTAAGTTCTCAAGGGGAATGACAAATCAAGCTTAAACTTTTTTTTTTTTTTTAATATCAACCTAATTAAACTTCCATCCGACTCTCCTCTTTCGTGCATTAATGCTACAGGTCAATTATACACAAAGGAAACCATACTGTAACTCTGTTGCAGTGCGGCAACAGAAGAAAAAAGGAAAGAGCCAGTATTGAACAAGTAGCAAAATACTGCTCTCACAGGGCTACTGCAAAACTGATTACTTAACTACTTTATCATTTAAAGAGTTCTTTAGCTCTCAAAATATATCTGCCTGGAAAATAACTGCAGTGCATTTCAGTCAAGCAACATCTCTTCTCTGTACATGAACAGCTCAGGTCAGCAAGAACTCTTCTCACATGCAATTTATTTGTGGATTTGCATCCATACAATACAATGGAAGCAGGACCAAAAAGTCAGTAGCTAATCCTGCACATTATTCTGCAAAAGCAACTAATGTTCAAGCTATCCCTAGTAAAATAACTGTAGATCCAGCTAATAGCAACATTTTAGAGCTGGGGCATAGAAAAAACAAGCAGTTCAAAAGGTACGAGCTCTCCACTTCATACCGCTGGTGTTGCCTGCACTCCTGCAGCTCCATTACCACTTATAAATGTGTTATCAGCAGGTCTGGTACTGCGCCATAACTAGAACGTGAAGCTGTGCATTTTTGTTACCGATAAACAAAACTTTCCCTTGAAGGCTGGTTTCAGAAAGCTCACTAGATAAATTAAAGCTGCTCTGCTCAGCAATTGCTGCTGTTGATGGGTAAGTATCATTGAAATTCTGGAATATCTGAAACCTAAAACAGGAAGTGATGGATCTACTACTTCAGAAAGTAGCAGATCCTGATCATTACTATCCACAGAAACTGGTGGAGCAAACCCCTGCATCACGCCCATACTCTATGCAAAGTCCAACATGTTTTGGCTTAACAACTACTACATTTTTCTTCCTGAGGCATTTTAGTCTGCTCCTAACCTAGCAGCTCTTGACCTACCAGAAGTATAAATATATGCTCTTCTAATTGCAGGACTAACGTGTGATTATGACTTAAACAAAAAATTATATTGACAGTTACACATTGCATGGACTTTGCAGCAATAAACGAGTGGCAAATACACTGATCATCTACTCCAAATAAGTCTCTCACACTTTTTATCCTCTATATTTAACCTGAAAAGTCTCAAAAATGGTTCAAAAATAATAATTAAAAAAATTATCACCATCCCACAGGCAAGCAAAAGTGCATTCAATGGACTGCAGTCTATATATTCAGAAATACCATAAGCCTGCATCACGACAACACAGGTGGAAACCTCTGGGCCCCCAGGCTCCAGGAGCAGCAGGCAACGGTTTGAAGTCTGGCTGGCAACTAGATACAAGCGGTGCTCTTCAGGGGTCAGTACCATTTCATGCCTTCAACAGAGTGGCCAACGGGACATGCTCTCTGCACCCGCCGTCAGAGGGATTAAACACTGGGACGGGAGCCCAGAGAGGTTGTGGGATCTGCATCCTTGGAGACACTCAAAACTCCACTAGAGAAGGCTCTGAACAACCTGACCTTACTTTGCAATTATCCCTGCCTTGAGAGTGGTTTGGGCTAGAGACCTCCAGAGGCCCTTCCACCATAAATTATTCTATAATTCCACTAAACACAAAAATTGAACATCAATATTCCTACATTAAGACTGAAACATAAGGTACTCTGAAGCTATAAAACACTAATTAGTACTGCACATATTTTAGTTTAACTATGATTATGACACTACATAAAAATAACAGGATGACTTTCTCATTCAGTGCTTCACGTGCACAGAAAACCCCAGAGACAAGAAATTATTCACAACGCTGTTCCTTTTCACTGTGCAGTGGACAACAAAAGGTCTTACTCCTTTGGCACTCATGCTCTAATAAAAAAAGGCTACTTATGGATTTCTTCTGTGGTGTTTGGCATTGATATTTATGAAAGATTTAGTACAGAACAATAAAGGAAGAGGACATTATTATCCCATTTTACAGATACAGAACTGAGGCCAAGCAGATTCTTCAGCTTCTCTACCTTTAAGACAGCTGTGACCCAATTTTTAAGTTTCTAGCATGTCATAGCATTTCATATGCTCAAATCAGGGGAGGGGGAGGGAAGAAGAAAAGAGGAACGGTGACTATAGGGGGAGAACAGTTGAAGCAGTACGACTGCTACCGCACAGGAAGTCAGAGCCAGGGCCAGAAACCAGCTCCTTAAAACAGCATCCTGCAGTTTTACCCATCAGACTTCTTTCCTTCTGTTGCAGACCATTCCTTGCACTTCCATGGCAACAAACTCAACCAACTTCACTACACAAACTGAGCTCTTCAGGAAACTTAATTGCCAATATGTAAACACTCGTCAAGTTTTTAAAGACTTTCAGCCTCAAAAACTCTTGTGAATTTACACGTGGAAGGAAAAAGGCAAAAAAAAAAAAAAAAAAAAAAAAAAAAAAAAAAAAAAAAAAGCACATTCATGGCAAAAAGTCTTCCCACGACACTGAAGTTCTTGCTCCAAAGCACAGAGGCACTGCAGCTTGTCAAACACCAGATCTCCAGTTTAACACATAAAAAACCATCATCATTTCTCCTACCGTGTGTGAACCTATCCTCCCCTCACATTTCATTATTTGACACAGAGCACAGAAAATCTGAAAAGGTGCTAGCTTTGCAAACATCCTAAAAAGAAGGTTGCCAAACCATTAATTATAGGTAGCAAACCCCTCCAGTAGAAATTAATCAGCACTGGCAGATGATTCGAATGGGTGTCAACACAACACCCTTAAGTAAATAGGAGTCCTTGCACACATGCCTTCATTTTCATGGTATTTTGAGCACAGCGTAAGAACCTGCCTAGGACAACATAACAGCAGCAGCTGGGCACTTTCTGGTTGAGCATTAAGCAATGTGATTAGGTCAGCCACATGCAGTTTATTCTTCATCTTCTCTCCGGGGAGAGAATGTGTGTGGCAGAGCAGAATGTTAATACTGTAGGCAATTTTAATTAACATGCTACTACCTGATTACATTACAACGGGTAAATGTTGAGAAAACATGCTTTGCGCTTAGAGAAGCGCAGACATTTGAAATGACTCTTACAGAAATCTATTCCATGGGGAGAAAACAAATTATTTGATATTTACAAGCCACTTAAAAGTTTCTGCCTCCTCCGTTGAGTTTAATACTGGGATATACATTTAGAGTTGGCACCGAGACAAATACTCTATGTCAGAACCAACACCCACATTTGTCCATCCTGCCCCAGGGAGTTTTACAGCCTACTCATTCGATGGGGTGACGCTCCGGGAAGCACGAGAGGGACCGCACGCTTGACAGCCACTGGCGGAGCAGCTACGGGGGTCAAGAAGGGAACCCTAACCTTGCTGACCTAAATCAGCAGTTGGGTACCAGAACAACAGCTATGATGAAGCTTCTATTTAAATTATCCAAACCTGTTTCCCCAATTCTGTCCACTTATCACCCCCCCACACACACATACACACAAGACATTTACTCCTCTTAATTTACAACCCACTGCAAGCTTCCATTGGCTCCAACTCCATTTGCCCAGTTTATAAAGACGTGTGAACCCGAGTGGCTTACCTGCCTTTTGAAAAATGCTTGGGGCTTCAACAAGTGTCAAGTCAATACCCTTGATGAACAGTAACCTTAATACTTCAATAACACAGAATGGATCCTGAGGTTTATACAACCAGCTGACCAATAAAATATTAAATTCCATGTTAAATACAGAAGCCCTGTCTATTCTAATCAGTAAATTATGTTAAGCACAGCACTTCTAAGTTTGTGTTATGAACACAGTATATTCTTTAAGCAAAGACTCCAATGAAGCTAAATAAAGTTTTTCAGCCATTTCCCTCCAACAGATCACAGGAGCACATGAGAGCCACCCTAATTTGATTTTAATAATAAAAAGGACTACAATACACAATCACAAAAAATTAAGTTGAGTTTTATAGCCACCATTTTGAGAAACTCATCTTTTTGGTACCAAACTCAACACACCCTAAAGGCCACCAGTAAATCAGAAAGCAAGCGGCCAGGACTTCCCGAAGGCTGGGCAACGGTACGGTATCTTCACAGATCCCCAGAAGCGCAAGCCACGAGGACCACCGCTCCCTTTGACAAAAGCTGAGCGTCGGGGCCGTCAGCCAATCCGAAAGCAGCTTAACATGACGTCAGAGGGGGTGTAATAGCAGAGGAAGAGGGGAGCCCGGCTGCCATTGGTGGCCGTGCTTCTATGTCATAACAACAGCAGCCGGCGACAGCAGCCGCAGCCGCTGCCAGACTGCTCAGGTAAGGACCAGCACCGGGCTCGCGCTCTCTCCCTGCAGTCGTGCGCAAAGCCGAAGGGACTTAGTGACCGTACAAAAGTTCTGGGTACGAGTGCAAAAAGTTTTGGTTTGCTTCAAGCAGCAAGAAAACACAGATCACATAGGGAGAGGGGGAAGAAAAGAAAGGGAAGTAACAGCAAAACGAGAATTATAAAGAACTGCCCTAGGATTATGCTAACATGCGCGACAAGGTTTTGGGGGTTGTTTTTTTTCTACTTATCGAATGCAAGGGACTTTAATGTAAATTCCAGCCTGTTCTCAGGAATCCACAGTTAATTAGGTCAGCTAATACACTGTATGGCAAGCAAAGCAAGATTTACATGCTTACATTAATGATCTAATGAGAAATGGATGTTCAAGGCAAGAATGAAGGATCAGCAAGGGAGAGGTTCCCAATATGAAGTGCTATTAAAGAATGTGTTTCCTTTGCTCCGTGTTTACCGAGTTAGTCCATAGCTTTAAAGGCCAGCCTGATGAAATGCACCCTCCAGGATCAAACACACTTGGAACGCGAACAGAAACACACAGAAACTAGACAACATCCCATACGTTTTCCTGCAGCAAAGATGGAGATGAACTGGACAAATTCAATCTAGGTTCTTGCGGCAAAAACTGCGATAAACTCCACCTTCAATAAAAAGCCGTTTTATCAACATCCACTCAAGAGGGCTGTATCAGTTTCGAGACACTTCCCTTTATTCTGCTAGCCAGATTTGTTTTTCAAGATAGCATAAATAAAAACCACTAAATACCTTCCACAGTCTAGCTCAGTCTCACACACTTTTTTCCATTTGTTCGAAGTACAAAGGATTTTCAGTCACCTCAAGTTAACTGGGATCAAAGTCTTAATTGCAATAAGCATTTCCTTTAAGACACATTTCATACGGCATCAATTTACGAAGGAGAGTCCATGTTCATTTCAAAATGCAGAATTAAACTGTATTCATGTGTTTCAGCCACAAGTTCTTCTGTCACGTTATCACATGCTGATCTGCTCAAACACAGAAGACTCCAAATTAAGGTCAGTACTTGCTTACTCTCCTTTTTTTTGTCTTTATGAAGACTGGTTACACAGTGTACACAGTGTCAATGTCAACTCCAAAAAAACAAGGCCCTTAAAAGAAGACTTGCAACCATCTAACTTGTTTTAAAGTTTCCTTATCTTTTGCATGTGATACAATGGACAAATTACAATGCTATACTGTTATTCTTTTGACTGAAACCATCTTCTGCTGGTTACAAGGTTTTGTTCACCTTTATATTTGCTTATTCTCAGCTTCTCCTATTCCAACCCAAAGGTACATGGGAGTAATACCACAAGCAAATTTCTGTGTTGATAGCCTAATACAATCCACCCAGCATGAGGAACCTTCTTAGCTGCCAGCATCGCCCTTAACACAAAAAGTACCATTGGTCTAGGAAATTTACTCCTTATCTTAGAAACTGCCTTCACGTAAATGTTCTTCTGTAATGATTCCCAACTGCGAGTAATCCTGCAGCACTGAGTAACAGCAGCTTACAGAAACAGCTAACTGAAGAGAACTCGCTTCCTTAAAGACAGAGCAAAACACATCTAATCTGTGGCACTTTACAAATATGTATGGCAAAGCCATACTGAACAGATAATACAAACAAGTCAAGAAACAAAAAACACAGGCAGTTACACGTAAAACTACACAAAGCATGAAAAAGCAAATTGTTTTTGTAATGCAATTTAAAATCCTAAGATTAGCTACTATCGGGAAATTAGAGAACGCTCTGTGTGTATTTTAAATCGACAAGGGAAGCAATGCTGGGAATCCTTTTAATAACATACAAAGTGATAGATTTGTTTGAGAACAGAGCCACTAAGAAGAAAGTAAGAGGACGGCACATTAGCACGTCTCCAACTTGGAAAGCCAATCTCATTTCTCTAGCCAACCAGAGTACTTTGAACATTTAATTTTGTAGATAAATGAGAACCAGTTATTGTAAGTAGTTTCTCTCAAAATTATCTGAAAGTCCTTCAAGCCAGGCTGAGAGGATTCGTTATATTTCTCTGGCACATGTTTGACCCGCTCTTTATTTAGCTCACGGATACAGATTCTGCTTCCCAGTTCTGAAACATTTATGCTAGCTGAATGCAGTACCTGGCAAGGCTGTCTCCTTTCTCTCGCTGCTATTAAACTACTCTGTTCATGTAACCTAGAGCAAGGCAAGAGTTAATGGGGATGCTCAGGGCTAAAAGTAGAACTGTTGAATGCAAGTAACTCTTTATATAGGCAATACCATACTGATTTCTTGACTTGATTACTGATGGAAATAAATAAGCTGTTTAGAAAATGTTAGAATTTTAACTTTAATTACTTTACCAAGTAATCTTTTAATAGTTCAAAGTTATTCAGAATTCTCAGCTCATGTTTACTGTTTTTCTAAATGGAAATATGGGGGTGGGGGGAGTTTAGCACGCAGCACATCCTCTCAGACTCTCCTCTTTCCTACTTCATTGCAAGGTAACAGCCACACTATTACTGACATCAGCCAGGAAAGGGTAGCTCAGCACCAGTTGCTCTCCGACATGCTCTGACCCTGATCATATATTCACATAAGTAAGCAAGATAATTTCCCACCAAATGTCTAGAACTGCAGTTTCTCAATTACTGTTAAGTTCTGTAAGGTCAAAAAGCATCTTGCTTCACTCTGAAGAAACTGAGCCCTTACAGATTTCAAAGGAGGCACCGTGGTATGGCTGTCTAACCTCATCGTATACAGTCTACAAGTAGTAAGTTCACAAAAAGATTTAGCTGTATTGCTATGTAACCTGAAGTGTCTGGCAGCCTCTGGTTGTCTCTTCTTCTCCACCGTGATAAACATTTGCTCTCTTTATCACAGCTATTTAAAAAACTTCCACTCCCCTTTATTCCCCTATAAAAATATAAAGTTAGACTTTCTCCTTCAGTTTTTATTTGCTAGACAAGCACCTTACACTGGGGATGTGTGACTTCCCACCTCTTTGACACAGGCTCAGCTTTCATTACTTCAGGTTCCAGCAATGACTCAGATTTTGTTTTCATGGTCATCATTTCCCTTCTGAAAGCATTGAAGTATAAAGTACCTGTTGTCCCATTTGTCTTACGACTATGCTACAGCTATTTTGACAAGATGCTTCACCACAAACAGAGCATGAATCTGGTGCAGAAGTATAATTCTATCTTGACGGTGTAGTTCAGGACCCTTCCTCTGTTATGCTGCCCAGACATGCATGGCTCGTGCTCTGTGCTACGAACATTAACGACATGAGTTCCACTAGAAACTCCTACCAAATGAAGCTCAGCAAATCCATTTCTAAACCCAGGATTTTAGGCACTCACCCATTTCTTATTAGAAGAGTCTTTTGTCAAATATTTTGGAATAAAATAATCAACTAAACAAAAAAGCAAGGTACAGAATCCTGTCCAGGAGACCGCAAAGTACACCAGTAATGACAAGCGGGCTGGAGGAAAGGTGATGTGTCATGAGTAGCTGGATATAGGGACAAACACAGGAGTAAAGAATTCATTCCCAACACAGCAGAGTGCAACAGTGAGGCACCTCAAGTGTCCACAATAATATAATTAGTACACTAAACTTCTCCCAGTGATCTAGGAAAAAAGTAAACAGAATAAGTTTGCACTGAAATATTAAAGCAAATTAAACTGAAAACTGGTAGTTGCCAGAGATAACATGGACAATTCCCACTTACTGCTGGGCTCCAAGTTAGTGACAAGCCCATCAAGTCATGAACTAGGTTATCACTCAGAAGGTCAATACAACTCCTGCCCTACAAGCCACAACACTGAAAGAAACAAAACAACTGGATGGATAATTTTAAAAAGAAGAATTTCACTGTGTAGTACTGAACTGTGACCACTACCTCAAACAGAGCACAGCAAAAAAAGGAGGTTCAAACAAGGTAGTTCAGCAATTAGATACTTGAATCAGATTCCACATAAAAAAAAATGAAATACTTTCATTTTGATTGGTGGTATACTGTGGAAGATATTCAAAATAAGGAAGTTATATCAGTCATACTGATTTATGTCCTGTAATAGGAGAACAAAAACTTCTGATGAAAAGTATTCTTAAATAAAGGCATAAATTAGATAAAATAATCCTTGTAATTCAGTGGTGCGAAATATATGGACAGCATCTGCTTGATCACAGTAATAACACCCAATGTCATAAGAAAATCTACAGTTCAGAATTCAAGAAAAAAAAGCTTAAAGGCGACTGACTAGAAACAACAGCTAAGACAATTGGTTATTACCGGACTGGACAAGAAACTTCCTTTGTTTAACAGCTTGAAAAATCGGCTCTTAAATCATTCATTTTCTTTATGGTACAAGCAACCATAAAGGTAAATTAGTTATGACCTAGATTCTCACAGACTACCGAGATGTTGACTCCCTACTAAAATCATCAGGCGTTAAATACCTCCACAGTCCGGCCTAGGTGGTGGTTTCCCTAAACCACCTCATCTCGCTCCGTTCGAGCGCAGCACACACGGACAGACCGCGCTCTAGCTCTCGGTCCCCACGTGCGGAAAGCAGAGAGCCAGTCCGTCCGCGCTGGCAGACGACTGCTCTGGGGACTCTCCATTTGAAGGAGAAGTGTGCAAACTTCACACAGCAGCGGCGTTTTGAACAGCAACAAGGCAGAACTCCAGGCAGGGAGGGAAGACCGAAAGCGGGACGCAGAAACCCCGCGAACGGGGCCTTCGAGAGCCCGTTAACCGCACGCAGCCAAAGGGGGAAGCAGGGGAGGGGAGGGCGCGTTGCCGGCAGCACCTGCAGCCGGACACGCGGCTCCGCGCTAACACGCCGCGACGCGGAAAGCCGAGCGGCCGCGCTGCCCCCCCCCGCCGCCCCGGCCCGGCGCCCACCTGTACTGCCAGCCCTTGGCGCCGCGGCCGCCGCCGCCCTTGGCGCCGCTCTGCCCCGGCAGCAGCGGCTCGGGCCTGCCCTCGCCCTCGGGGCCCCGCATGGCGCCCGCCGGCTCCCCGCACTGCATGGCGGCGCCGCCGCTCCGCGCCCACCCCGGCCCGGGGCGGCGGCGGCTCGGGACGCCCCCGGCCCCGGGCGGCCCGCTCAGGCGGCGCCGGGGCCCGGCCGCGCCCGCCCCATGTGGGCTGCGATAGCGGCTGCTGCCGGCGCCCGCCGCTCTGCTCCGCTCCGCGCCGCTCCGCTCCTCGCGCACACCCCGGCGGCGGCGGCACAGCCCGCCCTCCGCTCCCCGCGCCCCTTCCGGGTCGGCGCCGCCCAGCCCCGCCGGAACCGCCGCCGCCGCCATCTTTGTTGAGGGCTGGCCGCGGCCATTTCCCGCTCCCGCTCCCGCCGCCGCGGGGCGCTTCCCTGGGCGCCGCGGAGCTGTGGTGGCCGGGGCGAAGCGGCAGGCACGGCCGCTGCGCGCGGGGAAGGGAGAGCGCAGCCCCCGCGGCTTCACCCCGGCCAGCTGCAGCCGCATAGTGCGGGCTCGGACGAGGGCAGCGCGTCCCCACAACCGTCTCCGTCCGTCGTCCTCCCTCTTAAAGAGAGGTTTACCTCAAGCACAAACCGTTGTGTGTTTTGGTAGGGCTGTGAGCGCAGCCCCCCCGGTTTGCACTGCCGCCTGGGCCTGCGAGGAGAGCAAAGCACCTCCCGCTCCCCGGAGAGGCGAGGGGGATGCCCGGGGAGCCTTGCCGCTGCCCAGGCAATGGGCGCTCGACTGGACGGCCAAGCCAGCCGCCCTGATCCCTGTCACCGCTCTCGTCCATCCCCAGCGCCTCTTCCACGTAGTATCGCAGCAGTCTGCATGGCCACGGGCCCGGCACGTTATTATACTTAAGTTCAGAAAACTCTCAACAACTGCCCGTGCTGTACAGCACCGTAAAAATATTCTCAAGCCTGCATTTTCCAGGCTTGTAAAACCCCATCCTGGCAGGTGTCTTTCCACCGCTGGCAGAACACGCACGCTGCTGCGGTACCACCGATAATACCAATGCAATCATGCTTTCAGCTGCTAGGAGATAACATTTAGCCTCGAAAGAACAGCAGAACATTAAAATGAGTTAAAATTTGTGGCAGCGAGCACTAAATTATTTTCCCACAAAACCAACAGGTGGGAAGAGGGAGGAAACCAAGGTATGTTGCAGAAAACTGTTAGCTGGTATTTTGCCGTGCATTATTGCTCTTTCAGGTTTACCTGTATTAGGTATGAGAAAAGTGGCCTTCCTCTGTATGGTTTAGCACATTGTAACTGGAAAGAAGAATCAGAAAGAAACCTCTAAACTTTAACTACACCAAAACAGTCCGTTTACTAGTGATGGTTATTACTTAGATAAAGTTCTCAGGGTTTTTTAAGATATCTCAGTTAAAGGATGGGTGTCTCTCAGGATTTCCTTAACGTGATATCTTTCAGGATCTCCCTTTCCAAATTAATGTCTCTCAAAGACTCATCAAACTGCAGGCTTTTGTAAAAATACCTGTCTTAGGCATGGGGAAATTTTTCTGGAGAAAGGTTTGCTCTAGATGGGGATGTTTCTCTGGAATCTTGGCCGACTGATGCCCTCTAGTGAATAATCGGAACAATCCTCATGGAAGAACATTTCATTTCAAATCTAACACTTGTCTTGATTCCAAGTCTGATATCAAGTATTCAAAGAACCCACATCTGTTCTCCACAACCCAAATAATCTATAGAAATAGACAGCTTCTCAAAATAAATCAGCTTCCACAGAAACCCATAATATAGGGCCTGCTTCAGAAATCCCCAGAGCCTTATCCACAAAGCAAAACCACAGCTTATCCAGACCTTGAGAGGAAAAATATATATATATATTTTCTTTTGGCACTAATTACAGCATATGGGCAACAGCTAAGCATTCTTCTTTCAACCCAGCATGTCAGCAGGGCTAACTGGGAAAGGTTAGTTTGTTTGTTTTATAATCTTGCAGGCCAGGCATGGCTTTTGCAAAACCAAAACTTAATTGACTATGGGTTGAAGGTAATTGTATTACATAGTAACAGATGCCAACCCCACTGAAATGTTCATGGGAAAACTTGAAGCAAAAGGAACTAGGGCAAGAATCCCATTTGTTTTTACTTCCCCCTGCCTGATGACACTGATTCTGAGAGAAACCTATTTTTTCCTGGGCTTCCACTAGACCTTTTGTAACCATCACAGATGATCACCACCTACAACTTGTCCGACACAAGACACAGGCTAGCATTTCTTTCTATAGGTTTCTAGAACCTCTCAGGATCTGGCCCTAGAATATAGGATGGTAAATACAGATTCACTTCCATATACATTTTGTTTTGTTTTGTTTTAAATGTTGCACTCGCACTACCAGCAACTGTCATAAGGTGGCATTGAAAAAATGCTTAATGGCATAGAAAATCTAACAACAGCGTAACTAGTTTTGCTAAGAATTTCCTGTAAAAAGTGAATTTTATCTTTGGTTTATATTTGCTACTAATTATAACTTCTGGTCAAGTTCACTGCTCTCTGTCTCCTGCCCCAGAACCTTCCACTTACAATGTAGTGGCTCAAAATGAGCAGAATCACACCCTGGACCTAGCAAGAGCAGAAGAGGGGGAGTGCTGGAAGGCCCACAGCAGAGTACACTGACCCGAGCATGGCTGAGCCTTACCCATCACTGTAATCTCTAGGTCCAGCGAAAGATATCAGGGAGATTTACAACGCTTCAGGAAAGCAAGCTCTTCAGTTACAGGAAAGCATGAAACAAGTAATACTTTTATCAACATTTGTCACATCAAATCCTTGTAGACCTGAATCTGGCTACAAGCTAAAGTGGATCATATTTTATTATAACTTACGTTAAAGCAAATTTGCCAAATTTGCTGCAATTTATCATCCTGTTAAATTTAGAAAATTGTCCAGGATCTGATCAAAAACATGCACCTCTTACTGATTGCCTCCACAGCTTATTCTGTCTATACATGCTTAGCATTTCTTCAGATCAGTATCCCCAAGAGCAGCTATGCTTCACCAAGACCTGTCCATGTTCAAAGGCTAAAGATCTGAAATCCAGCATATTTTTCATTACTTGTGTGCCAAAAAAATTTGTAGTTTTTTAAAATAGGAATGGTATGAGTTTCCTATCATTCCCTTGTCAGTCGAACAGGATTTTTTTTTTTTAACATAAAAAATACCTTTGGATGAGACCAAGGTTAACATAATGTTAAACTTGTGTCTTCTGGTAGCTGGTCCACAGAAGATAAGTACTTACTACTTCTACCTGATAAGGGAACTATATCCTTTACAGGCATGTTCAGGAATGACATAGGTCCTGAGAAAGGAAAGACAAAAGGAGAAGTGCATCCTGCCTTTCTCACGCTGAGTGCTATTTTTCATAAGCATTGCTGAACTGGAAAAGTTACTGATTGATGGCCAGGAAGATATCATTGCTAATAGTGCTTCACATCTGCATTTGTTAATTGTACAATCACTGGCTATTAGGGTTAAACTCTTTCTCAAAGCAACTAGTTTTTAAGTTTATTAATAGTCTAGGAAACACATTTTTTATTTTCTAGGCTCTTCTAGATAACAAACATGGAAGAACTTACTATTCTTACAAAGAATAAAATATATCTGCCTACTGCCTGCCGATGCTCTGATATAAGGATATGAAAGTAAATACACTTAAAAGAACAGCCTTCTTTCTACAACATACTGAACACACAACTATATTCCCCTGGCCATCGGTAAAAACAGCCAATAAGGTCATATAGATATAACAGAGAATTTCAGCCTCCAGAGTATTTTACACTTTTGAAATGATTTGATGGAAAAATCTTTGTTTTGAAGCTTTGCAGCTATCACTGTCTTGCAGTCTGGCTTTGCTGTAACATAATAGGCATATGAAACATTGCTCTTTTTGACATGCAGGAGCACAGGTGCTTGATTTAATGGTTATTCATCATTCATTCTATAGTCTTAGTAAGTCAAAACCCTTTTTATTTGGGATGTTCAACCATGTCAGTCTTCTCATATTTTCCTCACTCTTCCCTGTCAATCCCTATCCTTTAGTAATGCAAATCCAGAATAGCTCCACTGATTCTCAAATGTACAGGTGAAAGCATCAGATTCGCAGATGGCAGCAGCTGATGCTGCCTACGAAGTTCCCTCCCCTTTCCATAACCTATTCATGTCCTTGATAGTCACACTTGGCAACGTTTCCAGTTCTGCTCCGTGTGACTTTGCATAGAGTCATGCTTTGGGCTCCAGCGTTACATCACCCAAACGCGATCCAGCCATGAAAACGTAAATGGGGCCAGCAGCGCCAGCCACGGAGGCTCCATCCGGATGGAAGCTGCTGGCCTGGATTCCACAATCCCAGCAGCCTTCCCCATAGTAAGGTACCATCTGAGGAAAAGGACTGCACTCTAGGAGCTCATTAAGGGCAGTATTGAGGGGCCCTGCTCCTGTCACCAGAGCAGCTTCTTCAGAGTCGTAGCTCAGGTAGGGCTCTTTTCCTTCTGTGCTTCTGTGTGGAGCTACTGTGAAACAAAGTCATCCTCTTCCTGCAACCACAGGGCTGCAAAAGTAGCAGAAGCGAAGATGCTCTACAGTCACTACAGATCAGAGACTACAGCAGCCCCCATCTCTCTCCGCACCAGAGTACTGTGACTAGTGCACTCATGCTGCATTTTATCTTTTAGAGCTCTACAGTGTATGGTTCTGCCCACTACCCAACCCTGCAGCCTAGAAATGGTTAAAGCGCTCACACACAGTCTTGGCAGAGACATCCAAGTCCCTGCTCAGATTAAGGCCTCTCCCAGACACTCTGTCAGAGGGGCAGCTTGTCAGCAGAGCCACACATAGCAGGTGCATAGCGCTCGCCGAGCCAGAAACTGTCTGCTAGCTCTCTGCCTCTGCCCAGCCCAGAAGAACCTCCCCACCCTACTGTGTCCCAAAGAGCTGACACTGAGCTTTCTGTGAGTTCAGGCGCCCGTGAAACTACAGCTACAATGTGGTTATGGGGACTCAGGGACCTCCTGTATCACAGCTCCTAGCAAGTTCACACCTGGGCTGGGAGATAACCAGGGTGTGACCAGAGGTCAAGACATTTTCAGAGCCATAGTACGGTGGAGAACCTCAGCTTGATCCATTCTGCTACACTAGCAAATTTGCTCACCATGGAGCAGAATGATTTCCGGTAGCCGGCCTGGTTTAAATTGGCAGTTTGCTGGAGCTGCTGCTTACAGCTGGATGTGTGTCCTGGCTCTTCCTCTTGCTTCAGCCCTCTGTTTGCTCAGTTAGCACGCAGACACCCTTCTGCCCTTTTCTCTCCAACTTGTGAGCAGAGATCAGGATGTTGCTTCATCTGTCTTTGTGGTAGAGGTCAAGCTGTTCTAGCACAAAGGGTGAATGTGGCTGAAGCACATCGCTTTCATTTGGTCCTTTTGCACATGGAAGAACTTGCCTTCTGCCTTGCATTCAACAGCTCCTGGATGATTGTGTTCCCTGAGTTCAAGGGGATCTTTTCCTCCATGTTTTTCTGCCCATCAGAGTGTGAAACAGAAGTACGCACAAAATAGTTAATGTTCAAACCCTTTGTGTAAGGAAGGTACCTTCAAAAACACACATCCATCTGCTTAGGACCTGACTCTGCTTTCAGTAAAGCTAGCCATACATGAACCTTTTCATGCACAATCAGCCCTTCAGCATTGAGGGAGCATCCAGTGGGTTCTCCGCATGGGGAAAATGAACAGCTATCAAATCAACAGGACTGAGTGACCTCTTGAGCACAGGTGGATGGAGAAAAGGAGGCCAAGAGCACATCTTCTCCTCATTACCATTGTGGGTATGGTGTGTGCCCACAAACAGGGAGTGCATGTTGTGGTGGTGGTTGAGGGGCTTCCCAGCTTCGTCATCTACCTCAAGGCCATCTCCAGCCTTTCTCTAAAGACTTTTTCTACCCTGCCCTTATGGCAAACATGCTTTACAAGATTGTTCTCCCAATTCACAGGGGAACCACAAAGGGCATTGCTGCCTTCTGCTGTTCTGCAGCTCACCATTAGTTCTCCTTTCTGACATGGTTCTCAATCCTCTTGAAAACTACTGTGTTTTTATTAATATCTCAATTAAACTTAACAGTTGCTGCATGAATTCAATTCTTCAGTCACCAGGCCCTTCTCTTAGAAGCTTTTTTGTGCTTCGCTTTACTCCTACACACTTCCGCTGCATGGTTTCTATGGCAACATGAGTATCTCTCCATCTGCTGTAGATCCCCGTTATTGTGTTTAGCTCCTTGTTATCTCAGCCAAATGCAGTTTCCAGGTGTATCATGATAACAAGATCATTTTGGAAACCAAGCCAAAGCACTTTAGTAATTTTTGTAAGCAAACCTGTCCTTCATAATTTGATTGCTCTGTTGCTATATAAACTCTTCTCCTTACCAGATGTCCTACTTGTATCTGCATGCTCTAATCAGTTCTGCATCCACTCCATAATTTCCAGCTTACATTTTTCCTTCTTATTGCAACCTGTGCTGTCTACAGAACAGATATGTTTGGATTATGGGAAGTAGGTGTGTTGTAAGTAAAGCAGAGTTTGCCTGCTTGTTGTTTACTTGTATCAAATAACTTACATACAAACTGAACAGATTTTCTGAAATAACAGGCTTCCTTTGTTTGGGATTGACATTTATTTTGAAGACTATAATTTACCATTATGGTCTTTCTCCCAGCAAATATATTGTTCAGTTCTGCTACAGTCCTGCGATATTTTTACTTCTGCTGAAAGCCTTCTTGGTTGGATTACAACAAGCCCTAAATAGCATAGACTGTTTACAATTGAACTCCAGGTCCATTCTGCTGGAATCCTTAAAATTACTGGAAATATACTTAGCCTTCTATAAGATTAAAAATCTGTTCTCATTATGTCCTAACTACCTTTTTGGAGAACCTATTTAAGTGTGAAAAAGTACTGTTCCTATATATTCTGATCAGAAACTGCAGCAGAGAACTCATCTAAATAGAATGACTGGAATAAGAATTTCTCTGATTTGTTTTCTAGATCCTATGAGTCAGTAAAGTCAGACTGCAAGAAATCAGTGCAGAAGCTGTAAAGCTGTGAGTAGTTTGGATTGTGAGCTCTCACAGATACAAACTGACATTATTTATTTGTACCCAGCATCCTAGAGGAGCTGCTTTGAGATATTACAAGCTAACTCAGTATAAATGGTTACTATTTAATACCTATAATTAAAAGTAACTAAGTGTACAGTAATCTAGTTTATGTATATGTATTTCTAGTTTATGTGTATGCATTTAAAAACCCTGCAAACCCTGCAATTATAATTCAGGGAGTGCAAAAACTTTCCTCTGAAACAAAAATAGGTCCATGATATACAGGTAATTTTGATGCTAATGCTGTCCACCAGAGTATTGCTTAGTCTAAGGTGTGCAGGTCAGGTGTGGTGTTCACAATTTGGGTAGAGTCGAAGTGCTCGGTTTATTAATGATTGTGATACGGTCCACAGACCTAGGCTGGGGTAGATTTCTGTTGGCACTGACAGCAGAAGGGCTGCTTTCACAAGTCCAGACTGAACTTGGAAACCCTCATTCTTTCCTTCAAACCTACCCAGCCATAACCCTATCCATGGGACCACAGCTACCAAAAGTAAATGTTAATTGTTGAATCCTGCTGACACCAGCCCACAAGGTCCAGCAAAAAAGGTACATTTTTAACCCCTCTTTCCCTAAAGTCTCAGGCCTGCATTAATAGAGATGCCAAGCAGTTACGCTGCCTCGACTACCGGTCACCACCACCCAAAGGAGTGCAAAATCCATACTGTGCTTTGCTTCCACGTAGTCACAAGACAGAAAAGGCTCCCTGACTCTTATTTCTCTCCAGAGAGATTACACAAAATAAAGGTGAATATTACCATAGCTGCATATGCCCTCATAGGATGTGAACTGTAATACTGTGTACTCTTAGGAGTACAGAAAACCTAGTAGAAAAGGCAGAAGGGATCAATACGCAGAGAAAACTGTTCTTCACAAATCAAAAACTAAAGGCATAGCCTCAGAACTGCCCCAAATCAAAATAAATTAGCCCCTGCACAAGGAAGGAAAACTAGAACAAAAGGTTTTTAGCTTCATGTTTACAAAAAAAAAAAAAAAACCAAAGGAAGACATCATTAATCAATGAGTAGGTGAGATATTTAAAAGCTAAAGGAACATTCTGCTTCAGTTTTGGTAAGGAAGATAATGTAACTCCAAAGGGCAGAGGCAGCGCAGTTAATGGACTTAAGGGCATGGATATGGAAATTACCACGTGCAACACAGCAGCAAATTCAAGCGCTCTCTGCCCTTCAATTCTGAAGACTGAATAATCTCCATCACCAAAATCTATAGGCTTTACAGCACACAAGCCGTAGAGTAAATATTAGCAATGAGTAACAAAAGACATGGAAGGAAACAGAAAATGGGTTAAAGTGCAAGACAGGGTTGTTATATGTAGATCATGAAAAACTAACCCAATATCTTTCTTTGATAAGAGAATTGCATTTGCAGACAAAGGAAAACTAGTAAATCTTATCAACCTGGACTTTGGTAAAGCATTTGATTTGGTATTACGTGGAAAATCATGAGTTAAACTGGAGAAGATGAGGATTGATATAAACACTATGCAATGCTGAAGGAATCTGGTATGGGGGTGAAAACTGCTGACAGGACTGATAGCTAAACTAGGGGACTGGAGGAATCAGTCTCACTGAATAATTTCATCAGCCATCTTGGTGCAAAAAATGACAAGTGGGGTAATCAAATTTGCTAATGACAAAGTTGGGAGACATTTTCAATACTGAGGAAATCTTACAGGAAGAATTAGATGATTGTTATAGTCTAGTAACAGACATGGGATGAAATGTAACAGCATAAAATGCAAGGACAGGCACTGAAAAACTAACACAGTTTCTGCTGTAGATTAAAATTCACCAGCTATGAGCAACAAAAAAAGGAAGAAACACATCTCTGATGTACTTATTAAAAATGTAAATGCAATCTTACATGCAGCAGGCCAAGTATTTTCAGGAACAATACATAAATATGTACAAGACACTGGGTAAAATTCCACAGAGATTTTATGGTACCATCCCGATTATCAGTGTTCAACAAGCCTGAATTCATGCTGGAACTGGTACAAAAAAGTGCCACCCAGATAATCAGAGGAATGGAAAAGCTATCACACAGAAGGTGATTACAGAGCATGTCTTGCTGAGCTTGACAAAATGAGCACTCGGAAGGGATCTGATCTCTTTCTGCAAAAACATTTGGGGTTTAAGGCAGGCAGAGAGGGAGAATAAGCACCAGGGAAGAGGAGTTGTTCAAACTTAAATGTTGGTGCAAGAAAAGATGGACATAAACTTGATATGAAATTCAGAAAAGAGTTCCAACTATGAGAGGAGTGAAGGTCTAGAACAGCTTCCCAGGAGGAGAAGAGGGGGCAAAAACCAAATTTTAAGATGGGGCTTGATAAGCTCGTGAACTGACAGCAAGAGCTGGCCTAGGAGCGTCCTTCCAGGCCTAAACCTGACTTGCCTTGGGGAGCAGAGCAGAGGACTGTCGTATCCCACGCTCACATGGCTTCCCCTATGCACCCAATCCAATAGGGTGCCCAAACGTCACCGACCAGGGCCCAAGAAAACAAAGCACGCAGCAGCTATGTCTAGACTGTATGGCAGGCAGTGCTGCGGTTTAGGTTGCCCTCAGCCCCCTGCCTGCAGAGCACCCAGCCCCTCTCTGCCCGTTTTGGGGACTCAGGGACAGGTGTCCGCTGAAGTAGGTATCTCTCATACTTGTTTTTAGGGATGTTCGAAGGCCACATCATCACCACAGAAAGATCCACACCTGATTTAAGAAAATGCCTTTTGTCTGCCCTGGCTTTGTGTCATTGGCATTGAGCCTGAGGGGTTGGTTTGTTTTACAGCAGCTGTCAAATTGATGAGGTCCGCTTGGCTTGGTAAAGTCTGGCCATTGACATGTGCACAACCTATTAGGTGCCAAAGCAGATCAGGTGAGGCTGGGCGGGGTGGCCTTGAGAGGGTTGTCTTTATCCTCCCTATTAAGCAGACTGAGCTTTTATGCCTGATATGCACTAATGACTCACGCTTGAGAGGTAGTTCTCCTGCGCTTATGTGAAAAACATCGTGCCTTCATTGTAAAGTCAATGCAGACAAAACGCTGCACCTTGCCTGATAAACAGTTGCCAGCATCTGCCACTGTCCTATGGCTCTTGGGCTCTGCAATGTGACAAAGGACCCATTTCTCATGGCACTTGTGTGTCCCCACAGCAAAGTGCCTCTGAGACAGCCCTGAGGTCTAAACTTCCCAACCTCCCATGTAAACTTCCCTGCACACAGCCTGGAACAGTTGGGGTTTTTTGGATGTATGCTCTCCTATCCATCCCCATGGAGCAGTGACTGCAGAAATCCAGAGGACAGTTCATCATCAGAACAAGTTACTTCCACAGCTAATTAGTGTCACAGACATATAAGCTAATGCGTGTACTCACAGTCAAAGGCTGCTGCCTCTAGTCTTCACAGGTGCTGTCATATCCATCTGCCTCCTCATCCTTTGCCAATACTTCCCGCTCCCCCCTGCCAGCTTCTGTGCGAAACCACATGGTCAGTGCATGGCAAACTGAATGTGGAAGCCACATAAATCGATCAAGCCAGAGGCTACTGAACTCATACAGTATCCATTTTCAAATGCAATTAAAAACTGCCACATTAATTTACATGAATCCATTACAGTTTGAAATACTTCAAGTGCTATGTTGACCAGGGACATCTTCTGTTGCGCAAATCTAGATCCAGAAACCAGAGCTTAAGTGACTGTGTCCTCACCTAAGGGCTTGGGGACTCAGCAGGACGGAAGAGCTTGCAACCTACATAGAGGAGAACGGGGGAGAATAGAGCAAGGCAGGTGATGGCTGCAAACATCACCTCCGCAGAAGATCTTTTTCACAGGAAGGGGTTAAATTAAAGGGAAATAAAGGGGAAGGAAGCAGGCTAAGAGGAACAGAGGAGCTATACAGGCAGGGGAAGAGCAAATTATGGTGAAGAAGCAGGAAGCAGGAAAAGAATAGAGGAAACGCACCTAGAACGAGAGAAAGGCTGTGTGCCTTGACTGTACTCGTCTCACAGAGCTCCCCGTGAGGCTTCGCACACGTCCATGTCCCTGCTACACCGTTGTTTTCAGGGACCTGTCCTGCTCCCTCTTGCAAGGTATTATTTTGTGGTATTTTGCCCCAGTTTGTGTGCGGTCCCAACTGCTCTCATCATCTGCAGGACACATCAAACAGCTGAGCTGAGGAAGAAGCTGGCAGCAGGCAGGCTGAGCATACGCGTACTTCCAAAAACACCCACAGGCTTGTGGTGGCGAATGCTGGCAGCCAGCCTCCCTCTGTGAATCTCTGTGTCAGGCCTCCTCATCACTCGGAGCCAGACGCTCACTGCCTCAGGCCCCGGTGCAAAGGCAGCATGTGGGGCCGCACGCCGAGCCCGCAGCCCCTCGCTGGGGAGCCGAGCCCGGTGGCACGGCAGGACGGGGGGACGTGCAAGTGCGGGTGCACCGAGAGGGTAGCGAGAGCTGCTCTGTGGGCCCAAAAATGAGGGAGAAGGCTGAGAAGGTGTTTGAAAGAGGCAATGGTGTAGAGGAGGGCTGAGCGGTGAGACGTGGTCACTTTTAGGGAGCCATAGATGATGGGACCATATAGGGAGAAAGAAGATGCCCATTTATTCCCGCAGATGACTTTGATTTGACATCCTCCATACTATGAACTGTGGCATGGTGCTTTACTGACGATTTACCAGCTGAATTTGGCTCTGCAGAGGCAGACATAGCCTTTCTCTGGTACGTGAGAGACTGACCCTCATTCCGCGGCAGAATTAAAGCCCTCATCCCTCTGTCTGGCAGGACGGGTGGGACCTGGAGATGTTCATCACTGACCCCAGGGCTCAAGTTTGTAGCCCCGGCAGACGCTGGCACCTTATGCAGCCGGTGCCGTGCAGAAACCGTCCCCTCCTTTCCCCCTCGCTCACGCCCGTCTCTCCCGCAGGCGCCGGGGGCCGGGCCGGCAGGGGCGGTGCTCGCGGGCGGGCCGGGCCGAGCCGGGCCGGGCCGAGCCGAGCCGAGCCGAGCCGCCGGCAGCAGCGCCCGGCAGCAGCATGTCGCCGCTCCGCGTCTGCATCGTGGGCTCGGGGAACTGGTGAGTGCCGGGGCCGCGGGCGCCCGCTCCCGTCCCCGCTCCCTTCGCCCTGCCGCCCGCACCGCCGCGGGGGCCTCGCAACAGGTCCGGGCCCCCCCGGCGCCGCTGCGGGCTCGGCGGGGAGCCCAACGCCGCGGGAAGCCACGGTGCCTTTTTTCTTTTTAAAAAAAAAAAAAAGATCTCCATGGTCCTGAAAGCCTCCCCGGCAGCAGCGGGGAGCCGCAGCCCTCGGCTCGGCTGGCTGAGGGCTGCCTGCGTCTCGCTCGTTCCGCTGCCGGTCCATCGCCCCCAGCCCTCACTCCTCCTTTTTTTTGTTTTGTTTTTTTCTTCTTCTTCCGTCTTGCCTCACGCTGTAAGCTCTCTGGGCAGGGACTGCCATTTACCTGATGTTTGTGAAGGTCCCTGCGCTCTTCGCGTAATAATCTACAGGGAATAGCAGGAAATTCAGGCAGCAGGGCAAGCGGCTCCCCTTACCTTTGTGTCTGTGGTCCCTCTGCCTTGTAATCCAGAGGGGAATTGTCAGAATTTCCGTGTCCGGCAAATAACCCATCTAGGAACAACAGGAAGAGGTGCATGAGCCAATGAGAATCGGAAAAACTTGAAGCTCCTGCATCATTTAAGCATGTGCACCTTTCAAAGCTCTGCAGGGCTGGCGGGGATCATCTTTAAATCCATTTAATACAAAGGAAAATCACAGCAGGAGGGAAGTACAGCAGTGGAGAGATCACAGTCTTGCACAGCACCAGCGGTCAGGGAGGGAATTAGAAAACAGGTATCTCATCAGCTCCTTCCCCCTGGGCTTGCCAACATCTGGAGCGCGGGCCGGTACCTAATGGTGGGAGCGAGGGCTCAGGAGCAGGTCCCCCATTGACAGCACAGCGAGATCACAGCGAGCGCTAGACCTCTGCCTCTGTAGCTGTGTGTGTCTGTGGCAGCTCCCAGGGACACAGTCCTGCTACCACTTTCTCTGGCCTTCAGCCAAATCCATTTGCTTTTCTGTGCCTGTAGTTTCCCACATATGACGTTCACTCACCTTTATAGTTCTCTAACATTATCAAATGGAAATGCCTTAAGTACTGAATAAAGCACCCAGGTGAGTTCCCCTGGGATCCTGAGGACCTTTTGTGTTGTTCTCAGTGACCTGGCACTAAGCAGCGAGGAGAGCAGAGCTCCTGTTTGTGTTCCTTTGAAGGCACCGGGACATGTGCTAGCACAGGTTTCATTTAAAGCCATGACTTATTTGTCCCTTTCATTTTCCATCATCCTCAGGAGGTAGTTTTGGATCTTGGTGCACATGCAGCCTTGTACAAGCACTGTGTTAAGGTCCCCAATTTATCCTAACCCCATTCATAAGAATATGTCTGATACTGCTCAGACCTTTCTAGTCTGGACAAAAGCACTGCTCTCCAAAGCTCTTTCGGTTTGACCGAGACGCTACTGAAGTCAATAAACCCTTTTTCATTGGATTTTGCATCTTACTTTTCTTATGGTTTATGTAACGAGCACAAACAGAACAACATGTATGTGCATGCGTTTGTGGTTAGCAAATGCAGCCGCTAGGTAGTTCTTTGGATTGCTTTTGTAGAAGGAGGATGGGTTCCTTAAGATTTCTGAGATATTTGACAGCAAAGTGGGAACAAATGCCAAAAAAATCAGTATGTGAGGGAGTGGTGGCTTGCGAGTTGCTCAGGACACAGTGCAGAACAAGGCTCTTTGTCTTCCTGCCCTGCAAAACCAGCTCACTGCTTTCTATGTCCTCACAGTCATACAAAGTTTCCAGATCACATGGTGTTTGTGCATGACATCTCTAATATCCAGTCTTTCACGTGTATTTGTATAGCTAAAAGTCTTCTCCAGGAACTCATCACCACACATCCTGATTACCGCAGCGCCCTCTTCTCTGGCCCTTGCAGATGCAGCCTGGCTCCAGTCATTTCTGCTCTGCCTTCTGCACCAGCGTTTCCCTGCTCTGCTGCTTTGCCCATGCCATTCCACCCCTTGCATCCCACCCTACCTCCCTCTTCTCCCTCCCAAAGGCCTCCAAGCCCGTGTGAGCTGCTTATTATCACTTTCAAGACCTTCAACAGCCATTAAGGGATGTCTAGGAGCCAGCTTTTACCTCTAGTCAGCTCACAGTGATAAACTTAATCATTCTCCTGCTGTGTCTTCAAACAAGTGTTTTTCCTGCTTTTTTCCCAGGCTGTTCACTTGCCATAAACATCTTCAAATGCCACTTAATTGTCTTCCTTCCAGTCCCTGCTTTAGAAAGTTCTTTTTTTCACAATGCCACTTGGAAAGAGTTATGCCACGGAGAAACTGAGACCCCAGGCTGCCAGATCACTTGGTGCTATCATCTGCTTCGTCATACTGCTTGTCTGCCTGTGTCCATCTGTTGCTTCTTACCTTATACATAGACTATAAAATCTTTGGCAAGGGATACTTCTTGTGCTTAGTGTTTAAATCACATCTATTCATAGCCTCTATGGCAGCACAGATAATCTTAACACAACATAGAAATAAAATGTTTATCTTTGGCAAACAGTATTTTCTTATATCGCTCCTGAATATTTGTGTGACAGTTCAGATAACTGCACTGGAGTCTTCTCTGCAGCTCAGAAACACAGCTAACACATGACACAGCGTGTTGCAATAGCTAATGCCAGCTGCAGAAGTTCAGGAGGTCACAGTGACTTAGGTCAACACTGGCAGAAGACTTATGGCTGATGTGGTTAAGTAGAATAAGCGGTACACTGCATTTTGTGGTTGCCAGCCAGGTGCTGGAGGGTTTCTGTTCATGTTAAGCATGGTTCAGTTATCTATTTTTAAAACTACAGGCTTATTTGCTGCCCAAGCCTTCAGAATCTGAGAGCTTTTCCAATTTTATTATATTCTTTTGGACTCCAGAGTCCTCAGTGAAGACCTAGCTTGACCTACTTGTCTTTAATGACCAGCATGGAAAGATGGCCAGGCTTTTTACTGAGTTGCATGGCAGGACAATGTGAAAAATTGGAAGTTCCAACTGGATATAAAGAAAAAAAAAATCCCTATGAGACTAATAAAGCTTTGGAGCAGGTTGCCCAGAGAGGAGGTGGAATTTCAGTCCTTAGTGGTTTTTCAGGACTCAACTGGACAAAGCCCTGTGCAATCTGATGTGAACTCCGTGTTGTTCCCGCTTTGAGCAGCAGGTTGGCCTGGAGACCTCCCAGGATCCCTTCCAACCTGAGAGATTCTGCAGCTCAAAGTATTTGGGGTTGGTGGCTGAGAAGGAAACTGAAGGAGGACACGTTCATCTTCAAGTGTCTAAAGGAGAAAGATAATATTCTGCTCTCCTACAACAGAGCTGTACTTAAATTGCAGAAAGAAAAATTTAGGTCAGATGTGAGTAAAAATCTTTCTAATGTTAAGGATAGCAGAGCCCTGGTATAAACTGCTTAGGGAAGAGAAGATACCTGCAACAGCTGAGGTTTTTAAACTTAGTCTTAAAGACCTCTTTGGAAAAACACCTGTTAGGAATGGTGCAAGTGCATTCAGCTCTGCCTTGGACAGGGAAAAGGACTAGCTGATTTCATGGGGTCCTTTCAGCTCTATTTTTCTCCAGCTCTGATGTATGCAGCAAACATTTTCATATTCAGATATGTAAAAAAGTGGGTCTTATTCTTTTCCAATTATACTGACAGGAAATCTCCAGAAAGTTTTTTTCTTAGCATTATGTAAATCACTTCCAACACGATTTAATATAATTGGAAAAAAAAAACAGATTGGCGGTTTTCATTTACTGACTTAAAAAATTATCTAACAAGAGTTCTCCTCCTTCTATTGATCATCACTAAATTGAGTTTTGGAGGAAAAAAATGGTAAAGTCTATGTGCTAGCGTCCTTGGTTTTGTTTGCATAAGCAGACCTTCCCTGCCAGCCTGTGTAGTCTACTGAACACTGGCTTCACAGACAAAGCAATTCTTCTTTCCAAGGCTGATTAGTGGTGACTGTGAATTTTAAACGGATTAAGTAAAACAGAGCACCAGGTTTTGAACTGTTTGACTATTTGTTTCACAGAGAGGTATTTTCCCTGATGACTATCGAAAGCCTTTTAAACAATTAACCCCTTTCTGCCAACAATTTCCGTTCTTCAAAACAGAAACCAAGCAAAAATACTGTGATTTGTGCAGCTACCTTTATGCCTGAGATACCTTCATTGATATCTTGTCAAGGGGAAAATGCTTGGGTGGCAACGTCCAAGTATGTCTGTTATGACAGCTCTGCTGGAAGATCAGATTTGTCTACTGAGGATTGCCAGTCCCATTCAAGATTTCAGAGGTTAGGGCTGGAGTCTGTGTCTTTCAAGAGAAAAATAAAATAAACTTGGTATGGTCAAACCTTACTGAAAACAATAATTCCCTCTTGATGCACATTGCCATTTAAATGGCATTGCAATCATTTTAGGGTTGTCTTCATCTTTTTAGAATAATAGAGAGCCTTGGGGTCCTGCTGAGATTGAAGCTCCCTTTTTTTTTCTGTACTAACTGACTTGTAAGTGCGTAGTAAAAAGAAGTGTCTGCTTTCAAAAAGATTTAGTCCAAGCAAAAAAGAAAGATGAATAAATGATGGTGGGTGTAAGTGGGGAACGTTATTATCCTTCTACAGATGAGAAACAGGTGAAAATCACTTGTCATTAGGGAAGACTGTAGCAAAACCTGGAAAATGAATTTAGATCTCAAGTCCTAGTCCAGTGCTTATCTATAAAAATATCTTCTCTTATAGTATCTTCTCAAAAATATCTTCTTATTAATACACATTTACTGCACTCAGCCACAATTCATCCTCAGCCCAGGCCTTGACTGTGCTCTCTGTTGGACAACAGGGGAAGAGAACAGGAATGGAAATAATTTTAGAGGTGATATGAACATGTGGTACAACTGTATGCCTTCCCTTCAGAAAAAGCAGAACTCTTTATCTTCTACAGTGAAGACGTTCCCCTAAAACAGTTACCTATGTGTTTTCCATCCATAAAGGATCAAAATAAATCATCACTTTTTTGAAAGAAAGCATTAGAGCAGCTCCAGCAAAATGAAAATTGATCCCAGTGAGATTTCTTTGTGGTTAAAGATTAAGATGAAGCCCTTATTCTTTTATTACTTATTAAGCAATTATCCATGTGCAAACATGTTACATAAAAAATACAGCCGAGTTGAGGAAAGCCAGTTACGACATGGTTTCCTTTGAACCATTCACAGTGCAGACCTACCTATCTGGACTTAATCTTGGATACACTTAAGACTTATCAGTTATGCAGGTGTGTTACAAGTGGGTCAGAGGACAAGAACATTTTAACTAGATCCCCTCTTTCAATGAAGTTGCTAAAATGGCTAGTACTTTAAAGAGGGAAAAGAGGAGTAAGAATAATTCCTTCCAACCAATAATTTAAAAGGGCATTAAGCAATACTTTCGGCAGGTCACCCAGATTTTTAATTCTCTTTTGCCAGGAGAATAAATGAAAGTTTGCAAGGTTGCGGCGGTGGATGAGGAAATTAAATTATTGCCTAGACTGAGATAACAAACGTACAACATGACGGAAGAAATATGAACTGCATGGTTACGATTTTTTCAGACTGCAACCATTCCAGATCCTGTTACAGTGAAATTTAGAGCAATACATATAGAGAAACTGTCAGGTTGAACATCTTTTTTTTTTTTTTTTTTTTAAAAAGAACAATCTCTTAAATGTGTGTCTTACATAAAATGCTTATGGCAACTGTTTGCTTATTGGTAGAAAAGTGGGATACATCTATTTTAGATGAGATATGTAAAGACTTTGTCACAGCAAGATCACTCAGCAGTACTTTGCTATCTGGATTATTTTACACTTTTTGGTCTTCAAAAAAAGCTATCTGAGAAGCAAGAGATATTTAATTAGTTCCAGATACTGTATTTTTAGCACTGTTGATGCTACATCACAGCTTTGCTCTATAATCTTTATATATATAACTTCAGATTCCTTATTACAATTGTCTCTTCTGGTTCCATTTCTTTGCTTTTAAAGTGTGAATTTTCTTGATAGAGGGTGGTGGATAAAGGTTTCTGATAAACTTCGCAAAAATATGAACAGTTTTATAACACAGGCCTTTTTTCAGTTATTATGCTTAAAATAGTTGGTGTTTTCAATTGGCAATAAAGCCATTTGTTTCCTACCAGTTATTTCACTTTTGTTTTTTAAAGGGGATCAGCCATAGCAAAAATCATTGGCAACAATGTCCAGAAGTCCAACAGATTTGATCCTGTCGTCAAGATGTGGGTATTCGAAGAGATCATCAATGGAAGAAAACTCTCAGAAATAATCAACAGTGAACACGAAAATGTGAAATATCTTCCTGGTTACAAGATACCTAAAAATGTGGTAAGCTGAATAAATCACTGAAATTTTGTTTGTTGTTTTCTGTTGTTAATAGGGGAGGCAACCTCTGACAAACTGATTTACCTGTTTTTTAAAAGAACATTTCAAGTGAATTCAGCAATAGAAATTGTGTGACTAGAGAGTATCAGCTCGCTCTGACAATTCGAGTGTGAACTACAGATTACTTGAATTCTGCCTGAATTACAAATACTATCTGCTATTACCTCATAATATATGGTACTTAAAAGTAGGAAGCAATTCATTGCCTCTAATTTGCCACCTAACTCACTCCAATTTTTTTTACTTTTCTGGAGCATAACTCACTTCTGTGACTTTTATTTGTTTCGTATCAAACTTATAACTTCAAGGTAATACACTAGGTAACTAAGATAATACACCATCTCCCTCTCTGGCGTAAATCAGCATATCCACCTGCCATTTCTCGAGCTTTGCCTAGACAGAGCTGAGATATTTCAAACCCACAGCATCTAGTGGAAAAAAAAATGAAAGCTACTGCTCTCCCTTCTTCTAGAAAAGAAATCCACAGGACAGCTAACAGCCCTGGCTTACAAGAAGGTGAATATAGCATTGCTCTTCGTTCATAGGTGATTTCAGGATAGCAACACATTGCTATCATTAATACTGCTGTAATTTCCACCAACAGTAAAAGCTATTTAATTTTTATAGATATTTAAAATACTGTATTATTTATCACTGCCTAAATTAATCAGCTTAGATAATTTACCGCTACTGAAGCAATGAAGGTGACTTTTTCTTCTGCTCAAGAGGTTGCCAGCTGGCAGTGTTTTATGAATTAAAGACAGTAGCATTGCATTTCTAGAATAGTTGTAGTTGCAAAAGGAAGTTAAGACGCTGCATGTGATGGTCTCCTTGCTTGGTGAGTGGCTATATTTAGCATCACATTTAGTGCTGCGATCGCATATTTGCACTCCCATGGTCTGCACTTGGCACACAGCTCTCCCGGGTTAGAACTGAATTGCCATTGTTATCTGCACCATGCTTTAGCAGGTCAACAAGCTTGTTGCGCTCTTTTTAGAGCAGCCTCATCCTATCTATAGCAAAGTCTGAGACTTTACCAGCAGAACTCGGCTAGTTGCAGTAAAGCCTGGATGGTGCCCTAACTCATCTTCACCTCCCACTGAGAAAAAAAGCTTATTTTTTAGTTCGCATTGTTCCTCCTCATTTTGCAGAGAGGCTCTCTGTCTGTACAGTGCTGTCAGTGCAGCCCTCTGCCCTGGCCCTGTTTTGCTATTTTCCCGGAGAAACAGCTTTGCTGGTAGCAGTTCTCATTCTGCTGCCAGGAATCGCAGATGCTCTAAGGTTGTGTGCTCTAAGGTCACGTCCAAGGGCAATATTTTCTCTGATTAAAAGTAATATTTTTTAATTAAAATTAAAATTAAGTATATTTGCCACACCATCTGCAACGGCTTAGGTATGTTATTTTGCAAGGTATGGGAGGTCTTACCTGGTTGAGAGGGCTCATTTCCGCTGTCGCTCTTGTCTAGGTGGCTGTACCAAATGTGGTTGAAGCAACAAACGGGGCAGACATTTTTGTATTTGTTTTACCTCATCAATTCATTGGACGAATCTGCGAGCAGATTGCAGGCCAGATAAAACCCGGAGCATTCGGGATTTCGCTGATCAAAGTAAGTTGTCATCTCCACAAGGCTCGGTCTGTAAGGCATAAATACGTTCAGCGCCTGGGTGGCACTGCAGTTCTCAGCTGCACGCTCTGCAGAAGCACGAGCATTGCTCTCTGCAATGGCTAAGCCACACGAAGCCTCTGCCCGTCCTGCTGCTGTTCATGCGGCCAAGCTGTGAAAGGGCCCAGGGAGCCCAGCCAGGCTAACAGTAACCATTTTCCTCAGCCATCTTTAGCCTGGATCAGTTCCCATTTGGACTAGCACAGAGGTGAAAACAGGCAGAGAAAGGGCTGCATAAGCTGATGTTACCACCAGAAAAAATATTAATCAGACTACAGCCTCCATTAGCTCTTGACCAGAAAGAGCTCTGGCTCTGAGTGCCTATTCCAAGTACCTGCGCCTTTGAAAGCTCTTCATGGCAGCATTCAAACTGCACAACACTAATAATTTTGCAGAACCAAAGCAATTTCTATTTGTAATGAACTGGGTAATCTCTTTTTCAAGGTTAGGTTATCATAATCTTAAGAGGAATTAATATTTCAGGAGAATCTCAAGCTAAAAGCTAGAGGCAAAGTGCAAGCATATAGTCTACTGCTCCTTCTGTTGATTGCGTTACAGGAACTATCCAATTAAAACTTGAAATGAAAGAAACTCAATTTAAGTTTTCAGACTGCAATACCACAGCTCTTCCCTCTTTTTCTGTAGACATTATCTTGCAAGCAGCAGGACACAGAGGGCAGTGGGGGGAGGGAGGGAGGAATTTCCTGCAAATTCAGTTCTTTCTTCAGCATCAAGAAAACTATGGCAGTTCAGTATACTCTTTAATAGCAAGGAAGCACACCAATTAATATTCAGATCTTGCAAAAAAGCCACCACTCCTAGACTTAATTTAATAATTATGATTCCATACTACAGGAGTTTAACACAAAGGGAAAATACAGCATAAAAGTGAACCTTAGGGTAGTAGCACTGAGTATAAGGCCTGTTTCACTCCTGCAGGATTAACTCAACTGTAGCTATATTCTCCCTGAATTTGCCTTGAAGCTGTAGTTAACGAAGTACAAAAACAAAGTGTTTGCATTAATAGCACGCAGCAGCACACTTGTGCTTCTGTTGTTAGCATCGCTGTGGCCTGGTAGCTGATTTAAGGGTTACTCTTGCATCGTACCTGTGGATGATGCTAGTAAATATAAGCCCCAAATCCTTTCAACTAGAAACAGAGACCTGCGGGCAATAGGAGAGCTTATGTTTTACCAGTACTCTGTTGCTGTCATTTTCCTATTCTAATAACTTGGTTTTGGTGATCATCTCTCTTATTCAGGGGATTGATGAGGGTCCTGAAGGCCTGAAGCTCATATCTGACATCATTCGAGAGAGACTGAAAATAGAAATCAGCGTGCTGATGGGAGCCAACATAGCCAAAGAAGTGGCTGATGAGAAGTTCTGTGAAACCACCATCGGTAAGTGCTGCAAAGAGCAAATTACAGCCACCATCTCTGAGTTAACTGCATCTGTGACCGGGAAAGAGGATAATGTCTAGAGATAGCAGTGGGAGCAACCTGCAACTGAAATGTGGCAAGTCCCGAGAGGCTTTCTGCTTGGTGTGGTATGTACAGCATGTGCTGAACTCGTTCAGGGAGGCAGCACAGTTTCCAGGGGAGTTCAGTACTGGCGTGATCAGATCCAAAATGACAGCACATTCCAGTGCTGAGAGCAGTTAGCTAATTTCATCCATTAAAAAATTACAGCTTAATCCTATTCCTGTAGGAATTAGCAAGAGACACCTGTTAATGTGTGGAAAGCTCTGTTCTGAGTCCTTGGGCAGTTGATACGGCAGGACATTTAGGCAGAGAAATACAGCTCGGTGACGGTGAGCACACGCAGACTTCTGAGTGCACTTTTTATCTTCAAACTTCTCTGTAAAAGAAACAACATTCAGTTCTTCACTTTCCTCCAAAGTGCTTGCCAAGACACAGCCTCAGACCCTCCCACAACTGGGCCTGACCTGACTTGGGAAGTTCATCCAGTAGCTTACAAAATCCATTGATTTTAAAAACAGCAGAAATTAAAGTTACATTCTTCAATAGCCAATGAAGACATCATAACTCCGTGTTGCAATGCTGTTCCATTGCCATGCAAAGGTTATAATAACAGTGAAAACTGTACCAGCTGGGCAGATGGTGCATGACTGGACATGAATAGGGCTAGACATGATTAGGAAAGTTAGGCAATATGCGTTGCCTGGGGGTGAGTTTAACCTCTGCCGGCCCAGTTTTGAGCCGTGCTGTGACGATAACTCTGCAAAGAGGGTTTCCCCTTGGTTTTGGTGCCTCAGAGGGTTTCCCCATACGGGGAGCCACATGGCCCAGAAACAATCCCCTCAAAGAGACAGGGTGTCCCCAAACATCGATTAGTGTAAAGGATGAGGAGCAAACCCAGAGTTTCTCGTGAGATGGGGCAGAAACCCCATGGCTACCAGCACGTGTTTCCCAGGCTAGCAAAACTCTTTAAATAGACCAGGAGTAACTGTCCAAAATGCCGAGAGGCAGAACCCCTCCAGGAGGAACAACTGGAAATGTTTATAGCTCTCCACCACTGAGCTCTGAAGGAACCAAAGCTGCCTTGTATAAAAAGAAAGAAAAACTAAATGAACCTCCATTCAAAAGCCATTGCCCCTCTGGCCAAGCACCCTTTGGATACCGGCAGACCTCAGCCCCCTTATCAGTCAGGGCTCTCTACCCTTCTTCTCGATACCTAGGGCTAGCGGTGTAATGGCACGATGCATGACTTGGGTGGAATTGTTCCAGCAGTGCCAATGCTGAACTTCATTATCTGTGGATCTCCCTGTAACTCGAAACTAATTTGCCAGTAAGCATTTGCACCCCGTATGAATACTTAGCAATTATACCATTATGCATTTTCAAAGCGGCAATTACACTCTTGTGCTCTACCAAGCAATTCGTAAACATTACCCAGTTAACCTCGCAGCAGGGCAGTGCAGGGATGGAAGCGCCCTGCTCGTGCCGGAGGCGTGAGTCAGCGGGAGCTTTGCGGTGCCCAGCGCTCAGTGGCCCATGGCTCTAGGGCAGGGCTGCGCGAGGGGAAGGCGCACTTGAGCAAATACCCTGCAGAGTCTCATTTTCAATTAGTCTGGTCTCAGTTTCGTCTCTTGCAAGGTTTGTGGTTATACAAGCTTTCTCAGGCAGAAATCTGCATCAGGGGCTATCTACCTTTAAGTGCTTTAAAGCGTTACTAGGCAATGCTTAGTTAATGCAGTGGGACTTGCATAGGGTTACACTGGCTTCCAGCAGCATGATCTGCTGACAAGTAATAAATGTTTTCTTTAAACAACACACAGCTAGGCAGATTGCAAAACCTAAAGTGGTCCCAGGCCCCTTACTTCAAGTTTCAGTTAACTATACACATTACTTTCACCCTGAAACATCCGCAAAAACTCTCATTCTTCCTTCTCACAGGGTGCAAAAATGAAAAACAAGGGCAGATCTTTAAAGAATTATTGCAGACTCCGAATTTCAGGATTACTGTGGTGGACGACTGCGATACAGTGGAGATCTGTGGAGCCTTAAAAGTTAGTGATTTCAAACCTAATTGTTTTTATTAGGACCAAATTCTGCCCTCACCTGGTCTAATATTAGTCCTGCTACTATATGATTAAGTGAGCTTGGACAAAGCATATGCCAGTTTTCCAGTCTGTAAAAATGGAAAAATGTACTTAAAAGTATAACTGTTGGTAAAACATTTCAAAATGAATGTATTTTTAACTTTTCTTTTGCAGAGGCATCCCTGCTTTTGAGGGCAGAATTTAGTCCACGATATTTTCTTGTCCGTATGTTGTAAGCACATGGCCCAAAGCCTCTTATTACATAGAGTAGCTATCACTAATAACTTATGTCCAACGTTCAGGGAGCAAACCAGCAGAAAGTGCCTGTCAGATGTGACATTGTGTTTCCTCCTGCTGAAAGCTTGTTTGCTCAGCGTTCAGCAGTGCCCACGTCGAGCTCCCAGGCTGAATCAGAAGCAATACCAAAATCATTAAATTTGCATTGAGGGGATACTTGAGTGAGATTAAAAGTTTGCTTTTAAGCATACCAGTGGTGACTCCAGGTTACAGTTCAATTGTACTTTTACAATTCACCTTTTCTTGGAGAAAGGGGGTTTACTGCCTAGAAAAAAATTGCCCAGTTTAACCTAGAGATGAACAGTTCATATACGTACAGAAAGAAATACCCCAAGATTTTATTTTCAGACAGACTGGAACAGGGTGTGTGGGGTGGTGGTGCTTTGTTTTATGGAAAATTTTTGCTGTCCTTGAAATCATTTCTTTGGCATTGCCTTTGCTAAAAAAGAGCACTGTTGTGCATGTATGTCTGGAGGCAAACACTTCAATGGCAGTACTAGGTAACATATTACAGAAATACAGCAAACTACACCATCTCTACATCAAAATGGGATTTCTGTGGGGGAAGGGTTGGCTTCTTCAGGGGCTGAAAATTGGAGGCGGGGAGGGAGGCACGCAGGAGGATGACGAGGAGTTGTGAAGATGTTTAGGATCCCTAGACATTTGCTTGCAATTTTAGAGAAGGCCAATTCTACCGATTATTCAATAGGCAAAATAGTAGCAGTACTGATTACATAGGAAAAACCAAACTGGATCCGTTGCAGCACCAGTATCCAGAACAAAGTCTGCTTAAGTTACAGACAGGCAGAGAAAACAAAGGCATGGCTCAGTTAAGGATGCAGCTGCAGTTCAAAGAGAAAGGTCAGTGCATCCCAACTTGGAAAGGGCAGAAAAGCAAAACATTAACTTAATTTAACCTATATGATTATAATATTTAACAAGTTGCTTTGATTTTTGCCCCAGGAATAATAGTGGATACTTTACAAAACCTTCAAGGAGTCCAGCTGCTTTTGTTTAACAACAGCTAGATCTTTAGCTGCTTTAACATAAACTCATAGCTATTGGAAATTGAACCTAGGGCATGGTTCAGATGCATTGGGTGAAGTCAGATTTGTGGAATTTCCCTAAATAGCAGTGTGTGTTGATGAACTGTATGTCTTATCTGATGATCTCCTTCTCCCTATTTTTGTAATAAATTTTGGTTTTAGAACATAGTAGCAATAGGAGCCGGGTTCTGCGATGGACTGGATTTTGGTGATAACACCAAGGCAGCAGTTATACGCTTAGGCCTCATGGAAATGGTGGCCTTTGCAAAGATGTTCTGCAGGGGACCAGTATCAATAGCCACTTTTCTGGAAAGCTGTGGCGTTGCCGATCTAATCACTACCTGCTATGGGGGACGCAACAGAAAAGTAGCAGAAGCCTTTGCTCGCACTGGAAAAGTAAGCAGGATTTTGAAATATTTTCCACTAAAGCATAAAGAAATCCTTCTGTGTTTTACACAGGCATCATTAGCTGTGTACCTTCTCGGTAACTGCTGGTGTCGCAGCAGCGTTCCCTCTGATCCAAGTAATCGGTCTCCTTTCTTATAGTCCATTGAGGAACTGGAAAATGAGATGTTGAACGGGCAAAAACTACAAGGTCCTCAGACTTCAGCAGAAGTCTACAAGATCCTGAAACAGAAAAACATGCTTGATAAGTAAGTGCTTTGATTTTAAAAGCCTGAATTGACAGGCATGACCACGCATTACGAGTGATTCATAACGTCTTTAATGGTACTTGTGTTCAACTGTCCCGCTCCCTTCTGTATCAGCTGCTTTCTACATGCTGGGACAGCACTGCAGTTCAGCTTAGCCAGACTCCTCATTTCTGTCATTAGGAGAATGGGACGAAGGCCAGAGAGCATTAAAAGAAATGAACCGCATACTTACATGCAATGAAAAAAGTCCCAAATCCCAGACACTACTGGTCCCCGCCCTACACAAGGTTGGAGGGCACGTGAACACGATCCAAGGGGGAAAGGGTTTCTTGCTGTCACTATATCATCATTAATTACAGTTCGCATCAATGCTGCTTTCAGTGCGAACGTTAACTCGACTATCTCAGAACAAAACTCAGGAGTATATTCCTAATCAAAAAATTTGTATACCCATTGAATAGGTATTAAGCACTGATATCGGTGTTTTAGTGCCACAAAGGAGGCTAGTGCTGAGGTAAAAAATACTTTTGTTGGGGGTAAATTAAGACTATAAATAATCTGAAGCCTTTGTCCCAGCTTATGCAAGAGAACAAACAAACAAACATCCCTGCCCCTACTCTCCTCTCTTGCATTAGCTTAGACTTCAAATGCTGCTGAATGAATACTTTCTAAAAAACCAAAAAACTTTCTATTAGAATTTTAACACATATAGAAGCTTCTGGTAGTATTACATTTAAAATAAAAAGAAAGCTCATTATGACAGGACCAGAACCTTGAATCGAAACTTGACCTAATAAGCATCCCTGTATTTACACTTAGTTATACACTCAGCTCCAAGTCATTCAATGATCTTATCTTTAACCACATAATGATTAAGAGAGCTGGCACACGCTTTTTTTAAAAAAAAATTTTTAAGTCATGAAAAGAAAATCATTAGAAATTTTGGTTCTTTTTAGCCTTTTAGATATCAGCAATGAATACAAACAATATGTATATTTTGCACACAGGAGGAAAAGGGAGATATGAAATTCAGTTTTTTTCAGTAATTGAAAACTCTGCATAGTAATTCTCTCCCCAAAACAGCTCTTCTCTGCTGTCACCCAAAACAAATTGGCCTTAATTCCTCCTAATTGCCTTAATTTCATTCCTACTGCTTTGTTTCATCCTTATACCAGTCATTCATAGCCTTCCCATAAAGGTATAGCTGAGTTTAAACTACATTGTAAGCAGAAAGAGAAACTTTATCCACATGCTTTCCTTTTAACGAAACAAAAAAAAGGTACCTGTATAGTGGGGGAAAAAAAGTATGAGAAATGTTTACATAAACTTTCAAAAGCATTTTTACTGTTACATGCTTCTTTTAGGTTTCCATTATTCACGAGTGTCTACCAGATCTGCTATGAGGGCAGAGCAATCCAGGATTTCATCTCGTGTCTGCAAAATCACCCGGAACACATTTAGAAACATACTCCACTTATCTGGTTGCATACTCATCTTTTCAGGACTTCTACCCACTCCACAGCAAATAAAGTAGACAAAACAGTTTGTGCGGCAATGCTTGCTGTAAAAGCAACACAGAATGTATTTCAGTATCCTCATTTTGGGGGTAAAAAAGAAAATCTGCCTTCAATTTCAGCATTATATCCAAGCAAGAGGAAATGAATGGAGAATTTAACTGTATTTGATTTGGGTTAGTAATTTGGGCATTAGTCCAGAATTACTTTCTTGTTGATTAAAAACAGTTCACCATGTTATTTCCCATAACGAAGTTCAATATCGCTCACATGAGGCTCAGCATTTTGCCTACTAACATTGTTGTTATAGAAACAGCACAAGATGCAGAAAGTTTGAAGAACTCCTCAAAACAAAAATCAAAAGTAGTTAAAAAAAAGTCTGACAGCAATAAGGTGCAATATAAGATGGGGGCAAACATGATTTTCCATAATTCCCCCCAAACACAAATAGCGTGACATTTTGTATTTTGTGACATCCAGTCCTCCCTTTTGTTTCCCAATGTAAGCCTCTTTGAGGAAAAAGGGGTATTGTTATTGTGCTCAGACATGCATGAATGTTCAATAGATGTAAAATGAAACAATTTGGGGAGGGGGGAAGAAGGGAAAGGAGGACTTTTTTTTTTTTTTTTTTTTTTTTTGAATCAGGACACTCAGGATCTTCAGATTCTTCAGAGTATATTCCCTTCGAGTACAGATAATTTTTTTGGACTAACCAAATACAGTTATCTTGGTGTACGGATTTCTTAACAAGTAGTACTACCTGAGAGAGAACTGAAGGAGAGATTGACAACTAAGGCTTATGCACAACTCAGCTTGCATCCTGTGCAATGCTGTTATTTTGCGGACGTGAGAAGTGAAAAGGCCTCTGTGATACTTGACTTTTTATAAATGCACAAAAACGACTGCTATAGACGCACAGAATTCCTGTAAAATTACATTTGAAACTGGGCTGCTTTTTAATTCCCCCAGAAAACCACTGGACAGAAACCAGTTCAACTCCATGCATCTTTCCATGGACTGCAAGAGACTAATGCCCTGATCCTGCTGTAGATTAAGCAAAGCATCACACACTACACTCCTGAAGTGAGATGTCTCTGTCTACTTCTGAATTTTAGACACAAACTGGTTCATAGACCAGGTTTTAATTTTGCTACTGATGGCACTAATTTTAGAAACAAAACTTTTTAAATCTGATAACTGTACTTAGGTAACTTTACATACCTGATGTTTTTCAGAGTTAAAAGCCATCTATGAAATGAACAGTGGCGCATTTTGTATGCTCTAATACACCTTTGAAAGATTCATATTTAGAGAGGAGGGGAACAAAAAGCAAGAGTAATCTACTTTTTGCTTTGCTTCTATCCTATTTTCCAAAATACTAGTGGGGAAGGCAAGTGTTTTCAGTCTCCATGTATTTACTGACTAAAAAAAGTAATAATAAAAACGTAGATTATAGAATCCTTCCCACTCTGCATTTTAGAGGAATGTTATTATGTCTTTCACATTTACCTGAGTAATATATATGAATGTATTTTTAAATCTCAGTCTTACAGCTAGCAAAGCTAGCTCAGGTACCAGAAACTGCGTTTGTAGCATCACAGAGCTCTGCCAAACAGGAATGAAGTTTTAGCCCACGTGAAGACTCCAAGCTGGAGGAGGTGAACTGCTCCCCTACCTGTGGCAGGTCACAGCTAACAGATCAGGACTCTACAGTGCAATGTAAATATTCCTTCAGCTGAAATGGGAATCGTGTGGTTAGGTCTTTTATACAGGACTAGAAAACAAAAACACAAAACAAAAACACCCATGCAGCATCTTCCATTTCAAGGGGAGGAAAAAAAAGACTTAAATATTTGATAATCTTAAATATCAAAAACATGAGGGTGGGATAGAGAATTTGGGAACCTCTCTAGTTCACAGTCAGGCTGAACTTCTGAAAAGTCATTTATGATCTAATAATAATACAGAACATTCTACATTCAAAGTGTATCAAGTATCAGTTTAATAATAAAGTGATCAATAAATGTGACATGATGTAATTTCATTTTTCCAAATTCTCATAAAATAAATGACTGTTGTAATAATGCTCCTTTATTGTGCTTATTCTTCCAATTAATACCATCAGTTCTCAAAGAAAAGGACAAGAAGAGTCATTTTTCTACAGACATTTTATTGATGAACAGAACTATTTCTTCTTCTGAATGACAAACTTTTACACAGTAAAATAAGGAAATTTTACTCCATAAATAACAAAAGTTAGCCCTTATATCTCAATATTCCAGTCAAAATCTATGTAAAATAGTTTGTTCTATATTTACATTCTATATCAAAATAGGAAACATGTTCAAGGTCAGCCAGTGCTCTCAAAACTGTTGTTTTTATCTCCAGGGTAATCTTTATATTAAAAAGGCAACATTTGCACTTTGGAAGTCTGATACTGTAAGATCACATCATTTAATATACACTATAGACCGCAATCCTGAAGAGTGATACACCCAAGCATTCACCCCTTTAACCAAGCAAAACTTGGCCTTTAAATTTTGCAAGGGAAGGACCTTGAACTGCTCAGCTAAGAGTCATTAGTAGGAAGTATGAGGAAGAAAGGACATAACACTTCTCTTTCTACTGAAATATATTCAACCAGACAGATTTGCATGACAGGAAGATTTTAAAACAACTGTCCCTTTTAAGTAAGGGATTGTTGCTACAACTGCTTTTAAATTACATCAGTCTTCCTAGTTTACTAGTGCACAACAAAAAGAACGAGCTACATTGTACCTACAGTCAAACAACAGGGGTCGAAATTCTCTCTCGGTAAGTTAACCTATATCTAGGCTATGATAGTCTCCCAAAACCTCAACCCATTTCAAGAGGAATGAACTGCCTGCTTTTCTATGTAATTTTATTCACTGCATACAAAGTATACCAGCCAAAAGCTATCCTTTCTCCTCTTCAGTCTTTGCAACAGCACTAGAAAAATGTGTTCCTAAAATATGACTTGCCTCAGGTTCTAATTAGTGTTATAGATTTGAGCAGCTGGGTTAACAAAAAAAAAAAAAGAAAAAAAAAGACTGCAAGACTAATTTACTTCCATAAGCAAACATGGAATGCTTTCACAAAATCTAAACTGCAGACATTATATACTCAAAATATTTTGGCTACAAGCTAATTCATTTATCTTTAGGGCAGCAAAAACCCTGGAAATCATGCCATCTAGTCTGGCGAATACGCAGAGACTTATCTGGGCCATACTGGAAAGCCTTCCCATGTAAGAGATGCAATATGATGGACTTGCCACAACATGTTCATGAAACCTAGAGTAGCTGCCTGCAAACCTTGCATTCACCTAACACCAACACTGACTTCTGCTGGGGAAAACTATACTTAAGGCTACATAAGTGATTGTTTTAAGCTACAGTTTTTAGCTTTATGTTTTACACTAAAAAATGGCTTATGCTTCCTACTAAAATGATTTTGCTCTTAAAAACCTGAGACGTGTTTTTACTTAAGTCATCTTAAGACTTGGAAGTTAATGATGGGCTAAAAGCTTAACTCAAAGACAAACAGAACTGAGGTAGTCAGTTTTACTTAAATATTCCTTCCGAGAGTCACCAATTCCTCCTCACTTTCAGGTGAGCTTAGCAGCTCCAACAAGGCTACAGCCGCGAGCTCCCTGACAGCATACACCACGTTCGATTCTGCCCACTGAAGTACTTTCCCTCCCCGACTCCCAAGTCACTTCCAACTCTGCAGCTCACAGCCAGTTTTTACAGGCTGCATTTCAAAGAAATTATGACCGAGATCTCAGATTATTAAGGCAACTACAGCTTTACTTCACTGGATTCACTAATGCAGCTACTCGGCAGGTACTGGTGAATCTGCCCGGAAAACCTCTGAGCAGCACACAGATTTTCCTCATAGGTACAACGCACTACAGCCTTTTTCATTAATTATGGTATACAATTCAGAAGTAGGTAAGCATTGACTTTTTAAGCCATCTTTCAGATTTCAGTTAATTCTCAGGACGAGAGAATAAAAAAAAAAGCCCTCAAGATAAACAACTGTGTAGAAGATAAAAATACTCACTTAAATATAACAAATCTCAATTATACAGACAGGAGACTAGCACATCAAATACCAAGCGCAATAAATTAACACCAGTAAAAAAGTTTAACACTTATAAAGTTAACCAGAAACTTCAAACAGTGCAAATATTTCACAGTACGAAAAAATAACCAATGATTTCTTTCAAGTATAAAAAGCATGGTTTTTGAGTGATACCATTTACATTGTATTATTGCACAACAGAAAAAGATACAATATCTACCTCTGGGACCTAAGATGTATTCTCAAACCTTTCCGAGTTTTCAAGGAATCATTTTATACCAGCTGTTGACTGTGCATATATTAAAATAATCAGTGTTTGCTGATGAATCTGAGTGTTTCTTAATTCAAACTTGTACACATTTAAAGCATTTTATCCCTATTTCATATTGCTTCTCAGAAACACTTACTTAAGGCTAACTGGGGCATTGTATAATTCAAAGCAAAGTGTGCATAACCTGCAGCAAGAAGGGGAACTAGCCCAGTGCAAGGTACTCTCTCAGTTGTGATGCCTTCAGACAGTTACAGGTTGAAGTTTACTCACCTCAGTAGTGTCACAAGAGTCTCTCTACAAAAGCAAACTAGCAGGCACAAAGATTTTCTTCACTGTCCTTACAGCTACAATGGAAGTTCTACTATTTAGGTGTATTTAACTGTTTAATTGTAGCCAAGGAAATTTTATTCCCTGCACCTTCCTTCTGTCTACCTTCCATTTTAGAAAGGGATCGAATCACCTACAATTCTAACACTGCAGCACATTTAGAAACAACATCTTTATGCCCATCTTTGCATTTTCTAGTGCACTGGGCACATCTGCTCTCTCAAGTTTAACACTTCTCCAAGAATGAAAACTATTCCAGCTGCACAATGGACTGTACCACTTAAGAGCTTATTTTACTCTGAACATGTTTGTTTGTCGTGCTTTACACAAAGTGTCCTAAAGAGCATCTCTCCCTAAGGAGATGGATTTTCCTCATTTCTTTAACCTAGTATATTTTGCCCATTAAGCAATGAATTTTGTAGCAAGATGTGCCCTTGCGTGGTTCAAAACATCTGATTATTCTCTAACATACTATAAATCCTCAAATAATCCATATCATTTGGATTATCAACTGCATGTCCAACAAAGGGGAAAAAGAGACATTACTGAGTTTTCTTTATGCATTCAGTCTAGTTTTGGCCTAAAGAAATCAATATGGTACCTGTAAGATTATAGCAGCCATCACTGTTGATTTGCCCCCTCAACAGAAAGGGAAAAGAGCTGTATTTATGGTCACCCTATTTAAAACAAATAAACGAACAAACAAAACAGAAAACCTATGCCAATGTTGCAGATTGTGTATCAGGATTGAAATGCATTTGCCTAGCAAAATACTCTGAGAATATTCAAATATTTGATGTACTAAATTTCACAGCAGAACTGGCACATGCTAAATGAAAATGGGATTTGGTTACCAGGATAAAATTCAACTTTGTGCATGTATGAAGGTTCAAGTGAACCCCCAAAGTTAGACAAACCCCAAGAATTAGATATTTTAACACATAATACTATGATTTCTGAGAAGCTTCAAAGCTGCAGAATCCAATTGTGGAAGCAAGTCTCAAAAACTGGTCTACTACCCCATTACATTATTTTTTTCACCATGAAGTCTAAAAGTTGATAAAAACAAAAAAACCCCATCTATTTAGGCCTGGGTTATTAGCAGTGATCACAACTGATTTTCACATGGCTTTTGACTAAACCACTGAGGTATATTTCCAGTTTGAGGATGCTTTGCTACCAGTCATGCAGAGGACAAAAAAAAAAAAAAAAAAGTTTTATTACAGAAAGGTTCTCATTTCAAACCTTCACCGAATTGCCAGGTAGTCTAACGCAGTCAGCACAGTGGATCTTGTTACTGTGTCAAAATGAAAGGTTGTAAATCAGGAAAATACTGGCACTTATTGAGCTGACAATGTAAATTCTCCTTCTCTCAAACTCTGGCTGCTGTTGTCGGTACCTCCCTAGCAACTATCAGCACTGCTACTCACCAGGAGAGAAGAGGTTCAGCAGAATACACCTGCCTGTACAGACAAAAAGCTCTCGCAGTGCTCCATGATAAGTAGTGCAGCATGATGGTATCATCTCGAAACTCCTTCTTTCCCCATGCTTAGCTCCATGCGCAGAGAAAAAATCCTGTTAGCAGGGGAATTAAGTTAGCCATCAATAACCAGAGGGTAACAACCAGACTGGATGAGCAGGAGCATAAATCTAAAGAAAAGACAAAAACAAAAAAACCCCCAGCATATAAGTAATAAATTTTACAGGTAGAGGCAAGAAAGAATAGCAAATAGAACACTAAAAAGGAAACAAAAAACCCATCAAAGCAGGGGGGGAAACATCCTTGTAATAATCTGCACTGACTTATCTTAGCTTTCAAGGCTAGGAATTCATATAACCAAGCAACATGATTATTCCCTTACTATTAAATAAATTTCTGTGCTCCTTCAGTAAACAGCAATTAGGAGAACAAATGAGAAGTTATATCACTATTACCAGAAGAGAGTAGGAAGTTTACTATGGCATGACTGGGGAGAAACTGCATTTCAAAATCAAATTCTTGAAAGATTGTTTTATGAATATTTTTGATCTGTACAGCTGTAAATCACGTAACAACCCAATTCACAGAACTAAGATGAATAGGGAGGGAAAAAAATGGGAAAGCAACCAACACATGAAACAGTTTGTCCCTATGGTAGGTAATTACATAGGCACAAAGCTTAAGAAAATCACAGATACAAATGTAAACCTGCTCCGATAAAGATATATGGGGAAAAAAAACCCCAAACAAAACAAACATATCAAGTATGAATCCAAACAGATGCTGGAACTTAGGTTGACATTTCCTAGTTTATATGGATTTTCTATGCTAAAAACTAATCTACAGGAGTCATTTTACCAACCACTGAAATACTGCCATTCCTGAGACAAAACAAAACTACGTGAAATGGTATACAAAAACCTGAGTATATGAAGTCAAAAAAGAATCATAAATGTAGGTAAACTAAACCAGGTTTATTTTCTCTAGAAAACTGCAGTAGAGACAGTGCATCCAACAACTAAAGAATTGTTTAAAGGCTTAAAAATAAACCACCAGTGTGAAATACTGTAAAGACTGTTCTCTCTTATGAATTGTCATTTTAGGAAGTAATCTGTTTAAGATAAAACATTAACCAGTAGTCAGTGAATTAAGTTCCCCCCGCACCGCTAAAAAGCAAGCTGACACTTATCACTCACATTCTGGATTACTGCATTAATATCGCCAATGGGAAATTATATAAGCAAGCACTCATTTTTCACTAAGATGTTGCTTTGGGATGTTAGAAAAGGCATATGGCCTTCAAAACACAGATCCTATTTGCTGGCAAGTTCACAGGCTAAAGCTAGGTCTCTAGGATGATCACCAGAGAAAATATGACAGAGCACAGTTTTACTTCAGACACATTTCTCATAAATAAGCCACTTAATCCCAGAAACAAAAGTATGACTACACAGTTTTTTTTTTTTTTTTTTTAAAAAGGCACATTCACACATTCAGCCATCCTCATTTAACTCCTACATCTTCAGGACCTTGGAATAGCAAGGCCACAGTTCTCCTTTCCTATTCCCTTGACAGTCAGAGCTGTCCCACCATTCTGGGAGATTTATAACAAGATGTACAAATAAATAAATAGTAATTAATACATATTCTCCCCTCCAATCAATATATACATTCACAATCTAATTCACTGAATCACTAACAATTAACACCACTAATGATTCCCAGCAGTCCACTGCCAAGCTCTGGGACTGTTTAGTATTTTCCAACATCTGACACAAACCTTCAGTGTTTTCAGACATTTTATCTTAAGTTTCACTTCAGCAAATCATAAGGCAACCTACCAATTGGTGCAACTCTTGTTAAGTTGGAAGCTGGAGGATCCCGCTCAGGAGGACAGGAATCACAGAAGTCCCAACAGGCTGGACAAATTAGATTCCCGACATGTACCCAGCCATTCATCTGAATGCTAACACTTAATACTTGACCCGAGCGACTGCACAAGTATGCAGTGTCCTTGACCCAAACATACAGCCCTTGTGGAGAACAAGAAACCTTAAAAGAGAGAAACAAGATTAGGTCTGTACTGATATTTATCAAAAAGACATTATAGAGTTTCAGGGTTCTTACAGTTAGTAAATACTACATTTGGTAAACAGCCTGCATGCAGCACACGTTAACTAGAAGTACGTTAAAGAACTCAGATCCACTATTTGTCTCAAGGATGCCCAAAGCACGGACTATGCTTTTTTCATGCAATTATGGTGATAACTAGCTGAGAATGAATAAAATTATGTTTCTGTTAATGACTATGTACACTTCTAGAGTTGTGCTGTCTTCAGAGTGATACCTCTAAGCAACTTTGCTCAGAGAAAGAAGATAATGAAAAATAAATGCGGTGTGTGCAGTGCTTTCTCCTTAGGAAAAGGAAAAAAAAGAATCAGCGTCATTAATTAATGTTAAATTTCAACAGCAAAAGATTCCAGCACAAGTATTTCCATTTAACTGTAGAGAAAGTATCACAGCGATAAGACATAGCAAGTAACGCACAAATCTTTTCATCGGCCATGTCCTTAATTCGATGCACAATCTAAATTACAGGCTTATGGTTGGAAGATATTTATTTTCAAGGCATGTCATATAATCTAGTGATTTAAGACAGAGAAGATCATGTAAAGTGTCCAAATACAAGTTCTAATAGTCACAGTCTATATTTTAAGCCAGACTTTTTTCTTTTAATAACATAAAAGGAAAGAAGTAACATACATACTTGATAACATCCACTGCCCCAGTCAGGGTAACTGAGTTTCCTCCTGCACTGTTCCATGACAAAAGCTGATTTCTGAATAAGACAAACAGAGTTCGGTCCGTATTTCTCTGCACCATAGTTTTTGGTAGGATCTAAGGTAGAAAGAATATGCTGAATTGCAATTTACTAAGTGAACAGAAAGTCTAAATTTAAATTAATTTATCATAATTAGCAAATGCCCTCACAGGCAATTTCAGGTTTACTTCTTGACCCTTCAGACAGTTCATCAGATCTGCGCAGCTTGTGAACACTGCCCTGAGAATTATACTATAGTGAATATAAAGTCAGAAGGAACTCAAGAAAAAAAAAAGGGGGGGGGGGGGGTGAAGGGGTCCACTATTCATCAGGACTATGTGATTATATTTGCCCCCAGGGAATGCCAGTCCAGACTGCTGGGAGGATTGTGTTGTTGCTGCAAGGTCTTTTTGGTGGATTCTTTTTTTTTTCGTTTTTTAAAAAGACAGTTAATATCCTACAGCATTCTAGAGCTCTGCAGTACTGAAAGTTAATGCAATGTCCTGGGAGACAGGCTCATGCTCTGGCAATCCCCCAAGCTCCTTGCCTTGAACAAAAAAATCTAAAAAGATAGAAAGTGGAATTATTTTTAGAGATTAAAAAAAAAAAAAACCCTCCCAGCCATATTAGAAAAACAAAAACAAACAAAAAAAACAAACAACAACTTTTGCCTTGTATTCAGGTCAATTTGGGTTAATTTCTGTTTAGCTCTTAAGTGATTCTTGTGCCAAACATATTACCAGGAATCAAAACACAAGATAGTTTTGCTGTACTTCTCCCAGCAGAGCCTTTGCACAGCTAGTAGTTTAAAACTAATTTCACATCCAATTAGTTGGGTATATAGCAAGAGAATCAAAAAAGATTCAATCTAGTCTACTTGATTTTGTACATTAAGAAAAAATGGAGGCTAAAAGAAAGTGCTGAAACTGAGAAGTGAAAAAAAAAAGTCATCAGATCAACCACAAAGAGCACAGAACTTGTTTTCTGAACCTCACACTTAAAAGCAATTGCTGGTATCACGCAATAGATTAACAAAGGTAGTCTCTTAAATACCATACTGAAGTTTTGAAAACTGACCTGGCTGGTTTTCCAGTATTCTACAGTCCGAGCTGCGTTGAAATTCACCACTTAAATGCCAACTAAATTCTTGACTAAAGGGACAATAATCAGCAATTTCTACTGAGCCACCATAATAAGGCAAGTCTTCTGCTGGCACTCCATTTAGATTGTCAAAATACTACAAAATAAGAGAGGCAGTGAAGCAGTTTCTGCAAAGACAAGCATACAGCTGTTTTTTATAAAACCAAACATTACATCTGTAGTAACATCAGTGGTAACTACTGAAGAATGCTATTAACAACAACTTATAATATCTGTGAATCAAATGAGCTCAAAGTATTTAAGAAACTGTACACAGAGATTCATATTTGCATGTATCACTTCTCCTCACCCCAAAAATAGTAACCTCTGAGATGAAACAGAACAAATTTCTTCATACACAGCAAAACAAAGCAGCAGATCAGGTAAAGAGATACCTCAAACAAAACATTTCAGGGACACTTCCATTAAAAAAAACAAAACAAAAAAAAAAACCCAAACAACTGCTTCATCTGGAATTTGGTCAAAGAACCAGGCAATATCCTTATTGTTTCATTAAGATCATGCGGATTTTTTTTAAGCGTCTAGACTTTTTTACAACAAACTAAGCTCTTCTCTTTCAAAAGAAGAGATTTTTTGCAATATCTAGTCTCATCTACCAGTTCAGAAGAAAAAAATAAAACACATCCAAATATAAGTATGTGGCTGCAAAACACAATAATGCAAATACTTAGTTATTTGGTAGAGTAAGACCCATTATACCTGATATTCCTGAGGTAACTGCTTTGGAAACTTCTGTAAGTTGCACACTGCTACTGCTCTTTGGTCCTGTCTGCAGGTTAACTGTAAAGGATTACTCCTCAAAGTGTCACAGTATGGACTGATTAATTGCCTCCTTCATAAAACAAACACACAAAGCCACATTAGATCACATTAACTGCTTTTCATGATTTAATTAACCGGTTTGTCACGACTGACCAAATGTGGGGAAGAATTGGGAGCGGACAATCGCATAAAAGCATTACTTTCTTATGTAGAAGCTAATTAACATTATTTGCCTGGTTATAAACTTTCCGATTTAAAGAATATCAAGTCAGCAAGCAAACAAAAAAAAAACCCCATAATGTACTCGCACATTTAGTTTTAATGATCTTGTTTTACAAACTTTAGAAAAAAAGAAAAAAGTCTACAAACACAGTAAGACATGCCCACTATGCAGCAGTCCCTAAAAGTCTACGAATAGTGTAACAAAAAAAACAGGCAAGGCTTTGTTTTGAAAATGGGTATCATCTACTTCTGCTGCTTTAAGTACAGTCCAGTAGTGCAGCATGCTACAGCTGTACTTCTAATTAAAAGGGACAAAATAAGAAAGCCACATTTTTGAAATCAAGTTCCTTCCCTCCTCCCTAAGCACAGCTCTTTTACAGAGTAATTAAGTCCTATGTCCCAAGATGTTTGTATTTGTACTTATTGGGTGGAACATTTCTATTTTTTACATATTTAGTGTGCTTGCTTCTTGCCTGTATTCTGCAGGTATTTGTGACAGCATTCCTTGTAATCTTGATTTCTTTTTACTGAAATGCATTTGAAAAAGACAAATATAAACAAGCATCAGGATTTTCTCTCTCTCTTTTTTTTTTTTTTTTAAAAGGACTGTATTTCTTACTTTTGTCTCTTTTGGTCGATCCAAAACTTGCAGCTCTTCATTACAAAGTCACAGCCTTTGTTACGTCCCCAGTCTAATTTCTCTGCCATGCTGTAATTTGCTTTATACCAGCTGTAAAGGTATTTTGAAATGAGAAAACAGTTACTTAAAAGCAAGTGTTCTAATTAATAAGACAGCAGTTCAAAGAACTTCATGCTTTGCTGTAAGGTCTTCAGCTGAAGAAATACAGCAGCTGCATCCTTTTCTGTCCATAACTAATTATTTTATAATTTCACTATTTTTCAAGTCACAATGAAGAAAAGCTAAAAGAAAAGCTTATTGCTTATCTGTTGAATACCAATGCATCTGCAATAGAGTAGAGCATACCAAGAAATATTTTTTTCTAATGGGCTTACATATATACAGTAATTCTGTACTCAGACAGAAACACGAAATCTTAGACTAGACAGTCTTGCTTTTCTTCCATGAATGCTTTTTATCTGCAAGAAGGGCTGAATAAATAGTCAACATGTATCACACGGAAGTGAGAAAAGATCTATATTAAGAAAAAAAGTAAACACAGACTACAAACAGAACTAATTATTGCAATGCATGTTCTTTACAGATAGATTAAGCATGGATAGTTTTCGAAATACGTGAAAAAAAATAAACATACTTGGTATAACTCCTTGTCTAATGTAACACTAATTATACTAATTATTACTGTGCTGCAGGTGCATCAGTTCCAAATAACTTCAAGTACAATGAAAAACAAAAACACACTTGAAACAAAAAACATTATTTTTTTTTCTTAGCTCTTACCCAGTGTCTTCCATTAATGCTAAGGTGATCCTGGAAAACACTCTATTCTGCGTATGGGATCCAGTCATCGCTTCATTCTGAAAGTTACCAATTACTATTAGTAAGGCCCTGAAAAACGATTAACATTATTGTAAGAAAATGCTTGTTCTGAAAAAGCATTTTATTTCAGAGCCATGTATTCAGATGGCATGGAATAAGAAGTTCCAGTCTCTTATTATAGATGATCAAATCCTAACATCTTTCATAAAGGTATCAAAACTGCAATTCCCTTCCCCATCCCACGTGTACAAAGCTTCAGTATCCCAACAATCAGAAGTCTTATTCCAAATTCCAGTTTAACCTTACTCATGACCAGTTGGTACCCTTTTTTAATTTAGGGTAAAACAAAACTCTTCCTTCCCCTAGCATATTTGTCAGTAACAATCATATACCCTTTCAGTCCTTTTTTGGCAGGCTGAAAGTCAAGCCCATTTAGCTCCGTCTTGTAAGACTGATTTTTAATTTTCCTAGTATTCCTAGTAGTCCTTTTCAGGAAAGAGGTGCACAGAACATGATTAAAGGAACACAGCACTCCAAAGGAAGCTTCATTAGTGTGACAGTATTTTCCATCTCTGTTAAAAATAAGCATGCTCATGACATCCTTGAACAGCAGCTCTGGATATCTCTGAGTTTCCTAGTCACGTTGTAATCGACAATTGTTAACACTGTGTCTTTTTCCTGCTCAGTCATTTCTGCTTGACAAGCTTCAGGCTTACTGCGAAGGCATTCATTCTTAGTCACACAACCCTGGGATTTCAATTATTGAATTTTGTCTCATTTCTATTATTTCTTCAAACCATGTAGTCTTCCAGCCTTCCCTCTGCACTAATGTGGTGAGGAGGAGTTATCACCAGCAGGCTTCATGAGAAAATTTGGTACTATCACGAAAATATTCACTGAGAGTTGATTCAAGACCAAACCCAAATTCCATAGGTAACTTTCCAGACAAGAGCTTTCTTTAGAAAGATGGAAAGGAGACTAGTAATAATCTCCCTTTGGCTAATCCTTTTCAGTTCTTAAAATCATCTCCAGTCTAATGGCAGCTGGCTTTGAACTACTGTCCCACACCAAAGTTTAATGACAATTAGGAAAAAAACAACAATTTTGGTCAAGAAATACATATTTTTTCAATTCACTTTCATGAAAAATTCTGGCCTGAAGCATTTCCTTTATGGTTCACCTCACTATATACAACAATAATTGGAAAGTGTACCTCTGCCAAAAATATCACATAACTCATAGTTCTGTAATAAGATACAAAGTTATAAGTAAAAATAAACTTCAGTATCAGGAGGTAAATGACTGGTTCCTTGATCAGATGAGGTTCTGTAACAGCAGTGACAAAAGCTAATCTGGAGGAGGGCACATGAACAGAGATGAAGTCAAGGTAATGAATAGACAGAATCTTCAAAGATTCAGTGTGTAAGAGAAAGAAGATGACGAATTTGAATTGACTCAGAGAAATACCCCCTTTCCCCTAAAAAGAGAGTACATCTTCTCAAAAGAGCAAATGGCAGAAAAAACTAAGAGACATTTAGCTTTTTAGTAGTCAACTTACCTCAAACTAATATTCTGAGAGTTGGTAATGAGGTAAAACAATACATTTATCTAGGAATTGGAGATTTAAGCATTAGTAAGTTAGTATAGTTTACGATGCATTTCAGTGAGGTTTGATACACCTCAGTTTTCAAGGCTGCTACACATACCACTGTAAAACTAAAAATAAAGGGGGGTGGAGGGAATGCCACATTTCAACGTGCCCCCCCACATTTCTCATACAGCACTAACCTCCAACAACCTCTTCTCCCAGTGATTGAGCTCAGTACCCATACCACCTTGATTTTCAAGCTCCATTCCCTCCAGGACTGGACAATTAAAATGTTTCCGAGCTTCTTCCTACAAAGAAAACATTTCAATACAATTCTCAAAATAATGAGACACACTCACATATACACTTCTCTTTAAGAGTTATCTTTTAAAAGTATTTCAGCATTTCAACTGCTTTATTTTCCTCTGAATGAAAACCACTTCTTTTACTGACAGGCCTACTAAGCCAGCAAATCCCACAACACCAGACCTGACAATCTGTCTACTTATCTCCTGGAAATAATAAAACAGCAACAGAATTATCTGAGGAAAAAATAAATAAATAAATAAAAGGAATGTACATACTAAATAGTATTATCAAAAAGTAACAGTGTATGTACACTTACAACTCTGCTTCCATGAAACATTTCTGAGACAAATACTTTTCTACTAGGAGGCAGTATGTGTCAACTACAGCTTTGCACGGGAAAACGTTTTCTGCAAAATATCTGAAAATCTTAAGAGTCATCACCACATTACTCTGGTCTTACGGCCAGGAGCCCAAAGTTTGCCAAGCAGGCACTACATAAAAGCATCCTTAATACTCTGAACAGCTTGACCAGCATTACCAATATTTCAAAAAACAGAGATGATTAAACCAAGTTTGCTCTATATACAGTGTTAAGATTTAAAACAAACGAAAAGGATTACTTGCCACCAAATGTGACTAGCATTATAAATCATTCCCAATCCCAGCTTGTTATACTTCAAGACATGTTTTTTGTCAAAAGTGTGTGAGAGGAAAGAAAGACATTTCCAAGAATACTTGAGAAATTTTTTTTTAGATGTGACAAAATGTTAACTGCATTATTTTGTAATGGATAAAGTTACAGGAAGATAAAAATAATGTTTTTAAATGAGAAAAGAAAAAATAGGATGAACATTGAACGAGAAAATTATCACAACACTATCTGTTTAGGCAATGGGAGTACCAGGTGCCCCAGGTTTCCAAACAAGTCTGTAGGAAAACACCTGAAGAGTGGGATTAAGGAATCTATTCATCAATATCAACCCTGCTTAACCTCTTACAGTTTACTTCCCAATACTATAATTGTCTCTTATTTTGTCAATTTATTTATCTCGTAATGTCCCTCAACCATTTTCCACCTTACTTTAGATACTGCTCCCAACTAATCATACCATCTTAATTGCATAGTCCTTGGACTATATTTTAAGAAAAAGGTATTCAGTGCTAGGTTATTATTTCTTAAAGAGTAAGATATATTTGTGTCTTAAGAACAGGACAGTAATCTTGGCGTACAAAGTATAAAAGTTTAAGTTAATCCATACTTACAACTACACGAGGTGTTATCAGAAGATACACAGCATGGCGCAGCATTTTGCCACCACGTATATCCCATAACCTCACAGCTTTAAGAACAACCTTATTGCTCCACTCATACAAACCAAGACTGTAAAAAGAATGCTTGAGTTACAGATACAAACATAGGCTAGTGTGCAAAAATTTATCTCCATAACCAAGCAGAAGCAAACTTGATCTTTATATTTCTCATTCTTCACAAAGATTATTAGGCAACATTTCTCCCCCGTAAGAGATGCATTTCTATATACCCAGCTCTGATTTAATAACCCAAACTAAGTAAAATTAATAAAAAAAAAGTCTGCAGACTCAAGATTTTGCTACAGTTTAGAACTGTAACGAAGGAATAATAACAAAAAACTCCCTCAAAATTCCTCTTACAAAAAATAGTGTGAACAAAAGAAAACAAAAACAACCTCTCTATTCTTCCATCTCCAAAAAGCCTAAAGGAACATTGCTACAACCTTGCAACAATATCAACCAAATGAAATAAAAGCCCCAAACCAAAAAAACAAAAACCCCTGACACTGCAATTTGTCCACACAATAAGAAGTCAGAAAAACCACACAGCAGACTACACGTATTGTCACTTCTCCGTAGTGATAGAGCTTCAATGATATGTATGTGTTAAATAAAATCAAGTACACTGACATCAGGTGGACTGCAGAAAATATAAGTCTCAATTTAGTAAGGTGTTTGGGAAGCACTGAAATTTGAGCATGGGTAGTTCTAATGTTTCATTTTAAGTCTCTTAATAAATAAATTCTTCCCTTACTTTTTAACATGTGGGTTTTATAAGCACTTAACACCAATGCAATGAAACACTAAAAAGAAAATGAAAACAACATTGAACATAATAAAGGCAGAGCATTCCGATAAAGCAATCAAGCTGGATTTTCAACAGGCTGACAGCAAGAATATTCCTAAAAAAGCAAGCTGAAAATATCCTTCAATACAATGGGAGAACTGAGAGGTCCAATAAATATGTACATAAATAAGATACCTTTCATTAAAAGGAGGAAGCCCATCCATGGATCTTGCTGTTAAAGGTTTTCCATCATCATCACGATAAAATGCAAACAGTCCAGCAGAGAAACCCTTGAAATTAAAAATCAAGCAAACAGAAACCTTTGATAAGTTGTAAGTTGCACCTGAAGGCAATTAGCACATGAGTTGAAGCAGGCAAGCAAGAGTTCCCCCCCCCCCCGCCCCCATTTTTCTATTGCAGTGAGCTGGAGGAACAAAGGAAGCAAACACAAATTTCCACAAATGCATTTTATAACATCAAGCCTTACCAGTGCATGGATAATCTCATGTTTCACTGTAGACAACATGCCAACAAACTCCTGAGCTTGAGTTGAAATCATATTTGGACACAAGTTAGCATACCCTGCTATTGGCCTGGAAGACAGTTTTTAAGTTAAATTGTTTTCAGTAAAATACTAGCCAATTCAAATCATATTCCCTTGAAGAAGCAGAAAGCAACATTAACCCTTCTACCTGATTTAAAAGAAAATGGAGACAAAAGACTAATGTAGAGATAAGTCCTTCCAACAATTTCCCTCCATCATTTATAAATCGTTGAGCAGTACCGTTATTAGTTTGCTGCTGAAATTTGGAAAAAAAAATCTCTAATATATATATATAGTCATAAATACACGTGTTAGCTATATCTCCAATATTCCACATAAAAGTTAGCGATAACAGTATAGGAGAACTAAATTTTAGGTAGGACATCATACAGTTACAAGATGTCTGTTTCAATGACTACAGCTGAACTAGAAACATAAGTAGGACCCATTTCCGTTCTTCCTTTAATTGTGAAAGTATGACATTCATGGAACAGCATCTTGACATAAAGTTTAGACAAAAACAAGGGAGGATCAGCCTTAACTTACATGCCACAGCTTTGCAAGTTCAGCATTATTTGATTATTTGTTCTGTGGTTTTATAAGAATACAGTGCTTTTCTTTAGTTCAAACATATTACATACTTACTAGCCATCAAAGAAGAAGTTGCTTTCTTTCTTCATTTGTAACACTTTTACTTTAGCATACTACACACAACACAGGCAAACAATTAAAGTCCACATATAAACACCTAAAAACCTCAAGAGTTAATAAAAAATTGTATAGGGAATACTCACCTGTCCATTTCAGCTTCCAGTTGGCAATAGGCTGCATACGCAATGATATTTTCATGGCCACACCTTTCAGTAGTGAGCGCACTAACATAAAGTACAAAGTCAGCATCTCGAACACCTTCTTGGTCAGGTAGGCCAACAGGTCCACAGTGCCATTCATTCTCATTGCATACCCTGCATTGCTTTGACAATATTCACATGGAAGAATTAAAACAGATTAGCTATGATAGATGAGTTTTGTCATACAGTTTCTAGCTCAAAGTCAAGAATAAATCCCATCTTAAGACACCTGAAAATGAGAAAATTCTCTATGAGCACAATAAACGAAGCAGAGCCAAAGAACAACTTTCAAATGACTATTTTGATTTTTTAGTTTACTGCCCCAAGGTGACCTAAAAATCAGAAACTAGAAAGGTGGCAGCTTTTGAAAAAAGGGCTTGTCAAGCCAGATACCCCAAAATTTGAACAGTTTCTTACTAATGTAAAAAATTTGGTTGGCAGAAATAGTATATACAAATAGCAATTGCATTTTACAATTAATCCGATACATTTTAAATATTTTAATTGAAACTTCAAGCTAAGAGAAAGCTAGAGATCTGGTAGTCACACAGTCTAGTTGAATCAGAAATCCACATCAGAAAACAAGTTAGAAGCACTTCCTGTGCTGTGCTCCTGGTTCAGTGAATAATCTCTCTAAGTGAGGTCTTCAAAACCAAAACTTATGATTAGTTCTACGAAAGTCTGACTCATTGACAAAGGAGAACAATAAAGTAGCTAGTCATAACTTGGACATGATATTTAGCAACAACAGTTTGGAATTCATAATCTCTGTACAACTTGTTATGCCACAAGCTTAAAGAACAGTAAACAGTCAAGTTTTACTTGACTTTCAGTTCAGTAGCATAAACAAAGAACCTCCCACTAAATCAAGTTTTCCTGGGCTGCCACTCAAACCTAGTAATCTCCCATGAATGAGACACAAACAGTTAGCAAATTAACTTTTTCAGTAATTTCCACAAGCCATACTTCTTCAAACATTAAGAAGCGTTTAGATGGCCTAGCTTACCTGGAGGTGTTTCTCAGGAACTATAACTGGCCCACATCTCGTATGGTCCGCACAGGCTCCTCGACAGTATCTGTGAGGGTCAGCTTTCTTCCTTAAATACTGGTTTGTTGCACACTGCCTTCAATCAAACGTGAAAGACAGTCAGCGCTATTTCAGAACTAAAAAGAAACCGTAGAATAGTTCTACGGCATCCAATAACACTGTACTACAGATATTAAACACAGCATCATTGTAAGTTTCATGGTGAGAAATGTTAGTTTTGCTGCACTGGAAGACAGGGTGTTTCCAGTTGTTACAAGAGTATCCACAGGTTCAAAGGGAGATTAGGAACAGTTTGATAAATGGAGGCAGGCATAAAAGGAAACAGGCAGGGTGCATATCCTTCAGAATCTCTGATATAACCAATGTAGATGCTGACCACAGAAGATGGCCAGGGGTGTGTATTCTCCCTAAACAGCATATCCTACTGGCAGTATCAGAAAGAGAATACTAGGCCCAAAGAACCATTGGTCTGATCCCAGAGGGAATTTCTTATGCTCTTATTCCATTCTTATTAAAGTCTATGCAATACAATCTTCAGTGTCAAATATAGGAATTGATTATCAACAAAAACCTTTCACATACCTGCTTAGTAATATAGTACCTGTAGATTTGCGCACTTGAAAAGTCTTCTCCAAATAAGAAATAGCTTGTGGAAAGAGTTTGCTCTAAACAGAACAACAATAAAAGTCACCTGGTACCAGCGCAGATGTACAAGCACTAACTATCAAGTTACATGAAGTTTCTTAGATGCTGTGGTACAGCAGAGCAGCAAGAGATCCAGACTTCCTGATGGCTTCTTAGAAAGTTAAGTTACTATCAACATATGCAGGAAGTGTTTTGTTCCAATACTCCCATATTTTGTTATTAGAATGACAGAATGAGCAAGAAGACATTGAATCTATTTCAGCCTTGAGTTTACTAGTCACGGGGAACTGTCCGCCACCAATTCCCCCGGAGCTTCCATCTCTCTGCAGCCCACAGCCTGGCTGATGGGCTTTCTTTTACTCCTTACTGACACAAATGTCTCAAAAAGAGCAATGAGAGACACTTAAGTTGTTCGCAAGGGTACAAAAAAACTTTAAAAACATATTGCTCACTGAAACCTGTGGATGTTGCGTCAGAGCAGGCAACTGTTACACAACATCTGACCAAACGGCATTTGGGAGAGAGAGGAGTAACCCCCATGCACAGACCTGCTTTCCCAGACTAAAGTGATATGAAATAGTTGGTATTCAAAGCCTTCAATTAAACTGGCAAAGCCTTAACTTCACCCACGGAAGAAAACAGGCACAAGCAAAAGAAAAAGCAAAGCAAATATAGCATACCTTTATAAGGTGTCTTTTCTCAGGTAGCAAACTGTATTTAAAAAAAAAAAGTTTTGATCAAAAGGATTCGCGTTCTTAGACACGGCGAAGAGAAGCGACTGCGACACGGCACTTACTCCTCGACGCTCCCGTCGTACACGGTCTGGATCCGCAGCTGCTGCCCCACGTTCCTCTTCAGGACGTGCTTCTCCCTCAGGGGCACCTGGTACACCACCTGCGGCAGGGGGGGCAACCGGCGGCGTGAGGCGGCCCCCCCGCGCCCCCACCCCCGCGCTCCCCGGCGGCGCCGCCGCCCTCCCCGGCGCCCCTCGCGCCCCCGCCCCGCCCCGCCGCAGGGGACCCGCCGGCGGCCGCACCTCGCCGCCGCGGGGCACGCGGTGGTGGCAGCAGGAGGCGGCGGAGGGCGGGAAGGCGGCGGCACAGCCGCAGCCCAGCAGCAGCACGGCGGTGAGGGCGGCGAGCGGCGGTCGGGACCGGGGACAGCGGCACCCGCCGCCCGGCTCGGCAGCCATCTTGGGCTGCCCTTCCGCCGCGTCTCCATGGAGGCGGCGCAGCTGCCGGCAGCCGCCGCCAATAGGGAAGCGGGGAGCGCGGGCGGGGGCGGGGCGGGGGCGGCGGGCGCTCCTGATTGGGCGCGGCTCGCCCCCGGAGAGGGGCGGAGAGCGGGGCCGAGGGGGCAGGCGGGGGCGCCCCGCCGTGCGTGCAGGGCGCTGCCCCGTGCCGTGCTGCGGCGCGACCCTCCATTGCCATCCACAGCGACTCGCAGCTCTGGGAAATCACTTTTATTGAACCAAACCTATATGGCTTTCGAGGGACAGTACAAGAAACTACCGCTGTCATCACGCGTCCTGCTGCAAAGATGCATTTCAGCTGAACAGATGCTGTTAGTGTACAGAACTTAAAAAAGGTGCCAGTGCTCGAGTTTGAGCTCGCTAACCCAGATTGCCCCAGAGGTTACTCCGGGCAGTTCTACCCAAGGGTTAACACTTCCATGCTGCCTGGAAGAAATCAGAGGGTTTTTTTATGATCTTAAAAATTCCAAAAGCCAAGATTCTGCATACACAAGTTCTGATTTCCGTGGTGCAGAGAACACCCCTAAGAAACGGCTACAAATTTAGGAATTTATACCTTGGAGATCACTAAGACCACGATCATGGGGAAACAATGAAGGCAAAGTCCATTTTGGACTCTTAATGGCAGCAAATGTCGGTGGATCCCTGAGAAAATAGTCCTGGTGAGCAGGGTTATTCCGGCTGAGAGGGAGCGTCTGAAGTAAGTCCTCATCGGCAGCCCCTTGGCACTTTATATGAAAAATATTCTATCTTCTGAAAGTAATCAAGTACTCCGGGTATGCTTGAATGTCATTGAATATGACAAAGATTGTTGGAAGAGCCACATTATCGACCACGCTGTCGTACAGGTCGGTAGGAGCTGCTGGGTTTTTTGGTGGTGCAGTAATGAGACCTGGGCTCCCGGTGCAGTATTGCCCCGTGAGGACCCGAGCCAAGTACATGTATTTTTTGCCGTTCCTATCTGGTCGGGAATAAGTATCCTGAGCAGAATAATTCGCCTCGACGGCAAAGTACGTTCCATTTCCAATCATGGCAGCTGTTTGGAAAGACATTTCCAAATATAGTTAGTGTTTGTATTCACAGAAGCATCCCTAAAGCCCCCCCACACACACACTTTTTTTTTTTTTTAATTCTGCAGAATAAATGATAAATTGGTATAAGTGAAAAACTGGGCTAGAGCTTAGCAGCACAGATCTAGGAATAATCATGTGTACCAGAATCCAACATGAATCTGCCTGGACATCAGGTACAGATCAGCTGAGCTGTCATCACCCGGGGTTTCCTTTCCTATAGAGAAAAAGGTTCTTCTCTCTGTTTAGCCTTGTGCAATTTTCTATCTACTAAACTGTAGATTTTCAGCGGTCTTTTCATCTTAAAATGACTACAGAATTATAATTACAGTTTTCCAGTTACACTTCAGAGTCAGAAGTTGGAGGAATCACGGTTCTTTAAGACAGACTGGATCCACATCAGGCTAAAGTGTCAATTAGACCTGAATTAAAGCGTCCAGCTCTCTCACGATGAGGGCGGCCCTACTAAGGCAGAAAACCTTAAGAACAAAAAGCAAGCACTTGTCCCCCACAGCTATTAAAGGGGAAGGAATAATTAATTACTTTAAATTGATTTAATCTCTTTAAAAATAAGAGTGAGTGGAATGGGATCTTCTGATTGCTTGTGCTGTCCTTATCTTTGGAGGCAAAAGGAGAAGTGTCTGCACTGCTACTCTCTCAGCTGGCTTTGCCCAAGATGGGAGGATGCTGAGGGTGGCCCTGGTGCCTTTCTGCAGACAGGTGCCAGCAAGCATTCCTCGAAGGTTGCCTGGGTTTGCTTTCAGAGCAGGTGAGCTTCCTCCGAGACCTTCTCAATGGTGGGGTTTATAAACAAGAGGTCAACAGACCAGGTCAGTGCTTCTGTCCATGGAGGTTATGCTCTAGAGTTGCTTGTTATGTTGTTCTCCAACGTTATTCAGCCCTCATGTTGTGCCTACAGCACTATTGCACTATTACCCCCTTGGATGTAAGACACGTGTGGAAGCAGTTAACTGCGTTGGGGAATGACTCACCATTCTTTCCAGCAAAGCCACGATCAAATCCATTGCAATTGATGGTGCTCAGTGAGGATCTCGCTGTCCCGTGAAACAGCAACTTCTCATTATTTTCATTTTTGTTCTTCACATCCAGAGAGTTCTTTTTGATTTGGTAGGTCTGCCAGAGGAAGGGATTTTGTATTCTTTCAATCTGCAAAGTTTCAAAGTAGAGCTGTATTTATACCGGTAGGGACCCATATTTATCATGACAGCAAAGCATTAAAACAAAACCAAGCTTAAAGAATGAGAGCAGTTACCACGCTGCCCTGTTAGCATGCGGTTTGGGTTGGGGAACTGTGTATGTGAGCCTCTGCAAAATGAGACACCAAAGTATTAGCTTACAAAAATGTTTCTGAACTTGGTAATTTTTGTCATACATCTGCCTTGCTTAATATACCAGGTACCTAGGCGATTACGGCAACTATGCACTGGTATTTTTGGAAATACACAGTTGCACTACAGCTAGAAGCAATGGGACGTTCACGTACCATGCATTCTGTACATCCTAATCATCTTTACTGATGATTTTGCTAAAGGCTAGACTGTAGCATTACGTTTAATGTTTCTCTTCTAGATCTCAGCTTGAAAGTCAAAATTACCCCTTCACCGTGTAGCTTAGCAGTCCATGAGAAACTGCTATATAAAAATGAATTGGTAGGAGAATAGATGTTGCTGGCTCCTTATGCAAACAATCTGAATATAGCTTGGGGGAAATATAGTATATTTGCATCCAAGTATAATCTTAAAGGCATTGCTGTAAGAGCTTTCCATTTTCAGCAGAAAAAGGACTCAGAGCTTTCCATTTTCAATGGAAAAGACTTGTCGTTACTTGATCTTTCCCCTTCTACGCTAATATTTTCCTCTATTCATGTCTTAGTGACCACACAGCAAATCTCATCACAGGAGAAAATTTTTTCAAATACCTGTTCCCACTCTTATTTTTATCTTATTTCCTCATATTTATTGCCCCTCCTTGCTTCTAAATAATTCCACATTCCTCTTGGCCATTATCTTTCTGTACAGTGCTTCGCAGACTTTTCAGCAAACAGAAGCAACTCCCAACATTTTGGTTAAAACTGGCACCGAGCCTGGTGGGCTCTGGGGCTGGCAGGGAAGAGGTCCGCTCCGAAGGCGGTGAGCTAGTGAAGAGCTTCACGGCCAGCCTGCGAGGTCGGGGCTGCGGGGAGCTGCCGGGGCAGTGGCACTCCCAGCCGGCAGTGGACCTCACCACTGCTTCCTTATCCAGAGCTGTTTCAATACAGAGCTTCCCATGTGGAAACACTGAGTAGCCAGTTAGTTGAACACAAACTCAGCCTAATGACTGGCAGCCACTGGCTTTGCATGACTGGCGAGGAAGAAATGCCATTGCAAGCCGTAGGAAACGCGGTTTGGTTTATAACCATGCCGTGCCGTGCTGGGGAGGTTGACATGTGGGAAGTATATTAGCTTGCAGACACTTCACAGACAAGTATGTAGAGCATCTATCAACATTTTCAGCCAAAGAGTTCACTTTTTTTGTAGGACCTCACCTTCTCTATGGTGAAGCTGGGACAGGTTTTCCGAAATGCTTTCTGAACGTCCAGATACTGCTGGCTCGTCGGCAGGAGGTTCACCACCCTGACCCACTCCCCCTTCATGTCTTCCCACTCCAGCGGCACCTCTACCATCTGCTTTTCTGCAGAACAAGGGTGGGAAGATTAGCCCAGCCAGCCAGCTTGGTTTTACAGGCACATCTCTTCCCAGCGGACTGGATGCAGAGTGCTGAGAGGACATCACCTCACACAGTGCTTTCTCCCGAGAACATTCCCTTGCTTCAATAAATCACTAATTCTGTAATGCACTGATAAGATTTTACATTTTGCCACGAGTTTGATCACCCCAGTACTAGCACTTGGCTAAAACAGGTTTTAGAACCACAGAAGAATTTTGCCTATTATTTTATACACCACTTCCTTCCTTCATCACTTATGCGTGAAACCTGTGCTCACAGGTCACATAGCTATGGATAAGTTTTGTATTTACAAATAAAATTCTAGGTTTGATCATACCTGCCACTAATTCTGAAACTAAAGACTGCTGACTGTGGCATGTCTGGCAAAAAAAAATAATAATAATAAAAAAAAATGTTGTGGAATAGCTTTACTTCTTTGGAATACCTAAGTTTGTATTTATCATAATTATTGTTCACTAATCATCATTACATTTTTTGATTAACAGAGCGGTAATTTACCTTCATTCTTTGGCACACGTTGAATGCTTATAGTTGTTCCTTGGTCATTGTTAGCTTGTAAAGTGTTCAGATCCACCTTGTAATTCGTATTCTTAATTTTGACACAAACATGTGTTTTTTTAGCTATTTTGGCATTCTCCAGCTGCATATTTGTCAGCTTATCAAAAGCTACAAAAGTACCATTGCTTCCTAGATACCTCCATTCGACTAGGTTATAAACAAGTTCTGCCTCGAATCGTTCTTCTTGAGTATCCTTAAGTTTTTGGATCATATTTTGAACTTCCACAGAAACAGAATAGACATCCCGGCTAATACCAGAAATTTTTATGTGTGGGGGAGACTGGTTGTTTTCAAGCTGAATGGTAACATGTTGTCTTCTCTGAAGATCTTCCAGAGTCTTAATCTGCCTCTGATCAAAACTTTCAATTAGCTCATCTGAAATAATGTTTTCACACTGTTCCTTTAAAATCAAATTCATTATCCAGGATGCGGCATCATCCACATTCTTTTGGCTTTCTCCACAAATTTGGAATGTGACTAACTCAACTTTCTTCTCCAAAACCAAGGGTGGTTTCTTCTCAGTGGATTGGTTTTTGCCAAACAAAAATGCTGTAACGAAGTACATGGTAAAAAATTAGTTTTATTTAAAAGATTTTAGTTTTATGTGCCCATGCAAATGGGAAACCCACCTACTTACATATGAACTTAGATTCATCCGTATCAGAATCATGGGCATCTAACTCTTGCCTTTTCTTCATGCTTTCATAAAATTTACTGTTCATCTCTGTCTGGAAGATGACTATTCTAATTTTTTTCAAATGCTGTACTGCTTTTTTGCTTGCAAATTCAACTATAGCATCCAACATGTTATCAGCTACCTTTGCTGGACTCTGTCCTGCTTGACCTAAGTGAAAATACAAAACATATACCAGTCAGTGAACAATATTTGAGTTCAGGCCAAATCCAGAAAACAGACAGCACGTCCCAGTTGATACAGACTGGTAGCACTGTGCTGGTAGTGTTTGAACTGACCCCAGTGAATTTTCACAAATCACAGTTTATGCAGTTTCTTCTACAAAACTGTTATCCCTACTGCAGGTGTTAATATTGTCCCAGTTGCTGAAATACTCCCATCGCAACCCTAGTCACTCTCCCAGGAAAACGCAAACCTGTTCCAATTGCTGGGAAGGCCACGGATGCATACATCCGGAGCTCACACTCCTGAAGCACTTGGGTGACCTGATTCTTCACATCCAGACTGTGAATCAAGTGGATGATTTTACTGCACTGCAGCTTTCCACCTTGTGTAGTAACAAAGCCACTTTGAAGCTGCCCAGCTGACGAGAGAAGATAAAGAAGGAGACACAACATTTTCAGAGTGGCCACCCCTTCTGATAATGCAGCTGCTTATATTGATGCTAGCATACACTGGAGTAATACAGAGTGGAAGAGTGGAAAAAGTGGAAAGAAAGCCACTGTGCGCTCTATTATACTGGTTTTAGTTGATTCAGGTTTTCTCTGCAAATATTCTGATTTCAGAATTTCTTGAGACAGTACTGAGAATTCAGAATTGAGACAGTAACTCAAGTGACTGTATTTTCTGTTTGACTGTAATTTTCTGTGTTACAGTAAACACATCTGAGACCTCTGCTAAGTAGTAGTTTCCTATTAAGTACAACATATCAATTTATGTTCAATTTAAACACTTTTACTTTGTACAGCTCACTTATTTAAAAGCATGCCAATGGAACATGCACAGTTAATTTATATGAGAAATACTTTCCTGTGCCATCTACACCTTAAAGCCTCAAATTATGATTCTGCAGAAGAGCTGAACGATTAAAATAACATCATCAAGATAATGACCAACTCACCTAAGAACTGTGGTACTGATTCTCTAAAAAGACTTTCGCATTTTTCAGAGCACTTTTGATTATAGGCATCTAACAATGGAGTCATTTTGTGAGGATGGATGGACTCATGAATATAGGGTTATAAACCACTTCACTAGTCACAAAAATAACAACTGACTGAGAGATACTCTGCCTGTGCTGAGACCAGGCTGTAAGAAGGGAGACACTGCAGAGCCAAAGGTGAGAAAAATACACAAGTCCATCTTGAAAGCTAACTCCTGGACTCACAGGAGCAACATTTTGTTTTTTTCAGCCCAGAACCTCTTCCGTCTTGTGCTCCTGGGGGACACCCACAGCAAGCAGTGATTTAACTGCTGTGTTGGTCTGGCCAAATGCAGAGACTACAGAAGAACTGATCAGGGTAACAAGCAGAATTGCGTTATTTCAATTAAAAATAATTGTGCATCTGTGAATACACAACCAGACTGCCTATTAGTTCTTAAGAAACTTAAGAAGTCATGCACCTGCCTAGGCCAACAGAAAATACCCCATCACTTTTCCTCAGTACTAGCATCAGTCTTAAAACATCAGTTGCTCCATAGCTGACAATAGGTGAGCTTAAAAATTATGCTAAAGCCAATTAGACTATTTCTGTTCTTAGCTCAGGCACATGCATGAGTAATCTCAGGAGTCAAGTCCTTAAACTACAATAATTTCCAAGCACCCATTAGCATCAGAAAACTGTACCCAACTTCTACTCAGCTGGGAGAATAAAAATTCTCCAAGTGGGTGTCATGACAGCAGGATTTTTCAAAATTCCTTAAGTGAAAGCTATTTTTTCTGATACAATAATTATACTATCAGAGTAGAGAAACATAACAACAACATTAAGTTCAATTTTCAGAAAAATCTAACCAAACAAAATAGGATGCTGTAACATACCATACTGAGCACACTCTCCTTCTACCTGGGAACCAGCAGCATCCATAATTGCTTTGAAGACCCCTTAAATGAGGCAAGAAAAAGCATACACATTTAATAAGTCAGCTTAGCTACCTCTACTCAAAACTTTATCCAAAATCTACAGTCTATGAACACCCCAAATTCCGACAGAGTGTAAAACCTTGCCAGCTCCCCTATGCACCCTCCATGACAGGCTGTACTGGTTGCAAGTAGAGCGCTGCCTTCATTACTGATTAGAAATCATAACAAATAACTCTGATTTCATCGCTCTACCAGCAAACAGCATGCTCCTCACCAAACTCTCTGGTTGCTCTGAATTGTATCATTTGCTGTCCTTCATTCTTACAATTCACACCATCACCAAAATATTTTCGGCTTCTTACAGGTCAGTTTTCTTAATCAGAGCTTTGGCTAATGGAGGGATGCATTAGGACCGCAGCATTTTTCCAGGATTATATTCAATCTAAAAGTTCCCTTTTAGTTAAGCAATAAAAATCTGGTCAGAAATTTGAGTAGCTTGGTTAACGAAACAGAATATTCAGAGCGTATGTAAAACCCTGGATGGCTTGAGATTTATTTTCTGACAAATCACCACTCTCTTATCTGAAAAATACTTTTTATAAAGTTTCACATATGGACAATTCTTTTCCTTCCCTTTCTAAAAGCTAGCATGAATTTACCATTAAAGAACTATATAGTCAGTGCAATACCTGATGTGGCATTAAATGTTGGATTCGATATGTTTACAATAACATCTGTGTCTTCCTTAGTAATATCTCCATTAATTACTTGGAGTGTAATAGAACCAATCTGCATTTCATGAACTCCCAATGCGTTAGTCGTAACAGGCTCAATGAAAACTGCAAGGAAAATAAAAAAATACCTTAAAACCGTTTACGGAAACCTAATACACTGGATAAATAGCTGCCAGCTAAATTTAACATATCCTTTTGAGGAATGTGAAACCAGCTTGATAGCATCTAGAGAGCCTCTGCCTACTTCTGTTTATTCCATTGCTGAAAGTAGCCAGTATGGTATTCATCCTATTTAAATACTGTGAAAGTGAAACCACCTCTATTTCTGTAAACTCATGCACTATAAATTCAGACAGGACTGTTGTGGTTATCTGACTGGATCAGCTGTATAGCAACCTTTCCTGAATTAACTGTCCCATGAAACAGAGTATCCAGCTTCAATTTAAGTAATACCAATAATGGAGATCCCACACCACTGTTCTGTAAGTTATTTCATCTTTACCCTCACAAAATCTCACAAATTTATGCCTTATTAGTCTAAACTTCTCTAATTCCTATTTTATCTGGTCACTCTTAACTGTTTTCTCATTGATACTGAGAGCAATTTAGAAAAAAAGGCGCTATCTATTCACAGAAGTCCCTACTGTTGATGCAGTTCACTGATGTGTTTTTTCTACTGCATCATGCTACTGTTAACTCATAAATGGCAAGGAAAGTAACCATTCTGTATACTTCTATACAGGGGATTAAAGGTACAGACAGATGTACATGTTATTTACAGCTTACTTGGCAAGGTGACTCCAATTTCTCATGCCCTTTGAGTACGACAAACTATGGTTCTCCCATCAGGACACCCTCTTCTGTATAATATGACTGACCTCACTAAGAGGTGAGCATGCCCTCAATAATATAATTTCCCCCTTAAGAATTTTTTAAGGATGTCAGTCCATTGGGAAGAAAAAAAATATTCTGTGTCTTGGTGATGTATTGTCTGTCACCTGCATGTGCATAAAAATGCTTAAAAATATTTACCTTCTCCCCCGTGTCCCCCTTCCCGCCCCTAGAAAACTCACTTTGCTGTCGTGCTGCCACACTGCGATTCTCAGCTACCCTACGTTCCAGTTCAGTGGTAAATGCCTAGGGGGAGAGAAAAGGTGCCTAGGTGAGGCAATGAAACACCAGAGAGACAGCCCGCTTTCACTAACCCAATGCAGTATGAAAGTGTTGAATTATTCCCTCTCAAGAAAGCAATAAGGCTAAAATATATTGGCAAGGCATAACCAGAACAGCGCTCCACACAGAGGGCTTGAGCATGAGAAGAACTACCTGAATGTTACCAGTATCATCCGGGTGCAAGACAAAATGAACTTCCTGGAGAGTCTTCCGAGTGTGACCTCTACTGAACTCAAACACTGCGTCAAACATTAATTTAGCAACGGTGGATTTGGGAAATCCAAATCCTCCGGTTCCAATTGCTGGGAAAGTGATCGAATTCAGTGCAAGTGCTTCAGTTTTCTGCAGGCAACAACTGACTATGTCTTCTAGGGTCTGTAAAACACAGCAAAGATCCCTTGGTTTTTTGAAGATTATATAAATCTATTATTAATTCCACAGAGACTACACTGTATGAAAAAAGCCCTCAGTGGCACCTATGCATCAAGACATCTTTAAGGTCAATGGAGCTAAGTCACCTAAATTAACTATTTTTAAAAACTGAAACTTCAGAATGGGATACCCAATAAATCTGTTTTCAAAATCAAAGGCTTTTCAAATAATTAAAATCTACCTTCAGAGCTTGTCCTTTTCCTTTGTCCCAGGTGGGAAGAATGGCATGAAGCACGGACTTGCAGGGCAGATTGCATCCACCAGTGCAGAGCACAGTTGCTTGACCAGCTACCTGTCCTTGCTTTTCCTTATCAAACTCTAACTGGAGTCCTGGTCCAGCCTTCTCCAGCAAGGCTTTGCAAAGAGGCCCCACACCAAGCTGCAGATCCATGCCCACGCTGTTGACAATAACGTCCGTCTGAAGCAAAATCACAAGAAAAATATCTATAGCCAGATTTTAAGTAAAAATATGCACCAGGACTACCAAAGCAAAATGCAGTAAGAATGACAGGGTGCCAACAGAGAAACAACCCAGTTTTCAGCACGGATTCTGTGCACTGAGTATTCCTGGACTTGTCGGAAACCCATGGTAGGTGGCATTCATTGCACCTCCTATATCCACAATGCAGGTCCTGCACCCGAGTGGTCACCCGCCCCCGGGAGATGCGGAACTGTTGAAATGAACCCAGCCTCTGCAGTCCCCTTCATCCCCCTCTGCCCACGCCTGAGCCCTGTCTACATTTCCCTGTGAAAGAGTGCTGCTGTATCGCTCCTTCTTCTCTAGCATCATCACAAGACAGTGATAGACACATATAAAATATATGTACCGTATAAGATACAGGTAATACATAAAGTATAATGTTCTCTTCCTCCCTTTTCCTGAAGTAGGACTGTATACACCTTACCAGAAAAGCAGCATCTTGCACACCAAACGGAGGTGAAGATTGCTGTGCTTTCCTGAAGCAAAATGGGCTTCCCAAAGCTCCCAAGTCTACTGTCTGCTTTGCAGTTCCACTACCGCACTACACAGGGAGCTCTTTTAAAGAAAAGTGTCACGTTGAGCTTTTCTGTCTGCAAAGCTGAAGGCCTACCGTGGCATCCTGAATCTTTCTTTCCTCCAGTCTGATGCGCAGTCCTTCATTTGTTGTAACCATCTGCAGATCCTCTTTTCTTGTGGCCTTCTGGCTTTCCTTCGGGTCACGGCTGTCAGAGAGCTGGGGCAGCGATGTCCAGGAGGACAATTTAGAGAGCTGGGGCAGCGATGTCCAGGAGGACAATTTAGCAGTAAACACTTGCTTTACTGCCTTACTCAGAACCCGAACTATTTCGTCTGCATCATCCACAAGATGAACCTCCTTCAAGCTGCTGTCCCCCATGGATTCTTGCAAGGTTTTCTTGATGGACGACACAATTGAATGTGCACACGATTGCAGTGTGAAGCCAGAAATCCCAGCACTCATAGAAGGGAGCGCTATGGAGCGATGATTATACGTTTCGGCCAGTTGCAGACAATTCTTCACTGTCTTCCTTACTGAGCGCAAACATTTTTCTGTCTCTTTTTTCCTCCACCTGGGCCCAGCAGCATGAATCACGTGCTTGCAGGGGAGCTTCCCTGCGCCGGTGATGATGGCACATCCAGGCTGCAGGCGCCCATACTTTTCCACAAGCTGCTCACACTCTCTTTGCAGGTCTGGACCAGCTGCTTGTAGAAGGGCCCCAGCAAGCCCACCAAGTGGTTTTGAGTCTTCACTTGATACATTTACCACAACATCCACTGGATAATTACACAAGTTACCTTTATAGACAGCTATTACAACTCCACTTTCCAGGGTTTCCTCATAGCAGAGCTCTCTTTCCCCTTTATTATCAACTTTTTCACCTTTTTGTTCTTGTTCTTCTACTTTTAGCCTAATCAAACAGTTGTATTTCTGCTTTGCCTCCAAAACATACGTATCTTTCCTCTCTGTGAAAAACTCTTTGGCTCCTGGTTTATCAATTAGCACATTATTACAGCACAGTGAGGAGAGAATTTGCTGAAATGTGGTGACTGCCTTTAGCACTTCTGCTTTTGGTCCGCTCAGAGAAATACGTGGTACCTTGGTGCCAAAACATACTGTCACACCTTTCTTCCTGAATTCAAGATAAACACTGGATTTTTCCTTCTCTATGAACTGCACTACTGCCACTGACTTAGCTGGGATTACTTCTTCCACTTGCGTGTTTCTATCTATAAAATCAAAAATGTTCTGATAAACTTCTGCTACAGCTTTAGAAAAGCCAGTAATGATCACTTTGTTTTCTTTTCCAACAGGTTCATCAATTATTACAGTTTTCTGGGAATAATTGTACTTCTCACACGATAAGATGACAAGACTCTTCCACTCCTCCTTTTTAATGACTTCAGAGTCCTCCAGATCAATACACTTATAGTCTAAATCTGTGTTTATTTGCTTTTCTGCATCTAAAAGATCTTTAGGAGAGTCTCCAAACAGCACTACAGTATCATCCTTAAGCTCATAAAAAGCCTTAATTTTTTCTGAAGTAAATAATCTCTCTGATATTGTTTTATTATCTACACGCTGTAGATATCGGAAAACATGGGGAGCAATGTTAACTGATTTATATGGCATGTTCAGTACCTTTTCCAGTAAGTCAGCTTTAATTTTATACACCTCCACAGGTAATCCACACAACTGGATAGTTTTTTTGGTATCATCATAAAAGATCTTTAAGCATGGATATTCTTTGTAAATATTCTCTTCTAGCCCAGCATTGTGCAAAACTGCATACTTCCCTGGCATCACTGACACAGAAATTTCTATACTCTGGTTTTGCCTTTTTCTGTCTTTCATGGCTTTTTCCATGCACTCCCTCACTTCTTTCTCTGCACTGTGCACAGCTGCTCTGTCGCCAGCGATCACCACCATCTCCTCAGAAGCATCCGTTACAATCAAAGCAACATCTTTCATCAGTCTGGCTTTCACGTCTTCCCATTCCGCTGAATTTACTTGACACTTTATGGCTGTGTAGCAGGACATGATGCGCGAGAGCTCCGCAGAAGCGTCTTGCTTCCATGTTTTGATCAACTGAATCATCGGCTTTTTCTGCTCAGAGAGGGATGATGAGGGACACAACGTAATCTCTGGGTGTGCACAACCGGTCTGCGGCCATTTCACATCACAGTGGCAAACTGCCATTTCCTGGTTTATTTTTTGGATCAGTTTGTCCTGCCTTTGTAAAAACTGCCAGATGTAGGGATCCAGCGGCACCCCAAAGGGGTCCGGCATCTTGACACTTGGTCTTTCCTCTCCATAGAGAGCTGTTCCCAGGGAATGGTAATATGGATGCACGAAAATTGGCGTCCGTTCAAGTGAATGCTGCTTTTCCAAGACAGTGCTTAAATCTAAAATTTAAAACATATATATCTACAAATATATACACATGTATATATGTATACACACACGCACACACTCACACATATATATCATTAACTTCAAATCAAGCAAATGCATTTGTTCTTAGAACTATTACATTGAATAAAGTAACTTCGTTTTACATTTGAAAGAGCTATTTTTATCTCCTTGTGATTTCCCACCCATTCTGTAGGGGACAAGAAAGGAGGCTTGACTCCAACTAGTTTGGTAAATGTGCCTGTAGCTGTATTTACCTGCACAGCTTTACACTGCTCTCATTTCCTATGGAAACACTGGCATAGTGCAGGACCATATGAAGTTTTTAAGTACAAAATATTTCTTATTCTCCAACTTAAAACAGAACTCAAGGTCTCAGTGCATTCTTTCACATGTTTACTATGCCATTTCAATTGGGATGGACAAATGAAAGTAATTATACAGTTGACAGGCACTTAAAAATACATTACAATGAGCCAAATTACATATGAACTTAAAGGACAAAATATTCTTAAGGAAATACTGGGTATGTTAAGAGAAGACAAACAGTCACCTGGCAGATAGCTTAATAATTTCCTTTACCTTTAATTAAAGGTGTGAGTCTCCTAACAGCTATTTATCGTGGTTGTCCTGACATTAAAACGGGGCAGAGATTCCAAACTTGGAATAATAATAAGACAGTTATTTAGCTATATCCCTTCCAGATACTGAAAAAATTTGACCTCGGTTAGTTTTTGGAAACTAACTATCAAAGCCATAAGCCATTAACAGATCCAGCTTCCTCTACTCCCAAATGCAACTAAGCTGTAACATCAGATCACAGACAAAAACTTCTGTAAAGGGAGAACACCATCAGTGGCAACAACCCCCAAAAAGCAGGCAAAGCGGGTATTAAAATGAACCCTTGGTAACAGAGAATTCCACGCCCTGGATGGAAAGGTGCTGAAACCTTAGACATGTAGCAATACTTCTAAGATCTTAATCAGAGCTTACTGAATGCTCGGTCAGAACTTGCCCAGTGGGACAAGCTCAGAAAGCTGCTCAAACCAGCAGGTGACACCAAGGCCAAGAGCTGAGCAGAAGCTGCCAATGGCCTCTCAAGGGCATGGCCCTTCTCAGGCACAGGACAGTGCCTGCTGCACATTGCCGTCATTTGCTTTCAGGTCCTCGGACCCTGTTTGGGCCAGGTCACGGAGCAAGGCAGCCTTACCTTTGGGACTGCAGAAGGTAACGATGGCCGAGCACTCCTCAGGCAGGAGCCGGACGTCCGACACAGGCCCACCTCCGTTGCACGCACTCTCAAAGTAAACAGTGATATAGTCTGTAGAAACTCTAGCCGGTATGTTTTCAGCCTTGATGCTGTGGGTCACTTCAAGAAGCCTGGCAGTAATTTTAAATTTCTTAATTCGTTTGTTTTCTGCACATTTTTTGACAAATTCTTCAGCATCTGCAAACAGGAAAGCAGTAGTAACTGAATGTGTTTTACTGCACAATTATCAGTCCTGGCTATGACTTACAGCATAGACACGAGCTGAGTCTGCTTTTCTCTGTATTTGGAGCAAAACTGTCTTTGGTGCACATAAATGTTCCTCTGCGTTATAATAAAAGGCAGAAAATGGAAGCAGCCACGTTACTCTGCGCTATTTGCTACCGCCATGTCTTTGCCTGGTCCCCTGCCACTCCACACGTGTATAAACAAGTACTTCTTGTCATTTTACTGTCTTGTCAAATGGAGACTTCATTTTACTTTAATAATTTGCACAATCCATCTCCATACACAGCCTGCTTCTATTTCTTCTTTATCTATCCCAAAATAAGGTAAAGATAATGAAACATTGTTGTCCAATTTCAATTCATGAAGATAGTGTGATGATCTTTTCTCACTGTAATGTTTGGGTCAGACAGATATTTTGAGGAAGCCATATATAGTGAGACTTGCATCTTTCTTGATAGACTACAGTTGAGATAGTAAAAAATAAATAAATAAAAAATCAATCTGTTTGAATCTCCGGGGGGAGAGGACTCGAGCTCTGAAAACTACTATTCATACGCATACACACGCAGCAATAATTGACAACGCTTATTTGGTCTTACCGCTACTTTTCATGAAGGTAACCACGGCAGCATTTATTTCAGGTATCATTTCCACATGGAAGTCATCATTTGTTGTTAGGCCACTGATGTTCTCCAACAGCATACATAAGCATTTTGCATTGAAGTGCTGCACGTTTTCGAGGACCACCGATGGCGAGGTCCCTGCGGAGCGCTCTGCAACATTCTCCACAGGGCATGACTTCTCCTGCAGCTCAGTATTTGGAACAAAACTCTCCGTCGCCTGCGAGGCTTCCCCTGCGTCAACAGAGATAAGCCATATTACATAAAGGCACACATTTCCTGGAAAAAATATATTTTACTTTCCAGTCTTTTTATTTTCTGAATGTTCATCTTGTCTCTAGCTCTTTAAGTATTTTTCTCCTTTCCTTCTTCAGAGGAAAAAAAGAAAGAAGGAATCGCAGAAGACTGCTCTGCATATGCTACCGTGCTTTTATTAGCTTCTAGTTCACTTGCAGGAATCAGCTGCTGCACCATGTCCAGTAAGAGAGGTATGAAAAAGCCAAAAAGAAAAATTAGGTTGATGCAACAAAAAATGTTAGAAGTAGCATCTGGACATTTTTGTTATATTGAGCATTACTTTCAGGTTCCTCTCTAGTATAAACTAAAAAAAAGTGTATGGTAACTTTGAGCATGTAATTTTAAAAGGAGGAAAAGCATACCAAACATAGCATTAAACAAGATTTCATACAGAAAGAAAAATATACGGGTGTAATCACTGAAGAACTGCCTGATTAACTGAGTCTTTCTTGGGGACTGAGTATTTACTTTTCACTAGAGCAGATGTATTTTGACATACTGTACTGTTTTCTGGATTGCATTTTGAATCATAAACCTTACTAGAACATTGCTGAAAGAGGATCTAACCAAACACATTAATGAATTAGGGAGATGCATCCCCATTCTTTGCAGAACCTCCTAACTGTAGGGAATACAGACACCCAGCCTAGGATTAAGAGTTTCAGTACCTGTGTTTATACATATTTCTCATTTTAGAGTAGGTATCCAGGATAAGGGAAATAAATCCCTCTCTGGAGACACTCCTCTGTTTAAAACATGTTAGAAGCTAAAACCAGGCAAGTGGTCTATGGCAAGATCAACTTGGTGATCCCATCTAAAGCGTTCACATGGCTGGTTATCTTTCCATGTAACATCTAAGTTGGGTTGCCAAACTCTTAGAGAAATTTTCAGCACAACTCCCTGCAGAACTGGAGAGCCGTGCAGAAAAAAGCACCAACACTTTCATTTTATGAAGGACCGTTCTGGTATCTTATACACAGAGTGATGGGTAATGCTTCAGCTTGTTTCTGAAGTTTGCTCATGGTACCCAGAGCCTAAACTAAAATTAAAGCAAAACATCCATGAACGATTCAACACTCTCACCAATATTTCAAAGCTCTAGTTAGGATTACATTTTCTATTCTCCTTTGTGGGAACTAATTTTTTCTCAGATGTCCCCTTTTCAGTGGTTGCTGCTGTTTCAGGCTCCGTGACAAGCAGCCTCAACTTCCCCTTTTCTCCCAAATCCAGCTCATGAGTCTGTCTCTGAAGAACTCGCTGCCTCACTAAATAAAAACAAAGAAAACAGTGACAGTCTGAATAGAAACTTAGTTTTAAACTACTCAGCACTTCTCTACAATTATATTAGGACGCATGCACTATGCCAGCAAATAAAAGAGCTGTAAACTTGTGACGCTACGTGACAAGCACAAGGGTTTCCTCCCGAGAAGGAAAGGGGAAAGGACGCCACCTTGCAGGCCCTCTTCCAGCCGGTGCCGCAGCAGAGGCTCGGGGCAGCACTCATCTGCCCAGCGGCACAGAGTCAGAGACTGGGAGGCATGATAAGGGGCAGGGGGGAAATATAAATATGTATAAAATATACATTTACACACAAGCAAAGACATAATATGCTATAAACGTATACTTAACCTATATATTACAGACATGTAATATATAGAATATATATCTTTATAAAACAACCACAGTTGAATCCTTTCCATCTTTCTGCAAGTTAATAATAACTATGACATGTGATGTAATACATACAACATACAACATGCAACATACAGTACAGTGTATCTATATTAACTTACATTCTAGTATGTTTTACCAAAGTGAAATCCAGAGACTACTACTGTGCATCAAAATTAATATGCATGTTAACGTACAATACATATTGATTTACGTTCTGGTAAGTTTTATCTTTCAAAAGTCAATCTAGAGAATAGTTATGCGCATCAAAATTAAGTTTATATATGTAAGTTAATATATACACTACACATTCTATGCTGCATAGTATAGGATGTATATATATCAGTATACATATATCACATATAGAGATGTATTACTTATATGATATGTATTACGTTATACATAACTTAGTATATTTTAGCTTGCAGAAAACTTATATAAAAGTTACAGCTTAATATATATTAAGGTATTAAATCGCAAATTTCGTTATAATACACTAGCTTAAGCTCGTTCCTGTATTGCCTTGCGGAAAGGCGGGGAGCGCGGCGCTGAGGCTGCCGCCGGCGCGGGGTCCGGGGGGCCCGGGAGGTCTGGGGGGCCCGGGGCGCCACTCACCGTCGCGGCGAGCGAAGCAGACGAGGAGGTGCCCGGGCGCCGGCGCCGCTCGCAGCTCGCACTCGCCGCCGCCCGAGCGCTTCTGGCTCTGGAAGTAGCAGAGCAGCTTCTTCCGCAGGGCGCCCGGCGGCTCGGCGGCGCCCCAGTCGCCGCGCACCAGCAGCGGGAAGGCGCCCGGCTGCTGCCCGGCCATGGCCGCTCCGCCGCGCGACCGCCGCCCTCCGGCCCCGGCGCCTTTCGCTTTCGTTTCCCGGCAGCGCGGGGCGCGGTGCCGCTGCCCGGAGCAATCCCCGGCGCGGCCGCGGCGCGGCTCCCTCCGCAGCTGCTGGCGGAGCGTTGCCCCTCGCCCAGCGTTTTTACGACAAACTCGTTCGGCCGGGAAGCATCTTTTGCTCATCGCTCGTGCAGAGCCCGTTTTGATCGATGCCCTAAGCACCTGTAATGCAAAGGAACGAGCACATAAACACCTTGGTGCGCTCTGCGCGTTGTAAACGGGCTACAGCTTCTCAGGGTTACAGAAGGGCCGAGGGAGGAAGCAGTTTCTCCTAGAAAGAAGTAGTTAACCAGGCTTTGGAAATTCAGACTGACAAGTAACCTTAACTGTGGTGAAATACCCAGTACACAAAGGCAGAAGACTCTGAACTATCACTGTCACACTGGGGCAATAAAGACCACGTGTGTTTGTAACAGGGATCCCCTATTAAGTTTAAAATGAATAAACTTAGATTCTTGGCCCATACCTGACTTAGCACACCTCTGACTTTCAAGCACAGGGAATGCAATCAGTATTTTTCAGCATGGTTAGAAAACTGACTTCCTCAAAAGTAATGAAAGCCCAAGGCAAGCAATTCCAGCTCTAAAGTGTGCGTGTGTAGGGGCATTAATAAACAGGCTCACATTTACGGTTCTGCTAAGATACTACTAGCAGATTTAAACTCTTTATCTTATTTCACACCACCTACCCTAGAAAATACAGCCCTTGGCATTGCTTACGTTGCAATGATCACTGCTCGCATTGACACAGGCGACTCACAGGATCCCCTGAGCCTACTGCATGCCTGTGCTGCACACGCTGCAGCCCACAGCCCTTCCCCAGCACAGGGAGAAGCCCGGTGGCACACCAGACATCACTGCTGCAATTAAAAAAATATCTAGTTTCCACCAAGTTTCCCCCCGCCCCTTTCTTCTCTCTAATGAAAGAAGCTACCCAGCCACAGTCCAGGATTAAAATCTCCATCTAAGATTATGGAGATCTCCATCTCCATTAAAGCCTTATGCTTTAAGATCTATTTTTTTTGAAAAAGGAGTGTTTTCCATCTAAGAGAGAGGCTGCACTTATACATCTAGTAACACTCCACCTGTCTGCATAGTCTTCTGAAATTCAACCATATCTACCTCTCCAAATACAATGGGTGCAAGTTGGAATTCTGCACATACTGTTTAATCATCTGCATTATCATTCTTTTTAACCAGAGATAAACATGCATCTTTTCAATCTGCAAATAAATAAAAAAGTAATGATTAATAATAAACCCTTAACAATATTGCAGAACAGCTATTTTGCTTCCAGAAAGCCCTGCTGACATTTTTTTAGAGTGGCTGCAAGGGATGTATCAAACTGTCTTAGTGCAAAACTTTAATACGAGCAACCTAACTAAATCTATCTAAACCAAATATTTACTTTGATGATTTCCTCCTAAGCACCCAACCAAATAACAGTACAAAACTGATAAATTCACAGTGGAGCCAAGGGTTCTGAAAAGTTGGAGGTGCTGCAAAACCCTGCTTTTTCAGTGGGAGATCCTATGATACACAATGCTGCAGGAGGCATATTTGTGTACTCTCATCAACATGTTATGCAGGTGATTATGTTGCTTTGCCTTCTCTGCAAACATGAACTCTGAACTTTGGCTTGATTATGGACTACCCCGCTTCGAGTTGCCTGTTCATTCAAGCCCCACCCAAAAGGCTCTTCTTAAACAACCCTCTGGGCCTTCTCCGCCATACACCCTTCTCCGCCATACACCCTTCTCCGCCATACACCCTTCTCCGCCATACACCCTTCTCCTTAAGGGCACAGGAACAACACTACAGCTGGCACATGACAACATCAGAAACACCTTCTCAACATTTACTTTTCTGCCTCTCTCAGGCTGTACGTAAGTACATACAAGCAAACAAACCAATGGCGAAAGATTCTGGCGGATTTATAGAGCCTCCTACTAGACACAAACCCAGAATCAAGATTTGAAGTTCCAAGCTTCGTGTAAGTGACTTTTCAAAATCCAGTGGTAGGTAAGGGTCTAATAAGGAGAAAGGCTGTGTCTCGACTGCAGTTCGTTCAGCTTTATTTAACACTGTAATTGGCAGTTTGCATCATAAATGATGCTACAGAGAGCAAGACGCTATTAACACCGCAGCATATTGAACTGTAGCTGAGAAAAGACACTTAACCCCCACCAGTACTACCCGCTTTTTATTGCGACTAGGATGGCCGTACACTGCAAAGAACAGCTAAGTTCCAGGGTTCTGATATGTATCTGATAAGTAATCTAAGAGCAATTCTCAGTAGAAAACTGCACTCACAAGTGTTAAGTGTTTCCCCTCAGTGTAGCTGAAAATAATGAAGCAGTCTTTTTCAGTGCTATCAAAAACTGCCTCTGGATTGCTTAAATGTAAACAAGCTTTAAGAAATCAAAGTGATAAGAGTAATTGTTATTGCTTTCACTGCAAACTTTTTGTTATAAGAAGGATTATTTTATAAAACCAAGACTAAAAGATATGCAATCCTAGCTGCAGTGAAGACTGCTTATCTAGTGAAAGTGATAAGGTATTCTGGGTAAGCTTGAATATCATTAAAGATGATAAACATGGATGGTTGGTTCATGTTATCAGTTGAGCTATCAAACAAATCTATAGAGTCACTAGCATTTTTTGCTGCTGGAGTAATTGCTCCTTTTTTCCCCAAAGAATATTCTCCAACGAGGACTCGAGCAAGGTACATGTACTTCTTCCCATTCACATCTGGCTTAGAGTAGGTGTCATTGGCAGAATAGCTGGCGTTAACAGCGAAGTAAGTTCCATTTCCAAACTGTGCAGCTGTGGTCAGAAAACAAAACAAAGCAGATATCTGAGTCTTTCATAAGCAACCACCATTTATCTGTCAAGGGATTCACAGACTCTCAAACTGGCAATTTTGCTTTTGTTTGCAATAGCTAGATTTAGCAAAACAAATCATTTTGCATACAAGGTAGAAATACACAGATAGCGTGGCAAATTGCTCCGAGTCATATTCAAGGAAACAAGGTGCTTTGAAATTCACATTACCATTCATTCCAGCATAGCTCCGGTTAAATCCCTTGTTGTTAATTAAGGTTAATGAGTCACTACTTGTTCCATGAAACAGAAGCCTCTCATTATTTCTGTTGCCATTTTTCTTATCCATTTCAAGCTTTTTTATTTGGTAGGCCTTCAAGAGAAATGGGTTCTGTATCCTTTCAATCTACAAAAGTTTGAAAGTAGGACACACACTGTTGATAGTACTAATGTTTTTAATGACAGCAAGCTTAAAAAAAAAAAAAAAATACTCCCCAGTTTCTCTTCCTAGCTACAATGACTGTATACAAGATTAAACAGTAAGTTAATCAGATTGCTCAGTACTTCTGCATGACAGATGGCAAAACCCTGCCCAAATCTGACAGGAAGACTCCATGAAAAACAATATAAGATGGTTTTACAGGTTTCTGGAGCATACCCAAAAGGCTTCCCTCTGAAGAACACATGCCTTAGGGGAGAGTATGCTATGCTCTACTATAGCAAAAATGATCTAATGAAACAGTTATACTCACTGGGTGATGAAGAAGCAACTGCTTAAGGCTTGCTCTAAATACCTTAACTGCAATGTTAAATTAACATTGATTAAGATTAGTGACAGCATTACAATCTGCTTCACTTAGGCCTTAGTCTTTTGGTGAACATCCTACATAAACTCTCATGTTTGACTTGACTGTTGGGTAGTTCATGCCTATTGCAGATGAGACACAGGTATGTAGTCTGTCACTTCAGAAGTAGCTACTGCTTGAAACCAGCTGAACACTCAAAGTTTTACTGGGTGCCTAGATAACCTCAGAACCAGCTCCATATTTTCAAGCCAGCTCCACTCAGGGTATTAATCCCTTTGGGGATTAATATGCTAGCAAGCAGTCTGGCATATGCTCCCGCCACTGGTAGAATCAGTAGCACAGAAACAAGAAATTTTATTAAAAACATTTATGTAAACATAAGAAATAGTAATGGCCTTCACTGGCAATTTGTTTTTCATTCATTTCTGGATACAAAAATCCCCTCTGGTTACTGATTTTCAATTTTTGAATAAGCAGAAAAGGAGAATTCATAGTAGATACAATAGAAAGAGTGCATACAGGCAATTCTGTTAAAATTGCCCTACTCAGCACTTCCTCAGCTTCATAAAACTTGGTCCCAGAAGCAGATTCTTAAGAAGGGAGGGATTTTACTACAGGTTGGAAAGGTGTTAGCCTCACAGATGGTAATACACAGGGGGAAATATTAAAGCTTTTGTGCATCTTCAGACATTTATTAAAAAGAAATCCATATATAAATAAAAATTGAGTAGGAATGCAGATCAACACTATGTCTATTTACTTCTTTTTCCATAAGGACTCATCCAACTTCAAAAATCTCAGCTGACTTAGTCATTCTTCATTAGTCATTATCAAAGCACTTATGATGTTTTTACCTTTTCAATTTTGAGCGACGAACAGGTCTTCAGAAACCTTGCCTGCACATCTTCGTATTCTTTCGTTGCTGGTTTTAGCTCCACTATTTTGACTCGCTCTGTTTGCATATCATCCCACGTTGCAGGAAGCACTATTGACTCTTGATCTGCAAGGGAAACCATGTACAATCATATTTACCAATACTGTACATACAGGACGTTCCCCAGTGTAAGAAGGAGGTAGCTCCTTATATTGTAAAGGATCAGAGGCAGATAGAAGAGGGTACATCTCAAGAACATAAATGAAGTGGCCCAGGATCTAGAATGACAATTACTACAAATACAAGATCCAATTATTGCTGGTAAGCCTGTTAAAAACCTCACAATGCATTGTCTACTTTTCTAACAGTTTCAAATAACTTCAGAATGCTTTCATCTTTGTTTCTCACTGTAGTTCCTTTGTGCATTCTCCAGAAACAAACCTGCACAAAGCTCCTAACAATATTTGGCATATTTGCACCATTCCTTACTTATTCTAGGCTAGATGCAACCTGGTTTTCATGGCAGCATCTACCTGTCAAGATGCTTTAACCTACCTTCAGATTTGTCAGTACGCGTGATGGGTGTACTTCTTCCTTGATCATCTACAGCACATCTGGCTCCCATATTCACTCTGTAGTTCTTCTTATTAATGGTGACTGAAGTATATTTCTGCTTTCCTAAGAAAGCATTTTCTAAATGCATATTTGTCAGACTGTCAAAGGGCACATAAGAATCATTTTCAAAGTATTTCCACTCAACTACATTTTTGAAGAGTTCTGCCTTGATTTCTTCTTCTTTAGCAGCTTTAACCCTGTGAATCATGTCTTGAATTCTTGCATAAACAAACCAGACATCTTTGTTAACACCCGAAATTCGAATAGAGGTGCTTTTGAAACGAAGAGCAATATTTAGTTTCTTCTGTAGGTCATGCAGTTCTTCATTCTCCCTTTCACCAAAACTCAGGATAGACTCATCTGTGATTGTTTTCTGAAACTGTTCCTTTAAAACTGCATTTTTCATCCAGGTTTCAGCTTCTTCCACCTTTTTCCGGTTTTCACCGCAAATCTGAACAACAGCCATCTCAATTTTCCTTTCCACAACTGGTTTGCTTTTTTTCTTTAGGATACTTTTCTCAGAGCTCCAGAATGCTATATTGAAATACAAATGCTACAGTTATTATCAACTGATAATGGTTAATATTAAACAGATTGATCTATAACCCATATTTAGGAGTGACATCTACTTACATACTAGCCTGGAAAAAAATGATTTGGATGGAGTTGTATTACCAGAACTTTCTCTTTTTCGCATGCTTGCATGGAACACACTTAGCAGATGTGGCTGAAAGATGACAACTTTAACTGTTTTCACAGACCGAACAGAGTTATTTCTTGCAAAGTCAGTTACTGCATCCATCATTTCATCAGCTGCTGCAGCTGGATCGCGGCCTGCCTCACCTGAAACATTTTGCATTTTTAAAGAGTTAACAACTATTACAATGGGTTAAAACATCATTAAAAGAACAGCTATGATCATAGCCATAACCATTTGAATCATGAACCAGTCACAAATAACTTTAGGCTGGCAATTTAGAAAAGGTTTCCAACTAGCAGAGAAAGAAGGCCCAAGACTAGCTTTACAGCAGGGAAGAAAAAGTTTACTTCTGTTATCGTGGCACTTGATTAAGTTATGAAATAGAAAACATGCGTTGGTTGTCTAATAGGCCAGAGGACTTGCACTCAGTGGCCCAGTAGCCAACTCTTTGCTCCAAAAACAGGTTTAGTTTTATTCATACAAGAGATCCCTGCACACATTCTGCATTATTTAGCTAGGGATTTTTACTGAACTAAGTGAAAATAACAAGTGACCAAAAACATACAGTCTGGCCTTTTTTGACAGGTTCACATTCCATCCATATCAACTTTACCTGTGCTCCCACTAGAAAGAGTTGCATTGTTTACTGATTTTAGCAACGGAGAAGCAGCTCCCTGGATATTCTCTAATGAGCTGCCTGTGCATATCAAGCTGCAGAGACAAGTATTTATGGTTCTCTAGGAAGTACAGACATACCTGTGGATTCCCAATATTGGAAAAAAAAAAAAGGTTCAGAAAAAAAAGAAAGTACTTCTTTTACTCCTTACATACTAGCTGACTGCAAGGAGTGAAGCTGTTTAAGTCTTCCTAAGATTCTGACTTTTAAAAAAAGACTACAGTTTCTACATATCTTTTCACCAAAGAATAACTTTTCCAGATAAATCAAACTGTTTGCTTGAGCCCTGATTTCAGCAGAATCATATGCAGTGAGACCTGTTCAGAAATAGACACAAACCTGTTCCAATTGCTGGGAAGATGACAGAGGCATACTGCTGTAATTCACACTCCTGAAGCACTTTGGAGACTGGTACCTTGATATCATCCTGGGCAACAAAATGAATTATTTTCTTGCATGGCAGGTGTCCTGCTTGAGTGGTTATATAGTCACTGTGAGGCTGCAAGGCTGCAAGATACACAGGAGGAAGTAAACAATCAGTTATCCACAATGTAAACTTGTGCTAATCCTTGTTAGGAGATAAGAAAGTAGCGACAACTATGTCCCAGGACAAGCTGTAAGGCTGCTTCCACATGCATCCCTCTTTCCATTTTCACTTCTTCTAGGCCCAGGGATTCCTTTTGTGTTTGTAATTTATTTGCCTTCACTCCTAAGTTTACTCTGCAGGCTTAGAGAACTTATGCAGACCAATGTTGCAGTCAGCCTTCACACAAATGAACATGCCATCTACCCTCATGCTGCCTAGCCTAAATTGTCCTCTTGGTCTGCACAATTCAGGTCAGCCTCTCAAACCTCTTCCACATAATTTTTTTCCTTTGGTTAGTCTTCTGAGCAGACCTCCACGCTAGCCTCTTTCCATCTTCCCATTATTTTGTGGGCTTTTGAGCCATGTACTTTTCCATTCTTAATCCCCATTCATCACATTCACTGGTCATTAACTGAATTTGGTCTACAAATAAATGCTTCTTCTGAGGCAGGAACCCAGCTTCACTAGTTTTCCTCTTAGTCATGCAAAGAATGTGGTAGTGTGTTGCTGGTTAGGCCAAGAAGACATATTAATAAGTATTTTCTCTCAGGAATGAGAAAACAAGCTCCAAGTAGAGAGTTGCTTCTAAATAAGGTATGCTACTCTATCAACATCTCTGCCAATGCCATTCTCTGCTCACAGTTCTGTTCAAGATAGACTTGATTCATTTTTATCATCAAAAGTTTTATTGGAATAACAGGATGCAATAGTGAATAGATTAAATTCTTTACATTTGCTTAGATGCTGTCTCTTCTTGAAGATTTTTCTTTTCCTTCCCCCACAAGATGTTTTACAAATATCACATTAACCAATTAGAGAATTAGCTGATATAACACAGTGCATAGTAGAGCTGGATGTACAGTAGGCACTTAGTAAATATTCCAACAGATCCCTTACCAAATATGAACACCTTTAGAAAGAAGGTCGGATATGTTGTACCATACCTAGTTGAGTACATTCATCTTCAACTGCTTGTCCAGCACCTTCCAGAATTGCTTTAGAAACACCTTAAGTAGAAAGAGACACGTGAATCCACTGTTTCTACTGTTAATTCCATTAAAGCCCCATCTAAGGGGCAACATGGTACGACATATCACCCAAAAATCTCTCATTTCTGACAGCAGTACAGGTTGTAATTGAAAAATATTATTGCCTAAGAGTTTGTCTTACATTTTTCAACTCAAATTGACGTCTAAAGTACCTGACAAGTTTCACTGAGGTCAAAACCTCACTGAGGTTTGTCTTTTCCTTTAGCTTGAAAGGGATGCTCTATAAAAAGATTCTATTAAAACAACAACAACAAAAAGATACGAAATTATTAGTTTTGCTTTCCCACAGGAGTCTTAAACATGCCATCCTGTAACATAGACTGAGAAGTTGGAGATTTGAGAACACACTGCAGAAAGATTTGTCTTCAATTTTTTTTGTAGGATTTTCTTACACTGGGAAAGAGAGCAAGAGACAATCTCAGATGTTTCCTAATTGGGCTTTTATACCCTGATAAATAAAATAGAAGCCACACTATAAAACAAAAGGTTTTAGAACACTGAAAGTGATCTCTCCTTATCCAGCCTTTCCAACCACACATGCCATTTTCATCTATAATACCAACTGAAATACCTTTTTTGAGGTTAAAGGTTTTGTTTGTTATGTTTACAATGACATCTGTCTTTTCATTGGTAATATCTCCCATTGCCACCTGGAACACAATGGAGCCAATCATCATTTCATGCACACCCTGTGCTGGGGTTGAAACAGGACCAAAGAACACTGCAGGAAAGAAACACACACAGGATTAACAGAGTGCAGAACTTCATTAGGCTGAAGGACCTGTTCACAGTATACTGTCTACAAAGGCAATGGTTTGGCCCCAGGCTCAGCCAGTGCCACCCCTGTGAAGAGGGCTGCCTTCCATGTTATCTGAAAACCATTTCTTTTCACAGGAGTCTCTGATCAGCCTTCACCTGTTCCCATCATTGCTCTCTACAATGAGATGGCAGGGAAACCATGTTTTGCTGCACACCTGTTATAGAGACGCTTCTGTACAATATCTTATTCTATAAGCCTGTGCTAAACTTGGAGGTAGGAGAGGAGCAAACCTGCCAAGTCTCACTCCCTTGCTCTTCCCCCCCCCCCCCCCCCCCCGTCTCTCAGTAGCTTTTAGACAGGTTCTCTACTACATGACAGGAACTTCTTACCTACACGTTATTTGTAAAAAAATTTTTTTTCCACCATATAACTGTTTTCTGCACTCTGCAGTTCTTTTAGGCTGGATAACACCAGAGATTTCAGTTTTGGTTTTAGTAATGATATAAATAGGCAAAAAGTTTTGAGGGTATTCCAAAGAGGCCCCTTTAAGACATATACAAGCAGATACTCCTATGCATTCTCAGAAGATGAGAAGAAGAAACTGACCCGCTCATGATCTGATCAAGCGTTACAGTGATGATACCACCACCACACACTACAACCTCAAAGCCCCAAAACACCACTTGTGCCCTCACCACACTATAGCTTCTACTTTCTTTATTGTGGAAGGGCTTTAACCAGATAACGAATCCCAGGTACATTTTTTCCTACGTGCCTGCAACAGCATTTCAAACATTACAGACACTCATCCTGAAACTACTATTTTCTGTCTTTATGGCAGCTGCTTCGACTCCAGCATTAACAGTTCTTACTTGGACTTTGGGCATGACATGCTCACCAAATGCATATCTACACACCTATACTGAATGCATTCCCTGGAGTATTCATATATGTAAAAAATAATATATAAAAATAAATAAAAAGAATATTTTTTGAAAACAAGCTTACATGTGCTTTGGCTAGCCTCATTTGGAGCAGTCTCATGCACTTTATCACCTATAGTATTCCCAAGTCTGTGCTGGAGTTCATCTGAAAATACCTAGAAAAAGAAGCTACAGTGAACCCCTGCAGAAGAGTCTTTACTCAGTAGTTTTTAAATGCTTTTTAACTTTAACTTTTCAAGAAGCATAATGCAAATGACTTAACCATCTGCCACAGTGCTGATGGGAAGTCTTGAAACACTGCTGTTCTCAGAGAACAAGGTTGCTCTACATTAGCAATGGATAAAATTGGAAAATAAGTCAAAGCCCTAATTACCATTCCAGAGCGATGCATGGACTGAGAGCACCTTTACTTTGAGGGGCTAATTCACACTAACTCAAGTCTGCATTCATTATCTGCAACTCTGCACAGTCGCTCAGGCTTTGTCACAACAGCAGTCAAGTTTGGCCCTTCAAAAAGTATTAGCTATTGCACAAAACAGCAGAACACGTCAGATGTTGAAACATTTATCTGGGTATTATTTCACAGTGTGACTGCTCTCTTTTGAGAGATTCCACTGTGAAATGAGTAATTTGAGTGTGGATATAGAAAACCCAAGCTAATGTGATACTGAAGAAAGTGGGATGCAGAACCATGGCATGTTTTCTACTGGAGAAGTTTGTTTACCAGCACAACAATCCAAGCATAATTATTCTTCCTAAGAGACATTAGCTAAATCTGTCAAAGCACTCCTTTTTCCAAGAATGAAGACAGCTATGCAGGAGTTGCAGCAAATTTGTCTGTAGGCAAGGATTATGTGTTAGTCACACAAGCTCATGAAATAAAAGAGTAATTATACTTTCATTTGTATCATTCCCAGGGAATAAAACAGGACAGGAAGGCAAGAGAGCTGCCCAAAAAAGGCAGGCAATTATGAGAGGCAGAACCAGAGGAGACTTTCACTACAGACAAGACTGTCCGCAAACTGCTCTTTTCTTTAGTATGAGAATTAGCACACTGTGGATTCTTTTGAGGTCATCAGATAGCTTAGTATCATTTGATGGACCCAAATAAAATAGCACATAATAGGAAAAAACTCACCTGCACATTAGATGTGTCTTTTGGATGCAACAAAAAGTGAACTTCTTCAAGAGAATTTACTTTCTTTTTACTACTGAATACAAACACTTTGTCAAACAGTAATTTGGCAACAAGAGACTTTGGAAATCCTAAATTCCCTGTCCCAATTGCTGGAAAAGTGATCGACTTTAAAGACAGCTCCTCAGCAATCTGCAGGCATTCTGTGATGATGTTTCCAAGGATCTGAAAAGCACAGTTATTACTCAGAAGTCATCTTTTGCCAGTCAGTATGTGAAATTCAGCACTTTTAGCTATCTTTTGGTATTAAAATATGATAATTACATACATCACAAAGCATGTATTAGTCAGCATGGGATAAGCCACACATGAAAGAACAGCCCAAACTCATCTCCTATGAGGTTATCCCTCATTTCAAAGGAAAAGTTGCATTAAATCCACTGCAAAGTGCAGCCAAATTAGAATTTAGGCAAATAAAACCCCTTTTACCTTTTCTGTAGATGGCCGTCCCTGTGACCATCCAGGTATAATAGCATGAAGCACATAATGGCAACGTAGATTGTATCCTTTTGTCTTGAACACAGATCCTTCATCAGGTGTGTTTTCTAAGCCTTCTTCCTTTAAGGCTGTCTGGAGCATTGGCCCTGCCTTGCTTAGCAAGGCTTTGGAGAGTGGCCCTTTATCAAGCTGTAGATCTTTGGCAACACTGTTGACAACAACATCTGTCTGAAGGGGTGGGGGGGAACAGAAAAAAAGCCTCCAGTCAATGCAATATTTAAGCTTAAAAGCAATCAAAATGCAACCTGTCTGCTCACTTACAACATGAATTTTGGGGACAGCAACCTGGAATGTAACAAAGCTTTGGAACAAAAAACTATGTTCAGTTCCGATACCATCAGCCTGCCCACTGAAGTAGAACACCTGCATTAAAAGTGAAATTCATTTCGTTCCGACAGGAGAAGGTTAAAATTCTGCATTCCTGGTCTACTTAGTCTACCTCCCTTTGAAAAACACTTATACAAATTTATCCTCTAAGAGAAGCTGGCAGACCAAGTTCTGTATCCAAATTTCCCACCTCCCAGCAAGACAGAGGTAATACAGGGCAGAACTCCTGCTTGATTCTTGCCTCTGTTAAGACTGCAGAGCAAACTGGGGTAAGCAGGACCTTCTATATGCGATTGGTCAAGACAACCAACAACCATCCACCCACCCCCCCAAAAACAGAAGCTGTAGAGGAACAGGACTAGAGGAAGAGGTAAGGGGAAACAGAAGTGAGAAAAGCAGTAATTTAGAAGGCAGAGAAATATAAAGGGCTAGGAATATTGTATCAGTCTTCAGCTCTTGAGGAAACAACTCTCCACATCATATTTTTTAACGTATTTGTTCTGCTCTGGCCAATTGGAGGAACTCTGTATGTACAATCTGTGGGAGGCAACTGCTCCTGAAAGGATCAGCTGGCCACTGAAAAGGCTTCTGAGAGGAGTTGCTTCCAGTAGCAGTGATCCCAGTTAAGTAACTTTCAGGCCAGCTAACAGGAATTTAATGCTGAAGGTAGCTGGAAATTGGTGAGGTTGGTGCCTGACAGGATACACGACAGCAACTCTGCATTGCATTCCAATGTTCACCAATATCATGAGGAATAATCTTTCCCCAGTAAAGCACTGGGGGAAAAGGACGAACCCGATTTGCATAGGATCATTCAGAAGAATTAGAAGAGGTCAACTGATACATCAAAGTCAATGCCTTGAAGTTTGAGAGCACCAAAACCCATCTGTGAGGGAACAAGCATTCACTTCAATAGCTGAGACAAGTCTAAAGGGGCCCCCTGCTCATCAGAGAGCGAGCTCACCTGGTGGGCAGATCAGTGTCCTTCAAATGCACGTAAAGCCCACTCTGGCTCTGGGCAGAGGGCTCAGCAGCACAAGCACGTAAGTGGACATGCGTGGCTGTGCTGCCCTAGGCCCCCTGCAGATCTGGAAGCAGCATAACCACTTTCACATGCAAGGGCACTCATGTGAACCAGCACCGAGTACCCTCTTTTGCTTCTGCACACATACCACCTCTTTAACCACACTCCTGCAATCAAGACTTTCAGGAGGGTCAGAACCACATGCGAGTCATTCATGCCCAGCAAGCTAGGGCCCAGAACCACTTCTGTCGAAAATCAGTTACTTCTGCAAAACTGGTGTACCATGCACCACAGGGATCCATGTGTCTCTATGTTAGCCATGTAGCACTGTGTTGTGTGATCAACTACGTGTATCTACCATATAATAAGTTATTTTAACAGCAATCATCAACCACAACTGCCAATTCCAATAACATATCAAACATGTTACATTGCTAATTACAGATGATGATCTAAGTTCCTTTTTTACACTGTCCATACTTTAAAATGAGCTTTACTTCAAACTAGACAAACAGCTGATAATTTAAAACACTTACTGTAGCATCTTCAATGCTTCCTTTTTTCAGTATAATGTCAAGGCCTTCCTCTGTTGTTACCATCATGGGGCTGTTGCTATTTTGATAACTTTGTTTTTCCCTAGGCTGATAATCTGTACCAGTCTGACATACTGAACTGTGGGGAAGTAAATTATCTGAAAACACTTCTTTCAGTGCCTCGCTGAAAGCTTGAACATTTTTGTCTGCAATATCCACAAGATGAACCTCCTTCAAGCTACTGTCCCCTATGGATTCCTCCAAGGTTTCCTTGATGGATGATACAATTGAATATGTACACAGCTGCAGTGGGAAGCCAAAAATCCCAGCGCTTATAGAAGGGAGAGCTATGGAGCGATGATTGTATGTTTCGGCCAGTTGTAGACATTTCTTTACTGTCCGTCTTAGCAAGTGCACACACTTTTCTGCTTCATCTTTCCTCCACCTGGGCCCAACAGCATGAATCACATGTTTGCAGGGGAGTTTCCCAGCACCTGTGATAACAGCACATCCAGATGGCAAACTCCCATGCTTTGTCAGCACATCACATTCTGTCTGTAGTTCTGGACCAGCCGCTTGTAGAAGTGCCCCAGCAAGGCCACCTATGTGTTTTAAGTCTTCATTTGATGCATTTACAACAACATCAACATGATGAGTGCACAAGTCAGCCTTATAAACCGCTATGACAACCCCATCTATGGTTACCTGCCTATAGGGCTTGCCTTCACTACCATGTTCATGCTGCTCTTCTGGCTGCTCTTCCAGCTGTTCTTCTGGTTGCTCTTCCAGCCTGACTAAGCAGTTAAAATCTTGTTTCACAGTGGCAGCATAAAAGTGTTCTCGTTCTTTGAGATATGACTTGGCTCCTGGCTCACTAATTATCACACGCTTATAATGCAACCCAGACAGAATTTGTTCTACTAAGGCAACTCCCTTCACCACTTCTCTTCTTGGCCCACTCAAGGAAATAACTCGACGCTTCCTTTGTTCAGCAAAGTCGACTTTCACACCTTTACTTTGTAATTCAGCCCATACATTGGCCTTCTCTTTCTCAAAGAACATTATGACTGCCATGGGCTTTCCTCTGATGACCTTTTGCACTTGAGTGTTTTGATCTATGAAGTCATAGAGTTCCTCATAAGCTTTTTCGACTGCTTCAGAACAACCAGCAACGATGACCTGACTCCCTACCTGGGTGACTGTTACAGCTGCATTAGCACAATTCTGTGTGGTGAGCAACCTCCATTCTCCCTTCTGGAGGACTGACTCATCCTCCAGATCAATGCTTCTGTAGTTCAGTTCCTTCTTTATTTCTTCTTCTGCTTTCAGGAGCATTTCAGGAGTGCTCCCTTTCAATATGATAGCTTCTGTTTCAAGCTTATAGAAGGCACTAATTTGTCTTGACATAAACAGGCTCTGTGACAGGGTTTCATTATCGACATGTTCTAAAAACTGGAAAATACAAGGCTGAACATTAACTAATTTTTTTGCCATTTTGTGCATATTATCTAGGATTTCTCCTTTGACTTTATAAACTTCCTCAGACACTCCACTTAGGCTAATTATCTTTTGCAAACGATCATAAGTCATCTGCAGAGTTGGGCATTCCTTACGAATTTTTTCTTCAAGTCCAGTACTCTGTAAAATTGCATATTCCCCTGGACACACTACCACCATTTCTTCAGTTTTTTGCTTTTCTCTTTCAATTTTTCTGATGGCATTTTCTATCAGCAACTTTAGCTCTTGTTCAACATTCTTCAGATCCTCTTTGTCACCTACTAGAACAAGTAACTCCTTGGAAAGATACGGGATTATCAAAACTTCATCTTCGATAATGCTGTTCCTAACAGCTTCCCACACCTGTGCGCTTACTTGATATTTAGCTGTTTTGAACTTTGATACGCTACATGAAAATGCTGTGGAAACACTTTCCTTCCATGTCTTGATCAATTGAGCCATTAATCTCTTCTGCTTGGACAAAGCAGCTGCAAGATGCAAAGTAACTTTTGGGTCTGCACAGCTGGGTTCAGGCCATGTTAGCTCACAATTACACTTTGCCATATCACAATTGATTGCCTCGATTAGCCTATTATTTCTCTGCAAGAACTGCCAGATATAGGGATCCAGAGGGACTGTAATTGGATCTGGCTTCTTTATTTGCGGCCCTTCCTTTCCATAGAGAGCTGTTCCCAGCGAGATACAGTAAGGATAGACAGAGATTGGTATGCTGTTGAGTGAATGCTGCTTTGCCAAGATACTGATCACATCTAAAACACACACAAAAAAAATACAGACAAACAATCAATCATAGCACTTAAACCCAATGATCTTTAGCTCTTTTTAAGTTATTTTTTAAAAAACATGGTAAATAATTTAAAGTACGGTTTTACAGCAGTTTTCCCCCTTCTTCCCAAATAAAAACAATTTCCAAATTATTAAAGAGTCACTGCTTTTAAATGCCTAATAAAATAAATTAGGAAGAGGCAGTTAAGTACTGACTCTGTCCACCTTCAGGAGGGAATACAGGACGGCATTGTCTCTGCCCCCACCTCTGTTACGCTGCACTTGGAGTGCCCAGCTCAGTAGTATGTCTGGGCTACTAATCATCAGCACCAAATCGCACCTCCTCCAACTTCCCCCCTTGTCCTCCATCTTCCACAGAGGCTCATTTTTCTGGCACTAGCAGGACATGCTGCAGCACCTGCTGTCTGACCAATGAGTCATCCAAGAAATGGCTCTCAGATAAGCCAGGCAGCACATACTGCCTCAGGGCGGCTGCTAAAATAAATGGCCTCCTGCACTATGTGGGGCTCTGCTCACCTCTGCTGAACTCAAACTGTAACCTGAAGTCTGTAAGGAGCAAGGCTAGGATGAACTAATAAACTGTGCCTAAAAAGAAAGAAAAATCATATGCAGCCTGCCCAGCTGGTCCAAAACTTTAGCTTGCACTCCAGTTAGCGACGACCTGCTGACAAAGCACCTGACCTGCTGCTTTCTGAGGGCAAAGTAGCTATTTCTTTGGGGGGGGGGGGGGGGGGGGGGAAAGGTTTTTTCATTTTTAAGTCAAAGGATCTTGAAGAAATAAGGGCTTCATTTTCTGCATTACCTTTATGATCAGTGAATGTAATGATAGCTGCATCTTCATCAGGCAACTGCTGAACATCCACCACTTGTGCACTTCCATTCTTCTTGTTTTCAAAGTAGATGGTTATATAGTCACTGGATGTGTTAGGTGGTATATTTTCAGCCCTAACACTTTTTGTCACCTCAAGGCACCGTGCAGTAATACCTTGCTGTTTTGCTCTGTGGTTTTCATTAAATTTTTTAACAAATTCCCCCGTTGCTAGAAAGAGAAGGGAGAAAAACAGTATCAAACAAGTAGCTCACTTTTCTACTAGGATGTCAGCAGACAATCACTGTATGCACTGACCAAAGCACTGAATTATGAAGCATCTGTTAACCTGGTGGTGCCCACAAAGCTAGTTCTTTCCACCTATTCAGTTTCTGTGGTCTAATATTAACCAAATAGTTGATCACAACTGTTAAGCAATTACTATAGCCATAATTTGTCACTAGTTTCCCAACTAAGTAGCACTCAGTCTCTTTAATCCCAAGACAAAATAGTATCAGGCTCATTTGGGACTATGGGCTTATACACAATTAATCAGACTAGAGTCATCTGTTTAAATTCAGATTCTTTCAGTTGCATTATAAGTACATTCTGGTTTTGGCTACTTTTTGTTTCCATTATCACGATGGTACAAGACAGTTAAGTCACTTTTAGGTCTGTCTCGTAAATGCATAGTGAACCTTTTGAAGGATCTACTTATTTCCTCAAGGCTAAACCAGAAATCTGGGACTGGACCAGGTATGAGGCAAGTCATTTCTGACTTCTGAAGAGATGTAGACTCTGCTTTCTCAAAGATTATAGACTTGTTTGATAGAGCTTTAGTTATACCACTGATCAACTCTTTCACTATTTTAAAGTTTCTGAGCAGCTTCATTCCTGTATGTTACCACTAATACAACTATTCCTAATTAAATTCATTTAGAGTGGCACATAACTTGTTTTCATCAAATTTAACTTCTAAAGAGACTCATTGTTTTCCCCACAGAAGAGACACTTTTCTCTTTTTGCCAAATCTAGTACATGTAAAATCACCTTGTCCCTAAAGGTGCTCAAGAAGCAGTTGCAGAATCCTGCAATTAGTTTACTGCTGTCAGCTTAATTCACTTTTCCTGGTAATGAAGTGCTACCCTCTCCACAACAGCAGCTATGGCATTTGCTTACATCACTCCTGAACCTGGTTTTACTCATACCACTTACTGTTGCCCATGTCTTCGGATGGAATTTGTTAATAAAAGTCAACCATAATTCTCATCTGGAACCAGGAAGTCCCCCCATTTCTCACTGCTGTGAAGTAGCCAACACTGTCTGTCACCTGGAAGAGGCCTTTATCATAAGTCACTAACGAGGATGAAAAGGAATATACAGTGCCAAACACACTACTAAAAACACAGTGGACACTGTCACTTTGCTGGTTAGTATCACAGCCTCAGGCAAAGCTGATGTTGTTAATTCAACACTTCACATAACTGACAGCTATCACTCTGTGCATAAGAGCAGTTGGACTTGCCTCAGCAGCCCAGGGTCCATCTAGTCCAGTATCCTGCCTCCAGCTGGGGCCGTAGCAGGGATCTAGAGAATGGCAGTAAAAAGATGCTATTTCCCTAACCCTCTTCAAACCTCCAACTATTTTTTAGTATAGGAGATTCCCTAAGCCTAACATGGTGCATTTAACAACCTTAAAAGGCTCTGTTCTAAGTATTTGTTCAGTCTTCCCTCAAATCCATGCAAGCTTGTTATGCATAACACCCTTTGGCAAGGATATCCTTCATTATCTATCTATAAGACTCACCACATCCTTTTCTTGCTTGTACAAAGCTATAGATCAGTTTTAGCCCTACCCATTTTGTTCACCACCCTAACCAGAGCCAACTCTCTTCTCACTTACGCTGGCTTTTATACCTTATATTTGTGAAGGTATCTCATTGATTTTGTGGAGTCATTTTTCATTTTAAATGATGCGAGATCAGATTAGCCTTGAAAGCTAACAACAGCAAACATTGCTCTTTATTTCCAGCCTTGTCTCACTCCCACACACAGCTTCTTACAATTAGCTAATGAAAGATCTGCAACTCAGACTCCTTCTTACCAGTACTTCCAGTAAAAGTAATTACAGCAGCATTTTTTTCAGGTATCATTTCCACACTGAAGTCATTGTCTTCCTCTGATAAGCCACTGATGTTCTCTACCAGAATAATTAACATGTAATCTCCTATTGTCTCTTGCACATTTTCAAGCACAACTAAGGCAGAAGGCACAGATTCTTGAGAGTTCTCCATTTGGCACAGCTCCCGGATAGTCTCCACTTGCCAAGGTTTCACCAACAGCCCGATTTTCTTCACCGAGTGATGTTTCCTTTGCAAAACTCCTTGGGCATCTAGTTTCATAGAAAAACAAACAAGAAAGATGCTGTTTTCCATCCTCCCCACCCAGAGCAGATAATGGCTAAATATAATATGCTACACTCTGCTTCAAAATCTGACCAAACATCTGTTTCTTCTGTCATATGAGAAAATAAATAAGGCAGAGTGACATTAAGAGTTAGGATCAGGATAGATGTTACTCTACAATTTAGATGTCTCAGTATCCCTAAAGAAAAAGGAGCTACTTTGAGGTAAATGCAACCTCCTTTCTACTGTCAAATAGTCTTCAACTGCAAGAAGCTGTTCTCCAGATTAGCAACACCTAATAAATAGCAAATAAAGAAAAGGTTTTCCAGCCTGCTTATCCTGTGCATTTAACAGATATGACTTTCTCCTGTATAACCAGGCAGTTTCTTCATATTGCATAGGTCCTTCACACACTAACAAGTAGTGAACAGTATTTTGGCAGAGGAAAACAACACATAAATTGAGGCTATTTCAAACTTATTTTCTCCAACAAGGTGAGACAGTGCTCTCTAAACCTGCCACTGATTTTATGACAGGTATGGATAAATATGTTTTTCTAAAAGGGGTCCTGCTGGCTCTTGGCTTATGCCAAAATGGGTTTCCTGATGTATGTGCACACAGAAGCTGTCCGCTCCTTATGCGAGTATCTGCTAATCCCTTTTCTGGTTCAGGTACCTGAATTTACTCCTCCACCGCTTTCCTATTACTCATGATTGTATCCATACCGAAAGCCTTACTAAAGCCACTTGGAGCCTCACAAAAAGTCAAGGTAAACTCAAAATAGCATTTTCTTTAAAACAGCATTTACCCCTTATATTTTACATGACATTTACTGTCTCTTTTCCTCTCAGTCTCCAAAACCCTGGCAGCTGGGATTAATATGAAAGAAAATACAGTAGGATAGTATCTACCCACTATCTGCAGCTAATACTGTTCTATACTGGACCCTACCTCCTAAACTAGGATAAAGCTTTCTTATTCTGCAGGGCTCCTGCCACCAGTTCTCCTGCATTATTCTGTGTGAGCCCTGATCAAGCTTCCAGGATAGGTCTAGAGAACCACCTCTTTCTTTGTGGGTTAGTAAAAGCACTGGCAGAAACCCACGTCTGCATTGAATAAATAGTTACATCTGCTCCTTTTGCACCCTCTCTGGGAATATGCCATTTCCACAGCAGCAAAGACCACAAAAGATCCACCACCAGCAAAGGTCTTTTTTAAAAGCGTGCTTTAGTAATACAAAATCCATAAAATAAGATCATACCTTCCTCATCCTGAAAGGTGATGACTATTTGCTGATCCTTTCTCATGTAAGACTTGATGGGCCCCCCACCAGACTTCTTTTTATTTTCAAAATACATTTCCACAATCTCATCTTCTATTTCCTCCCCAGAGGCTGTGGTTACTACTATGACAGATTCCCCAGAGATTGCTGTTTCTGCTGTCAAGTTCCCAAATGATTCTGAAATCAAAGATTACGCTCTGATGCCTTAGGCAAAAATTAGGAGACAAAACAAGCTTATTATCTTTCAAGCTTTCACACCAAGTTCTCTGCACAAATATAAGATCAAAGAAAAGAAAGGACAACTATAACTATTCAGTTTTGTTTCACAGTATCCTTTAAATTCCAGTCAAGCTGATCATATCACTAGTGGAAAAAATCAACAGGTGAGGAATAAGGGCTTCTATGTATCCCCAGGTAGGGGCAGCAAAAGCAATGTCTATGAAAGCTCCTTCAAACACCCACAATGAGGGGAACCATCATGCTTCTCCCTGTACCCTCTCTCCATTTACATTTTCCACCACTGCTATGAGCCACTATGGGTCCACAGATGAGGGCTGCCATAGGAGCTTAGGTGTACCCAGGCTACAGATAACTAATGACACTCTACACCAGATCACCTCGGCGGGATGAGAGCCCTTACACACTGCCTCACAGCTGGGGCTGGTGACAGCCTGGGAAGGTCTGGGTAGAGACAGTCTAGGTTCAGCAACCCACTACCTGCTCTTCCTAAGAGCTGACCTTTCTGAGATAGTCAAACAGGAAGTTTCATCCTAGAGGGACTCATACATAGAAAAACAAGTGTTTTTTTGCCTCAAGTAATGATTTCTACATTATACTAGACAAACACCACAAGCCATTCAGGTGTCCATAACACTGCTGCAGCATAAAGGTCAATGAAAACCAACAAAGCACGAATACATGTGTATTTATTTGAAGAGTGGTACACTTACCCATTTTCTCCTGCTCAGTGCACACTGAAGCCTCCTTATTCTTGCAGGTGGGAGAAGACACCTGGTGCTCATAAACTACAGACAGATGACAACACTATCTCAGTTACTGGGTACCTCAAGAAGCAAAAGGTCACAGTTTTTAGATCCAGAACTAACATAACTTGAATTTAATTGATACTGCCAGAATCACAGACATCCATATCTCTTTATTTCAAGCCACATGTTGAATGTTGTTCCAGAAATTTAAGCTCAGGAAGCATCAGGCACTGTGTTAAAAAGCAAACCAGCACATACTCACTCATGCTGTATGAGCCAGAGCTAGCAAATCTTCCAATGTGTTAGAGCACTTTCCTCATACAAAATAGTGCTGTTGAACAAGAGATATCTAAGAGATCCCTTATCTGGAGGGAAGCAGCTGTAAAAAGCAGGCCACTCTGAAAAAGCACCTATCACTATGTAATCCCAACGCAGAGTGAGACTTCTACCTGCTATTTTTAAAAATATTGAGGAGCACTGCTAAATCAGAAAAGGCAAGACAAATGGTAACAGCTGTCAGACTGGTCTGCACCCTCAGTCTTCCTTTGTGCACTGCCCTCATTAGCACAGGTACAAACTGCACACAAAGAGGTAAGCGTGCTGCAAACGGTTCTGGAAGCCTAGACCACGGGGAGGCCACCATTCCACCCCAGCTAAAACTGTAGCAAAAAACCACAGGAAAAGTTAGCTCGGTCCATTTTTATGGATTTCTTAGAGTTTAAGTTTTGTGGTTTAAAAATTAGAAGTGTTGAAGGGAGGAGAGGGGGGGAAAAAAAAGAAAAAAAAAAAGCCCACAGCCAGCCCACACAAGCCCTTGAGGAGACAAGGCTGCAGCTCTGATTTCCGACGTCCCTCCTGCGTCTGGGACCGCCCTCCGGGAAGTTCCACGGCGGCGAAGCTCCACTGTGGCGGAGCCCCGGCCGGGCAGAAGAGCCCCCCTCCCCCGCAGGCCCCCCAGCGCGCGGGTAACGGCCGCGGCGCGAGTCACGCGAGCCCTACCTGTGCCCCGGGCCGCGCTCGCCGCTCCGGCCTCCTGCAAGCGCAAGGACGGGAGAGACGTCAGGCGCGTCTCCCTCGGACCCCCGCCACCCCCCACCCCCACCCCGCCGCCACCGCCCGCCTCACCTGCGCGGGATCCCCGCCCGCGGGCACCTCCGTGACGAGCAGCACCAGCTTTCCTCTCGGCCCCCAGTCGAGCTCATGGGTCTCCCGGTCGAGCACCCGCTGCCTCACTGCGAACACCGCAGGCACTGGGTGAGGCGCGGACGTGCCCCCCGGCCCGGCCCGCCGCCGGCAACGGCCGCTCGCGTCCCCCCCCGCCGCCGGCAACGGCCGCTCGCGCGCCCCCCGCCCCCCCCAGCCGCGGGCAACGGCCGCTCGCGCGCCCCCCCCCCCCCCGGCCGCGGGCAACGGCCGCTCGCGCGCCCCCCCCCCCCCCCGGCCGCCGCTCACCGTCGCGGCGAGCGAAGCAGACGAGGAGGTGCCCGGGCGCCGGCGCCGCTCGCAGCTCGCACTCGCCGCCGCCCGAGCGCTTCTGGCTCTGGAAGTAGCAGAGCAGCTTCTTCCGCAGGGCGCCCGGCGGCTCGGCGGCGCCCCAGTCGCCGCGCACCAGCAGCGGGAAGGCACCTGGTTGTTGCCCGGCCATGGCCGCTCCGCTCCACCCCAGCCCTTGGCTCCCCACCAGGGCCCAGCCTGGCCGCCGCTTTCGCTTTCATTTCCCCGGCGAGAGGAAGACGCCAGCGCCGGGCTCCGCCCCGCCGCGGAGGGCGCGAGGCTGCTGCCCTTCGCCCCGCCGGGGGCCGCAGCTGCCCGCGTTTGGTGCCGAAGGTGCGACACAGCCTGCCACCGCCCGCACCAAGCACGCGGGAGGCGTGTTACTGTATACCCCGCTTTCCCGAAGCGATCGCCAGTGCGGCGTTGTACTCTCTTCGAGCCACGCCGTGAGCTGGTTTTTAACACACAGGGTTTCCAACGCCTGAGTTTGTAACGGATTTGGATAACACCAAACAGGGATTTGGGTAATAGCGAGATTGTGGTCTTTCTGCACTCCATTTTCAAATCATGCTGCAAAATACAATTATCTTGTTTTTCATAATTTTGTGTAAGAAGTACTACTAAAAATAGGCAAGACTGCAAAGGAAGAGTATTTTCCTTCTGACCAGTATTTAAGCTAGCTGAGAAACTTTCTGCTGAAAGTTCAGAACTTCCTTTGAAAGAAACTATGCTGTAGTTGTATTATAATGATTTTGGTTTCTAACTGGCTATTTTTGCTGCGTATTTTACTACTCTGCCCTCATATGAGAAATTTGACACTTAGTGAGATAAAAAATGGAAATATTTTCCCCAGTCTTCAGCAAAAGTTCATTAAGGAAATATTGGTTAATAACCAGATGTCATTAAATAAAATAAATGTGGGTGGATTTGCTGTGTTGTCACACAGCTGAGTAGATCCACAGGAATTTCTTTGTTTCTCAGTGCGTGATAAATCTGTTTCCTAATGCACTGTGCTCTCAGCAGTTAGTCTGGGTACGTGCTTTCTTCCCTCACTGTCCCCAGGCAAAATAACTGACTTTGATCGCAAAATAGATTTATTCTTGAACTGTGCAGCTACAATTAGAAGGTAACAGTCTGTGCAGCTATGGTTATAGAATGAAGGTTTGGAAACTTGAAGTGACAGCAGTGAGGACTCTATCAATCCTATGTTGGCTCTCAGCCTACAAAACCTTACTACAGATAAAAGGGAAGCAGGTGAATTTTCAGTCAGAGGTCTGATATGGGTTAACTGACTGGTTGGGATGGAAAGTGAAGAGACACTCAAAGGAGAAGCTGGGGAGAATTTAAGCTTCACAGCTGGCTTCAGTATGCAGAAACAACTCAATAAGCATGGGCATTTAGAAACAACTGGTAAGTTTGTATCTTACTGCACAGAAAATGAAAGAAACTTGAAAGTGTGAAAATGTAAAACTAAATTAAGTAAAACAAAGTCACAGGGGAAAAGTCATCCCAATTCAAATGGAAACCTAAGAGTACCCACTACAAAGAAATCTGAAAGTCAAGGTGGCGGAGTAGTAATATTGCCTGTTAACAATGTGGGAATCTGAGAGTCATGGTGTCCAAATAACTTTGGAGAGGTGGCTTGGAAGCTCTTAAAAAAATTTATAGAACTCTATCTAAAATGGGAGGAATTTTAAGGAACTTATAAAGAAGAATGTAATTGAGCAGATGGTATTTTTACCCTTGTTCAATAGCCTACAAAAGTTTTGTAGCTCACTAGCAATTATCAACTGCATTAAGTCAAAGCTACTCATTTTACATCACAATCACAAGGAGCATGGAGTAGCAGCAAGTATTTTTATATTAAAATTTAAACAGTATATTGAAAGCAATAGGAAAAATATAGTGTTGTTACATGCAAAGTTGACTTAAAAGTTACATTTAAGCTTAAACACAACGAAAGGTTCAGAACCAGGGCCCCATTAACAGAGCTGGTCATAGGCACTGATACTTTCCATTTGCTCCAATGAGGCTTTGAGCATTCAACATTTCTGCACAGAGTTAAAAATCCAGCAGCATCTCCATACCCTATCATATAACATTATCCATGCTAATTTCACATTTAAAACCCAAACCACTAATGGCATTTTCTCGCCAAAAATGGAAAGAAGCAAAAGTTCTTAGCATGATACAACTGATACTATACCAGCTACATAAACATCTTCCAGCAGATGGTTATATGATCCTATCCATGATGACAGCTGTAAAAGCTGAAGTAAGTGTTTGATTAAAGAAAAGCCAACAATAAACGGTGAACCTCAGACCCACAGCTAAAATGAGAAAAAGATATATAGTTTGATATTTGATTTTATGTCAACCAGAGATATTTAGTTTCAGATTAAGCAAGTTTAACCTCTTTCCTAAAAAAAATGGGTAATTTTAAAATGGCAATTACAATTAAAAATGAGTAATCTAATCTAGAAATTGTTTTGCACCTTCTGAAGCATTTTCACTGGAAAAAGATGAAGCATGTCTTAAGTTTTCCAAGTATCTTTTTCTGCATTTGCAGCCAAAGTTTTTGCCGAATTCAATGCATATTTGTAAAGTTTCAGTTTCCTTAAATTCTATCAATTAGTGAATCAATGCTGAACAATCGTGAAATAATAAAAGAACATCAACAAATACTGATGCTGCACTCAGAAGACCCAAATTCTCTAAGTTACTCATATAAGAAAGCATGATTCAACTTAGTGAAAGGTTTGTAAAAAGGACATGTATCTTGTGATCAAAACAGATTTCTTTAGCTGACTGTGAAATACAAATACTTATGGCAGTTTTACAAAGGAAGTATGGCAGCTGAACAAAGTAACTTCTTTCTTCTCAGTCCTTAAGTACTAGATTAATTGCTGTATGTTCAGTTATTACACTTGAAGGCAGATAGTTGATAGGATTCTTTATTCAATTCCTCTTGCTTTCAGTTCTGATCGAACCCGCTGCAGATAAGTAGGATCAGGGTAACCAAAACTAGGAGAAAAAGAAAAAAATTATTTGGGCTACTTCTGCAATGAAGTACTTGACAGTTGTACAAAACCTTCTCATACAAATCCCTTAAAACACTTTCAAATTTTATGCACTTTCTCCTCACTCTACAGAGAAGACAGACCCTATTTCACAGGTGATAGAAGTGGTACAGAAAGGGTAAAGCTAAAAATTTACAAATAAAACAGCTGCTGAGTTTGGGTGTCCAAACTGACACTAAGAACATGATTTTCAGAGCTGCGCACTGTCTCACTTGAAAACAGCATGACACTAGGGTACGTAGCTTTCTAAAAATCAGACTGGAAATGTCTCCAAGTGAGGTGACTGAGTGGCTTGAGGGGTGACAGAAGACCAAGCACATCATTGTTTCAACTGTCCAGACTGGCTCTGTGATGCAAGTATCAAGTGCTAAATGTAATACTGTCTTTGCCCTACTTACCACCACTTGCACTGGTGGTGCTAAACCTGTGTGCTGTCACCAGAAGTGTTCTGGATGAGTGGGGTATCCACCACACCACAGCCATGCAAAGGGTGTGAAGGTGGATCAAATCTGGATTCATAGAGCATTCCACAATCACTTTGCTAGTGACAAACCAGGGCAGATATTTCAGACTTGCCAATGACTTGCACTGCTACTCAAAATCTGAAAGCTCAAATGTGGAAAATACTCGGGGTAGCCATCCTGCCACATATGAAAGAAAAAACTACTTACTTTGTAGGTCCTCCATGCGTTTGTGTTTTATGATGAATGTCATTCCATGTGATAACACCTTGTGCACCGGTAGTACGTGACTGCCCCACTGTGAAAATCAATTTTTGGTCAAAGGCTTTTCTAAGGAGATGCAGAATTTCTTGTCCTTCCTTATTGTCAGGTAAATATGCTTTTCGAGAGGTTCCAAGATAATGTTTCCCTGGGTTTGGATGGTTGTTCTGTTTTGTAGAAAAACAAAGCAAAAATGCATTGTGTATCAGAAATTTTTTAAAAGTGTGAAAATCACACTTCCCAGCTTTCACAGTGTTTTTTATCCCTACGTTCATTCCATTCAGGATGACAAAGCATGACTGACTTTGATGTTTTTTTTCTCATTATAGGATTTCTTTCACATATGTTTCATTCACATTTTCTGGTCATCACGCATCCACTGTTACTTTTACATACGTCTTTTTTTCTTCTTTGCTTTCTCAAATGCATTTCACCCTACTCCTGACTTTTTCATTCACTACATTTTCAGGCCTAGTTGTAACTCCAAACACATAACATAAGTCGATCTTACCTGAAATGCTTACAAATCAGCCTGATACTTATTTTTGTCAACTGTTGTCAGTAGCTAAGAGAAAGCCTCAAAGAAGCTTCACTATTACATAGAATGATACCATGTACACAAAATTCTGTGGATTTCAATTCAGTTATTCTCAATATAAAAATTAAAGACAATTAGCTCAGTCCTGATGAATATAAAATGAAGGGCTGCCATATGACTACCTACAGCATTATCTAATCCAGCCCAGAATTACTAGATTAAATGCTTGCAGAGTTGTACAGAACAAAGAAATCTCTCTCCAGCACGTACACGAAAATGATGGAAAATACTGAACTTTACGTTCAATATTAGTTTTGTTAGGGGAAAAATATCTTTTATGCATCTTTAAATATACTTACAGTTTGAATACCACCATTCATAATATATGTAATCTCAATAGTATTACATCTGGGATAACCAGGGAGTTCTGCTCGAATCACTTTAAATGACATTTTTCCTTCTGGTTGATCTCCTTGCATAAGTCCGTAGCAGGTATTACAAACGGGACAGGCTTTCTTGTAAGTCATTGCCTCTTGGATGCAACTTCTGCAAAATGCATGTTTGCACTTTGTCAGTACTTCTTTATCTTTAAAGCTATCCCTGCAAATGGGACACATATCTTTTTCCTGTTCTTCATCCTCTGTCTTTGGCTTAGCCTGTTCTTTGGAAGAAAAATTATTCTTTTGCCTACTACTGTATTTCATCTCAGACACTCTTGAAGCTTCTTGAGGGCTGAGATCAGAAGCCAGTGCTGTTCTATTTTTAGCTTGTGCAGAGTCTTCAGCATCAAGAAGGCTCATGTGCTTTTCAACAGCACAAAGATGGTTTGGTAAACCACTTAAAACAAGTTTGTCTTCCTTCTTCTCAAGTTTTATATGCATATTTTCCAATTGTTTTCCATCAACAAGCATATTTAATCTTCTTTTATGATCTTCTGAAAGCTTCCAGCTGATGACTTTTTCTCTTAGCATTGCTGAGGCTTTCTGATATGCATTGATGAAACTTTCAGTGGCGTGTGAAGACATATCAAAAATTTTGATCCTAGGCTTAAATATGATGACCATCTTCTGCCCATGTGAACTCTTTTCCACCACAGTATCAAAATTGTGTTTAATGTCTTCAATTTCTTTACTTAATATTGCTTCCAACACTTTAAACTCAGAAGCATCAACTTCAATTCCATTCCTGTATTTATAAAGTTCAGATGATATATTCACATTCTTTTCAGCTTGGCTATTCTTACTTTCCTCTGCTAGAAATTTTTTGGCAGCCAAAATCTCACTTTCCGGACCACGGAGTAGCAATTCATTCCCTTCCTGTTTGGCAAGAAGATTACTAAACCTAGCATTTAATTCCATTATTGTCTCATTTAGCCAGTTACTGTTTGTTAAGGAAATTTTTTCCTGTTTCAGATCTTCTATACTTTTCCGAAAAGTCCTGATAAAATGCTCTTTAGCTGTCTCTATTGATGTGGGGCTTGTATCGGAAGTGAAGCATACTGATGTGTTTCCACCGTCACCATCTTTACTTTTTATATCCACTCCAAAACATTCATATAGCTCTTTAATTTGTTCTTTGCAGGCATGACTGTAGTATTCATAGAGAGCTGATGGAACCTGAAGCATTTCTTCAGTATTCAGACCATTCTCACCTCCCAAATCACTCTTACTTTCAGAATGTGAAAGACCATGGCATTGGTCATTGCCTGCAATGAGATCCTTAAAGTAGTGGTACACTTTTTCAATATCTGCATAGTCTCCTGTCAGTGTCTCCGAGCCATCAATACCAGGACTTCTTTCTCTTCTTAAATTCGGACATATCATGGTAATTTTCTCCCTTTGCTGTTCAGTGAACATACTGGTATTCAAAGTTGCAGATACTGTAAGAAAAATCTGAACAGAAGACAAGAAGATATCAAAAATGTGGGTTTTTTTAAAGCTTTCAGCTTGCTTCTGCATTTGAGTAAGAAAAAACTCTATACTTCTCAGTAGGACCAGATTTTGTGTTGATGCAATGGAAACATTTGCATGCAGTGCTTTTTTATTTCATGTACAGAGACATTACACATGTGTAAGTAAACTAATCTGCTTCTAAGTCAGCAGTAGGACTGAAATTTGTTAATGTTGACCACGTTGCAGCGTTAACCACTGCAGGAACATAGAGAATAAGGAGGTTTGCTATTTAGTTCAAGATACACTTTTTAAGAGCACATTGCTCTTTACTTATATTGGACTTTCTAGTTATCTCTACTGTCTTCCCTAAGAAAACTTTCCCAAACTCATGCTTCAGTAACTTGGGCATCAGGATTAAGGCAGAAAACAGGATTCTGAAAAATATTAACAAACATGATCACACCTCTACATTGCATAGAGAGAAGGATAAGGACATTTGCAGCACAGTGCTACAGATGTCAAAGAACAACCATGCTAGTACATGCTATATCTCAAAAGTGACCTCTATGCTACTATGTAATACAGAGCAAATCCTCTGGCCCTGATATCAGTGTCTTGGTAGAGCCGCATCCACACCATGTAGCCTGGCTCACCCCGCTGATGCTAACACACAGTTGATCTTTTCTGCATGACTGCTACTACAAAGTGTCTGAAATAGCCTGTTGTGCTACAGCCCAGCAGAGCAGTTTTTTATAGCGTGCAGTGGAAAACGCACTGAATGCTGAGGTGAGAGCACTGAGGCTGGCTGAGAAGATGGAGGCTGTCTCAGGGCACAAAACCTGGTGGAACGGTATTAGAGGTGTGCGTTGCGTGAAAGGAACCAAGTCTCATAGGGTCCTTCTGCCCTCTGGGAGCAAATATGGGTGCCTACGGTCACCCGAAACCTGCCGGGGCACTGTTCTGGAGAACGGCAGCCGGCGTGTGCAAACCGTGCTGGAGCGCACGCTGCTTGCTAAACCGCACGGATGACCTGTGCCCCAGCGCTCAAACCTGCCTCCCGCCCCATTTTATGGACAAAGATAATGTCGCCGGCATTTGCTTGGTATGAAATATGGAAGCGCAATAGAAATCAACACCGTCTGGCCTCTCCCCAAAAGATCCACGGAGCTGCCCCAGCTGCAAGCAGGGCAGGCTGTGACACTGCTTTTCACCGCTCTTCCTGACGTACCTTTCTGGTGATGACCTCGGCCGCGGTGCCCCCATAGCCTTCGGCCGCGGTGCCCCCATAGCCTTCGGCCGCCTGCTGCTTCCCGGCCCCTCTCGGAGGTGGGGAGAAGCGGTGCGGGGAGGCGAGCGCTGCGCGCTGGCTGTCGCTCGGGTCCCCTTCCTCTGCCTCGATGATTATCTGCAGGCTGCTGCCGCCCACTTCCAAGACGTGGTGTTTGCGGGCTTCCACATTCTTCTTGTCTGCAGTAATTCGGGGGCGGGTGGATCGATAGAGCCACGTGAAAACCCTGCGGCCACGGCGGCGGCAGCCCCCACGCGGCGGCCATTTCGCGCCTCTCGCCGGACTGCCCTGCCTCCCCCCGGCCCCTACCTTGCTCCTGCTTGAACCGCACGCGGTAGGTGCCGGGCTCGCGGCCCGCCTGCACCTCGCACTCGCCTCCCCCCGACCGCCTGCAGGACTGGAAGTAGGTCTCGAGCTTGAACCGCAGCTTCTCGCCGGCGCCGGGGCCGGGAGCGGGGCTGACTCGCACCAGCAGCGGCGGCACCGCCATGATGTCGGCCGCTGGGTTTCGCTTTCGTTTCCCGCTCGGCGACGCGGAGCCGCCGCTCTCCGCCCCGCCCCGCCCGCGCCCCGCCGCTGAGGGGGTGCCGGCCGCGCCGCCCTAGGTAATGGGGATCCACCAGGTCAGCAGAGGGGCCGGGCGCGGGGCTGGGCGGGGGCGCGGGAAGGGGCCGCGGCCGTTGGGGGCAGCGGGACGCAGGTTTGGACCGAAAAGCGCTGAGCGGCCTCGCGGCCTGCTGGGGCCAGCTTTGCCTCTGGACAAGCGCAGCGCAACCCAGCGGGGCACCGCCCGCCTCCCGCGGCGCAGAAGCGCCTTTAAAAGCCGTCCCCCCCCCCCCCCCCCCCCCAAACCGGGTTTTACAGCTGTGCTCTGCGCCGCGTGGAAGAAGTTGGCGCAGCTTTTTAGGCACTGCCTTCTGGTGTAGTTCTCGGGAACAGGCGGAATTGCCCGGCTTCTCCCCAGATCCGCGTGAGCTACGCAAAGATGTGGGTAGCTTCGGCTGGGGCAGCTCGGTCACTGTGAGGTCACCTCTGAACAGCGTTTTCAGCATCAGGAAATATCATGCAATCTTTTGCACAGATGGTGTTACCCTTACAACAGAATTGTTTCTGCTGTGCTTTAAGTAACAACTTTTTTTTATCTTTCCTGTTTTACAACAGAGTTTGAGTGCAGAGATCCCAGAAGGAGAGAGCAGTTTGGGTAAGTTCCTTCCTTTAGCCATCTAGAAATTGGAAGTGTGCTCAGAAGTGTTTTGATGAATCACAGTGTGTACACTATGAAAGTGGTCTTTCACTTTAGACCCTTTTTACAAGTAGGTAGCATGCCTCAGATGAAAAGTTTGATAAACTCATACAAATCGATTTACACTAATTAACATGGTAATTACTGTATATAGTTCTGTTCACATCTGTTGGCAAAGGAGAGCTGATTGTTGCTCAGAATGCAGATAGGCTAAGCTGACAGAGCCCAGCTGAGCTTTCCATTCTCCTGAAACTCGTGTTGAAGTGATTCATAAAGGGGTTGAAATGAAAGAGGAGGAGGTCTTGAGGAAAGGTGGGGTAATAGCCATTAGACAGAGAAGTTGATTTGGACAGAATAAGGAACAAGAATTTCTCTAGGAAAGTAAGGGAGTTGGTACCCAACTGGAACAAGCATAGACATATTAATGTGATCCCTCCCCTAAAGCAAAGTCCTCACAGTCTGTGTACTTTCACTCTTGAGGCCTTCGTTTCTTTGCTTTACTTGTGCTTTCTAAAGCCTCTGAAAAAGACAGATGATCAGACTATGCCAAAAATACTAGAAAGTAATGACAGTAAGATAAATAAAATTGAGAGCTCTAAAACACACTTCTGTATTAAAAATGTATTCACAGTGGTTCCTTGGATTTCATTTTATATTATTTTATATCTTAGGGCCAAGCATGGTAATGGATGAGGAAAGCTTGATGGTCTCCATCAATAAAGATGCTTATGAAGCTCTTAAGGAAAGAGAGTCCTGTCTAAAGAATCTCGTTTACAAGAAGTTTGCTTGTACGTTGGCCTTCAAAAGCACAAAATGCCCTGTTGAAGTATACAGGAAAAAACTGAAAAATGGGATTCACGTATCTGTTTGCAAAGATGATCTCACAATACATGAGGCTGATGCTTTGGTGAATGCAGCCAATGAATATCTACATCATGTAGCAGGTCTTGCTTTAGCCCTTTTGAGCGCTGGAGGGCCAGAAATAAAAGAACAAAGCGATCATCATATTTGGAAATATGGAAGTCTCACAGCTGGCCAAATAGCTGTGACAGGTGGAGGAAAGCTTCGTTGTAAGAGAATTATCCATGCAGTTGGTCCAAGATGGTCCCCCTCTGGAAAAGAAAAATGTTGTAACCTACTTGAGAAAGCCATTGTGAATGTTCTGAAGTACGTTAATGCTCCAGAAAATAATATTAAGTCTGTGGCTATCCCAGCAGTGAGTTCAGGTGTTTTTGGCTTCCCACTCAGTTTGTGTGCTCAAGTGATTGTAATGGCTATAAGGGAATTTGTTGAGACAAGTCCACCAAGCTGTCTCAGGGAGATCCGTCTGGTGAACATTTGTGAGCCCACAGTTGCAGAAATGAAAAAAGCTTGTGAAAAGTTGCTAGGTGATACCAGTTCCTGTCAGGAAAATCTATCAGCTCTGCAAAGCCAGCCTCCAGAGTTCATAGTTGGAGGTATTCGTTTGCGTATCGTAAGAGGACTTATTGAGGAGCAGAAGGTAAGTCTGTCCTGTAGTACATTGAACACAGAGTTACCCTGGGTCTCTACAGTAGTGGAGCCCAGGGGTTCAGAACGTGTGTTGTGTTGGCCCACTGAATAGTTATCTTCTCATCTTGACAAGATTAAAATAAATAGTCAATAAATTGTATTTGCATGGGTTAGTTTTTAGGAAAGTTATTGAATGTTAGAAATTTTTTATTTCTTTTTTGTATAAATGCTAGTATGGGAGAATGAGAAGCAGCTAAAGGTTGGATGATTAATTATAATATATTCCTATGTTAATGTTTATCTTTGTTATCAACATTGTAGAAGTCCATATGTTATCATGCATTCCCTTGAAATCTACTTTTAATTTTTGCCAAGCCTTTTTTTTTTTTTTTTTTTTTTTTTTTTTTTTTTTTTTTTACAATTTGAGAAATGTTCTCAGAGGTGTCACTGCAGAAGTTATTTGCCAAACACTGAAACAGCTGAAAATATCTTACACAGACAATGTGCGTTTTATCTTTAAACAGTGCATCATTTGAATTGAACTATTTAACTTTTTTAGCTAGAAAACCTGATGCAAAATATGGGGGCTTAGTCATGAGTAATCCGATAGAGTTGTTAGACTGGAAGCTAAATCACAGGAATGGCACTTGCTTTTAGCAAATACAAATCTTCAAACTTGTACAGCCCTGAAAGATACCATATGCCTTCAAGGCTATTAGGACAACACGCACCAGTCCTGTATCTTTAGGCACTCTTGAACAATTAAGGTTAGAGTGATTACTGCTGTTATCAACATTCTGTAAACAAGTTTTTTTTTGCATTTTATATTTGATTTTAAAACATGAGAGGCCTAGTGAGTTTACTGTCTCCACTGGGCAGTGGAAACAGCCATAGCTTTGCAGTTCCTCTATGCGCACCAATCTCTCAATTTTGAGTACTAGTGCATACTACCCTCATGCTGAGAGCATCTGTGTGGGATGGGATAACAGATGTAGCCCTACCTGCTGATAACTGGCTGCAGAATTGCATTCGATGAGGTGCACATGGGTCACGTCTGTATCTGCAATAATAATACTGTTGAATATGCTCTGATGACTTCAACAGGTCTCATGCATGTTACTAGCTTCTGAAAAAGCACATGAATTTACTACCACTAGAAGGTGGCAGTATCTTTGCTGTATTCCAGTGCTGTCCTTAGTAGTAGTGAGAGAGCCTTTCAAACAATTCACGTGCTGCAATCAGGATTTTTCACAAGGAACTGTTTCTAGAGGGAATGCTCTTGTTAGCAGCAAAGCTTGCAAATAGTAAACTTAGAATGTACTGAAACTTTGTATTCTTTTCTTCCAGACTACTGCTATTGTTAATTCTGTGTTGAAGGATGGCAGTCTTCACCCTGATGTTTCAAACAGCATACTGCAAAAAGGAGGTTCAGCTATTTATGACAATTTGAGGTCTCTTCTTTTTAAGCATTCTTGGCCTTGTAAGGAGCTGATAAGAACACCTGGGTGTCATCTGCCCTGCAAGTCAGTACTGCATATTTTATGGCCACCATACAGACACAAGGTGTTATTATGTGAGGTAACCATCAGTTAGATTGGATTTTAATTGGTGATTTTCATGTTGAGTGATGTGAGAACTAAAACACTTGTTTTTCCTGCAGGAATTAAAAGCTGCAGTGACAAGATGCTTGGATTACATTTGGAATGGGGAGTCTCCTTCAGTTTCTTTCCCAGCAAAGGGGAATTGGGAGTCTCCTTCAGTTTCTTTCCCAGCAAAGGGGATTTGGTCGTTTTTGCTGCCTGTGGATCTAGTGGCAGAGGTCATGATTGAGGGCATTTTTAATTTTGGCAGGGAACACCCTGAGAAGAAGATAGATGTACAACTTGTGCTCCACCCAGATGACTATGGTGCCTATGAGGTAACATATTTGGTGTTAACCACCAATAAGGAGAACCCAAAATAACTAAAAGAATTCCCATATATGACAGCAAGTTAAAATACTCTGAATTCCATACTAATAACATATTTGTGAGTGGCAGGTCCCTAATGTAGCTGTTTGTCTCTCACAGGTATTACTTACCTTTACAAATCTCTGTGTCTTCACTAGTGCAAAAGTCTTCACACTGTAGTTTGATAGCAAGGCTATTGCTTAGAGAAAGCAAGAAAGCTCTGAAATTCTCAGGACCGTCAGGGATCTTGTAACAAAGACTCTATCTATTCTTAGTTTATTAGGGAATGAGCTTATTCTTCATTAGGAAATTTCTTTAATTTGTTCATATGAAGTATCCCAGGACAAAACACTGTGAACACAGTATATGACCCAACATGAGCAATGGGCTGCAACCTGCAAACAAGCAGTAGTTTCTGTGGCTAATTTTAGCTGCACTCTGCGATTTCCACATTTGGAGTATTTGGCCTAGGTGATTAGTATGATTAATATTAGATCACCATCCGTTATAAAAATATGGTTTGCTCTTGTTCCTATTTAAGTCCAGCCATGCATTCTTTCAACAGGTGCCATATACTGAAACAGTCCCATAAACTCTAAAGGAAGCTCTATTATAGCTGTGTGATCATCAGGGCACAGCAGAAATCCTTCCTGCTGCATGGGAGAGGCAAGAAGAATTTTGCCAGAAGCCAAATCCAGAGCCTAGTGGAGTAGTGCCCCTCAGGCTTTCAGCATGGGATTATGAAGAGGTGGTTTGGGGTAGAGATAGGGGGATAGTCAGGGGTTTGGATCTAGGTAAAGATTAGTGATCATTCAACCACAAGTAGCGGGCAGCTTCATCTACCGTAGTTCCATGGGTTCCTCATGTGCCACAGCCAGAGTTGGTAAAATTGCCGTTCAGTATGTAATGTGTTTTACCTTAGAAGAATTAGAAGAACAGGTTTGCATTTTGATCCTGTCAGGAATAACATTTTGGGAAAAGCTGGCTGAATGTGAGCCGTTAACATCATTTCAGAATTTGTTGTATGTAATTACAACTGTGAACTGCTTATCTAATAGAATTCTGATGAGACAAATTGCATATTTGATAACAGAGGTTGAAAACTCTCCTAAACTCTTATCTTTCAAGATTTTCCAGAGCAAACTTTCTTCAGCAGCAAGCAAACTGGAAAAAAAGCAACATTACAACAGAAGTGATCCTTCGGGTAAGTAATGAACAGAAGGGGCATTTTAACTACATCAGCTTTCCAGATTTGAGAATCTGAAATCACATTTCTGTAAAAAGTACCTAATTCCTGCATGTGTGTTGTGGGGAAAGGAGAAGGCAAAAACATATGAGAGCTTTGCATTTTGGTAGTTTTAGTGTTTGGTAGACTGGTTGCTAAGAGATGAATGGTCAAGAGGAGTTCTGATGAGGCTGGGAAAAAGTGTTACACTTCCTCTGAAATTATATTTTGTAGAAGTTACTTCAAAAGTTACTAGCTCTAATAATAATGCTTAGTTTCCTTTCAGTTCATTTGCATAGTAACCTAACAGTAAAAGTGCTGAATTAACTCCTGAAACTGTTGTATTTTGTCTTTGGAAGTTAGATCAAAAATGGGAGATGAGTAAGTTCAAAATGATATTTTTCTTCAAACTGAATACACGTTTGAGGAATCTAGCTGTGTCAGTTATGCATTTGGTTCTAATTAGTCATGTTTCAATCATTTTCCACCATGTCAGGGATCAATACATATCAATAAAATTGGACCAAAGGTTGTTTAAAACCCAAGTTAGATAAAAATGTGTAGATAGCTACTATCAACATAAAATTGCATTTTTAAGTAAGTGACTTACACTCCTTCCACACGTTCCTGCTCTGACAGTCTTTCAGTTACATATGGGCAAGGTTATGTCAGCTTCTCCTCTCCTTCCACCTTTGCAAGGATTCACCTCAGAGGACACTAAAGTATTTGGCCTGGATACTTTAAAGTAGTGATCATCAGGCCTGCTGAGTCTGATTATGCCTTATGAGTCTGAGTGGGACTTGTACATTATACATACTCATATTTTTTTTTGGTTTATTTTGAGACATTGCCAAAATGTTATTGCTAAGACAGCCTTAAATAGAAGCTTTTTCTGTACCTCTTCAATCCCCCTGTTTTGGGGTAATGGTATTAGAAACCATTTGTTTTTAAAGCTTTTTCAGTATCTTTTTCAGATATTTATTTTTTCCTGGCTTAGTTATTAAAAATATAATGAAATCTAGGCTGGCCCTTCCTGACTACATTCACAACTGTACTCCACACTCGTTTTCTGTTAGTTTTGTTCAGCTTTTGGTTAGGACCTTGCTGGCAGGCACTAGAGTTGAAAAGAACATGCGACTAAGGCCATGAGCAAACTTTCAGTTCAGGGAAGTAAAGACATTGTTCTAAGATCATGTTCCCTTAGCCCTTTCACAGAAACCAGAGATATTCACATATAGTTTCTGGGGTACAAATGAAAAATATGCCCGCTCTCTGCAAAGAACTTGGGAATCATCATTGGAGATACCTATCTCAGGAAAAGTTTGAACAGAGAAAAGGTGTTGCTGCTGGAAACATAGTAGTGCAGGGTGAGCATGAATGAAATCCTTGCACCGACTTATTTCCTGCTTAGGAAAAGTTCACAAATCTAAAATACGCCAGTTAATTTTTTCCAAGCAAAATTTGAAAGAGTATACTGTTTCTGTTAATTTTGTCATTACTTCAGTCTCATGAGATTTGTCACTCCCATTAACTGGAATGGGATTGGGCTCTCCCTTAGAAGATTTTCAAAAGTAAAAATGACAGTCAGTGCCTAATTGTTGTTGGAAGTCATTTAGAGGACAGCAAATAAATTCTGCGTGTTTGGGGTTGTTTTTTTTTTTTTTTTTTTTTCCTTAGAAATCTTACCTCCTGTTTAATCTGTTTTGAGCATACCAAAAGAACAGAATGCTTCTTACACTGCATGCTCTTGGATTACATATAGAAATTTGTGACAGCACTTGAAAGCTTTTTATTCTTCCACTGGCCTTATAAAACAATCTTTCTTCCAGGTACAGAGTCAGGCAGACAAAGTATAAGAGAGAATGCAAACAATAAAACATCTATTGAACTTAAGGGGAACACCCTTGCAGCATTGGAAGCAGCAAAACTGTGGATCCAAAACATGCTACGAACTCAGGAAAATCACTGTGCTACTATTGAAAACAACTACATTTTTAACCTTGGTAAAAAAGAGTTTGCAGAAATAGCTCGAGAGCAGCATTCCAGTGTACGTATATCAGAAGAAGTGAGAGATGGAAAAGCAAGACTAGAATTTCATGGTCCCCCTGATGCTGTCATTGATGCAGTGCTTGCAACTGAAAAATTACTGCTTCGTATGCAAGAGAAGACTACAGCCAAACAGGAGGAACTGCTGCACTCTTTGGGTGTGTAAAATAAATAACAGACATAAGTTGGCATAGATAAGAACAAGCATGAAGCAACATAGATCTGTGTATTGCCAATAGTGGACAGACAGTTCATATGTACAGTATACTATTATAATTACTGAGGTTATTGGTCTTTCAAGGGCTCACACAATAGATACATTTGTTATCTTACTGACTTCAGCTACTCACTGGGCAATATTCCCAGTGGGTCACAGTTTATACTGGGGCTGGCTGTCATCGTACATCCAGCTCTAATCCTGGCTTCCTCCAGGATAGGTTAACTTTAAAGTCTGATTACAGGATACTTAGGAAATTTGCACTTAATTAACCCATACCTTTGCTGAGCTCTTTTGTTAGCTACCAGCTGTAGCTCTGTTGGAGAACCCAGCAGTGGACTTGTTCTGCAGGGTCTCTGACTTTCATTGATAGCTGATAGAATTAGTGGAATTACCCCCCCCCCCAAAAAAAAAAAAAAGCTGAGCAATCCATTTTTCCTAGTGTTTGTATAGTCATTTAAGATAGATTCCACTGTATAAAAGGCAGGCAGTGGAGAGATGCAATGGAGATGACAAATTGCTTTTCTTTTATTCCCTTTTTCTCTGGTTCCTTTACTAAATGTACAGAAATAACATTATGAGCAAAGTTCTCAGCAAACTGAATTGGTTTAAGTATTCCTACATCTGGACAGGCTTTCTTTCCCCCCCCCCCCCCCCCCCTTGGCTTAGGTGTACTAATAACAAAAGGAATGGGAAGTTTTTTTTTATGGGACTTTTTGCCCCACTAACTTCAGTGATCTCTGGATAAGGCCTAAAGCATTCTTTATAAATGTTAATGTTTGTATTTCTGTTAAAATAAAAAATAATCATACCCCATACAACACTCTAGCCATAAGCACATCAGTGACATGCAGGAGGTATATAGCTCTTAGAACAAACAAACAAAAAAAACCCAAATAGACACCAAATCCTCTCAATATTAGCCTTTGGCATCACTGTGCTCTTAAAAAGTCCCTGTGACAGATAAGTGCTGAGTTACATGATAACCTCGGGAAAGTATTTAATAGTCTGTCTTCTTAACCAAGCTACCGAAATGAAGTATTAGATCCTTTCTCCTTGCCTTTACTCCAGGTATTATTATATATAAAATGTTTATTCCCTTATTTGTATTCAGGCCAACCGGAAGCAGGTCAGCTTTCAGAAGGACACCTTGACAGGGCAAAGAATACTAAATACTTCCAGATTTCACGGGTGGAATCACGCTCTCAGGAGTTTAAAGACAGACAAAAACAGTTTGAAAAAGCTGGGCTTCTTGTTCTCAAGGTAAAGAGGGCAGTCATGGCAAAACTAAATCTCAACTGATAGAATACATTTGAACTAACAATGTTTAACATGCTTAAACTCAGATGAACTATTTCAGTATATTGCTTTTAAAGATTAAGATCAAATCAGTCTAAGCCTTAAAATAGATCCAATAAAAAGACTTAGTATTTTAAGCATATAGCAAATAAATACTGGGAAAGTATGGTTAAACTCTTACAAAGATTTTTAAATGTACTATATATTTTGTTTTATTGCATGCCTCAAGTGTTCCTTTAAAGGACTCTAAAGAAATATGAAATTCAGATACTAAAATGAGTAGTGTATTGTAGGATGCTTTAACGTGGCATCTCTCTTCTTCTGAGCTTGACACCAAAAACTAGCAACTGAATTTGTCAGAGTTGTAATTTGATTAGTAGTGAGTTGAAGTTGAGCACTTCTTTGGAAATCACTGCTTTACTGTCTGGGAGGAACTTGAGTTTGTGCCGCACAGCAAAATACCAGAGTCTCTAAGCACAGGGATTTGTGTGTCTAATAATAATAGCAGGCAACTGGAAAACAAACTGCCATGCCATGTCCCTGTTAAGCTACTGTGTGACCTCAGCCACTTATGTTAAGGCCTTTGTGTTTTTACTGACGGTTTAAAGAGACTTGGCCATTTCACTTAGAGGCAAAGAAGACAGGGCATACAAATGATGTACAGATGGATACTGCTACATACCTTTTCATATGAAATCAGTATTTCAATTAAAATATTAGCAAATATGAAGCAGATGAAAGGAACTGATTAAGTAATGTATTTTTGATCTGCAGAATTAATGAATTTGAATCTTGACCCAAAAGCTACACCAAAATTTAAAACAGTAGTGCACTGAAACCAGTCACAGCTCAGTTAAATGACTTTTAATGGAGCAGAAGTCTGATCACGCTTTTGCACTTTCTAGTTTTCAGCCAAGTGGTCAGGAGGAGTCTGGCATAAGCAGGCTATTGCAGAAGAGGCCTTGCAGGCCCCTGGTATTGACTATTGCCATAGGCCTGTGCATGGCCCACTGTGCCTGAGATCTACAGGGGTCGAACTTCCCCAAAGGTCCCTCTGGTGTTATTCATGCTCCAGGCAACTGCCTGTGAGGCAAAAGCTGACCTAAAGGCTTTCTCACCTGTAGACCTTTTCACATGAGAGCCCAATTTACATCAGCTCTAAAGCTGAGACCAATGAGAGCTGAGGTTCTCCATGTCTTACAGGACACTTGCAATTCTTTGCAAGGTCAGGCTGTGAGGACTGACACAGCTTATTCTCATTTATGGTTGATACCTAACCTGTTCAGCACAGCTCAGCTACTGAAAACTCAGTACAGCAAGATACCTTCTCACTGATTTCAATAAGAAGCATGGGATAATGGCATGGTTCTTTTCCTCCTGACCAGCTACACACTTCAGCTGCATTGACTGCATAGCTGATAAGGTGTATCAACTAAGTCAAGGGTTTTTAGTTTGAAGCATATAGCCTGAACAAGGGCATTCATGCATTTTACTGATAATGGTCTCTTCCTGTTTGCTTACATTACATTACTATTTATGTTACAGATAGAAAAAATACATAATCCTCTCTTATCTGCTGCATTCCAACAAATGAAAAAAAGAATAGAAGAAAAACAAGCTACCACCAAAATAAGCCACAAGTTATACCAGCATGTTCCTGCTCAGTTCTGTGGCTTGGTATGCCAAACTGGATTTCACAGAACATACTCACCACCAACAGGTAGTTACTTGCTTTTGTATCTTTAAACAAGATGAACAGTGACTTAACTGCTGAAGTTGGATTAAAGTCAGAAAAAATGGCATTCCTACACAAGAATTGGTTCTTACCAGTATTTAGTCATATGAGCTTAATCTTTTTCTGTAGTAAGATTTTACTATTTTTCCTTCATAATACTGTAAAGTCAAGTAAGACTCTGGGAAGACAAGCCTGGGTTCTAGTCTAGCCTAGCCACTGTTGACAGAATTGTTAATACACATATGATGCCATCTCTGAGCCTTTATTTTGTTGCATTACTCTTTAAACAAGAAGCTTATTTACTTATTTACTTGTTGAAAACATGCATTTAGCAGCTTAATCCTTTAAAACCTTTACAAAGGAATCACAGAATAATGGAGGTGGGAACGTGCCTCTGAAGGTCATCTAGCCTAACTCCCTGCTCAAAACAACTACAATCAGATAAAGTAAATAATTTGAATAAGCAGAGTGCCACTCAAAGTAGAGTACATTTAGGAAGAAAGTAAATAAACATTCAATTAGAAAGCTTCTTGTTATGGTTTTTAGAAAATATTGTGGTAGATAGTGTTCAGGAGGCTTTCACAGCTGGAAAGAATAAGCATTCACCTCCTTATCCTGCAATTGATGAAATGTAGTAGTAGTAGTATGTGAGGTTTTTTTACTAGTCAAATGTGGAATTAGAATTTCAGGCAATAAACTTTTCAGAAAGCAGATTTGCTTACATGATACACTTCTACAACAATAAACAGGATGACTGTCTAATGTTGTTCCTTTGCAGTTTTTCTATACAATCCTTTAATAGCTTTTTTTATGCAATACTCTCCTTAAAAATCCCAAGGCCCCCCCGCCCCCCATAGCTTACATTACTAAAACCTTGCTTTCTTTGGTGCTTATCAGAGTGCCTAGCACATGGTGACAGATGGCAGTGTTTAGATAATGTTTCTCTCACTGGAGTAACAGTTAAATCAGAATGGCTATCAGCTGTCATTGCCTATGACTTCAGTGGGAGTTCAATACTAGTACTGGAGGAAAGAATATATATGGACACTTGCATTTTAACAGTGTAAAGCTTCAGCAGATACTTAATGCAAACTTTCTTCCAGGAGGGTAGAACCCACTGAACAGTAACATACTGAATTCAGTAAATACTGAATCAAGAAGCAAGCCTTTAGTACCATGATTCTAAAAGAACAAATTCTTAAAGACAATTTTTCTTTCTTTTTTTCAGAACAAAAACATGGAGCTGGCATCTACTTTAAAAGGAACCTCAAAAGCCTAATGGAGGGTAAAAAGAAATGGGAAACAGATTCTATAATGTGTGTGTTTGAGGCTGAAGTATTAACAGGCTCATACACTAGAGGTAAACAGTCTTATATTATGCCACCAGTAGTGGAGGGAGATGCCATTAAAGTATATGACAGTTTAGTAGATGATGTAAACAATCCTGACACCTTTGTCATTTTCAATGGTATTCAGGCCCTTCCACAGTATTTGTTAACTTGTTCCCAGTCTCAGGTGGGAAGGTCTGGGCCCCTCTGAGGGAACCAGCAGCACTATATCTATGTGGAGACCACCTCAAAAGAAAGTCTAGTATTTAGATTCTAAGAGGATGCTCTTAAAATAACATGCTTTAATTGAAGTGCCTTATGACAACTCTGAAACATCCAAGAATAACTATACATTGATACCTTATGGAGTTTAAAGCAAAATCATCTATGAATAGAAATGTCAAGCATCACACCATACAGTTTAACATTTATATGGTCATTTAGTTTGTCGTAAAGTATTCTTAGCACATGACTATACACTTGATGTTTGCATAAACTGTCATTCATTTATTATGTTTTCTTAATCTGAGACAATGCATACATTAATGGAAACAAAAGAAATCTAGGTTGTGCCTTTGATTCTTAAATTTTGTTTTGACTTAAGTAGGTGAATGTCATGTGAACACTGTTTTCCACCTAGGGATGTGCTACTAAATTCAAATGGTTATGATAAACTAAGCAATACTTCATGACTAAGAGTTTTTGCTATTATAATTTTTATTAGTTACAAGTGATTCCAAGTATTGTAGACACATGTATTCAAAATAAAGTATGACAATATCAGCCAATCTGTTATTTCTTCTTGTAGTATTAAGAATGTAACTTGGACTGTATTCAAGCCTCAGACTTTTCAGTAATGTTCAATCTGTTTGAAATGCTACAAAAACATAGAGAAGTGGTTCAAGCTGCAGCTTGAAACTGCTTCTATTAGTGAAAGCAGAATACTTGGTTTCAGAGATTCCGAAGACAACTTTGTAGCTGGATGTCCCCATGCTACTTCTCTAGTAACCTGAAGCCACCCAATAGAAAAGGGTAAGAACTATTACACTGATTTAGATTTAAACAGGGGTTCAATGCTGCTCTCGGGTACTTTGAAGATTATCTGTAGTAACCCCTGAAACTTTGTCTGTCTTTAGCAGGGCTTAAGACAAACACCATTGCCCAAAACTAAAAGCTGCCACCAAGTTTATCCAGTCTGAAGCATTTAAGGATACCAGATATGGCCAACAACTAAACTCAACAGTTTAGAATAATGCTGTAAATACAGAAATAAGGGCTTGTGTATCAGTATCAGGTCTGCTTCTAGACTGAGAAGTCACTGCAATTGTCTGGAGAGAGAAAATGAAGAAGGGCTTGCATAAAACTATTAAAAACCACAAGATTTTCATATGAGAAGCATTTTAGCCACACATGAAGGACTGTGCTAATGAGTAGTCTAAAACCAAAATATAATCAGGGTTTAATGAAACTTTTCAAGAAGAACCTGTTAGTAAGTTCACACATTTGCATTGCATCTCCAGCTCCCTGGGTGGGAAGTCATAGTGCTAGGAACAGGTCCAAGCCCCCAAAGAAATGCAGTTATAAAAGCATAATTCAGAACTGCAAGTGGGGTTGCCAGTGGAGAACTTTGAGAACCACTGTAAGGTGAACCTTTAAATGAATATATTCATGTTTTGTGATTTTTTTTCTCCTTTTAAAGACTAGCTATGTCTGCACTGTTTCTAAGGGGTAGCTTCTGCAATATGTGGGTCCAGTATGCTCTAGTAGTCACCTCCATTGCTGCCCCATGGACTGTCTGTGACTACCTGTTGCACACTGGTGTCAGATGGGCAGAAATCCCTTGTGAGGGATTTTTGAAATATATACAAGTCTTGGTTCTAACAGAAATCCCAAGGCTGCTTTTAGACAGTACCCCAGAAGCTATAAGACAATTACTCTATTCCTGTTTCAGCTTTTCCATTCAAGCAGTATGTTCTTACCATTCCATTCCTGTCCTGTTTTTGCCTCACATTTTCTTATCCAGGCAGTACTGCCAAGAAAACATACTGCTGTTGATTTAAGGTTTGTTAAACAGCACTGAATCAGAATGGGCTCTTATTCCAGCTTGCTTCAAGATTATTTCAGTTTTTAGGAGGAGGTTCATGGCAGAAAAGGTTTTGGGGTTGTGGGGAGGATGGAATGGAAACTCAACTACAGAAAGTTTCTCAGCTACTGTAACAATTTGTAACAGACACCAATTTTCAGAAAACCTTAGGGAGGTGTCCAGCTTCCTTCTGGCAAAGTATATCATCTTTTATTCAGAGTAAGAATAAAGTATGTAGAAAGAACAGTTTTCATTGTTCAGTATTTTAATACCATTATACAAGTATTGGAAACAATGCATTTCTGTAATCTTTTTATTGAATGACATGACTATTTTTGTAACTGCATCTAAAAAATACTGGAAATTAGTGTACTAGAAGAAAAAGTTATGGAGAAAGTTTTAACAGCTTATTCCAGTACCCAGCATGTGCTTTCTCCTCACTCCACATCTACCCACAGTTTAAAAAGAATTTAGTCTTACTGAATATGGATCTTGCATTTTTTATAGCAAAGTTTTTTCTAATACATAATTTCTATTTCAGTCTACCTCCCCTCCTTGCACTTAGTGATATATATATATATTCTCTCTATATATAATAATAAAAAGGGTTATGTAGGAGGTTGTATATAATTATTTTCATCTGGTCCTCAAAAAGATGAATTTCAGATACAGAAGCTAGAAAATAAAACCAGCACAAAGTAGATGTACTAAGTAGTACATATTAAAATAATTACCACAGTAATTGAAAATTCCTGATCTTAGTCCTACAACAATCAGTTAACTAGAGGCTACTCCACAGCCTCTGGGATTTCTCTGTCATCCACAATAAGGGTATGAATAATTCCTTCCTTTCGTTTCCCACTGCTGACAGCCTTAATGCAACAGTTGTGATCACCAACACTGAAGTGAGTTTCAGTCCCATCTTCTACAAATTCACCCTGGGAGAAAGGAGATAATATAATAGACAAATGCTGTTTTAGTAAAATAAAATTTCAGTGCAGACTGTTCCCAAGGTCCCAATCATTTGTAGCTCCATAGCTAGAGCAGCCATACTAGGTTCTGGTGACAAAATACAGCACAAATGTTGAACAAGGCTGCAAAGTCTCAGATATTGCTTTGTCAATGCTACCAGTTAGAGATCAGTGTTTTTTAAATGACAATCAAATTTTTTCCTGATCAAGAAGGGAAAAGTTTGAGTTCTTCAAACATGTGAATTAATATAGTTGATCCATGTCAGTAAAACAAAAATAGAAGGGCCAATTTTATTTTGAGATTTGCAATAGAGCTGGTTTAAGCCAAGTGAAGTGGCAGAAAAGTGTGAAGGATTTAGTGGTGCCTTCTACAGTAGGATGAATAGATCCCTGAGTTAATAGTGATAATTATGCATTTTAGATACACAGGTCCTGCATATACAGCTGGATTTTGCCACCCATGACTATTCCATTTTTGTCATCATCACTGGGAGAATGAAAAAAACAGTATGTTACTAATTTAAGTACAGTTCAACAAACATGTATACTCATAGCTTGCAAGACAGTCCCATAGTGTAGTTGTTACAGTGCAGAACTACATTATAGAAAAGGCTGAGAACCATCAAGAGCAGAAGCTCTAATTCACTGTGAAAGGATGTTTGTCCCACTGACTACTGAAACATTTGCTAAATATTTTCATCCTATTCTCAAGTATAGGAAAACTGTTGATTTTACATTCTGTACTCATATGGGAGACTACTCATGGCAATAATAATCACAGTGACAATTCTCTGGTAAGAAAGGATATTTTTCAATGATGGGGAAGCATACATAATAGGCATACTGAAAACCATTATAAAATAAAAAGACAAACAGATTAAGGCCTTTAGCTGTCAGTCCGTTTTAACAATTAATGCAGAAGTGGCAGAAAGACAAGACAATCTGACAAGGTTCTTCAGCCTTAAATCTTCCTAGATGGGGAGCAGAGAAGCTACTTGTTAAAGACCACAGATATTCAACTTCCTGTCACCACTAACATGACCAGATTTGGATGAGGTGGCGCTACAGTCTGCATCAAACTTGAGTCCATCCCACTCCTGTGGGAAGTCCTCTCTAAAAACCCTGAACAACTGACCCAGAAGATTTGTTTTGCTTATCTACAAAGTGTAACCAAAAGTATTATTTATGTTTATGTAGACTTTTGACATTCTGTTAAGTCAGAATACAAAATACTGTCGGTTATAAAATACAGGGAAGGAAGCTCATAATGGTTAACAGCATGCTAGCAGTCTACGTACACGTTTGTACCCTGTGGCAAAGTGAGGTAACTTGCTACTCACTGTGGCTTCACTAACATATTAGCAAAATAAGCCACAGTATGTATATACATCTCCATTTTTCTATCTCCATAAGCTTTGGTTATATAGCCACAGCCCATAGAAAGGCTTTGGAAAATGATCACATACCGCCGTTTCCATTTTTTTACCGTTGCACCACACATCCATAGTGTCCTTTTCTGTAAAGGAAAGGAGAACAGAAAGTAAAAAGAACGAGATTTTTTCCCCCTACAGACAGTAAGATTTAGGAAAACCAAACCAAACCCAACCCCCAAGCCCTGTTCCATTTTACTTCAATTCCCAAAAGAAGTTTAACTATAGTACATGGGCTACATAGCTTGTTCTTAAATTGGAGAGATGGAAGGCCCTGTCATCAATGGGCAAACAACTTTTGCTATAAACATACATTTTTACTTCTCCCTAGCTCTGGCTATTAACAGTGGATTGCTCTGAATATTGTCAGAGCTGTTCTGAAATCCTCAAACTGAAAAACTTGAGGACAAAAAAAATGAAGTAATCCGTGCTAACATTTAAGGACTATTTATTCAATGAAGTTCTGGTTTTAACTTTTTTCAGGTATGTTTAATTCAAGAGCAGCTTTACTTAATACCTCAAAATTTCTGAGTTCTTAAAATCTCCTTGAAAACTCAAGTACCATCCATGCTATAATACGAAGAATCTTACAATTGTTTTGTTTGAAACAGCATTATTCTATTTTTCCCAGCACAACCTTAAGTTCATTAGCTCTAGAATTCACATTACTGACACTGCCCTCTACTGGCATTGATTAGAGAGCTGAACCCTGCTTGCCATTCAATTAAGTACACGGAGACTAGAACTGTGAGTAAACCGAAAAGGCCCTGTCATATATTAAAATTCCTCTCCGTTCCCCCCCACTCCCACCCCCCAACACCCAAAGTCTTATTTGATCTTAGGACTTTCATTCTGTCCTTAGGTTTAATAAGAAATCATAGTCCCAGATCTCATCTCTGGATCTAACCTTACAGCAATATGCAATGGAAGCTTCCCCCACTAGATAAAACGGACACAAGTTTCCCAGTAGCTTCCTTCTACCCATCTGCCTGTAATATTTTTGGGAAAGGTGAAAGGAACAGAAGAAATGTATTGCCTTGCTATTAAGAAAGTGAAAAGATGTCATCTGAAATTTTCAGACTAACTTTTTAGTTAGCAAGTGATGCAGAAAAAAAGCATGCTGATTATGCTATCAAGAGATGTACAATAACACTGTCAGACTTCTTCAGTTAAAGATCCCTTGACTTTGGTTAATGATTCTTAGAAGGAAAGCCTGGTTAGCAAACTAACACACACAGCAAATTTGATCACAACACCGGTAACACTTTCAGAGCATGCTTCACCTGAAGAGTTGTCTCACTATGGCTGTTCTACAGTTCTATGGATCCAGAAGCTGTAACACCTTCTGATCTTTCTCTAGGCAATGCTGCTACAGAACAGAAAACTAACATCAGGCTCACAGAGCTAACCAGGCCCTTATTTTTCAGGCTTTGGCATCTAATTCCAAAGTGTTTCCAGACCACCCATAATTTTACACTGCAACAGTGCTAGCCACTGAACTATGCCTTCTCCTAACTGCCAGTTATTAAATGCACACAAGTTTATTCAAAGGCGACAACATGAAGTCATTCAATATTTACTTACCTAGAACAACTCTACACTCCATGCCATCCAAACTCAGTACCCATGTATTGGTTGTTTTTGACCTGTTCTCCATATACTTCTTGAGGCTTTTCCCATTGATATCCAAAGTATATTCATATGCAAAGCCACTGACTGCATCAATGTTAATAGTGGCTTTTGTTTTAGCTGCTCCAACAGTAAACGTTTCTTTACCTACTAATTTAAACATCCATTCTTTTCTTATTTCTTCCTGTAGAATAAAACAAAGACAATGAGAATTAGTTAATCAACCTGAATATGTGTCTCAGTATTGAGAAGTTTTTGAACTAGAACATGGGCAACAGCCCAGTACTTAACTATTATTTCAATATGCACTAACACATAATATTCTGCATGTACAGAGTGCCTCTGCCCAAGGACTGCAAAGCACTTCATGAATACTTACTCATACCTTAATTGTAACTGGAAAGAGAATTACGTAATTCATTAAACTGTGTAAAGTCAGCCAACTGAACATGCCTCACTTGCATTTATAAGTCTTTTGTTTGTTCTGATGCATTCTGCATGGAAGCACACTTACACAGTCTGTATCATAGTGAATTTTGAGCATATAGTAATTTCACCTTTCCATCAACATAGACAACACGTTTTCCTGAAGTGGTCCCATGTTCAAATTCAATCTTATGAACACCATCACTTAAAGCTACTTCCCAAACGGCCACCAAATCTGTCATCTTCTCTACGTGGCTGTACCGGGACCTACAGAAACACCAACAAAGTAAATTAACTGTTGTTGAGAGAGTTCAAATATTGCTGAATTTAGTTCAAAGCTTTACTACTTCATAGCAAGTCACCTTTTACAAATGAAAAATGAGACTTGAAAGAATAAGTGTAGCCAATTGTTTTTATTCTCTTTAAAAAACATTCAAATATGATGAAATATATTCACAAAAAATAAACACAAAGACAGGTAAACAGCTTCACTTTGACTAACACCATACAAGAACAAATATCCATCTAACCTCTAAAACTTCCGAGGCAGATGGCAATAGAGTTAAAAAAAATACACTTAAATTCCAGATGCTTACGGACAGTTCTGTGATTTCTTGGCAGTCACTCACATACAGTATTCTAACAGGCCTGTGAAAGTCTTTCAGTTTTTTAAACTTGCAAACTAGTTGGGGTGATCAATTTAGCTATTACAGAGGTTTACTACTTTGTTTAAAAAAAATTTGTCTGTAACATTTTTCGTAAATATTACCTACATCATTCAGAAAGGCAACGGTGCATGTGCACACACACATTCCCCTTCCTCCCCATGGGGGGGAAGAGATGCTCAGCTATCCTTTCCTTGTTTTTAAATCTCAGATAAACTTATAAGTGACTGCTGAAACTGTGGAGATCTTTTCAAACCTGTTCATACTGCAGTTCTCTTTTTTACCTTAATTCATCTTCATCGACAGTAATCTCCTCACGGGATGCCATAGTAACCAAAACAGCTTTTAATCCAATTAGCAGCAAGAAAAAAAGAAAAGCAGAATAGCAATAGAGAAGTGCTGAGAACTAAATTTTCCTAGTTTTCTCTGTTTAAGATAACGGATATTTTTTAAGTAGTGTGGTAAACTATCATGCATTATCATATATATGATGTAATACAAATCTGGTTTTTCCTCTTAGACAAAAAGGCAAATACAAGTATTATTTTACAAAATTAGTATGTGCGATTTATCCTAACTTTATTAGCACATCATAACTTTGTCACTTATTTGATGAAAAAAATGCTTTGCCTAATTTGTGAGCAAAAGTTCAGAAACAGACCTGACCAAAACAGGAACCAAATGCAGAACTTCACAGCTCAGTCACCAACTGTGACACACCAGAGACCAGAATATCAAATCCAAACACTGTTCGGGAGAGCAGACAGGATGCAGGAGTCCTTATGGTCCACAGTCACTGTAATATTTAAATCTTCCAATACTGCGAGCAGTGAAAGCCTTGTTCTTGTCTCAGACAGCTAAATGTAAGCGCTGGAGCCAGACTCAACAATTTCAACTTAATAGCTTTGCTAAACCACTGTAGTAGTTTTCAACAGTCACGTTAGCAATTTGACCTGGCAATTCAACCATAAAAATCTATATTTACCACAAATCACCATTTCTTACTTAGAAGGTTTTTTGATGGTGCCTGCATTATGTATTCCTACAGCACTGCTAACCTCTTTTTAATCTTTATCCTTTCCATTAAACATAATAGTTTGTGTAGGAACTGTAGGAAAAAAAGATAATGAAAAAAATATACTGTTGATCACATAAGCTATAATTAACCTCCCAGGTGTCAGGGAATCATTTAATCCTGTGGAACATAAACACGTAAAAATACTGTACTATATTTTTCTTCCAAAGCATGTTCTATTGCTCTAATCCAATGTAGCTACCAATAGCTATAATTTAATTCAATACAAATAACTCATTCTTTTGGTAAAGAAATGGTATTTTTCACTGAAAAATCTACTGAAGTCAAGTCATGAGTTCTAGGATCTCTCTTCAGCATAAGAATTAAGAATGCATTTAACATTAAACCTCCTTCAGTGTGACTTCTTTCTATTTTAAAACATGCTCAAGTGCATTGCTGTATTACTGTTTTTCCTCAGCAATTCTGCACATTTCTGCTCATGAGCTAAAGAGTAAGTTCCAAGGACTGCAAGTTCATTTTTAAGAATATAAAGTTTAATTCCCACATTAGTGAGTTGTCTGTATCAAATAACAGGTGACAACACGGGTTTTTTTGTTGCTTTTGAAGTTTACAGTTTGGTTTCTATAAATATTCTCATCCTCTGGGAGCATCAGGGAGGCTGAAAAATTGTTATTTCTGCACCTCCCTTCTCCCAGCCTTAAAAAAAAGGGAAAAAAAGAAAAAAACAGGAGAAAGGGGAAAAAAAAAAAAAAAAAAAGGACTCTTATGGACACAGGACAGACTTATGTCCGTCCCTACCATCCTACCAACGCAAGCAGCGACCTCAAGTACAAGAAACGCCGGAGAGGCGGAACCAGGCAGGCAGCCCCGGATCAGCTCCGCTCCCTCACGCCCAGGGCAGCGCTTCAAGCGGCAGCAGCGAGGCGGCCGCGGCAGAGCCCCCCGGCGCGGCAGCCCCGCTCTGCGCCCCCCGGGCGGCACACGGCGCTGCGGCCCTGCGAGCCGCCTCGCCCCCGCCAGGCCGCCAAAACGCCTCCCGCCGCCCAGCGGTCTCCAAGGCGCCGCTCCCAGCCGCCTCCCCGCGTTGGGCGGGCAGCTGCCCGCGACGCCGCCGCGGGTGAGCGGGCACAGAGGGGAGGGAGGGAGGGAGGGAGGCAGGCGGGCGGGCGGGCGAGCCCCGGCCTGGCTGCCCCGCTCCTACCTGCGCGGGACTCCGGCCGCTGCAACCACCACCGACACCACAACCGCAACCACCTCCTCACCGCCCCCCTCCCCCGCAGCTCCCCGCGCATCAAAATGGCGGCGAGGCGGCGCGCGCCCCCGCCCCGCCCCGCCCCGCCCCGCCGGCGGGCCGTTAGCCGCAGCCCGCCTACGGCCGCGCCAGCCCCGGCTCCAGCGGGCGCCGTGAGGGGACGCGGGTTCCCCACCCCGCTTCGCCGCTCCGCCGGCGCCTTCCTGCCGCGCCGCGGCCCCGCCCGCTCCCACCGCCCGCTCCCACCGCCACCCGGCGGGGCGCAGCGGCCATCCCGGGGCCGGGCGGGAAGGCGGGCGGCGGCCTGAGGCGCGAGTGCTGCCGCTCTCCCGGGCCGGCGGCTGCGCCTCCGTACGTGTGGGCCTGCCTCTGTCCCGACGCCTGATAACTTTCCCCTTTTCTTCCTTTTTTTCTTTTTTTTTTTTTCGTGTTCATCTGTGGGCAGCTTCGGATCAGGGCCCGGGCTGCTCTTTCTGCAGGTTTGAACAGAAATCCCTCACTATGACAGAGGTATGGTGATGAAACTGAGCCGCTTGTTTGCCTAGTTGATGCTGCTTTAAGGTTAAATATATATAAAAAGAGCTGCCCCCAGCCTGTCATTCAGATCCTCTGAGGTTTCATCCGTGCTGGAACACTGGGATGGGAGGGGACCAGGCCCCACCGCCTGCACCAGCTGCCTGGAGTTTGCCCTAAAGTACTAAAGTTAGATGAGTGCCTTTCACTTTTTTATTTATTCCCTTTTTTTTTAAGAAAGATAATTTTTTTTATCATTTGCAAAAATGTTTCTCTCTAACAGTGCAAAAACACCGATCAGGAAAATGGGATGTTCTGTATATTGTTCAGTGCATCTTTCCTAATATTTTTGCAGATCGTGCTGAAAAGTCTTTTAAGGCCACCTGTAACGATTGTGCTTGTTGTGTTGCTTTTTGATTTTGGGGCATTTGATATCTTCCACTGTGTACACAGCTAGAAGACATAGGAGACCATAAGCTGATATTCAGCATTCAGGTTCCTGTCTGTTCTTCTTTTCCCAACCGCAGCAGGAAGAAGCAGAATGGGACAACTTAAACAAACTATTAATGCGTCATGGGTTGAAACCTGTGAGCTTTGCTGCCCCAGGAAACAGCAGAAATACATCAGGTAAGGACATACTGTTTTTACAAGCTTCTGTATTTGAAAGTATAAGCCCAAATTCATAAACCCTCCTGAAAGCTGTCACTTCCAAGTGCTGGCAGAGATGCAGTCTTCTCCAGTTATCAAAAGCCTTCTGTTATGACTCTGTTTATTTTAAATATCTCCAGATATGATTGTCTTAGACAATCAGTCTTCTCTGGGAATAAGACTTGCGTTAAAAACACTGGTGGAAGACACAGACCGACAACAGAAAATGATGCATGGGCTTATGGAAGCTAATCGCCAGCTTAGGTAAGACTCAGTGGAAGGGTCTTATTTACTAATGCAAACCGAAAGTATTTTTAGTGTCCGTTCTCTGCCAGGTGGAGCTCTTGTGACACATGAGGCCCAAGACCCTTTTAATGGGATTTTTGTGGAGTGTGGCAATGTTGGCCCGGTTCCTTTTGGGCTGTTCCATCACTTCATCTGCTGCTTCTTCCCATAACAAAATATTTCCCGTACTTGCTCCCATGGGCCATTATTGAGTGTTAACAAATAACGTCTGTCCTGCCTGTGCCTCCTTCATCGTATTTGTGAAATGAATTTATTCTAAATCAAGGATTGATTTTTTGCTCTGATCAGAGATGAGGTACGTCAGGAACGAGGTCGAGCATCTCGACAAGAACAACGGGCTAATGATTTGGAAAACGTGGTGAAGAACATTAAATCCAAAATTTGTCAGCTGGAAGATGAGACAATAGCTAAAGTGTGTCAGCAACAGAATCAAGTCAGAGAACTTCAAAAAGATCAACAGATTTCACAGGTAATTCTGGTAAATCTGTTTGAGGACTCAAACTTTTGCTTTTTATTTAAAAGGTCTAAAAATAGTGACACTGGTCAAAATACATGCAATTCTTTTGTCTTAGAGTTACCTCACTGTTTACAGGTTAGATTTTTCAACCCATATGGAGTTTCGTAACAATAAATTAAAAAAATATATGTATCCTTCTTCCACTGTCTCTTCAGTATGGCTAGAAAAACAACTACTGAGCTTCCTTGTGAGCAAGTGCCTACTTGGGCACGTACAACGTTGTCTCCAGCTTGTTTGTTAGAATAATTTTGGAATGCTCCCGTTACCTGTTCACAGGCAAAATACCAAGAGCAACAAGAAAAACTGCAAGAACAGGAAGAGACTATTGCCCATTTGCAGAGGGAGCTGTACAAGGTTGGGATGGAGGAGCAGCAGCGTGTCGCCACTCAAAACAAAATGTTTTGCCAGTTTTGCAAAAGAGCTCCCAAGTCTCTTCTGGATCAGCAGTAAGCAGTTTTCTTCCATTGTTATACTGATGAATGGCCTGTATCATTACATGAAAAAACATGTTTTAAAATAACTGGTTTTAATATTTTGATTTTTAAAAAACTGGATGCCTTAGGAGTGCCAGTTGAAATATGAATCCTTGTAGGGTACATTAGTTCAGTAAACTTTTCTTGTATGCTAAAAGTGAGCTGCTTAAATCCTTGGACAAAAGTGGAAATTACAGCCACTGTACACTAGGTGTCAGCAAAGAAAAGGGAATGATACACTGTTTAGTCTGGAACTCCAGCATCTGCTAGGGTGATCTCATTCTGGGATTTTAATTTTTCTAATGTAAATCTTAAAGAAACAACAAAAATCTTTCAGTTTTGGAAAGCAGTATTTGCAGCTGCTAACTGCAGGCTTAGTGTAAGGCTTTGCATTTACTTCTGTGAAGGCTTTGAAAGTACTCTATTCTATACCTCTTATGATAAGGTCTCCATACTTCTACTATAAATCAGAGCCTTGCTAATTCTTAGGCCTCAGACACCCCTCACTTAACTGTGGTGTGGCTTGGTCTGCCAATTTTGGCTGGTAATGTTAACCTGTAACAAACTTCAAAGGGACTGTGCAGCCTGACTGTTTCTTACTGTGCCCTCACTAAATGAGAAGAGGAATCACTGAACTTGTTTCCCTGCATTTTTCTCTCCTATCTCTCCAAAACAAAAATTCTTAGAGCGTCCCAAGAGTAAAAGTAGTTTCTTTGCTGTTCAGTTGGGTTTTTTTTGGCTTTATTTTTCGCAACCACATACCTTGAAAACACTTTCAGTTTCTTTCCAGACAGATATTCTTAGGCTATGTGGGATCTGTGCTCTCAGATCTCCCTCAATGGTCTCTGCAGTCCTAGAACTTGGGAGCTGTGCCAGGCTGACAGCCTTGCTGTGTAAACAGAGCTACAAGGTGGGGGAGGCTGTCAGGAGGGTTTAGCTTTTGTCTCCTGAATAATTTTGCCACTTTCAGTCTGGTGCAGAATTAATGTCTATGCTTTTCTGCTTTGGAAGGCTGTGATTGTGTGTGTTCAATGTGAGAGAGAACTACTATTTGATGCAATCACTTGTGAAACACAGTGCAGTTGTGTAAAGCTGTCCTGTACATACGGGCTGGCTACAGTATCTTTAAGGCATGATTTTTTGAGAATATTAGAAACCCAGTATACCATTTTTCTTCTCTTTAGGTTTCTTTGTCTAATTGATTATTATGAATCTCAAATTAATCAAATGAAAAAGGAGCTAAGGTAGGTGTAATCTTTAATTCTAATCTCTAATAATGCCTCATGGTCCTGCTGTTCAAAGTTCTGTGATGTGCTCCCATTCAAATAAGCAGGAACATTGCCATGGATCTCCTGCTGGGAAAATGGGAGTAACGGGCATTTCCTGGAGGTAGTGATAACTGTTTGTGATTGTTCTTCTATAAAGCCTGTAATGGTAAATTTTGTGTATTCTGTGTTCCAGAAGTCACTAACATGTAAGAAACGGCAAAGAACTGTAATGGTCTTGGAAGTTTGGATTCATCCTGGGAATAGCTGTCAGTCAGCCTAAGCAGCTACTCAGTCAGGAGGCCAGTACAGCTAGGAAGTTGGGGGTATTTAGATACTTGAGCTATAATATATATATTTTTCCCCTCCCCTTTTGCAGTGGTTCACAGGCAGTTATTATATGGGCTGTGCTCAGCTCACTGATCTCCCTAAACAAAGGAAATACCAGCTTTTGAGCTCTGTCATGGTGCCTACATGGTACAAAGCAAGTCAGCAGACACCCGAGAGTCATTCCCATAATTTGAGATAATTGTCTTGAAAACTGAAATGGAATTTGCTTGTACTGGAGTTTCTTTGGAGGCATAAGTATACTCAATTAGTATATGAAACAGCTTCCCAGAAATATTTGAGAAGAGCAGTAGCTCTTAGGGCAGAATTATTATTCTGTTTATTTTGCAATTTATAGACACATTGTTATGATACATAACTCCTAACTAAAACAACTTAGTTCTTTGAGGTAACTGAATTACAGTAAGGTGAAACAATTTATTTTTCCCAATAGGCAATACAAAAAAGATGAAGATCGTGTACAGAGAGAAGTAAAAAGCAGGGAAGAGTTCTTAAATCTAGATGCTTCTCCTAATTATAGAGCACTACTCACGGTACAGTATTGCTAAGAATAAATCGGTGCAGATCTCTAAATGGTAACCCTTGAAAAGCTACACAGAAATATGTGTGTGGTGGGTTTTTTTGGTTTTTTTTGTTTTTTTTTTATCTCCTCGCTCTCATCTTGTCATCTTAGTTTGTAAGCTTTTTGGGCAGGGTTCACTGTCTCTATTTGTTTATGCAGATTCAGTAGTGTGTTGAGAAATTTCTTTGAGGACTGAACAGACCTCTCCAACCACAGGTCTTCACCTGTGATCTGGTGCAACATGCTCTTTATGGTTACTATTACCTCATCCATGCTGACTTGGTATAAAAAGCAAATGGGAATCCCTCTTAAAACATACGTACTACAAAGTGTTCAAGTTTGTTGATTATGGAATGAGTGAAATAAAAAGAAATAATACAGTCTATGTTGCAGTCTTTCCAGAATCAACTTGTTGAAACAAAAGCCAGGAATGAGCAGCTTTTGCTTGAAAATACAAATCTCAAGAAAGATTTGGAAATAAGGTGAGACAGGATAAATATCATCCTTTGTAAAGGCACTTCAGTAGACTTTGCTTTCAAAGAAAGAAACCAAAAGCGCCTGCAGTTGTAAAGGTGTAGTATGTAATCTGCCTTTAAAAGCAATTAATAGAAGAAGGATACAGCAGGAACAATCAACTTTCACTCCCTACACTGTTAACAGTGACTGTTAAGTGGTTATTTTGCTGTGGATTGTCTCTGACAATTGTGTTGATATTTATTTGCACTTTATTTAGCAAAAGCAGTAAAAATGCACGCGGTTAGAGCCTGAGTTCTTGATGAGCTGACTGTTCCAGTATGCTTACAAAAACTCAGTCTTTATACTAGTAGCATTACTGCTAAGCATGATTTCCACTTAAACTGCTGGACCAGGTATAGATGCAGACCTTTTTAGTAAGAAAACAGCCTGATCCAGCAATTTTTTTTGATGGTGTTAGATATCTGCATTAGAGCTGTTGTCACACAGAAATGTTGCAGAATTTCGTCTCCAGAATGATGTTGCAGCATTGGCAGAGCTCTCTACTGTTCTGCTTCAATGAATTTTATTGATGTCTTCAAATACCAGACATATAATATGGTACTTTTTCTTTCCAACAGACCAACGGCACAGGAGTTAAAACTTTACAAGCACCAAGTGAAGAAACTAGAAAAAACTTTAAAGAAAACTATCCAGTAACTATATTTCTTCAGTAACTTTCATGAATCCTCTGAACTTTTAAAAGCAAAGATACTCTGCAACCCGTAATGTAGATAGTGGCTTATAAAGCATGTACCTTATCACCATTCCTTAGAGCCTGGTTTATGGGCAGCAAATGCTACTGTCTCTCCAAAGATGCCCTGTGAATCTGAAGTCATGGCATGGTGCCCAAATAGGGGGGGAGTGCACAGCAGTGTGTCTTTTTTATTTGATTTTGTCCTTTTTTGGATTTGATTTGAATGCCATCATAGGCCATATGGATGGGACCTAAATGTGATGTTTGCTACTTCCACAAGCTATAAAGAAAGTTACTGGTTGCATTGTGGATTATGAATGATAGTTACTTCTCGTAGTCATTTATTCTTCACTATTAGAGTTAGCAAAAATGTTTCAGCTACTGAGGTTATATCCATCCTATTCTTAGAAGTTTACTTGGTGAGCTTTTTTCTGAAATATTGCTAAGTGCATTAAAGGTAGTAGACCTCTAATATTGATAGAGGGTATCTTTATCTGTAATTTGACTTAATCATTTGTGCATGTGTATACTCAATGCTAAATATTTTATATCATAGTATGTATCCTGAAAAAGACATCACTTAAACTTTAAAAATTTTTTTTGTTTTTTTTCATTTCACACTGCATATATTTGAATGGTCTCTTGTCTTATGTAGTGGATATGATTTAGATGGTAGTTTTTAGACCGACAGTTGTTTCAAATGTGACAAGAATGGTAGTGAGCTTTATATATAAAGTTGGGAAAGATGTTCAGGGAGCAGTAGGTAAAGAATGTGAGCACGCAGAGTGCTATAAAAACATCGAAATGTCTGTGTAGTTGACAGCATGAGATTTGACCATTTTAAGTAAAATTCTGGATTTCAACTATTTGACCATCATAGAACCTCCAGTAACTGTACATCTGGTGTTGTCTCTTCTAAATTAACATGCAGTGCAGTCTGGATTAACATCAACCTGGAAACTTGAGATACATTTATATTTACATTAAGTATTATATTTTTCAAGCAGTTCAGTTTGATGAAATTTTATTGGCAGGCGTCATAAAATGGAGATTTTTACTTTGTAGGTGCAAGTATATGTGTTACATAAATAGCTCTCTAATGTTGAGAGAACATTAGTTGAAAGAAGCATCTCCTGCTGTGGGTACTTGTGTAACTTACTGTATGTGTTTTGCATGTAGATCTTCGGGGAGTAGCACTGGAGAAAGAGTAAGAGAAAAGAAAGAATCTGAGGGTATCACAGGAGAAGATCAGTTGCAGGCAGTTTGCCAGCAATACTTACAGGTATGCAGATTTCATCTGTACTGCATGCATAGAGCACTCTCATAATGTAATACAATAAATGAGACTTGTTTAACTATGCAAACTGAAGCATGCTATTTTGAGTCTAAGGGTTCATATAAAGTCCTCTACACAAAATGTGTAATGTTCTGAATTTGGCAGTGAATGCAGGCTTATTCTTAATAATTGTTTTTAGTGTAAACTACCTTAAAATATAGCAAGGAAGCAGGGACTAGCTTGGCAAACATTAGATCAGTGATTTAGCTGAAAGTCTTTCCAGGACATGGTGTCTGTTCAAGGTCCTGTGCAAAACATATCCTTTTGTTACGTTTTCAAAAAAATGCCTGAGGAGATAGTGGGTTTTATTTTTCTTTGAATTAAAAAACAAATATAATAAAGATTAGCAATATGTAAGCTCTATAAGTAACAATGTCATGAGGGGATAAATGTTAAATATCCCTGAAGGGCAAGTATATTTGCATTATTTTTATATTTCTTCTAGGTAGTATGTTTTTAAATCTTTGAATCTATTACATATTTAATGCATTTATAAAATTCAGCTATAATAACATATTGGAGCTATTTATGATTTAATGTTTAGACTAAATTATGACTGTGGTGGTATGTGATTTTATTATAAGATGTGGTAGATTTCTGAGCAATAACACGGTTTATTTGGTGTTGAAGGTTTTGTCCAGTATTGATTCTGTTATAAGAAGTCCAAGAGCTCCTCCGCTAATATACAGGCACAGTAGAGGGCCAATCCAAAATTATATTAAAGAGAATGGACAGGAATGTGGATTTGAGCACCTTCTTCCTACTATAGAAATGTGGGCAGATCAGCTAATGGCCATAAAGGTAATACATTATTGCACTCTATATTCTATTTTTAAATTTTTTAATACATTGACTACCCTTATTGCCTCCCTACATATAATTTGCTTGCGCACGTGTGTGTGTGTGTGTGTGTGTGTGTGTGTGTGCGCGTGTAGGTTTTGTTTTCTGACTTGGTGTTAAATTTTAAAGGGAATTCTGCTATCTATTTGTATAACGCTTTAAAACATAGTAAGCGAAAAATGTGCAGTGTGCCTCCAGGCCTGATACATTCCTCCGTGTTTATTGTCTAAGCGTTTTTGTTCACTGGCTGAGTACCTAATAACACGTGTAAGCTTCGGAGCCTATGTACTTTACACATTATTGATGATGCGTCCTCTCTCCCTTTTGTCTTGCCAGAACATTAACTTTTTGATTTAAATACAAGTAATTTTGTTTAAAAACAAACACTCTGTGACCAACTCGTCCAATATTTACTGAAGCAATAACATACAAAGTACTTTTGTTTTCAGAATATCCCTGCTCTTTTTAAAAAATCAAAGAACGTAAGCAAGGTTTTCTGTTTAAATCCATGACAACTAAAATTTTACTGTCTGCAATACTGTCTGTATTGTTTTCGCAAATGAGAAACAAAATCTGCCTGATTGTACAATAAAAACAACTTTAAGCAGTTACTTTAACGGTTGTGTCCCCTCTCTTTTAAAAGGATTTGCATAAGTCTTTGAGAAAACTGTCTCTGGAATTGGTGCCCTGGCACGTTACAAATCCCCAGGATAACAGAGAATCCGTACGAGTTGAAGACCTTCAGTTCATAGTAGATGCAATTTTAGAAGAAATGGAAAATAAGGAGAAGGTAATTCTTACCAGGAGTCTATAATCAAAAGTTACTCTGGAATTCTTAAATGCATTCTTCACATATTGGTTAGATTTGTGCATTTGGAAGCCCTCTGGGGTTGCAGAAATAGCTGCTTGAAGACATTCAATAGTCAAAGACTATTTATTATGAAGAATAAATTCACCTTGGTGAAGACTCTGCTTTAATCAAAGTCATTTGACCAACAATGAATTTGCATTGCCCTGTAGTCTCTCAGGTACCATCCTGTTCTGTCTGTTTCTCAGTCAGCACTGAGAATACATAAACATACTTACCAAGCAACAGAAATGAAAGCTTTCAAAAGAATATTTTTTGATTTGCTGGAAACTTGTGTCTGAAAATCCTCTTTAAAATACATCTTTGGATATAACAATATTTGAAATGTCTTCATTTAATAAGGGAAGTTACACCTACTTTTCTTCATAAACTAGTTTTAAGAATGTTTCATGGTTTAAAAGAATTCTTGCTTTGTTAAAGCAGTAACTTTGACAGCTTATTTCTGCTTGCTACAGAGCAGCCAGACACCGTCCTTACAAACACTGCATGCAATCGTCTCTCACTTCCAGAAGTTGTTTGATGTGAGTTCTCTGAACGGTGTTTATCCACGAATGAATGAGGTTTACACAAAACTTGGAGAAATGACCAATGCTATGAGAAATCTCCATGAGCTCCTGGAACTAGGTAAAGACTTACACCTATCGTGTTCAGACCCTTTCCACAGCAGTAAGAAGCTAAGTGAAAGGCTGATCTCTATATAGAAAATACATTGAGCTGCTGAGAAATGAGTAAAGTAGGTATGTTCTTGACTGTTGTTAATGTTAAAAGATAAAAATATGTTGCTGTCAATTGGGAGTTTAAATAAGGAAAACATATTATTCATATGCTGTTGTCTGTTGCGTTTAGCAGTTGCTGAAGAATACCAAGGTGGCAGAAGAAAGGAATAACAGATCATACTGAAATTTTTTTTTTTCACATAGCTTTGTTTCCCAGTTGATGACTTTATTGGTATTTCTTCTCAACCATTTTTCACTGTCTACTTCAAAGATAAGTTTAAGAAGATTATATTTTCATTTGGAACAGCTGTTATTTAGATAAATAGCTCAACCTGTGCTGTAGATTTCTCCTCAGTAATTCATTCAAGTGTAAGCATGTCCAGTTCTCAAACTTCTTATTCTGCTAAACTTTGGAAAAAAGTTAAGTCAAGTCAAAAACTAAGCGCCAGTACACAAAGACCTACTTAAGTTACTTCCAGGTACCCATTCTCTTCTTGTTTTGTACTTTTACAGAACAGTAGCTGCTACTCTTCCCTGAACTCATGGCTGCTCCATAGGGTTTACAGCCTGAGGGCAAGGCTCCTGGAATATCAAGGTCTCCTTTTGAGCCTCATTCAAAGAAGGAAGCAGATTTACTGCCTGTTGCCAGTACAGGAGATTAGGGAAGGCTTCATGTCTTCCTAGGAAACACTGCCAGGGAGATCAGAGGATACTTCCTGTAAGAATAGGCCCTCTGCAATTGATGGAGGAGAGGACAAGGGGGCCTGGTCCTTTGATCAGAGTAGCCAAAGCAGGTAAAAATCAATACTGAAGCAGAGTTCTGGCTAGTAATCAAATACTAATGGAGCAGGTTCCTCGTTGGCCTACACCACATACCATGCTTATGCTTCCTGTGTTACAGGAACTTAATATAGTTTTAGTTAGCTTTTTTCCACTGACACCGTAGAATGCACTTTAGTACCATCTCTGCTGTGAAAATACCCACCCCTGACAAATGTTTTAGTTGCTAAGTGATGCATGAGCAATCCTCTGCTTCCAGTAACTTAGTTTATTTCTGAGGACAAGTACTTTGTTTTCTGTGAAGGAACAAACATATGCCTAGATATGTGAAAGCTGAATGAAACTTAGGTACCAGCAAGAACTGAGTTATGTCTTAAGTACTTTCCTGTTATTAGTCATGAAGTCTTTGTTTTTTTTTCCACAGACAACTCTGCTCCACCCACTGTGGTAGTGGATACTGTTGGGAAACTGTGTGACATAATCAATGAAAATGTGACTGAGCAGGTGCAGCAGCTTCTGGGGACTCAAGACATCCACAGGTATTTGGGGCCATTCCACTGGTGAGAAATCTTTACATACTGAGTTTAGCAATTGAGAGAACTGGCTAAGGCAAATACTGAAAGGGACTTCAATCATCTGCTACAAAGTTAGAAAGCTGTGACAGTAAAGAAATTACTATTATCCTATAGGAAACAAATCCTTGAATACTTCCAATTGGATAAGGCTGCTAAGCAGAAAAATTAAGGCCAGAAGGCTCTAAAACGTCCTTTTTGGCTTTCCTGGATAGTGTGATTAAAATAAGACAAGGAGACATAACAAATACTGCATGTGGATGGGAAGAATAAAGTGTTGCAAGGTTTCAACTGTAATACTGAAGTCTATTAGTTGTTGTGAGAACACATGCCTCAAACTTCCTACAAATATTTTGGAAAGTAGACAAGTCTTCTTTTCTTCTTCAACAGATGAAAATATACATATAATGGGTAGCAGGCTGTAAGAGCTTATGTTCAGAATTTGCTATGCAAGAGTACAAAAATATTGGTTGAGGGCAAAAAGTCTAACATACGCTGAGTTAAAAGTACTATCTCCCTCAACCTTTGTCCATTCCATTGCAGTTTTAACTAGAGAATAGTTGCTGGTAAAGGATTCCTTGTCATCTGCCTCTGAAGCAGTTGCATCAGCCACTGCCAAGTAGCATATGTAGCATACACAGACTAATGTTCTAGTCCAAAAATGCCACAACACAAGGTGAGGTAGAGAAGAAGGATGTATATAGAACAGAAACAGTGAAGTTTTCAAAAACAGACAATCTTTTGACAATTAGCAGTTGTTGGCTGCAGGTTTCACAACTTAAGAATGCATGTTGGACATAGCTGGAGTTGCATACTATTTAGTAGTGTTGTTTTGAGAAACTTATGCCATAGTATGGCATGACAGCCAAGGAGATGAACTGTCTTTGCATCTTTGATCTGACAGTCTCACTTACACATTTCAGTATAATCAATAAGCTAGAAGAACATGAATACTTCTTTCCACCATTTCAAGCTCTCATTCAGGATTTGCTCTGTCTTCTAGGTAAGTCATATTTGCAACAACATTAGTTACCTTCATGCCGCAATATACTGCTCCTCCTCAAATTTTAAATAGCAAACAAGTATTTTGTTTACTCCTGATGTGCAAATCTTTATGTCTAAAACACAAGGAAGATGGGGGGAAAGGTGCTACAAAAATCTAGCCTCAGTCTTCTATCTTTCCACAGCAAGCGAGTAAAATACAAGTTAAGTTTTCATTGAAAAGTGGATTGCATGTGTTCAAATCATATTACTCATCAGATAAGCTAGCTTAAGTGCAGATTTTTCTGAAAGGACTAATATGTTTGAGGAGATTATTCTCTGTGGTACTCCTTGCTCACCAGTTGTATTTGACTATTTAACCTAGAGTTTTGGTGGAAGCTGAAGACATTCTACATATATATGCTTTACTACTTTGCTTTTTGTTTTGTTTCAGAAATCAGTAACCTGGATGATATTTTACCTACTGTGAAAAATTTGAAATTGGTAGCTAGTTAAGCATTTGTCCTGTCTGCCCTAACAAGAGCTCTCCTACCTATGAATGTACCATGCAAATGGCATACAGCTACCTCTAGCCTTTGTGACCTTAATGGACAGTTTCAGAATATTTTGACATAAATAAAAGCTTGACTTGCCCACTGCATTCTTTTTTTATTTTTCTTAATAATTGTTTCATGGACTTCTTATAACCACAGATAACTGGTCTATTAAGTTCCAGAGAGAGAACTGCTACACCCTGATAGCAATCAAGGAAAACAAACTCAACACGAAGTGAGAATGTAGATAACCCCTGTGCATCCTGAATGGTACAGAGCAAGCATGAGACAAAGGGCAGTTAGAGCACCTAAGTCCTAACACTTTCATCATTTGACAGTGGCTTGATTTGCTGGAGAGTCTATTTCAAAATGCCATTTACATCTTCAAATAACTTTGAGATTTGAGTTAGTGACAGTCTCCTCTCCTCAAATATTTACCTGATTTCATGCTTCCAAATTTGTGCTGCAAATTGTTGGGCAGTGAGTATTCTTTTTAGTTTTGGATTAAGACAGACCAGATTAATGTAATCTCACCTGAAAATATCTGAAGATTGCTTCAGGTGGTGGTTTATGGACTTCCACCTAGCATGGATTTAGTATTTGTGGTCTCCTGCTAAAGGTCAGCCTTAGAAAGGCATAAATCCAGTTTCTTAAGCAAGACATTTAAAAGTTTATTGTATAGAAACAGGTACACAGAGCTTCTGAAAATACTTTGGTGTATTTCACTCCAACATTATTAAGCTTAGTTTACAAAACTCTGCTCTTCCTCAGGCAGAATGCTTTACTATCAGTTTTGAAATGTACTGTAACAAAGAACAAAACACGTTAAGGCATCACAAACTAAACCTTAATGACATCTTGGTAAACTAATCTCCCTGCTTTTTTAGAAGCTCATTATATACATACCTGCAGCCACAATCAATGATACTCGCAGTGGAATATTAATTTCTTAGTTTCTCAAAACCAACTGCCATTGAACAGTCTTAAACAGTTTCTTCGAACACTTCTGAAGCCTCATAGGTGAAGGATGTTGTTTAAACATCTATTATTTCACAGGTACCGTGCTTTCAAATGTTGTTAAAACAACATAAAATTCTGGGAACGTAAAACTGCCCAAGCAGAGCAATGACATGTCGCTGACTGAATCTAAAATAACTTCAGGTGCAAGACTTGCTTAAGAGGGTTTTCACACTTAAGGGTTCTTTGGGGAAAATATGCCAGAAACAGCAAACGTAAGTGACTATTGCTGTTTAGACTTGCTTACTTAAATAACTAATCACTGAGTAGCATCTTTTAAATATACATGTTCTGAACAGGAGACTGCTCCAAGTTTGCAGTGACTGCTCAAAATGCATTCATTACAAAAGATATGTACATTTGTATAAAGTTTACAAATTACTAACATGCACATGAGAAGAAGTCAGCTTTTCTTGCATCTACTTCTTGTCAGCTCATACCTGCAAGACAGATACAGCAAGTAGTTACAATAGTTACAGGCTTTTAATAGTTTTAACTGGCACAGCTGAGGAGGAGACGGCTGCTTTATTGCTTGTGCTTTATAGGCAGTGAGGCAAGGGAGAGTTCAAAGATGACCTCAAACTTCCGTTGTTTACCAGGAACTTTGAATGAGTAATTTTTCTTCTACTCTCGTAATTGTTATGTGCCTACATAAGACACAGGCTCAAGTCAGGCCACAGGGAACTGGTTTTCCTGTCTTGCTGACCAGCATTATTTTACTGGCCTTGTGGATGGCAGCTGCTGGACTACCCACACTGCATTCCTTGGGCTCCTTCATTGAAGGAGAAAGAAGAAGAGCTACAGCCATTAACTACAGACTTAGGAGAAAAAAAAAATCACATTCTTAAGTATTAGTCCAAGGCAAAAATTAAGGTTTTTAAGCCTGAACCACAAAGAACCTACAAGCAAAACTCTGAATGGCATATCATAATAGCTTTTATAAATGCTTTGTAATTACAGTTTTATCATATTTATATACATTGCCAACCAGAGTATTAATTAAGATCTTCCTACACATTATAATTTGTTACAAGTATACTTTAATAAACATAATCCTTTTACATATACTTGCTGGTGGCTTTTATTGTAACTTAAAGTATGCTAAAGACTAATTGCCATGTAGGCCTCTTATTAAAACTCAGACAGTTTCAGAGGGCAGATATTGCACTAGTAACCAGACTAACATAAAAATTTGATAAAACTACCAGATTAGTACAAGTTAGGCCAGGGTTTGCATGCAGAATATTCTCCTTGCTCACCAAATTACACAACCCATTTATCATCACTCCAACACAAATTTGGAACAAAGCAATTAGCAGGGTTTGAAAGTATGAAGATGAAACAAACTTACCATTGTGCAAAACCTTTGATTAAGTCTTCCTGTGACAAGTCAATCCGCACCTTTAAAAAGCAAATTTTATTATGTTATTCAGCATACAAGTTTATTAGCAAAGTTAACATCCTCCCAGTCAGCTGCACTTAAATTCTAGGCCTGCAGGTCAGGGTCCAGGGAGATGAGCTTTGTGCATTTCCAAAACACGGGAATTAGCCAGCCTCAGCCTTGAAGCTCAGTTTCTTAATAGCACTACTTAGGAATTTTTCCATCATGAAAGAGATGAGGGAAGTATACTTTTCACATAATCAAAGTTGTTCACAGAAAACTTGAGCGTTGCTGGAAAATTCTAGGTTTTATCACAGGTCATTCTTGGCTTCATGTTTGCACTACTTGAGAGGTTGCCCAAATGGGCAGTGGAGTATCCCAAAAGCATTTTTTTATTTCAGGAATACCCCTTTTCAATGAAATAGTGTGGCTTATCAATCACATGATGAGACCATTCAAGCTTCTACAGGGTTATAGCTTGATTTAGGCTGAGAATTTGGTGGAAAAAAGTTGCTTTCAGATTGCTAGTTCTGTTATTCAGACTTAGTTACTAGAATTGCAGTTCAAGATTAGAAGACTCTCTCAACCTGTGCAGTTGCATTGTGAACAGTGTAACTTGTTTAAACTTACTTTCCCCAGTTCCCTTCTTTCCTGTGAAATGAATGGCCTGCTGTTTTTCACTGCAATGTCTAACGTCCTTTTCTTAACATCTTCCAAAGATTCAAAAAATTCAAACCTAAAAGTAAAGTTTTGAGAGGACAGACTTAAGTCAAAACCCTATAAGCATCAGTGGCCAGAATACAGTAATTTTAACAGAGAAGGAACATAGCTTTACAGAATGACCTTTACGGCACTGATGAATCACACCCAAAGTTTGAAAAGGCTCTACTGTTTATAAACCTTGAGAACATTGTTGCTCAGCCACAGCAGGTTTTAATAGGGTAAAAGACTGGTTTGGAGGACTGACCTTAATCCACATGTGAACAAAGCCTATTCTCCACGGAACAGAAAAGCCAATTTAATAGTTAGATTTTATTAACGTTATAAGAAATCTCTTCCAGGCCTCATGAAAGAGCATGACGTTCTGTTGATGATCTGTTCACCATGCCAGGGGGATGAAGGAAAACATACATCCACAATGAGATGCTATTTACTGACAATCTTCCCCTTCCATGCAACATCTATTACTCAGAGGAAATAGGAGAGCCAAACCCCCAAGTTTACAAAGTAGGCTTATACCACATTAAGAGACCACAAAGGAAGAAACCTGTGGCAATTATATTCTTAATGATTCTGACTCATGACTGGCACACATCATCTAATGCAAAGTCAGTTTTGTCCATGCTAAATCCTTCTGGTTCTGCCCACCTAAATAGTTTTTCCTTAAGTCAGAGTTGTAAGACAGGTAATGTGTTTTGGAGCTTAGTATTGCTCGATGTATTATACTTAATTGATGTATAGGATCTGCAATACTGGGGGTGAGGGGAAAGAGATTCTGCTCCTAAAAAGTGCCAGCTGTGCTGGCACTATATCAGTGGAGTAATTGCTAGAGGAGTTCATGAAAATAGGCAGAAGCAAAATCCACAGCTCTAGATAGTGACTAGTGTTTTCAGTGTCAATAGGGGATGGATTTAAAGTCTTTTCTCCATTTCCGCCCTATCCTAACACCTACAGAAAAGACCAAACATTGGGGGAAAAAAATGAGTTACCCAATATTCACATATTTTCACATATGTGTATCTTCATCTAAACAAGAGGATAAAAAACACCTTTCAAAATAGCTCTACTTTTAAGCGTTACCGTGATGGACTTTACACCAAACACACTCCACTCCACTGTCAAAGCTGTGGGCATGGTGACAGCCAGCAAAGAGGTGGCAGCATTTTGACCTGCTTCCACTGGGTCTTGAGAACATCCACCCGCCCATCTGAAGAATGGCCTAGTCTCAAAGCACTTTATATTTTTGCCTCTGGCTTTTGGCAAGATGTGAGACTATGCAACAGGCAAAGAAGAAGCATGAACAGAGAAGCAGGTTTTGTTAGGTCCTGAAATGGAAAGATTAACTCTGCAGTGACTCAGTTAAACATAGGAAGGGGAATGTCTGTGTCCCAAGCAGCAAGCAGCATCCCCTAGAGTCAGGGAAGAGGGTGAGGAGGTGTGTGCTCCTAAGGAGGGAGGAACAATATTGTATACAGGGAGAAGCCAGCCCAAACTACTCGCACATCACAGTTCAAGTGCCATTTTTTCAGAAGACCTGCAAAAGTTCGCATGATACAATCCTTCAGGCACAACAGCTGCATACCTTATGTGAGCCCTTTCATTAAACAGAGATTGTAACTATTTCAGCAGCAATCATAATTAATATTTTCTTACTTTTCATCATACTGGGGGTTCAGAGTTTTTTTCTTAACTGAAGTCTTCTTTCTGCTTGTCCATCTTCTATCTGGAAGCAGGTATATACGAACGTACGGATCTACCCCACGATTAGAAGAGGGTACTAAGTTTCTGTTAAAAGAAATAGTGTTGACAAGCAAGACAGTTTCTCTCACTATGTGACTTTTAATGTGTTGTCACTTAGAATCAGACCCAGCCTTCCTGAGCAAAACATGTTTATCTAGGGAGCTGGAATGTAAGCAAAAAATAATTTTAAGGCTGTGAAGCTTCACAAAATTTTCATTATTGAAAGTGTGCCACTTACAGGGGTACTTAAAATTAACATTTACGATTCAGCTGTAGGTGTCAGTCCTTGACATGACACTTAGCCCTCGTTCAGACATCCCATCAGTTGTTGATGGTGTTCAGAGGAAGTTTTGGATGGCTGAAAGGGAGCGTAACACAGCGAGCACTACTCGCTGGCCGCTTGCAGCTGGCATTGGCCAGATGTGGTGGTTTCCACCAGCCTGAGCCTAGTGAGGCTGCACAGACTGAAGTCAGCCAAGGCGAAAGCACCTCAGCTGGGCAGCTTACACTGCCTGCAGTTCTGGTCCAGCTTTGCTGAACGTACAGCAGGCATGGAGAGCTATTCTCTACTTTACAGACAGATGCAAAGCAATTGTCAGCGTTACCTGCAGCCATTGACCAGCACAATGAGACTCTGCCGTATAGAAGCATACCGCACTGTGAGCTGAATCTCTCCCAGAGGCATTGCGGTCCCACTGTAAGACAGACAGTCCAAGCTCTTAAACACAGCTACTTAAAAAAGCATGCACAGTCCTAACAGCACGGAACAGGGCATGAGCTTCAGAGGCTGGTGATGCATTTTCAACTAAAACCAACTTTCAGAGCACTATTCCTTGCATTCTGGCATCATAAAGTTTGCTTCCTAGAAAGCAGCTGAACCACAAAGCCTGCACAGAAACAGCCGTCCTGCTGGCACCAGCAGTGCCCAGCACACCTTCTATACCGGTGCTGCTCTCGGTCCCGCGTTGTAAGTGTCCACAAGAGCACCTGGCTGGCCTGCTGCTGATGCAGCAGCAAAGCAGAGATTAGCACGTGCTACACGACTCCTTCAAGGATGCTTGTATATGCACACTGTGACCCTGCCGGTACCTCACTCTGCATGTCATTAAAGTGGTTTTCAAAACCCAAACATTGTCTAACAACAGCTAGGGGTTTATAAATGAGACCCTGTTCAGAGCTAGAAAATTTGCAGTCTAGAAATACTAAACTGAACAGCCAGAGCTGGGTTCAATATTCAGGCTGATGCCTAGTTTGAGGCTCTCTTAATTGAGACAAACCTTTTTTGCTATTTCTGCTCATTAAGGGTTTGGCTAGCTCAATTTTTCCCCCCCCAAGACAGATCAGGATTTCCATCCTCCTCGATGGAGCAGGCTACATCTACATCCTCACATTTAGCACTGTCGAAGGACAGACACAAGTGCACCTATCGGGGAAAACTTTGTTCACTGCATTACAAGAGTCTCAAAACTTGCTGGATCCAATGGAGCATCCAAAATTTAAAGCAGCCAGATGTCTACCATGAGTTTAGGTTTTTACATAAGTGGAATATTCAGACTTCCACTTGCCAGTTTAAAGGGAAGTGCTAAACCCATGAGTGTTATGGGACCCAGGATATTGTGTGTGAAAGCCTACTAACTAATATAAAGCCAACACATGCAGCACCTCTTAGGAGAGCCAGAGAAAAGAAATGCATCCACTCTACACCTGATCTGACAGTGACCCTGGAATACTTGTGCCAGTTTTCTGTAAGGTGATCTGAGACCTCAGACTCCAAGTGACTTAGCAGTCTTGAACTCAACTGAATGCAACAGCCTCCCATAAAACCTAAACCTTCTCAAGAGAGGAACAATTCAGCTGGAAGAACAACCTACTTATGAAGGTCCAGATTGCTGCTACTTAAGTCAAAGCAAGAAGAAGGCAGAGAACCCAGCGAAGCAACGCTGGGCGCAAGCCTTAATTCCTGTATGACCGGCAGTGTGGGCACTACTGCTGCTCTGGTTTGCAATGCTGCCGACGGTCGATGCTCTGGATTTTGCTCACTCTCCGTCTCATTAAGGCCAGCAACAGTTTCACTTGCTACAGGCTCTGCTGAACTGTCATTTGTGTCCACGTCTTCACTGCTGTCCTTTTGCGGCACAGATTCAAGTGCTGCAGAGTCTTTGCTCACAGGAGGTACTTTTGAGACTTCTGGCTTCGGCGGGGGGACATACTTGTGCTGGTTCCCACCCTTCTCCGTGACACGTACGGGACCTTGCTTCGAGGCAGCGACACCTGCCTTCACTCTTTGTGGATCGGGTTCTTCAACACGCAAGGCCTAAAAATCACAAGGTAGAGAAATGAGTGCTGCTACCAAAGCACTGGAGTTAATGCCAGCGTTACCAGCTAGGCTGAAACTTCACCACAACACTACTGGTTCTGGAGAGCAGGAAACTGCCATTAGAGATGAAAGGGGCCTGCGGGATTAGCTATGATGTTCCCTTCCCTTTCCTACTGCACATGTATTTAACAGTGCCTAAACACTGATCCACAGCACTGTGAGAAAGCACTTCCAAAGTGTTACTGTGTCCCACTGCTTTGCAGCTTAGATTGCCCCAGCTCAGCTCCACTCTTTACCATCATCGGAGGATTTTCAACATTGGCACTGCCCTAAACTTTAGGGAGCCTCAGGGGACAGCTATCAGCTCCACCATGCACTCTTCACTTCAGTTAAGGATCTTTTCACACTTTCACTCTTCACCTGCAAAGCAAAACTGCGTTTCTCCTCTTCCACCTTTCATCTCTTTTGCCTGGCTAGAATCCACTGAAGAAGCAAAGTCAATATGGAAAACAACTTACCCGCAACACAAGTTTCATCTTAACGAAGCTGTCTGAACTGGAATGATCCAGCTGAAATCTCTGATCCAGAGTCATGTCTGGGTCCTTAAGCAAATGGGAGAGAGACACCACTGAAGTTCCCAGGACGCTATCTCGATCCTTGTCTTTTACCTAGAAAGAATAATTTTTTTTTAATCAGAGAGCAAACTGGTAAGCATACCACTGGGAGAACAGTAAAGCAAGAAGGTACTTCAGACAGAGACCAAAATTAGCTTATTTACTTCAAATAGGTCATATCAACATTTTGTAAGTGTAACCGATTAGTATGTTTGGAGGAAAAAAAAAAAAATCTCTAACTATGCAGAGAAGTATCTCCCTTAACAGAAAAAATAGGTCCTGAAATCTACTCGAGTTTCCTTACTTGCTCTGGAGAAAGTGTCTTCAACTCCAGATGCAGCTGGGATGGCAACTGGTCTACACTTTTGTGAGGTTTTTACGGTCACAGCTTTTTTAGCCTTTCTAGCCTCAGTACACCTTTGAGGTTCACATCCACTTCTGTAGCCCAGTGAACAGCCACAGACCTGGCTTTGACTGTAACGTGTGATAGTGAGACACGGGACATCATAAGGAGGCAAGATACCAAGGTAAGGAGATAGGACTCTGGTTGAGGAGTATGAAAGCTCTGATTTCTGACAGCGAAATGTTCAGGGCTTTGCAGCACTCGTGCCTGTCCAAAGCCTCCTTTGCAGTTTGCAGCCAGAAACATCCCATGCTTTGTACCAAGATATTAAGCATTACAGGATCCCTAGAGCAAAGGTAGGTACCAGCATCATCTAATATAGAATTGTCCGTGCAACAACAGGTGCTTCTTCCACCTTTTTAGCAGGACCATTTCAAACACGGGCCCCAGTAAAAGCACACAGAACGACCAGCACTGAGATCACATCCATTGTAAAGGAGGTTTCTTCTTACAAACGTACATTCGGTCTCCAAAGGAAAGGCTTTTCTCTCACCTCAACGTGCAGTGACTGGGAGTGAGCACTGTGGACAAAGAAGGTGAAAGCCTGGCCCCACGTGGGATCTTTGTTGAAATTGCAGGTCTGCAACAAGACGATTGTGGCATATATGTTAGCAATTCTGTGAGCAGCAAACAACACCGTCACACCGATCACCGGAGAGGGCCACAGCGACCCTCCTGTTTTATTCAAGCGATGCTACATCCCAGCCATACGGGAAGAGTGAAGTTTCCTAGCGCGATGTGTGCAGAAGCCAAGTCTCTGGCAGAACCCGAACAAGTTCTGCGAGGTGTGAAAATGCTGAAAAACGCGTCAGGTGAGCCGCGGCTGGCCCTGACCAGACCAGCATCGCCTGGAGCGGCGGCACCCGCCAGCCGCAGCCGGGCAGCGCTCCCCGCGCTCCTGGCAGGCAGCGAGCGTGCTGCTTGCAGCCCGCAGGCGCCCAGGGCAGGGCTGCGGCTGGGGCTGCTCCTGCTCCCTCAAACAGCTGCCTCTGCCAGGCCGGAGCGCTGGCAGCGAGGGGAAGGAGCACCCGGGAAGGCTGGAAGTCACGCCTAGCTTGGGAGAGGTAGGAGATGTGGTGTGGGAAAAAGCCAAAGAAGGTAAAAATTCATGCGAAACCCAATTTCTGGCTGGAGAAGGTAGAGGAAACAAAGAAAAAACAGGTGAGTTTTGGGGTGGATCCACCCATCCTGCATGCTTGTGCGCAGGCAGCAGGATCCGCTCCTGCCGTTGCCTGGTGCCCGAAGGAGCAGGGGGCCTCCCCCGCGCACATCTGGCTGCAGCGCAATAAACAGCAGCTACCGGGAGGGGAGTGTTCAACACTTACTCATTCGTCAGGTGAGAATAAACATTAAGTAACAACAAACTGAAAGTGAACAGGAGGAGATCCAGATACATTTCGTCCAGATTAAAAAAGAAAAAAAAAATCAGTACAGTTTCTGTGCAACGTAGAGGCCAGGAGACTCTCTGATGAGGGAACAGATGCCAGTCTGACACAAATGACACTGCCCTGAGAGGGCACGAGACAGACCGGAGACCTATCAGCTTTCCCTCTGCAACCCTCACAACCTGGTAGCCATGAGCACAGAAATACGCATCTGCCCAGCAGACGGGCTGGGACACAGCCATTAAAATTCGTGCACAGGCTCAGCAACGTGGTGCTTCCACACATCAGATGACAGGCTGGCCTCTGCAACTGTCACCATAGCTACAGTGCTGCATGTCACCTGCGCCGGCCCTGTCCTCTCCTAGGGACACCTTGGAAATAGTTGTCCATAAAATTGAAAGTATTTAAGGAAAGCTGAAGAGTCAAACAGCCTCACCTTGCTTTTCTGAGTCTTGTTCCCTACAGTGAGCAGGACAAAGGAGGAAGGCTCTCGTTCCATCTTCTGTCATTTAATACAAGAAAAAAAAACAAAAAAGAGGCATTCATAAATTTACAGGCAGCAATTTCAAGCCATTACACTTGAAGCTCTTTGCTGGACATGAGTTTTTCAGACTTGGGACACCTGAGCTAACAGTACAGTATGCAGGAAAGATTCCAGCCATAACACAGTGTACTCTTACCCGCCACCACCAAGAGTTCACATCTAAGCCAAATCTTTATGTATCTAGGTATAAATAGATAAGCAGCTAAGTATGTCAGAAGCCGGGAGGAAAGCAACAGAAAAAGAATAAGAGTCTGTGGACAGTGGGGAGTCTTCATCCTTCCCTGATGCAGAAATGGTTTCCTAGACTCACGACTCACTGTAAAGCAGCTTATAAGCGAGTCGCTGGCACTGAATGATGATTCCTTTCCAGAAGAAATAATACTGAACCTCTTGTGCCAAGCCCTTCTCTTTTGTATTAATGCTACAATATCCAGCTTGGGGGTGGGGGGAACCCTAGGGGACCCCTTCCTGCCCCTTCCCAAAAGTGTATTAGCATCATGTCAAAAATCATCCTTGCAAAGGCTGAGGATTTGGTCTGGGCATACGACAAAGAGGGTACACGAAGAAGTCCAGAATGAAGGAGTATTGAATGCCGTGCAAATCACAGTGTTGGTATCTCATCTAAATTTTAAAGATTGCATTTAGGTGGTCAGATACTCAGAGAACAGGGAAGCTTTATCCATTGCTCAGAGCCGTGGTCACGACTAGCTTGTTCAACAAAACAGGGAGAAAGACATTCTCCCCTACACCCGCGGTTTACGTTACAGTAGCAAAACGCAGTATCTGGAGAGAAAGTAACCTGAAGCAAACAGAGAGGAAGCGTGAATGACAGACAGGATCCCGAATCCTGCTAAAAGTGTGGGAGAAGGAATCTCATGGTCGGCTCTGCAATGGACGGGAGGGTTACTGCAAACAAGCATGTCCCTCCCGTCCCAGCTGGGGAGGTCAAATCGGGACAGCTCAGCAGGGGAACAACCCCTGCAGCAGCAGGAAGGGTGGCATGACTTGGCCTGATGCCTTGAGGCTCTTAGGTCCACGATACAAAATAAAAATAAGGAATCCCCCCCCCCAATACAACTAGATATTTTACTGATGCATTTCCCCTTGGACCTCTTTGACTTTCACTAGGGAAGACTTTCGATCGCCACCTTGAACCAGCGTGAAGAGATCATTTCCCTTTACCAAAAGCTAGGTCCAGTTTTTATGACACAGTATAATCCAGCATGTGGTTTTGCAGGCATAGAAACAGAATATAAATTTTACCTTCAGGTACTTGTTATTTTTGAACTTCTTTGCTCCATATTCACCATTTGAGTACTCAAAGTGGTTTTTCTGAGTTGGTAAAAGAATATTTTAAAACAATTAATTTGTGGGCTTTAAAAAAAGAGAAGAAAAAAGGTTAAGAGTGAAGGCTGTTTGCACGTGGCTCATACTTACTGGAAGGTTGAAAGCGTTGTCCAAGTAGACTATCAGAATCGCTGTAGACAGACCCTTCTTATCCTGTGAAGGCCAGCAAAAAAATAAAACAATGCAAGACAAGACAGGCAGGGTCACTCATCAGGGACAAACCAAAGCACAACATGAATTCAAAGAACACTTTCTGAAAGCTAGGCAGCTCTTCAACTTTCTCCTAAAACCTGCGATTGAGAGGAGCACAAGCCAATACACGACAGTTTGACTCTTTTAAGCAGATCAGTAAGATCACCAGTTCAATCCACTAGCCTTGATGCCGTACAATCTATCTGATGCAGATCTGCCCGGATTTCGCAGTGCAGCAAGACACCTAAGGACATGCTCAACCGTATACATCAACGTCAGCAATCCAGTGTCAGCAGGAGAAAGCCTGCATACAGATTTTATTCATTTCAGTGGAACTTAAAGGCTTTTGCTTGATTATGGGGAGGTAGCATCTTTAGGAGACAGGCTTGATCCAGGCAATCCCCATGAAAGAATATGACACCGTTTGTAGACATGGCCCTAGCAAGCATCACTGTTGGGTATTTATGACTAGCAGAAGTGTACAGATGCTGGGGTACTAAACATATACTAGAGAAAAAGGGAAAGGAAAAAAAGGAATAAAAAAGGGAACCTTGTGAGGCCATTTTGCCATAGCAACGAGTCAAACAAAGCTATGCTAATTTAAGTAAAAAGAGCTGCCAGATCTTAGTTACTCCTGAATTACCAAGTGACCTGGGGCAAGCACACACCTTTCCTCTTTAGGGAGAGCCTACCCTGCCCCCAGTAAAAATAAATAAAATAAAATAAAACACACACCACCCCAAAAACCCCACACATCAAAACTCTGTCCAAAAAAAACCCAACCAAACAAAAAACCAAACTCCAAGGCATTTACATGGGGTTCCTAAGTTTACATGTTCCTTTTTTGATGACTGTACAGGAAACAGAGTACCTGAATGCCTTAAGCGAATATACTTACCTCATGTAGCTTTTCTTGGTCATTTACTAACGAAAACCACTCCAGCTTTAAATGCAAGTGTCCACTTGTTGTCTTACTTAAGGGAAACCACTAAATGGAGACAACAAAGAGTAACTTGAGAATTGTGAGGCAGAATAATTCTTATACCTACATATGTTGCAATCACTAGGAGTTATGTATACAACAGACAACATGAATTGTATTTTGCACGCCTTAGTTTGAATTTTGGATGCTTAGACTGTACCAGGTCCATCTACTTAGGAATCACAAGCCAGAAACACTGAAAATAAGATACTCATATATATGCAAGGCACATGGATATTTGGAGCCAACAGCAGGGCTAGGACAGGCACCCAACACCCTCACAGGGCGCTGGGTTGCAGGACCAGCCACAGTAAGATCACATCATTGCTTGCCTCAGCAATTCAAATGCTTTGCTACACTTTATCCACAGCCTTGCAGAAAGGATTGGTACATACAGTGCATGTGGTATCAACACAAGATACCCCTATGCTGGCTCAGCGTAACCTCAGGCCCGTCTGAGGTTGTCAGCTTGACTGTAAAAACAATTGTAATAGTTACTTCAAGTTTTCTGAGCAAAAGCAACCAGATTTCCTTCTTCCTGTGAAAATAACATAGCTCAAGTATGTAAGGAAGCTTCAAGCATGCAGAAACGATGCGGTAATAGAGAGCAAGAGCATGAATGAGTGAGTACCTGTCAGCATACACCACAACCACATTTAGAAATAAACAGTGACCTTTACCTCATCCACAGTTCTGTCATTCATTACATCCACCAGGCTTATAAACAAGCTGGAAGACAAAAAAAAAAAAAAAAAAAAAAGCAAACATTTCAGCCTATATTTAGGCACAGAGCATATTGCTGATTAGCGGACAAAAAAGAAAAAAAAAATCAAAGCTGTTCCAAAGAACAAGAGTTACAAGCATTACCTGTGCACGTATTCACTGTAACACACACTCCTAAGTGCCTTCTCCCCCTTGAAGTGCTTCCAAAGTTAAAATACATTTTAAGCAAATCTCAAGCTGTGTAATAACCACCACTTCTAACGGCTTCCTAAGGTTCACTACAGGTGTCAGGGCCTATCCTCTACCGTGTTCAAAGCTATTTGCACTAGGATCTAATAACACTATAACACTTGAAGTTCTTGATATAGATATTTGAACAAAGGGCACAGCTTCCTTCAACATTAAATTTCCTGTATGAATAATCTGGAGGTCCTGTTTCAGCGATTACTGGCCCCTGTGCAAAGGTTGGGTTCTTCTGTTTATTTGGGGGGGGGGGGGGGGAGAAGGTGTTGTTTCTTGGTTTTTAAGTTAAGCAAATATGAAGATACCTGTTCTTAAAAAGCAGGATCTGACATGCTCTGTCTGGAAAAGATCATGACCCTCTCTGTCTTCTCCTAAGTGCTGTTACCCAGAACATCAGTGATACTGTCCCACTCACAAGGGAACCACAGCCCCTGAAGCAGTGTCCTTCTCCTGCCTGTCATCTGACCTGGTGAGGGCGGTTTCCAAGCTGCCAGTCATTTCATGTGTATCTTCTAAAATACTGAAGAGAGGGTGCCAAATGTTGCTACGGGGAAATGTCTCCATTAGAAAACTGCACCAAGAGCTTTTCAGAGCAATAAGAAAACATCCAAGTTATACTGCACTCAATTAGGACCAAAGACAAGGACGAGAAAGGATCTAATCCCCAGAATTTTTTCTCAAATTCACTGAACAAACATGTCTGAAAACTACACCTTTTTTTAAGAATGAAGAAAAGAAAGTCATACTAATTTACCTGCCCATAAAGTCATCTTTGTCTGGATCTTCATCATACAAGTTCACTTCTAAGTCCTGACCAGGTATTTCATGAACAACAAACTGGAGGAAAAAGAGGTATTGATTTACAATAAAGAGCATTCACACAGGTTCACAGCTCAGGTTGTGGACAGGAGCTTAATGCTTCACAGCTGAAACACGTAAGGACACTCTGTGCTGTTTCATTGCTAATCTTAGAACAAAGGCAATTGGTTACAGGTGAAAATATTTCAAAACCAGTTTGCTTGTTTTTGAACTGTAACTTAAACTCCTCAAATGGGGATCCCTAATAAGGATTGTTTACAAAACCAGAAAAGCTAAAGGCATCCAGTACAGACAGGAGTCAGTGTCAGAGCAGACTACAGCTGCACAGACTGCTGCACTCATTGATATTTAAAGCAGTGCTTTGCACCTCCTCCAAAAACCCACACATGTAAATCAGATCAAACTGAACACCATTTCACAGCTGCAAAGCAAATCTGAACTTGTTTAAGGGACAGAATCAACTTATCTATCAGGTAACAAGCAAGTCCACCTTCTCCAGTGCAGTCAGCTAAGAACACAGCTATGCATCCTACAGATAGAAGGGTCACAAGATTCGGTACCTCAAACGTCTCATTCCAAATGGGGTTAAGGTCTCGGGAGACTGTCTTGCTTCGATACTGCACCGTGCCAACTCGAAGGAGAGCGTATGGGTCAGACTTCCCCCTGATGGCACCAAGGAAATTGTCTTTCTGGACAAGGTTTTCAGCTTCTAACAGATGAACTCTTACTACTCCCTGGGTAAAATAGGGTAAAAAATTGGCCATGAAAATGTGATCTTTGGATAATTACAATATGCTGCTTCCTAAAACTAGTTACTACAGGCAGAAAGGGTAGTCAGCATGACAGGTTTACAAAGATTGGTATTTTGATGCAGCATCTTTCAGATGGCAGAGCTGTAAGACAACAATTATTTTTTCCACCATTTACTTATGGGTGTAATCTCCTACACAGTTCAATCTGGATAACTAACTAGGCATAAAGTGTTCTTCAATTTATTTTAAAATCAGAAACATGTACATACACACACAGGATGACAGCTACAGTCAAATCCTGTGTGGATTCAAGCTCAATTCCCACCAGCTGAAAGAGGAACTAAGCATCCATTGGCAGGTTATTATTTTATTGCAGAATGGCCATTCGATTTTAATTTGGTGAGGTAAATTTACAAGACAGAGCATCCCTCTCTCATTTATATTTACCCCATCAGTGAGTGTATTAGGCACCTGAGGGATGAGGGAGACTGGAGATCTGGATGTGTCAAACAATTAGGAGGTTGGGGGCTTTTTTTCCTCTTAAATATTTTCTTTAATGAAGAGATGTTATCCTCTGACCTTCCTACTTACGCCCCTTCACAGCATTAGTAAAGAAATCTAAGCAGCCTAACACTTTTTGCTCATGTAATTACTTTCTCCAGCTGAAGATCTGTTACATCCTCAAATCAGACTAGAGGCTTAAATTGGTAAATGAGCTCAGTGTTTAAACAGACTTCTTCCACCACATACAGAGGGTAGGAACCTCCCCGCCCAAAACAAAGAACTATCCGATATCTGTTTTTATATCTCTGAAATATTACCTATAGAAAGCCTAAAATCCATGCTGAAACAGCTGATGAGATGTGCAGGAACCTGACACCGAACTCGCATACCCATCTCAGAGAATGCACGTTCAAGTAGCATAATATCCTCATTGAAAAAACTCACATATGGGACAGGGAACCTCAGGTGGGCAATGTTCATGCTCTTCTTCAGAGGCACCGTGATTCTGTTTGGTAGAACCAGCCGTGAAGCAATGAAGTCCTGAATTAGCGAGTCCGACATTACACTGCAGGAAAAACAAAAACAAAAAAACTACCTAAATCTCTACAATCCACCAAAATTTCAGTTAGAATGGAAGAATATGGCACAGCAAGAAGAAGGGGCTCTGCAAAACCTGTGATACTACCTACCCCCACCTGTGATACTACCTTCCCTACTACCTGCTAAGGGGCAGCAGTTTAGCCAAAGCCTACATTCAACTGCACACAGGCAAAAGGCATCTATGCTTTTCACATTTTGCTTGGAACAAGAGGAAAATGGAGAAGAGAGTTTAGCACCAGAACTGACTGCCAAAGGTGGATGTGGAATCACTGAGAAGGCTAGGCTGTCTCCTGTCAATAATTCAGACCCAGCTGGGCTGCCTCAGGGAAGGAGGTAAGCACGGGGCAGCCTCTCAAGATCATAGTCATATTTCCTACTGTTCTGCACATAACCACCAGTGTCCATTTGCACACAAGGATGTTCAAGTCTAGAGTTACTAGGGCTGGATGGGAATTTGGCTCCAGTAGGCTGGAAATGATGAAGGGGAGCTTAGGCCAGATGATGAGCTCATTGTGCACCCAAACAAGTCACATGAACTCAGGTGCCTTCTGCAATTCACGGTGTTTCACAGGGGGCTCAAGACCTTGAGACAGTTTGATTTTAAGGATAGAACATGGTCCTAGCATGCTGTTTTGTGCTCTCAACCACATGCTGCAACCTTATTGTAAAATGGACAGAAAAGCTAGTCAGACTGAAAACATAAAATGAGTTTTTTTTTTTTTTTTTTTTTTTTTTAAAGACTAAGGGAAAGGTGAGATTCTGTCCCTTGACATCACTGCATTAAGAAGGGAAATGTTTCTTAAAGTTACTGGGCCTTTGACACAAGGGAGATCACACTGGCTGAAATGAAGGTAATGTCTGTCTTGGAGAGCAGGGTACTTTCCCATCTAATTTAAAACTTGGGCATTTTTAGCTTTTCAAGTTTCAAATCTTTCTTTGGAACTTTCTTGCTGTATTTTTATGGTGGGAAAAACTGTGATTTGACCTACTTCTCCTGAGCAAGAAGTGTAGGACTATCATAGACCTCTAGCATTCTCTGGGTGATTAATGAGATCATTTCAACATACCACAATTTGGCAGAGGAAGACGACAATATTAGAGGGAAAACTAAGAGTACCCAAAACATCTGAAAGCCTTTTATCCTCTTGCTAAACCTAGCACTTACTGGGCAGCTTTTTGGGATAAGCCTGTGCGATGACATTGTCACAGTCTACAGATGAGGCTGGTTTTACACCCAGAAGGAAGGAAAGGCTTCTCCTACTCCAAATGTAAAACCAAGAAGTTGAAAGCCCGTGGTCAGGCAGTTGGATTTCCTGTCAAAATCACCCTCAACAGGAAAGTCACAGATTGTCATTTCTTTGGAGTGTCAGGGTAAGTCCAACTACAGTATATGCAGCTAATATATATCAGAACGAATGACTGGATCCAGTTTCTTTCCTCTCAGGTACGCCAGGCCCATTTGAAAGGAAGAGCTCTTGTTCAACCTGTATTTCAGCCTATTCAGTCAGGCATGTTTTTGGTCATGGCTTTTATGTGCAGTGTTGATGAACAAGCCAGGGTTTCTATGCTCCAATCACTGTGAGAGAACCAGGGAGCAAAGATTTAGGACACCAAATTTGCACTTAATTATATGAGTGGCTGTAGGTTGAAACACCTACATACCTTCTCCTTGCAAGGATTAAGGAAAGCTGCATGAGAAAAGAGAACAGATTAATTCCTCTGATAAAAACAGGAGCTCTCAAGGCAAACTGCAAGGCAAAATGCTGCTCTCAAATTAAGGAAAACAATTTCCTCTCACTTGGCATCAAAGGTCTGCAGAAACCCTTTACTGCACTTTATTCCGTAAGCTGTCACCTGAGGTGGCCAACTATTTCCTATGTGTCTGCAAAGCACAAGCTGCAGCAGAAGGGAGGGGAGCAGAAGTGTCTGGGCTTGCTTTTAAAGGGAGAGAGGTAATCACCAAGTAACTAACGTGTGTTTTGTTCTCATGCGACAAAATTTCCTCCTTACACTGAGGAGCAACGGAAGTAGTAAGCCTGCAATCCAGAGAAACAGTTTGACAACCTAAAATAGTGAAAACCACTGAGATTTTCATTCTTGCTGTGCAAGTTTTATGTACAAGACCAATTGAAGAGGCATTGGTGAAGAGATGGGTTTTCTGAAGAATGAAAGGGGTTAGCAGATTAGAAAAAAGAGAAGGAATTTTTTCATTTGAAATCTGTTGCAGTTTTCTTTATCATGGATTGTATTTCTGTGTGACAACAGAGCACTGCAAGCCTGTGGTACGTAACCTATTTTCACTTTAAAGCAAACAAACATAAGTGCAGACCGCTAATCACCTAGATCTGCTCATCTACCATTGTAAGTAACAGGCACATGGGAAAGGGAAGGGCTCATTTTTCAGATGAGATACCATTGCAGTTTTGGTGATTTACCATTTCCATCATAAGTCCCAAGTGCAACGAAGGGACTGAAGCAAGTTTGACTGAACATTAAAAGTTTCATATTCCAATTTTGCAAACTCCACAAGCAGATACGTTGGGGCGCGTATCAGTGTAACACCTTCTACAGGTCTCTCTTGAGAATAACTTCCGTGGTTACTGAAAAAAGCTGGCCCACCCTCCGAAAGTTTTTAAAAACTAATAAAACAAAGCAAAACACTCACTTAATCCCTGGGACATCCAGGAGGTTGCTCATGCCGGTCCAGTTGATTTCCAAGTGCTAACAAGGTTGAGGAGAAAAATAACACAGAATCATTAAAATTAATTTCAGGACAAGTGGAATTTAAGGGGAAAGCAAATGCTTCTAAAACAAAGCCAGCTATTTAAAGAAAGCTGCACCAGTAAATGAATGTCTTTACACATTAAAACTAACAGCTGGTAACGATTTCCTTATCTATTTTACCTGCCATACTTGAAATGAGGGTATCACTGGGGCTTATCCTGCGAGCAGAGGGGAACGCAGCGTTCAGCCCCTAGCAATAGCCATTGTCAGATGCCCCAGGGGCATGTCTGGTAAATCCGGCAGCTCTACTTAGGTTTTGAAGTTGTTTCCTCAACCTTACACTTGAGCTTGGCCCATGCCCTGGGGCAGGGGGATTTACAAACAACATCCAACTTCAGGAGGTCTCTATTTCTATTCACATAATAAATAAAATAAATAATAATAAATAATAAAATAAATAAAATAAAAGAGGTTTTCATGTGCTAAGATAATGCTACTACATATAAACGCAAAACACCTCATCCAATATCAAAATTGTATGGCTTCCATGAACACAAGCATAGTATAATCCAGAAGCAAGCAAAGAATCCTGTGCTATAATGTACCTGGTTCTTAGAGGGCAAGAAGGTTTCTCATACTTTATTAAATTGAGGTCAACTAAGAGGCACATGTAAGTTTAAACAAGCAAGCTTTCAAAGCATGGCCATGGCTGAATGGTCCCAAGGATGGGTGCATTTAAAATCCATTTTAATATTTGCCAGGACCCTTGCAGCAAGTGCCTACGAAAGGGCTGCCTGTTGTGACCATCAGAAAGTCCACCCATTCTTAGACTGAAGCAAGTAACTTTTTATGTGCAAATGCAAGAGAATAGGGCAAATTCATTCCCTTCCTCTTGGAGTTCAAGATGAGCATTTAACAATCAGTAATTTGCTATTCAGGTAACTGCATCATGAGATAGTCACGGCTATGCAATTGGGTCAGTAGTGATGGCCTGTTTGTGTCACTCATTGAAGACCAGTCAATAATTACGACAGACCAAGAATCAAGAGGGCTGTAGACTGCAGTTTGCTAGCGACTCACCGGTCTCTGCATAAAAAACAATGTCACCGCTCCAATAAAAGGTGCATCAGTTAGAAGAGGCTCCAGTATCACCCGCAATGTCCCATACAACTGCAAACAGAACAGACCAAGGAAAACTGAGTATGAATCTCTCAGGAGGCCCTTGGGCACTATAAGGCTAAGCCTGGTATAAACATCCATGCTGGATATCTAAACCTCAACTTCTACTTGCTTATGGCAATGTGTGATTAGTGGCAGAGGGAACTCTAGGGTTCTGATGCCAGTATGGGCACCCGAAGTTATACAGGCAAAACAAAGTCCTCAAACGTCCTACCTCATCATCACTAGAATCCCACAGCTGCTTTTATCTGAACAACAACATCCACAGTTTCAAAGCAGTGAGCTTTTAGTGATTTTTAAAATCCTATTTGAAATAATTTTACTTAGAATTTGACAATAACAACCCCTCTTCCCCTCCCCAACCACTGCAACCCTGCCCGCCAGACAGCCCAGTTCTGTTGGTGCTTTTGTGATCTACCTGTTAGTTTTCACCAACATTGTAAGAACAGGTTGTCATACTAATCTAAAATGGTTTATGAACATCTTAACATAACCGGCTCTGATGAACATGCAACTCCTCTGAATTCAAGGGGCAAGAACTGGCTCACACATGCTCAGTGCTCTAGCACTGGACCTGTTTAAGAGTCACATTAAGCTTAAAAGTAATAGTTAGGTGCTGTCCAAGGAAGGCATTGTTTCCCCAGCCAAAACATAAGAAGATGAAGTGATTCGCCCCAAGTGAGCTAATCTGTGGTTTCCTAGTCAAGTGTCCTAACCTGCCCATTGAGACACGCTACCTCCTACCACACGTGGCCTTAAACAGACAACTTTAGCATTGCACGCACCTGTACGCCTTTCACTCCAAGCTTAAATTTCGATATGTCCATGTGAATCTCACAGTCCCCTATGTAACTGAAAGAAAGTTCTCACATTATTCCAGTTTGCAATAGCCTGGTGAGCAAATTTGGTCTGTACAGAAAATAAAGGAAATGAGATTAATGACTGACAACACAATACTATAGGCAGAGACAGATTTTCAAGTGACTGAAAGGGAAAGCTGAGCATGTTGAACAAGAGTTGGTTCTTCACTGGTATCAGCTGAGGTATTGATCTACCTGCAAAATGTCAAAGCAACATCTGTATTTCAAGGTTCATTTCCCATTGTGAAGACTGGAAGTTGACTGGAGAAAGCTCACTCTTAGGAAGGGACTGACAGCCTCACTACGAATTCAGAGTCACGGCAATTGCTCTCTCATTCCCCTTTCTGCCACAGGCCCCGATCCCATGCAAAAGAAACCAGTGGCCCAACTTTTGAGCTGATGCAGAGCCATCCTGTCACCATACTTATGGCCCTAAATGTTATAGCTCGTCCTTGCCAACAAGCGAAAAGCTCGGTAGAAGGACAAATTCAACACTAAAAATAACCTGGTTTCCTCAAGGCTGAGGTAAAGGACAATGATTTAGATCAGATTTTGGCCAGTTGCCATGGAGAACATCAGGCTTTAAATAAAATGAATGTCGAGTGTGGCACTTTTCGCAATTTGGAAACCACCTTAGATAAAAGTACAAATATCACCTTATGCAAAAACCAATAGTCACTCCCCTAGGAGCAGAACCTAAGAGATTTGTTGATGCCTCTGGCAGAAAACAGTCGAAGGGAGCTACTGGGTTTCTTTTCAGCCCTCTGAGAAATAGCTCTTCTTGGATACAGACACACAAATTAACAGTAGGTAAATCAGGGTGTAAAGGCACCACAGCACAGCGAATGTGCTGTACTTGCCTGTGTGCATACTTCCACCCCACAGTCAAAGAAAGGGACCAGTTTTTTGCTTTGACCATACATGCATATGGGCTGCAGTTGCCACTAATTTCACACTTCAATTCATACATGAACACATTCCTCCTCCCCACAAAAAAACAGTGCAAAGAATGTGTAACCTTGTGAGTTTGTCTCCATTTCTGCAAGCAAAGTTCCCAAACTTTTATTAACAGAGAGTCAGTTAGCAGAATCTAAGAAATTCATAATACACAAATTTAAGTCTTTAATGTTAGAGCATTCTAATTTTTTAAATAACCAACCTCACAGGGCATGCTAGATTTAACACAATCCTTCTTACAAGCTAGTCATACAATTAGACTTATTTTTACATTTATTAATTTTTACAATTTTAACATTATCTTACAGTCTATTACACTGACTGCTAATGAAGCTTTGTCACAAAAAACAGTCTAAATGAGAAGCCAAAATGAGCCCCTTAATTTGCATTAATCCAAGAGGATTTAATTTGGCTGTTGCCAGCATCCAACACACAACAAGTAATAGCTTAAGTGTTCCAGTTTATAATCTTTATGCCCTTCCACATAATCACGAACTCTTACCACCCCGTCCTACATGTCTGTCTTCCCTAGTGACACTTCATACAAGCATGTTTTGAAGTCTAGATGTCGCAGCAGCCTTCTCCCCTTCTATCAGGGCTTGAACCTCTAATCACCCTTAGCCTGCTTCATGCAGGCATCGCGTCGTGCCTGGGCGCTCTCCCTTCATTAGTTTTAGTTCTCATTTCAAGTCCAAGCTGCTCACTGCTCTTGTCTGCCTCCTCTGCTCAGCGCAACCTTGCTGTCCTCTCTGCCCCAGAAGAAATGCTCCTGAGACACCAGGCCACCTCTGCCTTTCGCCTTCACCAACTCAGTCAATGCTCCCAAGCACAAGTGTTTCTTCTCTCCTCAAGACTGCTTAGACAAGTTTCCAAAATCCTTTAGTTTCTTGGGAGACCCAACAAACTCAGTTAACCCAAACTCCACCAAAGCTCAAAGTATTGCTCCATACTACTTTTGACTACTACTCTGATTTGCAGTGGATGACAGTGACTATCCAGAAAGATTTGCTAACTTGCTGGTTAGGAAGTTCAGAGCTTCTTTTGTAAGAGTAAATGGCAATGCTTACAAACCTTTAATTGTATATATTTTTATTATTACACTATCCCTCCATGACATCTCATGCACTACAAATGCCATAAAAGAGCAAGCAAATGAAAATCCACAACGTTTTCAATGAAAAAAAGGTAAGAGTGGCAAATTAGATGAATGAAATAGGAAGTAGTTGGATTCCAAGACATCCCTCTTGGAATGTAATAGTGCTTTCAAATACTTTGAATCTCTCATGATTATAGGTCAGTGATCGCACGGTTCCACAGCAGCTCTGGCAATTAAAGGATTAGTGGCAAGAAAGGCAGTTGCGGGAGGTCAAGTGGCTGCACTTGAGGAGTTCTTCCTCTTTTGAAAACTGCACTTTTGGAGAACATTTCTGGAATGCTTTGACATTAATTCAGTTGGTAAACACAACTGCCAGCTCCCTAGCTCAGCAGGCAGATTCTTGATTTAGACCTAGGGCCAAACATTTGGAGATCCCAGAGTTCTCCCAGTTTATTTCCACAGACGTGCTGGGATCTCATCTTTCATTTAGCCACTGCATAAACCTTCGTACCTCCCTATTTGTCACTTGAAAGCCATAGATCAGGGACCTTTCTGCAGGGGAGTGGATATGTGAACAGAACAGACAGATGCCAGGACTTCCAGACAGATAAATGGCTGAAACTCTGTCTGTACAGAAGACCTGAGGGCGAGCAGCGATTATCTCAACATTTCTTCTCGGTCCTATAAGCCATGACAAAATTTATACCAACTTAATTTGCAACAATTGGGGTGCATCATCTCAGGGACTGAGGAAAAGATTTTGGAAGAAAATTCATGGATTCCTTTCTCTGTGCCTGACAAGTGGTCACCTCGGAGCCTTGGTTCTCCTGTCAAAGACCCAAGGATAGTCCTCTCCCACAGGACAGTCAGACTGTAATGAGATACTGCTCTACATACCCATTCCCAACGCTCTGATGCTATGGACACATAAGCTGTTATTCACAGATTTAATTAAAGCAGCTTCTCATTTTTCTTTTGGTAACTCAACATGATACCAGACCTACTGCATCACTGACTTTGCTGACAGCTGCTGCCCATACAAATGAAGGACCTTTAAGCACTATTTCTCACAGCTCCCAAGCAAATTTGCTCCCAACTGAGCTATTGCACCACAAATTTAAAACAAAGGAAAAGACGCCTGTCTTCACACAGCACGGACCTGAACGGCAGCATTCAGTGCCACATCATGTTATGGAGACCAGGCAGAAACAGACTGAAAAAGAGCCTCAGTGAACTTGTAGACCACATGTCTACCGGTGGCTGTGAATACTGAGCCAGTGATTCCATACAGACTGTGAAGGAAGTCCAAGCAGGAAAGTGTTTTCTCTTCATGCCCTATTCCTGTGTTTTTCCACAGCCAAATCAAAGTCTCTGGGATCAGAGACTAGTTTCCCCTTTCATAAAACAGGGATAAAAATCCCTTCTCCTATACTGCTGCAAGGATGAAAGTTGGAAGCACTTACAGAGTGTGCTGAGATTTCTGAATGATACCGATAAACAAAGCATTATTGAGCACCGGAGTGGGGCAGAGCTGCTGCCACAGCAGGAGGAACACTGTCCAGGATAACGGCTTCCCGCAGGAAATGGCAGCTTGGGTTCCCAGTCTATGGCTCTCCTGGCCCAAAATGCACAAAGCCATGAGCCAGCCCGTGGGCCAAGCACCGCACGTGTACACTAGCGAGGGAATTCCCCTGAAGTTACACCTAGCAAACACCACGGCAAAGGAGTCGTGTTTATTTTTTGACATGCAGGCACCTTAACTCTTTAATGTCTTCTGCAACAAGCTATGCTTCTCAAACCTAACCTGAGAGAGGTCACCACGGTCTTGGCATTGCAAAATGAACCATGCTTACACCCACGGTACATTACTCTGTCATCCAGAGTTGTGATGCCAGGACTCAGCTCTGTGGTAGTGATTCAAACCACACCTTTTCAGCAATCAGGGTCTTCAGAGGGAACAAGAGAGAGAAGGAAAGAGGTGACTGGTGACAGTAGCAAGCTCTGCCATTAGCGCTACTTAGAAGGATCCTGTACACAAAAATGAGGTAGCTGAGATGCAACTTTGCCCCCACGTACCTTCACATGGAAAACAAGACAGGCTATAAAATGCTCTCACTCTATCAGTGGCTTTTGGACTCTACAGGTCATAATTTAATTTTACCTTTAATTATCAAGTTGAGAGCATTGATTAAGAAAAATCTGGACCGCACATCAAATGTTAACTGGGAAGAGAGCAGCAAAAGAGAACTGCCACCATGCAACAATGGCCACCTGTAAAATGCAAGTCCACGAGCTTCCTAATCTGTAGAAACTTCCAATAATGGGTCCTGTAAGTTAAGGGTCACTTTCAGTTCCTCTCACTTCCTCATGATATCAGATATATTGAGAAATACTTGGGGTTGAGGCGGAGACTTCCTCTTCCCGCCACACGGTCTTTGCAGTGAAATTCGAGGGATATTATTTCAGCCGCAGCACCTCACTGCTACACCTTCACCTCCAGCACCCAGTCTCAATTTCCACGCAAGGACAGACGATGTTTGGCTGCGTTGACTGCGAACATCCACACCACTCCCACTTTTGTTAGGGCTCATTCCCAAAAGCGGGAGCCATGGGAAGGTCTTTACCGACCTGTGGCAGCTCTGGCTGGACGCTCTTACTCAGGCACGTCCGCTCACGGACACCACGTGCAGAGCCGCGGAGGCAAGTCTCCAGGCAGACACACGCTCCGCAAACGCACGCCAGCCAGTCACGGGTTACATAAGTGTGACCAGCCACCCAGACCTGACTCATCGACACGCAGCAACCGAGGTGCAGTGCAGACGGCTGCATCCTCACACCTGGAGCCGCTCAGGTCCGCCTCCTCCAGCCGGTTCTTCTCCTCGGTGCCAGCTGCGATAGCGCAAAGTCTGCTACAACAGAAATGTTTCCACTGACACCCCCACAGTGCACAAAGGGAGACACTGGCTTTCCCAGCTACGTGAAAACATCCATCATCCAACTGGGCTATTCTGAATTTAACAGAGGTAGCCATAAATAACTATAGGAAGGAGATGCATGCTTCACGTAGCAGGGAGAGTGTATTTGTAATGGGACTTTTTGTCACCCCACAAAAGTGAAAATTGACCATGTCTTTGATTAAAGAAAGGAAAAAGAATGTTCCTTTGGCAACCTGGAAGACGACAGATAAACAACCAACCCTGGCCACTGATCTGCTTCTCCCCATTCCTGGAAGTACTACGCTTCCCGCAGCAACGGTACAACGCACAGCTCGCCTGCCGAAACTGATGCTAACATACTAACACAAGAGGAGCCGGGCCCTAAATACAGCCCAGGAGAAGAGTTCCCCACCAAAGGGGCAAGGTAGGCTGAACACCCCTGTCTCAGTACACAAAATACTCTCGGGTGGCAGTTCAGGCAAGTTATTGCCAGAAGGAGGAACAGAAACAAGTGGCCAGTTTGGAGAGGCTGAAGGCTCTGCCGGAGGGATGGGAACAAGGAGGTGGGCGAATCCCTCTGCAGCTGACTGTTAAAAGACAGCAGAAATGAGTACTTGGGAGAAGCAGCCGGGAGCAGCAATTTAACAGAGAATAGCAGCAATCTCCTGCAGAGCCTGCAGGCAGAGGACCCCTTGATCTCAATGTGGAAAGCACGAATGATTTGCCAAAGGCCCTAAAACTGGCTCCACTGTTACAAAGGGCGCTTCACTGATTGCACTGGAGCACAACATGTTCTGGCTTCAAATCAAACACAAGTCGTTTTTCAGGGAGTGCCGGTACCCGGTCAGGGCCTGGGGGAGCTGCCGTGCCATTGCCACACGAAGCAGCCGGCGCAGCTCCGAGCAGCTCCGTGTTGTTGCCAAGCCACTCCATAGTTTCACACTATTTTTTTTTCCTGGCACTATCATGAAGAAAAGTCATTTCAATCAGGTGGCTCAGTTGTCCACCACACTTACAGCGCTACAACAGCATGTAAATGATAATTCCCCAGTAATTCCATTCTCTGGGTCAAACGAGGAGAGAGTTTAGCTCTGCAGTGACTCTGATGTTGACAAAACACACAACAAGCTCATTCAAAACAGCCTGGAAGGTATCAAATGTTTTATCTGATTTTCTTGTTGTTGTTAATAGAGCTCAAGGCAGTTTTCTGCTGAAAAAGCAGCGGCAATCAGAAAAAGCAAATATGTTGGATGACACATGGAACAAGCGGTGAATAAAACAAGATCAGTCTAGGGGAAGGAATTATATAAATAAATAGTGCAGGTAGTCCTGGAAGAACTGAAGTGGTTGGACTGAAGAGGAACCACAGAAGGGCAACACACACACCAAGGGTCTCTGTGCCAGAGAGCTGTCGGAGCAGGAAACATGGTCCCTACTGCCATGGAACAGCAAAGCCAAGGGGACATACTTCTATATCCACAGCAGCAGTGGCAGTCCAGAGGTGGTAACACCCAGAACTGTGCAGGTGACACTACCTTTTGACTTAAAGGCTGATGCACAACACCTCACCTCTGCAAGTAAGGAGGAAATCCAGCTGGACGACAGATTATGTCTTATCACTGCAGGTTGATATAAGATAAACACCTCTCCGCTTCATGCTGGACTTAACAAACTATGCGTCCAGCCCAGCATGACAACTCATACACAGCTGCCAGATGGGCAATGAGTTAAGAACCACCTATACAATCAATAATGCAATATTACCATATCTGCAGGTCCAGGGTAATTTGTCTTCTATCAATTTCTTTGGTGTAGGCTTTTATTCCATTGATTCTAGGGCACTGAAATAAAGATAGACAACATACAGCATAGTTAATATCTTCTAAGTTATGGCCAACTGAAGAGTCTTACTCTCTTCAGGCAATCCAAGTACAGAAACTTTCATTAAAGACTTTGCACAATTGCATGTAAATTATGAGCAAACTGCACAATTTTGTCCCTTAAAGATGTAGTGTGAACAGCCTTGGCAGTCCAAAAATACCGGGCTGGTTACAAGAAGCTCACGCTGCAAACAAGCCTCAGGAAGCACCAAAAACTCCTGCCAGAAGGGTATAACAGAAAGAAATGCTGATATGTGCCTCATTTTCTATCCCCATCCCTTGATACTGGTAGTCACTGGGAAGGGATCTCCGTGCCTCCTACATCATCTTTCTCTCATGGTGAAGGTGCTCAGGTCAGCAGGAGGAGAAACAACAGAGGCAGCGGTGCCGTACCAACACCATTCGGTTAAATACTCAGAGCTCTTAAAGAGCTGAACGCCAGAATCCTGAAAAATGTTCTCCCCTTTGCACCTCAACTTTTCAGAAAAGTCTGAACTGTAAGCGTTGCAAAGCATTCACACTACCTTCTCGCCAAAGTGGATCTTGGTAAAGGTGCATGTTTTCAGATGCACGTTCTTTGCTCTGATTTTTGGTTCAAGAACTTCTTTAAATGTTTTTTCCATAATTGTCCCAAAGTATGGCCAAGCCTGTACAAGGACCTGCGAAATAGCAAAAGCAAAAGTACACTGAAGATTCTTTGCATAAGATACCTTTTACTGGAAAACAGACACATCACAGAACAGCTGGCTATTACTGTCTGTCCTTTTAAAATACCAAGTCATGTTTCGGATCTGAAGTCACCCCTCTGGAAGGATCCATTCCTGTTCCTCAGAAGAGGAATCTGTTTTAGGAACCAAGGAGTGAGTTTTAACACCACGGAGTTTGCTGACTGCTTCTAACCACAGCGGCTGAACTGGCAAAGCCCAGGGTTAAAGTTTCTAAAGCGCAGTAGTCTCTAATTTCTCAGAAGTGTCAGAAAGCTCCCTGGAATTAGAGTTCTTTAGAGAGGAGTGAGGTAAACTTTTACATCAAAAAGAAAGTTTGCTTAAAAAAAACCCAAACATCATGGTTGCTGGATGCTAGCTTGCCAGATCAGCTGTTTTGCTTTGAATTCCCACAGTTCCAGTGGGAGCTCAGTTAAACCTGCTGATGGGGGCACTGACCCAAGAGCTTTCTGCTAACCTCTTCAGTAAGAGGAGATGCCACCACTCTTGCTTAAAAAAAATACATACATATATATAAAAATACATATTTTATACATACCTACATACACACACACGTACATACACATACGTATATCAGAATGAAGTGTCAAATGAATCAAATCGTTCTGCAACAGATCTTTGTCTGTCTGGTTGGGGGGTTTTTTTTGCTTTTCAGTAAGAATGAACAAGCTGGTGATTTTAGTTCTGTCTGAACTGAGTCTGATTTATTGATTCAACTTCAAATGCCAAATCAAGGAGGGAATGCATAACCTGTACCAGCCCGGCAAACACTTGGCTCTCACTAAAATCTGTGGCAACTCTACATGCTCCAAAACCTAAGTACAGGCACTGATATGACCAAGCCTTAATGTAGCAACTTGGAAACTTTCTCAGACTTGGTCCATGGAGTTTGTGCTGGGGGCAGCTCGCAGCAGACGGCCTGGCAAGCGGGAGGAGTCCAGAGCCCCTACCTTGTTCAGCCACTCCGCTCGCTCAACATCAGGGAAATGAACCTGGATGCAGAGGAAAATAAAGTGAGTGCCACATGCAATCCACTTCGTCATGCTGCAACGTATGTAAAAAGATACCGGGAACTGTGGAACAGGTTTTAGAGTAAGCTGAGATCCTGTCCCTCATACACACACCCTTTATAATTTATTACCTCATCTAAAAACTGCACTAAAATAGTAAAAGGCAACAGAAGACACGTGCAGTGATGTACCAGTATGTCTCTGGGCATAATTATGTGATGAGTGTCACATCCTGTTAGCGAAGTAAAGTAGCATTAGATTTCTCATCCCTCTCTTGGTCACGCAGCGGGAAGCCGCGGGAACCTACTTCCCTTCGCGACCAAAGGCAGCACAGAACCTGTTTCAGGTAGGGGCTCCCCCAAAACAGGACACGGCACAGTGGAAAACGGGAACCTGCTCGGGAAATTCAATTTATTGTTTGTGACAGGATTTCTACACCAACACTAACACAGAGCCAATGGCTTTAGGGAAAAGACGTGCTGTAAGAGATTAAGTCTATTAGCACACACTGTCACCTTAAAAGTCCAGCGTTTTCATCTCTCAGAGCTTTTTAGGAAGCTAAGTCATAAATTAAACAATAGGATCATGGGGCAAATCCATACTATGGATTTTGATGCATCATATGGAAATATGTCCGAATTCAGCCTTTTTCTTCTGCTTTATTCATAATTATTCACATTGACAGACAAGTGTAAATTCTGCAGAGAAAGGCTAACTCTATCATTTGTGAAATGCATTTTTTTTGATAACCTTTTTTAAAAACAAGCAAGTAAACAGAAACGTTCACCCCAAAGCAACGCACCACACTTCGCTGTGGGGGATGGTTTATCTATTTCACACCTAGGCGATGCATCGTAGCCCTGCCACCGCCTGCCCCAGCCTCGCTGGTCCCCCACCGACGGCATTTTCCACGAGGGCAACAAACCAGCAGATGGGGAAGATGGTGGCAGCTCCTTGGACCGGATATTCAGGCCCCGTTCAGCCCTGCAAGAGCACCCAAATATAAAGGGACTCCTTAGACTATCATTAGACTGATATAGAAATTGGGTAGGACCATACTTCACCTCCTCATACAAGAGCTGTGAATTACACTCTTCAGTCAAAGGTCTGCTGTTTAATTCAGCAGCATCCAGAGAGGTGCTCAGAGCTCTTCGGATACAACTGGCAGTCGCCTGCCTTTTATTCCTGCCTGCTGTATGACTGCAGAGCCCATTTCCCTTGCTCAAATAACGCTTCAAATTATCTCCAATTATTATATTAAAAACAAAGTGATATTACCATACTCTTTATAAGCAATTTCTTTTGATGCTCTAAATAGCAACTTTTCCATTAAACAAGACAACACAAGTTCACTGAAACGCCAGCCTACCCGGTTCTATCTGCATGATAAAGCAAGAATACCGCACGGGAAGAGACAGTCAACGCAGATAAAACACTGCCGACATTTCACGTGAAGGAGGATTAAGGGAACCAGGGGACCTCCACTTCACCTGCCTTTCACCTTGCACGGAAAGGTCCTCTGTCTGGGCACACAAATCCTGGATGCCTGGAAAATGGCTGGCCCCCAGCTCCAGGGCTGCCCTGCAGCCGGGCCCCGGATCAGCCTCGGGCAGAGCTGAGGTGGAAGCAGCGTGGCGAGCTGTCCTCCAAAGGACCTCACCATGAGAAGAGGGGATGTGATCAAAAGGGAAGGACAGACCATGACTCCAGGCATCAGCTGGGCCACCAGATCCCAGCAGCAGAGTCACAGCCCACTTGTGAGACTCACCAGCATGAGGGAAGAAATGTAGCAGAACATAAATCACATTTTTATGTCTAAATTATTAGTAAATTTTTATTCAAGCTGCTATAGAAGCAACTGCAAGAGGCATCCAAGAAGCAAAGCTGGCGGCCAAGGAGAGCAGGAACAGCACCCAGGATCATCAGGCAACAGGCACGAGAAGGCAGTGGCAACTAAGCCTATCTTAAGAAAAAGCAAATTAAAAGTCACTTCTTTAAGCCACAAACAGGACAGCCCAGGGTAAAAGCAACCAGATCCCTTTCTAGACTGCAATGAATCTCAGATCAGCATGTCACACCTCGCATCACTGTGATGGGACCAGCGGCCACCCGTGGTACGTTTCCCTCCCGCTTTACATCCCCTCGTTCATGTGTCTGCAGCGCAGTCCCTCCTCTTCCACAGCTGAACCTAGCCACTCCATGCCTCAGTTTCCTTTGCCAGATGGAAGAAATAGCACTGCCGTACCTCAAAGCTACCATGTGAATAAGAGTGTCAAAGACCACCGGAGGTCAGTGGCTAGGTCAACAGGGCTGTCACCCAGCCAAAACCAGGGAGACTGGCAGACGACGTACCTCTGGTGTAAAACAGCTTTCTGCCCAATACGAAAGGCCACAAGGTTTCAGTGGGCTCCCGATACCAAAGGCAAACTGCACTCAGTGGTTCAACTTCAATGAGCAGCTCTGCAGAACAAGCAGAGCTTGGAATCCTAGTGTTGCATCTAGACTCTCCGCTGTCTAGTATGGCACAAACTCTGAGCAAAGCCTTTCCTACCATGAGGGCTTTCCAATAACATGTACATCCTGCCAGCATCTAACAGAAGGTGAGTTCTGCTTTAGGGTCAGCTCAGCGGCACCACCAAGCTCTCTTCTCAACCTAACTACTTACTGCAAGAATTTAGTTTTGGAGAAAAACCCACAGACAGTTCCAGTTTTTACCATATGCCCTGGACTTCAGACCCACTTCTGACCCTAGTTAGTGGTGGGAGCCCTGGCAGTAGGGTCTTGTCCCCGAGTTCATCACCAGTACAGCACAGTTAAGAAGAGAAGCACAAAACACTCCCTACTAAGCCCAGAACCAGCCACCAGGAGCCACCAAAGTTAGCACTATCCCAGAATAAAACTTGCTCCGTAGCCTTGGGCAAGTCACACTACCAAAATCAGTCTTCCCTATCTGCCAAAGCAAGCACAATTCTTGCCAATATGTTAGGAATGCTGCAAGAATTACTTAGCATTTGAAAAGAGCTTTGAAGATCAAAAACGCTAGGCAAGGGCCAATTACTAGCGAGTAAATAAAAGTATAAGGTTCTGCAAGGCTCTACCTTGCCCTGGAGCAGGCCACACCAATGATCATAGTAAAAACCATGTCTGACTTGACAGTGCCATTCTGTCAAATATAACACAAGAAAGTATCCATTAAGGTATTTTTAAGAGACCAATTTTTTGGCTCTCTGTGCAGGGCCAAAAAGAAAGCCTAAGTAAGTCTTTTGCATAAAGAAGGAATTAACAGGCAATGTTTTAAAAGGACCGTTTGTACCCAGTAGTATCAGCTTCTCTTAGTACAAGGTTTAAAGTCAGGAGGAAATGAAGCCTACCTGGATGTTCACACCTGCTATCTGCTACGGCTGCAAAAGCAACACGGGAAAGTCACCACCGCTACACAAGAACCAAGACGAAGGCAGGGGAAGCAGCACGACTCCTGCACTGGGCACTGACTGGTTTTATAAAAGCAGCGCTAAAGGCCGCACAGGCTGGAGTGAGAAAGCCAGACCTCGGCTCTCCAAGACACAGACCCCGACTCTTTGCTCTACACAAGCCATTTCCCGGCTGGTTTTCTGCAGCATGTCCACGTACGCTGTTTAGCAGAAGAATGCATCCAACCTCTTCCCAGCCAGTTTCAAACCCACTGACTGGTTTCAGCTGAGACTGATGCTGCAAAATATCCCTGCAGATTTCCTGAAACAGATGGTCACGCGGATGAGGGAAACCCTCCTCGTGTCCCCAGCAAAGGAAGGGCTGTGATACGAACCCATCTCATAACAACCCACACCAGCACTGAGCAGAGTCTGAGCCACTTTTGAAAGAGCCACTGCAGCTCTCTCACACCGAACCAGTTTTTAACCAATTAGTGGAATCAGTGACATGTCTTAACGCCTCACTGATCAGATCTTCCTCATTTCACTACAGGACACCCAAGGAGACAACGATTTAGCAGTCTCCTAAGACACTGCTGCTGCCTCACACTTCCAGTGCCTTTCCTAGAGTTTCACTGCACTTCCAACCCATACTCCCCCTAGCCTGAATTTTATTCTCTCCTGACATGCAGAGGTGGGAGTAGTAATAACACAGGAGCCGTTTTTAGAGCTGTTTCGATTGAAGATTCATGAACACTGGAAGACAAAAATGAAAGATAAAAAAAGATGACACCGCAGACAATAAACTGTGAATAGACAGCAGGTGAGAAGAAATCTCCAAGACTGGCACAAGGGAGAGGGTGGAATACAAGGAAAATGAAAAATAAATTAAAAAACATCAAGTATGAATGCACTGTGGTACCAAACAATAACTGATGATGAACAAATTTATCAGCGTAGAAAAGGAAAGAAGGAGAAGATGGGGCAATACTGATGAACACTAAAACTAAAAGCAAACACACACTGCGACTCCTTTATCCTTCAGTCCCACACCCTACACCTTCTTTCCGCCAACTCCAAAACTTCTGAAGTCATGAGTGAGGCCCTGAAGAAAATGAGCCTCTGTTTTCCCACTTTGGACCTCCCAGGACTGTACTGTCAGGCAGCGGGCTGGGCTGCAGGACAGTTACTCCTGGCCTGTTCACGTGCTGCGGACCACGCTGTGGGGAGCAACCTCATGCCTCTGTCCTGCATTACAGCTGTACATTGTAGAACTGTAGAAGAATTGATGGTGGAAGGGGCCTCTGGAGGTCTCTAGTCCAGACCACTCTCAAGGCAGGGATAACTTCAAAGTAAGGTCAGGCTGCTCAGGGCCTTCTCCTGTTGAGTTTTGAGCATCTCCAAGGATGGAGATCTCACAACCTCTCTGGGCTCCCATCCCAGTGCTCAGCCTGTCTCGCTGTGAGGAATTTTTCCTTATGTCCAACAAGGAATTTCTCTTGCTGCAGCTTGTGACCATCGAGGCTTGTCCTTTTGCTGAGCACCTCTGAGAAGAGGTTGACTGTCATCTCTGTAACCACCCATCAGGCAGTGGAAGGCAGCAGCTAGATGCTGTTAAACCTTCTCTTCATCTGAAGGAGGCTGAACAAACGCAGCTCTCAGTGTCTCCTCACACACCAGGTGCTTCAGCCCCCGACCATCACGGTGGTCTCTGCTGGAGCCTCCCATTTGCCCAAATCGCTCGTGCTTGGGGAACACGGTGCTCCCAGGCGCTGAACACAGGGCAGCAATCCCTTCCCTCGACCGGCCGTCTGCACTCTATGGAGCCCAGTGTTTCAGACACTTTCAACAACAAAACCTAAAAACTTTTGAGATTGCTTGGGGAGGGGCTTTTGTTTTTTAAATGGCTACTAAGAGTCTCAATTTGTTGTTACCAACACTTGGGGCTTGAGGATAAAATGCGACACTTATCACAGGATCAGGGCAGGAGCTGACAAGGCTACATTCACTAACGCTTAAAGTTGTTTTAAAACAACCTCTGTCAATACAAACAAGCAGAGACCTCATTGAGAGAGAGACTTCTGAGACCAGCGGGGGGGGGGGGGAACACGTGCAGGGAGCTGTACTAGCTTTGCTAAAGGGACCCTGGCCCCACTTCTCCGAAGTGCTGACCGCCTTCGGTTCCCTCAGTAGTAAGGCGAGCCAAGCGCTGTAGGCGATATAAAACAGCTTGCAGGCTACAACTGCCTCCGTGTAACACTCTTCACAAACAGGGCTCTTCGATAGTCTCTCTCTCACAAGGAAAGCATTCCCCTAGCAGTCCCTGACACGTTTCCAAACGCTAAGCAGATGATGATGAAGAAAGAACATAACCACCTTTTTCCATTACCCAACAAAGGCTACACAACAAATAACCAAATAGATATAGTAAAAAGTGCGGCTAGATTTTCCAGTTTCTTCTCCTCAAAGCCTACAAGGGCTAGGAACAAACACGAAGACCACACGGGGCTGGTTTCCCATACTGCCAAGAGATGATTCTTTGAAGTTGGACGTTTGTTCTTCAGCAACGAATTCAGCGCTTGTGGACTTTATTTTTTAAACGACGCTAGAAAGAACACTTTCGGGATGCGAAAGCCTAAAACAGGCGCCTTGTGAAGGGCTGCGGGGCAGCACCACGCCCTGCAAGGACCTCCTGCTTGCGGGGAGCGGAGCAGCCCGTTTCAAAGGCGCGCCCAGAGCGACGCGCGCGCCCCAGGGACCGGCGCGACCCGCGGGCTGCCGCCCGCCCCCCAGCACCGCTGCCCCGCGGCCCCGCACGCCGCCGCCGGCCGGGGCGGCCGCACTCACCCAGGCGGGCAGGTGCCGGGCGGCCAGGCCGCGGCACACCGCCTCCCGCTCGTCCTCCAGCAGCGCGAAGGCGGCCGCCAGCCGGGAGCGCTTCCCCCGCCGGTTGCGGCCCCAGCACAGCCACAGCAGCAGCGCCAGCAGCACCCAGCAGCCGCTCAGCCCCAGGTACCCGGCCAGGTACGCGGGGCCGAGCCACAGCACCGCCCGCGCCGCCGCCCACAGCAGCCGCCGCGGCAGCGCGACGGGCCGCGGGCCGGCGGCGGCGGCGGCGGGGCGCGGGGCGGCGGCGGGCTCCATGCTGCGCGCCGCGGCCGAGTGCGGCTGCCTCCGCCCGCCGCCCCGCCGCCCCCGCGCCCCGCCCGGCCCCGCCGCCCGCGCCGCGCCGCCCCGCGCCGCCCCGCCGGGACAGGCTGCGCCGCGGCGCCCCCCTGCGAGCGCGCTGCGCCCCGCCGGTGAACGCGCTGCCCCGGGTGCCGGGCGCCGCGGGGGGAGCTCACTCCGGGTGCCTGCTTGCTCCGCTCTTACTGCTTGCTCTTTAACAGCGTAGAGCAGTTGGAGGCAGGAACAACCTGTTGCTTCTGGACACTACCTGCTTGGAAGAATCAGAGTGCATTTCTTCCTGTCCTTTTCATTTTGTTGGGGGTTTTGCGAGGGTTCAGATTTCAAAATGCTGGGGGCTATGCATTAGAGAGTGCAGCGTTATTTGGAAACTATTGGACACTTCCTGAGATGCTTTTAGTCCCAGTAATATTAATTCTGTACCTTCCTACATATGCTTTTGGAGACAGACTGTAATTCTATGATTCTACTCTGTTTTCCACTGGAATTTTCTCCGGTGTGGCAGAGGCTACACTTTACTTACTGGATGAGTTGGGAAAAAACCTCCAAGAAAAGGAAGTTCCCATGATGGGAGGAGAACTAGGCTTTGTCCCCAGCTTTGCCATGGAACTGGTATGCGATAACGGGCCAGTCAGTACAGCTAACAGCACCACAAGCGAGCCTCGTCTGTATGTTAATCCCCGTGCATGACTGATGCAGGACAGAAATCAGTGGGCGCCGTGGATGTTCAGGCATCTGAAAAAATCAAGCCTCCCATGTCTCACCTTAGGCAAACTTATGCATGAGACACCAGGTATTAACAGGTACTTTTGGAAACAAAAACCCTAATTTTCCCCTTCTGTAAAATGAAGATGAATGTGCTCTTCTACCTGGGGGTGTTGCAAAGATAAATCAATTTAAAGCAGATCTGAGAAAGTACTTCTTTATGCAGTGGGTAGTGAATTTCCGGAACTTGCAGGCAGCTGCGAGGCAGACTGTATCAGCAGGTTCAAAAAGCATTTAGACAAATCCTCAAACAACAAGGCCCATAAATGTACTCCCTAATATCCCGCGTACAACAGCTGTGGATGCTGGGGGAGTATGAGGGGAAAGGACCTCAGAAAATGACCCGGCTCACATGCTCTCCCTCGAAGGACATGTCCTATTGCCACCTACAGAGAATGGCAGATGGACCACTGGTTTGGCCTCAGGGGGCATTCATGTTCCTGAAGCTGGCAAGAGAGACCAGAAACTGGTGGATCTAAAGCTGACAGAGTATCTGCCCTCTCTGCTAGGATACATGTAAAAACATACAGTGGTCAGTTTGCCTAATAACATATATCAGGACTAATCTTTTTGCAAAAATCCATTTTTTTTTAAATCTAGTTGCTTTTGTTCTGACAGGGGCCAAAGACTGAGCCTGACTTTTCTTTCTTTTTTTTTTTTCCTTCCACTGCCTTTTAGAGCTTTGTAAAACATTTTCAGTGTAATGTTTCATCTATGGGGTGAGACCACACATAGGCAATCTACGTCCCAAAGTCTGATCTTTCTGAGAAACAGAAGCCTCTGAAAAAAGGAGGCTCTTTTAGTGCTTTGAGGACTTAATGGTTGCTTTTGCTATCAGGAGGAACTATAATAAAGGAGAGATGCAACATTTACCTCCTTCAAACTGCTGCTCTTGCAGTGTTAGAGCCATTCAGCTCAAATGCAGAGAACTATTCAGTTTAGAAGCAGCAACAGGTGGTAGCTTTATGAGTAGGCAAAAACAGTGGGGCTGGAGTGAAATATATATTGGCTAACTTCATAAATAAACTACAGTTTGTTGGTTTTACTTATTCTTCACTTAGCTGATCACAAAAAAAACATTTTCCAGTTAAAACAAAGAGAGCTCTCTCCATATAAATGAACACAACTTTTCAGTCCCGCAACACAGTCAGCAGCTGTTGTTCGGTGGAGGAGATGCTGCTGTGAATGCAGAACTCTGCACCCGTCATGGACTGTCCTCCAGGACCTCGAGCTCAGAAACAGCCACCTTTCCCGGGCACTGCTTATTCCTTTGCTGCCGGCTCCCACCTTCTGAAGAGACAAATCTTTCCTATATCTGAAGAGGTTCTAGAAACTTCAGAAAGGTACACTAAGAATATAACATTTCTTTTTATATCTTATAAGAGGTAAGCTATAAAATAAGATATATAAATAAGATATAAAAAGATGTATAAAATATCTTTTTATAGAACTTTAGCTCATATTACTTAAAATTTTCAAGTTGAATGAAAGGAAAAGAGGTGAAAGATTAGTTCTATCGAAACAGGCTACACAGAGAGTTGTTCTTAAAGCAAATACTGTGCTCATAAAAACAGGATAAATCAATGCTCTCTGAGACCTCTGTTAACTCTGTTTATGATGGGTAGTAGATTTTACCCTTTAAAGAATAGGAGTTTTCTTATCCTGGAGTTTTTCTCATCCTGGAGTTTTCTTAAGTATCAAAGGAGGTAATGAATCGCCAACCTAGAGGACAACTTAAGACCCATCAATTTCCTATTGGGGCAAGTGTACTCTTGACTGTGAGCAGACTGCTTCCAACCTACCAAATTTCTCAGCCACTTGAAGCCAATCTTATTTTCAATTACAAGGGAATAGAACAAAGTTTCTCGCAATATATACAGGACAGTCACTAAGGTAATGACCAAAACCTGTTTTCTGGCTTGTGACAATCTTCATCGCCAATTTAACTTGACTAGACATCACTGCTGTTGTTTGTTAACACAATGTTAAAAGCATATGTTGTAGCTTATTATGACACAGAGATTTCACAGAAACCACACGGCTTTGAAAATGTATTAGCACTAAAATTGCTGTCTCTCAAGCTGGCCATGGTAACTAAGGCAACCTGCTTTAAAGGTAGGGAGTTATGAAAAACCACTGCCAACGCTTTTCATTTAACTATAGAGAATATGCAAAGGAATTCATCTAAAATACCCATTTAAGTGCATACCAGTGTGATAGATATCAAAGGGTTCACTGAAGATGACTTTCTACCTTACTTGTGGCTTCAATGCTTGTGACCAATGTGGAAATCCTCACATTAATGCTAACAAATATTAGAAGTACACTATGTCTTTTTCTGTGCATCCACAGTGAAATAGAAAAAAACATACTTAAGGAGAAAAACATTCTCCTTGTGTTAACAAACTGGCTTCTGTATCAAGACCCGATAAAAGCAGTCACCTCCTTTGGAACTCCCTGTCACTTGACAAGGAAGTATTGCTTAGTTTCCCTGGGTTTGTACTCCCCACGCATGCACTGTTCACCCTTTCAAGCAAAGCCACATCCAGACTCTGACTACCGTAATGCAAAAACCTGGTATCTAATCCTACTGTCTGTTCTCAAGCAAAACACTCTTACCTGGTTTGGAGTGTATTTCCCCAGGGAAAGCTACGGTTCCCCCATTCTGTTTGGCCCTGTACAGGAATGAGCGGGGCAGATCAAATGAACCTGTGATACACTGTTCAGCCAGGTACATTGTTTTGGCTGCGGAAGTGTAATTTGACCATGAAAAAAAATTATATATCTCCTGTTTTGGGAATCATTCCATGGGCTGAAAACAATACCAGCCTCTGCCTAGCTGTGAGATACTGACTAACTAAACTGTGACTAATCCAGGATTAACCAGTGTTATCCATAAGCCTGGTCTGGACTGGTAAAGCTAAATAGACTTCTTTTCATGTGGAAAATTAAGCATGTGCAGAAGACTTTGCAAGATCAGGGCTTTAGTTGGGAATATGTGCAAAACTGTGTTGGGATGACATGACCCCTGATCTTACAGGCTCTGCTTTCTGTGTTCACTCCTCCGTATCTGCGCCTGGTGTCTGCCTGCTTTATAGCTTCTCACTCTAAGTTTGTACAATGAGCAGTGCAGAGAGGCACTGAACAGTTGGTACTGTTGGCACTGTAACAAAACCAGGAACAGCAATTTGTTTCACATGTCCTCTTGCTACAGAGAGCTGTTAATGTGAGGACAGTGCAGTGGGACATGGAGTGTACAGCAAGAGGTAAAGGGGTGGTGTGGGCCAGTGCTCCTTGCCCAACCTAAGCCCTTCCCACCAGCAAATCCCACACGGTGCTGTGCTCTGGCACCACAAACAGCAGCAGACATCTGGATGAGCAGAGCACTTGCAAAGGTTGCATCTTTTATACACAGATTATGTAACTGCAGAGGTGCGAGAATGTGAAAGGAAACAAAGCATCATCCATGATAGCAGCAGAGGGAGAGAAGAAATAAACTTCCCTTCAAGTGAGGAGAGCATTTACCAGGACCTCCAGAGACAGCCTGGGATTTGGAGCTGTCGCTTTCCTGGCTCTGTGGATGCCTCAGGTTTTCTCAGATACATCAACACGCCTTTAGGTCCTCTTGCAGCCTGCACTGACCCATAAGCAGTTGGTGCCACCTGCTGAACACAACAGGTTTTACATCAGGAAGGAAGGCTACAGAAGATACTGCTCAAAAAACGTGTCCTAAAACAGATTACCTCTGACAGAGAGGCGCTAGAGCAGAGGCTGTCTGAGATTAGCTGTGACCTGTCTGCTTATGATAGGTTCATGCATGCTGTCATAAGGGTTTTTTGCATGCCATCATTATTGTTAGCATACAGACCAGATTTGGTAGGTAATTTACAAGCTGGATTGAAGAAAAATAGCTTCCCACCCAAAAAGTCATGTCTTGCTGAAGTTAGACTGTATTTCACATATACTGGAATCAGTGGAAAATGGAAATGAGCTGGACAACTTCAGCTCATTCTTAAAAACCCTTACTGAACACTTTTATTACTGCATTGTACATTTTCATCTCAGAAGCATAGCCTCAGAAGCAAACCTACCATTTGTTTTAAATTTCTTACTTGTGATAGAATGGATTTACTCCATTTTTCTGTCTGAATAATTGTATCTGCAACAGGATCTGTGAAGACAAGATACAGTGTCTTCAATCTAAAAGCATGACTTTTTGGAAGACAAATTATTTGATATATTTTGTTGAGTCAGTTTCTGAAAGGCAAACAAGAAAACTCTAGGAAAAAAAATCTCTCTCCTCATCCTTTTAAGTGGCTTTTCTACTTTGCTGAGTGAATGAACATGCTGTTACATGCTACTGACACACATTAATTTGTAAAAAATTACCTTTCAAGCTCATCGTGTAGTTACACGACAAGCTTAATAATTTATAGTTTAGTCTGTAATCTTAATGATTTACATCTTGCTGTATTTTAACTGCTTGAAGGCCTTGACTGAGCTCATGGAGTGCTCAGAAACTGAGCTGTAGGGACTGAGCAGACAACAGAACTGCTTGGTACAGAACTTGGTACATCCCCATCAATGGTGCAACCAGAAAGGAGAAACTCTCTTGGTAAGTTTCTTGGATGACTAAATCTTGTTTAACTGACACTTTTCATCTGAAGTGTCACAAAACAAAGGGTTTCTTGGTAAACTGTACCCCCTTTACCTAATAACACCATCCCTGTGAAGCTAGTTTCTTCACACCCAGCCTCTGAAGAAGTACCTGACGCATCATCTGCTATGCTTTCTCTCCACAGAAGGAAAGAAGGGAAGCAAAAACTTGGACACTTGGATCTTTTATCCTCCTTTCTTTCTGCTGCACGGCTCAGTGATAACTGCAAAATTAATTAAGGCCCTTTAAAGTGTGGATTTGCCTGAGCATTCTTCATGTCTTTGCATTTGACATGGACTGGGCTGCGACACAGATCAGACTAAGGCTGACTGAATAACAAACGAGCAAAACAGGTGAAACTCTGGCAATGCTGCTTGCATTTTTGCCTCCCCAGACATCCCTCCATGTAATGGGTCCTGACATGGGAATACCTGCCTGCCATCTCCTGCTTGGAGAGTACAAGGGAGCCCTGTTGCCATGTCACTGTGGGCTGCCGAAGACAGCGCCAGCACAAGCACAGTTTTTAATGGCACAGCCAGGCTGGCACAGGGCTGGGAATTCAGCAGAGTCAGAAGCCACCTTCCTAGAGTCAAGTTATTGCCAAAGACCAATAACAGTGTTTTGCCTCTTTGTGAGGCAGCACCTCTCAGCTTCTGCTGAGTCTCTGCTTAGCCTTTTCTTTGAGAAAGGAAGATATGCACAGCCTGACTGACTTCCTCTGCAGAGCTCCTACCACCTGTTTTTAGGGTGCGCTTTCAGGAAAGAGATGATGCTTTGAAATAAAGACCTGGATTCTGCAAAGTGCTGGCTTCGAAGCTCCAGAAAGGTCAGTGAAAAGCATGAGTGCTCAGCAGCAGTGAAAAGCAGACATAGGGTTTAAGCTCCAGGCAGATGTTATTTTTGTCTTGTCACACACTGTCAAAATCCTCCCATTCATAGCAGAATCAGTGCTGAATACGACAGTCTCCTGAAATCTTTTTGAGCAAACAGGTATGTACTGTGCCTGAGCATTGCACTAAAGGATGCACGCTGGGTGGACTTCCAGACAGATTTGCTCAGCTTGGCATGAGCAGCAGTTGTACACAAAAAAGCTCAAGACTTAAAGGAATTGCACAGTACTATGGAAGTAATTTACTAGGAACCATAATCTGCTTTCTTTACCCAATGCTGCTCCCTTTGCTGCAAAGCGTCCCCTAGAACTGAATGAGGCTAGGCACAGAATGACAATTTGGGCTGAGGAAAGACACTTGATGGTATTTAGTGGCTTTTAAAAAGCCCAAGGAGACTGGGAGAACTTGAGGAAAGAAGAAAACTTCGGGATAAGCCAACACTGCAGCTCATAAACACAAAATCCTCATGAAGAATAACATGAGATTAGAGCAAATTTGGTAAAGCCCATTCCAGCCACTTCCTCTCGTCCTTGTGACACAGACAGCTGGGCCCTCTCAGATAGACCAGAGTTTTTATTACTGTCCACCCAAAAGGGATGGCAATGTCTCACAAAACCTCACACAAGCAAGCTGACAGTCTGTCTTTGATCAACTGTACCAAACTGCACAGTGTAGTTACAAAGTCTTCCCTAGCACTCTGCACAAGCAAGAAAGTATCCTGGTTCATTTTTTATAAACAGGTTCCCCTGTGCATCTGTTTGAGCTCATTGCTGGCAAGCACCGGCCCACTCAGAGTGCAGTGGCAAAAGCAATATTCATCCCATGATTATTTTTAAAATCTCAGAAAGTTTGAAAATCCCCAGAAGACTCCTTCTTTTTTGTAAAACTCTTAATGCACAGCCCAGCTGTTAACTCTCCAGCAGCAGCAGTGCTGAAAACCTGCATGGCCTTGTACAACAGCTCTTCCTATAATCTCCTAGTGGCCTCTGCTGGCCAAGACTGAGATCCTGGCATCTAGTTAAGTGTTAGCAATCCTGAATTCAACTAATATTTACATAGCTATTATATCATTGACAACACCAGAGACACCATCTACAGCACTGCGTGATCTGCGAGCACCCAGCTCATGGTGAGCATGTTGCTCAGTTCAGTCACTGACAGCAGTACAACAGCAAGAGCCTTGCAAAATAGCTCAGATACTTCAGGTCTTTGCTATTCCACTTCAGCGTGTGAGTGCAGGTGTTCTTGCCAGCGTGTGAGTGCAGGTGTTCTTGCCAGCATGGTAGGCTCTCTGAGCTTTGTCCCAAAGAAGGTTCTTCCCGGTGAGTTTCTCCAGCACCCAAATCTTTCATAAGGAGCAAAAGTGGTATATCAAGACCTGTGCTCAAGGGTAGATATCCTCCATTATGCATAAAAAGAGAAGTGTTTGTAAAAATTAAGCAAATGCTTAGCACTGAGAGATACTGGAGTAAATGACTAGGAACAGATTGTGGGCTTTTGCAAACTACTTTTGTTCCATTAAATTCAGTGGAGCCAAATTAATATACAGCCGCTGATTGTCTGACTCACAGTTTAACAATACTAATGTTACTAAAACCCCATTTCCACAAGTGGAAACTTGGGTAGAGAAGTTAAACAACTGGCTCAGTAATATAGTGAGGAATCCTAGCTGGTCTCTGGTTTCCAGGCCAATGTTTGCTGTGCATTTGTGATCCCAGCCTCATTCAGAAGGCAGGAGAGCCAGCATTATTCAGTCGGGGAAGGCAGCACTGCTGCTGGGCTTGTGCTCTTGCGCTCAATGTAGTCATTGTTTCCTGCTCTGGCACTGAGACCTCTAAGATTAAAAAACATGCAACCCCCAAATGCAAATCATACTTTGTGTGTTAGGAAAAGTTAGCTGCTGCTAGAATCTTGTTCTTCTATGAGTTCTATATCAGATGGCCAATACTATACAGCCTTAGGGTAAATTGAGTTTTTGCATTTGAAATGTTCAATAAATGTTTGTTTAGGGAGCTGCATTTCAATGTGACCACCTGGAGCTCTTGACACCAGATTCTTGTTTTTACTGTACACTTGCACTAGAGAAACTGTTTGTCTGGAAAATTATGTCACATCAACTGCTAGTTTTTGCCATTCTGTTTCTAAAAGTTTCATGCTCATAACCTTCACCTATAACCATCCTTTACTAGACAGGTCAAATTTAACACACAGAGGAAATTAAAGGAACAGAACATTATTTTCTGAGGAAATATTTCTCAATGAGAGATAAAACTCCTCCCCTGCAGAGAGCAGGCATAAGTGTCTGCAGTTTCTCAGGAACTGGGAAAGAAGAAGGAGAACTGTCACAGGCTAAAACACTTTCCTTAACCCAGACAAGGGACATTATTAGTAGAACGGCTATAACATTTCTTTTTACTTTTTGTAAAGTGCAATCCTACATTTTAATAGACTCTGAAAGGGCTTGAGACTGGAAAAAATTAGTGAAGAAATGAGTCACCTGCAGTCTGGAAAATTTGTATCTCTGTGTTATAGCACACTGTGTTACAGTGGAACAATGGGGAAAGGACTTGGTGTCCCTTGTTCTTCATGTCCTTGGTTTTGTGGCTTGGAGTGTTCACTATAGTCCCATTTTGGCACTATGATTAAGATTCCAGTTTTTCATCTGGCTAGAGGGCAGCTGTCCTTTTTCATGAACTGTTTCTATCTCTGCATATAGCAGAAAGACCTAGCTGAGGTAAACTTTCTCATATCAACAAAGTGGTCAGCATTTTTTACTTAAACAGAGGATGTTTCCAGTGCAATTCATTTGCTGCTGCTAGTCCTGTCTGGCTCATCATCGCTGTGATCTACTTGATGTAACCTTGCTTCCAGACTGCAGCAAGACTGCATTTACTAAAAAAGTAAATGATTGCTGGTCATATTGCGCCCTTTCTTGAAATCCTTGTTTACCTTCTCCCACATTACAGGCTAGTCCCTGAAAAACATGATCTAATTTAAAGACAGATGCAACAAGTGGAGTTGCAACAAGTGTACAAACAAATGAAAGGGATTAAAGAGTATGTGATAATGGCCTCAACTATGCCAGACAGTTTTTAGTTAGTTCATTTTTAACTTAAAAAGTCATAAATAGAATAAACATCGGTTACCCCAGCAAAATGGGTCTTGGGAAAAAATTGTTGGCAGGAGAGAGAAAAAGCTGGAGGGAGAGAAGCAAATGCCATTACAAAATATTCTTAGGAAAGAGTTTAATGCCTCAAGAGCTGTCAGGATCAGTGTACAGTAGCCTGGCAACTCTACTTGCCCTGGCCTCAGAATACCAAGTTCTGACTGAATACTGAGCTAGGCAAATGCACAGACTTGCTTCATATCTGGACACCTAATGGGAGCAATTTCAGTGGGAGACAAGAGCCAAAATACCCTAAGGTTCATGCTCAGACACTGCTCAGACAAGTAGGCAAACAAGCAGTGGAGGCTTGTACTGCTGGCGGACAGTAAATGTAGGAGGTCAATGTAATTAGTAGGAAGCTGAAATGGGAAAGCCGTTATTGGTAAAGGCAAGGAATGGAAAGTCAAGTCTATAGGCCCAACATTTTACATAAGATGATGATATATAACAGACCAGAAAATACAGAGCTGATGGAGAGATATCCATAATATCTCAATTCCTGTATCTTTAACAAGTCAGCAGAAAGTTCTCACTAGAAGTTCCAGTCCCAGTATAGCTCCTTGTTTTGGGTGTGAAATGTTTCTGACAAAAATCCTTGAGTGGTGCAAATCAAAACCACTGAAGTCAAGCTTTGGACATGAATTGTTGTCATTTGTTCACCCTTCAGCTTTATGGGATGATGTAGGAATATCATAAAGGGAGTGTGCACACTGACTCTTCCATGAACAGCAGTTTTATGGTAAAGATACAAACAGGAGAGCTCTCAGAGAAACGGAAAATATCACTGGTTAGTCAGGACTTTAATTCAGAGATCTTGTCAAAAAGATCAGAGAGCATATTTTGTCTTCTGTGCCTAAATCAGAAAAACAGGGCTGCTTTCCTGATGTGCTCCATGAGCATTATTGTAAACTCAGCTTTCCAGTTTATCTTCTTTTTCTTCTTACTCTCCCAATGCTAGGGAGTATAAATTCTTTGCTGCTAGAAGAGTACGTATTACTGTTTCATTACAAACAGACAAAGATATTTTTCTCTTTGAGAGATATCATAGTTCTTTTCCTACCTTCCCATCAGTTCCAGTTTTTCACAGGCTCCTAATTCCAGTGGTTGCCTATGGAAAAGCCTGTTGATACAGAAGCTTCACAATTTTATTATGGAAAAAAAGAAGTGTCTCCTCTTCCTCTCAAAAGAGTTCCTCTAAAATTTGGGTTTCATATATTATGAAGAAACAAAACAAATTTAAAAGTCACAACCTTTTCCCACCCTATTTCTCTGCCATAGTTATAATTAAAAGGTTTCAGGGAGGTTTTGCTTTTAGCCTTTTCCTTACTGATATAACAAAAACCTTCTGTTTCCCACTATGCAAACCAATCACTAGAATGTCAGGCTCGTTTGCCAGTATTAATGAATTTTTGTGTAAGTCACTGAGACATACATTACTTTGTATCCAATGAATAGTCAGAACTATGTTTGCAGGGAAATGTAAACAAAGACTACATGCAAGAGTATAATGTTTTAAAATTGCAATAAAAATTAGAAGAGTTGGAAAAACTCCAAGGCAGGAAAGTTCCTATCATTTTCTCCCGCTCAAAATCAAAATCATGACACTTTGGCCAAAATATGAGCAGACAGTTCTTTATGCAATGGGTAACAGAACTGTGGAACCCCTTACCAAAGAAAACTGGGCAAGGAAAAAGTTCATGTGGATTCAAGGAGAGACTGGACTGGTACTGAGAGAACAGGTCTATTGAGGCTTAGCACACCAGGCTCAGAAAATCCCTGAGAGAACATCTGGAGATTGGGAAAGTTTGGGGGGAGTATCATAAGTGCTTTGTCCTTACTCTTCCCTAAGTGGTTGCTTATGGATACTGGGCTAACTCTTGGCCTGTACCCTTCTGCCTGTTCTGGTGTTGTCATGAAGCCAAGCAGTAGAGTGGGATGGGAAGTCCCCTTATCTCTCTGCAGGGTATGATCACGGCCTGTTGCCGTCCATCACACATTTGCTGGGGTGCAGGAGGGTGGGAGTAAGGGAAGGGCAAACCCTGGGCTAAGTTCACCCCGCTGCACCATTTGGCACAGTATAGCCACTGTACTGCAGGGCACTAGCTCTCCCAGCTGTCCACCCTGCTCCCTTACACTCCCACTTACAGAGGCCAGAGGACCAGATGCCAAAACAGGTCTGGATGTGGATCTCCATCAGCAGAACTGCCTCACTGTCTCAACCATGACAAAAGAAATTAGAGAGAGAAACTAAGTCCTGTTTGATTCTTTTCAGGCTTGTTCTTTTGCAGAAGGCTAAAATGTTTCATTTGTTTCAAAGCAAATGCCACTTGGGGATGCTTCTTGGACAATGGCAGGCTCAGAAGAGTCTCAATGTGGAGTCTGCAGGCTAATGATAATAACAAAAGCCGGTCCTACTCATTCACCAGCCACCCGTTTAGCCTCACAACATGAGGAGATGGAAGGCACCATTTACGACTGAGTGAGTATGAAGAACCCAAGGATTCTGTTTACTGTGATCAAAGAAACACTCCTCTTCTAAGTTTGACATCCAATAAACTCATGATGGATTTCACACTACAAACACAACAGTAGTCCTGCCCATTCTCTCTGCCCAAGCTCTTTCCCACTTTCTTCCCCAAAATCAGCTTATAGCTGAAGAGTCTTTTTTCTTTATAGTTCCTGCATTTGTTTTTAATATTTCAGTTGCTACAAAATCTTTTGTTCAGAGGAACAAAGTAAAGGCACCACAAGACTTAATTACTTCCTTGAAAACTGCTCATCTTTTCCAGTGTTCTTGTGTTATTTTGGGTTTATTTTTTTTAATAATGCTTCTTCTCATAGAACATTTAAGTCAGATCAAAGGGCAGAAAAATACAGTCCACTAGAGGGCAGGCCTGAATCTGTCAAAACCTGCTGCAAAGTCCTAGAAGCGAAGCTGTCATGAGTCCATCAGGTCTACAGTTAAGAACTAGGTGAAGTTGTTTCTGAACGAGTAGCTGCAAGACTCCAGTTTAATATTCTATAAAATGGGGGCTATAGTTCCCTATGTGTAGGAAAAAGGGTCCTAGATGAAGTCTCTGACCATGACTATAACTAAAAGAAACCTATCATGACAATTATTAGTTGGAGTCAGTCCAATAGGTCTTTCAGCTGATCGGACAATCACCAATTGAACTCATTGGAGTTGAACTCCGGGGCTGAACTGGCCCATAAGTTTTATATCTTCTCCAGGCTGTGCCACCTTACCTGCAGAACTAATGCTCTGAGCAGTAGCAAACGGCCTCAGGGAAGGCCCTTCTGTGCCAGTGCGAGCAGTTCAGAGGCACCTTTGACATGCGTGAGCAGAAGTGGAGTCTGGCTCCACCTCAGACTCACAGCTCAGCCAGACCCTGGGCATGTGTGGGGAAGGACTGCTCTGGGTGTGCACCTGATGTCCCACTCCCTGGACTTGCAATCTGTGCACACTCCACTGCCAGGACCCCTACCACCACGGAGACGGCTCTGCCTCAGAGTTAATCATATGTGACTGGATCAAATGCTTCACACTGCACTTGTTTCTAGCAAGGACTGAGTTTGGCTCAGCACTTTCAGATGCTAAACTCTAGAATCTAGATATCAGCCTTTGCTTTAAGCTCCATAAAATTATAAAAGGAAATACTAATTGCAAGTCATGATGCATTTATTTCATGTGGCAGCTTAAGATCCCATATTTAATGCTGCCAGATTTTGTTAAGACTCAGTTTCCTTTCAAGCAAACTGAAAATTCAGTTTTCTCTTTGTACTCTTCATGGGAACATGATAAATGAACTTCCTTTCATCACTGACTCACTCCTGGAAAGGCTATTTCACAAATAGTATCTCTATTCCACAGGAAACAAGCTGTTCACTCTTATGTTACTCAAGTAGCTGCAGACAAATTAAAATACATTGCTAAGTTGAAAGATTTCAAAAGGCATTAGATATGTAGCTCACAGCCAATAAGTTTTTTATCAAGTAGTGATACAAATTGCTATCTTTTAAGGAAATTACTCAGGTCAAAATTCTAAAATCGATTAGAAATTCTGGGTGCCTGGCTGGAGACACCTTACAGCCACTTGGAACTCCTAAGTTCATGTCCCTTTCATGGTGTCTTATGCTGGTCACACGAAGTACCTATAGCCATTTTTGAAAATCTTGCCCATAAAGAATGCAGCTAATAGGGTTAGACAGAAACTAATAAAATTCTATAGAATTTTTTCCAAAACTGAATGGTCTGAAGCAGTATAGTCCCCATTTGAGATTGCTAACTCCCATTGAGACATCTGTTGAAGCCTACAGCTGCAGATTTTAAATAAATTAGTATCTATTTTATGTAGCATGAACTAAAGTCTTATCTGGAGACATGAATAAGGTGATGACACAGGTAATTCAGGGCTGAATTCTAACAGGTCTGATGAATGCACACAGTCAGTTAATCGTAGGCATGCTGAGAGGACTTGATGTACTTAGAACAATTGCACAGTTAAGTGCAGCTGTATCAAAAACAATATGCAAAAGATACAGGTATGAGTGGTTTTGTTGGAGAATAATATTGCAAATGACTATCTGTGTATTTACAGTTGAGCTGTTGCTGATAATCTCATCAAAGAAAAGATATTAAAAAGTCCCCAAATAAACAGTTGAGAACACATTATCTTAATGATACAGGACTGAAAACCAGTCAGGTCTTTCTTGCTGAAGAAAACCAGAAATATGATAATATATTTAAACAAAGAGGAAAGAACAAAAGACTTTTATAAGAAACAAAGCACTTCCCTGCCAGAGTCTAGCATAACATAATAAAATGCAAAACTGCCATGTTAGATTTAAGTCACAGAGGAACATATTTGAAAAGGACTCCTCTAGGGAGTATTTATAAAAGACAGCAGTCCTTAAAACGTTCAGTGATTCAAGTGTTAGGAGAGACCAACAATCCTTCCAGCTGAAGGAGAGTCCATTACAGCCAGTGTTGCTTTCTGAGATCTGGCTACCATGCGTGAAGACAAAGGACCAACAACTCCAACATTAAATTCAGTGATAAAACTAAAATATTTTTAGGGCCCTCTCGACCCACCTCCACTCTCCTGGATTGTCCTACTGTCAGCAGTGTAAGAATTCTCCTCAGGTATATCACCTGCAAATAAGCCTTGCAGGACCACCTCGTGACAAGAAATAATTATTCCATTGCTATCAGTGGAAAGCTCTGTACTGTTAGACTTTTGCTGGTTATTTAGTGTCACTGTTTCTGCTAAACATAACAAGTACGACAAATACTCAAAGGGAAGAAGATCAGAGATAGGCAAATGTAGAAATTACAAAAATACACAAGAATCCAGACATATGCAAGACTTCCCAGTGATAAGCCATATATAAATGACTTTAAACTGATTTGAGTTCTGCCTGCAGGCTACATAAATAAGTGCTGATGTAAATAGTTATTTTTGTCTCGGTGTTAGAGTGTCTGGATTTCTTTACTTTCAGTGGCCTGAAATCAGGTTGGGAACATCACTTTCTCACATTTGCATACTTTAACAGAGACAGATTGGTAAATTCACTTGTCTGAAGGATAAGAGAGATGATTACGACCTCCTGCCCAGTGCAATGTGTGCAGCCTCATCCAATAACTTCTGCTTAAAGCCAAAATGCCTGTGATCAAGCTGGAGCACATTTTTCCTTCACACACATCCTTCTTTGGTTTACTTCACCATCATTTTATCAGAATTAGACTGTTTTGATTTGATGCAGAGCCCCTTTTGGAAAATATTTTTCAATAGGGTCCTTTTCATACAGTTTATCTATTCTCAGTTCATCTTGTTGGGAAGTGCTTTCTTTCCCTATCTCCCCCACCCTGAATATCTATTCTAATGTAATATACAAAATCCACCAAAAAATTGACATTCAATTGTGCATCAGTCTCCAGGTCCTGGAACAGATGTTCTAGACACTTAAATAATAACCATAATCATAACTCAACACTTCTTTTCTCCAAAGTGCATGAATAAGCTTTACTTCTCCTGTGTAAGAGGACTTACATAATAGCAAATTCTGACATATGTCATGTCACTTACAAAGTCATGTCACGACGTTTCATTCAAAATGGGATTTTTTGTGAGCCCAGTATGTCTGTGGGTCTGGGAGAGTAGATAAGATGACTGTGCTTTTCCCTTGCCACATCCTTGATCTTTTTCCCCAGCTTTTTGGTTATTTTTAGAGCTATTAGTCTTAATCAGTAGCGTTGCTCTGTCCTTTTGTGGGACTGACACGCTCCAGGATAACAAACATAAACAACCTGTGGGGTCTGAGAGACTGAAAGGAGGAATCTTTCCACAGCAACATAGGTGCTGCTATGTCTGAGTTTTCTAATTCTGAAGAAGTAGAGATGCAATCTGGAATGCAGGAGCCTTGCAGTATGCCTCTGCTGAAGGTGGGAGGTCTGACTGCAGCACAGAAAAGCTGTTCATGCTACTTTTAATCAACATTGACCTGAATGTAGGCACTGCCAGCCCTCCTTGGATGCTGGAGAGGGATGCTGGTGACCAGTCTGCTCTGAAGTTTGCCTGCTATGCTACCAGAATTTGAATAGTCCAGATTGCAAGACTGTGTTGCTGTGTGAAAGCTTAAGTTGGTGCCATGAACGCAAGCTCCATTCTTCTACATCATCTGCTTTTAGCGAGGCAAGAATGTGACTATAAACTGACCAAACTGACTGCAAAATGATGCATCATGCACCGGAAATTGCACTGTAATTTCCCTGCTTTCATAAGGGGTAAGAACTGGGAAAGCTGGCATTTCCAATGGTGTAGATTAAGAGGGAGGGCTTTTCTGGAAGGGAGATTTGAAAGAGAACTAGTCAGCACTTTCCAGGAAGAAGGATCCATTGAGAAAGGGTGTGTGCAAGCGCTTGGAGAGATGCTTGCAGAAGAGAGAAAAGAGTGAACAAGGTGGGTATCACTGTCATAGCAGATGTAGTTATTTTGCTTCTTTTCAGCTGTTGGACAATGTTACCAAACGGCTGCTACAAATCATGTTGCATTCCGGGGGTGCATGCAGACATTCTTCACATTGATATTGAGGGGTTATTAGCAGGAGGTGCTGAATTTCAGGAATTTGGGAGCCCCTGGTCTGTTAGCTACAAGGGGAATCAGAAAAATGTTGTGGCTACTTCATCTGGTGGTGGACATTGTTCATCCACAATATTCTTGAGCATCCTGAGCTGCACCAGGCCCTTTTGTAAAAATATATAAAATGACTGCCCACGATTGCCGATTGTACCTGCATGGCGGACATCTGTGCCTACTGTGTTATTACAAGTAGCAAGTTCGTTGAAACAAGATGCTGTCTGCAGGGAAGGGTGCCTCAGAAGAAGGGAAGCAAAGGAGAATTGTTTGAAAGCAATTCTCTCTTGACACTTGTGGTCTGCTTTCAGGGTAATATACAGCGAACTAATCATGCAAATCCAAACTCATGGGAAATAAACCTTAGTTTCTTCATCTGGTGCTCTGAAACTCAGCCAATGATCATGCAATCAATATCCCTGAGGTGTCAAAGTGCATTATTGATTTGTAGGCCATGCATATCAGAGTACTGGAGACTCCACACTGTGAAATGATTATAAACTAGTAATTAGCTGGTGAGAGAGGTATAATTTGGTTCAGAATTCTGAAGCCAGATAAAATCAGCTGATTAAAAATGATGCAGTTAACTCAGTCCCTCATGCAATTAAAAACTCATAGAACCCGACTGAAATAGTTGGAGAGGCTTTCTAACAGCAGGAAAAGCAGTAACCATTTTGCTTGTGACATCCATTAAGAAAACTGTGCTCAACTAACAGTAGAATCAGATCCTTGGAATTTCATTTCTTCAAAGACAGAACAAAGTGCTACTGCTTTTCACCCTGGGAAGCCCTCGCCCACTGTGATCAAGTTTAATCTTTGGCTTGGTAAAAACATGAAAGTGCTGGAGCAAAACAGTACCAGGCACAAGTAAGCAGCTCATCAGAAGATTTTTTTGATGTATTTTGCTTTGGAAAAATACTTCCTGCAGGTGCTCTGAAATCACCTGGAGTTTTTAAGAGTTTGGTTGATTTAATTTTCAAGTCCCTGCTGTGGTCATACAGACATAATCTCAGAAGTCCCTCATGACTGATTAGCTTCTGCAGGTGTTAAGTGGCACAAAACAGCTCTATTAGATTGGTCTTTTTTGGCCAAATAGTGTGATCTGGATGTCTTTTGTGGTTGATGTTATTGGTACAATATCGCATTGATTTTAACTTTGATGAATCCAACTTTTTTAGAGGACACAGAAGTACACAACCAGCTAAAGGACGGCTCAGTGTAGCAGTGTTTTTGGGAGACTTGTGACCAATTTCAACTTTGTAGAAATGACACAGGATACTCGAGATGTTTGTATAAACAGAAAGTCACATGACAGTTTTGACCAAGTCCTTCAGTTTGTGGGAGCAGGTGTGGATGGAACTCCATCCTGGAAATGGGAGGACTCTTCTGCACACATACTAGGACCCTGCTACTGACAATACCCCACACCACAAGGCCCGGAGAAGAGCTGTATGTGGCTGCAGCATGGTATTCCCGAGGGTTCTCTGGGCTCCCACACCAAAGCAGCTACCCCTACCCATCGCCTGGCAGCAGGCAGAGCTGGAGGAGGTGGAGGATGTTCCTCAAACTAGAAGAGCTGGTTCCTGTGCTAGGCTACTTTGCCTGAAAGTGCCAACAGAGAGGCTGCCATTGCACGCTGCAGACACAGGCGACAAGGGGAGGCTGAATATTTCATGTATTCTGATCAGGGGCCCTGACACGATGCCAATGGGGAAATACACTTGTCAGTGCCATGAGACTGAACAGCTGTTGCCACTGCTCACTGCTTTAAAAATCTTCTCTGAAGGCTTTTTACTTTTCAAAAAAAGAACAGAAGATACTGCAGCCTCATCCACCTGAAGAAGAGGACTCATTCTGAGCAAGTGCAGTCAGTAATCAGTGCACAGGCTGACAGTGGGAGAAGCAGAACAGAGGAAGAAATACAAATTTTTAAAACAATTTTGCTTTAAAATCACCGCTAGTCAAAAGCTAGGTCTATCAGTGACAGCTCCGATTTTCAAAGGTCACAGAAGCCCCCAGTATGTCAGCTGTTTGGTGTTTCTCCAAAAATTGTATGGATTACACGCTTACTGACTACACAGCAGCACTTCACAGTTACAACGTTTATATAGAAATTTACTCAAACTAGCACACAGAAAAGTCTTTGTTCTCTTCGCTTATTCATCTGCCTGAGGAAATGAGACCAGTTGTGTATCTGTCTCCCCTGATAACTTCTAAACCTGCTGGCTAATTCCAACCAAACTAAAGGAGCGGGAAAGGTCTCAGCAAGAGTTAAAATCTTGCCTGGGTAAATAGCTGGAGAGAAGCCTTCATAGTGTATCCGTGAGGGAAAGGTTGCAGTGTGAGCATAGCTCTTATACAACACCAGAAAACCTGTGCAGGGTTGATACAACATAAATGCCAAACCACAGGAAAGTAAGTTGGAATCAAAGATACATGTGTTAAAAATCCAGAGATAAGAAGGTTTCTTTACTTTGCTCATGAAACTTGTCTTGCAAGCTGAAAATACAATTTCACCCACTTCTTTACCTCAGATGCACATTGCTATTTTTCTCCCGGCCCTCTTATAAAATGTAATTAATTTTCATTTTAAAGACCTTGATGGTCTTTCTCTCATCATGGAAGAGTAAGTGAGGTTAATACCCAATAAGTGAGATTAATACCCAATTACTGAGCACTGAAGCTCACAGATCATTTCCATATAAAAACATTAATATATTCTTAATTTTTAAAATGTACCTTTTATTTGATTTAGATGTTAATGCTCATTTCTTATGTAATAAAAGGGAGAAGTGCTAAAGTGTGAGTCAGTGCTTATTAACCCTGCTAATCAGACAGGCCTTTTTTAGCCAAGACAGATATATCTTAACTAGTAAAACAGATACATCATCATTTAGCCAATTAATCCTTTCCAAACAGCGCAAGAAGCAGTAGTTTGATTTGTAGTGAACGGAAATAAACTTGTCATGTTCTGCACATCGATTTACATTCTTACTTCCCCATTTAAGTCAGTACAAATGCAGCCCTTTGATTCCCAGAAAGAAGGCAATCCACAAATCAACATTAGAATGTATAGAATAGGGCTATATATAACATCAACTGATCTTAGTTCACAGTCTGTATGTGAAGTACTGTATTTAATCTGCACATCCATGGGATTAATCTAGAACAGAATGATACATTTCCTTCAGAATAGTATGATTTACTTCTTCAATATGGGCACAGGAAAGTACACTAAAAGATGCCTTAATAAAGTATTTTCCATATGATGTTGAAAGGAAAAGACATTTCTCACTATTGCAGTTGAGTCCTGCTATCTGATCCTCAAAAACAACCCTACAAAGCATCTGAGTGTTTATGAACAGGTATTAGTTTTCTATTACAGACAATTTATACATAAAAATGCAGTCCAAAATTTATGCACTAGTTCAGTAGATTATAAATGATAATCCAGGTAAAAGCAACCGTCAGAAATACTTCAGTGCACTGAATAATGTTAGACCAAAAGCACAACTTCCATTACTTCTTTCCTGACACAAATCCTTTTTCTTTATTTCCTGTAATCCCTCAGGCTTTCACACAAAACACATAACAAGCACACAACTGTGAATAACCATGAATTGCAGGTTGTAATTCTTATAGGTTATATCCCATTCTGAAAGCGTCCTGCAGTCAGTCAGGAGAATACTTAACTGGACTCATATATGAAAATCAAAGACCTAACTGTTTAGCCAATTTCATCATCTTCGGCACAGCTCGATTTCCTCTGACAGATTATCACCTCAAGTGGGTAAAGGTCAGTCTCATATTGCGAGGTATCCTGGGGGGAAATAGGTATGGACAGAGCTCCGTGCATTACTGACTGTTCAAACAGTCCCTTTGGATTTTGGGTAGAACTTAGAACAATCTAAGAGCTTTCTGTATCTTACCTTCTCACTGAACCCTGGCCCATAAAAGCCTTAAAACACAGAAAGGAGGATCACTTACATAGAAATGTGATTTACTTCTTCAAAGATCTGGTCTTCACCAGTGGAGGAGCAGGACTAGTTTCTGTTGGGGTGACAGCGAAACTCTGGAGAATGGAGGAAAAAGGATACTGCTGTAAGAAGAATAGATCCACTCTGGTTACTGTGATCACCACTGCTTCTGAATGCTTACTCCATCTTTACCAGATATCGAAATTTAGCTGATGCATAACAGTTCCTAAGGATCTTAAAACACTGGATTTAACTTAAACTGTTAATAAATGATTTTGTCGTGGCCATGTTAAGAATCATGCTCAAGTTTTAGTGGGCCTTTTAAAGGATCACCTATTTTCCTCAGGACTTGCATGAGAAAAAAGCAATGTGTAAGTATTTAAGCAGTCACCTGTAGTCAGAGAAACTCTGCAGATATCCAGACCTGCATTCTGAACAACCTGTTGCTGGTCAGACAGTTGTCAGAAACTTAACAGCTATTTCTTTGAAGTGAGCAAGTGTAGTATAATACAGGCTATTCTGCAGCTTCGTTTCCACCCTATTTTCCCATTTTCTATCTCCCTGGGCTTTTTACAATCTGTCTACACTGATCTCTTCTCTCTGAAAGAAAATTCTTTTCACGGGGGCTCTAAGTATATCTCAAAAGGAGTACAGCTCCTAGGGATGCAATATATCTTGCTGCATTTTCCACGCCTTTTAGTACAAAAAATTTATGCTTTTCAGCACAAATAGCCTGGACCATTCTTCAAAATGAGCCACCAGCTCCCCATGGATAAAACCAAGTTTGTCTGACAGCCAGCTTGCCCACAAGAAAGTAGGTGACAGCTGAAAGGTGATATGGTTATTAGTCTCCTTTCCTAAGGAATACCCCTTGTGCATCACAGGCCCCTCCTCAGGCTCTGGAGTGCTCCTTTATCATCTCGATCCACGTCCCCTTTTGTAGAGAGATGTTCATTGAATTAAGCCCTGAACAGGTAACGAAATCTGCTTGGACATTATTTTTGTGGACAGTAACACAGTGTTCAGGTCTTCTCTTCCATTAACAAACTCAAGTATATGATTTACAGTTAAGACAGAGACTTACTGACTTACCTGCAAAAATTCAAAGACAGGCCATAATTAAACCCCCAAATCTGAACAATTTGGTCATAAGAACTTTTCACTGTTTATTTGAAAAGAGTAGGCTGTATACAAAACATCAAACTGTTTACATGGTAGCACTGTAGTTTTCCAGTCCTTCACATCAGTAAAAAATGAGCAGGCACATTGCTGGGGAATTCCATTGCAGCAATTACTATATTTGGGGCAACATACACAGTGAGAGTCCTTGACAGAGATGGCACGACTGGTGCTTCACCTCTCTTTGCACAAGAAGTTGCTGACCTCACTGAATGCAAGTTCATGTAGTTGAACAGGAGGCCTCGAACATTAACAGGATAAGCAGTAAAAAAACATGGAATTCATAAAAGTACTCTTATTCCAGAATTAGGGTTTTATTAATTGCATTCAGCTTCATTTTCTCCACATGTTTTTGAACCTTCTCCCTTAGCCTCTCGTTCTGGGGTTGAAAATGTCCCTCTGGATAGTTGTGTGGGTCTCTGCAAGAGGTTCAGAAAATCATTTATATTTAGAATAGCCATGGGAATTACTTAGCGATGCTGATAAAAACAAAGGAAGAGACACACATAATTTCTCTCTTTTTTATAGTTTTAATAAATAACCTGCATATGTATTATTCCATGTGAACACAGAGGATATTCCATTACTTACACCAAACTGGAAGGGGAGTGAAATTGTGAAAAAAAACATTCACTCTCAGCTTGGCCAGGGAGGAAGGCTAATCACCTGATAGGCAAACACATACTAGGCTGAGTTTCTACATTTTATCTATGAAGAAACATATGCTCTAATAGCCAGAAGAAAAGAATCCACATGAAAAACTTGTTTTCTTTAAGGATAAAATGCTAAAACTACAGTGGAGGAGCAATGGAGTATCATCTAGTGAAACACACAACCTCATCAGTAATGATGACAAGGGAAAAGATTGGGACTTCATTGTATGATAACAAAATTTTGTTTCCCTCTTCACAAAGCCAAACAAAGAGGAAAGCATTCAACAAGTCTAACTGGCAGTGAAAGTAGACAACTCAAATCTGCCAGCAGATTTTCTTCTTTCCTGTGTCCTCGGTCCTTTTAGGGTCAGGGCCTATGGACCAATTTGATATAAATATTCAGTGTCTACCACTTTCCAGGGACACCTTCTGTCTTCTGGTGCCCATTCTGAGACAGCTTTTATTAAGACGGAGTTTCTGTTGCCTCAGAGCAGCTTCCAGAGTCCCATTCTTAAGCAGAATTGCACTTTTCATAGGCATTCTGTTATTTTTGCTATTAAACCCTAAGTTTTATTTTCCATAAGTGGAAATCAGAGACTGTTTTGGAGATGTAGTCATACTTGTAGAAAATGGACTAAGAATGGCACAAGAAAGCACATTAAATGGCACGCCTATGTCCTAAGTATATATAACAAATCCTCCATGACTGGAGTTTAAGATCATCAGTTAAAGTAGGCTCCTCAGATGGTTTAGATATAGCCAAACTGGCCTGAAAAGAACACTTGTAAATCAATAACTAGAGGTGTGTAATTTAGGAAAGTATTTTCAGTTTTGAAGAAAACAGCTAAACTTCAAAAAGAATGAATCTTACAGTCATACAACTGCTTACCCAGAAAAAGCACCATCCAGCACTGTTTCACTGTGGAGAAAAAGATCACTCTTTAGTTACACAAGCTATCCCAAATCCACATGTTCTAACAACCACTGTCAGAAAATGCAAAAAGCAGCACTGAGTCAGACATGCATGCTTTTTTTTTTTTACAGCAGATTATTTTCAATCAATGTTGTAGTAATCACAATAGAGCAATCAGTGTCTTGTCAGAGAGCTCATAGTACTTAGCACTGTTTAAAAGTTTAATGGCTGATAGACTTGCACAAGATTTGAATGTCAATCATTCCCTCTAAAATTAAAGAAAATGAGACATTCAAATCTCCTGGTGACTCTGGAAGTCTCAAGCTATTATACACATTCCAGTTAGTTAGGCATCTAAGCATCATCATGCCTACTTCAAAGAGGGGGCAACTGTTGGACAGAAAGATTAATTCACTGGCTCAAAGTCACACAAGGTATCTGTGAAAACACAGGGTTAGAACCCAGCACCCTCTCCTATGTTCCCCTGCAATCATTTATTCTGACCATACTGGCTGCTGCTCAAGCCACTGCCCCCAGTGTCTCTCTTACCTACTCATACACCTCCCTGCATCCTTCCTGCAACATCACATACCCCCAAGTTTCACACAATGAACCCACTTTTGCTTCCGGCCCCACAGAACTGCTGGGCAGTCCTGTATGCTGTTCTGTAACCATGGTGGTAATCATTAAACCCAACAAAAGGCCCACCTGCCCCTCAGGACTTTCCTTGTCCTCAGATGCCCCACAAGGTTTCTCTGCTGATCTCCAAATTTGGGATGCTGGCCTGACAACACCAAAAACAACTGGCAGAACTTGGCCCTTATGGTGGTCAGTTTGTAACATATCAGGGAGCAAGCAACTGTGTTTATGAATGCAAGTTGCTTTACACGCTGTGCTGTGTGTCTAAAACGTAATGGGCATGCATGCGGGCATAAAGCTGGGATAGTACAATGAGTGTGACCAGCTCCTAGGAAGAGCCTGAAAAAAAGGCACCATCCCAGGGGGAAATTTTTTAAGGGCTCATCCCTCTGCCAGCAATAGTAAATATCTAATCAAAAAGGACAGAAAATCCACTCGTCCAAGAACAGTGAACATCTCTGAGGGGGCAAGAAAACTGCCTCAAATACTAGATTGCATTGTTAAAACCAAAGTCAGAGATATCCGGGCCAGTGTGCCACATTCACAGTTGCTTTCTGAAGTCCAGTCCAGACTATATTTGCAGTGCAAAATGTAAGACAGGAGACTTCTGATTTGCTCAAAGTGCCAGATCTGCACGCCATTCAGCAATAAAGCCTGCAGGGCATCTCAGGATGACTTTCTACATAATTCAAAAGGAGAAGCTTGTTCCCACATTCCTTCCCATTCTCCTCTCCTAATTTCAATAATTATAATTACCTTTCTTCTTTTGTTGATTTCTCTTTGCCTTCTTCTGAGGGCAGCTGTTCAATTTGTGGAAATTCAGCTCTTACCATGTCTGGAGTAAGTATCACTTTGAATTCAGTTTCATCTGTCTCACTAGAAATTGGTAAATTGAAGAACAATGAGATTTTATCCCTTTAAAAGTAATTTTTAGCCAACAAAAACAAAAGTATGTCTTACACAAGAGGGACTTTGTGCTTTTCTCTTTGAGGATCTCTGAGGACAGGTTTAGACACATCCATACAAATGGTTAACACTTAGTCAACATATTGAATATATAATAGAGGAAAAACTTACTAGTCACTTATATTTTCCCTGTCTCTCTCAGGTAAGTCATCCAGCTTTGGTGGTACATCTCTTGGAAGCATATCCAAACTGTAAGGATCCCTGTGATGGAAATGGTGTTTGTTTAAGATGGGCAGAGAGTAACTGCGCCCAACAGTTACATTTGAAATTTCATGGTAGTTGCAGTTACAAAGAAGAAGATGTATTTTTGAATATTCCCGGAAAACCTGAGTATATCAGAAATTACTGTGATATGAGGGAAGGTGAGCATGAGAGATGCTGGCTACCAGTGTGTGCAGGTGCTCCATATGCTACAGGTTTTAGTGTGCCTATTTCTGCAGGACAGACTGGGCTTGTACCTCCCAGAATCTTCTGGGAGTGAATCAAAAGAGCATTCAGAGCAGATGTTTTTGAAAGTCCTCAATGAAGCTCCAATTGCAGGGCTAGATATTTCCTCTAATTATATTGATCTTAATCTTTCCTCCAAGGAGGTCAATAGGTGTTTTCTCCATTTGTATGCGATTTCTGAGTAGCAATTTATTACACCTATAGCCACATTTATATCTGTGGGACTCGTTACTAGTCAATGTAGTTGCAGACAGTAGAAGCTGGTGCAGGATAGCATCACTGTATATTCAAATTCTTTCTTACCTTGATGTTGTACTTGTCAATGTGGGAGTGTTAGAAAAGGTAGAATACACCACTGGCAAAAATTTTCTCCAGCTCATTACTCCACGAATCACTTCCTGAAATGACAAGTGCCACAGCAATCAGACCTCTAACACACAATGCAGTGGGGAGAGAGGCTTGCAGGACACAGCGCCTGACTCCTTGGTTGAGAAGTGAGTCGGGGGAGCTGCAGTTCTCCATGTCTAAAAGATGCTTACTTCACTGCAAGGCCACAAAAATACAGCAGAGAGTGAAAAGAAAGAAAGAGCAGAGAAGTACGCAGGGATAAATAAGGGACATGGAGAAAGTCTAACAATAAAAAGTTATTCTGACCCGCTTATTGACTATTTAGATGCATGTACAATTTATACTTCAGAATATTTTCTATTTAGGATGATTATTCATCTTTCTTTTGGATTCCTTGGAACAACTCTCAGCAAAAACACATCCAAGGCAGGTACTCATACAATAAACTCAACAAGCCATACCTTGTGATGCAGAAATTTCCTTTGTGTGATTGGAATGCTGGATCCTTTGGGGCATTCCTTGGTAAAGGTATATTTTGGATGAGGACAAAGATGATATTCAATATTTGTTTCAGAATAGGGCAAAGGAGGTAAAATGGGAAATAAACCTGGAGTGGGGTTCTGAAAACAAAGAAGAGATTATTAAAAAAAAAAATCATTCTGAGCACCACAAAGAATTAAGTCAATGAAAATTCAGTTCTTACAATTAACTCAGTCACTCCAAACTCACATCTTTATCTTGTTGTGACTCTCCTGTTCAGTGTGACACCTGATCTCCCTTCTTCTCCCTACATCACAGACCCATAGTCTGCCTGGTTCATCCATGCTCTCCGCTGTCTAAAATACAGCAATTCAGGTGTTGTTTCCAAGTTTGGGAGAAAAATGCTATTGCCTGAAGCTTCCAAAATCCGTTGCTGGTTCTCTGAACAGTCCAGAATCCATGAAAGGGCACTGGCCTTGCTGTAGCAGAAGCTAGTGAGCATTTTGCCATTCATTTCACTGCACTAGCATCTGCTCTTGAACTCAACCTAATGCTGGGTACTGTGGGATCAGGCTGTGCCTGGCTCTTTCACTGACATGACATAGGGATGAAGGAGAAGCATGGAGAATCCCATCAGTAAGTCCACTAGAGTCCTAGCCACAACCAGTGGGAACAAATCTATACTGCATATGTTATGCCAAGATCTCTGAACTAGCACACACTGGGTTCTGGCTGTCCTTCATTTGAGCAAACAAATTATGCTGAAAGACAGAGCCATCCAACTCAGGCGCAGTGCCATGCTGGCATGGAGATGCTGCCTGCACCCACACACTACACTGCACTGAGCTGTACAGCTGTCTCTGCCTGCTCAGAGTCACCTCAGGGACCTCCAGGCCATGCTGCACTGCATGGGAAACACCTTCTGCAGTTGATGCGAAGTAGCACAATCTGCATAAAAATCAAGTCACTGAAAATCTCCCCATGCACGCTGGTTGTGACTTGGAAATGTTACTATAAGATGCTACGAGAACTCTCAGAAATTCTAAGGCAGCTGGATGCAATGCATGCAAAGAACTTGACTTCACTTCTCTCAGTTTACCTACTGATCAAGTAGAACTGCAGTCCCCTAGTTGAATAGAAGGAAAAGACTGCACCAGTCCTACCTATCTGGGCAAGGTTACAGATGGACTGAAGAGAACTGCACACCAATTCCATATTGGGCCCCTGATGAAACAAACACCCTTTACCCTCCTTTCTTAGGTCCTTTGTGAAAGCAAACTTCTACTTACAAAAATACGAAGTGGGCTGCTCTCAGGGGGGTGGACTAAAGCTTGGGGAGGAACCAGTTTTAAGAGGCTGATGTCCCTTTCTGCTACTTCTTCTGGAGATTGCTCATGAAAATCCATCTTCTGGGAGGTCAAGTTAAGCTGTCTCTCAGGAGAAGCAACTACTTGAATCAACTCATCCTTGAAAAACACAGACATCAACGGATTTCAGAGCGCAGTTTGCCTTTTGGTATAATGTCTTGAAACAAAATTAATCAAAGAATTGTAGAAGTGTAGGGCTGGGAGTGACTTCAGCAAAGGAAGTTTGTATTTGAGATGACTTGTTACCTGGGCTCCCTGCCTCAGTGGTCGGGAAAGTTTTTGAGGTTTGTAACTTGTGGCTGCATGGTGTGTACAAAACGGCTGATACCTCATAATGCGGAAATGCTGAGGAACCTAGGTGCAAAGCAAAAAGATGCACTGCAGGACAAGAAAACAATCACTTTTGCTTAAATCATGGATGGAGGGGAACATTCCAGCTTAAGCATGGACATGTCACATCTCTGTGGTAATAGATACTTGGACCACTATTCAGGAACATGGTATATGACCAAAACTTTGAGGAGCAATACTTCACCAGTACAAGTTGAACGGGCATGTAAAGGAATATTTCCTTTCTTGCTTTTCTATGAAAGACCACAGATTTAATAGTTTCTTGATCAAATGCACTGAACTCAATGGGGTAGAGAAAAACCATGTTTAGCAATACGCTTAACACCAATACCCAAAGCAGTTGTTTAACAAGGGGAAAAGGTATTAACAGAAAGCTTCTGTACCTGAAAAAAATGAATAGGAAATTGAGCTAAAACCTGCATCAGTTTGAAACTCAGGAAATATTTTTACCTTGATGAGATGCAGAATTTGATCTTCTGCTATTCAAAAATTCAAGAGAAAAAGCATTAGAAGCCGGAAGTAAAAATTGTTTCTGTATTCATAAAGTTGAAAAAATAATACTATGCATTTCAGGAAGGAGATGTTTGTATTTCCTATGCAGGAATGCAGGAACTAAGCAAGTGTAAGTGGATCCCAAATAAATAGATTTCCGTTACTTGCTAAAGAGGAAGGACACTTTTATAATGGGATGGCATTTTTGCTCTCTGAAATCAAAGGAAAACCTGTGAGTGGCTTGCGGGGCTTTTGCACAGTATCTTCATTCATAGTAGAAGATGCATCTCACTGCTTGAGATACAATAATTTCAGCAGAGGTGATTCATTTCTCTGTCAATCTCCTATTGCTGGCTACAGCTGGTTATTTACAGAAATAGATGAGATTGTTTTTAATAATAGCATGCTAATCACACAGACCTATTAAGGCAACATTTCTACTGGGCTGCACACTGGGGCTCCTGAATCAGGCAGAAACATGTCTAACTGGACTAGTAAAACAGAACACATGACACAGTTGAGAGCTCTACTCACTCACCTTCAAGTCGTAATAGGGAAGAATGTGTCTCACTTTTACGTCTGCAGATTTGACAGGAACTGGGCCAAGAGCATCAGGTGCCTGAAAGAACACAGTATTAAAAACCCAGCAATACAATGGGAATTTCATTTTTCACTGGCAACAATTCATCAGCACAGCTACTTGAAAATATATGGAAATAATTGTGCAAACACTTTGTCTGATATTTCTCCAGTCCCTTCTAGGATTTTGGCGTTTCAGTTGCTTTTTATTTCTTTTCTTCTGCAAAATCCCGTATTTTAACTAGCTCTGGCCATTAATATATTATTCAGAATTTCAGAATGCAGTTAAGAGAATGCAAAGGTTTTTAACTATTTTCTGAAGTCACAAATTAATTTGTTGCAACTCCAGAACAGCAGTCACATTGCAGTTTTGATAAAAGTAGTGCTGGGCCTGGGGCCAATGTCTTCAACAAAATTATGACTTGAGTGTTTGCTGCCATTTTAGGTACAATACTTACCAAATCACAGCGCAACTGGAGGGAATTGTAAGTGGGGAATTCAAAAGGTAATATACGATCTTCAGATATGCTGGAAGAAATGCCCTTACACTCTTCACTCTTCTCTGGTTTGCTGAAACTCCCATTTTCTGTCATTAACAGAGAGCAAATATTATGTTTTTGTAACATGTCTTAATACACTGGTTCAAAAATAGAACCAAGCCATAAAACAGATATGTAACATCTTCCTAAGATGAGATGTGTGTAGTCATTTTAATATGAAATGTAAGATAATCTTTCCTAAAGGCTTTAAATGCCACATCTGCAAGACAGCAGGCACACTACCATGACTATTAGACAGATCTGATTACCTCTTTTCAAGAAAGTCATCGCAGCCCACACATTCCAGCATGGTCCTCTCTGTCTGTTTTCACTCAGGAAGGCAGACTTAAGTCAGAAGGCCTCTTTTACACTGACTGCCATTACTCCTCCTACTTGAAGCACCCCTGCAGCTCTTGCAACGAGTTTTCTTGCATACTGGGAATTAAAGAACCCCCACTTGCAGAAGCAGGAAAGGTGTGATATGGAAAGCTGTTTCAGCAGTTGTCAAATTGGGTGTGTATGAGGGAGTGGAAAGCAAGAGACACAAATCCTCCTCTGTGCCCATCGAACTATGACTCCATCCAAGGACAATTTCCTTCTGTGACTACTAAAGAAGTGATTTTTCCAGGTCAGCACTTTCATTTCACTATAAAGAAATGAACCACTACCTTTCTCAGCTGAACAGGCCCAAAATCAAAGTCATAGGAGTGCCTGCAAGCATTTGTATGGGAAAATGATGTGGAGGAAAACTTAACCCAATACTGGCCACCTGGCTGTGTATCTCCCGGTTCTTACTATCTCACTGCACTGAGTTCAACTATCTTGTCTTAATCACATTTAGGTGTCTTTCCCAGCTCCATGTCTCCAGCCTCTTCGGCTTCACCTGTCCTGCTTACCTACCTGTTTCTCACATAGTCTGCCCCTTCCCCATTGTCCCTCAGGCCTAAAAGTAATAGCCCTATTATTAAGGAGATAAGCTGCAAGGCTCCTAAGGAGAGTTAATCGCCTTTTAAAATCACTTCTAAAACAGACATATTTTGACTGCAGCCAATTCTACCTTGCCACACTTCTCTTTTTTGCTTGAGGGCTCCTGTGCAAGGACTGCATATTTACGTATGCATGGGAGTACAAATGTAATGCATTTGACACACTGCAGTACAACCTGAGTGATCAAAATTCATTGCCAAAATATCAGCTTGTTCTTCTACTCCTTACCAGACACAGAGCCTTCCTTCAACCCTCTGGCTTCTCTGTTCAGCCCACGGAACAAAAGCAGCAAACGATTCAGTCGAATCTGAATCAGAATCTAAAAGAATGATTATGAATTTTAAAGTTTAATACTAAACTGAGCAGTCTAAGATTTACAGCCATAGCAATACACAATACTTACAACTATTTATTCTACAAAGGCCACTCAGATACCTTTATTTAAGAATTTTTGCTATAGTTGGCTGTTAAGGAGGGATAAAATGGGGATGGGGAGAAGTAGAATAGATATTTACTCCACAGTGTCCTTACACATCAAAAACAGTGCAACCATTTATTTAGTCTTATAGTTTAACAGACTCTTTTTGATAGGCCAAGATGCTTCAGGTGTGTCTACTGATATATATATATATATATATATATATATATATTTAACAATGAGTAAACAGCCAGTTGATCAGGGTCAGATGAATACTTGTGGCTCTGTGAAACAGGAGAGTAAGTAGCAATGTGCACTGTACAATTCACCCAGTGCTACATATCATCAAGTGACAATGAAGACCTCTACGTTTTAATACCAGAAGGGACCATTTAGCCACCTCATTATTTGTACCATACAGGACCTCTGTACTGAGCCTAATATTGCAGACTGTGGTAAAAAATAAATCTGAGAAAAATGTCTAAACTGGATTTGGGGAGTGTAGGAAATTTCCATACTGCTTGCTGCACTTGGATTTACTAGGAAAAGAGCAGTGGAAACGAAAGATATTTAAACTCAATGAGATAAGCGATTTTATTGATTTCATCTTTAGCTTCTTGAAAGAATTCATAAAATCAGAATAATTCAGGTAGGAAGGGACCTCAGGAGGTCTCTAGTCCAACCTCCTATTTCAAGTAGGGTAAGCTATGAGATCAGACCATCTTGCTCAGGGCTTTATCCATTCTGGTCCTGAAAACCTCCAAGGATGGAGACTGCACAGCCTCTCTGGGCAACCTCCTCCAATGCTTGACTGTCTTCATGGTGAGAAAGTTCTTCCTTATATACAGTTTACACCTCTCTTGCTTGAATTTACACCCGTTGTCTCTCATGGGCCCGCTATGCACTGCTGCAAAGAGCCTGGCTCCATCTTTGATAACCTCCTCAGAGGTGTTGGCTGCCATTAGCTCCCCCTTGAAGCCTTCTCTCCTCCAGGCTGAACAAGCTCATTTCCCCCAGCGAATTCTCGCAGTTCAAGTGCTCCAGGCTACTGACCACCCTGGCCCTGTGCTGAACTCACTCCAGCTTATTGATGTTTTTCTTGTACTCAGTCCCCAAATTAGATACAGTATTCTAGATGCATTTTAGAATCTTCTTTTTGTGCAAAAGTGAGGTTTTTTTTTTTTACTTAAAAAAATCTAAATTCAATTCTTTTGAATTTGCTTATCAATTGATTCTGAAAAAAAAATCCTTAAATAACATCCAAAGACAAAACTTATCCCAGATCCTTATTTCCCAGAGAAGTAGGAATACATTTATCAAGATATCAAATCCCTGGCTAGCTGTGAGGATCCCTTATGTGCTAGTTTGCATTCTTCTGTGCTGTTTCCAAGGTGTTATGCCATCACACTGCTTTCTGGTTGTTCACATTACCTTGTATGCTGCTTGTTGGAATTTCCTCAACATCCTGTTTCTCTTGTCCCAAAGGTCATTACGGAGCAAGTCAAATGTGGGATGGACATCTGGACACTGCATAGTAGGAAAGGGGAAGGGGGTGGGGAAGGGGGAAGGGGAAGGGAGAAGGGGAAATGGAAGTGAGAAGGGGAAGGGGTGGAGGGAAGAGGAAGGGGGAAGGTGGAAAGGAAAGAGGAAGGGGGAAGAAGAAGAGGGAAGAGGAAGTGGAAGGGGAAGGAAGGAAAAAAAAAGGGGGGATGTGCTTTTTAAATTTAGATGAGGGAAAAATGTCCTCCAGCCCAAGCCATATCTGGCCTGAATCCATACATTATTTCCTAGCACTGAAATTAAGCCAGGTAGAATGTTCAGTTGAACCCAGGTAGAATGTTCAGTTGAACAAATTCATTTCAGGACTACGTCACCCTATTGTCTTTTAAACAGATATCCTCACCACAGCACTCAGGGGAGGTAATCACGAAATATCTGCAGATGCAATATGGGGAATGCAGAGACAATGTAGAACGGTCTGCATCCACGCATAAATGACAACCACACACTACAGCTGAAGTACGATATACGTGCAGTTGGACAGTGGAGGGAGTGAACCAGGTCTCTACTCAGTACACACTTCATCTTGCACAGATGTGAACCTAGAACAGCTGTAGGGGCTCAGGCCAAAGGCCAGCAAACCCAGTGACCTGTCTCCAGTCATAGCTGATGGCACAGACCTACAGAAGGGTGAAAGACCAATATAAGCTTAGAGTGACAATTCTCCATAATCTCCCAAAATCTAGTGATATCTGGCTCTGGACATACTTGAGACAGAGGTGATGCCTCTATATTTAATGCCTTGAATTGTCTGAATGCTCTTTGAATCCAAATAAATCTCTTTCTTGATGTATGAATTTCCTCTCCAGATTTAAATTGATGTGGTAGAATAATGTGGGACTAGAAGGGACCCTTTGGGTCCCAGAACACAGTCCTTCTCAATGAATGGGCAGCCACTGAGCTAGCATTTAGATCAGGAAGGTCCTCAGAACACCAGCTTCACAGCCACATGCTGTGCCCCACCAAACAATTCTCAGCACTTCATACTCGGCATGAGAGTACAGTAAAAGACCAGCTACCAAAGCTACAAGTTCCTGAGGAAGAAGGTAGCAAGGATCCTTTGTGTTGCTAAGATCCAAAGTTTCTTCAGTGGCAGAGTATTTATTAAACAAAGCTCTCATATTATCCTAGGAAATACCTCACACTATAGAGAAAGACAAAAAAAAGGTAATTACCACTAAGGTCCCTGTCAATCTGAGCTGTAGATAAAGTTCCCAAATCTTGTGGTTGGCTTAACCCTACGTCTGGACATGAGAAAGCTGCTCCTGACAGAGCTCCCAGAAACAAGCAACATGAATCTCAGGTCAGGCCTGCAAATTTCCACTTGCTTCTCATATTAGAAGATCGGAATATCAGAAGACAAATTGTGCACATAGCATGGCACTGGCCATAATGTACTAGAAGAAAAATGATAAATAAGACACTGACACAGAAATGGGGACATTAGGAGGAAAAGTATTCAGTGCCAAATTGCTAAAGCTGTTTGTTAGCCTAATAGGTGATAGTAACATATAAACAAACCTGCTCAACAGGCCGGATAACACGTCTGAAAGAAACTTCTACTTTGGTCCTTTGAAACTCCTTTTCTATGATAGGATCTCCTCTTTGGATCTAATTTGCCATCAGGAAGAACAGTCACATTAGTGCAAAGTAGTCAGTGAATTCTTTCCTCACTTACAATTAGTGGAAACTCACTTACAATGTAACATTCTGGAGCTGGTTGACAAAACACAGACTTCATGCCCCTTCCAGGGAGCGATTATTGCAATGCTTTAGTAAATCAAACAAAGTAAATAATGTCTTTCTGGACCCGAGTTTCAATCAGATCCCCACCCTAACGAAACACAGATCACTTTGCATAGCCAAAATCAGCACAGAGAAGTGCTGCAGAACGAATGCTGTAAGTTAGCACCCAAACAGCCCTACATAAATTGCCTGCAGCTTTCCCATTTCCGAGAACTCTTGCTCTACCATGGTTTCCAATGGTGCCTGCTCTTTAATCTGCTCATGTGTGAAACAGTTTACTGCTCATATCACTTCACTTCTTTGAAAACCTCTTACTTTTCTGTGTTCAGCCATGCTGGATGAATAACAGAGCTTCTTTTCATTACATCATCTTCCATCCCAATTCTCCTTATCTATTGTTTCATTTCCTGGATACTGCTATGTCTTAAACAAAACTCTTGGGGTTATCATGTGGAGTGAAAGTCCCAAGATTTTGATGGGCTGAGGTTTTGGTTAGGACAATAAAAGACAGATGAGCCTAAGGTCTCCAGGACAGCCACTCACAGAGTGTTTGACATGAACCACATGAGGAGGGGTAATAAATACTCCATGATGTCTAAAGACACTCAAGGTGAACAAACTGACAACAACAGCAACAGCAAGATATGCCTCTGACTGAACGTCATGGGAGCAACTGTGAAACCAGTCAGAGACCTCCACTGCCCCAAGGGCCAACAGGTAAGTAAATATATTTCCAAACATACTTAATTAAGTGATACAATGATCTCACATTTTAGATCCCTTTCCTTACTAATTTCCTTCTTTGTTAGTACTAATTATAATGTTTGAATTAATTCACAATGCCTAACTCAGTGTGTAAATTATGACTTGACCCTTTAAATAAATAAATCTACTCCCATAAACAGCTCCTTGGAAGTCAATGGAATGTCAGAGGCTACTTGCATGTGACAGTGGAGCCATAGCAAACTGGTGAAATAGGAGGGGCAAGGTCCTGAGGACTGTGCCATTTGGGAGGACATGTTTCTTGCTACCACCTGCTGCTGCTGTCACCTCCATGAAAGACGAACTGCAGTCTGGGGTGACTGGAAGGAACCAAAGATAGGGAGGGCAAGGGTATAGAAGATGCACCTGATAAAAATATCTCACTATGGCTCTGTGTGAGAGTACTGACTGCATTTAGCTCTGAGCCATTCAGGACATTCGCTCTTCAGAGCAGTACAATATCCACAGAAGGTTGGATGCAGGCACAGTGCTGAGAAGATTCAGCTGCAGCAACGTTGCACTGTGATGTGGTTGGGTGCAAAGCTACCAGGTTGGGAAAACACTGGGTCACAGTTCCATAAATAATTTTCCCTCTCCCCCTCCTCCCCTAGGATAAAACCACCTAAGAAACAGTGATATGCAGAAATAATAACGATAAAACTGCAGGAAGAATACAGCTAGTACAGGTTTTTATTGATGTATTAAGAAAAACTGAATAGGCAAAGAACTTAATACTGTTCACTAGTGCACAGGAGGTAATCCAAAAGTGTAAGTTTGATTTTAAATTTATAGAACTAACAGCAAAGACTAACCTTGTATTGTTCTTCTTCCCTCTGTCGATTTTCAATAATCTCTTTTTTAAATTTCATAGACATCGGATCTTTGCCTTTATGAACCTGCCTGCATTTACAGTAGAGGAAAGAAAAATGGTTTACTTAATGCACAGTTTGCTTATTTAAAGGAAAACAGACTAATTCTCCTCTTCCTAAGATGTCAAGAGGACTGTAACATTTGGTGTAAGAGCAGTTCTGTGGATTGCAAATCAAACTACGGTGTACTTAAACATGATTACGCATGTTGCTTTACACTATTTGATGTACATATGTAATTCTATTCACTCTGTATCATATACATTTTAGCCCAGATTCAACATTTATTGACAACCATGCCAAAAACTCCCTTTGTCTTCAGGGGCACAAGGTGGGAATGTATGAAAATAAGGTTTGGAGAAAAAAGTTTTCAATAGCTTTTTCTCTGAATGCAACCACAGTAAAATCAAAGACCTCATTCTGTACTACTACTAATACTAATCAGATTCCCCTTAGGCAGAAGTGAAAAAAAGGGAAGTGAAACAACAGTAACTTCAATGTAAGACAAACCCATCAAGACTTGAAATGGCAGCATTACGCGTTAGTGGATAACACATACATCATTTATAGAAGCCTTAGTTAAGGAAACTCTAGTGTTGCTAATAACAGTGGTTAATTAACACTCACCACTTCAGATGATTCGCTTTCTCTTCTTGCACAGCTTGTTTAACTTTTTGTTCAAATACAGCTTCCTTCATCTGTCTTGTTTTTGTCCCTTCATTGCCTTGGCGAAGGACTGCAGGAATGTCAAAAAGCCATATCTTACCTCATATTAGACTGAGTTTTTAATTGGGAAACACATTCATTGTGATAACTGAACTCATTAATACACAAAGCTAAGGTGACACTTCCCAGAGAAACTATAACCACATGACCTCCATAATTCTGACGCTGAGTTCCTCATTGGAAACCTATACAAAATTATAAGACCAAATTTATCCTGCTTAATTATGTTACCTTCTTTCAAGTCCTTAATCTTCAATTTGCCTGGTTCCTGATTCAAAACAGTTGCCACAGCATATGGATTTGACAAGTCTGTGGGGAATCTGAGGTTTTGGTATTCAATTTCCTAAGAGATAAGAATTAATAGGGAGGAATAGAAACAACGAAGAGTATTAGTCCTGAAAAGTACTTCTGATAATGATCGCTTCACACCTTTACTTTTTCAATAGGCTTGGATCGTGGTTGGCTGGACTGGTCTCTTCTCCACACCAGCGATTTTCCTGCAGATACAGCTTTTTTCTTCAAAGGACTTCTTTGTTTTTCAAATTCTTCTTTTCTAGATGTCAGAAGGACAGACATTGCTCTTATAAGTACTCTGCAAGTGGGATGTAAGTCTAGAACATGCATCTACATCCCTTCCAGATATACAAAGGAAGCTGGAATTCTCTCTCCCAAATTATGACTGGAACCAAACTTTCTAATTTCACTAACTTTGCAGTTTGCAAAAAATAAGGTATAGGCCAAAAGATCTTACTGCTCCAGAAAACCTCTGTCTTGCAAGATATCAGCAACAAGAGTAAAATACAGCAGATATAATAGAAGCTGAGGGTGCTCAACATTTCTTTAGGGATATTTAACATCTAGCTATTTTTATTTTGGTACAGTTTCACTTCATACAGCCACAGCATTCTGAGCAGATGATATGCTACCAAAAGAGCAGGTACAAGTATTAACACTTGAATGATGTTAGAGCATTTTAAGTCTGCATAGATACAAATGCTTAAAATGATTACAGCAAAATGGCACGAAATCCTATTTCATGGGTATTTTTCAGAATTGAACAAAAATATTCAAAGATCAGTCAGCCACACATACATTAGACCCAGATGGGGTGTTGATGTTCCTGTGAATACACATACATAGGGTTTTGAGTGAAACTGTGAAATCCATAACTGCATTTTCATATGTGCTGTTCCATACTGAAGTGGAGAATATTTCACAGTTACTTCCACTTTCCCATTGCCTGGAATTATTCCTGTGATTAGAGGAGAAAAATAATGAGAATACCTCCCATGTGAGCCCACTCAAGTATACTGAAATGGATTCTGGACTATATTTTTTAAACAGTATTAGTGCTTGAGTGGATGGCAGTAGGCCTGGAAAGTATTTCAGGTCTCAAAGTATGTTTCCAGAACTATCGGTTACTAAGTAATGGGAGATATTTTGCAACAGAAGTGAGATTTGATAGTAAGACTCTAAGACTGTTCCCTACTGTTTTGAAAATGACAGAGACTGTTTATATGCAAAAATTCTCCACTTATATCTGCTACCCTCAATTTGCTGTTACTGTTTGGTTTCTCAAACAAAGCATTCTAAATACATTTCTCTGCGCTCTTTCAGGTTTGGGGAATGGTCCACATTTGATGCATTAACTGCCCCGACTGTATCTTACTTCCTTATTACTCATTCTATGATTTTCTCAAACCACTTTAACTCTTCCCTTTGTATCCCTGAACAGTCAGTGCAATCCGAGGATACAGCCCCTGGTGCTTCTCAGCATTTCTGAAACAAGGAGTTTATTCAGTTCATCATTAATATCATACAATATTAATTCATCATCTTTGTAAAGTGACCATTGTCTGGTTTTCTGCAACCTATAGTTTTAAAGAACAGCTAGTTTCATTGTTTATTTGTTTGTGTGGAATTTGTTAGATTATTTGATTATTGCTGATTACAGAGCCTAATGGCTTGAGTAGGAGCTGAAACTTCTATGTGCTCTTTAGTTCTCAACACCTCAATGGATGACCGCTTAAAGTTTTTGGCTACCAACTTTTACGAGACTGATGTTTTCCTGGGATTTTTGTATTTTTTCCTTCACCAGAATGGAGCCTACTTAGAAAACATGAATTAGTTCCAGCAACTTTGCTTGTGACTGTGCAAAAACCCAAAAATCTATTAATGAATTTTATACCTCATCCCTAGTTTTGCTCAACTGCAATGTTTTCCTCTTCCTCCCTTACAGTTACAACTTCTTAAAGCACACAGCAAGAACTCTGAAAAAATAACCAAAAACAAAGCAGCACCATAGTTCACCTTCTTTGTGAACAATGCATCTGATGGAGTCCAAATACTACCTCTGAACTGGAGAATGAAAATCCATCCGAACTCAGAAAACTTGGAAAAAAAAATCAGAATTAACACCAAAGTTGTCAGAGCTAAGGGCAAGATCCTGGTCCCCTAAGGTTCTGTCTAAACTGGAAAAAAACCCAGATCGTATCAGAACATGATCTGAGGAACTATGTTGATTAAAATGTTGAACAACTTAGCTGTCAGTATGGACAGGAACCTTCATGTGTAATATTTCATCAGCTTATCATAGGTAAACACTATTGGAAACACAGAACTGACCACATCCAAAAAACTTCATATATACATACTGATGCCTGTTTATACCATGGGTAACACCATGCTTCTGAGTAGTATTAACTAACATATCTGCAACAGTAATTTTCTAGTGAGTACAATTTATGTTGCAGTGTGATTAGCTAGATTAAATGGAGTAGGATAATTCCCAACTTGGCAAAAGCTTGATAATCTCTAACTTGTAAAAGGCAGGAACTTTCAATTGCTATATGCTTTTACTCATTCAGCTCCAATTACCATAATTATTTCTTCCATGTTAAAGACAAACCAGCTGAGAAGGCTAACCCATTTCCCCATGGAACTGAGATTGGAGAAAAAGACTCTGCTGCTCTGTTTTGTAAATGACAGTGTATATACAACTACAGAAATGGCTGCCAATTTAGTTACTCTGGAATTTATTTTACGCACATACCACTGTTGGGAATCATCCAGATTGTCTGTTAAATCTCTAGCATCAAATTACCTGCATAATACTTTTCTGCACTGGAAACAATAACAAACTGGGGAAAGATGAGGGCATCCTTATTTTCAGAACAGCTCATTTGGGGAAGTGGGATTCTACCTTCTCTGTAAGTCCAATTCAAAACATGCAGAGACCTTGGACCAACATGGGAGAGATTTGTCTTCTCCCCAGGGGTCACATTTTGATCTTCAGTACAGATGTAGGCGATACAATGCTTAATGGAACTCTGACAAGACAGCGCACATTCATATCATTCTACATACAGGAGCAACAGCAAGTTTTATTAATGTGCACAAGCAATCGGAGTCTAAATTCCACTGTCACAAACGGCACTAAGGGCCAGATTTATGATGGTCTTTATTTATTTAGATCTTTATGTATCTGAGTGGAATTGACCAAAGTGCCTAAGTGAATTCAGCAGCCAGGTCTCATTCACTTACGCACCTCTGTAAGATCCACTGGGCTCTTACATGTTTCTGTTGGCACCTGGCAAACATAACTGTGAAAGCAACTGACCTACAAATACTTATGCCTGCCTCAAGAGAGAGACCTTGCCATCATTAGGCATGAAAATCTCTGACCTTATTGTAGCCAGAAGTCCCTGCCTCTTGTGAAGCCCTACACAGAGGTTTAGACTGAATCTAACATCCATTGCCATCCCATGATACACCTGCAGCAACACATTTTGTGCTCATGACTGTAACAGCTCCTGAGGCAACAGACACAATTGTACTGAATTCTTCCAGATCACTAGGGAAACACAGGTATGGTGATATGTTTGATGGAGCAGAGGTCACCTTTTATTTCCCCCATGTATCAACAACAGGATCAACAGCAATGCACACAGTTGCTACTGTGTCTTGTTGTCTTTGATAGCTGCTAGATTTCCTCAGCAGGAGAGGTTTGCAACATGCTGCAGATAAACTTGCTATCCTGAAGCAGTGATTACTTCCTCTCTAAAACCTGAGTTTGATAATACCCAAGCAACTCCAAAAGAGAAGCAAATCATTTTCCAACACTGAGGAATGTCGCACAGGGTCACTGAGCCACTTGAGGGCTAGGCTTTGACCCCTCTTACTGTACTTTATACAAATGTAAACATTGTCTATCATTTTATGGTATGAGGAAACATACAAAAAGTCTTCAGTTAAGGGACCTGACATTTACTAATCACAAAAAGATAGATATCTGGTCCCTTAATGGAGCAGGAGCCACACTGTCCTTGGGGAAAGGAGCGATAAAGAGGTGAACTCTAGGCTGTATCTTCCTGCTTCTCTCCCTTTCGAAGGCCTCTCTGGTCTGTGAAGAGAGCAGACAAAGGCTGGATGACCTGTTTGCAAAGTCCCATATTTTGTGGGAGGTCCACAGTTGGGCAGTGAGGAGAGATACCTACTATCTGCAGAGGGCTATTTGCCACATGGCTAAGACTAAGTCATGCATATGGCTAAGATTTACCAGCCTGCATTTAACCACAAACACTTGGGGTCAAAGGCTGTATTTTTTACATGCATTTCTACCTGACACTGAATAAATGGTCACAAGTAAATACACTCAATAAATATGCATTTAACTTTCAGAATTTTAAATAAGTGCAATCTACCATATGTTGGCTGGACAGTGAAGGCTTTGTGACGCTGAATGAAATCAATGTGGAATTCAAAATCTACTGGACAGCTGCACTGCAAAGGTATAACATATTCCTTACTGAAAAAGAGAGAAAGGAAGAAGAAAGAATTAATGAAACTGCAATTGATCATCAATAGCTAGCTGGAAAATGATATTATACACAACATGCATTGACTCTATCCATGACAGAGAGATGGGTTACTTATTAATGTGAAAATAGTCATTTATCCTTGTTCCAAAATAGCAAAATATTTCAGACTATTCACTCAGTTAAGAAATTAGAACTGAATCTTGATTTCATTGCTGGGTAGTTTACATCTTGACTTACTTTCTCTTACCCAAACCAAATTCGTTACAGATGTTTTTATAAAATTTGCTTTTTAGAAATTATTTCTGTGTATCCTCACATTCTTAAAAGCTGCATTGTCTAGCAAACACAAACAATCCAAACTGGAGCAACAATAAGTACAGAATCAGAAATCAGGCTCCTCCCATGGCCTTCCTTGCGGAAGAGGATAAGAGAAGACTCCAGCGTACAGTCTTCACAAGTGCTGAATACTCTGATACATCAGCATGATTGGACCTTAACCACTGCAAAAATAACGCTGCAGGGGCCTCATTTTCATAAAACCCTTTTAAGTCACACTTTGGCTGTGTGAAGAGATATTAGAACACATCTATTCACGCCCCCCGGCTTTTGTCTGAATCTGTTTTCACGTACCAAGCTGAAACACAAGAGTTGGTATAACTCCATCATCCTACAAATCAAGACTAATTTACCCAGGCTTATTTCTGTTTCATATAAACTGTTTGACTGAAATCCTATCCTGCTGATTAGCAAAGAATGCATGTTATACACAGTGTTCCTTTGGAAAGCACATTTTGAAAAGCTTAGGAAGTGCCTTTTTTCTCTGCCTTAATATGACCTGCTTATGAAGGTCCTACACTTGTGGAAGCAAAAGGGATTTTTTCCATTGATCTCAGTGAGCTATGGATCAAGACTATAGTTCCCTGGGTTCTGTACAGTGCTGAGTATCTCTGAGAGCCTTCATCTTTAAGAAAGGTTGTAGTAGCTTAATATTGAAAAATACTGGTAAAAATAAAGGTTTGAAATCATCAGCTTTTTATTCAGGAACTCTTTCAGATTCTGAATGCATCTCTGTAGATCCCTGTTATATTGGAAACTTTTCACATTATTTAAAAGTGTATTAATTTTGTACCTTGCTTGATCTCTTTTCCATATTCTGAGAACGTGAAAATTCTTTATACTTCAGCACTTATTATAAATATGGAATAAATAAGCAGAATCACATCATGCCTAGGGGCACCCAGAAAGTCACGGTTCTTCTTCAGTCCTCTGAAAAAGCTGGGATGTCATTTCTGTGGGATTCACTAGCGTTTAACAGTCCATGGGGGTTTTGAAGAACAAATAAATGAAAAGACACAGATTTTCCTTCTACAATAGCAGGCTCATATTTATCATCCACAGAATTTTGCATTTTTCCTCTTAAATGCCTTCCTATTCATGTTTTCATGCTTCAATAAAATTCATGAGTTACTTTTAACTCACAAACTAAGCTAAAACTCAGCTACTAAGCCCTTCAGTTCTTAGAATTCACGCAGATCTTTACACCACCACCAAGAATCACCATAATTATTACTAATATAGTCAATATTCTATAGAATTAGACCCTGATCAACAGGAACACCCTTCTTCTTTTCCCCTTTCCACTTCCTATCACAACTATTGCTGATTTTTTCATGAAAATGGTCCCTGTTAGATCTATGCAAGAGCCAGAGTAAGACAAAGTCTACGTCATTCAGTGCTCCAGATCAGATTACTTTAAATATTTACAAATAGAAAAAACAAATCTAACGACTGATTGATCTCTGGACTGAGGTTAGCTATTTACTATCACTGACTTAAGTCTACCATTACTAGCTCATACCTTCAGTTTCAGAACCCTTCTTCTTAAAAGGAAGATCCGTGCACTTAGGACTTCTTAATACTAAAAGGATATAGTACTTAGGAGCATACAGATTGAGAACAGCAGCTAGTATACAGCCATACAGCGTCAGCAGATGATGAATGAGGTGAGTCAGCACCAATTTAGACTAGCTGAAACCCCAGTTCCATCTATATATAATTTTTTTCAGATTTTTCATATGCTTGTCCCACAAAATATGGACAAATATGTCTCCTTCACTCACCTCTGACCAACTGATACATCAGACAGATTTATAAACGATGGAAATTCTACAACATTCACAGCAGGGTAGGCATGCATAGGAATGAGTAATGTATCTTCTCCCTGCAAAAAGGTGGTAAATATTAATTTCTTACACTGAATAAATGTTATGGAAAGTAAAAGTTTATATAGCACTTGGTCAGTAACTGGGTATGAAACACCTTGAAGATCATCACTGTGTCAGCTAAGGCTATTGACAGTCTGCTTGCTTCCAGTATCCATCTGTCTTTCTATACTTTCAGTAACTATCTAGACCACCTGTAAGTCTGCTCAGCTGAAACACTGCATCAGTAAAGCACCAAGACTGATCTATGGGCAAAGAATTACAAAAGGAGGAAGATATTCTACCCGCAATCCTAGGGTATTTACAGTCTGAAAAATCTATGCTAAAAAATTTTGGGTGCTTAAAATCAAAATACTCCAATCCAGACTTTTTCATATAAACTCATGTGGTTCTAATAACTAGTGTTCCATCATACATTTGTGGAAGATCTTTGAATCTTGGGGATTAATTGTACCTTTGGGATTAATTGTACCTTTATTTTATCATCAGCATCATGTCTTAACTGTTGTTTTATTCCACTAGAACTGTATTTTCTTAAAATAAATCCTTACCTGACAGTGAATTCGGATGCAGTCATAGTAATATCGCCACTCATCAGGACAAAAGTCAACAGTAACTGCAAATGACAAGCCAGGGACAAGCCGGTGCTAGAAAACAATACAGAAAGAAGGTATATGAAAACTGCTTATATGAAACAAACAGAGTGCTGTGTGCAAAGAACAGTGTGAAGGTTCTCTGACACTTACCGTTTTGTTGTATTTGATCTGAAAATACTTTGTCTGGGGTGGTATAATGTGAAGGTTTATTACATCACCAGAAATATTTATCAGCTTCTGTAGAACAAGAGAAAACCAAAAACCCAAATGCTTTACAATATGAGAGGTCATTTGGGAATGCCTATCGTATTCTTGAGACTATCCATAGCAATGAAGTTATATTAATCAAGGAAGTAATCATTTTTGTTTTGGTAGAAATAACTCTAAGTATGCTCTGAATTTAAAAAGAAAACTATTTAAACCTTGCAACCTACATTTTTAATCTTTGGAAACAAGTCACAGTCCTTTACTTAGGAAGAATTACAGCTTATTCTATGTGAATCTGCCTGAGATCAACAAGACTAATTTCAAAGGAAGAAGTTACCGCTGAATCAAATTCTGGTGCTGTTTTGTTTACAGGCAAAAGGAACAAAAAATTTAACAACCCACTGACTTCCCTTTTACAGAGGTATGAAAGAACAGAAATGACTTAATATTCCACTGTTTTGTTCTGGATCATGAAGTAACAAACCTTTGGACTGTGCCAGTTCAGCCTGCAAAGCCTCCTGCATCTTGTTTACTTTCTTTATACCTGGTCAACCTAGCCCATCATAGCCATCCAACCTCTGCCTCAAAGCACTTTCTATATGAACAAAGACAGAGAAAAGGAAAAGCAGAGAGAGGAAAAGTAGATGCTCAAATTATTCATCAGGAAAGGGAATAAAACATATATGTCCTGATTTTCTTTCCTTAGATCAGACTGCACTTGCCAGAAGGCCAGATGTATTTTCAAAATCTTCCCAGCAGTGAGCACGGTTGGATCCACAAAGACAGTCCAATATATTCTAACACCAATCCTTTATGGATTTAAAGCAGAGATCCTTCATGAATGACTTGCAAGTCACATATCATTCTAACCCTGCTCATAGATACAGACATAGAAAAGGTAAAACAGAGACTGCAAAGGACAGCAATGCCCACAGCATGGTACTGTCTGTTTTGTTACTTGTCTGTTTTGTTACCTCAGGGCCACTGATTTGAAGTGCTGCTTTATAAAGTACTCCATACAGCAAGAGGACTCATGATCGTGAGCAGTCTACTCAGCTTCTGTTGTCCTTTTACAAGCCCTAAGAGGATCTCTGCTCTGACACTTACTAGCGTCTGTTGGTGATGTCTTCCAATTTCATACCCTCCATAGTGTAACACAGCAGGCTCAGCTTGTATGACCTCATTCCTCCGAAGTTTTGAATAAATCTCTGGAAAGAAACATAAAGAAACAGGGAGGAAAGGAGACCAGGTGAAACAGACATCATGATTGTTATATTTATCTAGTGCGTTTATGTAGCGCCCAATGTGTTATAGAGAGAAAATAGAGACAGAGCTCATTTCTTCTGCTAAGAAATGGTCCTGAGATGCCTAACTAGTTAAATGAATTGTTAAGATGGCATCTGGCACCCCAGCAGCTTCATGATCCTGGAGTAGTTTCTCTCTGGGCAAGAAGGGCAAGGAGGAGGATCCAGGGAACTACAGCTCAGTAAGCCTCACATCCATCCCTGGGAAAGTGATGGAGCAAATAAACCTGGAAACTATTTCCAAACATGTAGAGAACAAAAAGGTGATTGGGGGTAGTCACAATGGATTTATGAAGGGGAAATCATGTCTGGCCAACCTGATAGCTTTCTGCGATGAGATGACTGCCTTGGTGGATGAGTGGAGAGCAGCGGACATTGTTCATCTCGACTATAGCAAATCTTTCGACGCTGTCTCCCAGAACACCCTCACTGACAAACCGATGAAGTATTATGGACTAGGTAAGAAGACAGTGAGTGGGACTGTAAACTGGTTGAACTGCTGGGCTTGTCAAGTTGTGAACAGCAGCATGAAATCCAGCTGGAGGCTGGTCATCAGCACTGTACCCTAGGGGTTGATATTGAGGCTAAACTACTGTTCAACACCTTCATTAATAATCTTGACTATGGGACAGAGTGCACCCTCAGCACAGCAAGTTCACAAATGATACAAAACTGGGAGGAGTGATCAGTAGACCAGATGGGCGCGCTAACATACAGAGAGACCTTGAAAGGCTGGAGAAATGAGCTGACATGGACCTCATGAAGATGCGGAAAGGTAAGTGCAAAGTCCTGCACCTGGAGAAGAGAAAACCCCAAGCACCAGTACAGGCTGGGGACCGAATGGCTGGAAAGCAGCTTGGCAGAAAAGAATGTAGGGGTCCTGGAGGACCACAAGTTGACCGTGAGCCAGAAATGTCACCTCGTGGCAAAGAAGACCAGCAGCATTCTGGGCTGCATTAGGAAGAGTGTTGCCAGCAGATCGAGGGAAGTGATCCTTCCCCTCTGCTCAGCGCTGGTGAGGCCATATCTGGACTGCTGCATCCAGGTCTGGGCTTCCCAGTACAAGACAGACATGGATTTACTGGAGCAAGTCCAGTGAAGGGCCACAAAGATGATTAAGGGACTGGAGCATTTGTCATATGAGGAGAGTCTGAGAGCTGGGAGAAAAGAAGGCTCAGGGGGATCTTGTCAATGTGTATAAATACCTGATGGAAGGGTATAAAGACAATGGAGCCAGACTTTTCTCAGTGGCAAGAGGTAATGGGCACAAACTGGGATACAATAGATTCTATTTAAACATAAGAAAGGTATCTCGCTTCAATCAGATACCACAAAATTTAGGTCAGCCAGGAACAGTACAGATACAGATACGAATGCTTTCCTGGCTACCTCTCGTATGATTTAGTCTCACAGGGAGCCACAGATTAAGCAACAGAATAGGAGTTTTGTCTATGAGTTGAGAAAAAAAAAAACAGAGAAGTGTGTCCCATGATTGCTTTAAGGTTGGGGAATGAGAGAGCAGAAACTTACTTGATTCCAGCAGGTGATTGGGGACAGCATATCTTTTTTGAGGTTCCTCCACTAGGCTGTCCAGAAGGATGCTGGGTATCTTCTTGAAGGATTTTTCAGCGCCAGTCAATTCTGTAGAGGCTGACTGAACCACCTCCATGTTAGGAAAGAAATGGAGTCCAAGGGGTACTAAAATACCTCAACACCTGGTATCAAATCAAAATAACATAATGATCAAAATGCCTTCCCTTACACTGGTAACTCCCGTTGCCTAAAACTGCTTGCCCTTTAGGAAAGGGATCATGTCCTGAGACCAGTTAAAATCCTTCCCTCCTACTTGAGTAATAGATTTACTATGTCTCACATTCTGGACTGTAACTTGTAGGCAGAAGTACCAAATGGCTAGGTGCCAAACATCCATCAAGGTGGGCATTAATATAAGGTAAACTTCTGTCAACTTCATAGAGCCAAGAGTCAAATCATGAGACAGACTCTACCGTTGTTATTCATTTCAGCATTATACACTCAAGATCCACTGTGGGACAGAGGCAACAGTTGGTTCCTCAGGTAGCCAAGCCCTGTGCTGTTGATGATTTTACATGGTCACTGAACACTGCGGAATCAATAGTCAGATGTTACACAAGTCTCATTCTCACCTATGCAAAGCTTTCCCATCTCTACAAAGCTCCATGAAAATCAAGCCATCATACGGGGTTACTGTTTTGACCAGCAGTTATTTCCAAAGAAAGCTCATCCATGGAAAGAGCATGGCTGAACTGAGAAAAAGGCAAGCTGTAAAGCAATGATACACTCCAGAACTCTGCCACTGCAGTTCCAAGTCCAGCTTGTAGTCAGAAATGACTCTTTATATAACACAATCTATCTTGCACAAGAGGGCAGAGGCTCCAAAGACTGGACAAGATGCTCCAATTATTATCCTCATTGTATGCACACTTCCATGAGACCCTCGCACAGCTCTTGTACATGCCATATCCTGCCCTTACAGAAAGTAAATCTTCAGGCGTAGAGTTAGTGAAATAAGCCTGGCACTTGGACAGGACAGAATACTTCTGAGCTGGCACGCTGTGCCTAGGGCAACTTGATTCACCCTTGCTCTCCAAAGTTTACAGGAGAGGGTCTGCCTACAGAGAGAGTGTATGCTAAGTACATGTGGTACATGGCAAAGTAACTCCAGCAAACATTGCTCTCTAGCACTCCCCAGCACTTCGGGCATTTTCATCTGTCCTTGTGCTTATTGGGAATGTTTGGCCTTGAGTATTGTGTAAGTCTTCTCTCTTCTTTCACGACCCCCAGCCCAGAGAAAGGAGAAAAGGTTCTTCTGATAATTGCCCTATCCAAACTGACTTCTCTAGAGACCTTTTTCCAATTTCTCCTGAGCGTATGGGTCATTAACTTGTAGATTCTTCTTTAATTTTTAAATGTTAATATGAGGGATAAGAAAACTGGCATTTGAATTTTTTGTTTAGATAGCATCAGCTGGGTTATTTGTTTGGTGAAGATAACTATAAACCCAGAAGGCCAAGGGTCAATTATAGATCCTGTGTTAGGTAAGCACAGTTATCAGAACATAAACTTATCTAATGACAAGTGCAAATATTACGCAATAAGGAAACCAGACACAATCCATCCACAAAGAAGTATCTTCCTAAATATAGCACATAGGTCTTAGCCCTCCTACGATCTGCTGCATGGTGGAAAGGGCAAGATATGTTGGCAAAAGTACTGAGTTCAAAAGCAGCCATGCTGGATTATTCATCCCTCAGCCTCATTTTGGATGTGGTTTTCATGAATGGAAAGGTGGGTGCACAGCTCAGGATGGTGCTGCATTAATAACAAAGCACACTTAAACCCATGCAAAGCTAGACATATTATAGACTCTGCCAAGTTCTTGCCGTAAGGCACCTTCTTGCTCCAGGAGCACTGGCACAAGAGCTGATGAGCTGCTTGGACAACAGAGCTGGGTTGTATGAGTCACACTACAGGCGGCAGTACTTTAAGATCCAGCAGTTCCAAAGTTGAATCTATGGTATCAAAACTCAAGAACGCTTGCACTGTGGTTTTCCACTCTCATACAGGCTTGTATGACCTTAAAGGACCCCAATCTGAAACGACATTGGTCAATAAAGGTTTGAGGGAGGAAGTGCACAGGAAGCATCACAGGGATGCCCAACATAGTTACCTGGATCAGTTCTGTTGAGGACTGAAGTGACCCATCCCCCATTGCATTTTGTGGCCATATGTCTGATATTTGTCAGTTTTTCTGGTCTGCTTTAGATCTTTCAGGCAGAAGTTGTCAGGTTTTTTAACTTGTGCTGTTTTGATTTATGGCCTTGTGCAATATTAAATAATAAATAAGCAAGAATCTTGAAATCATGCACTACCAAAACTGTGGCCTTAATGATTTTTTCCACTCCATGGCTTTACGTACAAACTTTCCACATGCAATAGAAAAATCTGTAGGAGGAACTGCATTATTGTACCCAACAATAACTTTGTTCTGAAGCAGCAACCGAGCCCAATCAAACTTTGACAAAAACATGTCAAAATAATTATAAACATAAGGCCTACATTCTTTCCACTCATGTTGTTTGACTGTTCTTAACTTTAATTTATAAAACTGCCATCCTCCCTCACTGGTCAGCACTCCCCATTAGGAATACAAGTTTTGAAAAGCTGGAGACAGCTTTACATGAGCAAAATATTGTTTCCAGTGTAATCGTATCCGTAATTTAAAATGATGCTACCATCACCACTCACCAGCTTTAGCAACACGCTGCAGTACTCCTGGCTGTGAAAGGGCTAATACCGCATGACTGTTGACAGTACCGAGGTCCTGGAGTTGCTGACTGAGGGGCACGCGTCCCTAAGCTTCCCAGGACAGCTGGGGCTGTGCTGGGGACTGCATTTTTGTGCAAAACCGTCACTAGGAGAACTCTGCAGCTGTGAAGCCCTAGCTCCATTGAAGGCAATGGCAGAAATCTCCCCAGGGCCCCGGGGTGAGGGTATCACCCTTCCCCTGCCAAGCTGTGGGTTTTCTAACCCCGTCGTGCTTCACAGCTCCTGGCACGCTCCGCCACCGTGAAGCAGCAAGGGATACGACTGAAGGCATGAGATCTACAACAGCACTTAAGTGCTTACGAGCAGCAGAAAGCACGCTTTTAAGATCCTCTCTGCATAACCAGTCTGGCAGAGCTGCTTAGCGGACGTTACGAGTCCGTCCCTTCCGAACCAGCGCTCGTGCCGGTATAAACGACGTCCCTGGCCTCCAGCCCCCGGTGACACAAGCCCTCCCGCCCCGTCCGCCGCCGACACGAGTTCTGCCCCCGGCCGCGCCGCGCACCCACCTCAGCGCCCACCCGCGCGGCGCGCGCGGGCCGCGGCCGTTGCCGCCGGTTGCAAGGCAACGAGCAACGGCTCTGGGCTGTACCATTTCCATCTGGGGGGGGGGAGGTGGAGACCGGCCGCACTCGGACGGCGGCGCTGCCAGGCCGAAACCCCCCCGCGACGAAAGCGGGCGGGTGGGGGCGCCCCCCTCGGGCTGCGCCGCGGGCAGCGCCGCGAGATGGCGGCGCCTGGGGCGGTTCTTGGCGGCCGTTCTGCTGCTCGGGGCGGCGGCGGCGGCTTTCGCCGTGGCCCGTGGCCCCGGGGGGGAAGCCCGCTCGGGGCAGCGCTGCCGGGGGCGCCGCGGCGCTCGCGTAGCTGGGCCGGGGCTGCCTTGGCACTGGCGCCTCGTCGCCCTGCTGGGGGGGGCGGGAAAGGGCCTGCTGCTGCAAGCGTCCGTTTGGCCCGGTCGCTTCGCTGCTTCCAGTGAGGTTATTTGTAAGGGGTTAAGCTGGTCCCTGAACGCGATACCAGCCTCAGGCGGTGTCTCGGGTCACCGCGAGGAAGGGAGCAGGCGGTGTTAGCCAGCCTCTTCCAGCATCACACCTGTAACTTACTTTGCCCATATGGTTTCTTGCTGCTTGCTTCTCGGCCTGTGCTGGGACTGCAGCACAGGGCTGGCTCTGTTGCTCCAGATGCGGCTTAAAACTTCCTTTAAAATAACTGTAGTTCATTTGTCTCAGATAGCAAAACTACAAAAAAAAAAAAAAAAAAAAAAAAAAAAAACCCTTTTGTTGCTACTTAGTTTCCAATCGGCAGCGTTTTCAGGATCTCTTCAACTACTGTGTTTGCAGACATTGCAGAAGCATTTTTTTTCTTTAGAAACACTTTTCTATTAACACATGAGTTGTTCTATGTTGTCCTTGATAAGGCTTTAATAAAGGTTCTTCTCTGAAGTCCGGAGAAGCGAAGCCACATGGGGTTATGCAGTTTCCTTTGGGACTTTTGACTTGAAACAGACTTTGAAAGTTTTATTACAATGTAAAGAAAAGATAATCTCTTTACTCCCTGTATATTCTCACTTTAAAAAGCAGTCCCTTGAAACATAAGCATGAATATATTTTCCAGTTTATTGCTCTTACCACTGATAGATTTTTTTTACATTTACCTGCATATGTATAGGGAACAAGAGAAAGCACACTTTTCTACCCTTTTTTTTTCTTCAGACAGGAGATAACACACTGAAGAGACAGAAATGCTGCACTGAACGCAGTATTGTTATTGACTTGGACAGACACATTCCATTTTCCTGAAGATTTCTTAGCATCCTTTGTAAGTGTTTTTATTTGGGACCCAAATCTGTAAGCCCTGAGAACTCCTAACAGAGTCAGTGGAACATCCAAGGAGAAAGATCTAACACCAAAGAAATTTGCGCTTATTTCTTGCATTATAGAAATTAAAATCAAGAATATTGTGGTGCCCCAGCTTCTTCTGCCATGACTGCATTATATTTGTCTTGGGCATGAGTGTGTATTTGGAACAAACCATATTAATAGCCCTGCTATTTTTTGCATAAGGTTTTAAGTAAATATAGAAAGACAGAAATATTTCCAGAAGTTTTTTATGTATTCTAAGAATAAAATTCTTGTCTTTCAATACTCTTACACAGAGGTAAAAGTGACTGAAAGCAGTGGTGCTCAATTCAAATAAAAAAGGAAAGAACAAAAACTTCAGATCAGGAAATTCAACTCTCAGAACTTAGTTCCCAGACTTAGTAAAATGTTATTGCAGTTGATTAGAAAAGAATTATACCTACATGCTTGACAAGGCTGGGAAACTAGGCTGGTGCACTAGCCCACCATTTCACACTTCTTTTTCTGCTGGAAATGCTCTTGCTTCTCCCTGTGTGAGGTAGAAGACCACCAATGGACAGCAGTGTGCTGGATCACTCTAAGGTGCATAACCCCTCAGGCAGATGCCTAAAATATCTCCTGCCTCTGAAACCTCTTGTCTCTCCTGGGTGCACACGTCCTTCTCTTAGCTTCACATGCATGGCTATCTGACTTTGGGAAAGCTTTGCTCACTGCAACTGTCAGAAGAGGAGAGAATGTGAAACAGTGCTTTTCCAAATTACCCATTCACCTCAGCTAAATGAAGAGTCATGACGGAGGCGGGCAGCAGCTTGTTCTCCGCCTGACAAGCCGAGAGCAGGAGAGGTGGCTGCAATTCTTTCCTCCTGCAGAATAAACCTGCTGCAGAGCACTGGCAGGGGGCTGGGTTGCCAGCATCACCTCCGAGAGGAACGTAGGCACTTTCTGTAATACTTGCCTTTTTCTGTGTGGCACGTTTTGACACTGGAAATAGAATTGTTGGCTCCAGAGCCTATTCACAGCATCCTGCGCTGAAGTTGCTTAGATCTGTAGATAAGCTAGTTCTATGTTCATATCTCCAAGAAAAAGCCGCAGGAACATATTAGTGAATGGGAACATAATAGAGCAAACAGAATGTTAACATATTTTTCCTTCCACAGAAACACAATTCACATGTATCTCTGTCTATTTGCACAGTCATAATTGAGTGCAAACCAGAATCAATCTCTGTTTCCACACCAGAGGAGCAGAATATGATGCACTTCTGGAAGAGCACTCTATAAGGTTTCCTGAAAAGTAGCAAATCAGTGAAAAAGGTAGGTGAAAAAAGGGGATTATCGGTCAGCAAATCTGCAGATTTCCTTGGGATTGTTAGTATATATAAATAATTATATGTTAATATATATAAATAAAGATTGTGAATTAGAATCTAAATAGGTTATTCTCACTTCAGTTTTATATCCATATTCCAAATATCAGATGAAAAATGCATGGCCTGATTGTCAAACAGCAGTAGAGGGATTACAAGCAATTTACTTATTTAATGAAGGATGGAAAAAATGAATGATTAGACTGAAGCACTAATGGAAATTTTAAGTATTAACAAATAAATATTTAACATCAAAGTTAGTTGGTGCTTGATAAGTAAAGAATCCTACAATCAGAGTAATATAACTCAAAGTAATTTATTTTATTTACTCCTAAAGTTACAATTGAGTCTTCCATGAGTCCATGAACAAATTCCAATGTTTCCTTTCTGTTTTAGACTACAAAATTGATAGAAATTCCAGACGTGACAAATAAAATGGATATACTGAGTAGGAATTAGGGTAGATGTACATAGCAAAGTACAATGCTACGTTGCTTAATTAAGCAAACTCCTTGTTTCAGCATCTGTGAATTCTTGTTAATAATTCTCTTTAGTCTGCTACTGCTAATACATTTCCTCATCCAGCGTGTCTGTCCCAGTTAGTTAACATCTGTCACATTGTAATTCAAACAATGGTTTTAACAGATGACAATTCTCCATGTCTTATTTTGCATCCAGCTTCTTTCAAAGCCTCAGACTGCATATGAATGTAACACAAAAGTCATAAAATATTAGGCTCTTCATTCCTGCTGTTGGTGTTTAAATCCAATATCCACTCTCAAAAACTCCTGGGCAACCATTGCGTATTTCAGAAAATGCCCCACATTAGGAAGTACATTAAGGAGCAAAGCTCCCTCGAGTCGCTAAATGTGAGCAAGAGTGGTCGCTTGCAGGGGAAGTTGTTACAGTATGAATGGAATAATAAAATATTCTTTGAGCCGCAGAATAAGAGAGAATGACTTAGCACCCCAGTGCAATGACGAAACATTGCCAGTGCGGTTTCTTTAGACTACTGTAATCGCATTGTTTGGCTGCCTCTCAGACCCCCTTTTAACAGTTGCTTTAACCCTTTGACCAATTTCAGCCAAACTCTGGGGAAGCAGAAATCTTAAAGAGATGGAAGGTCCTACAAGTTTAGTGTGGATAGGGGCAAGGAAGGCTGAAACCTTTGCCTTTCTGAGGGAAATCTGCTGGGTGAGCTTGATAGTTTTGTGCTCAGCTTGCCCTGCCAAGTGGGCAGTAAGCGCATGCAAGCCCGGCAGCCGGGCAGCGCACCTGCAGCTGGGGGACGGGGCTCACGCTGCCTCTTGCCCAGCTCTTGCTCTGGGGGTGCAGGGAGAAATGAAGGTGCCGTGTAAGGGAAACAGTATTGCAGTTCAGCGATCCTAGGGGACACACAGAGCTGGAGTTATGGGGGTGGGAGCTGGCATGGAAGAGAGGACAACACTCTCTAGGAAACCGGGGTTGCTTCGTTATGCTGCTCACTGGATGATTTGCTTAATCCAGCGAGTGATTTTCCATGCGCAAGTAACAAGGCAGATGTTTTACCCCTGTGGTCATTGGCTTTACTGATAGATCTGGAGAGCGCACTCTGAGCAGATGAGGACATCAGAGCCTGAGTCCTGAGAGAGCTCATCTCAGCACAGCTGACCCAAGTCTGGGGTGATGGTAAATTGGAAAAGATGGTAAAAGATGTTTCAAGACGTTTTACCGTATCTGGGGATGGCAGTGCTCTGAGGATGGGCACTAGCACACAGGCAAACTCGGCTCTTTTTTGAGGCTGTGTTCGTTCCTGATGTATGATCCTGATGCTACAAGTAAACCTGACGAGCAAGGGTTTTGGAGCGCCAGCCGTGGCAGCTGGGAGCCCACAGCCAGCGTAAGCACACGGCCCCTGCACAAGAGCTTTGCCATAGATGCAAAACTCACAGAAATGCAGAGCGCTGTGCTGCCGGGGAAGGGGGACTGCTGAAAAACTGCCCATGGGGAACCCCAGAGGGCTCAGACCTATGTCCCACCACGAGCTACTGCAGGGATCTGAATGCGATGGCACCTTGCAGCCTGTAGCATCCAGACCAAATGCAGCCTGGCTGTGTCCCGGGACGGCGGATGAGAGGGTGGAGTCCAGGGAGCACTTCGAGCCTTCTCTGGCAGGGGTGGGAAGAGCAAATCCTCTCTTTGCCTTTTCTCTGATGTCTTCCCCCGACTCCGGTGCGACTTGGGCCCCAGCTGGGCGGCAGGTGACAGTGGCTGGCTCTGCGCTGCCGCCTCCGCCAGCCTCCCGCTTGCAGGGAGCGCAGCCCCGCGCGCTCCCTTATCGTGGGAGCAGGAGGAATGGTTGTTCGCCAGCGACGCGCGGCGATAGCAGTGACTGATAGCTGAGCAGGGAGCAGCCAGCAGCGGGAACATGCTCGGCGGAGGGGCTGTTATTCGCGGGACAGGAGGCTCCCACGGAGGGGGAGGAGAGCGTGGGGGGCGGACGGAGGGGGCGGGGGGTCCCTGCCGCCGCTGATGCTCCTTAGGGCACTACAGCTGCAGAGAAACGTTGGCTCGGGATGATCAAAGCTTGCAAGGAGAAAACGCTAGGAGAGAAAGGGACGGAGTGAGCAAACAGAGAGGTCCACTGGAGAGCGTACACACAGCCCGGTGACCTCAGGGGCGTGAGGGATGAAGGAGACGCACTGTGGCTGACTATGTGGACCATCTGGGTGATCATCTTCTGGATTTCAGCCCTCCTGGTAGGTGCTGAGAGCTGTTTATTCCCAATTGCATGCAATCACATATTGCCTGAATAAGTGCACCTCCATTTCCTGAAGTGGTGGCGTCTTTGTTTCCAAAGGTCTATGTATAAGGTGAGAGTCTTTTATTTTATTTTTTTTGTGCTTCTGCTGCTTCCTGCGCTGATTGGCAGGTGCTAGGTGCTTGGTGCCTCAGTTTCCCCAGCTATCTAAAGAGGGCAGTGTCCCTAACTTGCCTTTGTAACGCAGCGGGTTGTGGGACTTGATGCCACTGGGAGATTTACACCAGCAAAGCATCCCCCAAGGGGGAATGCCCGCCACCACTAATGCCTCGCTTGACTCACGCTGAAGCAGTGGAAAGATGTTTGCCCCAGGGAGTTTGGTTTCCTTTCCTTTGGCTTCATTGCTGTCCTGGGAGTTTATGCAGTAGATGGGTCTCTCTCTGCTGCTCCTGTGTTGCAGGCTCTCAGACCAGTCGGGAAGGATAGCGCAACCTGGGCTATGATCACTAAGCGCTAGGCAGTTTATTTAGATTTTGAAAAGCATATATTAAATAAAACTATCAAGAAATATGTCCAGCCTGGGTGTGAGAAGTTGGGAGAGGGTCAAACTCTCCACCGATTTAGAGTCACTGTTCCATTGCAACTAATCAATTTACTTGTCCAAGTAGGGATTTGGCTGTGTCTCCGAGAAAACCTGAACTCTGCCTAGGCATTTTGATTGCACAGTGAATGCATTTGTAAACTTTTTTTGCCTTTTCATCATCTTTCACAACAAAATAGTGCACTGGTTTTCCTGTCATTTTGCTTTCTTGTTTGGAGGTGCTACCTAATGGGCTCTCTAAATAGATCTCTTTGCTCTGGGTTGCACTGAGAACACCTCCTTCTCCTTCTTTTCTAGTCCTTCAAAATACCTGTTTTGATTATGGCACATGCTTTGGCATCCTTTGTTCTCCGTTAAACCACCACCTTAAAATCAAAACACCAACCTCCAAGTTAAAACGGCCGTGAATCCTGTGGCTGCCAGTTCCATTTGTATTAAATATTATAGAGACCCATTCCTTTCACAGGTTAAAAAACCTAGTTGGCTCTTGTTATCAATATCATGGATGGTAGATTTCTATACATTCAGGACACGTTATCGGTGCAACTACTTCTGCTTGGAATGGTTTTGATGTAAGTGAGGTAGATACCGTTTATTTTCTTTAGTATTAAGAAGTATTTAGGAAGAGCTGGAGAAACCATACAGAGGGAAGCTGCTTTTCCTCTTTAAGTTCAAGGCACATACTGGCCCAAAAATGCATTTTTAAAGGAGAAAATGGCAGGAAATGCACGAGGAAAATAACCCCATGCGAACGCCCCGCATGCGGGGAGCAGGGAAGACGAAGGCAGGCTCTTTGTTGGGAATTGTAGGCAGAAAATGGGGGCCGGGCTGAGCGGTGGCAAGCGGCTCCGTGGAGCAGCCTGGCCCCGGCTCGCTCTGGGCTCACGTCACCCAATTCCTGCAAAACACGGGTTTCCCACCGGCAGCTGGAGGCTCCTGCTTGCCCCGAGTGCAAAATCCAGTTACTCGTGTGCCTGTTGTCAGACAGCGGCGCCGATCTCATCAGAAGAACAGGGTGAGCATCATTTGCCCAGGTCAAAAGAGTGATTTTAAGGCATTAGCCATAACAGCTTCCCGTTTGAACGACATGTTTTATTTAAGAAAAAAATGCGGTGACAAATTATCAGGGTGGTCGTCGCAGCTGCATATGCTAAAACCCCACAGCCTCATTCGAGAAGCAAAGAAATAGTGTAGCCTTCTTAAATCTTTTTAAAACCAAATCTTTCCTGGGACCCACAGTTCTTCAAAGGAAATGGCATCCACAAATATATATGCTTCTTTAAAGTGACAAATATTCCTATTTCTGAGATCGTTATTGATGTAATTGCTAACAGTTATATTTACGGATGTTCGGTATCATCTTGAACAACGCACATGCAGTCCAAACCAGTTTCGTCAGCCACTTCAAATGCTCAAGATTAATTTGTTTTTAAAGTATTTTCAGTGTAACTTTTAGGCAGATATACCACCACAGAAATTTTAGGTCTAGCTCTTGCATTTGATTTTGAGAGTTCTGAAAAATGTATTAAATCCTGTTTACTATTGGTAATCAAATATGTAACAACAGAGAAAGATAAACAATACGCTAACAAAATCTAATAATATTCAGAAATGATCAAATTAAACCTTCAGTTAACTACTGAAATTATGAAATACAATTGCATTTCTTTAGATATGTTACTCCAGTAGGACATTTCTATTTTTTCAAAGATGTAACAGATCTAATACATTTAAATCCTGATATCAGACAGTAGTTTGTTTCACCCAAAGTCTTTGCAGGTGTGATTACAGAAAATTCATTGGATTATGCAGAAATTAATGGTTTTTAGTTGATTTATTTTATGATGCACAAAGACAAGGGAGAAAGATGCCGAAGGTAAATAGAGGAGACCAGTTAGATGAGGCATGATACGCTGCTGAAAAGATCAAACTTTGTTCAGAAATATAAAACACAGCATACTTCCAGCTGAAGTGAGTGGGATTTTAATCATTGACGTCTGCTAGGCTAAATTTTAATTCATCCCTATGGGCCTAATTGTAGAAAAGTTAATAGTCCTCATTGCAAGGTCCTCAGTGACTATTCTCTCCTAAATCTAATCTGAAAGTGATCAGCAATTTCACAAGATTTATTAGATTGAGCATTAATGTGACTGTCGGGTTAACTTCTCCTAAACTAAATATATAAAAAATTTCCATCTGACGCTTTTCAAATAATACACCCTAATTACTTGCTTTTAGTCTTTTACGTGTGTATGTGTATGTGTATATATATATGTACATATGTATTGCTTAGTGGGAGTTTATAAAGATTTTTTCTTGCTAATGAGGGAGAAATTATCTAATTTATTATAATGGCAACCAGGTGGTATCCCGTACTTGTAGTGTCACAAATTATGGAAACTGGCCAAATAGTGAAAGTATTTTTCCCTGTATATTGCTTGAAAGTTGAAATACCCCAGGCACTTGAGGAATGTGTCATCAGTAAAAACACTGCACGACTTAACCGCTGGGACCTTGTCCTACAAATCATTTTGCAGTGATTTTTAATGCATGCCATATTAATGGCCATTAACTATTTTGTACATTAATTTTGGTCCAGTTACACATAATATAAACTGCATATTTAATTGCTACACCAGGACTGAGTTAAGACTAACATTTCTCCCCTGCCTTGTGAGGAAGGAGGATGTGGAAAGACACAAAGGTGAGTAAATGCACTTCGGACAAACCCTACCATCAGCTTTCCTGCAAAAATCTCAGCGAGGTTCTGCTTTCACGCTGGCTCCTGCAGCTTCCTGATCCATCGCAGTAAACCAGACTTTGGTGGTCTGCAGCCAGTGGAGATATTTGGGCCGGGTTTGCGTGTAAATGTTACCTTGGAAAATGACCTGCTAGTTTTAAGGTTTAAGAGTGCTGGAGGTGAACGATTGGTTCACTGTTGCCCTAGGAGAGCCCAGTGGGGCCCTGGATGTGTTTGCAGTCTTTTGGAGCAGCATCTTGCTCGTGTGCTGTGTTTAGCAAGCTAACAGAGCCGTTTCTCTCAATATAATATCAGCAAATGGGAGAAGGCAGTAACAGTCTGTGCTTGTCTACTACTGTTGCAAAAAAGGGGGTTCAATTCAGAAAAGTAAGGGTATTCCAAGGAAATTTTGCCCACACTCAGGTGACAAGACTGCATGGAGCATGTGAGCATAAGAAAGGCAAATCCTGTGAAGGAAAAGTGATTCCACTGCTTTTAAAATTTGCAGATCGGAGCTGTCCCGCCTGTCTGCGACCTCCTGAGCGTCCTGAAAAAGGAGGAAGAAAACTGTGCCGAGACTCTCTCCCTGGAGGCAAAGAACAGGACGCCTGAAAATGATCTGCTTGCAGGTTCAGGTAAAGGGCGAATGAATGCGCAAATACTGGTCTTAGGTGAACTGGGTGGCTTCACAATCTGATACCGCACATGCCTTCCCATAGGAGCCAGGCAGCGTGCATGCGTCTCATTTAGGAGCAGAAAAACAGGTAAGGTCTGTTATAAGGCTCCAAAAGCAGGATTTTGACCTTACTGTGACAGTAAATAATAGAGTTATACGTATCTTTTAACTCTCATATGCACCTTCTAATGCAGCTGCTTGACCGCAGTTGTCACCACTGGAGAGCACATGAGAGCAACAGTAGCTCACCAAATGTTGTGAACTGCGGAGGATTTGGAATTCCTGTCATCGCTGACAAACATACTCTTATAAAGTCAGCCCACTAAGTGCAAGTTTACTCAACAAATTTGCCTTCTAAATCAATGAATACCAGCAGCCAACATGTAAATCACACGGCCAGAAGATCCTCATTGCTTCCTTCTTGCTCTAACTTACTCTCACGTAACAGAGGTCTCTCATTTCAGAGATTTATGATCCCATAAAGGATCTTTGCTTTGGGGAGGTCTTGTGGTACCGAGTCCTCAGCATGTAGACAACTTCCCTTTCGCAGCTGAGCAAATGCGTTTGTGTACAAGGGGTCTTAAAGAGATAACTGGGAGCAAATCTTGAAGCTTGTCCGTGAGCTGAGTGTTAGCCCCTGCAAGTAACGTAGCTGAGCCAGCATCGCACGGAGCACGCTGCACGGAGGCAGCGAATGCAACGATTTTTGTGTGTGACCAGCCGTTGTCACTGGTTTGTACCGTTCCCAGCTTCCTGCGGACGGAGCAGTTTCTGGATGTCTCTGTGGACCCATCCACGTCCTAGCTGGTGTGGAAGGGCAAGGAGGTCCCATGAGAGGTGCTGAGCGCAGGGCATCGCTGCGAGAGACCAGCCGCCGCAGGGGCGAGACACGCAGCTCTCGCTTGCTTTCGAAGCCTTCGTCTCCAGCAGAGAGTGTGGGAGACAGAGACATGTTTCACTGTGACCTGGCCCAAGGGCAGGACTCAGAGTGAGGATTTGTTGCCTGCTTTCTTAGCATGCCTAGCGTTTTGCCCTATCTGTGTTTTATCCCTGTGAGCCTTGCAGACGGGACAGGTTGCCACTGCAGGTTGCCAGATATTGCAGAATACAGATCTGTCTCATTGCATGTGAGCGGTCTGATTATAGGAATAAATTAACATTGCTCGTTTCCTTCTCTGTTGCCCTTGACTGCGGAGGAGAGTGCTTTCAGGCAGTGATGCAGTTTGACAACCTAGCCATTTTTCCGCTCTGATCCCATGACACAGCTGTGATGTTGAACTCTGCCCTTCCTCTGCACCAGGGCACTGAAGATATGTACAAGCTAAACCTCACTGCTGGGGACAAACACTAGCATTTGCAGGCAGTGCCATTTTATAGATGGTCTCATTTTATCTCAGTCAAATAGCAGCTCCTCAGCAGAGATTTAATCTACTTTTAACCTGGATCCAAATCTTAAAAATTCTGCCGAGGCCTTTGGTTACTAGAAAGTTTAATATAGAAGGACCCTACCCTCTGTGCCCCTTCCCCCAAATCTATGGAAAAGGCATTAAAATATAGTTCAAAGTACAGGGCCTTCCTTCAGAAAGCATTTCCAACCAACATCAACATTGCTCCTTTTGCTCTGTAAGTTGGACCAAACATGGCACAGCGGTGTGAGCTCAGGACTACACATGCAGCAACTAGCTTTAAGCTGGAAGTGGCCAGAGCGGGGCGAAGAGGCTGGCTAAGCCCCTGTCCACCTCTGTAGCTGTGCAAACAAACCTTCCTGCAGCAGCAAAATCCCAGAAAAATAAGCAGGGGCAGGATGCACGGGGTGAACCGGGTCATAATTTTGCCAGGGTTTTCTGTGTACCGAGTCTGATTTGGAGGGCTTTATGCCAGTGTTGTTGGCATGAAGGTTTGATAACCCAAACACTACAGCAGGGCTAGGCATAAATATCACCCAAGGTGATGTTTTGTTTGCAGTTAAACTATATTGCTTTGAAATAAATGGTTACCAAGTCAGATAAACACTGGCACAGGGAGGGCACCAGCACTGAGATACGTTGGCTGTGAAAAGCTCCGGATTTCCAGGCCCTATTACTGTTGTTCAGGAAGAAATCCATATATTTCTGGAAATATAAAAATTTTTGTCAGGCTGATGGAGCCTGTTCTTGCGAAGCACAAAGCATATGAGGATGCTCAACACCCCCTCAGTGAGGGTCCAGGGCATTCAGCACACACCAGGACCTGGCAGGCTTAAGAGTGGTCCTGGGCTGACAGAAGGGGCATCAGCTTTCCTATTAGCACCCTGAAAACCTAGATTCATCCATGCCAGCTTCACGTAGCTGAGCAAGATGCTCAAGCTGAGCTCACAGTCGCGCTGTGCTCCGTTGGCCATCAGCACCCTGATGTTCTGCAGGTACCACCAGAAGGCAAGAAAGCCAAGCCAAGAGCTCAACCGCAAAAGCCTCACTCGCCCCTCTGACTACAGGAAGACACCAGAACAAGCACATTCTTGACATAAGCAGCCCCTGCACCTAACTGAGGGAAATTAAGTGATTCTGGGCAGTGTCTGGCAATCCCCGCAGCTGGCAGAGGCTTCGGATGGCAGAAGGTTCCAGCAGAAACATCCCACTTTTGGAGGCCTGGCCTTGGAAGGAGCAACATTACAGGCAGATTTTGCAGAATATGGGAGTAAATCCATGTTTTCTCCTCACCTGTAACTGTGATGGTCTTCCCTTTATAGGGAAGAGACTGGAAGAGCTCAGCAAAGTTTTGCTCTCCTGAAGCAGAAAAGCCATTGACCCCTATGGCTGAGCCCAGAGAGTGGTCCGTTGGTCTTATTCACTCTAGCCAGTCTTAGCGTAATGAAAGAGATGATGGAGAGTATTTATGGTGGTACAAGGGTGACATCAATACAGTACTTCTCTGCCCTTTCTCCAATATCATTCTGAAGCTGCTTAAACTCTTGGTCAAGTTGTGTCTTTTTGTATTTATACAAAGATTATGTAAGGAAAACACCAGGCTGACTCCAAGTGGAAGCTTTAGAAAGGTCGAAGTGTGAGCTAAAACAGCCACATCTGGTTTCTTTCAACTTTACAGGGCCTTCACAAGACCTCTTCTCTCCCATCCAGGTCCCAGGAGGTCTCAAAAGGACCTCTCTCTCTCACCCAGCTTGCTTTTCAGAGTAGCGAGTGTCATTGTTCCAATAGGTCCTTGGTCCTTGGACAGTGTTGCATGGTGTTTTGTTGTTGCCCTCTAGGCAGATGTGCTGGAATGTGGGATAACATGAGCTGCTGGCCTTCATCTGTTGTGGGACAGACTGTGAACGCTCACTGCCCCAAATTCTTCCAGATGCTGACGGGGAAAAAAGGTAATGCTAAAAATACGCTTTTCTTACCTGGTTGTTTTTTATTAAATGTGATATTTACGAAGATGCTGCTGTCAGATCCGAACTCCAAGGGAAATTCTGTCCCTGCTTCTTTTAAAAAACTGATGGCCACTTTGCAGCTCTTGTCACAACACTAAGCTAAATGCAGGAGGGCCTGCAATTAAATTAGCTAGGTGTTTTCTTATTTTAAGAATTTTCTTATTTATAATAATTTCTGTATTTTTCTTAGCCAGGTTGAGAAAAGTGTGGGAAGTAAGTCCTATGCTAAAAAGCAGCTTTTTAGCATGGTTTCTTAGGGAAGAGAGTTTTTTCACTCAGGCGCTGTGTTTCTGGCTGTCTTTCCCCTTCTAAGGACTCTTAGAGCCAGAGGTTGATTTCAGAAAAGCTTGACAAGGGGTGAAAGTTCACACAGCATTAAGTCTTACAAGTTTTGGCAAAACAGGTGGCCAGGTAGGGGGCAAAGATCCCTTTTTTGCCTTCGTCAAGAGAAAAATCTGCAGTGGGGCTTCATTGTTTAGCTGTGGCAGACTCCGTACAAAGGAGAAGTGCAAATCCATGGGAAATCAGGCTGCGTTAGCCCCATGGCTCACTGAACTACTTTTCAGAAAGGGATGAGCTTGGGTAGCATTTGTTGTCCATTCAGTGAGTTTTCTAAGCTGGAAACGAAGTGAAATTTATTCCTAACGTAGTACAGTTATCACGAGCTATTAAGTAGGAGTTTCTGCCTGCTTTCTGTTAATTTCTATTTTTTAACAATGCCTGAGAAATGTGCTTACATTTCTCTTTAGTGAGTTAATGATTCATGTCAGAAGAGGGTTCTGCATTCTCTGGATATAGAACATGGATTAATGAGGCCAGTACTTACAGAAAAGCAGCCAGCTTCTTTTTAGGAAGGGAGGAACAGAAGACAAAGTATTAGCTGTCTAATAAAGATTAGATAAGTAAGAGGAGAAGTATTTAGGGCTCTTTAAAACCAGACACGGAGCATTTAGTTTAAAAGATATATTGTGCTGTTCTATATACACACAAACACTAGCTGCCTGTTGAATAATATAATCTGGTGTAAAGATAGAGGATAAAATATACAAAGACACAGATCGCTGAGAAAACCATCTGTTTGGCATGCGCTCGCAAGTCTTGAGCACAGCCACGTTGGGCCTTAAATGCTTCAGGCTGTTGGTTAAATGCGATCCGGGCTGGCGCAGCCGCTAGAGGGACCTGCTCGCTGCCTCTGGCCTCGCAGGCAGCCAGCGCCCTTGCAAAAGCACCGTCTGGGGAGGAAAACAGAAATTTGTCCATCCAAAGGTCATAATTAGAAATCCAATGTACTCTGTGTAATCTTGGAGATAGATAGTCTAACAGCTTTAAACTTTAGCTGCCCTCCTTATCGAGAAGCTGAGAGCTGAGCCGCTTCCAATAAGCCACGGCCAAAGTGACAGCGTTCAACCCAGAAACCCAAGACATGGTCCACTGTCATTTACACTGCATTTCGGTCTCTGCATCTGGCATTTTGGGTCAAAGTCAACAATAGTTTCTTCTCATTCTCACAGTCACATACTGTGGCTAGCTTGTGAGTCATATGTTTAACTTCTGCTACAGTGGCTGCCCTGTTTTAAGTAATTTGACAGAAAGAAAAACAACAATTTGTTTGCTTGGTAGAAAAGCAAAAGTTTTCTTTCCTTGCCACTTACAAAGGAGATGGGCAGCCACAGATGCCAAAGACCCATATGTTAAGGGACGCAGATAGGTCTGAGCCCAGCCTCTGGTCTCCCAGCTGTTGTGCTTTGGGCTGAAATCCATACTAGCATGTGCAGCCCAGACTGCCCGGCCCCTTCCCGCATAATGGCCCGAATAACAAACACACTGGGACCGAATCCGTCTGAACATTACTAGAGTTCAGACTCAGACCTGTCCCAGGTATGAAATGATGGCTGTTGGGATAAGGCCTCCTCAGATGGCCCCACTCCCGCTGCCATCGCGTGTCCCCCCATGCCTGCAGCTCAGAAAGCCTATAGGGCACCCACAAATGTGGGGCACCGACTGCCAGATGGGCTGTAGGCCTTGAAGCTGCTCCAAGCAGAGCATGTTGTGGATTTCCCCAGCATGTACGTCAGCCATAGCAACCAGTGCTGTTGAAACCGTGCTCATGCCCAGTTCAGTACACCGTGCAATCTGCTGTACTTTGCCTGTAATGCAGGCACAGGCATGCACCAACACACAACTTCGCCTCTTCTCCCTTATCTTCTCTGGTTCTCTTTGACACCCTTAGACAAGTACCAGTTACAGGCATGTTTACAAGCCCTGCACTCTGCTCTAAGTGTGTCTTCGGCTGAGGCTGAAGCAGAGGATTTGCCACCACACCACTCCCTGCTGGGTGCCAGGCAGGCTGGAGAAGGGGAAACAGTGGGTCAGCTTCATCTCTTCCTAGTGTTATTGCTGTGCTGCAGCAGGATATAGAAAACATGGCTTGAAAAACAAGCCTGGCCCTTCCAAGGATGCTAGGCTGGAACAAGATGTTCATAAAAGCATCAGAAAAATAGCCTGACACTGGCACACCCAGAGCTCGTCCTCCTTGGAGATCGCAGCATGTTTGTTGTGCCTTGCCTTTTTTCAGAGGTGAGTCCAAATCAAGTGCAGACATGCTGTCAGGTCACCAGAACTGGCCCAGAGGTAGCAGGAGTCCTGACTCCATCCTGACAGTCCCAGCAGGGCTCCAAAGAGCATAAACCAGTGCTGAACGCAGCCCTGCATATGCATCTCTCTCTGGTCCCTCAGCACTGCGGTGATTATTTGCAAAAACAGGATGCCGCAGGGTCCCTGCGCTTGCAGCTGAATGTGCAGGCAAAGATAGGTTTCTCCTTGTGTTTTTTTCTATCAAGGCTTCAGCTTAGGGCTGCTGATCCCTGGCCTTCTCCAAGTCCTCACTGCTATTGCCATCATCGCAGCAGAGCCAAGATTTCACTCCATATTTTCAAAGGGTGACTCCTACCTGACAGGCAGGTGTGATTAGGACAGTAGGCAATGGGTTTATTTCTTGACAAAAGTTTCTCTTCTCTTCACCCATAACCTATAAGCCTGCTAGGGTCATTTTCTCCCAGTCAAACTGTAAGTTGTCTTCCACTATTAACACTTAACACGAATGTGAGCATGTTCAAACCTGTCATATTTAACCATGAACAACTTGGCAGGGATCCATCTCACTCAGCTTTAGGGGTCTAAAAGTCAGACATCTAAGAGTGAGCTGAGACCCCCTGGTATCACACAGAGAGAAGTGAGTTGGACAAACTGACCCACTTTGCCCAAGGATTTACCTTTTGGAAGTCTCTCCTAAGTGAGGTGAACCCCATGCTAACCTTTAATTTGCCAGTAAGCGAGGAAATCAACAGTAGAAGCTGCTGTCCAGACCTGGCTGTGGAGATGTTTTTCATTTAAATCACACCAAAAAGCTGTGCTTAAAAACAAAGCCAAGGAAGTGATGAGAAATCACTCGGTGATGGCAGAGTGCCTGCAGCACTGTGGTGTCCTGCACACCGGCTGCTGACCAGCTAACCACTTGTGTTATCTTCAGACTATGAGAAACCACAGTACAGTACAGACACCTGAGCAGGGAGGACATTCAAGAAAGTATCAGGTTTGCCTAAAGCAGGAATCTGTGATTCACTGAGTCACGTGTTTGCTGATCTTGGAGTACTGGCCAAGAAACACCAGATGTACTGAACAGTGTTATTTATGTTGCAGTTAATAAAAACACATCCATCACAGTCATCCCTGAGTTGGCAAACAATAGTAGGACCCACACAAGTACACTGGGCAAACTTCAACATAATTAACTCAGCTGCATTTCACTTCCAGCTATGGGGTGTGCATCGCCTGGGGGGAACACTCCCTTTGCTCCTGCAACATCCCTCCACTGAGGAGAAAAACGATGCAACTGGAAATGATTACACCTGGGTTTGTCCTTTTTTGTTGTCACCATGCAGGTTTTGTCTATCGAAACTGTACTAGTGAGGGATGGTCAGCCCCATATCCAAGACCTGATATTGCCTGTGGTTACAACATAGATGACACTGCGAACGAGGCAAGAGTGAGTCTGAGCACCTGTGACCATAGAGCCTTGCTCCAGGGCCTGGAGGGAGGGATGTTTTCAAACTGTTAAAGAGAGACTGAGTAATGTCGTGATTGAAGGAGCACAAGCGGGCGGGGCTGTGGGTATGGGTGTTCTTTAGCGTAAATGCTTCCTCCAAATGGTCAGAATGGGTTGCTCCAGGGCAAAAGCAAAGGAGCTGTTTTTACAAGATAATCCATTTGTAAAATAGTAAGGAGCACCCTTCTCTTGTTATGGGATGATTTTTGCTAGACAGTCAAAGATAAAGATGTGAATATATGTTCCTCTGCAGCGTTCCTATTTCATGACTCTGAAGACCATGTACACAGTCGGATACTGCACCTCCCTTGTGACACTGTCAATAGCCTTGGTGATCCTGGCCGCTTTCAGGTGAGGAAAAACGAGCATCATCATTGGTTTGCATTTGGTCAAGACCTCTGATCACTCCTGACTGACACAGCTGGCTTTCAGAACAAGTTAAAAATGAAAGTATTACTGAAAAGTTTCAAAGAAATCAATGACGGAAATCGTCTCTGAGCCCGTCTCCCAGCAAACGGCAGGGCTGTTCCTCATATTGTGATCTCCTGTGCTTTACAAAATCTAGTTGAACATACTTCACAGGGTGGAGTTTGCACTACCTCCCTGCTGAGATTTTTCCCCAATTTCATTGTCCCTGTGGGCAGAACGACTGCCCCCAACCCGCCTGCTGTTCTTTTCTCCACTTTAGACTGTGGCTAAAACTGCTCTTATTGCCACTGCACTGACTTTTGTGAAGATGTTGCAGGTTTACAGCAGTGTGACTGAAAGTCGACTTAGCTCCATGCACCCTTATAACCTGGAATTTGCACTTGGCTGCTTATTCAGTGAAATGATTTTCCCTCACAGTAAATATCAGGAAGGATCCTCCAGTCAGAGGAACCCCAACTGCTTTGCAAACTAGTCTTGAGGCTGGAAGCCCTCCAGACCCAGATGATTTTGGAGATTTAATATAGAAAACATTACAGGCATAAGTGTACCATGCAAATGAACTGAAGAAATTCACCCAGGTCTGGATAACTGGCAGCTGCTTGGCTTCATGATGCTTCAGAACTGAAGTGGGGAGCTAGACCAAGTATATCAATGTGAAATCTCAATTCTTCTGGCAACATTATAGGGTTTTTTTAGTACTTGAGTGAAGCAGATGTGACTTTAGTTTTTTTAAGGTCTTCTCTAGGGCATCCCTTTTTGGAAATGAATTACTCTTCCTCTTATAGGCAGGAAAATTGAATGGTCTTAGTGTGTCAGTTCAACATTAGTAAGCATTGAAACCTGATGTATACAGCAACAAGCTGTCCACTTTTTCCTAGGAATATAACTTCATGGGCTCTCTCTCTTTCTTGGCACAGAAGACTTCGCTGTACAAGGAACTACATCCACATGCATCTGTTCACATCGTTCATCCTGCGAGCCTCATCAAACTTCATCAAGGATGCTGTTCTGTTTTCCTCCGAAGACACAAATTACTGCGGGGTGTACACGGTAATCCTCTCCCTTCCAGCTTCCCCCGCACCTCACTTTTCTGGCAGGATTGGAGCCGTGGTTAGTGTGCAGGGAAGGAAACCTCCATGCTAGCTCACTGTCTGACCTGGCGGGTTATGGGAGAGGAAATGTATGCCCTGTCCCTTCCCTGGCACTTCACCCTGGAGGCTGGTTGGTCCAGGCTGATCTTTCACATGGTTGGGTCAAATCTGGGTTTTGGGGCTCCTCTCCCAAGCTGTCAGAGGTGCTTGGTGACACACACTGACTCCCTGTGGTCAAGAGCTGCTTGGGCTCGGCCAGGATGTCACTCTCTGACATGCAAATTGAAATGTTAGAGATTTCCCTGTTGCTGTGGGAGGGGGGGTCTGTGTGGATGGGGGTGGGGGGTGAGGAAGCGAAAGAAGCCCTGCCTGGAGCATCCCAGACACACAGAAACCCAGGCACAGATCCTCTCCAGGTGTGTGCAGGTATCTACCTTCCCCTTATGGTCATCAGAGCAGAGAGGGCATCCAGTTCAGTCTGAGGTAGACAGCTGCATTCACTGGCTTGAGTGCATTCACTAGATCTCTGCAGAAGGCAGCGGGAGTTCAGCACCTTGGCAAAGAGGCACCTAAATGTGGGTGTTTCAATCTGAATGTTGAATCTCCCATATCGTGAGTCTTCACTTCTGCAGCTCCTATCCCAACCCTGCATTACTGCCTGCCACTTCCAGAGGCAGCGATGTCTCCAAAGGAGCATCTCCCACATTCATTCAGCCTCCCTCCGCAAATCTACCGCACGCAGGGGAGCCAAAACCCCTGCCAGCCCCACAGGGCCCCCAGCTCCTCCCCATGGGCTGTGGCCAAGTGGGGCACGTTGTGGTAATCATTACACTGTCACGTCACTCGTGAACTCACCAGGCTCAGGCACCACTGCAAGGGGACATGGTGTAAACCAGGCAGCCCCTGGCATTTTCCCACCTTTGCCTCTTCTTCCAGCTAGCGTTGCGTCTGGAAGGATTTTCTACCTTTGCCTAGGCTTTCCTTGCGTCCGGCAGCCTGAGCAGCTCGGGTATTTCTGTGAACACAGGATACACCAGTGGAGTGGGGATTCTTGTATGGCTGCTAGATCCTGGTAGATAGGACTTGCAGCAAAGTCCAACAATACGTAAAATACTGCTGACGTACTACACTTTGAGAGCCGATAGTAAGATACAGGTTCACGCCCGCAGAGCTTGGCAAAGGTACCTCCCAGGTTTTGAAGGGGTTTTTCGTTTTTCTTTTTATTGGTGGCAAAATACCTTGAAAATGTTAGGGAGGGGACTGGAAGCCATGTTTGGTGTTCTAAAACAAAAGATAAGAATTAAGCAGGGAGGAAAACACAAAACAGAAAAGGGTTCTTTTACCCCAGTTTTGCTGATGTTTTGTTACTGAACAAGAAGTTTTGAGCAAATTATAATTTTGCTTTTGTCAACCATTCTTCTTAGGAAAAAAAGTCTGAGAAATACATTTCACATGCTTTACTACGCTTATATTAATGTTACTGATACTAGTAAGGCAGTGATAGTAAAACTCTTCTAAGTGAGAGAGTAACCCAGGCCCATGTGTCCATGACACATTCAATTCCTCTTAGTGAAACAGCTAATAATGTACTTACCTGTGCCAGCTCTGGTACCCACTTTTGGTATCTGTATGGTCACCACTGGTGTAGTGTAACATCTCACCATCTTCAGTGTATCTATCCTTGGAGTGCTTTCAGCTATGTAATACAATATAGGAAGTCAGCTGAGGCAAAAAGACAGAGGAATGAATCAGATCTTTTTGCCTCTATGTCTTTGAGGGCCCAGTTCCAACTAATACGATCAAGACGCTTGATCTGCGACCAAATCCAGGGTAGTACTGCAGCTATTAGATCAACCCTGCTTTCCTGTCACCAGCTTAGTCCTCCAGTTGCCATAAAATCTCTATTTGCCAAGACTTACTGACCAGCACGCTCTCTGTTAGAAAACAGATGGAAACAGAAGCACAAGTTAATTCTACTCTGTTTCCTCAGGCCGGATGTAAACTCACGATGGTCTTCTTTCAGTATTGCATCATGGCTAACTACAGCTGGCTTCTTGTGGAGGGGCTGTACCTCCACACTCTGCTGGTCATTTCTTTCTTCTCAGAAAGGAAGTTCCTCTGGTGGTTCATCGCCCTCGGATGGGGTACGATGGTCTCCTTTCAGTAAGAATAATTATTGGATTGTTGTGCTTTTGGGATGGATTTATGAAACAGTAACTAGCTTTTCCAACTGTAGGTGCCCCCACCGTGTTTGTTGTGGCATGGGCCATGGCTAGGCAACTCCATGAAAATATTGGGTAAGTTGGTTGGACAAGGGAGGGTTGTGCTCCAAGCAGGAGCATGCAGCTCCCCCTCCACTTGCGGGCTGCTCTGTGGGTTTCCTGCTCATTTATAATTGCTGGTTGCCAAGCAAACCAAATGCCATTTAACTGTGGTCCCAGCATGGGCAGATCCCCATGCTGGTGGGGAACATCGGTCCAGCTGGCCAATCTGAAGAAGAGTCTCAAATCCCTGTAGCATTTTCATGGGTGGGAGATGGCCTCCAAGTACGAATTCAGCCCATGACTGTTTCAACATCTGTATTTGACTTTACGATCAGTGAAACTTTGCTCCTTTCACCCCTCCCTTCCAAACTTTTGAGAACTGGTTGTACTTTAAAGGCAGAATACAATTTTGTCCAGTGCAGGTCGACAGTTTTCTTTCGTAGTTTTATTGAAATGTTGTACCAGCTAAGTGGGAGCAGGCAATTAATTTTGTAAAAGGAGGAATAGAGTCCTGTCTGAAATGCAAAACAGATTAAACCCTTTGAAAAGATGCCAGTGTTTGGATAACTGAATGCACCTTCTTTTCTATTTTTACAGGTGCTGGGACATTAACACTGATGCCAATACCTGGTGGATCATTAGAGGCCCTGTAGTTTTGTCTATTTTTGTAAGTCTTTTCTGGGATAAGCACATTCAAACTGTATTTTCAAATATGGCGATGGCAGAGATCATTTACTCAACATGCTTTAGAAGTGTGTTAATGAAGTGATCTTAGCCCGAGCTGGTGTGACACACAAATTACTGCTTAAGCAACTTTTGCCCAGCAGGACTTAGTCAGTAAGTAATGCCCCGGGGCTAAGTTCACAAGGAAAGCTAGAGCGTCCTCCCAAGAAGCCAGAGCCTGGAGAAGATCAGGTTTCCACATCCTGTTGATTTCATAGGATCAGAGCTGGCCTGTGGAAGCTTGTTTTGGACTGTTTCAAGGAAGGCTCCGGAGGAGAAGCAAATGGCTGCAGGTTTCAGTACTTCAGTACAAAAGCCTTTGTGTCTCCCAGTCACTGCCCCTCTTGGAAAAGCCAAAACCAACTTGCCTTACATGACCATTAGTTTTTGTTTGCAGAACTGAAAGCAGCACAGGGGCTTCAAGCCCCATGCATTACTGGACTGCAATTATACTATTGAGGCATTGCTCAGTGAAATGAGCTGTAGGCAGTGAAATTCAGAGTGAATCTCCCCAACACAAGGCAGTAGTGATGTAAAGAATAGTTTGGTACAAATAATACTCGACACCGATGGTTTGAGCTTTTGTTGTTGCTCACCTTCATAGCGTTAGGTAGGAGGGGCTGAAGTCTCTCTCTGGTGACAGTTGTTTTATCCAGGTGTGATGCTCTGGGGTAGACCTCTCTGCAGTGATTCATCCAAACCCTGGCACAGAAACATGCGACTTGCTAGTTACACTCAAGTAACCCACTGACACCCCCAGCGAGAACACGCAAGAGTTCACTGAGGTTTTCTTGTTGCCAGTAGGACCCATAATATTTGCGAAACACAAATTACGACCCTTGCATGCTCTCTTAGTAACCCAAACAGCAGAGATGGTGGGTTGAAGTTCTGCTCCCATTTACTGCCATGCAGACACTTCATCCCCCCCCCCCCCCCCCCCCCCCCCGGAGACAAGCAGAAGATAATCACACAAGCCATTCAGAATCAATGTAACGGGATCGCAGCATTTATTTCCCTTAATGAAACAACCCTTACGCTCCAGGAGCCAGCCAGCAATATTTAAATTCCAGCCAGACCTAGAAGTTCTGTAATATGAAAACCACAATCTTAAATCATCTTTCGAGGGCCACCCCCTTTCCTTTTCTAAATTTCCACAAAAAACTGATCACATCTAGCTTAACTACTCAAGGCAGGAGCAGGCTGCATGAGTCTGCCTCTTCTGCTGAGAAAGGCTCTTCTCAAGCCCATAGCCACAAAGACAAACAAACAGTTAAACCTGCAGAATTGAGATCTTATCTCTTTATTCCTTACAGCACATAATCCTTAGCAGTTCAAAGGGCAGAAAATGCACACTGATAAACTCTTTTGTGCTCTCGGACTAACCCTTCCCGCTGTTGTGCCCACTGGCAATTCGTCCTGGCAGGAATCCCACCCTCCCTCCTTCCCAAGAGTTTTCTTCAGCAGCAAAATGCCATGCGCTGCCTCCACTGGTCATGCCTGAGCTGGTGGGTTAAAAACCCCAGAATCCTCAAACCTGAACCTCCTTGCCCCCCCCAAATCTAAAATATTTACTGTCCTTCCTTCGTGTTCCCCTCCAGACTCCCTTGGCTTAGGGAAAGCCATGGCCTTGGCATCCTTCCCCGATACGCACAGGCCTGCAGCTAACATTGGCACCGTCGCAGCGGCATTTCCGAACATGCCCAGGGAAGGGGTTAAAAGCTGGTGTGGTGCAAGCGGTTGCGAAAGGCCGCGCAGGTGTGCAGTTCAGCCTCTCTTCCTCCGTGCTTGAGCTGCTTTAGTGAGAAGGGTGCCCGCAGCCTGGCTCCGGATACTCCTGCGCTTTGCCTGGGAGGTCAGATGAGCAGAAACAGCTATTGCCTCATCTTCTCCCCAGCCCAGAAGCAGATCAGTATTTTTATCTGGTTTCCACCCTCAGAGAGGGGGAAAACAGAAAAGGAAGAACTACATAAACCCTCGTCCCTTGCCATTTTTAACTACTTAGCCTTCATCCAGCAACACACTCTTTCTTTCAACAGGGAACAGAGGGTATTTGCAATCTCTCTTAGCAAGAGGTAGCTCTGGTGCCTTCTCCTTTGCTGGCAGCCCGTCGCACCAGGGCACCCGCTGGCTGCAGAGGTAACCGGCAGACGAGAGCTAGGACTGATTTTCCCACTGCGTCCGGTCTCTCTTTTCTCCAGCGATTTGCCCCGATAATAAGCCCTGACAATCACTTAGTCGCTGCTGGGTCCCTGCAGTCAGCTGCAGCCCCAGAACCGGAGGGTCCCGTGACAAGGGCTGTGGCACGCCAGCGCGGGAGGCAGCCCCTGCCCGAGCCCGCAGCGGCCGGCTGCATTGCCGGCACCAGCTGCCTCCGCTGCTGCCTGCCAGCTCCGCGTGCTGTTGCTCTTCCTTTTGATTCCTGCTGTTCCCCCCCTGCCCCCTTCTTTTCCTTTTCAGATTAACTTCATTCTTTTCGTCAACATTTTAAGAATTTTGATGAGGAAGCTCAGCTCACCTGAAGGAAGGAGTGGTGATATCAACCAGTACAAGTACGTCCTTTGCTCCGTGCCTTTACATAACATGAACCCATCTTCTTAATTCCTCTTGCCCCATTGTACAGCAGCTTCTCCCTGTGTTTCCATTCGCAGGAGACTTGCAAAGTCAACACTCCTCCTCATCCCGCTCTTTGGGGTTCACTACATCATCTTTGCTTTTTTTCCTGAAGATGCAAGCAGTGGTGCAATGGAAATTCAGCTCTTTTTCGAATTAGCTCTTGGATCATTCCAGGTAATATTTGACATAGTGTTCTTTTCTTAAAATAAGAAAAAGAGGCATAGCATACGTACACAACAGAGTTACAGTGGCAAAAACAAGCTGTTCAATCTCCTTTGCAATATCTCATCTTAATTTAAAAACCAGAATTGCAATTCTAAATCTATGACTGTGGTTTTTTTTTTTTATCTTGTAGGGTTTTGTCGTGGCTGTACTTTATTGTTTTCTTAATGGTGAGGTGAGTTTTGTGTATAGAACATACTCTTTTATTGCTCAAGCATGCTTCAGTAATTCGTGGGATATGTTCTCCAATGAATTACCCTGTGGTTTATCTGTCAGTTTTCTCCCCAGCTACCTAACGTCACTCCTGAAATTCCTCTTAGACCTGGCAAACCTAAATAATTGTAAGCCAAATGCAAACTTCGCCTCTCAGTGATTTCAGCCCTCTGCTCAATCAGATAGTGTTATTTCTTTTTGGGAATGGGGAGTGGGAGTAGCATCCTGCACACAGTCACACTGAAAATTGGAGACAGATCCTGATCTATGATGCTATTTGCTCTCATCCTATGTCTGTTTTCTAAGATCCTTGGAAGGGAATTTATCAAAAGCTGTATTGAGTCCAGTTCATTGGGATTTATTGTGTAAGTCTTTGGGACAGGGACCATTTCCATGCTTGTCATATGATAACCTGCTCTCCCAGACTCCTAGGCTAGAACTTGCATTCTGAAATGCTGCTGCTATTAGAGGCAGGGGGAAACACTTTCCAGTCCTGTGAGACCCTGAGATTTTTTGGAAGAAAAAAAAAAATGTTAGTGCCTAAAGGTTGGAAGAAAAAGTTACTTTGAAATGGAGGTGGGTTCGAAATACTCTGAATGGTGCTTGAACTTATCAAAAGAGGGTTTCCAAAAAAGTTGTTTTGAACAGAAAATCTGTATTTTTTTTTAAGTGTCAGGATGTCCTGTATTTATAAATAAAATAAAAATCCTGGAAAAATCTAAACCAGACACAAAAGCCAGCTAGTCTCTGTGAGCCATTTCAACATCAATTAACATTTCTAATAGAAAAACAGGTCAACCGAAAATTGTGCACCAACAGTATGACTAGAAGTGACAAGAGCCAGACCCTACCCTAACCCCTCAAACTAAGGGTTAAGTATATAAATCCAAACTTTGCCAAAGGTAACCACCTCTCCTCTTCCTGTTGTACTGCTCTCTGCGTTGCAGGGCTCCAAGATCAACTAGCTGAGCTAAGCATGTTGTGACCTTTCTACCCAGGTTCAGCTGGAAGTGCAGCGAAAATGGAGGCAGTGGCATCTGAGCAAACACTTGCGTCAGCATCTGAGCACCTCAGCTAGCAACGGACCAAGTGGCTTAACTCAAGTGATGCACACAGCAAAGTCCAGCCCGTCAGAGCACAGGAGACCAACCATCCGAAAATCGAGTGTGCTTTAGCGGACGCCGTATGCTTGGAGGATGCCTCCATCCTCCGATGCGTGTGGTTAAGTCCTGTGGACTGCGCTGGGACTCTTGTGTATATATCCGAAAGCAGAACTTGGCTGGAGATCAGCTGCTCTTGAAGCACATCTGTTCATCTGTATCCTGCGCAGCGCCAGAGTTATTTTGCAAAGCAAAATGGGCCAAAACATTTTGCTCTTCTTTGGGTTTCTGGCCGCAGTCATTTGTGTTTCTTTCCACACCAATATTTTTAAGCTGCTATTTCTACCTTAAATGTAGCCTTTTATTTTTCATGTGGCTCCCTTCCAGCTTTTTTCAGGCTAAGCCAGGCATGTGATTTTTTAGATGTTTTATATTTCTTCTGTTGAAGCTGGGAGGATATTCAGCTTTGCAAGATGAAGGCTAAGTGCCAAACTTTAACGCAGCCCATAGGCTTGAAATGCGAAATTAATTCATCCCTAAAATTTACCGAGATTCAAAATCCTGCTGCTGTGGCAGTGCACATTGAGGACTTTAGGCATGGCTGAGTTCCTTCCTCTCCTACTGCCTATCTATGCTCCAGGGGTGACCACAAGCTCAGAAAGTTTTCTTTCCTTGCCTGCTCTAACAGCAGAGACCTCAGAAATAACAGTGGTCTAATTTGGATTCGTATCAGTTTTTGAAACCGTAAAAGAGCCATTATAGCAAATTCCAAAGGTGGCCCAGAAAACCTTGGTAAGACGACACTTCACTATTTTGTCTGTACTTATGAGATTTGCCCAGCTAGTCTTTGAAGGGAAACAACGAAAGCCCCTGGGACATTTAAAACTGAATTGAACTGGACAATTGAAAGTGTCTTGTGAAAAACACCACCGTATTGGCAGGCAAAAATCTCTCTCAAGTCTACAATTGCACAAACCTGGGAGCTTGTACATGATAGTCGCCGTCACGAGGTATTTGAGCTTCTACTGCAGCTTTATGTTTTTAAGGATAGGATTGTTAGGTAAGTTCTCCTGGTTTGAGCTGGAAAGGGAAAAACAAATTCAGCCAGCAAAAGCAATCAAATCTAGTATTTAATTTTGTATCTTTATTTCCCCGGTTGAGGCAACGCTTGCCTGGCTTTCTTGATGACCGAACAGCAAGAATGCATTTATCACACTTTTCCTTCCTGCTCACCCATGGAGCGCTGGCAGAACCAGCACACTCCTGCAAAGTGGTGACTAAATGGCATTCCCCAACGGTTGCCCGAACTGCTCTAACGAGCTCTTATTTACACCAAATCCTCATGGCAGATTTCTGTCATTTTACCAGAAGCAAAACATGCAGAGAAATTTAAAGGATGCCTTCAAAGTTAAATCACCTGCCCAGAAGCAGATGTTGACTGCTGTGATTAGCTGGGTTTTAAACTGCAAGTTTAAGGGCAGGAAAAATAATCTTTTTTCTTCCCCTGTCATGCTCTCCCTCAAGTCTGGATAAAAACCCTGGCTCTTGCTGACTTACTCAAAGCAAGCAGATCCTCCCAGCTTCTGAGGAGCTCACTCAGTCCCAATGTATTTAGCAAGTCAGATACAATCATTAGCCTAATTTTCTCTCTGGCCTACGAAAGCTAAAATAAGACCAAGAAGAGCAGGGAAACAACACGTCTGCTCCCTGTCTGAGAATTAAACATTTATCAGTAAGCCAAAGCAGCTGCTTGTTTTAAACACGAGCGCCTTCTTACTGCATTAATGAAGAAATATAGATGAAGAGATCCAATAAGATGTAATTAAGTAGGCCTGATGCAATTATTTGCTATCACACAAGCCTGGGGAAGAGCTTAGTTTGGGAGTGTGGTGCGAGGGCTGGCACCTGATAGCCCAAGGCTGGGTGTAGCCCAGCAGAGCACGAGGCCGATTTGTGCAGAATTCCTGGGTAAACGGTGGGGGGGACCATATGCTCTGAAATAAAAAACCGTTGATTCCCCCCCCCCCCCTTTTTTTTTTAAATCTGTGTTCAGGCATAAACTATTGGTTTAGAGGGTCATTTTGATTGTGTTTGACCTGCCTGAAAGCAAGGGAAGCATCCCCAGATCCCACATTACATCTTCTGCCTTAGGCATTTACTGCCTGGGCAGCAGGGACTGGCCTGGTTTGTCCAACGAGCCGAGTCTCCGCTGGTTGCCCTGGCCGTCAGCTGGAGCTTGGAGCCCTTGGCTCTCTGGGAAGAGCAAGTTCATCCCGTGTAGGTGCCGGACAGAGGTGGCCTCACATTTTGCAGCACTGAGATTGAATGTAGAAAGCTGCTGTCACATGACACCGTAGCAAGGTGGGTTCTCACCTCTACAGATGATGCAAAAGCAGTCTTCCCTGCCGAGGGTATTTCTGTGATTAAGAGCTACATAACTCCAGGAACTCTACAACCTCTCTGACATGCCTTTAAGAAGATGGAGAGGGACAAAGTAGTAAATCTTAGGGAGCGATGCAAAGAGTCAGAGCGAGGAACGGGTGCAAGACAAATTCCCAACTTCTGTGGCCTGGAAATACCTACAGGTGCCATTGGACAAAAAAAGCTCAACATGAACTCCACATATGGAGTTCACTGACTTTCCCCTTCTCCATACTTGTTCCTTATTTAAGGGACAGCAGACATTTGTTATCAGTAGCATCTTTCAGACAGGTCACATCACCATTCAGGGACAGTGGTGTCACACTGGTGTTGCACTTGTGACAATCCCTGGATATTTGCTCCAGGTCACTGAAGGGGCCAGCTGCAGCTCTCCAAGCCAGCAACACCAGCAGCAGCTTGGCAGCCCTAACGTCAGCAGTCCAAGACGTAAGACTGAATTTAAGAGGAAGCAATCAACAAGTTCTCCCAGCGCAGCAACAAGGAAGCTCCCAGCCAAACTGTAGAAGCAAAAAGCAATGTTACACCATGAAGAGTTATGTTGTGAAACTCTTCACCACTGAGCATCAGGGGAGTTGAAATAAACAGGTTCAAAAGGGGCTTCACAGGAGGTGGATCCATGGCTGGCGATCAGGGGACACCACAAGAAGGAACCCAATCAACACCGCCCTGGGACAGACTGGTCTTTCACCCAGCACAAAGGCCGTTTTTGCTCAAGCCACCGGGTTAGAAGGGCCATTACCTGCTTCTTACCATAATTCCCAGGAAAGGGAAAGACAACAAGGAAGGCCAGTAATCTTCCCATAGTCACCTTCCCCCAAATCACAAAAGCAAGAAACTGCTCAACACCCAGACAGGGGTTTCCTTGAAGCACAGCCTATGAAGCTACTGTAAAGACTTAAAAATCATAATACCAGTACCGGTACTCCAGGCTATCTCCCTAGTTAATGAGCCCTAGCCCATTATTTCCTTACTCTTATCCACAAGTAATGGTTTGTGCACGAGTTTCCAATTAAAGTTAACATCTGAACAAGTCTGAACAACTCTTTAACAGGGGTGGTGTTCATTACCCAGCTTTTAAGAGACATTAAACCATCTGGGACAGGCCAATGGTCTCTCTCTTTCTCTCATGAGAGAATACCAGGTGCTAATTAACTTGCTTGAGGTTACATAAACTAATTCAGTGGTGGAGCTGGAAATCTATATGCCCGACATAAAAAAAAAAATAATAATAATATTTGCACTCAAACACTACTTTCTGCAGACCAAATGAGCACAAGAAAGCTGGAGAAAGAGCAAGGATGCTTCAGATGCTGGGTACAGTGTGAGAAAACGGAAGGGGAAGGACATAGGGAAAAAAAAGCTATTTAGCTGGTAAACAGAACATGTAGCAGCAGGAAATCGTTGAGCGCCTAAAAGGTTATCTCTAATTCACATAACCGCAGCTGACTGCCCCTCTCGTTTTGTAACACAGCAAGCGAGCTGGCTGCTGTGGCAGCATGAAAGCGTTGTAAGGAAGAGGGGAGCATCCCCAGGGGCTCCGCAGAGCCTCGTCTCCCCAGCCAGCGCTCGGCAGGACACCAAGCAGGCATTTCTTCATCCGTCTTGCGGAGTAAACAAGTGGAACTGGTGCCTGGGAGGGATTACATAAATCCCGCTCTTCCCCTTAAATTTGCAGCCCAGTATATAAATGCAGAAAGAGAGAATTGCAGTTCTCTTATTTTCAAAGAAATTTATTTAACAAACTTCAGGAACCTTGCTTGACACTTCAGCAGGCTTCAGAAAGTGAACAGTTACCAGTTGCTGCTACACAGGTTGTTGTAAGGATGTCCCCAAGACAATCAGTCCTGGTTTGTAGTATTTAGCCACCAAAATGCCTCTTCACTCAGAAATAGTAAGTCAAGGAGTATTATACAAAGCTAGACGAGAGAAAAAAAAATTTTTTTAAACTGTATTTTCGCTAGAGGATTCATTCCCTACCCCAACAAAAGGCCTCTTCTTCAGCTAGTAGAGGGCATCCTCAAGTCATTAACAACCCTGACGAGTCCTACATGAACTCAATGGCCAATTGTCCCCCTTCTCCCCCCTGCGTGGGGCAGGAGGCATCAGACAGGGACACAGTCTGGTTTCTCCCTGCCTTCCCCCAAGGCCAGGACCTGCGGGCTAAAGACACCATACCCCATGGGGACTAAAAGGAGTGCACACAGGATTGTGGCTGCCACCAAGAAGGCACCCAGTGAAGTTACATTCCAGGTTTCTAGACAAGCCAAGGACACCCAGGCCCTTGTCTCATGTCGGGGTGCAGCATGGGCACCCCTAGGCACCAGAACAGGTTCATTGGTCATTTAAGGCACTCCTCCAACTGCTAACATCAAAGTGCAGCAATCTGGGACTGGACCTTGCAGACTCTCAGTGAGGTAAGCGGTTCCACTAAAAGCAACAGCACTACCCATATCGGTGTCTGCAAGGTCAGCCCACTGGCATGCTTTGAACAGTGCAATTCAGCAAATCAAAAGCACCTTTAAAAAGGGATGTGATCACAGTGCAGTTTTCCAAAGGCAGGTTAAGGGCACAATCCCAGAAGCAGACATCCTTGGGAGAAGGTCAGGAAGCTCCAACAGATCCCCAAACATCCCAAGGGATTTGGGAGCTGTGCTGGATAACACAGCTCAGTGCACTATCTTATCCGGAAGAGACACCGACTGGTGCACAAAAGCCCAAGCGGCACTGACCCGAGCAAGCCTCGTGTCTAGACCTGGCATGAAACTTGATCTCAGAAGATGCTTAGAAACATTATTGTAAAAAAGTTATGGAAAGGAGGCTGTCCTCACATAGGGAGCGAGCCCACAGGGGAGCATTCGGCAAGCGCACACGTAGGCTCAGGCAGGGCTTGTGACTCCGGGCTTTCACACGGCTCCCCAAGCAGCGCTCCTTGCTTGCGGCTCACCTGCGCAGCCCTCTCGGCCCTTCTCCGACGATGCTTTTGTGTCAGGTAAAAAAACTGCATCAAAATTGCTGCACAGGAAACAAATACCTTGCTAACAACTATCAAGAACTACAGCGGATAAGGCACATATAAACATTTGTGTTAAAGCTAAACAAGAGGTCTCACCAGCAGATACAAAACAGCCATTAAATCAGAGAGGCTCTGGGATACCCTGAAGACATTTTTATCTGCTGCCCACGGGGTGCTGGACACTGAACAGGGAGAACGGGTTCGGAGCAGCCAGCCTCTGCAGTCGCCTCTCCTTTTATGTCAGACACCAACGAGGGATTTTAAAACCACCACAACTGTAGAGATCTCAGCATGGGGCAGAGCTCAGCTCCCGGAGCTGCCCCCATCAGCTCCCCCTCGGGAAACGCTGGGCTGCTCCCTCCCCCTGCCCTTGTTAGCCCTGTGAAGAAAACAGCTTGGCGTGGTCAGGAAGAGCCACGGTTCACTCATCCCAGCGGCGATGCTACGGGGAGAGGCTGTGACGGGCTGGTTGCAGCTGCAGGATGAGCCTATTTCCCACTGCCCCGGTGGGAGACTGGGTGCCCCAAACGCACGCCAGAAGGTGTGGCGTGCTGAGCAGCCAAGGCGACAGCACCCACCCAACACCCACGCAGAGCTCGTCTCTCTTTCCCAGAAAGGGAGCAGAAAAACACCGAAAAACAAAACAAAAAAAAGACCAGGAAGAGCAATGCCCTACAACAGCTGAGGAGCGCAGAGGGAAGCACAAATAATCTGTCCCCAATACCGAACGAGTGCATGAGCCACTGGCTCATGGGTTCTGGAGGATGGAGGAAAGCCCAGCATTGCCAAACCGTAACAGTACAGGCTGTGCATAAGCCTCACAACCGTGCGTGCTCGCGTGGGCTGCAGTTTGCCAATCTTCTACACGTTTAACAGGGAAACTCTCTTAATCCATTGCTCTACAAAGCTGCATTTCCATAACAGCTAGTTCCCACTTTGCTCATGCTGTGCGGTCCTCCATGCTCCTCGGTGAGTCTGTCTTCCGAAATCAAGCCGCCCAACTGACTGACGCTTCCCCTCTCCGCACACAATGCGAGACGCTGTGTCCTTTTCAAACTTCATTAGACTCCCTCTCCTTCCAGTCTAATTGGCACAGCTGATTACGCAAAGGCAGAGAGCACCCTTGGCACCTAGATTTTCCCTGGCCTGCTCCCCGGGTACGTGAGGCTGTTGATGTGGAGTCCACTGATCCCGTTGAGGAAGAAGAGGAAGGCAGCAATGAACTCGCACCAGTACGTCAGAGAGAAGCCGGTGAAGGTGATGTGATCCCTCAGGAGGACTGAGAAGCTCAGGACTCCAGCAGATGACAGCAAAAAGGAGATGAGGATGAGAACCGAGCCTAGCGACCACTTTCGCCTTGAGTTGGCATCTTCACAGACTTGGGAGACCATCAGGAGCTCCAAGCCGAATATGGCTACCACGACAGCAAAGGCTACCATGCTCCTGATGAGGATCATCCCCACGTTCATCCCTTCCACATCAGCCAGGCTCAGATCGGTGACGCATTTCAGGACGCTGCTGTTGCTAACGGTGCAGAAGTGCCAGAGCCCAAAGAGCTCCCCCCTCGCAAAAAGCCAGCGCCCGTCGCAGATGGAGATGGACGACAAGACCACGGCTATGGCCACGCAGAGGATGATGAGGCTCCTGATGAACGCCTCGAAGAAAGCCTTCTGTGGTCTCCTGTGCGCCAGCAGCCTCTGGGCCTTGGGGGAGAGCGGCGAAGAAAATAAATTGAGTTAACGGGGCCCCTTTCAGCTATTAATCAGGCCGAAATGAAATTAGAGGGACGAAGTTAATGGACTCGTAGGAATGATGTCAGTGCTGGAGGTGATCCGCACGCAGCGGCGCTCCCGCCCCGGGTGCGGGCAGGGCTGCTGCCCCCCGCCGCAGCCCCCCGGAGCCGGGCACCGCGCCGCCCCGACGGCTCCCGGCCGCCGCCCGCAGCCCCTCTGCTCCGCGCAGGGACATGCAGCGCCGTGCACCCCCCGGCCGTCCAACCCCCCCCCCGCCGCCACTGTGCGCCCCCTCCCCGCTGTCCAAACCACCCCTTCGGCGGTGCACCCCCTCCCCGGCCGTGCAAACCACCCCCTCCCCGGCGTGCAGCGCCGTGCACCGCCCGGCCGTAAAACCGCCCTCCCGGCCGTCCGAACCACCCCCCCCGCCCCGCCGCGGCGTGCAGCGCCGTGCACCGCCCGGCCGTCCAGCCGCAGCCGCAGCCGCAGCCCCGGCCGCGCACCCCGCTCCGCGGTACCTGCGCCCCGACGGCCGTCATGCTGCCGGCGGCCCCGCGAGCCGCGCACAGGCTGGGCGGGCTCCGGCCGCGGCCCTTTATGGCCCCGGCGGGCGGCGGCAGCCCCCGCCCGGCCGCCCCGCCCGGGGCCGCCGGGCCCCCCCGCGGCCGCAGCCCGCCCAGGTGCCGCGGCCCTGCGCGCCCCTTATCGGCGCATCGCCTCGGTGCCGGTGCCCTCAGCGCAACTGCCGCCGCTCGTAAAGTTTTATGCCCCGGTCTCTGCTAGTTCTGCCACCCCTAGTGAATTCCTCACTGCTGCGGGGCTGGGGTTGGTTTTTTTTTTTTTTTTCCTCCTTAGGCGCAGGAACAACAAGAGCAAAACAAGCCCGAGGAAGCTGCATTCTGCCGTGTCATCAGAAAGCCCTGTTTTACTGCCAGATCCTGCTGCAGCTGCAGCCGCGGAGGCTGCAGCGGTGCGGCCGCCTCCCGCAGCCCTGCCCGGAGCGGGGAGCCAGGGCCGCAGGCTGCGGGGCCCCCGCGCCCGAGGCTGCCGCTGCCTTGGCCCGCGGGGCCGGCAGGGTTTGACCCCTTCGTCTGGTTTTCCCACCTGTGCGGAGCCACGGGGTGCCGCTTGTCGTAACTTCACCTTGCTCTGATTCCCGTTTCTGAGCAAATCAGGCATCTTTACAGACTACCCGTCTTATTATTTTAATCTTTAAACCATTTTATAAGGGCTTTCTATTTGCTTCCTTTAAAAATACATACATATCTGCTATGATGTGGCTGGAGATGTTTTCTGTAACATTTTCTAATATTTTTCATCTTGGGGGGGAGCTCTGAAGAGTCCATTTACATATTTCAAGTTTTTATGATAACTTCTGACCTTTTTCTTTCTCCCTTTTTGCAAAATCTTTTAACGGCTTCTCTTCAGAGGTGTACACGCGGTCGGATTATGTTTCCATCAAACTTTGGATCGGGTGTTTTCCACTTGCAACACGTGGCAAGTTTTTGCAGTGGCTGTTAAAAGTCCTTCTCTGGCTTTGCGGTCTGCACCATTTCTTGCCTTCTGAGCACGCTGTCTGACCTAGCAAACTCGATGCTGCCTATGGCCCTTTTAATTTAGGCTCATCAGGTGACGGCTTAGACTGCATCCATCCTGGCTATTTATTCGGCGAGTTAAACAGCATTTCCAAATTGCGGTGTTCAGGCCGATGGCATACATTTGCCACTAGGCTTTTCCACTTCTAAGTGCTACATTTAAGCATATTTATTTGTTGTTGGCTCAAAATCGCAAGCAGCTTGTGCTGTCTCATTTGCTGGATGAAGCGAACAAACTCTGCTTGCACGTAACTGTGCTAAGCAAATGCCGGCTCAGGCCAGACAAAATAAACCAGCCTTATCTGGCAAAAACACTCACATGACTTGCGCCTTTTGTAACGTAGGCTCAATCCTGCAAAGCGTTAGGCAATTTGGTCCCCAATTAGCAAAATTATTAAGCATAGGTCTGACTTGAAAACATGTGAGTCACACTAATGACTTCAGCAACAGGGTGATTTCTTTCTAAATGTGGTGCATCCTGCTGAACCAAGATTGCCTCGCTGCGCAAGGCAGTGGCGAGCTCACATGAGCAAACGCGTGCATAAATCTCTGTAAAATGAGGAACCTGAGTGGTTATTTTGGAAACCAAAACTGCTCTGATCCAGACTGGGGTCCCTTCATTAGCTATAATGGCCAAGCTGCTTCCTTGAGAAAGGGGACTGGTTTAGCAATGCTACTTTGGTATCTCCTTTTGTTACCCTGGCTGCAGACATAAAACCGCTTTAATATTTTGTATTTAATTTAGCTTTTCCAAATGTAAAATATATCCTGGGATGAAACTTTACATGTAATTGATTTCAGAATATAGCAGAATTGCTTCTGCTGTTGTTTGGCTGGAGATACCTTATGTTAAATACGGCTGGATTCTGCACCTTGTGCTGCTAGAACCTGGCTCCTTGTTCAAATGGAAAGATGTATTTAGTTGCATTGTCTCCTAACCAAAAAAAAAAAAAAAACAAAAACACCACAAAGATTTTCTTGTTCTTTTCAGAAAAAAATAATGAAATTGCTAGATGAAAAGATAAATTGTGAAAAAAATGCTTCAAGATTACTATTTGGGGAAAACTATATGAAAATAGTGTTTTACAATAGAAAGATCCATACTTTTAAAGAAACAATAGAAAAGTAATTTCTCCTTCCCCGATTTTTTTAACCTACATCATAACAACATAAGCGACCTTTCATGCACTTCCAGTGTATTACTGGTTCAGCTGTGTCGGTCTGGAGTACTTGGTATCCTGCCACTTCCATTATTCTGTTTATAAAGTCCTTTCTCTGTTTAAACGGTTATTTCACATCCTCTCCCAGGAGAGAAATTTTTCAGGGAAATGTATTCATAAATAATGGCAATTATCACAGATTGCTCTAAAACACGGAACTAGCTTAATCTGGTCGGTTTAAAATAAGGAAGTTGAGTGTTGAGGAATCTTTCCTAGCTACAGGGACTGCAGAAGCCTGGCGAGCCTTCAACATCGCCAGCTCAGGGTCCCCGGGTGGCTCAGGAACTAGTTAACTGCTGAAGTCTTCCGCTTTGAGGCGAAGCAGTGGTTACTAGGCTCCTTACAAATGCTGAACAACGATAAATCACAAATTCGGTCCTCAAGATTATAAAGCAACCCGGACTGCAATGCACTGGAGCTACACAAGTGACTGGATGCAGCATGATACCTGCTGGCTCATGCACCAGAAAGGATCTGCTCCTACTTTTCCCAGTATATACCCTGCAGTATGGGGTTTCCCAATCTTGAAGTTGGTTACGTCTATAAATGCATTTATCTATCTGTTGAAAAAAAATTCTTTTTGCTCATGCATTTATAACTCTTGGAAGAGCAACTGGTGCAGCTAGGAATTTAAATCTTCATGTTATCAGATTCCCATTTCAAAATGTCTTTCCAGACAGAAGTTGTCCTGATCTTGGAGACAAAAGACCTTCAGTATGTTGTGGGCTGATACTTCAGGAGATGCCCAAGGCATGCATGAAGGGCAAAATGGTTTTCTTTGTATCTGCCAAAAAGAAGTGGGAATGTAGAAAATTTTATGAGGCAAGAGTAAGAGAGTGGTAGTCTTGTGCCACTGTTCTTTTGCAGTGTTTTTTGCAATAAATTAAAAATACAAGCTCAAGAAGCGGCATTCAGCTCTGGCTGGGTGCACCCTCGTTGGACTAAAACGGAGCTTCTGGAATGGGGTAAAAAGTCAGCAAGTTGCTGGCAAACTGCTCAAGGCAGGCAGCTTCTGGGAACAGGGGCACGGTCATCCTCAGCAAGCAGTGCCCCGGGCAAAATGTGTGACAGAAGGCGCTTTTGGTTCGTACCAAGGGCGGTGCAGCTTGGACCCACCCCTTGTCACAAGTGCTTTCGCTCACGATTTTCCCCACCTCACTGCAGTTTAGGGCCGCCAGCATGACAGCCTTGTGCTGGCAGGAGACGAGAGGCAGCTGAGCGTGTAAGTGGAGAAGGCTCCCAGGCCAGATGGTTTCACTTTGCCTCCTGTCCAGACACCTTCCCGGTGCCACGGGAAGCCGGGCTGTAGCTGCCCGGCCAGGAGCTGTCACTTGTCATTGCAGCTCCAGGCTCTCCCGTTTACTGCTGGACACGTGCAAAAGTTCAGGCAATACAGACTGCGGAGGGTTTTGCTCCTATTGCTCACCCAAATCCAGCAGCAACTGTCAACGCTCCCATAACTGTTTTGGAAATGTGTTGATAATATGCTGGTTCGTCCCAGCTTTCTCCCTGGCTCTCCCTTTCCCACCCACCCAAATCTATCCAAAGGAAAAGACAAGAAAGAAGAGCACCTGAGAGAGAGACTTTAAACAAAAGGATGGGGTTAAAAGAAGGGATTTTATGCTCGGGGCGGGGGGGGAGTTTCCACCACTGACGAGTTTCTGGACCTAGCTACTTACATGCAACCGGCCTCTGCATCACATTGCATATCTTCACAGACCTCACGCTGGGCACTTGCTTGTTCTGTTTTGGATTCGACCCTTTTCAGGGACCTCTGGCAATAGTTGGGCTGGCTTAGGACGTATCTGCAAAGTATTTGCATGCATCCATCACAGCAGAAACTGATGCTTTGAAATATATATTCAAGATGGAAAACAGAACTCCAGCCCTTTTATCACTTAAAAAAAAAAAAAAAAAAAAAAAGTCAGTATTTCAGTACAATGCAAGACGGAGGGAAAAATCAGATTATTTGGTTTCTCGGCTGTCTTGTATATGTTTTTTATCTCAGTAGAAACTCAGATCAATGCAATTAAATACCAGAGTTAAAAATACCAAGCATGTTAAACTAGTGAGCATCCCTTTAAGATTCAAAACTCCTTCAAGTAGTGTTAGGAGGAGATGGCATACTGCAGTCTCAGCCTCACGGGGAACACTAAAATGACTGTCTTGCACAGGTCTCTCTGTAGTCTCAGCATTTCTGCATATACTTATCTTAATTTTGAATATGTGATAGCATTTTTAAAGTTTTGTCAGTCAGCAATCATAGCTGTCTTTTTGCAAACCTCAAATCATTCTAGGTACAGCTCTGAAGACGACAGACAAAAAACAATCCCAGGCTTCCATCTGTGTTTTCATCACGTCACAGACCTCTCCTTAGTTCAGGATGCCAGTAGCCTTTATTTGTAGAGGTAAAAACTTCAAACTGCATTAATGTAACTGCTTCCCTCTGCAGGTCTCCTTTTCCTTGTTCCACACTGTCTGGTGGAGATAAACAAGGTGTCTCCTTGGCCATCTTAGCTAAGTAGTATCATTTTTATTCCTGCCAGGGTGTGGAATCACATGCTTGAGGCAATCTAGTCTTGCAAATAGAGAACAAATGTATGACTTAAAAAGGGCTTTGCAGAGAGATCACATGATTTCCCAGTTTGTCAGGGCTTTGGCCTCTTTTTATTAAGGCACTTCAGTGCAGGAACAGTACTTATAGCTAAAATAATCCTTTCTAGCGCAAGGATTGGAAGAGATCTGTTGAGCCATTGATTCCACTTCCAGGCTGTTTTTCATACCACCTCTTTCATAAACTTAACAAGCTACAGGAATTTTGACCAGATGTTCCAGGATTGTAAGGGGTCCTGGGATCTTTAGAGATGTTCTTTATCATAGCCCCAGGCCTATGCTTATTAATTTTACTGTATTTATGCATGGCTTCTCCAATAGCGTAAGCCTTTTTTTTCTTAAGTATAAGAAAGATTCAAATAACATCAGACACAAAAACATATTAAATGATTTTGAAAAAGGCTCTGTACCTCTCCAGGTACTCTTAATGTAACATAGGATTGCTCTAACACTACACTGAAGGGCAAGATGATTGTTAAAAGATGAGCCAGCACCAACAAGTGTTAGAGCACCAGACCTTGAAGACAAACGGACATGTGGTAGGACCAGCCAGAAGTCCAGAAGCCATAGGTGTAAGTGGGAAAGTTAAAACAGACTGCTGCAGCCAAGCTCCACCTGAAAGCTCTAATCTAGAATAACTCCCTCAAGATGGGCTTAACTTGCCATAGATGCTGGTTGTAGAGGGACCACACACACATCATTTTATAAAGCTAGAGACAGCAGCTCACATCTAGAATGGATTGGTGTTATTTGCACTTGAACTTAGCAGTTGAAGACTGGCTAATTGAAAGACCCGTTATCTCTGTGTGAAGATAATTAGCATTCCTTAGGGGTGTGTGTGGAGGAAACAGACTCCATCTTCTTTTGTTGTGTTTGTATTTTATAAACTTCTACTTTCTAGTTTATTACTATGACTCTTATTCTAAGTGTTATGAGTACGTAATATTAACTTGTCTTACCTCTGAGTAGTTTTGACAAGTTGAAGGACTGCATAACCCTTTTTGCATTAAAGTTGTGTTATTTCGGAATCTAACCTGAAATGCATTTTCTTTTCCATTTTTCTCCCTCCTCCATCCCTAACTGACCCCACCAATGTGCACAAGATAGCTCAGATGCCCAGTCACCCCAAACTAGTATTGCTCAATATTGTGGGCTCTGAACACTCAGTAGACAAGTGCCTACACTATAAACAACAAATGCAACCATCATTTATTTTAAGCAGTCAAATCAGAGTCAAATAAGTTCAAAGGTTAAAATAATACTTGTATTGTGAAACACGATCACTTCAGATTAGGGCTGAAGAATTTTGACAGAAAAACAGTCACCCTTGGAGTGCCTTTTAGTCAAACAGAAAACTTAGCAGATTAGCAACCTTCAAGTTATTGACCGTAAGCAGCACACTAATACAGTGGTATTTGTTAAATCTGCACTAGGAGCATTGCACATTCACGTCTTCAGTAAGTGCAAACAAAACCCACAAGGAAGAAAAAAAACAAGGAGAAAAACATTCCTTTTATAGCTTATCTCTAATTGCACTGGGCACCATTCGAGTAATTTCTCTGTGCAAGAGCTAATGGTAGAAGAGTGATAGACAGCACACTGTCTTATCACACACAAGGTAACGTTATTGGCATATCCAAAGTCCAGATTGCATTTTGCACACTCTGCAAACTTGGCGAACCAGACCCGAGCGCACAGACGCCAGCTGGCCTCTGACCGCCTGCATGTTAGGCTTGCCTCAGAGCACGTCTTTCCCCCTTCACAAACACTGCAAGAGTCAGGGTGTTGCTCTCCTTTCTTTGATCTCTAATACAGGGGAAATAGCAGCTCCCTGAATGGGTGTCAGAACAATCCCCTGTTTTTTTGCAGTGCTGCCCCAGCCATCAAAAGCATCTGTTCTTCTGTATCAAGAGTTCCTAATACAGACAGAGCAACTGTTATAAAGTTGTATTTTGGTTTGAGACCTGCTGCTTCTGTTTCAAACCTCAAAACAGGCCGTATATCTTAACGGTTATTATTTTTACCACTCTATTAGTTTAATGAAAGCTATTTCCTCTAGCTACAAATCAGTTTGTGAGCGTCCTTAAACTATCTTTGCTCCAACATCACTACTGCTAGAGCATCATTTATGCAACCCAGAAGTCCCATGCTTCATACTAGCAAGAATTATGTGTGTTATGCAGTAAGTTGGCAGCATTTTCAGAACAATCCATGCCTTTATGAGACATTCACCCTGCTGCGAAACAACCAGTCCACTGACTCAGTTCACAGCCTTTTCAGTGGTCTCCCTCCAGTAGTATCCACGAGCATCGCAGCATTTCTGAAGAGAAAGCCTGAAAGAGGCCAGTTTACCAATAGCATCCAGTAAGTGCTTCATTCAGTAATGATTTCCAAGCACATCCGTTAATAGCTGTACAGCCAATTTTTGTTTCTCTTCATCATCCATGCTGTGCGCAGATATCAGTACCTTTGTTTCTGCCTTAACACCTCCTGTGAAGTCTCTTACTGCATAGCTTTTACTTCCATTAAAACTTGAATTTTTCAACATACTTGTGAGATGGCAATGAAGCTGCCCTCTGGCTATCAATTGCACAAAGGACAGATTCATTAGCAAGACCAGTGATATTACTTTTCTAAAGAAGATGAAGCTGCAAGCAGGAATATGTTACTATGGTAAAAATAAAGCACCCAAACAACGATATTCAAGATAGAGCTGTTTGTCACTTACAGAGGCTGGTAAACAACGTTATTTGTAAATACAAGGTGGTGTTTAAAAGCCTGGCCAATACCAAGTCTTCTCCAGGTTAAGCACCATATATATAGTAACTGTTCCCTAATGCCAGACAGGCATGAGAAAAGTGAACAGCACTATTGTAATTACATAGTCTCACAGGGAACCTAATGCAGAATTAGGAATAGGATATAGCTCTTCCTATTGGCAGCCCAATATTTAGGCAGAATCAGATTCTGCTTTAGTAGTCAATAATTCTGAAAAAACTAAATATCTGTTTTGACAGAAAGCATGTTAGCAAAACCCTGCATGCTCACAGTAGGTAAGATTCCAGCAAATAAGAGCTGAACTGGAAACATTTGCTAGTACGAGTTAGGTTCTGCTACAAGTCAGTCAAATCCCCTAAGGATTACTGGCTTCACAAAACACAGCTGCAAAGATGGAACTAGCTATGGAATTTAGGTCTGACAAAGAACTAAAACCATCTTGCCTTATGCTTAAGAGCTACTCCTACCTCTGTTTTGCCGGGTGAACATATTTAACACTTCCTATCAAGCAACTCACAGAGGATGCAAAAAGGGGAAAAAAAAAGACATGCTTATACTACTTACATAAAAGAACAAGGGAGAACAGGAATAAGCAACCTTTTTCCCTTGCGAGGGCAAGGAACAAACCCTTCTTTGTTCAATCTCCCATTAAAATGTGTTGGAGTAATCGGTTCCAAGAGCTTTTTTGATTAAATGTAGCAGAGGTGGAAGGTTGTAATTTTTGAAAGGATCAGAGGTAAAGTCAGGTCCACCTCTTACCAGTGGTATAAGAAAATACAAGTTAGAGCTATACACAGTACAGTGTGTATAACGTAGTACAGAACTATGTATTTAGCTAGCCAGATCATAATGGTAGCTTTCACCCCCATGTATTTAAAGAAATTAATTGCTTACCTGAAGGCAGCTTGATCTGAAGTCCTCATCTGTTGAGATACCCGACTGTATATGGGAGTTGGAATACCTTATTCCCATATATATTGCGATTCTGTTCTTATATGCCCTATAGTAGAATATCTCAGGGTTTTGCATTTTGAAAGTAAAGATTCTCCTTCCAGCATCAGCAACTCTAATACAGCAGATTTGGCAGTCAGGAATAGCTAAAGGTGTAACAGAGACAAGTTTTTTTTTACAAAACCCAACAGTTTTAACTTTTGCTGAATACCATTGTAAACTTGCTGTTTGAACAGCATTGTAAGTGCTAGATTAGTTTATACGTGGTTCCCTCGTCACTGCAGGTTTGCTATATGGTAGCTCAGGTAATTGCAAGTACCCTACAATTACAGGCAATACAGCATCGGAGCACAAACAACTCAGTTTGCTACAGACTCTTTTTTTTCCACAGGGAAGGTTTTGTGTTCAGATGCTGACTAACTGCCTTATTTCCAGAACCTCAACATTATTGTTGAGGGATAACATCTCCAAGATGTGTTCTACAGAATGTGATTTGGTGATTGTTTGATGAGTCTCTGAAAGCCCCAGGCAACAAATATCCAACATCTTGTTCTTAGCACACATGGCATTAGACCTAGCCTGTTCACAGTAACCTTTGAGCTCTGGCTTTTGTGGGTTGCCATTTATCTCCACGACAAGGAGGCAAAGGAGAATCAGTCATCACTGGTTTGGTTTAAACAGGAGCCGATATTGCACGAAACGCAGGTTACTGAGGCCCCCTAGTGACAGGACGACTAGAGAGGTTAGTGCTAACCCCTGCTTTAAGCCTTGGAAAGAAGTGTTCAGTGGCTGCAACGCAGCAACTGAGAGATGTGTCTCCTTGTTTGAAGTGGGGATGAACTCGGAACAATTTCTGAGGAATGATCATCACAACAGCTAAAGTACCAAATGCACTTTAATGAGTTCCAGATTATTTTGTTCACAGGAGGAAGTTGTAACATATCAGTACATTAGGCAGGTATGCAATTTCTACTGAACTACAGGCATTATGAAAACAGACTATAGTACGCTGGGTATTTAAAATTATCCTCAGTAATCAGTTTTCCACGGTATTAGAGATAAGGCATGTTTCAGATATGAAAATGGTTGCTATATCCAGTCCTTAGATACCATATTTGCCCTTAAGTTCTTCTACTTTTGCTACATAAGCTTTCATTGCATCTTCTTTGGACATTCCTGAAAGACATAACACAGGAGGTAGTCAGAACAGGCACAGCAGCCCACTCCTCTCCTGCAAGCTTCCCTGATGCAGCCTCTTCCCTGAATACACTCTTTACTCTCCCAGCGACACACAGATCCCGAGACAACGAAGCCTTGCAACAACCTGGTGTCACAGGCTCATCTGTTCCATACAAGCTTAGCTCACAACAGCTGTATTCTCTGCTGGTTCACTCCCTTGGCTAGCAAAGACCCCAGATCAATGCCACCAGAAATGCAACAGCACAAGGTAACAGTGAAGACTGTTTATTCAGGCTAAGCAAATCCAGGTGATGCATGCATTCGGTTATAAACCATGCAGATTTACACATGGCCTGATCATCTATAGGTATATGCAATCTACTGTTCACTTGCATAAACATACAACTTTGCTGCCACCTTATGCCCAGCTGTGCTGGCTACTCAGAGACCCGTTTTTGAACATTTTTCAGTCGTGACCCTACTTTTATATCCAGGCTGGATATTGCCAATTTACATAGGCATTTTCAAGTTATTATTAAAGAAACAACTTCCTGCGACATTACTTTCTGCAGTGTTCCTGTTTTGCCTCTCAGCTATAGAATCATTACCCAATTCCTGTCTTCCACCAAAACAATCCCCGCTGCAGGCGGACAGTGGAAAGCTAGCTGGTAGAACAATACAGCAGCTACCAGACAGCTGGTAGGCAATGCAATAACTTCCTGCTTAAGTAGACATATTTTTCAGCCTGTCATTCTGCATCTGTACAATTACTTCCCTGAGCCTTTCTTAAAAGTATCTTTCTCAAGTGTATGGTCATTCCAGTCTAAGTATTTTGCAGTTAAGATGCCTTTTTCATGCAAGTTACAATTCCTTGCTATAGCACTTAGCGGCATGTAAAAAGAGAGCAAAGAAGCCAAGAGTGTTACTTTGCTGTGAATCTAGTACTAAAGTTTTAAACAAACGTGATCAGCAGCCATGAGAAAAACATTCCGAATCAAGGTTATATCTGCATAGACAGCAACAGAACAGTCTATTATTTGTGTTTACTCCATCCACAATTATTAAAGGAAAGTTATTCGAGTAGCTCAGACTGCATTTTGGTGTAGTTCTAATTCTTGTCTCACAAAGCAATGGTATTTTACAAGGCAATGCATTTCATGCTGAACTACCAGTATTTTGCCCCAACCCCCATTTTTTAAGTAGACACTTACCTTTCAATGCACTCCAGGCATCCCACTTTGCTTTGCCTTTGAAGTCAAGCATACCCGGGCGATCTGAGAGAGAGAGAGAGAGAGAGAGAGAGAGACACAGAGAGAGACAGAGAGACAGAGATGGGATTAACAGCAGAATTAGTTTGTAGGGCCTGGCTGTAGATAATACCGAGCCCCTTCCTGAAAGCTGTTCTGCTCTTAACCACGACAGACTACAATGACTCACCACTGCAGGCATCACTTATGAACCTGCAGAGAGGAGAGCACTTCCGATGCTGAAGAGAGTGTGCTGCAATGCTATTGGTGGCGACAGAGAGGTTATTCTCTGCCAAGTTCCCTTAAGACAGCAGCATTTGAACAGAAAAGCACCACACAGTCTGATTTGGCTTATCGCTGTACTTTCTGAAGAGATTTCTGTTGTGTGAACACTACCTGATTAGAGATCATCAGCTCTGAAGTGAAGCAGAAATCCCCCTGTCCAATGTCCATTACTTACTGAGACATGAAATCAAAAGCTAGTAGTGTACAGCTTAAAATTCATTATCTTCAAGTTAACAGTATTTTTTTAACATAGTTTTTCATGTGTTCTATCATCCCAGTGGTATACGCACTGAATCATAACTTACTTCATTATAGGCTAGGGATGATTGCAGCCAAAAAGAGAAGAAAAGGGTTAGATGTAAATGTGTCTGCAATTATTCTTCATGTAAATTTACCTCTGTTTTTACCTCTTTGCCATCTCATTAAATACAGTCCTTCAGATTACCAATTAAATGGAACTGGACAGAAGCCTGTACATCAGCCAGAGCAATACCCTTGCACTGTTCACATGGCAGTGTGACCTACAAAGCTAGTTTGCAGTTCCACCTCTTACTATTACAGAGATGGCTTTTCTAGCCAACTCCTGTTAGCTACAGCCTTACAAGAATACAGTGACTTATGCAACTGTTATACTAACAGTTCTGCAGAACTATTTCATCTTGGCAAGCATTAATAATGCTGCTTTCCAACCATGCTAAAAGGGTCAGGTCTTAAAACCAAGCTCAGTTCTCCTGTCCCCAGTGCCACCCATCTTAGAAAGAGACTGCGTGTGCCTGTACTTATACTGCCAGCACATGTCGCTAGTAGCTTTGACTTCAACCTACACCCAATAAACTTAACCACTAATTGGGTCAGGAGGCCAGCACTCTAAGTGAATAGCCTTTGTCCTTTCTAAATCTAGTTACTCAAGTGCTCCACAAGGTCACAGAGACAGGCTTTATTCTAAAAGTTATTCATAGTCCAAGCTGCCAGTGACAGAAACATAGCAGCAGAGTAGCAGAATAGATCTGGCAGAGTGTCTCAACTACAGAGATATTTCCACTACAAGCCTTCCAAGACGTGGTAATTAATCACAGCTCCTCTAAAAGTTTTTCCTGTTTTACATACATCTGTGTTGGTTTCTTCTGCTTTGGACTTCCAGTTCTATTTTTAGCAGTAGATCTAGTTACTCCCCCAGCCCCAAGTTTTGGGGCTGCACATTTGTATAGCTGGCCGTGCTATTTAAGCCTGCTTAACCAAGAAGTGTTTGCATTGCAGCAACAAACCTCGACCTAGGCAATTACTTACTGATAAAGGGCCCCAAAATCTGAAAAACAACATTTGCACAAAGGGATTCTTAGACCTTCTCTGAACGATTTAGACAACTGCAACCGACTTAATCCAGAAACCACGGGTTGCACCACCGCTTATCTGTAGCGGTCAGGTCAGCCTATGCCCGCAACCCCACGCCGAGTTGGTACCGAGCCACTTCTGCAAACCGCGGCGCCGCCAAGAGCGACACCCGCCCCGCGGGGGAGGCTTCGCCTCGCAGCGCGGCCCCGCGCCGGGCCGTTGGCCACAACGGCGCCTTCCCCACCCGCCGCCGCTCCGGGCCGCCCCGCGGGACTCACCCGTGTTCACGTCGCCCACCGTGGCCTGCTTGTAGTGGCTGTAGACGTCCAGCATCTCCTGGTCCGTCGGCTGCGACTTGAGCTGCTTCACCTCCTCCGCCGCCTTCTCGAACGCGGCCTGCGGGGGGCAGAGCCGCCCTGAGCCCCCGCAGCCGGCGGCGGGGAGCTGCCCGCGCCCCCCCAACCCCTCAGCCCCATACCCGGCCCCCCCCCAGCCCCTGGACCCGGCCCCCCGGCCCCGGCCCCGGCCCCGGTCCCGGCCCCGGCCCCGGCCCCGGCCCCGGTCCCACCTGAGCCATCGCGGCGATCCCGGCACCCTGCCCGCCACCACACGTCTAGCGCACTGCCCCCGCCCAGTCCGCCGCTTCACCCATCGCCAGAGCGGCCGCCGGCCAATCCCGACGCCCCGCGCGCCCCCGTGCCAACCGGCGCCTCGCGGGGGCGGGGAGAAGCCAGGGGAAGAGCCAATGAGAAGGCGGCGCGGGAGAGAGGCGGGCTTCGGGCCGGCCGCGCCGTCCGTTGCGAGGCACGAGCGGACGGGTGAGTCCGGGCCTCGCGGAGGGGGGGCGGGGCCGGGGCCGCCGGAGCCGCGCGGATTGGAGGCGCGGGAGGGGGCGGGGCCAGCGCGCCCCGCAGCCAATCTCTCGGCCCGGCGGGGGAGACGGAGGATGGGGAGGGGAAGGATTTGGTTGGCGGAGCTGCGCGGGGCGGAGCGAAGAGAGATACCCGGAAGTGCTGGCCGGGGAGCTCGTAGTAAGGCTTGGAGCCGTTAACGTTTCTCTGCTGGGCGGGGCCGTGGAGAGGGGGGACTGGGTGAAGGGGGTCTGGGAGGAGGGAGGCCCTGCCCTAGGGGGGTTGTGGGGGAGTTGGGGGGAGGGAGGCCCTGCCCTGGGGGGTGCCCTGGGTTGCTCTCCCCCCCCAGGGGTGACTAAATGCCCTTCCTGCCCCTCTGCCGGAGCCGAGACCCTGCCCGGGAGGGCCCCGTGGGCAGGCGGGCCTCCTCTCAGGCCTGCGCAGGGTGGGGGTTGCCTCGGTGTAGGGCCTGCCAGTGAAGGATCTCCAATGCCTTCCGAAATTAAGGATTTTCATGGGTTTTTTTGTGAGGCCGATGAAGCTTGTGTTTTGCTGATGAAGACAGTGGAGGGCTGAGGACTCTGGAAGGGCTCACGTTCAGCAAAGAAGCCTTGTCCTGCTGTGTCCCGACTTGCTGATCTGAGTTGGCTGTTTTCTCCCTGGTGACAAAGTCCCTCTCCTCACAGCTGTGACCTGCCGGCACAGGCCCAGGAAGGGGTGTCTGCTTAGAAGAGACATTGATCATCAGTGTCTATGATTGGGGCAGTTCCCTGAGAAGGATCTTGCATGTTGTACCCCTGAGGAAGTGCAGCATAGTGTCTGGTCCAAGCCCTAGATCAAATCAGTTGGATTTGTACAGTAAGAGGGAAAATTATTCACATTTCTATAGCCTGAAATCTGAATTCCTGTAATGTTCTTCCATACTGCTTAGGAAGGAGTGAATTTGAACACTGCCCTCTTTCTTTACTATGCCCTCTGGATCTCAGTACTGAGTGGAATAAGATCATGAAAATATTCACCTTCTCCATTTAATTTAAATCCAGTTATTTTAAGATGCAGAAGAGCATGCTTTTCTTCATGGACATCTTTTACCCATGTATCACATCTTAGATACAATGGAGATGGAATTAAAGTGCTATGAATCATTAACAAAAGGGACTGCAGATGTAAAAGTCAGTAGCCCATCGCTACTGTCTGTCTTCATTCTGCAGAAATTATTTGAAAAAAATATTCCTGTACAGCTAGGGCAATACATCAGAGGTGGGGAGGTACCTGGATACCTGCTTGATGGCCCTGCTGGCTTTCTTTAAAAAAGGAAAAGGGGGGGGGGGACAAGAAAAACAAATAAAGGGATGAATGGGGGAGAGAATCCTTTGAAGGACTGGAAGCAGTGATTGAAATGGCTGCAAAAGGATAAGAGATGCAGAGGTTGTGCTGTGTTCCTGACTGATGTTCTAGCACTTAGACTGTGGTTTTTCCTTATCGCTGGGGCAGCCACAACAGTTAGCCTGTGAACAGAAAACCAGATTGCTGAGAAATACCCAGCACCAAAAGATTGTCAGGGTAATAGCTCATTTTCCTGTGCTGAGAAAGGATCTAACTGAACAAAGAATGCGTGGGTTTGTTTAAAGAGGGACTTAGGCTGATAAGACAATTCCATTTTAGGTTCTGCTCTCTGGTAAAGTATTATAAGCCTTGTACAGCTATTCTAGATACATGCATTATAAATTAAAAACCTAAATTCTATAATAGTATACCAGGAGAATTATTTGTGTGTGTGGGAGGGGAAGATTTTTTATTTTCTTTAATATGATAAAAATGAGTGTTGTGTAACAGCTTAGACATTTTTCAGGGTATTTTACCCTCTACAATATATTAAAAAGATTTTGTTTGTGTTATTGTAGTCTTTTAGAGCGAAATTTTACTCACGTAACAGGTAAAATCTTCAGTCACTTAAAAACCAAAAGACATATTTGCATTTATCCATATATTTTTTGTCTGTTTATATAAACAGTCTGGTGCTGTGTTCTGTGCTGAGCCATTGTAATCAATGGAAAACTGATACGGACTATTTGGTGTTTAATATCACTGATATCCTAGGTAACCCTGCTTGTTTTGAGATCCTGCTATCGCTCCTGTAGAAATAGTAAGAGTGAAGGCCTGAAAGACATAATGCTATTTAATATATCACCATGTTTTAATCTTTGAGTGAGTCCTACTTGTACCTTGTTTTCTAGCTGGGTTCATACGTAGAGCAAAGTCAATAATTTCTCTCTTTAATGTTTTCTAGGTTATTCACAATTAATTCTCATGTCAACAGAAAGCTCAACCATCACAGTTCGTCTTGTTCGCTCTTTTGAGCACCGGAATTTCAGACCGGTGGTGTATCATGGAGTTAACTTGGATCAGACAGTGAAGCAGTTCATTGCTTTTGTACAGAAGGGTAAGGGGCTGCGCCCTTACTCATTTGCTTCGGTCCCATATGTTGCTGGCTCTGCCGAAGAAAGTGGAGGGGAGCAAATGAATGGGAAAATTCTGTGGCTTTGCTAGAGATGCCAGATCTATATTTGCATCCCCTGTTTATAAGAGCTTCCATGGTCTCTGTGCTGTGCCTAAATTTGTGTAGAGACTGCTCCCCCTGCCCAAATCCCCACGTTTAGTAGAAATGAGACAAGGGCTGTGCTGCATTTGACTCAGTGCTTCAGACTCCCTGGGCAGTGCTGTCAGGCAGCTATTCAGAAGTTAGCAGGGGTAAATTAATAGAATTTAGAGAGCCCTTGATGCTTAGGAACTGCACTAGTACGTGCAATGTTGGAACTAAAGGCTGTTGTTAGTTATTGGGAAAAAGAGGGAGGATCTTGAAAAGTTATTTTTGACGCTGTGAAGTCTCACAATGCATGTTTTCTTCTGAGTGTCTGTCTCTATCTTGAGCTTTGTGGTGCAGCTTTACTCATTTATGGGCCTCATGTTTTAGAAGCACGGTTAAATGTGACAGTATTGCTACAGGTTAACTAAGGAAGACCAGCCCATGCAGCTGCACAGTAGGTAGGGTGTTGCGGATGTATTTGTGCACACCTAAATGGAGACATTCAGGAGTGCAGAACAACAGTGTTTGATTCTTTGTGTGATGTCAGCTTAAACAAGTCTTGAACTGTTACAGTTGATCACATTTGAGCAACTTCTAGGACATTGCCCTGGGCCTCACAGCTGTAGTGTATTTTCTGCAGCTTCCATAATTCTAGACAGTAATAGGCATGGCTAGATCTTAGGAAACCTTTGGAAAACAATAGGCATGGCTAGATCTTAGGAAACCTTTGGAAAACTACAGACTCTTTCAGAACACATGGCACAGCTTCTGTTATGAAGAATAACATGAAAAACAATGCTAAGAAACTTGCTTTTGATGTGTGCAGTATTGCAACTTGCTGTTATTTGAGACAAAGCTAGTATTTGACAAAGGCTTTTTGGAACATCATTCCGCACATGGATATTGCTGTTCCTAGTCCAAAAGTCGTGTTCTTTCTTTTCCTGTAATGTGTTTGGAAGGAGGAATTTGAGATAAATTTCTGAACTACTGATGAAATTCTGGTTTCAGCTGTCTCAGTGCTGAGCACCCCAGAAGTGGCTGGGCCTTCCAAGACCCAGGATAAATCCCTAGATGTCACTGGGGACACAGGCACCAGGGAAGGTGTCAGTGTTCTTGCAGTTGCTTATGGGCTCTGTCCTGCATGCTGTTAAAGAGTTAATTTTCTGCAATCTGGCTTCCTTTTTGTGACTCTGTAAAACAGTCACAAAACCATGGCTCTGTTTGCAGAACAATCCAGTTACGAGTGACAGTTGTCGGAGTGCCGTTTGTATAAGGTAGTGAGAGATGCTGGACTTCAGACTATAAAAGCCATTAACAGGATGTTCTTGTCAGATTTCTGGAGGATCAGAGCCCCATGGTCACATCCTGATTGCATTTACTCACTGTCCTCATGGGTAGTTAGGTTCATTGGGACTGCATGGTCAAGTGAAGTTAAGCTGATATGGAGTAACTATAGTATTGGAGCCAAAGGTTGCGTTTGTCTTTGGTGCTGTATGAAAGGTTTAGTTGCAATATTGGTTTGGAATATGAAAACAGACACACCGCGACTAGCAGTTTAAGTTAACTAACTAGTTAACTGTGAAACTACAGCAAAATAATAAAGGCAAACAGATAGTATCATGATTCCACTCGAAATAACAATAAACCCAGCTATCCAATAATACTGAGCTAGGGTTATTATCTAGGTGTGCAAGCACATAGGGAGCCACAGATACTAGCCAAGCTTGCAGGAACCAGGGCATGGTTTCTTCGGGGGAGCGACTTGGACCAGCTGATGGGCTCAGGGAATTCCAAATTCCCCAGTCAGACTTTTATTTGTTGAGTCCCAGAAGCACTATCTGGACTCATCAGCCCGTTATCACCTTGCTACATCTTTTGGAATGTTTTCCCCTTCTGGAGTTTTGCAACTCTGTGAATATGTTCCTTTGTCCCATTTTGGTTAATGGGAGCAAGCATATTTTGGTTATTGGGGCAGTGTTTAACTGTGATTAGAGCATGAGGCAATATTAGCTGAGTGTTGCATTACAAATGCTCAAACAAGTGTCCTGTTTTAAGAATTTATTTGGATGTGACAGTCCAGAATGCATGCACTGAAGTCCTGTGTATTATTGGGATGGGGGGGAGGGGGGGGGAATGGGAACTTTGTTTTAACGTGGTGCTTTTATTTTAATAGATGTGCCTTCAAGAACAGGAATTCCTCCTCCTTTTAAAAATTACAAGTATGGTAGGTGTGTTTTTTTTTCTTCAAAATGTGGACGTAGTGTTTTATACCAGTTTTTGTACAGTTTAGAGGACAACAACTAGAGAATATAGTAATTCTTTACTAGTATCTCATGCCAGTTGCACTGCCTGCCTAAATTTGCAACTCTGTATCCTACACTTGTAGTGGGGGTTGTGCCACTCTGATCATATCTAAAACTCTGACCATTATCTTGAACTTTTGTATTAATCTTTGAAATAGGCTGCACATTATGCATTCTTTTGCTAATTGGCATTGGTGGATTTTGGTATTAATTTTTTATTGCTTTTGTAAGTGCCTTTTAACTCTGTTCTGTGAGTGCTACAGAGCAGCTTGTGACCTCAAATGCTTTGAAATTGTAGTTCTCTTTGTGTTTATATATTTCAGTATCTATTTACTAATTGTGAGGTCAGAAAGGATGGCAAAGCAGGAGCTGAAGGCAGTAAATGGAAAATGCTTAAGACTGAGATACTTAAATAATTAACATCATATAAGAGGAGGAGGAGAACGTTGCTCAAAGTAAATAGGAAAGCTCTTAAATACAAGTTGACAGAATGAAGTAGCCTGATGTAAAAGTTAGGCTGAGTTTGTCCTCTAACATAAAGCCATGTGTATATTTCCTTTCTGTGAAGCTTTGACTGAACAGATGCAATTCATCCAGTTTGGGGCAAAATATGCTTTTTAGATGGACTAAATTTATTCCTTTCTTGCAATTTGGTAACTTGGATGGTCACTAATATATCTTTTTGGTGGCTTGCCTCCTCCTAAACTTGGCTATTCTGAAAGTTCGCTCTGGGGTTTGCTGCAAGTAATCTTCTGTCTCCCATGTTCTTGGTGGAGTCAGTGAGCTCCTTCCTCCACGGTGATTCAAGGAACTATATGAGGAACCTGTTTAATGCATGTGAATGGTGATTGACTTTACTTGCCAATTAAAAAAAAAAAAAAAAAGCCAAGCATCTGATTCTGTGTTCATGCTACTCGTGAGCCAGATAGTCCTAAATAAAAACAGGAAAAGAGTTAGGGATTAAGATTTACAATGTGTCAGTGGCAAGGACTTGAACTTTTTATCTATCTATTGCTTAAAGTCTTACAAATCTAAAGAACTGTAACTTTGAATTTGGAGGTGCCCTTCCTCCCTCTATTATCTGTTGCTTTGGCTAGATGAGGGAGTCCTGTGCTGTCAGTTGTATGCCTGATGCTGCCTATCCCTGCTGCTAGTTCTTTCATCACTTGGAGCAGGCACTTAGTTTTGCCTAAGGCATATGTTGTGGCTGAGCACCTGATTGCTCTGCTAGGGCTGGGCATAGTGTGGGTGAAAAACAGTGCAGAAGTTTAAAACCTGTTACACCAGTTAGTGGAGGCCTGCTTTTAGTGGAGTGGTGCCAGCTATGCTGAATTTTCACACAGACGAATCAAACCCAAGTTCTGAACTTCTCCTTAGGCTTTGAATCATTCAGATTCATGTTCTTGGCATCTCTTGTGTGCTCTACTGTTCTTGCATTTTGGTGACGAGAAGGCAGTGAGACTTGTGGATGAACAGTACTATGAAGAGTTCCATTTTTCTTTCTCCTTTGTTTAGCGCTGCCAGAAATCTCAGTTGGACCTGGCCATCTCTCATCTAACCTGCTTTGGTTTCCTTCTCTCCAGAATCCAGCACCACATTGTTCTCTCAGGCTCTGATTTTTGCTCTTGGCTTACTGCTCTGACTGACACACATCTTGTGACTTTCTAATCTTCATTTCTTTGCATGTGCCATTCTTGTCCTTGGCTCTAGAGCTCTTCCCAGTCTATCTTGTCTACTCTGTCATTGCCTGCTTTTCACCGATGATGGCAGCCTGGGTGCTATCTTGCCTTATAAGTAGCTTTTCCATTTTTCTCCATAAATGTGCAGCAATATGGTAGATACTCAACACAATCAGTCTTAAAAAGTGATTTCTTGTCTATTGTTGCGGAAGATGTGTTACTAGAAAATGCAATGTAAAGATCTGCGAATGTGATTGAGGGGGACTAGACTGGGATGAAATAGCAAAGGTGTTGTGAGGCTTCAGCTAGGATGTGAAGAGGCTGCAGCTTCATCTCTCTGTTGGAGTTAGAGAGAAGCCATTTAATAGCTCCAATGCAGATATGGTAAACTGCTGAATGCCAGCTGTGGAGATGTGAACAAGTAAAACTGAGACAACGGTTCAGAGAATGACTGAGAAAAGATCAGAAAAAAGGGGATGGGACAAAGTAGATCTAGGACCTTAAAACTACCAGGCAGAGCCTGGACTGTATTCACAGTGGCAGAAAGGTTTCATGATTGCAGGAAGTTTTTTGCTGTGATTGCTTGGACTTTTTGCAATGCTTCTATGCAAGGTGGATCCTGGTGATTGCTATTTCTTATCTTGCTCCTAAAGGAGACGTGGGTAATTCTGCAACTGGTATTGCATACTAGCGATGCCTTTTCAGTGGGAGTATGGAGTAGTTTTGACCATCTGTAGTGTTCTAAATAAAATAATGTTCAATATGGGCCAAAGTGGTACCTGTTTATGTGTTAAAGGTATAGAAGAAAACCTCTGAATGGGAATGTGATCTCTTGTTCTGACCACCTGAATGTCTCTATTGCTTGAAAGCTGTTTTAGCCTGCATATAACTTTCTTGCATCCTTCTCTTACCAGACTTTTTCAGTATGTAGTGTTCTATTAAAGCGCAAACCAAAACTAGAACAGAAAACGAGCAGCCAAACAGCACTGTTTCTTGCTTCTTTGCTGAGAAGGGATCAATGTGTTATTCTGAATTTGCTCAAACGTAGATGCTTTGGTATTTTTTCTTTTACTGCTGCATGGACATCTTTGGATTTCCATTCCCTCTGCATGTTTTCACTCAGCTGTTTGCTTTAGTTACATTCTTTTCCCCACTTTTTCCTTTCTGCTGACAAAACCAGACCCACATAGCCATTGGAAAGTGAGAGATTTTTTACTTCTTTGTATAGCATAATTTCTACCGTGGGTGCTGATTCAGGAGAAGGGTAATTTCAAGGAATGATCTGAAGTGGTCGAGTTACTGGGTTTTAACAGTTGCTGCCTATCAGCAATAGTAGTTGACAGTGAATGAGCGTTGTTTGTCCTGCCCCAATTGCATGGATAAAACCTGTTTGGTTAAAACCCTAACTGACATCTTAAATTCATGTGCTTTGTCTGGCATTTGGGATGGTCGTTTAGTTACTGTAATTCAGCCAACAGACAGAAGCCCAGTAGGATGTGGTACCTTAAGGTTGGATTGTATGCCATGCAGTCTAGTCAAAGACTGTGGCTGCAGGACTAAGAAATAAAGATCCCCCCACCCCTTTTTTTAGACTGAGTACATAAAATTATTTTTTAAAAAATTGAACCTTACTCCTCTGCTTCCCTCTCCTTCCCCAAGTACAATTTTCGGTGTTGGGTACCAAATAAGCCTGATTTTAGGAAAACATTGTATTTTCTTTCAGATACAATGAAGATTATTCACCAAGCACACAGGTCTAAGGTATGATTATTTGTATTCTTCTTGTTTTACGTGCATTAATGCGGGCAGATCTCTGCACTGGATCTCAACTGGAGAAGAGATAGGAAACCCTATTCTTATCTTTGTATTCTGGTTCTCTAATTTGTAGACCAATGAACTTGTAGTGAGTTTGGAAGATGATGACAAACTCATTTTGAAAGAAGAAAGCACGCTGAAAGCAGCCGGAGTAGGTAGGAGTACATTTGTATTGACTGAAGGCGCTGTTCCTTGCGGTTGTCATTAAACTGATAACCGGCTGATTATGTTTGGATAGCCTGCTGAAAAGTAAATGCTATTCCTCATGCTCTTTACACTACCTGATAATTATTCAGGGAAGAAGGGGGGATAATGTACATTCAGATCATTGGACTGAGGGCAGCAGGTATCTGCACTCCAAATGTTCAGAATGCAAATTGTGATTTTTAGAAGGTATGCTTATAATTCTGCTGAGAGTAATTTTAAATGATTGACAGATAGGTTATTAGTACCATGTCTGCTTAGTCTTATAAGTAACATTTAGACTGATGTTTTGGTTAGAAATGTAAGTAGTGGAACCAGCATGGAATAATGAAATAAGATTAGATTTGTTTAACGTGCAGCGTTCTGTGCCTAATAGTCAGACTGCTCGGGAAAGGTCTAGTATTACCATTTAGAGAATGTGCTGAACATAGCATAGAGTTGAAACTTGACCTGATTTCTCACCTTTTGACAGTGGAATGCATATAAGGCATGTCTTTTGGTAACAATGTAAAGAAATGTCTGTCATGCTAAAATTGATGGTCCCCAAATATCCTTTGGGCTCCTCATAAATGTGGCTGAAAAGTACCCTTTGTGGCAGGGTACTTCAGGGATGTAGTTGTGTTCTACCTTGGTGTGGACACTCACTTGTTTGAGTGTGATTTGCCTGGCTGTAACATCCAACTACTTGCACCTTCCGTGCAGAGGTGTCGCAGAGAGAGCTCCCGGCCGTTCTTGATGCCCTCTGATTTCTCCCCAGCCAGTGAATGGTTTTTCTTTCTCATGGTTCCCTTAGCTCTTTTGTTTCATCTAACCTGACATGTTTCAAGCAGTGGAGCTTCTAGCGTTGGTCAGGTGGACTACTTAACTCTTTGTTGGAAGATACCACCTTAACGTTCTTGGTTAGGCTGTATTGCATTCTTCTAAGCCACCCCCTCTTGTGGCCACAGCAAACAGAGATAAGCTTATTCCTTAAGGGGGGAAAGGAACGGGACTTGTTTTTCTTTTAGCTGTTTGTTTGCTTTTTATTTTTTATTTTTTTAGTTTCTGTTTCTCTCCTTTTCCTTGTTGCAAATTCCCTACTGTTACTTTTTGGGTTTCATTGAGCTGGGGTGAGGACTATCTCTTAATGTTTTTCTCCTGGGTCTGCTGTGACTGTCCTTAGTATACCTTTCCTAAAGGTTTTGGGGCACTCCTAGAATATGAATAATAGTTATTCTCTGGCTTTTCCGACTAAACCAGGCCTTTTCATCTAGAAGAAAAATGATTCCTCAGGAAGGAGGATTACTGGCAGTCAAGTCCTACGGATTTGTAATTTAGTTAGCAAAAGATTCATTTAAGTGTGATTCTTACCTACCTAAGATCTAAGAGGCAACACAGTTTTGGGAAGGGCCTGGTGACAATGCCAAGTGCCGAGTTAGAGTTTGGTATTGCCCAGCGCTGCCCTCATTCAAAATGGCATTGCTAAGTATTTGTATATATATTATCCATCTGTTAAACTAAGTTGGTAGCTCCAGCAGTTAAACAGTTGAGTGCATTCTCAGGAAAGGTGCCTCAACGTTAGAGTAAATATTATAGTAAAAGCAAATTGGAATAAACTAGACTGTTCTATTTCTTGTACAAAGAGAGAGATGGCTTAATCAGGGAAGAAAACGGTTTAAAGCTGCTCTGTAATTTTTCAAAATAACTAACAGCAGGTAGGCATTGCTGTGTAGTTGGCATTTATCATAGAAAAGAAAAACTCTTACTTTGAAAAATGCATCATACCATTATACCATTTTGAATTTTGCTGTGTTCCAGCATATCTTGATATGAAAATTAGCTAACCTGGAAAGGAGTCTTTGTACGAAAATCTCTGAAAAGTCCTCCATTTCCCTCAAGAACTGGAAAATAGTAAACCAAGGAAGTGAAGCATGATACCATGTACTGTTAGTCCTCATTTTTTATGTTTTCATTTAAATCAGTAAGATTTGAAATCTTCCATTGACTTTTTTTTTTTTTAAATATCAAGTTTGGACAAGATTTAAGAGAATAAAACAGAATTTCCTCTAGAAAATCTGGGAAATTTTGAGACATGCAGAACATTTTTCTTTTTTTCCTAAGCTGCATTTGATTGCCCTTGGCACTTCACAGGGTTGGGCCTGAGAGTTATAAATTATGAGGACATTACATAAGTATCCTCAGGAAAGTCTCTGTGGTAGTGATTATTACAGCTATTATCTAGTCAGCAAAGTTAATGCTTGCCTGTTTTTAGAGCAGGATGTATGTTGACAGAGTGTTCAGCATTCACTGCAAACAGTCTCATCTGTTTTCTAGTCGAGATTTGAGAATCTCCTACTTTTTTTTTTTTTTTAAGCAGACGGGCAGACTTCATTAACTTCAGGTTTAATTTAAAAAATGAACGTGTATCTTATTGGCTCAGCACCTTAAAGAATTCCATGTTTAATAATTGTGAAAGCTTTCCATCAGATTTGTCTCCGTTCTGAATTAGTAATGTTGCTGACTTATTGTTTTAGAAGAGGAAGTCCTTGACCTACTGGGTTGAAAGAATTGTGACTGCTCTGAACCTTTGTGGGTCCTTTAGCTCTGCCATATCCCCTGTGAATAATTAGAGGTATTTGAAGGTATTGCTGGAGAAGCCAATTTGTGTCTTTCACTTTGCATATTGTTGAAGCTTCATGAATTAATCATCAGCAGGGCAAAAAATTAACTTCTTCAGACACATATTTTGATGGGTCATGAGGGAGAATGTAAAGTGATCTGTAAAATATTCTACTGATCCTCTAAGTATTAAATTAATATACCTACAGGCTAATTTCACAGAAAAAAATAGTTTCCTTCCCCTTTCCTAATAGAAAGATGGGCAAAAAAGAGAAAATCATGCTTCATTATTTTTCTGGCATTCTTAGGTGCACAAATGTTGTCACTTAATTTGTTGAATATTTGTGCAAACAATTCTGTAGTCTGTGTGTTAACCAAATCTTGAGGGGTCTTGCATATGTTATTTACTTATATCTTTTCAGGTTCTCGTTCTTCTAACAAGGTTAAACTACACCTTTAGTACTAGAGTCTTTTTTGCTTAAAAAAACCCCAACAAACAAACAAACAAACAAAAAACCCAGAATGTGGTGATTTGTAATTGCCTTTGACCAAAAAGTCACCAATTGCCTTCTGAGAGTCTAGCTAGTTGGCTGTTGGGTGGTTCTATTACTGGTATGCTAAATACATTTTTTTTTTTTTATCTATTCCAGCAAATGAAACCGAATTAGCATTCTTCTGTGAGGAAGATTACAGAAACTACAAAGCTAATCCTGTTTCGGCCTGGTGAAGATCCCAAGAGATTGTTTTGTTTTCCCTTACCTGTTGTAAATTCTCCTTATTCTGCTTAATAAGATTTTTTTTAAAGATCAATAAATCCTACAGGACTGCTTTACAAACGTTGCAATTCCCTTCCTATGGAAATTAATTTCTGTCAGGATGCTAAGACTGAGAGAAGGAAAACTGGGGGACAGAAATGCAGGTTTTTTTTTCCTTCTCACATTTCTTTTTCCTTTACTTGCCTCTTAAAATGTAGGTGGTGTAAACGATCTCTGACCTGTGACATACATTCTGGTGTGATTCTACAGCAGACGTTAGCTACATATGGAGATTGTACAATGCAGAGTAAAATCCCATCACAGAAATATCTTCGTCTAATGAAAATGGAAACCCTTTTATGACCAAATCACTGGGTATTTTAGAGAGCTGGACAAGAGAATCTCTATGTTTCAAGTAATAGCTTCTATTCACTCATTTTATGTTTAGCGTCTTTTGTTTAAATGGTGCAGACTGACTATTGTTTCATATTCTTCTCTGGTGAATGCTTTTCTTTATACTCTCTTCCAGCCCTCTTTAGCATGCTGAAACAGACAAATGACTGTTGGGAGGCTTTGTGTTCAGGGACCAGCTTGCCTGTTGCTTGCGTTATTTCAGCGAGACACCTTCATATAAGAGGTAGCAACCTGCGTTCTTGCAGGACATCGATATGCACAAGTAGGCATCAGGCATTTTTCCAGACAGAGTGAAAGCTTATGGTTTCAGTTTTTGGAATAAAACCTGAATGATTGCTTTTTTGTGAGGATGGGCTCAGTCTGTGAGCCAGATGTCTTCAAGACTGGGATTGATTTTTTCCCACTTTTCCTAAAGCTGAATACTGTGTTCTTAAATGTTAGTTGGTAATTCCAGGCTTTCCTGCTACATTAATCGTATCAAGAATAATAATAAAAAATATCATGTATCCAGTAAAGTGCCTTTAGGTAGACAGTCACAAAACTGCTTTTTAGAGGTTGACAAGATGAGTCACTGTGCCTCCGTTCACTCAAATAGAAGTGATACTGCCCCTCTTTTTCTAGCAGGCTTTTAGGGCATAGGCCCAGCTCAAACAAATGAGACCTCGTGTGCTTTAGACCCACACCTCTGCCCTCAGCCCTGGCTGACAGCAGCATTTCCACTAGAAACTCTCCAGAGAAATAAGCTTACCATTTGCTAGAGCTTTGACTTTTAGTGGTCCTGTGATAGTGAAAGCAGATGTGTGATTTCCAACGTTCCTAAATAAGTTCTCTTTATTTTAGATGTAGGGCCAATGAAACCTCTATGTATTGTTCCTGCATCATTTTTCATCCTTCCCGACAACTCTCTGGTTTAGGCTGGAGTCTTTTCAGGTACCTGGTGTTACTCACCGACAGCTTTGCTTCAAATGGAGTTTTATTCTCTTGTGAAGGTTGTACAGCACTTTGTCATCTGCGATTGAAAGGGTGATTGTATCCTCATCTTGTAATGAGGAATCGTGTATCAATGACGACCCTGATGTTCTCCTGGGTCTTAGGTGCTGATATACGTTCTCTGATGCATTTTGTTGGAAGAATTTAACACTTCGCTCCTCTTTCTGTCCATGCCTCCTTTCTGTTGCTGGTACCTGCTCCTTAAACAGGGGCACCTGTCTCAGCTGCCTTCTTACAGTCTGTCATATTTGCCAAATTAGTCTGGCTAATATGAGTCTGAAGATGAGTTTGTACTCATCTTCACAGACAGTTTAAGCCAATGCATTGCACTCCAGACAATACCAGCTTTGTTCTGCTGCATTTACTATAATGAAGACAGCTTTGCAGGGAATGGATGGCATACTGGAGAAATCAGAGTCTCAGACTGTCCTACCAAGACATCTTAGATGTCTGTCAGCACACTCAGGCTTTCAGACTGAGCAAAGATTGTCAGTGTTTTCCTTCTGTTCTGGAGATTTTAATATGGTTTCCAGTCATTTCAGAAAGACCTGGGTTATTCTTGTGATCCTTTTTCTCTAGGGCATTTGTGCTTAAATGAGTCATCAGGGTTTAACAACTGTCCTTTCTGGACTAGTATAGTTACAAAAGTTCAGTATGACACTGAACGTGTCAATTTTATAGCATCAAGAAAAAAGCTATAAATGTTTTTTTAATGCAAATATCCAAAAATAATGTGTCATCCCAGACTAGCTTCACTTTCTGAGGGAAGGGTTAAACTACTGCTTTGTGAACTCTCTTCGCTCTGGCAATGGCACTTCACTGGCTCTTTTCTGCAGCAGCACAGTAGAGCCTTTTGTAATGCTCTCAGTGACGCTACTTGGAAACTGGGTTCTTTCTGAAGTGTTTTTCTACTGTGGTCTTTTATTGGACCTTTAATAACACTTCAAAAAACCAACCAAACAAGCAAAAAACCCCTATAGATAATCACTGAGAACTTGCTAAAACAGGTGCTGTTCTAACATTTTTCAGTGGGATATGGTATAGGAATATAGGAATGTGTAGCCTGTGTTGGAGTAGATTTGATTCCAGAATCGTTGAGTACTGATTGAAATCTATGAACGCTGGCTAATGAATTACTAAATGCTAAAGACTGAGTTGTCTTCGCCATTGTCTTTATGAAACCCTCTTTCTGTTAAAGGAAACTACTGCCACAGTTGGTAACTTGCTTTGTGATCCTGACAGAGATCATGAACTGAATTGGTTCACAATTACTGTTAATTGAAGGTGGCTTCTCCATAATGTGCAGTGGTAAGTCGTACAGCTTTGCTAGTGTTCTTAGTCATTGTGGGGTTAATGAGGATTCATCTTTCAGTATGATCTCCTCGGAGTCTTCCACCGGAACCTTTTTTTTTTTTTTTTCCAAACAGAAAAAACAGGTTTTTCTCTAATGCCCTTTACGTCCTCCAGGGGTGCATGCTGAAATAAGAACTGACTTCTCCCAGGCTGTAGCAGTGTAGCAGAGAAAGGTGGTTAAATTGGGAGGGGGGAGCTGGGGTGTTTCTTGGAGAAAGAAAATGATTTCAAAGAGACTGGAGTTTTGATTAGGGATGTGGAAGAATAGCTACTAGAGAAGAGATGAAATTAGAAGAGGAATTAACATCGAGAAGGAAGGAGAGGTAAGTCTAACTAAATAAACACAGAAAATGTTGAATATTCAACACTCTGATAAAGAATTACCTGAGTAGTGCTGCTTTTTATATCTCTGAGAGTATGAAAATGGTGTATTTTACATCATTTGTGACTTTAATCAGCCTTGGAGTTGAAGTCGCAAACTGCTGGAATAGGCACCTTGATTCTTCTGGCTCCGAAACGTTTCAGTTTCTTCATGCAAATGCTTTTGTGTATTCTTCTTTTCAGCGGTAGTTATGCCGCCTCTTGAAGATGCAAGAGCTAAGAAAGTTGCTGACACAGTTAGCTTAGCGAGATAAATGCTGCCGGTTACCAATAGCATAGAGGAGCCCTCAAAGATCTGATATGCATCACCATTAAAGCTGGCGAACTGCATTATCTGATGGAAACACGCTTAGAAGTGATCCAGGGAGAGGTTGTAAGCTGTGATGTTTCTCTTTCACTCTAGGAGCCACACAGTACATCCCCTGACAGGTAATTCACTTAAAAATAAACTTGCAGGTCACAGTTAGTCCAACAGTTACTACAACAGTGACAGGACATCTGCAGACACTGTCCTTGCAAACTAATAGCCGCAGAAATCCTGAATGTCCCCAGATCAAAAATGAGAAAATAGAATATGTGATACTTGTTTTTGGGCTCGTGTGGCTGAGACAGTCCTGGCTTCAAGGTCAATGGCAGCTGCTTGGGAGCTTTAAAAACGTTTAAAGTAAATGCACACTTTTGCTTATTGAACGGTTTGTTGGGCTGAGCTTGGTCCTGCTGGTTGGCACCAGATCCTTTGCCCATGGTTTCCTTTTTGTAGTACCACTTGGCACAGATTTGCAAATGATTAATAAATTAGCAAAGATGGCCTGTAAACAATTTTGCTCTTCTTCATGTTTTCAGCACATTGACTCTTTCCTACTATTCACTTTATTATTGAGTGAGAGGGGCGACTTGTCAAGGCTTTTTGTGTTGATGATACAGACGCACCTTTGTGTGTTTTCTCTGCCCCTTCCCTTTGCTTCTTGCTGCCAGCTCTGCTGATTTCCAGTGTTTTTGAGTGGTTGAGTTTGTACCTCCTCTGCTAGGCAGTAGCAGCATTTCCTGTGACAGTGAATGTACTTTTTTTTTTTATTATTATTCATGAAGGAATATGTTTTGAAATAAAGAAGAAACCTCTTCTCCAGTGCAGCTAATTGTGCACAACAGAGGATCCTTTGCTGCTTTACAGAAAGACTTACATAGGAGAGCACTGTCCACTGCTCAGCTGAAAAAAACCCATAGTTTTCATCATAAGCTTTGTATCTTGGAAGGAAAAAGGAGAGAGGTTACATGGGGAATGCAGTGAAAACCAAGACCTATTGCCATAAACTGTCTTCATCTGCAGAGAAAGCCACCAGATGTCAGCACAGCCTGTTCTTTCATTCTCCAGGATCTGTGTAAGCCAAGAAATATTTAGTGTTTACGAAGAGCGCTTATCTGTGAATTGGTTTAACCTACAAAGTCTGTGACTAGGACTCCAGTGATGAAAGCTGACGCTCTCCTAGCAGAAAGTGCTTCTTCTTGTGTTGAAATCAAAAAGCGGCAAATTGAACTGGTATCAGTGCTTAAATTCTTCCTGTTAGAGGGCATCCTTTGTGGAGCCTGTTGCAGCGTATCTAAATCTTTGCATGCCATGAGGAAGCATTTGCAGAACATTCATTTGAAGAATAGTCTGGAAAAGATCAGTATTAATTTGCTGAGGTTTCATAAAGTAGACTTTAAATATGTTTTTTTTTTTTAAACAGAAGAAAAACCATCCAGAGCAGACACACATGCAAAGCAGAGCAATAAATCTTCAGCAACACAGCTTAAACACACAGCAAATGTGTCTTCCGTGCTTCTGATCCTGAGCTCCTGCTATTTCTTCCTTGTAGTGCAAGAGATGAGAACTGGCAGCATGTTCTCAGGGCCATGCTTTCTGAGCTGTGATGGGATGTGAGTTTTGGAGCTTAGGAGCTCCAGCATTGTGCATAGTGTTACGCTTTGAAGTGGATGGAAGTGTGCGTAGATCCTGCCTGGGTAAAAGGGTACATTTGACCTGTTGCACAGGATGAAAGTGTGCCTGAGCCTTCTGCTGAGATTCCTATCGCTTTTCTTGCAGCAGCTTGCAGATGCCAGCAAGACTGTGGAGGAGATTCAAGAAAGAGAGGGGCAGAGTGTGGGTGACCTAAATTCTTACTTCCTCCTGTTCTGGGTTTCTTCTTTTCTTCTGGCCTTATAGCACTGCTGTCATCTGAGGGGTTTGCCACAGCTTGCTGCTTATGAGAACAGCTCATCACTTCCAAACTATCAGTGTAACCCTCAGCAACCACACACGTTCTGGAGGTGACGCATGGCAGATTGCAGTTGTGCTGTCCTCGTTACCTGCAGAGGAAGAGGACTGCATGCAGGGCTGCAGTCAGCACTGTGGTGCAGGTTGTCTGGGAGGTGTTTTCACCCCTCTTCCCTCTGCACATCACCCAGTTCGGCTTCTCTGGAGACCAGGACCTCCTGCCTCTTGAAGCATGGCATGCTTGGCAGGTAGCTGAGATGGGTGTTCGGGCTGGTGATGCAGTGGGAGAGCGGATGGGGTGCAGAGGTTTTATCTTCCTGGAGATGTGATATATTTGATTAGATAGGGATTATACCTTTTGTCTGCTGACATCCCCTCTCTTTGAATAGATTCTTTCCTTGGTAGTGGGTGGGCCAAAAGCAGGTAGCCAGAAGAGCGCAAGTTTCAGCTGGTTGTGAATACATTTAAGTGCTCAGTATGACAGTTTATATTAATACAAGAATTTACCTTTGTATGTCCAATTCTGCCCTCAGGCAGGTGACTTAGCGCTGTGCACTTAGAGTTTCAGCAAGTTTTGTAAGAACTGTTTTTGGCTGCTCTCACTTCATGCCCCAGCGAGGTTTAATTCTGCTTTCTAACCTGAAGCCTAGGGAGTCTGTAGGGCCAAGGGCCCAGCATGGGAAAATATGTTCTAGGTGTGTTACTCTTCTATTCTAAACTCAAAACATATTCTTCAAAGGCCAATTTGGGAAGCCCCTTTTCTGCAGTGAACTGAGATTTTTAAATGGTAGGTATCAGTCTGTTTTCCATACTATTTTGAGGTCAGGACTTTGGCTCTCTGCATGCGTTGGTGTCCATCCAACTGGAGCATATCAGTTGGTTTAGAGTCAAACAAGCAACCTGGAAGTGAAAGCCTCATATCCTAACAATTAGTATCACTGCCTTTTCTCACCATTTTTTTCCCCCTAAATACAAGGAACCTTGTCTTGCAGAAAGCAGACTTGACTCTTATACAATATATTTATTTTCTAGAGTGCTGAATGAGACAGCTACTTCAAAGCAGCCACCTGACTGTAGATGGCTCTTTAAGCCAGTAGACAGGCATATAACAGCAGCAGCTGGAAGCTAAAGCTAGCTAAGCACAGATCAGATATGAGAAACAGGTAAGACTAACCAGCAAAACAGCAGCTATAGTGGATCCTCCACTGCTGAGGTTTCTGATTTAAAGCAGATTATAGTCCTGGGAGAGCTGCTGTGGTGCCACTTTAAGTCTCCGAAGGATTCCTCTAATCCTATGGCTTATTTTGTGTGTGAGGCCGGTCAGGTGGATCACAAGAGTTTTTTGTTTTTGAATATGAAAGTGCTACGCGCGTTCTGCCAACAGGAACTGTCCCTGATCTTAGATGGTATCATCCCGCTCTGTACTGCATGCTTAACTTTAAAATAAGCATGGTTCTGAAATGTTGAGCTCAAGCATGTATCAGACTTTTGTTGCTGCTTCTAGCAGTCCAGGCTGCTGTTCCAGCCATCTTGGAGACTGGGGGAAATATATTGCATAGACGTGCTGAAGCAACTGCATTCCCCTAAAGGTTTAACTGTAGTTTGATATATCACTTTGTAAGTAAATCCCCAAAGAGCAGGAAACCAATTGCACTGCTAAAAGCCTTGGATTATAAAACAGGAGGAGTGCGAGAACTGTACCTGCAGAGGTTAAGCTTCAGCACAGGAATTTAAATGAACTCATTAAAATCAACGTACAAATTAGCTCATTAAAATGCAACACCGCAGATGTAGAAGTCAGTTGATCTGGCATGCCACTTCTATGAAGAAGTGATTTAAGAAATGGAGAACAAAACGATAGTGTTAAAACTCCCTCCTTTCCCTTCCACAAACCTCATCTCTAACTCCTCCTTCCTTGAACTCTGCCTCCACTGCACTTTCTGCTTACTGAATTAAGCTTGCCCATTCCTGCGCTACGGCTGCCTGTGCAATATCACTCGCCTCCTGTAATTAAATGTATGGTAGGCTGTGCCCTCCCACGTGCGTAGGAACCCCGTAATACAGGCTCTGGCAGACTGGGTCACAGCAATGATCGTTTTCATTTATTATCTTGATAACGAGACTCTCCAGCAGATGCTGTCTGTAGTGGGTCTTGTTTCTCAGTAGTTAAATGCTGGATAATCACACTGCTCCCCCCTACTGCCATTACCTACTACAAAGATGCCTAAAAGCAACGCTGTTGTCTAAGGGGAGGGGGAAAAAAACAGACCCACATGAGTATTGATGTAACTTTATAGACCTGTCCAGAATAACTTTTGTATAGCTACAGAGGCCAGTGGCTAGAACCGATTAAAACTGGCCTTGCTCTTACAGCTTTTCAGTTGGCTCTTACATATCCCAGAGGCACATAGTAGGCAATACAGAACATAAAAATATAAAGAATTTACATTTCAGCTGTATATTCTGCAATAAAATATATGTGTGTGTGTATATATATGGTAACTCCAAATACAAAAACAGTTAATGAGGAAATTTTAAGCTAACCTCATTAAACCCCTATCAATATCAAATAATGCAGTAGGGAAAAAACTGAAAAGGCAAAGATCATTTAAAAATTCCTCAAGCCACTTTTCAGTATTCCAGAATCAGAATTGATTATTCAAACCATTGTCAAAGGTTTTAAAGAACGGACACCCACAGAAGGCACCATTTGAAATGCTGCTCTAGTTCTGCATCTATAGGAGGTGGTTTCAGTCTTTAAAGAGATGGCGTCTGGCTGGACAGTATGTTGGCAGAGGCACTAGTGGAGGACCCCAAATTGGCTGTCGTTAGATGCTGTGTTACTGTGTGACTTCTGAACCGGCTCATCTGCCCACAGGGCTTGCGTCTGTCTGAAAAACACCTTGGTGACTCACCAGCAGAGCCAGCTCCTCAGGCGGGTCTGGGTGCCTGGTCCCTTGGCCATCGGTGGGAAAGGGTAGGTGGGCGTGAAGGTTACACAAAGCAAAGCTGCAGACTCTGGTTCTGCTGTGCAGAAAGGTGAGTCTGACCTCGCAGCACCTCAAGGTAACACCACACCTTTCCTCCTTGAAGACAAAGCCTTCAAGACTGCGTAATATTCGTTCCCTGCCTCCTACTCCTTTTTTATTTTTTTGGCAACAGGCAGTAGTCTTGCCTGACCTAAAGAAGTGAAAAGAAGCTTAGCTGTGGAAGAAAAGGCATCTGAATACTTGATCGCAGCCAGAAAATGTGCAAACTGCTGCTTTTATGTTGGCTTTGCCTGATGATGAAATGGAGCAGAGCCTGGAAAGAACAAGCTTGCTGAATCCAATTTTGCCTCCAGGGTGAGTTACGCCGGCGTGGGTGGAATGATACCCATGTGAAACTGTCTCACATCCATGCAGAAACATAACCTACCATTCAACTGCAAACATTACTGGTTAATGTATCTGCTTGGTGCGTGTTTTATCAGTTGCTGATCTGGTCTTGGCTGTGGTGGTGGTGGGGCCTGAATAACCAACTTTCTGAAAGGGACAGCGGGCAAGAATGGCAACTTCCCTTCTTAGCAACAAAACCGTCAGCTGATTGTGAAATCCTGGCATTTCCCTCGTGCTGATTTCCTTTTATTCAGCGAAAAGAAACGGTGTTTGGAGACTTCAGTATAAGCCTCATGCAAGAACTGAAATCCCTGTGTATCATCATTGGCAGCTTGAGCAGAGTTGGAGAATATGACTCTCTGCAGTCATTTGAGGCTAAACAGGGAATTCTTAAAATCCTCTGTCCACGTAGAAATCATCCAGGTTACAGAGGCAACGCTGACTTGTTGAAGGGCTGATGTGCCCCCAAATTGATCCATCTTCCCCACTTATATAAGCTTGTCTAATAACAGGTACTTTCTTGCCCACAAAGCGTACCTTATTTGATACTGACAGTGGTCATTTTTCAAAGCAATGCTCAACATTGCATGGTGTCTTTTACTTAACTGTAGGAAAACCAGGCTATTTCAACCACCTCCTTACATCTGACCTTCTGAGGCAGTCTTCTTGCGTCATCTTGATTGCCTGCATTTTAAATGAGCTTTCGAGAAGAATGGCTGTCTCTTCTCCATTCAGATGATCTGGATCATCCAAAAACTACAGAACTATTCTGATAAAGAACAAGACCTTGAAGGGGTGGGAAGAGACAGGAAGAAAACGAAATTAGGACAGAATTCTTCATTGCCCTGTACCTCATCCAAGGTGGGTGTGAAGCTGGAAGAAGAGCATGTGACATCTGCTGTGCAATCTTTTAAGTGACTTTAGAAGGTGCGAGGCAATGAAGGACTATACCCAAAATGTACATTTGCTGTATTTGCTTTGTGGTCAAGGCTCATTAATCCCTTTGCAAGGTAATTCAAAAATCTTATCGCTGCTACTGAAACCAGTGGTTTCAGAGCTGCTGTTTTGTCTGCATAAATGGAAATGTTCAGGTGACAATGTTTTCAAAAAGTTTCACCCTCTTATTTGATAGACGGCCTGCCAGAAGGCCTGGGTTTTCTCCATGCAGTTTCATGAAGCAGCAAGTCTTTCTGATAATTATCTTCACCCTATTTCCATCAAATACTGCCTGAAACTTTGGTTTAATAAAACAGAACATATGGTAGCAGCAGGTGTCATCCCAGTGACAGCAGTGCGGAGGAGAGGCATGAGGACATCCCTCTTCAAATGTCGTTATACTGCTGGAAAAGGTGATTTGTTTCCACGGCTTATAAATGTGTACCAGACAGCTTACAGGAGCACAAGTGCCATCTGCACTTGGAAAAACAGGCACTACTTGGGTTTGCTGGATACTTCAGCTAAAATCAGCGGACGCTACATAACACGGATATTGTTCTTATTTGGCTGTGAAGTTCACTGAGGAGACCAAAACCAGAGACGATTCATGTTCCTAAACCTCACTGCTTTGGTTGATCCAGACACTCAAGAGGCTTGGTTTCTTCCCTGACACAGGGGCCTGAATATCTGTGTTCTTTCATATTAGAAAAAAAACCCCAAGCATTGAAATTTGTGAGAGTGGCTAGGGAAGCAACAGAGAAGTACTGGTACAGAGATGCCAACCACCCTCTCAGGTGACTGATCTGACAGTATCCCATTGGTTTTCCATGTATACGAGTGCTGCGAGCTCAGCTTTCGCAGTGACATTTAAGGCAATAATTGTCCGAGCAAACCAGCAATATAGGTTAAATACTACCGTCTAACCTAATTTCATGGTAATCCATTCTCTAAAGTCACCAAATTTTATTATTTACCCACCATACAATTATACCAAAACATATATATGTTTAAGGAAAAAAAAAAAAAACACCTTTATAGAAATTTTGATAGTGCTTTGAAATCCTCTGTCACAACAGGGGCTCTGCTACACATTGCTCGAGGTCTCCCCACTTGAATATTCCCCTGTGGCGCTGGGCAGGACGAACTTCACGTATCTCCCCTTTTCCCAGCCCCTCCTGATTCGCAGAAGTCTTTGCTGGATGCAGGGCAAACTGAAGATCACTTTTGCTAGGATCACAGTACATGGGACGAGCAGCGTGAGGGTGTAGGTGGGAGGCAGGTAGAACTTGTACTGGTTCTCGTCGAAGGCCCGCGACCAGCCGTAGGTGAGCGTGTGAAGCGTGCTGATCACCAAGGCAATAAATCCAAGGGTGGACTGAAAGAAAAAGAGAAACAAGCCAGTTAGCACTATTTCTGCCTCTGTGTGTAGCACAGAGAAAGCAGTAAGTATTTCTGTCTCTTGGACAGGATAAAATGTGACTTAAAACCTTTCATGGGTAACGTACCAGACTGCAGTTTTCCTCTTCTAATTAGAGGTTAAGTGTGATAGTAGAAACTCAGCAGGAGTTTCCAAGAAGATGCTGCCAACCCAGCCCATCTCTGGCTTTACGTTGCTGACATGTGGGCAGAGCATGCCCTCTCCTTGCGCAGCATCCTAGCTGAGGGCCAGCACTCGGCACCTTCAGGAGTCAGGGCCAGCTGTAGCCTAGCAGAGCTCTACCAAAACAGCAGAGTCAAGCTATCTGGCTTGGTGCATCCAGTTAGAGCTCAGCAAGAAACACTCTTTTCCTGAAGGTACATCCAGGAAAGGATGTCCAGCAGGGAAGAAAGGCAGCTGTGCAAAAGAGGAGGAAGGACTGATCATTTTCTCTTGGAAAAAAAGTCTCAGCTGGAAGACTACTCAATTCAAGATGTTCCTTCCTCTCTTTATTTGCTAGGAAACCATGAAAAAAAGCAGGCAACTTTTTGAAATGTACCGTGTGTTAACAGCAGACTAGACCAAGGCTTCCCTACCCTTCAGAGCCGGTTATGCGGAGAAGTGGCAGGGAGGAGAGCTCCAGAACCTACTCCCAAATTGAGGCACTCTACTTTTACAGCACCTATCAGCAGAGTCGTGTGGGCATCTCGGAGCCCCTCCAACCCCCCTGCAAGGGAGGGACTGCTCCTGTCTGTATTGCAGCCCATCATTGCTCCTTTCTCCCAGCCGCAGCCCCCCTCCTCCTTACTAAAATCCACCTTGGGCCCCAAGCCACAGCGGTAACAAGCAGCAAACCTAAACGGGGTCGAGATTGGTTTCACTTGGAAAAAAATTAAGAAAGCGTTTGCGGGGCTACGCTGTGATTGCAGTTGAAAGCTGTAATGCTCCTAACAGGAGGAGGCGACTCCCGGCTCATCCATCATTTATCGACTGCTAGCTTCTCTGCAACAAGCAAAAATAAAAAAATCCCCGGGTGAAAAGAGGCAGGAAGCACCAGCGTGTGACTAATCTTGCAGAGGCCAGACCGAAAGCAGGGCAGGGGAGAAGTGACGAAGCGGGGGCCAAGTGCAGCGGTGGCTCCGTGCCCTCGCGGCGGGGGTCCCGCGGAGCCGGGCCAGGAGGGGCTTTCTGTAACGCGCACGAGTCAACGCCGGAGTCAATTAGTTTGTTCCCCTACGGTCTCTTTTTGAACTGCTGCTGGTACGGGGGGAAGCAGAAGTGGAAGGTAGTGGGATGCCAACAAAAGGCGACAAAGCACACAGCCGCCCACGTCATCCTCCTCGAGCCGCCTTCGCCCGAGGGCAGCTGGGCACGCGAAACCAAAAAGCTAATAATTGGCAAGAAAGTCATAGCTAAGTCTGTGGCAGCTCCAAACAGCCCAGGCAGCTCCTCAAACTGCAGCCAAATCCACTCGTAATGCAGAAGGTCCCTTTTTGTTACCGTGGCGGGGGTTTTGCACTGTCACAGCATGGGGCACGTGAGGACCCTGCCCACGTAGGGTGTTAAAGCCCTCTGAAAGGTGGCCGTATGCAGGTGGTAGCTCCCTCATGCAGCCTTTCCAAGTATTTTCCGTTCTGCAGTGGCTCCTCCAGCTCTTCCATCTCCTCGGTGTCTGCGAGAGTCCCCGTAACGCACCGGAGAAGGTGATTTTGTCACCTGTGGCTCATTTCGAAATGTCCGTGCAGCGGCCAAAGCAAAATGCCGCTTCCTGACCCAAATATGTTTCTGACTTCTGCTCCCGTTAGTCCTGGAAACTCATTAGCTCTGTGGAAGCCGGAGCCACCTTCCGTGCTGGCTCTCACCTCCTCGACAGGAGGGTCAGGAAAGGGCTGGTGACAGACGCTTCATATCTTGCGATACACGAGCTAAGCCGGAAACCAGGCCAAGGCAACCTTCAAATCCCAGGAGGACTTTTCGGGGCGGGAAGGGAAAGGCAATCATACAAATTTTTACTTCTCAACGAATTAGATTTGATTTGTAAATCATTAGGGAACCTTAAAAATGTCTCCTGTAAGTTCAATTACACATAGCTCACTCCTGTTACCCAGTGTCTAGACCCTCTGTATTTTCTGTTAAGCTGAACTGGATATAGAAGGGTACTGTATTTGCCAGTTTGACTACATTTGTTAATGAAATGCGTGTATGTACAGGAGCTACTATAAAAAAAAATATATTTTTGTTATAAAAACCTAGCAGCAATCCAAACCTGACTTTTGGCCTGCTGGGCACAGACGGGTATCGTAAGAGAGTGGCAGGATCCCAGGATACCAATATAGGTGCACATACTGCTGCTGGAAAATTTAAGCCCAGCCCTGGAGCACGCCAGATAAGGAGAAGACTAAAACGCTTTCTGGCTTTGTACCAACCTCTCAAACGCGGCTGTTGGTACAGCGTCTCTCAAGCACATGACCCGGTTCAACTGAGACGGCAGCAGGGCCACGTACTTTCTGAGAGGCGTTTGGTCAGGACTGCTGTGCTCTACATCTTCCACTTTTCATGTGCATGGGAAGCCACTACGGCTCTGATGTGCAAGTGTCAGACCTCTGAAATGCTTTTTCTTTTTGCTGCACCTGTTGCATTTACAGATATTATGTAAGAACAGTGTGTTGCTATGCATTAATTTAGCAGGGAGAATCACATTGCTCCATGTGAATGTTCACCCCTACGTCTGGGAGTAGGAGCTGGATCTGCCAGTAATTTCCTCAGGAAATGCATCACCAATTTATTCAAATTGTTAAAAAGATTCCTCATTTAAAAAAAATCTAGAAGCTAACATGCTAGGAAATCTGACACCTGCTTTTCCTCCAAGGCATTTCCCCAGGGAAGCGCATTACCGCGGGCAGGCGCTCAGCTGGGGAGCTGGGGCCGTATCGCCACGCTTCATCCCACGCCTACAGAAATAGGTGCGGGTGAGCCGGCCTTTCCACGCACGCAGCCAGCCAGCCGCGATGCAGGGCAGCCAGGAGCTATTTTGGAGCTGGGGCATCACGTGTGTGTTTGGTACCAACGCTGACGTACCGGTCGAATGACTCGGGAACGGTTCCCAAAGGGCAGAGGCGACAGGCTTGTTAAACGTACTAGCAGGGACCAGCAGCACGAGCTGCCATGACAATGTGTGTGTGTGTGTATGTGTATGTCTGTACCTATATACACATATATATATAGGGGGACCGGGACCCCGGCACCTTCCCCGTGTGGGGTCCGGGCTGGGCCCCGTAGCCGAGGCGAGCACCTCCCGGCAGAGCTCGTGAGCCGAGCGGGGAGCCGCAGGGCGATGCCTCGCTCCAGGCTGCAGGGAAACATTTCCCTTCATTTGAGCTTCTTGGTATTAGATGCCTAAGCCAGGACAGCAATTTATCCAGCACGCCAGCGGCTGCAGCCCTCCCCTGAGATGCGGTGGCGAGAATTAGTATGCTCCCTCCGTCTGACCCAAAGCAGAGATTTAAAGCCGGGTCTCCTTCCTCCCTGAAGGATGATGATCTCTTGGGGTCAAGCCTTCCTGGAGAGGCAGGTCTCCTCTGTGTAAATAATTACTCACCAGCCCACAGCAAGAGAGGAGAAAAAAACAGAGGACCCGACTTGCCAGCTCGCTGACGGGGGCACTCGTGGGGGAAGCGCGAAGAGCAGGCTGCAAACTCCTGCTCTAATGAATATTGAATTATTCATAGGCAGCTGAAGAGCTCCAACAGGAGAGGCGTGGGTGATGGGTACACACCTCTGACTAACCAAACGCCGCCCTCGCCCTGCGAAAGGTGAGGCCGGCGCCGGCGGGAGAGGCTCCGCACGGCACAGGGGTGGGTGATGCCGCCGCGTCCCGCCGGGCAGCAGTGATGCTGTGTGTCTTCTGGGCAGACTGACGTCAAAATGTACTCGAAAGCGCAGGCGATACTTGAAGTTTGCTCCCTTTGCTACCCAGTTTGCTCCCTTTGCTACCCAGCCGGTTCTCTCCACGTGCATTTGGCCCTCAGCAGCTTGAACGTCAGTGCAAGGGGTTGCAAGGCTCCTACGCCGCTGAAGAGTTTTGGAGAAAGAAAAAATTCTGCATGCACTCCTAACCCACTTTTTAAAATAAGACATGGACCTTTCATTGAAACGATGCCCCAGCTCTCCATGCTTCTTCACTGCTGATACTCTTACGGAGCAGTTCAGGCCTTTCCAAACCTGCCTATTCAATATTTGGGTGAATGGGAGCTCTGCCAAATCTGACTCTCAGCTTCACTGTCTTCCCTGGTACTTTCCTAACTGCTGTCTTTCCAGAAGCTCATTCTTCCCGAAATGCAAGCACACATCTCCGCGCCCTGCTCCAGCTGCCCCCACGGCACGTTATTTCCCTTCCTTCCAAAGCTCGGTGCAAACTGCCCACAGCATCTCCAACGTGTCACGCGGGACCGACCCGCTCCCGGCTCCAAGGGGGATGACGGGAACATCCCTGCCCTCTCCAAACGGCCCCGAGGCGTCCTGCCTTTCTCCCTCGCTGGACTTTGGGAGCGCTTTTGGTTGTGACCGGTAGCACGAGGCGAGACGGAGAGGGGGACCTGAAGGGGGAATTTCTCCCGGGCAAAGCCTAAGCTGGCTTTTTCTCAGGATCTCGCAGCTAATGCTGCTGAACGCAGGGCGAGGAAGAATTTCCACCAGCACATCAAAGGAGACCCACGCCGGCAGAGCCTGCCACTGATGGTCACGCGGCTGCGCGTGACTCAAGCAGTGACATTTTCCCCTTCCCCCGGGGACGGCAGCACCCTCAGCTGACCGCACGAGCCCTGCCGGGCAGCGCAGCGGCCTCCCCGGGCAACGCCGCGGCCCCCAGCTCTCCGCTCCGGGCCATCTCCCGGTCGGGGCGCCGGGCACGCCACGGCTTGCAAAATCGCTCTTTGGCATCACAAATGTCAACTTTACCTGAACGAAACTGAATTCCCTCCAGTTGAGAGAGTTTGCGATGGACGGGAGTGAAGTGATGGCAAGTAACGACAGCAAGCCCAGGGCAATTATTCCAACGGAGATATAAATCTCCATCCTCCAGACTTCCTCCTCTACCCAGATATTCATCTTCTTCTCCACAGCCTGGCACGACAATGAAGTTGTGTTAAAACGGAGCGCTTAGAAAAGAACTGAATTTTACCCATATTTATTCATTTTGGTTTGGGAAGCAGCTTTCCTGGATAAACACTGGTTTCTGTGCTTGGCCCCAGGGCTACCTGTCGCTGCGTTTCGGGAGGTGCGAGGACGCTCTTTTAGCCCGCTGCCGTTTGTCCACGTTGGATCCGACCTGAAACCTGCTGGGAAGAGCTGCTGAGCGCTCCCAGCCCGTAACCACAGCAGCGAGCCCCAAAGTAGCATTTGGCATGATAACTGGACCAAGAAGCCAGCTTAAAGCCATGAAAACAAATACAGATGCTTGAATATGCAGTAGTCTCCTAATAACCTTCGTTTTAAGTGCATTTAGGGGGGAAATTGTTCATGCTAATGGAAGGATAGATGGGTTTTATGCTGCGCGGCAAAGAGCGACATTTAGAACCATCCTCTTTAGCCCATTAAATGGGTTTAATTTACTAAACAAAGATGTTGCTAGCAAACAGGAGGCAGAGGGGAAATGAGCACAGGATGCTTGCCTGCGACTAATGCGCGACCGTGGCAGCCGTGGAGCACCGGGAACGGAGAGGCCGGGGACGCTGCCCGATGGACACTATGAGCAGGCACCGCTGCCGAAAGAAGCCGTCCCGCCTGCGACGGCCCCTGCCCTCCTCTGTGCTGGGACAAGCGTAGGTGTGGCCGTGCTGGGAAACTCTTGAAAAATAGCCCGGCACGGAAAGCAGACTTTCTCGGTCCGGGTCGCCACTCGGCAGCACAGAGGTTGCACCGTGCCAGGAGGGAGCGGGGTCGAGCAGGAGCAAGGCAGGGGCAGGGGACGGGCAGAACCGTGCTCTGCCACGGCACTGCTGGGCAATGGTGCTGGCTGAGGTATCTGCAGGCAGTCATCTTGCAGCGGAGAAACACTGCCAAGAGCCTCAGTGAAGCAATAAAGTGCTTTTCCACTTCCTTGTTCAATAAAAGTGCCTTGTTCGCTCAGCCTATGAGCAGGTCGTCACCATGATTTTGTTAAAGTCCTGGAGGCACATTATGACGGGGACACACCTACAGAAGGGTCATGACTTGGTCACTCCAGCAGTTTATCCCACACATCAGTGTGAGCAAACAGGGATGTCCCAAAACCTACGAAGAAATGCTGAGGGGAACTCCGCTCCTACCAGCACTGAATTTCGACCCTCAGCATTTTTCCTGCCTCTGCGCTGGTCTCAGACACGCAGGCAAAGCGGGTCTCCAAGGCCGACCTATGCTCCTGTGGAGCAACGGCACTGGGGAATCGATCCCAGACCCGAGTGCAAAGGCTACGTGCTGCTGAGACCGCTGGCCTCGCTGCTGGTGGGGGCATGCCTGGCGTGTGCTGTGCCCCCGCGGGCAGCACTGCCTTGTGCAGAAGCGCTTATATAGGTAACAGCTTATTCCCACCATCCCGCACACGTGTTAGAAAGCGAATGCAGTGGCCCAGCTAGTAAATGTGCTACTGGGCATCTGCGCGCACGTACGAGGTTATTGCAGGTGCTGAACTGCGGAGTAGCAACGTTACCTGCTTGACGGCTGTCTCGATTAGCTGGTAGCGGTGCGAGCGGCGCATGGGCAGACACAGGCTGTACACGGCGTGCAGAGCCGCACAGAAGAAGCTCAGGAGGCCGATCTGCTTTCTGTGCTGGAGCCACTGGTCGAGCCAATCTGGAAAGCGCCTGTACTTGGTGCCGTAGTAGAGCTGCGAGCAGGCTGCCAGCACCCCGGGCAGATAGACGAGGGACAGCATGACGTAGGCCACGCACGGCAGCGTAGTGTTGACCACCTCGATGGGGATCTTGTAGAACTTGTTCTTCTGCTCCCTGATGTAAGGGTGGATGACCTGTCTGACCAAGTTGTAAGTAAAGAAACAAAGGAAGAGCCCCAAAGCCAAAAAAATGGGGATTTTCCAGGCTGGCAAGAGGCGCAGGGGAATGTTTTCAATCTCACAGGCCGATGACATGCAGCCCATGTCCACAGGGGTGAATCCCATGACTTGAGCAATTTCTGCTACGGTGCGCTTGGCTTCTTGGTTGTTAGAGCAAATCAGAACCTGCAACGAACAGAAAGATACATATAGGGCAAAGAGAGACCGGACTGCCAGGGACGAGTGCTCGAGGAGGGAGGCTGTGCTAGAAGCAGCCTAGATTATTCCACCGAGCAGCGTGTTCCCTGGCAGGCTTTCTGATGGGGCTTGACTGTGGCTGCCAAAAACCCCTACCCTGCTCAGGTTTTCTTTCGTATGTGCACCACCAGTTTGTTTTATTGGCTGTGTTTAGAGAAATGCATAATTAAATGATACTTTTCACTCACACAGAGGCTCCAAAGACTGCAAAGCATGAACTACATGAGGGTATTTCATTTCTGAGCAAAGAAATGCAGAAGCTATGCAACGGTTTCCGGATGCCACAGCCAGCACTCAGGTCACCTCTCCCCGATCCTGAAGCCATTTACCGAGGCTGTCAGCCCCCAGCTGCTGAAATGGTCGGCACCTTTGCAGAGGGACAGCCAGGAGGTTTGGCCCTTACCAGGAGAACACGATACCTGCTTATTTCCATCCCTGGCGCCCGACTGCAACGTCCACGCAGAAATGACGTTAAACCCCTTGACCACGGTGCAGGCAGGGAACAGGGAAGCCAAGTACTCGGCGTTGGATTCTTTGTGGTGGTTGATTTCAGTGTTGTTGCTGACATCCACCAGTATCTTGCCAGCCAGCACATCAGCCAGGTCGCAGAGCGTGGAGTAATGTTCCCTGAAAACTGCCACAAAAATGACATCTGTCTTCTTCACCGCATCAGCTTGGAAGGTGACTTCTGCCGCAGAGGGGAAGAGGCCGGCTTTGCGCTTTGGGTTGCGGCTCCCGACCACCACCTTGAACCCGGAGCAGACGAGGCGGATGGCCAACGACCGTGCGAAATCCCCGCTCCCCAGCACCCCGATGGTGCGGCCTGCCGCAGGCGTGACGCTGTGGTCCCCCTCCACGCTGCGATGGCCCAGGAGGGGTTTGGCCATGTCTCCTCCTGACATCCTGGCAGGAAAAAAAATAGGAAATGCAAGTTTATTCTGAAGCTCTTGCAGAGCTCCTGACTACAACCGTGGTCACGGAGAAAACGCTACTTATGCCACCCAACTAGAAGTGCACTTGGCCTTGGGTGAGGAGGGAATCCCCTGGAGCCTGCAAACAGATGTAGCCTAAGACCCATCTGCTAAACCCGTCAGGCAGATGTGCAGTAATGTACAACCACCATTGGAGGGGGACACCACCACGCTGAGTCGGAGGCGAAGGGATTCAGGAACAGGTTTCCCCAGTCAGCCTGTGTGGGATCAAAAACCTACGGCTACGCTCATCTGTCCTTTGATGTTCTCCATACTTGCACCTCACACTGCAAAGCCAGGGCGATCCTAGCAGCTATTAGGAAAGGCAACTCTCAGAGCCCCCCAGAGCCGCCAGTTATCTTCTGAAAAGCCCAGGGCCATGAGTTCAAGGAGATCTCTCAGCCCACATTTGGGAGAGCCACAGGGATGGTTTTTATTCACAGGAGCAGAGTCAAGGCAGGGAGTTTTAGGTGAAATGAAAGTGTTCTCAAAGTGGTAAATGAAGAGAGTTGCAGCCTTTGCCTGCTCCAGTACGTAGGTCTGGCAAGCACTGTTTACTTCAGCTCTTCAACGGGTAATGAGAATTTACTCGTGACATTTAAAAATATATTAAAACATGATGGGATTTGCTCATGAAAGATCTTGATGAGCTTTACAAACATTAATGAATTTTGCCCTGTAACACTCGCTCTCCTAACAGATCAGATATTGAGGCCAAGAAGAGGTTTTAAGCAAATCAATAAATTGAACGGTGGCACATCAGCAGACCCCCAAGGTCAAAAGGAACTCAATCAGGGAACTGTCAAGCTATTCATGTGGTTTGCCACCTATCACTCAAATCAGCCTTGGGGCTTAAAGAATGGAAGATGTCAACAGTGACACCAGATTTTTAAAGGACTCAGGAGGTGGTCCAGGGAACTTACCCACCAGAACATCTGGCTTTTGATTCAGGCACATTGGTAGAAATAGTAATATAGACCAGAATTACCAGACTCATGATATACCTGGGCAAGAGACAACTTGGTGTCAGCAGAGTACAATCTTGCCTTATAGCTATATTGAGTTCTTTAAAAGCGAAGATGACCACTCAGGCGAGGTGACCCAGCAACTGAGGTAGGCTTGGCTTCTCATAGGCTTTTGGAAATGTCCTCCACCCAAGGCTTTTATGGAATTGAAACAATAATGGTGCAAAGAGGAAGGGCACTTCTGCATGAATAGTTACCAATGGGAAACAAAGGGTAAGAATAAATAGGTAACATTCATAATGGGAACGAGATATCAAGGGATTTCCCCAAGGGTCTGTGTTGTTCAGCATAGTCATAAGTGATCTGAGAAAGGGAGTGAATACCGATAAGATTGAGTTTGTGGGTGATAATTGTCCACAATGGTCTTTATTGTGAAGAATTTGCAGAAGGGTCTCCTCATTCAAAGTGTCCAAGCACCAAAATTCACTGTTGACATGCAAAGTGATGCATATGGGCAGAAAAAAACCTCTGGCTACATGTACTATACATACACTTTAATGGGCTGTAAATTTGTTTAAATCACTCAGAAAAGGGATCTGAGAGTCACAGTTCTCTGAAAACACCAGCTCAGTGCTCAGCGACAGAAAGGAAGCAAATAGATCATGAGTTATCAGAAGGAGAATATTTCTTACAAAAAAACAGCCACTACCAACTCTGATCTTTCAGTGCTGATCCTCATGGAAAGCCTGCAAAACACCTTCAGAAGACGGACCCGGGAACTATAAATCACTGTTCTCCTGGATACTAGAAGTTATGGGTTCAGTGACAATACTGTTTTTACGGCACAGGTCTATCTTCTTCTTGCCTCACACCTAGCACCTCCCTGTCCCCAAGATACGTGTACATGGAAGAAGTACTCTCAGAAAAGAAAACAAGTGTTAAAGAAAGGGAGGCTGGCTTTTCTCCTTTAATAACTTTCCTCCTGCTCCCCAGATAGCAGGTAGACTTCCTCTCATGGTTCACATGAGTAAGAGAGTTGTGGTAAACTCAGAATAACTCGCGTTTCACTCTGCAGGTTTCTGCTTCTCCTCCAGAGCTGCAGCAGGGTTTGTGTGCCTAAAAGCTTTTTTGTTTACGGAGACTGTGCCAGTCGGTCTAATAAAGGCTATTCCCTACGCACCCCCACCTGCCTTAGCACATTCCACGGGTATCAGTCACCCAGGAATCACTGGGAAAGGCACACGGGACAACAGAGAAAACGTTATTATGCCATGGTATAAATGCGTGCATTGAACATCACACTGAGTTCTGCTCACCCCGCTGCAGAAAGGGAGAATAAAACTCGAAAAGGGTTATAGGGAAGGAGTGAGAAAGAAGACAAGGACTGTTCAGCTTGAAGAAGAAACAGTTAGGAGAGGAAGGAGAGGAGTTTGCCTGGGATTTCTCTAACTGAAGAGCAACCTCTCACGTGGACCTCAACCGACACCAACCTTGTGCCTGATCCGGGAACGCCGGGGAGCAACACGGCAGGACCAGCCTCCTCCACCACCGCACGTGCCACACAGCCCCTTCCATAAACTAAGCCAGCTCCATCGGAAAAGACGTTGGTGGTTTTTATTCTGTCCCTTCTTATAGGACACTTTATCAAAGCTCACTGCTTTGCTTTATGGAAACTTTCTTGCTCCACCTGAATTTATTCCTGGCCAACTTACACCCAGTTGTTCTAAGGTCAACACTATTGTTTAGCTTAACTAGCTTTCGTTCCTACACCATCCCCTCAACGACACGTCTGCACAAAATGTTTTTCTGAAATAGAGAGACGCATCTCTGGCTCTTAGCCAAGGGGAGGAGAGAAATCAACATTCAGGGTGACCAAGCAGTTGCTACCTAGAGACTCATTTCATGATCAATCTGAAGCACCTCAAAAGCTCTCTCTGTGTTCCCAAAGGGACGGCAAGTTCTGCTGCAAGCAAATTGGCTGTAGCGTGTTTTTTCGGTCCTGTAACTGCCACTTAAAATGTGCAGAGATGTTTGCAGTGTTTGGAGATAAATGGCTTCGCTGTCTCCAGTTATTTTGATTAAAAAGAAAAGGATGACAGAATTAAATGGCCCTTGAAGTCACCAGAATAGTTAAAAAGTAAAAATCCTCAAAATGTTTTCTAAAGGTAGGTGTGGATTTCAGGGCTGCTATTTTAGTTGTACTTAGGCTGGAAGGACTTTGGGGCCGGGCCCCAGTGCACAGCACTTGGGTCAGCAGCAGTTTGATCCCTACCGCAGTTTCCTAGAGTTGCGGCAAGTCACGCTCACCTCACTGTCCAAGCGTTCAAACTGGAGGAGTAAAACTGAACTCATGTTTACGAGCCTTTATTATACTTAACATGGCAATACTGCTTTTTCTACACATATGAACAATGCGTTACCTGCTTAAAACTCTCCCTCCCAAAGCTAATTCTTTGCAGCAAGGTCAGCCCCATGAAAAGTCAACATACAGCATCTTGGCCAGGTTGTTTGGAGTCAACCAGAGGCAGTGGAGGCCAAGAATGCAATGAGTATGGCAGAGGACAGACACGTCTTTAGGCTGCTGCAGCTCTGTAGCTCATTTATTGATCTCCCCTATCAAAGAAATCATGCCTTTGCTGAGTTATGGCATGTGAAATTCAAGGAGATCAGGGTCTAACCAAGGAAACTACAAGACGATTTAAAACACAGGCCAGTGGAAGTAAGCTAGCTTCAATCCAAACCAGGAAGCAGTTCTGTAATTAAAATATCTAATACAATGTAAAGCTTCCCCTCAGCTGGACTATTAATGATACCTGTACATCAGTGCATGGGGATGCCAGGTCCGGACCTAGCGTGTTTGTCACCGCGTGCAGTTCACCTATTGCATTTCAGTTGCTGCTATCATTCGCAGTACCAAAGCAGCGCTGGGCCGTGAGCGCGACGGGGAGCTCCCTTCCGCCAGGCACTGCCCCAAAGCGCGACAGAAAGCCGCTCCTGCCCCAAGGAACGGGATCAGGCAGACAAAAACTGGATGAAAGCAAGCAGCCCAATCTCTGTCACCCAGGCAGAGGGAAGGCTGGGCACTCACGGAAGCAAAGCACGGATAACTCTAGCTCTTCTGCACCGGAGGCTTGGCAGACGCTGTCAGCGTGGGCTCCGTGCCAGGCGACACGGTCGTTCTGCCTCCGCGCCCCGGCCGAGCTGCCTGGCTGAGGTTTCGCAGCCTTCCCGTGCGGCGCGAGCCAGCGCGGGTGTCTGCGCGCTCAGTCCGCAAAGCAGATAGTCCCCCGGCTGCGGGGAAGCTGGCTGAGCCGCACCGCTTCCGGCGGGCACGGGGCCGGGGGTACCGACGGTAACGGGACTGCAGCACGTCTGCCTGCGCACACCCACAAACCCTCGGCCACCTCTTTAACATCAAGACCCTCCTTTCAGGACCCTTTCACTTACTCTGGGGATGGTTCCTGTAACTGCAGTTCTGGGGAGGTACCTGTGGCGGCAAGAAATGGGATTCACTTCAGTTTGGACAAAAAAAATCAAGAGCTGTTTCACTGCCTTGATACGAGGCCTTATCACACAGAAGACAACTCAGTTGTACGATAACCCTCTCTAACATCGCTGAGCCAAAGCGTGCCACAGCAAACGGCGGCAACCTGCTAAGGGGCTCCAAGCTACGGTATTTAGGGTGCAACGAAAGCGGTTCCCACCTGAACCAAAGCCCATCTTTGCGCTCAGCCTCACGCAGCGAGCATGAGCCAGCAGCACCCCGGCTAAACCACGGCTTTGGTCTCGTCCACTGCTTTATCTACATCCCCTAATGAGCAGCTGGGCTGAAAAACCAAGAGCAGCGGGAGGAGCCAAAGGATGGAGGAGAGCCCTCGGACGGGTCACCGCAGAGGACCTTCCCGCTCTCCGCACTGAGATGATCCCCGTCACCTCCGCGGGGCCACGGGCATGGGACGCCGTGGCTGGTGCCCGCCCCCACGCAACGGGGTCCTGCACGCACCGTGGACGGGGCGATCTCCGCCCCAGGGTGATTTTCAGTTTGCCCGGACGGACCTTTGTACCTCCCGCGCTGACTGCGGAGCCAAAGCCCCACGATTTCTGTTTGCAGAGCCTTGTTTTTCGTGCCGTGCCCTCCGGCAGCTCACGCACGAAGCCGCCCCAGCTCAAAAGCAGCCTTCGGCACCCAGTGTTGCCACCCGGGTTCTGCCGTTTTACCTCGTGGGCAGAAATACTCCCTTTTCAGCTACAGTCGTTTTGCTCCCAGTGAAAACACGGAATTTAAGTCTCTCCCAACCCCACCAGAGTCCCTCCAAAGAGCACAGCCAGCACCGTGTACCTGCTGAGACTGGAACAGATTTAGATTAAAAAAAGGGCTTATCCGAAGCTGGTTTAACGCCAGCTCCGCTACACGTTTCAGGAATCCTTTCGGTCCTGCCCAGGGTGACTGGAAATCACGCCGCTGATCTGCGGCAGCTCTCGGAAAGGGGAACGAGCCGGGGAAAACCAGGCTTGCAAGCTCCTGCCCTCCTCCTCCTCCCGAAGCAGGCTGGGATAACCCCAGCAGCGCAAACCAGGAACCGGCAAAGGGAATAAATCAACTGCCTCTGTTCCTTCGGCCAGGAAAGCGATGTTGAAAACCTACCGGGACGCCAGCCAGGCCGGCGGAGGGAGGCAACGCCAGGAGGGAGGTCACCCGCGCCGCCTTCCCGCGGCCCGTCGCGTACGCGTCTCAGGCGGCCCCTAACCACACGCGGCTCGATCCCTCCCCACGCCGGGAAGGCAGCGCTGGCTGGGGCACAGGGAGGCTTTGTATGAGCAAAACCCAGTTTTTTCCTCGGGGCTCTTATTTCCTGAGCGTCTGACTCCTCCGCCTCTCCACCTAGCCCATGTTTTTCCTGGAGGATGAGCAGAACCGAATTTTCCAATCCCGGCCCTCGTAAGCACCAACCGCTCCTCCAGCTTGTGTTTATACACCCCAGCATGCTGTTTGCCTTTGCACAACCGCGTGACACTGTGGGCCCACGGTCACCGTGTGATCCCCATAACCCCGCGTCGTCTCCGGCAAAACCACTGCCTTGGCCGTCCATCCCTCACCCGTGCAGCCCCGCGGGACGGCACTCACGCGTGCCCGGTTTTTTAGACCGTCTCTCCGATTTGCCACAATTGTTAAGTCTTCTTCTCACCTCTAAAATGGTTCCAGCTCCGTTTCACCTACAAATTTAGTCGCTGCCTCCCTCTTTCATCATCTATTGCTGCAAACGCGGACCGAGCAGGCGCTGACCCTCCCCTCTCGGGACTCCCTCCAGTTTAAACACTGATAACTGCTGAGGATGTTTTCTGAAGCTAGCGGTGAAGCCAAAGGCATGTCCCTGACCACAGGACATTCTCCACCACCACCAAAATCCGAGAACATGTTTTGAAACAGGGGGAGAGCGGAGGAGAGGAGGTTACCAGAACCTTCCACAGCCTGTTTTTCCCACACTTTCTCAGACATTTTGGCTACAGCTTTCCTACAGAAATACCTCAGCGCGTAGGCACCCGGCATGGACAACTTCCCCTCCCAAGGTTAAACAGACAACATTAATGCTGAGCAGAAAAATCACCCACCTGCAACACGGGCCGTGACTTAACCGAACTGGAAAACAAACTTTTGGCCTAAGGGTTTTCACCAAAACCATGTACCTTTAAGCGCGATTGCCAACAGGTTCTGCCACAGGGATCCTCCAGCTCGGCTCTCCCAGGTCTCCAAAGGCCAGTTGCACCCTGGCCGCGCGACCAGGCTCGGGAAAGGCGAAAGCCTCCCCTGCTAGCAGCACTTCCCGGCCTCCACGGCGAAGGAAACCTTTGAAGAGCTTCACCTGCTGTTGTGTGAAAACAGCATCACCGGCCGCGGGGTTTGCTGACGGTGCTTCTTGGGTTGATACAACAACGAAAGGCCTGAAAAGGCTCTGCCTGGTCATCAGACGTTATAACGTGGGAAAATCTGGGAAGCAAATGCCTGGTGTTTTCACTGTAAGACCGCAGAGAGAGCAGACCGAAACAAGGCAGGATTTTGGCGCAGCAGCGTTTATGCAGACAAACAGCACATGTAACTCCATCTGCCTGATGCTACCCGGGATAACAAGGTTATTTTCCCAGCTTATCATCTCACAGTTCTTAAGAGACGCAGACGGAGAGCTTAAAACAACTTTAGGTGCTGAAACCAAAGTCCCGCATGGCTTTCGGTTTCTGTTGTGGTCTTAATTCGCCTGCTGCTCTCACCACCTTAACGACTATCTAAGAGTGACTCACCCATTTTTCAGCTTTTCCCCCACTGGAAATGCAGAAAGAGCAGGTGGGCAGCCAAAAGCTGGGCTGCTACAACCTTTTTGGGTGGATCTAATAATACCCTGCAGCTAGACACGATCGCAGGGGGTACTTTCCTTCCTGAAACAAGCAGGAGAAAATCTCTTCTGCTTTTCTACAGGCAGATGGTGTTGGGCCTCGGGCGACTGGCAGCCCGCGGTCGGTTAGGAGCTTGAGGGACTTTGGAGACAGTGAAACTGGACTCGAGCAGTCACTGCCGGGCTCTGACACACAACGGCTGCTGAAAGGCTGCTTCTTTCCAGGAAAGACGCGGAGGACTTGCACTGCGTGCACACGGCGATATTTGGATTGGCCATTCCCACGCATGCAGCGCTTGTTTGAAGGCTCTCCAAGACCAGCAGGCCCTCGCATTTTAGGTTTTGCCTCTCACGGGGACTCCAGAGCTTGTGCAGGACCACACGGGGGGAGAAGATGGCCCAAGAGGCCAGTGGGGGCTGAGGGAAGATAAAACCTACCGCTGATCCGGGCCCTTGATGACTCTCTTCCTTTCTTCTCTGCAAACTCAGGCAAGGTGGTGACCAGACGGCCCTGTGCCGGCATCCCAGGGCAAAGGAGGGCAGAGGAGAGTAGTTTTTGGACAGCCTTGCTCTAGTTCTAGGCTGAAGCAAGCCCTAAGGGGAGATGTGAGCTCGTCCTTCACCCCAAAATACCCTGAAGGAGACAGGCTGAGAGGCACACTCTCCTCTGCAATTTCTGAGCCCCTTTTTCCTTCCAGGGGTGGGAGGGATGGGTGGGAGAGAGAGGCCCTCTGCTCACTTCCAGGAGATGCATGGACCCTGCACAGACCCAACCCTTGGTAGGTGGAGAGAGCGGAGCCAGCTCGCGTCACTGGGGAAGCGCAGCTTCTCCTGCCGCGCTCTCGGTGGCCAGCCCGGGGAGGCGGATGCGCTTCCCCCGAGCTCTGGGGCCGACTGCGATTCCCCTCCTGCGCCCGGGCGGGACGCGGTGGGCACAGCGGCAGCGTTTCTGCCAACTGCGAAAATGCCACCACGGGTTGGGAAGTCTTTACGCGTGGGTCCTGGTCCCTTCTGGGTCGGCTGTCCAAGCGGACGGCTGTCCAGGAGAGCGGCTCAGCGTGAGCTGCACCTCCAGCTCGCCCGCAGTGCAAAACACCGTCTCTTTTAGTCAGTGACCTGTAGCTGCTGACCCTCCTGCTGCCAAACGTCTGCGCGTGTGCAGCTCTGACCACCCGTTTCACATTTCTCTCTAATTTTCTTCACTCCTTCTTAAGCGTGTGGTAACAGGAAAGGAGGAAGAAGAGGAGGGAGCGTTACTGACCAAAGAGGAACAGGAGGGCAACCAAGAGAAGGTGGCAGGCGGTTTCACCAGTATAGAACCACAGACAGATGATGACTATGGTGATCACATTGCCGTGCGAGTGTAGCCTTTGCTGTGCCTGAACAGACGGCGTCTTCTTCTGGGCAGGTTCACGATATGCCATGGACACACCTGCTCTGCTGCACTGCTGCGATGGGCAGGGGAGGTGTCCCCTTTGCTGCGGGAGCTGCTGGAGCGTCCTGGGATCTTCTGGTGGGGAAGGGGGTCCCGAGCTACCAGCCTGCACGCAGCGCATCCTCTCCCTTCCTTACAGGAGGGCCAGAAACGGCCTCCGTAAGCTACGTTTGCTCTTTTGGCCGGCCGATGGCATGCTCCGTTAATTGATGCTTTATGGCTTTTAGGTCCTGCCCATCTAGGATGCCTTTTTGATGGTTTTTAATGCATTTTTGATGTTAGGTCTGCTGGACCGCTGCCCACCTCGCCCACCTGTGGCAACAACGACCTCTCGGTGAAAAGTTAATTTATTCTGAGTAACTACAGAGATGCAGGCTGGTAGGTATTAGTGCTTGTGCACCATCAGCAGCTGACACCAGCCCACTTTTGTGGTGGACACATTATCTATAGACCCTAATTCTTGAAGTCTAGGGCCCGTGAGTGGGTAACTCTTGGGAGACTAGTCATATGAACAAAGCTGAAATGCATATTTTAATGTTACCATGATCAAGGCTTCAGCCAGACTTGCTGAAAATCTGAGAAGCTGAAAAAACGAGGGGAGGAATTTAGTGCACGTCTTAACCCCTCAAAGCCTGGACAAGATTTTCAAAACTCTTCAAGCAACTTAGGCTCCAAAAGATCTCAGGGCTTTTGAAAACGGGACGTAGGCTCCCGAATCACTCGCATGCTTTCAAAATGTTTTATCCTGTCAATTAAGCTGCACTTCATTAAACTTAGATGAAGATGGGAAGCTTAATCCACTGCAGGGCAGCGGGGAACACCACCCTACGACGAAGCAGTAACTTAAAGCTTGGAAATCAATTAGCGTTTGCCTCCTTTACGAGGCTGACAGGAAAGCAAGCCCATCAGCGATGGTAAACTCACAGATAACAAATTGGGGCTTTTTAACTTTTGGGATGTCACCTATCATTGCTGCAGCCGCCAGCGTCTTCTGCGCTTCCTCCGAGAGCGGGCCGGGCTGGCTTGCTTGTTCCAGCGTAGGAAAAAATGTGTTTCCCTTGCATCTAAAGCCGCGTCTATTTATGGGTGGGAATGTTACAAGGTCACAGTCAAAGCACAGCTCCTAACACTAAAAAGCCAAATAAACCAAAAACAAACTAAAGAAACAAAGCAAACAAAACAAAGTCTGCTTTCAAACGGCATATTTTCCTGGGGGTGGTTGTGTTTTTTTTCTAAACAAAGACTTGTTGAGTCATCAGCGTTTTCCCCTTTACAATTATGGAGGAAATCAAATACGTGCAATGGACACCGGAGCTGATATCACCGTACATTTGTTTTACAGCAAATGCTGTTTTAAAAGAGGAGAAAACTTAAGCTTGGATGCGGTATTTAAATCTCGTTAGCCCTCCATCTCCTTCGCCTGCGGGAACATTGATACCGTAAGCTACGGCCTTCCTCTCCTGCCGTCTCCAAATTTTAATTCACATCCACGCCGGGTTTCCGAATACATCCCCGCTCCGGGACGCCGCTTCCCGCGGCACCTCGAAGGGCTCCCTCCTGCAGCTCCCCGACGCGTCTCCGTCCCTCGGCGGGGCCAACGCTGATGTCCCCCCGCCCCGCAGCAGCCCTCGGCACTTCTTCCCCTTTCTCGGGCTCCCTGCACACGCTACAACCTCTCGCTGCTCCCGCTGGTGGACACTGAGGCCCTGGCCAAGATTTTTTTTTGTTGTATCTCTGTGCCCGATTTCCCCCTTGCTTAGAGAAGCCAGTAATCTCTGCAAAGCATCTGGAAAGCGGCAAACGGAAGAGCGAAACCTAAGAGCAAACCACGTTCGGAGGGAAGTGGCCCACTCGGTACCTGCGCGTCCGACCCCACCTGCTCACCCCGCGCTGGGGAGCGGCAGCGCCCCGGGCAGCCAAACTCGCCGGCTGCTCCCCGCGGGCTATCGGTGGCACCGTGTGCACGCTCAGCGCAGAGTTTCCCATATTTCGTTTCACGTAGCAACAGGAGAGCCCGGCGCTCCGAGGGCGGCGAGCGCAACCTCGCCAGCGAAGGAGAGCGGGGGGCAAAGACGCGCAGGTGGGCGCTGCTTTGAAAGCGGCCTCCTCCTCGCTCTTCTCACCGCGTTTCGCAGGGGGAAGGAGGGCGGAAATCGCCCACTTTTGACATTTCTGACGCGGCCCGAGGCGCAGACCGAGCGTTTGCACAGAAAGCGCCGGGACGGGGCTGCCCGGGCGCCCCCCCGCCCCCCCGCCCCCCGCAGCGGAGCCGCCCGCGGGCGCCGAGCGCAGCGGAGCCCCCGGCGCGGCTGCGGGGGCCGCGGGTTCGAGCCCCGGCGCGGGAGGGAGGGAGCAGGGGGCAGCCGCGCCGTGGGCTGGGGGCCGCGGGTTCGAGCCCCGGCGCGGGAGGGAGGGAGCAGGGGGCAGCCGCGCCGTGGGCTGGGGGCCGCGGGTTCGAGCCCCGGCGCGGGAAGCGGCGGGGGAGACTCGCAGGCGGGGGCCGGGGGCTGCGGGTTCGAGCCCCGGCGCGGGAGGGTCGCGCCGCCCCCGCCCGCTACTCACCTCTGCGCGGGGCCGGGCGCGGGCGGCAGCGCGGAGCCTCCGGCCGTTGTACGCGCGGCGCCGTGATGTCAGCCCGCGGCTCCTCCCCCCGTGCCCATGTGCCCGGCGGCGCCGGGGGGGCGGGAGCGGCCCGCAGCGCCCGGGCGGCGGCGGCCGGGGCCGGGGCCGGGGCCGGGGCAGCCCCTGCGCCGCGGTGAGGGGCGGGCGCGGCTCGGCGCGCAGCTATCAGCGGCCGCGCACCCGGCGCTGCCGCGGGGCCGATAGCGGCTGCCTCGCTTCTCCTAATCTCCCGGGCTTCGCTGCGAGCTGGGCAGCTTTCCTGGTGCTGCCCGCGCCGGCGGCTGGTTGCCGTCCCCGGTATCAGCCTCGCACATGCCGCAGGGCTGTTGCCGTTCCGGCCCTCTGCCTTGCTCTTCCCCCGTCCTCGCTTTGCAGGGTGAAATAAATCCCCATTCGTTCACTTTTTTCCAGGCCGGCTCCGTTTTCTAACCTTCCTGGCGTTCCTGCTGCTTCTGCGCCTTCCCCGCGTCTCTGCTCCCCTTCACCCTGCATTGCCCCAAACGGGAGCTGCTTCTCTGCCCGAGGCCTTATCAGCCCGCGGGGAGCGGGAGAGGTGTCTCCCGGCCCTCACGTGTGCCGTGGCCCACGGCGGAGCCCAGAAGGAGATTTGCCTCTCCGCAGCTGCGCGACGCCGTTGGCTCCCACCCGTTCGGGCGCTGACCCTTTTCTGCCCACCCTGCCCTGCCCTTTGGTGGTCTTCCACGCCGTTCCTCGGACCTCTTTGCAGCTGTCTTTACTGGGTCACAGAGGGGTTTTGAACCGTTTCCTCCAAGGTGCCCAGGAGGGTTTGATACGATTTGCACCTTCCAGCAATTTGAAAAATTCGTTTTATGCTGCTCCAGCCCTGCTGCTCTGGGGGAGCTGGTGGTACCAGCTTGGTGGCCTGCAAGCAGCAGATAGGGGCTGAGAGCCCCTCGGGGGTTCGCCTGTCTGCGCCTGCGTGCACGGGGCATTTCATCGTGTCCCGGTGAAGTCCACCCGCGATCAAATGCATCTGAGACCCAGGCGCTCCCACCCCGTTCCTGCCTGTTTTGGCCTGCATTTTCTGCTGCATGTCTCAATGTTATTAGATACGTGGCACCATCAGCCTTTTGTGGAGGCGGAAGGGAAGAAATCGTTGAATTCTCCTGCGCTTTCCGTATCCTGTTACCTGCACTCCCACATTATGCAAAGCACAAAGTTTTCTTTTCTTCTGCGTTTTAATTTATTTACAGAATCTTTAGTCGTTGCCTTTCTCCTCCCTGGTCACTGAGCTTCATTTTGCACTGTTCCTCTTTGATTTTTCAAGTCTCTGTAAATTCCCTGCTGCAGCCACTTTGGGTCTCCCTCTGTGCTTCCTCCCCTTCCCTTGCACGGGGACATCTGCCATTATGAGTTTAATATGTCTTTCAGTGATGTCCAGCCCTCCTAGGTTCCTTTATTCCTAGACTGTTTTCCAGACCTTATCTGCAACTACTCTGAAGTGCTGAAATCTGCTTTTTTTTTTGAAATTTCACTTCCTTTCCACAGGAAACTTTTTTTTGAGCATTTTCCTCAAAATACCCTCTGCTTTTCTGCCTTTCTGTCAGGAAGAAATGCATCACAATTAACACTCATAACTTTCTCCATCTTCTAACACCTGTAGTTGGTCTGTACAGGCCAAGAGTTTGTCGAATATTTTGAGTCCTGCAGTATTATTTTTCCTGCAGACATCTAGGGAGGCAGCCAAAGTCTCGCAAAGCCGGTTCCTTCAGTGGTTTTATTGGATGCTGAAAAGAAGCAGTTTTGAACTATCTTTCTGCCTAGGTGGCCTTAGGGGGGCTGGCAAGGGGGCATCATTTCTGTCCTTTTTGTCTTCACTCAGAGATGCTCAGCTCACCTGGCCCGTGCTGACCCTACGAGCCAGTGTTCCCGGGTGTTTAGCCATTTTTTGCCTTTCTCCTGGCTCGTTCCGAACAAGCTGCATCACGCCACATCAATGTTCGCCCTTCAGCCAGGTTTTACGGTGCCAGGTTAGTTCCTAGTTTTGTTACGTGCAGCAACATCCGTGTTTTTCCTGACGTGGCTACGGACAGCGCGGATGTTGAGCGTGGGATTGCGTTGTTCCTCCTCTCGCCTCTCCTGCCACCCCGGGGTGATATTTTCCTGCCCGTCTCTCTCTTTCGCTACTTGGTGCCGCCGGTGAGGCTCTTCGTCCCGTTCCCTCCCGGTTCAGCGCCCTGCCCGCGGCCCACGAGGGCTTCTCGCTCGGTCGGATGGACCCTCCCTGCCCCGGCAGCCTCCTTTCATGGGCCATCGCTGCACGCTGGAAGGCACCGGCCCTCTCCGCCAGCACCGTCTGTGCAGCCGCGCGGCGCCCGCCGGCCCTGCCCGCCCCGTCCCCCGGCGCCACCTGCGCCCCCCCCGCCCTCCCGCGCGGCCGCTTCGGATCCGCTCAGGGCCGCGGCTGGCAGCCTCCGCGCGTGCCCATGTGCCGGCACAGCGGGGGGGGGGTGGACAGGAGACCGGATGAACCTTGGCAGCTCCCGGCTCCGCTCTCGGGTTTTGGCTCCGGGTGGGTGACGTGCTACGGGGGCCAGATGGGACGGTCTGCCCCTCCCTGGGTGGGGGTCTCCGGCCTCCATCTCCTGGGTCCGCCCTGTGGGGCACGGTGAGCTTGCCGGGCCAGCGGGGCTCCTCCTTCTCCCGTGCTGAGGAGGACGTGGGTCTCCTGCCCCGTGGACCACACCGAGTTGCTCCCCACCCTCGGCAGCGCTGAGCCGGGGGCAGCCGCCCGGCAGCCGGCCGCAGACGGACGCTCGACCCGCGACCGGCAGCCGCAGGTTGACGTGGCCTCACGCCCTGCTCGAGCTGTTGGCTCCTGAAGAGGATTTCTGAGGTCCGTGTCACCTGAGTCTGAGCACGGGCCGCCATACGGGGCCTACTGGCAAAGCGTCGGTGCCCAGCGGAGCTGCCCCGGATGGTCCGGCGGTGCTCCCAGCCACGTGTCCCCGATGGATAAGGGCACCAGCCCTCCCCCTCCCCGAACCGGCCGCGCTTTGCTCTTCCCAGATACCGGCGCCGCAGCCCCCAGCCCCCCGGCCGGCAGTTTTATCGGCTGAAGTGAGCGGCGGGGCCGTATCTGCTGAGCCCTCGGGCCCGGAGCGGGGAGAGGGTCCGCGGCCGGCGCCGAGCCGGGCAGGTGCCCCCAGCCCGCGTGCTGAGCCCAGCGCGCGCGGGTACCCGGGTCATCACCCTCGGCGTTTCGGGCGAGAGGGCAGCCAAAATTCGTGGGAGAATAACCAGCAAACAGCATTTGCAAACCAAACCTATTTGATGGGACAGTGGGCAAACATCACTCCTCCTCCGGCACGTTCGGAGCTGCTTTTTTGCTAAAAAGTATTGGGATACCTCCCTTAAGTTTGGCCAAGCAGCACCTCGGCTGGGGGAACCCCTCTGGCCCTGCAGCCTCCCGACCCGGCCGGGGGCCAGCGGCGTCTTGCGAGAAGCCGGTCTGAAAACACGTTTAACGCAACGCCGCCAGAAAACGGACTCCGGCGGCTAATCAGCTCCCTTCGGGTTATCGCCTCCGCAGCCGCCTGCCTCTTCTGAGAAAAACGTATTTTATCAGGCTTTTCCCCGGGAGACCTGCTAGGGATGCTCCGGGCGAGCGAGCGCCGGCGGGGTAGTCCCGGCCTGCCGTGCCGGGCGCCATCTAGTAGGGAAAGGAGAAAAAGACCGGAAAAAATAAAGGCAGTGAAAGGTGGCAGGCAGTTTCTTTCAGGAGCAGCCGCCTCTGAGCGCACAATTTACCGACCGTGGCGGAGAAACAGGTTAATCCGACCCAAAGCTGTTTGGGGCTTGCTCCATGGCGCTTCGGGAGTCGGCAGCAAAACTCATTACGTGGCAAATGATTAGGGCACGAAAAGCAAAATCTTGCGCAGAGCTTGTGCAGAATGGGTCTGATATACTAATATATATGGGAATAAAGCCGGGCACCTCTCTATATAGCCATCATATAGGTCATGGGGGCCAGCTGGGCGAAGAGGATCCTTCAGGCAGCTCCTCCAGCACTGCTGCCAGAGCGGGGTTAGGTCGGGTCTCCCCGCGGGTTAGCTGTGATGTCCTGGCCGCGCTTGGGGCTTCGAGGCCGCTTCGGGCTGAGCGGCGTCCCTGTCCCTGTCACAGGGATGCCACCAACATGCAAAACTTAGGTTTTTCAAAGCAAATTTCTCACCTTGGAGGTTTGGCGGAGAAAGCCTCTCCTTGTTGGCCCCCTGAGGGCTAAATAAAAGGGGCCTGTAACGTGAATTGGCTTGAAAAAAAACCATGATTTTATACCAATCTTCCGATTTTCTTTTGCAGCTTGCCTCCTACTTTTCCGTGCGGGGAGCAGATAATGCCGGGCGCCCGTTATCTGTGGCGCCTGGGCTCCCGCCGGCGGCAGCGTGTCTCCTCCCTCCTCCGGGCGACTGGTCCCTGCGGCGCGCGGGAAGCCGGGACCCCCGCTCGGGGCAGGGCCCTCCCCTCTCCTCACCCCCTCATTTTCGCGTGAACCCACCCAAACCGGAGGAACGGGGATGCTCGGCGCGAGGCTCGGCGCCAGCGAGCGCCTTCCCGCGCGTCCCCGGCTCTGACGGCCGCGCAGGCCGGGGACGGCACTGGAGTGGTTGCACTTTGCCCCGAGCACAACCTTAATTCATCTCTGGTTTCATAGATAAAAGCCTGAATTAATTAAAGAAGAGAATAGAAATCGCTTTGATTTTCAGAACACCAGAATCTCCTAATTATAATAGCTCCCACAAGTGCTGCTATAATTAAGGGGCTATCAGCGTTTCCACTGCAAGCCCAGTTTTTGCAGGGATTTACAAACGGCTTCGACATTTTTTGCTTTCGGTGAAGTACAGCAACCCAGGGCATCGCCTCCGACTGCAGGTACCTCCCTGTAAATTAGAGGTAATACCATTTGAACAGCATCTAACTCCCCCATGGATTTCTTATTAGAAATCCAGAGTCCCCAATGGCAACATGCTGCAGACAGCGTCTGCTCTCCAATTATACTCTGATTATACAAAATAATAAAATCGGGGGCCTTTTTTCTCTGCCTTCTGGTCTTGCAGGCTTTGCAATGCACTCGGGGACTGCTTCTCGCTTTTTATCATAATCAAAAAGACTAAACATTTATTATTATTATTAGAAAAAGGAGGAGGAAAGTGAATTTCTCACCTAGCCTTTAGCCCTCTGGCTCCTGTAACCTTTAGCAGAAGCGCTGAACACAACGTGACGATGCGGCTGATTAAACGGCCAGCGCGAAAGCTGCAAAGCGCCCGGGATGCAGGAGCTGAGCAGACCCTGCGGAGCCTCTCACCGGCACGCCGGGCCTGGAGGCACCGCTGCAGGGAGGCACGTGCAGAGCTGCGCCGCGCTCGGGCCGGCGGCCGGGGAAAGACGCGGCTGGCGAATGGGGGGATGCGTCGCCTCTCCCTGTGTTTTTTGGTGGGATGCGTAAAGGAAGGGACCCGGCCGGGGTAGCATCACTGCGGCGACCTGCCGGGGGCTGAAGGGTGGCGGAGGGGTTGCGGGAGGGAGTTTGGAGCTGGCGCGGGCATCACGGCGGAGTCGCTGGAAAAGGCTTTCTTCCGAATAAGCTGTTTTATACGTAGGCACTTGGAGCTGCCCTGCGGCTCCGTTGCAGGCACTGCAGCGCGATGCACCCAGCGTGCAAGGCGTTAAACACCAGACCCTTGAAAGTCAGGCATCCTGGCTCTGCTGCAGCACCCTCCGGTGCCTGTAACCCCATCGGGTACTGATGCACGTGCTGTTCGGACCGGGACCAAGGCACCTCCGTGCTGAGCCGCGACGTCCCGGGCGGCACCAGGATGTGAGAAACGCTGTTTTTCTCCTTTCCGGAAGATGGTTTTGCTAAGCACAATGTCGTCCCATTAAAAAAAAAGAAAAAAAGGAAAGCGAGAGGACCAAATGCAGGATTTGTCTGTATTTGCCACACGGAGAAGCATGGGAAGTTAAGGAGATCAGACAATCGAATTTAATTGAAAAAGCAGATTAAATAAAATGAGACTTGACTATGAAGGGCTAATTTGAATTAAAGAAACAAGCTGATGGCCCGAGGAAAGAAATTAGAGGCTGGAAATGGTTTTATTTTGCATTTGGGTTCCAGTTCTGTTGGTAAAAAGGAGAAAAAAGGAAAAAAAAGCAACAGCAGCCCCCCCGCGTGGTTTTACATCTGGAATTGCAGTTTTCTCGGCGAGGGTCACAGACCGCTCGCGAATCCCCCCCATGATGCAAACGCCATCCAACACGTGCAGCAGGACGGTTCCTGGTATGATACAGCGCTATCTTTCATTTCAACGGACCCATAATAACAAATTTATTCCGCATTTTAGGTATTGTAACGAGTGGGAATGACTAGGGAGAGGGACATCACCACGATTTTGGGAGCCCTGCAAACAGCGCTGAGAAGGAGCGAGCTGCGCTCGGCTTGGCTGGGGCGCGCGGCTGCACCGGAGCCCGGAGCAAAATTGCCGAGAAAACACTTTTCAACCCCTAGAGCGGACAAACAGCCTGAGTTCACAGCACAGGAGGAGAAATTATGTAATAGACAGGCAAACAGCATAAACATGAGAAATAAATGCTCAATTTAAAGTGTTTAAACAGTTTAGTGTAGCCTATCACCCCCCCTCAACTTTCTTAATGCTAATTTTGGTGCTATATCCTTTTCTGCAGCGTATCCAGCGACTCGTGTCCCCTTCTTGCCGAAAGCCTCGTGCTGGGCCGGGAACGCGTCTCCGCGCCTCTCCCCCCGGCTCCGGTCACTGCTCGGAGCAAATCCGGCGGCGCTTTCGTGAAGGCACCGCCGGCTCCCGGCGCTCGGTGTTTGACTTGCGTAGCGGGCGCACGTCGGGCTCGCGGTGTTGATTAACCGTGACTCCGTGATACGGGGAAACTGCTAATACGGAAAAGCGCAGGCAGCACTTCGTGGCGAGGAGTAATTGAGCTAACGGCTGACATATGGCATTGTGTGGACAAGCTAATTAAATTTTACATCTTCCCAAGCATTTGTGATTTTTATAAGCATTTGATTTATATATTAATTAAACCTCGGAGCAAAATGAAGAGGATGTAACTATTTATACTATGAAGGTGTCTATCAGGAGGAAGCACTTTAATGTATTTAGAGGCAGATACTGCAATAGCTCCGGTGAGGGGTCCCACACGGATTGGCCCTGCACCAGTCCGTGTCTCCCTGGAGGGCGATGGGGACCGGGAGCTGCCCCGCGGTCTGGGCGTGCTGCAGGTAGCTAATACCAGAACTAATATGCAATTTAGGTATTTTTCCAGGCTGTTAGCAAGGCGTTAAGAGGTGGTTGCGGATTGCCCCGGGATGACCTTGCTGAGGATGTCTGGAGTTGCCTCGGTGTGATTTTGCCTCTGAAGGGGACTTTCATTGTGTGTGTTTAGCAGTCGAACAGCAGAGCACCTGGAGCATCTGTGGGTATCGGTGGCTTTCTCCACCTGGGTGATGCTCTGATGAAGGGGAGCTCCTCCAACCGTGGGCTTAGTCCCTCCGGGGGTTTGCACCTGGGGACCTCGGGCCAGGGCTGCCCGTGACATGGGGAGATGCTAAATCGGCCAGGCAAGCACAGGCGGTGGAGATGGCCCGGAGCGGCTCGGCGGGATGCTCCAGGGCTGCCGAGCCACCAGCCTCTGGAGCTGAGCCCTGGCAAACTCGCAGCAGCCCAAGTGTGACTCCGGCTGTGTCTGGGGTCTCACCACAAAAAGTAGTGGAAGGGGGGAATTTCTGGGGCCGAGAGAAGCTGGTGCTTGGATGGGATGATAGCGACGGTCCAAAACTCTCCGGAGACGCTGGCACGTCTCTGCCCGGCCGGTCGGCAGCCCTCGCAGCGACGTCTCCCAGCAGCAAGCGCCACCTGAGACCCACGGTGCCCCTGTCTGTCTCCATGCCCCGGGTCTTGCAGCCTGGTGACGCTAAGAAATGAATCTACACTTCTTATTTGCTCATTAGCAGTGGGTTATTTTAGCTGCTTTTGAACGTAGAAATGGGAGCTGTTTATGATGGCAGCAATGACACAGGACTCAGAAAACACTGGATTTTGTTAGGAAAATGGAATTACAGCTAAAACATGGGTATTAAAAGTCCCTTAAATTTAGCACCGTATTCACAGCAGGCACACAGCCGGTATTCAGATCTATCAGCGCTACGAAATGGATGGCAGCTACGTTTTAGAAGTCACCCTGCGAGCCACCGCGCCGTCCCACCTACCCTCCGGAGACTCCATCCATCTCCCGGTGACCGGCGGTTTCTGTTCGCCGTGTCGGTGATTAATACCCGGCCCCGCCGGAGAGGAAGGATGACCAAAGCCTCGCGTTCGCGTGCAGCCTGCGTGATGGGCTGTGGGGCCGGAGCTGGTGGGGCCGCGAGGGGAAGGGGGAGCTGGTGCTCCGGGCAGGTCGGAGAGCAGGGGCTAAGCCGCCGGCGGTAGTCACGGGCCTGCAATTAAGCGGTTGGCAGCATTTATGGCAGCGTGTGGGGATACAGAATTCGGGGAATTAATGATCCCTTGAAAACCCTGGGACGAGCCTGCCCTCATTAAGGGCAGCATCACCTGTGAGCAAAACCAGCCCACGCCGACTTCCTACGCGTGATCTCAACCACGTTCAGCAGCAAATAAAATAACTTTTCCACCGGTTCAGCCTGGCCGCTAATGCAGCCGGGAACAACTCCCATCTCGCTGCCCAGCGTTATGTTTCCCTGGCGTTTTAGTTATAACAGTAGAGCACAGCGTGTCATCGGCCTGCGCGTTCCCCATCTACAAACCAATATAGCTAATATATAATTAATAATATAATTACACGTGGCATAATGCACGGCATCTTGTGTTCGGTGGGCTCTCGCTGTTTTGCCAGCGCTGCCGATACTTTAAAAGTAGAAAAGTATCCAATACAATGAATTTTAATTACATGTAATAACGGGACCTGCTGTTCTCCTCTCGGCATGATGTTAAAATGATGCATTAGAAAACAGCGCTTTAAAAATAGCCGTGCGCTGTGTTGTGCTGAGGTGCAGCCAGCAGATCACCTTGAAACAGGTCTAATTTGATGCTACTGGAGTACCAGAAATCATCTTAAATGGTCCTGTAGTCAACAGGGACTTGCACCTAGTGTCACAGGTGGAGTCAATAGCAAACCCAGGGGATTAAATATATAAAGCAGGGCAAAATCTGAACAGCTGCCGTCCTCTGCTGCGCTGGTTTTGGATGGGCGTATGCAAGGCTGCTCGAGCCTGGGCACGCCGCTCGAGCAGCTCCCGCGCAGCTGCCCCGTGCCCAGCTGGGTTGAGAGAAGCTACAGATTATTTTGGGGGCCTGGAAAAGGCCCGTTGCTGCGAAACAGTGTGGCTTATAAACAGGAAGAGAAAGGACAAAACTCCCGACAGGGTGATTTCGCCCGCGGCGAAGCAAAGCGTAAGGGATGGAGGCTGCGCACGAGGAACGGCGGAGCCGCCCCGTCAGCGCCCCGCTGGCCTGGGGCCACCTGCCAGCGCTCCGCTTCCTCCCTGCTTTTCGGAAACCGGCCTGTCAGACCTCACCTACCTACGAGGTCCGTGCGCAGTTTCAAAGATGACATTAGCCTCCCCCCATTCCTCCTCCGTCCTGATGTGAAATCCATCATGGGACTCCACGAGCGCGTCCTTCTGCCTGGGTCACGCGTCTGCTCCCGATTGCTAGCGATGGGCTGGAGAGCCACAGCAATCTTCGGGAAATTTGTGATCCGGTCTTGGCATATTTGACGGATAACGCTCGAAATACAAATGTCAAAACCCATTTAGGTTTCTCCCTTTTCTAACTAGCCCTGAAGAAAACGCAAACGCTTTCTGACAGAATCAGTTCAGGAGTCTCCTCCGAGCCAGGCCCTGAGTGCTGGGCAGAATCTGCCTCTTGAAGCCATATAGATCCATTGCTGCTGCCTAAAAAACACTCTTTACCCTGAGGCAGAATTACTTAAGAAAATCCTGACGTGATTAGACACCACTGTCTTCTGAGAAAAAGCAACTATACTTTTGTTAGAGGATAACTGAGAGGCTGCATAACCTGGCAATATTTAAATTACTTGATAGTGCAGTCCCAAAATGTCAGTGTGGCACGAGGGCACCAGGAAGAGCCTGGATACTTGGATTCTTCTGTGCAGATATGCAACAACCTGAATATGTTCTCCTGTAAGCACTGATGGGTTTTACAGCTGCCCTCGAAATGCTCATATGGGGTATATCTGGGCTCCAGCTGGACAAAGTCCACAAACACAGACTGGAACTTACTCCAGCGCTAGACTTCGATTCGATAACAATTTGTGCACATGCTTAAGCATGCGAGAAGTCCTTTTGCCTTGAATTAGTGTAATTATGTCAGTTAAGCAATTATCTTCCTTGCAGTGACTAAGAGCCTGGACCCATGATTCTGTTTGAGGATATATAAATTAAACAAAAAGCCAGAGTCTGCCCCCAGAAGTGCATAGTCTAAGTGTAAATGAAATGAATTACTCGCACATGTCTGTGCTGGTCAGCAAAATATTTAAGCATGTTTAATTTTATTAAGTCAATAGATTTAAGCATAGTCTTAAATACTCTGCCCCAGCAGGGCCTTAATTAGGAATGTTATTGAACTGCAAGATCTGTAGGCAACTATAAGCCAAGAATTTTAAGTGCAAATATCTTCAAGTGCATGTTTAAATCAGAATATTTTTGAAGGGGAGGTAGTATGTTAAATAGTACTGTATGTATGTGCATAATTACACATTAATAGCATAGAATTATTCAGTCTTCATAACTCAACTTTTAACCATATCAGGCATAAAGGCTAAGCCTACAGTGCTCCATAGCCAAAGCCCTGGCCGCCTTGAGTGGGTTTTTGGGGGCAGGCTGAATTTTTTTGCGTTAGATCAGCTCTTGTATCAAACGAGGCTTGATAGCTCCTGGGAATACATGTGATTAACCAGCCCAGCCACAATATGTCACCAGCACTCCACACAAGCGGCTCTGCTCGCGCCGGGAGAAGAGGATCTTTGTGCTGGCCAAGGAGGACAACATCCCATCCCGTGGCCAGGAGCGGAAAAAAGAAGAAAATGAAACGGCAGGGAGGAGACTTGATGAGAAGATGACAGAGGAGGAAAAAGAGACTCCTGAAAAAAACCAAAGTGGAGAAATGATCCCAAGAAGGGTGGGAGCGACAGCAGGTTGGTGGGAGGTTGCTCCAGGGCCGCACTCATTTCTTCACCTTTGCTTTAAATTTTAAAGGATTGTTTTTCCCCCAATCACTCATATTAAACCTTGCCTGCACGTATGTGGCTACTCATACTCCAGTCTGGAATAGCCCTTCCCATGCCGCGGGGTATTTCGGTCGTGCATGTGCCCTAGGGCTGGTTTGCAGAGGATCTGATGCAAGTGGTGGGTCTCACCTGGGTTCGAAGCACCCAGGTGGCCCTGGGGGGAGCTGGGCAGCTGGGTCCGTGCTCACTTCGGGTGTCTTTCGGCAGCTTTTGGGGCTCTAAAGCACTGCAAGTGGCTCAGCTACCTGATGGTAACGGCGGGAGAGGGGCAGCAGAAAGCAGGACTCAGCAGGAAACCGTGGGTATTTACCTACAAAAATGCTCTGTCAGAAATAAAACAAATGGAAATAACTGCACCTCAGCAACTACAGGCAAGTGTAAAGAAAACCCATCCGAAGGAAAAGACCGGGGGAACGAGCAGAGCGTGACCTCTGTCGAGGGCTAGTAATCACGCTGGCAGCGTTTGCGCCCGGGGGCTGAGGAAGGCGGGCAGCCCATTAACCTGGGCGCCAGCGCAGCCCGTCCGGCTCTCGGGTTCGCGTGCTGACCCGGAAAGTATCAACTGGGGCCGGGCTCGAGGTCCTCAGGGGTCTGCTCACGGCCACGGCTCCGTGACTGCTCCCGACATCCCACTTCATCTCCCATGTCACAACACACAGGCTGGGCGGACGCGCATGAGGCGTCTGGACGCCTGTGAATTTTCTCCTGCAAACCATATGAACGGCCGCTGGCGGTCACTCCTAACGGCTGGGAATAGACAGTGCAAACACACACCGGCTGCCTTGGAAAGACTGTCTGGAAACCCTGTGGGCTCCCGGCTGTGAGCTCTTCTTTGCCTGGATATTTAATAGGTATTTGTAATATTAATTCTAGGAGCTGCAGTGATTTGCTAAGTTACTTTGCTACCCAGGGCACAGGGTGACTCCAACACAGCTGTTCCCAGTCCTGTAGTGCAAGTACCTCCTTCCCACCGCTTTTCCGATAGAGTCACTGATTCATATTACTGCTTGGTGAAAACAGGATACACCTCTTTGTGGATTTGCTGTCTTGGTACTACTGGGAGAGGCACAGAGCTTTAATTCTCAGTTTCTAGGATAATGTAGTTCACCTGCAGATGTGCATCAGCATGTCCCAGCTTTTACCTTCGGTCAAATGTCGCATTTTGTGCCTTTACACGGGCAGTGCAGCCGAGGGCAAGGAAGAGGAAACCATTTCTGGTGGACACTTAGCAGTTTGCATGTGGCCTGATGCCATGTCGATTTGGGGACACTCGGGGAAGTTAGGGTGACTCGGTGACAGGTGCTATGTCAAAGTGCAGCACTCGGAGCCTGTTACACCAGGGGTGTCTCCTTCGGCAGGAAGGACTGCGGCAGTCCGCTCCAGGAGGGGTTTAATTCCTGCAACCCTGAGCAGTGCAGACAAGAGGGCAATGCTGCAGAGGGAGGGTGTGGGGGGTCGTGCTCACCTCCTGGAGCTGGAGGCCAAGGCTTGGCCAGCCAAATTTCTCATGGAACATACAGTTAAGTTTGTAAAGAGCTGTTCTGGCTCTATTTTTCTTTAAAATCCTTTTCCTCTAATAGGAGCTACTAAATAAAAATATTTACTGAATAAAACTGTAGCGGACATTAAATAAAAATAAAGGGTCTGTTCACACTGTCTGATTTCAGGCACCTCAGTTAAAGGCTTGGTTTACAAGTGTCTCTACAGGCAAGGGAGAGGCAGGTTTCCCCCAGAGCAGGGCACTAATTCAGGTGCTCCGAACTATCCTTTCTCTCCCCACTGACTCTGCAGAGACACTGGTTGCACGTGACCCCTGGAAGGAGGAGAGGCAGTGGTTCGGGGTACACCTGGACGTCCTGATTTCACAGGGGTGGCATTCTTACATCCTCATCTGAAGTCCAAGATGCCACCCATGCTGGAGACAGGACAGACACCCAGGTAGGCGGGTGACCGTGACATCCGGGCCTTCCCTGGATGCAGGTGCCAGCTGCTCTTTGAGGAGCTCATCTCCTCCAGGACATCTCAGCTGCTTGTCCATGCCTGAGAGGTTGTAGCCTCTCATTGCAGGTGGGTTCAGTCGGACCCTGGGCCCGGTAACCTGGATGTCCCATCCTGCCTGCTCTCCCTGTGCTGTGATTTTCAGCAGGGCTGAACAAACAAGGAGCTTTAGGAGCTCTCACCTCCTGAAATTTGGCAGTGTCTCTGCAAAGAGCTGTTGTGAATGCCTTGACACCACTCACTTTCCTTGGGAGGAGGCAGAGGCTGTTTTAAAACATGATGCTGAGCCCAGGAATGGTTTGTATTTATTGTCTCTACAATGTGTGCTGGTGTTATGCTTCCTTAGATGCTTTTGGCAACATACCACACTGACTAGTTTCTGAAATATTTTTAGCTGCACCTTGGGTGTACTTATCCTGATTTCTAGTCCTCCAGGCTACCCTTGCTGTGTCTGGTTTGATTTGCACAAGGATACGATGGTGTCTGAGAAGCGAGCCTTGGGAGGGAGCCGCGCTCCCTTACCTAACTACGTGCTTGCTTCACATGGCCCAATATAAGAACATCAGCCAAAGAGCAAAGCCGTTTTGTCTGCAAAGTAAAACCAGCGCTTTATGCAGCGAGGTGTACAGCACACCCAGGCCAATTAACTTGGAAAAGGATTACTGATGTAACTCTTGGGAAAACCTGTGACAAATTCAACAGGAACGTATCTCTGAAGGCCACTGTGCAAAGTAGTGCTTTCAGTAGTGTTGAAAGATGCTAAGATCTGAGGCATCACAAATTGTCAATGAGTTCATAAAACCACGAGGAGGAACTCCATACCAATGATTAAAAACTGTAAAGCAGTGTAGTTTTAGGGCCAACATCTTCTTTTGTGAGGAATGGGGAGGAGGAGAGGAAGATTTGGAGCCTGGAGTCCAGCAATGGGCACTGGTGACAGGGGCCTTGGGCGTGCAGAGGGCCATGTGCCCAATGACACCCTGCACATGCATTTCTTGGGGGGAAGAATTTAACAAGTGACAGATTTATCTCATTCTTCCCACCCTGATCCTGGAGTAGTAGAGCTGAGCTGCCCTGTGTGTGCACAACCTCTTTCTCCTTGTATTTAGTGCCTGGGGTGAACTGTGATCCCCCGCATGGCATGTCCCTCCATCACGAAAGCCTTTGCTGTTAGTGGAAGGTGTTGTTCCACCGAAGGTGGGTACAAGGTTGCCTGTGCAGTTGTGGGTGACAAGGGAGGTCCTCCTCCAAGCCATGGCTTAGCAGGAGGCTGGAGCTAGGTGTCTCTGGTTAGCGGGAATGGCCCACAGTGCACAAAAGCATCGCTACCCAGTGAGTTTTATATCAAGACCTTGGAGGATATTGCTGTGCTAAAGGAAAACACATCCTGGATTGCATAGGCAAAGAACGCAAAATGATAAATTTGAAGCTCTTTGTTCCTCTTTTTATATCTGCGTTGACAATGGTTTGTGCAAATCGTCTCACTGAAGAGATGTCGCTCAAAGGGAGCTTCGTACAGCTCCACGTAGGGGATAAGTGACGTGAGTACTAGTGCTGTTGCCAGCTTTCGGACATGTCACACACTCCTGAGCTGTGATACAATGTGTTTTATTAAAAAAAAAAAAAAAAAAACCAAGTCCAGGAGAAATTCTTCAGTGCCTCCTCTTTACTAAACAGCAGGATTTTGTCTTTCTGTGGCACCCTGCAACCACCTCTTGTAAATTATATTTATTGGTGCTCAGCTCCAGTTCCGCCATTTCCTTCTCTACTGGTGGAAAATAAGCAGTTTTGGGGTTCTTTTCTTCAAAATCCCTCAGCCCAAGGACAGGGACCACTGTGATTCGGGAAACAAATTTGTGCTGGCGAGATGCGATCAGCTAGGCTTGAGAAGTCGGAAAGAGGAGATAGAAAGCAAACAGACACAGTGCGATCACAATCCAATCCAGTACATTGGGTGTTCGCAAAAAGGGAGCTTAATAACTGAACCTAAGCAAATTACAGTGGTGTACAAAGCACAGCACGGAGATTAGAAGAAGCCAAAGGCACCATTTAAAACCCCTTTGCAAAATGCTGCTCTTTTCACTGCAGCAATGCACGGCACTTTGTTATTCTGGCTGTGCTGTACTGCTCTTAATTTGCGCTTCTGATATGATTACTACTACTGGTTCAAACCCCACTGTCATGCTTGGGTTTCTTGTTGATACTTTTTCGCTCAGGTAAGCTGGGAAACTCCAAACTGAGTAAGAATTGGGATTTGGCTGGTTATTGGTAGATGGCTTCATCTGCTTTGGCACTGGGAGCTTCGGAGGATCTGGGCAGGACAGGCTCCCTGCCTTGGAGGCAGAAGCAGGCTAGATGATGTCCACAAAAGACATGAGGCCATAGAGGAACATAGGGGGAATCAGAAGGGGTCACAAGTCAGCTCCTCATGCAAGGCCCAGCTGTATTCAGGCCCTTATTCAAAATGCCATGTGCCTGTCCCCTCACTGGCGTCGTGAGTGAACGGGGTGCAGCGTTTGTAGGATCAGAGCCCATGCCTGAACCGAGGTGAGCCCCCAAATAATCCTATCAGAGGGCCTCCCCCTACGTGCAAGTGGCCTCCGGAGGCAGAGCAACAAAAGGAGAAGAGAGGGAAGGAGCAGGACAGTGCAGGTCCTGGAGCCAGCCCAAGCAGCGGGAGGGCAGAGCTGGGATATGGGAAGAGGAGGAGAGGGAAGATAGATACGTAACAGAGCAGAGCTGGGCCTAGAAAGCCCTGGAGGCAGAGGCAGGGAGCATGACTCCTGTCCTGCATGGTGGGAAAACTTGCAGGGAGAAAAGAACCAACTCGGTCAGAGATCTTACAGCTTCCTGGCCTGCTCCTGCTAAGCTTTGTTTACCCTGATCTCAGGCAGGGGCCCTGCCTTGCTTTATTTGTTCTGTAAAACACTGTCTCAGCGTAAAGCTATGTATAAATAATTAATAACAAAGATGCTATTGAAGCCAGCCAAGAAGTCTTGATGGGCCCTACCACACTGCCAGCAAATCGGGCAAGTCATCAAATGAATCTGGGGGCAGAGCATCCAGAGGAGAATGACAAGACACATCTGGCGTGAGAATCTCATCCCATGCCCTCTGAAGCAGCTGACCTTCACAGTTACACTGTATAGTAAATAACCCCTCTGACTGTTTAGCAGGAAAAGCCTACTATATCCTTTCAGCACCTTTGTTCTACATATTTTGCCTTTAATGGGGGCAGGAATTGAGACTGGATTTCGTGAAGCCTCTGTGGAGCTCAGTGACGATGCTTCTGCAGTAACAAGCACGTTTTGTCTCTGCACCACGCTGTAGGAACTTGCCAGCTGTGATATGCAGACAACTAAAACTGCTCAGTAACCCTGATGCATTGCTTATGATATTTCTACCCTCTTCTCTTCCATTTTTATAACTGTTAAGCAGCTTTTGTAGAAGCCCTATCTGTGAGTTTTAAAACGCCATCCTACCCACACATCTGTCTAAATGTGTTTGTAGTGAAATGCCTGTAGTGCTAGCAAGCTCAGAGGACGGGAATCCTCTAGGCATCTTCCACTAAATGACGCTTTCAAAGACAGATCTACATACGCACCACATCAAATATTGTTTAGAAAGCAAATATAAAATCCTGGTTAAAAGAATGAAGTTTACCAGTATTTTCCCCCAATTTTTTTCTGGGTTGAAGTGTGCTATACAACAGACAGAGGGGACCATATTGCACAGTTTGATGAGATAATGGCAAAGGGAAAATAAACATCTGTGTTTAGAGAGGCAGGAGATGAGAGATGTTGAAGTCGTTTTGTAGGCACAAACTAGAATTTGCAGGGCATCACTCAAAATAAATGTGTATAGTGCAACTAAAATAACATAAGCGGAACAAATCTGAAGATCTTCTTTTGTGGTAAGACATTGCTTTCAGCTAACATTGATTTGATCTGAAAGGGAGTTTGGTGGAGTGAAGAATAAATGAAAGATGAATATTGTTTCCAGATTTCTCTGTGATACTGAATGATGCAGGAATTAGTCCTTTCACCATTATAAGTAATACAGACTATGATGTCTACAGTTAAGCTTTCTAAACATTTTTCCTGATAATATCCTGTTTTAATTTGATTATAACTTTGTCAAACATAGGCTCTTTCGATTAAAATGTTTCATCTTGTGGCTGATACATACATATGGCCATATATATCTTTGCTTGTGTGTGTCAATGCAAATTTTCAGCTAAGAGAGTTCAATTATTCTTGAGAATAAGTTTATAGAAGAACAAATGATTTTATACATATTATGGAAATTCCTAAAGATGTTTTCTCTACGATCTCCCTGCTTTGGAGTGGAGGCTCAAGATTTGATGGCAGAGTTGCTCTCCAGGCTATTTCATCCCTGGTGAAAACACAGATTGGGTGAAGTTATAAACCCTGAAAAATTTCAGTTCACACATGCATAGTAGAAACCCAGCAGGATTCAGCAGCTAATTTCCCAAGAGATTCTGCCAGCACTCAGCACACCCTGTCCCCGCACAGGGCATGTGCATCATAGGGCTCGTGTGCACTGTTCCTGGGGACCAAAATACTTGATCCAGGGAGCTCGTTACTGAGCAGGATTTCCCCCTTGCTGCTCTTCCTGCTGCTGGAAGCTGTTGTGATGTTGGGCACAGCCTGGGGACTGTCTCCCTGGTGCTCTCCATGCTCCTGGGGTAGAGCTGGGAGAGGTGAAATGTGCCGTGCTGGGGTGCTGAGGTAGGGAGATGTGTAGAAAAGGCCGAATGGGCAGACCTCATTGGATTTGGACACAGTGGGGAGAGGTGCAGAGCCTAAAGAGCAGGGACAAGAACTGGGGATAGCAGGGAACCAAGATGTAGGGGGAGCAGAAGCTGGAGAAGGAAAGACGGGAGTGAGACAGAAGTCAGACAGGGAAAATGGCACCGGATAGAAGAGAGAGCAGCAAAGAAAACAGAATTGGTGCTAGTGAAGGTCGAGGAGATGGTCCAAAACGTCTGTAAATGCTAGAGGACACTCCTCCAAAGCCTGGAGCCGACCCTGATTTGCCTTGTCTAGAAAGCAAGCAATGGAATTCCCTGAGCAAGTGTGGATCAGTGACTCCCTCTAGGGGCAGGTGCTCACACACGATAAGCCACCTTCTGCTCACCATCACCCAGAATGGCAAAATCTGGACTGTGAGGCCCCAGTTCCCGCCCCCCCCCCCCAGCCCCTGCCCTAGACTCTCTCCTGCCCCGCGGGGCTAGGATGGTTCCTTGTCAGGGAGTTTTTAAATTATTTGCTTTTAAAATCAGAGGAAGTGACACACTGTTTCTCTTAAAACTAATTTCCAGGGGCAAGGTCTCCAAAGGGCCAGGACAGAGGCTCCCTGCCCGGTGTCATTTGATTAGCTCCTGCATTTGCATTACAAGTTCGGCTTCAGGGACGCACTGACTTACAAGTTTCTTTCACAAGACGCCAGCCTCCATTAGCGCTCAGGAGGGACTGAGCGCCAGTGAGTCAGCGTTAGCAGAGAACGAGGCTGTTTTATGTAGGAAGTTGAGAGCCGTGTGATGAATGAAGAAAAGAAGTACAAGAGCATAAAGATGGTTCAAGATAGTCGAATACTGTCCTGTGGATCTGAATTTGGTCCTTGCTGAAGCTGCACGGTTCTGGTGTCCTAGTAGACGAGTCACAGGGACACACAATCTCCCCCGTGGTTGTACTGTAACTCTTAATTTCCTGGGTCCCAGGACAAAGATCTGCTTTGTAGGAGTCCCAAGCGCTCACAGAGGTGACCAGGGTTACTGGGAGCTTTGCTGAGAATGTACAATATAGCCTGCTATGCAAAAGTACTCTGAGAAATCAGGCTTCAGGGAACTATCACCAGTCTTGCTCTCATGATTTGACGTTGTACTATTTTGCCTGTTGATGGAGGTAGGTTGGAGCTCAGGATGTGGGCTGGGAAGCTGGAGAAGCAGGGGAGCCAGCCCATATTCCCCTCTGCCAGCTGTGCTAGAGTGACTTCGAGGGGAAGTCGAAGAGGATGAATGGGATGACGATGTCTTAAACCACCGAAGCAAGGTTTGCTGGTGCTTGTTTATTGGGTACCTCCAGTTAATAACCCAGCTGACCTTAAGGGCTTACTTTAAGGTTGTATTCATTCAAGTCTGTGAGAAACTAAGGTACTTCAGTGATACACTTGTGGAAAAGCACAGGAGGAAATTTGTATGGGATTTAGATGCACCCAGTAAGATGTGTTGAATGATGAAGAACAGAAACCTGGTTTCCAACAGATTTGTGGGTTTTCCCCCCTCCGCCTACTCCCTCCCTCTGTATTACCAGCCCCATCATCTCTGTGACAGTCCTTCTGGCTAGTCCAGAGCTGAACGTGTCCTCCCTGGCCAGCCCTGCCGGAAACAGTGTCACACTTGGGTACTGTCTTTCTGCTCTCACTGGAGCACTTATTTGCATCTCTCTGATTTTCATGACACTTGTAGGAATTTATTTTTTTGACAGACATTGTCACAGTTTGGTTGAAACTGGCTAACAGACTCAAAGGGTATCTGGCATGGAGAGACTGCGTGGTTACTGAAGTCTTGTTTCTTTAGTAACCTGGCTGAAGATTCTGGCTAACCACCAAGGAGCAAGCATGTTTGGTCCGGTGGGCCCTCTGGAAACCCAGCTGTGCTCAGAGAATCTGGCATCTCACTGCATGTGTGCAGGAGAAGAGAGGAGAGGGCACACTTGCATTTTGACATTTCTTGACTTTTCAGTGACGTTATTTTAACATCTGCATAATTTAACATATACAGCAAGGATGAGCAGTACCCAAAGCAATGTCTTTTTCATGCTGTTTGTCACTAACATACTTTTCTTAACTTTTTACTCATTATTATCACCATTTAGGAGTTGACTGAGCAACCCATAGCCCTGATACCTAATTCACCAGAGTAACATAAAAGACTTTGGATCAGGCCCAGTGACTTCAAATGACTTTACTCCTGGTGTAAACAAGAGCAGGATATGACTGTGTGAATCTGTAAGTAGCAAGAGCTAGGTTCTGACTAAATCTGTAGCATTTTTCTGGCATTTACCTTGCATAAATTAAGACATTTCCATAAATAAGGAGAAAACGTAATAAGCCTCAGAAAGGTTAGACTGTTTCCACATGGTTTTATGTCTGTTGCATAAATCCTCCCAAGCAATTCCATACTTTGTACAGAGATAATTTTTTTACAGTATAAATTCCATTAACACTCTCACGCCATATGTGCCATATATTAAAATGAGCAGCCTCCTGCACTCCCATTAAATCACTGGCATATGTTTCTGCTTCCTGATTCAATCAGCCTGGAGCCACTCGGGCAGTATGGCCTTAGGAAGCCCTGCACTGAGCCTCAGGGCTGCATTCAGCTGCAAAACTAGTCTGACCTGGACTTAATCCATGGCTTTCTGATGGTAGAGTGGTCCTTGTATGATAGAATATCATACACTTGCTGCCATCCCATGATGAAGATGCTGGACTCATTGTACTGGCTTTTTCTTCTCTTTTCTAATCAGTGTTTGTCTTAAAAAAAATTGCTTTAGTATTATGCATGGAAGAGTGTGCTTCAAGTGATGCAGAGATTTGACTGGAGTAGAGGTCTTACAGATGTGGATGTGAAAGCAAATTTGAGTAAGACAATGAGGGGCCACCTGCATGGGCCAATTCCTAGGATGACTGTGGACTGGGGACTCCACTTCCTCTCTTGAGGGAGGTTATGCCACCCCCTAAATCAGTGAGCTCCATCTTCAGACAGGTTGGGGTCCGTTTCAGAGGAGTCCCCACCAAAATGAGCAGAGCTCTGAATGGCAGCTTCAGAAAGTGTGATTTAATAGAACTGTAAGATAAATGGAGAATGAGCATCCCTCATTGCACAGTCACCTGCTACACTGAGCCAGAACAGGTCCCCACCCCCTACAAGTACCATTCAAGGCTGACTGCAGGCTCACAAGTACTTTATCTCAGAAAGCTGCTGCATGGGAGAAGGCAAGATGGATTATTAAAATAAGTGTTTCCATTTTGGGCATGGAATTTTGGACCTTCTTGGCACTCAGACAGGCCCCTAAACATCTAGAATATGTGCAAACATATGCGGCCGCACAACAGACCATGTCTGTCTACAGAAAAGTTTGCATTTCCAGCCGTTTCAGCAGCACCAAGGTCCCAGGCTCATCCAAGAAATGTCAGATGCCTCAGCCATTCCCCATTCACTGAATATATTCTATGGAAGCGTTGAAGGTTACACTAATAACCTGGTGTGCAAAAAATTGCTTCGGTTTCCAGATATTCTGAATATCCCATGAACTGGCAAAAAGAAAACAATCCTCTTTATCCTAATCAAAAGTAATTAGAAAAACATTTAAACAGAAAACAAAACTGAAATTAATTCCAAATGTTTTGCATGTATGAACAACATTACTTGTCACTATTTGGTTCACAGAAGCAACAGTAGAGCCCACATCTTGCTCTCACAGATGCTCTGCAAAGGTGCAGTTAGACGCTATCCGGCTGGAAGACTTCATTTTGATCGCGTTCTTCCTTGTGCCTGTGAAGATCAAAATTACACAAAATAAGATCAAGTTTCATTGCTCACCACTACGAGTGCCATGATTTAGCACTTTTTGAAACTGGCTTACTTTGCACAGAATGGACAGCGCAAAATGCTACATTTTCAGTTACTGTGCCTTGAAGTCTTGGAGTTGATGACTCTCACTTATTCACTTCACATAACTATATCCTTGCCATTTTTCCTTCTTTTGGACAGAGCTCTTGGCTTTCAGACAATTCCTGCAGACCCTGCAGCAGTTGTGTCACCATAAGATGTGTCATTCATACTGGAAGCAGTCAGGTTTGAAAACTGAAGAACTGCCTGACTTGCATTTTAGGTGGAACAGACAGTGAGAGAGCAGACAATGAGGGAGATGCAGACACATGATGTCTTTTAGCCTCCAGCAAGGCTTAATGTAGTTACAATCAAGGTTCACACATGACTCTAGAAGATGTTAGTAATACGACACACTGCTTGTTTGGGACTCTTTGGAAAGAAGTTGTGGTGAAATTTTGTGGTGAAAGGTTTGCAGAATTACTCTCCCTTTCCTAGATGTTTCAACGTGAAATCTGGCCTGGAAGAAGCTTGAGTCTCCCTGGCGGAAAGCATTAGGATTAATTAGATTTAATTTTTTTGGTGCAGGATCCACCTTTTGGTTCTGAATTTGCACAGCACTTTGCACAACAGGGTGCCAGTGCATGACAAGGTTCCCAGCAGCTTCCAAAACACATAATAGCTATGTAATAAAGGGATAAATAATAGCCAGCACATTTTTTGGCCAGTTGCATCACACCAATGTAATTTTCTTCTGTAACTAGTAACAGGCCTTGTACGTGTAGCAAACCAGTAGATATCATATAACTTGATTTTAAAAAGCTTTTAACACTGTTACGCATCACATTCTGATAAGGAACTAGGGAAGATTTGTCGATTGAAAATACTACACAATGACTGCAAGGCTGACTTGGAAGGAGAGGTGGTCAGCTGGTTGTTGTCAAAATGAAAGGTGGGGCTCTCAAGGGGTTTGGTACTATTTATACCTTCAGCAACGACCTCAGTGATGGAACAGAGAACACTTATTAAACTTACAAGCAGGTAGTGACAGCTGGCATGCTGAAGGAGAGGCTGAGAACTCCAAATAATACTGACAAATCAAAGATTGAATGGGAAAAAGAACAGAATTCCATTCAACAGCAAAAACCACAGTTAGCAATGTTCAGTCACCCAAATACAGAGTGCTGACGGTTCTTCAGAAAAGGATTTGGGTATGGAGGCAACAATGATGTGCTGTTGTGAAACAGGCAACTAGAAGGGCCTTGGTCAAAGTGTACTGGGTCCAATTTTGAGCACTGCACATTCAAAAAGATGTAGACTATAGGAGATAGTCCAGGGGGAGTGGTGAGAATGACCAGACCTCTAGAAAACACCAGTGATGAAGAAAGATGGAATGAACTGAGGTTGTTCAGCTTAAGAAGAGTAGACTGACCAGGGAAGCAAGTTAACAATTGTCAAGTATGTGAAAGGCTACTGCAAAGAGGAAGGAAATCAACTGTTCTCTCTGTCCATGATGGATAAGATGGAATCAGAGGCTTAAACTGCAGCAGAGAAATTAAGACCAGTCACTAGGAAATGTTTTTTGGATGGTGCAGATTATAAAGCACTGAAATAGATTGCTTGGTGGGGTTATGGGGTGTCCATCTCTGGAGAGATTTCCATGTGTTAGACACTGGTCATGCCGAAAGGCAGGGACAGTTGTGGAATACCCACCACCTTGAGATCCCATTGACCTGCTGCTGCTATGAATACAAGAGGCTGGCCTTGTAGTCAAGACAGTGGCAAAAGATTTAGATCTCAGTTGTACCACGTCTTTTGTGAACCTTCCCAGACAAGAAGCAGTGCCTCAGAAGTCCCCCTGAACCTAAGAGTCTGCCTCCAAAGAGTCTTGCTTCTGGCTTCTCAGGACTTCTTGACTTTTCAGAGAAGTGGTGTCTGTTATTACAGCCATTAGCTCCTTGAGAGCACATTCTCAGAATAGGATTTAGGGTATCATTTGAAATCAAATTCATAAGATTAATCCTTGTATTGACGAACGTATATGGCCAGACATCTGTGATGTTACCTTTTCTGTCTAACATGAACTAGACTTAATGAATTTAATATTTACTTCATCCACAGCTTTGCCTAAGGAACATATTCACAGGTGTCAGCAGGCCTCAGGCCTACCTCATAGGGTGGACCCTTCTGGCTCAGAGAAGGACATTAACTCACACCAGGCTTTACTTCCGCACCATGTAAAGCACAGAGGATGGCTTGTAACCCCGCTGCCTGGTAAGGCAACCAGCTGTTCCTTCTGTCATTGCCTTTCCTACTTCCCTATCCCTGCAGTCTGCAATTGGCCTTGCTCGTTCAGCAAGAGATGGCTGGAGGTGAATACTTCAGGAGGGCTCTCCTCCTCCTTCCACCTGTTTTTCATTCCTTGACTCACTGACTTTAAGCTGTAAGCAGTGACGTGACAGCTGAGTCATGGACGCACCACCTGGATGCTGTCAGCATCAATCTCTCTTATAAGGATCATAGAAGAACAAGATAGAAAAGGCTGCTAGGGCTTCTCATTTGTCTTCCTGCCAGCAGGGGACTGAGCCCTGCAGTGCAGTCTCTGGCTTTGCCCAACCTTGCTCTCAAGTTATCAAGCAATGGGGCTTTCACCTTTCCTCCTGAGGAACCATCCCACGACCTAATAAATATCATTGTCAAGGAGAGCTTCACTTTTCCTTGATTGGTTTTTTTGCCTTAATTTGACTTACATGAATAAATCATTTCTAACTAATATCCACACAAGAGACTTTTTTTCTTGCAAAGTAATTCAGTAAAGTTGCAAAACCGGAGCTTATATGTTTTATTTGTATTCTATTTAATAGTTTTAAGAGTCTCCCTGCTGCATGCATTGTTGTGCAGAGCAGATGAAAAAAAGATGCAATCCTATGCCCTGGAGAACTTACACTTTTCATTTAAACAAGATACAGTGACTGAGAATGACAAGTAATGAGAAGGCAGGACAAAAGTCATACAAAAAAGGTCGGAATGTTTCTAAATAAAGACCATTGTCATGCTTTTAATTTGGGTTTATATTGGATCAGTCATCATAAATGGTTACATATTTTGGGACAATTTTACCATGTTTTAATCAAATGTCTCTTTCAATCTCACAAAGCTGTCTTGCCTACTTCAGTTTTCTGATGCTTATTTAAAGCTTCTTTTTCACAGAAACCTGTGTTTTTCTCTCACAGTTAATCTTTCTTCATGTTAGCCAGGCTTTTTCAAAAATAATTATCATAGTCTGGTCATTAATTCCCTGAGTACCCTAGCAGCACATGAGCTTGGCCAGCTGAGCCAAGTGACTGTGCTAGGGCTGGTTTACTATGACCTTTGTTTCTGCCTCTCTGTTCCATCTCTAGCGACGCCCCAAATTACACTTACTCTGGAAGCGGCAGCCAAGAGTCCCCTTAATCTGGAGCTGTTTGCTTGAACATGAAAAACAACTTATCTCTGTACAAGCCCTATAGCTGCCTGCTCTCAGTGGAACAATTCCTTTTCACTGGGCAGCAGTAAAACAGAGAAAAACCTCACAAAACCAGACCTTCTGCCTTGCTTTTTCCATATGCCTTTCTCAGGCTTTTACAACCTGCTTTCTGCAAGTTTATTAGACCTGATGGTGGAGAGCCTAATCCTGACATCCTTGGCTTTGGGTCTGTAATCCTCACATCTTGCTCTTCACGCTACCTGGCTAATAGAGGAACACATTTTATTCACAGCGATATACGGCAAAAGTTTATTCAGTGGTAACAGAATGTTATACCCCAGATGTCTATACAGTGCCATCTGTCTCACCTGTGGATTTGATTATTTTTTCTTACTAATTTTATTCTTGTGATACTTGAGGGGACAAATTCTGTCTGGTACCTGGCTGCAGGTTTAGTCAACTCCCAGAGGGAGGCCCAAATGTACTCCAAAAGCATTTATAATGTATGTCTTTCATCCTGGTTAAACCAGCTGCCCATGCACATCAATTCCCTGCAGCATTTTTTCCCTTCACAGAACAGAAATAATCAGCCTAATGGTTGGGTGTGGAAATTTTGCTAAATTAGGACAAAGGATATGCATAAATGAACTGATTGTAGCTCTATGACCTTCCAGCCTCCCCCTTCACTCTTCTGAAGTCAGAGTGGCTAGAAAGGTGAATCCTGCCATGCATTTCAGAGGCCTCAGAAGGGAGATGGGTAATTTTCAACTGGAGAGTCTGCCAAGGGTTTGGTTGTACACACACAAACAAAATTCCCTGACATCGAACCAGCTGTTCTGGTCTATGCAGCTACTGACTAAAGCTTTAGAGTATACCACTTTCAGTTAGTATCACTATCATGTTTGCCAAAAACTAGCTTATATTTTCTTTGTCATTTGTATTTTGTATGGAAGGCCCCAACTAATTATCAAAACAGATGCTTGGTTGTATAGATAGTGCAGAGTTATTCCAGCAGTCACACTGGAAAAGCATTAGTTATCTAAGGAGACAAATTGAACAAGACAAATATAGGGCCAACCTGTTTCCCCTCAAGCAGTTTGTAAACACATACTGAGAAGCATAGAATTGGGAAAGAAAAGTTGAATTTGCTCTCACTGTGACCCAAATTCTAGCCCTCAGTTGGCTATGGGCAAGCAATTTCGGCTTCTCATTTTGTCTTAATTTACCATTTTTAAGCAAGACTTTATTCAAACCTGGTAGTTTTCTAGGTGATATTTTTCAGATCCTGCCTTTCAGACAATTTTGTTTCTCTCTAAAACTAGTTTAGCTCTAGCTAAAGATCTGTTCTGGGACTGAGGAACTCCCAAATAGCCTGGAGCTACTGTGACATTTCCTCCATCATCCCTGGTTGCCAGGGCTGAACATCAGCCATTGTTCCCTTACAAGTCCTCACAGTTTTGTGGGGACACAAACAGCAATGTACACTTATGCTAGGGACCAGGCAGATGCCAGTGACCCCTGAATTGATGGAGCAAAGGTGCCCTTTTCACATTCTCCCACTTCTTCTCTGCAGTGAACACTGTGCTGGAGGAATTATGGATTATTTCAGTTCTAAGAGAGCTTCTGGGCTGGTGGCTGCCTGCAACTAAACTGCTCTTCCCTCTCTTGTGGTATATTCTGGATCTGTTCTTGGTCTGTTCTCTGCCCATATTCCTCCTTGGCTGTGTTTCATGCCTTGTAACTATTTTATTTGGCACCAGCTTCAACTGTTGTGCGAGATTTCTGTATTCCCGCACAGTTTTGATAAACCTGGATGAAGTAATGTCAGGGTGTGACTCTGCTCTAACAGCAAATATGCCACTGGCTTTAAAGTGAGAAGGAAGACTCACTCCCTCTGTTCTTTTCCAGAAAATACAGGTTGAATTCTTCTGTGGTTGGTGAATAGTTCCTGTCTTTGGGATGCTAAGGTATGTCTTCCACTGATTCCCTCCACACCTCTTGGTATTTCTCCAAGTGCTCAAGGCAGTTCTGATTTTTGAGTGCTGCTCAAAAGTGAGTGAGTGTGAGTGGCTAAACGTATTTGCCAAAACACCCCCTTACAAAGAGATCATCAGCAGATTTTGTCTCTTATGTACAGCAACTTGGAGTGGTAAAGTGCAAGTAGCAGCAGTTCACATTGATCACTATGCACAGCAAAGTCTGTCCAATTGCAATGGCTATTAGGACCGTACAAGGACTTCTTATGTAGGATCTGTAACAGAAACTGTTTCAATACAGGGGGCCTGATGCTGTCTGTATGTTTCTGACTTTATATAGTGCTATACCAGTACAAGTTTCAGTGGGGTATTTCAACTCTGTCTTGCAGAGGGTAAGATCAGAATCAGCTCCTGTCCTTGTTCTGTTAATAAAATGATTTTTCTGCTGGACCCTGTGTACCTACAGGATCCAGAAAATGGTAGTAAATTCAGCACTGTGCTCTTAAGACAAGTGGAATTGTAATGCTAGAAATACCAGTTTAGGTCAAAAACAAGTGTCTGGTATTTGTGGGGAATGACAGCAGTCAACAACAATAAGCCTAACCATTTCCAGAACTTTTCCCTCTCTTAAGCAAAAATAATCAGTACCATTATCTTTTATATTTTGTGAATGGCAATAATCTTATATCTGCTCTGAACATGAACAGATCTGAATCTGCTTTCAGCAAGAAATGTAAACATTTTAGCATAACTAGATATATTATGTTTTACTACCTATTGAATACACTGAGTCCCAGATAGTTAATTCTGGCAATGAGAAGAATCTTTAAGTCTTGTGATTCGAGAAAGGGAATGAATGAAGCACTTCAGAAGATCAGAGGGTGATGTTATCCAAAACTTTCATCAATCACAGCAAAAGAAAGCAAAACAAAGCTAGTCACTGGGATTGGTAAAGGTACTGATCCAAATTATTTGCCTGTATTCACAGTAGTCTTGATTCCAGTTTTTAAAAGTACTAAAGTATGATGCAGGAAATCCTTGAGCCATGAATTGCTGTATTTTGAGAGAAAATATCAGGGAAGAATCACCATAGACTTATCTTGATCTTGTTATTTTGCTAAATGTCTGTTGTTGTCCTCTGTCAGAAACAGGCCTGATCTGGTATGGCTCTTCTGATGCTGTCAAGCGTAAAGGGCCAAATCCAAAAAGGAACCTAAAGGAGGGACCGAAGCAGAATTTAAGCATGTAAATCCAACAATAGAATGAACAGATCCTCTCTGATCCTGTCTAACTCTAGAGGCACCTAAATCCAACGATATCTGTCTTCAGCCTCCAAAAACCTCAAATATACAATATTCAGCTTCTGCATGTGCCCCCAAACCCTGTCATCTTGGTGTTTCTGCCTCAGTTTGGAACCTGTCAGGATTACAGATTTGGTAAGGAGATGGTCCTGCTCTTGTTAGCATTCTTAGAACATGCATCATGGAACAAAACAGGAGCAGAACACAAGTTCTTCCCTTACCTTCCCTCGCTTTGGACAACACTACAGCAGTGGCAGAAGTTAGATCTGGGTTCATTTTCCTCCTTCAGGACAGAGGACTCAAGCTGACCACTCCATATCCACGTAGAAGGCCACGTGCTTCAGTTTATGAGCTACATTTGTGACAAGCGTGCTGCTGAGAAAAACAAGAAACCTTCTGAGAAAAATAGAGAGAGACAGTGCAGAAGTCTTTTCAGCTTCACAGTTCGGATGCTCCTTCAGAAAGGGGGAATTCTGCATTCCAGAACCACCTGCTCTTTTTTACACTACATTTCTATCTTACCTTCCTGGCTTGAATTCACAAACAGCTCTTGGAAGAAGTCTGAAACTCAAGATCAGGTACGTGCCCTCACCAGTAAGCTAAAGAATTATACTCATCTGTGCTCTTCTTCTCCTTCTAGTGTAATGAATCTTTAATTCTTTTTATGAAAAAAGGAACAGCTTCAACATAAAGAGCATGTACTGTTTCCTCCCTGCTCCCCCTGCCTCCTCCGGATAACTTGTATATGGAAAATTACGGAGCCTCCCAGTGAAGACAGGTTGAGATGCCTCAGGCAGCAAATAGAGCTAAACCCAAATCTCCTCCTTGGCATCCTGATGACCATGTCCCCCTGAAATAAAGAAGGCTAGCAGCAACCCTGAGGAGTGTCCTGTGTTTCGAATCCTTAATGGACAGACTCTGATCATACTTGTAAAGTGTCTAAGCCTTGCAGACGAGCATGGTTTGAAAGCTCAGCCGTGAATTTGTTCAGTCCTTGGCTTGTTTTCTTTGTGTATTTTGAGAGTGCTCTCACCAGCCTTTAGAATTATTCTTCCTTCCTCTGACCTTGTGAATATTCCAGTATTTTTAGAGCAGATTAGCTCTAAAAGACACAGCTGCGTGGCTGTGTACCTGTCTTGAAGCAGGAATTAAGGAGGTAACAGAAATTCATGTGCCTCAGGAACGCATGCACTACTGTATGAAGTGTCTGGGTTCTCAACAGCCAGTTTTGGTCTTGTGCCTGAACTGTCAAATGCTTCCCTTAGCAGTCCCATTCCTAAGTCCTTGAATCACTTTTGAAAATGGAGTTTCAAGTTACATCCACACAAGCTTCTACAGAACTACAGAATCGCTGGGGTTGGAAGGGACCTCTGGAGATCAGCTGGTCCGACCGCCCTGCTCCAGCAGGGTCAGCCAGAGCAGGTTGCCCAGGGCTGGGTCCACTCAGTTTTTGAATATCTCTCTCCCATCAGATATTTATACACATTAATAAGATCCTCCCTGAGCCTTCTCTTCTCAAAGGAAGAAAAGTACCTCCCTGCATCTCAGGGCAGGGACTATTTCAGACACAATCTGATTAGATACTGTGGTAATTTCCTGGTCCTTATACTCCTGTGATGTATCCCACCGCATACAGAATGGAGGCACCTAGCACAAGTTAGTAGCAGCCCATATCAGAATTGGAAGCTGAGTGTTGCTATGTATCTTTTTGTGACCACAGCCCTAAATATTTAATAGTGTACGATCTGTGGATGGCACAACCTGCCTTACCAATCACAGTGCTACTTCTTGCAGCACAAGATCCTTTACATCAGTCAGTTCATAACTCCAGGTCTCCAGGAACATGGTTCCCATTGGACACTATATATTATACTTTAAAGTCATACTGTTTACTTTAAAGCAATCCAGTGCAGGAATTAACTAGACAATCAGTTCATCTCACTGCATGAGAGAGGATTAATTAAATTATTCCTAAACAAATCGCTGGAGTTTGACATCTAATCTAACTACTGGTCTCTCTGTCAACTTCTCTGCCTGTGTTTTGGAGTGCTTAACTGTCCTTATTAAGAATTCTGTCAATTGTACATCCAGTTTTGTCCTGCTGTAAGTTAGAATCTGTTTCTGCTTCTTCTGTCCTTGTTGTTCTGTGGGAACAAGAAAATTACTCCTCCCGTTACAGAAAATTCCTCCTCCCTGTTACAGAAAATTACTCCAGCTCTGTAGCTGGGACTGGTGAACCTACAGTTGGAATATAGTTCCCAGTACCGGTCACCTATTATAAAAGTAAGCTAATGCAAACAGGGAAGTTGTAACAGAGACCAAATGAAACAGGAACTTCATTATTCAGAAAGGGTTAGAAAAGCTGCAGTGTAGCTGCTGTCTTTGGAAAACAGGAGATTAAAGGGACATGTTAGCGAGGTTTGCAAAACTCTGGAGGGAATAGCAAGGATTCACATATACAGGGATATTCGAGCTAGTGACAAATACCAGAACAAAAGGGAAATTAACAGAAGCTTAGATAGGGATGATCAGCAAAGCAGTGTAATTTGTTTGTGAATTTATTTGTATTTAACACAGATAATATATGGAAAATTATACCACGGTTGTAACAGAAACAACTATTAGAAATCATTTAATAAAGCTCTAGACTGTGGGGGCTTATAATAACACTGTGGGATGTAACTGTTAATTTAAAGGAGAGGAAAAGGACTTATATCTTTGTCATGATTTCATCTCTTAAAACATTTAGCTAAGTAAGCTGCATTGTGCTAAGTAATAGACATGGATAGTGTAATATGTGTAATATGACTGTCTATACAACTGTCAGGGAAAGGTTTTCATTTGCAAGACTCATTTCCCTTGCAGCTTTACTTACTTAGATGTGAAAAAATTCAGAGACTTGGGAGGGCCAGGGCTGAATTCTGATCTCAGTAGCAGCACAGAAAATGCTGAATAACTCCGAGAAAAAAATGCTGGATGTATACAGTGGTGTAAGTGAGATCGGGCTGAGGTCTGTACATGCATGAGCTCCAGATGGAAAAGCCTTGATGTCCCCTTTTTCTTGAATTTCAAGGAAAGCTAACAGAAGAGTCCCAAGTCCTTTCAGGGCATTTCTGCAGTTCTTGGAACAAATGTACATGTCATCATTTGCATTTGATGCCTCCAGGCCATGAGCTTCAACAAGCTTTGGATCAGTCTGAGTGGCTTGCTTCCTCTGACCTACAGGTTTGTCTATTTTAAGACAACACAGACCGCCTTCAACTATGCTGAACCCGCTCTGAATTCACCCTTCTTGTGCACAAAGGAAATCGGACACACCGCAGTGTTGCCCTTAGGAAACCTACCCCAGCACGGTACTGATGTCTTCTTTCCTTCCCTTCAGCTCCGGGAGGGGTGTCTAACCCCTGCTGCGAAATGTGGGGGTAATAACACAATTTACCCAATTTACAGGGTCACAGTTTGCTCTCCGGAGGGGAGATCCCCAGGCAGTTAACGACGCTAGAGCTCCCACTGTACTAGCACCGTTAAATCGGAGTATCAAAGGCGAGTTGTAGCGATTTTGGGAACGGGGCAAGACCAGTTGCTGCGGACCCGCGGCCGCACGAGCATAACGCAAACCCCGCACAAGGCTTTTTACGCGCCGGGCTCTGCCCGCACCTCTCGGGCGTTCAGCAGACCGGGACGGCCGGGACGAACTTTTAATTTCGCTCGCTTGTGTATGTACGTTTTGCGGGACGGACCCCATCCCTGATCCTCTCCTCGTCTCCGGGCACGGAGGCTCGATGGAAGGAGCCGGTGAGCGGGGAAGGAGACATGTCGGCGCGCGGCTACCTGCTGCGTGTGCTTCAAACTCCCCAAACACCGCCGCAAGAAAGTGCGGGGGGGGGGGGAAGGGGCCCGCAGCCGGTTTCGCCGGTACCGCCGGGTTTACACCCCGCACCGGTACCAACCAGCCCCCCGGTGCGCGGGAGCCCCGTCCCGCCCGCCCGGAGGGGAGCGACGGCGGCATCGCCTCAGCGCGGCGGGGCGGCGCCGCCCCTCCCCCCGCCCTGCCCCGCCTAACGGCCGCCTAACGGCCGCCGCGGGGGGGGGGGGGGGGGGGGGGAGAGGAGCCGCGGGCTGCCTCGTCGCGGCAAATGTACCGGCTCGGCCGAGCGGCAGCGCGCCCCGCGCGCCGGAGCCGCGGCCACGCAGCGCCCCGCCGGCCGCCCTGAGGGGAGCCCCGCCGCGCCGAGGCGGCTCTGCCCGCTCCGCGCCCCGCGGGTGGGTCCGGCCGCCCCGCCCTCCCCTCCCCGTCGGGGGCGGCGGCCGCGCCCGTCGCTGGGCGGGCGGCGAAGGGCCGAGCCGGGCTGCCGCTCGGCGCCGCGACGCCCCCGCGCCTAACGGCCCCCGCCCCCGCCGGGCCGCCGGGGCTCCGCGCCCCCTCGGAGCGGCGCGCGCGGGGCGGCCGGCGCCGCGTCTCGGCGGCGGCCATGGTGGGGCGCGCGGCCGCCCGCCGGGCGGGCTGAGGCGGGGGCCGGGCGGGGAGGCGCCGCCGGCGGGGGGCTCACCGCCTTTTCTTGCCGTCCCCTGCAGGGAGCGGCCGGCCAGCGAGCCACCATTACCTCGCACGGCAAGGAGGACCTGCGAGCGCTCGCCGCCCGGCTCTGGCAGCGGAGGAGGCGGCTGCTGGCCGCCGCCGGGCTCGCCCTGGCCATGGCTCTGGCGCTGCTCATCGCCGTGCCCCTGCTGCTGCTGCAGGCGCCCGCCGAGAGCGGCGCCCACTACGAGATGATGGGCACCTGCCGCATGATCTGCGACCCCTACAGCGGCGGGCGGCCGCCCGGCCCCGGCAGCACCGCCGCCGTGGAGGCCCTGCAGGACCTGGGCGCCAACCCGCCGCCGCCCTTCATCCAGGGACCCAAGGGGGAGCCGGGCCGGCCGGGCAAGCCGGGCCCCCGCGGCCCCCCGGGGGAGCCGGGCCCGCCGGGCCCTAGGGGGCCGCCGGGGGAGCGCGGCGACTCGGGCAAGCCGGGGCTGCCGGGGCTGGCGCTGGCGGGGGCGGGCGGCGGCGGGAGCGGCGGCGGGGCGGCGGCGGGCGGCGAGGTGGCGGGCGGGCTGAGCGCCGCCTTCAGCGGGCCGCGCATCGCCTTCTACGTGGGGCTGAAGAGCCCGCACGAGGGCTACGAGGTGCTCAAGTTCGACGACGTGGTCACCAACCTGGGCAACCACTACGACCCGGCCAGCGGCAAGTTCACCTGCCAGGTGCGCGGCATCTACTTCTTCACCTACCACATCCTCATGCGCGGCGGCGACGGCACCAGCATGTGGGCCGACCTCTGCAAGAACGGGCAGGTGGGTGCCGCCGGGGCCCCCCCCATCCCCCTCGGGGCGCCCCGCTGCCTCTCCGCGGAGCGGCGCGGACTCCGCGGTGCCGGCGCCGTCGGGGCGCGGGGAGCGGGTCTGACGCGGCGCGGCTCCCCGGCAGGTGCGGGCCAGCGCCATCGCGCAGGACGCCGACCAGAACTACGACTACGCCAGTAACAGCGTGGTGCTGCACCTGGACTCCGGCGACGAGGTGTACGTCAAGCTGGACGGAGGCAAGGCGCACGGCGGCAACAACAACAAGTACAGCACTTTCTCGGGCTTTCTTTTATACCCCGATTGACCGGGAAGCGCGGCCGAGCCCGCCGCGCGTGTGCCCCGCCGCCGTCCGCGCTCCCCACAGGTCACTTTAGCTTCGTTACCATTTTGTACGTATGTTGGTTTTCTCTCTCTTTTTTTTCTTTCGGTGGAAATGAAACACTGAGTGGAACAAAGCGATCCCCCTCCTCCCCCCCCCCCCCCCCGCTCCTCCTTTCCCAGCCGCGGTGCGCTGCGTGCTGGCAGTGCCTCGGCCGCTCCCCACGTTTGCGGGAGAGCGCGGAGTTCACCTGTGCCGCACGCTGAACTTGGTCCGGTCAGGTTCTGTGTCAGTGAATATTAATTATGGTGATGAGTTTTCAGATTGACTATTCATGAAGCGGGACTGGATCGTAACTAGTTCTTCCTCTGCTGCTTTGTTTGTATGGGGTCAAGTGTAAACTTTTCTGTGCAGTTCAATGCTCGTGTGAATGATAATGTCATTAACGTCAAATCTCTGTTCTTGTCTGCAAAACAATTCAGTCATTGACCACAGTCACAAAAAAACCCACATTAAATTATGTTTTTAGACAATGCTTTCTTGCTGTGTGTCTCTTCCAGTGCTGCAAAGGAGGACTGCGGGGGTGCCACGGGAGGTGTGGGAGGTAAGGGCGGGGGTCACTTCAGTCATTTAGGTTTGCAGCAAAATTAAGTTAGGACAGGGGACCCTGTGTTGGTCTTAATTATTGTTCAGGGGTACTGGCAAGAAACAGAGGGAGAGGAAAAAAAGCCTCACTTGCTGCAGTTTTATAAAGAGAAGGCACACACAGTCACGCAGAGGTGAAACCACATGTGTGGAGAGGACCTCCCAAACAGATTTTACTGGGTATAAGCCTGATCCAGAGGTTACTGAAGTGCAGGGAAGACTCCCTCTTTAATTAATTGGTGATTATGGAAAGCAGTGCTTCAGCAGTGTACTTGACAAACATAAGGAGGTGGTGGTTGAGATAGTCTGCCTAAACACCTGTGCTGTACAGCGTGTATATGTGTTTGAAACCATATCTGACTGTATGTGGATCTACTGTATGCGCAGTCCCTGAGATAGGCTCTGAGAGAAAGCTCACTGAAGACTGACAGACTTAAACTGTGTGGAAAGGTACTGGGTTTTCTCCTTCTGGTCCTTGGTAAATCCCAGTCATTGTGCATTCTTTAAAACATGCACAGGTGTGTAAATAATATCACGTACAGTTCTGAGCCTATTTGTGGTGCAGCAGGTGAATCTCGCATAGAAGACAGGTAAACTCAGTTTGAGTAAACTGGGGTTGCTTTATTGAAGCTAGAGCAGCTAAGTTGATTTACAAAAGCTAATCCACTCATTTGCTCTTATTTTCATTTTATTATCTCATCATTTCATTTTTCCCTTGCTAAGGTCTTACCTCCCTGTCAGCTTACTACCTTCTGCAGCATTACTACAGTTTCACGGGAAAGTGAGAAAGGAGCTGGACTGCAAGGTTTTTGCTGAGACTGGAGCTTTGTCCCTGCTCTTGACTGTACTGAAGCAGGGATGAACCTGTTCCAGCACCAGTTTGGAGCAGCCCAGTACTTACCAAGTTCTTAAAATCTCTTCTGTCTCCCACCTAGTCCTTGATGAGTGTTGTCTTCTTGTTGGCTGGAAGAGGAGGGTCACAGACTGCCCTGGTAAAAGAGAGAAAGCAGTTCCTTCCCTCGTCCCATCCTCAAACATCCCCCAGCTGAGGGAAGCAGAGTTCATAACCAGGTACATGTGTTAGACACTTACCAATCTCTAATGTCTCGTTGATTTGTACCATTTAGAATATGATTAAAACCAGTATCTGAGACCCAAATGAAGTATAATTGGTATGGATCCTCAATTCCCACTGGATCTGTAATCCTTTTTGACTATTCCTCCCCTCCCCTCCAAAGAAAAGGAGCTTAGACACAAAGCCCTCGGTTTAAATTTCAAAAAATTAAAATTGACATGCAGCAGCATTACTAGGAGCCAGGAGGAATTCTAAGGAGGTGCCTGGGCTCCGCTTTATCCTTTGCATTAAGAAGCAATTTGTACTTCTAACAAAGACCCAACTGTTCCCCCTTGGCAAAAGGGCAATGAAGATGCCTTGCAAGGGAATTGCTGTTCACAATACTTAAACAAATTTGAATCTTAGATTTTTAAATCTGTATTCCCTGGTGGAGCCTGCTCCTTGCAATTCAAATGCAGGGCTGATGGTGTGTGCCTGCCAAGGTGTCAGTAGCTAAGCGGATGATGGATTGATGAGGCAATGGGAAGACACAGGCTCACAGTGGCAGTTTGCCCCGACAGTGATCTATGTATCTGCACATTATCAATGTCATGAGGAGGCTTGAACCACCCTAGCTAGATGTCTCATTTTCCACTTATCTCTTATGTACTAATTATCAGGCTGGATTATTCCCCGGGATAGAAACAAAAAAATGCTCATCACCACTCCACTGACAGTTTACACAATCGATAGAATGAATGTCTCCCTAGGTTACTCTTGGGCTTTTTTTGTTTTCCTCCCTTTATAGCAGAGACCTGTGAGATTGCTTTTGTGGGGGTTTGATGGCTCCCACCCAATGTCTGTGGTGATGCTTGGGCAGGCTCCTCCACCCTGGTCATCATGGTAGTACTTCAGTGTGTGGGTTGTTTTTTCTTAAGTAGCATGGGGAAAGCAATTGGGAGATTGAAGACTTCAGTGTTCGGCAGTGCAGTTGTTCAGAAAACCAGAGGCAGTGTTGCCTCCGGGGATGGCAGTGCCGGGCTGTCTTCCCTGTGATTTGCATGGCTGTGTGTGTGAAAGCAGGGTCACCAGCAGCCTAGCAGGCAGGTAACACCTGCGGCAGGCTTGTAACCCACGTGGCTTTGACTGCGTCCTTCTCAGCTTGCATGCTGAGGGGGCCTCCAGGTTGGTCCAAGTGTTAAGTATGTTTTATGGCACAAGGAGAGGAGGCTGTTTGTAGTGGGGATGCCTTGATCCCGTGATATGGATCAGAGGAGGAGAACTGCTTTGTACTCAGACACTGGCTTCAGCTTTCTCTCTGCCCAGATTTCCCCAAATACTGGCATCTCAAACAGTCATTTGCCAGTGATGTCTGTGGAGACCTAGCCCCTCAGGGGTGCTATAGAGTAACTCTGTTTTACTTAATGAGTGGAACAAATGCTTTTAAAAATTGTGAGGTGATCAGATATGACGTGAACAAGGAAAACTTCCTGAAAGGAGAATGGAAGCTCACAGTTATACACAAGGGTTACTTCTATTTTGTGCCAAGCTCAGTGCTCAGATTAAAAAAAAAAAAAAAACCAGAGTCCATGCTCTTAAAGCAACCTAGATATTGCAACAACAAATCCCTGAGCTTTGTGCTGCTGATGTGAATCCTTGACCCTGATCTGATGTCTGAATTCCTTGTACCATGCCTGGCCAGTACCAGCAGTGGAAGGGACGTCTAGAAAAGAGAGGAGCAGGGAGTCATCCAAGTGCTCAAAGTGCTGGGGAAGCTGAACTGGGGAGGCCGCTGAGAGCCCAGGGAGGGCTGCCAGCCACCCCTCGTCCGTGACCGTACCTTGGAGGAAGACGTCCAGGTTGTTCTGCTCTCCTGCAAGCCAGCAGGCTAGTGGTTGAGCACTCGGTTATTTTCTTATGTTGTGACCTTCATTGCCATGGGGAGCTCTTGGCAGGTGTCTAGGGAGATGGGTGAGGAAATCCTGCTTTGGCTTGAGTGCAGCAAGTTAGTTGCTGGGGCTGTTTCTGCCAGGTGGCATACAGAAGGAATTTTCTCAGAATACCTGTGGTGCTTATGTGGCAGGCTGTGCTGCTACAGGAGCAGTTGGATGTCTGATTTCCACTGCAAAGTTTGGCGCCTCTGTATTTTTTAGAATCGGGGCTCACAGATTTTCTCTTTGATGCTTGTCACCTTGCAGAGTCGAGCCATGGGCTGATGGGGCTGCACTGGCCAGCAGTGGGGCAGGAGAGCCCCTCGTGTGGGTTCTGTTTTTCCCCTTTTGCTGTCAGAAAAGCAAAGTGCTGCTTTTTGCGCCTTATGGCTTTAAGCATGTATATTGAGTCCCACTTTGGTCCCGAGCTTACTGTTGTTGAAACTTGCTCTGGATATTTTCCTTGATGATTTAATGCTTGCTTGTCTTGCTTCACACTTCTGTGGCTTACAGTGCTTGGGATGGTTTTAATCTGTGAGCTCAAAAAGTAGGGAGGATATGTCTGGTGAATGTTGATGTGGTCCTTTTCTGGTTATGCCACAGAGTAATTATATTAAAGGGGATCTTTGGAGGACAGAGGCAAAATGGTATGCAAGTCTATTTTAAATCTGTTTATATTAAATACCTTTATCTGTAATAGAGGCCATTTTTTTTCCTTATTCTGATTGGACTGAACTCTAGGGAAAAATCAGGCTAAGATCTTCCGTTTAGTATTGTTTCTGGGATAAAAGAGCCTGTCAGAATAAAATAAGGACTAACTGAGTCTTCGCTGACTTTGAGACTCAAAAGCGTTTGGCTCCTTTTTACAGTGAATTTCTGCCTCATGCAGAGACTTGAAAGATTAATTACCGAAGAGAGACAGGTAAACTGTTACCATGTGGACACCTGGCACTTATGGGTGAGAGCCTGCTCTCAGCGGGTTTCACACCTGATGTCAGACAGAGGTTCAGCTCAGCTATAAGCTATGGATAACATGCAAAAGGAAGCCTGTTTCTCCAGACCAAGTCTGGAGAAATGAACTTCTCCGTGCAGGCTGAGAAGTTCATTCCTTGATTGTCGCATAACAGGTACCACAGCAGAAGTGGGGGAGCTGTTGGCTGTTTCTCTTCAGACCCCTTCCTCTCCCTCGAGTGTATGGAAGTTAGTTTTTCAAGGCTGCATGAGAAATTAAAGCAAAGGTCTGTTTGGCACTACTAATATCTAAATGAGAGGGGTTCAGTCACTGAGAAAATACTGGAGAAGCCCGGAGGTTGACCTGGCTGTGTTCAGTGCCTTTGCTGGCTTAATGGGTGGCAGGTTCTGAGGAACAGCGAGGACAGCGGGTCTGAAATACGAAGTGGAGCTGGTTGTTTTTCTTCTCTCCTGAGCTGCTTTCTATTCCTCTGATTCAGGACCAGATTGTTTATAACTGACGTTATGATGGCACATGGAGAGGCCAGCAGAGGGCAATGCTAGTCCCCTGGAAATACTGTCTGGCACAGAGGCATTACCTGCTGGGTATGCAAGAAAATAAGGCTGCAGTATGTCTTGATAGCCTGGCATGAACATACATCGGAACCACATTTTTTCCCCCTTTGTTCTTAGCTAAAACCTTGACAGTTGGTGCTTTCAGGTCAAATCCTAAAAGGTGCTGAGCTGGTGCTAGTGCCTTGTACCCACTGCTGACAGCAGAGTGCTCTGCATGATATTCCTCTGAAGATTTTCCAGGGTGTATTTCTGACGGAGGTGTGAGTTATGGCCGTGTTTGCTTGTAGAGCAAGCCATGAAAGTCTGTCTTCCAGAGCTTCTTAGGGCTCTTCCAATTATAAAATGGCTCAAAGTTAGCTATTATCCTCAGAGGCACAGCTCTATAGTCTAATAAATGGGAGTAGACTTTCTTCACAGGGGGCTAGTGGCATATCCCACTGTCTGTTGCATTTGCTTCTGTTTTTTTTTTCTTTTTTTGGCATGAGCCAGATTAGAAACAGAAAAGGCCTGTTTGATCCCTATGATCTGCTGCCCTATTAGGATGGGATTATTTCCTCCACTGCACTGTGAGCACGGTGACATCAAGAGCATAGCTTGCCTTCAGCTTTTGGCTGCGCTCCTCCTGGAGAGGGGCCATTCACATAACCCTGGCTCTTCTTTTTGCTTGCAGCTGCCAGATCATGGCTAGAAAAACAAACAGAAAACCCTAACCTCAATCTTAAATGCATTTGAAATGTTTTCTTGGTGGTATTTCTCTTCATCAGCAAATTGCTTATTGCTTAAGTCTTGTGATGTGATCCTCATCCTGAAGGGGAGAAATCCATTTCTGAGAATGGGTGGAAACATGCCCAGGAGAATAACTTTTTTGAAGATGTGGGCTACCCTCTGAACAGGCTCTATGAACAGTGATAGTTTGTCCAATCTTGGTTTCAAGATGCAATTTTGATGCTATGATAATACAGAAGTTGTTTTAACTCCTTGGGGAGGAAGATGCTTTTCAGGTAGTGTCTTGCTCTTCCTCATTATTGTAATGTTGTTTCTGAAACTTTTTATCAACAGGGCTGTGCTGCAGCATGTGAATGCATGAGGTGGTTGAGATCAGATCCAGGTGGGTTTCTTTTTATTGTTCTCATCACGGTATACAGTTGAATTCTTGAAGTTTGCTTCTCCTGGCACCTCATTTTTCATGTAGAGGTCCTTCCTGGGAACTCGGAGCCCAAGGGTCAAATTCTGCTTGCAGGTACACTGATCTAATTCTTCTCAATTTGAGTTTTTCTCAGTTTCTACCAGTATTGCTGGACTCAAAATATGTCCTTAAGTACATCACCTGTAGCTACCTTTGGATTACCAGTATGACAACTGGTTTCCTGTTATGTAGTATTTGAGGCTATATTATAATGAGTCTCAGCCTTTGTACCCTACGGATGGAAATGATCCAGCTCCATTTTGTGTCCTGCCCACTAAGTGTCACTACGAAAAGACTTCTCACTAGTACTGCAGAGAGAGTAGAGTAGCTCCTTTTGCCAGCATCTAGCAACCTGCTTGGGAGAGGTATCAAACATCTCTGAAGCTCAGCCCCTTCAAGACCCTGCTAAGTGCCTCACTGCAGCTGAGAGCGCTTGGCTCATATGCTTCAGCATCCCCTTTCGAAAGGCAAGGCATCCTAGAGGAGTGGCACTGTGGTGCTATTTATCAATTTGTGAGAGAATGAAGCTTGACTGTTATTAGAGCTGAAGCACTAATTAAGCCAGTAAATTCCTTTGTCTTTGTTTTTGGTGTGTTTGCAATTAATATGCAAAATCCCATTGATTCCAGCAATTCCATAATTCACAATGCACAGCGTTATTACATATTGACAGTGCACACTGTAATGTCTCGAAAAGACACTGTCGTGCATAGTAAGAATACTACCCTAATCCCAGTTAAACTGTTACAGGCTGGGTGAATCACACTGCTGTATCAAGTTTTCTCAAAGCAGTTACTATCAGTGTGGGATAGGAAGACCATGTGAAAGTGTTGTGCCTGCTGAGCATATGCTGTGTGTAGATGGGTATTCACATTTTTTCTTGCATTAGGAAATAAGGTGGAAGAGAGGAAAGGAATTCTAGCTGATCCTAAAAAAAGATTCAAACTGATTCAAAGAGAAAGTGATTCTAAGGGAAATATGAATTTGGACCAAAGCAAGGAAGGTATTTAAAATAGTCTTTGCTTTAATTCACTTCTGACCATGGGTCTAAAGCAGCTTTCTTGAGACAAAATTTATTCAGAGCTGCATGAAGGGAAATGGCACAGGAAAGCTGCTCAGAGCTGTAATGTTTTCCCTCTTCCAGGGGAATATTGGTTTTGCAACTTAAGACAGGGCGAGTGTCCACCCCCTCTGAACCCTGCAGTGAGTCCCTGCCTAAAGTTGCTTTTTACAGCATTAAAGTAGGTTCTGTTCATATCCTTTCCAAGATCTTTCCCTATGGGACCAACACCAGGGGAAAGTTGTAAGGAGTAATTGGCCTTTACAAGACAGTCTCAAAATGTGTAATTGAGAAGGTCAGCTACAGGAGATTCTGTTGCCTCTTTTTCCTTAAATTTTGCCTAGTTAGCCTCCTTTGGTCTGTAACAGCTCTGCTCTCTAGGCAGTAGAGCTCAAGATAAGGGATATGGCTAATGGGCTAGACATTCTCTACAGGGTTGGTCTGATCCCCGTCAAAGCTGGTGGGCAGGCTTTCTGTAGCTTTAATGGGACAGGATGAAGAGCTAGGTTTAATCTTTAGTGGTAGTGTTTTTTGTTACTGTTCTCAGTTCCCATGAAGTTACTTGATTTGGTCTTGGCATAATCAATAAGCTTCTGTATCGATATGGTCATTTTTTGAAGCCTGGAGAACAGAGCATGGGATGGATGTGCTTCTATTTCAGATCAGATACATAGCTGTTGAATTAATTTGTGGTTGGTATTTTCTGAGGACTGCAGTTCAAATTCCTTTTTCCCCTTCCCACTACCCTCCTTCTAAAAAAAAAAGGTGGTGAGAAGTAAAACAAGCAATGATAGACTAGTGTGATCCCCATGAATACGGGGACAGGGGGAATGCTGTATGGTGGTATAAACAGGCTGAAGGGAGAGCAGAAAATATAAAAGATGCTGTCTTTGATTTCAGAGATGCTGTCTTTAATTTTAGACACAATGAAGAAGCAGAATTCTTGATAGCTTGTCTAAGCTAATTTTCTTTTGAGTTAGTGCAATAACTAACCACCTACAACTAACCACAGGCAGTCTTTTTACTTTATTTTGTCTATTAGTGGACTAATAAGACTGCCAAGTTTTACTTTCTTAGATGTTAAATGGGAAGTAATTGCTTCAAGGGAGCAAGATGCTTGGAGAATGAATTTTTGCTAGCTTGTAGCCATCTGAAACCTGTGTATTCCAGCAGCCTTTAAATTGAAAAGGGGAGATTGCTTCTCATACTAGATTTCTCAAGCTAATTTTTCCAAGTAATAGAAAAGCAAACCTGCCAGGTAATCAGAGATTCGTGGTTATTGTTGCAAAAGCTAAATTTTGGGGTATCTGTAAGTATTTATCACTTGATCCACTTCTGGAAATTGCTGAGTGAAATACTAGTGCCTGGATTGTTTAAGGAGGTCAGATGAGGTGAATGTAACAGTCCCTTCTGGCCTGAAAAAATCCATGAACTGTGCTGTCAAATGGAAGGATGTACTATGTGAGAGCTGCATTTTTAAAAATTTGTCTTAGCCATCAAAGATTGTTGTTGTTGTTCTGCCTCAGCCTGCAGCGTAGGGAAATGGCTGGTGGTTTATAGAGAGCTTTGGGGTAAGACTCTGAGTTCTGACCTTGGCTCGTGCTCCCTGGGATTTGGGGTGAGTTCTCAACTTGTCCATGTTAGATTTGCTCGTTTAGCAGACCCCTAAGGGGTCAGGTGAAAGGGATAGTGTCATGCTTCTCATGGTTAAGCAAGCCACTTTAACATGTGGCATTCTTGACACAAGGTGCTAGAATTCATCCCTCCTGAGCGATCATTCATATCTCCCAACCTAGGTCACTCACTGCTCTTGGATATTTTAAACTTGCCATATCTCCAGGGCATGGACACAAGTCAGTTAGGGGTGATGTGATCTGATAATTTCCTGTGTGTTTCCTCATGGGTTCATTGCTTCTCTGTCGGTGGCAATTCCTCAAGCTGTCATCAGAATCAATGTGAGGTAATTCAAAGAAAACCACAGATTTAGCAGATGTGAGGATACCTTCTTCCTTTCTCTCTTTTATTTCTGATAAATAAAAATATGATCTGCAACTGTAACAAGTTACCTTCAAAACTGCTATGGGAATATTAGATATATTGGTGGTATGACTTTAGATGAATCTACTATATGGTGATTTCAAAGCCTGTCAGGTAAGGTACCATGTGAACAATTGTTGATAGTGCATTGGTGAAAGTAGGCAGTATTGTGTGGGACCGTATTAGGGTATGTCTTGTGCTCTGTTCTGTTCAATGCTGTCATTAGTGCTCTGACGACTGAGTACAAGACTCACCTATTAAATCTGTAGATGACATAAAGATAGGAGGACAGCATTAAATTCAAAATGGATTTGACAATTAGAGGAAACAAATGAAAGAAAAAAAAGGGAATTGAAGAGGTGCAGGTTACCTCCATCTGGCAGATGGTCTATGGTGTGGATGCATGATGGGGAGCCAGAGGAGTGGAGGGGTTAGGAACAGCTGGCCAGGGAGTTGCCTCTCAGGAGAGGATATGGAGGACCATTGTGTAAATGTGAGTTGACTCTACATGCTGTGAAAAAGGCCATCTCCATAATGAGGTGTGTAGTCTGGAGCACAGCCTCCAAAGGATATGAAGTAATACTGCTCTTTGGGGTCTGGGAGATCTCACTTGGAGTCCTGTCTCCACTCTTGGGCACTGCACTACTAGAAGGAGTGAGATGGTCGGGTACAGTCCAAGAGGAATCCTGGAAAGAGGAATAGATTGGGCTGCTCAGCCTAAAGAAGGTGATGCTCTAGGGAGCACAAGAGGATGGTCCTCAAGTGTGAAAGAGGAAGGGAAATGTATTCTCTGTCCTCATTTTGGATAAGACAAAAATGAGGGAATTTAAATGCAGTAGTAAGGTCAGACAGGAGAAAAGCTTTCTGATAGTGAGGCACAGGAGTGGGTTGCCTAGGAAGACTCAGAGGTTTCCATCGTAGAAGGTCTCTGAGAGTATGTTAGACAGACTCCATCAGAACTGATTGTAGTACAGCTGATTCTGTCTTGGGATGGGGAGCTCTCCAAATCACTTGCACCACTGTTTTTTTGTCATCCTCTCTCTCTCTGTATATATGCAGAGATATACGCACACTGTAATACAGCCCTCTAAAAATTAAATATGATATGTTTCCGTGCCAGAGGTAAAAGCTGTTGCTGTGCAGCAGAGTGACTGCATCTCCCTTTCATCCATTTTGGAAGGGGCAGGGTTTCCTGCTAGGTCTTCCCGGTGGACCATCGCAGCCTGGCCCCCCCAAACCAGAGTCCCTTAGTGGGCTGAGGGCAGGCGCTGTGCGGGGCCCTGGCTCTCTGGCCTTGAGGGTCGCTCCCCAAGAGAGGGCGTGCTGTGGCCAGGAATGGGAGCGCTGCCGGGGGTTTGCTGTCTGCGGAGGCAGGCAGGGAGGCACGGCTGCACTGCTGCAAGGCTGCACTGCTGCTGGGGGGGCACCAGGGCTGGAAGGACTCCTGTGCCTCTGTGCGGGGTGATGGGGGGGTTGCCAGGCCTTTGTGCAACATCTTTCAGGAGATCTGCATGCAAGCCAGAGCAGTCAGAAGCATTCGTGCAATGCTCCGTGGAAGTTTTTTAGTGTGGCAGTGGAGTGATGGAGGGCAGGGAGTACATCCTCTCCTGCAGCATGTCCAGAGCTGATGCTGTGTCTGCTTCACTCCCTGCTCTAGTGTCATGACAGGGAAATAACATGGGCAGCACTTGCTGGATGGAGTATGAGGAGGGGTGGTGGCAAACAGCTTCCCTTACAGGCTTTGAAGTGCAGACAGCCCTTAGGGAAAGGGGCTTTTGGGATGAGAAAGAGATGGAGCTCTGAACGTGGACAGGAGTCGCATGGAGGGTGACAGGCTGCAAAGTCACTGTCATGACAGAGGAGAAGCTCTGTGTGTGGAGTGGTGTTGATAGAAGTGTTCCCTAAGAGGAGATCAGTCCCCGGACCTAAACCCTAAACTTTCTCTGTTTTTGTAGCTCCCAGACTATCATACCTCATACTGTCCAGGTTCCCCCTATGTCCTGACTGTACTGAGTGGCCATGGAAAGGGATTATTGCTGCACTGGATGGCCTTTTGACATTGCCTCTACAAATCTGTCTGGGCACATTATTTTTGCATTTACAGTAAGAAGATGGAAACCTGGACCAGCTACTCAAGTTTCCAAAGGCATCTAGTGCTCAGATCTCTTTGAAGTTCATGGATATGAGAGACTTTTATACCTTTGAGCTCCAGGAGCTCTGATTGTGTGTGTCTGGTGTAACAGAGCGTAGCACGGGGGGCTGAGGGGAGCCGAACACTCACTGCTTCACTGCAGAGGCCTCCCCAAAGTGAGGATGCCTTAGAACATTTATTTTTGTCTGTATAATCTGCAGGTTATCTGTTAAAAAACAACCAAAATAACCCCAACCCTTTCCCCACTGTAATGCATCATTAATCCTGCCTCTGATCCCTGTAATTTAATTTCTTTATTCCTTTGCCTCTGCTTCTGGTCTTGGGTGAGCTTTCTGAAGTTTCTCTTCAAGTCCTGGTGCTTTTCCAGGTGCGGCAATTCTATGCATGAAAATATGACACAGTGTTCATTGAAACAACAGCATTGAAATATATAAAGAAAGGAGAGAACGTGGCATAATTTAGGTTACCCTGCCTGTGGATTTTTTGTTTTCCCTCCAATCGGCTGAGATCAGAAAAGGGAAAAATGTTAACTGCATTTGTTCAAAAGAAAAAATCCCACTGGAAAAATGTTGTCACTTCTCAAGACTCAGCTTGAGTTTGCTTTATTTCATTCAGATTATCCCCATTTCCATCCTGGGCCAGAGTTTCTATATTAAAGTCCCTGCAGGACGAAGTTTACAATAGCAATGCTGACTCACCCTTAATTAAGAGTCACAAACAGTGACTCCTGCGATGCATCAGCTACCACAGTGCTGGCACTCGTAGGAGACAAACCAGACAGAGCCCTGCACCTTGCAGGGGTGAGCCCATCGGAGGAGCATGTAACTTCATCAGCCGCCGCTGCTGGTTTGACATTCGGCTGAGCAGGTGTCACCGGCTCCGCACAATGGGGCGACAGTGGGATATGTGACAGTGACTGAGATGAGATCATTGGGAAGTGAAATCAGATTCAATTGCATTAGAAATTCATGTCAGATAAAGCTGGCAGAGTTATTGCAGAACTAGCAGACCATCGCTGGGCTCACTATACAACTGGTTAATATATTTATTACATATCTTTCTCAGATTGACTCTGGGCTTAAATTAGAAAAGGTTCCTTTTCCCCCTTCTTGGTTCCTCATCTGGTGATTTTGTAATATTTGGTTCTTCCCCAGTGTGTTTGATTGGATTTGTGAATTTATTAGTTGTGTCATTAAAGGGATCAACAGAAAGACAGAATTAGTTTGGGCACAGAAAATAACATATCAGTTCCCCCAGTCCTTTCCCTGCACGCTGCAGGTCAGGCTTGAGTTGTAATGACTGTTTTTGCTAACGGTGGACCATACTGATCCGCTGGCAGCTAGTCCATATTGTATAACAGTAACACTGATTAAAATTCTGCATTAACTTGAACTTATCTGTGTAGCTTAGAAAATGCTTGAAGGCTGACCGACCCACAATATGCTAGTATAATACAGTTTATTGTGCTTGGCTGGGAAGTAGTTTTGGGAATGCCTGAGTAAGGTTAGGAGAAACGTTGAGGGGTGAGGTAGTCCGTTTCCCTTTCCCATCCCCAAGGAAGGGTCAGTTCTGCCTACCCCGTTGCTGGCAGCAGCTGCTTTGGCTTCTTCCAAAACCTTCCAGCTCTAGGCACTCCTGAGGCTGGCCCAGCGGTCTCCGCGCCTGCCTTTTCTGGCCACTGGGAAGTTCCTTCTAATATCTCAGCTAAAACTCTCTTGCTGCAGTGCTGCTTCCCATTCCCAGCAGACAGGGACCACGTATTTGTAACTCCTAGAGCTATTTAGACTTTTCACCCCTATAACTGAAGCAAAACTTGATCCATTTCTGTCTCTAGGAAGAAAAACCACCCTGTCTTTGGGTAGTTCACTCTTCTTAGCCTCCTCCAGTGTATACTTTACTGTCCTTGTCCTCTGTTCAACTCTGCACTCTGGTATCCATGAGAACTTGATTGAGGTGGGGGGTGCCCAGCTCCCTGCGTGTCACCCTAAACACAGTTTTTTTGCTGTTTTCCTATGCTCTTCTGGCTCTAACTCCACCTGTTGCCATTTGTCCCCTGCTTAGACGAGGGACCATTTTGTGTTCGTTGTCTGCATGGCATGCAGTGTGGTCGTGGTCCAGTACTAATGCACATAAATTGCAAAAGTTATCAAATATATTGTAAGCAGGGAAGGTGCCAAGAACACATGCTAATGCTGGAATAGCCAATGATGACAGCACACATGGCCTCTGGGAGCATTGCAACTAGCAAGAGTCAGCGATGCTGCTCCTGGTTACCCCTTCTGCTTCCAGGGGACACATCCCTTTGCTCTTGGCCCTACTGATCCTTCGGCTCCCCTTTCCCACTTTCACAACTGCTTCTGTGCAGAGCTCTGTGCCTGCAATGCTTCACTCCCTCTCTTTATCTATCAAACCACCCAGCTTCATGTAAGTCATAACTCTCCAGAAGTTTTGCTTCTTCCATAGTAGCAGACATCAGGCCAAGGTGCTCCTGAGCGTGCTACTCACCCTTGCATAACATTGCACACTGAAAGACTGAGGACAAATGTAAGGGTGGCTGGGCAGGGCTGGACTGATAGCCTGTTTCTGACAGCGACCAACAGCAGACACCAAGGAAAAGGTTTTACAACAGGGTGACTTATGCCGCTGGGATACTCTCAGAGTGAGTATGTCTTTGGGGTACCTTTCTCAAACATGCTTCCAGCCTGCTGAGACTTGTGGCTCGGACTTTCTGAACCTGAGGTGGTGACTTTGTATGTAATTTCCGCCGTGAATTCATCTGTTTTGCAGATACATCTAAAATTTTGGTGCCTGCACCCATCACCCTGTGGTTATGAGTTCCCCAGTTTTAATTATCCATTGTACAAAGCAGTTCCTCTTTCTCTTCCTTTGAACTTGCCACCCCATCATTTCACTAGCTGCTCCTCCTTCTGTACTTTGAGGTACAGCTGCCTACTGCAGGGTTTTTCCAACTTTCTTGTGCTCTCCCCCTTCAATTCCTATGCAGAAAAGGGGGTCTGTAAACATGAGCTGGAGAGCAACAGAAGTGCTTATACTGTGAGCATTTGTCACTCTGTATTGTGTGCAGAGATCCCTCTGCTGCATCCCACACTTAGGTGTAAGCAGTCGAGCCCTGCCTATACAAATGATAGAGCTCCTTCAAAATGAGTATTTCAGAAATAGAGAAGAGAAAGCATCTTCAGTCCAAAATAACCACAGTGTGAATCTGTATTTGATTGTGGACTCTGTGATGTCCGGGAGCAGCAGCAGGGCTGTGACACTGATAGAACAATTTTATTTTAGCCCATGTCAGAAATGGGAGTCCTTGTAGCCAGCGGATGAGGAGGTGATGTAGTACCCTGAATATAGTGGGCAAAGTCCTGGCAGAACTCCCATCTACTTCAAAAAGAGTCTGTATGATCCGTAGATTAAAATGATACAAATTCATACAAATGTTAGCCTGTTCCTCATTGCATGGAGTAGGGAGGAAGAGAAAAGACAAAGATTCAAAGCTGTCCTTTTAGTCTAGTGATTCTCAGATTTTTGTGCAGGGTGGAGAAACATCTGCTAACAGTAGTCCTCAGGGCAAGGCTTTTTATAAAAATTCCCGACAGAGTTTTGGCCAACTATACTAAAACAGAAAAAAACCCACCCCTATATTCAGTGCTTATATTTCATGTTGTGTATTTCTCAGGTGTAATTTCACTCTTGATCTCACCCCAAAATTAGAGGGATAACAAACACATCAAGAGTGAGGAAAAACAGCATGATCTGGAGAGATTAGAGCAGTGGGATCTGTGACCTGCAAAAAAACTGGAGTTTAAAGCAAATAATATTCTGTGCTTAAGGAGCACTGAAGAGCATAGATGGCACGTGGGAATGGGGAAGAAGGCTGGTATCAAGCATTGCCTACTAATGCACACACCCCATGCTTGCTTATATAATGCTTTGTGCGCACAGTGACTGAGCTTGATGATTTCACCCCCAACCACTTTTTCAGAGGAAATCTGCATGCTGCTCCCTGCTCCATCCTAGGTTTTGAGGACAAAAACTTGGAGAAGGATGTGTGGTTAATATGAAAAGAAATACTCCTAAATCTTCTTCTGTGTCTCATACTACCTTCACCTGAATGTTAATTTTTGCTTTTTCTTCAAGGTAGGCTGCAAAATACAAATTGTCTCTCAACCACCAGAAAAGCTGGTATAGTGATGATAAAAAATATACAGAATAAATGGTGCCAAGCAGTATACTCTGTTGGAAAGAATGGGGAGAACTGTAGGGCGCTGTAAATATCCTTTAAATACATCCCTACCTAATAACAGTGGTCCAGACTAGAAAGTGTGCAGAGCCTTTGGGTTAGCTGAGCCACTTGTCAGGATGGGGGTGGACGTGCACCAAGTCACACTCCATGTTTATAGTTGGTGATATATTTTAAAATAAGACGCAGAAATAACGGCAGTGTGTGCTAGAGTTAAGCCATAATTAAACACCTCCAGGTAGTTTAAATGAGATGTACACATACAGAAGATAGTTTTCAGTGGTTCATGTCATCATCTGACTAGCAGAGAAAACAAACAGATGTGGCAAGTACTAAAAAAAGATACAGAGGGAGAATGAAGTTCAGTAGCTTCATGAATTAATCCAGGGCCTTAGTCCTGCAATGGTGGGGACAGGGAGAGGAGTACTGTTGTTGTTTCCAGCAGCCAGCAAAGCCTTGGCAAGGGTTATTGCCACTGGGATTATTCATGGCTTGACACTGAATTCCTGCTTGAATTTCACACAGGATCATACTAATCTTCATCTGAATCTTCTAGATCTTGTGGATATCCCAGAACTTGACTCACACAGAATGTTTTGGATCCTTTGGGAGGCTTCTGGCTCTATCTGTTCTGGATCAGGTTTTCATTTTTGCCACTTCTCTGAGTGGCCACCTGTAAACAAAACAAAATCATGATCTCCCTACAGAAATAGAGATGTTTCAAGGGTAAAACAAATCCTACTTCAGACACAGAGCAGAGAAGGCTTTGTTAAGTAATCTGTGTAAGTTTTCCTGCTATTGCTGGATTCACTTTGGTGTGACTATCTCACCTCCTTCCCCAAGCTACCTCTACTGATATCATGGGTATGCAATGGCGCGGCAATTATTATTTATTCTTTGTACTGTAATAGCCCGGCCTAGGAGGTCTCTGTGCTACAGGTGCTACCAACAGGTGAGGAGGAGACTGCTGCTGCCCCAGGGACTACCTGTGAAGCCCTGCTGGGTTGGTGGTAGGGCTGCCACCGGGTCTTAGTGACACAGCTGGATAGGCTTGGGACCTGTTGGCATGGCCCAGATGTGGACTGGAAGTTTGTTCTCTGTGATGTCTGGTAGCACACTGAGCAGCCTGGTGTTCTGGAGAGTTTTCAGCTTCTCCACCTGCACATCCCTTCAGGCATGGCAATTATCTCAAAGCCCCCCTTCTCATGGGCTCAGAGGTTGCAATGTAACCATGCTAGAAGCTCTTCCTATGAATATTTATTACAGGATTCACTTGAGCAGAGCAAGTGTTCCCTCCAGGAGCTGGGCCATGTCCTCAGGGCTGTAGCACCGTGTGGTGTGCTGCACACATGCCAGCAAGGAGGAGGGCCCATGCTTTGGACTTGTTCTTTTGTAACGTGAACTGTTTTCCATATCGGGTGACCCCCTGCCTGCTCAAAGCACTGTGGGTGGAAGGAGCCCCCCATAGCCCAGGGCAGCTGCATATACTTCAAATTACTGCAAGGCACCACAGCCCTTACCTTGCCCCGGTGAGGAGCAAGCGATTAAAAAAACATCAACAAGTACTCATCCAGATCCTTGAGGCATCCTTGGACTGTTTTTCACTCAGGTTCCTCTGAACCTGCCTCTATCACCTTTTTACATAGCTCACCCCTAAATATCAAAGCTTTCTCCTTGTTTTGCCTCTGCTGAGCTTGCACACCATGTTTCCTCCTGCAGTCTTCCATCCTGCTGAGCGACGTTGCTGATGCTCCCCGCTCCATTGCTGTGACGAGGATAGTTTAGGAGCTATATGGAGAGGAGTGTGATTCCTGCGTAATCGGGAATAGCAGTTTGAACCATGGTCCCTGATTCTTCCAACAACTGAATTACTGTGAAGTAACAGTTGTCAGGGTAAATCCTGAGACTCGAACCAGCACCCACCTCACAACCAAGGTTATTGAACTGAGAAGTCAAATGTGCTAGCTTGAACCTCCAGGGAAGGTGGTTTCTTCTAGGCCTAAGCCACTGAAGCCAGCTGAAGTTGGACGTTTGAAATTTTACAATGATAGTATTTGCATACACAGTTACCACCCATCAGCTGTGGAGATGAAACTTCCAGCTAAAGGGGCAGCTATCCTCTAGTCCAGGCTGACAAGCTGTTAAATTGCTCCAGCTCGATCATTTGGAATCATCTGAACATTTGCTAGTGGAATTTTTGGTGGATATATTCAAAAGGCACTGGGATGTGCTTGGGAACCAATCTCAAGCCAAAAACAAGGAGAGAAAAGGTCAGTTGCAGCACTGTAACTTCCTGATGTCTTCAGTAAGAGTAGAGGTGGCCAAACACCTTGTAGGAGTGCTGATAGCCTGCTCCAAAGCCCACTGAAGCCTTCCCATCTGCTCCAGTGAGATCTGGATCAGGAGACCAGCTTTTTTGGTGGAACATCCCCCTTGCACTATTGTGGTGCTGTACTGGAGCCAAAGCATTGGGACCTTGCAGAATCCAGTGTTTTGTCAGCTATTTGGGACTACAGACCTTGGCAGGGTTATGATTATTATTTTTAAGTCCTTGGAGCCCTGGGCCGTAGGAATGTGCATTGTTCCCTGTCCGATCTCCTGCAGAGCCACTTCAGTAGAAACCTGCATAGCAGAGGACATGCAACATCCCCATCTCTTCTCTTGTCAAAAACATCTGATGACCAGAGCGCTGGTCATAGCTGAGTCCAGCCTGACAGTTCAGTCAGTTGATCTGACAGTGGTACCCTTGGTGCTGGGAGAGCGTTGTCCTTGCCCGTGGAGACAGGAGGAAAAAAAATGCTGTTCCTGATGGCTGTGTTTGAGATGCCGACTGGAGTTATAACTTGCTTGATGGCTCCTGACGCTAGCGGGAGGGAAGCCTCGAGGTGATTTAACTGTTCCTTTCCCATCGCTGTTGTGGTTTTGTACGTTTTTACTTGCACTGTGAATTAAGGGATGCTTTTATTAGGACCCCGGATGGAGTGGTCTCTTAAGAAGCGAAGGCCTGACTTCATTTCTTTCCAAGTCCGTGACTGCAGGGAACTCACTTTAACTCACTGGGTTGTAGCTTTTCTCGAATATTTATGTAAACATTGAAACATATTCGAAAACCTTCAGCCAGAATGAGTAAGATCAAACAAAACTATAGGAATGTCAGTGTGTCCTTTTTTAGGGACCACTTGGGAGCCTGGTTGTTGGATGCAGAGCTCTTTTGTGAATACATCTTTTTGAACTGAAGCTGAATCCATAGCAATGGATGAGCTTTTACAAGAGGAAGAGGTGGAAGACACAAAAGAAAAAGGGAAGCTCAGCCCAGCTGAGGGCTGCGAGGTTGAAACCTGGAGCCCAGACCTGGCTTTGAAGACTTGGTTGGAAATCTCCCAAGGAGCAAGGACTAGTCTGAGGTGGAAACTGGACTAGCTTCAGGTCCTACTGGGGATCCTTTGCAGATCTAGCAAGGCATGTTGACCAGGGAGAGCCTGGCCTGGCCAAAGGGAATTATCCATATGGGGAAGGTGACCCTTGGAGCTGCCCTGCATTAACTCCTTGGGCAAATGCTTAGTTTCAGCATAAAAGTGCTTATTCTGCACAGGGAAAGCTTCATTTTAGTGGACACTAGGCAGACAGCTGAGTAAAGAAAGGGAGGTGTCAGTTAAGTAGCTGCAAAGAGCATTGTGGATATTTTAATGGTGCTGTGGATTTGTTTTTCAGCTTTCTCGGGAAAATAGTTTGGGTGCATATGCACACACATGTGCTGAACTTAGTGTCTTTCTATCCAGAGAGGGAAGGGGGCTAGAGAATCGCTCTGCTAATCATTTTCAAAGGAGAGGATATGCAAACAATATCAATATTTATTAAGCAGCTTTGTTTATTCTGGGATTGTAACAAAGAAAGCAACTTAGATTGTGATGTTTGTCCTCTCTGCAATGTCCTATTCCTCGTTTGTGATTGTGAGCCTTTCATAATGCATATTTTATTTCCCCTTTGTGAAAACAACTGTAACCAGAATAACTTAAAAAAGGAAAGTGGCACTTACTCGATGGGTGGCTCAGTGGTTATATCATTTCTGCTTTTAAGAACCCCCCTCTGTGATAAAGACGCCACCACTCACGACTCAGGCTTACAACAGCAGCTTTCTTGCCAGATTTCTCCCTTCCACCCTTCCTTCCTTCCTTCCTTCCTCTCAGCTGCTTGAAATAAACAGGGAAGTTTTAAGTTACAATGAGACCAGTAAAATCACTAAATCTCCACATATGAATGGCTTGTTTTGTTCTGTTCAGCTTAAATCCATTTCCAAGTGACATCAGGAGGGGAAAAAAAGCCCAAACCCTCTTACAGCAGCATAAAAGTATCCAGTACCAACTGCAGGCTGCCTCCCACCTCCTCCCTGGAGTTCACATTGACTTTTTCTGCTGTTTGCTTTAATTTCCCAGACAAATAAGAGTCCCGCTTGTAACCTTCTTACGGCATGGCCCTGTATGCACCAAATAAATAGGTCTGCAGATGTGCAGGGTGCACAGGGCCCATGCTGGCCTCCTTTGGGCTGGTGCCCCCAGCGGCTCTCCCACCCTCCCTCCCGCTTGCCCTGCTTGACACACAGCTCTTGGCAAGGATGGGGGCCGGCGCAGAGGGAAACCCTCTGTGAATTGTTGGCTTAGCCCCTTCCAAGCCTCACACAAGCTTCTCCCGGAGGTCCAGGACATCTTAGGCCCTTGTTGCTCTTCCTTTGCAGGTCTTGTTAGGGCAGGGAGTGACCACTTAGAGCAACTCGCGGTCCTTGCCTCTCCTGAACTGCAGAAGTGAGAGATTAGGTGTTTACTGGGGACTATTTATTAAGGAACAAAAATCAGCTAAACACAGCATGCACAGGGTCTCACTGACGCCGTTCTTCACATCCTTTCGCAATAAGGAAATGCAAGCGTAAGGCACAGCTCTGCCGCGTGGTGATTTGAAAGCGCAGAATTGTTATCAGCTGTTCCATTTCAATTAATTTCCCCAAAGTTGGTTTCAACAACAGCCAAGCAACAATCCCTGTGACACTTTCAAAACAATTAGCACCAGGAGCGTGAGGGAGGCTGAGACAACAAAAAGGACTTGCAACATGTCCTGCCCTGCCTGTCTCCAGTATAAATAGTCTGGCTGCAGGATCTTTTGCCAAAAATGATGACGGGAGGGAGGGTTTACGTTAATTCAACATGTCAGCTTTTCTACGAGCCATCTTTCAAGCTGGGGACCCCAGAGCTCTCTGCTCTGCCTGGATCAGGAGCACGAAGCTGATTAAATTGAACATCGAGTTACAAGAGGCTTGTCTGTAGCTGGTTAGTGGACACGGATACTCCCAGCTGTACTCCTCTGAAGGGTGACCCAGTCCCTTCTACCGCCCAGGTCGCGGTCTAGTTTGCTGTTACCAGACAGACGGAGATGTGTGTTTCCCTGTGTGTTATGCACAGAGAAGGCATTTCCTCCCTGCCTGAATTCGATTGCAATGAAAAGATTCCTTCACCTGTGAAAACAAGAAGGGAAAACACTGAGAAAGGGAGAAACTTGGCCTCCGGGCTGCCTCTCCGTGTGAAGGACACAGCGTTGCAAACGCCCCGCGGTTTTCCCCAAGCCACAGCTCTCCAAGGGGGGATTGTTAGAAGCAAAAGCAACCACCCCCCTCCCCATATCTAGTGGAGAAAAGCAGCACCGGGCGTCCTCATGATTTGGAGGGCTGATTAAGGATTTCTCAGCTCCTGATATGGGCACTATTAGACAGGTAACTTCTCAGTACTGCCCAAATGACTTGCTGTGTCAAAGGCCGCTTCGAGAAGTATGTGAGCTGCATGGTCCAGTGCAAATCTGGAACAGCTCTGTTAACTTTTGACAGGTTTCCTTACTGAAATGATGCAGAGCAGAAATCATCCCATTTTGTGTTTGGAATTTTTTAGTGTTTTACAGGAAATAGCTAGTAGAGGTCTGTGCATGACCCCCCCAGAGGAGCAGACTGTTGGTCTGGAGCAGGGCTGGTCCTGCACTCTTGCAGCTCAGAGGGTGTTTGATCAGTGAGGATGCAGCATCAGGGCTAAACACACAAAATGCTACTTTAATTTCTAGCGCCAGCTCTTTGCAAGGTCCTTGACAGAGGCGTGTTCCTTGCTACGCAAGTGTTAGCCCTCAGCCAAAGAAGACTAAAAGTCCTTCAGAAAGTCCCTTTAGTGTATAGTTTTCTTCTTCTCCTGTGTTTTGACCAGCTGTGAGAATGTGGAAGTAGCCATGAGAAAGTGAGTAAACCAAGGGGAACAAAGCCATGCCCAAGGCAACTTGCTTATTGGAGTGACTGATACTTGAGAGGGGACTTTAAGGAAAGGGTGTGAAAAGTAGCATCCTTGAGCACATGAGTAGAGACCTATGGTGATTTGTGTTAGTTAGCTAATGAGCAGCTTACTGGAGAGAAACAAGGGTACAGACCCCTCTGCTGCCCTCAGCCCTTACCTCGTATGAAAGACCAACTGTAGCAGTGAGCTCGTGACTCACGGTGCTCCCTCCCCCACCACCGGTGTAGTATGTAAAGTACTTGGGGAAGGATCGCCAATGCAGGTAGTGACTGAAAGCAAACGCTGGTTGAAATGCAGCCTACACTGATTTGCAAGGCCTGTGCTGTTTTTATTGGAGTCATTCCGATGAGAGAGAACATGTATGAATATGGAAATCAGCTGTAGCATGTTTGAGCTTAACTCTCCAGGTAAATAGGGTCTCCTGGCTTGTATTGTTCAGGCATTTCATCTCTATAGCTCATCTTTTTAACTTTTTGACTTTAATAAGAGATGTGCATGTGCTTCCTCTTCCCCCCGGTAGGTCATTTTTGGCTCATTTTTAAAAGTAACCTCTTAAATATTGAATTATTCCTGATCTCTATTGTCACTTCTAGCTGATTAGTTTAAGGACTGTGCTTGGTTTGTTTAATAACCTCTTGACACTAAACAAACAATCTTGAAAAGGGAACAATTTGCAAAACAGAAAGAAAACAAATAACCTACAAGGGCACCCTCTTCAAAATAGAAAGACCGATTACATTAAAACGGCAAAATAATTCCAGACATTAAAAGCAAGTATATAGATATTGGCTTATCTATATTCAAGGAAGATTTAAAAACACTGCAAAGTTAAAAGTTTTCATTAGCAATACAGTGATATCTCTCAATTAGAATTCCTGGAGCACATTAAATGGTATTTAGTTCCTAACTCAATGCATCATTTTCTGTTAAATAATTGATCATGGTGCAGAGATTGTGTTTGTGTAGTTTAAGAAGGCGATTAGAGCAAAGAAGACTTGGTAGGAAAGCTGCATCAATAACTGCATCATTATTCCAGCGCGATGTGGTAGTGCTCTCTCAGCAGGGCAGCCGGGCTGGGCGGTCAGGCCCCTGGGGGGCTGCTCTTGGTACTGAAGTGACTTCGGGCAATAAAAGGGATATTGGACTGCAAGGAGATCATCTGGAACACAGTGAACATGTCATGGTGCCTTCAGAAACCCCAGCCAGCCAGGAACGAGGTGCACGTGGGAGGAGAGAGAGCCCCTCACCCAGCAAGCACATCGTCTAAGTAAGCACAGTGGAGAGAAAGGGAGAGCGGGGAAAGGGAGGAAACTTAGAGATCCCAAAGGAAGGCCCAATAAGGAGCCCATGGGAGTCCGTGCGAAGGTCGCACTGGAGGAGATTAGCATGAAGGGGGACAAAGCCACTGGGAGTTTCACTGGGATGTCGTGAGTTGTGACCAGTACCTGAATCCCTATGCTGTTGTTTCCCTACAAGACATTGACTCTCCACCCATTTGGTGCCTGCAGTATGTGAATGCAGGGATGTTACACCTCTCTGTGTTGCAATAGTGCACAAGTTTGTGTCTTCAGATGCATGTACTTAAATATGATTTAAAAGGGCAAATGCTTACTTCAGTCTATCACTCAGTTGTGTTTGGATGAGGAAGGTTTTAACCCTTCTTTGTGGATCTGTCATCATTTGAGTGGTGAAATCTGTGGAAGACACTAGTGGAATCCCCATTTCTCTGTGGTTAAGGCCAAGATTTCTTTTATGCCTTGTAAGTGGTCAGGTCTCTTTAGAAACTTTAGTCGTAGACAAGCAAAAGCTTTCATCTGGGTTGCATGAACACCATGCAGATCTTCAGGATTTAACTTCATTTTATGAGGTGTTTAGTCTGATTGAATGGCACAACACAAAGCCCATAATGTTTAACCACCAAGATTTTTGGTAGCATTTCTTTCCCCTACCCCAAGTTTTTAATTTTGATTTGCTTATATTCTGTAATGAGATGCAATTACAGTTTCAATGTAATAGGTAGGAGGCTTTATATTTGTACTGCTTTGTAGTAAAGACATAATTACTGCGTTTATGAATCAAATCCCTTTATGTATCATAAATACTTATTAAAACAGCCACTGGCAATTTTACCTCAACATGTTTCTTCATGAAGTAGGATTTATTGCCTATATAAAAATACCACTCTTTCCTGGATCTCCCTCCCCTACAATTGCTTGGCTTGCAGAATTCCCTTGACTGGTTTGGAGTGGTTCAGAAAGTGAGACATTTTATAATGTACTTAAATTGCTGTGTGCCCATATACAGCTCATGTGCCCTGAAGACATCTTCATGGTTATTGTTTGTGCTCTGGTGGTACCTAAAGGCTCCAGTCCACCTTTTGCTCAATACAGGATGAGCAGACAGTACTAGCTGTCATCTTCATCTGAGTCAAGTTGAGGAATGACTTTGCTGTACCCTCAGCTGGCCACTACTCTTGTAGCAGAGATGTTGGCCGAGCATACACTGTGCACTGGACTTGGATGTGTGAATTGATCCTCCTGTAGCAGGGTCTCTGCAAGCCTTTGAACTCCCTAATTTTCTGCCTGAAGGGGAATTCCATATAGCTGGTGATGGTTTCCATTCATATACTTTTTTTTTAAAAGGCAGGTGTTGTTTCCCTGTCTCTTCCTCAAACTGGTTGAGTGTCCTTCCCATCTTTAGGTGGGGAGGCTGGGGTCGGGGTGGCACCCCACGGAATAGAGATCTGGGAAAGATTTGAGCACTGCAAATTTTGTTTGGCAGTTCAGAGGTTGCTGCCAGGAGCAAGATTCAATCCACTGAAACAGTAGGAAAGGCTGCTTTGATTTCTATAGGCAGAGGGTCAGAGACCCAAACAGTTTTAAAGGAAGGTTGGCAAGATGAAATAGGGTGACATGTTGCCAAAAATAGTTTACACCTGATTAACCTGATTTCTCTCTTTAGCTAGACTAATGAACACCCTCAACAAAAAAGCAGTAGATCTCCTCCCTGGAAATGGACTCTCGAGAAAGTACTTTACAAGAAGTCCTTAGTGAAGCTAGAACAGTTGGTGCTCAACAAATGGACAAAGTAAAGTAGACAGGGAACTATTTTATAGGCAGACAACAGAGAGCTTATCATGTAAGAGGAGACTGAAAGCGCTTGGTAAACAGACACTAGGGTGCTTGTTTTTGAATGCTCTCTCTGAAAATACACTGTGGTGGGAAAGGAACTGTTTAAGTTAAAGGACAATGACATAACTTCACTGTGAAGAATGGAGGATCAGAAATTTCTAACAGCAGCACAAGAGCTTCTGGAACAGCCTCTGAAGAGGACGTGAAGATGGGCCCAAACCCCTCCTGCTCTTTTGAAGATGGGCCCCTCTTAGCTTACAAAGAGGGTGTGTAGTTCAGTCGCATGTAATATCAGGGCACAGTAATCCTGCGTGTCCCTTTCTGTCACCAATCTGCCCTTAGTGGGTCCCTTCATGCGAGGATGTTCCAGTCCTTCACAAGAGAGCATGCACAATTTGGTAGAACTATGGAGGTCCTAGAGGGCTTGCCTGCCCTAATTTATCCAGTGGCTGTTACTCCTTTTTCATCAGTAAGGAATACTGACACAATGGGGCCCTGTAGTTAGATCATTAATTAGGAGAGTTTTCACCTTTCAATTAAACGAAACAAAACAAATGTCTCCATGATCCTTTCCATGCAGTCCCAGGAGAAGGGGGAGGTAATCACCGCACACAGGTAAGGCAACCAGGAAGTTTTGTCGAGCAATGCAAAGGTGCCATCCCTAGGGCTGATTGATTGGCCCAGGAAGCTCATTTAGCTTGCTACCATTTATCTTCAAGACTAATCAGTGCGTGATGAATAAAAAAGAAGAGAGAAAAGCAGGTTAGTGAGAGTGGGCTTGTGGCTGATCAACAGATAATTACACAAAGCCAAGCTGTCACAGCAATATATAGGTTTTAGAGACTTGACCTTGTTGCATAGGAAACATAGAGGGGGAGTTTAAACTTCACTACTATCCAGGTATGAGGGAGATGAAAATGGCTTTGCAACATAGTAAATGGTGTTGAGATTTGTCACAGGTGATACCCAGAAGCTCTAGACACCATTTCAGCAAGGTCTGGTAGGTAGCAGTCATTATTTCTCAGGTATTTAATATATAATTCATTTTTTAATTCATTTTTTTAATATATAATTCATTTTTTTCAGATATATCATGAGTTCTAGCGCCTGCATCTGGCCAGCCTCTGTAGTCATTGAATGAATCTGTCCTGGGGCAGCTGCTAGAGGAAGAATGTGAGGGGGACATAGAGGATCCTGTGCTTCATCCCCTCACACTCTTCCTCAGCCTTCTGGTAAATGGTTTCCCCTGGAGCTTTGGTGGGGAGTCCCTTTGACCAAATCTCTCTTCAGGGCTCAGTCTGAATAAGTGCTGCTGATGCTGGGATGGGGAGGGTGATGGAGCTGAAGCGTGTGCTGGGTCTCGCGCATGTTTTGGTCAGAGAAGCCTTGGTCCTGCTATGGCACTGGTGAGAAGGGGAAGAGACCTGCTACGCAGGATCCTGGCTCCTCCTGGGAGAGTCCTGCCAGCCTCCTCTGCCTGCGCATTTGCGGGCTGCTACAGGCTGCGGCAGTGGTGCCCGCTGGCTCCAGAGACAGGTAAGGTGCCCCTGGTGAGAGTGTCCCTTAGGAGGTCGCAGTGCCAGGCTGTCCTGGGGAGATTCCCGAGGCAGCGTTAAGTTCTCCCCTTCTCTCTCCACAGGGTGGCAATGCCTGCCTTTCTGCTGCACTGGTCCCGCTCACTTACTGCTTTGGCAGCAGTATATACCGTCCGCTGTGGTGCTCCTACGAGAGCATGGTACGTGGAGGTGTGAGCCTGGGGGCCGGAGAGTCCCTGGGCACCCAGACCTACGAGGAGCTGCAGCCTCCGGATGTCCCTGCTGGGGACAGGGACACTTGGGTGCCTCGAGTATGGGTATTTGTAGAGCAGAGCTGTGCATCAGTCTGGATGGAGGGGAGGAAACGCCTATGTGATGGGACAGAGGTGCCAGCACGAGAGCTGCCCCTGGGGCATGAGAGGCCGTGGTACTCCAGCCCAGGAGCTCTGCTCGCAGCTTATGTCCGTACAGCCATTTCCAGCGACGGCCAGGAGAAGGTGGAGGATGTGCCTCCCATCTCTGTCCAACTAAGCAGGAACCCACAAAATGTTTGTAACACGGGCAGGACCCAGGGCATCCATCCTGCTAGTCATTTCCCTGGGACGACACCTCCGGGGAGGTGGTTCCTCTTTGATGTGGTGGGGTGTTGCTGCTGACCTCTGGGCTTTGGGGGTGGCTCCCAGTAACGTTCCCAGCCACACTGCCATGCCTTGGCGCTCGTCCTGCTGCGCCCTGTGGCACGTGGAGTTGCTGCTCATCTCCCTGGCTTGCTGCTGCTGTGTCAAATGTCTGCCATGCTGTAAAAATGCTCCGCTTTGATTCCCACTGGAAATGCAGCATGCTCCAGCTGTCAGCTGTGGTTAGGTGGGAAAGCTGCTTAGTTGTGATGTCTCCAGGATGAGAGTCAAGACCTGCTGCTTGCTTAGGATAACATGTGCAAAACCTCTACCACGCTGTCACACACTCGGTAGGTGGTAAGTTATTGGAAGGTGTTTAACTAGGGACCTATATATATATGTGCAGTTTTAACTTCTGATCCTCTCCTACGGAAGCTTGCAAACGATGTATGATTTGCAGTACAAGTAGTTGCTGAATAAGGATTAGACAAATTAAAGTGAAATGCTATATATCTCACCTTTATTCCTGGTGCAATATTCTCAGTGCAATATCTTAGCTTAAATATTTTTAGATTTTCTTTTTTTCTTTCTCCAGTAGCCTTTTAATTGGAACAAACACTTAACTGGGAAATGACAAACCACCTGCTGGAGCACCCCAATTAAGGGACAATGATTGTTCTGGCTAGACAAATGGTGAATTTGTAATAGAAAGAAAAGCACTGAAAAAGCAGGTGCTAAAAAGAGGAGCAGCTCCTGGGGAGAATTGAAGTGAATTGCTCTGAGGCAGCTGAGACTGTTTGTTTATTTTAAGAAAACACATATATACACACATGCATAAAAGGGTATTACTTCCAAGCATGAGCTCACACTACTTCCGTGGCTGAAGGTAAGCTGTAACCCAGACAAAAGCCCTTGTGAGATGAACAGCAGCACCCGCAGTGTTTCTGTGCGCGGGATGAGGAAGGTTGTGGCGGGCGGCTGTGCCGGGGTTGCAGCAGTGCCCCAGTGCCTCTGACCCTGGTGCTCTGAACGTCGTACGGCGGTCTCTGCCCAGATGCCCGTACCCAGCCTAGGCAAGGTGCCGGCTGATGTGCTATTGTTCTTCCTGGAGGCAATGTTTGCCCCTTTCCCCTCCCTGTGTCGTGGGGTGGGTGTGCTGTCCCATTCGTTCTTCCCAGACCCTCTCCTGCTGGCATAGGCCTGGCTCACAGCTGTGACTGCTCCGTCTTAAATGACCAGGTTCCTGCAGCCTTGCACGCTGGTCCTTGCAGCCTCAGCTCTTGTGCCGGCTGCCTGCTGCTGCGGCTGAGTGGAGGTGTCGGCAGCGATGTGCTTTCCTTCGCCGCCTGCGCGGGTGGAGAGCTGTCGGTGGCAGTCGCTGGTGGCCCGTGAAGCCGCACTGTGCCCTGGGAGGGCTGGCAGCCTTCCCCTGGGAGCAAAGCCCCAGCGCCGCCACGTCCCAGTGCCCAGGCGGTGAAACACCATCCTCGTTCCCTGGAAGAAGAGACCGTTTGGGATTTCGCTGGGAACTGGGCACAAACTCTCTGAAAGTGCTGCCCTCCTAGGGATGGTCCTTCCCTTTGCTGCTGGTTTCCAGTGCCCTCTCGCTTTCCTGTGCCAAAAAGGCTGGATCGGATGAGGGAGGGAGGAGAAGGGCTGGGACCTTGCTGGTGTGTGCGATGGTGTGAACTGTTTCTGCGTTTGGGGCTCAAGCGGCTGAGTGCTGGGACGGGCTTCCCGAGGGTGCCCCGCTTGCGTAGCTGCACACTCAGCATGTACCAAGCCAGAGAGCAGAGGCAGGTGTTGTGTTCTGGGGCATGCATGGAGCTAAATAACTTGTGTGCATAATTATTTTCAGGGTTAAAGTCAAAATTTATCCCTGTCTCCACTTCTGTGATGACAGGAGAACCCAGGTATGTGTTCTTTAGCTATGTCATTTATCCAGTTTCTTAATGACATTTTCCCCTCTGATTTCTGTTTAATCTACCCCTTTTCTTCTGAAGATTATTCCTATTGTGCATCCTTCAAAATAAAGAACATTTAGTTAGTGGAAAAGATAAGATTGCCATTTAAGAACTAAGAAAAGCACTGGATTAATTCTCTGCCTGCAGCTAAACTGAGAATTCATCTCCTAATAGGCCATTTCAAAGCAGTTAGATTTACTCTTTTAGACTAACCATACTGTCTGAACAATATTTTATGCCTGTGCTAAAATATAATAGGCTGGAGAGACAACTCAGATGTCAAGAGTAGATAGTGCTGTCAAAGTAATTTGTCTTGGGTAATAGACAGACTGACATGACTTTGAAATATTCTGAAAAAGAAATCATCCCACATTTGAATGGTTTGTTTCTTTCTGATAGACACGATTTAAATAATACAGTATTGGCTTTTAAAAGTGAAAGTCTTTATTTTCTGTGAAAAACCCATTGATACTGCTAATGATGGGGATGCTGTGCAATGGGACTCTTGAGCATTTGGGGGGGGAATTAGCTGGTGCCGGCGAGGGGCAGTGCCTGCCGTAGCGGCTCATGCTGCCTGCATGGCCAGCCTGGCCGCTGGTCCTCGCTGGAGGGTGCCAGTGGGCCAAAAAGGCCCAGTTTAAACCCAATGTTCTGGGAAGCTGCAACGGTGTGAACGACTTCAGGATAAATACTTTTTGGCCAAGGTTTTCCAAAGTCATCTAAGGAGTTTGGCTTGTCGGTCCCCTGGGTTGCTGATATCACTCCGGTGCAGCTCTTCCAGCTCTGAGCATCCCTGCACCTCTTCCAGGTGGCCAGCGGAAAGCTGGTCCCAGTGCTCCCATTACACATGTCTGGGAGAAATGGCAGAGCTGCCCACGGGGGTACTGATGTTTTAACGTAGCCTCCGAGCAGAGGGGCTCTCCGTGCTCCTCTTTCTGCCGCTTCTCGCTCCTGTCCCCAGGACCGCTGCAGAGGCAGTGCAGCGCGTTCATCAGCTCTTGCTTACGGCTGTGCCTGAGGGCACGGTCAGGGTCCTCTGAGAACCATAAAGTGTCTTTGCAGCCAACCCACGTGTAAGTGCTTCTGGAGTGTTAAGTGTTTGGATCACAAACAGCAATTTACTGGTATGTCTGACATCTGGGCTCTGAGAGCATTAGCCAGACACACACCCACGTGTGTGTGTGTGTGTGTGTGTGTGTGTGTGTGTGTGTGTGTGTGTGTGTGTGTGTAACAAAGTGCTACTGAATTATTGGGTTATCACAGGTGAAAAGTAAGTAACCTTCTAAATGTGTTTGTCATGAGCCTCCCCATTGCAAAAATGTTATTGTTGCTGTTCATTGCTTTTTAAAGCTTTTATCAGCTTCCTCTCATATATGTATTTCCTGACTATATATACTTAAGGGATATGGAAATTCATTTTATGAATGATCTGTTATCCAGTCTTGTTATTTGCCCAGATATTCTTCTGGTTGAAAGACTTATTTTTTTTTGTTAAGAAAGTAAATGTGAGAACTTGGAAAAACTCAGAAAAGTCTTAAGAGAATTCGTTGTCTTGTGTTAAAAAAGATAAAAACAAACTTGGTGGGGTTTTATCTTGCAGAATACAGATCAGATTGTTAGTTTTCACTTAGTCCCTTCACAGCTCTATGCCAGGTAAAAGAACAGCTGAGGAAGCAGCCAAGTACATTTATGTTCCCTTCAAGACCCACTTACCTTGCCAGGGTGAATTGCATTAGTTAGCACAGCCGATAATCGCCTCATTTGGCATTTTCCCTAGCGTTGCCGTATGCTGCTGCTGAGCTGCCTTGATGTTGGGGGCATTCTGCAGGTATGGGATAACCAGGGCAGGGCTGGGCTCTCCCCGTTTCCATCTCCAGGGTGGATAATTAGTGCTGCCCGGGTTGGGACCTAGGCCACGTCAGTGATGGGGAACTTCTTTAGAGGTATGAAATGGCCTATGGGTCAAAACAAAAATAAGCACACTAGTTAACGGCATGTCTGAATGCTTGTTTTGGCACAAAAAGGGACATCTCATTTGGAAATGAGCACGTGCAAAGTCATTGCAGTGTAGAGATGTTATTAGAAAAGCACCCATGGGTTCAAGCCTGCGTGATGGCAGTGCGGTATCCAGACAGGGATCAGCTTCCCCAGTCCTGCTCGGTGGGGCTGGGTCGCCAGGCCTGGGTGCTCACCCCTTTGCACAGTGTGTGCAACACTTTCCTACATTAACGGCTCCTTTTATTCCCCTCCTGTGCTCAGGTGTAAACGACCACCAAAGATGGGGGGCCAGAGCAATAAACTGCCACATTTGGAGAGTCCCAGGACCTGTCTGTATCCTATCCGTGAATAACCCGCGTTGACATCCCTGTTTTATGGATGAGCACCTTGGAGGGTGGAGAGAGAGCTGGCCTGCTGGCATTAGGGACAGCACTGGGAATCGAGTGTAGGTGCCACACTCGGGTCTCCTGTTTTAGGGACAGAACCGACACTTAGGGGTACAATGTCCCTTTCTTTATTACTGCTCTACTGCCACATGCAGCCATTTCTATTCAAGACAGGTTTTTCTTATCAAATCTTCTGAGAAGCCCCTTGAGGATTTGCAGTGGATAACTAAAAGGAACTCCTTTATGTTCATAATGATAAAACAAAGCATCAAGTCATTCGGGTTGATTTTACCCAAGACATTTCCTGAATTATTGCTCTCGCGCAGCTGTCATGGGCTTGAAGCTTTCAAAAGCCCGTTTTGCTTCTCTATATAGCTCTTTCATTGTCAAAGGCTGGTCCTGGACCCCTGGGTTTGCTTGTGCAGCTCAAAGAGGACCGAGCAACGCAGCTCCTCAAAGGTAAACAAAAAATCCTGACGGTTAATGAACTTGTCTAATTTTATGCAGAAAATGCTGCCATCTTCTCTTTCAAGATTCACTCCAAATTACAGGTTGATACCAGTGGGAACAGTTTCAAAAGCACCTCAGTCTTGGATGCAAATCCCTTTGACCTTCAGCCAGACCTATGCTTCTAAATACTTTTGGGGGGAGATTTTCAGTTGTTGAAGGCTTTTAGGTGGCATCACAAATCCACCAGGCTTCTCTTGCAGGCTGGGAGCAGCTAGAGAAAATCGGTACATCTTTATCCAGCTGAGCAAATCCTGTTGACTGCAACTGCATAGTACCACTATGCATAGCTGATATGGCATTACTTTAAGGATCTCCAAAGTTGCTTTATGCTCTTTCTTCAGCATTTTTTGCATATATATTCTTCCCCGCCCCAAGCCTTGAGCAGAAGGGAGAGGGGGAACAGAAAAACCCCATACATGAAAAGGCAAATCATGGCTGTAAAGTGATTGAATTCCTATGCAGGTGAGTGGGTGGATATACTGTTGCCTACTCTGAGATCAAGCTGGCCTAAATTATACTGTATAGTTTATTAAATTTGGAACAATAATGGCGTGTCCTGGATATAGTGGAATAATTTTAAACCAAGGATGTACGGTCTTTGCTGAGATTTGGCCAGGATTCTTGATCTGATTTATGGTGCAAAATTTAGGTCATGTGGATTGATTCCTAATAGCGAGATAATGAATCAGAATTCCTAGAATGGCTTTATTTCACACAGAGGTGTCAACAAGCTGTACTTCTCTATTTGTGCACCTGGCATGTAATGATTCTCTTGCAAAAATCATAATCCATCAAGTCCCTCTTTCAAGAATATCAATCAGTGCCAGGAACAAGACTATTTTAGCCAGGAGTTCTCAGTCATTTTACTTTCCCCTTCATGAACACACAAGGCGCTGTGACATTTAAATTGTGCTTTGACATGTAATCATTAGGTGTTTGAAAATGTCTCGTTCAGTTTTGTTGCCTCATCCATTTGCTTACACTGGCTTCTTGTTTTGCCATTGTTCCTCTTTTTTAGCATACAAGGCACATATTGTTGCTTTTAATAGCTGGCGGCACAATTATCTCAGTTTCCTGACAAGTAGCTTGCCTTCAGTATTAGAAAGCTAAAATTAAAACTAACAAGATGTTAGTTTTAGTTAGTCCTGCCTTAATGGAAATTAAAACAAAAAACCTACACCTTTCGCACAAAGTATCTGTCCTGGTATAACAAGCCAAATTCATGATGATCTTCCTAGAACTTGTGACATAGACGTGAATTTGGATTCTTCAGATCTATGGGAGCTTCTTGCTAAGATTTTGCCCACATGTTTTCCTGTTATGTGTGTGCTTTGCCAGGGTAAAACCAGAGTTGCATGATCAGGCCAGTCTGTAACTTTTCCTTCCAGCCTTCTAACAGTGTCATTTGTTGGGCAGTTTTCTGGCTACATGTGAGGACCAGATACAGGGACTTTTGCTGTAAATGCAACAAATAGTAGCAGTTCTTGGCAGTACTGGGGGTGAGAGTACAATAGTATTATAAGATGATGTGTAGTTGTGGCATTATTTGTTATTGTTGTTATTAACTGTTATTGCTTTACTAAACAACAGCAGTGATTTCTTCCTTTGCTTGCTGAATCAATGTGCAAATGTCTAAGCCAAGACAATATCGTGGTGGTGGAAGGTGCTCTGAAAATACCTGAGAAGAAGCCATGTGTTCCCTACAGAGCAAGGCTAAATGAACACATTAGTGGGTTTTTTTTTAAATTTGGTCATTGAATTATAAAAATCAATTTAAAATATACTTAAGGTGGAGACTTCTACAGAGCATATTGAACTAGTGCCCGGAAATGACATTAACGCTCTTTGTGCTCCTGTGCTCCTGACAGCCTGCTATTAAAAGAGCTGCTAATGATATGGCAAATGTTGTTAACCTTGCAAGTTTCAGCCAAAATTCAGCTCAGTGTTGTGTTCATTAATGTGTCCTGCTTGAGCTTCCTCCGGCTACTGCATTTGCTTTCTTCCCTACAGCACCGTTTGGTGTTACCCATGTGGTTGGGATCCAACTTGGAGATGCTGAAGGTGATCTTTAAGCCTCTTTTCTCTTATACCTGGGTGAGACAATTGCTGCTTGCAGAATGATTAGAAACCTTGGGATAAGGGGGAGCCCTGGCAATCCAAGCCCCAGTTTCCCAGTTTGGAAGCTCATTTTGCAGTCCAGCAACTTGACCTGCTCCATCTCTTGTGTCCATAGATGTGCAGCTTTTCCCTGTGTACCTGTTTCCCCTTTTAAAGAGGTCGAAAATAATGGAGCTGCTGTATGAAGTGCTGTTTCACGTGCTGGATGCAGGCAGCTCAGAGCGGCTCGTAAAATGATTGTGGCTTTATTGCTAACCCCCACAACCCAGGCAAATAAAACGGTTCAGCCTTGCAAACGCATCTAGAGCCATCCCCCTCCGCTACCTGGAGGGCTGAGATGCTGCATGCCCCCAGCCTTTTTTCCCTCTCTTGTAATTCTGCTGTGTAATTGAGAAATGTATACCTTTTTTTCTGATGTAAATTGATGCAGCTGCCTTGAAGTTGGTGGGACCGTGCCAGATTGTACCAGCAGTGAGTTTGGCTTGGAGCCAGCACTTGGCACAAACTTACTGAAAGCTGTGTACAAACAAGGCTTGTCACTATGTATGTTACTGCCCTTTTGTTTAGGATATAAATATGTCCCATACATGCTACAAGCCTCTCGCTTGCTATTTCAATGGAGAATCCTGTAAAACAGCTGTCATGCTGTCTCCTGTCAAATCAGTTACAGATGCATGTGTCCTTCCACATAATAAACAGATATGAAATTGTCTTTATGCAATGTGCCAGCCCTTGTCACCCGGAATGGAAATGAGGCAAGCCCAGATAGATCATCCTGAAAGCTGGCTTTCTGATGGAGCCCCATGAAAGTTACTTGGATCTGTGCAAAGAGACTTACAAGCAAAAAGTTTCCGGGCACTTAAAAAAAAAAAAAAAAAAAAAGAGTGAGGCAAATTTGTAGCTTGTCCATGCAGTCACCTTCGTGCATTAACAGCAAGTTAAAGGTGGCAAAGCTGCTCTTTTGCTGGCAGAGGTCAGAGATAGGCACCGTGGGACGGTCTCCCCTCGTCTTGTGGTCCAGCGCAGCACAGCATAATTCAGCATATTCAGTTTCAGAGTTCAGTGCCTTGCTCTACTGCTGAGCAGAGGGGTTGGCACAGGGGACAGCATGCCACAAAGTGAATTAACGCCAGTTGTGACCTGCAGTGATGTGGGTGGAAACTCTGGAAGCAAGATTCAACCCTTGTCCCCACTCCAGGCAGCAAACCCAGCCCTGGTGTTGCCTGCCTGGACATCAGAGGCTCTGAGAAGGGTCCATCAACACTGGCAGCCTCTATGCAGGCATCAGTGTTTTGGTTCTCTTATCATATTTCATTGGGAATGTTACCATTTAGACAGACCAGAGGACAGGCACGAACACAAGGCTGTGCTACCCTATAAAAGCAATGAGTTTTAACTGACAAACCCCAGTGAACAGTAGGCTGTAAAAAGCCAAAATTTCCAGTACAAGCTCATCCCTTATCTTTACCTGATTCAACATTGCTGCTGGCAAGACTGTTGTGTGCTCAAAGATGGTGACTTTGAAAATGAGTGATTGTGCAAGGAGACATAAAGTGAGAGGAAAGGAGATGGGCAGGATTTTACGAATTTTATGACTTCTCAAACTCCTGGGCCCATTACATACCTTGTTATCGCCAAGAATGGCTTGCTAATTTTGTCTGTTTTCTGTTGCTGGGTGACTTTAGGCAAGAGCCACCCAATGGAGCTCCACCACGTTGGAGACTCCTCCGACTCAGCGGTGAGCAGTGCTCAGACGCTCAGTCAGTCCGTCTGGGGCTGTTATAAAATCCCCAGTAGTTTTACAGGTATTTTGAAAGGCAAGATTAAGGCATGCCGCAGGAGAGCTTTACGCACAATCAGTTTTAATCAGAATCTAGGTCTAACTATTTATTTTCAACAAAATGGAGATAGTTTAATAAAAAAATCCAACAGGACACATGACAAAAGCCATTCATGCACTGAGCTCTAACACAAACCTGCTAAGCCATACTAAACCCAAGGGAGACTCAATCTTTAAGGTGTGTGGGAAGTTAAGTTTAATTTTTTTGTCATACCTGGGTCCTTTCGCTCTACACTTGACTCCCATCTTGTACAAAAAATATTGATGGCACACCTGTTTTCTATGAAGTACTTTGCTCCCAGTGGCTATAATGGGAGCTGGTCTGGTCATACATGTGAAAGAAAAAATAAGCATCAGATTGTAAAAATCATCCTGGGGCCAATGAGTTAATGAGGCAGATTTACAGAGATGAGAATCTGGCCCCTATGTTTTATTCTCTATTCTTTTTCCTAGGCCACATCTCTGAGGTGGATAGTCATGAAGCTGAGATGGTCTTATAAATTGCTGGATTAGTTACGATACCTTGTTTCCTACAATGCACAGCCAAATCTGCTCACATCGGCCAGTAGCACATAGAGGTTTGGGAAGCCTGTGGGCTCCATCAGTGGTCACTGTTAGCAAAGACTCATTACTAACAAATACTTTGGACTCGCTTGACTGCAGTGGGATGAGGAGTCCCTCAAGATAAGGTTGTTCGGCCTCTGATATTGGTTGCTACCTTAGTTCTTCACACCAAGTGTGGAAAGACCAATGTCTTATGGTTTGGAGACTCTCTGCAGATCTTTAACTGCCTGCCCACTTCCCATTTCGTAGACGGACCATCAAACTCCTAAAACGATTGTGAAGTTCTGTTTGCATATGAACGATTGACGTTGAGACTTTGTAGTGTATTACAAGATCTGCTGGTAATACACTGATTAGTGACACCTTCCAGGGCACTGCACGCCACATACAAATGAAACCTATGAGACACGTTTTTAAACAGAGATGCTGAAACCAGAAGTCCCTTAAGGTGGACAATCTTCTGGTAAGAGATCAGACAGAGCAGGGACAAAAATCAGAGGTCTCAAATGCATGTTTCAATGCCTCTGAACTAGAGTGATCTAATGAGTTACTGCCCATAGTATCAGCACACTGATACTGCGCCTGCATAGGAGCATGTCTACATGCTCCTAGCTCTTCCCCAGTGTTAAGCAAAGGATATTAATTTGCTGGAAGCATATTAATTTATTCTTTCAGCAGAAACCAGAAACTCAGGCCCATGCTTATAACAAAAAGTCACCTCATATTGGCTGGAGACCAGTGTTAGCTGAAACTGAGCTTTGCCAAAGGGGCCAGACCCCTCCTAACAATACAGTCATATTTATACAGCTAAAAATCAGAGAGAGAAGACCTGTTCTGTACAGCATTTCTAAAATGTTACAGAAAAATAGATGTTTAAAGATGTTACATTCACACCATTGAGGACTGAAAGCCACAGGGAAGGACAATAGGTGTTTTATGTTGGTGGCTTTTAGGAAATTGTTAGGACTTGTCGTGTATGGATATGGTGCGTTAGACCTGAAGAATTGGCCTTGCCAAAAAAGCAGGTATTGATTTATTGCTGTGGGTGACAGAAAGGGTATTGGCCCAAGACCACAGGCTCAGCTCTCCAGGGAGAAGTTAGTGCCCCAGGCTGCTCGCCTTTGTGCTGAGCAGGGAGCTAGCACGATTCAGCCAAACCAGCTGGGGTGGTTTTAATGCGATGCCTTCATGAAGCTGGTTCATTTTGGCTGCAATTTTCACAGGGGCCAAACCCTGAGGCTTGGGCAGACGCTGGCTTTTGCTGGCTGCCGCAGCCGCACCTTTGGCAGAGGCACACAGTTGTAGGTGGTAATATCTCACTCCACTGCAGCCAGCTCTGCCCTCTTATTTTAACTCCTATGAGATCACTTTACCAGCAGTTGTTATAGCTAACCAAGGGATCATGCATATCAAACTCTTTTTTGCTGGCAGGGCAAACCTGATCTAATAGATGTGGTTTTTGAGATGTTTGCATGATGTAATCATTTTGACGTGCCATGCTAATCCGTGCAATTCCTAATCCAGCAGGCTGGCGGAGAACATTTCAAAATGATGATTTGTCACTGAGGAAGGCCATGAGCTGGGTTCTGCTCTGTATCCTGATCTCCAAAGCCACAAAGTTACAGCCACAGAGTGTTGGGTGATACCTGCTGACATGTTGTTCAGCTGCGCACAGCTATGAACAAAAATCTGTCTGGGCAGAGAACGATGTGGGAGTTGGTAGGGACTTGCAGATGGAGGAAGGAGACGGCAGAAGGAAAGCAAAAAGCATTCAGACCGGCGAGCTGTCATCCCTTCATCGGCTGCTTTGCGTGTTGGTGGTGGAAGTAACAGGGTGTCACAAAGTTTGTCCCCGTGGCTGGGTGAGGGTCACCCCTGAGACAGGCATCTGGTACAGGCAGGCGGTGAAGGATCACGTCTCCCGATGCCAGGAGAAACTCGTCTCGCTGTGTCTCCTATGGGGGACATGGCTGGGACACGGGTTACCTGTGAGGCCCGCATTGCAACCCCGGACCCAACAACTCTCCGGCTGCACGCAAGAGCAGGATGAGGCCGGGAGCTGACAGCGGGGCTAGCAGCGGGACACCCTTCTGTGCTGCCCCAAGCTCAGGGGATCCCTGGCCTGTGCGTCAGCTAAGTGCACAGCGTAACAGAACAATATTCTGGCATCTACTTTTAAGCAAGCTGCCTTCGCTGCTGAGGCTCTTCAAGAAAGAACGGAGCCCTGGCCAACAAGCTTTTGGCAATGCTGAAATAAATCAAATAAAACTGACTTAATTGTTGCTCAGAGGGTGTTTCTGGCTGCTTTGCTTTTGCCTGCAAATTGCTTCAGCTCTGTGTGTGTCTGAATCCTTCGAAGAAGGGATGGTTTGCTCTCACCTGGCTTACTGACAGCTAACGCATTTGTCCTTTTGCAAGGAGTGTGGTAGAGCTGGGTGGCTACCTGCAACCCCCCTGGGTGCAGCTGCAGTCAAGCGGGGCTGGTGCACTGGTGGGGGTTAAAGTGCTGCACTGGGTAGGTACAATCCTGGGCAGTGTGAATACGTCTCTGAAGGGAACACAACTGCTGCAACAATAGCAGTGTGCCTGAGCTTCTTGGACTAACTCTAAGATTTAATTTGTCTGTAAGCATCAACCTCAGAGTCTTTTTGTGACTTTCCCTGAGGATCTTTCCCTCTCTCCCAAATGTTGTAATGAATGGGCTGAGGTCCAAGGAGGTCAGATGAGCCCTTCCAAACCTCACCAAGGGCTGACTGCTCAGCAAGACATGTGGTTATGGCTCCTGCCTTGGCTGGTCCCCTCCAGATCAGCTTGGTTTTTGCATCCCATCTGACAGGCAATGGCACGGGGCCCTGAGAACCCGGCTGGTGCCGCAGGATGGTGCAAACGCACCACACTTGCTGAGCTCTCTCTTTGCTTCGATGCCCTGGTCTGTTTTCTGCCCTCCCACCAGCCTCCTCCTGGTCCCTTCCCTGCCACACTTATGGGCCTTCAGCACCTCCTTTAGAAGATCTTTGCTCTTTTTTGAGCTTCACACGGGAGCTCCACACAGCTTTGTCCTTCGGTCCCTTCCCATCCCCCTCTGTATCATATATTGGGGTTTTCCCATCTGCAAACTTCAGTCTGTGCTGGTTACTCACAGACTGACTTTTCTTTCCCAAATCACAGTCCCAGCTTGTCTTTTTGACATATCCTAGTGGATGCCTGGTCACCACCTCAAGCCTTTTGCACCTAGGCTATGCCTACATCCTACAAGCTATTTCTGTACAGCAGCTCCAAGGCACAACCTTTCTATCCCCCCTGTGCAGCTACATCTTTCATCCAGGCTTCCCTGTCAATTACTTACACCCACCTGGGCTGCTGGCCTTGACAAATGCAGCCTTGCTGTGCTCATATCCATGGAGAAAGCCGACACGGAGATCGCTCTTGGGGCTGTCTGTGACCACCTCCTCCTCCCAGGACCTTAGCGCTCTTCTGCTGTTCCCTCTTCTGCTGTCCTTCTAGAAACACCACCAAATCGTCCCCCTTGGTGTCCACAGCTGCACCGTGTGCTTATCTCCTTGTTCTCCCCCTGGTTGTCTGTATCCATCCCTTGCCTTGTGCTGGTGTCCCCATCCAACCTGCCACGCAGCTCTGGCGGCAAGTGCGCTATGCCGGCTTGCGTGCCGGGCAGGCAAGGGTGCCGAGCCGAAGAGTAATGTTTGGGCCTGTCCGGTCTCAGCCCGAGGGAGAAAGCAGAAATGTCGTGCCTGGAAGCGAAGCAGCCGTCAGAAGGGAGGGAGGGCTCGACGAGCTGTCTGTGCCCGGGGAAGGGGCCATCTATTTATATTCTCTGGAGTCTGATCCATCACGTTGGTGGAAAGAGTGTGTGTGCGACAGACAGAAAGGCCAGAAAAGGGTGGAAAAATCAATATACACGTGGCATTACATCCCCTGACTGCAAGCCATAGTACTGCTAATACCAAGAGTGTTATCGGGAGATACCCAAGTGCCTTGCAGAGGACTTAGCGTGGCTTCAGTGGGGAAAGCGAGGTGGTGGGCTGGTGGCCTGCTCAGCGTCAGAGGAGGGCAGAAAGTGCCTCTGAGCGCTCCTGGGACAGGGCAAAGGCAACGACAGGAATTGTCCCACCTCTGCGAGAAAGCAACTGCCCTGTTGCTGTAGCCTGTGCCCCTTTTCCAGCCCTCCTTCCTCACCCTGACATGCAGGAGTGGGTTTTGTGCTTGGCCGTGGCTGGGGCAGCCCCCAGGACCTCCTGAGCTGGGGCCGTATCTCCTTGCCCTTGGGGACTGCAGCCGGACAAGTCCATGCGGATGTCCCGTCTCGCCTGAATCCGATGTTACAGGTTTCCTCCCGTTCCCATCCTCTCCTGTCTCCACTGCCCTTTCTGATTTCCCCCCATAAGTTTTTTTTTTCTGCTCTCTCTTTTTAACTCTTCATCTTGCAGCTCACTCTTCCTTTTCTGGGTTCACTTTCCCTCAGCAAGGCCATCCTGGGTAGGCCTTAGCATGCACGAAATAAATCTGGTTTGTAGAGTTGGGAACTGAGGGAGAGAGCAAGAACCGCAAAAGCAGCCTGGCATGAGCATGGACGTGGTTGCAGGAGCCAGAGCTTTGTAGGGATTTCTTATGTTTTGTACAGGCCAACGAAGGCAACGGAGCAGGCTTGAATGTCTTCCTCACCGCCCCCAGGCCGTGTTTGTTGCCTGAAGCCGGATTTCTCCAGGGCTCCCTACCATCTTCAAATGCCCACTTGGAGCGAGAAGAAGTGAGGTTGTAGCTGTTGCGGTTTTTCTACAGCACATTTGTGCGTTTCAGCTGCTGTACTAAAACTCAAGCTCCCCTCCGTACGGGGCTTTGCGGGAAAGTCTCCATGGAGGGCAGCTCTGCAAAGTACTACCTTTGGTGGATAAACAGGCACCATCTCCATTAGGTGGTTGCAGCTTCACATCTTACCGATGTGGCTGGAAGCGCCTGGTTATGCAGTTTCGGGGAGAAGGATAGATGCTCTGGGACATTTCTGACCCACAGAGCGTCTGCTGGGCTCAGGAGCAGCCCCAGATCCAGCCTTTGGTGTTTCTGAGCCATCAGGGATAGAAAGTTGGGGGGGATAATTTGTCGTGCTTACCAGTATGAGTGAGAAGCTGAAACCAGTTTGATTGTGAAGGGTCTGAGCCACATCTTGATGAAGCCAGTAGGAGTTTTTCCTCCAAACTTGAGTGGATTTGGGATTGTATCCTCATGGTCTGATCGTTATCGAAGGTTGAAAACAGGGAAAGAGGGATCTGCAGATGTCGGCTCTGGAATAAAAATTCAATAAAAGGCACCCAAAGCTGCTTACACCTTGGGATTTTAAGCAGTAAAGGCCCCCAGTTGTTAGGGATGTGTACAGGCAGGCAGCTGCCCTCGAAAGCATTGCACAAGGAGCAAAGAGAGGCTTCATCTGCGTATGGCAAATAGTTGAAAGCGCAGCCGCCGGCCTCCCGGCTCTGCAGCCTCCGCGCTGCTGATGCCTGCACGGCAAGGCTACGCTGTGCACAGCCAGAGCAGGTCTCACTGCACGCCGGCGCCGGGATGAGCCTCGCGCCGCGACGCGGGAAAGCTGTGCTCGGTGCTCCCGTGACCGCGCTCCCGCGGGCAAGAGCCGGGTGGGAGCTTTCCCGCTTCCCCAGCGCGCGACGTCAGCTCGCACCACGTGCGAATCCTCCTGATTTTTCGCCTTCCTCCTTGTTAGTGGCAGAGAGGAAATTTGCTGCGTTTTGCTAATGGTTTCTCAGGTCTCCAGGCTGGATTTCGCTAACGAAGGGTAACTTAAAACATTTTGTGCTGCAGCTGGAGAGAGCAGGCTGTCGCAGCCCGCCAGCGCGTAGGGTAACGTGGAGGAAATGCATTAACACAACCGCTGAAACAGTGTCAGACGAGGAATGCCGCGATCTAGTTATGCGTGAGGTCGTTATTTATAAATGTTGGTGTTTTAAAAGGGGAAGCATACTTGCTGAATGCAGCTCCGGTCCTCAGACCCTTTCCAGCCGCAGACTCGTGATTGGCGACCCGTATGCACTATTTATCCAGACTGCAGGGAGAGGGTAAAGACTGATTTTTCTCATCTGTGCTGCGGTACAGCACAGTATCTGTGGGACAGGATCCTTTTGGGGCTACGCTTTAAGCACTTGCTCCTTTCCTTTGTGCCCTGTGCCCCCCCTGAATTTTGGGAGAGCATCCCTTTTCCCGGGGTACAGGTGCAGGTGCGGGGAGGCACCCGCGGGGCAGCACCCGCGTCCTCCCCGCCAAGCCGGTGGCTGCAGGTCTCCCGGCACCGGCAGCCCCCAGAAGAAGGTAATTAGCTCCTGAGCTCAACACAACATCCAAGTCTTTTTTTTTTCATCTTCATGCCAACTTTATTTTTAAACTCCCTCCCCTCTAGCCAAAAATACAGCTGTTTCTCAAGGTCTTGTGATTAATCCCAGTCCTCATTGTAATCGAGAACAAAACGCCCCTTCATTACACTCTGGCCAGGATTTCTGCTAAGAGGATTTTGGTCAATCTTTTTCAAGCTGCATATTTTAATGAAAAAGAGGTTTTAATTTAAAAATAAAATTTAGGGGGATTTAGCAATTTAGGGGAAAAATAATCATATTTAGATTATTATTTCTATAGATATGCTGTTTACAAAATCCCCCCAAAAATCTGGAGAGCAAAATGAATTACACTGGAAATGTTTTGTTAAAAAAAATGAAGAGCTGATCTCACCAAATGCTTCCAAATTCACACAAAACAAGCTCGAAATTCAGCATGAAAATAACTCTTTGCTTTTGCTTGTTTTACCTTTCCCTTTGGTGATTTATTACCCTTGGCAGCCCACAGCACTGTCTGAGCAGTATTTCATTACTCTGCTCTTTTCTTTGGGCCGTGCAGGAACTTTCTCGCTGCTCAGTGTTCGCGCGGCGGTGATAAACGCTGAGCAGGCGCCGGGCTCCTTCCACCAGCCCCCCTGAAGCTTTGCTGCCAAACACCCACCCGCAACGTCGGCGTCTGCTGTTGTGCTGCTTCTGTGGGCGATTCGTGTTGCAGCGGTGAGTGCCTGGGAGGATGGGAGATGGCTGCACTACTCCTAGAAAAAAAAACTTAAAGGCGACTAATTAAATAAATTAATCAATTAAAAGCCAAACCCATGCCCCAAACCTTTGCTCCTGCCTATACACCAATTTTTTTGGTTCTTTCTTTTCATTTCAGGAGTGCTAGAAGTCTCTTCTGCCCAGCTCTCTTCTTTGCATTTTGGAAACATTTTTTTAGCCCTACTGCAGAAGCAAAATACCATGAGAGCACGATCTCAGTGGTTCATAAAGGTTCCAAAAACACAGATTGAATAAAGCTGTCCCAGAACAAAATTCCCCCCCGTATGTGTTTTCTGGAGGGAGGATGGTGTTTAACATGATTTTTGAATGCTTTGTTTTGGCAATATTACATTTCAGTTTGACTCATCAGCAGATGTATACAGCCAACACTTAAGTATTTAAATTACAGGGTATAAATTAAATGAGTATTGCAAATTTCAAAGGCACATATTGGCTATTGCATCATCTAAAATTATGATCTTCCTCACTCTTGAGTGGTCCAGATTAGTAGATCCTTGCAAAGGACACTCCTGTAGCCTGCGCGTTGGACGCATGGTGGTTCAGCCAAAGCTTTTCCTTGTCCAGCTCAGTGTTACTGAAGTTATGTGAGTGTGTGTGAATTTTGGTGAACTTATAACCCAAGTGTGAAACCCACAAATTCTTAACTAAAAGCTTAGCTTTAGGCTTGTAGTAATTCCAATGAAGTCAATAGCATTATCCATCCATCAGGAAGGAAACAGAGAAGGGCAAGAAGGATGATGAAGGGCATGCAACGGTTTCAGCATGCTGAGAATTAAATAGACTGGGACTTTTCCTCTTGGAAAAAGAAATGACCAAGAGTGAGATAAGACAGAAGTGTGTAAGATCGTGAAGAGGATGGAGAGAGTGACCAGAAGACGATTATTCACCATGTTGTTGAACACATGAACAAAGGCCACCGATGAATTTTTTGAGCAGCACATTCAAAACAAACACAGGAAAATACTTTCTCTCCTGACACACAGTTAAGCCATGTCTGCCTCTATGGAAACTGTGGTGTTTTGAGCAGCCAAGTCCTGACTTCTGCTTTCAGAGCAAGTAGAAAGCCACTCCATCCGTAACAGGAGGGACATTGGGTGGACAATTTAAAAGAAAATATAAAAGATGCTTTAAAATATTTCAGCGTTAGGTCTTTATATCCACCTAAAACTTAATCTTCTCGTTGTACCACCAACTGGTTTGCTAGCCCAAGAGGAAGCGCTGGAGCTGTGGCACGCCGTAAAGTAGCAGCACCTGGTACCTTCCACGGTGTCACTTGCCAGTCTGGAGCAATCAGCCAGCTACTTAGTAAGCAAAACACTTGAAACCTTTTGTGGTATTTTTCTTTGCTGATATGAAGAGGTGACACACATGTCTAAGCAGCTCTGGCTTGCGTTGCGCTGCTTTATACGGACGCATACAAACACCTGCTACCTGCCACTCGCGCGTTTGCCAGCGGGGAGCAATCACTCGGCCTCCTAACGATCACCAGGAGAAATGCTCTGAAGCTTTTGAGCTGGAAATTAAAGCGCAGCGCTTTGGTGAATGGCTGCAATTCCCTGACAAAGCATCCTGGAGTCTTAAAAATAGCCGGGAATTTTATATGCATCCATAAACAATTGACAGTTGATTTCTTACTTCCATTCCTAAGAAGGCTGGGTCAATTCTGTAATTAATGGTCATTAGGGACTCAGGAGACAAATGAGTCATTCATTAGCTCAGTGTCCAAACTAATGAGTAATAAATGCTTATGAAAGACATGATTTATTTAGTATTTAGAATCCGTGTCATTATGTGACACCTGACGCAGATGCCAGAAGCAGCAAAGACCCGGGAGCTCAGAGCTGTGAGGGACAGACGCATGTTTTACAGGACCAGGGGGGCTCCAAGGCGGAGGAGACTCCTGGGAAGCCAATGGCCTTCTCATGGCTAACAAGGGACAAGGTTTCTCCTTGTCTCAGGTGTTTTCCGAGAGGCTGGGCCCAGGGTGGTCGTCCCTGGCTGTCTAGGACTCGCTATCTGGGGCAGTCAGTAACAGGCCGCTGCCACGAGCTGCACCTTCTTGTCACAGAGCCATTTAGGGGATGGGCTTGGACTCCTCTCTCATACCATCCAAGACAAGCGACTGCCGCAGCCTGATCTAGAAGAGCCCGGCTGGGCCACTGCCCCCGTTACAATTCACTTCCCTACGTGATCCTTCAAAAAGGCTTTCCGTCCATCCAGCATTTCTTCCCGCGGTTCAGAGCTGGAGACGTAATAGCCCGGAACAAAGCTAACATGCCAAAATGTCAGTGGTAATGAAAACAGAAAATCACAGAAAGAGAGTAAGTTACAGCTGGTCTTGAGAAAAATGTACTGTGCCTCTTATTTAAACAAGCCAAGAGAAACAAACTGGATAGCTGCTTCAAATGCCATGGGGACAAAGAGCTGTAACACTACCAGGTGCTTCAAGCAGGTAATAGCAGGTTACCATCTGATTTCAGATGGAGTTATCTGTAAAGGCTTGGAAAATCTGCTCAGGCTACGGGACGGGTGATCTCGCACCAGCAGAGGAGAATTTGTGGTCAGGGAGGTGACTGTGTGATGGGTGATATTGGGCTGTTGCAGCTGGAAAACTCACTTTGGTGGGAACTTGGCTTTCAGGTGGTTCCTGCAAGCCATTTCTTTGGGGGAGCTGTGTGAGCGATTGGCAGCATTTCTGATGGACACACACCTCCTCCAGAAATCTGCTTTCCAGCTGAACAGACGGTGCATCCAAGCCCATGCAGCTCTGCACGTGGCAGGCTGGGGGACTGGTCCCAAGTGAGAACGGAGCTCATTTTGCTGCCTATGTCTTCATTTTGAGATGAGCACTGTTAAATAAAGAGGACAAGTTTACAAACCAGATACGGTAATTCCTTTTCATTCTTTCTTCCTCATAGATTGGTTAGTCTTCTCATAGATGTCTGATCCCGTTACTGCGGTATTAATGGTACGCTGTTCATTTCCTGCTGCAAGTATAAAGGGTAATACACATACTCATTAATGTTTTCCAGGCACAAAAGTAGCATATTTTAAATCACAGGTACTTCATATATAATTTCTACATTGGGCTAGAGCTATATAGCAGAATGTTTTAGATAGCAAGAACCAGAAAAATTGGTACAGGCAGAGATTTTGAGGACCAAACAATTCAACTCTTTTTTGTTAATGAGGATCACCAGGCCCACTGGTGCCCAGTGTGTTAAGAATTTGTATTTCTGACCCATGATACTTCTATTTCTTTCTTTCAAAGTTCTTAAACTCTGGCACTTAATTAATACATTTTTAAATGTACCTCTCACTGACATGTGCTGAAGGAGGCAATTAAAAAATCTGAAAATTAATTCAAAATAAAAAGACCTTTTCAGATGTGTGATTTTTGGCACAGTGGTCCTCCAAGCCACAGCTAATTACTGTGGAGAGCAGTGACAAGGCTGAGGTGGGTCCGTTCTGCTCCTGCATGGTCTTCACCATGTCTCTGTAGTGAAGAAGGAATCCATCAGCATGTAGCACATGCGGCAGACAGTGCCCGAGGTTGAAGAAAGAAGTCATGAAAGCATGTTGCCTTGGCTTTTCAGCACTCAGTGCCTCTGTCGTGCCATTCGGGATGTCTGAAGCTTTTGCCGACAGGAAAAAGCCAGAGAGCTCCTGTGCTCTGCGCAGTCCCCAGGAGGCTGTCCACAGCCACTCCGGGAGGCTGGACAGCTGGTGGCTGGGGACAGGAGAGGGACGTGGCCATCCACCGTGTCCTGGTTTTCCAGTGTGTGCTGACGTGGCATGGGAGGTATGTGATGGCTTATCCAAGCCTCAGGCTTTTCCATGGAGGTCCTTGGAGGGGGAGCTGTGGGCTGGAGCTGGGCCTGACCAAAACAAACTCAACCTGGGCACTGCGGACAACTCAGATCATGCCTGATGGGGGGGTTCAACACACTCCCTGGTCTTCTCCATGCTGGGAGACATTCACCGGCGTGTAGCTAACTGAGAGCACATGGTTTGTCCCAAGAAAGCCCACCATCCACTGGGGCTATGTTTCACCCCAACACACCCAAACCCACAGGTAATCTGTTGTGCTGAAAGCTGGGTACTTAAGACTGACTTGGCCTATAAATGTAAAATAAAGTGTATATGAAGAGTAATTTTCGCCCTGCCACCTCTCCCTTAACCTGGTCGGACAAGCTGTGCAGGGAGGTCTGAGCAGGATCTTCCCATGTGAGAGCTGAGTCAGTCTTGTCCGTCCCGACAAGGGTGTGAATCTCATTGAGGAGCAAGAAATGGGGCACTTGAATAATATAAGCAATTTGTGGTTTGTAAAACATCAGCACAGCTCAATTTTATACTGTTTAAGAAACACGGCACTTCTCACATTTATTGTTTCCTTGCGTAGGCAGTGGCAGCAAAGGTAATGCATTTTCCCTTGCTGGTTTTGAAGGAGGTTGTAGCCCTTTCTAATGTATGACCTTCAAGTTCTAGAGAAAACTAAAAAATGAAAAGCTCCTCTGAGCACTTGCATTTGTAGTCAATATAGCTGCATTCTGCAGAGGTTTGGTACAAGTCTTTTACGTCAGAATATCAGGTGACAAATCAAGGGTTTTTTTTTTAATTTTTAATAAATGGATTATCTGGCATTCAGAAATCCTCCCTTAAGCCCCAGGCCATGAATTACACTATTGCAAGAATTGTTTTTACTTTAATTGGAGAGTGCTTCTTAAAGACAGAAAGTTGGGTCCAAGCAGACCCCTTTCGTCATAAAGCCAGTCCTGGGTGATGTTTGATACCGTTATAAAGTGGGACTCTGTGGGTGTGGGAAACCCAAGCATGCCCTTTGCAAACAAAGGGCAAACGAATTACCCAAACAAATTTTTTGCAAAAGAATGAATGACAGAATGGTGCAAGTTAAGGAGCTAATCCAAAGCCCCTGGCAGGGAATGGGAGTCCTGGAAGAGCTCGAGTTTTCAAACAGCTCCAAAGCCTGGCTCATTCGTGGTCGGTATTTAAGGTATGCTCTTTAGCTGTATAACATTTAGTGGAAGGATTGCAAAGATGCATTCTGAAGAGCGAGGTGCATTTCTGCACAGAGGCCCTGGGTGAGATCTCTATATTGTACCATTTCTTTGGCCAGGGCTGAATTTCAGACTCACTGAATGCTTGCTCTGATTTCTTGGTTAGGAGACAAGCGTATAGGGTATGGGCCAAGCCTGCATTGGGTTGTGCTCCTGTGATGGCCAAACTGCATGTGACAGGTGTTGTTATTTTGATTTATTCTTAAAAACAAGCAAAAACTCAATAAATGAAACAAAAGCAAACATACAAAAGGGACTCCACAGCTGTGGCTGCGCTCCCACGCTCACGCTCAGTGGTTGGGAGCACTTGAGCTGGTCTGTCGTGTATGAGCTCCTCTTTATACCTTCGGTTTGCGGTAGACTTGGGCAAACAACATGTTTTGTGACTTGTTGAGCAAGCCAAAAGGAAATTTGGCTTCAATCAAATTGAAATGGGCATTTTTTTTTTCAAAAGGGAAAAAAGTGTTTTTTAAATGTCTGAAACATTTTCAGGATGTTTGCTTTGATGAAAATCACATTGTGTTTGGGATTGTTTAACCTGTTCTGTAAAAGTTAGGTCAAGTCTGAAATGAAAAACATTGCTCTGAAATGCAGTCATCCCGTTTTGAGATGGGAGGTGAGAACAGAAAAATTCCAAAAGAAAAATGTTTTAACAAGTTCATCATGTTTCTTTCTTATGAACTGGCCAAAACTACTAGTCATATTTGACTCTATTCTTTTTCTATCAAACTTGTGTCTCCTTCTCCTCTTCCTAAAACTGCATATTTCAGTGAATTTTATATTTGCTAAAAAAATCACATATATGTTGTGGTCATAATCAGAAGCCTGGCTTTACTAGAGAAAGTGTTACATTTTGTGCACATTTATAGTATTTATCATGAAAAATGCACTATAAAAGGAAGGACTATTTAAGTATTTTATACTCTTTCAGGAATTAGATGCTTTGGCAAAACTGATGCTTCATTGCACTGGAATCTTTTAATGGCTTAAATTTAAACACAAGCTTAAATATCTCTGTAGTCGAACACATCGATGCCTATGTGAAAATATTTGGAATTTCCAGGACACAAAAGCTCATTACCAAAATTTTATTTTTACTGAAGTTGTCATTACTGTCAACATTTTCCACTTCGCCAACAAACAGACAGACAGTCGTTCTCCCCTCTAGGCAAGAACAATAGGATCCCTCAAACTTATTTATGAAAAGCTTGACTCAAAGTAGTTTTCAAAGTTGCAGACGGTCTTTTGTTTAGGGAAAAAAAAATTCAAGAAAAAAATACAGATTTTGTGGGAAAAAATGCAATGATTTAGAAAGAGATTTTTAAAGTTTGAACATTGGCTGCTTTTTAATAAAAGCCAGTAAAAGAGTCATTGAAAAAAAAAATCCAAGGAAAACAGCTCTGTTTCAAGGCTTGCCAAAGCAGATGCAACTTCAAGGCTTTGTATTTATTTCCTGAAAGCTTCTCCCTGTTTTCCCACCTGCTCTATTTTTTTTGTACAAATTGCTTCCAAGGGCTTTGGCCAGCCTGAAGGATGGTTTCTGTGAGCAGAGTCAGACGAGGTGTTAACAAAAACTCCTTTAACCGCGCGGGGAGCCAAGTGCTGGCGCAGGCTGCCCGCGGAGGCTAGGAAATCTCCACCCCAGGGCCGGTGAGCGTGAGCCCGACCGTGCCGGCGAAGACCGACCAGGCGAGTGCTGCTGTTCCTCCCCAGCCTTGTTTATTTTTTGTGCTTTCCGCAGTGTCACCAGGAGGGAGGCCACTCTGCGGATGCATGGCGGGGCAGAGCGGTGCGGGCCCACCGATCGCCATCGTGCGTCGGGTCTCACCTCCGGTCTCAAAACGGGATGTCCCTGGGCAGCCGGGGAAGCTGGTTGACCTGGGAGATCTCCACCCTGGGTGAACTTCAAGCCTCACACTGCTTTCTTGGGGAAGATTGATGTTAAATCCGTGTTGACTGCTTATGATTTCTGTGAACAGAGGAAACCCAGACTTGCCTCCCATCTCAGATATGCTAATTACTAGCTTTAATTTTGCTTGTACCAACAGCTGTCATGAAATTAATGTGTCTTCAATGGGCGAGGAGCACTAAAAGGAGCACTTTTGGAAAATAAACTGTTACCAGCTCCCAAGACAGGGAGGGCGTCCCAACATGTCCCAGACGTGAGGGCAGCAGCATTTGGCCGTGCGGGTCCGAACGGGGCCCTTTGCAGGCGGTGAAAAGGCTCAGTCATCTCAGCCGTGCCCCACTGGGGTCTCCCAGCTCCCGCTGAGGGCAGGAGGGCCCCTCGCAGAGGCAGGACTCGCGGTCCTTAATGTAAGTTCAGGTCTTCTCCACGTCAGGCAGTCAGACCAGAATCAACCTCACTTTTGGCAAAAGCTTTTGCAAAATATTCTTGGTAAGGGGACGATTTAACTGAAAAAAAATTGCCTACTTAAAGCTCGCAGAAGGCAAAAAGCTGGTCAATATTAATCAATGGGTAGGTGTTAATTAATGTCTTGTTTCTCAAGCCAAACACCTTCAAGCTGGTAAACCACTTTTAACCTCGCTTCCAGGTAAATTATGTTTAGTTGCCCTTTTATCCAACATGCTTTGTATACAAATGAGCAGAAACTCCCAGCAGACTCTGCCGAAAGGTTAGCGGTTGCACACAGCATCCGAGATGAATGTTCGAAATCTACTCAATACAAATGAGCATTTCAGCAAAGAACACTTCCATTTGATTAATAGGGACAAATTTTACTTTGATGGCAGCACAGAAGGTACAGTGGCAAAAGCGGTTGTTAATCATGGTGCCAAGGTGTCTGCAGTTAAGTATTGTGTACTCCGGCGTCGCAACTATTGTTATGACATCAAAATGTGTCTTGGGGATGGATGGGCCCTAATCCATGCTATGTTTAAAGATAAGCATGAGGAAGCAGGAGTGTAATGAGGGGCCGGTCCTCATTTACAATCTTTTCAGACTATGGATTGTCAAAATATCTCGAAAGGAGTTTGGCAGATTTGTCACTTCCCCTCCCCTGATGCTCAGCTGTTATTTAATTATTAATGCGAGTGGCTCAGGGTTGTCTCAGAAGGTGAAAAAAAGTCTCCATTGAAAGCGATGGGAGTAGACTTGAAAATCCTAGTAGCATGAGCGTCATGTAGGTCCTTTTGGAGTTGCGCCAGAGGAGAAAATGTCATGAAAAGCTGTCTGCAGCTGGGCCTGATCCAAAGTCCATCAAAGGCAGTGAAGCATTTCCATTACTTCAGTTATCTTTGGACTAATCCCCCCAAAACCTGACAAAAAAAGGAGAGAGTGAAGAGGGCTCAGGTTTTCATCCCAGCCAGCCATCATCTCCGTGAATCATGTTCCTCGTATAACCCAGTCTGACTAATTGCAGGTTTAGCTATTTAATGAGGATTGTTGCCTTTTACTGCTTGGATTACATGCATTTTACTCTTTCAAAGAGCCTAGTTACCAATGATTTGCCATATAAATCCCTTGGATTTTTAATATGAGGAATTAGGGGGTTGTGTCAATAGCAGCAGTATAGCATGAGCTTATTCCACATGTTGAGGCTCTTGTACCACCTCGGAGGCAGCCGAGGCCTTGTCAGAGCCAAGTTGGTGAGCTGAGGAGGTGATGTCTGAGCAGGCATCGCAATTTTCCCGTGCTCGCGCAGATTAGCTGGTCTGTGGAGCTACCCTCCGCACCCACGCGGGTCCCTTCTCAGATGCCAGCAACCTCGCCAAAGCCTGCTCCGCACTCGGGACCTTTGCTGCCATAGTAATCTCTCTCTCTGTTTGTGATTTTTAATGATGTTTTAATGATAACAGAAGCAGCAGTGTATAGATTTACACCAGCTGAAGAGCATGTCTTACTGCAGTTGGGGAGCAGGAAAGACTTTTGCCAGTAGAAGATGTGTCTGCATTCAAAAGTGCCAGCAAACTCTTACTAGATGATCTTAAGAGAGGTACCCTCTCTGGATGACATTTTTGGCAATTTTCTGCTTATTTTCTCCTTCGATGATGAACACGGCCTTGGAGATGTTTTGCCCATAAAAGGTTTAAGTGGAAATCTTATTGGGACTGAGACACTTTGAAAACCTTAACTTCTCATCTGTGAAACATTTTTTGCTTTAATTTGGGAAGCAAAATTGCTAACATAATTAAGTTCCCCACATAGCTTTTTCATGCTATTTCTATGCACTTCCCTTTTATCTTAGTCTCAGCAGAAATGGTGCTGGTTTCCAGCAAATAAGGCAGAATGAGCTCATTATACTTGCCTCTGAATTGGGCAATTGATTGTTACAAAAAACAGTTTATGCTTCCAAGGATAATAGAGATGCATCTGTGGCATTTAGTAGCAGCAGATACATACAACTTGCACGTGGTTATGGTGGCAATCAGGCGGTAAGGGAGGAGGAGCAGACCTCAAGGGAGATCCCACAAGATGGTAGATTTATGCCCCACAATTAGTCTTCTTGCTCGCCAGCTTCTTTCTGCTGGGGTGGCAAGGAAAACCTTGGGAGAACACTGAGATTTCCTGCTCGCCCCTTAATTTCAAAATAATATCCTCACTGTGTTTACATCTGTCCTCAGTAAAATATATTGCCTGTTCTCCAGTATTCTCTGCCAGTCTGTTACTAATCCCCTCCTCGTGTTTCCCCAGTGGCAGATGGCTGCCACCGATGGTGGGTGTAGGACGTAGCCTGGGTGCTCAGACGTCCTTGCTATGGTGTGGTTAGTGGGTTGCTAGGATTAAATCAGTTCTGACATGGGACAGAGAAACATCAGGCTTGTTTGTGACTGTGTCCTGTTTGAAAGCAGGCTTTGGCCCCTCTTTCTAGACGCTGTAGTCTGGGGGCACCCAAGGCTGCTTCCCACACTGTTTGGGTAACCTTCGTACTGCCGTGGGTTGACCTAAGCTATCTGCAAACTCAGTGAAATCTGAGACACTTGCTTTCCATAAAGACTGAAATATTTTCACTTTTATTTTTGGCAAGAGAACAGGGAAATTTGTGTTTTGGCTCAATCTCAAGGTTTGATTTTGATTTTTTTAGCTTGCTGTAGAATAACAAGAGCTTTTTATTGCTCCAGTTCTGATACCAGTGTTGCCAAGACTTTTTGGACTTGGTGTTGACTGACTTTCTTTCTTTCTTTCCTTCTTTCTTTCTTTTTTTCAAATCCAGCCTGATTTTGGTAGCACTAATTTTGTAACCTGGAGCCGAAATTCTGATCCCGGACTCCCTGAAAATTTTCTTTTAGTTTCATAACAGCACAAGATTTTGCTGGGCTGTTGGAGGTTCACTGCATTTGTTCTCTTTCCTACCCGGTCAGTTTGAATTGCCTTGTTCTCCATCCTTTTTAAAAGCTGGGTGTTCCTCTCATCTTCGTCTTTCTCCTGTTTTCCATCCAGCTGTTGCTAACACGTTATCATCTGCTATGTGATGATGGGTCCAAGTGACAGAGGGGTAAATGTATGCCTGAGCATTTACATAGCGGAGTTATTCCAGTCTACCTGAAATGCTGCTGCCAAGATGATCTTCCCACTGGTACGTTGGCGGAGCCGCACGCACTCAACCTTCGGTTACTGAATTGTCTAGAAAGTGAGCCAAAGTGCAACGCCTGCACAGGCCTTGCTGATGTTTACCCAGAGGATTTCTCCCACCTTCCACAGCCCTGGGCTCTTTTCTTCCCTTGTGGCCATCTGCTCTTTGACCGAAAACCTGCAGCATCTCTGGGCAGGCCTCAGGCCACACTGCAGCTGCAAGGCTCCCCCCAGATGTGCTGCTGCCACCAGATGTGCTGATGTGAAGCAAGTGATGGGGGCCGTATTCGCACTCTGGCCTCATTGTGGGCCGTGGAGCTGAAGAGGGATAGGGCAAACTCGTATTTTGATTTTAAAGTCATTTTAACACTTATTTTCTCTCTCAAAATTTCATGCTTGGTGTTTTTCCGGCTTATCAAGGGAACGTTTCACTGGACAAAAAAGGGTTTTGATCGTGTTTCAACTCTGCACTTCATCTCTGCATTTAGTGGGGAAGAATTTGCATTCTTCTCTGATTTCAATCAAATTTTCCCTTGAAAGCTACCAACAGGCTGCAGTAACTTGGGTGGTCCTCTTTCAGGCTTCTAATTCCTCTTGATTTTAGTGAGAATTGTACTGCTCAAGACTGCTGAAAACAACTCAATAAGTGACATGTTTAACTCATTCAGGAGAAATAACTGCAGGTGTAAACCCTTTTGACTACAGCAGAGACAAGTTCATTTACATCAGCTGAGGATCTGCCTCCATCTATGCAAATCTGACAATGATCTCTTCATTTCTCAGCTGTGATTAAAATATCTTCTCTGTTAACCAAGCTTAAAGGCCCACTCTCTACTCCATACCTTATTTTATCAGCTGGGGCTAATGTAGCATTAGTATTTTGTCATGCAAGACAAATAAAGTGTTATTTTTTAAAATTCAGCAAGTCTTTTGCTGATTAGCAGTATCAGTGTTTTCAAATACTGTCAGCTACCAAGCTCTCATTTGAAAGAGATTGAATATTTGGAAACGAAAGGTCAGAAATATCAATAGAGAAGTACATAAGGCTTGGAAAACAAAGATGAAGAGTTAAAGTCTTGGAAACAGTACATGAGTTTGCCTCCTTAAAGTGAAAATGATGGCTATCCTCTGGTTTATAAATTCCTGTCATACAAGCATCTTCAAACAGTTTACTTGTAAAGAGCAGAAGAGGTATGAATGAATAGGAGGAAAAAAAAAACCGAAAGAGAGAGAAAGGATCCACAAATACTTCATTAGACAGGAAGCCTTTGCCTTGCTTGAAATTAGCTGGGCAACGAGCCTTTCTACAGTGGGTGGGGGCATCTCTTGTCCAAATACGTCTCTTCTATGAAGCCTGTCCCTTCTTGTTGTTGAAGCTGCTTTGAAAGCAAATGTCTTATGGCCAAAAAAGGGACTCCTTTCACAGGAAAAAAAGTAATTTGACGAAACTTCTTGAATTTTATATTGATCATTTCCCCTGAAGGATCTCTCCCACTTTTTTCCCTATTAAAAGATATTCTCAAAGTAGTTATAATATCATCAAACATTTTTTCCCTGGAGGAGGGGGGAAACTCACAGAATACAATTTCTTATCTTGGTAAGTCAGTATTTTTAACTTTATTTCTTTTTTGAGAAATTCAGATGAAAATTGCACTCAGCCCTCTCTTACGCTTATGCTTTGACGTTTTTCAGGCAGTTTTCTCTCTCTGGGTCCCTGTTGCTGCACTCAGTGGCAGAATCCATTTCCTAAATAAGACAGTCCATACGGGGCGAAGGAACCGGATCCTGCTGCACTCCGCAAAGTCAAAGGATGGCTTGGGACAGGGCTTGATCACCTTGGGGTGGACAGATAAGTGGCAACAATCGGGGTTAAGTTGCAGAAGTATCAAGGTGGGAGAACGCTGGAATTTAGGGACATCAATAAAATCATATGGTAAAGTCTTTGCACCATCAGGGTGAAAATTATTGTACTTTCTGATTATTGGTGTCACTCATTTTAAAATGCCTTATTTAATAACCGTTTTGGGAAGGCTGCCTGCTGCACGAGAGCTGTGGCCAGCCCGCGAGTCTGCCGAGGGGTCTGTGGCTGGGCTGCCAGGCAGGTTGGGCAGAAAGGCAGGAGCACTGGCTCCCAGCTCTGCATGCAGCAGGCACAGGGAGCCCCTTCTCCAATGCCTGGGCAATCAGAAAGAAAAAAAATACGTCAAATGGTGTGAATCCTGTGCCCTGAAGCATCCCACTTCTCAGTGCTTCATGTCCCTGGATGCTTTCTCGGTCCCATGGCAAGTTCTCTCTGCTCTTGGTGGGACCACGTTGAGGTGCCACCAGGTGATGTTACTCTTTCTTGCCCCTTTTAATCACTTCCGTCTCACTCTGCATCTTTTTCCTCGGGATTTAAGGAGCAGCTTGTCGGGGGAATTCACCCTTTTTTCAGATGGGGCTGTTGGGGGAGAGGGTGGGGAAATGGGGCTACTGGGTGGGCTTCTCTGTGAGCCCTGACTAGGAAGCCAAGTTCGCCAGAGGGGCACGACAGGCTGGGAAAAGGAGGCAGTGAAGAATTTAGATACGTCACCCTGACTCCAGAAGGGCTGCAGGCAGCCTCTAGCCCTGGCCCCCAGGGCTGAGGCTGGTGGGAGCTGCGCTGAGTGATGGGCGAGGGGCACCTGGCCCTGGTCAGCCTCCGTGTTGTCAAGGGGAGGCAAAGAACTGGACTGGGATTTCTTTCCAAGGGAATTAACTGCTGAGAGCTATGCAAAGGAGCAGAAAAGTCTGGCTCCAGGAGACACTTAGCCTCTGACTCTTTGCTAGGCTAAAACCCAGAAAGACCCTCCAAGGGAACCTCCAGATATTGCTAAGTAAATGTCAGGGAAGGAACCAGCCAGTTTAGTATAACAAGAAGAGTTAAATGAGTTCCTAGAAGAAAACAAACCACCGGGAACCAATTCCCTTCTGCAGGTGCACGAGTGGGAACGTGCATTCCCCATCAGGTGAAACAGGGAGGGCTCTGCCTGTCCCACTCTCGAGGTCCTCATGGGTTACAAACTTCGAAGCTTACCCCATGCCTCCTGTGGACAGAGACTGTATAAAAGGACTTTTTGGGGTGTTTTGGGTTTTTTTTTAATGCTTTGTCCTGTGTTGCAAGAGGTGAAGGCCTGTGCACAGCCCGGGAGTGGCAAATTTCCTCCTCTTTATACAAGTGGAAGGATATACAAAAAGTGGATTTAGCCGAAGGAGGTGAGCACCCCATGTGCTAATGATCACGCTGCGCTCCAGAGGACTGAGCTGCACTAAGGGGACATTGCTGAGCCCAACTTTGGTTTATGAAAGAAGAAAAATTGCACCAGGCTCTAGGACCACACTGTAGTACCCATCGGGGCCCTGGAAGGAGGAGCAGCATTGGCAGAAGGTGCTCTGAAGTCAGTGTCTGTAAGGACAGCCATTGTGGGCTGGTAAAGATTCAGCCTGAATTAATGAGTGAAATCCTCATTTTATTACACAGCTCCCACAAAACACCTGCAGGGCAGTACTGATACGATGCTCCCAGGGCCTTCTTACAGTCCTTTCCTTCTTTTCTACATCTCAGCTTTATGGGAGCTAATGAAATCCTATATAGGCACTGCTCGTATATTTTCATCCCTGCCAGAAGCAGCCTCCTTGAGCACAGTGGACACAAAAGTATCTCTATGAGGAACATGGATATGCTTTTGATGAACTTTTTTTTTTAAAAAAGTCCCTTTATGATGTTTTCCCTTTGCATGCAGAGAGCAGGTTAGAAAGGCCTAGTCTGGTAGGATTTTCAGCTGGGCTTTCTGGCATAAAGAAAGCATAGCCTAAAGTCATGCCCTCCTTGTTGCTGATCCTTCTGGTGGCTTCCATACCTGGTCAAGACAACTTTCTGAATCTCTCAAGGGATGTTCGTGCTAGAGCCTTTTTCTTTGCACAACAGCATGTTTGATCCATCACAGTTCTCATAGTGGGTGGGTTTCTGCCTTCTAATGTCACATGCAAAGGCTGTCTTTCCCACAGTACGCCAAGCTCTGCTGTAAGAGGAGAAGGCTCACCCATGCCACCACTCCTACTTGTGTGCTGATTTCCTTGCTGTTTGTACGGACAGAAGTGACAGTGATGAGATGCTACAGGGTGATCACGAAGGTGCACACTATGGGATGGTGTATCCTCGACTACTTTACCATCCTTGGGAGGCTGGAGGCCTGCCAGAGGCTGGGCAAACCCACCTCCCATTGCTGCCTAGTGTGAGCCTGCACAGCTCATTAGATTAACCCTTTGGTCACTATAGCCACGCATGTGGCTATTGCTAGTACAACCCCATACCCATGCAAAGGTATCACCTCACCCACCAGAGAAGTGTTCCCCTCCAAAGGAATAGTTTTTCTGTGTTACAGAAGATATAGAAGAAAGAAGAGTGAACTGCTGCCTGTAAAATATACTCATCACCGAAGTGCATGTGGCATATCCTAACAGCTGTCATGGGAGCTAAGCAGCATCTGAGCACCAGGTAAAGCAAAGGTGGACGGAGAAAGGGCCATATTCCTAGTGAGAGCAGATCTGTTTAGCTCCCCTGATATCACCAGAGCAATGTTGATTTGTACCAGCTGCAGATGTGACCCAGGTCACAGCTCGCTGCTTCATCTCCCACGCTGGGTGATGCTTGGAGGCCTCTTACTGAAGTCACGTCACCAGGACCCACTCGCTGAGCTGGGCCCCACATGTCTGCCAAAGACTGTACATTTTATTCTTGCATTGCGTGTGCTCCCGCAGGGTCACGGCATGTCAGACAGCAGCAGGTCACGACGGACACGCTGGCCAGTAATCAAGAGTGGCACTGTGCATCTGGGAGCAACAACATGAAAATGTTGAAAATGTGATTTATTTTTTTTATTTTTATTTTTTTTTTGCATTTTATAATCCCAGAGGTGGAAAGTCAGAGTGGCCCAGAGCACTGTACTCGCTGTGGCCACTGGAAGGGAGAGACGTTTCTCTTCCTTCTCCTGCCCTCCCCATGCCAGCTTGCACAACAGGCCTTGAAAGCAAGTAACCTGGGCCTAGACGGGCCTTGAAAGCAAGTAACCTGGGACTAGGGGCCTTCCCCACTCTTAATCTTGCAGCTTTGGAGTCTAAACAAAGCAAAGGGCGTTCTTCCTTCTCCCCTCGATCTGCTAATTGCAGCCAGATCCATTTACAGTGCTGAGCAGCTCTTAAAGGCTGATGGAAATAACTAGATTCTTAGAGACAGGGTATTTCCCCTCCCTCCAGCATTGCTGTAGGAGTCTGTCCCTGCTTGTTACTGGAGAAATTTTATAGCCTTGCAAGTTGAGTCAACGGTCTTTACCCATGTCGGGAAAAAATGCCCTTGTTCTTTTAGCCCTGGGAACCCGGTCTTGCAGCCCTGGGTAATGGGAATGAGCTGTCACTCACGGAAACAGTGCTACTTATGTTTAGTTTGATCTCATTTCCACCCTGAAAAGGGTTTCAGGGCTTCAGAAGGGTGCTCAGAGGCTTTCAGCCCTGCCGAGCATCTCGTGTCTCCACGCAATAAAGTCAGAGCATCTGCATGTTTTGGAGACGGCAGTAATTCCCCATTACCGCACCAAAGCAGGCAGCCTTACGCTGGTTAAGGCTAGGCGTATTCAGACAGGACGCAAGCCGTGCCTCTGTTAATGGTAAGGATAATTAACGTGGAGAGAACTGGCTCAGGAATGTGGAGCAATCTCTACTTTTTGTAAACTTTAAACCGAGACCAGGCGCCTTCCTAGAAAACGAGCGGCAGTGTCCTGATGATGCAGGAATTACTGGGTGAGCGTTTCTGCCCTGCCTCGCGCAGAAGGTCAGGCGAGATTATTATAATGGCCCCGCTGGCCGTAACATCTGTGAAAGTTTGCTGCAATTTCTTTGAATAGCTGGGCTGCCTAGTAGGAGATGGCTGGGTTTTTTTTCCTGTTGGCATGTTATCAGAAGGGATCAGACTAATTGTGCACTTATCTGGAATTACAGTTATGAAGCTGCTCTAATAAGGCAGTAATTCATATCTTGAATGATTTACAGCCCAAGTCTGAAAGCCCTCTGAATCCATCGACTCCAACAGGATTTCCTAAGGTAGCGGGATACAAGGTCGTTGCAGGGCTATACTTGGCTGTGGTATTGTCACCCCAATGGCGTGACCAACACATTCCCCTTGCTCCTTGTTTGTGAGTATTTATACAAAATATCATTAAGGGTCCTCCTGATAAATACAATTTGCATACTAAAGACTTTATCATTTACATGATGCACCTATTCAACAACGCTGAAAGTCACCTCCTTCCTTCTCCCTGGGTGGTATGTAGATGATTTGGGAGGAGTTTGAGACGGCAATTCTTCTGCACTCTGGAGCTGTCACTGTTAAAATTCATTTAGCGTCAACAAAGGAGAGCAAGGAGATTTTATAGTCCCTGTGAAGTAGTTTTAACCTAGGAATCAAAAGACAAAGCCTGCTGTTGAATAGCAATATTTATTTAGCACTTTAACATTTAAATCTTTCTGCGTTTGGAGATGTCTTTCCTTTTGAACTGTTGGCACAAGTTTCTCTACTTGCCTGAAAAACTCTTTTTTTTTCATCTTGCACTGAATCCCCAGCAAATCCTCAAATATTCTCGCAAATCTCAAAGATATTAAAGCGTTACCCCCCCCCTCTTCTTCCTCCCGATTTAGACCTTTGAAGACTGGTGTGACTAGAATGATTTTGGAGTTACAACTCGGAGTCTGAATAAAAAATGATGGGAAGCATTTTGCAATACTGTAAGCAATACAATAACTAATTACTTATAGATTTTAGGTCACACTTGAAAAAGACAAATACTGAAATAAATGGATAATCATTTGGCTCTACCTCTAACATTTTGTTTAAATACTTTGGGTTAAATCCAGCTCTGTGTCACAGGAGGCCAACTGCCTACATTGATGCTTGCTCTGGCTTTATACTAGTGTGAATGAAAGCAGAATTGGTCCCTTTGCTCGGATCAGAAACACTTACTCGTAATATGGGCTGTGAGCTGAACTGAATGGTTGGTTGGACCTTTGCTGGACCATGCTGGCGGGAAGAGAGTTAACTAGGCATAGCCTACAGACCTGTAACCAGTGTTGACGGCAAGCGACACAGTAAAAAATCCCAGGGATTCATGGCCTGATGCTGCCTTCCACTGTTAGGTTTATCAGAAAAAGATAAGAAACATGCGTGCAGATTTGCACTGCTATGATCCTACTTGAGTCCGTGAACAGTAGGAGACTTTGGAAGCGATGGATGAAAACAAAATTAGAGCGCCATATATTACAAGATCGGTTTAAGCTTTAGGTATGCCCAACATGCATATTAAAATTTTTACCTCTCTGACTGTCCCTGATATGAGCAGAAGTCATTCCTTCCTTACACTTGACATTTAATATGATGGCTTTAACGTACTTAAAAAAAAAAAAAAAAGAACAACAACCCTCAGACAGAACAACTTCTTAGGTGTGAGCCAAATGAAATTGCCTTTTCTACATTTTCAGCTGGAATCATCAATAATTTTGCTAGGGCAAAATGTGTCATAGATGCATTCAGCATAAACTTGAGGCTTTGGAAACCTAACGGATTGGCTTTTAGTTAGTAAATGTCTTGCTTTTGAGAACCTCTGGGTGCCTGGGTGGCATTTTGAATTGCATGCAACTTATGTTGAGGCTATAAAAATTGCATTCGCCCTGTCATCACACGCCCCGGATGACCTGCAGCCTTCGCCTCTATGCTGTTGCTCGTGCTTTGACACTAATGCTGACACTGAGGCATGGAAACACTTGAATAATTACTATTTATTTATTAATACACATTCTCAGCAGGACCCTCTGTGATCGAAAGCTCCGTGGCTGTGAAATCTGCCCTTTGCTGCAGAACTGAGCTTTCCGGATCCGAGTTTCCCGGTAGAGGTGTTGGCTGGGGTGATGTGTCTCCGCACCCGGGGAAGCAGGAGCTCGGGGTGACGCTTCTCCTTCCTCCCGGAGAGTCACAAGACGTGAAACTTTAAGCCCTGGGCTTTAAGTGTCAGCCACTTCAACTGCTTCTCTGCTGATTTTGGTAAATCCTTCCAGTGCACGTCCCGCGGTCGCTGGCTGCTTCCCGTTTCCCCACCGTTGACAGAAAGCTCAGCCTTTTCTCCAAGAGGCCCCAGGTCCTGGCACAGTGCAGTACCTATGAAATGTTCAGCTCCTTGGGAAAGTGAGGAGAACAGCACCGGAAAGCCTGGAAATGATGTTTTAGGGCTACGGCGGAGACGTGGCCTCACGGGGCTGGCTAACTTGCTGGTCCTCGTGAGTCGGAGGGGCCGGGAGGCGAGCGCGTTGCAGCCCCGGGCACCTGCCTGCTTCTCCACCCCCCGACTCACCCCGCTCCTCTCCTCAGGTCACGCAAAGCGATCAGGGACAGGATGGGAGCACCCGGAAACACCAGCACTCCTCAGGGAAAGCGCTCCTTTTTAATTAATTGTATCCCTTTTATCCACGACAGTGTAATTGCATTCTGCTTAACTAAATCTTTTAAATTGGTGCTGGGAGGGAATGATAAGCAAAGCTGTACAATTCTTCATTAGTGACTGCAGACTGTCCACGCACCGTGCCGTGCGGGGAGGCCGGGCCAGGGACGGCGGAGCCGGACGGGGCAGCTGTCCCCAGGGACTGGTTTTCGGTCTCTGCGTGCAGCCATCGGCATCAGCATCTGGATTTCGTAAGGGTGAAGCCAATGGCGAGCTTGCGGTGCTTTCTCTAGTGCCTCCCTCGGAGCAAACCTCGCCGAGGCGCTGGGATGGAGGGATTTTGGGGAGATCTTGGGCTTTGCCTTAAAAAAAAAAAAAAGAAAAAAAAAGAAAAAAAAAAAAGAAGAAGAAGAAGGAAAAAAGGAGGGTTTGCAGCTGTTAAGAGTGGCGACAAAAACCTGCAAAACTGACCCGAATGCCTGGCAGTCTTGCCCAGCAGAGCTGCCTGGAAAGTATCTGCAGACGCGGCTCCGGGGGGCTGGCGGCCCTGGAGCTCCCCTTGGCGGCAGCAGGGCGAATATAAACCCTCATCCCGGGGGGAAGAAAGCGCTGGAGGCGCACAGGCTGCCAACGCGGTGCCCTTGCCGGCCGGAGTTAAACGAGGGCCGCTACAGAAACGCCAAATAGCAGCGATGTGCCGATTTATGGCGGCTGAGGAGTTGCCACGGATATCTGTGATTTGCATGAAAAGTGTGGGATTTAGTGAGAACTTCTGAACCTGCTAAAGCTGGGCTGGAAATCACTGAAAGATTTGTAACTCCTCATATTTATGTACCTCTGGGGCCTGTGTAATAAGAGTATATGAATGTGCCACAGTAGCACAAAACCTTTACAAAGGAGCAGGGGACTGTGCCCAGGCCGTAGCCCTGATCTCTTCAGGCACACCTGTGCTAATACTGCCTCAACGAGCCGGAGGCTGTTGCGGAACTGCCTATACCAAACCTCTGCAGAGCAGAGCAACCCCCCAGATCCCCACTGCTATTATTTCCAATGAACTAACGTGCATGGTGCACGGGGCTTTTCCCATTTCTTCAAAAGTGAAGAGGTAAGAGCTGCAAATTAACGGAGAAGCTCTTGGACGGGAGGCGTGATGGTATATTTGCAGTTTATTGACCTTATTGGCACAACAAGCGGGGAAAAATCTAAGTCTCCAAAACAGCTTTGTAAGGAGGTCTGAATATGCAGGTCTATTGGAAGGATTTAAAATAATTTAAAGCCATATCTCTGTTCCTCAGGCACAAAAGCTATCACCAAACAACTACAGCTACCAGGTCAGGCCATCAGCAGGTAAAAGCTGCCGTACACAGCATATAGGTGGATGCTACAGCAGGGGCAAACAACCTGTTTCTCAGTCCTTGCAAGTGTCTGTCCCCCTTGGAATTGTCCTCAAATGTCTTGGGTTTTTTTTTGTTTTTTTCCTGGTTTTAAAATTTTCCTGTCATCTCTTATGCTGGCACAGTGAGCTGGTGCAGGAAACAAATTCAGCTACCAACTATAATTCAGAGGTTTTTTTTTTTTTTTTTTTGTTTTTTTGTTTTTTAAATGAGGCAGTTTTCACAAGGATCAGCTCCCTGATCTGGCTCTTTGCACGGCCACGGTGATGACAGCTGATAATATGGCCAGCTTAAAGTGACAGCAGCTCTTGCAGTCTGAGCATACATGGGAACCAGGAGAAGTACAGGGTTGTGGCAATAGGGATTGTAAGTGATAGAGAAGTTAATTCAGCGCAACCAACTCTTCAGAGCAAAAATGCATCTTATTAAGCACATCCCACTAACAGGAAAGCTAGGAGAACCATGAAGAATTTCTTCTCGCTATAGTCATCACATTAGTGTCTCTTTTCTGGATTCACCCTCCTTTTGACATACGAGGAGCCGCTGTAAAACATTTTTGCTGCATCATCTAGCATCCCTTGCTGCTTAGTCCCAGTCAGCTAGCGCTTCTCCAAGGGTTCTCCATGCTGTTGGACAGTAGCTTGGGCTCAGTTTGTCCCCGTGCTGCTTAGGAGCAGACAAGCTGAACTACAGTGTCTTTGGCTCTAGGCACCCAAGCTCACACCCACAGTAAGGTGCCAAAGATGCAGGCTTTCTTGTCCTGGCACTGATCACGATTGCATTTTAACAGAGTGACCTGTAAGGCAAAATCTGAGAATAGGCTTGGATCCAATCTAATCCCTGGTGTTATGTTAAACCTGGTGCAACTGCCTGTTTCTGGATGCCCGTTCTTCAAAATGCAGATTGAGACTCATGGTATTTAAGCAACCACAGCCAAGCAACTGTGTTTTCCGAGTCATCAGAGGGGACCATAGAGACTTGACCTTCAGTGACCATTTTGCCTGATTAAAAACCTAAGTGCTTCAGTACTTAGCCTGAAAACACGGTGAGGAACTTGCCTGTTCACAAGGACAGTGAGAACACACAAGCATAAGCAGGCATCTGCTGATATAGCAAGAAAAGAACAGGGTTATTTCCTAAAAAGTGGAAAAGCTTCATTCACGTACTGCCACAAAAAAGAGGAAGGACTTTCACCCTGGAAAGACCTGTTCCAAGCCAAAGGGCTTTACTCAGCATGCTGTTAATGCTGGGTGAGTGCCTTCGCAGAACAGAAAGCTTGCATCTCTTCTCATTTGGGTGAGCAACTGTCCATCTCCACCAGCTTCAAAGTGTTTGACATTCATCAGGCTCCATCCATCGTTCTCTAACAGATGGTCCTTGCCAGGACTGATAATTGGCTCGGTTCATTCTCCTGCTGCCAAAGGCATCAAAGTGGACAGTGGAAAACACTAGGAATTTTCTAGACTTCTTTTCTGAAGCCCGAGACCCTGTAACCAACATTTGCTCTCATTTAGCACTGTGGTTGGTATTCATGTTGAGTTTTGTGCACTGTTGAATGCACTGAGCCTGCACCTTCTCCTCACAGTGGCTGTCACCTGCTCCTCTTACCAGCACCACTCAGAAGTTTTTCCATTTATATCTGAATTTGTGATTGCTAAAAACAAGTTTCAACACTATCTAAACAAGTGTTATTATGACCAACATTAAAGCAGACACAAGAGTTTCCTTAAATGTATTTCTTACATTTTTGAGAAAACACCCACAAGCAAGTTGCAAAATGCACAGCTATATGCAGGCTGCTGGTCACCTGCCAAGTGTCAAGTGGTGTGCAATGGGAAAGGAGAATAGTTAATAAAAAAAGCAAGCCTTTCAGTTATCATCTCTAGCATTGTTCTGTATGACAACTTCAATTAAGGCAGAAGCCTTTGGTTTTGGATCCATAATTTCACTCTGAAAGTTTAATTAGCAAGTACTTCTCCCTTACAGCTTTTTTTCATCTTCCCTTTGTTTTACTGGAGCATCTCTTCTCTAAAAACTTGAAAGCATTTAGTTTCCTATACCAGGTTATTATACCAAAGCAGTATTGCTCAAGCAGACAGACCAAGGAAACATGATCTGTGCTAAACCAGGGCAGGTGGCACCTGGTCCTTGGGCACTTACTTTTGTGCTTCAACTTGTGATCATCCTTCTCCTCTGGAGCACAGTCACATTTGCATGCCAGTTAGATCAGCTGATGATTTCTGAGCATCTGCTGTCTTGAGTATATGCACTTCACGGGGAGTTTTAGGCTCAGATTCATGATCAGGATACTGGAATGCAGGCACTAGGTCAACTAAGTCATAGTAACTTCTTTCCCACACTCTTAACCTGGTCTCTCTTACTGCTGGCTAAGCTAAAACACACCATCCCTCCTTTGCTGTGGACTGAGAAGTCCCACACATAAGCACAGGTCACTTGTAGAGCTGTGAGTCAGATCATGTGTCTGAGCTCACATCCTGCTGTGGCAGCTGGGATTTTCTGGATGACCTGCAGATCTGGTGACTGTTACTGATCTGTGGAAAATTTAATTAACAGGTGAAAAGAATAATGTCATAAGAACAGACAGACAGCAGCACCATGTACAGCGCAGGCTGGGCAGCCGTTTACGAGGGCAGCTCCCAAGTCCATCAAGCGCACTCCACCCCAGCATCCTCGTTGTGTGAGCAGTTGTGCAAACCCCAGCTTGGTTTTGCGCAGTCGAGAATTGAACGTTCATTCCCTCTGCAGTTAACTTCATCAAGCCAGATTTCTCCAGTGCCTTTGAAGGACAAGTTAAAAGAAAGTCACTGTTGGACAAGGGAAACAGGAATAACAGGAATATACATTTTTCTAAAGACAGTCCTGTGGATCGTAAGCATGTGTTGAGTTTCCCGGTTTGCTCATGGGAGATCAAGCTTTCTGGTGTAGCTTGAACAGCTCTTGACAGGCAGCTGCATCATCCCGAGAGGAAAGGACTGTCCCTTTGAGACTGCTGTCTTTGCTCTCCCATTTCTTGGGTGAGGGACCTTGCTGTGATGCTTTGGGGGTGCTCACTGCTTCCCTGGGTCAGACAGGCAGTGCCCCCTCTGCCACAAGGACCTGCGTGGGAAGCTGTTAGGGACTCACCTGCGCTGGCTGTGAAGGTGCTGATTGCGCGACTGTATCCCAGCATGCGGCAGACCACGGTGGCATCTCTACTGTCCCAGCTATCGTCACATATTGTTCCCCAGGAGCCGTTGTGAAGGATTTCCACGCGACCCCTGCTGCCCCCTCCAGCAATTCGTATAACATTATTGAGGTAGCCTGACAGGTCAGAGCAGAAGCAAATAGCTGTACTAATCGCACAGAAATGAGGAAAAACCCCACCATTGACAGAGGAAGCAGTGACTGCTCAGACTTGGATGAACATTCCCACCCCAGTGGCTGTGGTCTGGGAGAGACCACAAAGTCCTTGTAGCACAAATTAAAACAATTCACCACCCAGCCTTGGCTGTGAGACAGCCCAGCCGGCAGCCCAGGCCCTCCAGCACAACTGCTTGGTGCGTAACCACATGGGATCTGCTAGCAGTGCTGCAGGTAAGCTTCAGTTAGTCGGGTGTGCCTGGGGGACAGCTTGGTCCTGGTGCCAGAGAGTTTCCATGCAAGAAGCGAAGGGACAGAAGAATAAATAGAAGTCTAGTGCCTTCTCCCTTTTCACCTTTGCTCCCACTCACTCCTGGAGGACCCATTTCGAATTAAAAAACAAGCAAACATTTGAGAGTTGTTTAGGAAAAAAGTTATTACCTTTTTCTGAATAACTGTGCAGGTCAGAGACACAAGGGCTTCATTCCTTTGTGGAATGGAGCCTCTGAAGTGACCAAGAGTACATGGAAAAAAGCACGATAGGAGCACAGCAAGAAAAGCAGGATAACATATGGCAGTTTTCCTAATGTGTGACCTGAGCGAAAAGGGTACCCTGCAAAAATCTCATTCACTCAAGAGAAATGGATCTTGTTGCCACTACTATCTTTAAGATGACATCTCTGGCAGCCTTCGGGCTCTCCAGAAGCAGGCATGGTATCTCTAGAAGTATTTGTAGGAATACCTACATCATGCGTTTTGGTCTGTAGGTGCTGCCACAGGACAGCAGAATGCCACTTAACGCTTCTGTACGACATTCCCTGCCTTAAGAAAAAACCTGAATGTGCTTGACAAAACAGAACAAAACTGTGCAATCTTCCCTGCAGATGCTATCTCCACAGAGCACATATTGCCATCTCCCACCTAGCAGACTCTCCTGCACCTCTCCTCCAGAGACATAGGTCCAGTAGGGGAATGCACAGAAGAGCCCCAGATCAGCTCTGATTTATTTTGTTTCTGAGCACCTGTGTACTGCTCAGTGCAAACAAGTGGAGCAGGCTCCTGTCCTGCACCACAGCCAGGAAGAAATTCATGAACTCAGACACATTCTATTAGTGAAATTTTCCCTGTAATGGTTGCTCTAAAGTGTTCTCACTGTCCAAGAGGTGAATTTATGAAACCAAGCAGCACGGGTGAGTACTGTTAAGAATACTGTGCATCTAGTAGGGAACACTACAGAAGCTGAGAGTGCCACCAAAATACGACTTCTGCAGAGCTGCTGTGCCACTGTTGGATCCTCTGGTTATGCCTGTGTACTCCACCGAGCTCTGCGTTTCAGAAGTTTTTGCTATCTTTTTTTCCTCCTCCAGTCACTGATCTGTGGGGTTTCTTTTTTTAAAAAAAAGAACAAACAAACAAAACAGGTCTTGGCCTTGTCACTGGGTTTTTGGAAGCAGCCTGTGATTGGAAGGGATGGCAGGAAGACACATGGAGTAGCTGTGCTGTCGGCCCTTCTGAACCGTCTGTTTTTTGGAGTGGTGTCCTGTGATAAGAGGGTGAGCTAAACAGTCCTGGCATTTCAGTGCTGTGCTCCTAACTGCCACGTACACTGCAGCGGCTTGGTACTTTACAAGATGTCTCTATAAAAAGGCAACAGGAACAGGAATTGTTCCAGTTTTGCATGAGATGGGGGATTTGAGAAAAGCACTTACATATCTTTCAAACCTTCCAAGCTGTGACTGTGACACCCTGCTCATGCATTTTCAGGAAAGACCAATTTGTTGGTCAAGTTCCTCCAAATCAGCTTGGTGTCTGTGCCCTAGAACAGCTTGTGCCACTGCACGACGTAAGGTCCCAAACCCAAACATGCCACCAGACTCTGTGGCAAGCAGCCTTACCAGTAAGTCCAGCATCTCCTTTGGCTCCTTTGGCCCCTGCTGCCCCTTTTGGGCCAGGACTGCCGTAATCCCCCTTTCTTCCTTTTTCACCAGGTAGGCCCGGACGGCCTAGGTAGAAAATATAAGAAAGTTGATACATTTGTCAGTTCCCAAAGGAAAGAGCTCACCAAGTGTTTCACACTGTTTCACTTTAGAGTACTTTGCTAAATAAACATCAAAATAAGTAATACTGTAGAAGTGTTTACCTTGTAGGCCCTGGTCTCCCTTTGTTCCTTTTAGTCCTGGAAAACCTAAGATCATCAAAACCAAAATAAAATGCATAAGACACAAGTATTTATACAATTTAAGTTATTCAAACCAGTATTTAGGGTGGGTTTCATCCAGCCCAGTTTAGCTATCTAAACTATAGAGGTCTATTTCTGAAGTGAGTGCCTAATTTCCCATTATACTCAATGGAGACCTAATCAATGCAGAAAATAGACATTGGAGAATCATCTCCTCCTGAAGTTCAGCTGCTTGTGGTCTTCTGTATCACATCCTAAACTCCACTGACTAGATAGAGCATATCTTCAGTGACTGTAGAGAGAGCCTAGACACACGAAGTCTGGTTTGTCTGACATTTGTAAACACAAAGTTAGGCCAGGCAACTCCCATTCCTATTATCTAGGTATGGGATGAATGCAGAAGGGTGCGGTACTCTGAATTTCCTCATCTCCTGATGGAGTAACTATGGAGGTTGTGTGCACTATATAAATGAAGAGTTAAAAGTGCCAATGAAACCCATTCTCTTCTCCTTTACCTCTGTCTCCCTTTTCACCTTGAGGTCCCCTCTCGCCTGCAGTTCCTGAAATTAAAAACAAATTGACAAAGAAGAAACCGTCACACATAGCAAGGTCAGTTTAGGAGAACAACCAGTTACAAATATAGTAGCTTTGTACCTGGACTACCGTTGATACCTGGGGCCCCCTTCTCCCCTTTCTGACCAGGTCTGCCATCGAAGCCAGGAATTCCCGGGGGGCCACGTCCTCCAGTTAAACCTTGACGTTGAGTACAAGCAGTACATGTGAAATGCAAGCAAATAATGAAGGAGAGAAAAGAACTACTGCAAGACAGCTAAATCACTGGGCCCTGTGCTTTGCAGATTGAGTTCTCTATGAAGGTGAAACAAATGGTGGTTCTTTCCAAATTGCAACCCTCCCCTGGCAGCACCAATCTTCACTGTGGACCGTCGCTCACTGCACTGTTAAAGGCTGCAGGAAATTGGGCCCTTGCAGGCTGCCAGCCATGAGCAGCACAAGTGCTTTCCTAAAAGAGCAGCCAATTTTTGCCCTTGCACGTGTGTACGTACCACAGGAAGGAAGATGTGGCCTTCCTTCTGCCTCATTCTCATGCGTGCTGCGAGTGGGGTCTAGCTGAGGCAGCCTCAGCTGCAGGATGGGTTTACACAACATTAGCATGGTTTCTTCATTCTGTCATCGTCTCTTACCCATGTTGGGATCTACCTCAGATATGGTTTTCCATGTCATGAAGCACCCCCTTAAAAATATCACCTTTCGTGCACCTTTTGCATGGCTTACCTGCCTCTCCTTTCTGCCCAGGAGGTCCAGGCTCCCCCACCCTACCTGTAAGAAAATGCTGATGTTGGTGCTAGTGGGGCTTAACCAAAGGCTTCAGCTAGCTCCAGCCCTCCAGCACCACACACGTGTGCTAACAGGAGCGGGGGCTGTGCTCTGTACTCTTCACTTACCATTGAAACCTGGCAGTCCTGTGTCTCCCCGATGCCCCTGAGGGCCAATAGGTCCATGGGGCCCAGGATCTCCTTTCTTGCCCATTTCACCTTTCTGTCCTTGGAGACCTAGCAGAGAGCACAGCACACATGTAAAAATCATAACAAATTTGTCATCTCTGAAGCCAGCGGGGCATCTTCCTCTAAGCTTCATGAAGTGTGAGAGTTTGGCCTCACGTTTGCATTTATTAGTCAGTGGCATCTGCATAAAATTGTAGGATGACAAGGCCAGACGGGACCTCAGGAATCAATCTGAGCCAGCTGCCAGCTCTGGCCAACTGTCCTGCCAGATGTTTGTCCGACCTGGTCTTAAAGATTTGCAAGGCTGGAGACTGCACCTCCCTTGTCTATTCCCAGACTATCCCTACCACTAGAAGGTTTTCTTATCTGAGTCTCTGTTACTGAAAGGTTTATTGCTTTTCCTACCCACAGTGGAGATAGAGGACAGTTTATTCAGCTCCTGTGCTTTGAGATAATTGCCATGTCTCTCCTTAGCCTCCTCTTCTCTGAGTAGGGGATCAGTGTGGTCTGACAGAGCTGAAGTACCTGAAAGTAACTCCACACTTCTAAAGGGTGACCTCTCCTTCACTCTTTTGCTCCAGAATTATCCCAGAGTCCTTGGCTTAGGTATTCCTTCCACTCCCTTTTCACACCTCATGTGAACAAGCACAGCTCCACGGGAGCCTGCAGGATCTGGTGACTTACTTCTAGAGGAAGCTCTAGCCCACCTGTCCAAAACATCCTCTCAGCTGTACCATGAACATCTTTTGCTTTCTTTTGCCATCCTGCTTTCAGCCTTTCCTCTCTGGCTGCAGCCCACATAAGTCTGTTGAATAGCAGTTATCCAGGAGATGCCCACTAGTGCATGTTACACAGGAGAAACACGTTGCATAATTCCTCTAGTTAAGTTGTATAGAAGTCAGGATGGTATAAGATATAAAGCTTTCAGAAACAGGTTTTACTACAGTGAGGCCTGATATCCACAGGCTTCTGCATATCAATTGTGCTGTATTAGTTTATACCATAAAAATCCTACTGCAAACGTCACTGCTTTAATCTGGAACAGGCTGATAATTGAGTGCCTGTGGCTCTTGTTAGACAGGGTAGCTCTATAAAGAGACTTCCATGGTGCAGAGTCAACATTTTGCGACTCCCCTTGCCCCAGCCCTCCTCTGGGAGCTTTGCTGGAGCGTGACACAAAATGAAATCCCTTTGGGTCAGGCAGACTGTCCTGTTCATCCAGCCTCTTCATGGGCTGGCAAGCCATACTTAGAGATATCTGTGTTTTTAATGAAAATAAACTCTGAAGATTTCATGTGATGTTTTAATTGGAACCAATTGAAACAGGAGTACATAGAAGAATCTTTGAAATGTGGAGAGAGTAAAATAGTCTTACCTGCAGGACCCATCTCTCCTTTTTCTCCTCTTATTCCTGGTTCACCACGTGGGCCAGCAGGACCAGAGTCTCCTTTACTTCCCTTCACACCCTGAAGTCCTTGTAAGCCTGCATTGGAAATACCACGTTTTCATGCTTTATCGGATATAATGTTTAGATATAATGTTTAGAGACTATTGGTAGCAGCCCATGCAGCTCAGCTGGAGACATGAGCCAATCTCTGCTCTCAGCATGCTTGAGTAGTGCCAGTGATCACAGGGAATTAGATGACAGTGGCCAGTACACTGGCTCTAAACATTTATCTTTAAAATAAGAATTCTTCTAGTTAAGTGTTGCTCTTGTTCACATTAAATATACATAGGTTTGTTTCCTTCAGCTCCAATGGCATTACTACCAACTTACCTCTGTGACTGAGGACAAGATTGTCCATAAAATCCATCAAGTCATGTTATAATCATCCACAGAAGCAGTTCAGGTATCAGAAATACTTTACCTTGGATTCCTGGGTCTCCCTTCATCCCCGGTGGCCCTTTCGGCCCTGAAATGCAAGATTCATTTATCAGCTGATACACCTCGTCTATTTGCAGTAATGATTAGAAAGAAGAGATGAATTTTTTAAAATCATTCTTCGTGCATGTTCCTTCTGTCACCACTAAGCCCAATTTTCAGCTGGCATATGGGAGCATAAGTGCTCTGCTGAAGTCTAGGCTGACCACATGGCTAGGGATGGGCCAGCTGTCTGCAGGCCAAGCCCTGCTGACCGCAGTCTGACAGGGACCTTTGGGAAATCTTTCCTGAAAAGGCACTGAACTATTGGGCTACGATTCATAACATAGCAGGCACCAAACAGCAGTGTTTGGACAGAGGTGGTGTTTCAATGTTGTAAGTGTAGCCAACAAGATATGAAAACATGATTTCTAAAAAAAGTTAATTTTCTTTCCTTCAGAAGAAGCTCAGTGTAGCCAAGAACACTAGGGATGGATGAGATACAGATCTGACTTAACAAGAATTGCATCTTAGACCATCATCATAGGATCATAGAAACATTGGTTTCTCTGGGAATTGCCTGGTCCAACCTCTGCTCAAAGCAGTACAGTTGCCAACATTAGATCTGGACTTGCTGCATCCTCACTGTCTGGAGACATTTATCTCCTAGAGTGGGTGTAATTCCACCCCAGAAGATCTGGGGACCCCGAGCAGGGTAGCAGCTTTGACAGGGCTGCAGAGGGGAGCGCTTCATCCCAGCCCACTCCTGAGCCCAGGCAGACAGTTCCCCAGGGGCAGGACAGGTAAGGTCCTGAATTTTTTGCTATTCATTATGTGCACTGTTCGGTTGGGGTCCTATAGAGCAGGGATTGATGAAGTGTCCTTGAATTGTACTGGCGTGAGACAAAAAGCCCAGTTACACTCCGGTTATGGGATAAACAGGAGCCCCCTGTAAAGAGTTCACGTCTCCCTTTCTACTCTGGTTGTATTGGCTGGACAAGGTCTTTTGCAGAGGTAAAATATTTTATTACATTAGTTGGTGAACTTGTATTGCCTGTGTCCTTTGCCCATCACAGTAAAACACCACTATTACTGACAGCAGATAGTTACTTCTCACTTCATTTTTCCTTTCTCTTTCTTACCTGTGTCTCCCTTGTCTCCTTTCTCTCCTGGAATGCCAGGTGCTCCTGGTGCTCCTGCAAGGAGAGATGAAGGCGGAGTAGGATGTACCATGGCACAAGCTCCTGCGGATGGCTGCAGCATGCCCTTGGGCAGGAAAAGAGCATGGCTGTTGCCTCAGCTGCAGCAACAGCAGCCACAGCTGCTGAGTAACTGAGAGCCTTACAACACAAGATCCTTATTGCATGCCTGGGCTGTCCCATCGCATCAACACATCTCCATCTGGCCCCACTGTGAGGGGCTCAGCCCCCGGTGATTCCACAGACTGGTGTTGGTACAGGTGCTGCAGGAGGAAATAACTGCTCACCTGGAGATCCATCCCTTCCAGCTGAACCTTTCTCTCCTTTCAAGGTACTGACTGCACCAGGAGGACCTTGGACACCCTTTTCCCCTGGATCACCTGGAAGTGGAATTAAGAAGAGAAAAAACTAAATCCGTTGTTTTCTATGCATGGAAGGCATTCCCACCTCCTCTTCTCTCTAGGCCCTGGTACTGCACCTCCGGCACTGCTGGGAGGTGGCAGAAAACACAGGTTCATAGAGCCTTTGAAAATCGGGATGTTTTTGTGTCTTTCTGTTCAAGGCAAATACACAGTCCCTGTCATTCCAGCAATTCACTCCTCGCTTTGTGCATTTGCCCACCTGCACTACTCCAGACACAAGCTAATTCTCACCAATTTTGTGAGAGGAAAAGAACGTACAAGAGTTTGTTTCTAACTTACCTTTTTCACCTTTCTGTCCTGGGAGCCCCTTTCCTAAAACAGAAAAATAATCACTCTTGTATTGCTCAGATAACTTCCAGTGTTCACTATGTCTTTCGTATCCTGTGGTCTGTCATTTCTGTGTTACCTACCCTGTGACCCAGGTTCTCCTTTGTTTCCAGGTGGTCCTTTGGGACCCACGTCTCCCTTCTCGCCTGCCTCTCCTTAAAGACAGATTTAGCAATAGAATAAACAAATGTAAGCAAAAGGCTGCAGGTCAAATTCCAGCTTTACTGAAATCAGAGGCAAAAATACTATTGGTCTGAGTGGCCAAGGACATGATCCTACTCCAACACCTTTCTCTTCATATCCCCAGCTGAGATGATGCTGGTTTCCACCTCCCTTCCACCACCCGTAGGAGCTGGCTAAACACCTGTTTGAGCATGCTGCAGTGCATTTTGGGGAGCTCTGAAGAGCTGGAGGTCCATCAGCCAGCTCCCAAGAACCAGCTCAACCAGCTCCCAGTTCTTTCATGATTAAGGAAAAGCAAGAGCAAGAACTTCAAAACTCACCTGGCCGTCCTTTTTCACCTTGACTTCCTTTCTCTCCTTTGGCACCTGAACCAAACACAATGACAGCCTTCATTTCCCAGAAGCCTAAGACAGCTCCACTCCAACAAATCACTGACTCTCTATGCCGCATTAAAAGCAGTGGTATTACTTCTAAGTTTGAACCAAGTAGCAGGCAATCAGCACTCCCTAGGGAGGTCTGACCACCTCCCCTGAATGTCAGCTCTGGTCACCATGTCTGAATCTCGTCAGGATCTTGCAGTCTCCTTCAGAGACTTATCCCCTTAGAAAGGAATCTAAAACTGGTCTCCATAAACACCCCAACTCCTGACCACCTGTGCTGCTCACAGGATTTGTCTCATCTCACACAGGGATTTGGGAAGGTTATTGCAGATAATGACCAGCTCCAGTTCACTTCCCCCATCACATCTGAGCTTTTCTGGCTGAGTAGCAGTGAGGACGCAAAGTCAAAATGTTCCCCTACAGTCACTTTACCACTGCAGGAAGCATGCAGTCAGGCCTAGGCTCCCAGTAGATGAGTCAGAAGGTGCAGCAAGTCTCTTCATTCCCAAAGAACTGGCTTTCTGCACATTTTGTATGATGTGGGCCTATAGACTGAATTCTCAAATCCTCACTTCAGATTCTTTATAGAAAAAAGGAGAGCAAGAGAAAAAGAGGAAAAAGTTGCTCATGGCTCATATACCTACATACCTGGTGGACCAGGATCTCCTTTGCTCCCAGGACGCCCTGAAATGAATATTTAATGGATATTTTTCAGTAGTCAGCACTCAGCAAATGACGTGCCAGAACGGGGTTGGTAGGTTTTAGGGCTCAGCTGAAGACATCACCCTGCAGTCAGAGCCAGGGCCTACAAGCATGCTGTGCCTACAGGAGGGGAGAGCAGACTGGAGCTGTATTTGCTTCTGCACAGGGAGCTGCCAGGCTGTGGATGTGCAGAGGCAAAGCTGCTCAGGGCCACGTGCACATGGGGGACAAGTGCACAGAGGGGGATGTGCTGCTGGCCAGGAGCATTTCCAGCTCCCCTGCCAGGGTGTCAGGAACCAATGTCTAACCCTGGGCATTTGAGCGTTACTTATTAGAAGATATGAGGAGCAATGTGAAAGTGCCCAAATCTTGTCCTAGTTATCCATCTGTCTGAACTAGCTTGCTAATTCTATGGGCCCCGCACCCTTTCTGGTACTTGCATGGCTCTTGGGACGACAGTGTCACAAGACTTGTTTGGGTTAATGGTTTACCCGGGTTTGGCCCAGCTGAGGATCTGCGCTCTGCGGTCTCACACAGAAGGACTGCAATTCTCGGGCATCATGAGGGCCTTGGCTTTGCTGGTTGTACAGATGACTTGGCTTTCCCCACCATGCAACTGGCATAGCAAGGCAGAAGGCTGTGGAGAAAAAGAACCATACCTGCAGCCAGGGTGATGTTGTTCATCATCATCATCATGTTTTCATTGCTGTTTTTAATTATGTTGATTTCCTCTTCTAAGCTTCTCATCCAGTCTTTTTCAGGTGTCATGTCCCTCTCTATGTAGTTCTTCTTCAAAAGAAGTTTTTCTGCAAAGGAGCTTTCCAACATCTCTTCTGAGTAGGAGGTATTTTTTCCTTGAATTTTTGACATCTCTCTCTCCATCTTAAAGACTGAGGAAACAGAAGGGCCGTGCAGTAAGCATTCCCTGCCTGGTGTGGACTGGGCAATGCCTGTTCTGCAGAGCTGTTCCTCATGGCCTGTGGGAAAGGTGGTCTTCTTCTGCAGGACAAACAGAGCTAAACTCTCAGCTGACCCGGGGAGGTGTTTTTGGGGTGCTGGTCCTTGCACACTGGGAGTGCTCCTGCCATCCCCTCCGGGCAGGCGCAGGGGCTCTCCACAGCACCTCTCCAGCAGCCTCGTGTCCCGGGACGCCTGCCCACTCGCAGGGGCTGCGCTGGGAGGGAGGGACACCGCAGCAGGGTGGAGGGGACCTGACGGAGGGGGGACACGCTCTGGGGGTGAGGGTTTGGAGGGAGAATGCTGCAAGGAAGAGTGCAGAGGATCCCTCCTGGCAGGGAGGTGGGACCGGTGCGGGGAGAGGGGCCATGGGGCTCCTGTGCAAAAGGGGCAGGAGGAGACAGGTCTCTGCAAAGAGAGGAGGGTGCAGATGAGTCAGCAGGTGCCCGAGATGGAGACGCTGGAGGACACAGGGTCTCTGGGGTACTCGGTGCCCTCTGCCCACCAGAGCTGTTCAGAGCCATGCCCTCCAGGCACGCTACACTGCAAAGGGACACCCAGCAAAGCTGCCTTTTGTTGTCGAGCCTGCAGCAGGGCCAAGTTACCTTTGTATGCCAGCAGCGCTTGGCCAGCCGTCAGGAGCAGCAGGTAGACGGTGAGGGCCAGCCGAACACAGCACGCAGATGGCTCTCGTTTGCTTTGAGGCTCTGAAACCCAACAGAAGTGGGGTGGGCATCCTCTCGCACCTTTGTCACTGCAAACTCCCCTCAGGCCATGATAAAGTACGAATGCTTTCCAGAGGCTGAGAACAGCCGGGTCCCTCGGGGAGGTCCAGGTCCCGTAACAGCAGCAGGCTGCCTTCTCCTCCCCCTTGCACGTGCCCGTGCTTTGCACTGCAATTCACACCCGGCTATCTTTTCCTTAGCTGTTTTAACCAGCTTGCTTCAATCGAGATTTAATCCAACGTATAACAGTACAAATACAGTAGTTCTCCCCTTTCCACATCAATAAACTCCCTGCTTTCATTGCATTTAGTTGTCCCAGGCTGCCATGCAAAGAGGTTTCTTTAAAGCACATGCTGTCTCCAAAGCACTGGGTACATGTGAACAGTGATATATGTATCAATTGAAATAAGTGAAAAATCAATAATAAACTGAATGGTGGATAAAATGAAGACAAGTCATAACTTTTAAAACAAACTGGCACCAGCAAGCATTAAAAGAAAAACTGCTTTGTTGAATTTTGGCCTTCAGGGAGGAAAAAGAAAAAGTGTTTCAGAAGCATTAATAACTACTTCAAACATGCAATAAGTTAGCCTTAATTGAGTTTTTTCAAAGTAATATAATCAGGAGTTTAAAGGCTTAGCTTTAAAAGAGTACAATGATTTAATTAGTTTTATAGTAGAATGGTTTAGTCAGCAATATTCTATTTATATTCCACTGAAATTCATAAACTTATTTTTTCGTTGGATTTGGTGATTTGAATATCTTCAATGTTAAGGCATGGAAGTTTTACTCAATAAAATTAGGCTTTTTCTAAAAAACAGGGAAAGGAACTAATATTTTCTGATGCTCTGATGCATCAGCTTCTGCCTAGAAAAGATACTTTCACATACTTCTCTTTTTACATGGTCAGTTAATTTAGTAGCAAATGTCACTGTAAAAAAACCATTTAGTACGCAATATAAATACAATATTCTATTTTATGTGCTGTTTTCTTCATAGACCAGATAAAATCATATCAATCCCTTTAATAAATAGAAAAGCCTTACCACTTATCTGAAATGTTGTAACAGTAGCTGAAGCAAACCCAGTCTTGTCTGAAAGAGTCAAAGTGTTCATATCACTTGAATTCCCCTCTCCTTTGTGTCTATCTTTGATTTCCATGACAAATTTCTTGCGGCTAACCTAAAATCTTGCCAGATTATGGACGATAAAGAACTGACGGGGCTTCCTATCTGTCTGGTGATTTGATATGCTTTCTGATACGCTTTGCCTATCCACTCAGTTTTTATAGACTTGTGAGAACCCTGATGTGGTAATTCAAACAGTTCCTCAACTCCCACAGCCAGGACATGCAGCTTCCCCCACGTGCTCACCCCGGCCCGCCAGCCCGCAGAGCCTACGGCACGAACGCGGCCGAGCTAGTCAACATCGCTACGACGCACTTAACGGGGGTCGGACGTGTGGCCTTTAGACTCAACCGTAACATGAGCGAAACTCCTCCCATAGCCAAGGTACTTGGTTAAAAATTGGCCCCAAGATCCATTCCCTAGGAAGGGAGGCTAAGTCCTAAGCAGCAGTAAAAAAAACAAACAAAAAAAACAAACAAAACCAACCAAACAAAAAAAACCCCAAACACCACCCCCAAACCCACACATTAACTTGCACCAACATGACAATTTAGTGATAGTGCGTGACTGAAACACAAGGAGGGAAAGTGCCTGCAGGAGTTGTAAGGAAGAGCAAGTGTCGGCGGGATGAGGAAAGCAGCAGCCTGAGTGGGTCTGGGAGCTAACCGAGAAGAGCCTGTAAAGGGAAGCCTCCATCCCCTTTGCTGAGGCTCCCTCCAGCCTTCTGTGTTCTCCTCAATCCATCCTCCAAAGCCACAGATACAGTTTCTACCACTTCACCACATCTTTGCTCACTTCCTGTAAAACGCACAACCATAGCCCTTACCATAACATTTCAATTATCCCTTGATTTTGCAAGGCAAGGTGACTCACCCAGATAGCACATCAGAGCCACACGCAGGAACAGGGCAGAAGCTCCTCACCCAACATACTACCCTGCAACACCTCCCCTCCTCCCAACAGCCCATGGGGATTTTGAAGTCCTCCTCTACATCCTCCCTTCAAACATGCCTGTACAGCTGCTCTGTTATTAAATTCTGTTACACCTGGCAAAGTGGAATAATTTGCTTCATTGCAAAGGGCTGAGATACCCTGCCCAGCTAGGGTGGCTGGAGAAGTTAGCACCCATCAGCTGAACCCCCGTGACTACTGGGTCATGCACCCCACTTGCGATGCTGTGCTTGGGTAAACTCTTTGGCTGATTCCCTATACCCAGGTAAGGGTTTCTGATGGTTTCTGATGGTTTTGGTGGGTGAACTGACCACTCAGTTCTGCACAAGCCTAAAGCCACCTGCCTCTGCTGGGCCAGGTGACTAGCTAGGCACAACCGTGCTTGCGTTGCCAAGGGGCTGTTTGTAGGCATGGATGTGATTCAGCTGTGTGCAGACAGCGGGTTGATTTACAGCAGAAAAGCTGTTAGCCACACAGCGAGGCTAATGCGTTTTACTTCAGAAAATATTAAAAAAGAAGTAGCTGGCAGCTGTAGTTTTTCAAAAAGCCCTTTCAAAAGGTAAAGGCTAAGACTAGATCTTCGTGTCCTCCTCCTCTCAAAAAGAAGTTCGGGGGTAGGATTTTCCCATCTCTCATAGCCGTGCTGTGGCCATTTCGTTCAACTCTTAATGGCCCAGGGGACATCAGTGTAAAAGTGGGGGCAGAGGAAAGAACCAGGTGCCCAATTTTGACGGTCCTGATCTGCGGTGCTCCAGGGTTCAAAGTCCAATTCTCCACTTAGCTGTTTTGGGAAGGTCAATAAGAAAGCCATAATCCCACCCTGCTTTGCCTGTCCAGCTGTGGTTGCCTGTGCACATCATCAACCCTGATTCCCCTTTTCTTTACACCTAATTTACACCAGTGCAACTCCACGTGTTGCCAGAGTCATACTGGTCAGGCAAGCGACTGGCCACCTGGAAGTGTCACAGCATGTTTCCGTCTAGGTGTTAGCCTACGCAAACACGTGGTGGATTTCTCATGAAGAACCGTTTTTCTGTGCAGGTGGCTCAAGGGGGTCGCCGTCATGCCAAGGGCATCAGAGATCACGTATCGATGCACTTGCTGAGCCTCGGGGAGAGCTCGCGGTAGCTGCCGACCCCCTTCTTTCTGCGATCTTTTGTTTCTTGCTGTGCCATCACTGCCAACAGCAATAGATTGACTTTGATTGTGCAACGAGGGTTGCTAAATCAGGAAAGGAGAAAGAAAAGAAACCGCTGATTCAGTGCAGTCTCCTTGGGTGGAGGGTTTGCTGAAACAATGGGATTATTAATAGAGCAGCAGTTTCCAGCACATTAATGGGCCCGTCTGCCAGGCCAAGCAGGCCCGTCCGCCAGCCCTCTCTGCTGGGAAGCACTGGCCCCTTTTCCCTTTGATGCGATTCCTGCCTGGCCTGAAGTGCTCTGCTGAGATCCCCACGAAGAGCCTGAGGTTTTCGCTTTGCCCTCTCCCGTCCCCTTCCAGGCACGCTGAGACCGTATGCACCAGGTAAGTGGGCAAGCCAAGGACACGGCGTCTGGGCAGGGACACAACCGGACATCCGTGGCAGGTGCTGGTCGGCTGCCGTCGTAGGCACAACCCTTCCAGACAAGCAGGAAGCCCTTAGGGGTGAGGCTGTCCCCAGGCACCAGCAACTTCTGCTCTTGCTCTTCAGCCCTGGCCACCTCCTGGTCAGGACTTTGTCCCAGCCCCAGAGCAGCGTGCCCAGGCAAGGTGGCAGTCTCCCTCATTTGTTTCCTGAATAAGAAGACATCCTAGTTCAGAGGTGTTTCTCCATTTATCTACAGTATGGTAATTTTTACAAACCCACCTAACTGATTCCAAAAGGTCAGGAAATGTCCTAGGCATAAACGCGCAGAATTCAGAGGGCTTTGGTGGCCTTCCAAAGGTGGGAAAGAGAAGAGGCAAGGACACAAACAGACCCTATGCCTGGTAAACCAGGGTAGCAGCCGCCACCATCCTTACAATCACCTCCAAACTGAAGAAATAAGAGCAGTAGCCAAAAATGTCGACAGTCTACACTTATCTCTACATGGGTGCTCGTGTTTCTGCAGATGGGCTTCGAAAAAGAAAGAATTAATCCTGCCCTCAGACAACACTTCTGTCCTGTGGCAATAGCTAGCAGTGGTTTGACCTAGGATGCAGGAGATAGACACACACTGTGAAGCTGTCAGTGGCCAGAGCTGTACAACTGCCTCTGCAGCAGTAAGCCTGTTCATAAACCAGCTTGACTTTTTCCTGTTTCACCTGATTTTTCTCTCTTTTTCTCTTTTTGGAATGAACAGGGTTGGAAAATTTTGACATACTAGTAAGCTTTTTGATATGACTGCATTTATCCTAAAATGCTTTGTTTTCCCTGTAAAAGGACCAAGGTCCTCAGAGCCCCCTGACATCTGGGGCGCTGCAGAGTCCAGGGCATGAATGATCTGTCCACAGCCAGCTGAGGAGGAGCCGGGTCTGGTGTCTCCCTTGTGAATGTCCCTCTGAACTAGATCCCACCGACTGCCCTGCTCAGGCCCGGTCAGCACGTCTGAGAAAAGGGATCCAGCTCTGAAGGACAGAAATGATCCGGTGCCTGGAGAATTTCCATGTAGAAGGGAGACTGAAAGCAAAATCTGAACAACTGTCATTTGTGCTGCGGCATTAAAACAAGGCTGGAACCTGGACCCACATGCAAGCAGGACCCTTGTAGGCTGCCAAACTCTAGAGACCACCTGTGGAGGTGATTCTTGAGCGGCTACTAGCTGCAGACAAGATCCTCCTCCAGGGCAAACACCAGCACAAGACCAGCAGTTGAGGTTGCAGACTCTGATTTTGCCCGGGGAGCCACCCCCTTGCTTGCCAGGCTTGGGGAGGTGACAGAAGAGGAGTGCACTGACTCGCCCTGCTCCTGCCCCGCCACCCCAGCCGCGCTGGGATGCTCCCGCAGGGACGGGTGGGCACGGTGGGGGCACGGGGCCGCGGCGGTGCTACGAGGCAGCAGGGCGCCGGGGCTCGGCGCTGAGCGGGCAGGCATGCCTCTGTGCGTGCTGCCTTCCCAGCTGCCTGCGGTAGCACCTGGGGACCCCCCCGGGACCCCTGAAGAAGCACTTGTGCTAAAGCAATAAAATCCCAGGCACTGGCTGGCTGACATTTCTCCTTTCTGGCTTGATGTGTTGCTCGGCTTTGTTGTAGAGATTGAAACCAGATTTCTTTCCCTTCTATGAGTTATGTTAATTTGTGTTTCATCAGAACTTGCCTCTTCTCCTTTCTTTCTTTTTTTTTTCTCCCTTTAGGCTGGATCCAGCTGCACCATGAATTCAAGGAACCACCTGCAAAATATTTTAATGACTTCAACCTGCTCTTTGAGGTGAATTAATACCAGGGCAGCCTCCTCCGCATGGTGGAACACTCAGGCTTGGCTAAGCAGGCCACCCTCAAAGCCGAAAAATATGTTCTGTAAGACAGCCGCTCCTGACAGGCAGCACTGTTTTGGAAGACCCCGCGCACTCTCTTGCTCCTCACTTTGTACACGGTTGTACCCTGTTCAGGCAAGAGGAAGAGTATTGCCCATCGGCTGAGATCTCAAAGATCTGATGTATCCAAAGCCAACTTAAACAGAACAACAATGAGATGTGCAAAAATGCAAGCGCTGCAAAAATCAGCCATATGAGAAGTGGGTTCATGCTTTTAATGACCTACTATAAACAACACAATTACAGCTGAAGGAAGACATCTCCCAGGGTTCAGCTCTGCACACGGCAGCTCTGCGTTGTACGGAGGGATTAGGCAGTACCTAACGCGCCTGTTTGCTGGGATCCTCTGATTCTTCCCATGCTTTCTACAAGGCCAAAAAGACTTCTCTAAGCACAGCTCCCTGCGTAGCCACGTCCCCCTTTCCTCCATCCCTCAGGCTTTTAAAATCCAAGGGTCATTTTGGACTTGATAACTAACTACCAGCCACACCAAACGATGCTGCATTTACCACAAAGAGTGCTCCTACGCGGATATCAGAGAGGAAGAGTATCGCCCATTGGCTGAGACTATGGAAGACGCAAAATCTTTGTAGATCTAGGTAGTAACCCAGAGAGGCAGTCAGCAGATCGTTCAGGAGGACATTCCTAAACAGGTTTATTCTCAAGTATTGTCCTTGCACTGGTGTACATCCCAGTTAATTGCGTCCACACCAGTGGCATCACTCAGCGTTTGCCTTTGGGTAAACGAATTAAGGATCTAGTACTCAGGCTTCCACTGAAAGTTGCCCTAGGCTGTCTTGCTGCTGATCAGGTTTCTGGCCCAAATTTCCATGTCCTGTATGCTACTGGCAGGCACTTCATTTTGAAAATCCATTGACTTGTAACCACCCCATGCCACGTCTTCAGTGAATGCACAGAGCAAACATACGCGTGAGCAGCTACAGATGCAGGTTTGAAACCAGCTCTGACAGCAGTCCATACAGAATAAACTCAAAGCAACTGTCCTGTAAAGCATATATGCAGTGCTAGGCACTAAAGATCAGCCCCTGGAGATGCTTTAGACTCCCCTGGCTCTCGGTTTTCTGCTGTCCCTAGGCAGCAACAACAGGTCCTGCTGCTCAAATCATCTCCCGTAATTGCTATAGTGCCACCAGGTGTATCAGACTCCCCAAACCTTGTCTTTTCCCCTTGAATCTCCCCCCTTCATCACCTGCACTGGCTTTTCATGTTCCTTTGCTGTGCTCCCGGGCCGCGTCTCTGGGAGCCTGACATTGACACGACCGTGCTGCTCCCCGGTGCTTCGGAGCAAGGCTTTGCACAAAACCTCTCTTCTCTTCCTGCTACTTCCCTGCTTGTTTGCCAGCGACAGCTGTTTCTGGGTAGAACTTGCTCAATCTATTGCTGGGAAATGATAAGTTTGAGTGTGAAACCACCAGCATCAGCACATGGAGAAAAAAAAATGAGACAGAAAAGAAAAAGATTCCTTCATTGGAAGCTTTATTGCCACTCCCCAAAACACCGTCCTTAGAAGAAACTGTAGCCAGTTTCAATCAGTGTACTGCTATTCACAGGTGAATAAGGTCCTGCCTTTAGATCAGTATGTGTTGTTTTCCTTTAATTAGGGCTATTACCTGATTGCTGGTTCTCTATTATTGTCTTTTAGCAGTGAATACTGATTCTTAATTCATTCTTTGGATTCTCAATTCTATCTCAATACGAAGGCATTTGCCTCAGCCTTGTGGCTCAGGAAATATCCTAGGGGAAAGAACATGAAGCAGTGAGGGATGGCGAGCCCAGGGTGAAGCATCCTTCAGCGCGGAGTGGAGGACCGTCGGCAAAACCGCTGTTGTCGGGAGCAGATGGGTGAAGCGGGTGCTGCAGGTTGTTTGCGCAGTCCCTTGGCATCAATACTGGAAGGGCTGGATGCTGTCGGTGTGTCTGGGGCCGTGGGTAAGGTGTGCTTGGTATCATGGGCACATGTTGGGGCCGGGGGGCTGGGAACCATTTGGAGCTGCTCCCTGACGCTGGCCAAAACCACCCTGAAACCACTTCATGTGTCAGTGGCTAAAATGCAGCCTGGTGCTCCGGGTAGATCGCATTTGCTACCACGCTTGCAAGGCAAGTGTCATCTCCACTTCTTTCCCATGTGGAGGCAAATGCAAGACCCTTGTCTGCTCTTCTGCTCTGAGCATCTAGCAGAACAGGCTCATGCTAGAAGCAAGACACTTAACTGTGATTAAAAAGAGCAAAGCAAATGACTTTTCCTTTAAACACTTTCAGATGCTTTTCTTCTTTCTAACAAACGAGGGTGCAAGTTTCCTAATGCCTGGGGAATTTTGTGATGCTCAGATCTTGCTAGTGGCTAACTAGTCCTAGGTGTCTTTTTAGGGAAAAAATATTCTTTTGTACCTGTTTTCAGCCTTTTGTGCCTATTTCCACACAGCTGCTTTTGGGAACTAGCTGGGAATTCCCTTCCTCTTGCTGTTCTGGTGATGACAGATCAAGCAGAGCTGAAGTGTTTTGATGAATAAAAATAGAATTTGCCCCAAGGCCCTGACCTTTGTCTAATTCCAACCCTTTGCATCAAACCTCATTTTTTTTTTCCAATGGCAATTTGAATGTAGCAGGTCTTTAGAACTCTCATATTTGTGCAAGAGTTAGAGAAAAGACCCAGAATGGCTTGGGTAGAGTGGCCGGAGCCTTCAACACCATTAATTCAGAAGTACTGCCGTTATCGCAGGCCTATGGACGCTTGAGCAGGGTTTTGACAGAAGGCCCTTCAGAAGGGCGTCAGATGTCAGCACCCATGGTGCTAACGCACATTAGTAAGTTCCCAGGCTTTCTGACACTCTGATGAAGTCAGCGTAATTGCCACATCCCGCAGTGGCTTTCTGGACATTCATTACAACTACTCCCCTTCACACACAAATGAAAGTAAAAGAAGCGTGCTCTAAAGCAAATGGGGGAGTGATTTCCTCCAAGCATCTCAAAACCGAGCTGTGCTGAACTAGCAGCAGGAGGTAATTTGCAGCAGGGTCAGGAAAGCAGAATAAATCACAAGCTGACCTGCTCACTTCTTGTTTCTTTTCATGACCAGGACTGGTGCAAGAGAGCTTTTCACAAGGCCGTGCTGCCTTGTCCCCTCCGACCCGCCGCGGCCAGTGGCAGCTGCAGCCTCTCTGCGTGCCGTGTAACTTGCCTGGAAGCTGGGTCTGCGCAGCGAGAGTGGCCTTGTGCTTAACGTGAGATAAGGGCCTGGGCGAGGGAGGTAAAGGTGCCTGTTATTTCTAAGGGGATTTCTACCTGCGCCTGTGATTCCTGGCCCTACATGAGTCCCATGGGCTCTCTGCAGAGATTTGGGGCATGGAGCCCCTGGGTCTGGGCTTTTCTCCTTCCAGACAATAACAATAATGGACTTCTCCACCAGCGAATGAAGAATAATCTGCAGTGCCCTCCTCTGATTGAGGTTTAAGCCCTTTACAAGAAGGCTCCAGCTTTTTTTCTCCATTTTCATACAACACTGAGCACTAGATCTCTCAGCCCAAGACTTCTGCCAAAAACAACAATAGAGCAAAGAATAACTAATTATCATCGAAGGATGGTTCGATACAGAGACGGTAATTATTGAAAGAAAAGAAGTACAATTCTTAATCAATTCACCCTGTTCTAACTACCAATGAATCCAGCAAAAGGCACAACTTAAGCAAAAGCAAATACTAAAAACACACGCGTATATGTACTTTAAAGAAACAGAGTGAGAAGGAAGGAGCAAAATCAGTTAGAAATAGGTTTTCATTATTGCTCAAATATTTAACTCTAGCTCAATAAAATAATAAGATCTGCCTGTCATTATTTGCCTTTATTAATGAGTCAGATATTTTTTAATTCAATACAGCACTCTTGATGGCATCCAGAAATTCTACGTGAAAGTAGCTTATTTATATTCACAGTTGTGTTTAAATTAACTTAGCTGGTGTAAATGCCCACGCTGTACATTGTTTAATATTCCCAAGGCACCTGCAATAGCCAGAATTTATAGCCTCACTCAAATTGGAGTCAAATGGCAGCTTTTGCTAAATTTCAGTGGACTTTGGGTCAGGCAAGTATGGGGAAATGCGTAAGAGGAAAGAGAGGAATTGCAGTGACAACACCGAAGCAGAGGGTTTCTGTGCCTGTCGTTGCAGTCGAGGGGGCAGAAGAGCAGGGAGGACACTGGCTAGAAGACTTGCAGAGCTGTGGTGGTTCTCAAAAGCCCTTCTTGGTGCTCCTCAAAGCCACCATCACGGTGGCCTGGGGGCCTCCCTGAGGACATGGCGGGGACCTCATACACCTGCTCTTGCCCCTTCCTTCTTGGTGAGGCTTCTGCAGGAGCCAGGCTGACACAGGGACCAGCACCCGGACGTTTCACTGCCGAAACCGTGGGGCCAGGCGTGTGCAAGAAGTTCAGCGTGTTTGCCAGCGCTTGGCGGAGCGAGGATTGATAAGGGAGGTCAGCCCAGTCAATCGGAGGCACAGCCAGATGGCCTGGCTCCGATTCCTTTCCCGTCTACATCTGAAAGGGATTTGCAGACTTCAGGGTGAAGCTTTGAGACCCTCTCTTTGCCAAAATATTCAAAAGACATTGCAAAAAATTAGAGATCTCTGTGTCAATAAAACATATGACAATTGCCTTGGGTTTCTGGCTATCCTATTTTATTTAACTAAATTGCACCAATCTAGTAAGGAGGTAAGCAGTTTTCACTACAATGTAAGTGCATAGCTGAGTAAACTGGACTAAGGTGCCACATGTTAATCATTACAGGGTTTTGTCTGCACAACATCAGTCTTGCAAGGATCTGCTTATGAAATCATACCTTTCCCATTAAGCACAGTTTGAGTTTTGAAAGGGAATTCAGATTGGCTTGGCACGAGCCTTTGTAGAGGGCTAAGAAAACCTGGGAGAGATGGCCCCCACGTTAAGTTAGAAAAAAAGCGATCTGCCTTCTCTTTTGTGGTGCATTTAAAGGTCTCTGTTTAAGGACTGTGGATTGATGAAGTGGCCTGAGGTGGGGGGAATATTAAAAAAGATGTCAACATGCCAATAAATGTGTGTGCCAGAAATAAATGCATTAGATGTTAGCCCATCTAAAACCAGTGAGAGAAAGCTAAAGAAAGACATTCTTTTATGGAGAGAGACAGTCCAGTAGCTCACATCGTTAGGGAAAAAAATGATCAAAGCAGAAACGAGCTCAAGTTTCCGAATGTCAGCTCACCTTCCGAGTTCTTTCCCTCAACCAGCCAAGGGCTGGATATCTGAAGAACAAGATTCAGGGGCGTCTCATCTCTTTATAATGTCGGGCTTACATTTTTCTTTAACGATCTGCACCTTTCCCTACACAGACATCCTGAAGCAGCAAATTAAAGGCCACTTTTGCAAATTTGACCCCAAGCTTTTCACAAAACTGACAGCAGGGATAGCAAAACCCTAAACTGAGATGAAAAGAATGAGGCTCAAGGTCACAGATTTCATTCTCCACCTTGAGAATGTGAAGATCCAGGCTTTGACTCTCCTCTAACAACAAGCAGATGGGAAGTTAGGCACAGGTCTATGTTGGCTGTGTTTTGCAATAGCAAAATGGCAACGGCTCAGTCTGTACTGCAATGTGTTTCTGGTGGAACTGCTGGCTGGGGAGGGGGAAAAAATCACACCTCCCCACAGAAAGCTGAGCCAAGAAAACTCTTGGTTTAGATAGTGTTTTGTCAGCCTAGTAACGCTGTTGGTAGAGATGATACAGTTCTGCTGGCAAGAAAAGTCCTAAATTGGCATATGCAGATGTCTTATGTGATCTCCCCAGTGGCACAACCCTACCAGGGGAGGACATATGGCACAGACAGACTCGGGGTGTTAGGCTCTTCCTTGAGATCCACATGAAGTGTCCAGCTCGGGAAGACCCCGAGCGGCTGGCGGCTGCAAGGTGGGAAGAGCTGCTCTACACATGGCTCTTGTGCTCCGCCACGAAGTGCCAGCACGGGCAGTGGGGCAAGACACTGGCATGACGGGACCTTGAGTGTGCAGCAGTTTGTGTGGTCTTGGCACAGATAAAGTCCTCAACGAGGATAAATCCTAGTACTTGACTGTACATGAATGATATCTCCTGAAAGCTATCCTGCAAACCAGTGAGCCGCAGGATGGAAGCAGTGCTCCTAGCCTAAGAGCTCGCTGGGGCAGATACCTCGTTATAGACTCGGGACTCAGAGCTTGGCTTCCTAGCCTGTCAAAAAATACCTTTGAGGTTCATTTTTTTACAAGGAAGTTTTCAGAAAATTGATTTGCAACACATAAAACACAATAAAAAAACTTGGTAGCAATAAACATCTCCAGTCCTAGGAAATAAACACATCCTAATCCTGTGGCGTGTCCTAGGCTGGCATTAAGCTCACATTACATAACAGTGATATGTTGCATATACCATATAGCAGGGGGGGAAAATCCTCCTTTATTCTCACAGTCTGAAACAGCCTGTGTCTGCCTAGCAGCTGTTCAGAGCACACATATCAAAGCATTTCAGCGTCCCGGAGTAGACAGAGATGGTGGAGATGCAACCCTGGAGGCAGAAGCGGGGACGGGGAAGTCTCAGATTTACCCCTAAGCAGTGCAGAACTCTCTTCTTCCTTTTGCAGGCTGATTTCCTTCTCTTCCAAAGCCAATTTGATGACAGTGGTTTCCAGGGGTTTTCCCCCCACCACACCAGCTGCCCTTTCACCCAAGCACCGGCTCTTCCTTGCCGTGCAGGCACCATCCCGAGCCCAAGGCAGGGCGACCGCACCAGTATGCCGCCACTGGGCAAGTTCCTGCAGACTGGGAGGAGAAAACCACCCGGTGACATCAAAACGTCCGGGGAGCCTGGCTTTGCACCTTGCAGGTGCCTGCTCTTGTTTTCCTGCCTTTCTTCCCCCAAGCGAAGGGCTCAGTTATCCCTCCCGGCACTGTCCTGAGCCGGGGGCAGAATGGAAAATCTCCAGGATGTTGTTATTTCCTAAAATACAAAATGCTTTAAAAAACCCCAATAGCATTGCTTTTTAAAATCCAAAAGATTTTTAAAATACTGTGTCTTGCACAGATTGCCAAACCACAGGGTCCCAGGGTGAGAGAGGGGAGACCGGCTCCCCGACCCCTCGGTGCGCCGGGGCACGGGCCAGTGCTGCGGCCGGCCCCGGCTCTGGAGCGCTGGGAAAAACCTCACCACGAAGGCCGGAAATTAGAGTTTGCCAGTGTCCCTCTTGACTTTAATTAAGCTCATTGTCAGTTTGGTGAATTCCCGCTCTCTTTCTCTCCTTCTCTCTGTCTTTTTTCCCTGCAAGTCTGCTCAGCAGACTCTTTAACCAGCTCTCAAAGCTCAAATTTTAATTAAAGTCATTCACTGCCTTTGAATGACTAATAACCTCTTATCGGGTCTTGTGTTACAAATAGCAGGCAAAACACCTTCCCTCCCACTCTTCATTAACATGTTATTATTTTTTTATACTGCCCATCCTGCCAAGACCTTTTTTGCTTTAAAATAATATTAAAACAGAAACCTTCCTTGAAATATATTTTAGTTAGCTGAAAAGGCCACAATTAACAGAAAAAAGGCTAACGGAGGAGGATGCACTGGTCCAGGAACACCCTGAAAAGTCTGGCTATGCAGGAGCGTAGTTTATTAAGCAATTTTCAGCAAAGCAGAGGAAAGCCCCGCTCTCCAATCCATCGTCCAAAAGCATTTTTGCTGGAACTACAGGACAGACTTTGAGGATGTAAAGAATTGAAGACAATTTCCATTTTAACTATATTCCTAATTCTGTCCTGGCTTAGCCGGAGAGAGTTTTGATAGCGAGGGAAGTCCTCACTGGTTACTGTCCTGAAAAGCTCTGGGCCCTCTGGAGGAAGAAGAACAGCTGAGACGAGCAGAAGTAGTTGGTTGGGGGTTTATTAATGTCTTGTTTTTTCTTCAGAAGAAACCAACAGTGAGAAGTAAGAACAAACCCAGTTTGCAAGGGCCGGGCTGGGCGCCGAGAGGGGCTGCCCGGACGCCAACCAGCGCAACATCTGCTTGGCCACATGCTTTCCCTGGGAAAAACCCTACCACGAACTTCCAAATTTTGCAGGCTTATATTATTATTGCAAAAAGAATTAAAACCGAGCTAGTAGGATTTTTGAAGGAGGTTTTAAATCTTCTTGAGGGTAAGCTGGAAAAAGAGGTGACTTCATAGGACACATCATCACGTCCAAATGACACTCTCAACACGAGCAACAGCTTTCAGCCACAGATGACAATTTGGGCTTGTTTGCAAATGGCCATCTTGAAGCAGAGTCTTCCAACCTACTGTTCTATGTCGTTTAAGTCGGACTGAGACTGTGAGCACGCGTGAAACAGGCAGTTTTTAAAGCGCTGAACACAGCACAGGCTCTAAGCGCAATTTAGCTCTGTTCCACAGCGGCAAACTTCTCCCCATGACGAAAGAGAGCTAAACTTGTTTTTTCTTTCTTTTTTTTTAGCAGCTGCTTATCTCTTTCTCTGTCAACTGCCCTGTCTGCTCATTTCTGCACAGCTGCCACGCTGCAATTTGCTCCGGGTTTATGTCTCGAAGCCGCGCTGGGCGTTGCTGCACCCGCAGCGCCGGGCGTAAGCCCGCGGCCCGGCTGGGCGGGCAGAGTGAAATCAGGGCTGAAAATAAAAAGTAGAATAGCGATGGCATTTTAACGCCAATTGGTTTCTGCGGTCTGGCTCTGCTGCGATGTGTGGTGGCTGCCCGTGGAAACCCCGCTGGTGCTGCCTGGCGGTGGTGGGCCGCTGCGGAGAGACCGAGCAAGCTCAGCTTGCTGTGTCCTTGTAGCTTCACGAAAAATACGGGCTCCTGCACGGCGCTGCTGATTTCTTGGCAAGCCCAGGTGGAGGAAAATCACATCGAGTCTTTATCTGAGTGGACGATACTTGCATATTTCCCTTACCGATTGGCTCTAAGCAACTGAACAATAACTGAACTTACAATAACAGTGACAACAACCCTGCAGCATTCAGTGCACAAATAGATTAATTCTGCCCTCAGCATCCACTCACCGCAGCCAGCCAAGCCAGCAGAAGAGTCCCGTACCTCTCCTCCTACCGACCCTGCTCAGGTTTCCTCCAAGACCTGCTCCCGGAGCGTATTGTAGGGTGAGATCGGGCTGTTTGGGGTCTGTGCATGACCCACACTTCTGGAGGTGAGCTGCAGCCCCGCGGCCCCTCGCCCGCTCGGTGGTGGCACTTGCCCTCGGACGGGACAGGACTTCGCAGGGACCAGGAGCCTCCCAGGCAAGTCCAGCTCAGATGTTTAGGTGCTCAGTGACCTACGCAGGTTTGGAAGGTGCCCTTAATTTTCTGATCTGCATAAATTGCCTTGGACAGTTTTACAGCAATATGGCAAGGAAATCCCAGCTCCTGCCAATGACATTTTTTCCAACCATGACATTAGTGTTTCATACCACACGGGTGAGCGAAAGAATAAACAGATAAAGAATAAACTGCTGTACGTGATGTTTCATTTTGGGATGGCTGGACCTAGCAATAAAGCAGTCACAGATGAACTCCTTCATCTTCTCAGCTGTCTATAAATAAAATAGCAGGTAGAGCCAACCTTCTTTGTTGCTGTTTGAATGTAACTTTTCTATCATGTTCCTAAAATAAAAACTGAACCACAGGCACTTGAACAGCATAAAAATATTGACGACCTTTCTGCTATAGCCTGGCTCCTTATGTACCTTATTTCTTGTGCCTTCAAGCTCTCTGTGTTGCCCCCCATCTGATTAAGCAGCACTTTCTGGGGCCGGACTGTAACTCTAGTTGCTTCTCCTGTGCCGAGGGCTGCCCTGCTCTTCTGAACAGCTAATGTGGATCTCCATCGGGGTTAAAAAATGACCAGTGTCATTGAATTGCCTTCCAGGTATACTCAGGAGCAAAGTATTTCCATGCTCATCCACTGTCTTTTCTTGAAGGCTTCAGCATGGGGATCTATGGACCACCCATAAGAGGCTCTGAAGGGCAACTAAATACATACTGTGCCAAGGCTTAAATGCCAGAGAGGAGGTTGCAGGAGGAAAATGCACTGTTTTAGAATAAATCTGGTAATTTGCTGAGCCCTATTCAATCTCATTTAACCCCTCACTTCACATAAGGATATGAGGGGACATAAGGATACGGCTCAGATGGACTAAAGCTGTAAGTAGCTCATCAACCTGTCTCTGAAAGTGGCCAAAAGTGGGTGCTGAGGAAAGAGTGTAAGAACAGAGAAAGAACAGAGTATAGGAACATATTTATGATATTTTCCAACAACTGTCTGAGCCCCCAACTGCTCAGGGACTTCCTGAGCTGGGTGTTATTTCCAGGTATTTCATGTTTTTCCATGGGCGTGTGCCATCTCTGCTTGAGCCCACACCAGCTTTGACGGCTTGCAGCCTCCTCTGGCCAGGCGGTCCCTGGCCCCGCAGCCCCATGCGAGAAGCTGCTTCTGCTGCCCAGGGGCACCTGGCTGCAGGCACGAGAGGCGCAGACAAGGCCAGGGCTGGGCAGTCTTAATATCGTGAAAGCAAAATGTGTAGGTCTGAGAGAGCCTTAAGATGACTCCTGCCAGGTGTTTCTACAATCTGCTCTTAAAACTCAAAGGCCTCCAAGCCAAGGACTCCAAGACCTCCGTAGATAACCTGTCTTAATCTTTAATTAACTTTACGGGTAGAAAAGGTGGGGTTTTTTTCCTGAATGCCTAATATTAAGCTGCATTACTAAATACTAAGCTCATTCATTTTTGTCCTACCGTTGGTAGATATGGAGAGCAGTTGACTGCTTCCCTCTTTATAACAACCTCTTACGTATTTGAAGACTATAATAAAGTTCCCACTTCTTCTTCTCTTTTCTAGACTGTCAAACACTTTATTAAAGCCACGAAGTGTCACAGCTATTGTTTTCCCATACTGAGTGTGTCAGCCATCCTGTCCTCAGCAAGACAATACCCAGTACCACCTGAGACAAGGTCCTGGAGGCTAATGAGCTCATGGTCAAAGGTCAACAGCTCAAAATTTACCTGCATGGATTCAAAAGAGCTGTCAGCCGTGCCAGAGTCCTCAGACGCGGCGGAGGAAAGGTAATCCAGCACAAGTGAGAACTGGCACTGGTGAGGAGCTATTACAGCACTCGATGGCAGAACATACGAAATTAGGGAACCGGCTCCTGCCCTTCCTCTCCCAAAGGAGGGGCTCCTAAGGGCTTCCTCTCCCCGAGCCCATACCCCAAGCAGCAAGGGTCAATGTGTGAGAGGGAAATGTCTCCTTATTGCTTATGGTTGCGCTATGCCCTGGAGCATGCGGGTCTGTAACCTGCCTTCCAGTTTGTTGGGAACACTGTCCCGCTGCCTCTGCCCGGGGAGGCTCTCGCTGCCTCCTTGTCTGCCTCCTTGGGAAGCAAGTAAAGCTTCTGCTTCGGCAAGAGCCCCAAGCACTGAGTTTTCTAGCCCAACTGAGCCCTGCAAAGGAAGAGGCTCACTTAATCCCTGGGCCTTGCTGGTCACCTTGGTCCCCAGGTGGCTGGTGGTCTCTGCCCCTGCCATGGGAAAAGCCCTTGTGCTCCCAGCACCGAGCTGCACTCACCCCACTATTCCCAAAAGCCTTTAATGCTGTAGGACTACGCAGGGAGACACGGCGGAGGGTAACTTCCCGGGCAGTGGGCCTGGGCGTACAGGACTAAGTGATTTCTCACGATCAGGAAATCGGTAGCATATAGGGATAAATGAAACCAGCCCTGCGCTCCCCTGGTCAGAGCTGCCATTCAGCATTGTAGCATCCCCACCTTGTGGTACGACGCCGGACTGCCTTCTCCCGGCAGCGATCGCCGCACGCCTGGTGTCTGCTCGCCAGAGGTGTGGGGATGCTCAGACAGCTTGCTTTGATGTGGGCTCGGCTCAGGTCCTGACTAGCTCTTCATTGCAACCAGATACATAGACATGTGCTCCGCCTCGTCTTCACGACAGATGCTAACAGGTAGGAAAAATGCCCTGGTTAGATAAAGGAAGACTTGCTTTCTTTCTGATGAAATTAACACTTTCCTTCTGAAAAGTTGAAATCTGCACTTCTGATACCTGAATGTAAGTTTTCTGAAGATTCAAATTATCATTAAAGGATTCCCAGAGGCATTACATAGCTGACCAGTAAACATTTGCTAAAATGTTCTCCTTTTTTCTTGTTTTTGTGAGAAAGCATCTTGGAGGTGATCTGTGAGGTTTGCTGAAAATGTATTTTGCATACAAAAAAGATATAGCCATTTGTGGCTCCTCTGCTGGTGCTGCAGGTAGTCCCTTCAGAAAAAAACGTATTTCCAAACCCTCAGCTCAGTGAGATAATCCACCATCCCATGATGAAGTGATAGTGTAAGATTCCCTTTGGGGGGAACAGGTCAGAGACAAGCAGATACTCTTCTCAAAGACCTGGACATTGTTCAGCCATCGGAAGCATCTGCTGGAGGACAGCTCAAGGCCGACTTCACTGCTCGAGGGCCCTGCAAGCTCCCAGCGACTCCCCACAGGCAGCCATGGGCCCGGAAAAGGCCCGGTGCCTCCCAGCAGCGGAGGTGGGACCCTGGCAGGGGGGAAACGACATGCGGACAGGACCTGGGTACTTCGTGTCCTTTCCACTGTGCTGAGATGAAATGGCTGCAGCCCTCATTCTTTGAGGAAAGGTGGCTTAATGTTTTTTCTCGTTAAGCAAAAGTGAAAGTGTTGGTGTATTTCTGGATCCGCTGGCTCTAGCAGAGCCAGGCAGATGTCCAGCACACGGATGTGTTGGGGCTCGCAGGGCTGCATTTCCTCCAGTGCTGTCCAGCACCCCCTGAGTAACGGGAACTGCTAGTAGAAACATAAAGCTGCCAGTGAGCTTGGCTAGCCCACAGCCTCTTTCTCTCTTGCTCTTCTTCCTTGCCTAAAACTGTGAAGTTTAACCAAGAACCAAGGCTGTTCTCATCCACTGGATGGAGGAGATCATGGCCAGAAGCTGCAGGAGGCCACCTCCTCCTTGCTGTTTCCTTCCGTGGCCCTGCAGCAGACCCCGTAATGCGATGACGGTCCGCGGGGTCTCTCTTAAAAAGTTTCTCCCTGGCTTTGTAACCTGCTGATTAGCTAATGTGAAACAGAGCCCTGGAAAAGGTGGGGAGTGCGAAGAGCGAAGCAGACGGTGGGTGTGGACCGGCTAAGTCGCTGGCGTGCCAGCCTGGAGGCACCGTGTGTGCCCGCGGGCGGGCAGAGGAGTCGCGGGGCTGCAGATCACGAAGGGTTAGGTCGTCCCACCCGCCTCGGCCGCTCAGCGCGTCCGTCCGGGGCTAGCTGACACAGCGCTGCGTTACGAGCCCGGCCTTCAAAGCATTCCTGTCTTTGCTGTTGAATGCACCAAATGTCTCACACAGCTGTTTAGTAGGTTTGCGAGCCTTGTTAAGTGCCGGGTTTATCACAGCTTTCCCGAGGAATGCGTGCAGCCAACAAGTAGCTGAAAGATACTATCTGCTTCGGCCAGCTGAGGACTTCAGGCTCTTGCGATCGGAGGAGGCCATGTGCAGACTAACCAGGACTATATAAACTAGTTTATTTAGCCAGGCAAACACTGGGCAGTTAGACATTTTTAATTGACCTTGATTGTTTTGGGGGTTATGTTCTGCCGGGAGGAAAGGTGGAGGGAGAAATTCTCAGTGTCACCACCCTCGCGGTGGTGGAAAAGCATGAAGTATCACCTGGGAAGCCATTCAGATGGTCACAGCCTTTCAAACACGAAGCCTTTAATCGGTGTATTTACGCTTGTATCACCATGAAGAAATATCCATCACCTGAGGCCTTGTCCACCAGCTGGCAGAGCCCTCCGTGTAGACGTACCGTTGCAGCTATGTGGATGTAACACCCCTGTCTGACAGGGAGTTTATCTCAGTGCAGCACGCTTCCTTGCCATAACGTAAGCCAGCAAAACTCCTCTTCAGTGGCCGTAGCTGCAGCTGTACTAGGACTTTTTTCCTGTCTGAGCAATACACCATTCCCACCCTCCTGGCATAAGGTGAGAGGTCTGCAGACCTCTGTGCTGCCAACTGGCCAGAGAATCGTACACTAACACAGGCGCCTTCCCTGTGGACTAAACCTCGCCCAAGCCAAGTTTTCTCCATAGCATTAAGGAGCACTAAACCTTCTTGGAAGTTTGCTTTAAACATCTCTCAAAGCCATACTGGATAATGTGAAGGTGAGACACACCATGGCCGCAATAACCTCACAAGGAGTGTGGAGAGACGGCCAAAGTGCTTGAGTACTGCCGAGCACCGAGTTACTAAGTAAACGGGCTTAAGAGCCTGCCTCTCTCGTTTGCTCATTTGGCTGATTGATGTGACCATAAGCTCCTGTCTGCAGGCTCTATGGGCTCTTTCTAACCACGGTTTGTCCATGACACGCTGTTAATAACATTAATTATTGTCTCTCCAGTCTCCAGGGAGAAGAGTGCTCCCGGAGTGATGGCTGGTGGGGCGGAGTGGCCAGCAGGGACCAGCACCTCAGGTGAGCCGCAGCAGGTGGGGAGAAGCAGAGGGCAACAGGGAGGCAAAAAATTCAGGAGAGACATGCCAGGGTGGTTTTGCCCCTCCACGTGCCTCTGGTGGGCTGTGCGTGAAGGCAGGCGAGCAGCAGCTGGACACATCGGAGAGGAGGGAGGCGAGAGCAGAGCCACCTGGGACCTGCTCTCAGGACATGGGTGCCTGGCCGGGACGAGGAGGGTGGGAGCTGCCCCTGGCTCCCCTCCAAGGGGCACGGCCTCCTGGGGCCACTATGCCCACCCCAGACAAGCGGGAAGCCAAGCTGGTGGGGCGTCGAGGTGAGCTGCCGGGAACAGGGCAGCAGCTGTGCTTCTCCAACCGGTTCCCGTCAAACGGTGTTGGGACTGCATCATGGTCTCCCTGCATGGTGGAAATGATGGGGAAACCAAGCCGTGATTTTAAATCTTTCATTGGAGGATGATAAAATTACAATATGATACGGAAGCATGGAAAAGTGAGAACTATAAACTACAAAATTCTACAAAACAGACAAACGCAACAATAAACAAACCAACTCTACTTTGAAAGTGGTACTACATAACATGAAGCTCAGGCTGTACAGCACACTGCCATTTTGAGTGCTGTTGTGAGAGGTTTCAGATTTGAAATTTGTACTCAGTGATACAGATTTGCATAAACTGAAACTAATAGTCTTTAAAATATAATTTGAAGAACTGAGTGGAAATCCAAACTGAGACGATACTGATCATTTGGAGATAGAAGCCAGAGATATTTGGGCCTGTCCTGGTGTGGCATCACAGACATCAAACATTTCTTGTGAGGTCAGAATTCATTTTTTTTTCGTTGGTGTCTGGTGGCTTGAAGTCCTACCTTTGGTCACCTTAAATGAAAGAGTTGGGTTTTTTTTTAATATATGGAGCAAAATAAGAAGAATGACAATAATTAAAGCTGATGGAATAACTCATACTTTTAGCTTGATCCTAAGCCTAGCTATAGGTATAGCAATGTTCAGCCTTTCTTTTGGTGGTTCTCAGAGAGCAATATTCCTGACCAAAAAGGGAAGTATGTTCACAGTCTGCTCTGCCAGTAATGTTCCACCCAGCCCCTGTCTCTGAAGTCCATGGACCAAATTTCTCCTTGGTGTAAAAGCTACAGCAAGAATCAGTTTGATTTGATGAGTCAAAAGTTTACACAACATCAGCCTGGGATGACAGTTTCATTTCAACAAAAACAGATTCCTTTGGACATCTATTAAACTGGGCTGACTGGTATTCCCATTCCCATGTATATACACACATACCAGACAATAATCTCCTTAACAACCCACAGATGAATTCCTTAGCTTATGAATCTGCCAGAAAACACATAATTTTCCCCATCAAGGAATGTTGCTTGGCACATCTTTAGTATATCACTTACTCAGCCCTCAATCAACCTAAATGATTCACCTAGCAAGATCTCCTAGGCGAGGCTTTACGTGATTGAACAGTTCACCCTCGCTGAAAAAGTACACGCCACTGAGTGCCCTTATCTCAACAATAAAAGTTATTAATAAGCAGGAATTACTTCAGTAAGAGCCATGGGGCTGGCTGCAGTCCGTGCAAATTCAGCTGTCCTGCTTGGGGCTCCATCGATAAAAACAGCTCAGCGTAGTGGGAACAGAGCGGAGGCTCACGGGCTCAATCCCAACCCGCACGTCCTGTTTTATGTTGTGTTTTACAGTTTATCGCTCTTCATGTTAAGATTTATTAGTATTGTCTTGCTGTTCAGCGGTCGCGACTCGTAAAGCATGTGCGGTATGGGAGCACTGCTGTTGTCCCATGGCTGTGGTGGGGAGGCCGGTCCCGCCGCCGGCACTTCCCGCGTACCGAGCCTCAGCCCGGGGCGGCAGGCAAGCCGCGGGGCCGCAGTCTCCTGTCGGCACACACGGTCTCCAGGAGGTGGTGGGACAGACCTCCTCACCCGCGGCTGTCATCGTCTCCGCGGCCGCCGTTACAGAAGCTGTGTTATGGGCTTAGCTACTCCTTGCACGGAGATGCCGGCGATTAGCTCGAGGACGTTGAGGGCAGCAAGCTGTCTGATCTGGCACAGCCAGCCATTGTCCTGGCCACCTGGGAAGTCATTTTTCATTGGAAATAGTTGCCCTCATCCAGATCTGGATGAATTATGCAAGATTCTTTGGACCACAGACAGACGAAATGGGGTTATAGCGCCATGTGATCTCAGCTAGATTTCCCATCGCCGCGTCCTGGTTTTGTGCACAGAAATGGTAACTTGCCTCCTTTCCTGCTCCAAAACATTTGTTTGGATGTTCTGAGACTTTCTCAAGTTTGTGGACCCCCGCCATAGGGTGTTGCATGGCTTTAGATAAGAAATCTCCATAAAACTGTAAGCAATGTGTCTTCTGCAGTATATCTTTCTTCTTAGTCAACAGCGAAGCAGTCACATTATGTTGCCTTACATTGCGGCCCACCTGTTGCAAGGAAGATGCCAAGAAAATTATACACCAGTGGGAAAGTGTAGATTACATATATGGCTTGGTCCCAGCAAGAGTCTGTGTGGATACAGGATACACATTAAAAATCACGTCAGTGTAGCTCTCTGTGTGCAATATGAAGGGAATCCCTGGCTAGACGGACAAGAAATCTGCCAGCTTAGCTCACACAGCGGTAGCTGCTGTCTTTCCATCGAAAGGCAAGAGGATTAGGTGGGTGTTGGGCAGATGGATCCTGCCACCCTCAGTGCATAGCGTGGCCCCGCTAACATCCCTGGGGCATCCGAGGCTTGCGATACCACCGTGGTTGCTTTGCCAGCACCTGCAAAGCTCCCTCCTCCGTGGACCGGCCGGGAGCGAGGTGCTGTGTGGCAGGACCGGGGGTGCTCCGTGTGCGGGGTGGTGTGGGCTTGCTGGGGGGAAGGGACCCTTGCAGAAAAGCAATGAAGCTGCCTGCCTAAATACGCAGTTTACAGAGGACTCCAGAAATAATCCACTGCCGCCAAGTGGTTTTAATGCCCTCTCTTTACTACTAATTAACCAATACTGAAAAGATTTGGAAGAACCCAGCAGTGCCTTGTTCTCCGTGGTCAGAGAGGGCTCTGCCTCCGCGACACCACCTGTGCAGCCAGCGTGGGGACGGTGGGACCTTCGCGGTCATGGGCTCCCACCCCTCCTCTTTGCTTCGCGCCATCCCCTTTCTGAAAATCATCGCCTTTCAGACAGTTCGTGGGGTTTGTCCCTCCCATGTCAGCTGACAAGTTGCTGGAGGAACTCTTCACTCCTACCGTACTGGTACTGAGACTCGTACCCCAGCCTGAGATATATCTGAGAGGAGATTCCTATAAAGTTGAAAATCCACATATAAAAATAGCATTAAGGGTGCAAACAGCAAGCATCTTATCAGACAGCTTTCCTATAAAAAAAGCCGGGAGGCGAAGCATGCTCAGACATGGAGCAGCTCAGCTGTGATAGCTGGCAAGAGCCACAAGATGTCTCTGGAAACCAGCATTTGAAAAAAAAAGGCATTAATAACCCGAGGAAAGGGGCTGGGCCATTTACACCACGGTGAGAAGTGACCCTGGCGTGCGCATTCGTGCGAGCCTGGGTTCGCAGCACAGGGCTGCCCCCCTCCCCAAAACCACCTCTCCATCGCCCTTTGCCCCAGGCGAGGGGCGACCATGAGGTCGCACCCATGGTGTTTCCTCACGACACGGAGGAGAACTGTGGATCAGTGAACTGGCGGATTAAAAACACTATGGACTTTTGAAGGTGCTGGAAGAACAGGGAAATGCGCACTCTGAAAAGCAGATTAAAGGATGTGAGTCAAGCCTGAGAGTCCTGAAGGAGACAGGCTGCACCTCCTGGGAGGCTCTTTGCAGGCACGGAGGACCCTGAAGAGAGCAGCGTAGGCCTGGGTTTATACCCTCAAACCGTGCCTGGGTTTACAGGCTCAAAATATGCCAACTCCTACGGGATTTCGCTGGCTGTGCCGTCACCTGCAGGGGTTCACGCGTGCGGAAAGTCCTGACGTGGCACACCCAGACGGACGGCATGGGAATGAGCTCGCTGTCCTGACACAGGGAGAAACCCTGCCGAACGTGACTCAGAGCTCAGCGAGACGCCGGCAGGTCCTGATCTCGCGGCCCTGCCACTCACTCGGGAGCTGCTTTCCGTTTCGCCAGCTCCGCGTGCTCTCCACGTAAACAACCCGGGAATTGCAGGGTGGAAAAGGCCCATGTAAGTCTAACGCTGTTATTAAGAAATAGGCAAAGCACTAATCCGGCACAGTAACTAGTGACTCACAAAGTTTAATGGGAGAAAACAAAGCTATCTTTCAATGGACCACATACAGAGACAGCAGTTACTGTAAATTAGAAAACCTCTTTAACATCCAGCTAAAAACGTGTACCAAATAAAACCCATTGCCCACCAGGCTCAACGATCCTAAGTATCATTTGTTCCAGGATTTGTTTTCCTTCTTACAAATCACAAGGCAGTCATTTAAATTAATAATAACCAAAGTTATGGGGATAATGGGATTTTTAATGAGATGTTTCTGGCTGTGGGGTGCCTTTACAGAAACTCATCCACCTCAATATAAACGCTAGTGTTTAGCAATAAGGCGATACGGTGAAAACCCCATTAGTCTAAATCCACTGGGACAGGAGGACCAAACTTTGTTCTTGCAGTGTGTTTAGGAAAACTCCCCTGGGACTAAACTATTGTTACATCGCCGTGTTTGAGGCACATACAATTTGAACGGCATGAAAAACGATGAAAAAAAAAAGAAAAATAATGTAGTCGGTATCTACTGACGTGATTGCAGGAAGAACGGCTATTGCGGTACAGGCAGACCCGCGGAGTCCGACCTGCTGACGGTCCTCCTTGCAGTTTCCGAAGACCAACAGAAGCCAGCAGATTTCGGCACAGCACAACTGCTTGCAGACAGAGGCAAGAGGGTGCTGGCTCCCCACATTGCACGTGGGTGATGGGGTCAGACCCGCTGTGGCACCCAGGCAGCTCCGCACGGGCATCCGCGAGGCGAGGACGGCTTGGAGGCAGACCCCAGCTGCACGTCAGCCCTCCGGCGCCGACGGCGTCTTCAGCGCCTGCGTCGTGAGGGTGCCGGCAGCTGCAGACCGATGCTGGGGAAGGCGGATAAGACCCCAATATTTTTTCCGTTGGGAATATGAATGTGGTAACTTTTACAGCGCTGCTTTTTAGCGAACCAGACAAAACACAAATGAAGATGATGCAGGGGTAGTTTTGCCCTTGGTTACACACAAGGGGAGCATGGAGAGAAGTTCTTACTAGCACGATTGAGTAGTAATCAGATGATTCGGCACTCTCATTATTACAGAAAGTTGCAAAAGATATCAAGATTTAGTAGGGCATTTCTTGATGACTTTCGACTCTACTTCTACCTCCTGGTTTTCCTAAGATAGTCACTCTTTTTGGTCAGAAAGTACTGATTTCCCTCCAAAATACACTATAATTCAGAAGCAAAGATCTACTCCTGGAACACTACCTATCCAAGGATGTCTTTGCCCCAAAGGGCTGAAATCCCACAGCAAATCTGATTTTCTGCATGAAAAAGGCTGTGGTCCTTCATTCAGGACCTCTGTCTCTCAGGTTGCCTGGGCTGAGGCCTCAGGCAGCCCAGGGATGTTGTGCATCTGGTTAGGAGGAGCCACTCCACACCATAACCACCCTTCCCACCGCCAAGGCTTTCTGCAAAATGACAGAAAACCGCGAATGCAAAATCTCCTGAGTGAAAAGGAATTAGTAAAACCCCATATTCATGAAATATTGAGAGCTAATTATATGTGCTTCGGAAACCTCTGGGGGAAGGGAGATGGAGGCCTTTCATTAGACGGGAACTGGAACTTTTTCATCATCTGTCTAGCTCAGGAATGCGGGGCTGCTGTCTGGAGAGGGCTGTGGGATTTGGCTGCAGGGCTGGGTGTGCAGGTAAAGTGCCATGCTGTAGAATATCCCTGTTGTACTGTGGCATGTCTTGGAAATGGCTCTCAGCCCTGGCAGGTCGCGTTGGGGTGCTGGATGTGAATACGCCTCAGCCTGCCTGTGGGACCTCTTCACTCTGCAAAGCACCAGAAGGAACCATTGCTTCCAAATCATTGCACGTCTTCTTCACCCTGCGCCCCAAAGGGGTCCAAAGCCCTGACCCCTCGCTTCAAAACGGACCGCGGTTTCTCCTGGAAGGGACGGAGCCCAGTCGCTTCCTGGATGTCCGTGGGAAGTGCGGTTTCCTCGCTTTTGTTAGCTCGTTGGAGATCTCCTCTCTCCTCCCGCGACCAGAACGGCTCCATTTCCAGCTGTTGCCACATCGCCCAAATTTAAGCCCAAGATCAGAACTGGAGAGCGAAAAAAAAAGGGGGGGGGGGGAGTTTTCAGGGCGGGCCCAGAGGTGAAGGCACAAAGGGAGCCCTGCCCGCGGCACGGCCACGCGTGCCGGTCCCCCCGCAGCCCGGCAGCAGCAGCCGCCGCCAGCCCCGCTCCGGCTCCGGCTCCGGCTCCGGCGCCGCCTCCCCGGGCGCGACCGCCCCGGCGCAGCGCAGCGCAGCGCGGCGGCGATGCCCGGGCGCTCCGCGGTTCTTCCGCGCGGCGCCGCGCCCGCCCGGCCTCCCGCCGCCCTCCGCGCCCGCGGAGCTGCCGCCGCGCCGCCGCCGGCCCTCGCCACGTAAACCTGCGTTAAACCCGCTTCCCCTCGTGCCACCGCTTCTTACGCCCCCAGCGCGCTTCCTATCACCTTTTGTTAGAATTACGGAGCCGGAAACTTAATTTACGCTGGGCTTTGAAGACGAATAAATACAGGCAGGCCGGTGGCCCCGTGATACGCCTATTTAGTCCCGCGATCCATAGACTATTATGAATTGTTGTGTTTTTCAGGCTGCTTCTGCTGTTTCAAATACCTTCTCAGCTACTCTCCCTGGCTGGGGAAAAAAAACCAAAACACCACCCTTCTTAAGCAAGGGGCGAAGAGCAAGAGACCATAGCAGTTGCGCTTGGCTTTATTTGCTTTTGCTAGTATTATTATTATTATTTTCGAAATTTGGGGAGAGCGAGGTTTTCAATTGCTGAAATAATTGCCTGGGAGAGAGGTTTCTTAATCTGTTCATACATTATTGACTTGGGCTCCAATATTTGGCTTGCTGCTTTTTATCGTACGAAGATCACGTACGAGAGTCTTTTGCATAACAATTTTTAAAGAGGACACATCCTTATATCAAAAGTGGACGTGACTTGAATTTTGCTGGCGTTTGTCCCTAAAATGACCCAATTCCGGTTACTGCCACTGGGCAGCAGTAACATTGCATTATTTCTACAGGCAATAGACTTATTTTGCTTTACTCTCTGCCCCCTTCCCTGTCCCCCCCCCCAAAGCCAACACATACTTTTAAAGCTGATTATTTTGTCTCGCTGCGCTGTAGCCCTGCACACACTGTTTTCTCTCCCTGGGAACGGATGAGCAGAGAGGAGCAGGACCGGCTCGTAGGAGCAACATGGCTAATTAACGCCGAAAGTTCCCACCCGGCGCGGAAATAGCGCCTTCAACGAAATTTCGCTGCGAGCCGCCGCAGAGCGACAGCAGCGCCGTCCCCGCTGCTCCGGGCGCCTCCCCGGGCGCCGCCTGCCCCGACGGGGGCCAGGAGAGCCCCCTCCGCCCCGCTTTCCCAAACCGAAGTCGTGCCGCTTCCCGGCCCCGCGGTCAGGTTAATTCCCGAACAAAGGAGGGCACCAGCACAAAGGGCTGCCCCCCCCCCGCCCCCGGCCCCCGCCCCGGCCCCGGCCCCGCTGCCTGCCGCCCGGCCCGGGCCAGGCCGCGCCGCCCGGCCGCCCCCCCGGGGCCGCCCCCCCGGGGCCGCTCCCCCGGGCCGCTCCGCAGCCAGCTGGGGCGGCCGAGGGCGAAGCTCCGCGGCCCCGGCGGCGACAGCGACGGGTCGCAGCTCTCCCGCTCGCTCCCCCCTGCCGGCACCGCGGCTGCTGCTCGGGCCGCGCGGTGCGGAATAAAGCGCGGATCCTCCCCTGCCTCCCTCCGCCGGCACCTGCCCGGCCAGGCTCCCCCGGCCCCCCCGGGCCAGCAGCCCCCTGCGCGCAGGCGGATGCCCCGCCGCGCACGCGGGCCCACGCGCGCCGGCACACGCGCGGCCACCGCGGAAACCCCGACGAAACCCGCGGGTGCGCAGACGCGCAGCGCGTCCGCCTCCTGCTCGGCGCGCGGATCCGCCCTCGCCCGCGTACGGCGGGGCACGTCGGCGCAGCGCCGGGCACACGCGTGGGCCCGGCCCCACGTCCTGCGTGGGCACGTGGCCCGCAGGGGGGGAGGCTCGGCGGCCACGGCGCACCCCGCACCGCGGCCCTGCGCCCGGCCGTGCGCGCTGCCTGCGCGCCGCGCAGAGCCCCGGCCGTGCGCGCAGGGCCGGGGGAGGCATCGCTTCTGGCGAAATTAGCCGCACTCCTGCCCTTGGCTTCACCCCCCCTTTTTCCCCTCGCAGACACAGAAGCAGAAGGAGACATAGGTAGGGAGAGCGGAGGAAATTGAAAACATATTTAAAAATGTAAATGGGCTCGAGCCAGGCTGACACTGTCTAAAGGGCAAAACGAGGCGCACGCCCGGAGCAGCCTGGCGAAGCCGAGACTGATGCAGTTTGCAGCCAAACTTTCCGCCCGTGCTCGCAGGGCGTTTGGTGGGGGGACAGGAGCAGCTGACCCGAAGTGGGGTGAAGCAGCGCTCGGAAACATCCCCCGTAACCTAAACCAGATTGCCAGGGAGGCAGATGGGGCTGCAAAAAGCCGTTTGGACTGCTCGCCTGTCGAGAGGATGTCGCTGCCCTGCTCGGGTGCAGTCCTTCCCCGGCAGCTGCAGAGACACATCTCCGGGAGCTGGTACTTTTTAAGGCAGCCGATCCAGGTGACTTGTGCTGTTTGCAGCGAGGTAGGGTGGGCTGCAGATGCGGGGGGAGGCGGGGGGGGGGCTTGGGAAAGAGATGGGGAGGGGGGCTGCAGCCAGGCCATTGGAAACCAGCGAGTTCCTTTTCTCGTCTTTCTTTTCTTTTCTTTTCTTTTCTTTTCTTTTCTTTTCTTTTTTTTTCTTTTCTTTTCTTTTCTCTTCTCTTCTCTTCTCTTCTCTTCTCTTCTCTTCTTTTCTTTTCTTTTCTTTTCTTTTCTTTTCTTTTCTTTTCTTTTCTTTTCTTTTCTTTTCTTTTCTCTTCTCTTCTTTTCTCTTCTCTTCTCTTCTCTTCTTTTCTCTTCTTTTCTCTTCTTTTCTCTTCTTTTCTTCTTTTCTTTTCTTTTCTCTTCTTTTCTCTTCTTTTCTTTTCTTTTCTTTTCTTCTTTCTTTTCTCCCCTTTCTTTTCTTCTCTTTTCTCCTTCTTTTTCTTTTCTTTTCTTTTACCTTCTTTACTTTTCTTTTACCTTCTTTACTTTTCTTTTTCTCTTCGTTTATTTTCCTTTAATTTATTTTCTCTTTCCTTTTTCCTTATTTTTCTTTTTCCCATTTTTCTTTTTCCCTATTATTCTTTTTCTTTTTTCTCTTTTCTTGTTCCTTTTCCTTCTCCTTTTTTCTCTTTATCTTTCTACCTTCTTTCTTTCAATTTTTTCGTTTTCTCTTTCCTTTTCCCATTTTGTTTTCCTTTTTCTTTTTGTTTTCCTTTTTCGTTTTCCTTTCCTTCTTTTCCCTCTCCCTTTCTTTTTCTCTTTTTTCCCCCTCTTCTTTTGTTAAAAAAAGAAACGAACCAATAAAACTGCTAAGAATAACAAGGATAGTTTTCGCTCGCCTCCCCAGAAACTTCCACGGGATATTTTCGTCTCCGATCCCTTGTGGGGAGGTTGGGAGGGGGGAGGGAAGAGAAAACGAAATAAATAAAATTAAATCTCCCCCTTTCGCTGAAGTTCCCTGTGACTCGGGCTGTGCTGCCGGGGGGGGTCGGGGGGGGTCCTGGCTGGGGACTGACTCTCAGCCGTGCCCGGGCGCAGCGCGGCGCTTGCGGGGCGCGGGGCGGCCGCGGGTGCGGACTTGCGCGGCGCCGGGCGCGCACCGGCCGCGCAGGCTCTCCCGCAGCCCGGCCTCCCGCTAAATAGCACCGAGCCCTTCCGCCCTGCCCGCTCCCCTCGCTCGGACGCGGAGAGATTTTGCATTCCCGAGACAGAAACCTGTGCCCCGAAAAAGTTTCGAGCCGGGCTGTTTCCGATACCTATTTACCAACGAATTACACCGCTATTATTGCTTTCAATGAAGACTGAATCCCCAAGCGATAATTGAATTAGTCTATTGAAGAGACTGTCAGGTACAATGACGTGGTATATCCCGCGCATTTCCCAGGGTCTATAGGCTTTGGGGACCCGGAATGTATAGTCTGACCTTACAGCTCATAATAATAATGCTGCACTTGTAGCAGAAATCTATTCGCATTCACTTTTAACAAAACCGCTGGTCAGCCAGTCCCTGTAGGAAGGATGAAATCTATTGTATTAGAACAACTCATTTATGTCCTTCAGCAAAGGCCCCAATGAGATCTGATCTAGACCTAGAAATAGGATTACCACAGCGTATATTAACCACGTTTCTATACTTCCTCCTTCCTATAAGGGCGCCGAGAAAAAAAAAATGCAAAGGATTTCTGATCCGATTTCAATTTTAATTTCAGCCTAAAATCCTCCTCCCTTCGGTGGCCTTCTCCAAAAAAGAAAACGGAAAAAGGAGATAAAGCAGAACTGGCAAAGCGGTGCCGGCCGATCCCTCCCGGCATTGTGCGGCGGGACAAAGCGGCCGCGCTGCCCGCGCCCCGACGGCCGGGCGGGTCCGGCCCGTCCTCCCCAGCCCCTCGGCCGCAGGCAGGGCTTTTCTCCCCCCGTGGTTTGATTTCTTCTCCTTCCCCACGGCAGGGTCGCGGACCGCATCCCCAGCACCTCCTGCGCGCAGACCGGCGGAAGACGCGCGCCTGGCAGAGCAGCGACCCAGCCGCCCCGGACCGCGGGCGCGTCCGCGGGGCAGGGAGCCTCGGCGGGTCCCGGCCGGCAGAGCCTCGTCCCGGGGCACCTCGGGGCCTGCGGAAGGCTCCGGCCGCGCCGGCGGGCGCCGGCGGCTCCGCGGGGCTGGCGCGGCCCCGACGGCAGCGGGGCGCGGGGCTCCGCGGGGCCCCGACGGGCGCCTCGACACCTCGCCGGCCTCCAGCGGCACCCGCAAGTTGCGGAGGGAACTTTTTCCTACCACGGGATTTATTGTTTTTTTAAAAGCTTCAGTCCTTAAGACACGATGTAGACATATTACCCCGATTACTGTAACTATCTGCAAGCCGGAGTGTAATATTTATCTATCTATTTAGATAGGGACGGTCGTGGTGGAAAAATATCCAGCCTGAAAATATACTTCGTCTTTTCCTTTAACCCCTCCTCATTCATCCAGCCGATCCCCCACCCCCTCCATACACAAACCTACTCAATTTATAGAGAAGCCTTTAAAATCCAGAACAGTTTCCAGAAGCAGGGAGGACTCCAGACGAAATACCCCCCCCCCCCCGTACACACACACGTACACAACACGCACATACACACACACACTTCGCCCTCCCCCCCGCCGCGCTCAAGAAGGCAAATTAAATAGTTAAAGGCTTCGATTTCTCTCTCTCTCCCTTTTGTTACCCAATTTTGGAACATTTAAGGATGGGTGTGTGTATTGTATTCAATAATAAAAGCTATAGGGCCGCCAGGACATTTATCATCCTATTACTGTAACAAATCCGGGCTCCCAATACATGAAAGGTAAAATGAATTACCGACGTTAAGCCGTCAATAAAGTCATTTCTGTAAATGGTGTCTCCGAAGGACTGCAGCATTATTCAACTAGCTTTATCAGCAGCTGGGAAATTACGTGAAGAAGCTCGCAGCGTGTAATATGGCCCTGCTTACTTTGATTAAGCGTCTTGCCAGGGAATAGTGACAGTGCTTTTGACCAGGTTTTATTCGCCGTCCTGTGATGAACGCCAAGCTGATCAGGCGGAATGAAGAGTAATTAAAACCTATAAATTATCTTTTGCAGCCCTTCTCAAGGCGTCTCTTGCAGGAGAGATAAGGCAGCGAGCCCCCATTTACAGCTCTGAAAGGGACCGCGGCTCACAAAGGCTACGTGGCTAAATGGGATATTGATAGTGTCCTAATTAGAATTTAATTAAGTACCCACGCTCGCTTTTGGGATAAAGATTTCAATTTTGCTAACTTAAATATAAATAAACCCAATTTCGGTGCAAGTAAATGATATGATATTGTGAATGCGGGGAGGGGGGGGGGTTAACATTCATTTAATTGCGGATGAAGCTCTTGATTCCGGGGCTGATTGTGTTACGCCAGCTATTATTTTAGGAGATTATTGTGTGGCTGGAGGTAACAATTTGGTAACGTTTCCCCAGTACAGAAAACAACCGAGTGTGCCTCGGAGGGGTGTGTGTGTGTGTGCGTGCGTGTGTGTGTGCGTGCGTGTGTGTGTGCGTGCGTGTGTGTGTGCACAGCCGGCACCCGCGGTGCAGCCGCCTCCTGCCCGGCACCAGGGCAGGAATAAAACTCCGCCGAGATCCCGGCGAGGACCGGGCTGTTGCAGACGGTCTCTAAATTGCAAGTCCCCCACCAAACGGGTGGATTTTTATTATTGTTGTGGTGGTGGCGGCTCTCGGCGTGCAGGCACGCGTGGGGAGCGAGCAGGGCCGCGCGGGGAAAGGCGCGGTGCCCGGTCACGGCTGCGCGGGGCAGGTGCGGGGCTGCGCGGGGGCCGCGCCGCCTCGTCGGGCGCGGATCGCCCCGGCACGAAGCGAGGGGCAGGCAGCGCCCCTCACCGTGCCCACGGCCCCCCGGCCTCCCCTGCGCTAGTTACGCTCCCCGTTCGCCGAGCGGACCGACCCCAGCGCGCAACGCGTGTAAAAGCGTCCCGGGCCGCGGGGAAAAAGAGGCAGAAAACTTCGCATCGGCTCCTCCGCTGCGGGCCCATCCCCAGGGCGCTTGAGCAAACGCAAAAGCTGAGCTGAAGTTTTTCGTCTATTAATTTTTAGGAAGCTGCAGCGGAGCTGGGAAAGTGCCTCGTTCTCCTCTTCCCTTGAAATATTTAAATTTCACTTCTGCCTCAGCACACGGCCTGCGGTGCTCGCTGTCTGCTGGGAGAAAACAAGGCGGGGGGGGAAACAAGAAAACCCCCAACTGAACCAAAACAAACAAACAAACAGACGATCCGAAAAAAAAAAAAAAGAAGACAAGGAAGCACGATACGAATTCATCTGTAAACTGGCGCCTGATCTGCTTCACACTGCGAAAAAAATAAAACAAACCAGCACAGCAATTGCAGCTCTCAGCCCAACTCACCCTCGCAGTAGCTCCTGCGATACATGTATATATTTTTTTCGTTTTTATTCTTCCACCAAAGTTTCAATTCCGGGCACACCCCCCACGCCTCACACACACCCCCGGCCCGGCCCGGCCCGGCCCGGCCGCAGGACACCGTCTGCGGGCAGAGAGCGCGGCTTGTTCGGCTGCTTTTTGGAGGCGGGGGACGGAAGGAAACCGGCCGGTGGCCCGACCGGGGCCGGCCTGCGCGGGCGCGGGGAGCGGCGCGGTGATTCGCGCGGGGGGAGGGAGCGGGCCGGGGTGCGCGGTGCCGCGCGGTGCTGCGCGGTGCGGGACGCTGCGATGCGGGGCGGTGCGCGGGGGGCGCGGGGGGCGCGGGGCGGCGGCGCGCTCCCACCGCCCGCCCCGGCCCCACGCGTTATTTATCCGCGCAGCTCCGCGGCCGCCCATTGGCCGGCGTCAGGGGTGTCAGCGGCGGCGGCGGCGCGCCATTGGCTGCCCCCACGTGCGGAGCAGCCTCACGTGCTTCCGGTGCGAGTGAAAAAAGTGTGGCTGCGGGATTTTTTAGGGAGAGTTTGTTGCAAAGCGCGGAGCTGTCAGAGATTTGCTTAAAAAAAAAAATTAAAAAAAAAATTGACGCGGGCGCCGGGCGAGCTGGCGAGTCCGGGCTCTGCCGAGCCCGAGCCGGGGGCAGAGCGGAGCATGACACTTGGGGGAGCCCAGACCTGCGGCATCCGCGGGGAGATGGGTAGATTTTAAAGGGGTTTTTTTCGGGGGGAGGGTTTTTGGGGGGCCGCGCTGCTGTTGCATACATTTTTTTTTTCGCGGTGGTGGTGGAAATATAAGCCGATCGGGAGAAGGGGGAAGGAAGCCCTCGAGCGTCTCCCCATTATTTTTTTTTTTTTTTGGATCCATCCGTGCGAGGGGGAAAAAATCTCAGCTCCAACCCAACAAGTGGATTTTATTCTTTTTTTTTGCCTTTTTTTTTCCTCCCCCTTTTCCGCCCCACCACCCACCGGCAAAGTGGGGTGGGCATAAAGCGGGGCGCGGGGCGGGGGGGGGGGGCCGGCAGCGAGCTCCGTGGCGGGGGCCGAGCATGGAAGAGCAGCCGGAGGGGCAGAGCCAGCGCGACTCGGCGAGCAGCAGCGGCAGCGATGGCGAGAGCGTGCCCGTGTCGCCCAGCCCCGCGCCCGCCTCCCCCGCGGCGCCCCGCGCCCTGGCCCTGCCCCGCCACCACCGCCGCCCGCACCCGCCGCCGCCGCCGCCGCCGCACCGCACCACCAACTTCTTCATCGACGACATCCTGAGGCCCGACTTCGGCTGCAAGAAGGAGCCGCCCGCGGCGGCCGGCAGCCGCGACGCCGACCGGGGGCAGAGCTCCGCGAGGGACAACGTCAACCCGCTGCTGGCGCCGCCGCCGCCCGACCCGCCCTCCCTCCTCTGCCCGGACTCGAACTGCGGCCCCGACGGCCCCGACGGCGCCGCCGCGCCGCCCGCCGCCCGCGCCAGCCCCGCCGCCGCCGCCGCCAAGGCCCCCGCCGACGGGGGCGACGCTCACCCGGGCAAGTACGGCGATCACGGCGGCCCCGCCATCCTCCTCATGGGCTCCGCCGCCGGCGGGCCCGGCATCAAGCCCGACTCGCAGCAGCCGCTGGTGTGGCCGGCCTGGGTCTACTGCACTAGGTACTCAGACAGACCCTCCTCGGGTAAGGAAGCGCCGCGCCGCCGCGGCCCCCCCTCGCGCCCGGGGGCTCCCACCCCCCCCCCCCCCCCCGCCCCGGGCCCCTCGCGCGGGCCTCCGGCCGCCCAGCGCCTCGCCGCCGGTGGGAGGGGGGTCCCGGGTCACACGGGGCGAGAGGAGCCCCCCCTCCCGATTTGAATGCCAGGCCGGGCCCCCGTGCGGCCCCCCGACTCCATTCAAACGGGGAGACATGCGGGGGGGACCCTGCCCCTGCCCCCCCCCCCCCGCCTTGCTCCGCGCCGGAGCAGTGCGGGAACGGGCAGCGGGTTTGCTTCCCGCTCGCCCCCCCCTTTTTTTTGCCCTTGCCGGGGGTCGCGCAGGGGCTGGGGGAGCCCCGAGGCCCGTGTCGATGGGCTGCTGGAAGAGCGGGGGGGTTGTCGGAGGGCGAAGCGAAGGGCTGGGCCGGGCAGGCGCCTAGGCCGCGCGGAGCCGCCGCGCCGGGGCCCGCGGCCCGGGGGGGTCTCGCCGCGGCGGCGGCCCCGGACGAGCCGCCCGCCAGCTCCGGGGCCGCCCGCACTGCCGCTGCTCCCCGCGAGTGACCCCGGCTGCCCTTTATTTAGCACCGTTACTATTTTTAATTCCAATTTAAAAAAAAAAAGGGGGGGGGGAGGCGGCTCCCCGGAGCACAGGCCAGCAGCGGGGGACGCGGTCGCGGCCGGGCTCGGGGCCGGGGCCGGTGCCGGTGCCGGGGGGGCCCGGGCGCTGCGGGGCCGCCGGTCAGCGCGGCGCTCGCCGCCTCCCCCGCCGCTATTGACACGTCCGGCTGCTGGAGGCTCGGAAAAGCCGCTTTGATTGACGGAGGGGCTGATTGAGTGATCGAGCTGTCAGCGCGCTGCCCCGCGCCCGCCGCGGCCCTGCGTACCGGGCCGGGGCCGCCGGCGCTTCGCCCTGGCGCCGGGGTCTCTGCTCCTTTTCTCCCTTTATTTTTCCGTGTTTTCCCGCGGCTCCGGGCCGCCCCCAGCCCCCAGCCCCCAGCCCCCAGCCCCCAGCCCCGGGCAGCAGGCAGCGGCCGGGCCGCGCCGCTCTTTGTTGCGCCGCCGCTGCCTCCGCGGCCCTTCCCGGCCCCGGGCCCGGCGCGGTGCGGTGCGGTGCGGTGCGGCGCGGTGCGGTGCGGCGGGCAGGGGCGCGGCAGCCGGGGCCGCCCCCCGCGGGCCCCCGGAGGCGCGGCAGAGGGGCTCCGGGCCTGCTGGCGGCGCGGAGGCCTGGCGGGGCGGCCGCGGGGACGCGGCGCCCGGAGCCCCGCAGGCGCGTTGGCGGCCGCCTTTCCCGGAGGCTGCGGCGCGCTCTGCTCCGCGGCCGCCTGTGCGCGCAGCGGGCGCGGGGGCTGGCGGAGGCCGGCGGGAAGGGCCGGCGCGGAGCCCCGCGGAGGAGCGGCGCGGGGGGCGCAGGCTGCGCGGCCCCGACGGGCCCGGCGGCGGTGCGCGGCGGTGCGCGGCCCTGCCCAGCGGCTGTGTGTGCCCTGCCCGCAGGCCCGCGCACCAGGAAGCTGAAGAAGAAGAAGAGCGAGAAGGAGGACAAGCGGCCGCGCACGGCCTTCACGGCGGAGCAGCTGCAGCGGCTCAAGGCCGAGTTCCAGGCGAACCGGTACATCACGGAGCAGCGGCGGCAGAGCCTGGCGCAGGAGCTCAGCCTCAACGAGTCCCAGATCAAGATCTGGTTCCAGAACAAGCGCGCCAAGATCAAGAAGGCCACGGGCATCAAGAACGGGCTGGCGCTGCACCTCATGGCCCAGGGACTCTACAACCACTCCACCACCACGGTGCAGGACAAAGAGGAGAGCGAGTAGGCGGCGCGGCGCCCCGCGGAGCCCTGCGCGCCGGCGGGGACGCGCACAGGTGCTATTTAACGCCAGATCTATTGTCTATCCATAGTATAAGGACTCCACTTAAAAAAATGATAATAATATGAACACTTACAAAAAAAATTATCTCTATATAGCCAAACAGCATATGACCTTGTATATATTTAATTTCAGGTAAGAAATATGTGTAGCGATCTCTATTTGCTGGACAGTTTCTCCCTTCTCTCTTCCCCTCTCTTTTGTTCGTTCGTTCGTTTTGTTTCCTTTCCTTTCTTTTTCGATGTCCGTTGCTCTTGCTTTACAGTAAATGTCCGACTTTCTTGATCTTTCGTTTGATTTTATTTTTTTTGTGTGAATTTCTGTCTCTTTTTTTTTCCCGAGGAAAAAAAAAAATCTGATCCACAGACTGCGAGACTGAACCCGCCGCTACAAGCCAAAGATTTTATTATGTTCAGAAATCTGTAGTCTGAAATAAAGTGTAGACTGTGTTCAGGATCCGGGCTGACTGTAATTCTTTATTTTAGTGTATACATGTTTGTGTATATATATATAGACAAATATTTTATATATTTTATATATATATATATACACACAATACGCTGTTTATGTGCTGCCATTTCAGTGGCTTGATGAGTCTTTCTTTTCGATGGATCAGTACAGCAATTTTTAAACCGATCGCCCCGTTTTAAATCCGGTCTGATCCCTCTGATTTTTTTTCTTTTTTTTTTCTTTTTTGGCTTTTGTTAAAAAACAAAATTCTCTTTGGCTTTTTCAGTCGCCGTTTCTCGCCTCCCGCGTCTCCCTTTTTTAAGAAGAAATAAAACCCACCTCGTGATAACAGTAATAATATATCCTGCAGGAAAACGCCTGAAACCGTCCGGCCGTTCGGAGCTCCGGGCCGCCTTGAAAAGGGATTTGCGTGACGGCTCCTCGCCTCGCTCCGCCGCCCGCTGCTGCGCGGCATCGCCCCGGCTCGGGCTCGCCGCCCCCGCCGCCGCCCCCGCCGCCGCCCCCGCTGGCGCTTCGCCCCTGCCCCGGCTCGGTTCGGCCCCCCCCGGCCTCCGAGGCGGCTCTGCGGCGGCCGCGGGCCCCGCGCAGCCCCGACGGGACGGGAAGGGGCGCAGGCGCCGCCCGGCCTGGCGGCGGCAGGGGGCGGCGGGGGCCCCCCCGGCTCGGGCAGCCCAGAGGCCGCGGCAGACGGCACGGGGCTTTCCGACGGCTCCGCTTTGCGCTTCTGCTCCTTCCCGACACGGAAACCCCTCCGCGGCCGAGAGCGCAGAAGCGGCCACGGGGGAGACCCGGAGCCGGGGACCCCCCTCCCCTCCCCCCAACCCCCCCCCCCCCGCCCGTGAAACACGGCTCCGAGCAACGGCGAGGCCACGTCCGAGGGCGGCGGGGCCCCTGGGGCAGCCGGGCCCCATCGCGGCGTCTGCGGTTTCGGCTTTTTCGTGGTTGTTCTTTCACTCTTCCCGGCGAGCGCTGCGGCCCGGCCTGAGCTGCCGCCCCCCTGGGGGGCCGGACCCCGCCTGCCCCCCTCCCGGCCCCCTTCCCTGCCCCCCTCCCGGCCCCGCTCCTCTCTGCAGGCCGCGGAGCCGGGAGCGGCTGGCGGGGCTCCGTACGCGTTGCGCAGCGCCATCTAAAGCTCTCCCATTTCTCTTTCTCTCTCCCTTTTTCAACGGACTCATAAACTTAAATCCGGCACCGAGGAAAAGACACCGGCCTCCAGCGTCCGCGCCGCGCGCAGCCGCCGCCCCGTCCCGTCCCGTCCCGTCCGGGCCCCGTCGGGGGGCGGCGCGGCGCTGCCCGGCCCGCGGCTCCGGCCCCGGCGCAGCCAGGTAACGGCGCCGCCACCTGCGGCCGTCGGGGGGGACGTGCAGAGACTGCACCCCCCCGCCCCCCCCCCCCCCCCCGCCAAGCCGCCTCTCCGAGCTAAGATCACTTCTCTGCCCTCCTCGTATACCCCCGCCACGCACTTCCCTGCGGCCGTCTAGGAGAAAATGTGCTTTTTTTCCCCTAAAAACTCGTGTAGTGACGCTGCCCGCAGAGCGCGGCCTGCGGAGGGCACACGGCGGCGGCCGCTCGGGTTCCCCCGACGGCAGAGCCGGCTGCGCCCGCTCCCCTCTGCCGCCTCTGCGGCGGCTCCCTTACTTAAACAGACCATTTTTTTTGCCCCGTGTAATTAGGTTTTTAGGGTTTCCCTCCGAGCTTGGCTGAGCGGGGCATACGGGGGGGCACCAGCACGGGCCACCGCGGCCCCCCGAGGGGGCCGAGCCCGGGGGTGCCCGCACCGGGGGGGGGGGGCGTGAGCCGGCCTCGGGGCCGTCGGCGGGCGGCAGCCCCGGTGCCAACGGGCTCTGCCAGGCCGGTTTGGGGGCCGGGCAGGGGCCGCCGTGTCCTCCCCGTCGGGCAGGGGCGGCGGGGGGAGGCGGGGCCCCCGGCTGCCGAGCAAACTGCCAGGCTCGCCCACCCCCCCCCCGGGCAGGGGGGCGCGCTGGGGGCCGGACGGGGCGGAAGGGGCACCCTGGCCCCGGGCCGGGGGGGCTGCGAGCCCCAGCTTGAAGGCAAGGTGCTCTCCTCCCTCCCTCCCTGCCAGCCCCCCCCCCCCCCTCGGCCCCGGCGGCGGCAGGGCGCCTGTGCGTGTGTGAATTGCAGCTCGCACCCGCCGACGGGCCCCCCCGGGCCTCCTCCTTCCTCCGGCGGCAGGAAGCGCGGCGGCTCCCTGCTCCCTGCTCCCCGCCGCGGAGCCGAGCCCGGCCCGCCCCGACGGCCCCGCGGGGGCGGCGCTGCCGCTCTGCGGGGGGAGCCCGCGCGTGGTGCCCCGCCGCCCCCCCGGGCCGGGCGCGGGTCGCGCTGCCGCCCGTCGGGGAGCTTGTTGCTTTGTGCCGCCCGTCGAGGAATCAAAGCGGACGCGGCTGGGACGCGTAGCCCGGCGGGTCAGAGGTCAGATTTCAGCACCCCGATTACAATGATTTCTAGTGACGGTTCTCCCGAGGGCTCCGACGGCCGGGGGTGCGGGGGGCCTCGGGTCGGCTCTGCCCCGGGTCCCGGCGCAGCGTCCGCCCCGACGGAGCGCACCGACACCCGACTCGCGGCCGCGGCAGCCGCTCCCCGAGGAGGAGGGGGGATGTGCGAGACCCCCCCGACCCCCCCGGGCGAAGTTGAACCCCCCGGGTGCCGAGGCCGCGCCGCAACAAAGCGAATCCCCCGCGTTTCACGGGGAATCCTAGCAAGCACCGCACCTCGCCCGCCCCGTCGGGTAAAGTCCGAGGCAGCGCCAACAAGTGCCCAAGCGGAGGCGGGAGCTCCGCTCGCCCGGCCGGCGCTGCTGGCGGGGTGCTCGGGGTCAGGGGGGGTCTGGGGGGGCTGCCGGGACCCCCGCGCTCGCCCGCCCCGGGTTTCTCCTGCCCGCTGCGGTCGGGAAGGGCTTTCGCCGAGTTTGGGGCTGTTGCACAGCAGATAAACTCAGGGCAACAGGCAGAGCAAAACGCGACTCGGATCATCCGCGAAACGGTTTCCGATTAGATGTGAAACCGTCCCGAAAGAGCTTTGCCAAATGGCAGGGGGCTGAAATTTGGAGAAAAGGTTGTAAATTCCGGGTTTAAAAAATCCGCGGCTCTCCCGCCGCGGGGGAGCCGCGGTGTCGGGCCGGCTGCCGGCAGCAGCGCGCAAGGTGCATCTCCGTGTCCTGCATCCAGCGCCGCGGAGCAGGCTGAGAGCGGGTATGTAAACGGGCTCGCGGAGCTCTTTCTTCCGGCTGAATAAGCCGGCGACCGGGCTTTGCTGGCAGTAGCAGCCATTTGCTCCGAGCTGTGATCTGTACTGCACCGGGTGAGCCACCCTTGCATGGAAAAAAGCAGTTTCGTTTGTTCGTGCTCGGTCGCTTTGCCGGCGCGGCGGGACCGCGGCTGCGGAGCCCAGCTTGGGCGGCGGCGGGAGGCGGTGCGCGGGGCGGCGGGGCCGGCGCCGGGGCAGGGCCAGGCGGAGGGCACGGAGGGTGCTCCGTGTCTTCTGTTTAATTTCATTTATTTTACTTTATTCTACTTTATTCTACTTGGTTTTATTATTTTCTTTTAATTTATTTCTCGTTCTCCGCTGGGCTCTTCGGAGCCGCGGGGCTTCGGTAGGAGCTGGGTGACTCCCCCGGGGAGCGGGCGGCCCTGCAGGGGGGACCCCCGGGTTTCGGGGGGGCGGGCAGCACCCGGGGGTGCGGGGCTCGGGGCAGCCCCGGTGCCGCCCCCCTGCTGCCTGACCCACGCGCGGCGCGGGCACCCGTGGGGCTCCGGCGCGGCCGCCTCCCGGCCCGGGGAAGGGGCTGCGCGGGGGCGGTGCGGGGCTCCCTCACCCTCCAGCCCCGGCGTTTCCCGGCTCGAGGGGGCGAGTTGTTTCCCGAGAAAGCACCGCAGGGCCCCAGTTGTGAAAAGACAAGACAGCATGGAAAATAACTGATAGTAACTTTAAGATCAGCCCTATTTTTTTTTGCCGGAGAACAATGCGTCCCTTATCTCCCTCCGAATAAATAAATCATAATTGCTTGACAGTTACCCATTACAATAAACTTGACCAGATCTTCCAACAATTAGTTACGCGTTCTCTCTGCTCTGGTAGAAGTCTTGTTAAATGTGATTAATGTTAAAATAAGCTACCCTCGGACGTACTTTGAAAGATCTTTATTGGGAAAGAACAAGTATTTAAGCCTCTTAAGGAGACGAATCCATAATGAAAGAGGATGGCTGTTAAAGATAAGACTAGAGATAAAACTGGACTTTTAACGAAAATACTGATGGGATGAAGCCTCTTTAACGGGGCAGTGGTGCTTTTCTGAAGCCCAGGGCAGCTTTTCTTATTTGAACGCGTGCCTTTTTGGCTGCAGGAGCTGGGCACTGACTCCAGCAGCAGTTTCGCCCGCAGGACTGTCAGCCGGGGCCTTGCCCTGTGCAGCTTTAGCTGCCTGAAACGCTGCGTGTGAGCCCCGCACCGCCCCGCACCGCAGCTACCGCGGTGCTGCCTCTGCTCCGGGGCGTCTTTCGGCAGCGCCGGGCGCCCCAGCCGCGGAGGTGGCTCCCACCAGGCCAGGCTGGATACAAGCGTGCTCTTCCCCTCAACTCTTAGGAGACAACAGGCAGCGCTTTGGATAGGAAAGAGAGGCTGGATATGAGGTTGCTCCTGCTTCATTAGCTGAGAGGGAGAACAGGAGACTTGGAGCCTCCTGAATGCAGCTTCCCACCCGTGGGAAGGGGCCGGGGCTGCCCCCAAGGGCACCAGGCAGGGGAATTGCCGAGCGCTGGTCACTGTGGTGGTCACGGGCATCAAAGCAAGCTGGCCCAAGACGTGGTATTGCAAGGTGAAAGCAGAGCAGGAAAAGACTCAGGCACTGGCATGTCAACAGACCCAAGAGCTGACCGCAGGAGCTAGCCGTCTGCCTAGGAACCAGGGCAGTCCTCACCACACTTGGAGACCTTTAATTGGGTTGAAAAAGCGGTCGGTGCTTTTCCTTTTTTTTTTTTTTCTCTTGTCCTCTAGCAGAGGGCTGGATTTTTCCTTGGACGTTCCCCTTCTGCCTGTGTCTAGGTTAATGACCTGGCCGTGCCCATGTGATGCCTCCTGGGTTGGAAGCTCTGGTCCTCTCCCAGGCGACACCACCAGGACCTGCCCCCAGGTGCCTCCCCGCAGGTGCTGTGAACCGGGATCAGCCCCCTGGGGTGGGCAGGACCATTTCTGGCCACGTCCGTGCCGAGCAGGGCACCGAGAGCATCGCCTGAGCAAGGCGATGCTTCTGGGCCCTCTCCAAATCAACACACCGGGAAACTCACCACGTTTCCCAGTTAGTCCCATGCCACGGTGGTGGATATGTTAGTGCAGCCCGGGTGCGGGTGCTGACAGCAGTGGGTGGTCTCCCTGCCCTGTGCTGCCAGGAGCGCTGGTGAGGCTCCGTGGTTGTGGGGAAGGGAGGTTTGGGGCTCTGTAGTGGAGGTTCACAGCTTGGAGCAAGAAGGGAGCTGAATGTTAGAGCGGCAGCCTAGAGATTTAACATGCAGCCTTTTACTTCTGTAGGTTTTTTGACATGAAGAGTCATATATTTAAAGTGGATTTCTGGATTAATTTAAGGTTATTTGGGGCTCTCTCCCTTAAGTGAAAACACACGAGAGCCACGCTTTCTTGTGGAAATGAGCATAAATATGGATCCATTTCTGCAGTGGTTTGACATGCAGCTGAGTTTACCCCAGAACATGTCTATTATAGGATGCATCATATAAATATATAGAGTCACATTTTAGATACTGATCATGTCCTCCATAGATAATAGTATCAGTTTGGGGTTATTACAGGTTGTGTGATGTAGCTGTTTCACATTTCACTTTTTAAAATATGTTCCACTCACTTGCAGACCACACAAGCTCCATCAGGGACACCTGGTATCTATTACATTGTTTCAGCCCGTGGAACAAAGCTAATCTGATATGACTGGAGAAGCTGGGAGTTTTGCCATCGATTTCAGTGGCAGCAGGATAGGACTCCGAGGGCTGAACTGTAAAAACATTGCTGCATGTGATTTTATTCACATAGAGCCTGCCAGGAGTGAAAGCCCAGCACCCAGAGGTCGGGAGCCGCGCTGTGCGGAGGTGCGTGCACGCGAGGTTGCGAGCGGAGACAGAACATACACGCGCGCGGATTTGCCAACTTTCGCCCGAGGTTTAATTTAAAAAAGAGTATCAGCATTGCCTGAGCTACAGTAGATTAATGGGCCGTATATCACTGCAGATAGGATGGAGCAGCCTCTTGGCAAAGGTAGCAGGCACGTACTGGTGCCGGCTGGAGGTAAAGCATTCCCCAGTGCCTGGCGCGCTGTGTCCCTCCGACTGCACAGGTGAGCGTGCAGCTGAAGCCAGCAGTGCCGAGCACGTAACCGCTCCACCTGAGGCTATTTCTGAGCCCGGTGTAAATCCCGGGCTAGTGTAAACTGGCTTAGGTGCAACGCCGTGGCATCGCAGGGGAAGCGCCAGGGCTTGCAGCGGGTGCCAGCTTCCCAGGACTCTTGCATCACAGCTAGAAGCTTTTTCCTCAAAGGAGTGAAAGCCAGGGTGCTGTCGAAAGCTTCAGAAACCTGCTGGTCCCCTTTAGCTCGCCAGCTCTTGACCCAGGGTGCTGCCCTCACACCTCTCACTGAATTGGTTTTGAAACCAGTGGCCTAAATACTTCCAATATGATTGGAAGTGATTTGGCTCTGTTGGTTTGGGTGCTGTGCAACAAGGCAAACACAGGCAGCACAGGCTCCCTTGCACATATGCTGGTGTACACCAGCAAATCCAGATACAGCTCTGCGTGAACAGGCGAACGCAGCACCAGGCCCGTCCTTCTGCCTTTCAGGAAGGCTTATAGTGCTGCCGTGGATTTTGGTATTTAGATACGCATTGCTCAGTCACTGAGTTGCGTTACCCTGAGCTTGAGAAGTTGGGTGAAGGCTTTATTTAAAATTGCTGGAGATTGTCACACTTCAGGCTCTTCTTTACATCCAATAAATAATTAAAGATGATTTATGAAAACATGTACATGACTGAACATGAATGACATCACTGTTGTTATTGCCACATATTAGGGGCCAAATCCTCTTTGTGTTTTTTTTTAAGACTCCTTTATTTAAGGTTCCTCCTACTCCAGCACATCCACCCTTACAGCAGCCGAGCTCCTCAGGATCTGACCTTTCATTTCTGTGCGTCTGGCAACGCCGTCCTTGAAATCAGTAGGAATTTTGTATGTACGGAGCTAAAAGTAAATCAGGGCTTTGGAGTCTGGCTCCAAGCAATTCCAAAGAGCGTTAGACATTTACTCAGTTTGGATGGAGGGCACTTGCAACGAGGGTTCAAGTGCTAAAAATAAACACAGCTAATCCCCATCGAGGAGGATGGAGTCAGAGACAACTCCTAGAGACCGCTGGCCCAACCCTTGGCATCAAGCAGGGTAGAGGTTGCCCTAATCCAGCCATAGACTTCTCTGTCCTTATCTTATCCATCTCCAGTGGCGGTGCTGTAGTCATCTCCGTAGGCGGCTATTGTGCCGCCAGGAAGGCCGTGGTCAACTGCATCACTGCGATTCTTCCTGCAAGGATTCTTCCATTTTGTGCAAGCCCCAAGGAAATGGTCACCTGTGCAATGAGTCTCCTGGTCGCTTAGATTAAAAATTAAAATGATTGCTTTTGAATGTCAGTGGTCGTTTGAACCAGTAAATCTTTATGATCTAGATAAATCACAGAATTCACTTTGTACTAATTTTTGTCAGTGTTAAAGCATGCATTGAATGGCAAGTATTTTTAGAAAGACTTCTGGTAAACCAAGACCAAGAGTGCTGCAATAGACGACTGTACCAAGTCTGTCACAAGCACTTCCTCTGAGCAGTATTTTGGGTAGGGGATTATCCAATTCATCCTGTCTGAGCTTATATAAGAGCAGTGAACTAATTATACATTCACATAATTTATTGTTTGCCACAGAGTTACTGAAATTATGTGGATATTTTAAAAAGCCCTAGAAGGCAGGAGGCTATAATGCCAGAGATCAGAGCTGCACCAGTTTTCACAAATCCACAGGTCCCTGGAGTGCAAAGCCATCGCCGGAGCCAGCCCTAACGCAAAACAACTCGGGCTCCCGCGTTGCTGGCGCTGCGCAACAAAAGGCGACAAAGTGAGTTGGGTTTTGTCCGGTCCAGCCGGCCCTCGCCGCCGCGCTGCCGGGCTCGCACGGGCGCAGGACGGGACCCTGCACGTGCCTGCGTTTTCTTTACCACCCCCCTTCCCTGCCTTCTCATTTTAAATGTGCGCGGAAAGAAAAGTCACCCAGCAGCTTTCAGGATCGGGCCCCAAACTGCGTCTCGCGGTGCCTGCTTGACGTATTGCACACCCGCAGCCGTAAACGTGTCCAGGTCACGTTAGTGTTACTGAGATCAGCGTGTTTGTAACAGCATCGAAAGGAACAGTACGTGATGAAAGCCCAAACCCTCGGGGCCCAATCCTGGCCCCGCTGAGCTCCACAGGAGCTGCTGCATAGGCGCCAGTGGGAGCAAGCTCTTGTACTATACGTGCAGAAGCATTAAACTTAAAAGCAGGCTGTTAAAAAGGCTGCTTTGTTTCTTGCTTGTACCGATAGCTTCTCATGTAAAGTTCTATATATTCTTTTACAATAAATACATGAAACAGTTAATCCAGTGTCACATTGTTTAGTAATATTTTACTTGCAAATGACCATCATTTCTTCTCTGCTCTGTTTGTTCTTCTGAATGTCTGTTTTATATTCTGGAAATGGAAGAGCTATTCTTTTAATGCCCATTTCTTTCTGATGATAATCGCTCTCTCTGGCAAATGCTGTGACTTGTAGCTAGTCTATATTTTCGATCAGTAAATATTGAACCACAATGGCAAGGAGGCTCTGAGCTATGATATGGCTAAAGCAAACAAATAAAAACCAGCCCACTTTTTTTTGTTATATTTCTATTATTTCCTGGATGGGCATACCCTTCTCTGAGGTGGTGCTAAATTACCGGTTATCTGGTCCCAGAGGGGTCAGAAGCCGGGATTTTGTGCTAACAGCCGGAGCGCGGAGGCGAGGGGCCGCGTGGGTTAGCAGAGAGCATCCAGCCCCGGCCGTGCCTTGTCCCGGTCCCGGTGGCTCCCCCGTCCGGCGTCCCCGTCCCCGCGACAGCAGCCCCCGCGTGCGGGTGGCCTTATCCCAACCCAGACGGTGCTGAGCACCCTGCACCTGGGCACCCGCGTGGCTCGCGCTGGGCTGGGCACCAGGGAAAGGGTTTCACCAGGGGTTATGGGGCTAGGAGGAAGGGAGAGGTCTGGGGACCGGATTTGGTCCCCGCTCGGTGCTGCTGCCATCCCTTTCCCTTGGCAATGCCCAGTCCAGCAGCGGCAACCCCCGGGAGGCAAAACGCCGGGGCCCTAAGTGAGCGTTTGCAGGGAGATTTGGGGTAAGTCACCGTGGACTTTTGTCTGCAGGAGGACCGACGGGTTTGGCCTACGGTCTCTTACAGTGCCGAGTTAATCAACATGCGGGAAATTCCCCCACCCCGCAAAGGGCCCTATTGTACCTCCGTGAGGCAGAAATCGCTGCTAAATCACCAGGTGCTCTGCTAAAAAGCCGAGGGCAGGATATGTACCAAGGCAATTGCAAGTGAGTTAGCAGGATCTTCCCAAGGATGTGTCAGAAAACCCCACAAAAAGGCAACCTGGATAATTCGGTGGGCTCCGATGGGGGGAGCGCTGGATCCTTTGGTCGTTGCCGTCAGTAGGAGTTTCACCGTCGAGGGAAGCCGCCCAGCGGGAGGGGAGCTGGGCTCTACAGTAGCGTTTTAAATTATAATGAAAGGTCACTTAAATTATATGGTCACTCAAAAACCGCTCTCCAGAAACCTGAGTAATGCTCAGTTACGCTGGGCACTTGCCTGCGAGTGTCAATTAGGATCTTCAGATGCAGTCACTTTTTAAAAAGCCAGTTGGCCTCAGCGGCTTGCTGTAGTAGCTGCTGCAGCCTAGGTGTTAAAATGAAGCATTTGTTTTTGAAATGACCTATAAAGCCTGTCAGCGTTTGCGATCCAGCTCGAGCGCGGCTGTGCGCAGCCGCCGGTCTGAGGGCCGGGCGGAGAGTTGGCCACCCTGGGAGGCATCCAAGTTTTCAGGGAGCTGAAACCATCACCGTGCGCTATAGGAATACTCGCGTTTGGCACCATGAAGTATTGATAGAGACACCACCCTATAAATAATCCATTCCACCCCCAGTGGTATGCGATCCTGGAAATAATACACTTCATTATGAATGAAAGGTATGGAAGAATCGGGCAGGAAGGCAGCGCAGACCTGGTGCTGAAGCACGAGCGCAGCCGAACGGCTCACCTGCCAGCGCGGGCACAGCTCGCCTCCTAAATGACCTGGCTGTGCTTTCCTCGTCTGTTATAATAGCCACGAGAAGCAACCAACAGTCTAAATAAAGCATTAATTCCCAGCCTTGTAACTTACGGATCCATTATGCCTTTATACCATTTACTAATATTTATCTAGATGAACGAAATGTTACAGAAAATGCGAAGGTGGTAAACACGCTGCCTGCTGAATTATTCTGTGTGTGCTGAGAAAGTAGCTCATGGCAGAATTGAATTATTTAATATTATTTTCCTGTGTCGTGTAGACGAAGTGTAAGCTTCGTTTTTGGATTATGATTTGTATTATGAAATGCTTATCAAGTGTTTTCCAAAGATTAGTTTAGTTTTAATTAAATAAACCTTTCTCAGGAGAAAGCTCCCAACTACTCTTCGTACCCAGAGGCTACCGTACTTGTTGTTTTTAATTATTTTTCACTGTTACCCAAACTGCTTTGGGTACTCCTGCCCAATTAAATCAAAGACATGGGCTTCTTATACACACTATGTTTAATATTTAATTTTAATTAAATTAATTAAATTGTTTATTTAATTTTATATGCATTATTGTGCATAGAACAATACAAAATTTATGATAGGAAGAATTTGTGGAAGCTTTCAAACAAGCTAATTACTGAGGTAAAAAGAGACTTCTCCTCTGTTCCTAGGGAATAGGCATTCGACCCCAAGGAGATAACAAGTAGAGAAGTTGTTTGGAGAAAATAATAAGTGGTTGCACAGCATTAAGAACTATTTGTTTTACCTTACTTTATCTTGTAACCATTCCTCGATCATATTACAATAGATTCAATGGCAGCCCTCTCCCGCAGTCGTCGCGGGCAGGTAATCTAGTATTTATCAGGGTAAATAAACCTAAAGCTGCAATATAGATGTGCTGGGAATGTTAAAAATCGACAACTCACATGCCACAGATGCGCATTTTTGGGGACACCCTGGGTCTTTCTTCTAGCAGCAGATCCCTTTCTTACGCAGGTCACCTCTGCGTGTGCCTGCTGTTTGCTAAAGGGAGTAACAAATAAACCAAAATCTATTTTTTTTTTACTAGATCTGTTTTTTTCCGGCAGATTATTTATTGTGTGATATCTTTCTTTTTTTCTGTATTTTCTTTTTTTTTCCATCCCCAATGCCTGGCACTGTATTTTTGTTCCTGCCGTATTCTGGCGCGTGGTCAGTGCGCTGGCTGGAGCAGGTCTGTGAAGGGGACGCAAGCAGGGGCTGGGGGGGCCGCGCGGCCCCACGCGCAGACCCACGGGGCTTGCTCGGACGGCGAGCGGCGTGGGGCCGCAGGCTGCGTTTTAGGCATGCAAAGAGCTGCATCCCGATGCGCCTTTTCCCTCTCTGCGTTTAAGGGGTAGAAGCTCATAGCGAAAATACAACACGCCACTTTTCCGAGGAGTGTGACAATTAAAACAAATGTAAATAAATGTATTCGCGGGGATTATTCATATAATAATTAACAACTCTTCACCCCCAAGAGCGGAACAGCTGAAAAACAATCTCTCTTGAATGTTAGAGATATTCATAGAGGAATAGTTTTATTTCAGCAGATTAAATAGTATCATAAAAGTAGCTGATGATGCAGTAAATTAAAAATCAGGCTGGGGTCGGCTTTACAGCAGGTTTTCTTAGTCTAATACAATTACCCATTAGTGGCTAAACATTAGTTTTAAATCAGTGGCAGTTGTCACAAAGAATTTGCTCTTAAAATTATTACTAAGAGAATTTAAGAAGAGAGCAGCGTTGCCAGATACACAAAGCCTGGAGAGATCTGAAAGCTGAAACACGCCCCGTAAAGCCTCATCTAGGCGGACGTTTTTCCCTGCGAGACAAATCCACTTGAATTCACGGAGACGCGGCGTCACCCCGGAGCGTTTAGAAATAAGGAAGAGAAATGCATCAGGAACCAGGGCAGGGCGAAGCCTCGTGCGGCGACACGTCGGCCCGGGCGGCTGGTCTGCCCAGGGTGCTCCGCGATCCCCCGGCTTTGCATACGATCAAGCGTCCTCAGCGGCGATCTGGAGGCAACGTTAGCCGATTACTTTCTTAAGCTGCTCTGTGCGATACATGGGAGAGTTTGAAATCTTGGCATGCTGATGGGAAAAGGTCCGGTGCCGGGGATATTGGCGGGGGCGGCTCGGTGGGGTCCCCCTGCCCTTGGCCACGGCGGGAGGCAGCGCGGCGGGTACTGGGGGCACTGGGCAGACTGGGGGTGCTGAAGTCTCTGGGGGCAGAGAAGCTCAGAAACAAGGTTCCCCACATAAATCAGGGCAGGCAATCGCGAGGAAGAAGTAGCTACATGATTTACCGAGTAAATTACTGGCTTCACTAGATTTCATTATCTTCACCAAGCTGTTCTTTATATTATAGTGCATTTATATTTTATTCGGAGATCTTTTGGGGAAGGAGAGCAGGCACGCACAGTTTTACCATTTTCTCCGATACATACAGGGTTCCTTGAGTTATTTATAAGGCAAATGATGACTTTTCCAAGCAGGGCAAGATTATTTTCCCTAGTTAGATATATGTTTTAGTAAATGTGTTAAAGGTGCCTTAACATATGTACGTGCTATCCGATGAGCTTACTGCCACAGCGGCTATTTACCCGTGGTGACATGCTGCTCTAGCATTGATGGGTGCAGGACTCCTATGGGAACAACGTCCCGGGACACCCTGCTCCCGGGCGCCCCAGCTTCCCCAGCTGGCACCAGCCAGCCCGGCGGGTACTTGGGATGTACCTGCTTTTGTAGAAGAATCTATCTTACTCATTTTTTAAAAGCAAATAAACTTTAAAACTGACTTAGAGTAGCACTTTTGGACTTAAAAATACCATCAAGGCTTCCCTTTCTGGCTCTGTACCTATCCATCTAGCAGATCATCTCCATCATAGACATTGCAGAGCATTTCATGGTGTATTTATCATCACAGCTGTTTGATGAGGTAGGGGAATTTAATTGTTCCCATTTTATAACTGTTGAGCCGAGGAATAGAGAGCTAAATGATTTGCCCAAAGTTGTACAAGGAGTCTGTGGCAGAGAAAGGAGCTGCCCTGGGGCTTCCCTGCAAGACATTATTAAGGCTCAACTTCAAAGACGGGACATTTTGATACATAAAACAACCGCGACTGCTCTAAGATGGAGTTTTGCCACTGCCTCAGCTTCAGGCCAGGGTAACGTGTGGTGGGTGAGTGTGAGTTTATTAGTCCTGGGAAAGTGGGAAAGCATCCAGGAAAGAAGTAGGGACTGATGTTAGTCTGAAACCTGGGGAAAGTGGTTGCTGCGAGGCCGTCAGAGCCTCCTGATGAACTCATTTCTGGGCTACGCAAATACTGTGGCTAGGAATATATCACATGGCGATCACTTACACGTGTGTGCACACGCATGCAGACGCGTGTGAACAAGCACACACGCTCTGTGTTTCTACGCGTATGCTGGTTCGTGTATTTAATCTATTTAACCATTTGGGGCACGTTCTTTCTATCCCCTGCAACAGATAACACTTGGCCCTATGGGCAGAAGTCTTGCACGCTGGGTTTAAGTCTAGAAGTAATTTTGTTTTGTTCACAGTGGAGTTACTAAGCTCTTGCAATAGGGGTTCGCAGAGAAGCGCTGCTGACAGCCTGCAGAGCAACGCGAAAGGTAGCGGCTGCGTTAGTGCTCACCTCTATCAGCGGTGACACTGAGCCAGAGCAGGTGGTGTCAGCACAGCTGACCGAGAAAAACCCAAACCTAGCAAAACAAACAAAGCGTCTGCATCAGCAGGCAACTTTTGTTTTTGGAGCCGTGCGCTGGAGGAATCGTGATCCCAAGCAAATTCCAAACTGGCTGAGACTCTCGTCTCCTTTCACTAATATTTATTTTATGACACATTATAACTACTGTGTGTTACTGTTGCTGTGAACCCTTGGGAAATAAAACTGGAAACTGTGCTGTGGTGAAAGCCAAGAGGCCACAACTTTATTAAACACAAACCCAATGTAGAAGGCGTGTGCCTCCGGTTGCAGGGCCTCCCTGTCCGAGGACGGGCTGAAACGCCTGCAGACCCCAAGCAGGGGCAGCGTCCTCCGCCACCGCCTCCTGCTCCTTGCAGGGATCGCCGGGGCCGCTCCGGAGGGTCGGGCTCTGCACCTGCGCTTGGCCGGCGAAAACAGCTAAAATGTCAACGTGCCAATATTAGCTCCTTGCAGGGAACTGCACCCGGACCAGCGAGAGAGCAGGGATTATTGCAGATATTGTTCTGAGGAAAGCTGCAGAGTGCATGAAAAATGAAAGGAAAATAACATTCGCCTTAAAAAAAATCTCTGGCAGTGTTGATCAGCTAAATGTTTCATTCTCAACTATTTGCCTGGCTCTTGTTCCGGGCGGCATTTCTGCTCTGGTATCACAGGGCTGTCGGGGTTCATGACGCTTGGGTGTGTGCCTCTTTGCAGACACAAATTCCCGTAAAGTGGATGCAAACAGAGAATGTTGTCTTTGAAAGAAGTGTGTACAGAGTGGGAAAATAGCCCTCATTTTGGATAAAGTAGTACAACCCAAACCCAATCAGCTCGAATAGTCTGAGTGCCAATCTCATTAAAATACTCTTCTCCTTTCCTTTTGGATCAAAACCTGCTATGATCCTTTCCTGAACAGTACTCGTTAATCTGCTGGGACCATGTTCATTTTCCATCTTGTTCTTCTACCAGCATTTTTAGGGACTGAATAATTGCTCTCTGGAAACAATTATAAACCTGGTTAACCCTTCCCTTTCCCATCTTCTCTTCCAAGTGTGTTGCCATGTCCTGATTTTAAGGGACAAATTAGTTTGGTTCCTCATTGCCTACCTAGCTGAGGGGACTGAGAGCTTTTATGGTAAAAAGAGAGAAGGGCAAGTTAATGCCTCTTTCAACTTTGTTGAAGCCAGTGGGTTTCTATGGGCTAATGACAAATTTTGGCTCCAAGTGTTTTGATAACAAACATATGTTGGTTAATAACATGTCCAATACAAACGCAGATCACACTGAATTACAAGGCATTAAAATGGAAAAATATATCCCTACGTAGGTCATTTAGCACTTTCTCGATGGAAGTGCTTGTTTAAAGCACCCAAATGTTCTTTCTCGTAATGCAGATGTCAAAAGCAAAGTTTTCAATCTGGGACTCACTCAAATCTCACCACTCCTTACGGTGACAAAGCTGTAGGTAGATATTGAGTATTGGAGGTTTTCTGGGCAGTGTTTCCTGGGGTGAAGGAAGAGGGTGGTGTCTAGAGGCTGGGGGCATACACTGAGTGTGGGAGTGATGGACATCAAAGTGACATTGGGATGGGGAAACCGGAGAGAGGAGCATGAGGCAAAACTAAGGAGCCTGCAGGGACTGGGTGGTTGCATAGGTGCGTTTTTACTGGTACTAGTTTCTAGGCTGGGTACTTGACAACTCTGTGCCGATATAGCATTAATCTACTTTTTTTTCAATCTACTTCATAACACAGTAGAGTTATGTAACTTCTCTAACACAATGGATGCTCCCTTCATAACCACTTATGGGGAAGGCTTATCTGTTCAAGAGTCTTGATTAGAAGAGGATGAGTCATAAAATTCCATTTTGAGTAAAATACATGCCCAGAAGCAGAGGATCTAAACTCCATCACTCCTTTCTTTAATTTTAACTTTAATATAGTCATATTTCTTTCATAGTTACGAGAGATCAGTCATGTGAAAGATGATTTGGTACCTGGAATCTTTGCCTGACCCGATGCTAATAATATTTTGCTAAGCGGTAACACCGTTATTCCTTTTCCTTCGCTATGGCAAAGGCATGCATTGTTTTTAAATGTGTGGCGTTAAATGTCCAAAGTGAGGAAGTATTCGCCAAAAAGCACTCTAATGTTTCTGGCTATTCAGGAGCCAGATCTTAGAAGCCAATACCCAGATCCAGTAAAGGGGGTGAGGAGTCTCAATACTAACGGACTACTGCGGGACGCTCTGGGGGTCCTGCTGTCCTAGGGCATCAAAGGGTGTTATAAAGCTGTTACTTTAGTTCTCCAATTAGCAGAATCTTGCATTGACAGTATGTTCTTTTGATACTTCGATTAAAATTTATGAAGTTCAGTAATCATCTGTTCTTGCCGCTCGTTGGAGATCCCTAATCCCTCTTCTGCAATTTTGCCCTTCTCAAAGTTTTCTGTGGTATTCAGATTATCTCTGTCTGACGAAGTGGGAGGACAGAGGGCTTGTGGAGGATGTCCAGCTCCTAATTGGACTGATGGTAGCATTAAGGGCTCTGGGAACAATACGCTGTGTTTAGGAAGGAGGCCAAGAGCGGCTGCCTTGCCCTTCACCGTAGTGTCAGCAAAGCCGTGAATAGCTGAACGGTTCAGAGCAGTTAACAACCTGGCTAATCAAGGCTGTTTGCACACAGTGACAGTTGAGCGTCTCTTACTGTGGTGATTTTTCCAATTACTGTCCTGATAAGATCATTCATGATTTTCACTTTCTTTCTGAAAGTGGAATAAGTTCTTGAGGATCAAATACAATCTTTACTAGAATTTCAGACCATATACCTTGCTAGAGGTCAGGAAATACTTGGGATGCTGAGGCTACTCTATGAATGAGATCCATATTATCCCTACCTTATCTGAGCCCTGTGTAAGCAACCTGATGGACCCACTGCTTGCCAGTGATTTCTTAAGTGAGGGCAAGATGCCATCTTCTTCTTTCAGAGAAGCAGTTCCTAAAGTCTTTGTAGAGAAACCACCTTTTCTCACCTCCTTGAATATTCTCAGCTTGAAGGAAGACTTTTGAGAAGACTGCTGCAAAATAAATTGGATTACTTTTGGTTCTGCTCCTTTTCTTATTTATACTGATATGTTAATGTGGTGGCTAGGCAGTAGGTCAACTTGATCGGTGAAACTGAGCTGTTCTTCTGTGCGGAACCCTTCTTCTGTCAACGTGACGTTTTTGGCCAGAACTGCAGAGGACAGTTCTGAGATCTAAACATCACACTGGCCACCTGACCCTTAGCTACTGCCACAATGAACACGATCAGCTAATGCCAGTGAAACGAGATGTTGGATATACAGATATGGGTTTGAGAAATGCTTGAGGGAGTTGCCAGTGAGGGTAGATCCAGGAGAGGTTGGCCAACTTTGCAGCTCAACTGAGGACTTTTACCTGTTCTCTCTTCTCGCTTAGGTGGGACTCTCCAGGGTGCCCTGACGGGGGCTGTGGTTGGCAGCAGCTGGCTGTTCTTATTATTTGTGCATGGCTAGTAGGTTGCACCCTTTCCTTTTGCCTAGAGAACTTGTCATTAATCAGACCTTGTCTTGACTACTCCTACCTTTGTCCTCTTGAAAACTGGTATTTCGTATGGGGATCAGTCTAAACTATTCAGGGTTTGTGAAGAGTCTGTGCTATGCTGGCCTATGTATTAAACAGTGTTCTCATGCAAAAAATATCTGTGCTGGCTGGTGGTGGCGGAGTTTTAAAAGCTGCAGGATGGTGGTGAGTGCTCCAGATTTTAGCTATGAGAGAGATCAGGTGTTTCAGCTTGTAGCTGAGGTAATCTGATGTACTCGGGCAAACCTCTTTAATGAGGTACAGTTGGGCAACAGGAAATCTTAACAGAACAATTCTTAACCAGGAAATGCTGGCACGAGAATTAATTTTCCCTTAGATCTGTCAGCAGCCGCCTTCAGTTGTCTGAATCTCCCCGTTCACTATGGCTTTATTACGGCTGGTCTGAGCATGGCTCAAAGAACTGTGGGACACCGGGGCGGAAGGTCTGGCCCTGCAGAAAGCGGCTGTTTGAAACCTTTGAGGAGGAGTATGTAGGGTTACGAATATCCGTGGGTACTGCCCTCAGGCTGCCTGTTAAAGGACAAACATTTTCAAAATTGGCTGCCTGAAGTCAGACTTTGAACTATTAATTATAGTTAACTATTTTATGGACTTTGTAATGACTTTTGCCTGTACGTACTGACCTTATAGAAAATGGTCTCCAATGATACATATCTTCAGAGCTGCTGAGAGTTAGTGCTCATCCTTTTTTACTTTCTTGTGTATCATTTAACTGCAACACTGCCTGATGTTATTTTTCCTTAGCCTTTATAAACAGTTATTTCAGTAGCTTTCATTTCACTTGGTCCCATGTTTGCATCATTTTCCACCATTTTTGCTAGAAGAATGAACCATCCTCCCCCCAAACTCTCTAAAGTCAGTGTATCTCGTCTAGCATAGCCTGAATTCTCTTGTACCTGGGAAATAAAGACAAATAGTATCAGTTCTTGTATATTCGTTTATGCCCCATCAAGCTAATGTCAAAGATAGGTTAAGCCTTGACCTTCTTGTTCACTTTCTGTTTTTCAGATTTCGTTTAGATTTCTTGTTTGCATAAATCCAATTATTTTACGCTTGTGAAAGAAAACAGTGGGTAGTGCTGTCAGAGTCTCACCAGTGTATTGTGAAAGAGGTCTGCATGGATCATCTTTTGGACGCAGAGAGTATTTCAGACTGTGACAGTTCAGACTTTGGCTTCTCTGCAAGATTTAGAAGATCCCAGATGTTGGTTCTGGATGCATAATAACTTATTCATAACTGCTTTATATGTCACTATTCTTCCTCATAAATATACTAATAAAACTCATTATAGAAATCAAAGCCAGCTAATACAATATATCTGACAGACAGCTGTCTCTGGTTGCATGAATTGTAATTACGTGAAGCAATATGGTCTTATTGTACCAGGATATCTTTGCTCTGAATAAAATTCTATTACTGGTGTGTAATCTTTTGACCCAGACCAGATAGGAACTTGCCCAAACACGGTCAATAAGGTATTATTATTGAGCTATGTTCACTTTGCAGAATTACAATTAGGTAAGTGGTGCTGGAAGTTGTGTCTTAAAGCAGCAGTGGCCAAAGCGATGTTGAGGGCTGAGGGGAGCCAGAAGCATTTGTCATCCAAACTGGTTTTACCACTCTAGTCTGCTTTCAGGCTATAACTTAATGCCATACACTGATTTAGATGTAGCACTTGTCAGCCAGGAATAAGACTATAAGACACAGACACTCTCGGACTTGACCCATACTTTATTGTGAATACGTGATTGAACTCTGAGCTGACAGACAGACAGAGACAGCCATTAGTATGGGAAAGAGAATTTGTTCTGCCATGTACTATTTCAAAATATCTTAAACTATACTCTGTAGTTAAAGGTTAGGACTCTCTTAGCAAGTTTCTCAAAAGTGTTTAAGGAACTGAATGATTTTTCTAAACTTGTTTTTCCCCTTTGCTTCTGTACTTTGCTAATAAAAATGAAAGCAACTATTTTTGAAACATCTCTTGGGAGTCTCTCTTCTTGACTATCTTTATTTCGAGGGATTTCACTCCTTACATCTCCAATATTCATATTAGTCAGAACAAACTGATACTGAATGCTGAAGCCACAATCCTATCATGGGTCTCCCTTTCCTTTAAATCTGAGACAAGTTAAGGCATTTGCATGACAGAGATGGAATACTGGGTCTCTACTTCGGCTCAACTACAAGGGCAACAACTAGATCAGGGCAAACTATCAGCGGATAGTTGCATTTCTTTCCCTTAAAATGCTGTGAGCCCTCTCCAAGAAGCTGTAGTTACCATTGAGCAGTGCAGACACGAAAGACCTAGAAGAAGAGTTTGTGTCCTGAAGAAATTCGGAAAGCAGCCTACAGAGAGAAAACTTTTTTTGGGAAGAAAATGAGTTTTCTTATCTGTATGCTGATCTACCAGACAAAGTGCAGCATGTCGTGTCAGACAGTCGTTCCTGCTTCTAATCTGGAGCAGATGATAAAATAACTGGGGAAGAGAGCTATTATATGAGAGGACAAGAACAAATGAGCATGCAACATCTATCCCTAGTTTACCCTGCAAGATTGTCATGTATATCAGGCAGAATCAAGAGAATCCAAAGGGCTCGTGAAATATCCAGAAATAAAGCAAAACAGGAGAAGAAAAGCCTTGTTTCTTGACTCTAAGAACAAAAATTAAAAAAAAAGGTCTCCAATCCTTGCTAGTCAAAGATGAACACAGATCAGCATTACATTTAGCAATAATGAAGGCATCATATGCACAGTGAGAAGCCTATCCCTGTATTTATAATATGTAAGGTTTGATTTAAACTATTTCTGCTTCACAAACATACTTAATATCAGCAAGAGCACTATTTACACTGATTTTTTAATTAAAGGAATTTAGTCATCTTTTATGCTTGCAGTTTTTCTGCAAGCAGATTTTTTTTCCCTTCAAATTTATTCTGTCAAAATGGTTAGACAAATTGTTTCTGCAAACATATTTGAATTAGGGATTATTTGTCAGTCGTCCATAGCAAGATATTTGCTGTAGCTAGCTGAGATTTAGGGGTATACCTAAATTATTCTTCTGGGCTCCTTCCATTGTCAGATGGAGGGAAATGGGTATCTCAGAAAGGTGCTTCATCCTATGAGGATGAGGAAGGAGTGAATTCCCTTTGGAAGTACCTCTCTCTTTCTGTTACCTATACCCTTGCAGACCTAGAGCCTAAATTTTAACTGGCTAAAGATATACGAGATATTTTGTGACCAGTAATGTCAATTCAGATACCATTTTTGGTCCTCAACAGGCTGGTTTAGTACTTATGAACTATTGCTGCTTAGGTTCCAAATAAATTTCAGCTCTTGATTAAATTGATTACAATTTTAAGGCCAAATTCACTGTTCATTAACAGTTTTATGAATACATTTTAAGAAGCATGGGTTGTGGGAAGGAAATATAATTAGTAAAACAAGTTCTAGTCTGGTTTCTAGTTTGGTGAAAGGTCTGTGAATACATTCTTATACAAGTCAGCAAGTCTGGGGAAATGTGATGCTGTCCTCGAAGGATGTGGTACACTGATGCAGTGGGAAACATTGGAAATTAAGTCTTGTAATAAGAAACTTAGATAAAGGAGATGAAATAAGCTAGGCAAACCTCAGAAAACTGACTGATGCTGCAAATGTTTATCAATACCCACCAAGCACATCTTTTCTTAAAAAAAAAAAAAAGAAAAAGAAAAAAGAAAAAAACCCCAGAAGAGTCCAGCTGGAAGCCAGTCCTGATGGAAGCAAGAGGCCTTTCAAATGGTATCCACGTTCTGGAGAAATGAGGGAATTGCTTGTCCAGCTATGTCCGACTAGCAGCGGGCTGTCGGCCAGATGTTGACAGAGGACTGAGATGAGACAGAGCACTTGCACCCCAGCGAGGCTCACTCGCCGGTGCCAGACAGCGGCGAGAGTGATCTGCTCCCATGAAAACATGTGTGCTGCCAACGCAGCACAGCGGGACCACGCCGGGGCCCGGGCTGGAGCGCTGCAGGGGTCCTGCACGGGGAGACGGCGAGGAGGAGCTCAGCCTCCTTCAGCAGCTCTGCAGCCCCCCAACACGTCATCATGTCCAAAATCTGGCGCAGGTCTGGCCTCATCCTCTGCATGAAGGATTAGAAGTTGGGCTGACAACGCTGAGACCTCAGACGTCTTTGCCAGCAACCAGAGCTTGTTTGGGCGGAGAACTTAGCTGAGCCAATGTTTCCAGAATCGCAATGGAAAGCACAGAAGAAGAGAAAGTGTTTTACATGCTTTTAAACACAGGGACTACTGATACTGTCACGTACTGCGTTTGCCTACAAACAATGCACCCAGCTGAGTAATTTATTCTCAGTGTATAATCTTTGACGGCTGAAGAGCAGAAAAGCTGTTCAATACATCTGAAAATCTTTGCAGCTACAAGGTGCAAAAGCGGTATTTAATATCTATTTTGAAACTAATAGTGGAGACACCTGATAAACTGCCAGAAGACAGGGTTTCTAACATACAAAGCTAAAATGTGAAGGACTCACAAACACTGAAGAAAGCCACTCATAGGGGAATAGAAAACGCTGTGGAGTTTGGACTCAATTTATTTTGCCCTTGTGAAGTGCAGCTGCCTGTTTGAGTTGCTTAAATATCCTGGGTCAACAGGGGTAGACCGAAAATTTCACAAGAACGGGTAGTTTTGTGCCGCTCCTCCTTCAGGTTGTATTGCAAAACATGGAGCTCCCGTGCTCCGAATTAGCCCACTGCGAGCAGGCAGGCGAAACAGCAGAGGAGCAAAGATAATGGCAAACGAGGAACCAAACTTTTTCAAGCCTCAAAATAAGCTGTGCTTAGTCGTGGTTGAAGCTTACATCAGCACCGCCAAGAGTCCTTATTCTCTTGTTCACTAACCCTGTTTGGAAACAGGGAGAGAAAGGCTTAAACTCACATAATTTAAAGAGAGCATCAATCTACTAAAAAAGTTTAATAAAACCCCACTTTCACAGTCACCTTTGCATTAGTATGATGGGCGTTGCATCAAGCATAAGACCAGGAATTTATAAAGAAATAGCTGAATAGGTTCATATTGAAAAAGACAGCTAAAATGTCTCAAATATTTAGCTACAGTATCTGCACAGACTTACAACTTGACAATACTAAACTACAAGGCCCGTTAATATAATACACAAGGGTAAAGAATGAACTCCGTAACAGGCAACCTTGGGTGACAAAGCAAAGGTCTGTTTGCAAATTAGCTCTGACAGACTGGACTGCTAGGAAAGCCAGAGTTTTGGGACATTTTCCCCCTTCAGGAAGCCAGGCTTGTGATTCTTGGGCTGCATGGGACATCAAGAGGATTGTGTCCCGGATTGAGGCGCTGGGCAGATGCCGGCCTTCCTCCGAGGACAGCGCAGTGTCGCCTCCTCCCATCCCATTCCCTTTAGTCTCACTCTGTCTTGCTTTCCTCCAGCTGTGAAAGGGCCCTGTATACAATTCCTTACCTATCCCCAGGCCGTTTGTGAGCTGAATATATCCCTGTCTGTGAAACACGTCAGGATCTCCAGTGGGAAGACGCTAGGGAATTCAAATCTGCGTTTATCTTAGGGCTATATCCTGCAGCCAGGTGGGTGCCATGGGGGCTGAACGCGGCCCAGAATGATCCTGGGTCAAAATGTCGTTGAAATGGGGGCCACCAGGAACCGTATAGCCATCTCTGAAATGAGAACATGGCAGTTAATATGTTAATAGCCTTGAACAAAAGAAAGGAAACATATAATGAAGAAATTCACCATAAACTAAGGTTAGAGCTTGAGCTCGACCCAAAGTGCCCTGAAGTAAAGAAAGGCCCACGAGAATTCAGGCAGGGGCTTACGGCAAAACAAAAGATGGCAATCATTTTGTCAGGTAAAAAACACAAATGGAGCTTTATCTCAGCAATTAGCTGTACTTCTCAAAAGAGTAAGGAGAGATGGGGTTTAAGAGTGTTGTTCTATAGCTGATAAGAAAGCTCTGAATGTACAGATGGAAATCTATGAGTTGAAGACAATTATTTTACTGCAGCGGAAACGATAAGCGAAACTTCTGTTGTGGCAGCACAGCCCAGGTGATAGACTTGGAAAAAAATATTTATAGCGCTAATGTAGACACGGCAAGCCAAGTCCTTCTGTATATGAAATCAGCTGTACAACAACATTATTAGTGTAGTGCTGGCACACACAAGCAGCAGCAGGACTTCTCTGAGCGAGGGATCATCTAATCGCATAACAGGAGACAATCTCCACCTAGAACTCATGTTAAGAACCAGTCCCACCAACATCTTCACCCACGCGTAAGCTCACGAGATGCTCTCATTGGCTTCTGTAGGAGACTATTTATGGGCAAAAAAAAAAATCAGCATGCATATAAGCACTGGTAACATCAGTTGTTACTACCAATAGATGCAAATTTTAGCTAGAACAAACAAGTGGATGATGGGAAAGAAGAAAGAGGGAATTACTATAGAAAGCAGAGAGCTGCGAAGACTACCAGTGTGCCCAGTTAATGGTATTACAACCGTTACTTTTAAAATGCATAATAAGGTATAAATAAGCTGATAAATAAAAATGACCTCGAAGGGCCACATGGGAAAGATGCACAGTCTTGATTACCTAATTACAGAAGGAATATTACAGAAATGGAAATAGTACAACAAAGTCCCATAATGACTTCGAGATTGGAGGCTCCAAAATGGTTAGTGAAACTAGGTCTGTATCCCTCGAAAAGAGAAAAGATTAAGAGGGGACCTCACTGAGCTGCAGAGAGCTCTGGGGGGAATCGCAGGGAGCAATGCTGCAGTTATTAGAGCTAATGTCAAATATGAGAACGAGGGACATGACTCCAGTGAGGTCTTGCACTGTACAAATGTAATACGTTTTTTTTTTCCAGAGGGTATATGTTATAAGCTACCAGATGCTGCTCTAGAAGCAACCAATCTGACCAGAGTTCAAATAGAGCAAGAAGCATATGGAGAGAGGGGGAGAAAAACACTATATTATGGAGAACAACTGTTAACTCTAGGAAAGGGTAGGCCTAGCTGGGCTTCCTGGCCTCCTGCCATCTAAGATTTTCTTATGTCCCTGTGTAATCTTCTGACTTTTGATTTAGATGTTTCCTAAAAATGTGGCCCAGTGGTTGGTACATACTAGGCATTAGCCCAAGAAAAGAATGAAAAGAAAAAAAGTACTGTATCTCATTAAAGAATTTTTAAACGGAGACTTTGAGGCGCCATTTGCTTCTTGTTACTCATCTTTGCAAATGTCTCTTGTCTTCCCAGGCTCTGCCCTGATGTGTTAGCATTAGCAGCCTGCGCATTTCTGAGACGCGCACAGGCAGAAACTCAGAAAGGCCAACCGAAAGCCGTGCTAGCAGAGACTGCAACATAAAGCAAAGAAGATTTAAGAAGGAGGGAGACAAAAATAGGATCAAAAGAGCTACATGGTACGGAATCTTTTCATGTGCGTAAACTGAATCAGGTGAAAAAATGTGGAAGGGTATAGCTTTTCAGACAGCTATTTGGAATAGCGATCACGCCTACATTTGAAATATTTACAATTCATTTAGCAGCATTCGTTCCTGTAAAATATTTTAAAAGAAAGCAGAATTTATCTGTAATTATTTTCCGTTTTCTTCAACAAAAGATTCCAATATAGATATTGCTGTAGGCGCAGGGAGCACCGAACACCAGGAAGTGGGTTTCGTAAACAATTTCTCAAAGCACTACAAAGTTTAAATATTAATTTGGCCATAATTGGCAGAGAAGCAATTAAGAATGCTACAAAGCTGACTTTCTCCCTCCTTTACTTTCTCCTCCCTTTTCATTTAACCACAGTATAGAAAGTAGATGTAAAACAATAGGACCCTGAGCTGTACGGCGTTCTAAGCCTAGCTTGCCTTAAAGCTACAATATGGATTTAATTTATATGCAAATGTAAGCAATAAAAAGCCAGACACTGTAGAAATTATAGTATTTTTCATAGATGCTTCAGCACCGGCACCCAAGCCAGCATTGATTTCAAACAAGGAGCTAATTATTGCTGGTCACTAAGCTACCTTTTTCTTTTAATATCTCTCTCTTTCTCTCTCGCTCTCCCTCCCTTTTTTAACAATGTGTAAATTATTTTCTTGAGCGAGGGGGAGAGCGCGAGAGAAAGAAACTAGAATATTGGGGATGAGTGAATGCAAACGGCCAGAAATATCTCCTGTGAGATTCAACATCAGGATAATTTCACAGTCTCGCTTTTTGACTGCTGTGTCCTGAAGCTGACCAGCACCATGCAAGGCTGATCAAAGGCCATCGGAAACATCAAGTAAGCCTAAATGGGGCTAAAGTATGCTAATAGAGAAGCTAAATGTACTTTAATCCTGTTATAATACAAGGTAACTTAGCGGCGGTGAAGGGCCTTGTTGCTTTTCCCCACTGGGTCCAGGACCCCTGCAAACCCTGAATAGAAGTTGCTTCCTATTCTTTGCCGGCTGGGGTATGGCTTTCTCAGATGCACACACGGTCCCCTCCTCCTCCGTTTACTAAGTGTCAACAGTCGGCTGAGCAAGACTTCTCCGCTCCTTAGATCAGCACCCTGTGACCTTCCACATTTAAGCACAGACCATTAAGCTAAGCTTTCCAGCTGTTGCCTGAATTATGAGGGTTTTTTTTTTCAGAGGAGGGCAGAGCTTAGGGGAACACTAGGCAACAGTTTTGCACTGTGGACCCGCTGCCACCCAACTCGCTACGCGGAGAAATGCGCTTTCGGCAGCGCTGCACCGGACGCTTGATGTTCAGTCAAAATAGGGGGCTGCTTTGAAGTGATTAAAGTCCGGGGTTGCCCAGTTTCGGTATCATTGTGCTCGCCTGGGGACCCGTAATCGAATTTTAGGAAGAGGAAACCAAGTAAACGTGACCAAATTGTGCTGCACTGTACAGTGGGGCTGAGACCAGGTCTCCAGGAATACGTGTGCTTGTGGGGCAACTTTCTTCTTATTTTTCCTTCCTTCTTTTCAAGCATCAATTTCAGTGCTTCCTACACAGCAGAGGGAAAAAAGGGGTGGCAGTTTTGCCCATAAAACGATACGCTTTGGTGGAATCCCCAAACTACTGCTTGCGAACGTGAGATGAGAAAGAAGACTGATGTAATTTTAAAGCCAGCCAACTGCCTTAGTGACGGTATCAGAAGATTAAAAACAAAGGTTTCATTGAAGCACTACCTCCCACTGTGCAGCTGAAAGTCTTATGGCTGAGGCAAATGGCCCTAAATATCTTTCTGTTAAGTACAAATTACATACTGGATATATTAAGTTGTAATGGTGTATTTTCAAGAGTCACTTTGCTTGTGTGAGAACGTCAGTAAAGCCTCAAGGAATGCTGACTGGATGGCACATGGAAACAAAAAGGAATTTGCCTTTCACAGATAATGTTTTGTTCATATTAAATGCTTTATTCCTCTGTCTTTCCCCATCCCCCAGCTCAGCCTGGAGTTTCAAATGCCAGAACCAGTATGTACAGTAAGTCTCGCTGAAATCCATTGCAGAGAAATAGTATCCTGGCCTAGCAAACTATTATCTACACTTACATTCCTGAGCTTTACCCCTCTGTGTTCATGCTGATAGGAGTCCTTTAGATCAGCGCAAATGTAACTGAATAAAGATGCTCCAGAAAATGTCTTTTTAATGTGGAATTATCTTTCATTTACATAGGCAACATCCCTTAACTCAGCACGTGTTATAGGGCTTCACGTAATAGAAACATCCATATAAAACTTAATGATTAGCATTCATTCTGCTCCCAAATGATCAATAAAATGCTAAGTTAATATAGAATGTGAACAGGAGTCTATGAAACTGCATAAACTGGTATTACTTTGGTGGACGTAGGTAAATAATGTCCGTGAGAGCACGAAAAGCGACTGCGGTCAGCGGTAGTGATGCTGTGTTTGTGCCACGGGCGGGCGTTCCCGTGGCTCTGCCTCCGTGGTGCTCTCCCAGTCGGGCAAACGCTCCCGTGCCTGCAGACACACACACACACAGGAGCACCCCCCCCAAGTCACATTAAAAAAAGGACTGAGCAGAAAAACACAAATAAAAAGCCATCTGCAACCTACTCTTTTTGCATTACGTGTGGTGGACCGCTTCGCAAATCATTAGGGGATAAGTTTTTTTCTACAGAAATCTGCTCCTATTTACCTCCGCTGGGGATAATTTCCTTATTTCTAGTTATCTGTCTACCTATGTATCCACCATCCGCCAGTCGTGCTGTTTGCCTGTCCTTCCCTTACAACTGAACTGCAGTTGTGTTGTAATTATCACCAGATTTTGAAATGAAAAGCATTTGCAAGACTCTCTTCAGTTCAGCTGTAATTTTCTGGATTTGTTTTTAATTAACAGAGATTCTTCCCAACACATTTGAAGCTTAGCTGAAAGCTTTTTGTTCTTACAAGTGCCCATACACTATTTTCATTACACAATACATTTCCAAGTAAATTTCTCCACAGCTTTTTTGAAAATAAAAACTTGAAAAAATTAAATGACCAACTGAGAGTGGGCAATTTCAGTTAATAAAAGAGCTCTAGCAATAGTCTTTGAAATTATTAGGAGGTAATTAATGCAGAGACATTGAATGAAAAGATATAAGAGATTTTTTTCCTCCTAAATTTCAATCTAAATTTAGGCATTAATTTTTTCAGGCACATAATTTGCAAGGTAATGACCATCTGAGGTCAAATCTGACAAGCTCAAATACACTTCAACTGAAACCAGTTCAAATTTTGGCATTTGTTTGGCCTCTAAAACATCAGATTCACTACTGATAGCACAAGAAAACACTACAGCATGAATACAAAAGAATCACAAAAATAAACCCAATGTGAGAGAAAACATTCATAGCAACAGCGGATTGCTGTATGTTTTATTTTGCTTGCTTTTTTTTTGTATTTCTTTATATTCATCAATGTTTTTCATCAAAATCTCATTGTTACTTCATCAAACATTTATATGTTTGTCAAGACACAATTTACATTTCATGTAGTTATTTCAGGACTTGTAATTGGACAGTTAATGTCTCATTCACATTTTGAGAATTAACTGCAGTTCTGGCAAGTGTCAAGCCCATTGGAAGGCAAGGTGCAGTTGTGTACCAGAGCAAGCAGTTATAAATCCTCCTGAGTTACAGTAATTGTTAAAGCACGTAACAGAGCTAATAAAGTGACGCTGTCATTAATATCTATTAAATTATACGCACTTTAATAACAGAGATGAGGTAGATGCACTACACGTGAAATTGAATCTACAGTTAGTGCATGCACAAAACACACTGTATGGGAGATATTATACTTACTGACTACTGAGTTTTCCCTCAGTGAACATTTTGGGGCTTGAAAAACTATTAAAAATGTAAAGGAGAGTTGAAATAAGGTTGTGCCAAAAATCCCCTTTCCTATGTGAATTAGACTGTGTAAGTCTGAGCTTTGCCTTCAAAATTTTTTGTTCCAGTTAAATTTCCTAGGCCAGCCTCAAGCTCACTTGACTTTCCCATCTCTGAGAAGGCTGATTTACACCGTGGAGGGGTTGGCAACATCTCTTCCTGTACTCGTCCTTGAATTCATACAGACTCAACATGGCTGCAGACCATGAAGTCCTGCGAGGTGTAACATGCAGAATTTTATATGCTTTGTTAAAATGGCCCTATGTTAAAATCAAAAAATGGAGAAGAAAACCACCTGGTAATACTAAGCCATTTTGCTTCCCTGTGTTACGAACTGGGAGTTGAGCAGGGATGTTTACAATTTAGTTGGGTGGCAAATTTCAGGAGGAAGTCACAGTAGATTATTTTTCTGAATCACGCTTGGCCCCAAGTCTACAATGGAGAAGGAGTCAATATATATTTAACTGTGGAGTAACTAATTGGAACAATTAATTGGGGAACCAGGACAAGCCGTGAAACCATAACCTGATCCAGGCACACCCTCTACCAACTTAAATTTTGATCAACCTTTAGTATACCATGGAAAGAAATTCAAGTGAGTGAGGTGATGTGGCCCAGCAGTGGTGGGAAGGCGCTGAGGTCCAGCTTCACCATCCAGCAGGCCTGTTTGTGGTGTGACCTTGGGCAAGTCATTTCCCTCCATCTTGACTTCCCTGTCTCTAAAATAGGCCGATGATATTCACTGCCTTGTTGAGCTTTGTGGATGTAAAAAGCATGATGTGAATGAAAAGTTAAGTACGTTTCAAAGCCAGCCAAGACAAGAATTGCATTTTTCTTCCCAATATCTATTAGCTCAGAGCAACAGGAGAATCACATTTGCCACCAGCTCCCTCGTCTTGTTTGGAGATGCGGAGCCAGACTGATCGTATCCAGCAGATATTTGTTTCCAGGGTCACATGAAAGTAGGGCGAAAGAAGGATCTTTTGTGGGGATGACATGCTTGGAAATATAAATAAAGCAAACAGCTCTTGTTCTTTCTTCAGCTAACTCGGTGAAAAGATATTATTTTAGACAAGAAAACGCTATCAATTCCCCTCCTGTTGGGGAGGACAGTGGCAGGTTTCCCATGTTGATCCGCGGAAGGTATAATTCCAACGGGAGCATCTGGCTCCTTTGTGAACTTCACAGGCAATTGTGTGGCGGTGGCGTTAGGTCTGCCGCGGGTTGAGCCACGGGGGCAGCCCTTTGACGGGTCTGGGTTGCTTTTCCTGCTGCACTCGGTTTTGTTTTGACTCTCTTTTGAGCTTCCTCAATACGCAGCCTTGCTCTGTAGAGTCCCTGGGACAGTTTCATTCATAGGTACTGACAAGGACTGCGGTTTTCCAGGGCTAATGGATCCATTCTTACAGTGGTGCTGCGTGTTACATTATCCGACAGCTGCTTTCGTCAAGTTTTTTTTTTTTTGGAAATCCTTTTAGAGAAGGGAGAAGAGCGATCTTTGGGTAGAGGAGCTTTCACTCTTCAAACTAAACCTTGCCAGGTTGTTTTAGAATTTATAACCACTTGTGAGCCTGCCTTGTACAGTAATACGTCGCGCATTGCTTCAGCCCTCTTTGAACAGTCAGTGCCTTGCTTTTATCTTCTAGGTATATTTAGGATAAAAAGAACCTCTTTACTCACTTCCCTCGGTGTTGAAAGATCTGAAAACGATTTTTTAGCTGTATTTGCATGAACACCGTCAAAGCAGATGCTTTGCCATGAAGATGGTGTTCAGCCTGTCTCGTTTGGCACGGGAAGGTGGTACAAGGGTGCAGGCTACTTTGTCTTCTGCTCCCCAAATCCTCCAGGCAGTCTGGGCACCACGCTCCAGAAGCGTGCTCTTGCTCCTGCCGCTACGAACAGCAGTGAAGCTCTCACTTACCTGCTGCTGCCCACAGCACTGAGCTTGCTTGGCCACGGGAGGAGATGGGCAGGTGGGAAAGATGCACCTCCCTGCTTGGGAGGGAATGGTGACGGAGCTGGAGGCAACCGTAAAAGCCCTCTCCTTGGTTTTATAAAGAGATTCAGCTGTGTTGCGTATGTTGAACAGTGACAAGGAGAAGACCCATCTCCTCCTGGTCTACCGTCCCCTGGGGCCAGCAGAGGTGATGCTCACAGTGCCAGTGCTTCCCGCGGCAGGGCTGCAAGGGGTGCGCGTTTAGGGGAAGGCTGCACTGCTCGTTGTGGGTGAGGTCCTTATGGAAGTGTCTGTGTAGCAGCAGCAGCAAAGATGTGTGCTGAACTCTACTGACCTAAACCACCAAAGCGTTTGTTCAGAACAGATCTGTTGGCTAAAAGACTGTGTATTGAGCAGGGAGGATGAAATAATATGGGACTCGTTGTTTGGACAAGTTCAATAACATTTGCAGAATAGTTTACAAATCAGGAAGCTGATCTGTTTTGAAAAGAAGTCGTTTACGTTTACTAAAATTAGGAAGAAGCTTGGCTAAAATCAATGCTTAAAGAGGACACCATGGCTGAACCATATTTAAAAAGAAGATCTTGGGACCATCACATTACAGTGTTTAGTGTGCTGGCTTTCTTTGCCATGCAAATAAATAGAGGCACAGTGCAAATATAGAAAGAAGGGGAGCGCGTGGGATAAGATGGACGGGGGAGCCTATGTATCTAGTAAAATGACAGCAGTATCAGTAACATCAAAAAGCATTACGGTACTATTGAGAAATCCAAAATAATACACTGGGGAAGGTGACTAGCCCAAGTACAGTATATCTGATCTTGTAATGCTAGTAGAAAGGAGGAACGAAACAACTGGTTCATTTGCAGCTAACAAGCTGAAGGAAGAGCTATTACTAGACTGTTTCCATTTGATGATAGATTCCCCAAAGTGCTTTATCAATTTAACATCTCTAAAGCCATCACAGCTGTTTCTTTACAGAGCGGAGTCACTGCTGGTGTGAGACACGTGCACAACAGCGTGTCAGCACACCCAGCAATGGAAATGTTACCAGGCAAATTTAGATGCTCCTCCACTCCTCAGTTGCCTTCCATCAGCACAGAGTATGGTTTCGTATTGCTCTTGCTTCCTAAATTGATCTTACTAATATAATCAGTCTGAAACACCCCATTCCAATGTCACTAATGCTTTCCAAACTAGATGGCCTAATTAAGGACATTAATTTCACTAAGGCAATTTCTTGAGAGATATCTAAGTGGATAGTAGAATAGATGGTATGATTCTGTAAAACAATTAGCAGAGAAATGCAAAAGAAAATATCCAAATCAACTGGACAAAAAAGACTTTGAGTCTTCAAAATTTACAGAGAGTGAAAACGTAATTATGAAGGATGGAGACTAAGATGGGAATGGAGAAACCATGCATAAGAGAAGTGAACCTATTCCCAGACTCAGAGCCTATGGACACTAGTCAAATAGGCTTGTTTGCCCAAAGCCAATATGCAATGATGAAATGGGTGAATGGGATGACGATGCTCATTTTTTTCACTATCCTGGAGGCTACATCTGATTACTGGAAGATAAAGCCGGTCAAAGGAGAAATACTACTGACCTGTATTAATGTTCCTCAAAGGAGGAGGTGTTCAGTCACTCCCTAAGCCTATTCTGTTGGCTCAAGGGGTGTTTCACAAAAGGCAGGGCATGAAACCTATGGCAGGATGCCTGGGGCTGTGGTTAAACCGGCAGAGAGTACTATGGCCCAAATTCACCTGGCACCCTATAGATGGCAAAGCATAAACCAGCTGAAAACATTTTATCTGCTACTGAAGTGTTTTGGTTAGAACCAGCTGAGACTATTATTTTCCCCTCTGCAAATCTCAAATATGAAGCTATCAAAGAATCATGCAGGGCTAAAAAATGTTGAAAATAAATAGAAGTCTCAGCACTAGAAAGAGCACTCCTTAAGAAAACCTTGGGCACATTAACCAAACTTATATGATCTCCTATAGAGAGGTAATACACAGGTGGGCATGCTGAAGTTACAGGTATGTGTGACATCTGACCAAGGGCTGCTTCTTGGACCCCTGCTGCATGCGGATCCTATCTGTCAGGGCATGGCAATGAGGGAGAATTATCTGAAACAAAACCCCATTTAATCACATCCAGCCTGCTTTGGTCACTGGCAGAGCTAGGAGTTGAAGTTCAAAAGATCTCCATGAAGACCTGTTGGCCCAGGGAGAAACAAATGTGTCAGCCATCAGGATGTCCCACAGTAAGCCAGCTGGTACTGACAGTCTGGACAGGCAAAAGATGTATGGGATGATTGTGACTTGAGGTATACTGGTTGAAAACTGTGTACCTTCATTGGGACACATAGGAATAAAGGCTCAGTTCAAGATAAGTAGGATTTTGCCCACCAAAAACTATATACAACTGATTATTTCTGTAACACCTAAGTTGCCTACAATCTCACATCTCAAATACTAAGCATCCAATGAATACATTTGAGTACACATGACTTCTGTCTTGCCACCATTCTCTGTCATGATGAGATTTACCCATGTAAATAAACAGAAGGAACAGCTTGTGAAATGCCTGCTAATGAAAGTCAGGGTGGAGGTGACCCAAGCCACCAGATGACTTCGTTCACCATGAAGATTTCACAGTACCCCTGAACACACTTGAGTTCATTTCCAGAAGGTTTACAGCCATCAAAGCACATTATATTTCAAGCCCTTAACTTATGTAAGTTAGTCATGTTGCAAAACCATCATAAGCTAAACTGGTGGACATTTGTAATGAAATCTATCCTCTCCTTGTACTCAAAAAGCAAGTCTCTGACGTACCATGTTACAGCCAGCTATGAGATGGATACCTACCTGGTACATAATACTGGATATTCAGGGCATCCTAAATTTTTGTTAGCAGTAAACTAGAAAATTTCTTTTTCTTCTGTAGGTGTACAACTCTAGTGATCTTATTAAAGTTTTCACAATTGTACTGGAGTTAGAAATCTAGTATAGATAACCTTTCAGTTCCAATAGCTATGTTCAGATTAATATCAATTAGAATTGCTCAAAATACATCTAATTAAACTAGCAGTGGAAACAGCTTCTAGGGATAGTGAGCTGAACATTGCATGACCCTAAATTTGCTAAGAAAGTTAAAGCCAAACTTGTGCTAGTAATGAGGAGATTTTACAAGAAAAGTAATTGTAAACAATGCCACAACTTCTACTCTAACTGAACACGCAAGCAGTCAGAAATTGGTAGAAATGCTCTTATATCAGTCTTTGTGCAACTGTTTTCCTAAATTTTTTATTCTTTGCATAAATTTCAAAAATTCATGGTCTTTTTTCTATAATAGTTTCAATTTCACCCACACAATCGGAAACAGCACATTACCAGAAACATCACATCCATCTATATAACCATCACCAAAAGTATAGGTAAAAGCATAGGGAAAAGGTAGGAAATATTCTGAACAGATCACAGAAAAAAATAACAAGCTATCCCATCTCCAAATGTCTCAGATCTTACAACTAACCTGAGCTTAAACATTTCAATATAAATTTTTTAAAGCTACTGCAGTCTTAAGTGCCTCTTTGGCTTTCATCAGTTTCCAGTTTACCCCAAATAACGCAGCACTTCATTTCCAACATAAGGCACCCAAAAATCCAAGCTTAGTTTTATCTCACAAAATCCGCAAAGATATTTTGAAGGACTCATTTTGTAACCATGATTGACTCTTCTTTCAATTATGTCCTATGAAAAACTTATGAGAACATTTCAGAAATGTCTTCAGCATTTTAAGGTACTTGTTGTGCCTACCAGACCCCATCAAGAACACGCTCACACTCGCAACGTAGGTCAGGAGCTTTGTTTTGCATTAAGATTTTTATCAGTCAGACTAGTAGGTGAAAATGTGCTGCTTTGCATGCATGAACATAGACATGACTTTTAGCAAATCTGAGATCACCCTTGCCAATAGCCCCGTTAAATTGTTTTTATCAGTCTGGTTGCCTGGAATGTTTGAGTATTTACAATAGACTCAAGAGTATTAGGCTGAAAGTCTTTCTAATGTACTGCCAACTTAGACATGGCTAAGCAGTTGCATAGCAATCTTCAACTGCTCCGTTCGAAATAAAAATTTTAAAACTAAACTCTTTGAATTAAAAAAACTTTAAAAATACATTTTAATTTGGAATCTTCAGGATTTCCCCGTTTTTCAGCTTTCTGTCAGCATTCCAAGAAAACAGAGAGAGAGAGAGAGCGAGTCTTAAGTTATGCAGAGCCCTAGACTCATCTTAAGTCTACCCTTTCTTTGAAGGCTAAGCTACCTTCAGTAATCTAGCATTTACTGTGGAATAAGGGCATGCAGCTGGGCTATTCCTGTGGTCTGCTGCTATGCTGCAGTGGTTGCTTGTTCTTCATATGCCCATCCCCTTTGCGCTGAAGGAACACATCTGGTCCTGCGCTCTGGGTTTGTCATTTATTCTCCCTTAACAGGATGGTTCCCAGCTTCTAAGGCCAGAAGCAGCAAAAGTTAAAAAACTGCAATGAGGAAAAGAAGTAAACAAGCACAGGAATTTGTTTTTATGGAAACAACTTAACAGTACTCATACAGGAAAAAGATAAAGGATGGTTAAATGGCACATTGCAAGTTGCTGAAAGTGGAAGAACAGAGGTGCAACCAGGTGAAATGATTTGTCGAAAGATGTAAAGAAAGTGTCAGGAATAGGGTTCGACTTCTGCATTCTGTTGGTTTATTCTCAGGGCTTGTCTACACAAGACAGTTTGAAATAAGAAAAGGTCTAACTGTAAAGCAGAAGAGTTATTTGGGATTAACTTCACATATATGTGTATGCATATGTGTGTGTGTGTATATGTGTATATATGTGTGTGTGTGTATATATATGTGTGTGTGTGTGATCTTGTTCTAGAATAAGAATTCTCTGTTTTCCCTCACACTGGAGTATTAGCTAGGAAAAAAAGCCCTCTTATTTCATCCCAGGACAACTGGCATGCCACTCTTCCAAAATATTCCCATTTGCAGTCAAGCTTTTAGGTGCATCGTGGTAAATCCGTTCTCAGGCTGGGGCAGCTGCTGCTGGTCGCGCTGCAGGCGGCACAGCTACACTACGGTTTCCATTACCTTGCCTAAGCTGCTGCTGCAATTAGCAGTGTAAATTAGGGTAGCTGTTAATCTACTCATCTGTATTCGTTTTGAGCTGCATCCCCTTCTTACCTCCACGTTGCATCCATGAGTCCTGATTATGCTCAGATAAGAAATATCAACTGTTTGCTTGTCCCCTTATTGAAAGGGAGCATGGAAGAAGGGTAAACCCAGAGGACTGCATGGCCTTACCATGATGATATTAACCTTCTTGATCAAGTAAGTGCACTGGACACTTAATTTGTGGGTAGCTGGAGGAGAGAGGAGGGGGGATCACGTCTACTTTTGAGTATTATCTGGCTGTCAGCCAGTTCCCCAGAACTTGGCAGGAGGAGCCCAGCCTTCCACCGATTTGAATCTTGCATCCATTTTTCACAGCCATCACATTTTGAGCCCAGATTGGCGAGGAAATAGAAAGCCTTGTCGAGGGGCTGCACTTGTTCAGCAGTTGGAGGTTGTGCAGAACGTGGGTGCAGGTGTCTGCAGCAGTCCCTCACGCGGAGAAGCGTTACACCACTCTGCCGCAGCTTGCATCGGCCTGCAGTTAGCTTGCACGTGAAGTTTGACTCATAAAGATGGCTTGAGATCTGGCATTGCTGGATACTGTTTCTTAGCCCTGTTTGCAGAAACTGCTGGGGAGGTACTTGAGCTGGAGCTCCTGTAGTGCAAGGACAGGGGCTTTTCCCTGATTTCTATGGAGTCGGGAATTTTCTCTGCATGACGCCTGAGTGTCAGGACTTGTCAATGGACAGGGCACGCTCCTCTACCATCTTGGCTCCTTATTAACGTGGTGGGTCGGGGAAGATGCGCGTGCGAGTTGCTTGGTATTTTTGTGCGGCAGGTGGTGGCTCGAGTTTGGGCTGCGTTTGCCGCGTGTTTGTTTCCTGGCTTGTTCTTTTGTATCCTGCAAATCACTCACGAAAGGGTGCAGAACTCTCAAATAGAGCAAGCAGAAGAAATATAAACACATATAAAAGTTGAAGGAAATACAGGCTTCTGCTAAGACAAACTGGGGCCCGAAGCCACCAAAGTTTTCATCCTCCTATTTATACTGCCCTGCCATGAGCAGAGCCACCTTCCCAGCATCCAAATCCAAAAGACCTTGCCCTGATCCAGCACCAGAGCTTTTCCTTCATTTTTTACCATTATATTTTTAGCAAGAGCCAAGTGATTCTCCAGGTGACATCACCGCACATATGCTGCTCACTGAGATTGTTGCTAGCCACAATATGATCTAGACTGATTTAGATCTGCTTTGGGTAAATACAAGTCATCAGGCTCAATACAGGAGTGACTGGAGGAAATTTTATGGCCTGAGCTGTGCTAGAGGTTGGACCAGATGATCTAATGGCTCCTTCTGGCTTTAAAATCTACGAATGTAGCAAAAAATGTTTACACTAATCTTAACAATCTTGTGTTTGCCTTTCAGTTGTGCTGTCACTGTGGGTGTCTGTCTTACAGAAATACTGGGAGGTTCTGCCCTGAAGGACATGTGTGCCTATAGAAACTGAGTTTTGGACTCTGCTCGCCTAAGCAGTTTACAGAATTCGATTTTTCTTTCTGTGTGTTGACACAGATATCTGTGGCAAGCGTGCTGAGCTCATCCAGTCCAGGGCTAGAAAGAGCCACACGCAACTAATCTGTCCCATCATACCTGAGCTAATAGCTTCTTTTTCTAACTTGCAGCAGCAAAATCCAGAGGAAAAAAAAAAAAGACCCCCAAAACTGCAGGATAAATCTGAATAATGAATAAATTTGGGGAAATGGTGATCTGTTCGTGGAACAGCCATGAGCAGAAAAACAAGCTAAATTAGTCAGATGATTTATTCATTGTGAATGATTCATTCCATTACTAGCTGCCTCCTCCACAGGCAAGAGAACCTAATATATAAACTTGAAACAGGAAGGGTGGGATCAATAGAGAGAAAAACGTCTCCCTCCTCTCCAAGGAAAATAGGTCACCTGTCCCCGCTATGTTGCTCTCTGGGCACCAGGCACATCTCAATAGACTAAGCATTCATTTCCAGCTAATGAAGTTTGTTTTTTTCAGGGCAAAATTTTCATAAAAATTGTTTCCTGGATTTAGATCAGCTCTAAAACCCAGCGTTCGCAATTTGGCCGGCTCCCTTCCCCCATTTCTGGCAGCTCTCATTGTTACCAGATGATGGCTGTTTGCTGGCCTACGTGAAAAAGATTTTGCGGTCTAAATTCAGTGTCCCCAAGACAGCTGGCACCAGGGAGGAAGGAAATCTCCCTGCAGCCTCCGGAAAGGCTCGGCACGGGATGGGCGGTGGGCTCGTCGGACCGACCAGCCCTGCACATCCATCACCCCCCGTGCCGCCCCTTGGCCCTCCTCACCTCTGTCCCCACGTGGAGCCAGCACGGACCTCCCGCCGGCACAGCCCCGGGCTGCTGCTCTTCCCCATCGTGCCGCCTTGCCCCACGATCCTGTTGTCCTGCTGGGAACGACGCGACGGAGACCCGCGATTCTCCTGCCTGCCGGTGGAAGGTGAAGGTCCGCAGAAAGCTGCCGTGCTGGGAAGTGTTCCCGAGGCCCCCTTTCGTTCATCACAAGCAATGATGTATTTTGTGGCGACGTCGCTCTGCTGAATCTCTTGCACATAGAACAACCCACTGTTTATCGTGGGACTATTTATAGACTGCTGCTAAAGCTTCATAAATAGTTCTTGCTCTTCACACAAATTCAAGTGGAACAGCGGGAAACTGCATTGCAAGTACAGATGGAACGGGGTCTACACGGAAATTACGCCCAAGCTCCTATGGATGGTATCTACTGAGGAGCTGGTGGAGAAGAATCGCCAGCTCTGAACCGTGAACACATCAAAAACGTGGGAGTGTGGGGCTTATTTGCCAGTCCGTCTTTAATTAGTTATGGAGGACAAGCAATTAAGGCGAGAGGCTGTCTGCTGGCCTACCTGACTCACAGGGCAGTTAATCCGGTAATGGAGAAGTTTGTGTCTACGTTGCTGGTTTGAAGCTGTTCCAGGTGCCACGTGTTGTTGATGCTTCCTTGGTGGCCCACGTGAGCTCAGCAACCTGTGTGGCACACTCCAGCCAGTTTTTAGCAGGCAGGTTTCTAAGTTAATTCCCCCCCCCCAAAAAAAAAACCCCTTAGCTGTCCCCAAACCCACCACCCCATTAGGCAATAGCCATTTCAGCCCAGGAACTGAAGAGCGAACGGGACTGGAGGCTGTGCACTCCTCACCGCGATTCCTCCACATGCCCTGAAGGGAGTTTTGTGATGCTCTTACTCGCGTTAAATTTGCTTGTCGGTAAACAGTGCCAGTCCTTATGCGTCTGCTAACCTGATGATTTCTGAGCAATATACTTGCAAAAAAACAAAAAAGAAAGAAGACAGAAATCCAGAGAGGTTAGTATATATTTATAGTCATATAAAGCGGTTAGGATTTAAGAGCTCTTTTTCTGCAGATTTAATAGCTTTTTTGATCTAAAAAGAGAATTTCAAAGATCCTGTTTTGCAAAAAAGTGGGTGGGAACAAATGAGGGGAAGGGAGTGTTACAATCATTTTGTAGATGACCATAGCTTTCCAGTCAGCTCTGTACAGTGCTGTCTTGGTATATACAACCTACAGTCTCACAGGCTCTGGAAAAAACAGACTTCATGCCAAACAGAAGAGGAGACTACATGCTGGGTCAACACACTGGCCATAAACTCAGATTTTCGGTGCTGATATTCTGAAGCAAATATGACACTCAGTTTGGTGGCCACACTTTTGTTACTAGAGGATCTCTATCATTACTACCCTGTAGCTCAGGTTCAGTTTGGTTCAGGAGATCCAGGACAGACATACTAAAGCCCATTGCTGAACTTCAGGAGACAGGAGTGGTCTGTTAAAGGAGCCTGAATCAAGCTCAGCTTGAATGAGTTCTAGACCCAAACCAGCATCCTACCTCCCATGCATTGGGAAAATTTAAATCCAAATCCATGCCTGAATTTGCGGCCAACATCATGTTCACACTTTAAAGATTTCTGCAAATCCCTCCAACATTTACTCCAAAAACCTATCTATTAAAGGATAATCACTTCCCTGAAGTCTGGTTGAAACTGTAAAGAAGCCAACAAACCAAAAGCACTACCCATAATTCACATCAGGATTTTGTTTTCTTCAGGTTAACCAAATTCTTACTATGTAGTTAAATAATGCAGATAGTAGTCACCAGGTGCCCGGAGCCAAAATGTACCACATGTGCAGGTTAGCATAGCTAGTAGCCAGCTCTTGAAGTCCCTACCGCCCCTCTTTGCGGTCTAGCTGTGCCCCATGCTACCATGCAATGACCTGCTCTGAGTTTCCACCATGGGACATAAGCTCTTAGCTCTGGTGGGGAAGAGGACGAAGCAAGAAAAAGGTTAAAACATAAGACTGCTTTCCATCATCTTCTTCTCCTTTCCCCTTGCTTTTTTTATTTTTAAAATCCAAATGTTAGGATAAGTTGCCCCGGCAGAATAGAAAATATACAGTTATAATACATGACAATGCAGCAAAATCCTGGACTATGTCAATTATTGTGGTATCATATATTTTCATTTTATTCCATTGGGAAAATATATCATTCAAGTAACAAATCATTTGGACAATGCAGCTACAAGGAAAATAGCCAATGCATGAAGACACTCTTTTGCAATGAACTGCACATAGAGTGATATGGAAAACAGTATGAAACTGGGGCAAAATTCCTGGCCTAATTGGTGATACAATGCTGCCAAATGATTGTCGCTCTAGAACACACTTGTTGGCATAAGTCACCCTCAGAAATCACCTCTTATATTTAAAGTTACAGGGGATACAGTTGACTCTTTTCATAATAACAACACTCTGAAGCAGTGGCGGAATCCATCACACCAGCCAGATTGCATTGGGCAGCACAATGCCTGGCACAGGGGAGGAGGGGGCTACTTGGGTAAGTACGGGGACTTAAAAAGTCAGACTCAAAAACCTAAACAAATTATTTTGTTCAATATTAGGAGATCTCCCAGAAACACTTACTAGGCAGTCTTAAATAGATCAGAGTGAACTGTTTTTGAAAGTAGGCAATTAACCAAAACCTGCATTTTGATCATCTTGCAATGACTTCAGAATTAAGATAGGATATTTTGAATAGTCTGGTTGGAAATTTTTGAGTGTTGGGAGAGAAAAAAAGAAGAAATAAATGAGGAAGCAAGGGATGGCATGTCAAGTCTGTTTTTTGTTTTGTTTTGTTTTTTTTTTAACTTATTAGCCCCAGTATAGAGTGAGGGAAGGGTGAGTTCAGTTCTCTCCTCTCCCCGGGGGGAATCGGACCTCCGTGTTTTGCTCCTGGAGTGCTCCTGACCCTGAAGGTTGGGACAGGGCCTGCCCGCCCTGACCTCTTCCTACACAGGTCCGTTTTGTGCAAGTAATTAAACATCTCCCGGTGCAGGCATCTGAACCGGGGACTTAGGCAAGACTCCGAGCTGGAGATAGGTTAGTCTAAGGTGGGACTTTCATCTTGCTGTCAAGGGTTGTTTTGCATGGGATACTGAGTCAAGGTTTAACAATGGAAGAAAAAAATCCCCAAACCCTGGGATATTAGGCTTGAGGTTTTCATTTTGGGCAGATGACACTTTTCTTCCTTAGCTGACACTGTCAAGAAAGTATCAGTCTGTTCCCATAATTCCTTTAACAACCTTGGCCTCCTGCTTCCTTTTACCTTCACATCTTTTTATTAAAAAATAGTCACTATAATAACTGTTGTATGTTGAGAGATTTGTATGAATTGCAAATTACTGAGTTAAAATTAGTAATAAAGCGTGATCTTCTAAGTCTGTCCGTATCTGCAGAACTTTGGTATCCAACTTTATATGCAACATGTCAATTATTTTGTCCTTTCAGTGTCTACTTTTTTTGGCTTGTGCAACATATTATTAAAAACTGGAAATAAAATTAATGTATTTTGGGAGCAATAAATTTAGTAGAGATGACTTTGGAGAAAATGTTGTGCATTATTTTAACCACAAAATACATCTTGATGAAAATGATATGTTTTCATGTTGGGGCACGCAGACCAGTAAGTGTATCTAAAAATATATATCCCTTCTTTTAATTATATCTCGGCTTTGCACAGTCATTTCTTTAATAGTAATCAGAATATTTTCACACATAAAAAGAAGAGCTTTCACCTTTAAAAAACATTTTTCTTTGAGAATAGGTGACCAGATAACCGGACTCCCCAGACAACCCCCACAAAACCAGCAGCAGAGGCAGGGACGGCTGGCGGGAGAAGCAGGCTGTGGGTCTGGGGGTCGGGGCTAGGCAGCTCTTTGCAAGGGGAAGACTCAGCGGTAAAGTTTCCCTCCTACCATTTGCATATGCATGTGACGGACCTGGCTCCTGAGCACAGTTTTTCTTTGCTTTCTGAACAGATTTCCCTGGGCTGATTATGTGAAAACTTTGGTAGTAGTTTCTATAGCGTATTTCCAAATTTTTCTCTTGTATTAAATTAAAAACGCCTTTCAAAGTCCCATTATTTTGTCAATTCAAGAAAAGGCTCAAAGGTAAATGTTGATTTTATTACAGTTGTGGTGATACTCCCAAAAGTTTTGCAGATGTAATATGAACGTATCTTTCAATGAATACTTATGAGCTATTGATTAGAAAAAGTAGTTGCAGATTTTTGCGGTGCAAGATATGACTCGCTGTATAGACATCTCTATATTAAATGTATTCACACCATCTCCGAAGATCATGCTGGAGCTGTAAATTGTAACCCTCTAGCAAAAGTTTAATGTTTATTTAAAGGGGGCATCTTTCTATTAGAGTGTTTGAACAGATCTCCTTAGACAATGATCATAACCTCGCTCCTTCGCACATAGGTTATGATATCTATACTCTTCTTCTCGCACGTGACCTCACTTTTATGTGCTGTCTCGGGCGCTCTCACCTGATTTTATGCTCTAAGTCAGTAGGGATAGCGTGAAGCCCGGGTAAAACGACACCCTCGGCTCTCGATGCACGCGGCGGTCCGACGTCTGGGGCCGGGCAGGGATGGGGGCTCCGGGCTCTCCGCCGGGGCGAGGGGGAGCTGGAGGGTGCTGCGGCCGTGCGCTCTGCCCCGCGCCGCGCGGCGGGAGGCTGCGGGTGCCCCGGCACGCGGGGCTGGGGGTCCGGCCGCGGGATCTGGGCTCGCGGGCAGCGGAGGCTTGTGCTGGCTGCTGGACCGCGCCACCCTCTCGTGCTCCGGTCTCCTCCGGTGCCCCGGCTGAGAGCCCGGCCGCGCAGACAGTCCCGGCTAAGCAATCTTTCATTGCTGTTGCTCGGGCAGCCCACGTGCTGCTGAAGTGAATTACACCCGATACAAAGCTGCCTATATAGAGAGACACATTTTCCCATGCAGAAATAGAAGTCCATGCTTATTTTTCATGCACAATTTAGAAGCCTTGCTTTTCAAGATGTGACTTGTAGCTTGCTAATGTAAATACGCATATTTTTCCACCACGGATCTAAAAGCAGACATTTTTCAAAATATGGTTGGGCAGAAAAGGTTCATGCCTGATTTGCAATCTCTGCTTTTTTTTGTTTTTTTGTTTTACTGACACCATCCTTTACGTCTGTAATTGCACATAACTTACACATATTATGGAAGAGAGGCTGAAATCTGCATCTAAACTGTATCTATTATTAAAGATGAACCCAGCAAAATAATTCAGTAAAAACTTCAGGCATTAAGCTGGTCACAGAATAGTTGTCCCAGACCACATAAAACAGCTGCTATCCAACGTATGATCACAAAAAGAAAAAAACCTCTTCAATATCCCGATATATAGATTTTCATACCTAAGCTATTAAAAATTAATAATGCTACTCATTTAAAATATTTAGGAACATATAAGCAGGTTTTTAGAGAAAGCATGTTTGCACGAGAAGCAATGTCTCAGCAAGGAGGTAAAAAAGATCTCAGTCTGTACATCTTTGTGCGTATGGCAAAGGCACGTAGGATCTGGTTCCCAAGCCCAGAAATTCCTCTCGCTCGCTGTGCATTTGGTGAACCTGCAAGGGCAGCAATAACAGCCCTATACTACAGAGATTTCAAATCCTATTCTATCTAGGTTCTCGTGCTGTGCTCTCATCACTGGGGTTTTGCACCTAAGAAGGGCTAATAGGTACTAATTATGATTATAGCAGCAGCTATTTTTGCTATACTTAGTGTGGTCCCATATGCTTAGGATTCTAGAAGACAAAGGGGACAAATTGAATGATTTTGGATGTGAAATTCATTTGCAGTGCTTTAATTCCTTAATCTAAGACTAAAGGGTGTATTGGATATGCTGGCCTAAGAGTGAATATGCACAGAGCCTCCTGGGGATTTTGTCTTACATGATCTGGCCCCCAAAACCTCAGAAAATAGCAGAAGCAAGATTTTTATTTTTTTCTTTTTTCTTTCTTTTTTCTTATTTTTACAGCAGAGTTAAATACAATTTTGCAATCCATGCTGTATACACAAGCAAACGAAGGCTATGCACAATGTTATTACACATTTAAAAAATGCACACAGTAATGAAAAGTCAAATTCTCTAATGAAATAATTCCATTGATTTCAGTGGAGTTAGGCCAGTGGGGAATTTGATGCTTAACAAACTTGTTCAAAGCCTACTGAAGTTTCATGCTGGAACATATTCACAAAGATCTAGCATGCCTTATAAATGAAAAATTCATTAATTTAATTAAAGTGCTTATATACTGTGCCTTTAGTAGATATTTTTCATAATCAAACAAGGAATTTAGTATAAAATTCTTGAAAATTCTATGGAAATTGTCTAAAGATATATAAATAAGAGCATAATACTGCTTCAAGTATGAAAAGAAAGGAATTAAAAAATCTAGAATTAATGTGATGAATTCTAAATTAAGGCATACATTTTTAAAAACATTTTACCAGGATAAAACTAAGCTAACATTTCACACATTTCATACTTCTGCACAGTTACAATTTCTCTCTCTCTCTCTCTCTTTTTTTTTTTCCTGCGGGCTCGAGCATAATCTTAGACTAGTAATAAATGAAAAATATGCGTTGAGGGAATCAATTTACTGATTGTACGATTTTTTGAGTAAGGTTCATTTTGTAGTGGCTGATTAATTTGTGTTTTACTTAACATTAAATTGTCTTTAGATTTAATTATTCTAAATTATTCTTTTAAGATAAATTATTCTTTTAAGTCTTTGGATTTTGTTTTTAAATAATTAACAGAGAAAAAGGAACTTTGAAACAGTTCAATTAATTTGACAACAATGGCCATTTGAGGTATAAATATAATTGCTTGCTCCATTCAAGGAATAAAATTAGTAATAAATGTGCAATGCAAAATAGATTTTAGCATATGTCTCAACTCGGGGATGTACTAGCCTCATCACAAAAGGAAAATGCTTACACTTTTAAGGAATCTTTTATACAAGACTAACTAAATGCTAAGAATATGCAGGTTTCCTCAGAAGCCTGTGTTATTGAATAATAATTTAAATTACAAGTGGCTATTAAAAAACTAGCAAATGAAATGTGGAAAATGCTCCACTTAGGCATAAGGGGGAAAGATTTTAAAGTTTCTTTTCTCAAAGACAGGTTTTGTTTGTTATGTACCTTCCCCTCTTACCCTAGCACTCCTATGGAATATATGCATCACAGCGACTTAAAAGTTAGGCAGTAAGAGCACAAATGTCAACCAAAAGGCACTCTTCAGCACAAAACATCTGCACCAAGTTGTGAAATCACGGTAATACTGTAAGGAATAAGCTGAGCAAAAATTCCTGTGTCTAATATTGTTACACAATTTTATGTGATAAATAGCCAGAACAAATGCTCATCAGAATTACATTTCTGTTCTATCTTACTCTGCAAAACTAATTTGTGAACGACCTTAAAGATAGATGATTTGTTAATTTGCAGATGTCTCTCTACTTTCCTCTCTGACTGTTTCAGGAGATTACACATTTACAAACTGTACGTGCATGTATAAAATATCTCTCTCTCAGGCATTTCTCTATCACTCATCAAACCATGTTTAAGCGCTAAATATATGTATTAGGCACACACATGCCCACCCACAAATGCAAGATACATATACATATCTACTAGCTAGACATTCAATTAAATATGTATTGTAAAAGGCAAAAGTGATTTCGAAGATTTGAAGACAACCGCGATGACAGTATATATTACTGTTAAATTCACCAAGGCACATCTGCAAAACAGACTAGGGACGTATCTGTAAATCTTTTCTAGGAAGCTAAAGGTAAACACTACTTGTTTGCCAGAATAGTGGGGAAAAATATTTATGATTTTTAGAAACAGTTACTGAAACATTTGCTAAGGGAATATTACATTTGCTTTTTAAATGAATTCATCTCAAGTAATCAGCATTAAGTTAAATGCTGTAATACCATCACCATTCATTGAAAACAGTCATTTTGGGTGCGAACATTGGCAGTACAGAGGATACCTTTTAAACACAGTACATTTGTGACCGATTTTTTTTTCCCAAGGATTAAAAAAATAAATTTTAGGCACAGTATCAGTGGCCTTGTATAACAATTTCCTTGCTGCTGCAGTTCCCCTTTAGAAATGATATAGGGTTTAAGCACATATGGTTAAAGTTTTAGCCCTAGGGGTTTTATTATAGCAATATTCCTTTTCAGTGCACTGTCCACCACAACAGGTCTTAACCTTTCATTGCTAGACAGACAAGCAGAGAAGTATAAAAATGAAACAAGCTATGTTTAGCAGAATTTTACATACCATAATCTCTTTACCATGGTCAAACAAGACTGGAATTTTCAAGATGATCTGTTATGGCACAAATCCATTCCAGAACAGAGCTGATTTACAGCTTAGCACCATTCTCCACTCTTCACTGAGAGTAAGTTAAATGACCCAAGAATAACATTAATATGTACTATAACTAGATAGAATGGTGGTCTAAAGGGTGGTCTAAGGCATTAGCTTTCACCCAAGGAAACTCAAGCTCATATATTGCCCAGAAATACTAATAAGGGTCAAGTATCATTACTATTTTAAGAGGTCGACAATGTAATGAATTACAGGCTATGATAGTTAAGCTCTTCTTCTGCCTTCTGTCAGCCTTCTTGTCTTCCCACTGCAATGTTTTGAACAAGTATTGGATAAATTCAGGTTCATATTTTGCATGCTGTTTCATGGTTAACCTGGTTTAAAAATATCTGCTGGACATATTTTTGCTCGCTTGGGTCAATCTGATTAACCTCACCTAAGTCCAACAACGAAGTTTTTCTTCCTATTCTCCCTTTCATTACAGCAATGGCTTCAGGAAAAAAAAAAAAAAAAAAAAAAGGAAAACACACATTGGGAGAAGCTTGAGCCACAAGTTTAAAGTCAAGTTAGCAGAGGCACTGAGATATTTCCACAGTAACAAGAAAGATCTGACAAAACAATAAATAGAAAAGTAAGATGTTGAAATTATTTTAAGACAGATGCCTTTTTAAACTGTATTAAGAACACCTATCATGGAGCCTGATTCCAGCAGTTCCTCACACAGGAGGTATTTTATCTTCACAACATCTGGCACTGTCAAGGAGGTACAGTTGTAGACCTTACCAGATGCAGACACTCCATACATAAAAGTACACTAACAAATCATACCGTTAATAGCAGCACAACACAAGTGTTTCTTATACATCCATGAAGAGAACTATTCCATGGCTATGGGAAAGCTTAAAGAAAAAAAAAACCCACACATGAAAAAAACCCCTAAATGAAATTTCTTGCAATTCCTAAAGCATAAAAATAACTCTGAGAGCTTTATTTTCAGCTTTTTTTATACATGACTGACAAGAAAGCTTCTTTCTTCAGGGTGAAAAACTCCTTGTCCCATAAATCTGTGTGGTTGACATACCTAGGTAAATTTGTATCCTTGCTCAAAGGGATCACTGGTTTTATTCTCTATGGATTTTTCACTCACTCTATTGTGGAAAGTGAGTTGAGGCAGAAAAAAAATTGCTTGATATTTGAAGGAAGGTTTACATTATTTTATATCATCCACGCTGTTATGTTGTCACTTGCCTTCTTTTATGAACTGTTTAAAACATGATACTATACTACATAAACCGTGCCCGTTTTTGAATATGTAGCTTGCTCCATACCCTGAAGGTCTTGAGCCCTATGCTCCTCTAACAGCCTCCTCTGTTAGCTGGACATAGCAACATTCATTCCAACATAAAGCAGGGAGATACCCGGGAGTTATGTATTATATTTATACAAAACACATGCAATGTTTCCCCCTTTAATATTTTATCTTTTTTTAATCAAGGTTTCTCTGGTATTCTCTCCCTAATGCAAATGAACAAACCACCATGTTTCAAATAAGCCTCTCTTAAGGGTAAATCTGAATATCAGTGGCATTATCATAATCTCCACAAACCCAGGATTTTGTTATATGTGTCACTTGATCCTTCGCCTTGATATTTGACCAACTGTAATCAATATGCTACTGATAACAGGGCGCCGGCTGCGTAATACGCAGGTCTAAAAAGAGAGGCACAATTTCTATTTCTGATTTCTTTCTCCTTCTGTGACCAAAAAAATAGCTTTTACTGAAGGATTAAAGTACATTAAATAAGTCTTAGTGGAATATTCTTTTAAGATCAAAAAGCTGCTGGATGTTTTGTGCAAGACTATCATAACAAAACGAAAAGAGCAGCAGCAAGCCACAGTCTCAGAGAAGTCCGTTGCCGTGTTTCATACTGCTCTGCTCAGAGCCGGAGCCACAATGTAGCCTCAAGATGGTCTTCGCTGTTTCTACAACACGCTTTAAAATTTAATTTTCTACAAAATGCGAGGTATCTCTTGGAACGTAAGCAATTTTACTGCATGTGCTCTGTTATGACAGCAGTGATGGTGGTGGTGCACGGTCGGCAGAGGGATTAGATAGGGGTCAAATGCTTAACCATCTGGATTTACCATGAGCTAAACCTTATTTTTTGATACCTCTGTTTAGACTAACTGGAAAGTGATTCCCCCCTCGTTCTTTCAAAAGTTTTTCTTCTTCTTCTTCTCTCGCTGTCCTAGTGTAAATGTGGAGCTGCACTACTTCTACCACCCTGTGGTAATTTCATGCCATGACATACATTCACTTTAGCATGGACTTCTGGCAACGTTCTGGAATATTTTATAAAGTTATTCGTCTTCCTGTGATTAATTCTAAGAACAATGAATCTGTTTTTATTTTGATGCAAATAATATGCATCCAGGTGCAGAATGATTAGATGGGAGTAAATCTTTTGTAAAAGAGATTACTACTGCTAAAATATCTTTGAATGTCAAACTATATTAACATGCCTCTTAAAAGCTTCAAGGAGTAGACTCTGTTTTTATGTCTGAACTATTAATGTATCATAGAGATGGGGACATTATAGAAAATATCTAGGCAGCATATTAGACATTTCTTTCTGCTTTACTTAACATATCAGCAGATGAAGAACACAAAAAGCTATCTTGATCAAAAAAGAAAGGTTAATACAATTAAAATTTTCTCACTGCATGCACATTTCACAAATTCTCTGAATTTTATATGTAGCAGATGGTGTTCAAACAAATCAAGAAGCTGAAGCTAAAAAAAACACACCAATGGAGAAACTCATATATTTCTTCAAACGATAAGATGAACTGCAGATGTTTGTCGAAGAGTACTGCTGACGCAGGCGACCTAAGAAGCAAAGGCTTAAAAAGAAGAGTCCATTTGTGTTTAGCCCTGGCGAACCACATAAGCTGTCACTGCATGATTTATGAAGGTTGTTTGCTAGATTTTATGTAAACAGAGAAATTGTGATTAGGAAAAAAGTATAATTGGTTACCCATGATAATAGGGAACACGGCGAAATGATAGCTGAAACATGCTTTGAACCCCACTCGCGGGTTTAGCTTTTCTGGGCGGACAGAGATATTTAAGCAGCATAACTCAGTTCCATCAATCTTTCAGAGTTTTGACCAACATGCCTTCATGCTTCTGCATTTTGTCCACATGGTTCTCGGTAGTGCTGCTAAAATACTGTTCTTATCTGACACCTGCAGTCAGATTAATCCCAAGTTAAGCCTGACAAAGTCACTAAAAGGAAAACAGTTGTCTGTTTAAAAACATCTGAGTCATACAGAAAAACAGCTGCTTGATAAGTGGTTAAAAATCATTACTGAACGTTTAAAAATTAATTTCAAGATGATACTTGATAACGTTCACAGAAACCTACAATTAACGCAGTGTTTTACTGGGGGGGAGTCGCACCCTTATGTGTCAGTGTTTCCATTTAGAAAATTGCATATTCTTAGAACCTGTTGTAACTTGGCTGTAAATATTTACTCTAGACAGCAGCTTAGTATACAAGGTTACAGCCCAAAACCAAGTGTTTTATACCAAATTTCAAATATATGGATTTTCCCATTTGTAAATGACTTAGGCAGCCTTTCCCCTCCTGCAGAATAGCTAACCCAATCTATAAACATAAATACAGCATTTCAGAGGGGATGCAAATTACACACCAGTACAATAGTCCTCAGGGAATTTATTATGGGGTAATTGGACCAAAGAAGGGCCAACTGCTGGCCTGATTTACAGTCTCAACATGTCTATTGACATCAACAGAGTTATATGAAGTCTAAGTGGAGGAAGAATTTGGCTTTAAGGGCTTGGAAAGAGTTTTGAATTATTCCAGCTTAGCCTCCCTGGGCTAACTTCTGCTCTGAAGTTGCACCCTTATAAATGCGCCTTATAAGCAACTCGACTCTGGCTTCAGATGGGTGTAACTTAAGAGAACAGTTTTGCCTCCTAAATGATGCTTACTCGTCAAATCTGAATTTGGCGCATATAAGCAATTGTAATTCCACGCAGCTATTGAGTAACGTTACCGAGCACGTGTGGGTTTGTTATGTAACCCCTGGTCTGGCTGCAAAGCGAGGCTCCGGGCTAAAGTCCCAATCACACCGCCAGTCTAAGCAGCTTTAGAAATAACTGCTATTCAGGTTTGTTTACAGCGAGGATCTCAAGACGGAAACCATCAACTTAAGAAAAATGAAATAAGTAACGAGTCCATGCGTGGTGTAGTTTTTATAAATCCTTCCTGAGATCGCTGGTGTTTCTGTGCGGTTAGGAGAAAGCCCTGGGGCAGGCTACCGCGGCTTCTGCATTTCGTGGAGGGTGCTCTATACCGAACTGCACGTGTTCCAGATTTGTTCGCGCTCTGAGACATTACCGAGCACGCAGAGAAACGGGAGGCCACGACCGTGATCGTCAGGGGCTCCGCACGCTGTGGGCAGCGTCGCCAAGTGCAGCGCGGTGATGAGAGGCACCTGAGTACCATCGCTTTGCAAAGTCTGCATGTGATCCTTTATTTAATTTAAATTATCATTAAACTACCTTTTAATTATCATTAAACCACATCTATCTTTCAAATCACCATTTTTGTGGTTCCAGAATTGGTCACACAGACTGAAGGGCAACAGTGTTGTCATCCCATGATGAACACAAGGGCATGAGGTCTACCTAGATTTTAAATTATTATGTAGGTCAACGTAAAAAAATTTAACATTTTTTTAAATGTTAAAAAACATTTACATTAATATGTAGGTCAATGCCTTTGAACTTACAGTTAGCATTTTCCTTATTCATATGTGGACCCGAGTTGCCTACGGTGGATCCCTAGATTTCAGCTACCCCCAGCAACTCTGGGGCTCTATGATTTTCACTCAATTTACTGTGGAAACAAACAGAGACAGTTGAGTCCGAGTCAAATTTAGGTTCTACCAGACACAGAGTTTATGAATGTATCTGATTACTCGGTCTTCTGCAGTTCTTGAGCAGCATGCCATCAGAAATATGAGATGTTTACAGTGTAGTTATGGTTATTGTTAAACATGGGGAATATTTGCAAACATGTCTGAAAAACTCCAGGAGGATGTCTGGACCTACCCTCTAGACATGCGCTGTCTCTGTCAATCAGCAGCAATGCTGAGTGAGTGCAAGGTTGTATTTAGCTTCCTTAGATGTTTCATGAAAACAGTGGGACCTGTTCGTTGGATGGACTGGCTGGAGAGAGGCTTTTAATTGCATCTCTTGTGCAAAGGGACCATCTGAGATGCTTTCTCATAAATCTGATAGACAATTAAAAGCCAAAACTCACTTCAAAAAATGCTTCATACTACAGGATTAGAATTTTTGCAGGCTGCACGTATGCCTTTGCCTGCCTGGAAATTTCCCTCTGCTTTAATGCATCCACCTCTGTGCATCCCTTTGCCTTGTCCTATACCACTTCGGGGCAAAAGCTTTCTTTTTGTTCTGTGTTTGTACAGCGCCTAAGAAAAGGGGATAGTGGTCCAGTTTGAAGAACAGCCCTCATTATCCCAAGGGTATGGGTGACATTACTGCTAGTGGATATAGTAATACTGGGGAGGTACAAAACCTTACCTTCAGGGAATGAAAAATATGCAAAAGTCACTTAAGTAAAGCCAGCTATAGCTTCATGTGTACTGGTTCCCCTCTGCTGCTTTCTTTGCTGGCTGGAGAACACGATGCCAAGTTGCTTTGTTGCCCTAGACTGTAGGAGTACGCACCTCTCTACATCTGCGGGACATGTACATAGCAGAATCTGACTCTACAAACCATAATCATTTTCAGTAATGTCATTCCTTTGATAAGTCACTGTATTAGATACCTTGCTTGCATTTCATAAGCCATTAGAACTTTTATTAGGAAAAGTCATAAATATAAATAAAGCGTTATGCTATCCCAGCAAGCTACAATGGCATATGTTTAGTCCCTGATAGCGTTCCCATAATAAACAGCACTGTAGAACTATTGTTGGCGATGCCTGCGGTGCTCCTGCTCCCGATAAATGCACTATTGAAATAAACTAGCTCTCCCAGCATTAATGATCATTTGATTAAAGAAAACTTTCTAGTTAACATTTTGTAACAATGTAATAAGTAACTTCCAATTAAATTTTTCTATATATGGGGAAAATGTGTAATGAATAAAGCAGTAAAGACTACATAATGGAAGCCTATTAGCAGGGTGAATATATTCTTGTAACTCAAATTTCTATACCACTTTAGTATTATCTTCCATCAGAAGAGAATGTACAATTACCAATTTTATCTTATCTTGGACTTACTATTAAAGAGTAGTAAAGGAAACTTCATTCCAGAAGCTATAATGTGATTTTTGATTAATAGTGGGATTTTTATGTGACAAGAATATTTCTCCTAGGCAAAATATGCACATGTATCTTTGCCTGAACTGACTTGTTTCTGGCAGGCTTTTCACTGACAGAAAGTTTTGCTCCTCTATAAATGCATGTATTTGTCTACATGTACATCAGACTTCAAGTGCACAGGTTCTAAAATGTTCTGAACTAAATATGTGCTGCATGAAAGCACTTAAGCCTTTACTTCACATTTTAATCAATTTAGCAAGACTCACTAAACAATAAACACCTTCCACCTTATGAAATGTCAAGGCTGCAAAGAGAAATGTTACAAATACTAACAAAATTAATCTTCACCCGAAGCGTTCTAAGTGGGTGTCTTCTGCCAGGCTTATAGGTATGTGCACCAGTAGCTGTTATTGGGAGTTATCTGCATATAATGATGGCAGGTGGGACCTCTAAGAGATTATTTAAAATACATGTTTAACCTTTAAAACGTTTCTTAAATTCATTTGTAACTGACGGAAAAAGATATCCGTCCAAGTTTTTCTGTTCTTCAACTTGATATGAACAATATTTTTAAATGGGCAAAATTTGAGTGTTTTCAATTAGAGTCAAATCACTAACATCAGATGAAAGAACTGGATCAGATTTTCAGTTTGCTGAGCCTTAGGACATTACTATTTTCTTGCCAAGCCACAGCTGAAATTCACCTCAATGCAAGGGACCACAGAAGGTCTCCGTCTATACAGAGAATATGTGTACATCATATAAGCGCATACAGATTAATACATTATCTGATATAACTATTTAGCCACGCGCAACTGTGTTAAGATATATTCAAAAACTTTTTCAATAAAAGAGAATATCTTTGAGGCAAGACGTGATTGTCTTTAAGTGCTGTACACAGCCAAGGCAGTTTGCAAACTTAGGTTATCTTTTCAGTCCGGCTTTCCAGCACCACGTTGCTCCCCTCGGCAGTGGAAAGGAAACAGCTCTGTGTGCGGCAGCGACAGAGAGTTTTGATCAGTTAAATGTGCTCTGCATTTTACCCGTCCTCGCAAAGAAGGATATTGCTGCCTCCTGACATTGGCACACACTGTACTCTTCACAGGGCAGGACCTTTGGCCAGAACAGGGCTAACTGTAAGGCAGCAGGTCCACTCTGCTGCTTTGCTTTTCAAGGCTAATGAAAACCAAACCTCCTATAGATCCATTCCAATATGTGACTTGATGTTCTAGTAAATTTGCCTCTACCATTTTTTTTCTTTTTCTAAGAGATTGTTTCCATTCCTGGCTTGAACTCCTACTAAGGAATTCAATTTTATTTCTAGCCAAACTTAGGGGAGTTGTTCTCGATTTCAGTAAAAGAACCAAATGAATTGAATTTGGCCTGGCTTCCCCGCCCAAATGATATATTTTATTTTTTATCATTTTAGATGATAAAAAAATGTTGTGTTAGTGAAATGTTTGTTAGTGAAAACATTGAGGCATTCTTTTTATTTCTTACCTGGACATACTGGATTTGTTTTTCTTAGATTGCCCTTAATTCTAAATAAGATACAGGTTACTTTGCTTTCTCTTTCAATAGATCTTGTTTCCACATATGCATCTGCCTTCATATAAACAGCTTTCATATACAGTAAATACAGGCTTATGTATTTATATGCATGTATTCATATATGCATTTATGTATTCATATTAATACTTATACATACACATATATACATATATTTAGATGACAATACTCGACTGGCTCATTTCTAACCAGCAGTCCAATAAACTATCATTGACTGGCATATTCTGCTTTGCTAGACACTTTTTAGTTTCCAGTGCCAATATAAAGTCCATAGGTCACTGAAAACACAAGGTCCTGTTATATGATGCTGTTATTTACACTGTGCTGAATGTAAGGTTTGATTCAAATTCCGCAAACGTTGGTGAATATTCATCCACAAACAGGTGTTTGTGTCGGACAAAAGAAATACAGGGGATTCCTGGAACTCCTTCAACTCTTTAAAACATGAATGTTTTTACTGATCACTTCATATATAAATTGGTTTGCTATGGAGTGAGACTTCCACAATATATCAATGGCCTGAGATTTGTTTCCTTCCTTGAAAATCAAGATAACAGAAGTAATGTCCACACTCTTCTCATTCCATAAAACCCTGGAAAAGTCAATTATGGTACGTCTGCACAACCAAATGGCTCCTTTTGCCAAACTATATGGAAGCTACATCATTTCAGGTTGTACCAAAAATGGCTCAACAAACATGGCCAGCAGTTTTTGAACATTCATACTATTGCATGTAAAACTGACTGTGATTCACTAGCTACTGCTGACTCACTCTCCACGGGATCTTTAAACATGCAGAACATACGAAACATCTTTTTAAAGACTCTTCCAGCTTTGAGACCTTCTCCTGCCACGTAAAAACCCACTGTTGAGTGATTCAGGTGCAACATGGGCTAGCAACAGCACCGTATTTTCCAAGGCAACAGCATGACTTAAGAACTCGGGAAAGTAAAAACTGGCACTCAGGTTTCCAGCAACACTGTGAACCCAATGCGGATCTTCAGGCACCTCTTTTAAAGACAGAAGAAAAATGGACTCTTCAATTAACCTCGCATTTAAGTACAAGTAAGATGATGGCATAATTTTAAATGCCTATTACCTCTCATGAATTAGGATGTCTGCACAGAGCCATCTCCAGTTTCCCCTGCCACTAATCTCTGAACAAATACAAACAAAAAACACTAGCGGGTCACAGTAGCTGTAATTTATTCATTTCCCTCCCACTGAAATACTTTATAGTCCTTCATTTATTTGTAAATTTTGCTTTAAAACAGAAAATCCCTTGAGATCTGGCATCTTGTTTTCAAGAGCGTCTGCAGGGAAACCGATGCTGATGGCAGCCACGAGAACAAAAAGGCTAAAATGAAATGGAAGATGACATCTTCAGTTATTGTATGTGCCCACAAACGGATTTAAAGCGATGCACTAATTTTCTCTTAAAACCTCATGAAGGGTTTTTGGTCACACAGTGTTTGCACCTGTATCCTTGCGATTTTCTCCCCTATGCTCCTGCACCTGCCATGAAACATTCTCCCCATCGGCTTGTACCTCTGCCCCGCGCCACAGCGGTCTGGGCTGTGCTTGTAATCCAGGCTGACGAACTGCGATTCGAGGCAATACACGTACAAGATAGGGATCCCCTAAGTCGACTGTATAAATCACACAAAAGGCAGGCACAGATCAACTCTTCCTGTCTAAGGATTCCACGGGAAAAGGGGTGCAACGATTATGATCTTTTAATTAATGTTGCATTCAACATAGCCTGAAACAAAGGTGTGTGTTTTAAGGTTGGCAGAACAGTCTTTTAAAAGAGAACCTGAATTAATAACAGCATTTCAGATTTACAGCTTGAGAGGAAGAAGGGACATCTAGAGCGGTCACATCCAAGCTCCCTGCACAGTGGTTTGCAGAGAGAGAAGAGTTTAACGCTACTGAGTTTCACCACTCAGCCGGTGGCTCAAGAACTAGACCCCCTCTTTGCCATTTGCAATTTCCCGGAAAGTTTCTGCCTGATGAATCATCTTCAAACAAATGAGAACCAATGACCCCTTACATCCTTTCAATATTTTATCGTGCTGCCCTTAGCTTCATTAGTGTTCAATTTTTCAACAAATTATGGATTTGATACAAACGCTGCAGTTCCCTATGCTCTGTTTTGAAGCATCATTACTGTAAATCAATGAATCCGGTAATGATGGGCCTGGTGTAATCTGCTTATACAGAGTCATTTCCCTGAATCATAACTTGAAACAGCTCCTGTTATACCGAGAAAAAGGCATTTTCTGGGGACACGCCTCACTTCAGTGAGGGAGCTTATACATAAAGTCTCTGGTTCAGAAATAATGTTTACATTTTTTTCCTCTTCTTCCCTCCCATCCCCATCCTGATGCAGTCCAAATTCCACCAGGACTTTTGTTCATGCTTCCTTTAACACCAAGTGTCGTGGCCACAGGCTTAGCTGATCAGCAACACTACGCAAGTGCAAAAATCTTTGCAGGATTTGGGAGTTTCACCACTCCATGGGCAGGAGAGCAGAGCACAGCTCAAAAAGTGAAAATGCTTTTAATGAGGTTAAAAAATAAAAGGCAAAGTGGTTTGCAGTCTCAGAGTTCAGACCTGTACCTTTTCCCCTGCATGCACAGTACCTTGCACAGCTGCGGAGCCATGGAAAGAAACCTACAGTAGTGAAAAAGTCGTAACATGAGATTTTAAAAATAAAATATGAAGGCAGACGTGAAAACAGACCGTAAGGTGCGTGAACTATTGCTCTGGGCATGATCTTCCTCTAACTTACAACTGATGTAGATCAATCTACAACTGATGTAGAACTGATGTAGACCTGACGTGGTGTAGGTTCAGCCCCTGTTGAAATCAATGGAGTTAGGTATAAAACTTGAGGCAAAGGAGTGGCGAATTAAGCTGATTATCTTAGAGTTATGAAAACATCATTTAGTTGCAGACTTGACATACTTTGCGGTTTCTGCTGCTTGACTCTGCAAACATTGCCTTATACTGAAAGTGCACTTGAAAACTTCAAAGATTTATTGCGCAGCCCTCAGTTTGGGTTGGTAATTAATTGTGATGACTATTTATTTTGGAGCTGCTTTTGTATATTTTTGGAGGAAAAAGGAAGTTCGCTGCCAGGCAAGAAGGAAACTTTGTTTTGTTTCTTTATAATTTCTGGCTATGTCGCTGGCTGATGCACAAAGTTAGAGAAATAGCTGCTGTTCCTTTTCCTTTGTGGAAATGCACCGCACATTTTGCAGTTCTGAGTTTTCTGCTATTTTTTTTCCCTCCCAAGACTTTGGCGTCTGTTGTTGTCAGATAATTTGTAACACGGCCCACTTGACCCTTAGTTCATAGGTCATCAGAATCTATATGAAGGGGGTTATTCTCCACTATTGTGGAGCAGAGGATTTACATCCTAACTCCTATTAATGCTTGTAAATCTCTCATGCATCAATGACGAAAGAGGGGCTGAAATTGCAATCATATTTGCTTATGAATACTACCAGAGTGCTGACATAATCCAAAAAGGCATGGAAGTGGAATATCTTAAGAGCGTGAAGCTTCATATTATATATAACAGGATGCTGATCCTGCAACCGCTGCCTTACAGAAGTGCAATTAGTGAGATATTATTAATTATTCTGGGAAAAACTAAAGGGGCTAGGAACAATATTGCAGCCTCATGGCAACCAGGCCATACTCCGCAGGGACACTTGCCTGACCAGCACGTGCTAATGGAGTGACTGCGCGGTGGAGCATTAGGTGCAATGAGGCTGGGAAGTCTGCTATGAGAGTGACTCCTCGTCGAAAGCAGTTAAGTGGTTCACAACACGGTCTAAGAAAATGAGCAAGGTGAAATCAAATGTGCTTATAAATACTATAAACAGGCAGCTGCACTCCAGTTTCTAAGATTCATTTTTTGTAATAACCTTCTCTGATCTAAATTTCAGGCTAAACATTTGAAGTAAAATGGAAATTTGTTCAGTAAATCAGGCCAGCAACTCCCTCCTGCATGACTATCACTTTAAGGGACATCATGGGTAATAGGTACACCTTTGAGGAAAGAGAGGACAAGGGAGCCTCCACGCACCTGTCCCACCAGACGTGGGGGATCAGCAACACATGCCATGGCACCATGGAGGTGCTATCACCCAAACTGTGCTGGGCGTAAAGACAGACACCCATGAGCACCTGCGTCACCTTCCTATGGCTGCTCCTCCTTGCTCCTTACTCGGCTTGTGGTATTTGCCCCATATCTTCTCCAACTTCCAGTTTTCAATAGAGAGATTTACTCATGGTAGTGATCTTAGTGCTATTATGTGCCGAACATCCTACGCTCTCCATGCCAGCTGCTGAATACCAAACCGTCTCCCCAAAATGTGGCATAGTGGAGTGCTACTCTTTATTGCATTGGGAAGACCTGAAGGAAACAAGTTTTCCTTCAGTCAAAAAGGGTAACGTTATAAACATGCTTAAGACTGTCACGATGGAAGGTCAGACACATCCTACTCAGATATCTGCTAATACATTCTGTTTTACTCCTCTGCAAAAATAAATTGGCACTTTGATTTACATGAAATCAGACAACCCTGTATATACATATATATATGTAGCTGCTGTTAAAGGCATTTCTTCATATGGGGACAAACCCTGTGACAAATCTTTTGTACACTGCCTTTATTCAGTTTTCATTAAATCAAAGTTTTCATTAAATCAACTCCTTAAAGAGTCTGGACAGAGGAAGGAGTTCAGAATGTGGACCACAAGAGTCACTCTAAATGCAGAAAAGTTCTTGACAGCCATAGAAAAAATGAACACAAAACAAGCCAGAATTCAACCTCAAGTCTAAATCTTTTTGCTAAATCTGCAGATAAATGTAAACATTTGTCTTCCATTTTTTTAAATGTCAGAGTCAAAGACACTAAAGTCACTTAACCTGCAATTAAAAACAGCATAAACATATATATTCAACTTTTTCCACAGTAATATTAAGATATCTAATGACTGCACAACTCAGAAGAAAATTCCCAATTTTATCTCTGGCTTTATCTTGTCAAAATTATTTACTGCTTTTTTCGTCCTGGAAGAGCACACCTGCACATACTCTGCATTTCCTAGATGGAATATAAAGGACGTCCTCCTCAGGTTACTGAACTCAGGCACTAAGGGCCTGAACAGGCAGTCTTGACTCATGCAAGCAGTCCCTTGAACTCACATGAGTTAGGGTTGCCAGATCAGGCCACATTAGTGTTATGTATCACCACATTCAATGCTACAGAGATTGCAAGTTCAAAAATAGAACAAATTTGAGTAAATGTTCCTTCCTGCAATAGTATTCTACTACTTTTTAAAAGTCTTTCAAAAAGGATGATTTAAAAAGATAAGGTATTATATAAGGAAATCTGTTACTTATTATTATTATTTATTTATGAAGGATTTTATTTCTTAGCTAGAGATTCACAGGTATTTGCTGAGGTATATTTTGACAGTATATCTTCCCTTCATGCTGCACCTATGTGTTTCAGCTTAGATGCTCATTTTCTGGACATTTCAGAGAAAAAAAATTGATGCAGCTACCAACTTGAGTAGCAAAGACTGGATCTGTTCTGGACATCTAGTCTTATTCTTGATATATGATGAATTGTGTGTCATATATATAATGATACATAAACACATATATATTTACATGTGCATTCATACACACACATATATATATCTTCTGTATTATATGATACTCTCTTAGGTCAGAATAATCATAGAGAAACAAATAAGAGGTGTCAAGGAAACACTTATAAATTAAGTACTGCACAAGATGTGTACATAGATTTAAGACTATGTCCAGTTTATGGCAACTATGTCCCATCCTTTAATCTCCAGGTTAAATATGAGACCAAATAGCTCTTTTGCAGGAAATAATAGAAAAACAAGGAAATGTAACTTAAGCACAATTCAATTAGATGCAAGGGAATTGAGCACCTCAATTCTTAATGAAATTAATGATCTTTTATAATCACAAATGGCCAGACCTTAATTTTACTTGCTATTTAAAAGATGACACCTAGAGTAAAGTCATGTCCCATAAACCATTAAGTGTCTCTGGGATTCGAAAAAGACTGTCCCTTCCTGGATTAGTTAGAGCATGTCTTGACAAACCTTTAATGTTTCCAATACCAAGACAGCTCAATTATGACTAAAAGATTTTCATTAAAGGTAAGTGGAACGTCCCAAAGCCAAATGAGATCAAGCCAAGGACACTTACTAGCTTCGGTGGGATGTGGAATCAGCCTAAAAGCCTTGTCAACAGCTGTTGTCAAACATGGCTGCTCTGAATTTTCATAAATTTGTTTCTAAATATACCCAAGCTAACAGAGAAGTGATTTTTAGACTAAGTCAAATTTAGATATATAATATGAAAGCTTTTCCCACTAAGTAAAACCTATGTTTCCCTGCAACCCCCATTACTTTTTGTGTTATCTACTTGAAGAATAGGGTTTTTTTTCCTTTTTGCAGCTATCTTTTATGCATTAGTTTGCTACTGTTTAGCTCACTCAGGGACTTATCATAGAGAGTTTGAAATAAAATTTGCAACAGTCTATTCTGGATGTCCTTAAAACACAAATCTCTCCAGCAACAGCCAATTGAGTTGAGCTGGCTTCAAAAGAGAGACTCTCCATGTGACCAAAGGCTATAACCTTCCATATCTGTTATAATCTGATGAAACCTATTAAGGTGTAGAAGTCACCCAAAATTTGTAGTTACTGTAGTTGGAAAGACAGGGATTTTTACATAGGACTGCACAAAAGGAAGAGATTCTGGGATTATGGTTTGACCCAAACAGCTACAGACTAACTTGTGGCATTGAATTCTGAGCTTGAATGAAAGGTATAAAATGAAAGAGTGAATGAAGCAATATTAGAAATGGCAATGTATCGGAGGCTGAACAATAGCAACATTCAGGGAAAACTTTTACCTTATTTTGTGAGCTGCATAAGCTTACTGAACTGAGGAATAATGACTATTTCTTCATACTCCCTCATTATATCTTTCTTACAAATAGTTCTTGACAGTAGCATCATTTATCAAAACTTCTAGAATAAAAAAATATATATGTTGAGAGACTTTTGTTCTTTCCGTGTGACCCTCACATTACAACCAGATGGTAAATTACTGCATTTTTTTCCTCTTAAAAGGCAGAGAAGATGTAGCCCATACTGACTTAATCTGAGGTTGATGAAGTGGTTTGTATTTGAGACAACAAGATTAGATTATTGCAGTATATTAGTTTAAAGTTTTTCTGACAGTGCCTTGTGTTACCTAGTATTAAACTATGAATCATCTCTGCACGCATACCACGGATCAGATTCTCACCTGGCATAAAATGATACAACTCCATTGATATCCCTGGAGCTGCCCTTGCCAACGTCAGCTGAGGATCTGGCCATTATCATACAATACACTATTGAAATGTCAGTCTTTAGAACAATTCACCAGCTTGATGTACCTCACCAGTCCTGGTTAGTCATGCCCTGGGGGTAGCTGTGATAATCTCCATGCAATCTGTACATCTAGAATGGAATTGTTTGGAAATAATGCTTTCAGCTTTCAGCACACCTTGCATTTGGGAAGTTTGCCAAGAGGCTTCTTGCTCTGTTTTGAAATAAAGGCTCACATGTCTACTGAGATTTTGGCTGTATTCCCTATTGCAGAACTTTCAGTAAATTATTAGGTGCATCATTACCCCATTTCACTTCCTGGCTGTTCTGACTACCAGCCTAGTGGTTATATACCGAAACCGCCAAGATCCTTTGCTCAGCTCCTTCCATGAGTGCCTGATCCAAATCCCACAGAACACCATCTGAAGTTTCCTAGCAAACATAGCTGGATTTCTAGGAGAAAATAATGGAAAATATCTAAAATTTTGATCATTGTGTCTTTTTTGCCATTGGCTGAGATGCTGAAGTGGAGCACTCGGGAGCAACAGGAAGCCTAGATTTTCATTTCCATAATGTCTTCTATAGGTTTTACCTATGTCTTCATACCTGCACGAAGATAATCTTTTGGGGAGGACCTGGACGAGGACTTTTTGTTTTCTTTTGGAGCATACTGCTTGCTGCTGTAAATGAGCTACTGACTTCACTGGAATCTCATTACAGATTCCTCTGTAATGAGGTTTGTGTTTCTCAAGTAGAGGGAAGACTTTGAAGATGTGAAATAGTTATTTGTGGGTCTCTAACTCTACTGTGGGTCTCTGATTTTCCTATAATATCTCAGAGCAGGATATCATGCTGTTTCATATTTCCGCATTCTCTGTGTTCAGTTTCATAGTCATCCCTTATTAGCATCAAGAAAGAGAGAAAATATGAGCACACAGTCAGCCTTCTCTGAGTATTACATGCTGTTCCTCCTTTTGATTCAAGCAGCTGGCTAGAAATTTGAGATTTTTCCAGATAGAAGGAAAAACTGAACATGATGGGGGCATTTCTGATACAAACCTACCTATTTTTTGAAGGATGGATAAAGTCTAATTCTCCTGAAAACAAAGAAATAAGCAGGACAGGATATTTTCTTTGCCCACACCTCCAGCCCTGGCAATTAGTATCAGTCCCTCTTTCTGGACTTTGCGCTTGACTTCTCTTCCTTCTCAGTATGTCTTCTGCTTTCCTCTCCTCAGCTCGTATCTTAACCAACGGTAATACCCTACCAAACCTTTGTACCTACACAATTCAGATCCCTGAATGACCAGGCATTTGACTTTGCTTTTTTGGGTGATGACATGTGCCTTCGGTTTGATTTGGAGACTGCTATAATTTCACAGTGAATGTAACTGCTTCTTTATCGCTATCTGAAATGAAGGACAGCTGTTACACCTCCGGCTTCAATAACGTTTTGTCTAGCCAACAACAACTTCTTCATCACCTCATTCAGCCAGCACTGGTCCTAAATGCATTCTCTCTTGCTTGTTCTCTGGACACCAACATGCTTCCGAGTTTGTTGTTTTCCTCTCCTCCAGCTGCTCTGGTATTTCCTTCACCCCATCCAGATACAAAAGTGCTCACGAACAACGGTCGGAGAAATCCCCTCCAGTGCTTGCCTTTCCTTTGGGTCATAAAATGTGACTGCGTTTGGGATGGAGACTGCTGTTGATTCAGCTGCTTGGTTCCATAAAGGAGCTTTGCGGCTTCCTATATTAACTATTTTAAATATAGGATAGTTATTACTCCTGCCCTAGAAACTTACTTGAATTTGTTTCAATCTCTTTGCTTATACAGCCTGACAGCTTGGATGCCTGCCGGGTGCTGAACAAGAGATTTCACCAAGCTGCCCGGTGTGACACCCAGTTCCTTCTCCTAGGCTAGTCTTCTTAACAGTCTTCAACAGACAAGCCCTAAAACAAATCATGCAAAATGAGAGCCCATCAGCAACCATGTATATTTACTCCATCTCGTTTCATCTTTGTGTACCTGTAACTCTACTTCCCTGCATGTGCCAGCCTTTTAGGAACAGAAGCCCAGTAACAGAGGCTGGTCAAGCTTTTTTTTCCGACTCTGTTGGGAGCTGTAACATGGCATATCAGAGAAAGGTAGAAAGATAGGGAGGGAAGATAATGCTAAAATCCCAGCCTTACAAACTCTTTTATGAGGAGTAGCACTACTCGTAAGAAGAAAGGAATAATGCTCACATTGCTTACAGGTATCTGAGAAGGTTAATTAACCAGTGTTCGCCAACATAGGATGAAGTGAGCTATACAAACAAATATTATAATGGGCTCCCCCTTTTCCCTGAGATGGCTGTGGAGGGTGTGGTTGGAAAGCCAGGAGAGAGCAGGGACAGGGACATGCTACCATGCTCAGTGTCTGCAAACTCGGTGCAAACTGCATTTCGGTAGGAATACTTCTTTAGCTGGCTTAGACAGACTGGGTTGGCAGATGGGACAGCACAGCCTTCAGCGCATGGGAACAACTCGAACACAAGCCTCCCCAAGGACCTTGCACACAGTGTGGCTGCAAGTGGGGACCACTGCTGGTGCCTGTGCTGGAGTACGTCTTTGGGTTTGTAGGGCATCTTAAAACCAGCACATACGTGCACCTAGAGCTTGTAGTAAAATTATAGACTGAAATATGCAACTGTTGGTCAGTGGATTCAATTCTGAAAGTGAAGCCAGAAAGAATGATTCTTAAGGTCTCCTTGTGGTTTTTCAGATTTTAGCTCCTGCCACCAGAGACTCAGCCACAGTAAGTCAGCTGAGAATCTTCCCATTGACCTCAGTGAGATCTAGACCATATCGCAGCAGAGCTTCTAGAATATTTTTCAGTAAAGTATCCAAAACAGTTTTGCTTCAGCACTGGGAAATGAGACACTCGGCACTAACAGATTTAATATTCATCTTGTCACATACCAGGTTTCCCTACCTGTCTTTAAGTTTCTCATAGGAAAAATGCCCCATCAAGTCACTGCTGAAATCTCTCAAATGCTCAGCAGAATGCCCATGCAATGGAATACACAGAAGGGCTTTAAAATTCTTACTTCAGAAAAGAAAATGATTTTTTTCCCAAGATTTTGACTTGATGTTCATAGATAAAATGACAGAACAGAATAAACAGGTTTATACACACATTACTGTATGCATTATGCACATATGAAAATATTTATCTTAGAAACATTGTATTTAAAAATTAAGACTATATTCACCTGTGCACACTTTCACAAATCTATAAAACAACAAAAGATAATACAGTTCTAACATAAACTGTAAAACCTTAAAAATTAAACACTGTTTCTGATCAAAACATATGCCACAGGTAAATGAACTTCTGTTATCTATAAGAATTCGCTTTTGCTTGGAATATTGTGAAAGCTTTAGACTATTTAAACAATGATACTTTGGACTTCTAGAGAGCCTAGGGGACTTCATTAGGGTTTTTTCAAGCTCTTTGTAGACATTAATTAAAGCTGTGAGAAATGATGTGCTGTTGGTATTATTTACACCTATTTAACATTAGCTCACACCCATATCTAAGGTCAAACAGCAAATCTAACAGAATCGGTAGCAGAATTGTGATATGAGAACTCTTGAGACTTGCTTTAGCTGTTGGATATTGTCTCCCACTGGACCGTTGTATCAGTTATAGAAAATAACTTCTGATCGCTCAGAAAATGATCTGGACACAGTAGCTATTATTGCTATATGAACTTCAGTACATGGTTTGAAGAACAGATGAACCCAGACTGAAGGAAAATCTCCAAACTTGTGAAAGTGCTATTGACAGGCAATTTCATTATATCTAGTTTCACTTTATTTGGGTTATATATTTCATTTCATAAAAACCTTATCATAAAGATCTAAACCTGTGAAGAATGACATTAAGCAATCCTTTATTACCTCTGCCGGTCCATTAAAATAAATTACATCTATCCCGTCCCCTATTATTTCAGGGAGCGCAAGGACTTTGATATATTTTGGCATAATTGCTTCAGTATCCAAGGTTTATTCTGTAATTGCTGTTGTGCAAACGAGACATTTAAAGAGTAGTCAGCTTTTTTCTATAGGACCCATCTCTGTAGTATATAAGCATCGTATAGTCTACATATTTTGGAGTGTAAGTAAGTACTTTTCAACAATTTTATTGGCACCTTTTTAATGAAGACAGATGTCAGACAGCACCCAGTTTATCCATATAGTGTAAAGCGTTCCTTGGCTTCATAGTTTATTAACAATGGTGATTCATTACAATGACAACTGAGAAAAACAGATTACTTAGAAGTTATGATGAGGTAATTCTGCTTCTTGGAGCCTCTTTAATGAATCACCATTTTCCCTCCCTCCTTTGACCTAATTTCAAAATCATATACCTGTGTAAAATATTGTGATGAGAATTGTGTCTAATTATCTTCTAAATTTTTCTTTTAATTGCTAGAAGGATGCCCATTCTTGAATGAGGGAGGTATTCATGATGTAATAGTGTTAGAGAGTCCTTGAAATCTAGATTAATTATTAGTTGTGTGGACTTCTGAGAGTTTTTGATGTATTCATTTGCATTCACAAAGATGGCTTTTTAATTAAAGAGAGTTTTTGAACTTATACAAATCAGCCTTTTGCGAATGTCCCTAGAAACATGAAAAGTGTTAAAAGTGAAAAGAATCAGAGTTCTCCTGAAACTTTACCTTCCCTGACAAAACCTAAATGACCAACAGGATTCAAAATATTGGACTGTATTTCAGCATCTCTAGCTGATCTCCAATATAAAGCAGAATTATTATTATATTATTAAAATTGCATTTGTTTACTAGAAATGCTTTGCATTTAAATTCCATAGAAATGCTTCTGTAGAAAAGGGGAAGAATGATATGAGAATATCTGATTTTCATTTGAGCTTCCTTTATGGTGAATGTCTCTACTTTTACCTACGTACTTGTTTTTCCCTCTTTCTAAATTAAAGCTTCTTTTCCGTGGACTCCACTTTTTTTAATGATTCCCCATCATAGCTCTTGTCATCCCTGATTGCCACCTGGGACTTCTGTTTTGTTTTGTTTTTTTTCTTAAGATCAAGAGAACAAACTGATTGCTCTCAGCCTCCAGGTCTGTTTCACAGATTTATACATGGCATCATATTTTCTGTATTATAGCTATCCACTTAATGCAGCCTAACGCCTAGTTTGCAATTTTGACCGCTGCTACATACTGAATTTGAACAGATGTCTTTACTGAGCTGTCCACAGTGATGCCCAAATCATTTCCCTCAGAAGTTCACAACAAATTCAGATCCCAGCAGAGTGTGTAAGTCGTCTAATCTGCACCTTCTGTTATTTTGTAAATCAGTGGAATTTCATCTGACAGAATGCATTCCTTTTTCCTCAATTTGAGAGCTCTATCCAGAGCCCCTCTTACATCTCCCTGCTAGGGCTGACTGCTTAATCTGGATTTTCAGCAACTGAAAAACACCAGCCCTTCTCCACAACTATTGCACAACTGTTCCAGAATTGTGCCATGGTAAGACTGGGTCATTTATACCTCCTCCGTGCTCCTCTCTCTTCAGCGGCTCCCAGTTACCCACAGAACTGTAATCTATAATTACGGGCAAGTTTAATTGGATCTTGTGAAAAACTTTATCAAGAACCTCTTCAAAGACTAAATAGAAGATATCCATCAGTCTTCCTGCATTTCTTACTGCCTAAGTGCTTTCAAAGAGCTTAGTCAGAATACAGTAAATCAATTTCTTTTTAAAGCAGTGATACTTCTATATTATCATAGAGGGAGTAAAACAATTTTTTTGTACATATTTCCTCCTATATTTTTCTTGAATTTAAACTAATTCAGGATTCTGAATTCTCTTAGTAGCTTTTCTGATACGTTCAAACTGGCCATAATTTGCTTAGCTTCCAGCAAAGTACTATGTTCATTTAGTAGCACATCTACTTCACATTTCATCTCCAGAAGACATTCACCTCATTTCTTGGAGAATTAATGTTTGATCCTAACTTTTCCAATGTAAGCTAAAAATTTGAGTGGATCAAGGACATTCTCTATTTGCATTGCCTCTTTTTTCATTTTTTTTGTCTCTGATGACATCTGAACTTCATGACTTGTACAGGTGCCTGGCAAGGTGGGTAATTGTCAGTCTGTCTGATGGAAAATGACCCCAATACCATACTGCTTCTCATCCCTCTTCTACCTTTATTGAAATTTTCATTTTAGAAAGTGATCTTCTATTCCAAAGCACTCATATAATTTATTTGAGCATCTGGATACTTGTTTTTCCTATTTTCTTGCAATTCTCAGAGTCAGCACTGCATGTTCCTGCTTTCCAGAATCCTTGCCTTCTTGGCCTCACTTGGGATAAATTTAATTTTCAAATAATATTTTCTTTAGCTTGAACAGACTTTTGCATCTTGATGCTTGAATGTTTTTTCACTGGTAGCTTTGCTGCTCTGTAATTTTACTTAAAATGCAGTGTGAACACTATTCAAGGTTCTGTCAGGATTTCTTTAAACATACTATGAGCTGATTTCCTTTCTTAACTTTTCCCTTTAGTAAATTTTTAAAGACATCAACATAATTTTTTTTCCCTTTCCTTTTACATGTATACATGGCCAGGTATAAACTGCATAAAAACTGAGTCAAGCTTATTTTTACTATGATCACAGCGTTACTTAGGGTCTCACTTCATGAATCAGCCTGTGTCCCACAGCAGAAAGGAGTAATTTCTTTTCACAATTAGTTGTTCGGAGAAGCAGAGCCTTAAGGCACACACGTATTACTTCTCCTGACCACCCTGGAAGACGATGCTCAAGCCCTCTACGCTGGTGTGCCTGAAGGCTCTTTACCGACCCGCTCTGCGCCCCATGGTCAATATTACCCATAGAGCGTCTACTTCATGTTCTGCGTGACGTGGGCCTGGAGACCTTCTGAAGTTCTTCGTGAAAAACAAGAGGGAGAGAAACACACAGCTGTGTATTTAACGGCCCTGTAGCCAGGGCCCAGGAGATGAGACACGGAGGTGCAAGCTGCAACCGTGTCTGCTGGGGAGGAGCAGCCTGAACCTGCACTTGTGACAGTGCCGGCAAAGCCGCGGTCAACAGGCTCTTGTGCAGGTTGTCAGAGAACGATCCCTGTCTCTCTTTTTTGAAAAATGTCATTATGTAAATATAAAGATTCATTGGTATAAAAGGTAAGCAAGGTAACAGGACCACTTGCTTCTGTTCTACTCTCTCTCTTTCACGAGCGTGGGCTGCCGACGGGATGCAGCAGTGAGGGGCTGCCGGCGCGGGGCGAAGGCTCTGCTGCCAGGGCCGTGCCGGCCGCCAGCCCTGCCGGGAGCCGACCTCTCTCCCCTCCCGCCTGCGCTCCGACATGAAATTCAGCTTGTCTGGAGAAGCCGAATGCTCCCCGTTATCTGTAAATATCTGCGCTCAGCTTCAGAAGACATTTTGTTTCCCTCTTGGATTGCCGGCATTTACCCATCCCTGGTTTTAAATATAGATTTTACCCATATGATTAGATCCACAGTTTCTGCTGAGCTTGATCTAGCACTTTTGCTGTGCATGCAGTTCATCTGGTTTTAACATTTCCCCGAATCTTTGGTTTAAATAAATCTTCCCAAATCTTCCCATCGTCTTCCTCGAAGGCAGTCTGTTTTCACGTTGCTTAAAATGTAAACCATCCGTGCAATGTAAATGTAAACCTCCAGGCAATTCATTTTCTAATTTGTTTTCTCCCGCATTGGAAACTCAAGAACATGTACTTCATTTACATCTATTATTACTGTATTACAGATATTGTTATTATTATTAACATTATTATTATTATTTACTCTGGGGGTGATACATTCCCCGAGGCAGATAAATTGTAAATTGAAACCAGATGTCCAACGAGCTGATGACACATAGATTTTCAGGCAGGACTGAAATCTCTTCCCAAAATTCAAATTGCTACGGACAAATTAACTTGCCTCTGTGTGACAAACAGGGAACCGACTACAGCAATTCATAAACAACATCAAACATCACCTTGTGATTACACACAAAAAATTTCTTGTCACAATTTTAAATTCGGTACTTAAACATAGAGTGAAAATATAACAAAACCAGCAGGGAAGGTAGGAGGCTACAGTAAGATTAGAAGATGGGAAGGGTACATTCGGAAGCCATTAACAGTCCAATCCGACTAACGAAAGCTAGCTTTAAGATAGTCCCTCCAGGGAGGATACTTCAAAGATTCTCAAATAAAAAAGGCAATTTATTGGCTACGCGATCTTTCTAGAGGCCCCCAAATTTCCCATCCAGCCCATTTGTTTTTCATTCGTCTTAAATTTTAAAGTCACCTTTGCAATTGCTGAAGATCTTTAAGGAATTTTTTTTAGAAATTATACTAATTGGCCTATTTTTACTCCCCTCTCTTTGCCCTTAAAGACTATGAAGCTTGGTGCCTAAAAATAAGTCGGAGTGAGCTGAAGTCTGTGATCTCCAGATGGCTATCAGCAAGAGAGTTCGTTTTACCCCCTGTGCTTTATACGCACTTACCTGTGCTTTCACACGCCAGAAAGTTTAACCATTACGGCGTACTTGTCTGAGAAGAGCAATACCAGAATGTAGAACACAAAACGGCCCCGCGCTACTGTTATTTCCAACCATCCTGAGAGACTTAGAAGTCCCAATTCTCACAGGAGCACTTTTCACTTTGCTTTCGTTCAAATTTGCTGCACAATATCAAGTTTTAGCAATTTGAAGAAGAACTGAGCAAATTCCACTGCAAAGCTCTCATTGCAGACCACAGCATTTAGCATCTAAAAACTATTATTTTTACTCCAGTAGAATTGAAAAGACCAAATACGCAGAGTTTAGAAAGACAGACCTATAAACACAAAGAGAGAGAGTCTATCCCAGCAAGCTACTGTTATACGCATTGCTAATGATATTTTAGCTTTGTACAGCATTTTCAAAAATCCCTATGACAAGTACTTAATTCTTAAGTACTTAATTCACCACCGAAGGAATATGACAGATTATATCACATGAAACTAAGGATCTAGCTCCACGACACCGTGCATGGACATCCAGAGGCAGCCAAGCCAGCTCATACACGGGGATGAGGTGAGGTGCATTGCTCGGCCGGTGCCCAGCTCCCCGGCAGCGTGCATGGCCTGTGCTGACGTGACCCTGCTGATTTTCAGCCGTTTCTACATGGCCTTGCACTGTAATATGGAGGAGCCAAATAACATGATTTCTAAGTGCTCCAGCTGGCAAGGTGGTGAGCACCAACCTATATCCAGCAAAGTAATTGTATGCTCAATATTAAATATGTGAATACCACTGAATTTACATATGCTAAATGGTGATATGTTTATGGGACCATAGAGCAGAGTAAGAAGGTGAAAGCCCTCAGCATAAACATGGACTTCTGTTTTTCAGGGAACTGCCTGTTTATTCGTATTTGTTTGAACAGAAAATGGAGATACATGTTAATGGAACTGTTTAAAAGGTACTATTTTACAGCACAAATCTGCCAAAACATACCGACATGCGTAAATCATATGTGCTCTTCTAAGATGAGGATCTATGCAAATCTCTGAAAGCTCTAAATATAAATTGGGAACTTTTAGGACATTAGTAGGCTTTTGAAATCCAGCGTAGAGGCTGGCATTGGCAGGGAATAAAGCATTCACCTACCAGCCTTCGTTGATGTAACACCGTTGTTACTCTCATCAGAGCCTTCCTGTGAGCAGGGAAGGATGGATTTTTAAATATTCAATCAGTATTTTCATTCGGTAGTTATCAAAAGGGGGATTTACACTCGATAAGCTAACATGTTTGTCTAGTTAGAGCAAAGGACAGTTTCTGGCCACAAAGTGTTAAATCTGCCACGGATTAAGCCCAATTTGCTTCCTAGTTATCAAAGATCCTTTCTTACTTCTTCCTGTAATGTCCGTAATCTCCTTTATTTATACATTCATGAATTAATGGGGCCCTCGGCTGCTAATTGCTGGCTCACCCGCCTGCACCGCAAGGCTCTTACAGCCAAGCGCAGCCGCACGCAGCCGCGCACAATAGCACGGGTGGATGCCGAGAGCCCGAAGGTTTAGCCCCAATTGACACCAATTAAATCTAATTTCGACTACCTATCTCCTCTTGCAGATGACTGAGGAGGATAAAGCAGGATCAGGACCAACACGGTGTTTCCTAATATCAATCTACAAGGAAAAAATTAAAATGACATTTCAAATGAAGAAGGAAGAGATCTCCCTCGTCTATCTCAGGCTGAATACTTTTCCCCTATGCTCTTCCTCATGTTTAATTTTCAGTCATTTGCACTCTGATAGAGATCAAAGACTTTGTCAAAATATAGTTTGCACTGAAGTAGGTATTTAGCAAACATATAGGGAGACATGTTTCTTCCTTCTGATGTCTTACATGCTAAAATTAGTCTGAAAAAAAAATAATTTCTGGGCAAAATGACTCCTACAGATTTCTGTGTCTTGGTTGCTCCCATTTTTAATTATACTAAAATTGTCTATTTTCTGCATATATCTTTATAAAATGTGCTTTCTTACAATTCTCTTCTTGCAGAGTATTTTAACAGAAACAAGCAAACTGATACATTAATACATTGTAGTACTAATTAAGAAAATGATACAGCAATAATCAGTGAACAGATTCAAAAGATCTGATCTATCTTCTTGACTAAATCCTAATTTTTTCTCCTCCTAGAAGACTTTTTGTGGGACATATAAGTACATATTTGCTTTTGATACTTTTCTATCAAGTCTATCAAATCAAGATGAAATACAGTAGGTTCAAAACCTATTAAGAGATCAGGCAGAAACTCCAAAACAAACAATTACAAGAGTTGCAGAATAGTCAAAAGCAATTGGGGCAGCCTAGTCCACAGGTATATCTCTGTATTGCTTTATTTGTATTGAAGAAAGATCATTTGCAGGGTGGCAGCAAGGAATTAAAAATCCGAGAGATGGGAGTCTCTTCTCCCTGAGCCAAAGAGAACTACCCTAGGATGTGTTAATACCTTATTTCACTCTGCTTTCTAAACAAGTTAAGATACTTCCTGGTTATTTTTAATAAAGAAAAGGTAAATCCACTCTGAAAATGTCAGGCCCAAATCAACGCTGGCTTTTCAAACTAAGAGGAGGATGCATTTCTCTCATGATAGCTGCCTGTACGTTGACGAAAGCTTGCAGAGATGTTGCATGCCCATTTACCTAAAGCAAACAAACAAAAGAGCTAAAGAGGCTCTGCTCCTTCTTAAAGATTTTTTTTGCCAAAATTAGTGTTCTGCATGCAGTTAAAGTTACCCTCCAGCCTGTTTTTTCTCAGCTTCTGAGAGAGACTGCATTTAATCCACACTATTGGAAAGGTCCACAAGTCAGAAGAGTCCCCCCGCATCATGTCCCTGAACTTAACAACCCGTCGCACTGACAGCGGGCAGGATGCCCCCTCTGCTGTCCCTGACAGCAGCTGGAAATGGTCCCAGCAAGGCCGGCCGCAGCGCCGTGCGCCTTGGCACCGGGCGCGCCGGGAATCCCCTGCAGCCCTCCTCTATCAGAGAGCACCATATCCGCCACCCTTTGTTGCTGCGACTCCCTCTCAAAAGCTCACACTTATCCCTTGCAAGCACATTTGCCACTTCAAATCTGTTTCCCCACGGGACGTTTTGCTTTATCGTAACAACCTGTTTGCATTTCCTGGGCTGCCACATATCATCCAGGCTTTTTGTGCAGCTTGGGGGGGGGAAAAAAATTCCTCCTTTCCCTTTCAGATTCTTATTTCTCTATCTGGCGCTTTCTGCAAAAATTCCCCAGGAGAACTTCTCTTTCACTCCTGCTGTATATTTTTATCTCGCCATTTTACACTCAACGAAATGTAGGTTCCCCCCACCGCACACCACCTGTTCTCACCTCCGGCCAATGCTTCTTTCCATCTTTAATTACCATTTCACTTACCTGTTATGACTCTATGCAGAATCACTGACACTAGGCAAACAGGCTGCACATTGCTCTCCTGTCATTGAGACGCTGGCTAGACTGGTTGTTGTCTTGGCCATGGGGACAGGATTCCACCCAGAGACCCTAAGCAATTATCTTTTTCATTCCTCTTTGAAGTTGGAGGATAGTATTGGTAATTAAATTCCTACTCCTGTTTGTTGTGGGTTTTTTTTTCCTGCATGTTCCCATTTCCCAGAAACCTTAGGTGAAGGGTTTTCTGCTGGGATGAGGAAACAGGATCTGCAGCTAATTTGGTTTAGTTCTGGAATTCAATCTGGATTTAAGAGTTACACCGTGAAGCCTTACGTTATTTTATTTTTTGCAAAAAAAAAAAAAAAAAAAAAAAAAAAGCCCTACATGTTTTGCAGAGCAATCGAGAATTTATTAGGTCACATTCACAGTTTGCTACACAAAAACCTGCTTGGACTGTATCATTTTTGTGGAAAGTTATTCAGAAGACCAAAAATGAACTCCCAGCTAAAAACAGTGGGAAGTGGACAGGGCAGGGGAGGAAAATCCCTTGGGATGGAGCCCCTTGACTGGAATAATTAGCTGTGCTCTGTAGCCAGCCACTCTTTTCCCTCTTGAGTTTCTGGGCCTCGTTTGCTACCACATACTACAAAAACAAAAAACCTCTCGCTCAGCATTTTCAGGTCATTTGCCAAACTCCAGCATTTCTCGCTGCCAACCCCGTTTTAGTTTTCAACTGTCCGAGTCCTCTTCTCCCTGCCAGGTGACTCCTTTCTATTCAGCCATGCCACCTACCTTCGCCGCCTCCCCGTTCGTTTCCCTCCAGAGCTGTTAATTATCTCTCCGCTCGGCTCCACGACATGGGTCTGGTCCAAGCCCCATTGAAACGCTTCCCCCGGCTTCAATGGGCTTCTTGAACGAGGCCCAACGTCGTGGTCTCTCCCAGGCTTCTTTTGCCGCTTTCTTGTCTTCCCGCGAGGTCTCTTTTTCCTCCTGTTTTTATTCGGCAAGGCGGTGTGGCAGGACACCTCCTCTCCCTGCCCTGCGCGCCCGGGGCTGGGAGAGGCAGCGGGCGCAGAGGAGCTGGGCGAAGGCGCCGGCCCTGGTCGGACGCACGGCTTAGCCGAAGGCAGAACCACCTTCCGGAAGGCTGAATATTTTCATCTTTCTTTCAAAGTGATTATCAGAGATGGCTCGCGGGGCTCAGAAAACATATTTGGTAATATTTCTTGGTTCTGCCACAGTTTTACCTAAACGAAGGAGCTACGTAGGAGGTGCTGGGTTCAAAACACACCAGAAAAGCTGAAGGCCTGGTGGTTCATTAAGCTGCTGGAGAAGGACAGGGGTTCACAAGCATGCTGTGTTCGGTGACAGCCAGACCCCCACAAAATGCACACCTCCACTGGTGTCAATGGGCCTTTAGAGGTTTACAACAAATAAATATTTGTCCCTGAAAATACAACATACATATGATCAAGAGTTTGAAAGAAAAATCCAGGTGCAATCATCTAAACGTTTGGGAGCCATTAAAATTTCAGTCCGTACTTTTTTTCTGAATTGGAACAAAGGATTGTTATATCTCTTTTAGCAAAGTAAAACTCCAGATGCAGGGACTGATTTTGGCCTTCCTCCATAAGATATAGCGAAGGATTTTCTCCTCTAGCCAATGTCTTTTTTCCTACCCTATACTTTTATTTTCCCCCTGTGTGGAAGACTCATCTACCTTCAAGTATTCTGATGCTGCAGGTATTTGTTTGCTTGCTTTTAACAAGACCATCTGTTAATTGCCCCAATCCCCCCGGTGCTAAAGCGCAGTGTAACGGCTTCCCCCTCCCTGCCAGGGCAGCTGAGGCAAGCGCCACGTGTGCTCTCATCACGCACAGCAAAATGAAGTGCACCCCAGCAAAGAGCAAACGTCATGCTTTTGTAATGCTTTCTCTGCAGCCCAAGAGGTGGAGTTGGTATCCGAGCATTGCAGAGGCACTGATAATTTGAAGTATTAATTTAATCAGCCTTGCAGATACTTGGATTGTCCACGATCCGGGAAATACCCTCCCAGTTTGCGGCTGCTCCGGACCCCATAGAAGGCAGCAGGAGCCTTTCTGAGCTCTTGAATTACAGGCTTTCCTCGGGCTTGTGTACAGTGCCCCAGACTTAATTACCATGTTCCTGACCGGGATAAATATGCAAATGGACTTTTCAGCTGGAGGGCCCTAAAATATAGGTCGGACACATGGCAACTAATGACTTGATCTGGGCTATATGCAAACATTTGCCAGCCAAAGGCCTGAACCTATTCCCCTGGAAGCAAACGGCACAATTACTGCAAGCTCCAGGGAGAGCCGCACTGCGATGCCTTCTTTAAACGTGGCCGGTGTTTCCAAACAGCTCAAATGTGTCAGCAGCCTTTCCTTGGCCTTTCCTCCTTCTCCTCTCCCTGATCTGCTATGATAAGAAAATGTCCACGACACAGATTTTATCATAAATGCTGGAGATTTATGCACCTGCAGGTTTCACAGCTGCAGGGCAGGCATCTTATTGTGGATGCAGCTCCCGCTAGGTTCAACACAGCGATGTTTTAACAGAGAAATGTCTTTCCCTGGAAGGTGGAAATCAGCATCTTAAATTAACCAACATAAACTGCTTTCCTTTGCATGTCCTGCAAAACACCACAGCCCACTCTCTGTTAGAGCGCTAAGCACAAATTCAGAGTTTCTCTCCAACTATTAAAGCTTACTTATGTGGCTCAGGGTGAAGGATAAAAAAATATTCAGCCCCCAAACCTTGGCTTGCTGATTCAGCTCTGTGGGGCCCCAAGTATCCAAGGCCAGCTGTAAGCAGATTTGTTAAATCAGCTTCTGTTATGGGACAAAAACATCTGTTGGAAACCTGATGTCACTCATAATTCACAGCTCCCATACTATATTTATTGACATTCATAGTCTATCTGTGATTCTTTTTTCCTATCAAAGAGCTGCAATCAGTAAGGCACCAATTCAGTAACATGCTTTTGAGAAGTCATGTCTGGAGATGCAAACGATGAGTGGTTAACAGGCATGCTGCCCAAGCAGCTTAATGCAGCATTTTTCGTTAAGGCAAGAAAACCTGGAGTATATGCAAAAAAAGGCTGTATGCTACCTCCTCTCTGAGGGACACCGCAGTCACGTAGTAAACCACACTGAGCTGGCCGAAACCCAGCTGTCCATCCCTTCACAGCCACCAGCGGGACGGTGTTTGCTGGCCCGTCACTGAGAATCCCACGACGTTCTGCGCCGAGGCAGAGTATTTGAAATAACTCCTGGAATTACTGTATGATGAAGAACTGTATGAGGTATAGGATTGCAGTTTAAAACGCCCAAGGTGCTGTGATTTGGCATCTTAATTTTCTGTGTGTCCACAATCAGACTTTCAGCTTTCCTATGTCAAAAAACCCCAACCTGTAGTTGTTTAACTGAACATGAAAACTAGTGATACCATTTTTAGCATAAAATGAAATACCGTAAGTGCCCCGTGACTAGAAGTTTAAAAATGACGGGAATTTGATGGTTCTGGTCCATTCATTTCTGCAAATCAGCAATTAAGTGAGAATAATAAAATACAGAAAATTACTTATTTGTAAGTTGCCTTTTAATTTACTCCAGTTTGTGGTAGCAAAGACATCTAAAGTGGAGATATTTAAAACACGACAGCAACAATGCTACAGCAACAATGCTACAGCAACAATGCAGCGCGTATTCCAAAGAAACAACAAAACCTTGCTGCAGTTTTTAACAGCACAAAAGCACCCTGGGAAGGGAGAAGGAGAGGTTCAGTGGAAAGAACAACAGGCAGTATGGAAGAAATGGGGAAAACAAACTGACCTGTATTAATTCTGCTTTCTGGGGGTATTTTTTTTTTTTAAACCCCAAACCAGCAGACAGCCAAGATTAATCTGACAAAGAGGAGTACTGATAAGCAAAGGCAGAAAAGAGAAAAGGAAAAAATAACGTATTTGACACATCTAGAGATAATGAACAGTCCAAGAATAAATTAATAATGTGCATGGGTGTGTGTGTTTATGTAAGTGTGTGTTAGCACAAGCACATGCCAAAGTATACAAACATCCACGTGTGTATTTGAGCATGGCTGAAAGCAGTAAGAAAGAAATGTATTGCTGCCATTTTAATTACTATGTAAAAGCAGTTAAATGCAATGATGACAGTACCTTAGTACTTGGGCTGCTAAATCAGAATCTAAAGAACAGATCATCCTTACAACAATTTAATTCTCTCCTTGTTAATACTGTTGAGAATTACTAGACATATACGGGAGGACAGAATTTTAGATCATCACAGGAGAATCAAGTAATTTATACCCAGTCAATCAGAAGACCAGGAGAGGAAATCTCAAGGTGGCTAGCATTGGTGAAAGTTTATCTTATTTTTGTGAAGTTTTTGAGGACCATATACGGTGCCTGCCATGCATTAATCTGTTTGGATGAAGATTCACAGCAGGTTGCTTTAGTATATTGGTGTCCTCTGCAAATCATCTGGACAGCTGGGACCATGAAATTTACCCAGATCCAAAAAAAGTTGACCCTCACCAAACCTCAGTGCCCTCTAAGGCCATATGTGCAGACCACTTCACATTTTGCACTTGTTTTGCCACTGTGGAATGACAAAAATGCTCTTGTCAAGTGGACATGAGATTTTCAGGTCCTTCCACACAGAAAACATGTCAGCGAAACTTGTCAGATGTTTTTAAACTACAGTATTATAGACACTGTTTTCCCTTTGTTTTTAATGTCATCTTCTGTACTTTTAAGTAAATAAATAAATAAAAGCAAAAGGCAGTTTGACTCAATTTTGTGTTTCTGAACCACAAATAACACCATCAGTTTGGTTCCATCATTTGTAGTAAACTATTCACTAATCTAAGACAGGTGCCCCTGGGTGTTAACATTTAGTCTTCTAGTAGGAAAGTGGGTGCAAAGTTAAACCACATGTTCTACTTAAAAATAAGTGAGGTGTGATTAGGCAAGGTCTTTAAAACATGCGCTCAGACACACACACATACACACGCACACACACTTTGCAGCAAAAAGACGCTGACACTTACAGGCTGTACCGTGTTGTTATCATCTGCACTTAACTCTCTGCCAGGTGGATCACTCTGCAGAAATCTAAGGGGCAGGAGGTTATGTTGAGCTCATTAGGGTGGACAGCTTTTAAAACAAAGTGGTAATAGGGACATTCCGAGGACGATGTGTCTCATTAATATTTCCCCACTGCCAGAATGTGCGAAGAACCTTACTCAAGGAAACCTTGCTGCACTTTAGAGTGATATCTGCTAGAAAAGTAGATAAGTAGATGGATGGCTTAACACATCCAGTTAAAAAGTATGTATACGTATATTTTCATTTTTATGAACTATTTCTGATCATTCTGATTTTGGAGTTGAAGTCACTTAGTCACAGAACTAAAAAGCCTAGAACGAGTTCACTGACTCTCTAACAATTATTTTTAATCTCTTTTCAGATTGAAAGGAACACTCATGAATGCCTAAAACATGGAGTGAAGACTGCAGAGATCCAGCAATTCAACATGCATGTTTGGTGTATACTCATATTTGTACAAAATGATTGCCAAAGCTTTGTAGTTCTGAATTCTGCTTTTTTTTTTTTTTTTTTTTTTTTTTTTTTTTGCCAACCAGATGAAGCAATTGTGTTATTGCCTGAGCTGGTTACAAAGCAATGGAGAATCACAGCCAACATGTTGCTGTGCAACAACATCCACGAACCCATTTTCAAAATGCAAAAGGGACAGAACACTCTTGTTGTATTTGAATTAATTACTGAATATTGTACATCATTACTGGGAAAGGCAAAGCACAGGAAACTTAAGCAATTATTTCTGTAAAAATATATTTGGGGCTCAAGTTGCAAGTGTTTTGAAGGAAGGTAGACAAGTAGATTTTTTAAAAATTGAAAACAGTTATTATAGTACTGCTAGTAGCTTTAAAGTCTGAACTATCATAGATCTAAATGTCTTCAAACGCTGGCAAAAGAGCAATGGAAAATTAATGACGCCGTATTTCAACAGAGATGTTCACATCATCCGTTATTTAAGGATCACAGCATTCCAGTGAAATGGATAGCTTATCCCCATTTTACAGACAATAAGACAGGGAATTTCCGTGATTTACCTACAGCCACATACCCTCACAGCGACAAAGCCGTGAACAGAATTGCTTAATATCTGCTTTAATGTCTACCTAAACAAAATCTAGGCATACAACAAACTATCAGCAGCACACTGGAAGCCTTTTGAGTGCTGAATTATTTATGTCTATGCTTGAAGCCTTGTTTCAGAATAAAGCCATTAAAATTTAAATGTTTTCTCTTTCTACAAAAGTGTATACTAGACCTATATTTTATAAGTATGAAGAGAAACTTTACTTATTTGTGAACATACTTTCTCATACTGTTTCATTACAAAACAAGAGTGTGTTTGAGGTAAGAAAGGAGATGAAGGGTTTTTTTTGGTTTTTTGGTTTTTTTTTTCAAAACCAGTAGTGAATAGGAATAACCTGGAATAACTAAAGATATTAAAAATGGAAGATTTCAGTGATATTATACCAGATGCAGCGTGTCAGTAATGTGCTGCTGGAAAGCTTTACTGATGATGTAGGAAGTAAAATCAAAATTGTGAAATGAAAATTGACTAAAACTGATCTTTTTCAGAATTCATTTTCCTGGAAATTGAAAAGATAGTTGCTTTTCTTCCAAATCTGAAAAACACCTATCAGAAAGTCAAACCATCTCATGAAATTCAAATTTAGGCAGCATTACTTATCCATCCTCACTAAGCGCGCTGAAGACCTTGGAGGACAGGCACACCTCTGCTTGCCAAAAGAAATATTTCTCCCTCTGGAAATGATGAGGCTGCAATGTACTGCAGGTCAGCCTATTAGCGGTTCCCTCCATCATGCTGAAATGGAACAGGAGTGGTCCACAGGGCTCTCTAATAGAGAGAAATTTGCTCGGAGGGTGTAAATGAAGCTCTAAACAAGGCCTACGAAATATGAATCTGTTACAGATGTATTTTTTTTTTTCTAACTACAGATTTGGATTTTCATCCCTCTCCTCCTCCTATCATATGTTGCTTGTTTTAGTGGCTGGCAGGAGGGAGGGGGAAAGGAACTAGCAACATGTGTGCCTATCATCACCCTGACCACTGTGCTTGTATGTCTAACTCGTTCCCCTTTGCTTTGTCTGCTTTTTGTCTTTATCTTGCTCCATCCTATGAGCACTTGTGTGTGTGCAACTTCTGCTTACGTTGACTTCAGCTGAACTACTCATGAAAGTAAAACTGCAAACATGATGCTTACGACATGGAGCCCTCAGACTGGCTGTTTCGTGGAAGAAGCTTTGCCTCGCGATTAGGTGGATGCAAGAAAAACAGAGGCAGAAGTAATCTTCACCCTAAGAAGAAATACATCAAAACAATACCTCTTCCTCCTCCTAGCATATCAGTAGGAAAGATGCTTCTCCTAGAACATAGTTTTTGGTTAAACAGGGTAGAAGGGAAGGAGGAGAAAACGTGAAAGTACAAAGAGCTAGAAGATGGGTTCTCCCAGGCTTTGTAGCTTTCAGGCTTGCTATCACCCAAAATTTGGGCAGAGGGAACGTTAAAGTGACTCTCAAAAGGGATGCTGCCTTTCTTGGGGGATCAGGATGCCAGCTGTGCAGGAGACACTCGCATCAAGTCTCCTCTCTCCTAAATTGGTCCCAAGAGTAAATGTGGCTCTAAGTCCTTCTGCAAGGAAAATGCATCTTACTGTAACTGTGCAATATCTAGCACAATGGATTTGTGAGACTGCACGGGAAATGTTGAAATGGAATTAGTATCTATCTCGCTGACACTAAGTTGACGTAATCCTCTGTTACATTCTCATTTAAAAAAATAATCCACATGTGCAGCGTGTAATAACGTGCCCATAGTAAACAGGCTAAGAATCAGTTAACAGACAGGTCTCCTAAAAGTAACTGTAAATGTGCAATTGTCATTTTCTGGGGAGGCTTCCACTGAGGCTGAAGAAACCCTTTCTTCAGCCAATACTATTCATCATCTGGGTTACTAAAAACTTTCCAATTGATCTCATTGGCATGAAAAATTGGGTTTTCAATGTGAAAAGAAATGACTGCTGGAAAAACAGACACACAAAGCCAAAAGTTTTCAGTTTTTATCCAAACAAATCTAACTACTGACTCAGATGACTGTTAACAATCTAATTCCCTACCCGTGTCTACTGCCAGATAATAATAATAATAATTTTCCAGTGTCTACTACCAGAAATTATCAAGGAGCACTCCAGCAGTTGAGGAATTGGGAGATCATTCTTGATGTACTCATTAGGAATTGCGTAGCTGGCAAGATATCTCATTCATAATAGAGAACATTTATAAGGATATTTGCACTATATGGGCTGATCTGGGTTACTTAAATGACACACATTTTAGTAAAATCCAATACAGGCTGTATATATAGGAACAGAAGGCTTAGATCACCTTTACATGATATGTCAAACAATGCAGTGACGCTGAAAAAAATTACAGGAAATGGAAAATAATTAATTGAACCTGAAATTTCAGTGCAGAACTGTAGTTAAGAGGTTAAACATGGTCACTGGTTGGAGAGAGGGAGGATGAAGGGATGTGATAGGTGGCCTGAGCACATCTCCAGTTGTGCCTCTAATATTGTCTGCAGCCAGCTCTGGTGCCCGTACATCAAACAAGGAGCTCGGTGAGCAACAGCTTCCTGGGGTGGCCAGGAGGCTGGATTTTCCAGAGTTTGATATAAAGTATGAGTACTAACTGAAGCTATTACCGTAGCTGGGGCACAGATTTTTTAGCACAAGCCAACAATTCAGCTTAGTAGTTTCTCTCTTCCACTCAGTCCTCCACTTGCAAAATTGTCTAACAGATTAATCTGAGATCCTACTTCTCCGTAATGTTTATTTGAAACTGGCCAATGACTACAGAGTAGACCAGCACCCCTTCCTTTGCTCCCACAACTGCATCCTTGTAGTCTACCCAAAGGAAAGCTGGAGGTGACGAGATCTCAGTGTGCAGAGAGCTATACAAGCTCACACCTGTCTGGAGAAGGTAATTCAGGTTAAGACAGAGCACGACTTTTAAGCCTTTTGACTTCAGGATATTAAGAATTGTTAAACTTCCGGGAGAAGGGAAGGATGTCTTTAAACAGACTATTCAGGCAGACAGGTTATGGGCCTGAATCTGTTCTCTCCAAAGTTAGCAGGACATGATCTAATTTCAATTTGCATGGATCCAAACTTGAATTACTCTACAGGGCAATTAGCTGAGGACCTACATCCACTGGGATCAGTGAAGTAATTGTGGATGTCTACTTGCATGACAAAACAGACTTTGAGCTCCAAGAGTTTTGTCACTGACCCCTTCAGGAGCTGAATCAAGTGCAGGGTGAACACACAGTGCCGTGGAGAAGTTAGGAGAAAAACAGAAGACTCAGGGTCCCAGCTGTTCTTCCAATCAGACCACAAATACTCTATTGCCTGGGAGACAAACTCAAATGTAATACACACAGCTGTCCTACCTGTGCATAAATGCAGACAGAGAAACCACACTGGCTAAAGTATTCAACCATCTAGAGCTAACATTTTTATGTACTGTTTAGCTGTTGGCAGACACTAAGAAGAAACATGCATTTTTCTTTAAAAGGAAAAAAAAAAAGGGCTGTTGGGGGTTGTCAGCATGTTTTTGAGGAACCATCCCTACTGTGCTGTCACTGGTGTCCCCCCGAGCATGCTCAGGCTGAGCTAGTCTAGCATTTTGACTTCCACAAACAGCTCAGCTGTGGAAGCCCACAGCCCAAACCATGGGATTCTGACTCGGTAGCTGTTAAATAAAGACCCTATTCCTATATCACTATAAATGCAAATGATTGTGAAAGGATACTCGGTGAGGTTCAGTAATAATTCAAATCACAAATCCTTTTGCCATGCAACTCATATAATACGATATTTTTTATGGAAGCCCTTCTCCCCCTCCAGAAGGCATTAAATTGTTATTCATATTTCAAATGAAAAAATTCAGGAAGAGTATTAAAAGACAGACAGTGCTAGCAAGATAGATTCAAGGCTTGTGTATGTGCCTCACGCCTACTATACCAAGTGCTCCTGCTCTAGAAATATAAAAAGGGAGTCAAGTGAACAGCATGAAAATGGATGTAAACATGGAATTAAAAAGATGATCGCCAAAAGTACAATAGCATTCTTAAGGGAAGGGTGTGTAATTTGAACAAACACAGCTGAAGGCAAGAATTAGCCCCTTATGCATAATCACATAAATCAAGATAAATAAGGTTGGTTTTTTTAGAATTACCCATGAAGTTTGTTTGCTCTGAAGAACAGTGATAGATAAACAATAATGTCTCAGGCTTAGCAAGAATTGCTACATGGTGTGGCAGTGTTGGCAGACTGTTAGTGCTTTTTCAATACATTACTTAAAAAAAAATAATCAGGGTGCAAGAAGCAATGCTACTGAAATTCCAGCTACAGTGCTCCACTGATAGCCATCAATGTATGCAGGTGCAAGGGGAGAAATATTACTCTTAAACAGCTCATTCATTTTAAGTCTCAGTTCATTTGCTACTGAAAATATGAAAGCAGTACACTGGAGAGAAATGCTCTGTTAATATGTGTATCCCAGCTCTCCAACAAGCAGGCTTCTTTTAAAAGCTTATTCATGTGGTTGGAAAGGCAGCGAAGTTTTAGCTGGGTCCTTCACTAGTATAAAGGAAAGACTTTTTTTTTTTTTTTTTAATGTGCTGGTTCACTTATTCCTCAAAAAGCATATCTCTATGCAATTCTTGGTCCTGAATTTGACCTAATGAGTCCAGAGCATTCAAGAAACCCAAAATGAGATCAGTCATTAACACTAAAACGCAAAGTCCAGCAAATTCAACGAGAAGCTGACATACTTGGAAACAATTTTCTGCCACTGAGGAGAAACGGAGCCTCTCCAATGAAGTATGCTGGGGCTTTGAGCAGCCACAATGCAGGACCACACAGGCCAGCATTACGGTGCAATAGGCGCTGACCTGCAGAGAGAAATGGTTGTCAGCCCACACTGTGCGTCTCCGAGGTTTTGCTTTGGACCACCTCTGTGAACTGAATGCCCACTAGCCGTGCGGTGGGACAGCAGTCAGCGGCTGGAGTGTGTCAGGTATCCTCCTGCATTGCATCCTCTGGCCTAGCTCCAGCCAACAGAAATCCGGTTTGCATCCTCAGGACTGCTGCGTGATATGAACCAAAACACAGTAACTAGGAACAAACAGAAGATTTGCTTCCAAAGCATGCTCTGTAAGAGAACCAAAACGCCAGTGTAGACGCACCTGGAGGGAACTCCAGACACACACTATTCAGGTCAAAGGACTTCAACTGTACAAAGTTCAGACAGCCAGTCTTGGAAAAACCTAAAGTGAAGATCTGTCCTGTGACCATACAGAACTACAAAACAGAAAACAAATTAAGCTTTTTCAAATAAAGTTCTAGATTAATCCTTTCACCTGGAAGTTATGGATAACAGAGTTTGAAAGATCAAGACTATGTACCTGGGAGCATTATAATGATGCCTCTTCCATGCGGTAATGATAAAAGACTTAGGAAAAGATGGGTAAAGTGTAGGAGTTGAGGGCAAAACCCTGATGACACTGATAAATCTCAACTGACTTGACTTGTTTTGGTTAGGTCTCCTCCAATCATCATGGCGCTGTCAAAATGACTGCATTTTCTGCTTTTTTACCAATGCAACACTATGCTCTCCATGGTTTTGGTGATCTCCAAGGTTTTTTTTATTGTTTTAGAAAAGCACAAGTTTCACATTCCTTAACTACAACACTGAGACTTTTTAAGGCCACAAAATGCCTTGTTAGAAAGATCTGCCTATAGCATTATTAACTGCTTTCTTGTATCTTTGTGTCCTCAATAAGAACCTAGATATTGCTCCTCCATGCCTGTGAATCTAAACCATTAAACTTGGTTTATACCACCTCTAACATTTTTCAGCAGTTGCCCACTTAAGACAATAGTGCAGTGACCTCCTTCCAGCCCTCCAGACTGGGGTCAGAGGAGGCTGGGGTTGTTACCCAGAAGTTCCCTCTGGTTCTTGCTTCCCTCCATCGTACAATTGTCAGAAATAAAGAGAGAGGGGAAAAAAAAGGGGGGGGGGGAGAAAAGACACAGGAGCACAGAGATAAGAGGCAGAGCTCAGCTTTTCTTTGATCTCATTCTCTGTTCCAGGCAGAGCAGATCAAAGAAAAGAGGCATAACAGAAAGCACGTGAGAATAGCATGCCTGTAAAAGGTTGTCACAGAAAGAGCCTTGGCTCTATATTTTGGGAATATGCCTACCTGATGAACACTGTGTCTTCCTGAGAGAAGGAGAGCTACAGTAGTTTTGCAGGAAGGCTTATTTTCCTCGAAGAGAATACATGAAGTTGCAATAACCTTCCCTCTGGCAAACCTTCTAGCTAAATGGCATAAAATAAGAGTGAATATGACCTCTGCTGCAAGACTGCAGTGGAATTAGTCTCAATTTTCATGAGTGTAATTCAGTCCAGGCCCACACTTGGAAGGCCTGGCTGGAATAGAAATACCACCCCATTATACAGCAAAAGCAGCACACCTCGTGTCCACGCAACCTGCGGCAACAAAACTGCACTTTCACTGCTGTAACTTTTTTCGGGCCTGCAAACGAAACAAGGCAAAAATGGCAATAGGCTATTTTTAGGCCTGTTTACCTACAATGACATTGAAAGCTTTTGCTTATGCCAGTCACAGATCACACCTCATTCTCCCCTTGAACGACACAATTATGCCAGGAAAGTCTGCTGTGTAGGCTTAAGAGGGAAAACGTGGTTCCATTTTATCACATTGGAGTTTTCTCATTAAACTTATTTGGACTGGGATTAGGCTATTAGAGAAAATTTAACCCCAAATGATTGGAATGGAGAGAAAACCAAATTAAAATATTCTCATATGTTACAAAGGAAACAGCCCCCAAAGAAATTATAGAAAATATAAAAACGTATAGATTTATATGGGGGAAAGAGGTAAAAATCATAGAATAATTCAGTACGCTATCCTAGTCAAAATAGCACGACCTAAAAGCAAAAAGAAGAAAAAAGACACTTTTAAAAATATCTGAAGTACTTCCTGTGCTTAGATAACGCTTCTTTTATTACTAAGAACTATGCTACCGCTATTTAATAAGCTACAAGATAGAGTCAATAGGCTTGTTTTGAGGTAGTGCAACTTAGGTTTTAACAAGACACTGGTACCACATGTAAAAGAGATTCAACGTGAAAATGATATCATTCTACATGAATTGAAAGTACGTATATGGTTTATACTGAATATATGAGTAATCAGTACGGGCTTTCTTTACATCCTTGGCTCTTGAGTGTTTATATGACTTCAGAATTCTTGATTATTTGGTATTTTTCGCTGTTCATTTTTTTTTTAATCTTCTGTTTCCTCAAACTTGTGTGTGACTTGAATTTTATAGATTTTTTTTTTTTAAAAAATAGAAGTTGAGTTCGCATTAGCATGGATCATACACTGTTGGTAGAATTGGGATGAAACAAGCAAAAAACCATGACTATTCTGTAGACATAAACCCAATCTTTCCTAAAGCCTAAATGTATTTACTTTTGTTCTGGCCCACTGGCAGGGTGACCACAAAGCCTGGGAGCAGTAAGATGGCCCCAGAGAATGCCTGCATCATGCATTTATTGTTTTACTAGGATGTTCTCCTTCCTCACTATTTGGAGCTTTCACTGTCCTCCTCACCTCTGCCTTTCTTCTACTCCTTGGTGTTTTCTTTTGATGACTTCTATTTTCCTTCTTTCACATTCTCCACCCCTCCTTAACTCTATCCTTTCTTTCTCTAAGCTTTTTTAAAAACTCATTCTTTCTCTCTGCCTCTTCATAACTTCCCTTATTTCCTCACACTATGGTAATCCTCTCTCAGCTTTACCCTTTCTCCTACCCATCTCAAATTTTTTATTGTCTATTTCCAATTCAGCAGTTCTGTCTTCTCACCTATCCTTGGTGTGAGGAATCTTCGGTTATGTCTATCCATCAATTCCTACATTATTTTTGTTGGTATTCGCCAGTTACCCAGACTAAGCAGAACCAGCTGAAGCTGGGAAGGAATCATAGATTTACCCTCAAGGACTGGAAGAAAAGGAACAAGCCTGCATGTCCAGCACTCTTACACTTCTGGAAGAAAAGCATGCCTGCTTTACCCCTACCCTTTATCTTTATCCTACCCTTTACCTTACTCCCATTTCGCTGTCCTCACACTAACGCAACATAGACACCAACATTTCTCCTCACTCCCATCTACCTTAACATACTGCTAAGCCTCATTTATCTCTACCTAGCAAATGGAAGGTAGTATAAAATGCAATGGTTTATGCCGAACGTACAGAGCTGCTGAGCACTCGCAGCTTGTGCTTAACTTTAAATTGATGTAGAAGACTGGACTGGAACAAGAAAGTAGCCAGTAGTAGAGTCACCTCTCTTGGGTCCTACTCCCAGGCTCAAAACACAGTGGCAGCAAAAGTCGATGACCTGATTCACTTTCTAGTCCTGGATCTGGCAATAACCCACAGACTGGCAAGTGGTTATTAGTGCAAGTGTAATTTTTAGGTGTTCACCAGTGCTGACTTCTTCTACTTGGACACTAGATCTACAGGACATGTATGCTGGATTCCCAGGTATTGTGTACTTCTCTTGGACTTCAGGGTGTTTAACATTGCTGAGAAATCAATCCCATGACTGAATGAACTGGGCATGCAGCTGAAGCGTCTTCTGGGGGACAAGTTAATCCTTACTACTATAGAAATGAAAAATATTGTTAACAGAGATCTGATAGTGGTCAGAAAGAAAAAAAAAAAAGATGGAAAGAAATAAATCCGAGCAGCAAATTTTTGTGTATTATGGAACTATTTAGCCACTTGTGCTGATTTTTCAAAGAGTAGAAACTAGCAGCCCTTTTGGCTTTGAAATGCTTTAAGTAGCTTTTTATATGACAGTACCATGAGATATTCATTTGTCTGCAGCGAACTGAAGGAAGGAATGACTAGATCTCCCAGACAGGAAGATATAAACAGAGCTTGAAGAGGTCAGATGAATTCATGTTTCATAACAGCCTGAAGGGAGCAGTTGTAGAGAGGTTAAAGCTGGTTAAGCATTTTTCCCTATGGATCCGGAAACAGAAGTTTAAGCCTCACTCCAGACCTGTGTCAAAGGTTTCCCTAATCAACCCAGATGTAAATGGCTACTTAGTGCTGTAGACCAGGAAGCCAGAGGCAGGTGGACACGGCACTAGATATATCGCTACTTGTATGTCACTGTCTACAGAAAGCTGACTTACTAGTCTGATGGGCTAAATGGCTTACATTGACATTTGGCCCTTAAATTAAAACAAACAAACAAAAAACCCTCTGAAGCATTAATATTAGTAATCAGGCTTGTATGCTGTTGTTGTATTTACACACAAGGGTGCCCTGCCAACATAAAGGACATATAAAGCTTTAGAGTCTAATCAATAGCTCTCATGGCTGGGTAGTGCTTCTCTGGTGCATATTTTAATCAGTCGAGTTCGATGAGTGATGAAATAATATATTTTTGTATAATTTATTGCAGGTTGGAAGAGAAAGGACAGTCAACAGTCAGACTGCCAATACTCATAACAAATCAAATCCACATTTTGGCTTAACATTTTTAAATATTTACGAATACTAGTTTTCCGCCTCTTAACTCTGTAAGAGGTTTCTAAAGAGCAAGAGAAAAACTGAATTATCTTATAATGCCAGCAAACAATTGTAACAAATCTTGTCTTGCATAAATATGCTTTTTCTGTTTTGCTTCCCAGGACTCTTCCAGAGTTTTCCCAACATAGCAGTTTTAGCCATGAAGCAGAAAATACAGATTATTTTGTGGTGGGAAACATGCTAAAGGCAAGCAGCTGTGGCAATTTTAGAGTATTTTCAAACACAGTCATCTTGCTGCTGTCTGTGCAATTCAACACATTCAACAATTTAAAGTTCTCTGCTCAACTGACTACACAATTTGTTTCCTTCACAGCAGTAGCAATATGTACTGGAAACCACCTATTGCATGGTATCCAAAACAAAGTGATACAAAAGACTTAAACTGGGATAGGAAATGAATTCCTGTATTCATGCAAATATCTCTGAAAGTCACAGGTTGCCTAACCAGGACCAAAATTATCACCAGCATTTGATTTTTCACTTTGATATTGCATATGCAGTTCAAACTACTGCCAAATTCAGTAGCAGTACAGTGGCGGATAAACTCATAAATGTGTGCACCAAATTTTTGGGGAAAAAATTAGATAGTTTCACTGATACTCTCCCTGCATCTGCAGTCCTTATGTTTGTGTTAAAACTGGACTTCAGGCTCAGAGATGAGCATGAAAGGAAATAATTATAAATTATCTGCATAAAATCTGCAACAAATTACCTATAAAACTATAACTATCTAAACAGGATGACATACACTTTATAGGTTCATGACTTCCTTTCTTTAAAGTTAGCTAAGAAGAGAGTAAAGTAATTACAGTTCTCTTTTGATTGATTAAACATGACATATATGCTAATATGAAAGTAACTTCTGTCTTTTGTTACCCAAGCTTCTGGTTTAAAGCAATTTTGAAGATAACAGATATAATCTCATCAGTGCTGCCATTTCTAACGTATATGCCAAGAATGTAATTCCATTGCCTTTTTTCTCCCCAACAGACAAAGCATATTTTATCCTTCATGTTTTAAATTTGGGATACAGAAGTCAGATGATATTACATCCATAAATCCCCCGTTTCTTTGCCGTTATATGTCAGGAAATGTCTGTGCCACCAGTAGAATAAATAGTTTTGCCTTTTCACAAAGGTTGTCCCACTGATTTGAGGGAGATTATTTGACCGAGTAAGGTTGATAGGATATAGCCCAGCAGGGAAAAAAGAAACACCTGCTAAGTTTCACTTGAAAATACTATATAGTGCATAACAGTGTCAGTTAGACTCACCTTTAGTTAGATCTGGCTTCTGTACCAGTAAGCTCTTACTTCAGCTGAAGCTTACGGGACTGAATCTCCTTAAGGTTTTCCTCCTTTTTCTCATCCATACTCTAATTCTTTGTCTTGATGGCTTTAGGTACTCTAAATTGTTCTGCTCCTACTTTAATATCAGCATAACAGTTATATTTATAGAGTGTGCATGTGTCCCTTTTGCCACCTTTCCTGTAAATGATACAGATTCAATTCCCCAAATTCTTTGAGGCTATCCTTACTGGATAGTTCCTCAGCTTTTAAATCATTTTCTTGTGTCCCTTCCTTTTATTTCCTAGCTCCATCATGCCTTTTCTGCAATTGCTGTGACCAAAAAAAGAGCACAACATTCTAGCTGAGGTCACACTAATGTAGACTAAGATGAACTTCAAACTGTCTGAACTTATAAAAGACATCCCAAAAATACATTTACCAAACAGATGTTCTTTTTTCCCAACACTGCATCATATTACGTACTTAAGTTAAACCCAGTGGGCCAAATTCCTTCCTGGATTAAGTTTAGTAATGTCTGTGCAGTCCAGCTAGGGAGAATTTGGACCAACAGCTATTAAAATTTCCAGTTTCCTCCCTGTATTAATGTTTTTTTACTGCATATTAATATTTCCCAGCAGTTTATTAACTGCACGTAGAAACTTGGGAAGAATCCAGTCCCAGTATTCAGTTTTCCAGTTTCTCCAAACAAACAAACACCTCTCCAGCAAAAATCTGTGTCGCTTTTCCATCCCGCCCTCACATTCCCCTCTACCACAAAGATGTCTGTCGTTCAGGTTAACGCTGAATCTGCAGCAGATCAGCATTAGCATGCAAGGAAAATGGATTCTTTAATAATACTGGGTTTGGAGATGATGGCCCTTAAGGAAAAGTATAACAAGATGCCAGAGATTAATTTTTGTCTTGGATCAGATACAGACTATAACATAGGCAAAATGGGCATTTGGGAGGGCATGAAGCTCTGGGGATGGGGAGAGAGAGAAGGTCTACGGTCCTTCCACCTACAGCAGCCTCCTGGATGTGCAGGAGAAGTGAGGGCTTTGGGAGGGCAGCGACCTGGCTTTGCTGCCCGAGAAATTAATGCGCAGCTTCTCTCTTAGGCACTCCAGCAATTAAATCTGTTTATTTTTTTTTTTATCATATCAAAGATCCTAAACAAATGGAGACTAGGTTCATACACCACCCCAGATCAGAAATTCTGTAAGTCTTGTTATGGAGGTACTAGACTAGCTTGCAGTATTTTCACCTAAAGCCTAAAAGCAAGGATTGAAGACAGGGCACAAAGGGGCTGCATTTTGGGTTCTCTCCCTCTGCAGCACCAGTTCCCTTTTCCATATTTCTTTGCTAGCTCTACTAGCATTGCTGTGGGTTTGTGCTTGGTCTATTATACTTGATAGTATGTTATAGTACAGCAAAGGCGCAGGCTAGCTTCATTTGCTTGGAGAATTGCACACTAGTGCTTCCAAGGAAGCAAAACATGTGGCTCAATGTAGAGTCTTGTTATCAGAAAAGGAGAAGAGAGGTTGATTACAAAGTTATAGAAACACAGGTTTATGTTACACCAAGAAAAAGGTGGTTCAGCTTCCTTTTTTTCCCTACCCCCCCCCCCCCCCAATATTTCCTAAGGTATAAATACAAAGCACTTAGATGAAATTAGTGCTAGCTGAATTGCAGAATTTACAGGGCACTGTCTCAGCTCAGTAGACAGATTTGTCAAAGGGAAAAGCTCCCATAAATAAAAGAATTTTAAATTCTTCCTTAGAGATAATCTACTTTATATAACCTTTGAAATCTGTTACACTTATAAATGGCAATCTGCTACAGTGATAGCGCCACAGAAATATAGGGACAGATCCTTGACTTTTGTACAGTATTGTATCACCTCAGTTATTTCTTGGCACAGTGCTAATTTACACTGGTTAAAGATCCAGACCAGAACAGTCTTCAGGAGGAGATGACTGATTCATGAAGTCTAAGTGACTGAATACAGAAGTAATTCATTAGCTCCATGCAATATATGAAAGCTTGACCAGAAATGACTGCAAAGTACTGCATATATAGGCTAAAGAAAAAGTTAAAGACCAGAATAAAACTTAGGAAAGTCCATTGCTAATTTGCCTTGAGTTTAATAGTAGATTTGCAACTTAATTTATTTTGGGCTGACTTTAAATAATATAACAGAAGGAAATGGAACTGCAGTGTTCCAGCACTTGTTCTGCATCTTGGTTTTCTGGAAGAAACAGTTTTGTCCCAAGTTTACTTCTCTTATATGCTGTTCAGCTAAACTGTCTCCATCCAATATACTAGTTTTCAGTTAAGTTCCTCTCTATTCTGATGCAGAAAACAGATGCTTTCTATGTTTCTATTTTGGGCTTAGCTGTAGCTCCTTTCAGCCATTAGTAGCACGGAGAAAGTCTTGCTGTAGGAGAAAATTTACAGGTGAAGAAAGCCCTGATATGCCCCAGGTGAGTCTACGTTGATTCCAATCTGGGAAAGTCTGAATGGTACAAATCAGATCTTCCTCAGTCTACACTTAAAGGTCAGCTAAAAAGTCCACTTAGCCCAGTACTTTGTCCCTGACAGTGCCCAATAGCACAAGCTTGGGAATACGGTGCCAAAGACAGCACAAGTGCAGAACGATTGTTCCCTGCTCTACCTTATTGAGCAGATTGCTTAGTGCATCCCTTCAACAGCTAACTTTGCACTGGCAAAACATGGCTTAACCCATTTTCAAATTGTTCAGTAAGAGCATCCACAGAGGCAGTTAGGAAGTAACCTACCGCGTAGTGCTTACAGACCTTGCGTAGACGAGCCATTGGTGCCTCATCTGTGAGATGCCTCTTCTTCTTTGGCCACTTCTCAATAGTCCTTTTGCAGGGCACTGCCAAAGGTGTTTAAAATTATTTTTTATTTGTGCAAGCAATGTGCCTGAAAAGCTCTAATAGATTAGGGAGGCATGTTTTTCCTTGCTAGATAGATGCTATCTTTATTCTATTATGATTCTCATTTATTTATTTTTGTTTCACAATACCCTTGATATTAAGAAAGAAATTGGTGTGCAATTCCCAGGATCATCTAGAGCTCTTTTATTAAAGATACTCACTGGTGATCAGGCATACTAGCCAATTTTAATGAGCCTGAATTTTAGGGTTTTTAGCAGTTCAGCCATTTCATTCTCAAGTTCCAAAGGAACTCCTGGAAATATACTCTCCTGTTGTAATAACTGGTTGTTCTTTAATTTTTCCCTCCCGTTCCACTATGTCCTCTACAGCCTCTGACAGCACCTCATCTTTATTACCAGAAAAGAGAAGATATGTCACCCAGTATCCTCTGTGGTGAAGACGAAGACAAAGGCAAAGAAATCATTTGATTTCTCTGCAATGTCTGTATCCTCCTTAATTACTCCCATTAATCCCTGGTAGTCCAACAGACGCACAAATTTTTTCAATGACTTTCTGTGCAATCTATCAAATCACACTAAAATATTGCTTTAGGTAAGATACACATTATTATTTGACATATGTTTTCACATTTTTCATAAGTAACTCACTGCAATCTGTGTAAATCATTTTGCATAGACAGTCTATATGTGCTATTTAATTCGGTCTGAAAACAGAATTGTCCAATAGTCTTTTGTCACAATTACTTCTCAATATTCCTGCAATTAATAACACCTAACATTTCTCAATTGGTGATTTCAAAACTTATTACAGAAGTCAGTTGACATTACTATTTCCATTTTTACAGATGGGGGAAATGAAGTTATGTTTGTTTAAGTGATATGGAGAAGACCCTGGAGTCACTTGCAGCTTGGGATGGGAACACTTCCTATATCCCTGTCCTGCTGATATCACCACCGGAGCTCCCACTGTCTTCAGCAGACCTAGGGTTTCATCTTTATCTCCTAGCACTCAGTCCCAGGCCACACTTTCTTAAGTCATTAGCATAATCTGACAACGCAGTCATGTACTTCTCAAAGATAACTCTTTCGGTAAAATGAAAACAAATTACATATTGTTTCTTAATAAGTGCTAAAAAAATTTCCCCCCTAGACAATTATTAAGAATTTGTAGACAGCACGGGAAAAATGGAAAAGAAAGAATTACTCTCTAACTGTGTAGTCATAAATTACACGAAGTACATTTCATTATAAAGCACTACATTTTTTTCTAACCCTTTATGAATTCTCTCCGTTTACCCTAGGGGGTTGTAATGTAAACTGACATCTTATTCTCTTCTCAAAAAAATCACTAGTATTCTCTTAGAACATTTTGCTTTGGAATATAAACAAGCAAATAAAAGCAACACAACATACAAGAGAAAGGAGACTCCTTTTTTTTAAGAAAAGGCAAACTGTAACTTCTGTATGGCATTGACTGAAAAAGTTCAAGCATCATCTGTAGAGAAGTAATGATGACCGTCCACCTATGTATTTAGTTCTATGAAAAGCAGTATCTAGACGTTACATTTGATGTGTAACTCCTTTTAACAACGAGGAATATACTAGAAGCATTAACTAATTACTATTCCTATATAATGTCTAATGTTGTAAATTGTTTACATTGTCTGACAAAGAAATAGCACTTTCATTTTGCTTAGCTCAAATCTTTTCAAGAATTTTCATCTTTTCTTCTTCTTTGAATCAGCTAAACTGCTCAAAGGCAAGTTTCCTCCACTCTCACTTTTGAATAACACAGAAAACTGGCTTTGTACCCTTGGGCTACTTGGATTTAATATCAAATTCTTACCTTGCACAAGGTCAGAAAAAAAATAAAGCTTGTAAAATTGGACTCATATGAAGAATGAGTTTCTATCTTTTAATACTACCAAACAATCTGCAAATTATTTAAATTAAGACAACCAGCACTCCAACATCTGCAAGCAAAATGCTTAAATGCCAAATGCAACTTTACTGGCATAAGAAAATAATAAGTGGAGTTCAATTTGTGTCAGCCTAGCTCAGGAAAATAAGATATCATGTCTTGCTGTCTGCTTGATGTCAGCTTCTCAGATTCAAACCCTAATGCCTCATCTTAGGCTGTCCTTACTGGAGGCTGCCAAATAGCAAGGTTCAGCCAGAGTTCATGCAGCTACTACAAAATAGCTTTTTTTTTTCCTTCTCCTTTTTCAATCATTATGAACCTTCTGCTTTATATTGTACACACTTGATTATATCTATCCTTGAAATGTATACAACTCTATTAGCCTCTTCTCCTATTCTTTTAACATACTGTAAATTCCTTTCTGTGCTTAGTTTGTTTTATAGCTTATAGAATTAGACTTTTAAACTTTCACTGCACAGAGGAGATTAAGTTGTGTGATTGGCTACAAGAAGAAAACAAAGGAAGAGGCACCTATATCAATACAGTGAAGAAACAAAAGTCCAAATACTTTTCCCAATTCATAGACTCTTACCACCTTTCCACTTAAATATTTAGACAGCATTGTAATCAGGTCCTAAAATAGATCGAAGTTGCTTCCTCCCAGAAAGAGAAGAGTAGCACCTCTTTAAAACGCCCGTTCTTTTTCATCCTAAGGAACTGAAATCCCTACCTTGTGCCTAAAATCTAATTTCTCGTTGATACTGATATTCCAACTGAGACATCAGACTAGCTTAAAAATGAGCAGTTTCAAGTGTTTCATTTTCTTAAACTGTTTTAAATTGACTGCATATAAAATTACACTGAATGGAAGGTGGGGGACAGATAAGCCAAGAATTTTATGATTATATATATAAAGTTAAATACTTTCAGAATTTTCAGTCATACTGTAGCATTTTATAGAACTCAAAGCCTGTTGTAATCTGCTTCCAGTAAAAAGAGTAGTACATGCAGGACACAGCATTAAAGTCATGATATACTAACACATATTTTGAAGACAATGTGATCCTTCCCTGAAAGTGATTGATGTTTTCTGAACACTTTAATCACAATGAATACATGCATACACACAGATGCATCTATACACATGCAGAAACACATGGAGAGTGTGAGAAGTTTCAGTTGGCCGCAGTTAAACAGGATAGTTTCAATAATTTTAAATTAATTGATAAGAAGTTAAGAAAAGCAGTTGCCTTAATATCTTCTGAAATATGATCAAGATTTAAAAAAAAATATTTGGTTCATTTATATTTTCTTCCATTTCTGATTTGCTGCCATACATAAAGGGAAACAAGTTTCTTCATTTAGGCTTATTCATTCTATATTTATCTGGTATGAATTACTGAAACAGATTTGCAATATTCAATGCTTGAACAGATGAAACACTTTAATACCTTAGATGGCTCATTTCTGGAATCAGCCAGAACGGCATATTCCCCAAACTTTAAAATATTTTTTACAAAATTCAAAGGCGATCAAGATTAAAATTCCCAAATGTGTATTCTGGATCACCTCCAAAAACATTCAGTCATTATTGGATATTGTCTTGATTAAAATTCCTGTTGGTTTGTTCTATGGTTAAAGAGTAATCTTGTATCTCAGCTTTTGGAATGTATTCCTATCATGTGACATCTATGAAGTCCGAATTAATATAAAGAGATCTCCCTCACTACCCAGCATGGGAAAAGATTTAAAACGTTCAAATTTCAGCAAAGCAGTTCACAAAATTTATTTTGTACTAACCTTACCACATAGCTACTGCAAACTTGCCTTCAGGAATAGCAAAAAGTTTATTCCTAAAGAATTGATAACCTTTTCGAAGAGTATAACTGAAAATAATATGCTGATTATGCAGTAATTAAAATAAAACAGAAGGAATATTTCACTTCTCTTTTGTAGCTATACATTCCACAGAACCCTCATTTTTATAAAAAGACCATGGTCACTCCTGCCTAAACTCAACCAAATTGCTTTGCCTAGTGTTTTAAAACTTCAGAAATAGTGCAGAAATACTCCCACTCTCCGAATTTGTCTCCCATGGACTCCTGGAGTCCAGTGCTAAAACGCTAGAGCTGGGCAATATATGATTTTCCCACCCTGTAAAGCCATGTGAGATTCCATTCTGGATGAAATTTTCTGACATTTTCTATCCACAGTGGAACAAAAGACAAGAGTGCACCCACCCCCCAGCACTTCCAAGAACAGGGGACAGTTGGGAACAGGCCCCTTCTGTGAGGAAAGGGCACATCTGAGTCTCGCTCTGTTATTCTCACATCCAAAACTATGCCATTAAGTACAATTTGACTGTTTTCTAGTGTTTTTCATTCATCCCTGAGACGTACTACTGTGTATACAACTCAGTAGTAACTGGGGTAGAATCTCAAACCTGAGTCTCTGATATTTCAGTACTACCAAGAGATGTGTTTCTCAGGCCTCTAGAAATAAAAAACCTGGAAATTCCAGCCTGAATCCCATTAAGTTGTCTATAGAAAAGTTGCATCTACACACACAGGTTATTAAAATCTACAATAGTGATATTCTGACACTATCTCATTTAGCTGTTTGCTTTTTTGAGTAGCCCCACTGATTTTAATGGAAAAACTTCATGTAGAAGGGAAATACCATGTGAATTAGTCTCAAAACCTGCTTATAGAAAATTTGACTTGATTCACAACGTAAAAGAATTTGTACCTTTTGATCGTAAGTTCTCACATTGCATATTCTTTTCCACAGAGAGGCATATGACAAAAAGAGTAACCTCACCTTTCCACAATGCTTACGGTTGCCCACATTTTCCCACTTTGTGCCCCCACAATATTGCATGTACAGCTTACTGTTAGTGCAGTGAATGACAGGTAGGGGTACTTGATAGGAGTATGTACTTGGTGGGAGTACAATATGGAAAGCTAGGTTTGACATTTGGGAGCTGTGCAACATTTTTTCTTTGCACAGACAGTGACATGGCAATGTGCAGAACACAAAAATCCCAAGCTGAGTAAAGTAACCTTACCTTGCTTCAGCAGTCCTTGAACTTGATGTAGATCCTTTCATCAGTCCAAAGAGTGACTTGCATATGCCAGAAAACCTGAAAGACAGCAAGTATGTCAAATTCAGTGTTTTATAGTCTTCTCCTCCTCCCCCTTTTAGATATGTTTTGAGATTGTCTCCTGTCTTTTTGCAGTCTGTCTGCTTATTTATTTAATTACAGTGCTTTAAGTTTGACCAAGATGTCATGGAAGGCATACTGCCCCAGAGGAGTTTTCCCATTTCTAAAACGTCATGTTCTCAAGGTGAAAACTCAGTGAGTTTGGGTAGATGGGACTCTCATTTGTGAGGAACTCAGGCTGGGTGGAGGAGACAGAATCCTCTTCTTAGCTTTGAAATAAGTCTGACCTGACTGTGGATCTTCTAGAGCTCAGACACTGCAGCCACAGCTTTAATTTACTATAATCTCACGCTGTGGACCAGCATAGGATCCTGCCATTAAAAAACTTACCATTTGCTGGATTGATGTCCCTCAGGCCTGTCCGCCATCCTTTATGCTTTTGGCCTCTGTGCTGCCCTGATTTTTGGCAGCTCTGGATCCTCCGTGGCTCAGAAGGAACAGCCCCTGGAAATCTGTTTCCTTCTCAAAAGGACTCAGCTCTGTGGATAAGAAAAGATTCAAGGTTACCATTTAATACAGTATACCTAAAATCTACCAACAGCCCAGCTCTTACTCTTTTGCTTCCTGAAGTTTAGTCCACCATTTTATGCTATTGCTTTCTTTAGACTTTTTGAATCTTTGGAATTACACTAGTATTTACCTCTTGGCACACTAGAAAGATTCTGATAGTCGTACAATAAAACCTGAGAGTGAAGTCTGGCATCAAATTGCCAAAACAGCCACTGCAGCCAATGCTCCTACTGATTTTGAGGCAGTCAAGCTTTCAACCTGTTTTTAAGTGTGGTCTGGAGGAATGTTTTCGTCAGAGTCTGTGATACTCTGTCAGGGCGCTACCAGGCCTTAACGGTCCTGACCAGCCTCACCTGGGGCCTCGCCAACCCCTACCCCAGCCTGGGGGAGACCGCCCGGCCTGGCCCCACAGAGATGCCCCATGCCCAGGACTGCCCCGCTCCCTCGTGGGGCGCTGGGACGGGCCCCGGCTGCGAGGTCCTGCCACCAGCGGGAGCCCCCACCGCCACCGGCCCCCAGGGAGCTGCCGGCCCCGGCAGACTGCTTGAATACTGCAGCATTAAAGATGCGATAGGCTGCTCTAGACCTACCTCGCTATGTCTCAAATGTTAGCTGGTGCTTTTTATTACCTCTTTTTGGATATCACACTCAAATTCAACAGGGCTAAAACACTGCTCTGATTGCCCTCACCTCCTTTTTTCCTGGTCAGAGGGCAATAACACCACATCGCCTGTTACTCAGGCCCCTAAGCTGTCTACCACCTTTGCCTCGGCTCTCCCTCTGGGTCTCCACGTCCCACAATATCAAAATCTTGTCTGCTTTCCAACTACCACCTTTCTTGTCCACTTGACCTATCAGCTAACATCTCGGTGACTGCAAAAACAGCAGTCTTGTCCCATCACACCCATGCAAGATACAGCCGTGAGGCTGTGCCGGGCTGGAGGTCCGTAGCTGTTTGTGCTGGTTCCTGCCATTTCCTTAAGCTCCAACTCTGGCTCAGGAAATCACCAGGCAACAAGTCACTGGAGACTGGGAGAATAGATCTGGGAGGGTGAGGGTTTGTGGCGGAGGAAGTGTTGCATTCGCTTCCCCTGTCCTTTAGGCATCCATCATTAAACTTACTTTACTGCCTCATCATCATATTCCGCCTAGCTCAGACCTGGCTGACAGCATCTCTGGCTGTCTTCAAAGCTATCTTTAAGTCCTGGCAGCGTTATCATGCAATCTCCCCTGGAGCAAGGGGACGGTGGGCTGAGAAACCACGATCCAGCACACAGGGAACCAGAGACCTCGACACAAACACTGCTCAAACAGTATCTCGGAGGACGCTATGCTGTGATGGACCCAGTATGGATATTTCTATGTCTTTAATTTACAAGGATTTTAGATATTTTTCATCATTGGCAGACATACCCAGTTCACGATGTGGCTAGAATATCACTCCTAAAGTCTCCAGCACATTAGAATGAGAATAACTACGTTATTTAGTTATCTAGTTATTTAGTCCATGGGGCTAAGAAAGGGACAGGAGCAGCCCCCTGTCTGTTTTTTAGCTGAATATATCTGTGGCCAGCAGGACCTACATCAGAGCCTAAATACACACTGGGACAGCTAGAGATCTGTTTTTTTCTAAATGTTGAAATTGGAACAGCAAAGGGTATTTGGCAACTTATAAAGTTATCCTAATATTTTGGGCACCTATGTTCCAAATGCAATCAGGTTACTCATTTCAGTCATGGTTACTCATAAAAGTTAGTTTTATTGACTCCAGTAATAATATTCCTATAAGTAATATTTTTTGCCATACTTCTTTTTTTGGCTGGTATATTTTTCTTGATACTCTAGAGATATTTTTAACACACTCTGGATCTGCCTCTTCATAGTGTGATTAATTATTGCTCATTTCACTGCTACAATTTGTTGCTAAGTACTTTGCGGTTACTGGGTGACACAGCTTTGCAAGACTAAAAGATTTTTAATGTGTCAGTGAAGGGATAGCAACTGACTGTGAGCATTCGCTCCAGCTTTTGTTGCAAGTGTTGTTGCTTTCTTCCCCTTACTAGTTCTTTAATAGCATTGTTTTGATCTTGTTGCTACACCGCTGAGAGCATTCACTCAGAATGTGCAATTAGTTAAGCAGTTAAGCCTTTGTTTTAAATACTACTGCCTTGGGGCCTCCGGGGAGATGAAATGTATGTTCTGAATCCAACCACAGTGTAGAAGCAGTTGGTGCACTAGTAAAGAGAAAGCGAAGACACTACTGAAGTTAGGAAAGAGTGCACTGAATTCGGATCTAAGTCCTGGGTGTCGCCTCAGTGGTACATAGGGCCTCAGAAATGGGTCACAGTGAAAAAAGGCATTGAAGCCTGGTCACTGTCTTCCTTATGACAGTCAACACTAATTGCCAAATATTTAGTATAGTGGATATCTAATACAGTGGGAATGTACCACAAAATGAATAGGAAGCCTTAAGACCTATAGCTGGAACAGGCTCTAATCACATCTTACTTTCAGTAGAGATTGGGTTTTCAATTAAATAGAAACTTTGGTTTTTGATTTTTCATTGAAAATTCAATACTTACGTCAGAAAAGATTTATGAAAGGATTTTGTTCCCCTTTTCTGCTGAAATGGTCATTGGTGATACAAAGAACATGTGTGCACCTACAACCACTTTAAAACAGCACTGATATGTAAGAACACAAGAATGACTGCACTGTGCCAAACTATGTAAACTTTTAGCATCTGTTTTTTTCTGAGGTGAGGTGTTCCCACAGCTTCCTTGTGGATTTTGTGAAGAACCACTTCTGTTTGTTTTGAAGCTGCTACCTGCTGGCTTCCTGAGATGCATTGGCAAAGACAGTGGGCAACTGTCTATTTATCTGCTCCAGGCCTCTATGGCTTTGTAGACTTCGCCAGCCATCTTTGTTTCAGATGAATGATCCCTGCTCTCTGCAGTCATTCCATAATTCTGATCATTGTTACTATCCTCCTCTGAAGCTTCTTCCAGTTCTAGGATAACCTTTTTTTTTTTTTTTTTTTTTTTTTTTTTTTTAAATGAAGACAATGGAATAAGGGACATGAGTTACAGAAGGTATGTGAGAGCACAGTGGATACCCAGAGGTGTAATGATGACCTGTTTTGCATTCTTTTCCTTTCCTAATAATTCCTAGCATTTGATTTGCTTTTTGGCCTGTGAGTGGCAAGCTGATGTTTTCATGGAACTATCTATCATTCCTTTGTTCCTGACCAGTAATGGTCAGTGAAAGTCCACTAGTGATTATGTATAGCCAGGATTATTTCTTCCAAAACATACATTACATCATACTTATTTACAATGAATTTCATCTACTACTGTATCAACCGGTCACTCAATATCTTAAGTTTCTTCTGCAGTTCTTCAGTGTAGGCCTTTGTCTTTACTATGCTGAACAGTCCTTCATGATCACAATTTCATTATCTACCCCCAAATGAACCTTCGTTTCTGTGTTCCATGCAGGTGCGTTGGTCTTTGGCTTAGGTACAAAGTTTCTTCATTGGGTAATTTATTTTAGTGGGAAAAGGATCTCAACAAATTGAAAGAGCCTGCTGTAAAGTTTTACAAAATTGCCTTGATAAGGATAATGACAAGACTGCCTTCTGACTAGTCTAAATCTTTTCCTGGTGAAGCCAATACTCAGACATGGTCTATTGCCACCTTGGTACCACTGCTTGTTGGGGTAACCAGAATATTTACAACACCGAACTTTTTCTAGCAGATGGTGAAAGAGACTGATACATTGTACGCTACATTCAGCCAGAGGAAACTTCACTACAGTTTCACCCGAGATGATTAACCTTAAATCAAAACCTTAGATTTCTGCAGATAGCTCCTACAATCTTCCCTTAATTGACCCTCATGCTGCTTTTTTTGCCTGAGAAGACCTTCATTCTTCAAGCAAACTGCTTTGTCCCTCTTGCTTCTTTAGTCCTGAATCTAAGCACCATTACTTGGAAATGTCCTAAGCTAAAAAGTAGAGGATAAAGCATAGTTAGATGATTGCAAACTATTAATAGAAGAGCTTACCAAAGTTATTTAAGTACAGTCATCACTAGAATAAAGAGAGGGAAATGGAGACAAGATATTAAATAACAAGGCCAGGTAGTACTTAGACTTTATGAAATACAGCACTCGCTTGTCATTGAGCTGTTTTATATCCTGGACCCAAGGTCAGAAATTAGGATGTCATTGCTTTCCTCATAATTCTCTTTTCATTCCCAGGATGAGCACTGCCAGCTACAGAAAGTTTTGTGCCTGTTCTCCAAGCCTCTCCAAGGCCAGAACCACCATAATTGCGGTAGTGGTATGCCTTGCCTACCAGCCACTAGCCAGGAGCCAGCTTAATGCAGCTAATATACAAGCGTTAGCTCCTGGAATGCTATTACCTCACTGTTATTGCAAGCTGGTCTTAATGGGGCTAAATCAGAAGCCATAATTCACTGCTTAGTTTGGGATGGAGCAGTAGGTCAGTATTCTTAGTTATTCTTAGCTGGGGACATGGTGTAACAGACAGTTTGTCTTGTAGATACCCCATCACACTCATGCTTACATAATGGGAGTCAAGATGTTTCTGTAGCTAGGGCATAAACCCAGAAATCAGGACACTTTACTCTTCATTTCTCTATTCACATAATCAATTTGCTCATTCTGAGTTTCTGTTCTGAATTTATTTCTTTCTTCCCTTTTGCCTATGAGGAATAAGTTGATTCAGTTTCTTTTGAAAGAGTCTAAATATTGTGGAGCCTGTTAGTTGTGTTCTCTAGACACTACCATAATGCATAAAATAATGGCAACAATAATATATATTACCCTTATGACAAAACAGTAATTCCTTATAAGTGCTTTGCCACCAATATTACACTTATATTTGTGTACTTTTAGCTGTTGCTAGGGAGAAAAGAGTTTTGATCTTTCCTGGAAAAGAAAAGCTTAAGCATTCTGTCTACATTTGATTTTCATTTCATCTTCTCCATATATTCTGTTTCTTTTTCTGGAAGTCAGCCAGCAACCCAGCTCCATGCGACTATCCTCTTCCTCCCAGGCCTCTAAAGCTGTTCTGTTTGAAAAAGATGTTTATGGTGCTTGGACTGGTCATTCTGCATATGGTTTATGTTCCTCTTTCTACTCCATTGCCTGCTTAGATTGTGAGGGCTTCAGAGCAGTGATGGTTTATTGTCCCGTGTTTATCGAGAGCCCGGTACAACAGAAAACTAGTCTTGTGTAGACTCTTAGGTGCTGCTCTAATAAATGTGATCATTAATTACAATAAATAACATCGTTAATGTTCTTTGCTATAAATGATTTAATTAAAAAAATTGTAAGAGCTATTTTAGGTTTTACATTACAGGTGCTGACATTTATTACATTTGGGTGCAAGGCAGTTTGGGGTTTTTGTTTTTTAAGAACTTATGCCTTCTTGTGGAACAGGACCAAAATTTAGAGATAGATAAACTAGTAAGATTATCCTATTAGTATTCTGGATGTGGTTTTCAGACATTTGCCCAAACTTGTATAATTCAAAGAGATACACACACATAGATTTCAGACCTACAAACTTATTATTGATTTTAATAAAAATGAGCTTGAAAGATTTCTTGCATCATTAAGTTCAGTCCCACACGGGCAGATCATGATTGTAAGTGTACCTCCTTCTGGATGTCACATGCTCTCTCCACGGGCAGTCTTGCACATTGGTTATTTAAAAAATGACCTTTGAAAGGCCTGATTAGGACCCAATATTCTCAGGTGAAATCATTGGTTTTAAATTTTGAACAGCTCAAGATGTTCTACACTGAAAGACAACACAAATTGGCACACAAAGGCTCCCCTATCAAATTTTATGTTTGCAATGTGCCGTACAACTGCTATACAAATTCTCAACTATATATAGGCCCTCAACTATATAAAAGCCCTGTATTGTCCCTTGGTAAGACAAAAGAGGATCAGTTCACTTTCTTTACTTGTATGATTTGAAAACAATATCGGTGATGATCCCAAATTTTATAAGAACTCTGGATATTTTGAATTGATTTTGCAGACTTGGTCTCTGTATGTTTCTGTTGATTTAACCAAAAAATCCCTGTTTTGAAAAGCATGTCTCGTTTGTAAATCTGGCATTTATTACCCTGTTCAGCTAAACTGGACTATGTTTTCAGTTTTGAATCTTGTGTGATCACTTTAAAAATGAATTTAAAAGCAAAATAATTACTTTTTAAAGCATGAATGTTTGGAATTCCTGTTGGCTTCAGACTATTTTTGAAGTCATGTTTCTCACCACAGACATAAAAAATTATGCATTTCTTTTTAGAAGTGCATTCAAGGAATATTATACATGCAGCTTCATTGAACAGTCAGTTTGCCATGCGAATTTTGTGAACAAGAATGATAAAATCCCAAATCCAGAGCACTTACAAGCCTTAAGCACATGCATGAAGTACACATACAGATGGCCCAATACCAGCTGATACTAAACCTGCAAAAAACATTTAAATATAACATCCCTAAAGATTAAAAATTAAGGGTACATTTAGATAAAATGTGTGAACTTCATATATTTAAAATTCTATATCTATAATTAGTGCAAGGAAAAAAGTGAAATGAAAAAAATTAGAAGTTATAGATAAAAATATTTTTCTGTGTTCTTAAGATAAGCTTCAGTCTTTTAAGCACACAGTTTCCACTGTATTTAAAATCTTTGCTAGAAATGTTTGCTTTCACAATTATTTAATCATTCAGTCACTGGAATCCATGGCAAAAAAAAAAAAAAAAAAAAAAAAAAGAAGAAATGTTTAGATCCTGAGATCCTAGGAAGACTATTCCAGAATGTGCAGAAGACACTCTCAAATCATAACCAGTTTACATGGGTGACAAGTGGTGAGAAGTGCAGAGGAATCCCATGCAAAGTCTGACGTGTCTCTAATTCAGTGCTCCATCATCGCTGCATCTGGGAGTTTTTCTAGCATGTTTCTGATGTCAGGTGGGTATGGAAACCTAGGAGCTAGTGCTGTTTCGCTTTGCCTTCTGGGGATACTTCCAGGAGAGAAATTTGCTCCAGTGCAGAGAACCCATTACAAAGCCAGTGCGTTAACCTCCTGAAGGTTAACCTCTTAAAGCCCTGCTAGGTAAATCTCTGCAGCTTACAAGTGATTCTGTCCAGCTGCATGGAGAATCCATGTTCATCTTCCTCTAAAACACTCAAATAAATGCACCATCACATTAGTTTTCATCCTCTGAGATAAAGCCAGTTTTCGAGAGTGGTTCAGCAGCTCCTTTCCAGCCTGTGTAGGACAATTCCTCCTCCACTTGCTGATCTTGCTTCTCCCAAATAGTTGGATACTTCTTGATGCAAGGGTTTAAGTGCAGTTCACATCCTTCTCCAGTATGGTGGAACTCCTAAATATTGGCAACAAACGGCAAAAGTGGGTCCATGAAGAGAACCCTTAGCAACAGACCCAGCTACAGCTGGTGTTTTAAGCACAAATAAGGTAAAGAGGTAAAGAAAACACAGTCTGCAGCTCAGTCCTGAATACACGTTTGGAATTGCTCCTCTTTCTTTGCAAACCTCAAGCCACTTCAATTCCAGCAGGTTACTTGGTGGAGACAAAGAAGCCTGGATTTAAAAGGTTGCCACTTGCAAAACTCAGGCTCAGAATTTAGAAATGCCTCAAGTTGCTTAACAGTTTTCACAAGGATTTTAAAGATCATTACAGTTAAAAAATCTATTTGTGTACACTAACATAACACAGACGCAACGGCTGCTGTTGAAAAACTCAGCATTTTCCAAAGATACTGCACAGCGATCATAGTTCATTTCTCTGCTAAAAGTGTATTGCAGTAAAGAGTGAAACATCAGATTTCTGTTTTAACTTAGCAGATGCTATTTTTTTAGCAATGACTGCACTATAAATAAGTTTCTCATTGTACAATTATACTGCAGTATTCACACAAGTTGGAATGATTCCTAATTTCTGTATAATATTAAACAGCAACAATACAGATCAAAGACAATGCATACAAATTTGAGACTTACAGTGCCTCCATGCCTACAAAGAAGAGAAAAAGTGATACGACTGTATATAAACTAGAGTTATGGCATTTTCAAGAGTCAGCTATCTAAATAGTCAACATGTGCAAAGATATATGTTTAAATAATGGCTTATTAAAAGATGTAGTAAAATATGAGAATGTAGTGCCAGCAAATAGATTAAAGGTCTATTGATCCATCTTCAGAACAAAAATATTTCATATGCAGGCATTATTAGATAGCTGGTTTTAGCACATCTCCACATATCATTTGTTTAGAACTGTATTTGTTAGTTTTAATCATGCAACATGCTTACTCCTATTAACATAGCTATTTTGTGTAAATGAACAGCAGGAAGCAATAAACACCCACTCTAGCTAGTGTTTTGATACCAAAATGTGGATGACTGATATTTGAAAAGCACATTTGTCAGTCTCTGCAAATAAACACCAAAATATAAACTGACAATTGGGAGGCAGAGACATTTGATACCTTTACATGTCAGCAGGATGCCTGATGCCAGAAACTGAAACGAAGCGTTTGCTAGTACTGAAGACAAATATTGTCTCATCCTCAGTGAATCAAGGTAGAGAAATACTCTGAAAGAAGATCAAAAGAAAGCAGTGGGTCGGGGCTATAATCAGAGTACTAAAATTGATGTTGAGGAGAATCAAAGTTGGCTACGTTTCAAGATCATGTTAAGCAGATGGTTATTATTTTCCCTTTCTCTCTTCCTGGTGCTAAGCAGCAGACACAGAAGAAGCATGAGGAACAAACAGAAGAAATACTTGGAGCAGCCACTCTTGCCTCCACTAACACAGAGACAGAAAAACCTTGAAATTTGCCTTGTTACCTATGAGTATGGGGAACAGATGGAGGAGGAATGCAAAGACTTCTGTATCTCCTCCCAAACCACACCCCACTGCAGAGCTAGCAGGCCTAGGAAATGGTCATCAGGTCTGTTCCAATGAGAACAATTTGCATTAAGTAAAGCAGTTCCTTAACAGTCTTGAGAGACGGTTACACATGAAGACGCTGTGGCAGGAAAACAATGTGCATATGGAATGACGAAAGTTTTGTTCAATTCCAGCAATGCCCTTCTAAAAAGTTTTCCCTGAAGATCCCTTAGAAGAACATATCTCGAACATACTGTGACCAATTCAGCTTATACTTTGGGGCTCCTAAATCTTTTTTATATTCGGTTTATTGACTACATAAAGAATTGCTTTCTAGGTGCTAAAATTTCCCTTCACAGTCCCAATCCCATGGAGAACGTACTTGTTTTTATTGACTTTCCATTCTGGTAGTTTTCTCTTCTAGCTTTGAAATTAATCTTCATCATGGGTGTTTTGGGCTAGCAAGGTAAACCCTACTGCGTGTCTGGGAGGGACACCACAGTCTACAAATTTATATGGTGCCATCACAAACCTACATGAATGGTGGCAGCGGTATCTATAGAGACTTGCACATTGCAGAAGAACCTTGTGCAGATGAAACCAATATACAGAATTAATGCCCCAGATTTGCAACACTGATCACTGTGTACTGGCGAAAATTTTGTGCTTGGTGTGATACCCTGAGCCCTGGGGTAATGACCAGAAGCCTGAGTAGGATTTGGCAGATAGCCCCTGGTTAGGCACCTGCTGCAAAACCTTTTGCATGTTCATTCAGTCAAAAAAGTTTCAAAGTTTTGAGCACAGAGAAACACTAGGAGACACCAGACTCCTCCACGCTAAAGTCTACCCTAGTCTGAACTTTGTTGTTTTGTTCAGTTGAATGCCCATGTCTAAATGAATCCAAAATTGGACAGAAAAGATGCTGGGATAAAATATTATAACTAAAAAGATGTTTAATTGTGAAATGGAGGGCTAACTCAAAACAGTTTGCACTTGACTTACACATCCGTTTCTGCATTTTTAATGTTCCGAGTACCCACGGCAGGTACTGCCACCCGTTTTGTGCTGTTGGGAGGAAACTCATCACCGAGCAGCACGTGCAAGTGCTCCTCACAAACACGTTCTTGCTGTTTTCTCTTGTTCTTTAAATCAAAAATATCTGCAGCCTAGCTTTTGTCTGAATGGAAGGACGGAATAAAAAAATATTGTTCCTCACCCTCAGTAAAAGGGGGATCTTATCTACCTTCCCCATCTGCCTTTAAATTAGAGATGGGATATTAAATGCAAGAAATTATAAGCAAGTTAAAACCTACAAGTCTTAGCTGAATTTTAAAACAGCTCTGTGCCTCCTACCTGCCTGAATCTCCGATGTGCCAAGCCTCTTCCAAAACCTTCTCCTGAGAAGGTCATATGCTGCAAAGGGCTGGCCTCCCCTCTGACATACAGCCGGTCCCCGGTTCCCACTGGCCTCAGGCTGTCACTCAGCCCTGGCAGGGTTTGGTCCCAGGTCTCCACCCGCTCTTCTACAGTCTCCCATTATACAGGGAAGTGAGGTTACATACACTGCTGTGCTAATACTGGTTTGACCACTTCACACTCAATATCTAGTTAATTAAAACTCTGAAGCAGTTTTGACAGATATTTTCTTGAATGTATATAATTAAGTTTTAAATTCTTTCATTCCAGTACATGTTTTCACTGGGGTCTCACAAATCATCTGGTCAGTCCTAGGGTTCTGATTAGGATCTTCCAAGGGAGTGGAGTAAAATATAGGGCGGCAAGAAAATGGTACACATTTTTTGCCAACATGTTAAAAGGTAGTTCTTCTTTCTTTCATTTTTTATTCTTAAAAGTTATTTTTAAAGCCTATCATTCTCACCAGAGAAAAACAAATATGAAAAGTCTATCTTCAAATTTAGTGTGAACTAAACTAAAAGTATACCGTATTTGAACTAAACCCAGGAAATCCTTTAGTATCAGAGATACCAGCTGTTCTTTGTATTAGTCCAAACTCGGTGAGGGGACACTAGAAGGTCAGTACATCCATATTGGCCTGCACTATGAGGTTAATATAGAATGGATTACTTTGATTTTAAATGAAAGAAGCAAAGAATAAAATGAAGTCTCAGTTAAACCAAGTGCTGTGCTTGTAACTATTTCTGTAATAAAAGCCATTTTTAGTTCATTTGAAGAGCTCATGGAGTACAACTGCCCCTTTGCTACTGGGAACTGCACTGGGTTCATGAGTCATCTGGCTTCAGCTGAAAGGACATTCCAGTTATCCTATGTTTCATCTCAGGTTTATAATAAAATTCAGTTAAAAAGGACCAAAATATCAAGTTCCTGGCTCACTCCAGCTAAAGGTATGCTGTCAGTCAGAGTTGGTGGAGCTGTGTGTACGATAGGGAGAAAAGAAAGAAAAGAAAACTTGCAATTTTCTGAATGTCAATGCTCTCTTACACGCAGTGGTCACTTTGTCCTATGTTTTTCTTCAGCCTGTTTCTTTTATCCTGGAAAAAAACATTTCAAGAAGCACCAATGTGGCAGGAAGCCAGCAATCCCCCCTTCTATTAAGATGGCAATATATAGAAAAAGCTGCTAGTTAAAAACCTGTCCCTGCCACAGGTTCAAATGAGAAACTTAGCTTTTCAAAGTTTGTAGTCAATGTCCTGCTTTAGCAGGTGTAAATTTTGCCTCCATGTTTCAAGTAAATCCTGCAGAACCGGGGATTGGATTTGGTGTACTAATTCAAGCTCTGCTCTTCTATTTTGTTTTCTTTTCTAACTCTACAGAAAGTATATCTAAACTGGTATGCTGCAAGAAAGATTAAAAATGCTTCACTTCCCATTTGCTTTAAATGTCTGCTGGTAATGCCGGTAAGTAGAGATACAGCCTAAAGCAACATTCAGATGACTAAAGGGTTGCATTATCTCCAGAAGCTCCCACTGTGGGGTCTTAATTTACCTTTTGCAGTAAGAGTTTCCAATGCTACACAGTAATAAATGTGCAGAAGTAAAATTCACAGAAGGGAAGGCAATATTGACATCCAACTTTACAACTTGGACAGTGCAGTGACAAATAAAATCTTGTATTTTCTGCAAATTGAATATTACATAGATTCCCCCACAGTCCCTCCTCATAAATAAATAGTGGAAATAAACACCCTTGGAGTTATTTCTTACTAAAAAAGCATGAGGATTCAGGGCATGTCCACATGTGCTTGACATATTTCACATGTGTAATTTATGTAGCTCCAATAGTCTTGGGGTAGAACACGTGTTTCACACATGGACTGTGCACTCTGTCTTAGCACTGGTCCAAACAGCTTCTAAGGAGCGGGCAGGCTGCAAATGCTGCTTTATTTGCTGAGCTTCTAAATAACGTAACAGTGAGAAATTACATAGCAAACATTATTGCTGCCACTAGGAACTTTTTGAGCAAAACCATGCAAAGGCTTCGGAACAGAGTACCTGCATGTAGCTCTTCTTTGCAGCTGGTGTGCGTGTGCGTGTGCATGTGTGTGTGTGCGTGTGTGTGTGTGTGTAAGACAGTGTCTAAGTAACAGTTACTGTAGCTTCCTCAGGAGTCTTTTTCTGGTAATATGCTAACTTTCACACCATGACTGATTAATCGGTGAGTGAATGTCAGAGGTCATTTGAACAGAAAGAGAAGGGAGAGTCTGCTCTGTGGATCAGTCTCTGATGGCTTTACTCCAAGAAAGAAGAACGTTCCTTTTTCATAGGGCAGAAGCACATTGAGAGCTTTTCTGAATCTTTCCCCACTCCAAGGCAGGATGAGCGACCCCTTTGCAATCCGGGATGATGTTTGTCTAGTCTGTTTTAGGGACGTCCCACAAGGGACAATACGCAGTGTTCCTATGCTTCGCTATCTGTAGTGTTACAAACCTTTCCCTAACATCTAACTATATAACTAAAATATAAGCCCACTGCTTCTTGTCTTGTCCATTATGGACATAGAGAAGAGATTATTCTATTCCTTTGTGCAACAGAAACTTGAAGATCATTATCTTGTTTACTTGTTCAGTCCTCCCTTCAAGCTGAACAACATCAGCCCTTTCCAGTCATTGCTTTTTTGGGGCCTCTAACTACGGATCCTCCTCCGTTGATCCACATCTTTCTTGAAATGGTCATGTCCAAACCTGGATGACAACCAAACAGACCATTTATAGCCCTGACCTGGGGTACAGTTATCCAAGCAGCATGCCATGCACTCTGTAGGAGTTATGTGGATACCACATTTACTTTGCTTATGAGAATTACAGAGGAGTCATGTTCTTCCTAGAACCAAAATATATGACAATAACAGCTTCTTCCCTATCCATAAGGCCTGTTACCCTGTCACAGAAAAAAAGGAGATGCCTTGGATGGATGTAATTTGCTATATGTCTTATGTCATAAGCTACATGCTACGCAGGACCCCATTCATCTTTTTGCTATCTTTCAGGTGCTTACCTGGAAAATCTGTTTGAAGGAACATTTTGTTTGACTCTGTGTTCTAGAGTTTTTCCAGGAATTCATGTTAACTTGGCTGGTCTATAATTTTCCTCCGCCTCTCCCTTCCCTTTCAGGAATAGGTGCTGTCAGCAGGTGCGAGGCTGTTGATATTCTCCTAAGGAAGCCAAGGAACTGGGCTAGCCAGAACGGTGCCCTTGCTCCCATGTCACATCTGAGCAGCCACCTACTTCAGATGTAGCTTGGCATGTGCCTTCTCTCTGTGAGGGACAGCCTAATTAGGACACAATTTTTTCTAAAATCTTAGTTTGCTTCTCACTAGAGATGCAATTTGGATTTTGATTGGCTGAATAGGAAAATATTAAGTAAAGTCTTTATTTTACCTACCCTTTGCCAAACCTGAAATTCCTGTCTTAATTTTCTACTCTACATTTTTTATAGTAATGAATCCTTTCACCTCTGAATCTGCTAGCTGACTGCTGAAACTCTGGGCTGACTGCTGAAACCACCAGGGCTAAAAGTACAAGTATTTGGGTAATGTCACCATGAATGTGCTGGCAGAAATTCAAAGATGCAGAAGTGATAACTGGATATGTGAACAAGATAAACAAACCTGCAGCTGTGTGAATGCCCATGTATACTTACTATTACCCTTAAAGACCATTCCTGCTTTAAAACTTTCTAAGGTGTAACCAACACTTCTGTAAGGAGAAGACATTCTTACTTGGCATACAACTACTAAAGTGCCACTTGGGAGGTTCAAAACATCAGGCAGGCCTGATCCTTTTCAGCATCTGAGACCTAGTTATGAATATTTTCAGATTTGTGTGTCATACGTGTTTCCATAAGAGGCATAAGAAACCACCACAACACAGCTCTCCACATAGGAAAGGATAGGAAACACAAAACTATCGGAAGAGCACAATTCTTGTCAATCAACTGATGCTACATCAGGAATACATTTTAAAGAACAGAAATAAATTACATTTCTTTAATAATATTCAGAATCCAAAGCACTTTATAAACTTCCATCTTCTATTTTTGTCTTTCTCTTGTAAAGCACTAGAAAATCTTTTCAGTCTCCATTCCAAGATAAGCTTTTTGTAATGACTTTTGATGATAATCCACCTAAGGATGTAAAGTATTTGGGAGAATGAGAGAGAAATCTAACTGATTTCAGACTCAGCTGTTTGACAGACTTACTTATGTGGTATGGCTTTGCTATGCACTTCTCCAGCTTTCTTCTAAGCTCACCTAATAATAAAATAATCTGTGATTTAAATGTCATGGCATCATCCTCCAAAACAAGTATGTCCTTTAATAATATAGGTAAGCTGATTACATATTTCACCTGAAGACAAATAAGGAGATGAACTTGTGAATAGACTCAAGGAATGATAGCTCTCTAGCAAAAATACTAAGCACTAGACAACACTAGCTAATAGCTTTGGTAAGATATAGTCTATGTCAACAGGAATGTGTCTTCTGGCAAAACTGACATTTTAATTTCATACTCATCTGTATGATTATGAAATGATAATGATTATCCTGTTTTTTTTTGTTAGTTTGCTTTTTTGTCTTTTACACATTTCAATGTGAACTGTAACAGCTGTTCTGGCAAATTGACCTGTGTGATTTACTTGACACATGTGGCCTGCAATGTAATAGCTGCTTGATTATGTTTGCAAACATCGATGGAGACTCCTTAATAATCACTATGACCTCGGAGGAAAAATACAGTCCCTATGAGTGAAGAAAGAACAGGTTCCAGGCACGGGGTTTTGCTTTAATGAGTTATGAGCAACATTAAAAAAGTTGCTAATGTTGCTAGCTATTCAAGAATAAATTTGGGATGAAATCACCTTCATTGCTTTGCATTGCAGTTGCCATCAACACTGAGATTAAGCATTTCTGTGTGAGTTTGTAACAGATAGGGCTTTGACTGATGTCAGTAACAGAGTCCAGCTGCTACTTTTCTATATTTGTTTTTATATTTAAAAATAAAAATGGAAATAAAAGATCACTTGGCCTATATAACCAATAAAATATATTTTTTGGGTAGCTTAACTCACTTAGACTGCTTAGAAAATCCTACCTTGCAAGTATTGCTGCACTCCCTAAACAGCAAAGACTCCTTATCTTGGTCCAGGAGTTTTAAGGCCAGAAGGCATTGTTCTAACCATTTCCTTTGCCTCCCAGCATAACACCAAACAAGGACTCCCACTCCCTCATTCTACTTTGCAAATGCTTTTCACTGATTATGTGTTTATTTAGGAAGATACTCAGTTTTGATCTAAAGAAGGATAATCTAGCACATGCCTTGCTAAGCTTTTCAGTGCTGGCCATCTATGGTATCAAGAAGCAGTCGTAATTCTAGACTGCGTTTTCTAACCTTACAATCTAGCCATTGCATTTCTACAACATTAAAGAAAACTGTCCAGAATGAAAAAAAAAAGTCTCTTGAAATAAGGTCTCTGAAACCGTTTTCAAGGAAATGTCTCAGTATTCATCACCATACAGGATAGACCTAGTGCATTCATAAACAAAGGCAAAAGTTGGGGTACTGCTGGTTGTGATAGCCAGTAAAAAATGTTCTTCTATTTCTGTTAGCCGATGGAAAGCCTCTGAAAGTTATTAAAAATTCTTGCTCATCATTAATGTCATTGCATGAATTTGGACACACGCATCAGGGCATGTGTGTGAAAGACAGAGGGAGCTGCCAGCAAGAGAAGCGGATGTGAGGGTTGTCTTGGGAAGGAGCAGAGACGCAGGGCTCCTTGGAAAGCAGATTCATTGAAGCATAGGTTTACAGATTTCTGATCAAGCAAATTGCCTACTGCTCATTATTTTTACTGTGTTTAAGAAGACAGGATTTTGATACTAACCCTGTAAGTAAAATGGACTGCATGAAAGATGTTTTTGCTTGTTTGTTTCCAAGGGAAGAATCCTGCTTATTCGTTTCAGTAACAATCCACTGGCAGGAAGATGATGTTACCACCAACCTGTCCTCTAATTTCTCTTAAGCCATCAATTTGTAACTGAATCTATAAAGAAGCAAGGAACCCTGCTATCTGTTTGCATAGATGCCAGGTCATGGAAAGCTAATTTGATAACCACAAAGGCCAAACATGCCCTTCTGAGGAGAGCAGGTACAATATACCAGATAAGAGTGCTGTAAGTATCAAACCATCCTGCCAACCAGCTCCCCTTCAAGGGAATACTGACTCTGCTCGCCCAGGATCACACATTATTTCTAGAAGCCTTATCAAGACCACTTCTAAAGCAAATGTGATGAGCCCGAGAGTCATCTGAAGATTTTCTGCTTTTTGGTTTGTTAGCATTTGGAATGAGGACCTCCTATATGGGCTTTAAAATAGCCCGTTCAGATAAGCCAGAGTCAGCAAACTACTAACAGGCCTTTCCTCTGAGCTTTACAAAAATGTATAAGCTTTATTTCTGCATTCTGCTTGCTGCTGTCAACCTCTCTCCTTTCTCCTCGCTATTGCCTCTTGCTGGTTCATGTGACCCTGGGCAAGTAATAGATTCCTTACTACTTGTTAACAAGAGTTAACAAATGACATATTTTCCAAGTGAAGTCGGTGGAAATCCCCTGTCAGCTGTGAATTGTACTATTAAAATTATACTACTGTGCTGACAGATTCAGATTTGCTACTTAGCATGTTTTTAAGAAAAATCCAGGTATGACAGAAAATTATTTCTTAAATGCAATGCTTTACCTTGGAACAAGTATAGAGAAAGGCTTTTGGCTGACGGAATGAGAGATTTCAGTAGCATTTCACTTAATCTTTACGATTATCCCAGGAGTGGCTTTAAACTTTCCACAGTGCCCATGAAGTAACCAAATGAACTTTTCGTGGCTGGCATTTTGGCTTTCTGTTTTGCTCTGCGTGCTCTCAGGTAACTCTCAGGCTCCAGGTTCTTCTTCATGTGGCCGCTTGTTTCTCCCGAGCCTCTGGTGCAGCGCGGGAGAGGGTGCCGTTTGCCGCCTGCTCCCGGGCGGCAGCAGCGCAGGCTCTGGGAAACTGGTTTGGTGGCTGCAACCAGGCGCGTTGTGGAAAAGTCCTGTCCTCGCAGGAGTTACTAGCTCGAGTGGTTACTGTTTGCCTCATTGCTGGCTTTGGAGCTGCAGACAGACTGCTTCGTGCACCTATGAAAACTGCCAGATGAGATCACAGTCAGGAGATAGGGAGACTGGTGCTAGCAGGCTTTTCTGGGAGACAAACTGAAACCTTGCACCTGCAGATCTCTTCCACATGGACAAAGTTGTGGTTCTTTTTTAAGAAGCCTGGATCCTGCTCTTTCCCAGGGGGTAAATGCAACTGCAGGTGAAAGCTTCATTATCCATAAAGACGCCAAGATACCATTCAGTCCAAACTAGATCTGTGATCATCGCTCACTTACGAGGGGGTGCTGGCCGCAGCGATGACAAAAGGAAGCAGTCGTGGGTTCTGTGCGTCTCAACTGACATGTAATTAGGCAGCTCTACCAATTTGTTAAGCAGCGAGAACACCAAGGAGAGGCTGTGGAAAGGCTCCCCCTCACACCTCCAGCAGTGGCCCGGGGAACCGAGTACGTGTGTTCTGGCGGGGGACTCGTGCCAGGGTATGGCTTCAATTACAGACGGTAGTTCTGCGAGCAGCGGAGTTTATGGAGCCTGGTTTCCTGTGGATCTCTCCCGTGTGCCTTCTCTGGTGTCTAATAATACAGCTGCGTAGATGCTGCAGGCTCTCCCTCTGTGAGGGGCACTATTTTGTATCTCTCTCTTCTGTCTGTCCACTTCTCATTACACTCGTAGGGGCACAGCACCTTTGAGACTCCCCCGTCTTTGTCAGAGGCGGTGAAAACCAGCTAACAAGGCCAGAAGCTGGAGGTGGAGGGGAGGACTGACTAGTGGACAGTGCTGTTACTTAAAGTTTGATCCCGTAAGAACCTGGGTTAAAAACCAGTATGAAACTGGCAGCCTTTTCTGGATGATAACAGCCTGAACCCTCACAGCAGTACAGGCAATTGCAGTTTTCCCACTGATTTTAGTACCCTTTGGAGCAGGATCTGAGGCTCTTGGGACTATATTGGCACTGGCTATGGTGGCAGTATGTGGAGAAAGGAAGCACTAAACAAGCCCAATTACCAGATGTCCAAGCTGACAAATTTTGTTTCTCAATCCAGTGAGAGAGAAGTGGGGTAGGGAGAAATATCCATGGTGTTTAAGTTATGCACATGGAACTGGTGTCACGATACTTCTCACCATCGACAGTGAAGGGAGCCAGGATCCGGCAGCTGTAGACACTAGGTGGTCTGAATTGCTCATTACCCTCTTGAACTTAGGTGCGATAGCAGGCACTTAATCTTAGATGCTGTAGTTGGCAGGCTGAATAGGGCCCTTATATCCTGCAGCTTAAGCAAAGACTGTAAGAATGAAAAGTGGTATAACGTAATCCACAAAGAGGGAATAGGAACAAATATTTAGGAATCAATCTTCTTTATTTCATAAGCGGTATCAAGTAACCAAGAGGAACTCAGCAGAAAGTGACCATGGAAGCACCAGACAAATGCTCAGTGCTCTACTGTAATTTAATTAGCTCTCAATAGCTTCCAGAAAAAGTCTCTAAACCTGCATATATTTAAGATAAGCCTTTTGTTCCATTTGTAACCCACAAACTGACAAGGAATCTAGGCCCCTTCCCCCTTCTCAAACTCCATCCTCTTTCTATTTTGTTCCCCAAGTCACAGAACTTGATGTTTTTTTTTCCCTACAGTACTTTGCTTTGACCTCATTCCCCCCTCCAAGTAACTCTATCCCGTGCTGCTATGTTCATGCCCAGCCAAACCTTTATAGATGGCTTAATTATTTTCTTTTCTCAAAGAAAATTCAATCTGATCCCCAATACGCATAGGATAAAATAAAATGAATCAACTGGGAAGCTGCATTAGAAAGGGGGATGGGTAAGAGAAGTTATGTAAAATTTCATGTCACTGTCAGACTGTTTTCATAGAATTTGTGTTTGAGATTAAATTAAATCCCTAAAACTGCTTTGATAGCTTCATACTTAGGGTGAAACGAAGCAGATGCATTTTACCCCAATACCGTGCTTCTCATCTCCCCTTGCTGAGAGAGAATGAACTGCTTTGTGGAACAGTTCTATATACTTACAGTATTAAGCAATTCTTCTTTTCCCCTGGCATTGGTATTCTTTTATTCAATTTATCTGTACTATAGCTTGGATAATATTTACCAGATGTTAAATAAATAATTTAAGATAACACAGTCCTGCATGACAGTTGTAACATTTTGGGTCACCTTTTTATTCAGTTTTTTTAAAATCACTTCAGTTCAAGATTTCAATATAGTTCAACTCAGTGGTGACACTTAATACTTTTTCCTTTCCTTTAATTTGAAAGTAGTGTTCCCCAAATAGTTCATTTGCCATATTGTTTTTATCTTTAACAAGATAAAATAGACGTAGCGGGTTTACTGTTTCAGCCTGATGCTGACAAATATGAAACCAAAGAATATGAAGAGCCAATGTTTTGTAAAAGCCAGTGTTATATAATGAAACCAAATGCATGGCTTGGAATTTAAAAAGAAATCCTAGTGTGAAGATAAAAGGACATGAAAGATAGTAAATGCTGAAATGATACACCACATAATGGTATACTGTCAAGAAAGAAAGATAACATGATAACTTACAGAGCCATCTCAAAGCCTACATAGGTACTTGACCTATAGTTTGCAAGGAAACAATCTTTTTGTTTCATCTGGCTCATATTAAAAATAGGAAAAACAAAACCCTTATTTTTTTTCCACTCTCACACATATGGTTTAAAATCCATGCAATTTTTAACTGTCTAAAATTCTTTTAAGCAATTTAAGACAGAAAGAATTATTAAATCACTTTTCCATTTCATTTAATGAAAAACTGCACCACCGCCGTTGGTCTATGTACTATCAATTTTAAAGCTAGTAGGGTTCCAATTGGTCCTATGCGCAATCCATCACAAGTGGCATCAGATTTGTATTACCCAAGTTGGGTGCCACTGAACACAGAATGGAAAAAAAGCCAACCCAATATGTAAGTTAATTTTGAGCGGAACTTAAATAGTTCCATTCTCCATTTCTCTCCAGGTTTTGAAATGCGACTGTTTTCCAATCAAATGCCCACTCATAATCAGAACACAAAAATAGGGAAAGGTCTTTGTTGTGCAAGAGTGTAAAAAGCCTTAGAGGTGAACTTGTTTACTTAAACTGGGATTTTCAAAGAGCCGCCTGAGAGTTAAGGCTCCAGCTCCCATAGAAATCTTCCGTGCTTATGCTCAATCCTATCTCAAAGATTTCCCTAAGCTGACAGACCCTCCATGACTTCAGTAGGAGTCCTCCTATGTGTAGGGGACTGCCTGTCCTTCTCTCCTATGTGGCACTGAGGGGCCAAAAAGCTACCTAAGAAATGTGTTTTGTTGCAAGAGGAGAAGAGGAAACCTAGGGACCTAAATATCTGGTTTCCAGAAACAACAGCCTAAAAACATCATTAGATTGAAATCAGCCTTTCATCTATGTCATGTATACGGTTTTAAACAGCTGTGGATTGCCTATTTACCTTCAGAGGTCTGCATTGCAGCTGAGAATGCTTGAAAATCTTCTGTTAATTGTTTTTTTATAGCAAACTGGGGTTTTGACATAGTTGAAGTTCTTCTGTATGTTCTCCTCAATGTTTTAGGATGTGTGCACAAAGCACAACAAGTAGGAACCATCTTGGAAATGTTTCTGCCAGTTCTTCCAAACTTCTCCAGCTCTGGTACCAAGTTTTTGGTTTTAAGCTGAAAAATCTGATTTTCATCATCTGAAAACAATAAAATCTTTGTTTGGAGTTTTCAGTTAAGAACTATAAATCCCCATGATTCCAGTTCTTTAAGAAAACAAGGCCTATCTGTTCTGCAAATAAAGTCTATTAAACAGCACTCTTATAAGATCAACTTGTCCCAGTTTCCCTAGCTATGATGCTCATTTTCACTGTAACTATTCAGGAGGCTGATTCTCAGAGACACTGCATTTTTTATGTTCTAAAGCCTGGACTTGCTAAATTTTATATACTCTTATCTCTCACTCTTCACAATGGCAAAAAGTAGCCACATTATTTTGTAGATGGCCCTCTTGTATGAATAGGTTGCTAGAAGATAAGAAAAATCATGATGCTTTTCTGTTGTTTTCCCACTTTCTACAGTGGGAGCTGAAGGTGCTCAAAGCCTTTCAAAGTCTTCCGAATTTACCAGTGAATCTTGTTTCAGAGTGTTATTAGTTCCCCTACTACTGGAGGATATAAATCTGTACCCTAAATAGATGACTTGCTTTTTAACTGGGATCACTGCCAGGGAATAGATTCAGCGCAACGCATTTCAAGGCCTAAACAATAATGGGTAATTGCTCGCTTAATTGAGAATTATGTGTTTAGCTGGCAAACATGATGTCTGAAGGCCTACTACAGTTGTTCACAGGTGTGCTGTGGTAGTTATGTGTATGCATTTCTTGCTGCGTGTCCCGCTGTTAGCTTCTGGCCGCTGCTTTGCTACTCAGGGTACTTGGGAGGGAGGGAGCGGACGAAGTGTTGCACAGCGCTCATCGTTAAAGCAATTCAGGAAATAAAAGTGAATGTCTCTCAGCACAATATATTCCTGGGAGCCTAATCTGAATGAGCAATTCATTGCCATATTTCTATTTCCAGCAGGGGCTGTGCCAATTAAGAGGACTACATATAAACCCTTTTACTGATGTACAGTGGGAGGTAAAAATAATGATAAAGTATGGATTTATTTTTTTATGCTATTCCTTTAGTAATAGTGGGAATGGAGCAAAGCGAACCTACTGTCATCCCTTCTTTCATAGGCCATTTTCATAAGTATCTGGCCAGCTAAGGGATAGATTCTCATTTGAAAGTGCAAAGAAACCTGTGCGTTACTTATGGATCCAAAAGGGAAAATAAATGTTTCACTGCAGTCAAGATTTATTCTTGTATCTGGAGAATTAAAGAAAACTCTTGCATCTTTAAAGTGAGGGTGTCTGTCTTATTAGCTAAGCATCTCTTGCTGGCTGTGAGAAGGGTAGGGGCTTCTGAATTAATTTTAGCTACAAAGAGTTAAGCCTCCTCTTCTTTTAATGTGACGGTGGGACAGGAGGGGAGGGCACACCTGAAGGAGTCAAGCCTGGGGGATTCTGCTCTGCTGAGCGGGAAGGAAATACAGAAAACGTCCCAAAGAACCCGAGTGACTTTCAGAGATGAACAACTTAGGGATCCTGTCTGTGTCACCTAAGTCAGAGCTGCTGTTTTATACATCCAGTTGTGGTTGTACACTTTCTCCTTTGCTACCTCAGGGCTCTTACAATGTCTTCGCAGGAGCTCTGCCGCTACTCCGCGACCCTTCGTGGGAGGATTTCAGCCACAACCTGGGGAGAAGCCCCTCGTTCCCTGGGAGGAGGTAGAATTTGTCCTTCACCAAGCAAGAGACGGGAGTTTAAAAAACAACATGCTTGCTTAATTTCCCAAAAGCGGGAACAGGGAATTACTGTACCTCGTGCTTTCCAAAGAGCTCATCCTGTGAGGCATCAATCAGGCACAAATCCCAGCGACCTGCTATACCGTGTGCACTGCAGCAGCAGCCCGGAGCTGCAGTCGTGGCCTGGGACTCGTGGTGGTGGGCACTGTACAAACACGGTGTGATCGCTCCCCCACCCGAAGCCTGCCCAGAAAAAAGAAGTGCGTTGCACTTTGCTGAAACGTTTGAAGTTCCAACTCCTGTTTTCACTGTGATGCAGAATGAACTTGAGACCATTTGAAATTTTCATTTAAAAATAAAACAGATGTTTTTTGCACTACTTCAGCACAGTAAGTGACCCTCATTCGAAACCTTGCTCTAAGGACTTAATCTAAAGCTTTTCTGCGCAAAGACAGGTGCCAAACCACAAAACTGCTGGGTGTCTAGAAACTGGAGGGCGATAGAAAACATCTCTCTTTCTCAGCTCTCCTAACGGGAGTTGCGTCAGAAAAACCACAGCCCTGTCCAGTTAGGACATCACAAATGCTTCCTTAGATCCAAGCCTGCAAACTAAGAGGGCTACCTGGCAAGGATGTGCACTGCTGATTAACTAGCAAGTGTGTCCCTTATCGACTTGCATAAAAAATATTTAAAGAAATATTTGTTAAAAGTACCAAAGGAGCAAACAAAGTAGTCTTTGGATGACCTCTTGTTTCTCTTGACGAGCAGTAGCATTCGTTAATCTGCAGCATATGACAAAGTCAACTGTTCAGCTGGCTCCTAGTAAACTAGACTCCTTTAATTGACAAAGCCCCTGCTATCTAAGACTTTGGTTCACTTTTTCATATCATGCTAAAAGACTAAATAAAATCTAACCTTATGGAGCAATATTGAGATATTACATCCAGATGAAGGGTGGGTGTCATAAGAGAACAGGCTGCTAGCAATATTCTCTAGGCTTCTTGCCATCAGCTTTGGTTAAAGTAGTGATGCTGAGGTAAAAAGTAAAGCAGTTTTTATTCCTGCTGACATATAAAAAAGGAGTAGAGGGCACTTCATCAAGTTTTTTTGTTATACTATTATTGGCCTGGGAGTGAAATATTTATTGCATTCTTTGCTTCCTAATACAATGCTTGTTTCGTCTTAGGAAATACCGTGCTTTATATAGTAAATATCAGTGCTTTAAGATAAGGGGAGAGAAAAAAATAATTCAGATTCGTACTCGGCTTGGATTCCAAATGTCCATGAATGTGTGTAATGGAAGGTGGAAATTTCATATTTCTCCCCTGCTAATTTCATCAGGACGAGCCTGCACTATTCGTTCTGCTTTTCAGAGTGTGTCAGTCCTGCCTGGAAAAGCTTTTTATTGTGTAATGGCAGAATGTTGTCCCTACTGTGATGGATTATTGAAATAAGAAACATGGTTTCTACAGTCAAACAAACGCGAACCTTTGTACCAAACTGACAATAGCATTTACAATTCTCTTTAACTGATGCAAAGACATTTATGCCATATGAAAGCTATAAGGCAATAAATGAAGAGCACATTTAAACAATGAGTGGCCCAAAGAAGTCCACCTAACTAAAACCTGACCAGCTAGCACTGCAGCGGGTGCAGGTTTTGCCAAGATGGGAGGACTTACACTGCTAAACTGGTCACACAAAAAAGAAAGATTCACTTTAAAATGACTGTACCTGAATAGGAAAAGGGAACCTACAGTTACTTGGGATGAAATGCGACTTGCAGCCCAAACCCTGTCAACTTGCAGGAGCTTTGGGTCAGGTCCTGAGATGGGGTGCAGAAAAACTGAGCTGGGAAATCTCTTTCCTCCTTAACCCAAGGCGAGTCCTGAAGCCGCACAGACCTATGGCTTGGGGGAGAGCTATACGTCATGTGGTCACTAAAGCATATATAAGATATGGTGCATTATGGCTCAGGGACCCATGTTGTTGATCTATGAACCTAATGTCCTGAATAACTGGCTAGTTTTCATTCCTCTCCTCCCATCTCATTGTTATTCTGTTTTCCATGCAGCTCTTCCCCTCCCTGCAGCCGAAAAGGGAGACTTTCACAACATGAGAGATTCCTAGGGAATACTGAAGCAATGCTAACTAAGGCACACCAGGGAAGCTGAGGGCAAACACTGCAGTGATGGCTGTGTGCAGCAGAAATATTCTGTATATTGTTAGTTCCATCTCACGCTGCCCTTAATGTTCCCTCCAGGGCTTTCTTCTCTGGCATACAGTGCAGCAAATACCTCGGGAATATCGCAGAAACCGAGGGAACATTATCTAGTTACCTAAGGCAACTGAAAAGTTTTAAAACTGACCAGTGTGGTTATGTTTCACAACTTCTATTTAAGAGACAATGCCTGTCTCTCCAAATATCCGCATGGAAATACAGAGGCAACTGTGCAGTTTGTGTGCTCTGCCTATGGGTGCTGCCTGCATCCAATTAACAGCCAAACTATTTGAGAGAAAAGAGATCAAATGGAATTAATTAATTTAAAAAAATATAACTGGGGATAACCTTTTACAAGAGAGATTTATGCATTTGCTGAAACAGTGTTTTCTAAGCTTTTGAAAACAAAGCCCATTCCCTTGGGGAAACAGGATCTATACTTTGATTTGTTGTTTGTATTAAATTAGGGCCTTATAGCTCCAATAATGGACATTTTGTTGCACAAACACAGAACAAAAAGTCCCTTTCAGGAAGAACTTAAAGGCCAAGTACAAGACAGAAACCAGGGAGCTACAGGTAGTTACACTGAACTAACGAGCTAGCATCAGTTATCAGAGTAGTCTGAGCACACCGTTAGCCTGTCGCAGCCACCCAGGCTTCTCTTCAGCCATCTCTGTCCTTCCCACAATCCTGGCTTGGTTGTTAAAGACTTGTTCAACTGAATGTCTCCAACTTCACCTTTTGCGGTCCAGTTCCACTCTCCATGCGCTGTCCTACCACAGTCGCTTCATCTAGTCTTTGCAAATGCTGAGGTCTTCACAATATGATTCCATTTCTTACATGCTTTAATGAATGACAAACGAGTTAGCAATGTCTCTATCTAGAACATTGTGCTTATTATCGGATTTAGCATACACAGAGCTTCATGGAGAAATTTGTACGTCACAGTTGTGGTTTCAGGCACTCTGCAAACTCACATCACCGTTGCTGCCTTGGTTATGTTTGGGCCATGTCGCCAAGGGTGGCTTTCATTTTTTTCCTGGAACTGGAACAGCTGTATTTTGAATGGATGGCTAAGCCTCAGGAAAATAAATTAAGAAGTTGAGGCTTTACAGTCAACTGTATTGTGTATCTGTTCCTCATGCCATTACAGATAATGTATCTGGCAATAATTTGCACTCTCAACAATTCTATTTATTTTTAATTTAGTAAAATGATTCTGTTTAGCTACTAAAGTCATAAAACCAGATTAAAACGTCAATCCAATGACATACATTGAAGTGTGTACTTAATTTTATGCATATGATTACATCTATTGAATTCCATTTCCATGTTTCAAAATAAGGAAGTGCTTAAGTGTTACAGCACTCTAAGATTTTGGTACTGACAACAGAGCCAATGGAATTTAGTCAGCGATGAATCTGACCCATCGCATTGAAAAGAGGTGGGAAAAGCTTTTCAGAATTGAAGAAGACTTTCCAACTCAGTCAAAAGATTGCCTAACGTATGCCCCTAAGCAACTTCTCTGGAGTACTACTGTTCATTTTCTTTGTCCTCTTTTGCATGTTTTGTCCTGGCTGAAGGGATGACCCAGACAACATTCTGCTTGCAACAGAAATAAATAATAATGGGAACCATAAGGGAATAAGGGCTATTGAAACATTTACGGTCACAATGGGGAGAAGCCAGACTTTGCTTTGGAGAAATGGAGCTATTCAGTCAAAAATACAAACCCAAGACCCTTCCAGATTTTCAGAACCCTTTTTTTCTTGAGTGAGTAAGCAAAACCCTAGCTTCTATGATGTTTCTTTCCATAGCCTATATAGCTATTGGAGAATAAGTCATAATTAAATATGTATAATAGAAAAACATCATGTTACATACATATTCAAGAGCAAATGTTAATTGATGGGCATAGGGGAATTTCTAGTGCAGAATCTGACCCGCAGAGATGCTGTCTTTGAGAACAAGCTATCTAGATACTTATATTACTCCCAGCACTATGATATCTGGGGGCCTTGCAAACGTTAATGAACTTATCCTCACAACCACCTTTTGAGGCTGGGAAGTTTTAGCATCGACTTTAAGGGAGTACAACCAGGCCCTAGGCATGCAGTAGCAGCCACAGAGGAGCTCCGAAGAAATCATGCTTGCTTCAAACAACATTAACTACTTGTTGGAGAATAGCTGGGGATAATGGTGCATACAGCGTCTGGTGGCTTGCCCCTCTCCCATAAATAATTTGGAGGAGAGGGCCTATGAAACTCCAGCGAGAGAGGTTTCGCAAGGAAGTAGGGGAAATAATACTGCTGAGCCATTGATTCCCCTCTCTCCTCCCTTCCCATCATGAAAGCCTGATGGCTTTCAGTCACTGGCAGTTGTAGAAATGTGTGTGTGCGCATGTGTGTGTGTGCATGCACATGTGCTTATAAATGGGGAATGAAGTCAAGGAGGGAGAGAAAAGAATATTGCCCCTGTTCCCTGCGTGTTCAGACAGATAGCTTCAAATGTAACGAAGATACGATAGCGACACTTTGGTTCGCTTTGTGCCCAGTTTCAGTCCTATTGCCCATTGCAATAGCCATCAAAATGAAATCTTCTGTCAACTCCAGTGTGCGAAAGGACTCAGCCTGTAAATGTGCAATAAGCAGACAAATTAAATTCCTGAGTGTAGGAACATGACCAGGTGGGAATTACACCGGCACACGTGGTCATTTTTCTCCATCAGAAGGTCACATATGCCATACAGGTGTGGTACACTGTTTGAAGGAGAAATGGCTTTTGCACATATCCAGTTCACCTTTTGGGATGTAATTTAAGAAGGGACTTTTTGCAAGACACATTGCATATTTGGGCACAAAGGAGGAAGCAGCCTGACAAACTGAACAAAGCAGAGACATTTTCTCTCTCCATGAATGTAAAAACAGAGAACTTGTAAAGCGTAAGCAGGCTTCATAAATTCCAACTGCTGTCAGTCAGCACTGTGCAGGAGTACAGGGGAATATCTGTTACAAGCAGGCACCGCAAAGGTGTTTTTTTTTCCTGGCAGTCCGAGGCAGGTTTGCGTTTAATCCTACTCACAGTGAAAAGCCAGTGGCCCAACTCATTTTGACTGCTTGGGGAGTGAAACGTGAATACGCAGTGAAGAGACTTGGAGGGAGTTGCTGGGAAGAAGCCCTCTGCACGCTGCTTTGGCCTGGTGGAGGCCCGGAGAGACCTGCAAAGGGAGGCCCCAAAATCTGGAGTGCACGTGCCTGGCACAGCTGCCCCCGGCACAGCCTTTGGAAGGACACCAGCCTCCCGGCACTGCCGAGGTTGTCTGGATGCACCCATCAGTGCGCGTTCCCATGGACACGCAAGCCTTTGCTCACACCAAGTGGGTTATGGGGTTGGGGTCCTGAGCTCCATAACCACTGTCCGATCGGCGAGTTTGGGCCTACTCGGGGTAATCCAGTAGAATTCATCCAAGAGCATTATTTCTGCACTTTTGACAGTCGGAGACATGAGCTGCTTTTGCCCTGATCCTTCTAGTGGGGGAGACTTTGAGCTGTTTTAAGTGTGCTGCTGAGGTGCACGTAATACATGGCACATACTGCAAAGCAATTGGGAAAAGAGAAGCTTCTGCTCTTCATGAGCAGAAAATACACTGAGGTTCAGCATAAAGCAAAACATGGCATCTGAGTTTTTCTTGTCAGAGATGAGGAAGTTGCAGATAACACGTAGAGTAGATGTCTTTTTTCTGTGAGCTGTGTTGCACATTTCCTTAAGGCTCTTTTTTGCTTTCAGCTGATACAAAACCTTCCTTTAACTGCAGCTGGAGTTGCACGGGTGGAAAAATGACAGGATGAGCAAATAGCAGAAAATACGACAAGCCAGCTTGATTAAGTTTTCATTGAGCTTTGCAACATCTGCCTATCTGCCTTATGAAGCTGTTCCCGAAGTGAGGAGGAATTATTTTTCACTATTCTCTATGTGCTTTCTTAGTAACGGAGAAAGGGACAAGGGCAACAGCCGTTGCATTGGGATGTGGGAAAATGGCTAGTTAGAAAATATGTCAGTTATATGCTTTTTTGAAAAAAAGAATAAGCCGTATTTTTCCTGGGAATATTTTCATAAAATAGCCTTCAAATTTGTCCCTGCGATTCTAAGAACGCTAGTTAGACAATATTGCTTCAGTTCTTAATCTTTCCGGGACAGGACTTTTTCTTTGTCTTTTAATGCCTGCACAATAGAAAGCTTGGTTTCAGGTAAAACAATACAAATAAATAGCCAAAATAATATGGCATCGATAACTCCGAAGCCAGAGAAAGAAATACACAAACTAAGATCCTAGCTCCTTGCAGAGACAGTTCTAGGAACCTTATTTAAAGAATAAGTCAAAAATTGGCTCAAGATTTGTGAAGCTTTTTGAGGTATTTATAAAGGAAGATGCTATACAATCACAACATACAATGTAGTTTTTCAAAAATCTATTTAACAGAAAAGCCATAAACAAACACCTCCTCCTCCTCTGATAGGAATCAAAATTTTGTTATTTGTCCTTTGTTATGCATAGTTACCTTTCCCTGAATCAAACATTTTTGCCACTGTTTAGTGCATCACAAATAGCATCCAATATTAGATTGGGCTATTCAATCTGAAAGTGTATTTATCAGAGGCACTTTGTTAAAACAAAATCTGGTCGAAAGCCTGATGACTTCAACATTGGATTAAATCAATCATTAGCTCCTAAAGAAGCAGAAAGGAAAACTCTGTCTCAGTTAAATACATGAAAGCGTATTAAGTTTTTGCCCTATTGTTGTGCAATGAATTTGTGATTTATTACACTCTTTCTTTTTGGAGCTGAAAGAAAGAAGTTTTTGTTCAAACTGGCTTAAACCTCAAGAGTTTAAAATGTTAATGAACATGCAAACAAGTTTTGCTTACAAAACTGTATTGTGTTAGGTGGTTTGAAATGAAACTAAATCTTTACCCAGATTAATATGGTAAAAGTAAGCTTGCTCAAAACATAACAGAGACTCATTTAATTCATAGCAAAGGGTTCACATTAACTCTGACCATTTTTTGTTTTCTTTGAAAAAAGTGCAGATTTAGCAATACTGAAGTGCTTTCTAAATTCATTGTAGCTTTGCCAAATTGTCTGGAACAAAAACATAATTTTGGAAATGCTGTAATGTTTTATTTCATCATTTTCAAAACAGAATGCTTGAAATCTAAATGACTTTTTGTTTTGAAATTTCCTTTAATACATTTAAAAAGTAAAGCCATTTTAAAAAAATTATTAAATTTGGAAGGATTTGTTCAACGTGAAATACTTTGTTTGATTTTGCAAAACTGCTGGCAAGCCACAGAACTGGTTATCCAGAAAGCTTCAGTTCATCTGGCTTCAATGAGAAATGAATTTTGTCTTCAGAGGGTAAAAGGTGTGTTTCTAACGAGCATTAGTATAAAAAGCTCTAATAAGGATAAGGTATTTTCTAGGCACAAATGTTAGCAAGTCCAAATAAAGACAATGTGAGAGTCTAGGATTCATCTAGACCTGCAAACATATGCGAAAATTATCTTCACTGGGATTTTAACATCTTTTATGTTAACATCTTTTATAACTCTTTCTCCTTTCCCAAGGACTAGCTTATATGAAATAGGCTTTATTTATTTATCTGTTTTCAAGGATTGGGCTAAAGTTAAAAATCCAGCTTTAAAAATCTCATTTCAAACCTTTAATGTCTGAGGCCAGAGCTGGATGTTTTTTATTAGCTTAAACTCTCGCTGCCTTTTCAAGCCCTCTCTGGCTCTCCCTCCCTGTCTACCTAACAGTGCAAGCAGTTTGATACGCCCTGCTACTGCGGGTCTCCTCTCCTGTATGATGCCGAGCTTTTGCCCCCTTCACTTGCTACCTTGCAGGATTTCTTTTTCTAAGCAGGGCATGTTTCATCTCCATCTTTGTCCTCCATTTGGGGTGTTATTGAACCTGATGATGTTTGTCTGTAAGTGCTGCTGCATAAGCCAGCAAAGCTCTTCTGCTTTCAGGGAATGCCACCTCCTGTCTAATTATTTTTCTGTCGTTGTCTTCACAGGAATGAAAACTATCGATGGAGCATCCTAGTAGTCTCATCTTTTGCGAGTACAACTGATAGTTTAACCATAGAAGAATTAGCAATTATAAATTTTTACCCTGATCTGCAAAGGGAGGCAAAGGGACTAAAAACAGGGAGGAAGAGCTCAGGGCAAGGAAAAGTTTTGAAGACTACAGTTGTGAAAACAAAATCTGAAGAACATATAGACAAGGATTATAATTACAATCTCAGCAGAAATAGAAGGCATTCGGCCAGGTCTTTGGCTGATGTAAATGTGCACAATGTACAAAAGTCATTAACTCAGGGAAGGAGGCAGCCAAGTTCCTTTCTGCAGAGTCGTGATATACATGATTTAGTAATCTCTGTTCTCTCAGTGATGGAGCTGGGCTGATTTTCACCAGGTGAGAATCAAAGCCATCGTCTTAAAATCAAGATGGCTATTCCACACCTAAGGTAAATTCTGTGACTATTGCTTGGGCGGGGAAAACAGATATTGATTATTATTATTTCACTTTTGCCTCAAAATGAAGTGTGTAAATCTGCCTGCTTATCCTGGGCTAGGCATTTGGAAAGCTCAGTGCACATGAGTAGGGATAGCAATCTGTTGCCTTCTTGAATTACTGTTTGCCATTTTACTGGCCACCCAGAAGGGTAACAGAGCACATGATGCGATGATGTGAAAATGCAACTCAGAAATAACAATTTCTGAGCACGTGTGCATGCGTCTGTGTGTGCGCATGCACTCATATTTACAGGAAAACCTTTGGAACAAGCATGTTAAGTACAACAGACCTGGTTTACTATAGGTTTACTATTCTTGCCACAGTTTGTGTTCACGCTGAATTAGGCCAAAGTGAAAATCCTCTTCTTGAGGGAAGGCTGCTAAAATTTCATTTCAGGAATACCAAACACCATGCTTTCTAAACACACGAGTCTCTCTGCATCCTCAGGGATTGGTCAGCAAACCTAACACTAATGTCACCTTGACACAGCAGCATCAGCCTTCCAGGCAGCCTTGCTGTGCCCTGTACCTGGCACCTCCCCGAGACCTGATGATCTGGATGCTGCTTCTGCAGTTCTCTCCAAACAACCCAATTCCAGATAAAACCCTCAGGGTTTCTGGGGTCCTGGCACTAGAAGAAAAGCCCTGGTTACAGTGGCGGTTCCCAGAGCTTTTGAGCTCCTCATTCCAAGGCAAAGGACCTGGTATCCCTGAAATAACTGCTTGTCCCTCAACATGAGATTGTCCTTGTACTCAGGGCCATACACTGTTTGGCCTCATTCGCTTTGGTGTAGCTCCACCAAGTGCATACCTGAAAGTCCTCTCCAGCTTGGGACATTTCACAGGCCTCAGCTCCAGCATGAGCCACCAGGCAGATTTCTTTTGGTGACAAGGATATGGGCTCTGACCCAACAGGGTCCAAAGAAAACATCTGTGGTACCATGAATTTAATCATTTCTGTTGAAACTTTGTTTCATCAGAAGGTTTATGGCCACCTTTACTCACATCCAAACTCTGAATCTGACCGGTTTTGGCTGCATTTCAGAGCATGTTTAAGTTCCTTTGCCTGCATCTTTTTGTCCTACAAAAAATGTGGCAGGCATCTTCAAATTTACCTAACTTAGAAACAATTCCAACAAACCACCATGTTTTATCAACAGTCTAATTCTAATATAAATTTGAATAAAATATATCACATAGAAAATAACAAAGATACTAGCATATATAGTCAAGGGATAATCCCATATAGGAGGCATATGAAAGCATTCTGGTTTAATTTGAAATTTGGTCTGTTCAGGATCAGCTGGACATTAAAATCTGGGGTCACTTTGGGTGTTCCTCAGCTGAACTGGAGCCATGGGGAGCACAGAACAGCAGAGGCTGCTAATATAGAGCTTGTGAATATTCAGTGCACTTTAGCCTATGTCAGTGGATTTAAAAGCAGTCTGTAAATCAACCTCCCATTCTGTGACCTCCATTGCTGAGTCCAGAAGTTTAGTACAGGCAAAACTTCCAAAACCAACAGACACCAATGACTTATTCTGGATATTTCACTGCTAAATAAGAGATGATAATTAAATCTAAATGTTTTAAAAAAATCTGCAGTGTATCTCGATGTACAGGCTGTGAATGAATGAGAACAAGGGAGGCAAAATCAGACATTCAGTGTATCAAATGTAATAAATCCTCTGAGGCTAATCAGCCCTCCTTCCCCCACTAACCTCAACCCCACGCTATGCCAAATAGTGAAAGCAGATGTCTTATGAACAGGTAAAAAACAATCTGAATTCCCATTCCCCACAACTGAAACAAAATGTAGGGTTTGGGGTTTTGATTTGGGAAGCTTCCAAACTGAACTGCATGAGGTATTTTATCCAAAGCCCTTCAAAGAAATAGCCCAAAAAGAGGAATTCAATTTAGCTGGCACAAGGAGAGAAGATCTATTGTAATATGGAAGAAATTCAAACGCTATAGGAGAGCAAAATGACATCTCAAATTGCTGTGATTTATCTTGCCTTGCTCACCTATATTTCTTCAAATCATCACGCTAACAGTTGTAATGCTTAATACACAGCAAGATAATCTACCTCTTTCCCTCTCCTTCCTGTTCTGCTAATTTTGTGTAAGGAATTGCAACTAAAAATGCCCTGGTTTGGGGCTTAAAAAACAAGATTGTTCCTTTACAGTATACTATGATCTCCTCTTCAACATATTTCTCCTTGTGTCAATCCCTGCATAAAGAGCATATTTCTAGGGTGCTTCACTCCTCAAGAGAATGTAAATGAAATAATAAAAATATTATTTTGGAATGCCTGAGAGGAGAATTTTTCAGATCCGTATGTGTGTGTATTACAGCTCCATTTTCCTGACTAAATACTTTGGGAGTCTAGCAGTGTGATTTATGTCCGTCACACAGATGGGCTGGGGCTGGGGTAACAGAATATCATTCCTAGTTGTCTGATTCAAAGTCTGGTTAGCTAGTTTGAGATGAAGGGTCAAACTCAGCAGGCATAAGATGGCATTTGCTTGAGCAAAGTTGCACCCATTTACACAAGCAGTGAAACTGGATGGAAAGAGCTGTTCTATTTAGTGGCTTTTTAGTGACTGGTATGAAACTGAGTAATTTGAATTCACTGTTGAGTAGCCAGATGCTTATATTCAGTGTCTCGCAGCCTGGTTTGAGTCAGACAGAGTCTGCCCTTCGCTTTCTGCTCCGAGCAGACTCTGGCCATGCCTCTACGTGCCAGACATTCACCTCGCTGGCCTCTACTGTCCAAATCACAGCTCAGCACTACACTGGGCATCCGTCCTGCCAGGACTCATTTGTGGGCAAACTGTTCCCCCCAAGTAGAAAATGAAGGGCAAATTGTGTGCAGATTAGTGCTTGAGGCTTCTTGTGCTCCTCCTCAGGGGAAGAGCAAAAAAACAGTTGAGACTGCTTTTCTCCATATACTTTTAATGTCCACTCAAAGAGACTTTTGGATGGAAATACTACTTGTAGGAGAAGACTGTATTAAAGGTCAGAATCACATGGCTGGGCAAAGCTTAAGGTAATGACTGTGCATGCACTTTTAATTTACCATTTCCAGCCTTTTGCAGGACTGTGGAACCTTGATATGGTATTAATATGGCTTTTCAAAGGGACGTTGGAGGTATTCTCAGAAAATGGCTGAGGAGAATGCCTTTTTCTTTTCCTCCTTTTTCTTCTAATGCCTGTAACAGTGAAAAAGCCCTTGCTGCTGGAGCGGGTCTCCTGCCTGCATCTGCACAATTGTCTCTACAATGCCTTCTGTTGTATGGGGATCTGTGGTGGAGATAACTAGCAGGAAAGAAATCTGATCTCAGTGGGTCTTTGTGAGAGTTTTGATGCAACCTATAGCTAATTAGTTTCATTTAATATAAATTCTCATGGTTGAAGTTCTCAGGAGACAGGAGGACTGTTCTATGAAAGGAAAAAGCTCTTATCCTTAGCAGTAGTTCTGCATGCTCTATCTTCTTGGGGGAAAGGAGGTAAGAGGTAGGCTGTGAAAAGCCAACTGCCAGAACACAGTTGGAGAGGTTGGATTTTGTGCAGTCGTTCCTGTGTGATACATGAAACTGAAAGCAAAAGACAGATTTCCTGGTTTAGTAAAACATGTGCCCATAAAATTCCAATTGATCTGTACAACAAACTGAAATTATCTATATTGTGCTTGCAACTCCCCCTAGGTGAACTGATGCTGCACTGTAGTAAACTTTTTAAGTCATATACGCCTTAACATTGCTAGGTTAATGTTAATGCTGTTCATTGCTATGTTCCCCTGCTGCGGCCTTCCTTGACCACAGACTTTGTTGTCAAGAAACTGGTCCCGAAACAGAGGCGAGACTTGAACTGCCACCTTGAGAAGCTGGAACTGTTTCAATGGTCGCAAGCAGCTCAGGAGCTGCAGGGTGTTTCTGTAGGTAGCTGTATTGCTCAGCCTGAGACCCTGCGCATTAGCTGTCTCAGACAAGCCCTGAGAGCAGTAACCCGGACATGTTTATGTAGTATAGGTAAAGAAAAAACAGAGAACCACATTCCTGTCTGATGCTCAGAATATAAATCTGTCAGAGGAGACTTCGGAAGAGACTTTGCCCAGGGAGTAATGAAGTGAAGGATCTGTAGGTGAGTACAGATGACTTAGTAAACTAACATAATGGCTGATTGGGGAATTAGCAGCACTAGGGAAATCTGGAGTGAAACATACCCTGAACTTTCTCTGTGACTATGCCACTCGAGTTCACTGGACGAGAATATTTCCTTAGAAATACTGGGGATACTGTAGAGAAAATCATCCTTTGCATTTTGGCATTTTTCGCATCACTTGCAAAGCTCCTTCTCTCCTACCTGCCCCTGGCTTTGGGTGAGCTGAGTCGCCTTGGCTGAGCGTCTGTCTGCACTGTGCTCCATGGGCAACCGCAGTGCGGGGCGAGCCGCAAAGGGACAAAAAAGAAGCTGGTTCTTCCTTCTCCACTGAAGTTCAGCCTGCCTTAGAGGAGAGTTGCCACAGCATAGGTGACTTGTGAGCGATGCTCCACAAGAGCCTGCAGCAGCTTGAAAAGCCAGAGCTTGACACCCAAGAACTGGTTCCTTTTTTTACTGTGACTATGTTGCTCCAGAGGAGAACTGCAATTGAATTGGCTTAAAGTGAAGCTGGATTTGTTTAGTTAGAAAGGAAGCGGGACTGTAACTACTTTAAAAGCTAATCTTTATGATTTTAGGATAAACTGAAAAAGAGATCGCAAAGATGTCACTATCCTTCATGACGTTTGAGTTTTCTAGGCTAAAACACAAGTCAGGGTAGGGGAACATGTTCTGCCTTTTGTATTGCATTGCTCAAAGATTTTACAATAATCAAAAGCAACAGGAAAATGGACAAGGCTTTTCCAAAAGCTAACACTATGCTATAATTTTTCTTTCTGAATGGCTGTTTGCCCATGCTTCTTCCTGCCACTTTTTTTCATGTCATCTCCACATCTTTCCGTTCCTCTTTTCCCTGCCTTCTTTCCCCTCATTTCCTTAATCCTTTGCCACTAAGTCACTCTGTTCATTTTCACACTCCTTTACCGAAATTAATGCTCCCCACCCAACTGTTGCCTGAGTTAACTATGCTGGTTAAGCAGTGGGATTGGAGAAGCCAGTACTTATTTTGAGAAGACCTTATGGGGAAAGAGGATTCATACTGTAATCTCAGGTGAGGGCCCAAACATTTCCCAAATTCTCTGACCCCTAAATATGAATATCATTTGACTTTGAATAATGAGCTATTCGTTCATCTCTCTATAAAACCTCATGTATCCTGACAGTTCCCTATTGCCTTCCTGTCTGAAGTGGCTCAGGAGTATAAATTATTCTAGCGAAGGTTGGCAGTAATTTATGCTCAATAAATTGACTATAGATCTGCTTGTTTCAGTTGGTAGCATGGGAAGAACTTATACATTTTCTAAATTCCCTCATTTGTTCTCGGACAGACTACTCGCCTTCATGGGGCTGCTCATGAGTCCCAAACCACAGTGATAGGCAGTTACTCATATGCCTTCGGAAAAACTACTCCTGCGAGTAGCAAGTTAGCAGCGTAAAGAAGTGGTTGCCACACTGGCCATTGGAAAGTTACCGGCACAATGATGTGTAAATTGGACATCATATTCTGCAAAATGGACAACTGATAAAATGGAGTTTAGCAATAGCTGTTCTTAAAAAAAACAAACAAAAAAACCCACTCTCACGTTGACTTTTGACTGGCAGAAATTTACTGGATCTCCTTAGACTGATTTTTATCACAAGGACATGAAATAAATAAGTCACGCTTTTTTTTTTTCTTCCTTAAGTGTAAGGGACCATTTCCTTTGCAGGACTTCTGCAAAAAAGGATGATAAGATCCCTTTGTCCAAGATGCAAAAGACTAAAGGAATTCATCGCCCCACACATAAACTTTTTATGGGCCAGGGAGAGAGGTTTCACTCATGATCACCGGGTTTTAGCAGTGCAGAGACTGGACATGATGAACCAATGAGGCTTACCAGGTGTGACAGTCAAAACAGATTTTCTTTTGTATCTGCTGTAATTTCCTCTCTCATAGTGAAATCTGAGTTTCAGACACTGACTACTATTTCATAAATATAGACATGCTTCTCTATCATTCCGTGTGGAAATTGCCACCTGACATTTTAAATCAGAGTGATGGAAACAATTTTGTGCCTGAGTTTGATACAGGTTTTGGAGTCCCTTCTCCTGCACCACACAGGAGTGGGGAGAGCAGCTCCCAGCTCTCCACATCTGGGCACGAGCACAAGCTGTTATAGCAGTGGAAGCTGCGCTAATGCAAAGCCGTGGGCTGGACAGATGCACCCCATGGCCCGTGTCTGATCTGGCCCCCATCTCATCTGACACATCTGGCCCCAGACTGGTTACCTTGCATTAGATATATGCACAGAAATTTGGGACAGATTCTGCTATGAACACTGCGTGGGTGGATGCCTACTCTGCGCCAGTCTCACTATAGACTTGTGTGGCTGCAGAGATCTAGGTGCAAGTCAAAATCTGGTTTATTGTAATCACCGTAATTAAAGGGCCAACCTTGCACTTCAGTGTAATTCTGGCTCCATTGAGTCAATGTAAATGTGGCTACTGAATCCAATGAATCCACGATTCTATCTGTTCCATCAGTCCAGCTACACAGATAATTTTGCTTTGGTTTGCTTTGCAGATTAATGAACTTGACTGTTAGGATAGTATCTGAGCACCTCACCAATTAATGGCTTTGCAACATGCTGTGAATCTCACAGTGAGCTTCAGTGAGAGAAATGGGCCCATCTTCAAATGCTGTCAATCAGCATTTATGCCAAAATGAAGATCAAGTCAGTTATGTGCAAAATCAGTTTGTTGGGGGCTTTTGGAAGGCAGAGACTGTGGGGGGTTTTCTTTTTCTTCCTATCTTTCCTTTCTTTATTCTCTTTCCTTTCCTTCCATTTTCTTCTTCCCTCCCTCCCTCCTTCCTTCCCCCCTTCCACTATTCTCTTTTTCCTTCCCTTCCCTCCCTTTCCTCTTCCCCTTCCCCTTCCTTTCCTGGGATCCCAATAACACTTCTTTCTCTCTCTCTTTTTTAAAGGACGCACTACCGCTACAGAATATATGTTTTCCATCTGGAATTGCATGTGGGTTGTAATCAGGGTTACCTGAAAGTATGAGAATGTGAGACTCTAGCAGACAGATGTGAGTATTTTGAGGGGGAAAAAAAGGCATCTCATATTTTTCCAATTACTTTACAGTGGTCATTTTTTATGAGCAAAATAATCAAGTGAGTCATTCCCCCACTTTATGTCAGTTGCTCAGACATCAATGAAGATGTGCTCTCGAGTGCCAAGATAACGGCCAGCTTTTACTGCTGTAGCACCAGAACTGCTGTTTTCTGCCCTACGACCAAAAATTAATTTCAGAGAAAGGAAAGTCTCTCACCTGCCACTGTCAGCCCATCAAATAAAATAAAAACACTACCAGAATAATTTTCTGATTAAAGTCACACAAAAAGTCTGTGAATAAGTGTCCTCCTTCTGATCTCCTACAAACAAGCCAAGTTAAAGATATGGTCATTATTTCAAGTAGAAATGAACTTAAGCTGAACACCTAATACAACTGCAGCTAAGCTTTGGGCTCTGCCACCAGATTCTCAAGTAATGGTGACCTTCTTGCTAGGAAGTTACCACAAGGATCAGTGCAGGGAGGCCTAGTCTCCATCTCCATCCACTCACGTAAGATCTACCTACATCATATCTCAGCTAGCTTCACTTGGGTGCAGACCTAAGTGCAGAATATTTACCAGATCTGGTGTCTGTACTGTTTTTGTATGAGCCTAAACTCAATCTTCATCTATAAGGACTAATCCTATATGTCCTGAGATACCTTTGTGCAGATAATACTGATTTATACGACATCACCTGTCCATTGAGCCATGCCAAAAGGGCTTGCTTTACTCCCCAGACCATCTTTACTCATAGTGTTTACATAGCAGTTCAAAGTCAGCGATTCCTTGACATTTCCTCTTGATGATTATCTTCATTGTACCTTTAATTGTAAAACAAGAGCTAACATGTTTTGCCATTTTTTTCCAAATAGTTGGCCTGTGACTGAAATAAAGTATTATCAAAGTTGCTTCAATGAATGGACAGCGAGACTGAGGATTGTTTTAAACTTTTTGTTGGGAGTGGGAAGGAGGGGGAAGAAGAAAGATAAGTTGCTGTCCTTCAAACTCGGTATCAGATAAGGATGCCTCCTAAGGAAAAAAAAAGTCTAAACTGGAACAGGAGCAGAAGTCTTATATGTTTAATTGCAGTAGCTACCGGTCTTTCATGAAGGGACCCTATAATCAAGGGCTTTGATTATAAGGGACACAGTTAAGATAAAAATCTTATACAGTATTTTGAAAACAAAAATCCCTAAACCTGATCTTTTAAGAAAACATTAGCTAGTACAAACCACAGCTATGTTACGAATTCAGCTCACTTTTCAACAAGGATAGCTTTTCTTTGTTTAGTTAAAATGTGACACAGTGTCCAGTCTATAGAAAAACATGTTCACCCGAACATTGGCAAGGGAAAACACTTAAAAAGCCTGCAAGAAATGCCATTGGGATTCACTCCTATGCTGAAGTGAAGCCTGCATTAAATGTCTGGCTGAAGCAGGCCCATCAAGCTGGGGTCCCTCCCCTTCAGTGGGAAAACTGCCTAGAGCCTCACCTTGAGGACACATTCCCACTCATAATTGCAAATAACAAATGCAGAGTCTTCTTCCCCCGCACTTTCTTTCCTCATTTTGTTTCAACTTTTTGTAAATGGAACATTTCATCCTGAAGACTCTTAAATCCTTGTAGAACTTCACACGTGTAAACTGTGCCATTCAAATATATGGGTCTGTTCATGTGAGCAAAGTGGTGGAAGTTCTCGAAACCTGATGGAATACGCCATACTCCAAATTTAGAAAGTCAGTAAAACCTGCAGCTCACGGGAAATTTGTACAGCTTCTAGCACAAGGGAGGTGCTACGTCTGGCCGGCATCTGTGTGTTTCATTATAAATGTCAAAAAATTGAGTTGTCTTTCAATGAAAATTACTGCATCCAATTCTGATTTGGTTTGGTTTTGGTTTTGCAGGTTTTTTTTACATCATATTTGGGAATGTTTAGAAACAAGCAACACAAAATACATATTTGAAAACAAGTCATGCCCCCGTGTCTTTGTAAACTGTTCCTTTTATTTCTTAAAAAAAACAAGTTGGAGCCTATAAATTCTATTCTACAGGATCTCTTTAAAAAGTAATCTATGAAACACCCTAAACAAGGATCAGTCTGACCATCTAAGCTTTAAATAAATGAATGGTTATCCATCTGTCATCAGTTTTGTGATCCTTATCCATCCTTACACTTGAAGTCCTCAGTCACATCCACTTCCTTTGCTAATCAGCTGTGATGAAGAGTCTGGCCTATCTGCAGAGCTGTTTTCATCTGTTTCACCTTCTTCTCTTTACTCCAATTCTGTGGTGGTTGTATATGTGTAGTCCTTGTTGTGATTACCAGTATGGATACTGGATAGCTTATCTCGCCTCCTGATGATGGGTTCCTATCACTCTTATGGTTTGTGCCCAAGTGCTGAAAGTGCCTTGTGCCAACGTGTTGAAAGGAATATATTTGAGCTTGAATTAAATCCAGCCCTTTGCTGCCTGCCCATCACAAGGTAAGTACTGGAAGACTGTACTACTAGTCTGCAAGTGAAGTGCTGCATAGATGTAAAGCTGACACTTTGTTGGAAGATGAATTGCTTCCACTTGAGGTCTGATCCAGGCTGAGCGAGCTCAGTGGGAGTCTTTCCAGTGAACACTAATTCTGTTCTTCACGGATTTCGGGGGTGACTGTTTGTATGTCACCATATCTCTGATTCATGAATGACAATGTAGGACAGTTCCCATTGCTTTTACTGCCTTTTTCTGTACATCTGTCAAAGCTTAGAAGGGAGTTGTTGCCCAGATTCTTTAAGATCATTGAGCTAAACCCAGCTCCAATATTTCTCTTTGTCCTTGCATGAAAGTGCAGCCTTAGTTAGTAAAATACTAACTCAACAGAGTCATTCAATGTGGGGATTCATTTAAATCACACTGTATCTACTGAATTTCCTGACAAAAATACAGTTTTACTACTGTACTTAGCATAGCACAGCCCAAGCCAGGTAAAGGAAAGGGAGTAGGACTTCATTCCAGCACCTACAGAAGTCTGCTCCAACTGCCCAATCTTTATTACAGGTGATGAAGTGCGAATCAGACAGAAGGCAGCTCAGCTTTCATGTGCAGGATTAGCTGGAAGGGTTGATGGATAGAAAAAATAATCTTTTTACCATTAAAATGGGCAAATTCGATCTGGAGTCACAAGAAGGACCCTACAGTGCCTTTCTTTAGAGTAGCCTTTTAGCATGGAAGCACATCTGAGTCCATTTCCGAGTTGCTAATGGAAGAGCAATTTCATTATTTCTGTTGATATGTAACAACAGAGACTGGTCTGTTAATACTTCCTTTGCCCAGTTTGTTGATAACTCTAGCAAGCACAACCATGCTGACTTTCTTCTTTCCTCCGGAGTAGTTATCCATGGCAAAAAGAAAGTGGTTTTCTCAACAGAGAAAACTATCAGTTGATTTACATTCAGTAAATATTCAATGCCAACCTAAACTATGAAAATAGGACTCCCTTCACTTAGTTTCAAGCATGTTTCTTGATTGAGTAGGAAAAAAGAGGAGAAACTTGAAAGAAGCTGTTTGGAAGAAACATCTGAGTATAGCGGGCCAAATTCCGCTGTCAGTTCTACACAGAGATTAGGTCTTGATCTAGCAAAAAAACTCAAGCACATGTTTAAGTATTAACATGTGAACATTTTTTTGGCCTTTTTGGAAGGGCTGTATGATACAAAATGTGCTGGTGGTATCACCACTACTTCTATATTTCAGTTTAGCTATATGCCTATGTGTCTTGCTGGAAAACACTCAGCACTAAGGACTGAAATTCACAAAAGATATTTAGCACCTAACTCTTCTTTAAGGAAACCCACTTGCTTCTGGTAGCTTTTAGCCGTCTAAATAGCCTTGAGAACCTGATTTAAACCTGCAAATCTAGACTGGCCTAGAGTTGATTTTGTTTCTTGCCAATCTAAGTAATTAAAGCTGGGAAAAAAGCAGCCTTGTTGCCTCAGAGTCTTGCGCATTGTTTGTATAATAAAGAACCAAGACCTTTATGGGAGCAAAAACCAAATAAAATCATTCTAATCCTGTCTCATCTACCGAGTTATTTTTTGAGGAGCAATATCATGCCTAATCCTGATTTTGAATATGAAGCTGCACATATCACAGCATAGTGGTGGATACCAGCTGATTTTTATGAGAGAAGTATTCACATGCCTCTGAAAACAAGTACGCCATCAATGTTAAATGTAAGAAGTACTAATACATACGTAAATCAGGCACAGCTACTCTTAATCTTACAGTCCAAATCGGAAAAAGTCTAAAGCCCTCTCCATAGTGTTTTAGGTGGCTGAATATTGCAAAAAGAAGACAGGGTTTCCCTTATAATAGCTAATGAATTATCTCCGCGTTTTCAGCTCATCTGCCTAAGTCTCTCATTTCCCTCTGCTTGTTGTTACTAGTAACCTATAGCTATTGAGACAAAGAGACATGATAAAGCCAAACAGGGCTTTTTTCAGGCTGGGTTGTACTCCTTTCCAGAAGGCAAGCCTGTATATTAATAGCACCTGCTGCTACCCACTAGGTGATTCATCAGACTTTACATAGCTATATGGTGTAAAGACTTCATGTGACACTCTTCTATGGCCAGCTGAAATGAGCTGTTTGGATTAAGAGCCATAGGAATCTTCTAGGGAAAAAAACAACCCATGTCTGCTAGCTCAAGCTGTGGTGAACCTTTTTCATCTCAGCTACAGGACTTGAGATAAAACTCCTTCATTTGGATTCTTTTCCCAGTTCTATCATCTTGAGTTTCTGTTGGAAGTCAGTCTCACTACTTCAAAAGGTCCGGTTTTATGGTCTACAATACAAGCCTCCCATTTCTTCCTCTGCCTAACTGCCCACAGAAAAGTTGTAAGAAATGAGCCTTCAAAGACACTCAAAGAAACCAAATTTCCAGACCAACATAGTAAAAACAATTATAAGCAAATAAAGCCTTACACTAAGTAATTTCTACCTTAATGAGATTTCATAAAGACTACCAGAGACTTTTTGTTGCTATGGATTTTAAACAGAAGTTAGTTGGACACTGCACTGATAGGAGATAATATAAAACACTTCTGATATATACGTAATTGATCCCTACTGTAAGACAGGTCTGGATCAAAACTCTGGGCCTTTAACATCTCCAAATTTGTGGGGGATGGCAGGCAAGCTCTGAACGTGAATCTGTAACTCAACATCCTGCCTGACACTTTCCAGACATGAACATGCTTGTGCCATAATTTTGACGTTCAGATGCACACAAGGAAATACCTCCTGACATGATACATAATCATTCCCGGGAACTCATTGCAACTAAGGCATTACCGAGTTGGTCTGAAATCAAAGAATAAACATTTAATACACAAGAAGAGTAAGTTGTATGGTTTTATGCAAGGTAGGATTATATTACTGAGATGGACATCTCAGCAGCATCAGTAGGAATTACTGGCATGGTCTACTCTGACACAACAAAGAACATATTTAATGGATCAGAAGCTAATTCAAAAGTAATCCTTAGCCACCACTAAACAAGAGTATTCTTAGAGGGATTTCACAGGAATCAATGCTTGCAATAATTATATTCTATTTCCATCAAGGACATGATAAGAAATACAAAAATTCATTGCTGATAAAGTGTGTAGATTATGCAGAGGTTGGCGACATAGTAAATTCTAATAACAACAGCATAGTCACGGAAACAAATTAGGTAAACTAGGCAAATCCAAGTACAACACAAATTAACAGATCCAAATGCAAAGTTAGACTTTGAGAAACAAGAAATGGAGGCCATGCTTGCAGAAGTGGGGGCCTGTGTCCTGCAAAGTGGTGATGCTGAGAAGCTGCCTGGGTAATAACACGTGAGCAACTCAACAGGAGCTCCCCATGCAATGCTGTGGCAGAGGGGACTACCGCAATCCTCAGATGAATAAGCTAAAATACACAGTGAGTGGTAAGGGTGTGACTCTTCACAGTGACTCAACTTCTTAAATGCAGCAGTAAAACCCTTTTACAAGACAGATCAATGTCACCTACAAAATATTGCCTCCTGCCTATAGAGTCTATAGCTCTGATGTACATATTTTTCAAAGGATGCTGAAAAATAAAGTGACTATAGAATGAGTATAAAATAACATTCAAAGCATAGAGAAAATGCTAAGAGGGACAGACTCGAGGCTCTGTTTTATTACCTTATCACTTGACTGTAATATCTAAAATACACTTTTGGGAAGCTTGGGATTTTTAATTTACCACAAAAAAGCCTACAAAAGACTGATGATTTGAAAATTATACCACACAAAATTAATAATAATTGAAAAGAACAGAAAACAGAAAAACTCTTGGCAGTAAGAGCCAAGAGAACTAAGGGATTCACTTCTTGATGTCTACAAAGTAAAACTAGACACTATTTTGGAAATGATGCTTTTCAAAGAAATAAAAAAAAAGAAAGCTTTCATCAGGTTCAAGTGACTGGTTTCAGCAAAGTGTAACTGGCTGAAATTCAGTTGAATGTGATACTCAGGAGGACAAACCAGATCATTTAATGGCACTTCTTTCCATAACTCCATGAATATTCACATAAATCAGAATCATGGAAATGTAGCTAAATTTTGTTTTTGCTTTGCCTTTGAGCTATGTTCACATATTTCTTGTGCACTAATTTAAAAAATCTGAGCTCAAATGAAACCACCAAGTTGGTTTCTCAATGCCATCCAAAACCTGTAGACTCAGACCTGAGCTGGCTAACATGCATTTAAAATATCTTTTTTGACTCCAGGCACTTCTAACAAACTTTACGTAAGTTTGCAAACAAACTTGATCCTGTCAAGTTTTAATATGTGCAATTTTCAAAGTGCTGCTTTTAATTGTATCTGCTGTCATCATGTCTTAAGACTGGAAACCGGGCTTCTGCACGCTATAATAATACACACTATTATTATAAAAATAAAGAGTAAAAAAGGAAGTTTTGGGTCACAGCTGCAAAGCTGTTGCCAAATCACTAAACAACCCCAAAGCAGCAATAAAAACACATCTCTAGAGAATCCTGTACTGAAGGCAGCAAAGTACAGTAGTTACATTTTAAGACGGAATCCAGAAACTGCCAAGATGAAGATATGCAATCTCCACTAGGGAAGAGGCGATGAAAACCCAAGTACATAGTCTGACAAGTGAATCACGTCAACAAAAAGAAAGCAACAAAAATCAACTTGTAAGAAGCATCTCTGTGTGTCAAGTTGTTCAAAGCAGTGGACGCATTGCTGAAATGAGTTCAGTAAAGATGAACATCTCGTCATAGCTTTCGAGAGTTGAAGCTGCATACCAGAAACGGAATGAAATTCCATATCATTTTGCAGTTGGTAACGTAAGGGTCATAACAGCGTGGAAATACCGACTGCACTGGATCCGGCTTCTCTGTGCTCAGGAGAGCTAGTGTGTTTGATATCCTAGGCACTGGAATCAACTATGAGCATGTTTATGCATAGAGGTGCATTAAAATGCATATATTATATGCAAGGATGTGGGAAGGATACGGACTAGTTGCTCGTGAGAAAGCTGGGAAAGACAAAGGTTTCCTAACATCACTTTGCAGACTAGAATGACTTCTGCAAACCAGGTCATTTTGGTGACTCGACTGCGATGGGATATCTGGAATTCAGGTAAATTCCACGGCAGGTCAGCTGCAAACATCCTGCTCCTCTAAAGTCATGGGCAGGTTATTGAAGCTTTGGGGAGTAAACCTTTCACTGAGGAACAGGAAATTTAAAATGCCTGTATGCTTTCCTGGAACTATTCCTTAGCATTGAGACTTTATCATGTTGAAAAAGTTTTTAATATAAAGACAAGTACTTTTCCCTTTAAAAGACACTTTCGGTATTCTGGGAAGCAGAGGAATTGGTTCTTAGCAAACTTGCATAGTATCTAGTGGATGGTGAATTTATTATAAGTTGGACAGATTTTCAACAACTTTGAAAAATTCTCCTGCCAAAAAATTACTGGCAACTCCTCTGAAAGGACGCGGTATATGAACCCAGTTCATCCATACTGTAATGGTGCTGCCTTCATTGGAATAACTCAGAAGAATTCAGCTGTTTTCTTGCTTCACAAAGTAAGGAGGATGCAAGAAGATCTGAAAATGTAGAATACATTTGAAAACACAGCTAAAGCAAGATGTAATACATACACACATATAAAAACCAAGGCTGAAGCTCAATGTATCTGAAAGCTGAACAGTGACTTTGGATAGTGTTATGCAAAATACTTATTGTTCACGTGAATATTTTCTCATGTTTCAAATGTAACTTGAGCATTCAACTGTGCTTGGATTTCTGATGTAAGTGCTGCCAGTGATAATATGCCTGTTCCAGCGATATTTGGTTCATATGATTTACTCTGACTCTCAATATCTCTGAGCTTTCACACAAAAATACGAGAATGCAAAGTATTAGAAGTTAGGTAACGGGCTGATCAAATTACAGCTAGTGTGGAAAAACACATTAAAACTTAAACTGTCAGTGTGCAAGCCAAAGATGAAACAATTTCACTTAAAAAAAAGCAAAGAGAAATACACTTTCATTTGACATGCATTACACAAAAGTAGTCCACAAAATTAAAACCTCTTCTTAGTGATGTCTTCTCAGGTAAAAGAACCGTTTCCGATAGTTGCCATATTATGAAATGATTCATCTGAGAAGCTTTGCTTGGTGCATTCACCAAGCCGTCATAGAGACGGTGGAGGAACGCTTCTGAGGCTACCGCGAAGAGGCCGATGCTGCCAAGCTGAACGGAGGCGCATGAGGACGGCATCGAGCCCGGCTAACGCTTCACTTTGCACCAAGCCACACGAACGTGGTGGGAATGCAGCCAATTCAAACACGCTGGGTTTCTGTTGAAGGAATAACAGCAAATGAGAATTTGCTGCTCCCATTATTCTCTCTCATTGCTCCGCAGTACGCAGCAGACAAGGAATTCTGCTTTATTGCTGTTGTATTGAAATATATATATATTGTTAGAGGCTGTGCCTCTGAATCAGTCAGTATCTTCAGCACATGCCTTGACAGCACAAATAGTCCCACCTGAATTAACAAGATTATTTATCCTTTTAAAAGCAAGCACAGGTTTAGTACCCGTACCAATCTGAGACACTAATTCCTATTCCTGTGGCTCAGTTTTCTGTCACTCTTCTCCTTCACTTCTTTTTATTCAGATAACGTATTTCCATGTAAAATGGGAGTTATGCTAATAAAAACTCCATGGCCCAAAGCGTGCAACTTTCTCACTCAGGAGTCACCTTAACTGACAGGAACAGTCCCATTTGACTTCATGATTTTTAGTGCAAGTGAGGAAGGACACTAAACGTAGGTAAAGGGGGTATGTTCAGCCCCTAAGCTGTAGTTCAGCTGCCAGCACGGATAACTGATGCACTCACTGAGTAAGGAAACAAAACCCGTAAACAAAAAAATAAACACAGCACCATTTCCATAATGAGCTAAGAAGCAGGGTGCAAAAGGTCAAAACCTAGACAGGCAGAAGATTAATATTTTCTCTGTGTCCTTCTGTTGTCTGTATCACCTGGAGCAGGCAGACCTGGACTTTGTTACAGGTAAATAATTACAGTTGTATCTGCCATAAATATCCACTTGAAGGGGCTACTGCAAAAAAATTGAGATTGTATCTCCAAGCAACTGTCAAATAGCTAGAATAAATTTAGAGGGCTTGAAATACTGATGTACACTTTCTATCATAGATATCTCTTGGTCTAGACTTTCAGGCTGCATTTTGACAGAACACATTGGATGACTGAGAAATTAGGGACTCAGGCCCAAAAAAATTACATAGTGTTGGCACTTGTGGTTTGTGTCTTCTTTACCTGTGGTACCAGCAAACAGGAAGTCATTGCTTCACAGCAAAACCAGGAATATTAACAGGACATATCCTTTCGCATTTAAAACACAGAAGGCAATAAATCTCGGACCATGATGGTAAACCTAAAGAGGTCACTGAGTAATGGTAAACATAATATCTGTACTTTTCAGTGCTATAATAAATCTGACAGTGCTCTTTTTTAAAGTTGGGATGCTTCTGTACAGGCTGAAGATCAAAAGTTCCCTTGCCCCCCGCAAAAGAAAAAAGAAAAAAGCACACACATGCACTGCAATCACCTGTTTCTCATTTTGAATATTCAATGGAATATGGAACAATCGAGCAAAATAATACGCCTGTCTTTTAGCGTGGGTGATATTCTCATAAGCCCCAACCGAATGAGAAAAATCTGTCCCCTATTTATGAGAACAGATAGGAAAGTCATTCAAACTTTGGACTGCTCCTTGCGTGTTTGCCCCTGCTACTCTCCCAAATGCACACTACAATATCCTTATGGGGGTTCCTTCCTCGGCGACCGGAAAGCTCGCCATGCAGCTTAGGCCGTCACTGCAGTGACTAGTGCTGATTTCCCCATGGCCGGTATCTGACCATACCTGTCTCCAGGGGTCATTTGATGCCTGTTCCAGAGCCTCGTCTTGTTCTAGAGTACCCCCCATATTTTTTAGGTCAAATTAGATGCCCTTTGGGCTACGACGCAAGGTATTAATGGGTCACATCCTGAAGCCTGAAAACCTTTCCTTTAATATGTTACATGTGTAGAAATACTGTATTGCTTGGAACAAACATCTTGCAGACACACAACAGTTGTACCAAACATCCATTTCCACCTGCCCTTGCAATGTTGCTTGTTGTCCCCCAAAGCTGAACTTGCCTTCCTGGCAGTGCAAAGCTGTATAAACTGGTTTTTTAGACTAGCTAGTGTAAGTGTAAATAACAAATTGGATGCATTGAATTTTGTTTCTTTATGCTAACCTCAGAACTGAAGTACATTAATAAAATGCAGGAGAAGTAAAGGAATGGGAAGTGTGTTACAAAAGGCACTCATACAACATCTTGCAAGAGACTCGTTTGCTCTCTGCACTTGCCGGTTGCCATGACTCTTCCTCGACTTCCCAAGACTTACCTAGCTTGCAGGTCAGGCAAGGTGTTACTGCCAGGAAGACCACGATAATCAAAGGGCTCTCTGAGCACGTTAAGTGTCCAGTGTAATAGGAATATGAGGGAATAACACAGGGGAAAAGCAACAGCCAGTCACCAGTCAAGCAAAGAGCGGAAGGAGTTGTGCTGCTGACACTCCTGTCCAGCCACCTCTTCTGCTGGTGATACAGAGACCCTCAACAGCACCGGTTACCCAACACTTCTGAAATGCTTGCCTGTGCCTCTAACTCAGCTAACACCTAAATATGTCCATTGAGGTGTATTAACTCTTTTAGCAAGGTTTGACTGAACAGGCTAGGTCAAGAGCAAAACCGATGACTAGCTTGGAGTGGTTTACAACTCAAGGCCTTTACAGACTTATCTTCTGGGAGGATAAGTGGAAATTTAGTGGGGGGGAAAGGAGATCAATCTAGGATACACAGAATAGAAGAAGCTGAGAAGAATAGCACCACTGAGCTGTCAACTACAGGGGGCAAGGAGTAGGCAGAGAGAAAAACAGCAATTGAGACTAGTTGTCTGTGGTGTACATAAGTTGATACCAATCACCCTAACTGTATCTTACGGCCACTTCTGGGCCAGGTGAAGGGTACTTTTCAGCATGTCTAAAGTTGAATTGCAGTCTGAGTATCTGTCTCACTGTCTCTGAAACTAAAGACATATAAAGGCATGGTACAGGGTTTTATCTACAGGTCTACATGTGGAAAATCTTTTTTTTACTCATCATTTTCATTTTTTCATTTTTCTTTTTTTTCATTAATCATTTCCCAGTTGCGCTACAGCAAACACACGTTGCTTGTTGTACGTAACTGTCTGTTTAAAAAGTTCTCCCAAGAACAAGCTGTAACCCATCCACGTGGCTCAGTTTATGCACTGATGTCTAGTGAAACAAACTGTCAAGTCTCCTTGGCTCTGAGTGGCTGCTGAACAACATGCCCTCTTCACTTGCAAAGTCCTCCATAGCCTATTTATTGCCTCTCCTGCTCTGAAATGTCTGCTTCTGCCATTGCTCTGCTAGTGATAAAATTTTCAATTGTTCAGTCCTCCAACAATTATTTTATCACTTTTTCTCATGCCAACATTTATGAGCAGAGGAGCTCCCTGGGAACATCCACCAAGCCGCTAAATCCATCTTCGTGACGCTTACTGTCTACAGATGGCATGCGATGGGCTTTGCCTTTCAAACTGATCGCTCCACCTTTGGTAAATTGTTTTGACTGCATCTGTGAACTACATCCATCATCCCATAACTAAGGATAGGGCTATAGATTTACGTATTACCTAACCTTATGGACTAAAATTCCCAATTGGCCATTAACTATAAATATTACAATATTGATTGCTTTGACACTGGCCAAATAACTGTTTCAAAGTGCACTGGAATTAAGGGAAAGAGTCCAATTGGCCCCATGTGAGGTCAGTAGATTGTAGATCCAAGTTATGATCAAAATTAGCATGAATTTTTGTAAATATGAATTTAGGCTGACAGTGTTTATACATTACTCATTTGTCGCTAGAGAACCATTTGTATAACAAAGGGACAACTCTTTTTTTCACCAAACTGATTGCATCTTCAAAACCTTATAAGTGACTTTGGAGCCTGCAGCCAGATTTTAAATGTTCCTAAGTCAGTCAGCAACTTTTCAGCCTCTGTTTGCATTTCATTTTGAAAAGGACATGATTAATTTAGTCCAGGACTGCAATGAAAGTTCATAACACTGTAGTTGGAAGTATATGTAGTTATTTTAAACCTTTAGTTGAACTCTGAGTTATTCAGGAAGCCTTTATCTCCGACTAGTAAGCGCTGACAACTTATATAACAGGCTTGATTTCCCATCTCTCTTACCATGAGTGCTATGCCAGTAGAATATATGAATACCAGTGCAGCAAAAGACACCAACAGGCCCATCTGCAACTATCTTATTAGATTTGCCAAGTAGGAAGGAGTCAGATTTAATTCTCTCTATCACTGACAGTGAGGTTTATAGACAGAATGACTAGAAGGAAATTCATCCAAAAGAATCATAACACCAAACCACTGTATAAATTCTATTTGTATGCTATTTTCCAATTTCAGAAAATTAGAAGTACTTTAAGGAGCATTTGGAACAGTAAATCAAGCATGCAAATTTTCAGACTTAGCTCTTTATGTATGAAATGGGGAGAACAGAGGAAGCTTCTGCCAAACATGCAGCTGGTGTAGGTCATATTAACACTGACAGGCATGTAAATGTCAACAGGTTACCAAATCATGTATCTAGAGTCTGCTCGTGGATGGTACGCTGGTACTGTGGATTATATTAGTCCAAAGTAAGTCAATATAAATATTTGAAACTGTGCACGATTTTCAAAACTAAAGGCTTTACAAAGCCAATTTTGCTTTGTAGACAGAGACCTTCCAGAGCAGGACAAAGACCTTAATTCTGTATAGCAGCACACAGCCTGAGAGGCCCCTTTCAAACATCTCAGTCCTTAACTGGATTTTGCAGAACTCATTGATGACTCTAAGGCACTGAGTCTTTAGACTTCCTTTACTACAGCTGTCATGGTGTGTCTGATGTTCCTGTCATGCTAGTGAGTACTGGGAGGGAGAGATATGCATGGAAGAGGGTAATTTGTGAACAGACATCCAGGAAGTGCAGCTGCACTGAGGTCTCCAGGGCTGAAGTGTAGGCAAGACAATGAAGAGCACAGCAATTGCCTGGTAAAATGGGATCATTTCATTTACTTGTCCCTTGGTCCATTGCAGCCATTCAATGGTGCCACTATGGCGTTCACTAAGGTAATATCAAATTAACATGAAACTCAAGGTAAAAACTAGTTAAACCAGTTAGCAGGCTTTCTGAAAGATTAAAGAAAGGGTTACTTGTGGATGTACACCTGCAACCATCCATGCAACCACTGATTTGGGGTGCTCTGTTCAGCTAATTCGTTAGCCTATATCTGGCTCAAAACAGTGTAATATGGAAAATGAAGTACAAGTAAAATTTTACATTTTAGGAACAAATGAGGCCCCAAAATAGCACAAAGTCTATTAAGTACAAATGTCTGCTGGTTCCCTTATGAGCCTAAAAAATGTAAATCTTTGACAGATTTTCTTAAGTAAAGCAGCAAAGTCTTGAAATATTAGTTAAGTTCTGTTACGGATTTCTGAAGGTTTCTGCTTTGTCACTGAAAGAAATCAAGGAATGACCCATTCTCTCTAATGGTATAAATGAAACCAGATCTGGAAAAGCTTAATCCTTGGTACAGAGCCATTCTTGGCTTTTGCTTCTTTTTCAGAACTCTGGCACACTGCAGACTCCTATAAACTATGCTGTTTCGCTGCATTCAGTGTGGCTATTCATTACAGCCACTACCTGGGCTTTTGAGGCCAAGTTGGTAAGATGGAAATGGAAGGCATGTGCCTGAGGGAGTAATCATGGACCATTATTTAGGTACAAGGTTGGTTGCAAAAGCGGTTCTCCTAGCCAGCAAACCAAAGCACTCTTCTTGTGTCTTCAAGCTATCAGCATGTGGGAATCTAAACTATGAGAATTTGTGCTTGGCCTGAGCTTGAGTAGAGAAATGTGAAAGTCAGCTACCTTCAAGATCACCAAAGCATGCAGGTTTAATGTAAACGACAAATGTTCCTATACAGCAGCAACAACAGGATTTGTACAAAATCATAGACATAGGATATAGGTATAATGTCAAACACAGCATACTACAGTGAAAACTCACCAACTTAAAAAATTTGGAGTGGTGTCACTATTCAGATTAATGAAAGTTCATATTCCTGTCATGTGGACCTTGCTAGTGAAAGTATAAATCCCTCAAATATGTTGGCAAGGTCTTCTCTACTAAAAATGAGCATTTTATTATACTTCAAAACAAAATAAATAACTTTAAAGTGCCTGTTAAGGATGAAATTAAATGCTGTAATATACAATAATGGTGGCAGCAGAGGCAGCGACAAGCTACTATTTGCCCAAATGAACCGGTAGAGAGCAGTGAGTTCCCTGCACCCGGGACAGCAAGATAGACGTTGCTGACTTCTGACTGCGATGCAAGGATTATTTCGCCTGTCAGATTGACACAGAGATGCTCATATTGCCTACTTGAAGCAACTCATTTAGGAGCCCTTAATCACACTGTGGAAAGATGATGTCCTTTTCTCCAGTGACTATATAGCCTGACAGATCGTCTGCAGGAAGCGCCTTAACTGGGCTCCAGTTTGAATTTCCACGTGGACTAGCAGAATGGGCACCCACCACTTAACCGCAGGAGTTCCCGTAAGAGGAAGGTTATCCGAGTTAGAGCACAAATTGGAGAGAATTTCTCAAATGTTGCATCTTCAACATCTGAAAAGCAGCCACTAGACTAACTTCCCTTGCTATTCCCACAAGAAGTATAGCAAAGGCAGTAGGCTATTTATAGACATGATTTTCATAAAATGCACAGTTCTACTTTTAAAAAAAGAAGCCAAGTACAAACTGCTGACACACATCCTATTCCACGCTAAATAATCACCGTTGGTACAGACAGAGATAATTGTAATAACACTTTGCAAACGAGTTCCTATGATAACAGCTTTTTGATTTCATACAGTGCTTTTCATCCAGGAACTCCAGAATACTTTATCATCACAACTTATATTATTTTACAGAGAAATCAATGGACAGAATATTCAAGACATACTCTTGTAGCTGTACAGGCAGTCAGTAACAGAGCTAGGAATAAACCCCGTCTCCCACCTTAGTGTTGTTTCATTAGGTCACGGGTAACTGTGAAGGGAGGAAAAAGAGATTCCCGTGTTTGTGCACTGGCTACATTTTTTGTAATCAAATAGATATAAAGCCCGCTCATACCGATAGCTGGAAGAAATAAAAACACTGAAGTGGTCACAACCTCGCATGCTCAGATAAGTAATGTTCTTGTTCAGTAAATTAGCATGTTCATGAGTCATATATTTTGTTTGTCAGCATTTTTTATTAGTGTGCATATACTAGATTTTCACTATATCATTCAAAGGTTAGCAGGAAGGAAAATTAAACCCTCATTGTTTTCACCACCTTACAACTTGCACAGTCATTTTTCAATGTACTTAACTGATTATCTTGGAAAAGACTAATAAACGGTGAGTAGGACTTACTGTTCATCGAATTTTTGCAACAGATTTTCTATCTCATTTAAAACTTCAGCTAGAATCGTTTTCCTGTTGCATATTGCAAACAGACATGTACAGTGACTGAAAAGCTTGGATCAGGTTGTGTAGTCAATATGGTTTTTGGCGAAAGACTAGCAAGCCCTTTTCTGGCTGAAAGCTAAGAATGATAAAAATAGATTCTGATTTTACAGTCACTGTGACAAACTGGCTTCCAAAAGCTTCACAGCAGCACAAAGGGAACAAACTGGCAAAAGGGAAGTGAGCTGGAAAGATATATATTTTTCCCCAACAAGACTTAAATTGACCATCTTTTGAGGTTTACAATGATCTTATATCACTGCATGTGGCATGTACTGCACAATGGTAACCAAGAAGTCAGCTTAGCTTGCAACCAGCCGTTCTTTTCCAAAGCTTTTCTGTGAGCTCAACACATTTAATTCACAATCACTTATAGAGCTTATACAACCTTATAAAATAACCTACTCTCCTGAATCACCTCTTACCTACAAGATATAATTTTATTCTATTTCATATGATTTCATTATCTTATTTTTGTCACTTGATCTCATTTTTCTTGGGGTTCTAAAGGATTTAACAACGAATGATAAGAATGAGATTATCAGCACAAAAATAGACAATAATTAAATGTCAGTCATGTCTATGACAGAACAAATGCAATTCTGTATCTCACTATTTTTGGTGCTGGCTAGTGCAATACTCATTAAATATTTTTACCGTTAATACTGATAGTTTTGCAGTTATTTCAAACAGATGAAATACATTTCGCTTACCTACCCTTCATTCTTCCTCCTCTGCAAATAAGTTTTTCCAGTGAAAGATTAGCATAGTTGGTACCAGGAATTTCAAATGGGATTGTTTATGCATCAAAGAGTAAGTATTAATAACAAAAATGCACTCACAGTGTGATTGCTTTGTGATGATTAGAATATAAATTGTTAGTTCTATATATACAGACACATACACACACACTGAATTATATGCCTCAGGATGGTATGTCTTTTGCATTCCTCTAACATCTGATAGTCAGATGCCATGTCACACACATACTTGTCTATTTGTTTTACCGCTAAAAAGTTTGTCTATGATGTTGCATGGAGCTGGCAACCCTTCACATTCAGAACCCACCTGAAAATACGTTCCCAAAGACATATCTTGCATTTATAAAGAAGAGAGGGAGAGAGACAGCCCTTGCCCCAGGATCAAGCAAGTGAAAGCACTAACTTCACATGGAAAACTAGTTTTCTCGTTGTTGATGATGAGAGGTACATGCCAAGTAATAAATTAACTGAGCACAGTCGGTGGTGGACAGGAATTCCTTTCTGCAGGCTCCGCTCCACCACTTATGAGTTATGGGGTCATCTCTAACTTGTGAAAATAATTCACATATCACACTCTCCCCATCTCTACACTTTTTGCTACTCCTGCATGTGGAGCTGGAGCAAAAGCACTGGAGCTGGTCAGGAATCTATGAGCGCGAGTGACCATGCAGCAAATATTCATACAGCAACTCCATCAGACCTGGGAGGCTCCCTTAACTGCCACCCTCTCAAAGGCTGGTACCTGTCACTGCCTCTCCCTTTGCTGACCACTCTTACCTCTCCCTTCACCTTCTCCTTCTCATTTCTCTCCTTCATCTAAAGGAAGGATGTTCTTGAGCACCATAATGTATGGTTACATGGGGCAGGAGAAGCGCTGAAACCCCACTTGTGCTGGGGCCGTTGTCAAAACTCCTATTGACTTTCAGAGGAACGGAAATTTCCCAGGCAAACTGTGAGCAAAACAAGCAGATAAACAGCCGAGCCGACCGTGGAAGGTCTTGGAATAAATAACACGGTGTTAAACACAGGCGACGCTAAGTATGTGAACCTTCAGTCAAAGTTTTGACCTCAGCTTTTGCAGACATACCCAAGCTCACTTTAATTCCCTGCTTTGCACACTGGAAGCGATGCAGTTGCTGCAGCACAGAGCTCAGTGCAGGTTGCAAAATCTCCCCTAATGCTCAGCACTGAGCTCTTTGCTGCTGTGCTCGGCTCAGCTCCACTTACTGGACAAAATGAATTTACCTATCACATCCATCAGAATTACACAGCTAATTACTCTAACCCCTAAGAAACTGCACTGAAAGAAAAACTGCCCCTCTGATTTTGTTAACGGGGGCAATTGCCCAGTCTTGTACTTACGATGGGCCGGGGCTGGCTTCAATCAGTTACAGTTATTTAGCATCTGAGGCAGCAAGTGTATAATATCCTTCTCACTCCTTTAACAGGAAAGGGCTGCCTTTATCCATGAAGCAAAATCATGTGTATTATCATGTTAATTAATACATTTCTAATGAAAATCTGTTTCTCTAGTTTACACAGAGCCAAAGTGAAAGGTGATATGATTTTGCTAATTTATAAAAAAAAAAAAATTAAAAAATAAGCAAGGAAGAAACATCAAAGAGCCAAACAAAAGGAAAAATATTGGAGCTAATGAAAAGTTGGTTAATTATCCCTTTGTTTACTCTTTTGTATTTTTCCGCATTCTTAACTGTTGCACGTAATTAGATTATAACTCTCTGGGGCAGGAAGTATATTTTAGTCTGCATTTGTACTGTATATGTGGACCTCATAATAAAATGCAAATAACTAATAATAATAATAATAAATAAAGAACCTTCTCTCACACTGTGAGTCTTTCCAAGCCAGGGAGCACAGCATGGGCATAGCATCAAAGTGTAGCTGTTCTCTGGGCTTGGCTTTATTCGTGATAAAGAAGCAGAGCTCAAGACTTTGCAGACTTGGCTGCTTCTTTAGCTCCTGTCGCAGACCAGCTTCCTCCTGCTCCAGATCACCATTCCCAGACCTATGGTCACCATTTGAGGGCAGCTATTCTCTGTAGGTTAATCTTCCTGCTTTGATTCCCCACTTACAGATTTGGTATTTGCTGAAAGGTAGTGTGTTGCATTAGGCAGTGTTAGCTGCTCTTTTTAGGAGAGTCCTTCCTCTCCTTCCTGAGGTGATCCAACAAAAGGTTTGTCTGTCTGATCGCTACATTATCAATAACTTTGCAGAGTCCAAGAGCACATTGCAACCACCACTTTTCTGGTGTCTGGGCACAACCTTGGGGTTCTCAGTGCAGTTACAGACCCTCCTAGGAAGGCTGGACAATACTCCCACCCACTTCCTAAAACTCTTTCTCATGTGCAGCTCAATGTTGGATAATATACTTGTTAAGTAGTGGATTAAACAGTTCATTTTCATCATAGTATGCTTCAACAGAGACTGAGGGCTCACTAAGGTAGTGGCTCCACACACCCACTATAAGAGACTGTCCATGCTCTAAAGAGCTAACAGAAGACAGATAACGTTTCCTTTTTGCCACCTGTTAATTCTTTTTAACAGATGGAGAACTGGAGAATGGAGAGATTAAAAGCCCTGATACAGGAAACCATATTTTTTTCAGGACAGTACTTAAACACATGCTTTTTCAAACACAGGCTTCTGTCCCATTGAAGTCGAGCACATGCTTGAATAGTTTTCTCAATCAGGATCTAAGTGACTCTGTCAAGGTCATAAAATAGTGGAATGGGCTGCCTCTGGAAGTCCTAATCCACATCGCAGTGCCTTGGTCCTCTCTTCCCACAGTCCATTTCCACAACCATAGCTCCAGGGAACTCTAATAACCTCTTAGTCTCTACAACTGGACGGTCACAGGCAGATCTCCAGATCAGTTACTTACATAGAAAGGTTACTTCAAGTTAGGCCATAAGTTGCGCAGTAGATGTGAAATCAGGTAAAGGTGAGAAGACTAGAAATAGTAATTAATGGAAGAAATAAATGATTAATGTCAACTTTCCTACAATTTAAGCTGCTGTAAATAAGAAAAGAATGAGATGTACCTTTGTATATAATATAAGTCAGAAGAGAATCAGATCCATCATCAGTTGAAATACTACACAAACCTTTGTGACACTTCTAGTCATTTTAGCATTTCATCTATTCATTAATTTATCATGAAAATGATAAAGCGTTTAGAGTTGAATACCAAATCTTTATCAGTTCTCAATAGATCACTCACTCAGGAGGCAAAAAGATTTGGTTGTAAAGCTGAGAAAGACAGTCTTATGGGAAAGAGAATGGACTGAAAGTAAGGTGAAGTCCCCTGCAAGCCTCCTGTTTGACCTTGGGCAAGACACTTAGCTTCTCTGCATGTGTATTCAGGAAAACAATATTCTCTTCTTCCCGTGCTTTGGCTGCCTTGTCTACTTCACCTTACTTTTAGAAATGCAAAGGTAATACTATATTTAACCAATATAATCCTCTTCTTCCTTATCTGAAATTACCTCCTTGCAGAATGCAGCCTATTCAAGCTTTTCCAGCAAGCATTATGTAGAACTGTAACCTCACAATAGCAGCATGTAACATCTACCAGTAAATTCTGGATAGCTTTCAAAAAAGAGTGCCATACAGTCCCTTACAGTATGATAAACAACTAATGTACACATTGCAGGTACTAAAAAAAAAAATCCACCAAGCCTTCCTATGCAGCTACAAAGAGATTTTAAATGGAAATATGGAGTGCCAGACCTGGCCCCTTCCAGATGTGCTGCCTCGCTCTCTGTTACACACGCATGCAGAGGTGCACAGGGCCTTACGTACCTCCTCTCCACTTTATTTGTCTCTTTCTTTGGGCCACGGAGAATCAAATGCACCTATTTAGAGATGGCGGGTTGCACAGGTTGTCTGGAGAAAGGGGTGTTTGCCACAGTGCCCAATACAAAAGGGACATGATCTTTGCTGGGGTCTTTCATTACTCCCACGCTTAGTAGAGAATATGTTTCATCTTTATTCCCCAAAAAATCAGTAAATTACTTTGATTCTATAAATACGTTTAAAAATTAATAGCACCAAAGAAGTTTTTTTGTTGACCTTCGCCTAAGCATAGGAGAAACAAAGTCAATGATATGAAAAGTGGAGTGTTAAAGACAGCAAGAGGAAAACACTTTAGTTATCAAACTGATGCTCCTTAGCTCCTTATTCCATTAAAACCTCTATCTGTGCTACTTTCATGGAGGCTGTTTTGCTATCACATGCAAATTCCCCATTTTTCGAGGAAAGCTTTACATAACGTGCCTATTTGGCCTTTGTTAGTCATGCTACAAAGACTTAAAAGCTTTGAAGATTGTCTTAACTAAAAAGAGCCACTAGAACAACAATGCACTTTCTTCCAGTCACTGATCAGGCTTCTAAAGAGTAACTAATGATGTGAATTTTAAAGAGCAAAAGGCAACAAGAAAATATTTAATAGTACAACTAACAGCGCAGCATACCTTCTGCAGAAACCTGTCTGCTTTACTTTCCTTTTATCAATATTGCCAAGAAAGTAAATTTGTCACTGTACAGTTGAGAATCTCTCAAAGATCTACTTTAATGTTTCACGCTACGTTTGCAAAACAAGAGTAATAAAAATAATGACACCATTATTACTCTTCCCTCTTTGTTTTCAGTTCATCACTTGCATATTTGAATAATGAATTATATTCACATTATCTCTACACTTTTGCTCTTGACTTCCTCTGCTGGCTGAAAGTAAAGCTATTATCCAGTTGTCAGCTCTGAAGAGCCATTCAACACAGCAGCCAATGATCCTGACATGTAGATATACTACTGTGCAAAATTATCTAGAGTACAATTTCAAGCTATATATGAGAAAATTACCAGCCAGTGTAAAAATGAATCTTCAGCTTAGGCAAAATATTAAAAATTTCATCAGGGCCACTTTAGAACATAAATAAGTAGACAACAGAATTAGTTGTGAATTAGGCACAAAAGGCTAATTAACACTATTGTATCATCTTGATTGACTTAAAGTCTATTAAATCACTATTTTATTGTTTGAATCTCTGAACCTTACAGGAAAAATAGAACCTTCTTCTATTAAGAGGCCCCCGTTCATTCTTAGATCTGCAGCTTTTCACTGAATTTCATTAAGACTCATTCCACTAACCAATACTTTGCGCATGTAATTTCCTGATAAAGGAATGATTATTTGTATCAGTTGATTTATAGAGCTTTTTTATTGTGCCATGTTAAGTTACAAACAAATCACATAAAAACAAAACCCACACAATTTTCTTTTAGTGTAACATCTTTCTATGTAATTATAAATATAACTGGAACATCAGATAAAGTTGGATTTTCATGATGCAGTGAGGGGCAAATACAGCCTAGCAGCAAACATTCTCCACAGCAAAGACTTTCTTCTCTTCATGCTCACGAGCTTTTGTCAGGAAAAAATAACTGGAGTTTGGGAAGGTGAGGAGGTGCCCCTCGCCAGACAGAAAGCAGAGTCTTCAGCATGGCATTAAATACGGAAGTATAGGTATCAGAGCAGAAATCAGAGGAAGCTACTGCGACTGCTTTAAAGAAATATCCAAGCCAGGATTAGCTGCTGTCTCTGTGATCAACATTTGTTCTTCTAAATCAGCTGCCTCAATACCTTTCCTACCAATTAGACCTACTCCTATATGTATCGCTACGCTGGGAAAGGGAGAGGACAAAAGCACAACTAGTCTTTGATGCAGTCCAAAGTGGAACTAACTGGTTATCCATATAGAAAAATGAAAAGGATGTCTCAGGGTTGCTTCCTTTCTGTATTTCCTTCAGGGACGTCGTGAAGCCCATCAACTTTTATAGAAATTTAGAAACAACTGCAATGGTTTGGAATGTATTTCATGGATTACAGCTCTTGAAAATTCACATCAGGAAGAATTTTAGCTCTTTACCAACACTGTTTCATCTCATAGTATCACCTAGAATAATTCTGCACTGTAATCTCCACACCTTAAATGTGAAGGTGTAGGCAAACAGATTAAATGATTTATCTAAGGTCACACATTGACGATAACCATTCTTTAGGAATGTCCAGGAAACTCAAACATGTCCTTCTTTCTCTTTCTGGAAATGTTGTTTTAATGGCATTTGAGGACAATAGCCATTCCCGGATATCTGGCAGCTTGGCTAGCGCAGCAGCTCTCTTTGGACTGCAGACATTGCAAGCCCGGACCAAGGGCCATGTTCTACATATCAATTCCCCAGTGCAGGCCAAATGAGTTGGATGTGTTCATGATGTACCAGACAGGACGTGCCACAAAATGTCAACACATGCACAATAAACCTGACATGCCTGGCTTACTGCACACTGGGAATCCATCTCCATAATGCATGCACGCATATTTCTGTCTGGGAAATCATGGACAGCAGCATGGCAACCCTGAAGAGAAAGTCCTCTTTGAAAGCCCTACTCTCAAGCCAATGTTTAATTCATTAAGTTAGCCTTCCTCAATTGGTGATCAGTAGAACTATTTAGTACATGATACATTAGAAGAAAGTCTAAGATACTCCCCAAACCCAAATGTACTTATTCCCACATAGGTAAGCAAGGAAGGGAACAAGATGGAGGGAAATAAAAGTAACACTTTCAAAGTTTAGCTAAATTTTTATTTGTTTGTAAATGAAAATTGCTGTGGTAGCACAGGTTGTGCTGTGGGCTTCTTTTTAACCCGTGAAGTGGGGCAGAATGAACTGCAGAAGTTAAATAAAAATTAGGGTAGGTTGATTCTTACTCTGTTGATCTGCCACAGCTGATAGCACTATCCACTGGACAGAAATGGCAGGCTCAGTCTTTGGCTAAAGTCAGTGATCTGTTCCATGTGTCTTCTGTCCCTGAGTTATCATATACTAGAGCCTTTGCTGTGTAAACAGAGTATTGAGCTCAAATAAGTGATCTGTCCTGTGCTGCATGTCTTGCAAATCCTTTCAGCAGAGACTTTGTCCTTTCAAAGAGTCTGGGAGTTCTGGTACTGGCAATACAGATGAGAGCCGTGTTAAAACAAGCATGCATGCTGATATGGAAAACATAATCAGTTAGCTGCGCTGTATTTCACCTAAGTTCTGCACTGAACTAGGCATCCGGATACTCTTCACTATCAGTGGGGTAAAACAGGTACTTCAGAAGTGTGATTTATCTTACCCACTTTAGACAAAAAGCACCTTTGATATATCTCCTCCTTTTTATGAACTGAAGAGGCAGCAATACAATTAACTCAGATGTAGTTATCTACAGCATAGACTTCTTAGGTTAGATGAAAAATCCCATGTCTAGAGTCTACTTGTTAATACTTACCTTTAGATATATGCTTAGATGTACTTGGCACTGAGATAGAGGAGCTCTAATATTGATTCCCTGCCTTCAGGGTTGTAAAACAGAGCTAAGAGCAGTCAGGTGATGTAGCAGTATAGGAAGAGGTGAGGAAGTCCAACTATACAGTGTTGGTGCTTGTCCACGAGCTGGAAAGCTTCAAGTCTTTACCCTGCCATAGTCTTCCTGTGAGTGCCCTTGGGCATGTCACTTAATTCCTTCCCCTCAGTTTCCAGCCTGTAAAGTGAAGGCACCAGCACTTGTCTACTTCACACGGATGTTGTCAAGATAAATATAATGCAATTTCAAGAGCCCTGGTGATACAGTAATGAGAATCAGAGAAATGCCATTGATGTGGGAAAGAAAGAGGCTCAAAGAAAGGACAGCAGGAGTATGCAGCCACATCTGAAATTAGCATATGGACATTATAATTTACAAAGGAAATCTATTTGGTTACTGACTATTTCATTCTTCATAGTACACATTTTTCATCCTGTAAATGTCCATATGTCTTCCCACTGTCGCATTATCTTTCTTATTTCTAGAAAGGACATTACTGTGTTTTCCTCATGGCTAAGAATTTTTCTGCAATATTCAACTGAGTAAACTGACTTAAGATGTCATGATTAAAAAAGGTACAAGATGCAATTATTACAAGAACTCAAACACAGGCTGACAAAGCAATGACCTGTTTTTGTTTAGACCAAGGTGACAGAACTTGTATGGCCAAGCTCATTGGACAAAAAGGGATGCAGTCTGCCAGTTAGTTTTAAATGGAGAAGCAATTTTGGCTACAGCTTTTCTTTGGAAGTCCAGAAAGGTTAAATACTAGCTTGACTATCAAGGAACAGTTGTTAAAAAGTGATCTTTTCCTCCAAACGCTCTCCTTTTTTAGCTAATGTCACCACTGATGTGCTCAGACTACACCTGAGCCAGCTACTCCTCATGCAGATCCCAATTTTATCCAGAACATATACAGCTGGGAAGCTGCATTTTAGTACGAAAGTCACAATACAGTCAATGCAGTCCCTGTAGCTCAGACCTTTCAAGAGAATCCCTTTGCCCAAATCACCAGCGCAAACTCATTAGCCTGGGTTTTGCTGTGGATATTGGCTAGTAGCAAAGTGCTTTATTAAACTTCTGTAACTAACAGCAAGCAAATGTATCTCTGTAGATATTTTAGTTTTAATTTAGTTCTACAATAAAAAACCTTGGGCTTCATACTGAGCAACTAAATATTTTCATAACATTTTGCTTTTTCAACAATTTTTTTCAGTCAGTAAATCCAACTACCAAACAAATAAACAACCCCCCCCCCAATTTCCAAAAAATGCAAACAATAAAATCCAAATTACCTCAGACCAGTAGGTAGTTACTGCCACTTGCATTTTCTGAAACACTCCTCTTCTTTGCCCTTTGTGCCAAAATAAAATTAATAGTCACGGAAAAGCAGAAAAGGATAGAATTAGGAAAAAGAAGCCAGTTAGATTGCTACTGGTATCTCTTGCATCTGCATAGTACGTCGTGGTTTCAAACTAAGACAAGGGCCCCATCACATTAAATTCTATCGAGAGTAAGGGATGGGCCAGTGAGGATTCTGGTGGCGCTAGGAATGAATCTCTATTCCTACAGGCCTCTCCAATAACTCTATTTTCCCTTCACCATTCACACTCTGTGTAGTAGTCACCAACTCTTAGAACAGACATCAAGCTCCATTTAAAAGAAGAGAAATATTTGCTAACAGTAGTCTCTCATCTATACTCCTCTTCCATCTAGAGTCTATTCATGTCTCAGTTTTACTTGTTTCATTGCTTATTTCTGTACCTAAACGTAGGACCTAAATAGTCCTAGGACTGATTTCAAGCGTGTGTGTCTTTGAAGGTAGTTCAAATTAAAATTCAAGCTGCCCAGAAGTACCATCTGCTTGTGGGGTTTGCAGCATGGAGGAGGAACCCAAGGCATGCATTCTCTCCAAGGCCTCCACATGGGATCATGAGGGAAAAGGATGCATGTGCATGGTGAGCCCACACTGCATCAACGCGGCAAGCCCGTACTGGCAGGGAGCAGCATGGACTGGCTGCTCCCGAAGGGAAGGGGAGCTGGGAGTGTGCTTGGGCATGCTGTGGCCCCGGACTTACCTCCAAGGCCAAACAATTGTGTAGATGTGGCCCTTGAATCTATCTGTCAGGTTTTGGGATTAAACAAGATCATACTATCATCATATTTTAGGCTGGACTAGGCTCTGCTGTGTCCCAGTGCTTGCTGATGACATTAGACAACTTGCACTGCACAAACAGCAGCGGTCACCTCCACAGCTTGCCACCAGCTCCTCTTTCCCTCCATCAGGGAGCAGTGTCTGGTGCCCAGAGCCCTCCTAGAGCAACCACAGCTTTCCAGAGAAAAACATTCCCTGCAGCAATTACCTCTTCATGTTTGGCTGGCTTTCCCTTGGGTTTACCATTCCCTAGAAGTCAGGGAAGGTGCTTCAGGCAGCTTGGAGGATTTGAGTCTCATCCATCTTCATCTGATCCTCCTATGAACTGCTTGCTCACAGCTTTCCTTTCACTCCAGAGAGTCTCTTTTAAATATCTAGTTTCTCACTGACTTTGAGGCACTAAGTCTTGGCAAAAAAGCTGTATAGTCTCTCCCTGAGCCCTGAAAGTAGACCTTGGTCTTGGATTTACTGCCTTCGTTTCAGGAGTTTATTTATTTGCAGTCATTGTGTTGGCCAATGATTTCTCCAATAGCTGGACAAATATTCATATAAAAAATGTAAAATGAATATCAATATGCTGGAACTATGCTTCACTGTCAACCACATATACTGTTAAATTATATACCGATATTCTTAGATTATTATATATTTGCTCCACAACCAGCACATGGTCTGCTTATCTAACACCTCATTTACAAAGAAATCCAGCACTTAAAAGGACCTTTATAGTTAAGGTCTTCATAAATCTTACATTGCCCATAAAACAATACACATGCACACAACCACACTACATTTTATCAAGTGTAAATGCTGGTCCCTTGTTTTGAGACCTGAAGGGTTTTACCTCTTGGTTGGTGTTAACAGTCCCCTCCAGAAATATCTTCATTGGTTTTCTAAATTGAGACCAGTCAAAGGGAGGCTCCTAAAAGCTCTGTGTCTTCGCAGGCACATGGTACCCGCTCATGTTCCCATCAAAGTTGGTGATGAAAACTCCCATTTTGATGGAAGAAAGGTATGACATATACCTGGACATGATTAAAAAGCAGACTCAAGTTCTAATCTCTCCGCAGAAAAAAATTGTAAATAACCTTGCTTTACTCTGATTCTTGTTCTTCAAGCCTAGCTGGCATTTGAAGTTTCCAGAATATTTAATTATATAGAAAGCCTTAAGGGGCAGTAACAAGCTGGTTTCTGAGCTAATGGGAGAGAAAAGAATATGAGATTAAAATCTAAAAATTAAATAGGGGGTCATTCTTTTTAATGACTAATAACTCTCAAAGAATTTAAGTTTCAATTAAATTCTGACTCCAAAGGTATTTCTGTAGTCATGAAACTATTTTTAAATATTTCACATTCAGAGTGCTCCAGTTTCCTCACTGGTTCTGGCTGGTATCAGACACCATTATGATATCTGAGCGACTTTGCAGAAGCCCTGTTTTTTGCTTTTAATCTCTGGTCCAAAATGGTGTATTTTTATTTTCTATTTATATTCCTCTGGATTTTTTCAGTATTTCTTAGAAAACTCTGCTGTGTGCAAAGTAAATATTGCAAAATTTTGGCCAAACCAGGATACTTGCACCTTTCAGTATTGACTGAAAAGACCAAGGGAGAATCTGGGGACCAGAACATTCAGGTGGGAAAGTAACAGAAGACAGACGGCTAATTGGGCATCAGGCAATTTTTGTCTGTCCTGGAACAAGGGAGGAAAGGGGAACCTCTCCCTTGCATGTCAAAAGTGTTGGTTTCGTACTATCACGGAAAAAGAAAATACAAAAAGCAGCCATTTTCATAACAAGACACACAGCATGGCACAAGCTCACAGCTGATATAAATCTGGAAATGTGTAAATATATTTCAAGTCTAAGGAAAATATAAATGCTATCATTTGGAAACATATCCAAAAACACATGACTTTCAGACGTTAAATCCAAACCTTTTCACACACGTTAAGAGCAGAACTATATCCGCTAACATCTTGCATTAATTTACATAAACAGCTTAGGGATTCCCAGGTTACAAAGTAGAGTGGTTTTACAGAAAAAAAATGCACCTTAAGTGAGAATCCAGCTCTAATAGGAAGTACAAGTCATGGCTCATCCAGGTCATATTTGGAGCACCATGGTCTTCTGTGTGAGCAGCGAGCTCCTCTCATCAGGCTGTGAGTGGCACCATCACCTATGTCTCTTCAGGGCCATGTATGAACCCTTTATAAATCTCTGTTTTATAAGGTGCATTATGGTATCTCCAGAGTCTAAAACCCCGAACAGATTTCCACTGCATGAGCTAGACACCTATACTTTACTGTAGGCCCAATAGTGACTGTAGCTTAGGCATGCCAGCTGAGTTTCCTCTCCTCTCCCCCAGCTCTTGAAGTGTTAATTTCTGTTATCACGTTAGCTCCCCAAAATGGACACTCTTTTGTGGACTGACATGTGTGCAACAGACACTGTCTGTGGAGGACGACGGATGAAAAGGAAATGTTCTTCAGGACACTGGAGAGAAGTCAGATCTGCAGGTAGCCCAGAATGACGTCCCGAAGCCACTGCCTCCAGCAGTGTCCAGCCAGCCCCACCACACACACACCACTGGCTGGGTGTCCCTGGTCTGGCAGGAGACAGCGCATAGGGTGAAGGTGCCCCTATTCACAGTCCAACTCGCATGCCTTTCCTTTTATGATAACCCTCCAATGAAGATATACCAACACCATCCAGAAACCCTTGACTTGGAAATACTGGATTTGGAGAAGACAGCAGAAAGGAAGCCCTCACCCTCTTATGAAATGACTTTTGAAGATCTAACAAGGTCATTAAGAAAGCTATTCAGAAGGTTGCAGGCTCATGCCATCCGCAGCTTCTAGGACTAGCTTTGCCTGCAGAGCTTCTGTGGAGCAGGGGCTCTGGCTTAGGAGCTCGGGAGTATTAGAGGCAGCGAATTAGTATGCTTGCCATCTTATCTTCCGGCTCCATTGCTAAAACAAGTCAGGATATTCCTGCAGAGTATTCCAAGACAGATTTTTACAGATTCAGTATTCACGACCACATGTTTTTCTACAAGCGTTTTAGTTCTTTCCAGGATGAATTATGCTGATTTTCAGTTGGAAGAGATTGAATCTTTGTTTCATGGGATTTTTTCTGCAATAAAAACCCAAGAAATGCAGATGAATGCAAATTCCTATATTCATAAAGCACCATGTTTCATTTAATCTCAGGAAAAATATAGTAACAATAAAAACATAACTATGGAAAAATCCTAAGGATGAAGACTATAATTCTATCACTAGTCATAAGCATATTGACATCTTTGTTTGGCTTCATCACATAATCGAGATTATGTCATTTCGCGGTGTAGTCAATATCTCAGACCTTCTCCAACCTCTTCTGTCAAAGACAGAAGTCAGCATATATTTATTGCCAGATAAATCCTTAAAGGAATCTCTGTAATTAGTTTAGGAATCTGTAGTTCAGAACCTTTGTGGCTCTACAAAAATTAAAAAGGAAAAAGATGCACAGGAAATTAAGAATAACTAACTCCTAAGTATATTGTGCTAGATACTGTCCATCTGTATGGTAAGGGATTCCTGGATCCTGGAATAAGAGGGAAGAAATCTTATTTTTATATAACTATCTTTATGTGAACATATATTTACAAAATTTTATATAATTTGCCCATTTTACCAAAAGGGAGTTAGGGATCAGATTAAGGCTATACTTAATAAAAGATCTAGCTGGGTGTTAAAATTTCAGATGTGGGAAAAAGCAGCCAGACTCCCTATGAAATGTGTGATGAAAAATTAGGCTCCTCACAATAGATGCAAGACAACCTGCATGTTGAACCATCTGGAGAGGCCAGAAGTACATACTGGACACTGAGTGGGTGTCTGAAAGGTAGTTCACTCAAAACTGCTGGAAGGTGCTTTGTCCCCTTGGCCTCAACCGGGAATCTTCTGAACAGCGGCACATATGTCCATTCTTTCAAAATTTGAGAAGGGATCAAAAATCCCAAACTGCCAAAGCCACCCATTTGCCTATATTTTGGTGTGCTGGGTAGACTCATTGCTCAAGAAATGAAAAACTCAAGACTGATCTTGTCTTTTGCCAGGTGACATTGTATTGAAACGGACCACTGTCAGGAAGCATATTTTATAGTAAAAGTGTGTCTTTGTGACACAGCGAATCCTGGCAGAATGAGTGGCCCAAGGGATTTCAGCAGAAAAAGATGAGGTTTCTGGACTGATCCAGTCTAGCCTTAAGGCAGGTGCTAAGCTGCCTGGCCTCCCCACTCCTGCCCCTTCTCAAGGCTGCAAAGATACCAAACTAAATTAAACATCTATGGCATGTGGGTGCCTGCAGAGCAGTTGGGAAAGGGTTTTCAGGATTACAGCTTCAAATATTTTTGTTCAAACTACACCCCAATGCCACATTAAGGATCTAGACCAGATCCAAAAAAACCCCAAACAAAAACAAAAAAACCCAAACCACACCAAAGAAAAAAGCAATCCTAAGCAAGAAGTTCACAGGCATTCAGAAAGTCTATGGCACAGCCTGCAACTAACTCCAAGAATGCAGCTCTGCACTGACAACCTATACTCTCTTCTTCCTCTCTTACACATCAAAATTTACTTTTGGGTCTAGAAATTGAAAATAGGGTGTCCAGAATCCATTAACTTTAAAAATTTATACGGGTGCAATGGTAGCAGAGAGAGTATCACACATCTATTCGATATATTAAGCAACACCATCCTCAGCTGGTGTACACTGGCATAACGATTTACACCAGCTACGGGCTAGCAGGATTTGATTTTTTTCTAAGAAAGAAACTACAGCTGAACTAATAATTCAGTTAACTTTAAAATAACAGACTCGATGGCGTTTCTGCTTTTAAAGGGGCTTACGATTTTGTTTTTGAATTGGGTGCAGCATAGTGGGAGACAGAACAATTAGGTTTAACACACACGTGTACATGGTGCATACACACAATATACACATATATTAACATATCTCCATTTTCTTCATTCACCACAAATTAAAGTGACAAGCTGGATGTTAGTCCTTTCTGAATTAATCCTGTTTGAATCGCATTAGTGCCATCTTCACTATACACCAGTAACCACTAGGCTATAAAATTTATGATATAACATTCAGAATTAATCTGCAAATATATACTAATTCACCCTGACCTTTTTTCAAGCTGAGGCCCTTTTAGCACTCACAGTAGGTTTAACATTGCCCTACTGAGTGTTATTACGAAGCAGTCAATGGCCGTCCATAATTACATAATGCAAATGACATTTGCTTTTTTGTTTGAGCTTATTCCCTCCGATGTTTCCTTCTTTTATCACACTCTTCACACATCTGTGTCCCTGAAATGGCACTGCAGACTCCTCCTCTTTTGGTCCCCAAGTTGCTCTTTCTGTCTTCTCCGACTGTCACACAGACACCGCAGCAGTTTGGACGGGTACGGCTGTGACACTTCCCTCTGACATGGGTTATGTTGCCAGCTGGTTGGAACAGGTGTACACTGATTTCACCATCAAATGGCAACACACATTTGGCTTCCTACCAACGCACAGGCATGAAAAACCTGTTCTCTTAAAAATTTCTTTGGAGATTGATGGGCTGTTCTTTGACACTGCATCCAGCAACAATTTCAAATCCCAGATTGTTTTTCCCTGTTTAGGCTTATTCGGTGGTAACAACAAGAAAAAGTCGTAGAGAACTTCTTATTAGCGGAGGCAAATTACTCAGACTTTGCCTCTCTTTCTTGAGCAAAATAAAAGACAACTTCAGCTGAAGCAGCATGAGTATCCAACTGCTTGCAAAGCAACGCCTTATGCCAAATGCCTGCCTTTTCGAAAGTAACTGGTGCAAAACGTGAAGCAACATTTCATAAAATTCACCTTAAAAAGGCAAAACCTGTAACAATAGCTCTTAATATCCTACCGCTTCATCTCATTAACAAACCAACATTAGGCTACAGGTCACTAGCTGCATGTGGTCACGGCTGGCTCTGCCGTGCCCCATTAGTGAGAACATAAAAAAGTTGAGGCTATAATGCCGAGAGCAACCACGCCAGCTGCTGCCCCTCGCCTCGCCGCGGAAGGGCACGGCTCGGCTCTGCGCCGAAGCACGGTTTTCAGGCTGGCAGCACCTTTCTCGTCTCTCCCCAGCATAGCAGGTAATGCCCTGATTAATTCTGCAATCGAAAATAATCGAATGCTAAAAATATCTCAACCTCCACTAAGCCAGTTCTGCAGTTTTTAAAAATCCGCGGTAATTTGGCAAGTTTGCATCTGACAATATCACTTGATTTGTGACGGCTCTAGGAGACCCTCGCTCTTCACAGTTGAAAAATTGCACTTTCCATTAAAAAGCACTGCTGATACTATCTTGTTAGGGCATCTCACAGTAAACACTGGATGTGAAAGCAGACTTTTTAATGACAACTGATCAGAAGGTCAATGGCTGCAAGCCACAACTAAAGTAATCAAGTTAGTAAGATAAGGTTATTTTAGTCTAAAATAAGCTGAAAAGCAGGGGTGTGGAAGGGAAACAGTGCACAGTTCAGCTGCTCCAGTTCCTTACATTTCTTTTCCTATCATGATAATTTCCAAATTCTTTTTCCACAGCTACTTTTTAAGTGATTTTTTTCCCATGGAAATCCCACACATTATATTCTTAACATAATGCCTATCAATTAAAATTGCATGACAATGTATTAATTTGAACTATAAAGAGACTTCCTTAAAAGGCTTTCGTATTAAAAAAAAAAAAAAAAGTGTTTGTTTGTATGAAGTATTTAAGCCTCTGTAGTGATACACGGCATAATGGGGCTGGTGCCATGGTAACTACCGCGCTGGGTTTTTAATTGAACAGCTGACTTTCAGGAGTGAGGATACCTATCTACGTCCCTGTTTTTGTATAAATACCAAGGCTCTGTCCCGAGGAAAAACAATGAATTAGAAGCTTTTAGCTCATGCTGACGCACTTTATACACAGAAAAGGTCTGCAAAAGCTGCAAAACCACGCACACACGCCTCTTCAATAACTCGCTCTGAGATCAGCTTATCATTTCTTTTTTGGTCCGGTATTAAAGACAGGCGGTATCTGAAAGAGCTTAGTATAGGAAAAGATCTACATATTATTACGTATTATATATAATTACATATAATTGCACCACAAAGAAGATTTTTTCCCTCCAAATAGTTAATTGGGATGCAATACTGGTTATTTTAAGCTTTACAAAAGAGGTCTTTACATAATAGAGTGGCTGTTTCGTGCTGCTCATATGATAAAATTCTCACCAGTCTTAAAATGACAGATGTAATATTACCTTTAATAAGTGTCTACCGATGCATGCAAATTGAATTAAATAGTGGGAGTACAAATTTGTCCGATAATTAAGATAAAAATTCATGTCAGCTTAAGCCCTGGTGTATATTAGTAACCCTGTATACTTCTTTTTCTTCCTTCTCTACCATTTATTTTTGGTGTCGAACTCTTGATTACTATAATATGTAGTCCTTTAAAAAATTTTAAAATGATCTATAGAAAGTATTAAACAAACAAGAGACTTATTTTTAAAGCACCTTCAATGCACAAAAATTATTTCCATAACTTCAAAAATCACAGAGCCTTACAAATTATTCAAATTTCAAAATACCATACTTTTTAATAAATTCTAGCACAATGTAACAGAAATGTGAAATAATTAGTTTAGATGTACAATAACAAGTACAGTGACCAGCAAACAATTTTTCCAACCTGTGCAAATGTTCAGAATTTGAAAAAAGGTCTCCATGTCAGGGCCAAATTCTGCCATCAGCCTAAGTTTTCCACAAGTTAGTTATGAGATTTAGCTATTGGACTTTATAGTTAGCCTCTCCCTGCAGGTATACTTGGAATTGGAAATTCAGCACTCTTATAGTTCAGAAGCTTCCTGGACATGAAACAGCTCAGGTGCTTGAACCTGAGTTTAAACTTTTCTTATAAATGTCTTAAATATCCTAAGCAGTGAGTTGCTCTTGGATAATCTCCTCTGTGCTCTCATTTTTGACCTGAGATGCTTTCCTGGACATGACACGCCTTATAAAAATGCTATTTAAACTGCTACACCCCTACATAAGTTTCAGTTTCAATAATTTTTTTTCAGCCAAAACCTATAAAACCTGCAGTAACAAAAAATTCACAGTCAACTCTTGCCATAAACAGATACACTAATGTTGCTGGAATATGAATTTACATTTTTTATGTTCTAAAGCGAAAGTTTCTCATCTAAAATTTCTCTGTAATAGGAATGTCATATTCTTAAAGAAAACCAGAATTTGGGGTCATTTGAAACTAATCATTGCATTATAGAACAGAATTACTGCTTGACATCCACAACGATCTTTAAAGGATGCAAATTCAAAACACAAGAAACCTGATAAGTACTTTGGAAATTAATTAAGATGGGAACTTTGTCCTGAAATGTCTCAATTTTATTTTTGTGAGGATCTAACACTGAGGTTCCCAGATCTCACAATCTGTAATGTTGAGGGTTGAACCCTGGAGGAAAGGTCTGTAAGTGCCTTTGCAGATGCAGCAAGATATCCCCAAGAGGAGAACTCAACATTTTGGCCCCGACTGATGGGAGTCTCATGAAATCAATTGGTCTTCCAAGAACTCCATTATTTGATGATGAAATATAAGAAGAACATTGTCTAGATCTGGGATTCAAAAATGTATTTACAATTTATATCACTGCTTCTTTAGCACAGAGTAACAGAAGATAGTGCTTTTGATACTCTCGGGATGGGTTTAGTCCCTTTATACGTAAAATATAATCATACATCTATATTCTCAAATGTTGGATAAACATCCTTAACAAACATTATAGACATTTACTGAAGTTTAACAGCTGTTAAAAGAAAGAAACAGAAATATCATCTGGTCTGAAAATCCAGTCTCTTTTGTTTAACTTCTTTGTTATCTCTTGGAAAAAAAAACAGTCATCGTATACGGATAGAACAGGCATTTTTAAAGTAGAAAACCAAAACAAAACAGAAGCGTTGAACAGGCGCACTTAAAAGTTACTCAGACCCAGCCTCAGCCTGGGAGCTGAGGTCTGTTCTCCTGCTGCAGGCTTACAGCGTAATGCAAAACAGCTCCGGATATGTCTGCATTACGCTGCAGCATAGAGCGCCCACGAGCTCCGGCCGTGATGTTTAGCCGAATGCACTTTTTTCTTACAGCAGGAAGCCTACCCAGCTGAAAACCCTGACTATGCTCCTAGACATACCCTTATTATTGCTCTGCCCATCTGTAAAATGGAGATAATAGCACTACAGTAGCTCAGAGGGATGTCGTGAGGATAAATACATTAAAGATAATGAGGTGCTCAGATACTACAGTAATAGGAGCCATATGAGTAGGCTTTGTTTAAATTTGTGTTGTTAATAACAGTGTTCATTCTGTCTCTGCTGTAACACCATATTTGGCAACATTTTATGCATTATGAAGAGTTATACCGTATAATAAGTGAGATTATAGAGCTGAATGGATTTGAAAGCCAAGAGTGGCCTAATAGCGAGAATAACATAGACCCTATCATTAACCCTTGCCTCCTTTTCCTGCCGCACCCCAACCAGACAGTCGTTGTGTCATGGCCGGATGGTCTGACACCAGGGCTGCGTTTCGCAGAGCATCTTAATTCCTTCCCACACCATCTTCACGTCAAGAAAAGAGGCAAGATCCAGGCCTTGCAGAAAATGAGTATGACTCCAGTTAGAACAATGGGTATGACCTTTTTTAAACCAAGGTAAGATGTTGGTCTTGAGATTTTATATTTTGGAGGGCATGGAATCACATCCCATGCTTACAGAACCCGTCTTAAAAGAAATGGAAAAGAAATGGAATTTGAGAAGCCTAGAAGGGATTCTCGAAACCGTTCCTGAAAATGCTCAAGTACTAGTCCAGTTGGGTTTTGACTGTCTCCAAGGATGGATTTATCACTGCTTGAAGCTTCAAAAGTCAGCTTAAGTTTTACTTTAATCCTTGCAACCTTGTGAGGAGTTTCAGGCTCAATCATTAGAACCTATGCCAGGTGATTATGTCTTTACAATACGAAAATCAGTCCTACAGCTAGGTGTTGCAGTAAGAAGAGGAGGAAACAGTTGACTTAATTCCCCTGTAGCTGTGCCAACAGTAGCTGGAAATGAATGTCTAATTTAATGCAATCTCCTGATAGCCTCTTTCCACCAGTACAGATCTAGTCAGATGCTGAGTGAGTGTATTTGGTACATCTGCTGGCTGCTCCAGAGGCCTATGTGAAATGACAGGAGGGACACATGTCTGTACTGCAAGGCAACAGCAGCAAAATAAAAAATCCAGTAAGCCATAAACAACAGTGCAACTAATGGTCTCAGCAGGTATCGTAAGTAGTTTTCTCGGAGATGAAACTTTTCCTAAAAAAGGACAGTAAAATACCTCTTCTGGGGCAACATCTTTCTGTTGAGCTTTTATATGAGGGGCTACACTTAGAAAGACAAAAAAGAAGTATTACTTCCTCTGAAAAACAACAGCACATGATAGGAGACATTTTTAAAACTGGTTATGCACATAGGGGTTGAGTTTTCCCCCATCCTGACCTATGTCAGAAATAAAGTCACTGGAACCAACAGACCAGCGTTATTCCTGATGTTATTCTGTATTGCTTTTCATCGACTTAGCAGAAGCTCAACCTAATTACACCAATGATGAATTTGTCCTATTCGCTGTAGACAATATGAAAGAGTGTTTATTACAGATTGGTGTGTGATGGTTTCTTCTCTGTAATCCTTGCAACTAGGCCCCATAAAATGCGAGTTGATGACAAGGATCAGCCTAAGATTTAACATCCTTGTCTTTGCTGGGCCTCTTGCCATTTTTTTTAAATGCAGTGTAGTTGGTAAGTTAATATACGCAGCTATTCAGAACTATAAATGACTATTTATCCTGTAGCCTGCTAAAAAGATTCAAACTATATCACAAATGAGGATACACTGGGAAAATGGCTAACTGTGGTCTTTAATTTGTCAATAATGATTTTAGACCATGACCCTTAATAGGACACTGTCACTTGTGCAATGATTTATGCCTAGTGTGATGACATCAGTACCAATAGTGCTGATAAAAGAACACTTATATTGAAGCAAACAGGATGATGAATGGAGTACAAGTCTACTTACTCATTTCATTACTGACTCTTCTGCTCACCACAGAGCTAATGTAGCGAGTCATTGTCTGCCTTGGGAGTATTTTGCAGGTTGAATTTAATGGCACAAGCGTGTGATATGTACTTCAGTCTTGGTGTTTGAAATGGCAAGATCATAGATTACAAGTATACACATGTTAGATAGTTTACATATCAAACAGAAAATAACTTTAAGTCAATTTTTAAACAGAAAACAGCTGGAAAGCACTCCTCTGTTTTTACTGCAGAATTTCCAAGTTTTATGAGCACATTTAATTCCCCAACAAGTTAAATTTCTGTGTGTATTTTATAGAGTGGACAAAAATAGCAAGTAACACTACCAGCACCATTAAGTATGACACATATGCTTTTAAAGGTACAAAGTGCTTTTTTAAAGATGCATTCCACTAGAAATGCAGAAGCATTTAATGTATAATTATATTAAAGAATGTTTTCATTAGCAAATATTCAATACTGAAACATTTGCTGTAGCAAACAATGTAAATGTTAACATTAACCTTAATCAGACCTATTTCTTAAGACATAAATACCATACTAATGAAAGAATCTAGCAGCATAATAAGGAGAGTGAAGAAATCCCCTAGGACTCTTCAAGCCGTGTGTATGTCACCAATAATTCTGCTAGCCCTTGAGTGCTAGTGACTTTGAATGTAGAGAAGGGGAGGTAAATGCAGTTTTATTAGTGCAGTTTTATTGCTATGGCCAGCTGCACTCTTTTCTCCATAAAAGGTAATTACTTCCAATAGTAACAAGCTAATTGATTGCTAATTAAATCAATTGGCACACTAACCGCTGTCAGAAAGTGACAGATTAGCTGGTCACATGACAGTGTGTTAGTAATGAAAAGTGGACATGGTCTGAGTGTGATTGACACAGTAGATGAAAAGTGATTTGGGATCTCCTAGGTGGTCATGAAGAGGGCATGGAAAACATGATTGATTCAATGGTGACTGTCAGAGAGGAAATGAGAATTGAATGGGATTCAGTGTTGCCCTGGAACCTCACCACATGATGCTGCAAGTTTTTTCACATGTAAATAAGCCAGACAGGGCTTTCTGGCAAATGAAAGGCAGGATGGGGGAGGAAAATAGGTGGAACAGAAAGTGAAAGTCAAATCAACAGAACTTATTTAGAAACTCCAGTTTGCTTCTACCAAGTGGAAACAAAAGCGCAAAATTGGGTACAAACTTCTGAGCATCAGTTTTTTCAGTGGCTAAGAATATGTCCCAGTGTGCTATCTCCATTAATTGTGAAAGTTTCTGGAAGGTCTCCATAAGAAAAATAATCTTTACTGCATTACTGCCTTAGTTTTGAAGACTTCTCTATACTTTATAAAATTAAAAAGAGGGAAATAGAAGTCATTTCACACTATGAATACTGTACTGAAGGATGTGTATACACACACATATGTATCCTTCTGTCTCTCTAGAGATATATATTTTTATTATAAAAATACAGCAAGTTCAGTCTTCCAAAAACTATGATTCCTTAAAGATTAGAAGCTCAAATCTAATATTTAACATGCATTTATTTCAAAACCTTAGTATTATGACACAATTAATATTAATATCTTAAAGCCCAATCTTTTAAAGATAAATGAGAAAAGGGTTGCTAAGATTTTTGCTGAAAGTGCTATAGAGTGATTGCCATCAAAACTTGAGCAAGTGTTCCCGAGACACCAACTTTTTTATGTAGTCTTTGAGTAAGAAAGAATCAATTAATATCAGCATCTGTTAGTAAATGCTGACATTTAGCAGAAACTGGGAAGGTACTATCTAGCTTGCTGGGTCTGGAAAAGAGACAATTATCACTGTTTTCTTATTATCTAAGATGGTACAAACCAGGCCTTCTGCGTGCTTTATTCATCCTTTCGGAAGAGAACTGGGTGCAGTTAAGGACAAGCGAAATCGCCGCCCACGTGGTTAGGTGCTGGTGGCTGGCAGAGCACCCAGGCCAGCTCTTCTTGCGATGTTTATTAGCAGAGCCCAGACTGACCCTCATACAAGATGTGTGGATGTAATAATCTCACAACTCACAACTTTTTAAAAGAAAATGGGATTTCTGGCCTGTTCCTTATCTCATACTGTCTCTCTCAGTCTCAGACACCTGCTCTCAAGATGTGTGGCAAAGAAGTGCCTCTCGTAATGAATGATTTTACTTTTTGTAACAGAGAAGTCAAAATAAACATACACCTCTTTCCAGTCCCATGACAACTTGTCAAGTCACTGAATGAGGATACGTTGGAGTAGGGAAAGACACATCATCAAGAGGCTTCATTTTGGCTAGCTAATGGGAAGTGGGATTAGGAAGATGCAGGTGACCTCAGCTTTTGGACAGACTGTTCACCAGTGCCAATCTGCTTAGTTTCACTGTGGTCAGTGGTGATATCCAGATCATTTACTCTGTTGATACAGAGTAAAAGGCAAAGTGCATGTTCATTCTGCCTCTTTTAACTCCTGCTAATCCTGCTACGCGTGCCACACTGTCATCAGCTAACGTCGCTTTTTTGCTTGCTTAGTTTTCTTGTTTTGAATGGATGTAAACTGTCATCTTTTGTAATATGTAAGTGCTATCCCAAAGTAAGGGAAGAAGGACATTCATTCATAAGAATTATTTCATAAGAATAGACTTCTCAGTTCATTTCTCCCTTAGACATTAAAATTAAAGACAAGGAAAAAATACTAGAAAAAATCCTACCCATAGAAATTATCCTAGTATTTTAATGCTATGCCTGAATCCAAGAGTTCTTATGTAAAATTATGCTCCAGATTATGCTGTAGCCTAAGAGGACCAATAAGCACCACCTGTAGTTACATAAAACACACATGTTACATGAATATAACGGTATTTTGCCAGAACATATTACAGGGTCATTATTTTGTCTGTATATTTCTTTTCTAATTCAAGTTAATAGATTCCATAAGGATCTTCCTTATGAAAGGATATTTTAGGAGAATAACAGCTGAATTACTTTTTGATACTAACTTTTCAAAGGTGTCCTTTCTTGCATTTATGAATTATCTTGCATAAATCTGTTTTTTAACCACTTCTCAATGCAAAGCTTACTCAAAGGAAGATAAAGTTCATGCATACAAGTTATTAGGTATTATTTTTTGAATACTATTAATCACGTAGCATTTTTTTCTGTTTTCTATTTTTCTCTCAGATCTAGACCATAAACACTAATGGACATTACATATAGACATATGTTTTGTCATTTATCTTATTTGCTGGTTAAACAAAAACCAGAAGTTATGAAATTTCAGCAAAAAAAATCATGCAAGAATTTTGGCATCAAATTTCAAGCCAAGCTAACTTATAAACATGATACCAGTCAGTAAGTATTCATATAAACCCTCCTCTGTTAATTAGTAAAGTATTACAAAATGCACTGGAAGTTTTGTGGAAGTTCCACAAAAAACATTAGAACATATACCTCAGCTTCATGATGTACATTTTTATGTTTTAAGGTGATGTACTAAACTTCTCTTACTTAGTTCCTTCTACTCAGTCACAACACAGTTAATAGGGAAGAAATTACTACCCACATTCTGCATCTGGCCTGCTAGAGCAACTGAAATCCAAAATCCAAAATTTCCTTTTCCTACCTCAAAGAACTTAAACTTATGAGTCAGGTCATGTAAAGCCATGAGACTAGCACAGCTGTAGGGAAGGTCCTTTTCATCTGTTTTCTATCTTATTATCTTAGCCATTCAATCAGCTTCTTTAGGACCTGTATATCAACCCCTACATGTAAGCAATGACCACAAGACACATACCACGTCCTTTGGCAAGCTGAAAGGAACGGTAGCAGTGGAGGTCTGGAAGGAAGATCACAGGTAAGGGATGACAACAGCCCCCCACAGCTCCACTGCACGGTGGAGCTTGGCCAGATATGCATCCTGGTGCCAGAGCAACCCAGCCACAACAGTTCCTCCTGGCTTGCTTCTTCCCCAAAGTGCTGATTTGGACTAACCAGCAACACCTGTGGCAGCAAAACTCTTCTACTTATCATGCAATGTGTCCAACTTGGAAACCACAACTGAGCCCATATTGGAATGCAGTCCTCATTTTCCAAGTTTTCCTCCAGAGCAATGAAAGCTAGAGAGCTAATTAAAATACTTAAAAAAAAAAAAAAAAAGAAAAGAAAAGAAAAGGTGAGATGTTTGTAAATAAGTCCAAGATCTGGCATCTAGGGAGTGTCCTCTTTCACCAACTTCTTTGACAAAGTCAGTACACTAATTTATATACCTAAACATGGACTCAAGCTCCCCAGGTAGGCACAAGAACATAAAAATGTTGACCCTAGTTACTTAGCCAAAGTCCCAAAAGTAAAATGTGTCTTGTAGCTTGGGAGAGAAGTCATGTTACTCGACACTTGGTCCAATGTTTAAGATCATCTTTCCTCATGATTAATACAACTGCTGTACAGGAAGAGCTGTAACATGTATCCCGCCCTGTAAATACACCCTTTCAGCAAACTAACAAGGAACTGGAAAGGAAAAATATTATCACATCTTGACATGCTACCTCATTGACAGAAATAAAATTAAATTAAATTAGTGTGTATTCAGCAAGGCTGCCACTTACAAATATAATTAAATTAATCATACTTACAACTGGGTTGTTTTAGGTCACAGAGCTAATTCCTTAATACACTGAAACCAAACTGCAAATTTAAGAGATGTTTAAATAAATCTAGTACTATCTGTAAATTCAAGGGATTCATCTTGTTCCAATCAACACGGCATCTGCTTGCCTATTTCCATGGGTCTAACTATATTGTTCTGTCCATTTTAACCAATGGCTTGTCTAGTTGGGGCTCTCAGGAAAGATAAAGCAAATCCATTAATAGTGTGAAGTCAAAACAACATAAATTAAAGCACATCAAATCCCCATAAAGGCTCTCAGCTTAAAGGGGCTTTGGAGGAGATGGAGCCTTCACACCCAGATTAAGCACTTTAACCTACACAGATTGATATCATAAGTTTTGTTAATTCACCTTATTTTTTCCGAGTATCCACAAACAGACAAGCAGTCTTATGTTCACATACTGTAGGGAAAGGAAAATCCTATGACTCATACATAAGACCTTATTTAAGCCTCACAGTGAAACCTTTGGTACATTTAGTGACAAAATTCCCATTGGTTTCAGTGGAGTCATGTTTTACCTCAACTTGTTTGAGTTTATCTTAGCAGAAAATAGTCTGAGGAGCTGCCAGATTTTATCTGTTACCTATTGTCCAGGATGAAAAAAAGGGCACTAATCTGACTCCATTTATCTGAGTGCCAGGATTGCCTCCCACCAACGATATGGTAATATATTCTAAAAGGATTCCCAGCCACAATCTTGGGTCTAATCTGATATTTTCTGGTAAGAGTCCTAAAAGGCAAAAGAACTGGGGCTGCCTGGGCATCACCTAGCATAGCAAAACTATGTAAAACGTATGTGTCTGCTGGGGGTGAAATGAATCCTGAAAGGCTGACTTTACAGATGGGTGGAGCTTCAGTATCACCCTTACCTCCTCCCAAGCTGCTTTGAATTCTACTATTTGCTCCCTGTTTTGAAATTCCTTTTTTTTCTTTGGACCTGATCCGAAGCTCGTTAGTGGCAGACATGAATTTAAATGAATGGGCTTTGCATCATGACTTTAATTAAAGCCCTTAATCACCTCAGTCCTCTGAATGTTTCATCCTTGCTGAAGTACTCTTAACTTTGCTTCTTCTGGTACTAAAGATACCAGTCTTATCCATCCCTGTATAGCCCATTCAAAGATGACTTTTTCAATTACTATCAACTGCCATTTCTATACTAATAATTCACTGATCTGCAGCTCTCTGGACCTATCTCTGTGTTCCAGTTAAGGTCTTGGTCTGCCTCTTTGACATCCTCTAGTGTTAAACTATCACCTAAAACACAGCATGGCAAAAACATAATTGTTAATCTTTCCCTCCGAGCTTTTTCTCTCACCTTCCTTCTTGATTGTTATGAGCAGTATTACCATCCTATCTGATTCAAACCGTAACCCTGATGTTACCTTCGATTCCTGTCTCTAGATCTTCAGGTGTCTGGTCTGTGTAAACCTGGCAGGTCTAGCATCTCTAAAATACGCATTTTTCTATCCCTCCATGTGACTCAAGTTATCATCATCTTACTTCCCAAATAATGCAATGTCATCTTCTCAGTCCTGGAAAAAATCCAAACTTATTCCACTCATATCCAGTAAAAATGCTACCAAAGGAACATTTTAGCTTGGTGCTTTGACTGTGCTTGTTCTTTTCTGAGTTACGTATGTGCTGCACTTCTCCACTTTTCAAGCCCTTCACAGACTCCTGCCAGTGCATCTGTTGTTTCCTCCTCACTACTGAAACATTAACCTTTATAAACTCTCCATCAAATCTTTTTTCTTCTTTTGCCTCTGCATAATTGGAAAGTGATCACTTTTATGCACAGAGGTATCTCATTATTCTTCTAAAACATATTTTTGCTGGAAAAAAAGACAGTGGTCAGACTGCTGGATCATTCTTACAAAAATGGTTTCTTTGCTTCTTTGTACTCCCTTTCTGACTGTATCTACCTGCTGTCTCTTATTGCATAGTTATATCGTAAGATATTTGGACAGTTTCTGCTTTTTACTTTTGCATTTGTGCAGCCTCAAGCCAAAAGCACTTTAGACACTGTGTTAATATTAATCTGTAAGAATATTTGTTAAGATTTTGAAAAGGTCAGAAAGCACACGATGCAAAAGAATATATTTTTGGTACTTCAAATCATTGGATGGATGAGTGAATGTGACTAATATTTAAAAGTAAAATAAATAAATGAACGTTTGTATAGCATCTAGATGATGAGTCCCTGATCTCACTGGGTCCTTCAAGTACCCAGGTATAGTTAAATAACAGAATCATCTCACCAATGAAAAGCACAAGTTTTTAATACCAGTACTTTATGGCAAAGAATATAAGAATGAATGAAATGTTTACTTAATAAAACTTCTGTAGAGAAATGATTTATAACAATGTACTGTGTATTCTACATTTACCTAAGACTTTCTCCAGTGCCTCATGGACCAGATATTAGGCTTCAGCACTTCATGGCATGGAAACACTAGATTTTACATGCCCCAACATACATTCTGGTCCTCACTGACAGGGGACCAAAAGTTATTTTAGTGAGAAACTCTGTAAGCACCTTCTCCCTCCCCACCTTTTTACCTCTGCTCCTGCCCCCAGCTCTGAGGACCGCTGCCTGGAGCGCAGTCCTGCCTTCTCTGCAGGTGTGACCAGCTGAGGCTCCATGTTGCACCTCGCTTCTGACTTTGGTGTGCTCCACCAGTGTAGAGCGTAGAACAGTGTACTGATTAGGCTTTTCTGTGTATTTAGCACTCTGATTGCTTTGAAGGAATATTCATAAAAGGATCCAGATACCTCTTGTCCATTTGGAAAATCTCAACTAATCCAAGTTTCAGTTTCATGTGGTGAACAAAAGGACAAGATCACTAAAAGGAAACAACTTATAAGAACATGAGAATAGCCTTACTGTCTTGGTCCCATGTCCTGTTTTCGAAGAAGACCAACAGGAGATTCTCAGAAAAGAGTAAAAGAGCAGAAATGTGTGAAATTTCACCCCATATTCTCCCACCTTCTAAAAGTGTACAGTTCAGCATTTTTCCGAGCCAGAGCTGGTGTCTTTGGATGTAATAGCCTCCAATGAATTCAGCCACTCATTTTTTAAAATCTGGATAAACTATTACGATCAACAATATTCCTTGGCAAAGAGTTACACAGTTTAACTGTGTGTTAGATGAAGACATGTCTCCTCCTGTTTGCTCTGAACTCATCTCCTGTTATTTGCAATTGATACCTCCTAATTCTTAAATTCGAAGAGACAATGACCATCACTCGTATGCACCTCCTCTCTACTACTCATCATTTCAAAAAATTCAGTCCTCATTCTAAACGTCCCCAACATCCCAGCCAGAGTTTCCTAGTCTGTTTAGCATGTTCCTTATCTTCTGCGTTGCACATCCTCCTTCTCTGACCTTTTCCAGTTTCTGCTTTATGCTCTCTAGAATACAGCATTCGAGATGTGGGAGCACAGATCTGTACAAGAGTATAAAGATGTGTAGTGTTTTATTCTCTATTCTCTTCCTAATAACTCTTCACATTCTGCTTGTTCTTTTGATGTGGAAAGACTATATTAGTGGTTACTTATATGTGCTGCAGCTGAAACTGAGACAAGAGAAGGGTAAGAAATTGCATCAAGGATATTGCCATAGATCAGTCCAGCCTCGGGCTCACTTGTCTGTATGAAAGGGGACTAGGTGCTCAGATACCATGATCACCGGGTAAAATCCAGATTGGAACAGTACGGATATAAAAGTAAGGTGGAATTAAGGATGGACTGTGGGTGGAAAAGACAGTTAAGGTTTTTGTACTTTTTGATGGAGTTAAAGTGGCATGGGTTAGTCCCAGGCATATGGCGAAGAACTGATGCCTGGACTTCATGCTGCAGCGCTGCCTGCCCTGGCTGGCTGCACTCCTTCTGCCCCTCCACTCCTGGGCATCGCCTGGGCATCACCTGCCGTTCGTGCCATAAAGTGAGGGAGGTTTTATACAACACAAACAAAAGCCTGCTAAGGAGCTAACTCCACAAACACCTCTGCAGAATCCCAAGATAGCTTTTAAAATTAGATTTCCAGCAATAAAAGAATGAGGGTGTAAATCTATACAAACTATACTCGCTGCAGACTCTTAATGAAAATAAAACACATCAAGATCACTAAAGATAACTAGATTCAGTACTTGGGCTAGAAAGTCCATCATTCATCTGAGAAAGCACGCTGCAGATGAATCTATTAATTCTCAGAATGAAAATATGCAGAAAACAGTTTGACAAAAGCTGTTTTGGAGAGTTAGAGATTGGAGGAATTGGAAGAATTCTTTGTTACTTGGTTAGTTATTGGTGAGGTTCATTTTCCAGAGGTCATCTGGTTTTATTTTGAACCCAGAATCCCTTGGCCTAATAGCTCTAATACAGCCCATTTGCAGTAAAGCAATTTGAACAGATTGGGATAATCTAAAAGTCAAGGTGACTGCATCTTGACTTCGAACATTTGGCTTCCAAGTATATGTCCAGAAACCTCATTCCACATAGATGTGGGCACAGAGGTCAGTATGTGACTCTTATTCTATTTTTTACTCTTTTCAAGCTCAGCACCTTATTGTTATATTCCCTCCCTAGATGGGTAAGTAGTAGACATCTGATATGAGTCAAATTAGCACCAGATCTTATCAAGGACATTAGTGTCCAAGGACTGGCTTCTGAAAATCTGCTTTTTTGGCATCTACCTCCAGGAACCTGGGGCTTCATACTAGAAATGTAAATTCCTTTTGCATAGGAGGGATTGGCCTTAAATGATTGAGCATGCAAAATGCTGAGAGAGCATAACCTTTAAAGAGCATCCAGAGAAGATGCTAAGCCTTTGCTGAAGAAGTGAGATATGAAAGAGCAAATTCCCCCCTCTGCCTGAGAGGACTCAAACCCCCATTGCTGCCCCTGTTACCAAATTCTAAGTTAAATTGACAATAGGAAAAGAAGGAACTGTTCAAAAACAAATTCAGGATTAATTTGACCAGAGACAGAGGGTGCAGTAGGGAATAGCCTAGAGAAGTGCATCTCTAACTACTAATAAGAACTTAAATGCGGGAGGATGAGCTGCAGAGCTTGTTGAATTAGGTAGTAGTTGAGCAGCTGGACTCAGGATTACAGTTTTGGATTTAGGGCTTAGATACATTCAGACACAGACACACAGAGCCCTAAAATGTGCTTTGGAGTATCAGTAGCTGTTTTCCACACCTGACTTCTTAGGTCACTGTAAATGCGAATTTAACCATATAAGCTTAGGCTTGTCAGAGCATGGGAAAGCAGGCTGTGCTAACTGGAAGTGTCTACAGTTGTCATGAGACAGAAGTGCATATATATAGGCAGTTACCATGGATCAGCTGGTGCACTAATATTGATTATTCTGCATTAACTTGTGTTTGAGCACTCAGGCAGCTAACTTCTCTCAATCTTTCACGAGAAAGTAATCCTTTGGATAACTTGTAGCAACTACTGTAGCAACTGCATCAACTACTAGTTTATCTCAATCTAATTAACCAAGAAGAAGCATGTTCAGTAATAGGGCAAATACTCCTTTGTAGTCTCACACAGATGTTTCTTACACTTGTTTGTCATTTTGCCACATTTTATTCTTATCATTCCTTTAACCCCCATTAAGATTTTCCTTTAAAGAAATTTGTATTCTTTAGACAATACAATTCATTCAGTACTGTTAAGATTTTCCTTAGCCAGCCAAGGCACAGTCATTTTGTGATGACAGAGAAGTTGGAATGATCAAGAAGAGACCACAGCTGGCATTAACAAAGGGGTCAAAGATTAGAATCTCATTAATGGATGGTTATGAGCCTTCTTCTCTTGAACGTGACATTCAAGCTCCAAATTGTAATATTTATTATCCTTATTTGATGTTGGTGAACACTCAATAACATTTGCTTATTGGTTATCTACCAAGATTGAGAAGTTTCCATTCATAAGAGATAATGAATTACACACTGAAGAGGTCCTTCTCCCCTTTGAGTATAATTAGATATTGCCTTAGCTGATCAATAATAGCCAGAGTTAGTGCGGGTATGGGAAACTATGTCATTACTATGGGAAATGATGCCATTAGACTGATGACAGGAGAGATTTAGTTCTTTTTAAATTTGTTTTTGAGAACAGACATAAAAACAGTCAAAATTCTCCAAAATATAACACTGTTTGCCCACCCCTTACCCCCATCTCTTGTTGCCATGCACTCAGCAGTCTGCCAGCAGGCCAGGCCCTGGCTGTGCTGCTCAGCAGTGTCCTGCAGCTCCTGAGGAGGACACCTCCATCCAGGGCCTTTTTGCACCTGCCTGAGGCTCATGCCTAAGGGGATGGACATGGGGACTTACTTCCCCTGGCTGAAATTACCCACATGGACCCACTCCATCCTGTGGCCTTCTCAGTTAGTAAATGCTTTGCCTTCTAATGTGACCTGGGTCAAATGCCTTTTAGATTACCAAACCAATGAGCAAATCATCATTGCCATACCAGAAAAACACAAGCCTCTGATAAAATGGTGTTAAAAATAAACTAGAAACTTTTGTGATTTAACTCCTCATTTAAAAATAAAATGTTTTTGAATCTCTGGTGTCTACTTTTGTCATCTATGTGCCTTAAGGCACTTTATAACCCCTTCTCCAAGATACTTGCATATAAGCAGGGTAGAAGACAGACCCCAAATCACTGCAAACTACCTCAGGCTATTGCTGATGATGTGGCCTAATAAGAATAAAAATTTTCTTAACCGAGGACTATAGCTTAGTCAATAAAGTAAACAGGAGACGAATTTGGCTAGCAGGGAATGCTAAGTTGCTGGAGGCAGAGTTGTAAATCTTTTTTTTTTTACTTCAGATTTGATTTAGAGTCTTGTAAAAGTCTTTTGCTTTTAGAAATACAAGTACCTTCCCATACTGAAAAGAGAAAAGCTATTTAGTGCAGTCTTGCTCAGCTACAAATATTCATCAAAAGCGTCATCCTCTTTTCACTTTCTCTTGCTTCTCAGAGTCTACTGATAGATGAATGGTTCCGCCTTCCCTTTAAGTCTTATCTGCCTCTCTTCTGTGCATTATAGTCAAAAGATAAGATTTAGTATCACAGTTGCATAATAATTTAATAAGCAGACCTTGGAGAACAAGAATAGAAGTAGAGAAAAAGAAATGCTAAAATATTGCTCAGAAACAGAAACTGATGGAGCTGTTCATGAAAAAATCAGCCTGGGAACTCTGAGGAACACTGCAGACTCAAGGCAACAGAGCTTCTGAATACAAACTAAGCAGATGCCCTGAAGACCAGAGGTTCCCCAAAGATGGAGATCCTTAAATTTAACCAGTTAAGGGAGGTGTTTTTCAACCCACAGACTACTCATCCTATATTACTTTACTCAAAGTGGGCCTTACCATCATCTGGGGTGTTGATTAAAATGAACGCTTGGGTCATGAGTTTCTATAGTCATTCTGATGCCCCAGTTCCTACATCCAGACCGACCACTTCCAGAGGAAGCAGTGGAAAGAAGTGCAGAATATATGAAAAGAAAAGCTTTCTGCGCTTCTTTCCACTACATAACATTATTTTGAGCAAGAACATTACTATTAAGGTGTTGGTCTTCAGACACACCTGTCTAAACCTGGGTGCCCTCCGTGTTCCCACAAGCAGGTACATATGCTGGCTATGCTCCACTCTGTGTTAGAGCAGGACCTAAGCATGCACCAGTGCTGATGCTGCAAGGAGAAAAACAAGCATACATCTGCATGGGATGGAGCCGTGGTGCGCTCGGACCAGATTTCTGATTGCAGGAGAGGGGGAGTGGGACTCAGGGCATGCTGCACTTTGAGCTTCAAAAGCAGAAGCTGTGCCAGCTCAGAGCTTCAGGGTTTCAGAAATGGCACTTTTGCAGATTAGCTTCTTCTACACAATATGATAAAATTATTGTTTTTTTCACCCACAGGTGAAAAACTTTTCCATTTAAAAAAAAACCGTGTTTACTCCTATTTAAAAGTAATGTGTATACAATAAAATGAGGTCTATGGTCAGCCTTTAAAATGTTAAGTGTATCTTTCCAATACGTAAATAGTTGGGTTTAAGTAATTAAAATTTCCATCTTTCAGGCATTAGTTTTCTCTCTCCTTCACAACACAGCTTGATACAGTAATTGATTTTTTGTACGTTGTAACTGGCATTTTATTTGTAAAGAATTAAAGACAGAATTTCTTAGTAACAAAAACAGCAAAAATGAAATGAAAATTCAATATGCATAAATTTAATGTACTATATTAACAGAAGTCCTATTTGTAAATAATGTGCATTCTTTATTTGCATGTGCAAAAGGACCAGGTCACAAGTTTTATATTTTTGTTATGGCTTTCTTTCAAGATCATTATAGGTCCTTCTGCTAGTTGCTTGCTTTCAAGGGATCTTCACTACAATTAGGTAGGGAAAACAAAGGAATAAGCCTTATCAGTTATTTAAGCTGATATCTTGCACTACCACTGAAGAGATATTTTGATGATACAGTTTTCATTACTAAAATGCTATAGCATAATAAATTAATTCAATGTTGTGCACTTATCTTTTAGACACATTACTACAGAAATATAAAAATGTTAATTAGTCATTATCATCTCTCTGATTATTTGTTGTGGCTGATAATTACATTGAATGTATTTTATATCAGTAATAACCTTCTGTCTACATTTACAACATATCATATCTGGGGGGCTTGTCAAGCTTTTTCCCAAAGCCTTTTCTTTATTAAGACACAGACCTCATGAGTACATAACCTTTATGTTGAAGGCTGATTTTCCTCTTTCATATAAAGAACAAATATTATAGATTAATTAATCCAATGTGATTATAATTTAATCACCCTTCTTCTGCAGTCACAAGGGACTTTGTTATTATTCAGTGCTCATTCATATTGTTATGGAGAATAAATGCAGTCATAAAAATATTTGCGTGTCACTTAATTCATACAACTAAACAAAACTCAAGATCAGTAAACAAAACCCACTATTTTTCTTTCATTACAGAAGCTTTGTGGTCTCGCAGGCTCTTACTTTCCACCTCTTAACCATTTGCATCTGTTTAAGGTCTTTTGATATAAAGCCTCCATTTCCAAATAAAGTAATATGCTCTATTCAATTTCCAAACAATAATTACCTTGTTTTTTTAAAAGACTGATCCAAAATTGAAGTGTGGAACCTGCACGTACCTGACCAAATGCTGCTTGCCCTAGCCCATTTTTTAAGGCAATAACTTAGGCATTCTGCTCATGTCTAGCCTATTTCACTTGATTTTATTGTCAGTGAAAATGATTACTTATTAATCTAACTTCTCTAACATTTGCTTTTATGCCATTTCCTTAAAATGTAGCCTCAACCATATTCCTATCATCATGGAAATCCTTTTGGATTATTTCTATCTCAAATTATATGAGCTCTTTGAAGGCTGAATCCTCTCAACATTTATTTTAGAAGGACAGGAGAAAAAAAGAAATTTCTTTCCATGAGACCTTTGAACAAAGTATAATTTGAAAGTGTGAATGAAAGTACTGTTTAATAAAAATGAACATTTGAGCTACTTGGCCTTGGGACAACGTTGTTTAATTAAATTAATCAAGTTTAATTTTTTACTGAACTTTAAGAAACTAAGGTAATAATTCACAAGTGGACTAGATGGAAGCAAAAGTTATGAGAGATACAAATCCAGTGTCTCCCCTATTGCATCTAGGAAGTCTTAGTCTTCATAAGTGCACTGTTCAGACCTTGAAATTGTAATTCTGTATCAAAAATAAGTAAAACTACTGCTTAGAAAAAAAGCATTGAGTATTCTATAAATATTACCAGACTTTTCTTTCCTGAAGTTCCCACCTACACTTTTCTCTTGTGCTACCATGAAAATTCAAGCTGTTTTATGGAGATAAGTTAGAAATGCGTATTTCTTCATGCAATTCTACTATTTTGTTCACAAAAAGCTTACATACAGCTGCTTGTGTAAGAGGAAGCCCAGTGGAGGCCAGGCTGCCGTAGCTCCATGGCCCCAGGTCCCACCGGTAGCAAGGCCACGCGTGTTCCCAGGAGGCAGACGTACAAGCACACATATGGACACATACACATGGCCACCACGCTGACCAACGCAGACAGAAACAGCACCAGTGGCCTCATCCTGTTCCCCTCCGGCTGACCAGCATGAAGGTCCGTTGGTGGGAAATGTATACATATATATGCTGTGGATCTCTCCAGTAGCTGGACTTAGACAGTCAGTCCATGCAGTAGCTGTCCATGGGTTGTGTTGTCTCCAGTTGCCTCCTGCTCAGACACAGACACACACACAGACACACACACACAGACACACACACACACAGACACACAGACACACAGACACACAGACACACACACACACCCCTCCCGGCTGAACCCCAGCCCTGATGTCTCTCCAACCTTCTTCCCATAATGTGTCCCAAACCCCTAGGCAGGGACACCTTGGTTTGTGAGGGGACCTGGAGAGCTGCTCCCGGTGACGGGTGTCCCCTGACCATGGGCTGATGCCGCTGGGACAGCCCTGGGGGGGCCAGGTTGGGGACTCGTGTCTCTGACCGGGTTATTGGGGTTCCCCGACTGCCACTGTGCCTCTGGGCTGCACCGTGTACGTGGAGGTGAGCTCTCTATCACACGGCCTAACAGGTTTCATGCCAATCCACAGCAGGTTTGTCTTTTTCTTGGGAAAGTTCTGCGGGGGTTTTTCGAAGTTTTCCTGATGGACAGTTACTGTCTTAACATAATATTTCATCTGTGAAGTCAGCAATTAGAAAACAGCATTCTGAATACTGCCTCATAGAGAATGCTTTATTTTCCCCTTTCTTTAAGGCACTGGAGTTTATTTTGTCCGCTAAGGGAATTTACAGGCATGGAAACAACACATCAGAATTTCCATATGGTAGATTTCCTTAGGTACAAATTATTTTTTTCCTCTGGTTTTGATCTCTGCCAACAAGATAGAAGTGTGAGCTGTAGAGGAGTTAGGACATGATCGAACTGTTTAAAGTTTAAGTAAAGAACACAACAGAAGTCCATGTGATAACATCCTCCACTTCCCCAAACCAAGCACGGGATCCTGGAAGAGCAATTGTGGCTTGGGACTTTCCAAATTCTTCACTGCCTCAAAATTCAAGTGCCAGCAAGAAGATGGGCCTCCTTCTTCCCCTCTACCCCAAGCAACTGAGATCAGCCAAGAAGCATTGCTTGCATTGCTGCTAAGGTTTGGAACACACATCCAGATTAGATGAGTAGTTTTTGCACAATCAGTTACACAAGTATCTTTAATACCAAATGATAAATTCAGCTAAACTAAGCTAATCTTAGATCACATATAGTATGCAAAAACTGTGTTTACAAAAACTCTCCAGACATCTTCAGAAGTGAGTGATAAACCCCAATGGGAAAGAAGCCAAGATGGGAAGATCAGAAGATAGCATCTGTAGAAAAGTAAGGTTATGTTTTTCTAGTGTAGCCTAGAGAGAGATTCCCTGACTTGAGTGTGCTGTGGAAGATGGAGGTTCTATCCTACTGTGAGATCTATTTAGTGAGCCTTCTTTGTGGTATTTTGCAATGGATTTTGGAGTATCAGTTTTGAACACTGAGTGCAACAGCATGTTTTTTGAATGAATGTTTTAGATGGTGTATTGGTAGAGAACTGCTGTAAGCACCATTGCTTTCCTGTCTACATAATGTTCCCATTTCCCATTTCTTTTTAACATGATCAGTAGTCTCCCCTTGCTGCCTCCAGGACCCAGACCTGCTGCATTTTTTCCTGATGTTAACCAGCCACATTTAAACACAGCCTTTAACAGACAAGCCTTATATCCTGGACCTGGGTGTCAACTCTAAAACTGACATTACACTCCAACTGCTCAACCTGTATTCCTTGTTTTATTATTATCGTTACGCACTGGCTATCTAGACAGACAACATGGTTATATACATAACACTAACAACATCATAACAACTTCAAGTTCCACTCATGATTGTCCTGGGCATTCTGCAAACAGCTTAAGAAAAAAATCTCCACCCCAGAGAATTCCTACGCTAGATAGGACAATATGGATGGTGGATGAGTCAATTATGTCTTGCTCTCTTTTCCTTAAAGATATTCAATCTGTAACATGGTTACAAAATTTCTATGTCCAGGAATCAAAGACAGACCTGGAGACTCACAAATTCCAGTGCACAGTACTTGTGCATGGTATTTTCTCTGAATTATTCCCTCTAGAATAGAAATGCACATGATAACTGAAAACCACTTTGGCCACAGTAGCAGGAGAAAAGATCTGCCTGTGAAATGCAGAGCTGTGAACATGTGAGCCCAAGAAAGTACTTTATGCAGGAGAAAATGCTTGCTAGGGCAGATTTCTTTGCTTTCAGTGAAGCTGTATCACCACTTTGGTGGTATGTAAAATTAGTAATATTACTGTGCAAAGAATTAAGAGATTGTTTACTGACAGTGAGCAAACTTTTCAGCTTTATTTCATGCTCTAGTGGTACGATAGAACAGTTCATGGCCTCCTAATGCTCTGTTAAGGCACCACTGTGGAGGAACTGGGATTCGGAAGGTTTTATTTTCTTAATCATTATAACCACTGTTTGTTTTCCCATCCTAGTGCTGGCCCAGCCCAACTTTGTTTAATGTCTGACAAGATCACAGCTTGGGGAGAAATGGCTATAAAGAAAGTTTTGCTGATTTTCATGTACAGTTTCTGTTAAACCACCAGCATAAGAAATGTTTGTTGGTGAACATATTTACACAGCTCTGCCCCTTTCAACATAAAAAGGAAGCTACTGCGATGGTACAAAAAAGATGGGCAAGTGAGGTCCCCATGAATACAAGTGGTGGCCATTGTAATAACAGTGTTTTGCAGTTACAGATTCTTTCATCTAAGGATTTCAAAACTCCTTGCAAAGACTGATTAATTAAGGCTCACGGTGAGAGTTCTGTGAATCATCAAACCACAAGCATTTCACACCTCACTGCCTTGCAACTCAGAGAAGCTCTTGATGAACATGAGCTAAGTTTCATGAGACTTGAGGGAACCTAGATCAACTCTGGTGGGTTGGCGCTGAAGTCATTTTTAAGATGTGTAAATTTACAGGGAAACCAGGTGAGTGATCCAGAGGTCTTGGTTAACTAAGAAGCACAGCGACTGATCCTTGGGAAAAACCTCCCCACAGATCCTGCAAATGCTGTGCTCACAAAGTCGGTAAGGTGCCAGCAAACTAAGTAGTATATTCTCATTAAGACGCATCCTTTAATTCTATTCAAAGAGCCTACTCTTATTTAACTGATACTTATTTTACATGAATGTAAAGTTGGATGTCGCTTCAGCAACATTTCTCTTCATTTGCTCTACCACAGGCAAACCTTTTGAAACACTTTCCCCTCATTCTTTTTACAGCACTTGTAGCCATGGACCTTGACCCAAAACAGCTATCACTCCTAAGGAGGCCTTAGGAATGGGCCAGTCTCCCTCCTGCACACTGGGCGACTTGCATGCTACCTGAGGCCTTCCAGACAGCTCACCCTTAAGACCATTTCTTCCCACTGGCACCATTGCATCACCTGTCTGGTTATAAGGTATTTATTTCATTTTCAAGAACATTTATAGGACTGTAACTACAGACATTTTAAATCTTGATTAGTATCTTCTATATCTTAAGATCTGTTGTAAAATATTCCTTGGTCATGTACAGCTTATAAAAATTGTTTTATACGTAAGAATGTAGGCGCCTATTTTTTAGTTAAAAATAATGATTTGGTTAGTCATATTTTACAGTTGCTATTTACTCTACAAATGCCATAACCTGTCTGAATGGTAACTGCTCAATAAAAGATTTTGGGTTTTTAAGAGACTCTAAGTAATGCTGTATAATAATAGTTGTGTCAGGCCAATATATTATGAAATTAAACTGTATCATATTCATTCCTCGTTTAGTTCTTTCTGTTGTTTTTGGCTGAGGGGGTCACTTCTAGTTGAGAAGAAAATCTTTAATTGCTTTGCTTCAAACTCTGAGCTTTCTCTGCTGTTTATTCTGATGTAAACTTAGCATAACTCTGTGGAAGTTGGGGTGTGAGAGGACAGTCAGGTCTCCTGCTGATTTCAATGACAACGTGGTGACGAGCCGCAGCAGCAAAAGAATGGGAAGTAAATGAGATCTATGTAACTCCTTTGATTATGATCATTCCTGCTCACAGTCTGCAAGCTCTGTCACAACCACGTATACGTATATACACTAGAAACATCATTGGCTCAACATTACTGCAGCACAGTGGAGAAATGCAAAAGAACTTGCTTTTTCAGCCATTGCTTCATCACCCTTTCTTTCATAAACTCAGTAAATGTTTGGAAAACCATTGACGTTGTTGGTACTACAGAGGAGGAGTCTTTACCCTTGGGCACTCTGAACTCCTGTAGGAACTACTGTCTCCCAAACAACCATAGCTTTCCTGGCCCTCCGTTGGCTCTGTGATACCCACCCGTGCTGGGCGCGGGACTCCCTCCTCCCCCTTGCCCCACCAGTGGCTAAGCTCTGACGCAGGAGATGGCCACAGCCAGCTCAACTAGCTCCTGTGGCTCCACTCTTCCCAGTCCTCTTGCGTCTTTAATCTTGCCTTCAGTGTGTCCTTCACTGCCCTACTTCAGCTGCTGTTCCCCAGACCCTTTCTTTGGGGCCTTTTTCTGTACATAATCTCAGCAGCAAAACAGAAATTCTAGGTGCTATAACAGCAGTTCATCAGATGAATATGGGAATGAAGTGTGGTAAGCACGAATCCAGCGGTAATTGTCTGGGAAAAGAATCCAAAACCATACTAATCTGACATTTTCATATGCTAGCTTACGTTTAGTTTGGAAATATGTCTTTATTATTATTTTTTTCTTCAAAATGCAAGTTTGATCATCAACAGTTAATGGAGACAATGTGTCTTCATGGACAGAAAACAGGACTAAAAGGATTAGTCTTTTACGCCTAGTTCTAGCACTAGTTTACTGTCTGACTTCAGGCAAACCACCTAAGCTTCCTGGGCCCTAGTTTCCCAAACATAAAGATGGGAACTGCATCAGCTCCTTGTAAAATTCAATAGAGGTTATGATGAAAAGCTCTAGATATTATTAATTATTGCAGGGCCCCAAAAGGTAGAGAACTTTAACTGTCATAAAAAGCTTTAGAGAAGAACTCGTTGCAGATTATCAGATATTAGCTCTCCCAGTTACTATTCCAGAATCCAGAAGAACTGTTTTTAAATCATTTTCATTTAGAAGATTTGAGGAAGCAATGACAATAATGAAACAAACGGAAGTCATAAATTAATGTGAGACAAAAATGAGCAGTTTTCAAGACATTAAAAAGTATAAAAGCAATGATAGGGAAAAAAATCATAGTAACAGAATGAGCCTCCCTCCCACTCCAATCCCGCACACCTCTTCGGTTCAAACCCCTAAATCCACTCTCCCTTTTAAACTGTTACAAGGTTCCTTCGCTCAAAAGCACTCCGGAGTATATAGCTATAGCTTGTGCTACCCAGAGGTTCTGAGAAGATATTGTCCTGAATGAAGCCCTTCTGTAATCAGCTGAAGGACTTGAAAAGGAAGGCTCTGCTCTCTGTAGAAGAGCAGAAATAATTCCACTTTCTTCCTATATAGGATTAGAACCCAAATTAGCATTTATACTGAAAATTATCAGCAATAATTACAGTTTGGTATGAAGCTGCTTCTCTTCCTGGTAGAATGCAGACCAAAATTAAATTATATGGCTTCAGATATTTTTAAATAAAGAGAAAGCTTTAGGTGTTTTTAGGAGAGTGAGGAACAGTCCAGACTTAACAAAGTCATAGGGGAATCTAGTCATGCTAGAGGGCACAATACTATCTTGTCAGGATTTCCAAGGCTCTTCTCCTGGGAAGAAGGAATTTTGATTGAAAAAGAAAATGAAAGATAACTGTGTTGCTTCTCTAGAAAAGCCTGTGAAGTATCAAAGAGCAAGATATCCTCCTTTCACCAACATGCCCACAGACAGTGACCATAACCCTGAGGTAATGCTGACTCAGGTGAGCAGGGTCTGAGCAAAGAGTTGCCTTGACACGTAGGAAGAAGATCCTATAAACACACTGCCAGTGCTCCAGCACCGGTTCAGCTTAGCTATGTATATCATGCAACACCAACCCCTACTTTATGCTACCACCAGATTTGTCATGCCTGTTTCTAATGGTTTGACCAACTCTCAATCTAGATGAAATCAAAAAGATTGTCTGACTTCAGAAGAGCCTATTTCCACCCTTTTTACCTAGTACCATTTGACCTCTGCATGTATGATCACCCATTAAAGGCCTTATGTCCTATAGGTAAATAAAGGAGGATGATCTCTTATGTTTACATCTATCATGTTTTTTTCCTTGTAGTAAAGACACTGCCCCTATTTATCAAACAGACCAAATCCTTCACTAGTAGGGCACCCAGTGAAGCTAACGGAGTTATGCCAATGGCTGGTTTGCCCTTGCTAAATTTGGTCAAGCTGTGCTTTGTGGGAAGGAATGTAATCCACATTGCTGTTAACTAGTCTGGGCTTCAGCATCCATGGGAGACTATTTCAAAGGGAAGGGTTATTTTGCTTTTAAGATGTTCTCAGCCTTGTTTTTTGTGTGGGTTTTGTTCCCACTGACAGTGCCTCACAGGACCACTTTTGCACAAGACATACAAACAAAGCATTGCCTCTCTCCGTGTCGGACTGAAAACTTATAAAACAAAAACATTTGCTCTTGTCCACCTCCTTTCCCAAATTTCAGTGAAAACCAGAAACAAATTTCCTTCATTTAAAGTCCCTCCCTTTGTCCTGTTTCCTGTTTGCATACACACAGTTCCTATTGCCTTTAATAGGGGCTTTACCTGTACAAAGACTGTAAAAAAGGTCTAATACTATCAATGTCTCTTTAAGACAGCAGGCCATTTTGCAGACCACGAACCTCTCAAAAGCAGCCCTCCTCATAATTTTCTAAAAAAGGTGCAAGTAACCTTTGCTTCATGAATTCAAAACATCTGTGAGCTCCAGCTATCTTCTACTTACCCTCAGCAAGCACCAAGAAAGTCAGCTGCCTGCCATCACATCCCAACATTAGTCACATATTCACACATTCACTTTTACAATTTCATAATTTGCTGTGACAAGAAAGCCTCCCCAGCTCCGATGGCAGCTCCCTCAAACTTACTGACAAACACTCGCACTTGAATCATTCACACCAGTGTGAGCAGCACCATCAGACATGGAAGCAGCAGGCTATTTCACATTATGAAGGCAGAAGACAAAAGGACTGTTGATCATGGTAAGAAAATCATGCATGTATAAATGATTACTTCGTCTATATTTCCTCTTAGGCAATAGTTGATGCAGAAACAATCAGATATTTGCAAGATACAAGGCAGATATTCAATTTAATTAAAATAAATATTCCCAAAAAGATATCAAAAGCCAAGCAAGGTCCCCCTTCAGCTAGATAACTGTATTCCTTTGTTAATAAGGCCCATGATTTAGGGCCTCTGAAGAGGGAATTAACTTCTTATCATATGATAATTTTTCTCTACTTACTGCTATCAAGTATGAGATATGAAGACTTAAACTCTCTAAGGTTACAGAATTCAAAATTCTTAGAATGAGGCATTTTGGATGTTTGCTGAAAACAAACCTCATTAAAAATACTCCGTTGGCAGTGGCGGTAAGGCATTTCCAACTCTTATTTTCTGGGTACCTTTCTCATCAGCTCTCAGCCCCAGGCGAGGGAGCCACCAGGAAGGCCCTGGGCTCCTGGTCTGTAACCCGGGGGGACGCAGCCTTGGTGGCCACCGCGGCACAGCTGAGTCCTGAGGATGGGGGCAGGTTTCCCACCCCCTTTCTTGGTGATGGGGCCAGGCCCAAGGCTGGAAGTCATTCTGTCGAAGTTATTTATAAGAATAAATGCTAAGGAGACACTTTTTGCAGCGGTGACATGGACAGAAATATTCTGGAGCAAACTAATGCTAACTTTGTACATACCAAATGCAGCCACTGGAAATAGCCATGGATGAGTATTTCCTCAGCACAGATGCCATTGTCCTAAAGGGAAGAACATAGGAAAAATCAATTCTATGGGGTCAAATTCACGGCTGGCGTAAGTCAGGATAGTTCCTTGACTGCAAATGGAGTTTACAGGCAATGTACAGCATCCGGGAACCAGACTTTACAAAGGAATGGCCGGAGGCTAAATGATATTCTCCAAAGTTACAAAGCCTTGGATTATGAAATCTGTCTCAATATATTTCCATTTCAACTCCTTCCAATATCGTTTGCTCACAGCAGTCTGAAAGCAGAGGAAACATCTATTTCATTATCTCAAATAGCTTATAAATGCTTTTTAAAAATTCCGTTATTTGCACAGTGTAAGGACCCCAATGCACCCTAACAACTGTTTGACCTGAATATATTAAAAATATTGTAATGTTTTGTTACATATCCCAAGGTAAAAAAAAGAAAAAAATCAGGCTATCGCTTATTAGTTTTCCCTTCCCTGCTTCTTATAAAGGTTTATTTGACAGAACATAAGATAGTGGTAAAATCCTAAGGTAAAGGTTAAACTCTGTTTTATTATGTTTACAGGATTTAAAGGGTAAATCAGGAAGTGCTTATTTAACATCAAGTGAAAGTGGTGGATTAGTAACCAGACCGAGACTTAAAAGCATCCTTAATCCTTAAAATCTCTGAGGGTGAAAGGTCACTCTTTAACACCAGGTTGTGTAAAGAATGAAGCAGACAGAAGCTTCTGTTTCATCATTGCCCAGTTAATCCACTGAGGAAATGAGCAGCATTGGTTTTTGCTAGGTAAACTCCTCCTAAAACCAAGGAAACAGAGGAAAGCCTGAACAGGAAATAATTAAAGTAGGTTTATTCCATGAACACAGCAGAGGAGCTCAGGAGATTTTTTAAACTGTTTTAAAAATGACACTTCTGTGACTACTAACTGGGTGTCTTGATTATATTTTCATCACTCCTTATTTTCATTATTCTTTTAATGATTAAATTAATGCTCAGTATTTTATTTGGAGTGAGATACAGAACAAGACAAACATTTTCCGAGCCACAACGGGTCACTTCCAATAGACACTTTTATTCCTGTATCTTTTGGCATCTTGTGGATTAGAGAGCACAAATGGGGCTCATAAATACCCTATCTCTTTTAAACTTATGAGTTCTGGAAAAAATAATTAAATGCAGCTCTTTTATTGCGTTACCACAGTGATGTGTGTCAAAGAAATAGGTGCAGGGGAGTACAGTTTGCAACATTTCTCCTCTTTTTACTTTGTAATCTCTACCCCGTGGTAGAAGGCAAGCATTCACTAGCTGTTTCAGCTGAGATTAAAATGGGTTTTGAAGTTCCCAGTAGCTGGGATAAAGCATAGCTCAACAAATCTTTCCTCTGTAAATGCTATATAAAGTATAATACATTATATAAAATGTTTAGAGTCCACTATTTAGTAAATATTCCCACTTCTTGTGTAGACAAATCTTAAATTCTTTTTGTGCACGATCAATATGGAAAGACAAAGCTCTCACATGTTTCATCTATGAGTGAAAAGAATATTTTCAATACGAGCAACCTTTCAATATTTATATTGAGCTTGCCTTTATTAAATCACTGGTGAAAAATAAGAAGATTCGCCCCAGCTGTAGTTTCATCATATAAAACAGCACAGACATTTATCTTACAAAATTGCAGAAGTATAGCTACATGTAGACTGATGGAGCTGAGCTGCATTTGGCATTAGGATCTGATTTTCTTGCCTAAAGTGTTTATGACGCATATAGCTGCTAATAGCTTATGCAGTCCATTTTTTACAGAATCTGTGGTTTAAGCATTATGCTTAGTACTTCTGAAATATTACTTTTCCTTTTTTAAAAATTGCATAGTGTTTAACATGAAATATGAAGAGCGCTTAGTTGCACTCATTTGAGATCTGCCTCAAATTTTTCACATCATTCATTCCTACCTTTGTGGTTCAATTTTATCAAAACATGTTCTTAATTAAGCAAAAAATAAAAGTAATCAAATTATATTTTGAAAACGAAAATGAATGTTTGGTTCTTTTGGGCTACACTCGACTAGGACTGCATGCTCAGGGGACCAGCACAAAGCTGAGACAGCCCTATTGTAACCACAGGGACTGAGTGTAGAAGAAAATATTCCTTACTACATATAGACGCATCAAAAGGGCTCAGACTTATTTTTTTCTATATCCCAGGTTATTTTAGCTTGATTTCCTATGGAAGGGAGACTAATGAGATCAAATCATCTATCTGTCTTTTTCCCTTCTTGTAATTTTGAACCCAATGGCCACTTTCAAATGTATTTGACAAAGGTATAGCTATCCCAAACTTCCTAATTGTGTTCCTACAAATTTCATTAAAATAAATCACTTTGCTGAGGACAGAGATGCTTAAAATTAGCCATCTGAGGGAAACGTTGCAATAACATGCTGTTGAGATTTCATAATGGAGAGAAGCCTCAGAAATGGCCCATTTGTGAGGAAAAACTCAAAACAGAGGTGGCAACCATAAATTCATAGGAAAACAGGATTCATTAGTTCTGAAGCTCATAAAAATGCCTATTTTGTTGGCCAAGACACTGTGACTGCCTGGACCATCAACATTCATGTATATTCAGTGGTAGCACAGAGCTATGGAAGAAAATAATTGCTAAAATATAGTAATTACAAGTATAAAGAAACATTAGATGTTTCTAGGTGTCCATGTTAGTTTTCTGGGCATCATTAAAATTTAAAAGGAAGACTGAATCATTTCCAAGTTTCTCTTTCAAAGCCTTATTTGAGGAAAATAAAACTATTTATGTACTATAAAGTATTTAATAAAAAGGAGAACTTTGGAAAACAGATGGAACACTATTAATTTTTCTGAATAGGAAAAAAAAACAGATTGTGGAGAGAACCAAATTAATTTCTGGGCAGCTTTTGTTGATATAATTAACAGCATTTAGTATATATGTGCTACCTGATATTCTTAAATGGCTTTGTGATTGCTTATAATAAATCCTAGCACTCCTGAGTGCTGTCTTCTGGTCTTCAAACCATATGGCAAACCATGATTATCCGAGAGTTAGAAAAGGAGGAGCAAACTAGCACAAGGGGCTTAAAGCCACAACATTCATGGCCTGAATTCGTACGCAGACCACAAGGCAATAATGCCTCTCGGTTACAGACTTGTAATCGCAGAACCACTCCCCTGCCTACTTCAGTACATCTACAATATGAATGAGAAACAAAGTTTAAGAGCAAAATTTTCACGAGTATTTAGTTTGTGGTCCAAAGGGTTTGAGGCAAACAGCTTGAATCGTTTTGACCTGATTTTCCTTTGTTGAAAGGAATGAAAAAATAAATTGGTCCAGCTACAATGACTACATCACAGTACACTAGATGAGGAGGTCAGTATTTACAGAAAATCTGCATGTTTTAATAAGCAGAGAATTAAGAACAGCAAAAATCCAGTACTATATTCTATACTAGAACCAGGCATGTAAGAAATTACTTCTCTCATGTTCATAAGTTATCATAAAACAAGACATGAGAAAAATAACTTTACGCACATTCCTTAAAGGAACCTAGCTTCAGCCACAGGTTTTTTATTTCTCTTTAACATACCGTTAATACTGATACAAGAGGAATATGCTATTTGCTGGTCCTATAATGTGTGTGGCATATGCAGGCAATACTGTGTTTCCCACATAGCAGACTTCTAAATATGTCTAACAGCAAAGTGAATTACAATGTCAGAACTGTTCATAATTAGCATTGTCTGTGGTTTATGCTTTTCAAAAGAAAATCTGCCAAAATTTTTGATCAAAAATACTTTTATATGATTTTCCAGAAAAAAAAAAAGACGTTCTAGTATTCATAACTAGTAAGCCATGCTTCAGAAAACAACCAAAACACATGCTTGGAAATCATTCAGTTGTTTTTACATAATTTGTTGCACTATTAATGCAATTCAAACAATAGCTTACCTATATAACAGTTTATAAATTAACCAATCAATATGAATCAAGAAAATAGTCTACTGTTTTTTGGTTTACATCAGTTAATCTTGGGGAATATTCCTAAAAATCACATCAGAAGACATTTCTACACTGAAAATCAGAAATGTCATAGTCCACAACCCATCTGCATTTCCAAAACAAATCAGTAGAGCTTTGGGATTTTGAAAGACAGCAAGAATAAATTCCCCAAAGTTAGAAGAGGGGTATTCACAAAAACAATCCTTATACCAGGCTATTGTCTGAGTTACTTGGTACTATTTACATGACTAAGAGCAATTTCAAGGAATCCAGAATTGAAGGAATGAGAATATAATTCCCATATCAAATATTCTGTTAAAAGACATAAACACAGTGCCTGGAAAAAGTGTTCTTGTTACAATCCAAAAAAAAAACAACCACCCCAACAAAAGTAAAAAATATTAGAAGCCAAATAAGAACGATCAGACTTCCAGAGATCCATAATAATTAACCAAGCAAAATCTACTTCCTCTCATCCTCAGTTTTTGAAAATGCAAAAAGAGAAACTAAAACACAGCCAAATAGTATTATAACAGAATTAATTTATCCCCAAATACTTTGTCCAAATGTAGTAACACTGTTTGAAGTAGTCCACTCTGGAACCATGCATGCATACATACACTTAATGTACTCAATGGTAGATACTCAAGCATCCAATTTCCACTCAGAGTGAGGGTCATACAACATCTATGCCACCCCCCTTCTTCCTCCATACCCACACGGAGCCCTATTAAACTTTATGGAGCTCCACTTGGGTGTACATGTCTGCCTATGTAAATCACTGGCAAGATTAGAGCTATAATTATCATTATTAGGAGTGTCTAGCACATTTTATATGCTAGCAAAATCCACAAATTATGCTGGCGATACTGTGTGGACTTTGCAGTGCAATGTGTAGTTAGTCTGAATGGCTCTTCAAAGTCTTGTCCTTCATTTCTTTCAGAGTCAACACTCCCACGGAATTCTCCAGTATCTCTGAAGCTCAGATATCTCCATTTGTTACAGCACTAGATGCAAATAATGAAACTGATCTTTTAGGTGATTGCTTCCAGGCATAAAGGAGTGGAGGGACCCAAAATAATAACTCGCTAATAGTTAAAAGTACAGAAGAAAATACTGTTATTAATTTAAATAGACGTGCTGGGAAAAAGCAAATCTTTATGTCCTTTATCAAAAAAATCTCCCATACTGTTCAAAGTCCTTCATTTTGGTTGTCTTAAATGTATTTTTCATGTAAGTCATAAAATACAATTTTTATGTTTATTATGGCTTATGCACAAAATTATATCCAAAAAGCTTTATAGGTACTAAAGTATGACATCCTTTATTCCACCACACCCTTAGAGCGAGAACAATAATTCACTCATAAAGATTGATAGCTGGCATTTGTCTTGAGGTTGTTCAATGATTGCATGAGAATTAAAATAAAATTATCTTCTCACCAAAGGAGTTAGTTACCCCTGCAGGCCGGGGCTGAGGTGGAGTTATGATGAATCACGTATTACGAGGATCTGTAGCTTTCAATGAAATTAGTAACTTCCTTGCAATTTAATTTAATTACAACTAACAAAAATCTCTTTTCACAAAACATGCACCTTTGGAGGTCTAAAAATAGAGGGTGTACTATTTAAGCCAACAGAAATCTCTATTTCTTCTCTTTCCCCTTCCCCTTATGTTCCCCATACACATTTGCACACTGTCTTGGAAGGAGAAAGACGTGTTTCTGGAAGAGCTGACAGAGAAGTTGTTCAACCACTTCTAATCTATGAGATGGATTGTCAACTTGCATGACTTCATATAGTGCCTTTACCTTGAACAGAGCTACACTGAGTTACACTGGTGTTGGACTTAACCGAGTGTCTAAGCTTCTTCTACTAAGAAAAGGGAATTAGAAATAATTTTGAAACAATTTGGCTCTAAGCAATGTTTCTTGCAGGTAAGATTTATGAGAACAATAACAACTACTGGAGATTTTAATTCAAAATTCATTAACAGTCCACAATAATCATGGTCCTTTTCTTCGTTTTCACAAACAGCATAAAACGCAAGTCTCCTTGAGCAAAAAAAGAGACCTCCATTTCTGAACTCTGTACGTGCAGGAAGTCTTGCTGGCATCATCTGCGGAGAAGGTCTACAGCCTGACAGCTTCTGTGGTAGCTCCTGGTTTAAAACAAATGTTTTACACCTCCAATATAACACTCCCATAGCTGTGTACTATCTCCTTTAAGATCACAAATCTTGCCCTGGGCCATTGCCACACTGGTCATACACTGCCAGGGCAGCGTAGGCAAGTTCTTCCCTGTCTGACATCTCTCACTTGGAAGGCTGTTGCCTTTCTTATCATAACATTTATGTCCAAACCTCAGTCAGCAATAGAAATCCCTTAATGGGGACATTCTCTGAAGCTTGTTTGTCACTGTCAGATTCATCCTGAACTTTAGCTGATCTGTGCAATGCCCTGCCAGGCTGACACCTTTTACTATACCCAACACATTGTTACAGCAAAGGACTAAGTTCAGTGCTGGAAGATGAGTTATAAAAAATCCAGTATCAAGAGAAGGCTCATTTATTTCTCCATCTCTGATTCAGGTTAATGGACTTAAGGAATATTTGTGCAATTTTCTTCAGTCCGGACAGTGCAGAATACTCACAGATGGTTAAACTCTAGAAGTACCTGCTCATATACACATACTCTTGAACATATTGTGCTTATAAAAATTTACCTCTATTGAAAAAAGCACTGTTCCTACGCTGTAATGCATTTGTGACTCTCTCGAAAGTATGCAGCAGTACCTGCTCCAAAAGTATGACTTATTTATAATTTAAACTAAAGGAGACCTTTATTTAGGCAACGCAGATTTTGATGGATGAATGAATAGTTCTAGCTGTGTCCGATAGCTTACACCCAAATGTCTCAACATTTTCACCCTTTGCAACATTTTCACCTTCCTTAAATCAGAAGAGGTTTTCATTTACAATACCCACTGGAAAACAGTCTTGTTTTTGTAAAAGAAAGTAGTTTTGTGCTAATCATTGGCAGAAATGCTCTTTTCCTTACTTCTTCCCCCAGATGGGATGGCACAACGTGCAGTGATTAGCAAGGAGAGTCACAGGGTCTGGAAGAGGCAGCGCAGAGCCACTCTGCAAGCACAAGGCTGGAACACGAGATGTAGCTGCAGAGCCTCGGTAAACCCTCGTCTTGTTCCAGAGCCAACTTGGTTTCAGAAGTAAAACATCCCCCTCGCTTTATTACAAAGCACCCAGTACATGAAGCACTGGCAGTGCTCAAAGGTGGCACCTGGGTAATTTAACAACATCATCAAACCAGGAGAGTTAGAATTTGATTTACAACAATGACTAATCCAATAAAATGGTAAAGCAAGTCAACACGCAGACTCTGAGACTTTTCAAATTTCTTTACCCCCAAGTACTTTGATGATGCAATCATTATAAAGCACTCCAGACATGCCATGCTTAGTAGAAACTATGGAACAACAAAACCTCACATGTATCCGTGTAGCGATCAGGTCATTCTTCCTTAGAGCTATGTAAACCTAGTCATAAGATCAGCTTTTTTGTGGAAAACAATGAGAGAAAGAAAACAAGAAAACAAACACAAAAAAAAGAAAAACCCACACCTTGATCACAGCATGCATAAAAACAGTTAGTAAGAAGGACAGATTTTCTGTAAAAGAGGGGAATTTTCAGGTGGGGGGGGGGGGAAAACCCAAACAGGAATTCATATCCTTGTAAATTGACAGGGCTATGCTGATTTATACCCACTGAGAGTTGTCCCTTCATAATTTGTTCCAGGTTGGAATTTTACTATGGAGAAATGTGCACATTCCTGTAAAGCCAGGGAAAAACACACCCAACTAAAAGGGTAGTTTCCATGTAGTTCTATTTTTGATCACTTTAGATAGTCTAGGCTATGTCTTACAACCATCCTATTTATGGGATCAAAAAGAAGTAACCCAGATATGTGAATAAAGTTAGTAAAGCCATTGGTCCAGACAGGACTAAGGCTGCTAAGTACATGATGATTGATATTGGACACATTTCTTTCTTGGCAGAGAGTTTTGGCTTTCAGCTACATTGTACTGACATCAGGCACATTAAAAGTGAACCCAAATATCTGCTGAAATTCACAGAGATGTTGAAACATTTTCAACTCTGAAGCCAAAGATATGTCAGCTGAGAAAGCTGAAGTCTACCTTCAACTTCTTTCATTCTAATTTGGGGAAGAAATGCTCAGCAAACTTGTCAAGTCTAAGCAAGCTCTTTTACAATCCACTTCTCTATTTTCTTGTGGCAGGAGTCCACCAGCGATAGTCTTCATAAACACAGTAGAAAGGTCAGCTGTTGCATGCATTTGTCGCATTTGGATACTGTCCCAAAGAACAAAAGTGGGTTCAGAACCCTAACCCATATTTCACTTTCCGTATCAGGGAAAGGAAGACAAGGTTTAGGCCCATGTTCTGCTGATGCATGGGATTTCTAGAGAGATATCCCACTTGCTCAAAAGATGTATTATAGAACAGAAGCTTACTTATTATCTATAGCCATTTCTTTTCTCTTGCAGGGCTCTAAACCCAGTCTCACTTCTGTTAATGTATTTTCTGCTTTTAAGTCCCCCTTCTAGCATCACTGTATTCAAGCACTGCTCAAACTCTATTAATTGACCCTTGGCACCACATGCTCTTTTCAGGACTCTTGGTAAGGAATATACAATAAATATCTTGAAACTTTCAGACAAAGAAACTGCAAGTCTTGATGTGTGTGCTGCTTAACCAATAACTGTGTTCAAGTTGTAACTGGTTCTTTGCACACAGATTGCTCAGTTTAATTATTTCACTCTTTGGTGTTCAGGTTGCATGTGGGAGTTCTGCTGTCTTCCATTACTTCAAGTATTAACAGAGTTTTGATAACTTGCCTTTTTTTCTTTAAAGCTTGGGAGAAATTAACCTATGCAGCCTTTTAAGACACTATCTTTTAAAGAAACAACAAAATGTTCCTTCTGACATTGTCCTTAGTGGACAGTTTCACATATACCAGAATGATGATAAAACAGTGTTTTTCCTAGGCAACGTCTTTCTGGAGGGGCACAGCACTGATACAGTGTCCACGTTGGTGCCTTGTATCTTTCTTAGTGATTTTTCTTAACATAATTAATCAGTTATAAGTTCATTGACTTCACCTGACTGTCTTGCATTTTAATGTTTCAGCGAACCATTAGTTCAAGAAATTCTTTTTTTTTGACCGTGCCACAGTTTATATTAAAGCAGGTGGAAAGATTAGCTACAGAACAAGATCTAAATGATTAAAATGCTGACTAAATTAAATCTACAGATAAAAATCTATTTTTATTTTGGAAAAGAACCAGATTACAAAAAAATCTGCTTTACAAACAGCTATATGTATGAATGGGATTTTCATCTTTCAAAGCCACAGGTAGACGCAGACACCAATTCTGAATTGCAGCCGTGTCTGGGCTGGGCTACAGTAACTCCTGCTGGATATTCATGAAGCCACCTCACAGCCTGAGATCTAGTTCTGCTGAAACACCTCACCAACATGTCATCACAAAATGCTTCCTGCGTTGCATTACCTTGCACTGAGCTCCCAGCTCCAAGTTTACAGAAGGGTTCATGCTGGAGCACCTCCCTTGGGAGTACAATTTCAGATACAACTTCTATTTCAGACAGATGAATGCAATTTCAAAGCAACTACCGTGTTTTTAACTATTTTGTTGTTTGCACTGCCATTAAGGTTTGAAGTGAGAGTGAAGGTGGTTGAAATGTTAGCTTTTTAATCAGCTCCATCAGAGAGGAAATAAAGATGAAGAGCCTATAGAGAGAAACTTTGCAAGGTAAATTCTTGGAACAGAGGACAATTTAAGCACGTTTTTGTATTAACCTTTAGCACAAATATCTCATACTCTACAAAGAACAAAAAAAGCCTATACACCTTAACAGGAGATGCAAAGTACAATTATTTGAAAAGGTAATTTAAAGGCTTCCCTGTAAGTATTTCATCCACATATAGTGGTAAGAGACAGTATGTATGAGTACACATACTGATAAGAGTTTTTCCTCATGCTGTGAGAAGGGAGAAGGCCAAAAATGAAAAGTGTTCTGTGCAGGAACAACACAAAAATAGTATTATATTGTTCATCTACAATTCTTTTTTTTTTTTTTACCATCAAAAGGTTTGCTTTGTTTTCTGAAGACCAACCAATGTACACCAGCAAGAGAAACAATTATTGAGCTTATTGTGAGGAGATGGGCAGTTACAAGCATATTTTGGCTGACTTCTGTAACTAATGGAATTGCTTCAAGACACAAAAAGAATACAGTGAAAAAGAATTAAGATGTGTACTAAGAACAATGGGAAAACAAGCACTGAAAGATAAGACATTGTTTAATGGGTTGTGCCATCTGATAGTTACATGCCACACGATCTAGAAGCTGGAATTCACAAGGTTAAGATATTGGTATAGGAAAGCAGAGCAAAATTAGTATTATAAATAGTCTCTAATGACAACACTCACAAAGAATTGTTTGAAGTGTCTTTCAAGGAAGAAGGTCTTAGATCTTGCCTTTACTACTGAATATGAGCTGAATCCCCTAAAGGAAATCTTTTTCAGCAACAATTATTTTTGAAGTACACATCTGCACTTTATGCTGATACAGAATAGAAAGTATAGGTTGCTGAAAAATACTAGATTTCTCAAAGCAACAGAAACATCTGAAGACTTACCCGGTTATAGGGTTTTTTTTAACATTAAAAAAGTTAATATTAATTGGTCCAGACTGGTGATTTGGACACTTGCATAACTCAGAGTTTAAGTAAATCCAAGCTTTGCCCTATTCAGAAGAGGTGTTTGAGGCAGGCACAACTACATCCCAACTGAACTCAACTTTGCTTTCTTGAGAAAAAAAAATCTTTCTTGGGACCTTAGGAGGTTTCTGTAGAAAAGTTCCATTTCAAAAAAATGGCACTTCTTAGCAAAAAGCAAAGTAGCCCCTCCCATCTGCCATACCATTCGCCTCTTTTTTCAAAATTTTACCAACAAAGAAGTGAGAAAACGCTAATGTCTCTATCAGATCTGAGAACCGAACATGAGATGATAATTTGCCCTAGAAAATGAAATATTTCCAAAGTTATATGAATTGTCATGCATCTAAAACACAGACTCTACCAACACAGTAAGACTTTCAAAGTTGATTTCATCACGTTATCATCTTTTGTGGTTGCATTTCATCCCTCTCCCCTTCTTTTCCATGACAGCCATTTAGATTACAATCTTTCAGAATGAAAAATGGAGCTCTCTTACATGAAAACATAAAACTATCATGTTTATTGTCCTTATGTAAAACAAGGAAATAATGGCAATAATATTAATAGAAATTAGATTTGTCCATTATCTACTTATAAATTACATGGCTGTTCATTCTGGTATACAAACAGGTTGTCCCTTAAAACATATGCAAGGCTAACTGACAATGAAAACCATAATTAACTGAAGTCAGACTCTAAGATATTAGGTCCCTTACAGTCAGTCATTGAGTCTCCTCATCCCACCCGATCACTGGCCTCATCATCCATACCAAGAAGTTGGTATAAAGGCAAGGTTATACCTGTTTAAGATTTTTTTCAGTGAAGGTACAAATTGCTTCACAGGATCTAAAGCCACCCGCTCCAGTAGCTGTAGCATTTGCAAATCAGCACCTGGGAAACGGATCAGCCTTGCTGAACACCCTACTTGCCCACAAATGTAGATACCACTCACTCAGATCTGCTCTACTATGCAATTAAGTTCTGTGTCCCCCCAACCCAATAACACAGCGGCCACTTCTGTATTTTCCAATAGCTCCTGCGACCTGTGTACTTCCTTCTGCTGATCCACATCAGGGAAATCTATAGCACAAATATCTCAGTATCATGTTTAATCTGATGGCAGGCTTGACTAGAAATCTGAAATATTGAATTTCATATTACAAGGGAGACCAAGCATGTGGGAGCTGTTTACATTAAAAACAGGACTTGGAAAAAAATTTGAAACCAAACTAAGTTCTGGTGAACTAAAGTACACAACAACACCTAGAACAAGTCGAGTTTGTTCTGTCAGTAAGCGCTGGACCAGCATAGACCCCCTGAGACAGGCATATGCTGAAGGGAATTAACTGTTCTTCTACCCTCACCCCTTCCTACCAGTGCAGGTATAGCTGCATCATGACTCAGGTTACATTACAAGCTTCAGTGTGAGGATGATCCTGCACAAATGAGAGAATGGTGACGAAATTAAAGCCACTTCAAACCATACGACCATATTTAGTTGTGCAGATTAGATGTGTGGTTCCTCTCTTAACCAACAGCCTCACACTACACATAGGGTTCTGGTTGCCTTCTTGGCATGTTGCCACAGCAGGAAGGACGTGCTGAGCTAGGCTGGTCCTGCAACAGGAAGAAAAGTGCTTTTAGAGAGCAGCGCTTGGCTTAGGACCTGGTGTGAAGGGAAGCATTGGAAAACCAGGCAACTACTCCTGCTGATCCCAGAATCAGATCCTCAGGAGGGAGCTACTGCCTACCCCTAGCATCTGCCTACTTTGTGGATACCCAGAGCTGGTCTTCCGAAGAGCTGATTTTTACCCTAGAGCTACTCTGTCCTGAGTAGAGGCTATGTTGAAATATGAAAGCAGACCAAAAAGAAGATAGAAAGTTTTTACATTTATGTACAAACATATGGCACTCCCTAAGCAGGCTCCAAGTAGGGAATTTAAATATTGTGCCACAGTTGTTTCTTATATTTTCATATCTGATAATTAATACAGGTCAAGGATTAAAACTATCCTATTATGTTATGTGGACTTAAAAAAATTAAGACTAATTGCAGATATATACATGAGTAGAAAATGTCTCTACAAAATTAATATTGCACCAGCATCATTATGCATTGTTTCAACACAAAAGTAATAATTTTCTCTGCAACTTTCCATCAAAACTCTTTCTGTGGTACTTCTTCGGTATAACAAGATTCTGGGAAAAAAAAGAAGCAGCAGAATCATCACAGTAGTACAAAAAAAAAAAAAAATTCCATGTTCTCAAACCATCATTTCCATAGGATCTTGAAAACCTGGCTATTGGAATGATGGCTTTGTGGAAGGAGAGGCTCTGGAAAGAATTAGCTGAAATGCAAACTCACCTGCAATACCTAGGTTTTGCCACTATGATGTATCCTCTGTGGCCACAAACTAACTTATTCATATTGGGGGTTGCAGGGGAAGGAAATGTCTTGACTTTGATCTTTGGTTTCTGCTGAACCATTTCACATTTCCCTCCTGTTCTCCCTCCTGCCATTCCCAGAGGGCAACCACAGACCAGATGTGAATGAAGGAAATCACAAATATGACCATAAATACTTCACCAAGAAAATGCAATTTCTTTAGCCTCGTATAGCAAAATGCTGTAGATGTCAGACTGCTCATTCACACTCCTGCTTGCAACTAATCGGTACTAATCAAAGGGATCAGTTTCACACTTCACTGAGCTTTCCCAGATTTATACCGCAGAGGACCTGGATTTCAGCATGTACATGTATGTTCATAGGCGGTGAATAGCTGGTCATATGGGGATCTTAGGAGAAAGAACATTGAAATTGTAAGACAAACTTCAAAAAAGAAAAAACTGATTCCTGATGCCATCTCTTCCTCTTAAGCTAGTGAGGGATCCCAAAAATAAAGCAGCACCACTCTTCATCACTTTCACGTGATAATTGGAACAACAACATGACATTACCTGATGTTACCATATATTCTCTGTAAAAATTATTTGTTTCTGATAAATCTCTTGTAATGCTCTGATCTTCAGGTCTCATGAGTCATATTACAGAGGAATTTACTATATTTAATTTAGAAATCATTTGAGAAGGTCTACCACATCCATTTCTCTCTGCACCCCTATGAAGAGAAATCTCCAAATGAAGGAAGCAGAGGATCTCCTGAGGGCAGTGAAGTGTCTATGACGTAACTCTGTACAATTGTGTGTTAAACATTGAAACAAAAATCAAATTATAATGAAACAATTTAAATCCCATTATTTTAAGCAGTTTTCAGATACAAGAACCATAATTAGAGCTTCTAAAGGTTTTGTCTTTAAGTGAAGACTTGATTCAGGAGAATCTTGGAGGCGAAGAATGGCCCAGAAGCTTCAGTAACCCTCAAATTTTGCTTTTTTTGATTTAAGACTCAATCAGCAGACTCAGTCTGAGATCACCTTGCTCTATTCTAATTAATGATCTATCTTTTCTATCTGTAGTAACCTAGAATTCGGGCATTTTATCCAAGTACCCTTTATAGGGAATAGAGGGAAAACTGTGCTGAAAAGCAATTGATCACCACTTCTCCACTGGCAATGGGAACTGAGCTAAGATAACTGGCTAGGACAGGATGGCTAGGTCTTATTGGTATACTAGGCAAGATGTGCCTCAAATTTTCTGTCTCAGAAGAAAAAGTAGTTCACGACTGACTTGGGACACGCAAGTTCAGTGTTGCGGATGCTATATCTAAAGTTGGGCAAGTTCTCCAGAAAGGAATTAGTAATACTTCCCATCAAAGGAATTTTGGTATGATAAATACTGGAGCTGGATGAAGATTAGTGTTTAAGAAGAATTACTATGTTCAAGGAGAAGGAGGAATGTTGCAGTTTCCTGAGAAGCAAAAATACTGACTTCAGGATTTTCTGCTTTAAAAGTGATCTTTTAGTTCATAGGAGTTCTGAATCAATATAAATGCTAAAAGAACACATAATTTTATTTTTGAATTTTTTTGGTGGAAAAACTTTACAAACAAAATCTCACCTTTGCATCAACTATCAAAATTTCATTCAATAAAACAATTTATTTTGCTGGGGGAGGGGGAGCACATTTGAAAACATTCACCTTGCTCTCAAATACATGTGAAGCACACATGTACTACAGAAGTAGAAAGCATTCCTGCGCTTGAGTAGAAATACCCCAGACCTGAATATGGATTAATATACTATAATTGGTACTTATTCAGATATCATGATGTGTTAAGTTATACTATCTTCCCAGTCTGCCTTGGATGAGTCTTACATCTTTATTAAGCCACAATAATTACAAAACAACCAATCTTCATTCAAGAAGTTCATGAGATACTACTGAAAGCATGAACCGCTTATTGCACTTAAGTAAATTTCCCTCCATGAAAATAGTTAAAAAGAGCTCTTAGTGATACTTAGAGAGGCAAATCTGTCAAACATTCGCAACTAGGAGTACAAGTTACAGCATCAGAGCTGTTTAACAGCAACACTGCCAACCATTTACCCTCTTCTACAAATTGCTAGGCAAAGGAAGATGACATATTCTATTTTTTATTTTGGGGATACGAAGTTGATTTCTTCTGCTCCAGGATGGGAGAAAGACAAAACAAAGAGAAATAGAGTAAATTTTGAGTTTCGAAACTTAATTATGTCATAGCTCTTTTAGATTAATCAAAATATTTTGTTTATATTTTTCACTTCTTACTAGCGAACAGACACCAAAATTAAAACATACATTTTAATAAGGAAAACTGAAACATTTCTGTTTCAAAATATTCAGCACTGAATGTTATCCACAATGAAATGCTCACTTTCAGCTTTTCATTTTTGCACCCTGAAGTCACAGCTAAATTTAACCTTCAGCAAATTAGCAACTTCCAACGGGAAAACAGCTTGTCCAAAAAAACAGATGCTTTTCAGATGGCCAAGCTGATCACCATCTCCATGGACACAACTTACTAATTTCCTAAGGAAAACTGTCAATGGCCTAATGCATTGCTGAGGATTTACAGGAGGATGGCAATGAGGCGCAGTGAGACACAGCGAGAACCAGACACCTCTCTTCCATGCACACTCGAATCCCAGGGGGAGTTAGGAGAAGACAGTGTCAGGCAAAAGCAAAAGAAATCAGGTGAATAGCTTCCAGTTTGCCAGGAGACTACCCAGATACTCTGGCTATTTGGCAGTTCATTAACAAATGGAGATCAATTAAAACAAGAAGGTGGCTTTCCACACTCAGGCCACCCAGTAGATCTCAAACCGACCCATATCCGAGGGGCCATTTACTCAAGGCAAATACAATCCAGGACAACCTAGAAGCACACCCTGTACCCACAGCCCATGCGCAGATGCCCCCAGCCGGACAAGCCACCTCCCCAAATCCTCAGGAGCACTCCTGCAGTCCTCAGAAGCAACCCTTGCATCACCCCCGCTTCAACCAGGGGTGCCACCTCCCTCTGGGGCTCATCGAGGTGACAGGCCACAGTGATGCCAGCAGCCATGGTCCATGGAGGTGGTACAAGAGGGGAGAGGGCACAAACTGCAAATACCACTCCAGCAGCTTGTGCTGGGTCCCAGCCTCTGAAAAGTTCCTCATGTCAGATGCAGGTCAATGTGGTGCTAGACCTGGCCATCCACTGGTCAGACCAACTGCTGTATCCTGTAGTATCCTGAAGCTGGTCACATAACTAATTTTTTTTAAGTTATGTGAGTGAAGTACTAAAAGTAAGGAAAATGAAAGAAGACCTCCTTTCATTTACCCAGATCTTTCATCATCAGAGGTACCAGGACTCCTGTCCTGATCATCACAACTCAGCTCTGACAGCCCCTGGCAGAAACCCAGCCTCGTCTGAATTAGCTGCTAATAAAGTGTAATCTGCTCTCACTTTCTCCACAGTGCAGAAGTGGCTCTAGCTCTCCTTATATCGACTAAACCTCCTATTAACCCCCTGCTAATGATACCTGCCAATGACCCCTGCAGATATAAACTGACGATATCTGCTAACAAGCTGCAATTGAACTGCACCTTCTGTTCATTAAAGGCCAAAGTCCACCAACTCTACTGCCCCTAGGTAGAGCCTCAGTCTATCTGCTCTCTCCCTGGCATTAGTGGGACAACTTGCAGAAAAAAAACACTATATGGAGGTAGATGGCAGAAGCGGTACTTGTAAGTTAAACAGATGGTTAGCCTCCCACCCTCCTCATGCTCTTGGGAGATACCTTCCCCCAGGAGGAAAAGATGATCCAGTGATTAACCCAGGACACAAGACGCCTTAGTGTGGCTCTATCACAAATGTCTTGTGAGACATTGGGATGCCTCTTGCTGCATCAACTTAGACTCTCCAAATGGGGACAATATCTAATCACAAAAGAATATGTCTACTCCGAACCAAAGACACAATCAGTAACTCAAAATATCCGTTGAAGGAAACTTAGGACCTATGTGATGGTGAACAAGTGTTCTGGTCTGCAGGTGGGGTAACCTTTTGCTAGCATTGAGTATGCTAGAGGAAATCCTTACAAGCTATAGTGATTGCATTTTTTATCATTAGAAAGAGAACTTAGAGAAACAGATTGAAACTATGTGCAAAGGTGGGGAAAAGTTAATATATCGTAAACAAAATATTTCTAGAAAAAATATCCAAACGCTCCATGATAATTTCATGATAGAAAGTGGGTTTCTTCCAATCTGGGTGAGGTTCAGGATAATACCTATTAAATATCCTGTCTTTTAGCCAGTGCAAGCCATGATACTCTCACTATTTGATAGGTTTTCTATTGCAAGTAATGTGCGAGGACAGCGAAGAGACTCCTGAGTCATTGTGTCTCCAGCAGATTTAATCTGTGCCCGGGTGCCCTCTGGGAGCAGGGCAAGGTGCCTGTTCGATTATTATCTTTGGAGCCATCACAGCTAAATTCAGCAGAGTCCATCAGTCAGAGCCCTGAGCTGACGCAGTTCATGGTGTGGTCATCACAATAAACTGAAATCAATGGCAGTTTGCTAATACCCAGTTTGTTAACGCCCTGGGGACGCGGACGCACCACCATTCAGCTGCCCCTGCTTTTGGCAGCGGCAGCCTCCAGGTTACACAGGTTCAAGGGGACAGACACCAAGGAGGAGAAACCTCCCAAACTGCCTCTTAAATTTAAATTAACAAGAGAGTAAGTTTGATTCTTTCGGACAAGGTACTCCCACTCTGGGTATTAGTGCTTTGCTAAGCATCAAGCAGGTAAGGAAGAATGTTTTATTCCCACTTGCTCCTCCTTATCATCAAATCCATGACCTAATATCAGCAGAAATGTGTAATTTTAGGATTAACAGGGAATTATTCATGAAAATACCATTTCAGTATGGGTGAGTAAACGATCACTGAGGTACACTCACAAAATACACTCAGAAAATGGCAATTCTGGAAGAAGAAAAATAACCAAAACCCAAACGAAAAACATAGCTTTTAAGTATTAAAGGATTATTTAATTTTTATGAGTACACAACATTAAAAGAACCTGGAAATAACAGTATTTTTTGCACACAGCTTTTAGTCTAAGTTCTGTCATTTTCAGTGAATTTACCCTGTGCTTTTCTGCTACTGATAACTGAGACACCTTCCTGGCTTAGCTATATAAATGAAAAAATGGGAGCACAGGGGGCTCTACTCCCCAAAGACAGACATGGCTGGCCAACCACATGTATAGGATATTAATATAGAGAGTGAACAACAGTGTTTACTTCAAAACGTATAAGGAAGCAGGAGAGGAGTGGAAAAAAAAGAAACCTAGAAAGCCCAGAAATCAGATATTTACTGTGCTCTCCTGCCATAAACATTCCAGCAGCCCTGCCCTGGGATCCTAGCACCATTATACAGCTAATATTGCTTGATTACCCATGCACCACCACAGCCTCAGCCTCCCAAGAACTGAAATCGAGTTTTCTATTCTTAGCTCGTGGTAATTTAAGCTCATTATGGAGGTGCTTGTATTCCATGAGCACAAGAGATAAAGGAAGCAATATAACTTTAATGAACAGCTGAAATAGCAACCACAGCAGACTCTGTAGGCAAAAGAAAAAAAACTTTTCTCAGATGTTGTCTTGATTTCTCTCCCACAGGTCTAAGTAGTTAGTGCTCCCTGTATGTTTTATGAAGATATTCACATGCACATGCTTAATGGAAGCAAATATGATATGCTATTTAATAAGATTTTAATAAGAACAGGTACATACTAGCCTGGAAGGTTTGGAAGGTTCCTGGAAGGAACCACCCAAATTATGGAACAGCGAGAAAGGAAAAGTGTTAGCTTAGATCCAGGATATATAATGATAAATCATTTAAAATAATACTTAGCTGAAGCTAGGTAACCATATAGGTTTCCTTTTTACATAAATAAATGTCTTACGTGTCTAATGATTCTCATTTAGACTGAAGAAAATGGATGGATGCAGATGTAACTGTCAGAAGCAATAAGCAGAAGAAGAAATGCAAAGCATTCTGGGTTCTTTCTGATAAATGTTTATACTCCCCAGCTTATTGATTGGGTGCTGCTTTTCTTTCACTGCTGTTCATTAAGACCCTAATCAAATCACATGGCCAAATCCTGCAACCTCCTCAGAGACAGCAGTTGTCTTTGCTGAGCGAAGAGTTCAGAGAAAACGAGATGTGAGCAGAAAATATATGTTTGGAGCTACAGATTTAGGGAAAACATCTTCTTTCAGCATGGATGGTGTCCGAAAGGACCACTCCATGAAAAACATCACATGGATGACGATGTTCCTCTTTACCAACACACAGGACTCCTTTTCACTTTATGCACTCCCTCTGCCATGAATTACAGAAAAGCATTCACCTCCAGCATTGCAAGGCAACATCTGGAGGCAGCTGTGGAAGAGACCTTCTTCTTAGGATTAAAATTTGGCCTACTAAGTGTTATGAATTCCCATCTCATAAAAAACTCACACAAAAATGTTCAGAAGCTAGTGTAACTGGTCAGAATCTGGTATATGTTTAAATAAATTTGGGATTTGTATGTTTAAATAAATTTGAAAATCATATTTGGTCCAGCAGTTCCAAAATAGAACAGCACTTCACTCACTTATTTTTCCCTAACAAAGTAATTTTTCTATGTTTTTCACATGGTTTTCAATTTTCTCTTGGCACACAGTCATCATTCCTTCCAATGAGGAAAGGGCAGAGGAAGGAAGAATGAGGAGGGAAAACATCTGCTTAGGATAAAGGAAAAAAGCCTCCGTCACTTCAACCATTAAGGGTTTATGATTTCAAAATAGAGGGAATATTGTGTTGAAAAATATCTGTGTTTGAAAAGCTTCTGACATCGCTACATAATTAAAATTCAGAAAGTGTTTAAGCATAATTATTGCCATGGCCCAGAATCTTCCGATAATAGCTACTTATGCAACATCTCTGAACATCCCTGCTCTGTCATACAGAGTCAAGTTTAAATTTATCTCAGGGGGGATAAATCCCCCCACCCCGCCCCCCATATCTGGGAGGAGGAATCCTACATGAACATATGTGGACACTTCGTATTTGTAGCAACTGGCATTTATCACAGTACAAATTTGGAGCACTTTTACTAACATCCTTATCTAACTTCTAAGTCCGCATCTTCAAACTAAAGTAGGTTGGAATTAGATTTAAAAAAATCCAAATATTTTCTGGACCAAAATATGCTAAAGGCAGTAAAGTTTCAGTATTTGGCTGAAAGTTTTTTGTTCTTCCCTTTAAAAGAGAAAAGAAGGGATGTTTGAGGCAAGCATTCTCCACAATAACAACAGTAAAGTTGTTTCTGAAATATCCTGTTCTGTGTTGGAAAAGTTATTTTAGTTATCAAAGTTAATCCAGAAGTCATCTGCTTCTTTATACATGCAGCGAATTTCATTGGTGCCAGTAGAAACCAAGCAGGCTTGAGTCTAGATGCTACCAAGACCTGGGTTAACACCTGAAGATGAGACCTGAGGACTTTCCGTAGAAGTATCATGAACATTTTAGAAATGTTTTTTTTCTGCCTAAATTGACATCAAAGATTCATTTTTTGGGGGGAAGGGATGGAAACAGCAAGAAAACAGTAACAGAACCTTGTTTATGACCATATTGCTATGGCTTGAGTCAGTAAGACTATCATTATTGCTCCACAGCACTGGCACAGCATAGTTTTAAAGGATTTATTTCTGCCATTCTGTGACCTGAGACAATGAGATGAGCCCATAAAACATATGCGTGGACAATCGTCTTTCATTACCTGCCATCCACTCACTGCTCTGACATCTGAGAGACGGAGGAAACTATTTCCACGTAATAGAGAGGACATAAGCTGAGTTGCCTGGCACATGGCCTGGAAGTTGCTATGTTTGTCAGTGGTTCGAGCTTTCCAGGGAGTTGTTGTGCAGCTGTTGAGCTGCAGAACTGGATCCTAAAACTTTTTTTTTTAATTTATTTTCACTCTGGAGAAAAGTTGGAGTATGCCAGCAAGAAGCAGAGTGACCATCAGACTACAGTGCTTAGCTTTTTTAGCCTTCCATGAAGACTTTCATCATACTTATCGCAGTATGATAATCTCTAACTCCATTTATAAATATAGCAGCCAAAGACAGGAGCAGGTAAAAGGCAGGAATCCAGGAACCTGAGACAGCTGCAGGAACCTACCTCGATTCTTGCGTATTGGACCAAAAGAGAAATCTTAAGCTGTTGACTCCCTCCTGTTTGCAGGTTTTCTGATGAAAGGGCTTTCCTCCAATCTCTGTTACAGTACAAGGTCTGTTCAGTATGACCACATCTTTGCCATCAACTCTTAAGAAATACTGACCTTCCTGATTATCCTATGTTCCTGGACCACAGTTAACCCCAACTGGCCAGTCAGTTCAGTCAAATCTAGTGAAGATTTCTTCTTTGAGCAGGAATGAAAACCAGTATGTTGTTTTCTTTCTTTCTCCTTCTGTCAGAGTCCTCTTGCTAAGACCATCACAGCAATAAGAGCTTGCATTCAGATCACTCAGCCCAACACCTGAATCATGGCTTTCCTTTGCTCAATTCAGTTTCCAAACTACCTGCAGGGGTAAGTGGTGGATCTGCTATCCAGTCTGGCCCCTTCTTTTCACATTCTACGTTTGATCACATGAACAGGGAGAAACTCAGACAGAGGTGAGAGCTGAATCCAAGCTGCTCTCCATGGCCCAGCTCATGCTCTTGTGCTCCCAAGCAAGTCCGATGGTTCTTTCTGAGCATTACTGTATCTGGTCCAAATTTCATGCCTTCCCCCTAAAATAACCTCACTTTGGGCAATCAGACTGCATTTGCAAGCCATAAAAAAGGTCAGCGACACATATTTAAAAAGCTATTTTTGAATGTCTGGCTCCACATTTTTATCTCTTGAAATTCCCTTCATGACTTTCTATGGCTCCAATCAAACTCCCATTGATTTCCTCAAGAACTGGATCAGCCCTTCTGTGGTGCCTGCCAAAACAAAAAGGCAGAGTACAGTCAAATGCATGCATTTGGGAAAGATGCAATAAAACCTGTTTAGATGAAAATGTGGTTCTACTCTGAAGACTGTCTCTGCCAGTGGGGTTGTGCCTTTCCATGTTTGAGTCTTAATCATTTCCTTATCATCAGTGCCAAGTTTAATATTTTTAAAATGTGGGGTTTTTTTCTCCTGAGTCACAGCCCTCAAAAGTCAACCTGGGATTAGGAGAGGAAGCACGGTCTTGTGGTTAAGACAACGGACTAGTGTTCGTTCCCATTTCTGCCACAAACACCCACCATTGACCTTCAGCAAGTTGCTAAGGGAATGATTTCCAAACGCACTCAACTTTGGCCTAACTCTGCTTCCTAAGATTGAAAAAGAAACAGAAATTTGCACTAACAGGAAGAGAGAGAGCTCAGACCTAGGTGTCACAGAAAAAACTGCTTCCCTTCCTCATTTCCTTCCATTTAGTAGTATTAATCCTTCTTACCCAAGTCCTTTAAAACTGAAGTTCTTCAGCATGGAGAGCCACTCTTACACAGAGATCATACAGTGTTTGGTCTAATAAAGCCTCCATCTTGACTGAGTACTCTAAGACAAGGTCAAATTGGGACAGGAGCTAAGTAAGACCAGTGGTCCATGTTGTTTGCTATTGTTTCTGACTTTGTCCAACTAAGGAAGTTGAGAGACAAACATAAGAATGGAGCATGTTAAGAGTGTTCCTTCCCCAGCTATATGCCCTGAACTTCTAGCAAGACATTATTTAGTAAATAATAATCATAATAAAAGTTAACAAATAATTTAGTCTGCTGCCAAAAATGCAGTCTAGCTCACATGCTCCTTTCTATATTAGGAAAGGAAATTGCAAAGGAAAAATTGCATTTTCTTCACATATGGCTAAATATACATCTGCTAAATAAGTTTTAATTTTCCAGCCTTTTCCAGCCACATATGTAGACTAGCAAAATATTAAGGAGAAAGTAATACAATCTAAATATATCCTGCAGTACCACTGATTTAAAATGGGGCCTTGGGCAAATCACTTTTCTTCTTAGAAAATCCATTTACCTCTTCCCCTCTTGCCCAATTTCATCTAGATGTCTGTAAGCACTCTGGGGTGGTAACTGGCTTTCCATTATTGTCCCTACAAGGCTTCCCAGTGTGGTCCCTGATCTTGAAAGGATTTTCCAGATGCAATTGGAATGCAAAAAAATGGATGATTTCTCTGAATATATTATACATGAAGCAATTAGAGGAAATCTTTCTATTCGGAAATATTTCTACTGGTCTGAGAGCATCATGGGCACTAGAAGATACATAGTGTTATAACCAACTTGGAGGATATCCATCAAAAAAAAATTAGATGTCTTTTTCTGTTTTAAGTTTACCAAGAATTGGAACTAAACACATGCCTTCTGAAGAAATCCCTTTCTCCCTCCAGCCATCGCACTGAACCGAAATAAAACAGATGTGCTCAAATAAAAAAATCTGTGCTTACTTGTTATTTTTTTCCTTGCACTTATTACCAACACATACGACTTGCACCAATACAGGTAAAAGCAAGGAGTATTCTTCAGAAGTTTCTCGTTGCTATATTCTGCCAATACCTGCTGTGATTCCATTCCTATAAATAATGGGTTTCTTGTGTTACATTGTCAGATCCCAGCTGCATAACAGCCAAACTCAAAACTCAGGCATTCTTAGAGATTTTTAGAAAACTTAAAACACAAAACTCCCAACTTCTAAACAAACAGATACAAATTCAACTAAAATGAACATTTTCAAGATTTGTGGTCAATTAATGCTTATTGCATGAAGACAAAAATGTGCCCTTCAAAAAAGAATCAGTTTTGATATAGGAACACAAAATATTGTTCAAAGCCTCATTCAAATATCCTTTCAGAAGTGAGTTCTCAAGATGGGGTTTCATAGTTTCACCATTACATTAAGAAAAATAAGTTGTTTGTAGAATGCTATGCAGTTCATAAGTTACCAGTTATAAACTAATCCTCGATATCCAGTCCAAATCCTAAGGGAGGCTTCAAGGCAGCCACTTCTTTTTGGCAATACAGTGATGAAAGATATATTGTTGAAAACCATAAAGCCTTGGGAAAAAATTTAGCAAACTATCTACACAGGAATGAAATGTTGAGAGCTTGGCTCATCAGCTGGAGCTTTCTGGAGAAGGAGGGGCTGCAAATATTTTAATACAGGTTAGTTGAGTAGTCTCGAAAACAAAGAAAAATGCCATATGTGAATTGTTAGAAAGGTTTTCTGGTACTGCCCTGAGCCTTGCCTTCCAGGGATCTGTGGGTAAAGATTAGGTGTAAAATGAGTACAAACTATCACTTCATTAAGTTGTTCATAGACACTATTACCCCAAGTGCGATCTGCATTCAGAAAACACGCATACAGCTATATGTTTACATATATATATACCTCCCAGGCCCAGGAACCTCCATTCATAAGGAGGTGTTATCATTAGCAGAAAAAAAAGGAAATAAACCCAGCGTGTACGTGACACTGCACAAGCACCTGATGCCTCTTATGCCAGCCTGCACGGATGCCGAGGGAGCTTGCTCTTCCACAGCACAGAGAAGAGCGGAGCATTGCGCCAGGAGGAACTGCCCCTACCCTGACTTCTTATCAAGGCAAAGCCCTCAACAAAATAAAGCCTGCAGGATTTAGCGATGCAGCTAGATGTTCCCTTCGGCATTAAATGTGGGAGAAGCCAAGGCATTTTAATGAGAACATTTCAGGGCACATGGCTTCATCGCAGGTCATTTTATAAACCAGTAACACTTTCCCAGACATAAAGGACAGTAGTAAACAAGGTGTCCTAAAACTGTTGCAGAAGATGAAGAAGGCTTAATTGCCATCTCTGATATTATGGAAAATAACTCCCTGGAAAAGCCTCTGACGCCCTTCCCATGGCCACCGCCATGGAAGTCAGCAGGGCCTGAGTCAGCCTCCGGCACTCATTCACTTAGCGGATGACCCGTGGGGACATGCCTGCCGGTTATCCTGCGCCAGCGCCAGGCTGCCTACAAGGCGCAGCAGCGGCGTTCACCCCCACGGCGCAAGGCAGCCTGGAGGCCCCCGAGCAGGCGGCGCAGGGACTTGGTGTGCAGCAAGCGCTCGGCCGCCCACGACCAAGACCTCGGTGCCCACGTGCGCCCCGCCGGCAGATACGCCGCAGGCAGGCCTGAGGGCCAGCGGCAAAATGAGAGGCAGGCGGGAGGTGGAGACGCGCGCCGGACAGCCCCCAGGAGCCTCGATTCGGAGAGGAGCAGACAAAGCCAGTGTGGCCTCCATAAGGAGGTCCTCGCTGCAGCTGGAGGCTGCCGGGGGCTGCTGTAAAGCTGACAACAGATGAATCAAGACTCACACCCAGGCTTCAAATATAAACACTGGTAGAGACATGATAATTCGGTCGTGTTAACACCTTGGCTACAGAAGGAAAGAAAGCAAAATCCTGGATCCGAGCAGTCCCAGAAGCTGGGGATCCTAGAGTCGGACCTGAAGTTCATGGCAGCAGGAGCTCTGTGCACAACTTAGACAGGATGACTGGCTTTTTAACTGCAGACTACTTCATGGAAAGACTTCAGAAAACATTTGATATTTTTGGCAAATGGTCCCACTGAAGTCACTGACAAATAGCCAAGGACTTCAGCGAGACTATGTTTTAGGCTTTGTTCCTCCCATCTCCATACAACAGCACTTCTGCCAATTGCAGTAACAACTTTCAGTTATTACTGAAAAGAGACATTATTAACAGACGAATCTTCTTAGTGGGTTCATCAAATGATTGTACCGAGGAAGGTTTGATATAATTCAGTGGCCACCTTCTGAATACGCACTCAGTGGCAGTTAGAAACATATGTTTTTTATAAATTTCTCATTCAGAAACAAAGACTGACAGTAAAAACCAAAACCTTTGATATTTATATAAATTGCTAAATGGTTGCGCTGGAAAGTACATTTCAATTAATGTGTCACAGTGCATCACAGTTAAAGTTTGCCGACTCAACTGACTCTTGAGCTCTATATAAATGGTTTAAGTTTACTCTGCATCCGACTTAAAAAATCTCCACTTGTCGGAGAGCGCTCACTGAAGCAAACGGTTTTCTACATAACAAATTATTTCACTCGGATCCAGAACAAGCAGAAACAGTAGTATTATTTCCAGCCTGCTACCAATTTCAAAGCTATGCCAATATTCCCTCTTGACTTTTTACCTTAACACTATATTCGAAGAAAGACTTTTAGTAAGATTTTATATAGATTAACTACTAATCAGACACAACTTTGCCCATTTGTGTGTTAGCTTTTTTGTTTCTTATGTACTCTGCTGCCGCCTCTAGGACAACATTATAAAACTAGGTTTTCTTCCATGGCAAGCAGAGATGACAGTTACTTCTTTACCTTAAATAATGCCATTGGACAAAAATGAGGCAACTCTAACTGCATTTTTTGCTAATTTTGGAAATTAAAATGGAAAATTGATAGCAAGGATCATGCCCAGGTAAAGAAAATCAGGTCTTCCCAGCAAAGATACACTTGTCCTATTTAAATTTGCTGCCTTTTCTAGATTTAGCTAATCTACTCAGCTCTTGGATCTGTGAGAAAATACAAAAAAACTCTTTAAAACTTACCTCGCCTTCAATTTTTCCACAGATCCAAGAGTTGAGTAGATTAGCACGTATAAAACGGCCCTTAGGTGTCAGAAATCGACCGCGAGCGGGGAACCAGACAATGCGCTCCGGTTCTAAACCCTTCACTTTTCTACGACTACATCAAAATGCATTGACCAGCTCACATCCCAAAGGGTGCTTATATTCACGGAGAGATTACAGTGTATTTCCTGATATTGATTGTACTGGTTTGGGGGTTGGTAATCTCAGAGAGGAAGAATGGTTGTCCTTGAGCAAGAGGAAAACTCTCTGTGTGTCGTCCTATGCTCTTGGCACCAGCCTGCACAGGTGACCTGGAGCAGATCTTGACAGACAGAAATCAGTGGTTTACACATGCCTTTTCCAGCGTATCTTTCCCGGCAGGTGTCAGTAATGCTAGGACTCAGGAGACCCAAGATAAAGAAAATTGGATAAACACTAAGTGAAAGCTATAAAAAGGTCAATTTAGACTTGGAATTAGCTAGCAGAAAGCTCACACTGCACATACAATTCTCATTTCCCTGCAGTATTTAAATAAAATAACTACCAATCCCAGGAAAAGCGCCTTTCTGTTTGTGAGATAGATTGTCATCTCCACAGTCCCACTTGGCTGCTGAAGGACTTCGCTTGCCTGCTTGGCTGCTCTAGTTTAGCAGGACACATTCAGAACAATGTGACCTTTCTTGCCTGATTCCATAAACAGGAGGGATTTTTCCTTCATATTTTAGAATACCGTTAGCCAAATAATATGTAAAACTGACTAACACAGGCAAAAGCCCTACTTACTCGTTTTGGGAGATCAGATGCATCTTATGCAGAAGAGGTGAATTTGCAATATTCACATTAAAGTGTGAATCAACGTTTCAGCCTCCCTTTCCTCAATGCCAGAGCCAGCTCCAGCTCCAGCCTAATGCTATTACCATATTAATAGCTCTTCTGCAAAAACACCCACTAATTACTAAAACTGACCAAACAGAAAGATATGCATGCACAGTTCCCTTTGCCTACTTGTGCTTCACTCACCAGCCTTTTTGCCCTTCAGACGCTGATGTTTTCCTGATTCAAGCTCAGCTCGTCTCCTTCTGTCAGTGCTGCTTCAACCCCCTGCAACCTTCTCCCTGGACTTCCAGGTCTATCCCCAGCCTCCCAAGAGTTTCTCATATCCCATGTACTTGCCACTACTATTTTTGTTCATTAGTTGGTGAAATAAACTTTTTTTTCCCTTAACTATTGACCTTGAAGACTGACTTGCATGTTAGCTGACCTCCAATTAGGCCGTGACCAAACCCTATTGAAATCAATGAGAGTTACACCATGGCTTCCAATAGGGGTTGGATCAGCCTCTTAAAGACTTACAAGGTCAGCATGCCTTCCCCATGTGTGAAACAACTTAAAATAGTGACCATTTTGCCTAAAATGAAGAATCCATGGAAGGCAGTTAGCATTTTGCTGTTGACTTCACTTAGGCCAGAATCTCTTTTCGCTCAACTTCTTACAGGCAAGCTGTGCATTTACTGTATAAAATGCAGGATTACTGAGTCAATGCAGCAACCGGCTTTTCCCCAGGGAAAACAAATGGTTTATTGAATCCAACTTCATTCAACATTAAAAACAGAAACATATATAAATCATGTTAGCTGAAAATGTGTGCAACACTTTCAAATCTATTTTACTTCTTATCCAACAAATATATCCTATGTACTTTGCTTTTATTTGAGAAATGCTAAACCCCTTCATTGAAAACTAACTAAATAAATCGCAACCATCAGAGAATGATTACGGAAAGCTATGCCAGAACTTGGTGTCTTGCGGTCACTCAGTAATAGTAGATTGCTTATAGCGCTATGTTTTGTTTCCTTTTTTTATTATTATTGCAAAGGACAAAATTATTTCTGAAGTCACATGGAAAAAGTTTGATTAAAAGTACATTTATGCAAATGCATATATTCCCAAATAACAATCCCTTCTGAATAGGGGCAAGTTCATTTTGGTTTGGAAATTCTACTTATTTATTTTAAAACTAAGCTTTGTTCCTTCAGAGTTTTCCTATTACACTAAATAGTGATATATGAACAGTAAAAAAAATGAAAGCTGGCAGAAGCAGTTGAAGAAAAAGAAATCTCCATAGGAGCCAGGATACAAAACTGCAATTTGCTGTAAGTGATGAATGCAAACCAGCATTCTTTTTGAATGCTAGCCTTTGAAAAATGCATACTTGAGAAGAACATCTTAAAATGCTTCATGCATGAAATACATATTTTTCCTTACTTAAAAATTATTACAAAATCTAAGTTTTAGGCATCTTCTTGTACTTTTACCTGCTTATAAAAAATTATTACTGTTAGTCCATTTTTATGGAAAGACTTTAAAGAAACTTAGTATCAGCAGTGGAAATGCAGAAGAAGAAAGTCACCTCCAGTCCTATTCCCAAATCTACCACAGGAAGGAGCGACCCAATGTTCTCTTTCAAGACATGAAGAAAGAAAGACTATAATAAGCAGAGGAGGCAAATAGGAGCCAAGATCCTTTGGTCAGATTTTGTTCATTCATTTTTAAAATGGGAATAGAAACAACTTGCATCCCCTGGGTACTGCTAAAGACTTAATTATGTTTTTTTATGGTGTTTCAATTATGCTTGCATGGAACGATAACTGCATATTGCCACACACACACAGTTATTCATTTGTAGTCTAGTAACACATCCAGTGCAGTCTTATCCTCTGAGAAATGACAGACTCCACCCTACAGAGATTACAAAAATAATAATAATTCATTATTGTTAAAAAGTAAGATAATCATATCTACCAGATGGGCAATTTGTAGAAGCTATTTGTTGCTTTTTGTACAAGAATACTTTCATTTGTAAATACATAAATGCTAGTTTGCGCAAAGTGCCAGTAGATGGAGCTAAAGAATACAGGCACATTTTTTGCCTTTTGGGGGGTCAATGGAAGAAGTACAGGGAGAATGTTCCCCTCCTCTCTGTAATTTGCATGGAGATATCAGCACAGTTCAGATGCCGTTGAACCTGACCCCAAATTCTAGTCATAATTACACTGTCAGGTTTGGGTTTTCAACTGCACACAAGCATCAGCTCCCCTAGGAAGTCACACATCGCCACACATCCGGCAAGGCTCCGTGGACCTTCATCCTTCTTCCCGACTGCCATAGCCTTCTCCCACCATCCAGACAGACAGTTGCTGCAAAGTAAGAACCAGTCACACGGAGAAATATAGTGCAGTAAGGCAAAATGAGATGCACATGGACGTAGGGGCCTGGGAGGAAGCGGGAAGGGACAGGGCGGGGGGAGCATCTGCAGTCACAGGGCCAGGCAGCATCCAGATACCTGATCACTTAAGCTATAATCACAACTGCTTTCTTTGGGACTTGCCCCCCAAAAAGTACAAGCAAGACCTGAGAAAAAAATCCTGAGAGAAACTTTTGTTTTTGATACACTGCTTCAAAAAACTGTGTGTCTGAAAATTCATTTTTTTCCCGTTAATTTTGTCAGGAGATCCCAAATTCTACCTTGATTACCCTAGATCAATACCATGCTCACCTAATGTCAATTAAAACTTTCCTCATTCGTTGTTGATGACCACAAAGCTCATCTCTTTTGGGATATAATTCTTCTACAAAGCTTTTTTAGGCCATTGCACCATAATAAATCGAGAAAACTGGTATCTTGCACACAAGCTGTACAAGCCCCACTGTGCAGAGCAGGGATCTCCCTCCCTTTGGGTGCTGTTATCCTTCTGCTTCCATAGTATCTAAGGTGGAAAAAAAGCTATTGGCAAATTCTTCAGAGGAAGAACTTAAAGTGAAATCCCCTGTCATTCAAAGGCAAACCTTACCTATGCAGTTGACACTTCTCCTTTGGTTTTCATTTTTGCATATATTTTTGGTAAACAAAATATTTCTAAAGGAAGAAAACAAGGGGAACATTGCTAGACTAGTAAGATACTGTTCTCTTAGTGAATCCTTATTTTACCAATACCATGTACAGTTAAACCTATTTTTGTCCTAATTTGCTGAAATTCCTTATGTTTCACAGCTTTCAAGATCTGGCTCAACAAACATCTTCTAAGAAAAGCTGTTATATGAGGTTTATAAGCTTCAGATCTGGTTTGTGTCAGCAACTTTCCCCACTGTGCTCAGTGACACACTTCAGACATTTTCATCTAAGTCATCTTGTTTATATTGGTTTCTCCTTGTCACAATAAGGGAAATTTAGTAGGGCAAGGAAGACAAAACATCCCGTCGCAGCATGTTGCTGGTGCTGGGCACCGGGGTAAATGCAGCACTGGGGCAATGTTGGCTCTGCAGAGCTGGGGGTCTGGAAGCCCCCTTGGCACAGCAGCTGGCAGCAGGCTGCAGTCGCTTCTCAAAGTTGTGGCCATACTGAATGAGGGGCAATAAAATGGGCCGGAGCTACAGATGCCTGAGGTTGTTAAAACGATAGCCAGCGCTACTTTTCATTTTCGCTTGAGGTGAATTGCTTTACCTTTATGCCCTCTTCTTTGAGAGAAATAAATGCATCCAAGCTGCTTGCTCCTGTCCTCACAGTGAAGTTTTCTGCCCTTGGAGCCAGAGTTTGGCCACACACAAGTTAATCGGACATCCAGCACAACCGTAAGGAAAGAAACCAGCATCAGCAGAGTGAGAATAAATGTAAGGACATGCTGTGGGTGGCGTGCAGAGTGCTAAGAAACACACACAAATGGATCTGCTGGTTATGAAGAAAGCTTCTCATCCACAGGCAGTTCATATACCTCTCCTTCCTCTTCAACTTCTTTTGTGTTCTAACATAAGTTTCTGCTTGCTCAGTCCCATGATCTGCTTGCATGTCTGCCAGCAAATGATGGCAGGAAGCTTTGGTGGAGCACTGCTTTTTAACTGGCTTTTTCAGACCGATTGCTGGTGGAGTTTGGAGGTAAAGTTCCCTGAGACTAGCTGCATGAAAGTTGCTGTTGCTGCTCTACATGCTGCTATGTGCTGACCCAGCTGATAGCTCTTCACAGACTATATAAATCAAGGGTTTATTTATAGTTCTACAAATATATATAAATGTCAGTGGGCTTTAAATCAGGCCGTCAATGGCTGCAAAGCGGGGAAGAGGCAGCTTCTCCCAAAGGCAGATCCTCGGCCACTTTGATTTCAAAGGTCAAAACCCAGCACCAGAAAACCACAGGCCTGTAGGACAGAGTTTTTGGGGGGTGTTAAAAGGAGAGGAGACAGCACAGTAAGGGCAGTGACTGGCTAGCAACTGGAATAACTTCTTTGCCCATTAGAATTGCAAGCCAGTAGGACTCCCACATGTTACTCTTGGCACCAAAAAGGAAGAGAAGAGAATGAAAATGAGGAACTTGCATCAAAAGTATTTTTTTTCTTGGAGATACTCCTTGCACCTCTTCTCCCTGAGAAGGTATATTAAGAAATGCTTTTCTTCCTGCTATAGTGCCTGCCTGGAAGAGATAATTACGTGACATCCTGGTAACTGCTTATGAGTACAGAGGAAGACTGTGAATGCTGGCACATGGCGCACACTTCACTGTGGCAATTGTGCAAGCTCAGATTTATTGGGACGGTTAGTCATATCAGTCCAAAGACTGTCACATTCCGTTTTTACTAGTGTCATGTAATTAATCTTCCCTTGACTTAGAGTCAGACCTCATCATTCTAAATACCATAATAGATTTTTAAATGAGAACATTAATAACAAGGTCTCTCTATTATTTACCTTGGCTAGAGTAATGAAAGCCAAAAAGGAGATGGCTACTCCCAAGGGCAGGTGAGGAGAGGCGTAAGAAGGAAATGAAGGTTGCTGACCTTCCTGTAGAAGAACCCAGAAAAAGAGTATGATTTGCAGAGCTTCAGTTCATCACTGAAAAAGAGGTGGTTGTTGTAATTTCTATTAAGTACTTTGGAGGCGCTTCCATACGATGATGACAAGGACCATAGGCATACTTAGATATCTCTATTAAACAATAAAAGCTTAAAAGTGCAATATGCCGGTCTAATTTAAAATAAAGATAACTACATTGAATTGGCATTTTTCCACCAGTAATGAGACTGAATTGTTTATTTTCATTTGACAATATAAGAATGCTGAACTGGGTCTTTGCAAATCAACTCCAGTTTTTGGGTTGTATACAAGAGTTTAAGTAAAAAGCAAGAGGCAACAATTTCATTTAAGGAGACTTCAGAAAGCTAAAAAAAATACAAGATATTTTGAATTCCTTTCCTGCATCTTTATTCTTTCTGAGCAGTATGTAAAATGCATATATTTTTATAGATATGGGAATGTGGTATATAGTGCATTGAAACTGTTACACGTCATTCATGCGCCAAATGAGAACTGAAGCACCACAGCATTAATTCAGCCTCGTGACAGCCATTGTAAGGAGAACAAGGCAGTAGAAAAAAACACAACTTCCTCTAAGTTACGGGAGTTAAAACTGGAGCTCATGCTACTTTTCTGTTGCCACACTCCATTAAAATGAAGGGGCTAATAAACGCATTTCAGAGTTCAGTCCCAATTAACCAACCATCTCAGAAGATACTGAGTGAACAGAGATCATCAGGATTTCAAGCACCTCAGTGGCGTTTTCAGGGAAACACAGAAATGGGGTCACATCTAGGGCTTTTCCAGCAAATGAGAGAGAGACACGGGTTCCTGGTCTGCCCCATTTTGAGCAGCGAGAGTGAAGAGAAACACTCTGATATGGAGGGCTCAGCTTGGACATGAGTCTTCTGGGATTTGATGCTGTGACTACCGGAGAAAGCTACCCTCCAAGCCTTCCGAAAGGCCTAAAAGCCATTCCAAAATATAGATTGGCAAGTGGAAAAGACACCTCCCCTTCTACCAAATGTTACATTAACTAGCTGGAAACACAGGACCCAAGCCAGGTCTGTTCATATGTTGGTAGGAGTTGGATTATCCTCACCGTGAGCAGTGGGCAATCGCTAGGGGTGAAATCTTGGTGCAGAAGAACTTTACAGAAAGCAGAGTCGCACAGGGCTAAATATGCACAACTGTATGTTGCAACTGCCAGAGGCAGCAAAAATACTGCTGGTACTCTCTGGAGCCCTATCCAGGGGTGAAGACCTTATGAGGGCAGGTGCTTACAGTACAGCAGAAAGCTATTTCTCACTCCTGCTTAATAGTTCAAAGGCAGTAAAATGTCCCTGAACCACTATACAAGCATATAACAGAAACTGGCCCCAAAGAGCTTACAGTGCAAAGCAGGACCACAGCAGTGTCACAAACAGAGTTAAACACAGTGCACAAGATAACTCTCTGACTGGACTCATCAGCAAGAAGACTCATGGGCGTATGGGCTGTGCAGTCATTTTCTGAGATACCCGATAGCTTACAAGAGACTCGGGAAGAATTTCCAGGATAACGTGCCGGTCTTCATTACTTTTTACAGGTGAGTTGCTCAGACAAGGGAGAAAATGCCTAAGTGAGTGTTTTATTGTTGTACTTACACCTACAACTTCTCTATCTTACATTTTTGTTTTGGTGCCATCTCTGTTATGAAAGTGACAGCAGTACCAGAGCTGGGAGAATCAGAAAAAGAGGTGACATAAAATGTGAAACCGCTCACTCTACTTGTAATATTTCAAACAGCAAATTAGAATTGGGAGCTTTTGGGGGGTACTGTTCTTAATTTATAACAAAAGAAGTTGAAAATGATGAATATCATAAATCATTCTATTCCAAATGGCACCTGGAAATGTTAAAAGTGTTAATCTAAAATGATATACTATATCCGGACACTGAAATGGCTTAATATGACTTTTCTTCTCTCTTCTAAAAGTACATTGAATAGAATCCAACATATAGCTTTCTAGCAGAGCTAAAATTTCTTGTCTCAAATTTCATGTAAATTCAAAATTATCTGCTTTTTGTCCTGTATGTAACATGTTAACATCAGTTCCCAAGCCAAAATTTTCATAATCATATCATCATCATCATTATGGCATCCCTTTATACAGCATCTTTTCTCTGATGACTCCTAGAGCATTTTATAAATGACCAGGTTATATAGTAAATTGTGTCATCACTTCAGTATACAGCAGCAAAAGAAAAGGGTCATCTTTCTGAAATAATTTATTTGGTTTTGCACATGCTGACCAGAATGAAGAACGCTGGAAGAAAGAGTACAGGAATTAAACACAATACTCCAGACAGGGCTGTCTAGTATTAATGCTTGATTATCTGAGGCCCAGTATTGATAGGAGCTATTGACAGGAAGAGAGAAATTTACTGTCATCTTTTTTTAAAAGCACCCAATCACTCTTACTAATCTCAGGGATAACTATACTAGATATACATACCTCAAGGGACACAAGCTGTCCTACGGAGTTGCCAGTGTAAATAGACATGACAGTCAGAGAGCAGGAGAGAAGGAAAATTATCATATCCAGTCACAGACAAGGATTTGAAGCATCCACAGATTATGTGCAGTCAGGCTCATGCTTATCGCTGGAGGGAGATTAGGGTATTTTAGCACCGCTTGTGTGCCGTGTGCCCGGGTCACTCCACACGGTCACGACTCTGTGACTACACCCATCTTTGCCCAGTGTACATGGTGAGTCTGTGGCAAAGCCAGGAAAATAATCCCTCTTCCAAGCCCAAACACTGAATTAAGCCAGAGGCAAACAAACAAAATCCCCTGCATGTATGACCCTTGACTCCCTCAGCTCCTTCTATAACAAATATTTATATACATTTAGCTGCTTTAACCATCTGTCCCATTCAGACACTAACCCAGGATAAAAATATACCAGTTGTAACTGCAATAACATTATTATCACACCTCCAGTTCTTCCAGTGCCTGACTTAGGTCCCAAACCTGTAAGAAGTGGCAGGTCTTCCTGCACAGCCTTTTTTTGTGTTCAAAGTCCCAGGAAAGTCAGGAGCAAATGCATGCAGGATGCAGGACCAGGACCTTGCTGTGCATTTCTGCTTTGAAACATTCCCAAACAGCATTGCCCTCACTGGGATTAACTACTCCTTTCTTTTCACTGAAAAAAGGGGGGTCAGAGCATCCTGAAAGCACACACACATGCACATGCGCACACACAGCCTTATCCTTCAAGACTAACCTGAAAAAGAAGTATATATCAAATAACTACAAACCTGAAGAGATCTAACAAGTACAATGTCTTGTTTGTCCATGCCTCTTTCCTAATACTCTTCATAACAGCTATTGCACGCTGGTCTTCAAGCTTCCTCACCAGAAAAAGTGGGTGGCATAACCAAGAGCAACAAGTAAAAGGACCGGACTTGTAATACTGATTTAATGAATGACAGAAATGGTCTCTTGCCTACATGAGTTAATTTATCATGCCAGGAAGGAACAAGAGTGACTGTAGCAGTGGTACAGTTCGGAGAGCGAAAAACTGATCTTTTTGCCAAATTCCCCAAAGAGAAAAGCGCAGCTCTGTTTAACTGATCATGATAAGTCACAATTGTCATTACTGCATTTCAGTGCAACATGCTTTATTTAGCTCTTTAACCTTGGCCTATTTGTTATCAGCACAGTCGAGAATAGTTTGTATTCATTAGGAGATTTGTTTATTTTGTAACATAATCCTTTTCTTTGTTAACATGAAAGCACAGAGCATGAAGCCCTGGAAGGACAGTTCATCCAGGTCTGCAGTGTTGTTCCATAAAAAATGTCTCTTGATAAATGATTACCAGGGTTAGATTTTATGGGCTAGATTCATAAGAAATTTCAGTCTTGTTCCCATATGTTTCTTACATAATAGGAAACATGCAAAAGATACTTAAAAGTGCAGTTCCCGGTCATTCATTAAGTGCTCCCCTTCTCTCATATTTCTGGGCAGTATAAGACATTTTTGTATATTTTGTGGGCTTACTCATATTGGAAGCATTTGTTTTAAGTATATCAACGTTTTCCTGTAATTTGAACCCATGTTTTTATCTGCATTCCCTAAGATCATTAAAAAAATACAAAAACAAAACATGTTTTTGCTCCTCTATCATCTTGCCCATACCTAGCTCCAGCAAAGACTCCACCAAGAAACAGAGAGAGAAAATTGCACTGACATAGGTGGCTGCTGCTTGAACGGACCAAGGTCTCAAATTTCCGCAAGCAGCTTGTGTCTCTTGCTGCCATGCTGAGGCCCACCGGTCAGCGCGAGAGAGAACCAAAGGGAGCACCCGCACCCAACACTCCCCCAAAATCCAGCTTCTCCGAGTCTCGAGGTAGGCTGGCATAAGTGGAAGTATGCAAAAAGCGGCTAGCCATCTTGGAAATTTATATTTAGATTACTTCTTCAGTCTGTCCTTGAACAGACACATTTCTCAACTCACGCTTCCTTGGGTAAACTAGATATAGTATCAATATGCGGTATCAGAAGCACTGTTTTTTCAGAGCACTGTACAGGCAACTGTCTGGGAGCAGCTTAATGAAGGCCTGTAAACTCTTGGAAAGACAGAGAGGTGGTCACAGGGATTTAATGGAGAACAATGTCTTTTTAACCTGGTGCTGCCCCTTATTTGCATTAATCCAACAGAGAAATGGAAGTTTTTTCTACCACTTGCTTGATGTGGTCCTTTAAAGTCAGCAGAGATCAGCAAGTGTGGCCATTCTGCACCTCATGAGATATTACCCTCTTTGGGCTATCAGCTTTACTCTCCTCCCTTCCTTCTTACCACTGCTGAGGAGATACTACATCTATTTCAACACCTTTCCCATGTTTAGAGATTAGCAGCTGTTTGTCCTTGGAGCAGAAGTCAAGATAGACTTCAACAACCCCCCGCCCCCCACTGCTGATCAGATTTTACATGCAGTAAGAAAGAAGTATCTGTTTGCTCTTTGTGCATGAAAAAAAATCTGCAATGGCCATATTAAAGCCCAACTTTTGAACCTTCAGTGCTCACGTTAGGAATATCTCGTTCACCTATCCTTGTCTTGGAATGATTTCCATAAAGCTTTATGATGGGACACATAGTAAACAGAAACAACCTTTATCATTCATAATCATTTAGTTTTGCTCAGAGCAGAGTTCATCCCTGTTGCAAACTGGATTTAAGATTTCCTTTTTTTCCCCCTAGTAGACAGATAGGGTCAGGTCAGCTTAGACATGCTGGGACTTTTGCTTCTAAAGGAGGCAAAGGAAAGGGACCTGAAACAAAATCATTTTTGTTTCTGAGACAAAAAATTCTCATCTACACTCAGGCTAATATGTCCTTTGCTAAAGAGGAAAAGCAGGATGTAGGTTAATGAGTTAAAGTCATTTTAGTGATGTAGTTCTCCGCCTTGTAGAGTAACAGGTATGGCTCATACTACAAGGTTACTAGAACCTCCTAAAAGCTGGTTGGATCACACTGAGGATGGAGTAGGCGGCTCACTACACAGCTGACTGCTTGCAGGACTGGAAGAAAGATGACCAAGAGCTCATTTCAGCTCTTCTCCTGATTCCTACAGCATCTGGGTTCCACAGGAGGAGCCATCTCCAAGTATAACCACACTTAAGGATCTGTGGAAGCACCTTGTGGGTATTCTTTGTGCTTCTGGAAATGCAGTGACATTGAGAGACTTCATGAACTTTTGTTCCTTAACTGAGAGCATAACTGAGGTTGGCAGAGGGCTAGCAGGCCCAAAGGGCTAGAGCAGTTAAAGCACAGTAGTTACCCAAGGAAGCGCAGGTTGAGAAATGTGTCTGTAGCCAATGGCACACACGACACTATTGCGTCTTACATATATGTCTGTTGCTGCTGGCTCCTGACACTGGACAGAGACCCATTTATGAGGAGAGACAGCCCTGGTGCAAGGCCAGCGTGAGGCTGGAAGCACGCACCTCTGGGACACTAGTGAGATGCTTTAACCACGCTGCCTCAGAAGCGAGCAAGCCATGTTCCACGGAGCATGTGACACTTCTCCTCCAGGACAAGAGCAATCGTAGTCCTTTACACAAATGGTTTACGTTCTCTCTATAAAAAGCTGTAGTAAAAAACTGGCTTTATGGTAGAATGGTACCCACTCCCGAATTTATCCAAGTTCAGTATTGTTTCCATTAGATAAACCTCTAGGTTTGGCAGCATTTAACAAAGAACAACTTCATAATGAAAATTCACTTTGGGTTGGAACTTGGCACATGCACTTTATGCCTAGAAGCCAACTTCCCTTTTCTCCATATGCATTTTAATAGGCTGATCTGTTTTCAGGCAACAGGGATCCAAATGGGTCAGTGTTTATTTACACATCTGAGATCTGCCCTCCTACTTTTCACAGGAAAACTGTGATTGCTCCAGGGTTTATAGTTTATAGCTTTTTGCAGAGTGTCCACAAATTAGCAGCTATCATTAATTCCACTTCTTCACAAGGACTCAAGTTTTTTTATTATTATTATTTTTGGAGCTATAACACATCCGTGTGTCACAGTGGCATCTCCAAAATTAAAAAAGATAAGACACTGTTACACATTTGAAAGAGTAAGATACTGTGCCTGTTTTGATATTCTGTTCCTAAATGAAAAAAAGAATTGTGAATTGAAAAGTCTCCTTTTCAAAATTACTTTTCATGTCATGAAGTATGCCTGGCAATCATTAAGTATAAAATGAGAGAATTATGTAAGCCAGCAAGCTTGGCAAAACCCATAGAATCGTCTCTCTGTTATGAGTTTGCCTATATTTAGAATTACAGACCATAGTATTTTTTAAAAACACCTTATTTTTCTCCTTATTTGGAAGCCTTTTCAAAAGGAGCCACATCAGAGTAGAACTACATACTTTCCAGCATCCACACTTTGTACATATGGTATAGCACAATCACAGTTAATCTATTTACGCAGTAAAAGTGGTATTTTGCGGGAGGATCAGGCCTACCGACTACATGAAAAACAAGCAGCGGCACCTGCAAAGCCCTGGGTTTCCAAGAGGCATCAGATATACAAGCAGAGCAACATGGGTGGGAAGTCTGGTTGTCCCTGGATGTGCTGGGCATGTACCACCAAGCCACTGTTCAGACCAATACAGTCCTTGACTCGAATTTACACACTTAAATGAGCTTTTGGGCAAAAAGCTCTTGTGCAAAAAAACAAAACAAAACAGAAAACAGTCCAGGTCATTCTCAGTACGTAATATGAGGTCGGGACTGTCTGACCTTTCATTAAGACATTCAGAAAACCTGGAAAAATATATAAAGTTATTGTTGGAATTGAGTTACTGACTGATTTAATGGCATTCTTCCCTCTAAGTCTGCTTGAGTAACGTGCAAGTTCAAGGAAGGAGGTAATGAGATCAATGAGTGATAATGCATATCAGACTAAGTGTGTGGTTAAGGGGGAATGCAGCAACCAAAAAGAAAACCAAACACAATTCTGGGCTGCATGACAAAGGCAACAGCTCCTTTTCTTACACAGGGATGAAGCTGTATTTAGGATATTGTGTACTGCCTGCTACAGAGAGCAACCATCCACTTTCTGATAAACCTCAAGAACTGCTTCCCACAAGCTCTTAGGACAATGAGAAAAATAAGTCCAAGCATTTGAAATTTAGGTCAGTTTGGTCAAATCCTACCTCTGTTCTTACTTCTCTGTCCTCCTTTACCTATTCTTTGGGTTCCACCAGTGTTTTGTGCAAGGCACTTTCAGCATGAAAATCACAGTACATGTTGGAAGAGTCAAATTTAAGATGTGGGGTTTTATTGGCCCCCTGCATCTCAAATCCCAAAGCCCTTTAAAGTCAAAAGAGGCATTAACAACTAATAGCATTGAAATGCAGGCTGTGAATTAATAGGGACAAAAAGAGTGGGATAATTATTCAAAAGATCAACACCATCTCTAGATTGAGCTACCTCTGTGAAGGAATAAAGTCTATTTCCAGAATGAAGAAAAAAGCAAAAAAAAAAAGAGAATTTGTTTTTCTGAAACTCTTGAAGTACTTCTTTCTTGGAACAAGGAGAGGAAAGAAAAAGAAAGGAGCTGGGAGAAGGAGTTGGGTGGTGAAGGAGGGTTGTTTTGAAACAGGGCATTTCATTAAGCCGAGCACAGCCGGGGAACTGCCCATTGCCTCCTCAGTATTTCAAATTAGAGTCCCTCCCACCTCAGTCTTTTCAAAAGGCCACTTTCCCTTGAAAGCCCATAGCACTTACCCTGCATTACATCAAAGAGAAAATACTCATAGCAATGGTCCAGAAAGAGCACAAGGGCATGTAGCATCCAAGCCACATCTGCCTCAAAATACTACTATTGCTCATGCAGATACTTGACTGGATCAAACAACTTCCAACTAAATATTTCAATTCAATGCATTGAGATGCTTAGATGGGGGTCACTTTGACTAGAAATTACATATAGTCTACAAGATTTGCCCTGGCTGGAAATATAAAAGACTAGCAATACTGAAAATTTTCCCCCAGCTGAAATCATCAGTTCTGCAAAAGTTGAATATTGCCAGAAGATTCTCGAGGACCTGTCCATCATAAAACAGATAACAAAAGATCACGTGATGATCCCAACAAAGAGGTCCAAGATTTAACTATGAGGGCTGTTGACCTCTTTTTCACCCTTGCCTGTGTAACTGAAGATGAATGCCATTTAATGAATTAAAGAGAGAGGTTAGGACATACTTGGCCTGAGAATAGAGCAATTAGGACAGTCTAGACTTTCATCTGCATTGAAAGTCAGGACAGGAAAACAAAAACAATAAAGTTAAAGTAACATTACAGCTTGAAAGTCATGATGAGAAGACTGAGGATGATCAATACAAAGCATCTGTTCTTTCCTCTTCTGCAGGGCTCATTGCTGTTTTACTGGCTATCCCAGGTCCTCTTTTTCGCAACTCATTGCTTTTATTCCTTCTGCTGCTCTGCACTAATTTTGGATGTGCAACACACATCAATGAATTAGCAAAGGTTACTTAAAGTGGGGTAAAACACTACATCTTACGGGTCTTCCTCTATGCACAGTCATACTAGCAGTTACTTTGACTTCAGTGTGTTAACTGCTTTGCTAGACTGCATCCTAAGAAAGGAAGAGAAGGGCGAGAATGGAGTATGGTAACCATGGTCTGTAGCCCCGGTCTCCTCAACAGGGTCTCTGGTGAGCACCCACGTGGTGTGACGCAGGTCCCCAGGGCCAGATACTGAGAGAAGCCCTGCAGCGGCACAGCTCTCCTGGCCAGGTGGTAGCAGGCTCCAGCACTGTGCTAACTTTTTGGAAATGCTGCAGTTCAGCAGGGAATAGGAATTTGGCAGATATAACCTGCTGACCCAGTTGTAGTCCTAGTCCTAGTCCTCCTGCTCAGAACTTGCTCAATGTCCAATTTTACACCAACAGTGACTGTACCTGTTTTTATTTGGGTGCCTTAATCCCTTCCCCAGTGGATAAGCTACAGCACAGCTCCCGGTGAGGGAAGCAAATTTTTTCCGCATATGGCTGTCTGACAGTAAGACACAGATGTTTGCATAGCTGGGGTTCCCTCCACCTTGCCTCTTTCCTCTCTTCTCTCCCTCTTGTTTTTGTAACCTTGTATTAATTTGGTTAGAATTAGAGTTCACTTTGCTTAGTTGCAAAAACATAATGCGTGGGGTGGCCTAACACTGGTGGCAGGTGAATGCAGCTGTAGTCTTGCTAAGGGACAATTTACTCTTACAATACCAAAAAAACCAAAAAACCCCCCAAAAAATAGCATCACCCAAGACATGGTCCCAAACACAGAGGCCAGATAATATTGGTGGGTATTTTCTGTCAAAAAACAACTCAGTTATCAGGCATTAACAAGTTGCAGTTTCCTCTAACAGAACTATCTCAAAAATATGTTCTTTTTTTGGGGTGCTTTCAGGGGAGGGGGAGGTTCTCCTGCCTAATTTATTTTTCAGTGTTGATGTAGCTTTTTATTCTTTTTACAGAGACAATAAACTGACCTCTTTATTTCTACATTTATTCTGCAAAAAAGAAAGACCAAAATCTCTCTTGGGGGGCAGTCACTTCATATTTTTCTATGTCTATTAGTATTCCAGAACTTCACAACAGTCTCACACCAGACTTAGTTTAGCAGCTGCTAAGCAAAAGCCTTCCTGTGTTGCATTTTTGCATATCACTTGTCATCTGCAAATAAGAAAGAATCATCCTCTTAAAAACAGCACTCTGTTCTGTGCAGAGAACAGTATTGCTAAAAATACATGGCAATAAGGAAATGCAGTGTAGTCTGTGCTGCAAACCATCCAGTTCCAGTGCTGCTTTGAGCATAACGGGGAACTCCTTCCTGCAGTCCTTGGTTATCTGCAAAACCCAGTGAAATCCTTGAGGAAGGTCACAGAAATACGGATCTGGCACTTGCTCTCACACCTGGATGTTGTGCATCTGAGCTGATGCTGCTCTGAGTGTGCTCAGCAAGAGCCCACTCACCGACTCGCTGAGCACGAGTGGTCCTGCTCTTCGTTCAGGCAAAACATACTCAGCTCTTGGGGGGAGAAAAGAAAAGCCTTTTGCAGTTCTTATTCCTGCTTGCATTAGCTACAAACAGGCTAAATGCCATGCTGAAGAGATGTTCCCAGAGTCCAGAGACTGTGGACAGCCTGCAGCTCTGGCATTACGGGAGGCACTGTAGAGCCTTTCAGGAGCTCCCCAAGGACAGTGCACTTCTCTGCTGCTCCATGGAGAGCTAAGTCTGTTTGCCACAGGCCAGAATTCTGTCTTCATTCCCAGTATGTAAAGTAAGGATAATACGTTTTATCCCGGGGGGAAGGTCTGAGGGTTTAGGTAATAGGTATACATGGCTTTCGAAATGCAACCCACTCCAAGGTCAGCCCTTCGTTCATCTTCCGGAGCTATGGATGCACTTGTTCGCTACACGTTTCAGGGGACGTGAGGGAGCTCTGAGGTCACCCCAGCCAGCTGTCAGGGCACAGTGGCCATCCCCTCTCCAAGAACCACCCACTTCTCAGCTAGTAATCACGATGAGAAGAGGCAATCAGATTGGCTACACTGGCATTACAGTGTGCATCTGATTAATAGCTGTATACCAAGTAACATCATCAATCCTAACCTATTAGAGCATACAGAAAAGCGGTGAATTAGCTTCATGCTGAAAATGAATGGTTGGTCCGGGCACTCTGATAAGGTGAGACGCACATACTAGTGATTAGCTGGGTCGGTACTGAAGAACATTAGGAATTCGCTTCTGCTGCTCTGATTGGTAATTAAGTGACTCATCTACTGGCCGACAGTCCTGTATGCTTCCCCAGGCAGTTGTTAGTTCTTGGAAAACCACTCCTGACAAAATGAGGTTTGCCCTTGGTACACCGATAATGAGACTCAGCTTGACAGGTGTGGCGCGATTAGCGGCGCCCGCGCGCGGCCCGGCCCGCTAGCCACTCGGCAGTAAACACACTCATTACAACCCGCGCGTCCCCAGAGGCAAAGCATGTTTGACATTATTAATTGGCTTTTCTGTATAAGGAGTCAAATAGATGAAAAGGTTTATCAAGCTGAAATAATTAATTTTGCCTGAATTCGCTGACAGTTCAGTTCTCCGGCAAAAGACCGTTTTAGGGGCTTTTTTTCTTTTTTTTTTGAATTTCCAAGTTCAAAAGACATAATAGTGGTAAAAGTGGAGCTTTTTAGTAAATTATAATTAAAGGGAATTTAATTAATTTAGACCTGAGAAAAGGGTGTGTGTGGGGGGGAATTCCTATCTTTGTCTATACAGAGGTCTAGATGGCAGAACATATCATGGCTTAATAATGCATTAATTTTAATCTAATCAAAATATAATAAAAGAGGTAATTATGTTTAAAAATTATCATGCTCCAATATTGGTATATTTAAACACTTAATACTCACACTGCTTCCAGTTAGCAAAAGTTGTAATTGTTGCACTCAAATTTAGCTTATTTAATGATAGGGCTTATATTCATGAGGTTAATTGAATAAATCATTGTAATAACTCACGGTGAAACTATGATTATCTGTCAGGTTCTATTTTCACTTTCAGATGGAAAAAAAAAGGAAAACTCAGAAGTTATTTTTCTTGATTACTCTCCCCAAAATACAGTAGCTTTTCCCTTCCAAAAACTTGAAGCTAACATTTGACTTAGGAAACAGAATATACTTCTGTAGTATTCGAATGACAAACTCTGTGGTTAATTTAGCCTTTTCAAGGCATGCTAATCTGATTTAGCAAGTGTTTTAAACCTTTCACATTAAAACATCAAGATAACTATCGTGCAGTTATGTGCATTCACTTTATTTATAAGCCATTTTGTATTAATGAAAACATTCACCTTTAGTTACAAAGGCATAAGATCTGAAATGTCAGAGAAACCCCTGTAATACGGAGCCTAAAGAAGAAGCAGAAAACAAGAGCACGTGGGTCAGCAGCTGCTTCTAAGTAGTTGCTTTTTATACATCTGTTGATGCACTCATTTGGAGATTTTAAAAGGACATCTTCACACCCATCTTTTAAAAATCCTTTTGACCTTTTCTGACAGATGTGTGCATGCCATTGAGCAAAGCGATGAAAAAAGTTCTCTAGTAAACTAGTTATTTTTGCTGATCCCTCTGTGTCCCATAACCATCAGACCATTTCACTTCATGTACTGTGTGGACAGTTTCAAAACATTCAAAACATTTCAAAACAGCAACAAGGGAGTCTTCTATGTTTTAAGCAGACTCTCTACCATCAAATGCTCCAGCATTTGTTCACCAGCATTATAACACAGCCACATCTGTTTATTTGTTCCAGTTAAATAGAGAAATTATTCATCTAGCAGAGACTGAGGAACCAGGAATAACACACAAGTGTCAAAATGTCAATATATTTTTCTTGCCTTTTGAGAATATTTGTAAATTTTACAGTCTCTCATGTCTACATAAATATATTTCTGAGCAGACTGATGGGAACCTAGAAAACCAGTGTTACACCTGTGAAAGCAAATGCAAACGACCAGCCAGTTTCCATGGAACAGGATAGAGCCCTCAGCTGGGAAGGGCAGGAGAAACAGCTGATGGGCATCTGCTGGCACATCCCAGTCCATCTTTATGGACCCTCTTGGGCAAGTAGGGACAAAAGGGGGAAGGAGTGGGACCTACTTTAAAAATCACACCCAGAGTAACAAACCTAAAACAGTAATAAACTGTAACATTTACCACCAACTTAGCATTTGGTTCAAGAAATGTCATCTTCCAAAAATGCAAAGATCTGTGTGCTCACAGTGGAGCAGTCTGCAGATGCATTAAAGGGGTAAGAAAATAAGACTATTCATTAACAGTATCGCTTTCTCCCTTTGCCACACTTAATGATACTTATCATATTTTCTATTTGCATGTACTATATTAAGCTTACTAATTGGCTACATAATAAAGCACAGAGGACATTATGTTAAAGTAGCTGGGGAACTGAGTATTGGGAGAGGGGAATGAGAAGGAGGGGTATGAGCTGATCTATGGCTTATTGACCAAATCTCTTGAAGATTTTAGTTGGCATTTTGCATAAATATGTTTAATTCTTGTGTCTTACAGAAATGAATTCACATGCTAATTCCAGAAGTAATTTATTTGAGATTTGTAATGAGTTATCTCACACTACCAAATCTTGTCTTAGAAAGTCTGGCAAAAATATACAAACTAAAGCAAAGACCCCAAAGCCATGCAATGCATTATTCTACTGATAGAATTAATAATCCTACATCCTATAATTCTTGCTTCCAGTAATTTTGTTTGATAAAATTCTCCCACTTAGAAAGATTCCGTGTCAATGTGGTCAGTGGAAGAATATCCTAGGGGAAAGCACATCTGCCCAGCACCTCCCTTTCATTCATTAACCCACCAGGGGCTAACACTAATTAGATCAGGCTGCTCATTTTAAGCTGATAATTGATTTAAATAGGTTGCTCATTTAAAATAGAATAAAAACCTGCTAAACATTTGGTGCTTGGGTTTTTTTCATCTGCAACTTTCAATTGCTTGTGCAATGTAGCATAAAATGTAGAGGTCTCCCTTTGCTAAAAAGGCCATAAAATTAATTACAATGAGTATGAATTGTGTAGGGTGAGGGGGTGGGGGAAAATGAGTGCTGGAGTTAACTGGTGATGAAGAATCAAAAGCCAAAGATCTTGTTTCCTTTAAGCAGAATTTTGCAAGTAACTTGAAAATCTGAACCACTCAGTTTTACTGACTTTTTCATCCCATCAGAGAAGGAACGGTTTAGCATATTCAGCAAGGCTTAATGCATCTTCTACACTGGCATTGCTGGATAATCAAACATTATCACACAGCATTAGAGGTTTCCATTGTCTCTCTTTAATAAATGAATATCTCAGCCTCTGTCTAAGCAAGTAAATACACGGTCTTCACGTTGTTATTAGGACAGTATCAAGCCTTAGTCGACACAAAAGAATATTCATTCGGGGAAGGTGCAGATCAAAAACTTTAGTGGAGTGTGTCCACAATTTACAAGCTGTTTCGTGAAAATCTAAACAAATCATTACTTTCTCAGCTAGCTGTAACTACACTTGTTTGTACAAGGCTCAGACTTCAGCCCAGAATAACACCCAGCATTTTCTGTTTATTTAGCTTAGATAAGTGTCTAATTCTACAGGCTAACAGGCACACACACACAAGACTAAACACCCAACAGCGGGTATGACTGACAAAGCTGCAGATATTTTAAATCATGATTAGCCGCGAACAGAAATAGAGATGCCCCCAAGCCGCAGAGATTGTCACCGCTGCTATTTTATTTTTAATCCCCTGCTTACTAATAAGGTAAGTCAGGTGCAGGTCAGCGCGGGCTGCCGTGCTGGGGTCCTGCTTCGCGGCGCGGCCGGGAGGACACGGGTGGCCCAGTGCTTCCCCGGGGACGAAGCCCCTCCTGCTCCAAAGACATCCAAACCAGACACTCGGGCTCTGCAGTTCACGGGGGTCCAAGGACTCTCTGCCTTGAAAAACTATTCAAGAGCACTCACTAGTGGCTGAAGCCTAAAATAGCACCTTTACAGGTCATTACTCAGCCTGTTTCGTTTATGTCTGTTTAAATTGCGGGGTAGACAGCAAGACGACAATTAAATGGAAAATGTCCTTTTGTTAATTCTGAATTCAGGCACTAGATCGTTTTTTCAGTTTATGGTAAACATTATATACCACTAAGTAGTTTTTCAAGGCAACTAGTTGTGAAACGTGTTGAAAGCAGTACTAGTTCCCCAAATGCTATCAAGGAATATTGAACATAGTTCAATTGCTTACACTGCCTATGAATGCCTCACTTTCTCCGTTCAGCGCTGAACTCTTGAACAGGATGTTAATAAAGGAAGCTTTTGGAGGAAAGGCAAAAAGGAAAATGTTCATTTATTCCCTTGCTTTCCAGTTTGTCACGGAACATGGTTCTCACATTCTCCAGTTAGGTGCACTAATGTATAGGCACGCAGCACATGAAAACTCATGTGGGCAATCAGCTTAACTGACAGTCTGCCATAAGTGCACACACATAAGATGAGCTGTCATTACCTTACAGCAACATTGCACTTGATTTAGTTGCACTAAAACTTCCAGTACAAGAATAAATTTGGAGGCAGCTAACCAGGTAACACTGCTGGCACCCGGAGGGAGACCTTTCCCCAGCTCACTTCTCTAAATGGCAGAGTCCCACCAAGGAAAGGACAAACCCACAGCCAATTTGAAGAAACACGGAGTTGAAGAAAGGCATCTTTCTTCAGCCCAGTTTTTATCAGGATCGGGCCCATTACTCAAATAGGTTCCTACTGATCACACTGGCAGGCAGCTTGAGGAAAAATTGAATAAAGACCTCAGACTTTAGTCCCTGTCAAAACTAGCTGGCTTGCTACTTCTTCCCTGGAAGTGCCCATAACACCCGCGTGCGGCGGCAGGGAGCCGAGGGCCGCGGGGCTGAGCGACCCGCAGCAGGGCGACGGGCAAAGCACCGGGCTGCCAGACAAAAGGGGCCCCGTCCTTGCGGCGAGGGAGATGGTTCCCCTTTGAAGCACAGATCTGTGGAGGAACAGATTGCCTGCTAATATGGAGAGCTGCCCGTTTCCTAGATTAACGATGAGGTAATTCGGAATTTACATATGTGTGGAGAGGGACTGTTTCCATCCCAAGGTAATGTATCTGTGGGATAATAACACAGGTGATAGAAAAGGTAAAGCAAAAGAGGCCAGATAAAAGAAGCAAAGCATCTCTCATACAGATGGAGAGATGGAGAGACAGAACAAGATGCTGGGCTCCAGCTCTGTGCTAAGCAGAGATGTTACTGGAACAACAGAGATACCTCAGCCAGCTGAAGGCAAGTGCATAACACGGGCTCTCGCAAAGGTCAGGGAAGTGGTTTGCACAGCTGGGACTTCAAGCAGGTTCCTGCAGCCCCAAGTCCTCACTCCTGACATTTCAGTACCTGAAAATCTGACTTTGCCACTACGTTTTCAGTAGCCTACACACTTTGAAGGGCCACTGGGAAATGAGAGGTTTTAATAGGATGAGGCTAAACGCACCTCACACATACCCCCAACCCTGTTTTAGAGTAGCTTTAATACGTTTGTTCCCTTAGCAGCCAGCTGCACGTGCTGCCTCTGAACTGAGCCCCGAGAGGCAAAGGGCTTCGCCCACGGCTGTGCGGGACGTTGGCAGCAGGGCACCGCATTGCTGCTGACCCTGGGCAAACAAACACTTTGACCAGCACAGTGTCCTCCCCAAGTGCAGGACCTAGACTGGCAACAGGGAAAACAGCCGTGCACTCCTTCACCGAACCCTCAGGGAGGGGGTAATAGCTGATGCCAGAGAAGTCATCAGCTGCACAGTAAAAATACAACATCATTCCTGAATTCTAGAATACAAAAAAAATATATTTTTAATCCTTGCTGTCTCTCTTTGACTAGCCTCTGTGGCACAAGAATTTTTGGAGTCAAGGTGAAAACTCTAAGCCACCCATAATAGCTTTTCTATGTTCTGATTCAGACCTGCGTCATCTATCCCATTTGGAGTAGCAAAATACTCACTGTGCGGAAATATAATAAAACAAATGACTGCTCTTAGGCACCACATATGACCTAAACAGAGAGGCAAGTGTGAGTAAGCCTGAAACACTGGTTCTTCCCCATTCAGAAAATCTTCACTGGCTGAATTTGCCAGCATTAAACCTGATGTATACGTCCAGAGATGTACAGATAAGTGAAGGCCAGTATACTCATGCTTGCGACAAAAAAAAAAGGCATCACACTTCAGCTATTAGAATAATCAGTCATTCAATATATATCTCATCATCTTTTATCCCATGCTTTTCCTTCTTTCTATGCTTTCTCCCTGTTTAGCTGTCTCTCTTTTTTCCTTTGGTACATTTCAGTATCTGTATTTTTCCTCAGAATATCTTTTCTTAATGCATCTTTAAATTTTGCTGTTATTTCTCTATCTCTACCCTGCCTTCATCCTAAGATGCAACTTCCAATTGCTTTCAGAGATAGCTTTCAGTTATCTCTGAAAAATAATTTTCTTTTCAACTTCCTTCCTATCTTCCCTGAACATTATTCTTAGCTTTATTTCTTGCTGTTTTTATAGTTATTTATAATAGCAGAATAATATACATATATTCCTTCCCTCCTCCTATTCTCTGTTGATAACTAAATACCATTCTCATTCACCTTTGCCACTTCCTGAAGACCTTTTCCAACCATAACGCCATGCGTCTTCGCTGTGGCTCTACTATCCGTTTTCCTCCTGCAGTGGTAGGGCAGAAGGACACAGCGTGTCCCTTGTCTGGGGAGCTGATAAACCTTTTTGTTTATGTTGCCCTCCAGACAAAAGATTCCTAAGAAACCCAGTTAGGTTTATTTTATTTGGAAGTCTCACTGTATCATTTCTGCCTCTAGCTTAGGACATCTACCAGTAGTCCTGGAAAAAGCTCGTACCAGGATTGCTGCTGCAAAGGTTATTGAGGATCAGCAGAGTACCAGAGGTAAGGGACAGAGGTGCACAACCAAATCCTCAAGGTCATTTGATGCACAAATTTTGCAGAAGGCAGCCCCTCTAGGAGCAGTACTCTCTCTAGGATAGCAGTGTGGTGCCCTCGTGAGAAGAGGTAAGAAGGTTAAGATTGGTGCTGGACGGAGTTTTACTAAGACAGTTTGAACAGACATTAGGGGTTATAAGGATTTTTAAGTGCTTCTCAGTCACAATTCTTAACCTCAAGGGCACTTAAAGTCAATACCTAAGATTTTTCTGTTGCTTCCTTTTTCTCCAGAAAGCAAGAAATTATAAGGAGGCCAACTTTTTGTTTTTTACTTTTAATTCTGGTTGATTTTAGTCATCTGTATTTTGGGGGGCAGCTCAGCAGAAATGCACAACGCAAGTGGTGTGTTTGCAAGAGCATTGTGCAACTGTTTTCTTTCCTGGTGCATTTTCTTTTGTATCATTAGAGTCAGAAACTACTCTGGATCCTGTTCTAGGCCACAAGCCAAGAATGAGAAATAAGGCTGCAAGCGAGACAACAATTCACAACCACGGTATTGTTTGACTTGGAAGACTCACCAGGGTAAAGCCTACAACAGGAATCCAAGATGCTCTAAGCAGCGAAGGCTGATTTTAACATCGCTGTTACTTAGAAGGATGTCCACCTTGCAGAGCCGCACACTGCCCCAGAGCCACCAGGGACCTGGCAGAGGCAATTCTTCCTGGCTATGTCAGAGAGGAAATGGCAACAGGAGCAAGTGCTGGTAAGCACCCAAGGTGATCACTAGAGTAAGCAGGATGCATATGAATACATGCTTTGTTAAAGAAAAGGACTGTGCTACCAGTGAAAACAAGCAGCAGCAAATTAAAAATACAAATGGTCAAAATGGGGAAAATATAGCAGTGTTCTGGTTTGCTAGGAATTTGTAGCCAAGAACACAACAGTCTTCAAACACATACACTGCAGCAGAAGGTAAAAGATAAAACTGTTTCCCTACAATTTGGGAACAAAAATCAAGAGCAAAGGGAAATAGGCAAAGTATGTTGAGGTTTTGATTCTGCTTAAAGAGGAAGAAAAACAGTAAAATCTGCTGAAAAACTCCAACCTCAAAGTTGGGTAAGACAACAACAGGTAATAACCACTGCAGTGCTACTAAATAGTATAAAGGTCTTAGAAAAATGTATCTTAGAGTTTAGAGGAAATTAGTGCAAAACAAAGTAAACACTTGAAGAAAACCCGTCTTTAATTTTCTGATGCCTGATAAAGTATATGATGGGTGTTTAAAATTATTTAGGAGATACAACGGAATGAAAATTAAATTAGGGGCTGAAGCAAATTGCTCTACAGGATGATATGAACTCTCTAGTTTACTCTCCGGTGCAGTTGTCATTTGAGCTGTTCAGAAAATATTGACAAAAAATGGAGTTTTGATGAAAAAGAAAACCTCTTTCAAAACTGTTTGTGATTTCCTAATCCAGTCCACAGTCCCAGTTCCCACCCCTCTTTGAGAATACTCTGGGTGTGATCCAAAGCCTGTGAAAGCAATGGACAGGATCCCACTGGCATTCAGCGGGTGGGACACGAATGCCAAGTCGGTGTCGGGATGTCTCTTGAAAGCCATATCTCTTGCTGCAGATCCCAAATACATATCTGGGCCTGAAATAATCCTCTGTAAAACAAGCTACAAAGGCTTTGGATATTTTATGGTCAAACTTGCTAGTACAAACAAAACAGCAAATAGTAAATTAGTAGAGCAATTACAAAATGAAAACAGCCCAGGCATATTCAGTGGGAAGCTCGTGTGCTATGCTGCCCAAGAAAGGAATGTAAATCTTAGAAACGTCCAAAACTGTCAGCTGAAGCAATGATTGTACCCTGGCCCTGCATCAGCTGCGGTTTTACTGGGGAAAGGAGGCTGAGGATCTCCATTCCCCGCAAGCACGGGTCAGCACAGCACACTAGTGCTCCCACATCACACCACGCGGTCACAGCTGCTTGCCTGCGCAGCCCACCTCTCCGTTCAGCTGAGCGCAATATTTTTCCCAGTTTGCCTCATGCACAAACTGTAGTGCTGCACACACACTGACTCACCCAACACTCACATGCCTTCTTTTTTTCTCCTGAAATTCAGCACAGAGCAAACTAGAAAGAAAAATGGGCAAGTCCTGGAGGCAAATGCTAGAACGGCAAACCTTGGGCCACTGCACACAAGCAGAAAAGGACAGTATCATATATCTGCTCAGGTAACCTGTGCAGACAATCCAGGTAGTGCTCTGGCACCTCAGCAGCTATATCGTGTTCTGAAGGCAGTTGGTAATTTGTCTCAGATGAAAATGATTTTCCTGAGAAGAACAAACTGCAGAAGACTCACTGTCATTAAGAAAAAACAAAATTGTCACTAACAGCAACAGCATTCTAAGAGCAGCATTTACAGAAAACTGTTCTGAAAGAGGGTTAAAATTAACTACTTTTTTGCAGATGAAAAGGTTGAGAAAAATTATAGTAAAAGCTTAAAAGTAGGGGAACATCAGAAAGGTATAGTTATTATATTGTCCTTTTATTAGGCACAAAAAACAAATGCACTCAAAGTAAAAATCCAGCCCACAGAGATTCTATCACCTGTGTTACAGAAGAGGACAGACTAGATTACCATAAGGGTATTTTGTGTCTTTAAAATGTCTGACAATAGAAGAAAAACTCTCAGTCAAAAGAGTCTGGGAGAATCACAAATTAGTTATATCTGTTTACTGAGAATTTCCATCAAAACAAGATAGGATTTTGAAGGAGTGACATTTTTAAAGATAACTGATACCCTTGTTGAAAGAAGCAACAAAACCCTGCAGATTTACTCATTTTGGCCAAAGCAGCTAAACATCCACCAAAAGTCTCAATTTTTAGCACCTGTTTATTTGAACAGCTTTAAATCTATCTCATGAGATGCAGAATCACAGGCTGAAGGAGGTAGTCAACCTGCCCACCTTCAGATTCAGGTTTAGTTTCAACTTTCTTGGGCTGTGCCAGGAATCAGCCTATGCAAACTCTGCATAGCAGGCATGGGTACCTAGCAAGTGAAAAAGAGACTTCAGTACTACACTTTATACTCTAGCCTTTGTGACTATTTGACTGAATACCATCCTGCAGTTATAAAGCAGAGATACAAAGGTGAGTGAAATATCAAGGAAGTGAAAAAATTTCTGTCATTTTAAAATGGCAAGTAAAATTTCTAATACTATTTTGCTGCATGATGACTTCCTAAACTATGTCCAATTTATCGCACTGATTGTCTTCCTTGGAGGGAAAAAAAGGCTTTTAATTTATTCCTCTTTGTGCTTTCAGTCTTTTTCTGTGTCATATCTGGCAATGCAGACAGTCACTAGCAGTGCCAGCAGCCATTTGATAGTCCTTGATCGTTCAGCACTAAGGAAAACTTTCAAATGGAGAAAACACAGATCAGCATAATCTACCATCATCAGATTTTCAATCGCTCTCTCATATGCTCTAAAACAAGGAGCCCTATAAGCTTTGGATAAAGCAAATATTATAGATTTTTGTCTCCCGGTTTGTGCTGAGCTCCAATGGCATTTATTTTCCCTGGATGAGGTTTTTTTTTGACCTCTCCGGTGTGCTGCAGTCCCCCTGCAGCCTTTCTCCCTGTCAGTGCACGTATCGGGCATTTTTCCCCTATCTTGCTGCATGTTTTCAGACCTTTATGGAAAACCTATCCCCTCTCAGATTTAGTTGAAATGAGTCAGATTCAAAAACTGTTGGTGGGGAAGTGCCATACATAAAGGCACACTGGCAAATATATACACAAGCATGTGCATATACTGTAAGTCTTTTTTTTCCTGAGGAAATCAGCTTAATATTATGTCTAGCAGGATGACATTTCCCTCCATCAGTCATAATGAACACATGTACTCCTATTTCATTCATAGTTCCAGGAAATAATAATATATTTTGTAGTAGGAAAGTTAATCTGTCAGGATTACAGTATTCAAAATGAGCTGCAAAGAGAAGGAAAGAACCATAAAGGATAAATACATGTAAACTAATTGCTGGCTTTATTTTATCAAGCCACAAAAATGTAAAATACTCAGCTCCAGGGATTCTAAATGGATTGAACAATGTTTTTTTAAAGAAATCTTTCATTTGTTTTATTCTAGGATAATGAGTAAGCGCCCCCAGGACAGTCTTGAAAGGAGATAATGCATCTCAAGTGCTGATTTCCTTTTTCTGGCAACATATTTTAACTGTAGAAGTATTTGGATTAAGCAACTAGACTGACTGGCTGTCAATACTGCAAAGCAAGTTTACTAAACTACCTGAGCTGCACTGCTCAGCAGTAGCTATCTCTCAGTATTCAAAACTGCCAGATACATTTTCTTCTCAGGTGAAAACACAATTTTCTCTCCAAACTTAAGACACAACACCAAAAGCAACCTGGGAGGCTCGGGAACCCAGGACTGTGTCTCACTCCAGGCCTCGGCAGCTCTTTGTGGCTTCCAGCGCTCACCGAGGCCACCAGCCCCTCACAAAATATTCACTGACCTGGCCCTTTCTTAAGGAGGTAAAGAGCACACCTAGTGTTCGCGGCAGACTGAAACCAGTTAGCAAGATAAAGAATATATATTTTTTTCTTTTGGTTCAAGATGGAACTAGGGGCAGAGGAAATGAATGGGAGGTGGACTCTTAGGGAAGCCAAAGAAAGAGTCAAGGAAAGACAAATATAGAGACTCAAAAGCTAGTAACTGTAGTGCTTGGAACCTATGAAAATCAAGTATATACATAAAAAACTAAGACAAACTGTACTAAGAAGGCAGTACTAAAATCTACACACAGCAGTACGGAGCCCAATCTAACAAGCCCATTTTATTATTCAAAGTTTTTCTTAAAACTTCACTGTGCATGCAACACAGATGCCCATGACTGGCTGGACACTGTACCACCGTTAACACTTCTATACAACAAAGGGAACAAAAATGCAAAGCCAAAATGAGGAAAAAGTATGAGCAAGTGTATTAGAAAAAGAACTGGTGATTGACAGATATGGGTTTACACATGGCCCTTGCACTGACTCGCTGAATGACGGCAAATCAAGCTCCTGCTGCTTTAGATCCCCAGCTAAGCTGGATGATGAGCCTGGAGACCTCGGGCAGGAATTGCTGACCTACTGTGAAACCCAACCCAGCAGCAGCTTCTGCAAACCAGCAGCACCAGTCCCTGGTAACCTGCCCACCGGGTGCTGCAGCCCCCCATTCAGCCCAAACCGAGGATGGGGTATTTCCCACTAAGCTTTGAAACCCGGAGAAGCACACTTGGTGATGGCGTGGGCCACAACTGACAGAAATAGTCCCAATCTTCTGGAAGGAGAGAGATGAAAAAGGTATACCTGGGGTTGCTTAATGCTGGCAGGTGCCTCAGAGCTGAGGTTCACATTGCCCCAGTAAGGCCAGGTGCCCCCCTAATTCTCCTGGCAGCCCCACGGAGTGATCACTTGTCCACTGAGTTATAATACCTGGGCTAGTCAAGGAGGCTCTTATTACAGACATTTGAATGTTTCTGTATTTTTAAATATTCTCTCCTGTGTTCCTAAAGAGTCCTAAACACATACATCTAGTACTGCAAAGTCCCTGTTGTTACCTATAGAATTCTTATAGAGGCATATATCCCTCTGACATGCTGAGATTTCTCTGTAATGTCAGAGATGGTGCTTCATGGTGACCAGTCTGAAAAAAGAAAAGTAAACCGCTCTCTAAGGCTTAGGCATGTTTGAACCTGTATAAAATAAAATTGTCAATGTGAAAAAAAACATGATATCAAAATACCTTACTATTTCTATGGATATGCACTCCATTTGTTATATAATGAAATTCACAACCTAATTATGGTTGCACATAGCACATTTTTTCTATATATACACACATATATACACGCCCCTGCAAATACTCCTTTACTAGTATGGCTCAGTTTCATTGAATATATTGATCCCTATAGCATCCTTTTAAAATCACTAACCTTCAGGAAAGAGAAAACATACTAGTACCTTAAGAAATGTTGATTTATGAACTCCAGTGGTCTTTATTTTTCCTGTAAACCTGGGTGGAAAATTGATCAGTTATAAGCCTGCTATAGATCTCACAGGTTTGCAAGATATATTATTGTATTTCAAGATTATCTGATATTGCAAAAGATTTTTTCCCCTTTTTTTTCTTTACCATGATCATATATTTTCCTGTCTCCAATTTTTTCTACTCTTGTTAGAGTTAGAGAAGCTATCAAAAATAAAAACAAAGAGGAAGAAATCAACCCTGGGGAAAGTAGCTTTGGGCCACCCCAGGTTTTCCCAATCCATCATAATGTGGGTTTTATTTCATACCCCACTGAGGTGGAATTTGCAGAATGTTTCTTGAATTACCATGAGGCGCTCTTATGAGACAATTACTGTCTTTTTTTCCCCCTTTTGCCTCACTCTGCTTTTGACAGCTGTTGGCATTTATTATATAGCCAATGGACCCAGCATTACTTTTCAGAGAAGAGCTCTCCTGTAGGATACAAATCAGCTAAACTGTAAAGTAAAATGTACAGACTAGGATTGTTCAAAAGGAGCATATCCACCTTGTAGAAAATAAAAATATTTCAAAATATTTTGAAATACATTTTGGACAAAGATTAAATACCAAATTTTACCAAAAAAAGAAGTTCTAAAACAATTATTTTAAACTATAAATTATAAAATTACAAATTATAATTATAAAACATTATTTTGAAAATGTCAAAATAAATAAGAAAATGTTGGCCTTTTTATCAGAACAAAACTTTCACTTCAAAATGCCAACATTTCTGATAGTTCAAAATCCAGGTCTGTTGGCCCAGCTTTTTCTGTTTGGGTAAAGTTGTGTAGATGGAAACCTTTTCATAATCCCTAAATCTCACCTGTCTTGAGAAGCTCCCAGATTATGAAGTTTATCAGTAACACATGCTCAAACAGCTATACATCTACCAAGATAAATTATATCCTAGATCACTTCTATTTTATTATTTATTCTAATAATCTGCACAGATGCAGATCATGTAAGAACTTTGGTGAAAATAATGTTATATGCTATTTTAAAAGTTCTATTCGATCAGTTTGGGAGTCTCGGAACCACTAATTTTAAGATCTAGATTTCTCAAGGTATTTAAGTGCTCAGAATGCAAGCCACCTGCCCTTTCTCTACCTTGGTTTAGCTAAAATATCTGACCTTAAATACCCTATTTTAGAGAATGGGTCCTGAGCAATCGGGCTCTGAACCCGTAACACCAATGGTGCCAAAGTCAGTCATAGTCTGGCTAACTCCTGAGCTGAAGGCTAGCAAATACTTAAAGGCTGTATTTTGGCAAAAGCAACAAGCAATCATCACAAACATAATACAGCTCTAAAGCTTTGACAGTTCGTGTGGCCATCAGCCAGCCCTCTATCCAAACTATCTGCATCTTTCTTGTTCCTTTTCAATGTGCATTTCAGGCCTTTGCTGAGACACTGCTCCCCTTTTTTCATGGCATTAACAGCACTTTCTAGCAGTACCTATCTTCCTCCCATCCTTGAATCAGGAGCCAACATTATGAGGAAAATTCCTTGTGCTCTTTTTTCTTAAGAGACAAGACCTTCTGGATCCTGGCCAGCATGCAAAAGTACTGCTTCCCAAGTGCTCCCTCACTGAGTCATATACTAATTATTTTGCAGACATTGATTATTGGTTTATTCCACTGGAACTTCTGTAGATGGATATACATGAGATTTTTGGAAAATTAAGAGTTTCTTTGTTATAAGTACAGATATTACAATTTAGATCAATCTAGCTGTGGACTGAGATTGAAGGTTATACAAAGGCTTCAGTCAGTCCTCATGTTAACCAGACCTAAAGATGTTCACTCCTATTTGACATGCATTTGAACCAACTCTTCAGATGTATATAGAAGAGTTATTCTGCAAGTGTTATTCTTACCAATCCCACGGGGCTGGGGCAGGGGGGGGGTTGCATAGGCAGTGATTTTCTTCAGGTCACAAATTTGTACCTTTCGTGGAGAAGTTACTAAACACTTACAGTTGGATGAATATATATTAGAAGAAATCTCCTAAACTGAGGTTTTATATTCTTCTGTGAAGTCTAATATGGTCACTTACTTCAGAAGGTAAGAGGGACCAGGTGGACTGCTGGTCCAATCCAGCTGGTTCTAAAGTTTTTGCCACCACCTTTCTATCAATAAGATGTCAATTATGTACGCAAAATAAAAAACTCCTTTGAAGAATTCCTTCATCCAGAATCTAACTGATACGGTCCCCTGCTGGAGACATTCTTCTCTTTGCCACAGGCAAGTTCAAGTGTATAACACCATGATTTGTTAGGTGGAAGAAGCTGTATGACAAAACACTTCAGGGATGCAATGCTTTTTGCCAAGCAGCTGAAACTGTTTTGTTGATAAATGCTCACGTCTCATACTATTAACACTGTCACACAGGTAAAGCTTGATCTGCTGACAAAACCTCTTGTGGCTGTCTCTTAATCTATTTAGTAATCAATATTAACACTGTCAAATGTCTCAAAACATTCCTTTTAGCTTGTTTGTTTCAGTATGTGGCATATACACATACGTATATATTTCACTCCACATATTCATTCTGTGAGTTTATATATATTTCATTCCAAGAGATAACATGTTTTTTTAGTAATTGCAACAAGCCAGAACGTAACAGAAAGGTGAACACCCAAATACCCTGGCAAAGAGCACACTATTGAAATTTTGGAAAGCAGGAGAGGCAGCTGCATATATAGAGCTGCAGTCAGTGCTGGTCTTTGGGTCCATCGGGATCTCAATGTAGTCAAATAGTTTTGTTTGCCATCTTAGGAATCTGAACTCTGCCTGATACCAGCAGGAATGGACAGTGCTCTGTTTGCTGTGGAAAATGGTCCATCCTTCTCACAACTGAACCCTTCACATCACAGATATTTATGTAGCCAAGTAATAAAAGATACAGTTCTGTGATAAATAGATGGCTTGCCTTTTCCTGCTGTTTCAAAATATTAAAATAAGCTGTGATGATGCATTATCCCAAATACTAGAGTATACCCTCACACCTAATCACTCCACGACAAATGCTGGTGAAGATGACCTTTCCAGATTACTCATACCAGACGCCTGACTCCTTTGCACTGCAGCAGATTCCATTTCTCTCTTAAACACATATTTTCTTAAGGCTGTCAGAACTCCAAAGTTAAAAGAAAATTAGCATGTGTCTTGGCTTAACTGAAACCTGAAAGGATGTAACTGTTATTTCTTGGAGACCAAATGAGCGTAACTTTGTAGAGTTGGAGTTTTCACAAGCAGACACTGCATTTTAATAATTTATCCTCTCAGAGGAGCATATTGTACCTTGAAGTAGAGCCTGAAAGGTCTTACCCTATAGGGAATGGAGCTACAACAAAAGAAAACTGAAAGCCATTTGGCTGCTGGTGACCAACTCAGAGTTCGAATTGGCCAAATTCCACACACGAGCACAGAGAGACTCACACACACACAGCGTCTGCAACCAGCTCACAGTGCCAAATTGCAACCATATTTATAATCCTTTCAAAACACTTGGGTCCATTTTTGTGGGAACAACAAACAAAAATAATGAAAAAACAACATTTCTTTTAGGAAACGAAGTGTCCTCTCTCCCACGCACCCAGTAAAAGCAGCCATGTTGCATTTCCTGTTATTGAACTGAACAATAACAGCCATTAACATTGGCAGTTTTCTCATAAAGAATTTTTTGAACAAACATACTAAAAAATAAGAACCTTTAAAGTTTTGATATTGTTTTTTGACTAAACGCAAGAATATCACTTATACCTGACTGTATGAGCAAGCACTCCTCCTAATTTAAATTATACCTGTTCTTGCGAAGCTATTGTTTCAACATCAGAAAAGTGGTTTACTCTTTAATATGTATGCAAATTGCATTTAGTAGTGGCACAGAGTGGGCTTTATGCTTATGCCATGTAGATATTAAACATGCAATTACAACAAAGAATCTCTCTTGAAACTCTGATACTACTGCAAAGAATGAATTCCTTATTGGTGATTCTAACTTCTCCTCAAATCATAACAGCACATTCTTATGAGCTTATATTTTCGATATATATATTTTACATTTGAACATAAATAGGTTTGAGGGCAGTCCATTCGCTAGGGACAACAGTCAACAACATTTACGGTTTATACCACATGAGACTCTCCTTTACTGTTGTGCTTTCCAGAGATTTAGAAATTTGTTTCATGAGACTCCCACCACTGTAAAGGTCAAAGTGACCAGCCCCCTCCACTGCTAAGTCTGTCTGCAATAACCAGTCCCTCCTTGGAGGATAAGGCCCACATGATCCAATAATATTTTTAACAGCATCAGAGTCCCAGACTGAAAGGGTTTTTTTTTTTTTTTCATAATTGACGTAGCAAATGTTTATTGAAGGAAAGATGTCGCTTCAGCAAAAAAGAAGGAGACAACAATTACCACAGAAAGGTAGGATGAAAGAGGAGGAGGAAGGGAGAAGGGTTATTCCCGGAAACTAGGCAAATGTGGACTGCACGATGGCACTTACAATTCTGAAATGCGAAGCAGAGCTGCAGTAAAATGACATTAGCAGCTTTCATATGATAATTTGTATAGAAGGGAAGGTTGTCTCTGGGTGGAGCACTAGCCAAGACCAAGTTCACTGAACCTAGCATACCATTCAATCAACCGTCGAAAAAACAATGAGGCACAGAGGTGGGTGAGACTCTTATTTTGACTTGGCAGTAGACATGATGGCAGGGGGTGCATATAGGAAGGGGAGAGTATGCAAAAGTGAAAATTCAAAAAAAAAGCTAAATATATGAAATGTCTCTGAATGCACATATTTTATTTATACCAATAAAATAGCCTCTCCTGCAGTGACATGCAGGGTGACTAATCAAGCAAATGCAGGTTTATATGGCACATGTAATATATAAAATAATGAAAGAAGAAAGTGGCAGTCTGCCAAATTTCCTCACACACACACTCACACCCCCTCCGCTCCCCATCATTGACTTTCAAAGAGGATAAGATTTCAAACAACAAAATCTACCCTGACTTCCAAGAGATGCAATGAGAAAGGATTTATTTTTCGTTGCATCTTCTAAATAGTCCCAAATAAATTCAAGTTTCGGCTAGTTCCTTACAAGAAATAGGTCTTTTTAGCTTGCTGGGACAGACACGCAAGTTGCAATTTTCTTGCCCATGTCTTTTTATCTAGGACTTTTCATCCCCTTTATTTGCTCTCTTCTGGCACCATTTTATTCTTATTTTAAAATAAAAGCTACAACGGCTGTTCTATTTTCATGGAAATTGCCCAGCAGTAAGATTTTCAACTCATTTCCAGAAGAATAATCTTTGTGTTTGTCAATTCACCCAAGATACTTTGCAGGCTTTCACACAGCAACTTACTAATTAATGAAAAATTAAATAGCATTTTATATGAGGAAGACTTCAGAGGTGGTTCATAAAGTTAGGGATTCCTGATGTATCTTCACACCGGCTACAGTTTCTTCGCATGAAAATATGGCTGTTAAAATTTTTGGAGTTTGCTGTGCCGCCCAGCAGAAAATAACCCTCTTTTGATACATAGGCACGTTTCCCTTAGTCATATATATTCACATTCTATTCAACACCCTTGGTGTGCCTTAAAGCACGCTTATATTTCAAAGCTACAGAGCTATCATATTAACACTTTGCTGCACTCCTTGGGAAAAATCATTCAGGCTGTTCTGAGAGATTTGAACTGCGCTATCAAAATGCATTGCTTTACAGCATGCCTTCGCTCTGAAGGAGTGTGGGAATCGTTCACAGTGCGGTGCTCCTTGGGCTTCTCACTGGGGGCCTCATTTCAGATTTAGCTATTTCCTAGTGCTCAGGATTGGCCTAACTTTATTCTCACTGAAACCAACAGGTGGCTCGTGCTTGACTTGAACAGGACTTTACCATCATACAGTACGTGAAGGAACCCTTGAATTCCCACCCTGGACTGCCCCAGGGAGACCCACAGGGCCATTCTCAGTTGCTTCAACCTTTCCTCCAACATGAATGTCCCTTGGGCCTCACCAGCCTAGTCAAGTCCAGCATTTTGGGTAGGGTGGCAGCACAGAGCTTCTTAGGGGGCTGCAACCCTTCTCCACTGTGTAATCAGTCCTACGCCAAAGACTCAGGCCTCCCCCAGGAGACACTGGGTGCGTGTGCGATTGCATGGCAGCATGTACTTGTAGTAGTTTTTGACTTCATGACCCAATGCACACTGCATTTCCAGAATGGGATTACTGGTATATCCATCAGATCAGGGATGGTTATATTTTGACATCCAATGCTAGAAGGGACAGCAGGGCTCCAGGGTGACAGAGAAGCTGTTGTGGCAGTGCCTTGTGTGGGGTGGAGGCAGAGCATGCCTGTGTCATATATTGGCTACATGGTCTAAAGCACTTCTGGCTGCATCTCAGCTGCTTTGTACCACAACAATTTTCCTACAGCGCGTACATCTGGTATTACACCATTCACCACGAAAGCCCATGTTTTCTCTGAGGGTGGATGGTGCAGGAAGCTGGGCTAGTCTGCACAGACTCGAAGGAAAGTGCCATAAGGCAAAAAAGGTTCATCTTTTAAAGAAACTGAATGTTTGATCACAGGTTAGCATTCCACAAAACTGCATGCTGTTACTGTGACAAGTTCTTAAAACTAGAGCTAGCTAATGAAAGAATTTTATTGATTGTCATGCCACACCAGGTCAGAAATTCATCTAGTGTTTTATTGCATTCCTAGCACCAGATGTTTCAGAGGAAGGTGTGAAACTCCCATAACAGAGAATTATGCAATAACTTGCTTATGAGAGAAGCTTCTTCCTAAGCCCAATATTTAATGGTTAGCATTATTGCTCTTCTTCCTATAAGCTATCATCCTATTTAAATGGCTGCAGCTGTCTTTTCTTCACATAACTATTGAGTTTTGCAATCTTGGTTTTATAACTCTAATGTTACCCAGCGGCTATGAGTCCCACAAGTTAACACACATATAAACAGTATTTCATTTTTTTGCCCCCCCCCCCCCCACACCCTTTTTATAAACTTCATTTGACATCTATGAAGAGAGTAAAGTATCTGTCTTGCACTAATCACTGTTAAGGATTTTTCTTATGCTTCCCTCAATGATTAGCTCTCTAAATTCAAATTGATTCTTTTTAATTGCAATAATTAAAGATTGCAGATAAAACAAATGATATACTTGCCAGCTTTTGCTCCTCCTTGTATTCTTGTGTTAGGTATGAACACATCATGATTTCTTTCAATTTATTTGTTGTTTCTGTGAACAATTTCTGTGAATAATGTGTGCTCACTGTTTTATTTAGAAGCTCTTAATCTGTCTAATCAATACAGGTAACAAGATATTTTCATAGGATGTAAAGAAGAATGGGCATGCATAAGTCCACGAATGAGAAGCCAGGTCACAAAATCAAAATAACATTTCCTGCCACTGTTCTTGAATACCTACTAAAATCCAGTGCTTTCATAAACTTTCCTGACAGAAGCTCCCTTTCAAGAGGACTAATGAAACTGAACCCAAAGCAGATGGGAATACAATCAAGACAAATTTGTTTTCCAATTCTATTCAGTTGTTGTGGATTTTTTTCCTTCACTCTTCTACTTCCAGATTTCTCATCTGTTTTATGGGTTGCTACTCTCCTCATAGTGAAAGATCAATACATTCATATTTTTTAAAGTATTTTCAGATCTTTGAGTGAAAGGGGCAACTATATCAAATTAATTTTGTGTTTATAAAAATAAATTTTTACTTAAAAGTTACTTCAGTGAAAGCTTCAAAATCCAGATCAATACAGATCTGAGAACTGAATATAGGGAATCTGAACATGGTGGTGTGTATGTGTTATTCAGTTTGGCTCTAATCCAATAAAGCACTTAAACATGTGCCTCATTTTACACACGGTAAGTAGTCTCATTGATCTCTGAGGCACCACTCAGGGCTAAGTGCTTTACTGGATTGGGGCCTTCTTGCTGTGGGGCAAAAATGGAAGTGCCACAACCATTAAGATACACAGGAATCCAATTACATTTGGATTCTCTCCTGGTAGATCTACCTGTAAGCTCTGTTTATCACCCTGACTAAACTTTTAGTCCCAAGCAATGCTGTTTAATTTACCAGCTTCCAAAAGAGTCAGTGTTATGTGAGCATTCATCTTAGGAGCTTTGACATCGTTAAAATTAAATTTGTTAAGATTTTTAAATTTAGGCCAGGAGTAACTATTTCAGAAATAAGAGCCACAATTCCCCTCCCAAAAGGGAATGAAAGTCAATGGTATCCTGCTCACTTAATTTTATTCAGTTGGCACAGGCATAACGAAAGGCCTTGCACAACAAAGCTTCCCAGTGCTAGTGGAATACTATCTATCTTTGGCTCTTTCTTCCTACAGGATAAAAACAAACAAGCACTCATGTTTCATTAAGGATGCAAGAAATGCATCTCTGTCCTTTTAAGAAGATGAGTCTAGACTAAATTAAGAGCTGACCTTACTGGTAAATACATTTTGACAGTTTCAAGCTAATTTGGGCTCACCTTCTGGTTAACTAGGAAATACGGGAGTTCATGCTCCCATGCTTGAATATCTCAGGTATCGTATTGCAATACAGGGAGTTAGGTTTCCATAAGGACAGGACAATCTGGTCTCATAAGTGTAGAGACACAAACCCAAATCACTTGCTAGAAGCTGGCAATTACTACATTACTTCCATATTGTTAAAGGCCATGGGTGAGTCTACTTTAGTATTTTAGCTGGGTCCAGGAACTCCAGAAGCAAATATCCTCATCGTACCCGTTTACCACAGTTTGGTTCACATCACAGAGCAAACTCAGAGTGCACAAGTGGCCTTCTTTTTGAATGAGGTTAACCTGGAAGATGTACTCCACAGGACAGCTGACACCCTCCAGGCACTAATGAGCATTCAGTCCAAGGGATAAGACTAAACTTAGTCCAGAATAAAACCCTCCAAAATGCACTGAGTGTGGACCTTTTGTCCTCAGCACTGTGTCTCTCAGCAGGTCTTCTCCTGTTGCACTGCACTGCTCAATACCATAGACACTGCCAGTAAGCCTCACTTACAAATTACAATTCTCTCCTTCCAATCTATTGGGCAGTAAAATCTGATCTCATTTCAGGGTGATGCAAAGCACCTCGGTGAACAGTATCTCTGCTCCAGCGAATTACAGGTGCGGAGCCACCGCGGGAGCACGCAGTAAGAGGCATGGCAAGGCACCTTCCGCTCCCCACAGCCCCTGAGGCAGGTTGACCACGACTCCCCGGCGCAGCAGGAATAGCAATATTGAAAAGTAGAAAGTAAGAAGTAGGAAGTAATTTCACTCCAGCAAAAGCTGTGTTTGCTTCTTACCTCCGTTAATTGAGGAGAAAAAGTTCAGGAGGCTATGTACTTCTTTCACACAGGTCCAAGAAAAGAACATTTGGATTTTCAACTCAGCACCATGCTGCTCTCTGTCTGAGCTCACGTACCTTGCAGGAAGGGAACTTCATTCCACACATATAATGAGCATCATGTTTTACCTTTTCTTACTACATTTTTCTGGGTTTCATGATGCAGAAGGCTCCAGTGATCAAGTTCACAGATGATCTTGGCTTGTGCCCCAATAGAGCACAAGCTTGATGTCTGAGAACCTTCTGCCCAGCTTGGCAGCCCACCTATGCTGGGGCAGCCTTCAATTCACGGATCACAAGGGTAGACAGTGCAATATGGCCCATCCTTCTCCTCATCCACTCATAACACTTACTTTACTTGACTGGTGTCCCATTTCCTCTTATTTTCTCCCCTCTGGCACATACACACAAATACCACCTGTGGTATGGATTTCCTGTGGTATGGATATGGAAGAAATTTGTTGGCTATGTACTATTAAAACTCATTCTGCCTATATGGATCTGATTGCAGTATTGAGGCTCAAATAACTACTTTTAAAGGGACATTATAAGAAGATATCTTACCTCCTTAAAAGATCCCATGCTTGCTTTATGGAATAGCGCACCATTAGTTTGGTTCTCATCTGGTTCCAGAAGAGCCTTAGAAATTCTGAAAAACAAAACACAATTACCAAAGTATTTTGCTTTCTTCAGAGTTTTCATTTTTATTTACACAGAACCTGAATGCAAAGGTACAGGACTTACAATATTGTACATCCGTGAAAAACTCTTCCCTGCCTCTCTTTTTCAGCTACGCAATTAGAGTATGTTCACAATTAAGCCAAAACAAGAATTCTCCCCCCACCACCTCTTCCCCTGTTACGGAAGGTATGAAAATATTTGTTCTACACTGTGAAAGCACAGCTGTGTTTAAATCCAAAAATCTAACCTGGGGGTATTTGCAGTAGAAATGTGTCTTGTATGATTATCCCCTTGTGTTAGAACAATCCTATCCAGTCTAGAATCGGAGCTGGCCATGAATTCCTCACTCTCAAGTGAGGCCAAGCAGAAAAGCAAAGATGAAAGCAAGGAAGGGGTTTCATAGTGCCTCATGCAGTTGTTTCTTTCTCTGACTAGAATATGATTAAAGATATCTCACCTAACCTGGGAACAGGCAACACTTCCTAGCAGCCATTTGAAATTCTGCCCCTGGGGCTACTAAGAGAAAATAAATAAATCCTCATTCTTGCACAGCATTTCTCACCTGCAGATTTCACTGCTAGGACACCCTGCACCCACATGGAGAAGTTTCTTTCTTGCTGGCCTGCCACCATCCCCAGGTGGGTGCCTGATTGATCTCGCGTTGGCCAGACATGAATCGAGGAGGTGCCAGCCAGGATCTTCCTTGCTGTGGAACAGGCAGCACCACCACAAGCCCTGGTGAACCCGCCTCGAGCAGAGGGCACCCAGGACCATCGCGCTGTCATGCAAAAGGGGCTCGTCTGCTCTCAGAGGTGCTCCCTGCACCCCTGTCCTCGCACTGCTACGACTGCAGCCATGGCTCCTGGAAACTCCCAGACAGAAATATTTTCTTCATCATATTATAGTTCAATTCCTTTTTCATCTGTCTTCCTCACTTCTAAATCAATTCTCACTCCATGTATTCTTTTGTTTCATTAACTGATGATTTTAAGGACTCTCAGTGTTGCATAGTTAATAACTTTTCTGTAGCTTGACTTTTTCCATCAGTTCACATTTCCAAACCAATTAATTCCTTGTTGTTTTCCAATGGTTATTAAAAGGTAGAAAAATCCAGTTTAACCCAGTCTACCGTCTGAGGGATGCATCTATATGCTAATTACCTTTCCAGTTTGCTAGCAGAAAACTCTGCCTGATAGAAAGGACCATTTGCTAAAATTACCAAGGGACAGATTTTTAGAGGTAGTTAGGTGCTGAAAGATATATAAGTGCCTACTGGGGTTTTTAGAAGCGCCTAGAGATCTAAATCCTATTCAAATCAATGTGATTGAATTAGGGGACTGAATACCTTTAAAAGCCTAGCTCTACAAGATGCAAAGAGTTTTTTTTAAATTACATTTTTTACAAATATTTAGCTATATAATTAGAAAGTTAAGCGTGTAAGAGTGGGGTGATTTCTTCCCTTCAGTTAATTAAATTTTAGGTTGATCAACAGGATTCATTCACTATTCAATTGAAGATGCATTCAGCCAAGTGACTTCACCTAACCAAAAAAGCTGAAAACATTTCTTTTTTGCCATTTTCAAAAGATAAACTTGTTTTGTTTCTTTAACAATGTTTGCATCAATTCTTAGAAAGGATAATACTCTATGAGCTAAATAAAACAATATCATTTTCCTCTTTCACCAGGAGAATTACAGAAAGTATGTTTTCAGTTGAATACCCCAACTTTTATATAAATTTCTTGCTTCTTGTCCAGGGCTGTGTTTCCAAATGGTTTTAAACTCTTTCGATGCCCAGCTCCCATTGACTTGTTTCTGTGTAGAAGGCTCCAAGGCTGAATTCATGGCCAGGCTATCTGCCCATTCACATCACTTAATCGAAAAGGCATCCTCAGCACTTGGCCTGGCAGCTTTAGCTGTCCCATCTGCTTCTGCAGCAATATTGCCTATCAACATCCAACAGATAAACAGCTTGAGATCCTTCTTAGGAGGGCCCTAAAAGCACACAGGGGAGAAAAGCTTTGTGGTGGCCTCAATTCCAATGGGCTTGGGTGAATTTAGGACTTCTAAACAAAGTGTTGGCACAACGCTGGATCACAGGAGAAGACAGAAGTACAGATTACTCTGGACACCAACAAACTGATGAACTGTTTTTACAGATAACCCAGCTTAGAAGGTTAATTCTACCAGATGGGTAGAGGATATTAAAAAGCTTTGCCTCACTCTTTGATGCCTTTAAAAACTGGAATATGGGTAAAGTTTTCAGAACAATCTCCCTAAGATTTTTTCAAGAGTAGCTTATAGCCTAGAGTCCAGATCTCCAAAAATATGTAGATGTTAGAGAAAGAAACAGAGAGAGACCTTCCGGATCTGAGTCTTTTTGGAAAACCAGTCTTATTTTAGGAACTGTGAGCCAACTACAGACCTGCTAGAGGGATGAACATATCTCAAAGAAATGTCATTCACCTGAACATGATCTCCTGTCTTCTACTACATGAAGAATTTTAAAAGCATTTTAATTTTTTAAGATAGACATTATATCAAAATTCCCAAAGTAGTGAAACAAGGTTCATGGCCTCGCTTTATCATTTCATTTCATTCTAAAACACAATGAGTATCAACCCATGTATCTTTTAAGGCTACCATCTCATACCTTAAAACTGCAGTTGAGCAAAAACACAGGAAAAATTTTATGTCAGAAGAGCTGTTCACTGCTTGTTTATCTGATTTGTCCCTTAATCCACAACTTATATTTATTTCTTCCCTAGAAATACTGTAAAATTGCTTAAAGACAGGATTGCTCAAGGTCTGGTAATGGGATTTTTAGCCTTTCACATCTAGCTCATTTATCTGAACACAGGTAGGTCTCCAGGTCAGTAAGCTGTTACCCACTGACTCTCATCCAGTGGCCTCCACAAAATGAGTAAGCAAACTTACATGCAGTGGGCAGTTACCTACCCAAGAGTTATCTGCCAGAAGAAGACAGTAAGAGGTGAAAAAAATAACCACACAAGGGTAGATCCAAAATTTCCTTACAAAAAAGTCTTTTTCCCAGACACCTTTCAGTTATGCTGGTAGGGAGATTTGAAAAAGCTGGCACCATTTAGTCCGTCTCTTCCAGGAAGAGATTTATGTTACTGATCCAGCACTGAATCAGATTTCTGCTGGGCTTGTCCAGTACTTGCTATGGGCAACAGATTGGAGGGGAGGAAGGAAAAGAAGGATTCCCACCCTTTGAAGAAAATCCCAATATCATGAAATAAAACTTTGAAGGCTCAAGAAACTTTAAAATATTTCATCTAAGAAAACACTTATTTTTTATAATATTGAACACACTAATAGAACTTAAATACATGTATATATAGCCTATGACTCTTTTATATACACACACACAAGAATAGCTGAATATGACCTTAAATTAAAGATGAGAAAGAGCCATAACGATACAAAAGAAGAAAGTTCAGACAAGATATTTCATTTTGATTAGAACTTCCCCCTGCCCTGTTAAAAGCAATGTGAGCAGCTCTGCGAGGTAGGGAGTGTAGAAGCCAGGGCAAACCAACGTGAGAAGGGAGACAGGACTGCCAGAGCCGACTTAGCTGGTGTTCCCAGCCATCAGCTTCACCTTCGGCTTTTCTGAAGTCCACTCAAAAGAAAAAAAAAAAAAAAAAAAACTAGAACTTTCCAAAGGAAATTAAATTTTACTATTTATGTTATTTCACTAGGTCAAGGATTAAACCAACCCCTTACGACCAAATTAATCTGTTACTTTTTCATTGCAGCTGGAAGCAATCCTTCCATTTTGATTTTAGTAGACCACCGTGGACACCCTTTAGCAAGACAGACCTGCCACCCTGCATGTCCTTGGCACTTCCAGAGCATGCTGCAGAGACCTGCCAAAGGCAGAGGCACCCTAGCAGGGCAATACGAGAAGTCCTGGCAGTTCCACACAGAAATCCATGTTACTTCTTCTGAAGAGAATACCCAGCCTCTACCTCACCAGTGCAGGGACACCGTCTGCTCACAAGGATGTTCCTTCAGCAAAATAAATTACCTACTCTAATAAGCCATTTGAATGCTACACACTTCCAGACCTAGAGAAGGCATCCTCTGACTGTGTATCTCTGGTGTTCAAACACCATCCCCTATGAGAATATAGTCAGAAAATCATCCAGCAACTATAACTTATACAGTAAGGCAGCACTACTCTGAAATAAATGCCATTAATCCCCTACCCCAGCCACTGCCTTTGAACTACACTTCTTCATCGCCAGGAGAAAACTGCTCACGAGTCAGCCAACACTGAATTGAACCAGCCAGTGCTACAGGAACACATGCAAAATCTGTTCACACCTCAGTAATAAATACCCCTGAGAGCAAGAACATCAAGGTCCTCACAAACCACAAAACCACTTCAGCCAATACAACACAAAATTTCAATGAAAGTCACTGTGGTTAAAATCAAGTAAGGACAGTGTAACAGACGGGCCTCAACTACTGAAAAGCAGAAACATAACAGAGACCACTTAAAAAAACCCAATTGCTTCATTTCTGTCCTCCCCAATTATCAAAAACAGTATGTAAATACCTGCAAAAGACAGCCTCAGATACTGCAATTCATAATGCTAAAGGATACATTAAACCATAAACTCAGCAGAGACACTGCTTTTATGGTGTAGTACTCTTTCTCCCATTTCTCAGTTCCTACTAAGCCCTAATTGTTCCACAGGTGTGGACTGGATCATCTTTAATGATCTAATTGATTATCATAATTAAATTAAAGGTAATTATTATAATCTGATATTTAGTTTAAGTTTGCTGCTTCTCGTTCAGACCTCACAAAGTTCTTGTATGCCCTGAAATGTGTCCATTTTTTTCTCACAAATATATCAAGTCTATAAAACTCTATATCTAGATTGTCATGTGTGTATCAATGCCATCAAAACAAAGCAAAAACAAGACAGCGACATGTTTGACTGATCTTTTTTCATTGGTAATTAGCATAATTCACAAGCAAGCTTGATTGATAATTGCATGCACAAATTAGGTATGCAATGGTCTGTATGGGCGTTTGTATGTATATATAGCTAAAATTCACTCCTCCTGTGAATACAGTAAAAATTCAACAAGATTTACTGCGCATTGCTTTGCTGTGCCTGTTTTGCAGTGTGCTACTTATTCTGTGTATACAGACAGTTGACCTAGGTGACTAAATGTTGACTATTCAGAAGTGTCTATTATGCAAACTCATATCTTATTAGATATCTAGGTATTTGGTTTGGTTCACTAGAACTTGTAGAATCACAGAACAATTTAGTCTGGCACGAACCTCTGGAGGTCATCTAGTGCAACCCTCTTACTGCTGTCTGGAAGCCTTTAGATAGCCATAGGATGTCTGCATAGAGATGCTGCGGATACACGGATGATGCATGGAGAACAAAACGGAGAATGTAATAATCCAATCCTGTGACACTTATAGTGTTAAAATACAGAAAGTGGAGACAAGTCCTTTTTTAAAATATTTTCCAGCTGCATAAATTTTCACTTTTGAAAGCACAGACTAAAGGCACAATTAAAATCAGGCTCATATAGGAAATACCTGGCAGTTTAAGTTACACTGATTTCTAAACTCTACATCACTGAAAATCCCCGCACATTGTAAATTTTTGGTTTTTTAGATTAAACTAATTCTCAACAGATTCAGCTAAACTGAAATAATCCCAATTCAAGTTTAAATAATAGTATTCGTATTGAGATGTGACATTAGTTGCATAGGCTTAAAATCGTATTTCAAGACAAACCAGTTAGTTTTCTTGTGTAGTGATAAGAAAAAATACCTATCTGATACCTATCTTTTACAGAGGGCATTTGAGATCTCAGAAGGTGAAGGCCTCAGACCAAAGTTGTGCAGGAGTTGAGACATCTTTCCCATAAATCCGCTACTTCATTTCCTTCCAACAAGCCCCGAGTAGAGCTCTGTTCATTCGCTGATACTGTCTTACACCAGCTATGAATATGGCACAGGGAATGCAAATCTGTAGGAGCCAAAATTGGATTGCACAGCTGTGTACAGGCAAAGGGTAGTTCCCTTGCCAGTAGTTTCTATATCTATCATGTTCTGCATTTTAGGAATAGCCCAAAGCCCATCAGATGAGCAGTATGTATATAGCGTTGCATGTCTGTTAGGCCATAAAATGATTTCCAGATCTGCTGGGTGTGGGGTCAACTTCATGCTGTAAGCAGCAAAATCCCCAGCATACGTGGATGGCTACAAAGAGAAACTGCTGTGAGCCTCTTATAGGTGGAAACTCCCCTTGCTGTAAAAACATGCAGCATCACTTTAGGCTGAAAATGGATGTTTTCATTTGCATTGAGTAATCCACTACCGAAACACTGTCGATACAGAGGTCAGTGATGAGTATCCCGGACCGCGGTGCTATAGCAGATCCAGCGCCTGCTGCAATCAGATCACCCTCGTGTGGGCCTAAGGTGAGAGAAAAACCAATTAAATAGTATTTTGGCAATGCAACATCAGAGCAAAATTGCATGCTGCTGAACAACCCTCTCAATAACAAGTCATGCCCGGGGTGGAGTAAGCGTGCGGGTGGGGAGGAGAAAGAACGGGTCTTTGTCAGAAATCACACCGGGGTGCCAGATCAAAACATTCCTCAGGCTCGGAGGGGATCCACAACCCAAAGTTAAGACGCAAACCTGAATCTCATTGCTACTGCTCTCAGCACACTGAGCTGAATCAAATTCCCATGTGCAAGACTGAAACATGAATCCCAATTGCATAGCTTGGCCCCATCTCTAATTTGTAATATTATCAGTAATAAGCTTTCCAAGGAAAAGTGAAGGGGCATCACACATCTGTCACCCTGCACATAAAACATGCTGGACCAAATTCTTGCATTTACATTTTGCTATCGAAGCCTACAGAAAAATGTTGATTTAAGCTGTAGGGGCTTTGTGCCTATGTCTGCCTGTAGATATGCATGTTGTCTCTGTGCCAACGCCAGAAATACAGTCTTAGGGTTATTGAGGCAGAGGAAGCCACTGGACTCAGGAGAAATGGAAAAAAAATTCAAACCCTAGTGTTTTTACTAGAATTTCTTTCATACTAACGCGGGCTTCTGCATTAATTGTTTTTTATACAAAGAGGTGGCCAGTGAGGATATATGAGTGCATGTGTGTGTAAGGGAGGAGCGGGGTAGAAATAAATATGAGTAGCTTTACACTAAAATTAAATCAGGCTTTTCCACAAAACAGATGTTATATTTCCCTTAAAAAAAATAATTAAATTAACAGTGAACAGAAATGTTCAGGAGAAGGAATTTGGGGTTGAGATTTTGGCATTAGAAATTCCCTATACTTAATCCATAAAAGTTTTCTTTTATGTTTACAGAAGGAGGTTAAAAAAAGAAGCAAGTCTGTTACTAAAGGATTTTAAGATACAGTGGAGATGTGAAAGGCACAGAAGATTTTCATTTCCTGTGTTATAGGGTGCAAATAATATCAGTATGAAAAACCTGGCAGGAAGATTTAAGATAGCAGTTTTTACATTGATAAGTATTTGTTCATTTCCTGACAACAAAAAATATAAATCTCTTCAGAAATTAAATACCCTGGCTTGTTGAAGCACTTTTGTGACGTTCTGTGGTAGACTGGCTTCCTTTCATTGGAAATCCACAGCTAGAATAATAATCACAGCATCAGTTATTATACTTGTATCAGTTCTGTGCGGCAAGAGGCTAATACAGTGTATGGCCGAATTCTCCTACTTTTGTGTCACTTATTTTCTCTGTGGGCCAGATTTGCATTTTAATGGAAGTAGTTTATAGACTTCTTTGCTGCCTTCATAGTGCCACAAGTGGCATCATTAAGTGAGTTAAGCCGGATTAATGCTGATAGTAAAGTCAGATAATACAATAACAGAGGCCTTCATTTCCATTTGGATTAGGTGAAGAGAGCAGGCCTGTCTGGTGCAGGGTGATAATTTGTAAGCGCGATATGTTGTACTTGAGAGGATAAGATTAAATTTAGTGGGTTTAACTGTCATCCCAGTAAGTCAATTACTTCATCTTTTCAGGCTTTGAATTTCTTTTATAAATAAAATAAATGGAATATTGAGCTGCTCCACAGCCATTTCGAGCTTCCATGAAGAAGAATTACACATGCTGGGCCAAAAAAAAAAAAAAAAAGAAGAAGAAGACGAGAGAGGGGAGGGGAAAAAAAAGGGTTTCTGATTCGGCTCCATAAACAAAATATAAATTGCATTCAAGTGCCAGCATGGCAAGAGCTCAGGAATATTGTCCATCTCTCATATCACAAGCATGACAGATTCCATTGTGACTTTAGTTTATCCATAATAGGAAATATTTATGTTGTGCCTGTTTTTTTCTATTTGTATCTATTAGATTGTAGAAGGAATACACTAAAATCCTGATCCCTGCTATCATTTAACTCTTTTACTTTTTTTACCTTTGCTTGCTATCTCCTGTATATTTAATGCTTACACCTTGCTGTTAACAGAGTCTCAAATGAAAATAAATAACAGAGATCTGTTCGATTTTGACCCGTATCAGATAAAACCTTTTTTTTTTTTTTCCAATTCTCTTGTCTTCTCTTCCCACTCCACCCCCACCTGGACACAAAATCCCTGCAATACTGTTTCTTGAGCATGGGAAGTTTGACAACATGCTTTCTGTAAATTAGATACAGATAGATAAGCACCAACATCTTCATTTCTATCCACAGACCCAGACTGAATACAGGTAATGTCAAGGGATGTTAGGCATGTCAACAAGGGAGTGCTTATCCAGAACAAGAGATGATTTCAGAAGCCCCCCGAACTCAAGATCCTTTCATAACATTATTTGTAAGTACCTAGTGCTCTCCTGTGGTTCCTGCCATGGGGCATTATCACATGCAGGGGGAAAGAAACCTCTACTATTATGTCTTAGGCTATTGATAAAGCTCTGCACTGCAAAGAACTGGAGCCATAAGAACTGGTGTAGCAAGGTGCTAGCCACCCTTCTCTCCACTGATGCTGGGAAAGAGCTGGCATTCATCTCCGGGGAAGGAGGATGAACACAGCAGAAGGCTAAGGGAGCTGCTCTTTATTCCCACAAGAACACTATGTAATGTGCACCACTATCTAAATCAGCCAGAAGTTCCCTGCATCCCAAGGCCCTGGGAATTTGGTGAGATGTCTCCTGTTGGTTCCAGCATGAAAGACACTTCACAGAAGAGCTCAGCAGCATGCAGGACTAAACCCATCGTATGAACCTCAGTAACTCAAAACAGTAGAGCTCCTGGAAAGCTGGCTAAGGGTGATGGACAGATTTAGACAGGTCTGCTAGGATGTGTCTTTTTATGTTCCTGCAGCTCTCTCACATGTGGCATGTCACCAATTTCATTTGGAACTAAAACTGTGGTACTACAAGGCAAAAAGTGCTCTTCTGGGTAGATGCGGAGAGAGTAAGTAGACACTTCGCCGTTTATTCTGCATCAAGAGCAAAGTAGGTTCCATACAATCAAGGAGCCACAATTCATAAGTAAATAATAATTTACAATGGGCATTTATGGCATGATTTGCCTCTCTTTTATGATGATACAGCTCCCTGCAAGTCAGTGAAATCACCCAACTGCCAAACCCGTAAGGGAGAGAACTAGGCCCTTTCAAAAACCATATAAGATAAAATGGATGTATCAAATCACTGAATTTGTATCTTAAATAGGGGGCACTGTGTAACATACAAAGGTTGTCATGTTCTGGTTCGGAATTTTTAGCAAAGAAAAGTTGTGCTTTGAAAAGTAAGTTTGATAAGTAGTTTCAAATTCAGAATTTCCTGCTACAGTTTGAGGGTCAACTTGGCTTTTAGGTATCTTAAAATTTGACTAACCTTTTAAAATCTTTCTTAATAATTGACATTTTTGGACAAGTTCTATAATTACTTACATAAAGATACTAAATGGCTTTAATATTCACAGGCTAGATTTGTTGATATATGTAGTCTATAATCAAAATCCCAAACCTGAGTGTTCTTACAGATATCAGTGTCCCATTTTCTCTCAAATTAGCAATGTCACGCAAGCTTTGAGAGGCTGTAATTACAACCTCAACAGAGCAGAAAAGCCCCAGCAGCCAGCCAGCCTAACTCTGCTCAAAAATGAGCCTACCCCGTCTTTAACACTAGAGGGTTCTTCTTCCTTGCATCTAAGTACCGCGACTATGATCCGAATTCTGCCTTTTTTGACCCTGCAATGCCACAGATTGCTGTGCAAGTGTCGATCTGGCAGGATTGGACCAGCTTGACTTTAATCTGCCCTGATTTGTCACACAGTTCTGCCAGCTGAGTTCCTTAGAAGGTATGGAAAATTGGTGCTGCTTTTCTCTAGCATGGGTGTTCGCACACTAGCACGGCACAAGGAGATTCACACGTGCAACAAACAAAGAGCACAACAGCTCAGCCTGTTTATCACACCCAGCTAGGCTACCACTCGGTAGTTACTATGTCAGCAAACTACTCCAGGGAAATTATGTCAAATTTAGGCACCTCCATGACGTCCTTTGTTGTGCAAATTGAGCATCTCACAAACAATGTGGTTAGTTTCATAACGTATCTGTGAAGTAAGGCAGTATCAACCTTCATTTTCTAGGAAATAAAGCACAGAAAGAGACAGGGACAGATTTAAAGGAATGCAAGATGACAAGAAATGCAGATAAGTTAGTATGGATTTAATAGCACCTCAGTCTCTATATTATGTTACTGTTGCTAAGGCTAAGCAGAACCTCAGTTACTGGACTATCTCAGTGAAGGAAGAGAGGGATTTCTGCAGAGATCTGCACAACCAAAATCCATTGAATATTTTATTTGATGAACACCTTGGTCCAAAACCTTGGAAAGCTTCAATTTATGTAAAAACAAAGGAGAAATGTGTGAAAAGCCTTTACCATGCAGATGTCCAGATGGAACGGCACCATCAGATGCCTATGGTGAATACCAAAGGACAAAGTCAATGGGGTTACGCCTACGCACATAAAATCCTTAGGGCCCACTGTTGCCTCATGTTTACACTGGTTTTATGGAGATGTAACTGCTGTGGGGCTGGTGTGGTTGCTTTGGGCTGGAGTAGGCTTTTCACACTGGCTTGGATCTTCCAGGACTTTCAAATCATGAATGATGCCAGCTTTCAAAGCAAAACATTTGCAAGTGACAACCACTCCTAAAGCAAGCAGAAACCTGACATGGTGGTGGCTGGGTAGCATGACAAGTATTTCATGGGCTAACTTCCTCCTATAAATACTGAAAATATGTTGGCTTTGCCAGAAGAGTGGCTAATTATAAAGTCCCACCCATATGGCCACAGGCCACTACTCTTTTGTAGGACAGATCCTTACTGCCTTCACAGACAATTTATGCCTCGTCTATCTCAATGATGGACACCAGCTCCTTTTACCCTAACTCACACCCCACAGCAGTGAAGTTCAGGCACCTGAGCAACACAAAATGTCTTCATCAGGCTATTTTTTATCAACCTCCCTTCCTTTCCACACCTATCTTTTTTCCATAGAGGCATTTTGAACCACTTCTATGGACGAGTTCCTTATCTCTTCTTCAACAAACAAAATGGAAAGTACTTGAAATTCAATGTCTGTACCTAGCACACTGGGCTGGTCTAATTAATACTTGGACAGAACATAAAGAGGTAATAAATTCTGTAAATACCAAATATGATTATTTCTAAATCAGTTCTCATCTGAAAAAGGACAGCTATTTAATGATCACGTTGATACCAGAAGCAGAAATATCTATCATCCACCAGTAGTCTTAGAGTAGATGTGCATTTTAAAGGAAGACAGAAACAAAGACAGAGAGGAATCCAAGAAAACTACAGCAGTAACTCAACTTGTCTTCAGGTAACTCTAGCTGTGCAAATAGTGTGTGACAGGAAGGGTTCAGCCCCTGCCAAGATTAAGCCAAGACCAGGGCTCGCCTCACGGTGTTTTTGTTCTACAAAGGGCAGAAGGTTCGTTAATTTAGTATTGGACAACCTTGACAAACAGGCAGTTGTTCAAGAATATTTTAAACCTCCTAGATACGTGAAAAAGAATCATGGATATTACAAATGCCTTATAAAAATGAGGGTTCTCAAGAACTGAAAGCAGAGACCTGTGCCAGAAAGTCTTAAAACAAGAATTTCCACCCATGACATCATGTTTTCCCATTCACAACACAGAACAGAAAGAAAATTTGGGAACTCAAACCCTTTTGGACACAATACCATAGCTGCAACAGGGACAGTGGATTTATAGCTTTGTAGAACGGCTATTGGGATACACTACTATATTTACTAAAGTGTCATATCTTGTATATTATGTCAAGTTCTCCAGTATAGAGAAGTCTGTTTTTATCACACTTTCAGTAAAATGCAGCATAAAATCCGTTTTAGCTATCCCAGTGAAGATTATTTGACACTAACAACAACACCCAGCAGCTGCTGAGTTAAAGTCAGGTGCTCCCAGACTGCAAAACTTTCTGCTCCAAAACTGAGGGGAAAGCGGGTATGGCAGAAAAGAAAAAAATCACAGGTTAGGCGTGAATGGATGACCAGCTGATAGCATGGCCCTCCAAGGCTAATATCAATTAAGCAAGCACTGAGCAGCTCTGGAAATACATAAGGGACCAGCCTGCAGAGAGCAAAGCAAGGATTAAGAAGAGCAAAGATGAGTTTTAAGCAACTGCAGCCAGCTATCCCATGAATTGCTGAACACTGCACTTTTGCCCCAAATAGCCCATATTTTACAGAATTAGTCCATATTTCATACTTATATTGCAGCTCAGGCTAGTGTATTTTATAATACATATATGAGCACAGATATGTATATACGAAGTATTAGCAGTAACATTTGAGTCTCATGTGGGCTAAAATCACTGCGTACAGGCTCAGTGTACAGGAGTGTACATAAGAATCGCACCTTTTTTCTTTTCTTACATGCTTTTTTTTCTAATACCTTTGCTTTCAAATGCAGAATACACTGGCTTAAGAAGAGGAATAAGAGGAATTCTCTCAAAGAAAGAGGAATAAATTGCAACCTGGATAAAATAGTCTGATTTACATGTTGGGGAGGGTCAACAAGAGGGTAAGCAAGAGATGTATGCAGGTACATTAGTTTTACTGTTAACAAACTCAGTCTCTGAACTGCATCTATGAAAAACTTAGCTACCAGAAGAAAAAATGCACAGTACATTGCAACTGCACTCGGAAAGCTAATGAAGCATTTTAAGGATGAAAAACAGAGTGCAGCAAGCCTAGGCCAATAAAGATGGGCTGAACTCTGAAAATGAAATTAGCGTAAATATACAATAATAGGAATAAATGTTATATGAGAATCCATTTGCACAAATTCCAGTGCAGAAAATGTGTACTGTTACAATGTTTCTTGAGCATGCAATCATGTAAACAGTGACTGTATTATAATATATATGTACAATGGATTTAAAGTTGAATATGCTGTCTTATCCTCTGCATTGTCTAGCTTTTCAAGGTAGAACCATGAACTTTTCTGAGTTTGTCTCAGAAAAGCTTTGTCTGTGGATTTTTTAAGGCTTCTATTATATTTCCATGCACAGGGAAGAAAGTCCTCCTGTACCTCATGACATTTCCACATGCCTCATTGCATATAATAGGAAATCTTTCAGAAGATGCTGCTACTTTGAGGACTGACTTTTCTTATAATGAAAACATATCTGTCAGATTGCCTAAGATTTAGAGACCTCTTGGACTGAAAGTGCATGGACTGCAGCTTATATGTTGGTTTAGAAGATTTTATCACATGTCCTACATACATAATATTCATTTAACGAATTCTCAGATAACATAATCTCCATTTTTGTACTATACTTTTATAAGACTTTCTTTATAAAGAAGGTTAAGGTAATTTACTCACAATGTTTATTATATATGAAGTTGTAGAAATAATGAGGGCAATAAAATTGAATTTAGCATTGTCTTTATTGGTGTGAAGGTTACATTCATAAGCTTTGTTTGTTTTAATAGGTTTATTGCATAGTCTTAGACATATGCTATTATGTGGCGATGGATATGCTTTGAATATTTTTGTAATTGTGGGTAGTATAAAAGTCATTTTCTGTTAGATTGCACAAATCCATTACATTAGTAGAAAGATACATTATTGTAATAGGATTAATGTGCAACACATAAACATGATCAGTAATATTCTTTTTGATAAATTATCTCATTTTAATCACTTGGAATGTAGAGAGATTTCAGGATAGTTCCATCTTGGATTTGCATAATTGTATTACAGACAGACAAATTGCATTATATTCTTCATTAACAATAGATGGCTTGTATAACTATTGTATTTTTGAAGGCATTGCTCTTATGTTCATCCTGTAATTTGTCATTTTGTGACACTACTGTTTAGTTTAGTTTGGAGAGAATAGAAACTAAAAGATTATTTGATTTTAGCAGAGTACAGTAATATCTCTGCATTCAACTGTAATGCGGTAAGCTATTGTTTGTTTTAACAAATTAGAATCCAACAGCTAAAGTTCGTTAAAAATATTCTTCTCATTTATGGCAGATCCCACATTCATGCTTTCACAGCAAAGTGTCAGCACCTGTAAATGAGCTTCAGTTATAAGAACACAACATAACATTAAATTAGATCCATCAGAACGTTTCCTACTTCTCTGCTTGGGCTGTCTCCCCCTGCCCTTTCATATTTCTTCTCCCTTAAACACACACACACACACACACACACACACACACTGCCTAGCTTTCCCCAAGTTCTTTAGGGTTTTGTAATTCCTTCCGGTAAATAAAACAGCTGAATTGCAAATTATATCATAAAATGTATTATTATTTTTTTCAATGGCAAATCCATCTCTTTTAAGATTGTGTATTTTCTCCACAAAAAGCTAAATCCTCTGAGAGATATTTTAGGATGAAGCAAATTATTTTTTCATTTTTCTCCAACCAAGCCTTCTTCAATCATTTTTGACTGCTAAGAATACCAGTAAATTAAAAGTTAGTAGCTTGAGACAGGTTTGCACTCCTACCAAATCAAAACCAACTTCTTCTTTTAGAAAATCTAATTGTTGCACTCCATTAGGGCATCTTGAGTGTTGTGATTCTTTAAAAAGAAATTGGGTTTAGAAAGAAATTAGTGTAGTTAAATCACAAATAGATACCTTTGATAATGAGGCACAAAATTTAAGTTCCTGCTGTAAATGCAAATCAGAAATTTAGGCCTAGCTCATTGAAGTTTGCATGATAAACAGAATTTCAAAAATCTGGGACAACATTCTTATAATTTGATCCTAAATTTAGGTTTTTAATTTAGGTCCCAGTCCTGCAAAGGCTTTTGTGCAAGTTTGCTGTTACATATGATAAGTAGTTCTACCAATGCTGATATAACAAGTCTCAAACGAAAGCGTGATACTATAAAGTCAATGGCAGTACGGCTACTGAGGTCAAGGCGGGCAGGACTTTACTCTCTTCACCCACCTATCCCACACTCACTGCTGCTTTGGCTTCCCTAATAATGGGGCTTTTGGGGCTCCAATACACATTGAAAATAAACTTTACAGAGATGGAAAAAAGGAGAAGGAGTTTCGACCAAATCTACACTCTTCTTCTGGGCTACAATACATTATTACAATACTTTTGAGGTTTATATTTTATGCCTTTTTTAAAAAGTCAAAAATAATATTCAAATCTATATCTTGGGTGTTTTCATTCTTCTGAGGAAGAAACATTAGAAACTATAACATTATCAAAACACCAGTTCACACCGATGTCTTACAACTGCATGCATCTTCCATAGAATCAAACATATAAGCAGTTAGGTACAACAGAGGTAGGAAAATAGAGCTAAACCTATTCACGAGCAATCGAATAAAAACTCTTGCTTTGATGTTGTTCTTTAAGATTATTCCTTTTAGTTATTTTAAGATAGCATTCATACAGGTTGCATTTGCCCACCACAATGATGAAAGCATTACAGCAGATTTTTGCAAAGGGCTGAAGGTTATTATTTTTCTGTCTTCTTGAAATTTCTTTGAATTTCCTTACTGTGGCTTGGCAAAATCTTAGCGCTCCCATAAGGAAGGATAAACATTATCTACACCATCACGTGACCTCCATGGCTGGCTGCATATTGAGAATTAACAGTTAATGAACTCTGCATGTGCAAGGACAGTTTCCAAAACAGACTGGCAAAAGGAGTTCACATCCTAATGCTGATGAATGAGAAAAAATGTAGAATTCGGACTCTGCTTGCAGCTAATTCCCAAACACAAAACAGAATTACATTTGCAAGCAATTTACGATCAACAAGTTGCCAAGGAGTGTGTATATTTACACCAGCTTTGTCAAAAGTCATTTTCAAAAATGCTTCAGCACCGATATCTACAGCTGACCTCCCCAACCCACACAGCATCGTACACAGCTGATGTGTCAATCCAAGAGGTTTTTATACTGCTTGACACCTTGGATCACACACAGAGACATACCCTTTCTGTGTGTTTTGTAAATGTGTGCGTTGCAAGGCAATTGAGATTTTGGGTCATACATATTTAACATTCTGCAGAACTCTGGGAAATATCTTTTTGCTGCTTATACTGAACAACCAGAAGTGTCACAAAACAAGTAATGTGAAAAATAACCTCATGCCATTATTTACCACACAATATCTGCTCTAACCAAATACACAGAGGCTACGCTTTCTCAGAAGCAGAATTCTTTAGGCTGTTTGGGGAAGGGCAAATCAATCACATCCTTCACCGCTGCTTCAGTTGCACGTACCAAGGCTCACTGCCAAACATGCTTTTCCAAATGATCCGTCTGTATATTCTCCAGATGAAAAGCCAGACCACTCTGAACGAGGTTTCACCCACCATAAGCAGTTAGGGTGGCCATCTCAAAGTGGACAAACTGTCTCAGCTTGGAAATGAGGACGGGGAGGCGTGAGTTCTGGTCACAGCTCCGACTCACTGTCTGACCCGGAGACAGATATATTCTGCTTTTACCTCTGGGTGTATTGTTTGTTCTCTCCATTAAGACGCCTCACAACAGGCTTATCTGCCTGTATGATTTAACCATGGGCATTAGAAAGATAGACAGTGAACAATATTTTAAGGTATGTATTTATTCTGCTCCTAATAGCTTGCCTTCCACCACCTAATTTTTACTAATGCAACTGAGAAAATTCCCTCGGAGAGTATATATCACAGCATCAGTGTTTTTAATTCTTGAAAGTTTTCCTCACCCACCAAGACAATAATTATAAATATCAACATAAATAAAAGCAAACATACGTGAAAATAAATCAAAACAGAGAGAAAGAAAACCAATTCCTTCTTTTTCCATGTATTTCCCTTAAAATCCTTCTTTTCTCCCTAAAATCTCCTATTTTTCTCTTTTATGATCCCTCTGAAAAGAAAAATGGGATGCATATGCTGCATTGTCCGTATGGAAACTAAACATAACTCCCTTCAGGAGTTAATAAGATTAAGTTACACTTCAGTGGGAAATCAGTGTACATAAATTAATGAAAATTTCCTGTGGATGGTGGTGAAGAAAGCCACTCACTGTGCTAGAGATCTCATGCAAACAGACATTTCATGATGGTGAGATTTACCAGGGAAGAATTAATAGGATTCATCTATAGTCGATGATAGAATATGAGTGAACTAAGTGTCCCTCATGGGCCAAATGTTTTCTGCTATGTCTCTAAATGAACCAGCAGATATGTTCTAATGTTTTCCATCTTAGACAACAGCTAGAGGATTTTTTTCAGTCCAGGGAAACATCTCTTTTAGGCAAACATGTAAGTGTATGCTTAAAGGTAAGAATGTGTTTAAGCGCTTTTCTGAAGTCTGTCTTTAAAAACTGCCCAACATCTGCTGCTATCTTACACATACTTCACTGCAGAAGAGCATCATCTTCCATCAAGTAAGTAATCATTACAAATTATCTCTTTTCCTTGGCTATCTTACTAATGATTGACCCTGACCTTCCTTTCTAGAGCTAAGAAGGTTATAACAGGGCAATGCTGATGTCTTTCAGGCTCTCCAGATTCCCTCATTTCAGGCTCGCTGCCTGCCAGAGGATGACAGGAGATTCATTTAATCATATTATTGGAAGATTGCTTAGTTATGGCAGACGTTGAGGCTGACAGCCAGGATGCTATAAGGCCACATTTTTAGAGATCCTTCTTGCAGGAGAGGCTTTAACTTGAAGAATATCTTTTTCCCCCCACCCAGAGATGTCCCAATGTGGCACTGGACATGTCTTCTGCCCTGTAGGCCCTCACATACAGATCTGGGGAAATGAGGTTCCTTCCTCCCCAATCCTCCACCTGCCATTTTTGCTTGTTGTTGCTCAATGATTTTAAGTACAGCTCTTTGAATACAAGCAATATCCAAAGCTTTTCTGTCTTAAGTGAGTATTCCTCTAGGCTCATTCTTTCAGAATCAGAATCACAGAATATTTGGGGTAGGCAGGGACCTCTGGAGATCACCTGGTCCAACCCCCTGCTCAAGCAGGGTCAGCTACAGCAATGGTCAGCAAGTTGCCCAGGGCTGTGTCCAGTCAGGTTTTGAGTATCTCCAAGGATGGAGACACCACAAGCTCTGTGGGCAACCTGTTCCAGTGTTCAACTACCCTCACAGTGAAGAAGTATTTTCTTGTGTTCAGGTGGAATGTCCTGTGTTTCAGTTTGTGCCCATCACCTCTCATCCTGTCACTGGGCACCACTGAGAAGAGTCTGGCCCCTCTTCTTGACACCATCCCATCAGATATTTCAAACAACTTCTCATAAAATCAAACAAGCCAGAGATAGGAAAGGCCATCTGGGTTGTCTTCAGGGTGTCACGTTTATTAATGTATTGTCTAAATCATTTTTAAGTATCAAAGAAGAAGGCTTCCAGAATTTTTCCTAGGAATACTATATTCTTCTTTATTAAAACTCTCTTAGAAAACATTTGCCAGTTTCAGCCCGTATTTTCCTGTACCTAGTTTTACTCTATTACCTCTAGTTACCTCTAGCTAACCCAATAATATCTGATCAAATACTAGTAACACGTTTAAATTTCCCAAGTCTGAAATTATGTTTGGTACTTTCCCATTTACTGTAACTGTTGGAGCTCTCCATGCTTTAAAAATTCTCCTTGCAATGTGCAACTGTTACATGGAGTTTAAATATCTCACCACCAAGGGTAGCGACTTTTGTATATGCCAGATTTTAGTATCTTAGAGAAACAAAAATGCATCACTGACCTCCTACTCTTTGCCCCAAGGTGCCACTGGAACTGTCCAGTCAATTGAGATGAATGCAATGATGACTCTTAAGGGACGTAAGTGCATTTAAAATTCAGTCCTGAATAAATAATTATTTATAACTGTGAGAAACATGAAGAACAACTGTTACTCTTTTCATAAGTTATGTTACACATACAGATCAAAATAATAGAGACCTCTGAAAGGGTTAGGTAGTAGCATCCTACAGGGAATAAATAAAACCACAGGAACAATAGGTATTTCTTAAGAGCTTCCTTTAGACTCATATTTAGCTCTAGATCAAACTCAGAGGCTATTTTGGTATCTGAAAATGGGCTTTCCAAAGCACAAACATTCAAGAGATTCATGTTTCCCTTTTAATTGTCAAAATTAGATACTCCATAGACTTATAAGCAATGGGTTTATTTGAAATAACAGTAAATGGCCTTCTAAGATCAATATATTAGTTTTCCTCTAGATATACAGTTTCAATAGCAAGCGATGCATGAAGTCTGCTAAGCCTTTTGAATTGTCTGTCAGTTCTGGGAATTATAGATTTTAACCCATATAGATACTTGGCTCAACCGCAAAATGAAAAATCATTAAGAAAAAAGCACTGTATATTATTACTCCAATATGCATTTGTGATTTAGAATTGGCATTTTAACACATGAAGAATATTCCTAGCATCACACAGCTAAATGCAAATGTGTTCTATAAATATTTTAAATAACAAAACCAAAAAACTCATCAGAATTTACTACTCATCTAAAAGCATGTTTTTTTTCTATTATACATCCGTAAACACTCTTTGTACTTCTGCAGTTGACTGAATCAAAACATGAGAAGATCTGAAAACACTTTTGTAGCTTTAAGTTGAACAACTACTGTAGTATGTTCTCTGGTACTGTATAGGCCACGTTCTGTAAATAAATGTGTGTTTCATTTTCAATTGGAATTTCATTAATCAAACCACAGTAATAGTGGAGTATTTAAAACACGTTTCTCTAAAAAGTGGGCAGAACACTCCAATAATCTACTGATACAGTCCTGCTACACAACAGAGCAACACTGATTTAAACCAGCTGAGGATATGGCCTTCTGCCTTTGGATTTCATGATAGTTTATGCTTGAACTTCTTAGAGGCTCTCAAAGCAACTCCAACACAGTAATGCACTCTCATAACTCCCCTTCTAGAAGACAAATGTGTAATTCTTGTCCCCATTTTATTCACAGGGAAACTCGAGCAGGAAGAGGTAGGTCAATGCACAGGTGCTGTACCTGTGAATCGAACAGGGGGCACACAGGTTACAGTGACCTACCCTTAGTAACATCTTCAGATTCAGTCGGCAAGTCCTACTGTTAGATACAGCATTTCATCTGAAGTTGGAAAAGCATTACAGATGGTGAAACAGGAAAACTGAGAAGACAGTGATATTAAAAACTCTTTCATTGACTCAGCTGGGAACAGACTCAAAGTGTCCAGAGGCCAAACATTCAACCTCCCACTTCAGAGAGTAACGACTGGCAACCAGTAACCTGCCCCTCCCCCCCCAATGCCAGTTAACATGAACACAACACAGCAGCAAAACCAGTAATAACTGTCTCCTGCAGAAAGGCAGTTTGTAAATAAAGGCATGAAACCTTCAGTTCAAGAGCTGATAGCTATAACCCAGCTGCAAGGAGACTTTCTACACCTAGGGAAGGATAAAACCACCTCGCTCAGCACTAAGCAGAGAGGTGCTGGGAAGAAGACAAGGACTGTCCCTCCATCTCCCTCAGGTCTTCAGAGCTGCCTTTCACCAAAGGCGTGACACTGAGGCAGAGGTGGCTGTCAGAGAAGCTCTTCACAGTCATTTCTGCATGTCTGCTTTCACACTGGTGGGAAGTGGGGTCCTGACAGTCCCCCCAGCTGATGCTTATCTTCGAAATCCCCGTGAGAAACCAAGAGACTGGGTATGCGTGCTGCCAGGCAGGTACAGCGAAGTCTGGAGCTTGGGAACATTATGCACATGCAACCCTTACAGGCTGAACGAGAGCCAGTGCATAGGGACAAGGACTGTCAATTAAACCAGTTTCCTTCACAGACTCTGATGCATTTTCTATTATTGACAATAAAGAAAGAAAGAGAGTTTGCAGATTAACCTAGAGGACAGTCCTTAGTTTTATATCTCTTTCTGCTATAAGATTCCCAGGTGATCATGAACACCTATGGCCTTAATCCAGGCCAACCAAAAAATATGCTTAACTTCTAACCCTCAGTCACATGCTTTGCTGGAGCAGGACTCCCACTGGCTTGGGGATCAAATCTGTGCCAGTTTTTCATTTGAAAAATGGGAATAACATGATCCATGTCACTGGGAGGTTGTGAAGCTGAGTTACTCTATGAATATTAACCAGAACAGGTGGCTCAGACCGAAGGAACTCTGTACCACCGAAAACACGCTCTGCAGGAAGCCAAGGACCAGCTCGAGCGCTGGTGGGCTGAGCCCTGGCAGAGGAATCTCACTGCATGGCCTGAAGGGTTCCCAGGGCTGCTTGAATGAAAGTCGCCGAAGGGAAAGCCAGTTATAACAACACACAGGCCACAGTTACTATAACATGACTTGAATGTTTGCAAATTTAGGACACAAGCCAACATATTATCCATTAAAAGGAACCGGCATTTGATATCAGCTTCATATTTTGGTCCTTAATGTACAGTGCTGTAGGTAGAGAGAAGGGAGGAACAAAAGGGAGAAGAATTACTTCCCTAAGATTCTCTGAGGATTTCAGCAGAACAATAAAAAAATAAATTAACTTATTCATTTTTATCACCTGATGAGCATAATTAGCAAACAGTGCGTAATGACAGCAAATAATGGTTCTCTTTTTCCCCTATTAAGAAAGCTTAATGACTGTATTTTCCCACAGTCTTAAAGCTGCACTGTATTTACCAGTTGCGCTTACTTGAAAAATGTTTTGTCTGTCAATATTAACGTAAACAAAATGCTAAACTACAGCACATAATGATGCTAACATAAAACAGCTTCTGAGCTGAGCAGAGAGGCTTTCACAGACCTCACTATGCTGGAACCTGTGTGACAGCTTATCATGAAAGAAATGTGATGTAGGGAAATTTAATCATTCACTTCATCTTCCTTGTATGATGACTAATAAGCAACCTCCATTTATGATGTGCTTCTTTCTTTTATGAATTTCACTATCCATGTATGAATCCCAGAACAACCATCTAGAAAAACCTGATGGCAGAACTGCATTTTAATATAAGCACTTTAATATACAGCTTTAGGATCCAGATACCCTTTGGTAACACTGAACTATCACTTTGGGTTTCGAGGTTGTGAATAAGGTTATCAAGCTGCCTTGCTCTATACTCACACTGAGAGACTTTGCAATTAAACTTGAGAAAATGGCTTTGCTGAGTTCACTAGTGTTGAAGTCAGCTTTTTGCAACAGGAACAAGATGCAAAATGTCTTGTCCAATGACAGAGCTTTCATGCTATATCTTTAGCAGCAAGTGACACTGATTGCATTGGCAGCCATTGCTGTCTACTGCCAGACAAAACAAATTCAAACTAATTTGGATGGAGTATTAAAATATACTTCTCCTCAGGCCAGTTGCAAGACCCCCGGAGACTGAACTCCCATTGATTTCCCTTGATTTAAAAGGCACAAACGTTTCGCATGACCAGATCCAGAATGCATAAAGATGGAGAACAGCAGTGTCTCTGATATCGTCCTAAAAGGCTCTCCGACCCTCACTGTACAGCCCTCCTTTGATTCTTCTGTCACAACTGTATCCAACAGAAGTATTTACTTTCAAGGATCTTCCCAGCTTATCCCATTTTACCTACTATTTCACAGTCACTGCCCAAATGTCACCTTCTTTCTATTCCAGATGTCCGTATTTGTCCAATATCTATTGTCACATAAAGAGATCAGAAGTATCTCTTAGTTCCCCTTTTTGTAATATTCTGTAAATAATGGTCTATGCCCATTTAAACCAAACAATACAGAAGCAATAAACCTACAGAAAAGAAAAATTAATAATATTCATCCTTCTCAAATCCACCTGTTTTGGCTATCTGGGAAATAAAAATACTGTAAGATCTGACTTTTCCCCACCCTAGCTGATTCTTTTCAGAGGTTTAACATTGACTTTAACAATGTATCAGATCCCTCATACTTTTGAATCAGGACTTTGAATGCTAGACTGAAAATTAAACAAAGTAGACCTTTCGGTATATATCTGTAACAAGTATTATGGCTTTTCTATATTGCTAGAGAAAATAGATGTTTAATTTTATTAGATCCATTTGATTCTATCCTCTCATTATGATAAACATGTGATCTTCATGATCTCACTCTTTCTAAGAAAAGCCCAATAAAGAAACTTTTTTAATAACAGAGGATAAATCAGGGAAGGATTTCAGAGTTCAGAGTCCAGTCCTTCAGCAGGTAGATTTTATGTCAACAAATAATCTTTTGCAAGTAAAGCAACCTAGTCAAAACTCTGCTCATACAGCTTGAAGTATCCTGTCACACACTCCTCCATTTTTTCCTCTGCCATGGCTATTTGTAAATAGACCTTTGGACTAGGGAAAAGACTCATATGTACAGCTTCTGGACCAATTTTTTCTGGGCTTATTGAAGATAAGTATGCAGTTAGCTCCCCTGTATCCAGTGGAATATTAGTACCTATTACCAAACTTGAATGCAATCGTGTATCTTAAGTACAAAAGAGATACTGGAAGAATGAATGGGAATCTTGTATATATAAATACATAATCACAAATGCACACAAAAATGCCTACTGATAGTATGAATGTTATATAATATGCTGGCGCTTGTTCAAAACTTTGAGGCATTGGCATTATTTTAATTATTTTTCCATTGAAGTAAAGAAAGTGCATGTATAATTAAACAGTTGTATTGTATTGTAGAAATAAGCATGTAATGACATAGTTAGAAATTCTTGGTTTTTCATGGTAACACCAAGTATAATTACCATGTAATCTGCAGAAAACAAACACAGCTGTAATTATTCTGTAATCCAATTTAATTACAGGGTAACAGATTTGTTATTTCTTCCCTATAAAATATACATGGAAAGCAAAAAAGTTGGTAGATAATTTTCCTTTGAAGAAACTATTTAATTCTTTAAAAATCAGTTCATTAGCATTTATATGCCAAAGGACACAAATGAACCAAACTTTGGACATTCCAGTGGCCAAACCTGTCCGTGTGTTACGTTGGCATTGCTCCATCAATGCTAGTGGAGACCTTTTTCTTTCTTTTTAGCTGCTAAAGCTGTAACTGTTCCATTATAGTTGACACTATATGTATGTATTGAATTATCAACTTCAGATTTGCTTTTCTAGTGCCACAGAAAGATACTGAGTTAGCAACACAGGAAAATGGAGCCTTGCAAGTATTCACAAAATAGGCACTGTGTGGCTTTCAGAAGTCTTAGCTTCCCCCTGCCTTGGGCATGTGGGAACAGCTAGGAGTCTATTCCATCCTTCACCCCTGAGCAAGCACCTAGTGTCACTGACCTAGGTTGAGATTGTTCCTTTCATTTTTGCAGAGTGCCACCTTTCAGCTATTCAGAGAGAGGGATTTTTATTTTCACAAGTCCAAACCAGAATTGAACCACCTACCTCTACCCCAAAAAACTATTAAAGCTCAAAACTAGACAAAAGCGAAACATTCCTATAAACTGTACTCATGGTATTTTATGACCCCACCCACTTTCCCATTTTATTTCTGTAATTCCAGTCAAATTAAGTCTTTTGATTTATTTTAATTTTTCAAATTAAATCATTTTTTAAATTTGTCAAGTATGCCACAGGAACCTGAAAGTAAATCAGTGAAAGGCTCTCACAAATTTATATCATATATATTGTAATAATCATATATATTATAATCATATAAATTTATATTATATATATTTATATAATCAGGAGAAAAGAAAGTAGCACTCTCATCCATTCATACTGCAAGTTTTAATAACTGTTCCCTACAGCCAACAGCTTTTACATCCAACTTGAAACTTCTCAAAAGAGTTTGACTGTCATATGACAGAAAATATTGTATACCTTTAAAGATCCTCATATCTGATATGTAGATACTTCAGAAAATGTGAGTCCTAATCTTGTTTCACTATCCTAAAAACAAGCACGTGATCCTACGAGCTACCCGCATCCACCTGCTCCTGCTCCAGATACACTGACTGTAGCCCACAACCACTTGCAGACCACTCCGAATCCCAACCTTGCAACTACGAGACCAGGTCCCTCAGCCAGCAGCGCTCCACTTCTCTAGACTGCGCACGTTAAGGACATATACAAAGTCCAGACGCTGTCACCAAAAGCCAAACTATTATCTTCAAGTACCTTTCTGCCTATTTTCTCTGCTTCAGAAGTTTAATTGGAAAACAGAAAAACAATAGTAATGGTAGATCAAGATCTGCAAGCAATTATCTGAAAGACAAAACAGAAAAGAGGATGAGTCTGCATGCAGCTGGGTACAACAATTCAAAGCCAAACCGCCAACAGACCTACCTTTACAGGTTTTTTCAGAACACCCCCTAGATTGTTAGAAAAATCTCTTTGATGCAGATGTTTGTTCCTCAAACTGTTTCCTGAAAAATACAGATGAGGTTGGACATTTGGGGGTTTCTCTTGGTGTCACTGCTTTTTAATGTCTACTGTTTTTATCCCTGCCAAAATCATATAATAAAGGCACGACAACATTCAAGTCCTACAAACAAGACCCATCTATTAGTTGCTATATGTGTTATCTAGCTGTTAATTTCTTTTCAGCTGGGTTATAACAGCAGTTCTTCTTCATCCACATTTCCCTACCTCACATATATTATACTGAAAGACATACAAGTTACAGATCTGCACACAAACCTCCACCAGACCCTTGAATCCCTTGCAGAGGAGCACTGCGTTCACAAATACCTGCATGTCACACAACAGGACAACAGGTACCTTCTCCCCTGACAGAGACTGAACTCAATGCCTGGCACTAGCCCCACGGTCCCCACGCCGCTCGGTCCACAGGTGTAGCCCTATGTCTTTTTGCTCACAGGGCAATTCTGTATAGCACTGCAGTCCAGCTCTAACTGAAAAGCTGCAAGATTTGGCCAGTATCGTTAGATCAAAAGAGCACAGAAGGAAGCAGATCTGCTCCAACCTACTTCCATTTATCATGCAAGCATAAACATTCACAGAATTCAGTGGCCACTGGAGTTATAAATTACTGTATTGCAAATAATCATTTTGCCCTACTCTTGTCTGCCTGGCCTGCTCTGATCTCCTCTTCTTTTCTAACCTTGCACCACTCTAATCCCCAGTGTTCAGTTGTTAAACCTTTTGAGAACAAGATGAAAAGTGGTGCACTAAAGCAATGTTTCAGGGCATGCAAACAATTATACTTTTGCCCTTAGCAGGTGCTGTTTCTATTTCTGGAAATTGTTTAAAGCTCTTCAAAGTATGAATAGATGGAAAGTACTCTTTCTGCTCTGTTTCCTCATACACAGCACCTTCTTAATGAACAATACATTTCACACTAAAGGAGTCCTGGGGGTCAGGTTTTCACTTAGAAAATTTGGGCACTCATCATTAGATATTAAATAAAAGCTCAAGACATTCCTTCTATTTTGATGCAAATATCATTTTCAATGTGCACAGTGCTCATTTTTAGAGCATGAAGCATATACACCACTTGAATGAATGGGGACAATAGACTTCTGTCTCCTAGAATATAAGTGTGAATTTCTGGGGAGGGGGGTAGGAAGAGGCAAATTTCAAGGGTCGCACACTCCTGTAATACTTTATTCCTATCTGCCTCCTCAGACTGGCTTAGAAGATTAAAATGAGGAAAGGCTATTACATTGCAGTAGTTCTAGAAGGGAAAAACTTACACCTAAATGCCCAGGGAGAAGCAAATTAGACAGTCTCCCAGAGGTACACAGGCTCATGCTCCATATTTTGAATTTCTGGACATTTATAGTGCACATCAGCCTGGATGTGTGGGACTGATATTTTCCTTGCTCACGCTGTTGTAGAAGTTGGAATTGGGAAACCACAGCGATGTAGGAATGGTGGAGGGATCCGTTCCTGCTTTAAGACTACAAGTCCTCTGGAGCATGACTTGGCCAGGTGGAGTGGGAGTCTTTGCTTTTTGCATGTTGCCTTTTGCATGCCGCCTTTTCCTTTTTCCCTTAAGAGAATAAAGCTCATGCAGTCATGTTGTGTCTGAATGTCTGTTCCCTCCTCCCTAAACCTTTCATTTCCCAAGTGATTTTTGAGTCTACCAGGCAATTTCAGCAAAATTTGACAGAAGTGTAGAAATCAAGTCTATACAAATTTCTGAAATATAGTAGCTGAGTGAGTAACTCCATTAGTGACCAAAAGCTTATGTTGAATACAGAATTATTTTTTCTTTACACTCTGTGTCTTGTTGTTCTCTCTCGAGTTACCAAGAGCTTCACAAACATGCAGCCCATTGCGCTTCATGGTAGTCTGCAGAAGAGATGTTATCATCCCCATTTTACAGCTGCAGAACAAAGGCTCAGAACAACTAAACCATAACAGTCCAAAAGTGTCCGCTAATCCCGGATATCTGCAATCAGTTGTTGTTTTTTATCGTTGGGTTTTCTTTTTGAGTATCTGGCATTGTTAAGGCACTTCTTAAACTCAAAGCACAACTCAAGTTGACTACAGTTACAGCTGTAACATCTCTCTAAATTTGGCCCCAAATGACTCCCACCGGGCACCCAGGAAGTAAGAAACTCACCATTAAGGTCCAACTGTGACAAGACTGGGGATCTACTTAGTTTTGCGGGGCAGACAGTGTGAGACAGCAGCAGCACCAGAATCCAGTTTCCTTAACTGCAGAACACAGCTTCTCCTACTACTGCCCCATTGCCTTCGTCATACACCTTCCAGCATCAGAAAAATGGGGCAAGGATCTGCACAGACAAGAGCTTCATTGATTGCACAGCTAACTCACTCCCAGGGCGCTATCTGCTCCATGCACTGAATAAGGCAGGGTTCCAGTGAAGGATGCTGAAACCCTGCTAATCTGAAATTTGGGGGAGGGGCTGCATCATCGTTCAGATTAACAAAACTGTGTATTAATGCAATACAGTGGTTCCTAGTGCATGAATATATTCCTTAGGGATGTTAAATTTTGTTTGCTTTGCCACTGAAAATGAAGATCTGGTTTAGAGTGAAATGAAATGATTTTTAAAGTCTATGCAACAAACCCAAAAATCTCATGATGACAGGAGCACTTAGTGCTCTGCTAATTGAATAATTTGGATTAGTGAGCTCTGGAAGAATGATATTTCACTATATCATATGTGCTTATGTAATTAAAGACATTGTAATGCATACAGCACAGTTAACACCATATAAGTAGTATGCACTGAATCCTTGACTTTACAATATTAACATTCCTTTTTTTCAAAATACTTTCTGGATAGAAGTCAAATTAAAAAATAGAATTATCTCCTCCTTCACCTTCCTCACCAATTCTATCACACAAAACCACGTTGACTCCACCCAAAGTCAGCAAAAGATTCAGACAATAGATATTTCATAATTATTTTTGAACTGTTGACAGACGGAGACTTTAAAAATCTCCTAAAGCCATTGAACAGAGGCTGGTCAACCAAGGCATCAGACAACAATATATCCCAACAAATCATGCACTGATCTCTGTAGAAAAAGTCAAACATGAAAAATCGTGTGTCTGTTTCTTTGCTTATCTTGCATAAAACCTTACAGAGAACACAGTGCAGGGAAAGCTACAGTTAGGATATCCTTAAGTTTCACCAAACTCAGTGATCAGCATGTGTTCACATGCTTGGATGAAGCAATACTGGACTCAACTCACAATGTGAAGTATTCTTCAGCCTGACTAAAAGTCACAGTATAACTTTCTGAACTTCTTGTTCCCTAAATGTCAACATTTTCTTAAGTCAAAGCCAACATCTCACTGTGTCTTACTCATAAGACTGAAAGCAATCAAAACTGGGTTACTAATAAATTATCAGCCAAATGAGTTTTGTGGCTGGGTTGCTGGGTTGGAGACCCATTTTTTATTTTTGGTGAGGACTTCCATTCAGAAGTTAAGTTAAAGATGCATTTTGAATCCAATAGCATCTTAAGTTAACTTGCTTTCTTATGTGCATAACATTCATATTTTTTGAAAAGCATTCGGGTTCATTTGTGTGAAAGCATATATGCACATTGCGAAGCGGAGAAACCGAGAGAAATTGATTTGGTACCTTTGAATTTGTCTGAGTCTAAAGGTAACATTAAAATACATTTCTATGTTGTTTTGATATAGCATTTGTCCAGATTCTTAAAAGAAAGAATAAGGAAAGGGAGAGTAAAAGATGAGAATACAAGGGTGAAGGAAAAAAAAAAACAAAAAACCAAAAGCAAACAACTGGCTCCTTCAGAGCCATTCTAATCCCTTATGTCAATGCATACTTTTAGAGATACTTAATTGATGGATTATTGACACCACAGGCGGTAACTGCTCCTTTGGAGTCATTACACTCAGTGCTGTAGGGTCTATTTAGGGACCTTTAATCTGCTGATTATTGGCATGGCAGAACGTAATGGCTCCTTGGAAACCATTACGTTATATTGTGTCAAGGCAAGTTTTCATGTGTACCCAAAGTGATACTCTCTGCAATTCCATACTTTAACATTCAATAAGAGTGCTGCAGATGATACTAAGAAATACTGCAGTACTGCAGCACCGTAACTTAAAAATCCATCCTATAGGCAGCAAAACATCCACCAATGGATTGCAATAATTCGTGCTGTGTACAGTCTCATCTGCCTGCATAATGAAAACAAAATACTGACACCAAAGAATCAGATCAGAGTGTATTAGGTTAATATCAAGTGTGGAATCTGTAATAAGATCTCTCTCTAACAGTTCCTGTGTTTGTGAGGTAAGTGCTTCATCCTCAAAGCTCCTGAGCAACCACAACTCCCCTCAGCTTCAGTGAGCAGAGCTGCAGATGCTCAGCACTTCTCGGAATGAGATAAGGAAAGAAAAGTTGGCTATTGCAACGATAACGTATTAAGTGAGTGCCTGTGATAGAGACTTGGATGCAGAAAATTATCTTCAATATCAGTTCTCTGATTACGGTGTCAGTAATCAGGTGTAAGGCCAAGCCCATGCTTAGAGAGCTCCTTTGGTGTGGCTGTTCTGGTATCTCCCTTCTGTATTGCTGTTTTGCCAGTACAGCTGCACCTGTATCAGATTTTGCCAGTGTGTTTATATTGCTCATAAACTGCACATCACGAAGTCCTTAATCAACCTGAGGCAGATCTGTGCCTCTGCAGCGCAGTCCCACCTTCCCTCCCCCCGCCATGCATTCCCGTCTTCTCCCTCGTGACAGCATTAGTGATCATGCATCTGGCTGCGAGCAAAAAATTAACACTTTTTTGGGGGGCAAGATTTCTTTTGATCTGGATCAACTCACTGATCCAGCTGACCACACAGCTCTCCCCCACGAATGCTGGCACAGAGAAGGAGAGGGAACACACTGCAGGACCTTAGGCTTTCCTTGGCTTAAGTGCTTGATAAACCACACTCTTTGAATGGTACAGGGACTGATATCTCATCAAGCACAAAGATCACTGGTACAAAGTTAAGTTATCAGAGCTGACAGCTTTGACCTAACAGAGAAAGTCTACCCACGCTTGGTGTTTTGCATCATCCAGTCACAAAATATACTGGATCATGTACTGGAAGACGTAAAGCAAATTTATTATATCTTTGAACTATGGCCTCAGGATATGCCCTGCAGCACTTTCAGTTCGAAAAGACAAGTAAAAGAAGGCTAGAAGAAAGCATTTATTATCCAACCATTTTCAGTGGAAGATGTAAGGTCAAGTGGCCTCACCAGGACTGCATGTCAAGTCTATGTCTGAAGGGGACTTTAATCTGGATTTTCCAAATCTTACTTTGGTGTCTTAACCATAAAATCGCCCTTCTTCACTCGTATTCATATTCTTTTCATTCCAGAGACAGCAAACTATAAGGGAGGATTTTTCAAAAAAGCCTTGTCCTTTTGAAGTACCACAAAACATGTTTGAAAATCTGACCTTTCTACAAGTGCTTAAGTAAGAAGTGAAAGATCCAGTTCGATTTACGTATGCCATGCACTCGGACAAACAACATAGACCACTTGCTCTATCACTTTATTGCTTAGGTAGGACTCTGAAGGCCAAAGTTTGCAATTGCATAGGACAAACACACAGGCAAAACAGCGAGCGTTCTGCTAGCTTCCATCTCTGATTATCAAATATGGTTCAAAGGAAGACTGCCCCTTTGATCCCCAACAAATGTATCAACCGAACAAATTTCATTAGTCTTTTACTATTACAAAGTATTTTATCAATAGATGCTTAAAGTGTCAGAAGAACAACTCTAATTAAAAAGGAGAGGGTTCAAGGTATGAATATTGCCTGAATTTAACAGCTGCCTAGTATCTGACTGTTACAGAAGTGGTAGAATTTTCCAGTTTTCAAAGTATTGGCATTATTTTTCTTAAATTGAGGAAAATTAAGCTTAATTGTGATATAAAATTTTCTTTTCTGATACAATTACAGACTGGCAAAACTATCACTTTGTACACAGTAAGGCTATTCTAATGAATCTACTCAATCTAATCTTCATAATCATGGTATCTCTAAGGTAGAAAATTAATTGGATGAAGTTAAATATCCCTTTTTCACGTCAATAAAATTGGTTTTTCTGGGGATTAAAGGATTAACGTGGTGTTAAGTCTCTAAAGAGGTTAAAACACTTTATTATTCATTACAAAACACAAAGATTGGACTGTTATTTTGTTCTTATGTCACTGCTCATCATTGCTTTGAAATAAGGAAAACAGGACAGAAAAACTTTAATGATTGTTTAAAAAAATGCATTATTTTAAAATTAGTAAACTTCTTGTCTATCATAAATTACCCATCCTTTTAAACAAGGATTATCTACAGTATTTAGACTATATTAAATGCATCTATAGGTGAGGAACAGGAGACAATACAGAGCAGAGTTGTGGTTCTGCATTGATATGTTAGGATTTCAGATAAGTCCACAAGTATTACCAAATTAATCTTTCCTTTTAGTTACCTTTCTTAAGGCTACAGAAGGAAGATGGTCCATTGCCTCTCTGTTCAGAAGGAATTTTTTCCTGAGGAGAAGGCTCTTTAAGCAGAAGAACTAATCCTCACAAAACACATCCCTCATCACTCCGGGACTGAAACAATGTCCCTTAAAGTCAGTAAGAGTCTTTCCAGCACCTTCAGTGAGCAATGGACCAAGTCCTGAGAACTGTGCTTACTCAATATCATTAACGCCCACTTTTTTTTAAAACTGCCAAAGCAAAACAGAATCAAAACTTTGCATTAAGATGTCTTGATCTTTTGACTGACACCCTTTATTAAGCAGATAAAATACTGCTTATGGTAACACCTTCTTCTGCTAAGTCCTTTTACTACTCTCACTCTGGCCAAATCAATGCAGTAAATAGCTCACACTTTGGCAATCCACGCTTTAACAATACCTAAAGCGGGATCAGTGTATGGATTTCCCACTGGAATCCAAAAGTGGAATCCTAAGGCTGTGAAATGTCCAGGCATAAATGTATTATCAAAGAGCACGTGATTTTAAAATGTCTAAAGCCAGAGTTTGTGTAATGATGGCATCTCACAGCCTTGAAGAGAAATCAATGCACCAGGCATCTCTGGAAAAAGGCGGGTTTACATTTTCTAAACATTCCTAACACACAAATAGATTCACCAGCTCCAAAAAATTGTCCCTTTCTCTAACTTCACACTCAAAACCAAAATCAAAACAGCTGTTTCCACCAGTTTAAGACATATCATGAAAGATCTTTACAATCTGGCAGCTACTTCTCAAAAACTTCACCGACACAAGTGGAGTGTCACTTGTGACACTAGCCTGCAGCATCTGGAAGAATTATCTTCAATCATCTGTCACTTAGCCAGTAATCAACATTTCTTTTGTATGTAGCACTGCTAGAAAATGCATGCATGTAGGCATGCCTGATGAAACACATCACATAGCTAAGACTAGTCTCCTTATTTATTCTTAACTAGAGAAGGTCCTCGGACACCGAGGAACATCCACATGGGAAAAGTGTAGGAAACTGACTGGGATGATTTTTGCTGTTTGAGGGTTTGGCTCAATATTACTGCACTAAAAAGATACAGTACTGGAATCCCTTGGCACCAACAGGCCATTCTTGGAGGAAAAAATGCCTTATAACACTACTTTAACTTCTGTGAATTCAACCCAACTTTTAATCTGTATCTCATAAGATACAGATAGTGAACCCCACAATGCTGTACTGAATACAGCATAGACCCAGCCAAGGTACGAGTCCAAGCCAAAAAAGAGCAAAAGCCTGGTCCATACTGAGTAAGTTAGAACAGCAATCAATACTAACCATAGAAGTAAAAGAGAACTTCAGAGGCACAGGCTAGGGGGAAAGGAGATGTTTTCAAACAAGATCTGAAGAGAAATGGGGAATGAGTGAGGTGGACAGATACAGCAAAGATATTCCAGATGGCAGGAGCTGCAGAGAAGCATGCTAATGAATATAGTCACAGAACAGTGGGAGGCAAATTTGTGGGCATTTAAAGAGTGCCTAAGATGCACCATCTTTCATGTTCAAATGGATCATCTCCAGCAGCCAGAGTGCAGAGATACTCAGCTGCTTGCTCAGAGACAGTCACCAACCGAATGCCGTGCAGTTAGTTATGTCTCCATTACTGTTCTGGATATAAAAGCATATGCTTTGGCTACGCTTTCCTCCCAGATTTTGCTGGTGGCTTTGAAAGAATCCTACAGTCCCAGTTCTTCAACTGATGCCACTCAGTGACAGTATCAATAAATTCCTCTAACTCCTACCTCTCAAGCTCTTCCTGAACCTCAGTGTCAAATTCGGCCAGCCTCCTCTTGCCTTCTCCCATGCAGAGGTTTTAGCACAGGCTTCAGCTAGTGAAAAAGCAATGCCAATGTACAAATAATGGAGGACATATTAAAAAAAAAGACAGAGTGCCAAAATATCACAAGAAAGCTGATCTTGGGGCAATTCCAGGCTGAACCAAAGCAGGAAATTCTGAAAACATTATAATAGAAATTATTTTCTTGATATCTCATGCCAATTTTGGGCAGCCCAGTAGACAGGAATAAGCAGACAAACTAAATGCTTATCCACTGAATGCAAGCTTTGACCCATATCAGTTATATCCATCTTTAGTCAAAACTCAGCTCCAAAAATCCCTTGGGGCTTCTTCCAGTCCTGCCGCTTTGATGTCTGTATAAGGAAGATTTATACTTACAAATATCTTGCATGGTTCAATTTTCAACAGCATCTTTTCTTTCCCTAATTCTCACCTCATTTATTATATTGACGAGGGACTCTTCCATGCTGCTACTGACTCCACTGCAGAGGAAAAACTTTTCTACGTCTTTCCCAGCAACAAACACCCCCTTTATGGCTTTGCGCTACAAGAGTGATGGCGAGGGAAAGGGATGAGGCTCCATGGAAACTTCTCCTATGCTGGCCATTATCTCCAGCATGTGTAAGGACTGAATCCCTGACCCCCAAAATCCCACTGTTCCTGTTAAGTAGTAATTATATCACATTGTGCAGTATCACCTGGCATGATGTTGAAACAGATGCTGACTACTAACTTGCACAGGCACATGACATATTTTGAACAAAGCAATTTCAGCATTCATGTCATTTAAAGAAACAGTGTAGTTTTGGGCGTTGGGGGAAAGACTGACTAAAAACACTGATATGAATCGAAGATGATGCAGCTACATGTTCTTTGGCTCTTTATTGTGCTCGGCAGGTGGTAATCAACCACTTCATAAGATTAGTGAGACCTTTAACATTTCAGAAAGGAGTGCAAGAGCCATGAAAAAGTCTTATAATCGACCAGTATTGCAGCAAGCTCAGCCAGGGCAGACTGTGCTTATTTTTTGTTTATCTCATCACTGACAGTAGATATGAAACTTGTAATGCATTTTCTGAAAATAATAAAGCACCAAGACAATACTCCTACAAGCCTTTTCTTTTTTGGCTAATGGTCTGGCTTATTAAATCAAAGACTACCTGGACTCGCAATGAAAAAAAATAGAAACCCCGAATAGGTGTCATTTAGTTTTAAAGAAGTTGTGCTGGATTCATTTAGCAGTGCTGATTTCACAGCAAAGAATAAAAACTTATGAAAGAACTAAGAAGTTTAGAGGGTGAATGTACTTCCTGGTATATTTAATGACAACAATATTCTACAATGGTGATGACCGCTATAGTTTTCTTAAAATAACCCATGGATGAGGTGGACTTTCATGCTTTTTTTCCAAAAGGTAGTAAGTGACTAGTTAGAGCCCTGGACCCAGCCAGCCCTTTAACTTTGTTCAGCTACTGTGTCCCAGAAAAACAGAATTAGATATACTAGTAATATTCATCCAGTATTACTTTTCCTTGCAAACAACAGTCTTCAGTGCTACTGTAATAATGTACAAGTATTAACAGAAAGCAGATAGGTTTTCTGGCTAGAAACAGAAAAAGAGAATTTTATGGGCTGGCCTCTTTTATAACTGGTTCAAGCAACTGGTTTCAGAGTGCACTGATTTCAGAGTGAAGGTCTGATGGTGAAGCTGGTTTAAGATTTCATTCAGGGTTCAGAGCTGCAAATTTCTAAGTAACAACTCTGAAAAAATTCAGTGCCAAAATGGAGGAATCCTCACAAGATTAACAATAGCAGTCATTTGTTAGATCTGATCTCACTAGATTTCTGTCCAGAGCCAAAACCAGTTGTAAGCACAGAAGGCATGTCAACTCCTGTCAGCTTAATCTAGGCACTGTCCTGCTTTTGTCTGCAAGACCTTTTTTTACAAGCAGATATAGATGTAGAAATATGTGCAAATCTGACACCACACTTTGGATCTGAGATTTAAGTTGGGGCTTGTCTCTTACAGTACACTTTGCATGAAATAATTGGGATGGCAAAAGTAAAGGGACAGAACCTCAAAGTTACGCTGATATTAATAAAGTGTTACTGATGGACTTCATCTGTTAATCAAAGAGTTCAGCAGCTGTCATGCTAATATAGTCTTCATCCTCACCACCCTTACCCATGCGCAGAAGGAGTATTTAGCTTCTGGAACAGTACTGCATTAGTTCCAGACATTTTCCAGCATACATTAACAAAAGCTGGATTTAATGAATAACATTTCCTTCACATGTATATGTTGTATAATGCAAAATTAATTTTCTTGGGGAAATAGGTGTAGTCTGACCTATTCTTAGGTTCTATTTTTTAGAATTAAAAACCATCAGTTTTTTTTAGTCAAGTTACTCCTGTGTGGGGGGTTCATTTCTTTTACACCTACTGTTTATGCTAGAACCTAAGCATAGCCACTGAGCTTTGAGGACTACAGAGGAAGGTAAAGGAATTCAGCAATTGGAAACAGTTTTTACTTGTGTGAATGCTGAGTGCTAAGTATGGAGCACTGCTGAACTAGATGTGGACACAGCTTTATTCTGATTAAATTTATGGTCTAAAATTTTAATTTGGGGCAATTTTTCTGGGAAAGAAAAGAAGAATGTAACTTTTCTCTCTAATTTATGCAGAATCAGCTCCCAGCCACCTGGAGTTACAACTATGGATAAGGTTACTCCTCTGGTATGTGACAGGATGTTTTGGGAAAAGGGAGTGTATTTGAAACCCCAAAATGGGATAGAAAATGAAGACATATTGGAAGATCAGGACTGAATTATTAAGTGATATGACTGCAAAAAACAACACATTTGGGAAATTCAGGGAAATAGACTTGGGCTCTGTATAGTTTTAAATTGCATTATTGGCTTTTTCCCCAACAACCCAAAAAACCCTCATCTGATTTGCCAGAACTCTGGGATGATTCTCTACATGAAAGGGAAGTTCTCCTACACAGGAGAATTGGCCATTTCCTCCAGAATTAGGCCTTATGAATTATCTTTCTCCTCTCGCATAGAGACAGAGGAACCTCTTTGGTCCTTAGTCACATATGTGCAACCCTTTTAAAGAGACGCAATGTTGGACAGCTGAAAGCCGGTCCTGGATCAAGGCATTCAGTACTAAATGCGGTAAATCTTAATCTTAAATACAGAGGTCCCTTCCAGCCTCAATTATCCTATAAGTAAACGAAAACATGGAATCAGAAGGCAACCAGCCCACACCCTTCTCTATTGTATTTTGCAACTTCTGCAGGTTGTGCACTGCACTACAGCTGCAACTACCTGCACAGTCCTTGGCATTAGCAGTATACTTCAAGTGACTGCTGTGCCTGAGATGTACAGTGTAGACATACTTGGTTTAACTTGGTTAGTGCTCTATCAGGGTACTACTAGCCTTATACCTGGAGGGTCAAGACTTATACACTTACTTCTCTCCTTTAGCAGATTCTTTGGTTTGCCATGAGCTCCGTGCTGCTCCGGTGGGACCGAAACCCAGACACAGGCCAGCCAGTTTAGCACCAGTGTGGGTATACTTAGGTTGCACTTCAGCACAATGGAGTGCCCCGTGTTTACCGTAACTCTTTAGGGAAATAAGCAGTGGACAGGGCTCTCCAACTTGCATGAGCTGCAAGAGCACTAACACAATGCAGTCTATATCCTTTTATATCACCACAAAGGAGGCAGAGAGAAGCAGGGTCTGACAGACCCATGACAGACATGAAATATCCTTTCTCTGTACTGAATGGCTTGACAAATTTATGCAGAATACTGGGCTTCAACCAGAAAGCAGCTGAGCCACAGGGTCCTCCGAGCTGCCTCTAAGGTAACTAATCGGGGTGTATTCATAGGGTTTAGGAGTATGTGAAGGGGGTTTGTCACCGGCTTGGAGGATGAGGCAGAGAATGACACCTTTGCCTGTTCCTGGCACATTCTTGGTGAGGGCTCTGCAATGCACAGCTTAAATGTTTTTCAGCAACTGAGATATGAATGGAAGTATTTTAATTGACTTCAAAAGTCCTTGAATCTGGGTCATAATATACAGTTGAACTTTGGACTGTAAAATCCTTAGGGCAGGAATATCAAGTTTATATTAACCTGGCAGTCACTTTTACCTCCACCCACTTTCACTCAGAGTACGATAGAAATGATTAGTGTGAAGATCTCAGCAATGCAGTACTCTGCCTCTGAACATTAGTATCTCTGGCCGTGATTCAGCTGAATTAAAGGATCACTAGAGCCAAATTTGGCCATATTAGCAGACTCCAAGCATCACAGTCACACTTGCCAGTGAAAAAACAAGCCACTACAAAAAGAAAAGGACTCACAGCATTACACAGAGACCCATACAGCTGGGCAGATCTTCCATACTCTTGTCCTCTGCCCTACTAAGAAGGGGGTTAAGGGGAGCATCTCTGCACTGCACAAGGAGAAAAGGAGCCAGGTGGAAAATGGACCCAGAAGACTCAAAGGTTGCTCTCCATGGCTCCTCTGGAGTCTGCAGCCCATGATACAATGAGAAATTGCTCCTTGTTTTTGTAACTAGGGGTCAGCTGTGAGTTAAGTACTTCACTACACGCAAACTGCAGAGGAGTCTTTTACAACCATTACAGTGAAGTATATGCATTTAGAAGGCTATAAGGATTCCTGGTTTCTCAGCCAAAAATGATCACAAGTTGAGCAAAGGCCCTGCTATGGGCCTCAAACATCTTGGATGAGGTTTCTTTCAACAGAGGAACCCTGTAAGGAGATGATTCAACAGGACCCCATCTGTGCCAGCTCACTGAAGTCAGTGACAGTGCTAATCTTGCATGTGTAGCTACATAGGTTGGAGAAGTGTGTTTTTAGTTTGAGGTTGAATTGCAAGCCTTCAAGCTATCAGACAAGATGGTGACTGTCAAACCCATACCATTCTCTGCAAACTTTGCATGGACATCCACACAGTACATTACTAACATGTCTCTCTCGACACCTTCTTATGGGGGGGAGAGAAGGGAGGAAAACGAGGATTGTCTTGCTGAGCCTTCTTACCTTGCAAAGTGTCATGCACATTCTTATACTTCAATTTGTTCATTTAAATTATTGCATTTTAGTGAAAAAATAATTAACAATCAATCTGATTTTACCTGCTACTTTAGTATTTTAAATTCAGGAAAAACAAATATATCTTAAAAAAGCCCCTGTGATAAAAACAGCTCTGATGCTTATCCACAGATTTAAATCTTTGAAGTGTTTTGTTGGCCAAGAAGAAATGATTATTCCAGCCAAGTCATAATAAATCTCTATTTTGTAGTTCCTAAAATGTTTTCCTGGAATTTATGGCATCACTGGAACTTATTCCTTACATTTTTGAACACATAACTTTATTATTTTGCCAGTAATTTTATGTATTACATTAAATCAGTGGATTATGAATGTTCCCATTCTTTTTAGACTTTGTCTTTTGTAAATCAAATTAACGACAATTTAGAGGTACATAAACTTAACAGGACATGTTTATAACTTTGTTGAAGGCTTCAAATGGGTGTACACAAAAATTTACAATTAAAAAAATAAGAAAATGTCTTCAATGAATATTCTTTTAATTTATCAGTTGTACAGAATAAATTGCAGTTTCTAGAACCTGTTTTAGGCCACTCTTTAGCTTCACTGACAACCACAAATCACGCACACACATACAGATTTCCTTACATCTCCCCAGTCTCCTCTCCAGACAAATCTGTTTCCTTTCAGTCCATTCAGCCTTCTCAAGTCTTAGTCTTTCCGTATTCCGAGACTTTGTCTTATATTAAAACGACTCACTCAGCTACTTAGCAGAGTGCTGAGACTGAAAATGCCTGTACTCCTTTAGTGCTGCCCTAGAATTACCTTTTTGTAAAAGATTCAACTTTCTCTTCTTCACCTTCTCCAGTTATAAAATGCCAACTCTCTGCAGCTAGAGAGAGGCAAAGATTTATTAACCTGTCTAAACCAGACTTTGAGAAGTGCAGAGGAAATTTCTGTTCAGCAGATGCCCTGCAGAAAGCATTTGCAACACTTAAAATTAACTTAACATTCCTTTTCAAACGACTGAGCAGCCCATAAAACTTAGACCAGCTTTCAGCTCTGTTGCTAATGTTATTTCAGTCATATCTCTTGCTTACTCTTGATGGTAGAGTTTCAGTACATATTCAGTAGAGCAGAGTATTCAGGACATACAACAGTTGCCCCAATCAGTAAGAATGACAGATATAAGGATAGCTTAGCAAGTGACTCAAGTTTAAACACCGTGCGTACATCCCATCATGCAAAACGGCTGCCAGGGAAGTGTTGCCGGTACAGTACACAAAAACAGATTCAAAGAGTTACTAACTACTAAGTCCTCCCTCTGACCTTCTCTGATTCCTCAGCATAGTCCATTTTAGGTTCCTCTGAACTGCATACAAACATACTTTGATAAAGTTCACAAGTTCCCTGCAATTCTCGTGATCCTTCCTGTCTTTTTTAAGGAGCAGCTGATTTGTCAACAAGTTTCCACAGAGCTGCTTCTATCCCAAGAAAGTAAAGTCAATGACTGAAGTATAAAACCTGAAAAGCAGGATTTCCTGAAGGATACACTGACAGACGCTTAAGGACACCGTGGCAGAAGTTGGTGTGATGAAAGTGACAGTGAAAAGTTGTTTGAAGAAATAAAACAATACCTCCAACAATCAAAAGTGTATTTCACCACTGCACATCTTAGTGAAGTAGTTTTAAAATCAAAAGCAAGTCAAAACACTGAGAAATGTATAATTCTATGACTTTTTATCCAGATCATTCAGAAAAAACATCTGAATGATAGATGCAAAATGAGTGTCTTCTTTTAGCGAGTCTACAGTATATGATCATGAAAAATCTGTCAGGCTTAGTATTTATTATCAGAGGGCTTGCACAGCAACACTGGAAACCTACCACATAAATAACATGTTTGATGCATTACTCCATCTAAATAAGGTCCTAGATACTCCCAAATAAGCCTGTTTCCTCAGATGGCAGATCTCAGTAGTAAGCATGACACCTGGTAGCAATAGCACTTACAGAATCAGAACCAGAGAACATGTGAGTGTTGTAAGCTTTTGTTAAACCTGACAGTTTAACCTACTGCTGAAAAAGGAATTTATGGAGCTCTACTTTTGATTTAAGTCACCGATTTATCACTTTCATTCTATCCTGAACTTTTCCCGCTAAGAGATTTCGTATTAATAATCCCACTTTTCTTAGCAGAATTTCTTGGTGGAAATTACTTATGTGAAATCAGTAATCAGTGTCTTCTTCCAAAATTCATTTTCTGCCAGTGTTTTACAGTCACACAAAATATTTCAAATGCAGCTGGGTGAAATCTCTCAGACAAATGATGTATTCATCAGGAAATGTTTTGCTGGGACAATATGTAGAAATATTCGAAAATTCAGGTCAAATTCTGTAAATAATTTGGAAAGAGCAAAATGGAATGGGGAAAGTGTCAAAACATTTTATTTAAATATTTTCTGAATAAAATATTTCAACATCTAATATCAAATTATTGTCTTATCTCATAAAATTAGTCCTATTTTAAAAGAAGTGTAGTAAATATATTTTTAAGGTAAAATATGCAAAGATGAAATTGTTTTATATTAAACTACACTTTCTGTTTGAACTCAAACAATTGTTTTAACCAGTCACATGAAACAGATTTTTTTTTAAGAGGTTGCAGGAAGTCACTGTGGATCACCCTAATTTTTTCTCTTCCCCTCAATATTTTGATTTAGTCACTTAGTGGGAGGTGAGGATGGGGGCGGGCAGCGCTGGCTATTACTACAGGCCTCCCCTTGGGAGTGTACTGTGCAGGTAAGGATGTGTGACCATCACCATATCATACTGACATGGCAATGATGGCCATGAACTATCTGGGACTGAAAAAGTGCATTAAGCTCTATTCTAAGGACGGGTGCACATGGAATTTGATTTTAAAAAAAATGGCATCAAGGCTTAAACCTAAAGTTTTGTCCTCATATAAGTAGTCCTACATTTCTTGACTACCCACAATATCTTACATAATTTATTCCACTGTGACACTGTATATAAGGGGTGATGTGTAATACCTGGAATGAAGTGCAGGAAATGTCATGATACCCATTTTAGCACTCCTTCACCAGATTCCCCAAGAAGAGATACACCAGTGGGAAAAGCTGAGCGCAGATAGGTGCATGAAAAATGGATCTATTTTCCCTCTGTGTTTAGAAACCCTGAGGCCGTGGCTCCTGGCTGCACCACAGCTGCCCTTAACTGCACAGCAGCAGGCAGAAAAGGAAGTTTAATGAGGAAAGCAATGTTTGGTGGCTGTTTGTTATCAGAGTTACGGCCATTTCATCCACTGTGATAAAACTCATAAGCCTATACTAAGTTATTCCCTATCACCATACTCCTAAAAGAGTAACTTCTCAAGCCTACAAAGGCATTGTACTGCTGACGACGCATAGCTGCCAGCATATGTTTTGATAGCCTGATTGTATTCTTCTACGAATATTATCCAAATAAATCATTCATTGTCTTTTAGGATGAAGCACAAATGAAAAGGTGGGGGGACAGCAAATCTTAGGAAAAAATCTAATGCAAAATACTGTGCAAAGGCAAAAGGATCCTAGGTCATTTGAAAAAAATCTAGGCACCGGTAAAAGAATTATTCCTTCAGACCTCCATATGGAGCCTCTCAGCCTGTTTTGTGCAGTTTACCATGATATCAGCAACACATCTAAATGTGAGGGGGAATTATACTCATTTTACAACCCCATGCTGACTGCTTACGCTCTCAAAATAGAGCTTAAGTGATACATTATTTTGCACTCTCTCTCTGCACAGGTTAATTTCACCCCGCGTAGGTGCTGTCTGGCATGTAATCCAAAAGATGTGCCTTCCCCTTTGCAGTCTTCCAGCCTTACCCAGTATTGAAACTTGTTACACCACCATACTCCCCATAAATCAAATTATCAATCTTCAGACTCAATTCAGTCAAGAGGCAAGTATGTCTGGCAAAAGGATAAAAAACTTCAGAGAGAAATAAAATTTAGCAAGCCACTGACAATGGTTTTTCAAGCTTACCAGAGCCTTGTACTTACTCAGTGGTAGTAAGCAGCTAGACAGATCTTACTGAATCCAGCCCTTACTCTGCTCTTGGCTTATACAATATACTATACCTTGAACACGACTCTTATGTAAGTGAAGTTACAGTGGACTCACATTTCATATGTAGAGAAACAGCTGCTTTTTTAATTTAAAAAATCTAAATTAAATCATAACTTAAAAGCTATGTTTCGTCATCTACAGAACATGCCAAATCATATGCCTGAAATATAAAACTGATGCTGAAATTCTGGTAATATTTAACATGTTCTTTATGAAGAAAACATTCTTCTTGAGCTTAGAAACTGACTGAACAATAGCAGCTTTAGGACCTCCAAAGCCGAAGGCGTACAAAGGTTATGAGAATGTGTCTGCCCAAAACTACAAATCAAAGAGTAACAACAATACCATATGTTACAGAACATAAAGTATCCTTCACAAACACTATAAAACCCCCACATATCTCGGCCTCAAGAGTCCCACTGGCCAGCAGAAGGTTGTGTTTCATTACACTATCACCATATAAGAGCATTTTTTCTCCATTTTTAATGGCATGCTGCAAAAACTAGTGGTACCACTGAATGACCTTTGGAGGGTTAAGATTAAGTAGTAATGACAAAAGATTGTCTTTGGCCTAATACTGTATAAAAATGCAGAAGCTGATTTCATGCAGAATGGTTCCAGCTGGCTTTAAACTGTAGCCAAAAGTGGCCTTTACTGATGTTGTTAGTTTGTTTTATTTCATTTGGGGGAGGCGTATGGATTTGTCCACTCCCGTAAGACCAATTTCTTGGAAGGTATTTCTCCTCACTCAGAATTACTAAAGGTCCCTGTGCTCTACGTTATTAGAGAAAGTAAAGAAATGGGCATATCTAGACTGGCAGTAAGATCCTGCACCTAAGCAGAGAGAATTACTTATCTTCCTTGTTTGACTGCACAGAGCCCCAGACTACAGACTCCATAATACAAACAGGCACCCACCACTTTCCTGAGCTCGTGCAAAAAGCAAGTTGGCAGAACCACAGCTACACTCACAAGTGATCTCAGCAGAGGGAAGACTGCAGGGCAGTGCTATCATTTTCATTAACAAACTATTTTCTTCCTTGCAAGAAAAAGGAAAGTAGCATGGGAGTGATGCCTTTGAAGTATCTATACGCTACAGAAGTACTGAAGCTTGCACGAGTTTGATCTAGTAGAGGCAGAGAGAGCTTGGTCAGTCATTTACCTTGGATTCCTGTAGCTAATTGTGAAACTCTGAACTAAAAGCAATAGATGTGGAGATACATCTTTGGTCCATATAAGACCCCTCTAAAACCAATGAATGAAGCTCTACAGCAGCCCTGGGAGAAAACACAAGGAGGCACACAGGAGTTCACATTCAGAGTTGTACAGTCTCTGGAACTGGGTTAAAGTGCATGCATACACAGCCTTATCCTGCATATATCTCTTTTCTTTTGAGAAAGATTAGTATAAAACCATCTTAAGTGTCACTAAACATAAACATAAAGCATAAACTTCATCAATAGCTCCCCCAAATTTTAAGAAGCATCTGGAATACTCTTAAACAGCTATTTAAATGTAGGATAATGAATAATAAAACTGTCAGTCTCTCCTCCTTGTATTGATCTCAGAGAGATTTCCTTACTCCATTAAAATGATCTTTTCAAATTCTCAGCAGTAACATTCAATCCCGCTCAGCAGAACTTATTCACAGCTTATGTCTTGGTTTGCATGGAAGCTTAGGTAGCCCTTTTCAATATGGTTATCAAAAGAGAAATTCTCTGAGCTCCCATCCAAATGCTCCAGTGCCCTACCAGCTTGTAGATAGCTCAGTTTACTCTGTCTAATCAAAAGGAAAATTACATAAAGTCTAAGTGTAGAGCTTTATAACTACATGAAATAAAATAAGGCTGAGTATGCCTGCAGAACTCCTCTTGGTACAAGGCGCTCTTCCTCCCAGAAGGAGGAAGGCAAGAAGAGAGATTTACAGATACTGGTTCTACCGAACTCTTGGCCTATTCTTGGACTTAGCAATACCCAGAATGACTGTTTTAAGAAATTAACTAGTGACTGTTATTAGTTTTGTGGTTTCTAGAGATTAAATTTTTTGCACAACCATTTGGAGATGCCTGCGATCTAATTCTAAGTGGTGGACATCCAAATGCCATAGATGTCTCAGACAGAAAACTATGCATAGGTTTCCCCTCAGTACAGATAGCCACGGAACAACATCCCCATTCTTTGCCTTATGTCACATGAACAGATTCATCTGCAGACAGGGCTGAGGAGAGGGAGAAACAGTCACAAGCAATCTTTCCAAGCTAGAAGTTAAATCCTCTCATTTTTGACTGAATTGCAGATTACTGTGGCCATATGCTGTCTTTCCACAACAGGTGGAATATGCTTATCAGATCTGCCATTGCCAAGACAGCTATCATTTTACTCATTTAAAAGATTTATGTCCCAATTGTCCTTTCTCCCTCTCTCTCACATGGAGGGCTTGTCTACGTGGGAAATTTGGTGTGCAGTAAGCCAAGCCACAAATTTTTAGCAGACATGCTATTCCATGCTAATGCACTGAAGGCATGCTTTTAGGGCCTAGTATTGTTACTTTTGTTGTGAGGCAGTCAAAGAATATACAACTGGAAACTGCTGTAGAGTAGTTATGTAAAATTCACAAGCTCCCACGCCACAAGCTAACTTTCCCTAGTGAAAGTTGGTGCAGATGAGCCCTGACGAAACTATCCGGGAGAGAAGAATTCAGAACAAAAGATCCAATCTTCCTCTTTCCTTCTTTCTTCCTCCCTCTGAAAGCTCAAAACCTTTTCTAGGCACAAATGCTTTGCAAGTCCAGCAAACCTGAGGCTTATTGCTGTGGTCTGTATTCAGCACTTCCTATGGAATCAGATGGCTGATTTACCCAATTTCAGTATTACACACCAGGTTAAAGGAGCTGAAGTACTTTGTACCTTCAGGGAACAGGGGAGAGTGTCTGAAAACTCTAACAGGAATATCTGTAGTGGAAAAATACACTTTCACCACAATAAAAAAAAGAACCTTTGTGAAAGCTGGTAAATTTAACCAAATTTTAGTTTTGGTTGAAGAATCTCTGAACACATCAGAACATCTCATTTCATTTTCTTTAATTAAAATTTTCATTGTCAGCTTTTGCAATAAACTTTGTGATTATTTGCAGTTTTGCACAACCAAAAAATCAAAATGGAACAAAATGTTTTGATTTCATGGCTGCCCAAACTGAAAGTTTCAGAAATATACTGGGATCTTTAGGATAGTCCAACAGCAGGACAAAATTACTCTTGTACCTAGAAATCTTTAAAAGCCAGTTCCAAACATCTGTAAGCCATAACTTCCATCTGAAAGATGAAAAATCAGGAAGAGGAGAATTCAGGAAGCCTGGCACTCCCGTTTCCAGCTTACCACAGATTTAATTGTCTTGGGAAACTCACTCAGTGTTATCTTCAGGTTTGCGAATGAGAAACGGAGGCACCGTCTCCTGCCTTCTCTCCCGAAACTGTGCAGCTGCTGAGATGGAGCCCGCCTCTTCGCAGGTACTGGCGGAGCAGTTAGCGCACGCTAAGCTCTGTCATACTAGTATAATATCAATACAGCACCGTACTTGTGAAAGCCGCCAGTAAGATATAAATTGAGTGTATCACACACAAAAAAAAAGATGGCATCAAGGCTTAAAGCTAAAGCGGTGCAAAGGGAGAGGAAATCTGTAACGGCCATGTCAGTCGGGCACATGAACCAGGCCAGCAGGCAGCTCGGCAGAGGCCCGTGCGGCGGCGGCGGCGGCCCTTACCGGCAGCTCTCCTCACGCTACGGGCGTGACTGCGGCCGTTGGGGCGTGGCGGCGGCAGCGTGCGGAACATGGCGGCGGAGCAGCGCCTCACAGCCCCATGAGGGAGAAGGGCGGCTGGGGGCAGCCCCAGCCGCGGGCAGCAGGCACCTTTGCCGGGTCGGGGCTGGGGGGCCGCCCGCAGACGGACGTAGGGATGGGCAGGAGCCCGGCGACGCCGCGGGGCAGGGACTGAGGTGCCATGTGGCGCTGAGGTGGGGCCTGTGGGCAGGGCCGGGCACGGCCGTTAGGGCGGCTCGGGGCGGTGGCGGCCATGGCGGCGTGTGGCGCAGTTCCCTGCCCGCCTTCACGGCCAGCCATTGCTGAGACGGAGGTGGGAAACACAAAGGCGCCACAGGACAGACATGCATACCTTGGCGGGGGGAGGTAAAATGGTGGCGAGAGCAGGGTCTTTCCTCCAAGCTAACCTGACATTAAATGCTGAAGCTGGACATGGGGCCAGCAAGCTCCGAGGGATCCATCACACCGGGCCTTAGCTCTTTGCCATGTCATGATCCGACGAGCCCTTGGGAAGGATCTTCTTGTACGTGCAGCCGAAAAGCAAGTACTTTGTTAGGAAAAATCCCATCCCTCACTCCAGCTAGATGCATAAAGAGAAGCAGATACCATGGTGGGCAGATTTATCATTAGCAGCATCCACATCCATTTAGTTTCAGTGAGGGGTAATTCTCCGTGTTGACTGGAGGCATTGCACGAACACATTTATGGCAGTGCCAAGAGAGGAGAGCATAAGTGCCTGTGCCAGGTACTGTACATTATTATTATTTGCACTAGCACCATGCCAGGAGCTAGGTACTGTACAACATAAAACAAAAAGTAATTCTCTCCTGCGGACAGGTTACGGAACAATAGCAAAGGTGACCACTCCTTCCCTAGACAGCTTAGTCTAGATCAGGACAAGAGGGACCATACATCAGGTGTCACTGTTAAATATTTGTTTTCCTCACAGAAATAGTCCTGTGTAACAGTAGTGGGGATTGCAATGCTTGGAGACAGTCAGAAAGTGAGGTGAGAAGAGACACCTTTATTATAGCATGTTTATTTAGGGTCCTTTCTGAAAAGTTTCCTCAGAGGCGTTGATCTGTTGAAGAATCTGAGTTAGAAGCCAGGCATGAAAAGTTTAGTCCTGCAAGTGGTAGAAATAGTTATGAATCGCAGCGCATTTAGAAACCAGCATTTTGCCTGAGTAAATTCTTCATCAATAAACATACACGCAAAGCGCTGCCTATCTCATACACTTAAAAAGCAAATGTTACAAATACATCTTAAAAGCCCAATAAAGCTGTTTCTTCTGCAGGTGATGATGGAAGAAAAAGTCCCCTAGCAGACAGCAAGCACCTACATGCTGGATCAGGTCAGTGCTCTTTGTACTGCCACCTAGTTCACCATGATCAAGGGGAAATGGACTGATTAATCCTTCAAAGAAAGAAGAGTTTCATCGTGTTACACTTATAGCTCTTTTCTGAAGCCTAAAAGATAGGGAAAAAAAGAACTCCAAACCAACCTGTTAGGTTTAGAGCTGTTTTTAGTCAAAACTGTAATTTATCAAGTGTCCTTACAGCCATGACAACCTCAACATATGCAGCAGCAGGAAGTGAGCAGATCCAAAAAGACTGCAAAGTAACACAGAACAAGATCTAAACTTAAACAGAAGCAAAAAAGAAAAAAAATAAAAAAGAAGGGTGATTATTTTTCTGGGTAGGACATTGCAATGACAGGGCACAGTGCTTCAAGTATGGATGGAATGCTAACTGGGAGAAGTGACATCTGGAAAACCAAAGTTGTACAACAGGCTTCTTTTCTTTCTCTTCAGGGACTTAATGGTGGCACCAATGTCCAGCTGGTTAGAGCTGGCTGAATGGGGGGAGACAGAATAGGGAAAACAGTCAAATTGCTTGTCTTTTTTTATATGTACATTTCAGATTTTAAAGTTTAGAATTGTAGTGAAGTTTCAATGTGATTAGCCACAAAGTGATGGATTGAAATTTGTTTTTTATCTTCTTTGTCACAGAGAAACAATTTTCTGCCTCCTTCTTAACTGGAAGACAACATTCAAAACCTCAAAGATAGTTTCATCAAAACTTCAGATTTATAGGTAAATAAGAGCATTCCTTGTGTTCTGTTAAAGGGATCCTTTAAGACTCGTTTAGACGGAATAAAAGTCTAGGTAAGACAGGTCTTTCAAAGCTAAGATTTGGCAAATAAAAATATCATCTTTTTTTTGATTCTTAGAATGCCAAAAATCTCCATCAAAAGAAGAACACATTTATAATAAAATATGCATATAACTTCAAAATCCGTTCCAATTTTTCAGAACCAGTTACAATGCATCCACTAGGAAATCTGAGTAAAAACTAATAGAAAAGCCTCATAGAGACCTTTTTTAAAGTCTGATTGGCATATGTCTATCTTTTGATTTGGCTGAGTGCAAAAGGGAAGTTTGAGAAATTTGGGTTTAGGGCAAGTGTGACTAGGAAGATCAATTCAAAAGCCCATTACAGAGGCCCCTGGGTTTTGTTACATAGTCCCTCCCCCAGGACTCCCTTCATCTTGGTGCTCATTGTCATGTATCTCAACACCGCACACAGGGTCCAAACCAATGAACTGCAGTCTTGCCATTGTCCCTATAGGTTGATGGATCAGAGTCCTAGTCTTTTACCTGCCTAATCCTTTCTCACAGAGGGAAGCCCCTAATTCTAATTAACTGAGTGCCTTTGGGTCCCTAATCTATGCAGAATCCTTTTCAAAATTTGTGATAAAAGTACCAGGAGTGTATGTATGTGCCAAGATCCCACATGAAAAATACAAGTATTCGCTTATCCAGACACAGTCCTTGTGAAAACTTCTGGACATGTGAATCTTGCAATTTTAGTGTGGAAACTTCAGGTTATTTAAAATAAGTGTAGAAGACCATACTGAAAGAGTCTGGTATTGAGTTTAACATGGTGAAAGCATGCTGTGGCTAGAACAAAATATTTAGTAGGGAGGGGTGGAGAAGGCAAGGACCAAAAAATCTGCTTAGTAAAAGAAAGGTTCAGAGATGGCATAGAGGCAGTCTCAGGCTGCTCTCAGCTGACATTGATTGTCGTCAGTGTAGCCGAAAAATGAGCACAGGGATGGTACCCTAAAAACAGCCTCTCCAGGATAATTCTTGCACTATCATAACTTGGCATAGCATTATTGAAGTTGAAATACCAAGGCACACACCTCTTGCCAGAGGCGTACTGGCAAGTCAGCATTAGGGATCTTCAGCTAGCACTACACACAATTGCCCTTGTAAGGTGGGTTGGAGTTAGCTCTCTGTGGCTGAGGAGCAGACACCAAAACCTTTCGACAAAGCAGCTTGTGTGACAGTCTCACCTGCTAGTCCTCTGTGAATGAGACATTTCAGAAGCCATGCTTTAGGAAAACAAACAAACAAGTATTTAGTATTTTTTTAATATGTTTTATAATTCATGGGGCTAGATCTTGACATGTTTACTCCTGGCATTTTACCCTGCAAGGCAGTCTTCATAAAGTGCTGTTCCTAATAAACAATAAGTACATGAATCTGACTGAGAATGAAATGTATGAAGTATCATCCATTTCTTAATGAATTCCATAATCAGAGAAAATAACTTTAATATAATACAGGCCCCCCCTCCGCCAGCAGTTCTCCCTGTGCCTGCCAGGTATTGTGGATTTACCAAAACACCCTCTGCAAGCTGAATGAGAGCCCTAACTGCTTGAGAATCTCCCAAATCAACAAAATGCCCCCTCCTAATTCTTTCTGTGTTAGAATTTGTTTTGCATTGAATTTATTTGCCTGTTTTGCATGAGTCGTTTGACTGTAATCTAGGCAACATACAGCCTTGCCAGATTTCAGAAAGATGAGTAAACTTCTGAATCTGATAGCGACTTCAACAGAATACCAAAAAGGGGCTTCTTTGTTCTCCATAAACAGACTATTTACTTTGATCTGGTAAAATGAATTAATGAAAGGAAATGACACCTTCCAATTTCGTGTGTGCAAGAGAACAGGAAGTGGGCTTAATTTTTTTTTCTTTTCTTTTTCCAAGGATGAAGTAGGCTAAGGGGTATCCTTTCGAAAGTACAGCCCTCTTAGACAGATCTTTTCTCTGGTTAAAAGTCTCCTCAGTACACTGTAAGGTCCATGTATATGCAAGCAGTTCAGAGTTATTACAAATCTAAAATAGGAAGCTATTCACTTGATCTTTTGGTTCAATCCTATTAGGACCCCCCTGGAGCTCTAAATGGATACCAGCCTGTCACAGGCCTGTTGCTGTGACGACCCAGTCTTTATAGAACAAGAAAAAGAAATGATAGTGATTGGCAGACCTTCCTTGCCCTAGTATGTAACACAAAAGCAGACAAAATGAAGAGGAAGTCAGACTCTTATTATAGGTTTGATGCTTCTTAACCTTACAGCACCTTACACCTGGTAAGTGTCACCCTGCAAACTTAAACCCTGCGAAGACTAATGTAACGTTTCAGTATCAGATATGAAAAGCTAAGTCAGGCATTAATTTATCTGTACTCTTGTTTTAGTTGATTGAAATGCAAACTGCATTCCTAGCAAAACTACATCTGCAGCAAGACAAAATAAACACAGAGGGCCAAACCCTGCTGGCCATACTCTCATAAGGAGGTTTAGGCGTATAAAAGCACTAGGTCAAGCAGGATTTAGCCCACAGTGCAAATGAATGAATGGCTAGCAAAGCAGTGACTACAAGGGGGAACTGTCTACAGCCTCTATTCGCCCTGCATGAGAAAGGAAAGAATTTGATAAATTCTACCATATGGTGCCATACTGTATCTTGCTAGCTATAAATAATAGTCTTTCTGTTTCTGGTTTTCTTTAGCTTTCCGTGGTAGTTGTGACAGATTTTCAGCAATGGTTATAAAAAAGTGCAGAATGCAGTTTCCTCCACATTTTTTTTTTGACCAGCTAAACAAAAGAGAGATCAGAAGAAAAGCAATAAAATAGGAAACTTCCTATTAGCGTAACAACAGGAAAATCCAAATAAAGTCATATTGATGTTAGAGTATTGTACATTCAATTGTAACTATCAACAGCTGTCAAAGAAAATGATTCTTTAAGAATGATAGATATACACCTGTGTCCGCAATGCCTAACCAAGTTAAATTTGTATGCTGTGCAAGTTTTTGCCAAACCTGATTATAAATTTTGTTACTATCACATATTAATCCTAAAACATCTCAGGAGTCGAATAGCTTTCTGCAGAAAAAGTAAATGTAAAACTTATCTAATTTCAATCCTTTCTGGATCGTCTTAAGAGAGAGCAAAGTTTTTGCTCATAAACTTTCAAACAGCTTTTCTAACATTTGTAGTATAATCTGGTATTTAAAAGTGTCACTAACCGTTTGCTTGAGTAGTCAGATAAAATCCAATAAACCATGATCCTTAATGATGGTATAAAAGTTTTCTGCATTAGCATGCTCAAAAAATGACATTCTCTAAAGATAATAAGGGAAAGTTAAATTAGCAAGAACAGAAAATCTGGCTATATTCTGAAATGGCTTTTTAATACTCTATTTCACATTTCAAAAACATTTTTTTAAATAAGTGAAGCTGAACTTTTTTAAGGTTTGTAGAAAAGCACTCTCAGTTAAAATAAGAATCAAAACAATGGGACAGATTCTTAGCTGATAGATATCAATGCTCCATTGACTTTAGTGGAGATACTTTGAATTAAGCAACAGAGATTCTGAGGCAACCTTCTAAAAGCTTTTAAATTTAAAATGTAGAATAATACAATATTGAGTTTTTCAGATTATATCTTGAATGTTCACACTTAGAGCTCTCCACCATTATTCCTCCCTTCCCGCTATCCTCCAAAGTGACACTCACCTCCAAAGTGACGTACAAACTAAAAATGTTGGTGTTTTATTTTTAATGTAGGGATGAAAAATATCTATCCATCGTTTTTCAGAATTTTAAAAAGAAAGGGAATTAACATGTTTAATCCCATTTTTTAAACCTTTAAACAGCTTAATTTCCTATACACCTTTAGAAAGATTGTATAATAACATGTTGAACTGAGATATGCATATTACAGCATATATATGTATTGACAGATGAAGTCTGCCTTCGTAATGAACAATGCAAGCTTTTATACCTGGAACATATGCAAAATCTGCATGAAAAAATACTTGTTAGTCAGGGGAGGAAAAAAGTTAAAGGTGTTAAAGAATAAATTCTAAAAAGATTATAACTCATTTTGTTCTGAAGAAAGTATACTGCTTTTTGCATACTGGCAGTCTAAACTATCCCACAATCAGCATCGCTAATCTTTGCCAACTGAGAATCTGAAATGAGTGCTGCTTTTACAAACCCTTGTTCTTTAAGAAACAAAACAGAACTTCTGTAATCTGAGGAACAGTGAGATGAAGCTACTTTTTATTTTTTATGTAAGCTGAACTCATGCCCATACAAAATTTTTCTTACAGTGTAAAACAAAAATTCATATTACAGCTTTGTAAGCATACAATGAGATTTTAAAAATTAAATACCAACTTCAGTTTACCTGAAACTAATGTACTTATTTTACTAACATTTTGCAATTCAGCATTCATGCCATGTTTTATGCAGTTTTGTCAAAAGACAAATTAATTGTTTTGATAAACCACCACTAAAACCACATAAGATATTTAGAAACTAGTTATTCCTGATGTATGATGTTTCAATACAGAGAAAGGAGAAACATTTAGCATTTTCTATTTTAACTAAGGGGAAACTGACAACTCATTTTCATGAAATAACTTAATTTCCTTTTCATTAATACACATGGAAACAATAGTTTATGGATATCTATTTATTTGTATTATACTTATTTATTTATTTTCAGCATTAGTTTATGAGAGTTTAAAAATGAAAAATGAAGAAAGCAACTGTGCAAAACAGAAAATAAGCACATACAATCTAAAATATGATGACATTTTTTGTCTGCATTCTGCACAGCAAGATTCATCTTGTCCTGTAAATATAATACTTGAAAAGTTATCTGGTAATACCTTTATTTTATTATCATTATTGCAGCATGATAATAGCATTTAGCAGTCTAAAGTTCCTCTTCATTTTCTTCCTGTCACACATTTAATATTGTCAGCCTTAAATACATACCAAAATAACAGAGTTTTGGGAGCATGCTGGGAGGGTTAAACCTCTAATATTTTTTCCTGGGTAGTACAAGTTGGAGAGTAGTCCCTGGAAGAATGAAATTTGTCTCCTGTCTGTGGGATGAGCAGGGGCTTTGCACCACCTCCTGGTGCACTGGGGAACAGCCACAGATCAGGGCTCTCAGTGACAGAGCCCTTCCCACTTCTGGGTTTTTTTACACCTTTCACTTTTTTTTAAAAAAAAATCTCTCTTTAAAACTTTGGTCCCCAATAGCACCTAAAGCCCTCAGTCTGCCCTGCTACCCCTGGCCCCCAAAACACATAGATGGGGCAAAGGGTCTTTGCATCCTCCCTCTTGCTGTACCCCCCGCAAAGATACTCTGCAGATAAAGCATGTGCATTGCTGGTGTAACATGGATCCCTGTATGGAAAGCATTGAGACCCAGCGAAGAGAAGCTCATGAGCTTGCCAAGTCCCTACACCTGCTTAGGTACTGGTGGTGCTTGAGGCCACAGCCTCCACAAGCCTCCAGGGTGTGGAACCTAGGCAGGACCATTTGTGCTGGGCCTTTGCCACACCCCTGTCCCCTCTGCCATAGCTTCTTTCCAGTTTATATCATCCAGAACTGCAGATTTCTAGATAAGCCCCCAATGGTCTGGCCTGAAGCCTAGCAAAAATGAAGGGAAATATTTCTGTGGATTCCAGCGGGCTTTGAGTTAGGCCTAGAGCTAATAAAGTCCCATCTTTCCTGGGACAGACTGGTCCTGCCTCCCTTTCTGTATATTGAACAGCGTCCTGGATGGGTTTATGGAGTTTCTGCCATAGAAAATGAATTAAACATAACAAAAGGAAAAAATATAAAATCTCAGTACTCCTGAATCGAATCATCGTCTCTGGCATTGACAGAGCCACTATGTGGTGGGGATTTGGCCCCATAACTCTAATAACAGTCTAGAGCAAAGGGTTTTCATCATCTGTTTGGCTTTGCACTCTCAGCTTTAAAACAAAACAAGACACTACCACTATAATACCAGAAAAATAAATGCTTTTCTTTCTTATGTTCATAAAACACTCATTACCCATAATTAATCATAATGACATGCTGTATTCAGGCCTCTAGCTAGGTTCTGGCTGGAAGTATAAAGAATTGGCTTCTCATAGCTTCCAGTGCTTTATCCAGTATGTTCTTCAGGATACAAAATTGATTATCCAAAATTGAAATCTCTTAGTTTCCTTTGTTTGTGTTGTTGTTGAAAAACCTATTAGTTAATTGTTGAGTCTTTGCATTTTCTACTTCCCTTAAAGAGCTGGCTATTTAAACACATTAAAGTCAATGGATTTATACAACAGTGAAGTTAACCTAGCAGCTGCAAAGTCATTAAAAGCTTGACCAAAAATTGACCAAAACTTGACCTGATTCTCACTAGAGACTACTGAGATCGTTAATAAATTGTGTGTGTCTTCATACTTTCTGTTCACAACAGATCCTGGGATATAATGTATAATATTGACTGTAATGCAATCTCTTCTTGTTGAAACAGCAGTTGATACTATATATACATGTGATTTTTAGATTTTAAATATAAAAAATAGTAAATTTCCCAGGTATATAAATTTATATAAGCATCTTTGATTCCAAAAGTAAGAGATGAAGGGGTAAACAAAATGTTACTATATATCCATCACCCTGGCAGATTGTGACATTTAAACTAAGAGTACAGTTCTGCTGGAGAGATTTGGTTCACCTTTACATCACTTACATTGAACTCTGATAACAGGAGGCTGGTACTTGATCCAAGGTCTATTTAGTCAGCAGTTTTCTACTCATTTCAACCTACAGGTTGAATTGGATCAACCCCCAGGGGAGACCATGCCTGCTGGATTCTTCTATTCCATATATGATGTCAGGTCAGTAACAGAGGAACATCCACTGGCTCTTGGAGTAATTTTTACTTCCTTCAGATTGGCTCCACACAAAGCATATACCCTCACCAGCTCGCACATGCTATCTGCCCCCTTCCCCTCCTCCTCTGAGGCTGGATAGTCAGTTTGGCCACAACTGGCATCCCTGATGCAAACTAAGTATTTGCTAAAGCCCAAGGTACTGAATAGGCAATAGCTGCTCAGATAATTAACAAAAGCACTTTGCTTTCTTACCTGACAAATCTGACCATGAAGTGCCCATTGGATGCTGCAGGAGTAATCACTACTGATTGCTCCTCAAAAGAGCATTTATACAAACCAAGCAGGACTTTTCTTTGTCGCATGTTATAGAAACTGGGTTTGCTCAGACAAAACTGGCAAACCTGCTGAAACCTTCCTAAGTCTGAGTGAGAACCACTGTGATTTCCTTGTAGAGCTGGCCCTGAGAATTTAATAACAGTAACTTCTGATGGGTACACCGAGTCAGTACGCAGACTATGTAAAGTGTTGCAGATTTGCTATATAAATCTAAAGCAGACTTAGAAAGAAAAACTCCAATGAAAAACTCTCAATAAAATTCTATGGGCCAGACTGTATTCACTTTCTGCTGAGCATAGCACGGGAGTAAGGCTGTCAGCTTATGGCTCCCTAAAACACTTCCCCATGGGCTGCTCTAGCTTTCAGCAGATGGCAGTGGTGCCTCAGGGACTATCCATCAGATGAGGTTAGCAGCAGCATCTCCTCCCCTTTCCCAGACATGCTTCCTACATATGGGACTTCGGGGAGCAAAGTATATTTTCTTCTTTACCTTGTTCAAGACTCTTCCATTTTCTATGGTATCCACAGCAGAAAGTTATGGGAAGTCTCTAAATCCGTAGGACTGTCTGACCAACAAAGGGAGTAATGCTAATTTTTAGGTCAGGTCTTGGTGGCTTCTGTAGTTACTTCTACGGACTTCTGTAAAGTCCCCAGAAATCCCTTCTGTTATTAAATTCTAAAGGACTTTTCCTGTAAATACAAGGACAAAGAACAGTCTCCCAGAGTAAGGACATACGGATTTGGCTTTGCCACAAGCCCTGTATGTTGGCTATTTGAGTCATCTAACCTTTCCATTTTTCAGTCTGTGTGATGAGCCCAGCAGTTTTCCCTTCACTAATGTATCATGAGGTTTAATTCAGCCATTGTCTGCAAGGTGCTAGGGTTGGGGAGTACCATGAAAATATCTATCTGAATATCTGGTACAAAATACACATTCTTGGAATATAGGCAATATTCTTATTCATGATTGTGGAAACAGACTGAAATTCCTAGCAAGAGATTTCCATCCACTTCTCCTTCCACCCTTTCCACAGCCACTTTCATGCTCCACGCTCATTCATAAATTCACATTTATTTTGGTTACAGTGAATAGTCTTATGGTCCATCCTTTATGGCAATCAGACCAATTTTCCCTGTTCCATTCTCTTTTTCCTTGACCAGATGGTGTTTGGGACATATGAGATTGCAAGGTTTCCAATACGAAATCTTGACCCTGGCACTAAAATAATTTGAAAAAAAAAATTACTTCTTAGAAGAAATAGACTCACATTAAATTTGACCTGCCCAGAAGTAAGATACTAATCCTGAAGCATATATTCAAGAAAACCTCTTGTTGACTACAAGTCTCTCAAGAAGTGCATGTCCAGTTCTGTGCCCTTGTGAGAAAGTATTATGGCACAAAAATTGAAGTCAATTTTCAGGCTTGATTCTTTTCTCGACAAATTTATACTAGCCCCATTGGCTTAAACAAAAGAAGAGATAGCTCAGTATCTTATTACGGCTCCTTAACACTTTTCAGAGCCTTTAATGCTGACTGCAGCTAACTTTCACCAGGTGGCAATGGTTTCTGCAGGAAAGTCAGTAAAAAAAGCTCATATTTAAGTTATATCTGACATAACACTGTACTTCCTACAGTTTTTGTCAAATACATTTTCTAGTGCTGCAAGGGACACACTTACCAGAGAAGGAGATACAACACCAGAGAACAAATGAAGACGTTATCTTGTTCACACTGCTCCAAGCAATAGACAAGATAGTGATGTAACTGAAGATTTAAAGAATTGTATACAGCAGTCGCAAACAGTAATCCACAAGGCAGTGACCTTTGTTACGAGTGATAGGGTTGAGGATCATAACAGATCTCATGCTTCCCTTCCTGATGCCATCAGCCGGCTTACCCAGGGACCTGGGGCAGCTGAGGGCCAGAGGCCCTGTGAGCATCGCAGCACCTCTGGAAGGTGAACCAGCCAGCAGGCACCAGGAAGGTACAGCCAGAAATGGAACTCTGACCAGTATGCAAGTAGCAGAGTTCCTGTGCTGTGAGACCTGGACATGTCCATTCAGTGACGTTTGTACAGAACTCAGCCTACATTTAAGGCTCAGCGTTTACTCAACAGTCTAGTACAAAAGAGCTCAGAATGCAACCGGTGAATGGAAAGAAGCAGGTTGGTGCACTCCCGTCATTCTTGCTGCTGGGAAGCACTGGGAGAGGTCTGTGGTTCTGGTCTGGGACTTAAACTGCTGAAGTGATTGAGGAAGCTGCTCCTTTACTGTCATTTGGTTACCAGCCACAGTTCATGGCACAGGGATGGCTGCCAGTCATGTGAGCACTTCCAGTCTGATTCACGGCAGTCTGAAGTTTAAACCATCTCGTCTGCAGGAAAAGGCTGAGAAAACACTACGGCTAGTGCATCTCATCTCCTCTGAGACTGCCGCTCAAGCACGCCAGCAGTTCTGCACTCCACAAGATGCTCACTGACATGGTGGCCTCCATTCAGAAGGTCCCACCAAAAGTATCCGCCCCTTGGCTAATACTGCAGGGCTACAGGTAGTATGTATGGAGAGATAATTCATTGCAATGTCTTTTTACATAATGAACTAAAGGGGATGGCAGGGTGATAAGTGGGAAACTGTAGCAGAAACGGACAGTCACTGCATGAATTCACCCAGGAGTGAAAGAGTCCAGCCAGGAGCTACAGACCAACGCAGCAATAACAGAGAAGGATGGCTCAGGAAACAGTGCCTCAACAGACATACAGGTGCACACGAGCCATTTTCTTCAGAAAGTTGCCTCTTAGCCTGTAGGGGACCAAGAGATCATGCAGAAGTTGCTGGAACTGTTGATCTAGTCAAGGAACATTAACCTATATATATTTTTTATTTATATACATACACATATATAGTTGTATGCACACAAATTTTAGGTATGAGAAACCAGAGACATCCTGCATTACCCAGCAGCAGTACATGTGTAATCTACCACAAAGGTCTCTTGCTTGTATTACAGCCCTGGTAAAGGCAGAAGGCTTGCCCTGCTTAGGTAAAACTATTGTATTGTTAAGAGAAATGTTGTTTCCAGGGGCATTTTCTTCTTTTCTAAGTGGTGAAAGGTGGTCAGAGAAATGCCCCTGGTGCATGGACTGAGATCTGGTACCACCTTAATCGTGTGATGTGAGAAGTGTGCATTCTCTTTGGCAATGTGAAATGTATGCTGAGGCACAGGAGAAGTCTTGTCTATTATACAGAAGCACAAAGCAAAAGGAAAGGGCTGGCCAGTACAGCTTCTGTTTATATGCTGAATTCATTTTCTTGAAAGGCTGAATCTTGAGCCACAGCTTCATCCCCACCTAGCCACAATCCTGCAGCTGTGCAGAAGTACATGCCATACTGCACAAGCAGGGAAGAGACACATTTTTAATAAGTCATTCTGACATTTCTACGCTATGGTATTTGTATTTATTACAGCAGACCATCACAGTGCACATTGCAAATCAATAAAGTGAATGTGAAGCTGTTCGTAGCACTCAAAGCCTTGTCCATTACTGTAGTATCCCAGTTGTTTACAGTGCAGTAATGAGGCACCTCTAGGCCTCACTCAAATATGGCTTTCATTCTCCAGCATGATCAAATGCCAACATGCTGTACAATGGTTCCTTTGTGGATCAGATATATCCTGATTTACCCCTGGATAACACTACAGAAGTCAACAGGGTTGTAGTTCACTCACATCATGAGGTAAAGATAAATTGAGTCAAAACCTCTGACCCAAGCAGTTTCCAGAATTAGAGAACTTTTGGCTCAGATCCCTTTCTATCAGAAAGAATTTAAGGAGGAGAGAGGGATCACGAGGGGAAAGGGGGTGTGGAGACAGAAAAAAAAAATGCATCTCAGCCACGCATTTGCAACTTCCCTAAAAGTGGTCTTGAACTCAATTCAAAAACCTATTTCACAGCTTCCTTGGCTGATACAGAATCTGGGCATGTTATTTCATAACATTTCAGTCTGAAAACAGACTGCAGAGACATTAGTGGATTCTCTGCCACATTCCCTCACACATCCTTGGGATGGGCTATTGAGCAGTCATTTACCAAGTATTCAGGAGAGCTGAGACTCTATGGAAACCTCTATGGAAACAGGTAAACATTCAATTGAGGAGGCTTTTTTTTATTATTCCTTATTTTCACATAAGAATTTTAACCCTTGCGGAGAAGGGCTTTCTGTGGGGTAATTCCATCCCAGGTTTCCAAGGAAGGAGGCAAGACATCACTATTTTTTTTTTCTCACAAGCAAGACAAATGGTCTGTAACAGATATGAGGGTAGAATGGCTGGAGTTTGGGGAGCAATCTGCTGTTGCACTGAGAAACTCAAAACTGAAAGAACTGGTTTGCTTCCAGGTCAGAGATTTCAGTGGGAGGATATGAGTAACACAGGCTAATTTAAAATAGGGCTGTTTGTCCTCTCTCCAAACAACTGTCTTCAATGGCCATTTTTAAGGTAAAAGCTGAAACTTGTAGCGAGGAAAAGGAATAGGCCAATTCAGAGTAAACAGCCCAAGCAGGGCATGCCAGTAGCTGCTCACAGATGTGGCTGAGGAAGCCAGGTTGATCTACCCAAGTGCCGAATGGGAATGACTCCATCTGGACCAGGGCTGCAAGCAGGGCAGGCTCAAGGCTGCTTGTGATGTTTGAGAAGGAGCAGTAACATGTCACATGGTAGCAGGGCCCATCTGTGAACCATTACAAGTGCCTCCACCGGAGTAAGCAGAAGCTTAAAGAAACTCAACAAAGAAGCAGTTTTGCTAGGATAGCTGTGAAAAGCCATGTTCTCATTTTTATTATTGTTTTCAAAAGCCGTGATACCACAGCTACTTTTTCATCAAGTTTTTGCATGTGCAGTGGACATACTCCCAAAACCACATGTGATTTGACCTTATAACTAGGCAGACTGATTTTGTTGATCCAATCTAAACCACCAAAACCCAGTCATTTTGATTAATTTTTCTTTGGAGTCCAAAAAGCTTATATATTTTTTATGCATAATTTTTTAAAGCAGCAATTTCCAGCAGATTTCAGCAGGATACCCACCAGCTAGAAAAATACAAAGGGCTTTAAGACAAAAAAGGTGGTTTTATTGAATTCAACAGCTTGCTCAATTTTATTCTCAAAACTTACTCTGCAGGTAGAGAAGTTGGTTACTGTTAGGAAGTGACTGGGACTTGGACATCTAACTTTTACTTGTGCCTTCAGAAAAATCAGTTTTTCTAAACATCTAACTTGATTAGTCAGGCTCACAGTAAATGTTTTAAGTTCCTCTCAGCAACTATCATGTTCATTCCTGATTATGTAATGAATCTTACCTAATCATTCTTCGTTATGATTCATACACTCAAGAACAGTCCAGTGCAGATTTTATTTACATATTCAAGCTGAAACTTAAGATCTGAGCAAAATGGTAACAGTTTTCCATTCATTTGAAGATGTCTTTAAGTCAAGTTGCTGATGACAAAATCTCGACAGCAGCTGGCATGATCAAGTGGCTATGCATACATGGTGTCGTGAACTGTTGCAACTACTAGACTGGAATTTTTAGCTTGCACAAACATGACCAATTGTCCATGATAAAAAGAGAAAGTGCAGGGGTGCTCTGCAGCACACATGCACAGAGAGCCTCCTGGATATATTCTGTGTGCCCTGTGAAGGTGGCTTGTGTGTTAAGACTGTCTTATTCTTAACATGGTGGACTTCCTGTACGTGCGCAGACCATCTGTGCAACGAAAGTATTGTTACTCTAATGCAACCGGGAAAGGAGATCTACTATGAAGGAACTATATATTTGACCCAGGGTCGACCCTAGGTATAAGTAAATCAGGTATTTGTTTAGAGCAGCAGGCTGCTGAGGTTATCAGACACCTCCAGGTAGGAGGGAGGAGTATGTCAGCTATTTCTGCGTATAGGATGAGGAGGATATAACATCTTCCAGAAACAGCAATTTCTGTCCAAGCCTCTCCCAATCCCATGACAGCAGCTTACCTACCCAGAGCTCCCCCAATCGATTCCCACTTTCTCTCTCCACTCCCTACCAAAAAAGCAGCTAAGGCCCAACCCCGCATCCCCAGGGGAGCAAACTTCAAGTTTGCCAAAACTGATGGCAAGATCTGAGCTAGTTCTGAGCTGATCTGCACACACTCATATTTAATGCACTCCTGCAGGCCACCTGCTTAGCACCAAGCAGCTAGGCTGGTATGTCCCAGATGCATCAGAGTAGCTGCACATGCATCGTGGGGCTGTCCAAGATTTCCACCAGCCTGAATAGGCACAGCATCCTCAAACTGTACTCGCAGATAGTTTATGGCAACTCTGCATGGTGATAGAGAGTTCTCCCAGATGGTTTATGGCAACTGAAGCTATGACTGGCACGAAATTTGTCCAAGAATGTGTAAAATCAGCCTTAGAGTAAACAGGCTGACTGTCACATTTAGTGAACTGTTCTTATATAATATTAAACATAACAAGTGGTGCAGAAGCTTGAGTTGCAGAATATTGTATACATTGCTGTAACGCAGAGTAAAGTGGGTGAGGAAGAGGCTCGTCTAACCACCAACATGCTAAGCAAGTCACTTCAGCAGCAAGGGTATAGCCTCATGGTTAGCTTCCACCAATGAATGTCATGACTATCCCCATGTCAGCTCCTTGTCTGAAACCGAAGTATTTTTTTTGAGGTCAATAGCTAAGCAAGGCTGCCTTCCCAAATTCTTAGAGGATACTTGTAAGGAATTGCTGCTTTAGCTGAAGTTACTCAGTTTGTTTGCTTTAACTCCATTTTGACTTTATTTGCTAATCTGCTTTTTATATTGTCATTTATTTTAGCCAAATTAAAAAATACAGTTTTGGAATCCCCTGCATTTTTTAAAGGCACACAGTCCAGAAAATTTACATTTTCATCAGCAGCTCTTCATGTCTTCTTGTAATTGGTGTCTGAAGTGAAACTTATTTCTGCCAGTGCCAAAGCTAGGTTCCAAATCTGCGGGCTTGGTGTTTGAGATGGGAAGCAGCAAATCCACTGGCTGATGAGCTCCCCAGGTTATATTTTCTCTGCTTAGTGCTGTGATGCCATAAAAAGCACTACTGTCCTCGAGCCTTGCTATTCCGTTTTGCTAGTCCACGCTCCTCTAGTGTGTACAAATAATAAACTCCCTCACTACCGCTGCAAAATATTTAATAGCAGCCTCTCCAGGGATCATTCACATTACTGAAATGTAATTAGTGCTACAAGAAGTGTAGGAACATTTACTAGTCTATTATATTAGCATAAAGAATAATTACATTGCATAGTTTTTTAAACACAGCTGTAGAAGTACATATTTTGCAATGTCAGCGCATGGAAAGGCAGAGTGATTTGGTAAGCCTTCAGACAAGTGTTTATTTTACTCATGGGAAGGACAAAATATCCAAGGTTTAGAAGTATCCTGGAAAAGGGACAAATGCACTGCAGCAATTTAACAAAGTGCTTATTCTAATCCTTATAAATATGCACCACATGTATCTTTCATAACTGTTATGTTTTGTAGTATTTAGGCAGGAGTCAGTATTGAAAGCTTTGTCAGCTATGCTTCAATGGCTTCATAAAAGCACCTTCCATTTAAAGAAAGAGGATTTCATAGTAATGGGCAAAATTTTAAGTGCTGTCAATGGCTACATTTCGTCTCATTGATTTACTGTGTAGGATGATTGCCTGATCTGAATCACGTATGCAGGAGACGTACTGCATTCAGTGCAAAACAGCTGAATTTCACAAAAGAAATGAACTAGCAAACTCCACTAATTCTCAGTGTGCTGACTGTCCATAGAAAGCTCACAAAGTTACGCTGAGATACTCTGCACAGTGTAGCAATGTGTGGAAGCTAGCAAACTATGAGTCTTTTTCCAATGATGGCAAAAGTTAAAGCTGCCCAGGGCCAAAATATACCTGTTAAGTTTTAGGCATTGGCATTGGGCTGGGAGAACCTCTAACTACAGCTAAGCAGAGGTTATTTCAAGATGAAACTTGCAGATGGAGGTGTTAGCAAAACATTACCAAAACCTCTACGCCTGTTTGCTGGGGCTTGTTCTGGCCCTGGCTAAATTGTCTGCAAGAGGGGAGGAAGCACGGGATGGAACTTTCCTGTGTCTTGCATATTATAATTTCTCTTAAATGTTATTTTAACTGAACTAACTTCAACTGAGTGTTCTGTGAATTATAAAGCTTGCTTGGGGGATAATTACATCCCTGTGATCTGTTTTATGCAGAAGTCATTGATATATATACTTAGCCTTAACTTCCTCTTCATGCAGGGGTTTTGTAAGGATTCAGGAACCAATTCTCCTGGTCCCACTGAATTTACATTTAAATGTAATAGCCTCTACTAACGTTTTTTTTTTTTTTTTCCTTGCACAGAATGCCAGATGCAGAAGTAGACTTTAGATGTTTGAAATTAGATTTCAGCTCTTAAATCTGAAACTGAGATCCTCTTGAGGGCTGGTCATTTTGCAAAGCCTAGACATCACAGCTCTAAACCAAGACTCCACTGCACTGAGCACAAAAACCCATCCTTTGACTGACCACAGGTAAAACTGCATAAATATTTGCAGACATGAATCATCTGCATGTACACATACCAGCAGGCAGGTGTGAGGGTCATAGCCATCTTGGTACAAAGCAGTACAGCTTTCTCTCTTAGTTATTGCTGTTTGTTATGTTAAAGATGCTGGCATACTGGGGCACTAACAAATCCTGAGACAGCTACATTCAGGCTGTGAAACGCTCTCTCTCTTTGATCTGTGGCATGTTCTTCAATCAGCCACCGCTCTCTGGCGAGGTACTCTGCCTCTGGATTTTTGGCTCTGTTGAGCCTTTTGACTTTGGCCCTCCTTGAAAGAAAAGCTGGGTTAGCGTTCTGCTTTTAATTGATCATCCTTTCAACTGCCAAGGCCCCTATGGATTACAGCACTACGATTTTTTTTCTTTAGCCTCTAGGCTGATAAGGAAAGAGTAGTTCATATAGTCTGTTCTGCATGGAATATATAGTCTTCTGCCCCTCTCAGCAGGGGGCTGATATGCCCAGATCCTCAAGAACAAGTCCCTGTGGAGCGAGTCAATATCAAGATTTCTTTGAGGATGTGCTGAGGAATCAAGGGAATGAACTCAGGTTTCAAAAACGCTTCAAAATCAGAGTTGCCTCTTTGTGCTTGATGCCATAGCCCATGAGACAGCCCCACAGGGCACTCAGCTCAGTCTGGGTAATCCAGAGGGTAGGAGAGCAAACAGAGAGGAATTGTCTTGTTGAAGGCACAGAGCAGTGGGCAGCTTTCCAGTTCCTGTGTTGCCCCAGCCTCCTCCCATCTTTAACGGCTTTGTGTGCTTTGTAGGAGGCCATGCTGGTTCCTCTTGCAGAAAGTCACCCCGGTTACCCGTGCAGAGAAGAATATAGTGAAGAATTTTTGCTCATTTTTCTTCCAAACAATTGCAGGGTTGCTCCCCATCTCCACAGTCAGTAGAAGATTTGCCATTGATTTTAGCTCATTTTGAGCTAATGCCCAAAACAAGTAAGGGAAATGATGTCAGGCTGGACTCAACAAAGTGAAGGTGTTCAGATGGCCAGTGCTGGTTGGGACTTGGAAATAAGTGATCTAACAGTCCCTTCAGACTGTAAAATCAATTCATCTATTACTGTGGTTAATGCTGATAATGTTTCTTCAAAAATTGTTCATCATTTCTCAACCAGTTCAAGGATGTCTGCTTGGAAAATGTCTTGGGTTGAAGCCATTGATTTCAGAGAGGTGAAATCTGTAGGTGGGAGAGGATTAGATTCAACACTTTTTCAGACTCTGCAGTGATGCTGGTTAAGTTTCTTAGGTAATGAAAACTGTCTGCTGATGCTAAGCCTCTAGGAGAAAACTAAGTGCTAACACTCGTAGGAAACTCATAGCCTGTTGGAGAAAAGAAGATATGGCCAAATGATGTATTTAGGAGCTTATCAATGGCAGGAATATTCAACTCAGAGTGCAAACATGAACCCAGAACAGCAAAGGAAGAAAAACAGGGCAAGAAAATGGGACTAAGTAACTTGGAGACCATTCATGTCCATGGGGTCTGTCTTAGATGCAGGTCTAAGCAAGGGCAGTATGCAAGTTGGACGTCAGTGCGAAACAGGTCTCAGACATACTTGCTTTGGCCTTGAAGACCTGTAGTTTATTTCCCCATCCCAGGAGCAGAACCAGGCTGAAGGCCCGTGCGGTGTCGCGAGCTTGCCTCGCACCTGAGCCAAGAAGAAGGTTGCGCTGTTTGACTCGGTGAGTGAGCTGAGGAGACTCACTTCTTCCTTGGCTAAGCAGGATGTCTGAGCCACAGCCTTTAGTGGCAGAGCCAAATACAACTGCTTGAGGAAGCTACAGTTTGTGAGAAAAATACGGAAACTGGTACATATTGCCAAAATTATCTTCCTGTTAGCGTAGAAAGGGGCAGTGAGGAGAAAAAATGTTAATAGGAGAAATGCAAGCTGGTCTAATAAATAGAGTATTAATAGCCAGAATACAGTATTCAGGGACTGCATGCCAATTCCTGCTCTCAGCCACCTACTTTCTCTATGTCCTAGGGCAAGTCACTTTGGTCCCTATTTTATGAAGAATTTAAGCATTGCATGAGCCTTCATGCCTCAGTTACTCTTCTGTAATGGGGAATAATATCACTTTCTTGCCTCTCAAGCAAGTTGCGAGAATAAATATATTAAAGATTGTCAGGGGCACAGATATAGGATGATGCAGACCAAAGGGCTTTTTTTCGCTGAGAAGCATATGGGCCATGAGCGCAGATGGGCAGTGTTTGTGTGGACTCTTGCTGGGCTCCGGAGAGCTGTACAAACTCCGTGTGCCTGGTGGGAGCTGGTGCAACAACATGGGAGATTTAGACCTCGGCTTACTCCACAGTAACTTCCTTGTGCAGACAAGTCCTCACTGTACCTGCAATGTTCCCTACAGGGAGTGTGCTATTAATTCACATCCCAGCCCAATGTGCAATAATTTTTCCACAGAGACAAGTCCCAAGACAGACGTGAGAGTGAAAGTGCAAGACAGAGGAAAAATTAAGGCCAGCTGGAGCAACAGCATGGGGGAAGAGGAGGGCTGTGTACCTTTCTCCACTGTCACATGCAGGGCTAACAAGGACTCTTACAGTCCCTTGAACGCACACTCTTCCCCTAAGAAACCTGTGCCTGAATATGTCCGGGAATCAAATCTGAGAGAAACTTTTATGAATGAGGCCAGACAACATGGAAAAAAGAAGGAAGGATTTGTTTTACCCTGACTTACTAGTACAGACAGAGCTTAAGACTGCTACGCAATTAAGTGGTTTGCTGCTATTTGCGCCTGTATAATCACACAAAAGGATAATGTCTAAGGGTGAGAAAGTGAGGGTGTGTGAGAAGGAGACCAGGAGTAAAAGCAAGCAAGAGAGAAATGCATATTAAGCAGAAGGGCAGTGGACATGCCTGTTGCGAGTGTGTGGTTGTAGAGCTAGGTATGTGTGAGACAGGGAGAGAAGGGGAGAGAGCAAGCAGACGAGGGACCTGACACTGGCACGTGTGAAGATGAACACACAGTAGTGACAGTGATGTTCTGGCCAATCAATGATGCTTGATGCATGGGGGACAGAATAGATGTCATCATTCTGCAAAACTGTATACAAGCAGAAACAAAGCCATCTTTTTTAAATAAAAATGAAAGAGAAATGACAGGGGAAAAGCAAAATATTTGTGAAAAGATTTAAACAAAGAGAAGTAAATCCAAAGAATATATATATATTTTTGCCAACCAATATGATGTACTGTATAGTTTATGAGAGAAGAAAGAAAAAAAATCAATCCATGGCAATATCTGATGTGCCTCTGTGTAATAAACTGCTCTGCAATTATATGAGCAAGGTAGTGGTGGTGACGAGAGGTAGGGGATTTTGTGTCTCCAAATGTGCTGGGTTTGTATCATCCTGTCACCAATTGTTCAATATTGTGATACTGGACAATCTCCAGTGTTTTTCCCAGTAGGTCAGTGAACTTATTTTCTTATCAAGCCTTAAGGCAGGTGCAGACATGGGGAAGGCATTTGCCTTTGTTTTTCTCCTTCAGCCCAGCCCAGCAGCTCCTTAGTATGCGGGGCCAGTGATTCAACCACACAAGTTTCCTCCTCCCAGTATTTTCTTTGCAAGGATTGCAGTGAAAAGCACAATGGAGAGAAGTTTCGTCTCCCCCTGTAAATGCGAAGGAGAGAAATGTCTAGTACCTGTTATAAAAGATGGCATTTTAATTATTATACTGCGTTACAGCAGGCACACACACATTTGCGTGCATGCACACACAATCACATAAGCGCGCACACACGCACACACGTTGCATAGCTCTCTCCCCCCCTCTCCTTTTAAGAAGAAGGTCTTCTTCCTCCTCCAATCCCTTCTCGGCGTTTATGCAACCTGGAGAACACAGGTTGATTGGAAAGGTCTCTTTCCTTGATAACAACAATTCAATGCGCCTTGACATTTTAATAGCCTGCCGTCCTAGTGAACACAATCGAGCTGAGCAGTGAAGCAAAAATCATTAGGTAAGCAAGATAATCTAAACGAAAAATCAGCCTCAACTGGCTTCCCACATCTGGGGCACATCTGGGCAGGGGCTACCCTTTCCCACCCACTTCCGAACCAGCAGCCTCTCCTGGGAAGGGTGTCAGGGAAAACACGGGTGTCCATGGATTTATTGCAGGGGGAAATCCGCTCCCTCCTGCCCCTCCACCCGCAGATGAGGCGTCTGCTCCCCTCTCCCTGCTCATCCTTCCCCGCCTCCGCACACATCCATTTCCACCGGAGTGAGATGCTGACTTTGCAAGCCATTCACTTTATGAATATGACCCTCAAAGGGAAGAAACCCTCTCACAAGCCCAGAACTATGTTATCATCGTTATTAAGGAGCTTAAAAAGGAGCTGGGAAGAGGAGACACCGGTGGAATTGCAGCCTGATTGTGATTGATGTGTTCCTATTAGCTTCTCACTGTTATCTCTCTGGATGGCAAGAACAGCCAGTGGCTTGTAACACAACAGATTACCTGAGTTTCCAGCCCTAGACGGATGTTTAAATAAAATATAGTCCCTTTTAGCGAGAAGCTCATTTTCTCTCCGAGGCTCCCAGACTATTTCATGTCAGCTGTGATTCGCTGTGACTCTCCTCAGTAAACATGTCTTATCATTAATAATTCTTTACAAGCACAATTTCATGGAGTCTTTTTGTATGCGTGCACGAGGGGGAGAAGGAGGGGGGGGCATGCGCAAATGTTGGTCTCAGCCGCATCTTGATACAGTTTGGGAACCCAAGGTGCTTCTCTTCAGAATTTCACCTGCCTTGCCAAAAATGATTGATTACCCCTAGCAGACTGGGTGTCCAGCTATACCCAACAAATGACTTTGGCCCCTAACAACAGGCCTTGGCCAGATAGAAATCAATATTTCACCATTAAAATCTATCAAAGAAGAGTTAAGGCACCATCTGTCCCTGCCGCCTTTCCATGGTGTGTGAACATTAAATCCGACACTTGTAGTACATGAGTAATCAATATATAGTAGTTCACAGATCATTTGTGGTCCCCTTTTAGCAGTGATGGATGCTTGGAATAGTTGTGATTCATTTTGTCACACCATTAAACAAGATTCTGTCCAGTTCCTTCCTGATTTCATTTAGAGGATCATTCTTCACAGTTCATAAGAGAGAAACGGTTTTACCAATCTGCTTCTATTTCAATAAGTCACTTTATAGAGATTTTGTGTCCTGCAGACTGTAAAAATTCTGGAGAGATAGTACAAACATACCTCTAAAACTATTCACTGCATGACATATGCATAAAGTGTGAAAAACTGAATGTAAATATGTTTACCTCTTTATCTACAAATATTGGTTTTAACCCTCTCCCTGCTAGAGAGGTCTTAAGGCAGAAGTACATGTAAATACAGCCTTGCCTAAGGCAGATATAATCAAGTTAGGGAATGGGCTGTAATTAAAAACATGATTAAAAGAACTGCAAACTCAGTTATAGAGCTTTACTTCTAAAATTAAAATGGAGAGACCTCAGTAAAATAAACACCTTTCTTAATTGCTTCTGGTAATATTGACCTTGCTTTTTCTGAAGTGTTCATTTTATAGTGACAATAAATGTATAATTGCTGAACATGTTAAATGATTACAAAGAAATGGCCCTGTTTTTTTACTTTTCTTATAATTGTCATTATTATGCATAGTCTTCGTTCTTTTTGGAGTAGGAGGAAGAATTACATATTAATGTTCCATAGATTATTAATCTCATAAAAAAACTGTTCTTTCACTCCCCAAATCATTCAATCAGATCTTTACATGATGGTGTAAGTGGGCATTACTGATGGGGCATCTCAGATTTGAACACTTCAGGAGCTGGCCCTGTATATGCTTTGCCTGACAGCAGTGACAGATCCAAATAATATAAGCAGCACATTTGGATACAGAGACAGAGTCAGAGTGGCAGTGAAGATCTGTCACAACATATCTATCTGCTAAAATACACATGATAAAGCAGAGTATTTTCCTAATTAAAGGCAAAAATAAATAGTAGTGATTCTTGCAACTAGCAGTGCTAGCTTGTCCTCCACAGAGTGGTATACACCATAATTTTTAATCAGGTCGATGATTTATAATCCATACATTTCTGAGGATCCTACCTGGCTGTTGGAACAACTGGATCACTAAACGCAGTGACGGAGGAGGAGGAAGGCAAAGGCCCACCCAGGCTGGACGAGGTCAGTGTGGTCCCACCAAAGCCCTGCTGGAGGTAGACCAGACCCTGCAAAAGTTTAACTCAAGTATCCCCGCACTTAGGGAGAACCTATCTGCAGGAAGGCGACCACTGATAATGAATCACATCCCCTGAATAACCACCAGACACTCGGATTTCCCCTTTTCTGTGTGGCCAGTGTTAGGTGGGTCAAGGCAGCAGGGAGAAGGCAGAAGGAGGAGGAGAAAGCCCTGTCCTCTCCACTGAGCTCTGCAGAGACCCCTGGGAGCAGGAAATGCAGGAATCTGATGAGTTCATACTCATACAAGAAAAGGCATCAAGCCAGTGTATTAATGATAAAATGGTACAGATGATTTGTGTTAGTAAGGTCAAGTCGCTAGAGCGGAAATCCATAGTGAAGAATTCCTGGGATCAGGTCTGACTTTGTCACAGCTCCCTGGGTGGCTGGGCTCACTTACTCACAACTGCTCCAAGTGGAAAAACATGCCCCAGCTCCACATACCGCTGGGTACATCCTCGGAAAACCGCTCTGCACTTCCACACGCTTCTGCTGTTGTACGTGTGCAGTGAATGCGTTGCATGGGCAGATCATTCGCCAACAAATGTGCACGCAAGTCTTTGAACACACACATGAATCCTTAAACGTGGCTGTCAAAGTCAGGGTCTTGCATCTCTCTTGGCTCTGCAAATGCTAGTCCTGATTTTCTGCCCTGGTGAACTGCCCCATCCCTTGTGGACTCCAAGTGCCTACCTGTAAAAAATAGACCCTGCATGGGGAAGAGGAGGGGTGCTGTGCTTAGGAACCCAAATCTGAAACACCGGCTTACAGTGTAGCTTGTTTCTTCCTTTATATATCTATCAATCACTAATTTCATAAAAAGAGTTGTGCTCCTGGGAGATAACAAATGTAAAGTATTATTGCTGAAAATGAACTACTTAAAAAAATAGGGCCAGAACTTTAGCTAGTACAAATCAAATATCTTCCCAGATGTCAGCGAAGCTGTGCTGGTTCGCACATATGGAGCTTCCAGTCCCTAATGTTTAGGCTTACTGTATTTCAGAGAACAGAGATGGCAAAATAATTACTGACTCTTTTCCAGAAAAAGTATATTGAATCATCATCTGAAAGCAGCTTCTAACTCCACCGTACGTCTGAGAGCCTGGCGCTGGAGCGTGCTGAAGGTCCTGTGGTTCTCATGTTACCATGGAGCAATCCTGCTGGTTCAACGCAGAAGCCAAGAAAAGAAAACAGAGATACAAAGAGAAATCCTGCAAGAGTCCTGAATTACTATGGGGGAAAGTGTTATGCGGAGAAAAGATGAAAACATGCGTCATCTCTCCTCTTCAAATGCCACGCAGAGCTTCCCCTGTTTAGCTGAACCTCTAATACATGTACACAGATACATATATTGATTTTTTGCTAATAAACTGCATAGCTGTGATTCCCTTCTTATAAATCTTTTTCTAAGCACAGAAGTGGGCAAAGGGAGGGGGAAGGGGTTGTAGGGTAACAAGACTAATCAGGACTTCACCATCAAAGCAAATACATCCAATTAACAGCTATTAAAGAAGAATTTTATGGCACCGTGCACAGTGAAGGCCATTATATCTGGTGGAATTAATCTTAATTATTTGTACCTGTGTACATACATGCAAAGGAAAGCAACTCACATTAATCTACATTAAACTTAATACACAGTTGGTGTATTATCTATTCTGAGACAAAATTGACTGCTGGTCTCTGCATATGTATGTGCGATGCTAACTCCAGTAATTATCGTGCGCATGTCTAAAGACACAATTTGTTCCATACATAATAACACAGCAGTTAAAATATTTTATGCGATTTTTGAAAAGTAAAAAACATAGGGCTATGCAGGCAAATATTATCTTCTGAGAAGTCTTTCTAAAAAAACACTCACACACACAAAAACAGAAGAAGCTGTACAGATTTATTATCCAGCTTAAAAGGAAACCGAACAAATATAAATCTGTGGCTTTCTGAGGTTTAAATAACAGCAATTACTACCCCCAAAATATTGCATTTCATGCACTGTGGACAACATTGTTAAAACCACCCACAGTATTCTGGACCGTGGGGATTTTTTTCAGGTTTTACGGAGGCTGACAGTAAATTATGTTGGTTGGTTGTTCGCTTGGTTTGCATTTTTTGATAGGGCCAGTTGTAGAGGTCTGTGCTGTGGTAAGAATAATGAATGGTTTACTTTTTACTTTAAATCCCTGCCTAATGAATACAGACGTAGGCAGGCAGCTACTTAGGATTCCAAAATATAACTAACCACAAAGCCAAGCTCCAGCTGGTCGTCGCTGCTGGTGCTTTGTTCAAGGACACTTGCCTTACCAACAAATAGCTTTTGAGTCCTGAGAAGCTAAAAAAGGAACTGATGTTTATTGTGTCCAGCAAAAGCCCTTCTGCGGTGATGGTGAGCATGTGCACAACCGCTTCACAGTCTTGTAACTGATTACATCTAACGGCGGGTTTTATTCAGGTCATAATACGCAAAATCCTGACTGTGCAGAAGTCACTAGGTCCCAGTTTCGTGCGGTGTCTCAGGTCAGGATCCCTGCAGCAGATTATATCTGCTTAGTTATCCCAGCTTGTCCTGTGGAAAAGCCTAAGCACTGGATTTTGGTTATGTTTTAATACATGGTAATTAACCTTCACTTGCTATCAAGAGTGTATAATCTCATAGAGACATTGTACAAAATATTTATCTTAGGGTTAACCATAATGAGCAGCAAAAGTTTAAGTCCTCTGACACCAGCATTTGAAAATGTGTCAAAATATTTCTTAATATGCATCAAAGCGCTGTTGTGCTCTTCAGTTGCTATTAACGAGGAAATTGAGTTGAAGTTCATAACTATGAATCTCCTGTAGTAAAACTAGTAGATTAATGAAGACTTGAAGAAAGAGCTTGGAGATCTGTGTCTGGTTCAGTCAGGCTATTTTCACTCCTTCAGCAATGTTTAGCCTGTTCCTCTAGGGGATGGTGTACTTCAGGCTATGCTTCTTAAATATTGGTGCATGTTTATTAGCATATTAAACCATTACGGCTGAAGTGATTTCTCCCTACTGCCCAACCTGCTCCTGGGACTTGCTGCCAGTGGAGTTGCACAGGATGCACAGGAGCTGCTGAACTGCTGGGGACAGTTGAGCATTTTAGCATAAAATAAAATTCCGGTGGAATCTTAGTTTTGATGCTCTTCGGAGCAATTATCCAGTGGGATAAATTGGGAAGTTAAGACAACATAGGTGGTGAGACCTCGAGAAATGCCAACAGGCTGTTTGGAGGAGCGCAGGCTGGTGGCAAGTGAAGTGTGCATCGCTACAAACACGATCATTAGCTACATTTCTGAGGTCTGCAAAGTACAACAGATATTTCTGTTCCTGCAAAAAGTTGTTAGCAAGCCTCAAATCACCAACTAAGTGGGTGGAGATAGAGAGAAGATTAGTATACAGAGCAATGTCTTTGTGAGTAAGGAAGTAAACAAGCCACAGAAGAATGCTTCTGAAAATATCTCAATCCTGAAAGATTAGCCTCAGCAGAAGCGTCACTGCAGAAACCATCTGCATGCTGAAGAAAATGCCTAGCAAGACTTTTTTCCTCATTGCTATTTTCTACTTAGATTGCTAAGAAAAGTAAAAATAACAGTAGGATCTTAAAAAATTTCCGAATCCACAATTAAAAATTGAACACATATATTGTCTAAGCCATTTGTACCCATGTCCTTTTGGTGCCTTTATTTTAAACCTGTGCTGAAGTTCTCTGTTGAGCTCATTTTTAATTCTAAACACCTGCCTAAGTATTTCTCTGCATTAGAGTGCCAAAGAGCACTGGAGTGCCTGGGGAACAGCTACATGGATTGCAAAGTGCTGTGAAGTCTCCGTGCAGTGAACAGGCTGTGTCCACCTGAAGGAATAAAATAGGACAAGGAATTACTCTGAAACTGGAAGAGGTGATCCAGAAGGGGTACTGCGAGAAACCTCAGCAGAAAAAAAAGGAAAGGCAAGGTGGACTGAATCCTAATTTTTTCTGTTTCTCCTCTGTGCTATAGTAGGTGTGTGGTTACACCGTAGTCATCACCGTAGCATTTCACCCTTTTCTGGAAGCAAATTAACAATTTCTATCATGTACCATTCTTCCTTGCACATTTTCCCCTCTGGACACTGGGTGTTCTCCATATAAATTAATCATTTTGTCTATCCCCATCTAGTCTTTATCTCCTTGCTATTTCATGTTTGCCTTTTTACTGCCTATCCATCAAAGGCCCCTTCTGCTCCCTTGCCCTTCCCTCGGTTCAGCCAGTTCTCCTCCTGCAGGATCAGAAAGCCCAAAGAGCACCCTCGTCCTGAAAATAGGAATGGCAGTAATTAATAATTTTTGTAGACTATTGCTCCCTTTTTGCAGTGTGTGTGTTAGACCTCTTCATATTATACTTTACATGACTGGACTATGGCAGGCAGTAGAAGCCTTTAAGGCAGAAATTCCCTATTAATCCATTTCTAGAGTGTCGTACCAGCTGGACCATACACTTAGTTGACTCCCATAAGGTAGGTTGCACCAGTCTTCTGTGGTGCAGATGTTTATTTTGTCCAAGCCCTCTGCGCTCATTTTTGGTTTGGTTTGTGATGCCTGGGAAATACAGCATCAGGATTTTTGCATGGGTAAATGGGACATGTAAGTGGCTGGTAGCATCACAGGATGGAAATGAATGTGGGTGACGAGTGAGAGCTTTTGGCATTTTGATATACTGTATATCCTCAGAATTTCTTACCTGGTAGGTCTTATTGATAGCTGGAAACTAAATCTCCGTCTTTTGGAAATTAGAGAAGCAAATGTTATTCTGATACATTTAGTGAGGATGAAGGTAGTAATCAGAAAAGGGTGTTACATTGTGAGTGTCTAAATTATGAGGAAAGCGAGGAAAATATTGACGTTTTTGTTAAGAATTTTCATAATTCAGCTGATTGTGTAGAATATTAATAGAAAAAGAGAAAACCTCAGCCCTGCTGAAGCCAATGCAAAACTACTATTGACTCCTTAAAATTTCTAGTAGAAACCATAACATTAGGTGGATAGGAAACACTTGCACGGATTTATTGTATTCTAAATTCTCCATCGCTATAGTCTCCAAGCCCTTTTCAGGAGTGCACTAAATAATGTGGCTCATGGTTCCTCCCGCCCTTCCTCCAGGCAGAGGAGAGTACGCACAATGAAATGAAATGTTGTGGTTTGCCATGATCTGTGCTTTGGAGTGGAGTTGTTGCACATCTGGCTTGTGTCCATGTCGGAGAAGGCAAGTCTAAGAAGTCTGCACCTTGTCCTGGCATGGGAGGTCACCGGGCCTTTGCTGATGGACCTCTCCCGGAGGAGATGGTCTCCTAAGCTCAGACTGGCTCCTGAAAACCTGCGTGCAGGCAAAGAGCGAGCTGGGGGCTGCATGGCAATTACCTCCACCGTGCCCACCGAGTGGGTTGTCAAGCAGTCCTACATCTCAGGGGCTTAGCCAGGCTTTCACACACGCTGGTCCCAGGCCACCGAGCACTTTCAAGTCTAGGACATGTTTAATAACATCAGTGAATGCATCAAATCTTTCTGTGATCTTGCAGAATAATTAAACTGCCATCAATGCTGCTGATGTTGCCAATGTAACAATACTAGCTACTGCATGCCAAAAGAATAAAATCGCTGTTTCCACAGGCAGCCAAATGTAATTTGAACTCTTCGGTTCTTTCCAGTTATTTACAAGTATTGTATTTCATAAACAGACCACCTCTTTTGTAACATTCTTTAGGAAAGCTGTGTATTATATTGGCATAATAGTCTTCTTCGGGGAGAGCATTTTGTTTTAATAAAATGTGTGCCACCATATTTAATCAATCAGATTGATTGACAACAGCAATAGCTGTGTCTCCCAGCAGATGCTGCTGCTACCTCATTCTTATTCCAGTTTCATTTCTCAATCAAATCCATGTGTAAAAAGCATAATGTGCTGCCAACATAATGTAATAAAACTTCAACTGAAATGCACACCACCACAACTGAAACTGATAAGTCAAAGTATGGGAAAAGTTAACTTTAGGAAAATCATTTCTGACACGAAATTATTACAGTTTTACAGTTCAGATAGGCCTAGACTAACCCTAACATGAATACTAAAGTTTCACATCTAAATGTTGAAAAATCTTAGAGAAAGTAAGCTTTCTAAAAATTATTCAGCTTTTAGCACACTTCCAGTGCTTTGCAGCAGTCGTTAGAGCTGGTTAGTGTCATTTCAGGTGGATCAAAGCACACACTGCCCAAGAAAGGTGAATTATAACTTTTACCTGAACAGCTCTAGTGCCTCTGTTGAGGTGAAAACTGGTTAGCAGTGATGCATGGCTCGGTGTCAAAGGCTGAACTAGCAGGTTTGGAAGTTAATGATTCATATAAGCATGCAAGGTACCCTAATTGCTAGGTGTCATACACGGTGTGGAACTACTCTCAACTCTATTAAAGTTCATCTTAAATAATCTGACCACCTCACTTTACCCACACTGTATATACTGCAGACAGAGCATTTTCTTGGGGAATTTAGCTTTATCATACTCATAGGAGTTGTTTTGAGACCACTGAGGTTGAGGTCCCCCTTGATACGGATGGGTCCCTCGAACTCCTGCAGAAGTTGCCCTGCAATCCCCGACTCCCTCAGCACACGTTTAACCTTCAACGTGCCAGTAGTCCTCCTGAGGCCGGAGCGTGGATGAAAGCTAAGCATCGGATTGCTTGACAGGTTATATACTTAATGCATGATGTTTTCATGTGCAATTACCAAAGGATACAAGAAAGGAGCTTCAGAACCACAATAAATGACTTCCCCTTCACTTACCATATACTTTCCTCAGTGATGATATTCTGGGAAACACGTGCCAGGAATTCCTATACCGTGAATTTACATACTTTTGTTACAAAAGGAGAACAGAGGTTTTACTTTGGGAAAATTCCTGATGTTTCAAAGCATTTTTTTTTCTCAGTCACTAGGTCTTAGATAAAAATGTTTAGTTACATGCAGTCATGCTGGACAGTGCTGTGGACAGCCTACATAATAACTGTGGTTACGGAAAGAGTGAGATATGTGGAAATTTTAGCCTATAAGGAAATTGCCCCAGTGGAAAGCTTTTCAATGGTTTCTTTAAGCAAAATACACAGATGGTAAGTATATAAATACACATATCACATGAAGACATTATGTGTATCAAGTATTATCAACTTCTTAATTTTTACGTCTCCAAAACACAAGGAGACCGATTGCCAGGTAGGTTAACCGAAGTCCTGCCAGCAAAGCCGGCGAAGCTGCGTTGAGCTGCACCAGCTGCAGGGTCTCAGCCTGCCTCTCTCGCCTTCTCGATCCCCTTATCTCTAGTCCAGTCTCCTCATGATTACCCCCAGGGCACAGTGACATATTATGCTGCTGAATTGTTCTTTTTTTCTTTTTTTGTAAGAAAACCAGAAATAATGTGTTTCCCGAGGAGGTTCCTTTAGTATAGCCAAATGCCGAGGCCACACGAGAAGCTGGCGGTGGCACTCAGCCCCAGGCTGACCTCAGATGCAGCGCTGGTGGCTTTTCGCTTGATGGCCTGCCCACGTTGTTCCCAGGGCTTTCCCCCCACGGAGCTGCAGAAGGGGAACGCCGCTCGGTCCCGGGACGCCCAAGCCCGGTGCCGCAGGAGCCACCGGCCCAGAAGCGCTCCTCTGGAGACACCTGCTTCTCCTGCGCCCTGCCAAGGAAGGGGCTGCGCTTCCCAGCCCTCAAAACTGAGCAAATCCAGATTGGCGGCCTGAAAACAGCTCCAAAAAAGAGCTGTGGAAATGATTCAGTGTTTGGAAACCCTGTTTTATAGTGAGAGTCTTAGAAAATTCAGTCTCTGTAATTTAGCAAGGCAGAAATTAAGCAATAGTTTAACTGTTGTCTGCACATAATATCGGGGGAGGAAATTTCTGACAGTAGACGGCTCTTTAAGCTAACAGACTGGGATACAAAAATATCTAGTAGCTGTAAGCTGAAGCCATACTAATTTGGACTAGAAATAAGCTGAAAATTATTAATGATGAAAAGAATTAATCCCCGGGACTAACTCGCTTTAGAAATGAGTTGAATTCTGCAGCACTTGACAGCAGATTATATCAGGGGGCATAGGAACGGGTAGCTCCAATTTGATTTTAAAGATAATTTTTGATTTAAATTAAATACACTTTTTTAAAGAAATAAACCCACTCAAAATTGCATTTGTTACTATGACAAGCTGTAGTAAAACCCAGGCTTATTGTTATCTTGAAACGATTCAGATTCATAAAATAATACAGTGCCTCAATGAGATAAAAGTGTTCTAAATTAAAGAATCCTTTTCTTAACATGGAGCCAGAGGAAATAATTTGAATTTCTGAAGACAACTCGGGCTGCATAAACTTGTTACAAAGCCGCATTGTCTGCATTATTTTTTTTTTAATGTTTAGAAGTCTTCAAAAGCTAAGTGAATGCTGGTATCGCCTGCACTAATCTGGAGCAAGGCGAGACCGATACCCTGGCACCTTCTGCACTTTCAGGCCGTGGCTGCTGTCCGTTTAGAGGCCGCCGTGCAACGTGCTGCCGGGGCTGCCGGCTGGCAGAGCGAGCGAGCAGGCACCTTGCTGGCTTGCGACGGGGAAACGCCGCCCTCAGAGACAACCCGGCAGCCTCGGGGCTCCGAAAGAGCCTGGGCATCGCCGCGCTGCCGAGCGCCGAGGTTTGCTCCCGGTGCATCGCAGACCCTGCCGACCTTCCCGCTCCTCACGCCACGTCCTTCGGAGGGGAGAGCGCACCAGCCAGGTGTCCTTGGGCTCGTGCAGAGGACACGTGCCGTTTCCTCGCACAGCGGGGAACCTGGCTTCGACTGCTTCTTGCCTGTGGACTGCGTACGACACGCTGCCTCCAAGAGCGCACGCGCTGCCTTTGCAGCACTGCAGGGCTCAGCTCTGAAGGCCCCGGGCCTATTCGTCAGCTCCAGGTAGACGTTTCTGCCAGGAAAAACAAAGAAAACTGCCCATTTTGTGAACAAGACACCCTGACAGCATGTGATATATTGTGTACTCAAGGAAAGGTAGAGCTAAACAGAGCCAGAGCAGAGCTTTTTTGGAGATGGTTCAGTGAAAACACTCCCACGTGGAGAGAGGAGAAAGTCCTCCTTGGCGCTGCTTGCTGAAAGGCATGTTGTGCCTCCGTGCTACAAAGCACAGCCGTCGGAGCAGGGATTTTAATGACGTTTCGAATATGCCTTAAGCAGAACCTTGTTCTCAAAGTGGCTTTGAAGGGCAGAACTCGTAGCCAGATCCCAGGGAGAAACAGCTCTATTAAAACATAGATGAGAGAGGAAACAGCTAGAGCAGAAAGCTGTGGAACAGGGCTGTTGGGCTTAAAATATTAAGACGTTTAGATTAAATTTGATCCAGATCTGTGCTGAGCCTTTTTCAGGCATTGCTCTAATGATGTCCTTCCAGGTAGTCACATCATGTGTTATTCTGGGTAAATCCAAAGGAACATGATTTACGTCCAGGCTCAATACTGCCGTTTTATGACTAGCAAGATGGGCACTCACCTGAGCGTCGGGGTGTACTGTCTTCTCCTGAGGATGATGTTTTGCACTCAAGATCATAAAGCCTTCCCTCACTGTTGCTGAATTACCCCTCCCAGACTCTATCGAAGCAAGACCCAGTTTCTCAGGGTGTATGTGGAGGAATTAAAGCGCAGAGGATGAAGTTCAGCTGCTGGCACACAGAAGCCTGTCGTGCCTTTGGGGATGCGCTGGGGGACGTGACACTTTGGTGTGGGGTCGGCAGATAGGAGAGGTGACCTACATGAGACCCCATCTTCTGCAGGGCAGACCAGAGCCGGCAGCTGAGCGAATCCAAAGGAGCAGGAGGAACGGGTGTCACAGCAACCGAGTCCCTCAAAAGTGATTAAAACACGCCCAAGCTCTCATCTAGCGTGACGAATTATACAGAATGAGACCGTTCTGTGCCAGCCGTCCAGACCAGGAGCTGGACGTATGCCTTGGCCATGACCTGGATCTGCCAGTGGTGCCTTTTGTATTGACAGACCCTCAAAACAAAGGCTGAGACTCAGCTTCCTCCACGGGAGGGATGAAGGCTGTTTGTGTGACCTCCTGCCTTTCCCAGGAGCCAGGTCACGGGCTAGGCCTGCAGCGGTTGACCCTTCCTCCCCAAAAGCTCGAGGAGCTGAGCCCCCTGACCTCACGACTCTGGGTGATAGAGAGAAAAGGAGAACTATAACGTGGTGGTGATGGGGGACGAGGAAATCGCGCTGTGGTTCCTCTCCCCCCGGCGAGTGCTGTGCTTGCTCGGGCAGCCCCTCGTCGCTCCTCGCACGGCCCCTTGTGCTGCTCTCCCGCTGCTTTGGCCAGAGTGGTTTTGCACGGGATCTTTGCATTCAATTATTTTTGGCAGGCTCCCAAAAGTTCCCTCAGGAATGCAAGTGGAAGGAGGGAAACGGCAATTCTTAACACTTCATATTTCAGCCGCAGCGGAATGGAGTGTTGGTAAAGCAAAAAATAAGGTGGTTGAGCACTGCCTTAGGCTGAGGGCTGTCTACTCGCCAAGTAAAGAAGGCACGACACAAGCAGTCAAAGCATCCACGTTATGAAGGGAGAAGACGTAGGACATTTTTGTGAGGGGATGTGTTGAGCAACCTAGACAAAATGCTCGTTACACACCCTCCTCTCCAAAATGCTAAAGAAGTTCAAAAGTAAAACTTTGGGCATTATTAATAAGGACTGTTTTGAAAGCTCAGTCTAATGTAAATATCCCCAAACTTTGGGAATTTTTCAACATCTGTGGCCTGAGTCCCTTTCTAATGTATTTGTTGCTCTATAAGACTTAAATGCCCTGTTCTGTTTGGTTTCCATGTTGAGATGTCTGCTTTCTAATAGTTATTTTACAGCTGAGTCGCAGAGCCATACACACACCGTTCACCCAAACCTTGGCTGCGGGGTGCCTTGCGCTCTCCCCATCATCCAAGGCAGGGTGACAGTTGCCAGCTGTGCTGGTGGCTTTTGTGACGAGAAAATTGAATGCTCTGAATTTGGTTGGAACCATATAATTCATTGCACAGAAAAAGCTGAACAACATCAGATGTGAGTGTTCCTTTTAAATATCCTGCTGCTTGGAAGAAATTCCCTCTACATCTGTGCGGAGAACTTGCTGCTTGCCCTGGGCCTACGGAGGAACGGGGATTGTAGCAATGCTGCCGCCGTCGTTTTTGAAAATTGCTGCATTTGAGGCTAAATTTACAAAGACTTCAGCAAACTATAGAAAAGAGGAAACCGTGGTTTCCAGCCAGCCTTGCAATGTCCCACCAAGGAGAAGCTCCTCAGACTGAGGTGCTGATATTGAATTAGGTTGATTTTATGTAGATTTACACTTTCCCAAACAACTCAGAGGAATAATGCGGTAGTACTAGGGAAGGACAGGGAACAGGAGCTAGGCAGGGCCATCCTCATCACTGCATGTGAATTGTGCTGCTAGTTTACGCTAAAGCCTCTTACTATTTTTGTTTTCCCTCATCCAAGGCTTCTCCCCTCATATCTTTCTTGTTTCATCCAGTTGTTATAGCTTATCATTTATAATCAGCACTGGCAGACTCTCTGGGACTTCTATATTTATAGGAATGGAAGCATAACAGAGCCGTAATTTGGATAAGAATAGTAGGTGCTGCCACAACATAAAAGATAGGAATTTTCTCATTCACATCTAGAATAGGAGAATGTTTTGGCCAGGAAACCTCTCTATCGAGCATGAGCAGTTCCTTGCGAGGGCATTATAATCTCTAGAATAACCCAGCTAATAGTTCTTCGATCTACAGAAGAAACCATGTGGACTGGAACTTGATTAGTGCCGTTAAAAGGGCCTCTCCCACCTCTGTTACCCCGGCAGTCGAGTAGCGCTGCAGGAGAACGTGAGGCAGAAGGATCAACACCTAATTGAATCCAAGATTTCGTTTGCCTTGGACTAACAGCAGAGGAATCCAGTTTAATTTCTTCTGTGAGAAAAGTGAGATAGATGATGTGTACATGTCTATCAGGTAAAATATTTGATCACTTCCCTTCTTAGTCATCAATGATATTTAATCGCTTATTATGTAATGTTACACCCAGTACAGATTACACTGGGGGGGAAAAAATCACAACCATGCAGCCTGCAGACACAAGAAAGTAATTTGTCTGCAGGAGGAAGGTTGCTCTTTTCTGCACACTCTGTTTACAGCATCATTTATCATCTGTGAAAATCGCCCGGAGGAAGCAGAACAATGCTTAGCTAAAGCAACATGAGGCCAAGTGTCTTATTAGAGACTCCTATTCGGAGAGTAGCCAAATCCTAAGACTTTCCCAGGGCAAAGGCCTTAAAGTGATGCCAAATCAGTCAGCCCAAATAGGTTTATAAGACTTTTTAAACTCGCAGCCACTGTTCCAGTGAAGTATGGCCTTTTTTTTTTAAGGCTACCTCTGTGCCAGTGCTGTATCAGGTGACCTATTGCACTTGCAGATTGAAGACAAGTCTTTATTAATAACAAAAAAAGAAAAAGAATTCCAGAGCAAAACCCCCCCCCAAAATTATTTCCTAGAGAAGAAACTTTTCTGATCCCAACTATAGTTTGGCATGTTTTTCCAAACACAGCATGCAAAAGCAGTAATGTTTTATGTTGTGATTATTGAACATTGTGGACTTCAGCCATCTGCTAAGAGAGGGACATTCTGCTCCCTGAACATCCTGGCTGTAATTTGCACAATATTCGAGTTCTTGAGAGTTACCAGGAGCTCTAGCGTGGTGTGGATGCCCATCAGCAATAGCAGCCCATAAAACATGGGAGAGCAGACTTGGGGGTGACAGTGAATTTTGCCACCTTTGGATTTTTCCCTGGATGCAATGGCAACGCAGACTATTCCAGCATGAACCAAGCACCTAAAAAGGTTTCCCAAAGCACATGCTGCCCCTGTGGCAGACAGAAAGCACAGACATGTCTAAAGCAATAACATTATCTCCTTTTTTCCAGAGTTACAGTTGGGTTCAATTTTCTATTATTATAAATCTTTGGGTTGGGATTTTTTAAAGCATTCAGTCTTGGCCTCAGTTCTCTCCTCCTGGAAACAATGAGCCCCCCCACGGCCCCACTGGTTTAACGGCAGCAGAGGGAAGCCAACACAGAGCGCCTCGGAAAATCCCTCCCCTCGTGCTCGGCCGTTCCCAATGGGCCAAACGTTTCATCCCTGCGTGAAGTCTGAGCGAACAGGCATTGCACAAGGAGCTGTGGTGGGGAACCGAAGCCGTCATGCCAAGGCCATGCGCTAACTCTGCAACCACTCTACTTTAACCTTTGCAGTCCACAGACTGGGGTCATTTCTGGGAACATTGCTGCCTTCCTGGTGGAGTCTGGATCCCGGTAGTCAGTTGTTCGACTGACATCTGTAAAGCTCTGCAAGCAGGTGGCTCATGGGAGTAGGCTGGCCGTGAGGTGGCTCATACTTCTATATCCTCATACAGTTGACAAAGACTACAATTTCTGAATTTGAGGCCTATAGAGATGGGGAAAACAGAATTATTGATAGTAAGGTGAATTCTGGTCCCCAGTTGAAAACACTGATGCAAGCTAATATTTTTCAAAGTCAACCCATTTCTTTCCTTTATGAAAGAATGGGAATAATGTGGCCACACATCATTATGTAGGACCTTTAGAAGGGCAAGAAGAACCTACTGTTGATTGGCAAAACCACACCTACTACTTGAAGTGGACTAAATCTGGAAATAAGGCAGGGGTGAAATGGATGGCTGTATTTGCCACATCAGCCACACCCAGTAATTTCATGACTAAACAGGTCTGAGAGCTCCCTTGGTTTCCCTCAATTATCAAAGAGGACCAGAGCTGAAAGCCCTACTAGGTTCACCCACATTTTTCCCCTCAGACTCACAGGCAGGACAAGGGTTGCAGATGAAACTGCATTCCTGCAATGGGTGGGAACATCTTTAAAGCAGGGGCTCCCTTGGGTGAGGAGAAACCATGGAGAAGTCATTTAAGAAATGGGCTCAACAGCCTCGGTCTCACTCCTATAGCACCCCAGCCTGAAAACTAAGCCTGTATTGGGGTGAAGAATATTAATTTGCTGCTAGCATTTCATTATTCCTTGCTCATCTGGGTTGTTTCAGGTGTGGTTCATCAATGTTTTAACCTCAGTCTCAGGCTGTGTTTCTGTAGGCCAAAAGGAATATGCAGCTTTTCTTCTGTATTAGCTACACACAGGAGCAGTAGATGGACTCTTCTACTTTACAGTAGTTGAGCATCTGTCCCACCACCTCCAATGCCAAGATAGCTGGGTACTTCTTATCATCGTTCTATCGAGATGGCTGCAGCAAAGACATAAAACGCTTTCTTCAGGCAGCCCTGCGAATGTTGTGCTCATTTAAGAGGCAAGTAAAGAAGACATCACCACTGGATATGAGTCCTTTGGTAGCAACCGGTGCTCAGCACACACTTTTGATGAGGTTAGATAACAAGCATCATGTGGAGAGAAGAATACCGTGCACATACACCCTTCTGAATATGTGTCAGCAATAAAGTGAGAACTACAAAGGCAAGCAGTAGCTGCCCACTGTAGGATGTCTCATAGAGTTAAAGTTCAGCTGTGCAATATAAGTCTAACTCTCTGTAGTTTGATTTAAAAAACCTAAAACAACAACAAAAAAAACATACACTGCTCTGAAGGATCAGCACAAGGATATATCTTTGTTCACAGTCCTTTTTTATTTTTGAAAAAGGAATTTCTTATATCAAAAATAGAGAATTCTTTCATGTTACTGTCAGCTCTATAGCCCACCTAAAATTGCATTATTACCACTGACAGAAAGACAGGTGTTAACAGCTGGAGAGAAAACAAATGTAGAGAACTGTGGCAAAATTTGAGGAGAAACAGATGTGTGAGCAACTTTGTCTTTGATATTTATTTTAATAGTGCTTCTCAAATGTGTTTAATATTTATGTGGATATAGTCTCAGCTTTCACTGGCATACTACAACCAGCATAGTGCATTATTTACCTCTGCCACCATCTTCTCTTCTCTTCTCCATTCTTACTCTCATAAAACAGCATCCGTAAATCTCTCAGGAAATGCCAGTTTATTCCTCCTCCCTTCCCCTGGTATAAAATGGATAGAGTTTTTTTAGCAGTGGGAGTTCGATATGATTAGTATGCTAATATAGGAGAGAGAAAAGGAAATGGCGGTGAGAGATATGGTCCTTTAGCAAAGAAAAGAGGGAACAACTGAAAGGAGGATCTCTGCTAATCAATTAATCTACAGTGGACCTAATGCTATAAGAAGCCATTGGGCATAAAGGGACAAAATTCTCTGTGACAGATGGCACTTGGGCTCATGATATTACTGGCTTACTGCTCAAGAGCTTGTTTACCTCCCATATAGAGGTAAGCAATAAAGCAATAAAATTGCTTATTTATTTTAAAGAGTGAAGCTGAAATGCTTATTTACCAGATCAATCAAGGTTTACTAAGGCAGAACAGCCACAATCCTCACTGCCCTAAAATGCTGGATACTTCACTGATTTCAAATAGCAATTATCTACTGCAGCTTCTTGAACCCACCCTGACTGCAAAGAGACATTTAATTTGCAAATTTTGATGAAAATTGTCATTTTTTTTAATTGCCTATTTCCCCAATTTGAATTTTAAAACAAACGATTAACTAGAAGTTCCTTTTTACTTGCCTTGGGCAAGCCAGGAAAATATTTGTCAAGACCCAAGTCTGTCTGCGTAACATTTGAGTTGAGAAATGCACAACTGCTTTCAAGTCAACGTTAGCTGTGACAGCAGCAAGACTATTATTTAACAGTAGCTGAAAATGTCAAAAACAAGCGGCGCCTGGCATTTTGACAAGTCAGTGTTGAAAAGAAACCACTTTTTCAAACACTTGGTTAACTGTAGAGCAAAACTGCACAATTATCACTGGGTTCAGAATAAGGCTTTGGTGGTTCCCTTTGAATTCACCGGGATGAAGACCAGGTGGTTATCGCAGTTATTTCCCACTCGCAGCAGCCTTTGAGGCCCCACCACAGGCCAGACCCTATTCATTAGTTACTACACTTCAAATAAAAAGAGAGCTCCGCTCCCAGGAAGAGAGGTGGCACAATCTAAAAACCAGTGTCAAGCCTCAGGTCCATCAACTCAATGAAGACATCCCTAAAGCTACGGACATACGTAAATGTTTAGAGGTATATGTTTTCAGTGCTAACTGACTGTCAGAATGTGGTGGAAGTATTTTTAAAAACAGGTATTGTGTCTGGGTTTTAATCAGCCTTTTTTACATTAGCATTCATAATAGAATGTTAACAGAGTTAATTAAAAATAGTGTTGTGATGAACAAAAAAGCCTGGTATTGAAGTAGTACAGAAAAACTAACCCCTAAAATACTTCTTCCCACTGGAAGATTAATTGGAAGTTACCATGTTAATCAATGTTAAGATATCATCGTGCTTATGATATACAATATTATGTATCTTTTGGAAGAAGTGCAATGGGTGGTAGGATACTGTTTTCAAGAATTATAGTTAGCAGAATGAATAGGCCTTAATAATTTAAGAGATGCCAAAGTGAAGAACACATGTTTATCTTCATTGCACACAGAGTTGTTGACCAGATCCCATTCGGATACTGAGCACCGTTTATCTGAGTTTCAGAACAGCAGTTTTCTGACAGATTGTTTTCTACCCATTAAGTGCCTTTAACATCAGTGAGCACTGGGTAGGGTATCAAATCCCATAATGATTTATCTATACGAATGTCAGTTGTCTTTTTATTCCTTCCTCAGCAAAATCTTGGCATACACCTCACAGCAGCTGTGCAAAAGAGACATCAGGTGATGTGTTGCATGGTCCCCTTTCTAAGTCGCATCTCTAATACGCTGCTGCGTAGCTATACGACCAGTCTCATCTCTGTGTGTTTCATTAGCTACTGTGACCTCAGAAATCACAGAGAAACTAAGTTTGATAGTTTGTCAGAGCATGACTATTCCATGAAGAGCCAATTTAGATGAAATTCTGCCAGAAAGCACCTGCTGTTCCCCATGGCTTTGAAACATCACCGTTAAGATTGCTTGTGGCTTACTGGTAGCAACCAGATCCCTTTCTTGTTCCTTTCCTTCTCTCATGCCTTGATTTTATGACCAGTTTAAGCTAGAGCAAGCCAATGGTGCTGACAAAAGGAGGCCTTTTGCTTTATACTGGCCCATGCATTGGTGCTGCCATGGCATGGACAAGACTGGGGAATTGTTCCTGGTTAAACTAAGTGGCTTTTATTTCTTGGGACTAAGGCAGCACGCTTGCCAGATCACAGGGTGCAGGAGCACATGAACATCCTCATTCAGCAGGAAGCTGCTCCAGAACGACAGTGGTTTCCAAATCCCAAGGGATGCTCCTGATCTGGGGAGCCAGAGTTCAAAGCAGCACCCTCAAGGGGGGACCTGAAGACCCATCTCCTCCTCTCACTTCCAAATACTCCCATGGAGGTTCAGGTCTGAACATAAATGCAACTTCTGATGCCTCTGTCTATCCCGTGGTGCTTAAAGGTGATTCGCCTTTGCCAATTCACATCAAAAAAAAAAAAAAAAAAAAAATCAAAAAGCCAGCATGTGTGGACTGTACGAATACTGTGGGCAGTTCCTTATCTTTGGGGCTGGGCATTTCAACCGAGCATTTAAGACCAAGGTCCCTTTTGTTCCTAACCAGCTTAATCAGCAGACTCCCTCTTCTCCCTGGTCTTCACTCTCCCAGAGTTTATACCAAAGTTTGTAGAAGAAATCTGAAAAAAAGGTTTCCAGGAACAGGTAGGTACCTCATTTCCTACCAGCTTCATTGTTCTTATATTACATTTCTACATTTATTACTTACATCATACTACATTTCTATGATTTCTTATACTACGTATCACTATAGCAGATATACCACATTGATTCATGTCCTTGAAACATCAGTCTTCAGGACCTTTCAGTTCATCTTCTCCTTCAAGTCGCTACTACAACTGCATTTTTGCTTGTTACACTGATTGGAGGAAACTGGTTGGTAAGAGGGGCCTGAAACCACACAAAGCGGTATTATTTCCTTCTCTCCAGTTTAATCGGAACAGACACAGGTCCAAAACAAAACGCCAGCTGAATTTCCTACAAGTGAAATACTGACAAAAACGCAAGATTGCAGCAAGCATTTATGACGACAAGCCACAAGAAGTGACCAAAATTTTGCATTTGCATCATTATTAATCAGAGCTGCTAGATCTGATTCTTACAAGTCCGTCCCCCCAAAAAGCTGATATACCGTATAAGAGGCACATATTGTAAATCACAGAAAACGATGACAGTTTTCATCAGTAGTGAAAGAAAGGCAGATTCTGCAGTGCGTTCTTACTTCTTGCACAACTTCAGAATTTTTTGGACTTATATCACTTTAAAAAAGAAGTGAGGTCTAAACAATTTCAGCCCTTTCAAACACAGTGGGCCAAATTCCCAACTAGCATGAAATGCTGCGTATCCACCGAAATCAGTGGAGCTATGCCAGCGTAGCTAAGAACTTGGCTTTGCATGTCAGTTCATTCAGCAATGATTGCACTTGACATGCGGCACAGAACAAGCATTTGTTTTTAAACGAAAACAGTGGAGTCTTTCAGTGCTAACCCAGCCCATAAATAGTCCCGATTCCAAGAACTGGATTAACTGTCCTTAACTCAGACTCCTATGTATTAGTGCAAAGCAAGAGTAAGAAGGAGGGGAAAACATAGTCTTCCCTCTTTGCCGCTGTAATGGCAGATCTCACTACTCCAGACAATAAATGATGGTCTGTAGAAAAAAGTAATTTTGCTTTTCATTAGAGCCCATAATTGAAATATGTGCTTAATGTACTTACAAAGACTTTTGCCCTCACATAAACCCAGTGCAATCGCATTCCCTCAACTCTAACTCATCATTACCAACTAGGGTCAGATCACCAGCTTCTCACAAACTTAAAAACGACTGTGTCAACCTCAGCTTCAAGTTGCCAAAGCCATTTCCCTACAAGTTCTCCGGTGGCATTGCCACGCTTACGCTGGGGATTCCCAGTCGCTGAGAAAGGAACTGGCACAGCTGGCTTAGAGAAAAACGGACAAGGCACAACAAGGTCCAAAGACTGTGGCCAGTAACATCATACCTCTGGAAACATGTGGAGATCAGAGCAAGTGAAGTCAGTACATCTGTAAGTCTCCCCTTCCCAACTTGTTTTGAAACCTAGCATGAAAAAATCAAAATAACTACGTCATCACTTTAGGTCCCTTATTGTCCTTTTTGTTCTTGCAACATTATGCAAAGTGTGGAAGCTTTTCCTTGCGTAATTTTTATGCAGTAAAAGAAGTTGCAACCGTCTCCCCCCACTTTCTTTCCAATTCATTCATTTTCCCTGAATAAACACATGAAACAAACCTTGCCTTGTGGTTTGATTGCAAAAAAAAAGAATTAAATATCTGAAATTTAGGTTTATCTTAGATAACATAAGGCATATGCTGCACTAAGAGGACAGAAGTAACTACTTTATGCATTCGAACAGCAACATAGTTATAAATTCAATTTTCTTTCAACAATATTCTGCCATATTTGCTTAAAAGGCACTATTTTAGGATTTCTACCAAAAAAATTTTAAAAAGTAGACGTTATGGCTATGCACGTGTGCTTTGCCATGTGAGTATCCCAGCATAACTACAGTACATCAGATCCCTCCCCTCAAAACATACAGATTTTTAACTGCACAACTCAAAGCAGCTGCTACCGGTTCAGAAAGTCAATCATTTGGACCTCCATCTGGAAATGCTGCAGGTCTTACACCAAGGTACAGGGCAGGCTGTACTCCACTGAGCTCTCACCTTGCTTGTCTGGAGGCCTTTCCTATAATCTTCTCTTTCTCATTTGTCTATTTTGTTCCCTTTGTGCTACAGTTCTGGGCAAGTTTCTTTTTAAAAAAAAAAAAAGCGTGAAAGTACGACAGGAGCTGCTAATCTTCTGTACTTCAGAGATGAAGAGCAAGAAAGGAAAATCTTAAAAAATGCAAAACTACACTTCAACTTGGATTTTGGCTCCCGTCAGACCAAGAAAAGACCACTACCTATCCCTCAGAGCACCTTTTAAGCATTCCGAGCACAAACTCCCAGGACGCTGCCTGGAACGCCCATGCATTTGGTTCATCCTTTAATTTGAGGCTTTGTCATTTGACTGGGGGAGGTAATCAGGACAGGGCTCTGGACCATGTTGCTCAAAACATGACAACGGGCACCAAAAATCCAAGCTGACTGTATGAAGCAATTAAAGTAGTGTTTACTATTTCATGACAGTTAACATGTTGGACTGACCTTTCATTTACAATTTAGTACTGAACATTAAGCTGCAAAATTACTCATGCTTTGCACTTAGTACTGGCATCAAAACTAACAGCATTAGATAGCTAATCCCATTGCGAGACACACGTTCCCTCTGCCCAACTGTGGATGTACTTTTATATGCATTGTATTTCATATTTAAATCACTTCCATAGATTATACTCATCCATTAACATTACCATCAGAAATTATTGGCAACACTGCTTTGAAATGTAAACAGCATATGCAAAACATCCAGGGCAATATAGCTGGTAAAATTACGCCCCTTCCTTACATGCTGGGAGAAATGAAAAGAGAAGGCTATTATGCCCAAAGGTCCCCACAGCAGATCCTAGCCAGATGGCAGAAGAGAATTACAGAAGTTACAAAGAGAACTTACTTTATTTATTCTTCTAGCTACTTACTGTAGCCACGTTACAAGGAGAGGAGTAACATGCTTTGCAAGAGAACCTAGCAGCTGGAATATTCTCTCAGAAATGAGCAACTTTCCATGCAACACCCTCAGGCTGAATTTGAGCAGGAAAGACCTAGATTTTCTATTCCCGAGGTAGTGCTCTCGCAGAGAGGCTACAGATGAAAGGGAGAGGCACCGCTTGGCGTCTCAAGTAAAGCAACTTTGCCAGCGTGTTTTGGACTGAACTTAGCACTATGACCCAGCCATAACTGTGTCCATCCTTGATTGTGAAATTTAATTCTGGTGAAACACTAGGCATGCACGGGACTATGCATTTTGGCACCAGTTAGGCTTCTGGGTAGCAGGTTGCCCCATGGGATCCTGCATCACAACCATGGGTCTTCCCACATGCCCCCTGTGCTCTCTCCAACTTTCATATGTACTGTAGCTTTGGGACTTCCCTGGGCTCATATTCTACTATTGACGGGCCTCTCTCCCCACCCTTTCTTCAGTTCTGCCTTGAGGTATTTTCATTACATATTTCTACATCTCTATTTCTTTTACATCTTTTTTGAGATGTACAGGCACTGTACAGGGCCACTCAGTGAATACCTAACTTTCAGCAATATACTGTCAATTCAAATCCAGACCAGAATATTAATAAATACCAATATCACAGAATGAGGTTTTCTGTAATAAGTGTTTTTTCTTATTCACAGGGACTATTTATATCTAAATCTTTATTTTCTGTATTGCAGCTAAATTTATCTTATTTTTCTGCAGCTCAAATATTCCTACTGCAGATTCAAAAGAGCAAGTTTTCAAAAGCAGCTCAGCATGCTAGTTATGTCAGAATCACTGCTGATTTGATCTTGCCTGCTTCTCTTTTACTATTTCTAGACAGGTATTTTGTGCAACCAATATGCCAGCTCAATGGTCAAAATTATTATGAGACTGCTAATAGAAGGCAGTTCAGTGTATTTTAAAAATCAGTATCATTTCTTAAAAAAAAAAAGGAAACCTATCAAACAAGGTTGTAATTGTATTTAATGCATATTTTGCTTTTAACAGCAATTTGCAAGTTTAAACAGCATAGACCTTACAATGCTTAATTAGTGAAGAGGTTATAGTGCTTATAAAGTTGTATCTAAAATATACCTTATTCATTCTCTATTGAACAATATTTTGAAGACAGTCTAATATTATAATTACACGCTTTACAGTAGCAGCATGTTCACACCACTATAGTTAAGGCTGTGTCAGCATTCTCATCATGAACCTTTTTCAGCGTTTGAACATACCAGCCATAAAAATACAATGCAGTTTGGAAAAAATATGGCATCCAAGATCTCAGTCTTGTATCAACTTTAGTCAAATAAGAATAAAAAAAATAAAATGTATATAATAAAGGACTCCACCCAAATGTATTTTGGATGATTGCTGCCTTTGCACAACCTGCTCAAAATTTCAAAAATGAAATTTAAAAGACATTAGTTGACAGCACAGTCTAATCAGGTTTATATGAATGTGAGTGCACAAGTGTTGTAAAGTGGGTGCCACGAATGCACAATAACCACTTCTCACAAACTGCACATTTTAACATACATAAGCTTTGTTCTGTGTAAATATTTAGATGGACAGGTTAAAGGAGTTCTGCCACCAAGTGAATAATAAAAAATACTCATCTCCAGTTGTATACACTTATTGGTCACAATGAAATTATATGTTTCCCAAATCAGCACACTGGCTACAGAGGTACCATGTTAATCTCTACAGTTAGGATAAGAAATATCGACATCTAAATGTTTTATGCCATTCATGCCTTGATAATTCAAGAGGGCCTGCAGAACAAGCTGAAACCATTCACCTAAGCAAAGAAGGCAGATCAGGCCAAATACTGTGAGGAAAGGGACCCAACGGCTTCTCAATGCAATGCCAGAATTCGTGCATGGAATCTCACCCTAAGCTCATGCCCTGATGGTTTGTTGGTTTCACTAATAAAACCCTTTATTGCCATGTGGTTTGATTAAAAAAAAAAAAAAATCTCTAGCCAGGGATCTCCTTAAACATGGTTTACCTCAGTTTAAAGTAAAGCACATCTCTAAGTGCTTTCTTGAAGCAATACCAAACGAAAATGTGCTTAAGGTGCTGAATTGCCATGGAACTGTAAAAAGCTAGTGAAATTTTGTGGAGCTGCAGAATCAAGTTCTTTATACATCATATGCTTATTTATTACTTTTAAACTTCTCCACCCAAAAGATCTGTGACTATCATTTTTGCTACATGCTTTTGGAAGCACTCCATTGCATACTTCTCAGACTTAGAGATAAGCATATAAGACTGAAAAAGAGTTGCCTGTTTCAAGCTTCAGGTACAATACATACACACATTTATTAATAAAAACTTATCTAAACATCTATTTGTTCTTTGGACCAACTCCAGTCTCCCTAGGTGACTGTAACATGTCTTATAAACCTTTCATGGAAGATTTAAAAAAATAATAATTCAAGACAAAAGAAGAATACATTAAAACAACATCAACACAGAGACAGAAGGGGGAAAATGGAGATAATTCCACCCCAAATTCACTGCTGGCACAGGTTTGCAGAGTCTTCTTCAAGTCTGCTTTTTGCCTTCTTGCACAAGGTCTTTTGTCTTATGATCTTAAAAGGGAACTGCAAAGCCAACAGTGGAAATTCCATGTACATCCTCAAATATGTGTCAAACTCTAAAATCCTTATTCTCAGGAAGGGAACCGATTAGCACACAGCCTATTTCAGCTCTGTCTTATCAGACTTCCTATGCACAGGCACCTGTAAAATAGGGATAACAGTATTTATCTACCGCAGAAAGTTGCCATGAGAAACGCACTGAAGAGTGCCTGGACCATGGCCACAGCAATAAGAGCTACATCAGTACCTAAAATACAGCCTCATCTTCTTCTGCCAATCCCTGTGAACAGAACAGGTGTAGACAACAACTATCAAATTAACATTAACAAGTTTTATGACAGTAAATGGTAGTCACTGGTTTAGTTTAGCAGAATAAAGTTTCATAATAACAACGCCCGAAGGTTGGTTTTTTGTGTGTTTGAAGAAGGGACCAACACAAGCTGGCTTAAGGGACTGCAGCAGAATTACCTGAATTGTATCCTTATTACTCAACACAGCAAGCAGTTTCTGAATCTGTCCACATCTGATGATGGTCCACATAAATCAATATCCAAGCTGTGTATACTGGGTGTACTAGGGGAAAAAATAGCAAAGAATTTCCAGCCTCAGCAAAGTTTCCATTTCTCAGTTCTGTGATATGTGATACAGGGCACACAACACAGACAAAAGAAATGGTATGGTAATAACCCATACAATCCATATTAAGTTTCCTCACCTATGATGTGATCAAAGAGAATGATACAGTATGTTAATAGGCAGAAGTCAGCTACTTATTGCATCAAGGCTCGCTGTAATCCATGAATTTAATAAGGATACTACTATCACCAAGTAAAGATCTTCATTCCTAAATTTGAATTCCCTGTCTTTCACTGAACTATTAAGAACAACTTCTTCAAAATTTTCAAGATAAAGTGAAGCAGAAGTTTCAGCTACAGAAATGTAGTGCAAAGGTCAGTTTGGCACTGCAACATTATGGACAGACAAGAATATATGGTAAACTCAGTTTAGCTTTGGAAAAAAAATCCTATAATCGAACCAATATTGTCAAATGTATTGCATACTAGTGTAACTTCACAGTAATCAAAAATCAGACACCAAGGTTTCTATAGAAGCAGCAATCACAGATTGCAGTAAAGTATACTATTCAAGGGAAAAAAATTGCATTTTGGCAATTTCATAGTCAAGTGTTCCTTATGCTCTTCCGACAGTCATTTGTCAGACATTTTCCTGTTTAGAAGGTGCATGTTGTTTCTCCTCAGTCCTCGTGAGACTTCTCTGCAATGACTTTGCATTCATACTGAAAAACAGAAGTGGACAAAAATACTTAATCATGATAATTTACAGAACTAATGAAAAAGACCACTATGAAGGGGAATTATCTACAAAGTGAGCAATAAAATAGCTCAGTTTATGCTTTGTCCAGATGAGTTTGGTCTCCATAAGTTCTGTGCACAGTGTTGGCTCCAATTTCTGTCTCCCTGAGCAGCAGAAACAGCAGTACAGACTTAGAGGTTAGCCTGACTTCTTCTCTCCAAACATGGAGTTCTTACTTAGCTCCTGGTTTTGAAAGGACTGAAAGTACACAACTAAGAGTGTACAAATAGAGCAAAGTGACAGGCTGTGCTCTGATAAGCAGTACTGATGGTTCACTGACTAGATCAACACGCACTGATTACAGACCTCACCTTGCTCCACATCCACAAGTCAACTGGTTGGCATATACAGGAAGGAATGACATGCAGATTAAAACTTTTCTAGAAGGCAGTCAACTCCCCTTTCACAACTTACCATTGCCAGTTGCCTGCCAATATTGCCCATAGTTATTCCACCAGCAAAAAATATACATGGCAGCCAGGAACGAACATAAAGGAAATCTGGAGATGTGTATCTGGAAAAGAGCATGTATTCTTGAGCTCAACCTTGTGTAATACATAAAAACAGAGTACTCCAACTACAGGAGAAAAATTCATAAATTTAAGTATGAGGACATTTGAATTAAAAAAGCCACATATTATAGACATTTAAATACTTACAGCAAATAACAAAAGAGGCTTCCTATTGATTCTAATCACATTTACTAAACTACAAAAAGCATGTTCTGTTGTTGGTAAGGCAGCAATTTATTGAAGTAAATAACTCCCAGCTAAAAGTCTCACTCTTACCAACACATAGAAGCTTTCATCAATAGTCCAATTTATTTTACACTCAAAATTAAGTGCTGGCAGCTTTGGAAACCACATCAGATTCTACCCTTTCAATTATTGTGAATTTATGCAATGGTTTCAAGAGAATATCATTTAACCTTGAAGAAGTAAATACTTACTGATAAACTCCATTGTACACCAGAAGCTGCGACACCAATGTAGCCAGGAAAGCAATTCCTATTCCAAGACCAAAGCCACTTCGTGATCTATCAAATGTCCACCACAGCCCAATTGATAGGGCTGCTAATGTGAGAGACAACTGGATATTGTTGGCAAAGTCCACTTTCTGTGTTGCTTGTTAAGGATAAGCTTGGAAATATCAAATATAAGTGAAATGCAGTTTTCTTCACTCTATCATTATTTTGGCATAAGACAGCATGTCCCTCCATAAAAAAATACAACACTAGGCAATTAATACAGCTATCACGTATAAGGAAATAAGCCTTGTAAGTATTATGAGTCTAACAGGAAACTAAAGACTTAAGATATTATTTCATGTTTACAGAGTCTTAGCACTGTACAAGAATAGAGAGACTATACACCTATCAAACAGAATACAAGAGTTTTAGACAGACATACAATGCACATTTTACTGTTCAGAGTAAAGACATTATATCCTCACCTGCTCCTTTATTACACTGAGCATGAAATCTTAAATCTAGCATTAAACTGTTCCAAATGCCAAGGATCTACTGAAATAAGATATTTGTTGAGGTTAAATAACTCTTATTTGACTTCCTACTATGTCTTTTTTAATTTACATGCCAGTTTACGTTCAGCAAAACATTAATAATTTTAACATTTTCTATAAAGCAAAGTGTAAATAATGTTACTGTGAACTCGTGTAAATCAACATTGAAATCAGTTTTATCAGCTCAGGGACAAAATTGTGAAGTCACTCCAGATATCTTTGCAGTGCTTCCCTCTTCAAAATGCTGTAGAAATACTAATTCATACTCACAACTCCTTCCCAAAACATATTATTAAAAAGGAGGCTGTCAAGCATTATAAGTCTGAAAGTAGATTTATGGGATGACAACATAAAAAGACAGCTTACAGAACAACTGTGGTCCAAACTGGTGAGCACCACAGGATGCTAATGTATCTTTGACAAGGAGAGAGCAAGGCTTGTGAGGGACAGCAAGGAGGACTCTGAACCTTGACAGCTCCAGCTTTTCTGGCCATACTGGATAGGATGGCTTGTAGGAACAAAAATAAAAATGAACAAAAAACCCCCCAAAGCCCAAGCCATGTCAATGAAAATTCAGCCAGCTCTCATATCTTTCACTAAACCTGCCCTATTTTTCTTCAGCTAAAAACAAGGAGATTCAGTAGCACACGATCAGGGACTTCTTAGCACTCCCCCCACAAATTTCTGCTAGCCATTTTGGAATTGATATTAAAGGCAATGAGACTTCTGGAGAAAATGAACTTTTTTAATCAGTTCACCAGAACTCAGTTTTCACAGACAGATGCTGGCCTTGCTTCAGAGAGGAGGTCCTGCCTGATGACACAACCACTGGAGCTCACGGGGGTGCCAGGGAGGTGTGTCAGCCCACCTGGGAAACACCCTGCAAGTCAGTGTGCCCCCAGGACCATGAGCTGCTTAAGAGAGATGTGATGCTAGTTTCAGACACCGTTGTGCCAGGATGTACATGAACATCTATGCTCTTTAGCAGGAAGATAATGTACTATAATATACTGACTGACTTCTAATTGCTGTTACTGAATGACCACAGGAAAGGTAACTACTCTCTCAAGCATCAAGGCCTCAGTTTGTAGCACGGGGTAACAACACTTACTAGCCTTGTAAAATGCTTTGGGTAACCCTGCGTAATAGCTGCTCCTAACTTTTCTGCATTCATTGCAAAGCGCATGTGTTTCACCGATGATGTCAAGACTGGGCTTCAACCTGTAACTACAGTGTTAAATGAACACTGACTTTTATTTATTAAAGCACTTTTTATAATACGTAACATGTAAATATTTCCCCACACTTGTTTTAATTATTCAAAGCAAACAAAGACTTAAAGCAAAACGAATACCAATACTGAGACATTTCTAATGAAGATTTTTCAGAACCAAATGGTGTGAGACTTATTACCTTCTGTATTGCTACTATCATTTAACACTAACACATATTTTGTACTTCCTTTGCAGAAATGCTGCACATCATATTTTTAACAGCAATGCATTAAGACTGAGTATGTAGGTTTTCTTTTACTGGAAACCTATTTGTTATTGACAATTTCATTAAATATAGGATACAGCACTGGCATGATTTATACCCACAAAGACTGCTACACATCGCATTACACTGGACCATTCTCTCTTAAATTTATGTGGTTCTCCCAGATGTCTGTCCATGCATGGGTACAATAACCCAATCACAGCTGTGGAAACATAAAAGAAAAAAGCCACAAAAGTTAAAGCACTGGCAACATTTAGCTAGAATGAAGACTATCTAGATTTAGAAAATAATTGTAACTAGCAAAACATATATTGTAAACATAACTGTAGAAAACACACACTGTAACAGAAAAGGAATTTCAAATACAATTTTGTTATTAAAAAGCACTGTAAAATTGTTCAGCAGCATCTTCGATCACAGCAGCAGTGACCTGACAGAAGTACCAAAACAGAGATAATCTGAACTGAGGGTGGAGGATCAGAGTTCTGCACTAACAGAATTCACAGTCTTACAATTTAGTTCAAAAAGTGCAGTAATAGGTTACAAGTTAGCACTTCTGAAAATCCCACATCTTAAACATGCATGTTAAGATAACTACAAAACAAAAACACCACAATAAGGGTGCAGCGTGATTTATAATGTCAATATTTTTTGTTGTCTTCTGTTGTTGTTAAAAGCAGTTTTCACTTGGGTAATGCTTTTCTTTTCTTCGCTGCTACTGTAAAGATTCACACAAAAGAGGGTAAGCCAAGAGTCCACAGAAGCAGTTAAATACATAAAGCAAATAAGACTGTCAACCCCAGGGAAGTATTATGCACTTTGAACATTTCTTGATAAATGTATTCTGCAGTGCAGTTGCAGCTAAAAAGACTGTTACCAACACAGCTGAAGAATAAACTGTTGCTTAGGGTTAAACTGGTGCTGCAGGAGCAAGGCAGAGACTGAGTAATCAGTATGGGCTCTAATACCCTCAGTCTGGCATGCTGTTGGGAGATACGTTACAGCAAATGCTTTTTATTCTGCCAGAGAGGAACCTGATCTCCAGGATTTAGGAAAATAAATCACCAGTAAAGCAGGAGGCGAAAAAAAAAATGAGCAATTTTCTTGCCAAAGGCATTGGGCCAAATTGATGACTAGTATCAGTGACAGACGAAAGGTCTTCTCAGAAAGCTGCCTTGATCGCCACTGATTACAAATAAGCAAAATACCTTTATTCTGTTCATAATAACAAACTACGCCAGTTGCAGGGAGGCTGTGCAAGCATGAGCGGTAAAACAACGCGTCAATTATCAACATTTAGCCAGAGACGTTCTTTGTATGCACGTTAGCTGAGAGGATAAGAAAGGAAAAGGGGAAAGACTGGTAATGGAAAAGAAAGAACTCAAACTCCTCAACAGGTGTCACTCCTGCTGGGAAAAGACAGTTTAGTACCTTTAAGTCAGGTGGCAAGTACGAGTGCAAATACTTAGCAGGTGACTGACTACGTTTTACAAGCAATATTCACTCATTCCATCAAAATTATCAGCCCAGCAGAACCAGAAAGATCCCGAAGGCTCTTCTGAGACCGTGACAAAGCCTAACCTTTATGATTTCACAATACACAGCTACAAACATAATGTTATCAAATGTTCTCAAAAAGAGAGCAAAGAGTGCAACCTGACTTTACTGTGCAAACTTTAAGTGTTTCTGCTGCAAATTGGGATTCTGTCATTTCAACCCCCAGAGAAACCTTGAAAAAGAAATAGCAAGTGGTACCATCAAAATAGTGTGTGAACATGGTTTTAATAGAATAGCAAGGGTACTACTTGTCCTTAAATCTCTTTTTAAGTATGTTACCCTTCTCACACTGTAAGCTTCATGGACATAACAACAGCTATTTTCCTAGTAATAACTACAGAGAGTTACACCTACATGCTCTCTAAGAATCAGAACACCCCAAATCATTCCTATACAGAATGATACAGAAAAGCTGTTGAGCTAAGCCCTGTCACAAATATGACAGTGTTCAAATCAAATTTTATATAAAAGATCAAACCTTTGCCAGATTGTCAAGACAACCAATTTAAAGTGTAAAAAATACAACAAATGTAGGACACAATCAATGAATAATCCACAATGTCAGCAAGAGAACAGAAAGAAGACTTAGAGACAACTAACAGATAAAGTAGGTATGTAACTGTGACCATAATATGTCAAATGCATTTCCACAGTACAAAACTGACAGATTCAGAGAGATATTTGGAGGGTTTCCTTTCAAATCAAGCTGCTCTATGATATTTGTGATGTAATATTTCAACAAGGTATCTAAAAGAAAGTAACTAGATGACTTGAAAAAAAAAAAGGCTTAAATATTATCATCACCAAGACAGTGATGCCAAACCAAACCTAGTTTATTGACCCAAACTAACACCCAGAAAAGTGATCTTCTCAATCTTATTAAAACCAATCTCCAGGAAGATGCTGCCATTACTATAAAGGTTCATTAAAGCAGAATCCTCCAGAATTAGCTGCTAAGAATACTCCCTTAGTAAAAAGTAAAATTGACCCATGTGATTGGTGATCTTCAGAGCCAAGCACAAAGTGTAATTCTATCAGACTTTTAACACAGAAGATCCCTCTTGATATTAGAAGATGAAGGAAGAGGGAAAAGTTATATTTCTTACCACCTACAGCAGACATCTCACTTAAACTATTCCCTAAACCACACACAAAATCCTCAGCTCCCTACAACGTCATGGGATAAATGGAGCATGTTTATATCATCCAACTTGATACACGAATTTAACTGAGGTGCTCTGTTCTGTAACATGCTTTCTACAACTGCAAACTGCGTATTGGGCCTTAACTCCTTGAGATACAGTCAAGTCTCTGATCTTTACAGAACTAAAGCTATACCTCAAACTGGACTGAGGAACAAATGGAAAGCTGAACTACAAAATGGAGCATCACTCAGGGTGGCTCACTGCACTCAAACAAGGCACCATATGCTGCACAATCTAACACGTCCAGGCTATTTTCAAAGGGCTGCCTACAGAGCACACTCCTGCAATCTAGCATCAAGGCCACAAGGGGTACCACTGATTAAAATTTGTTAAACTTGTACTCTAATCCAGAAGAAAAAGCAAAGGCTAGACTCTGCTAACAGTACTGCAGTAGAACAAGCCAGCAGAACAAAAATGTTTGGAAACATGCATGCATATTTGTCTCTACATGGAGAGATGAGAAGGGGACATAATAGCTAGGAAAGGGCAGTGTTGCTGGAAGAGGACTTTCCATCTTCCACACCTTTTATATAAAGTTTTTCATAACTACCTTTCGACGCTTTCATCTCCATACCAGGCATACTTACATGATTGAACTTACCTGATGCTGTGCCACAGCAAGGCGGTACCCACCAAGCTGAGGAGAAGATGCTTGTGATCACATCAGGGGGGAAGAGTGTAACATTTCTCTGGATCTGAAGCAAGTTTAATACTAATGCAAGGAATACGCCAATAAAAAACAGCACTATTCCACGAATTACCAAATTCATGCCATGACTGGTTACTGATGAAATGTATGGACCACACTTTTTTGGTAAGGTTGGCATTGCATCATTTTCTGCCATGACTTCTTATGTTCTCAGAGACATCCAGCAGGCTGACTGAGGAGGATTCACTTGTAATCAGTATTTTGACTCTCTTCAATTACGAGACACCCAAACCCTGAAAAAAATAAAACAAGGCTGAAAAAATGCAGATGTAAGAAACATTAAGTATATTTCTCTTAAATAAACTGCAGATTGGGTTAAGGATAAAAATTATGGATATTATTTTCTTTGGAATTTTCAGAAGATATAATTAGTCCTTGAGAAATAAAAACCCCACCAGAACCAACCACAGTTGCAGAAATGCCTTCAATGAAAAAAATAGCTCTGTCTACAAGAAAACAGAGAAGGAGGAAACACGTGATATGGGATAGCTTGGAATTTGAAACCACGCGGAAGAAGAAATAAAACTGGTATCAGAAGGAAGGCTTGCTTCACAGCAATAATAAATGTTGATTTTATCATCTCCTTAAGGCAATAACAAGAGATTGTGTAATTCAGAAGCAAGTAAACACAACCCTTAGCTTCAAGGCAGCCACAGAGATTCCTGAATCTTTCTTCTTCAAGAGAAGCCAGAAAACATTTCTCAACTGGAAAGAGAAATCTGAGAAATGTTTTTCAGGGTAGAGCCAGAATTTCAGCAATCTCATACTGCATCAATTTTTGTAATCCCACATAAGAGCAAATAATTATGCAAACCAGAGAAAGAGTCTCAGTACAGAGAAATGCTTACCAAAGTAAGATAAATTTTGTGAAAATTACCCCACATTATTACAAACTATGATTTTAATCAGGTATAAAAGAATCTGAATGCAAAGGGAAAAAGGAGCTCCACCTACCATGTACCGATAGCTTCTCACATGACTAACTCTGCAGGCACTCTATGAATGGCAGAGATCCCACCCCAACCACTTTAAAAAAAAGTAAAAATCCCGTCAATCAAAAGTCTTGTTATACACAGATTCAGTGTCACATTTATGTATAACAACAATTTTGATCGACAGCTTAGCCACCTGGAACTTTGAAGAAAAAATGGACATTGTTTTTAAATTTGAAACTGCCAACTGGTGGCGGCTTTTGTTAACTCTTACTTATGGCCACACAGAGGAAAGGGGAGCTGCAAAAGTGCATATTCCCCCTTCCGCACAGACTTCAGCAGATCTAGAGGAGGTTCTCCGAAGGCGGAATAGCAGCGGGGAGGAAGCAGTACCCCTGCTGCATATGCAGAAGAAATGCCAAAAGTGAAGTTAAATACGTCCAGGCTAGCTACTGTTAACTCCCCAGAAGACATGATGCCGCTCTGTGGCCTCTTCCATCAATGGTCACTCAGAAATCCCTACAGTTGAAAAAGTTCCAAGAGGCAAAACAAAAGCAAAAACTGTTCTCATCGCACACAACTTCCCACTGGCAGTTTGGAGAGGCAGCAGAGTCTTCCAGGGAATACAGGATCTCTTCTGTACGGTTGCTTCGGAGCATTATTTGTAATTATGAACACATCCGGAGGGCAACCACGGTGTCTGGCTTCTTAGCCAACCTCCTGACTCATACTGAACACTGAGATGTCTGCATCAGAGCTGGTGCTGGGAATGCAACAGATTTCCCTCAAGCAAAATGGAGGCGCTCCAGCTTTTTTTCCCCTTTCTCTGGAGGGCGTGGTGGTAGAGCTTAGATAATACATTTAGCCTCCAGGAAAGAAAGCACAGAATCACAAATAAATTATAATTTCAGCTGAGAATCTCCCCGTCCTTTGGCGTTTTGCCCACCAGTTGATGACGGACACTCAGAACTTAAGGGGAAGTCTTTTAAATATATAGCATCAGACACTGTACATCATGATCATAAATGAACTTTACAGCAATACTGGACTTAACAGGAGCTTTTAAACCACTAAGTCTAGCCCCCACTGCTTCTACTGGAAGGTAGCTCTAAAACATCACTGACCTAATGGTGAGAAATCACCATTTAAATTTCCAGCTCTTCCAACTTCATCACATTATCTTAAACAGTTCTTTTCCCTCACTAATACTGTCAGAGACAGCAGTTATACCCCTTCCTAGCCTTCATTTTCCTAGGAAAACAAGCTGAGCTCTTAATTTGACTTTCCATTCGGTTTATCATCCTAATAGTTCTTGGCGCTTCCTGAAGTCTGAATGCCACCTTTCTTTGAGTATTCGTAACCAGAGCTGACGTATACAATTCCAGGTTCAGTTCTCATGACCTTGTACAAGGAAATTCATACTTTCGTACCTCCATTTAAATGAGTTCTTCTGCTGCACCCCAGGATCACATTTGTTTTTTTCACTGCCATAAAGTGGTTGCTTATATCCTGTGATCCATTACTACATTCAAGTCCTTCTTCTTTCCTCTTAGTGAACTCCTTGCTCCTTGGTTCCAGTCCCCAACCTTGCATGTTGAGCTTTATCCCATCTGTATTATGCCGGCACCCAACATCATTCAGCTTTTCCATAGGATATCCCAATTGCTTTGGCCTTAAAGAGGGTTCCCAACTTCAGGTGATCAGCAAAGATCATGACTAGAATTCCATTTTGTGCGCCAAGGTCATCAATTAAAATATTAAACAGGATAAGCCCAAGTCCCAATCTTTGAGGAAATCTATTAATAATTTCCCTGCAGCCATTATTTCCCCATTTTAGACCACCTCTTGATATCTCCTCTAAAAGAATTACAAGAAGGAGAGGCATGTTAATCACAATGATTTCCAGCTTAATTAAGAATTCTCAACTGTCTCATGTGGCACTACATAAGATGTTTTATTGCCGTAAACATAGACCAGATCATATGCATCTCCTTTGTCTAGAAATGGTGGTTATCAAATAAAAGTACAAGTTTATTCTGGCATAAACCAGTTTCAGTGTATAAAAACTGCATTTACTTAACTCTTCATTTATTTAATGCCATTCACCAAACATATATGACACCTAATTGTGAAAAACCAAAATATAATAGCACTTTTCTATTCTAGGAAATTGCTCACTGTTTTTATACAACCACTGCAGCTGCAAGTCATTCGGGTCACTGCAGACACCAGCAACAGATTTTTACTACTAGGTAAACAGCCTTACCAGAACAAGGACGCTTTAGTGCGTATACATCGATGACTCTGTTTATAACAAGTAATGCCAGATTTTAAATTAGTAGTATGATGCAGTGGTTTCTGTCCTGGTCTCTCGTCCTAGACATACGGCTCCTGTTTGTTTTATTAGCATTCCCTAATTTTCTCTGCTGATTGGCTCCAAGACCTCCTGGTATGTTATGAACAGAAATTGAGGAACACGGCAATGCAACAGCTGACCAAAACTAACACAAAGATCCTTAAGATAGACTTAAGATTCCTTAGATAACCCGAGCTTGAGATTCTCAGGTAAGCATACTACTTGTACATCAAAGGTATTTAGTAGTGCCTCCTTGAATGAAAATGGAAATTAAGATTTCTAAAGACAACATTAGCTCCTGTTCTGCACTGGGAGGCTAGTGTGCACGCAAGTCGATGACACATCGTCTCTCCTTTTAACCCTTAAGTTTTATTCTGGGTTTCTATTTGGATGGGATCAGTTCCTGTTTTGAACCGACGTCATTCCTGAGCCACCATGTCTTGAGAATGAATATTCAAAACTGTAACAACACACAGAAAGCTACAGGTGTGGCACTTTTACAACACCTCAGCTTGGCCTTCCCTCTCCTGTGACACACTGCTTCAACCCAAGCGTTTTCATATACCATGGCAAAGTATTATATATGACCCGCACTGCTACCACATGATGTCTCGCATTATGCAAAGCGGTTAAGTAGTAAATTACCGCCCCAGCCATTTTCAAAACACTTAGTCACTTAACTGTCTCTTAATTAAAAGATCTGTCCTGCAAACGCTGCCCTGTGCTCTTTATACTAATGAAGCCCTTTCTGTTGCGTGGGATTCAGATTTAGCTTCTTACACGGTACAGACAGGTTACGGAGAAGTGCAAGTGGAGCAGGGGAAAAAAAAGAGGAAGGAGAAAGGTTTATTCAAGCAAAGCCAAGCCGAGGTGACAAGCAGGAAGAGAGGCGCAGGAGCCCCGGGTCCTCGGCGAGGCCCCCGGGCCTGGCACCGCCAGCTCTCCGCCCGGTCCCGCGCGGCTCAGCGACCCGCGCCGGCGCCTCCGACCCGCCGGGCTGGTCACCGGTCCCTGCAGGCGAGCTTTAACAGCGAGGCCGAGGCTCCGCCACCAACGAGGGGCCGCAGGGGCCGAGGCCGCCCTGGGGGCACGCTGCCGGCGGCTGCCGCCCCTGGCGAGAGCTCCGCGGCTGCCGGGCAGGGACCGGCCCCGCCGCGGCAGCGCTCGCCGACGGGAAAAGCGGCCGGCGGGGCCGCTCCCGGGCAGGGGCCGCGAAGGGCCGCTCCCCTCCCCCGCCGCCGCCGCAGCGCCCCCTCCTCCTCCTCCTCCTCCTCCTCCCCGGCCCACCCCCGCCAGCCGCCGCCGCCGCCGCCCCTTGACTCACTCGGCCTCCGCCATCTTCTGCCTGCCCGCGCCAGTCTCCGCCTCGCGCAGCCTCCGCAGCGCCCGGCGGGGCCGCGCCGAGCAGGTGACAGGGGCGGCCGCGGGGCCGGCTGCGCGCAAAGCACGGCCTGGCCCTCCGGATCGCCCCGCCGGCCCAGCCCGGCCCGGCCCGCCCGAGCGGCGCAGCGCGGCCCGCCTCGGGCGCGGGGAGGGGCCCGTGGGCGTGAGGAGGGCAGCGGCGCCGGGGCCGGCCCGCCGCGGGCGGGGAGGCACCTGCCCCGGGGCCGGGCGGCAGCGCCGGCTCCTGGCGGGGGGAGAGGGCGAAAACGCGGGGGCGGGGAGGGGGGAGACGCGGGGGGAGCTTTTCGCAGCCTTTCAGTGAAATAAAGTGGAGCTGGTCTGTGTATGCCTGCAAAAGTGGGGTCTTAAAGACGGAGGGGTAAGGGAAAGGGAGCAAAGGGAACATGGGAAAAGAGAGACTGTCGTGTCCCTCCCGCCCCCCCCCCCCCCGAGTATCAAAGGGAAAAGGAGAAAAAAAGCAGCAAAAATGTAAAATGTGAGTGGTGTAAAACTGGCTTTTAAACATGCTGGTAAAAATGTGTGTAAAGAACAAAAGAAGAAATAATACGAAGTGCAGGAAGTTTCTGTTTAAACTGCACAACGCTGCTCTTTGTTTGGGATTTGGTTTACTATCAAAATAAATACGCAGATAGTCTTTGTGTAACTTGCTTTTGCTTCCAGCTTAGTTGGGTTTAGTTACGTGCAGTTGTGTAATAAATGCCGCTGGCAAATTTCGGCAACAGAAAGGGACGTTTTCTCCTAGAGGATGAAACACTTGTCCCTCAGCTGAAGTGCTGGCCTCGGTCCAGCGCTCGCTGGAGCACCTGGTTCTGCACAGGCTTCCACATGTGCCTAACTTCACCTTCATTGATTACGGCAAAAATGACGCAGAAACTCCAGAAACCACATTTTCATCACCAATTTGTGGCCGCTTGAGGAGAAGGTGCAATATGACGCACAAAACAGTTCGCTTTAAACTTTCCTGACATGAGGTAAAGATGTAACAATAAAAAATGACATTCACGGTATATATTTGTGATTGCAGGGGCATAGGAGAATAATAATAGTAATAATGTTATATTCATGTTGCTGTTCTTCCATTAATGAACTTTCTTCTCTTTCCACAGATATTAAATACAATTTACTAACAATATTTGCACATGACATTCACTCAAGCATAGTATTTCATTGCAAAGATTTGCTAGACCTTTCCATATTACAGGTTCCATTCATAGCGATCTAGTGGGGATCCTGCTACAATTCCCAGAATAATGACTGGATAGCATGAAAATTGTTCCTGTATTTGCTATGGTGGCATCTCTAGTGATAACTGTGTTTTCATTGTGCTGACGCAGATATATGGTGAAGAGCAGTGTCACATAACATTTATAGACTCACAGGGTGATATATGGGTCTGTAATAGACATTTTAAGAACAGAAAAGGAAGGAATAGATTTACAATAGCAGAAACTCATTGCTGTTTAGATGAGCCATGAATAAATTTTCAAATCATGAAGGTTTGTTTTTTTCTAACAGAAACAAATTCTTACTCGGAAGCTCCTACTGAGCTAGTTGCCTTACCAGCAATTTAGTTACTTTTCCATATCTGAGCTCCAAAATTTGGATCCAGAAGGACAAACAAAAGGTTTTACTATTTAAACAAAATGCCCTTCCCTGATGCCAGATAAATGCCTTTGGACAGCTACGTGCCTGACACTGAGCGCTGCTGGCCTTTCTGTTCGTGGCTCAAAGACCAGGTCAGCCCGTGAGGGAAAGCCTTAAAGCCAAAACTTGGTATACACAAAATACGTGAATTAGGGGAAAGTGTGTCATGAGTGAATGGAGACTGCAAATGATTGCTAGATCTTTCCTTCTCTAGACATATATACAGTCAGGTAATGCTTTGTCTATAAATAAAATCAGGTTATTTATAGTTTGATCTGCTGTTGTGTTTGGTACTATACAATTAAAAGAGCTTAATTTGTATAAAAAGAATTAAACTGACCATAACATAAGTATTAGCTATATTAGTAAAGGGATATTAAAGCTAATATGAGAGAAAATAAGTAACTAGGGCCCGTATAAGTCAGTGCAACTCCAAGGACTTTGTTGGCATTGCCAGTTTACACCATGGATGGATGGATGGATGGATAAGAGAGAAGGAAGGAGAGACAAGAAGAGAGTAGGTTGAAAGACCTAAGGTGTGAGTCTTTCTCTGGTGATCTATGATAAAATGACCAGGCTGTTTCTGGCCTTCTGTAGGCCTTCTGCAGCAGTCTGGAGGTGATTCCTTTAGGGCTTCCATAGGTTATATAGACCAGGACAGCCTCAGGCCAGGACTTGTCCTGCTCCCAAGCACACCTTTCTTGTATGGCGTAGCACGCAATGCGTTCAGTAGAAGAAAACCATCTGCGTAGCAGTCTCTTCTTCTCAGGGATTAGGCCAAGTTTGCTTTCTGTTAGGTGTGTGAATGAATGTTTGTGGAGCTCTACAGCACAGTCTGGCCTGTGGATCCTGAGTATCCATGGCATCCCTTAAACAGGGAGCTCTGCATGTGAACTGTGCTGACGTATGGCTGATGACCAACAGTAGTTTTGCAACAAGCAGTGCTTATCCCTTCCTTATCCCGTGTTCCAGACAACTACATCAAATACTGCTGCTCTTTGGGGCCTTTAGCTATTATTGTAAAAATGTTGTAAATTATAGGATTTTTTAAATCAAAATATTCTTCAGGAATATAAATTTCCTTCAAAGCCTTCTTGGAAGTTCTCCATCCATGCAGAAGGCTTCTGGAAGGCCCTCAGAAAAGAAGAGTTATAGAACTGGGCACATTTTCCTCAAATGTCTTTTATTTCACCAGCTGAGGCTTATCTCTTATCTCTTCCATTATCAGCAAAAGAAGGCATAGTAGCCCTCACAGTTAGCACATGTCTGGGTCACCGGCAAAGATCAGAACAGCTGACAAGCCTTGCAACATGTGCGAACCTTGTTAGGCACTGAGGGGCAGCATACTGCGAATGATGCGGGGGTCCTGGCATGAGAACAGCATGCAGTGGAGAAGCTCTATAAAATTGATTTTCCGACAGGGTTGGCATTTTAGCAAAGAACAGAAAAAGAAACTGTAGCAATGTGAAACCATCACAAGCATTCTTACATATGAGAAAGGCTTGTGCTTATCTCAGGTTAGCAACAGGATACACAGTTCCAGGGCTGATACGAAAGGCATTTTTTGTTTGCTGTATTTATTTGCCACTTGTGAAAGATGCTGGGTTGTCAGCTGCAGAGGCTGAAGTCCTTTATTTATTTACTGAAAGGTGCTTCATGGGCAATTGCAGCACTCTGCCAGTGTGGCTCAGCCCTGATCTGCTTTCCTCCCTCATTCAGTACTTGCTAAAATAGTTACCTAGGGAGCAAACGCTGCCAACCAGGGTCATGGTTTCTGCGATATGGCCTGCAGCCCAGTCGGAAGTTTACCAAGACAACCTCATTGCATCATGTGCCAAAGAGCCACAAATAGCCGTTGTACTGAAGGACTATGAGATTTAAAAAATGATATTGAAAATGTGAGGTAATCATCACCACGTTAGAATATATCCAAACATGGGATTTGGAAATGAAAGACTTCCTATGGTATTTTGTAGTGCCATATGACATCTAGATTCAATAGAGAGCCTAAACAAAGCCAGATAGCTTGGACACCGAACTTCATCAGAGCATATTTTTTTCAAAGAGGAATTCTCGTGGGAGCATGAATGGACTAAAGCAAGTATAGCAAGAAAACTGCAAATACATGGAGGATGCATTTGAATGTATTTCCTAAGAGTTCTAGGGAGGGTGCGTGTGTGTCATAAAAGTGTGTCACTTGCTAAGACTTAAAATAAGGTCAGTGTGGATGAGAGAATGGCGTAAGAAATGCAGACAGAAAAACTGCAGTGTCTGAGAATGAAAGCAGTCTTGCACAGGAAGTTAAAATATTTTCTGAACTCAATTGAAAATATTTAAAATGTATGTGGCAGTGAAGATAGAAGAAAATGGTTTCTCTATTAATATATTTAAGGTTTGGTAGTTCACAGTTTCTCTACAGCCATGAATTTCAGATCCTTTCCTCTCTCCTGCGCTCTTTCTTTCTCTCCTCTCTTTCTTTTTCTCTTTCTCTTTTTCTCGCTTTCTTTCTCTTTTTCTTTCTTTTTCTCCTTCTCTTTCTTTCTCTCTTTTTCTCTTTCTCTCTTTCCCTCTCTTTCTTTCTCTCTCTCTCCCTTTCTCTCATTCCACTGTGGCATCTCAGATTCACAAAGAATATAGTAATATATACTGGGCATATAGTAATTAGCATTGGCAATATTGTTGACTGAACTTGTTTCAATTTCCATGGTATTTATAGAGATACAGACTTTATGCCTACAAAAATGTCAGCAACTCATTTGGGCTTATTTTGAGATAGAGCAATAACACATCCTTATTTTGCCATTCACAGCACAGATACGTAGTGAGAACCAGCTTATGCCCTGCAGAGATTACAGTCCAGAGAGAGCAGCACATTCCTCTGTAGCCACTAGAGAGAAACTCTGTGTGATTCCTGCTGCTCATTTGATGCATCTATTTTAAGTTAAAGAGAAACCGTCTTCTGGCGAAGGCTTCCTCTTTCCTTCACCTATTGGAGAAGGGAAAGATGACTAGCCAACATTTAGACACCTAACTTTTAGGCCTCAGAATAAGGAGATAATGATGTTGTCCTGCCTAATCTGTTCAACAGCAGAGGTTATCTGGGTCAGCACTGAGGAATGTTTGTGTTGCAACTAGTCACAGCCACCGCTGTGTTGGATGGCAATCACTGCTGGCATTTGACATTGCTGGAAAGGGCACATTACAGAGCTGTTTGGAAAATGTCTATTCCTCTTAGCCAAGAGAAATTTGAAAATTTTCAGTGACAATTCAAACACCAACCATTCTGTTTGGTTTCCAACAGAAATATCTCCATTTTGCAGCATTCAATTTCCTCTGAAATTTGAACTTTCCCCCTGAAAGCACGTAGCACAAAATGCAACAACAAACAAATCAACAGCTCGCTTAGTAACACAATTTTCCGTTAAAAATAGCTTTAATAAAATACATTCATTAGCCATAGCTGCTATCGACAGTAAGTGTTTCAGGTACCTAAACATAAGAATCAGGCTCCATTGTCAAAACACTTTAAGGCATCTGAGACATCTGCACGGAGCTGGATGATGTGACACAGTCACGTGAAAGACTCGCACCTTTCCGAGGCTGCAGCTGCAGGCTAGGGATGGATACCTGAAGGCATCTAGAATAATGATAGACACCTATGATTAGGCAATTGCTCTCCAAATCTCTACAAAGCTGCATAGTTTCATAGGATAAAACATCCCATCTGATATTGTTATTAATGGGCTATCAGCCTGACAAAGGAGGGAGATCAGTGGCCCTTATCCATGACAGTCTTTTGGATCCTCCTGGTTATTTTACCACTGCAGCAGCCAGAAATTCATGCATTGGCAGCTTAGTGCCATGACCTCCACCAAGTGCTAAACCCTGGGCAGCTGGGTCACCAACCATCTGCAATGCCGAGTCCTAGAGCAAGGAGGAGGTTGCAGTCGGCATAGGTACCTGCAGCAAGGAATCACGCTCTTCTGGGCGCTCCCCCAACGCGTCACATGCAGCCCCACAAGTGTGGCAAGAAAAAAGAGAAGGCTGGTGGTTGGTAACCTGATAATGCAAAGAACGTGGGAATACATGGAGCTATAGCAATCAACTCCATGCAATTCTCCCTGAAGCTATAGAAAGACAAGAAGGATTAATAGCTGTCTGAGTCAGCACTATCATTTTCTGAGTCACAGAAGCACACAGTCAACACTGGAAAGCCATATACTTCAGGAGTAAAGGAGATTCAAAGAAGAATAATATAAAATAGTATTATATAAATAATATAAATGTTAGTAAATGGATCCCTAGGTAGTGAAATTTGTACTGTAGATTTCTCTGGCCTACAAAAATTGAAAATCTGTTCCTCCTTCCTTCTAAATTTGCTGCTTGGACTATAATCTTTCTGAAAAAATAAAGGAAACAGTTGTCTCTTGCTTCTGTAGTAACCCACCAGTCAGTGTCAGCAAAGAGTTTGGAGGCTGTGCTAGATTTCTGGGCTCTCTGTGCTCTTGTTTTAACTGGATTTGCTCTGATGAAAGCAGGGACACAAATTTAGCTGCACTGTTTCGGATGTGATGCCTCACAACCAGAGCATGGGTATGAATCTTCTGAACCTGGAAGCTGTTTAACTAGATTTTTCCTTTGAATTTGAATCCGACAGCAAATGGATCTGATAACAGAATTAGTTATGTGCTCTTCTGCAATTCTTTTTAAGGTTTAATGAGAATGGTTTAACCGTTTAGTGTAAAGGTTTGATGAGGGAGATTTAAAAAGGTTCAATGAGGAAGATTTTTTGTAATTTTTGTCTGTTTTAGTAGAATTAACACGCAAGTTAAACACATGACTGGTCCTGCTAAAGTACATAGGTCTTTATGTATACTTAAAAAAAAATGTCCCAAGATACATTGGTGGTGTGGATTTTGGCACTAACCAGTACCGTATTTAGACAGATACTACCTAAACAGTATTTTGGACTTTGCCTTATCCCTTTGCTCCTAAGCTACGAATTTTGGACCTGAACTTCTGCCAGCATTGTAAATTTACCCCAGTGCAGAATTTAGCCTTCACATTACAGAGAGAAATAAAGAAAATCTTAGTATTGTTTGTGTTTGGATTGTTTCTAATGTTTTTTGTAGGTTCTTTTTTTTCCTTTTTGCTCCAGTGATTCATTTATGAAAAAAGATGATGAGGTTCAGGCTTCTGATGGTATTTCCATTATCCAGGAATTGAAGTACTCGGAGCAGGCCAGGACTTGCATAAAGATAAACACACATACCCAAAGTGAACACAAATACTTTAAACACAGAAAAATATTAGCACTTGTGCCCTGTGCTACTTATCCAGCAGACCTTCCACTGTGGATTTATGGCTGCTGTCACAGTACTTTCTTCTCTGGCTTTTCTCGGAAGAAAGCTTTTCTAAGAACTAAATGAATTAAATTCATATAGAGTGTTAAAGTAAAAATACTGTCCATATAGATATACACACACACACATATACAGGCATATACATATAATTAGTAAGCAGTTGTTATAGGGATTTGATCTAAATCCAACAGATTAGATTATTTGATAATTATTTTGTTTTTAGTTCAGATCTCTACGGTAGGAGCTGGACTCCACACAACATAATTAGCTTGCAAAAGACCACCAGCTTGTCAGTAATTCCTGTCAGATGTTCTCAAACGTGCTTCCCGAGAGTCTTACAAAGCTCTTCCGTTCCAAATAAACTCAAAGCTATGTCTTGGTTGCCAACTATAAAAAAACAAAAAAGATAGGGAGTTTCAGGCGCTAGTCTTTTTGAGAGTACTCCGCTCATACAGTTTCTCAACTCTTAGCTCGGTATTTCCAGCATTTGTGGTGCAACAGAATAAAGATCACAGAATCACTGGGATTGGCAGGGACCTCTGGAGATCAGCTGGTCCAACCCATCTGCTCAAGCAGGGTCAGCTACAGCAGCCTGCTCAGGGCCATGTCCAGTCGGGTTTTAAACACCCCCAAGGATGGAGACTCCATAACCTCTGTGGGCAACCTGTTCCAGTGTTAACCACCCTCACAGTGAAGAAGTGTCTTCTTGTGTTCAAGTAGAATTTCCTGTGTTTCAGTTTTTGCCCATCGCTTCTCATCCTGTCACTGGGCACCACTGAGAAAAGTCTGGCCCAATCTTCGTTACACCAAAACATGGGCCAAAATGAGTAACGTTTTGTCACCAGTGAATTTCTGCTGCTTCAGAAAAGAAGTGATCTTACCTTCATGATCAGCTATGATCTTTCATCAAGCATCTTCAGATGAAATTTGGTTTCTTGTGGCCATGCTAGAAAAGTGGTACATTTTCTGTTTGCTCTATGAGCAGAATTTCAGCTGTCCTGGCTTTTTCTTTTGCTGCCTACAAATAAGGAGTGTCATCCAAGTTTTATTTTTCCTATGTGTAAATAAGAAATCCCATTCTCATTTGGCATAGAGACGCTTCAAATGCTTAACTAACATTTTATTGTCTGCTTCAATAACAGCTATTCTGGCTGTTCTGAAACACTGTGGCTTCCATTAGACGGTTTTATTCATTTGACGCCAGTGGACAATAAAACATGCTGAATGATAATGTGTCTATAGAGACTTAAAGAAAGAAACCATTCTGCCTTCTGGCTCTCCATTGGTTTTCCCATATCTGAGTGTGTCCCCCACCAGTGTATTTTAATGGAGGCATGGCTCTTTTAACGTATTTCTGTTACTTTTGTAAGGCCCAGTGTAGGTCTTGTTAGATAAAATTGATTACCTTTTTTTCCAAAGGGGAGGGTGGGCTACCAAGATCTCAAAGATTAGCACCATGCTGTTGGCAAATGCTGTTTAAATGCTTTTGTGGCAGATTATTCTGGAGTACTTGAAAATCATTGGAAAACTGAGTGCTTTAAACAAAAGTACTGCTGCTATGGGTATAGATGCAAGAGATGGCTGAGAATCAGTGCTGAGTGCTAAAAATGACTAGTCGGTGTCTCACAGCAGGGGAGACATAATTTCTCTGCATAAATTGGCAGAGTAAGGTAGCTGGTATGGAAACAAAAGACAATTCTTTCACTCAGGTTGGAATTTACCGTGTTGCAGAAGCCTGATACAACATCGGCACCATTTACATTTCCATCTGGCATAGGCCTCATAGTCTGCATGGGGATATGGATTTATTTACATTTACATATTTTTAGTCCTCCCACTCAAAAAGAACTATAACCATCTGTGACTGTAATACTTTTCTCTAGTAACTAGACTTGACAATTCCACAACTTCTGTCTGCCATACATTTGGCTTTCTGGAGTTCATCGGAGGTCCCTTCTCCTTCTGAGAGATCAGCTAGAGCTTCAGATGCCCTTCAGATATTAAATATCAATATGCAACTTTCAAGGTGATGCAGGAAATTAATTTCTCTCTTTCTGGAATGCAAGCCGGGATCTTTCCTGTTTATCACATTTTTTCTGCAGGTAAGAAATATTCCAAAGCATGTTAGAATTACTCCTTCCCTTTCTGAATATTTACATTTCGTTCCTTAATTAGAAAGTCAGGAAGTGGCTAGAGGCTGTAACTTGGATGCAGTGGCCTCTTTTCAAGAAACCGGTTCTTGAAAACTTGGCTATAAGCAGTGGGCTAAGAGGGTTTTTGTGTTTCCTTTTTTTTTTTTTTAAGATGGAAGACTTAACACAACATTATTACAGAAATATACAGTGCTCCAGCAAACACATCCCTCACCTTCTAAGTGATGTTCTACCTTGTGTTCAGCCGTGCACACCACAGCCTTTGCTTCCAGGAGGTAAGATCTATGAGACGGCGAGCTTTTTGGGAGAAGCAGCATCTTTTCATCACGTGCGAGTATAAGACATAGCATAATTGTGACATCGAGAAGCTACTGCAACATTTGTAGGACCAGGCTGTGAATCTCAGCTACTGTAATAAGCTGCTGCTTACCCAGATGAGCTCTGTGAAAGCAGTGCTTGCAATACGGGCCATAATAAACAATAATGATAGAAAATAACCATAACTGTGCATTTCTGTGGCTCCCTCCTTTTTCTATTACATGGGAGACATTCAGGTACTGCAAGACGGATGTGGTATAAAATATAGATGTATTGTATTTGAAACCAGAAGTAACAGCACCACATGAGAGGTAACTATAAATGAATGCTCTTGGAGAATGATGATAGTGTATGCTTAAAATGTTCCATCTCTCCCCCTTTTAAAATTACATATACTATTTACAACATCTCTTGGTTGAGTGGGGGCTTATTTATGTTGTTTTATGTGCAGCTAAAATGTCAGAAATGACGTCATGCGCTATTGCTCCATCTCTGGTTGAAGGCACAAGCGGAAAGACATACAGAACTTTCTTTTCTTTTGTGACATCCCAATCTATAGATATGTATGAATTGATAGAACTAACCTTTCGTAATACCCACAATTTTCTGTAGTTCTAATTTTTATTGTGCCTGCTGCCTGAAAGATGATAAGACTTATTCATAGAATTCACACTCCAGTGGTTTGATAAATATATAACAGGCTGAAAAGGAGTTTCTTGGTGCAGTGCATGTTATTCATCAGATCTCAGTTTTCCTTGGTTTTGGTTCTGAGGTTTATTCTTTTTCATTTTATTTTTTTATTTGACATTTTTGGCTGACTTCTCTGATCCTCTTCCTACCAATATCCACAAAGAAAAATAGCATTTGGGGCAACTAAAACTAAATATGGCGTGACAAAAAATATGTTTATATACCTTTATTATATTATCTCTTATTCTCTATCTGACAAATGAGGGTGAGAGAATATTGTAAAGTGATATTCTATAGCAGGCACAATGCTTATCAGTTATTTTCCTTTGACCTTCTGCCTTAGAAAATTAATTCACTTGAGCTGTTCATACACTAGAACATTAGGGAAAAAATAATGTTAGCACTAGTGAATATAATCTCTGCAGGAAAGCTGGGCAATTATTCAAAGGTCTAATCTTATCTCTTGTTTCATTTTTATATGGCAAGTCTACATTTAAAGTATTAGATATACTGTGCTTCTGCCCAGTACCTTCAAACCACAGTAAATAAATGCTGCTAAGTGCCACCATGAGTGAAAGAGCTTATAATGAGAAGTGTGAGGAGACATGTGCGCCATTCATCATTCTGTTCAGGCCGATATTGGGGCTCTTTTTATCAGCACTATTCGTAGCAGTGTCATCACCTCTGGTATAAATCTTCTGTCAGTGGCTGTCGTCCCCGTGCCCTATTAAACTCTTGCTCTCACATAATCACCGAATGACCTTTGGATGTCTTTCATTAACCTCTGACCTGAACCCCGCTGGCTTCTTGTTGGTAGGTAAATCTATAACATGACATTTGCTTATGACTCAACCTTTATCCCTGCTTAATAGTCTTGCCTTTCAGTTTTTTTTGTTGCGGAGCACAAAGATAGTTACAATCTTAAACAGCAGCTTGGATTTCAAAGGTTGGAACACAATAGTCTCCGCTACAACATCCCTAAGTGTCCACTAATAGACGGTCTCATATTTTTCCACTGCTGCTTGCTGAAACTCAGTAATTGTAAACTGATGCAAGGTGTTAGGCTCACAAATAATATTTTCGTTTCTGAGAGAAGTTTGTTGTCTCTCAGATATTTTCCTCTTACTGTGTTCCCCTAATCAGGGATTAGGGATTGAATAATTAAAATTAAATTGTGCAGCTGCAACACAGCTTAGCCTAAAATTTCTGGTGCTGGAGATGAGGGTAGCTATTGCACAGCAATAATAATAATAATAATAATAATAGCAATAACACAAGTTTTAGTTCTCAAGAGGATCAACCTGGGCTGGAAACTAGTTACTCCAGAGCTCTATGTTGCCAATATCTTACTGCAAAGCCTTGGTCAAGCTACTTGCTTTTTCTATGACCCATTTACCTCATTTGTAAAACGGGCCATGGCAAAACTCTACTCTGCAGAGTAAAACATGAAAAATGGCTTCTATTTACCCAGCAGATCTCCTTTTGTGTGCTTGGGAATCATGCTGATACTCTTATTAACCCTGCTCAGCTAAGTGTGTGTACAGTTAAGACTGTGCTGAATTTTTTTCCTCCTCCTTCAGCCCTACCTCCCCCTGCGACTGTGGCCCCAATTACAGCTACCTATAATTAGTACCAATTAACTAAAATTCTTAGCCGTTGTATTCCTGCAAACCCACTGACGAAAGGCCCCGTCACCAGTGCCCGCCAAAGCCAACGCTCAGGATTTGTGAAGGCATCGGAGAGGGGTGTTGAGGGACAGCCGCAGCAGGGACCAGCGCGCCCGTGGCCGGCACGAAGAGGGTGCGTTCGGTGTCTCGGAGAGAGGAAACACATAGAGCAGCAGAGGAAACGGGGGGAAATGGAGTTAACTGCGAGGGAAGCAGTGTGAGCAGAACAGGGTGGATAGTTTCTATTAGGGGCTGTCTACAAGCTGCTGTGTTCCTAACTCAGGCTTTTGGAAGTCCACCCAACCAGGAGGAGCACAGAGCTGCCTGCAGGAAAACTAAGGGAAAAACCTGAACGAATGTTTGCGCAACGTCGTCTGCATTTTCTGCTGCAAGTCATTCTTAAGCACTGCTAACGTAAGAAGTGATTGGATGATAGTATCTTCTCCTCAACTTTATATATACCTTTAATTAGGGTATCTCAACGGACTTGTGTACTTAAAATTAATTCAACTAACTTGTGTAATGGCAGCAAGCTATCCTGAACCATGTAATGCACACACACACTTGCAGAATCCACATCTTGATGGTTTTGCTATTGCAAAAAGCAAAATGCCAATAGCTTTTTCTGAAATTTTCTCTCTCTGTTTCTCCTTGCTGCATTCAAATACAGTAAATAAATTATACTTCTGATTCCTGCTTCAGTATCAGGCTGTCTCCTCACAGTTGGAGGGCCCATCTCCTCTCAGCTCATGATGAAGCACCATCAAACTGGAAAAAAAATTCAGGGTATTGGGAATGGGCAGATGAGCAATTTGGCTCTTCTTTAATTTACTATGTTTTGCTATGGCATTTCTCCCTGTTTTTTTCAATGTTGGCCTCATTCCTCTTTTCCCTCTCTCTTAATTTTCTTCTACACTTGGATATTTTTCTTTTGATATCAAAAAGGGCAAATAACCTAGATGTGATATTTTGCACTTGATAAAATACCTCAGACAAGTTATGTGGATAGCTAATGAAACTGTGACAAGCCAGAGAGGTCAACACACAGACATCGCTGGTGTCAGCAGACTGCCAGCACTAAAGGCACATTCCTATCATCCAGCCAAAACAGTAACTTTTTAAACTCTCTGGAAACACTAGGTTGTCCTAGACATCAGACCTCACCCTTGTAGGGTGACAACAGACTACATGCTTAGGACCAATGTCCTGTGGATGACTGAGATATCATCTGAAGTGGTATCAGCTAACTTGTGATGCCTAAAGGCTGGGTATGATAGATACTAAGAGAAGTAGCTGCAGCCCTTTGGCAGGGAGCAGAGATGACAACAGAGGCATGTGCTTCAAGCCTTTGCGTGATCTTCCTCATTTTTAGATCACTCCTAATTAAGCTGCATAGAGAAATCCTGAGTCATACAGACGTGGAACAACAGCGAACTCATTGCCTGATCCCAGGCTCATCACATGGATGGTGTTATCAAATATAATACAACTTCCGTACAGATATTTTGCAACATTATGCCTCTTATTTAAGATGCATGTATATTTTACTTTTTTATATTTAAATCAAAATGAAAAAGAACAAGGATGGGATAAACAAAGAAAACAATACAGTGTAACAATCCATACCTCCTAGGTCATTTTTAAGCATCTTGCCCTCCCCCTTTAAACGTATAGCTATTTCACAACTCATAGGCAGCAGCAGGGGGAAATCCTTGAGAGGGGAGATGAGGGGCCAGGAGTCCTCGTGGGAAGGCAGGATGCTGGGACCTAGAATTGGGGTCCCCCCAGCGCCACCCCCGGGCCCAGCCCAGGCTCCTGAGCGACCCCCACTGCCGCCAGCCTCCCGGGCTCCCCAGGGTGGCTTCAGCATCCTCCTTGCCCCCTCAGCCCTCCTGGGCTCCTCTTGGGCAGGCCGAACACTCCAAATCCCCTCCTGCCACGTCCCTTTTCAGTTCCCTGCCCCAGCTCTGTGTGCCCTCAGATAGCCCACTATTTATTTTTAAGACCCCACAGGAATTAAATCCCTCCACAGCAAGTCCCTTCTGAGGCCAGAGCTCGGTCAGGCCCAGGGATACACCGCGCTGGGAGGGGAGGCTGTTTCCCCAGGATAATCGGAAAAGTGTAACGTCCTTCTGTGGTCCAAAAGGCAACTGCAGCCCAAAACAGACTTAGTTTTGGTTCACGGTTCCAGAGAAGAGACCAGGTCATACCTAAAGGGACAGAGGTCTGTTACTCACACTGATTTAAGTGAATACATAAATGAAAAAAGAATTTGGACTTCATTTAAGATCTGGTTTTGAACTCTTCACTCGGTCTTCTAAACTGGAGAACTGGGACAGAGCTATTACATTGCTATTACTTCATATAGCCAGTTCCACCAATCTGATACAAAGCAAATGTGTGCAAAAACCCTACCGTGAGATGGCTGGTGGGCAGGTATACAAAGCAGGAAGAATGAAGTCAAAAAAGCATGGGACAGGAATGGGAAAATACCCTTTATTTTTTGTTTAGATTTACAAATACATTTGGAAAAGCTGTTTGGGGTGGAGTTTAACTGAGCACAGTTCAGAGAATTTTTGGAAGAAGTGAATTTTGAAGAGAAGCACATAGACTGGGGACTCTGGCCCTGAGATGTCTCTGTCCTACAGGTTTCAGTGGACTTTTGATCTGGCTAGCAGAAGATTTTCAACCAAAGAGGACAACTGAGAGGATCTGGGATGACAGCAGCAAAGAAACACAAATGGGTGGTTAATTGTGTGACCCACAGGGAGCACTGGAAGACATTAGTGGGTGTGAAGAGGCCATATTTCCATAAATGACCATTAGTCTTCTGCAAATGTTCCTTCAAAAGTAAAGGAATGATTTTCTCTCTCCAATTAATCATCCTGGAAATCCTCCTTCGTGTAATCTTGAAAATACCAGAGAGGACTTAGCATCAGCAAATGTTGCCAGATGTACAAAATGGCAGAGTAATGTGTTGTATAAAATGATTTTGGGTGGCAGAAACTGGATAGCAAGCCAAGAATACTGCACCAACATTTGAGCTTTCAATGAGAGGCGTTGCCAGCCGCAGGAGGGAGCACTGGATAATTTATAGGTTAACATTTTCTTTTTATGTGAATAGCATTTTTTCTCATTTATAGTTAATTAGGTTAAGCATGCATGGGGAGCGAGGGAGGGAAGACTTTCAGAGAGGATCTAAACGATTAGTAATTTGAATGAAGTAAAGGAAACTGCTAAAAGCTGTAGCTCTGGAATTAAATATGTTGCTGTAACACATGTAAGTATCAGATAGGAGTTTTAGAGGTTCTTACATTAATTATAGCACCAGCATAAAAAGAGGTAGAGCATATTTACAGATTTGGCATGTGGATTCTTTTAACAAGTAACTGCTGTTTAATTTTACTAGAAGAGTAGAAGTTATTTTCCCGCTATTTCACACGTTTATATCTTTTGCACACATTTCTTGTCCTAGAAGTTTTGGCTCACATAGAGGATCATTTAAGGGGAACTCTGAAGAATGAACATTGACCTAACCACTGACTTTCTTTGAATCCTTTTTCTGGATCAAAATCCTCTTGACTGAGCAGTTTTTTCAGGCAGATTCTGTATGTCCATCTACACACAGAGACTGGAACAATTTAACTAAGATCCACCTAACAGCGCTACACCATATTTAGACTGGGGCAAATGCCTATGCAGACACTCAGAATGGTTCATGGTATTAAAATCACCCAAGTTGCAGTGATATTACTGGTACACAGACTTGACAAATCCTGCACGTTGACAGCGAGGCTCACACAGTTTGCTCTTATCTCCCACTTCCCACCATCAGGGCTGTATATCACTGGTTTGCAGCGTTGCACCACGGACTCTCTCCCGTTTTGTAGCCCCATTTGCAGGCACAGGTGAGCAGCTTCCCCCATCACACGGCTTGTTCTTTTCTCCCCGCCTACATCGGATGATCCAGCACGTGGCTGTTGGATCCGGAGCTACCATGTTCCAGGGTGTCTTTGATGAAGAAGACAGAATTTTAGAAAAAGGAGGAATATTACGAAAAGTTAGTTAAAATGTATTTCCATCCTCAATGCCTTCCGCTGCATAATTTTTGAAAACTCTCAGAACAGCATTTAACTAATTTTCAGTTTATTTTGCAAGCTACCTTTAAGTATTGGGTACAGTTTTTAAATGTAAACCTGTAAGTCCCAATTTAAGCACCTTATTAGAGGTTTCTGGTCATAAATTCTCAAGGTCTCCCAGCTTGTGCAGTACTTCTGAAAATCAGGCAGAACTTTGACTAAGAGACTAAATATAGATTTAACAGTTTATCCTGCAACACCCCAATAATTCAAGAAGTGAATGATTTATGATTTCAAGAAGGGAATGATTACTTATACTGAGAAATACTGCCATTGTTATTGCACATGAGCAGCTCCACATGGAGAATTATTCAAAGTATTTTAATGCTTGTGCTACATCCATGAAAGCCATTTTCTTTTTCTAGGCTGGGATCTGTAAAATAGCCTAAAAGAGTTGAATGAGCACCCCCCGTGAAAGTCAGGGAGAGAAGACCACCTGATTCCCTTACACTTGTTGGAAAAAAAACAATGTTTTCCGGCTTAGCCTCAGCTGCCTAGCAGCCAAGCCCAAATGCTGGACCAGTTGTGCAACAGTGACATAGTCTGCAGGCATCTGTATTAGGCTTTATGTTAAAAAAAAAAAAAAAGGACAGCACCCACAGGCACAGATCATGTGCTCGATGTGGGGGACGTGGTTAAGGAAGGAGTGACTCAAGCCAGAATTAGAAGGAAGCTCCTCGGAGCACAAAGCCAAAACCTGGAAATCTGGATCCATAACCACCCAGGAACAGCTGGGCGCAGCCCTGAATCGCCCCGCACTGCACTGGGCTGGCGTAACGACCTGTTAGGGGCTCTCCTGGGTTTCCCTGACGTGGCACGTGTGGTGCAGTGTGTTTCAATGCCTTGCCGAACTCAGGTGCATCAGTGGCAGACTTAGTAAGAGGCCAAGCCACCTTCCCAGAGCCAAGCCACCCTCTGAAGCACAGGCCTTCAGCTACAAGCTAAAGGGAAGGCTTTTGCACACGCGAGGGGAAATGTCAGAGAAAACAGTATAACTGGCTCACAGTGAGCTTGGATAAATATGTTGTGGTCGAGCAGCCAGAGGTGAGGACCAGAGCCCAGGCCTTTGAGATCTGTTCCCGACTAGCCTCATTTGTGCCCATGTCCTTCACTGGCAGTCAGTAGAGCAGGGCAGTGGTAGCTTATGGAGTGCTTGTGAGAATTAAGTAGTTAACACTGGGGAAAAGCTCTGACAGAGAACAGACTGCAATATATGCTCTGTCCAGAGGTTATAGACTGTTGTCTGTTGCTGTTGTGATCACTGGGAGGCATTTTGATCCACCCTACAGCCCATGTATTTTCCCTAGCAGCCCCATTAAGCAAGAACATGCCGAAGGTGTGACTGGTGCAGTAGAAGGTAATTCTAGGCATGTTGGGCACCGTCCGGCTCCCACAGAGCTGCTCAAATACGGAACTACGTAGAGCTGTGCTTCAGCAGCCTGGGGGATCACTGCTGCCTGCGGAGCAGCACCAGATCAGGAGGGGCAGCGGGACTTCTGCGGTGCCGAACTGCTGCACCTCCAAAGCATGTCCACAGCTTGCTGTGCGGTGATGCCAGCCCAGCTAGAAAGCTGATGCGACTCACCCGTCCGCACACGTATTGGCTCTCACGCATGGCAGGAAGGGGCTCAGTAAAGGGAACCAGGCAGGGAGCCGCAAGACTATCATTGCCCAACACCCTTGTCTTCAGAGAGTCGGGCTGCTGCGAGAGGGACCTCTCTGGGGTTAGCAGGGCAGGCTGGCGGCAGCTGCTGCTTTATTTGTGCCAGCAGCACCCAAGTGTCTTCTCTCTGGGTCTGAGAGAAGAAGGGCTGCAGGCAGAATATTTTGTAACTGGTAAAAATAGCAACAAACACCGAAGGTGAGGGATCAAGAAGGGTTAAGAAGCTTTGATGTGGCATCTTTTCCTTTGCAGGGCTGGACCACACCATTGTTAGCAGAAATACTGGTATTTGGACCAGTTGTTTTTCCCATGTCTGGGGAGGGCTCCATTCCCTGCACCTGGGCTATGTCTTTTCACCGCTCCTACACCTGAAAGGCACGGCAGTGGGAGGTGTTGGGGTGGAGTAACATATTGCCTGCAGAACTGCATAGCTCTGCGCAACATCTATGATTTCCTCACAGTATCGAACCTGGAATCTGTGCCAGTGGATGTACAAGGCCTGGCTCATAGCAATGTTCCCTTGAGAAATAATGATTTCACTGGAAGAAGGTGCCAGTGTGTTAAAAATGTAAGAAGGACAGCATTTTTCATGCAAACGCTTGCTGTCAGTATGTATAATGAGTTACTTGCTACTAGTTTCCTTCTTTCTGGGGATGGGAGGCAAGGAAGGAGAACCAGACTTAGCGCTGAATGGGTAGTTCTGAGAAGCAGATACTATTCGGTCATTTATGAGCAGCTTGCAGACACTGGGAGTGCAGGTTCATTGCATCTCTAATTTTTTTTTTCTTCCTTTGGGCAGGTGGTCTAACAGCCAAGCAGCTGATGCTACTTTTTAAATTTAATTTTAATTGAATGCACTGCTAGAGATGCCTTAAATTGACTCTTTTTGTTTAAATTTCCTAAGGGAGTTTCCCCCAAGACCTCTATCCTGTGATAACTTATTCTGGCCAATGGAACCAGTGTATATTTATTGTATTCTCCTTCCCTTCTCCAGCTTCTGCTACCATGAACACTGCAGTTGCTGATGACTAGAAAATTACTCAAGTGTGAACTGGTTCACTGTCTGTCACCTTCCTCATTAGGCTAGTGAGAAAATGTATCTATGACTCTGTCACACACAGCCCTCATTAGGTTAGCGGCACATTGCGATCATTGCCTTTTTCAAAGATGGCTGCAGGAAAATGGCTGTTTAGCTTGATGCTCCTCAGTAATAAGTGTAAGTAGCAAAACTAGGGCTCACTGCACTCTCTTCTGCAATAATTACATTGTTTGCAGAGCCTGATCAAAGGACTGAACTGGTACTGCTGGGGAAGTCAGATGGCAGTGCATAATCTCACCGCTTACTCTGAGCGGAGGGGGCAGAAGATGCTCGAGGTAAGACTAATTTGTTGCGCAAACTAGATTTAGGACAGAAACACTATCCATTTTTGGCATCTGCTTCTCCTTTTGCCTCTTAAACTGGAGGAACTCTATCGAAGGCAGCTTTTTTTCTTCATGTATTAATAACAGCAAATTCAGGTCTATTAGATGTAGCTCTGACCCCTAGCAGTGAGGGACTCCTGTGTTCTAAACCTAATTTCTACCTAGGGGCAGTTAGCCAAAATAGCACTAATTGGTAATATACACCTGCTTTTGCCATTCCCAGGAGGCTGCTTTTAGACAGTATCACTGCCAGATGCCCATGCTGAGTTTCTGCTAGAAAAGATGTGCTAAATGACTGCATGCCTGCTCTCTGACTCGTGCTCTTTTCTTTTTAGCACTCCTGTTCTTTTCCTAAGCAAAGTGAAGATTGCCACTGCCTTCCGTATTGGATTTCCCCCTGAAATTGGTCCATTAACTCCTGTATGCTCTAGAAAGACAGGTAACTATTTTCATGCCTGAATTCCTTTATTTGGAGAAAAAAAAAAAAAAAGAGTAACTTATGAACTGCAACATATGCCAACCACCAGAACAGCTACATAATCCTGCATGCAGTAGGGCTGAAGTGTTGAATGGGACCATTATATTGGTGAGAACTGCTGCTCGCTTCACTTGAAAGTGCATTTCTGAAAATTACAGTACAGCCTAGTCTGCTGTGGCTGTTAGGTTTTTGCTTTGGTGCAGCAGACACAGCCTAGTTTACCTACTTGCTAGATGTTGTAGGTGATGGTGTGCACGGCACACAGCATATAAAAAGTACTGAGAAAAGTCATTTTATATGAGGAGCTTCTGTGCTTTCATTATAATGTATTCCTACCTAATGATTGCTTTTGTAATGCAGTCCCAATGACCTGAAAGGCAGTTCACACAAAAATACTTGCACCCACTGAATCTCGATAGAAATGTGTAGGGCAATGTCCAGTTGCCACATCAGACCTTCAGTGCTGATGACCCATCTCTGCTTTGCCATAAAAATGTTCTTGCATTAGCACTGGCATAGAGGACAAGTGATGTACTGTAGTTGATTAGGTTCATAGCAGATGTGTATCCCCTAGGAATAAGTTGATGAAAAATCTTATGGCCTTTTTGCTTGTTTAAAGTTGATATCAAACTCTAAATTAAATTGGATATCAAGTACTAGACTTGCTCTGCATATATTCTCTACAATTCCATATACTTATGATCCTTCTAATTAGCTGCATTTACAAATTCAAACCAATTAGCCCTGAAATTGCTAGAAATATAGAGAAAGAAGTTTGATTTTTTTTCTTTCCCATAAAGTTCCTATTTCCATTTCCATTTAAGTCAAACTTTAATTCCTTCTAAAGAACAGAAGACAAATATTAAAAAAAAAAAAAATCCCTCATGAGACTTGAGGCTGAAAAGGACCATTACCATGAAAGAGAATATTAACCTCCCAGGCTGGTGATTCAAAAGCTGTTCAAGAAGCTGAGTCTATACTGGCAGGCAAAATGTAGGCCCTGGTCTGCAGTCTGTGTGTTGAGACTGCCAGCCCTGGCACGACAGGGCTCAGATATGTTTCTTCTTCTTTTTCTTTTTTTTTTTTTTTCTGGGTAGCTTAAGCTCAGGATGTGTGCAATACTGAATATTTCTGGGATGGAGTCTGGCTTCTCTGCTTGATATCAGCCTGCAATGTCCCTACAGGCACCGGTAAGCTTGCACCACACCATCTGGTGCACTGAAGGTCTGATGTGGCAACTGGACATTGCCTTCCACATCTGTGCCCAGTCCGTCTGTAGAGCAGGCTGGCATGCAGCTGGCTCCAGGGTGAGTAGCATGAGCTCAAGCTGTCATCGTAGCCAACCAAGCTCTGGAGCTACCTATACATGAGCACCTTGAGTTCAGCCAGGTGCTGAATGGATGTTAAGGAACATTTGGGCTCAAGAAGTTCAAACCCCTGTTTCAAATATGATCTAGATGTAATCTATGTGAAATAAGCCCTTCCAGTTGCAAAGGAATAAGTATCCTCATAGTAAGAATTAGTATGGCTGAAAAGGATTGGCTCTCTTAAGAAAAGCCCAGTCACTGGGCAGCCATAGGACAGGAACCATTTTCTTAGATTTTGTTCCTTTTTGTCAGAATCACAGTACTTTGGTCAATATGAAAGCTTGAAATATGACTGGTTTGGAGGGTAGCTCTGGGACCCTCTCTTCACCATCAGTACATTCACTGAAGACCATGCTGTAAACCCTTACACCCAAAGATGAGCAGTATTTCATATGGCTAGTCCCAGTTTGCCGATCTGAGTAAAAGGTTCACGCTCTGTGTTAACTTCATAATTGCCTTCAGTTTTATAATAGCAATTACTTTTCCTTTCCACACATAACTCAGCTTCAGACACCAACTTTTCATGAAAATAATTCATTTACAGCAATATTACTTCAGCCTGCTGGTTGTGCCTTAATAATGCCTAGGTCCTGGGTTTTTTCTTCATTCTGACAGGGATTCTGGGAGCCTCAATTAGCAATTAGTATTAAAAAAGCTGTCCCGGGGAGACAGAATTAATATCAAAAAAACCCCAAGCTCAAACCTGCAAATCTTCAAAATGTCTGAAGTTTGCATATTTTTTTTATTCATTAAAGGATGCATTACTAACGAACCATCTTCCCAAAAAATACATGCCAGCTATTAAAAAAAAAGGCTAATAGCTTTTCCTTAAAGGTTTCACAAGTTAATTTTAATAATTTTAATTTAAAGTAAAAGCATAATGTCATATTCCAGGAGATCAAAAAGTGTCTTGTTTCACAGATGATGCTTCAAGAGCCCTTTTTTTTTTTTTTTTTTTTTTTTTTTTTTGTAGAACAACAATTTTCATAACGAGGTACTATTTCCAAGAGCGTAATTACCAATGGAGTTTCCATTTGGACTGTGTGAAGGACCGTTGACAGCATCAGTTTCTTCTTTTTATTATTTTTATGAGAGCTGGTAGAAGCCAAAAATAGATTATTTGGGTTTGTAACAGGTGTAAACTATGCAATACCTTCTGCAGTAGGAAAAGTAAATAACAGCATCGCATGAAGACATTATACGTAACATGGCCCAAACTGGTATCTCGCTAATGTGTATATAACCTGCTTTACAGAACCATGTCTTTACCACGCTAAGTGCTTAATTGTTATTGATTAGCTCTGCCCACTGTTCCAATATCAGTCGTTATTGAAATAATCTCCGTATCCCTCATTAAACATGCATCTGTTTCCATGGGAATGCATTTTTAAATAAGAAGTGCTATTTGAATATTATTGGTTTCACTGGTTGTTCAGGCACTTGGTACTGTGGTCGCCCAATCTGTCATAGTTAATCAACTCTCATCTCTTAACACTGGCTGCAGTTATCAATGAGTTGAGGATTAATATTCTGGGCGAAGCAGATGATAAATCATTTGTATATAATTAGTGTACAGCAAGGTTACAGCTGACATGAATTTTTATCTTAATTATGAGAGAAATTTGTTCCATTAATTTAATTTAGTTTGCATGAGTGGCTAGACACCTAACAAAGTTAATCTTACACCTGTCATTACAACATTAAGGAGAGGCTCATTTTCAAGCTGTAGACACAGATACTCCAGCATATAAGGATAATGTTGCTCATTCTGATGTGAAAATAGATGATCGTAGACAGAAGATATAGAGCCTACTCTTTTTAAAGTCTTCCCAAAGGATTTATGTGAGAATATTACAGAGATTCAAATCCTGTTGCCAGTGTACTGAATAGACTAATTTTCCTTCAATCTTCCTTCCGTTCTTCCTCATGAAAGAAGTATGAAGCACTTATAAACAAAGGGAGATGGTTTTCTTCCTTATTTTTATAGATGTGCATTTTAATTATTTTAACTATACACATATATATTGTTAGCAGAAGGCATGTGACATAATGAAATACCTCTTGTATGACACGGTATCTGCATTAAAGGCAATAGATGAGGAAATATGTATTGCCTCTACTCTAGCCTTCGTATTTATATGGAAAAGAATTATTCATAACTTGATCTACTACACAAATGACAATTATGCAGGCATTTCTGAGGTTTCAGCACTCTGAGTAAACCTAAATTCTGTGTTAATTATCCAAGCAATTATCAAGTCTGATAAATCATACATGATTGATAGATAAGGTGGGGCTGTTTAGGTAACAGGATATGGTGTTAGTTATTTTGCTGATAATTAACCAAGCACCTAAATGAAAGAAGACTATTTGTGGCATCCCTTATAAAAATGTTTATTTTTATAGATTTGTTGATTATAGTTATTTTATTCTGGTAGGATGACTTTGGAAAAAGAAAAGCCGATACCCAAGTCTTTTTACAGCTAATGAGATGAGACTGAATACAGCGGAGACAGAAATATAACTGAAAATTGCATTCTGCACTAGCTGAAGTCCAAACACATATTTGTAATACAAGCCACAGTCTCCTTCACATTTGCAGCATAAAAATAACCCTCGAAGAGAAACATTAATTGAACAGTAACTCAGATTAATGTTTTGTAATATTAGTTCACAATTATTACTCTGAGAGAGGGTCAAGAAGTATATAGTTGGATATTCACAAAGAAATGACTGATTTAAAAACAAAGAGCTCTAATGGAATTCAATAGTGCTTTTCAGTCATTCTAGTTGGCATCTCTATTACCTGAAATGATTCACAGTCCATTATGGGAGCTTCCATGCTAATAGAATGTCTATCTTCTGTAATACAGACACATCAGGGCACTAACTGAGAATCTGTCACAATGAATTTCATCTAGATTTCACTTCATCTCTTCATGGACTGTAAAATTTGCTCTTGTACAATGCCTAAATTTACTGTGGGTAATTGAGAGAGATCTATAGATGCAGCACACAGTAAAAAGCCGTTTTCCAAAGATCTATTGTAAATTCTGTAGATTTGGTTCAGCTGGGAAAAGATTATGAAGTGCTGAACACCAGTCTTTGCTAATTAAATGTTTTTGGTGAGCTCTGGAAATATTTTGAATGGATCACAGTGAACAGAAAAGTGAAAACAGCAGCCTGGTTAAAATGTCTCTCTTGCAGCTAGAAAGGCAATGAAGAAGCTTTTGAAATTTAAGAAACCCAAAAAAGAGGTAGGCAAATGAGTGAAAGTAGGCTCCATTACCCCTTGTATGATTTATGAATCATATCAAGTAGACCTATGCTATTTTTTATCTGTCTTGTGTTTACATAGTGCAAAGTGGGATATTACCCACTTAATCTGACTTCCTCTACATCTTGAAAATCCTCCTTAAATAGTGTAGGTAACTCCATTTTATTTTTGCAACTGAGATTATTCATCCTAACTAAAAATGTTGCTATTAAGTTTTATGCATGAATTGTTGATAAAAAATTAAAATAACGTTTAATGCACGGCTCATTTTTTTCCCAGCTGAATACTTACTCCTCAGCTCATAAAATAGATATGCTGTGCATTTTCAACCATTTCTTTTTTTTACATTTTACTTGTTCCTGTTAAAAGCTAAACGAAATTATTGGTATCCTTACCAATCACAGACTTTAATATTTGTTAGCCAATTACAATTGTGATACATTCTATAGCTTTTTTCCTAAGCCACAAACTGAATAATAGCATCATGCTCCACTGCAAGTGAAGTGATCTCAGCCTTTACATTAGGAGAAAATCAGAATGGTATGACTGCACTTCATTACTGAAATAGGTAACTGATGAACTGAAAAGACAAAGGGCATTGTTAAATGAAATGTCATTATTAGAGCTGCTCATGTTTAACAAATGTACTGTAAGTTAATTCAGTGGTGTTTTCTCCAAAGTTCTCCGTAGAATGTTCACCATTCATTCTTATGTTCTTTACATGTTCAACATTTTTATTTTCTTCAAAGAAACAATGCTAAGTAAACCTTAAATAAACACCAGTTAAAGTGATGCAAAAAATGTCACATAACTTCCGTCCGAGCTTTACTTCCAGTGCTATTGCTCACCCACTGATCCCTAGAAGACATGCCATTGTAAATGTTTATTTATATTGTGTTTGAATAAACAAAAATGCCTTATTTTCCTCAAAGGAAATTGGAAGGTAAATTCTGAGTTCCATGGGAAAAAGATTTAGTCTTTGGGCTCCAATTCAGCAATCTATGACTATGCAACAAAGCACTTTGGCACGTGCTTAATGTCAGGAACTGAAGTATCTGTTTTAATATGTGGCTGAATTGGGGCCTTAAAGCACAAGCAGAATCTTGGACCTCATATTTTAAGAGCTGTGTAAAAGTGGTGTTCTGATATCAAATAAAAAACATATCATACTTTCAGCATCTGTGGGAAACTGTTTGCATTGCCCCAGAGGTGATAAAAATAATTTATGGACCTCAATATTTTTCACAACAAGGAAATGACCTCAGCTTTGGCAATCTGAGGTAGTTAGTGAAGCTTTTCTGCTACATTTATGGATTTACTTGAGCTACATATTCTTTGACCTGTATTTTAGATTTATTGGCAGATACATAAGTCACAGTAAATAACCTAAAAAGCAATTGATGCTCTGTGCATTTTGTGCATGGATTGATTGAAAGATTAAGAAGGGCTGCTTCTTCACAAGTGATTGAAACTTGTGCCCTTGCTTGTTATAAATATGTCTACTGGTGTGTCATGCACATTTTTTAAACAAAAATTCTAATATAACTGGAAGATAAAAAGCATATTCAGACTATGGTATGTGTAAATATGAGCCTGAAAAGAAAATATGTAGTTATGCATGCTACGATAAGGGCAATCAAACTCTGAGAAGAGCCCTGAAGAGAGCCTGAAGCTCTCTTCTCTGAGTAGTCCCACTGGCTTGATACCTCTCTTGGGAACAGGGCAACAGAATCCAACTCGTTGTGTGACAGAGCATTAACGATCCAAACAAGAGGGGCAAGAAAAGATCCTGTCCTTCTGCTATCGCAGTATTTACATCCAGACCAGCACTGTAATATCTGAGGACTTCAGAGATTGCTAATGTCTTGAACAGGTTTTGAAATGAAGAGCTGGGCCTTCAGTGCCATATCCAATTTGAGTGCCTTGCATAAGCATACAGGGTGGCATAATTACCTTGGTATGTGACGGAGGGAGTGTAGTGTTGTGTTTCCTCAGGTGTATCAAGTACTTAGCAGTGAATAAGAGAGATTTTGTATATGATGGTCTAGCATCTGACTGGAAATCACAGACCCTACAAACTTGTTTTTCATGATACCACTATGGAACTAACACATTAATGACATTAAGCAGTTAATATTGATCAATCGAGTAAATTACCTTGAAGAAAAAGGTAAAATCTTTAAATCTTCTGTAATTTTCTTTAAATCTTTAAATTTTTTTCATCGCTTTTTTCACTTTAGATAATGAATGTAAAAGTTGTGATCAAATATCTCTACTGACATCTCCATCATTTGCCTGATGGAAATCGGAAAAAAAAAACCCTCCCCTCCCAACCTTCCACCAGAAGCAAGATTAATATAAATTCTGAGGCTGGTTTGTAGAAGTTTACTCTTAATCTCTTTGTTCTCATGCCTTTAAATCAAGATCTTATTAAACCTTTCATGCAGCTTTTGTGGTGGTAAAAAAATGGTATTATGAAAGTTTCAAAGCAACCCTTGGTGATATAGCTTCATTCTCTTGAACGTAGTACAAGATACATAATAAAGAATAGAAGTTTACTCACTTGAAACTGAGCTTCATCCTCATGAGTTCAGATATGCATAGGTTTAAAAGGTTTAAGAAATCATGGCAGAATCTATCTGTTCAAATGTAAAAACATAACAAAATAAACATGCATTGGATTGCAATAGCCATTAATTAATTAATATTTTCTGCTACCTGAATGTGCCTAAGACATCCCACGGGTGATCTGTGCACTCGAAATGAACCTTGCACTGTCTGAATATGCATGGAGCGCTACGAGCTATCTGCAGCAGCACCGTCCAGAAGGCAAGACACATTTTCTCTATTTATTTCCACCCATTTGTTTAACTTCACTGCCATCTGCTGTTAAGAGATGGAAACCTGCACTGCAGGCCCTGGAAATGTCTCCGATACGCACAAGTATTGCCGTGTCACTTCTAACTTTTCCATATTTTAACCTGATGTAAAGGACAGGGGGGGAAATGTTAGCCCATATAACTATTTGCCCACTATGCTACTGCTACCATTGTCAGGAGCTCCTTAGTAGACTGGAAGGTGCTGTGTTCCTACCAAATTGTGTTAAATGGCCAGTGATTAAATCACAAGCAAGCCTGGCCCCTAGGACATGTTGCTGCTTGATGCCACCCTCTGCATGCGTATACCCTGCCCAAGGGAGCATTTTATCACAGTCACATCTTGCCAAGACACCAGCAATAGCAATACCAACCTAAGTAATCCCTTTGCTCCTTGTGCTCATTTCCTCTTCAGCACCTTCCTCCCACTTTTGCTGTCGAGAGAAAGCCTTCCTCAAGTTCCTTTTCCCAGCACCATTTCCCGGTCCTCCTACAAACAGATCCCTGAAAATCCCATCTTTCCGACCCTGCTTATAAGACCTTAGAAGAACAACTTGGGAAGTAATCTGAAAGTATAACACCTTTCAGTCTGTGCAGTGGAAACACCAGCAGTTTATTAGGCACACAGGACCAGGCCAGATGGATCATCAACTCCTGTCATTCAGTATGGCAGGTAGTGCCTTCGAGTCCAATATGACTTGCTGACATTTTCACGTGTTTAACAATTAGAAATATGCTCAATGTGGACAACTGGTTGCATCCAGCAAGAAATGGGGCTATATGTAAAGACTATGAATTCAAACAATAGATTTTGATTACGGAAAAGATGTTAAAAGTGGAAAATATTCTGTCAGTGCTGGGTGTAGTTAGAGATAGGAAGTCTGAAAAAGCAAGGCATTTTCTATTACTTCTCATGTATGCTCACCAGGCTTTTTACTCAATGGCTTAATTCTTTGGCTTGATTCAGTATAAAGGCAACAGAAATTTTTCCTTTGAATTCAGCAGGCTTTGGATGAGACTCTCAGTACAACCGCTGTGCAAGCTGAAGCAATTCTTGGATATTAAACCAAATATTGTGTTTAAATAATTAATCTGACGGCCTTGAAAGGTAATCAATGATATTATAAAGTTATATAAATAAAAATAAATAAATAAATAAACATATATATTAAAAAAACCCAAGCAGTTTAGTTTTCCTCTGCAGTGTCAGCTGCCAGAAGCAAGTTACTACTCTAGTAGTAACTCCTTCCCCATGGCAACACCCGCTATCTCTTTGCTTTTCTGATCTTTTTTAATTACTAAAGAGCTTGATAATCAATACAGCTGCAGAAAAAGCAAGATACAGTCCATCTCCCCTTATGCCTCAGCAATAAAATTACAGTTCAGTCCTGATCTCAGAATCTCTGTTGCTATCAAAGGTAAGTTATGAACTACAAGGCAGAAAAAAACATAGCTCGATTTTCAGATATTCTGTTAAGTGCAGATCTGGCAGTTCAAAAAAATCTTATTTTGCCTTATAAATGGAGTGAATTTGATATGGAATTCAGTGAAGAAGCACCAGAATGGAACACCAACATGTCACTTCCCAAGTAGAACAACATCCTTCAGGGCAATCAGATTCATATGAAAAAATATTATCCAGTTTTGGGTTACCTGGTGGCACTGGAGTGTGTTCTGGTGGACAGAATCTATTAACTCACACTCATGTTTGGATCTCCCGAAAAATCTCTGTATGAGACATGGAACAAAATGCTCACCTTCCATGTCTTAAATGAAAGAGCTAAATGAAAAACTTTATAAAGAGGTTGGTCTAGAGAGCTGAACAAGGTCAAAGGCCAGATATTTGTTTTTCCTTTGCTTTTTTCTTTGACATGCTGAAAATAATATATTTTTTCTGATTCTAACCCTTTCTCAATGCATTTCTTCTTTTCCTTATTTCTCCTGTTTGAACATCCAGTCTTCTGCACATCATTGCAGCATATAGGCAGATAGACTTTCTGTATACCAGAACCTCTTCAGAACTGACCTAACATGAGAAATTCTGCCTCTGCTGGCAGGTTCATGGGCAATCACTGGCATTTCTGACTTACCGCATGACATAAGAGGCACTGTTTGCCATATTATTTTGGAACCCCTAGTTCACTTCATCTTACTTACTGAAAGCAGACACTGTTTCTCTCTTACAAATCAGCACAGACCTGCTTTCTCTGAGCAACTCAGCACTATGACCAAGAACAGCTGCAACTTTTCTCCCTCCTGTGCTGACTTCCCCATCTCCCTCTGATCCATAGCATGCTGCTTCACTTCATATATGCCTCCCGAAATAGAGGCAGGCAGATCCTGATACGATATTCTGATATAGCATATGCAGCTCATGTCATCCCATTTTCTAAATGGAAAGATAGCAGAATATTTTCTGCTGTATGAGAGGAGAAGTACAGCAGAAGAACTGACTACAGGGCAGACAGGTAGAGAAGCAGAGACTGTCAAGAAAGAGAATGCGTTTTCAGATTTTTCTTTAAATCTGCAGTAGAAAGGGAGCTGGGAGCAATTCCAGACAGAAGTTACACAGAGACAAAGACAGAGAAGTGGCTTTAAGCTCAATAGAACAATAGTCAAAGTAAAAGCTTCAACCTTCTCTCTGTGGAAATGATAGTCCCTGAATTAAAGGGAGCAACTGTATCTCCTCCCTAGAAGCAGTTATTGGATTTGGATCATTTCTGTTCCATATTGACTGTGCTGAACTGACAATTTAGAGCATTGCTCAGTGCTCACTGTTCACCCTCCTGCCAGCACAAGACTTGTGAAAGGTGAAAGGAAGCGGAAGGAAACGATTTTCTGCTAAATCCATCTGCAGGGAGTTGACATTTTTATAGGACAGCATTTTAGGTTACAAAAAGTCTGAATAAGAGAAGCAATGGGTCTCTGGAATCACAGGTAATATTAGCCAGGAGGACACTGCTAAAGGAGGACCAGTAAATTCTAAGAGCAGGGTCAAGGGATAGGAAGCTGGAAGAGATTATATTGCTTACACGGAGACAGATTTAGGAAAGAAGAGGTAGTTGAAGGTCTACTTCTTATACCAGGCAGAAGTAGCACTGATCCAGTAGCAGTAGTAGTGGGAAGCAGAGCTAGGGACAGCTTTTAATGCTTGCTTTGAGCTGTGATTTTAATAGCCATTCTCATCAAACTAGACTGGACAGCCTCCAGCATAGCCCAAATGTTAGTGTATCGGTAGGAAATTCTTCTTCCTAATTGCAAAAGTCATGGAAGTTACAAGGAATCCTGTTCCATCTTCAATTTCTAGAAGGAATAGTCAGTGATAAGAGGCCACGCTTTGGGGATATGCACTATAATTCCAAACATATTACTTTGAGCCTTCCAAACTCACAGGAATATGAACTGCTGGAGACAGCAGAAAAATTGCTAGGAGAATTCTACAACAAAAAGACCTCATTAGCTTTGAACTGTAAAAAAAAATCCAACACAGTCACTGGAGTCAGTCAAAGTCTGCTGCTTATGAGTTGACTGATAAGAAAAATGCTAACGATTTTAGGGGTAAATCTTTGTCCTAAGTGGCCCTGCTTAAAGGCTGTGAGGCTGTGTAATAAGGAATTGCCAATTCTCCCTGTTTTTATTATGGGCCTTGCAATATTTGATGTTTGTTTAAAGCCCAGCTCCTGGAACCAAGAGATTAGGTGAAAGTCTCTGTTTTAATTAAGAAACAAGCAAAAAAAGGTTTTCTTCATTTTGTGGTTGCTGAAAAAAAGGTCTCCAAGGGTTCAAAAGCCAAAAAGCAGATAGAAAAACCTTCATATTGATATATGATTTGTATATATTAAATCACCTGAGTTAAGTCAATTACATTATTTATGGAGACTGAATTTTTAATGTTCATTGTTTAGCAACACTGAAGATCCCCAACCCAAGAGGTGTCAGGTTTCTTTTTTTAAATACCCCGTCTTTCTTTAATCAGCAACAAAACAGCTTCAAAGACATCCAAATTCAAATCAGTTTATTCCTTTCTGTTAGAACTGGTGAAGGAAAAATAGCAGGTAGCACTGACAGCTGCTACTACCTGTATAATTGGGGCTAAACAGAATATGATTATAAAGACAGAGAATGAATCCATGGCTGTTTCCAAAGCGAGTGGCCATCTGACTGACATCAGATGCACAGGATAATAGCAATAGTATTACTCTGAAGCACACAAAAAAAGGAAATAATTTTGTCTGGAAAACTTGTAAATCTGTTGAAGAGGAATCTTCCTCTTCTGGCCTGTGACACTGGATCCTTGGCAAGATTGAAATGCAGATGTCCAATCCTAAAAGCATGACCCTCAACTGAAGTCGACTCACAGTTCTGGCCACAATATGCACCTGGTCTTGCTATTAGAAGGTCAGAAAGCTATCACAAATGAATGCAGGCTGCTTATTCTCTCTGCATGAAACAGCTTCTTGCAAGCTATAGACAGATGAATTTAATGACCCTTTAATGAACTTAATCCTACTGGGTTCAGTTTTGACAACTGAACTAGAACTGGGTCTTCTGGACTTGAGTCTTTCTTGCTTTTTATCTGCAGCATATAATAGTTGTGGCTGTTTTCTATAGATCTTAAATCTGTTATAACGCATTTGTAAGAGATTTGGGGCATGGAGTGTGTGGACGTTAGAACTCCATTTGCAGGATGCCTGCAAAAGGGATGTTAGACTTACAGACCCTGCTTCGAAGACCCTGCTTCCTTTCTTGTGTTTCCAAAGAACCATTTCTCAGAAACCAGATCTTTCACATTCTTGTTTTGAATTTTGCGCTCTAAGAAGTCTTAGAACTTATGTACCAATTGGAAGCTAAGGCTTTTGGAGGTGCAACTTTTTTCTGCCTCATCATTTTGGGCATTGATAGGCCTGATTTATAATTTACAATTTAGTATGAGTGACTTTCTCCAACTCACCAGCTACTGCAACCTTCTTCAATATTCCTCACTGCACAAAACAGTAAACTTACCAGCTGTGTGTCTTTGCTACAGTGTGATCAACAAAGTTAACATTTTTAGATGTCATCATAGGCTGAAGATTTATCACTCCACTGATGTGTGATGGTGGGAGGAAGCAGGACATATCACTTCTCTTTCAGAATAATCCCCATATGGTATGTGCAGACTTATTCAGACACATTGCACAGTTTTATGCTAGGTGACATTTTGATGATTACTTTTAGACTTGCCAGAGGTAGTGGTTTAATATCTTATTAAATGCAAGATTAGGTGAATATTATGCGGATTAGGATTATGTGAGAAATTAAAAAATGACTTGGTAATTATGTGACCATGTTTTTCAGGAATTACATACTTGAGAGTCCTGCTTAACACTTAGGAAAAAGAACTTCCATGGTTTGCATATTCTTGATCTTTATCTAATTTTCAGCAAGGTTCCCTGAGGTTTAGGGGCTTTGCATAGCTTTCAAAGTGAGTAAATTAGTCTGCACAAATCAAAAGCCTTAGAAAACTAGTTGTTTGCATAAACTGAATTTCCAGAAATTATTTTCTGAGTCTGATATGACTACTAAATGCTTTTATTGATTCCTAACTAAATTCATGTTAATTTGGTCTTGAACGTCAATGAAATGGGTGTCATCATCATTGTGAAAAGGAACCTTTTCAGAAAAAAACATATATTTTATTTGTTAGCATATTCAGGTTTAATCTGTGCTGAAATTACCTATGATTTGAAAATAATTGTCAGGTTAGGATCTATTCTTCTTCCCTGCCTCTGAATAGATGGAATGGCAAAAGCTAAATCATTTTTCTTAATAATTGCTTCTGTAGAAAATGAGAATCTTTGAAAAGACAGCTAAGCCAAGCTTCTTCAACACTGCAAGAAAATACTTGGATCACACACACAAAATCCTTGAAATGTCCAGGGCAATAAAACTTAGGACTGGATTTCATGGGGCCCATAAAATCTGCTCCATAGCCTCCTAAAAAATGGCTCAGAACAACTCAAGAGAATGTTTGATTCAAATTATGAGAACTTCTCAGTGATTTAAAGGACAGTAGAGGTAGGGTCACCATCAACTCTTTTTCTTCCTCTTTTTTTTTTTTTTTTAGCAAGTTCACTCTTGTAATCCTTATGCATAATTGAATAACTATTAAAACACACTAAAACACATTAAAGTAGGATTTCCAAAACACAGGCTTCACCCAAACATGAACAGTGTATTTTGTAATGGCAGCAGAATATAGCGTGGTGGCTGATGTCACCAGATGGTGCTCTTCCACAAGTTTCCAAAGTGCTTGCCTTAGTGTGAGCAAATTTTGACTCATAAAAAGATAAGTTGTTCTGATGTCACTTTTGGGTTATGTCAGAATCTGCTTAGAGATAGTTTCAAGATGGAGGGAGTAGAGTGAGCAGTAACAAAGTTTACTTTTCATTTAGGGTTAAGTTGCTTATTGGGCTAAAATTCCTAAAAGACATTGCTCCATGGAACTATTTCATTTCAGGATGGGGATACATGCATAAATTAATCAAGTTAAACTTGGCGTCTATGCAGACTCTACACAACTAATTTATTCTGCATAGGAAGCTGCTTCACAAGGTCCGGGATATCTTAGAGGCCTGGTATTAGTGCCAGAATTAGACATTAGCATGAAAAGAAGATGGGGGTTAAATGTTCACATTTTTTATCCAATTTTTTTCATTAAATAAAGCCTGTAAGTTGTTTCTTTGAGAAGTCAATGAAGTGAAGTAACACTTGATGCAATGCTTGTAATTCACAGAGAAGACAAAGTCCTATTTACTTGAGTAAAACAGGAATCAGACAAGAAGTTGGGAATGTGTTTGTTCAGTACTTTACATGCCTTTCTACTGCCTTCTTGCTTAGCTTTGTTCAGGGTTACATTTCAAGTGCTTGCCTTGTGTCTGCACCTTTCTGTAGCCTTTTCTACCTCCACTTCACTGATACTTTCTCTTGCTCATCTTACTGCTTCTCTGCTTTTTCAATTCTCTTTCACAAAAACCTGAACCAACATGAAAAACAAAAGCCAATGAAATTCCTCCACCTTAGACTCTTCTTTTCCCTGGAAAAAGGGAAAGCCTAGATTTCTCTTGGGAGTGAGGTGTATCTGTGAGGCATCTGTTACTGTTTTAGAAGAACTTAGCTGTTCATTCTTATAACTGTTTTAAGTGAAGGAAGTGCATACTATTATGGCATGCAAAAGATAAAGTCTAAATCCATATATCTTGCCTGAAAAGCAAAGGTGAAAATACACAATTCTCTTCCCCTTTGTAAGGATTTGTTCCAAGACACTCAGTGATCCGGCAACTTAGATTCTTTTGTTCTCTGAACAGCAAATAAGTCTTAAAGCATGATTCTATTTGGAAAAAGTTTTACCTTTAGAAGTATTTTAATACTTCTTGTGCTTTTTGTTTTCCAACAATTCCAAATCAGATTTGCTCAGTCTAAATATAAAAATGAAACAAAACATTTCTCCCCAGTGCTAGCATCAGAGACATAGCTGCGATCTGAAATTTAATATCCTGGCCCAAATAAAGGAGGGCTCTGCGACGCACTTACAGTGCAATTGTTCTCATTTTCTTTGTACCTTTCCAGGTAAATGTTCTATGACTCGGACTTAATTAGTTGTTCATGGATTATGAGAGTCATAAAATACCTGCCTCATTCTCTCATAGATGAATTCCTCCTGACTGTAACAGTTACAGATGCCCTGAGACTTCTAGAAGAGATGGGTAACAGTATTGTCCTGAATAAACTTCACTATGGATAATTATTCTGTGTCAGTGTGTAGTGTGCCTGTCCTCTTCTGGACTTTGTGATGTGCACCTGTATAGAAAGAGAGCTGCCCCCATGCTACCCAGCCTTTCCACTACGGAGAACAAGCCCCTAGGCCATCAGCTGCACAAGACAGAACTCCAGAGGTCAGCAGGACAGAGATGAAGCAGATCCAGGTGATAAGTTTCAGAGTAGCTCAGATAGCTACTCTGCCTGTATATTTTCCGGCTTTAATCATGAATCTCCATCATTAACTCCATGTAATTCTTCTTAGCAGCTGCTATTCCACAGACAAAAATGACCCAGATAAGAGCTGTGAGGACTGATTGAGGTAATGCTTATTATGAGTCATTAATATAGATAACAACAACCTAACAAACATTTCAAGAAACAGATTATGAAGGCCAGAGAGGAGGAATCTAATTATTTTTCTTTCAGTTGCACCACTTACCCACAACCAACACAAATTATTCTTGCTCTCCATGAGGATTATTCCCAGGGAAGGGGACTCCTTGGTGGTGGCCTGATTTTCAAAGCGGGCACACTAGGTACGCTCTGAAAATCAAGCCACTCATAAAGTTTCTCAAAAATCAAAGCACCCCAAATCACTACTCACTTGAATATTCTGACCAGAGACTTTGAGCGATATGGCCAAAATCATGACACCACAAAAGACAAGTCAGATAAAACTTGAGTCTTACTGAGATAATTGGTCACAATATTGTTGTCTTCTCCAGCCAGACTGCTTTGCTTTCACAGATGAAACTGTAGAGAAGATCAGCTACCAGTTTTGTCGACTTTAGCCTATGCAGACCATGAGTGAGTAGTTTATTTTCTTACCAGAACATAAGCAATTTTACCATTGGGCTGTCTTGTCCTCTACAAATTCCACAGGCCATAAAGTCTTACTGTTCCATCTGCTTAAAAAAGGAACTATTGCATGGCCCTTTGCTATCTACTATTATTAAGTAGGTGACCATGAACAGAAGCTTTTTCATTTTCTCATCCATTACTCCCATCTTCTTTTTTACTTGTGTCTGCCTTGGGTTTGGTTGATAGCTTGGTAAGTGAGCTAAAAATTCTCATGTTACCAATCCTAAAATCCTAAAAAATAATATTAAAAATAACACAAACATAATTTTCAAGAAACATTTCTTTTTCCTATCTCCCTGTATGTTTTAAGCTATTAAATGCTGGGAATATGAATCATTCAGAGGAGAGACTGGAAAGGATTTTGGCTAGACTGTACTTTCTAGATGCCATCACTGGATGTGATAGCAGGCATGTTTAAAACATCACTATCTAATGTCATCTGTGATTGCTAAAAGGGCACTATACCTTGCAAAACATATCAGCCTGTCTGATGGGATGCAATGGTCTGCTGCAGCCTCTAACACAAGGGCTAGTGTAACAGGTCTGTGACTTTTTCATTTCACAGTGCACAGAGTCTCACTTTCACAGATGATAATTGGGAATTTGCAATTGCCTGCCAAATGACTCCTCATGCCTACTACATTTTAAGCAATAGCTGAAATGCAAAATCACAGAATCGCTAGGGTTGGTAGGGACCTCTGGAGATCGCCTGGTCCAGCCCCCTGCTCAAGCAGGGTCAGCTACAGGAAGTTGCCCAGGGCCGTGTCCAGTCAGGTTTTGAGTATTTCCAAGGATGGAGACACCACAACCTCTGTGGGCAACCTGTTCCAGTGTAAATGTGTGCACAGGAAGATACTGCCGCTGTGCCTGGCAGTCCTGCTAATCCTGGAAATCCAGATACCTGCCTCCATGGCAGTAATCATTCCATTAGAGATCAGAAGTGCTCTCTGCCAGGCAACAAAACAGGAGGAAAATAGAGCTCACCCAAGGCCTAAGACACAGAAAACAATGCAAAAATTGATATTGGCTTCAGGAAGCTTGGGTTCAGTCTCGTATGGTTGGCTCCAGCTTCTCTTCAAATTAGGAACAAAACTCAGAAGATGCAGTTATGACATTATTGAAGTCAACAGCAGAACTCCAGAATTTGAGGGACACAGTAATTTCCATAGCGCAATGCTTAAGAGGAAAAATATGTTTATTAAAAATTATGAAAAATTAGCTTCAGATACAGATGATGCATTGCTTGATTCACAGTCCAATGAAATCACTGAGAACCTTTGCATTTACTCTCAAATCTCTTCACGATGCTTTATTTTACCATACACATAAAAGAACACTGTACGCTTCTATCACCAAAAAAAGGACCAGTATGCAGGGAGTTGTAATTATTTTATCTTTATTTTATCTATTATACAGAATTTATGGAAATAAATCTGTCTTTTAGGCCTCCTCAGCATAAAGATCATTGGAAAATTCCTTAAGTCTATCTGATTCACTGTGCCAGGCCAACAAAGAATGGAGCCCTTGCTGTTGTTGTTATAACCCCATCTCATCTTTTAATTCTTGGTGTTATGAGAAAAAGCAAATATGTGCTACAAGATACAGGGAAACCTGACTGCTACATTCAGTGGTAACCAAGTCTGATGTCAGAAGTCCAGGCTGAACAGTGAAATAAAGTGTGTGGTTATAAACAGGGAGGAAGCTCTTTAGTTCAGCTTCATCGGCTCAAGATTAATGAAATGGAAAAATCAAGACAGGATTGTTCAAAGCAGCTGCACCAAAACCCAGAATCTGACTTATCTTCACAGATCAAAATAGAGCAGGGAAGGAGAAAAACAGGACTAACACTGAATCTGCTAGAAATTTACAAGCACAAAATCTAACGATTTGAGGGAAAAAATGTTTTTCTTTTTTAGGCTGTACCCCTCATGGGACTTTTTTTAAACCTAATTGGTATTTAGAAGCTTGATTATCTGAATGTCATAGGGGACAACGGCTCTGACTGAATAATTGGGTGAATTTGCATCACAATTAGGTATTGGGAAGCAAAGCCTTTGTTAGGTATTTTATTGAGGTTCAAGTAATCAAAGATGAGTTGTAATGACAATAGAGATACATTTTTGTATTTTCATGCCTTTCCTTTTGATTTCCTAGCCATATACCATGTGAATGAAAATTCCAGCCTTCGCTGTAAAAGAGAAAAATGTTTCCAGTTTTCATGATCACATAAACAAAAAAGCAAACTAGAAGAACCTATTACATTTCTTTCAGTATGTAATTTCAAGTCAGCTTTGTGATTTTGGGTGCCAGATGTATGGGCTGTAAACTCCACAGGACTTAATTAGTCCTGTCTCCCTTCTTTCCTTTACTGTACTTGAAGAAATCAATGAAACAGTAAGTTTCCCAGGGTAGTTTTGATCCCTTCCCGTCTGATATGCAGTTACTACTTAAGCCTCTAGTTTATAATGCCCTGACCTTATTTATCTATTTATTTATTTATTCCTACGGGTTTCTCTGAAAAGGAATCCAATGACAATATCACAGCTCAGGAATCCTGTTTCCGGGCTGGTGTTTCTTTACAGTAGTTACGTTACATCCTGTGCTGGCCACCTCAAAGGACACACGTATCAACTCCTAATATCCTTCCATTTCAACTATTCTTTTAGTCTTTTTGTTCTTTTTTTTTCAGTCTTCCTCTCCCTGACAAACAAATTAGCGCCTTATAGTTTTCCGTGAGTAGAAAGCATGCCAGACAAAAAGCAGAAAGCGTGTATTGCTCTGGTGAGCATGTTAGCCTCTGGGGCTGCAAAACAGTTTTCTGCAACTCTAATTAAGACATGGCCTGTGGTTATACCAGTACTCAGACTGAGCTAGTCTGGCATATTTTTGCTTTTATTATTATTGTTTTGATCATTCTGTCACAGCAGTAGTCAGTATGGACTGGCTTGTGTATGCACTGCTGCCCTCCAATGGACGGAAAAGACACTTGTGCGGCTTTTCTTGTTCTTTCACCTGAGAGAGGTCTTCACTTGCAGCCTAATACAGAGTTGATTTTTTATAATGCTCTACATATGGTAAACAGCCTAGAAACGGAATATCTGGGGTAGACGTAAAAAGAAATCACTGTCAGATATTCATTTCTGAAATCTTAGTCAATAAGAAAAGCTACCCTGCCTCCAAGCTGTGGATGAGTTTACTACTGGGCTGTTATCACCCTGCAAATCCTTGTGCATCTGTATGATTTTATTCATGAGATCCAAGGGTGGACTTGCTGCATTGGGGTGTCAGCATTTATGAGCAGCTTTCCAGCCCCTGACCTTGCAAACTCCCACTAACCTTTCCACAAGGACTTCCATGTGTTTGTAAAAGTGTAAGGGAAGGCCTGGCTTTAAGAAATCGTACCGCTACAGCCAAATCCATACCCGCCCTCCTGCCAGGGCAGGGCTTCAGCAGGGGCGCTCAGAGGAGCCGGCTGCATTGCTGCAGCGCTCACCCAAGAGCCAGACATCGCAATGAAGTAACCGGGTACAAAGGTCCCGGAGCACAAGACCCATGTTCAGGCCAGAAAAAAACACCCTTAAATCCCCCATTGGCTATTATTTTACTGAACGCCCATGAAGTTACTAATGAGGAATAATACTGCCTAGCGGGGCGACAGAAGCAGTGAGACATCTCTCAGGTCACAGAGCGCTGAATAATTGTCCTCCATGCCAGCCACAGGCCTTAGTTCCCCTTCCCCCCCCCACAAAAAAAAAAGAAAAAAAGAGTAAAGCAGAGGAAGAGGTGCCTGGCACTACAGCGTGCGGCCAGGGAGGGCACAGCCGTGAGGGGAAGCCTCCGCCGCCCGCCCTGCGGCTCAGGTGGCGCCTGGCAGCCGTTAGCGCGGCCGTTGGGGGGAGGGGGAGGGGGGTACCGAGCGGCGGCGGGGCGGGGCAGCAGCGGGCACCGGCGGGCGGGGGGCGGGGCGGAGCTCCCGCGGTTGCGCTCCAAGCGGTCACGTGAGCCGCCGGGGCGCGCCCGCCCATCCTTCCCCCGACACCCCTTTGGCCGCGAATGGCACGGCCCGGATGCGCTTGCACGCAAGGAGGGCGCGGGCGAACCACTGAGCGGGGGCGGGGGAACCCGGTAGCCGCCGGCTGCGCACACCCCTTGGCCTGGGCGTTGCGGCGGGGGGCGCGGACGTGACAGGATCAGCTGCGGGGCGCCGGCTGCCGCAGACGGAGGGATGGTGGTGCCGCGGGGACAGGAGTACCAGGCCCCCCAGGAGGTACGGAGCCAGCGCCGCTTCCCCCCCGCTCTGCGGCGCAGCCGGGCTCGCGTGTGGCTGCCGCTGCCCCTGCGACCCCTTCCTCCCCCGGGGCGCCCCTGCCTGCTCCTCACCTCGCCGCCTCCGCGCGGGCGCCCCCGAGGGGCCGGGGGGCTGCGCTGGGCTTCTGGGGCCGCTGCCGTGCCGGGGGGGCTCTGCCCCGCCTGGTGGGGTCCCTGGGCCCTCCGCGGGGGCCGCCCCCGCTCCGGGACGAGTCCCCCGGCACGAGGCCCCGCGCAGGGCTGCGGGCTGCGCCGTCGTAGGTCACCTTCTGCGCGGCGCCGTGGTTCCCCGCTCGTGAGGCTCCGCGGGCTGGAGGGGCTCCGGGGGGAGCTCGGCGGTGCCTCGGCCGGAGAGGAGCGCTGGGAGGCTGCTCGGAGGATTTGGGGGAGCGGAGGGAAGGAGGGAGGCGAGGCGCTGCTGAGGGGGGTGCCCAGGCGGGTCTCCGCAGCGTGCAGCGCCTGAAGAAGATGCCTAAAGCGCTGTTGGCGCCTGTGCGGGCGCGCTGGAGGCCTCGGTCGGAGACTTGTGGGTGCTCAGTGCCCCTAGTGAGCCCCACAAATCCTTGTAGCCACGGGTTTTCACCCTGCATAGGGAGAGCCCTTCTAAAAGGGTATTGGGCTGATCAAGCTCGGGAGCACTGAAGCTATCCAGGCCACCCATAAAGGCTTACTGTTTGTTACTGCCTTATTTTGCGTTTGCTTGAATTACCTCAAAGTGGAAATCCACATGAATTCCCGTTTCTGCTTTTGTAGGAAGCTTACAGAAACGTTAAGGTGAGGTATGCTGTTGTGTGAACCCTGAAGTTGGAAGTGGCTTGCAAAATGGAGAATAAATTAACTGTCTTAAGGCAATAGGAATAAATTATTTTTATCCAGTTGAAGGCAAGCCATGACCAGACATTTGTACAATAAAAGCAGATGAAAATACTTCACTAGATTCAAAAATGGGATATTAAATCCACCTAGAAATGCATTACTTATTTCCTTAATATTTTTCAGTTTAATAACCAAATCAAAAATGGAAGTCAAGAGAGTTTCTCTGACATGTGGTCTGTGTTAAGACAAAATTTGGAAAATGTTCATTGGAAAATATTGGAATAATGAAGGGGAAACACTGAATGTTAAGTTGTTTATTTGTTAGGTTGAAACAAGAGAAGATGAGGAACAAAACATCAAGTTGACAGAAATTTTGGAACTTTTGGTGGCTGCTGGGTATTTTCGAGCGAGAATCAAAGGGTTATCACCCTTTGACAAGGTGAGACCAATATGGTAGTCTTAAAAACCTGTTTTCAGTATATGTGTGTGAAATATTTTTCCAAGTTAGTTCAGCAGTTCCAGGTAGCAAAAAAGGATGTTTGCATCAAGTGAAGCTTTCTTAGGTAAATAATTCTGCCAATGAGCTTCTTTCAGGCAGGTAGGATTTCCTCAGTCTTATAAAACATTTTTGTGTGGCTAGGCCTGCTTTAATAGAAACAATTAGATGCAAAGCTGGTTGCTGGTGTACTTGTTCTGGGCATTATGGCATAAATTTATCTGTCGGTTACATTGGGAATTTTGCCCCTTTCTCACTTGGTTGCAATTAGAATAGTTAAAAGACTTGATTTTTGGAGATAGCATGGTCATTTTTAAGAAATACTTATTCTAAATAATGAGAAACAAAGAAAGATTTATCTTGGGAGGCTCTGTGAAAGAATGGAACAGTTAGCCCAGTGAGATGATTTTTTGGGTTCTTGTTTCATATCTTTAGAATGTTTTGTATATTAACCTTTCTTTGTCGTAGACAGGAAGTATGTGATACTGATGGTGAGCAGAGTTCAGGCTGCAAGAGGTTTCTTCATTGTTTTTGTGCTGACTGTATGTGAAATTTCTGAACCAAGCTTTGAGAAAACAGAAGTATGACAGAGTCTTTGAAATGGGCTCTTCTGTCTTCTACTGTTTGCTTGGTCATAGCACAGCTCCACTTTACAATACAATCTTAGTTTATTAAAACTGTGTGCCATAACAGACCGTAAGTGATCTGGAGGCTCTGCACATAGACAAAAAGGAGACTGCGTCAGTATGCAATATTATTGCATTTATTTGTAGAAAGGGGTGCATCAGGTCTGTATTTGCCTAAATATGATTTTGTATGACAATGGCCAGTTGTTAGAAAAATGAGCATTGCTATTGAAAATGAGTTAGCTACTAATGTAAAAGGGATACTGATTAACTTTATTAGATGGGACTGTGAAAGAGATAATGGGTGTTAGAAAACCTTATATGGAACACCTGAACTTATGTGATGTTGGTTAGTCACTCCACATTTTGAATCCTTTTTTCCTATTTTGTTCACTGTCTTTGCATGTATTTAGTTTGTTATGATGAGTTGTTGATGAGATGATTCAGGAGCTTAAATATGCTTAAATGTCTATGGGAATAGGGCCTGATTTTTAGAGCTGTGGATTTCTGCTACTGTGTTTGTACAGTGCCTAGCACTTGCTGTTGCAAATGACAGCATGCAAAGAATAATAGAAGTAAAAGTGTTGCTAAATATATGAAGGCAAAAATTATCTTTAGTAAAACTTTCATTTGGTCCATCTGGTCAGTTTTTAATCATCATGACACTTATACTGCCCTCTTTTATTTTTACTTTTGTTTTAAATCTGAGAGCTGTATTTCAAAACTATGGTATAAAGCTAAGAGGGTAATTTAGAACATCATTAACTGTTCTGTTTTTATTCCCCCTTCCTGAAGAGGTATATTGTACGTGAATATTGTATGTGGAAGTTGATATATCTACATATATATGTACGCACACTGAGGACAGAGAAACTATTAAGTATATATTCTAAAATAAATAATGCCTTTGAGATATACTTGTTTTTACCTCTTCAGCTGTAAAATGGACCTAACCATTCTCTTGCTCCTTTGATAGGTGGTAGGTGGCATGACGTGGTGTATCACTACTTGCAGCTTTGATATCGATGTTGATTTATTGTTTCAGGAAAACTCTACTATTGGTCAAAAAATGTAAGTTGTTGAAATAACAAACGTATTTTTTTCTTTCTTTGAAAAGAAGGGGGAGGAGGGGGAGAGTTACCTGGTACTTGCTTGTATATAAGAAGGATTTTTAATAGAAGTCTCCTGCTTTTCAAGATCACCTATTTGTAAAACATTGCAGGGGTTTCTTGGTTTCTCACACTGTAGTTCTGCAAACATTAAAACCATAAGGAAGTTTATTCAAAAAAAGGCAGTGCTATCCCCTTCTGGGCTACCCAGTTCTTATGTCCCTGCTCTGCAGTGAAAGCATCTATGTGGCTGCACAACGAACTGGATTGGGAACTGATCCAGGTTAAAACCTACAAAAAGAAAAAAAAATAGTTTTAACATGAATCAGTTCCTGGATCCAGTTCTCTGTGCAGCTGCACAGATGCTTGTGCTGGCACAAGGTGATGATGCGGAGGCCAAAACAAAGGGCAGAGAGACACCACGCTGCTGGAAACTGTGGAAGGCAGCATCCTTGAGTTCACTACAGCTGCAGTTTTCACTGTGTAAAATAGCCTCTGATTATTTTTTTTTCCTTTCTGGTTCCAGTTTGAAATTGTAGGCATTGGCAAATACAGTCTAAGGCATGATAACGTGGTCTAAACAGTTATCTGCCCCAAGCTGGGGAGAACAGATTCCTTCGTGCTAGTAACCTAATGAGACTTTTTTGGTTTGATAACATTTTTTATGCATGGAACTTATTCACAGACCAGCTAATTCCTGTATTAGGGAAGGCTGTAAAAATCATTTATGCTAAGAAAGGGAATACATTCCAAAGTACACTATTTCTTGATGGAATAGCCATAATTAAAAATTGCAGGAAATAAGAACAGCCAGTCAAGTTGCAGTTGTATGAAGAGGCTTATTTTCCCACTGTAGTTTAAAAATGCATCTTACTGTATTATCTTGAATGTCATTTAACATCAGGAAGACTGATGGCTTTAAAAATAAAGAGTCGTCCTCCATCCTCCCTCCCCCCATTAAATTTAGAGTCACTTGCATCATCATGGGTAACTAATTACATAAAGCATTGTTAAAGGCACAAAATCAAATAGAGAATAGAAATGAAGGTAGTGTTTGTTTGATTTTTAATTACCAAGGAAGGTGTGTGTGGTGGGTTTTTCTTTTCTTAATCCCTAAGAACAGCAGAATAAAAACAGTTAAGTTGATCTAAAAGTCCTGTGCTGTCTTTCCAGCTGACTGAACGCAAAACTTGCAAAACAAAACCCAGCCTCCTTTGCCAAAACAACAGCGATTTATTTGCAAATCTTAAGTGCTTAAAGTCACACAAGTGTAGTCTGTTTTGGTGGCTTTATAATGTTTATATTAGTGGTGTCTCAGTGCTTCTGTGACCTGGATATGAGGAAAAGTTAGGTTGTGTTTTCTTGATAGTGTTCTGAAAGCATTTTGACAGTGTCCTGTTAATTATTTTCTGGGCCAGCTATTAGAAATGTTGCAATAAACATGGAAACACAAATTACCAGGTGATCTTGCTAATCAATAAATTATTTTTAATTGCATTTGCTGTGATTATGTTGAGAGATGCTGCTACTTTCAAGTTGTAGAACATCAGTATGGTACCATTATGGAAAATGCCTTATAAGAATTATGTCAAAGTTCTTATTTCTCTTATCAAGTATGACTTTTCAGGCTGTGTTCCCAGGCTTTGGTCTTTCTCTCGTAAGTCCTGCCACCTTTTCTTCCTTCAGAATATTAATTGTCCATTTGGGCAATACTGAATATTGCTGAAGTCAATACTGGACCACTTTTTTTTTTTTTTTTTTTTTGTCTTTTTAGAAAAATAGTTTTAACTTTCCCTGTTCCTCCTCAGTGTTGGCACCTTCTTGGAGAAGGTGATTAACAGTATAGGCATTTAAAAAAAAAAAAAATCTTCTCTAGATGCCTGATAAGGGCTTCCATGGAAGCAGGATGAGGTCCTTGTAGATGAATTCCTTGTGTTAGGATAATCCTTTCATTTTACCAGCTCTTGGCTGAACTGTAGAATGACATGGTTGCTAACAAATTTGGTTTTACTCACTTCAAACTAAAACCATGTAAATATACCTATTATATTGAAAAGCTAAATACTATGTATTTAGACTTCCTAAAGTTTCAGTAATGACATTGACATATTTTGGAGATTCTATTAAACAAACTTTAAGTCTTTAGATTCAAATCTGTCTTTGAGTCCACATATTTTACTTTAGAATAACTATGCTTAAAGCTAGTGTTTCTTATGTGTGCGTATGTTATAATGTGCAAAGGTGTTTGTAGATACACTGCGCATAGGCATTTTATCTGAACAGGCATGCAGATATTAAAATTTGATATGTAATACTGTAAATGAAATAACAAGCTATAAGCCTGTAAGCAGGGTTTAATCATCTTTTTATAGACTGATAATATATACAGTAAGAATTAAAAGCTATTCTGTATATGAAAGCTTGATTGCTTTTCACAGCCATATACAATTTAAGCTACTAGAGGGGACTTTCTAACTACTAATTGTGTTTGCAAAAATAATTTGATGTTTATAAAAGAAAATTAAAGCAGAGATGAATGTGAGCTTTTTTGTTGTTCTTTTTATAGCGCCTTAACTGAAAAAATTGTATCAGTATTACCAAAAATGAAGTGTCCTCATCGTTTGGAACCACATCAGATTCAGGGATTGGATTTCATTCATATATTTCCCGTTGTTCAGGTAATAATTTTGCTACTTATCAACACTTTGCTGGACAAAGACCATAAAACATGCATACAAAATTTAACAAAGATCTGTGTTACTGTTTGGCTCTTTATTTGACTTTGGAATGAATAATCAAAGAGATACTTTTTTTTTTTTAACTTAGAGTGTTATAGATGATATTCTTAAGCATTGTCTGATTCATGTTCAAGAAAAACATGAAACAAACTCTTTAAATTATTTGCAGCTCAGTCAGAGTCTGCATCTTGTGGAATTTTTCTGCTTAAAGAAGCTAAAGTTTAAGCTTGTTCTGGAATCTGCTAATCTACTTTGCCAGACTAGGAAACAGAGCAGGTATCTTACAGACTGTGTTTAAGTTCATGGAGTAAGTTGCAGATAATCGCTCAAACAAGAGGATATGAATAAGATTAAAGCTAGCTGGGTTTGATTCTTTAGGCTTAATTAAACATTTCTTTTTATTCTTCATTCATATCACTTAAAGAGGGCATGGTGTGGAAAACAAATTATTGCTCTAACATGTGATCCGGTTACAGTGTTTTTGCTGAGCAGCACTAACCATATGCATACTCATAATTCTCCTTTTTATTAAAGTTTAAGCTAATACACATGATGTGTCCAACTGATGTGGAGTATCTCTTAGAATATGTCTAAATCTTGGAGTGCTGTTAGCTTTTTTTCAGATTTCAGTTTCATCTGCACAAGAAAATGTGTCTGATAAGTAAGTTCCCTGATAAGGAAAATGAACAGAGTTCAGCAGATTTCTTTAAATGTCTCCCTACCTCTTCCCTGTGAAAGAATTTAGCAAGTAAGAGTTTGATCTAAATGCCATTTTGTAAGAGTCGTGGAAAACTTCTTGTTTTCTCTTTCCTGTTATCTTGTAGTGGGAGGCTCCTGAGGAAAACCATGCTTAACTGCCCTCTCCACAAAAAGTGTGCTGTGTGCTACTGTTATCAATACAATTTTCAAGCTGTGCTCATGCTGCTTAGCATGCAAAGTTGTATCTCTTGCCAATGTGGGTTTTTGCTTCTAATTTCCATTTTCCTACCAACCCCACCCCTAGTCATTTCTTGCCTCAGTCACTTTAAAGTGATGTTAAATGGTTTTGTTTATCAAATATAAGATTTATCGCACCTGTATGAAAAGTAATTCCTCTCCTAAAATGTGAATATTAACTATTACTCCCGCTGTAAAAACTGTAGTGCCAGGTATTCTTTTCTCTGACCTGCTTTTTCCAAAATGCTGAGATGGGATATTACCTCTGAAAGGAAGAAACATTAATCCTAAGCAGGGTGGAAAATCGGTTCCTAGATTTCTCTGAGAGCAGTGACTCTCAATATTAGTAGCTGGCCAGTAGATGGTATATCTAATCTGTATTTGGTGAGGAAAGCTTTCTTGATGTGCTAAAGGGTTTTTTTTAATATGTGGAAGATTTCCTAGAAAGCCTTTTTTTTTAAAGGGATGTGTGTGTGTGAGGGGGGAGGTCCCTGTGAGGTTCAGGCTGCTCCAGATACTCTTGTTTTCTCATTTCCTCCTAATAAAGAGGCTTACAGGAAAGCCTTAGTTTTTGTTGGTGTATGTTAAACAGTCTACAGTAGGTTGTCTTCTGTAAGAGCTATATTAGGCTGACCATACCATGGCATTTAGGAATTGCGTATTTAATAATGATGCTTTACTCAATGTCATGTCAAATGTAAGATTTTTGCTTATTATCTGTTAATCTTAAATAAGTAGTTCTTGTGCTTGTGTGCTAATCCAGTGAACTTGACGGCAAGAGTTTTGTTGCAGATTCCTTACCAGCCTGGATTACATTGAGCTGGTTGACTGTCATATAGTGAGCAGAACAGAAAAAAATGCCACTAAACAAGATCCAGAAATGGTGCTGTTCTTCCTAATAAACCCTACTTGTGTCCGCAAAGAAAAGTGCATATATAATCTTATGTTGGGAAGTGCTTTGGAATTAATAGCCAGCATTTTCAGCTCTCCTGTTTTCAACTTATTCCCCTCACTTTCCAGGGATTCATGGTTATAGCACTGAAAACTATTGCTGGCTCAAACTTGGATACTGTGATTGACCTACTGCACAGACTGTCAACAGCCCACAAGATTTATCTTCTCCAGAATTACTTAACTCTCTATTCACTCTCTTGTGGCTTTTTGTGTGATCTTATGAATGTCAGAGGAGATCTTACATGAGCATTTGGTTCTTGAACAGTTCATGGGCTAGAACATACGGCTTTTTATGGCTTTTTATTCTCTTGAAAAAGAGAAGTGATGTATAGTAGGAATGTCTGATAGAAATGCAGATAACCTAGCTGTGATGGTTCCTACGTGGTGTACAGCCAAGATTAATGAGATAAGGTTTTGTCCTCAGTGGTGTCCTCTGTCAGAGTGCCATGGGGTAATGCTAAAAGATGGATTCTGTGTTGGGCCTCGGTATTGAGGGCTCAGCACATGTTCTGTTCAAATTCTCAAATGCTCCAGCTTCCAGCAGAGTTTCAGCCCATCTACCTGGCTTGGACTGATAGAAATGGGTGCTGTGAACAGTTCAAGATTGCTTCCTAAAAGGATGTTCATGCCATTGCCCACAGACTGTATAAAAGCCACCTGGACTACCCATTTATGGCTTCTTTGGAGTAAAGAGATACATAACTCTATACATGCCGAGTACAATCACATTCTTGTATACATGCTGCAGACTCCACACTTCCTGGGACCGAGGGATTTATTGCATGTTCAGTGTGGCCTGCTCAGTAGAAAAACCGGGCACTAATGGCTTATAAAGTACAGTAAAGTTTTTAGTTGTTTGAATATAGAGTAGGATGTATGCTTTGCTGGCTGGTACAGCTGAAGTCTTGGTCTGGTGAGTTGCAAGTTATACTGTCTGTTCAGTTGTATAGGTCAAAATGAAAAGCCAGGAAATTAAAGTTCCACTCTTGTTAACTACCATTCTGTATTACTGTATATTATTCTACATTGTTATAGCATATATCATATGTTTAACATTTAACAAGCGATAACAATGAATACTGTAGGTTATGTAGCAATATTTAATCTGGTAAAATGTATTTTGTTAAAAAACTTTTGACTTGAACAGTAACTTTCTTTTGCTAGGTTGCACAGTTTATGCAGCTGTCAGGTTTTTGGGAAGGGCATTTAGGTTTGCCTTTTTTTCTTTCTTTCTCCACCTTAAAGATGCAAACTAAAAGAGCAATTTAATGTTTAAAGTGGCCCACATCCCTTTCACAAATGCTTTTTGTTTTCTGTTTTTGGAATTAACTTAGTGTGAGATACAAATATTTAGATTACAGAAATTCCATTTTGGCAAAGTTCCAATGAACTTTGCTTGTAGTTGTGATGATTTCATATGTTTTTTATGAATCATTTTGTCAACTAAGTATTCATACTAGGGGAAACTTGCAATAGGATTTTAGCATATAGCATATAAATTTTCTTTTATTACTTACTATAAGAAATTAAATTTAAAAAAATAATTGGAATTTAAAAATTCATTGTATGAGAAGATACAGTGCTAGCTGAATATAAGGGAAATTATGCATGAGCATAACTAATTCTACAATATATTATTTACAAAAATGTTTAGAAAAGCATTTTTGGGGATACCTAAGGGCATCCATGCTTTGCTCCAAGGATTTTATAAGGCAGGGCAGTTTGCATCTTTGGACTGTCGAATCTCACTGTAGTGTGAATGGTGTGGTTCACTGACAATGGGATAAAGAATGTATAGGTTTTGATAGGTAAAACTTTGGTTATAAGGATAGCCATGTGGTTTCTGAGTCTATGCATTTACTTGGTATTTCTTAGTATGTGGTTTGTTTTAAGTATATATAAGGATAGCAAATATGAAGGTAATGGGTAATGTTGAATCATTTTGTTAGGAGTCTGCTGAGTTATCACACTTACAAATATATGTTCCTGTTAGTGTGCTTAAAATGTACTTTTTACATTTACATAACTATTAAAAAAATTATACAACAGTTTGGAGGTGGTATTTGCTGCTGTTGTTGTTTTTCTTCCCCTTTCCAATGACACAAACTTTCTTTTTAGTGGCTGGTGAAACGTGCAATAGAAACTAGAGAAGAAATGGGAGACTACATTCGTTCCTACTCTATATCACAGTTTCAGAAAACTCATAGGCTACCAGAGGTGAGGTCAAGCTAGTTCTTGTTTCTATTATATGTCAAATGGTCAGATGCAGCACTAGCTCCACAGCTGATGTAAATCAGCCCGGATGCACTGGGGTTGCTGAGACTATGCTGATTTACATCAGGCTGTGTGTATTCTTTGCCTTTTTTATCATTTTATTAATTGGTCTTGCAGGAATCCAAATACGAGTTAATCTGGGGAGAAACAGAACAGTACTGAATTGAGGATTCAGCCGTTTATTATTATGAGTGAGGGTTTATGGATATCGGTTTCCTTTTTGCTTTGTTAGCTGCCTTAGTTTTTCTGCAATATTTGGTAGTGCTCTGTCTATCTGGCTTGCAAAGTACCTGGCTCCTGGAGTAGAGCTCTGTGCAGTGCATACAGGCTCACTGTGCAACTGGAACTACACTACCTGGAATGGGTTCAAAAACAACCAGTGTGCTCTGGAGGAGCTGATCTAGCTAAAAGGGATATGCTGAGAATTGGTATGCCATTAATTCTATGTCGTCTGTGACTTATGACTTTATTTTAGAGTGCTGGAAGGAAACTCTTCTTTCCCTGGTTCCAAACTCCAAATCTGTTCTTGGAAGATAGATGCTCAAAAGACTTTCTTCAAAAAGTGGAAAGGCTTGTGGAAAGGCAGAGAGGACAGGTTTGGGTTGAAAGGAATTAAATTTATCTCTCTAAATGTAGTTGCCAGAGGAGTCAGAGCTACTGCTTTATCTGGAAGCATAGTGGTAAGAGTAGTTATGCAATGTTTGAGATACCCTGGTCAAATTCCTCCTACATCTGACAACAGTCAAATTCTGACTGCTTTGAAGTTATGTGCTTTAAATGGTGATGTGATCTCCTCTCCTCCTGCTGAGGAACTTCCTATTCCGCAGTAATGGTTTAAAGCTTCCTTGGCATAGAGGGAGAACAGAAGTGAGTTTGGATTTGTGCTGAGCTGTCAGTTCTATTTATGCATTTTATCCAAAGGCCTTTTCCTATTTAAAACCTAGAACGAAAGTTTTGCCTCTAATTCAGTAATAGTGTTAAAGGTGGATCTCCTTATTACTGGGAATGACAGCAGGATTTTCTTTGCTTTTTTTTTTTTTTTCTATTTGTTTTCAATGCTTAGAAGTTAAAATAATCATAGAGGAAAACTTTCTTTCCCACATAAGCCCATCCCATTCATTATTTCTTTGTGCTGGAGAAACAATTAGAGGTCCCAGTAGTGGGCTAGGATTGCAAATGTTGGATACTGTATAAGCAGACACCGGAAAGATTACTGGTCTGAATACAGTTTTAAAGACTTGCTTATCTGATGAATGAAGGAAATCGCTGCTATTTGACTGAACAATTAATTGAGCAGCTCAGTTAGAAACTATTTGACAAGTCTGTTTGCTAAACTCATTACCGTTGTTGAGATTTAATCTCTGTTCCAGTATTTTTAATCACCTTTGTTAAATGTCTTGCAGGATGATGAATTTATGCAAAGAAAAGAGAAGGCTATGAAAACAGTTACTGATATCTTTGTAAGTATAGTAGATTTTTTTGTGATCACTTTTAACAACCAAGAAGCAAGTCCTTTTAGTAATGAAATGGTGGTGGTGAATTCTATTTAATGCAGCTGCTCCTGGGTTTTCTCAGGAGAAGGTTCCAGTAACATGTCAAGCTTCTTTCTTAGAAAGGGGACAAATGCCAGTGTTTCATACTGGAAACCTTCTGCATGTACAGTGTACCACTAGATAAACCAAGTCATCTGCTTGTGCAGAGAGTATGTTGTTCCATGGCATCAAATAAAAGTCATGAGGTAACTCACAGCTATTAAACACCTAGCAGACTAACTGTTTATTTGAAACTATCAGAAATTGGACTATATTTATCTTCTAATTAATCAAAGTGGCAATGATCTGTCGATTTTAAATGTCTGCATGTCAAAACTCATTTTCAGTTTCACTACTTGTGAAAGCAGTGAAAATAGGTCCAGTCAGGTGCCTTGTGCAAAGTCCCACAGTGCTTGATTGGGTTCCTTAACATATCAGGTTGCATGTTTTCTAAGACTGCTTTTTAGAGTTCAAAGAGAAAGACATGGCAGAAGTGAAGCAGCTACAGGTACGCTAGATCAGATATTTCCCTGCTGGTTGAAGTCAGTGAAGTTGTTTTCACTTGCCAAATCTTTTAGGTCTGTTACTTTGAAATTCATAGGTCATGCTCCAGGAATCGGGTATGCATGTGCCTACTTCTGTACTCAAGAGAATAGTTCCATATTTAGGGTCTGAGAGTGGAACAGATAGCGGAAAATAAAGAAAACAAGGTGCTGTCTTAAAAGTTTGACTGTCTTGCAGGATTTGGCTAGCTTGTCTAGGTACCGCTGAATAGTGCCCCTGCCTTTGAGCATAGCAACTGCTCTCCCCAATTTGGATTCATCTGCAGATTTGATGAAGGTGTATTCTGTCTCTCTCCTCCTCCAGGTCACAGATCTATGGGTTTTAGGTGCGTCTTTATGGCAGATAAAGTTTTGTCATTTGTTCATTCATCACTGATCAGAGCATAATTAGACAAATGCCTCTTCATTAAATATTTGAGCTCTGTTGGGATTACAGCCGTTGCTGCTGACACCTAATCTTCTTAATGGAAGATTAGACCATAAGATCTCTTAAGGCATCAAGGCATGAGTGCAATCTAGAGGAACATGCAGAATGATTTTTTTTTTTTTAAGGGAGAGGAAGCCTCACAGGCTCTCCTTTCTATCCTCGGGAACTGGAAAAAGGGTGTAAGCTTTACTCTTTTGCACGTCACCTTCAAATTGTTGTGCATTAGAATTAGAAGAGAAATCAGCTCTCCTAAAAGGGGATCAGCAAGTGTGAAAGATTAGTCTGTTGTCTGAATTCATTATTAGAACTCTGGTCTAAGGACCTGCCCTGCTCTTCTCAGGGGGACAGTGCAATGAGATTTATGGTCGTGGTCAGGCCCGAAGGTTAGAAAAGTGAATATTAAATATCAGGCATGGTAACTGAAATAAGAACTGCTGCTGCTGAAAGGTGAATATGTTGTGAATTGAGATTTTCCTGCAGTCGTTTTGTTCATCTGCTCAGTTAGTGATGCCAATGTTTGTTTACTAATGTTTATGGTATAAGGTCTGCACTTTATATAGCACAGGTAAAATACAGAATACCTCTATAAAAGCTACAATTGCTCTTATGACTTCTGTTGTTTTTCTGTAGGTGTAAAAGTACCTGTTGTGGGAGAATCCTAGTCATAAAATCTTTTTCATGTGACAGGCAAAAATGTAGTGTGATTTAATAGCTAGAAATGAAGACAACACAAATTCAGATCAGAAATGGAGTAAAAATTAAGAGTAACAGACAAATTCAGCAGAAACTTATAAAGGAATAGGATTTATTTTCACTTGTTTAAAATCTTTACTTTGGGATTACCTATCTTTGAAAAAGAGAGCTAATTCGATAATACTATGGTGCAGGAATTCCTAGTTGAAAATCAGTTTGTTGTATAGAAAGTCAGATCAAGCAAAAAAACAATCCTCCTTTTAATTTTCTTTTAGAATCCAATCAAATCAAAGTAAATTTTATCTTGGTTCCAATTACTAATTTTAGGAAAGTTACAAACATCCTTTAATTTTGTTTGTGTATGAGATGGAGTAGTTTTTCTGATTTTTTTGGTATAAAGACTATTATGCTGGTCCTGTTGCCCTATATGGAAGGAGGAAGAAGGCCACTTTAGTATAAGCCGTATTTGTAGTGCTGCAACAGTTTTGTTGATGTTAATGCTTGCATAGGATAGCAGCTCTCTCTTTTTGTCTGTTTTATTTTTATACAAAAATACCTTTATCGGTACAAAATAGTGAGTGCCTATGAATCCTTGTTTTGTTTGCTGGATTGTTGTCCAGCTAGGATCACACTGGTATAGCCTGAGATCGAATGATTTTAGTAGCAGACTGCTCAAAATACATTTTTTCCTTCCTTAAATTACAGTAAAATCTGCTTTAATTCCATTGTGACCAGATAAAATTGTGATCATTGAGTAGATAATAACATTTAATCACTTAACAATTGAATAAAAATAAAATTAACTACCAAAAAGATAACATTTCTAGACGTTGGACTTATCAGTTTAATCATAGAACTTTGATTTTAAATAGGCATCAGTTTTGTTATTTTTGACTCCTCTCAAGTGTGATTGATGTGATTGAGGAGAATTGAAGAAATCATGTTTTTCGCTTAAAAAAAAATTGTTTATCCTTTTTAGAAAAAAAAACGTGGAAATCAGATTCTATAGCAAATCCTTTAGAGGTAAATTCAGTAAGATTTTATTCATGCAATTCCAGAAAGAGAAGGTCAAGGATGTTTATTTGGGTGAGTATATTGAATTGGAAAACAACCAGTGGTATATCTCACTCTAAAAAACAAAATTCTTCATTTATTTAAGAAAAGTCTTGGGCAAGCTTTAAATTTATTCACTGGCTTACAGGAGGTTTACAAACCCCAGAGAAAATATAAACGTCAGGAGGGAGCTGAAGAACTGCTAGACGAGGAATCAAAGGTTCACGCTACACTTCTGGAATATGGCAGGTGAAAGGCTTCAATCTGTATAAGTTGTGCATGGGTTTTGTATTGTGTATGGTTAGAGGTATCTCAAATGATTGTGTGTGTGTGTATATATGTAAATCTTGCTTGAGAATGGACTGTTTCAGATTTTACTTACTTATCCTGTAAATTCACTGGGAACTGGACAGTCCTTTTATATAAGTGAATAATGTCTTGTACAATGGAAGTCCAGACCCTGACTTTGTCCTATTAGCTGTGCTGCAGCACAAGTAGGAAATGTCTATTGAATATGCTTGTTCTTTACTCCATAAAAATGGCCTAAATCCATGATGCCTTTAGGTAGTCTTAGATTATCAGTCTTGACTGTCAAAAAAAGTATTGCCTCTTTTTTAGCATTCCTCCAGAAACTGGGGAGAAGACGGACTGAAGCTGTTACTGGTTCTTTTTGTAGTTCTAACGTAATTATTACACTGGGAGGCTGAATTATAGTTTAGTGCTTTGTCTGTTTACCTTCTACAAACTTCCGGTTAGAGACAACTACTAAAGGTTTGCGTATATCTGTTACTTCTAGAAGTCTCTGGTTTTCTGTGAGCTCTCCAAACACAAAAAATAACTTAAGAGTTTCTGTTTCAGCATCTCTTTCCCATTTCTTCTTCTTAGCTTGGTAATACGGACAGCTTTTCTTCTAAGTTCTTAATACTTAATCAGTATTAAATCATATTTTCATTCCTTTTTGAATTTTTTATGGCTTATTCTCCCCAAAAGCTGTAGATTTTCTGTCTTACTATTGTGAGTACCTTCCTCTTTTCCTTTTTGTCCCTTTGTTTTGACATACAGTTTAAGTCAGCAAATGGTGTCCTGATTGCAGATTGCTTACAACCTTTCCCCCTTTCATTCATGGTATTTGATGATGGCAGCATGGACAAATTAATGTCTTTCAGCTTGTTTTCCTTTAAAGTAGGATGAAATCCACAGTGCATTCTTGACGGAATGAAACTAGTGGGAGACATTTGGGTGTCTTGTTACTCAACCGAGTCTGACCTTGTATAAACTCTCTGTATAAATAACTAACCATAGAACTCTTCCCATCCATCCAACATCAGTAGAGTCCAGTGCAGTTATGTGAAGTATTAGCAAGCTGCTTTAAAAGCCTGAAATGACTGGCTGCTCTAATAAATTTGTTTAATCTATTCAAAAAACAAGGAAACAGAGGGCCTCTTCTGTATATACTAACCACTGATTTTATTCACAGAACTAATATTCATAAATTTTGTGGACTGTAATCTTGAGTGACTCCTATTTGTCTAATACTTCTAGGCAGTTAGGCTTGATTTACCTGTCAGTCATCCATTTTAGTTTGCTTCCTCCCTGAATGAAAACTGAATTTGCAAGTTGATGACATTGTCAGGGCTTATTCTACTTGGCATCTGGATTTTGTCCCTAACTCTTCAGGGGAAGATGTGCATGCAGAAATCATTAGATTTAGATCAGCTCATTGATGCAAAAGAGCTGGTATAGAAATGCTGAAGTCTTGGTATACTGTCTAGTTATCCTTTCTTGTACTGTTTCAGTGTCTTTACTGCATACTGTTGGTGTTAGGCGTGTTTCCTAATAAACAAAAAGAACGTAAAATACTTTATGGGGTTGGAGGGAATTCCTGTGTATGATTTTTATGGAGTTAGTTTAAAAATAGAAGAAAACTTGAAATCGGGTAGCTTGAAAGCTGAAATAAAAAGATGTTTTCATCTCGTGGATCATCACAAATTGTTTTAGCTTAGGTATTGTGGAACACTTGAGACCCAAGTATTTCTTGAGAGAGAAGCTCCTTTCTGCTGGAAAAACAGATAAAACTTTAACAAAAAAATAGATGAAGATGAATGATGGAGAAAGTTCGAGTACAGAGAGAGGAAATAAGAACAGAAAAGCAGGAAGCACTGAAAATGTAAGGGATCTGCTATTATCATGCATAATATCTATCAGTACATAGATGTGAGGAGTGGCTTGGAACTATTTTTCTAATAAGAGAGGCAGTCAGGAATTTACAAACTCTCAGGAAGGAAAATGCCTCTTTAAGACAGTGTTTGTTTTCTTTTCTTTATAAGATGATCTTGATGGTATTGTACAGCCCTAGTAGAAAAACAAAGGGAGAAGAGGTATTTGGTCTTTGAAAGGCATGAAGCATGACAGAATACCCATTGGACTGATTATTTAAATTAATGAGAAGGAAAGACAGTACTTACCAATAACTAGCTGTATCTGTCTTCTAATAGGAAAAGTTAAGCTCAACCTACAAATTGAATGGAAAAGGGAGAAAATTAGGACAGTCGTAGGATTTGAATGCATTCTAGTGATGCTTCGTAATAAATTCCCAAAGCATATAATTCTTGACCAGAAAACCGTTATTGATATAACTCAAAAACAAAGAAGAACATCTGAGAAAATGACAGTAGTAAGACAGGTAAATGTCCAGTTCATGTGTTTTGACAGAGAAAGAAAATCTTAAGGAAGGCAATTGTATGTCTACCTTGAACCTACTAAGAAATAACAAGAGAGTACAAGGACTTAAGAGATGCATACAAAAATCTGAGAGGGCGGTAGGGATTACTATCTACCCTTCAACACTTAGGGAAACTAGAGCACTGCTGAAAAGGCAGATAGTAGACTTTTGGCTGGTAGTTTTAGATAGAAAGTTGAATGCTTTTAAAATTCAAATAGAGTGAACCTCTCATTCTTTCACTCTGTATAGGTGGTAGTCTTAAAATCATGCGAGTAGAGTTTTTTACTCCTAAGTGCTCCTCAGTTATCATAAAAATGACTCCTTTCAGTGGACACTAATCATAAAAGTTCTTTCTCTCAGTGCAATGAATAATAGAGGGTCTTGTCATGACTTGATGCCAAATGCAGCATTACACAGATACAGCCAGTGATATAGTGCTGTGTTCTGAATTGATTTTGTTCCTGTGGCCTTCAGTTTAAAGGCTATCACAAATAAGTGTGACGTGGTTAGCCAAAATCTGTTCTGAGAGTGCAGTGATGTCAGTGAGCATCTTTCTGTGTAGTTGTGTAGTCTGTTTCAACTAAGGGCTTTCGTTGCCCAGTCTTTGCATATTCTCAAATAGTTTTCGGATAAAGTACAAAGTCAGTTCATCTAACATGTGAAATGTTAGTCCTGGAATGCACATGGATTCTGTGTTGGTATAATCGATGTTCAAGTTTTTATTATTTCTATTTTGGTGCAGTTCATTTCTTGGACGCAGTTATCTGCATGAAAATAACCTTGCACTCATGCAGAAGGCAGTAAAAGATGTACAAGAATGGCAGTACTACTATCAAATGCTTCTTTATAAATACAACTTTATGTATATTCTTCATGGGGGTGGTGCCCTATCACCCTGTATTGATAAGCTTTAAAATGCAGAGAGGTCTTAATGTTTGGGAATTCTGGAGAGCTTGGAGTTATGCTACAACAAAATATGACTGAATTTACCCTGTAGTTGTGAATGTTGAGTAAATGGAGAACTGGTAGCAATTGGTACTGTTGCTGAGGATCACTTCTAACTTAGAGCCATAAAAGGCCTTTAAATAGTTCTGCTTGTGCAGTAGATAAGGAATTAGTCTTAGTTGTAAATTAGTCAACTGGGAACATCTTTCATGACTATGTATGTGCTGGGTTTTGTGCTCCCTGATAATGAGGGTGATTGCTTGCTCAGATCTAAAAATGCTGCTTGCTCAGATCTAAAAATGCTTTCTGCCTGTCTTTTCTGCAGGATAATTTCTAAACTAACACTGTAACTCAAATGTTAATTTTTTCTCCTTTTTTTTTTTTAAGTAAAAAAAAAAAAAATTGCTTGAACATATATTTAAAGCTCGGAAGCTCTAAGGCCATGCTTCAGAAAGAAATTGCAAGTTCATCAAAGCACACAAGCATGAATGTTCTTTAGGAGTTGAGATTGCACTGACAATTTCTTAAGGCCTGTCCAGAATTCAGAAATATGTCTCTTATAGCTCAGGATCATTTTCCAAATGGAAAGAGAGCATTGCTCTTTCCATCCATTAGCTTTACATGACAGTGCTCTAGGAACAGTCCAGATTTGCAAATCATAATGGATGGAATAGATGGAGCTGACATTATACTGTAAATATGCTGCAGTACCTGCTGCTTTAGTTCAATTGAAGCATTTCATAACTAACGTGAACCTGGCTTTGGATGTTGCTTTTGCTGAATGATTCACTTTTTAGTGGGCTTCTTATGCTGAAAACTGATAGAAACTTGCTTGTTATGAAATCAAGAATGTTGGAAACAGCAATATACTACTTTGATGTTACTATTGTTCTTTTAGGAGATATGGATTTAGCAGACAATCAGGAAAAACAGAACAGGTAAAAATACTATTGATATTATTTATTTATTTTTTAATTCTTCCTGCAATTCAAGTATTATTTTTTTTCTTGGAGTGCTGGTTACTGTAAGATCTTAAAGCAATACAATAGAATAGGAAGCTGTAACTTATTCTTAAAAATGACTGAGACTAAAAATTCTCATGCTGTGAAAGATGCTATTGCTTACTATCTGTCTTTTTTTTTTTAAGTGAATTCTTTCATCTGCCAGTAGCTGTCAAAGATTACATTTTGCAAACATAGATTGCTTAAATGAGAGGTTTGTTGTTGTTTTTTCAGTGTGGGTTAACCATATATCCTATCTGCTTAATGACTGTCTTTAAGTGTTCCAAGATGCATTTGTTAAAGAGGTTTGTTTCTTTTTTGAAGAATCATTCAGCTAGGTAAGAAATTCTGTAGGCATTTATTACATACCAGGTCATTTAATGTGATAGAGAAGCATGATACAATGCTGTAAATAAATCATAGTGCCTCTTGAAAACTAGTATTCTTGCTTGTGCCTTTGATGGTTATGGAATCATAAGCTGTTCTAATCAGAGTTTTTTATAATTTTATTACTTCAGTGCAGATATTACTTTGATTAAAAGTTATTACAGGTGGTGTTAATGAAGAAATGCGCTAAGCATGATATGGTGTTAACAGTATATTGAGTATATTAAGGTTGCCCTCTTTCATTATCTCAATATTCCACATATACATTTAACATGTAAATCATATAAATGGAGATGTTTTCAAATCTATGCCCTCTTCTTTTTCCTTGAAAGTAGCTGCCAGGCTGCAGTCATGTTTTATACAGTTTATTTTTTTCTTCATAAATATTACTGAATTTGGAGTATTGTATATTAGACTGTCACGCTCATTGTGTGAATTGAGTTACCACTAAGGTAGAAGAGGAAGATTAAATAGTCTGGTCAGTGGTACGCTACTGTGACCTAGAAATTGAGTCTATCAGTTGTCAGCACTCATTATTTTAGTGGTATGTATGCTTCTGTCTGAACTAGGCAAACATTTTGAATTTCATATGTTTGTTACACAAGTTGAATCATTTTTCAGCTCTTAATTTAATTTCTGTCAAAAATAGCAGCTTTCTCCTGTATACTAGATGTCTAAGGCCAAGCTTCTGGACTAGACAGTTGGCTTGTGAGGTTGTAGGTCTCAGAAGGCTGTGGAATAAAGGATCTTTACCCCAGACGTGTGCATAGCAAGCCAGAGGCACTGTCTTGAGCAACCGGGTTACTTGTGAAGTTCAGTGAGGGTTGCACCTCGGTTGTCATGAACAGGACTGTAGGGTGTTCCAATGTTACCTGTAAAAACAAGGTAAAAACGGAATAGTTACATTCCAGTTTTCTCCTTGTTGTCTGTCTTAGTGCATCAGATTACTGGAGTTAGATATAATATTTTCTTAATTTCTTTTAAACAGACTGAAGATAAAAAAATTGTGCTACCTCCAGGGCTTGCAGCAGCAGGAAGAACTGAGGCTTGTGATGAAGATGACCTTCGGGCTGCTGAAGAGGTGTGCCATATACATAGTGGGCGTGGATGTTACTTGCTAGGGGAAAGGGGCAGTAAGCAGTGCACTGGTTGTTCTCTGCGAGGAGGAAAATCTCGGTGCTTAGCTGATGTGGGAGTTCCTTCCCACAGGCAAATACGGAATCCAAAATGGAAGCACAAAATTAAATGTTTGTGGATATTTAATACCAAATACTCAACTTCCATTTTGGAATCTAAGCATTTTTAAGAGGTCAGCATATGTATTCTGCGTTGCTGTTTGTAGCTGACTGCTCTGAGTTAGCCTCTACTGTGATAGGGAATTTTCCTTTATTTGGTAACTTTAGCACCGCTTCTCTAACTTTCATAGAATTATTATCCCCTTGCATGCATTAAAATAAGCATGCTAGATGATACTAATTGTATATGTATGTCACTATCGATAAACAGAAATATGTTAAATATAGTTACATGTAATACCTCCTATCTTGCCCTAGCTTCGCATTAAAACTCTGATGACTGGAATGGCTGTGATGGGAACAGAAGAGGTAAGCAACATTTAAAACTAACATAGCTTTGTTTTAATTATGGATGGATATGTTTTAGTAATCACAGTTCAGATTAGTCATCAGAGGGTTTGCCACATAGTACATTAGGATATTCACACAAAGATTAATACTGTTTTTCCAGTCAGAGTTTTAATTCTTGCATTTTAATGTTACATGAGAGCAGTTCAACATGCTATTTATGCCACTTACTTGCTAGCTATCACTTACTCTTAAGGTAATTTTTACTAAAGTTGAGTTGTGAGTCTAAAGTTGTTTGAAAAAAATTTTTGCATATAAATTTTCATAAAAAGAATGCAAGAAAAGATGGTTGAATTAGGAAGGCAGCACATTTTACAGGGCTGCTGACTTAATCCTTTGCCTTGAAATAATTTTATTTAAAGTATTAGAGTATTTATTTAGAGTAATCTAAATAAATGCTTCTTTCAAATGGATTCTACAAGGAGGACTTCAGGGCAAAAACATCACAGTACAGCTACCCAGGAAGTAATACAATTATATATATCTCATGAAGATAGCCACAGAAATAATTGTCTTACTGGGGAGAGGAGAGGAAAACTGTTTCAAGGGTTTTTTCAAATCACTGATAAACATTATAAATTGTATCGTTAGTATACAATGCTGAAAATATAATATTTATATTTTCTGTTCAAATTCTTAATTGGCTGTAGTATATCAATGATGTAGCGGAACTTTTAGGCTGCAGTTATTTTGGAAACTCTTATACTTCCATTTTTGGGTGAGGGTAGTTGGAAGAAATTCAGTTGTTTGACATAAACAGAAATAATATGTTTAAGTTGCAGAAGAGAAGGCAATAAGCAGTCTAGTCTCAAAGTCAATTGACATATTTTGTAGTGAAATCCATTGTAGAATTCAGTCCTATTAAGTGGAAGATTATTTCTCTGTTTGCATCTGATTTTAAAGCTGTATGCTCTTAAGCATCTACCTAGTCATAGTTTGTCTCAAAATGTGGTCTAAAAGTTTTATTACTGCAACTTTAAAATTCAGTATGTAAAATACAGTTCAAAGTAAATATTTGAAAATCTGAATTCAAACTACTGATAGTGTTTGCCAAAGGTTAGAAATGAAGAAATTTTCATCAATGAAGTTTCTTTCTATCCTTTTGGGATAAAATGTGTTGGGCTTTTCTATGGTTAGAGAATTTAATGCAATGTAATTAATCTTTCTATGTTTCTGTTAAAATTAGAGCTTGTGGAAATTGCCATATAAAAACCACAAGCTGTTCCAAAACTCAAACACTTTTTGATTCAATTGCAGGGCAAGTTGACAGCAAGCACAGTAGGCCAGATTGTTGGACTCCAGTCAGATGAGATCAAGCAAATAGTGTCAGAATATGCTGAAAAGGTAAGTGTGTTACCTGGTTATGCTTTACCACGTCATGCTTGGTAGCTTACTAATTTAGGTTTCAAGCTTCCAAATAAACTGGCGTGATTCTCCTAAGACGGCAGTGTTTCATGGTGGAAGATAGCAAAATCAGGATTCTGGGAAGTATTTAACTGAGACTCGGACACGCACGAGTTTTAGGGTGAGAGCACATATTCCTAAATTGTGTTCATGAGTAAATAAGGCTTAAACACCTGCTTAAATGTTTTCATGAATAAGAGGCTGAGCTGATATTTTACTGAAACCAGAGGCCTAAATTTTTAATGCGTTTTTAGATGTTTGGTTTTAAGCACAGAAATACAGCTCTGTGGGCCTGTTCAGTGAAGAGCTGGCCTAAGTCTTTCAGGTACTGGAATCTTGCTTGCCCTTGGCTCCAATTACCGGTCATGTGCTCGATCTCTGATTCCGAAGCTAGTATCATCGAAAAACAAACCTTTGTTGCTTTTAGAAGTCAAGGCAATTAACTTTGTTTATTAGCTCCATTTATTGTGTTCAACTGTGATTGCTTTTACAGTAATGTGAAAAGAAAATCTGGCTCTTCAAGCAATTAATACGTATAATACATCACTGCCAGTTGTGAGTTATAGGTCGCTCTTATTTGTCCAATAGTCTTCTCATATTTCTTCCTTTTTGTTGACACTTATGAGGTATGGAGCTTTCCCATTTGGGAGATAAACCCTATAACTCAACAGAGTCTATAGCAATTTCTTGGCCTTTCTTTATTATAGAGGATTGGAAGAACAGAAGCCCAAGGGTCATATTTCAATGTTACATTTCTTCTGTTCTGAGAGAAGGCAGCAGGACCTTGACTATTATAGTAGAACAGTGATTAATACTCTGGAAAGAACTGATTGAAGTCAAACTAAACATATATCATTTTTAAAATCAAATCTACTGGTTGTGACCAAAAAATAAAATCTTTGTGTGTGCATGCACGTACCAGGAAAAGAAAATTAGGGATGTTATCAAACAGCTTATAGAAGCATCAACAATGTTTGCATATGGTTCTAACAGCTTTAACCCCTTGTAACTATTTCTACTCTGATAAAAAGCAGGGCTTATTTGTCTGTCATGGCCTTAATCAGGACCTGATCCACAGGCCCATTGCCTGTGAAGACAGCTGGCAAATAAAATTCTAAATTTGCTCTTGCCGTATGCCAGGATCATTCTTACAGGGTAGTGTTTTTGCTGAAGATCAGTGCGTACAATTTTTTTGCGTTTGCCCCTCTTTCTGCTGTTGAGTGGACTTACTGGATAAACTGGAAGGGAAGATTCTAGTGGTGTTCCTTTGTTTTCTAAAAATCTTGACAGAAAGTTGTTAACTTGGCTTTTATCTGCCTAAACATTGACGTCTTTTTAAGGCAATTTTTTCAATGTAACTTTGCTTTTACTGTGTTTGAGGGATTCTTTCTCTGAAAATTTGTAATCATCCCCTTGTATAACAGGAGGCTTTGCTTTCAGTAGAATAGGAGGAAAAGTTTGTTCTCTGTTAAAATGAGAGAATGACTAAAACTAGGTAAGTATTGTCTCAAAATTACCGCCTTTAAAAATGCCTGAAGAGTATCCTCTTCAGCAGTTGTAAATGCTGTTTGCAAGTTGCTTATATAATGAGAAGTTGACTCAGAGTATTTTTCAACTTCTGGAGTCCCATGTTGGATGTTACTATGTCCCCTGTGCATTCAATTGAAATAGCATAAAGTAAACATTTCAACAGTCTGGTATGATAAAGAGTAGTCATTGAAGGAAGATACTAAATTGCATATTTATATACTTATTTGCTTGCTGGAACTTTGAAAGGTAAGGTGAGATTCTGTCATTTATTCTTGAGTTCCTGAGCCTTGGGAAAACATCAAGAAAAAATGACTGCATATTATTTTGAAATGGCTGCTAAAGATCTAATTGGATCTAGACTGAAAAAAGATTTGAGCTGTTACAGGGTTTGAGATTGTCTGAGGCCTAAAGGGAAAAACAAAAAACAGTGAACTTCATAGTTGCCTCAATTCGAAGTTAGTCACAGATAGGAACCTCCGAAGTCTATTTGCTAGTAGGAGATGATTGTACCAGAAGGGATACACAAAATCTGCTACAAAATTAGTTACTGATACAAAGTTTGTATTTTGATACAGACACTTTTTGGGGGGGGTAATGTCTGAGAGATGATCTCATTACAAAAGATAAAATTCATTGCCTCTATTTCCTGCCTCCTTCCCATTTAAAACTTTTTTTAATGTGAACAGTGGGAGGCAGACTTGCAGGGTCTATAATTAACTATTTATTTTCACTACCAGTTTTGGAATTACAATAGATTAGTGATCCTAATACACAGGGGAAAAAAACATTATTAATGTGGAGTTTTAACTTACCAAGTTCTGTCACACAAAATGAGGCTACTAATACTTGTTTAACTTGTTTTATTTGAATTAGCTAAATCTTTTTAGGGCAGTTGAGCTGTTGCAGGAAATGGGGAAGAATGAAGTAGTGAGCCAAGGATAGGGATAACACAATTTAACAGAAGAATTGAAGGATGTATCATGTATCCCTTCTTGCCTTCTATAACTGAACTTCTTTTCTTGAGATAGTGCAGTGAACTGATAATCTTGAGCGATCTGAGACACTAGTACTTAGGAGGCTTGCTCAGATACAGCTTTCTTAACATTGTTCAGGAGGCAACTACTGGTTCAGGCTGGTGAGAGACCAGGAAATAAGCAGGGATTTTTGTTGTTGTGTGTTAGTGGCTATTGGTGATAAAGTCATGGGATACTGGATAGAACATGACTATTTGGGGGGAAAAAGAACTACATTCTGGGTAATTTGTTGCTGTAAAGTCGCAGATGAGAAAAGAAGAATGAAGCATGCATATAGAAAACCTGTGTGAATTTTCATTCAAGAGTAATCCTTACTTAAGAGTAATTCAGTGTTTCTCGTGATGCAGATATTAGCAAGTATTAATGCATGTGTTAATCCCTGTCTTTCCTAAGCCAACTGCTACCAATCTGTAACTTGCCAGGGGAAAGTCCATATTGAAAAGAAATGTTTATCTTTAACCATCTGCTTAACTCTTAGGGAAATCATTTAGGTTTAAATATGTTGCAGTGCAATTCTAGAGCACATACTAAGTCATTAAACAGATAAAATGAATTTTTATCTCAAAGAATTACTGTGTTGTGCAGTGGTGAGAGAAGTCATAGCTGTGAATCAAACAAAGCAGAATTTCCTTTGACTGCTAGGAGAAATCAATGAAGGTAACAACAATAGTGTCAAAGGCAAAGTAGCTTATAAAAGTAGTGCTTTTTTCCTTCTATGCCGAAAGCTTCATTTTCTTCAGTAGTTGGAACCTAATTCTTCAGTAACTTCAGTAACACTGTAGTGTTGTTGCAGAACGAATCCATAGCGCAGTGTGACCACGTTAGGCTTACCTTAGTTTTTTCATTTGCAGACCAGAACGATTTTTTTCTGCAGAAACCTCTGTATCAGTGATGGTTATTTTCCAGTTTCAGAAAGCAAACTGTAACAGGCCACTTCTTGAGGCACAGCCTTTTCATTAGAAAACAGTAAGCATCGTAGTGTAGAAACAGCTTTCTTTTAGGCTTCCAAGAGGTTAAATATGAAGCTAAATGTCCTTAACAATGTTCTTAAAGCAGGTGTGTTTTAATGGTGTCCTTTTAAAAGCTTATGCTCATAAAAGAGAAAAATCTTAAAATACTGTGTTCTCCTTTTACTCTACAAGTGTATTTTGAATGTAAGTTTCGTAGTAACTACTAGATTGGGTCAGTAGTACTTACTTTCTCTTGATTTTTAAAGGTCAACCCAGAAAAGACTGCCATTTTTTTCCAGCAGCTTAGAGTAGAGGACAAGAACAACAGTAGAACTTGAGGACCAGCCAAGTGTTCTATGGATGTGTTGCATAATGAAGACCAAAAGGATATTGGAGAGTGAAGATAGTAAGAAAGAAATTCTTAAGTACATTGCTGTAAAAAGTAGGAAGTATTGCTTGCGGAGACAGCAAAAATCTTCTGATGGTACTTACCAGCAAAGGGAGCTTTAGGGATTAGGTGTTTTTTTGATATTTATTTAAAACATATAAAATATCTTTTTATACTGAAGTATTTCTGTATATTATATTTTGATTTTATTGGTTTTAAATGACAAGTTCCATAAACATACTCGCAAGTATGGTAAGTCGCTACTTGAAATAATCTCTGTTGCACATTGCCAGTACCTAGTCAAAACAAAAGCCAATTTGATTTGTGCATGTCATATCATTATTGCCATCTTTCATTGTAGTGTTTGAACTAGACTAACTAGGACAGCTAACAGTGTAATTAAAGCAAAGTCATAATAAACTGTTCTCACTAATCTTTTTCCTCCTTCACATTTTAAGCTTAGGCAGTTACTACTTAAAGGTAAGGAATGAAAAAGCAGCCTATTTTGAGGAAGCATATTGGAAGATCAAAGAATTTTCAAAGTGGACAAATGTGTTTTGGATTCTTCTGTAGTGATATGGAGTTGGGGAACAAGGGTTTACTGTATTTATAAAGTCTTTAAAAGGATGCCAGTCATGCTAATTTTTGCAAATAAGTGTGTAGCTGGCCAGTTGCATAGCTGTTGGATGGGCGTTGCTTTTTCTGGGGAGAGAGGAGAACACAAAAAAGGGTGTGTATCGTTACAGAGAGACAGTAAGCTGTGAGAATTGGGGACAAGGAGAGGCTAAAGTGAGAGTGAATGCTAGAGTAAATCAATATAGACTGTACTAACTTGTTTCCTTCGGGGATTTGTGAGGATGGTTCATGGGATCTCAAGTGCTTTCCTGTCTTGTTTCTGGTCATTCACGCGAAACATCCATGAAAGAGCTGATTCCACGAAAGAGCCAATTCAGACTGAATTCTTCTAGGGGTACATAGGAAGTAGAATGAGACAAGTGTTTCCCTTCTGTGTTTGCTTGCATGAGAAGTTTCCCATTAGAAATAAAGTTTTGAGGGAAGTTCTTCTGCTTAGGGGAATGTACTGTTTTATTAACACTACAGGTTTCTGCTTTCTTCCCCCTTCTACTAGGAGTGTAATCATTGAAGTCAAGATATTCATGGCAGGTTCTGGCAGAGTGAGTTAAGGCCATGCTTTTTAGACTTTAAGCTGAAAATTTAATGAAATGCTTGAACTTCCTGTTGCCAAGGCTGAACTGTGTGGATTCTTCGTATTTTTACATGATCCATCTCGGGCTCTTTTAATTGATGCATCTTTCTCTTGCATTTCCAGTTATCTTGACTTGCATGTTATGCATAGTAGTTCAGCTAATAATGTGAAGGAAAGAAGAATGGGGTCTTGGAATGCATGACATCAAGAGGCAGTCTCGTTTGCCTAAGTAATGAGAGAAATGAGTAAATCTGAGTGTGTATTTATTCAATAATTTGGTGTTACAGCTGTTTAGAGGCATTTTTCCTTTCTTAACAGATATAAAGGAAGTCTGAGATGTCAGAGTTAGCCTTTTCTTGCTGTAAATGTAAAGGGTAACAAGTCATTAAGCTGCTTTTCAGTATGAATAATATAAAATGAAGAAGAGGGAGACGAGTTTTTGGCTCATGTTTTCATTTAAAAAGAAGCTGTTAATGAAGCTGCTTCCCCCTCTGTCTAGGATGGGTACCAGAAGCAAATACCTGTGAGGAATAGTTCATACTTTCTGTAATGTTTTGATGATTGTACATTCTAATGGTTGTCAACATCTGGTAATCATTCAAAATGCACTTAGTATTAGAGTATTTGACAGACTTTGCAAATTAGCACCTGAAATAGCTGAAAATTAACTGCTTTGCTAATGAAATATTGGAAAACATTAACTGGAAAAAGAAGGCTGAGCGAGTGAAGCAAATTACAAAAACAGATGGATGTAAGTATTAAAGTGAGGACTTTCAAAAGGTACAAATAATGTTTAGGCAAATAATCACTTAGACATGTAGCTATCACTGATTTTTAATTACTCTTTAAGCTGTGGCAGATACACTTTTTTTTTTTTTATTATAAATGTTATCTCTGGTAAAGAATATTTCTGGCATCTGTCCCTTTAAAATTCAGAGATAAGAAATGACTGCATCCAGGTTGCTGTCAGTTGAGTAGCTTTCAAAGACTGGTGCCTGTAGCAAATAAAAAGAACTAAATATGATGTGGAGAGGTACAAGTAATTACCGCACCAAGTGTGTTATTCAGCATAAAGGTAGATCCAAGCTAGTACTGCAGAATCTAAATACCATATTGTTCAAGGTTTTAAGTAGTTCTGAATCTAAATATTGGGATATGAAGCATCTCTGATTCAGCAAATTCAGTGAATACTACCTACACTGGAAAACTATCTCGACTGCTTAAGGTGTTTTTTAGCACATTTCTATTTCTTCCGTTTAGACACCCTACCCGGTATAATTGTAATGCTGATTTCTTTCTTTTCGTTTACTGTAGTATCTTTAGCGTGTCTTAGGGCACCTCACTTTACTATTAACTTACTTAAAATAAGCAGCGTGAGGGACACATCTGTTACCTCTAGGGTATAATTCAGTTGGTCAGCTGCTTCTTGACCTTGGTTCAAGTCTATAGGAGGAGAAATCTGTTTTTCTATTAAGTCACTCTGCATGCTGGATGGTGGGACACAATTCTGGATGAGCAATATCACAGGTCTGTCCCAGTCTGGCATTTTTTGAGTTTCTGTAGAAGCAAAAAGTAATGGTGTGAGGTTCAACAAGCTCTTGTTGCTCTTTATTTCAGCAGTCTGAGCTTTCCACTGAGGAGCGACCAGAAAGGCTTGGAGCTGCCCAACAACACAGAAGAAAAGTGGCATCTCTGAATAAGCAGATTTTGCAGAAAACCAAACTCCTGGAAGAAGTAAGTACTGTGTGTGTAACAAAGAAAACATTGATAAATGTGGTTGATCATAAAGTTTTTTCCATCCAGAAAAGACTTGCAAAGTATCTTTTGTACCAGCAATTTGTCATGCTGAACATTCATTTCAGCATCTCTGAATGTCTTGCTTGCACATTTATTACTAAGACAATGTGGCTATTCTTGTATTCAAGAACTGGATAGCCCTGTGAACAGAGGACTAGCTGATCAAAAGATGCTTTTCTTTTTTTTTTGTTTGTTGCATACGTTTTTTAGAGATGTTTTCTATGTTTCTGTATATTTGACTTGTTAGGTATAGTGTTGAAATTGTGAAAACAAGTCCATTCAAGAAAAAATTTAGGAAATTATTCTAAAATATGTTACAAATGGATTTTTAGCCCTTGCCTGTTATTCTATATGTTTGACTAAAAGCCAGCTATAGATTTGCTCACTGAGCTTCTTCTGTTTTTCTTTATTTTTTTTGATCTTGTTCATTGCATCTTTTGACATGACTTCAAAAAAAAAAAAAGTTTGTTGGGGGGGGAAACGCTCTTGAATTTGTGGGTAGTGTTCTGTTCATATCTGTAAGTAAGAGTAAGAATCACCATTCTCGTACTTTAACCTATTTACACTATTGCCATTTTAATGCAAAAAAGCGTAAGTGGAAAAACTATGCCAGTAATGAAATGTTGCTTCTAAAAGTGCATATTGTGCTAACCAGTGCCATGCCACTTGTAGCTTGCCGAATATGATCAAAATGCACTGTATCAGTGTCAGTAGTTGGAAGAGCTTGCCGGAAAACAAATAGTACTGGAGAAAAATTGTTGCTGATGGCTTCTATGGTTGATACTCTGTCAAGTACAACACTGCACCAGCAGCCTTCATCTTTTCTTTTCTTTTTCTTTTTCTCTTTTTTTCTGCTCTCATTGTCTGTAAGGCACACCTTACATCTTAACTCGTTGTACCCATTAAACATCAACAGTACAGGGCTTTGAAAGATAGACTTGTGTGGCATATCTCATGAGACAGTGATGTGTCCAGTCTTACAAACAACAGAGGTAAAAGAATGATAGCTTTGAAATATTTACCTGCTATAGTACAACTATGGGAGTACTAGCTTTTAATCCCTTCTGCCTAGCCACTTACTGGACCTGTGTGTTTTTTTATTTTTTTTTTTTTATTTTTTTATTTTTTAATGAGAATAAAATAGTCTCCACTTTTGGTCTATCTGTGCAGTAATCTTTTTTTTTTTTTTTTTTTTTTCTTGTAAGCTTTGAGGGGATAGATATCCCTTAAGTAAATTTCCTTTCAGTGAAACATATGCTAGGAACCATTTTTCTAAGTCTCTAAACTAGCATTCAAGTAATGCTAAGTCTAAATAAAGCTATAGATATAAAACTTCAGCACAGAAAATTGGAAAGACTAATTGCTTATTCTGTTACTTGTTTCTTCTTTTTCAACTTAAATCAAAATGTTTAATGAAGAGCCTGTGCAGGTGATTCTTTATTTGTTTTTCACAAACTCTTTGGAAAAAAAATAGACTTTTAAATGGTAGACTGTAGTAAGTGGTTTTTAGTGGGTGAATGTTAGAATGTATCTCCTTTGGAACAGGTCAAACTAGATTCATTTTTCTTTCAAAGCTGATGCAGTTCCATTTCTGTATTGCCCGCTGGCATGCCCGATCTGTCAAAAATAGCATTTTTTTTTTCTAGCCAGTAACACTGCAATTAACATTTGTGCTGTATTTTGGATCTAAACAATGTCTGTCATCATTTCTCTTTGTTCTAGAGTGAAATATTGGAAAGCAATAAAAAAGAATATACTCATTTGCTTTTGGATAAATGGTCCTGCATGTAGGTCTCCTTACATCATACACATTATAATGCTGTGGAAGTTGTCAGTCAGTCCTCAGACAGAAAAGGAAGTGTAGAGGAAACAGAACACATACAAGGACTTAACAAAATAATGCTACTATGTTATACTAAAATTAGTTGTGCTGCGTTTTTTACTTGAATTTTGTATCCCTTTAATGCTTGGTTAGTGTGAATTTTCCAAGTATGTTTATGTCAAACATAACTGGTTCCCTATCAAAATGATGACTATTACTAACAAAATATTGACAGTGCCTATCATTTAAATGCATGCTGGAGTGTCAGGCTTTCAAAATCATAAAATGGGATTAAAGATGGTTCAGTCATTCCTAAATTCCTTTGTGGATTTGTGGATTTTTTTTTTCCCCCCGGAGTGGGAACAGAAATGACAAAATGGGGTCTTCTGGAATTTTAGAAGCAGGGAAAAGAAGAAGGATATTCACTGAATTCTAAGTCATTACGGTACACTTGCATCACACTAACTCTTCTTTTAAACCACAAGGGCCAAAAGACTTTAGCTAAAAGGGCTTAAATATAAACAAAAGGAGATACAGGTGTACTGCTTGAATGTTACAGAATGGAGGCAGATACAGGCTCTCTCAGCATCTGCTCCTAGCTAGCTGGCTGCAAACCTGTTACAGATCTGTTGTAACGACTCTGTTGTAATGACTCACTCTGTAAGTACTCCATTAGGTTGCAAAGGGTATGTTTGCTCAGGTTTAGTGTTGTTCTAATGCAGTTGTACAGCTTTTGAATGGAAGCTGAGTTATATATAGCCAGATCACATCTGTCTGCAGTTTTTCTGCAGACAGTATGTACATACTTGAATGCTCAGTTTGAACATGCAGATGCTAGAATACTGCACCACACCTCTACTGTGTGCTTGCCTTGAGAGCTGTTGGTGTTCTTCGGGGCAATTAGCGCAACCTTAATTTTGAGAAAGAGAACCTAGGTACGTTTGTGTAGTAAAGGTAGCATTAGGGAACTGCAACAGCTATCTCAGGCTTTAAAAAAAAATAATAATAACATTTAAAAAAAAAATCCATATTGCAGTAGCACACTGTTCTACAGCCATGCTGTTTCCTTTTTCTTTCTTGCCTACCTGAGCAGTAAGGCTCAACAGCTAAACCGACTTAGCGGTTGTGGGTAGCGTTTGCAGCCATACTGTGTTGCTGCATTGTGCCTTTACAGTCTGGAAGATCTCCTGATGTCTGTTTGCAGTCTTAATGACTGAGATGTTCAGAAAGCATTTTCCTGGAACAGGTGGCTCTTCTATTCTACCAAACTGTAGCATAGTGTGCCTGCTGGATTACTAATAGAGAATACTCCTGTAACTTCATACATGTTGAGTGAGTTTTTTTACTTTTTCACTTCTGGCCCAAATAATTTCCTTTACTTATTACCCAGTTTTCCCGGTACATGAATGAATATGTTTGTTTGCTTTCCACATACTGTTGAGAAGATGAAAGCAGTTTGGGGAGGGGAGGAAATTTGGTTGTAAATGACAAGAAATTGGAGTCCATACTTTTAACTGCCAAAGATAAACTTCATATTACAGGAAAACTTACGTATTTTCTAAATCCGTTGTAGTGCTGTTTGCCATTTTGACAGTTGAAGGCTCTTTAATTCCTCTGTGCTTATTTGCAGTACAGAACGGTCTCAGTGTTATGTTTTTGTATGGAGGCATAGTGCTGACAGATATAAACCAAGCATATCCTTCTTTTATCATTCTAGTAAAGCATTTACCTGGCTGAAATTGTTTTGTGACTTGCCAAAGATGGCTTTTGGAGGAGTGATGTAGAAGCTGAAATAAGTTAAAAGTAACAGTCAAGACCTCCTTTTAAAAAATATTTATAAAGTTCTGGCTTGAGCATTGCAATAAGTTTTGGCAAGAATTCTTAGAGCAAATAGTCCTTGAATCCTCATGAGATGTGGACTGCCGACTTAAATTGTGATTTTTTTTTTTTTCTTCTTCATCCCCCTCAGCTAGCTAGAATTCAGTCTCTAAATTATAGGTGAAAAAAATTAAATATATAATGAAAGAGCTTTACTGTTACAAATTTGGCTCTGGAAATGGATGAATGGAGTGTTGAGCCATAGCTCCATATTACAAACAGCAAACTAAACCAACATAAAAAACTAGAACAGAAATCCAAACATGCATTTCCTTGCAGCACTTCTATTCCTCTCTTCTAACCCAAGTCCCATTTTTGTTACTATTTGTAATGTTATCTTGAATTATAAGAACTCTAGAGAAAGGATACTCTTCCAGAATTTACCTTCTGTAAATTATTTGACAAGTGAAATAGCCAGTGGCATTTTGCTGACTGCCTTCTTTTAGGCTTTCCATAGTTCCACAAAGAAGAATCTTACATAAGCTTGCTTTATTGGTATGGTACAATTTTATGGTTTGGTGCCCTGCTGCTTTTATGCAAGTCTTGAATCATCCTGACTTTTTTGGAGAAGAATAAAATGGGACTGTCCTATTAGCCTGGTATGAAACGAGGCTAACATAGCTCAGCTAAGTAACTTTCAACAATTTAGAAGAGATTCTGTCCAATAAGTTACCATTCCATTGGCCTCCATTTTGTAAAAGCCACTGTTCATTCTAGGACTGAATACATCTAGAAAGTCAGATGGAAAATATTTGCTATTAATCATTCAATCAGAATTCTCACAATGAAATGCACCCAAAGTATCTGACAGGAAAAGACGACGACTGTGATGGTATGCCTGTTGTTTAATAGGCAACCATTGTGAACTTGGCAGCTCAGATATTGTTATTCTCCATTATAGATATAATTAGAGTAAATATAGAATCAAAACTCTCTTCTTTCTCTCTTTGATAACAGCTACAAGCTAAATGTGCTGATCTGCAGGCAAAATGTGCTGAAGCAAAGAAGACATTAATCGAGGTAATCTTTGGTTTTTTATGTAAAAATTGAAAATCTGTGTGCCTTGTTCTTAGGGGAACGCGTTGTGTATGTAAAAGGGTGAAAAGAGAATTTCTGCATTGATCATGGATGTTCCTACTGGGATAGTGAAACATCTCTTTTTACTTTCTCTGTTCTTTAACAAAATGGTTAAAGAAATGTGGGTTGCCTTAATTTGAAACTAATCTTATCTATGAGTTCTCTGTGCTGTCATATCAACTAGTCAGTATATTTGTGATGAGTAGTATTTTTAGACTGTGACACGGGGATACATGTCATGGTCAATCTGGGAAATAAGTGGATATAAAGATCAAGCTTTACTTGCTTTCTAAAACAGCTCTACTTTGAAGAAAAGCCTGAGAAGCTGCTGTGGAATGAACAGTTCTGAGGAACTCTGAACAGCTCAAAGTATTTCGGAAAAATTAGACTTGCTGGATTCACTGTTGTTACAGTTGATCTGTATGATTTTATTTCTGTGGTTTGACGTTTAGTTCCATATTATTTAAACTAAACAGTGATCCTCACTGAATCTTTATTGAGACAATTTTAGTAGTAGTGTTTGTGGAAAGGAGTATTAAATTGTGAAGCTGAATGGAAGCTTCTCCTGTTAAGGTTCTGAGTTCAGGGATGAGGATGTGGATTTCTTCCTTTGTTATTGCTTAGTAGCTTTCCTAGTCCAAAAAACCCAGATTTTTTTCAGGTAATTTTGAAAGGGAGACCAGTTAATGATATTCTTGGCAAGCCCTTGGTTTCATTCCGCTGCAGCATCCTGTGTTCAGTATTATAAGCTGGTTATGCCGTTTTGTAGGATGCTGTATGTTAGGCAACCTTTCCCATTAACACATCTTACATACCACTATTGATTACTTTTAACATACTATGTAGTTTTCAGAAGATTTTTATTTGCTCAAGGTAGAATGTACTTCACTCATGCTGTTATTAGAGGACTTCTCTTCCTAGACCATTTGACTGTGGTATTTTGCAAAGGTGTTGCATAGATGGGGAGGAAGGGAACTGCTGTCAGAAAATGACTTCTTTGAGGACGTCTGCTTTGTAAATAAGACAGGGGAAAAAAATCCAGCAGAATACCAATGTCAAGTTGGTTTTAAAATTAACACACTGTGATTGCAGAAAAACCCAGTACTCAGTTATGCATCTGTTCCAAATGTATGGATTAGGCATACTGCTTTTTTTAATAAATAGTACATGTCAGTTGCAGGTTACCAAAGACACTAATGCATCTGTGATTGTAACATGATGTAAAATATGAGAAGAGAACAATGCTATTTTTAATGGTACCAGTGAATCTATTAGTAAATATATTTGCCTGAAGTGAAATGTTAGTTTTATTGAACTGTATGGAGTTTATTTGTGGTTTGGATTATTTTTGGGGTAAAAAACCCTACTTTTTTGAAGGTTTTTGTTCTTAAATTTTAGATCATTGTAGTGAATTAACTCTTGCTCTGTGTATCTTTGTCATAATGTTTCTATACAACTTAGGTGTGAAGTGTCAGTAATAGTAGTGTGTGTGTGTGTCTCCCATGAAAGTTAAGGAATTGCAATACAGGCATTGGTCAGAAACAGGCAGTTGCATCTGATCCATTTTACTGTCTGATCCTATGTCAGCTGTAGAACCCTCTTCCAGTTATAAAAATCTCATTGTGATTGGGCTTTGCTCTATGTAACTTTCTGCACTTTTGTGTAAATTCAACACGTAAAGCTTTAAATTTTTTGCCTTTTACTGTATTAGCAGTGTTTCAGTTGCACTCACAGCTTGTGGGAGGATATTATTACTGCCTTTACTTATGTTACATTCCTGTGGAGTGTGGGGCAAGATAAGCCTATTGAAGTGAATGGACGCAATGTAGAGGGTAATCATGATTTCTGCTTCTGCAAAACAAGCATGCATAGTTCAGAGAACGGTCTTTTAATTAACATGATTTCCTCCTTTGGTCTAGCTGTACAAAAGAGTGGCAAAATACAGGACTTTAAAGAACAGTACCTTGAGCAGTTCAGGTTGGCAGTTATCTGAGAGGCAGGGAGACCTTTCCTGAGATCTTGGCCTGTCAAGGACTTGACTTGAGAGGTTTGGTAACTTGTATCTGTATTTAATGTAATTAACTCCTTCCAAAACCTCCTTTGACCCAAAATCATTGTATTCAGTATGTTCTAAGCTGCAGAGTAAATACCTGTGTTCCCACATAAATTTTAGGTGAGTTGTATTTTCTTGTGTGATAATCATTCTCAGTCTCCTGCCTTTTTTTCCTGTCCTGGGTGTAATAATTTTACTTCTGTTTGCTACTGGCAGTAAATAATCTCAAACTATCTCAGCTGCCCACACCGTGGAACAGAGAAGTGAAGCAATGCCCCTTTCTAGCCAGTGTTCTCTCTGCTCTGTTGTTTGGAGCCTTTTCCTTACAGCTTGTGTAAAGGGGAGAGTCTTATTGTGCTTTGTAGCTGCATGGTCTCAAATACAATCTTGCCTTGCAGGGGCTGGATGGAGAAATTTAAGAGATCAATCTTCGTGTCGTCTTGATCACTCTAAATACATGAGGCTATTTTGGGGGGGTGGGGGGCAGAGAATCTGTAAACAGCAGTTTTCTTTTAACTGTTAAAATAGTTCTGTTTTAATCCAGCTTGATAAGAACTTCTGGCACAACCACATTAAATAGTTTGTCTGATTCCCTTGATACAAAGTAGGATTTCTACATGTGGGTAAAGGTAACTCAAGAGGGTAATTGATACATGTGCAGAGCTCATATATATGTAAATTCTACTAATACTTCCTCCTTTGGGCCTTTTTTTTTTCTTTTTTTTTTTTTTTTTTTTTTTTAAGGTCGTAATAGTGGCAAGAGAGAGACAAAGGTTGTAGGAGAGTTGCTAAAGCTTGTATTCATGGTGCAACTTACCTCATGAATTCCATAGTGTGGGAAAGCTGAGCACCATGAATCATTCTATCTGTACAAATGTATTTCATTATATTATTAATTACAACCCTTAGGTTAAGAGTTGCAGTGAAAAGCTGGACAAGGAATTGGCGGCCTTAGAAACAATAGAATCCCAAGCAGATTCTAGGTAAGGTTGGTTTTTTTTCTTCCTTTAAGACCTTTTAAGTTCTGAAAAGTTATGGTTTTAAAATGAATAATTTTGTTGTTTTGTCAGCCTAAACAAATAACTAAATTAAGCAAAAAGTTCCTCCTGCTCCCCTTACAAAGGCAGGGCACGGACACCATGTTATTAAGTCCGAATAAATATTGTGTCAGTCTGTAGTTGAAAACAGTTGCAGATGCTTAAATATGTAACACAAGCAGAAGAACCCAAGACCCATTTGACAAGTAGATGAGGCCTTCCGATCTCTGGTTTTTTTTCCTAATTGAAGCCTTCATCTTGCATAAATTAAATAGGAGGACCTCTTAAAACATCTGCAATAATGAGGGAAGAACAGGGCAAAGCCATCGAAACACTTGGTGTAATAGTACGTTCTTGTTCTGACCAATCAGTGGTGGTACGTGGATTTATACTTTACAGGAAAATTACTTAGAACTAATCTTGTTCTAGTATCTTTTCATTCTCCATCTGTTTAAATTAGAAACTAAAAGACTAATGCTATTTTCTGGGTCTTCTAATTTAGCATATTACAGAACCTGCGAGCACTTGTAGCTATGAATGAGAACCTCAAAAGCCAGGAGCAAGAGTTCAAAGCACATTGTAGGGTAAGTTTTTTTTATTATACCAGCATTGATAGAAAATATCATAAACAAGCATATGAGCATTATGTATGATATGCAAAGCTCCTGCTTTGTTGTCTGTGTGCCGTGCCCCCCCCCCCCCCCATTTTAGTGGTATTTTACTGGTTCTGCAGTGTACCATATGTGCAACAAGGCTGGACAAACTATAAGGCTGGAACGGGAATAACTAGAAGCCCTTGCCCTTGAGCTGAGGGGGAAGAGAGGTATGAGGAAGGATGCAGGGATATCTAAATTAGCATGGCCCTCAAGGTTCTGTAGTGCCTGGGACTCTAGTAAGATGGTTCCTAGACGTAGTATTAGATCAGCCCTGTGCTGGTCACGGCTGTGGCTCTTTTTGTTCTCTTTACCATTCTACAGAGAGTAACTTGGAGTGGGGTGGGAGGGCACCACACAGACTGTAAGGTTGAGATCTGACTGTTACTAGACACCCACCTACACTATTCACAACCTGAGAGAAATTGTCTCTTCTTGGATAACATAGCCGACAGTGCCCTGAGGGACACAGTGCCAAAGATGAAGGCTTCTTGAAGGCCCCTGGCTTTGGAGCCACCCACCAGAAAAGTCAAGACTGAGATGCAGCTATTTCAGTTTTCAGAGCATGTTTCAGTTTTAGTAGTTATTACTGTGTTTTGTTGCCCTGTTTACTGCTCTGTTGATGGACTGCCTAGAAATATCAGAAAGAATTTTCATTCTCTTTTCATTGCATTAAATTCCTTCCACTATTGTTTAAGTAGAAGTAAAAAGAAATACTGCCCTGAGGCAGAGATTGAACTTAGAACACCTAATTTACCCATATATACCTCTTCTTGGAAAGTTGTAATGGAAGCTATCTTGCAACTAACCTTCGATTCGTTCATTATACATTATACTGTAATATTACTTTTCTTCCTCAGTCTGATTTTCCATATCATTCATTACTCATTTTTGCTGGATCTAGATATTTGCAAATAAGAAATAAAGCTGTTTCTGTGTTTGATAAAAGAGGATGTTCAGTTTTATGTAATGAGTAATAATGGCTGCCTTAACTTTAGGCAGAGAATGACATTTAATCTTACAAATTTACAAATGTTGAGGTGTGTGGTCAACTCCAGAAATTTGTTGTAGATGTGTGGAATCAAGCTTCCTTCCATCCCCAGTATAAAAGAGAGATCTTGATTAAAAGCAACAAAAACTTTTTTTTCTTATTTTAAAGGAAGAAATGGAGCGACTTCAACAAAATATTGAGAATTTGAAAGCAGAGGCAGTGGAAAATGGGGAGGAAGAGGTAAATAGCAAATGCCTAAGAGTTTACTTTTAATTTGTGCTTTAAAATCCTATTTTAGGTCCTTCTGACTTTTGGCACGTTCTAGAAAGCATTAAAATTCGTTGTCTTTGTAGTATCAGAGAAGAATTGCTGGGTGTTAGGAGCCATGTGTACCTCTGATGACAAAAAGAGTTTCTTCTCAAAAATGTTTGCTTGATTATTTTTTTTTAAAGTGGTCTTGTTTAGTAGCTGGAAGCACAAGTTTTCAGTGGCTCAGTACACTGCATGCAGTAAGCAGCTGTCAAAACTTTGGATTTTACACAAGTGCATCCAGACTGATGGGAATGAATGAAGAGTATAGAAAAGGAAAAGGCTGAATCACTTGTATTTTAAATGAATAAATATTGATATATTTGTGTGTCTGAAGTCAGGTAGATTATAGGTCCCACAATGCTGTTGTCCTCCTGAACCCAGCATGAGAAAATTGAAATGTAAGCTTAGAGCTTAAATTTTTACAGAAGAAAGCATGATCACAAAATCCCCAAGCAAGCAAATCTAGAATGCGTGTAAGAGGGTTCGATTTCTGTCCTGGACCATGTTTATCATTAACTCCTCCACTGATTCAAAGAATGAACATTCAGAAGATGAGCATAGAGAAGAATCTTCCCATACATATCTGTTATTCTCTCTTTGTTTTCGTGAGAGTGACTGTTGCTAAGCAGTGGAAAAGCTATTGACAAATCTTGAAAACTAAATATCAAACACTTGAAAGCTAGCAAAATGGAGTTGGTTGCTGTGAAAGATATTAATGATTTCTTTCATGCATATCATGAGTCACTGAAAAAAAAAAAGTGAAAGGTGTTATAAAGTAGGTTTCATTGAATGACAGATGAACAAAGCAACAAAAAACCCAAACCAAAACAAATCCAATTCGCACGCTTTTTCAATTGCAGATCTGATTTGCTACTGTAATCCAAAATTATCTTTTGGGTTCTCAAATTCTAGGAGCCTAATAAGATTATAGACCAGCAGTACAAAACTGAGAAAGATAAGCTTCAAAAGATACGGCTACTACTGGTGAGTAACCCCTTGTAAATTTACTGGAACAAAGTTACTGATGTCTTTGTCATCTTCTTGCTTTTAATACTTCTTTTACTTTTTGTTATTATGACTTTAAAAAAAAATAAGTTCTGTCACAGGCCAACTGTAAATAAAATTGAGTCAGTCAATACTCTTTTTTGAAATTAAGTATTTAGTAACGAAATCTTGCTGGGTGGGTGTCATCCATTTTAAGAAGAGAACTAGTAGAGACTTTCTGTCTTCCTTCTTTTCTATTCAGGCCCGAAGAAACAGAGAAATAGCCATTTTACAACGCAAAATTGATGAAGTACCCAGCCGAGCTGAGCTAACGCAGTATCAGAAAAGATTTATTGAACTTTACAGTCAGGGTATGTATATCAAACGGAAACATTCTACTGAAGGCTAAAGCCCTGGAAGGGAGGGCAATTGCTTCATAAGCCGATGGTGCATAACAACAGCTCTTGCTAATTCTGTGGTATTTTAAGGGTCATTTGACACTCACATAATGCACCCAATTTTCAAGGTTTTATAAGCTGGCTATATAATGCTTTTGAGGATGAAACTTGATGCACAAGCTGTCTGGAGTGAATTTTGTCTGCAGAAGATTCAGTCATTTGAATCAATGATCAGTGTGTTTAGACTGAAGTCCTTAATCTGCCATTTACAAATGAGGTAGCTGTATGTATAAATCATGTTTACTCTGCTCTTAACATTGGATTGTTTTCTTTGGCATGAGATGCCTGGTTCTGTATACAAACTATGTCAAGAACTAAAAGGAAAGAGTTTCTTGAAGGGATTGTTTTCCATCATTGTTGCTTCATAAATGTACCCCTGCCTTCAAAAAAGTCAAGGAGAATCTGGAGAACTACAGGTCGATGAGCCTTATCTCAGTTTCTGGGAAGGTGATGGAACAAATCCTCCTGGAAACCATTTCCGAACAACTGAAGGGCAAGAAGGTGATTGGGAGAAGTCAGTATGGATTTATGAAGGGGAAATCGTGCCTGACCAATCTTCTGCAATGCCTTCTACTGTGAAATGCCTGGCATGTTGTTTATCTCAACTTTAGCTGTGCTTTCGACATTGTCTCCTGTAGCATTGTCACTGACAAACTGATGAAGTACAGGCTAGATAAGTGGGTGGTGAGGTGGATTGAAAACAGCTGTTGGGCTTGAAGGGCTGTGATCAGCTGCATGAAGTCCAGCTGGAGGCCAGTTACTAGTGGTATATCCCAGGGGCCAGTACTGCTTAAGATCTTCTTTAATGGTCTGGATGATAGGATAGAGAGCCCCCTCAGCAAATTTGCAGTTGATACAAAGGTTGGAGGAGTGGTTGATGCATTGGGTGGTTGTGCTGCTATTCAGAGGGACCTTGACAGGCCGGAGAGATGGGTGAGGAGGAATATCACAAAGATCAACGGAAAGTGCAAAGTCCTGCATCTGGGAAGGAATAAAGCCATGCACCAGTATAGGCTGGAGCCTGATGGCATGGAAAACAGCAGAAAAGGACTTGAGGGGTCCTGGTGAACAACAAGTTGACCACAAGTCAGCATTATGGCCTTGCAGCAAAGAAGACCGGTGGCATCCTGGTCTGCATTAAGAAGACTGTTGCCAGCAGATCAAAGGAGTTGAGTATTTCCTTCTGTTCAGCACTGGTGAAACCACCTCTGAAGTCCTGTGTCCAGTTTTGGGCTCCCCAGTACAACGGAGATATGGACCTACTGGAGCAAATCCAGCAAAGGGCCGCAAAGATAATTAAGGTTTTGGAGCATCTGTCATATGAGGAGAGGCGGAGAATGCTGGGACTGTTCAGCCTGGAGAAGAGAAGGCTCAGCGTGATCTTAATGTGCATCAATACATGATGGGAGGATATAAAGATGATGGAGCTGGTTCTGTGGTGCTCAGTGACAGGACAAGAGGCCGTGGGCACAAGTTGAAATACAGGAAATTCCATATAAATGTAAGAAAAAGCTTTTTTACTCTGAGGGTGGTCAAACACTGGAACAGATTGCCCGGGCAGGCTGTGGAGCCTCCATCCTTGGAGATTTTCAAAACTTAACTGGACGTAGTCCTGGGCAGCCTGTTCTAGTGCCCTGCATGGAGGGGTTGGACGATTCTGTGAAAACAAATCCATTCAGAAAACAACTTAGGAAGCTATTCCAAAACATGCTACAAATGGATTTTTAGCCCTTTTCTGTCCCTCTGTATGTTTGACTAAAAGGCAAGCTGCAGGTTGGCTCACTGTGCCAAGCTGCCACTTTCTTAAACCCTAACTGAAGTGTCTTCCTTTATAAACATTGAGCTATAGTTTCAAGAGAACCAGTGAGCCAACTGGCTCTTCTTCCCCCTATTTTCTTCCTCCTCCTCCTCACCTTACATGTGCTCTGGTGTATGTTGGAGTCTCCATGAGCTGATACAGCTTGCTAAACCAGTGGAAAACATGGATAGTTTTTTTCTGAGTTAATAAATCCAATCAACTGAAAGATCCATGACTGGCAGAGCTCTTCCATCTGGCAGCAGTTGAGTCCTACAAAAACTGAACTAATCAGGAAAGCACATCTTGTGGAGAAAGCCCTTCTGGAGATTGCTGCATGTGCATAGATTCATGCAGTTTGTCAAGAAGCAACCTGATTTCAGCATTTGGAAAATCTCCTTCATGGAACATGTGGGGCAGCCCTTCATACCGTTCTTGATTCCTCTGTGCTTTCGCACTCCTTGCGCTCTTCTGTGTGCTTCTATAGGCTACAGCATATCCAGAATATGCGTTACAGTCATACTGTGGTGACGAGAAGGCTCTTCGGTCCATTATATCTCACTACTGTAGAAGTAAGGGACTACTAGTGCCTTTCTGGATTACAGTCATTAAAATGTTCACCTTTGAGCTGTAGGTTGCTGGTTTGATTTCTGTGTGAGAACAGAACTCTACAAATCATTTTACAGTTTTGTAAAGATTTTATGGCAGCTCGTTAGCCTTTAGACTATAATGTAATGAAGATGATTTCATTCTGGCTTATTTGGCCTGCTCATGACCTCTGGAATAACTTTTATCATTAAATCATTTCCTCTTTTTGAGCCATACCCTTTTCTGGGTTCAGGATTCTAGACAGTGCTTAATAAATTAACCATAGTAATTTTTGCCAACTGTCCTTCTCTGTTGAACTTCTCCCTCGAGGATCCTAAATATCTTAGTTTTCCTTAGACCTTGAAGAACTAAAGAACAGAGGAACACTTAGCAGCCTTGGAATATCAGTCATCATTGTCTCATAGGCCCAAAGGGGATGAATGTGTGAGCCTTACCTTCCCCACCAAGCTGTGACCATATGCTACAGTCACCTAAAGCAGCCTTTTGAAAAGAAGGTATTGTTTAATTATATCAGCATAAGCAAGTTGTAAGAAGAAAAGAGGCTTTAACACTGTCAAGGCTTTCTTGGGTATCTAGCTCATCTGTAGCTTGAAGGGTATAGTATAAGATGTGCAGCTTCTCTCCTCCATCCACCCCTCTCCCTATAGTGTTGGATTATCTAGTTCCTATCTGTCTTTGCTTAATCCCTTCTCCCTCCACGCATAAACAAACACTTAAGTTATGCTAGGGCAACTGTTAGCAGCACAGCAACCTGTGAGGTGCAAAGGAAAACTTATGAAAGACGTATGGACAGACAACGACAGGGAAGCACAGCTGACAGTGCCAACTTTTGTTCACATAAAGTGTGGTCAACAGTTTAGGTTTAATTTAGACACTGAAATGTGCTATTTTGGAGTCCAGTGCTCATATAACCTGCTAGTTGCAAACTCTGCTGGAGATTTACATGCAGATGCAGTATTCTTTCAGGATGTATTAAAGAGTGTCTTCTATTATTAATAGTACAAAGTTAGAGCAAACAGTAAAGCCTACAAAGTATTTTTATAGGTTCTGTTTCACCTAATGCTCTTTTATTATTCTACCCTTCTGTTGTTTGCAGTGTCAGCAACTCACAAAGAAACTAAACAGTTCTTTACTCTTTATAACACACTGGATGATAAGAAAGTATATTTGGAGAAGGAGGTAAGAAAATATTACTGTTTTCTAAATGTTTAGTCTGTGGAGGAGAAGATGCAGAGTTCTTGCATAGCTTTCATATTCAGCCTTGTCAGAGGAGGGTTAATAATCTTTACAAGTAAAAATGAAACTACTGGCTTCATAAAAATACTTAAATAATATTAATGTGAAAATGGTCTGCATTATTAAAAAAAAAAAAGTGGTATCGTTAGTATGGCACGTTCAAATTACTGTGTTCACAAAACATGAAAGACATTTGATTGACAAATATCTCTGTCTTGGTGTTACAGGAGTAAATCAGCCTCACTGTCCTCTTGATTACTATTTTTTCTTATGAATTCACGCTATAATTATTGACTTTTGGAGACCAAATTTCAGCTGTTTTCAGCAATATCATAGTTAATTCTCAAGGTCTCATCCAGCCTACACTGAAGTCACCGATGATTTTAGTGGGTCAGGATCAAAGGAGAATTTTTGTGAAAGCAAGTTGTTATTCCCTTCTCCTTGTCCCCACTATACAGAGTTGGGCTGCTTCTTGAGGATGACTTAATCAAGTGATTTCAGTTTTCTTTTTTGCAATGATAGACATGTGACTTCAGTGAAGATGGAGAAGTAGGAGGAATCAAAACTTGATTAAAAAATGACAGCATCACTTTAAACTGTAAAAGGTTTTGATACTTCAGGCTTCTCTGATTCTAATACAATAAGAACAGAAGATGGTTTAACTGGTTTTGCTGTAATATATTTGATTGCTTAGCATGTGAGACAAGCCATAGTCAATTTTATGACTATGTAAAGGCAGTTTACTTCCTGGATTAGGACTGAAGAAGGTGAGCATCCATTTCCTTCCCATAAGCATTTGATTCTGCTACATGAGCTAGATAGTGTCCAGTTTTTCAATTTGGAAAATCAGTAATTTATGTATCTTTTTCTGAAGGCATGTGATCTTGACAGTTGCTTGCCGTAGAACTCAGTTAATGGAATAGATTTAAAAACAGAAGTGTTCAAGAACACTGTGCAGCGGGTACTGTACCTGTGGTAAAACTCTGAGAAGGCGTAGCTGTGGGGAGAAGGGGAACTTTTGGCAAACAGCAGTCCTTCAGGCTAGAACGTAACATGTTAGGCATGTACAAGAAAATGTTAGCTGTGGAAAAATCCCACTTCATCCTTTCCTGGTTCTCTTATTTAATTCTACAGTAACTTAGTACAGTTTCCTTGCTTTGGTTTTAATAACCTTAAAAAGTGTTCCATGTGAGTCTGCCAAAGTTTGCTGGAAAGCTCACAGATACTCCACTTCTGTGCAGAACTTACTCAGAGATATAGTGTCGTCTTCCTCTGGCAATCATGCAAGACTAGGCTTTCTCACAGACTTTCTGGAGGCCAGGGTGATGAAAAAAAGACCAGAACACTGTGTTCATACTGATATTCTAAACTTTGACTTCCCTAGTTTACCTTGATACAGGTATTTTAAGACCTGACAGTAGTGTTAGGGTAGATATGTCTTTTTCTGTTACAGGAAAGTATTTTAGTGCAATATAAACATTGTCAGAATCCAGACTGCATCACAATGAATTTAAAAATAACTTCTGTGACTGGATGGCAGTTTGAATATTTTTACAACTATTTTACAATTATAATATAATATACAAATACAATATACAAAATATTTGTAAAAACATAAGTTCTGTGCTGAATTGTGCAGTTTTTTATAGAATTATGTATGTTTTGAATTAGATCAATGATGAGTACAAGGCAGCATCTTACAGAAAGCTGTAATTTCACCTATTTTGATGTTTATTACATGCTCTAGAAATATACAATATGTGGGAGAGGTTTCATTTTAGCATAAGCTAATGATATTTCTTAAAACTTTTCTGCTTCATGATCCTTAAGTTCCTCAAATAAGTTACCTTGGAATTATAGGTGTAACTTACCCTTTTGTCTCCTGAAAGTATGTGGTTTCCTTGTGTTGCTTTTCACATTGGAAATAAGGTTTCAGCAAGCAAATGCTGTCTGATAATACATGTGCAAAAGATTTCTATGCTTTTGGCACCTTTGTTTTGTAAGGATTTTTGACAGATACCTTTTTAAATGCAGAAAAACCCTCAAACAACCAAAAAACTTTCTTATAATAGGCTGAGCATAATTGCTTTAAAATAACAAGTTACAATTACCATACAATGGGGTTGTGGCTGTGAAGATTAGCATTGTAGCATGAAAGATCTCGGCTCATATCGTTGATAGTTTTGATCATATCTTATAAAAGATTCATTTTTAAAATGCTGCAGAAGTTGTGAACTCAGTTTTTTCATAATTATTTTTGCTGTTTGGGTTTGGCCCCTGGTTTTCCAATTTTGCAATATAACACATCAACACTCTTACTTTGTCATAGTTGCAAAATACTACTTTTCATTACATGAATGTTTTGCAGTATAAACTGTGTAATCACATTCCAAAAAGCACACTTTTAAGAAGTATCTGGAGGCAAAGGCACAGGTATGGACTTGGCAGATATTTGTAAATTGTGCAGTCACTGCCCTTAATTGACATACTTTCTTTCCTCTAAATAACAGGAGTTCTTAAACATCTTAACCTCTTTGGATTATGTTTGGATTTTTTTGTTTGAATCTTTAAAAGGTCAGGAATGACTGTGCAGATTGTGCCATGCATGTGCCTATCGCTTTGCCGTTCATATTTTTAGATCTGCAGGAGATCAGTTTAGCTTTCCATAGTAGTGGGGCAAGTGGTTCTGTGCTTAGATTTGTGCAGTACAGAACACTTTCAATTATTTGTCAAAAGGAGAAACTGCATGGAAGATTTGGCCACGTGAGCCTTGCATGAGTATTAAAAGCCAAGATAAAGAATCATGTTAATTGTTACTTGTAAATTTTACTGTTCTCAGCAATATTTAGAAAGCAAGAAAAAAATCGGAGGAGGTTATATGGAAAATATTCAATATATACTTCAATTAGTGGAGGAGTTTTATACCAAGAGCAACAAAATATCCCTGTTACATTGTCGTAAACTTTTCTTTATATCTTGATTTAGCGTAGTGTTCATTTTACATAACAGGAGCCATAGTCTTGCTGTGTTGAGTGTGTAAAACCATTCTATACTTCCAATGTTCATCTTTTAACAGCCTGTAAAATTTGTATAAGCAAAGCAAGTACCAACGCACAGGTTGTTCAGAAACTCTAATAAAACTCTAACTGAGTTTATGCTGTACAGTGAACACAGTGTGGAAATTCAGCTGCTATTCCTGCACTGCTTGGTGAGTCTGCACAGCGTTGTGGGGAGATAGTGGTCTGGTCTCCAAAGCGATAGTTCTTTGCTGATAAAATATTCTGCTCAGGCTGAGCTGAAATGCAGCGTCTTGACAGAGCTGCACTGCTCAGCCTCAAAGCTGCCATCTTCAGTACTGGGGTGGGAATAAGTATTTTGCAAGCTGGTGCAGTATTGACTTGCCCTAACACTTGTATTGATGAAAATTATGTCTAAATGCAGATCTTGCATATATTTGATGTATGGTTTGTTTTGTTTTTAAGATACTTTTTCATTTATTATTCTGTTCAGCTTGCAAGCATACTCAGGGCTGTGTATGTGTGAAACCCTGTTTCTTCTACCTTTGTCTTTACAACTAAAACCAGTTATTCAAACCTAACAGTTTCTGCACATACTTGTGTACCATCAGTGTTGAACACTGGGCTATTACCTGTCATGAATTTGTATGTCAAGTTTCAACACAGGTGTAGGCCATCTTAGTTAATTAGTTTAGTCCAGAAAGTCATCCTAAAGGAAAATTCTCAGTTGGACAGCTGGGCATCAGTATGACTAAGAGTCTCGCTTGCTGTGCAAGACTTGCTTCGTTTTACTGTGGCTCCTCTGCTGGGATAGATTTCAGTAATGCAGAGGGGGATGTGGTTTCTTTTCCTAAAAGAAGTCCATAGTGATTTTCATACAGCTGACTGCTTGTCAGGGCAGTATTTGTATGGTCAGTTTTTAGATCTGAATTTCATCTTATTGTTCATGAAAATTGATTCTGACAGAAAGGACAGTGTATATATTCTGTTTTCTTTTTTTAAATTCACAGGTTAACTTGCTGAATTCTATTCATGACAACTTTCATCAGTAAGTCATGGTCAATTTTCTCTTGATAGTTGCAATAAGTAGTAGGGCTGGTTGGAAGAATAGGAGGGGGCATGACTCTAAAAATTGGTTAGTTTTTTTTCATTTAAACTGTATTATGAAATACAATGACAAATTCTGTTTAAAGTAGTTAGGGGAGTCATAGACTTGATACTACCTAACATGTATAGTCAACATATGGTTTTTAATAGCTGGCTCTTCAATTGCATTTGTGGGAAAAAAAAATCATTCAGTCATAATTTTCCTGGCATTAATTGAAATATTTTTCTCATTTCTGTGAAGTTGTGGTTACCGTGATGAAGTGTTAAGTCTTTTGGTAAAATCATGGTCCCACTGGAAGTTCAAGGTCAAATATCAGTCTGCAATGCAGCCAACATTTGTTTCTTTCTGTTTTTTGGCTTCTGGGGGGAAAAAAAAATACCCAGTGTAAATGGCTGTTTTAGTAGTTCTAAACAGTTCTTCCTACTGTATCTTTTAAAAATTCTTTTGTGAAGTTATATGACTACTTTTTCCAGACAAATTCATGATCTTTTTGCTTGTTTCCATATACTTGTATCCTTTTGTCTTGGGTCAGGTATCACAATAGGAAAAAAAATTTCTAAAACCTTTAATTGGTACAAAAAGCAGGAATTATTTCAGATGTTTTCTTTGCAGCACAGATTGTAGATCTGTTTTGCTGAATTATGAAATCCTTTTGATTCTGTCCAGTCAGAAAGTTGCGCTGTAGTTTGGCACGGTTTTTTGGATTGTGTATGTTTTTTGTTTTAATTTGTTCAAGGTATGTTACGAGTTCAAAATCACTTCTGGGCTTTTCCTAATGGGGTACAAAGCTGTGTTCAGAATATTTACTGACCTCCTAGCCCGTTAGTCACCTTCCTTATTTTGACATCAGCTGCTCTTAAAGTTTGTTTGCAATGTCACTTTTGGTTAAGTAATTGCAATTTATTTCTGTTCTTGTGCGAAAGTAGTAGACTTGTACTGCCAGGGAAAACACTTGTGATGGGCTCTCTGATAGTTTATACTAGCTGAAGATCTGCACTGTTACCTGAAATCAGTGATTTGAAGATTAATTTTCTTACTTACTAAGCAATGTGTATAGTTGGACCTAGGTATATATGAAAGATAGAAAAGATGAAACATTATCCCACACATTCCTATCAGTCATTATCTTTTTCTCTTTCCAGAGCAATGGCTTCCTCTGGTTCTCGTGAGCAGTTTTTACGGCAGATGGAGCAGATTGTAGAAGGCATTAAACAGAATCGGATGAAGGTCTGAGACTCTTCTCACTTTCTTTGCTAGAAGCTGGGAATTATTTCAGAAAACCTTTTAGATAATAACTATTTATGGAGAAATCTATTATGTGAGGTGCAAATTAATTAAGCAACTAACAAGTCCTTTCCTCGTCACATCCAGAAGAAAGTGCTCACCACAAAAATGTTAATGAGTAGAATAGAGCAGAGGTGTTGTGGCACTTCTCTCCTGGCAGGCAGGTTGTAGCAGTGGAGTTTTAGTGGCATTGTAGTGATTTTTGATGCTTGAAACCACTGTACATCAAGGCTCTTGATGTATAATGAGGGTCTCGAGGTGAAACAGATTATGAAAATACTTCAACAGTGCAATTCTCTACTGAAGATAAGCTTAAAGATGGTTACATTTATTTCTCTTGGAAGACTGACATTCTTTTAATTTGGCAGAAAGCAACTGCAGCAAACAGAAACTGCCCATGAGTTCAGTGTTCTTTTGTCCTCCATTTTACATATAGAAATGAGTAACAGCTTGGTAAATCAAAGGAGCGATAGCAGATTGAGGGCTCTGCAGTGACTTTCTTCACGTTCTTGCAAATGGACCCTTACAACCTTGAAGTCTGTAAAATTATTCTGTGCTCTTACTGTATTCTCAAGTGGAATCAAAAGTGTCAGCTGCTTCATGTGCAAAGAAGGGAGGGGTAAGGGAATGGGAGATGTCATGTCAGATGGCGGTCATTATTTTGAGGGAAAAATACAATCTCTGCACCTCTGATGGTGGCTGGAAACAATGGCAGCTTACTTCATTTGTGTTGTATTTCTCCCTTGGTGGTTTTGCCACTGACATATTGTGAGTGAGGTCACAGCTATAGCTAATAACTAATATTAGACACTCTAAGTATCTGGATGAGGAGGAGGTGGCAGTTACAGCTATCTGAGGAAGCTAACCAGAAAGCTTTTGAATGAAAAAGTTAAGTCTGTCTGGATAGAGAGCAAAAATGGATTATTAGTGATGGAGTAGATAATCAGACAGTACCTTTTAATGGTTGGTTTATCAATGCCAGTGAAGAACCTAACAAGAAATGGTTGCTTCTGCAGCGGAAGCCTTCTTGTGTTTTTGTGGTGTTTGTTTTTTTTCCTCTTTTTTCCTTATTCTTCACCTAGCAAAAGTCCCTTTAATTACTTTGTTTTGAAGAGACAAAGTAGTCTTATACAGCAAGAGTTATCCGCCACCTTGACGATTTAGTCTGATCCACTTTACTTCCATCTGCAGTGGCTTAGAAGCGCTCACAGTCAGTTACCATGATTCTCTCTTAAAGAAAGGCCATTTTAATTGTTTTCTGTACAGACCTGATGACCCTCTACCTGAGGATAAATTCCAGTTTTCAAAGCCCACCATATTGTAACTGCATTGTAAAAGAGGCCTAGAAGGAAATCAGACATACTTGTTACTGAGAACAAGTAACTTGCAAACAATAATTTCTGTGTGATAATAGATATTCATGAGACTTTCTGAGGAGAGACAGGTTGGTTTTCACTGTGAAGAATATATCAAGAAAGATTGTCATGATCATGCACAAAAGGAGAAATTTATTGAAGGACAGTAATAGGGTCTTATCTCTTCACAAGAACCTGGTTCCTTGATGTTTTAAGCAGTATAGTTCTTAGCCTTGTTCTGAAGGAGTGGGATGCATATGATAATGCTTTTTCTGTCTCTTGTCTCGTTCTGTCTGCGGAGAGTCATTTGAAACAGGAGAGGAATGCAACAAGCATATTCACATGGCTGTTCCTTAACACCAGAGAAGAGCAGGAAAAATTTACTTTCTAGACTAGCAGCAACCTCTTCTGTGGTGCTTATGATGGAAGGACTTTGTTAGGACTGCTCCTGAGAGGAAGGCAGTCTGTTCTGTAATAAGTACTGATCCTCTTCACTCTTAGGGGTTTACATTATGCTTGACACAACTTTGGCACGTTCCACTCCTAGGTTGAGAGAAGAGGGGAGAAGAGAGATTTCTTAAGTGTAGGTCTTGCGCAAATACAGCATTGTATAGTAAGGTAAAGATGCCTCCCCCATGTGATCGATACAGCAAACTTGAACACTGAATCAAGATCTCGGTGTTTCATCCAAAACCTCCGTTTTTTCATTAATTAACTTCACTGAGTCATCTTTGATGGAACACTGTTTAGTGGGCAAGATTCTGGGCTTGCAGAGATGTACACCTTAGTTCAAATCTGAATGTTCCCTGTAGCGCTGCTGCAACTGAGACTTTAGCTTTAGGGTATTTTTGTTTGTTTTTGTCAAGAGCTGGCCTAAAAGTTCATTGTATTAAAAGCACCAGCCAGTGGTATCACTTACGTATCATTTATGAATCATCTGTCTCCCATTATCTATAGTAGACAGTTGTCTGTGTGTCTGTGTATGTATGTATATATCTGTGCATACATGTATATATACCTACACGTACATAGTATATGATCTTCTATTCTTCCTATATACCAACAGATGGAAAAAAAGAAGCAAGAAAACAAAATGCGAAGAGACCAATTGAATGATGAATATTTGGAACTTCTAGAGAAACAGAGGCTTTACTTTAAAACAGTGAAAGAATTTAAGGAGGTAAGAGCACTTTTGCTAATGTAGACTGGTGAGTATTTGAGCTGGTAAATAGTTGCTTACAAAGGTGTTCTGCTCAGTGATACTGGTTGCTTTGAATGGATCATAAACTTTGCTTTTAGTAAGGGTCAAATTTCTGGATATATGGATTTGCCAGAACTTTTTCTTTCTTTCTGAATTTCTCTTCTGAAGTCTCAAAGTTAAATCACAAAGAGAAGTGGTCTGAGGAGACAAACAATCTCATTTTGAGAACGAGCTCTCTGTTACAGAGAAATGGGCATTTTTCAGATTATTGGAATGGCTGAAGTGTTTTCTCAGCACAAGAACTGTGTGTGTGTTTTTTGTTTTTTTTAAGGCTCATAATGTAGCTCATTAAAATCTCATTGAGCAGCAGTTAGAGGGCAATAAATGACTTGTTATTACAAATACTATAATTAGATATTAGAGGATAGTCAGTTGCAAAGTTGTCTATACATTAAAGAAAATCTCAGCAACTAATTGGCGATAAGGTTGAGTTTTTGGAAGAACAGCTAATTCCACTCCTATTCAAGTCCACAATGGCAGAGGCAGGTCACAGGCTTCTTTTTCAGGAGTAGATTCTATGCTGCTTTGCTTTTCAGCATAATATTAGTGGCTTAAGTAATAATTGCTTTAGATGTATTAATGCTATAAGAGCTAATGAGACCTGTTTTACTCTCTCAAACTTCTCTTTGTGCATCATGTGTATCCTTGGGATGAGGTGTTAGGCCTTTGGGGTACACTGTACCACAGTTGTAGCAAGAAAGGCAAATTTCTGGAATTCAGTTCGTGACTCCTGCTTAGGAGTTGACAGTGGAAGTAATTCAAGTAGGTTAAGTCATCTTGGAACAAACACGAAGGATTGTTCCTTGACGTTTATTGCTTAAAAATTCTGCAAAATTAGGGTAATATACAGTAGCTCAGCAATCTGGGTAGGAAACTTGATTGCAGAATAATGTTAGAGCCTTATATGAAAGCTAGTGTAAAAGTGAAAAAGTCTGCCAGTGGATAGAGGAGTGAATGTGCATGCCTGTGTTGTGTGTGGAGGGGTTGTTTGTGGGTTTTTTGTGTTTTGTTAATGAAGTAAATCCAGAAAATGGAAGATGAAGCAATTCAGCATTTTAAGATTTCTGGAAGTGTGTAAGCTCTGATGTTCAGTGACTTAGTTTCTGGCTTGATTTAAGTATTAACTTGTGCATTGATGTTTATACAATACTTACAATGTGATGTTCACAGTGTCTCTTGGTGGATCTCTCCACATGATTCTTGGACTCAAACTCTTTTGTCACAGACAGATTTGCAGGCCTCCTTGTTTCTGGGGAAGTATTAATTTGTTATTGAGCAAGCTTTGTATTTAAGTTTCCTAGTGGAATCTCTTGGAGATCCATGAACAGTTAGGTATTGGAGCAGAGAGGGTGATGGAAACGTGTGTGAGATTTTTTTATCAGAATGAGTCTTGCTACTCATACATAATAATACTTCCTGAAGGCATTTATTTCAAGACTCAATTAGGTGTCCTGTGCATGCATGCCCTTTGTGATAGAAGAATCCATATTGTAGATGAGAGAGCTGGTGGATTACTGAGTTTGTCCTGGGTATTTGTTTCTAAGTCTAATAAAGGAAATGGCCAGCCTTCTTGTCTAACTACTATGAAAGTACTCTTAATACTTCATTGATTTAGCTTCTCCTTGGTTTCCCTTAATCATCATAATGTGCTTCTATTAGTTATTGTCTCGTTGATAATGAATGACAAAGTAGTGCTGCCAACAAAATTGTCTTTTGATTTCTGATGTTTGGGGAAAAAACATCTTTCTCTAATTTGTCCTGGTTTGTTCTGAGACAGTTCCCTCCTGTTTTGGATTGCGTACTCTGGGACACTGACAGGGACTGCTTAGCTATGTTTATGACTGGCAGAATTTTATGTCCTATTTACAGCACTTAGATGTGTGGTGTTTTTATGTTTTTTGTTTTCGGTTCCTTTTGTTAAGCATACAGAAGCCATTTGTCTTCCGCTGCCTTTGTGAGAGCATTTCTACTCTACCTTTTTTATCCTGTCTTTTACCCTAAAAATAAACACATATTTTAAAATGGCGATGGCTTGAGAACAGATAGTACGTACATATGTACATACATTTCTTGACTTGTTAGTGTTCATGGAACAACTTTTTTTTGTAAATTGTTTTCTGATGTTCCAGATCACAGTAATCTCGATTTCAGTTTTTTTCAATTTATAACTAAAAAGGTGGATTTGCTTTAGCTACTTATAACAATTTTAGACTAATGATCAAGTAGCATTCTTTTTGGCTTATACATCATAAAGTTTAACAAATATGCCATTGGAACAATATTTTTGATGAATCAGAAATATCTGCAGCTCATCACTCACTCCAGACTACTTTGGATCTTGGAGATCTTTCAGAGTAAGAGGTTTCGGTTTGATGGTGTGAAGATTTATATCACAACTAATAGAGTTAAGAGTGACTACCTGATCTGTTTGCTTTTTTGTTAACAGGAATGCCGTAAGAATGAAATGCTGCTGTCCAAGTTGAAAGCTAGTTCTTCCTGAAGAACTCCAGCTGATGAAGTTATAAACAATTGTTCAGTCCGTAAATTGAATCTTTTGTGAAGTGACAATGATAACTGCAATGTAGACATACACGTGTGTGTGTATATATATACATATATATATACACAGCTGTAGAAGTCTGTTTTTTCCAATATGTATTCTATTTTACATTCCCTTCATCTAATGGCTGTATTATTCATTGTTGCCTCCACTACACAGTAAAAAGTTAATGCAGTACAGAAAAATAGAAGTACTGTCTAACTTTATTTATTTGGGGTTTGTTTTTCCACAGTGAGGATGATGGGATGATTTTTATTTGGGTTTCAACACTGAAGAAGGTCAAAATTCTGGAAAAAGTAGATGTGGACTTTGTTGGTAACATATTTGAAAATAATATGTGCAAGTAGCATAAAAGGAGTACTGCAGAATGCAGAAATCTGATAATTTTAGGCAAAACAAACACAGAAAATAGTTCCTAAAATTCTTTTCACTAGCTAATAACTTCACATTATTTAAATTTACATTCTAGCCATAGATAAGATTCCAAAAGACAAAAATTAATTCCTAATGGTTAAGACTTAAAAAAAAAAAAAAAAAAAAAAAAAAAAAAAAAAAAAAGTGGAAACTTAACTTAGATAATTCCTGGTGTAAAATTATAGATTTATATTTTTATAAAGTCTAGTTGTTGTATACATTTTTTTTTTTGAAATTCCATTTTTATATATACAGAGAGTGCTTGTTAAATTAATAGCTCCAGGAAAAACACCTTAATCACTAGCACCATCATGTTACCCTGGCTGAGATGAAAAACAGTCCGCTTCAGCTGTAACATAGGAGGATAAAGGTTCAGGCGTTCTGCTCAAATGAACTGATGCTCATCTTTGAAGACAACAAGCTGTTTACCCTGGCTGAAGATTTGCCTTTGAAAGTTTAGAGAATCTGTTGAACACCTCCTGGAACATTTTTATATACTTGTACATACAGTATTTTATAATTCAAATAGCTCTTTTTGTACTTAACATCAGAATTTAAGACTGGACTTATGTACATCACATCTTTTGTTCAGGAAAAGAAAAACAGTATTTCCCCCCCCCCCCCCCCCCCATTAACAGTGATGACCATGCTATTAGATTACTTTCTATGGCAGTGAATACAAAATAAAAACATGTTTGGAATCCAGTGACCTTCCGCTATTGTGTTTTTAAGGTGACACATTTTTGCTTTGGAAGCCTTAATATGCTTTTGAATTACCAGTGCATTAAAAGATGAATTGTGCAAATGTGGTATAAATGTAATGTAAATAGTCCCTCACAGAGATGTCTTCATGTGTCACATAGCAGTTGGTACCATTCTGTCTTCTCTTGCTGCTTTTTAAGAGTTTGGTATTTGGAACAAGCTGTCAAACCTAGTAGATGCCAAAGAGGTTCATTGAAGGTTAGATTTCTCTTACCTAAGCATCAATTTAAGATACAGAATTTTTCTCAGTGGAGATAGTACAAGTTAATTGCACTACAGTGTCTGATTCCAGTCCTTCTGAAGAAAGTAGTATTTGTGTCCAGTTTTATATGAACTTCATAGCATTGAAAGGGATGCATTTTTTTTTTTTTTAATCATCGATAGTCTGCCTGGGTAGATGCTGCGAGCTTCCCGTTGTACCCGTGTTCCCCACAGCTATGGGAGACTAGATTCAGTGTGATACATCTTCTTGTAAACAAGTCTGTCTGTTGTGACAGCCTGAAACACTTTTTCTGTTCCTTCAGTACCAACAGAAGGAAAACCTTTTTACTGTGACAATTTATACCTTGCTCCCCACACTAGTTAGTGACTGGATATGTGCAGGCTGATCCTCTTGTATGTGTTCAGAAAGCCAGTCTTCCTAGACCTAGTGAAGTAACAAAGACAAATGCATTCAAAAATCCTGAAGAAGGAAGTTTGCATTGAGTGCTACTTGCAGGCATTCTCCAGTCAGCTTTGATATTAATTCACAAGTTATAATATTACTAAAGACCACACACTTCACAATTTTACCCCCTTTCTTTCTAATTTGTAAAACCAATAATTTGATTTAGGAATCAAGATAACCTGTTTAGTGCATTCAAGCTCTGACATATTTGCATGTGGTCTCCTTTTTAAAAGTAATTTTGACTTTTCAATTTTCGTTTTAAAAATATTTATCAAAATTGCTTTAAACCCTGTTTTTGTTGTTTTTAAAAAGAAATAAAGCTTTTAGGTGTAGATTTCTACAGACCAATGAGAGATGGCCTGTGCATATCACAGACAAGAACTTTTACTCCATATTTTAAACATTTTACTTACTGGTTTAATTAGAATGTTAAAAGTAACAACCAAAATTTCCTAGGTGGATGATTAATAAATACTAGTTGTGTATAGAATAAATGACATGATTGTTTTTTCAGCATAACACAAACTTTATGCTTACCTGTTACAAACACAGTAATCTGGAAACTTCAACACAATATAAAAATACTACATCCATTAATCTGACTAGGAGCTAGTGATTTTGGCGAAGATATAAACAGAATCCGGGTTTTGTGAAGATCCAGTTATTTCTGATAGAAAATATAATCAGAGTTGAGATGATAACTTACTGTAATGAGTCAACTTCTTTATATAACAGATTTGAAATCCAAGGCAGACAGACACTGTCTCTGCTTTCAGCCCCCAGTGTTGAAGGAAGGGAGAAGGAGAGGCTGGAGAGGTAAGGAAAACGTTATGTCAACTGTTTTTTGCTTTCTGTAGGTAGTCTGTGTATGTTAGAGAAACTTTTGGGCTCTGATAACTGGAGAGGAATCAATAAACAGTATGAGAAATGGCACCTCTGTTAACAGCCCAGTTTGTGCCTGCTTCTGCTCAACTTGGTCACAATCATGCTTAGCCATAATCTAATGAGATGACACCCAGTCCTACTGTGGAGGAAGAACTACACGTCGCACTGTATGGCTACTCGTGGGAAAGTGTCTTTTGGGAACAGTATCTAAGTTGTTTTGGCATTACAAACATGACAGTTCTGCTAAACAAAACCATATTTAATTTTGGCTTCCATTAAAATGATAACATTTGTCAAAGCAAAGGACAGTATCAGCAGGGAATGTCTAAGTGGAGTTTTAAAGGAAGAAGGACAGGGAATATTTTGATTATTGTTTTCTTTAAGCCCATGAGCTTTGATGTAGACCATGACTTTTCTAGAGATTTAAGGTCTTTTTGCGTAATTATGACATTGACAGAATCACAAAAGGGTTGGAAAGGACCTCTGGAGATCATCTGGTCCAACCCTCTGGCTTAAGCAGGATCAGCTAGAGCAGGTTGCCCAGGGTTGCAGCCAGTTGAGTTTTGACTGTCTTGCCAGGGATGGAGACTCCGCAACTTCTGTGGGCAACCTGTTCCAGTGTTCAACCACCCTCGCAGTGAAGAAGTGTTTTCTTGTGTTCAAGTGGTATCTCCTGTGTTTCAGATGCAGGTAGCTGCTGCAGAAGTTTTGCACTAAAAATGTGTACAGTAAAGAGCACAGATTATTTCAGTGTGCATCCAGGAGCAGGGTGTTCTCAGAGCTATAAAGCTAGTGTTCAGTGCCCTCAAAAAGCATTCAATGCCCTCAGCTCTCACTGCCCTCATAAGAAATTATGAGGGAGTTCTTCTCATCTCTGCTCTGTCCCCTGTGAAAAGTACAGATAGACCTAACACCAGTAAGTGAAGGAGGAGGGACAAAAACATTGTTTTAAATTATAGCAGTGGAGGGACAACTTGCAGGTTAACATACTCTATTGCTGCCTATAAGGCAGTAGTTGTTCTTGTATGGTTTTACTGTTTTTTAACTTGGTTTGAGATAAAGGCTTACAGAAGTCTTTTGTTCCATTTGGTGTCCAAAGGTGGTTTCTCCATTCATCTGTTAAAGACTTGTACTAATGCTTTAAAGAAGCAAGCATTGCTGGAGGATTGGTAGAAAAAGGAGTCAGAATAGGAGTCGCTGAACAGGAACTTCAGAAATAAGCGATTTTGAGAGTACAAAATACAAACAAGCAGCTAGCTGGGAGAAAAGGAGCTATGTTGTGTGTAGACTTGAAGAGGAAAGACTTGAGAGAGATGTGATCTGCCTGTAATTACTTTCTGCTTTACTATAAATAAAGGCTGGTATATATTTAGTCTCTGAATGTACTTGAGTAAGGAATAATGATTTGAAGCTGCAGATGAAGTTTTGACAGATGCTAAATGAAAGTTCAGAGCCTTAAAAATAGCTGAACTGAGCAGGCTTCCAAGTGCTGAAGCTAAGGCAGCTCTAAATTCAAAACCAGGTTAGAGTTACCAAAGAAACAAATGAACAAAACCCCCCTAAACAGAACAGAATGACAAGCGGTAAGAAGCTGTGAGAAACTGGCCTGCTGAATGTAAGAAAGAACTGTATTTTACCTATGTGATCTGTGGCATTGGGAGATTGACTACCACTATAAGCATCTTAAACTTTCTTTGAAAACTACTACTGGCCACTGTTGGAGACAGTAAAGCTAGATACATATAGACAGCTAGCTAGATCTTGTGTTGCATAATAGTGGTTTTCCGATCTCAAGTAAGCGAAGTGATTAAGAAAGCATTGATGTATATGAATGGGTATCATGAATGATGAAAGTGCATATTTTACCAACTAGAAGTTGATCGGTTCTTTTTTCGTTTAAATGTGTAATTTATTATCAGAAAGTGTATATTCTGTGTATTTTGACTTTTTGATGGTTAACTTAAAAATCCCAGTTTCCAAAATACAACTTATGCATGCAGAATCTGCCACAGTTGTTGCTTTCAGCTGGTTGCCAGGGAGGGGCTAACAGTTTCTCAGAACTCTTGTCATCATCTCGCCCTGAATTCATTAGTATTACCAGGTTTGTAAAATAAGATTTACAGGATCTTAGTTGATAGAGCCTCCTCAGAGGTTTAATTTATATTTCAGTAAGTCTTAACTGTTTTGATCTGCTGATGAGTAAACTGCTGCAAAATAAGCCTGCTCTTTGTTCCAGAACCTGGGACAGTCTCCATGAAGTTAAGGCAGGCACGTTAACTGTTTAGACTATGATAGCTTTCTTGAAATGCTGTTCCACAAGTGCATACTTGTTAAAGTGTCTTTTCAGAGTGAAATCAGTGGCATTCAGCAAATCAGTGTGTGATTCAGACAATCTTTTTGTTACAGTATTTCAAAAAGAATGAAGTACTGCACCAAGACGTACTTAATTTGACTTAAAGGAAAATCTTTAAGGGCAAGTTAAAATTTGATCAAGGTTTCTTTTTAAGGTTTCTTTCCCTCCTCTCTTTTCACCTTATATCCTGAAAAATCTCCTCACTGAAGTGTGAAATTACTGTGTAGGTTCCTATGAGCGAAACAATGTGTTTGGGGATGGGGGAACGTATAACATGCACAGGCATTTTACTGTGTGCCCTTGGGATACGTATAGCACGTGACGAGCATGTACTCATGTTCTCTGGAAAAAAAAAATGCTTTGTGTACATCTAGCCATGCAGGAGATAAGGAATTTCTATAAAGCTTTCTTTAGAAACATAAAAAATTATTTGCATGAGATAAAGGGTGTTAGTTCCTTTAGACCCCACTTTGTAAAGATGTTGGTACTTGTGCTAAACAGACAGCTGAAGAATTGTGCTTTGCTGGTACACCCCAGCTCCTTGGAGCCAGCTTGGCTTAATTAGGCTTGTAACTAGGGCATCTGTGCAAGACAATATGCAGATCTTACTGGGTTGGGTGGTGGGTGACATACTCTTAGGACAGTCTTTCATATAAAAAATGTTGAATGCAAGCAGATTTATTCATGCAGTGTCTACACAGCTATGGTTGCACCGTATATAAACTCAGCCAGCTGACATGCAGAGGAGTGCATCTCCTGTCCCTAGAGTTTAAGGGAAGAACTGCCAATTTCCCAGCTCTTCAGGCAGGTTTTGCAGCCACTTGGCACTTAGCATGTTACCAAAATAAGCTGCTGCTACTAGCTGGTTGCTTGGTGACTGTGGTGTAGACCAGCTTCTGAGTTACTGTTCATGGAAGGAGTTTCTCACACGCTTGTAATTTCAGGCCCACCCTTCATTTTTTTTTTTACATCTATCTTCATGTAGTAAGTGCTTGGGAATCCTAATGTGAAAGAATAGCTATTTAGAAACAGAGATTAAAGTGTGTTTGAAAGATCAGGAGCTCCTGGGTATGGTAATGAATTACTGAACAGCTTTCATTCTGGGAGCTGTAGCATGGATGCTAGCCGTGGGTTTCACATAGGCAGGAGCATGTAAAATGATTAGCATTTTTCTGTTTGCTTTCATCTTCTGAAATACTTGGATTTCTGCACAGTCTGTATTTCACCAGCATGAAAAACTGAGGCCTTAATTTGTATGGCTGCAGTATTTGCAGAGCTTTGCCACAGGATACGGCAATGACTTTCTGCTGAGCAACAGCCTCCAATGAGATTCAGTGCCAGGAAATAAAATTGAAACTAATCTCAACTGTGTGTAAGCAGAGGTAACTGGTCTATTCCATATTGGCCACTTGGATTTGGAGAAATAAATGAGCATATAGCTAAGCACGGCCAAATGAGGTTTCTTTACAATAGCTGTTTTCTTCTATTTGGATATTCAAGGTTATATCATTCATCTTAGTACATGTGGGAGCTGTATTTTCTGTGTGGTCTTCACGCCATCTTTAAGCTAAGGATAAGAACACAGCAACTATTAAAGATCTGAACTCTAATGCTTGACGTGGCAGAAAAAGGAATGCTTGCATGCTTCACTGTATTCTTTCCTCTTTATTTTAACTGAAAAAAAGTTGCAAGTTTTAATAGTGAGAGTGATTAATTAATTACTGAAACAAAGTACTAAGAGAGATGGAAAATTATCCACTGTTCCAAGTTTTCTAATCAAGGCTGATGATTCTCCAACAGATACGCTTCAGTTGCACTAAGTTACTGGGTTTGGTACATGAATTGGTGAGTAAAATTTTGTTTGCTGTGCAGGTCAGATGATGGCAATGTCTTTTATGGCTTTAAACAGGAAGCGGCATACAGCAGGCTAGGCCATATCCCCAGGTAACACATTCTTTCCCTCCCTCCCACTGAGCTCGGTTTCTGTACGATTAAAATGCACTGGGGATTTCAAATCCTGAGTATGCGTTGCTGCTCCTCTAAACACAGACACACACAGAGCCAATACGAGAAGCTGATTTTGTTCAGAGCTTTCTAAAATTGCCCTGTACTGAAATGAAAGCTCCACTCATCTGTGATCTCTGAATTAAAGCCAGACTGTTTTCAGTGGAAGTATGTCATTCTGTGACAAGTCACTGCTGCCACAGTTACTTCAGTGGGCAGAGCAGTAAACTGGTTATCTTGAGAATGTCTCACAGTAAAACAATAGAGACAGACACAAATTCACCTCTTGAGGAGGCTAAATTCATTTTTGATGAGGTGGAGAGCTCTACTTTATGCTACATCAGTAGCCCTGCTACCAATTCTGGAGCTAGCTGAAGATAGCTGTGCTACCTCTTGAGCATTTGTGAAAGTATCAGTGCAAGTATACAACTACATTGAACTGCACAGTAGTCTTCTGGCTTTACACTAGTTTTCTCAAGTCACAGAAGTAAACAGTAAAATGGAGCCCCTAATCTGCATTACTTCTCAGAAGTATTCCTGCACTGGAACCTGAGCCAGATATTTCTCTCACCAGCTGACATTTAAAGTTTAAACAAATCTCTCACTGGTGCTGCAACCTCTGAGTATTAAATACCTTAAATGTAGTGCAACAAGGTCACTATCAGGTCTGCATGCAAATAAATAGTTGTCTTGAAGATAGGGTACAGGCACTAAAATTTGGCCAGAGTGCGGTCATTAGAAACTACAAGGATGGCTGCTTACAGGAGACTTGTACAATCCTGGACAACCACCTTAGGATGGTCTCTTTTTTACAAAAGAATCTCCTGTATCAGCTATTTTGAAGGTTTACAGAGCAGTGACCATCTTATGTGGACACTTGAAAAATTAATCAGTGGTTCTGAATGAGGTCTTCAGGCCTTAGTTAAGTTTTTAGACTTTTACGCATGTGTCTTCCTTCCGTTTCAATTAAACCTCCAAACACTAATTTGAACTACATCTATTCCATATGCAGACGATTGGGAGTCACAATGGAAAGAGGTATTTAAGTTGGTATTTACATGTCTGAGCCACTATCTAACAACTTTTTGAAAATCTAGGATATTAAAATTTCTTCATTCATACTGAAACTGAGGAGAGAAAGGTGCTCAATGAGTGCCTAAGATAGAGATGTCTGTGGCTACAGACACAATAGGTCCTGGGTGAGTTCCACAGAGGAACCTTATCTCACCATACACTGTCTTAGTGAGATAAGACCAGAAGCCTCCCTTAATAGTGCGATGAAGTGAGTGCGATGGACTGCAGTGAGATCAAAATGCTAGTGGTGTTAGTATTGGTGGAGCTGTAATTTGCAACTCAGTCATGTTGAATTTTGTGCTGCTTGCCTCAGAGTACTGCTCTGAATCAAAGGGTTGCTTAAGAAGCAGAAAAGGCAAAACTACGATAAAGGCGGCCTAAAAAGTTAAATATCTGCTTCAAAAGGAGCTAAAATCTTTTCTGGCTCCATCCAGGCTAGGATGTTTTGTCCTCAGGGTAATTAAGCTTTAGGAGGAGATGAGAGGGGCTGCCAGGGCTGTGTCAGTTGAGCTAGAAATATTCAGAAATACTTCCAGTATCCCACCCCAGGAAGGGGGAGGAAGCTAAACAAATTGGAGGGATACAGATACACTGGGTAGTACGCGTGGAAATCTGTTTCTCTCTTTTTTTAATTGTTGTGAAACAGGGACTTTAGGTCACTTTAACCTGATGGCATCAACACCATTCTCAGGGTAGGAGAAAGTTGATGCAAGCTGACAAATTGTGGATTTTACTCAGGCATGGTGAAAAGCACATCACCTGTGGTGCAGGGACCCCAGACAGGGCAGTGCAGACTTCTCATACCACTGACGAGCAGCCCAGGTGTTGCTGCCAGCAAGCTTGTCTGGTGTTTTGTAGCAACAAATGCATCCCAAGCCTTTTTGGTACTACAAAATAATAACACATGCAATCTCCATTTATGTAGAGGTATCAGTTGTCTACCTTGAGCTCACCTGGGTTTCAGAAAGCAGGGAGGGCATAAGACCTGTAGGATGAGTGGGTGCAATGCAGATAAAAACTTGTGGCTAGATCCTCCTCTTTTGGAAGTGGGTGCAGGCATATTTTAAATAGCTCAGAATAGCTTTGCAATTGGCTCTAAAACTTCACTTAACCCCAGTGGACATAACTAATGTTTACTTCACCAAGACTTCTAGCTGAGAACTGTTCCTTGCTAATGAACGCATGGCACTTCATTTACATTACGGTATGTTTTGGGGCTGCTTACAGTCATCGATTTTAATTTCGCATCAGTTCAAGTAATGATTGAATACAGCATGTTTATTTCCTCCTTTCTAAATAAATTTTGAAAATGAAACCAGCATCCTGCCCATATCACAACATTTTGGTATTGCTCAATTAGCAGTTCCCATTGACACTTTTGCTAATGAAGAAAAAGCTACAGAATGGCAGCTGTGGCTGGCTAAATGAGATTAGCCTGGTGAGATTTGACAGTCATGGTATTATACACATATAATTCTTTGCTTGCAGACCTTAAAGGGAGGTATTTGCTGCTTCAGTCGTCTTTCTTTGCCAAACCCTAGAGCACCACGTGTGTATTTCCAAGGGGGAACTGTAAACTGTCAGTACACTTGTCCAAAGAAAAGCTCCTGCACTTGAAAACTGTACATATCACAGGCATGTTCCCTCAAGAAATCTGTGTATTATGCAATAAAGGAATCATTTTCTCCTCCATATCCCCTTTTATCTTTGCTTTACAAAAAGGTTCTTGAAGGCATTGTTGTAATTTTTGTTAAATGCTGTATAAATGAGAGGATTAAAGAAAGAATTGGAGTAGCCAAACCAAAGAAAGATGCTTTTCCAGACAGGTGCGATGTTGCAGGAGCAGAGGGGACTTACTAATTCTGTGACGAAGAAAGGCATCCAGCACAGTACAAAAACTCCAATTAAGATGCCAACCATCAAAGCTGCCTTTTTCTGTTCTCTCTATGTTTCTCCATCTGTCTGGAAAGTGATAGCTGCATGATGAGCTGTAAACACCATCTGTGGTTCATCCGAAGCTTCCTTCACCTCAAAACAAAAGCAAACATGGATTCTTACTAAGACAATTTGTTTGAGTGAAGTATTATTTTTAAATGACAGCACAGCATCTGTGCACAAACCACAAAAGGCCCCAACTCTATTCCTTTCATGCTAAAAGAAAATGTCCCAGAGTGCCAAAATTACCAGACTTCTCATTATGTTGGAAAGGCTTCTGAGTGTGACTGACAAACAAAGGTAAATAAAGACTAACTGCTGCCATGTGTGTTGTGGACATTCTTTCCCAGTTTATTTTACTGGATGCATTGATGCCTAAAGGGAAATCATGCTGTTAAGATAAGGCTAAAAAGGCAGGTACCTTCTGCATATCCCTAAATTAGAATCTCCTAAGTTGTTACATGATCTTTGGGGTATCTCAGGCCTGAATCATAAATTAATTTCATTCCATTGAAGGCCCTTTGGGTCACTTCTCTAAGGTATTACAGAGCTTCCTATAACGAATGCACACATCCTTTGTGGGTGCTGGAGCATGGCACCACTATTCATTCTCCAGAAGAGACAGAGTACACCCAAAAACTCTCAGCTGAACCTGCTGGCAATTTTTTTCATCAGAACCTATTTTAATGAAAGACTAGCATTTCAAATAAATGAAATGTTATAAGAAAAGTGTCTGATCTTTGGAAAATACCAGTATTTCATCATTAAAAAGGTAATCTTAAATGTTTGAAATAAAATTGAATACTTTAGATATATTTCAGTAAAAAGTAAATCCATCATATGGTAGGCAGAATTCAGGTGCCTTCTGCTCTTCCTTGAGGCAGACTGTGCATACGCACTTTTCCATCATAGAGGGGCACAAAGCAGTGTGCCACAGGGGCTGTGGTCTGGTCAGAGTGCCCACACAGTTTATGACCATGGGAGCACAGCAAGGCACCTGAAATGATGTACCTTTAGGCACTGTGCTACCATTTTGAATTAAGATATAAAATACTTGGGCAGTAATCAAAGTATTTACTTAAAAAAAAATCCACTTTCCTGGGGAAGCATCACTGTCTGGTTCTCATTTCCCCTCTTCTATCACCTATCCTTCATTTTGTTCAGTTCTACTTGCAGTCTCACAAAAAGTACTGAGTTTGTTGCTGAAGAAAAAAAGCATTTCAAACAGCCTTCAGCTCATACTTTGGCCTCCACAGGAGTTGCATGAAATGGCAGAATGGCAGCTACACTGAGCTGCTGGCAGTGCGTCTTGTCTCCTTCTCTCTTGCTAAGGGCAAGACATTCAACTGCACGGTGAGTACAGCGCACAGCTCTGGCTGGCAGCAAGACTGTGCCAAACAGGTTCTGCACACAAATTAGTACTATGCTCAGAATTTGTCCGGAAAAAGATATTCCCATGTAATTTTACTCTTACAATTGAAGTGTCTGTGAGTTTACAGTTCTGCTACGCACTACAATTATGAGGAAAGCCTGCTAAAGCAAACAGTTTAAGGATGCAACCTGTGGCTCTAAAATTTGTCTAAGTGATAATTCATACGAATTCCAAAAACTTGACATCTTTCCAAAGATGGCTTGTGGTTTAGAAATTAGCTACCTGTTCTACATCCATGTGCCTCCTTTGTGCAAGCTTTATAATAGATGAAGCGCCTCTGTTTAATACGAGCATAGCAACTCTGCAAGTGAAGCACTGGCAAAGGCCAAACGATCACTCTTCAAGATGGATATCCCTGTCGTCACTCTCAGACATGAGACATGACTGCAGAATGAAAGAGCAGCAGATTATGAGTGCAGTCAAATAACAGAGGAAAATGAAAATCACATCTGTCCGGACAATTAAAATGGGACACCCCTCATGTAGCAAGGATCACATCATTTGTCCGCAGAAGGACTTGTTCTGCATATCCTTAGTCATACTCTGCAAGAAGGGATGAAAGTATGACATGAGGGCAAATCTGTGACAAGCAACCCTGAAAGATTACGTCTTAGCCCTGAGGATCGGCTGCATAAGCGTGCCCCTTGGGAAGAGCCACACAAAGGATATTGTCACTTACATGGAACATGTTTTGGGTACTATATTCAACCTTCAACCCGTACTCAAAAGATAGAGCTCCCAGTATGCCATCATCAGAGCAGTGCGTTTCTTTTCAGTACTTTCAGTCTACAGTTTTGTGACTGAACTGCAGAAATTGAAGACAACAATTCTTCTATCACTTAATTTTATGTGGAGGGGTAAAAGTGATTTAATTTATTTTGATACATGATACCACACTCCTCGAGTGTTTTCTCTAATGCAGCATGCATTTACAGCCTGATCCAGCTCCTACTGAAATCAGAGGAATTCCCACAAACTCCACTGGTTTGTAGATCAGTCCTCTGAATGCTAAACAGCAAGGTGAAAACAGATTACGCTATTTTTTTGTAAATTACAGGACAGCAGTTCCCTTCATATTTACTTAATTTCTGCTTCCTCTCTTGTCATAGTTTTGTGGCTTTTTTCAAAAGAACTTTTTACTAGTTCTTTGTGGGACTTCTCAATACTGTTGTAATAATAGTAATGACAAAGTGCAAGTAGGAGCCTATCACTTCAGGAAAAACAGTTGTTTCTCCCATGGAATGTTCTATGAAGTAAATTGCATTAAATATCTCTGGCAGACTGGAGCTATTCACTTTTCCCTCAGAAATGCTTTCAAAAGCCAAGAATACACAAAGTATTCTTTAAAATGTAATGGATATCTCTGCTCAGCAAAGTCCTTCAGCCTGTGACTTCAACAGGACTTCAACAAGCATTTGAATGGTGGAAGTTGTATTAAAGCTCAGCCTTTCACGATCATCTCGGCATCTAATTCTCATCCCCATACACCGTTTCCAACTGGCCAACTGCATGCACTGGGGATGATGCTCACTCAGTTGCCTTTCCATCAGGCATGCCTGCTGTGACACCTGCATCTCGTGCACGCCCGGCGTGGGATGCCAGTCCCCCATAGGAGTGTTGCCACTCTGCAGACCTGTGATCTATGGGCCAGCTGCTCCTGATGTTCGCTGTTGCAAAATGGCTGAGAGACCAGACCGAGGCACAGCATTTCTAGAAAGGCCCCACACTCAAAGCCCCAGTAAATGGGGCAGCTTCCTGGATCTGTGGTCCCTCCCTGCCAGGTTGACCATATGTATGTATTACATGACCTCCAGCATCTCATCTTCAATGTGGAGACTGATTGAGGACAAGCTGAAAGTCCAGTGCATGTTTAAAGTTACATATGGATTTAATCTGAAGTGCTCTTTTCAAGCAGTATGTAATGGAAGTTGGGAAAGAGAGGACCACTTTCCTGTAAGAGTATTATAAAGAGAGCTGAATGAAGGAAACGGGCTCCTGAGTACACGTTCTTCTTCTGCACTACAGACACAGAGGAATCACTGGCAAAAGGAGGTTGGTTTTAGAGTCAGAGTTCATTCTTCTGTATTACTCTACATGGATTAGTAGTCACAGCTCAATGCTACTTCTGTTGTTCCATCTATCCCCAGGAAATTACTTCTACAGAACGGCTTTATGTTGCTTCACAGAGCTGTCTGTTCCTAATTCCTATGTTCCTAACAGTGTTATAAACAACATGCCACCAAAGAACTTCTACTGAAATCCCTTGATATAAATTGTTCCTTAAGACTTCTTTAACAATTGTTATTACAGGTCCTTCATGGCAGACACTCTGCCTGTACTTGTACTGCACCTCCAGGGTCTGCAATATCTTCCAATTTAAATAACAGTAATCATGATAAATATCAATCAAATCTACCTTATTCCTGCAAATTTAGAGTTTTTCCTATTACAGTGTGATTTAGCAAAGAAAAAATCATTATTGTCTCAGTGCAATGTTGACATACTTGTTCTTTGAACAAGGGCATGCGAAACTGAAATGCACCGCAAAGAATCAAAACATATGAATGTCTACACTTTTTTTGTATGTTCCACCAATCCTGACCAAAACCCCCCACTTTTCTGGACAGTTTTGCTTTGTTTTCTTGTATATCTCATCTACTTGCACACCCAGGGAAAGAAAGAAGAAATACAAGGCCAAGACTTCCTTCAGAGAAGGAGAACTTGCTTTCTTTCCCATGTGGTCCTGGCTGGTTACGTGAGTTGGGGAGACTAAACTGGCCAAGGTGCAGAACGACACTGCACAGTTTGGAGCCCCGAACATAAAACTGGAGGACCTGACCCAAACCCCACTGAAGTAATGGGAAAGACTCTCAAAAAAATGATACACTTTGGCTCAGGCCCTTATTATACATAAACTATGCAAGGTACCTTGGGGGAAAAAAGCATCAACAGAACTTGATTTTTAGCTCGTCATGCTGAAATTGAGGCCTGATCCTGCAATTGTTACACATAAGTAATCCTGACATTCAGATTGTGCCATCCTTGTTCTTGCTGAGCAAAGCCTGTTGTACAAGTGAGTTCACTGATTTAAAAGGGCCCTATCCAGCAGTATCTGGGGTTTTTCAAGCAGTCTCATTTATTTCAATTGGTCTATTTACAGAGAGAATTATTACCTACTGTCAACAGGGTATGACAGACTATAGCTTTCTGTCACAGACGGTATGTCACTATTTTTTTACATGAGGGCCACTCACCTCAGTATGGACTGTAGAATTGACTTTTCAGTGTTTATAATAAGCAAACAAAGAATTAGAAAAGCGCCAGCCTAATTTAGCATCCCAGTTCTGCAATTTTAGGTTTCAAAGGGAAGTAAGACACAAGCTATGATTTCTGGGGGTAGGCTGCTCTATGTTGTATTATATTAAAAGATCTCAGATATTTCTCAGAAATTTCAGATTTTTCTTAAAAGACTTTAAAAAAGTTTTTCAAAAACTCAAGTAAAATCTTAGACAAAAGACTACTCAGAATAGTTATTATAAACTTGCACAGATATCTCTGTAAGTGTGGCAACTGACCCTATGTATGCCAGCTCAGCCTGGAGACAACTGCCCTTTCTCTGTTGGTGTGGGTAGTAGCAGCCGGCAAAGCACCATGGGGTCTGACTGCTGGCTGAAAAGCCAACTGTACAAACCACCAAGGCATGATTATAATCCTTCCACTTAGTGCATCAGTTTCTTCAGGCATTTCTACTGGCATGTGGGTACTATGACCTCAGATCTTTCCCTCCTTAAATTACCTTGCTAGACTTAGCCGGCTGCACTGCTCGGTATAGCTCAGCCCACAGCCTGCAGCTTTGGCATGCAGCACCTGAGCCCAACACAGAGATCTCTCCCAGCAGGAACTCCTGCTGTTACTACTCGCCTTCAGCCTGGGACTTCAGCACTGCCAGCCTTTGACATCCGCCTCTGAAAGCCCACCTAATATTAGTCGAAGCAGCGAATCCAGGGTGCCTGGGTTGAGAACAGCCAGAGATGCAGAGGGCACTTAACACCGAGAATAACAGTGGCAAAAGAGTGTTGCTGGGTGAGGAAGACAGGCTCAGGGAAGGGAGAAAGAAAGAGGATGAAGGAGAGACATTAGGGTAGAAAGAAGCAGCAAGAGTGATTAAGTAGGCAAAACAAGAGAAGTGGAACAGAACTTGCCCCATCACAGAGACGAACAGAGTGGAAAAGCACTAATGCAGACAGCCTATCTAATTGCACTGGGGTGTGGAGGGGCAAATCTGAATCACCTCACTAGGACTGCGTCTCCCCCAGGAAACACTATCGTTGTGTTTGCATCTGAAAAAAATCTGCTTTTCCAAGGGAACAGTAATAACGTCAGGGGAAAACAGAAGTGATATATTTGAAGATTCTTCTCCAAAATTAACTACAAAACTGCTACTTATCCAGTGGTCACAATGAATCCTGCTCCTGTGAGCTTAAATTGTCTCAAGATAAAACTCAGCGAATGCATGTTAGCTCAGAAAGCAAACTGAGAATAAATGCATCCCAAATGCCAGCTTCCTCCGTCTACAGGTTCATTAAAGGTCCAGCTGTTTGCAGCAGGTCATTAGCTCTTCCTTTAGGTGATGAGTAGATATTTCCATGCGAATCACAAAAGTATCTTTCCTTAAGTCAGCAAATGAAGCTGCTAGGAGAAAGGGAAGGTTGCCACTATATACTAAACGTAGATTCAAGAATCATTGTCACAAAAGGAGAAATTAAAATGTTAATTGTCACAAAGGTAAGAAAGGTGAAGAACCGCTACCTTAAAACATTTGCTGGCAACACAAAACTAGCACAGATATACTGGCAACCCCTCCAAAATGAGTAAATTCAAACTGAAGAGCCCATTTTTAAAATGGGTCTGGAGATTTGCAATGGATGGACCTGTCATTTCAGCGCACGCATTCTTGTGGCACAACACTTAAGAGAGAAAATACAACTCTCATCCCAGAGCGGCGCTTTCTGAGCGGCTACTTGCGGCCCACACCTGGACTGCGGCCAGGGCCCAGGCCAGGGCGACCATGGCGTTGGAGGCGCGGTGGCATGTACTCCAGGTGGCAGGCGACGGACCAGTAGTGGTCCAGGGCCACGGCGGTGACCCAGATGCTGGTTGTGCAGCACAGCACGTCGAAGCACACCCGCGCATGGCACAGCTCCTGGCCCAGCCGCCACCGATGCCCACCTGATGCCTCTGTCGCCAGGCTCAGGGGCATCGCCAGCACCGCCACCAGCGCGTCCCAGACCGCTGTGGAGGCCACCAGGTGGTGGGGCACCCGGAGGAAAGCCTCCACCCCCAGGAGAGTTACCAGCACCAGCAGGTTCCAGAGGAAGGTGGCGACGGTCAGGAGCACCAGCAGGGCGAGGATGAGGCTGCCAAAGATGGAGAGGGGCTCGCGGCCCCTCCACATGCCACCCTTGCCACCCCTTCCTTCCCCGCCTTGCAAGCGGTCGCCTGCAGCACTGGGAGCTGCCCCCCGACCCTGTTCCCCTCACCGCCCGCTAGCAGCCATTTTCCCCTCAGCAGCCCACCCTAGCCGCCATGTTCCCCTCAGTGCCCCTCCAGCCACCAAGTTCCCCTCAGCACCCCTCCGTCAGCCGCCATGTTCCCCTCAGCACCCCCCAGCCACCAAGTTCCCCTCAGCAACCCCCCAAACCGCCATGTTCCCCTCAGCGCCCCCCCTGCCACCAAGCTCCCCTCAGCACCCCCCCCAAGCCGCCATGTTCCCCTCAGCGCCCCCCCAGCCACCAAGTTCCCCTCAGCACTCCCCCGCCAGCCGCCATGTTCCCCTCAGCACCCCCCAGCCACCAAGTTCCCCTCAGCAACCCCCCAAACCGCCATGTTTCCCTCAGCACCCCCCCAGCCACCAAGCTCCCCTCAGCACCCCCCCAAGCCGCCATGTTCCCCTCAGCGCCCCCCCAGCCACCAAGTTCCCCTCAGCACTCCCCCGCCAGCCGCCATGTTCCCCTCAGCACTCCCCCGCCAGCCGCCATGTTCCCCTCAGCACCCCCCAGCCACCAAGCTCCCCTCAGCACTCCCCCCCCAAGCCGCCATGTTCCCCTCAGCGCCCCCCGCAGCCGCCATGTTCCCCTCAGCGCCCCCAGCCGCCGGGCAGCCGGCGGCACTGCGAGCAGAGAAGGAGGCACTTGCACAACAGGCTGTGGCAGCGACCACCACGGTGGCCCAGCCCCAGGTCAGTGAGGGGTTCAGGGCGGGTGTGAAACCTTGTTCGAGGTTGCAGTGTTCACAGGGGAGCATTTCCCATTTGAAAGAAACGCCTGAAATTCCCCTGCGCTTTTAGGTCTGTTTTGAAGCAGAGTAATGGCGTGGGTGAGTGCTCGGTATGATACCCAGCCTCTGAAAATGCACAGTTCTCCCAGCTGCTTTGAAATAATTGCCCTCGAAATTGAGATGCTTCAAAAATCCTCTTAAACCTCTCGTAAAACCTCTTTTAACAGTCTCTAATAGCCTCTAACAGGGAGATACGCATAAAAGAAGGATAGCGGCGAGTGTTGTTACTTGGCAAGGTGATGGCTCTTTTGACAGTAGCAGACAGCAACGTGGATACGAGCTGGTGTTATATTTAAGGTGTGTTTCTCTGTGAGATCCAGCCTGCTTTCATTGCTGGTGTCCTTCACTACACATAACTAACGTTCTCACCCAACTTCCCCATAGTCTGCTACTAGTACAATTTCAGTGGACATTGCTGGACAAAACCTCAGGCAGTTTTCAAAATTACCAGACTATATAGTGCTGCTGAGAGCTCTCCAGCAGGGCTTGAAGTTTTTGGTGGTCAAAATGAAATACAAGATCAAAGAAGGTGAGTGAATATCATTTGCTCATAGACACTTACAGTCACTGATTGTAACAGGATAGAGTTTTGGGACAGGGTTGTTTGCTTATTTTTGAAATAAGGAGTATTTCCTGGGAATCAATGTTCTTCTTCACTTGCTTTCACTTTCACTGAAGAAATAAAACTATCTGACAAAATAAAAACGTTCACACCACCCCTGATTACCCCACAACAAGAAGGCCTCGGTTCGCATGCTCAGGAGTCGTACAATAAAATACAGAAATCAAAGACACAGATTGTATCAGAACCACCAGGATGATTTGTTTGGTTAATTTTTGGATGCCACTTCACTCACTAGATGAACAACACAGAATCAAAAACTAGACTTGATTTCAGCTGGTTTTTCGCACAGTCATTCTAGCAGATGCCCAGATGTAATCCAGGAACAAAGGGAAAACTATCTGCATTTCATACCAGCTTTCGTTACTAGGAGAAAAGAACTAAATAGCTTTCATTTTGCCACCTGACCTTCCTCCCTACCCAGCAGTTAGCAGAATTTGACTGAGCTTCACAAGGAAAGCCTTTTAACAATTCACATTTCAACAATCATTCCAATTCTGTAAGCTTAAAAAAGGAATAAAAAAATCTTGTCACAATCTGAATAACTCAGCACAAACTTGATAGAAAAAGCAGGAAACAAAAAATCCAGACTAATTGTAGAAGTTTCATGCTTAGGGCTCCAAATGGATCAGCATATGATCTTACATTGGTTCCTGCTCCTGCAGGAATGATGTTGTCTTATTCTATTACAAAGAAACCTAATGTGTGGCTTGCAGACAATGTGTGAAAACCTACCATGAAAGCAGCCTAGATGATTTCAAAATCTTCCTTTCTTAGAAGCCCTGTGTCCCCCATCCCTCTACTCCTATTAATTACATATACAGTGTATGCTGCATTTGCACAGTTACATTTCAATCCACAAATCAAATGCACTGAAATTTTGTGCTTCTTCGTTATTCGCTATTGGAAAGCTTCCACTTGGCTGAAGTAACTTAGTTCTATAATATTGAGACTTGAATATTGAGATTTGAATAAAGTCTTAAAGGAATTTATTTTTTCTTGATAATTACTCTCTTTCTTTCTTGTCCTGTGAATACAAAGTCGTAGTGCTCCTGGAAGATTGCCATGGCAAGACATTACAGTATCTCAAGAAATAGTATCTCAAGAACTACTTTTTGAAGCAGAAGAGGGAATTTTTTAAAAAATTAGGAGAATTGCAGATATTTGTGTATTCTAAATAGCAGAAAAGCAAGTAAATGTCAGATGAAAGAATAAAAAACCCCCACAAACACACAACTAAACAAAAGCAGAACAGACTGCTTCTTCTACTGAGTAACTAAACTAAAGGAAGATCTATTTTAGTTTTGTTTACAGTTACAGTATTAGAAGTTGATCTCATGTCCAAGCACAGTGAAAACAATGAAAATCACTTTTCATTCGATAATACTTTTCAGTGACCTCAGAAACTACAAACACCATCCTCATAGTTAAATCTCTCTGAGTGTTACATAGATCCTCAAAAGATGACCGATACTGCCAACTGTTTCACTGTTCTTAAAATAACTAAATAAATACATAGTTAAGGACATAGAGCTAAATCATGAAATTAACAGTAAATACAAAATAACATCATATTTCCAACTGTACATTTGGAGGCTTGTGGGCTCACAAGTCAGAGGGCTGCAAAACACAAAAGGGTGGAAAATAGCAATCTACTCATAAGTCTAATTGTAGAAATCCAATTTAGATGCATCTGCATCCAGACTCTGATTAAATTGTATCTCTAATTTACATGTGGATTTACTGTGAGAAATTACTATTTATTCTATCAAGCAAACTCTGCCCTCTGATGATTATTTTGTCAGTCCAGTTATATCCTTCTACTCTCCCATTCATAGGTGAGCAATGATGTTAGGAATTGAAGGGAGCTTTCTCATTTGATTTCTGTGGTGTAGCATCAGCCGTGACTTCTTGCATCTTTAGAAATAAGGATTTCTAGGCAAAAATCAATTAAGTTTTCATCTTGGAAGCTAGACAGTGCTCACATTTTGGCCAACACACGCTGGTCAGCGTGCATAACAGTACAGAACTAAACGTGTTAGTCCCTCTGTAACTACATACAGAGAATAAATACCTATGCGCAGACTATGCAGAAGGTCCTTACTTCTTTCTTTGCAACATTTCTCACTTTTCCCTGGTGTCCTGAGATTTGCTAAGAGAGAAAAGGACTTGTGACAGAGTTGGAGAGTGTAACAAGTTCCAGAATGCATTTCCCACTCCTTATCACCTTACCAAGTAGCACCTGCAAAACTCACACGTCTGACTGCTTCAGAGGAAATTCATCTCAAAAGTCTGCAACCCTCCTGTAGAGGCTATATCCCCTTCAGATCAGTGAAACCACATTAAGTCTTGTCACAATTAGATTTTTTTTTTCTGTGAATCTTTAAGTTTTCAGCATAGCTTAATATTCCCTGCACCTTTATAATTCTTGTCCAATGGCCTCCTTGTACAATTGTGCTAAAGATGTTGCTGTCTCCACCACACAGCTACCCAGACCCATTTCATTATAGCTCTCTGTCTTTTAGCACTTTCAGGAACACCATGCTGCTTAGGGGCAGGTTTGGAGGAGGATGATTCACCTAGATAACAGCTTTAAATAATTACATGAACTGGTGAGCTTGTTTTTGTATTCCTGTTTGCTTTTTTTTTTTAATAGCAAATACATACAATTTAAATATCATTTACATTTTTCACAAATTTGCTTTTATCTGTTAGAAGCAGATTATTTTTATACCATTGCACAAGGACTATACTGAACTTTACTGTTTTGATGCATTTTCCATTTTTTTTCTTGTTTTAGGTGCGAAGGTCCTATGAGAGCTTCCAGCAGATGGATTTTTATTCCATTGTGTTCTCTATTAGCTCCTTATTAGAAAACCAGCCTCCTTTATAAAACACTCTTCAGAAAACTGTTATATAAATGCTGCAATTATTTTGTTAAATATCTAGAAAGACTTTCAGCTCTAGGAAAAAACAAACCATCAAGAGCCTTTTGGCAGCTAGATCCATATTTCTATGACTGAAAATGTGATGAGAATGTAAATATCACATAAATACTAGCTACTATTAATAATGACCAAATCTTTGACAAAATAATTTCAATTCAAATAATCAGGTTTATGCAACCCATGAGGAGGCAAGCCACTAAGTATGAGGTTTTCAAGCATAAGGACCAGTCTGTAAAGACTTGGGTACCTGCGTAAGTTAGGTTTGCCACAGGGATGTGTGCACATACGTTCTTTAAACAGGTATTAGCCTTACCTGTGCTGGAGCTCATATGAAGCAGATTATACATTAAGAGTTTTACTAAAATTAGACCTTTCTCCTAGCTGCCACATGAAAAAAACTCAGCTATTAATCTATAATTGAGTAATTCTAATTTGCTTGGCCATGATTATTGGCTTCTGCTACCACCAATAAGGAGGAACAATATTTTTTTAAAACAATTTTTCTGACTATGCTATACAGGACATGGACTTTCCCCTTGTGGATTTTAGTATTTTTAAGTGTCAGATTCAAACTTATTTAGGAGCCCACATCCATTGATTTCTGTTGTAACTGAAGACAGAGAGTTGAGGTGCCTGAGTATCTTTTGGATTCTAGTTCTAGATCACTTCAAATCTGTGTAGCAACTCATTTTACATTTTTTTTTATGTTGTAAGTTTCATAGAAATGGCATTCCCTCCCCAGACAGAGTTTACAAAACATTCTTCATATGGCCCACGTATTACTATTGATTTATTCCACTGCCATTATAGACAATGTGGAGTGGATGTACAGTAAAATGTCATCTTTCACCTGTGTTTGTATGAAATGATTGTGGGCACAGGTCTGAAATCTATATATGGATTGTCTATTTTCCTGTGCAGTACTTCTGAACAGAAAAAAAAACCTTAATTAATCTCAAACTGATTTAAAGGATCTTTTTCTTTAAGACCTGTACATCTTAGCAACCCTCACAAATAAGGTACTTTGAATTATCCCTTGGTAACAATACAAAATGGCCTCCATATATACGACTAAGAAATCCTGTGCTCACTTCTCTTCAGCCTCTGAATGAACTGAAACAGAAGGAGCAGCTGTCACTGGTGGTGGCATTTCCAAAGCAGGTATTTGTCAGCAGGGACCAGCTCAGGTAGCCAGTCTGTTTTCTCACTCATCCCTCTTCTCATTTATTAATTAGAAGTGACAATATATCAAGAACACTTATCAGGAGCTTACAAGGAAGACTCAGTAACTCTTACAGATTCACAGGGTCTGTCAATCTGTAAGAATAAATGTCTAGTTTTAGGTAAGCAGAGTAACACTTCTAATGCTCCTGTGACTCTCAACATTCATAGGTGATTGCAACCACTTACAGATGAGCCCAGAAACCCCTGCTTGGCTAAATATCTGCAGATGACAGCCAGAAGAAAGAAGAGTATTTGGAAGACTGTGGAGTTATTATACAAGATTTTACAGGACTTACTATTTTCTTCTTTTTAATTCTGACCAAGAGGAAAAAATAGGAGAGGACTTCATCTTTTTGTGTTGTAGCCTACGGAAGTGTTTGGGAAGATGAACTGTTATCATAGCGTATGCTCAGATTTTTTTCTTTTTTAAAGGGTGAATGCAGTTCTTAAGCTGGTTGACACTGATACAACAAATAGTGTGTCTAGACAGCACCCTGATTTTCCATTCATCTTCCATCCTCTTAATAGCACCCTATATCTAACTCTTCTCACAATTCCATATCAGAAGTATGGCCAAAAGAAAGGAAAGGTAATCTCTTCCCCATGTGGCCATGCAATAAAGAGATTTGACACAAATATTAAAGTTTTTTTGACTTTAACAGAAGCCAGCACTTTTTAGAAGGAAAGAACATTCCAATTCAAGAGGCTGGATTCCTACTGTCAGAGCTCCTCTAAAAACCTAGAGCAAACAAAAGCATCAAGAACAGTTGTGTGAATACTCTTACCTAGCCAAGCAGGTAAAATCCTGGAAAAAGCAAGCCGGTGGAGCAGAAGTCAGTAGTAAAGAACAGAGAGATTTTACTCTGCATGCCCAGCGAGTTGCTTCTGAGCTCCATTCAGCATTATTATTTTAGTTTGAAAAAACCCCCTGTCTTCTAAGGAAGAATACCTGGCTCTTTTGTAGTTGTTACGGTTTTAGACTTCTGTAAAATAGCTTGTAGGTATAGAGGGCTGAAGTAACTAGACACGTTTCTTTTGAAGAGGACAGTGTCTCCTGTCAGCACACACCTTCCTTATACATGTCACAGTGGGAATAACTTGGAGGCCTCTACTCAAACATGATTTTTGAATGACGTACCATCTTTACTTTCTGCCCTTCCTGTGACAGCTTGCTTCCCTGGACCTTAGATTACTAGCTTGAAAGACTATCTAAAGCTCTGGTAGCTTACTTAAATTAAGCCATCAACTTAAATACCAAACAAAATGGCTAATTACTACCAAGAGATAAACACATTTCTTATTCACAGTGGAGCAGACAGAGGTAGGTAACATCCTACCAGTTCTCAAATATTTTTGCTCTACCTTGTCAATAAACCTGTGCCCTCTACCCATGACATTCACCCTGAAAAATGTGATGGCAGTGCTATATTTGGCTAGTCCTGTACTTGTCTATAACTCGGCAATGTTACAGCATAGGAAACTTGTATCATGACAAGATTTTTCATGATTATGAGCAGTAGCTTAGCAATGAATTTTTCCTTTATGGACCTGTTCTGAGAACTGTCAAAAAAAATCTTCCAGTTCAAGCAGGACAGTTTTGATCACCCCTTTAAGTGGTTTAAAGAGTCCAATTTCTTTGTCAAGGTTCTCAGAGAAAGAAGACAATTTCTCAAGACTTACAATATTAGTCCCCAACCTATCAGTCATTGTTATGAGACAAGCCTTGAGAGTCTGATGGCTGAAGTCTATTAACTGCTCACAAGATTGATAGCAGGGTAAGTTGTAAAGGAAACAGTAGATTTCCAATCAGTTGGAGAATCTTTTAAACTTGCAGTATCATACTAGAATAGATGCTGCCTGATACAAGCAGATCTTCCATTACAAACTGTTTTTCATTTGTGATTTCATAAACAGAGAAAGATGACCGTGAATCTGCACAAGCCAGAAAACTGAAGCCCTTTTTCAATACCTAGTCTCAGCTTTGAAATTCCTCTCCTAATTAGTCAGTAAATCACAGTGTGAAATAGCACACTATGTAGTTACTTCACACTGTGCAGCCATTATACATCTGAAATATTTAAATAAAAGCAACAGCATTAACTTTTATTTGTGGGGTGGTGGGGAGATGATACTTCAATCTGCTTGTGAAAATATCCTCTCTGGGGTAAGCTAGTTCTACTCTAGAGCAGTATCATCTAGTGTTGTTATCTTCCAGATTAGATTATTTTAAAGATTTGCTTGTATTAGGGTACACAAGAAAATACAAAGCAAAAATACCTGGGAGGACTTGGATGCTCTGGCACCAAACCCCTATTTTTAGTTTTCCAGATGACAGACCTCTGAAAGTGACAGTGCCTCAACTCTCCCAAAGAAAAAGTTAGGTGGAGCTGGAGGTTGTCTGCTGCCTAGAAAGCAGTCTTCTGCTCCCTGAATCACCAAGAATGACAGAACAAAGCAGCTTTCTGCAAAACAGACTTTTGCCTACACAAGGAAGTGGCATGAATTCTGATGTGCCTTTAAGCCAAACTAGTCCTGGCTATGCAGCACCTGGAGTTACTGCTCTGACACAGTAACTGACTGTGCCCATCATCACAGCTTGCTTTTTTTTTTTTAAAAAAAATATATTCCAAAATAATACTCCCTTCATTTACACTGCTTGTGCCCATGCAACCATATTTTGATCTTTACAGTAGCTTACCGCAACTTTGCTTACATCTCTTCCCAAGTGATTAATTTTGCAGTTCATTTAATGAGTCCCTCAACAGAATTAATTTTGTTGCAAGTTGACTCCCATAATGTAACTGCACAACTTGCAAGTGTAGAAAAAACCTTTTAACTGTATGATGCTGTAGATCTCAGAGATAGTTCTTAAAAAGTAATATTGCAAAATAGACTTGAGATTTATTTTCACATCTATATTTATAGATTTAGAAGCAAACCCAGAATCAAAGATTAGAGCCCAGTGAACCAGGTATCATGTTCTTAATTAATGTTGCCTACCCATAAGAGCAGATTCTGCTTTTTCATTGCAACCCTGGAAGTGTAAGACCTTCAAACCCTAACAATGAAATTAATACCGTTTAATATTTTTAAAGTATTTTGACATATCAAAAGTTTTAATATTTGACCAACATTAATTAAGAGCCTTTAAAAGTTACGCACCAGGGCTACAGTCAGCTGTTTCACAAAAAGAAGGAAAAAATAAAAGCAGCATTCTCAGTCTTGAATGGTGTAAGCACTAGCATACTAGTCACAGTGGTCATACTAGTCATAGCATACTGGTCATACTGTTTTTCCAAAGAATGATCTGTTTTCTCTCAGGGTGGAAAAGACTGACCTCCAACATTCTTCTCCAATACTTTTATGCACAAATTATCATGATAAATCTGACATGCTACTTAAAAAAACCCCTATGGATTATGGTCCATATTACACTGGAAAAAATATTGATGCCTTTGTATTCATAATTGGTCCTGCATAACATTTTAGATTATACAGAATGCAGAATAAGATGAATTACAGCTATTTTACTGTAATCATTTGGGGCCTGAACTTCTGTATTCTGTAACATTTTAATTCTTCCTTGCACTGATAAATATACATTTTTGAAATACCATTCCCTCTATCACCTTAGCCTCATGAGAATAGTAGCTATCTATTTTTGCAATGGTGTTAGGGAAACTGGTTCCTCCTCCAAGGGACCCAGCTCGAGCTGTAATACTAATAAAATCAACTTATAAAGAATTATTTTGTATTTTTTGGATAAAGCAGAAACTTAGAGTTGAACGCTGTTAAGGACATTGGATTGAAGAGTTTCCCTAACAAATGGTACAGACTTGAAAATAATACATGCAATCTAGTTCCTCCACTTATTTTTGCCCACCTTATATATTCTTTCTACTTATTCTCTGTATTTGTTCTATTTGCTTTGTGTATGACATCCTCTTCTATTTTAGTCTTTTCCATTTCTTCCTCAACATACCTTTCCAGTACACTTACAGGCAATTTCTTTTTTTCTTTTTTTTTTTTTAAATTTGGACACAAGCACTTTTACAATCTAGTCTTTCCACTCCCTTGATCCTGTGGTAATATCTTTTTCCATCACTGATCTGATTAACTAGGACTAAAAAGCAATTCACTTCTGTAATTTACAAAATAAAGCTGCAACAATTCTCATTGCATCAAGTTTACAGAGCATTTTAAAATCATTATCTGGGCCGAGTGCTTCAAATTATGTAGTCTGCCTTTCTTAATTTTATTTGCATATTCATAAGAGAATACACTAGTCACTTCCAGATGGGTAAATTCAGATTAAAGAGAACATGAAGCAGATCTGATCATTTCACTAGAATATAAGCATTTTACCACAACATTAACCACCCCCCCCACCCCCCCCACCCCAATTCTAAGCATGTCACAGATGTGGTATAAAAGAGTGATTTTGTCTTTGACATTGTATTTGTTATACAGGTGCCATGACTTAAAATAATTACAAGCTCATACAGTCTTAATTAGATTAACAGACATGTTCTGTTTTGAAGGAATCTGCCTATATTCTTCAGCATATTTTTTGGACAAAGCAAAGTTTTGTAGCACTAGAAAACTCTGCAATGATTCATGTGAACAAAAATCCCTTTTACACTGTAAAAATATTTTCAGACCTACAGCTCTTTATTTTTGAGCATTCTGAGGTCTCTTGCTTTCAAGTTATCTTTCACTGTAATCTGTCCTTGTGTTCTACCTACTCCAAACTTTTCTAGAGGTGTGCACATGCACAGAAAAAAGGGAAAGGGGAAAGCAAAGTCTCTTGTAACAAGCTGAAAATATTCTTCTAAAAAAAAAAAAAATCATAGAACTGACTTAAAATAATGATATTCAACTATATTCTTCCTTATAATGAGTATGGCTAAATTAGCAGACTACTTATCTTCATTCTCCTTCCCAAAATGTCTTCCTGAAATGAAAGATAAAGATGTTACCAAAAACAAAACCAAAAAACCCTAAAATATTAATAGAGCCGTTTAAACTGGAAGTAACTGTCAGCTAGCTCTGATCAAGGTAGTCTGTTCTAATGACAGAAGCCATTTAAATGAAGATATGATTAACGAGAAAACTGCCGATTGTCTGATTTCCTGTTAATGTGTTTGAAGATTTTAGCTTTGTGGACGTTCTTTGATTTCTGGTAACCAAATCCTCCACCTCCACCTCTTTTTTGTAGTCTTCTGCCTTGGTTGCTGTTCACATCTGGAATTGTTTTCGTTAAAGAACTTAAAAAAGGAACCATCTGAAAGGCTGCTTTTTAGGTATTATAAGAGTTAAGGTGAGGAAAAAATAATAGCATTATACAAAAAGTTTAGTTGTATAACTACAGAAGAAACCATCTGGAACTTAGTGCCTGCCATTCTAATGAATGCTTTTTATCCTCCAGTTGTCTAGTTGAGTAGGCCAAAGTATCAGTGCTTCAAATTCCACCTTCTGGCAGGTTTGAAAATAATCTAGAAAATCTTCTATTTCATGCTCCTCTATTTCAATATTTCATGATTATTATACTTCAGTACATACCTTAGAATGAAAATGATGCTACATGAAAAGGAATATTACTCTAGAACATGTATGTAATATTCCCAAATCTACTAACCTGCAGCAACTGAAGCATTAACATTGTGCACAGGCATTCATAAGTAAGTATTAACACTGGAAAAATTGCCATTTAACATCTTCTTTGACAAACTATTGTTTAAGCATGATGCATTTATGTGATTAATACCAAAAGTGTGTGGGGGGGAAATCAACATTTGACCTTAGGTACTTCAGTAAGTTGCACCGAATGTTTTAGAGCAGAAATTCAGTTCTGAAACACTGCAGTAAAAGGATACTGAGGTCAACAAATGGAGGGACTTTAAAACCAAATGAAAGGCTGACTTTGGGCAGATCCAAGTTATTGACATTGTAGATCTGTTTTAGAGAGTGGGAGTCATAAGCTCTAATGTAAGCTTTGTACGCTTCCTGGGCTGACTTGTGAAGGAAGTAGTTCTTCTCAATCAGTTTCTCCAGCTGGTGAGGAAATAAGCAAGAGACATATCCAATTATGGCTGTAGCAACTGTATAAATTACATGCAAACAAGTTATTTGCTGTGTGAGTTGCAGTAATCTTCACTATTCACTTCAGTAAAGTGGCCCTATTACAGCAGAGTGCACAAATATGTATCAGAACGCTTTTGTAAGCAAATGGACAAAGAAAGCCTCACGGTAAACTATAGTACATAGCCTCAGTGATGTGAAAAAGTCACAAAAATAATCAATTAGGTTTTCCTAATCAAACTAATAAATAATTATAGCCACCCCACAAAACTAGATACACTGAAAATTAACGGACAACACCACTAGGTTTTTAAATCGGTCATCTAAACTGTACCATCTCAGATTCTGCATGTAATGTCTTTATAATGCTGCAAATTCACCATAAAATAAGAATTCTAAGACAAAAATGCACATTCATTAGCGTTAACTGAGGCATTTTGTTAGTTGAGGGTTAAGTTTCCAATGCTTTCACCTCTTTAGATCTGAATGTCTCATTTGACCTTTAGTGTACATTGATTTGGCATACTAAAAGTAAGTTATATTTGACATCATTTCTTCCTAATTACTGCTAACCAGGAACCTCTTTCTGTAACGACTGTCTTCAGTGCTTTTTGTACTTGCTATTTTAAATTTAAGTTATGGCAAAAGGGCTTTACAGAGCTCATACAAAAGAAAACTTTTGTATGATTCACATAACAATATAAATTCACATCAACAGACCTATCTATGCTATTCTATTCAACTTTGTGCCTCACAGCTATTTTTGTAGCATTAGAGCGCAAAACAGGTTTGGCTGCTGCCAGCTTTTAGTTCCATCAAGTAGTTAAAAATATAACTAGTATACCTGGAATACATACTAGCATTTTTAAGTGTTGGTACCACATGTCTTTCAGCTTGCTGAAGTCTGAGGAAGTTGTCTTACAAGACATGTGTTACTAATAATTAATCTGAACACATGTAACTTCAATAAAAGCTTTCATATATCTGTTTGCTGTGCTAGACAAACATTTACTCAGAAGTTGAAAGCAAGTCCTATGTTACTGTGGCACTGTGGCATAAATGAAAAAACAATTCTTAAATACAAATTCGTAACTATGACACAATTTGGTACTGGATAATAAAACATCTTTGAATTCAAAACATTGTATCACTATAATGTCATAGAGGGGCAATATGACAGGAGGATTTACTATAGAGTACTAATTTATAGGAACTTTTCAAAGCATTCACATTAAAAAAAATTTCAGTCATTAAAGACTATAACATTCTCTATATAAGTTATTATCATACAAATGTTCAAAGTAGTCATAGTATGAGGTCATTTTATACCTGAGACTGGATGTCTGAAATTTTTGACCAGGAAAATTCAAATTCACTTAATGGTACCTTAAAAAAAGAAACAACAACAACAACAACAAAATCAAGTATATGAATTATTTATACTTTGTAAACAGTGACTGCATTTAAGAACTAAGCCAAATAGGAAAAGGTCTGTTAGGTAATAGAAGATTTTTTTTTTTTTTTTTTTTTTTTTTAAAATCACAGCTATATCAGTTGATACGCGATTATAACTCTGAAGTTCAAGGATGGTTTTGAAAGTGAAAAGCATACCTGGATATGTGTCTTAGGATTCTGACATCATCTTTCATTCAAAACAGTGATCCCACCATTGTTTCCCTCAGAGATGTACTTATAAAGTGCCTTTACAGCCAGCATTATCACTTTCTTTAAACTAGCGTAGTAAAGATGCTCATTATGATGCTTTATCACTTTAAACTATACCACTTTAGTTGCAAGTGGTAGAAATTTGTAGTGTAAACAAACCCATAAGAAAAGCAACTAAGAAACTATGTTCTATCATATTAAAACAATTATATTTGGAAGAGGGCTACTGTTCTTTTGAAACTGAACAAAATGCAATGTATTCTTTGAGCAGAAAAACAACAACTGCAAAAAACAACATCCAGGTTTTAATTCCCATTGGAGGGCCAAGCTCCCAATATCCTTCCATGGAGAGGTCATAGGAAAGAACTTTTTTTATAGCACACTCCTAAGCTCAGTTGCAAAGCAATTCTAAATATACCTGATAGTTATCTTTGTGCTGCTCACTTTACACTTCAACTAAGTTTTCAGTTAAATATTTCGTAAGCAATAAAATGATTTTTGCTTAAAAATTAAAGTGTTTGATTAACCATTACAGTTTCTGTCTTTAAAATCCTCCTTGCACAGTATTAAAAAAGAAAAAAAAAATGCTATACATAAGTTTACCCTGGCTTGCTTTAGATAACGAAGAAAACCCAGTTCTTCTGGTCGTAAAATGAGCAAAGCATGTCCTCTGCCATTTATACCTCTGGCAGTTCTACCAACTCGATGAATGTATTCCTTTTGGAAAGAATGAAGAAAAGTAAGTCCAATCAGTCTTTCACACATGCAATAATATGAACAGTCTCACAGAAAAGCAAATTTAACATTAATACAGTTCAACATGCCACCAATTATATTTTAAAATTCATTCTTACTAAAGACAAGAGACAAGAATACTTCATTGTATTTCACCTTTCACTGTGAACAATAACTTGGTTTGCAGTAGCTGAAGATTAAACTTTTGATATGTATGCTCTGAATATTTCTGAAGACTTATGAATTTTATGGGTTTTGCTTGTTTGCACTGGACATTTATTCAAATGAGAATTTTGCTTTTTAAATAAAAATCAAACTTCTGTTGGAGAAGCTGTTAGGAGACTCAGGGATACATATGTAACATTACACTCCCTTTTAAAAGTAATTTGTTGTTTAGCTTGATTAGATTTTAAATTGCTTTAATAGCATGAAGAGTAATATTTAAAAAAAACAACTCTTAAAAAGATACCAAAGGTTTCACACATTTTCTAGGAGCTAGTCAGAGGGAAGTGGAAGAAATCAGCTGCTAGACATGAACATGGCTGAAGCCTGACCTCTGTCAATAGCAGATTCAGGTCTTCTCAGCAGCTACATTTGTAGCTAGGATTTGATTTGTTGATAGGAAGTTATTCGATTTCCTCAACTTACTTTTGGATCATCTGGAGGGTCATACTGGACAATCCAGTCCACTTCAGGAATATCCAGTCCTCTAGCAGCTACATCAGTGCACAACAGTATTCCAGATTCTGCATTACAGAACTGGAAAAACGTTGTAGTACGTTTGGTTTGTTTCTGCTTGCCCTGGAAGTAGACACATTAAGGATGAAATTTCAACCAAGAAAGTCTGTCAACTTATAAGCTTAAATATAATTTCCCATTTTGCATATTATATCACTGGCAAAAATATAAAATCATTTAGGGCATCTTGCCATCTTATATGCTTGTATAGATGAACACCAATTTCTGAAAACAATGCCATTTCACAAGGAAGAAACAAAGCTACCACAGTAAATAGCACAGAGCCACATAAAACCGTTTATCAGAGATTATGCTATACCTTTAAAGGCATTAAAAACTCAGTTGCATAAGCATTTGTTTCAGGAGGATTATATAAATACCTGAAGTTCAGAAAAAGGATATTTGCAAGACTAGGAATATATTAGATCGATTACAGGTTTAAAACACACACACACACACACACACACACACACACAGAACACATACTTGTAATAAACAGTTCCATTAAAGTGCAGCAAAAATATCTCCAACACATCAAAAAGACAAGTACATTTGTGGTTGGTTCTAACTGCTTCATAAACTTTCAGTCAATCCCTTCTAAACGATGCAAGTTTGTCTTTTTGATAACAATTGAAGATACTCATCCAAATGGTGAGAATTGGTATACTAAAACCAAATATCACCCTAGCCATAGAAAAAGTACCCAGAACTCCAACAATCAAAGTGTTTTGATTTCTATGACAATAACTTCAGTCTTAGCGCTTGTGAAAGGCCATCGCTTGAAGAAAAACAAAAAGCTTTCCACACAGAACATAAATTAGTATCAGTGCTCCAGCCTTGGTTTGGAAACTAATGAGATTAACAATATTGACACGCTGTTACTAGACAGTCTTTGCTTTATCTCCTTCCTCTACAAACTAGTCTCAAGATCATCATCAGTTTCTGAGCATGGTATCTCTCTATTAGAAACTGGACTGAAATAAATGAAGGCAAAAGAAAGGTCAGTAACTACTTACAGGTACTATTAGATTGATTAAAAATAAGCTGATGAATAAAATACTTACATGAATGGCCATAACAGGCAAATCAATATAGTTGAGTAATTCATAATGGTACTTCACTGACATACATGAAGAAAAAAATACCATTAGTTTCTTTTTCCGGTTCTTCTTGAGGAAGGTGAAGAGCAAAAGGAATCTTTTTTCAGATGGACATACTACATAGCCCTGGAAATTATTCATATATTGTAAAATAAAGCAGTATGAAATGTACTTTTGCTAATACAACTATATCTTGGGTGTGTTATGTTCTGAAATAAATATGCCAGATAGATAGTTTTTTCCAGCAATATCAGGCCAAACCCATTCCTTTTATGGTCTGTCCCTCACCTTGGTATATGAAGCTCCTGAAGTAAGATGATGAACTTGGCAAGAATCTTACTGTACTAACTTGAAATAATTCTCTAATGAAGAAGTAATTTTTACTTATTTCTCCAAAATAATCTCATTTAAGTTCAGTGAAAAGCAGCTTGTTTATACAATAGTAAGCATTTCAAAAACTTCTCAATTACTGACATTCAGCATGAAAATAACTGCACAGGGTTCTTAAAATTCTTTATGATTTCAAGAATTTTATTTCAAAGAATTCTTGCCATAAATTTATTCTTTTATGGTGATACCTATCTACTGGCAATTTTATAGCAACACTCATCATTCAGTCAACAGCACAAATCCAGAAACTGCTGTGCAACTATTTTGCTATTACCTGAAGCTGCAGCAATTAAATACATCTGTTCTCTAGTTAACAACATAGTGACTACAGTAATAAGAAGAACTGAAGCTTATGTATGTAATATAGGTAGGAACAAATAAATGTAACTAAGCGTTACTATTTCATGACTTTTTATGTCATCTATCTTGCAAACGTCTACTAGATGCATAAAATTTATTACAGAGAACAAACTGAAAAAATCCCTTTAGGCAACTGATAGCTTTTGCTCATTAGGATGGTAAACACCCTCTAAGGCAGTATTTATACAACCCATTTAAAACCATGCAGAACTTGGTATGTTCACGGATCACAGCCCTTTTAATAACATTTCTGTTTTTACCTGTTCAAGACCATCTACTGTTGCTGTCTCCTTGTTATCATCAACCCCAACATAGAGTGGCTCTTTCTTCAGAGAGATCTTAGCCAGATCTTCAACCTTTCTGGTTTGAGTAGCAGAAAAAAGCATCGTCTGTCTGCGCTCTGGAAATATTAATTTTGAAACAGAGTCTCATCTTTTAAAGAAAAATTCAAATAGCAAGTCATTGTCTTCTTTCCTGAGCAAGTCTTCTCCTTTTTCTCTATTGAATTCTAATTCAGCTACTGAACAGCTACTGAAAAACAGAGCTAAGTGTAGTTGTATTATATATTGTATATGATATTTACTGAGGCTGCCTTCATCCCCAGAATACTATTATCTATAAATTAAATATCCTTTCTTGCTCGGAAAATGTTAATAATCATTTGCACTTCAATTTAGACAGCAAACAATGACTTTAATAGATACTCACCTTGTAATTCCAACTACAGATTGATTTCATTTCCATGAACATTAAAATGCTTTTGTTTTCTTCAAAAAAAAAAAAAAAAAATTGCCAGAAGTTCGTTTTACAAGATAAGTGGTAACAATGCACTTCAGATTCGTTTTTCTTTCATAGTCGTTAACATACATATTTGTGCATGCCGTTTGTCACATGGCATTACTGCTGCTGATCCTCAGTGACTTTAACGGGTCTTACAGCAGGTGTAAGGATCCACATGTCTATATGTTGTCCCTCAGCTCAACTATATATCCTGACCCTGTGGCATTTTCCCGTTGCATGAATGCATGGGAAACATGGACATAAACACATTCCGTTTTACAACTCCAAGAACAGTACCAATTGTTCTTTTGGAACAACTGGTTCCACCATTTTTGAAAAGCTGTTTTTCTATTTTGAAGTCTCTGTTATAAAATATAAACTCCTTCCTAACAGGGCAAGAGTAAAATACATTCATGCAAAATAAAAAACTATTATTTTCCATCTCATGAAGTACATGCAGTTTTTCCACTCTTCCCTCCCTTTGCATTTTTTAGCACTGTGCATTAAAATTCTTCACAGAATGTTATTAGATTTATATATTTGCATATTGAATGTGCGCATCTGAAATATAAAATTTAAGATGTGGAATTTAACATTACTTATTAATATACTATTTCCATGGTTTTTTCTAAATTTTAAGAATCAAAGGAAAAGCCTTAGTAACTCTGAGAAAAGCTGAATGCATTTTGCAGATCAATTACACGGAATAACTAATTTAAGAATCAGAAATTAGGAAAGGAAAATTTAAAGGTAAGCGTTCAAATAAACTTCCTTAAGAGACTGTTCTTGGAGATACGAAGAAAATTCTAACAGCACATGGGAAGACCTTTTTTCTTATAGTATTTAAACATTATTAGGAAATAAGGAACTGTAGGAAATAAACATGCACTGAGAGAAAGATGAATGACATAACGTAAAAGTTAAACTAAAAGGATCTCACATGAACAGAATAATATCCATTGAGCGCATATGAAAGTTCTGTGCATCAAATAAATAATGCTAAATAAAGTAATACATACTAGCTATCAGGAAAAAGGACAGAGTAAGACAATCACTCTGAAGTGCGTTTACAGAGCTATAAAAATTCATGACTTTTCTTAAAATAATTGAGTCATAAAGAAGACAATGTTAGTCAAGTGATTTCCAGAAAAGATAGATTTTTTTTTTCTTACTTGGTAGAAGTTTTATGATCTGTTTCATTTCTTCTTCAAACCCAACTTCTAAGATACGATCTGCTTCATCAATTACCAAACACTGCAAGTTCTTATACATGAAACCTGGCGTGTTCTAGAAGATTAATAAGCTCAAAGTCAGACAGTGACAAGGGTCTTGCTTTAATAATGCACATGAGAAGTCAGTATTTTACCTACCTGCATATGATCCAGAAGTCTTCCTGGTGTTGCCACAATGATGTTGATGCCATTTCCAAGTTTCTGTGCTTCTGCTGATCTGTTACTGCCCCCCATTATCAGACCATAGGTGTGAACATGATGATTCATAAGTTCTTTAAGAACTCCGTATGTTTGCATAGCAAGCTCTCGAGTAGGTGAAAGAATAATAACACCCGTTCCTAAAAAATACACGGATCAAAGTTACAATAGCTCATTCCATCCCTTTCACAGCCCTATCCCTAAATGGGTGGGCCACTGTAAAATTCAACAGTGAAACAAAGGAAGAGCCTTACCATTTCTAGGCATGAATTTTAACTTGTAGATGAGCTCTACTGCAGGAATAAGAAATGCAAGTGTTTTGCCACTGCCTGTTTTCGCAGCTGCTAAAATGTCCCTGTATACAGCAAAGTTAGAAAGAGAAGCTCTTAATTAATTCTAGAGAGAGAAAAAGCAATCCCATTTTGAATGATATTGACATTGCGAAAATATAACACGGCTTAAAAGAAACTAGTATAGTAAGTTTAAGAGCTCAATGGCAGATCTCATCCATTGGTCTCTATGTCTCTAGAGGCTCTATGGGATACACTAACACAGGAGACTAACGAAAACAGACTTCCCTGCTTCCAAACCAAATATAAAGCGTTTTCCATGAATTTACCCTGAGTACTTCTTCACACACACACCATAGATATACTTTGCTAACTTGTACAAATGATTATAAACAAAGTAAACAAGTATTTAAAACACGTGAGAAAAGCATACTTAAAATTTAGCTGCAGAATACATTAAATACATTTCATGTATTTAATTTGGTAACAAAACTTACATGACATTCAAGATCAATACAGTGATATAAAACAAACATATTTCTTACCTGCCTTCCAGAAGAGGTTTAATACTTTTATGTTGAATTTCTGTCATATGCGTGAAGCCCATATCATTTATGCCTTTCAGAGTGTTCTCGCTGACAAGAGCAGCAAGGGAAGCAAACGAAGTGTCTTCAAAAGCACCTGAAGAGAGACAAACAGAGAGAGAAAGAGACACAGAGACGGGGGGCGGGGGGGTAAATCATTTCAAACTTGTTTCTTCAACTCCATCCATCCTCTGGAATTACCAGTTAAATTTACCTAAATGAAAAATCAAAGTAAAGGACTTTTTCTTATTCCTTCCTACCACAAAATCTTATGACACGACAAAATATTTTATACTAATGTGTTCCTATAAACACCAGACAGAGCTGTTAAAAACGAACATGAATGCACTGCTCCTTATGCCAAATTTAGTAGTCATCTATCTCTACATTGCTCTTGATTTTTTCCTTCTATAATTAAATATGTATATATACATATGTTTGAAAACATACAGGCTCTATGTGCATGTGTATATATGGTACATATGTATATACACACACACTATACGTATATAGAATATGTGTTTTCAAACAGCTTTTTGCTGGTAAATTTAAGACTAATAGTTAAATAAGGAGTATATATGATGTAAATTTCAAAGAACAGCAACTGAATAAATAGTTCTACAGATACCAGTATCATGTTACATCTATTCAAGTGCCTGGCTCTCAACACAAATTTGAAAATGGAAACTTGTCCTAGAGTAGAGCTTTAGAACTTGGATTTTAGCACATACGTGAAAAAGAGGACTCAAGATACCTGTTACACCTAGTGGTAAACTGGGTACTTCCTCCTCTTCCTCCTCCTCCTCTTCCACTTCTTTCTCTCCAGAATCCTGCCCATCTTCATCTTCTACCTGTGCAGACTCATCTTCTTCAGTCTTTGCTTTTTTACTTTCTGTATCTAGTGTGTTGTTTTACACAAAACAAAAAAGTCATTTTCCATTACGGACATGAAGAACATGCTCCTCACAGGAAAAAAAAAAAAAAAAAAAAAAAAAAAAGAAAAAAGCCACAAAATGCATTTCCTCAGCCTGAAAATCACTCTTACAAAACTCATGTTTTTCTGATCTAGCAGCGTGGAGGGGGTTAGGGGGAGGTAAGGGGGAAACAATGCCCCCCAGCCTGGTATTTCTATGAGGTTATGTGCATTTAGAAAGGAATATTAATAGGGCAGAAAAGAAGGAGTTAAACAGGTTTCTATGGAGTTTTAAGATGCAGACAGCAAAAATTTAATTTCATCCTGCACACAATCCACTTAACACAGTGAAACAAAGAAACATAATTTATATTGTAAAAATTAGCTGCGGAACGGGACAATTTAGCCTTAAACAAGTTACAAAATCCATTCTTTTTTGCAGTGTGGAGGAGCAAGACTGCAGCACCGCCTGTGCTCAGATCACAGCCCAGAGAGCAGGGCGCGGGCAGGTAAGGGAGGGACGCCGGTTTCGGGCTCCGGGGCAACACGGCGGCAGCCCTGGGGGACTGGCGGCCGCGCCACGTACCGTCCTCCGCGCCAGCCGGCTCCTTCCTCTTCTTCCTCTTCCTCGCCTTGGCCCCCACGCCCTCCGCGAGGCCCCCCGCCGCTGCCGCCACCTCCTCCGCGGGGGCCGCCGCCGCCGCCTCCTCCTCCTCTGGGGGCCCCGGCGAGGCCGCCTCGGCTGGCGGGGACACAGCGCCGCGGGGGAGAGAGCGGAGACACGTTAGACCAAGCCGGGAGGCCCCGGGCCGGACCAGCCCCCCCCGCGCCGCGCCGGGCCGCCCCTGCCCTGCCCTGCCCTACCTGCCCGCTCGGCCGCCCGCAGCTTCAGGTTGCGCTGCCGCAGCTTCAGGTTGCGCTTGTGGATCTTCTTGCGGAGCAGCCGCATGGGCAGGTTGCCCGCTGCCACCGACACCGACATCTCCGCGGCACCACGCGGCGGCGCCGGAACCGCCCGCGCCGGAACCGCCCGCGCCGCCGCCGCCGCCGCCTCACTGGCGGCCCGCAGCGACCCCCGGCGGCGCGGCGGAGGCAGCGCCGCGCGGCGCCGCCATCTTCTCCCCGCCGCCTCCCCGTGCCGCCCCGGCGGCCGCGCGGGCGGTTACGGCGTTTAACTGGCAGGGGAGCCGGCGGCAGCTGCCCTGCACTTCCAGCGGTACGGGCAACATGGCCTCTCTGCAGGGCATCTCCCTCCGAACAGTGTGGTTCCCGCAGCCTGGAGGACAGCCGCCCTCAGGCCCTGCTTGGCAGCAGGTGGCGCAAATAGTACAGGAATTCGCAGCGAATTGCTTTGCTGCCTTAAATCAATAACCCCTGTACTCTTAGAAGTCGGAATGACTGCAAATAGTGTCATCTTCAGCCTACAATTTCCTGCTGTAACAGAGATTAAACCCACTGTGCAGAGCTATTTCTGCGTTATTTTCATAGTTTTTATTACATATAACTTATTTTTTAAGAAGCAGCTGATGTTAGAATTGGAACAAAACTGATTTTTCACCGTCTGTAATTGTTGTCTTGCAGGGTTTGTATGGATCACCAGGATCAGAATTACATTTTTTTGCCAGAACTTCAAAATACTGGGAGAGACATACAATTTTTTGATTTCTTTTATCTGTATCTACATTGAAATTAATAGTACTATTATACTATCTTTACAAGAGAAGCGTGTGAGGTGTCCGCTTTTCTGAAGTGTGAACACCTTGCTCCAGAAATGCAAGGATTCATTGTCCCAGGAGTTTCAAAAGTCATAAGGAAGAGAGAGACTTATAGAAATCATAAGACATCTGCAATTGCACCGAATAATCTTGTTTATGAAAAGTGTTTGAAAGGAAGAGGAAATACTAGTGCGGAAGAAAATGTAACATAAGCAAGCATTATCGGAGCAAGAAAAGATGTCCCTATCTCAGTATTATGTTTTAATAACACTAAAATAAGATTAAGCAAAAACCGTATCCTAAGACTTTTAAGCTTTACACTTGAGATTGGAGCCTTCCAGTTGACTGAACAAAAACTAAGAAACAAAAATGTCAGTATTTTATATTAGTTTTTTTGAGCAGAAACAAAAATCCAGGTGTCCCCTTGGATAACTCTTTGGTGATGGAGTCAAACTCACTTTTTCCCAGTGTACAAAGCAGGACAGCATGAACAAGAGAAGCCGAGGAGTAATCTGGACTTCAGGACACTCTAGAGCAGCACATCTTTACCATTTTAATCCATACCTCACTTCATTACTTTGAGAATTCTTCATTTTTCGTTACTGCATGTAGTTGCCATGGTTGTGCAGCAGGATGCGTCACACTTCGCTTGGAGTGAAGTTCACAGGGGTTTCCTTTTGGGACATTCCCGACAGTTTGAAAAGTATGGCTTGGTTGTGGAGATGCTGCCCTTAAGGGTGTGACACTGAAATTATGAAGCAGCAAAGGTAGCCTAACCCAAACTTTCCACAAACTGGATAACAGATCTAACCACTGGCTTATGAAACTAAAAGGGTGACTGCCATTTCCATCAACTGCATTTTGAAAATAAACTGAACTATCCTCAAAAAGAAAGGCTTTTGGTACAAAACTCCAGGGGAAATCAGTTCAACTCTGAATTCTAGGCAGGTAAAAGTCTGTTGCTGTGGCTCAGTGTTATTTAGGTTCTGGACATACATTTCTGTCTTTTCTTCCTGGCTACCTTCCTGTGGATATGGTTTCTATACTATAGAAAATATAGAAAGGTATAGAATATAGAAACTATGGAAGGTATACTACCTTCCTGTTACATAACACATTTTTAAATAGGTATGAGTTTGCTCTTCCCAGTGCGTAATGATTTATAAGTGTATGACTAGATTTACTGTTTGGATCCAGATTTAACCCAGGCAATGCTCCTTTGTGGAATATGCTCACTTAGTAAACAGAGTGAGTTAAAAATCTGGATAGGAGGAATGGATATCAACACTCACATCAAGAAGGGAAGAGACAATGTCATCGTTCAGGCAGTGCAAGCTCCACATGATCCTATCTTAACCAGTACTGCCTGGATCATCACTATTTGGCTTTCACCTACTTCCTTACACCCCCAGCTCTGCCAAGAACTACGACCTGGGAACCCTGGTAAAGCAAAACTCTTAAATAAAGGGCTGATTTGGCAAGTCTTCATGAAATTGCATTAGTGTGGCACAAGGCCCAAACTGATAAACTCCCCAGAGAAGGTATATTACATCCTGCTGGGAAGGATATATTATTTTGGTACTAGTCACGTGGCAACATAGTTTACACTGCTTTTATCAGCTTGGAGCGCAAGGAAAACTCTGGTGCCCTTGCAGAGAAATGATGAACTTTCATCTGTCTAAATGTTGTGACCTCATATATGGAAATATGGATATTATAGATTTCATTAGGTGGCTAAGTGTCATGTGTTACAACATAGCTTTGTCTCAGTATCTTCTTGTAAAAGCTGTTGCTTAGAGTTTGCAAAGATGTTTGTGTCTACTGTGGAAATTTCAAAGCATGTTCTATCAGCTTCTTTCTTTGTGTCTGAAGTTTTTCTTCAAACAGCAATTTTGAAAAGTCATGGAAAAGAATACTCAGAAGGCAGGAATGATAATTCCTTTGTAACAGGTCCAGACAATAGTTTAAACCACTAACTCATGTTAATATTTTTTCTCTGAAGCTGGGCATTTGTTAGATGTCATACAAATTCCCCCTGGTACATATGTCTTATTTCTGTTCGATAGATTCATTCCTAATTGCTTGACTTATCAGGCAATCGTTACTAAGAATAGGATTTTCTCAAATGGCTATTGAGTTGCTGTCAAAATATGTCAAATTCTCAACACATGATCTTGCAGGAAGGTTTGTAGGGAATTATGCTTTGGGTTAGCAAAGTTTTTATAGCACTGAAAAAGTCCATATTAGAGACTCTGAATTTATCTCTGAAGATAAATGTTTTTGACACCACAATGGGCTGCTGATGTCACTATTTTATCTCTCAGAGTAAATTCATCTTTAAAGCCAAATTCAAAATCTCTGTTCCTGCTTACTATTACCCTGCTTGTGTTGATAAACAATGTAACAAAAAAGTAATCACTGATTTCAGTTGTATCATTTCAAGTATATGGTAGTAATTTATACAAAAGGTATCAAAATCCAATATAGAAAAGATCAGGAAACAAAAGTGCATAGTCATTTTGTTAACTTCAGGTTGTTGTACAGAGCTGAGATAGTGCAGACAGGCTTGATTTTCAGAAAGTAGAATCTCTGAAAATATTATTTTTGATATCATAGATTGGATATGGAAAAAATCACCAGCCATTTATGACATCTGCACCATTAAACTAAAAATGTTGAACTAGAAAATTAGGGCTTTTATTGCTTACAGCCACAAACCAGAAAGCCTTTCAGAACAGTCATTTCATTTTTAACATTGTAACATCTTTTAACAGATTATAATTTTACCTGTTAGATCAAATTTATCTGTCAGAGAGTAATCAGTTCTGGATAGGTACTGGTCTTAAAATCAAGTATCAGATAGACAGATTTCAGTTTTTTTACAAATTTGTCTGTTACATAAGAAAAAATCTGTTACATAAGAAAAAAGGTGCCATACTACCTTAGTCTGGGCCTTTTCTGAAGTGATACCTACCCACTTGACCCTTCACTGCTGGACACCTGCAAAAATCAATTCTCTCTTGTCTCCTTTTCTAGTAATGGAATTCAACCACGTTGGCAGCTGGACTCAAGACCCTAGCAGTTTGCAGAGAATACCCAGCCACGTGTATCTGCTAGCATCTATGACTGCTGCATCATCAGCTCTGCTACTACCAAGGTGATCAACTAATTGTACGAGATTAATTAAACTGAAGTGAGCAAGATAGATGTGACTACAGCTAGATTGTGTTATGTTTCTGGGCAAAAATCTTCAGTGTTTAGGAATGCCACCTAGTATAAAATGCTGTGGCTCATCCCTGCAGTAACAGAGGCTACCACAAGTGGCCTGTTTCCTGTAAATTGCTTCCCACGGAAATTTAGAGTTAAGTGTTTTGGTTCTCATCTCCAAAATGCACCACCACTTGGGCCCAGATTCTCTAAAACATTGCTTAAATCTCTGAAATGAAGAAAACAGAATCACAAAATCACAGAAAAGTTGGGTTTGGAAGGGACCTCTGGAGATCATCTGGTCTAACCCCTCCTGCTCAAGCAGAGTCAGCTAGAGTCAGGCTGGCCAGGACTGTGTCCAGTCAGGTTTTGAACATCTCCAGGGACGGAGACTCCGCAACCTGCCTGGGCAATCTGTTCCAGTGTTTGACCACCCTCACAGTAGAAAGATTTTTCTTAAGTTGAAACATAATTTCTTTGTATTTTGTTTTGTGCCCATCGCCTCTCATCCTGTCACTGGGCACCACTGAGAAGACTCTGGTTCCATCTTCTTTACATGCTCCCTTCAGGTATTGATAAGCATTGATAAGATCTCCCAGACCCTTCCCTTCTCCAGACTGGATAATCCCAGCTCTCTCAGCCTTTCCTTGTATGCCAGGTGCTCCAATCCCTTATTCATATTTGTAGCCCTTTACTAGACTCACTCCAGTATGTCCATCTCTCTTGTATTGGGGAGCCTGGAACTGGACACTGTACTCCAGATGTGGCCTCACCACTGCTGAGGAGAGGGGAAGGATCACTTCCCTTTTGTTGTCATGGTTGTCACAGTGGAACTTTCTATTATATAACTCATTTTTACTAAGAAAATTTGCTGTTTTCAAGATAAGTATATAGTCATTTTATATTTAGCACTTACACACTGCAAACCAGAAGGCTGTAGGAAAACAAGGTGCTATACTCAGTTTTCTCCTCACAGGGGCAATGAGAGAACAAACAAAACGTAATACAAGTGCAGTGCATGATCTGTAATGTACTACTGGCTGTCATGAGGGTACCATGAAGATAACCGCAGTGTAAATGTGTGAAAGTTGTTTCTGACATTTATAATTCAAACGTACATAATACTTTTGGGATTCTCAGAACCTAACTGATTTTCTGAATTGGATGAAATAATAATCAAACTTATTTTCTATTTTATTTTAGGAGGCTGTTTACAGCTGTTTCAGTCATTCCATGGTCCATTTTAAGTGCTGATAAATAGCTTCTTTTGCACATGACCTTGCAAAATCATCTTTTTTTTTTGTAGGTACAGTCACTTTTGTTTACATAGCATTTTAAGTCATTATATTCTTTCTGTACATATGAAGATCATTTTTTTTTAACATTTTAGGTTTTGGAAAATAAGCACAATGAAGGTTTTTCAAAATACTGCAAGGGCTACTGGTAGGGTCAAGTGATTAATTAACAGATTAATCAAACTGCAGATATAGCAGCTAGCTCATAATTTATAGACTGTCAGGTCCATAATCTCTGAAATAATTTTATCAGGTGTAAAAAGCTTTCATTTTACATTGCCCTTATTAATTTAAAGAATACTAATAAAAATGTTAGTGTCCTTTTCAGCAAGGGTGTGCCTTTTATGTTGTCTTATCATTAACATACCTTCATTTAGAATAGCTCTGTTAAAATAATATAAAGTCACAATAAACTCAGAAAGAATATGAAATCTGAGACAATAAGTGAAATACACAGGGTCAGCTAAGCTTTATTGCAACCATTTTGAAGATAAAATTTGCACCATAGGGATAGAGCTTTATCCAGCAGTAGTTGGATAAAGTCAGATCTGTGGCATTTGTGGAGACAGTGAACACAAGATGTCACCCTAGTTGTGAGATAGCTCCAAAACAAAAATGACATTAGTTGAAGAGGGAGGAGAAGGAAGAATTGAGGTTACTTTTCTTTTTTTAACAAGTTGTCCATCACATCTGTTTCTTCATTTACAAGTGTAAATTAGTAAATATTGCAAAACAGTTTCAGTACAAATTTTCTACACATTTCTGAACCTTTCAATTCTGTCATGCCATTGAGGAAATTTTTTTTATTTGTTCGTTTTAAAGAGGGGTCCTGAAATCTGAAGCCAAATTTGGCTTCATTGAATAGCAACCCTATGTTTCTTGTAGCTGTTGGTGAAAAAGACAATGGAGAACAGAGTGCAATATTTTTCTGAGTTTTCTTTAGTCTCATTTAACTTCATGTGTGCATCTACAAGTCCAAAAGCTTAGAGAAGGAAGAAATGGCAACTGTTGTGAAAAACTTTCAGATAACTTCGCATAGTTAAACCTTTATGCTTCTTCCTAAACTTTGTAAGCCTTTTAGAGCTGAAGAGTAATATTTTCATTACGAAACAGTTTGAAATTCCCTTTGCCTTTATTCTAAACGATGTAAAGTTCTTCCTTCAGGGTAGAAGGGAATGAACATATTGAATTGAAGAACACATTGTTTAAATGATGATGTTAGCAATCTTCTGAATGTGGATGGGCAACTGATCCATTAAATTGTAATACTGCTTCAGCTCAGGCCACTGATTCCAGTAATACAGACCACATACATATATTCAGTATGACATTTATGCTTTAAATGTTTGTTTTCTTCCTGTATAAAAAATATAAAAGGTCTTGCAGTCAAGACATCTGTTTTGGACTTTGGAGGACAGAATTCAATGTGTTATTGTGCTCTAGATGCTCATATTACTTTAAGTGATTGTTCTGACTTCCTTTATCACGTCCATACAATGAGAATATTGAATGTCTTCATTTTTAAGATAAGGATAACCATTTCTTTATTCCCACTGCCTGCTTTTATTTAGATAGCGAGCCCTTATATCAAGGACTAATTTAAAAAATGCATTTGTATGGGACCTAGAACAAAGAAGGCCCATGTATATCTGTAAGCTCTAGGCACTATTGTAATACTAAGTTAACGAAAGTGTGTTACCATTAACCACCACCATTTAAATATACAAGTGATAATAAAATACTATGTTGGTACAAAGTGTAGCTCTCAAGGAACCAGATTCTTATAATCCTGGATGCAGGAAGAAACTGAAGGGTGGTACATACATCTGTGTGTGCTTTTACACCATACTGAATACAGGGTGACTCATCTCTCAGCAAACTATCAAGTGAGTTGATTCACATTTGCCGCAAGGTGCAAAGAGGTAGGAATACACTTACTAGTGGTTTCCTTGGAGTGGCCCACCCCTCATTTGCTCAGTATTGGCATGTTCATAGATCCATAGTTTTACACTACTCTCCTGCTTTATGTCATTCTAGTAGTACTGCAACTGGTGCAAGTTACTTTTAATTTTAAGACCCTTTCAGATTGCCATTTAAAGGGGTTTTAATATTGCTGAGAATGAGAATGATTAATTCACTGTCTATTTTTTAATATTGCACTTTTTGATTGAAACTCAGTGGGAGCTTGGACAGTCAGCGCTCCGTAAGAGATGCTCAATAGCTTGTATTATTGGACTCAGAGCTTTTATAGTTCAAGCCTTTATAAACTGTGTCAAGCTGCAATAGTTATAATTATTGCACACGTTGGCCTAACCTATATAGTCAAAATGCATTAGCCTTTGCAACTTTCGCTTGCCTGTCCTTTATTATCAGTGACATTTTCCCTTATAAGTTCAGAGCAAGCATGACTTTATGATCAGCCATAAGCTTTAACTAGACCAATTCTTTTTTTCTGTGGAAGACTTGTTGAAGAAACCAGTAGATGGCAATGTTTCTTAATAGCTCAGAGTTAAATTCTACTAGTGGTTATGGACATGTATAGGATTAAGACTATAAACTTGGTATTGTGATACTACTCATATAATTTGCCCTTGCTCATGTGATGTAGCTCTACTCCACAAATTGATGAGAATTTAAAAGGAAAAGATTTTCTGTCCTTGTGCCCCAAAGTAGGCAGAAGTTTTAAATGAAATGGAAGAAGAGTCACATTGCTTATTTTGCCAGCACAACAAATCAATGCACATCTGACCCCTCTGGTATCTTCCAGTGCCTTTTCTCCCAGGTGTCAGATCTTGAACAATCATGTACATCCAGGGAGAAGCACAGTCTTCCCAGTCTTCAGGCTGGCCCTAGTGCAGTCTCCTTACCTGGAAGTTTTAACATGTCTGACTACAGTTCTCTTTTCTCTGGTAACACTGATAGTAGAAGTCAATGACTGGGCAGCCTTCCTAAAGCTCTGTGTACTTTATATGAAGAAAGACTATTTCAGAGAAAACTGTCTTAGAAACAAAACACAGTACATGCATGTCTAACTTACCAAGTGTTTAAACGGTTTCCTAGAGACTGTCTGACCTTGTTTCTGTTAGTTTGCTCCTTAGCAGATATCAGCCACTGTCCTTGGACAGACCCTTGCAACTCGGCACCTTTGCAGGGAATCAAGGTGGTTTTAACTGGCTGTGATACCAGTTAAATGCTTTTGGTTAGTGTAACCTTACGAAAAGCTGTGTCACATCAATTTATAGCCTGGTGGGATGCCACTGTGTTGAGGCATGTGATTGGATATTTTTACTGGAGAAGTAATTGTGTGTCCTTTTTGTAGAGATTTCATTAAAGCTGATACTGTAAGAATAAATATCTATCTCCAAACGACAGTAGCTACCCCTGTGTGACCTGGTCATATACAGTGTATAGAACTGTACAAGACTATTAGATATCAGTTTCTTTTGAGCTGTTGGCAGCAAGCATAGACAGGAACTTCTCATCTCTCTATACGTTTTTCCGTAGAGTAAGCAGCAGGGACTCCAACACAGGGCAGCATCAAAGTGGCTTAAATTTACTCTTTGTCCATATTGTCACAGTCCTACTCAAACAGAGCTCAGGAAAACTGCGATCTGTCTTCAAGGATTTGTCAGAGCCAAGGACCAGCGCTGAATTTAATTGTAACAAACTAATAATTTTATATCTCCATATTCACTTGTGGACTTTCTACTTCTGAAGCCACTTTTCACTATCGCCTCTCCTTCCCTTCAGTTGAAGTGAGGTGCATGGGAATGGCAATTGTATAGAGAGCAAGAGCACATATTATTCATAATCATATCAGGTTAATGCATTGTTTGGACTACTGCTTTGTCCTCTACTGGAGCAAATTCTTGCTTTGTACCTTACAACCATTTCAAACTGCCTTAAACAAACCCTCACTGATTAATAGCAATAATCAGCTGATGAATAACATCTTTTAGGCAACGCTGAATAAGGTGAGGAGACAGATAATGGTTATTATGTATTGTAGTTGCTACCTGCGCCTATTGCAGAACCAAGTAAAGGAGGAAAACAGTAAATTGTTCCAAATGCCCAGCTATATCTTCACTCTTCACACTTGTCAGTACTATAAGGAAATGGGTTTTCTTTGAGTTAATGATAACAGACCTCCATGTCACATTTGCTTGTAGAGGTCAACCTTTCTTTTACAGCTCATCATGTTCATTTTGGTGCAAATTACTCAGTATCTTGCCACTGCTTTTCTGAGCAGACATCCTGCAGATATCCAGTTCTCACAGCAGAGCAGCATTCTTTCCCTGGCAAGGAGGAGAGCTGGAAGACTGGTTCTGCACATCTAGCAGAAGGCAAATGTCTTTGGACAAGATTTTGTAGAAGAAAATCATGTCCATGGTAAGGAGTATCTGGATATAAATTTGGAATATGTATAGACTGAGAATACAAAACTCCTTTGTGGGACAAAACTTCTTGAAACACAAATGGCACTGAGTATTTTGACTGAAGCTTGTTATTTTGTCTGCTTCACAAAAACTGAGCAACAGTTCCCGGATAGCTATAATGGAATTTACCTTAACTGTGTGTTTGAAGTTTCAGTTGCTGTGCAGCATCATAATACAAGCCTGTAAAAGCTATGTTAAACATTTAAAGTGCACTTAATCATATGCCAGAAATGTACAAAGGCATAATGTCCCGTTAATAATTATTAAATCATTGAGTCGTGCAAAGAGAGATGTTCTGTCTTAACTTACATAATGGTAAAACACAGGTCATTTACCAAGCATGCAATAGCACATCAGATATTGGAGTTCTGCTGAAAGGAATTAACAGAGCTTTATTAGAGGATATGTCTCAGTAAAGGAAGCAAGTACATAGTGACTGAAACAATGTTCAGCCATGGCAAACAATCTCGTTTCCATACTCCCTCATACTCTGACAGCTTAAAACATTCTCATGTAATTGGTAGGTATAAAGAAACAACATTAATAATATAACCAAAATTATTTCAGAGTATGAGCTATTCACAGCTATGGGACTGGGACTCAGACAACACATATTGAACTCTCAGCTCTGCCGCAGACATGCTGCATGATTAAAATAAATCACTTGTGCACTCATTCCTGCTGTCTAACTGTGGACATTAACGGAGATGCCTGTTTTAAAGTGCTCAATTGAGAAAGCAGTTCAAATGTCATGCGAGCTCCCTAATGGTGCCTTTCTCTCTTCATTGACTATAGGGAGTACAGGGTGAACAGGCTCTTAACGTAGTCAAGATCTCTAAAGATGGTTTAGTGATACAAGGTCTCAAGCTCTCTGATCTTAGATCTGTTTAACAGAGACAATATTTCCTTTTCCTTACCTTTTGTCATTTCTATCTGAACAGTAAACTCCTCCATGTAGGAAGTACATTTATCTTGTATTTGTAAATTGTGTAATACAAGTTAGTCACAGTCTCAGGTGAGGCCTCTAGGATTATAGTATTCAAAAGCACTAAAGTGAATTATCAACCTAACTCACATTAACCACCCCCCTCAAGCTCCCCCAAAACCCCCAAAGCACCCCCGGGGGGAGGGAGGGGAGTGAGAGAGAGAGAGAGAGAGATTTAGAATACAGGCAAAAATGCAACAGAGCTACTTTAGCTGAACAAGTTCCTGCCCATCAGCTGATCTGTTGTAAAAAACTGTGTGTTCTCGTAAGCCACCTCAGTTGCTCAACTTCAGAAGTGGTTTCCTAATATCCAGTTAGACATAGAATGAGATTTTCATAAATTCTAACATGAGATTCAATTTCATTGAAATGAATTGTAACTAAAAAAGTTGAATGTTTTGAAAATAGCACTAGATATTCTGTCTGGATGTGTAGGCTTTGAGTATTACCTGATTGAGCTGTCATGCTGGAATCAGTTCCCAGGAGGGTTCCTGATATCCTTTTGTACAGAGTTCAGTAATTACTCACGGTTACCTACACATGGTAACAAACAATCTTTGCCTTGGCTTCAGGGCATGTAGGGAGTCAAAGTTGAAGGATGATACATCTTTTCATCCTTGGATAGGAATAATTTCTCTTCTCCTCCCTTGCTACCAGGTAGTTTACACCCTTGACTAAATCAGAAAACTCAAAATCTTGTTTGCACAGAGTATTCTTATTTTCTGGGTCATAGGCTTCACTGGACGAGTGCTGCCTTCATCCTTGCAGTGAAAAGGAGAAATGGAAATTTCACTTGTTCTTTTCCTTTAGCTAGGGTTTAGATCTTTCTCCTTTTCCTATATATCCTTCTTCAAAGGAGAGATCCAGAGAAATACTCACAGGATCAGGCATTTTATCTCATAGAAACAGTTGCTAATAGCAGTTCCTTGAACAGTTCCTCAGCTGTTTCTGACCACATGAGAAATCTTGTTGCTTTTGGGACAAAATAAGCAACTGAGTTTAAGCCCTTTGTAGTGGCATTTCAATTTACCCTGGAATGAATGAGGTGATTTTTTCCTCTTTGATCTTGAAGGCTTCCTGTCAGCTGAGATGAGGTAGTGGTTTGTAAAATTGTGGATGGATTTAGCATACACTACATCACTTGCTTAACTACATAGATGCCAGGAAGTTCCAAAGACATAATTTAATGGACATTGAGGGCATTTTGTGGGGAATTTTACTATATGTTTGTTCCTCCTAGGCATCTGCTCCCTGTCAGAGACAGAGTCTGGATTAGTCAGCTGTTCTGTTGTCCTGGTGTGCCCCGGCCTCTGTGAGAGCTCACCAGCAATTCTCTCCTCCCTCAGCCCTCTCTCCACAAAATGTAAGAAAAAGTCCTGATGCCCAGCTTGCTTTGTAGCGTTTTTATGCCTATGCCTTCATTCATTTTCTGGAGGGTAAAAGGTCAAAGTTTTTTCAGTGAGACTGAGTGAAATGGAAAGGTTTTTTGTTTTGTTGTAATCTGGAAATAACATTGCTTCAATATAATGCCCATCCTTTTAGTAAATAGGATGTTCCACCCTTTCTCATCCATGTCCATAAAGAATAAAGATTTTCGAAGAAGGAAGAAAAGGAGGCAGCAAATCTGTATAGGTAAGCTCCATGCAGAGAGCAAAGGTACTCACTGTATACTATTTAAAAAGGCAATTTAGGGCTTTAAATGAAGACTAAGTACATCATCCCTGAATGACAAAATGCATTAATCTGTAATTAAAGAAAGTGAAAAAAGTGAGAGTCCTAACTGACTCAGATGGCAAAATACCAAAAATTTTCTGGGCTGGGATTTATATGATTCAAAAAAAATTAAAGCAAGGATGCACATGCAGACCTGGAGCATGGGACACACATGTGTTTTACAGACGTACGGCAAGGTATGATGAATGAAGCAGGTGTTTGTGTGACTTCTTAGGCTCCGGAACCTTAACACCATAGCAAGTGTTGCATTTTAAAATGTTACCAGTATGGATAGTAAATGTGCAACAAGATTTCTGTTGTAAAAATGCTGTATTAAGTACCTTAGAATGAAGTGTTTGATTAAAAAAAAAAAAAGAAAAGTGATAATGGACTTCAACAAAAAGACTTAATTTTGGTGTACCCTGAATGTCATCACATTATTCTGAAAAGAGCACATCACCTCACAGACTCTGACAGCAGTAGTGGGACATGATGCCCAACAGTTTTGATGATGCCAAAATGCCATGTCTCCTACCTATGCACATACAAGTTGTCAGTCACCGCTCTCTCTACATGTTGAGTATCCTCAGAGGTAAAACTGTTTTCTCAAGAGGCCTGTTACATCCTGAAATTAATGGCTCACTGCTGATCATCTCCCATCAGAAGGACAACGAGCATCTGTGCCGATGGGTGATACTCACTAAGAACCTGGAGACGTGTTTGGCTTGAGGTCAGCCATGTTCCCTGTGCTTTGAGGCTGCCTCATCTAGCCCGTATCTCACACAGATTTGGAGTGTAGGCTCTGAGATAAGCTGTATGCCAGACCCCAGGTCCCTCCGTTGCTCCCCCTGAATTTCATGAGCCTGTTACAGGATTCTGGCACAATAAACTCACAACAGATTGTTAGGGAGAGTAAGGAGGTGGGAGGACACTGTGTTGGACTGCATGTTGAGCCATGGCTTTGTGCATGGTGCAGATGCATAGGTGGGGAAGTAAGTACTGGAAGGGCTTTGTCAGAAACGCTGTAAGGACAGGGCAGGTGGAGTAAGTATCATGCTTTTAGGGACAATATGCTGTGCATGCAGCCCGGGTTCCCCTGAGCTGGGGCGCGTGGGCTGGGTGCTCCCTCACTGGAGTGATGGTAAAGCATGCCCCCTCAGACTAGTATGGTCATAGTCACTGAACTCCTAATTTAGGAGTCTTAAGTGGTTCTTGACATAGAAAGGCCTTTTATGGATGATTTTCATCAGTTTTCATTCAGATTCTCACATTTCTGTTTCATCTGAGCTATAACAGTTTACTCAATTTGGAAATGTGTCCCTCATTATTTATACAGATCCTCTGTAATTATGTCTGTAATAACTTGAAGAAACAACTGGAAAGAAAATCTCGCTTTTTAGCCAAGCTTTTATGGATGTGTATACAAAAACAAGCAAAAAATACATGATAGCAAAATTTCAGCTGATTTTTTGGGTTTCCCTTACTTCCCCTTACCTTCCACTTAGTTTTCTAGGAGGAAGACTAGGTCACAGATCTCTTTAAGGAGAAAAACTCAATACTTCACAGCTGAGTATGTCTCTTAAGCCTGCAGGTACTTAAAGTAGAAGTTGCTATGTTGGCAACTCAGATTTAGGAAACAGACAGACTTTGGCATCCTCAGAATAAATGAGCGCTGTGAAAGTAGCATTTTCATTTGTATTCTGCATTGATGATTTTATGATACTCTTATTTTGGCTAATGTAGAGCTATTTGATGGTCACTATGAGACTTTCTTTGAAATCTGATTGCTCTGGGTAAGCATTTACCTGCAAAAGTAAAGTCATTTGTATTGCACTGTTAAATTAGTGTTAGTCACTTTTCTTCTGACAGAAGAAGGCAAAGCTCTGAATAAGTCTGGCCCTATAGGTGATGCTGATGGGGATACATTTTTTCTCCTGTAGGTGATGCACTGGGAGATATAACAACTGAATTCCCTGACATTAGTGTAGGATATTTACTTTTTCCAGGGAAGTTGAACCTCATGTCCACCCAGCATTTTTATACCTTCCCAGGTAGTTGACTGTCTTCAAAAAAGATACATAAGCTAATTGTAAATAAATTTTAAATTACATAATTTCCAGCATTGCATTGTCTTTTCATTAAACAATGCAACTTCAACAGAGACACAGGTCTGTAACACAGCAGCTGTCGATCTGTTAAGCTCTCTATTATTAATGTCCTGTTTTCATTGGTTTTAAGACAGATTCTTTGAGTCACATTTTCAAAACCATCCTGCAGATTTTGCACACATGATTTGAAATGTGAGTGATTTGAAAGGTCCCCAATGTCCCTACCTGACCTGTATGATTTTGCCTTTTTATTTTGCAGTGAAGGTCCTGACTGAAGAACCGATCCTGCTTCAGCAATGTGTCTCTTATTATATTGCACTTCATGGGGAAATGTTTATAATTTCAGCATGTAATTTTCTGCTGTTCTCAGACAGCTTTAGTGGTATAAGCAGTACTCAGGGCATGTTTGAGAGATACACTTTGATTAATAAAGAACAGGATAGTGAGCTGCTATGAAGAAATGTGTAAAGATTAAGATTTTCCTGTAGTGGTGGAACGGAAATAGGCCTCTGGGTAAAATATTTTGGCAAATGAATGCAGTGAGGGGCCAATTAAAAAAATAAGTCCACTTACATGCATAAGTACAGGTGTCTGACTTTCCCTCTCTTAAAGAATTGCCTCCAAGTTATAAAATAAGAATAATTACTCTTAGTAAAATTTTCTGTTCGTTTATTCTACCTGGATTTTTTGGAGTACGTTTTCAGATCAGTATGTGGATTATATGTGCATATCTCATTATCACTAATGAGAATTTCAAAGCAGCATATAATTTTACTGTGCTATTTTGTCTGACTTGTATTACACCTGTCAGTCTGCTTTCTTCCTGCTATTTCATTAATATTTAAACATTAATATTTAAAGGTCAAAGTTATTCTGCAGTGATATTAAAGTATATTATTCAGTTTCATCTGACTTGAGGAGAACTTCTTTGGGACAGTGTTTGCCAGACAGAGAGAAAGATGTTACATCAAGGGCAAAAAATGAAATCACTAACACTTTGTTACCTTTTATATGGACTTTTTTCTCCTCCTTCCAGCAGAAATTAGTCACTTTTCATTTGTGAGAGGGAAGGATGAGATTTTTATAGAAATGAAGCATAATTCATACTGCAGTCAGTGGGAGCGAGGTGTTACTTCTTCTCTGTACCTGGAGAATATTTCCCTGAAGCAGTCACAGAACTGAAAGTCTTCTGAGGAAAATGAAGAAAACCTGTTTTTCCACTAGAATTTCTTGATGAAAGAAATGTCTATCAGGTGTGATCCGCCTCTCATTCAGGTCAGTGAAAGAAAGTGTCTGATGGCAGAATCAGGACCAAAACTCAACCTCTCTGCTGGGTTCTGGAAGCAAGCATGATGTTCATTTCAACAGTCTGGAATTCTGGAATAAAAGGAAATGTTAAGTGCTAAGTACACTGCTGGGATATAGACAGTGCCCCAAATTAAATAGCTTTTGGAAAGACTCAGTGGGACACTGTTTCCACAAATGTTTGGGTATGTGAGTAGCTGAGCTGCATTCCATATACACAGTTTTGTACATTGAGCAAAACTGTATTATCCCCCAAACTTGCTTATCTGTATAAATGTTTGTAACCTTAAGGTTATAAGGTCAGGTTGGGTTTGCAAAGAATTGCAAATAGAGAATGTGAATTCCATAAACCAGTGTTATTTGACTAAAGACCTAAAGCTACCATTCTTGCATGCCTGAATCCTCCTGAAAACACCAGGGAAATTATTTGGCCTCTATTTGCTTGCGATGTTCTGAAAGGTAGCCTGGAGCTGCAGAGAAAATGGTAAAGGTCCTATAGAGAGGACCTATCTGCATAGATATTCTTCATTGCATCAAAGCAGCTTGTCTTCTGGATCTAAGGGAGGGTGCCATACAAACACCTGAGAGGGAGGTACTGTAAAATTAGGGCTGTGCACATGCTGTGTATGTGTATTGTTGCCTAGAGCATGCCCATGGCTTGGAGTGCAGGTGTCCTTGCAATATTTGCTCTTAAGCAAACAAGAGTCCTAGGAAGGACCTAGTAGATTGTGTGTCTTCTTCACATCAGCCATGTGTCACTGCTGCAAGAGCAAGTGGAATACATAGTAGCAGACAGGTCAAACGTAGCACATCTATCCTGTCCACACTGCAGGTATGGATGTATTTGGACTTGTGCAAGGGACACGAGGGATCCAGTCTTTCTCATTGTCTTGTCTTAATAAGCATGAAGGCTTCATGCGTCCTAAACTGAGGATTGTGTTCACACAATGTGGACATAGTAATACTTCGGACTGAGCACAGATTTGACCAAATGCTCACTGTATAGACATACCTCTGGTGCTAGGGAGCTGTGTAGCTTGACAGAAATTCTATCATAAAAAACTATCAAGCATCCGGGAAAATATCTAGTCAAGGTGTCAAATCTCTACCATGGATGTGAACAGAAGTGTTATCATGAGTAGAAACAAGATGAGTCTGTAAGTGTCGAACAGTCTAAATAATCCTGAACTGATAGCCTAAATGTGTTCTTGCGGTTGTTTACCACTGTTGAATGCCAGGCTGTATGTTTCTTTTACCATGTGTCTACATATTGTACCATTTGAGAGTACATAAGTGTTTCATTGGCAATCTAAAGAGAGCACAGCGTTTGTCTTGGAACTTGGCTGCTAATCCGTGGCTGGGAGGTGGTAAGTTAAAAAGGATCGTCTTTTCTTCTCCAACATTTTACCTAACCCAAACATTTTAGACTGTAACTTTCCATATCTGCACAATGAATCAGTGATTACAGTTTCTGCTATCAGATATAAAAATAGAAAAATGTAAATATGTCTACTTTTCATAGTAGAAATGATTAGCTATACAGCTGTTTTTTCCAAAAACGGATGTCATTATTATGAATCTAGAGCTACCTGCTTGTAAAGGTATAGTGTAAAGGTATAACTAATTTTGCGACTCTCCCCAGCTTAATATTGTTAATCAATGTGGTTTTCCCACCTCAGCTGTTGTTGAATAATCAAATGCTTTTGTTGTCTCTCTAAATGCCTCTTTTAAAAACACAGAACAGCAATAAGAAAATATAGTTGCAGATACATTGAAGGAAATGTTTAAAGTGGAATATGATATAAATAGCTGATCCTTTATCACTTTTGGCATGTCATCAAAGAAGAAAAAAATATTTTTAATAAGCTAAGTGAATCCTCCTAAATTCCATAGCTGAATAGCTCCTCTGGGGTGTGTGTATGGGGAACAACAAAAACCTTCTGATTTTCTGCTGCCATAGAAACCATCCCTTAACCAGAAGGTTGTAAATAAAGAGAGCACTCTGGCTTCACATTTCTGTTGCATGTCTATTCCTTTTTAAACATGAGAAATGACACTTAGTTTCTGAAATACGTGATCTGTTGATCCCATTTTGGATTTGGTTGTGTTTGCAGGAAAAAGCTCAAGGAGTAATTTTTGACTAAGAATGAAAAATGCACAGAACCTAAAGAAATTGCAGAGGCAGCCTGAGTCCCAACACAGGCTTTAACTCAGTGCAGAGCGAGCAGGGTGGAAGGAGTGTGAGTGTTCCCATTGCCTCTCAGCATGGGGGAGTACAGGAGGTATGCACCACTTCCCTTATTGTACTATCGCTCTTTATATACCTTCCCTAAGATAGAGGGGGGTTTCATTTCAAGTCTTTTTGTAAGAAATCAAACATTTCTTTAGAAGGGAGAAACTGATATAGCCATTTTCCTGTAGCTCAATTCTGACCGTACAAAACATGGCTCATGCTTTCCAAAGCAAGGAGCTTTTTGGTGTGCTTTGAGTTATAGGTGTCCACCTGACAGCAGTGTGTTTTGCCTTGAAAAGGAGTAAGTCTCCTTAAAGTGTCACAGGCTGGACATTCCAAAATGAAGGCACATACTATCTCTATTTGCCTGGAAATTTTGGCACATATCAACTGATTCTTGTATAAAAGAGAGAAACCCTCAGCTGGGTTATACCACATGGTTTTATTTATTACTAGAGGAATAATATAATAAATAATAGCCTTTATTATTTTTATCTCTGGGACATTAAAGTGTTATCCAGATATTAATTACTGTAGTCTTAATACATTCTTGGGAAGTTGTGATTATCCTCATCCATACTTTACAGGTGATACAAAGAGAATATTTCCCAATATCATATAGTTAATTGTGGGCAGAGTTGGAAATAAAAGAATTGGAGAGTATTTACCATCATGTCCCTTACATGTTAGTAGATTTTTGCAAATATCGTGTTCAGAGTTGCACAAAGTGTATTTCTATTCACTTTAGTATTGAACATACTTTTTCTACTCAAAACTTTTTTTTTTTTTGAAAATGTCTGAACTTGCCTTATTTCTCAGTGTGACCCTGCTCTAATTCTCTATTCCTAAGGCAACTTCAAATTATGCTTGTTTAGAAGAAGAAACTATATGCTAACCAGTAATATTTCTGTGAACTGAATTAAGAGCAGGTGGTATTTTTGCACATTGTGCGGCTCACTGGTGCATCTGCTTGTATCTGCTTTTGGTGTAGTATGACATTGCACATTGCAGCTTGGAACTCCTGTGACCTTTTTATTCTTAACACAACGATGATCCTTCTAGAGAGGTAAGAGTAGGCTAGGCTGGAGTCGGAACATGTCTCTGTAAAATGAAGGGCAATCTATTTACTCAGTGCAACTACATTTTTCTAGCTATTTCTTCAGTTTTTACATTTAAGTTGAGGAAGAATATATTTAATGCCAACATAACTTTAAAAGGCCTTCTACCACTTACTCCTCCTGCCTCTGAAGGGAGGCTCATCTGATTGCAGTGACTCTCTGGAATAAGAAGCTGAATTTTTCATTTTACTATTTGTGAAAGTCAAACCAAAGGACAAGGCTAGATACAGCCCCTTCTAGAGACCAGCAAGGGCATTCCTATATATATTTTATTGTGGCCCATGGGAATCCTGCTGCACCATTGTATCAAGTAGACCGTGGCAAGGACACACTTAGGAAGGATCCTACACTGTTGTTTGCCCGTTGTCAGTCATATGGCACTGCCACAAGGATAAATGGAGATGTGAAGCAGTCAGATCACAGCCTAGTTAGTTCTGCATGTTTTACATATACATGATGGAAAACCTGTCAGTCACCCACCGGCTGGGTAGCGATGGTGACTGGTTGTCAGTAGATACAAAATACCATGTCTATTGCAAAAAATGTATAAATATCTACAGTCAAGTCAGGGTGAAGGTCTGTGTGAAAGCCTCCTGCTCATTTCAGTATGGCCTGGGTCAGCCCTCAAGGTTTTGTGAAGGGCCTGGTGAAGGGCATGCTGAAGCCGGTTATCCGTACAGTAAAGGAAAATATTTCATCATAGTCCTGTCTTTCTTGCAATTACTGGCTTCTTTCTAATATGTGCTACATTTTCTTTCTTTTCCAACTGGTGTCTGTGTTCTTACTTAAAAATATGTGTTTTTACCTTAAGATGCATTTGTAGATCAAAAAGTAACTGTGTAAAGACAGCCTCTTCCTTCTCAACAAGACTGCAGTCAAAGAACACTACTCAGAGGCTGGTGTGACAAGAGACAGCCTTGAATGATTTTTTACACTGTTAGCTGAGTGCCTGCAAGGTTTGCTCAGCCAGGACCACAAAGAAAAGCAGTTCTCCCCTTGTCTGTCTTCAGCATTAGACCCATTTGCTAAGTCACAGCTGTGCAAATACACTGACAGTGGAAGGTGTTACACAGGTGAAACCAGGCACTCATTTGACCTACACAGCCTTCTCCCTTGATGATGTTGTACAAGAAATAAAGAGCCAGTGTAAGGCTTGAGTCTTGCTGCATCTCTAGATAGCAAAAATATTCTTTCACTGAAAGACATGCTTTAGTTCAAATAGGAATTAAATCAAGTCTTTAGGACTTTTCCAGGTGCTAAGGGCTTGGGTGTGGTAGGATGTAGGTGCTGGGACATGAGTTCCTGTGCTGGTTTTAGGGAAGAGACAAAGTCGGGGCAATGCAAAGGCAGCACTTGAGAGAGGGAAAGAGATGTTATATCCATCTTAGCTCCTTGGTAAATGCTTCTTTGACCAAGGGACTGAGTCCTGCAGGTCTCAGTAGTACCCTTTGACAACAGGAGTGGCTTAAGGCAAGTGCAGCCAGACCCTGCATGGAATGAGGCTCTATGCTGAGCAGGTGTGTTTACAGGATGACTGCCAAATTGACCATAGGGGAAGTAGACCAGGTAAAACTTCTAAATATAAACTTATTTCACTAATATTTCTTCTCTCTTCTAAGTGATGCATGTCTAGGTTAGAGTCCACTTCTTATTCAAGCCAGTGCAGCTCATAAAGAAAGTTATTTAGGTTGCAAAGTCAAGTACTTGGAAGCTGAAAAATGCCAGATTTATTGTTGGCTATGCAACATTAACTATATATGCAGAGTCTTAAATTATGCTATCCTACATTAGTTCTCTGCAGGGTTCCTGCCTTGTTCAGTGTGCAGAGGGGACTTACAAAAGGAAAAGAATCAAGGCAACTGTACTGGCTTTAACTAATTACTGTGTGCTAATAGCTCCAATTTAGCTTAGTTTCTGTTGCTTGTAACAGATATTTAGCATTAACCTGGTGATACCAGACTGTCCTTCCACCTGAAGATTTCAGGTCCTTTATAAACAGTATGTTACCTTTGCAACCCTTCTGTAAATTAAATACTTTGTCTACAAAAACAATTAGGTACACAAATATTAAATGATTTACCCCAGCTCCACAGGCATCCTTGATTCAAGGCAAAAATATATCTTAGGTATATGGGCTCCTGACCTTCCACTTTAACAACAAATCTCTTTCTCTTTTATAAGTGAAATTATTAATTTTACAAATATAAATGGGAATTGGAAATCTATAGTCACTTTTAATAGAACTTCTGCAAGCCAGAAAATAGGAATTATACTTTACAAAAGTTCTAAAATTTCAGGTGTGGTTTGGGAAGCAGATGGAATGAATCAATTAGAGATTTCTGTAGAGCTGTCTACATATAATTAACTGATGAAGTTTAAAAGCAATTGTCTATTGGTGCAGCCAGCAATGTTATCAGGAGAGGAGTCTTAAATGGAAGAGACATTTAGAGACATTTCTGTTCATGGTAACATCATGTCAAACACTACAAGTGAAAATGTTATCTAAACCTGTATTTTCATTACAGTTCCCTCTTTCTGTTTTATACTGCAGTGCATGTACTTGCCAAAATCCTGAAGAGGAAATGGTATTGTTACTTCCTCCTACCAAATTTTGTGCGAGTCTGTGGAAATGAAGCTAGGATTGTGACTGCACCCTCCCACGGGAGCCAAAACAGCTGGTCATCCATGAAACTGGAAAGGTAATGGGAATGTCAGGAGGGCTGGGGCAGGCTGGGTGACAGTCCCTCCTGGGTTTGCACCTGGAGACAGTGCAGACCCCATGCTAAGCAAGGTGGATATTTGTGCATAAATGTTAGTGTTCCATTAAAGGCATAAACTACCAATTTGTTTGGCCCTAGCTGAAAAGGTTAAAGCAATGATTTAAGAGTGAAAAAACAATAAAATCCTCAAACAAATGTGGCTTCATTACCAAGCATAATAATAGGCTTACAAAATTTGGGGACAATTTGAATAACATTTGTACTAAATACTCTTTATTAAATGCTGTACTGGCACTAGAGGTGCTTTGTAACAGAGACCAGTCATGTGTGTACACCATAGTTGGACGATATGATTGCAGCCTAGAAGAGCAGGTCAGCTTGCTCCAGCTAGAATGGATGCTGATAGCAGGGATACTACAGCAGTGCAGGCTTTGGGGTGAGCTGTACACATCTGTCAGGAATTCCAGGTGTGCCTTTGGTGGATCTTTGCAAATAAAGAGCATCAGCAGATGTGTACTGATGTTGGTCTTTTGTCCCCTGTAGTCATTAGCACCAAATAAAGAACTGGTGCTGGGGTGCTGTAAAGACCTCAGATACCCTATTTATTCTTTATTCAGACAAAAAAGCGGTATTGGCTCAGGAGCGTAGAGGGAGAAGATGACAATAGTAGTAGATGTTGTTCTGGCTCTAATGGAAGCTTGCTTACAGAGTGAATGATTTGTCTACATGTCTCTGTGCAATAAGGCTGCCAAAATTCCTGCCAAAATGTAACAACGCAAAGGAAATATAAACATACTAGTGTCTTCACTACATACTATGCCAATTTCTTTAGTTAGCATGAAGTCTGGAAGGGGGTGTCCATTAGCATGAAAACCTACTGTTTAATTTAAGAAATAATATTTGTCTTAATCCTTCTTTCCTTTTATCTCCTCTCCCTCCCCCTCTTCTTTCTCCTCCCTGCCGCAGTATGATGTAGTGCTACGGAATGCTGATGAGACCACATTAAGTCCAACCCCAGACACTCATTATTGGCCAATTAAGTTGGCACCATAGCAGCATTTAATACTTCTGACTGGGGGAAAATCTATGGAGAAGGCTGGGCATGATATTGAATTCTCAAAGGAAAATGTGGTTTTGTTTTGGTTTTAATGTATTTATTCAAGTCTGATTTGATTGTGTTCCCTCCTCACTATGTTCATCTCAAAGGGGCAAAGCCTTCTTGTGTTCAGTAATCTCAATCTGTTTTCCGAGGATGCACATAGAGAAGCCAAGACCTTCTTTCAGCATGCAGTGAGAAAGATTTTTTGCTCATATTTCCTACTATTTGTGTCATGGTAGTCCTATAAGCCTCAGCTGAAATGCTTCTTGCTCCAAAGAATTAAATAGATGAAACAAGCAGATTCAGAAAGGAAATTAAGGCAGAGAAGTACCAGAATGGAGAGTGGTATTTTGAAATTCAATATTCATGCTATTTGAGCCATACATACACTAGGTTTAGGTAAGATTATTCAGTACACCATCACTGTCGAAATGCACACTAAAGCTAAGAGAAAAAATGGAGAGGCAGTGATCGCAATCAAGCAGCAACTAACAGACTATAAGCAGGTGCCATAATACTGTAGGTGAGACAGCTATGGTTCAATAAAAACGAAGATGGATTAAAGGGACATTGGTCATCTCTTTATCAGAACCAAGGTGATCCTTGGTTCTGGGAGACAAGTCCCTGGACTTTAGAAGTCATGAGTATAACCAATAACACATGTAGGTGCTGATATTTCTGAATTAGGAAAAGTTTAAAATATATAAAACAGAAGTTACAGTTTCTTTGTGTATTACCAAAGAGGCTGGGCTCTTTCATAAGTACACACAGAGCATCAGGCATGTCCTCCTTATTGGCATCCATACCTTTTCTCAGATGAAGTAATAGACATCTCACAATTTTGTTGAATTGCACCACTGAAAGGTATGTGGACAATTAACCAAAATGATAATTTCACAGAATCACAGAATAGCTGGGGTTGGAAGGGACCTCCAGAGATCGTCTAGTCCAGCCCCCCTGCTCAAAGCAGGGTCAGCTAGAGCAGGCTGCCCAGGACTGTGCCCAGCTGGGTTTTGAATATCTGCATGAATGGAGACTCCACAACCTGTCTGGGCAACCTGTTTCAGTGACCACCTCACAGTGAAAAAGCTTTTCCTTATGTTTACATGGAATTTCTTATATTTCGAATTGTGCCCATTGCCTCTTGTCCTGTCACTGGCCACGACAGAAAAGAATCTCCCCTCACCCACCGAGCCACTCTTCACATTTTAGAAGCCTGTCAGGTTGGTCAAGCATGATTTCCCCTTCATAAATCCATGAAAGCTGCTCCCAGTCACCTTCTTGTCCTTCATATGTTTGGAAATGGTTTCCAGGATTATTTGCTCTATCACCTTCCCAGAGACTGAAGTGAGGCTGACTGGCCTGTAGTTCCCCAGATCCTCCTCCTTGTCCTCTTGAAGGTAGGAGTGACTTTTGCTCTCTTTCAGTCCTCAGGAACCTCTCCCTGAATGCCATGACCTTTCAAAGATGATAGAGAGTGGCCCTGCAATGACAGTGGCCACGCTCCCTCAGTACTGGTGGATACATCACAGCAGGTCCCATGGACTTGTGTCTGTGCAATTTGTTTAAATGTTCCCTAATCTCATCCTCCTCCAATGATAGTAAGTCTGCCTTGCTCCAGATTTTCCCACTGGTCTCATGGACCTGGGACTGCTGATGGCAAGTCCTACCAGTGAACACCAAGGCAGAGGATGCACTGAGTACCTTGTCCTTTTCCTTGTCCTTTGTCACCAGGTCTAACTTCTAATATTAAAATATTTTAACATGTGAGGTCACCACAGTCCATGTATGGGAAAGTTCATGGAGATGCTTCAGTGCTTGATCTCTGCTTTCCACCTGTCTCTCACTGATAAATGTGTCTTTCATTTTCTGATAGAACAATTATTTGACACAAGTATACTCTGCAGCAGAATATCAAGTATTGCAATCCAGCCTGTCAAGATAATCCAAAATGTAATCTCCAGGTCTGAAAGCGCAAGAATGAGGGTTATAGCGTTCCATGTTTTTCTTGTCTGGTAACTGCGCTGTGCATTCTTCTCCACTTGTAAGCATCTCTGAGTTTAGCAGTCCATTTCATTATCATAAATCCAGTCTTGGAAACAAACACAAATCACTTATATTATTTGGAATTATGAATAGTTAGATTAGCACAGATACTGCCTAATAGAATTATGCTGCGCTGTGTATTTTCTAGTGAGCTGAATTATGCTGAATCATTTCTTACCAGAATGAGGTGAGTGTATGTACTGTCTATATAAGTTTTATGATAACTTATATGGAATTCCCCAAATCCGAGGAATAGGCAGATGGTATCTTAAGCAGAATTTCTACCTGTTTGCACTGCTGAGAGGCAAGAACTATAAAATAGAGGATCTGTATCTGTTTATATATACTTTTTTTCCTTTTAAAGGAAAACTTAAATGGTGCACATGATATGGTGCTGCAAAATAGTTCTGTTGCTCCTGAATCAAAGCATACATAGCTCTGGTTGAGGCTTGTGAAAAACAGCATTTAAATTGATCTGTATGCACTACCCATTCACCAGTTCTGTGGAAGACTGCCGATTTTCCTTCATGTCAGGTTTCTCACTAGTCCTGTAAGAAATCTATGGCAAATGATTTGCAGGGCATTCCTTCTAGGTCAGCAGTTTGAAAACAGTCTTTCAAAACTCAATTAAAATGTTCCATTTTCTCATTGGCATGAGGATAATAAATGGAAGAATTTCAAGGCTTAATATGTCTCTCCTTCAGAAATACTTCAGATTGCACAGCTGTGAACAGAGGTGCTTTATCAGAGATTAGTTTGCTCAGATGTCCTCCATGACTGAAAATTGTTAACAAGAATTCAATTACTGTTGGGGGGAGTAACCTAGGAAATAAAAGCTATTGCTGGCTGTGTGCTGAAGGAATCAGTTAAAGTAATAGTATCAGTTAAAGGCAGTTGGCGCTGTTTTAGAAGTTTCTGCTAGAATAATAGCAATCTTTCCTTATGTAGCATCAGGTAAAAGCAGAACTGCAATATGTCCTGTCTTTCAAGTTGTTTATATGTCTTGTGTTGTATCTTATGTGTCCTGTCCACAGGGGAGATCTGAAATGGAAGAGTGATGTTGTTTGTGCTTCCCTCTACTGCTTCCTGATGCCTCAGTGCTGTCTGGGTACACACAAGCAAGATATTGCACTCTCTTCTGCCATTCTTATTTTGCTCTGCTGAATAATTTGCTATTTTGGACATGATGCGACGTGAAGTGCTCCCCCTCTTCTCCCTGTCCCATAGCAGTCATGGGCCACATTTCAGCTTGTAGCAATCAAATGTCCCTTGTAGTCTGTACAGCTGAATTACATGTGTTTGCAGCTGCTCCTAGCATTTCTGCCAATAGGCGTGGCTTTATCCAAGTAGAATTCTATCACTATGTAAGTTAAAGCTGGCTAAAGAACAAATTATTTGGACATAGAGCTTTAGTCCAGATTGTCTTTCTGCCCACAAACTGCTTGTCCTTCCATTGAAGAAAAGTTCAGTTCATATCAAGCAGAAAAAAATATATTGTTTACTAGATTCCTCCCCACGCTACAAAATACAGGATTGCCTCCTGTTCACCCCAGCTCTTCTCAACCATGTATCACCAGTTTCATATGGCCTTCCCTAGCTCCGACACATCTCGCCTCGGGGTGATTATCCTCGGCCTCCTACTGGCTTCCCCTGGATTGTTTCTTCCGTCAGAGGAATTGTCATACTCCTCACTTCTTGCTGCTCTTTCTGAACTTTAATTAGCTCTGCCCTAAGGCTTCTGAGCCTGAGGAACTCTTTGACAAAAGTGGGTTTGCTTGCTAGGCTAAGTACAGATTTTCAGAGGCTCTCCTAGTACCTATCTTGACCAGCTTATCTTTGCATCAAGTTCCCTCATCTATAATGAATACATGTCAGAGATGAATTTGCGCATTAAAATTTTCTTGAGGAGGAGTTCTTCCATGAAAACATTTATCAAGTTTTGCTCACCTTGACCATAGCAGTGAATTCTTTTGTTCAATTATTCACAGTCCTGCAAAGGACTGTGCTCTAATCTAATACAGCTAACAGGACTCAGGACTAATAGCTTTTTAGTCTGGATCCAAAATTCAAATAGCATCTTAATCACAGATTTGGTGGAATACCCATTGGCTTTGTACTTGGAGTCTTTCTTCATGGTAATTTGAAATATTCCCCTCTCCCCCCACCCCCACCCTGGATTTATTCAAAGGGATTTTTTCATTTACTTGAAGAAAAAAGAGGAGTGGGTACTGCCTCAGAATTACATCTAAGTATATGAAACTTTGTTGAAGGGTTGTTAATAACGCGACTTTTTTCAGTGTGCCTAGTCTGCAGCTTTCATTAGTTTCAGAGAGACTTGCAGTCACTGGTACTTCAGACTATAATTTGCCAAACTTACATGACCCATCAGTGACAGAGTGGGGAGATTGAGCGATATTTTTCTTTAATGACTAGTGATTTTTGAATACTTCAAGGTTTTAATTTCCAGAAATCTCAAAAGAACCCTTTTCTTCTGCCTCTCCCACCTCTGCTCCTGCCTTAAAAAACATTGCCAAAGATCTTCCCTTGAAAAGTTAGGCTCCTTTGTTTCCAGGTTTCAGATTAAAACCCAGATTCAAAGTTCTGAAAAGCACTTCTCGTTCACAAAGATCCTGGCAATAACACCTTTCATCTGATTTCATCTCCAGCATCCCTCACAATTCACTCTGCCACTTCTGTGAATAAGATTCTAGTGTTTTCATCCCATCCTGTTAAATTAAGAAGAATATTTCTATTGATTCTGAAAGCAAAAGGATCAAGCTCTAGCGTGTGCTTTGCTCCGTTGCTCCTGGGAGTGCCTTATAACCAATTTATAGCATATGCAGCTTTAGTTTACTGAGCGCGGTTCCAATATCTAACTGTCTGTTTACATCAACGCTGACATCCTGACACAGATAGTTATTTTATACTGTTGTAAATGATGCAGCTTTTCTGGAAATTAAAATGGCTTTTGTTTATGCTGAGGCCAACTTGGTAAAAAAACAATCATTTCAAAAGCACCTCTCTGACTCACCTGTACTGGGTTCAGCTGACTTAGATGCCTACTTTCACTGCGGAGGTAGAAAAGAACCATGAGGTCATCTAGCTGATCCTCCTCTTGAGTAGTTTCTGTGCTCAGATATAAATACATTATTTAATAATCTGTCTGTTGAAACAGAATGATGTTTAAAGAGATATTGTCAAGCTGATAGGATTAAGAGCAGTCCTTGCCAATGCGTGCTTGTTTATTGGCCTGAGACTGCTCATTGTGCTGTCTTTCTTCTCTTGAGTTTCTACAGGCCTGGTAAATGAAATACACAAGAAACTATCTTCACAAAGTATAGAAAACATGAAAATTGTGAATGCAAAAGAGGAGAGTGATGCAGTAAGGATCAAGGAATCTAATTTTTATTTCAACAGGTATATTACTGAGGTCAGTTGAGTTTTTGGACTTGTTAATTGTGATCATTTTAAGGCCATGTTAAAGGACTTTATCTCCATTTGGCTATACTTAGCAATATATATTCAATACAAGCTAAATTAAGATAATGCCCTCAGGTGAAGGTGAAACCAGGATAAAGCCCCTTAGGCACCAAAACATATTGCTTTGTTTGCAAGCATCTTGGGAAAAAAACAGCTTTACAAGTGTGAACCAGAAGCCATCAACATCTGTCCTGACCACGTCCATCACTGAGACAGAGGACTTTGAAGGTGCTCTTTCACTCTTGTGTCCTGTGTTGTCTGGATTCCCCAGTCCAATTGGTATAGGAACCTGGGGAGCTAGTGGTCTGAGCCACGTAGATGAAGTTTGGTGGCCAGTGGAGGCATGGGAGAAACTGAAGCCAAGAAAGACCAATAATGTGGATGGAACTTGTAGTCAAGCTTGTTCTTGAGCCCAAGAGAGGATAATGTTTAATGCTGTTGCTGCACATGCTGTAACTGCTGTATGCTCATCGTGAAGGTACTTCTGCTGGGTAGGGTCACGTCGTCTGCTGCTGGTCCTTTGCAGACAGGTCCTTTGGGATCAAAGGCCTGTGACACCTTTCCATATGGATAGCCGGGCTATTCCTCTGCTTCCTGCAAAAATGGGATTGTGCAAGGCCGTGACCACATGCAGCCTTACAAGTACAAGTCTGAGTTTCCCAGTTGAGCACCTGTTAGAATATTTGTGTACAAGCAAGGGTTGACAGTCTTCCCAGCCTTGCTGTGGGGCTGCTGCATCAGTAATTTCCTCAGATATGTGCCTTTGAAGGTTGCCTCCCTACAGGTATGTGCACATAGCCTGCAGTAACAGAATTGATCACAGGACTCCTCCTTGCTCCTGGTTTTGACTTAGGCTGACAGCTCTTTTGTCAAACTGATGTCAGCCTAAAGAAGAAGGCCATGTACGTTGTGGCTGCTGTGGGGTCTAGCAGGCATACCATGTGTAAGGGTGTGCCAGTGCTGATGTTGTCATGAAGACCTTATGTTGTGAACTATGCCCCGCAGTCACATTACACCCTTAAGTATATTCCTGCCTACAGATGTTGAACGTACAGTCGCTATATATCCAGAGTATCATGAAAAAATGTTACTCTTTTAATAAAGGCTGTGCCTTAAAAAAAAAAAAAAACTAATTAGCATGGAAGGCGTACAGGATAATATGGCAAAAATTGGTTCTTTGCTATGCTGTAAGCTATAGATTCAGTTTAGAAAAGACAGACTAATCTCAGTTTTAAAGTCTTTTTAGTTCTTTGCTTCTCTTCTATACATTACATGAGGAAAAGAAAATCAGAAAATGATCAGAAAAGTTGCCTGAATACATTTTAATAATATTTTAACATAAAAAGAGAAAAGTCATAATTTTGTTCCAGTAATTCATCTCCTTTCAGACAATACAGAGGTTACTGCAGAGCTCATGCCTTTGATTTCTTACTTTACTTTGGCTTGTGTACCAACCAATTCTTGTTAAATATTTATGGACAAGATTAAAGACTTTATAAAACTTAGCAGCTGGCAGCTGTCCTCGCCTAAAGGATAACGCAGAGTTTTCATTTTAATTGGATAACTATGTGACCGAAATATGCAAACCCCAAGGGAAATACAAGAATTGAAGTATGTAAAGTAATTTTTTAAAGAAAATATCCCTTTACATTTTGTACTTTCTTTTTCATTTAGTAGCTTTTGTCTGAAGGTGAAATTGTCATTTCTTTCTTTTTAAACTTTTATTTAAGTTTTTTTTCTTTCTGCTTGAGTTAAACTTTTCAGATGGGGTTCCTTCTGTTCTGTCCAAAATTTATATATTTTTTTCTTCTCACTCTCTCTCCCTACATTATTTCACAGTTTTTTATATTCTTAATTACTGCTGTTTTTATGTTAGTGGGAATCCTCTTATTTCACCTTTTGAAGGTAAGTCCATGAACACAGCCTTGTAGACTAAGGCTTTCTACATTAGCTGCCTATACACACATTTCTTTCGTACAGTATGTCAACACACTTACATACACTTTGCAATCCAACTAAGAGAGAGGGTGGCTCAAGCTAAGCAAAGACTGAGGATCACAGTTCAAACCTTTCCCTTATGGACCCTCTGCTTCTAACTTTCTGGCACTGTTCTCACCACCATATTAATTTGAGTTGTGGCTACTGGAAGTGGTAGCGCTGTGGCTGATGTGATATCTCTGTATCAATGTCTGTGTGGAGTGGGGTAGTAAAGCAATAACAGCGTTTCTTTCTTTATGCATTCAACATCTTGTAGTATATAGAGACCTAAATAGTGAAATAACACAGTCCCTGACACATCATTTTCTCCCTGCAAGGATGCGCTCTTGTTTTCATTCTTAAACCCTTTATGATTAGACCCGTTTTCTTTAATATTGTTCCTTAAGATGCTTTCACATGTGCATATTAGCTATGCTATACAACTTAGTTTCTTCTTGCATGAATAGTTTAAGGTAATCAGCATTGCTTAGCTATGCAACTGAGTTGCAGTGGCTTTAAAAATTAGTGTTACTTGATCCAGGGTCACTGCCGGAGCGGCAGCTGAGTGGTGATTCTGAGGACTGTAATTTGGATTTGCATTGCTCAAATGGAAATTAGGCAAGACTTTGGAACCAAAGTCTTTCTTCAGTTGTGTCTTAAAAATGGTTTGCTAAAGATCACATGTGAAATCCTTATCAGAGAAGAAAACCCAGAACAGGCTTTGTAAATTATAGATTGGCGTGTCCATCTGGCCCCCTTTTGTTTAGCTCCACAGTTGCTTCTTTTTATATTAAATTCTATTTTATTTCATTTACCCTTGTTGGCACTTCAAAGGATTGCACATTTTAGACTTGACACAAAAATGCATTGTTAAAATGGCCTGCAAAAAGCAGGAGGCTATGGAGTTGTGTAGGAGCACCTAAACCTTTGTGCATTTTTGGTATGCTTTCTCACCTTCTAGTGACAAGCAGAGGATAAGGTTTTTTTTATTTAAGGATGTACTTACTTCCCAGGCCTGCTTCATAGGACAATACAGTTGTATTACATTTGTTAAGAAATGAGTACTGATTAGAATATTAGAATAATGAAGAAACATCTAATGAAAATGACCTTTTTATTTGTTTCTTTGTCTCATTGCAAAAGATAATGGGAATCAACAGATGATATCACACTAATTATGATTTATTATGATATAATAAATGAATAATATCTCCCCTAGTTTGGTTTGCACAGAGAGAGTAAGGTACTTTGAAAGCATGAGGTATACTCCTCTCACTAGAAGATACAACAGAGATGGACTGATCTTTTTGAAACTATATAAAAATCTCAAAAATATTCTTATCCACTGGTGTATTATTACTATATCTTGTTTTTGTTCTAAAGTATTGCAAATACTGGGATTTTCTCTTTTCCTTCCATATTAGAACTTTTAAATATTCAAGGTGGTACTTAAGTCTGATTTCCGTCACTGCAGCAAAGGATGTAAACCAATAATTTCTACCTCCATCCATCTTTTAACTCTCTGTGATTAACTTTAGCCCTGTGTTGGAAGTACTTTGAGATCCAGGTCCATGAACTTCTGGTTTAGGTCCTTCTGTAAGGATTTCACATCAGCCATTTTGAATAGGGACCATTGGCATATACATTAACTGAGCATTATCAGTACAGATTAGATGCATTAATTAGAGGAACCCATTCTTTTGCTCTTTAAATGGTCTCTTTGTGATAGCATCTCTAATCCATTTTTTTTTTAAAAGCATGTCTTTTTAGCACCATTTCCTTAATCTCTGTGACCCAAACACTGCTAAGGAGCATACTCACGCTGTTTTTCTTCCTTTTTGATGGAGTCTCTGGAATTAAATGAATACAGTGCAAGCAAAAGAAAAGATGTTATCTCGATGCCTTCCTAATCTCATAATCATGCTACAAGTAATGTCATCCAGGGAGAGTTAGTAGCATCTGTCACATTTTTACTCCTCTAATATGCTTTGTGTGACAGGCCCATAGAGAGGATAAGAGACTTCTTCCTATAGAAGTGAGTTTTTCATTAGCTCTTCATGGTTGGTTGGTGTTCTGGATATATGATAGTATATGGTTTTAATCCTATCTCTTTTCATGTGATAGTATTTGTTGTCTATAGCATTTGAAACCTCTTACATGCTGGACAACTATTTTAGATGTGACAAACTTTTGAGAAAAGTCTGTTTATTAGAAATGAATCCAAATACCATCTTGCAGCTGTTATGACATCTAACTCTCTTTTTGTTCTGCCTTTCAGAGCTTGCTTCATAGGCTGTGTGTCTCTGTGTGACACCATAGGAGGGCATGGCATTTAAGAAGGCAAAACTCCTTCCTACTGCATTTTGGGAGGATTTTTACTGGATTGCATGGGCTAGAGAAGTGTGCTTCTCAATGATACCTGAGCCACTAATTAGGCAGATAACAACTGGATCATGCTTGTAATTCTTTTTTTAACTCTTTAAGTAAATCTTTTGGCAGAGTTTTAGATATAATATTTTTCAAATTTTCCCATTTTTTATTAAAACTGAAAGGATTAAAGTATTAGATTTTTTCCCCCTTATTATGAATTGTAATTTTGTTTGCACAGTCCAGTCTGTTTTATAAAGGAGAAACTTGCAAAAGCAAGAAAACTAGAGAAAAGCAGAATATTTGGTTACTTGGCAATGCTGTAATAATGATTGGCTCAGTATAAGCCTTACATGGATTAAGACACAGATTTGTCATTTGCTCTGTTGCTGCAAGCAAAATCTTACTGTTACTTAGACTCACATGTATTGCACAAAGGGCTACAACACACTAGTAAGCTGAAAATAGTGTTGTAGTTAAGAACTCCATAGAGAACAATTTTTTTTTTTTGCTTGAGTGTGCTTCAGAAGGGTGTACTTTTAAAGACATAGACAGGTGGCATCTCAATGGCCAAATAGTGAGGAAGGGTCCATGTCAGTGGGTGATTTTGGAGGGAAAGGATGTTAAGTGATGCTGATTACCTGCAATTCCCCTTGACTCAGCCTCTCTGAGTATCAAGTTCCCCATCTCTCTGGTTCAGTCCCTGAAGGGCAGCAATTTTATCCTGTGGGGTGTCTCAGTTCCCATCATCTGCTCATGACTCATTAATTCATTAACTCAGTGGCAGCCTGTGAAAGTCTAATGATAGATGCTCATCTTCTGCACTGCCATTGCCCTTAAACTGGCATGTGTACTTCCTCATCTGCATCTTGGGTGAACTCCACCTTGGCAAATTGGACTTTTAGTCTCAACAGCTCAGCTGTTGAGTTGCACTGTAAATGCACTTTGGGAAGAAAAATGCCAGCATTGACCTCTCAGCCACAGAGAACTGAGAAAGAAAGATGTGACCAAAGGAGGAAGTAATGAAGTATAGGGGAGAATTGTCAGCAACAGAAAAAGAAAGGAAAGCCAAATGCCACAGAAAAAGCTGAAGGGAAAAGGCTGCCATAGTTGGCAGGAACATAACAAAGTACCGTAGTCTAAGGAGAAAACCAGTAAGGAAAAACAGAATAGAGAGACAAAAAGGGATCAATGAGAATGCAAAAAAACCCCCACATCTTCAGGAAGCCTCTCTTATCTGCTCAGCACTCTAAAGAGTGGCATAGAAACTCATGATCCATAGCAAGATTTAAATGAAATTGATAATAAGTTACTCCAAAGTGAAGAAGAGAAGGAGCTTATCAGGTTTCCTTTTGTCATCAAAATGCTTATAAATGGGCTTTATTTCACCATAACTTTCAGCCTTTGCTGTTTTTAATTTTTGTACTTTTGCAGACAAATTTAACATACTTTCTCTTACTAGTCTCTCTTCCAGACTGAAAAAGCTGCAGCTACATTAGCTCCTTTCCAAGATTTTGCCACTGAACCTACTTTAGGGCTTAGGCAGACTTGAAAAAGGCCCACATAAAGTGATTACTTTTCCATTCTAGCCCCTTTTCCTTCCCCTATCCTGAAATTTTAGTAGGTTTTTGTCATTGAACATTGAAAAGGTGGAGAAAAGCAATTAGAGGAAATACAGCATGTTCTCTTGGGTCACCACCACCTTATTTTTCTGCAGCCTTTGATCTGAGCATTAGAAGCCCAGTGTCTGCTTCCTGACACAAGTTTTCAAGGTGCCTATATGCTTATGCATATTATTAGCACTGGCATGGGATCACTTTTGAAATAAGCAAGGAACTATGACAGAAGACCCTCTTGGGGCATTATTAATATTGTCATCCATTGCCTTGAAAAGCAAGCACAAGATGAAGTATCTAGTTGCTTACAGTTGGAATAACAACATTTAAACTGTATAGTATGAATTTAATGCTACTTCTTTTGTCAGTATGTGGCTGTAGGATAGCTCTGTTACTATTGCTCACTGTTCCCCCCAAATGTTTTATGATTATCTGGTATTTGTAAAGCATGTAGTAGAAATGTTCTAGGTGCTTTGTTGATTGTCTTTGATGCTGACATTCTTTCTTTCAATATCAGTAAAAATAAACCCAGGCAGACCAAAGGCCATGTCCATTTTGGGCTTTGCCCTCCTGGACAGTAGTTTTACTTCAGAGAGTTGTTTGTCTTGAAAGCTGAAATGAGACAAATAAGTAATGGGTAGGCCAATGATGAGGCACTCTTACTGCACGCGGTGAAAGGCAGTAGTTGAAAACCCTTTGATGGCCAAAAATTAGGAGTTACATGTGTCTGTATCATCCCCAAAGGAGCTGCAGGGAGACATGTGGGGTTTAGGCAGCAATATTTTTTCCATTTTCTCTTATTTTGTGGTGGGGAATGTGCTGGGAGTAGTATGTCCAGTCCATGAATATTATCATCCATATTTCTCAGTTGTCTGATCAAGTGGGATAGCAGAGACTGAAAGTGTGCTTCATCTTTCCTCATTGTGTTCCTCTGTTAGGATTAAGTGAGACCTGCTTTCCTATGAGAGGGTCTGAGGAAGACCACAGAGAAGCATGGCATGGCCTTATTCTTCATTTTACCCTTTTGCATTCACCCAGGGCTAGACCGTTGCCTGGCTTAAACTAAGCAGGGCTGCAGCAGTCCAGATGTCAGTTAGCCTCTTGAATTTACACTAAATACTGCATTGGACAGTAGGCAAGATAGTTTCAGCAGAGAAAGTTTTCTATAGTTGTATCTTTGCCAGGTGCTGTTTCCCAGCAGGATTCATCCCTCTTCTCTCTGCTTACTGGTGGTAGACTGGAATTGTTGGCAATGTATTGAACAATTTGCTGACAGCTTTGAAATCCACCATGTAAAATTCATATTTCTCCAGCATCCATTCCAGGTGAAGGAATTGGGGTTTTCTTTTTGCTCAATAACTTCATAACGATTCTCTCCTTCCTGTTGGCTTTCCCTGGCAGTTCAGGCTCAGTCAATAGAAAGACCAGTGTATCGACTCATCTGTGGATGAGGAACTGAGTCCCTTATCTGAGAAACAGGAACAGAATTTATTGCAAGGTGGGGAAAACAGGACAAGGGAAAGCCGAGGGCTGAAATGATTGGGTGTGCTCTAATCTAATGTGCTATGTGGATTGGACTGATGAAGAGGATGCATTAAATTCTGAAAGGACTTAGTATCACCCTTTAAAGTTTATACAAGAGCCCAGCTGAATGCATATTTTATGGCAGCTTGTCATCCTGTCTTTTCACTCTCACCACATGCTTTTTCTTGCACACAAATCTGACTGCCTGAGCAGCTAGATTCCTAACCAGTGGTCCCAGATGGTCTTGTACAGCATTGCTGAAGATCTTGCTGCTAGACAAAATTGCTCTTGGCACCTGCACTGGCTGTATTAAAGTTAGCTCAGGTAGATCTATGCATGACATGTGCTGAGGTGATGAGGCACATTATAGTTTCCATACCCACAGTGGGATGTTAATACTGCACCGGACACAGCACCATTTGAGGGATTTGACCAGATTGCTTACCAGGCCATTTCCCTCTGTATCAGGCTGGCTGCACTGTGACCTGGAGTGCGCGGTCTCACATCTCCTCTTTCATCCCTGACTGGGTTGTCTGGCTGTAGGATTTGGTCCAGGCCTGGAAGAGTTAGCAAGGTTGTTGCCCTGCTTACAGCTTTTTTTCTGACTAGGTAGTTAGGGAACAGCAGAGGTATGGTTATAGATTTTGTTTGCTGGCTAGAGAACTGGCAGCTTGGTAGGAGAGGAATTTGGTGTCAGTATCAGATAGCTGCAAACTACCTGTCAGGAGGAGGAAGAATTAGGGTGGAGATTATGATTCTGATGAGGTGTGGATTATAATGCCAGCTGTTATTCAGGATTGTGCTTAATGACAAGATGCAGCTCTGTGAAGGCTAAAGAGCAAATATATAGTTGAAAATGTGTGCTAGAAAATGTGTGCTAGGAAATGCGCAGTCTCTTTAAAATCTTTGGCATGGGGATGTTAGAAGGCCTCTAATCCAGCAGTGAGGCAAGGTTGCAGCTGAATGATATCTTTCCTTCTTGAGCATCATACTTTTCTGTTCTGTTGCAGCAAATAAACTAGCAAAGTTAAGCAGGCTGGAGCTGGTGAGACACCACTGGAAAGCAGCATGTGAATAATGTAAATGTCTTACTATGATAAGATGGTGTATTTTCATTAGGCTGGAACAGCATTGACAGGGCAGCTGAGGAGCCCTTTGGCAATATGAAGGCTAATTACTTGCCATGAAGAAACGAAAACTTGTCAAGCGGGAGCTCTGTCATTGCTCAGTTCAATATATCAAGGCAATAAATCATACCCAATAGAGTCCCTGTGCCATTTTAGGCAATCTGTAATGTGTGTGGGAGTGGAGAAACCAAACACTGGAGACATGGTGTCATCCTAAAGAGCAGATGATTTTGCATCACTTATGAAAAATTATTTCCACATTTGGATTTTACTGGTTTTTTTTTAAATGATGTATATACAATGAGTGAGGTGGAGAATGGGAAAGAGGGTTCAACTGCAGGAGAATGTAAAGGGAAAATGGATATGCAATGAAGCAGATTTATTGTCAGCCCAGTTTTCTTTACTCAGGTGCTCAGGACAAGAACTTTAAATGTGCTCTTTGGTTCTGATTCCTCATTGCATGGCCTCCAGATTAGCTGACCGAGAATGTTTTCAGTGGTGTAAGTAGCTCTTCAGGGTAAACTGGTTCTCAGGGGGCAGCAGTGCATCTGATTACTGCTTTTTGATTGCCTTCTGGTATAGGGCATCGCTGACTATTGCACTCAGTTGGGCACTATTCCAGCTCTGCTGCTGCCCTTCCCAATCTTGGGTAACACACTGCATTTCTCTGTGCCACAGCTTGCAGTAAAATGAAGGAAATAACACTTGCCTCATTTCTAAAGTTCCCTGAAATTTACATATTAAGATACCTAGTGAAAATTGGTAATTAAACCTTGTGTGTTGTTGCTTTTGTTTTAAGAGAGGTTATTAACGCAGAATAGCTAAAATCACTTGAATACTGTCATGGAGCTGGGTTTTATTCAGACTGGAGGAGACTACTGCTACCTCTTTGTGTTTGTTCCTTGACCTGATTTGAAATTGTAAATATTCTTTGAAGAGATCTGAAGAAGTCCTTTCTGATCTCTCTGAGGTGGTCAGCTTCTGCTGAGTCTGCCTGTTAGCTTCTAATTAAAACAAGCAATCCATGAGTTCAAAGAGAAATGTTACTCTCCTGTTTGTTCTTGGCTTTTACTTTTATATCTGTACTGAACAAATACTGTATCATGTATTGTTTTTCCCTGACACTGATCACAGCAATTCAATTTCTTCCGAAATTATGTGTGTAATTAGTGTATGTGTGTGTGTGTATACATACATACATATATATATATATGTATATATATTTAACTTTTGTGGTAGCATTTATTTATTTTTAAAAAATGCTAGGGCAGGAGACAGAGTGGATCTTGGATTAAAAGCATCTAAAAGCTGTAGCTGTCTAAAAATAGCTCAGATTAAAGCAGAATTTCTTTCTCTTTCCCCCTTGATTTTTAAATATCATAAAAGATTAATTCTTCTCCAGCTACCACTGAGGTGAGTGGCAAGATTCTCATTGCTTTTTAAGGGGAATGTGATAGGCCCCAAGTAAGGATTATCTGTTAGTGTGTCCTACAGTCAGTGGGAATACCCACAGTAACCCACTCCCTGTGCACTCACCTTCCTTTTTGGGGAGAGGGTGTGGAGAGAACGAACTGAAGAAGAGGAATGCTGGTAACAGCACAAAAGGCACTACTGGAAAGTCCTAGGATACTATGGTAAGGAGACTGTATGGTGTAGAATAAGTCCTGGAAGAGAGCATCTGAACAGGTTTTTACATAGGTAAATAACCAATATATTAATAATGAATTAAAGTAGACATTAGAAAATGTAGATTGTGGGTCAAATTTCTGAGTTTAGAATATCCTCAGTTCTTGCAAGCTCCTTATATTATAGACATAGGTCCAGGTAGTAAAATGGAGGGTGATAAGTGGCACTGGCTGATGATTAATTTTTTTATTGTCATAGGCAGTAGATGGTATAAAACAAGCCATGGCTAGGTTGATCAACTGCCTGTGTTTCATGTCACTGAAGGTTTGCTGTGACACACTGTGAACTGGTAAATTACCATTAAATTGACTTCAGCTATTCAGTTCACATGCATATGGGCAGCCCTCCCTCCCCGCCTAAGCCCTGTTGAATTCATCATTCCTATTTGGTTTAAGCACAGGTTTAAGTCACACCGATTTTAGTGCCATTTAAGTATATGCTTAAACACTTTGTGAAAGTGAAGCCTAATGCACTTATCTGAGTTCAACAAAGCTCAGTTTTTCATCTCCTTATCCTATGAGATACTACAGACATCAATATCAATGATATCAATATCAATGCCCACTTAGTTTCAAATCACAGGTAGAGTCACCTTTTTTACAGGTGCTGTAGTGTTTCAGTCAATGAAAAAGTTGAATGAGAAGTAGTGCTAGGTTGTGATAAGCCCATGTGAAACAGCTGTAATAACAGAAAAGGGAAGGAGGAAGAGATTTTACACTTTTTGTTGTTGTTCTTCTTCCTGAAAATGGCATTTTTGTAGAATATCTTTCCTGTCTTACTACTGATATTTCAGCATATGTCAGATCCCTTCACAGTGTTAATGGATTTTTCAATTTCAAATTATATCTGGAACATGTATCACAACAGTTTTTATGTCTATACTCCTTGATTTACACGCTTATGATATTCAGTCCATACTTTGGCTGATACCAACTGGTCATTCCAAAAAAGGAATTTCTTTAGCAAAAACAAGTAAATTCATATTTCTGAAAATAGACATATATCCCAGTATGCCTCTTTATTTATTTCCAGATTTTTTTCTTAAAAATATTTAATAATGGAAATGTAACAACCTTATTAGTATGCAGCAAAAATCTTTTAAAGCAAAACATTTTTTCAGTGTATAATTATTGCATAGCTGAATAATACTATATGTCTGCATATAAATTCTCTTAAACTAGAGTTTCCTTGCTGCTCATTTCTGTTCTCAGTTGCCTGATTATTTGCATTAATTTAGTAAATGTAGCTAAGAGAAATGAGCTTTATCAAAAGGCATGAATAAAGAGGAAAATAATTGTGTTTATCTTCTCTAGTCAGAGATTTTCAATACTGCTCTTCATTATAGGAAGATTTTAGTTATGTTCTAGGCAAAAAGGAACATTAACAGAGCTTTCAGACCTCATGGAGTCAAATGTAGCACAATAACATTGACAGCACTGTTAGCAAGTCTTGTAGTTGGTGCCATCTGATAAAGTCAAGGTCATATGATTCAAGTCTAGCTCTCAAAGAAAGCCAGGGAGTCCATTAGACCATCAAATCTGATTTTTTCCCCCTGTATCACAGGCTGATGCCTGACCCCTATCTTAAGGCCTTTAGATAGGGTGAAATAGTTTCCTGGCAGAAACAATTTTATTTGATGAGAGCAGGAAGCTCCGATGTCCTGTTCCTGCAGTTAGAAAGGAATATGTGTGTATGGCTTCAATCTTGGTGCTTTGGAGGATTCTCTTTCTGCTTTTTTTTTTTTTTTTTTTTTTTTTTTTTTTTTTTTTTTTTTGTCGATCTGTGTTAAGGAAAATTACTTTCTGAACCCAGATGTATATGGTCATAATCCTGACAACAAGACACATTGGCCAAATCATGGAAGAATGAGTATTCTTCATGCCGTCTCAGATCCGTGCATGCTAGTGTGCTGAATGTACTGGTGTCCAACTTCAGTGGAAAACTTCAGAAAGCAAACATACAAAATATGCTGCCAGTTTGGGATGGCAAAGGTGAAGGGAGGTTAAAAGTGGAGTCCTTTTGATTCCTGGGACAAAAGACTGAAGTATTCTAACTAAATGAACAGCTGAGGCAAAGCTGTGCTTTGTGGTGAAATTTTTGATGAAGAAAGAAAACCTTCAATGACATTTTTTTGCCAACACTAGCTAAACATGGATCCTGGAAGATACATCCACTTGATTGACTTTCAGTACTTGGAATAACAAAGACTTTTTTCTGTTGAGAAGAAAGCACAAAGGTGTTTTTGCAGCTAATACAACGGAATAACAACAACAACAAAAAAAAAGATGTTAGGCCTAAATTGTCTCTATTGTAAAACCATGAAGAAACACAGTGATATCAGTGGAGATGTATTTAGTCCATCATGATACAGCAGTAGCTGTAAAAGAGAAAAAAAATAATCCTGGTGTAATTCCCTCATTTTCACTGGGTAGCTCATTAAAATCTCATTACTGAGAGAGTAATAATAACTTTTGTCAAGTTCCTTGAGGCAATTTTTTTTATGAGGATAGCAGTTTTTTACTAGCAACTGAAAGGTGAATTGCCCTCGGGTAATGCATTTAAGTGGAAATACCCTAAGATCTTTTCACAGTGCAAAGACTGTATTAGTGGTCATGTTTCATTCCTCTCTGTTTCTTTTTCTTTTTCTTTTTTAAATTAGATTGCAAGTAAGGACTTTTAAAAGCATTAGCATATAACATATCACAAAGAGTCTATCAGCATTTCTATGATAAACTCTCATTTTTAAGTTGGGTTGTATAAAATCTCATTTTAGACTGATAGTCAGCAGTAAAATAAGTTGGAAACCATGTTACATAGGAACCGATGCATATTTATCTCTTATTTCAAAATCACTTCTCAGAAATTGAAATCTTGTATTTATGCCAGCACTGAGGTCTGAATGTAAGCCTTTTGTCATTAAAAATGATAGTCCCAGGCATGAAAGCTAAAACCTTAAGGGATGAGGCTACAAAAGGAGGACTTGTGGGATCAAATTTTTCAGAAATATTTAAGCTCCTGACTTCTTAATTGAAAACAGCGGGAGGCATCCACGGAAGTGCCCTTAGTGGTCTGAGTCTCAGGTATGGCAAAGCTGCTGTTAAGATGTGTAACCTGGTGCCTGCAGGGCATTCAAGAATGCTGAGTTAAGCACGTAAAGCTGTAGCAGGGAAAAATAAAGTATGAGCATGCTGATCAAAGAGCTGCCTGACCTTAGATGGACACCAAAAAGTGGTGTATCTTTAATACTGAGCTCAGACCTAAAAAAAAAGATTTAGGGAAGGCTTCATGAGACTGCTAAGCTGACTTGGTATCCAGAGGAGATGTCCCACTCCCCTCTTAGTCCAAACAGCATCCTCTTATGCTTTCCTTCTGCCATCTCTGGTGATCTTCTGGTCCCATTAGTGAGACCATTTTGCTTCCTAAACCCACAGAAATCCAACTCAGGGGAGGAAAAAAACCAAAAAACCCTACTCTCTACCTTACTGAATAGCATTCCTGCTTAATGAGTTGCACTGCCTGTGAGTTAAGACAAGTGTTAGAGCCAGAGTGTGCATGAAGCATGCAGGCAAAACGTGGGGGAAGAAGAGGGACTTGGATTTCAACCTTGGGAGGCAAGAAGGCCTTAGTCGAGGTTCAGCCATATCATGAAACTCTACTATTAGAGGGTATCACACTGACTTAGAGCACCCCTAGGCTTAACTTCTGGGTGTTCAGTTGTTGAGTAAATGTCACAGACCTGTTAGGTACTTATGTGCTGAGACAGGCTGCTTAACTCCCAGTCAGGCACCTCAGAGTGGATGTCAGAGCAGCTAGCCAGGAAGCTGCGGGATCACCTGAACCAGGCAGCAGGGAATGCAGAAGGGAGGTACATGCGGTCCCATTTCTCTTTTGCCTCAGCACCTATGTCTGGGTTGCAATGATGTACTTGCATGAATCTGGATTTCCCAGCCCCACCCTACTTCCAGGAGTGTGGAATCTCCCTTTTTCCCTTAGTAATTACAGATGCAGGCCTCCCAGATCTGATGTGCCAAGGGTGAGATTAAGTTCTGACCTGCACATTAAGTTCCCCTAATAAATGCTTCTGTGAGACTAAGCTTTTTCCCTTAACTGGCACTTCATATGCCTGGCTGAGCTGGACAGCAAATCTGCATTGGACACAAGATGCAAGAGAACGGCTATAATGTTGTGTTGTGTTTATTACTATCTAGTACCTTAGACCTTCCCTTAACGTGCTGGGACTTGACTTTCCAGGCAAGGAAGAAGAGGAGAGGGCATGAGCCTTGCAATCTCACGCAAAGGCTATACATATTAGGAAACCTGACTTAGTAGATGGTCCTTTGCATGCAAAGAAAAGTTGAAGTCTATATCTCCATTTCTCAGGAGAGCACAGTAACCACTGGCCTCTGGAAGCAGCCAACCTTTTAGCCTTTCCTATAAAACTATGTTGACGTGCAACTGAGAATTTGGCAGTGCTGGGGTAACCACAGATAAGTCAGTAAGGAGCTCTCCAGCCCTGAGGTGGTGGGGGGGAAAGAAAGGTGTTTTCTGCGTTTGAGTCAGTGCCATGAGCCAACCTTTGGAAATCCTGCTCCGGACTACTTCTGCCCACCCAGTTCTTCACCTGTCAGCTGGGACCACAAATACTGCTTGAGAGGTGAGATCTTGTAGTGTGGACAAAACCGTTCACCAGGAAACTTTGGAACCTCCCATTTGTTTCCGATGGGCCGCCAAACAGCTGTACGATAGTAATAAAGTAAAACATGGATTGATTATCTAAAGAAAAAAGATTTATTATCTGTAAGACATTATTAATCTCAACTCATCCAGTCTAAATATGTTTCAAACTGATTAATATTCTAAGCTGTAGTTCTAGGACATGCTGTACTCCTCTCAAGCTTGCTTTCCATTTGCAAGTGTGCTAAATTTGCATCCACTGTATGCGGCTTAATGGCAGGTGATTTTCTAGTGCTAACAACAATTTCGTACCTAGTTTGCATGCATGGCGCTATATTAAGCCCAGCCAATCAATGCTGACTACTAAGAAGCAGGAAAAAAAATTCCATAGATATTATTCTCTGTGAACATTCTTAATCACCTTTGGCAATTCATCCTGAGGACACTGACAAAATTTTTGTGAGAGGCATTCTTCTCTCCTACTTTGGCTACATATTGGCTGATTTTTTTTATGTTATGTTTTTGGAGATCTCTGATGATATACAGGTATCCATCCATGCACACACATAATCCTTCTAGCACACGTCCTGGGAAGTTTATAAGATCAGTAGGGTCCTTGTTTCTCTGACTGCTCTTGGTGGATGTGAAGGCAAATGCAGTGAAACTGAGTGATGAGCTGTTGTTTGTCATCAGCAACTTTATTGATCCATTTGTGGAGAGAAGATTTTAGAAGTCAATAACCTTTGGATCTTTTTTTGAGCAAATAGTTTTGAGCAAATAGTTCAGAAAATACTCAGGAGTTGTGGACAGGAGTAAAGCAGAGCTTTGGAAAAATGTCAGGAAGGGCAGTTAGGATATGGGCCTTTTAAGTAGCAGAGTACTTAGACTTCCAGAGCTAACTATCATATAGACATAGAAGTTCCTGCTCAGGACTCAGAAGTTTGGCTATTTTTTATGTCTGCCTGGTACAACAGGAAGCTGCAAGACCCGGATCCTGAGCACTTCACCTATCTGGATTGCCAGAAATCAAATTCTGGGACTCTAAGGATGCTGGGGACTTTCCCATATGAATAGATGAATTAAGGGCATGGGTCAAACTTTCAGGTGGAAAATGTTAAAATATGTGTGCTGGCAGCTAAAAAGCATTTTATGATTTCAATCCCAATTTTGAGTTAACCTTATTAAAATCCTCAACACTAGTAAAGACGGATATTTAGTCACAGCTATTCCTGTTAGCATCTTCAGTTATGGAAAGACGTATGTTCATTTTCCCTTCTGTTTTTGCTTCATTAATAAAAATAAGTGTGTATATAGTATATAATTTTATATGTCCTTTCTCATGCCACTGGACACTCTCTCCTCCTCCTAAAAGTGACATGGAAAGGATCCAAAAAATGTAAAGAACCTCAGCAAAGGTTTTTCTAGTTTTCTTTATTTTTTTTATTACTGTGTGCATATTCTTCCTCTTAATGCTTTGACTATGGATGACAAGATAGCAATTAAACCTGTATCAGGAATAATTTTAGAACTAGAACAGGAATCCCTGAAAGCTCCAGCAAGCCCATCCTTGCCTGCTTTGTAAGGCAGTGCATTCTAGTTGTGTTGCATCATTTGAGGATAGTGCTAAATTGCCCTTTGAGCCAAAATTAAAAAACTATCTGAAGCCAAAACTTGCTTTGTCAGGAAGTCCATGTGCAGGTTTAGGTTTTTGGTGAAGTGCAGGTCCTGCTGTGGGAGAAGGTTTGTGCCCTTCCTTTCTCCAGCAGCCTGAAGGGGCAGCTCTGTCTCCCTAGCTGGAGTCCATCACTTCATATGCCACAAGATGTCAGACAGACAAACTGGCTCCAGGTCTGTCTTTGAACGCACAAGCCACGCAAACCAAGGCGTTCTAGGAAATGTCGCGCGGCTCTTGGCATCTTGGGAACAGTGATGTGGCTGTTGTATGCTGCTCTTGGACCCTGCTCTGTCAGCCAGTATGGTAACAGCTAAGGAGCTGAAAATCAAGATCCAAGATACTTCCAGTGAATGTGTTTTCCAAACCATCTTGATTCTGAAGCTGAGGGGATTAAACCAATATTACTGAGAGCAAATAACTGGTTGTCTCTGTTAGCTGCACTGAGGAAATTCAGCATTGTTGTTCTTAACCAGTGCAAACTGCAAATCCATCAGTGACAGCAACACCAAAAATATAGTATAGGTATTTTCCTCACTGGTTGTCCAAGCATGCTCAAAGTAGTGCATGATTCAAAATTAAATGTCTGTTTAAGAGCAAAATAGTTCATGTCCACCCTTGCCACTGTAATTAAAATGCTACAAAGAGCATGAAGATGGACATGTGCCATTAAGGTGGTTGGTTACAGAGTTAAGAATCTCTCAACATTGACCTAACCTGTTGAATTTAATGAAAGTTTTATTAGTGCACTGGAAACAGAATTTGGAAAAGCCTTTTCAGATTACTTAGCAGTGGCATAAGTCCGTAGTCAGTATAGTTGCCAAATAAGTTCTTATTTTTGCTTTCTTTGAAATAAAATAACTAAACTGGCACAGATACAAGTAATATTTTAAATTAAATAAGTAATGTGCAACTTTTCCACATTTTCCCGTAGGTAGCCTTAACATTGTTCAATTCTCTGTGGCTGAAGTAAAGAAAGGTTTTTTCCACATTTTTAAAATAAGCCCTGCCACTTAATTCCACTTTATTTAAAATACTTGAATGCAATATATACTAATCAATAATTTCCATAACACATCATTTACTACTTTAAATGTCCATTGTTAAAAAGGTTATTTCTCTTTAAAGGAGAAATAGGTGCAAAGATACAAATCTTTAAATTCCACTTCTTACAAATCAACTTACACGTTTTTTGAGTCCTCTAAGTCTGCTGTGACATATAAATGATTATTTTTATGCAACCAAATAAGAGGTCCCATGGAGCTCTGCAGAAATATGAAGAAACAATGGTCCTTGAGGGCTGTTCTTTCTAAAGCAGGCTGTGAGTCTTAACTTCCTTTTAACATTTTTTTTTTTGGTAATTGTCTCAAAAAATGTCTTGCCCAGATTTAAAATTCAGAATCATGAGAAAAAAATGCATATAACTGAAACTATGTGAATTTCATTATGGAAATGTGATCGCTTTAAAATTAAATGTGTTCTCTGTGATCTTCAGGAGATTATAACTGAAAACTACATGATTCTTCTCATTTTAAGTGAAAGCTGTCTATACAAAAAGCAGCAATGCAAGTGAATAATTGGGTCTCGTGACTATGCAATTGCAAATATGAGTTTTGATAGGTCTGAGATTTTGGAATTTTGTTTAATACCACTATCTTGGAATGGCAAGTCTGTAATTTTCAAGATCATAGTTTTGTGACAGGGAAACTAGATGCATTAAAGCCCACATGCTGCCTTGACCCTGAATTCTTTGATTCATAATGGGATTCATAAGGCTTCTGGTTCCTTGGCTGAAGTGTTATAAATGTTTGCAAGTTGAATCTACACCAAAGCTGAAAAACCTATTTCAGGTTCATAGAGGATAAGCTTTGTAAAATTTGTAAAAACTGAACCTTTGCCATGAAACATTGCATCTTTTTTTCACTAATAGTCATTTTCCAACAGAAACCTGTTTCAGTGTAAGGTTTTGACTGCTTGTAGTCATAACACTGTGAGAGGTGACAGACAGTAGTGTGGGGAATTACTTCTTTTACAAGGAAAGAAATAGAGTATAAACTGAGCAGAAACCACTCCAGCTGTGTGCACGAATGCTCAGAATCTTGGAAAATAAGGCCATTTTGTTTTAGGTTCTTCAATATCATTGTAGCTTCAACATTAGAAAAAATGACCAGTAGTTTCTAAAACATTGTGATTCTTATTCTGGCATGGTCAATAATATTTCTTCCCCCCCCCCCCCTTTTTTTTTTCTTCTCATGTTCAGGATAATTTATTTCTGACTCAAGTCCAAATCCTTCATTATTTTATGGCCTGGGCTTAGTTCCAGAATGCCATGGACTCACAAAATGCGATATGATGCTATGTATATCTATCTAGTATGGGTAACTACCATACTCCATATGCCTGCTCAAATAGCAACTGAGTGACAAAACTGCAGTGTAACGAATTGCTGTTTAGTTGTATTCTTCTACAATGGCTCCCATGTTTGGAATACATTATAAATATTTCCATGATATTTGTGATGTTTTTTATACATACATACACTCATTTTCTGCCTCTTCTTCAGATTCCATGTACCAAACAAAAGGGTTGGAAGATGACTCAAAAAACTCTCATTTGGTCATGGAAATGTTCTCTCAGCTCAGGCACGATGAGATGCTGCCTTCTGAAAGCTCCTTTGCAAAGTAAGAAGCATACTGTGCAGGGTCGGTTGAACTGGAAAGGGTTTTTAGAGGAATGGCTGGAGCACTGTTGAAATTCTGGCAATGCTGCAATGCTGTGAAACAGCCTGGGGAAGTTATTGTGCATCAGAAAGCCTTGGGTCCTTATCCTAATTATTCTGTGTTCCTCCCAGGACTGAGTTCCAAGGTGTTTAATGATACCCTAATCCTCCTATATTGAGCAGTCTGTGCTGTGCTACCACACAGGCTCTTACTCAAAATAACTGTCTCAAGAGCTAAGGGGAATAACATAAAGGGAAGATAATGTATTAGGAGACACTAGAAATTAGAGTTCTGTTCCATTTCAGACTCTCTCTTAAATAATTGCAAAACCCAGGGTTTGTTACCTTGTAGTAATGGAAGCAATACTGTATAGCTCCCTTCTCTGTATTCTACTAACAGTAAGTGGTGAAACACAGAGATAAGTAATTATACTAATTAAAAGTGGAAAAAGATAGTCACCAACTCTGGATGAGAGAGACCAAGGTTTAATGCACATGGCAGAAGGGTGACATTTTGACTAAGCTTTGAGACATGCTGAGCAAAGAGGATATCTAATTTTGTGGTCTTGGAAGAGCAAAATGCAATAACTCATGGTTAATTGAAGAAAAAACCTGGAAAGTTAGCAATGATTTTTGTATGTGAGAGGATGGAAACTATAAAACAGAAGAAACTGGCTTAAAGAATATATTTCCTGATACACATATACAAACTAACAGATGTACTGGCATGAAAATTAGTAATACTGAGGACATATCTGACTTATTGATTGCTATTTTTCCTTTCATAGTCCATAGATCAAGAGAGGTACTTATATCTACTGGTACCCAGTGATGATACCACATTGTCTTGTTCTTGGAGGAAATTGAAAATGACAATGTTAATAATAAGGTCTGGACTGTTACGGCACCTCTGAAAATCGTAAGAATTGTTCAGTGGTATTTGAAGATGATGTCAATGGAATGAGGTGGATATTTTGGTAGTTCCATATATTTAGATGTCAAAATGTATCTAATATTTGTCTATTTTACTGATCGTCCATCAAGAGAAATGTTAGTAGCCTTGAAGCTGGAAGAAAAATTGCTCTCTGAAGAAGGCTATAAAAAGCATGTACACAACTTTAATCACTGAATCTTGGTGTGCTCCATGTTGGTCCTCTAAAAAAGGGGAAATTTCACTGAGTTTGAACACGGACAATCAAGACAACCGAAAATCATCAACACTAAAGAGAGATGTACTCTGGTTACTGATGTGGAAGAGATATTGGTTTATGGAGAGTGCAATCAGTAAATTTAATAAGTCTCTCCTGTAGTTAGTCAAAGTAATTAACGCAAGGGCATATAGGGCAACTCGAGCCAGCAGACTCTGGCACTGGTATAGCTGACTGTAGGAGAGCCATTAGCTCATGATTAAGTAGTTTATCATCAAAAGTCAGCATCTGTAGTCGTAAGTACTTATTTATAACTATTTCTAACTGGTGCTAGGGTTATACATGGGCATAGCATAATGTACTTCTTTAAGAGCAAAGAAATGAATATATTCCTTTTATAGGGGAAAATTTTCTGCTTTGCCTATCTATCTGTATTGATTGTAGATGTCTCAAGCCACCATGGAGTTTTCTTATTCCTGGTATGTGGCAATGGACCCTGAGGAGAATCATATCCATACATCCTTGGCTGTAGAGCTTTCTGGAGAGAAAGCAGCGTGAAGTAGTCAGAGCAAAGGATGGAGAGCAGGATCTTTCTACATAGATACAAAGCAGAATCAGGAAAGGTGGAAGCCCTCCAGCAAAGAGATACATGGATAAGTGACTACAAAGGTATTGGGGAAAAGGGGTGTGTTGCTAGCAAAGAGGAATTGACCTCTATCTGGTGATCAGAGCAGGAGGTCAGCCAACTTCAAGGGCAGCATTTTCATCTCTAGGTTTGTAGCTTTAGGAAGCATGTCCAGAGGAAATCAGAGACAGGACAGGAGGCAGGAAGTGGTTTGTGGGTAGCTGCCTGCAAAAAGCTTCTGCATTTTATGAGAAAAAAATATTTTGGAGAAGCACATTTTACTATTATTTAGAAGTATGGTTGATATATGACTGGAGCAGAGCAAGAATGGTGTCCCCAGACACCACTGTGGGACATCAAACCCTTTAGAAATGGGTTAGAGAAGGCTGAGTGCAATCACCTTGAGTGCTGGGAAACTGTACTGAACTTCAGGAGTTGCGGTGAACTGGAGTTCAGTAAGTAAGAGTCTATAGTATTTTTCCAGATGAGTTTGTGAAGCAAAGAACACAACGAGGGTATATCAGCAGAAGCCTCCTTTGTAAAACTTCAAGCTCTAACCAATCTTCTATTCTGCAAACACAAAAAAATCCCCTTCTCTAGTTTAAAAAAAAAAAAAAGTATTCACAGTGCAAATCCACTTGCTGCTGGAAGGTAGAAAATTTGGGGGTAAAATAAGATGTTGCAAACAATGTATAATGCTTCTGACATCATACCACTGAGAAGAAATGTCAGATTTCCAGCTAATATAAGTCTGAAAAATCAGGTGAGAAAGAGAATTTAAAACTTCAAAGTATATTTCTTCTATAATTTTGTGCTATCTAATGAACATGGAATAAAGCATGTTGTATTAACACGTTCTAAGTCATTTTAAAAAACATTTTAGGGACAAGCCTGGAAACACCTCTTTTTAGTAGCATTGCCCAGTTTTTCTAGATATGAGACCTTATTCTCAGCTTCTCTAAATTTTGCCAAGCTTGAACCATTTCATCCTGAAGTTTGTCATGTTTGTGTCAACACTGGGGGGCAATATTAGGAAGTTCATGCAGCACCAGTCCTGGCAGTCCCAGCCTTCAAAGAGTTGCATCTACAGCCTTGAGGTTCCTCTAACATAGCTCTTTCTGAGTGCAAAAATAGAAGAGGGGACTTCATGCTGTACCTGATATGGAAAGCCTTCCCTTAGATCAGACCTACTGAAAAGTGTTTGTATCGTGAAGATGTGTAGTTATACTCAGCTAAGGATGGGCATCATCTGGAAGCATCTGGTGTAGCAGTTGGGAAAGAGAGTAGCTTCAAATATTGATTGTAACTTGGCAGTGTATTATATCAAAGGTGCACAATTTCCAGTGAACAACGTTTTTTTTTTCCCTCAAGTACAATATTCTATTGTACACAGGGGGCTCATCTACTGTAGTGTATAACAAGTTTCATGACATACAGCCTCTCCAGACTTATAAAGAGTGCTCCCTTGTCACATTTGCCTTTTATGTCTTCTGGAGATGTCCACCTGTAACTCAAAGGTTCTCATTCAGGGTCTATAAATTCCACTACAGGAGCAGCCTTTGCATAGTTTGACCTCAGGTTTCAGCTTCTAATAGGAATAAAAAAAAAAAATTGATGTACATCTCAGTAGTTGTTCTACTTCACTATAAAATACTCTGAATTACATTGGTGGATGTGTCTCTATGCTGGAATATTAGACAGGCAATTGTGTTTACTTGCACTCTTTCTTATGCACATGTAACTGCCTTTCTCTTTCCAGTTGTGGGTGACTTCAACAACTGTGTGTCCCTGTTCTATATGATATAAATAGACTTTGCAACCTTCCTCTCTCAGTTTCTACATGGAGTCTCGTATGGTATAAAAGCATGAAACTGGGGGGTGTGGCATCTTGCAGGATCTCTGAGTGCAAGGAGAGAGGGCCTTGATGCAGGATTGTGTGCCCATCTGTTTTATGCTGACTTCAAACACCATTTGAACTGTGATGAAAACCTGCAGATCAGGGGAACAGAAGGTATGAAATGGGAGATGGTTTCAATTTTACATGCCAGTATCATCCAGAATTTCTGAGGCTAGTGGGATTACTTTCCCTCCACTGTGTACTGGGTGCCTGCTCAGGAGGAGACAATTCCCAAGAGCAGAAACCCACCACAGAAACAGAACTGAGAATTCCTCCCACTTCTAGATCCAGTCCAGTGATATGACTGCAACTAAGGGATTACATTTCCTCTGAATTATAGTGTTATCTGAAATAACATTGCTCATCTAAACCTGAGTCGCACCCAATGTAGCAACTCAGTCACACATCATAAACAAATCATGGGAAGATTTGTGGTGATCTAGTTAGAACTTGCCAGTTATAGTCAGAAACATGTGAAACAATAAGAAATGGCAAGGAATGGAGGTGGTAGCTAGACCAAGCTAAGACTAGAAAAAGTGGATGGAGAAGACTGAAAATAGGAATAGAAGGCAAAACATGTCTTGACTTTACTAAGTATTTGGCAATGTTACTTTATTAAAAGAAAACTATGTAAGAGACCACATGGGGGCAGGGCTAAATCAAAGATCAGTATCTCCATAAACATTCCTGCTATTTATGCTGAAATAGTCATTTCATATGGATGGGCCTCACTTGTACCGGCTCTGCTAGTGTAAATAATAGGTAGGTAGAGTCTGATGTAAACACAGAAAGATCACTGATGGAGGTGACAGTAAGTATGTAATCTCTAATGATCTCCATGTGATTGGAGCCCTCACTGAAAGTCCTGCAGTTTTTTTTTAATGCAGCATATGCTCTAGTCATCGGAGTCTCTTGTCTAGTGTAGGAAGGGGAGAGGAGCTGGTACATATTTGCCTGGTTTTAGCTGTCCATAAAGATGGCTGATGGACATCGTCAAATTGACTTTTTGTAGCCCAGTGGAAGTTCATGACATACATGTCACCGAAAATTTGCTTTGATACAGTCTGAGAGCAGTAAGAAGTAATATAAATAGATACTACATACACCTGGGGTGTGGATTTGTGAAGTTCTAGAAATTGAGCCCCAGTATTGAAATGAGAGATACTCACTCTTGGGAATTTTACTTTTACTGTTTATGATGTTTGAAGAGAAGTTACTGTCATTCGAGCTCATAGGAAGTAAGGATTAATTCCCCAGATATAATGTTTGAAGCACGGTATATGTTATCCCTTAAAGAGCTAACAAAAAATACATAACATGAAACAGATGATATTGTAGGCTTTCTGTAATATAACGGACTAGATCCAGCCCCCTGAGGATATTTGAATTTTAAGAGATTTAAAATGTTGGCCAAGCAGTGATATTCAGATTGAGTCCTTTCTTTTAATTGCAGTGTGCATGTCTGTACCTTTTTTTGTGCTTAATGAGCATCAACCTGTAATAACTAGGGATTCCTTTAACATAGGTCTGTGGTAATTAAAAAAAGTTGTCACTAAGAAGTCTAGTGTATGGTTTAAATCACCAACACGAGGCAAGTGGCCCAGAGGCTAATCCCTTAACTTGTAACTCCTCCTTAAGTGTTGCAGGTGATTATAAAAGCTTGTAGATACAGTCTGTGCTCAGTGGAGAGTGCTGCTGCCTTAATCAGCTTCATGAATTGTATTATTTAATTGAAAATGCTAATCACATAACTGTTAAATTGATAATAACCAGGAATCAGTATGCCATTATTTTGAAATTACTTTCATCATAGGATAGACCGGTGTAGAATTTCAGTAGTGGGGATGAACAATTAATTTAATTTTCTGATGACAAATGCCTCATAAATGGGTGTTGTACAAACAGTAATTAAATGCAGAAGTATGTGTTTCTTTGCTTTAAATAATAATATTTATTTACTTCTCAAACATGCATAACATCTGAAAACTTTTTTTAAAAAAATTCATCTGTCTGAATTTGGGAGAAAAAAGTTTCTGTGGTTATTTCGAGATGGCATGGGTCTTTCCTTGGGCTGTCCTAACTTCAGAAAGAAAAAAGGGAAGCAAAAATAATCAACACTTCCTTACAATGGAGCGAGACTGGCTGCTGGGCCTAGTCAGCAAATTCTGCATTACTGAATGTATCTAGGTTATAGAAACTCAGTCCTTCCCCTTTTCATATGTGGGGATTTGGTATTTATTTTAGGTGCAAAAAAATCTGTCCATGGACTTGGACTGAATCCAAGTCCATGAGAGTGTTTAGCACTGGTGCTTATTCTTACTGCGCTTCCTTTAGACGTGCTAGTTATGGCTTGTCCATAAAGGAAAGGTAGCACACAGTCAGCTACGCAACATGTTGTTTTCTGTGTTACGCTCCCTGGGAATGCAAGCAGTAAGTTGGAGGTAGTTTTCTTCACTTCTGAAACCTTTGTGCTGTATAAATTTATACACCTTGTTTGGACACATGCAGCTGTTTATTGTTTCAAAGGGGATAAGCAAAGCCTAAACTTACAGTGCACTGATGGCATCCGTGGGGGGAACAGTGAAACACCAGTGTTTTTACTAGCTGACCTTGCGGTACTTCAGTATTCGTTTTCAGAACACCTGCCACTGGTTCACTCCTCCTACTTATGTCCAGTTTGTCCAAAATGAACTTGTGCCATTTGCTATGGCAGCCAAAGAAGGGAGATACTATTAGTGTTTTGTGTGGGAGTGTGCAGAGGTCTCAGCTGAGCACAATCACCTTGCTAGGTACGAAACATTTGCTATCTAGGAAGATGCCATTGCAGCTGTGGAGATACTGCAATGCTCAGTAGACCCCGGAGGCCAAGGAATTCACATTATATCCATGTTATTGAAGCAGAACTGAGGCACAGAAAGTGGCAAGAATCAAACCAATCTGCAGCAGATTTTTGATTCCTTAGACTGCTGTGGAAAATCTAGTGCATCTTGGTCAGAGAGGAGTGTGACCGTATCTTTGAATCCTTAGCTATTGCTTTAACAATTACTGTGGTTTGTTTCAAAAGAGATTATGTACTTCTATAAGCCAAGTGAATATGTACATGGATGTGTCCATTAATATTGCATCACACTGCAATTACTACTATTTCTCATTTTATTAGGAAAAAAAAATGCACATGTAAATTCACTGTTGTTCATGTTCAGTGTCAAGTCGCAGTGGAGTAAACTTTCCATGCAGCAAGTAAGAAATCAGGAATATTGGCAGCTATGAACATCTAATTCCCCCGGCAGGGTGCTGACAATGTACTCCAAAGTAATGTTTTTCACTAATTGCATACTGCACTGACCGTGGAAGCCTTCCGCTATCCCATGGCAGAATAGTAGGATTCCTACTGTTTTTTCATTTAATTGAAAGTGAGTGTGAGGGAATGTTACTATTCATCTTCTGGGATCCAGTGAGGCTCTTACAAATTGCAGAATTTTAGACAACTGATAATGCTATATTATATCCTTAGCTAAACCTTATTTTCATTTGGAAAAAAAAACCCCTTATGTAAAATCTAAGAATATGTTCACTAGGCAGGCTTCTCCAGAAGATGTGTCATGCTGTCCTCTGTAAATTGGAAGAAAAAGGGGATGCCTGGTTATTGCTCAAACTTGATATTCACGGACAAGAAAAAAAAAAACCAAAATAAACCAGTGAGTTGCTTCCTGGGAATTACAGGGTTTTTCAGCTTTGTAATAGGCTTTATGGAATAATTCTTTTGCATTTATCCACAATTGATTGTTTTACTGGAGATGCTACACTATTTAGTGTCAAAAAATCTTTTTTCACTATTACTACATCAGTGCCTAATCTTGCTTCTACTGAATTAGTTTTGAGAAAAATAGGATTGAACTCTAATATATGAAATGTAGTCCTATTTAGACAAGAAGAAGAGAAAGCAAGCTTTCTGTTTAAACATAGAGTACAGGTATGCTTTATATTTTTAATTATTTTAATATTGCACAATTTAACTTTAGAATATGTGTCTTCAAGCAATGTAAGGAGAGGACAGACTAGAACACGCAAAGTAGAGCAAGCCTTAATAGGGAAGGTGCTTTACGGTGTCTGTCCCTCTTGGTCTGTGCCTCTGTCAAATGGGGATGCTGAAGCTTGCACTGCTCTGCATCTCTTTGCAGTGCTAGGCAGCACTCAAAGTGCTAATTTTTGAATATACAAAAAGGAAAAAAGGGTAGGTGGAAGTTACTTTAAACTGGAAGGGCACGGAGCAGGAGACGATGTTTATTTTTTATCAATTGGTACCAAACTGAAAGGAAAGTCATTCAGTGATAGACAGCAGCAAGAAGGCAGAGGTAAGTTCCACCGAGAAGAATCTGGGCTAGAAGGGTGAGATGGGACTCCATCGAACGACAAGATGAACAAGGACTGGATAGCTCTGGAGAGAGCAGGTTCTTTTGCCAGCAGAGACCAGGTGATATTTGAGTCATGGCACTTTTGGGCAAACTGTTTGTTTTTGGTGAATGTTTGAAATTTTACCAGCTGGGAAAGAGAGTTTTCTTTTTTCTTCACAGCTTTAGCCTGAATCCCTGTTTACCATCACAGCTGTGGTAGTTGCATGCGAATGTTGGTATACGACTACGACTGGGATTTCGTTGAAGACTTTTAGACTTCTGCTTATTTCATATTTGTCCCTGAAAAATAAAGAACTGAAATACTTGGAGCACGTGACCCATATAAGACAGTTGTCAGCTGGGTCTTTTTGAAACAAATTCTAGCCTTTACAAGGGCAAGTGGAATAGCTTAAATGAAGGAATATTTAAAAAGCCTTGAAATAAATTGCTCCTGCATGGGAGGGATGTTTTTGGAGGAATTAAGATGAGTTAATTCTGACAAGAATGCTAAGGTTGTAATATGCTAGTTTATATGCTTGAGGCAGTCAGTAATCAGATGCCTGAGTACCGTATGTACTGACATTTACAAATCACAAACAGATTTATATATTATGATTCCAGAACTTTATCACAGCAAAATCATACTCTGCTGCTTAAAACAGATGACAGAAGAAGAAATAAAGATTTGCACTGATGAGAATGCAAGCAGCTGTCTAGTGTTTATTATATAGGACAGAAAGTAAAAGGAATGCATTTTAAAAAGCTTAGAATAGCCTTCTGAGTAAGGTGCTAACTAGATGATTACTCAGAAGATTTATACTGGGCAAGATGCTTTACCTCTCTATTTACCTCTGTAAATGAATAATTCTTTCCTTTTACTGCTCTTTACATGTCTTGCTCATTTAGACTGCGAGCTACTCTGCATAGGAATTACAGCTGCTTCAGAATTTTTAAGATACTAGATTTCTTAAGAAGCAATTCCCACTGCCCCTGCCCCAAACCCCCCTCATTTGTTAAAAGTGAAAAAATCTGGAAAAGCCAGCTCTATCTGAAACTGTGTAAGTTTAAATAAACCTACTTTGGGAAAACATTCTCAGGATACAGGATTTCTGAAGCTGACCGATATCTCCCAGCACAGTCACTTTGTTATTTGAAAGGCATTTAGCTGTGATAGGTGGGAGAACGCCAAAGGAGAAAATTTATCCTGAATTTCTCTACAGTCCCAACAAGCATCTTCACACTGGACTCTCAGAGAGCCTGGGATTTCTCTTTTCTTTCGTTGCATGTCTATGATGGACACTGATGTTCAGGAACACGGAGTGTGGTTCATGATTGTGGGAACCACAATCACAGCTCTCAAATAATGGTGGTAGCTCTCCTTTTCTGCAGCTAATAAAGATGTTATTTAGTTAAGAGCACTTAGACCATTCAGTGTGGGTTTGGTTTCCCAGCCTGGCCTCAGACCTGCCTCCTCCCTGCGGACTTGCCGGGTGACCTCCGGACCGCGTCTGACTCTCAGCACTGTCTCTAGACCTGACTCAGACCCAGACTTGCCGCCCCGCGCCCTGGTTCCTCATCGGAGGGTCACTGCTCCGGCCGGTCTGGCGGTCACCCTTGGCTCCCGGCGCGCCTTGCCTTGCAGAGCAGCTGGTCATTGCTGCTCCCTGGGGCAAACCCTCATGTGAAAAAAGAAAAAGTTTCATTTTTAGCTTGCAGAACTGATAGGGAGTTAGAATGCTTAAACTGAGCACTTCTTTTGAGACAGTATGGTTTGGGGGAATTCAGCAGAGTTAATGAAGTGAGCATGTTAGAACAGCTGTAATAATGGGAGTTCTCCACTAACATTCAAGCTTCACATTCTTGAATAGTAATACCAGTCACCCAAATATATTTTGGTTTTGACTCTGTTGAGCTCATTCTTAAAACATGTTTTCAGCACCTCACCACTGCCTAAGATCAGTTTTTTAAATAAAATGAATATTGCTCTGTTTATGAACACAATTAATTATAAAATGAATGACATTTAAAATACTGCTCACATTTTTCTAACAATGGAAGAATTTAATATTATATAAGCAATGGTTTTGTCATTGTCTCTTCAACAGATTTTCTCTACCAGTCCTTTCCCACAGTAACTTAATTTTGTTTTTTCTGCAAAATTCTGGTGTATTCCAAAAGGTTTTGTTCTCCTGAGAGTTGTAAGACATTTGTTCCAAATGAAACAAAGAATCTATCTGTACTCCTTGCAGGATTTCCATAGTGTAGGCTGATCAGCAGCCATAAAAAAAGAAATGATAATGATGATGATGATGATTATTATAGAAAATATTATAATAGATTTCTTGTTTGAGTGAGCTTTATAAGCTAGACCAAAGCGCTGCTGCACCTAAAGTTTTGACTTTACTGTTTCCACAAAAGAGACTCAGAGAGAGATAAAATAAAGAAGGAATAGGCATTTTTAAAAAAGAACAATTAGTAGCCTCAATTAGTTCATTTTTCATCCTGAAACATTATATGTTTGTGGATTGCAGCATCCTGCTTCTTGTCAGAGCACAGCCCACTGATGCTGTGGGTTACATGTTGAAATGACATTTGAGTAATTCTCTGCATCCAATGCACTTTTTATCACTGGATAGAAATCCACTCCTGTAGCAGGATGAATGGGAAAGGATTCCTGTGGAATAGAAGGAAGGATCTAATGCCCAATTAATGTATTTTTTGGATATGATGTTTTAAAGAAGCTCATGTTGGTCATAATAGTATGCTTCTTCATGTGCAGAACAGACAACTATTTTGCCATAATTTGTGAAAGGCTTCCACATTGTTTACCTCATCCTTCTTTTTCTCCTTCAGGATTAGAAAAATGCTGAACATTAAATGACTATCAAATTGGAGATCAGCTTAAAATCTGAAATGTCCTTTTGGCACTACGATGTATCCAGCATTGGCAAGACTTAGCGCTTTGAGATGACTTTCCCATCAATCACTTGTCATGTTTTTTAAATTAAAAAGTGACTAAATGTACTGTAGATTTTTTTTTTTTTTCCCCCAAGGTGTCTTATAAAATACTGGTAATTTCACTTTTGGAGGCATAGATAGTACTCAATCTGTGGAGCCTTAAGGGCTAGCATAAATGGCCCTTGTTCTGCTGATGTACTTGAGTAGCAACAATATATAGCGTTTGGCCCTAACAGTCGCTCTCACACTGGCTGGGCTAAATTCTGCCCTCAGCTGTACCCAAGTAAATCTGAAACAAAGTCGTCGTCTTCTGCAGATATTCCTGAAGGAGGATGGCTCTTTGTTGAAGGCTCTGCCTGACGTCCCAGTCCCCAGCTCTGCTGTGGACTTGCCTTTGCAGGTCACTGCTGCTTAGCTTCCCCTCTGCGCCCGGGGAGCATCTGCCTCCTTTAGGGCCTCGCAGGACTGCAGAGAAAAACAATGAGGTTTCCTCAAAGGCAAGGGTGTAGTAAAAATTAGCCCAAAATGGCACAATCGTTCATGACTTTTGTTTTCCCACATTTTGTTTGTTTGCCTTTGAAACAGATGTGTCCAGTCGTCTGATGTCTTACAGACCATAGCTTGAGGAACACTTCTGCAACGCACCTTTGCCCGCAGAGCTCTTGTTCTCAGACAAGCTGTCTCAGCACCTCAGCGAATGGAGCAGACTCCTGTTGTGAGGTACACGTGTAGGCTATTCCCCAGAGTCATTTCTGTGATGGCAGCACCTTTTTCCAGTGAGACTACAACAACAGCTTTCCAAAAAAAAGTCTGGGTACTCAAAGAGATATCCGGCAACCGTCGAGTTTTATACATTGCCAGTAAAAGCCAATTCTTCTCTTTTTCACCCCTAGTGCAAAGACCAAGAACAAGAGACAGTAGGTTATACAGGGCTGTACCACGAGCTGGCTCCTGCCAGCAGGTTGCCAAGTTGCCCATTCCTTTCTAAGCAGACAAGGTCAAACACTGGCAGAAGATGTGCAGCACACAAGTGAAGACTGGAAATTCAAATACAGAGGGCATGTAGCACATAATGTATAACACATTCTATCATCTCGGTAGTTTTAACAACCTTTGGCCACACTTTTTTTTCACACTAAGTAAAATGCCAGTGTCAGGATGTCACATCTGTTGGTAGCAGGGTGTTAGTGAATCTTTAAAAGAGAGGCGCCAGTTGAAATCTCCTGGTTGTTCATTTATGAAATAATCCTTCTTGCTCATTTCACTTGTCTGAGTGGGTGGTTTGTGACAGACACAGCAACAGGAAGTGGCTAGAAGTTCAGAACTGACATCTTATACTCAAGAAAGGCTATTTAAGGTTTTACAGTAAATACTGCTATTTTAAAATGTAATTCCTATGGCCAAAGCAATGCTGAAACTTAGAATGAGAAGATCAATAAAAATGGATTTACTTAGGAACCATAGGAAAAAATGACAGAGATGTCTGTTAACCCAATGATATTAATCCTGTCATTGAAAATTCATTATTTAATTTTGATACCTTTGAATAAAAAAGCATGAACTTTATGATGTTGTGCATTACTGCCAAGTTCGGTGGTTGGAGCACAATAGCGTGACACATGAATTTCATTGGCAGATTCTGTCAGGCTTGCACATATCAAAAAAGGTGAGCATTAAAAGACTGATGATACGGTTCTGGAGAAATTACCTCCATGCGGTAAAAAAGAATCGCATTATTATATACACACTGGCAGGGCAGTAGAAGAACTTAATTCTACCCTGGGACCAGTTGTTGTCTTACTTTTCTAAGTGGTAATCTCTCTTCCAGTGGAAGTGGTTTAATTTAATTATTTTGGTAATCAAGTCCTCAATCCGTACTTTTCTCTTGTGGGGTCATGCATTTGTCAAGGATACTTACTTGTTAGTATTGGGGTTGAATCCACACCAGTATTTTAGCACGTATCAGGGCTGCGCCACTGAAACAAATTCCTGAGCATCTCCACACTACATCTGAGTTCACATTGCAGAGCAGCGTTGGAGCACACACAAACTTGTTTCCTTTTGGCTGAAACTAAACCAACGATGCACTCAGTTATGCACCTAACGCTTTTGAAATAGGCGTTCAGTCCACATGAGTAGGCAAGAAGTAGGCTGAACTAACCCCCGAACCATGCCCTGTGGGTTTTGTATACTGGAGGGACATACGAGAAACTGTAGTAGTTTTAGGTCAGAGGATTCAAACCCCTTCGTACTTGGGAAGCTATACATATCTGGGTTCTGAAGACTACCACGTTGATTCTAAGAAGGGAAAAAGTGAATAGTGGCATGTATTTTAGATCCAGTTTGGGCATAACTGAACTGCTATGAATTTCTGTAGGCATAATCTGAAATCTGGAAAGAACTTCATGTAGAATTTTGGTGCCATCCATGATAAACATGAAGGTTAACCCTGGTTTGGCTGTGCATTTAACTTGGAGGATTGACCAGTTTAAATTCAGATCTAGATGCACATATGGTTCCATTTTACATGAATCTGCTTTTCTCTGGCACTCAGCAATAACCCAGTAGTGACTGTATTCCTCATATGGAAAAAGTCTTTTCATATGTAATAAAAATCAATGTTAACTTTAAAAATGTGGTTATTTAAGGAGAACACATTTTTACTGCACTGTCAAATCAGAGGTCTACCTCCACAGATCTCAGGAGGAAACCTAAGAAATAGGTCCCCACTTTTAGTGAACATTTTTCTTTTTTTCCCATTTCATTTCAGAATCAGACTTCTAACTATTTAACACTGACCCAGCATTCCTAACTTTGAAGCACAGACAGCAGGACGTAATATGCATTACTATCGACTTTGCTCAATAGACTCCACATGGAAGCAACCAACTCATGTATCCATTCTGCCCAGCTTTTCCATCCTTAATTATGGTAATATTTGAAATGACTAACGCTTGGAGGTGCTCTGTTTCCTTCCTTGCTGAGGTTGTGGGGAATGTGGTGGAAGTTTGAGGCAGTGAGAAACTTAACTGGAAGTCAAAGAATTTATGAAACAAGCCCTGGGCAGAAATTAAAATTCGTAACAACAGTGCACAACAGTTAAGCAGCCTGACATATGTGTATGAAAGAGAGAAAAAAACCAAATTCCTTGAGTGCTTAGGTGGGTGAGAAGGGAGGGAAATAAAATATTAAAGGAATGTACATCTTTGTACCAATCTCCTCTGCCTTGGTATAGAAAAGATTTTGAGGTGGGTTAGCTGTACACAGGAACCTAGGAGGAAAACGACTATAGAGTAGGAAGGACATACATCTTGTGCATTGATCGCTTCATATCTGAAATTAGAACAATATCCATTAACTCAGTTTTACTCCCGCAGACCTACTTACATCCCTTTTACCTATAGGTAAGACAGGCTACCTCTGTCCAGTCTAAACTGAGAAGTGGGTGTAAGTTGCAATAATGTGGGGGATGAGCTGCAGCTTCCTTTGTTTCAGAAGCCTTGGAAGGAGTCTTGAGTTATTACTCAAAATCTATATGTGAATCATAGGGCGTCTGAAGCTCTCCCAGAGTTGTCTGATTAAAAATGCTAGCACTTTTCTGGTTATTTTAATCCCATGTTGGTTAAGCAGCACAGTGTCAAAAGCTGCAGACAGAGGAGACAGACAGGGCTGGCTCGCAAATAAATTTGTGAGAAGGAGCTCATCACTGCCTGGAAATAGAAGTGTCTAGAGTATTAGAAGCTATAAATACCAATATGGGAAAAGATGACTTACAGTGGAACAAAAGCAAGAAAATAAGACCGAATAAAAGAAACTTAAGGATGAAGATCAGAAAGCAGTTCTTAAAGGGAAACCCTCTGTTACTATTTGCTCCAGTCCCAAGGGGGAACCAGTGCCTTGGTGAGAAATCACGGCCTATAGTTATGGCACTGCACACAGAATTGCACAGAATGGCAAAGATATTTAGGCCATTTGGTGTCAATTCCCAGGTCTGTCACAGCCTCCTTGAGTGACATTGGACAACTCACACATTCGTACAGGCAAATGTGTCGGGCCATCATTTAAAAGCAAGCAAAAGGTTAGATCAAGCTCCTAACACCTGCTAAAAAAAAGCTTGAGTACTGCTGGTGCTTTGAGGTGAACCACAACATTAGTTCATGTAACCTGGATCGTTCAGGCACTGGTAGGACCATAAGAGCTAGACCCAAGCCATCTTGGTGATATCCTCAGCTCAGCTGTCCCTGGGGACAGGGCAAATGCTCTGAGCCTGTGGCCAGCAGTATAGAGAGGAGGTACCAGATCACAAAGCAGAGATGTAGTCTGTAAAATGGGAGGATGAAGGGAAGAAAGTATCTGCTATTAGGGCCCTGCTTTGTCTCATCCATATAAACTGCAGAGTCTCTGAGCCCTGTACTGTTCAGGTGCCTGGAAAATGCCTACTGGAGGTATTCTCTCAGATGGACTTCTAGGGTGGCTGTACCCAAACCATTTATGAAGCAGGGGAGGACAAACTGCTTGATCCATCGAAGAAATGGACTGCATGGAACTTTGTGAAGTGCCTCCTGCCAAGTAACTCGGGGATCTGTGTCAGCATGGTCCAAGTCAGAGCCTACAGGAATTGGCCAAAGCGTTGCAGCATGCATTTGTTCATCAGCTGTTAAATTAATTACTAAATCCATCAAATATTAATTTACTGAAGGCTATGCTATGCTAATGCCAGCTTGGGACATACTCCTACCCTGGTAGATGTTTTCCAGCTCTCACCATCCAGCTTTTTATCCTTCTCTAAACTGAAGGGGGGTACACACAACCCCTGGGGAAAGACAAGCTGTCCAGCTGAGAATTGCTAACTAACTGAACAACAGTCATTTTTGTTTCCTTGCGTTGTCATCAATGTAAATTAAACAATTATTAATAACAATAGCCCTGAAGGATAGTTATCCTGATCAGGCAACAGCTGCTCTAGCAAATCCTGGTACTTAAATGTGTTTGTTGGTCTATGTGTGAGCCAGCCTTTGAAGTTTGTAGCTGTAAATTGGGGGAAGGCAAACAAAATATGTCTTTCTTTCCAGGGCTGTGCTATCAGCTTGAGTGCTCCTGTTGAGCTGTACATGAACCAGGGTTCACTGTTGTTTCCTTCTGTTTTCAGAAGCAAAAATCAGTGAATGACAGGTTCAGAGCTATTTGGCACGTTGCAGGCTAAGGCCTGTGTGCTTCTTGTAACCTGCCCACTTCAAGGCCAGGGCTTTCCAGTTCTGTCCCCAATTCCTTCCACAGATACAGATACTTATCAATCAAGAAAGAAGATGGCTGTGGCCTACCTTACTAGGCAAAGAGTCAGAAAATGCAGTCCCAGGAATGTCAGCAGACTGCCTGGGCAAGATTAGCATTAGTGTAACTCTAGTGCAATAGCGCTCAGGCTTGGATTACACTAATCCAGAGCCCTGTTCACATGTGAAGACAGGATCTATCCCTGTGTAATTTTGCCAGTTGTTTTATACTATGAATATAAATTCTTTGTGCTATTTGTGCAATACCCAGCACAACAATGCTCTCCAACCCCTCACTTCAGTACCAGCTAATAATGAGAGTACATGTGCACTTCGTATGCTCTGGCCACTCTGCATCTGCTGCACTACTGATTTATACTCCATTGAGAATAGAGAATCCGGCCATATCTACTCTAGAAAAATTCCTGGATGAATTAAAGTAGCTGCTTCCAATGTCACAAGCTGAAACAGTAGTCACAATGATAGCAGAGTTAATAGCAGAGAGTTTAACTGTTTCTTGCCCTTGATATGGTCCTTTAATTGCAATGAAAGCACAGATCTTGTGAGAGCAGCCTGGTACTAGGTCAGCTGTGCTGTTGTTGATGCAAGCCCTCAGATTTATGGCTCACATTTACTGAGCAAAAGGGCTCTGGCTGTTTAAGACGTGGCCTTTCCCCAGCTGTTTGCTGTTAGAAGTGGGATGCCGGACCGGGGGCTCGCACAGCTGATGCAGCGCCTGGGCCAGCTGGCAGCACTACCGTCTCCAGCTGCAGCAGCAAGGCTGTGGCTCAGCTGTGAGCCCCCCCAGCTCCCGACTGCAGTCCGCTTCCCCTGCTCAGATTTACACCTTCTTGGCCCCTGAAGGATGTCTGCCGAGTCTTAGTGTCAGGATAACGTCCCTGCCACTCTGTGCTCCAGCTGGCACAAAACCTGAGCCGCATCCTTGCCCCTTTTGGTGTCAATTGCTCCCAAGGTACCAGATCCTTCATGAAGTAACAGCCCGCTATGCAGTCCTTGATCCTGATCTAATATTAGGAAGAAACATGTGACTCCTACTTGGGAAAGGCTTTCATGGTTTGATCTTTTGCTATTGCAACATGGTTTGGTCTGTCAGTGCTTGATCCTTCTCCACCGAGGTGTCTCTCTGAGTAAGAGTGCGTGAGAGATGCCCCCCGGGTTCTCTGCCTCTGCAGCTCCCTTGCTTTTGGTGAAGCTCTACAAGCAGTGTGTTTTGCTGATTTATCTTCCTTTAAAAATTGTCAAGCTAGAAACATTAATTCTGCTGTGTGGAAAAAGCAAACAGAGAACAGTTTAAGAGTTTAGGAAGAAACTCAGGAAACCTCCCATACTCAGATAGCTGTTTCTAGATGGCTGAACAAAAATGCTGCTGGTGCAGTGCTTATGATAAGTGAAATTAAAGCATGCACATATTGTTTTTCCAGAGCAAATGTGATCAGTGAGAACTACAAGGGGAGATATGCTTATTGTTTGTGATAACAAATAAGAGAAGACAAGCACTCTAATAGGTTGCAGAAGTTTCTATGTATACAGTCAAATCCCTGGACACGGTCAGTGTCATATTTTTGAGGTTTTTAGAGGATGCTTCTTTCTGATTTTCTGTTGATTGTCATCTGCTTCAGTCAATGCACCATGTGGTTTCATATCTCTCCTGATAAGGACTGACTTGCCTTCCATCTATGGTCTACAAAGGCTGAAGATGAGAAGCAAAACTGTAAAAGGCAGGAGAAAGTGCCGGGGGGGGGGGGGTAGACTGTGTTTTTTAATTAAATGGGTAAAATGAGGTTAAAAATCAAACAATAAAAATGGAAGAAATATTTAAAATCTAATTAGTTTTCTACACTCCATTCTGTTTGATTGTATTTTGCACTTTGTGTAGCTCAGAAAATGAAAAAATGGATCATTCTGTGGCTCCCAAGCAATAGGTTAATGATGCAATTCTAGATTACAAACACGTAATGAAAAAAAGTCACTAGTGTATACACATGAACAGGAGTAGTTTGGATGTTTATTAGATCCTTTGTGAAATCCAACTGGGATAACAGTTACTGTTGATATATCTGAAGGTTGCTATGGATAGTGAGGTGAGGAGGATCAGCAAGAAGTCAAAAACAGAGATCGCATTCCCAAGCATCCAGAAGATACTCCTCCTCATAGAAACTGGAGCTTTCCCATATCTGTCCTATTTCATGTTGGCTGATCAATGCTGCCAGAAGTGCCTTAGGCCTGGGTTTGGTACAGGACATAGATGCCTTATCTTAGGATCATGTAGATTGTGTCTGGAAGCTTTTGTTCAAAATTACAAACCTGAGAGCTGCTGCCTTACACATACACACTCCTTTCATTACTTCAGAATTCTCCGGGCACTTCGTGTTGTACCTCTGCACTTGCTAGAAATGTTTCATCTTTAACAGCATTAGGTAGGCACCTTACCTATGGTAGCTTACACCAGCATTTGCTTGGAATCCAGGTCTAAGCCAAGTGCCAACTTGGGTATAAAGGTATATAAAGGGTATAAAGCTGGGGGTATAAGGGCTTTAGGAGTTACTGCTTGTCAGGTGAGCGATGGAAAGTGGCTCTTTGCACACCTCAAATGTAGCAATATGGAATGATCTCCTTTCCTTGAACCAGCATCATAGTGGCTGCAAGTTACCCTGCTTCATTTGCAAGGACACAAGTAGGTCCTGCAACAACAGTGAAAGAGCACTCAAAGGAATTCATGGAAGTAGCTGTTTTATAGTAAACATTTTTTTCTTTAGCTTTGACTACACAACAAATGATAATATGAAATCAAACATGACACCTACCTGCAGGACTTGACTCTGACAGATGGAGCTGCGTTTAAATAGCACCATGTTGCCAGTTCCAATAAAGCAAAATACACAAAAGCTAAAATCTAATTGGAAAACTAAAAAAGTTCAGTTCTTGGAAGTAGACCAGAAAGAGGTGGGAGCAAAGAGCATGCCAAAGAAAACTCTTACGCCAAGATCAAAGGAAAAAGCTTGTCACCAAAGCAGCAACCCAGAAGGACTGTGAAATGTTTCTGAAGTGCTGGAACTTCATATTATCAAAGGAAGCAGGAATATTTCAAGACAAGCAGAGTCAAGGTGCAGATTTACTTAGATCCTGCTGTATGGGTAAAAACAGGCACTTTGAAGATTCCTATTAGCTCTAAACAGAAGTTTTACAGAAGACAACTTCTCTTTCTGGTGAACTTTGAGATCAGCTCCTGGTGTCAGTCAACACAGCTCCACTGAAGCCAATGTATCAATTCCTAACTACCTTAAGTGGAGATTGCAAAGCCTGCAGCAAGAATGATAAGCTTGGGAGTAGCTTTGATACACCTGCATTAGCTGTGAATTTTGAATCATTAAGAACTTCTGAAAGTTTAGACATAAGCCTATTTTTGAATCATGAAGCTGCTCAGACTTCGCAATTTCTCCTGTCTTTATTACAGTATTTAATGTTCTTAAGGTCTCGGTTTCCAGTTCTTGGCAATTACATGAGAATTTCAGCTTCTGCTAAGCTCTTGGGATTGTGAAGAGGGACTAGCAAGTAGGCATTGACTGAACCATGAAGATGAAAAGAAGACTCAGAAGGCAAAGAGAAATTGTAAATTTTAATTGAAATCTCTTGGTTCTGAAGCTTCTGGCTTAGGATTTTTGAACTCTTGGGCTGGCATACCAGTGTGTTTTTTGAGAGGACTGGGTGGGTGCCACTTTATGTGGCAGTATACTACCAGACACACGCACAGCCATCAGGCAGGGAAGCAATAAGGTCCCTAGTTCTACTACTAAGGTGCAGACTGGTGAGTAACTTTGGGATGTTCAGATAACCAGGCTGCAATGCAACCCAGCTGGCTCACCACACCTACTAAATTGCACAGGTAGTGCTTTGCTCTCAGTCATGGGAAACATATCCGTGGCATCTTGTAATGAGTGTTTGATGCTTATACTATGTTCTTTTACACTATGTAAAAGGCTTAGGTTAATATTTTCTTCTGCATGAAAATATTCAGACTTGGGCTGTCTGTACTATTTAATCTAGTTTCTTCCCTAACTTGTCATAAATCACATAAACTAGAAGTTTTGATCAGCTAGTATTGGAAGGGTCAGAGAGTTTCTTTTCTAGCTGACCATTTGGGTACAAAGACTTGCTGCCCAACTCCCCTTTCAGTGAAATAGTGCTTACCTATCGCATAATTGTTTTTTGTGTTTGAACTACATTCCTTTTGTTTACATCTGCTTCTTTTTGTACTTGCTAACAGAAGACAATTTTTTTTGGATGACTTTTTTCACTACCCTTTATTTAGAAGTATTATCAGTGAAATGTTCAGATATGAAGGATTTGCTGTAGTGTTTCACAATAACTTTGTGGGATATGAGGTATTTATGGTTTTTAACTGAAAGTATTAAGCAGCACAGGTTATTTCATTCTTTTCTCAAGCATAAGAGACAGTGTCTGGGGAGATGCAGAATGCATCAGATGACATATCTGATACTGAAGGGATATTATAATGTATAACATAGGTTTGCAAGAAGGTGCTTGGTTCCAACTGCAGAGACAGCAGAGTCCATTTAAGGCTAATTGCTGAGTGCTTTAGATAAATTGGTATTGCCTGTGTCTTGTGGGAGGTGGAGGTGGTTAGGGCTTATTAAAGGAGGGAGGTGTGTAGAAAAAGTGATTGTGGTTAGAGGAGTGGTGTGAGGAGAAACTGCCCTAAAGTGCTCTCTAGTACTCTGAGATTGCTGCTGCAAAGGTAGGAGGTAGAACTTGCTGAGCTGCCTGGTTGAAGGTGAAGGATGTGTCCTCTACTGGATGTTACAAACTTGCATTGAGGTACTTTGTCTATTTGTTCTTGGCACTTACTTATGTTTCTGTACCTTAAAAAGGGATTAAAGTAGGTTTTACATTTGCTGGTGATTTAATTGTAAGAGCATGCAGTGCCTATCTAAGGGGAGCTAAAAGCTCTCATGCAGGGACAAATGAGATACAAAGCTTAGCTTACTGGAACTAAGCGCTTTATCAGAAATGCCAGAACAACTCACAATTATATAATAAACAAATAGGTAGTGAGGAAAATCATTGAACCAAGGGGGACTGCTTTAGGAAATAGGAAGCCCCTAATCTTTGTAATAGGGGTCCAGATCCAGTTAAGATGAGAAAGGCAGAAAAATCTCAGAATCTCTGGACCTGATCCAGACAAATGGTATTTTTATGGCGTTCTATGTTTTCTGGATTGTTAATCTAGGGGTAAAGCCAGAGTGTGCTTTGCACTCCCATTTCTTTTCTTGCATCTACTTACCCCTGCTCCCTTGTCCCTGACAAGGAGTTGAAGTTGTAGTTTATGCATCAAGGGATTAGAATATAGAGCAAGGAAATAAAGGGGATAAGATGGTTTGATTCTTAGCAGGTGACCTAGAAAAGTAACCAACTTTTCTACTGACTTGTAAGTAACGGGAGTTTACTAACATATTCCAATGTGCTAAGTCCTATGTGAAAAATGACTTGCCTGTGTGAGTAGTTACTGCTTTGGTTTGCCTTAATCTACATTTCTCTATCTGGGTATAATAAGTAAAAGGAAAAGAGAAGCTGATGTTTTCCCTGTTACAATGTCACTTTTTAACACAGTGAAGTAAGTAAAAAGGGTTGCTTTCATCTAACAGTGATGCACTAAAAAGATACCAGGGGAAACAGTACAATTTTGCCACAACCAGTTAACAAAAACCAATGCAAAATGCAATATATAATCTTCCTACTGCATCTTGTCAAAAACTGACACAGAACTTGAAGGCTTTTCTTGTATCTGTTCATACATTACAGCTGCTTGTTATTAAACTTGACTCTTCTTTCAGAAATATTACATTGGTTCATTTCTGTTCCATTCTGCTCACCTCTAAAAATCGCTCAATAGTGAAACTAATAAAAAGCTTTTCTTGGACAAAATATGAGAAATTACACCTTTTAAATTACACCTACTGCTTTTTGTCCTCCCACAGGATTTCTTGCTTCTATTGATAGAAAACTATAAAATAATTGAGGCCAGGCTTCTGCCTTTTTTCAAACAGTTATTTCATCTTTGCTTTAACTTAAGTAAAGGTTCTTTTTGAGTACTACTAGATCTTGCACAATTTTATTGCAATGGAGACTGCTAACAATGAAAGCTTTTTTCCAAATAACAGCTTCATTACAAGGAAAGGTTAGTTGTAGCTAAAAATGTAGCTTTTGCATTGCAATGTGTTAAAACAACTCATGACTTGCAATGTAATTCATATAATTCTTTATCCATTTTTTCAATTCACTCCAAGATAATTTCATTTGAATAAGGTAGTTTCATCCAAGTCTGAGTAAACAAGATGGCAGCTTGACCCAACACAGGATTTAACATCGGAAATATCCCTTATAAGGAGGAGAGGGTGGGTGGGTGGACCGGCACTACCTGAGTGTGACAGCAAAGCATTTGGGGCTGAATCCTCTGTGTTAAGTGCTGCATTTGTAATTCTCAGTCCTGGGTGCTTGTGTTCCTCAGGCTGCTGAGGACCTTCTAGGACTTCTTAGGGACTCTGCCCTGGAAATTGTCTTGAAATGGGTCTCTGGTGTTTAATCTCTTCAAAGGGGCTTAAGTGCAAATCAAGGGTGACAGACTTGCAGTGGGCATGTCAGTGGGAAGCTGGGGGCTGTACCGCTGTACAGACCTGAGCTGCTATGCTTGTGCAGCCAGTGGTGCAGGTGTGAGCTATCAGCGAGTAAACTGTGACCTTATTTAGGTGCACAAGTTTAAATCAAATCTGCATTATTACTGTAAAGAATCTGCATGGGGGCTACTTTGTATTAAATACTAAGGTGCTAAATGAAGAAATAACTCAAACTCGGGTTCTTCTGAATCTCCTCCTGCGACTTCAGTGTTAACAAAACATCAATTACAGCAACTCAGTGGAATGCTTATTACATACTATAAACTGCAGTTCTCATACCTGTCCTCCAAAACCTACTTCAGCATGCAACTTCATTTACTTATTCACTTCAAGGTGAGCAAGCCTTAGAAACAGCGTTTTCTCCAAGAACTGAAATGTTCTTCAGCCTTGTCATTTTGGAGATAAATGCGCAAGTTGTGAGAGCAATAATCCTTAAACAATCAACTCTAAGCACTGCAGGCAACCTGTGCAGCTGGCATCCCACAGTATGTGATTTATCCAGATCCTGCTACTTGTGCTTAAGAATTGTAAATAACTGTGGGATACAAAATGAATAAAATACTTTATTAAGCAGCTTTTCTTACTCACTGTCTTGTAGCAATTGCAATGAAGTCTAGCATTGACCAGAATATATTCCAACAGCCTTTCCTTTGATACCTCTCCCCTGCATATATAAAGAATGTTCCCATCCTCCTTTCTGTGTCTGAAGACTAATTAAACTCAGAAGTACTAATTATTATAAGCTGTGATGTACATTGGCTGTCAGTTGCAGAGCATAATACTAATACTGTGCAAGATACAAAGTATTTACTGCTCTTAGAAGCATAGATAAGAAGGATAGATCAATTTTTAATAAAATTATCTGGAAGCATTAGCTTTGTACTCATAGGCAGACTTTTTTTTAAGAACACAGAACATGCTGAGCAAACTAATTTGTGCAGGACAAGTGCCAACCTGTAGTCAAAACCATCTAAGGGCTAGCTGTGATTATTATTATATTTTTAATCCTCCCTAATATTTCAGTATGGGGATACTGTTATTGTGCTCTGATATCTAGTGAATTCATGCTTGAGCTACATGAAAATACATATATTTACTCTTCCATGATCTTTTTTTTTCAGTATACTTGGTTAAAGGCTGTACTTATGCTTTGAGGGATGCTATATATAGTAAAATATGCAGAAGACATAGAATCTGTGAGTAAATAAAAATGTAGCATTAAGGATTAGCTCTTTGCAGAATGCTGTATCAAGTCTTATTAATTTTGCTGCTGTTCTTAATGGTCTGTCACCACTTTCATTGTAAGCCCTGTCCTGAGGTCTGCCAGGTATCTTCATTCGGATCAAGCAGTAATTCGATGTTCTTTTCAGCTTAAATATAGTGGACTTTAGAAATCTCACTTACTTGTGTTTATTTTCCAGGGAGCTTAAGGCCTAAAGGTAGATCCTTAAATGTGTGTCTAGGCATCTAAATTGAATCGGTGTTAATTTCTCCCACCCTGAGAACACCTTAACGAAGGCAGCTGGCTCTTCCCAGCACCAGAGGTCTGTTCAGCTAGGTGTCAATCTGTGGATTTAGGAGCTCAGTTCTGCAGCCCTCAGGCTAAAAACACCCTTCTATCTTAGAATCTCAATTTTAATGTTTCAGACAATGCAGTTTAGGTATTCCTGTTCTGCAAAAAGCTTATTTAAAACCTGGATGCCCAGTGCTTTCCCCCAGTCCTTAATGAGTGTTTGATGGTGAACCAATTGCATTTAAACTTGTGTTTTGGAGCTGTGTGATTTTTAAGCTGTCATGGGTCTAGTCATAATCTCTGTCTCTAGCTCCTCAGGCATGTTTCTAGGCACAGATTGATGCTTGCCCTTCCTGGCACAACTGCTCTGGAATGGCACCTCTAGCAGGAGTATCGATCTCTCAGGACTTGCCTATCACTCAGCCATGCTCTCTGCAGAGTTTCAGCTTCTGATTACTACAGTTCATATTTTTACTCTTCAGAGACATATTGCAATTGAAGGAAAGAAAACAGGTTTTTGCAGAGGATTTTGAATTAAACATTCTCTAGTCATTGACAAAGCACAGGAGATCCTGACAAAATGAGATCCCTGGTATTTAATTGCTTCGTGCAGAGCCCTTCCTTGCTCTGCTAGCAGAAATTTCTGCTGCTTGTTGTTGAATCCCCTTTAGCTTGTGCTGCTGTTTCCTCTTAGCTTGTTGATATCTACTGGTCAAAAGGTTCATATTGCTCAGTGAACACTATCTTCCAGGCTTCCTTGAACTTTATTAACAGCCAGTTCTATCACCTTGGTTGTGTTGTTGCTTTCTCCACTGCCCCAACGCATGTTCTTACAGACAAGCAGAGCAGATGTGATTTCTTCTAGCTTGCTATTTCTTTCTGTTCTAATATGTTCCCCTTGAAAGTAAGATTACTCATGATAATTGTCATCAGCTATTTCTGGCCTGGAAGATATAGGACATATCACCCCATGTAGCTGATTCACTGTGCATTGAAATGTTCAATGTTGTGGGAAATATCAAAATATTGACCAGATAATGAGCTTTAGATGGACAGATTTCCCAATTAAGAACTACATTTGTAAATAGTACTTGTTATGAATTTGAATAAAACTCATAATAGGAAAACACGGTATGATTTTTTTTCTTTTGACCTTAATTATGCAGATTAAGTGAATAGACTGGATGGTTTATTTGGATCTAATAAATATAGACTGTGAGCTACTGCAGGGAGTTACCTGAGCAGTCTGACCTGAGTGAAGAAAATCTATTTAATTAGGTTATTAAACATTATGTGACAAACTTTTGTGGTCTAAAATAAAAGCTTTTAAAATAAGCTGTGTTGAAAAAGACCAGAATCAGTCTGGGTAATAGTCATTATTGCTTTCTTGATAGCTGGCTGCAGCATGCCTTCCTGATGCAATGTGTTAGCCACAGGTTGACCCTTCCCAGCCAAAAAGTCCATGTGTTTATGATGATGCCTGTAGGTGCTAATTGGCAGGGAGACCCTTGTAGACTTCTAAAGCTATTGCTTGGGAAGAAGAGAGCTTAATTCAACCAGGATAACTTTATCTGGAAAATTCAAGTCTCTAACAGACAATGGTGGTTCAGGTAAACCAGGGTTTTCATAGTTTCCTCACTTTTAATCAAATCTCTTATAGTCCTTCAACATGCAATTTGTATTAATTAGTTTAATTAGTTACCCTGGCAGTGAAATAGAATAAACCTGTGTGAGTCTAAGGTCCTGACTTGGATAGCTTTAGCCATGATGAACGCCCTTTTACCTCGCATGTTGACTCAGCAGCACTGGTGAAACCATTCCTGGAATAAGCAGTTATTCATATAGAGAATCAAGGCCTAGATGAGCATTAAAATCTAATAACTTTTTGTGCATGACCTTGAATGGCTTCTTCTATTATAACACTTTCAGTCTGAGTTCTTTACCCAAGGGTTAAGAATATATTTAAACGCTGAAAGTTGGTCTTCCTCTTCTGTGCTTCACCCAAACTGATGAGCAATGCAAAGCTACTTTGTGTGCAACACAGACAACCATTTTGTGCCCAGGCTTGGAGCATGAATTTTGTGTAGCTCTAGTATTTAGCTGGTGGTGCTAGATGCCTTTGAATCAATCCAACCTTTCAGTGGCTTCATGACTTAGAGCAGACACATATTATTTCTGTTCTTGATGGACACTTTTCTTTTCCAAAGGTGTTTTGAAAGTCTAAAGCTCTGCCTGATGTGCAAGTAGGCTGATTATACTGTATGCCAATAAAAAAAAAATTGGTCAATTTTACAAAATGTCTTCACTCTATCTGCCATCCCCAGTATCAAGAAACATGCAATGTCTCTTGCAGGGAAATTCTGAATCCAATTTGAAAGCAGTCAGAAGGCATAATTCTTATGCTGCCCAGAGGCTGATGAATAAGTGAAATGTTCTGCACTGAGGAATGTGTGTTTAGGTGTCAGTGAGCTGATGGTTTTTCTTTTGTCACTTCAGAAAGGGACTATTAAAACCAAATTTCTTTGGGTGGAGTTCCCCAGAGAAAAGATGCTCCTAAACAGAAAGCAACAATCTTTGACACAGAAGTTCCCTAGTTTCTGCTGAATTAAGCCGACTTCAGAAAAGTTGGGTCCAGAGTTTCCCTTATCAGTGACAGACCCATGCACTTCAAGAGTAGAATTCCCTGCAATGCATCAAATTAGCTAATTAATCAAAAACCCCACCATTTGCCTTTATCAGGAATTCATCGGATGTGTTTAATATAAACATTTCTATTAAATTCTGAAAGATATAGACTGCAAGGATCTCTACATTTAACTGTTCCCTGCTAGAAATAATTTGAGGCAGCCTGCCTCTGAGGCTGGCTAATGTTAAGGCTGAGGCTGTAGCTAGGGGTGGTGTCCTGGGAACTGGGGCCCCAACGCAGGGTTAGCACCCTTGTCAGTGGTGCGGGGCTACGGCTATTCTCTCATCCCGGGGCTCGGCACCTGGTTTGGCTGATTGGTTATGTTATGTCGGGCTGGCCAACTAACCTCATGGACAGAGGGCTGCAGGGAGGAAAATGCTATGCTACTTCTGTTTGAACTAAATTGCAGTAGTCCCAACTAGCATTAATACAACCTCTGTGCTCTGAAGATGACTTAACAGTTCTGTTCTCTAAATACCACTGGGTTTTAAAATATAAAAGCATCAGGTAAAAACAACTGAAGAACTGTCTTCAGATTTTTGCTTTTGTTCTTTTAGAAGAAAAGCATTCATGAAAGTGCCAGGGAATTAGGACCTGGCATATGGTGCTGGCAGACCACTGAGCTGGTGAATGTGTAATCAATGTGCCTCACGTTTAAGGAATTATTGTTTCAGTCAGCAAATTTTCTTGACAGTTCTCTATTCTGAAAACTTGCATAGGGGTGTGTAAAGAAATCTTTCACATCAACTGCTTCTGTGTCTTTTGAACAAAGTTGTGTTGAGAAACACTGGTGCAGTCAAGGTTATGCTGCTGGATGAGGTGACAATTGAATTTTGACTGCAAAGAATAATAGCAATTCTCAGGCAAAGGAGTTTTTTTGTAGAAGTTTAGCTAAACTTCTGCATATTTTGTTAAGTAAAGCGGGTACTCTGCGTTCCAGAAGTGTAAGGGAACCTTCCTTTAGTCAGAAACACAGTTCTAGGTAGTCTTTGAGCTTGAGGAAATACCCTCCAACTTCAGCTTATGTTGAGGCACTGTTTTAGTGATCAATTCTCTGTTAAACAGTGCTTGTGGAAGAGAAATGTCAGCCTCTGTGGTGAGCTTAAGTGTATGGCTTGGCCTCTGAACTCTTGAACTACTGTGGTTGCTTTTCTATTTTAACTGTCTTTCCTCAGTGTGTGGGAACAGAAATCTGGGGGACTAGTGGCTAAATGGCTAAGTTCAAACCTTTCTGTGGCCTCTCTACGCTCCTGCTAACTTCTCTGTAGAAATTATTGGGCATATTGTTTCTAGAAAAAAATAAGCTATATATGAGGGATGACCTTTGAGCTATTACATACTTAAAAAGGTAAATGAAAATAGTATTCTGGAGCACTGGTCTTGAATAAACATACAGCTTTCTGGGATTCCTCCCTGTCCTTTCCCCAGGGCACAAAAAAATTCATGTTTGTGTTGGTCTATAGGGTCTAATTTCCCTCGTCCTGAGACTGGAGATTTATGTGTTTCTTTCCCTTGCTGTGCCTTTGCTTCACATTGTGCTAACCACCCCGGCAAGGCACTGAGTTGTGACATTTGTCATTTTAAACTGGTGCAAATTCACTTTTAGGCTGACAGTTCATTCATCTTCTCCTGAAATGGTGTCAATAGATACTGTGAAGGTTTCATGGGCACCTAGAGAAGCTGTCATTATTGACCTCTTCTTTTTGGCTGTGTTATGGCCTCTGTTGGCACAATTCCAGGCTTTTCCAGGTGACATAATAGTGTGTTGTTATTTTTCTCCCTCCTGCCTGGTGCTCTGCAGGCTTGTGCTGGTCGTTGGGTATGCCCAGGCCAAAGTTGTTCCTTTTCCTGCTCTGTTATACTTCTGTGCTACAGGTATGTTTCTGTGCAGTTTCTTTTCCTTGGTCATGCCTACAGTGTCAAAACAATATACAGCCTCCATCACTTTTAATCTGGCTTGGCTGATTTCATTATTAACTAATTCTTTTCTTTGTCAGGAGTCTCCCAGTGGTCTTGTACTAGGCTGTTTTTGTTCGGGTGGTTTTTGTCCTGAATTTAAACAGCAAGCTGGTCTCTTCTTCAGGATCCTCTTAATCCTCAGGTTGCTAGATTTGCTCTTCAGCATTATGGTGCATTAGCTGCTCCTTTAATATTTAATATTTCTTCAGGTTAAGGAGTCTCCAATATTTCATTTTTACGTGGAAAGCGGGGACCTCACAATTCTTTAAAGTACATTTCAATTAGCTTCGTCTGGCTGATTTAACTGAAATCTGTTAAACAGATCAAGAATGCCAATGCTCTGATTTTTTTTTTTTTTCCCCCCCTCTATTCATTGGTACCCATTACTTTACTTTAAAATGCAGAGAGAATTGAATTTTGAATTTTCAAAAGTTCTTGTCACTGTAGACCTTCCAGATGCTCTGTACTTTCTCTCTTTTATTTTTGTTTTTCTTTGGCTTCAGTGAAGCCCAAGGTACTTGTGTATCTCTTCCTTTACTGGTGGAGCTCCCACAGCTTTTTTGTAATGGAACGAAGTGTTTCTGTAGTATGTTTCCTCCTAGCTTCCAGTCTGCAGGAAGCTAAATGGCAAACCTTCAAATATTACCAAATGGGCAAATGGAAAGAGAAAATACTTTTTTGGGAGGGAAGATGGATGCTCTCTTAATCTACAGGACCTTCCCAAGGTCTTGGGGAAGTGATGGATGTGCAGCTCTGGGGAAGACTTAAGCATTTTGCGGTATGTTTAAATTGTCCTGTTGGGCAAAATCCCTGAGCAACATTAGCTGCCTTCTTGTTTTACCAGAATGGGAGCTCTGGAAATCGGGTCATAGGAGGAGGAGGAGCTCCTTGCTGTCTCCTGCAGTGAGCTGGCCAAGGGATCTCCCAGCCTGGCTCAGGCAGTGCATCCGAGCTCAGTCGAGGGATGCGGCACTGGGACCGCTGGGCTGCTGTGTGCGCAGGGGTGCAATTTTAATGTGCGTGGCTAACCCGTACCTGGTACTTGAGCCTGAGCTTAGTGAGATGAACATCACCTCTGACTGCTGGCTAGGAGATAAGACTCCACCACCAGCCCCCTCTGCTGCGCCGGGGGAGCCAAGCGAGCGCTCGTTCCTACCTAGCACATGGGTAACTCTGTGCTTAGAAAATGGGGCTCGCCTTCCTTTCACGCCTTAGCAAAGGGTACTGTCCAGGCCACCGCCTAGACACCAGAGAGGTACTAAAAATAGCAGAAAGGGATTTTGACTGTGGTGCAAATTTAGAAGAAAAGTGTTTGCAAATTGAGCTTTAATTTCCCAGACTTTGTATGAGGCTGTTGCATATTTATTACAGCTGATTAAAGCAGTGGTTGTAGGGATGGCATTTCCAGGCAGGGCTGTGTTTGCATATCAATATTTTTAAGTTAAATTTACATAAGGTTTGTTAGAAGATGTCCTGTTTGTTATTTCTCTCGCATTACATCTCCCAGGACTTCTGCAAAGGCTCAGTTACTCTGACCCTGATTACGTATTCTTTCTTTTCCCAGTCTCTCATTGCCCTCATTAAGAGTGAGCTTTAATTTTTGTTATAAAAATGCATAGTAAATATGTTAAAGTTTTGTTTTTTATTACATCTAGGTTGTCTCTGCAGAAACCTTACCCTCCTTTGTTGTGCTGTAACAAGCCAATGCAAATCTTTCAAGCATTTTCATGCATAATATTTTATCAGTCTTTCCCACAAGTTCATAAACAAAGGCTGGACCACCCAGGATCAAATTAGTTTCCTTGACAAAAGCTGCAGCTTCCCCAGGAACCAGTCAAAGCTTCACCAATGTAGATTTTTACCTTGTGTTATTCTTTTTCTTTTTTTTCCCCCCCTTCTGTTGCTCCTTTTTCTTCTGAAGTCACTTGTATAACAGTCCCCAGTTTTCTACATGCAGGCACATGAACCTGTTTGAACAGCACATTAACCAGTGAAATATTAGCACGTGTCTGTGATTAAAATAAAATTGTGGAGCTGAAAATGGACTGCTGGGACTTCTGAAGACCTGAAGATTTCCTGATGTGCCCTGCGCAGTCCCCTGTCCTTATGCTGCTGCTGTAGGACAGCTGTCCCTGCAGTGACACTTTATTTTTCATGGAAGTCCCAAGCAGTTTCTAGCTGTCTTTTTCTGGTCTTTGTTGTACAGGATATGATATCAGAACTGGGCACTAAAATGTGCAAATAACTAGTGGCATATTATTACTGATGTCTTATCTAGAAAACATGTTGTGATGCTCCTCCCCCCCTTTATATTTTTGTTGTCTTTCCAATAAATTAAGTAATACAAATTGCTATAATGTGACCTGAAATGGAGGTAGTGTGTTATTTTAATACTGGGAAATATAACTAAATGAATACCACTCTCTCAGATCTATATTGACTCTTCCTCCACCTCCTCTCTTCATGATAAAAGTCTATCAATGTCACTGGGAAGACCCCTGTTGACTATCTTGGGATCTTGAATCAATACCAAAGTGATCATTCATAGATGGCTATTTCTAGCGCGCGCTCTCTCTCGCTCTCTAGCGCTCTCGCTCTCTAGCGCTCTCGCTCTCTAGCGCTCTCGCTCTCTAGCGCTCTCGCTCTCTAGCGCTCTCGCTCTCTAGCGCTCTCGCTCTCTAGCGCTCTCGCTCTCTAGCGCTCTCGCTCTCTAGCGCTCTCGCTCTCTAGCGCTCTCGCTCTCTAGCGCTCTCGCTCTCTAGCGCTCTCGCTCTCTAGCGCTCTCGCTCTCTAGCGCTCTCGCTCTCTAGCGCTCTCGCTCTCTAGCGCTCTCGCTCTCTAGCGCTCTCGCTCTCTAGCGCTCTCGCTCTCTAGCGCTCTCGCTCTCTAGCGCTCTCGCTCTCTAGCGCTCTCGCTCTCTAGCGCTCTCGCTCTCTAGCGCTCTCGCTCTCTAGCGCTCTCGCTCTCTAGCGCTCTCGCTCTCTAGCGCTCTCGCTCTCTAGCGCTCTCGCTCTCTAGCGCTCTCGCTCTCTAGCGCTCTCGCTCTCTAGCGCTCTCGCTCTCTAGCGCTCTCGCTCTCTAGCGCTCTCGCTCTCTAGCGCTCTCGCTCTCTAGCGCTCTCGCTCTCTAGCGCTCTCGCTCTCTAGCGCTCTCGCTCTCTAGCGCTCTCGCTCTCTAGCGCTCTCGCTCTCTAGCGCTCTCGCTCTCTAGCGCTCTCGCTCTCTAGCGCTCTCGCTCTCTAGCGCTCTCGCTCTCTAGCGCTCTCGCTCTCTAGCGCTCTCGCTCTCTAGCGCTCTCGCTCTCTAGCGCTCTCGCTCTCTAGCGCTCTCGCTCTCTAGCGCTCTCGCTCTCTAGCGCTCTCGCTCTCTAGCGCTCTCGCTCTCTAGCGCTCTCGCTCTCTAGCGCTCTCGCTCTCTAGCGCTCTCGCTCTCTAGCGCTCTCGCTCTCTAGCGCTCTCGCTCTCTAGCGCTCTCGCTCTCTAGCGCTCTCGCTCTCTAGCGCTCTCGCTCTCTAGCGCTCTCGCTCTCTAGCGCTCTCGCTCTCTAGCGCTCTCGCTCTCTAGCGCTCTCGCTCTCTAGCGCTCTCGCTCTCTAGCGCTCTCGCTCTCTAGCGCTCTCGCTCTCTAGCGCTCTCGCTCTCTAGCGCTCTCGCTCTCTCTCAAGCTCTGCATGAATATCTGGGAAATTTTTAGACTTCTCTTTTTTCAAGTCAAGTCATTAATCAAATTCTGGGGGCTTGGAGATTGTTTCCAGGGCTTTGTGAGCACTTCTGCCTCGTGGTGCTTGCTTGCCTTCTCCTCTGTGTCTTTCTGCTTGCATCTCTGTATGTGGAGTCCTGCAAATGGCACTTATGATAATGTGTGTTAAAATTGCACGGTTTGTTTTGCTGATGCTTTTGCATAGCGAGTCCTCTTACTTTATCTGTGTTCTGTAAAGAAGCTGATTAAGTTTATACCAAGCGAAAGCTGGCTCTTGTGTCCTTCAGCTTCAGTGCGGGCTAACCCAATCCCCAGTGTAACATATACTGTAATGGAGCAATTCCAACTTGCATCAGCTGAGAAGCGAGCCCATAAAGGTGTTTTACTGTCAGATTTTTTTAGGGTCTCCTGTTTTGTCAGTCTTTGCAGCCTCAGAATTCAGCTGAGAACTTGTCCTCAAAACCACTGAAAAACTAGGAAAGAAAGCGTAGTGTTTAGCTTTGCTTGTAGCTGAATGATATTTTAAATGAATGATGATACATTGCAGAGATTAGCGATGGCACAGTAGCATTCTGGGGAAATAATGAGCTGTCTAAATGGTCAGGAAGAAATTTACCTCCATTCTGTCACCTCAGATGTACAGGAGAGAAAAGTGAAATAATTTACAACAGGGCTGTGTACCTCTTAACACTGTAATATATTAAACTTGTGATGTTGTGACACTAATTGCCAAAAAATTCTAGGACTGTGTCATAAATTAGATTGTGCTGCATCTGATTGGGCTTTTTGTGCTTTATTCACATCAAAAGGCAATTACATTTTGTGCAAACTTAATCCTACCAGTTTAATGGGGCATATAAAATATGCCTTGTAATTTGTCCTTTATTAATACTGTATATATGAGTTTTCTGTAAATGGGAGGCCACTAATTATTTTGATTCTTAGATATTGGGGTTGCCCTTCATAATATAACCTTCATTTAAATTATCTAAATGTATGTGCATGAGATGCATATTTCTGTTTTTTTAAGGCTAACCTCACACAAAATCTTGCTTGTATAACTTGGGAATTGCTGTAACAGTCAATATAACTGCTTAAATGAACTCGGCACGTTCAGCAGAGATTCTTGTACAAAACTGTGATAAATAGAGAAGTGACCCTGCATTTGCATAGCATATTCTCTTCAGTATTTCTTTTTCTTTGATAATGAAATTACCTTGGCACAGAAATAGTGAGCTTGGGCTAATGAAATTTCCTGGCAGACTGAAATTAAAAGGAATTATTAAATAGAGGAGGAGAGGATCTCATACATAGAGAAACAAATGACCTTGGAGAAAAGACTAATAAGAATGGGATGAAATTCAGCACTACAAAGTGCAATCTCATGTACTGAAGGACTGGGAAAAGAATTGCTGGTGCAAGCCGGGAGCTCTAGCTGAAACACGCTTGCCGCCAATGTGATGGTGATAAATGCAATTGGAGGATTAACTGGGGCAGGTATCTCCATGAGGTTTTGAGAAGTGCCGGTGCCAGAGGACCGGTAAGGCCTCTACAAGAGCATACATACCACGTGGCTTTGGACGTCCGGGGTTTCAGGCATACTGGAGGAAGCTTTCCAGACTGCTGGATGGCACCTGGAGCAGACTGATTTTTGTGCCTTCCTGTACGTTTTCACTGCTGCTTGTAGAACATGACTAAAAAGCATGAATGGAAGGGAGCTTTTCAAATGAAAGGATAATGTTGGCATGAGAACAAATAACTGTAGAGTGGCTGGGAAGGCATGTAGGCAGGAGCCAGAATGAGACCGAGAAAAATGGCTATTGAATGGCCCTTGAATAGATGTATGGGGAGCTAAAAAAAACCCCTGGGGGTTATGTAGGGGTGTTATGGTGCTGATTGTAGTAGCAGGAACAGAGTGAGATGACCCATGGAGTTTGTGCTCTGTGGGGCATCTTAGGAGGCATGTGTGTATGGAAACAGAAGCTGAGATCTGCACATTGTTCCCAAAAATCTGAACTGAGGAAACTTGTGAAGAAAGGCTGAAGACAAAAACAGTGTAGTAAAGGTGAGATGTCAGATGAGGTCAGAGTTGGTGATAATTTTTGGGGCCTGAATTAATGAGGACTCTCACTTCTCTACTCCTATGAGTAACTGTCTATGCTCATGAACTGGCTGAAAAGTGTTAATTGTCTAACATGAAAAGCTTTTAAAAAAAAGAGAGTGAGAGAGAGAAAATGCTCCCCTTAGTGTGCACAACACTTGTTTTCCAAAGAATGGAGAATGCATCTTAAGGAATGAAGCAGGTTTCCCCCCCCCCCCCCCCCCACTTTTGAAAAGGAAAAAGAATTATTTTCCATATTTAAAACATTAATCCGTTTGCTTTTATTCTGTCAAGTAATGTCAGCTTTAAAGGAAAATTAAAATCTGTAAGGATTTTATTTTCATGGTTCTGATTTTTTTTAATTATAACTATCAAAAAAAAACCCCAACTATGCTATTTTCATCACTGTTAGATTTCTGAATGACTGCAATTCAGACACCTATTTCAGTTTACAGTTGGTATGTTTTTGACCTAAATGAAATTATTATTGTTTTAGAGGATGCATATGTCATGTCCTGTAATGAAATTGAGCTTGATATTAATTGAATGTCATTCAAAATTGTTATTCTGGTCTAGTTGGAAACCACATGCAAATCTACTTTGTGCTGAGATGGTAGCAGTGATTAGTCATGTTGTGCCAGCTGTAATTGGAGAATAGGAAAAAAGTTATATGAATACGTGCTGAAAAAGAAAATAGTACTGTTTTGCTCATTAGACCTTCCGCAAGACTGCAGAACTGTGTGAAAGCAGTTACTTTCTCTGCAGCAGTCTCTCAGTGTTGCAAATTCATGGCAACTTTATTTTTAGAATGCATTTAAATCATTCAGTAAGATCTATCTGTAGTCTGCATATAATAACTGAGACATGCTATTATATATGACATTAGATCCTGAGAAACACATTGTACTCATATGTAATTTTCCATTTCTATGCAATTGTATATCCAGAGCATTTGAACTGAGTTTACTTTTTAAAATACAGACTAGAATCACATGCAGGATTCTGATCAGGAACCTAAAAATCAATGGTTTGGGGCTATTTGACTCTTGGAAACAACAGAAATGAGATGGGAATTTAGCTTTAGAGGTCTGGACATTCTAATCTCAAGTCAAAAACTGTGGCTTAGTGACATAGGCCTGAGTTAGATGCATGCTGGGAAAAGAAATGGAGCACCATTATTCATGTGCTAGTTGCTATTGAAGGAAGAAAGAGGAAGGGATGAGAGACGGACTTAACAAACTTTCAAAAATGCAACTAGTTTTGTGGTATCAAGCAAACTGCCTAATATTAATGTAATTCAGGTTATGGAAGAATGACAAAGGAATTAGGATCAGAAATAACCAGGCACTTTGGATCCCTCCATTTGTGTTGTAACTCAAGTCCTTCTACTTCCTTGTAAGAAATCAAAGTGTTTAGTGTCTGCCTTCCAGGCAAGCTCTTATCTCCAGCATACTGTGTTGGACCTCTTAAATGAAATGCCCAGAGACATTTAGTTATCTTGGTGTAAATCCCTTGCTGAGACAAACTGGAAGTTTCACTGATGCCAGTGTAGCTGATTTGGGTTTTGAGCTCTGTTCAATAAATGCTAAAATAGGGTTGAATTCTACTTTGATGAAATCGATGGCAGAAGTCATTTGGCCAGGATGTTCTTTACACTTAGGCCACTTAATGCCCTTCTGGCATTGGAAAGGAAGAATGAATTACACTGCGACTCGTTTTAAAGCCTCTTTGTGCTGCCAGGCTGATACTGTGGGCTTAGAGTAAATGGAAATTTCAGACTAATTGGCTTTAGTGTAAATGAGCATCAGGGCCCTCAACTGGTTTGGACTGAGTCGCTAATGAGGGATGCATTTCGAGTGAGTCACCCAACGTGTGTGGCTGCAGCGGGATCCTCTGCAGAGACGCACACGGCTGTCAGTTTGCAGAGCGTGGTGCAGGCTAAGGGGAGTCGGGGTGAGCCTTCCGAAAAATATAGACCTGAAAATGTCCTTTTCATCCTGACTGTGCTTTGTCATTGTGCCTGGGATGAAAATGGGAAAGATATGATTAGTTGGGAAAGCTTTTGAGAGGGGGCAGAGGGTGGGATTGCCCTACATTTCAGGATTATCCACTTGGCACATTAAGTATTTGCTGAAGTGGCACTGACTGTACATTGGACTAATGGGAAATTAAACTCTGTAGGCTTGCAAAGTTACTTGCCTCTCCTCCCCAGAACAGCAGCAGCAAAATCCCTCTGAACTTTCTCACTTGGAGTTTTTTCAGGATCTTGTAATTTCAATCTGCAGTCCGGAGCTCTCCCGTGGTTGCTCCCCCGTGCAGTGTGTAAGGTACTTCAGGAGTAAGGCACTAAACCAAATCAACCATTTTATAGCTGTATTGCAGAGTTAAATGGGAAGGGATTGCTGAGACATAACAACACATAATTTGTAAAAAAATAGCCAGAAATGTATTTCCTTTCAATGGCTGCAATTAAGGGTTTTCAGGAGGAAGATGGAAGAAAAGCTGTTCAATTACACAGAGGTTTGCAGAGATGCCACTGAATGAATCACTTAATCCTTTTAAGCACAATCATTTTTTTCTATCTTAGCTTTTTCAAGCATTTGTGACCTTGCTTGACACATTCAAGAATAAAAGGAAAAGGCTGGCTATAGCTTGTTTTATGTTCTCTGTCAATCTGTTACTGAGCGATACCTGAATCTGGAAGCAAAACCTATATGTTCCCATACACCTATGTATTACTGTGTAGATATGGGCACGTGTAATCATTGAAGTGATATGTGCAGCATACTCTTATTAGTTGTACTTGTGTTATTTGCTCTTGATGCATGGTTTTGTTGTGTGATTACGCGATTTGATTCTCTACCCCTTCACATTTAGCGTTTAGCCAGGTATGGCCTTCATAGTAATGTGTCTTTAAACAGTGAGGAAATAATAAAGGAACAAACAACACTCCAGGAAATTTTGAAGGCTCCAGGAAGGCTCCTTTTCCTTGCATGCCCCCTCCCCCCCCCTTTTTTTTTTTTTTTTTTAAAGACTCAAATCCTGAGTCAACAAGACAGAAATAATGGCAGAAGTGGGAGGGTCTGAAGAAAAAGGATACTTTGACTTTTCACCACTTCTATATGTTTTCCCAGGACAGAAGAGAGGTAATTTCCTTCTCCTGCTTCATGTCTGGCTTTGTAGCTTTTGTTCTTGGGAATGAGATTTATGCCTGCAGCTGGTATGATTTTGGTAATGGAAATACAGAATACAATTAATGAATACAGCTGTTTGAAAATGGCTCTCATATTTAAGGGTCACTATCTTGAGATGTTTGTTCTTAGCTTACAGTGGTTTTTAACCTGCTTTATTATATTGTCACATATTTCAAATTTTAGTGCTTTTCTGAATTAGTCTGTTTTTATTTCAACCCTGGCAATGAGCATTTCTGTGTGTATTTCTGGCAATGAGCATGTCCTAAGGACATTCTGCAGACTTTATTGCATTTTGTCTGATGTGAAGTTGTAATTTGGAGTAAACTGTCTAGATTAAAAATTTCTTTGAGGTTTTCTTCAGCAGATCTGATCCAGCCAGTTTCTCCTTGTTTATGGTCTTGTTGATTCAGGTCAGAACTAAAGAGAAAAGATAAAAATTACCATGTTTTTATTGATGGGAATTTCAGGCTCTGTTTTCTATCTTGTTGAGTTTCAGGAATGGAAGTAGCAAGTTTAGAGAATTTCACTTGTTAGCAAATAACCCCACTTTATCAGTTATGCTTTTGCAGCAAAAAAGGAATTATGTGGAAATTTGAAAGATTCAAGCCCCATGAAACATGATACTACACAGCATATAAAAATCCCATCCTAATAAGAGAAGACCTGGTTTGTGGCTTTTGGCCACTTAAGGAGACTGTACTCACACAAGACTCCTAGACTAGACTTCAGCTGGCATGATCAGGTAGCATCCAATATAGAAGAGAGCTTGCCCAAGTATATAGATGGATATTTTTTTTCCCCAAGCTTTCTAAGCTGGAAGCTAACCAAAGAGATGATACTCAACTTCTGTAATAAAGGAAGCAATAAATTCATTTTACTCAGATTGTCTGAAAATTATGAGCATCTGGAAATAGGTTTTATATTTGAAAGTGTTTTGCTATTTTTACTGGAGTAACAACACCTACTGTAGCTGTGAAATCTTTTTTTAAAAAGACATGAATTGGTTATAAGAAGAGAATAGGTTGATTTTGTTTTTCAACAAAATAGACAACTGTTTTGCTTAACATTCCTGTCACTAATTCTTAGTTAAAAAATACTGCTCATTGGACACCTGAAAATAGAAGATGCAAGAAAATAAAATGGCTTGTCCAGGTGCAGTCAATACTGGGCCCTTATCTAACTTTCAGGTGTTACTATACAGTTTGTATTTGTTCAGCAAAGCATTCCTCTTAATAGATGTGCTGGGACTTTGACTCATCTGTTTACTTAAGTTCTCTGTCCTTTGTATTTGTTCAGCAAAGCATTCCTCTTAATAGATGTGCTGGGACTTTGACTCATCTGTTTACTTAAGTTCTCTGTCCTGACATTTATAGTTTCAAAGAAAAAATAAAGTAAAAACTTACTTTAGTTAAGCTATTGGACTATTGAGAACAAAGATTTTAAATGTTTGTTTTGTGCTTCAACGTGTATCCTCATGTGCTACAGCGGCTTTTTGGATTGGCAGCTGGAGTTATGTCCTCCTTCCTTTTCTCAGCACACTGACAAATGCTGGTTGAATGACCTGCTTAAGACCGGTGTAGCTGCTTGGAGTTTTGGAGCATGAATAGATGTTTTCTGTGACTTAGTAACAGTGATGTTCTTTAAGGATCAGACAAAAGGATGGCTTTAATTGCTTCTGATGTGTTGCTGCCTATGGGTCTCAAGAAAGATTGTTTTCTCTGTGTGAAAATAATTGAGGACTGCAAAGGAAGAAGTCCCACATCCTGGGTGTGTGGATAGTTCACGGTCTCTTGTGTCGCTGGGACCGTGGCTGGGTACCCTTTGGTATCCTCTGTGAAATACGGTCACTCCGGCAGACTTGTCCCAAGGTTTAGCTGATGGGCATCTGTACCAAGTACCTGCCAGCCCAGCTGTCACCCTTGCTGCCAGCAAGTGAAAACACTGAACATGTGTGGAAAAATGAGCTCTTACCATCACCCTCCTGTGCTCTTCATGCCACTGAAAGTTTTGGCTTTTGCACTGTTGTTCATCTGCTCAAAGGTGCTGCTTCTCTAACTGATCTGGAAGAAATATTTTCTTAGATGCTCGTAGAAATCTTGCAGGGTTACATTGGGTAATACTTTCTTTCATCCATCCTCATTGTAATTCTAGGGAATTTGACTTTAGCAAATTTGCTTAGTATTGATTCAACTTCATTTCGGTTAAAAGAAAACCTCACAGGAGTGTCTCTATAACTACTGTAAAAACAATGAAATATATTCCCTATACCTGATTAATACAGCTGGGAAATGTATTTTTGATTTCATAACTGAAAAAAAAATCAAGGTCAGGTTGAAACGATACATAAACTTTTCAGGGTATTTTGTGAATCAAACTTGATTTGTATCAGTCCAATACAACCACAAAGCAAAACATTCTCATTTTCTCATTTTTCTTTAATTTGTTCCTTTATCCAATATAATTCTTAAGCAAAAATGCCTATTGCAAGCACATAGTCGACATAAAACCCTAGATCAGCATTTTGATATTTTTCCAGGCATGGTGATTCACTCTGAAATATCAAAACACATTCATTATTAAAAAGTAAACAAACAAAACCAGTGATTTGGGCTTTTTTTTTAATAGATTCTGTTTCTTGAATTAGCCCAACATGCAAAATAATAGTTCTCCTTGAATTCATTTTTTTTGACACTTATTTACTGCCTTGAATATTTCCTAAAAACTAAATAGGCCACCCTTAAGAAAGGACCTTGTAGGGGGTTTTATGGTAGTATTTTTATTTGTGGACACTATTTACTGTTAAGAAGCAAGTGCGTGTGTGTGTGTGTGTGTACATGTGTGGCTTCAAGGAAAAAGTTATCACTCAGCCTTGTTCTTGGCCCATCGGTTTGTTCTTTTCTCCCAGATTGCTCTGTGCACAGTATTGACGTCACCACATCATGTACTACTACTGCTGCTGGAAACTGGTCCTTGCATTGGAGGGTTTCTCGTCTCGTTATATTTTTCTAGCTCTTTCAGGTGGCACGAGTCCTCCCACGGCATGCCGACCCAGGCAGGACTGTCCCTACTTGGCAGGCAGGGTAGCTGAAGATTTGTTTACTAGATAGCTTTTTCAATAGGGAAGAAAAATATCTCCCTTAAAGAAGTAAAGGGGACTATTCTGTAGAGTTTTTGAGTTTTCTTTTTTTTATTTTGCTCTTCAGGATGATATGCTGGGGGCTAACTTTTCTCCAAGCTCAGGAAAGCTGCTACTGTGACACCGATGTGCAGTCTGGGAATGTGGACTAAGCTGGTCTGTACTACAGAGAAGCCAGGTGGAAAAAGAGATATGGAGTTGACTGAAAGCTGCAGGTATCCCAGCCATGAGGGATCAAAATGAAATGAATGTGCAGTTCCTGGACAATTCAGAGAAAACATGCTGCCCTCGCTGTTTGTAGGCAACGTGTGGCTGAAAGGGTTGAACTGTGTGTTTAGGTTCTTCTTCCTGGAGGAACAAGAGCATCTCGTGGTGGCCTCCCTGTGTCACCTGCTGAGGCATCGCCTTGCCTGGGTGAACGGTGAGCTGCCTTGCCACCAGGTCGTCTTCTGGCTGGTGGCAGTGAGAGGCTCTTTGGGGTCTCAGGGGCTTCCATCTTTGTCACCCAGCTGTGTTGGTTTCAGACCATCTAGAACAGATAAAACACAACAACAGTTCAATAATGTTTTTGCTGGAATCTGCTTTCCTTCACAGTCACCTCTTGGTATATTACAAGGATGCCACTGCCTTCTCCAGCGTCTGTCCCCCCCGTTTGCTTGGTAAATAAACGGGCAGCAGTGGAAGGTCTCTTTCAAAAGGCAGGACTGTGTGTTCATTTGGGATCAGCTATAACAACAGCAATAATACTAATAAACCTTTACTTCTACATTATAGTAGCCAGATATGTTTTTATTGAAGCAGAATTCTTAATTTGAATAGCAGGAAACACTTTTCCATATTGCCTTATATGAAAGGCAAGAGGGGAAAGATATTACATCAGAAATCATCCATTTTTGTCATGATACTGACTTTTATTTTCCATTGGGTCCTTTTAAGATTTGTATTTTACAGTCTGTGTCAAAGACCAATTCTGGTCAAGACTTAGTGCACACAAATGAACTATAAACAGAGCTCTGAAAAAGTGCATGTGAGGCTACTGTAAACATATCACACCACATTAAAAAAAAAAAATGTCATACCTTATGAGTTTCTTGGCCTCTGCTTTCATTACTGTACCCTCTGGTGTCCTTTCAATTAACTCTGTCAATCTGCGCTTCGGAGCTTTGAGGTGTGCTGAAGTGTGTAAGCATCAGTAACACATGCACTTTTGTCCCAAACCGCGACAGCACGTGTTGGAAGGGGAGTTGCTGGGAGTGTTGTGCAGTGTGCTGCTTCAAGTCTTCTCCCACTAGCACTAGCTTTATGTTGAGCTACTCTATGGGATTTGCCTTCCTTGCTATGGCTTCTACTGGTTTAGACGACAAGAAAATTATTCTGGTCAAATTTGATGTGATTTACCTCTTGAAAATACAAACATGAAAATATCAGCTACTTTCTCTTAGAGCCATTTCACCTAATTTTCCAATTCCCTCCAGGGTGTGTGGGTTTTTTTGTTTTATTTATTTATTCTTTCTGATGTTTAATGCTGTTGTTCTGGGGAGGATATGTTATCTTCCCCATATGTAGCATCATGGAAGAAAGCAAAACTCTGCATAATGTTAACTATGAATCACAACTAGTCTTTCTAAAACAGGAAAGCTAATGCAAATAAAGAGAATTTCCATCCATCAGGAGATTCTCATACATCATCTTGTCTTTTGTCTCAATATAGGAGATATCAGCTGTTTAAATCAAACGTGAGTGAGCCCTCCTGCCTTATTATTCTCAGCTTAAGCTAAGAATACTTTTCTCTAAGGAAAATGATAATTTTGGGAAAACTGAAGTTTTCATCATTTTTGGGGTTGGGGAGACTTCATCCAGATTCTTCAAGCTCTCCCAGTGCCCTGGGGCAGGAAAACAAAAGTGATAATGCTATCACAGTAATTACTAGGATTAATAACATGTACTGTCATTATACGCAAAATCACTGATCCCTCTGCATTTTCTGCAGTTTTATGTGCTAAATATATGCAGAATTGTCCCTTTCCTTCCCTATAAGTTTGCTCTCTCCTTCCAGAGTATTTTTGAATTTTAGGCTTCTAGTAGGGATATACTGTGGAGAAACTTTTTATTTATATGGGATATAGATCACTCTGCCATTTATGACTATTTTCCACATAACTATAAGTATGAAAAAAATTAAATAGGCTGCTTTAAATGGAGAGCTGTAATCTTTTATAACTCTCAGGGCTGGATTTCTGTGCGTGTTTTTTGGTTTTGGGTTTTTTTTTTTTTTTTTTTGTGGTCTTATATCACATTTATTTCCCCGTACTCATTCTTTCTGTTTGATGGACCATGAGAGCTCCAAGGACCATAGCAACTGTTTGGTAGCTGTCATGCAATACTCTGTGGCATTTCATATATGGTGAGGGGCATGAGTATCATGCTTCGAAGATCAGCTTGATAAAGGGGGAGCAGAGTAGAAAGGTTGCACAGATGTTCTGGGACCTCAGTTCTTGAATTTTGTAGGCCAGGAGTTTGATTATATTCTGAAGTTACTGAAGCAAAGAGTAAATATAAAGCTCTGTGACCAGAAATCCCTGTAGCAGGTATCTGCTATGCGTTAAATTTTATATTTACAACCAGAGCAATGCAAAAATTTGCTTCCAAAGCATGATCTATAGAATTTGCTGCTTGCTTCTGAAGAGACCGTCTGTAACACATCCCGCTGCCTAGAGCAAGAAGAAAAGATTGCTGTTCAGTATTGCTGCCTTCCTAAGGCAGGAAAGCGTCACTCTCCTCTCCCACAGCTTCAGCCAAGATTTGGCGCTGGGTAACCTCTGCTGTTGTGTCTGATGTAGTCTTGCACATACAGAATTTCTGACTTAAGTGTATGTTTTCAATATATTTGAAATTGTTGCTCTTTTAACCATGATTAATAGATAGCTTGGACAGAGATCTCTGAAGAGAGAGTATTCAAGCTCAGAGCACACAACAAAGCTCATCTAATCAACCTACACATACAGACACATAATCAACATTTGCAGTTGCATTTCCCCACACAGAATCACTGCATGTCTAACAAAAAGATGTGTTTTGGTTCAGTTTTGTATTAAACAAATCAAGCAGAGCATTCCTCTCTACAATCTGATCCAAACAAGTAAAGCTGCAATGTTTGATTGAGGGCTGGATATCAAGTACATACTGCATCAGAGGAGAGTAAACTTAATTTTCATTTAGTCTTTTATGCCAATGCTTTATTGTGAGAGGTGCTGGAGTATTCAAAAAAAGTTACCATGAGATACTAAGTGGAGTGGGGCACATGACACTCATCTTAAACTGGCAGATTTTTATGTCAATACAGAGATTAACTGCTACCAATGTTATCTGTTGTATCTGTCCAGTTTGCACATAGGGTTGGTATTCCTGTTTTACTGAATAAAACTGTGGCAAATCAAATTCACACTAAAGTTTGTAAGGCCTTTAAAAGCATCTTTACAGCATATGTAGGGTGGAGGATAACAGCTTAACTTCCTACAGCTAATGTGTAAGCAATTTATTGGCTATTCTCCTTCAGATGTTATCAAGTATTGCATAGCAGGTACAGATGTTCCTGTCAACATTATTTGTTTAATAAGGGTTAATGCACATGGTAAGCAGCTTGAAAATATAATTATCTTTTAAAATAATTGAGCAAATAAGTTCTTGTAAGCTTGGATATATTCTATACATATTGGTGACAATGTGTGTATATACGGCTATTGTCATTGATTTGGTTAGTGTTGAGTTGGAGAGCTCTCTTAAAATGACACCTTTTGCAGCGCTCCCTCATACCTACGGGGCAAACAGCTGGACCTCTGGTCTCCTGTGCTTACCAGTCATTCCCGTTATGTTTGGATATACTTGGTCTGGGAAGTCTAAAAGCTGCTTGGAGCAGTATGGTAGGCTCTGCCTGTCCTGGTGATGTGACTGGTCAAATGCTTCCCTGAAGCAGCAGCTGTTGGCTTCTGCAACACTGGAAGTAAGCTAAAACACCAACTTCATATGTCCTGTAGTCTTTCAGTTCTCGAAAGCGATTTCTGTCTTTGAACTTTTTACAGAACACAGTTTATGTAGGTAACAGGTTTTTTAAGATTCAAGTCACTTGAATCTGTGATAAATATACTATCTAATAAACTAGCTAACGTTTTGTGATGCCGAGAAACAATACAACTTCAGAGCATGTATTTATGTGCTATCTTACCAAGTGAGATGTTGATATAGGTGGCAGATCTAGGGAAGAAAAACTCAGAAAAATGGAGGATCCTTATAGGATTTTTAAGACTGTGTGTGTGTGTGTGTATATATATATATATATATTTTATTTCAGCGTAAAGCCTTAATTACTATAGAAAAGGTTTTAGACTTCTGTTAAGACCAGCTAATAATAAGCAACATAGTTCCAGTGCTCTCCTTTCACTGTTTTTCTAGAGGTTTTAAATGGAAACTTCTCCACCCCTTAACATCCTACTTCTTGCTTTGGATTTAGACACATGTCCTTTTAAGCATTATGCAGGCTTTTTGTATGCACGTGTTCTCCTCTGTGCTTTTTGCCCTAGATGATTAATAGTGGAGTGCTAATAAAACCTGAGGTTTTAGTTATTGCTCTTGATATCTTCATAGCAAGTGTTCCATGTTTTAAATTTCAGTTGCTGCAAGACTCTTGTTTGCTCTGAGTTAGTGTTTTCAGCCGACTGTCCATGACCAGATCCCTCCACTAAGGCAGCATCCTCTTTTCAATTGATGCATGGAAAATTGTCTGGTCTGCACCTTGTTGATTACAACCATGGTGATGCAACTCAACAAACTATCTCGGCATTTTCTATTTTCAGTAATTCTGGATCTACTGTGATATTTGTGTCTCTGACATTCTGTGTTAGAGACATCCTGTGCCTCATAACTGCAGTGGTGGAAGGGTCTTTCTAACCTTTCAGGAAGGTGTCAGCAGTGAAAGGGGAGGTCATTTTTCTGGAAGCTCACTCAAGATTGTATCACTTTGGTTCTATAATATTGTCTTGCTTGGTTCATCTTACGGCGCAACTGCTCTGTGCATGTTCACGGACAATCTGTCTTTTCTCTATATAGCATTTTGAATTGCTCCCAGCAGATAGTAATGGAAATGGTATTTCATATATTTTCTACAGCATCATGAATATTTACATCTACCTTGCATCTATGTTGCACTAGCATCCCTGGAAGCATAATGTTAGTATAGAGCAACAAGCACTACAAATTAAATACCCATTACAATCACACTGACAAGTCAAAATTACCAGGAAAGCAAACTATCGTGCAACTGAACTTTACTTTTTTTGGTTTTCTTCTTGGTTGGTCATGCAGAGGTTTTGCAATTATTTATTCAATCTGAAGTTTCCTTGCAAGGGAGGGGCTTTAATATGTGTGACGCTTGTTGCTGTACTACTTAGTGACATGAGCATAAAGTTGACAAAATACCAGTTTAATGGGCTAAAAATATAAAAATTCTAGAGCTTACATGTCCCCATGCTATGTATTTGTATTCAGCATGTTTCCTAATATGTATTCTGTTTCACCCCCTTCTTTGGATTATAAACTTTTAAATTGCATTAAAATTCTAGATATTGAGAGTGTCCTGACCCCTAGAAGATCCAGTCCTGTTAATATTTTTGATGATGTGATAATAAAAAGTAAAGAAAAAACAAAAATGGCAGAAAAATGTACCCCAGAAAATACTGGATTTAATGTTGGCTGGACAACAGATAAGTTTTGAGCACTTGTCTTGCATGCAGTGTAATGTGAAACTTGTTGTTGCCTAAAGCTGTATGCAAGTGTTAGTGCCCTGAAATGTTTACTCCAGTTTTAGAAATAGGTTGGGAATTTTGAAAAAGACAGTTGATATATGGGGAAATATCAAGTATATTAAGCAATTTGTTTCATCCTCTGTTTTCTATAGCCAGTTGAAATACAGTGAGTGGTAGAGAGAGTGGTTATTTAAATGTTATAGATGAAGACAAGGTAAATGTCAGTAGTGTGGCATTTGTTTCACAATGTGGAGATTTCAGCTAAGATTGTCTGAAGTGGCAAAAATGTTGTCCTGATGCTATCAAAACCTGTGAGCTAATGTGAACAACACAGAGCAAAGATACTCCCTCAGAAGGGAGTTGGTGTAGGTCGTATACAAAGCTGTACAGCTTTGTGATGTAAAAGTATACAACTTTTATTTATTTTTACCAGATATCCCCTAAAGCTAAAATGTGTCCTTTCAGAATAATTGGAGATGTCATCATTTCAGGCACATGTGTGTGTGTGACCTCCTGCCTTTCTCTTCTAGAGAGGAGCTATGAAGACATTAATGGTTCCAGTCTAGTGGAACTAAGGACTTAAACTGTGGTAACCCATACTTTTAGGTACGGGGATCTTCATTTCAGTTCTCAGTGATAACTTTACACATTAAGAGCATTTAAACATAGTAATGCTCTTAGTCTGCACAACAGGAGGAGAACAACTGAGGGTATAGCACCCGTGCAGAACTTCTGTGCATATATGCACTTGAGCAATAGTGGAGATACTAGAAGAACTACTATTTTCCATGGATGCTTAAAACACGTGGTGACAATGCCTGAGAGAGTTGCAGAAGTCGAAAAGTTGTTCTGAAGTTGTGAAATAAGTTGAATAACTTCCTCACTCTTCTCCCGCTTCAGTTCTCAGGAGAGATTTTCTTTTTTTCCTCTGCTTTAGAGAATGAAAAAATAAGTGACCTCTTGTTCAAAGAAATATTATCTGTTCATTTTAAATTCTGCCAGATACTTCACTACCAATCGTGGTTCTATGGTCATTCAAAGATGGGGCACCGTTAAATTTTCTCAAGGAATGTAATAACAAAAATTATTCTGTATATGAAGTTAGCATAGCTCTCTCATCACAGTTGCTTCTTAGAGAAGCAGGCCTGGCATTTAACTTACAGGTAATCCTGATGGGGTTATGAGAAACCATATGAAGTTTATGGGAAACATCAATCTAGTTGATTGAGAGCATAATTTTTTCATGCTAGTAGGTTAACAAGAATTTAGAGCAGCTGTATTTTTATTGTATATATGCAGAGAATATTTTTAGATATATATGTACATGAACACTTTTGGGACAGGAGGAGAGGGCAGATGAGGTTTAATGATGACTTTTCAGTATCTTCAGTGCAGACTAAAAGGAACAGAGCTGCATGGCTGCTGATACTGCTGGTTAGGTGGCTGTGAGTCGCCAAACGGGGCTGTGCTTGCAAACGACTGCTTTAGCTAGCTGGTGTAATAGGCAATCCAGAATTTGCGGCTAATTAGAAATGCTGTGACTGTGAAGCTAACAGATTGAAATAGAAGACAGGTCCCACATTTTGGAGAAGAAAGCAGTTTGGCAGCTGTCATTGTGTATTAGGTGATTTGGGGTGTGTGTGCATTGAATTCATGTGTGGAACAGGAAGATTTTCAGAAGGAACTAATGCACTTAGTCATGGCAGGAGATTATTATTTCAAAACTTGAGCAGAAGAGTGATTTAAAAAAAAATTGGTCAATGTAAAAATAAATTCATGTGACTCTGTCTAGCCACCTCCTTCCAACTAAAGAGTACTCAAATGTTTGTGGTTAAATCTGAGTATCCTTCTTGTCACTGAAACTGTGGCCTGGCCATGGGCGGTAAATTCTGGCCTGTGGATATTTACACTTTTTATGTTTAAATTAAGCAACAATTATTCTTTTGTGAACGCTAAAGAATCCCTTCTTTCCCCCTTTCTATAATAGCTATTGAATGATTTCATGGTGTGAAATTGCTGTGGTTTAGCACTGGTATTTGCAATGGTTTGGTTCATATAAATGCATAGTTGTTCTCCTTTTGATTACTTGGTACTACTTTTAATGACTATTTTCTGCTTCCTAAGAAAAAAGGAAAGAAGAAGTTGCAAAGCTGTGGTGGGAATCATGAAATCAGAACCATGTAATGCCTTTAGTCTGCTGTCAATTAGTCTCTGTGATACAAAACTGTGATGAATCCCATGGTGCCTTTTCCCTGTTGAGCCTAATAAAATTCATCTTCAGTTTGCAAGCTTTGTGGTGCCCCTCTGGTCTTAGGGAATAACAGAAGATGCCAAGCCACATGTCAAACTAAAAGAGTCAGAAAGTAGAAAAAGAAGAAAAGTTTTCAACAAAACAAAAAAAACACCCTAATAGGAATGTGTTTGTAGTCAAGCACAGGTGACTGAACCAGTTGGAGGTACTTAATAAGCCTGAAGTTTAGTACCAGCCACTCTCAGTAGACCATATTTGCAGCTCATGGATCATGCTTAGAGATGTTGTCTTGTATTGAGGAGAAAAAGGAAACTATTTGACAAGGGCCTGGAAATACCACTGGCTATTCACAAACAAAAACACTATTTAGAGGTAGAAAATCTCAGGTAAATTGCAGAGTGAGGCAAGTCTGGATGATCTAATGAAGCTCCTGAGGAGTCATGGGGATGGGGGGGTGGTGGTGCAGGAGAGTGGGATGGGGACATGGTGTGGAGCAGGGAGGTGGTGTGGGGTGTCCCTGGAGGTGCTAACCCTCCTGGCTGGAAGGGCTGCTTGGTATGTGGCTGTCCTGATTACTGAACTCATTAGCTATTTGGGGAAAAAAAAAAAAAAATCATATGAAAAGTGAGTTTCTTCCTGTGGGGAGCCCTTTTCTTTAATCTGTGACAAGACACAAGATGTTCTGGGATGTACTTGTTTGCTATTTTATTCCAATTATTATTATTAGGTTGCAGAAATGTGTATATTCATGTGTTTCCTCTTCTGACCACAGTTCATTTTAGCAAGCTAAATATTTTAGGTATTCCCCCATGTACAGAAGTTGTGCTTAAAATTGCAAGAAAAACTTTGTATATCTTTAAGGCATTTGATTTCAGAGTTCACTTCTGAGGAGGCTAGATTAAGTACAAAAGCGTTTTATTGTATTTGTGTCAGAACAGGATCTTAACCCAGCTGTTTGATTTATATGACATGAGGGATCCGAGGTGTACAGGTATCTGTATTTATTGCTGAGATAGGGTCTAGTTAACAAGGGCCTAACTTACATTGCCTGTGCCTTGGACTCTGTGATAGGAGCTGGCTGACAGGCAATATCATAACCTCTGCAAGTCTACTGTTTAGCCCAGGTGATATTGGAAGTCAGGAATAAGATGTGGCCATGAATCATGTCAGAAATGAAGCATCGATTCTGTTTGGAAGCAAACACGTTTTTGGAAGCAAACACATTTAATACTGGCTTCCTGTATTCTCCCTCATTTGGCCAGAAATCCTCGGTGTTTATCGAGGGTGAAATTCATCCCTGTGCTGCAAACTATCTGCTCCAAATACAGCTTCAGTGAGCTTTTAATGTTGGATATATCATATGCTGGCTTTCCTGCATAAGGATGAGGTTTTCCTCAAAACAAAATAAAGAGTGAGAGCAGATAGGGTAAAATAATGATGGGATGAAATGAAACTGGGATATCAGAAGAAATGGCACAAAAATCCAATTTCGGGCAGCAAATTGTGGATACGTATTATTTTCTATTGTATGCTATTTCACACAAAGTACAGTTACAACAGGAAATCAATGAAAAATGAAAATTACATATAGGACAAATTGCTGAAAAGCATGAGGCTGTATTTTCCTGTTCAAATTGAAAGGCAAATGCAACAGAGAGGTAATATATGGGTTTCATATCTACAGATATCTGTAGGTTTACTTCCTTCCGCTATTCACGTACTATCTACAACTTTATTCTCATGGCTGTCTTGGCAGTGTCTTCCTGTCCTGATTATACAGCAAATGCAAACATTCTGCATGAATTTTTTTATGCTATTTCTGTCTTAACTTTTTATTTTCAAATTAAATGTTCTCTGAAGCTGCTTATATTTCATAGCATCAGTCCTTTTCTGTACCACTGAATGTGATGGTCATCTTTGTAGCATCCACATAGACTGTGTGTAATTCATGTCTTTTCTTTGATTACATCTTACATGCTTCAAATATAGCCCTTATTTACAATCATTGCGAAGCAACTGGTAGAAGAAAGCAAGGTACTTGGGCATGAGGTTGTTAAGTTCTTCTGCTCCTTTTCATTATATATAAATGGCCAGGGTATTTTATTCCTTAAATACAGATATGCTTTTTATTTTACACATTAGAAAGTTGTGTGCTTGCTTATTTTATTGGCAGCACCCATGAAGAAACAACAGGATTCAAATATCAGTGAAGTGTTGCTCCTAAATGCCAAACTTCTTAGCAGAGAAAATGATTTTTTTTAAGATAACTGTTTGTTATGGTTGCCCATGTACTCATCTCTGGGAAATGCTTTGGCAGTTATGTGCCTTTGTTAAATGAAGGAGTAGATGTCAAATTTTTATTAAACTATTTGCATGCTGGTAATTCTTAGACCATCAATCTTAACTGGTGTATCTGTGTCTGAAGGAGTTTACAATTTAAACAGACAACACAAACTCTAGTTTTAGAGTGGTAAGTCATGATACAGAATGGTTAAACAACTTGTTCAAATAGTGTAGGTAGGCCGCACCCCTGAGCTGGAACTATGCCTTGGCTGCAGGATTGTCTCCCTAAAGACTGGGCCTGGAGTGGCCATGCCAAAGCTGGAGGTAGAAAGTTTGTAGCTTGCTGTTGGCATCTAGAAGGACAGCCAAGTAAATCTGTGTCTAGGAAAGCAAACTTTTTTCCAGACATAGCATGCTTATGTAATGGGTAAATGCATGGTTACCAGTATCAGTGTACTCAGACTCAGCCTAATGGATTTTAATGTGTTTCTCTGGCTAACATAAAGCAAGGGGAAGAGAGACTTATGAATGAAAACCACCAGGAGATAGGAGATGCAAAGGCACAAACATTGGAAAGGATCAGTGTCTTGCAGAGGTGACATGTACCCTGTTGGATTCTGACATCTAATGTACATCCCAGTGGGCTGGAGAGCCCATGCTTTACTTCTTTTACCTCTTTTTCTAGAGACCTACATGGTTTATGTTCTGCGATAATCAGGGTTGATGAGATCTGAGGATGAGAGAGGATCTTCACGGTTTTTCTCCCAGGGACTTGTGAGCAGGACTGGACAACTCTGTAATGTGTTCAAATCTGTACATGGAAGAGATGTGCCGTAGTTTCATTATGCTCAGTCATCGGAAGCCAAGGGACTGTGCATTGTCATTTGACAACATAATATTATGGATAAAAGTCGTGTGCAAAAAGTGTTGTGTTTTTTCCATTGATTTCCCTCTACCTCCCTTTTATTAGAATTTATCCTCCTTTCTGCTGTAAGCCCTCTGGCCGAGAATCATCATCATTTTTCCCCACATTCCCTGGATTTGTTTCTTGATATTTCTCTTGCATTTAGAGTTGAAAGTTTTCTTCCTCCCCTGCTCCTTTTTTGCTTTGCTGTTTGAATCCCCAGTGGCCCATTACCTGTAGTACAGTAGCTCTCACTCTGGAGTTACTGGCTCCATACAAGGAACTTCTGAAGTTACCTTTGAAAAGGTAACCTTTTTCCTTTACTGGAGGGGAAAAAGAATCAGTTAAGAATCCCAGTCTGAGTTACTGTGACTCTAGAGATGATCATTCACCATCTGGAGATGGAGATCTGTTGGAATCTGAGTCAGTTTATAAATACTTCCCCCCTTCTAAATTTCTACCTCTGTAAGTTTACAGGCCCTTTTAATAAAAAATAAATAAAAAAAAATACTTCATCATGTTGTAGTCAGACAATAGAACTATACTATTCAAATGGCAGTTATGTGTCATCATTTATATAAGATTATTTTAAAGAGATCCTCCTAGAAATGGGTGCTTTTAATGTGAATCAGTAACAGGTGATGGTACCATTCTATCAGTGTGTTCCTAGTTTTTTCTAATTTTGTCTGTTAGGATCCTTTTGAAAAGAAATTTCACTGGAATTTGTATAGGTTTGTTAAAGTTTCTTGCTTCATTGCCTGTATATCTATTTCAGAATGCCCAGTTCTAGGAGAACTGCATTTCATACATATGTTTGATTAAGACTTGTTTTTATCAGTAGGAACAAATATTAGTTCTATAAGTATCTCCAGTCCTACTTATTACAACTAATACAGTCTTTGACATGTTCCAGTGTAAAAGAGTGTACAGCCTAACCTGTTTGGACTTTATAGTGCAGTTATCGCTGTTCTTATGTGTAGTCCCTTTTCAGATTTTACAATTGCAGATATTCTTGGATCTGCGTTTGCTAAGTAGTAATTGAATTTTTAAGATTATGACTATGGGGTTCAAGATTGCTGTGTGCTTTTATGAGATGATAATCATTTGGTAAAAACCTTTTGATCTTTCAAAATGTGTGAAATCCTTCAGGCTGTAAAGCACAAAGCTTATATAAAATGTGTAAAGGGAGACTCCTAGCAGCTAGTGACCCATGTAGTTTTTTTTTCTTGGTTTGTTTTACTTGTCTCAGGGAGATGGAAAACCTGTAAAACTCAATGTCATGAATGTTTGAGGAGTTGCTCAGTATGTATATAAGCGTTCATTAGTCAGAAATTAGCCTGTATAATGGAAAGGCTTATTGACTGAGGAGTTCCTGTGAAATTGAAGTTTCTGGACTTCATTTTTTCAGCTGAGTAGAAAACTCTGCCTATTCATATTCAGTGGCATTTCTTTGGTTACATGACGCTGATGCAATTATTTTATGTCTGTCCTGCTCTAGGATTTCTAAAAGCAAGCCACAGGTCTCTCCTGGCCATTCTCCACCCTAGGTGCCCTGTTACCAGCTTTGCTGCCTTAACAAGCTTGGCTGAGTTTAGGCATTACTGGGTTTTCTCTGTGTTACTATCCGAGTAGCAAATATAGGCAAAGTCTAATGTGTGGGACTTGGAAATGCCTCCCAGTATCTGGGTCCCAATGTGTGCCCTGGCAATGTCTCATCTCTAAGGCGAAATAGGTTGTATGGATTATTCTGTGCTCCTCATGGAGAGGAAATCTGGGTAGATGGACAGAAGAAAAGAAAAGCCAGTGTTTTCTACAGTACTACAAAATAGATCACCTCTGGTTCAGCTGGATGGCACAAGTGTGCAGATAGCTTTCTCAAAACAAAAAAATTATTTTAACAGTGGCAGCAAGACTTCTGTAGCAAAAAAACTGTGTTTAAAGAGCCTGAAGTATATTTTTAACTTCTACACCTGTGTGAGTTTTTTGTGAGCTTTTTCATACAGCTTTGCTAGTCTGGTCCTCTGGTTCCCATGATACTGTGTTGTACAAGCACACATGTAACTGAATGATAAAGCTCTGCTCCAGAAATTACTGCAAGCTCTGTTGTACCCTTGCTGTAGGGTCTGGTTGTTGTGCCTATGTGGGACTAGATCGTGCCTTGTTATACTTCTTTCTTTTCTGTGAATTTATTTTTAAAGGCTGAACTGCCAGGATGTCTCATCATTACACCTGCACTTAAAGCATTTCACAGCTGCTCTGATCAATAGTGGTTCAGCATCAATTGGCAGCATTTGGCGCAAAGAGTTTTATCCTCCCGGCGCTTAGTGATATGATGCTCCTTTGTCAGCCGTCCAAAATGGTATTGGCCTTTTGCTGCTTCCTTTACGAGGATGTGCTGAACCATTACCTGTTGCTTTCTTTCCACAATAGTTTCCCCCTCCTCTACCGTTCAATATCTGTGTTTCAGGTTATTTTATGTTCAATACTGGATATTTATCAGATAAACTTTCCTGATGCTATGTATAACGCTTTCTTTTGCTTTGTGGGGGCTGTTAGTCCTACCCAGTGCTGCATGACTTTTAAGTATCACTAGCTGTTTCTGTTTCTATCCTCCTTAAGGAACTAATGAAGTTGTAAAATGTAAGCAGTTGTTACAATGATCCATGAGTTAGTGCAGTTGCATGGGAGCATTACTCAGACTGTGCCGAGTCTGGAGGAGTGCAGAGCCATCCAGAATTGCTTCCGTATTCCCTAATGGGAAGGGACTTTGAAATCACAAAAGGTCTCCTAGGCCTTGCAAGCAGCAGGGTTTTTCTGAAATCACTGGCTGTGACTGCAGAAATCCAGATTCAGGAACGGGCTGCTGTGTGGGGGAGGCCGCATCTGTTGGTCACGCTGGGTCCTATCCTAGAAGTACCGAGAATTTGGGCTGTTTATTATTATCCTCCTCTTCGAATGAAGACCTATTTCAATTGCACTCTCTGAAAGAAATAACATGCTTTCAAGTTTTACGTACCAATATGATATTGCCAGGAAAAAAAAAATAGGGGGAGAAAAAGAAAAGACTGGTTTTAGGTATTTGCTTCTGGTTTTATTTATACTTTTAATTTCATTCACCTTTTAAGTTAACAACTATACTATTTCTTAAGGGTAGATTCTACTTTGTTTACAGCAGTAGAGGTTCTTGTGGGCAGTTGCTCAGGGCAGCAGTTAATTATGAATATTTACTGGCCTGAATTATGGAAATCCTAATAATTCAGGCCTCTTGCATTTGCAGTTCTATGGAAGCTAAGCATTACTAAGCAGAATACCTTGTTTGGTTGCTTTTTCCCCCCTGTATGCATAGAAGGCATTGTTATAGTTAAATCGTGGCTTGTACATCACTGGAAAGGAAGAAAGATATCTTTCATCCACAGAGCCCAGGTGTAGCCTCCTGCTAACAGCACCTGCAGCTTAAAGTAGAAAATGTGCTTTTGAGTGGGAAATAAGTAGTAGTTTAATGGATTCCCCCCCCCCCCCCCAATTTTGTCCTTATGGATATCACTCGGCAATTCTAGCCTTGGGGAAGCTCTTGCTCACTTAGTGTTGAAGCACTTTATTCTCTGCGCTTGTGAAGAGATGCTTAGGATGGGAATTACAGTGAAGAACTATTTTCTTTTTCTTCACCCTCCTTATGACATTTTCCAGAGACTGGTGAGAGACTAAAAGATTTTCCTGGAGTTTGACTCGGGCTCTGCTGAGAGCACTGGTTGGGAGAGTAGGAGCCAAGCTTAGAGATGAGTGCTTCTGTCTATCATGTCCTTGCTGTGACAAGCTCTCATGCACAGGTTGCTTCTCCTAGTTATTTGCTCTGCACAGACTGAACTCTTCTTTAGCTTAAGAAAGATGTTCTGAAATATCACAAACCCTTATGAAAACTGCCCCTCCTGAGCTGGAGAAATAGCAGTACCTCTTGGCACATGCTTCTGCAAGAGCGCAGCTGCTGTGGCGTTGAGGCGAGTCTATTCCCATTTGCATTCTTTGTAAGAGCTTTACTGAAACAGGTTCACACCACGCTGGTCTCGGGGATCACCAAAGCTCTTATTAACGCAGGTATTAACAGTATCAGAGGTGTCTCTGGTGTCTCCCAAACAGGTATTTTCACTTCAATATCCCTTAGTTTAAAGGGATTACACTTTAATTCAGTCTCCTGCATGTTAAAGGACACAGGAATTTTGTTGAACTCTTCTGTCTCATTTTTGTCTCATGTCTACTGTCCTTGGTTACATCTACAGCATGCTTTTACAAAATAAACTGGAAGTAAAGGAGGACAGCTGTCATGACCAAAAAAGAAGCATCTCTGTCATCTTCTTTCATGTAATAGGACCTTCATATGTTGTTTTTATGGGAGGGGGAGCGAGGGCATTCAAAATCTGAACCATCAGCCAGTTTGATGAGCAAGAATGCAAGAATAGTTATACCGGGACAGACCAAAGGTCTATCTCCTCCGCCCTCGGTGTTGACAGTAGCCAGCAGCAGATGCTTGTGAGAACAGTGCAAAATAAATCAAACCTGCAGCTCTGAACTCTTCTGGCAACCTGCAGTCTAGGGGCTTCCTAACCTGGGAATTATACTGCACCTTTGTGCTTAACAGTCCTTAATGGTCTTTTCTGCAATCATATGACTCCTTACTGTCACTTCTGAGAAAACTAATGTGACATGAAGGCTGTGATCAGCTGAGGTATCCAAAATGCCTTTACATCTGCAGATGAAAACTTGGGTACTTGATCCAGCCTCTACATTTCACTGCATTTGATTGTCTACTTATTAGGATAGCATTGCAAATAATGAGATTTGGCAGTGTGTGGTCCCCCTGTCCTCCCCCACTATCAGCAATTACCAGAAAAGGGCCTTTGTTTGCTATTTCTGCCACTTTCTTTTCCTGTTCTGCTAAACCTTTGGGAGTTTAGATTTGCTAAAACCTGTTGTGGGTCACAGCAACTTGCTTTTATTTTTAGTTTTGAGACTATCTTTTGAAGAGTTACATTCTTCTGATTCCCCCAACCCCTCCCCCCCCCCCCCCCCCCCGGCCCTGATCTGAGCCCCTTCATAAATCAGAAGGGAACCAGCATGGTGAGACTTGATGCATAGCTGTAGGCAAATGTCGGTGTTGTCTTTATCTTTGTATTTGATGTCTACACAAGACATGACAGGTTGTCTAGAAAGCATGAAAAAAGCCTTCACTTGCTCAAGAATAAAAACCTGCATTCTCAGCAGAAGGCTCCTTACTAGTTTTATAGTATATTAACCAGGTTCACCTGCAATCATGGCATGCCCCCTGCCCTGAGCTGCCTAAAAGCAGTTACCTTTCTCCAATCAACAGGACAGTCATTTGCCAGTGCTAAGGCGAGAGGCACCAACTCCTACAGCATTGCAGTAGGATACACTGCCCTCTAGTTCACTATCTGTCTTGCTTTTTTTATACTCTTTGGCTTGAAATGGGGGAATATTCATCCAGTGTAGATCATAAGCCAGACAGTAGCTTACCCATTGTGAACAGCAGCAGTAGGGCAGCAAATAACTTGGAAATCAATGGTTTTAAAAATACTTTTCTAGAAGGGACAGATGTATAATATTGCTTTTAATTTACTTCCTGATTATTTTCTTTTCCTGCAGATCTTTACAATTCTGTCACTATGAAGTTGTAGGCTATTTTGATCCTTGTCTGTATCTGGGATAATGGTGCCCTGAGGAACATCCTTGAAACATTAGAGAAACATGCATTTCATCATCAAAGGACAAATACAGGACAGAGGATTCAAGAAACCGTAGTGTCTTTCTGAGCTCCGACAGCATTGTGCAAATGCAGTGCCCATTCCAGGAGAGCAAAGCATTCATTTTATTTTGCCTCTGCAGGGCAGTGATAACTTCTGCAGCATGCCAGATGAAACATAAATAACCTTTGTCACCTTTAGGAAAGGTACTTGCAGAGAAGTACTGTATTCAGAGCTTTCCTGGGCAAATTGTGAATAATTTAGTTGTTAGACCCCAGGGTTCTGCCTTGCTGGAGCCTGTGCACCGCCGAGATGCGTGCCGAGCTGCTCGGAGGTAATCGAGATACCCGGAGAACAGAGGTGGCTGCCGCTTAATAGCGGTGGACTTCAATCAGTTTCCATTTTGCTTCTATTAAACTTAAATGAAATGCTCGGTACCCACCCATAAGGTCCATGGTGTTTTCCATCAGAACAGCTTGTGGGGCGTGATAATAGAGGGAAAAATTTTTTTTGGTGGGGGGAGAAATCTGGCTACTTTCCGTGGAGAAACAGCAGCTCTAACAGCCATTTATTTAGATGTCCTGTTACTTTTATGCTGTCCAGCTGCTAGCAGCTTGTCGTTACGCAGCAGCACTTGCTCTCCGTGTGCTCCTCTCGGTTTAGCTGAGTGCTGCCAACTTAAAGCCAGGCTCTGCGATAACATGTAGCAGCTGAAATTGTGGCCGAGTCCCCTGCTGCAACTAGAGTCGCGCTGACGTGGCTGGGATAGTGCTTGGGGAACGGGCTGTCCCAGTCGTGGGCTTTCCTTTGAGCAAAGGGCTGGGACCCTCAAGGATGTTTGAATGCTGGTGGGTCTTTGATTAAGCGTCTGAACAAGGCTTCTGTGCCGGGTGTGCCAGAGTGATCCTCTCCTTGCACTGGGAGACACAGGGATGCTGCTGTGGGCAAGACTGAAGACCATTTTCAATAAGTCCTATTCTTCTTGGTTTCCTTCCTTTGGCCTGCCTATAGGCTGTGAATCAACAAGGCGTTGTTCTCCTCTTGGGATTTGTTCCCTATGTTGGTTTATCGGTGACTGATCTGCTGAGTGCACCTTGGTTAGGACTGTCTGTGGGCTTTAAAGCGAGATGCATGTCATGTTGGTTCTTCGTATTGGCTGCCCGTTAGTGCTGAATTTGACTTAAATGAGCTTTATTGGTATATACTTTTCCAAATAGATATCCAGAGGCTAAGATGTGGTAGAAATATTATTTAGAAAGACATACCTACTTCTCTAATCTGTTATATGGATGGGCCCTAACCTGCAGGAAACTTCAGGAATGGAGGATGTGTGAGAACAACAAAAATTCGGATCCCTTCTGTGGTTGGGTTGTGTGTTTTAAAGTTGGATCTATAGAGTTTTAATTAGCTCCTCCCTATTAGATTATTATTTGGAAACTGTAAACATTCTAATTCAAAAATTAAATTGCATTTAATCTTCCTGTTACCTTGTCTTATGGGAGGTGTGTGTGGGTGGTTTTTTTGTTTTTTGGTGGTTTTTTTGTTTTTTGGTGGTTTTTTTGTTTTTTGGTGGTTTTTTTGTTTTTTGGTGGTTTTTTTGTTTTTTGGTGGTTTTTTTGTTTTTTGGTGCCCAGAGCTGCCATTCTCCTAGGCTGTAAGTCAGAATAGATGCAAGTTCTCATAACTTAATGTGCGCTGCAGACCCTGGTGATGGTGAAACCCACCCTGATTTATCTGTGATTCCATGCCAACTTTACTCTGACCAAGCTGCTTGACCTGGGTACGATGACTGTCCATCACTGTGTATGTGATGGATATGTGATCTTACATGAAAATGCATTTGAATTTTGGACCAACTTTCACTTTAAGTTTAGTTCAGCAGACTAACACAAATTAACTGGAAGGAAAGAAAGATGCTTGAATTTGGTTAAGAAATGGCAAAACAAAGTGTTTTAATGTTTCTTAATGCATTTCTTCTGCAATTTCCATTTTGGAGAAAGTTTAATTGCGCTTTTAACCTCTTCTCCTAACATTAAAGGAAAATTAATGGTATGATATCAAGATTCTTAAATCCACCATCTGCTCTCACCTAATGAATTCCAGTTGGAAATTGCTGGCATTTGACTGTGGTATTGCAAAGATCTAGAGGCAGAGGGCTGGTTAAAGGACCATCACTGGATCTATTCATGTTCCTTCTGCTGCTTAAAATTTGCCTCATACCTCAGCGGACTTTCTCCATACCTAGAAGAGCAGATCTGCAGCTGAAGCTCCTCCAACGCTTAATATTTTACAGTGAAACCACTTGTCTACAGACATTTATAATAGCCAAAGTGTATAGTTCTGTGGCAATTAAAAGTTGGAAGGGAAGATGGATCCAGGAGCCTAAGGATATCCTGTAACGTGGATATATGGGGGTGAAAAGCCTTAATCAGAGATTATTTCTCCATTTTATTTATTTATTCATTTATTTTCCTTTCAGGGTGACTTAGTGTAGTAGGCAAGAGTTTGATTTGTGTGGCAGCTATATGATTATCCTGTGTCAACACTGGGTTATTTGTGTTTCCTTAATAGCTGACTATATAGTCTGGGAAAATGAAAATAACAGTTAAAGAGCAAGTTGTGTGGCGTGTGTTTGCACTTAGCACCAGTGTATTCTAGGACTGAGGAGCAACCAAAACACAGGAGAGACTGCTTGAAATAGGCCACCTGAAATGGCTGTGGCTGCTGAATTGCTGTTGAGTTGAATTGCTCAGGAGAATCTGATAGACTATAGCTGTTTGCCATTTTCCCAAATAGAGCATTTCAGAACTGCTGACTTGACAGACTGTCTGCATTTGAAGGAACTTTTCAGCAAGTGTTTTGCTTCTGAAGCTCCTAAAACTCCTCTAAAATGCTGTTGACTGCAGCAATGAGCTTCATATTGACATTAAAGATAGATTTATTGCACTTACAGTTTTGCTTCCTTCCAACTTATGAGGTCTTTGATAGCAGAAGATCCAATATTTCCTTGTAAATGGCTGCCTTTGCTTTTGAATGTAGCTTCTTAAATATGATATATTACTAGTGCTGAGTGCTAGTGAGGCATTTCCGTTCTGTTGCTTCAGGGGAAGTGCTCACAGCATAAAGGAATCAAAATCTAGTAAGAATAAAGTTGGACTAAATGCGAGTGGTATCAATTCCCTTTTCCTGATAAGAGGTTGAGCTGGGGATATATTATTAGAACACCTTTTTTTAAAGCTATTATTAATAGAATGAAGCTGTGATTAAAAGCAGGTAATTACTTGCACATCGCATTGGCTTACACACACACTCACACACACTCACACACACTCACACACACTCACACACACTCACACACACTCACACACACTCACACACACTCACACACACTCACACACACTCACACACACTCACACACACTCACACACACTCACACACACTCACACACACTCACACACACTCACACACACTCACACACACTCACACACACTCACACACACTCACACACACTCACACACACTCACACACACTCACACACACTCACACACACTCACACACACTCACACACACTCACACACACTCACACACACTCACACACACTCACACACACTCACACACACTCACACACACTCACACACACTCACACACACTCACACACACTCACACACACTCACACACACTCACACACACTCACACACACTCACACACACTCACACACACTCACACACACTCAACCTAGTTGGAGCAAGAGCTTGAGGGGCCAACCCCAGCTGGGTGCTCCAGCAACCCGTTGTTTCAGCATGTGTGTGTACAAACATACGTACACATATGCATGTGTGTATATATATATATATTGGTGTAATCCTGCAGTCTTTGCATTTAGCAGCCACCACTTCTGTGGATGTGGTCCCAGTTATACAGCCTGGTGTTGCTGCTAGCACTGTGTGCTGGTGATCTTGTCCTGATTAGGCTGACTCTTGGTGTTCTGAGTTTATCAGTTCTCGTGGGTTCAACAGGACTGTTGCTCTCCAGAGCCCATCAGTTCTTGGGAGACTTTCCCATGCTATTTTTCAACACGAACTTTTCCTTTGACCTGCTGTTTTTCATAACTATTTCTCCGTCTGCGCCCATAGGCACCTATAGAATCCATGTGTGCAGACTTGCTCAGAAGGGGCCTCTGTGACACAAGGTAAAGATGGACTTTTATCATCCCTAGAAAAGACTCACTGAAAGATCTTTTTGAAAGAATAGATTATCCACAAAGTTATATGAAACTTTGAATAGTTTTGGAAGAAAAATAGGAGGAAGATGTTTCATTTTCATGCCAACATTTTCAGCTCGAGACTTTAAGCAATGTTAATTAAAACATATTTTAAAATGCCTTTTGAAAAGGCTAGAAATCCCCCAAAGAAAATAGGATATGTTGCTCTGGGTTGAAATAACATAGTTATTCTGGTACATGCAAACTATTTAATGTTTTATTTAGATTAAATTAAAAAGTTTTTGCATTAATTCAACTGATCGCTATTCCAACCTTGCTGTTCAGTCACTGACCCAAAACTCTGTCCTGTGTTCCCATAACTTCACTTGATAAAGACCCTCATAAACGTGGAGCCACGAACAGGTCTTCCCGGGGTGTAGGGCTTGATTCCAAGACGGACCGTTCTCCTTCCCCAGGCAAACCTCACTGCCCTGGTTGGTTATTCTGTCATAAGGGAATGAGTTTAAAGTGTCAACATTTTAATACATTAACTAATACAGGAACAACCTGAGTCCCATGCATTTTTTCCCTATCCATGAGCCTTCTTTTTGCCATGCTTCACTCTTCTTTCTCTGTGGTTTTGGTGAATCTCTATTTTCTTTCAATCCTGTTCATTCCATGAAGTACAACAGTGGCATGTAATTTAGGTATCTATTTATGTAATTCAGGTATCTATTTTTTTCCATCTTTTCCCTGTTGCTTCCACCTTTTCCTCTTAGATTTTCTTTCCATCCAAACATTCTGCCTTGAACAGAAATTGCATGTGTCCTTTTTGCCTTTTCACTTCTCTGGCCATTAGTACCTCCTTGCCTGTTTGCTTTGGAGGAGGCGGTATTCCTGCAGGTGGGCTGAGCATCAACACTGTTTGCAATGTCCTAATTAACTGCAAGAGATAAGAATTAATTTAGAAATATCCTCCATGGTCCAAGAGGAGGATGAACATGCATTGCCATGGAGGGGAGGTCAATTGTCTCCAGTAAAGTCTGACAGCCAGATATTTTCTGGTCTCACCTGATCTCTTGCATCCTGAGTCTGTTAGCAAAGCATGCAGACCTGCCACCTAAGAAATGTATAACCTTCAATGGCCGTCACCTTACCTTGCCCTAGCCTGATCCCTTTGATCTTGATGGTGTTATCTTGATGAAAACTGCTCTCAAGAGTCAAAAGGTTTGAGTTCCAGGTTCTGGGTGTGTTGTTTTTTTTTTTTTTTTCCTTTTTTTTCCTCTATAGTTTGTAATCATTTTGTATTTTGGAAAAAGGACAAAGAACCGTTGCTGTCTGTTGCATGTTCTTTTTGTCATAAAGCAGCAAAAATGAGGAAATAAAACTGTAGATAGTTGCAAGGCAAGTTTAAAGGAAAAGAAAGGGCCTTTTATTTATCTTTAAATTCTTTCTGCTTTTGCAGACCTATTCCATGTAGACAATTAAAGTAGATGCATTTTCCACAGCAGAGAAAAATCTTTTATTTGCCTCCAGCCCTTTCCATTTTTCATTACAATCACTACATTTTCTTCTTAAAATGCAAACAAGTCAATGTAAGCATGGCTGGCAGGCTAAGATGATTATGGGATAATTTGTGTTTGCCAGACCAAACAAAATCAATCACTATTGTTTAGGGACCAAAAGCATTAAATAGCTGTGAGATATTTCTGGACTTTCACAAAATGGGTTTTTCAGGACAGATAAGGGAGTAGGCTGTCCAACACCCTGAGGTATTGTTTGTAATTTTCAAATTTACACAATGGTATGAACAATACTTATAGAGGGACTCATCTGTGTTGGTTTTGTATTTAAAAATAAAAAAAAGAAAAATCAAACCTGACAATATTGAAATTATCACTGCAGTGATACAGCCTATTCTTGACAGGCAAGAACACAGAGCACTTGCATATAGAAAATAGAAATTTGTCCTGAAAACATGTAGAGTAGAAAAGAAACATCCACTCTGTTTCTCAACAGCAAAATGTGAACTGGATAAAAATGGAATAGCGACATGTTTCTCTGATTTCCTAGGTTCTCACTAGCTTTAATGAAATCTCTTGTGATGCTTGAATGTTTTGGAGACTTCAGCCGTTGCCCTTTGCCTCCCTGACCCTGCCAGCTTGTTGCTCAGGACACAGTGGTGGTTGCTGCTAGAAACCTCTGGCTGCTCTTTCTTGGCAAAGAAATCTCAATGGCCCAGCAGATACTAGGAAAGCTTTGTAAATATAAAAGGAAATGTTGGTGTTACAGTTTACTCAGAGCTGCTAGTTTGGGGTGCTGTTTTGCCTCGTGGCTTCTCCAGCTGCGAATCTGGTTCAAGCAGTCTCCTCTCTGCTCCCCTTCTGAAAGAGAAGGGGTTGGTCTGAGTTTAAACCAAATCATTCTGCTGGTTTTGCTTGGAGCTTAGCCTTTGTTGGTGTAAAGGGAGAGGCAGGAATGTGCGATGTGCCGAGGAGCTGGAGCTGGGAAAACTGGGAATCTCGCATGTGTGCATCCCTAGGAAGCAAGGTCCAGTGCGGTAATGAAAACTGAATTGGCACTAAGACACAAATAAGAATTTCTTATAGGGTTTTTGTTTTGAATAGACAGGACAGAGGCATGTGTTATCTGTATTGCTGAGGTTAAATCGAGGCATAATGAGGTACGTGTTGAGATTTCAATGTTGACTGGTGAAATTAGCCAACAGCTGCTTCCAAGATTGGTATTTTTATAACACAATATCCCCTTCATGGCATTAATCTCAGCTGAGCCTGATTCAAAGCTTTGCAGCTGTGTGGAAATATTGAATTTTGCCACTCTGAAGAAAAGGAAAAATTATCTTCTGAGGCTGGGGAGTTTTCTGCCTTGTTGCACTGAGCAGACCAGGGCAGATGGCGTGTGAAGGATCTTCCATCTCCATCCCCAGGTTATCTCAGACCCAGCTAAGGACAGTGGCTTGTGCTCCACAACCAGTCTTGGTATTTTTCTTTTTCTCCTTATATAGAAAAATCAGATTTAATTTGTCTGTTTCTTTCTATAGAAGAGCACCAGCAAAGATTAAGTGACTTGAGGCTTCTGATTTATAAGGCAATATTAGGAATACAATATATTTAGACTGCATATGCAAATAGAGCAGGGGACATGATAACTATCTTGAAATACTTGCTTAGTAAAGACCAATGATGGAGAAGAATTACTATGGAGAGGAACAAATGGGTATAACTGAGAATAATGGGATGAAATTAGGAAAATAAAATGTGGGCCAAATGCCATGATAAAGCTCTGTGACACTAAATTCAGAATAGAAGGAAGAGTAAGAAGTGGTGAAAGAATCATCACTTGAGACATTTTAAAATTAGATGTAAAATAAGTAGAAAGTGTACTCTAGAGGGCAATCCTTCACTGGCCTGGGGATAGAGTGGATGTTCCTTTCTGTGTCTGCTTGCTGTGATTCAGCGGTGCTATGATTAGGTGGTAATTTTTTCCTCATGCAGCCCCAAGATGCTACTTAATGTTTTTAAGGGAGCTTTAAAAATTATCTGTAGTAGCACTGAGAGTTAGCTTTTTCAAATAAATTGAAATACAACATTATGAACCCTATGTCTGCCAGGGAAACTTGAATGATTTTTTTTCAAAAAAAAAAAAAAAAATCATATGACAAAGTAGTTGCTGAAGTATGGCTTCCTCGAGGTCTTCTGAAGACTGATGTCAGCTCTAAAGAAGCAGACTATGCTCTGCTGACACCCCTTCCTTTGTGAGCTCCAGAGAAGTTAACTAACTGCCCTTCATTCTATTGCAAAGAGGAGCAAAATGTCAAAAATATGTTAAAAGGAAGCCTGAGCCCATTCAGTTGCTCTCTCTTGTGCCCTATTCAAAAGAAGTAAAGAAGGAAGTTGAACAGATTTTAGAAATGGTCCTTTTTGACCTTTACAAAAGTACTGAGTTTAATCCCTTTAGCCCAAAAGAATCCTGGTGAAAAGGATTAAGGCAATACAAAACTTCCTTTATATCAGGATTGGTCAAGTTTTTGTGACCTAGCAATGACAGCATATTTGTGCAGTATCCTCTCTTCAAAGGCTTTCCTATTATGATATATTTTAGACAGATATCTGAAAATGAAAGGTCACTCTTTTTTGCCACCAGCCTTTTTAAGTTTATACAAAATAGTTTATACAAAATAATCTCCCCTCCCTGTCTGTTCCTATACTGGTCTGCCTAAACTCTGATTTGTGGGAACTTCCAGGCATGCATTAGCATTCTTTTCTCTCTTTTTTTAAAAGAGATTATTGGTAATAGATTAAAAAGATGTGGGTTTTGATAATGGAAGTACTTACCCAGTAGGAACTGAACTAAGACTAGTGAATGTTTTTGCAAAGGAACAATCATGAGATGAAAACAAGCTGTAGTCTTGTTAGTAAGGACATGTTAACACTACAAAATGAAAATGCCATGTAGGGAGACTGATCTAGTTCGTGGTGCTCTGCTCAAATTAATATATCCTATTTCCAGCAAGGCTAATGAGTGGGGCTAAGGGCTAATGCTGCAAAGCTGCTTCTGTTTCTCAAACTCATTTGGTCAAAATAGTCTCAGGCATCCCTGCTTGTGTCCCATAGACATACCTAAAGAAGAATGATCTCGGTGTTTAAGATGAGGTGGTTAGTCTCTTTCTGTCTCTTCTATAAAATGGTAATCAATTTTTCTAGGTGGGGGCTGAAGTCAGGTGGAATTGCTCCATGGTTAGACAAGGTGAAACTCTGCGGATAGGTTCTAATGGTTAGATACCATTGCAAGGATGCTAGCATGTTCTGGAAGCGTGTGGGGACACTGGAGAACCTAATGTAACTTTAACTGAGTATGTCTCTGGGACAAATAGTGGCTGTCTTGGCACCAGAGAAGTTGGTGAGGGTTTTGCCATTAATTTCACTTAGAGTAAAATAGCCCATGAGAAATAACACATGTTCTCCTGGAATTATTTATTGTGTTGTTTATCTGTGTTAGAAATACAACACCAAAAAAAAGTGAGGAAGAAAGAGGAGGCAAGTGGGAAGGTAAATAAGTTATGTTTGTTTGCATGTCTATGGCAGCTGTGGAGATAGCGCTGTGATTTAATAACCATACAGTGTGCCATGTGTCGCTTTTCTATTACATGCTGATGTAATAATGCAGTGGAAAGTTGAATTATTTGTAATGTCATATATCGTAAGAATGAGCTGCTCAGAAGTAAACAGCCAAAAAGTGTCTTGATAACAAATTGTGAGGTTAACAAACAGGAAGGAAAAATAGCAAAAAGAAATTGCCACTGTCCTGGTGTCTCTGGTATGCTGATCCGCGTTACTCTGAGCAACTGCACTGCAAAATGTGGTGTCTGTAGTAATGACCATATGCAGTGCAATTGTCCTTTTATCCATAATGGTATGCTATAAACCATAATAGTATCCTACACTTTATGAAAACAAACAATGGGATAATGTTACATTCTGAGTTTGTTTTAAATGGGCTTAAAATGGCTCTATATTAATAGCTGCAAAGTGGCCCAAACTTGCATAAAGATTTTTTTTACCTGTTTTAAATGCAATTCAGGTTATTAGAAAAGCCCCCAATCACCTTTGTAATCCCTAATTCATTTCCTGCTGGAGCATCACTAGAACTAGCCTGATCATATCTATTTCATAGTGACATCTGCAGCTGCACAGCCACCTGCCCCTCACCATGTTTGGATTTATCCATTCAAAGAGATGGCTGCAAATAAAAGAATTAGAAGCTCAAGCATACATATCTTATACAGCTATTTATGAGGGAATTATAGCTTTCTAGAATCAAAATCTTACAAGTGGCAGTTCCATTTCAATTCACTGGATGAGATAGTTAGCTTCTCGTCTATTTTTGTCTCCAGTGGCTTGTATTATCATGTGGTTTATGCAGAAACCTGGCTTGAATTTACGGCAGCGTGAATTTAGTGTTGAGTGGAAGGTGTGTTGCAGGGATACACTGCAATGGGTAAGTTTGCAGGATCAGGAGTTTCTGCATCCAGTCAGGAGCCAAGATGCTTATTGCCTTTAAGATGCAAAACGGTTTAGGACTAAAACCTGTCCAGAAATGAAATGGTGATCCCAAAGAGGGAAGGAAAGTTTGACTGCAGGATATTTTGCAGAAGAAGAAAGGTCCCAAGGGTTAGGAGGGGCTGCTTTTGAGTGATGAGGGCACTTGCAAACCACTGAAGGGAGCTACTTCCCCAATTCTGAACACATCACACGGACCCCAGCCCAGAAATGTTGTAATCTCTTTGTATTGGTGCACCAGGCAGTGAATTAAGGCTCCTTTTAGTATTCCTTGTCTGCGCACTCTCACTCATTTCCCTATACTGCTTTAGGCATTTCTGGTCATAATGCCATATGTCAATGTATTTGACATCTATGTGCAAAAGGCACCTTTTAATTACCTGCTCTTTCCTAGTGTGTGTAGGCTGGCTCACAACTGAGCTAGCTAGTTGGCTGGCCAGCAAACATTTTACTTGTATCCAGACACATGGTAATTAATATCCCTTATGTCACTGTCCAAGCTCATTTACCTGTAGATGATGTACTTATTAGACTTTCCAAGATATTAGTCTTGTAAAACTTCTTTGCATCATTACTGTATGGCAGTCACAGTACAAACATAACTTTAAAAAAAAAATTTCTTCATTTTTAGAAGTATTGTCCTCTAGTTCTATTGGGCATGCAAGAGAGAGGATGTGTACCCAGCCTGTATGTTTTTGCCTGCTTTTTAGCTACTTTTTGCCTGCCTTTTAGTATTTTTCTTCTAATTGCTTTTACCTTTTTTTAGTTTGACTTTACCTAACTTCTTAACCTAATAAATCTTCCCTGGTCCTCCACTTCTAGAGATACGATAACTAAAATAGGACACTAGTTCAATGTAAGAGTGCACCTGAAATCTAAGTAATAATTCTGTATTTCAAAGGCTGTTGTCTTTCACTTTTACTTGAGCTTCACATCTTGTAGCTGTTTGTCTGTCACTGAGCATCAAGTAGAGGTTTTAACTGGGCTGTCTGCAAAACCGTATGAGCAAATGGCTCCTTTGCCGTGTTTCTCTATGTTGAGAAACCATTGTCATTTTCAGAATCATTTCAGTACGGAATGCTTATTCAAGGGAGCGCTTTCCTGGATCACGATCCTATTACATATTTAGTGAATTTGAAGCAATCCATTAAATGTATATCACTGTACTTGTGAGACTTCATCAGTCTCTAGAATCTGCTGTCAGTGAAGGTTGCCATCCTACTTTACACCTCTTCAACTTTATTAACAGTTGTATTTGGTTTTTATTGCATACATTCTTCTGCGTGCTTAATTCAGCTCTCCAGCTTTATAACGTGAGGTCCTCCATGGGTTGAAAAACAAGCTGTAATTTGTGCTTTTTCTCTTAAATCAGTCTGATTTATTGATAGAATTTTCTTTTACTTTTTGTTTTTAATTTATTGATTATCTTATTTTCTTGGGTTCTTCTGCATGAATAAGTCACTTTTCTATAATTTATTAAGAAGAAATGTTTAATAAGATCAAATAGAAGTTCTGTCTGTAATCAAGACCATAAGCTTATGCACACAAAGATGATATTCATAATAGATGCGAGGGACTTGTATTTCACAGTAAAGTAGGATGCAAATTAAAAACTTGCTAGGTATTACAGGCTGACTTCGCACACAGGCACTGTTAAAATGTACCAAAACGAACTCAGCACAGGTCAGCCTATCCTCTGTATCCTCATCTCAGAGCCTCTTTTGCTGTGGAAGAGGATCATGATTTCAAAACATCTCATAGCTCTATTTTCCTTATTTTCTTTTGTAACAGCTAAGAAGTCAGTGAGTGCTATGACTGAAACTTTTGTGACTAAAGCATCTGTGATGTTTGATACGTAATACTTGATGTCTGAAAGGCATGATAAAATGAAGATATTCTGAAACAGCAATTACTACATGCTCTTGACAGTCTGAGTTATAACATGTTATATAGTTTACTGGAACACCCTTTTTTGTAATTTTCATGATTATACTTTCAGTGTAATACATTTTCAGCTATATCAGGATGATTGTGTCTGCAGCTGGTATCAGCCTGGTTCAGATAAGAGATGTAGAATTAAACACACTAAAAAAACCATGGCAAAAGATGGAGAGGTTGCATAGCAAAAAAAAAATAGTTCAGCAAAGAGGAAAACAGAAGATGCTGAACCATGATTTTGTAAGACTTGATGAACAAAAAGGCACTGACTCTAGGTAACAAGTTAGAAAAGAATGATTCAGACTCTTAAGGGAATATATCTAGATGACACACAAAATGGAAATCAGGTTTCGTATTATTAACAGGATGATCAAATCTGGAATTGGCTAAAAGGTTGTCACTTAGGTTCTTTCCCATTCATCAACGCTTGTTTTTTTTTTTTTCAGGCGTTGGTGCTGAGAAATGATGAAACTGGATAGTCTAGGTAGAAGCTCTGTAGAAAACTTGTAAGACTGGATTATTTAACTGAAATGTTTCACTACCCTTGTTTTCATGGCAGCACTTCAGTGATGACCACTTGGAACTTTAAAGCTGAGCTAAAACCATAGCAGAGGGATGGTGAAATGACTTCTGGTGGTGGTTGTGCAGTCATCTATACTGAGGTCTGCGATTTCTGCAAAGCTCAAAGATTCAACAAAGACTGAAGACCTTCATCAGGAACTGATGAAGAACATCCTGATAAATACTGTATTTTTGGTTTTCTAAGAAAACTTGAACATATTTACCTTGCACTGGCTTAGAGGAGAAAAAACAAAACTGATGACCAAAATTCTTAACCAAGTCTCAAGATATGAACGTAATTTGCTTTCAAAAAAATAGCATTAGGAAATAATAATTTCTAGATACTGAGTGGAACACCCAAAACAGCTCTGAGAGCTGTACAGCATGACGAGCATCACACAATGCTGAGTGCGGTAACAGATACACAGAAGTACAGATACTTGGCATTTTACTAGCATTTAGATTAGCCAACAAATGTGGTATATTAGATCTGAAATTATGTCTGTATTAACATTTACATAGCTGGATGCCCTTCTGCATATACAAACTACAGTATTTGCATAATTACAGGACATTGACATAACATCAGACACTATTTTCTTCTCTGCACAGCTGAGCCCTTTATTCCTCCCATTATTTTCTTCATATGAATGCGTGTCTACATACGTGATTGCGAAAGACTTGGGTTTTGAATGCATATTGTTATGGCAGGATCTTGCTGTGTGAAGCTATGTAATCTGTGTCCTTGAAAATACAACAACCTTGCTTTGATTTCCTTCAATGTTATTCATGGAATGACTATAATTAGAGTGTGCACCAGGCTTTAAAGTAGCAACACAAAAGTTTAGACCTGCTCAGGGCTTAACAATAAATTACCTCTGTGGCTGCCTGACCCACTTGCCAGTACAGCAGTGGAGTCTAATCTTCATGCTTTAAGACAGCATGAAAACACCTCCTTTCTGCCTGTGACATAGGAGTTGTTCTCCTCCCACCCCTACTTTTTAAGCTGTTCAGCTGGTCAAGAGCAATTTGAAATAAATCTCTGTTTGATAAGACAATTAAGAAACCATGCATATGAATGGAAATATTGCTAACGTTACTATAAGGTGAAGGTAAAAGCCCAAGTCTTAAAATAAAGAGACAAAGAGCAATAGGATGCTAATAAAAATGGATACAGGCAGCAAACCATCTTTATCAAGGAGCAAAGTGGGGGGGAGGGGGAAAGAAATTGCCTATTTTCATTAACAGGTGTGTAAAAGAGGCATGTCTACATCTTCCTAAATTTTCTGAAATTAATGAAAAATAATCTACATAGCTTTCCTGTTGGTGATCTTTCTGTAATGAATTAAACTGTCAGAAAATGATTTTCATTCTATTGTTAAAACAAATCTTTATCAGTTAAAATATTTTCCCACTAGCAAGCAGGCAAAATTATAAGAAAAAAGCATTATAAGGAGAAAGATCCACCTGGAGAAGATGGAAGGATGCCCTTGAGTGTATTCCGAGTGTACTCCCTTTCCTCATTCAGAAACCATCAATAACAGAGAGATGTCAATTAGAAGAATGAGAATCTTTATCTGTTTGAACTGAATATTATCCTTATAAAACCCAGCCTTCAAAACTGTAGCTTTACTATAAATTAATATTTTATTTAGGTGAAAAGTAATGTTATGAGGGTTCAAAAAAAAGCAGTTCTGTATATTTTAAAAAAAAGCAGTTCTGTATTAAAGGTAGCCTTATTTAGAAGGAAAGAAGATTATAGAAAGAAAAAACTAAAATTGCTGAGCTTAATGAGCTTACTTAGTAGCTGATACACCCAGAATATTGAGCTATCTAGGAAGGAAAATCAATAAAATTACATGTAAACATCATCAAAAAATACCAGGAATCCTGAGCTTACAACTCTTTATTTTAATATAAGGTTTTTCAAGAAAGAGCCTGGTTAAAACTAAGAGGAAAAAGAAGAATTATGCTAACATTTAAAAATTTATTCCCAAGTATAATAGTTGAAAAGTGGAAGTTTATAGACTGAAAGCAATATCTGGAAATGAAGTAGAAAGCTCTTGAAATATTTTTAAAACTACAATAATGTGAAGCAGGGATAACTCCCCCGGTCATTCTTTGTGTCTCTTTTTTCTAAACTGCATGTTCATGAGGCAGTGTCCTTTTTTTCTGTTCCCCTTTGTCCTGGGTCCTTGCTGTATTAAATCCCTGTCTATATATACAGATTTGCAGCTTAAAATGAGGTATGACCCTTTCACTTGGATAGACTGAATAATACAAGCAGGTGTGAGAGCTAATTGATGTCTGCCACAAATCAGTGCAACTTCTGTGCGCGTAGTTCAACCTTTCCTGAGTAAATTATATGTCCCATAGAATAATGATTTCGATGATAAATAACGGGATGTGCTGGGAATTTGTATCGAGGTTTAACCATTAGAGCATGGGTAGAAAAGAACTCAACAATAAATTTTTGGGGTATCAAAGAGTTAAAGACGTGTGTGTGTGTGGTTTGGAGGTACAGGGCAGCCTGGGGTGTAGCTGGCTGCGGCCTGGGTCTGCTGGACCCGAGCTCCCTCCGTGGCCTTGGTTAACGTCTCCTACGTGTTTCCGAAGGCCGAAAGCTGGCTGGGGGAAAGGGGGAATGCGAGGAAGTTGCTGGACGAAGGTGGGGTAACCTGGGCCTGAGCAGCAATGTAGCGCTTGAGACCTTGCACCCCCTGAGGAGCTGCCTCGTGGTTCTGCCAGGGCCTCTCCTGGTCGGACGTTGGCTGCGAAGACCAGGGCCCGCGGGGAAGGAGGATGTGTCTTTATAACGAGCTCCTCGAATGCCCTTTGGTTATGAACTGTCTGTCCGGTACCGTCCTTGCAGAGGTGGTGGCCGTGCTTTCGTTGCCTTTCCTAGGATGGAGCCAACAGCTCCGTGGTCATGTGTCCTTGAACCGGGTTGTGTCGCGGGGCACGTCCTGGGTTACGGGACCAGACAGCCTAATGCCCTCCTTCCTTAAACGCCTTTTATGTCAATCTACAGATGAGCTACTGTTTCTCTCCGCTGTTTGTTGTTAAGATTGTGTTTTCTTTTTCCTCAAACTTTTTTTGGGGGGAGGCTGCTTAACTTTCACTCTCTAGCCCTCCATTTTGATCACTTTTCCTTTCCATCGCTGAACTTTATCCTCTCGTCTCACTTATAGCCTGTCGCTTTGTTCCCTTATTTTCTTTCAACCTCTTGTTCATGTTGAATAATATGTTTTGCTCTACCTCCTCCTTCATGAAACAAAAATATAAGAACAAGATGCATGACTTATTTTTTTTATTATTATTCATGTGAAAATGAAATCCTCAGCTCAACTGGCTCAATCTATCTCCAATTTCTTCTTCATTATCAAAGTGCACCAGCAAGTAATAGCTCAAATATGATAGCCAGCCTCTGGAGACCGAGAGCACGGTGCAAGCCGTGTTTCTTACATTAGCACCAGTCCCCTTAATCCCTCGCTTATATCAACCTTTTTTAAGAAAATTAATTCCACATGATTATGCTAATATTTTCTTAATGAATTAGGAAAGAAACCTGTGCAGAACATTAATGAATCATTTTAACCATCCCTGCTGCGAGATTTCAAGATCATTCTTTCTGTAAAAGCATATGAATATTAATATACACCCTGGTAATTGGTACAAAGTTAATTACTGTACTTCTGCCATAGTATTAAAAAAAGAAAAAAACTATGTAATATGCCGTAATAGCTAGATATTAAGATGGAAGAATTGAAGGTAAAATATCACTGATCCATACATATGAGGTTATGTAAGACCTCATACAGGAAAAAATTTTGATGTAATAACCTGATATTTTAAGGAAATATCATATGGCTTTTAATTTTGTTCAAATCATTTAAAGAAATATCCCAACATGAGCCTTTCTGTTTACTCCAGTGGGTTTTGCCTCAGATTTCAAATCAATAGGAGTGGGGTCTGTTCCTCGTGTGTGTGTGGGGTAACCTATGTACATGTGACAGAAATTAGCTGTGGAAACTAGAAGTAACAAACTAGTCAACAATATAAAATGTTAATAAACATTTCTGTGTTGTTATCTGGTGACTGACAGGATAACCCAATTGCCTTGCTGTTGTTCAGAAGCAGTGAGTGGTCAAAGCACTCTAATGATGCTTACGGTAAAGTAGTTGCTCTCTTAATGCTCACATAAAGATTTTTTTAAAGTTGTTATTCCTTTTTCTGTGCATTTTAAAATGGCAATGATTCTACCTCTCAGTGGCATAATGATGCAAGTAGTGGATGGGTCGGTGGCTGTTTTGAAGTAGTTCTGCTGTGCTGTAGAAATTCCCCTTCCTTTCCCACGATGGGAGGAAGAAGCACTGGCCTGGCCGGCCCCTGCTGTCCCTGCTCAAATGCTGTAGGAAATTCAGTGGCAGAGCAATGAAATGCAGCTCAGCTGGCTGGATACCATACCTGCTTTCTATTCCGATGCGTTTCATATGGGTGTTTCTGCTGCAAATGTTCTTTGGTTTTTTTCCCCCCAAGTGATTTACTGTGTATTAAAAATAGTATTTTAAAGCATACTTTTACATGAGAAGTGAAGAAATGTGAAATGCTTCTATAAGTAATGTTAAAAGTTGCACATTTTTTCAGACCACAGTTCTTAAACATATTATTTCTTGACATTAAGCTTTTTAGCAAAATACAGGCTTTATCCTTACATTGATATAACTCTACAACTGCTTCCTTATGCCTACAATTACGAGAGTTAGTAACATACTTCTAGTGAAACAGGAGTAATATACAGTCATATATAGAGAGAAATTTTTATCTATAAAATTGTTGTCCAGGATTATAAGCCATTTATATTTCCTAGTGTTTATTATGTTGCTGTCTAACCTAATACTGGTGCAGATTTTCAGTGGGAATTTCTGTCTTGAGAATATATAAAGACATGTAATTATTAACCTGGCCAAACTGAATAAGATGCTTCCTTTTAATCTAAAGACTATGTATTATCTACTCCCACTATTGCAACATTTAGCAGCTTTCTTTTATTACGAGCTTTTCAGTTGTGCAAAGCCTACAATTTTCACGCTACCATACAAGCTATAATTGAAAAGAAATAATCCTATGTTAATTTTCTATTAGAGAAAAATCAACACATAAGAATATGAACACCAATAGGGAAATAAAAGCCTTTTAGAAACTGTATTCAGCATCCTGACTATAAACTGGAATAATACTCCCTGAGCAATCTAATATGGATTGTCATGAACCAAGAAAATGGTGGCTTAAATGGTTTAAAAATGGCACTAACTAAAGATTTTTTTTTTTTTTTTTTGGCTGTATAGTTACCACAGAAATTATGAGGGAACATAAGATTTCTTGCCTGCATAAGAAAGAAATAACCGGTCAAGTCTGGGAAATCTTATTTTCTGGAAACTACAATTTTTCCTTGTGCTTGTATGCCACATTCTTATACTTCATCATTTGTAGTGCATGGCATTTTCTTTAATGGGTTACCTTAACCTGAGTAAATGGTGATCAGCTCCGCATCTGTAATAAGCCAGAGGTCTGTCCTGGTCCTGAGCAGCCCTTCAAGGGAGCGCCGGGACCCTGCCGCTTCCAGCAGCCAACAAAAAGCAAGGCAGTGACGTGGAGAGCACTAAAGCTAGCTGGTTTTGACTTCCTAGCCTGAACGACCAGGTATTATTTTCATTTGTGTCATCTTGAAAGGGCAGACAGTAGCCCAGATGCAGCAGGAAACCTCAAATTCTCACCTCCTGTTTAATAGAAAACTGCCCTTTGCCTTCTCCTGGGGAGGAAGGGGCAGAGGGCCTGAGCCCCCAGTTAGGAATGACTTGCTGGGGTGTACTGCGGTCCACAGCGTTTCTGCTGTATTCAGTCATGCTCCCTTTCCACGTTGTGTTTTGATTGGGAATACATAGCCCCTCTTTAATAAGGCGACTGATGGGTTATATCTGACAGGTCTGCAGCCGGGACGTGCCCTGCCTGCTCCTCCTAGAGACGCTGGACTCTGCAGGGAGCTGGTTTCGTAGGCTTGAATCTTATGACAGAAGAGTTGACACAGTTCTGTGAACTCGCTCCTGTTGCTGCTTTCAGGGCGAACGTAATGCTTTCAGCCTTTAATATTTACTTGAATTGATTTCTTCTTGGAAAATAGCACTTCTAAAAAAAAAAAAAAAAAAAAAAAAAAAGTTTTGCTTTCTATCCCCTTCCCCCACACCCTGAAGTTTTAAGTAACTTCAGTAGAAAGGAAAATTACATACGTAGACCACAACCTCAAAATGAAGGGAATAAAGGCAAACTTTTGGCTTTTCTACTCAAATATTTTTGTCTCAATTTAAGGAAAGAAAAAAAATTTGAACAAAAAATATGCACTTTTTCTTTTTAAGCTTTAATTATTCCTTATTGAAGTGCTGGTTTGGCTTTCCTGGTGTGCAAATGCAACAGCGTAAAAGCTGCAGAATATAAATTCCCTCTGGGTCTTCTCTCCTGTCCCTCTGCCTATCTTGTTCAACCATTTAAGCTATTTTCCAGTCAAGCTGTGCATCCTTCAGAGTTTCAATTAGAACCGATCCTCGAATAAGTGCAGTTTTCTATGCAGTGACTTTTGTTCTGCCTTGATTCCTGACTCCTCAAATGAAAATAAATGCATCCCATGTTACCTTTCTCTTTGGTGGTGGAAGGAACAAAAGTATTTTTTGTCCGTTGGAAGGTTCCTAAATGAATAAATTTCAAGGCCAGAGGGTTGGAGTGTGATGATGCCAACTTCATATCACACACAATGCCAGGCAATGACTCTCATTAGCTCACACAACCCTGTTCCTGGATATGAGATTATCTGCTCAAAAGGAAGCCACATGTTTAAATATTTCAGAAGGTGGAGAACCTACTATATTTCCTGGTAATTTGTTTCTGTGATTAACTGCTCCTGTGGCTTAAAATTCATGCCTTATTTTCAGTCTGAATTTGCTTTAGCTTCCAATCATTGTATTTTGTTTTGCTCTTTACTGAGCTAAGAAATCTCAAAGGGATTTTAACTCCTCTCTCTCCGTCAGCTAATGAGTTCTGATTTGATCACCCCTTAAACTTCCTCTTTGCCAAGTTCTTCTCATGCTCCACTTCCAAATAAAGTTTTAGATTTCTTTTTAGTCTAACTTCCTATGGGACTGACATGTATATAATCAGTCTTTGCTTATATGTTATTTCCATATCCCAATAAGCAGTTGGCTATGAAGCTGTTGGATAACTTCAGTAATACAGCTGTTCTCATTTTGATCAATTTCTTTTTCTGTTTTCTTTTTTTTTTTTTGGGATTCTCTGTCTTCTTGCTCCCATACTTCTGTCATTTCCCCACAGTTTGGACACTTGCAATGTGCAGTAATACGGTTTGAAATTTGGGACAATGCGCTATAGTATCTGGGCTTTTTTATAGGAAGTATTTTTGGATGCTAATATCTAGGTTTTTTTTCTTTCTTTCTTTTTAATAGGTTTCCTAAGAAAACAAGTCTTATGTGACCACCACCTCTGTCCCCCTCCTGAAGGTAAGGGTTGAACTCTTGGCTGTTTTTGACATGGAGGGAGAGCCTTCAAGACAGGCAAGTTCCCCCAAGTTTTGAAAAATTGGCAGCTGAGTTAGAAACAAGTGCTGGCTGCTGCTGGTCCTTGGTGCCTGTGTGCACAGCGCAGCCCCGAGCCTGCCATGCCCTTGCTGGCAAACTGGGCATTTCAGAGAATCCTGTGGGAACCAGGGAGCACACGGATGAGGGAGATGGGGTACTGCTGCAGTGGCACGAGTGAGAACGTGGGGTTTTGTTGTGGGGTTGTGGAGCAGTGAGGAATCCAGATGTGTGAGAAACCAGTTTTCAATAGTTCTGCTGCTGTTGGATGTTATCAGTTAGAGGCATTGTTCTATGAAGAAGCCTTATAGTATTGTTTATTAAATTTAATTCTCTGTCTTCATTGTCATTGTGCAATTTGGAAAATTATTTGTGACTAGCTTCTGCTTTTATGGGCTTCCCAGACTGCCTATAATGATGTGCAAAAAAGCTTCCAGACATCAGTGGCTTTAAAAGTATTTATGTGAACATAAAAAGATTTTTCTCCTTTCTTCTCTGAGCTGCAGAAAATTACCAGTTGGACTAATTCTGAGTTAGGCCTCCCTCCCCCCTGCTTGAATTCCTATTCTGGCTCTTTTAGATAAATTAAAATATAGTCTGGTTCTCAGCTTCTCTAACAGGTCAGGATGCTGCTAGTTCAGATTCCTACCACAACTTAGAGCTTATGCGGCTGTCTTCTGAGGGTTCATTTCCTATTCCCAGAATACAGGAACTGTCAATTATGTTTGAAATTCAGAGAAGTATTGCGGGGATACTGGCAATGGTATTTCGTAATGCTATGGATGCTGAGGTGTAAGCTGGCCCCATAGGACCATAGGATGAGGAAGGCTTTTGTAATGCAAATTCTGTGTCTTTAATAGAGTTTAAAAATACTCAGGAAATGTCTGAATGGGTTGGTTCAGGAACTGGTGGTCTAGCTAAAACACAAGATGTTTAGCATAATGAGGCTACTTCTGCCTGAGATGCTTTGCATTTACATAAGACTGTAATCTAAGCAGTGACACTGATATGATGAATCTCCGTCTTTGAAGAAAGAAACCTGGATAAGATCGGAATAGCTCACTGGATGGCAGTGGATTGAAGCCACTGCAGCCTGAGCCTCTCTGACTGAGGATTGGGATGCTTTCTCTAGGGGAAAATAGAATATTACCCTGCACCTGAGGCTATGGCAGCTATATCCTCACTTTCAGATGCATAATCTCTTCATTTTGGCTAGAATAAGTGTTTCAATTCTTGACATTTTCTATTTTTGCTTGAGTGTGATGAAGACATTTTGTGAAAATGTTAGCTTTTATGAAGAACAAATCACACAAAAGAACATCATTTTAGACGTTAAATTATGAAATTCACTGGTTTAAGGCATGTGACAGATACATTTGACAAAAATCAAGAAATTTTTTGACAGTGATGAAATATTAGCTGAAGAAAATCAAATTGACTTGGCCATGAGAACTGAAACTTGGATTAAAATCTGTTCTAAAGAGTTTAAGTTGTTTAGATGAGTCTAAACTAAAAGCCTCAGAGTGTCTTTTTTATCGTCTTCATTAATAATCTGGAAGGGAGAAGAGAAGTCCGATATGAATTGCGTATGAATCACATACTTGCTTCGGTGTTGAAAACAAAGGCGAGGGCTAGTACAGGATAGAAACAGCAAATATACATTTGAATTTTAAAATGACTTTGCCTTGGCTATAATCCTGTGATTTGGGGGGGCTGGTTCCTTGTGATAACCATTGTAGAACTATTGTAACATGAAGATTAGTAGAAAGTCAGCATTAAGCTCCAATACTGCCATTTGCTTTGAACTGGTAAGTGAATTCTAGTTCTGAAGTGTGGATTTTTAATTCTGATTTTCAAACAATGTACAATTCAGAATTTATTTTCATTAGCTGGAAGATATTGAATTTACCATACCTAAAATACCCCATAAAAGAGTAGAAGCAGTATGATCCAACTTTTCAATCTAACCACAGAGCAGAGAACATACAACTTCAGTGAAATATTTGTGAGCAGCTTGCAAATCCAATTAATTACTCATATGAAAAATTGTCAATACTTTGGAATAATAAATCCACTGGAGGCTTCTGTAATTTGTTCGCAGGCAATTTGAAAACAGAGAAGCAAAATCCCATTGGTGCAATTTTCATTACAAATGACTCATTCAGTTCTGGTGTAGACAAATAAATAATACTGGTTGCACAAAAATGTTTTGAAATACATACAAGAGATGCAGAGGTTCAGCAAAAAGAAAAACATGCCAAATTTCAGACCAAGTCAAACAGCAGCTGAACTGAACATTAATGTGTTTCTCATATCGGGCATGTCCTCACTGATGTGACTGGACAGGAAATATTTAGGATGGTTTTTTTGATTTGGTGTACTGTTTCCCTCTCTCTTAGACCATGACGTGCACTAATACAGCCGATGTTGTATAAAAACAACCCCTCCTGCATTCATCTTTATCTCTGCGGAAAATAGTTTTGTGCTCTGTATTTTCTATATGAAAACTTGTTTTGTATGTAAGCACTGTGGTTTGTTTCGAGATCGAATAGGTGAGTTTTTGGCTGTGTCAGAGTAATACCTCTATCTGTCTTAAGCCATTGGTTATATCCAAACTATCAAGGCCACATCTTGTTAGTTCATGTGTTTGTGGACCATATAGTTACTCTGAATAGTCACTTTGCCTGGTTTGGGCATGTCTGCAGTGATGAGTGAAAAAAAAATCTCTAACTCTCAAAAGTAAGGCAAGCAGACGAAGTGACGGGACCAGGAAAGCTGGTAATAGGAACCATGGCAAAGATAAGTAATCAACTGAGACAAAACCTGTTGCAGTCTGTCAGCTCACACAGAGATAGTTATGATTAGTGTTTTGGATACCCCTGAGCACAGAAAATAAAATCAGACATAGGAATCTTTTCTGTCACAGACAGATGCTTTTCTTATGCTGAATTGACATTTCGGTTGCATAAGTGCAAAAATACTGCTATTTACATTTTCAGATACACAGGACTCAGTGGTCCTGTTTTGAGGGAAACTAGATGTTTCTCAATAGAATTTGCTTTGAAAGAAGAAAAAAGAAAAAAGCCGTCAGCTTAGATGGAAATGTAATGAAAGGGACTGCAAAAGCTTGTAAGTGCTGTGGCCTGAAGCCTTAATACTATTGCTGATATCTGTCGGTGGCTAGGAAGAAGAGCACCCCAGAGCTTCTGGAGACCTCTTTAGGCAAAAAGGCTTTCAAAGGAAAGAAGCTTTTTACAGGGATCCTTTAAAATAAATAAAAAGGGTGAGAGGGGAGTAAATGGGAAGTGAACTTGTAGCAGTCTGGGGCATTGGAATCTTTTTGGGATCTAATCTGTTTGAAAGCAGGTGATCACAAGAATTATGCTTTGCGCCTACCATAGGGGGTCACCCCATCCACCATGGCAGACTGAAAAGAACAAAAGGACATGAGAAGCAAAGGAAAGGATAAAAGAGGTTCTCTGAAAGGTTCTGAGTTCAGTCTGTGCAATATAGACCTGTTTACCTTGGTTAGCTCCCAGTAAATTAAAAATGATCTTGTCTAATTCACTAACCACTTGCATGGTCTTGGAAGTCCTAGTAATCATGGAACAGTATATCCTGGTTTCCACCAGTGTGCTGCAAGGGAGCTTTAGGATGCAGTAAGCTGTAAGGAGAAAATCAGAAAATAGGTATTGTGCAGCATAAAGCTGGGAGTGAAAAAATCAGTTTCAATGCATGTTTCTGTCCTACTTGTGCAGATGATTTCTGTGTAGATGATTTCTGTGCTCTGTTGCCTAGTTTCTCCACCTGTGAAATAATGATAATGGCACCATCTTCCTTAGTATCTCTTGTCATTGGTAAATTGAAAGTACAGTGTAAGAAGTAGAGAAAGGAGTTCAGTAATGTTGGTTTTCCTGACCATACTCTTGTGTTCCCTTGGTTGATTTCTTTCAGTAGCTCTGTACTTTGCTTTTGTAGGCCTTTAACTAATAATAGCAAAATAGCAAGGAAAATGTCTCTCTTTCAAAGAATCTCTTAGAATCAAATTATTTATATTTGTTCAATGTAGAAAGTAGAAAATGGAAAGCTAAAAAAGTAAAGGCTAGAAGGATATGGTTATTTTGTGGTCCTCAATTGGAAATTTAGTAGGAGTAAAATGATCATAGAAAAGTGGATTCAAATATGCTTTACTTATGGCAGCTGTCATAAGCAAAGAGTATTAGTGTTTATTATGTACAATTCAGGAAGTATCCTCTTTGATAGAGACACAACCAAAGAGACTTATTCTTCCAAAACCTATTCTCCGTTTTCGGATTATACAGTAGTAGTACAACAGCAAATAAACAGCCTGTTTATAATAAAGATGAACTGAAAGATCTTGACCTGCACTAAGTCTCTTCTGCAAGAAAAGAGAACAGAGCTCACAAAAAGGGGCAACAAACCCTTAGAAACAGGATTTTGTCTGCCAGGGGAATGTCTTTCAGACATGTTCAGCATAAACTCTTCCCTCAGGAGGCCATGGAAACTTTACCTTAATATTCAGTAAGAGGGAAGGATAAAGCCAAAACTGAGGATACTTGAAAATACCAGCTAAGATGCAGAGAGGAGTCTGAGTCAGGGAGACTCAAATCATATCTAAAGATTTTAGCATGTAAGAAGTTTAGAAACATTTGTAGGTTTTTTGCATTATTGTTGCACGTTTCCTTGATTTTTTTTTTTGTTGTTGGCTGTATTTTTGTCTTCCTCTCCCTTATTTCTTGTCATCAAAGTGTAACTAATAGTATTTGACAGCACTTAGAAACAGGTGTCTTCAGGATTTTTCTTCAGTTGTATTTGAAATTTTCATGTTTTCTGAGTGTATACAGTATGGTGACCACTCCCGACATGCTGCCTTTAATATTTAATGTCTTTCTTTTTAAACAGCATCACTTTGTTATGGAATATTTTACATATATTTATATAGGTAAAATATGTATATATGTGTATATATATATATACACATATAAAAGCTGGCCAGAAAAATCCTTAATTAGCTTAACTTGGTGCAGTTACTTTTAAAAGACAGCGGAGTCCTGCTAGTCGACGCCATCTGATGATCTGCCTTTCTTTCAGCCTTTTTTATTAATTCTTTTACTGTTTATATAAATCTCTCATATTAGGCCAGTTCTTCCCCACCCCAAAATAAGCAAATATCCATCTCCTTTAAACAGCTTTCACACTTTAGGTTCTTCAGAGGCTGTAAAATTTTGGTGCTATTCACTGCTAAACCAGTAATAATAGTGTGGCTGGGATTCCACATATCTGGCAGCTGTGCTACTCTTGCGCTATGAGAAACACAGCAACAACATTCACAAAACTGCAATAGAATATTTGACTACCAGTTGTAACTATTTTCTCACAAGACCTTTCAAACCCTTTTTGATTAGTGCATAGGGTGATTGGTTGTTTCCTTCTAAATTAATTGGCACTCAACTGCATTCGCCTTCTGTTGAACCAATTACTGAGATACTTAAAATCTGTTTGGGTCTTAGTATTTCATCTATTCTGTGTTCAGTTGTTCAAGCAGATTTGGCAAAAGCTTGCCAGTAGTGAGGCTTATGCTTTCTTACCTCCGACCATTGTAACAGCTCTCTTGTTCCCTGCTAACCTCAGCCAAATTAGCGTTTAGAAGTATATTAACGGAGCCACAGAGGTCTTGGCTAATTACTGTGCTACATGCACAAGCCTTGTCCAGCCAGGGAGAACCACGGTGGAGCATTTGCACTGCCACATTCAGACATTCCCTGGGTAACCTGAATTAGAAAACTGCTCTCCTTGAGCTTCCTGTCGTCAAAGCAGGGACAGAAAGATTTTTTTGACAAGTGCTTCAAAGTAAAAATCTAAAAGGGCTCTAAGGATCATCTATAGAAAGCCATATTTCTCCACTGCCTAAATGTAGAGAGTGGGGAGAGTAATCTTCTAATGTAGGTTATGTGGGTAACTCTTACTGAATCTGAAAAAATGAAGCCGGAAGGAAGGTCTGGCTGGTAATTTACCTTTCCTCTTCAATTCTGGATTAAAAAAAAAAAAAAAAATCAGCCATTCCTGAAAAGTGGTTATGTGACTTTTTCTTAAAAATCTCCACTGCTGAAGACACCATCTCAGGCAATTGATTCTTGTGTTCTGAACATACTGTCAGTTTTCCTGATGTCCTGCCTAAATCTTTCTTCCTGCAGCTCAGGTCTGTTTCCATTTGTCCACAGTGGATGTCGGGAGCAGAAAGGTTGCATCCGCATGTGACATTTCCCCCCGCGATGGTGGTATGGTGTTAGTGACTCATGCTCACTTGCCATCCATCATTAGTCTTTTTCTAAAACACTGTAACCAAGCAGTGATTTCCCATCACCTTTATGCAGGTGAATATTTCTCTGATTGTACTGGCTTTTGAATTTCTCTTTGAATTGTATACTTTATTTCTCCAGTATGTTATTTTTTCTGTCTTTGCCTGTCTTTCATGCTTGCAGCCCTTTTGGGTTGGTGTCAACTGGAAATTGAACAAATGTATTTTCTACTCTGCCATCAAGGTCATTAGTAAAAATAGATGGGCCCCAGAACAAATCTCAGGGGAAGCCCGCTTGATTTATCTTTCCAGACTGATGGTGAACTATGGATGAACTCTTAGAGAATGGTTTGTTAGTACTCCCGCTTGGGTCTTTCCTTCAGACTGCTGCACTGGTCGAGACAGGAGGGTGGTGGCTGCCCAGGGATGATGTGCCAGCTCCTGCTTACCCCAGCTCCTACGGCTGGGAAGGGACACGGCTAGGGCAGCCCATTCCTCTCTGCCGCAGGAAGAGGCGGCAGGCCCAGGAGAGGCACCAGCTGGGCCACGCTTGCTGTAAAATCGCGCTGCTTCTCTAGCTACCTGGCCTTATACCCTACTGCAGAAGAAAACTATGATTCTTTGTGCCTGTGTTTTTCCTGACAAGTTGGTGTAGCCTGCTACTTATGTTTCTTGTTATTTTTCCAAACAGTTGCAAGCGGTTGGAGTATTTGTTCCCCTACTTTTTCCAGTCCTTTCTGAATTCTTACTTTGGTTGCTTGCATGTTATCTCGAGTTCTTGACTCATTGCCTGTCTAGCCAAATGTCCTAATTAACCTGGAATTTCCCAGTTTGCGAAGGTGGCCATCAATCTTGAATGTGAAATCTCATCATATGCCCTTTGGAAATCTGAATATGCTTAAATATATTTCCACTTAATTTCCCTTATCTAAAATGGCAGTAGTGTAGGACTGCAGCAGATTAGTTAGGTATGACCTCCAGTGCTTTAAACCATATTTAGGCTGTATTTATCCAAAGGCTCCAACAGATGGAGTATAGTTCTAGCATTAGATTAGCACCTGGGAAATCTTAAATGACGTATCTAGCTCAGCCACAGACATTTCTCTGATCTTGAGTCATTTCTCTTCATTGTCTAAATTCTCTTTCTGTAATTTGAGTTAAGAACACTTACTCCTTTCTTTTATTTGCTCTCCTCTTTTCAGACTTCAAGGAGAAGGACTTAGTTTTCTAAAGCATTTTGAAACTTGGGTAAAACAAAGTGTTCATCTCAAGCAGATTTTAAGTGTGTTTTTTCTCACTGTATATGTTTTCAGTTTATTGAGTTATTATTTTCCTATTCACTTAATCTCCACACTCATTAGAGTTAGTTTTAAATATAGTCCTTTTGAGGAATCTTTCCTTCATTGAGCACTTTCTCAAGCAACAGGTTACTGTTTTCCCAGGAGAGCTTTCCTGGCCAGCTCAAGTGTGTAGGGTAGATGTGCCAGTGTTGCTACGATACTAAATGTTTGGCCAGAATATTAGCATGCCTTTTTTTTTTTCTTTCTTTCCTCTTCCTAATATAATAAAGCCTTCAGCAGTAGGATCACATTCTTCACAAGAACAAGAGCATTGTATTTGGTACAGCTGGGTTACATACTAGGTTACAATCCAGTGCTCAGACTTTAAGGGTGAGGGGCTGAAATGCTGCTTTGGATAATACTGGAAGAAAACATTGCAGTATTACAGAGGACCAGGTGCAGATGAAAGCACGATAAGTGAGAGCTGTACAAACATAGAAGGGATGGCCACTGTCCCTCAGGAGTCTGGTATTCATGGTTGTAAAGCCATCTAGAGACATGCACTAAGCCCAGCTCTATGCCACTCTGGCTGTGGTATGGTTTAATATCCTCGGTTATGACTTCCAGCTGAGGCTAAACTGCACGCTGCTGCGGTCAGTGTGCTGACAGTACCTGAGCTAGTGAGTTTAAAGGAGGGGAGGAGAGGGTATGTCAACTGTGTAATTACTGTGTGTGGTCTAGCAGGATAGTTGGTCAAGGGGAACGACTGCACATATGTCTCGTCAGTTAACATCTTACAGAAATACCTTGCAGTATCCCTGTTGTTATCACTGCAGGGATAACAGAAATGGGCTGACAAAGGAGTGAAATGCCTGAATTTGATGCTTATGGGCCAACAAAACTTTAATGACGTTGGGTTTTTGCCTTCAGAATACCCAGTCACGGTGGTTGACACTGAAACAGGCTATTTCCAGCTTCTTCTAGATAAATTTCAGAATAACCTTGAAGATGAACACAGTGATATGTGCTCAGGACTTCTGTGGGTTTTGCTGTTTTACATGTTTAGCAGTACCTGGTATTTTGAAGTAATGACCTTAAGATTCAGGTCTCCAGTTAAGAGTCATTTCTGTAACTCGCAGTTCTTTCTATTGAACAGAATAAATCAATAATAATAGGTTTTAGGATTTATGCTGTATAGGCACAAAATACATTTTTATGCAATGCTATGTTTGAGCTTTTTATTGTGGGGATTACACAAGAAAAGAGGATGAAAAATGTATTTGTTTAGCTAGAACATTTGATAGAATTTTGAACTGTAGAACTGAATGCATTTTCCTGGTGAAGCTAGGATTGCCAATGATGATAGTAATCAAATCTGAAATGCAAAAAGTAAGTGTTGTTGGGTGTTTAATTCATATTGCACAGTAGTGGTTACAAGATGAGTTCCTTTGGGATGTTTTACAGTGCAAGACAATATGTAAGAGCTTATAGCTTTTCTTTTCAGCTGCTCTTTCTACTTATAAATTCTATACAGGCTACATAACCACAAGAGAATATCTTCATTAAAACAAACTACTAGATAAACAAGGTTTCCAGTTACAGTCACAAGTACATGTGTTAAACACATTGGGAGGGCTGAAGGATAAAAACTTTGCAGCTGGCTCTCAATGTATTCTGTATAATTTTGATTCACATTAACATCAGAAATCTTCCATTATGAACACACAAAACTAGACTATGCAGTGTCACGGTCACAAACAGTATTTTTCTGAACTCTGGTCACAAACCTAAATTCTGCTTTTCAAACCAGCTCGTGAGGTGCTCAGTGTTGGGCCATGTGGGTGATGCTTGGAGTTCGGGTCTGTGCATTGGTCCATGTGTTGCCTAACCGGGTGATGCGGGTGACTGTAGTGAAAGGATGGGTTTGGGAAGAGTGTGCTTTCTGTAGGGACTCCTTGGACTATAATGTACCAAGTCCTCTTTCTCGACCCAACACAGCAATTGCAGCTGCTATGTGGCTCTTGGATCTGATGGCTGGTGTGCGTCTGGCATGTGGATGGAATAGGGAGGAAGCCCTGTGTCTTTCTCCTTCTACATAATCCTGATTTTAGAAATTTTAAATGACTTTTCTATAGATTAGTTTTCTTAAAAGAACAAACTTTTCTTAACAGTAAGAAATTTCTGCTGTCTACGGACAGATACACATGCCACAATGCAGTGTGACAAACTCTCCCGTTATTGAGGATCTGAAGATACTTTTTTTTCTTCAAGCTCCAGATTTTAGATCCTCATTATTAGGTATGAGTCTCACCTTTTAAATTTAAAATACATTTCCGATCTACATAACTTGATCATTTGAACCCCAAAGGTTCAAAAGGAAAATGATGTCTTGGATCTACATTGTAAAATGCACATTTAAAATAAATCTATGAACTTTCACATTTTTCATAGGTAAAGCTTAAGGCCAGAAAGTAAGAACTGTGGCTTCATCTTTTTCACCTCCTCACAGATTTCACATATAACCTGCATTCTGAGTCTATTACTAACGTTTGGTGAGAACATACCTTGCAGGAGTCTACTAGCTTTCTGAAACAAATTCAATCTTGAGGTGGTAACATGGAGATAGGAAGAATTCACTGATTCTCATGACTGTTACCTTCAATTACTGTATTTCAGGTTTTTCTGAATTATGACTATTAACTCTTTATCCTCTGTTTTTTTTAATGCTATTAGTCTTAGCCAACCCTGTGTTTTACCACTCCACTTTTTGACTTCTGCTGTATAATATTTTAGACCTATTTTCCGCTTGTTACCTTTTGAAATATTTCTGCTGGCTATTTGAAAAACGCCACTAAGCCAGAATGAACTTCTGCTAAAAGCTGTTTATGACTATAGAACAATACCTTTCTAATAAGACTTTCTCAATTTCCATTTCCTGCCCAACGAACGTACTTACTTGTAACTGTCCTGAGCTTTAGAAAACTAGTCCTTTTCAAACATAAAAAGCTGTATAGTGTTCCCTGGGATTTTGGCTTCCTCTGTTTACTCGTATTATATTTTACCATCTTTTGCCCCAAAGTGACTTCAGACTTCAGTGCAATGATTAAGCATACTGATTTATCACAAGGAGGCTATGCAGAAAGCTGACTAATACTAGGTTGCTCTGTTTTATTGTTAGAAGGTCCTCATATGTAACTTTTACTAACTTGTATAAATTTAACTACAAGGCATATGAAACTTGCCAGGCATCTCACAAACTGAAGTCTCCTATGAGAGCAGACATTTGCTTCCACGCATTATAGATAGTTTCCTAAGGAGTAGCTCATCCCCTTCTCCAGCCCGATTTACTATGCCAATATCTCTTTCAGGAGGTTGCTGCTCAGCACACTGATGCATATTCATTCAAGACACTCTACTCCTTGGTAATCAATAAGCGTAAAACAAGTAATGATGTCTTTAATATACACTTCACCTCTATCACCCATTCTGCCCTTAAGCAAGTTATAAAACAGGATTTTTAACATTTCAGTGATGCTGTGTGCCATCCCATCTGGTTTTGGTAGTGCTAATTATATGAAATTTCTTCTCACCAGTGAGTTTCCAATCCCTTTTTTTTTTTTCTTTTGCAGATTCCTGTCACTGGTACAGTGATAACTGTTTTTTTCTTCTTTCCTTCTCACTTTAGTTGAACTCATTCATGATATCTTGGACTTCCCTGTGCTTCATTTGTCTTATCGCCTTCATTTAGCGCCGTTAGTTTAAAATGTCCCTTGTTGCTTCACCTAGTCTACACAGAGATTCACCCCTTTTCTTGTTGATAAAGGCCTACTTGGCTGCCTCTTCATCTGAAAAATTGACTGATATTCCACAGTCAAAACTTTCAGCTTTTCATCTCAGAAATTCCATGAAATTTCACATGAAGATAGTGGGCCATCTTCAGTACTTGTTTGCTGTATTTTGCTCAGATGAGATCTTTAAGAAAATAGCAGAAGAACAAATTTGGAGTTATTTCTTCTATTAAGACCCCTGAATTCTTCTACGACCTGCCTAGGGGAGATCCTGCGGGGCCTCCCCTGCACACCGCTGCTGGGGAAGATCTGACAAATGACTTCATGCTCCTGCTTTGCTACAGTTGCACCTTATGTTTTTGCTTAATAGAGAAAACATACAACACTTTTTTTTTTTCCTTGTCCTTTGATGGATTCTGTGTCCTGTTCTTACAGTGCTGCTGCTAACAACTGTATTTTATAGGGGTTGTAAGATGTCTCTGGATAGTCGTGTGCTCCTGCTCATATGTGCTTTGAGTTTGTCCACAGAAGCTTTCTGTTCAGTTCCTCCAGTAAGAAGTGCCGCAGTGCTCGACTCGTGATTCAGTAACTGTGCTGAATGCCGGTAGATTCCCTTTCCCTCCCAGTCCCAGATCGCACGTGATTTGTCTGTTATTTCTGGTTCCTGCTCTCTCCAGGTCTGTTGCTGGGGTCACTTCATCAACCAGCTTGTGCCTCCTGAATGCTAAATCACTTCTGCTCTTTTGCAAATAGAGAAGCAGGAAATTACTGTTCTTTCTCAGTGTCCAGTATGGACAGAGTTGTACCCCTTGCACAGTATTGCAGGTCCTCTGGCAATCCGAACCCAGGCATTTCATCTCAGAGGATAATATAATCTGCCCTTAAGTGCTGTTCAAGTTCATTCAAACAATAAATATCTAAGGCTATGTACAAATATTAGCCTGTATTGTGTATACACACAATAATTTAAAACTAATCTTTATTTTCCCTACGAGTGCACTCTACCACAGGTCAGGAAGCCTCATCTCTCTTTATAGTTGTAATTTTAGTTACTGACTTTATTAAAGATCAACAGAATTGTTGATGGCACAAGTTATTTTCATACATAAGCAATAATGAGAGGGCATCAGAAATACAGTATAAAGAACACAGCGCCTTTAAAGCAGTGTAAATTACCAGTGGCAGTAAATAAATAGCCTGACACTATAAATGTTGAATTTAGTTGCGATATAAACATCATATTCTCTGCAGACATAAACATACTGATCCTGTTGAATTCAGCTGGACTTGTACGGGACCATGTCAGATGCTGGGCTTGTGCTGGAGCCTTTTGGAAGGATTTTGGAGAAGTAACAGTGAACAGTTTTTGGACTGTGGCTACATGTAGCCTTTGAGAGTGACTTGATTAAAGAGAAGATGTATATTCCATTGCAAATTGAAAATGTGCTTCATGAGCCATATCCTTACACTTTTTTTTTTTTTTTGAGGTTTGAGTCAGCTGTCCTAATATAGAAGCAGTTTTGTTCAAATGCCAGAGCAGACATGACACCACTCTGGCTGAATTGTGTGGCCAGTGCTCACAACCCCCTCACAAGGCTCCGTGGCATGTCTTTAATCACATGTTGGGAGGATAGAGGTGGGCTGAAATACCCCATCCATGTCCTGATAAATCTTCTCATGCTCAAGGATGGAGCCCAGTCATTTCCAGTGCAGTCTCAAGATTTATTCTGTTGTATGCTGAGATTAGCAGTTGGATTTTTCATCCTTTGCTGGATGCTTGCAGTAAATAAGCTTTAAAACAAACAAACAAACACAACCAAACAAACAAACAAAAAAAAACACCTCTGGCTCTTCCAGAACTTGGTTCTCTGCTGGATGTCAAGCCAACAGGGAAAGAAGGACATCAGCTTGTCCTGAATACTTAAAATACTAAGTTGCTCAGCTTTGTGGAAGCCACATATTTAAGAAAAGAGGGTAAGAAACGGAATTTTTGACATCAAATCTCTTATTAATGAGAAATGTCTTATTATATAAAGAAAATCTAATTTTTTTATTGCAAAAATGAACTAAAACCTCAAAGTTTTATCTTTTGATGTTTCACAGATCCTCTTCTGCCTTTTTCTTTTGAAGTAATATTTATTTTTATTTTGGTTTATTATGAAATAGGATATTGTTTGAAAAAGCAAAAGGAATGAAACACTTTTTCATCTCAGTCTCTTTTCAAGAGACACTTTCAAGCAAACTGGCATGGACAGCAGATAAGCAAAGCTTGAAAAAAAAAAAAAAAAAACCTGAAAGAAGCAACAACCCCAAACCTAAAACAGCTAATGATGGTAAAAATGAAGGTTAAATATTAAGGGAAATATCTTCTAATATATGTAGGAGGAATTTTGCTCACACTATCTGTCTCATTAAAGTTATTGAAGTGGAACTTCTCTTAGGAAGAGGGTTGCTCAAGTGTATAATTGTTTGCAGGGGCAAACTCTTAGTCTATAGCACAATGCCTTTTGCTAATGTACTATAAAAATGCCTAATGATATAAACATACAATAATTTTGTAATTAGAATTACATCAGGCATAATATTTTTTCATTAGAAAGAACATCGGCTGGTTAGAATAATGATTTCAAAGTGTGTGTTCCTGTGTTCTCTCAAGCTAGCTAATGAATGTCTTCAAGCTCTCACACAAAGGAAATCACATCTTCAGCCCTGTACACTACTTAGAAAACTGTGGCATCAATTTGTTACAGTAATTAACATTTAAAATCATATTCACCTCTGATTGATCAGCCTGCTCCTCATTTAAATCAAAACCTGTCTAATTCCCACCGATCAGCAAACAGATTAGCAGATGATTCAATTCACCGTAAATCTTTAAGCATCTGATAAATATTGGTTGTGAATCAGACTAGTAAATGAAGTTTGGCAATTTATAGCTGTGAGCTTTATTAATTATATAAAGGGGGAAAGAAAGCCTACCTGTTCATAAACAATTAACAAAGACATGAAGAAGAACAGTGACATATCTTTAAAGTACTTTATATTATGTGCGTGTGCTGTATGTAAGTATCTCCTATATAGAGTAATGTTGTTGAGCACAAGTCCCTCTGTCCTTCTCCATGCTGTTGTCTTGACCTTAAAGCTGCACGCTGCTAGCACAAACCTCCTCAGAAGCATCGCCCAAATAGAAAGGATGAAGGTGGGAGGAAGGGGTAGAGGGGAGAGTGCAGGTGCTTTGGGGAGGTTGTAGGAAGCAGGGCTTGCTGCCCTGTTGAGCTGAAGTTGAGCTGAGGGAGCAGAAACCTTCAGGTGGAGACCATGCCTGCTCTTGCTATATTCAGCTGGCTCCATCCCCCACAAGAAATTGCTGTCCCAGACATGTGGACCCCTTCCTTGGCGGGGCAATGAATTGGCATGAGCAGAGCAGACACGAGGCTGCCCCTCTTTTGCTGCTGCTGTTGGTCTGTTGCCCCAGGAGGTTGCCTGTTCCCCCCTGACTCTAATGTAGTGTATGGTCATAACACTGTTTTATGAATGCATCTTCCATTCTACTGCTCCCAAAAGACTTTCAGAAATTCAAGTGAAAGTCCTTGGTGTAGACTTTGTCTTTGCAATTTCCTGTTAACTGAGTAGCTGTAAGGCTCCCAAGGAAGTGATTATACCAGCATTGTAACTCTATGTGGGATTATTATTTTAGCTGGAATATGTTGAAACAAATATATTTAGATGTAGCTTCCAGCAGAAATGTTGGAAAGGACACATAGGACCACTGTGTTGCAGAAGTGTCACTAAAAGATAGAAAAGCCAAAAAAGAGGAAGAATCAAGGAGCTGAGCAGGATGTTAGCCAGGCAGCAAAGAATGGGCAGTGCAGGAGCATCCATTTCAGTCATTAGTTCTAAATAAGAAGTTATGAATTTTACACTGGCTATCAAACTTTGCTGTTTAATGATCTTATCACTGCTGCTTAATGGGTTACAGGATTATATGAATATAATTGAAGTCAAGTCAAAACCACCTATATATTTGGGACTAACTCCCAATTGGAAAACTAGCTTTCCTGGCTTAGAAAATTAATTTATTTCCACAGAACAACACGCTGCTGTTTAAAAATATGTGCCTGCCGCATGATCAGATTTATTTTAGCAGTTACTGTTACCCTTCACATTTCTTTGCCTCAAATAAAGCAAATGGCTATCTAAGCAAATAAAGCAAATGGCCATCTAAAAGTGACAAGAGGGGAGTATCTATCCATGGATATGTGATAAAACTGGCACTTTAAACTTGGAAGCAGAAATTTTTGTGAGATGGTTACAATAGGAGCAAGAACAAGTTGCTGACCTGACTGCAGTAATCTGTCCCTTCATCTCCTACAAACTGGAAGACTGCAACACTGCATACAAATACCTACCACTGTGCAATGAATGCACAAAGCCCTAGGTTGGTTTGTATTTCAGGAAAAAGTAATAGTTCCTGCTCCAATGAATTTTAAAAATGTATACTGATAACATTATTAATTGCAACAAATTGTATTCTACTGTGTTCTACTGTGTCAGGGCCCCCTGACCTTGGTGGCATTGCTATAAAGTTGTAATTGCTTGCTAATGCCAGTAAAGAGCAGATGTCTCATGGGTAATGCCCAGGAAATCTTATTTTCCATTGCAGTCCAGTAAGAAGATGGTACTGTTAACCCAAGAGTCTCTGAGGTCAGTGTACAGTTCATTCATCTGCCAAACACATTCATCGTTGTTGTACATATAAACCTTTGGTTGTAAAAGGCTTGACTTGTGTTTTCTCTCAGCTATTCTCCTTTTTTAAAATCTTGAGGGTAGGCATAGATTCTATAGGGAACAAAATAATAAAAAGGTATGGCTTAAGCATGCTGGAAGAATATCACATTTGGTTAACTGTTTTATGATTCCTAAGGTAAGCCAGGAGGATGCAAAACATAAATCCAGTTGAGAAATCAACATTACTGATACAGTTATTGACTCCAGTCTGAAACAGCTACTGTCCATTGATTGTACTGAAAATACAACAAAAGACATTTAAACAGTAGTCACATCACTGTAGTTGTCTTCTCTTTTAAGATTTTGGGTTTTTTTGTTATTTGTTTTTATAATTAAATGGAAGTAAAGAAATTCTGTCACTTGTCTTCTGCTGGAAGCAATACGTAGCAATTGCGTAAACCACATTCCCCATTCCCGTGGGCTTTGGATCAGTACTGCCCCCCCCTTTTCTTTTTCAAATTACACCTAATGGAAACAGAATTGATTCGTACACTAGAAGGTATTGGCCCAGATTCACTCCTGGTGCAAGTTCATTGATTTAAGAATCCGTAAATCAGGGATGAAGTTGGCCCACTTCTATTGCCTGCAGTGATCTCGCGTCACGCAAGAGACGCTGACCAGAGTTTTCCAAGAGATTGCATGTTGCCCGTTACTATATCTGAATAAATATTTTGGTCTATTCACGTTCTATTTGGAAATGTGCTAAATGGTGTGGAAGCAGCATGAGCGACTGTAAACAGGCACAACACTGTCCTCTGCCTGCCAGGCAGTGGCACCTGCTTTACTGAGCTGGTAAGAGAACGGCTGGAAGGGAAGGTGGTCAAAGGGATCTGCAACAGCGATTTGCTTCAGATGTTCCTCTGCCACTTTGCGAGTTTCTGAAATCCCGGCTCCTGTTCTGTTTGACCAGTAAAACTGCTGTAACTTGTTAATGGCATCGTGGCTTCACAGGGGAACCGCAACCTTGAACACACCTTCATGGCCAAATTCACAAGAAAAGTCTAACTAGGGCTTTTTCTATCTGCTTTTTCTTCTTCTTTTTTTTTTTTTTCCAAGGCACTTTGAAGCTCTTGATTTTATTAGACACTCTGACCCTTCAAAGTACTTTTGGGGTTTAATGAGTGGGTTTACTTGGTAGCACTTGAAAATTTATTTCAGATGAAAAATTAGTAACATCTTTCTTAAATGACAGTTTAATTAGAAGTTATGTAACCCCCAGCTGGATCTGACTTAGCTCTTCATTAGCGTGTCCAGATACACTCACTGAAGTGTACTTTGGCCAAGTATTTTCTTTTTTTTTTTTCTTTTTTTTTTTTTTGTTGGACACGACAAGTAAATGTTAAAGATTTTGTGGGAATATTGTTAGGAATGCTGGCTGCAAACCCACTGTTTTCAGTATCCTTAAATTATTAATGAATGAGGCCACAGGCTTGCTCTTTGAGGCTGGCAATGTTGTCTCCAGCAGCGAGGTCAGAGGTGTGACCTGCATGGGCCCTGCTTGGCTGAGTCAAAGTCCCCCAGGACTCATGGGCTCTCGATCAAGAAATACCACATAATTTGTCTCAACTAAGTAAGTGTAAGTTTTAATAAAACTGCTTCTCAATACAAACTTACTTATAGAGCAGAGAAAAAGCATGACCTGAAGCAGGTAAGTATATTTTAGGACAATGATTGCTTATTTAGATAGGCAGCAAGCAGAAATGACAGTTCTGAATACATAATTACGAATTATTTGCTCAGCTCTAACGTAAATATGCAGAAATGGTTATGAGTTAGCAAATAGCTTCCAACTCTGTGAAGAGAACTAAAGAACTGATGACTGCAATCTCACTTCTCATATTTCCCCTTCTTGTCATCTTTCTCAGCAACTTATTTTGCAGGAACTTCAAGCAAGAGGTGTCTCTTGCCGTGTTTGAACATTGCCTCACCTATCATGGCCTTGGTAGGGGGCCCTATGTGCTACCCTAATAGAAATAATAATTGGATTCTGTTTGTTTTTGTTCTGACTGCTTAAAATTGAATAACGATGAGGATGTATCTTCCCTCATAGATGCAGAGTTTGCTTTTGTTCTGCTGAAAGAGCTCAGTGCGCTTTGAGCAGACTGCTGTTATTGTGGGCTTATAATAACTGTCATCTTTGCCTTATGCTGTTGTTCTTACTCACTTCTGGTGTTAGGCAGTGATGGCTCAGCCATCCATTTTTTTTACTACGTTGTGACTGAAGTCTTAAAAAGGCTTTTCCTTTGACATCAGTTGTTTACGGCAAAAAACCTGGAGTTCTGCATTAGCTACTAGGTTTTAGAAGAGCACTGTTTTAACACCTTTTTTAATTTATATGCCTTCAGGAGTTGAATCCAGACCTTGTTCCTAACTGTGGTTTTCATGCTGATCTCTCAGGGAATGGACTTTGAATGCTTACACCCGGCTAACCATAGCACTGTCAGGGAGGTTGTATCGGGATTGCTTGCGTGGTGCTGTCAGGTTACCACAGGCTAGCTGCTCCCTCCCTTCTCCAGGTGCCACTGCCCTGTGCTGGTATTTAAAAATAGCAGCTCTGCACATAACTCTTAATTTATTAAGAAACATGTAGTAACTCCTGCAGTTCCCAAACTTGTTGTAGATACTGATACAATTCTTTACTGATGATAATGCTAGAACAAAACAAAAAGGCTCTTGTGGTGATTTTTGTTTGTTTGTTCAGGTTAAACTCCATTTATCAATGTTTAGTTTCCTGCCTTGGTTCTTTGCCCCTCAGTCCTTGTTCAGGACTTTGGCTATAAGAGTAAAAATGGTGCTACAGTTGGGGTTTTATGCAATTGTGATGCAAGAAACGCAGCCAGGGAAGATGAGTTGTTCTAGAAAACCTATGGAAGTGGCCTCACATGCGCTTGCTATTGAGATGGTCAGTAAGGCTCCGTACCAGAGCCACTCTTCATGGCAAATGCCTCTGGGTCACTCTCTTAAACTGAAGCATCTTTAGGGGTTAAACCAAGAGACTGCGAAGTTGCAGGTGACCAGAACCACACAATGTTCTCTCAGGAACTTCTGAAACTCAAATACAGAAATGTGGAAATACTGTGTAACCTATTTCTTAAATCTGTCTCTTGTCCAGGAGAGGTGAAGGTGACAGATACAAAGGTCTATAAATCTTTGTGGGGCATGGTTTTATAATTAGTAGAACACAAAATAAAATTAAGTCATAGGTTTATAACCAACAATGGGAAATAATTTTTCCTCATGAAATGTATAATTAAATGGTTGATCTTACTACCACAAGGTGTTCTGAAAGTCAAAATTACAATTATATTTAAGAAGAGATGTGTATAAATTCATGAGGAGGAAGTCCATTACTGCTTATTTAAAATGATGAGGCTTATGTGCATTTCTAATTCAGAAAATCTTTTAACTGTCTTTCGGCAGAGAGTATGAGGGGGATGCTCACTTTCTCCATGCTCTGTTGTTTATATTCTTTCCTTAAGTAGCTCCTGTTTGTTACTTGTCTGAAACACATGCCTGGGTTGTGTATACCTTTGCTCTTTGTTGGGATGGCAATTCTTAGCCTTGTATAAGGCAACAGTACAAAGTCTACATGGATTTGCACAGCCTGTCATTGAAAGTCTTAACTTGCATCAACCTTTATCTGGCAAGTCATAATTTTTAAAACCTAAGATGAGACTTCCTGGGGTTCTGCACATGCAGAATATGGGCCCATGTACTATTGTACTGTTCCATGCAAAGGTGGTTTAGTTGTCTTTGGCTAGCAGTGTCTGGTAATGTTTGTCTGCAGTCTAATCCACTACAGCCATCTTCTCTACACTCCGCTATTCCACCTGTCTCTCCAACTGCAATCTGTGAAAACTCTGATCTTAAATGCATCTTTCCAGTCCAGTTCCCACCTTTGCACTTTACAGAGTCACATTATCTTCCCATTTTTTTCATTATCCTTGATGCATCAAAATAGAGTGTCTCTGCCTGATCTTGCAGACAAGCCACAGACTTGATTTAGTGAATCTTACCTAGTCATTTGACCATGGTAGAATTCAAAAAATCAAGTTCATTACAAAGGAATATTGAAATGTCCAAGGTGTTTGGCATGTTTAATATCCAACGGTGTTCCTTTTGCTTTAATTTATGCATACAAATGGCTAAAAATAATAAGACATTTTGAAAGCAAGACTTATCTTACATTTTAATAATTATGATCACTACATATCCAAGAAATAATAATCCTGTATATTCTTCTCTGTGTGAGAAAAACACAGTGCATGCAGAAGGGGTAACATGGACATGAAAATTAATACATTTGAAAGGAGTCTGTTAGTGGTAGATTTATTATGGCTTTATTTATTTATTTATTTATTTATTAATTAAGTAAAGTCATTCTAGCTCTTTTGGGATGTGTCAGCTCAACCTGGTAGGGTCTGGCACCAGAAAACCAATAACGAGAGAAGAAGGAAGGGCATCTGCAGCTTGCATGAACTGTTTTTCCGGGGAAGGCAACTGGTTTGGACTTCCTGGGAACTAGTGGAAATCCCTGCAGTTATCTAATATATTGTGGGAACTGGAGAAATCTCTACGGGTGGTGGGTCATGGGATGACCTGTCCTGGGAGGCAGCTGGTGTTCTCTAGTTGATAGAAAGGTGTTGAAGGAATGCTTAGAGGGGAGCAGCAATAGTAAAAGGCAATGAAAATAAAGGTACTTGTACTGAGGGTTTTGAGAATTATGGGCATGAAGCAGAGCTTTTATTAGTGGGCAACTCTGCTAAGGGGTTTTGCAGAATGAGACACTGATTCTTATTGGCACATATTAACTTCAGGGACTTTAGTGCTCTCCTTGTGCAGGATAAAAAGACCTAGGAAAATATATCAACAGCGTCTGGTAAATTGTTTCTCAGTAAGCATTATGCAGTGATATTTTTTTAAAAGAGGAAATCTTAATTAAACTTCATGTGTATTCACCTTCATAGTCTATATCTCTGTCTTAATGCATTAATTGCTTAGAGTCCAGATTTGCCTCTTAATGCAGTAACTGCAATTCAAAAATGTCTTTTGAAATTCTGCACTTCTAATGATATGCTGCCTCAGACTGTGGAATAAGGAAATAAAATGCTTCCATTTTAATTTCAGTAGATAATGTATGTTTTTAATCCATCTTCAGCCAACATTTAAAGCACTTTGTTTTTAATAAACTTGGGGGTGAATGAAAAATCATTTTGTTCTTGTGATTAATATGAAAATGGGTTACTGTCCTTCTAAATGTATAGTCTATGTACAAATGAAAATGAATTTTCAACTTGGAAACAGCTTTATTGATGCTTTAAAATAGAGTGAGAATGACAAAGTTCCTTAAATTGAACCTGGAAAAACAGAGACGCGCTATTAGTTTTAATAAGTCATTTCTTTGTCAATGACCTCATAATTACTGTAAATTGTATATGTAACAATAATCCCTGAGTGTTACTCATTATAAGCAGTTAATCAATGATGTGATAAGCTAAAAGCCTAAGGTGATAAGGAAGGTGGTTAATTTTGGTAGTGACTGATTTCCCAAGCAGTGCTGTATCATAATTTATATGCTCTGCAGCAGCTAGAATGGCAACGGTTTTGCAAGCACTGTCTGCATCCAGTGACTCTTTCACTAATGGAAACGTACAGATATGGACAGTCCTTTCAAAATGTTATTCTGGATTGTCTGAAAAAATATGTGTGTGTTAGGTATTGATGGTTTTGTAATAAAGCAACAATGATCAAAAGCCCAGTGAAATGAAAGGATATAACACCCCACTGGCTTCAACAGACAATCGGAGAGACATAATTTCCATCCAATGGGTTGTTAAGTTTCTTGATAGAGTTAACTTGTCAGCTGGGTAAGGCTTGGATATGCACAGACATATCTTTGCCCTTGGACTTGCATTAGTTATTTAGGATGCATGTGCCCCAGATATTCTTCTCTCCTGTATTTCCGAGCTACTTCAGATTGTGAATTAAGTCCTACGTGCAATATTCTTTCCTCACTATTTTTTGTTGGTCGTACTCCGTGACTGTAGTAAAACACAATTACCGTTACTGACTGGCAGGATTCAGTTCACCTTGCTTTTACAGTACTCAGATAAGAAGAAAAAGAGATTCAGTCTGGTTCTCCATTGTGCTGAGCCACAGCTATTGCTGTCCATGCCAAATGACTGCAAAGCAAGCAGAAGTGGATTAGATGGCCAGTGCCTTTTGAGGTAACCATGTAAACATCTGGGATAAATCTTGAGGGAATCAAGATGTATGCTATTACAGCTAGCAGTAGATGTGAAAGAACAGGTCAGAGATGGGGACTGGGGTGTCAAGGTCTGTAGCCCAAGTCCTGTGGCTAGGCAGCCACTTTCCATCTGCTGTTACAGTACAGACCTTTGAGCTGTGCCTTTCAGGTTTTGCTCTACCAGAAATGAGATGCTCTAGAAGAAAAGGGTGATAAGGATTGCAACAACACTGTTAACTAGCTAACATAATTTGTTAGCAGAGAACTCGCTATTTAAATAGGTTCTGGGGTACCTTAGCTCTGCTTTGAGTCTTTGCTCAGGGTCCTGGGTTAGATGTGCCAAGGGGCAGTCCTGGCTCGGGAGCGGGCTCTGCTATGGGATTATGCCTGGGAATGGACGAGCATCTTAGCCTTGTGGTGACCCACAGCAGTGGGTTACTCCCTCCTAGGGAGGAATTTAGGTCCCAGGTACACGAGAGAGGCTAAGTGATATACTCCTGCTGTAATTTCAGTGCAGGGACAGATTGTTCTTGTCCCTCTGTCCCCTTCAAGGCCCCTTTGTCACTCTTCTCCGAGCTTGCGTAGGAAGAATCGGGGGATAGGCTTAATGCCTGTCAGCTCTTCCTTGCGTGCTTCCTTAAAGACATCCCTAAGCTCTCAGCCTAGCCCAGGCTTTCTAATTTAACAGTCTGACTGGGTGTAATTAAATTTAGTTTCATATATAGAAGCCCCTAGCTCCTGTCTGAACTTTGTCTAAAGATTTATTGTCATAATAAGATTATACTAATAATTGCATTCGGTTTGTCTTAGCTCAAAATGTTTTTACTAACCAGAACACTGTTTGCCAACTTGGTAAATTACCTTCTACTTGTATTAAATGGAAAAATTATGTAAACTGAAAGCAGAGGGTAATAACTGTAAAGAACAATCATTCCAATGACTTGAACAGAGATGGCCAATTATTTAATAACCTCTCCATATAGAGAGGGACTCTTCTGCTAGGGATCTGTTAATGCTCTCAGATTTAAACTGCCTAAATTCTCAGTCTTCTTTAAATTAGACATAGAAAATGAATGAATTTAGATTAAAGAGGAATAATACGTAAAGGTAAGACTGTGCACAATAACATTATTTTAAAATAGAAACCATCGAGATATGATGCTTAACTAGACCCATTTTTGTCTTGGCATAGATTCATAACTTCTGTTTAGTAGAGGAGGTGAAAGTCGTCATTTATAATATTTTTTCCAGAGAAAAATAGCTTTCTCATCAACATGTAGAAGTTGGCAGAAGTTTGACTGCAAAGGGATTGTTTGTTTATTTGACGAAAACACCAATCTCTCCATAGAACGAGCTAGATCAAGAATAATAATTTCAAATGTGCCCAAGTGACTTAAGGAATTGAACTGAATTTCTGAAGTTAACATAGGCATTTTAGATGTTTCCAAAGAGGTAGGCTGCTAAGGTGCCTGAGTAATTTTTCTTCTCAAAAAACTACCTACAGGTTTATTTTTATATTAAAAATGTCAGGAAAAATTTCTTTTCAGATCGGGTATTTAACCTAATCTTATATTCATTGCATGTCACAGTCTAAATTAAAAAAAAAAAAAAAAAGCATTAAGATAAATGGATTTCACTTTTTCTATAGTCGAATTGAAATGCTAATTTAGGATAAGATTGTGAGGTATCTGACAAGGCCAGATACATGAGTAAGCTCCCAATATCCTAAATAGTATCAGTTCCTACAGGTCCCTGGGAGATCAGATGCTGTCTTCTGCCTTGTCCAGCAGCTTGTCCAGCTTGGCTTTTAGCCCCTCGTGACTACACGATTACATCCTCCCTATCTGAGTATGGCTTTCAGCAATAGTTTGCAGTGATGAAAAAGTTTAATCAAACTTTATGTGCTTGTTTCAAAAATTCCCTGAGATAACCTTGTGCAAGAAATTCTCCAGGCAGTCATGGTTTATATAATCATGGAAAAAAATGATAGTTACTCACTCCTTTTTCTCTTCTTAGGATCGGAAACAAAAAGGAACAATAACATGCTATTATCATAAGTTTTTTTGACATGTTAATTTTGGGCAAAGAAGAGTATTGACAATAAAACAAAACCAACAGAAGCGTGTGCACACAAAAATACCCCCAAACACTTAACTACTTTAACAAGAACTCAGTTAACACTGCTTTCAAGAACTTTCTTGGAAAACTATTTTATGCCCAGTTGGGGTATCTTCAGCAGCTTGCTCCAGACTCAGTGTTGTTGCAAAAATCATGAAGTGATTTGTGTGGAAATTCCAGTAGTGATCTATAAAAGACCAAGCATGTAAATTGTGTGAGAAGCAGCATGAAAAAAAGCAAAAGGGACTTGCTTAAAGCAAAGATGGGGCTGGAAATGAGATGGGTAGGAGGGAGTCTTTAAAGGGCCTCAGAAAGGAAGGTATGTTATATCTGTACAATGGCAAGAAAGGGCACTATTTGTAGGATTTGGCTTCTGGCTTCACAGGCACAAAATCCGTCTTACCCCTTAGTGATATGCATGCATGACATCTCCTAGTTCTTCCCATGGGCACTGGTGTATTGGGAGTAGGGTGGACGATGACAACACCAGAAGATCAGTCCACCAGAAGATCAGTCCACTGTATGTAGGATAATTTTTAATACAAATTTCACTGGGTTGTATTCTGTGTTAAGAAAGGTAAAACTATGGAAGACTCCTGTCATTTTTAGTATCCTTTTATTATCTGGGGAGGAAAAAATGTATGTGCTGGACAGAAAAATGCATTTGAAACTGATGGCATATTTCACATATCTGAGGACCAAACTTTAATGCCCTAGTGCCTGCTGAGATACTGCCTGTGGTATTTGACATTCAGAGATGGAACAGGATGGATTAGGATCAAGTACAGAGTCAGTGAGTCTCTTAATAATGATGTATCAGAGGAGGATCTGGTGAGAGGAGTAGCAGAGGCAAAAAATATTGATGTTAGGTCAGGCAAACATTTAAGCATGCCTTTAGTAGGATGATGTGGTGGTCTGTAGATAGACAAAGGAAGACTAGAGATTGTAACAATAAGCCAGCAACAAGAGATAAGATATCCAGGCATCAATAACATTTACTGCAAGGAAGATCTAACAAAAAAATACAGTAGACTAACAATAAAAGCAAGCATGTTTTTTAGGGTTTTTTTTTTTCCCCTTGGCTTACGCAGTCTGTACTCAGTGACCTTCCCTCTTGTCTCTGTGTGTGGTAGGAATCTCATCTGAAAAAGAAATTTAGCTTAAGCTTGCAGTTTCCATTTGTGAATTGGAGAGTTGCTGTAGAATATCTAACAGATGTGTTTAAAGAAAAGTATAAAAATTAGATCAATTACAGGATTGAAGAGGAGTGGCTGAACTTTAGATCATAAATTTCATGGCTGAAAAATGTAAATGTGTTAAACTGCAGTGCCACCCACATGCAGTGTCATTATGATTATTACATTAAAATGTTATCATTAATGTATAATATAATTATAAAGTGTTAGAATGGTAATTAATATACCTTCTAATCTAATGCATAACTCAAAGTTCATCAATTATGCATATGAGAGGGGTGAAATAGTCACTGGTAGAGGACTATACCTCTCGTTAACACCATAATGTTAGACATGCCTGGCAAGCAACAGTGTTCCCAAAGGAAAAGCTCAGGAAAATAGAAAACACACCATAATGTGTGATTCTTCATTGAGGTCTCCCACAGAACTGTGTGCTGCATGGGCAGGATCACAGAACCTGTCTAAAGCGAAGGGGTGCTTTTGTTTTCCTGAGCACAGGTGCTTATAAAACACGATGAAAGAAACATAATTCCAGAAGACTCCCTTTTCCAGGAGACTTATTTTTGTTGGTTTTGTAAAGGGTTCATTGCAATGCCATTAATTTGGAATGATCTTGAATTAGGGTGTTAGTATATCAAGTAATTATATGTTGGATTATACTCATTCGTGATATGCCTGATTATATTCATTAGTGCAATTCCTGTGCCTCCTAGCTGCTAGGAGCGGGGACGGGCAGTCAGCACGCGTGCCTTCCCCCGGCTGGCATCAGGGCTGGAGATGGCCTCAGTCAGAACCACTTTGGCCTCAATCCAGACCTATTTTTCCACTGCAGCTATAAAACAGGAATTGGGAAGTCAATGAAGAACCACCAAACAAAGGAATGATAAACAGTCTTTGCAGCAAAAAACCTCCAACAAGAGAGGTTAACTCTGTAAGTTGAAAGCACAGCCCAAATGCACAGATGAGCTTTCCTATAGCTATGAGGCCATCACCCAGTAGGAAGCTGTGCCATAATTAACCTTATACTGCTAGCGCATCATTAAGGAAAATAAGCAACTATACAATGATTATGGGTTTCCTCCACTTAAACAGGTGGTTATGCAGTCTTTCCTCTTTATATACAAGCTTCAGACCTTGAACAAAGGTTGCACAGATTGCAGTGCTCAGATAAAGTGATCCAATGAAAAGATCCTGTCACACATGCTTCCCCCCCCCCCCCCCCCAGGATCATAGTCATAATTGATGCCTATCATATTTGTGAATGGAATCTCTGCAAGATGCCAGGTTCAGTAAGACACAAGAATAAAGATTGTTTATTGCCTGTTAATATAGTTTTGTTTTACATGGACCAAAGGGCTATGGATTTTCAGATAGGACCTGTGAGTGTCCATCGGTTCATGAAGATAAATGCTGTAGTAGAGGACACAATCATCTTTTAGGCTTATTTTATGTGTGTGTTTGTGAAGCAGTTAGGATAAAAGTACCACTCCTCTGTTATGTGCTGTGCATATTGATTTTAAAGCTGTGTTTATTCAATATTTATCTGTCTTGCTCACACATGAAAGACTTAAGTCATTGGAAAAGTGGATCCATGTCTCCATCCTGGGCAGTCCAGAGACGGAAACTGTGCAGCTGATACCTGGGAGGGCAGCACTTAGTGTACCAGCCTTTGGCCTCCTCTCTGACCCACCTTCTGTTTGTAGGGGTAAGAAGCAGGTTGGATACAACAGCTAGATATCTGTATTTAATTTCTCACTCTGTCTAGAACAGGTATTCCCATCAATCAGAGAAAACAGTGAAAAAGACTGAAACCGATCTCTTCTGTGGCATTTTGGCCATTTTCTCCTGAAGACTCTCCTGATGAGTATTGGGCTTCTAAAATATTAATTTATCTTCTTCTAGCAAGTCAAAATAATTTTTCATATACACTTTCTTCTTCATGCAGATTTCATGGAAGGAACCAATTCTTTTCAGCAGCTTAGGCTTTTCAGACCATGGCTACTTATCATTCATATTATGCGTATTCCTCTTCATGGGATTCTCCTAGGAATATTGCAATACATTTGGAACAAAAAAAAAAAATTGTAATCTGCTAAAGAGTGGCTGATCTCTACTGTGAAATTCATGCTCATTATGAGGGCGAGGGGCCAAGGCCATATATTTTGCGCTGCAGCTACAGAGAATTTAAAGGACTGACACAGTGTGACAAGTTAGAGGGGTGAGAGAGAGTTGCAGGGACATAAAAGAAAACTTGAGACTGCAGAAGGAGTTGCTGCTTTTGCTCTAGTTGTGTATGCTTCTGCTAAATGAATGTGTGGCTTCATCCAACACTCCCTGAAGTGAACGAGGAAAGTACATGAAAACTGTTTTATCCGATCTCTCTGTGAGTGATTAACTAGCTGGGGTTCAAACCTTTCACACCTTTAAATGTCTGCCAGCATCTCCCCTTCACTGATCAGTCTCTGATCCCATGGGATCCACTGGGATGATCTCGCATCCCAGTGCTGATCCGGACTCATCTCACAGCTCAGACTGGTGCATAGTGCCACACGAATGATGTGCTTGGATGTCACCGAGCTCTGGACAGACCTTTCACAGAGCCTTGCTACCTGTAGGACTTTTTTGGTTCTAAGTGAGTTCAAGCAATTAGAAAATGACATATGCAAGTGCTGATGTGGAAAATGTTCATCTAGCTCTGACTAAGATTTAAACGTGTTGCTTATTCCTTTTCAGTGTCATGGTAATGATGTAATATTTGGGTCCATGTTCCTTTGACTGTTGTTGCAGCAAGGTATGGCTTTATAGGGTACAAAACACCTTTAGTCTTGAACAGCACAGCTGTTCATTTGTAGCAGCTGTTCAGGAGGGGATCTGTTCAGGTAAAAATAGGAAACTGAGCCTTGGTTTATAAAGGTGATATGAACAAACACAAGAAGATTTCCACAAGGACAAAAGGGAAAAAGAAAAATCATCTTGTATGGGCAGTTCTTATCTGTTTGTTTTGTGCCCAGGAGTCTGTACGTATACAGAACTTCATACTGTCAATTCTCCATCACCTTTTTGCAGAAACTTCAGATGCAATCTCGGAATAGCACCAATAAACCAGCATCTGCTCTGCTTTCTGCTCTTTACAGCCTATGGGCCTGTTCAGTTAATCTGATTCTGCTAATATGGCAGGAGCTGAAAATTTATTTTCTTCCTCCTAATCCAGTTCGTATCCTAATCAAATTTATTATCTGATGAATTATTTCATGCTTTGTTCTTATGTTTATATTCACATCCTGGCAAGTTCCTTCTCAGCAACCTTCGTGTACGAATATTGCTTTGAATGCTCCAAAGAGTGCTTCTGGGGGGTGAAGAGAAGTGGCAGAACTTAAAGTACAGGAAGTTATTTTTCACCGGTATGTTCTTGGTTATCTGAGCGTTTACACCAAATTATTCTTCAGCGGGAGCCTGGAATAGAAGACTTGTAATCAGCCTCAGCTATTTCAGTTTCAAACTGAAGCCATAAACTCTGTGGCTGTTCATGTGCAAAACTTCAGTTTTGCTCAAGTCAGAAAGACGTGGACTGTAAAATTTTCCACTAGCTACTTAGCAGACAGAGATGCTCTTCCTCTTTTTTTTTTTTCTCCTCTATATTCTGCTTCCTTTGTTTCAGATTGTTCTTACTGAGGGTTGCCAGCTTTGCACTTTGCTTTGAAGGTGCTGTTCCTGCCGGAGTAAGCTCTGCGGAAGAGATTCGGTTCACTCTGGCAGCTGATAGTCCAGCAGACCTGCGTGATGTGTATCTGCCCCTCTGGCAATTGGTAGCATCTTGCTTTTAAAAATGAAGACTGAAAGCTTGATAAAAACACCACTGTCCCATGGCAAGAGCTTTTAGTCACCTGCTTCATTAAACTGTTAGACTGCTATATTCTGGACTAATTGTAGTTTAAGGTCAGTAGTTTCATATTTGTTTATGCAATATTCTGCTCAAATGCTTGCAGCTATATGCAGACTTGCTGTGTTGAGAGGTAGTAAAGACATACAGAATATTGTCACTAAATCTGATAAAAACACTTTCTGCAGGCTGAGTGTATTCTGCCTATAGCTGTATGAGTGATGAGAAGCCTAGTGGGTTGGTTTATTTGGCAGTAAAACACAAACTGAGTGAGCTCAAAAATGAGTAAACTCATAAGAGCAGAAAGTTGGTGTGTAAAGGTTCAGTCAGCTTGTGAGCAGGCAGGAACTTGGGCTTATGCTGTACAGAGGAGGTGATCTAAAAGATGAAAAGAGATAACTAACAGTGTCTATTTTATGTGCCACAAAAAATAACTTCAAACTCTGCTCCAGAAAGTGATGGGCTGTCCTTGGTGACAAGAAACAGAGTGGTTAGGCCCAGTGGGACACTGGCTTTAATTCCCTGTTCCACCACAGACTCCCTTTATTACCTGAGTCATTTCTTCCCAGGTCCATAAAAACATTTAAGAATCACAGCTCCCATTAAAACAGACTGTTTGACTTCCAGAGACCTTAAAGATGATATTTGTTTTAGCTTTCTATCTGTGAAATATGAATAACAGTAGTACATTACCCTAACCTGGCTGCTAGAAAGTGAAGAATGAGAGATGCTTCAAATTATGTAAGATCCATGTGAGAACAGAATATAGCCTGTGTATGAATTACTCCTTTGAAGCTGTTTCTGCTTGTCTCTTTTGCATAGAAACTTGTACTTAGGGTACTTTCATTTCGATTGTGTATCTACCGAATAGTTGTATGGCTTTTATGCTTTTTATTGTAACTAAAGCAAAAGTCATGGGAAAGCAATTTAAAGAAATTCATCTACATAAGGAAAGCAAATCTTTCACCGCTTCTTAATTGTAGCACTCTGACATTATAGTTCTAAACTCTTTGATTGCTATTGCAAAACCCTTCCCACCTCTGAATGCTTTCAAAACATCTTCTTTTGCTTGTGCCCTTTCAGCTTTAATTAGGTCTCTTGGGAAATAGATGCAGAAATTAAAAATGAGATGAGAGGATTGTTAAACATTTGTGTTTTGGTTTCCTGCCCCAAGACTGAGAATGCTTTCAATAGTAAAAATGTAAAGGATCTTGCATGGCCTTTCCTGGCCTGTGTTAGGTTGTGTCCAACCTCTGTTAGAGACAGTCTACCTCAAGGGAGGGTGTATGCCTGGATTCTCATGACACTGGAGCAATTTCTCGAAATGAAAATTAATTCCTGACAGAATCTAGCAGTGGGATGGCCGGCGCAGCCTGCAGCCATTGTACAAGCTTGGCGTTTGTGCATCCGTGGTGTAAATTCTTCTTGTTGTTGTGGAGTTCAACTGAATCCACATATGGTGTATCTATGCGATAGACTCTACCTCCTTTACTGTTTCTGGTGGTGGAAAGGAGAGAACAGCTAGAGGCAGTGCAACAAATCTGGATAGAGCCAAAACTATTCTCTTGCAAAGCAGCGAGGCACCATAACTTTTAAAGTGTGCTGAAGGAGAACATGGGCAAGAAAAAAGGTAGTGTGAAGCACATGAGAAGGAAAAAAAAAGCTAAATCTTGAGAATTTAGTTATGAAAAGGACTTTTGACTATTCAAGACCTTGATAGCAGTCACCAAACAAGTCCATTCTACAAGGAGAAACAGAACATGTGAAAAGATTTTTAACTTATTACTAAAGAGGAGGACACTGTCAATGCAAAGATTTTTAAGTAATTGTATTGGTCAGTCAGCCCAGAGAAAGCTACATTCAGTAGTTCTTTCCTTGCATTACAGTTCCTTCCTGCTGTCCTCCATAATAGTATAATTCTTCCCTACCAAATATGACCGATCGTTAGTAGTTACATACACCCTTTTCTGCGACAGTGAGTGAGAGATGTAGCTGATAATTTTTCATGGGGTTGAGGATCTATGGAACTATCTAAAGGGAGGAATCAAGTGTATAAAAGATACTAAGGTTAGAATCCAAAAGGTGATAAAAGAAAAATACACATTCCAAGCAGTTCTATATCTGCAATCACTCTGATACCTGAAAAGAGAATAAGGATATCTCTATCTCAGTATTTTTGTTGGGATTGAGGTTTTGACACAAATCTTCCAGCTGTGCCCTGGTGCACTCTGGTTCTCATTGCAGATGTCTTGCGTGCACAAAGTTGTTCTCTGTCAGTTGATACTTAAGTCAAAGATGCTCTTCAAAAGTGCACATCATTTATGTCTACTTTAGCACGCTGTGCAGCTCAGCAGGAGTGGATCTGTAGAGTTAAAAAGTGCTGAGGATTTGATGCACAAACTATACTCATTGTGGGGGGGGGGAAGGGAAGAGGACTTTTCTTCAAACTAGCTTTAGTCTAGTTCTCTGGATTGGATGTCATCTGGCTGTTGTAGTACACTGTGTGCTTTTGGAGCACGTCCTCTGGCTTAGTTTCATCCAGAAGAAATCCAGTGTCCTGTGATGTGAACCAATGAGCAATAAAAGCGGATGACTGGCAGATTCTCTGCAAAAGTCCTGCTGAGTCAAACCAATATGCTAATAGAGATGTATTTGTTATGCACTCCAACCGATAACTGGTGGGTAGTTCATGGCACCACTCAAAATTAACCCCACAAAATACACAGAATGCAGACATCTGGCCGTTGGCACTATCACTTTCTCTCTATTTATCTAGTCCTACTTGAAAGTGTAGACAGAACCCTATTTAACTGCATGATGCAGTTCTGTACAACATTCTCAGCTTTCACGTAAGTTTTTTTTTATTATTATTTTGTAGTTTATAGGTAGTGTAGTCCTGAAATGATTTCTTATCCTACACTCACTACAAATAGTCCTAAACTTCATTAATCATTAAACTGCAAGTGAGAATGTGTGCCTACAGCTTAGATAAACTAGTTTAGGATCCCTCAGTTTGATTTGCACAGGATTCTGTTATGGGTCCTTCCTGAATTCACAAATGTATCCAAAGATATCAATATAGAAGGGAAATGGAATTGCAAAATAAAGCTGAGAGGAAACTCTTCTATTCTTGTATTACTTTATACCTCACTTCCAAATTCTTTATTATAACTACTACTGTTCAGAGATTAGTACAGCAATGATGTTCAAACAAAAGAATCTTTAATTTCATTATTCTTCAGTGCAAAGTTGTCCTTGGATTGCAACGTGTGTGTTATTTTTTGTGTGACGTGAAAAGGATTCTTAAAAAAAAATTAGATAATATTTTGATTTAACAGTTTTCAGTTCTTCACAATTAATACAGAAGTATTTAGAAGCTAAATTCTGTTAATACTTTTTATCACAGAATTTCTCTTGTTTGTCTATGTAAAATATATAACATACTGTGTGTCTAAATGTCTCCATCAAATACAGTGTATTCTTTGCATATAATATCTATGCAAGCACCAAGAAAAAAAGAATTAATTATATGTATAATGTCTTTGAAGCGTCTAACAGGATCTGTTTCATGTATAATAATTCTAGCCGGAATAGGAATGTAGGGAGTGGATGCCTGGCTGCAGATGGGAGACGGTGATATTTTTATCAGTGAACAGGAGTCCTAGTAACACTAGTTAGCTATGGACTAAAGATCTGGCCTACTTTTAAAATAATGTGCTGTTGCTTATCATCTTGGAAAATTTGCAGTAAATTCATACTTCACATGGACTCTTAAAGCATGAAACTCATTTTGCACTTGCAGGAGTTCTGAAGTTACATAAACAGAGCTAGTTTCTTATGGCATCTCATGTTTTTAATATGCTAGACTTCAAATAAAGAAAGCAAATATGGTATCTTCTCTCAGCAGTTCGCAAATATTTTCAATATTATGAAAGGAGCGTGTTCTTCTCTGCAACTGATTTCAATTTACTAGCATTTGTAAAAACAAAAAAACCCCCAAAACAACCCCCCCCCCCAAAAAAAATAACAAAACCAAAGAAATGGCAAAAGAAACCTCAATTTTAGGCATAACGATGCTAAAATATTTTAAAGGCCATGATGAGAATAGATTAAATAGTCCATCTCTATAAGCTGTGTTGGAAATTTGAACCAAACACAGGGCTAGAAAAAGTCATCCCAGAGGCACCAGGGCCCAATAGGTATAGCATACAAGACAGAGGGCTTGTTTTTATTCCTGGTTCAGTCATTGACTGTCCAAGGGCCTTGGAAAAGTTTCTTCAGCTTCCAGTGCCTGTCCTTGTCCTCCCACCTGTGTTTGCACAGCACCGTGATGCAAAATCCTGACTTCAGTGTGAGGGCAGCTGAGGTATAAAACCTATAATTCAGTGGATAGGCACAGGACATGGGTGTCCTTGGTGTCTCGAGCTTGCTTTTCCCTCTTCTTGTAATATTCATCTCAGAGATGACTTTGAAATCACATCATTTTTTTTCTTTAAATTACTGCAATAAATTTAATGGTCACAGCAGAGGCTAGATTGACAGCCTTGGAGAATAAAATCGTTCAAAAGGCAGGTAGTTATAATACCGAGAGGGAATAATCTCAGAGTTATTGTACTCTTGACTTTGAGGACTTCTCTTTGTGGGACTTTTGACTCTTTGCATGGCACGACTGGAAACCAGACTGATTCCTCATACTTGTCCGTAACTGGAAAAATCAGTAAGAGACTTGAAAGCGTGTTGGGGACGAAAGGCTGGTGTCTCAGCTGCAAGCAGAGTGCACAGCACGGCAGCTGAAGGCGGAGGCCAGTAGTGCCCTACGCATGTCTGCGGCCTGGAGAGGAGCAGCTGGAGAGCTGTTCTGCCTCCAAACGGAGGAAAATGCCCACAGAGAGCTGGAATTGTCACTGGTGACACTGGGGAATCCTGGAGGGGTTAAAATCTTCCCTGGGCTACACTGGTTTTCTGATTGCATTGACAACAAGGTGAAGGAGTGCTCTAAGATCCTAACCTCACTCTTCCCATTTGTGTTTTTAAATTCCTATTCCCCCTTTTAAACACAGTTATTCTTCTCTTGGCCAATGAAGTGCTTTTAAGGAGGAGATTAAAGCCTGGTAGGCAGTGGCTGTATCTTATCAGAAAAAAATTGGTCCTGGATGGCCCATCCCTACCTCAAAGCCTCCTTGGCAGCAAGGGAGAACGTCTGAGAAAGGAGCTCTTGTTTCTGCTCTGCCTTCGTTGTCGTTTTCCCTTGAGCTGCTGATAAAAATTTATGACATTTTAAACTAAAATGATTTCTGGAAGTGCTGTTGCTCCAAGAGAGGGTTTCTTGTTCATCTCCAAGGCTTTTTTACTTTTTGTTTACGTTTTTTAAGCTGTTGGGACTTTTCTGATCTCAGTTATGTAGAGCTAAGGCCAAACTAACTCCCCTCCAGATTAATGCATTGAATCTGAATGTATTTCTACACAACATGATGCAGTGTGGTTTATGCCTTTGTTTTGCTTATGTAATAGGAGAATATAGACTGAAAGGTTAAATTATAACCTGGGTCAGTTTCTGCCACGCAGCCTGAGCTCGGCCTTCTTCAATATACATTTTTGCAAAAGTGTGTGTTCAGTGGTACAGCGAGAGGCATATCTGTGCACTCCCCACTTCCAGTATGCAGTTTGCAGTGACTGCTCAAATCTCCTCCCCTTTTCCATGTAGCCTGAGTATAAAATATTGATAAAAAATTTCTGCTGCTAAATTAAGGCTAAAAAAGTAAGCAGGGGAATGAATGTGAGCAATAAATTTCCTAGGCATTCAGACCATGTGTGCTCCTGTCGATGTCCTAGTGATAAGGAGTCTTAAAAATCAGACATAAGTATTCATTGTTTTCTAGTGATATGAAGATAAAAAAAATTAAGGTAGGCTAGCATAGAGATGATGAAAAGATACTTTGTTAAGATATTCCTCCAAAAACTCATCTATATCCACAGATATCTTAGTCAGTATGTGTTGTAGCAGCTTGTTTAGCTGTAAATAAAACATCCTGCATCGTGTTAGTCATCTCTGACTTGTGCTGTTGAAGACAATATTTCTGGGGGTAAAGCAGCAATTGTTTGCCAGTCTTTTTAGTAAAAAAAGAGCCACTTCTTTGGTAAAAGAAAAGCCACTTACAGAAGAGGTACCTTCCTGGCGATCAGTTTCTGAACCGATGTCAGGAGCCGCTCAGTTCTCCCTGCGGAGGCTGGCAGGGCACCTCAGGGCCCGCACCGGGGCCAGGCTCTGCTGGGCAGGGCGCGCAGAGGGTCCGGTGCGTCAGAGCAAGGTTTAGCGCAGCTTGCTCAGGTGCAGTAAACACTGTAAGCACAGCACCTTGGCGCTGAGGAAAGGCTGTAGAGACCAGCGTAGGATTTAAGGTGTGTGCTCAAAGCAGCTAGCCAGAATGAGCTCTGTGTTGCTGTGGTTGTGTTGCTTTTGGTACCTGAGTCGGGTGTTTTAAGCTACATGGGGGAGTTGTAGTCATCTCTTTGGCTCCATACGTAGACGTATGCACCGGCAACAGCTCTAACCTCGCGTATCTTGCTGTTTAAAAGTAAACATATGGTAAAAGCAGCAGAAGAAGCGGTTCTGAGAGCTAGACCTATTCATTCAGCTAGTTAATAGCATTTGGTGGAGTTTCCCTCGCAGTCCTCCTGGGCTGGCTTGAAACACAAGCAGTTCAAGTGACTGTTTGCTGCCGTGTGTTTGGGTGGGGGGGATACCAGTGTCAACAAATTGCCCAAAGGGTGCTGGGTGCCTCCCAAAACCTTTGTGTCTGCTGGTTCATGTAAGACTGAAGCTGTCACCTAAGGGCTCTGCTGAACTCCCCAGGCTGCTGCTGCTGCCCAAGGGCAAAGCTGGTACCTCCTCTCTTGAGTGCTCAGCAGTGCCTGAGACAGCGTGAAGGTCTTCTGAGGTTTAACTGTGAGAAAGGGAAGTTGAGGCTTGGACAGGGCCTGAGCACTAATCTAAAAATGATTTGGGAATTTTTGCCGTCTTGCCCTTCCTTTACAAATTCATAACTCCCATATACAGATTTCCTCTTAAAACCCAGCAGCTGACAGGTTCTACAGCATTCAGAAACGCCTCTTCGTGTGGGTGAGATCCATGATAGGGATATGTCAGAAACTGAGGGCTTTCCTGCAGTTATTTTCTTGTGTACAGACAGCAGCACTGAAGGAACATGGAAGTAGTCAGAATAAATGAAAAGATAATGTGTTGGAGAGACGACTGCTGAGAAGAGCACCTGCCATCACAGCAGCAGTAATAAAAAGATTTGTGAAGCCATTTTACTCCCTGCTTCTAAAAATTTCAGCTGCCTTAACTTTATGCACTGTGATATCCAGGATCTCCCAGCAGCTACTTGCCTGACCTTCCCAGGGCAGAAATGTGTTTCCAGACTGTGTGCTGTTTCTCTCTGCGTAACAGCAATCGGCAGCGGCATTAGCCAGCATAGCTACCGCTGGTCCAGCTACTGTTTGGTGTCAAGTCAGCGGAAACTTTGGTTCCAGTGTCTATTTGATAGCCATTTCCAGAGCATGCACCTCTCTCAAGCCTGTGGCCATGTAGTGCTGTGACCTTCTTTAGCTCTTTCCTAGCTCCCTTCTGCTGCAGCCTTTTACTGTTTCTCTTATCTCCATCTCACCTTCTCTGCTCCTTACATGTGCAGCCATCCCAGATCTCCAAGGCATTGAACAGCCGAACTTTCAAGAGAGCTAATTAAAAACAACCTTAATGTTACTTTAATATTAGTTGTTTTAATATGATTTTTATATATGTCTCTGTTTCCATTAAAATGCCAGCAATTGCAGTAATTTAAACAGTGCTGTCTGATGCTCAGATTACCAAATGACTGCAGTGTCTCAGATACTGCAGTCTCATATAGTGACAAGAAATGCTTTGGTCTTGGCTCATGTAAATCATGTTTCATAAAACTATGAAGGCAGTGAAATTACACCTTTATACCACAAATGAATATGTAGAATATCAAACAACAAACAAAACAACACACCTTTTTTCCTTTTATAAATTGTACTTTTATTCAGATATCTCAAAACACTGTTTTAAGATTGAAGTTATATAGTAAGTGACCTGAGGTACTTGCATGCTGTATAATGTTAGGGAGATAAAAATGTGTATTTTTGGTATCTTATCTGCAGTGAAGCAGCCAATTGGAAACGGTGTAAAATGTGTCCATAGCATTTTTGCTTACTGCCTGGCTGTGAGTTTTGTCCTTTTTTTAATGCTGTTTCAGCACATTCCTGGCTAATAAGGATAGGTATTTTACATCATTTTAGCAAAGTGGAACATTGGAATTATATGACTGAAAATCTATATTGCCATTTTTCATTTTCATTATCACTCTTTCATAATTAAGCAATAAATATAAGCCATGCTGATCTGTATGATTATGGCAGGCTTTCTTGCAGGCCACAAAGAATGAGAGAGAATAGATAGAAGATTCTAGCTGCCCTTAGAAAAATACAAAATTAGAATTTCATAATCCAATTTTAACGTTGCCTTCATCTACTTAAATTGAGCTTTCTCTGAGCTTTTGCTTGTACTTCTGTGGAGCCACAGTTGCACTGTTGAGTGGTTTATTTAAGAGGCTATGTAAACTGCACATTTTTCCATTCAGTGTAACATCAGCTTGAAGATGTTCCTGTGACTAGCAACTGTCAGCTAAGGAGTTTGAAGTGCTGCTTCTCACAAGGATGAAACCATTCTATATTTGCCTAATTTCTACAGAAATATTTAATTCTTACTAACTATAAGAAAAAGCAATGGTTGTGTAGATGAGTAAAGCCTCTTTGGAAGGAAATTTGGGAAGGTACCACCCATTATCCATTGCAAAAGGAAGGGCCTGGTGGGCCACAAACTTTGGTTTAAACCAGCCATGGTGCATCCTTCCCTCTGCATGGCCAAGTGGGCATGGAGTTGTTGGAAAATAGTGAGGCTGTCACTGCATTGGAGACATGAGTGACAGCAGAAAATGCTATAGGTAGGAGCTAAGGTGTGTGGAGCTGCAGGGTTTTTTTTGTGTGTGTAGATCCTGGGTGAATTGTGCAGTGGGGAGAGCTGAAGAGACGGGAGGTGTGGGTAATGCCAGGATCGGGGAGATGATGCTCCTGGAGCAGCAAACATGGTTATAGGACTCAAATCTATGGCAAAGCAAGCTTGGATAATTCTGCACCTCATGAAATAACTTGGTGGTATTGCAAAAACTACCCCACCTTTCTAGGGCCATCGCCTTCTGCCGTTTTATACATTCACCGACTACAAGAACCCTCTCCTTTCTACCTATGTCATATGGCAAGAGTTTGGTTATCTCCTCAGATGGCTGATCTGCTGTTGTTTTGCTAATTTAGCACATCTGTCCTAGTGCTTGTTAAAATGTGGTCTCTGTACTCTCCCTGCTCTCGTCCTTTGTCTCTCCTTTCCTTTTCGGGGTGTTGCCTGTAAGTGCACTACCTCCCTGTCTGAAGCTAGGGACCCATTTTGATTTGCTGTAACTGCGGTTTAATTTGGTATGTTAGCCTTTGTAAAATTGCTCGCCTCAAATGTGCAATTGTTTTAGGTCAAGAGTGTCTCTGGAGTATATAAAAAAAGATAAAGAAAGCTGAGTTGTTCCCAACCCATGTACTGTAAAATTCTCTGGTAAATTAGAGTTGAATGTAATTTTTTGGCATTTTTGAGGGCAAACTGCTTCTAATTTACCTTTTCAGAGTGACTGCAATTAAGAGAAGATGTGATATGGTTGAATTCTGCTGATTGTGTGAATCTTGTGAATGTCTAATGGGCACATTTTCAGATTTTTTCTAAGGAAGAGAGGAGAATAGATATTGTTATGCTTTTCCTTCTGCCTGTAGCTTCTTGAATCTTGGCAAAATAGAAAGGAGGAAAATGTGTGAGCAGGGAAATATCAAATCCCCATTTACTGTTTATTCTGTGGCAAAAGAAGAAGAAAAGAAAGTGACAAAAATAGTAATCTGAACTATGAAAGTTCTCACTTTGTTCTTTAACGGAGATTGTGTGAGTCACAGGGAGCCATAATTCTGTGAACAGGTGCAGTGATTTCTGCTTTGCAGTGATCTGATGGGCAATGGTGAGTCTAGCTCAGTTTTAGAATAACAACACTCGTGTTGTGCCACACACTGCGCCGAATTCTCTAAAAGTTTAAAGCAGTGGTCTGGGATTTCAGGAGATTTCCGTGCCATGGATGTTCTTTGGCAAATCATTTCACTTCTCAGTGCTTCTGTTCCACCATCTGTAAAATGGGCAAGATAATAATAATAAAAAATGCATTGATGAGTTGGGTGGTATTATTATTTATCAGCCTGCGGTACATTAAACGTGTGCTCTGTACGGAGCTGTAACAGAGTCTGAGCCTTTGGTCTTCACTGTGCATGCAAATAGTTGTCAAAGCTGCAGAAGGCCCCTGCTCCTGCAGAGATCCTCTCTGCCAACTTTCCGCTTGTTGTTATTAGGAGAGACAGATCTTCCTTTGCTCTTCATGTAAAGATCTGCTGCCAAGGACCTGTGATACAACTCTACAATCAGACTTTTATACTTATTTTACATTACATTCATTTTTGTTTTCCATTTGTGTCACTATTTCCTCATGTTATAATTGCACCATCATAACTATGCAGATCTACAGATAGCTGTCTAGAAGGCTCCTTAAGAAGATGTAAAATGAAGCTTTTTTAAAAACTTCTGCCTTTTCTATGAAAAGTTCTAGGTATAAATCTTCTGCTTGCATTCTGATTGGTAGGATTCAGTGTGAAATGATAATCTGTGATTGAGAAAAGGCATTTCAAATAATATCTTTCTTACTTCTGTCTGTTTACCAGGTGACCCTTTTCTTTCCAAACCAACTTACATTAAGCTTTAAACTTCATATGCTAAAATGTGAAGGTTTGTGAACTTTCAAACTGTCACATTGTGTGTTGGAGTTTCTTACAGTGTGTCCTGGTTCATTCTGTTCACAGGTGAAAAAAATTCCTTTACTCTAGAAGAAAAAAAAATCTCCAGTTTCTTTGAAACTGTGGAAGTGACTTAGTTTATGCCCAGTATTCCTAAGTGCATCTGTGAGAGGGGTTGCAACCAATAGATATGATTCTTAACTTTCTGATATAAACAAAAATCCATTCTCTCTAAAAAAGAAAAGCATTTCTCCTCATTGTCCTTTGAATTTCTTCAACTGTTGGCTTATTGGCATTCCCTGGGGGAAAAAGAGGATTTCAGGCCTGTAGAGCACACTATAAAACCTTGCTTTCCCCAGAAACTCAGGGCATTGTGCAGAATATGATGTCTGCATCATAAACTCTGTGCTTAATGGCATGTGAGGTCTCGGGTCCAGCTTTTCAAAGGTATTTGCGCGTTGCTCCGCTAAGCATTGCAATACATGAAGCAGTTGGACAATAACGGGGCAGTCTGTTGCCTTAGGTGCTGTGACTACCCCAGAAATTCTATCCTCACCCCGATTTACTGCTGGAAATGTCATCAAAATCAGCGCGGTTCCACAAAATGCTTAGGTCTTGGCAAATTCACCATCTTCTGACAAAAAGCTTTTTAAACTTAGACATAAATACTTTGCAATACTCTGAACAACACATCTCCTGAGATTATGTTATTACTACTGCTTTTATCATGTTCACTAGTGGAGATGAAAGCACTTGCCAAAATACATGATTCGTTCATAGACAATTGCAATTAAAGAAAACTGCTGATCCCTGTGGTAATTTGTCACTCTCCAAGACTTGCACTGCTCTTGAAAATCTTCTGATATGTGAAATTTCCGTCTCTTTCTCTGTGGATATGATTATTCCTAGGTCTCTTTTCTGATGTGGGACTAAGTTACTGACAGCAATCCTTTGTCTCAGCATTATGTATGTAATGAATTTAATACCTTATGCGTGTATTGAATCAGACATTACATTTTCAGATAATGTTTAGTCTGATATTTATGCTCATTCTTATTCATTTATTACTTCGTAACCCTACTAACAGTAACTGCAAAACATTCCTAGTGCTTTATTTGGAAAATATGGAGGCCACTGAGCAGACCTTTAACAGTGATGCTGAATGTCAGATAGCAATCGGAGATCTTCAGTCCAAGCTTTCATTTAACATGACTTTGCTTGGCTTGTTCAGCCTGATGAGAAAACAGCTTGAGACAATGAGAATTTCATTCTGGCCCTTTTGTGCTTTATGTATCCTGTTTACTTAAAAGGCGATCGGAGTCGCAGACAGCAGAGCAGAGTTGCACACAGCATTGCGTGAGCAATGTTGCCTCATTATATGTGCAGAAATTAATTCTTTCAGTTTGCACTTCAAGCATCCCATCATTCCATTGCATAGTTGTTTTATTATTTTATATACGATGCTATAGGTTTTGGGCTTGGACTGTGCTAATACAGCTGAATTCAAGCATAAGGTATTGCTGAAGTTCATCTATCTTGATTATCTGAACTGTAGACGTCCAAGGTCAACCTCAGTGGCATCTGTGGAAGGTCTGTTGAATTTGCAGGATGAGTGTGATTGCACTGCCCTGCTGGCTCCGACCTCCCAGGTCAAGTGACCCAGGGATTCTGCGCCCCAGGTTTAATTTGTAGCTAGAGCTGTGTGCACTCAATCAAAGCAATTACAGATTCACTGCAAAAGCATTGTGGACATGGGCAGCTCTGCAGAGGTGTTTGAAAAGTGCACTTTGCATGTGGGTGCAAAATAATATTGTCATCCTGGACTTCTGAACAAACTGCGGACCAAGTTCAAAGGTCTGAAGCAGGCAAGGGAAGGAAAGACCTAGCCTTTATTGCCCTTAAGCAAACTGTTAGTTATTATTGCACTTTGCACAGTCAGTGGGCACATTGCTGCATGTCTTCAGTTACCTGTTAACACTCAAGCTACACATTTGCAAAAGCTTTGATTAGAGTCTCCACAGAGAACTTTTTTGGTGCTTCAGCTTCAGTGCTTTGATAATTTATGAATGTCAGATGAGGACTGGTGAAGCCGCGAATGAGATAGTGTACCAAGACAAATGCATGTGGTGAAGAAGTAGGGGGAATCCATGTAAAGCATCTTTAAAGACCCAGGAGAAGGTAGAGGAAATAACCAACTTTAAGCTAGCCCTGTGGGAACTGTAGAAAGCTCTGAGTACAGCTTGCTGATACTACTGACCCTGAAGGGAAGAGTTTTGCTACCCAGGGGCAGAAGAACAAATAAATTTAGCAGTTAAAATGTACACTGTATTAGGGCTGAATGTCAGATCTGCTGTAGATGTAGCATACGGTGTAACTCTACCCTCTGCAGTTGGCCCCGTAACTGGTCACCTCCAAGCTTTTCTTTTTCTGAGCCATTCCAGAAACTTAGACGTGCTCTTTTGGCTCTAAACAGAAAATCCATGAATAGTTAACAGCACACTTTCTTGTGTTTTTTTGGCCCTTCCTGCTGTCTACTCTGTTACTCTGAAGTGCAGAAGTAGGAAAAGGCAGTGGCCTACAGACTGATTTCTTCAAGGGTCTTTTGTCACAAGACACAAAGAAATAGGATCCATCTCGGTGTCGTGCTGAGAAAGTAAGCATGTGGAGATGGCTGGAGTGCTGTATAAAAAGCTATAGAAAGGCAAGAGTGGCTTATGTGGTTTGCACTGGTTTGGGGCAATATCAGGGCCAACTCCTACTAGGAATGCATGTAAATATTTTCATGCAACTGAAGTCCTCTAAACTGTGCTTTTTTCTTTCTATTTCCTGGCCTGGCTCCTTAGCTCCCTTATTCAGTAATCTGCAATGTCCTCCTCTAGTCTTTTTTTTATACTTACTGCTCTGAATCCTGTGGTCTTAGCAAATACTGAGCTATTATAATGATTCAGTTTATGCAGCTTCCTCTTTGGAAACAAACCAGAGAATCCCTTCTGTGCTCACTAAGCTCAGAAATGTACTGAGAGTGTTTCCCATGCTTTGAATACAACAATCATAAAACGGTGTCCTTACGGATTTTTCCTCCTGCTCCTGTGGCATGAAATGTTTGTGAAGTAGCACTGGATGTTTATTGCTTCACCATCTAACTCTGCTTTGAATTCACCTGATCACAGAAACTCTACAGCTCTTGCTGCTGTTTCAGCATGAAGTCAAGCTTGTTTAGAGAAAAATAAGGTCAGAAAAATTTCAATGAAATGTCCTATTCCTATAAGAATTTGTTTGTTTGTCAGCACATGTATAACTTGACTGCCACTGAAACTCAGGTCCTGCCCTGAGGTAAATTCTTTCTGGAAACTTGATGGATTTCATGCTTTCCTCCCTGCCTCATAAATATCCCTTCAATTCACTCTCTTGAGGGCACCAACATCTTATTTGGGGTTCTCAGGTACATTCGTACACGAGGGAGCAGGATTCAGCCTAACTTTAGATATTACCTAGATTATAAGCAATTGAAAAAATAGGACATGGAGAAAAATAGGCAATTCTGATGTCTTCACGGAGGAAAGATAAACTGCAGCATAGATGAACCTATTTCTCTCCATTACATACAGGGGAATAGCTTAAATGTAGCCATCTGCATTGCTGGTATCTGAATCAGGTGAGGTGATTCTCACCTCCTTTTGGACACTTGAACATTGCACCTCGGTCCTCTGTCAGCTCTGATCCAACTTCATTAAATAGCACCCTGATTTCCAGTTAGATAATGTCTGGCTACAGCTTCCAAGTTTCCCCAGTGTTGCCACCTTTTGTTTCGTTGAACTTTCAAATGGTGTTATTTTCGGCTAGAAGATGCAGCATTTTCACGCAACGTCTCTCCCATGAGCCAGGTGGGAAGCAAGGAATAAAATGTGCTAGATATTCCATTATTCTGGAAAGACCAGGGTGTGTTGTAATTCTCTGAGTTGGCCGATGGCCAATTTTTTTGAAGTGATGTATGTTCTGAGCCTTCTATGTCTGAGGTGGTAATGTAATGTAATGAGGAGGGCCATGCAGGCGGGCAGGGAAACCACTGCAGAAATTACAACATGGAGCCATAATTACAGGTAAGATCACACTTTTTTAACAGCGAGTTTCCCATTTAATGGTCAGACCAGGATAGTTTAATACAAAGAAGGTTTTGGGAGTTTTGAAAGTGAATGGCCAAAGGCAATCTTCAGGAACCTCCAGCCCTGTCAGGAGAGCTCTGCATGTTCTTCCAGCTTTGCAGAGTTTTTCAGAAGCCATAAAGAGCTTATGAGAAGCAAAAGAACCCCAGGCTTGGGGAGTTTTATTTAGACCTTGGATCTAATTGTAGAGAAAGTTGGAAGGGCCTGGAGCTGTGAAATGAACAGGGCTAAAATACTTTCTTTTCAATTTGTCACTTAACACTTCAGCAGCCAGTACCTTTTGGGACTAAAGCATTATGCGGTGACGCACAGTCACCGCTGCAGCTATTAGAGTGCAATCCTTCGTGTAGTAGATGATTCAGCTGGTAAAATGATGTTGCTTTGAAATTAGTTTTAGTACTTAGCATTTAATATGCTTCTCTTTTGCTCTGCAATTAGCTTTTACTAATGCAATTTAATCTATTTGTAACATTTCTTGAAAATCATAGAAGTAGACGTGATTTGAAATGAAGCTAAATCTCTTGAACTTTTCCTTATGTTTCTTTCAAATGCCAGCAGGGCACCAACTGCTGTGAAAATTAATGAATGAGCTACACCAGACTGTCTTTCATTTCATTTGAATGACTTCACACTTAGAGAGCATATGTGACAAACAAACCGTTCTCCAACAGCACAGACGATGCTGGAGCAACGAGAATTTTGCTCTAGCTGGGCTGTATGGACAGGCTGTAGGGCTCGATTTCTTTGCAAGGACATTTTGGAGTACAGCTCGCAAGAGAGGGAGCTCCCCTCAGACTGACGGTTTTTCTTTTACGAAAAGAAAACATTGAGATTATTTTTTTAAGGGTGTGAAATATTACGCGAAAAATATGTATCATTGGTGTAGCTTTTTTCTATAGCAGCTCATAGCTCCTCATTCCAAAAGTCTCGAACCGTAACATGACACTGTCCGCTTTCTTAAAAGTGAGGGCAATTTCTCTATGCTATTTCACAGGCATTAAGCTGCTAAAACTCTGTCTAATGCTACCACAGGTCTGAGCTGAATGAACTAATACCGTGCACAATAATTTTATTCAGACCTGCAGATTGCCCTTCTTCCTTGTTCTAAGGAGTTGGGGAGATGGTTGGTCTTAACAGTTAAATCAGATTTGCTTTGTAACAAAAAGGATTTCAGGAGATAATAAGGATAAAACTTCTTCATATCTTAGGAATACTCAGCAGCCAAAAGAAATTAAACAAATACAAGTAAGTTGTTTTCTCAGCCCATGTTAATCACTTCATATGTATTCAATAAAAAGGCAAATCAAGTCAAATCACTTCATATTCTATAATTACAGAATCTGGACTATTTTTGAATGGTGATTAACAAAAACCCAAACCACTAAACGAAGCTTAGGTAATGACCTCTCTCATTCTGTGCTAAAAACCCCTTTGGAATTTGGCTTCTCTTTTCTTTCAGACCCTGCAGCACTTGCTTAATTTCATTCCTGCTCACAAAGTTTTAATGTCTTTCTATTTAAGCATGTGCTTAAATCCCGCTATAGGCTTGACGCCAACGTACATGCTAAGTTCATTGCTGGGCAGGGATGACTTGTTGAGTCAGGCGAGAAGTTCAGTTCTTCAGTTTTAACTGAAAATAGCAAATGCACTTTTTTGTTCCGCCGTTAGGAGTCTCTAAAAACAAGTGAAAATAAAATCAAATTGTGTGATCAGTAAAACTGAGACACAACGTTCATTCCTAGATAAATGATCAAATAAGCAATTTTACTTACACCCAGATTAAATAACTGGCACCAAAAACAATAAATTATTTTTTACACTCTGCATTGCAGTCATATAATGAAGAGACTAATTGGATTTGGACTTGGAAAAATGCCACTGCTGTGCTCCCAAAATTGTATGCGGAATTGAAACATTGACGAAACTGTGAAATAAAGTAAAGTATGGGGCAGATGTATTCTGGCTATTGTAATGCAAAGGCTTGACAATTTTTTCACTGACTTAGACTTGATATTTAATGGGCATAATGGCAATGTTGTGTGAAGAGATACAAGCTGCGAACTCTGTTTAATGGAAACAAAATAATAGAATGTTCAAATGCCTCTTTTAAAAATGGAACATAAAGTGGCTTGTAAACAGAGGAGCTGCGATAGCGTGTGAATTAATGAGGGACTCGGCTGGACATGTCGCTCTATCTCCTTGGTCAAGTCAGGGCAGATATTTTCATTTTGCGGCATGCAGAGCAGTCATCTTTCTGCGTGTGCCTGTGTTTCATTCAAGGACGGACAAGGTCTTCTTTTGTGTCATTTTTCATCACTTTTCTAGATAAGTGGCATCCTTATTCTCTGCTTGTTGTCAGACACCAAAGCAGTTTCAGACATAATTTATGGGCATGATTTATACATCAAAACACCTGTCAAACTGAATGCTTAAAAAGTAAATTTCAGAAGTCTGGAGAGGGACATATAAATAGCGCATATTGCGGTGTGGCTTCGGGATTGTTCGTTCACAAAGGTTTTAAGGCGGCATTTGACTTGTGCTTCCCAGAACCAATGACTGGGTAGATTATGATGTAGCACAACTGTGGTAGGCCAGTGTACAGCTGTATAGATTGCCCAGCTATAGGGAAAGAAATGTATGGCTTAAGGTATCAAAGTTGCACCAAGAATTCTTTTGATTCCTTAAAACTCCTGCTCTGTAGGGCATATGGTCTGTTAATTCCCACATCATACATACTTAGTATTACTGGATAAGTTAATGGATAATTAAATACCTGGTAAAATTGTTATGTATTATAAAATCCTAGTTACAGTGGAATTTGTAAAGCCAAAAGTGGGAAGGGATTCAAAAAGGACCTAGGCAAAATCACAGTTTTTGGATTTCTATTAAACATACTAGTCTACTTACATCACCTGGCTCAGTAAAGTCCTCACTCTCTGATCACCAGGCTCTGTATGTGAATACTTGGTCAGGCTCACAACGTTCATGACCTGTTTCTCCTGCTTTTCCTTAAGTGTCTGCCTCTGAGTATGGGACACCCCAGATATCCTGCGTGTTCTGTCCTGAAACCAAAAGTCCTTCTTGAAGGGGAAGTGGGAAGGAAGAGGAACGAAAGGCAAAGTAGGGTATGCTGGGGAACCAAATAACTGTGGAGCATGAGTGAAAAAATAAGGTCTTTTTTCTGTTGTTAAAAATAAGCCCAAGTAATGCACAGAGCAGGACTCCTAGCCATTGGCAGAGAGAGCATCATGGGCTGTGAGGAGAAGTGGTCCTGCAAGATGAAGGAAAGGCTGTCATCCATTGCAGAAGACAGTGCACCTGGACTTAGTATTTCCATGCTTGAATTTTAATAAATCACTAGCTGGTCCAATAATTAGGCTTTATTTTATTATTGTTACGGTTTTCTGAATGAATTGTTTGGGACTGATACAGAATTGTTTATATATATATAGATGTATATATACACACACACATGCACACACACTATATATACATATATGTATACACATGTATATTTTATAAATATATACTATATATATTTTTCCATACCAAAATGAAATATTTTTCTTTTTCTTTTTTTTTTTTTTTTTTAGTTTTTCAATTCCATTTTTTTCAGGTAAAAACTCAAACATTGTATCTGAAAACATGGGAATGAAATATTCTAATATTCTTCACTTTGTTTCTGAAGTTTTTTTCAGCTGCACATGTTAGACAATTTCTGTGTGAATTCCTGAATAGTTTTGCTTGATCCAAATCTGGATTTTTAAACAATAAATCAGTAGATATCCAACTCCAGTATTTACTGGTTTATAGTGTTTAGGATGACTATAAACTGATAAATATTGCTAGTACACAGGCAGTGTTTCAATACAATCTATACTGAAATCTATTTTGCAGTACTCTGTATACAAAAAACAGAAAAGCTATTAAGAAGGGAATTGTCATCCCTTCAGTTGATCAAGAGATGAGAGCTGTTGAGACAGTGCTGGGCAAACGTGACATTTTGATTGGTATCATAACACTGTCGTAGGTAAGGATCTGCCAACACTTCCTCTATTAACCTCAGCGTCCTGGCACTCATGACTATCGTGTTGAAATTTCATCCTCAACTACTGCTTGTTGTTCAAGTTTTCTCAGCTCGCAAAAGTAGCTTAAGCTGCTTTATTCCCAAATTTAAAGCTGTGGGAGACAAAGAACAACAAAAGAAAATAATGGGTTGTTGGTTCCTACACACACTGCTTTGTGCTCCCACTCTGAATTTATCAGCTTGCTAGTTTATATAGTGCCATTCACACTGTGTTATATTTAACATATGATACTTTGCATGAGAAAAGGGACTGTGAAGTTATTTTTTATTTTGAGATTATCAGGGTGCTCAGAAATGCTGTTAACTATTTTTCATATTGATTGATTTGTTTGGTCACATTCTCTGTTTTGTGTCTGCTCAAGACTCACATGAGCCTAAATACAGGCAAAATAAACATCTCTTTTGTAAGCGAGAGACCATCTCTTCATGTTAAATTATGAATCCATAGGACTGAAGTGAGGAATTATTTTGGTCTTGCATAACATGAATAATGCATGTAGCACTATTATACAAATCCTGCACGTTATGGAACCAGAATGTACTGTTACGTTAATAAATATCCATAACTTACACCATAACCATTCCGCATGCTTTATTGCCAAAAGAAATTGTGATCCCCAGGCCGTTCAGAGATGGTGGACTTATTACTGTATCCAATTATTAAAACTTAAACTTACAGGTGTATTATCCCCTTTCTCCATTCGACATGGGCACTTATTCAAAATGTCTGGGTCTTATAGGTTGCTTCTGTTAAGGAGAGATATAATAGGCAAGACGGTTGCATCTTGCATACAATCTTATTTAATTTAAAAAAAATGTATAAAGTCCTGCTTCTTCGAGCACAGGAAGAATCAAATGACAGGAGATGCATTAATCCCTTGCAGTTCTCGGCTTCTTTCCAAGAGGATTTAACCCAAAAGCTTTCTGGGTCACATCATTGGTATTTCTGAGGCTATGAGTGCAGCTTCTGAGATGCTTTCTCTGTTGCCTTCCTCCTCGCTGCTGCAGTTCCCCTCACTCACACCCAGGAAAACCCACTTTCCGCCTGTCGCTGGCTCTGCCAGGACTTGGGGAAAGGTGGGGGAGCCTCGTCACTCCATAGCCTAAAGAGTTCATAAAGTGAACCTATTTGCCATATTCAGAGAGGTAAAACAGTCTGTTTAACGGAAGCGGTTTTTCAAAATTGCAAAAAGTATTTTCCGTACTGGGAAGCATTAAAACATCTGTCAAAAGAGAATCCTATTAAAAAAAATTGAAATGGACTCATTTTCTTTTTTATCACCTCTGTGATTTTTCTACTTTTCCCCCCTCAAAGATGTAGCTGAAAACGGTGACCCAAGTAGTCATCAAAAATAATCAGAAACTCCGGTTTTGCAATCTAAAAATTTCATTGGCATTTTCAAGGAGGTTTTCAACTAGAAAAATAGTGCAGCATTTGACAAGAAACTCCCTAGTTGTTAGAACAAAAAGTTTAACAGTTTATGCTTATTTATTTATTTCAAATCATTAGTGAAGGATAAATGTCTGAGAACTGTCTAATTGTAACCCCGTCAGAAAAGGAGTAGACATTAAAGAGGCTATTTGTGATGATGTCAAAGGTTAGTTTAAAAGATATATCTCTTTGGTTTGGTGGATATAAGAGGTCGAGAAGCAGCCTTTTACCTTTGTCAATGTAGAAAATTTATGTATTTATTTCTTTTCTTCCATTGCTTCTGAAATAGTTCTTACTTTGGAGCCATAGCTTTTAAGCCCAGACTGGGACATTTGATTATTTACTCTGACCTTGTGTATAATAGAGGCCATGGAATTTTGTCTCATGTTGAACCTGTTAACTTTAGTTGCACCATAGTATATCTTCTGTAAAGGTCTACAGCTTTGATCTGAAGCCAAGAAGACATGATAAATTCATAGTTTTTTACGGTGGTATGTTCTAATACTTAGTTGTCTATATAAGCACGAATGCACGTCTTGGTTCTTATTTGAACGTATTTGTGTTAATCTCCAGGGCATTGGACCAGGATTTCACTGCTAAACTAGATAGCTCTCTACATCCTTCTTCTCTCCACCTTTGTAGTGGAGTCAACCAGAACTCTTCCAAGGGAGAGTTTCCGTGGAAGACCACTGAGGTTGCAGTACACCCCCATGACAGTGAGGGATAACTGAAGGTTTAGCATTGATTTATTTTATGCTTACGTATAATTGTTTACCAAGCTGCCTGTGACCCATGAAGTGCAGAGTCATTAGCTTCCGTTTAGATACAAATCCTGACCAAGTTTTTGGCCATAGGGCTCATCTTGACATGACATTGTAAACAGTGCTCTTAGTCATAATAGAAATAGCAAAGAAGTACCATGTGGGAAAAATGAGCTGCTTTGGGCATAGTCTCCAGTGTAACATCCTAGAGCTCTACCACAGCTGTCTAAGATGTAGGATAAGCATGAGGGTTTCCCTTATTACACTAGTCATTGTAAAAACATGGGTTTTCTCTTGTTATATGTTGGACCATTTCATTCTTTCATTCATTTGTCCTTTAGTTCATTCTTCTGCTTCCCCTTGGAGTCCATGTGCAGTTCGCAAGATGTATCCACTCTAGGGATTCATTACCTGTAATTGCCATGTCAGGTATTGCTGTTACTGATTTTTCACTTCCATTGCTGGCAACAATAGTGTTTAGTTTGCTCCTAAAAGTATGGTTTTTTAAGAGGAATAACACATTTTTTTTGCTACACAAAGTACTCAAAGTTTTTCTCTTATTTTTTCTTCCCTTGAATGAGATTTTATCATGTTTTTCAGTCTTACCAAAACGTTAGTCTGCTATTCAGACAAAATAAGGGCCTTTAGGCTGTCATATTTGCTGTTTACTTTTGGTGGTGGGGGGGGAAATTTCAGAGAGGGAAGGCACAGTAGATGTCATTTATACTCAAACTGCTTGCTGTACAGGAAGCCTGTAAGAGACAGGTTTATTCCTGGCGCTTGAATTGTTAAGACTTTCACTCCTCATGATGTTGCTCTCTTTTAAGCAAAATTTTCTTTGGCAAAGGAAAGGTGCCTTGCTAATGCCTAAAGGTTTTCTGCTTTAGGTCACTAAAGACAAGGAATAGAAAGTTGTACAACTGCACCTTTGGTCACAGCACATTTATTGTGGGTATTGCTGGACATTAACATAGGTTTCTGTATCATTTCCCCCATGATTTCCCTTCCATGTTACTGCCTAGAACTCAGACCTAACGAGGTCCTAATTAGAGAGAAGACCAAATATACTCTTTGAAAATCAAGTTTTTCTAATTAGGAAACAGATCTGACGCCTTCTCCCTTCAACTTCATTGCTGGCACTTTCCTCTTTTCCTTTATTTTTGCTGTTTGTGAGCTCCTGTAAAATATTTTCAGTTACTTTGTTAAATATTCTTTTGTTAAATACATTTTTCTTTTAAACTAGCAATTCAGGGCTTTGAGAATAGTGCCTAGCCCCACGTCCAGCTAGTCATGTCAAAAGTCAAGTCATCAGTTGGTTCACATGTCTATCTGTTTCCAGTAAAAGCCTATTTACTAGTGTCATTACTAGGAAACAAGATATTTTCAGGCAAGTAAAAGAAAAAGAGAAAAATGTGTATCATTTTCCTGGATCTTGACCTGTCTTTAGATCACTTTCTCCTGCATGACATACTATAATTCACCCTCCTTATCCCCTTGTCCTAGGAAATGGTTGTTCAAAGATGATGTTGAGAGGAAGGATTGCCTAGTAGCTACCTCTTTTAATGCAGAATCGCAGATACTCCTTCACTTCCCATCTCTCCATTCTTTTCTGTTTGAGGTGCAAAAATCTAAAACTTTCAACAAAAAGCAAATGAGACATCACTAGTTTGCATTTTTCTGTGTTTCCAGTATGGAACAGCTGTTCTGAAGACTTTAAATATGTCTCTAATTTTGGTTTCTATGCTTCCCAGCAAGTTTCCTAAATGTAGGTCAATTAAGGACATACAAGTAATGGGTGTTTCTATGTGCAGAGTATTTACATCTGCATTTATTGCAGTCAACTGTAGTGCTAGCTCATGATGAAATTTGAGGTTGATATCTGTGTAAGAACTAATTCAAGAAGTTTCATTTAAAGATGTCCAGTATTTTGTGAAGGTACAAAAGTCTTTTGCCACTTGTGCACGGCTGCTGCATACCTTTTCACAGAGGCCAACGTGAACAAAGCCCGAATAAAGCCAAAAGAAACTGGGGAAAGAAAGTATTTAAGCAGGAAGTAAAGGATAGGGCTTTGGATTGGTTTTCTGCGTAGTGGAAGATGTTACCATCATTAGTGCATATGAGAAAATGGCCAACAGCATCTAGACAGGGGAAACAGTCTCGTTAATGGGTGAAGCCAATGGACCATTTAATGATCCCCCTGGAGTCAGCTGCAGAAATGGTAACTGAGGTTTGTTAGTCAATAAGCCAGTGGTGCAGCATCCTAAAAGTCATTAAGCACATGTGTTAGCTAGTCAGGAAACTTAATAGCAGACTTCTTTGTAGGAGTCAAGGTGTGGTGTTGGCTAATTAAAAAGGTCTCTGTTTTGTACTTGTTAGGCTTGGGCTTAGAGGTAGCTGAGTTACAGTACAGCCAGCAGTTCTCAAACTCTGATGCTATTGTCACTACTCCGAAGCAGGAGAAAGCAGGATTTTTCTTGCTTATTCGCTGAGCTGAATGTCAACCTCAGGCCGTTCTTCTGGTCCTCACTTTGAAAGAATGCTAATTGCTTTCTAATTGCAGCAAGCTGGCACCAAATCAATCTCTACTCAGACAAAATATCCATGCCTGTCAGACAATAAAAGACTTGTATGTTGATGAGCTCCTTTGATTCTGCTTGGAAGTTACACATTGAAACCTCCTTTAAAATATGGTTTCCATTAGAGAAAAATTATCTATGCATATGAATATATTTTTAAACCTATCTAATTGCATTTACATGCATTTACATGCAATTAGAGGCTCCAAAATAAACTTGTGTAAACATGGACTGAAAGGTGTCTTTAAAAAATGTTCAAGGAGTTGACAACTCAGGCAATTCGTAAAATTTTTTACAAAATAATTTGTAAATCTGGCTTTGGGATTTGAATACCCAAACTGTGGGTATTTGAGTCCATAGGATTTTTTCCCCTTCATGCCACTGAATTAGTTTTTCAGCAGTTTGAGGTCCATAGAGAGTCCCTTCCACAGCAGAGTAGCCTACGTGGGCAGCTGTGGAACATGGACCTTTCTCTGCCATTTGGTTTTGTTGGGTTTGTCGTGTCACTGCCAGTCTCTTCTTATCTTCCCTCCCAAAGCCTCTTTACTTGCATTTTATTGAACTTCTGTCTCTCTTTCCCTTTATATGTAGGTAGAAAAACTGAGAGAACTCTTTGAAATCATCACTATTGCTCGTATGCTTTATAGGAACTGAATTTTCTCTTTTTATTTCCTTACACATTTCCAGAGAGAATTTTTAAGGTGTAACAGGCTTTCTGGAAAGCCCACCCTTGTACCTCTGAGTGACTGGAATATTTAAAATCATTTACAATGTGGAGTCATGCAGTGTGGTCTAGTGTACAATTAACATCTGTTGGGTAGTTTATTCCCCTGGCATGTTTCCAGTTTGTGTTAAGAATCTGAGTATGGCATAAGCCAAACAATTTGTCCAAGTTCTTCAACCAGGTGATGGCAGCTTACAAAGCACTTGAGCAATTATATACTTTTATGCAGTGGGTATTAACAATGACTACTGAAATATGCATTTTGTGACTACTGCAGAATATCTCTGTAAATGCTTCCTTGTACGCTTGTGTACTGAAATTACTGGACACTGGCATGTTTACATTTGTCAAAGTGCCTAGTTCATTAGCAGAAAAGAAAAATCAATACAGTGAGAGGAAAGGAGGAAGGAGAACTGCATAATAATAACATAGATCTAACTGCTAATTTAAAAATGAGGGAAAATTTGCTGGGTTTAGTTTTCATTATGTTAATAAAAATGTATCTCATCCATTTTGCTCATTTTTACATTCATTCAGCTTCACATAAAGCTCTTCGATAAATTTTTATGCTCCACCTATGCCTGAAAAGAATGCATGTTTTATTAGATAATATGTGTAACAACTATTAAGTGTTCTGTAGAGAACTGGGAAGTGTCCCAGTCACTGCAGTAATCTTATTGTTAGCAATAATATTTTTGACGATGGCCATGGAATGAGTTTCTGTGGCAGTTTATTTTTCTGGTTACTTCAAGGAGTTTGAAACTGAGCATTTCCAAATAGTAGAGAGAAACAGTAATGGTGCTGCATACTACAACACTTAAAAATATTTACTGCACTAGTCTCTGCAACATCACTGATAGCTGGAGTGTTCTGGAGGATTGCTGTAAAATATGGTCAGATATCTTTGTTTTATTTTCTTTTTTAAGAATAAAGTGACGTTTCTGACTGTGATACAGAAGAAGGAACACTGTGCGCTGACACGATATGGCAAAAAGAAACGTCTGAATCTTATAAAATGCTGTATGAAATGTTAGAGCATCTGATTTTCAGAAATCAACGAATTCTTAATTGCTGCCATTTCCAGTTGCTTTTCACAGGATCACAGAATATTTGGGGTTGTCAGGGACCTCTGCAGATCATCTGGTCCAATTCCCCTGCTCAAGCAGGGTCAGTAGAGCAGGCTGCCCAGGGCTGTGGGACAATCAGGTTTTGAATATCTCCAAGGATGGAGAATCCACAACCTCTGTGGGCAAGCTGTTCCAGTGTTCAACCACCGTCACAGTGAAGAAGTGTCTTCTTGTGTTCAAGTGGAATTTCTTGTGCTTCAGTTTGTGCCCATCGCCTCTCATCCTGCCACTGGGCACCACTGAGAAGAGTCTGGCACCTTCTTTACACCCTACCATCAGATATTTATTCATATTGATAAGATGCCCCTGAGCCTTCTCCTCTCCAGGCTGGACAGCCCCTGCTCTCTCAGCCTCTTCTTGTATGAGAGATGCTCCGGTCCCTTAATCATCTTTGTGGCCCTTTACTGGACTTGCTGCAGTACATCCATGTCCTTGTACTGGGGAGCCCAGACCTGGACCCAGCACTCCAGATGTGGCCTCACTAGTGCTGAGCAGAGGGGAGGGATCACCTCCCTCGACCTGTTGGCAATGCTCTGCCTAATGCAGCCCCGGATGATGTTGGTTGTCTTTGCCATGAGGGTGCATTGCTTGCCCATGTCTACCAGGACCCACAGATCCTTCTCTGCCAAGCTACTTTCCAGCCTGTTGGCCCCCAGCCTGTACTGGTACACGGGGTTCTTCCTCCCTAGGTACAGGACTTTGCTCTTCCCTTTCTTGAACTTGATGAGGTTTCCCTCTGCCCAGTTTTCCAGTTTGTCAAGGTCCCTCTGAATGGCAGCATGACCGTCTGGTGCATCAGCCACTCCTCCTGGTCCTGTAGCATCTGTGTACTTGCTGAGGGTGTGTGCAGTCCCATCATCCAGGTCATTAATGAAGATGCTAAGTACTGGCCCCAGAACTTAAATTCTTAAGATGCTCAGAGGTACCAAGCCACCGCCGCTTTAGCTGTGTAAATCTGTCACCAGCATTCTCAAAACAGCCACTTGGCTGCTACTGAACAGTAGAGGTGGCTAAATCCACTAGGTAGTTACTTCTCCATCCTAAGCAATTCAAAGACACTCAAAAACTCATGCCGCTCCATGAAGGCAGTTCTACTTGACATGTAGCGAGGTCGTTAGAAAACTTGTTCTTTGGGTTCCTCTATTTAGTGTGACCAGCTCACTTTGGTGCTTTCTGGGTGCACACGAGGTGAAGCAGAGAGGGAGCGCTGGCAGGTCCAGCAGTGGGGCGTTCCCTGGGATGAACAGGGGCTAGGTCAATCCCTGCTCTAGGCCCTGGCTGCATCTGGGACCTGGGGCCCATGGGCTGCTTTAGCCTGTTCTCTGAAAGGGCAGTGCAAGGACAGTAATTACACATGTCCTCAGGATGATCGTAAAGGCCTAATCCGAAATTTATGACTGTCAGTGACTTTGATTGGCTTTGAACTGGGGCCTTGGAGAGATACTTTATATTTGGGCAGAAATGGAGACCTAGAGCTTCACACTGGTAGCTTTAAAGGATTTTAAACAGATAATTTTCCTGGCCTAATCCTTTGATCACGTCTCCCTCTTTGCAGATCTTCACTCACTTTTCATCAAATGAGTTACACATCTTTTTCTTTGAGGCTTTCTTAGGCTACCTTCAGACTACCAATGATTTCTGACTTGGTATTGCTTTTTGTCTTCAGGGAATTTACCAGTACTGTTGCCAGCTGTAGTAGCTATTTTAATCTGATGGATACACTGGCTGTGCATTTTTTGTATCGTTGATAGTGATATTTTATTTAAACTATAAATCCTACTTCTAATAATGCCAATTTGCTTCCTTTTCTTCTTGCATGTCTGCATGCAGTCTGGTGACTGCTCAAGGCTGTAGCTTGTAATTTCTATCTGTAACCTTTAAAACAATTTGAAATTAAAATATGTTAGTGCATATGTGCTTCATTACAAAATGGACTTTCAGGATTTTATTAGCATCTGGTGTGTTGCTTAGTGTCTTCTTGCAAAGCTAATTAAATGTTATGCTATTATGAGCGATTGTTGTATTGTACTTTTCCTTAGCAATATCATAGGCTGCTACTGGAAAGAATGAAGTGAATGATCAAGAGCATCATTGTGTGTTTTATTTAGCTCATCTGCACCCTTTTTTTTAATAATAATAATCACCACAGTGGCCAGACATGTAAAAGCCTAATTTCAGAAGCAGTGAGCTTATAATAATTCCAGTGGAATTCAGTAGTATCTGCAGATGCTCAACACTTTGAGACTCAGATCTGTAATGACTATTTCCTAATGTTAAAACAAGCTAGTGAGTGTATCAGCTGCTGTTTTAAATATATGCTATGTTGCATAATTATATTGTCTATCTACACTGTCTACCAGCTGCAGTGGCATAAATCTTTGAGCTTTAAATTATAAAAGACTGCATGGGAGAAGTCTGTATTTACCTACCCCAGCGACTCTTGTAGCAGGCTGTACTGATTTCAAAAGGATGACTTGGGATTTGTTCAGTTCCCACTGAGATCATCCTTAAGGGGTTACGTCACCTAGATCTTGACTCAAATCACTTTGAAAGCACAGAAAGATTTTCAGTTTGTCAGTGAGCACCTCCAGAGGTCAGCAAGTCCATCCTTCTTCCACAACAGTAGAAACAACTTCACGTAAACCTTCCTTGACCAATGTCCCTTTAATCTCTTAAAAGCCGTTAGGATTTAGGCAGTCTCTCCCAGTACTTCATTCTTCTTAAAGTTTGAGCTCATGTGTATAATCAATAGTCTCTTTACAAACTCAAGCAAAATGTTCATGTTTTCTGGACTCGGGATATTTCTTGTTTCTCTCTTGGGCCATAACTTTTTGTGGACATAACCATAAAGGGAGCAAGGATGGTTAGACAAACAATTCTCCTCAAAACCTGATGTTTTTATTCACTCTCTGCTACTAACTTACGATTTCAGTTAACTGAAGTCTTTTAGAGGTGCATGGCCAGCATGTAGCAGAGCTACCCTTAAGCCCATGTGCCCTGGCCTTCCCATGGAAAAAAATGGAGGAGTGAAAAGAAGGGCTGATATTTATCTGAATCTCTCTGTGATATGGGGTTGGAATAATCCCCTGTGAAGCTCCTGAACTCATCTGAGCTGTTTGTCCAAAGAATCCCACGCACTGTCCCCTGAGGTGTCAGACCCAGGGGAGGATGAGTCAGCTACCATGTTATTGAGTGGTCATTTAGAGCTTGCATTTGAGTCAAGGCCACTGGATGAAAAGCTTTTAGACCAACCTACTGTGTTATGTAGAGCCTATTCTGTGATTTCTAATTTGCACTTGTGTTTGCAATCCATGTTGTATAAGCTGGCAATTCTTCAGCTGTATCAAAGAACCAAAGAAGCAGCACATAAACTGGGACAAAGAAGAATAATTTAAAAACTGCAGAAGTTGCCTGCTGACTGATTGAACATTCTTTATGAAATGCCATCCACCCTGGCATCTGAAGAACTGGCATCAAAGTCCAGTACCCTTTTGGCATGACAGTAAAAGAGCGAGAGCAAAACAAAAGGAAGAATAACAGCATATACAATTCTCTTTGTTCCTTAGCAATACCACAAGGTTATACTATCCCTGAAAGACACAGAATCACCAACTGCAACACGAGAGTGACTCCAGTTCAGAAGTCCTGTGTTCCCTGGCTGGCAGAGGGCACATTACAGCACTTTATAATGCATCTCTTGGTAAACATCATTGAAAACATAGGAGCCTAACAGGCTTCCTGAGCTCCTTTGGTGTCATTCTAACAACACCAAGAAATCACTCAGGGCACTTTCTGTGGGGTAGGAATGAGCACTCTTCTTCAACCCACCTGTTTTAGGAATCTCGCCCAAACCTTTGAACAAATTTTAACATAAACCTTTGATCAGTAGCTGGGGTTTGACATATATTGTTAACCAAGTTTGTTAAATATAATTTATTTCAAATATATTTAGAATATTTTGTTTGTGTTAAGGAGGGTAGATGTTTTCAAGCTACTCCCTTAGGTGGAGGCAGAGAAGAACGGGGTTGCGGAGCCTAAATGTGGTAGTACTTGGTATTCTTTTGCAGCAAAAATCTTAAAAACTTTTAAGAGCTTGCGCCCAAATACCAAGAATCCAACCAACAGCTTGAAATTCATGACTGAAAGGTGCATGGAACAGGTGCTATTATCTCCATTTGTTGTTGGCAGATGGTACAAAAGCAAATGCATTATTTCAATGAAAGTTTGGAGGAATTTTTTGTCTCTTGACTTTTAGATAAAATCGTGTCAGCATCAGTTCAGTGTCATCAGTAATCTTAAGGATGTACTCTGTCTCATCAGATATTAGATGCTTTTCATGAGCAATCCTGAAAATTCAGAAAAAAAGAGTTTAGAAATGGGATTTTCTACTTTTTCAATTGCAAAGGTTTATTGCAGTGGAAGATATTTATAGTTTTTCTTGGGATAGATAGTAAGTTCTTCCAAAATGTGTTTGATGTATTTCCTCTGCTGTCAGTTTTCCCGCTCAGCCTTTCTGAAGTCCTGCATTGAGCAATATTTTCTAAGAGGAGCTTTACACCAAAGATTTGGAGTTGATTGAAGCTACTGGAATGCCGTTCATCTCTGGAGTCCTCTCTAAATGTTCTCATTTACAGGAAATTAAAGTCAGGTCCACTGAGCTGCTTTTCTACCACCATTTGCAATATTGCTGCAGTTTGCCAAGCGTGCGCTTGGCCAGCCGTCTCGGGGAGCGAGGCCATCCCTGAGCGAGAGCTAGCGGGCAGGCCTGCCACTAGCGATTTCTCAGAGCTTCCTTCAGAGCAGCTCCTCCCCTTGTTCTCTGCTGTAGTCCTAGAGGCTAATGTCTGATTTCAGCTTCATTATAAAAATCTATAGTTTTCATACTCTTTGAATAAGTCAGATCCAGTTTTGAGGGTCATTTTCATACCTTTACCCAGGCAAAAATGAGATTCTTACCTATTTCTGTGAATAGAACTGAACTTAGACTAGAAAGCCAGCTGGGTTTGTTCACTTACTGGCATTTACTGAAAAATATGTGCCTGGAGGACCAACACTGCCTGTTCTGTCTGGATCTGTGGACGCCAGGCTGTCTTTGTGCTGTAGTGCTGCACTGGCACCAAGATGCAGAAGTGAGTCGTCTCGGAGGTTTGGGGAAGTCGCTGCCTGTGCATCTGTTCTGCAGACTGGGACCTCCGCTTTTCCCCTGCGTGGCTGGCACTACAAATAGGTTGGCAGCGCGACAGATGGGAAAAGAGTTAGCCCAGCAGGTTTCTATGGTGCCACAGTAGCCCACCGCTCACCCAAGAGTCCATTAAGTGTCTTAAATTAGCTTCATAATTTAAAGGTTTCCCAACAGGAACACTGTGTTGTCTGGAGATGCTGGAGTTTCCTGATATCCGGCGAATAAAGGAGAATAAAGCTCTTAATGAGTCTCAACATATGTCTTAGTCCATCAGGGCACTGTTGGGGGTAACTCTACCCTAGTAAAACTAATCTTTTTAGCCTTCTTCCCTAGTCAATGGGGACAGCTAGGCAATCCAAAACAACTCCATTAGGCTCCTGATCTGAATTTTTCTCTGGAAAAACTCATCTCATCCCATTGACTGAGTAGGAAGGGTGGTGTGATTAGACTCGCTAGGCTAAAGTTAGCTTTTCAGCATGCTGCCTGGCGCTCTCCCTGGCTCCCGCCTGCCCCTTCCTGCCCCAGTTTGGCTGCTTCTCCGGCTGAACAGACGTTCCCAGAGCATCCCCTGCTCTGTGAATGAGGCTGCAGGAAAACTCTTTGTTTTGCTTTGCAAAAATGACACAATTAATTTGTCTTAATTTCATGACTGCATACTTATTTCAGTAATAACTAATGGAAACATTCTGGTGCATGCCAAGCAGCTATACTTTTGCAGAACAAACTGACAGCCCAGAAATAGGCTTTCCAAGATATGTGGTGATGCATGTTTGAGACGTTATGATTATAAATGAGCATCTGAAGTGAAAATTAGCAAGCTAGTCTAATTTATTAAACCTATATTTAGATTTTACGCACACACCTGCTTTTGGATCAATTACCACTAAGCTATGTTCACAGTAGTATCATAAATACAGCACACTGTTAAATTCCATTCTGCTTACTTGATGTAATATGAAGCTTTACTGTAACATCTAGAACAGAGATGAACCAGTTATGGTTTCACGGTAATTACTTTATATCTAACACTACAATTTTACATATAGTTTAAGAGCAACCTGTAGTTAGGCAGTAAGGAACAGTCATCTTCATTCCCAGGTAATTCTGGAAATAACCAGGTTCAAACTGTCTTTCAATTACTTTGCTCTGACTGCAGAAATTAGTCATTTCTATTCTACAGTATTTGGTTTGTAATTGATTTCTGGTTTTGCATCTTTTTATACTCTCACTTTGTCACTATACTTCTAAGAGAAATGTGAGTTTTTTGATTACTGTAATTATTTTTTGCATCTTTTTGCAAAACGCCGTCTTGCAAAAGTCATTGGTTTTACAGTTTACGTAAAGTAATTTTAGTGGGAAATTTTGTGATGCTTGCCTACTGGGGATATGATTCCAGATTAGCTTCTCAGACCGTATTTCTCTTTGAAAGAAAAGACAGATTACAATAATTCTCTGATTTCTTGAGTATATTTTTGAGAATCTCATCTGTCATTCTGCTAAATGGTCACCACTTTGGTTTTGGCACATCTGGGGCAAATCATAACTGCTTTCAACATTTCCTACTAGCGTGCCATGGATTACATATCTAGCTTTAAACTTTTCAGCTTTCCACCATGTGAGAGTTTACTTGAGGCCATGCGGCACAAGGAAGGGTTCTGCCAACTCGCTGGTTGGTGAAATAGGGAGGTCAGAGAGCAGCAGACTACAGTTCAGGAGGTGAGTTGTGGCAGGGTGCCCCTCTGCATACACGTGTCTGCGTACATGGTCCTACACTGATGTGGACCCTCTTCCATCATACGACCTGGTAATCGGGTATGGATCATCTCCGTTTTTGTTTTTGCCATGGGAAATGATCTATGACAGCATGCATCCAAAAAATGAAGTACATGTGCTATAGAAATGGTGCCTTAGGCAGTGGGCTGCAAAATGAACCTCACACTGAAAGCTGAGATTTGGCTGGCCTGGGCTGCTTGCTTCAGAAAAATATTTATATAAAAATTTAAAAAGAACCCAATGATGGGTTTTGTTAGGGGAGATTTCAAATAATATTTTTTCCTAAGGTATTTCAAGAAGGTTAATTTCCAGCCTGGATAGCTCATGTCCACTAAATAGATTTCTCTTCAAGCTGAAAGTATTCATTTATATGTTTTGAAAAGTTTTTTGGCATGTTATTAGTATATAACACTTGCCTAGGCTGTTGCAACTAGTATGCTTGATGAATTGAACAACTGGCTGTGGAGAGAGATATTGTGAGCTTAGTTAATATACGCTTCATAAAACTCTTTTAAATAGAAAATAACAATGTGGGAATGCACGGTGATATTGGATAAACACATTCCAAGGGCATATGTAGTGGCCAGAAGTCTGCTTACCAGTTTTGGTAGATTTTGGAAAGACTGGTTTGTGGCTGTAACACTGGACTGAAACCGAGATGAGGGCTCCCTCCCTGACCCTGCTGCAGATTTCAGGACTGATGCTGGGGAGATCCCTGAACTCTTCTGTGTCATATTTAATGTCACTGGGCCTTGTTTAATTACACTACAGGTAATGGGGATGGAATTTAGGCGTTGCACAGAGATGTGTAAAGATCATGTCTTTTCATAGTAACGGCTGTTTTTGTTGCGCATTTGTGCCTGCCACAGTGGTGCTCTTTTGATGAAGGCAGCTTGGGCATTACTATCCCCAAAATAAACAGTCATAATAATGATAAATATTTAGTTTAGTGTGAACTCAGTACTAGTGTGATTAGAAGTTCTGCAAACACTAAATCAAAAAATAGGTGTGATATGAGATTCAATTGTGTTTCTGTAAGAGAATATCTGCAATGCAGTATCTATAGTTGATAGTCTCTTTGAGGCTCTGAGGAAATCCGTAATCTCAAAAGCAAAAAATACGAGTTCTTTTACTGTAATGGAAAACTCTTGCAAAGAATTGAGAGTGGTGCTAACTTCTTAGAAAATCATAATGTACCCATTAAGTTGGTCTTTATCCAGGTATAGTAAAAGAAAAGTAACTCCTTCTCAGAACTAATTCCAACCCTCTGTTGTTTCTGTATGTATATATTTTATCACACCATTTACCTTCTCCATTTTTGTCAGCATCTCTCAGCCATCCAGTGATCTGAAAAACAATGGAGGTAAATGAGAGGACTCCTGTGACGTTCAACAGTTGTAATGTCTTATGACTAGGTAGTTATTACAGTTTTTTTTCCTAGGGTATTGGGAGACTTTCAATAGGACTGACAAGTCTGAAAATTAGAAATATTTTCCTGAAGTGAGTGAATGATTTCAGAGTGAAATAACCATAATTGAAAATGTTCAGATTCCTAATTTTCCATATGTTTGACTAGCTTATTGCTTCCGCTGCTGTGATAATCAGAATACCAGGAAGTTAGCAGCCATTTATGAATTGTGAGTGGCTTAGAATAACTTCGTTGTGAGGGATATACAGTTCCCACACCGTCTGCTTTTTTGCCTCTAACTACAATGGTGGATGACAGCATCTGGTTGAATCTCTGCAAATACATTTAATATATATATTTTCTGCACAAATGTGATGGGAACTTATGCCCCTTGGAATAAAATCCATGTATTTATTCTCTCCTGGCAAACATGGGAATTTCTATATGATCTTTCTTTTGAGATGTATTTCAAATATATCTTCCTTTTTATGTGTTAGTAATTTTTAACATTCATTTCTTCTTGTTTTTCTCATCTTTTCATAATTCTCCAATGCTATTTGTAGAATCTGTGCCTATGTCAAAATTTTCAGGACTGGAGAAAGAGCATGTAAGAAAGTGAGTCTGTAGATGAGTTCTTAAGAAACCAGTTTTGGAGAAGTGAGACCGAGAGCCAAAGGCTAGAGAATGGTGCTTCCTCTTGGTTGTCCTCTTTCCCCTCTCCAGCCTAGTGAATCTTGCTTTGTTTTTCATTGTGATTAGCAGGACAGAATGAAACCAACTTAACCTGTATAGCCTGCTAGTTCAAGGAGATAAGGGTTTAAGAGCCCCAGGGTAGGAAAGGAAATTGAATCCTGGCTTCTTCTGCCCTGGGAGAATATCCCCCACACTAGGCTATTACATTAAAACAGCCTGCAGCACTACTTCTTTTCAGATGCTGACTGTTTAGTTGTTGTTGTAGATGCCTCCTTCCCTATGGGACCCTTGATGACTTGCTCAGTTTTATGGATTGCAGCACTTTTCTTTTAAGTAACTAATTAGATCCATTTCTAAGTGAAATGCTCAGGGTCACTTGGGAAGTCTGTGGCAGAGCAACAAACTGAATCCAGATCTCCCAACACTCCAACCAGTGAGAGGTCATGGCATTGGGTAGAGCTAGAAGCTGATAAACTTGTTAAGCAGCTACTTTGGTTCAAATTCATTTTCAATTCCAAAAAGTTGATGTAAATTCTTTTGCTGAAACAGTCTCAAATGAATAGCAGTTTAACACTGGTGACCTATGCAGAGCTCTTTTAATGTAGATAATCATCCCGTTCACAAAGACATGTGCATTGCAGTGCCACGGACGTTTTAAAGCATCAACAGCTTCACAAAAACCTCAACAGTATTTTGTCTTAAAATCTAATTTAATGATAGACGGAGGGATAAGAATTTGCTTTAGGCAATGAAAAGGTACATTTTGCATAAACTGTTATTCCTTACCCAACAGAATATTAGAGTATTAGTTTGTAAACCCACTCTCAATTGGTGACATCTGAAAGTGATGGTTCTGCAGCATCGGTGCTAAGGTCCTGTGCTTTTGCAAGCAAAAGGATTTCAATTGATTCATCCTTGCTGTCGTTACATTTCTTATGGATTTAACAAGAAAGTTTGCTATAAGAAAGCAGCAGATTCAAAAGGCTTTCCTGGCATTGTCTTCCATTTTCTTATTGCTCCTTAGTCTCTTTTCTCTCTTAACTCTCCTTCATCGTTAATCTTATGTCTCACATTTTGACATTAAACTCTTATGGTATGCCTATGCAAGGCAATGTAGTGCTGTGTAGAGATACTCAATGTAGCTCTGAACAAACTTGCTCAAATAACAGAAAATAGTGTAATGCTTATCGGGTGTCTCCTGTTATGTTCTGCTGCTCGTTAGGACTGTTGTAGGGCCAACTCTAGTATATTTGATTGACACAGTCCTGAGCCAAGTAGAAACCCTCTCAATAGTACTGTGCTAAGTGAGATGCAGCTATTTGTTGCTCTACAAATCCGTAAAAAGACACATCCCCCAAAAAGTTTTTGATCTCATTTTAGAAGAATGTAATTTAACAAGTAAATGTCACAAGAAAGGAACAAAGATAAGGATACAAGTAATCCAAAGGAGTTTACAGTCTATCCAAGTAGATAAAGCTGTATTCAAAATCATATTGAAATGCTGTCATGGACATAATATATCCAAATCAGAGTGGAGATAGAAAAGGTATTCAATAAGGAAGAAAGCATAGCTTAAAATAAATGTGGAGTGGGTAAGGTGTGAGGTGGTATGGCATAAATTGAAGTAGGAGTTGCTAATAGCAGATGAAGGTGACTTGCTTGAAGGTGATTAGTGCTCTTGGGAGTGTCACGATAAGGATAAAAGCTGTCAGCGAGGTGGAGGCAGAGGTTTGATTAGTTCTTTAGGAAATGTGGGTCGATTGTGAAGATCTAAACTGGGATAACTTCTGAAGGATCAAGAGACCTGTTAGACTGAGGATACTGCACTATAGCAGTCTGATTTATCATGGCGCAACCCATGAATTCTCCCTTTTGCCTGTGGGTCTATCTAACCAGCACGTGTCTTTTCTCTACTGGAGAGGCTAATACAAAGTGAGTGGAGAAAGGAGATGTTCAGCATTTGGCTGGAGGATGCAGGAGTCAATCTACCTTTGCCTGGTTTCTGGCGGTAGATGATGCAGTCAGTTATACCGTATCCGAGACGTCTCCTGCCTCAGTGGGATGCACTCGATTGGCAAGAGTTTCTTTCCTTCCTCATGTGTGCTGGTCCTGCGATGCGTGGCTTCCTCCTCTTCTCCGGGGAGCTGCTGGGTGAGACTGACAGGTGGCACCAGTCTGCAAAGCATCGCGGCTCCGTTCCCGCGCAGCCCTCTTCTCCCCACCTGGGCAGGTTGGCATTCGCTGTGCACAAACTGCATAATGGCTGTTGCTAAGCAACTGTTAGTTAAGTTGTTCCCTGGTTTATCTACATGTGAGATTTTTCACTCCCTGGCTGCTTCTCATCTGCAGAAAAACCCGAGTGTGGGCCGCAGTGTTGTCACAGACGCTGTCTCCACACTTCACCCTCACACGTCTCCGTTGCCGGCTGCAGCGCACTCGAACTTATTTTTCCCCCCTTTCATGGCAGGGTATTTCTGGTGGCAAATGTCTGCGTATTGAATCAGAGTCCTCTTCCCTCACCTGCTAGGAAGTTCATATACTTTATTCTCGCGGCTCCTTCCGTACGGATGGGGAAAATTAGGGCTAATTTTAACATCAGCCATGTATCTTAAGGGCTATCTGCCATACTGTTTCCTGGCTTCTTTCCATTCACCCTATCTGATTAACCTAATGAGATTTATGTGCAACTGGGGTAATTATGCAGTGAGGAAGCAAAGTATTTTTTCTACGTGCAGTGGGGGATCCTGGTTTCCACTCAGGTGGAAACTTCCAGTAGTTTTAGTCCAAATAAACATGGCCAACTCTTGTTACACGTAGCCACCCACGTTAGCCAGCTGATACAGGCCATCATTCTGCAATGATGGGATTGCTGTATCGCTTGTCCTCCTTATATCATCTAAGTGTCAAGGCACAAAGCTATCACCATCATTTAAACTGGATTACTATAGTCAGTGCATTTTATCATATCACTTCTAGGGCCCAGCGATGTGGAACACATTAATTGGAACTTGTTAGGATGCACAGAACTTCTGAACTGTGGGAAGGCTTTAAGAATCATTCAAAAAGTAATGTCATGACCAAAATCTCTTTCAAAGTGCCACTGAGCTTTAAAAGAGGCCATTCTATGAATAAAGTGATATTGGGAAAGGAAGAAAGAAAGATGTTGAAAAAATGTGCAAATTGTTCTTCACTTTTGTTCATTGCACAGTTACCAAAATCAATGTGTCTGCAAATGTAACTTGTCTCATAAATCATTAGGTCACAAACCTGAACAATGTCAACGTGTTGTCACTATTCTATTAAATTAAATTACTAACCAAGGTAATACTTAACAGTACATTTCACAGGGAACAATGTTTTAATGTATTGAGGATCCCTAATAAATATAGCAGTCTGCTAATACAATTTGAAGGCTTTAGACAGAAGAAATACTAGAGAGAGGTAGAGATAAAGATGGGTGGAAAAAAAAGACATATAATCACTAGAGATATAGTGTACTGAAATTCTGGATTGGCCTAATGAGAAATGTCCTACTAAATCCCTACCCAGTAATTATCAGGGATGGGTTGAATGGATTAGATTTGAATCTGGTACTTTCATACACAAGTGAGTAGGTAGACTCCTAGTTAAGTTAACTGCGCTCTCAGCTGAGCTATGGGAAAGGTTCAATGGTGAACTCTGAACCTTATTTTTACTTAATATCCCCTGCAACCTTGTTTATCCGCACATATATGGCAGGGACAGGCTGCCAGCTCCTCAAGAAAACAGAGAAATATGCTGATTTACACCAGTTGAGAATCTATCCCATTCCCAGCTGTTTTAATGATAAAAGCACATTTCAGCTCTAAAGCTGTACAAAGTGCTCCACCTGAGAAGCAATACCCTCTCTGCTCTCCTGTTTGCCCAATATGGGAGTAACTGTTTTTTGGCAAAACCCCAAATTTAAAGACATGTCACACAGACCTGGTCCTTCTGGCTGGTGCTTTAGAAGAAGGATGAGAGTTTGAAGAACTAATACTATTATGAGAGTATGTAGGGAATAAATAAGCAGTAAGTCAGGCTTCTACGTGAATGGTTTGGCCACTACATGGTCCAAATTGCAATCCAGGCCAGAGTAATAGTACATAGTGTAGAAAACATCACTGAGAATCAGTAATGTCTAAAAGTGTCTCACTTACTATGAGAGTCTCTTTTTACTCATTTTGGATTTTTATTTTAATAAATATTACATATTAGGGCCCCATCCTGCACTTTCTCTGCCTGCAGCACTCCAAGCAGAATCAGTAATAGTAGAATGATAGCTATGATTAAATACTTGGATCTTAGAGGACTTGGACGTTAGTCCAATATGTAATAGTGCTTAAAGATGACATTTGCAGCTCAACATTACTTTTGGCATGGTAAAATAAAAGCCTAGCACTGCTGGCCAAAATTCAGCCAAATAATGATGTTGTAAAAAGAATTGTGTTAGGTACATCACACACAATTATTGTCATATTTTTTGCCATTCAGAACAGAGGAACTTGTGTGGCTGTGTCTAATATTAACTGCGCTACATTCAGTTCTTGGCTTCTGTGCTGTCCCCCAAGGAGAACATGCAAGTCAAATGTCAAAATCTGATCCCTCTCAAGCTGTAGGGAAAAGAGGAAGGCTGGAGACAACGGCGATGAAGGAAAAGGTTATTTTTAAGCAACAGAAGTTCATGTGCTGTGGCTTTCTGTTATTTCTCAGAAGAAAAGGGATCATGAGAAAAAGGATTCGGTGCATGGTCATGATATGAAATCCTGTGCAGGACCAGTTAGCTGAAACGTGGAAGAGTAATTAGATGTAATATACTTTATATATAAGAAATCTGTCTTTTTATTTCTTAGCGGAGCATAGTGCAAAGCATTATCTAGAAATGGCATACAACTCCCCCTATAAGCTGTCTTTTATTTTTGTGTTTTGAATATAATACAGTGCATGCATACTTGATGTGTAAACTTCTGTTTTTACAAGAAACTATAATCTTAATCTCTAACACAGTTATACTTCACAGTGCTAATGATCAGGCTCCAAATGTTATGGCTTGAGACCATCTTTATTTTTATAAGGTATTTTATGGTGATTTTAAACTACAACATAAAACATTTATTGTTTTGTAAAGAAAAAGGAAGTATCTATCTGGAAGACATGACAGAATAGATTGAAGTTTAAACCAGATCTTGTTAGGATACATTTTATGATTTATTTTGCTACGTAGAATGATGAGGGACCATTTTCTTTCAGCACCATCAGCAGGCAGAACTGCACTCATGGACTACGTATTCTTCAGGTAGGGATTGGATGACAGTACTCTATAAAACAGCAAGCACTGAGAGGCCTTGACATGGGGACTTGAGTCTCCATAGTCAGGTAAAATCATGGCCCTAGAGATATAAAGGAATTTTGCAGTTGACTTAAGAACCTGGCATAAAATTGTTCCCTATTACAAAATCTTCTCCACTAAAGCTCACATGTTGATGGACCCTGGCCTCCTTCCAAGTGCCAAGGTCCAGCCCTATCTTCACCTACATCATCCAATAATTCTAACTTGAGATTTCAAATGGAGCTGCTTGTGGAGTTACGGTATCGATTGGCTTGGTGGGCAGCACAGCACTTGACTCTTAATTTTCTCTGTTGTCATGACAATGACAATCATGGCAGGCAAAAATAGTAATGTTTATTTGCAGTGCAGGTAAGTAAAATATGACTCCTCGTATCCAGCTTTCAAAGGCAGGGCAGTTAAAATAGTTCTTAGATTAAACCAGTCTTTCTTCCAAACAGAAAAGTAGTGGCATTTTCTAATTGAGTTGAATTCACTTCAGGAATGAATGGAGGAAAACTGCAGAATCAGCAACATACCCTGTCTATACTCACTCCTAAAAATGTCTAAAAGCTCTTTTAACACTGACAAGATGGAGTAATTCCTTAGTTTAAAACAAATGGGCTAACCTATCCATTAAACAAATCTCATCAGACAATTTTATTTATTATGTTGCTCCCTACAGAAATTAAGTAGTGCCTGTTTTCTTCTTCATTTTTATGGCGAACTTGCCCTATTAGGCCCTTCTGCTCCGGTGCTCTGTTTCACAGTAGTTCGGTCTTCATTGCCTCTTTAAAGGTGATTGCCTTTTTTCATATTTTTGCCCCTCTGTTTGCCAACTGCATTGATTTTTATAGTCATGCCATATTTCCTGCTTTCTAATAGATTCCTGTCCACTGCTCCCACATCTAAATCAATGTTTTTAATACTTCAAGAACTCTTCAGTAAGAATGGCTGTAAAATTTAGTAGCTTCATTGACAGTTGTCTCTTGCTTGATGCTGAAAGCTATTTGCGCTGACAATTTCCTTCAGATATTGTAAAGCTAATTTTGGGGGACTGGAATTCCCTGAGGTCAATCTAAGGCAAACAATTTTTTTCACTTCTATCATTTCCCTGGAAAGAAAACTTCTAGAACTGCTAACTTTAAGGACATTCAGGAACTCAGTGGAAAGATCATATACATTTAGTTCATTGCTGCAAAACATGCTCACAGTTGCACTGACCACAGTGCAGCAGCCGGGCGAATGGAGAGCATGCAGCTGGTCTGTACGGTACAGAACTGCATCAGCCAGTGACTTTGTATTTCCAGAAAAACAGTGCATTTTCCTAACAGCCTGGGCTGTTACAATTTCTGAAATTCAGCGATATGAAACATTTAGATTTAAGCAGAAAGAAATGCCGTATTTGTTTCCCATTTGCTTGAGAGCTTATGGCATTTTTCCGTCCTGAAGCAGTCTCAGGCACGTAGAAAAGGCAAAGGGCCAACAGCAATCATACCGCAGATGAGATGTGCTCTATTGGCTGCCAAGTGGGTAACACTGGATTACAAGCAAAAATACTTTGTTCCTCCTGTCTTCCTTGCACACTGGTCTGACCTTGATCCCCTCTGTTAAGAGTCGTCTTTGACTGATATACTGCCTGAAAGACTCTGGGTAGACTCATGGCCATGCTGAGGTCAATGGAAAAGCCCTGCTGAATTGAATGTTTACAGTCTTTTACCCTAAATTTTTCGGTGTAGCACTTGCATTTTTTATATGTAGATACCAATTCAGTCTGTATGGATTAAATCTTTTTTGTGGAAGGAGGACAGAAAGAATTTCAGTGTCAATCAAACAGCTGAATATTACATCACAGTATTTATTCACATGCAAAGTAAATATTCATTACCATGTCTGGCATGTATACCTTACTGTAATCATAAGAACAGCATGTTACATTATAATGTACTTAGATTATAATATAATTACTTGCATTATAATTTAATATACTTACATTATAATACAATTACATATTCCTATATGTAATTCCTTTATTCTTGTTAAAGATTATATTGTAATTATTTGTCTTCATCTATACACATTAGCAAAGCACTGAGAGGGCTGAAGTGGAATTGGAAAACTATTGCCCTGACCAGCAGCAACTGTAGGAAAGTAGCTGTGAATTTACATTTCTGACCAGTGGGGCGATGAGCAAATGAAGGAATCAAGTCTCTCGGCCCCTGCAGTTCATTCCCAAGGTGTCAGGAAATCCTGCTTCTCTCTCCCCTGGAGACCAAGTTGCATGGGTAGCTGTATGCCTGCTCTTGACTACAATACGTGGAGAATCTGGTCTTTAGACTGGTGAATATTTCCAGAAAGAGCCTCAAGATATAGGCAGAACTGAGTTAATTTATGTGGACTAGCTGTCCCTCTCAGAGGTGTTTGCACTTGACCCTCAAGTGGAAGCTAGTGCTGCTACAAGCTGGGGAATTGGTTGCTGATGAGGGTGACTGTCATAGCTTGTTTTGCTTGACCATTTTTTACAGAGCTGCTTGAAGTGATTTCGAGGTTGTTATCACACCCTAGACTAGGGGATGTAGGGCGAGTACGTAGCTCTGGAAGCAGTTTCGGCCTTGCTGGTGCAAATGGGCAGGACAAGGTGTTCAAGGAAGTCTTACATTCACAAATGGAAATAAAGGAGGCAACAAATCTTGCCTTCTTACCGTACAGGAAATCTGTTTCTGAGACTTGCAATGAAACATTATCAGTTCCTGCATAGCATCTTATACTGCAGAGCCATCCTTCCTTTCCCAGGAAACAGGCTGATAATGGTTTTAAAAATAAACAGGAGCATAAGGTTTTATGGTAAGATCATTGCAAAGACTATTTGTTTGCCTAGCAGAAGCAGATTGGTAGCATGACGGAATAGAACGGTGGTCTTTTTGTCCAGCAGCGAACGAAGATTTCTTTCGATATGAAGTATTGTCTTTTCCAGGAACTATTCTATCTTGGCACACTCCGCATAGAGTGTGGTGTTAGATGGGGTATATGAACTAATCTTTGTTCTAGACTTCGTTTGCAGGCCTTGGCTTCTATTATATTTAAGTACTTCCCCTTGAAGCTCTAAATCAAGGGCAGCTTCAAAAGTGGGCAGCTTCTATTAAATGTAATTACTTTAACCTGAAGCTTATGCTAAAGGTGAGGCTGCTAAACAAGGGTAGCCACTAAATTAGGGTAGCTGCTATTAAGAACACGAGTAGTAAAAGTACTTCTATTAAATAAAGGGTAGTAACTGATCAGGGGAGGATTATAAATGAAGCTCTGCAGGATTTGTTTAAGACTGTGTATTATGCCATTCCTGAAAGCAGAAACCATCTCTCCATACTTCCTCACTTGTAAATGACCAACATGATACATCGCATCTACTTGCTGGTGCACCTAGAGGTTCACAGCCTAATGAAGTTTAATGTGACAGTGCTACTTGTTTATACACTCTCATTTTTCATTCAGCACAAGATGCTTTTAAAAAAGAATGCTTAGGACTTTCAAAGGCCACTGTTTGACTCAAGAACACAACGCTATGGAATTACCTTTGAGCTAGCTACTACTAGAAAGAGGTATTTCTCTTTCTAACCATATTTTTGACCCTTTCCACTTATGGTCATTCTTGTTGGCATGATTTCCCAGCATTCATGGACAGCTTATCTTTCAAGTCTTCCAAGTGACTTTTTCTTTTCTGCTTGTGCCTATAATGTCAGATTTCCTAGTCCAGTCTATGCTGTCATGCTTTACCAGCACTGGTAAGTGAATCACTGGCTTTCAGTCCCTCACAATGCTTCCAGGGTGTTATTTTACCCATTAAATTTCAATCCTTCTATTCCTGATTGTGAAGGGGAGCCAGCGTAGTGTTGCTTGACTGCCTTCTGTTGGATGACAGTAATTTCTGCCCAGTGTTGCAGTCACTGTCTGGGCCAAACTCCCCCCAGATTCCACGGATGAACTGGAAATGCAAGAGCTGAAGGAGCTGAAGCCTTGTCTAGTGCATCACTGAAGAAAAAATTAGCTGAAGGGCTTGATAACTAGACTATTTGTTTCAATGGGATCACATTTTCATTAGCAGGCTTCACAGTAGAGTATAATATGTACCTATTGGAATAAAATGCCTGTCTTTGATCCAGAAGAACATAGAAAATCCAACTCTGTTTTCTGTGTTGACACTTAGTTAAAACTAACTTCAATTAAAAAAATAGTTGAAGCAGTTTGGGTTTTCTTTGTGTGGTTAAAGGAACCAGATAACAGCAGGATTTCATGCAGGGAACAGATCAGGTACATAACATCTTTATAGCAATTATGCTTTTTGAGTAACTGGAGCAATTTCCCTTTCAGTTTTTAAGGAATCATTCTCAGATCTAATACTGACTGAGTCACCTCTGTGAAATATTTTTCAGCATTCAGAAGTCATCCAAAGTGGCGGATTTTCTTCATTGTTGTTTTCTTCATCTCACACATCAGTTCCTCCCTGTCACAGCTTTTCAAAGACAGTCTGTTGGCATGCAGACTGCTGTATCAGAGGCTTCATTTCTATAATCATTGTGTGGGAGAGGCTGAGCGAAAGGAAGAGACTCTTTGGACTCATTCATAGTATTAGAGTTCATGTCAAGAATTTTGCTTCAAAGCCTAGCATGACATATACAACTTCTGAACGTGTCCTTACTGTCTTATTTTCTTTGTATGTAAAATATCCCGTGTAATATGAGTGCTATAAAAACAAACAAGAACATGCTCAGTGGCTACTTCTAAACTCCACTTAAAATACACTGACATAGCCTATAGAGATGCTCATCTACACTATTAACTTTTAATGCCTTGGAAGATGCGAGGGTTGCATCTCTTTATGTCTGGTTGCAACCACACTGTTAAAACCAAAGACTGTAGTAAAAACAAAATTAACAGTATTCAACTCTAATGTAGAAATACCACTTCAAATTTTCCACGATGGGGGAGGACACAACTTTTCAATATGAAAGATTTTTTTCTGCTGAATTTTTTTTCTTATGGAAGGAACAGAACCAATCAACTAGCCGAAACAACCAAGTTTACTATTTTATTCAGTAATTGTATGGTTCATTAATCCATTACTTTGGGTTTGCAGATAGAGCTAAACACCTTTACATGGTGTCACATTTTCTGTACAAAATTTATTTTTGTAATGACTATTTAGAGGATGTCGTAAAGGCTAGGATCAGGAATTTATTCTTTTTCCATGTCAGCTCAGGGAAACACAATTTGCATAGCATGCTGGACTACACTTATTTGGTGACCGGGTTTTTTTTTTTTTTTTTTGCCTTTGGCAGGAAGCTAATATCTCATATTCCAGTAGCTCTTCTTTCCAAGATTTATGAATCTTCTCTGGTTTTCAAATGGTTTTGATTTACATTAAGTAATAAAGTAACTATTGAGCCAGAAAATCAGTGACACTGAAATAACAATATGAATTTGAAAGGCACTAACAAAAGCTAGAAAATGTAGAGTTAAACCTGAGCTTGGCTTAGCAAATTTGGAGGCTGGGGAATCATCCAGAAAGGCACAATTTAGATGAAATTATGAATCTTAATCTGAGAAGGTGCTCCAAAATATCTTTGCTCCAGCAGTTGTAAAAAGCTATCAGGAACTTATATTTTGGGCCAGAGCATTTCTTAGATGCTTACATTTCAGCTGCTACGGATACACACAAAATGCTCCGACCTAAGCTGCTAGGAAGCTAGCTGCCATCTAGGATCCATTTCAGTTGGGGCAAAGCCTAAATTCAGCCACTTGCTGAACGTGCAGTCAGTTTCAATTGTGAATCAAAATGGATTCATTTTAGGTATGAATTTTAATCAATTTAATTGTAATGCTTTCCTTCAGATTTAGTGAATACCACTGAAGCAATACTTTGTGGTGATGATTACAGATAACTTCTTGTCGAAACACTGGTCAAGAAAATTAGTACTTCTACTATATCAGTATTTTTTCCTGTCACTTTGCCCAGCTATTACAGAACCCACGCTCACAAGGGAGTGAGGAAAGGGTCTATGTCTAAGCTGGTATATCCAAAGTCCCGTCCAGGTTCCCAGGCTCAGTGCCTGCCTTGGCCATGCCCCAGCTCCACATGCCCTCCCACGCTTCAGTTTCTGCAGGAAGGAAGAAGCCTAGGCACTGGGGCCAAAATTGTGTTATTGCACACCCAGGCTGCACATGAATATCTAGAGCCTCTGTTGTGCCCCTATGGCTGTGCCACGCTGACACGTGAGGGGTCTTGGTCCCAAACGCAGACCACCCAGCTGGAGTATTGCAAATCCAGTCTATCTGAATTAATGCATGGCCTATTTGAACTGATATAAGAAATTGGACCAACTTTCTTTTAAGGTCTGAAGTAGTGTTTTTTAGGTTGTCTTGAGACTGGGTTGTTCAGCCCTGCTTGTTAAATATGTAGTGAAGAAGAGAAGCAGGTAGCAAGAAAATTTTCCTTGTAAGCTAGTGGTTTACCAGACCATCAGTTCAAATCTTTGTTCCAATGAGAAAAATCAGAGTAATGAGTAAGGCAAGGTTAAGAACTCCATTAAATGAAAGGCTTCTTAATAGGAAAATTGTTCTGTTTTAAGACTAGCTGGAAGTCCTGTGGCAGTCCCTGGATTCTTATTACATCCTTTTAGTACTGAAGGCCCTTTTTATGTACTTGCACTTATATTTGTTTAAAGCTTCATTTTGTTCTGAAATATAAATTCACAAAAAGTGGATGGGAGGGAAAGAATCTGTACCTTCTTTGTCTTTCAGAAGTTTTTCTAGCTTATAATGGTAAAGAAGCAACTTTAAATTGCACCTCCTTCAAACCCTCCTAAACACAACTGGCATCTCTTTAGTTCGAATACTGCTGGCTGTTGTGACCCGCATTAGAGGTGAATCATGAAATGCTCTGAAGACATCTGTCTCAGGGTTAAGATCATGAGCTTAAGGCAGAAGGCCTGGAGATGCATGTATGCTTGCTTTACTAGCTGTTCTTCTATTTTAACTGCAATCAGAACAAGTCTGGCCTTAGGACTATTCAGGATTCAGAAATCCAGAGCCATGGATACAATTTATTAGAAGGAATTTTAAAATTTGAAACTATATATTTGGGTCTTGATCCTTTGTTAGTACTCTGTTGACTTCCGTTCCTCTTAGGTGAAGGGCTCCTTCCGAGGACAGCTGCAACACTGGGACAGCCTAGGCAAGCGATCGTCTTACTTGACATGTGTGTGAGTAGGGTCTGTTCAGTTTCTGCAAACATGTGATATATGAAAGTATGAGCACTGGAATATAGTGGAACATGTAGTCTAAAAAAAGTACCTACTGCAACGCATTTTGCTGAGGAAAAAACAATGTATCCTGAAATGAATATAAGGTTTTGCCTATTTACTTTCGTACATCCTCACCTGGCAAAGTAAATGGGGTTGGCTTTTCTGAATTTTACTTATTAAAAGATAAAAAGGCACTCTACATATTTTCCTGTGCTCCATTTCATGTTCATTAAGAAAAAATATAATTAGTATTAAAAAATGAATTCCCCAAGCCACCATCAGCCACACTAATTTCATTCAAGTTCAGTAGCTTATCAACATCTAGGAAATATTTTGTAGGAATTTTGCCTCCATTTAGTAAAATAAGCCAAATGCTTATGAAACAACTAATGCTAAGAAGAGATGAGAAGAAGGATCCAGCTAATAACTGCATGAAATAAATTGAAATGGTCTTCTGAGAACTGCTTCAATGTCGGTCATCATAAGGGAGCGAGTCCGAGAGGTTTGCCTCCCGGGCCATAATGCAAGGCCAGTTGACACCAGTGGGATAGTTAAATGGGGACCGCATCAAACCTGAGCTGCTCTGGCAGGAGGCAAAGGCTGACATCCACAAAGGCACTTTGAGACTGTGACACTCAGCCCCACAACACCCCTGGATCTGGAGACTGTCAAACACAGCGGGATCCGCAAAGCTGAAGGCAACCATTTTATGCATCTCTAACAAAGTCACTTAGGGTCTATTAGGCACAAAGCTGGGCATCTAAAGACATTAGGATGCCTCAGAGGTTGTCTGAGTCCTTTGCAGTCTCCTTCTAACACTTAGGTAAGGGAAAAATATGCAAGTAGCTTTGCAGACCTTGTTTTAAGCCTCCTACCCACCAACTTCAGTAGAACTAATATTTTACCAGCCGCTAAAGCAAAGCTAAAGCAAGGCAAAGACTTATCTTAGGGCAATGTGAGTTACACTCCTCTGTTGGATCAGTGGGATGAAACATCGGCATATTCCAGTAATACTGCCACTGGGGCATTTAATGTTGCAACAGTGTATAGTGGGAGATTTCCAAGGATATGACTCTAAAGGGTATGAGCTGCCAATTGTCAGTGTGCTTGACTAGACATTTATACCAAAACATGCTATTCTACCTTTTTCTGCTATCCCATATGTTTGGCTTTGTTTTCCAGAGATGTGTAAAAGTAGAATTCAGATACTGTAATTTAATAGAAATAAATGCTTGTCTTTATGAGTGGCCTGGAATACTTGTAATCGCTGGAATCGTTCACATGTCAGTAATTTGTATTGATGATGTGTTCATGTTTCCATCCAGTCTATTTTTATTTCATGTATTTTGGGGCACTGACTTTTCAAGGAAAGGTTGGGGTTTGATTGTCGAGTACTATATGGAAAAGATCCCTTGTGCTGAGTTCCAAAAGTGGCACAGCTTGATTAAATGAAAAACTGTATTTCAAGGTAATTCTTACTGTGAGAGTGATGTCTCTTACAAAGACATCAGATTGAAAAAGCTGTTGCTGGAAAATGGATTCTGCTCCCCTTTCTGCAGTCTCACTGAATCGCTACCAGGAGCCATGCCTGTCCTGGTGTACGTTGCGTCCTATCACATTGGTGCCATCTCTTCCAAGTTCTTGCTTCACAGAATCACAAAATGTTTGAGGTTGGAAGGGACCTCTGGAGATCATCCAGTCCAACGCCCCGGCTCAAGCAGGGTCACCTAGAGCACGTTGCACAGGATTGCATCCAGGCGGGTTTTGAATATCTCCAGAGAAAGAGACTCCACAACCTCTCTGGGTAACCTGCTCTAGTCCTCTGTCACCCTCACAGTAAAGAAGTTTTTCCTCATGTTCAGATGGATCGTGCTGTGTTTCAGTTTGTGCCCGTTGCCTCTCATCCTATCACTGGGCACCACTGAAAATAGTCTGGCCCCATCCTCTTGACACCCTCCCTTAAGGTATTTGTGTACATTGATAAGATCACCTCTCGGTCTTTTCTCCAGGCTGAACAGTCCCAGCTCTCCCAGCCTTTCCTCACAGAGGAGATGCTCCAGTCCCCTCATCATCTTCGTAGCCATCCACTGGACTCGCTCCAGTAGCTCCATGTCTCTCTTGTACTGGGGAGCCCAGAGTTGGACACAGCACTCCAGATGTGGCCTCACCAGGGCTGAGTAGAGGGGGAGGATCACCTCCCTTGACCTGCTGGCAACACTCTTCCTAATGCACCCCAAGATAGCATGGGCCTTCTTGGCCACAGGGGCACATTGCAGCATTGTCCACCAGGACTGCCGGGTCCTTCTCCGCCGAGCTGCTTTCCAGCAGGTCAGCCCCCAACCTGTACTGGTGCACGGGGTTATTCCTCCCTAGGTGCAGGACCCTGCACTTGCCTTTGTTGAGCTTTTGAGGTTCTTCGTTGAGAATCTACTATAATCACCAAAATCCGCAAAAGCATTTCAGATGAAAGCTTCAGGACTAATCACTCAGTGTAAAGCAGTTATAAAATTATAGTTTCTTGAAGTGGTGTGACATGTCTTCACTGCCTGATAAAACTCCCCAGTTGGATTTTGGCCAGCGTCCCACTTTCTCTGGGGAGAAGTGCCTTGTGTCAGACTTGCATTGCCAATAGCGAATTAGAGCTGACTGTGGTCCAAGCAGGAGCCCAGGCCCCCGGACAGCGTGTGCATGGGCTCTTCAGAGACAGTTTTCTCTCACTGCTCTATCTGTGAAACAGGTTAGTGGTGAATGAGAAAAATGAGATGCTCTTTTATATCTATACCCTTTGTGCTCCTCAACAAAATAGCCTTTAAGGGTGAACATTAAGAAAAGGTAAACAGAAATATTTTTCTTCTTCTTTTTTTAAGGCTTTCAGCTTCAAAAACAACTACTCAGTAGTAAAAGGTAGGGTTGTTTTAAGTTATCTTAGCTGGCAATTGACTCAGTTTAGGTTTTAATGAGATTTGTCCTGAAGTAAATTACTGTTCGTTATGAGAAAGGGCATTGGAATCTGGTGCCTCGTCAAAATGTCTCGGTCGGGGAATATCTCATTTTAGCATAGTAGGATACATATTAGGGTTTTCAGTAATGTTTAGGTTATTTAGGACCCTTCTGTTTCAATGGAAAGAGCATCCCCAATTCAGCAGCTGCTTTTGAAAAAACAGTGATGCCTTTAGTTTTTCAAACAGCTTTTGTGCTGAAAGAAAAAATTTGGAGCATGTAAACTATATCACATTACTTTGAATAAGAGAAGAACTTCACTTATACTTTTACCACTGATTACGGATCCATTACTTGCATCTTCCTATCAAAACATCTTTTTTATTGCTATGTATCTATTGGTTTTGTGTTAAAATGATAGAGGTCACATGTCTGCCTCTAATGATCAGTTTAAGCTCTGTGGGAAAGGTTCTGTTTTTTTAACCTCCCACTTTTTTACTGTTAGAAGCTATAGTCAATTAATCAAATCAGACTCAAAAAGAGAACTGATGTGAATATGTAGGAACATCATTACCCATTTTAAAATATTTATTACTGTTACTTATTTAAAATTCTGTTTGATGATGCAAGAGGGGATCTGCAACATAACCAGCTTTCCCACAGGGTGTTTAAGTGGTCAAAACACCCAGTAGATTTCTTTTGCAACAAAAGAGCAGATATGCATGTACAGTCTCATTTTGTGGTTAGTCAGACAGTTCTGACCCTCCACCCCCTTTTCCCTTTTTGCGGCACCTCTTTAGTTTTGGCCCCTTTCAGCCATTCTGGGACCCAAATACTGTTGACACTAAGCACACCTGGACTTGTAGGACTCATTGTATCGACAAGCTTTTCATTTTTTGATAGTCAAAATTGTCGTGTGGGGCTTCATGATGCCAACTTCTTGTTTCTTCCTTGGACACAGTTATATATCCTGCAATAAGGAGGAAGCAATGTATTGTAAAAAACAGTTTGTATTTAATCTCTATAGAGTTCTTTTGCTAGCTATAGCTTCATGAAAGGAAAATACACAGTCCTCTTGGCAAATGAATCTTTATAAATAAGGATATGTTTCTTAGCCTCATTGTTTCCTTACTGGAGTAAAATAAAAGCATGAATTGGGGTATTTGGGGGACAGATAATTGATTTATTATGATTTATCTTGTGCTTTGGAGGCTCTCTGTTGCTTTTGCCTGGTGGACAGAAATGGACAGAGTAGCAGACTCTATAAGAAAAGTGGGCTTATTGAGAGAAAAGACTGCAGTTCATCTTTGCTTTATTCTAGTTCTCTCTCAGAACACAGTTCCTAATGTGTTCAAGGACGCTTTGCAGCTTTTTAGCACAAAGTTGCCTTCTGTATTTGCTGTATTCTTTCCTTCATCTGATGGGTGGAAGTGGTGAATACCAGCCCAAGGCATCATGACCTGTGTTGTCTAGTCAGTGGAGCACGGCTATCTGAGCCTGTCCCAGTTGGGCCACCAGCGGGGAAGCTTGCTGGACTGCCCAGACCCTGCACTGGTCTTGCTGGTGCTCTCTCTGGCTGCTACAGCAGACCCTGGAAGCATCTCGGCACTAGGCAGCCTAAATCTGTGTGCCATGCACTCATAACCCATTCAAACCTGCCCGTGTTCAGCCCTTCCATGTGCTGGGGCACCTTGCTGCCACGTTGGGGTTGGGGTTGGGGTTGGGGTGCCTGCCAGGAAGGAGCCAGTTCTCCTCCCTGGACATCTCTGGAGAGCAGTTCTTTGCAAGACTCATGACACATATGGCCACTGTGAGAGGCTGGATCTGCCCCACTGTGTTCCCTACTAAAATACAGGGGGCTGCGGGGGTTGCAGGCTGCAGGTCTCGCATCCATGCCAGCTTCTTGGTTTTCAAGGATGGCTCCTACACTCCACTATGTGAGGACTGTCCTCAGACATTGCTGTCCAAGTGCTAAGATGTGCATTGCTAAGACTTCCCAATCTGTAAGGAATCCCAAGCGCTGAGACCGCCACTCTTATCTGAGCTACTATGTCCATCACCACCTATAGCAGTTACCCTGACTGATACCTGTCTAAGCATCTTCCTCCTTTATCACCCACCGCTTGCCCATAGTGGGTATGTAATGGTACACAAATACTAAGACAGAGAAAAGCCAGTGTGAAGACATTTTCTTCCAACTATAGTCCTGTGGTATATTTCAGACAAAAATAGAAATACTACTCTATTGAGGTGGGAATATTATATTTGGGCAAATGATGTCCTCATTGGGAAAATGAGCAGGAAATGCCTTTGGCCAGGTCCTCAGCAGTGTGCAGCTCTTAGCTCACTGTAGCACACTAACTTACGCTCCTAAGAAACTGGCTTCATAAACTGGCTTTTCTTCTTCTGCTCAATCCCTTATTGTGTAAAGAACAACAGGGGTTACAGCAGCATCTAGCTGAGAAGTCACATCAGCATTCATGGAAAATAGACTTCCATTATTCGTCTGCATTTTGTATTGAGCTACAAAAAGATCTATGTCAGAACACAAAGCATTCAAAATGGAAGTACTAGATTTATTTGGGAAATACACACACACATATATATGTACATACGCACACTTGGGGAGAGCCCTAACTCATCTGTTTCTCAAAAAAGAGATCTTCAGGGACTGTTACTGTGGACAGTTCTATTAACCTCAGGTCAATTCAGCAGTGATCAGCCCCTCCCTTCCCCCCATGCGAGGAATTATGAGGAAGGGAACATAAAGCAGGGAACATCCTTTTCACCACTATATAAATCCATGCCGGGCCCATATCTTCAGTTATATACAGTCTTGGTGTACTCATATCAGAGTTCTCAAAAAAAAAAAAAAAAAGAAAAAGAAAAAAGAAAAAAAGATACAGGATACAGAGAAGGCTGCAAAGGTATGGGATGGCTTTTAAAGTAGAAGAGACTGATGAACTCTCTTTTCAGCCTGGAAAAGCTATAACTCCAAGATGATGCTATAATAGAGGCTTATAAAATTGAATATCATATAGAAGCTGATCAGGAAATGACTGTTAATATTTGTTAATTCACATTAACTCAAAGAACTAGGGACTATCATATAAATCTATCAGGTAGCAAGTATATAACATATAAAATACTACAAGCTTTTTTGTATGCTGGAATTTTAAAGTGTTCAAAAAGCAATTAGAATTATTAATGGAAGGAGACTCCATAAAGGATGATTAAACACTAGCAGATAACATTCTGACTCAAAAAATACCTAAAATACGTATTGCAGGAAGCTGGGAGGCATAGGTGGAAACTCATAAAAATGAATTCATCCTTCATTTATTCTTCATGGGATGCCTCTTATGAAGCACTGTCAGAGAAAAAATACCAAATGAAGGGGATATTGGTCCGAACCAGTAAAGCCCTTCTTGTATTCCATGATATAAATAAGCAACTGCATAGTTCACCAAATAGAATAAAAAAGATTCATTCAACACTAGATTTTCGGTGTGAAATTCTTTACACATTATCATATACTTATTATGTTAATTCCAACCTGAACTTTTTATTTATAGACTTTTTTGCAACTAAACTTTATTTATAGCCTTTTCTTTTTTTTTTAGTCAATTATCAGTATGCAAATGAGATTGCTTGCTCTGATTCAAGAAACAGGTTGCACAGAAGATCATGGGGTATCATCACACAGCTCTGCAGTGCAAAGTATTCCTAACCTGCAAGCATTATTGCCAGCTTAAACCCAGGAAATACTGATTTACTGACTGGTTAGGAGAACAGTGCATTGATGGTCAACAAATAGTGAGTCAGTAGACTATTGTTTGGATGACCTCAGCTGAAAGGAAACATCCCTCATTGCCCACATTTATGAGTGCAGTGTAATAACCCCTTTGTGGTTGTGAAGCTACTGCAGACATACTACAGTGCAGATCAGAATCTGGTCTCAGGAAATTAAACCTAAGTGAGCAAATTTCTGCCTTCTATTGATCTGTGCTCCCATATCTCACTTCTCATTAGAGGGGATGTTGAAGTGTTAAACAATAGCCTTCGTCAAAGCACAAATTACTGATTTGATAAATGCAAGTTATTATAACGCTGATCACTACGTAATACGAACATCGGAGTCCTGCAAGGGAGTGTCAGGGGGTATGACAGCACGTGTATACCTGGGATAAAACTGGCTCATGTGTGTATTTTTTCCCCTGTGCCCACATGCAGAGGCAGATTGATGCCTCCCTGCATCGGAGCAGAGGAGCGCAGGAGCGTGCGAGTGCACATCCCCGAGAGCCCTTGCAGGGTCAGATCTGTTCTGCACGCGGGGACGTTGCCTGCCAGCCCAGCCTCCCCGCTCCTGAGCAGAGCTGTGGCTCTCTGTCAGCATAGCTGCAGCTTTAGATGTTTCTTAATATCATGTGATTAGAAGGTGTTCTTATTTTTACCAAATATTATCCACAGGATACTTAATATTAAACTAACAAGAATGGGGAGCTGAGAGGAAGAGATACATTTAACTCCTATTAGTGACTCTTAGACCTCCTGTGCTCTTCACCGTGTTTAGATTTATTTTGGAATGTGAGATATTGCCATATTATTGCATTAGATAAAAGGACGAAATCAGTTAAAGACATACTTAACTCCTGCCTTTCTGAAATCTAACGTGTCCTTATAAGAAGGATATATAGAAGAATGAGATAGAAGGTTAAAATTTGATCTCTTCACTGGTTACGTGATAAAGGCAGCTTTTCCCCAGCATAATTAACTCCTCCCACCTAACTGCACCTGGGGAAAAACAGCTTTGTTGATCTACAATACTTTGGCAAAACACCCTCTTTTCCAAATGACTTAACAATCATTTGAACATTGTATAAAATCTTAAGGCTAATACAAGCCATTTTGCTACCTTGGTTGAATTTTCCAGCTTAGACACAAAAGCCGCTGTTGCTCTGATTTTTGCAATCCCTTTGTGGCTGCTTATGTTGCCTGCAGAGTTGCACTGACTTTGCATGACACTGCGGGAACAAGCTGTTTCAAGGAAATATCACTCTTTGTTGCCCAAATCCCATTTGTTTTCCTTGTGTGCCTAAAGGCCAACAGGCAAAGCAGCTGGTGCCATTTTGGCACGCAAGGGTCATTGCTCTGGCCATGAAATAGGAATCCCTTGTGCATGGTGAAATGGAGTCCTAAATACATGCAATTAGAAAAAATATAGTCTTTGAAAATAAACCCACCCCTTTACATTTGAAGATGTCACCTATTTTTTAAGAGCTGGGCCATGTGAGCTGTTATTTTAATTCTATAGGCTTCCTAGATGCAGGGTTTTTTAGGTGTGGATGAGGCTACCTTGTAGTCTACAGGCAGTAGGTGGTTAGCAAGTGCGTAAATCATGACCTTGGTCCATCCACGAGGCATGTCTGAACGCTTGGGCGTTGCTGTTGGACTCAACGGTAATGTGGTACACGTACCACTGGGGGTATAGCTACTGTTGCCTGAGATTATCTGTTTTAAGTAATGTGCCATCCACCCTGTTGACATGTTTCATCCCACATTATACTGGGGTTATAAAGAAGCCGTGTGGGTTATTGAGGGTGGAGAAGCTGGCCAAAGCAAGCTGATAATTAGCAGAACTGTGGTGCTCATCTGCAAGTTGTTAGGCAGGTGGGTAATCCCTAATTTTGCCCTGAAATTTTTTCCCTGGTGCAAGTAGTCCAGGTGAGAGTACTCAGTTCCATAAGAATTGTTTGTATCCTATGTGCTGAAAGCAAAGAAGAAGTTTTACTTTTGCAAAGGACAGCTGTCCTTTAGCAGGATTGTGTTTACACAGATCCGCTATATCACTGTCAAAAGTGATATGCCCTATTTAATATCCTTCCCTCTTGAAGTCCTTTTCTCTTTTGCATAATCAAAAAAAAGCTGGCTGCCTTCTGAATCCATCTCTTCTTTTTGGGCAGTCCCATCTTCATCAATATATCATCAAGGGCTCTCATTTGGATGATGCATTGTGCCAATCTGTACTGAGATACAATTACTTCAGTGACATATTGCTTGGGAACTACCGCCAACTGGCAGGAATGGCTTTTGTGATTCTCACTAACTGTTACACCGTTATTTAAGAGCAATGAATTATTTTTTGAAAGCCTAAGTACTGGTTTAGAAAGGGAAAGTGTATTACCACATGCACAGGAAAGCTGGCAAAAACTTACCCAGCCTATTACGTTCATAGTTTTAAATGAATGATGGAAACTTTCCGGCTTTTTTTTTTGCAAGTGAACGAGCATCTGCTGTTTCAACTGCTGGTTAACAGGCTCTCTTCTCCATATGAAGTGGATGCAATTAGATGCTGTAGGCCATCCCAAGAGAAGCACAGAAGTATGCAGCTCAAAGCAGGGCTGGTTAATAAAGTGGGGGACCCAGGACCGGTGAGAGAGCACAATCTTGTCTGTACTTAAATAGGCTCTAGTGAAATAGAGTTTGCCATTCCCCTCTCTTCTGAAAATAACAATTGTGATGATGGAGAGGAAGTACCTGGTGACTTTAACTTTGGGGCTGATCTTTCCTTATTTTCCCTTTTCCTTTCTCTTATCATTCTCTGTCAAATTTTATTTTTTCAATTCTAAAGTATGGACAGGACATATTTCTGTTTGATCCAAAGCCCCTTGAGAAGAGTGGCATTCTTTCTGCTGACTTTAGTGACCTTTGGATCAGACTGCTAGTGCAATTTCTGTGACAGTTTTGGCAATAAATTTAAAGATCTTTCAGGCAAAACTAAGTTTTCTTGACATTTATAAAATGTGGCAACTTATCTTCAAAAATTTCTGGAGGAAAAGCTGCACATGATGAAGGCATTTCTTGGTGCTTCCATTTTTTTCTTTTATTATGGTTTTGGGTATAATTTGGTCATTCTAGAAGGCTGCATTCCCTGCTTAAATTCAATTTAGAATATCAAATGAAACTGCTGTATTGCTTCAATAATTATTTTTCCCATAATCTGTCTCTCCTCTGTCATTGTCAGCCATTCCACTATCTTCTATCTGATATGTTTTTTCTAACTTTGGGACACGATGTCTACTGACTGAATGAGGAAAATTTAATGAAGTAGTTGTTTACATCAGAGTATAATGTGGTCATCTGTCATTTTTTTATCCTAAAAATTATCCTTTTCCATTAAAAGCCTGATTAAATTTTTCCCGACCTTCCACACCAAATTTGCCCTTTCATTTTGAGCTCGTTTCTTCATCTTCAGTGATTCACACTCCCCGGGTGAGCCCCTGCCTCCTCCTTTCCCCTTGTCTGTCCCTACCTTCCCACCGCTCCACCTCGTTCCTCTCCTCCTCATTCCTGTCTTGCCGTTTGCAGACAAATTCTTTTGCTCAGCCCAGGCCAAAGAACGTTTTTAGCAAGCTCAACTACTTGAGCGACTTCTATGGGTCAAAGGGTCAACGTTAAGCTCTTTTGTAGGTGAAGATCGTACACGGCTGCCTATTAACTTGTAGAAAGCACTGGGAAAACTTGTGCTGACGGATGCTTGCAAGAGTAGCCCTGCTGCAAGCATCAAAAACACTCTATGAAATATATCTAATGGTGGGTACCCAAAACCCACTGCTGAGGGGTCAAAATGGGGCATTTTTTGTTTCCGTCTCAAGTTTTAGCATATCAGTTTGCTTTTTCATGGGCTCTTCTGAGTCTTGTCTATTTGTAAATTCCTGGTGACTCTCCACAAATAATAATGTAAATCAAATGGGATTATACTCTAGTCCCTGATTAGGTAGCTGTAACTTCACATGAACAGAAAGTGATGATTTGTATAAATTTTTTCTGGTATGGAGATACCAAACAGACATATTTGCATAAGTATCTGTGGATATTTATAGCTTGAATATTTATGTAAATACATTTCTACAAAGTATTCAAGCATCTCTTGAGAATCTGAAACGTATGTTTGGTCTCATTTTTTTCAACTCATTTATTTTTCTGTCCTACATCTTAGAGATAAGAGAGTTACCTGATGATCCTCTTTAGTTTTTCTCAATTTTTCTTCTTTTCTTTTCTCTTTACCAAGGGGGCTTGTTACTTTTCATTCATGGAAATGATTCACTGTTCATTTATTCCCGTATGCTCTTGCTGAGACTCTGCGGGTCACTTTATAGACTACCGCGACAGCAGTTGATTGAGATTCTTTGGTGTCTTTTTCTCTTTCAAAAGCAACTATTTCCTCCAATCTGATAGCTTAATCCAGTATAGTTTAAAGCCAAGTTATTTCTGCTAGTAACACTCGGTAGTTTACTAACTTCACGCGCTCAGTCGCGCTGCAGCGTGCCTCATGTTAATGGGCTATCTTTTGTGGCTTTCCATTACTATAATTCCCCTTCTCCCTGTATGAGGTTGGGTTGCTTGGATTTTATAAAACAAGCAAACCTTAACATTCATCTGTTTTCTGTGTGAAAGTAATGGAAATTGTGGGCCCAAGCTCTTTGCAGCACACTTCTTGGAGGTTATTTTTAGAGCTTGCTCTCAGTCCCATTAGCAAGTGATTAAATATCAATGTGGAAACAAGGATATATTGATCAACAGGTGAAGAAGCCCTAGGGTGCCTTTCTGGCAGATTATCAAAAGGTCTTTCTAGGAGCTAAAATCCATTGTCTCAGTGTGTTTTTTTTTATCCTACAGTCTGGTGTGCAGCCGCTTCACCTCCTCCCTTCCTCACCGTGGGTAACAAATGAAAAATTTTAAAGGCTGCTGAATGCTGTGCATTTTCACAGTGGGTCAGGTGTTTAGCACAGGTGTTTTTGAAATAGCATCACATTGGTAAAGGGCACTGTGTTCGATGGCCTTCCAATTTCCCCTTCCATCTGTGTGAAGTAGGAGCCTTCTGCATGTAACACAGGCTGCAGTGCAAATTTATAGAAATGGTCGTTAGCTCAAGAGCAGAACTGGCAATTTTGGAATCTTATTCACAAAGCAGATCTTTAGCTAGTAATGCTGTCAGAGATACAGCAGACCCAACAGATCTGTGGCTGATTTCAACTACTGAAGATTTATTCTGGTGAATTTAGCCCTTTTTACAATCAGGAAATCAGTAACACTGAATTGTTCGTATTCATTATTCATAAAGGTTCGCTAAAAGATTTCAAGCAAGGAGATGTTGAAAAACTGTTTTTTTTTTTCTTATATTCACTGTTTACCAAACATGTTTTTGTATCTATATTGCATCTTCTTCTATCTCCTTCTATTTGAATTATCAAAATTTTTAAAAGAAGCAAAAAATATATTTCGTATAACAAAATTCGGTACAAATTATAGCATATGCTAAAACTCATGAAACTTGCAGGATAAATGAATATTTTTACATAGCTGTCAGGGAATTCACACAAGACTGCAATGTAGTTCAGTACAATATAGCAAACAATGAATAATACAGCTCCAGAAATAACGGCAATCAGAACTCAATGTTTTAATTTATGCATGTATTTGCACATTAATTTTGTATTTGTATAGTCAAGGATGCATGCTTTGTTTCTCTTCTGTCTCCTTTTGTATTGGCAATATTCTATTGTTATTTTCATTACTGTTATTATCAGTTTTTGTTATTTTGTGTTTTCTATTATACTGGGACTGCAGAGCCAAATAAAAAAATGGCTTTCTTGTGTGAACTGCTTTGCTAATACATGCAAAATAGATAGAAACTATCCTAAATGTGTTACAGGATATAAAGAATCAATGGAAGAAAGGAGTACTGGGTAAGGCAAGGAAAACATAAAACTAAAATGAAAGTTTTGCATAACAGCTAGTATGTCAGAATATACAGTGTCACGTTGTACATTTGTGCTTTCTTAGAGTTTAAAAGAAAATAGCTGTAGATATAACTTCATGTTTTCTTTGCCAATGCTGTGACGGGGCAGGATTTTTGAAATGTGAGCAGTAGCTCTATACCTGTAAAGGGATTCAGATGTATAGTGAGCTTTTCCCACCTATCTTCCTGGACATGTAGGAAAATGTAAGCCTATTAGTCTCCCCTTCAGGAGGGAGGGATCTAAGAGGGTCTCCAGGGTACTACCAGACTGTGCAGTGAATCCTTGGTCAAGAGGTTCAAAGCTTACTGTAAGGGCAGAAGCAGAATAAACAAATACTTACACACAAGACCCTTATCTAGAATGCAGGTAACCACCCGTCAGATAAACCTTAAATGTTTTTTCTCCAAAATTCTCCTTACTTGTCCTCCTGGCATAGCCTCGGACCCAATACATTCATGATATGATTTGCCTATACCTGTAGCAATCTGATCAAGCCTGTTATGCTTTAAAGTGCGGATCCTCTACATATTTACACCACAGGCAAGAATTTCAAGTTTGTTAGCTTGCCTTAGAAAGGGAAGCGAATGCTGAAGGAGCTGCTTTTTTTTTTCCTTCTTTTTTTGATTCTTTATGCATGAGATTGCATTTAAAATTGGCCTTTCTGCTTCATATTCCATAGTCCCTGCCACCACCTGTAGCCCTCTTTGGATGATTTTAGACTTTCCTCTGCTTTTAAACATCAAGTCTGGCATTTGAGCCAAGACCTACTTTCTCTGTCTTTATGACACTGTCACTCCATTGACCTTGTGCTCATCTCTTTTATGAAAAGCAAAGAATAATGAAAGTCACATTCAGAATGAGATCCTGATGCAGGGATCCTCTGTTGAATGTTATCTCATATTTCAGCAGCTTTGTTGGCTCCAGCACTTGGAAACATTTACATTTCCCGCTGGCTGGGATGCATTTTTTTTCAAGTGTTCTTCTAAGCCTGTCCTTCAGTATGTGCTTAACCAGCTCATTCAGAGTCACTTTCTGAGAAAGAGCTTGGCAGGTGAGGTACAGAGAGCAGAGTGACGCTTTGTGACTGGATACATACTGCTCAGTTCCATTTTGAGGAGGTATCTTTACTTTCTAGAATACAGTAAAGATACCGAAAGCTTTGTGGAATATTCTGAGGAGTGCTGTGTGACTTTTACAGTGGAAGGTATACAGCGTTTTTTGATAAAACTCAAAAAATCAGTGATTTTCATGTTTTACTGTCAATTCAAAATCCATTTGCCTTCCTACCTACTGACCTATGTACTGAAATATCTCCCTTTTTGCTGACAGTGGTCGGAATGACTTATCTGGACCTTACACAGTGAAGGTGAAAGAATACCGTGTGAAAAGAAATACCTAATAGAATAAATGAAAGCCAGAAATAACAAATTCAGGTAGTCATGCAGCTTCAGAGAAAAACAGGATAACTGTGCTATAGGTAGCGACATTATGTAGGTCACTTGCTATGTAGGGCCATTAGCTAGTGTTAACAAGAGGATGGGTCTGATTCTGACTTACGCTAAGGATATTAAGGTGTAAAATCTATATTTACTAAAAGATACCTGCCTGTAGGGAAGTTCAAGACACTGTCTAATGTACTTACAGCTTTGACCCTGGGATTACTTTGTTCACATAGGAATATCAAGTCTAAGAACAAAGCTCCCTGAGCACTGACACAGCACTAGGGACAAAGCACTGCTTTCCTTGCCATTGCAAAACCGGAGTCCAGGAGAGCAACCAGCTGTGCTGGCAAGAGCACGGGTTCTCCTAGCGTCACTGGGGGCCTGTGTGAGGGCAGTGCATTTGCTTGGGACCATTGCACTGGTGAGGTAGAGATCATGACTTACCTTGGCTTGCAGAAGTTTGTAGCCTACAAATGGTCTGAGGAGTCTTAAAGTGAATGTAAGTGTAGTTAAGGTATATTTTAAGTCCTGTGCATTGGCGGTGCAAAGGAGGGATTGTAGGCTTGCAGGCAATATTCCCTGTGCAAATCAGCTCTGGATAAGTAGACGTCATTAGTGTCCCTGGGAATGGAGAACTGGCAAACACAAATATGCTCTGAAATAATTTTTAATTATACAATGAAGGACAAAATCTTTCATTCCCCCTCTTTTCCTCAGGTGTCTTCCTGGATGAAATGAAAATCATCCAGGGAAATGATGTGCTGGACAACAGATGCACACCTTTGCACAAATGCACAGCACCTGATGGAGAGGTCCAGGAAGGACATTAATTGACCTCTGATCATGCCAGAACACTGCCAGTTTCAGAAAAGTCACTGAAGAAGCCCATAAACCCATTGGTGCAGCTCTGGAAATCTTTAACTTTATTTGGCTGAGACTTTGTTCATGAATGTTTTGTGGAGAACTTTTCGTAATCACAAAAATATGATAAAGGACAGTGCAAGAATAGAAAGCATTTATTTGCAAGTAGCATTACTGTTCCTCTCCCAGCTTCCACACCAGCTCAGTACCCTTTCCTCCCATTTCTATATCAATCCCAGAAGGTGTGTACATGCAAATGTGCTCATTTTGTAACTTAAGTTTCCATCTTGTGGGAGTTGAGTCCAGTCACACAACTGGGAACGCGTCCAAGCCTGGTCTGCTGGCAGAGCTCCAGACAGGTCTGTTGCTCACTGTGTAAGTGCCCAGCGAGCTGCTCATTTTGCTACCAGTGCAAAGGTTCTCAAGCTGAAATATGGATGAGCGGTTTTTAGGGAACACACATTTACCACTGTAAATCCAATGTGTCTTATCTGTGTCTCCAGTATTGAAATTTATTCAGTGTTAATAGGCTGAGTGTAGGGATAGGAAATCCTGATTCCCCTGAGAAATTAAAACTTCTGCGACAGTGAGGTTTTCAGAATGTTGCCTTCACATACATGAACTTTCTCAGGTCTTCTATTCCTGCAGGAACTTAGGGTTTTTTTCATGATGTTTTCTAAGATAATTTTTCATAAAGTCACATTAAATAAAAACAAATCAAGTGTAACAAGCAAATTACAGCGATACACAGTTGTCTGATATTGATCTGTTTCAATGATTTTGCTCAATCCTATTTGGAAAAGAAAATTTGGGTTGGCACATACATTGCCTCTAACTGACTTGGTTGTGTACCATCCCTAGTGGGTTGTTCCAGATCACCAGATCAAGGACTTAGCTAGAAGATACTGATTTGTGCACTAGGTTTCCTTTCAGTGGAAATCATAGTGTGACAGCTATTGTATGCAAAAGTCTTTCTCCATTATGGAGTCAGGATTTTCAAGGGCACAGATTATGTTTAATTTCTTGGGAGTGCTTCTAGGTCCATTGATTTAAACATAACCATCATCCTCTTTCTACTTCAACTGAAATTTGTGAAAATTTTATTGCTACTGCACCAGGACTAAAATGAACCTTGTGGTTTTTAACTACCTTTCATAATGTCCATGGTAAAGTTTGATGCTTGTCAGTTTTGCCTGGACCTCATCCAGAAGCCCACCAAAAACAGTGGACTTTATAGCATACCAGAAAGTGCTAGAGGTACCTTCTTCTACATTTTCATTGCTTCCTTAAAATTGGTCTTTCCTAAGTAAAATAGGGAATATCACACTTCTAATAACACTCACACTTCTAACACACTTCTAATTCTTTCTCAGAGTACGTTGAGTGCAATCCTTGAAGGATGAAATAGCATACCCTTTCTTAAGGTCCTTTTCTTAGTCTTAGACAAGGCTTTTGTGTTTCGGTGCCTTGCATGTATTTCAGCATGTCTCACTGGATTTCCTTTGGGAGTTTGTGATTACATGTGAGTATCATGACCCAAGGCAACCTTTAAAATAAGAGCATTATATACCTTGATAGTAGGAACATTACAAAGTAGAAAACAATGCTTTTTGTTTTTGTTTTTTAACAGTGAAGCACTTACACTTGTTCACTTCAGTTCTCCTTTGCTGTCTTGAGGGAGACATTCATAAGTTCCAGGTCTTGGCATCTGCTGCCAAAACCTGTTCAGCCTTGCCCTTGAATTTCCTGATGAGTATTTTGTAACAACCATTTCCCCAACTATTTTCTTAAGCCATAGTTTCATCTTCTTTATTTCCCAGCCTCCTGTTTCACTTGGTCACACACATATACGGTATAGACAATAACTATAAGTTTTTATGAAACAGGCTAATCTTCTTTAGTGACCAGAGTCTCTGTTTCAATCCAGATGCCAGCATGGACTGAGAGAAAAAGATATAAATAGGTGGATCAGAAAATCCTCAGAATGTGCCAGACACAAAAATGCAAAACACTCCATGAAATCCTGGCACAGCTTTGGAAGGATGGTATCAAAAGTTGCCAGTCTGCCTGAAGTAACACTTTTATAGCTCCTTGTAAATGGTCTATTGGGTTGTGGTAAGAGTTAGAGAGTCTTTGGCTTTGGCCTCTGGATGATATATCCTATCATCCGTAACTCAGACAGGGAGAATTTATTTCCCAGCCAGAGGCAAAGCCAATATCAAAATACTACAGACTGTCTTTCCTCAGCCAGCCCTTGAACTCTGTCAACAACCCTAATAACTCTAATAATTCTAATATTAGTACATCATTACAACTCTATACCCTTTCTATCAGAGAGTTTGTAACCTGTGATGTGTTAGCTACTGGTAGCTAACCCAGGACTCTTCTGGAAAAAGTGTTTGAAGAGAGAAGCGAGTGCATGGAGCCATGGCAGGTAAACAATTAGGGTGATAGTTGTCTTGGTCTTATTTTCATTTTTTGGTGACACTCCATCATACTATAAAATGCTCAGGAGTGCAATTCTGCTGTCATTTGCATTTACATTGGAGCAAATCCCGCACTGCACCACTGAAGTCTGAGAAAGAATTTTTGGAGGGGCTTTCAGAGCATTCCCTGCCACAGATATATTTGTTTCCGTATGGGACTGCAAACCTTATCTGCCATTCCCTTGATGAGAATTAGAGCAAATAAAGATTTAAAGTGCTCCAGCCTAACAATGAAAGTTTGTGCAGCAAATAGATGTCAGCTAATGTTTTCAGTGGATTGGGAGCCCAGTCTGCAGGTGCTAAGCACCTGCACATCACTTCATACACTTGTTGCTCAGCAACTCAGGTATCAGAGAGCAATATCTGTTCTCAGGTACATCTGAGTTATCATGGGGTAGGCTGGTGCCAGTTTTGACCCCTATTTACATGTCTAGTTCCATATTTAAATGCCTATGGTAAAATACCCATGTTTGACCACTCAGCCTTTGGACCACAAATGTACTAGGTGTTCGTCAATTTGCTGTATGGTTTTCCTCAGAAGCGTACTTGCTTTCTGTCCCATTCATTGAAATTCTTTAAAAAGTGGTAATGCAGAACAACCCACCTAAAGTAAACATTTGTAAGCCTGTTTGGAAGCAGAGGGTTGTAGAAATAAAAGCATGACTTCTGCAGCCAAAATCAGAAGCTGGTCAAACACCTGGTGAAGTTGGTGGAATATATCTCTGACATTGGCAGGCCTTAGATCAAACCCTATAAGGCAACATGCAAAAATAGGAGAGTGGCAACCTATTATTTTGTAACTGTGCTTTTGACTTTTCTCTCTCTTCTGGATCCGCTTTTAAGGCTTCACCTGCTCTAACTAACACAGTCGGTGCTTGACATTTTGGGCAATGGCTTAGCTGAAGAACATGTGCAGCAGGCTGAATTTACCCTTTGACTTTGGGCTCCTCTTTCTAGGATGATGTGTGGCATTTGGATGCCCTTACAGTGCAGCTTCAGAGGCTGAAAGCTTTACTCCATGTGTGCTGCTGGTGGGAGCCACGGAGATGATCACACATCAGATGCACCCTTTCCCTCCCACACTCAGCACTTTGGATAATTACAGAGATGGAAAAGCACTTTAAAGACCTGCTTTTATTCTGGCTCTCCCTCATCTTTCCTCTTGCCTTATGTATTTACTCAGTTGCGTAAATGTGGGAACATCCGTTAGCTTTCATCTTCCCAGGAGTGCCTTTACAAGGCACAAAGTATTTTGACACACAATGTTCATTTTCTTCCCCTGTTCTCTAAAAATGCAGTCAGATCAAATGCTTTGTTTACTCTTTTGACATCTCTCCTGTTGGGTTATTATCACCTACCATGGTAGTATCTTGATTACCTTGACAAGGCATCATTATACGACAGAAGCCATCCTGGCTACGTTACAGAGTGGAGACGGCAATAGGAGGGCAGAGGCTGTATAAAAAGCTTGTTCACCAGTTCAGTTGAGAAAGGCTTCAGTAAAGAAAACTGAAATGTAACATAATGGTAAAAAGCAGGTTGGGTCTGTGTTTGAATTTCTCTGTTCTCTGATACAGTTATGGCTTTCTCATGGTGCTCCAAATGGGAAGCATCTTTGCTTTGTGTCCAAATGGTTCTTGGTTACCCTTAGTGCCTCATCATAATAAATGTAGTGCTAATTTGCTGAAATATTTCAAGCATTAATGCCTTCCTGTAGTTGCTTAGACATGAAATGCTCTCTAAAAGGTTGCCAAGTTCTACGCATAAATAATTTTTACAAATAATTAAGGCAAAAAGGCAAGACCATTTTTTGAGAAGAGAGTTGTGAAATAATAATAGTTATCTTTTATGTAGTCAGATGTTCCAAAATTACATGGATATCAGATATTTTTCCTAGAATTTTTATATTCTGTTTTGCCTAAAGAGGTGTGCAGGGGGGTATATCGACTATATCTGAACCCGAACCAGTCAAGTACTTCACTGTTTGCAGCAATTATCGAGTGAAACTTTATAGACATACAGTGTTTCAAGTTGAGGTTGCTAATTCAGTTGGATTTTCATGCTAATCTACGCATAGATAAATATCAGAAATATTAAATATTAAAGAGACTGTAGGAGCTGTCAAATATAGGCAAAATAAATATGTTAAACAATGAGGCTGATTTTTGAATAAATGAATTATTCAATGATTACTATGAAAAATAAATCACCTCTGATGTTTTGATCAGTGACCTTGCTGGCCTCGCAAAATAATTACCCTTAAATAGAAATGATCAAAGGTTTCTGCCATTCAACACTTTTACAAAGCATTCTGCTTTTGTGTTGTTCCACGGCGCATGCAGATAATGAAGTACTGACATATTTTCTTTGATTGTTTGTCATGAGGAAAAGTAAACTTAAGAAGATATGATTGTTAAATATCCAAATTATGTTGCATCTTTAAATAATCGCATGAAGTCATGTCTTTAGTAATAATGGGTTGAGATTACAAAACAATCTTGGGATTTAGATGTATGATTTAGATACATATCTTGTATTAAAATTAATGAGGATGCAGAGTCTGAATCCTCTACATTGTTTTGAAAATCTCAGCAAAGAGCTGCAACGTGAGGCTTGTTAGAAGTAAATGATTATTGATGTACATTATCCTTCATACTGAGATTAATTTAACAGATAAATGTTGTTGCTAATTTTTTTTAATATAAAGTATCATTTTGTTTCACACTGCACAAGCAGACAATACCAATGCAATGACAGAAATAGACTAAAAATAACCCACAAGTCATGGGACCATTAATCTTCTTTTCCACCACCTCAGCAATAAAACTTGAATGGATTTTGACAGGAGGAAATGTAAGCATCGTAGACCCAAATGCTCAGAGGTGTGCAGTCTTGGGGAGATTATTCATAGCCTATTAAACATGGATGCAAAATATTTAAAAATGTTTGTTAAATATTTTTTAATGTTTCTTGCCTTAGATTTTAATGCTGTCTTGCATCTGGGCTACTCATGTAATTGACTTTTCATCAATAGACAAAACAGATTCAGAGGTTCATGTGTGTTTTGGTAAGGGTCGCATCTGTACATTCCTCTTCAGCTTAAAGCAAGATATGTTCTGCCTGTTGCTGGTACCAGTTCTTATGTGACTACTCTGAAGGGCTCGGCAGAAAGATCAGGTAATGAGCAGGGTGCCCTCATCACTGTGACAGCTCCGTGTGCTCTTGAGCTTTGGCATGAACGCGTCACTGCTTTCTGCCCGTGGTCTGATCGAGTTTTGAAGCCCATGCCTGTGTGTGGGCTGGAAGCGTGTTGTTCCCCCAGGCAAGGGCATCCTTCCAGTAGGTCCTTTCCAACCAAGTCTTAATTTCAAAAAGGAGTGGAATGGCTGGTAGGTATTGAGAGGTCACAGAGTCATGATAATCTCCTCTTTTTTAAGATCAAACTGGGGAAAATGGTCCCCACCTATTCGATGTACTATTTTGGAACATATACCACATCCTGAGCAATTTTAGCTTTGAGCAAAGCTTGTGTTGCTCTTTTTTCCCATGGGCAGCCACAAACTGAGCTATTTGAAATATCCATCCTGAGGCTGATGTCCAGGTATTATTGGCAAGGTGTCAGATTCGGTACGATGTGCCCTGTAAAGGAAATGGTAAATGTAGCATCACGTGCTTCAGGCTGAGGAACCAGCTACAGCTCACTGCGACGATTGCTTGGAGTGGTCTGTGCCAGGGCCTTAGAGAGACCTTCACAGGGATATTGGGGTACTTCACCTCCTTGTAGTTAGGGACTAAAAGTGCAGTTCCTGCTCTGCTACGCCAGTTTGATGTTGGGACAAAACTATCGGTTTCAGTTCAGCTATACCAGAGGCAATCAGGTAGGAGGCCGAAGCGAACTAAGCCTTGGTTTTGGAGAGAGAGGCTTCTTGTTCACATCAGTGGCAGCTGGTAGAAAACTGATACTGTAGTATTCTTTAAATATCTTGATATTAACAATATGCAAATATCTTGTTATTAATGACAATATGCAAATAATGATGCAACTTCTAGGATACAAGAGGCATGAAAAATCTGATGTTAACTTATTCACATACTATATTATACGGCACTGTTTTCTTCCTAGCGGGCTGTAAACAGTTAAAAACAAAAAACCCCAACCAAATTAAAAATAAGAGAATCATTAGGATAAGTAAATAAAATCACTCTAATATTTTCTCTTTTCCAGATAGAAAGTAAAAAAGTCAGAATGAGAACAGGACATTTAAAGTCACTCATAAGACATTTGGTTTTGTTCTGCTCTTTGTTTTTCTTTTCAGTATCTTTGGTCTGCAAGAAATTTTTAAATGACTTTTCTTTTTGCTTAAGGAAAGGAACACACAGTTCTCTAGATGGTTTTGTTTCTGATTACAATCTGATGGATATCGATTCTGGTTCAAATCCTGCAGATAATTATTTACCCATTCACTATTAAGCACAGGAGAAACCACCAGACTAAAGAAAAAATACAGTATATAAAATGTTCATAGAAGTGCACTTTTAATGACAAAAGAGACAAATTATTCTGAAAAATGGGATTATTATTATTGGCAATTGGTATCATAATATTAAGTATTATTATTTTTGCTATAGCTCCATTATAAGAGTTTTAAAATATTTGTACAGCTCATAACAATGCAAATATGCAAGTGTCTTCAGTTATTTGTAAACCATTCCACTTTGCAATAGCTACAATAGATGATAAAAATGAATATTTTAAATGAATGTATTACTGGGAAGATGAAATACTTCGGAAAGAGCATAAAAATGAATTTCCAATCAGAGTTCAAACTACTCTGCTCCACGTGATATAATTTCATATGGTTGTCATTTCTGCTTTTATTGCTCAGTGAGTGGGGAGACATTGTGTGACTAGGCAAGCTTTAGCTTCCTGGAGACTTTCTTAAGAAGGCTGTTTAACATGGCATTTTATGAAATACAAGTTATTTTCCAGTTAAATAAAATTTCCAGTGAGCTTCCCTAGGAATCCTTCAGTCCTTCTAATCCATCAGTCCCCTTTCAGTCCCTCGAAAATTCAAAGGTCAGGTTCAAATTTTACCTCCAATAATCGCAGAATTCCTTTTTGCTTTTTCTTTTCCCTGTGATGTTTATAGAAAGGTGAATTTGGGAATGCAAAACCTGATGTTAGAAAGACATGAAGGCTGAAGTACAAAGCATTATGAAAGGAAAAGCACAGTAGGGAAGAACTCTGCCATGTGCCCTCTAATTCTCTGGCAGGGCATATTAAGGAAGAATTTAAGGAGATATCCTGTTGTGCCTAAGCACTAGGAAAAAAAAAAAGTTGTATAATATGTGCTTTTTCACCTGTTTCTTTTATTACTTTTCTCTGTTTGTGTCACACCATTAATGTTTTCTTAATGTTGTTTTTGAGCATGAGATATACTTTAGCTTTTTTGTAGTTAATAGCTTGACAAAAGTTTTTAAGTTGTGATTACAGGATGCCTCCTGAGTAAACTACATTTTCAGTCTGTGCTTAATTTTGAATTGTTGGGAAAAATTCATACCTGTGTATTTTTTCTGAGAGCTACATTGCAGTTCTGTGTGTTGGCTGCTAAGTCCAAATGTGCTAAACTACAGTAGGAGATAGGAACATCATTTTATGGGGAAAAAAATTAACCCAACTGATGGCGGTCCTCCTCTTATTTGTTTTGCTTGTTGCGTTACTTATTGTGGGGTGAACCCCTGTGCAGGCAGTTTGGCGTGTGCCATCCCCACGCTGCGTGACACTTGCTCCCATCACGTCGGCTGCTGTGTCACCAAGGCTGCTGTGTCACCGAACACCAGCTTTTCAACTCTTCACTTGGAAACTGCCTTTTCTTCATTTAGAAATTGACAGTTGCATCAAAACTTTTGGAAGAATGTATGAGAAAATGATTGTGTCAAAACTGTAGGACTGACATCAAAAGATTTAATTTTTGCTCTTTTTTTTTTTAAATCTCTGTTAGCCATCACTAGTGTTTTTGCAGAAATTTGGGGGTGTTACTGGTGCTGCAGAACCGGTTATTTTCCAGTTTACTTATTTCCACATACAGAGGAGGGTCTGGATCAGGCCATAATATATTCACACCTGATTAAGGTGCAGTATTGTGCAGAGGAGATAAGGGGCTGGGTCTTGTTCAGTCTGTGTCCCACACGATCCTGTTTGAAACATTTCTCTTGGCCTTCAAGAACAACCTGTTCTTTGGGGTGAATTCCACATTGCTGAAACACATGCTCTCCCAGAAGGTCAGTCTTCTTTAGGAGAAATGCTTTGTACTTCTTCAGGAAAATTAAAAAAAGAAAAAGACCCACAATCTAGTGATATCTCTGATCTGAAAGAGAGAAAATTACCTGTCGTAAGATGGAGGAGGTTAAACAGATGCTAATAATAACACGGAGAGTAAACATTTACAAAGGAAATTTCATCTTCTTTTTTTCCCTGGAATCAAAGGAGGATTTAAGCCTTAAGCAGGCAGTACTCAGTAATAAAGCAGAGCTGCATAGATTTAACTGGCCTTTGGATCAGGCTGGTTTGTACGGGGCTGTGAAATCCATCAAGCTGGAAGTCATTATAAATGTGACTGTTTTCTGCTCTCATAAATTGTTACCCCATAGCCTACTGAAATATGCAGATGCCACCGAGAATAATCAAGCATAGCATCTTCTACGCATATTTTAATATAAACTAGCTTATCAGCTGATAAGAAGAAAGATGCATGTCATGTAATCAAGGAAAATGAGATAAATATTAGCATATTAAATCACCTCTACCCATAAACATTATTTTGAGCACTCAGAATTTCAAGGTGAGAATGCCCTTTGTGAAGAGAAGGAAACTTCTATGTATATAACAGAAAATTAACTTAGCAAGTAATTTTCTATATTCCCTTTGCAATTATCTTTGATATTTGTCTTTGACTAGGAATTCTCTCTTTCACAACCCAGCTTTTTTCTACCACTCTGTCCTTGAATTAAAACAGTCTTTATGGCATCACCATTTGTTGCCATGGAAATGAATGTCATGACAGATTCAACATTATCGATTCTCCAGAGAAAACAGTATGGGAGGAAGAGTGGGGGGAAAAAGAGGCAGATATTGAATTTGAAAAGATTTCTTTTGGAATTAGTAATTATGAGAAAAATGGTATTGAGTGAAAGGAGAATGGCCTAAAATCTAATGTGCTCACAAGGTTTCGACACCGTAAGAAAAAAAAATATTTCTTCCTTCATAAGAAAGCTATGTTTTGATGCAGCTCCATTTTGACCACCTAAGGCAATAGCATTTCACCGTGTTTTGGAAGGAGACCTCTGATAACTTTTGAAGAATCTTATCCTTGAGGAGGGCCGTGTCATCTCTGTGCTTATTCATCCACCGTGGGACTGTCGTCAACCAGCTGTTTTCCTACCCAGCTGCTTTGCTGAGATTGAGAGCGATGAGCTTGCCTTTTGTATTTTAGGCATTTGGCTGGAGGAGTGCATGTTGCTTTAGAGTGGTGCCAGTCTGCTGTGTCTCTGCACACCTCGGTTTTGGGAAGATGCCATAGACTTACAGCTGCGTCAGATGCACTGCTTGCTCAGGTCTTGACAGCTTCTTTGCTGATGATTAGCTTTCACTGATTAGATGTTACTGAGTAGGAATGGAGAAGTCCATACTTTGTTTTCTTTTTGTGATGAGTAACTCTTTATGCCATGGTGTCTGTTGAAACTAGTTCCTCGTAGTTGTGCATAACTATTTCAGAAGAAACGTTAGCCAGCTATTCAGGAGCTGGTTAGTGCTTCCAGCTTTGAGAAAACTTTCAGATCATGAGTGAAACACGGGGTCTGTACATTTTTCCAATTTGTACCATCTAGTGCAGTTTAGTGATTGCAGAATACAGTTGCAGTTGTTGCCTTGCGATCCTGTACTGATCCTTGGTATTACTTACCAAGTCACTAGGAAGATCTGTGGGCTTTCTTGTAGCTGTCGGGGCTGTTGCTTTTTCTGATTACTTAAGGAGCTTTCCCTTCAAAAGTAAACGAGTAAGGGGACACTAATAGCAAAGGATATGCCAGGCTCTTCTCTCTAGCTGGCTATAATCTTCGGGAGTGTTAATAACTGTGGACATGGCCTTAGGAATGAAGCGAGATTGACTCTCTGATGTTCATTACATGCCCTCATGAATCAATATTGTGATCAACGGCTGTGTCTTTCCAAGGACTATGTCATAATTCTGGTATGACTGGAAGAATGAATACGTTACCAAGATAAACATAGTCTGTATTTCAGGAAGCTTTTTGAAAAGGGTCCTTGATAAAAGTCTGTGTCAGTGGACCTTGGATCTGTGAAGAAGGGACATGCCTCCCTTATAACCACTCCTGCCCAGCTTCTCCCATTCTCCAGGCTGAAAACATGCAAAGGAACTGGCTGGGCTCAGAGACACAAAGCTGTAGCATCTTGCTATGGCTCATGATAAGTTCTCCATAGTAGAGAAATATTGTAAAATGCTGATTCTCCAGGTGACTTTGCGATTACCTTAATCTCAGTTTTGTGAAAAATCCTTGGAGAAACACTAATCTTCCCAAATTGGCAGGAATCCTTTGGGACTTCAGGGACATGTATAATCAATGATCTGTCTGCCCTGACAATAAATGTGAAGTCACATTTTGATGGCTACAGGCTTTGGATAAGGCCATAACTGACACATTCTATACTTCAGTATCCTCTAAGGTAAAAACCTCACTTGTCTATTCAAGAGAATAAATTCTGTTTTAATAGAATTTTTATCAGTTCCCCCTTGGAAGGGACAGCTTTGAGCTAGATTTTTTTGTTATGATCAAACTATATAATGTTCTGATATTTTAATTCTAGCTTTTAGCTTATACTTCTGTTATTCAGTCTCCGTTGTCCTTGTGTCATTATGATGAACTTTGCTAGATGCAGCCAAAGTGTATCTTAGTCAAAGCAGAACGTATTTAATATATTTAGTCCTCAGCTGCACAAATGTAGTGCAGCTAATGGAGGCAAGGGCTCAATCCTCTATCTTTGTTTTCCCTATTAAATCAAAGGAACTTTCAAGTGTTTTCCTCTGCATGGTCAACTACCCTTGCAAGATCTCTCCCAGATACTGGTCTACCTTTTCCTACGAACTTCCAGGATAGAGGTTCCACAACCTCCTTTTCTGTGCCAGTCCCCAGTCTGTTCCAGGGCTTAATTTCCTTGCTGTTACATTTCACTCAAATCTCTCATGCTGCACTTGGTAATGCAGACTCTCCACTTTCTCCTTATAGCAGCCTCGTTTGTGTATAAAGGATGTTGTACAGTCCACTCTCACGTGTCTTTTCTTTAGATGAACCACTGCCAGTTCTTTCAGTCTTTCCTCACAGGTAGTATTTTCAAGTCAGAGAAACATTTTTGTTGTTCACCTCTGGATTCCCACTAATTTGTCCATATTTTTTGAACCCTTTAGTGTCCCGTACGGGTCACAATACTCCAGCTAAAGGCTTATCAAAGCTGAGTTGACTGAAGGGTTCTCTCACTTACAGGCTATACTTCTAGTAGAAAGAATTTGCATTTCAGCAAGATGTTTGCTTTTTTTTGCAGTGATATGGTGTTAAAGATTCATTTTCAGCTTGCAACCCACTGTCTTTCCCTAGATCCTTCTGAAGAGCAGCTGTTTTGGTATCTGTTTGTGTCCTTATTTGGGTAGTTGATTATCCTTCACTAAGTGTATAACCTTGTTATAGGTCTGGGTGGGGCAATAGAGCAATCTACTACAGTACAGTGTAGTATAATCATTCTGGGGAGGGTCACATTTATAGTGCGTGCATAATACAGCATGTGCACAGTGATAAAACCCAGTCTTTTTTGAATGGAAATGTCAGTGTGAAGTGCATATGCTACTTCTAGACCACTGTGGGAAAAGTCAGAGGCCAGGAGCTGGCTGAGGGAATTGCTCTGGTAGCAGCAGCCGTCATATTGCTGCCTTCAGTCCTGGGAAGTGTTTCGTGAGAAGACTGATGCTATGGGAGAGGAGCCAAAAGGTCCTTGACAAAGACAGAGGCTGGGAACGGGCTGCTGATGCTACCTGATGGTGGCATCACCTGAGCAGAAGCCAGTTCTGCAGAGTCCTTAGGAGTGAGAGTAAACGGCCTGCTGAGAGCCAGGTGACTTGGCATCACTGATTACAGCTTGAACATCTCTCAGTCCCCGAGAGCTAGTTCTGCGGTGCCTAAGCCAGTGCAGGATTTTGGCCCCATGTTCTCAAAGTAGCAATTAAATATATCCAAAGTGACACATGCTCCCTGTTTGTAAGGGTAAATTTCATCCATGAGATGTATACTCTAAAAGACTTTTACAATCTACAATTTTATATCTACAAAAGTGTGCTTTGATCAAGTTCCTGATCTGCATTTTGATGGATCAGACAACCCAAATGAATTATTGATGCTTTGTATTGAATGTTTTATGACATATCAGTAAGGAGAAAGCTTTGTATGGGGATATTAAAAACATTTTGATGGCTTTTTTTGGCCAGAGTGTTGTATCAAATAGAATAAATTATCCTGAAGACACAGTACTCTAATGAACTAGAGGTGTCAATTATACGTGAAAGCACTAACTATCACTAAGCTCTAAAGAATTTTTAAGGGTATCTTCTAGCCCTTAATATTGTATTTTCAGGACAGCTACTTACTGACTTCTTTTAAACATACTACAACTTGTGAGACAAAAGAATGTCCAAATAGAAAAGTGTTTTGTCATGCATGTTTTCTGTTTCTGGTGACTTACCCTGTTTATCAAAACCAGACATTTGGTAAGGAAAAAATCAGAGGATGGAGACAACCCCAAAAGACCAGATAAGAAGTTCTAAGTTAGATTCAGCTTTGGTGGAAATAAATTATTCCTTTTTCTCACAAAGTAAAGCCTTGTGAGAGAATGGGAATTGACAGTTGAATGTGCTCCCTTTTGACATGACTTAAATAGTAATAAATGACTCACAATGAAATCAGGAAGATGGATTGTTTCCTAGCATTAGATATCCTGCACTGATGACCCTACATCTGATAACTAGATTCAACCCCAAATTGTGCTACTACATAATGTGATCTTAAAATGCTCTGGTTTGCTAATGTTTGTTACCAATATTAGCAAAAATGAGCTATATGCAGGGCTCTTTTTAGCCATCAGAGGAATTGCTAAACTGTTACCAAGAATGCTTGTCACAGCATTTTTCAGTTTGGGTATTTAATCTAAGCTGAGTTAGATCTAATTTGGGTGTTTAATCTAAATATTTGGCCTCATATTAAGGAATCAAGATTTTGAGTTAGAAAGAAAACAAACCACTGGGCATTTCCAAGATTACATTTTGTGAGCATGATGAAAGGGCGATGTGACACAGAAAGACTTGCCAGGTATTTTACTATCACATGATTGAGAGCTTATGTCCTATTGCAAGAACAGGAGAAGCTGTTGCGAAGGCAGCTGGTAGACAGGGGGGAAAGGGAAGTCTGGCTCCCTCTTATCTACCTGAACATATAAAATACATGAGTGATTCTCTGCTCCTTAGACTGCTTTGTCTTGGGTTGGAGTTTGTTTCTGGAGGCTGGAATCAAGACCTGAGGAAGGAGATTGGTGGAAGCGTTGGCTGAGATACAGCCTCAGTGAGCTAGACGCAGGCTTCATGCTGGACTGATCCTTAGATCGTGTGGAATCGCTGCCTGGTGATTAACACCTTCAAGTGAAAAGAAGAGCTTTTTGGCTTCTGCTGCTGGTATGAGTGGTTTCACTGACAGTGCTTTGCTTTGCTTTTCCTTCCTCTAGTAAAAACCTAATACTGTCCACCCTATACACTTGAGTGCATCACTTCTGCAAAACTATTCTCATCAACAGGCAGGAGACAGCTACATTTTATTTCACTTTTGAAATTGTTGACATGCTTTTCCGTTTGTTTGTTTTACTAATAGTCTCAGTAAATAAAGCCCCATAAAAATAAAGCATATTTATTTTTATGTGAATTTGAATTGACCTATTTGTTTAGCCTGAATTGACCTATTTGTTTAGTCGGTGTGGCTGTTAAAAGCACAAGAGCAAAGCACAAACAGAGTTCTCTCTATCTGACTGTTAGAAGGAACAGGCAGGGACCCTCTAATTGCTATAATCCTTTGGCTAATTACCTTTTAAAACTATAGTTAAGCAGCAATTGATTCTGTAATAGTTGGGTGTTACCAGGGATGATGCATATCAGAAGGCAGAAAAAAGATTGCCGAGTTAGGTACACTGTAATTATTCAAGGACAGACAGTTTTGAAAAACAAGTGTAAGAGAAGGTCAGGCTGAGCAATTATTCTGGTGGAGAATAACCCTTCTCTCGAAAGTTATTACGTGCTGTACACGGGACACGGCTCTGATCAGTGTCAGGAGACGGCCAGCAAGCCTGTGCTTATGGCTTCTGTGGGCAACGCAAGACGTGTGGAGTTGTTAGAGGGAGGCAATCTGACAGTAAACGGGTTGCTTTGAAGACTTCTGTACCAAGCAATAATTGTCAAATGGGAATTAATAACCGTTTTGCAAACAGCTCAGCATGTTGGATTTTCAGTATTTTTGAAAGCCTGGCCATAAATCCTGCAGTGGGAACTCGGTTGTTTTGTAGAGCTGATCTGTCAAACAGGCTCACTGGCTGGGCCATGAGGCTGCAGTTATCAAAAAGTTTTGTTCAGGAATTTGAGTCTTTGCTGTTTTCAGGTCATGGTGGAGCTAGAGTTGATGTGGGTGCTGGTGACCATAAGCTAAAGAGATGACAGCTTTCAACTGAGTGCATCTCACCTATACAGTGTAAGATAACAAACTATATTAAGGATTTCCCTTTATATTTTCATTTCTTTAAAACTTAAGGCTAGATTTTATGACTGAATTCTGGAAATGACTAATTTTACAAATTTTAGTTCCATTTCTTTCACAAAGTGGTGAAAGGAAATGTGTGTGTGAGTATGTATACATACATATATATATGTAAATCTTGATCTATAGTAAGACCACATGAATGATAAGCTGCAGACAGCTCTACAAACACAGCTCTTTCGGTCTCTGTTCTCCAGTGCCAGCATGGCGCCTTGGGGTGTTTCAGAAGTGGCATCGTATTGTTTCTGCTCCCTCTGAGTGGCAGTGGCTATGCACAGTTACTTTAATGCAGTAGGTAAACTCTAATACAGTAAGTAAATATTATATCTCAAGCAAGTGGAAATGCATGAATCAAAGCTTCATGGGAAGCTGGATTCTGGAGGCAGCCAAGATAGCAATTGGATAGTCCATAAATATTTACGGCACGTAGTTCTGATCCCCCCAGATACATAAGCCCCAAAGGTTTGATCAGCTGAGGAAGGGAGGGCTGTCGCTGCAGTTGTAGCTGATATTTTTCGGAGCTTCTCTAGCTTCCTTGGGGCTGGCCATTGGAGGGCAACATCATGCACTTGTTTCTGCAGGGGCAGAACATTGCAAACTGTACCCGGGCTTTACTGACTATGCCTGAATAAAATCCTCAAATCATGTCCCAGCATGCTCTGTGCTCAGATTAAAACATAGTGAAGCCTGGATTAGATTCTCCAGGGACACAGATTCTCGTCTTTGTAAAAACATCTATCTAGTCAGGGCCTGGAGGGAATATCTCCAGAACACAGCGCTATCTGTTTTGAAATATGACTGACACATCTAATTGGCTATTGATAGAGATGCTGCTTTCTTCCAAAGTAGAAATACACTGAACTAAATATAAGGACTGAGGCTGATAAAGCAGGTAGTGAAAGTAAAAGGAAGATTGCTTATTTAGGATAATATTTGGTTGACTTTCCTTATAGTACCTGGAAAATGTGATATCATGGGTAGTCTGTTGTAGCAGGCAGAAAGAAATGTCAAGGGTGTTCCAGTCACAAAGATTTTGCATATGAGTTGACCATCCATGTACCACCCTGCAATTATTAAATTATTTGAGCAGGAAGAACTATATTTGTTCAGAATTTACATATATGCATAAAGGAGATGAATGCAGAAAGTGTTTGAATTCACTTAGGAATAGAAGTGCATATAAGTGTGTGAGTTGCAGGAAAATAATGGAGTTTGAGTGCAGACTACTTGCACTTTATTTTTGATACAACAATGAATAACTTGGAATGATTGTTAAATGATCAGCTGCGATTGTTAAATGCTCAATGTTGCGACTGCGTAGCACCAGCACTGTGCTAAATGGCTGCAAGTGGCAGAGAAACTTACTCTTATCTTAAGTCTTTCTCTATTCCAAGTAACAAATCAGAGGGAAAAGTCTTGTTATAAGCAAAAAGATGCCGCTAGAATGGGTTCCAAGGGCATCACAGAAAGCAGATGCGAAGGGATGCTGCATCCCTAGGGAGGAGGCAGGATGCACATGCTTGCAAAGACACTGCCTCCCAAGCAGAAATGGGTCATGTTGGGTGGAAACAAAGCAATTTCAGGGCAGTGGAAGAATGACCTAAAAATGCCAATACTGAAAAGGAAGAAAAAGTTGTGAGGGTGGGCTGGGTGGGTGCTCCGAGGGGCGAACACCGAAGCTGCCAGATGAAGGGCAGAGCACAGCCAACCAAGGGGACAAACCTGCAAGTGATTAAATAGACAATTCAAAAGACATTAAGTTCCTGTGGAAGACAGATGGAGTTGACATTAGGGGAAGAAAGCTGCAAATAGAAATGGGAGGAGCAACTCAACTTTGTTTTTTTCTCCAGGGAAAGCATTTTATGTAGTCTTTTTTTTTTTTTTTTTTTTTTTTTTTTTAATAGAATTGGCAAAGCAGATGACAAATTCATAGAGGAACAATGGCTTTTCTTTTATTCGCTTCCAGGAGATGTTGTCAGCGTGCAGATCTGATCTCCTCCCTTCAATGAATCATAAGTGTCTGGTACGCCAGACACTCACACTGATTAATTTGTACTAATGCTGCTAATATATCTGACAGCTTACACTGAATATCACTAATAACTATTTGGTGTAGGATAACCTGGGTTTCCTGTAGAAAAAAGATCTGTGATTTTTATAGATAATTGTAGGTTGTGGTGGTGCGTACGTGGTAAGCATTAGGAAAAGGCCTCTGCTACACAACTCAGATGTGAGTCCAGAGTTTGATACTCCCCTCTAATTTGGATGTATTCAGATCTGACTTGGCTCATTACGAATGGAGGGACCAGCTGCAAAATTCAGATGCAGATCTAAAATTGGAATCTGAAATTTGCCAGAGGTCAGGGACTTTCAGAGATGAAAGTGAGGTTTAGAGCCATCTCTAATAGGAAGATAATATATATTTTAGAAGGAGTAACTCCGAACTTCCTCTTATCTGTGATTTACCAGGTACATTGCACAGTGGAGGATTTTATTAAAACGATGTTTGCATGACTCTGAATATTGCCTGGATCAGATTCTGATCTTTTACTGGCCTAAATCAGTTGTAAATCTGTAATATTTTCATCAGGCATGAAAATGGAATAACATAAGGGAATAGTATGTATAGCATTTGTGATTCCAGGTTACTTTATAAGTTCTTATGGCTAGATCAAGAAAGGACTTCAGTGCCTAAGGCAGGATTTAGGCAAAATTTAGATTCTTTAGTACAAAACTGTAAGCCAAAATGCCCAGTTCAGCTGTTTGCTCTCTTCTGAAAGTAGGTGACTCTGTCTTTGACCTGGTACTTTTATAGGTGCCTGAGCAGTTGGTGTCTTGCCTAATTCTCCTAGGGATCCTAGCTGGCTGGTGTGCCCCAAACTCCCTGCCAGTGAGGCAGAATTGCATTCGTCAGGAAATGCAGAGGTTTTGTATTCACTTTTTTATTGCTGTAGATCTTGGGCTGTCATCCAGGGAAATGGGAGATTTGAATTCAGGCCTTTCCACGTCAAACCACAGCATCAGGCAGTCCTGCTGGGACCGGGGGGAGGAAGAGCGGGGATCCGGCAGACCTGCACTGCACTGCAGGGACTAACAGGTACCGCTTGCTGGTCTCACCTGGCAGACTGATTCAAAGCACTGAGGTTTTGTATTATGCTGAAAAGTATTTTACGCTGGGGCTCTTGCAGGAAAGGGAGGGGTGGGGCAGAGTACCCTGGCAGGGCTCTGGCAGGAGGGGGCAGAGAGGACGGCTGCCTTGTGCAGAGGCTTGGGTCAAGCGCTGCTGGTCGGTGAAAGCCCGCACGGGGAGCGGAGCAGACCTCTGCCAGCATCCCTGGCTCTGAGCGATGACTAAACAACAGCGCAAGTTGCTCGCCCCGTTTGCAACCTGACACTGCTAAACATCGAACACAAAACCGAAACCTAAATCCGTCAGGTGTCTCCATGCATAAATTTTTCAGGTGCTGCCAGTGGGCATGCTGTAGATTTTTGTTTCCTACTTCTTGTCCCTGATCTATGGCTTATGTCAAGGTTTCATGCATTTAAAATATCTTGCAGAATGCTTCCTTTCTGCTTTATAATAACCCCCTGAGTTTGAATAGAGGCCATCTGGCTGTACTGTAACACAAGTCCTTTATGTCTTTATGTACTTCTATGGAAAAACTGAATTCTCTCAATACCTTTCCTCCCTCTTTGGAAGGGATGTTGCCCTCTCTGCTGTTAGCAGGCCCCTTCGTCCCTAATTTCCATTGCGTTTCAGAGATTTTAAAATCTACAGGCTGATTCTGTGAACTCAAATAGCTCAATTTCATAAATAAATCAAATCGTTTCCCCTATAAATTCCTTAATTGTTTAAAGTCCTTTGCAAGTTCTGCATCTGTTCCTGTGGAGGGCAGGCTTGTTGCTTTGCTGTGGATGAGGAGGACCCGGTGGGAGGCACTTTCTGAAAGAGAGCAGGCACGGTGAGGTGTAATGGCTGATGCTATGTGGAAAGAGTTGAAATCAATGAAGAAAGCTCAGAAAACCTCTGAAAAAGAAATTGTAATTGATGAAAGAGGCTCAAGATGTGAAAAACTGTATAGATCTGAGCCACTGCAAAGTGAAACTGATATGGCAAATAGAAATGAAAGGGTGATTGGAGGACTGACAGGCTCAAGGGGCTTGTAATTGGTATGGAGACTTTTGCTTCTAGGTCAGTGGCTTGAATCTGCACAGACTCACAGATAACTACTGTTGAAAAATCATTAAGAGGTTCTAGGAGGGTGTTTTGTTTTATTTCCTTGGGTTGATACCATAAGGACCATAACGTTCATTTTACCATGCTACTTTTTACAGCTGTTATCAAAGACTTGAGGCCAGATCCACAAAGATCGCTTAGGCGCTTACTGTCCATTAAGCATGTTAGCAATGCAGTTAATCACACGCTTAAAACATATTTATAACCTTCAACTTCTGTCATGTGTCTTAATGAAATCAGTGGAGCTTGTATTACACACGCCAGCTAAGCAGAACCATCAGTGCTGTGAGCGATTAGCGTCCCAGTGAATGGGAGCACTGATTTGCATTCCCATGTTTGCACCAGCCTAGCCACAAACATAGCTGTCCGCTTTTACTGGTGTAAATCAGGAGTGCCTGTAAAGCAATGGACTTCTTAACTGCATTGAGATTCTCTTTCATGAGTGTACAGTTGTTGTACTGATTCATTTTCTATGAATCTGCTTTGTGAGAAATACTGACTTGCAATTTTTTATAGCTGTTCTTGAATATCAAAGCAAATACATACCTAAGACACACACTATAGAAATGCATTTCTGGATTGCCCTTATTCAGTTAGAAGGCGAGGATCCTCAGACTTCTGTGCAGAATGTTTTGTTTTCTGTTTCTTTTGTTTGCTTTCACTTTGTCTGTTGTGTGACTGCATCTGGTTTCCTTCAAGCATTTACTGAATCTGTCAGCTCTAATAGAGAGCAATTATAAGTGGCCATTACTCCAGGCATGAAGAGCATGTGAGGTTTCTTTGACCTTCACCCTAAAAGTGGAATGATTAGTGAGGTGAATACTCAGGGTCTTTAAGTATCATTTTGGGGTCTCAGACAGCGTAACTGTGACAGCAGTGTGAGCACAGTGTCCAAAGCCAGATAGAGGGGACCAGCTGCTCCCAAACAGCTTGAAAGCAGGACGCACATTTAAATGGCAATACTCTTAGACCTTACTGTGTACCAGGCAAGGTATGACTATCTTCACTTGAAATATGAGACAAATGGAGTAGGTGACAGAAAAGAGAGTAGAAAGATATGAAGTCTGTTCATGCTTTTGCCACTGTTTTGCCCCATTGTCTCAAAGACTAGTCTACCTAAGGCCAGGTGGGATACCTGAAGTATTTTCATTTTCTGAGGTGGGAGAGTAACACCTATCTGCCTCATGGGTCTAATCTTTGGACTGACAAGATAGCAAAGGTGCTGTCATGGAAGAGATGTTCAAAAAATGCCAAAAATACTAGGAGAAGTATGGCTCTGGAGTGCACAAGCCTGCAAAGAGTCTTGGTCAGACAGTGGTGCTCTCCTTTGCGTAGATCTGTCCTGTCAATAACCCCTCTCCGCCCCATATTATTCAGAGCAAATGTGGCATTGTTTTAATATCTACTGTTCGTTAGAGAACGTACAGCAAGGACTAGCATCAGAAATGAGGGGGATGACTTGGTGTTGTTCAGCAGTATCTCAGCTATAGAGCCCTTCTGCTGATCTAAACATTCTTTCTTGCATGTTTTGGGAGTGTTAAGCATGGAAAGCTGCTTTATGCTGTTGGAGATCTGCTTTATGCTGTGGTAATTGGTCCATGGAGAATCAAAGTATGATTAAGCTGGATTGCACTGGTACTGTGACAAAAAGAATTTTTGCCACATATACATGTAGACTGTACAGTTTACATGTAATTTTACTTATTCTTAAATGAGGTCTAAGACAGAAATGACTGAACAGCTTTTGTATGTAGGGGAAGATGGCAAGAATGTTATGCTGACTAGTGCAGGGCTAAACTGCTCAATAACTCCAAGCTCAGGTGAAGACAGCTGTAACTCTCCATGCAGTTGTCATGCCCATCCAGGGAGAAGTTCAAGCTTGCCCTTAGAAACACAGCTGAGGAGATTAAGTTTTGCAGGCATAATGTTATTCTGAAAATAGGCTCTGGATGAAGTCATGCTGAAGGGTTGATCCATGTACATTAAATCAGGTGAGATCGTATGCAATTAGCAAATACTTGTAGGTGAAACACGCTACAGAAAGCCTTAGTGCCTCTCCTAAAAATCATACAGTCTGTCAGGAATAAGAAAAGTGATGTTAGACCATTAGACTTGATGGTGGCAGGAGGAGTAAATTTTACCTACAGCAGGCTTTTTTGTATCCGCATCAGCAGCAACCAGCTCAGCTGGAGATCCAACACCTAAATAGCTGGCTCGCTGACTTGTTATGTCAGTAATAAAGGTAGAATTCACAGAACTTAGTCATTTTAGTTGTATAAATCCAGACTTTGAGACCTGTCTAAATCTAGAGAGAGAGTGGAAAACCCAGGCACTTCTGGCATTCTCTCATCATGGCGAGATGAACTCTGCGCTAGGAGTGCCCGTTGTCTCCATTGCTTCTGAAAAGAGCGTGGATCACTAGTTCACATGTAGACATGTGTATTGTAGAAATCTAAAGTTAAATGAAGTGAATCCTCATTTTACTTTAATCCTATATGATGAAAAACAGGATTGAGTAGCAGGATGATCCCTGTTGTTATGGATATCGATACCGACTCTACCTCTATTACCCAGTTTTTGGAAGGGATACATCAGGGAATAATTTCCATTCAGTGCTTCTCTGTCATTAATTGCCTGCTATGACAATCTTTTTACCTATTATATTTATATAATGCATACTAATCTCCTACCAGCATGGGTCAGCATGACATTGATTAAAGCTTAAAATGAAGAAAGAAATGTTGCGAGAAGTGTGTTCCTGTGCTCAAAATAAGCACTTAAGTGAACTAGCATATACTGTGTTACCCATTGTGCTTCATTTTAGAGTTTCCTGAATCATAATCAAGATGATTAATGGCCTTGCAGTCTTCACAGGGAAGTAAGTATTTGCATGGTAGCTTGAAAAGAAGTCAACATTTGACAATTTCAAAGATAAAGGCAAGTTCAAATTACGGGTTGTGTCACCAGCCCTTTCTGTGAGATTAGAGCTGTCTAATAATGGAAAATATTTATTTTGTAAGTGGGACTTTAACCTACCACAGTTAGTGTACTGCATAAGTGACAGCGAGCCACCTACGGTTCACATAAACCTGTAAAAGTGAGACAAAAAGAGGGAATTCAAAGGAAATCCTGGCTTTCTGTTTTACCTTCCTCTTTATACTTTCTTCTTACACTTCTATGTGTTATTACTTGGAGGGCTGTGTTTGTAAAAGGGAGGCAGACTCACACAACTGGGAACACAAAGCGCTGTTGTTTTTCTTTGAAGTTTGCCTCTAATATTAGAATCCTTTTTCTCATTATGAGACACACGTGCCAGATGACACGTAATTACACTCACAGATAGGTTCTCACAGAGCAGTGCCTTATTTTCGTGGTTGAGGTAACTGACGGCCCTGCTCACAAACCGCAGAAAGCCAGGCTAAAAGAAATCGCAAGGGGTCACTTGGTTCATCGTCCAGCTCCAAGACAGGATTAACTCTACCTGCTCATTTCTGACACGAGTTCGTAAATCTCTGGCGAGGAAGACTGCCTACAGAGTTTGTGCAGTCTGGGCCAGGGCTTCACTGTGGAGAAATGTGCAGGTTAGACATTCAGAAAAACTTCATGAGCATGGTCCTACTGCAACTTAAAACTGTTACTACTTCTATTTATCACAAAAAGATTACTTTTTTCCATATTTTAGAGAGATTTTATGTACTTGACTACAGCTAGCATGTGCCTCTTTGGTCTTCCCCAGCCAAGAAAAGCCATATTCAAGATAGTTTATTCTCGTATTTGCTCAAATTTTCAAACATGCTGGTTTTTCTCATTGGCCTCCTCTGGAATCTGTCCAGCAAGTGCAGCTTGGTCTCTCCTGAACTGTACTGCAGTGCCTGACCCTGGAGCAGTATTTTCTCAAGGCTTCCCTGCTGTGAAGAACACTGCAATTGCTTCAGGTGTCTCACATGTGACAGTCCTCTTCATACATCTCAGTAAATCTTTTGCCTTTCAGTAGCTTCTGTGCTGCATTACTCCCTAGATACTTTTCTGCTGACCTGCTGCTTAGTCTCTAGTCCCTCATCCTGAGTTTGCACAACTGATTATTTCTGTCTGCTTGAAATGTGGCACTTGCCTTTATGAAATTCCATCTTATTTCATTTTTTTCCCCAGATTGTTTCTCCAATTTGTCAGGCTTGGTTAGAACGCCAGGCCTGTCCTCCCCAGTTTGATGTCGTCTGTGAATTTAAAAGCAAGTTTGCTAGTCTGTCATTGAGGTCACTAATGAAAAATATTGAGTAGTACTGGGTTTTGGACATAACCCAAGGAATAATGCTCACTACAACCTCCCGTTTCCAGCCAGTTAGATACCTGCTTGAGAGGTATTGTTCTCCAGCTTGTTTATGAAATACCAGCACTAGAAAAACAACTGCCTGACTGTTAAATTCGGTCACCGCATTTCCGCTGTGAAGTGTCTTTTTGATAAATAGCAAAGAGACCAGACATCAATCCATGGTAAAACCTAGAATGAAAATTCTTGTTCTTACAAACCAAAGTTATTCTTGCTGCTTAGTCTCGAGCACGGCCTGCGTAAGCTACAGTGAAGGACAGCGGGATCTCTCTGCTGCGTCCACAAGCCAGTCTGTGGCTCCCCGCTCCTTCGGGGAGGCTGGGCTGGCTCCTAGCCGAACGTGCCGCTCTCCTGTGCGCCGTCGACCCTTTGACTGCTCTGAATTGTCCAGCCACTGTGTCACCAGGTGCACAATTTCATCATCCAGGGATCAGATCTCCAAATCTAAATACCGTGCAGACATCCTCAGCGGTTTGTACAGAATAAAGATATATGGGTTTGCTCTAATTTTCTGGCCTTCCCTTTCTCTCTCCTGGGATAAATCCCAGCCTATCAGCAGGGATTTCGGCTTGAAATCCCATGAGGCCTCCAGAGTGCTAATGTTTTTTTCTAGCTGAGCAGAAGTTACTTTTCATTCTACTTCTGAGACCTGTTAAAAAAGGGGATGGGACTCATTACAGCCTGTTTTTTGGCAGGGACAGATTATTTCAAGTAACTCTTTTCATTCTTTTTGGTTTTTATCTTGAACAACTTCATTAATAAGTGATGGGATAATGGAGCAGAATCTTTTAAACAGTTACGAGAGTACGTAGGCTGCTTTACAGGACCAGGGTAATTATCGTTTGGAAAATGGGCAATGAATAAGTCGCGAGTAGAATTAATGAGACTGTGGTTTATTGTTTAGACACTAAACTGTCTTAAACTGTCTGCAGTCAGTAACGTAATCCTTGCATGGATCTGAGCTTGAAAGATGAGTGCTTGTTGAAAGAGAAAAAGTAAAGTAGGAGTATATTGCTTTCTTTCATTCTGTCACTTACAAAGAATTCAAAACAGCAGCTGCTTCACTGCTGTGTGTCATATAAGAATCTGGTTGCGTACATGTAAGTCTTCTGGCTAATCAACAAGCTGACAGTTGGATCTGTCTTCTCCTCCTACTCTGTTCACTGCATTGGTTGAATAAGGTTGCAAGCTAAGATTTCAGTTATCCCTTGTAATTATTTTCTCACTTCCAATACATGTATCTGAAATCAAGGTTCGTGAGCTGGAAGCCGGGTTAAAGTAGTCGCACATCTGAAAACAATGATAACCAACTGCTGACATGGAAGCATTCATGATATTATATATAAACTGGCTGAAAGCCGCAGAAGTGACCAGCGAGTTTTTGATGGATTAATATCAACAGCAACATCCTCTTTAAAATAACTGAAGTCTAGAGTAAATGGTGTAGTGGATATGCTGCAGGATGGGATGCATCCATGCTTCTGCTGAGTTTAATCATTTATTTATTATGAGGAACGATTTGCATGTGCCACACAGACATTGCTTTGCAGTAATCAGGAGCTTCTAGATTTTCTTTGATAGAGATTCAGGTGGCAGTTGAAGTAACCTGCACAAGGTAAAACACCAAATGTCCATGCACTGTTGTCCAAGACATGGTCTTAATAACTGGCGATTGAGGAAAGAAGGGAAATTTAGAGAATTGCCTGGTTCAAATGGCATTTTGGAAAGCTAAGGAGCCCAATGAGTGCCTGATGGCAATATGCAGATTGTCAGAAAGAGAGAATCTTGTCAAGAGTAGGGTGACAAGTATAGTTAGCAGCTTAAACAGATTGAGTAAGAAAATCTAACGATTAAGACAATGTTACAGATCTTAAAATGTAAATATTTGAGTTGCACATGTTTGTCTGAAGCCTTCAAATGTGCAACTGACTAAAAACTTTCAAGCACAATGAAAAAAAAAGCTTAAATTACTTTAAAAAGAGCACAGTTTGAAAACTTCTTATATCTAAATTTACCTAGATATGAAAATGGAAATATTTATCTTAGTGAGAAAGCCAGAACAACTATCACAGTCATAGTGCCAGAGTGAGGAAATTGCAACAGGAACCATACGGAAAGATCCTTGCCCTACGAATGACTCAAAGCTGAGGAAGCACAGACTCCCTCAGCAAGACTCCTTCCATGGGTCTCAGCCCTAGCTCATGTCCATGTTTGAGGCTGGGGTGTAACCTATAGACACCTAATAGTTAGACTTAGATCTGCTGTAGGTAACTATTTGATCCTGAAGATAACTAAGATTGCAAAATGAAAATGTATTTTAGGATGAGAGCTATAAAGCTCCCACTGGCTTCCATGAGGTTACATCCATCCCTTCATTCCGTACACAAAATTGAATCTGTAATAGCAGTCGATAGTAACTGGCGGCAGGATGCCTTGATTATTCTTTTCAACAGATTAATACTTCAGATGAAATAAATTTACAGTATCATTTTAAAGTCAGTAGCAGTATGATGATTTTCTCCTTATACCCGTTTACAGTTTTCTAGAAAATAACCACACTATTTCTGCAGATTTACAGAAACCTGCAGTGATTAACCTAAAAATAAAATGCTGCCTAATCTGAATACATAGGGAGAAAAATGCCTTTCTTGCATTCCAAAATTGGTGAGAAGTAAACTAAATAATTTTGTGAAACTAAGAACACTCTGCAATTTTATTTCCTCCAAACAGTTTAGATGACAAATGACAAAATTTATAGTCTATGGAAAGAAATAGCTGCATTGTAATGGCAGAAGTAAAAGCAAAATTGAGTTGAGTAATGATTTTCCTTTTAAAGCTGGCCACAACTGTAAAGAAACTTAAATCACTGCTATTTCTGTTGCTAACATTTGAATGTATATTAACAAGGTACTATGATGATAAGAACCACAAATATAAAGGAGATTACTGAGAGGATGCTAGGAATTTGTTTCTTCATTCCTGGTTTTAGCTACAAAGATTGATTTCTAGAGGATGCTAGGAATTTGTTTCTTCATTCCTGGTTTTAGCTACAAAGATTGGTTTCTAAATTCTAGTTTCCTTTACTCTGCAACATTCATATTAGCAAAAGTCCTGTGGAGCTAGTTTCAGTGAGCTGCTGGGACCTTCATCCAAGCACTGATTGCTGTCAGGTTTTATATGCTTCTCTCAAGAATAGGGACCCTTGGGCTTCCCCAGGATCAGGCCCCTTGCTTAGCAATGTGTATTATGAGAAAATGCAAAACTACAGTATTGTGCAATGAAGGGAGAACTGTGAGTGAGGAAAGGAAAAACATTGTGTTTCACCCTCCCACAACTCATCGTATTTCAGGGTGTTTCATTGTGCTTCACCCTCTTCAACCTGTGAAAACTGGGAAGAAACTGTAACTGTAGGTCACTGTGCTGTTGCAAGGGACCATGCGAAAGGGAACTTTCTCTGAAACAGCTGCTATGGACAAGGGCTCAGCACAGGAAAGGGAGCAGCTGAGAGGCTGCTATTTAAATAGGTGCTTACAAACTTCTTTGAACTCTTCCAAGCCATTTCTGGCTTAAAACTTAGATAAATTCAAATTGTTCTTTGGAACTAAAAGTGATGCTTTACAAAGTAGAAAAGCAAGAATGTAAAGGGAGTTGAGCATTCTGGAACACTTTCTGTTAAGACAGATTAAATTGACTTCAAAAACTAACACAGCAAAAAATACGTAGTAGTTGGAATCCCCAGCACGCTTGCATATAAGACAGTAATCAAACTATTGCGAATGAGAGTGCTATCGTATTTTTGATACATCTGCGAAGACAGCCTGAATTTCATCGGTAGCATCAGAAGCCAATACAGCCTGCCTGTGCTTCTGCCAGCTCTGCAGAACAAGGACAGCCTGCTAGGGATGGATGTAAAATCCTCTACTTCCACAGTGATGTATTTTTGTATAATGTAGAGGCTTTGGTGAAATGAAGTGGAGCCTTCTGATTTCCAAGTTATGCCATTAGCACATGCAAGTAAAATCAGTGTGGCTAAAACCATTGTTTCATGTCGAACAACCATTTATTATCTACACAAACATGTACACCATATTACAGAGTGTGAGTATTGTCAGTAGAATTTATTTCACACAAGATTTTACCAGATATAGTTAATAAATAAATAAAGGATATTGCAATTTATTCTGTTGTACTTGGTCTTGTGAAAGAAGCAAAATGAACCTTTTTTGCTTAAAATGAAGCATGGTTAAGTTGTTCTTCAGTACAATTTTTCCATCTCAAATTTATCTGAAAGGAAAAGGGGGAGGAATCGGTGTTGTTAAAACTTTCTTAAGCAACTGCCTGTGCAGACAGTGTTTGACTTCTACATTTTCACGGTCTTCTAGGTCACCAGACTATAAGGCCTTCAGTTAAACTCTATTCACAGAGAAGTTTATGAAAATGTCACTGGACAGTTTCAATATGCAGCAAAGTACTTTGCAGACATTTCCCTGTACTTGCTGTTAAAGCTGAAGTCTCTCAGATGAACACACAGAACAGACTTGTGTACAAAACTGGAAATATCTTGGTATGTCGCTATAGGGAGCTGTTGTGGGGCCTAAGGTGTGAAGTCATATAGAATTTGTAATCTGATTTTTCTGAAGTGTCATCCGCAATCCAGCTAAGGCAGAAGCTTAAAGAATTTGCCTTAGGCTGGATGAATGGAAAGGGAATTGCAGAGATGGAAGTTCAGCTTCCGAAGTTGACAGTATTCTCTTAAACTCAAGGTGTAATGGTCATAAATGACATAAAAGTCTTTTGGATTGAAGTTGCAGCAGATTTTTTTTTAAACAGCACCTTAAATTCGAAGTAATATTTGCAACAGGCTGCACACTTATATCTATAACTCTGAAGAGACACTTGGAAAATAGTATCAAAACATAGCATAACATTGACTGGTGCCAAATTTTAGTGGAGGCTCTGCTAGATCACCCTTTTTCTCTGGAAGACGTGCTTCTTGACCTGGCCTGCACACCATGTAGCTCATAAATCATCAGGAGTTAGGTTTTTGCTGAGCACACACTTAAAAGAATCATTTGCTGAAATGGTACTTGAGCGGACACTTTGTCTATCCCTAGGCAGCAAATCATACCAGCAGCTTAACACCCATAGCAGCTGTTTAATTAAAAGTGCCCCAAATAGGTAAACTGCCAGACCTCCTTTGGATGAAAACAAAATTAAAAAATCTAATAATTGATGAAAAAGTATGCTATTTTTGTTCAGTTTAAGACTTTTTTTAGATGTGCAATGTGGATTTGTTGGGATGGGTATTGCACTGACAGTGGAAGTATGCTCTGTGATGCTCTGATCCAATGCCCTCTGAAGCCAGAGAAGCAAATCAGACCTTGCTGAAGTCTTCTCGATGTTTCCCTCGATGTTTCAAAGTATTTCAGTTTCTCAGAATATGTCTGCCAGAGCAACCTGTATATGATCAAGGTGATTCTGCAAAGAGTAGCTTTCCTTGAAATGGCAAATACAAAGAAAATTAGGCTATGAATAAATTCAAATAATCGTTAAATCTTCTGTGCCAGGCTTTCAGTGAACCTGCCTGATAACCATCATCACTTCCAGTAATATGGTCTCACCCCAGTTACCTGTTAGTCCACTGGCTGTTGTCCAGGAGAGTTTCAGAGAGAGCCTTGAAAATCGAACTTTACCTTCATAAGTAATTGAAGCTGGCATTCTTCAATATCTTTCTGTATCTCTGGCTTTGGTGCCACTGGACATAAGACTGAATATTTGTGACTTTTCTTGTAATAGTTTACTTTTCTAAACTTTTTTGTGTCATCCAGTACATACAACGTGGACTGTCTCAGGAGTAGGAAGGCTGTAGTAACCAATGTTTGAAGAAGAGTGGTGGTTAAAATATCTAGCTTTTCTTTGCACCTGTAATAACTCAGAATTAATTAGCTCACTGGTGAAACAGTAATAGGTGAACTTATGGCTCTTGAAAAGCACTTGGAAACTTGTGGGTAGTAGGCAGAAGAAGGTAAGTTAAAATAGTTATTTGTTGACATAAGAGCTGTGCTTCAAAGTACATCACTCAAAAGTGTATATGCACAACTATTTGGCTCTAATCAACTATAATGGTTATATTGCTATGCTAAATTAAGTTTGATATTGGCACAAGTAAGCCCTAATTTTATTTATAGTGTCTGTTGGTAATGGAGCCCCTAAAATGCAGTGCTTTGAATTATGTACAGCTCATGTCTGCATCTGTTTCTGTGGTATACTTATCCAAAAGCTCTTGGAAGCTCTACAAATAAGATTTGTGAAAAAGACCTGAAGGGATATTATTTATGAGTTATCTTTTTCTTCAGCTTTTTCAAAATATAGAGGAAATGCTAAAGACCTGGTGGATACTATTGTTTCTGCAACTGATAAGCAAATATTGGTTGGCTCTTACAGGAATCTGTACTGTGTTCTCATTAATGTTCACCTCAAAATGAATGAACCACACTTTCAGACAAATTTATGGGGCCACACAGTCTGCAATTTTCCAGTGAAATATCGTAGTCTGTTGCAGGGCTTGGGAATAGAGTCCATACCTCATTAGGCCTAGGTTTTATTGTGAATGGCAGCCTAATTTAATTTTCAGCCTGGCTGTTGAAGGTAAAGAAGCAAGCAGATAGCTGTTATGAAAGCAAATCAAGGAAAACTTGGTGTTTGTACTAGCTGTATTATCTTTATTAGAATGCATTAGACATTGATAAAGTGTAATTGGTAGATACATGTTGAAGATACAGTCAAGAAGACATGGCAAGGCAGGGCAATGTGCTGCAGAAACTGAGGACTGCTTCTTGGACAGGTTTCAGTTAACAAACTGAAAATGTGTCGCTTTCTGCTCTTAACAAGTGTTTGAGCAGGGAGCCAATTTCCTTCTCCTGATCTTCTTTCACGACTTCCAAAAACATATAGAGCGAAAGCTCAAAGCACTTTCTGTTTCCTTAGCTGGGTGGGTGTTTCTTGTGTGCAAGTAGTAAACAACTGCACATATCAAATATATTTCCTTTCACAAATTACATTCTGTAGGGTATAATGTTTCAGCATTCAAGCAAAGCTCAATGCAAGACCTTGTAGGAGAGAAAGATGATTTTATTTTAAGACAAAACTGTTTCACACATTCACATCCTCATATCCGTATACTCCTAAGCATGAAGACGTGTCCAGCTAATCTGTCTAGCATTGAGGCACCAATCCTTACCATATCTCCTCAGTTCTTAGGTTGACAACCATGTGCTGGTTTTGGATATGTCTTTTTGCACCATTCATGAGCTGATAGCTATTGCAACCTTCTGTGTGTCCATGCTCTCCCACCTCTTTGACTCATCAGGATTTATGCACAGTCCATGGCCTCCTGATTTGTGTGTCCTGGGAGGCTGTGCTTCCTCCTGTGTGCTGAGATCTTGATGACCTGCTGATCTAGGAGCCATCAGCACCTGCTGTTCTTCTGCTGTTGGTGCCATTTGTTCTCCATTTGTAGCGGTCTTCACGTTTCTGTTAGAGGACTCTACAACAGGCCGTGTTGCTGGTGCTGCTGTACCAGCTGCGCACAGCTGGCTGCAGGCTGCCGGTCCACCTTAGCTGTGCAACCCTTAATTGTTCAAGCAGAGAATAAGGCCCAGCATTCACAGTACGAAGCCTATTTGCTCACAACTGGAGGATCCAGACCTTGTTTTCATTTCCTCCTCTAATTAAGCCCACCCTAGCTAGAAAGTATAGCAGATAAAGTAAAGCTTTTAGATTAATGATAACAAAATCAAATATCCTTTTTTTAAATGTTTTTCTTGGTGCCTATTAAGAAACAGATTAAAGGGCAGTTTTAAGTCAACACAAGATATTCTCTGAAATTCTCTGAAAGAATTCACTCAACCCTGCTGCAAATGTGTGCAGTTTGATGTGGATTAAAAAGGAAAGATTAAATTGCATAAAGCAAGACTAAAACAGCAGAATGGGACCTTGGTAAAATTGGCAAGTTTTCCAGGGTACACAGTTTCTCTCTAGGTGTTTTAGGATCCATAACAAACAATACAGTTACATAATTGTAAATAGCTTAATTAGCTGTCAAAGCTGATTAAAATGTGTTTTTATAAATTGACTTAAAAAAAAAACCCTCCCTTGCTATTCTGCTTAGCTGATAATAAAGAAGAAGTGATTCCTTTATTGGACTGGGTTCTAGTGTTTCACTGGTATAAAATCTAATTTCGAGTTAAGTGACTCCACGTACAGCAGTAGCATTCCTGGAAACAAGGCGTGCAGTTCTTGGTAGCCGTCCGCATCCCAAAGCAGACTGCAAGGGCTGCGCTGCCGCCTCCACCGTGGCGCACGGCCCTGCACCCGCAGCCAGGAGGTGGCTGGCCCGGGGTTGCCTGCTGCGGGGTACGATGAAGCATCCCTGTTTCTGGAGGTCTGCTGACCTCTCCTGCTGCTTCTCTGTCTCAGTGCATCATATGAGCGCCATAAGCAGTTCCGTTGCTGTTTAGATGGATTTTTTTTTTTTTTTGAGCCCTGTTGCACTGTGTTTTGGCCAGGGAATTTTTTTCACTTTTATTCTGCCCTCCCCTCTGGCTCCTGGTAGCACTGCTGTATGAGGAAGTGGAGTAAAAATAGGCCAGTTAGATACAATTAAGTACAAGTCAGCTTGCAGCCAGTACCTAGTCTTTATCTGTCCTCTGTGTCTGGCAGCTAGCCCAGATGATCCCATGCAGCAGAGATGTGCAGGTTTTGCAAGCTCCATTACTGGGTGAGTTACCTGTATACTTAGTCTTCCATGAGCAAAGTAAAGTAAAGGCGTTTTGGGAGGTATCTAACATGGTCTCATCTCAGGTGATCATTTACTCACATCTTACAACTGTCCCTTTATTTAAATGCTTCAAAATATGGGCATCAAATAAAAGTAGGAAAAATATGGGCATCATTCAGGTGACCTTATTATTGGGGTACCAGGCACAAATTCCCATGCGTGCTGCAAACAGATGCATGAAAAGGGCTGAAGTTTCTCGCTACAGCCTTGTGCTGCCTTTACGATCAAGAGGCATTTGATGTGTCCGAGAATTCTCTTCTGGCAGAGAATTTATCTTCCTATCTGGTTTGTAAGCCTTCAAAATAGCTAGTGCAAAAAAGGTAACTATCTTGATTTTATTTCTCCTGCTTTAAAGTGGCAGCACCTTAATCTAGTTCATCAATTGTTCTGAGAAGAAAAAAGGCTAAGTATTAAAGTTTTCTTACTTGTTGTGGTTTAAAGAAAGGAACGATCACTTGGATAATTAAAGGACTATTTAATTCACTACATCTGAGCAGCCATTAGAACACTTCCTTCCAGTTTTAAATGCAAAATGAGTCTCCAGGCACTTGCCCAAATTCAATGCACAGAAAATTGACCTAATAAAAAACACTCTGACCCATAGCATTTTTTTCTCTTATTCTTTTAGGAAAAACAACAACAATTTAGGAATCATTTCCTCAACAAAAGGAGAACAAATATCATTTTCTAAATCCTCTGCAAGACAGAATTTCTTTCTTAATATAGATTCGTGTAAACTCTCTTGCTTTCACATAGGATCCGGATCAAAAGGCATTGCTGTTAATTGTGTGAGCTGCATGTGATCACTGAGTTACAATCTTTGGCCTCTGAGCTTCTGTTCTTGGGTTGTATCCCTGGGCACGGGAGTGTCCTCACTGGTATTTCTAGAATTCATCATGAAATAAGAAGCAAATTAAGAGAAGAAAAGGTGAAATGAAAGCCACAGACAAATTTCTGCTGTAGTGGGAAAAGTGTTTGTTCTTTTTGCTATGAGCCTCTATCTGGTCATCATGTCATTTTTAACCCCAAGGAAGTCAGTGCCCATTCTTAGTGCTACACATTGGCCAAGCAAACCAGTAATACAAATATCAGGGCTAGCAGCATAGGAAAGAAGAGTTGTATGAACTCAATTCTTAAAATATTAATGCGTAACTTGGCATTCAGAAACCCGGCTGAAGCTCTAGAGATATGGAGGTTGTTGGGTTTTACTTTTTTTCCTTAATCCTGACCCTCTTTGTTGCCCAAAGCATGTTTCTGCTGTTCACTTCACCTTAGATATTCAGCGGCACTGTTGAATAATTCAGTTTACCTGAACCTGAAACTGAGGTAAATAAATAAATGAATACAAGTGAATGGAACTGTACAAAATTTGGGTGTTGGGGTCTGTAATATACCTTTCAGCACTGTAAAGAAAGTGTTATGCTCAAATTCTTGTTTATGGGCAAAGAGGAAACACACCTCATATATAAAGATAAGAATTTGTTGTCAGGATAAGTGAAAATTTCACAGTCTGAATCAAGAATCATTGTCAGTCTAGATCTATTTATTAAAGAAAAAAAAGAAAGAATAGTTCTATGCAGGAAAAAGTCTCAATAATAATAATAATACAGTTGAAGTTTTTACAGACATATGTATTTTGTACTTTTGTTCCTGGCGTTACGCTCACTCTTCCATGGCTCCTCAGTCTCCTACGGTCAGCGGTCTCATTCTGGTGTTGGTAGTGAGGGTGTTGCTGTGAGCAGAGTCCTTAGCTGGGGGAAATACAATGTTCATGTTGACATTTTCTCCTTCCTTTCTCTAGGATCCACTTGGGGTCATTTTTATATGTTTGCTAATATGCTTTTACACTGTTCTTTTTCTTCAGTCATCTGCAGTTCCATTTTACATCCGAATTTACTATATGCGGTGCCTTCTAGGTATGTTTGGTAGTATTTCTTTGTCCTCTCTGTTACCCCTAAAGCCAGTTTTGCCCATGTCTGCATTTCTTCAACTGACCATGGTTAAGTACCCGGCTGGTAGCTGTGGGGTCTCCAGTGCCAGCCTGTGCCCGTCCCGTATCACCCCGTGCTTGTGCTCCTCCACGCCGCATCCTGCATCTCCACTTCTCGCGGCTTCTGCTGTTGTCTCAGGCCGGTATTTCCCTACATGATGCCATGGTGCTGGAGTTGTGAATATCTCATTCTGCATAGAGGAACTGCTTGTTCCTTCTGTCTCTATAAAGCTTGGGTTGTATTGCACAAAGATACACAAGAGTAAAGCAAATTAGCTCTAGGCACCTGGTCAATTAGAGAATTTGCTGTCGCAGCTAAAGGGAGTAAAGCAGAGTGGCAGGCAGGCCAGGATGGGTTCAGACAGAGCAGCCTGACAAGCCACAGTGCTGAGGCCTTGCAGATTCAGTACATGGCCTGTTAGTAGCAGTAGCAGTACTGTATTATATGGCTATTTGGTTACAGAAGATACTAGCAAAAAGATCAGCAGCAGTAAGCCTATGACACAAAATCACTAGTTTCCTCTTAAAAACATGGTGCTTAAAATACTTACTCATACTTAAATGTAGCCATAAAAAAGATAGAAACATGAAAACTTTCAGATATTCCTTCCTTAAACAGAAATCTACAATTTCTTTAGATCTACATTCCCAGATATAAATTATATTATAATGAAGGCAAGACTTACAGTATATGCAGATGATTAAGCAATTAAACCATGCAGTTATTGTAAAAACTCAAATCCTGAACTGAACCCACCTAAAGTAACCTTAAATGACTACAAATGTGTTAAAAGACTTGAAATGCAAATTTAAGCTACCTAAGTAACTATAAACCTACCTGCACAAAATATATTATTTCTAGTGTATTTCAGAGTTTGCACTCCCAGATTAGAGGCAAGTGATCTTTTCTTGCATGGTACAAAACATTTTTATCTTTGATCTGAACTTGACATCTGTGAATTGCAGCATGGGCTCGGAGCGTGTGAACTGAAGGACTGAAGAAGCGTACTCTGACCTTGCCACCAAAGAGTGACAAAGCCGTGTTGTTCCTACAGAGGATACACACTTTTTAAGAGGGCACCCAATATACCCGCATATTTACCCAATATCGAGTTGACCTACTGCTTTTGGTAGACATAAACTTCATAAAAGATTAAGGCTTTTGAAATGTCAGGCTTTATGGATACAAAGAAAGAGGAATGAATGGATGAAAGCAGTGAGTGTGTTCTGGTGAACTGAAGAGCACTTTCCGTTGCTGAGGTGGGGGAGCTCGCCGTGGGATTACTGCATATGGGGAAGAAAAAAAGGCCCAACAGTATTATGAAGAACTTTTACCAGAAATACGTGAGTAGGTATACCAGTAAATGTAATAGCACCAACAGGGCCAAAATAGGGTAAGAAGCAGTGACTATTTCAAGTAACTTCTAGACTACAAAAGATACAAGGTGGCACAGGCATAGATGACTGACCGCAAACCGTAGTGATTGGGGCTGAGTCAGAAACAGGGCAAGAACCTCCTGTTTTCCAGGCCTGTTTGTTCTTGCTCATGGCAGTGCCCCAAGGCTCCTGAGATGGATCCCAGGGATGCTCATCTGGTCTTCCAACAGGTGACATTTTGAAATCCCCCAGAAAGTCTCCTACTCTTTCACCTTCATCCAACATTGGGCAAATTACTACAAAGAGATAAGGGTCAGATTAAGGTGGCCAGGTCAGAAACACAGTGGAAGAGTCCCATACACACTGCACTGCACTCCTCGATTTGCTTCTCCTCCTCTGGTGTCTGGGTGCAGGCACAGATGGTGATTCTGTCCTCTCAGCTCCCAATCCCAGGGGTATATTCTGACCGTCTCTTCTGGAGAAACTATGGGCTTGCTTATGTGCCTTATTGATGCAGCAGGCCTAAAAGACATTTTGGGGAAAGAGCATAAGGGAGGAGCATGAGATCATCAGGTTGTCCACCTTCACAACAGTCTCAGCTGTCTGTTATCAGCTTGCCAGTTAGGTTTGCTCAGAGGTGTCACGGGAAGAATTCTGCTGCCTTCAGTACTTTCCCTCTGACAGCAAAAAGCAGGAATAGAGCTCATTTTGTAAAGAGACACACTATACAATTGATGACTGTCAAAAGTAGACTTTGATAACTAATAATAGAAAGGTCAGAGTTGAAAATGCAATAGTTAATACATCGTTTTCACAGAAACTAAGTAGCTGCTATAGGTTATCATGGACATCTGTAATAGTTTCAGTCTAGAAATTGTGGGTAGTTTAAGGGCAGACTCTTGTCATTTAGGTCTTTCTGTGATCTATTTACTCATCCCTCTGCTAGGGCAATAAAAATTCCTCTTCTCTAGAAGTCACATAGAAAATAACAAATACAAGAGTGATGATGTGACATTCTGTCATAGCCAGTGATTTGTTAGATAGCCCTTCTGTGGACAGTTTTTGGAAGAAGGCATTAAATAAACATATTTGCAAAAGGAAACTTTACTCTCCTTAAGTGGTTTTCCAGTAAATCATATGTACTCTTTGGATTTCATCTACAGAATGTTTTCCTATAGCATTGATGCTCTGTGTAATTTACAATCACCTTGCAAACCTATTATGGAAATTTTAGTGGCTGAGTTGCACAACCTGCTAACTCAACTCCGGAGAGCAGTGACAAAGACGATGCTTAGAATATGCTTTTTGGCCATCACACATGCATTGTTGAAGGCTAGTAGCTAACAGCAGGCCAAGTCTAGTGAGGACCTGGAGGAACAACTCTTCCCCTTTTGTGATAAAAACAGTGCACAGATGCTGAGTATCGGGCTTACGCAGGGCTTGACCCAAAGGAAGCAGAGGAATTAGAGGCTCACCTCTAAAGAAAGGCTTTCTCAGGGGTGAGAAAACTTAGGTGAGAAGACTTGACTTCAGCATGACTGAATAGTACTGCTGCTTGGCCTGCAGAAGGATAGAGCTTTTCTCTTAGTTGACATGAGCTGACCTATTTCTTTTGCCTGCATTTGAGGAAGGTAGGAGAAGACAATTTCACTACTGTGTCTGTAGCTTCCCCCTGTTCAGAACAAGGAAGTGAGGCCAATCTACAGTTGTTTACAAAATATATTTAAGAAATGGCTTCTTCACACTGTGCAGATATTTACTAGGCGTTTTATGTAAATTTAAATGACTTTTTCCCACAAAATGTACAGCCTTTGGTTTTTATTTTTCATATTTGTAATCTAGAGACATAGAGACATTATGTTGGCAAGGCTGTGTCATGGCTTATATGCTACCCTGTCTTCCTTGCTGCACAAAAGTTGAGAGGAGAAAAGCTAGCCAAAATGAAGCCCTCTGTAGTATAATGCCTCCTAAATCACCTCTTTAGACTTAGAAGCATTGTCTTGTGACAAGTTACAACATGTCATTGTAGCACTGTCATTAAATCATAAAAATTGAAGATATCACAATTTTGCTCTTTCTCCTCCCAAAACATGTCTAGTTTCAAAAATGATTAGAGAAGGGGCAGGGAAAGGAGAGGCTGATACCTCAGTACCTTTAAAGTGGCCTGATTCCAGAAGCTGGGAGTTCAACGGTTTCCAAAGAAGAAAGGTGTCAAATTGGCAATGAGAAATACAGGTATCTAAAACCACTCATATGATTTTGTCATTATTCTGATCTTCTTGAATGCTTTAATTAAAATTTAAACTCTTTTTTTTATATATTACCACCAACTATTTCTCTTTTTGTGGTTAATTCTTTCAGTTTGCTGTAGGTTTAATTTTTTTCTTTGAAATGTGCAACTATGGTTTTAATTTTATTATGAATGGCAATAGGCAGGGAATTAATGTTAGATGTGATGGCATGACTATTTGAAGGAAAATACTCTTCTTGAATCCCAGAATTATTGATGTCTGAACGTGTTCCCCACATATGTGTTTCAGAATGTAAAATATTGTACCAGCTTTTCATCAAATGTAGACATGTTGAAAAAAATAGAGTTTTTATCCAGTGGGAAAATTATTAGAACAGGCATAGAATTGTTGTGTAACATACAATTTATCCCACCTGCTCCTTTCTCCATAGCATACTTACCGTGTGTGGGTGGGACAAAGAGGGAGAATAACAGCCTAAGGATTGTTCACATGTAATGCTTTCACTTGGTGGGGCTTGTACGGGAAATTTCACGTTAGTGTGCATTGGCAAGTTCATGAATGACGCTAGGGAAATGACTCACCTTCAGGAGTCTATATCTGTCACTGCGGAAGATGGACGAGTTGCACTCTTCTGACTGAAGAGATAACAAACTGCTAAAAGATTGGTGGCCAGCTGCCAGCAGCTGCCCAGGAGCACAAGCTTTGTGGAAAAGTCTATAAGAGGTTAGATCTACTGGCTGGACATCTGGGAAAGCTAAATGTATGTCTGGGGCATTAGCTTCTATTTTCTTTTAAATGTTTTGGTGTTAAATGACTGTTTTCTGCTTGTTTCTTTGCTTGTTTTTTAAGGCTATCCTGGCCACTAGTTACCATTGTCATTTATCCCAGGGGGAGCAGAATCACAGACACTGAAAAAGTCAGGACTACTGAGATTATCGTGGCTCTTCAGGGGAGAGGGTAGTCCCTGCTGATTGGGTGGAAAATCATATCATTTAGCCTCAAGAAAATTAGGTATAAGGCTCAAGGCCTGCAGAGTTGTTCTCAAGGCGAGCAGAAAGGAAGACTATCAGTAGCCTACAGATGGGTATTCTGACATAGTCTCATTCCACACCAGGGCAAAAATGTGTGCCTTTCCTTTACAGATGTTCTCTTCAGCATCTGCCCGTGCTGAAACACTTCAGACTGCCCGGACAGTCTGTTCCAGCTGCCTAAGTTGCTGCAGCTTTTCATGATCCATTCCCCTCTGAGTGAGGTTCCCCTGCCAAAAGAGATGAACTACTGCACATACGAGTACAGCAGACCAGTGCATCATGCTGCATCTTGGGAGGTGCACTTGTGAGCCTAGGCCATATAAAGAAACAGGGCTGTGATGCATCTGGGTTAGCGAACAGTATTACCTAGCAAAACTAAAAGTACTTACATTTTTACATACGCTGTCCTTATCATGCTTGGATAGCTTTTCTCCTCTGTAAGGCTTCTTTGTGAATGCAAACAAGTTTGTTCTGTAAACATATGCACAGGGACAGGCTATACAGATATCTCTGGTTTCCCAGCAGGACATCTTCAGAAGAACCCCAGAAAACTGAAACATCTTTTAACACAATGTTTTTTCTCACATCTTTCAGCTGACAATAATAAAGATAAAAGTCTGTAATTTACTCTTCTAGTATGCACATCTTCAGATTTTACAACTCTGGAAGAGTATAGATTTTGAAATAATAATGCTTTTACCCTTCATTTTTATTTTCATTCTTTCATATATGTCTGATGCCCTGTTAAGAGAGGAGGAAACTGAATAATTAAGATACTTGCATCCACATTTTTGGAACCATACTTCACTTTCCCTTTTGGATTAGAAAATTATTTTCGTAATTTTTGATATGTCTCACAATTTTAATATTTGATGTTGATGTCTTAGAGCCACTCCTGGTTTTATAAAGAATAATTTTTAGTCCATTTTTTAACATGATAAGATATATGTATTTCCTTGGAACTCTAATAACTTCTAGCTGTACTAGGATTGCTGGGGGATTATTGATATTTAATTGATATTAAAGGACTCTAGAATATTCAAGTGTTGTATTTTGCGTAGCGAGGTATGAGGGCTCGATTGCTAAGATTTAATAACACTTTGTGAGAATTGTGCAAGGATATACAGAATGCTCTGCTACTTCCTGCCTTATCTTTTTGCAAGATACAAGCCAGTATTTGGATAGGTCTGGCCAACTTAAGCATATGCATATGTAAGCATTACTTAAGCATAAATATAAAGATTTTGTGCAATTAGTGACAGCAGAGGATGGTTTGTGTAATGTTAGAACAGGTTGCTTAGAAAACAATGCTTCATCTTGCCTGCTCCTATGTTCTCTATAGACTGCAAGACAAGATGTCGGTTCACATTAGCAGGATCGTGACCTCGAATGCTCCCAAGTGAGTATGCTGCTCCTACTAAGAGCTGCCAGTTTCTTAAACACAGTAACCCTATAATATAAGCAAAATGATACAGAATATTCTTTCACCCTTTAGCGACTGCCAGGACTTTTCTCTGACATAGCCAAGGCACATTTTTGCTCAAGAAAAAGATGAAATCAAAGAAGAATTTGGCATTGTACCTGGCCCAAATTTAAGGTACAAAACCCAGGAACAGGTCACTCTTCTAGACATATTCTCCATTAGCTGACACAGCAAAAGCTCCAGACATTGTACTGGAACCTTGTAAAGACAGACCTTGTCATGCAATTTCTGTTAACTGATTCACATTTTCCCTTAAGAACTGATGTAATGAGGTTCTGGTCCAGAGCTCATAAACAGATGGAAAGACATTGTAACTGTAAAGAGCTTTGAATTATACTTGTATTTACCAGAAGATGTATAGAAATGCAAAATGTAATATAAGGAGCTGTAGGTGAATGAAGACAACACTAAAGAGAATGTACGGAAAAATTACAGTGCTAAAGAGCTTAAAGAAAAAGTGACAGATCTCTAAAATATGAAGAGCTTTTCAAATAGATCTTGCAAAGATAGTTTCCTTTTCTCCAATGGCTAGAACAATGGGTTCAACCCAAAGGTTATGGCAATTAATGCGAATTATTTTCAACATCCTTAATGAGGTGACTCATGGAAGGAGAATTAGCAATTGCTCAGCCTGTTACTAGGGTGCTCTGCAACAATTGTGCACTTATTCATAGAAGATGTGCCAGTAGATGGTGCTCAAGAATATGCAGACTAGTTTCTGGTTCAGTAGGGCCAGCTAATCTGCGTACACAGTTCTGTATGTGCAGCTTTTTACATACCTGTGGAGTGCCTTGAAAAAGGGCCAGATCTCAAGAGAAATCCTATACTAGTGCATCCTGTACATCCCTAAATAATGCTTGGAACCCTCTCGGTCATGATCTCCCCAAAACGGGGGTCAGTGCAATTCTTTCTTCTTTTGTCAGGTCTAAGATGAATCAGTGGCGAGTCATGATTGGTGTTGTCAAGCGATGCTGACAAATTTGGCAGCAAGGGCATTGCTGATTGCCCTTGAACCATATTTTTATCTAAAAAGATGTATTGCATGGCTTATTCAGAGCATTCCTTTCCTGGCAAACCGTCAGTGTCAGAAAGGTCTCTAGGCGTTCAAGAAGCTGTTGTCTGTGCTGTAATGCCACTGCGCTCTCGCTTTGTTTTGACTGTGGATGTGATACCAACAGTTTGCTCTGTAAAATTCTCCTCAATGTTATAGATGGGTTTAAAAATGCATAGAAAAAATAGTTAAACAAATCTTATGCATTTTAATGTATTTTCATTGTTCTGCTATAGTTTGCATGAGAGTACGGAGAGGGGTTTACTCTCCACTAACCAAATGTTTTATTTCAGAAGCTGTATAGGGAGCAGCACTACAAAAGGAATTTAGAAATGATGAAAAAACTATTTTTCCATAGTTCTTAGAGTTTGGGGCTTTTCTGCATTTTTTATGTTTATTACTTCCATAAATAGCAGAGTATGTCACTGTTTGCAGAGAATTGTCACTGAGATTTTTCGTTTCATACGTTGCTGGGCTTACCAAGGTGGTTCCACATGCTCAGGACATAGATGAATCTTTAATACAAAGTTAAGAAGTTCTAGTGATGTGGGTTCTTTGTTTTCTTGTCTTATTTCTGACTGTCTAAACACTTTGGACATTTCTTCTTGTACCAGATCATATAAAAATAACCACAGAAGTGCAACAGTTGTTTTAGTTTGCACACTACTTTTGTGTTACTTATCTTGGAGTCTTACCTGTTCATCATCTTTCAATGTTTGATTTAAAACTTGTCCACCACACTAAGAAAGGGAATGCAAAATCATCCCACTTCAGAGAGTCCCACAATTGCAAGCCCTGACACATCTTTTTCTTGGTTCAAATTTGAGATGGACTGATATCACATCAGTCGGTGGTAAATGCAGTGGAATTTAATGCCTTGCTAAAGTGCCTTTCCACGCTGGTAGACAGTGCAATCTCTGCAAGTTGTCAACAGCAGTGAACTTGTACCATGAAAGGCAACCAACATCTGCCTATCTTCTTGCTTGGTGGGTGGGTTGGTAGAGAACCCAGTGCAAGTCAAAGAAGGAAATGGTGCTTGAGGGGGACCGGTGCACTGTTGATTTGTTGCAGTCGAACAGCATGACTGATGGTTTCTGTGTCCCTCATTTCTAGCTTTAGCTGTCTGGCAGGCAGATGTGGAGGTGGGCTGAGAGTGCGCACTTAAGAGACTCGCTAAATTGGAGGTGACTCCACTCGCGGATCTCCTATCCAGGGAAGTTTTACAACCCCGTGAGCATACTAGCAGTGCTTGTGGAGTTACTCTCACAGAAGGAACACAGTGCTTCCCTGGGGTCCAATGTCCTGGTTATGACTGCAGTGTCTGCTTCATGTTGCAGAGACCTTCGCCTGGAAACTTGGCTGTGCAATTCCAGTCCCTCTTTGGCAGGCAAAAGTTTTCAGGTTACTGTTGTTTTGGGGCTGAAACCTGTATTTTTAGCTTGAGATTTTCAAGCCAGAGATCTGAGTTCAGTTCTCAGACATCTGGCCAAAATTGCATCTACATAAGGAAGTGGCAAAGTGGCAGTTTTACCTTTCAGTTAAAAAATAAATCCAATAATCAGAATTGCCCAGAGAAGGAAGGATAATTATGGAAACTGGGGATGTGCAGATATTCTCATGAAGACCCAGTGAAGAATCTGGTTACTTGAGGCTTTTAAAATCATCAAGGCAGTGATTAATTTGCAAAATAGTATTTGTATTCCTTTACATTGACTAGCATTAACCTAGTCCCAGAGGGGGGTGATTTAGTACCCTAGTGATTCTGGCTCACGTATTTCATCTGAAATGGAAGGTGTCACAAATGTATTTTGGGGGCATAACTGGACAGAAAGCCTTACAGCATCATACAGAAACTGCAGCTTCAGGCATGCTGAATAAATCCACCTAGCAAGCACATCTAACGCTGGAATTTTCTATGATCACTTTTTCACCATAGTTACTGGTATGGTGCTGAGTTTGATCTGAATTATAACGAATACGTCCCTTGAAGTCCAATGTTTTATTATAAAAATGTGCAAAGTAATTTAAGAAGCTATTGGAGAGACTAATATTTTTAATACCAGGCACTTTATCAAAGAATCACAGAAACATCTGTGGGTTTTCAGAAGCCTTAGTGGCCTGCTATTTGAAAATATGTATTTTCAGGTGTTCTCTGCCCAAACATCTAATCTGAAAATGACTGCCTGTAATTTGTTCATAAAGTGTTGTTACGAGAAAATTTATCACAGCTCTTGCTGCTCCAGTATGTATAATAGCTTGTCTGAAACCTATTCCTGGGCTCATCATTGAGACCTTTTTTTCCTGATTCACCATGAAGAGTTTTCTTTGAACATGTCTGTGAATATAAAAGTGGATGATGCAAAGATCATCTAATCTGTTTTACTTCCTCAAAGATAATAGGAAAAAATAAAGTAAAAAATGTAAATCATCCATAGAAATAACTCCTAAGAGTGCAAGACTGGAAAAGACCCAGCTCTACCATCAAGTTTCGTCATCTGCAGTCTCAGGTAGTCCTGTAAAAGACATTAATATTAGAGATGGGTCCACAGCACATCTACTCTCCTTACAACGTGAAACATAGGCCACGTATAGGACATGAAACACTTCTTCCTTTCCCTGTAACAGGTTAGACTCAATGGTCAAAATCTCCTTACATTAAAATATTACTAAAAGGTAAATGTTACGCTAAAAGCTACTAAAATGGGGAATTCATGTTCCTGGGAGCTGAAACTTCTGTACCAGTTTTCTAGGAAAAGCTTTCATCTATTTTGTGAGCTCTCTTAGGGCAATGGTGAGGAATAGCTTCCTTCCCGATGGTCTCTAATTCTTGTTTAATGGAGCACTACTCTATTTTAAGACAATATTCTGGCAGAATATCTGTGAATAACCAGGTGAACAAGGTAAAGGTACTACAGTGTAATCTAGTTTAGTTGTGGTATTATACCTAATTGTTTTATTTTTATTGATTACTGGAAAAGTCTGTATTTTTGTCTTTTGCTGTAGATTTGTAAAATGATCAGTAAAAAGAGTTTTTGTGCAAACTGACAACTAGAAAAAACAGTTCTACACATCAATTTAATTTCACAGTCCTGTTAAATTTTGAAAAGATGGTACTTTTCATCTGCGAAAGATAATTCATATGCGATGTTACATATTTAATATTATAGTCAGAGGTATAGATCGGATCTCATTTTTAAAGGTACGTAGCATATGTAGTAATGAGTATTTGATACTGAAGTTTAAGAATAGGGGTGAGCAGAGGATATTCAGCTGGATGTAAATGCTCATCATACTAATTATCCAGTGTGTATATATCATGATTTTGGTCTGCACAAATGCTACAAAAACCACTAAACCAGTCACTGATGAGGGCAAGCCTTACCAGAGGCTAAGCATGCAGGAACATAAAGCTTTAACCTGTTGGCATATCTGTTCAATATTTCTGTTGTCCAGTTTTCCTTTTGTGTTCTCTTTTCCTATTTAGGAGACAAATTTGTTTGTTTGAATCCTCTCACTGCTTGAGCACCTGACTCTGCCCAACATATTTGACATTTGTGTAATTTTTGTGACATCCAAAGACCATGAAGAGTAAGTAATTTGCCACAGTTCTTAGCAGGATTTCATAGTTGAAGTCAGTGTTTAACCTCCTTGAGTCCTAGTACCATAAGCTATTCTGTAAAACTGTGCATCTTGATCTTTTCAGTTCATTTCATAACTGTAATCAATTTACTATTTTACTTCTTTACTACTAACATTATCTCTCACAGACAGAAAAAGTCAGCACTATACTATCACCTTTGCCTGAAGCTGTTGCCCTTTCAAAAACAGAACTAGAATTTTTAAAGAATCCAAGAAATAGCAATTTTTTTCTTTTTTTTAACGATATTTTGACCATACCAATCAAGTTTATATCTTCAGGTCCAGAACACCCTTGAAATTTGTGTCCTGCCATTTACAAGTGCTATCCTGAATTCTCCCAGCTCTCCAAGACTTCTCTCAAGTTTTTAGCACTTGGGTTCAGATGGACATTTAATTGACACTCTTGTATTTTTTCCAAATCTGTTTTCTTTTAATCTGTCAGTTAAGGTAGGAAATAAGGCAGAACTTTATTAAATTCAGCATTTTTGTTTCCAGCTATATTATTTCAATTATATCCCTGTCTGTAATATTTTTTTCTAAGTTGTATCAGGGTATTAACTGTTCAAGCTAGCTCACCAGAATCTGGAAGCAAAAGATCGAAAAATATAACAAATACGAAAAAGAAGAAGAAGAAACTGAAAAAGAAAAGTCTGTCTTCCAAAGAGAACCCAAAATTTTGGGTGAAAGCTTTATCTGACTGCTTTTGACTATAACATCATGTTCTGCTATGATAAGGAGCTTTATTCTCCTTGTTTAGAATGCAAAGTTGAGTCAGACCTCACACTCTAAAAATAACTGATGAGAACTAGGTTGGCTGGTAGATGAGTTTGTGAGAACAGGAAAACTTCATAGACTCCTTCCAGGAGAAGAAAGATTAATCACCTGTCTCTATTGTAAAAGCCATAGTAATGCTCAAGCATTGGAAGCAAAGGCTGTGATTGCTCATTACAACCTCAAAAGCATCACTGCTCTGCTTGCTGTGGGGTAGGAGGAAGAACAAAGTCAAATCTGAGAGCTAATACTCCTTCCCCAGACTGAAACCAGGTGCAGGTCAAAGTCATTGGAATAAAATATGTTGAACTTGAACCTCCAGAAATCTAACCTAAGGCACATGGAAGTATGAATCTTTCAGTTAATGTTGCTAGATTTTGCACTGGAAGTTTGCAGCTACGTGGTTGGTACTAAAGGCAGCAAAGGCCTTCCGTACCCAGAAAACTGTCTGAGAATAACCAGGGACTGAATCTTTTTTTTTTTTTTTTTTCTTTCTTTTTTGAAATAGTAAAATTACCTAATTCTGACTATCAGAACCAAAATATATTGAAATCAATGATATTCATTTTAAGTGAGAGTTGGTGAATAGCATAGAAGTGACGAATAGCAGATGCGTTATGTACCATGCTTTAGGTTCTTGTGGAAGGAAGGCCACTAAAAATAGAAACAGCTCCACTGTTAAAGTTAGTCCAACGAGTATAGCCCGGTCTTACTGCTGTAAAATTACTTTCTTACCAGTGTGGGAATTTGATTCCTTGTCTGTGCCAGATGGACGAAAACAAAAAATAAACAAAAAAATCCTTTATAATTTCTGGACTTTCTTGTCTTCTTGAACTTAAGCCAAGGAACAGTGAGAAACTGAAAAGTTTTTGTATATCTTCTAAAAAATTCTGACACACCAGCAAAATTACAATATCCAGGCAAAAACTGAGGAAAAAAAGTTATACAGCAAGATAACTAACCTTTTTTCTTCCCCTCTTTTTTTAATCCCAAATATCAGCTGACACCAACAGGTGTCTGTAGATCTCCCAAAGCCTCAATACCATGTACAAAACCTAGATGAAAGACAGGAAATGCAGGAAAAATCATATAACATTTGACTCAAGTAATAAACAAACTTCACAGAAATTAACAAAAAGAAACATTTAAGTATTGCAATATATACAGCAGAGACTTACCGAATATGTCATTTGGCAATACAGCCATTTTACAAATAATGTTGTTGATTCTTATGCAGATAAGGCAATTTTAACAAAATGTACTTCAGCAATTTATGGTTTGCAGAGTTAATAAAGTTATATCATTAAGAGAAAAAAATTCTCCATGCTGGACTTCAGAACCTATTGATCTTATTTGGGTAGTGCAGTGGAGATTGCTAAAAGTATCAGTTCAGGACAGCTGATGCAGCAAAAAGAAAGACAGCCTCTCTTACAAAAATTTAATTATCTGGACACTAAAACTGCATCATATTTTAAAAATTAATCTCCATTAAAAGAATAGACAATGTCTAAAATTGAAATGCCTGTCAAGTGTTATTGGCAAATCTGAAATGAAACTGTGGGATCTGGAGGGCAGACAAGAATGATTGATTATACCTAAAGCAAAGAGCCTTGATGAGATGATAATAGTGGTTTGACAGTAAAATACTTGACTGAAAAAGAAACTTAAGCTGGGACTCTGTAAGTGAATATTCTTATCAAAATGCAAGTATAAGTATGAAGCTCACCTGAAACCTGTTTGGTACACTAACTTGTGTTGGATGGTAAAATCAAAGTTCAGCAGAACTGGATCTGTAGCTCAGTCCTTAGTGCTCCTTAACCCCTTCGTGTTCCCAGCACAGGGAGGGAGGAGAGCCCTCCCTAACTAGTCTCAGCTCCTCTCACCCAACAGGGCAGGTGCTTTCAGATTTTCCTCAGGGGTGTTTCTGGTTGAATTGTCCTGGATGTATATTCTCTGGTCTTTACTACAGTTTGATGCTGCTGCGTGTAAAAGTTTAGTTATCCAATGCTTATAAGTATTATAGATAGCACAGTATGCTATAACACTCTGTGTGTGTGTGTATACGCATAGTATACATATGTGTGCATGCGTGTATCATATATATACACATACAGACTTACTACTGTGCGTGTAGACGTACATTTTGTATACAAAGCGCTGTATGAGTAAGTACAACATGCACAGTGTATTTGATAGTCTACCTTCCTCCTGGTAGTTGAAGGGCCCAGGACGATAGTCGCAGTTCCCAGCCGGAGCAGCCAGCCTGTTTGCTGACAGTATGCTCTGGCACAATATCCCTGTGTTGACTATGTGGAGGAACTGGCATTTCTTTCTGGGCAAGGGTGTGATTTGAAGTACAGCCAGATCTACATATGCCATTCACGCACGAATTGTACCTCTGCAGAAGACTGGCCTTGACTTGGAGAATTTAGAGGTAGGGACTATGAGTGTTGTAGGAAAAACATGCAATTAGGAGACTTGTGATGAAAAGGTAGAAGACTAACTCAGAGTCACGTGACTATCTTAAGATAACAACATCTTAATCAGATCACTATTAGTAACCATCGATTTTTTTCTAATGTCCTGACAAAATATATGCTGTTTTTAGTGTCAGGAGTGCGATGCTGTTGCAGTCTTACCAAATGATGTCAGATCCTGTTTAGTCTTCTGTCTGGGTGCTGGTTTACTCCTTTAGCTTTTTTTTTCGAGTTGATGTATGACTTTGAAAAGCAGCAAAAAAATCTAGGGCTAAAGTAAAACTAGATATGATGAGTTTTGCTCAACAGTAAAAATGAATAAAAAAAGAAAACAAAGTTCTTGCTAAATTATATCTCCACAGACATATCCATATGACTGCAAGTATAGCATCAATTAGCTACACAGACCAGTAGCAAAAGGCAAGGCTTGGGAGCCCTGTAGAAAAAGGAGAACAGTGTATTTATGTTATTGCCAGGTAGGATGTGCTGGACAGCATCTGAATTGTGATGATGAAAATCTTTTTCCCATCAAATTTAAGCTCACTGAAATATTTAATTTCTCAGTCAACAGTGAAAATAGGAATTCTTCACATTCACAAGATGTTGTCCTAAGAGCTTGAAGACATGAGGGCTTTCCCCTGGGGCTGGCTAGCGTGAGACCGGGAACATCAGAGCTAGGAGGGATATACAGGAGCTGAAGCAGGCCACGAAAATCTCGGTGGCGTTCCAGGTTTCTCCTTCTGCTTGAGAATATGGACTAAATGTGCCTGAAGCAAATATACCTACTTTCAGTGTACCATTTAGTGGCATTTAAAAGGCACACTCTGTTTTGTATTTGCATAAATAAAATGCCTATAAATTAAATAGATTTCTACATTTTTTTCCTCTGTGCATCTCAGTAACAGGATGCAGGAGCTGGACTGGCTGGCATTTGTGGTTAATCGTATTTATAGACCAAGAGAAAGTAAAAGAAAATAGAGATAAAATATCTTGTTTAAGAGCAAAGGAAAACTTTCCTAGTATTTGTCAGATGCACCTGAATGAGGGGCAGTGAAAAGCACTGTAGAAAGTGAATCTTAGACATAATAGATCTAGATTCAGATGAAGTCTGTAGACCACATATTTCCACTGAAGTTCATCCTCATGTTTAGTTACAACACGAAAGCAGAATTTTCCGGGCTATAATTTTGTAATTAAAACTGATTTATGGACAAACAGCCTTCAGTGTGATATTTCAATGCAATTGTAGAGCCAAAGGTCTTGACACCAACAAACAGCCAAATGCTTCTGGTATATTAATGACAGAGAAGTGTAAATCAGCAACCAAAAACATGAGTGCAAGTTTCATTGTTAAGTTTGAAAAGATCACATGGACATCCATCCTCCCACGCAAAAAAATCCCTGCAGAAGTCATTAGCACAGTCAAAACACAAAATATGATATAATTCTTAGGGGAAACGGTATTTATTAGGGAATATCTGGTTTAAATTTGTCATAATGTGTATTGTCTAAAAGAATGAAAAAACCTTGCCCGTTACTAGGCAGTCGTTCAGGAGGGAAAGCTGTATGCATTTTTTACATGGGATCAGGTGATCAATTTTTATAGCGCTGAGAATTTCTACAGGCCACACCAAATTAATATATTCTTTTTGAAAAGTGAGACATTACTAAATAACTGAACGCACTTTTAAAAAACACTTTAGGAAAAATTATCCCTCTAAATCCATATTTCAGAGCTGAAAAAGCCTGCTTGCCTCTGATTTGATTTGATTTTGATTTTAAATGCACACTTAATACTTAGAGTTTCCACTGAGAGTTGTAGGCATTCAGCATGTTTTAGAATTGAGCGAGTGTTATTTACATGTCTTTTGAATGTGAGCATTGTGATGCTTAAATGATTTTTATAATCTGAGCCCAGGGATTCAGTCTGCCAAAGGAGATTGATTCCTACTCGTCACTTAATTTGCCCCCACGTGGAATCCACATCCCCCCTCAATGTCTGGAGAATAGAGTCCCCTGTGCGGAGACTGGTCCAAGCTCTGCAGAAGGCAGAACCCGGAGGAGGGCTGAATTTCTAACATGGCCTGCAGAGATGTCTTCCACTTGTCATTCAGAACAAGTTAATGCACAAAATTTGTGTTAATCTCACAAAATACATCTAGCTGTGGTTCCATCTAATCCTTTTACCCAGAGCTTTTGTGGGTTGCAGGAACATATCCAAAGGTGGGGATTTTAAGTCCGGTCTCTTGCCTTTTACAAAAATGAGCAAAGCACTAGGCTGTCAGAACCAGAGGTGTCTCAAATCCTCCTTTGAAGCTATTCCAGTTGGCAGGGGATGAATTAATATTTCTGGAGACTTATTGTAAAATGATGTAGTGGTTAAGGTATCATCCAGAACTAGGAAGGAGAGGGAAGAAAAAGGAGACTTTTGGTTGTGTTCTTGTTTAAGAATGTTTGTGTTACACAAGGTGAAATAACCCACAGCCGCATAACATGGGAGATGGAAAAGAGCCTAAGGCATCTGACCTGCATGAATATTTTTGTTGTATTTTTGTATTCACATGACATGTAGGAAAAGATGTATCTAATTATATTATGGTTTTTGGATATTTTGCATCTGTTTGGTAATGTTTTGGATACTATCTTTTGTAATTTGTGTTTGCTTATTTTTCTGCGTAAGATTCGCACTGGGTCCACATAAGATTCCTTGAATACCTAATATATATTTCATTCTTATTCACTGAAAAACTATTCATAGGTAAAAGAAAAGTGTACATTCTTTATCACTGCATCTCCCACCTTTTCCCTTCTTATTTTTTCTTCTTCTTTTCCTTTATGCCTCAGTACCCTCTTGGTTGGAACACAAAGGATGAATAGAACAATTTCTCTTTTTTCATTGTCTATATTTATTCTGTGATGTAAAACATTCCCTGAAATTTATAAAATCACATCTGAAGAAGATGACACTTTTAAAGAACTGACTCAAGATTTCTGTCATAACCTACCAGGGAAACAAAGAAGACATTTTTCGATCAGTAGTTTTGAGGAAAATGTTGTCAACTGTGTGAAGGGAAACAAAGGAGAGAAATGGCAGTAATATCGGTGTTTGCCTTAAGTAAATCTGTGTATGATAGGGGGTAATTAACAAAGTTAATGTGTGACTTTCATGCATTTTTAACTAAACCCATAGAATATTAGAAGATTAGGAAATAGCGCTCTCATTCATAGGAGTGTAAGAAGGACCACAGGGGTTACACCAAAGATGTATTTAGCCAAGTTTGTGTTGTCGACACTGTTCTTCAGTGGTCAACGATAGATGCTTAAGGGAAATAGGAAACAGAGATGGTACAGAAAGAATCCTCATCCTAGTGTGCTGTTCTAGCTTGGGGTCAGTGTCTAAGCTTGGGGGAAAGGAAAGAGAAATTGAGTTTGCACAATGGCTCATCCTTAACCCTTCCGGTTATTACCTCTTAAGGAGCCCTAATCTGTTTTTGTTTCACTCTTTTGGCTCCCGGTTTTCCTACAACGTTCTACTGGAATCCTAGGCATGTAACTCTGGGTTTATGAGTCTGTTTTTAAGTCCTTTACCAGATATAGCTTCTCACCTATAAGTAATGGCTGGGAATGTTTGGGCCCTTGATGACAGTAATACTTTTATATTTCCTATTCTTTTTCTCTCTATTTTTTCCCTTGGTTGATAGTAGAAGGAACTAGGTCCTTGTCTGTTGTTTAATTTAAATAACCCAAGCTGATTTTCTTATGCTGTTTCATTCCAACAACCTTAGAACAGAAGAAAATAAACAACCTTTCCCATTGTCCCCAAAGTCTAAATGCAAAAAAGAGAGACAGAAAAAAAGAAGAAAAAATATATCCCCTTTCATCATCTCTTATCCCATTGCCAGGATGTAGGAGAAAAACATTTCCAGGTAACTGTGAGTTCAGAACATCAGGAGATCATGGACATTTTGAAGTTCTGGTCTCAAATTTTGGGATATTGAGGTTTTGGTCCCCAGATTGAAATTTTGGTCCCAAAGATTACCTATAAATTTTAATTGATCACTTACTAGTAGTTGGTGTCTGAGAAGGGCATAGATAGAAGTATTGAATGAGATGGTTACTGGACAATGTTGAGTCAACATTTCATTTTTTTCCTTTCCTTCCTCTATGGCACCTAATGACAGCTTCATTTTTGGAAAGGAGGAGCAAATGGCCACATAAGGAAACTGTCCCACCTTTCAGTCATGTTCCTCCCACTTCCATTGTGCAGGTGCAACATGCGCTTCTCAAATGCCTGAGTTGATTTTTGCTTTCCTTCCATGTTAAATTTCTCATCATCTCTGACAGTGCTTCATTTTGGGGCCTGGAACACATTCTATTTCATTTTCAAAACACCTTCTAAGTGAACTAGGCACCCTTTTGGCGACCAGCAAGAACATATCTACCTCTTCGGTGTTAATTAAACAGACCGTATCTGACTTCACTGTCCGAGGTTCTTTTTTCAGCTGTGGCTTACTGAAAGAGTAAAAGAATTGACTGATTTTCCTGAGAGCTTAGTATAGAAACATGGTCTATTCAGTGTGGTGTGATGGATTAATAAAATTGATTTGGCACGTTCAGTGTATTTTGAAAATTCAGGAGGGTAAAACCAGGAACTTGCAATGGCTGCTTTCAATGGCAGTACATTGTTAATTTGGTGATAATCTACAGATTTCTGGACAAGCTGCCTGAATTCTGTGAGTTTGGGATAGATTACTGATACAATTTTGGCAGGCCTAGGAAATGGCAAAGGAGAAATAGAGTTTTATACAAAGGAAATTTTTTTATATGTACAAAGCTGCTGAGAATCAGGAATGGTTCAAGCTTTGCAGAACATCATAGTTCAAATATATTTTTTTCGTTTTTTGCAAATCCTCAAACCAAATGGTTTGGATTGAAATTTTTCTCTGATGACAGTTTGTCAGGATTTGAGAAGAGGACAATGAAATCTCTGAACTGTTACTGATGTTCTTCAGAGATTCAACCTCTTTGAACTGTGCTGATGAAGCAGAATACTGCCAGCAGTCATTTTTCTCTTTTTGGGAACTGCCTGCTGGTGTATTTCTGCTGCTGTGTTGTTGCCCCAACCTAGGCCAGGAGGGTACAGAGGCTGCAGGCACCTTCTTTGCAATATTCCAGTCCTCCTTCAGTAAGAGAAAGTATGCACCAGCAGAAAACTGAGGGAGATGGGTTTTTAAATGCTGAGTTTAAATGCTGAATTAATTATACTGATTGAGAGTTTCTTGTCTTTTTTTCCCCATAAAGAACAAGGTACTTATTTGAGCTCTGTAATGCTTGAGGCGCGAGCCATTCTTTTTCCATATACACCTCACACAGTGTGAAGAAGAGGACCCCTGCATAGGCGCTCTGGTCTCACAGTAATCAGCAGCTGTACTTGCACCATCATGTTATGTGAAAATAGGACTATTCAGCAGGTGAAATGCAGCTTCCCAGGACTATGTCTGAAGCTATGGCACAGAGCACAAACTGGCTGCTGACTGAGAAAAGACCTAATGGTACCTGCTGCACCTGAACAGTCTCAGATGTTCAAATAAGAGAGCAGCTATTTTCTCTTGATTATTCTCATCACTTTCCTTTTCACAGGGTTCACCACAGAAAGACCACAGTTGCAGTGCAAGGCTACGAGTTCAGATCCTTTTCTTCCTTTTCCGACACCAAAGCTTTGCAAAAGTCAGAGGTTCTGAGATTCAGAAATTTCAGATTTTTAAAAAGTGTAGGGATAGATAGATGGATGGGTAGATAGATAGATAGAGATATATTCTTCAGACTGAATGAGAAACTGCGGCTGAAAGCAATAAAAGATTAGATGAAATGAGAAATCAGCCAGGGACAGAAGCACGGCAGTAGATGGAGTCCTGGAGCTCGCGGCAGGACCCCCGCGGCGGATGCCGCTTTGCTCTCAGACCGGGCTGCCCCCCTGCCTTCAGTGCGCTGGGGGCAAAGGCTCCGCTCCAGCTCGCAGCACGTGTCTGGCAGCGCTGGCTGCTTAGTGACACCCGCACTTTGTGTCACCAACGCCTCGCTGCAGTCCAGCTGGGGCTGCCCGCTCGCTGCCAAGCCGCCCTGCCCCAAAATGGGGGAGAGTGCAGTAGAGAAGACGGCTCCAGCATGGGCTCCGTTTTGAGGAAACCTGGACTGGATTTGCCTGTCCTGCCCTCTGCAACCCTGTGAAAATGTGTCATGTAGCGCAGACTGATCTGTGCAAAGGATGAAGGTCCAGTTTCTTGAAGTGTGTTTTTTTCAATGTGTGTTTTTTCTTTTTAATCTGAATTTCAAAGTGCTCTGCAGAAGATTGTTTTTGTTTGGTTTACTCCCTTAAAGGAAAAGAGAAAGGCTTAGATTTTATTTGAATGAGCAATTTTAGGGCTTAGAGTCAGGAAGCAACTCAATATGAGCTGCTTTGTGACACCACTCCCTACAAAATAAATACTTACACATAAATAAAAGAATTGGGTTATCTTTCAGTGTACAAGAAGCAGTACTGTGTATAGATTTAAGAGATTATTTTTACCTGATTATCAAGCATTGCTGAGAGAGATGCAGGAATACTGTATACATTTCTAGTATCAACATATCTAGAAGCTGCTGAAACATTTATAGAGATACAGAAAGAACCACAGAAGTGATTTTGAGAGCAGGAAAAAAATATATTGCTGTGAAAGACTTAAAGAATTCAAATCTGTTTAGCATTTTAGGAAGACAGAAGTTGATTTGATTGCAGTTTGTAAGTATTTTCTTGTGGAGAAAATAGGGGATACAAAAAGAATCATTAGTCTTGCCAAGAAAAGTAGGACGAGAGTCATGTCTGGAAGCTGATCCAGAGAAATTCAAATGACAAGTTATGCAAACAGTTTTAACTGGGAACATGATTAATCTTCAGATTATAGAAAAACAGCGATGAAAATAGTAGATTGTCTATCTCCTGATAGACAATCTCCTCAAATGAAGACTGGCGCTTTAGAAGAGAGATGGTTATGCTTTATTGAGCTTAATAGAAGAGTAACTGGATGTAATAGCCTGTGGTATACTGGAGATTGAATTTGATGATCTAATGGTTCTCTTGGCCTTAAACTTTATGAATCCCCTGAAAATCCATGCAGTCAGAATCAGGAAAGAGAAGGGTTTACTTCAGACCCTGAATGCTGCTAGTGATAAAATGTGTTCAGCTCTGTTCTTGACACAAATTGAGTAGCTAACACCATGTAAAATTGGCTGGATTGCAGAAATATTCAGATTCTAACATCCTGGTCACCCGTTCTTGGGAAGCTCGTTCAGACTGATGAAAAAACCCATTTCAGGGGCATGGGCAGAGGAGTCCCTCCTGGGCTCATTTGTTAAAGAAGAAAAATACACTGGTAACTAATTGCATGAAGTAAAATGTACTGTCACATTGATTGTCCTACCTGCTGATCACCGTAGCTTGGGCAGCAGCTCGGGGGTCCATATCCAGCTCGGCGTCAGCATTGCTTCGCTCTTAGTGCTGTTGTTTAACATGGAGACAAAGTCACCTCCCATTCAAATCATTCTGTAAAGGAGATTTCCCACAGCGCAGTCCAAAGGAGGCAGATAACTATTTTATGCTGTTATATTATAAAACGTTTTATTACATATCCTTTCTTTGTTAATTAGGCAAACTTTTTAGGTTTCCATAGGTTGTGTATGATTGTGACCTGAAGTGTAAGTAGCCTAACTAGTTCGCCTCTGTCAATGCAATCTGGCTACTTTATTCAAAGTTATTTTAGGGGAGGAAACAGCAAGACTCTGACTAATAGAAGAATATTTTCAGGTTCGAGAGTGATCCCACAGATAGGCTAGAAGTTAGAAGTACTTATTCACTTGCATCTTCATTCACCAAATGAACAGCTGTCGATAGCCCATTTTGTACTGCATTTGTAGTTAAACTTTTGTGACGCCTCTAGCATTTTAAGGCTCTGCTGAATTTCTCAAGCTCCAGGGCCAGCTCTTGAACTCCACATTGATTTTTCTTAAGAGTGTCCTCAAATAAAACATATAAAATAGGCCCATGTCTGAAATTCATGTTCCTGCCAGACACAGTTCTTATGATATATTGCAACAATACATCAGAGGAAAGCAGCCTTGGTGATATATTGCTGTGATACCATACATGCTCGTGGAAGAAATGAACAGGAACTCCAAACTGAGAACTTAAACAGTTTTTCAAAGTTATCTGCTGGCAATGGTACAAATACCTATTGTGTTTGTCAAAAGATCAAGTGTAAAATTTAACCCTTCATGTACTACTGGTACACTGATTAGTGATTCAATGTTCTGCTTTCTCTCTGTAGGAATGAATTTTAGATCTTCAGAGTTTTTTACAGGGACATAAGAATGCCTGAGTATCTTCTGTAATTAAGGGCTGAATACACCCTGATATTGTAAACATGCATTATATTTAGTAAGAAATAGAAAAGTAAAATTTTCTTTTAACTTCATTTTCTCTGACCCTGTCTGAAGCAGAAAAGAGAAAATACAGCGTTTCCCATCGAGGCTGTGGTAAAAACTTAGCCATTTATATCTGAAATCTGTAGCATAATAAAGAAAAACTTCTGCAGTTTATTCTACTTTTTTGAGAGAGGAATGGGACCTATGACTCACTGTTGTTCCTATGAGCTCAGCAGTGCCACAAGTATTTCTGTTCAGTGATGTTTTACTTGGACCTTTTTCCAGTTAGAATCTGGAGTACATCTTGCTTTGAAGCCATCTTTCCTCAATGATTTTAGCTGTTTCTTTGATCTCATTTGATTAACCTGAAAAGTATTGAGCTTTTTCTCAGAGTCCTGAAAATCTATACGGTTTCTCAGCTCACTTCTTGGGCTGTCGGTCACGTTTTGGAGGCGGTTACTGCTGTGATTGCTTGTGTTGATGCCATGGCTGGTCTCCATCCGTTTCACATTGCGTGCTCAGACTCTCATAACCAGCCAGCAGTGCCCCTCAAGTCCACTAAATTCACACAGCCTGAAACTTCAGATTATGTCTTCAGACTGTGTTCCTACTTTATCAAAACATCAAATGTTCTTACTACCCTCAGCTTTCTGAGTACAGTGAAGAAGTATTTCTCTTGATACCACCACACTGCACACATTACTGAAGGTTATTCCGCCTTAAATAGTTATGTCAAGATGATATCCCTTACAACCGTATGCAACAAAGGCCTTTTTAATGACTAAGTTCTCACACTGAGGCCTTGACTCCACTTATTTAATAAGTGACATCCCTGAATCATCTATGCAACCGTGGTTCCTTTCAAGGCATCTTTTATATGGGCAGATTTTGTACAGTTTGTTTTCCTTCTGGGGCTCATCTCTGCTTCCTTCAGGCCAGAGGTGCGACTTTTGGTGTTCCACATCCACGGTAGTTGATCTGGCTTACAGGTGAGCAAAAGGCATCTCTTTCCAATTTTGAACAGACATTTTATGAAGAAGTCAAGAAAACATTTCTGGATATAAGATTAGTTGAAACTGGCAGGCTTTAGTATGGTTCTGATTTCCTCAATCAATCCTTTTCCAAAGAAAATGTCCTGCCAGTACTATTTGTAGACATTTTGACCACAGTGCTCTTGATTATTTGACCTGCCAGTATGGCCGTATTGCACAGGAAACATGTGAAACTGGAAATGAGATCAAAAGAAAACTCTGAGTCTGGTCTCCTCTGTGTCTTGGAGCTGTTTTTCTTCTATAATGAGCTTTAGGCCCATTCCCCAAAGACAGGCATTGAAGTAGCAGTGGCAAGGAGCTATTACTCAGCTTTCCTGTTTTTGCCATTCCTTTCCTTTCCTTACTCTTAGCAATGGAGTGCTACTGCATTTTGTCTTATGAACATTGCTTCCAGTTCTTTATTTCACACATTCTCCATAGTTAACTTTCTTGGGTCCTTATGATACCTTTAGTCTCACTTCCATCAGATTTCTTCATAGCTCCTGCCTCTCTTTCAAAAAGTAAGAGAGAGAAAATTGAAGAAAAAGAAAGCCTGTTTTTGAAAAAAAGTAATAATATAGAAAACAATAGCTAAGGATAATGGTCCTTTTGGTTTATCTTAATTTTACTTCATTTCTCCTTCTAAGCCTCATTGCCTGGCTCTCTTCCAAAGTCTCTGTGATGTGCTAGTACAAAATGTTGTACACTCAGATAAGGTTCAGAGCAGGAGACAGGAGAAGTGCAAACAGTTTCAGTCTGACTCTTCCATACCAACTTACATTCTATTACACAACTTTCACTTCTGATAACAGAAAAACTTTGGGTGACATCCTTTTAACTCCCACCTTTTTTTGTAAAACAAAGTTCTCAACCATTTTTCAACTGCTTTAAAAAGACACTTTTTATTTTTTGATAATGTATTTTATTTTTTGCTCAGTTGGAAAGACACAGACATTTTATATCTTCTCTGATGATGGAAAATGAAAAGAGTTAATTTATTATGTTTGGAAGATGCAAAATCAAATTTGAGACTCCATCCAAACTGATGAATTCATCATACTTCCAATTTCAGAACAAATATTCTCTTATTGACATTTTCCTATTTTAGAAATTTCCTAAAAATGATTGTGTATACTTTCTGTTGAGAGGAGAGTATGTATATTTCTGCTTAGCACCTATAATACAATATTGCAGCTGAAATATAACTGAATGCAACTGCCACAAGAATACAGACCGATTCCCACACATGGGAAATGGTCTGATGCTCACTCTTTCACTCTCAGTATCCCAAGTGATATAGCTAGAAATTTTAAAACAGATGACACACAGTTATTTTCTAGGAGACAGCCTGCCAGCTTGAAAATAACTTAAAGGTTTTAATCAGCCTACAATACTTAGTATAGGCAGGGACTTCTGTGATTTACTTGCCTACTTAATAACATAACATGAAAACAGTTCTCATTAATGAACGAAAGGTATTTCTCCACTACTGTTAAGTATTTGACTATTTCTTTTTTTATAGGATGAGCATTTTAATGCCATAACTTGTCCAAAAAATATTCCCGATGACTAGAACTGGGCTTGAGGTTTATTTAGCTTTCATTTTCGTTCGCTGACTCAAAAATAATTTAAGAGTTTTTGGGAGTGAAATCAAACATTTTTTCTGCAGAACTTTAAGTAAATGAAAAATTTAATGTTTTCATTCGTCCTAATGAGAAACATTTAATATTCATAACAAATGTTACTTCAAGTCATAGGGACTAATTTTTGTAAAATTTTCTATTCATAAGCTCTATATTTTTTCAGAGTCCCTGGTCCTCTAGTCCATACAGTTTTAGAAAAAGCAGCAGCAAGAATTGTCTTTATCACTAATTATGCAATTTTGACCAAAAAAATCTTATTTGGCTTTCATGTCTTTGCTTCCTACTATTTCTCATTTTTCTTTTCTGCGGCAATTACATTCAGACTCAAAACAACTGAAGCTATCATGAGAGTTTCAACTGTCCATAAAGATTTTACACGTTAATCCAATATATTCAACATAAAATTTAAGGGGTTCTTTTTCATTAATGTTCTTAATGAACTGTACGAGTTCATATCTAAGTTATAATGCTCACATGGCAGAGACTTTGTATGAAAACTTGTAGCAGTGTATTATACTTTGTAGGAGCATGACTTTTGTTTGAACTTACATGGGACCAATTTCAAGCAAATGTTTCTAGAAATTGAGCTATAGCAATTTCTTGCAGGCTGAGAATTTTCTTACCCCAGCTATAGCACTGCAAAATCAGAAGCCACAAGTCTGTCTCATCATGAGGGCAGATCAGCTGGCATCAATATTGGCTGTCATCCCCTGGAGGCAGACTTAACTTCTTCCAGTTGTAACCAAACTAGAAAGCGCCTGGGAAAAATTACTGAGGTCTAGACTGTGTTGCCTCAGCCTCTGTTAGCAGATCTTGAAATAAGCTGAGACATCTTTGAGATGAGGCAGGAGTTGTCCACTTTGATTTGCAGTGCACTGGAATAACTTTCTTGTTCTTCAGCCCCGTGCTCGTTTCTGCTGCTGAAGAGTTATGAGAAGTATTGAGTCTGTTGTCAGCAGTGATGATCACTGTAGCTCGACCAGCTCTCCAAGCAATTCAGGTTGTGTGGCTGCGTGTGTGAGTGGTGACAAAGTGCGGCAAGAAAACGTGCAGCAAACCCATCTGCCTTCGATCTCGGCCCACCCTTTTCTGGCTTCGTTCCTGGATGTGGCCCTGAGGCTGCGCTGCTGTGACTGAGCAGTGAGAATGGAGAATTCTTCTTGTGCCCCTATTACTTGGCTTCCTCTGAGCTACTTACCTGATTCTAGGCAGAGGAGAGAGATTCTTGTATAATTCTTTCTTCAGTGTCTCCTATTTCTGCTGAAGGTCTTACATTATGTGGCTCTCTAGGGTAAAAGGGACAGAGGTAAGCAAACACGGATACAGAAATTCTACCTGTGAAAAATATCAGATACTCTCTTACATCTGCCTGCTTTGACCAGTTAGACTACGTACAATGTGGACTTCTGTGAAAGAGTTTGCCTGAGCTGCAGGTTGAATGGGGAGGGCTGGCATGAACCTCTGGGACGATGCAACGTGAGTTCCTGCTCTGGGGGAGAGGTGCCAGGAAGGAGGCTGGCACGCCATGGTGAAAGTGCACAGCCCTAAAGGGGCATCACAGTTCTGTGTCAGAGGCTTTAAAACATGTGGAGATCATGTGGCTTCACGTTCTCATGGCAGTCTGGTGAGTAACTGAGTAAATCACAACCTTAACACAAAGTGTTCTCTACTTTTCCAGGCAATACAAATGACATGGGATTTATATTTCCTCGTCATGTCTTGGAGTACATAGCCACTTTCTTTTTCTGTAGTATTTTCCACTGATATGTGTTTTTGACTTTTTATTCATCTCTTTATTGTTTGGAAATACTTCAGAATTAATATATTTACTAGAGTATATCAGATCAGAAAGATTTTATATGAAACCCTACAGGCAAAATCTTTGCTCATATTTGCTCCAGGCCCTGGGTAAAAACTGAGCATCACCATAATAGCAATTATTGCTGGTTATTACTTTTGATTAAAATTAAATTAAATTGCAGTTGTCAACTAAAGAGATTTAATTATCACATAAAAACTGTTAGCCTTTCATTTTAAACATCTGCTAGATAAGCATGCCAGTAGCAGTGATGTGGAGTATTTGCCAGACACCTTGCCAACCACCCACTTTGTATCATCAGCTTATTGATACAATATGATCTGAAATGCTTCACTTTCCAAGCCTGACTGTATCTCCCACGCTACATAGATCTTAAAAGTCTTTCTTCAGGTCTGCTGTAAACAAATCCTGTATTTTAGGATAATTTAATTCTTCAATATCTTATTTGATGAACTATTCTCTTGTGATACCGTAAAAATCTTGTTGGGTCGTTTCAGTATCCCACGTATTGATGTTTGGGATCTAAGGGATTTATCTAACCACTCTTCAGTGTTCATGGCCCAGGTTTTCAACTTCTGTAAATCTCTACAATCCTGCTGGCATCAGTTCAGCTGACTGATTTCTTCGACTGACATTTTCAAGGGTATTTAGGTGTTTACACTTCTCTAAGGGCCTGGGACTAACATAAGCAGCTATCTGAACTTCTGTCTATGCCTCCTCTGTGCCACAGAGGAGAGTAAAATTCTGATACCTATCAGCCACCAGACATAAAAGGTATGCGTCAGCAGACCCAAATACCTACCTGGAGGTACTGCTAGTTACAGAGCCCTTCTGTATCCAATATGCTGTAAGAAAACAGTGTTCTGAAACTGTGAATATGCTCAACGTTACTCAGAGTTGATGAGAAGAAAAATTCCACTTCTAAGAAACTGCAGCATTCCAATATTGATTTTGTTCTGTGTATTCTACTTGGGATGAACCTCAGAATGTCACACATTTTTGTCAAGTGCAGAATTTAGGAACTTTGTGATGTACAAAAACTGAAATGAAAAATACCCACATTTTTTACTGTGGTGTTTTACTGTTTTCACTGCTGAGGACCACTTCTCAGGTTTACATTATTACATAAAATGATAATGTAAACCTGAGAAGTGGTCCTCAGCAGTGTTATTGCAGAAAATCAAAATATGTTATGAGGACTGGAATTTTTGATTTCGAAGGTAATGCAAAAAAATTGCTGCAGCACAGTGCCTGCCTCAGTGGGGCAATGTTGATTCAAATGAGGAATTACTGCTTCTGAGTGGTTATAGCATCAGTCCTTTCACCAGATGCATTTTAGAATTAATTCTTTCTTCAGTTATACCCTTACCTGCTATCACCAGGCTTAGGAAATGTATTAAATTGACAGCTTCAGCTGGTGCTTCTGGATAATAAGTATATGAATATCCAGACAGTCTCAATAAGCTAGTGCATTTAACAGGAAAACTAATAATGCTGTAATGTTGAGAAGGAAAAGAAACTTCATCAGCCTTTCCACAATATAGTCTTTAAAAGCCAATACAGCATTGAGGACTTTGCTTATTACTAACACAAAGAAAGCACAAAGAAAAATAATTAAAGAAGAAAAGTCATCGAATAGCCATTAGAAGTTTCTGTGCCATAGCATTGAGCTTTCTTGGCAGTGTCCAGCCAGAACTGTCCATTCACCTCAGTTCACAAGGTGGTGGCCAAGTGGAACCGGTGCTGATGTTTTCCTAAAGTTATTTCCTTTTCCTGCCACTTCTGATATGTTTCACATTCTGTCTGCTACGATTTCTTAAAGAGATTAAATCTGTAACATACATTATTTGAATGGCAAAAACTTGAGAAAAATCAAGGGCTACAGAATTTTTAATCTGGGAAAGCTAGTTACCGATACCGATATCGGATTCTGCCACGAAATTATTTACTCATGGTGAAGTCTGTCAAGGAAAGTTCCTTTCTATTTTAGTGCTTGAGAGCCAAGTTAATGTCTTTGATTAAGTTGGAAATATTCAGACAGAATGTTTAATGTGATACATAATACAATTATTTATTGATGTATAGAGTACCTTTTCAAACATCATGGTGTATTATTATTATTTTTATCTTTTATTTATTGTTTTCAGTATGCCTGGCATTTGAAGACTTACAAATCTCTTGACTAAGAGGTTCAACCTAAAACCAACACATACAGGAGCAGAATTCTTTTCTGTCAGTGGTCTACCGCTTCTAGAGTGAGACAAAGCCATTGCAATTCCGGCAGCAAGGTAACTCGGACATCTAGATCAGCTAGTAGAAGTAATCTCTGCCTACAGTTTGCCATTTTTAAATCAAAGGGAATTTCTTAGGATGCTGTGATTTTAGGATTTGCTCCCATAAGCTTGAAAAAAGTGCAAATAACTGAGGGTTGTGTACTATTTCTTGAACTGCCAAATGGAAGGCCTAAAAAGACAGAGCGGGGATGAAACTCACATTTTTTTCTCTGAGACTGCCTCTTCAGATGACTAATTAGTTCTGACCCTTTCCATCCTTTATTTGACCCAAGGTGATCACCCTGTCCACTCTTGAGCTTCACCTGACAGGGTCAGGGCAGCTGAACATGTCAGGCATGCCAGGTTTACATCACGTGCCACACACATGCACTTCCTATTTCACCCCTTCCATATTGAAAAAAACGTACTTCCAGAGACCTATTCTCATCTTGCGCCTGTGAACGTCTCCTCTCTAGTGTGTGTGATGCGTGTCTTGTATCTCTTGGCCAGATGAAGGTATTTTGCACAGCCAGGAATGCTTGCCACTCCTGGTTTCACACAGAATCCCATCATCAAATCTAAATGATTTCATCTAAAGAATTCAGAATTGGGCTTTGCAGGTTATTTCACAGCTGAAACTCTCTTTTGTCACTTTTTGACCCAAGCAAAAGTTGCTTTATATTATTTATATTTATAAATAATGTTATGTTTAATAATGTTAAAATTATGTTTACACACCTCTCCAAAGAATAAATTTTAAAACCATATTCTTTTCTCTTTAAATAAAAATGTAAACTCTTTCCTATGAAGTACTGCCTTCTGCATTAACAAGAAGTTCATATGAACCCATCTATATCATCAGTTCTTTCATTTCATTTAGGTTTAAAAGTGGTTTTTTTTTCCCCCTTATCTCTGGAAAAATGGCTCTGCTAGTCAACCTATTACATTCTTTCAGGAAGGAAGGAATCCAGAACGAAGAGCATGAAGGTTACTTCCATGTCTCTAAATCCTCTTTTATGGAAGATTTTATTTTTTGCACTTACTCACCTAGAGAGGTGTTGTTGTACACTCCCTGTGTTTACTGCCAACTCCAAGGGTTCTTGCCAGGCATGTTGTATGAATTTCGCTGTTGCTCTCCAGGAAAAGAATGGAGCTTTCTGAATACAATTTGAAACGCTATGTCTCCTGTCTATTCTCATGCTAATGTTGAATATGCTCCTTAATAAAAGGGCTTCTGTGTTTCCACAGTATAAGGCCAATGAGTCTATTGAACTGTTCTTCAAAATACCAGACCTAAGGAAATTAAGTCAGTTCAGATATAAAATTATGAATGACAACTAGGGTGGAAGTGAAGTGCACTTTCAAAGCAGGGAGAAAATGATCAGAATAGATATAATCTATTAAACTACTTTAAATTAACATATTATACTAAACCAAAATTGGGCATAATTGTAACACTTAATATAACCTGTCAGGAGATGTTTTTAATGAGCTTGGTTCAAATATTTCTGCTGAAGAATGGGAGAGTTTTTACTTCTAGTTCAGAATGTAGTTTCAAGCCTTGAAATATTATTTTTAAATGCTAATAATATGAAATTGGAGGTTGATGTTTGTGAGGACAATATTCAACTTATTTCAGCTTAATATGGCTTCTTCACATCTTTACCGGTGCGGAGACAGATTTTGACTGAACCAAACAAAACATATTTTGTAGGGTTGCAAATGTTTCTTTCACTTTTCTTAACCTTTTGCTGGAAAAAAGAAACTGTGCTTGAGATAGTAAAGGGATAGATTTTGAAACTCTAATTGCTTAATAGCTTTACTCTCCGATAGGGTGATAGGTGTGTAAAAGTCTTCTAAAATCTGGATGAAAGTGAGTAGACAAGTAGTCTGCTTTTATTATCAAAGTTTCATTAGCGCAAAAAGTAAGCAAGCATCATAAATGACAGTATATTTTTCAGACTTTAATGAAAGATTGTTGTCATTAGCAGAGATTATGATTTTCTTATCTTATTACTGTCTGTGCTTTTTTTTCCTGGTACACATTTAAACACTTCTATTTACTGTTAGTTCCCTGCTGAATCCATACATACCAATATATACTTTGTTTCTATACTGCTCTGTTTGAGATTCCTGACCAAACCATTCTTTTTATTTCTATAATTCAAATGTATTCTTAAAATAGATGTTTTTTCCTGATCGTTGAATGATTTTGTATAGTTGGAATTAATATTCTACTTTTTCATCATCAGGACTGTTGAATGAAATATGATATTTCATATCCTAAGGATGCATTTATTTTGAAGAATAAGTTGGGTTTGGGACAAGCAAAACTAAAAAGAACTGTAGTAAGGTCCTTGTGAGACATTAAACGTCATCCACATCTTTTCTGTAGCAAGTTGCATCTCTGTTCAAATAAATCTGCAATACAGTGGAAAGAAACCAGATGCTATCGTGCAAATACCACCTTTCCTTTAAAAAGCATTATAACAGAATAGAATATGAATTTCCAATTGAGTGAACCACTGGAAAACTCCCTTGTGTAAACTAAGTCTATAAAATTGGTTAAGGTCAAATAGAAGAATCCAGTTAGAAGGTTATTTAATTAAAGTTTTGTCACTCAAGTCCACAAGTTTCACTAAAAAATAAGTAAAGTTATGCACTCTCAGGACTGCAACATGCACCTTCAGCAGTCAACTTTATAGTAGAAATAATCTCCACACAAATTACATTCTAGCTATCATTATTGGAATACTGGACGGTATGTTTATTATTCTGTGCAAGTCTGTCTATCTCCAAGGACAGGAATTCCTGCTAAACAGTGGCTATTTATGTGGAAACAATCCAATATATTAAATAGTCAGAAGGTTTGTGCCAGACTTAGGAAAAACTTATTTTCCTTAAAAGCCAGTCTAATGCACAAACACTGTGGTAGGTTTACTTCTGGAGCAAGGTGCTTCTCCATGCAAATAAAGATATTCCCAACAAAAAATGCAGGTATTTCTGTACTGTAGTATTTGTATTTTTAGAACTAAGATGAAGTTAAGAAAGTATAGAGGAACTTTTGTTTAAAGTTAGAAAGCCTTTAGCTAAGTCATCTGCCCTGTACACTATCAAAGGTGTATCAAAGGCTTTTTCAGCATCAAAGAATACAGCTAGAGTATTTTTTTTACTGTGTTCTTTGATGTCCTTGCTAGGTTTTGATATCGTCAATGGCTGACACTTTCTATCAAAATCCAGCCTGATGGATTTCCAAAGACCTTTCGCTTTCATTATACTTTTGCAGATGGGTACTCCTGGAGAAGTTTACTCAAAATACACTATCACCACAATGAGTAGCTTAATGTATGTGTAATTAGGAATCTTGTGATCTTCAGCTGTTTTGATCATTATGGTGACTATCTGCATGGCCCCATGAAAACATGGAGAAATATTTCTACTCTTTGTTAGAGTTTCTAATATTTAAATATGAAAATTCAGAGTTTGCAGTGGAATTGTTTAGCTTTACGTGGTAGTCTTTTAATTTTTCTGAAGTGGATAAAAATTTACAAATTCTTTAGCACCACAGTTCTTACAACTACAGTTCTTTAGTATCCAATTACAGTTCTTTAATATCCAGAACATTAGGCCATGACGAGCCGAATAACCACCTACAGAAAGTGGGGAGGCCCATGCTGAGGTCGGATTGGATGTGCATCTATAATGGGCAGAAATGCAGGTGTTCTGTCTCATGAGACCGGTGCATATGATGGCCTATACATGGAGCCTACTGTCATGTAGTCTAGTGTTCATGTGCGAACTTGTTACGTGACCTGATGTGTGCTGTTTGCATAATGGACATCTGTCCATCATGAACTAGATAATTATTTCTGGCAAGCTACAGTCCCACATATCAAAGGCCAGACATATTAAGTGATGAGATGAATCACAGTTAACAGAAATAAAGGAAGACATACCATGCTTATTCCCAGAATCTTGTGTAATTAGCATCCATTTGAGAATTAGCATCCAGAAAGATGGATCGGAATTCCGAAAGAAAGTAACAGTACATTCAGCATTGAGTTTAGACATCAGCTATCATACACTTTAATATTTCTGAGAAGGAGCAAGGATAAATTTAATGCTGAAAATAAACATTTAAAGTTAGCTACCAGGAAGTAAGAAGGTGTTATCTGAAGATGAGAACTTAATTTACATATTTAAAATTCTCACAAAAGAAAGAATATTATATCCAAATATCTGAAAAAAGTGTTGACACAGAGGAAAATTATCCATTTCAAAAATGTTCTAACATTGCCACTGATTTTTAGTATGTTTAGGAAATGATCATGCATTTGAAGTACCATACAAAGAATGCAGAAAGGAAAAGGAGAAAGTATTCTGTTAGGAACTCCACACAGTTAAAAATGAATATGGGAAATTAATAATGATATAGAGTAGATTAAAATGATTTTCCTATGGATCATTTTAATTTTGTGAAAATTATTAAAGGATAAACCTGGGATTAGATTCACAAAGTTCCACATGCCTTTTCCACAAAGGAGGGTCCAGTCTTACATGGTATTTCACTGTGCTCTGTATTAAGAGATGACTACCTGTATAAACTGGACTTCCTCCCTCTAGAGATGAAGTGTCGGCCTGAATGCCAGAAGTGAAATAACTTACTAAGGATGCATTTGATTACTTGATTATTTATACTTCTGGACGTTGCTGCTTTCCACAATGCAGAAACTCAGTGAGAATGTCATGAAAACGAGTAAATAAATTATGAACTAGAGGAAAATGCCTAAATTTGAATAATTAAAAAAGCCTTCATTTTGGGTGCCCATATAATAAATCTCTTCCCTTGCACTGGCATCTTCCTCTAGTTTTAATTAATGGGAAGAGAGTTTTTTGTTTTGAAGAGAATGTTACCTTTTTGGTGAAGCATGATACAATTTAAGGTTGTAAACCAGGTTTCAGGTTTTGGTGTGGTCTGATTCCAACTGCTTCTCACTCATCAGCCTTGAAGAAGCACAGGCAGGTCATGGAAACTCATGAGACAGTCTCTCCAAGCCATTTGCTGACTTGGACCAGGGGAGGGCAGAAGCAGCCGGGATCTGCCTTCCTCACCAACCCATTGACCTAAGGGTAAAAGAAGGAAGCTCACTGCTTCAAGGAGAGTGTTGCATACTGATGTCCTGGTTCCTTCCCTTCCCCTGTTTCTGCTATCAAGGGCTGAATAATTTATCCCAGTCAGGGTTTGACAGTATGAGATAGTACATAGGAATCCCATATTCTACACTATTCCTCAGAAAAATTCCCAACTTATATCATATGTTCTTTAGATAGAAAATCAGTTTTTAAACTTTGAAGCATGGGAATATTATTAAATAGTATTACAGGGGTTATTCTTCTGATATAGACAGGTTAAGCCAGTGGAAAATGATCATACTGCAATACAGCTAATGATGAAATGCCAGTTTTGTACTCTTAATTTATTCTAGCTGCCTCTTTCAATATCCCAGTTTTACTCAATAGAATTATTTTTAAGTGAATCCTAATCAATTACACATATAGCTGCAGCTAACAGAGAGAGTGATATAGATTCTAAGCATTTCTGAACATTTTCTTATCACAGGTGGTGAGATACCATATTAAATTTAATCGTGCTTTAATTATATCTATTTATTCAAAATAGCATTGAAATTATTTTGATTTCTTTCTGTGATTGGTATTGTTCATTATGTATTTCATACTGAACACTTCCTGACAAATCTAGCAATAACTAAATGTTCTATGCAGCTGTTTCAAGTGTGGCACAGGCCACACAATTATACTATAGCTGTATGGATGGAATATATTTTGAAGGAGCTACTAGTTATTGCATTTACTTTTTGTTTTATACATTTATGAACATAGCGGTAAGTTGATGTTTTTTGTGCTAGAAGGAATATTTTAGCTGAGCTTACTTCTGAATTTCCTGAGACCCTTGTATCTGCAGGTTCAGATCACAGCAGAATTTATATTAAGCATTTACTTTTCAGACACAGGTAAACAAACTTGCCTGAGTTGTATTATAAGAGGTTTTTTTTTTTTTTTTTTTTTTTCAGTAGGGCATTATATAGATACTGTTTCCTTATGTGATCGTTCCCCTATTTTTATGCAGTACAATTTTAAATATTACAGTGATATTTCAGGGAACAGGAGACTATGAGATAATTTCCAAGGGTGTGCTCCTATATGCCATAAATTAGAATAGATCTATGATGCTCTGAATTTACCCGAGTGCTGCTTTGCTCATGGACTGTGCTTTCTTTTATTTCACTCTTTACTCAGGCCAACTGAGGACAAAATGCAGAGAGATTTTTGCTGACAGTCTCTACATGAGCCTGAATTCTCTTTTGTACTTAATTCAAGGAATATTTATAGGGAACTTGGCACCAGCTGGGGGATACTTTTGTTTACCTTTCACACAAAAAGTAGGTTCTGGTATTCCAAGTTTGTATATCCAGCTGGCTTGTAACACCAAAAGTCCAGAAATAGGCTCAGAAAAATACACTACAAAAATATGTTACTGTTAGCACAGAAACGGGCACTGAGTAGGCCAAAGGGCTGGGTTGTACTTAATCTGTTGTGACAGAAGAAGATGATGAAATCTGGGGGAAGATCCAGATTTGACCTGTGTACCTGTTCTGTGCCGTAGACACCTCTGCCAAAGAACATGTGCAAATGCACAGGGGAAATGGTAGCTAAGTTTTTTTCAGATCTGTGCCCGGAGAATTAGATATAAATGAGCTGGAGAAGCATGTTCTTCTCATGTCGTAAGGTCCAAGGTCAGTATTACACTGACCATGTCAGAACAATGTGAGCTTTTAAATGCACAGTAAATTGTATAATTTTATACCGGATAGATTCTTTTCCAGTAATGATGAAGCCTCATAGTAATGGGAAGCAAGACAGTAGGAGAGTGTGGGTGTGCGCCAGTGTTAATAAGACATTATATGCCATCATTTGTCATTGCTTATCCTAGCTAAGAAATAAGACTTTTAAATACTTTTAAATTGATTGAACCATATCTTTTGTCAAATAGCAATCCAAAGGAGGCTGCACTGGATATTTATCAAACCTTATCAATGATGCCACAGGCAAAATATATTTGGCAGCTCAACTGTTTCATCTTCTGAGATAACACTTGTGTGCAGTACTAGGTAGTAGAAGACACTATAAATAAAAGTTAGACTTGAACATAAATTCAATACAGTAATGCTGTTTTTTTAAGGCTGACTAATACCAAATCTAGTTTGGGAATATGGACAGACATAACTTGAATATTTTGATTTTCACCTCGTACTTCATAAATGTGTCTGTGAGGGCTGAGACTGCCCGGATTTCCAAGTGGTGTCTGGGACCATCTTAGTCATTAGCAGTAGTGCTTTCTAACATCCTTACGACAATTTAAACTGGGGGAGGTTCTCGCACTAAAAGAGGGTAGTAATTAGGCTTCTTCATACTCAGATTTATAATAAGCCTAAGTAGTCACCAGGCAACTACTTATGAAGAAAAATAAGATCAAAAAGATGCAGATTAAGTTGTTATGATTCTGTGTGGCTTTGGATGCTCTTGTATACAACTCTTTTCAGTACTGAAGCCGTAATATTTAGCTTTTCACAGATGCAAATCATATTTAAATGTCCTAGCCCTAATGGAATCGATAGGGAAAGGTTTTTTTGAATTCAGTATCTATAGCATCTAGTTTTTCTTTTTGCTTTCAATTTAGTAAAATATTTCACCTAAAAATTAATAGGCATAATATCTTACACCCAAATGAATGAGGGCTCGTAGCACCAGGTTAATTAGTTCTAAGTCCCAACTATTTATTCACAGCAATGAGTAGAGAATATATTTGAAAAGAGCTACTTGTTGATGTTGTTATATTAAGTGAGATTCCAGAAACATCTCTTCTGTCTGGTCAGTAATTTTAAAAACTACCATTTTGCATAAATAATCTAATGGCTAATACAAATAGTACTAGTAATATATAAATAGTAAAATAACACAATAACATGAATTATATACAAATAAAATATACATACTTTATTATTTATAAGTTATTATAATATCTTTTTCTAAATAAAATAGAATCTAATGCCTAGTATAACAATAAAGTGACATTACTTAGAATAATAAACCAGTACTTTTGCAGTATAGCAGAGAATTCTGTCTGGTTTTATTTCAGCAACATATTTCACTGACGACCTTGAGGTTTTCCCACAATAGTTTTGGCTTATCTTTTTCTAATCCTAATACACATTTTTTCACTTGGAAGATAATCACAAATTTTCTGCTTTGCTTGGAAATGGATTTTTCCATTCTCAATAGCATCCACTAGCTGCTCTGTCCCCTTCCCAAACAAGAGTCCTTTGGCTATGTTATTCCTTACTGCTTGCCATTATTTCCTAAATTACTGTCATTTGCCAAACTACAAATTTCTCTTTACTTATCCTAATGAACACACACCTCTCCCCCAAATAATGTATGCCAGAGACCAAATTTTATTTATCTGCAATAACTCTCTGGTTACTTCTCACTGTGTTAGAGTAATTACATCTATTTTTTCTGAAGCCATCACCATGAACTATGTTTTTAGTATATTCAGAACACATAGGGCTTGAATGGAAAAAATTCAAAAAATTCTTCAAAAAATCAAGTTTTGAAGGAAGATCATAAACATTTCTTAAACCTTATACCTTCTTTGGAGTCAGTAGCATATGGTGCAGGTGCAGTATCTATCTATCTCGGGTTTGCTTGCTTGCTCCACTGCCAAACCCACGTTTCCTGGTTTATAAGCCTACCTCATCCCACCGTGGCAGGCAAAAGTCTTGACTCAGGGAAGTTTTACTTAACGTATTGCCAATTAAAACCAACTTCCGATGACTGATTTGATTTCGGAGAAAAAGAAAACATTAACAATTAAACAAACTCTTAGGGAAACACCTTTCCTCCCTTTTCCCCAGGCTCAGCTTTCACCAAACACCTCTCCTCCCACTTTCCCGGGCTGCAATTCCTGCGTTTCTGCCGCCGGCGACGCTCCTTTGGTGAGGCGATGGGCAGGTATCGGTGTCTTTCTCCTGGTCCTCCTTGCTGTTTTTCCTGTTTTCTCCCGCTTCCCCTTGCTCCTCGGGCTGCATCCCAGCGTGGTTCGTCCTCGGGCTGCATCCCTCGGGGGTGCTGCCCAGGGGTGCCCCCAGCCGCCCATCTCCACTGGGGGGGCCGCCCTCCCCGAGCCCTGCTCGCCCGCAGTCGCTCTGGGGCCCAAGGGGCTGCCCCAGGGTCGGGCTGGCTGGAACCGGCTGTGACCGGCCGGCACCAGCTGGAACTGGCTGTGACCGGCTGGAACCGGCTGTGACCGGCTGTGACTGGCTGTGACCAGCCCAGGGCGGTTCGCAGCCTCCTCACACACAGGGCACCGCTGCAGCCCAAACCCTGCTGTTTGCGTCCAAAATGGCGCCCCAGCCTCAGTCGCTCTGTCCCTTTACACGGGGTAGGTAGGTAGATCTAATACCAAAACCCGAGGAGTACAGGTGATAAAGCTGCTTTTGTCAGCTCACACCGCCTATAAAAGGCATTATTAGTTGAAAAGCAATCGCTAGGTGCAGTCTTCTGTTTTATATTTGTTTTGTGATAAAGCTGCTGATTAAGATTAGATACCGGTTGCCTGTCATGCTTCAGTCAGAATCAGAAGGTACTTAATTTGAACAACAGATCTCTGTGGGCTGTCCCTGCTGATCCTTCCAGCTGTGAATCTGCTGTGTTTTGTAGCTCTTAGGTTGAGCCTTGCAAAAATAGCATTGCCGAAGCAAAATTTCTTTTCTCCCTCCTGATGCCCCTGAGATATGTCAGAGTTTTCTTTCCGAGACTTCTGATTTTTTAAAATCTTTCTGAAAAAGGAATACAAGAGCGGAGGGCATGCTAGGAAAATAACAGGGCAAATAAGAAATCGATACTTTTCAACACAAGAGGCATCTTTACATGAGAATTTCCGAAGCATTTTGCATCGGTCTTATTTAAATCAGTGAGAGTATCTCCTGTATGCTGAAAGGGATGAGTTTGTTCAATGCTGCGTGCATTTGAAACCCCCCTGCCACCGATGCTTAGCAGTGACTTTCATTTTCCTTTCCCTTGGGTAGTAAATAGCTTTAGAAATGCTAGCTAAAAATGGAACATAAACTTAGTAGGGTATTTGCCCACTTCCATTTGGAAACAGTGAGAAGTAGCAACCAAGCCACCCACCATCATGACTGACTGTATTAGGTTAATTTTAATTCACTTACATTCTGTCCATGCCTTCTCTTTCTGTCCATGTGAACAGATGAAGCAGATGGAGGCTATTTACTACAATTAGGTGAATTTTAGAAATGGATGAGGCAGAGCAGGCTCTGGAGGAGGAGGGCATGGCATTTTGGTACAAGTTCACTGCGCTTATATAATGTGATTTTAATGATGTTAAAACTGATCAAAACCTGATGTGGATGGAAGGAGAGTAGTTTTATTGCGAATGATAAACTGCAGGCATTATAATAGCAATAGATATTGATAGACAACTTTTTGTCCAGTGGCACTTGTAAAACTTCAAACCTAGGCTGAAATCTTGATCTTGTTGAAGTCTAGAGAAGTTTTGCCACTGTTATCAGTATCATCAGGTTTTCCCTGGTGGGTTTCCCTTGCAGAGAGGCCAGGAAGCACCAGTGCTTTTTGTTCACCTCTTGAGTCTCACTGAAGCCAACAGAACACATCTAAAAGTCACATCTGTTGTTGTAATGTATTATATGAAGTCAAAAAAATTCATGTAATATATTTTAAAGGCATTCAGTATCCTAGTCTTCTCTGAGATTTCTGTTTCTATGTTATTCTGGGGAAGGCACTCTTTATACAGTATTTTATGTCTTCTGCAGTTGTCAATGTGTGAAAAATTATGCAGAATATTAATAAACTTGTAAGACTTTTAAGTAGAACAAGATCATTGTAATAGGAATTTTTAAGCGTATGGTGGAGTCCTTTAGCAATTTCATCTCTGATTTTTCAGACCTGGATCTATGAAGTTGGGGCTGGTGTATTCACTCACTCTTCTGTTTTTGTCTTTTTCCACATAATGGAGAGAAGGATATAACATTTCATTAATTCTTTGACCTTACAGTTATTCAAAGGATATCCTTAAAACATTCATTCAGTGGTGTTAACAATTCTATTTTATTAAACTAAAATTTAGAAACATTGGAGCGTATGTAATAACACTTTTACACTGTTCCTGTAGAACATCTGATACCAATATACAGTATGAAAATAAAAATAGTTTATATCTGGAAATTGAAGAACTTATTTTTTGGTTAAGAAGTTGATTTAATCTCTCATTTTCCCTTATAACTTAAGCATCTTAAATGCATTAAAATTTTCAAGCAAAATGATAGTTGTATCTTTAGTAGTCATCAAATAATGTAGAAAAAGAGAACTAGTCTGTCACCAGTCCTTTAATAACAACTGATGGAAACCTCTCTTTTATCAGTGCCAACAAAAAAAAGAATATTTTCACCAAGGAAACTGTGTGTAGGTCAAAGGGAAGAGAACAGTTAATAAATAGTAGTGCTAATTGTACATGTATTTATGTTTATTTCATTTCCTGAGGGATAATAATTCATGCATTTTTTGTTTGGAATGTGTTCCTCACACCTGGAAATATTTCTAAATCCAGGAAGACTCTTATCAAAAAATGTAAATTGGTCAGACATATTTGGGATAGATCTGCAGTGGGAGGAAATCCACATACCTGTAATTTAATAATTAGACTACTTCTTACTTAAGTAGGAAAAGAATAACTAACAGAAACTACACTTCAAGAGTTGCTGAGGATCTGGCCCATCACTCATCATGGCAACAATGGAGACAAAAATTTATGCTGGGATGAATTTGATCCTGTAAGACTTGCTTAACACGGATCTCTATTCCCTCTTCCCAGAAAACAAACTTGGGCAATTGATTTGTATTCCTGCGGGACACTTAGAAAAGCAGAAGTAGCAAAAATGTTATTCTGTAAGCATCGTAAAAAAACCCCATATGGGCCTTATTAGATTATATATTTTTCCCAGCTGAAAATCCTACTTCTTGTTTTTTTTTTTTTTTTTTTCCTGACTGTGTTGTGGAGTTAGGTAGCTTTACTCTAGCTACCTCTAGTAGCCATGTTACAACATTAAAATAACAAGTTTATCTTACAAGATTAACATTTAGAAAATATTTTATTTCACATTTTCTCTTCTCTTTCACTGATATTATTTCTCATGTTAAATTGGAGGAAAATAATACAGTACTTATGTTAATTTTACCAACATGAATCAGTTTGTTAATATTTTTAAAATATATTCAGTAATTATTTGTTATTTTATTAGAGAAATCTTATTCAGAATAACCTTAACTAATCTGGGTGTAAGTAAGAAAGAATATTAATGAAACAGGGTATTTTATTCCATTTATACTGTCATAGGCAATATTTATATATTCTCTGAATATAAATCAGTAAAGTATTTGGCATTTTCAAAACTTTAAGCTTGGGATAAAAGCGTTCTGCAGAAATTAGTCTTTTAGGAAAAGACATTTATAATCCTGATGTCCACCCTTTCCCTGGCAATTCAGTTTTAGACTGATTGTTTTAATCTTAACTCTGAAACAGCACAGAGGAACTAAAAACGAAAATTTTGGTCATTCTCAGTTGAAGAAGGCAGGGCCCACAGATCAGAGAAGCATCCATGATAATCTTTGATTCCAAGACTGAAAAGACTCAGATCAGGATATGATTCCTTCTTTCCTGTAGATTTTTATATTGCATCAATTACATAACTTTTATATGGTATCACATAAACTGAATGTCACACTTCCATTGCTCCACTCCTGATAATCTCCTTTCTACTGAACAGGAGTCCAAGATGGCTCACAATACTGCCTTGCTTACTCCTGTTCCTGTTGTAATTGTGCTACTTCTAAAGGTTCCCTCCTCACTATTCACCCCAATAGCACTGTGAAAATATAAATTATTTAAATTTATTTCCTCAGGAGGAAAAGTGAATTTCTGCCCTCTTGGCTTCTGCTGAGACCAAAGGATGTGCCATGAACAAGTATGTACTGCAGCACTTTGGGGTTTCTTTATGGTGTTATGATGGGAGTTCTTGTTTCAACATTAGTAAATCTTATTTCCATCATCTACCATATTAAAGGAAATGTGTTAAGAAAACATATGAAAAGCCATTAGTTATAAAATCAAAACAGCATATGAAGCAAATGAAACATTATGGTATTATTGGCTGAGCATCCCTAAATTGTTTTGTTTTCCACATATTTTCCACAGGCACTGTAGTTCTTTGTTGGAAAATAATAGCTTAATTTTATATTACAGTTTTATATGTGCCTACTTAACATGATTTTAATTTCTACTGATTAGTCACAATATTTTTATCTGTTAACTTTCTGCCATTTTCTTCTGCTTCCTTATTGCCTTTCCAGTCTGTGTTGGAAAATTTATAAACCTGGTAAATTAAAAATAGGTTCATATGCTTTACAGATATCTTGCATGGGAGCCGAAGACTTTTAAGTTTGACAATCCACTTAATATGAAGGATGTTAAATACTTAATTCAACCTTAATGAGTACTGTATTCTCCTCTCTCTCTCTCTCCCCCCCGACAAGTAAAAGAATAACATTATTTTCTTCATTTCTGTTTAAATATGTGAAGTTATTATCTGCGTACACATTTTTAAACCTACAGATTATTTCACAGATGTTTATCTAAAGCATTGTCCTTAGTTTAAGGGGAAGAAACATAGTGGAAAAATAGCAGAAGATTCATAAAGAAAACTTGATTGAAAACTTGACTTCAAACTTTATCTCCAGATTTTTGTGCCAGTGGATTAATACACTCACTACCTTCCACCCTTCTCACTCCCATCTAAGACCTGATCTTAAATCCCAATTTAGAAACTAGTAAAATGTATGACGGTTCCAGCTGAGGTCCCACGTTTGTACACTTCATAAAACTGCCAGTCAATTAGGTATAGCCAAATCTTGCAGTTCCAGCAAAGCCCTTGTCAAGCTGAACTGCACTGGAAAACATATGTGAAATCTCTCTGGTCTTCTCTTGGCATCTTGCCTTGTCCAATTCACTTCTTTTTCAGGAGACTTCTCCGGGGCTGTAACACTTCAGTAGACAACCTCATGAAGCAATTCCCTCATTTATATGAACACTAAACTGACTTGCACAAAGCTGAAGCAAACGTATCAAGAATTTAAAAAGAGATACTGAGAGATAGGTTCTGAATACCCTTGTATTTAATAAAAAAAGTTTTTCTTTTGTTTTCTCCACTGTATTTTTGTAAGAGCCTGTTGGGTGATCCAGCAGACAAATGAGACAGGAGCTGCATATTAGAAGCATTTGGCAGGACATGTCAGTAGGGCATAGGGGACAGCTGGTGTTCCAGAATGTGCCTTATCCTTGCTATAGTGTGGATATCTCTCTGGGCCTCTGGTGTTTATGACTATGGTGATAAATTACCTATTTTTATTGCGGTGTTATTGTATGAATATTTTATTTTATGCAAAATACTTGTCTTGCTGAAAACAAAGGTACCTGTTCAATATTTTCAGCTTTAAGTAAGACTGCTGCTTACTTAAGTAATAAAGGAATAGTTACTTACTTAGTAGTAAGACTACAAATTTATACCAGTCTTTTAGCTAAGGCTGATCTGCAAACTGATTTCTTTACATCCCTTTATCTGTTCTTTAGACTTCAGAAATGTTTTCCATGCTTCTCTTTGCCACAGTTCTGAATTTTAATGAGTAACTTCAACAACTATTATAAGGATTCTGCATCACTTCTATACAGTAGAGAAGTTGGAAGATATAAAGGATGATCAGAGTTAGAAACACCTAGGTGTTCCTTTAGGAAAAATTACCCAAATGGTATTTGCTGTGGTTTGGTCTTTTATTAATTTTATTTTTTTTATGAAGCTTTTTTTCCTGATTTTCTGATATACTCACACATCAAATTTAAGTAATGAATTAATGGATTAAGGTAGCAAATTGCATGAAATCTGGTGTAATTTTAGAACTAAAGGTTACCATAAAGGATCATTTGAAAGCTGTCATGTCATCTTGGTGAGTAATCAAATTTTTTTTTATGGCCAAAATGAATATAGATTACTTTCCAGCAGGGAGGTGTAAGTCAGAGAGAGACTAGGGTTACTGGGTCGTACAAGCGCCATCTGTGAAAGAAATTATTTGGTGCCAGAGCTTCAAGTCAAGTTTGACCTTATGTGGCCTAGTAGTTTTCTGTTATATGGGATGTACTATTCAACAGGATGGAAACGTAGCTGTAATTTCCTAGCTGAAGATTTAATAGCGCTTGAATTGTTTTATTCATATGAGGAAAAAAACTTTGGAGAACAGGATTTGGACCCGTGAGTTTCTTCTCTCAGGTTGCTAATCGGTTAACAACCACTTATAGTAGCTGTGTCTAATGATCCTCTGTTAGCTCATTCTTTTCAATACTTTCAGTGCTCCAAGGTACAAGCTGAATTGATGGCAGATGTTGCTACCAAGCTCATGTTCACTGCGTACCAAGCTCATGTTCACCATATTTTGATGGACATCAAGAGTCTCCCCTACTGGGACTATTTCATCACCCAGGCATATGGATCGATACGAGGCAGCACGTGCTAGGCTTCAAAAGGCATCATTCCTGTTAGTGCAGATTCCTTGACAGATTAAATGTGGTGCTCTGTGAGCAGGGGAACAAAACCTGTTTTTCACTATTATGTGTCAAGACCTTCTTACAGCTCCACTCCTTCACATTTCCATAACCAGATCGCGACTGTGTGGCCTTTGGTCACCTGCACGTGCAGTCCCCTCGCATGCTTCCTTAGTACTCCCCCGTCATGCACTTGTCTCCTGCCAGTTTGGGAGCAGGTAGCACATGCCATGACTGGTACAGGACAGCTATAGCTGTGTTCGTTGTCCAGCTGGCAGCAGCATACAGCATGTCCCTACTGAGCTCCTGTTGCACTTCCCCTTCAGCAAAGACTAGAATTTGAATTGCCCTCATTAATCTGGTCACTGGTTTTCACAATACTTGTGGGGATTTACTTCTACTCTACTGTCAAATTAAATTAAAATTGGCTAAAAAGGTTTAAAAAATGTATAAATGTTAGATGGGAACTTCCAGACAGAGGACTAAAATGATAGACTGACAGTTTGACGGTGTCCATAAAGAGAAGCCAAGTGTTCTTCTGGGTCACTGGGGATCAAAATAGATTTCAGATTATGTATGCCTTGCCATTCTCTAAGTGAGGGACCTATACAGATGTATAAGGACAAGAACAGCTACAGGACGTGTACTGACCTGGCCGTTAAAGGCGCCAGAGGGCTTCTCCATAGAAATATGCTGAACAAAAATTAGAGCACAGCCTTCCATCCACTGTTTGGGATCAAAGTCTGGAGTCTGGGTTGTCTATCCATATGCTTATTAAGCACTGTATGCACCAAAATTGCTAATGTGATGCAGAGAGGGTTTCCTGTGTTACAAAGGGCTGCTTGGTTTTGGAAATTGCTGTGGGACCTCTCAGAATAACATTTTCTCAGTGTAACACACCATAGTTAGGTCATCTTGAGTTTGTTATATGCATCATCAGTAAGTTCACAGCAAATAGGCTCCAAAGACAGATCAGACCCTGACGATAAAAATAGTTCTCTGTGCTCTTCCCCTCTGGGCAGCTATTGCTGGGAACAGGCAAAGTATTTGGGGAGGGCTCATATTTGTAGTGAGGATTCTACATCTGATTCTGAAAGAAATATTGCAGGGTTTTTTTAATAGTACTAAAATAAGAATTGTTCATTCTCCCGAAAAATGAATTCTCTCTTTCCAGTGAAGGTTACAACTTGAAACCCAGAACTGCAAAGAGAAAAAGAGATTAGAAAAATGGTGCAGATTTGATGTGCTGAGAGAGGACAGCGCTGAAGCTCCATGTTGAGGGAGAGAGGGAGCTGGGTGAATTTATTCCAGACTCCATATTAGCATAAATACAAACAAGTTCTGTTCCCTTGGGATTTGAAAACTTTACAGATTGTTCTATGGTTGTAGTTTCCAACTCATATGCACTAAGGAAAGTAAAAGAGAGATAAAAGAGTAAACCAAGAAAAGAAGATGATTTCTGTCAAATGCAGGCAGTGAGGGGTCTTTTTAATTTATTTAACAGTTCCATCTACATAAATTAGCTAGGATGCCTGCTATGCTTGTCTTAAGTAATGCACCTTCTTTCTTCTTATCTTGCTCTTTAAATTCCTTCCATGCACTGTCAATGCTTGAGTTTTAATGTAGCCTAGATATTTAATAGAAAAGAGGGATCTAAACCCTTTTCTTAAGTATGTTCATGATTTCTGTTTCATTTACCAAAGACAGTCCTATAACCCTCCCCTTTTTGACAACTGTCAAGTCCTTTTAAGTTTTCTTTTGTTGGGAGTCATCTTCTGTTGAATCCTGAATGAGATCAGTAAATATATTTTTAGTGTTCAAGGGGTTTCTTTTCATTTAAGCAGCAAATTCTTAAAATATTTAGCATTCTTTCCACTCTCTGCTGAAATACTCTGCTGTTTCTTTGCAGTACATGTTGACCTTGGTATTATAGACAGTATTTCTGTTTTGCTTCATAGGAATAACACTATGAAAAGAGATGCCTGCTTATTAAACCTATTTGTTCTGGAAGTGTAAAAAGATAGCATAGTTTTAATATATAGCTTGTTTTACAGGCCAGATCTTTACAGGGAAGGCCGTAGAGAATAGCTAAAATCAACAACACTATTTTGAATTGTGTCAGCCTAGAATTTGACCCACCCTCTTAAATGAAATTACACAGTGCTCTCAAAAAGCCTCTCTCTGTGAAGATTTCACTGAAGCCTCCCAGGGAGCCCCACGTGGGTGGGCTGCTTAAGCTTTTCTCCTGCAATCCCTCATTTGCGCAAATAATCCCATTGAAGCAGATTCTTTTTATTACTGGGTTTAGGCTTAGGTGTCTGGTCACATGAACAAAGTAGCCAGGATTGTACTCTTAAATCTGAAGAGTGCAAAATTGTCACAGTATGACGTCCATAAAAAAAAAAAAAAAAAAAAAACCCTTCCTTTTATCTTCCTTCCTCCCCTTCCAGTGAAGATTTTCTTTAGCAGGATATGATGGGTTTTATATCCTTCTGCAGCTGGCTTTTTGATAATGAGTAGAAAATATCCGATCTCGTTCATTGTTAAAGCAATATATAAGGAACATTGGTTTTCCTCCATTGTTCTTCTCCTGCCTTCTGCTTGTTCATAGTGGCAGTTGAGATTTGTTTATTTACTTCATTAAAAACTTTGCTAATCATTCATCTGGGATAATCACAAAGAGGGAGTAGAAGCAGCAGCAGTATATTTACAGCTCTTAAGTGCAGCAAAACAGTCACTATAACGGCCTAAGTTTTTGGAGATCAGCAAACCTTTGTAGCCAGAGGGTTTGCTGAATCCCAGAAGCTGTCTCTTCCTCATGAAAACCTCTGCAGAAGCTTTAAAAGAAATGTTTCAGAAGTCAGAACATGCCTACTGTATCCATATAACCTGACCTTCAAAAATTCATGTTATGCCAAAAATTATGCTTCCAAAATTGTCTGGTTAGGTGTTTCTCTGCAAAAAGCTACAATTCACTTCTTCCAAAGTATTATAATAAATTAGCCAACAAGAGACTACAATGCTGCTGGGACTTGGCCTAGGCCCTAATTAACTGAATAGACATTTTTCAGAGACAGTAAAGCCAGAAGAAACCATTGTTTTGCCTCAACTTACTGTATAGACAGGACAAAGGACTTCCTTCTATTATTCCTATCCTGAACCTGGTAAGTTTTGTTTTGCTAAAGCATGTTTTTTGTATAGATGCTGTAAATTACCTCTTCTTTCTTTCTTTCTTCCACTCTGGTTTTCAGCTTCAGTTTTAGCATTCACTGCAACTGTGGACTAGATGTTACTGTCCTACCTCTTCTGACTTTTATGAAGTTACGCTAGCTACAGCAGTCAACATATACATTAATAAGTTCCTTACACCTGCCTGGTGTAATGGATAACATTAACTATATTAGCACCTCTGTGCAGCTGGTGATCCTCTACATAGGTCTGTTGACCTCAGGGAACTACAGTGATTTTATACATCAGTATCTGGCTTATTGTGTGTAACTGTAATAGAAGTGTCCTAATCTTACATAAGTCACTTCAGAAAATACCATGAGAGGGTTTTTCTTCAGTTTTCATTCAATTCGTAAAGCTTAAGCAAAGAAGTCAAATTTCTTCCATGCTTTTAGAGTACAGTATTTTCTAGATTTTTTTTTTAAAACTCCACAATAAGCTGTACATCATTTTTACTGATGATAAGGATGACTATGTGTGTTGTAGTAAAAAGGGAGTAATACATGAGATGGCTAGATTTACAGTGAGATGGATATTGAACTATATATGCTTCCTGGGTGGATAGTAAGTTATGAGTCTGAAGGTCAGTTGATCTCAGAAAAGGATTGTGGAGTCTTAATGCCAGAATGATCTATTTCAATCTCAGATTCTAGTTTTAACATGTTTGAGAGGGTAACAGCAAAATAATGTTCTGGAATAGTAATCTGTTCTTTGTTAAGAAGTGTTTCCAGGAGTGTTCTCACTGTATAGGTAGCCACAGAGACCAGCTCTGCTCTGACAGTGCTTTGTTGATAGAATCTGTGTAGAAGTGCAGTTCCACTCTATTTCCCACATGAGGGATATATTGAATATAATCTATTCCTTTTAGTTTGTGGCACATTCAGACTGAAGAATTTTGCTGAGTAAAGTGAATTGCAGTTAATCTGAACATTACTATGCCTGACTGTGTATTAGAAAATCTCCTTTGTATCTTGCTTGGTTACCTTTAAAAAAAGAAAGAAAGAAAGAGAAAGATAATAAGAGAAACTGCTGAGCTTCTTTTCAGTAATTTCAGGTGTAACCTTAGGTATCTTTGACTCTTCCACAGGGGAAAAGCTCCCCTCAGGCTGCATATTCTCAGGTGTGCTATTTGATGGGATTTGTCAATTCTGAGTTACTTAGGAGGTAAGAAGGGAAGGTTGACTTGCACTGGTCAGCATGGTCGACAGAGAAGGAGTTCCAGCCATAGGGGGTTCCGTTGCATGCCACGTAGATTGCATTTCATGTCTGTTTGGAGACGTCTAATGGTAATGGCGGAGGGAGGAGGTAGAGAACAAAATCCTTATTTCTTTTCAAATGTGTGCAGTTGCTCTCAAGAAACAATAGGCACTGCAAGGAAGCATTCTTACAGTGATTTTGTTTTAACCTAGCATTTGTGGCATTCTTTAAAGACTACACTAGGTCTATGAAAAAAACACTTTGCAGAACATAGATTGTCATAGTTCTAAGTTCCTCATCAAGACAATCATTTTTTTATTTAAAGATTATTGTCCAAACCGTAAGCTTTCATTTTTGCTATTATGCAAGTATATATTTTCTGTCATAAATTCTCACAGGTAGCTGGTAGCATGGGTTGGCCCAATGTAAGCAGTAGTGGCATTATAGAGTACTTTACCAGCTCCCTCCTTTCCCAGATAAGTATATTTTTATTGGTATTTTATAAAGTATTTATTACAGGTAGCACTTGTGGTGTTGTAGAGACTTTCTACATCAACTCTTTAAAGAACAGACCGACAGGGTCCTATTTAGGAAATATTTCTTTTATGAGCAGTCAGGCAATCACTCAGATATATGTGTAGGTCATAAAAGTAGGTGAAACTACTGGTGCCAGGGACATTTTCACTTGTCTGAGGAAGGCTACAGTTCCAGTATTCCTTAGTTAAATCCTTGCTCCATGCACACACCAGAAACTTTGCTTCCTTTTTAAACTTTCTCATTTGTTTTCTCTTATTTTCATTTTTACTTTTCCTGTGTCAGTCTTATTGTTTTTGAAAAGCAATATATTCTTTAATCAAGAATGAAAGAGGAAAAGAAAGATGTCTGATTTCTAAGGCTCATCAATTTACCTCCTAATCTCTTAGACTTAGTGTTGTCAGGTAGTGTTACCTTAGCATCACCATTCCAAGGGAGTCTGGTCTGCCTAAGCTTCAGAAGCCTTTTCCAGGCTACAGGAAAGATCCAGGATCATCACTTTGCTGTTCTCATCTTCTCTTGAATAGCCATTATTTTCAAATGTTCTCTTTCTCCACTAATTTGGCCACTGTGTAACATTAGGCAATTAGTGAGAAGGAACTATCAAGTGCCTGAAGTTACGTATCTGCTTATGTGTTTTGCTAACTCACAGTCTAACTGTCCAAATAAGAGTGGGAGAGAAAGTATATGAGAGAGAGAAAAGAAACATAATCTGAAACTGAAGGGAGTTATTCAGTCTCCTCGCCAAGGAGGAAAGTCCAAGGAATGTGCTGGTTTGTCTCTCTAGAGTGCCTGAGCTTGCCCCTGTGTGCTCTGGTAATCAACAGGTTAATAGCAATGCTCCCAGTCTTCAAGATATTTTCATATATAAATGCAGGCAGGATCAAAGTTTTGTGGGCAAACTTCATCCAAGAAAAAAAGACTTTTAAAAAACCAGAATGTCTACTACTTCACTTTTTTGTTCCTTCAGCAACATATACAGTTCAACAGAGGCAGAGGGGAGGTAATTCTGTCATTTATTGCATTTTTTCCTGCTGTATCATTAAATCTGTTTCTTTAAACTACATTTTCCCAACTTCATCCACATTACGAAAAATTCTCTGCAGCTGGAATACCTAAATGGATTTCAGCTGTACTGAACTGTTTAATCAGAAAGCAATAAGACACTGCGATTTAGGAATTTTTAAAGCTCATTATTATGATTAAATTAAAAAAAAATTCAATATGAAATTACCTTTCTAAAGCCTTACATTGAAACTTTTTGAAATTGTGAAATGGCCTCTTACAATGTTGTTTGAGGCTTCTGCATGATTGAAGCTGTGACATATTTGACTTGAAATCATTAAAAATTTCAGTGATGCTAAAACTATTTTCAAGGGAATAAATGTTTTTTGTGGAGAAGTTCTTAGAATTCTCAGGACCTGCGTAAATTGCCAGGTCTTTGGGCCACAAGGTGCTTGAACTGAGTGAAGTCAGTGAATCTTGGCTAATGCCTGAAGGAGCTTCTTTAATACAAATAATAAACACCAATATCCACTTTGATTTTATTATACAATACACCTATCAAGAGTATTTCCCTTCAAAGAACATCACTCCTTCTGTGCCTTCAGTTCTTTACCTCGCGGGAAGATTTGATGTCTTCTGCATTTACTATGGTAAATTACTTAAGAAATAATGACCTATGCAACCAAGGCTAGAAAACCAGTTCCTAGCAGGAGGAATGAATGCCACGAGTGTAACAGTTCTTGGTAGTCTGTGCACACATTCTCTGTGTCAGGAGCATGGGGGCTGGATTCCCGGCTCCTGTAGACAACACAGCTCCTTCAGTGAAGGCTGTTGGCAACAACTGAAAAACAACTGAGTCTGAAGTCCGTGCTGGATCTCAACAGACTGCAATTTGTGGCCCAGCATTAGCTGTTAGGAGATGTACTGGAACCCAGGCAGGAGCTTGCCTCCTCCTAGCCTCTCTGCAGGAGGATCTCACTACATCTAACACTGTGTTCTTCTTCCCCATCCTCTCCTGCTGTCAGGTCTGAAGCCCCAGGCAGTTGCCCTAATTGCTCTCTGCTTAAAAGGTGAACAAATTCAGTGATATAATGAGTCTTTCTGAGGACTGACTTCTCTGACATATACATGCCTCTCTGCTTCTGATTTACTGTTCATTACTGTGCACCATTTGAAGGACAGATGTGCTACTTAATTACTGGAAATGGCACAAGTAGGTCAATTGCGCTTCACTGTTCATAGTGCCAGTCTGTGACAGTGCTGCATCTCCAGGCTTGGGTCTGTAGTGTGTGTATGATGACAAATTGAGATATTTTTTCCTTTTTTAGACTGTACAAGGTATTTTAAAATAATCTAATCCTGTGTTTGGTGCTGGTGAGCAAGTACTTTATAATTTAATTTAGCATTACGTGACTTTAAGTGCAAATAATTTTGCTTTTAAGCCTGATTATCTAACTTAAAAACATTTTCACAAACCATCCATCTTTAAAACTCAGACCTTCAAAGTGTCTTTCCTTTCTCTTTCCAGGCTGTCTCTATAGATATATTCTAAATATATTTTTTGTATACATTTTCAAGAGGCTGGTGGTACAGGGCCAGAAAACATACACACAACACCTCTGTTCTGAAGTGTATTTTAAAAGTTTTCAAGTACTAATGAACTGGGCTTCTGAGTTAACAAAGAATTATCCTTGTAATCCTACTGCTACCCTATCTCTCAGTATTTATCTGTGTTATTTAATATTAATGCCGAAGCCTGGTGTATATCGATTGTGTTTGGGTTTGACTCCCAGCTTCAGCAGAGTTAGTCCTGACGTACACAAATGCAAATGATATCGGAACCAAAACACTAGGATTCATGTAAGTGTGCTTTTTAAGTTAATTGCATATGTGGGTGGGCACACACACACACACACACACACACACTCAGATCTCATGGGGCTATATTTACCAGCTCTCCAGAAATTTGCATTCTTGCATACACACACATATTTTTCACACTGGATATGCCTGTGTGGATATGTAGTATGCACATACATCCGCACAATGTAAAACCTTGGAGGTGATTGGCTTGATAAATTTAAAAAAATTACTTGCATACAACATTTAAAAAAACCTTAGCAACAGGTAATTAAGCTGTTATGTCTTGTATGTCTTGCATTGTCTCTTAGTTTAAAAAAGATTTCCAGATACAGATTCAAAGGATCATTTTATTTCATAAATACATGCATGCGTGTGTTATCCTATAGATGAACCCTTGTCTACCCAAAGAAGCCCCATGTTGAAAGAAAAAAGAACTAAGAATTTGTAGTACAGCATTTAATTTTTTTTTTGTTGCTAAATTATTGCCTTTGCAGTTGCGCTCTTACCGGGCAGTGCCATCACATGTCAGTGCCAGCCCCACTGGTGTCCGTTGTGCTTAAGTTGCAGAGAGGAAATTGCTTTCCGTTACAAAAACTCGCTGTCAGGTTGCTGTTATGTTAAACAATGGACGTAGGTGAAGCTTTTGAGCCACCATTTTAAAATCTGACTTGGTGCCAAGAATACCGTCAAGTGTTTGAGAAAAAAACACTCTTACAATAAGAATAATTGCCTTAAAGACACATGCAGTATCTTTCTTTTCAGGCAATATTCTTAAGAATCAGGCCTTCTCTTTCTTCAGCTGATCGTAAAAAAAATCTTTCAGAAATATGAATGGACTCCTCCCATGTGTGATGGGGAAGGTGCCCTTCACTATGTGCTGCAAGTGAAATTGGTTCCAGTTCAGAATCTTGCTTCTGTGTCCAACCTTCAGAACTCAAATCCATGAATTCCATGAGATCGGTTTAAAATGGGGTCAAACCTTAAGACTTGAATAATCATATATTGTAAACATCAATTAATTATTACTTATCTTGCACATCTGAAAATATGGTTCAATGTTTGGATGTAGTTCTAATCACAGAAGGTTTAAAATCCAAACATTCTGCTTAAAATGATACCAGAAATAGTTCATCTTCTATGTTCTTTTGACATCCACTAAAGCTGCAATTCATTAATACAACTTCAGCTGCCTACTCACTGCTGTGAAGCAAACAATAAACAGCTGAGCAGAAACAAACTCTTTCTTCTCTGTCCCTACAACGTTCTTATTAATGTTTCTGTCAGCTGCTCTCTGTTAGTCTGAGACTTATCTGACTGGGACTGCAAAAGTGTGCACTTATTGCTTTCTCATCCTGCTTCTGTCCTCTTTCCAAAGCCTTTCCTATCAGAGAGATCTGATTTGCTGGAGGCTATTCCTACTGCTGGGATTTCTTCCCATGCTGGAAACAATTGGATTTCTACAGCATCTTCTGTGTTTTCTCCTGAGTGTGGGAGTTTCCCACTAGTTAAAATTCATGAATTCTTTCATTTCAAGCAGTAATTTATTCTTTTACTTACCTTTTCTCCTTGTTTTCTTCTATGTGATCATAAGTTTTGCTGCTAATTGCATCATCCTTGACTTCTTGTAACATCTCTTATTTCCATTTATTAAATGCAGTAGGGTAGTCTATGGTAAGTGAAGAATGTCAATAATATTTTCCCGCTTTGGGTTTCATTTGAGTTCAAGTCTCAAAATATCAGTGTTTCTCCAGAACGTTCCTCTGTTTCCTAGAGCTTTATGGAGAGTTCTGTCAAATGGCGCGTTGCTTCCCGTGTACCAGCTAATGGACCTGTGTGAGACAAAGAGAATCTAAGAGTTTCCTATGCTTGGTTGTGTACGTGCTTCAGAAATCTCTCTCCAGCAGGACTTGTCTATTACTCAATGTATTTGTTTCAGCAAATGCAAATATGCTGTAACTTCCAGGCAAAAAATGAGCCTGGCTCTTCATAAGCCTTTATTGATGTTGTTTGTCCCAGTTATAATAACTGACCTGGCATCCAATATCTCTAAAGCTCTTGTAGATATTCCAATATATTCTTATAGCTGTTAGCATATTTTCTGTGAATACAATGTTATGATTAATTTCTTAGTATGTATGCAGTCTCAACATCTTCAGAATACTAGCAAAGGGCTTAATATTTGTATTGTTAAATGTTTATGTGGTATTAGAAATGCATAAAATACATTACAGAAATGATCTAATTTAAAATGTTCTGAATTCCTGGAAAGGGTGTGATTAAAGCTGTGGAAATTGGATTAGCAAAGGGAAATGGTGCTGTTTGTGAGCAGAGGCTAGTTTTGAATTCATGCCTTCTGCCTCTGAGCTTTGAACCACACATGGGGTTTTCTCACCTTGGAATGGCCCTTTTGACTCTCCACTGCTCTGAAGCTCTGGCCCTCTGCCAGAGGCATCTCAGCTGCTCACCTGCACACTGCTGAACCACTGCAGTTAACCATGTTGCATATGAAGGTAAAATGATAATTCATTTGGGTTTTTAAGTGTAAAAATTAATTGTTTTATTTTAAAACCAATGGCATTGTGATACCAGAGAAAAATAACTCCCCAAAGGATGGTCTCAGTCAGCTTCAACTTCAGAGAGTTTGGATTCATCAGATAAAGGGGTATTGAAAGGTTTTTTTTCTCTGTAAATTGGGTCTAGTATCCAAGGGGGGAGTTCACTTGTTCGTACTCTGATTTTCACAATCAATAAACTGTTGTATGGTGTGGCAATAAAACCTACAGAGCAGAGAAGCTGCCCCAGTGGAAGTCAATTGATACTTTCCCACTGTGCTCTATTGTACTTTTAAAATTTCACATTAGTCGAGCTGTCATCTTGGAATAGGGAACCTGTTTTAATAGCTGTCAGTGCATCAAAATGAATTTTTACTCTGAATATCAGTATTTCATTTCTCTCTTTAGAATTCAGAAACAGGGGGTTTATCCCAGTAAATTGCAATTGCACAATATCTTACTTGGTCTGTGATAGTTTGAGGACAGCACAATAGAAAACACTTGATATGAACATACCATAGTGCTTCAGAAATAATGTACTGATAGCTTTGGTTTCTTTTGTTATTCAGGATCACATGGCTGTTTAAAAGAACCAAGTGTAACCTTAGCATTAGATAATTTTGGGTTGACAGTGCTTGCAGCCAAAAAGTTCTCTGTAAAATGATGAAAAGAATAATGAAACTTCAAGTATCATGCTGATATGTTCCCTCTTTAGAAATTCTCAGGTTACTGCTGACACTTTAGGAAATTAAAAGACAGAGGCAGATACTTTCTTGTGCTTTTTCTAATTAGTTCCTATACTGAAGGGTTACTTTTTGGCCTGTGACAGGTTTATTTGGTCCAAGAGCAGTAACTAATATGTCTGGTATTTGAAGCACTGTAGATCGAGAGACCCACCTGTTACACTGCAAAGGGATCAATTTTAATGACCCTCACTGGCCTTTTCCATGTTTGCCCAAAATTTCTGTGATCAGAAGCAGAATGAAATCCATTAAAACATGCTATTCAGGGATGTATGGTAATAGCAGGTTGTGATGCTTCACTTTGCTAAATGAATCCTACAAAGCATCAAGTGCCAATTTCTCGATTTCCCCCCAGCCCCTTGGATGAAGTGAAGGTTTTCTGCCAGAGGTGTGCCAAGTCTAATCGCAAAATAATAAAAAAAGTTGCAGCAGGAGACTGAATATTGCTTCAGCAAGTACTCTTGGGGCAGTTTAGATAAGCTGGCCCTACTGCAAGGATAGCTCAGCTCATCTCTGATTGCTACTTTAGCCATTGTAGCTCTGCAGTGGATTGGCCCGCATATACTTTGCTCAGAGAATGTTTAAAATTTAAGAGGAGGGGGATTTGTTTTGCTTATACTCGTCTGGGAATAAACTGTAAGTTGAGATTCTAAGAGCAGGTATTTGTACCCCTGTTGAAGTTCCTTTTCACTGAAAGTGTGCATATTTAAGAAAGATAATGCCTGCTTCTGTTTCTCTCAAAGATTTAACATGAGGCTTCTGTTTTAGCATAGGGAAAATAAACCTTCCGCCCCCCCCCCCCCCCCGTTTTTTCCCCCGTACTCTGAAGTCAAACTAACAACATGATAATGGCAGATTTTTTTTTTTTAGGCAAAAATCTAGCCCTTGCTATTTAATGGTTGCCGATCCATTTTGCCAAATACAACTTGTAGCATATGTTCAGAAGACAGCCAGCACATACCTCACTGTGCCAAAATCTTCATATTTGTATGCTGATGATAAGTAAGCCTGATAGTTTATATGCAGTAGGGCAGTGATTATTCTAGAAAACTTCAGGCAGAGGCATAGGGCAGTCTGTCAGGCTTGAGTAAAATATGGATTATATAAATGTGTGTTGAAATATGAAAGTGTCTCAGCCAAAGTCTTCCACTTTGATTTACTAAACCTATTACTAGACCTATTTCCAAATATTATTAGTGCAGCTGGGAGACACTAGAATGATGATGGCTGGGCAGGAAAAAGGAATTTATCTTATAAGAGATTTTTAGCTTTCAGAATTTATTTTATTTGAGAGAAACAAGACCTTTAGGGAGCTCTGCCCCAGAGCAGAGAAAGCTGAACACTGAAGGTGTTTTCTGAGACTGTCATAAGTGGACCAGATACAAGCTGCTGAACTGATGCAGGATTTGAACCTGGTTGTCTTGCACAGCAGAAACACATACCAGCAAGAGAGGTCTCTGAATAGCTATTATGAGACCCTTTGCTTTCTGTAAGTTTAACTTCAGAAATTCCCCCTTTGAAAATTTCATACAGACAGAAAACTTAAATGAAGAGTTGTGACTGACAGGAATTTTCCACTTCAGTTGGTAATTATTTTCAAAAAATTATTAGAAAGTTTTCAATTATCTGTGTATTTGGGACACTAAAAACACTGGCTATAAAGCCCACTGAGAGACTGGATCCTAGAAAGTTGCTCTTCGCATGCAAGGGAAAATATTTCTAACATTCATAACAGTTAAAGAAATTGGGCATCTGCAGCCTCTTGATAGGCCTGTCACAGCTGCCTTGTAGGCAGCTTCTAAATTGTGAATGTTTCTTAAAACGTTAGTTAAGATTTATTTCTGGTTATCCCAGTGGCAGTTTTATTACTCATTTATTAAACCTAGTCTTCAATAGCTTTTTGTAGAACTTGAGTTCAATGATCAAAAGTTTTCAGGCATCCACCCAAAAAAAGGGCTATACACTGACAGAACTCAAATTTGTGTTGGTCTAATAACACCATATTCCCAACTGGCACTAGATTTTTAAGCATATGGCTGGTAACATTAAGCCACTGGAAACAGCTTTGCTTTTTAGCATTCAAAACTAACAGGAGGTGGTGATTCTTCACACAACACATAAACAAGCTGTGGAACTCCTTGCCACAGAAGCCTGGACATGCTAAAAGCTTTTTGCTCAAAAAACAACTGGTTAAATCCACAGAAGAGAAATCCACCCAATATATTCTCTGGAGATACCTGAACCACAGTTTGCTGGAGGCTGAAAGTATTCTGGAGTTTCATCACAGCAGCCTTGCCATGTTTTTGTACTTTACCCCAGGCATTGGCTGTTTGCCATTGCCAGAGATTGCTGATGGTTTGGAGGAACCTTTGGTCTGAGTCAGTGTAAATTTTATATGCCAGCTGCCTTGTGTGCAAACAGACAGGTATTTCCTGCGAGGAGAAAGACACACCTAATACCTATTCCATGCTTGGAGCAAGATGAAGACTGTGCATCTCTTCACCTTTGAGGAGAGAAGTACTGTGCATGTGCAACTACAGAGTAACCATAGAAACAGAGACACATGAAGAGATGCTGAAGCTAGCATTGCAAGTAGAATGAGAAGTGGCAAAAGACAAAGACAAGCTTTCATTTATAATGAGAACTAAGGGGTCTTTCATTGCTTTGTTAGCTGCCATCTCTTGCCTCCCAGCTGAAGCTCTTTCTGCTCTTGCCAGCATGGCACCACAGCTTCTCTACAGCTTTTCCTCCCTGAACCTCAGCTGTAGCTTATTAACATGTTCATCCAAGGAATCTGGTATTTAAGCAGCTAGGAAGTGTGTTCACTGCCTTCAGCTTTTCTGGTGTTTGTTCTTGTAGCTTCCTTCTTTCAGGTGAGCCATGTGTACTGCAGGTGTGTCCTGTTGCATAACCCAGTGTGAGGGCAGGGGGCTGCTCCCTGTCCTGTGTGGCACCATTTGTAGTGTTGCAGCTGTACAGCTTTTCCCACTGCATTGTGCTGCAGGTGCCCCTGGCCCAAGGATAGTTTGTCTTGTTTGCACCAATGTCATAATGAAATCTGAAGGCAACTCTGTGAGCCTTCTATAGGGGACTTCATACCACTCACAGATCTTTCCCCTTCTTATTTGCTCCTCCCATCAATGGTAGTGGATATTGCATATATTGCCATATATATTGCACATACTACCTGAATCCAAGGGGAGCGTATCCATGGTATGCTATGAGAAGGGGAGTGCTGAGACAGACCTGTGAGCACTTCTGGACAGCCTGCAGCTGTCCCAAATCCAGCCTCAACAGAGCTGGAGGCAGGCCCATCTCATATTCTCTGACCTTTTCAAAGTGAAATGTTGTAAGCTGTGTAAGCATGAGAACTTGCCAGAGGTAAGAACCTGAAATATGGGAACACAGAGAACTGGAGATGAGTGGTATGACTTGCTGACATTTTGAAAGTTAAGTATTTTACAAGACTGAGGAGATATGTAAAGAAGCAGAGTATCAGAACTTGGTCTTGCAATAATACAGGTGGCCTCAGGGACAGTGAGGCTTATGTCACTAGGCTTCATAAACATGAATGAGAGGATTAAATTAAGCCTTGGGCATGTGTGTGTTTGTGGAGGCACTGAATATTTTTGCTACCTCCTTTTTTTTCTTATTACTCTCTGTTGATGTTTAACAATTTTTATTTAACTATCTAAAAACTGCAGTTGTTATTTGGTGAAATCATGCACTGTCAACTGTATTTGTACAGAAACCTCTTAGTAATTGCCAGTTGACTGTGTAGTAGTGGGGCAACTGTTTAGTTGCATATGAAGTAGAAGGAGAGTAGTTATGCCTGAGCCATATTGAGTGTCTTTTTGAGGAAGAGTTCTTGTTTACTGACATATAACTTTCTTGTTCTGGTTTGATTGGGTGCTGCTGTATTCAGTTAGGTGGATAAATATGGCAAAAATAAAATGCAGTATTGAATTCCATCCAAATCTACTTACAGTCAATAGTTTGCATTTCTAATACATTTGTTAGTGGAACTGACCATTCAGAAACTGTATGGTGGGGGGAAGGCATGATATGAAGAACTTGTAGGATGCTGTTCTCTCCGCAATTGTGTAACTGCCATTGTTACACATAACATTAAAATTATGACAAAAGCAATTAATATTTATAACTTTTAAATGACAAAGGCAATTGGATTTCAGATAAAGTACGGCAAAGTTCATGCCTCCAAAATCATAAAAAATCTTCAGTTGTGACATTCTTTCATCATTCCAGGCAGTAAGTAATAAGGCATATAAATTACCTGTGCATTGTGGGTAATAGTCTGACAGAGCACTTCCTGTTTTAGACAGTTTTGGTAAATAGCATTAGAAAAAAGTCACTTGAAAGCTCACCCACTGGTAACGTTGTGTAATGTAGTAGTCTGACTGATCATATGTTTCTTATATTTAAGCCAAAATAATGCAATCTTCAATTTTAAAAGTTGGTCTGCATTTTGAAAAATGACTCGAATACCTGATTCCTCCTCTCCGAAGGCAGGATCTTTCTAAGCCCATGTAAATCCTGACTGGAAACCACTGAAAAAGGCCCATTCATTTAAGTGGACATTGGACAACTACTGGCCTCTGCCAGTAACATTAAAAAGGATGTATTTCAAAAAGTGCTTTGCAGGGAATTTCCTTAATTCTAGGCAAGATGTGCTAAGAGAGATCCTAACTGAGTTTCAACTCACTTTTGCAATTTTAGCTTAAGATTTTTAGCTCTATCTTCAGACTGCCACAGCAACTTCTAATACCATTTGGCTTCTAGTTGTCAGTTGTACAAGGCAAGCTGGAAGGTGATGCTTAAACCACAGGTTTGTGGTCAGTTATAATAACTGATGGTTGGAGGGACTACTCTTGTTGACCTCAGATTTTTCACATGAAGTATCTGCTCACTTTGTTGCAAACATAATCCTTTAAATCACTGGTGTTTATTCATTTGCCTCTGAAAAGACAGTGTCATAGATGCAGTATTAAAACAGGATGTTTTTGAAGGATTTCACGTGCATATTCTGTAAACACTATTCTGTAAATGCAAACTAGAAGCATATTCTATAAACAGTGTCTGTAAAATAATCTGCATTGATTTAATTGTTCTAATTCTTGTGGCACTGTTCTAAGCATAAGGTAGATGAACTCTGGCTCCTAATCAGGATAATTTTTGACCTGTGACTGAATGTTGTCAATTTTTAATATAATTTTACAATGAGAAGCTAAGCCTGTTATCTTTCACTGCATATTTTTATGTTCTCTATCCCACCCTGGTGTTGCTAATGACCTACTAATGAACTGACAGCTACCATATTTATGTAAATGAGGGGCTGCTGAACCTAGAGTTAGTCTTCCTCAAACAAATATGAAATTAGCCCTTTCAATCTGATAACTCCTTGCTTTCCTCATCTTTTTATAGAATAAATATGTCTGTCCTTAGCTTGCTGTATGGGCAAAGGCAGTTAAATACATGCATGTTAGAAAATATACTATACTATAGGTGATTTTGAAAGAGGTTCAGAAGTAGGACACCTGAATTGTCATGGCAAATAGTAACAATGGTGTATGAAGTGATTCTTTTCAATGCTTCATGTTTCTCACATTTATAAAGAATACAATCTGGACAGGAATACAGCCTGCAAGAAATGTATTAATCCTTACAGTCAGTCTTGAAGATCTATTTATGTTTAGAATATACTCCTCAAAGGTGTGTGTCTGTCCATACATACATATCTGTAGACTCTTGCCTAAAAAAAAAATTCTAAAGGTCAAAGTTATATTTTGGTAAGGTCTGCATTGTAATTGTGTCTGGTTTTTAGTGCCTCACTTCAAGTAAAATGTAGACTAGCTGGTGCCAAGGGAACAGAAACAAGAATGATTGGTATATTAGAAAACATGACATAAGAAAAGCAACAGAGAAAGATAAAGATGAATTGGGATTGATTAACTTAAAGGAGAGAAAACTTCACAGGATGTGATAGTCTTCGCAGATGTACAAGATTATTGGAAAAAGGAAAGAAATTATACACCTACAGCAGCAATAGACCTAAATACCAGCCTGAAACTTCGAAGTTAAACACTTGGAAAAACTTTCTAATAGTAAGAACACTGAAGCACTGCAAGGGGTTACTTGGGGAAGTTATGGAGAATCCAGTGCTGGAGGTTACTAAGAGCCATTTAGAACCATATATCAGATATGTCATAGTTATAACTTATCTCACTGTAAGTCTAGAATAGTCTAGGTAAACTCAAGATTTTTCTATGATACTATATTTTAACTTAATACAGATTTCTATTAAGTCATGATTTGTAAAGTATATTAGGAATGGTGGATGGCAAGCACAGGAAAAGATTGCTGCAACTTCATGTTAGTACTTGGACTCTTCAGGCTCTTATCTTTATTTTTTTGTCTTTTTCCCACTGATAGTAGCTGGCACACCTATTCTTGTGCCTTTTACGCATTCATCCTCATAGATTTCTGTTCTGTCAGTCTCCCTTGTGCCTAAAGGCAAGCTACTTCACTGGGAAATAAGACAGCCCACTGTTTTAGAGACCAAAGTATATTGTCCCTATAATCCCCTGAGTCTGTTAACCGTATGCCACAGTGGGAATTACTGATACAAATTAGTCCACACATCTCCTCAAATGCAGGGTTTCCCCACGGACGTTTTCATTTCCCTTATTTGTTTGCTGAAGATGATGACACCCTTCTGTCTGCACTTGACTGTGTGCAGGAACAAGACTGAGGAGCTCTGGAGGAGAGCTCAGCAGTTCTCTGCAGGCACCGAGAGCCATCCACTCTGTCAGTCGCCTCGCTGCCATGAGTCCTGGTGTCTGACTGCTGGCAGAGGCACAGCGGTGGAGTGCCTAATTATGAGATCAAAAGGATGTGCTGAAGACAACTTTTTTCTTTCCCTCTTACAATGCTGCCTGATAACCTATAAATAATGGCTCAAACCTCCTTTAAGCCTGGCCTCTGTCTTCTTTCCTCTAATCGTGCCCCTGGTAAGGGAATAGGGACAATGACAGTGAATGAACGATAATAAGGTGTTCTTCTGTGTTACTGTGAACTGAGTGCTTGTCTCTAGTTTATCTTTGCCACAAGGCATTTGTATATTTGTAACATCTTATCTCCAGACAATTTGACCTATTCATATTCAGTCAAAGTATCTGTGATTTGAATTTGTGTTATTAATCATTTCGCTCAGCTAGAATCTGCTGTGATTTGTCCTTTTTGATATAAAACAAGATCAGTATTTATTATTCATCACTCAGTTTTCTTTTATCTTGACTGAAATTTAGCCTAATGTTTTGCCATGCTGTTTTTTCTTTCTTTTCATTATTTTTTCCTGTCCTTATCTTTATTTTTCCTTTCTTTCCCAATAAGGAGGTAGTAGTTAATCCTTTTTCATTTTAAGCAAGTGTGTTCATGGCATATAAATTATATTAAAATAGAATAAAAGATGCAACATTTTTGGTCACATATTCCACTGTGCAGAGGACATTTTTAGATATGAAGTTATACCAGTAACCTTAATGGAAGATTTTATTTGCATTTAAATTATATAGTAATTTAATTTTATATATCATATAGCTATTTGATATTAGTACATATTTATTTTATTTATAATTGCATATTCATTTTATTTATGATGTCCATATAACTTGGTGATATAGAACTTTCAGATTCTTAATGAAAGCTTATTAGGCTTTTCCCAGTTATTAACATATTTGGATTGGGTGCATACTGTCTCCTAGAGAAAAGGTCCAAATGTTCTTTTTTTTTGTCACCAAGTATGCATATAGTATTGTTTTATAACCAAAGCTTTTTGCACATCTGAGATCCAGAACCCATTAGCGTCTTACCTGACATCAGGAACTTTGAATTAAACCAGCAACAGAGGGAATTATTTCAAGATCTTTCCATGACATCCCTTGTCAGCTACACCACTAAAAGCTGCTTCCTATTTTGCAAAGACTGCAGAAATATTATTTTAACCATTTTTGCTCATAGCTAAGATTTCAAGCTGAAGTTCTGCAGTGCTTATAAAACTTCAGATACAGGAAGAGGTTCTCAAAAAAAAAATTTAATGGGCATAGCAGAAGTACAGTTGCATTCTGTGATTGACATTCTTGAAAAATTGCTTCAAAACAGATGATATCTGTTTATGAGGCTCCTGAAGGGTTTCTGAATTTTTGTAGGTCTTAAAATTATGGTGATATTTTGTGAGGATTAAAGTGGCTTTTGGCTTTTTACATGTGCTTTTAGTGTGTATATTTTATCCTATAAAAGTTCGATCAGGTGCCACTGAAATGAGTAGTGGTTATGGTGTGGAATTATGAGCTATGTGCTTAAATCCAGATATGATGTCTGCATAAAACTTTAAATATTGAAATGACATTCAAAATCATACAAACATGTAAAAATACGCAATCATGTCAGAAATGCCATATTTGAGATGAGGGTGAAATGATTCTTAAGGCACTTGCTCTGCCTTCATTTGTCAGAGAACACAGTTCCAAAAGTCATTCACAAGTATTATTTCACCTTAAGAAGACCTAATAGCTAGCAGTCTTTTTATCTTTAAATTATGTGTATATTTTTTGAGAAATTCACTGAAAGTTTAAAATTCTGGTTTGTTTAACTGGCCCAAGATTTCCTTCCAGGTAAGAATTTTTCCACTGCATTCACTTTAAGTTTTTAATTTTACTCAATTAAATTAATTTAACTTTGAAGACTCACATAAAGACCAGAAGGAGCTCAACATTTAAAAAAAAAAAAAAAAAAAAAAAAAAAACTGTGAGTAATTCATCAGGTATTAACCTGATTCTGACTCTTTATTCCTATAGTTCTGATTCAGTATATTTTACCTTTTATCATAGGGATAGTTACCTTGCTATAGGTAAAATAAACTGCCTCACCAGAAATAACCCAATGATGCATATAGTCTGCAGTTCTGATTCCAGAATGACCCATCTGAGGGGTAAGTTGCTAGACATGGTCTTCATTATTCAACATTCATACTCTGATGCCTGCCATTCTGTATCATAAAAGCACAAAATAAGAATATCTGAAGATTAAACTTATGATACTTTTTTTTCCAAAGAAAATAATTCATTGATTTGATTCAATGCTTATGTTAAACTGTGCAGTCTTTCTATATGGACTGATACAAGATGATGGCTTATAAATTTACAAAAACAGTTTAGGCTGCTGAGCTGTGCAGGTTTTTTTATATCATTTGTCCTTTCAGATATTCACCACCCTTCTATTATCTGTCAAAAATAATACTAAGACCCACTCCTGGAATTCAGTAAAGGAGTGGAAATTCCCAAATCTGAATAAAGTAATTTGAAAGACCCTGATCCAAAGTCATTAGGTCTAGGGAGGTAAATGGAAGACATCTGCAAATGTTGCACTCTCTTTTTTTGTTCCTTTTGTCCAAATTACTAAGAACTACATGAAAAAGTAATGGATGTATTATGAAGCCTTGGGTAGCTCAATGTTAACTTTTGCTGTACTGAGACTGAATATTTATTCCTACTATCTGACTCCTATCTCACATCTAATTTTTCATCACCAATGAGAATTAACCTCCTTTTCATAAACTCCCTTGTTATCAGCTTTTTATGATAGTCTTTTATATCTGATAGAGCCTGTTCCATCTTTCTTTCTGCTTTTCTTCTATACTGTCCTAAGGCCCTCTGTAAACTCCCACAAAGCATACTCCCATCCATGTCCCTTTGCCATCGCTTGCAGAAAGCCAGTTGCATTCCTTGTTGGCTGGCTGGGACGCACAAGCTGTTTGAGGCTGCACTTGCCAGCCTCACAGGATAGCCTCTGTCTCAGTAAGTGTGCTAGTTTGGACCTGTACCACCCGCTCAGCTTTGCTGTACTTAAAACTGGTCAGGATATAATAACTTTAAGGCTTCAATCCCTGGCAAATGGGGTTGAAAATGACTCAGAACTATGGCATATAACATCATTGTGTAAGTCTCATCTATGTAGGAATTGTGTTAGACTTGAAAAACAGTTTCATATCTATAAAAATTAGTCATCAAAGATGCATTTAGCTTACTCTAACTAGTTCTTTTCTTACTTGCAATCATTACATCTGTGTGTTTGTACAGCACAATATCCAGCAAACAGTTTCTAAAGTGCAAGCTCTCTTTGTACAAAGTATGACTGAGCACTTTTCACTAAGAATCTGTTATTGTAAATTTAAGAGAGAAACAGAATGCTCCAAGGTGAAGCTTCAAGATGTGAATCAACTTACTAGTTCAGAGGTCGTAAGTAAGCCCAGGCAGTAAATATGCAAAACTGTCTTACATCTGTGAAAAAGAATGGGGATGGGATAAAAGAAAGGTAGTAAATGCAGGAGAAAATGGAAGGAAAATGAATGGAAGTGTGTTGGGCAAATGCAGAAAAATAGATGGCAAACACTGGGTGGGTGGATTGAAAACTCATGAGAAGGTGGAATCTACTCTTCAGACTCTGCACCCAGCCTTTCCTCACCAATTGTAAAAAAAAGCGCTGCATTTAGGTAAGTAAGGACTACAGAGTTTTCTGCAGCTTGCTAGTCATGAATATGCCTGTATGAGATCCTTTTCCAAGGTGTACAGACAAAGAAAAAGCACTACTGTATGTCTGTCTTCCATATCACTGTCCTTTCTGTGTTGTTGCTCTGCAGCCCTCAGTGAGGATGACTGCCTGTGGGCAGTCCATGCCTGGCCTTCTCATTCTTTCAGTTGTAGAATAAATCCATGAAGAAGTTGGATAACACTGAGAGACAAAAAATGTTTATTAAGACATTGTCTGTAACTTCCTTTTTTTCGCTATTGGATTTCTGTTCATGCATCGCAACATATATTACCAAAACTTATGCCGAAAAGCAGCATGCATAAGGGATGAGTTCTGCCTGCCTTTACGTTGGGTGTAGTTTATTCAGGGTCACTAATTTAGTCTTTACTCAGGCACCAGTTTTCAAGAAAACTTTTTTGTTTGTTTGTTTGTTTTTTTACAGATATCTTTGACACACTTGTTTTTTCTCTATATGTTCTGTAATTAACAGAGATTCAGAATTATTTGGAAGGAGAGGGACTGGTGAATGGGTAGGTAGCTGAACAGATGTCATAATCACAGAAAGCGTATTCCCTTAGAAAATGAAGTTAAGAAGTAAGAACTTGGAGAATTTGATAGCTCCTTTTTGTATATGCATTTATCTGGTTTTATGTGAATTAGTGCTTTAATGAACTTTTTCATGGTTTTAAGGTGAAGCCTTTAATTTCTTTTACCAAGTCTACAGCAGCTGATTGTCTGCATTACCTAACCACATTTCCACAGAGTATGGAAAGCTGTAGCTAAACTCATTAGAGTTTAGGTCATTAGAGCAAAATAAATTGTTCATACTTAATGTATATCAATGTTTGTGTAAAAAGAAACAAAATAAAAATTGTCATGTTGAAAGTGTTAAGGTTACAAAGTCAAACGCAGAAAAGTTAGGAAATGCTACACTGATGGCACTGTGCAAGTTTAATTTGGCTCCCTTGTGTGCATGCATTATGATATAGTCTTTAATTACCTGATTGCGTACTGCTTTCTCCATGGGGCTTCTACCTCATTCAGTGCACTGGATGAATGTGTCTCACTAAATGAGTGTTTCCTTTTATTAACATTATTCAGTGTGTAGCACCTTGACTTATTTACTGATCTTCTAGTTCTCTGAAAATTCAGCACTTTTTATTTCCTCCTGGCCTTTTTTGTGGTGTTCTTCATTAAAGTACCCATGTGCTTCTCATGTATCAACACCTTTATCTTCTCAAGGCAGCTCTAAGGTGACAGGAAGTTGATATAATCTTCGAGGGGAAATGTAGGCTGCTAATACTACCAACTTTCATTAATTTTGAATATCTGCTTTAAGACTTGTAATCTCTGTATCCCTGTAAACATTTAAATCAATGGGATCTTTTCTCTATTTAGGTAATCCTCAATATTTTATTTTGTATGACACCTCATAACAAGGAATAAATTGGCATCCCCATTGGTCAGAAAGTGAACTAAGGAAGAACTAAAGTTTTATTCCTCTGGAATTATTTAATTACCAAAATCAGTGGAAGTTGTGCATCATAGTGTGTTTTGATCTGAGAACTTACTCACATCCTCTTGCCCCAGGTTAACATGTAAACCAGGGGACTGTCTTTCCGTCTTGGCTCAGAAAGCTCAGTACTCGTGCATACTGGCAGCTAGGTATTGTTATCTGGTGGGTGCATCAGCAGTGCCAGTGGAACTCCTAGTGCGACCAGTGGGTCTCAGAAATGAATTGAAGGGAAGAATTTGCCATATGATCATTATCTGCATACTTATAGCCCTCCATCTTATAAGCCCCTTGTTCCCTACACCACCAGGAGCTCTGTTTGATGTGGTAAACAGCATCTCTTGGCAAGATCTTGATACACTTGCTCCTCTTTAAAGCGTATATATAGTTTTGCCTGAGAGTTCCTGAGATCCCAGCACTCTAGCTGAATGTTATCCCCTTGACAGTAGCATTAGTTTGATTATTTTTATATTCCAAATAATATCTTGTATATGGATAGTGCCGTAACTATCATTCATCTCAATTCTAGCTAGTGTACATTCCCTCTTACTTTATAAACACCTATTGGAAATATGACTCTAGTGAGTACTTATAGGAAAAAATTTACAGCCTAGTTAAACCAAAACATATAAACTCTTTTTCGCTTTAAGAGAGTTAAGAGAGTGGTCATTTAGCAAAATGTGCACTTTATTTCATATATTTAGTATTTATAATATACTGTGTATCTCAATTCTGTAGTGAACTGTACATGATTTAAAATGGCAGAGAATAACAAAATACTGGAACCTTAATCATTCCTGTTGTATGCAAAAATGGAGATACACAAGTTTTGTGGCTGGCAAAATCTCAGCTTTGAAACTATTTGATGCAGTCTTTTCATTGAGCAAGCTGATCTAATACACCACTTTATTTAAACTACATTTATCACTCTCTCCATTTTTGTATAATTGCGAAATTGACTTGTTTTGGTATATCCCATAATACCTGATTAACCTTCCTGAAGCAATTGTGAATAGAGATATTCAGGAGAAGTCTTCTATGTGATTTCCCAAGCTGCTCTATGTTTGCTGTTCTGTAGTAATGGTTTTTGTGCTGCATTTTAAATACGGCAGCCTGCCATACATGCAGTGCTATTTTCTTTGCTCTCTCTTTCTCACTTTATTTGCTCAAATAACTTGGAATACAGGAGAGTCCTAGGCACAGTTTCCTCCTTTGAAAGCAAGGGACGTAAACCCCTAATTTTAGACCCTTACTCAGAGAAGCAAAACTGTGATCCACAAATTCATGAGTTGTTCTAATTCCTGTCAAATTGTTCAGATTCTGCTGTCTAAATTTAGACTCTTAAGCCTTGAAGAGTCCTTTACTTCGATCTTTACTTGATGGTATGCCACTGAATTTGTGTGTGACACTGTAAAATCATTTATTATATCTATTAATTCCCTATGTATGCCGTCAGAGAATATATCAGTTTTATGGGAAATGTTCCCCATATGACAAAAATTCTTCATATTTTAAAACTATTTTCCAAGCACATCAAAGTAAAAACTGTATTTTTTTTAATATTTCCATGCTCTGAGGTCTAAAAACAATTGGATCTGGAAAATCAAAGTATTTTTTTAAGAGCTGTGAAATAGCATATGTATTTTTAATACATACATCTTTTAAATTTCTTTAACTTTTTTGAGAATGTAGCATCTAAAATGTATCTAAAAATTTTAAACAAAAAATCAAACAAAAAGGAGATTGTTCTTTCAAAAGATTTAGTAAAAGGGAATTTCTGGAATCTTGGAAAGTGTGTTTTGGAATACCCTTTTCTTGGAAAATTAGTAATAGCTTTAATTCTCAGTAGGTCAGAATTTTCCTGGGCAAACTTCACCTGCATATTTCTGACCATCTCTCAAATGCACCCTTGCTTTGCAGAGGCTGCAGTGTGATTTACTTAACATTCCTGCACCTCTGTGGAGATGTAGACCATTGTAAAAATGTTAACTTCTAGTAAATGTGGGAATGACTATGACGCTGTAGCAACAGAAGAGGAGAGAAGCAAAGTAAACATTTCTGTATTGCCTTCAGTTCAGCATTTGTACAGTGACCCCTCAGTGAGTGAATCTCCATTTTGGGAAGAAAGGTGAGAAAAGGTTCTGCTGAGATACTCTAGCTACTATGAATTATCCATAGCACCAGTGAGAGACTACATTCTTTGTCAGGCAGTAAACAAGGAATTTTATAAAGGATAAATTACTTGCCCTAGGAGAACTCCAGGTATGTTAAGCCTGAAGGATCAACTTTGAATTTAGCTCCTATGCACTTGTAAAGTAATCAGAATTGCTAGGTAATATTGTTGCTAGATAATGCTGCTGCCATTGTGAGTCAAAGAAGGAAAAGTTGAAGGCTGTGTTGACCTATGCTTGAGCCACAACCTCAAGACTATATAAAAAGAAAATGATATAAAAAGACAAAGATCTGTGGCTCCTCCATTTCACCTAGTAGCTGCAAGATTTGGACAGTAACAGCAGTGAATGTCGTAAGGATTTTTGAAAACAGCTGTGTGTAAGTTTATAAAGCAAAGGGACTATGGCAGAATGCTCTGACACCTTTAGAGCATGACAGAGTATGTGGGTTCATCCACAGCCTGTATAATCCAGATACATTGTGCCATGTATCTCTAAATGCCTAATACGGTTTGAATAAGTCTGATCTTGCAACCAGTGTCCCATCTAATCCTCATTATTACAAAGGAATCTCATGATGTTTCTGAACATCTCCTGGGAGGAATTCAGAGTATCTTCAATGCCTTCTGAAAGTCCCAGGAGATGGCTATTACTTAACATTATCAGACACTGAAGCTGTTCAAAATGTTGGCTGCTAAATACCAAGAATTTTCATCTTTACTTACTTTGCTTAAAGGGCCCATTGCAATGCAAACTCCTTATTAAGAATCTAGCTTAAGCACATATTTAAAATGTTTGGTAGGTGTGTGAGTTCAAAGCGTGACAATGAGGAGGCAAACAAATCATAAAAGGAGAGATGGAAGCCTGGTGTCCAGGATGGAGGCTTGACAAATGTGCATGGAAACTTCTAGGATGAGATAAAAACATGGAGAAAGATGCACTGGCTTGTTGAATTGGAGCATACAACCAGTAGCCTAGGTTTTGAAATCATGTAGCTGTCACATTTCAAGCTTACATTAAGAAAGCCTCCTTACCTTCACGGTTCCTAGGACAACCTAAAAGCACAATCCACTGATCCACTAGAACCTGCCTGGGTCTGAAGACAGCGTAATATCAAAGCTCTGAAAGTAATGACCTACCCCAAAGCATACTTTCCAAATCATACTGCCCTGTAGATTTTCATCAACTGAAGAATCAGTGAGTGGCAGGAGGTGAATAATATAGGGTATTTTTTTGCTATACAGAACATTAATATCTGAGGCTAGAGTATGAAGCAAAGGTAGTGGCAGGGCTTTGGGCTGAAAAAATTTCCTGTAGCTGCTCTTCCTATCTGGGAGGGGAGGTGGAAATGCTGGTCAGTGCATCCATAGAAGGGAAATTGTCTTCCTGCTGCACCATGGGCACTTCTTTCTTGCATCAGGAGCAGTCTGACATGAAAGTCTCATGTTTCAGTAGCTGATAAGCAGCTGTCCAGGAGAACTCACAAGAACATGTATAACTGGAAAATGGAAGTCGTTCCTAGTGTTGGTGGGACTGGAACTTAGGTGTCCTCATACCTAAATATTTCCTGATTGTGCGCAATACAATACTGAACAAGGAAGAATCATTACAATAGTGATACAATGGTGAATGTCACAGAAACAAATGTCTGGCTGATTTTCAACAAATGTATGGCTGATTTTCAACAATAATGAATGCTGACAGTCTCTGTTCAGGTCATGGATGTAGCAAACACCCTCTGATTTTTTCCCAGGATGTTTCCCTATTTTCTACAACTCTATACTCTCTTCATTCTTATTGCATTGTATTATATTACATACTTTATTTTCTAATATGAATTGAAAAAAAATGAAATAGAAAGGTTTGTTTTTCAGCCTGAAACCACTTTCTCTTTTTTTTTTTTTAATGTGCAGGATGTAGAATGGCTAGTGACCTCTTTTTACAATTCTGCTAAAAGTGGTGCACCTGTCCAGATCTGGACTTGAAGTTTTACCAAAGCACTGTCAAATGAAATGTGTTTGGAACACCTCCTCAGCTGGTATAATGGGTTGGCATTACAGGGAGTTTGGTAAACTGAAGGTAAGATGAAGATGATAGGACCCTTTTAAACTAGTTTTTCAACTGTTGTCAAGTGTTTGTCAAGTCCTCCACATGGAGAAGAATAACCCCATGCACCAGCAGTACAGGCTGAGGACTAACTGGCTGGAAAGCAGCTTGGTAGTAAAGGATGTGGAGTTCCTCGTAGACAACAGGTTGGACATGTGCCAGCAATGCGGCTTTGTGGCAAAGAAGGCCAACGGCATCTTGGGCTGCATTAGGAAGAGCATTGCCAACAGGTTGAGGCGGGTGGTCCTTCCCCTCTGTTCAGCACTGGTGAGGCCACACCTGGTGTGCTATGTCCACGTCTGGCCTCTCCAGTGGAAGAGAGACATGGAGCTACTGGAGTGAGTCCAGTGAAGGGCCACAAAAATGATTAAGGCACTGGAGCACCTGACAGACAGGGAGAGGTGCCCTCAAGAGTTGGGACTGTTCAGCCTGCAGAATCAGAGGGATCTTACCAATGTGTAGAAATACCTGATGGGATCTTACCAATGTGTAGAAATACCAGATGGGAGAGACTAAAGATGACAGGGCCAGACTCTTTTCAGTGGTGCCTAGTGAAAGGATAAGAGGCAGTGGCACAATTTGAAATACAGGAAATGCCATGTAAATATTCAAGCAAACTCTTTTACTGCAAGGGTGGTTAAACAGTGGCACAGGTGGCCCAGAGAGGAGGTGGAGCCTCCATGCTTGAAGATAATCAAAACCTGACTGGACAACACCCTGGCAACCTGCTGTAGTTGACCCTGCTTTGAACAGGGAATTTGGACTACCTGATCTCCAGATGTGCCTTCCGACCTCAGCGATTCTGTGATTTGATGTTCTGCTTTTAGGAATAGGTTATAACACTCTAAAAAGCCCAAACTTACTTCTTATAACTCTAAATTCCCTGAGTTCTTAATCCCACTCCTTCTTGCTCATCCCACGCTTTGAATCTTTCCTGACACCGTCAAAAATTGTGTCTGTCATGTCCTTTGATAATTAGTCAGTAGCATAACATAGCATCTGGTGGCTGTTGCATTTTTTGCTGGTTAAATGATCTGGATCTAATGCTGAAACAGAAAAATGCGTTTCGATAAATAAAGTCATACAAGCACCTTGCAGGCACTATTAACTGCTTGACGCTGCTGAACTTCCTGAGCAGACTCAGGTAGAATGAAGCTGGGATAATGGATTGTAGCAGTACAGCAGCCACAGAGGAAGACCAGAGGCAATCATTATAAAGAAAAGAGATTGAAATTTATTTGCATATCTCTGCTTGTGTGAAAAAGAGAGACAGAGGCTACTGTAAAATTGGTTGAAACGGTAGCATCTTCTGCAGTATCCTTCTAAGTGTAAAATTTGATTTTTTTGTGCCCTATTGACAGCCTTCACCTACTCTGTTTGCATTTACTGAGGTTCACTTGTACCAGTGAGGTCTGTCTCTCTCAAAGAGCACAGCTTTTCCACAAGCAGATCTCATCTCAGAGCTGAGTCTGCTTATCTCGGAGTGGAAGAGGAACCTCTGGAAAAGACACTTTCTGATACCCCAGCATCTCTTTCCAGTGCCTGCCTTATCTCTCACTGACCTCTGACACTGTAAAGATGAGCACTGTGTCATTTAGTGCAGAAGATGTCCTGTCTTTCTAACCATCTCATTTTGAAATGGAGGTCAGCTTATTATTGCTTGTATTCCACTATGTAAAAGCTTCCTTAAAACAGAAAAGAAGCAGATCACTGAAATGTCTGACATGGGTACCCTACTGTTTGCTCCCAATATTTAGTGTTGTTGTTTCAAACACAATTTGATCAGGAAAATATTTGCATAGGGCTTAAATCTACAGCTTCTATTCCATTTTAACAGCCTACAAGTTCTAAGCAGTTAGAAAACTATCTTTGATGTTTGTATAAATGTAGCTTAAACTTAAAATTGCTAATACAAATCTAGAAATATATGTTCTTGAGATAACCTTATTTACATGCAAATATCTGTGAGGTACATTCATCTTTGTGTTTATTAATTAAATTGCTCACAAATTAAACAGAATCTCCCCTATCAATTTGGGTGTATGCCTCATTTCACATGGTCTATTAAGCATTAGTCCCTGAAGATTTGCTTTTTAGAGTGCCTGTTTTATTGAATACGATTTCCTCATGAAGTGACTGTAACGGTGAAGGAAACACATATATAAACTAGAGGCTTATATACTACAGTAAGCCTTGAGCAAGGTAATACAGTTTACATAATTACATATGTGAGAACATAGATCAGTTGAAGATATATATGTAGCTACTTTCTTAGATTAGTATTTGGTAGAAAAGACTGGCTGCCAGATACGAAGGTGCTAGGTCCACCTAGTTAAAGTGCTCCAGACCAGACTTACGCTAGGGAGAGCTCACTCTGGTTTAGGAAGTAATATTTGTAATCTTGTAAACAAAATGCTGCCTGCACTTTAGTAAGACCAAAACTTACCCTGATCTGCAAATTGTGTGTTTTCAAAATACTATATGAATGGAATCCATTATTTTTATACAACCACTATTTTTATACAACTGCTATTCATTTGTCTGTTAATCAGTGTGAACGAAAACAAATGTAATTTCTTGCCAAATGTTTCTCACTAACCTATATTGTAAACTGCTAGTTTTAAATTCAAGAATTTAAAAAATAGTTAGTGACTTCAGGCAGTTGGCTCTGAATATTATTCTAAGGAGCTCTGCACCTCTGAGAGTAACCTGTCCTGTGAAAATCAAGTCCCTTATAATTACCTTTAACTGAGCTCCCAGATTTTAAGACTAAACTTTGGAAAACACTCACTTAGTAAGCATTTGTCAAATGAGCATTGTAAGAGTTTGCCAGTTCAAAAAAGGAGAGGGGCTAAGATGCAGATATTTACCAGTACTATACGGTTTTAGCTTTTTGAATAGGATTAAGTATCTTATTTCAGAATCAGAAACAGAGTACAACAGATAAAAGGCACATACACCTGGGTGTATGCAAGCCTGCAGTCACAACTGATTCTTTCACAGGAGCAGGGGTATTTGGTTGTAATAGAAATAGAAAATATTGCTGGGGTATGGACCATACTTCTAAGAGAGAAATGTTTCACTGGAATTTTTTTTTTGCGCAAGTTAATATTAGTTTTCCCATTCCCCACATATGGTTTTTCAGCATTTCTGTCCTGCAGTAGAGAACAGGAGGGGAATGGTAGACCAAAGTTAATATCATTTGCTGTAATTCTCCTATCTGGTGTCTTGACAGTTTGAATATTCTTTTCTAATGCTACCAAGATTTTTCAATAAGTTTAATGGAGACCTATTAATTAGTGCCCTTGGGGAGCTTAGAAAATATTTTTGTGAGAGAAAATATGTATGAAATACTTTCAAATGGAAATAATGACAAACTTTTGTTTCCATTTTCTAGGCCTCTTTCCCTCAGCCTGATTGCTGCTTAACACTTTCCATGATGAAACAAAATTATCGTCTTTTTCTGGTTGTTGTTTTCATTTGTGTAAGTCTTAAAAATGACTATGTTTTGTGGAAATGAGAGCCAAAGCACATCATGCAGAAAAATCTACTTTGGAAACTCAGTGAGTTTCAATTGATTTTTCCTTTTCTCTGAATTACGTTTGCATGTTTTAAATGATTTATGGTTCATTAGTTCAGGTTAGAGAAAACTTTCACTGTTACTGTGAACTGCAGAATTCAATAAAAGAAAGGAAAATACTTCAGTTGCAGAGATTCTGAAAGAAAAATTATGGTACTTTGGAGTTTAAATTGGGATTTGGTAGCAAGCTGCTTTCTTTTTTAATCCTTGCTAATTTAAGAGCATGAGTCTTATAGAAGCATAACGGACTTATGCTCTGAAATCTCTCTTAATAGGAATTTCAAACGCACCACTGACTGTTTGTATAAGGCAAAAATATCCTAGTTCTTGTTTGACCAGAGAGGGGAATAACAGGGGAGTAAGCCTAACCATTTTATCTCTGCTTGGCTGCTGCATCCTTTTAGTGAAGGCAAAGAGAGAATCTGTTTTCCTTTCAGCTAATCCTGAAGTGATCCCTGGCATTTTAGACAAAGAGTTGAGTCTGACAACTCAATCCAGTCCCAGAATAAAAGGAATTTATATATATCCTTTCTTGGACTCCATTTATCAAAGTAGGTATTACTGCTTGCGGCTGCTTTGTGCCAACATGTTTTTCTCTTGGACCCACAAAAGGGACACTGAAGTAATAGGGAGAACAGCAGTATATCACTTCTGCCTAAGAGCAGAGGAGATATACCGGTTGTTAAGATTTTCACTCTGTGTGTTGTTATTTTGTTAAACATGCAGCAGCTAAACTTGTTACTAATTACTAAGCACAAGAGAAAGCTTAGCTTTTTCATTTTCAGCAGACTGTTTGATAGGTAGCATCATTTTCAGTTTCTTTACCTCCCCCACCCCACTCCCCCTTTTAATGAAGATATTTGCTTTTGTTGGGTTTTGTTATGATAGAAGTGCCTTACTTAGTAAACAAGTACTGCTTCTAGACCAGATCTCCAGCAGATATGAGTTGAACCAGGTTTCATTTGATGGCAGCGGAGCTGTAACTTGGTTTTTGCTCTTCTCATGAGTATTTGTGCTACCTTTCTTCTTCCTACTGGATGCAATATTTAAGTCAAGTGATCGTGCTCCCGGGACAGTGTCTGCCAGCTTTATTAAGTAATTGGAGTGCAGGAATCATGCTTACAGTTCAGCCTTTGTTGACAGGAATTCAACAGGGAGAACAGAGCTCTGTTCCAAAGTACTGCACAATCCTTCTCTGGAGGGACCAATAAATGCAAGAGAAATGTATGAACAGTCAAGTCCCTATGCAACAATCACCAGTTATTAATGTATGAAAGATAAGAGCAGTACATTATTAGTCTGCCTCTAGTTTTTAGAAATAGACTAGGAACTTTGGTTTATGTCGGCTACGTTTTATTACTGAACTTCACAATTTTGTAGCTAATATGAAAAAAAAGGGTGGAGGGAATTCCTTTCATGTCAGTTGCATTTAACTCCTCCCATTGCGGACGTGCTTGCTTCTTTTTTTGCAGTGCTTTTAAAAGGGTGGTGATTTTGGAAATGAAATTGAAACTTTAAAGCAAAAAGTTGAAACATTTATTTGGAAAATATTGACGCTTCTCCCCTTTTTTTCCCTCCTCTTCCTCCATAGTTGATCCATTCTTTCTCTCTTCCCAAAAATCCTATTCAACAAATTTAGTCCAGATTTATGAATAATTTTATTGCTTTCAAACTTTTTTTCCCCAGAAAATTGACTACTGTTGAAAAGTATTTTTTGCTGAGCTCTTTCTGTTAACCGAATATTTAGGTAATGTGATAATAATTGTGTGTGTGTTCACAAGTGTCTTTTTTAAACCTTCTGTAGGTCACTGTGTCTCCATAGTATGTTAATCCTTCTCGTTATTCCTTAGTGACTTGCTGTACTGTGGTAGATTCTTGATAGGCATATATATACTTCATATAATTTGTAGACATGATAGAAATATAGAGGGAAAAGCAAGACGGTCAAGCGATTAAAACGCAAGTCAGAATCTGGGATAAGTTATGATGATTGTGTCCACTATAAGCTATAAGCCGCCAGAACGGAGCAGTGAAGCCTTTCTGAAGAATTGTAGGCCAGGCAAAAGCCAAATGGTTGAGCTGTGGGGCCAATTTTTTTGAGAAGCTCTTTCAGTCTCTTAGGTATTGTGATAATGTGACTATATCTAGTACTGTAATACTGTATAAAGCACCAGAGACATCAAGACTTCTTCAGTGGAGAACCAGAAGTTTGCTCTGGTCTTTGCCTAATCTCCATATTCCTTATAATGACTGAGTGACGTTATGAAGAAGGACATGAGAATGTTATATGAAATGGCTCCTTTCTGACTTGTCCTGCTCTGTCTGACAGATGCCCTCTGTCTGCATTTGTAATGCGATAGTTGAGAACCACACAGAAGATGAAACCATTTAGCACTTGGCAGTATCCTTCACTCCACCTTCTTTTCCCCAGGAAGTTCTGCAAAGTTATAAAGCAGTTTATCTCACACGTTGCCGTGGTGACACTTGCTTTAGAGATCGGCAAGGCAGACCTGTCACAGTGAAAGATTGCACAAACTTTGCAAACCGATTAATGTGCCTGGAACACTGAAAATATTAAACTAATGTATTTAGTTAATCATAGTGCCAGAGGGGCAAAACCAGAAACAAGACTAATGTTATGGTTCAGATAGCCTCTGCAGTGAGGGAGAGCCCTATTTGCTCAAACTGGGCAATAATCAAGGTCAGAATTCCCACCACTCTGCCACTGCTGCCTTTTATCCCTCAACTATCAGGATTTAAACTTTCCCATTTCAAGGTTTCCACACAACTGTGGAAATAGTGTATTGACAATTAAATTTTTCAAGGCAAGAGTGAGTGATCTCCAACTTGTTATCGTTTGCACGATACATTGCTCCCTAGGGGTCCTATCGTTTAACCCATCCATTACATAAAATTCCTGCTGAAATCAGTGGGTCCTTTGAGTAGGGAATGACTGCCAGAGCATCTCCAAATCTGCATGTATAATTGCTGCTAACCATGTACTAAGCCTCATGAAAAGCTTCTTTACTCAAATGGCTTCCAGTGGAACTCACATTAGAAATATATTTTCTTGTCATGCCATCAATACTTTGGAATATCAGCAAATACTGTGATATCATAAAATACCAAATGGTAAAACTATTAACTTCAGTTCAGCTTCCTGTGTTTGTGGAATATGCCTTGGCAAGTTTTTTGAGGATTTATGTCTCTGTCTTACTCCGTTTCTGAAGGCTACTAGCAGTTACACAGGTAAAATAGCTGAAGCCAGTGGGAATATCCACCTGAGTGAGAATTATCTTGCATGTAGGGGATCAATACAGCTTAAATATTAACTTTTGATTTTTAGTGGCTCTTTTCCCCTTTGTCATAAAGGCTAATAAATTCTGTAGCTGAACTGCCTCAATTCAAGCATTTGTTGTAACATTTCTTTCCTATTTAATCTAAATATAACAATTCTATGTATCTGGTTAGAAAATAACAATGTGACTAACCTGCTACTGATTGATTCTCTGCTCTGATTTCCTACCATAACACTGTAGTTATTTGATTGTATTGTTTTCTAGAACTCTTTAGTCTTTTTGATTATAACTTAAAATGTAATCTTTGTATAAAGGAGGATGTGCACTGTAGCTTGATACCTATCAAGATGCACGGTCTGTAATAAAAGGGTAGAGCAATAATAATACAGGCATATGATAACCACATGCCATCCAAGCATGAAGTCAGGAAAAGGTCATATGAGGCAGCTTAGAGCAACTCAGCAGGAAACAGGAGAAAACAAAAACATTGAAATTTCCTGAACACATTTTTATGAACTCTTCAAAAATGCATATGAAATACCGTATTGGCTTAGGGAAGTATTTTTTCCCATGTATTCGTAGGAAGTAGCCTTCTAAACTTAGCCTGATGAGGAACTGAGAGGTGGTAAACCTGGTACCCAATAGTGTACCCTTGGCAATGTTGTCCTTCCACAGCCCACCATGCACAATGCAGTAGAGCTAAAGATCCCAAAGGTCTGAAAAATTATGTAGCCCATTGGCCACATTGCCCCAAATGCAGCCCTCGCTTTCTTTTATGGAGAATTTTTGGGTGTCTCTCCAAACAGTAGCAGGGCCATTGTGAGAACATTTAAAGCCTGCCTTCATTCAGCTTTAAATATACATATTCATATACATATTCAGCTTTAAATATATATATTCCTGGGGGGAATGCTCTCATGCTAAGGGAAGAGGGGTCAGCATCTATATTACGTAACATCAAATGAATGTCCCATTGTAAAGTTTGATTTTTACCTGTGTGTTTAATGCCCTTGAAATCTCTATGCTTCTTTCTCTTGAGGTGAAACTTTCTACAAGTCTGGTTTCTACATAGTGTATTACTAATTTGCTTTGGTAAGCTCTAATGTTTTGCATTTTGTATGTGAGAACAGATGGCAGTCAACCCTTGAAACTGTATATTTAGATTTTCTGGACACAAACATTTCTAAATATGTAATGAAAAAAGAAGTCAAAGCAGCCATTCTAGTCTACATAACACCCTTTGTAGAGTTGTATCTCTTTATAAATCCAAATTACCACAGTCTTTTCCCTTTACTTAGTATAGTTAATGAACAATTACATCGTTTTTACTCTTTGAAAGGACTGGTTTCATATGGGTTTGTTTGTTCTCTTCTAACTACAGGGTAGACAAAAGCTGCTGTATATTTGAACCTTTGTTCACTGGTAAGCTGAAGTGCTATTCCTTAGCCAATTTGGGAAGCAGAAACTACAAATCTGTGCCATTATGTTGCTGTGTACACTGCAACCTGCACGGCTAGCGCTATCTCAAGTATTTCTGAAATGCTTCCTACTGCCCAACATAAACATGTTTTTAATTAACATTGTGCCAGTTCTTTATCTAGATTTGATTCCTACAAAGGGACTACTAACTTTAACCCCAGCTTGTGGAGGTCTTTCTGTTGCCATGCATAAATGAGTTAAAGCTCAATTTACACCATTTTTTTCTATAATTTTTTAAAAATACTGTCTCTTCTCCTCTCTTATCTTTTGTACATACCCAGCAGTCTCCAAGGTCTGTCTTCATTTTTTGATAAGGGAAGGCAAGAGACAGTACTGAATACATCTACTTCTCCTACACTGAGATTCTGTCATTACTACACTCTCCCTTTCCTAAAACATATAAGACAATTTCTAAATATAAGAAAGATGTGAACTATAAAGTGTCAGGAAGATATGAAAGGCCACTTGAGAAGAATTCAGGATGAACCAGGAGACTTATGCAGAAAAAACAGGGGAAAAGAGGGCGATAAAGTGAAAGTAGTCTTGAAGTATCATCATTTTACAGTCAGGAAGCATGGTATACCCTCATTAAGAGATGGTGTTTGGAAATCGATTAGAGGTAAGGGGTAAAATCATAATTATGCTCACAGGTAGATGGAACTGGTAGTAAACTTTTTATTAATTTTCAAATAAAATTGTAGTGAATAAATCATCCAGGAGGAGATGCTGCCATTGACTGATGATAAAAAAGACCCTATCCTATTTCCATCAGTGAAGGCTGTCTATGGTAGAGTGTAAGGAAATGGAAGGCTCCACTTTCACAGATCCCAGAGTTGACAAAGAAACTGAACAATAGAATTTACTTTTTGAATCCATAATTTTCAACAGTATTACAAACTCTGTTTTTTCACCATAAAAGCTTGTTAAACTATGTTTGTTATGTTTATAAATCACCTACTCTGTTTTCAAAGTCTTTCAAGAAGACCTGCCAGCAACTTTTTATGGAAGCAGGGAGGAAAAGTGCATTGCCAATGTTAGGATCTGTCTTGCCATCTGGTTGTGCTTAGTACTCAATAGGATGGAAGGTTTGGAATCAAATTTGTGCTGCTTAATCCCAGAGTTCCTGCTCAGTCACTTAAAGGCATGTCTTTGTAGACATTACCAATATGTATGCTTTGTGATCTTCGAAGTACACTTGTATTTTTGTACTGTGGATGATCGATATGTAGAGTTACACATGTAAGTGTCAGTCACTTGTAATTTATGCTTTAAAAATAATTCAATATAATTCAGTTAATGGGGCCATATGTTGAGTCAGCACTTCAAACTCTATTTAATCTAAACCTTTCATTGTTAGCCCAAGCTGTGTACATATTTCCCTGTCAATGAAAAATATATCTGGAGCCAGATATTGCACTGATGTCTTTGGAGCCCTGCTGATTTAATGCCAGCTGAGAATCTGGCTTATGATTCATATTTTTCATTCCTAAACCTTTTGGACTCAAACTTAGTTCAGTGGATGCATTTTTAAATGCATTTTTAAACTATGTGATTTGGAACTGTGTGAAATCTTTAACTGTTTGAAATACAGTTGTCCTTTATGTGGTCACTGAATGAAGTGTGACTAGAAGTATCTTTGGTCTACTTAAAGTTGTTGAGACTTGTGAAATTTAAACTTACTTCCATTCTTTCTAAGGCAAATAAAAACAGACTTGTCATTTCACTGTGGTCGTACTCAAGTAGGTTATCACCTTGTAATAACCCATTAGAAGTTACATAGCACTGCTTAGCCATGTATGCAGTATAGGATAGAGGTACAAAGTAATGTCCAAGGAACATAGTTGTGTTTGATCAGTGTGAACCATATAAGGCCTCACAGCATGTTTTATTGGCTTGGCCACTGCACAGCATTCTTTGCATATGGTCTTATTTATGCTTGGTATTCCCCTGAATTCCCACTTAGACATGCTTTAGTTAGCTACAGCACTGGAGTCAATACAGTCCATGAGAGAGCCTAAAAGATTGTCTTCAGAATGTGGGATAGTGGTGGTATTAATTAAATTAATGAAAAGTGCTGATTTTCTTTATTTGCTAGAAAAGTGGTGTCTTTATATAAACTCTGAGACTACTGCGTAAGCTGAGATGTCTGAGTGAACTTCTTAGCTGTTGAAATAACCATCCCTTGATCAGAAACCTCTGACAATACTGTGCTGAGGCAAACAGGAATTTATTCTGTTGGGGAAAGTGCATTTGAAAATAGCAAAGCATAGTTACACCTACCCTGCATGCTCACTTTCTTTTTATTTCGAATTCAGATTCAGAGTATTTGACAGTCATTGGAGTGACTGAAAACTGTAAATGGCTTCCCATTCATTTTTTGTATATGCAAATGAGGATCTATTTTCTCAATTTCAGTTCTATTAATCTGGCTTAACTTCAGGGGAGCTACTCCAGACTTGCACCACTGTAACAGAGCCTTGCTCATTCTGCCTATTTAAAGTTGCAAGTCTTTCACAATTAATTCATCCTGCTAATGATTTGGCCAGTCAGTAAAACACAAGCAGCTGGAATATAATTTTGAGGGCTGCATTATTAAATTATCAACAGATTAAAGTCATTATCAATTCAGTCTAAAGTAATGTGCAAAAAGACATGCAGTTACCTTGGAAGAATGAACAAGCGTATTAAAACTGGCAAGGAAACCCATCACTAAAACAGGTGATAATCAATCTTGAAGGAGTTTAACAAACGGCTACATCATGAAATGAATGCTGTCATGTGCTGTAGACTTTCAGGTGATGACCGCAGAAGGGTAGGAAAATGAAAGTTTAAAGCACAAATATGCCATAAATTCTTAGAAAAGAAACTGATAAACCAGGGAGAACTTTCGTCTGTTTTGTGTTGGCCAACTTTTGCTACTTCTAAAGAATGTATCAATGAGCAATTACTACTCAGAAATACAAAATATGCTGACCAATCTCTAAGAGCTTTTCAGGGCCAAAAGGAACTAATTCTTCAACTCGTCCAAAATAACTGTATTTTCAGTAGGGCTGAGGGTTTTTCCAACAATTTTCTTGTATGCTAATTTTTACCTGTCATTTTGGTGCTCCAAAAATATTGCTCGACATTATACTGAATTTTCTGACTGCGGCACCTAGCCTCCTGAAAGATGCCATTTGACATCTCAGATCTATTCTTTTCTTTAGGCAGGGTGATGTGTTTGTGACCCGCATGAAACACCACAGATCTCAGTCAGGGAAGAGTCCACATTACCCTAGAGGAAACACTATCCTCCAAGAAACCCAACCTCTGTAGGACGGAGTGGAGTTGACCTACCAATGGCATTAGCAGCCCAAAGAGAGAAATGTAATTCAATGTTGAACTGGCTCTGTAAAAAATATTTCAGGTCAGTTCAATGAAATTGAGTTCAAAGAAACAAGAAAGTTGAGGTCAAAACAACCTGAAGCTGGCACACTGCGTTTCTCCATTTCTGATGGTAGCATGCAACACTTTGTAGGGGGAGAGGGAGAAATTTTCAAAAATGTCAATGATGTGGAAAATGTATTATCAGTTGGAAAAAAAAGTTTGGATGGAGCATTTCTCAAAGTGGGACAGTGGAAGATAGTACAGGGAAATAATATATTGAAATAGTATATTGAAATAGTTAAACCATCAGAAGGGGATTCACAATGAAGTGGATGGTGATCTTGCAAAAACCCCCCACCAACAGCAAAACTCCAGCTCTGTAAACTGACAGGCAGAGAAAGCGAACATCTAGTCAAGTTGAACACTAGCTGAATTTCCTGAGAACGTTCACTTCATGGTGATGTTCTTGATCTTGTGGGTTGGTTAAGATGTCGTTATGAATAATTGTCTCTTGGCCTTACCATTTTATGATATTTATTTCCTTGTCTTTCCATGTGCTGAAGCCTTCATTGTTCTAATTAACTTCAGCTTGAAAAGCTATTAGTGAAAAAGAGTCTGTGCATTCTAGTAATTTGTTTTTTGAATCTGGTCTCTGATTTATAAATATATTAGTAACATGTAACGCCCCTGTTATTCTAATGGCTTATTACTGCCATCTCACCATGGCTGTGTTATCATTTTAATCATGTATCAGGAGCCAAGCCAGAAGTAAGAGATAAAAAATGGTAACAGATCAATTATTCCTCAAGCCCATGAGATATATCTGACTCATGGGACTTTGAACAAGGTATAAATAACTTTAAAATATATATGAGAACTCAAATCTTTTGAATCTCATAACTCAGCTTAGCTCCACTGAAGTCATTGGAGTTACTGCATTAAGACTGCTCTAGACTTAACCATGAATATCGAAAGGCTGAATTTTTGTAGAAAAGTGTTCCATTTCTATTGCATCTGTTACTTCTTTCTGTAAGTAGACTGTAGATCTATCTGAACACATTGGTTTTTTTTTTTTTAAGATTTGTCAATAAAGCCACACAGTATTTTTCAGTCCTTTCCACCCACGAGACATGCAAAGACTTGCATCTAAATATTTAGTAAAATGTTCTTATTCTTTGTTTTGTATAAAAAATGAATAAGTGATAGCAGTTATTCTAAATTTTCTTTAATTTCATTGTAATTAATCAATGAAAAGCCTCCATATGCTCAAATGTAAGCTCACATATTTCAGAATGAAATATTTCATTCAAATTTTAAAAAGTTGTTTTCTATTTCTTTCATTGCTTTAACATTTTCACCAAAAAAAGCAATATTCCTAGCTAAGTGAAAAGCTTTTTTTTCCCCAGTATCGTCTACTAATCGGAAGAAAAACAGTCATTCGGACTGGTCTACACCTGTGCACATAGTACTTAATATATAAAATCCAGTTACACTGTGATTTTTTCTGCATTTTAAAAATTCCCTTAAGATACTTTGGCTTCAGATAGTCAGGTACTATGTGGCATAAGAAGCTGAGCAGAATGGAAAAGAACTGTATGCCCAAATAAACTGCTTGGACAGGGACAAATAAACTTGCTTTTTTATTCTCTCTCTCTTTTTTTTAACTAACTTCAGTCAGGCATTTTTCAAAAAAACTCATTCTCAAGAAATATTAATGAAGCTCTTCACAGGAATATACCGGTTTGCACAGAATAATGTTGCAATATAAAGATACAGATAATCACAGCCTTACTGTTTTACATATTTAAATGGATAGGAAAGACCATATCATAGAGATGTTACGAAGAAAGAATCTGTTACCCAATATTGATGGAGGTAGGGATGAAAGAGGCCATTGTAGTCATGTGATTTCTATCAGAAATGCAGTCTGACAGCAGGAGGAGAAGGAAAGATGTTGGGAGTGAGCCCAGAGTGGAAGTGAGCCAGGCAGAAGCTGTGACGGTGGGAAGGAACAAGGAATTAAGCAATCAGGATTGAGGAGGCTTGCAGCAAAGTGACAAGAGGCAACTGCCACAAATTACAGATAGAGAAGTTCCAAGTGGACTGAAGGAAAAATTGACACAGGTTGTCCAGAGAGGCAGCAGAATGCAAACGTGGTGGCATCTTATCCATGTTGATAACGTTTCCCACTTTTCTGCTGGTCTGTCTTTCAGCGTTTTTTAGTGCACTGTCCCCTTGTGTGGTGAATTAGCAATGTTAATGAATACTGATCTCATCTAAATTACCTAGGGAGAGCAATGCTGCCCTAGATCAGCCTTCTGCATTGCCTAGCAGTTTAAGAAAGGGATCTGGCATGGTCAATAACAAACAAAAGGGATGAGGTGCCCCTTGGACATGGAACACTTGTTTGATTAGAAATGGGCACTTTAAGTGCAAAATGAACAGATGCACGTAAATACATTGAATACCTAATAAAAGATAAGTAACACCTACATGTTTTCTTGACAAAGGAAGATACTATTTTCCAGGAGAATTGGTTATACCTTATTTTAAAACAATGATCGTTTTATTATAGCCTTTCGAACAAAGTCCTCTAAGATCCTATAAAGCAGCAGTCAACCACAATTTACAATTACACCAGTGTGAATTATTGAATTGCATCTGTATATCAGAAGCTACATGTACTGATGTTTTCTTTGCCTTCCAGTTACAATCAAATGACAAAGCAGTGTACAGCATGACACACCTACTAACTGCGAAGTCCAGCTCTGAGAAAAAATTTAAATGTTTTGATATTGCTGCGGACAAAGAACACTGCATAAAAATAATAACAGCATAATCTTTACTTTTAGTTAAGATTTTCAAAATCTTTTCTGCTGATTTTCAAATGTCTCAGTTTGTGTGTACTCATTCTAGAATTCCAGACTTTCTGCACTTTCTGAAAATCAAGCCTTTAATAAGTTTTAATCTATGTCACTTTCAAAAATCTCAGCACTGATTGCTTCTATTTGATGTGTTTGTATGCAAATACGCATACTATGTGTATAGCATGTGACTACATGTTGGTTTTGTTCCTTTGTAAGGCAGACCGCTGGTGAGGACTAATCGGTGCAGATCTGTTAGCTCTTATTTTATATGCATAACTCCACATAGCTAGACTCATAAAATCATGCCATGGATGAATTACTTTATTTGCTCTGAGTAACTGAAGGGACTGTTTATTACTGTATTTTTTAAAAGACAATCCCCCAGGCACCCAAAGCAGTGAAGGAAGGTGTTCATTTACTATACTTGTATATATCTTGTCCAAGTTACCCTCGCACCCCAAAGCCAAAAAAGAAAGCAGATATATAGTATAATATGTTGCTTAATAACCAAAAATGTGAAAATAATGCAAGTGCATAGATTCAGAATTTAATGTGCATGGATGTGCATAGGTGTGCATAGTGCATAGATTCAGAATTTAATTTTTGTTACCGTTATATCTTACCTCCAGATTCTTATCTGGCATAAAACTGGGTCAGCTCATGCTGACTGTAAGGGAATTACATGGAATGATACCAATTGGATATCTGGCTTGAGCTGGTTGTAGATTAACTTTTCATTCATTTTATTTCTAGAACAATCACGTACTTGAACATGCTATTGCATTTCAAAAAGTGCCATTTTCTAATAGGTATACTGATTCACTGACATGGAAGTACCACTTGATATTTCAGCATCTATGGGACAGACTGAGATGTCCTTGTGTAAGATACTGGCATTTTGTTATTAATCTCAACAAGAAGTCAACGGTACAGAAGGAAGAAAATCCACATTAGTAACATTTTGCTATGCTGAACCCTTAGAAATTTCTTTTTCCTTTTTAATCACACAAAGTAATTAACATTTAGGAACTTGAACATCTTAGAACATCTTTATTAATGAGTTATTTAAAGAGCAAAACTCTCAAAGTAATAGGAAATAGGTATGAAAAAGGAATGGCTGAAGCATAATCAAACATTTTAAAGTCTGAGGTGGGTTCGCTCCCCTGATATTTTTTCAGCTTATTATGCTCTATCATGCATCTCTTGGTTTATGAAGGTCTGTATAAGAAAATAACAGAATCAAATTAAATCCCAACTTATAATAAACCTTTTTTAAAATAATTAAAACAAACTGCCATTTTGACTTTTCCCTTTTATATTATTTAAAATACACCAAACTCTTGATCCCTGTCTTCTAGAAAGATTGACCTAGTTTGGATGCTGGATTCAGGTACACAGCAAATTAACTATTTACTTTTTCTGGTGGCTGCTAGTTAAAATGCAGAGACACTTGAATGTAGATAAAATTTACTCCTCCCTTTTCAGTGCTTAGACAGATGCACTTGGTGCACAGTACCAGAAGGCTATCTCTACCTATAGAAAGAAAATAGTACTCTTGTTCTGTGGCTAGTGATTTAGGACAGCTTTACTCTTGATATTCACACCTCTGTGTCTGCATATGGTGTAGCTCTTTAACAGATACAGAAACAGAGGGTTGAACTAGACATTTCTGGCCTTCAGTTGATATAACGTCTTTAGTTGTAATGGCTATTTTTCTTCCTGTGAATTGTTGACAGTAAAGTGATGTGGGAAGTGACTTTCCTGAATCATGAAAGTTTTTAATATTTTAGATATTCTCTTACTCTGTTTGGAACATCTGGAGAGGACCCCAAATTCTCTAAACTGATGGCTAGTCTGAGAGGTTTGAGATATCTGAATTTGCAGTAGGAACATCTTGAACCTGTACGTCCCCCAGCAAAAAAGGAAAGATTTACCTCTTGAAATGCCTGTAGGAGATGAGCTTATTCTGTAATTTCCAACCAGAAATTCCACCTTCATGAAAAGCAGAGATAGGTCTATGGATTTGCTTCCATTGTGCTTCCCTGTGCTAGCATTTTGTGACACTAAAGCTATTTTGTGGGAGAAGATGTAATTACCTGTAGTCATTAGTCTGCTATATTGGATTAGCTTTGGGTCCAGTTCTTTCTGTGCTCTTTGATTCTGAACAGAAATTGAGATGAAGTCTCTGAGTTTTTCAGTTTTCATCTTTGAAGGCAGCTCATTTCATGAAATTTCTCCTGGACAGAGATTTTCACAGGCCAGCCTTTTTTTTTCTTCCCCCCCCCCCCCCCCCCCCGAAACAACTTTCAAACCTCTGTTTCTAGAGTTATGTGCATGCTGAGCATGGAAGGAAAGAAGGTCAGATCCTTTTGACACTGTGTACTTAACAAGGCTTTTGGATAAAAGAAAGTATTCACCACCACTTCATTTTCTCTGTTGCTTCCAAAGAAGATACATAGTGAATTCATAGAGACTCCAACATTGCAAGCAACTAGAACTGAATTATTCCAAAGATGATTGTTCTGAGTAGGGTCTTACTCACTGTCTGGATAGACCTTGTCCTTCTTTGCATGAAATTCCCTCATTGGCAGTGAATGCCATTTCATTGCAGTGGTGAGCCTGAGCCCAACACACAAAGATTAGAGGAAGGTTTTCAACACACCTTATCACTGTGGCAAAACTGAATTAAAGTGCACCAGGAGACAAATGCCTTTCATTGTCCCTCCAGTTAGTTATCCTCTTCATTGTCTTTTATGTACGGAAGAGATTGTAACGAGGATCAGAAAACAACTCTGTCACTTAATGTAAACATTTATGTTTCTTCATTTGCTTGCTATTCTAAACAACTTTGTAACCCTTGGATACTATGGGGTGTTTTAGAACACTATTTTGAGGCATTTCTGAATGAACAAAAGCTACAAGGGTGGGAAAAATAGTTAAACTGTATCTAATCTTCAGCTTGGTCAGCAGGGAATTTGTGATGTAACTTTGAATTTTGCAGCAGAATCTGTAATATATAATTAATACAACCACAGCAAGGACATAATTCACAGTTCTGCTTTATCCAGCCATTTTTGTGGGGGAAAAAAAAGAGTTAAATGGTAGTAAATGAAACCAGAGTCCAAAGGAGTGTTCATTCAGCATAGAACAGTTACATAGAAACTATTCTGCTTCCTTCCTCTGTCTTGCCATAAAATTGGAAATATTCTGTAGGGAGGAAAGTCTTAGATTCATAGAGACCTGTCAAAACCCTTTGTAGGTACATTTAATGTGTGTGCTTTGGAGCTGCCAGTAACCGCTTAAATGCCTCTAATGTATAGAAGCTCCCTGGGAAACCGGATCTCTGTGACCTGCTTTTGTAACCTCTTTAGCTGTACTTTGAGGTTCTCTCTCTCATCGTGCAGTGCCTAAAATCTGCATTCTCTAGATTAAAATTCTATTTTACATAAATTGATCTTCTTAATAGTGTTCTAGGGAAGGTTTTCAGCAAAAAGAAGAGGAGTCACACGTATTGGTGCTCAAGAAATCACCAGAGGGAAAATGAGAGTAAGCTGGCAATGGCTAAAAACCTAAGGCTATAATCAGTTCTCCGTGTATGCCTAACTACCGACAATGCTATGGGGAGCTGCATGTGCATTATGTTGAGAATGCACCTCTTAGAGCTACTGTCTAAAAGTCAAGGTTTATTAATATGATATAATTAAATGAATACAAGAGGGAGATCTCAGATTAGTGATATGAAACTATAAATCATGGTCTGGCTCAGAGAAGGTGTATGAGTGTGGATAGCTCCTGTTCAAGGAAAATGTAGTTCATAGTGTTCAGTGGGATTTTTTTACTGTGGAGGAATAAACAAATAATTCCAGTTTCCTCTGTCTGTGTCATTGCAAGAATATTTGTCCTTGAGAAAATACCACCTGAGTTTTTTTCACTTGATAGAAAATGCTTCTTTTGGAAGTGTGTTGGTGGCTAGAAAGAAATACTACTTCTACACTGAAGTATTGGTGAGAAGGATTTGATCTACCTTATTTCGATGCAAATATGCTCTTGGCTCAAGGACCACCTCACAATTTAATTTTTAAACCTTGCAGAGGGCATCTGTGGATTTGTCTACAAAGATGTGTGTGCAGATACATGTTTACTTTGCCATGATATTAATTTGCTAAGCACAAGCCAGTTCCAATCCTTTCCTGTCTTTAGCACTGCTGAAAGGCAAGTTATGGTGCTGACCCATGCTTGATCAGTTCAGTACAACAGAAATCCACAGCTATCTGCATGCTTCCATGCACATGTAACCTACTTTTTCATGGGTAATGCTGTGTTGCCCATGCATGTTTGCATTCCTTGCACCTCGCAAATATGACTTTTAAGGTGCTAAGAATATTCACAAAATCCTCTAGGGCCTGCTTTTCCAGAAGTTTTTACTGAATGTGGATGAACCACCAATACAGCTGTCCTTGGTTTTGAGTTAAAGAATGGTGAGCATCACTGGTGACAGGACTGTGCAGTTTATATTACTAGTCAGAGGAACAGGAGAATGTAGTAAACACGAATAGAGGCTGGGGCATATTTTAGGCTGACAGGAATAAACCTGAGAAGAATTAATGGTGCATGGAACAGGGTTACAAAACAAGAACAGACTATGCAAGGCAATTCAGTGCTGGATCGACTGAATCTTGGATCAGTTCTGCTCTCCTCCCAAATGTATATTGTGTATGTATATATTTCTGAAAGAAAGGAATTTGACCGGAAACAGTTTCAAACAGTGTATAGGAAAAACAAATTGTGCTTAGAGGATATATTTTGCAGAAATTCACAAAAAAGGTGGGAAATTATAAATAGTTTCTTAAAAGATTATTGGAAAGAGAAAGTAAGAATTTCATGATGGCTGCAGAGAAACAAGATACATTAAAACTAAGATCTCTATGAGAAAAAAATACGTCCAGAATGTGCGGTGAGGGGCAGCCCTCAAAAACTATTCGTCATGGTGCAAAGTTAGTTATGTCTCAGCAAGTTTGGCTAAAACTTTGGCTGTACTGACAGGCATCTGTAAAATACTGATGAAGTTGAATTGGGAACTTGCTGCTATTTCCACCTAAGTGAAACCTAACTTCATTTTTTGATCCCCCTTAAGTTACGAGTGGGGAAAGAGAAATATTAATAATAGTAAAATAGGTAAGGTATTTTATTTGGGAGCTGTTGCTAGATTTATTTTTATGTTGGCTGTAATTGATTGTTGTAATTTATACTGGTTGTATGAGGTAATTATAGTAGAAGACAGATACTTCTCTGGCCTTATAAATTCAAATAACATTTTTTTCATCCTTCTAATGCCTGTCCTCCTGCCTACTCCCTTTGATTTATACACAGAATCAGTTTTTTGTGCCAGATTATCTTTTACAGGGAGACACTGGTAACTACAATGCTATTTAACATAACAATTTAGATGAATCTATTCTTTAATTAAATTAAAACAGAAGCATCTTATGACTTTTTGTGCTGATAAACGTGTGGAACTGGGCTGAAGTGAATGGATTGACATCATTTACTTTAGGAGAGTTTTTGGCCTTGGTTTGCAATCCTGGAAAGAAATGTGGCATTATAGGGTGCTTCCTCCTTGTAGTGACAGAAGCTTTCACAATAAAGATCTCTTTTAATTTATGACTTGCCGTAAAAGACATTGCATGACAGGGTTCTCTGGTACTATAGTTTCCTGCCAGGGACAAAGCAACTATTCATTATGCCTTATATTGTGCAGTCACTTATCATGTTTCTTACCCCACCAGTCTATCTCATTATTCTCCAGGAAAGCCATTTTAGGAACTGCCAGCAACTTACTTAAATTATAAATGGGTATATGCCGCTTTTGGTTTTGAGCAAGGAGACAGTCTTTTGTGAATTAGGAACATGGGGTTGTGCCACTCGATAATGCAGTGTGACATAGTGACTCATCTAAATGACAAAATATTCCTTTTGAATCAGAATTTAAAGTGGCATCATTGTATGTTTTTGTTTCCTCAGATTAATTCATGCAGCCAGAAAGACATAACCAAATAATCTCCATCTATAAGCTATCTCTTAGCATTTCATTTCTTTCTTTTTGTTTTTGGTATAAATAAACAGAAAAGAAGTTGTTTCCATTGTAGAAAATTCAGACTTGGAAAAAGTCCTATGGATGACAGTTTAGCACCAGATGAAAATGAGATGGTATAGTTTCACACTGTAAGGGAACTGGAGTAATGCACTGAAGTCAGTTGTGTTACTCTAAATTTAAGCAATGTAAATAAGACTGACATCTGGTCTCAAGTCTGAGTAGTCTGACAGTTGCTCTTAACCTCTCTTGGTACCAATACACAGAGGGGTGATATTGGCCTGGCTGTCTGAGGAACATCTTGACATGGTTTGACAACCTGGAAAGGAAAAGCTTTAAAATGTAAAACAGCCTAGCACAGTGCATCTACCTGTGTCGCATGGAAACGAAGACAGAGTACAATGGGTATATTGCTGGGCAGAGCAATGCCCCTGCAACTGCAGCAGCATAGCAGGACAATTGCTCCTTCCTATTCTGTCATCTCCTTATTATCTGCCTCTGGGCTTTGCTCTAATGTTAATTCACTGAACTACGTTGAGTACTTGTTTATTTCTTTCTGACCAGGAATGATACTGAGTTTATAGAGCTCTCTTGGGCTCCTTGAATGACTAATACTGTCACTTCTGTTGTTAAGATAAGGGATGTCTTTCTAGATTTGTGGAAATTAACTCATTTTTGGTCTGCTAATAATTCCAAAATATGTTAGAACCTACAGTTTGGAGTCAAAGAGAATGTTTAGTTTAATACAAAGTATGCTTCTAATTTGGCATCTTGAAAGCATTTTTGGAATATAGTAAGATTTTGAAGCACAATATAATCTCAAATGAAGAAAAGAAAAGGCTTCTTTTAAATGAAGTCAGAGTTATTTTATACATTAGTCAAAATAATTCGGTCAACTCAAGACATATTTATTAAACATTTTATTTGACTCAAATCTCTGTTTTCTATTTTGGCAAAAAAATTACCTCCATTGTATTCACTTCCAAATTGAAAGCATTCTCTGATTACAAACTGATGCATTTTGCAAGAAATTTTGCCAATGGGTTCTGATAATGTTAAGACATCAAAATTTTGTTTTGGTAATTGCACACTATCCTTTCAATCTAACATCAATTATTTTAGCAAACTGATTTCAAATGTAACAGTACCATCAGAATAACACATTTAATTTCAGATGCTGTCCTCTTACTACAGTGTGTGTTTTAGTAGTAATAAGGAACTTATAATTTCTTTTTATATAAAGCTACTATTCAATCTCTCAAACAGCAGAAGGTATTTCTGTTCCTTTGTGGTCAAGGGCAGACAAAAAGTTTCTGTTTCCATATCCTTTTGGAGTTGAACTACTCTGTACTAGCTCTATATGGTTTTCTTCACAGTAAGATCATAAATCATGTACATTATCATTTTGAAAAGTTCTTCTGGTGTCTGTGGTCTTCTCAGGAATCTCATTTCAATGCAAACACTCACTTCTGATATCTTGTACTTACTATATTAGAAACTGGGATTCCCTCTAGCAACATCAGCTGAGTTTTGTTCACATAGTTCAGTAAAAACTGATTGGAATTTGGACCGGATTTGTTCTTGATCCCAGTAGAGATCTCTCCATCATCAGGCTCAGTCATTGGCAGTGGCAGGGCTGTTACTGTACTGCCTGCAGATGAGTTTAATTCTTTGATGGAGCTTGCATTCTGCATAGGAAGAAGATATCAAGAAAAACACTTTTACTGATATACAATGGTAACCTGCAGGATGCCACTCTTTCCCGATAAGTGTCTTAGCAGCTGCCCCACTGGTTAGTGCACTTTCTATTCTCCAGGCAGAAAGCCTATCTACAGAGGGAAGAATGACCTTGCTTGGTTCTGCTGCAGCAGCTGCCCTGCAATGTTTTCGCATGATGTCTTTCTCAGGAAAAAAAACAAAAAATAAAACAAACAAACAAACAAAAACAACAACAAAAAACCAGCAAGAAAATAAAGGAAGGGTAATCTCTTAGTGATGAGCCATTCCTCAGTAATCAGGATCTTCAAGCAGAAAAGGCTCTTACTGAAAAAGAAAGGAAAAAGTTCTAAGTATTGTTCATTTGGAAAATGAGTGAAGTGTGTAAATCCATTTTAACTGTGTACTGCAAAGGGAAAGCCAGATATTTCTTTTTCATGATTTTATTTACTTTTTGCTCTATTTATAATTCTCTTGAAAACTGGGAATTGAAATATGATTCCTGTAGTCTTGTCTTTCCATTTTATCTGTATCTAGGGTTGCTGGTTTATGAATGCTTATATGATTGCAATATCAGTGGCTTTGTTGTTTACTGGAAAAAAACAAACGTTTTAAAATGTAGCTCAGATGTGGGCACTCTGAGTCTGCTAATTTTTCTTTGAAATTAACAGGAATAATATACTTTGAAATAGATAGGAATAATACTTTGAACTTATTAACCTCTCTCATCTGAAATTTAGAAACATTAACTAATTAAGCATCACAATTCCCCCATGAGTTATTAGCTTCATAGCAATCACTATATTTACTTGACATCTCCACTATTAGTGTTGTTCATTATGAGTTTAAGAAGGCTTTATACTAGCTATTTAATAATGTATAACAACATTACGAAGCAAGCTGGGATAGAAAGTAAAGGATACAGAAATTGGGCTTGTCCATGTGAGTGAACTCTGGAAAGTTAAACTGAATGTGTTTTAGGAGTCAATTAGTTAAACTTCACTACTCCCCTGTGTGGAAATTCTTACTCAGAAGTACCATAGCTACAATTTGAGCAGGAGTGAACAAGAACATATGTGCGGAAAATTTCCACTATAGCTTGTTCTGATTCAGTTTCCTGACTGTGACCATGTAGACAATGTGATAGTGGAGATGACTGGGAAGTATGAAACATTTCAAGCAGAATGAAAATATTTTGCATAATTCAAAATGTGCAGTGAAAATTTTGAATATTTTTTGAACAAAATACTTTTAAACATAATTTTACTTAAGGAGGCAGGGAAAACACTTTCCATCTTATTTCTGTTCTCTAAATGGAAAAAATACAAAGTTTCACTATTGCAATGAAACATGTCAAACATTCTAATGGGTTTTGAAATTTTTCATTAAAAAGAGAAGTGCTGACCAAAATAGAAATCGATGTCATAGAAAATCTCAGTATTGGTAGAAAAGGCATTTTCTGCGAGTTGCTTATTTGTATGAAAAAGAAAACCAACAATGCCTAGACAAGACAGCCTGCTACTTTTAGAGTCAGGAATTACGGGTGGGAATAACATCTACCAATTTTCAGTTTTTTTCCTTACAACTGTCTCGTCCTGTATCGAGTCAGAAGCGCTGACCAGTCCCCTTTTTCTTCCTAAAAAAAGGACTAAGAAAGTATTTTGTAGAAAATTCTTGAGGAAAAAATCTGTCCATAGGCAAAGTTTCTTTCCAAAGCCCTTTAATTAGATTTTGCCTTTTTTCCCAATGCTTGCTCATTTATATCCTTTCAAAAAACTTTTTAAGTAATTTGCTATTACAAATTGTGTATGCTCTTGTTATTCATAAAGAAGCCCAATAACTGTCTGGAATCATATCCTATTTTTGAGCTAAGATTTCTTTATGTTATTAATGATTTTCAGGTATTGACTTTTATTCACAAAGTTAGTCACCAATTTCAGCCATATTTCAAACTTGCCAAAAGTGCTAGGCGTTTGTCCTCTGAAAAGAATGCCCCCAAGTTTTCTACGGTTAGATGAAATAATTAGTTCCTATTGAAAAATATTAGCCCATTGATCTCACTGGTCCCATAGGCTTCCTTTTGCCTGTTGGGTTTTTCCTGAACTGCAGAGCTTTTTACCCAAATCCAGGCTATGCAGAAAAGAAGAAAGCATGACATTTAACAGTCTTTAAAGGATTTCTTTCAAGCAAGATAATTCGATTTAAAGTTTGTCGTTGAGCAGTATGTGGAAATAGGGCATGTGGGGAGATCCCTGTGCTTTAAGAAACAAGGCATTATGCTATTCTAAAATAAGCAAATAATTTTGTCTCAGTGAGCAGAATAGAACAGCAGAAAAATGAATACAGTTCACAGGCACTGATTCTTCAGGGAAACAAATGGGAAGTTATCTGGAATTATTTTGCTTAAGTTCTTGAGATACAACATGTTTTACTCAACTCTTATAATGAATTATTTCCTATTATTGTTGGTTTTGAGCAGTTTCTGGAGTGTGTTCTGTTAGATGCAGGACGACACATCTCCCAGGAGCTGCACAAATCCAATTTTGGCTATGAAGGAATCAGTAAGCTGCAAGCAACCAGTGAGAGGCTGTGAAGCAAGGAAGGCCCACCTTCACAGTCACTGAGTGCAGTAACTTGAACAGAAATAATCATGGTACAAATGGCAGAAAGGTGAACAGAGCAAGAGAACGAGGACTGTGTGGAGTCTGAAGCACTTAAAATGAACCTGTCATGGCAGCTCATGCAACATCTGAGCAGGATCCCTAAGGCATTGCAACCCAGGAGTGCAAGTGTGCCCCACCTGCCCATTTAAAAGATATTTCCCCCAGTTCCTCCCCTCTTGTGATGGAGTGAGTAATGTATCAGAGGAGAAATGATCATTCAGAGCAGCATCAGGCAACGGCCATAAGCATGGCACAAAGTTTTCTGCAAGACAGGCACTGGCATTTGCAGGCAAGCTTTCTGACTAGCACCGGAAGGAACAGTGAAGGGAGAGCAGTGAAGTGCTGTGTCTGCAAAGGCCAGTGAGAGCAGATTGGTGTTGTGCCAGAAAGGCATTTTTTGTGCCAAATTGCCAAGAGAGACCCAGAACAAGCATTCCTATGCCAGGAGTGGGCAGGATACAAGAGAGATGGAAGTACACTGTATAACTAGCGTATCAGAAGGTATACTGGGATCATTATTGCACTTTACTCTGAATGAGGAGATACTGAGAGTTAAATTGCATTTTGAGTTCAGCTTTCAAGATTTCAGGCTAGCAAAAACTGTTAACTTCATTGCTTTTTATTGTAACTAAACTGTAACTGGCTGCCTTACTGCTCCCTTAGAAACACCATGAGAAGCAGAGTTGCTCTCCTTATGGTGCACTGTGGCCTTCTTCAACTACCAGGAGGTCACACTAACTGGGACAGTGCAATCTAGCTAGGACCTCTTCAGCAACATGAGCAAGAAGCACAGGAGAAGTTACATTGTGGCTTTGGATCTTCAGGAGTGGAGTGTGAGACTTCGCTCTTTGATCTTTGCTTCACAAATAAAGCAAGCAAGCAAGCAACCAAGCCGTGTCAGGTTTGCTTCCCTTTCTTTTGACTTAAATACTCTGCTGCTGTTCTAAAAGTCACAAGAGATCAAAACTATTCAACAGTGAAATACGGATAGTCAGTATAGGGAAAGAAACCCATGGTCAGCTCTTTGTGAGTCCTCTCCCACAAATCACATGCATCTTTCTTCCAGGCATTTCCAAAGAAATCTGTATCTAATCTCCTGAGAGGTTTTCTCCAGGAGCTGGCTACAGTAAATTCTGTTCTCTTCCACTGGATATTAGCAATAGCCATGAAGAACTGCCTGGAGCTCAAAGTATGTGCACAAGCTGACTTATCCTTGAGAAGTCTGGCTGAAGAAACCCATAATCGTTTTTTTGAAGAGCTTTGAAGAGAGGGGTTGGGGAAGATCCATGAAAGGGATTCCTAAGCTCATAGTTAAATGTAACTAGCCCAGGTGAAAGAGGAAGTTGTTGGACAGTATCCTGTAAGCCATGAGTTCAGCATGGCTGAGAGAGAGTATTAGGAAAACAGTACTATTGGCTTCCTCTGTTCCTCTCTAGTTGTCTGATTTTGGCTGCTGTCAGTCTGCTGGGCCAGGTGATCCACTGGACTACCCTGATACAGCCATTCCCATTACTCTCCATCTGAGCAGTCTCTGCACAGACCAACTGTGCTACAAAAGTAGAGAAGCCAGAAACACTAATGAGAATAAGAACAAGAGGCTAGAAGATGCCCTTGTATATGCTTCCCTAAGTCCTTGTGATATCACTATTAGCTAGAAAACTGCCCGCCTGCAATGTCAACCATTCATGTGGTGGTAGAAGACTTGTTTCTAGGAATGAGATAGGGTTACGGTTCTGAAATCATTCTTCGCATGACCTTCTTCTGTCCTAAGTTTCATAGATTAGCTCTGATGAAGGCAGCGTGGTCACAGTGCTAAAGAGTCTTGTAAAGCTTTTAGCGGCTTGAATTCTATGGACAATTTATTGCTGAGTAAAGCCCTGAGTTAGTAACAAAGAAAAAGTATATTTAATGGTTGATCGACTGAGCATGGTGGGCTCTACAATTGACTTAATTTTCATCACACTTCACTAATGGCAAAATTATATGTTAGAGGTACAAACAGCTTTGGGAAAAAGCAGCGTGCTTTTGCTAATGCTGCTGTTAAAAAGTCATACAGGGACTCTCTGCACATTGAAAACTGATTACATTTCAGTGTGGCATCACAAGCTGTCCTGATTGCAAAGTCATACATGTCCCTAACACAAAATAAATAAAGAATCTTATTTTTGTGGTTGTTGAGAATCTAGGCATATTGCCCACCCCTGCTTCACAGTACAAAATGAAATGCTATTTCAATTACTATTTCAATAGTAAAATTTGCCAGACAAACCTCTGTGTTTCATTGTTCCTTTATCTATTTTCCTCCTGAGGAAGACTTGTCATGAAACCATTGGAACAGAATCTGGGAGATTGAATTTGAAATTTTAGCTCCAGTGTGGACTTATCTTAGGATTTTTGGAGAAATAGTGTGCTCTGTCTCTTTGATAGAGCTTCTGAAGGCTTTTTCAAAAAAGGCTTCTGAAGGCTTTTCCACAAAATTTATTTATTGTTGTATTATCATTATCATTTTTTTGTGAGAGCTGTTAGTATTTTTGGTATATTAACCAATTCTCTGGACACTCAGAATTGTAAATACATCTTTTTAAATCCTTAGGATATTCTGGCTGTGTTTATATTAGTAAATTAAACGGTACCAGCAAATGTTCCCAACAACTAGAATTCTGTTGCCTGTGCTGCTAAACTGTTTGGATGTGGTTTTGATGTGTTTTTTTGGCTCAGACCAAATAATGCACTCTCAAACAGGGCAGGGTCTGGAAGCTACCGCAAACCAGGGCTCTTTCTCACCAGCAGTTTGCATATGGCTACCCGGGTTTGGTGGCTAAAAGTACTTAAAAGCATAGCTGCAGGCTAATCTGTGATAGCTGGCTTTAGTGGCAAAGTTGTTTGTTAATGTAGAAACAAGAAGAGTAAAATAACAAATATAAAAGTTGGTCATTTCTTCTAAATAGGATGAAGATTTTTTACTTGTCCAAAGGACACCATTTTCAATTTTCAGCTCAAAATTTGGAGGAATTTAACTTTTCATTTCAAATTTTGTTTTTTCTTTTTATATTGAAAACAATATTCAAGGCCTGGGGAAAAGTTTGATATGCCAGTCTGTATCAGTTTCTATCCATACATCACGCAAATGGAGTTTTGTTTACACCATAAATCAGAGGAAAACAAAATTTGGGTAGACAAAATTTTAATCTTCACTGTGTTTTTGACCTGATAGGTGATACTGGGCAAGTCAAAGAATCTATTTCTTCTCTAAACTTTTGTTTGTCTTGTTAATTTAGAAGGAAAGAGTCTGTTTCCTCTGTATTACCTTGTCAGTGCCTAGCAGAATGGGACCATGGTTTGAGAAGTTAATGTGATATATGTATATCTGTAATAGGTAATACAAGAAGTTTGGGTGACTTAGACAACTGGAACAATACTAGCTATCCATATGCAGATTTTCCGCCTAGTGTTAACGAGTCTTCCATATACTACCTTCCTCATATCAGGTAGCAGCTGCTACAGAACATTAATTGGATCCTTCTTACTTCCAGCAGATTTAATCAGGGGTTAAATCTTAGTCTTGCAGTATTGCTGACTACTGCCTTGGGAAAGCGTCCAAAAAAATATACGCACCTCACGCCTTTTTCATATCACTGTCAAACTGTATCACACACTATTTTATTTAAGAGAGAAACCTACATAAATTCTTAATATGGAGAGCGTAAGCACTAAAGTCAATATTTCCTGTCAGTTTTTTATGAAGCATTGGGCCAGAAAAGTTGTGAAGTGCTTTGAATTGCCTATGAACTGGGGTCTTTTCCAGATGGCGGATCAATGCTTGCACAGTGCTTCATGCTCCCAAAGTCCTTGGATTGAGTTTTCTTGTTAGCATTTTGGAAGACTTCAGTGAAAACATCTCAGGATACCTACACACAGTTTAAGGCAAGCTGAGGGCATAGCTAAGAATATGAAAATGTTCTGTTAATTTTTGAAGAGAAGCAATTTTTAAAAATGCTCAAGCACAAGAAATAGGAATGATAAATAGACATTTGAATGAGAAATTTAGGTTGAATATCAATAAAACAGCAATAAATACTTTGGGTGGACATATCCTTTCACAAAATGAGAAATATCAGTACATAGTATTAAACCAAACAATATTTAGGGAGCACGTAAATAGAAACCTTTTAAATCTTCCTAAATTTCTAAACATACTTATGTCACATTTATACTTGATTTTTCTTATGCCAGTTATGCTCTAAATAGTTCTTCTTCACTCCTATTTGCTGCCTGAGGTATATACACAGAAACTCTCATCCCTAAATAAGCAGAGCTCTTTTCAGCTGAATATAGTCCTTTTTACAAGGCAAACAGACCACCATGTTAAGATGTCTGCTTTGTTTATGATTTCTGAAGTATCTACAGGCAAAATTTGTGAGGCAAGATTTCTGTTCTCCAGATCATCCTTCTAGCTGGTTGCTTTTTGAAGTTTTCCAGGATTTTCCACAATTCCTCTGAAAGGCTTTCAGTGACAAAAAGAAAAGCTGTAGGGCAGGAGAAATATCTTTTCTAGGAAGGGGCTTTGGTAAGCTGATACACATCTTACAGAACATCATACAACAGGATTTTGATCTTGCCTGGCGCATCAAGTGTTCCTTTAAAACAAAAATAATATGCAAATAATCTAGTCTTCTGTCCTGTAAATCCCAGTGATTTATTTTGTTATTTGAATACTTGTCGCAGAGACAAGTCATGAGCGACTTCATTATCATGAATAACTGAACAGCTGCTGGACTGCTTTTGCCCAGTAGCCTCCAAGTCTAGTATTTTGACTTTAGGTCCTTTGCTGCTAAATGTCTCCAATTTGAAGTCTTTTGGTTCAACTTTATTGTCTGAATGTCAAAATACACCAGGAATAAGAAGAAAAAGAAAATGGAAAACCGAAATAACTTCACATTAAATCAACGAACATAAACATACAATTTCTGAGCAACATCCCAGAGATTGCACAACACTACAAGGGACATCAGGGCTTAATGAAAATGTATACAATTAAAGAAAGGAGCCTGAGGCAATAGTTACCTAAGTACCATGAGGCTATACGTATAGATAGTTTGCAGGTTTGGGGCAAGTTTTTCATCAGAAAATGTTGATTCATTGGGACTGGAACTTTTCACAAAAATGTGTTAGCCTTGATGAACCTTCCACTGGGAAAAGTATGCTTGCATGTGTGCTATCTAAGATCTTTGACTGCAATCTGTGGTTGCAAGTAAGACTGGGTAGGGGATACTGCAAACCAGATCCATTATAGATTACTTCTCCCTCAGTGATTTATGTCTTCTTTTTATTCCTTGTTATTATATTCCTATGGTCTTCCCATATGACACAGTGCTCCATCACTACAGAAGTTTTAAAGGCATTTTCATAGGCTATGTTCCTTGACACTTGTTTTCTCTTCCTATACAGCTTCTGTATCTGAATTCTTGGCTTTGCTAGCCATATGGAGGATCATACGTTGAAACTTCATGCTATGGTGCGTCTGGGCTCAAGTTGTGTTTGGGAACAATTCCACACATATAACCTAAGCGGGCTTCCACCGTGTCTTGCCAGGAGCCACCCAGCAGTAGATACTCTGTAGAGCTAATTAACTTTAATTGTGACTCTCTCATCTTCTTGACATGTGTTGGTCTGATAAGGACATTTGTGAGATAATGAATACAAGCTATGTTTGTATAGTGTTCCATATTAATAATAATAATTAATAGTTGAAGTTTATAATTAACTGGTAATGCTGACTTATACTTCTCTGTAACAAACTTACAGATTTTCAACAAAAATAGCCAAGGTTTAGATAACTCTGTGAATAAAGATGAGCTCTGAATTTACACTATTCTGTTTAGAAGTTTATCAAGAGTAATCAGTCCTCCTCCTTGCCAGATTATATTTTGCTCACCACCTGGAAAGAGAAAATAGTATTTCATGCATGTTTCATAACTGAAGCTGTGCATGAGAGGAAGAAGAGGTGCAGCAGCCTGCTGAAGAGGATGCCAGTGCATTTGCACCGCATGCAAACCTCCAGGCCACCTTCAGCAGGTTATCTTTTTTAAGCTCTTGTTGAGTCTTTGTCATCACAGATTTCATGTGGGATATTGCCTGAGTGATCTGGCTGCAAAATCTACAGTTAATTTACAAGCCAACATTTTGCATATTTTTCAAAACTAAGGCACAAGGTGGCATGTTAGAAAAATGTAATAGTTGTGCTGCTGCTTTTTGAATGTCAGAGAAGTTATTTGATCGCTTGATTTTTGTGGCCATATTTTCAGTTGTGATTCTCAAACTGTCCTTATGGTGAGAGATATTTTTAGCTTTCCTTTTTCTTTGGTTTGGTTTTCTTCTGAAATAAGTAGTTTCAATTTGAAGTTTGAAGAAAAGAAAATGGCTACTACTTCTAAGCACTTCCATCTATTGCAGTGTGGTTAGAGTTTTTACCTTTTGTTTTGGTACAGGTGGCTTGATGGTTGCAGTAGAATTGAGCCTTACGAATGGGAAAATGAATTCAGCAATTATTAGAGATGCTTCAGAACTTCATTGCAAAAAATGTCCAAAATTACTTTGGAAAATCTTGGTTTACTGTCTGAGATACACTTCCCAGTGTTGTGTCTTTTTGTATTCTTTCAGACTGGAAAAAGAAGTGTAAAAAGTTTTAGCCCCATGGTTATCAGAGAGTGTTCGTCTTGAAGTTTGTTCTTGGTGTACATTCAGTACAAACAGGGAGGATTGCGAATGTTTTAACAGATTCACACATTTGTGAGTTAAGTTTCTGTAAGCAACAGTTGGTAGATGATAGATCTTGCTAATGATCCTCATAAGGGGGTCACGCTTCAGAATATAAATTCTTTAGGTGTGTTACTGCCAAAAAAAATAGATCGAAAATATCTGTTGGGGGTACTGATTGATGTCTTGAAATTAAATAAGTTATTAAATTGTATTTGTTGAACATCAATGGCAAGTATGATCAGACCAGATGGATGGCAGGAAGCAGGAGACAGATATTACCAGTTGCAACCGGCAGAAATTTAAAAGAAATAGCTGGGTTTGATTTTTCAGGTTCTGGGGCACTAACAAAGCAGCTACAAGTACTGTGGAGGCAGAGGAGCAATATATTGGTGTCGGAGGCTTTTTTTCTAATGGCAACACAAAGCTTGCATGAACTTTGTTTGGGTCGCTGATGGAAATTTTAAACTGCATTTTTTAACTTCTGTTTAAAGTGCACTGCTGTTTTTTCTCACTTATTCTCTCCTCTTGATGGCTGATTGGGTAGCCTTTAATGCTTCTTGGGGCATTTTTTATTTAGACTTTGTTTTTTGCCTGGCTGGGCAGCAGCTTCTTACGCTGCTGTGGGTAGTCTTTACTCAGAATTCCCAGATGATTAGCTTTCACTGACTAGCTGATTGCATTGATTTCTGCTGACTATGTGGTCGTTCTACTCTACTGCTAGGAAAAGGAGAGTGAAACAACCCTGCATTTCATATATAGGTATGTATGAATCCTTTGATACATTTTCGTGCACACCCATCTACTCACCACGTACCCACACGCACATGCACACACACCTACACACATCCTTAATATTTGATTATACGAAGCAGAAGATTAATACATTCCCATATAGATTTCTCTATTAATTACCTTTGGATAAGGTGTGTTTCATTTAGGTATTTATGTTGATAGTGCTGTGACGCTCTAGACTTCACGTTTGCTACCCGTTAGTCTGCACCTGGAGTATTCTCCCTGGGCTCTGGATTGATAGGCAGTTTGCATTCTGCTGTGAGGAAAGGGCAGCATGTATTTGCTTTTCCCCAGAAGCAGAGCAGAGATCAAATTATAGCCACTTCCCAGTTACTCAGTTATTCCATAGGGAGACCTCCCTGTGTTAGTCTTTCCCAGCAAAGCTCTACCTGCTCCCTGCCCATTCGTGCAGAAGGCAGCGGTTCTGACAAATTTACCTCTCACATGTCTTTGTGCTCCTTTGTTCCCCTATGTAGTTGCATAGGTGGATTCACAACCAGAGCTTTAATATTTTAAACCCAGTTTAGCCATGTTAGATTTCAGCCCTTGAAAATCCTAAGACAGGGAATGAGTAGAGGTGTGTTCAGGACACGTGGGAGTCGCTGTAGCTCTGAAGCTCAGGTCCATGCAGCAGCCACACAGCAAATCTATTGTCAGCCCTCAGAAGTAAGAAATGTTTCTGGCAGCCAGACCCTGCTATCCCCACGGGGCACAAAACAGTTACTGGGGTGTGTGCTTGGAGAAAGAATTTTGCTTTAATGACCATTTAATGATCAAACATCAGCTTAAATTAGGACTCTCTTCCAGCCTGCTGCCTGCACTTAACTATGGCTGGTCTCTCCCATTTTCTTAATTTGCTTTTAACTTGCTCAGATATTTGAAGTTTGCTTACGTGCAAACAGTGGAATTCATCCTCTTTGAAGAAAAAGATGGCTCATTCTATTTTGTTTTACATATGAAATCAAACCTCATTTATTTTGTTTTTAGTATTACGTGTCTGTGCCTATCATGTCTTTTGTCCTTACTTTCTATTTTTTATTGAAAGGTAAGGAAACTGGAAAAAGGATTTCTTTTCCTTTATTAACTTTAAAGCATATTTGTAAGTGATTATTTGTAAACAGTCTTTGAAAACCTGCATCCACAATCTGTTCTTTAATACAATTTATTTTCCTCTTCATGCGAGCAGGTTTATTACACTATGGTTTCTCTATACAGCAGCTCAGCTGTTGTTTGTTAGACAACCAAGCATTGAAGCATTTCCTTTGGGGAAAAAATAGATGCACCAAATTTCGTGGGCTTCAAAAAACTGGAGAAGGACAGGCCAGACTCTGTTCTGACCAACCTCGAAAAGGAAGGACTTAGTTGAACTTCTAAGCTTGTATTTTAAACAAGAATGAGTTGTGGTATACCTATCTATTACAAGTTGGGGAGAGGAGATTGTGTAACAGTCCCTTAAGCTCTGAAGACCTGTTGTTTGTGGTCAACTTTTTTTGAAGGCGTGGAAACAGATAACATTGCTGTGGACTTTACAGTGGTTGCGTTTAAGGTATTGGCCAAAGTGTGCAAACAGGGCACAAATGGAACTATAACCAGAATAAAAATTGTTTTGTGTTTTTTCCTCCTAAGTATTTAAGATTTAACAAATATTATCAGACGAAAGTAGTTTCCCCTAATTATTTAAGATTTGATGAGTACTGTAAGGAACAAAGTTGTCTGAATAAAATTATGAGGGCTGTATGTGTTCATGTTCCCCACTGATGGCGCCTGAGTAGTTGCAGGCACATTTGTCCCCTTATTCGGCAGCTCCTTAGATATTCTGGCTGGCTGATCCATGGTTTTCTGGTGGGAAATACCCAAGTTTTGCAAGTTTTATGATTCTGACCCTCGAGGCCAGTTGCAAAGTTATCTCAAGGAGAGGAGCTGATCTGTTTGCAGAAAGTAACAGGTGCATGCAGTGCTTTAAGGCAAATCCCCATCGGGTAATTGTAGCAGAAGGGCTGCAGCTAGCATCCAAAGTAAAAGGAGACGAGCCTCTAGTCTGGCATATTGCAGATTCACCTCTGAACCACAAAAAAACACTCTAGTAATGTCTGCACTGCTGGAAACCTGGAAAAAGGCATTTATGTTACGTCACTGGCAGATGAAGTGTTTTTGTAGCTGTCTTAAAATCCATTTTTGAATTCCATCTATAATATGTATGTTTGTATGTAAATATATGTAATTCCTTTATACCTGTCGTGACATACAATATCAGTCAGGCCCAAAGGACTTTGAAACTCTTTTGCTATATATTATTTCCTAACATTGAAGTAGAGCACACCTTATCTGTGCAAGGACTATCACAATAGGCAAACAGGATAATCAGAAGGACTCTGACTTTCGTAGCAGAGAGACTCAGAATATTGAAGTTGAAAATGGCCTAATCATGGCAATCTACCCATCTGTTTTCTCCTCCACAGATTCAGTTTTCTCCCAGATGTTATTATTACCCTTCAATTCTGTCAGTGGCTTCACAGAAGAATGAACTTAGCCCTGGGATATGATACGCACACAGAAGTCTACCTCCCCTGTTTATCCAGGCTAAGATGAAAGGCTAGATTCTCTGCCTATTTAAAGTAACCCAATTGAACCTGAAGACACTAAACTACAGTGAAATAGGAGTAATGAAGTGGAGATGGTTGCCCTGAAATCTCACTTGTGATTCTCTCCTAGAATGTACGGAAAAATATTGCAGTTCCCAATGCTCCTCCCTCCTCATCCCTCAAAAGTGGAGTCTGAGCTTTTCAGTTCTTTCTTGCTCCAAGCCCTGGCTGCCACTGAGAAACCAAAGCAAAAGAGCACTGGGATTAAACTGTATGCTTTAATACTTTTTTATCCTATTAGCACGGTGCTTAAGTATGCTGGGGAATTTAAGGATGATTCAAATTACATACTTTAAGACTTTCTAGCACTTGGGAAGAAAATAGAATTTTTGACTGATGGAGCCCAGTTATTTTCCCAGCTGTATCTTTGCGACCTCTGTATTCTGGTAGTGTAATGGAGGCGGCTGCAGAACCTCCAAGGGATTTTTAATTTCCAGATGGGTGGTGAATATCTATTCACTAATAAATCACCCATAGTGGTTCTGCAAGAAGGAAAAAAGCTGATGGCATCTAATTTTGCTCTTGTGTACTTTCATCCACCCTCTGGGTTCATAGAGTCAATAGTTGTTTGAAACAGGTGTGTGCAGATGGCCAGGCACATTAATAGGTGAGGCTTGTTGTGTACATAAATTCCATTTTAATTGAGTGCATAGTGAGAGATGTATCAGGTCAGTATGATTTTTCTCTAGGACCTTATTCTTGTATTTCTGTTCTATGGCAGTAGTTTCTTTTGGGCAAGAAAACTTGTTTAGATTTATTGCCTTTCTCTTTTCTGTGCAACCTTGCCTAATAAGACTGTTGCAGTGGCTGCAGCCTAGAAAATTAGCCTGTGAACTCTTTGTATCCTTGTCTGTCTGTCTCAATCTCCCACAGATCACGCTAGTAAGAAAACTTGCCTGTGAACCTATCACTCTTATTCTTACAGACTAGTGTTGTTTTAGATGGCAGACAACTGATGAAATGCAGTGAGGGGATTCCCGCTTCTCATTCAGCTTGCAGCACATTTTTTTCTTTCCTTTTCCTTTTAGTGGGGTACACTGCTGTCTCTGAAATAAATAGTTGTAATGTGTATGTATAACACATAACTATAATGTCCCCGTGACTTTGCACATGGCAGTGCTAGCCTCTTAGAGTAGCCTAATTGTCTGATGGCAATAATCCTGATTTGCACAAGCTCACATTTTATTTCCATAGTTTGGTTGTGGCAATAGAGGCAAGAAAATTAATGGCTTCAGATTCAATGCAGTGATAAATATTGGCAGTACAGTGATTTACTGGCTATCTACTGATGTTTTTAATGGATCTACCAATGTTTTATACACTTACTTCTTGATCTTGAGCTTAGATACTATATGTTGGTTTCATGGCCTCAGCCCATTCAGTATCAGTTTTTCAGTTGCTATGGTACATAAAATAAAGTGGCAGCCCTCTGCAAATGGCTGGGACACCGGGGCTTTATTATTCAGATGTCAGGACTCCTCATATGCATATTACTTTATGCATTATTTAGTTTAAACAACTCTCCCAAATCATCTTTTTTACGCATAGAAATGCTAGGAGATCTGTCTGTGCCCCAGCTTGTACGTTTGATTTGTGCTGGACTCCAGAGAACTCATACATACTTACAGACATATTGATCCCTCTTTAATAGTATGTGTCCTTTGTTTACTTTGGCTGCAGTATTTTGTCTGGATGCTTTCAAGCTTTAGTATTATCCAGTATGGTGCATAAGGTCCTTATAGGGAAATTTGCTTTTCTAAGTGACTGTTTGCACTCCTTAAAGACAGCCTGTAGTAGCCAGACTTCTACTGAGGAAGACTATATCCAGAATCATTTTTATTTCAGATTAGCAGACTGAGGATGAACGTTCTGCGCTACAGGCACTGGCCTGATGTTGGAAAAATTGCAGCTCAGTTCCTGGCTGTGTCACAGATTCAGTGTGTGATTGTGGGCAGGTCTTTCAAGGCCATTTTTTTTGCCTAAAGTATCAAGTGAGTATCTATTGGCATTTTCAAAAGCAGTGGGGGATTGGCTTCCATGGGGCTTTTCAGAGTTCATCTAGAGAGTGCATCTGTGAGCGCTTACCCTTTTCCTATGTGCTGATGCTGTGCCTACCACTAGAGGTTCCCAGACCCTCTTCAGAGTTTCAAGTGTGACTATTAAAAAAACAGAAAAAAAAGCAAGCAGAGGTCTGAAGTCTACAGGGAACCCAGAAGCTTCTGCAGTAAAGTTCCCCTTTTCAACCAAACTCAAGATAAAGGTGTGGCTAATACCATCTCCCTGTGCATGAGTAGATACCACTTGGCCCAACTGGTGGCAATTTCTGTTCCAGGCTCAGAATGGCTGCCAAACTTGCCCTCCATAGTTAGATATCCTGAAGACACCCAGGCAGTAAGGTCATAACGTACATAACAAAAGGCATCTGAAACTGTTTTCTTATACAGTGTCTGCATTTCCCTCATAAGGAGTTAATGAAAGTATTTTTATTGATTTGAGCTGCCATGACAGATGAAAAAAGATTTCAATATTTTCTGTGTAGTTTTGTCATTCTTAGAATGCTAATAGTAAAAAAAAAATGTAATTTTTATGCTAAATAATCACAGTAGAAGCAAATGATCTATTACTGTAAAGAGTGTGCCAAAAAGTATCTGAACTTCAGACAATAGGAAGGTATATTCCATGTACAGGACAAACAGAAGTCCTGTGCTCTCATTTGCAACTAATATTTCAGTGATTTGGAATTCATTTTACTTGAATTACCACAGCTCATGTTTAGGTTGTATGGTTTACATTTGACTACATTGTCAGGTACACGGAAGTGGTTGCTAAAATAACATGCTCGAGAACCTACTCAGCCAAGACATGCCATCTGCTTCTCTGATGACTGACAACAATGAAATTCTCTTGCTTTAGCGCCAGCGGTATTCTCCCTTTCAAATAACATTGGGCAATGCCAGAATCATTCTGTGCCATATCATTAAAGCTGGGAAGAACGCAGACTTCAGTAGAAATTTTGTAATTTCTAGTCTTTTTCTTTTAGTCCAAAAAAATTCAGAAAAAATGTATGTCTTTCTTGTTTTCCATTCTTAAAATTTTTGCAAATCTTTTATTTAAGGAAACTGAATCAGTTTTTGAAAAGTTATTTTAATTGAAAAAGATATCATGTTGATTTAAACATTGTGCTTACTGTTTTTCTAAGTGATGTTCCTGGACAACTGACACACTTTGGAAAATGTTCATATTTTCTCTTTTTTTTAATGTAAAATATTTAAATGAAAATATTCACTCAGCTCTAACTCTGATGTTGGTATGTATACATCCCATGAAAGTCTCTGCAGTCTCTCCATGCAATGGTGATGCACAAAGTAAATTGTTCATGGATGAAATGTCAATTGGTCAAAAATTGAAGGTTAAACTGTAGTAGATTCCAGCAATTTTTAACAGAAGAGTGTCAGACAGAATAGCCTTCTCCTTGCAGGAAACATTTAACTTTGGTCATTCTCCAGCACCCTAAGAGAGAGGCTGTCCTAGTGGAGCTCCCATCAACTTTCTATCAGATTTCTGAAAAACAGGATATGTGAGTAGTCCTAAAGAATACGAGCTTAACTGGGGAACCACAGAAACAACTTATTTCTTGGACTATGGACTACCACTTGTTTAAGACATTGGTGACATTCACTGAAATGAATACCAAATGATGCATTTTTGAACTGTGGCCAAGGAAAAACAAATTTTAAGTTGCCACAAAAAGAGGTGGTGTCACTCCCTCTGTGTCCTTTCTACTCTCTGTGCCTCTGCATGCTCCCACCATTTTGCTTGCACCAGCATTGGGGGCTTATTTCACCTGGTGAACCAGTTTCATTGTCTAAACAAGCAGAAAACTAACTGCCTTTTTTCTTTTGGTCAGTTTTCGGCTGGTTTGACTTACTCAACCTACTTAGCAGGTGAGAAGATGATTGCAAATGCTGCCTGTCTGTTTCCATTCCTTCACTTCCTCCTCAGCTGTGCTAACATAGTTATTTTTGCATCCATGCCTTGAACCACCTTAAGGGATTGGTACTGGTTAAAAAGAATCTAGTCAAAAAATGGCTATTATTATTCCAGATCAGTTCCCCGCATCCGTTCTCCCTGTGGTGTCACAAACAATTATATCCGCACACCTAGCAAGGAGAGGTGGGGAAGGAGATGAGTGGCCAGGAGAGGGAAAGCAGAAGGGCATGGCCACTTAAGCTGCTGGGACTGCTGAAATAAATGGATGTCAAATCTGCCCTGAGTGCACACTAGGATTTCCCCCCAGGGAGGTAGAGGAGCATAGCTGGTATGATATAAATTCACATCCTAGCTTGCCATGGTCTTTTCCCCCAATGCAGATGAACTCTTAGCTACTGTGATAAAAAAAAATTCACTGATTGAGCTGCTGCAAAGCCCTTGAAAGGGTCTGCCATTCTTTAGTGCATCTGGACTAAGAAGAACAAAGGGAGCTATGCTAATATACAGTTATGTCTTCTGTTCATTGGTATTTATTTATTCTTTCATTTAAGAAACATCTTGCAGCTGTGAGGAACTGAAGTGTGGACTTAAAAATAGAGAGAAACTAAGTATATTACATGCAATAAATTCTAAGCAGACTACCATGTCTGGCTTGTTGCTTTGCAGTGAATTGTGTGTCTAATAAAACATTGTGTTTTGAACACTACAGTGTTCTCAGCCTAAAACTTCTGTACATGTCCCAGTATGGACCATGACAGGGAATCTTATATGAACCCTGAGTTTTATGAATATATAAAACTGCTTACAGAAAATGGCTGAAAGTAATCTGGATTTATAGCTCTCAGAAATAGATAAAAGGGCATTTTACTGAGAGGCTCTGAACACTGGCAACATCTCTTACCTTGCTTTATCACCGTTTCTTGTATTATTGGGTGTCGCACACATCATTTAAATTGGAAATAGGTTTGATTCTGTGAGAGGTGGATGCCGGCAAGTCCCAGTACTCAGCTTCATCAGCTAGCTGTAAAGAAGCTGATGATCAGACTTGTGCCTAAGATTTCTTTTCCACTCCTTACTAGGTGGATGTACTATTTTTGCACACAGTTTTGTCTTTTTCGTTATGTTTTTAGTTGCACATTTGATTCTTCTGCTCTTTGAAACTTGTTCATGGGCACGTGCTAATGGTGTTAAGCAGTACTTACTTACATTGTGTGATGCTGCTGGTCTTTGCTTTACTTGTCCAGTTACACTAGCATCTCTCTCTCCAACACAAAACGCGTGGAGCTGTAATGCATGTCGGCTGCCTTGTCTACAAGTTTGTCCTAATGAAATTTGGCTAAAGTGGTTGAAGTTGCTCCAGACTAAATGAAACTGCTGCACGTTTTTGACAGTTCATACAACAGTCTAACATATCTCTCATGGCTCAGAATAGCATGCACCATTACATTTACAAAATGTGAAAGAACACACGCCAGAAGCTACTGTCCTTCAGGCTTTCATGTTATTTTCCCACTTTCTTGAAATGCAAATAAAGTACAAGCCTTGAAAAATCAACCATGCACAGATACAGTTTGTGAGCTACTTTAAAAACAAAAGCAGAAAAAAATGAAAAACAAAACCACAACTGATGGTATTTTACTCTTGAAAGAAAATCTGCTTATATGCAATTTCAAGGGAGAGGGAGGAATTATGAAGGAAAAATATCAGGGCAACAGTGCGTGATGTTGGTGTAACGTAACAGTCAGCACAGGAGCTGCAAGGCTGTTGAGGACTTTCCCCCTTTGGCACCTTTTCATGTTCTTTTACAGTCTTTCAGCTGGCTTTCCACTTTGAAGTGAAATGTTCATCCGCCTATTTGAATATCCCATGTTATATAATAGGTGAAGCTCCTGTAAAGCAAAAGGTCAGTCCAAGGGCAAACCATCACTCAGCATCCACTTCAGTTCAAAACAAGGATTTAAAATCAAAGAGTTAGGAGAGTACAGCTGCATGTCTTTAATGTAACAGTAGGGGATACAAGTCTCCTTGTAGGCTCCAGAGCTCTCAAGTGAAGTTGAGGGCAAATTTGTAACATGTTTGGAGCTGGCACTAGTCATCATGAATAATATGAAGAAAGAAGTATTCTATCACATGGGAATTTTCTCCTCAAGACAATAAGGACCTTACATTCAGTAAAGTACTATGTCAAATGTGACTTATTTTAGAAGTTATCTTTCACTGCAGCACTCTGCATATCTACCATCACTGCTATCAGCTTGGTATTTTTAAGAATGATTACAAATCTTAATCTCTCCTCTTTTGTTTTTCTTTGAGATGACAAATGAATTAAAAAGCAAATGTGGCAAAAACTCTACACTTCTGTGCAAATATGCTATTGTGCAAATAACATACAAAAACTAAAGATGTGTATTTTGTGGTTTTAGTAAATGGAAGTTTGGAAAAAACAGTAATAAGGTAACCATAAATCTGTCTCAATGTAAGGTGACTAGGGGGAGAATCCTGAGATAGAGTAAACAGCCCAGCTCCATTCACTGCAGAGGAACTGTGCTGATTGACACCATCCTCAGGTGCTGAGGGTCTGAAGACGTACACCAAATATATGCTATGACAACAATGAGTAAGGGAACACAAATCAGCCTCTGAAAAATTCCCTCCTGTATAGGAATGTGCACTGGGGAAAGCAACTATAAATAATAAATCTTTAGCTTTGAGAATGGTGTTTTTCATTTACTTTTCTGTAAAGTGAAATATAACAATTTGTTTCTTTAAGTCTTTAATTTCCCCTCCCCCATGTTCTTTGCCCTTGAGGAAAGCTCATAAATATTTCCTTATTATTTCTTTCTTCCTTAAGTTGGTCCCTGTGAAGAGATTGGGAGAATTTGTTTATTCACTGTGAATCCTTTTTCTCATCTGTTTTGTTCCTTTGGTCATGAATGCGAAGCAGCAATACAGGGTTGCTTTTTTATTATTCTGTTTGTTCTTTAATTTTCTTTCTTTTTCTGTTCATTTGTTATGTTCTGTATTTCATCTGTGAGCTGTCTGTCCACACACTGACCATGTAGATTAGCATATCATCTCTTGAGAAATCATTGCATATTTATTTGCATTTTGACATTTATTTTACATGACCATTATTTTATCCCTGACTATTGTCATGAAAGAACTTTCTCACCAATTCCCAGCCTAATTCTTTATGTTTAGGAGGTTGTTGTGAGCCTTATCTGAGAACTATTCCTTTCTATGCATGGCCCGTCTGGTGTTTGGCTGGGAGAAAGGCCCTGACCAAAAAATATCTTTCCTTTATCCAGTAAAATTCTGTTTAGTTTTAGTTAAGTTATAAAACAGTTTTAAATGTCAATTTCCCCTTTATTAGCTGCTTGCTTACTTTCTCAGGACTGTACCAAAACTTCAGTCATCCATCACCATTCAACCACCATCACAGCATCAGAGCAAGGCTAAAACCAGAGACCATATTTAGCTGCCAGCTATTCTCAGCTTTGCCTACTTTTGTATTTGACTCTGGCTTGAAGCTCAGGCTTCAACCCAGCAAACCTACCAGCTCAGCACTATTATGTCCAAAGGCAGCTGGGAGCAGCAGGCAGCAGTAGGCTTGCCAAGAGATGGTGCTTTTCAACGGTTATTCCATCTCAGCCAAAAAACAGAGCTGGATTGTGAATGATCTGCCCTGCTCCTCTAGTGATGTAGGCTAAGTTGTTTGCAGATAATAATATCACCCAGGAGGGAGGCAACAGCAGCCTCTACCTTCAAACTGATATAGGTACTGCAGTCAGGCTGTTTATCTTCAGCCCCCAGTGGCATAAAGCTATAGAGAACTCAGACAAACTCAGCGGTGGGGACTGCCCATACCTGCCACCATCTAGGCAAAAAATATCTTCCATTTCTGCTTTGACCTATGAGCCGTAGCTACAGGAAAAGTGAAGGAGAAGCACACATGGCCTCAAATGGCCTCAGCAAGGAGACACCAACTAATACCTCCTCCTCTCAGAAACAGAGCAAAGGAGGAACACTGGTGAAATTCGGGTTTATCCTGTACTAAAGTGCTCAGGTGCCATACAGCTATCAGCCAAATGCCTCCCACTTGCTTCTGCAGACATTACACTTCTGGAGGTGTGGGATGCACATTCAGGAGCAATGGAGCACCACGATCCATCCGAGGTCTAACAGGAGCCATTACTGCACTTGAGCAGATGAGCTGTTCTGCTCCCAGCACACCTTCTGCTCAGGAGTGTAGACTGTCTTCACAAAAAGAGTCATACAAAATCTTTAACAACTAAGAGTGACAATTTAATAGGAAATTCTTTTTGTTTTAGCCAAAATATGACAGTTTACAGTACCTAGTACCTGTTACCAGGAATAAGTCTTATTTTCTACAGCATTGCAGTCCTCAGTTAATAAAACATAAAGTTGCTAAAAAACACAGGGGCCTTTACAAGTCCCTTATCCTGTTAAACAGGAAAAACCTGCATTTCATGGTTTTTCAATGGACGATTGCATTCATGAACAAGAGTCATATGAACTAGTTCTTGGGCTTTTAACAATCAATAACAAGTCAATAAACAGTGATTTTGCAAACAGATGATTTAATCAATCATCTTTGGTAGCAGAAAAAAGTAATTCTAGTTCCTACCTGTGAACACTAACACTTTAAATAAAGGGAATTGCCTACCTAAAATAACCAAACCCTTTCTCATCATCTTTCTAAAATTATTTATTTCCACGACCCTTAATCTTTGCTTTCTTTAGATGCAACACATTGTGGCCTGATCCAAAGCTCTTTGCAGCCTGAGCAAAGATCCAGCCTCATGGAACTGGAATACTTTCTTGAAGAGCTTGGCAGCTTGAGTGTGAAAACCTCTTTTCTGTCTCACTCTAGGACTCCTTAAAAATATTCTTCTATTTTCTAGTGGATTTTGCCTGCTCTGTAGTCCAGACATCCCATCTGTACACATATTAGCTTCCAGGTTGTCTCTTTTTTTCACCCCAGCTGCACTGAGAGACTTTCCAATTGTTAGTTTGAAGTTAGCTTTGCCCCTGATTTCACTTTGTTCTTGATGTCACTTCACCTCTTTAAATTGCAAAGAAAGGTTTTCGCATCACATTTTTCATTAGACAGTAGCATCTTGACTTTTAAAACAATCCATAGTCTCATGATGAACATACACAGATAAAGAAAACAAGTATCTACCTATGTTGAGGGAGAGGGGGACAAGGAAATGCAAAATGGTATGGAAATTCAAAGGATTTTAAAACCTACCCGATAGAATTTTTTTTTTCTGGATATATTTTTTTCTGTTCCCAAGTGAATTTGATATTAATATAGGACTTCACTTCATTGTAAACCCAAAAGAAAATATTTAAAAATGAAGGTAGATGCAGGGCATATTTTGCTACAAACAGTAGCTGCATGAAAAACTTACCATGGTTTCAGAGCTGCAAGCTTATGTGCTTAAGGATATTAATAAGAAACCAGATGGAGGATAGTTTTCCATAGCTAACCATCTGGGCCCTGCAATGGCACACTCTGCCCTAAGCATTACTGTGGGAATTGACTTTATAATGGGAAAAAGCAGGGAAGAAGAGAGAAGAGCAGAGAAAGCAAGGGCATAATATTTTGTGTTATGAAATGTGAACCCAAAGAGTCACCATTTGGGCATTCATTGCAGTTTTCTCATCTCTGTGTGTGTTTCTAATCTGTGGGATAAAGGGAAGAGAAAATGAGAGTTTAGTAGTTAATACAGTGTCATAGCCAGCTGTGAAGGAAATCAAAGGTGGTATATTGTTTTTAGTGGAACTTTGATTGTATTATTGGAGGTGAAGGTGCAAAAGAGTAGGGGGATGCTTTCTCGCAGGCAGAATAGTTGTTTATGCAGATACGTAATTTTAGGCCTGCTAGGTTCTTTTATGGAGTTCTGCTCTTCAGGGATTCCAGCCAATTCTGTGTCCACAGCTGCGAACTACACTGGTTTGGAGACACCAGAGAATGGTAAAAAATACAGGATGCTCCCTTAGGTCTGTGGAAAACACCAAATGCCTGGTAACTTGATGAAGTCAAAGCAAGACCTGCTTTTGTAAAGCATGTAGGAACCTATCAGAGACCTCTTCACATGCTGGCACTTTCTAGAGGAAATTTCCGTAGAAAACTTGGGTAAAATGGTAGACTAAAAAAAGACAAAAGGTAAATAAATCTGATTCAAATTGAAATTCTGAGTTTTTGAAAAAGCAGATCATGAAGGTTAGCTCTAATGCACTCTGTCATAGTGTGAACCAGGGAAATAAGTTACTATATATTACTGAGCAAATGTCACCAAACTCCAAATAGCAGAGCCTGGCATAGCGTTTCCAACTGCAGCTTGCTTTTTGTGTGTGACAGATCAAGAGAAGTATTAAAGAGCTGCAACAATCCTGAGAGGAGTCAGTTCATCACATTTCTAGATGAAATTAGAAAGAAATAAAAATTTTGAAGTTTTCATACCCTTTACCTTTCTAGAACTGTTGATTGTTCTTGGTATATTCATGCTACACTTATTCTGTAAGGGGAGCCAGAATTCCATGCAATGATTTAAATTGCTGTTGTATCTTATAGTTTAACAAAATCCCATCATAGTTTTCTTCAGCCTGGCAATGTGTGTGTGTTGTTGATGAGTATTTATTGCATCAGGATGTTCACAAGCAGATAACTCAGGCAGAGTACCAAAGAGGATGGTCCCTTTTGTCTGTACAATTTTTTTTTATATAAGCTAAACTGGAAAATGTGACTTTTATGAAAAGCTTAGCTTGCCAATTGTAGTGTGTGGCTTGCAGCAAATTTTCATGTAAATAAGTAGATGACTCTCACAAAATATTTGCTGCTTTTGATTATTAGTACAAAATTTTCTTCTCCTGGAATTTACTGACTGATTAAAAGTTTCTACAGCTAAGACTTGTTGCAGAAGAGAGGGATTATCCCCTTTGGAATTATATTCTCCCCAGTTGCTTGGAGAACAGGGCTCTTTCCTTTACAACATCCTTAGTGTTCCTCCCTAGTTGGCAGTCAGTCCGTTGATGATCAAGCAGGGAGATCAGTTCCTTAATGAGCAAAAGATATAGAGCCTAAATTTATATCTTAGAGAACAGTATACTACAAAAAACATGAGAAAAGAGTAGGTTATACTGGCTATAAGAAGAAAGCTGTTAGGCTGGAAAGAGAGGCAAAAATCCACCCTAAAGAAGAAGAAATTTCTGTTCTTGCATTCCTTACATGCAAGCCTTGAGTTAAAAAGGATGCATCAGCCTCAAGGAAGCACTGAAAAGTTGTCTTTGCATCTAAAAGGGCATTATTTTCAGTAGCTTTGCTTTGGATTTTTATTTGTCTAAGGGCCTGTTCCACTCCTGGAAACCCATTGGCATTACACTCTTGTACCACTGTCTCACCAGAGGCCAGGCCAAACCTTCAGGGAAATTAGACCGACCCATTCTACCCCCATTGTGCACAAGTTCTAGTTCGTACAATGTATAATTTAGTTCCTAATGACATCATTCAGGAACTGTATCTGTTTTTAAAGATGGTTTTAAAGAGTGTTTGTGTTGTGGATGCAAACTGTATTAGCCTATTAGTCAACATGTGCCAACAAGCTGTGCTTAGCTATTAGTCAAAATCTGCCAAATATATCTGTTCTGCAAAAACAGTTCTACAGAGCTGCACCACAGATGTGTTAACTTTGGTGCAACGTTTTCTCAATATCCCAGTGTCTTATTATCGTGTTGCAGTTCTTTGGGTGTGCAGCTAGGATGAGCACATAGTTCACTAAAGAGAGAAAGTGCCAAAGGAATCAAAGTGGCAGTAGGAGCTCCAAAAAAGACAAAGGGTCTCATATGAATATGTTTTTAAAAGAACACCAAGCAGAATGATAAAGAATTCCTGTGAAAACACCCCATGGTTCTTTTGTTTGCCTACTCTTGAAAAATGTGTTTTTCCTTATACAAATAACTGTGTGCAAGGGACAGTTCATGGTTTCATGCCTTAAGCAATACCTCACAGATGACATCTTAAGGGATGGCAATAGATTCTTGCTCTCTCTGGCTGACCCTGCTATACATTGTGTAAAAACAAGCCAGAAGTCTGCCTGCTCTACACATCTCCTCATCTCCCCAAGAGGATATGTGGGGAGGTGCTAAGGGGCCAAACCTTGCAGTAGAGGTAAAAGGAAGTTGAATTTGGAAGCTAGCACAGCCCTTACTCTACTTTTTAATGCAGTTCTTTGGCTGTAACCTGGCCCCAAGTCTCTCAGTTAAAAAACAAGATGAATTAGAGAGACTTTTGTGCACAGAAGGACAGATTTTCTTGAGAAGCACTTTATATTAAAGTTGTTTTCTTGCCATTCATGAATCTTCAGAAATGGCTGCTGAATGCTTGACACTAAAGTGATATAAGGCCTGCGTTAGATCAGCTTCAACTGAGTGTAATATGCTGCACTGGGAGGGTGAGTGCTCAATGAGGTAAGCTCAATTTGTTCAGATGGTCTAATAGGAAGTGGCATGATATATTCAATCACCATTAAATGGTTAAAGATTTGAATCTAGCCATAAAATTGCATCTAGAGTAATTAAGTTGCTGAATGTGAGTGTCTCTAATTGTCTTATCACACTATTCCTCTGGCTCTAAAAAATGAGAAAAGTAACAAGTTTTGTTAAAAGACAGAATTTACAGTAATTTGAATATAGAAATCTAAAGACTGCAGAGACTTACACTCTGTTACAGGGAATGTAGATTTATTTTTTCTGATGCGTGTAAATGTACTGTGAATATATTAAAAAATGTTAATGCTACATCTGTAAGTTTTAGTTTTAGAAGCAGTGTAGGAAGCACAATTAGATATTTTATTTTTGAAAAGGATGTGGAACTGAATACTCTGGACTTTGCAGACACTTGAAAGAAGATTTGGTATTAGAGGTGATTTCAAAATCCTGGACCAAACACCCGGGTATGGTGGCAATGGAGCTCCTGCACTTCATTGTGATTTGTCTTAACAAACTAGGCAGTTAAGCTATGAAACTCATTGCCACAAGATGTTGCATGTGCAAAAAAGTGTACATATGTTCGAAAAGTAATCAGACATATTCACATTGGTCTAGTACTCTTCCCTCACCTCCAACATTAGTTGCTGATGATGCTGCATTAAAGGCATCTTTCTCAAGTTTTTGAAATTGCTGGTGGAATGTGGTACCATTGTAGCACCTTAAAATCTTTTTATGCCATGCAGAATTCACTAATGATAGGTTTTACCTGTTTTAGTTCCCCTTAAAGATGCTAAAGCAGAATCTGTCCTTCTAGTTTCCATTTTCTGCAGCCCTATTTACTTGCTGTTGTCTTTTTTTCCTAATCCTCCCGCTTATCCTGTTTTCTGTTCTTATTTATTTATTTATTTATTCTCTTCATATTCACCTTCTTTACCTCGGTTTGGCTGGTAAGATTCCTCAAACAGGAATGATCATATAAAAAGTATAGTGTGAACACTTACCTTTTATTCTTGGACAAATTGCTCACCGCAAGGTAGAGTGTACTACAGAATTGCTATACATAAAACAATGGCACTTTTATTGTGTTGTGATGAGAATAGTTCACCTTGCTGATGACCTCAGGAAAGCAGGCTGTTTCATGCATGCAATTTTAGCTCATTGAGATTTCAAAGACCCCTTTCAAACATATATCAGAAAAAGCCTTCTTTTAGCACATTGACTCTTTGTTCTTCTCTTCTGTCATTGAGTTTAACATGCTGATGAGGGCCTGCAGAGAAGGTGGCAATGACAATATATTGGATTTCAAGAGAAGAGGACTTTGAAGGAATGTGAAATGAGTAAAGAGAAACTTGGCTGAAATTCAATAATACAAAAAGTGGAAAAGAATTAAAAATGTCAGACATCAACAACAAGATCACAATTAAAATTCAGGCTACCAAAAGAAAAAAAGAAAACTCAGAGCCAAATTGCAGAACCTGTATTCTTGTTGGTGCGCTCACATTGATTGTGGGGGAAGTTCCATTCACCTAGGTGAGACTGCTGATTCATAGAATTGCAGATTAAATCCATGCCTGGGTCTTGAGCAGACTCATATTCCCCTCCATCCTCATATCCAGAAGTGGGCAGAGTGGATACCAGCAATGTAAACAGAGGATTACACTAGCTTATGCTGAGCCTATATAAAATTATTCATGCAAGTGAGTATTCAACAGTATAAGTGAGAGTGGCAATGTAAGAAGGCAAACTACCCCAGTATCCTCAGGATTAGAGACAAAAATGACAGCACCTGTATAAAGCAAAGGATATAATTTTTAAGGTCTTTTGAAGCTCCAAGTCACAGCTAGGGAATGTTTATGAGGTTGTCTAATCTGTGTTCTGAAGATGATTCATAGCTTTGGGCTGTATTTTTTCTAGTTTACTTTTTAGAGCCCTAGCTGAGGGCAGTAGCACCATTTCCACTTTAAGGTATTCATCCATGGCTTAATTTCTCAATTTTGATCCTGCCTCTTCTGCCCAAAGGAGGAGACAGTTAAGAAAAGATTCAATTTACTAACAACGTCAAAGAAATGTGTATCGAAGTTTCCTTCATCTACATGGACAAGGCATCTCATTGATGAATCAGGACAAAATGAATAAGAATATAGTTTTCCTTTCAGTACAATACTTAACAATGAAGACTCTGTAGAGGCTTTCACCCTCTTTTCTCAGGAGCCCCTAGAAACACACAACTTCCATCAATCCAGAAGTTGCCATTTGGGACCTGGCCCCTTTCCAAGGCTATATTCCTTCTCCAGCCACTAGAACGAAACTCCTAATAGCCTCAGAAATTGATTCTGTTTTCACAGTGTCCAAGTTATCGGTGAAGGAAAGACAGAAAGAAGGGAAGGTATATTTATTTATAGTGTCTTTTTAAATCATTGAGACTCACTATAGAGAGTTTTTGTTCTACAACATCTTAAGCATTTGTGCTTGGAGAGACTGATGTATGCAAATGCCATTTGAAAAAAATACAGACACAAAGCGCTGAAGGCAACCAGGAGGTTTTTAAGAACAAGTGAAAGGAGATAAAAGCAAACAAATGACAAATTGAAATTTGAAATCTCAAAGGTAAGGAACTTTCAAATCCATATATACTCAGTAAACAGAAGAGAAAGAAAACACAGACTTGTTTTAAAATTACAAAAGGTATGAAATGAACAGTAAAATTTATTAGTTACTTTTATTCTGATAAAGTCATAGATCAATCTTTGAAAGACAACAGGGAAAGAACAGGAGATAATAGTACTGGAGGAAAGTTTTAGTGAAGGGATTGTTTATGGATTGGGAAGACAGGTTTAGGTAAAACAATAGGTCCAGAAAACTCAAACATACATTAGTTTTAGGAAATGAGCAAGGAAATCACTGAACCTTTTAACTGACATTTAGAAAAGTTCACCATTTCAGGAGTGATTCCTGAGAATTGCAAAGCAGAAAATAAATCTATATCTAGAGAATAGATACTGGTTTCTGCTTTAGATTTATTGCTTTCAAGCAATAAAAGAACTTAGGCTGTGAAACTAATGTGGCTGTGACCCTTCGTGCAATTAGTTAGATTGAATGACTGCAAAATTAGGTCCTTGCTCATGACACACATTTCCCCGTGCCATAGGAACTGACTATATACTCCAGAATCAGTTTATCCACTTAGTCCCACTGAAGCTGGGGGAACAAAGTGTGGAGTTGTGTCCCATTTTTTCATTTTCTGATAGCAAATTCATTGATAAACTTAATGTGGCTGAGAAGCTTTAATCAGAAACCAAGGATGAAATAGATGCTTCAGCCAGGTGCTGTTTCCCCACGCGGGGAATATGGGATGTTAATTTATCTGCCCCCTGTAAGCTGTAGCAGTGTCTGAGAGACAGGACTCCAGGATGCCCAGAGCTACCCGTTTTGCTGCAGTCCATTGCCCCTTCCACAGCCTTTGCAGGACACCAGAAGCACTGCAGGCTCTTTGCCCTCCTGGACCTTTTCCCCACAGAAAGTACACTTCCTACCTCAGCCTGCTCACTGCAAAGGCAGGCAAATGTGGGATGGCGTTTTTGCCAGGATAGCTCACAGTTAGAACCAGCATGAGTTCACAGGCAATCTCGTGGAGCTACATTGTCCTGTTCATGTGTAAAGTAACTGAACATTTACTGCCGGCAATTGTGAAGGAGAGATTTCTGAATCATCAGCTTTACACAGCAAATGGTAGAGTGAGGACATAGTGTGCATTAGGCAGGTGAATGATGCGTCAGCAGGTGGGTGATGAAGATAGTCATGCCCTACAGGCAGAAAGGTTTGTCAGATACTTTTCAGGTTCAAGCCATTGTGTATGAGAGACACAGACTGCCCACTACTCAGAGCTTTTAGGTTTAATTTTCAGCTGTCAGCTTTGGCGAGGACAGGAACAGTCTGGCCACAACTGCTTTGCCCATTGGTTGACTTCACAGCACAAAGCAAATTGATAGGGTAGGCATACAGAGAAATGAAAGATGGTTTAGCTCAAGCACAGGTGAAGGAAACCTGACACCTAGGCTGACAGGGTTAATACAGATGGCCAGAACAAAGCCTGTGTTACTACTGTCAGGTCATACAATGAAGATGCTCAGGGAAGAAGCACAAATAAAACAGAGTGCAGTTTATAAGGCCTCCTAAAGCTGGTAGGATTTTCAAGGATGTTGAGGCATGCAGGCCACAAGTTGTGAAGACGCTGTCACCAGTTTCCAGCCTTGGCTGTTGGGTTAGTCAAAAAGTGAGTGTTCATTGTAAGTATTTCCACTTATCTCTGAATTAGAAACATGTTTCTAGAGAGCTAATTCAGCACAGAATCTGTTTCTTCATAAATAATAATAATTTGCCACCAACTATGACCATTGTGACGCTAAAAAAGCTGATGGTGCTATACTCGCATGTTAATCGTACTGGAGGCCCACGGGGAATGTGGAAGCAAAAATATCTTCAATGTGAGATTAACCTGGGTTAGTCTCAATGGAAGATTAATCCAGAAATAGGTTATACATTTTCTACTCATTTACCCAGCATAAGAATTTATTAAATAATTCCAAAAACTGCAGGAGAGCTGAGGAGCTTTCCTGTGACAGCTGTGCCATACTTTATTCCTTTTCTTTTCCGTTCTACTATTTTTCTGCTTTATGTGATATTTTACTGAGAAAAAAAAATAGTTCAGAAGAATTGGAAGGTTCATATGTTTCTGTAGACTTAAGAAATAAAGATGAAAGGGACGTAATATTTTTGTTTTATTACTCTCACTTTGAGAAAAGCTCTTTTTTGACTGAATCATTGCTTAGACTTGCTTAGAAAAATATTAGGAAAGGCTTTTTCCAGAAGTGTATAAAATTTTATTAGCTTTTAATAGGGCTGCAAAATTCTACAGGACATGACAATTTTTTTTCCATTTGGAAATGGATTTTAGACCTGTAGAAAATCTGACTCAGCATTGCATGAAAAAGCTTAAGGAAGTTTACTGTGCATTGATTGCCATAGATACTGGTAGTTTGTTTAGAGATATTGTTTGTCATAATGGGTTTCTAGGATGCTGTCACCTCACTGGCTTAGACCTGGGAATACTAGATATTGCATCATTGTGTGATTCTGTGTTATGAGTTGTGTACTCTTAAGAGTAATTGGAAAAATGGATTTCTTTGGTCCAAAGTTACTGGTGACTTGGCAGTCTGAAAATATCCTTCCATTTCTAGAAAATCAATATAGTTTTTTGGATCCCTTGATATATTGAGGTTGTGGCAAAGGAATAAAGGGAAGAAAGGTTGATTGCCTGATGAAGCTGTGAGTCTGGAAGATCTGTATTCAGACCCCTGCACAAGTTGAAAACTCCATCTGTCCTTATATATCTGGTACAAGTCACGTAGGTACAGACCTACAAAGAAGGACCTGAAAGAGGGGCTATTTACCTCAATATCTTTGTGAATCTCTTATTTAGTGGTGTTGAGGTTAGTAGTACTTCACCATATCAGTGTTGCAAGAATAAACACATTAAGTGTTATTAAGGAGAATTTAGGAAAGGAGCTATCTGTATACATGGGCATATCTAGAGAGAAGGAGGATTCATGCCTGCTTTAATACCTTAAAAATGAGAGCTAACATGCTGGGCTTTGAGGATAAAGAGATAAACAACCCTGTTATGGAAAAGCGTGCAGTGAATCATGCAAATCCAGACTTATCCTAAAGTTTGATCCCACTGATACCAATCAAAGAGCTCTCTCTGACTTGACAGAGTGCAGGATTTAACCCTCAGAAAGGAAATACTGACACTGAGTGATTTTCCTGGTAACCAGTTTTCTTAACGTTGTTTGCCATTGTGCAAAGTAAGCAACTGTGTCCTTCTCCATGGATGTAATTATTTTACTATGAAAACACTAAGTTACAGAGTTGTCTTTGAAAAACCAGCTGCACTTCATCGCTGTTTTGATAGTCTTGGATAATTTGCTGTGTTATTGTGCTCAGACTACTGTTCACAGGGCTTTAAGTTTTCACTGTGACTTAAACATTTAAAATACCAATGTGATAATGCTTTAACATAAAGTCCAGAAACATAAAGTCTGTGTTTTACATGCGCAAACTTAAAATCATCCAGAAAAAAAAAAAAAAAAAAAAAGGCTAAAACTGGGAAAGAGGTAACAGTTAGCAGAAGCAGTTATTTCACACACGTCTCGGGAAGGTGCATATGGACCAGAGGAACTAACTATGCTTGCACTGAGAAAAGAATAGGTGACCTGCAGGAGTTGTATTTTCCTCCATTGTTCTACATCATCATGGTTTTATCCATGGTTCCAGACAAGAACCAGTTTGTGCACTGCCCCTGAAACAGATGACTGTGAATCAGTCTTCCTCTAAATTTCCTCTGGTCCTGTTGAGTGAGTTCCCTGCAGTACATGGAGAGTTCAGCGCAGAGTAAATGGAGAGCGCAGCACAGGTTCCCTGCCTCAGCCCTCTGGCGTGATGAGGATGGCAGGCGTGCCAAGCGGGGGTTCAGCTCTCAATAGTCCCTTAAACGAGTGGAAAGCATCTTACTTCTGCCTTTTAGCTCCCACGTATGGCTATGCAAGCAAGCATTTGTTTTCTGTATACTGATATGCAGCTTTGTAGACAGTCTTAAAACTATAATATCCTACATGGCCTGTAATTTACTGCTCAGTATTCATCATTGGATTAACAGCAGACTTAAATGATACCAGCCAACGAGAAAAAAAGGGTTTTCTCACACACCACACTCAAATGCATTCTCTAAACATTTCTGGGAAACCCAGATAGTGTTTTAGCATCTCCTTATTCTCTGTTCACAAATCTTTGTACGACTGATTTTTTGCCTGTTCAGATGAGTAGAAAGCACAGGCTTTTCTTCCCGTGTTAACTCTTTTGGAGATTCTCACTTGTGTAAAAATGTAAATGCTACTTCTGAAAAATAATACTTGGGCATGAAGGCAGTTACTAGTTTTAATACAGTTTATAGTTTCCTGAATTTTAGGCTTTGTGTGAGTTATCAGAAAGAAGATATTATGCATTAGATGAACAGCTCACCTTACAAATAATTAATAGCAAATACCTAAACAGACAGTAAATATATTATAGGTTAAAACATGTATGCATGAACTAGTAAATTTGAAAAAAGCAAACACATTTTACAGTATATTTGCAGAGAGAAAGAGAGGACTAACTGTGGAGAATTTATTTGTGAGAAGTAACAGTTTATTTCCATTTTATATTTATTGCATGTTATAATCAATGGGAAGTTTTCCCATTAAACGTCTCCCTAAATCTTTAAGCCTATGGAGATGTGGTGTAACACCATGAAGCTGCCATCGAATGATTCATTTGAAAGCCTACAAAATGATTTAGAGCCAGATTTTTTAAAAACTTTTAAAAGTGTAAAAGAAATTTGATATACTCATAAATGCTACAATGTCTAATTCCTAGTGTTTTAAGTAAATATCCACATCTAGATCTTTTTATCCTAGATCCTTTTGTTTTGTTTTTTTCATCATTGTGTCATGAGGTTATTCAGATGCTCCACGATAGGAGCTGTCTGAACACGTAACAAGAGGCAAGCACTATCTATGGAACTTGTGCTTTACATACACGTAAACAAATGTACAGAGTGAAAGAAGAGAATCAAATCTCTCTTATACAACCTTTAACAAAAAAGGAATATTTATTTTCTATATGTTAGCGGGGTCTCAGAACATAATCCGTGTTAAAATCCATCAGCCTTTCATGATAAGCTCATTTCTGTCTCATTCAGCATCAAGCTATCAATTAGGTATGACATCTTCAGCCCATAGATTAATGAAAGCACAGCTGTAAGCATCAATTACCAGAGAATGAGCATCATTTCAGTGTTTTGCCTTCTAAATAACTAGGTTATCTGCAGCACTGATTGGTAATGACAGATGCCAATACTATTATTCACTCAGTTCCCCAAGCAAGTAAAAAACTTGTTAAAATGCTAGGGTATTCTTTAACTGGTACAGTGTCATTAAAAATAATACTCTGGAGATACACTGTGGTGTAAGCATTAACATTAGCATTCAACCTATAACCCTTGTCAAGGTATTTGCTTCCTGCGAATGAGCACTAGTCAAAACATTTTAGTATTGAACTCATTGTTCCCATTTGGGCTATTTTATTGTGAAATGTTTTTGCAGCATTTTTGGAAGTGAACAGAATAGAAATTTGAATAACTGGGGATGGAATTTGGAAACCATAATATATTATTAATTTATTTTCCTGATATTTCATCAATAAGGGTAAGCTGTGTGGGCAGTAAAACTAGATCACACTGAATCATTCTGGAAAGTACTGTTGTTTGAAAGAGGGAATGCAAATGACCAAGTATGTTGTAACCTTCACTGATAACAAGATTTGGGATCCCATGTCATTGTTTCAACATGTAAGGTTAAGTCTGCTTAATCTCTTTAGGCTCAAAGTTCATCCTCCTGAGCAGATAGTTAACGAAGACTGAGTAGATCATGGATAAGATTGCTTCCTGGTTTTCTCCTAAAAGACAATGCTTTGTATCACAGTCTGTGTAGCAAAGAATGGAGTCTTTAGAAGGCTGCAGTGGGGGTAAAGGGAACTGGAACTGATTGTTTATATGTATAAAAAGTGTGTATGTATCTATACGTATATACACATACATCTCACAGACTTTCTACCTGCTAGGGTAGCTCTGTATGAGTTACTAGGAGTTCAAGAGTCATTGCTGGCAATAGCAATGCTAAGAGTGTCTGTTGAAGCCCTTGGGGGAGTGAACGCGAGCTCCCATGCATGTCATCATCGACTTTGTCTTTTGCAAAGACAGAAAGAGGAATTAACTTCTGTATCCAAGAGATATAGGTGCAGGAGAGGGAATCCTGAAAGATACCTTTTTTGCAGCAGAGTTAGAGCTCAACTATATGCCTTTGATGACAGGAATTTTTTCTTCCCTTCCACCTAAAATGATGCCCTAGGGGACCTTTGGTGAGCTTATATTGCTAGCTGCAATAGAGGATCTGCCTGGCCTGGCAAGGTAAGACCCATTCCTTGGCTGAGAGGTTACTTCCCTCTGGTGCTTGCTGTAGCAACTGGTCTAGCAGCCAGTTCTCAATTCCCTTTTATTTGGATCATGAGATAGGAGGTCCATGCAACAGTGGGTTCAATGCTCACTGATTTTTATTTCTGTCCCTACACAGCCCTGCTCTCTGAAACATTTCTCTAAAGCATAATTTTCATTCACAACATTGGAATTTTGTTAAATAAAAAGCATCGTTCAGCAAAGACCACCAGAATTTTCTGGGGTGTATATTACTCCTGCTGGTGAAACAGTAACCTCTTTGCCTAGTGTACTTTGGCAAAGTGCTTAACAGCATGTGAATTGCAATGTTGTTTTTTGCCTTTCATTTTACAGATAAAGGATTTAGGTCTTTAGTGCTAACAGAAAACAAAACAAAACAAAACAAAATAAAAACAGAATCAAGCCTGAGTCCTCTCAAGTGCCCATCACTCCCTTCTAAGATAAACTTTAAAATTCCCAAATTAAATGAGCTTTATGGAACAAAAAGATGAACATTAAGCGTAAAAAAAGGAACCTTGATGAACTTATGGAACCTTCTTTATTGTTGTTTGATTATAGGCAGTTCTGATCCTATACCCTATCCAATGTCAGGGACTTTTCAAAACTGTAGGCCTTGCAATGTACCCTGAAGAAGGTCTGGACTTCGGATTAGTTGGATTTCTTAGGAGGGCTCATACCTCTGCTAGATCTCTTTGACTGATTATGTTTTATTTCTGGCTTTCACGTGCTTTGTCCTGAGCTCCGTAAACTGCATTATCCCAGAGGAGCAGAGCAATCTTGGCAGTTCTCGTTATATTATATTGCTGTTCCCGTAAAACAATTAAGCTCAAGAAACAAAATGAAGAACCTGTGCCAGGTAGGGTAATAACTGGAGCTCGGCACCTGGCAAACAGCACATACCTTAATCGATAAATTTCACCTAATTTTTGCTATCTCAGAGTACTTGTGAGTGACTTTTACTGATAAACTTGACATTTAGCTCAGTTGTTGATTTATACCACAGAATGCCATGAAGAATCAAAATTTAATCCACATGGCTTAGTCATGATATGCAGTTTGTACCACAAGATATATTATGCATTCTCTAAATTACTAAACACAGATGAGTTGATATATATGCATTTCTGATACATTTCCACATGCAACACCAGAACTTTTTTCTGTAAACCCCTATGCCATCCAAAGACCACTGCTCAATACTTTTTCAATATGAACAAAAAGCAAGAGTCTGGTTTCAGCAAAAATTTAAAGAGAAAGACAGAACATGCTACTTTCTCAGGTTATTGGTGACACTATTTTATTTTTTATATAAATCCACACGTTAGGACCACTTCCCAAAGAGATTATTTGCTCACTCTGAGAAAGGAGGATAGTAAGATAGTCATAATCCTATACAAACAAACATAAGATCTCGATTGAAGAGTGGTTTGTTTTTGCTAACTTAGACGGAAGTATAGTCATAAACACACAGTGAAATCGCATAATCAGTTATATTTCACATAGTGAAATCCTTGCACAATAAGATCAAAGTTGTTTTCCAATGAATGATAAAGATCTCAGGATTTCACAGGATCATAAAATAATTGCCAGCTTTGTTATTTTCTTCTCTTTCTGCAGATATCTGATAAGGGCAAGCCACAATTTATGTACTGAAGGCAGACATTGAGATGCACATGACATTTGGTAAACGAAGATCCATGCATATCCTGTTATGAGGCTGGCATGGCACCTTTCACATTCTAGATTTAGCATATTAAAATCTACAGTAAAAATGCAATAGATATCTTTGTATAACCAAGCATGTATGAATTCTGAATATAAAATAAGGAGAAAATTATATTGGAAGTACATCAAAAATTAGTAAGTAAATCAAAAAATTCTTAATGAAATTTTGAACATAAAATAAAGGATATGGACATTTTATAACTTGAAGAGAGTTCTGAAAAGGACTGTGTGTCCCTGTGCACACGCATCCTCTTTATTATCATGCAAATAAGTGAACTGCTCAAATCAAAGCCCCCTGTGAGCATTTATTCAGTTACGCTGTTGGAGACATCATTCACGGGAGTTTTATGGGTTTTCACACAAAAGCTATATATTTTTTTTCAGTTAAACTACATAAAAACTCCCTCACATTTGCAAATAGAGGATTGGTATTTCATTTTGCATAATGTCAACAGAGTCTTTCACCTATCTCATACTTGTGCATACTGCAGGATAAAAAAATGGAGGAAAAAAATGGGCTTGTCGTAACTTTCCATTTTTGTCATTGTAGCTGACAAAGTCAATTATATTCCTTAGATTCTATCTACAGGCTCAAGAAAGGAAAGAGCAGTCTTCCAGAGTCAGAGACAAACTCTTAAGTGCCTTGCAGCTGTGTTGCCTTCACACTTCACAGCTGTGTCCCCTAGGTCAGGCCAAGACCTGAGATCTGAAATCCCTTCTTCTTTCCCTCCTTTCCACCATCACATATGGCGCACCAGGGTTTCCCTGGCATGTTAGCCCATACAGAAGAACTGAATCCAGGGCTCAGGATGGAGGCACTCAACAAAGTGTCACTGGTCCCACAGCACAGGCATAGACTGAGTCACTCATCATTGACTATAAAGAGAGCATAGAGATAGTAGATACACACTAAGTATTTAAAATTGAGCAATTTTAATGTGGATTTGCAACTGAACTAACAATTAGGTTTCCTTTGGCCTACTTTATGCCAAAGGCATGGAAATCACTATGATTTTGAAATAAAAGACTTGCTTTAGCTTATACACCTTTTGTTCCTATTGATTGCAAGGCAGCTCCCACTCAGTGTGTTTAAATACAGATTAAAGAAATGATTAACTTGAAAATTTTGCCAGCAAGGACTTGAGGGCAAATGTTATGAAGGAAAGAATATCCTTCTAAATCCTCTATTTGTAGGTACAACTAGTTTTCCTCACAAGAATGTAATTTCATAAACTATAACTGTAACCATATTTAATAGTAAGTAATGGTAACTAACTGTTACTGGCTGATGAGCAGGCAAAGGTCTTGTATTTAGTAGGTCCACATGGTCAAGACAAGGTGCACCTGCCTTAACATTTGAGTTCACATCTGGAGTATGCTTTTGAACCTCCCCATTGGTGAAACTCCTAGTTGCTTCACTTACCCCACATTGGTTTTTATCACAGAGGAGTCTCAGCAAAGGTACTGGCTTTGCTGTGGATGAAAACAAACTGAAAGATGCACTGCAGCTGTGCACTTAATGTGGTCCAGCTTGACTGTGATCTGGAGTAAACCCCTGCAAACATACACATTGTGGATCTAGTGTAAAACCAGTGCTATCTAGGAAAGGTGTTCTAGGAAAAGCAGCAAGAATTATTAGATCTGACTTACAGGGCAAATTTAAAGAGCTGTCGGAGACCCATCCTCCACAGAAGAAACCTACATTGTTTTGGGAGGCAGTTTAAAGAGGAGAGTAGCATGTGTGTGTTAATTAGCTTGGTAAGTAAATACATTGTTATCAATATGCTCTCTTATATTGCGTTGATATATATGTGCTGGCACTTTTTAATTATAAAACACATAGGTATACTTCCTGATGACATGCTACAGCATCAACTCTGGGGTTGACAGGCTCACGATTTATAAAGCATCTTCAGTTACTAATGTCTATGTACGTATAAACTACATTCCTAAAGTCAGATGCTGCATGAAAAGAATGACATAAAATGTGTCTGGTGAAGCAATAAACAGTGCAGTATTCAGCAGAAGAAATAAAAGATAACAAAAACAGATCATAGAAAATGAAATAAACAAGTCTGTTGCCACAATAGACTCCCATCCACCATTACCCACACACTTCATAAATATGCAATAGAATATATAGCACAGATAACTTTTTACTGAGAAGGATGAACCATTTGTTCCTACACATTCTAATGCATATTTTTGAAGTCTGCGGGTAATGGTGGCTGAGAATCCATTTTAGTATCATTCCTATAGTTTTCCTGAGCAAAATGAACTAAAAGTGAACTTCAGAAGAGGTTTAAATGTGTACATCAGCAGTGTGCATCATGTTCTGACACGCTCACAGTAGCCACTGACAAGAAGAAAAAAGGATGATGTTCAGCAGAAACCCACCAGGAGGGGAAAAAAAGAGCTGGAAAGTGGTATATTTTTCCATTTGATAACTCACAGTAAAAATACATATAGTGCACATTGAACTGAAAAGGAAGGATTTCTAGTATACTATTCAAGCAGAGAAGGAGAAAAAAATCACTTGAATCATCTCAAAATGCTGTTTCAATCCAAAGCAACATGCTTGCTCGCTTTTCAACTGCTCAGTCCTGTTTTAATCCCCCCACCCCCATCCCCAGCTTTGGCTTGTGTCACTTCTGCCTGAAAAATGCCTTTTCAAAGCTGAAATGCAGTTTCATTGAGAAATGTTGAAATGAAACATACTAGAACTTGGAAAACATTCATAGCAAATGTTTCAGTCCTTGCTGTTTCCTAACTGTATGTTGAGATCTCTGTTTTCTTTTATGTCTGATAACTTTGCTATGTAAAATCTAAACTATGGGCAATTTTCAGAATTGCTGTGTTTTGATATTAACTTCTCCAAATGGATTCTTTGTTTTCAAAGAAATGTGGTTTTCTGCACATTCATGCCCCTTTTGGAAGAATGCCGTGAGTCAGAACTAACCCGTAACAGTGGGGCCGTGATTCAGGCCCTCCCGTTACAGAGGCACAAAAGTCTCTTCCCTTTGAGTTAGTTGGATGGGGTAAGAGGCAGTGTAAACAGTGTCTGGGCACAACTGAATCCTCAAGTAACACCAGGGATTTACGTTGTTTTTTCTTTTTTTTTCTTCTGCATTTTGTTAAGAACGAAAAGCAGGACTGCCCAGATAAGGAGCTCTTTTGGCCTTGTGGTTTGCTAGTTTTGCTGTTTCTTGCTTGGATGTGCTCTTGCATCTAACCCGAGAGCACGCTTGTGTTTCTGACAGGGAGCCACAGCCACAGCCTTGAGTTGTTTTTCAGATTGGGTCCAGGCACTGAAAAACTTGCAGAGAAAGTGAGGTACTTGGTCTTGCTTACATGATTCATTATTTTTTTTTTGCAGTCACAATGAATTGGAATAAGCCATCTGTTATAGTAGCAGTGAGCCTTGCACTAAGCGTGGCTTTAACTAGAAATAGAAATGAATGTCGCATAAAAACGAGTTTGGGGATCCACATATACATCCAAATTAGTACAATAATACCAGCAATTGATATGTGCATAAAACTTGTTTTGTAAAAATATTTACTGTTGTGTTCAAAGTGAGATGCAGTAGTCTGATACCATTTTAAATTGATAAAAACAATCTATTCCCTTGAAAGGAATAAATTTTAAACACTGTCTTTCAATATTAAAGATAGGTATTGTTAGACTACTAATAAGGCAAGTGTATGTGAAACTTGATACTAAGTATCTTCTTCTGTATCATTTTAGAGCAGTATTCAAGTCATTTCCAGAACAGTGTGACAGAAACTGAAAAGCATGAAAAAATCTCTAAAGACTTTTGACCTGAAAAGGTTTTTGCAATTACTCATTAAGAGTAATCTACAAAACAAATTGTTTTGACTGTGAGAACAGTCCTTAACCCTCCTGCAGAGCTCAGTTAGACGGACTATTCTTTGGCTTTTTATCTTGCTGCCATGTCTATTCTTTGAAAGGTTTATACTTGACAGTAAAATAGGGCTAAGAATTTTATCACAGTTACATTTTCTCTCACATTTAACAAATATTTACATATTCATTTTTTGTAAGAAAAAAGTCTAGAATGTGATCTTAGTATGCAATCTTCACAAGAACTGGTTAGTGTGGGAATGCTGTAGCCTATCTTGCTGATTGCTATTTTCCCACTGTTTTCTCATGTCTATCCTCACCTGTACTGGATCTTAAGCATGCGCTGTAATTTCTTTAGGTCAGAATAAGCTTTTTGCTCTGTGTTCATGAAGCATCTTAAATGGAGACGATTAAGATATCACCAAAATTCTGAAGGTCTATTTCAATATGTAAGTGCTGTGAGATCTGATCTGATAAAAATCTGCAATACTTGTAAGTTAACTTCCCTAACAGCAAGCTCTTTGGGTATCTGGCATCTCAGAATGGTTTTCTTAACCGTGTGTGAGGAGTCTGGGCACCCAATACACTGTGCAGCACAGCTGGGTCAAACAGGTTTCAAAGCACTCCCTGTAATGGCACACAGTCCAAGTCAGCTCTGCAATATATAACTCCCCAGCACAAGCAGCGAGGGCAAACGGATACAGCACAAATTTAAAATCTTATCCTTAAGGTATTGTCATCAGGACTAAATATAGCTATCTCCACTACTCCTCCAAGGAGATGGGGCCTATTAAAGAATTGAGGAAGACCTTTTTTTTTTTTTTTTTCCCCTCTCTTAAATATGTCCAGAAGTTAGAGTATTAGAAAAGGAGTTATGGGTTCAATTCCTTCCTCTGACTAAGGGAATTTAAAACATATCTTCCTCTCTCTTTCTTTTGGTATGGTAAAGACCGAAACTAAGCTTCTGACTGCCGGTATCTTGTGAATTGTAGATACTTCTGAGTGATTTACAGAAGGCTGTGACAAAATTCTGTAGCACAGCCTGTAAGTGTAGGGCACGATACCTACCTTTTCTCTCTCAAATTTTGATTTAGCTGCTATTTAAATCAAGGAGAATTTTTGCCTTGATTTCACTGGCAGGAAGGCCCCAGTTGTTAGGTTCTTGTCCTTCCCGCATTATTCTGAGTAACAGATTTTCATCACGATTCTTGTCGCTGCTCTTACCAAGCGACTGATGTCAAAGTGATTTCAATAGTGGGGCATAGGCTTTGTCACAAGGTGCAACTGGAATCTGAATACCGTACTCTGAGAAAGATTATGCCGTAAGCTAAAGAATAGTTTAGGATCCTTATCAAGATGATGTTCTAGACTAGTATTTATTTATTGAGCGAGTTTGAGTTCTGCATTGGACTAGGTAAAATTCCACTGATTAGCAACTTACTTTAATTAGGACACTCCCACAAGCAAGCTTGCCACCCTGTCTCACCATTCAAAGTATGGCAGACCCTTTTTTGTCCTCTTGACTAGGAATGTAGGAGTCTGTAAGTGCCTGTGTGGGACATAGTCCTCTTACCGTGAGGTATTTTCTGTTTCCCCTTCATCATTTACTTCAGTTCAAAGGGGAAAAAGTTCTCTCAATGGCAGTACCATTTTACACAACTCCTGTCCCTGGCTGTTCTTTTCTGGTTTGTTTATTTAACAAATCTATGCAGCACATAGCCCCTGACTCAATTACACCAGCACTTGTAATGGAGCAGTATGAAGGAGGAGATGAACAACTAAGGACTTGCGCTGCTTAAGAAAGATATGCCTGTGGAATCGTGGCCCTGGGCTGTGGAAGGGATAGAAATACTGTCTTTGAAAAGTACGGAAAAGAAGAATGGGATATTATATTCTGTATCACCAACCAAGAATTCAACTCTTTACTTTTTGCCAGTCAAAGGATGTGCAATCAGAACTGAAGTATCTGAAGAGTGATTAGTCTAGAAGGCTTTTTTCCCTCACATCAGTTTGCAGCTGAGGGCTAGAAGGATCTTTCGGCAACATAACCTTCTCCATAGGAAAGCCCTCTCTGGTAGGAAAGATGATGGAGAGTGCTACACACAGACACTAGGAGGGAAAACTTTCACTTTGAGGATTCTTCTTTCTTGAACTTTCATTGATTCAAATGTATATTTCATGCACATGCCAGCAGATGGAAAAATCCCTCTTTTCCAGTATCAGTTTCCTTCCCCCACGATTAGGCCTCTAGGCATTCAGGGAGAGATGTGTGAACCTAGGATGGGATGTAACACAATAAAGTCATTCCATTTTTTTTTTTTTTTTTAATGTGCTTAAGATGCAGTAACCAGAAAAGATTGTAACATAATTTTAAGTGTGAAATGACCTCAGGAATGAGAATTGGTAAGGAAGATGTTAGTATAATATGATCAGGGGTTATTTAGCGTGGCACACCTGGAAAATACATCTATTTCATTATGTAAGATTCTCTTCATAGTTCTGATCTGCATCCATTTCTTTCCTACTAAACTTGAGGCTGATAAATCATTTAACTGCTTTCTTCCTCAAATTTGCTACTTGGGAAGGGAAAATAGCACTTCACTGGAGTGGTGAGAGGGTTATACAAGGTGCTTGAGTGTCTGTTGAAAAGACCATACAAATACATAAATATGTAGGTGGAATTTTCTCTTGATACCTCTTTATTTAAGTCTGTCATATATTGAAGATCAACAGGTTAATTCAACAAACACACATACGCATGCACGTACATACATGTATCTGTAAGGGAGAGAATGAGAACCACTTACTCAAAACAGGCACAAAACCAAAATAGTTTCAAATGTGGTAACCTACCTCATAAATGACAAGCCAGCCTTCAGGAACTATAACCAAATTCTGTTCCTCAGATGGAAAGCTGGCTATGGATTATCATGGTACCATATGGAGTAAATACATTTTTTTCCTAATCGTACAAGCTAGACCACTGCTTTGATCTCACTCACCAAGTGATTCAAATTCTAGGACTTCTCTTCAAATGCTGTTAAGATTTGATAATCTCAAAATATATGTCAGTCATCCTTCAAGTGTGCACAGGTATCTGCACATACGCATGCACACACACACACACTCCCTCTCCTTCAGACCCTCCTATATTAATGGAAATCCTTGGAATGCAAAGGGTTCCTTGATAGGGCAATGCTATTGTACTTCGTTGTTAGATATCACACTGTTGTATTAGACATTCATCTTTTATCCATGTTCTTCTCCAGTAATAATGTGTCATCTAAGACTCTTGACTCTTAATTAGAAATCATACTGCTATTCTTCACCTTGTTCTGTTATGCCCTACTGTGACTTCTCTGTCAGTCTGCTCTTCCCTGTGATACGGAACAAGGAGAGGGAGCATAGGGGTTAATACAATTATTTACATAAGGTAATGTAGTGTATAGCAGTGAATTAATAAAACAGTCTGCAGCATTTTGGAGCTAAAAAGCAAACAGATGCCATCTCATCATTGATTTTCCAATTGAGGTATGCTACATTTAACCTTTAAAGTTTATACCCTTCGCACAGTTCGAATGCCATGTTTTTTGGAGAACAACATGCAGTCAGACTGAAGAGAAGGGAAGATGGTGGACACAAAATACATTCCTTCAGAGCTTTCTTTGTAAGGTTCATGATTTATTTATGGAATCAGGCATATAAAACTATCTCCCTGTATAGTTTTGTTCCTTTTTCTGTTTTGCATTTCTCCAAAGCTGTCACACTACAAAACCAAATAATAATGTATCGTTATCTTTTTGAAAATAACCACTAGTATTAAGTGCTGAGTACTAAGTTTATTGAGAATCCCAACCTATAGGTATAGGAGGGAAAATTCAGTTGACTAGCATGAGGCCAGAATACCACCCATGAAATGCCTCATTGCCAAAAAATACTGTGTTTCTGCTGTCTAAAAATCACTGCCATCACTGATATCTAACATTGGTCACTTAAAAGGTAAGAGACTCCAAATCAGCAGTGAAGCCTAAAAAAGCCAGATCCTTAGCTTGTGCAAATTTGTGCAATTCTGAGAGCAATTAAACAATGGCGATTTATACTCGCTGAGTAGCTGGATACATGTGTTTGTATGTACAATGCACACTTTTTTTTTTTTTAATGCTTACGGCTATACCTTTGAGGAAACATTGATTAAGAATATAAATATTTATGCATGATAATGATTTTAATAAGCAATTACACTCATTATTTAAATATTTTCATAATTGCTCAGTTCGTAAAACTGAACATTAAAAAAGAACATCTGATAATATTATCCCATTATTCCTAATAACATCTCATCCACAGACAAATTAATGTTCTTTCTAATTCTGTTAATTTAATATCTATCAGATTGTAACTGCAAACATAAAGACATAGCATCTTGATGAAAGTTGTAATGGAAGGGAATGAATACCAGAGCTTACAGCATGTTCTTTCCTTATCAGTTACCTGCACCAGGCAATATAGAAAGAAACAGATAGTAAAGACACTCAGTAGTCTTTTATGGCTGTTTGCAAAACCCAGGAACGTATGTGGATACAAACATATTCCATCACAGAGTTTGTATGAAGGCAAATTCTCTACCAAGAATTTGAGCAAAGAAAAGGCAAATGTAAAAACAAATGTACTGCTTACTTCATGATACTAAATGAATTTATCTCAGTATGTCAAATGTGATTCAGGCCAGGATGAAATTTACTGTAGCTTAGACATCATCAGAAAACATCAGGAGCAATTTAATCCCCTGCTCTCTCCTAATGGCTGATTTTTACTTCCCATTGAGTAAGAATCCCAGTCAGCTTCTCAAACTAACAGAAGTTGGAGATTATGGCTCCAAGCCACCCTGGGGACTTACCTGTCGCAGGCAGGAGACAGAATATGCCCCACCAATTTCTTCAAGCTTGGGATGTCATTGAGAGCCCAGTGCCAATAAAAAGAAGATCCATTAGTAGGTCTTGTCTCAGTTATACTGGCACCACAAAGTAGAGCTGAGTCAGGGGTGGCACTGATTTGCAAAACAGATGCAGAAAGGAGAGCAAGGAGAAAAAAGAGGAAGAGTTCTTTAACAAGACATAATCTACTGGATCAGTTTGCTAGAATTTTTGTACACTGGGACTTGAGTATGTATTAACAGTAATGGATATCCCTGGAGATAAAAGTTCCTGTCCTCAAGCTTGTTCTCATGTCTTGGATTAATAAATATCAAACTGGTAATGCCAGAATTAACATTGATAATTTAGATCAGAATGAATATTGCCAGGAAAAGAGTCCAAAGCAAACAAATTTATGCTGTGTTCAGCCTGTCAGAAAGAGGTTGGAATGTGCATTAGTCCTTAGCAGAAGTAGCTTCAGAGTTTATCCATCATTGTGTAGTCCAGGGGATGCTGAAGTCATAAGAATTTATGGAAAGGGAAGAAGGGACCCATAAGGCAGACACAAGTAGAGGAAGGAATCCATTTTTCAGTGAAGTCACTTAAACTAAGGAAATAACCAGCAAACAAAACTAACCAGTGACAGTTATTAAAATTCTGAATCATTAGTGTTCTGAATGCAGAATAAGTAAGTAGTATTAATTAGTATGTAGAATAAGCAATACGTAAGTATTTGCAAGTTTTATCAGTGGTGAAGAGGAGTAGCTTTTTGGTTCTGAGCCATGCAAGATATGACAGGAGACACTGGGTGAACTCCCAGCCCAGATGAAATTAATGAGACCTCTACTATTGATTTCAGTTGGATGAAGATTTAATTCCTGGTTCCTACCAAGGAACTTACAGTTTACTGGGCAATCTGATACTGTCTCTGATTAGAGCACACCTTGTTTGTATTTGTCTAGGGCGGCCACTCTGTATTTACAGTAAAATGAGAAGAGTGTCAAAATAATGTGAGGCATCCTTTCCTTATACCTTAACAGTTCATTAGGACTGCAGAGATAAAAGTAAGCAGGGGAGTTTAAGCTAGAATCCAGCTTCGCTGAAAAGTTCCAATCACGGACTTTAAATGTTGGGTATAATCAGATACCTCCTCCCTTTAGTTCAGATTTGTAAATGCAGTGAAATCTTGCATGGCTTATTCTGAGAAGGGAGAATTACTATACTTTTATGGCAGTGTAATTGTTCTATAATAGCTAATAATGATGCATCTGTAATATCCTAAGCACAGTGTTACAAAATCCAGTGCAAACAATTAGATCCTCTGTTATATCTCAGTAAGTTATTTCAGGAATGGAATGAGGTTTAGTCATCTTTACAGACAGATGCTATTTTACCTTTGGTAATGTAGAGAATAAGATAGCTTATCTAACCCTTTGCAGTCATGATCAGTTTTTTTAGAAGGTATGTCAAAACAAAAACACTGTAAAAGCCACCTACGACTTGGACATAAAAGGCAAAGAAAAAAAGAGTAAAATGACAATTGAATAGGGGGAAATCAGGCATCTTTGAAAAACAGGCCATGACAGTTATGCATCTGCTTGTGTCTTTTGTGCAAGCAACTGTTGCTTTAAGCCTCAGTACTGCAGTTCGATGTCTTGTGCACCACTGCGTTTTGAGGATTCTGGCAGTGATCAGCTCATCTGTAATGTGCTATATGCTCAAGGCCAGGACTACATTAGTTTGATTAAGGGAACAGGTTAAAGAGAAGAAGTTTTCGTTAAGAAAGTGAATCAAAATACAGTTTTTAACAAACAGACTAAAAAAGTGAGCTTTCTTTTGGGAAGATTAGAGTCATGAAAATGTCATCCATTCAGTGTGTAGCTAATGGCTGCTCCATCTAAAATGCTGTTGACTGTTGCACTGAAATGGATCCATCTCAGACTCACGCTGGTAAATTCTTTGTACCCACAATTCATTTTCTATTCCTTATCCACATACAGGAAATGTAGCCTGCTGTTGCAGATCTGTATTTCCTGGGACCTGATGGGTCCCCCCACCGTAGCATCATGTCAATTTGCATCTATGAATCTCCAAAAGCTCAAGGTTCAACTCTTCCAGAGGAAATCTGTTCAACTCAGTTACTCAGGTCTTTTGTTGTGCTTTCTCCTTTGCTTTTGAAGGGCAGAGGAGCTTCTACGAAAGCAGTTACTGAGGAAAGAAAGGCTTTATGTGAAAAAATAATTCTATAGGTAGCATTGCTCAATTTGAACATAATTATCATCCAGCATCCTTGCAATAGTTAGAGTCACAGTATGAGATGGCATATAGAGCATGGTGAGAAAGCCTGCCTATCGAAAAAAAGACATTTTCTTTTCTGCTCCCCTCCTATTGAGGTTGGGCAGTGTTGTTAAAGAAAAAAGCTGGATTTTTTTATAATTCTTTGCTGGCAGCCAAAAATAGGGGCCAGATCTGAAACACAGTGGGAGCTTAGAAACAAAACATGACAGTCAAGGAAAGAACTGTGAAACAAAGATTGAGGAGAATATACTGTGTGACTGAACTTGTCCCATGAAAAAGACCGATATAAACTGAGCCTTGACAAGGCAGTCCTGTGACAATGAAATGACAAAAATATTGGGCTGTGCATGCAGCAGAGGCTGTGTACCAGCCTCTGCTACAAATATACAGTGGGGCTGGTAATACAGACCCACTATCGTTGCAGCCTCAAATCTGTGGGAAAAGCATTAGGAAAGCCTCATATATTCTTTAAATTATGCTTGACTTGCAAAATCTCCTACTCCTTGAAGATTTCTAGAGAAAAAGATGGGAAAAATCCTTTACAGGACTCAGAGGGCAGCTGTAGGTTTAGGCTTTCTTTTCCCCTTTGCCCTGGGGAAATCTACTGTTGACAGGGGATGACAGCTATGCTATAGACAAAAATTTCTTGTAAATCATGCTGTGAGTTAAGTGCATGCTTATTCATTTCTAGCCACCTTCTAAAACTCTGCTTTGTTGGAGGATGCTATTCTTGCCACAGCAAGCACTGAGCAAGAGAGAAGTGCCAAATGTGGCTAAATATGACCATGATTTTCCAGCTGCTGCTGATGCATAGGAAGAGGGAGTCCAGCTGCTTGCCAAGGAGGTGGGGAGCAGAGTATGGCCCTGGCAGTGCCTGGAAGGCACCAGAGAAGCAAAATATTTCACTAGAGATGATTCTTCTCTCTGCCCAAAAAGTTGCATACTTTGAGGGCTGTCTAGTTTTCTGAACAAGTGTCCTGCTGTCTGCAGAAAGCATCTGTCTCATATTTTGATTGCAAGAGAAGTATTTAAAGATATTTCTTCTATTTACAATGTGGGTGGCTTTGGTTGTTATATACAAGCTTGTCTCAGATAGACTAGCAATTCAGTGTCTCAAAATATTTATTTTAGGTAGCTGTTTTATAAACTACTCCCTGGAAGCTGCTTATATATGTCGTATCTATTAACATGAGAAGAAAAACTTCATCCTCCCACAAAATTTTCCATCATAAGCAAGTAATCCTTGCCTTTCTGGTTCCCACACAGAAAGATACCTCCTTTTTTAAAAATCATTTTGTTACACAGCCTTTTCTTAACTGGTCTTCCAATGTATTCAAGTTGAACATTGTCCTTGGACATCACACATCTTTCAACTTGCTGAGATTAAAATTCTGGTGATGCAGATTCGCATGTTTAATGGTGGTATTGGCAGTTCCTGCCTCTCCAACTGGCTTCTCTGTCCCACCAGCCCTGACAGCACTCAAGGGACCCCTGGTGTTTCAGAGACTCGTGCCTTCTTGCTGGCACTGTGTAATGCACCATTTCAACTGCTGAGAGCAAACTGCCTGCTAGGTCCTGTCTATAAATCCCACCTTGTCCACGGATGTGACTCGCTCAGCTTTGCCTTGCCACATAGGCTGGCTCAACATAGGATTTGTCAGGTGGGTTCTTTTTTCAGGGCAGTCTGAACAGCAGATCGATATGAGGTTAGCAGTTTGTACAGTGATCAAGCCCTGCGCCATAGAGTTGAGGAGCAAGATCTAGTGTTTAAAAATAGTCTATTCCTAGTTGTGCAAAGTGTCTGGCCTGGCTTCCACCTGCCATTCCAGGAGGATACACAGCTCCTGTAAGACCGGAGTCATACTTGCCGTGGCAGATGGCATGCATTTCTGGTAGGCACTGAATCCAGCCCTAACTTTCCAGCAGCTCAAAGCAATGAATGCATTTAACAGTTTTCCTTTACATAGGTTGAAAGACGTCTTTATACCTTATATGATGAATTCTCCTATTGGTAACCATTTTCTGTGCATGTGTCTGCCGTGCACTTTGGCTAGTTCCTCTATTCATAAACTCAGCACACTCCCAAACATTGGGAGCTACATGTCTTCAGGATAAATGTCTTTAAGTGGTGTATTTATTCTTTTCTCAGTTTGTACCAAAGACAGCTTTTATGGGCTTTGATAGACTACAGGATGTTCTGCCCAGTAGGATAGGATTGGTGCTTATTGGTCACACTCAAGTTCTTACTAATTAAGGTGGTCAAACACAGTAATAGAAGTTGCATTTTTAAGCCTTTTTATTGCCTTGTGTAAGCCTGATGGTGGTATTCCTGCCTCCCTCCCTCTCCCTATTCCTTTTTTGGATAAGCAGCTGCAGCCTCTGTCCAAATCCCTTTCCTATCCTATTCTTCTGTACTTCATAGGACCTCATAATTTCCAGGACGGATATGAAGTTATGTGTTTTCTGTGTCTGCAGTCCTGAGTAAGAAAAAGGGGGGGAACGAATAAAACTCAGAAAGAGCAACAAATAGCTACATCATGTTCTCCTGTTAGTATTTGCAATTATTCAGTCACTTTTAATTATTTCTCATCTTCATCTTTCTTGACAGCTTGTGAAATGAAATTCTTCAGATGATACAGCTTTTTTTTTGCTTTTTTACTTTGTCTATTTTAGAAAATTATGCATTGCAAAACAGAATATTCACTAGTTAGCAAGAATAATCATTTATCTTAGTGTAATTTCATGCCATTATCCATTAGTCAGTAACAATGATTGACAATGCAATTTTCTTTGCAATAAAACTAATTAATATTCAGCTCATCAGCTCATTATCTGCTGTTCAAATACTTTTGAAAGTAAAACTTGAGACTTTTTTAGCAGGAGAGCCATTAAAAGAAAAAAATCATATGGCATGTTAAAAATGGTATTGGAATAAATGAAAATATGAGTGCAAATTGGCTATAGAACTACTGTTCCAACTGGGAAATGAAAGAAAAGAAATACTCCTTTTAGGTAGGTCTGATTCATTTCCTCTTGAGAATTAGCAGATCAGTTTTAGCCAATCGTAACAGCGTAACATGTCAGCAAAAGAAGGAGATAGGTTTGTGACTTCTCAATTTATGTAAATAACTTCACCTCTGAAATGGAACACATTTGCTTAGCAATGTATGTCAATACTTTCTCTATTGCATCATCAAAATCAATCTTGTACGGAACTGTGCAAGAAAGTTCCAAAAGATTTTATGACTAATTCTCTCTCACTTCTATAATACAAACATCATACATATAGTATCAGTAGTACTGGGTGACTGGGTACCTAAACATCTGATCAGCTCCAGTTATTTTTCAGTTTCTTACTCAACAGTTTGTGTTTCTGTGATTTTGTAACATTCCAAACCTCAGCAGAGCTCCAGAAAGCTGCAATTAAAACTTCATAGGCAAACCATATCAGAAAGGATATCCAGAAAAACATATCTTCTTCGTGAACAGAGTATATATCCATTGCATCACCCAGCCTACAGTGTAGAATAAAACTGAGAACTTAGAAGTGGGAGGCTAGTAACTGATAACTATTCCTTGAGTGACCTAGCCCCAACTCGTGGCATATTTCATCTTAATGCAATGCCCGTGAAGGACCAATCTAGATTAGTAGGACTGGTTATTCCTAAGGTAGTTCGTCCAGTAGTTTCTGCATGTCTACCAAGGCCTCTATAATGATACATTCATTACCTGTGAGAAAAAAGAAGAGACACCCAGTGTCACATTCAATAAGTGTAATTCACAGTGCTGAGGACTACTTTCTGCCGAGAAACCATTACATATATTACAAGATAGTTTTCAATATGTTGAGGATTCTAGAGCTGGCAACACTAAAGAATGGAGCTCTCACATTGAAATTGTCCTGGATATTTATTGGCTTTGAAGGAATTATAAAAATGTTTACAGATCTCTTGCCCAACAACAAAAATTTTAGATAATGAACTGTGGAAACTGTCATTGTGAGAGTGTTTTATTTATCATGTCAAAATGTCAGTATGTGTGCATGTATGTTTTCAGGCACAGTGGCAACTGTGATTGTCAAAATTCTCCCACATGTCATTGCTTTTTAAGCATCTCAGAAATAAGTATTTTCAAGGTCCGTGTGGCAGGAACTGCATGTTGCTTTGTAGAAAGTCCACAGGAACAACGGTTCACCTTTTCTTTTGTTGTAGACTGATGCAGTTCCATTAACTTCCATCATATTTTGCCATGTGTACCACAAGGGAATTCAGTGTACTGTCTTCTATACACAAAGATCCATAGCATTGTCCAAATGAGATTATGCCATATATTGTTTTCTTTTATTAAGTTAAAGAAAGCAGAATTGGGATAATTTCATATGAGGGAACCATATAGTGATACCTAAATTAACTCTAAATCTAGCTATATATTGTGCTTGGCGGGGAGGTCATGGTAATTCGGCTGCATTGTTTTGAACATCTTACCTTTCTCATTCACAACAAGTTTAGGTTTCTCTACATAGTCCCACACTACAGTAAGAGCCTGTCTGTCATCATTTCCAGGTGCCTATCAGTGTGACTTAGAACTCCATGACACAGGACACTGTGGATGCTAAAAGTTTACATGGCTCCAGGAGAAGAATGGACGGGTATATAGTGGATTAATCCTTTAATTACTGAATACATACAAACTACTTTCAGCTTAGGAAGCCTCCAAGACAGAAGTTACTGGAGCCTGTGGGAATACTCTAGGAAAACATCTATGCTTGTTTTATTCTAATACCTAGGTATGTTCTTTTGCTCCCTCTTAGGAGGCACGATACAATCAGAGATGGGCCGTTTATCTCCCTGTACAGCCTCTCATATGTTCCCATAGACGTGTCAGCATCAAGCATTAGGAGCAGCATCAAGCATTATCCTAGCTGGTGAGCTTTTCAGCCCTTTTTTTATTTGATTCAGTACCTTCTAGTTTAGTGTGTGCCATGGCAAGCTCTTTTGTTTTACTTTGTTTTTCTTCTGGGATTCAGAGTGCTTTGAATATGTTAGGTCTTAAAGGTTACCACTACAAAGTATTCCAAGAAACTTCATACTTCTTGGTATGGCCATTGAAAAAGTGCTGCTAGTAATTTCTTGCAACGTAGTTGAACTCTGTAAGTAGTGTGTGGTAGGTAATAGACCCCATAAAACTACATTCCTTAAGCGAGATGAAACGTTGCTCTTAGCAGAATTACCATGTAATTATTAATCCTGTCACCTAATTAGTTGATAAGCAATCGAAGTTTCACACTAATTTATCGTATCAAGGCACAGATGTTATCTTGTTTAAAAAAAATCTTGAAAATGATGATTTGTATCCATAGCTGTGCAGCTGTTGATGTTAAGAATAAATCACAAAGACCCACTTTATGATCATTCAGGATTAAAGACCCAAATGTGGAACATTATATTTGTGTCAAGTTTCAAGACTTGAACACCTAATATGCCATAAAATATAGTTTAACTGAATGATATCATGGTCCTCAAGTTAAGATCTCATATAAGAAAATCCATGCACTTTTTGGCAGTTAACACTTATGTGTTACTAACTTCCCATAAGATCATTGCAGCAGCATCTCAGGTGGTCACAAATATCTAAAATCCAATTCCCTGAACTCTTCCATAAATATCTAGGTATGATTGTGGATATCTGATGAAACGTTCAGAAGTGTAATATCAGAGAACCTGATTCTGACAGGTTTAGCCACAAACCAACATATAAACCACAAGCAATTCAATTTTCTCTTAGAAAATATAATTCAAACAGCCCATACTCACTTATATTCTGAGCTTCTGTTAAGAGAAGTTGTTAATGAAGAAAAAATATACTGTTTCTTTCCTTTCATCGTAATTAGTGAATGAGCTTACTTGAATTGTTGTCATGTAAATGATGAATCATGAAGATTTCTGTTCACAAGTCAGTGCTTCTAGTGTTAGTATTTTGGGTTATACTGCGTAAGATGTCACTCTGGCATGGATATAAATTATTTGTGTTTGTGTATTGTATTATTACTAGGAGGGATTTTATGATAGTAAGTATCTTCATCATCATCCAGGGGAATATATTATTTTCCTAAACAAGTAAGGGAAATCATGTTCTTCCTTTTTAGAGTTCCATAATAGCCAGAGAACAGAATGCTCTCTGAGAGGCACACAGAAATCTAGGTACAATAAAAGAATTCCACTTTTAAAACATCCGGCAAAGTCTATGGCTTTCATAAGGAAAGCATATGGCATGCGTTCCTACTTACTGTACATAGATTATTTAAATAATCTCATTGTGATCCAATGCAATTTTTAACAAACATTTGCTAGACACTTTGAGCTAACAGCTTCTAATAAAAAATCTGCCTGAAAATTGTTCATTTTGAATGTTCACATGGTATTATTCAAATGAATCAGACACCTACATCAGGAAGTAAGTTTTGCTTCCAGTGTGGCATGACTGAAACTTAAATAGAGAAGCAAAGGCTAACAGAAATGAAGAAAACAGAGGGAAAAATAACATAGGTCAAAACACTATTTTTGTTTTCAAGGATTTATGCTGCACAGCTATTCAAATATTTGTGTAAACAAACCCCCCCAAACCACAAACATCCATGAGAATGTTTATGAATAGAGAATAAAAAGGGGCAAAAACATGGTCAAACCAAACAGCTGTTCAAAATTCAAGTACATATTGCAAACAGTGCTTTGCAGAATAAAAACAGCTTGTGTAGTTTGCCATCATAATCAAAGAGACCCGAAGCCCTCTTGTGCTACACACTTGTAAGGATACTGACCCCTGGTATTCAGGGTGGCTAGCAGAGGATTTCAGAGAAATGTCAACAGCAGGTTGATATATTTATTAAAACCTTTCTTGGTATTTGATAAAGAGAAAAATGTGAAGCATCTGTGAACAAGTTCCCAGTGGCTGAACAGGTTGCCATTAAAAGAAATGTGCTTAGAAAACCCAATTTATTAACTAATTGTACTGATTTTCCATTTCTTAATATCTAAGAACTTAGATACTAACAAATGGTAATCAGGGATTTAGAAGAATTTAGAAACTAGGAAGTCAATATCTGTCCAGGTTTCCACCGACAAAGTTCATTCCCTTTATGCTCAGTTAGTCCTCTCCAACAAGCACTTGCTCTGCAAGACAAGTTTGTTTTACGCTGAATTTATCTTCAGCTTATGGTTTGTTTGCTTTATAACGTAGTCGCATATGTAGCTCCTGAACTGTGGATTGTAGTCTATTCGTTATACTAGAAACCGAAATTTCCCAAACGTAGCCTTGCAATCTTACAAAATCTGCCAAGACCTAGTCTGTTACTACATGTTAGAAATGTTAATTATATTTTTATCTGGGGGGAGGGGGGGGATTGCTATTAGTAAATGCAAGAAATCTGTTTCAGGACAGAAATGGCAGACAGAGCAAAGTATTGTGCTGCTGTATACTTCATTCATTAAAAGTCACTTTATGAATATTTATAGATTTAAACATGCAGATACACACATAAACAAAATATCCTGTAATGTTACTTATTTGCCAAGCTGTATTGCAAAGAATGGGTCACTTGCCAGGGTGAAGTTCTGGAAGGAATAAGCAGATGGTACAGTAGACAAAGCAGAAAGAAAGCTTTTGATCATGACTGTTCACTGTGTTGCCCAGTGGAGCTGCGATTATGTTTTCTTTATAGCAAAGGAAGCCATTAAATAATTTACTTAACTCTTATGCTATTGAAGTTGTTCCAGAGCCTAACAGCGCATTGGTGCCTTTGGACTCTTGACTATTTAGAATGCTTTGTTCATTAAAATAGGAGAAGGGCTTTCATTCTTTTGTGCATTGTACACCGTACATGTTCTGCACAGCCTTGTAGATCTTGCTATGCAGAAACAGATAGTGCTGGCTCTAGGGTTTTCATTGCTCAAGGCAAATTGGAAACAATCCCTACCATTGCTCATGCTAAATGATCAGATATTTCTTGAACGTTCTGTGTGGATCATGTTTCTAAAGTATCTAGGAAGCTTTAAGCTTTTCTCTGAGTTATGTCAGTGAAAGGAAACAACATCCTGTACAAGCTGGGTGACAAGTGTATTGGTGATAGTTTTGGAGCCCCTAAGAGAATCAAAGGACAGAATCTGATCATAATGTAGGATAATTTTAGTTACTTGGCTATTGCAGATTAAACACGACAGTCTCTGGAATATGTTGAACATTCCCAACATACTTTAAGAAAAGTTTTCTTTTCAGAAGGTTAAAGAAGTTACTAGAATGGATTATTTTGGATTACATTCTAACTCACGAGGAGGAATTGGTTAAGTTCAAATTGTGGGGCTTTAGGATTTTCAGTGCTGATTGAAAGGTTAGTTGTGTGAAAGTGATCATAAAATAATGAAGTTCACTATTAACTAGAGAAGGTCTCAGGATGGAAAAGATTTTCAAAAAGATCGAAGACTGGTTAAGTATATACTCTTGGGAAGATTATTCTTAACAGACAAAGAAGAACAACTAATTACTGCAATAGACAGTAAAAGAGAGAATAGCAAAGTGTCACTAGAAGTACATTAAGAGATTGGTATTGTTTCATTAGAATTTTATAACATTTACAAAGTAGTTAGCTATATTCATCCTAATGGGGGAATAAGATCACAGGCCAGAACATGTGTAAAACATGTTAAGGAATATTTTATAAGAGAAACATATTCACAGCACTGTGGCCCCCAAAAAATTTACCAATGGGTACTATAGGAATGAGCAAAAGCAATTCCTGAGCAAATAACTTCGAGAACTCTTAGAGAACAGAAGCTGGAAAATGGCAAAAGTTGTCTAGATAAACTAAGAGGACTTGGAAAATGATGTCCAGGCCAACCTCATTTCAATTCCCATAAAGTTACTGAAAGAAATTATTAAACAATCAATTTGTGAGCAGAGAAGAAACACGTAATAATGTCAATGAAGCTAGATTTGTCAAAAAACGTTATGTCAGATCAAGCTAATTTTTTTCTTTGACAATTTGTCTTGCCAATCAGATAATAAGGAGACAGAAAACATAATATATACACATTTTGATTTAGGGAAGCATTTCTATGTCTCATTAGCAAAACAAGAAGATGCAGTTTTGATGAAATCACCATAATGTTTTGCATCTGATTGCATAGGACATCAAACAAGGAAAGAGGACAGTCACTTCACAGAACAGGATTAAAACTTACAATGTTCTCAGTAAACTGGGAGATGGCAGCTGAAGTAAACCAACTCAAATTCAACACAAGTGCTACACTTTAGAGAGAAAACTGTATACAGAATACTGTATATACATGCTGTAGAATGAGCTGTTAGGCTACTTATAGAAAACTTGCTGAAAATGATCCTCAGGTTATAAAAGACAAATTAAGAATGTGACACTATGCTAGAATGTGACAAATGCTAGAAAGGCATTTCCCCCCACCACCACCCCCTGCACTGCAAGATGAAGAAGGTCTCGGGTAAAAAGAGGTACTTAAACTACTCTTCAAATACTAGAATGAGATCAGGTAGAATACTAGCTTCAGTCTGAAGAAAATAATTGAGAAACTGGGGAAAAATACATAGGACAACAACAGGAATAAGTTATTTAGGAAGTAGAAGCTTTGGGGAAAGGCTGAAAGACTTGAGATATTAAGTTAAGGAAAAGAAAGCTTAAGACAGGATGTGATAACAGCCTTCCTGTATATAGCAAGTTTTAATTAAGTAGACAAATGTTAATTGTTTGCCATGTCTATTCAGTGATGGATGAGTCTCAGCAAAGAGAATTTAGCTGAGGCATTAGGGAAAGTTTTCCCATATAAAGGTATTGCAGCAATGGAATTGACCGTTGAGGGATTTTATGGAGCTCTCTCTTTGGAGGTTTCTGAGAAGGTAAGACAAATACCTATTGTAAATTATTAGGCGTATGTGATTTTTGTCTCAGTGCACAGATCAGATTAAATAGTGACTGGGGGAACCAGCCCCATGTTCCTGTGATTTTGAAGTATCTTTTTAGCTTGTCTCTTCCCTCATTGCCTGTCTATTAGTAGTGTGGGAGTCTATTCTCAGCAGATGACCATATTTTCATAGCTTCAGCCTTCTCCTTTTTCTTTCCTCCATATTTGAGGGATTACTTTGTGAAAAGTAATTCTGATACTTTTCTCATCTTCCCTGGGATCCCCTGTTCCTCCTAATGAACTGGGGAATTCGGATTGATGTGCATTGGTGCACTTGCAAGAGTACAAACTGAAGAAAGCAACGATAACTTTCAAGTAAGGAACAAGGGAGGAAACAGTTTTATATTTACAGCATCCCTCTTGCAGACATGCTTCACTCTTACTTTATGTCATAAAATTCATGTTATTTCTTCCTGAACGTCTAGAAATCAAAGGGTTTCTATGTTTATTGGGTACCTATGTGGGAGAGTCTTCTGATGCTCTGATGTTTCATGTTTCCATGGGTTTGCAGGAAGCCACAAAGCCAAATCATCTTGAGAAAATTTGAAATTCTGGAATTTGCTAATGGAACTATGCTTCTAGTTTAAGTGGACAATATGAGTTTACACAGGCAGCAGTTATGAAAATTTGGTGCCCATGTAAAGCATAGTAGACTTTCTTTCAGTGTAACTGAAAAGGGATGAACACTCAAAACAAGAGCTAACTCAATTTTACTTCAAAATGCTTCTATATTTCTGGAATTAGTATGACATTGAATTTGGTAGTGTGGTCCTTACCAACTCCTGCCAAGAGCTGTTGTAGAATATCTATTGACTCCAGTGACTTTGATTTCCACCCTTCAGCTTCTCCTACTAGTCAGACCCAGCTGTATTCAGCTCAGCTTGAGACCATTGCTCTGCAGCATCTGGTGTGAATAGGAGGAAACTAGCACTTTTCAGGTGTGGAGCAGTATGCATGTTTCAGATCCTGATTTTCAGCTTACTGGTAGCATTCTGTTCATTAATCTGTATGCAGTCTTGCTCAGATGATGTATTTCAAGTAGAGAAATTTATTGCAGAAGTTAACAATATGAGAAAGATACCTGAAATGTTATTTTATATCCAATGTGTCCAATATGTTGTGTCCAACAGCTTTACAGATTTTTCTTTTTATTCAGTTCTATTTATTCTGTTCCTTCGATCATCCCTTTCTCTACATCTTTTCTGGGAAGGTTTTAAAGTATTATTTTCCCAAAAGTTTTATTTTAAACAATGACACAATAATTTGCCTTGCTATCTTTGAAGAATTTAAATACAATATTGTCAAGCTTGCTTTTTGCTACATTGCTTAAAGAGTATTTACCACACACCCTTTCTCACCCCCTCCAGCTAATGCTTTAACAATAAGCATAAATGACTGACTGAATGACTTTCCTTATGAAGTGGCCAGTCAAAATTTTCAGCAGTTGGCCTCTAAAATAAATAGAAATGTTGATTTGTTATTATCTGTAGCATTAGAAAGAAAGGATGAAAAGTAAAAGATCATGAGAAAAGTGGTATTGAGTATGACCAAAGATCTATCCAAGTACACAATTTTTTCCTAACACAATCAGAAGTCAACAACTTAGGAAAGCTTTTCTTTAAGAGTGGGCTGCTTTCCCAAGGTAGCCTCCGAAAACCTGTGCTTCAGTTACCTCCTAAGCCAGGGATGATAATATGTATTTAATGCACCTTCATGGGTTTCGTTCCCATGGAAATGTCCAGTTTCCCTTTGCTTTCTGTGACTTTTAGCATCCACAGTATACTGCAGCATGGAGCTCCACAGCTTAGTCACATGAGATGTAAAAGAAGCAGCTTTCTTATTTTCCTTGTATCTGCTCCCATCTGATTGCATTTGATGCCTCCCGTTCTTGTACTGGAAGAGACAGTGGATAATCAATCTCTATTTGCTCTCACCAAGCATTTCACAGGCTTCTATCAAATTCTCTTTCACCTGTCTTTTCTCCAGTAGAATAAGTCCTTGTCTACCCAGTCAAGGTAAGGAGACGATTCAATATTTCTTTTTGTCTTTGTTGCCCTTCTTTGAACCCTTTTATAGAAGAGAATGAGAGCTGTACATTATGGATTTACACAGCAGCATAAATATTTTCTATTTGTTCTCTGTTCCTTTTCTAATAACTTCTAGCATGCTATTTTCTTTTTTTCACTCTTTTTGAGCTAGAGGAACTAGGTGAACTACACATCATAACCCCAAGATCTCTCTTCTGAGCTGTAATGATCAACTCAGATCCCCTCATTTTATATGTAAAATAATCTTTTTGCACCATGTGCATTACTTAACATTTATCTATGCTGAATTTTATTTGTTATTTTATTGCCCAGTTACTCATTTTTGTGGTATCCTTTTGCCATCCCTTAAAGTCACATTATTTTGTTCTCACAACCTTGTAACTGTATTTTAGCAAAATTTATCGTCTCACTGTTTCCCTGGCCCCTTTCTCAAACTGTTAATGAATACTTTGAATGATATGAGATTGGATATAGACCTCTGAGAAACTCAACATATGACTTCCACTCATTATGGAAACTGACCATTAACTTCTATTTTCTGCTTCCTGACTCTTAGCAATGACTTTTTTATTTGTGCAAAGACCTACCTTCTTGTCCTATGATCACTTTGTACCATGAAGGTCATTTTGCCAGAAAACTTGTTTGTTGTTTTTCTGGAATGTTAACCTTTCAAAGAAGGCCTAAGTCTGTGAGGGAGGACATTCCTTACAAAAAGCACATGACTTTTCACCATTATATCATAAATATTCACATATATATTCCCCAAGCCTGTTGTCTTTTTCTACTGATTTTCCTGGTTTGCTGTTTTTATGCCATGCTTAATGGCTTGTAGTTCCCTGGATCTTCCATAGAATGCTTTTTGGAACATCTTTATTGTATGTGCTGCCTTCTTGTTCTCAGCTACTAAAGCAGTTTTAAGTGAGACTTGGTATACCACTGATAGTTGTTCACCTTTCTGGTCCTTGAACTCCTTTAGAATTCTTAGGTAAATGCTGATTGATGCAGTTTGTTCTTGTTCAGTTTTGTTGTTGGTTCCATAACTTTTATTGTCACTTCAGTTTGGTCCAAATCTTCAGTGAATACCCAGTAATGAAGGGTTCCAGTGTGGGAACCTCCCCAAGTTCTTCTACAGCGAATACAAAGGCAGAAAATTAATTGAGTTTTCTGCTTGGTCCTTTTCTCTCTGAGTGTTCCTTTCAAATCTTGATTACCCGTTGACTCTGGAGACCTTGTGCAAGGATTTTTCCTCCTACTGTGTTTGAGGCACAATGTACTAAAAGTATAAAAAATACCAGGAAATACTTCTCAAGCACGAGTCTTTTTTCGGTCTGTCTTACTGTGCCTTTTACATTTAACTTGCCATCACTTGTGTTTTATATGTTTTTCTCATTCGGACATAACTTCAGATTTCTGAAAATTACCTCTCACCTTGAATAACCTACCTTCCCCAGCAGTTTAGCCATACCTTCTTTATTTTTCCCTTTCCTGGGTCTGTTCTGATAAGTGATCTGCATTTGCCTTATGCTTCAAAATGTCTAAAATGCCTTAAACTTTTTTTGAAAAAATCAGTTCATTGTAACTCACATCAGGTTCAAAAGACTGATATTCAGTTCAGAGTAAAGATTGTCCTAAAGGATGCAGGTAAAGATGCAGTCAGAGAAAGGATTCCCCTAAATCACTATCCAGAGATAATCAGGACATTGACTACCCTGAAGTATAAAGGGTCCAATCGTGTGGGACATATATGTTTGTACACGCACTGAGAGAATCAGCTTTTTACCTCTATACATTGCAGAGGACAATGAAGTCTGAAAAATGTTAATTGAGTGAGATTAAAACATCTCCTTCCAAACTTTATGTATGATGCTGAAAATCCTATAGTAATCAGATGTTAGAAGAAATACTGTACCCTTTCATTCCCTGCCTTTCCCATACCAGAAGAAAAAAAGAAAAGCAGTGTTTTGTGCCTTTGAAAACAGAGCGTAATCACATATTGGAAATGGGATGTAATGACATTAAATAATAATGGAAGTCTCTAGTGGAGAAATTTGTATATGTTCTATCAGGTTTTACTTTCTCTTTTCCTTTGTAATTTTATCTTTTCCTTCTTTTTGCCTCATCTATATTTTATATCTATTCCCTCAGCTAGTGTTTACTTTTGAAATGGTTTTTGTTCGGAGATATCAGGAGGAATTCTGTCTGATTTCACCGCAAACTCCTAAAATTAGTGTGATCAGGCAGCTGACCAACAAAGTCATCCTAGTTTACACCAGATTATTTGGTTCATGTGCTTCATTTTGACTTCGTTCCAGAAGTTCTGTTTAGTGTTTGGTTTTTTTAATCTTTATGCATTTCAGACATGACACTTTAGACTAAGGAAGACAGAGAACTTGGTTTCCAGAAAGGCTCTTCCCAAGACACTTCTGTTCCTGTCTTATGTAAGTGCACTATTAAACTAGTCATAAAAAGCTATAACATTGTTAAGACAGAAAAAAAGTAGTTCTACACAATCATACCTCATCTAATGGAAATTTCAACACTAAAAAAAGTGCCAAAATAGTCCCAGAGCTCTTTCAATCAAATGACTGCAAATACAGTTCAGTCAGTAGAGAAAATGCATTTCTATGAAGGCAAGGAGACTATTCAAAACCTTCAGATTGATTTCCATTATGTCCGTGAGAGTCTCATGGCTATATCCCACCATTTTTCTTGGAAAATGTATTCCTAGCAGAAGAGCTGTTTGTCTTAACACCGCATGGTTGCCTACAAACAAAGCATTCTGCCAATGACTGACACAAGTTTCAAGCTCCAGTCTGAAACGGAGCTGGTCCTTTTTATTCTTTATTTTTTAATCACTCAAGAGCACATCTTGTAGGTTGGATGAGAACACAGAGGAAAGCAGATGGCAACACATTTGCAGCCTGAGTGACAGCAGAGGAAGCCATAAAGCTAGATTAATGGCCTTGTCCATCACAAATATTTGTTAACTCAACTGTACTTGATTGTATAGCATTATTTGAAGACCCAAAACTGGGGTAGGCACCTCTCTAACAACTGAAGACATGCTCCTAAAAGGATCTGCAGACTGTTTTCAATATTCTGCTCCCTAATGTCACAGGTAGAGGAGGGGGTTTTGGACAATGCTGGCTGAGGTCACTCTGGCTACTGTGCAACCTGGGAATTATTGAATACAATTCTTGTTCTGTTGCTTAGCCAGGGACACCGATATGTTCACACTCTTTTCCTATAGAATTCAGCTTACAAGGAGAAGATTTAAATAGTTCGTTCATCTGTTTTACTGATTTAAGGATGCTTTTTTTCCAGACTCTGGCAAATGTACAAATCAGGGATACTTTAGCAAGTTTCTAACTACTCAGCTAGTTCTCCAAAGCAGCCTGGATGTGATAGACTGCATTCTGCAGCAGTTGTATAGGTAGAGTTAAGAGCAGAGTTAAGAACTAGCATCACAGGGATGAGGAGAGGAAGAAATGTAATCCAGTGGCCAGTGATATCTCAGGAAGGCCAGCAGCTAGCAGGCAGTAAAATACTGAATACCATGCTGGAAACCTAAGGGTCCCCATGGAATTTGACACGCAAACGATGGGTTCTTTGCTCAGCTCGCAGGACCGAGGATTCTATTGCCTGATATACCTTTCTGCTTCGATTAACGATATAAATGTTCCTAAGAAATACAAGTCCCTTAACATCAGTGGCTTTCCACTTGATCTAACGCTTATTTTTAAATATTATGCAGAAGGGATGAAAAAAAATGAATAACCTCTGGGCCACTGTCAGTGAAGCAGGACAATCAAAAGGCATGAGGTAATCTCACAGATTCAGATAAGCTTTTCACGTGATAATCAAATGTTTGATCCCAGAGACCGCCAACAGAGAGCTGCTTCAGAACACGACACAAAAGAGACAGACAGACAGACAGACAGAGAAATGCTTTGACTAATTCAGCCAGCTAGTCATACAGTGCTTTCCCTGCAGCGAAAGATGGTTACATTACAAATATTTTTTGCTTTGCGTACGAATTTGAGTTTCTTAGCTATCGACAGAGCAGTGTTTCCAGAAGTACCACACTACACTGCACACTGACAAGCATTGTGTTTAATACAGGAATGGCTGCTCTTGTATGCAACTTGTAAGATCTTGCTATCCAGGAAGTTCGATATTGCTGTGAATCTGAAAGCAGTAGCTAGTCAACCACAGGAGGGCACGGACAGGGTGTCAAAAGTCAGCTCAGAGATGGTGATCCCTATCATTCAAAATAATATTGCCCTTCTTCCAGGAAAAAAAACATGAAGACTGTGTGTTATATTAAAAAGCCTTCGACTGGCTGGTGTTGTAATAACTCTCTCCCTGCAGATGATGGACCCAACTTCTTGAGATAACTCTTTCTCACGAAGCTGACTCTTAAAGCCTTCTCTGTAAAGCTCATACTACTGAACAGAACTAAAAATAAATAGCCTACAATCTTTTTGTTGTGTATAGAACTGCATTATTTAAAACTTTTATTTTTGTTTATCACAAGTCCATATGCACTGGTTTTAATGCTATTTCCCCTTGCTTTTTAGTGAACACTTAATGTGAATTGCATGGTGGGAAAAATAGAACATATTGCCATTTAACACAGTCCGTCATGTTTAACAGAAATTGTACCTTTGTCTCTTGTAGCAATCCAGAAGCCAAGTTAAGTGCTAGTCATAATATGACCCAGATGCTTTGAGGTTGTTTATATTTGTGCCTACCTTTTCTCGGTGCTGTACAAATGTAAGATAATGATTTTTTCCATTACAAGGAGAAAAGGATGAGAGTAGCCAGAGTATTTGCATTGTTCCTGTCCAGCTAAAATTCACATGAGTGGATGACTGGCACAAAATGGCATTTAGATATCTAAGGACCGGGGACCTACTGAGATTTTTCTGCTTGCTAAAGCTACTGAAGCCAAAACCTCCCTCTGATTTTTTTCAAGCACTGGGGAAATGCTTTAGTCACAGCATGTCCCTTTTCCTATTCCCTCAAACCTTTCTAGTGGATGATCTCCTCCACTGTTTCTCTAGATCTTCATGCTCTTTTTCTCTTCTCCATCCTGATCTGCCCTCTCAACTCCAGCATAAATACATATTGCAGATAAACGTTATACTTTTGTTGACTTCTGCTCACTCTTGCAAAAACCCAAGTCTGTTTCTATCACTAGTCTATTTCTATCACTTCCTTTCCCCAGCTCATCTCACTATTCCAGACATTCCTGCTGATCCCACTCCCTCCCTCCTCCAATTCTCTTGCTATCTTTGGCACTGCCTACATATTTGAAAACATTTCCTCCGTATTTTCACTCTTTGAATATCACATTCTCAACAGGCTCAGTGCTGTCACAGAGTCCAGGATCCATCTCATACTGCCTCTGCAGCTGCCTTCTTCCACTGTCTATCTTTCTATCCATCTCTGACCTGGATCAGGCTGTGATTTAGCTTTTGCTCTTTAATATTTACCACTTTCATTTTTCCCATTTTTTCTTCTCTTTGGAGCAACACTAGATCTGGCTGTATTGATCCTTTTCTTTCCCTCACTTTACTATCAAAATATGATCCATCCAATTTTTTCCCAAAAGACCTTTCCTATAATTTCTTACTTTTTAGAGTGATTTCAGGTGACATCCTGGTGACCAGTGCAGTCACTTAGCTTTCAGATTTCTTTGCCCTCATTTCTACCTTCAGTCTTGTACACTGGTTCAACTTGCTGAGTCAACAAAGGAATTATTATTCCACGTTGATCTCCACTATGCCCTACTCTCAGACCATTTGTTTACTGAATTTCCCCTCTTCAGTCCCTGTTCACTTTCTGTAGTCTATCAGATCTTGTCACTTTGGCTTTCAGTTATCTGTAGTCTACTAGCATTGATGAATTTCGATTGATTCCATTCCTCTCATATCTTCTATTCCTATAGCTGATTTTTAACATAGTTTCCTCCCAAGATGTATTAATCTTCTGTCATTTTTCTGCATCCTGCCTTCTCTGTCTTCACAGATTCTTAATAGTTTCTTCCAAGGAAAAATTATCAAAAATGAAAGATAGCCTCATGCCTTGCTCTTTCTAATCTCTCATTTCCCTTTCCTTCTCTCCTGACATGGATTCAAAAATGTCTTCCAACCTCTTTTTTCCCCCTTTTTGCATCCCATCGCATCTGCTCATCTCTCTTTTGTTAGCTTTCATGTTACTTTTCTCCAAAGTTTCTCATATACTGCTGATTCTTTCTCTCTTAATTATCTGATCCTACTTTAGTATTTCCTATTAAAAACAAACCCACACTTAAGCCCGTTTGCCTCTGTGGTGACCACTTTACCTTCCTGTTCTCATTTATCTTTATTCTCATTTACCACGCTGTTTTCAATTCCTTTAATTCCATGCTCAGACCTGTTAACTCTGCCTTGCATCGCTTGCACTCGATCAATTCAAAGCATTCATGCCAAAATTTTTAATAGCCTATTCTTAGCCAAGTCCCAGAACCAGTACTCTGTCTTCATCTCTGTGACCTGACAGCTGCCTTCAACACTGCCACCATTCTCTTTTTCTTGAAATATTGCCCTTCCTTTATGATTCAGTTTTCTCCCAGTTCTCCTCCAAACTCTTTATTTATTCTCCCATCCTTTCCCAACAGTATTCTGAGTTTAATTCCACAAGCAAAACCATCTTTGACCATATGATTACCTGATCTTCATCTCAGTTTCAATTGTCTCTCTTTTGTTAAAAAACAAAATTTCTACCAGTTTTTCTAAGTTCTTGAGGACACAGAGTCATCAGAGATCAACCTAAACGTGACTAACCATAGTTCTTAAACTCCAGCTTCTGAGAGCTACCTTGCTATTGCCTTTCTTAGTCAACAGTGGGTAATACCATTGTTCTCTCTATCAGCCTTTCCTATTGTAGTTAAAATCCTTACCTATGTTGTCATCATCTTGCATATTAGGATGCAATAAATCCCGCTTAATGGGCTTAAAGGACAATAAATCTTGCCCGTTATCATTGCTCCAAATTTTGCTTAAGAGCTGATTTTCCTAGCTTGCCTTTAATATGTGTGAAGGGTATGGAGGGAGGGAAGAGCATGGCACATAGCTTCTCTTGTCTTCACCTTCTGAGAACTTCAGAAGTTGTCTGCTTTCTCTCATTCAGTTCGGAGCAACCAGAGATTGTGATGCTGCTCTTGGGAATCCACTTGTGACATTTTCAGATTAAGCTACTTCATACTTTCATTATGCTGCTTGTCAGACTAAGAAAAAGCATGTCAAAATAAACAATGCTAAATCATCTCATTCTGTATCCATTTTAAGTCAGGCTTCAAATTTCCTTTTAACACAAAGCTTGTAACATAGTCTTAGTAGTACTTACATCATGATACCATTTTTATTTGGCTGAGTAGCATGAATCATTGTTTCCTTCTCCACCCCTGTTGGTATCTCTCTGTCACCTTTGTGTCACACACAGATTGTAAGCAGTTTTGTGTCTGAACCCTCCTTTGGCTCTTTTTGTTGTGTCTCACAGTAAGGGATTTTCATCCCTGAGGAGGTACTTACGCTGACAAGCAGGACAATAATAAAATGATGTTAACAACAAAATCTTCAACTTGTAGATTGTGGTGTGATCTGGTGATGAGGTCCTTTTCAGGGATCTATCTTTCTAGGTAAAAATATTTCAGGGAACAAAGCTTGCAAAAAGTTTTGTCATTACATACTCTTCTACGGTAATCATTGCAGCTTCCACAACAATTTCGCAAGGAATATAACTGCTTTTGGCAACTTGGTACCTTTGTATATATAACTTTCTGACACATTTATCGTATGAGCTTTCTTGTAATAGACTAAAGCAGTCATTTGTTTGGGAGAGAAGGACAGCTGGGTTATTTAACATTCACAGTGAAATAGTGTTTTTTCTTGTTTTTCTGCTTTCTGTTTTTAGCTGAACAAATTGTACCTACATTATAGCAGAAATACTAACTAAGATATAAAGTATCCTAAGAAGAAGAAATTGGAGCTTAAGCCCAAAAGAGATGTATGATTTTGCTGTGTTCGTTTGAATGACCTCTTGCAGAAAAACTCAAGGGTCATTATTGTGGAAACTTTCAGGCAAAAGTGATGTCACCAGAAATCATTTTAATGGAGCCTCATCTTCACATGCTATTGATTTATCTGTTAAGTATGAAGGAAAATCAATAAGTAGAATCATTTTCACGTCTTTTAACATTTACGCCAGCCAAGAAAATATTGTCAAGTGCAGACACGAATCATTGGCAAGAAAAATAATAGACATTACTGGGCGTGAAAGCATTTATTTCTTTATATTAAGAAGGTGATATTTGTGTTTTGTCAAGCACCTTTTGTTCAGCATATTTGTATTAAAGATGAATTTCACCCAGTGATGATAGAAATTTCATTTTGGATGACAACAGATGAGGAAATACTGAGCTCTTCCAAATTAGAGGGTGAGATCTTACATAAGCCAATATAGATTCATTGATGTTTGCTTGCTACAGCAGAAGATCTCAACTGTTTTATCCACTGCTTTTAAATTAGGAGCTTTATTCCATAAACAGCTAACGAGAGAGGAAAGCTCTAGAGTAATTAATTCAGAGAACCTAAATTAGGAGCCTGTTTCTTACCATGGACTATCATAAAGTGTTTCTAATATGTCAGATGTATTTCTCATCCACCTCCACCCGGTCTCTTTAGTGGCATTGCACTTGTATTTCTGAAAAGAACTGCAAAATAAAACAGATCATTAATTATTCCATAAGCTCATTTAACTATTAGGCCAAGGTGTAAATTAAAAGATTGACACTTTATATTTGTATGGCAAGTGAATCATGTCTGCTGCGATTTCCTCACTCCAGGGCTGGTTTCGATGCAGTAATTGGTGGGAGTATTCCTCCTGAGAAACAAGGGAGCCACTGTTTTTTCAGGTAAATTCTAATACCTTAGAAGAAGAGATATGCTATTTGATATTGTATGTGGAAACACTAGCTAAATGCTGACTTGCTGTGTGGTGCATTATCTGATTATGTGAGAATATGGAAATATTTTTGTTTATTTACTTGATAAATATCATCCAAGTGACAAGAAATTTTTGGGGGGGCGAGGAGGGGAACATCTTGATAATTTAAAAGCAGAATTTTTACACGAAGGGCTTCCTCAAGGCTTTCTATAGCACATTAGTATTCAGTTTAAATCTTTCTTCACCTTCTAATATTTGAAAATCTAATCATGCATTTTTTTTCCTTACATGGTATTACCACATCAAAGCAAAACTTTTTGTGGATACTTCTTATTACTCAAAGTTCACTGACTTTGCTTACTATGATACTTTTATAAACAGAAACTTGGTTTCTAATAAGCTTAGCTGCATGGTCAATATTTATTTATTGTGGTAGAAGAATATTGAAATCTTTGTCTATGAAACTATCAATCAAGGGCAATTCTTTAGCCAATATAAATTGTTGTAAACAGATTAATTTCATCAGGCAATTATAAAATGCTCTCTGGGTGCATTTTCAACTTACCTTCAACTACCTCTATCAGCCTCAGGTAATCTTAATTGCATATTGACTCATGATGAAAACTCAACAAGGTCACATTCCAGGCAAAATTTTGAAATATATTTGAAGATATGATTATGTTTATCAATTTTATAAATATTTGGTTATACTGTCTAATACATAGACTCAAAAGGTTCAGTCTTACAGAAGCTTTCAGTAGATATAAGGCAAGTCAATTGTTCTTACTGTTAATACAGAAGCTGTTGAAGCTTTGCCTCTGACTGAACTGGCCTCAAAATACTTAGCTTTGAATCGGGCAGCCTTGAACGGAGAAGATATTGAACCCCAATTTGAGAGCAAAATGCCAAGTGCTCCTAGGCAGAGGACAGCCCAGCTCCAGAAGCCATTTCAGATTAGGTGATCTGTGTAAGCTCTGAGCAAAACACTTCACTTTAGCATGCCAGCAGGCTTTCCTTTTTTCTCTCTCTTTTCTCAGATAGTTATGTTCCTATGGACAAATAACAGATAATTTGTTTTGAGAGATGTTCTGAATCACTACATTTCCCACAGGTGTCAACAGTCCTCACAAGTACCAAACCAAACTGTACCACCAAAAAAAACATACTGGGCAAACAAATGTCATGTAGCTAGTGATTGGCAGTTTGGAGAAGAATAAGGGTTCTGCCCTGAAATAGATACTTTTACAGGCAGCAAAGGTGTTGCTGACTCTATGGTTGTGTAGCAGTCCGAAAGGAGTCATTCAGGACGACCTCCCTCCCCTTGGGACCAAGTTTCTGATGCCCTTGGACTGAATTAAGGTGAAACGACACCAGCCAGCCAGTTTTAAGATTTATTAACACAAAGATAAGGCATGTGGTCAAATAGGATAATTCAATGGCGAATACTGCAACTAGCTAGACAAGTCCCGTGCCACACGTTTCAAACAGATCTTACCAACATTCAACAAAAGAGAGGGACAAAGAGAGGAAAAGTGGGTGGGGGGAGACAGAGGGAGAGGGAGAGAGAGAGAAAAAGATATCACTGCCTGTGGATCCAGTGGCGTCCGTGGAGTCTCGGTGGTGGGGGGGTTCCCATCTGGTGGTAGGCGGGTCCTCTTCACCCTGGGTGTAAGTTTTGGCGATGCACGTGCAGTAATTACAACTCGAGCAGGGTCTGACCCTAGGTTCCCACTGAAAAGCTCGGAGCCAAATCAAGGCAAATTAAATAAATAAATTGTAATGGCACACGTGCAGTGGTTACAGCTCGAGTTGGGTGCCTCCGAAGAGGGACCCTGAACAAAGAGATCCCCGGGCAATTATAGCTTTTTTCAAATTAAGTTTCCCACCCCCACGTGGTAGTTCAGACCAATAGTAATTTTTGAGTCTGGGGTCTCCTGCTCCTTATTGGATCTCATCGTTGTTCCTAGGCAGGCTGTTTCTTTTCTCCCTTATCTTTTCTGTTGCAGTTTCTGCGGACAGGTGCGTCTTCCTTCCTCGGGTCCCGCCATCATCTCTCAAGGTCCTGACAAAGAGGTGGTAACTCCAGCAATTAGCACTGTGTCAGCAGTGCACAGGAATGCAAATTGCTGGTAACTCCCTTATCGTTCCCGCCTGCACCAGCTCTGGGGCCCTTTCTCACCGAACTAGGGAGTGTGGCCTAAGGCTTCAGCAAATTTAGCCACTCATGCCAAGCAAGTTTTATAGAAGTTGTGCTAAAAACGGACAATAATTTACAGTCCAGATCCCAAAGTCTCTGCCCGATCGTGGTCTCATTCAGTGCAGGCTCGGTGTGTCCCGGGTGGTCATAGGGAGACCATCTCGGGGGTCGCAGCAGCCCAGTCCTGTTTCCACCAGGGACAGATGGCTTGTTCGGGGTTGTGGCCTGCCTGCACCCCCTGCACCAAGAAATGTTTAAGGCAAAAAGATTCATTCATCTGTCCACCACAGGTTGTAGTAGTACCTGGTAGAACACTTGCTTGTTTAAATCAAGTTTTTTATTTACAAAGCAGTGAGATTACAATCAGGAGTGCAAATGTTTCTATGGGTTTAGCAAAAGCTACCCTTTATTTTCATGAAGACAATGATGTGAAACTCTAGAAATTCCTTCTAGAACTAAAAACTTCAGAAAATACTGGAGCTGTTTGAGTGGAGATGTTTGCTAAAGCCTGTGTCATATCTACTTTATTCTTTGCTGGCCATAGCCCATTGACGTTACTGACAAGATACAGGTTTTATATGTTCTAGTGGAATCTCCTGTTCGCCCTGTCTTGGCTGAATTTTAACCGTCTCACCCTCAGAGATGATCCTCTCTATGTTAGCTCACAGTCAGAGAAAGCAAAGTTGGGCATCTTCTTATGGGTTTCTCTTACACAACCCATAAAGCTACAGAGGTCACCTTTTTGCCTCACTATGGTATCCAGAGGACTTCCTTTTACCTACAGTGGAGTATTTCTGGCAGTGGAGTAAAGGTTTTTACTTAGAGCAGCTCCTGTGGAGCTCAGTGCCTATGCCATGCCAGTGGCAAGGCAGGCCAGGGAAGCTGAAGATCTCTGGAGTTGTTTGTAAGTCTTAAGTCTGTGAGATATTGTCACATGTTAGCAGTGAGGCCACTATAAATTCCTCTTGGACATTAAGAAACTAATGATCATAAAGCAAAGGAAAATCTTGCAGCTTGGATCTTTATTTGAAAGTATCTGAAGAAATAAACATATTTCCCCCAGAGAGCTGTTTAAAATCTATCAGAGTACCCACTTGCATTATTTATCTCTGTCTGTGTGTCTGAGCTGATTGTGCAGCGTAGATGCTCTAAACAGGAAAGGAAAGTCTGATTAAAGGATATGTACCTAACTGTGCCTTTTTTGGACTCTGGACTAACTACTGTTCAGTCATGTCTAGCTCAAAATTTATGAGCCATAGTACATTTGAATTTCCATTTCTAGTTCAGTCAGTCAGTCTTGTGCAAATGCAGCCTATTTTTCACTTTAATAAAATACTTAATGTGTCCTAATGTATATTTAAATCCAGGGACATATTCTGAAAAGTCTTGAAAAAAGTTGCCAAAAACTTTCGGATCTTGTGTTCATTACAATTGACAAATTTTAAGGTAGAATACCATATATTCCTAGGTGGCAGGTCTAATAAGATACAATTATAGTACTTTTTCAGATAATTCATATGAAAGTAAAACTGAAGCACAACTTTCTATGTTATAACCATATTTACCAATTCATTTTTGTGTTGAAGATAATCTTTTACTATATTATTTATGCAAACATTTTGTTTTCTGAAGATACCAGAGTTAAAAAGGGAGGTAGAGTTGTGTCAAAAATGTTCTTGAATATAAGGGTCTTTGTTGACATAAGGCCAGGAGCTCATCTTTGATATATGTTTTTGTCATCTGAAGAGGTGATTTAGTTTGTTAAGGGTTAGCATTGATGTAAATTTTATAGGAAAATAGTCCACATGCAGCTAGAATGAAAGGTTATAAACTGATACCTGATTGTTTTATTATAGTATGGTAACATCAGGGGCAAAAGCTTTCTCTGTCACTTGTAGGTGTATTTCAGATAATTTTTTTAAAAGCTGGGACTTTGTGAATGAGATACATGTGTAATGGAGAAAATCCATTGGACAGTAACTACACTGTAGTCTGGCTACACTGACTAGAACTGTACTGGCAAGAATCTTGCTTACTGGATACAGATATTGTTTCCATTAAAATGCAAAGACTTTTTCGGAAGTAGGTGTTTTTCAAAGTCTATCCTCTCTAGTAGGATTTTTACATTACAGAATTATTGGCCTCAGCAGAAATCTCAGCCTTGTTGAAATCAGTGAGCATCTTGCCTTGACTCCAATGGAGACAAGATTTCATCCCTGCTCTCCAAGATGGATGTTGCTAACTAGCTCAAGAGTGAGGGCATTTCAAAGGAGCGAGGGGAGGAGTGGTGCTGCACATTTTCCTCCCCAGAGCGGTAGCAGCCATACTTTCTGGCTTACTATTACAGCTTGCAGTACTGGACAATCCCTTCTGGGAAGACCAGAAGGAATGAGTTATGCCAGCAATGTAAGATCAGTTCTGGGATTTTTTTTTCCCTTCTGTTTTGTTATGTTTTGCTTGTTTTTCATTTAATCACTGTTCTTACTCTAAATGCTTTTATCATACATGTCATACCTACATACATATCTATAGATAAATATAGATATTTCATTCTTTACCCAATTGATCTCACATTTTAGTCTCAATTGTACTGTGTACAAATGAGTCCTTCAAACTAATTGTTCAGTGAATCAAAATATATTAAATATAGACTTTTTTCAGTTTCACTGAACATTCTCTTTTTAATTAAGAAAAGAATAGAATTGCCTAATGTGTTTTATTCATTACTTTGAATACCTTTACATTGCTCCCTATTTCTTTCTAAGCACTTACAATATGTTAAAAACCTCTTCATATGGAAGTATTATTTTCCCCTCTATTCTTTCTTTTCTCTCATTTCTGAATGATTTCTAATTCCACTGTACTCTTTTAGTAGTGGAATAACTGTACACAGGATGACGTGTGCCACTATAGCAAATAATAATATTTTTATTGCTGTTTTTCTTCCTCTTTGTTTTCTCTTAACATTTCTTGGCGCTTTTGCTCAGTGAAGCACACGAATAGGAGTATTCACTGAGATTTAGACTACATCTAGAATACTGTGTTCCAGCGCCTCTGAGGAGATTATCGAAGATGGAGCCAGGCTCTTTGCAGTGGTGCATGATGGGTGCATGAGATACAACAGGCATGAGCTGAAACAAGAGAGGTTCAGCCTGGATGTAATGAAAACCATTTTCACCATCAGGATAGTATAGCAGTGGAACAGGTTGCCCAAAATAGTTGTGCATTCTCCATCCTTGGAGGTTTTCAAGTCCCAACTGGATAAAGATCTGCACAGCTTAGTCTAATCTCATAGCCTTCTTCTCCAGGCAGGGTCAGCTGGACTAGAGGACCTCCTGAGGTCTCTTCCAACCTTAATTATGCTATGATCCTGTGATCTTAAAAGCACGATAGTCCTCAGTGTATTTTCTTGCACTGGTCCAATTAATAAAAAATCTAGCAAACCGATGAAATGACTACATTCATTTCTCCATTTGCACATTAAATAGCACTTGTCAACAAAGAAGACTCAGATGAGTAGCTTTATCAGGTTCCCCAAGAGTTTGTCAGTCTTCTCTTGCACTGAAACAACTACTTTCAGTCACCATGTGTCATTATTTACTTCTTTTTCAAATAGCTGTGAACCATATTAGACCCTGATCCTGTGTGTCTATCCAGTGTCTGTGATACTCCATCATCACTCTTTTGACATAATTTAAAAGGATGTCACTTATTCCTGCCTCTTATATACTTCCTTTTATCCAGCTTTTGATCTTTGAGAGTGTTTTACCTCCCACCAAAACAGCTGCTTAGTTTCCATAATTGCCTCTTGATGCCGCTAGTATAATCACAGGAACATCAGAATGCAAAAAAATGGGAAGGAAGGAATGAGAAGGGCAGAATAAGAAGGGAAAACAAAAGACTACCACTGCATTTGGAGGCCTTCCAAACTGCAGCTAACTCCAATGCCAAGAAGCCACAGGTGTTCATCACATAAGCAGATGAAAATGTTATTATGAAGTGTTTGTTACTAGTTCAAAATCTTTGTAATGTGTATTCTCCCCAGCTGCATTTGTATATTTTTTCCTCCATTTTTTTCAAAACCAATAGCTTTTAAAACAGTGAAATATGAATCAAAGAAGAAAAAGATGTTATGTCTTACAGAAACCTCTTTAAAAGAAATTCCATACACCTTCTTATTCTTCTCTCTTTTTCCCTCTCGTTCACTTGTTCATACAATGAAGGACTGAAACAAGTCATAGGTTGCTAAGACTTCATGAAGATCCTACTGTGAACAGCCTTCATTTGGGCCACTGGAAGCATTAGGGTAGGACGGGTATATCATTACTCCCACCACTTCAGCTAAACCATCTCACATATTGGAATAAGAGAGTTATTGCTTAGTAATACTAGTATAGTTAGTTCAGGGATAATGGTGAACATAGCCACTGACTGATTACAGTATTGTTTTCATTGTGGTTATATTTCTTTTCTTATGGATGTTACAGAAGGCAATATGCATTTAAAAGTATCTATTACTATGCTTAGGATGGCACCTATCCTCCATCCCACTGAATATCATCAGGAAATTATATCTTTTCAAAGACCATACCTGTTTTAGGCTACCTAGTGCCAACAGATTTACTTAAAGATATGACTAGGAGTCTTCTGAGTAGTTGCTTCTGGTTGAAGCCTGAAAAATAGCATGAAAAGGAGGCCCCTTGTTGGTAGGCTTGAATTTTATACGAACACTTCCTATGGAAAGCTTTTAGAGGTCTAAAAATCAATAGTCTGCTGTATTTCTGATTCACTGAGTTAACCATCATGGCAAATAGGCAAAAAACTATCTGACCAAACAAAAGTTTATGGTGGCCTTTGCCTTCACAAAATCTCTGTACAGTCAGCATCCACTGAGGCCAGATGTGTTCCACAGAAGAGGTGAAAGAATGCACAGAGCATCTTGCAACTAACATCTGTCTTCCTCTCGCTAAAGTGTTGGGGAGCCTGTTGTTATGGAAGTTGGTCAAGTCTGTTTTAGCCATTCTGGCTGCTAGGAAGCATGCCCATGTCATTAAATGCCATATAATTTTCTTGTGTGTGAAAGGTACTTATTAACAATTATATCAGAAAGGTAAGAAGGTAGGAAAGAAGAGAGACCATTAAAAATTGTTCTAACATTCTGATTCTCCCTTTGAATCATTGGGTGAATTCACTACATTTCTCGCTGGAATGTTCTGCTGGGGGGGAAGGAAAGGTTCCTCCCCATGTGGGGCAGCACTGTCTAAATTGTACCAAGAAATTTACCTTGCACACCAAGAAAAATGATTGGGCTTTAAATGTGCTCTGCCTTTTAGTTTTTAATACAAGTCTTTATTTGTTTGAGATGACGATAAGAGCAAGAAGTCCTGCGTTTAAAATTATATGTATTTTGTAAATTTAAAGGAACCCTAACAAAGCTGGAATATTAGAAAAAAGTTGGTTGTAAAAAAAATACCAGAACCTCAGCTGTTTTGCAGGGCACATGCTAAGCAGATGAATTCAAGAGTGAATTCATAGAGCTTGCCTATGTTTGTGGTCTTTAATGGATACTAGTGAGTTTATGCAGCCTGTAGTTAATGAAAAAGGCAAATTAAAACATAAATGAAACTACAGAATGGTTAGAGATCTGCTAGTGACAGCCTCAGTAACAGATATGTCATAAAATATCACTATTTTGAATATGAAACTGCTATTATGGTTTCGCTCAGAACCATTTTGGGACACATCAGATGGTTTCCAATAAATCTGAAAACTGGAAGCCATAGAAATAGGTTTGGAATCCACATTCATATTAGGATCTCCTAGAACCAAAAGTTTGCCATATTCTATTAATGGCAAAAATAAAATTGAAAAATTCTCATGTAAGGTAACTGCTAAGCTGTTGTGTGATGGACCACCACCAAGATAATTGATGTGATCTCATCCCTGAGATAATAGATGTGATCAAACCTCCATTAAAATCAGTGGAACCCTGCTGATTTACTATGGCTGTGTATTTGGCAGCAGATTTTTTTTCTCTTGGTTTAATAGATGCAGGAAAAAATAATTATTTAATTTATGCAGTCTGCTGCTTTAAAGTGACTTGCAGAGTGAGCAAGTAACTGTGTACCAATGAGCTCTAGAGAAATGGACACACATGGCCAGAAGTTTGTTGTGATACTGAGGATCCCAACTGAAGCAAGCAAAAGCAGAGAATGGTACAGAGACCAAAACCCATGATGGAGCTGTCTGCTTCCTTTCTCATCTGCTGTTTTTAAAATTACTGCTAACACACATCTCTGGGGAGAAAAGCAGACAAGGGACTTATGTTTTGAAGGACATTTATTTCTGGATAAGGAAGCAGGCCCAAGTATAAATAGGGCCACGAGAGATGAAACACTGCATAGTGTTGTGGCTTGATTCAGCTGAGTGAGAAGTCAGGCCTCACCCTGTTCGCCTGAGTAAATATTAAGAATCCAAGTGCAGCTCTTAACATATCTTCCGCTGCTGAGATTCAAAGACTTTTCAGTTCCCCATGGAGAGGTGCAGGGCCTATGTAACTGGGGACGTTTAATACTGTTTGGGGTGAACAAAATGTCAATGTGTGCCCTAAAAAGGATAACCTTCCAGTAGCTATATGAGAACCCACTGATGATCCTGAGATACTACGAAAAAATTACCTATATATGCTGCAATGATTATAACAGCAGGATATTTAGAATAAAATATTATAAATATATATTGAGAGAGACAGAGATATCATCACATTTGCTTATCAGCTGGGGTTTTGCCCAATATACTCACGCTATCCATAAAAATGATCAGGCTGCGTTTCTTCTCTAGCTGGCAAAGATGCGAGGAGTATGACTGACATTCCTTCTATACTATTATCACAGCAGATAGCTATCAGAACGTCAATCCTTTTCTGGCTTTGCAGTGTGTCTCCAGGCTGTGACGGCACTGACATGAGGCATATTTTATGCTGCCTATAGAGTCCAGAATGAATGAGATATTTAATATGGGAGAGTGTTCACTCTGATAAAAGTGGCTTGTTTACTGTGCCCACTCTGTGTGCTGTGCTCCAAAAGAAGCAGATAAAAAGCAGGAAATAAAAAATGATATAGGTGGATTTATTCAAATGTGATGTTACCCATCATCATGCATGAGAGAAGTATCATTGCAGGGCAGGAAACCAGGAGAAGGGGATAGAAAAGGTAGAAGTCCTGTTAAGTAGAAGTTGCAGCAAGAAATGTAGTAGTGCAAGCTCTATGGAGATTACGCTAATGTCCGCGAAGATCATGAGAATGCCAGAATGTGTCGGGATGTACCTGTAGCCCAGTCTGCCCTCTTTCTGTAGCATGGACAGTCCTTTTCTGTGTCCTTCCAGCCTTAGTGTATTGAATTGCGTGCTGACAGGCAGTAAGATGTAAACCCTTGTTGGACTACCTAGGTAGAAGGGACAAGCTGTCCTTCAATTAGCTATCTGGAAACTGTGTATCATTGATTTGCTACTAAAGACACATGAGAGACTTCTCAAAGTGCTTCTATAAATTAAATTCCTAAGCAGTTGTCTGTGGCAACAGACTTGTTGAGACAATAACATGTCCCTGGTCCTGCTGCTTATTTTGTCAGGGCCCTGAGAAACCAAGCTGCAGACTGATGCTGCTGCCAGAGGCAGAGGCTGTAGGGTCTAGCACTGGCTTATCCCAGCCACAGCAGACTCCACAACTACTTTCACCATCCTTCCGGCAATAACAGGAAAAACAACAGAGCTCTCCTTCAGACTGCGTTCCTTCTCCACTCCTTCCTTCCCTTTCTTAGGTGGGAACAACCCAGCTCCTGAGTATTTGGGGACCAAAGCTCAACTTTGCCTACCTTGATGAGAAGCCTTGTGCGGGCTGTGATACTTTGCTGTCAGTCGCTGGATCTGGGAGTTTCCCAGTCTGCTCCCATAAAACATGACTAACCTACAACTCACTGACGGTAATTTCCACCATAGATATGTCTTCAATGCTCTGACAAGCCAGAGTATTTATGCATGACTATTTAAGCTATGTCTTAAATAGGTGCCTGCTACAAAATAAATCTGCTCAGCAGAGGAATGAATACTTGAGGAAGCAAGAATGGGATGACTTTGGGAACCCTTACAGAAGCTTTTGAAGTCTATGTGGCCCTATGTCATGCTTATGCAGTCTGGCACCTGCATTTATTACCTGAAAACAGATCTAGGAAAACGTCTCAAACACTGGTGACAAATAATACGCAGAATCATATCAATGCTTATCAATGAAAACTAAGCTGTTAGATCTGGAATAGAAATAGTTTCGTGCCAGATGACAGGAGAAAGGTTAGCTATTGAATGTATTGGAGCACGTTACCAAAACCTTTGCTGATGCCATAAATATGCTGAATTTACCTCTATAAGGACAGTCCCAAAAATGCAATACAGACCACATAATCTTGTTTTCCAGCTAGACCACTTAGACTCTCTTTATGTGATATTTTTATGTGCATTGCTAATACCTCAGATCTGTACAAATGTCTAACAAATAACAGTTTGAGAAAGAGATAGGAAAAAGCATGATGCATAAAACATCCTCCATATACGTTGTGTAATTCAAAGAACATACTTACGCATTTTGAATATTTGCATCTTGCTGCTTGCTATGAAATATTTTCTTTCCTTGGTTTCAGTGAACAGGCGGACAGCTGGTAAAGTCACAGATGTAAGAATGGTTTCCCATTTAAATGACTTGAGCAGTTGTCTTATGAGGAAGGAGACCAGCTATAAGAAGCAGCAAAGTTTATCTATGCTTTGTCAGACACTAACAAACAGTTTGCCAAAGTTGATGTTAAACCAATACAGGCTCTTTCTTAATCCTTAAAGGTTGTGTGGAGTTTTACCGCTTAATAAACACAGCATCTCTCAGAGAGGTTGATGGTGTAACAAGACACTGCAATACACAGGGCCTGATTCATAAAAGAGCGAAACTCTTTGACACACTGAAATCTATAAAGGTACAGTACCAGAGCTATGCTGGAGATATGCTTTGGACCAGGCAATGCATTAAAAATGGATTTGGAGTTTTATCAGACTATTGCTTTTCTTGTGAGTTGCAGCCAAACCCTCAATGTAGTCTTAACTCTTGCTTTGCAAGGCAGGGAGGCAGACAGCTTCATACAACACTGGTAGTGAAGGTCAAATTGTATGCTGCCTTTTCCATGAGCTAAAAAGAAAACTTGGAAAAGTTAAAATAAAAGTGTTGGGAGTGGAGGGATGAAGATTATTATGAGCAAAGAGAATATAACTGTCTGCTTTTTGATGGAATTGAAGAATAGGTTCATCATATTTCCCTGGACAATTTAACTCATACTTTGCACGTTCGGATAGAATCATATTAATGACAAGTTACAGAAAGTAAGTCATTGTAATGTAGCGGACAGCTAATTTCATTTTTAAAATATATCAGTGATTTTGATTCAAGGATAAATGCTGGGGGTTTTTTATACATAAGGAAAAATCCTGAGCACAGTCAGGAAATTGATGAAAGTTAAAGATATTCTGTCGTCTTAAAAGTCATGTCCTCATTTGACTACTTCATACCTATTGCCCCTGCAAGCTGGGCCTGTAAGAAGAAAGACATAGCAAAGGCGAAGTCCTGTTTCTCCATGACGTGCTGGCCGTTTTGTTCATTTGTGAGGGTATTTTGTTTTCACTGATTTCCCTGTACATTTAGTTAACTGATCCCAACGCTTGTGAGAACCGTGATGCCACAGCCAGTTTTCGAGGATTGTGCAGTGGGGGAGGAGAACATTTAAAAGGAGTAAGAGAACAAAACTTCATAGACAGTCACTGTAAAATTAGGGAAAAGTCTTTTATTCAGGTCTTTTTTCGATGCAAAGTAATTTCTGGTTGACAGATGATCTCACAGTTTTCTGCTCTCCTCAGAGACTGGGGATTAGAGCATTGTGCTGAGTAATCAGGATGCACGGTCTCACAGACAGCAAAAACTAGAAACCTGCTCTAGTTCCTTTGCAAGTCAATGGCATTTGATTCTGAATAAGGAGGTGGAAAGATGCATAGTGGTGAAATGAAGCAAGCCCGAATTAATTTTACCTCTTGGATGTCATTTGGGTGTAGTTTAGCGTTAAGCACAGCACAGCCTTTCAGACAGCTGAAGCTACTCTTTCAGTCACCAAAGATATCTCTCCAGGAGACACTAATTTTTGCAAAGTTACAACCCTCAGGAACCTTAAATATTTTTATTGTTTTTGCAATATTATTATTCTTGCAATTATAAGGAGCTGTGTGCAGGTATTTTTTAATCCCTGTGAGGTAATAAAAGCTCTCTTACTGCTTGCTCTAAATCTCTATAGACAGTAGAAGTCTTTTCTTTCACTTCACTGTCCTCTTGATAGTTTTCTACAAGCTCAGACCAGATTTTACACAGAGAAAATGGAGAGTTGTTGAGTAGTGGTTTTTTAGCACTGTACAACAAATTTTCTTGTCTAACTCAAGAACATGTTAATAATGGTGAAAAGCAATCCAAAGCTAATGGCAATGTTTCTACTTCTCATCAGCCTACTTTTCCCAGATTTAGCATCCCTTGTTTTCATTCTTTTTACTTTCTGAAAATGTTCTATTTAGTTGTATCTCAGTCGTAAAAAAGGAAGGATATTTGGACTGGGAAGAGCTTCGACAATACTCCAGTGGCTTCGTATATACACACAAATGTAAGAGTAAAATACCTTATGAAAGTTTGCCATTGCCATGGCAAATTTGAATAATATACTTGTCAATTACTAAGACCTGGTTAAATATTTTTCCTTAATAATAGGGCTTTAATATTTAAAAGAAGTAAAAGCATGATCATTTTAATAGAAATGGAGACAAAAGTCTTACTAAATAATACAACTAGAGCTGATTTTTCCATCTATTCTGCTACGGAAAAGAAACTCATTCAGGATTAAAGCACTCACTGCTTTTCAGGTAAAGATCAGGTAAGGTCATAGAAATGACTCTGAGGCTAATGTCATGGGTTGCTTTATTTATTCCTTCCTAGCAGTGGCAGGTCAAATTTGTTTAGTTTATAAGTCAGAAGTGTATGGGTAAGGTTGATGTCTTTGTTTTGATTTCCACCTCCACAACTTAAAGCTGTGGGGTTTGAAAATCACTTTGCTTTCTTTGTCCTTTAAAGATTCTTCCATCAGAATTTTGCTGACTACTTTTTTCTTGAAGCAAAAAGAAAAGGAAAATATTACAGGTCTCAGTGCTACCAGTAATTCCCCTTCCTGCTGGGAGGACTCACAGGACTCTTCCCTCACAAAGGCCCTTTGATATCTGAGCCTGTGATCCATCGTCTCTTTCTGTGCCACAAGTCATGTTCCTCAGCAGCTAAAGATCTCCCTTATTTTTGTCTTTATGCACTCAGACTGTGAAAGCATTACAAAGACAGCTTTTCTTACCCCGTTTTGAGTTGTATGTGGCATGGTTTTAGTTACTGCTGTAAACAGGCTCTGAGTATATCTTTACACGCTGGCTACCTTACAGATATCTCCATGTCTATTGCCTCTATGCTTTCCTATGTGGTTTTCACCCCTCTCTGTTAATTTTCTCATCACTGGACTAATTTAAGATCGGTTCCATCATCTTGCTTCATAGAAGTTCCTGTTTAAATTCAATGTGACTATTCACAGCAAAAGGTACTACTCAGCATAAGTAAGGATTAGCAAACTTTGACAACAGTAATCAATCAATTTACTATTGTAGTTTAAACAGGTCTGTCCGTATTTTGTGGGCATTGCTGTGTTGTGCTGTTTTAGTTATCATAGTTTCAGTTGGCTTCAGTAACTCCAAGCCATTCTTCATTTAGTAGTCTGGTTGTCAGAAAAAAAATATTATGTGTAGAACAGTTTATGCAGAACAGTTGCAATGCAGATTACAAACTGCTTCAATTACCATATATTGCATTTGTATATACCATCTATATGTGTATACACAAAATACTTTGCACTGTATCTACTATCCCTTCCTTGCCTTTTTATAAGTAATTTTGAAAACTGGTGAAGAAAATTTAAGTCAGTCCTAGACCTTTGCTGACAGGTTCTGCATGACTCACCACACAAATAGTCCATCACAGATTACTCCTACTGCAGGGTCATTCATAGGTGAAAGACTGGGATCAGACACCGGATCATCTTTATTTTTATATGTTATTAATTTCCCTTGTAGGTCTTTCATAGCATAACATGGAGAACTGAAAAAAATAAGACAAAAGTGTGTTTTAACCCTTTTAAATAGCTTGAGGTTTCAACATAAAAATGCCCCTCTCAAGGGAAGAAGCCCCCAAGCTTTTCTATTTACAAATGCAAGCTAACTTGCCCCCCAAAAATCTGTGGATATCCTATGAGCTGCAAACTCAGATCTCTATATGGTCAAGACACATGCATACTGCATATACGGGAGAGCTGAAAGAAGGGAGATTTCTGGGGTTAAATCCCATCCCGAAGATGACTGGTTTCCCAAGAGAGCTCTTGCTGCAGGCAAGGCAGGAGAGCTCTCGAGCCCCCTGGTATCACCAGGCTGTGATCTAGGGACTTGCTTCTTCCTGCAGCCGTGGAGTTAGATTTCCTGACAGCTGCTATACGGACCCAGCTCTGGACCATCGTGTGGCCTGCTCCGCACACAGGAGCTACTGAGTCAGCTCACAGATGGAATGAAGCTCAAGAGTCATAGACTGAACACTTCCGTTCAGGTGCATAGCTAAGGAGCCAAAAGTGCAGGCACCTACCATTTCCCATTCAGGACAATCTTTGGGAAGCTCCTGAAAATCAAGCCTCCCCTTTCCATGGGAATAAAGAATTGGTATCCTACAGATGGGCCTGGATTGAGGGTGGAAGAGGGACTGGATTCCAGTTACGAAAGAGGAAAGAAGAAAAAATGTTGAAAATTGTCCTCTTTTTCTATTTTATAACATTTGAAATCCAGTCTAATAGTTTGAGGTCACTGCAAGCCCCCAAAATTTAATGCATATGGCTAGAGTCTAGACTTTTTAAATCTTTCTCTGGTTCAGCTGGTCAGGACTTTTTTATCAAAATATTTTTTTCTGTAAAGAATCTAGTCGCAACCAAAAGATGTTTTCTTTTTCTTCTTTCTTTCTCTCTCTCTCTCTCTTTTTCAAGGAGCTTTCTAGATGAGTTCTTAGACATTTTTGTCTGGCTTCTTTTGGCCATCCATCTCCAATGTCAGATAATAATCATTAATAATAATATGAGTAATAATAATAATACTGTTTTAATCTTAGCTAATGGAATACTCTTTCCCACAGATATTCTACTCTACTGTGTCATAACTATCTATATATTGGTTATTAAATTAAATATATTACATAAAAATAATGTTGGCAGTTTTCTATTTCTAGAAATTCCATTTAAATTGATTTGTTAAAAGAATCAATGTTTTTTTCACTGTTCTTCCCCTTCTGATACAATATCTTACGATATTCTGTTAACATTACATCTTAAATATATATCATTTAAAGCAAATATTGCTACTTAGGTGGTTGGACACATTTTTAAGGAAACATATATCAAAATGAAAATTGCATTTCTACAACTATTACACCGCATTAACTCAAGAAATAGGACACAGTGAAATTATATATTTTCCATAACTTTCAATTTTCAACTTAAAAATAGTCCTGACATCACCACAGAAAGCTTTTTTCTTTTTACAAGAAACAATCAGCTTTTTTTACACACACACACACACACACACACACACACACGGTTTCCAGCAGAAATATTTTTTCATAGTCCTGTTGTACTCAGCAGCCTTTACGCACTTCTTTTTTCCTTCTTGTTTGAATTAGCGCTTAGTTGTTAATAATGTTAATCCATGATCAGCAGTGTTTGCTTCTCAGGCAAGTCTCTGTGCTTGACTAAACTGTGCCACATTTCAGCAAATACTCAAGTAAATGAATAGGGCCAATTTTGGGGAAAAGAGAGGGATGTTCATAACAGAGCTGTATCTCTACTTTAAAAGGTGATTTTGCCACCGTCACTGCATAACATCAAGGCTAAAAATATCTATACCACGGAAATTTACAGTTTATTATTTATATTTTATACATAGCAATACATTTTTAAAATCTCTATCAAGATCCTCATAGATCATCAAACTTTTGAATTCAGGCATGCAGATATAACATTGCATTCAGTAATCTAGAAAAAAAGTAACGTGAACTTAGCATCTTCAGCACTGCTTAATCTCAACCTATGATCTGCAAAGTGACCTACATTTATTTTGTACCAGGCCATTCAGATTAAACACAGAGCAAAACATGAACTTTACAAATACCAGTTCAGGCATGTGTCCCAGCCTATTCTGAATGAGAAAAAAATTGTTTCTTCCCCTGAAAGCCTGTTTTGCCTTATCGACTTCGCACACAGCATTTTCCTGTGTATGGAGTGCTGCCTGCCAGGAAGCCAAAGGTTTGAAGTGCTTTAATGCAGCAACTGTTTACAGGTGTGAAGTCTTACGGTAAGGAGTTTGGAGAGGGATAAAAAATGTAATTGGTTGGTATTGCAAACAAAGTACCTGTAAAGAAATTTAAACTTCAAACCAGCATGTCCTTCTTTCATTTCACAGCAAATGTCTGGTATTCTAAAGTAGGTCCTCTTTTTACATATGATTATTCAAATTATATGCAAACTCACAAGCTTTGTAAAAGCAGTAGAGCTGCAGTTGCCCAATTTAAATACAGATACTTAATAACAATGGAGAAACTTTTCAACTTTTTTTTTCTCAGAATGCTCTTTAAAATGGGATGCCCTTTGCCTTAGAAATAAACCTGGGAAATTACCAAGGCAAATCAATTTTTGTAAACAAAGTTATTAGGAGCCAAGCATAAGGTATAATGGAATTTGGCTGAACTGGAAATGGAGTTATGCCCATAATTAATTACAAAGGCTGGGACATGGCTCTCCAAAGAAAAAGACAAAACAAAAGCTTGTCTGATGATCTGAAAATAGCAGCATTGCTACCAAGTTAGGCAAGGAAGAAGGTTAAATATCACAACAGAAAAAAGCTGTCTAAACTACCAAACAATTTCAGCTGCAAGTCCCTGGGGAATATTTATAAAGGGCATGTCAAATAAAAATAAGTTCTTTACAGAGGAGGGAGAAGTACTTCAGAGAAAACAAGAGAGGGAAAAAAGAAAGAAGGTTGTAATTCCCTCTTCAGCTTCGTCTAGGAAATATGAGGATCTTGGGATCCCGGGTTCAGTCCTTGCTTAATTCTGTTAGACTAGGCCTCGAATTACTTCAGCGCTTAGGCAGGTAAACCAGACTTGCTTCCTTCTCTCCCTGCAGAATATGAAACATTATTATATTCTCAGATCCCTTTTGGGTGAGGTACTCAAGCCTGACAGCAGGGTAACAACAGAGTATAGCTGAGAAAACAGAAAAGGTGTTGATTGGAAAAGGTCCCGGTGTATGTGAGAGGAAGAAATGCCGCAGGGGAATGGGTAGGGATGAACTCGTTCCATTCATCACCTTCTGATTATTAATACTAAAAAAAAGGGAAAAGGGGCGGGGGGGAGAGAGACACACATTAATTCTGGGGAAGTAACACCTTGGAAGAGATATTTTTGTAGAGAAAGTTCTTTCCATACAATGGACTATCCAGGTACTGTAATTACCCATATTGCGGCAGAAGAGAGGGTTTGATTTTAAATAAACATGGACAGTACATGTGAGGCTTTAATTGCTGGGCTGTTGCCAGGTGGAGACCTCCTCAGCTGACTTGTCAAAGGGTTGGACTGTGTAATGCGGAATTATTAAAAGTTTCTGCTCATCTGAAGAGTTTGAAGCATATTGCAAACATTATTGCAGCGTCACAAGCAGACCTCAGTTTGTCATAAATTCTGACTTGAGTGATGTGTGATGCACAGAGATTGGTACCTAAAGAAAATTTTCCAAAATTATGTAATAAGTTCAAACTCACAAGCATTCAACCCTGTATCACTGAAGAGAGACGTGTGGGTGTGTGTGCGCATGCACACGTGTACACAGAGAAGACAACAGAAACACAAAAGTATGTGAGATCAGAGGAGAGCACTGAGAAGTAATAAAATGCTATTTCACTTGGCTGTAGATATTGTTTTGCTCCCTTCTGACTCACCGTTCAGCCAGCTCTGTGTCTATCAACTGTCAGCGTTGCAGATGTGCTCTCTCAGGGATGTGTGCATACACCTGGCGTTTGTCTCAGCTGATTTTTAGCCATTAGCTGGGTGTTTGAGGTGTAGAGGTTTGTAGGTGTATTTATATAGAATTTGATTAACACCTGGACTTTATTGGTTTGAATGGAACCTTTCAAGATTTACTTGTCAGTTATGGTTCCCGTATCCAGTGGGTGGAAGGTACTTTCAGTGCACATGGCTTATGCTGGAGCAAGGAAAACAGCAAAGAACATATATAAAACATCTCCAGGAAGGAGAAGGCAGAGTGTGTGTTTTTGTCCCTGCAAATTTTCAAATTGCTTAAAAGCTTTAGTAGCAGGTAACTGTTAACATTTCGAAGAACAGCATGTAGCGTAGGGGAGCTATAGATACAAATATGGGGGGGGGGGGGCTATAGATACAAATAACACCATAATTCTGCTCTATTTTGAATTTGTGATTTCACTTACTGGCACGATTATGATGCTGCAATAAATGCCTCACAGCACAATCCAAACATTTTGTAGATCTGTTTCTCACTATTCATATATCTTTGTATTAAGGAAATGAAATATTTTGATATCCTTGCAACATATAGGTCCCAGTGCAGGCAGGACTGTCTCACAACCTTTATTTATCAATATCACCCATAAACTTTGGTTGCAGAGCTGCAGTAATGCCTCAGCTTGCACACTCAGCCTTCTGTGGAGTAATTGGTGTGGAGTCTTTTTATTCATATTAACTACCTATGCTTTGACCTTTTCCAGCTCCCTGCAAGCTTGTAGAGAGGGAGGTAGCCTCAAACCTCCCTCTGACTCTGCTCTCTGATCGGAAGGAGGTTAGTCCTGCAGCATGGGAGCATGGACCTGACACAAAGTAAAGAATAAAAGGTAAACCATTATGAGGACTGCCTTGCTTCAAAGGCAGCACAGTGTAAATGCCATGAGCTGTATAGCTAAGCAAACATTGTACAACCGATCCAAAGACAGAGCATAAAATATGGACCCTTCAGGTTCAAAGATGGAATCACTCCTCAAAATAAGATGGTCTATACTCAGCTTTTTAATAACATTCTTACCTATATTTTCGGCTCTCAGGGAAGAACTGAGGAAACTTGTGTGCATGCACACAAAGGATAGTGCTTAAAATGTCATGCTGAAATATCACCATGACATCCATCATTTTGATGCTTCAAAACAGTAACAAAATGCTAAAAGAAAGGTATCACTGATTTCCAGTGAAGATTTTTAAATAATTAGGCTGGAACAAAATCAGTCAGTGCAACCATAGTAAAGCCCTTCCTTGACTGACACATTGAACAAAAGCATTTATGGGATCCTTAGTGTACATGTTTTGTGATGGAGGATATTACGAAAGCTTGAATAAATTACTGTGAAGACTCCTTAGTAATTTATTTAAAAAATAATAGCAAACCTTTCTGAATACCATTTCTTTATAGCTGATGAGCAAAACCTACATGAAAACTTTACAAAAAAGCTGTCAGCACTCTGTAATATTCTTTTGAGCTAATTGCTGAAATATTATGTCTGAGATGAACTTCCACAGTTTCTTCTGTTTCTTTCATTGCATACTCCTCTTCCCACTTGATAGTACTTTGTCCCATCCATATACTGTGTTAATTTGCATGAGAATACAATAGGAATGTGCATTCAGATGTGCAAAGAAAGCTAAAGTTCACTCCTATATTCACTAAGAAGGGTTATTAGTGTATATATAGGCAGAGAGAGTGACAGCTTGTTCTATGCAATTATTGGAATCCACTGAAAATATACAGTGTTTACAGGTAGTGGTATTCAGGGGCTAGACAAGTCAATATCTTTGGCAAATAACACAAGAGTTATTCATCAACATACAAGCAGCCATCTTCAACTTGGTGAAGGAAAAGATTTCACTGCGTATTCACAAGCTATATGACGAGAAAATCATTATGGTTTCCTGCTATCAGACAGATGCAGATAGTTTTGTTGGTGTCTGGCAAAAGGCTATTTAGAGGCAGGCTGTATGTCACTTCTTCACTGGCATTTATTAAGCGGTTTGTCAGAACATATTGCACTGTAGCAGCATGCCAGATTGATCCATTTTGGATTTCCAACTGCAAGTCGCAGATGTAATGAAGGAAAGAAAATATTCTGCAGTGAAGCAACCACAGGGACCTAATGAAAGGTGGCACGCTAATTTCTCAGCTATGAAATTATACCACCCCAGGTGGATTTAGGTTTCCTACTCACGCATCCTGACAAAGACAAGAGGCAGTCATTTCTGTGAAATGGCTGTTTACTTTGCACATGGTTTGTGGTAGATTTTGTTCATATAATTGTCTCTAGCAGTGATTTCATGCTTGCAAAAACTAGCACTTATGAATTATTGTGTGTATTTGTACAAGTAATGTCCAAGAAAGGTCCACCTTGTCATTTTATGTAATAGGCGAAAGGGACGGACAGACAGACAGGAAGATACAAAGATAGGTTTAAAGATTTGGGTAAGCAATAAAAGATGGAAGAGGAAGGTTGGATCCTTAACAAGAAAACAAGACCTTTTATACAAAAATAATATAAGAGAACAATCATGAAAGGAATACGCAGAGTGTATGATGAGTGTACAGAGTGCAGAATGTGTCTTAGATAGCTCATCAGTAGAGGTGGAGCTGAACAAATAATGACAAGCCTGGCCTGGGGGTGGTTTTCTGCATACCTGCATGGCTTTGGAAAGAGCGGAGGGAGTTCAGGTGACAAATCAGCGCTCAGGGGGCAATCCACCAAGTGACTGCTGTCTCTTTGCTCATGCACATCCAGTGATGACAAATTCCAGACGAACAGCACCAACTTCTGGGGCATTGGCCAACATGGCCTTGAGGTATGTTAGCAAGGCTCTGAACTTCCATCAGCCTTCACTAGCGTAGACCTTTGCACCTACATGGGAAACACAGAGTCAGTGGGAACTCTGGAAAGACACTGGGTGTAGCAAGTGGCTCTCCGTACTAGAGACTTAAGTGGAGCTCCAGATCCCAAGTTTAACTGTTTGATCTGATGAAAAGGAAAAAAGCCCTGAAAGAGTCATTCATGGCTTATCTTGTTCTTAAACTGATTAGTGATGGTGGGGAAAAAAGGTTTCTTTCATTTTCTTGAGAATTAAGCTCAAATACCTTTGATTAAAAATACTAGCACTTTAAACATGATGCCTTCAAGCGCTCAGCTGCCTCGCTTGACAAACTGTTTTTCTTGTGCATATGATATACAATCAAGAAAAAAGAACTGATTAATTCCCATTTGAGACTGCAGGGACAATGAAAATGAATGATATTACCATGAATAAGCTTAACTTTTTGTCTCTCTGTCACAAGGATTCCTAGCACCCCAGGAGCTTGGCTTAAAACGTGTTGAAACACTTTGCTGGGTAGGGGCCCAGTTTTTCAGCACTTTGTAGATCAAAGCAAGGATGCACCAGAAAGAACAGACTGTGTTTTTATCTTTGCAGTATAAGCCATGCAATTGTCGAGGACCTTCTTACATCCAGTCAATCCAATTTCTTCTGTCATGAGGCTAAACTGAGTGTGTTTCAGAAGCAGAGGAAGAAAATCAAAGTGAAGTCACTTGTTGAAAGAGAGACTCAGGTGAAAGAGGGCTAATGCAGCAGCCGGCTGGGTTCCCCCTGGCAGGACGACAAGGAGCTGCTTCTGGGTGAGTAACAAAATGCAGAATCAAATACCTGTGTTCTGTGTGCATGGAAGAGCATGTCTGTGATGCACATCTGAGCCACTCCTGAAGCACAGTGAGTCCTAACGATTTCTGAAATGGAGCTAATTTTGGGCTGGCCAGCTTGGAGCACAAACAGGGAGAGACTGCAGCATAAACATACCCTAGCCACAAGTTCACAGCAGGCTAATCTCCCCAGTAACCTACCACAACTTTACCAAAGTTACACATGGATTAAATTTACTCCACAGCATCCTAAAGTTACTGCAGACCCCAGTAACCTCTGCTAGGGGCCTCACCTGGCCATCTCTCAGTTTGCACCGCAGGATGATTCGCCCATACGCTTTACGTCTCACTAAACCAAAGTCCATTGTCATTTTTGCCCAGCTGCTTTTATGAAAAGAAAACAGAAGTAGCTTTTTCTTCTTTAGAATTCCTCTTGCTTTTCATTATATTGAGTACGGCAGGTCTTCCTCAGACAACATAATTTCCATATTTACTTCTGCAGGTTGTCTTTCGTTATTGGCTCACAGTGGATTATTGCAGTAGGAATATAAGTACTCAACAAAAGCAGCAGCGTCAAACAGGATATGACAGTTAAGCAATGTTTCAAACCAATGCATCAAATTAATCATATTACATATTTATAATCATTTTGACTTAATGTTTTCTAAGCCCCAGTATGAAGATGCGTAATTATGTCCAAGGCTTCTGGGCGGCTCTAAGTGTATTTGGTTACTGTTATTCCTTAAAAAACACTTTGCAGTTTGAGTTGGTTATGAGACTTTAAACTTTTTTTAAAAGCTTCTCGATATAGTTCTTATTTTCCTAGGTATTAGACTGGAAATGTAATACGGTCATTAGAAGCAATCTATTGTGCATGGCAATGAAAGCATAATTATTCTAATGATATACTGAAGTTTACTTGTCTGAGAAGATGGCAGTGGAAAAAGGGTTTTTTGAAAGAGATGCTATGAGAAGTAAATATGAAATTCCTGTGCAAAATGCCAGAAAAGATGGATGATGTAGCCATACTGCTTAACACCCTCAATTTTGTTTTAAGTAACACTATTTAAAATGTATTGATTCTACTCTTCCTTCTCTGCAGAAACATGAAGTCTATGATTCTTAGTTAAGCTATTCAGAGAAGTACTCGTTGCTTTGCAAGAATTAATCATTCTTTGTCCCTGTTTTCTCCCCATTTCAACTTCCAAGTCAGCCAGAATCTTGTCTTTTTGTTCATCTTCAGTTAAGTTAGAAGGAAAAAGGGATTTTAAAAAGCATCCGTTTTTTAGTAGGGGCATATTTTAAGCAGGGTAGTGGGGAGTTGGCATTCTTTCCATAATACATTTCAACTAGCACTGATAGTTTACCCATAAAGATGAAGACTGTGGAAACAATAGCGATCTATCAAGTGATTCTCTTGTCTAAAATAAGAAGGGATGGAAAGGGTTTGTTCACATTGAGAATAAAAACTATTTAACGGTTAGATACATCAGAAACACAAATCACATACATCTAGAAATCTGGCAGCCCTATGCATTCTCTTTTGCCAAGGCTTGACTTAAAAGACAAGATCCACCACTCAAACATGTAAGTGTAGATATGTATATACACATATATACATAAACCAATTATAATATAATTCAATACATGGAAAAGGAATTTAAATACCCTTTTAATTTTTTAGCTGCCTATTAAGAGATACATAATGGAGTGCCTCAGGTCAATGTTTGAGTATCTTATTAACTCTCTTTCTGAATTTACCTGTCATGTGATTTTGAGAATGCAATAATATGCAGTAGAGCTGAACCATAAACAAGACACTGTTTTCTGACTTATTTGCTGAGCCTACCTTCGCTTGGAAGAGAAACCTTTGTATTATCTCAGTTATGCAAAAGCAAAAGGAAACTTTGTAATGGTCATCTTAATGGTACGTCCCCACTCTCCAAGCTTGACCCTGCTGGCTCCCCTGTCCCTATAACTTTCTCTTTCAAAGACTTTGCAAGATGATGTCCTTTTAGCCATCATGCCCTGTGTGGGAGGGAAGCTGTCCCCTCCCTCTGATGGGAAGACATGGATCTGGATGTGATGGCTCCAGCTCAGATTGCCAGGTAGCATTTCCCTGACATCTTCAGCACCACATTTCACTCCAGCAGGCACTAACATCCCTTGGGTTCCTCTTTGAGATGTTGCTTTGGGGAGAAGCCAAAGAAAGTAGCTGGGCTGTGGCTGTGGTATAGCTGGCAGGCCGATTAATACTTCAGCACTTCTTTCATTGTGCTCCAGCTTTTTAATCAGTTTCATATGTCATCAAGCAGACTATGGTCCCAGTCCATTTCTGAGGACTCCAAATGCTTCAGTAATAAATATACCCAGTGATATTTATAATAAACTTCAGCCAAAAATAAATCTTCTGAGGTGGACACATGGAAAGAAGGCAAGAAACCCTGAGATTTCCAGATCACTGCAATTCATTCCAGCATACCTTCCTTAATGATTTGTCCTGCATGATATGCTACTCATTGGGGTATCTACTATTCTAATATAAAAGGAATTTATCACAAATTCAAATTAAACCATTAAGTTATTTTTGTGTATCAAAAAATGATTACCATAAATATCTCCATCCTGACAAGCAAACCCTCTGATTCCTCCAACTTGTTACAAGTGCATTATTAGAAAAGACCTCTGTTGGTAATATTCGTTGACTTCAAAGCTTCATTTGCATGTTGAATCTAAACGTATGCCAAAAAAGCCATATTTTCTATAGATAATGGAGAATGTTCTTTGACTAAAATTACTTTTTGCTGCTCTGTCACTACTCCCTTTTATATATGCCCCATGGTACCCATTGTCAAACTAATATGGCCTTTCAGTGTTTCATTGCTTAATTGTAAATTTTTAAATGAGATCATTTATTTTTATTACTGATCAATCAAGTAGAATTTATAGCTTGTATTCCCCTCACCATCTTCAAACATACTTTCCCCCAAAGGTAAAATAACTTGAAATGGGTATAAAAATTGAATTAAATCAATATGTTTTTATTCTGCTCCAGCTCTTTTCCTGCTGTTCTACAATTAAAATTCTAGGAGGAATATAATATTGAAGAAATAAATCTTACAGTCGTTAATCAGACAAGATTCAAAGAAATAAATCACAAAGGAAACAGCGAAACATCGGCTTCAAGCGGATGCATAAAGGAAATGGTAAAACATCTTCAAATGGATGGATAGTTCTGTAAAAATGTTTTCCTTATTTTTAGCTTGTCAAAATTATGGCTTGTTTCACATCATATTAACCAGGTTTGTAATTAAATGTACACATTGGTATACTTCTTAGTCTTTAAACATATGCAGTTGTGCATGTGTTTAAATTCCTTCTTGAATCAGTCCATAGAATTTTTGGTCTTCACCATTTATTAATTACCTTCTATCTTGCTAGTATGTCTATAAGCCATGTAGTCACATAATGTAATATAAAAGCACACTTTTGGGATCAAAGCGACACAGAACTTGCAACAGTTGAAGACCTGACCTGAAAATAATTTATTTTTCTTTTCTGTTGTCAGAACATGGGCTAAGGATGTTGCTATTTCCACCAGCTGGACAGAGAAGCTGGAGAACTGGAGACAAAAGAAATGTGTGAGCTGAGGAAGAAATGGGCATGGACATACTAGCATTTACAAGGTATGTTCAGGACACAGACAGTCGTATCAACAGCTAGGCTACAGAAAATGATCAGTAACTTGTGAATTCGCTAGGCCCCAGTCCAGAAAAGCACTTAAGCCTCATTAACCTATAGACACCTGAGTGCTACTACTGAGTTCAGTGGATTTTGCTTAAGGTTTGTACTGGACTACTTAGGGTTTGTACTGAAATACTTTGCTACACTGAAACTTAAATTACACAAGAGGCGAAGCAGACAACAGTAAAAGTAAAAGAGATGCCCTTAACCAGAGTGACATCTACAGAATGAGAACAATATGCTCATTTCCGTGCTCCTCTAGGACTAAAACTCTAAAAGAATTGGCACAGGGGAGTAGGGGTCTGCTATTATGTTCATATGATAGATGTAATACAACATGAATGACACTGTAGGAGTCAAAAAACAGCAAATACAGTACCTAGATTTAAGAAAAGGGATGAGCAAGGGAAGTGGTTCAGGAAGTCGCTTATGACCTCAGTCTATTAGTCTAACTTTGATCCACTAATCTGAAAGAATAATTAAAAAGGTGAAGGTAAATGGCAAACAGAACAAAAGACAGTAGGACTGGATGGAAAGAGATACAGCCAGACTAAAGGAAATCTTTTCTCATTATGTTAACTGCTGAAATCTCTTTTCGTTATGTTAACTGTCTGAAAGAAATGCAGTAACTTGTCTGCATCTGAACTTCATGGAGCATTTGGTGTGATCCTCAATGATGATTTAAAAAAAATAAAGGAATGCTAAGAATAATGTGTCATTAACTTGTATTTACTTTACATGTATTTACATTTGCTGATGACACAAGGGTGGGAGGCATCTTCAGTCCTGATAGTGATCAGTCTACCACACCGACTATAAAAACTGGTCCAGCCTTGAGGCAGGAGATCACAGATTTGGGGATTACAGTGCAAGTTCAAGCACACGGCGATGAACAGTAAAATGAGTAAAAATCTGTAAAATGAGACCTTATCAGCTGGAAATGACAAAGAACGATAAAGATCTGGGAACACTAGCTAGAGGAAGGCCTGCTGTATTAGCGGATTATAGGATGACTCTGAACCTAAACTTCATCAGCCACCAATGTGTTACTTACCAGGTGATGAAGTGACAAAGAAGCACACTGGTGATCTGTCCTCTGTAACACAGAGCATCAGGATGACTTTACATGCGAAATTCTACAGAAAAGAGATACTAGATGATCTGAGGAACGAGGAACATATTTGAAGGTGGAAAACAAAAAGATCTCCACATGTTTAACAGAAAAATTCAGGCTGAAAGAGGATACGCTTTTTGCCTAGAGAGACATCTAAAAAAAAAAAAAAACCTAACTAATTAAGCAAAAACTCCTATGGTGGCAAATAAACAAATTATTTTTATTTTTTCTTATTATATTTAAACTGGAAATTAGTAAAAGATGCCTTAACATTACAGCAGCAAGGCTCTGTCACAGCCTTACCTGTAGTGAAAGCAAATAAGTACTACTTTTAAGAAACTGCTTGAGCTGTTTATAAAAAGGATTATATCATGTGGTTGTCTGGATTCAGGGATTTAAGAGGTCTGTGTTAGTCCTATATCCCTCAGAACTTTTAAACACCGACTGAGAAAGTACTGTGAGATGGAAGTGTTATGATTCACCTGTTCATCACACTGCTGGATTTGTCCCCATATTTAACGCCCATGTGGTTTTTCATAAGGATTTGCCCACAGGTGGAACATCCCAGGAAAGTGCAAAGCAAAGAGGTATCTGGAAAATGCCAAGAATGCTTTGTTTAATCACTCATGGGTGAATGAAGAAATGAAAAATACATTTTGCCAGTGAATTACAAATTAGTCAGTTGTCTTCTGGCACAAACCAGTAACAGTTTTGTTTAGAGGTGGGCTTTTTTATGGCAAGAAAATGGAAATTAGGAAGATGGCTTTTCATATTTTTGTTGTTCCAGGAGTGTTCTGTTTGATCACGTACTACTATATTTGGAAGGCAAATGACTATTCAAACAATAGATAATATATCTAATAAAATGTTTCGGGAATAACTGTAAAACGTTTCAAAGCTTTGATTCTAGTAACTGAATATAATCTCGACTTGCATTACAAACTGTTTTTAATTATTGATATAATTAATATTAAATATTGATTAAAACCTATGTAGGCATAAGTACCTACTCTGCATTGTATAGAGGTAGACACAACCGGTAACTGCAATGCTTTGTTTTAGTACTTTTTTTTAAGCTCATAGGCTTTATTTTTGCATTCCTATGTCTACTGCTGTGTGTTAACACAATTAATAGGACTTTTATTTATATACATGGTATGATATTGCCCAGTGATTACACAGCTGAGGGGCAGATATTTGGGCCTTGGTTAAATAGGTAAGGCTTTGGGACTGTCATGTCTGGATCTCTGTGGGCTTCTAGTTTTCCACTCAAATAAGCTGAATGAATAATTCTTACCAATAAAACATTTTAACAACTTCAAATAAAAGCGGCTTTACAAGATGTAGCAAAAATATCAGAGCAGTTAGTTCATTCTTAAGGCTGATTCAAGGATACCCTGGCCAAGCATCAGAAACTAGTGAGCCCAAACAGAACACACTTTTCTAGCCCAAATGATTACATTCCACTATTAGGTGATAAAAAATGGAATTGCTCTCATTTCTTGCCTGCTGATTTACTCTGAATGCAAAGAGATGATTTAATCTCTTTGCTATTTTGCTTCCTTATATATGAAATGGTGATAATAGTATAGGAAATATCTCTCAGGAAAGTAAGAAGGTATAATTCACTGAAGTCTAACTGACCCTATGGAAAGAGGTGTAGAATAACCTGTATTGTTATTATTAATGACAGAATTATTCCAGATTTTCCATAAACATTTTTTTAAACGTCTACAAAACCACTCTGAAAGAGAAGATAAGCTTTATGACTTCCTGAAAACACAGGTCAGGTACCAATGTAAACTTAGTTTAAGTAATACATGGTGGAGAACCAAAGAGGATATGTTTAGCCATTCAAAATCTTTCTGACAGAGTTGCTCTCTAAATAGCATATGGTGCTGGTTATGTTCCCCTGGGAGTGAGGCAACAACCAGACCTAAAATCAGTTTCTCCAATAAAACAGCTCATCTTCACATCATTAAAGTCTGCCATTGCAATATATACTGTCTGGAATTTTGTGTTTTGAAATCTATTTGCCCAGCAAGAAATGCATTCATACTACAACCGTTGTTATTAAAACCATATTATGTTATTAAAAATAAAAAGAAAATGAAGAAACAAATACCATTAAATCAAGGAAAAAGAAGCAAGAATCAAAACCTACTTTCTATTCAACTTGCATGTAGAAAATAGATAAGTATAAAAGCTTAAAACAAATACTTCCTTAGTACGGAGCCCTTTTGAACAGGTATAAGGAGTCAGAACCGATAGCGTTTAGGAATAATCAGAATAGCATCTTCAAAGAAGTGGCACTTGTAGATTACGACAGAACAAACAATTCGGATGAACTGTGAACTCTGATAGCTGCCATAGTGCACTTGACATCTTTTCTCTTTTAAATCTGCTATTTAGATATATAGTATTAAATGTTAAAGTTTATAAAAACAGATGGAATGGAAAGCAAAGCAAATTTATCATAAAACTTTATATAACAGGCTTTAAAGAATTTCTGTGATTTCAATATTAAATTTCCTTTTCAATGAAAGTATCTCAGACCTCTGAGGAGTTGAAACATCATCATATTTCTCAGAGTGCCTTCAATGCCTTATGACATTTACTCTGATAAAGTGTATAATCCAATAGTTTAGAAGAAGGTAATCAACTGCTGAGTCCAAATAAGACTTCAGCCTCAGACTTGTTTTTATTCACAGATTTTCTGGATGATAGAAACAGCATTTCCATCAAACAGCAATTCATATAGGATTAGTATGTTCAGCTTTCAGGTCACTTGTTTCTCACGTTGTACAATGCTTTTGTTCCCCTCCTCTGGTTATCTGCTTACATGCAAACCCTCTTTGGAGTGACTGACTGCAGAATGGTTGAGGACTTTATTAGGACATCTGCTGGGGGATTCATTGGCAAATGATTGTCAAAGAAAGGTCAGCTCTTCTGCTACGGCAATGACTGCCATATGTACACAACTGGCAAATGGAAAGCTCTTTGTGTACAAGTTTAAATCTTATCTTTCACGTTAAGCCACATAACTGTCTGTCTGTTTATCACTGGTCAGAGCAGTAGCACTGTTAACACTGAACTCCACTGGGTGTTTTGTTTGAGCTTGGTGGTTCCAAATCTTTAATGCTTCACTGTTTATTTATTTATTTTCTTGTTAATTTTTGTCTTAAGCATTGATTCTTGTTCATAAGCACACAACTTTTCTTTAATGCTTCACTGTTTATTTATTTATTTTCTTGTTAATTTTTGTCTTAAGCATTGATTCTTGTTCATAAGCACACAACTTTTCATATCGCTGGGAATTTGGGGGTGCAATTGCTCAGTTTACTATAAAAATTAAGTGAAGTCTATTTGGTCCTTGAGTTAACAAAACACTTAAGTATGTACTTAAGTTTAACTGACTTGAGTGAAAACAAAGTGACTTCTGTATTTTATTGAACTGTGAAGCTTAAACATATCAATGTTCATTTGATGTACAGTTTAGATTACATTGTGTGTAACTGCTTCTACCTCTTTGCGTGTCATAGAAAATCTATCTAAAGGAACATTATTTGAGATAAAGATTTTTACGCATGTGTTTTTGCCAGAAGTGGTGATGATCAGAAACACTGTGTGGAATTCACTAATCCCCCCATACAGACTAATTGTCTCTTTACTATCCAAGAAAAATTGAGTGAAATAGGACAGCTGCTTTGCACTCGGCAATACAGGTAGTTAATGGTAGATTTTCAAAATCTGAACTCTCCACATGCAAAATAACAAGACGTTAATGGAGAAAATTAGTATCTAGTTTGGTAAATTGTTACCACTAATGGATGTGCAGGTGCATATTTCTGATTTTTTAAAAAGACCCTTCATTTCACCTGATATAAAAGGGTCAAATTTCACATTAGAGATCTTTCTCCTATTTAACAGACAATAATGAAAAAACAACTGAATTTGAGAACATGAGCACATGAAAATTGTCAGTTGACGAGTAATTCACTTGAACTGAGTGTTTATATTAAATAGCTTGGAATAGTGATAATTATATTTTGCACTTGTGTTTCATTTTTCATCTGAGGATTTCTAAGTCTTTCACAAACATTAATAATATAGCTTCAAATAGTAGGTAAGCTTCACAACACCCCAGTGTCATAGGTATGGTTGTAGGAAGCAACTGGAAAAAAATTAACATAGAAATTTGAGTGACTTACTGAAGGTCATGCAGCAGATCAGTGGATCCTCACTTGCACTCTCTTTCTTCATCACAAGCAAGAGCTCTGTATAATGAAGATTCATAAAGTGTCCTAGCTGTCTGTAGAAGTTAACATTTAAAAAATACCCTGAAGTAAGAATAGTTTATAATGCTGATTTTGAACTTTTATTTTCCAGCAGATATTTAGAGATGAAAGTAAAAATTTGAAAGACACAAGTGGGAGTTGAACACCCATTGATTTGTCAATGAGATCTGGCTACCTGTCTGCCTTTGATTCTTTGAAATTAGCTAGAATAAAAATAATTCAGTAAAAATTTGATTTAGCAATGCACTTAAGCTCTACTTTGCTTTAACAAACTGGGAAAACTTGATCAGCTGTAATTGCTGTTTCCCCACCTTTCCCAGTTGGAATTTTTATGAAGACTGAAGACTAAAAAAGGTCTTCCTTAAAGCATGCTAAACAGCACCTGACAAAAATAGAATCTAATGTAACATACACATTAATGAAGGATCACTAATTACTCTCATTTCACATCAGTTACTATAAGATAGATAGTCAAATGAGCTATGAATACAAAAACTTTGTGACTTGTGGAGGAAACTAAAACTGTTATTAACTCCTCCTTCTCCCTCGCACACAAATTAATATACTACTGAATCTCACAAACAGCATCCACAAGGGATATGTCAGGAAAACAGTTGCTGGGTTGCTTTTCTTTAGCTAAGGAGCAAGGTTCTTGAAGGACATGCTCTTTCTTCCCTTTCAAAGGGAGGCTATGTCATCTTGGCTCTTCCTCAGAAGTACTTTTTTTTTCTGTTTTCTGTATTCCTATCTGTATGGGAACGTCTCCAAAGTTTAAAACAAAACTTTGTAAAAGTTTATCTTTAAAACTAACTTTTTGTACACTATTTTTTATTGTAACTTACCTCAACAAATCCATAATGCTTTCAGTTTAAATCTTTTTTTTTTTTCTCCTGCCAGCATCTGGCAGTATTCTTCCTTTGTCATTGAAAGTTGCCTTGATTATTATATACACTCCAATCCTGCATTTGTTACTGATTTTTCCATTGTTGCCAGCCAGAAGGCTACGGATGAATTCAGTTATTAATTCAGTGCAGATCTGAAAGTGAATTAATAACTACTGCATTTTTAGTGGTATGGAACCTTGTGTCTTGAGTAGGCTGATGAAGTCTTAAATCTTTTTGCTTCACATGTCCTCTTCGCTGCTCTGTCTTGACTAACTATTCAGATGAATCAGCTCCAAATTCATTTTCACCTTCACAGCTCTGCCTAAAATATCTGCCTAGCTCATGCAGCCATCTGTTAGGTTTACAGCATTTCCTAAAGTTGATCATCTTAGTCACTCTCTTGTTACCTGACAACAAGGATTTCAGGTACACTAAATATAAAAGTATGCAATTATATATTGTAATACTAGATCTGCTTCTTAATGGAGGTAGTCTTAAAACACACCAACATTTACAGCTTACACAGATAGCATGATCTCCGTGGAGTAGCTCTGAGAGACAGAGCCATTTGGTGGCACGATTTTGCAAAGCCTTGGTGGGGAGCTCCTCTTCATGCAGGAACAGCGTTAAGGTTTCAGCATGTTTCAGTGTGTGCCTTTGACACACATCAGTTGTGGGAGAACTGAAAGTGTCTGGTGGCAGCTGTGTTAACTTCTGATTTCATTGTAACTGTGGTTTATGTCCTTTCTGTGATGATTGGTACTTACACCTTTATTAAAATTCTGAGTCTACACTTATTTTATTGCTGTAAGCATACACATCAATAATGTAAAGCTACAATGTATAGAAATGTGACATCTGGTACCCCCCAACAGACAAAAAATCAATGCCTTTATCCACAAATGCAGAGTGTGTCAGATTTTTGAGAGCCAACTGATTAAAAAAAACCCTTCCTTCTATATTCAGCTGTGATCCTTTTTCATCAGATGCTTAGCTTTTACTGGTATAGTAAAGTAAAACGTAACTTACTCTTTCAGCAGAAATTAAATTTAACAGCTGCTCTTTTATTGTTGTTTTAGGTGGGAAGGTCTCTCTAGGAAGTTTTAAGACATTCTACAAATACTCCCAATATGCAGCTCAAATAAACAAAGTATGCGCATTCCCAAAATGAACAGCAAAAGCAACAATCGCTCCTACTGGCATTGTCACAGGCACACTGAAAAGTCTGCTCTACCCCAAGGTTATTGCTGAGGATGTTACAGAGGAAACACAGAAAGAAGGTGAAAGAGGGGGATTATGGTTCTATTGTTAGCTAGTAGCATTTTCCAGGTACCATTAAAAATAATTTATCTATCATTTTTTGTTCTCAGCAATTGCCAGATGAGATGAACATCTCATCTTTACGAGGGGCTCACTAGGAGTGCTGCCTTACAATCTTGCCCAAGGCTGTTTCAATACCATATAAAGAACGATGTAACGCAAGGTATTCAATCCAGAATCACAAGTAATGAGTACTTTATAAATCCAGTTCATTTTACAGTCAAAAGGTTTAATGAAAGAAATTAAGTTTCTTAAAAACCAGACAATAGCCCAGCAGTTTGGCTGAGCAGGAAGAATCATGGGAAACACCATTACAGCTCTCTAATTAGGGGACTGGCTCTCCGCTATGTCTGCAGGCTGCTGTAAAATGTGTTTCATATGATGCCCAAGCAGTGGTGCAGTGTCGGTGCTGTTATACATATCAGGAGGCTCAGCAGACAAAGGTGAAATGTACCCAAACCAGGCTTTCGAAATTCTAGAGTTTAAGGCCTTTAAAATCGGGGGGGGTGTTATGTCATTAAATCTAGAGACCTATTTATTTATCTCATTGTTTTTGAGTTTTACTGGAGCAGCCAGATCAAATTTATGAGCTCCTCTTCACCCACACGGAAACACACGTATATGTAAGTAAAGCGAACTGAGATTTTTCACTTGATCGACATAAGTCTATGACTTGAAACTTTTAGAAAAGAACTTGATATCATAATAATTGACTACATCAAGTCGTGTCCGACACATGGCCCTAGGACTCCTCTGTAGGGCAAGAAGACATTGTAGTCTTACAACATGCCTACTACAGAGCAACATTTTCCAAACAGTTTGGATCCACAAATCCCATACATTTCATTTGCAAGGCACTTAAAATTCCTCAGGGACTTTCATATTACTAGCACCTGATGCAATGATTATACAGAAAGGCCCAAAGATCCCCCAAACCAGCAATTTAAAATAGAAAATATTTTGTTTAGGAGTTGCATGTAAAAGATCACGTTGGAAAATCCTGTCCTCAGAACATGTGTGAAGAGTTCTGCAAAAAAAAAACCAAAAACAAAAACAAAAAGTAAATTGAACAGTTTTCTAGCACTGTTCAATAGGTTTGGGGTTTCTTTGTTTATTTTTTTACAAAGGAAATGTTACCGTTATTAACACATTGCCCCAAATTGTGGTTTCTCAGACTCCATAACAAGATTGATAGGTTTTACAAACTGAAGAAGCTCTTCAAGGTGAATAAAAGCATGGATTTATCCTCCAAAAATATTGGCAGAAACAAGCCACATAAAGTCAAAGCCTGAGAGCATGCAGCCTTTCTGTATCAGGAAAGGTTCTTTTCGCTGATGAAGTACTCTCCCATAGAAGCAGATTTATATGCTCATTGTTTTGCTTATTCCATAACTGGCAAAATCTTATTTTTAACAATTTTTGCGGAACAGACTAGCGAGACTTTAAAGAGATTTTTTTTTTTCTTAGTGTTTTCTTATTGCTTAAAATAGAAGGAAATACAGATGGTATGTAAATACAAGACACACCTCCACTGACCATTTTTCTACGGAATTCTCCCAAATGGTAATGCAAAATAATTCTAGTTACCATATATCTTTTTCCAAGTATCAATCAGGTCCTTTTTTTTTTTATTATTTTTATTATTTTTTTTTTTTAGGATTGTATTACCATTAACTAAAGCCACAGCTGCAGATTTTTAATTATGGGTTCCAAATAAAGCATTTCTCCATAATTGCAAAACTTATTCGTACTTCTTAAAAAATTTTCAAGTCAAACCCTAGCTTGCATATCCAATCCTTCTGCGTAGCTCCCTTTAGGACCTGCTCCTTGACTTACTCCACAAAGAAATCATGCCAAGACATGTCTAAAGGAAGGGGAGAAGGATGCACAGTCAAATCCCAGCCAGAGCCAAGGATCAAGGCAGTGATCTGTTGCCTTTACTATTCCTTATAAATCTCTGGTTCTTACTTCATCGCTTTCACTAATATATCAGAGACCTCTATAAAGATTTGATCTTGGTCAGACCTCAGCAAGAGTAAGAGTGTGTCTTAGGATGAGACAGTATTTTATGCTGTCAGGAGGCAGAACTGAAGAGTTAGCTATTTTAGACCAGTCAACTTCCCTGTACCTTTTGTCACAAGGATTTTCATGAAGGTTTTGCAAGGCAAAGATGACCATTTCCAAAATTTTTGCTTTTAAAGTTGAACATACAAGAGAAAGCTGGGGAACTTCCTAGCACAGATATTCAGACAGCTTCTTTGCAAACTAGAAATGAAATTGGACCACTACAAATCTGCCTCTTCAGAAAATAAGAGAATAAAAGGAGCTAAATCATGAAAAAATAAACTGCAGTGCTGAGAGCAATGTTGCTTTCTGTTTATATTTAGAGCCTGAAGTAGTTTTGTCAGGGTTTTCCAGGTGGCCATAGTTCACAGCATCTTCAATGCTGCTTTAAAGCAGTATCAGTCCTGAGATGCCTTCTGGGTGGATTTCTAAACTAGCAAAATGCATCCTTGATCTTATGCATGTGCACATCTCAACTATTACTTAGATGATATCTGAGGACAAGGATGGCCTCTTCAATATGAGGCTATTTCAGCGCCCTAGAAATGCCAACATAAACTCAGTTTAAGTGAGTTTGTTTGTTAGTAAAGATCAAAAAAGACATTTGTGAAGAGAGCCATGCAATAACTCTGTCACTGTTGTTAATGCAGTTCCCCTCCAGCTCTCAATCTCTATATAATTGTATTCTGTCCCCGGAATGAGAAGAAAAGTACCATAAAAGAGTCAAAACTAAGTTAGAAAAGCTGGAAAGGAGGGAAGTAAGAAAGTAACTTTTAGGAGCAAGTCCCTTTGGCAAACCTTATTAGTGCAATATGATGCCTGTACCCATACCCACTCTACATGGTAGGATTTCTTCCTCCTGACCCGATCTACAATGAGGTCAGCTTTAGTTTTTCCTTTTGACCTCGGTGAGACAGGATTTGGTTATTTCCCTAGAATAAGAACACACAAATCTTGGGAAAGCTGGTTCTTGGTAGGCGACAGCCTATTAAACAGTGCATCATCAGAAACGAACACTTAGGATTTGGGAGAGTTTTAGTTAAGTTTCTATTTTTATGAGTTATCACAGAAATAGAAAATACAGGCCTTAGTCTGCTACAAAATACAGCCTGATAAGCTAGATATCTTGCTTGAGGAAAGTTTGTTTATATTTACAGAAACTTCATATTGGCAGTTCGAAATCTGAGAATGTTGATTTAACAGACACTTCTTACTCATTTTCCTTTTTATTCTATACACTGATTTTTTTTTTTTTGGATAAAGCAGTGCTTTTTATCACTAAATATAATGGTGTAATAAGTCTAGGCTATTTAGAATTATAGGACCGCTTTTTAGGTCATGCTGCATGGCAACTGCTTCAGAGAAACAGGAACTGGATGAAACTGTACTATACGCCTATAGTGTCCTCAGATAATTAGAACATCCATATCTTGACTTCAAAGCAAAGAATCCAGTCTAACAGCCAAAGACAAGCCTACAGAGTCCTTGTCAGAAAGCCATTGTGAGTTTTAGAGAGAAGGGACGTTTTGTAGTTCTGCTTTGTAAGTACTGAATCTTAAAAACCATTTCCATAAGGCAATATATATCCATGGCTTGTTTTTATATAATTTATAAAGAAAATAAGTCAATGAAAAATGAGTTTTCTTATCTCACTTTGCTTTGGCAGTGACATTATGGGAGAAGAGCACACCTGCCATTTATGCAAAACACAACCTCTGATAACACATTTTATGGTTTTTGATTTTAGACTCTCATCCATGAGTATGCATAACGTTTTGAAGTATCATTTTTTACATCAATAAAAGACTGATACAAGATTTTATGTACAGCATTTTGCCACATGGATGGTGTGGTGTTAAAATAAGATCATTTACCACATACTTTATCATCTCCTGTGGAATGAATATCCGGATAATTGGGAAAGCAAAAATCGTTGGTATAAGGATTTATGAATTGAATAAAATTACCTTCTGCAACATGAATTTCTGTGAGACAGGGATTTTCTTCTCTGCTGAAAAACGTGAGAAGTTATGAAGTGTATCGAAATATATTTCTTCCAAGAATGATACTTTTTTCTTATTTTATATTTAGTACATAAACTCTCTTCTCATCCGACCTTGATTTCCAGTCTAATATTGTTTAGTTTAAAACAATCTTAAAATCTCGAATTCAAATTCTATAAGTCAGTTCTTAAACCAGTCTCTTCTGTAGATCATTTAATTAATAACTTCCTTTTTAGCAAAAACCTGTGACCCATTTTAGTAAATACAGAATACTCAGAAGGGGACTATATAAAATGTCTTATGTGCCAATGGATGTGGAATCACAGGCCCTCTGGGGGAAGATCTTGGGGAGAAGGGGAGCTTCTCCTTCTAGGAGTCTCTTTTACCTCAGTGCCAGTAATTTCAGCTGCACTGTGAGTGTGTTTATTTAAATAAATGAGGCTTATCCAGATCTGTTGCATTTCCTTCTGAAAAATTTACTTGGGGCCAGTCTGCTGGTTTCTTTCCTAAAGAACTGGCAAGATGCAAAGAGAGCTTTGAAGCTTTCCACTGACACAAAATGCATCCGTATTACAGAAAGCAAAAGCTAGTTTTAATTAGCAGGGCTTCTATTTGATATTGCCCCCTGATATTTTATTATCTAAAACATTTATTGGTGGAAGCCTGGACTGGAGGTAACTTTGGGTTCTAATTCCCTGTAAACAAAACCAAAATATTACTTTTCTCTCCTTTGCAGTCTTTGGAGCCTAAAATTTACATTCTTTGCAAGGGGTTATTATCTTCCTGGAGTCAGAACAGAACACCTGGGGATACCACTCAAGTCAACATACACTAACTCTGAAACTTTAAAAAAAAAAAACCCGGAACAACAAAACAAAACTTGTTCATATTTACAACCTTAACACATTTCACTGAAAAACCCTTCTGGCTTCATTGCTAGCATTGATCAAACCAGAAGAGAAAAATCTGCAAGTAAATTGATCTGTTGTCATATCTACCAAAAGAATATGTTCACCTACATTACTGAATGTTCAACCAATCTTCAAAATTGTTTTGTTATTAATCTTTGCATTCTTGATTACTTAGGAGCAGAACAAGGATGCTGTTTAGTTTGTTTGTGTAGTGTCTGGTAAAATCAAATAAAATGGACTCCGGGTACGTGTTTCTTATGCCAAATCACTATGATGACACAAATAAATAAATTAGGAGATGTGATTTCCTTATCAGATTATGACACAGATTAACGCTGTTATCTCAGGCAATTTTTTGGAACATTCCTGTTTTTAAGATCTGGATAATAGCATTTCACACTTCATATCATACTTTATATAAGAATTCTGTACTTGAAACTGGAATTCATTATGGTAGCCAAAAAATATTTCCATTCATTGATGAATAAGCACAGCCTTTATTACACACATGAAGGCAGTAGTTTTCCTGCTGTGACCATATCATGCCCTGGATTTATTTATAACAAAGCAATACAGTATATTAGGGATTTAGTGTAATAATGTCCAATATTTGGAAAGACAATAGCAGTGCCGATTAAGTAATATGTGCAAATGTTGCTTGTAAAGCTAATACATACTAATGTTTTAACCTTCTCCATGTTAATAGTAGCTGAGATTAACATATTGCATGGATAGAAGTCACCAGAGAAGGAAGGAGTGCACTTGCACTGGCAAGCAAACAAGCAGGATGGTAATGCAGGTGTTCTCCACTGCCATCACTCTGTTACTTCCCTTCCGAACTATGCCAAACATCTGCTTTCAAAGGGAAAAGGGTGTTCTGAAAAAGTCCCTGCTGACTCTACTGACCTCGTTTGCTTACAGCCAGTGCCATCGTTTCTCCAACAGGACATGGTTTCAGCCATTGTAAAATTAGGAGTTTCTGATGACCAGGATTATTCCAAAACATGTGATTTTTTCCACACTCAATCCATGGCATTTGAGATGCACATCTCCAATAACACCACCAGTGACTTATGAATTATTATAAATAAGTAGTTTAATTGGAAATTACTGATTACAAATTGAGCTGGTCATTATATATATATATGTAAAAATATATATATTTATACGTGTGTGTGTGTGTGTGTCTAACCGTGGGTGAAAAGCTGATCATTCAGCAAGTGCGTTGAGAAGCAAAATAAATAAATAATTGATTCAGCTCGCATTACCATGTCTTGTTTGACATTCCAGATGGTTGTCTTTACTGGAGATAAGAAAAAAAGGTCATGAATAAATTTAAACCCCTTAAAGATAGTAAAGTCCAACTGCATATTGTAGTTTTTAACTTTTGTAGGCAAAAACCAACTTGGATTAAGAGAATTTCCTTTTCCAACACCAAACGACATGGATTTCTACATTTTATGTACCTAAATTATGTGAAGCTATAAACATCTCCAGAACAACACAAGCAAACAAACGACAAAAAGCAAAGTAAAAGATTGAGCTTAAGGTTAAGGAAACCATTGAGAACTGAGAGATGGTGATTGACTTTTTGTGCCTTTCTTATCCAGAGTACTCTTTTCTAGAAAGACTATTCTATTTCATAGGATGACTCAGTGCCTTTCCTACAGGACACTGACAAAAGCAAGGGAACCAGGGGGAATATAAGGACTGCACAAATGCAGAGTGCCCAGCAGCAAGGGAGTTTTTCCAAGCCTCAAGCAACAAGAATCTGGAGATGTCATTATGTTTTGTTTGACAGGCCAGACACAAGCATGAACTTTCGGAATTGTACTAGAAATTAACCATATCCATGGTAAAATCCACTATAAGTAGCCAGAAGACAACTGGGGAGGGGAAGTTTTAAATGAATGGAGTTTTAAAGACTAAAAAACATCTTAAACATAAGCTTAATCAGCATAAATGTGGGGAAAATGGGTGTATATAGTGCAGAGAAAATATACATGTGGGCAAGCATTTCAAAAAAGGAGAAAGACTATTCAGAGTACTGTGATTATACTTAAGTACACATTAATGACATGAAATTAAGGGCAGGTGCATTTCAACTACAGAGCATAAGATTAAGCGCTTCTGATGATACAGCCACCTTAGTTAAGATTAAATGCTTCTGATGGTGCAGCCAGCTTAGTTCAGAATAAAATAATTTGCCATGGGAGGCAGTTATGAAACTGGTACTGGAGTGTTCAAAAGTAGCGTAGAGAAGACATTTAAAAGATTAAAGCAATTCCTTCACTAATCACATAGGAGATGAATTAGTGGAAATATGAAGAGGGCCTTTCCATTTATATCAGCTCTGGCTATACAGATCAACATCACAAGAGAGCTCAGCAGTTAGGCACTCACTTTGTAGAAATAACTCTATATTAAATTCATTAATAAAAGAAAAGAAGCAAATGATACAATAAAAGCTGTTGGCCTAAAATCCAGTTCAGAAGTCTATGATCTTGTTGGAAAGATTCACATTGCTTTAAGAAAATATTAGTCTTGATGCAGAGTATTTAGGTAAGAATAACAAGTATTCATCATCCAGTTCACTACATCCAGCAGATTTAAGCAGGCAAATTCTTTGCTCAAACAAGGATTTTAAAGCAATTCTGGAAGGTGACACCTCAAGAAAATTTGCTTTCACTCTTGCAGCTATAAACTACAAGACTTCCCCAAGCAACCTTTGATAAGCTGTGGCTCTAGACTGGAGACAACATTTTCACTGGTGTTTGGTGCACTGGTGAGATTTGCATGTTAGTGCTGGCTCTGCCACTAGTGTGCTAGTGAGCTTGTAATAACTGCTCTGCTCATCACCTTAGGTTTCTCATCAGCAAATTAAGATAATGGAGATAAAATCTTCTACTCAGGCTAATGGGCAATTGAAGAAGAAGTCCTATTCTAGCAATGAGGCACTAGCAAGACCCCTCAGAAGTGCTAGGTCCGCTTCCTCAGCCTACTACAGACTTCCTGTGTGACCTCAGGCATGTCGCTGGATCACTTTATTTTCACCTGTAATATGAAAATAATAGTGTTTTCTTCCTCTGGACGTTTATTAGGAAGCATAGTAGTTGCATCCTTTATACCTCTTCCTGCTGGTGGGAGACAAATATTGTTGGATTAACCAGCACAGATGACTGGTGTCTCCTCCTGGAAGAGGCAGGCTGTACCCAAAGTGGTGCAGAGCAGAGCAGGAGCAGGCCTACAAGGCACATGGCAAGCCCAGCACATGGACGGTGGGAGGCATGAGAGCTTGGGCCACTGCCCAGCAAAACTACTGCCCACCCTTGTGCTGGCGTCGGTGAACATTGGGGCAGGACCATAGGATGGAGCCAGTCCATTTAGATTTGGGAAGTCCAATCTGAACCCTTAAGTTTCTCAAAATGATTGCTGGCAATCTTCAGATTACAAATGTTGACTACAAAGTTTTACATATAATCTAATCATCTGATATTTTTGGTCTAACCCTTCGAGTGAGATAGATACTTTAGCGCTGACCACTAGAAGGACACAGCTTTCAAAACTGTAAATGCCCAGGAAAGTTACATTTTTTTTTTTAGGTGTGTAACTGTTGCTCTACTTGTTTCTTCCGTGTTTTGTGTGTTTTCCATTTCATGGCGAAAAAGAACCCAACTATCTGATTTAATGGTCATGTCTATGTAGAGTGCTTTGCTCCAAGTACCAGCCAATGCTATGCACTGACTACCCAGCTGTATGTGATAATGAACTCTGTTGCTGCTTTCTTTTCCTAAGGATATGTCAATTTTTACACTAGCTAAAATTATGTCACATTTATTCTATGGCTGGTATATATAGGCATTTTTCTGAGAATGCTACTGAGGCAAGTCACATGGCTACATTTTTTTTCACAGCGTTTACACAACCCCCTTTTTCACACCGTAGCATGAGCAAGATCTTCTCATTCAGATTAGCATAATTTAAATTTACATACAGGACACAATAGCAACAGTATAGAAATCAAGGCTTCACAGAGAGAAAGGGAAGGGTATTATTTACTACTTGCAAGTTTTCCCAGCATAATACATATCTCCGAAACCCAGAGGTCATTTATTGTGAATGTAACGAATACATTCATATCCACCAAGGGTAATAAATATTGCAAATTAAGCTGAATAATGACTATACTGTCTATTTCATTTCTACATGAGAGGCACACATGGGACTTAATGTAAGTCAGTATTTATAATGCAATATATGGTATGAGTCTCATTCAAAGTTAGAATTGCAGAAATGTCACAAACACATTAATTTACCATTACTGCCTGAGGAACAAGCCAAAAAAAATCATTGAAAACAACCAATGTGTTTGGAATTTATAATGCATATCTTAATCGTGAACCTACTTTCTTTCAAGTTATGATTTGACTTTTTTTCTTGTAAGAAGATTGGGATTGCCTTGGGATTTTAAAAGGCAAAAGAAGGAAATACAATACAACAGTTACTAGAAAAATGCTGCTTGCTGTGTTTTTAACTGGATTGATTGTTTCAGATGTACTCTAGCATGAACCTTCAAAATATTTCTATAAGGAATAACTTAGTCAAGACCTAGTGGAGTCAAAAATGGAACCACAATCTTCTGTGAAGAATAGATGAGAGGAGGGGGAAAAGAAAGACAGCCTTTGCCATAAATAAGCATCTACTAATCCTATTCTAAAATGAGTTCTGGGCTGCTGACATGTAACACAATGTATACAACTGACTTTCTAAGATTTGTGGTAACATAAATGGAGCACATAAAAATTATAGATCTACTGTTCCAAGTGGCTACTTATGTTAAGTAGATCTGTGACAGGCTGGTTGACTCTAGTTTCTTGTGGGAGCTACAGGGAGGTGATGGAGCACACACAAGCAAGTGCTGAGTTTGGTGTGATAGTGAATTAAATTAATTCTTGAGATAAGAATATAAAGGCAAGACCTTAATTAAAAGATTGAGGAAGCAGACTTCTACTGAAAATCTGGTAGTCTTATTTATCACATCAGGTAATCATGGGAGTCATTACATTTATTTCTACTGTGAAATTTTGTAGGCTACTAAGTTTACAAATATATATCATTTTTAGAGATCCCCAACAAATTGAAAAATGATAGTGAAACAGGGACTAAGGTTACTTAATTGGCTGCTTCTAGTTCTAAGAAATCACAAGGCAGACTGTTTTGTTCAACTGATTTCTGCATCCAGAACTTCAGCAGTTCTTGAAGGACCAGAGATGTTCAACATCAGTGGTGAATATCTCTGGGAGATGGGAACTCTTTCAGGAATAGAGCTATTCTGCGTTTGGATGGGAGCAGTACTGAGGCAGTAAGAAACAAAAATCACCCTGTTGTTTATGGTCTTTGATTATTTTTATACTCTTTATTATCTCTTTATCTGCTCCAGAAAAAAACAAATCCTCAGGTTCCTGGCAACTGATTACTTATACTGAAAGGAAGATGGTGACTAATGCAGATTCTGAGGTTGACTTTAATGCTTTTGTTCCTAAATCCCTGAGTTATCTTTATTCCTGGCCCAAGGTACGTAGATCTATAACTTCAGAGGAAACAGGATGCATGAGATACGCTATAGGAAATACATTTCACCATATAAATTATATCAAAAGGCTTGCAGCTATCATGGAAATAGGAGTTAGAGCAGAACAGTTAGGAATGAGGATCCTGGTAAAGACATTCCTATTGATAAAAGAACTGGCTATGTTAACAAGACAAGCAGAGGTCATCCATTCCTCCAGCAAGTCCTCCCCTTGGAGGGGGAGTTTGAAGGCCTGAGTTTTGGGGGTTTATATATGTACGTACGTATATATATAGCACTTACATGCTAAGGTATAATAGCCTTTATTCGAAGATATCTGGGCCATGCAGAGAAGTGAGCAAGCATTTATTAAAGACATTCTCTCGAGCAACTGTGGTTATCAAGGCTTGTCAGAGTTTCAGTGCTTTCCCAACCATAAAGGCATGTACAGTCAATCTCCGTGGAACTCAGGATGTGAGAGTTAATGAAATTTGACAACTGATTGATGTCAGATGCAGCTTTGAATTTGGAAACCCAATTACCTCCTTCCCTTTCAAAGCAGAGGTCATTCCAGTCAACACGACTGTACTGCCATACCTTGCAATTCAATCTGAGATGCTGCCTGAGATTCTGGTTTTCAGAAAAGCCTAATGCACAGGGAGCCAAATTTGCAGATGAAGACGTACGTTGCCTAATAACTGGTCATATGAACATACTATTTATCCCCACAGTCACAGGCTATTGCTAATAGTAAAGTGGTTATCTGTAGGTGAGGCCAGGCAGCACCCCCAGAAAATGGGTGCACCCAAAGTCTTCTATTGTAATGTGTCAGTTCCTTCAACTCAGTGCATGTTTCCCAATGGTAAATGTTAGTACCCCAGAATTTTTTTTTTTTTTTTTGCTCTGTGGTTTGTATAGATTTTCTGATGAAAAAAATCAGTGGAATTGTAGTACTGCACTTAATTTGGTGCATTGAAGATGATGTAAATTTGATAGAATTGGTTCAAATTACACCAGCAGAAAAAATATAGCCAATTACTTATGAGCTTTCCAACCCATTCTCACACCCAGCTCGTTAGGCACTGCTTTTCTAAAAATGGAGCTACTGTAACTTCCTGCACAGGTATCTGCAAGCAGAGGTCACTGTATTGCAGTCAGGGGGACAGAGATGAGGCTACAGTAATTTCTGTCCTTTCTCCATTCCTTCAGATTTCTGAGAGGAATACACAGATAAACTGTGTTGTGAGATGTATACCTGCTTGACACTGGCCCTGGACTTAGTTTTCAGTAATTAAGCATGGTTTAAACACACTATAATGTTAACATTTACCAAAGCAATTTTGTAGGAAAATGCAGGCTATTTTCCAAAGCCCTTTGAAGAGAAATAAGAAGAAAGAGGAGTCTGACCAGGCCTATGGCAAGGAAGGACCACAGCCATTATAGTTGTCATCTCAGGTTTCTCCAGGATGCTTGAGGTAGTAAATCAGAGCACTGATCTGTGCAAAAGGAGCTGGCTTTTTATTATAAGCACTTTGAAGAACTCTCTGGGTGAAAGGCGTGAAAGTAATACAGCTCAGCAAACGAATGTCAGGCCTGATTCTCTTCATTCTTGCATCACTATAAATCAGAATCACCCTGTTGAGCGATTTACACTATGGGTTCGTGCATGTGGCAAGAACTGTGCATGTAGGGCAATGAGGATGCCATTTTTCAGAGATCTTCCTATTCTGGTTTTATTTCTGTTTTGAAGAGGGGAAAAACCTCATCACCCCTGAAAAAAATGAGGGTCTTCCAGAAGATCATTGCATGTGGCATCTCTCTGGTCATGCATAAAGTTGATATGGAGCACTTGTTTAATCCCATGTATTTTAGACTTAATTTGGCAGTTCCCAAAACTCCTTATGAAAGCGTTTAGTGTAATCTCTGCTTATCTTCACATATCAAGAATCACAAATATCTTCATAAACATGATCCTTACCTCCTCCCTGCCGATCTGCTCTGCGCAGAGCAGCTCTGCAGCAGCCTGAGCCGTTGGCCGTGGAGGGGTCTGGAGGGGGAAAGGAGTTTGCAGGCTCCTATACAACTCTGCTGAGACATATCCACTGGCTGCAGGATTAAAAAGACTCTCTGGCTGTTATGTCTCACAGACCAGAAATATCTTTATTATCATGGCATTGTGGTAGCTGCCAGTGGTGAGTCAGGCCAAATCCCATTGTGCCAAGCACTGCTCATAATAAATGCAGCTCTTTCTTACCCTAAAAGGTTTGCTTTAAAAAAGACAAGACAAAATAGTAGGCGGATGATGAAGGTATAAAGAGTAATAAAATCATAGGCATAATTTGTTCCAGGGAGTAACTGAGCCAACTCACTCAGGTCCTCATCAGTTTGTCATACCCAGAGCACAGCCGACGCACTCCAGCAGTTGTGGTGGAGGAGCCATAGAGGAGCTCTGCTTCTGCACTGTTGCCTGGGATAAACGAAAGCGTTTCAGAAATGCCTCAATGATCTGGCCTTTTAGCTAAACACCAGTGCCAAGCCGTGCCCTTTGTGCTGCCTGAGAAGACCTGATAGCCTCTTTCGTCCGCTACCACCAAACAGTGAAACACTCGAGCCTGAAGATCCGTGCTTAAACATGTAATTGTCTCCAAAATTCACATCAAATATGATATATCTCGAGTAATTACTACAATACCCAGTAACAGCCACTTAGTCTAGAATACTTAATGGAAAAAACATTCAACGAAAGACTGGAGAAAAATTTAAAAATTAAACAGTTGTTAAGGTTTTGATCCAATATTAATTGGCACATCTGCCACTGGGTCCGGTGAAAGCAGGAGATATGCACAGTGAAAGATAATGAGAAGATGATTTTTTTTTTCTGTTTTTCAGTGATTTAAAAAATACACTGCAGCCTTCCTGGTGGCATTGCAGTGATGCTGTTTGCTACTCCGCGAGAGAATGACCTTTCAGGAAAACAGTCAGCTTCCAGTCTTGGGCATTTACATTTTTAGAGGCCCAGGTTTCTCATTTAAATCTCACTTTGGCATTTGGCTGTAATCCTTGGGGCTGCTTTTGCTCAGCAGGAAGACAGAACCTCAGCAGCTCTAAACTGGTGCAGCTTGCTGGAAAGGGAGAGAAGCAAAAGGACAGCGGTCATTGCTCTGAAATCCCAGCTATTTGCCCTCAGAGGGCCATGAGATCAGCAAGCAGCTCTGGGTGCAACTACTCCGAAACTTTCCCTGCTCTTACAGAACTGACAGTGGCTCTGTGAAAAAGACACAAAACCAGTGCGTTTGGAAAGTACTTCTGGTAGCAAACACTGGCACAATTTCACATCAAGGAAATTGGGTAAACCTTCCGTTTCTGACGAGCCTCCCCAAATTCTGAGCAAATTCTGGCAAGTTTTCCAGTCCTTCCCTGTGACTCTCCATCACCCACAGACGAGACAGGCCCATTGTTAAATAAACTACAAAAGGTTTAATCAGCTCCACGATTTCAGAAATACACACCGGAGCACAAATGTCAGGAAAGCCTGAAAGCTCTATTGGCAAGAAGTGCTCCAGGGATCAGCGACAAGGCTACAGGCGCTGACTGCTCACTTACACTGACGCACTTTCCCTCCAGGGAAACCTGACTGCGGCGGGGAAAGGAAAGTGGAAGTGGGATAACAGTTTGGGGGCTTCCCTCTGGAAGAAGCCTGCTCAGTGCCAGGCAGCGCAGTTACAGAAATTTAGTGGGAAAAAAGCACTTGATGTAAGCTCAAACAACTGAAAATCAGTTCAACTTTTTGTGCATATGCCTGCTGCCGTTTTAGCCAAGGGAGTGTTTTATTAAGAGACATATTTGAAGAGCATTAGTCATCTATATCTCAGTTGATTATTCCTCAGTTTAAAGAATTTTTCCTCAGTATTTTTTTCCAGAGCAGTCCGTTTTTTTTCTTTGGCATGAAGTGGAAGCTAATATGAAAGTAACCCCTATAAAACAAGCCACAGATTGTGATTTCCATTTCCAGTCATGTTCAAAAGCAGGAGAAAGCCCGCATGGCTATTCCAACCTAGCTGAAGTCAAGGGAGATATTGGTAACCTGGAGTCACAATCCCCCCTTTTTGGAGGAGAGCATGGGTAAGCTGCTCCCTCCCTGTAAAACATGTGGTTTATGGCTATTTCAGCTGGTCCGTATGGGTCTGACCAGAGCCCTCTGCGCTGGAGCATGGCTGTAGGTGGGACACTTGCCGAGCAGGAGCCTGTTAGTGGCAGGTGCAGCTCGTAGCAACTGTTGAGCTCTGGTAGCTCTTACCTGGGTGAGGAACCTCACAGGAATGAAAATTTTGCATTTCTTATGTACGCTTGTACACACACATATGCTTTGGTGCCTCTCATGTTTGGGAGATACCAATCCGCTGTGCGCACCTGCTTTTGATTTTACATTCCTGTAAGTACTTATTAAGGAAAAACAATGACCTGGAAGAAAGTGATATATCCCAGTTATCTTATTAGTTGTTAATGTTGTTAAATGCTTGGCAAAGGGTGCCTACCTGCTCTTTGACAAACATGTACTGTAGCTAATTAACTCAGACAAAACAGAGAGGATCCCTCAGGCACTTGGCCTTCAACCTCGGATGTCTGATGCAATAATCCTTTTGCTGATTAAAAAAAAAAAAAAAGAAAAAGGTCCAGATCATCTGTCTGGATTCAGGAGAAGCTCCACTCTGACTGAGTGCCGAGATATATCTAATGCCATTCCAGCGGAGTTTGTTTTGAGCTAGTCATGTTCAATAAAATATCATTTTTTGCTATTTCCTCTAATCCTTTACACTGATATGAAAGTTTTAGTATTAACAAAGGCTGCCCTTAAAAAAAAATTCAAAAAAGGGAACCATAAATGTCTTTTCTACAGGCTCTCAAACACTTTGGCAGGTTTTTCAGGGCAAAATCTAATGTTAAGAACTCAGAATCGTCTTCTGCTGGGATTTTAACATTTCACCCCATTCCAAAAAATGTGACTTTTTATTTAAATCATTACCTTGAGGGTTTACAAACCTGCAGATAGATACAAATTTATTCATTTTGAGCCATAGTGTGGAATTTGAATATACTGCTTCACATTAAAATATGTAAAGACTTAACTAGATGGCATAATCTACCCTTCTCCTTTATGAAAAAAAAAAAATCATTCTGAGCAGAATTACATTACTCCAAGCATTCTTTGTGCTCTACACATATTACTGGTATAATTTTCTGCCAGAGATATTAATCATTCTGAGAAATTTATCTCTTGGAAAGCCCCAGTTACAGGAGACCAAATTGCATTTTCCAAGTATAAATGAGGGAGTAGCTTTTTCCCTGTTTAGGCTGCATAATTTGCATGTCAATTGAGATTATCCTCATGATTTTAAAGTTACTCAGCTCATCTCAAGAAAGAAGCTTGCTGCTTCGTACCTCTTTAGGTGATATCAAAGTTTTTCCTTTTCACACTATGCAGCATTTGAAGCAAGACAGCAAACCCTACCCAAACCAAACTCCGTTGCATAGGTTATAAGTGTGTCAAGTCTTCTGGTTGTTTGTTTAGCATGGCCTTATCTTTTAAAAAGAATAACCTTGCATGGGATAAATTTTGACAACAAGTAAACATTCCTAGAAATAATTTTCGTTAGTGTTACACTGTTGTAAATTGGAACCACGCTGTACATATCAGTAATAATCATTGGCACGTTCATGCATCCCTTACACTTCTGTGAAAATGGTCACAACAGAGCTTATTTTGGTTTTGATAGATTTTCCTCCTCTAGCAAAAAAATAAATAACAAAAATATTCATCATTTTTCTTTTTCTTCCTTAGGCTGCTCAGGCAAAGGCCTGGGAGTAGGATTACAGCTTTAAAACAAAATCTAAAGGACTTTCATTTCTGCAGCTTGGTGAAAATTTTGCAGGGAAACATTTTCTGAGCAGCGAATGTCAATTCACATACAGAAACACTTTGCTGGATTTTGCCAGTTTCTGTGAAGTTTTGTTCAGAAAAAAATAGTTCTTGTCGGGTTTCACCAAAGAAGAAACTGCAGACGGAGCTGGGCTGCCGTGAATTGAGAAAGATGGGCGTGAAAGGGGAAAAAAAGTACAAAATCAGATAACTCGAGGAGGAAAAAAAGAAAAATTTATCTCTTGGAAAGTGATGAAGAGGGGAGCAATGCTAAAGCCCTGCAAGAAAGGAGCAAGCCGGTCCTGTGGGGAGCAGAGGCATGCGGATGCATACGGCAGCAACCGCGCTCCGCTCCGCGCGAACCCAGTTGCCCAACATGAAATGCTGAAGACCCAGAGGGGCAGGGCGGGAGGAGCGGAGCGGACTCAGGTTCACACAGAGGTGTCTTTTCATGTGAAAGCAGTAAGTTTCCATGAATGTAAGGTAGATGCCATACAGCAACTGTTGGATTTCCAGAAAAATCACAGCCGAGCTGGCAGTACTGCCAGCCACAGAGAAGACAACGAACAACGCCAGTGTTCATGAATTTTGACAGTACATAGGGGTTTAGGAAAATGTTCCTTGTTCATGGAGACTCCCATGGCTAAATGTGATGTGATGGGATGTTATGTAATGATTTAGATATGGTTCTTTAGAAAATACTAAACACATTGCAGCTGTTGCTCTCTTACTCTCCAAACTGTTATTACAAACCTGACAATATATTATGCATTACTTTACCAATTTACCTGCAACAGACATTAAAGCCGTCATTCCCGCTCACATTCCTCCACACTGTGTCCTTGATGGCTCACACAGGGCTAAAAGAGCAGCTCTCTGCTATTTGTATAGACAAGCAAGCAAACTGTGCTATTTGCCCGAACTCTCAAATTTTCATTCTTCCTACCTGTGCATTCACAAAAGGAAAAAAGCATAATAAACTAGAGAGAGAGCTTGCTGGGTTTTCCTCAGATCATGGGAGATCTTTCTTCTAATGACATTTGACATGACTTCTAATGACATAATGACATGACTTCAGACAGTTTTGTTTTATGTAATTCGAGTAATATAATTGTACCCATTTCCTCATGAACATGTCCTTAATAACATTATTTTGGCACATTTGTAGCTGAGACTTTCAGGATCAAAAAGAATTTAGGCAGAATTATGTTAAATAAAACGTGGAACACTGAAATACGGCACAACCCAGTGAAAAAGCAAACAAATATGGGGCGAATGATGCTGTGAGCCAGACGTGGAAGTGTTTCTTTGCACCGAAGCCAAAATTGGTACAAGATGCTCTTCAGTATTGCTGAAGATCAGTGCCTCAGGCTCTGTTGGGCCTTCAAGAAAAGACAAGTCAGCCTAATTTAGGTGGGGTTTTATTAATCAGTCTGTTTTCCCACCAGCCACCTCAAGGAGAAACAAATTTGTGTCTTAGCCTTTCCATTCTTATAACAAATGCGGGAGCATCTTGCAAAATAGAGACACTCCCAATTACAATGAAAATGTAACCGAATGTTAGTTAAGAAAAAATATAGTTCTGGTAGGGCTTTTTTACCATGGATTATAATTATTATTTTAAAATATTCAGTTATGCTCTAACCGTAGTTACAAAAGCTCGTAAACTTTCTTTTTTACCATTTTTTGGTGGTTTGCCAGCAAGGTAGAAACCTGTCGCTACGAGCCTGCGAATGTTTCTGTGTGTTTATAATGGCCTTGATTAATGCGCTGGTATGCTATAACCCGGGGGAGATTCTAGACCTAGTCATAAACAGCATATTTATAGGGAAGGTATTTGAAATCCTGATTTTATTTTTTAAAAAAGAACACAAGCTTATTTGAAGTCTATGTTGCTTTCTGTAATAGATACAGTATAATCCGATACTTACAGGCTTCTAATATACTACAAGATATTTTGGAAGTCATTTGGTGTTTTGAGTCCACTTCATAAAGGATTTGCATATCTTTTAAGTATCTGAGTTTCTTCTGGCCTGCACACAAAAGAATCTCTGGAGGCACAGATCTCAGAAAGTGTATAATGAAAAAATGGAAAGCAGTTTGCATACTAATACAATCCCATTCTTACATTTTGTCTTATGAAAAGGCAACTATTTATTGCAACCAGTTTTGGCACATGTTGGTGACTGTAGCGAATAGATGCATTGTGAGAGCTGCACAAAAGAAAGCTTATCAAATCCTGTTTTTTCTGAATTACTTGAGATACGCAAAACCTCAAAAGCTTTCAGAAAACTGCAAAGAACCACAGTTTACCTAAGTGGAAATTCCTCTTCCATTTTTTCTGTTGCTTCTGTTCTGTAATTGCATGTTTAATGCTGTAATATGCATTTAAGAGTACAGAAGAAAAATGATAGGACAACCTATTACTTGTGAAAAATACTGCCTGGGGAAAACAAGCAATAACCTGGAAAGTGATGTTCTGAACACATGAGTGTCTTTAATGCTAACGTGTATGTATTTTGCTCACTGCCTTATTCGCTAAGTGCACTCAGTCTGAAGCACTTGGTGTCAATAGGAAGTTCCTAAGTAAACACAATGTAGACTAAATTAAGGGCAACATCTCTCCATATTCTTTGCACGTGGCTGAGGTAGAGAGATTAAAAGATCAGTCAAAACGCTGCCTTAAAATAATATTTCTGGGAAACATTTTTCACTAAGTCAGGAGCACCACTGGAAATTTACAGTCCCTAAATTTCCATATAAATGAAACCAAAATATCACCTGCCATGTTCTCAAGAATCTGTTGCTAGTCATGAAGAAATATGTATTTTTAGAAAATGTTTAATAAAGTAAAAGCACCATGAACCTTCCTAAAATGTCTTTAGAGAACAACTGTACAAAAGATGGAAAAAAAATGCTTTTGAAAATTAAAAGCAAAATTAATAAAAAGCACTGAACATGGGGTGAAAGGGATCACTAGAGCTCAAAAGTGCCATTGTCTTAAGAGCAGAAATGCTACACCCAGACTATTAAGAACAGTTTAACCTGGCCTCTCTGGTCATGGGGAGTCCAGAGGACTTTTACTGCTTAACTATCCTTAGCATTGGAAAATTCTTTCTAATGCCTAACCGAACTCTCACTTGCTCCAAATTAATCCCATTATTTCTTACACCATTCTAAGTGGACATGGAGAATAATTTATTATCCTCTCTTTGCAATAACTCTAGAATGGCTCTAATTACACTACGTATGCTTACTGATGGTTATAATTTCAACTAAATCAGGTAATTGGAAGGTTAACTACTGACTGAAAATTATCACAGCTTAAATAAAATTCAGTTAATGAGTCCCACTCCTAAAAAATTATACTTATAAAATATGAAGCCACAATGAGAAATTCTGTAGATTAATTAATTATCAAGGAGAACCACAGTGAATTTGCTTTGTAATTGTGGTATTATTCACATGTATTTACAGCTGAGTGATTCAAAATTATAGGGATATAAGGCAACAACTAATTCAAAATAAAATAAATGTGGTTATGAAAAAAGGCTGTAATAACAATTCCTGAACTTATAACTATTGCATGAAAATGGAAGCAGTGATTAGTTAGCATATGTAGATGGCTATTATGATTTGAGTAAGAAAGCTACTTAAGCACATTGATTAAAATGAGGCTGGTGCTTAATTACTTCCCTGGGCTGTGCATATCTGGAAAAATGACTTTCCCACATTTCTGAACACGAGGCAGTAATAGATTCATAAAGCCTGAATATTTAGGGTCTTTGGGGACAATAAAATAATACAATACCTGCCTCTAAATCCCAGCTTGCATCAGGCTCCCTTCCCCGGCTCCCAGATGCGAGCGCAGCCCCGAGACAGCAGCGGTGGCACGTCCCCGTCAGGGCTGGGGCACACCAAAAACAGCTCCAGGGAAAGTAGCTGTTCATATCTAATCTGGAAAGTGCTGCGCCTAACACCAAGCTAATCAGGTTACAAAGTCCAAACTACTCAACAGACATTTTGTCTTGTGAAAAAGCCATTCATTTGTTATTCTCCCATTAGCGTATCGGGAAAAGAAGTAGAATTGATTTTTTGCAATTACTTTAGTTTTTTTTTTTTCAGAATAGGTTAAACTAATACACATGGTGTCAAAGCCTGGTGCTCCACCTGGGCATCTGAAATGGAAGGGGACAATGGAGATAAAATTTGTTTGAATTTGCACTAGCTGAGAGGAAGAAGTGGCATTGGCTATTTGGCCTGGAAAAGGAGAAAGCTGAAATGAGGAATTAAAGCATCTGGGCTCAGTTCTAATAAAGATCTAGGCTCTGCCTCCCACAGACTTACACTGTATATTTTGTGCAGTTCTGTCAAAATCAATGACACATCACAGAAAAATTCTTCAAGTTGCTACTCACATGATGAAGGTCTGTATCTGGCCTTTAGCAGTATTATCTATAAATGCATTAGCTTTGCTTATTTCTATTGTTATATAGCATTAGGCAAATGGAAGGAATAAGTATCCAGTACGAGATATTATTGTAGAGTAGTAAGAGTTATTTGCATAAGTATACAGCTATACATATATATAGACATACATATACATACATACACATACACATTTACATACATACATACATACACACATACATGCATATATACATATATACATATACATACATACATATATATACATATATATATATATATGAAAAAGGGTGTTTCAAGGCAAGACAAGAGAAGATTATTTTTCAGCCAGGAACTGGGAGAGAATATGCAGAGGATCCAAGAATGAAAGAAGTCTAACCCACAGATTTCACTGCTTAAAACTCTATATATTATTGAAGGAGAAAAAAAGTGGAGAAATAGTTTTCATCTGAAAGCTTAATCTTACTCTCTTTGATATTAAAATGCAATGATTTCACCAGTCCAGGACAATGGTCATTAAAGGTTTTGAATCAACAACCTTCAAATGGAAAGACTGCATTTGGAGAAATAGTGAAGATTCATGCATCCCTAAACTGCAAGACAAAGAGTTACACAAGTGAAATTCCTGGCTTTATCCTATGCCCTAGAGAATTTAAGCCAACCATTGATTTGCTGCCTAGGCTGCATTCCCTCTTGGTCTGTTCACCCGCCTTCTGTGTATATTACCATATACTTTATGCAAGAAGTCAATATTTAGCTCAAGGGTTTGAATAGAGAAACTCAAAGGGATATAATAAAGGTTGGCAGATTCTAATGTATATAGCATTTTCTATAGAATACTAGGTGACAGATTAGATTTTCTTTCCTACATATAAGTAAAATATTTATTCTCCTCAAAGCTTGCACAGCGTCTTTGCTATTAACTTCATTTGTGTTACACTTGCTGATGTAGGTGAAAATCTGACCTTACTGGAAGACTGAATTTTCTCTTAGTCACAAAACACAATATTTCTTTTGACCTCCCTGGCCATAGATCATGCTCAGAGGCTTCTTTTTGCAGCATAAGAAAGGTTTTCTTTGCAATTAAGGTTCGATGTTATTGGGCTGGCTGGCACGACCTTTTCCATATCTAGTGTAGCGACAGAGCTGTGCTGGGCAGGGGAAAACTACTCATTGCCTCAGTGGACATGGTAAAAAGCCAAAAACCTGAAACTCATAGACAGGTGTGGAGTGTAATTATGCCCTGTACACCCAAAAAATGGGAGGAAAGTGAGGGTGGAAGCTGGAAATTTTACATTGCCTTCCACTTGTCTCTCTGCTGTCTTTAATCAGAGCTGCAGTGGTTTCCCTGCGTGTCGCTGGGGCTGGTGGGGAGCATCACCCCCGACTCCAGCTCAGGATCAGGACCCCGATGTGCTGCTACCAATGCATAGAGCTGCATCTTTAATAAACGGCTGACAATTATTGTGTCCTTCCTTTGCACAGGCTCACATATGTTCAGCTTTGTTACGATGTTCGCTTTCATTGAAAGAAATCCTGGCATAGGGCCCTGGTGGCAGAAAGTCCACCGCGAGAAGAGACTGTGCTGGCAGAAGTGAGGGGCAGCTTCTGCCAAGGGAGCCATGGGGGGGGCAGAGCTTCGCACAGATAAATGGATTTATGGAATTTCAGGCCTGACAAGACCATAAGATCATCAAGCTGACCCTCTGTATGAGACACGACACTACATACAACCTATATATTGAGCACAATAACTTGCATTTGGCTGAAGTATAACTTGAGCCTTGTTAATGCATGTCTTCCTGGGAGATATTCAGCCCTGATCTGAAGGTCTACTGCCCACTATTTCCTGCAGCAGCTTGTTCTAGTGGTCAAGTACACACACACGCATGTGCGTGCACACACACACACACACACACACACACACACACACACACACACACACACAATGTGCCTCTTCTCTCCTCCCATCCCGTCAAACACAAGTACCTAATTTAAAGTTTTCGTCTTTGTCCTCGGATCTAATTTAAATTTCTCCTGTACATGTAGCCTTTGTTCTCTTTATGCCTTTCTCTCCTAAGTTGAGGAGTCCTCGCGTAGTCAGCACTAAAGATTGGTCTCTTTTTGTCTTTTGCTGCCACATCTTTCAAACAACGTCTCTGTGGTTCTTCCATGCCACCTCTCCATTTTTCAGTGGCATTTTAAAAAATGTGTGCTCCATACAGAAGTGTGCACACTTTATACTGAAGATTGAGCAGCTTTAGACAGAGAAAGGCTATGGCCAGGCCAGTTGTCAGAAGCAGCGACTCATGGCAGTATCCCGGCTCCCTGGGATATCCAACTACAGGATGTTGCAACAGTCACTGCATCAGCAAATAAATCTGTCGGCAATGCAGCCCTAAATGCCATGACAGAAAGTCATTTGTCATTTAGCAAGAGCAGAAAATAAAGTTTAAAGCCTGATGTGTATTAAATTTTTCCATACATAAAATCAATGATCTTAATCAATGAATATTGATCGGCTCACCGAATGGCAAAAAAAGAAAAGGAAAAAAATCATCTTCTAAAATGAAGTGTTCAAGAACAAGTAAAGACTCTTTTCTAGATCATTTCCAGGATAGAATAAGCTTAGCATTGTCCCTAAGAAAGTTTCTGAAGTACCTGTTTTCATTCAATACATCAAATAACATATTTAAAGATAGACACACATCTCTGTACATTATACTGAATAAAGGCCATAACTCTGTCATTGAACATCTTACGCCAGATCTGACCTGAGTGGTTGTCGCTTAGTTGTTGGACTTGATCTCACCAGGATCATTTTTGCCCAGAATTGCTCATCACTTCATGCACAGGGCCAGGCTTGTACGCAACAGAGGAGCCAATCGAAATCAGCCACCATTAGTGCACTCACCCAGTACCAACTGTCTTTAGTCCAGACTTAGAGCAACACGCAGAGAGCAGACAGACCTTTCTGTAGATAGACTTTCTGTATTTGCGATACAGGGATTGTACTGCAAAACCCCTCAGATTTCTTCTTCTACCTAAACTTCATTTTTAGTGCATCAAAAGTTCTTTCAATTACAAATTGATGAAGTGCTGCATTTTAATGATAATCTTCTGGAGTTTTGGGGCTAGGAACAAGAGACTTTCTTAGCTTCAGTTGTACCTTAAGGGAATTAGGCACTGTCAGCTGAAAAAGAAAAAAAATCATTTTAGTTTTATTAAAATTGTCCCTGAAGGGATATATCGTGCGCTCAGAATAACTGAACTGATATACAAAGAGGTGTTCTGCATTCATGGAGATAGAACTGAAGGAAGGATTTAGCCTACTGAGCTATAATATGAAATATTTGAATTCCAGAAATACCATAAAGAGCAAGGGATTAAATAGTTCTATTTTGATGGGGTTTTGTCCTCATACACACAACTGATCTTTTTTTTTCTTTCTTTCTTTCTTTTTTAAATCTGCTTCTGTCTTTGTATGCCCGAACAGGGGAAAGTTTCTGAGCTTCCTATATCTTGAATTGGTTCCTGAAAGGAGGTGTCAGGTAGTAACACTGGACTGACGTCAACAAGATGAAAATCCAAGTCACGGGTTACATAAAAGCTATTCCAAGATCAAGGCATGATAAACTAGGCATGATCATGATGAGAGTGGAGCTGATATTGTTTTCATGAGAAATCGCTTTTGTTCCCCAGAGAAAGGAATATGACCCTAAAAAAAACTGTATTTCCTTCCTGTATCTCTTTTAAATGTAGACTATAATATCATGGTCATAGACATGTCTCAAGTTTTTCATCATTCAAATGAATCAATCTGTTTAAATTTAGAATTAAGCACTGAGGGGCACTACTAGAAGAGCTTGATTTACAATTTGCTCTCTTGACAAGTAACTCAAAGGCTTTTCTCCGTAATATCAGTCCAAGGAAGGCCTTTGGCTCCGTAACAGTTAATTTTACAATCCAGCTTCTGAACAATTTTATGTTGGGACATAATTTTGAATTCTGGAAGTCAGGCTGAGGTAGAATTCATGGCAGTACGTTATTCCGAATGAATTGCACCTTCTTTCACAAGCAGTCCCCTAGGAAACCACAGGATTTAAAGTGTAAGCTAGAGTAATAGCATTATAGTCCCAAAGTATAGGCTGTTAAAAAGGAGTCAGAACAAGAATGTCTATCCTTCTCCTATTGAGCACATACCACCTCTTGTTGCTATTCATAAATCTGTGAAGATTTATTTGGTATAACGACTGTTTTTTATGGACAAAATGTCTTCCTTAGTCTTAAATTGGTGCTCCACACTACTATAAAACTTATCAGATCCCTTGTGACAAAAGAGTAGTTCGCAATGCCTATATCAAAGTGCAAATTGTCCAGGCAATACTGCTCTAAATTTATAGAAATATGTATGGCTCCTTATTGTTATCAAATTAAGTTACTCTCCAAAGGTCTTTCGGGACCTCGATGAGGAAAAAACCCAAACTAGACAGACAGATTTTAAATTATTTGCTCAAATGCTTGAAAATAATAAAATTTACTTTTTTCTTTTTTGAAAAGGCAATTTCTCTTACTGTCTAGTTGTAGAATGGACTAGACATCTCTTGCAGATAGCTGCTCCCCCATGCCTGCTATGCCCTTTTCAATCTATGCCAAGTCTTTCTCCCGTTAACATATTAAAAAAAAAAAAAGAAAAAAAGAAAAAAAGAATACACATAATAAAGTTTTCTCTGAAGAGGTAAACACCGACTTTCTGGAATAAATGCAGGTAAATAAAGATAAATGGTGGCTTGAGACCTCTCTAACTGAATGATTCATCAACTAGTTGCTTCACTGAGATACATTTGGAGTCGACAACATTATGCAATATCTCCAGCCTTGGGCATGATGCGGCCGGCCACAAAAGAATAAACAACCACCTGCTCTACCGAGGAACTCCATCTGAACTGCATTAATATCACCTAATCCTGCATTAAATTGGCACAATACTCATCCTTTCAGATGCATATATATCAATCAGCCTCACTAATTATTATTGACTCGATGTCCCACATAAAAAATATGCTGTAACGTCTTATGGGCATGAGAAAGAATAAGGATGTTATCAAGCACTGGCAGTACAATCTGAATTTGCATTTATTCAGTTATGACACAGACAAGTCAAATGTAAACCACAGTTGACAAGAGAAAAATAGAACATCTAAAAAGTACACTTGAGGTTCACCTTAGGCTAAAGCAACTTTATGGAAAAATGTAAAACCTAATTATTATAGTTGTGCAATTGTAGTAATGAGGAAAGTGGGAAAGTGATGGATGAATATGTAAACTCTAGACTAGAGAACAGGATATCATAGTCCACCAAAACATTAATAAAGGTCTGCACATGCATCTTGGTGTTGTATGGAGGAGGATGCACAGATTGGGAAACAGGCAGATACAGCATAAGCGATATATAGCATGAACTGAACACATGGCACAGCTAATGACTGGAGCCAGAGAATATGTTTGCCATGTGGAAAAAGCAATTAGCCAGCCAAAAAACAAACAAAAAAAAGATTAAAGATGATGATAACCAGCAGAAATACATATGAAACAATATATAAGAAACCTGTTAAATACCCATAAAATGGAGATATAATTAAGACAGCTTCTTGGTACCAAGATCCAAATTATCAAGTAAATTCCTCACCCAGCAGGACAGAGATCAGCCGGGGGAGCAGCATCTTCCAGTTTCCCTGTTACATTTAACCTTGGTGCAGCCAGCAACGTCATGGATTGAGGGTTTTTTTTTTTTCCAGCATTCATTAAAGATGAGGAAAAGTTGCAAAGTTAATTCACTTAGGTAATAAAGAAAAGGTCAATATTATGTTATTCCATGCTTTGCTTCTAACACTTGACTCTAAGCTACTATCACAAAATGGACTTTCCAGCTCTGGTCTCCAGTTCAGTCTTGGAGCTCTGCCCTGCTGGGGTGAGGCTCAGCCCAGGGACCGGGAGAGACAGCGCTGGAGAGGACGCCTTGGGCCCCAAGCTTGGGCTTCGGCTATCACACAAATGCACACCCTATAACCCACTTGCATAAACCGATCAAAGTCTGTTTTTGACAAGTCACTAGTTTGCTCTGTTCATATTGGCTGTTCCTGCACCTCATTTCCAAATAGCTAGCAGTACAGACTGAAACGGCTTGTTTTCTAGATAAAAGCAGCTCTGATTTTTTCTACAAGGAATTTGAATTTGTATTTTGCCCTTTGTGTTTAAAAAAATAAATTGAATATTTGACTTGTTTATTGTCATATTGGCTATATCTCTAAAGCTTATGGCAAAAAATGTAGGCTCTTTTCTGCCCACTTCTTGAACCCAGCAGCATGCAAGTCAGGTCCGGCAAAAAAAAAAAAAAAAAAAAAGAAAGAAAAAAAAAATCATGTCTTTGCTTTTTTGGGCACATAGCCCAAGCTGACACATCCGGGCTCACTGTCAGGCCCCCAGAAGCTGCAGCAAAGCAGTTTTGGCTACAGAGCTGGTTCCTATCCCAGCACCTCCAAGCCCAGGCAGAAAGCAAATAGAAAACTCTTTGCACCACACTGCATAGACACGTATCCTATGCTATCATTTGACATATCATAATAAACTACTGATACATCACAATTCAAACAGAAATAACATAATTTAAAAATTTCTTGCAAAAAAATATTTTTCACAATTTTTTTTCCTGAATATTTACCTCAGTGAAACGGTCAAAATAAACCATAACAAATTACACTTTCCAGGAAAAAGGACATTTCTTTTATCTTGACCACCTCTTTTCAATAGGTGTGTTGCCCAAGATTAACTGTTTAAATCCTATTGCCCACTTTTCTGAAGATTAACGGAGCAGTTGCAATGTGCTCTGGCTTTGTGGGTATAAGAGCTCCAGTCCTAGCACCGGAAGAGGAACACTATGAACTGGTGGTAACCAGAACCAGATGATCAGCGGTCTTTGCTGGGTGGCCTGGTTGAAGCTAGAGCTTGAATCATGCCCAGTCTTCAGCTGCTGCCAAAGGGTCTGTTTTCTGGGAGGTACTGGAGCCAAATTTCATCTGGCTGATGAGACCCATAGCTCAAGGCAGAAGGTGCAACTGAATCCCCCACAGGAGCCCTTGTGATGCTTTAAACTAGATCACAGTCAAATTCTGAACACAATAATAAAATACAATAGATTCTCTGAGGAATGGGGAAACATTTAATTGGAAAACATTTGGGTTTGAGTAAACATTAAACATACTGTAATTAGAAATTCATAGCATACAAACGGGCAGTTCTTATCTCTCTAGCTTGTGGAAGTGGTGGCTGGAGAAGGCAGCAGTGCCTCTGAGCTGCCAGGGACGCACCTTCTCCCACCTGCTGCCTTCTCACACCAGGGACACAACACAACAGAAACATTTGCACCCGACGAGGAAAGCATCTGTGATATGCCCTGATGGTTTCCTGGGTCACCTGGACCTGAGAGACTTGCCAAGAGATCCATAAGCCCCCATAGCGCAGGGAAGTCAAAGTTATATCAGAAAAAAAATCCAGGTCATTATGGCTTTGAGGCAAGCAGAAGAAACGCATTTAGGAACAGACTCCTATTTCAGTAAACTTTGAGCCACACTCCAAGCTTCCTAAACTTACATTTTGATCTTTTTCCTTTCAGCCACTCCTTCCTTCAGTTTGACTGGATTTCCAGTCAAGGATATCAATTCTAGCTAGTATCCTTCCATTTTATTTTGTTGTGCATGCTATCAGCAAATTCAAATCAACATTTCCATGCATGTTCCTGTGTTACCGCATGTTTCAGTTGGCATCAAACCCTTTTACTAGCACTCACTAGCCCCACTACTTAGCAATTTGTAGGATGTGGTCTGAAAGACACACGTACCAGTGGCTGCCCCCAAGCATAAAAACTTTCAGGGTCAATCTCTAATTCAGATAGAAAAAAAAAAAAAAGAAAAAGAAAGAAAGAAAGAAAGAAAGGCAAGATAAAAGTAGCTGCAAGTAAATATGTCTTTCAGCTCATTCCCTTCACTAGCCCCCGAGGCACCTCTCCTTTGCTGTGAGAACGTGTAAGAAATGCCATGCAGTGAACGCAGCTTATAAGCGATGGCACAAGACTGAGGTGTTGGAGTCTCCTTCAAACTCCCCAAATGGCTGCACTCCAGTGTATCAGCGGACTGGTTCTCTTCCACATCCTCGCTCTTCCTCTGCTGAAATGAAAGTATTTTGTTCAGTAGAGCTTGAAGAGTAGTGTTTCACTGCAACAAGCACATCTCTGCTTCCAAATTAATAATTGAATATTCTCCATCAGTTCTCTGAAGGACATGAGCTGGCTATAAAATGTTGCTAAGGCGCTCTGCTTGGGAATCATTTAGGCATGAGCCAGTAGTCACTGAATTTGATGAGTGTTGACACAGGTCCTAAGTCTTCCCATGTTTTATCATTAAAACTATTCTAGGATTCTTATCCCCACAGCAAATTGGGGAAAGCAACAGCTTCTGATTGTTTTCTTTAGCCTTGGGAAAGAGAAGACTTCTGTTTTACCTTAAATAATCAACTTTTTGTTTACAAGGTCATTGTTATATTCTGTGTAGTATCTATGTCTATTCCCAGGTATCCATTAATGTTTATGGAATCCAGGCTATATGTGCATTAGACACATGGGAATCATAGCTGCTTTTAATCTATAGCCATTAAAATGCAGGGTCATTTAGAAAATGGAAAAAAATCAGGTGAGCGCCTTTCAAATCTATACATAGTTCTTTTCACCCCTCATTAAATTTCAATTGGTAAAATCTATTGGTCTCCCTTAATCTTTTAGCATGCGGGACTGTACCATACCCAGCCCATCTGGTGATGGATGGCAGGTTAGCCACTGTGGGCTTTCAGGGGGTCCATAACACCCTAGTCTAATTTTGCCTAACCGCTGTCAATTCTATTTATGAAAGGCAAGGTCACGCTCCTGCGATCCCGTTCCTTGGCGTGACCCCTTTCAGAAAAATCGTGTAATAGTCCAGAAGTATGTGGAGGATTTTCTCCAAGAAGCCCTATGACAGTGAATGAACTTGGTTGTTCATACGGCAAATTATAATCTCTTTTCCCTGGTGGGCTATTTCATCACGTGAGCGCCTACTGCTGACGTCTGAAACCCGAGAGTTACAAACCTGCCTGCTGGAGATTCACCTCATCACCATAAAGCTCAAAACAAATAGTTCAGCCGAAGAAATTAGGCTACTTTATAGAGGGCCGTTCTGAAGAGGAAGGTCTTTAGTATTAATGGCACGATCATTGAAAAACATTGTTTAGCACATCAGTGAACAAAAACACTGAAACATCCCAAGTATTCCTAGCAATTAAAATGATTAAAGCTGATTGATTAAATTGTAATTAAAAATGTGGTAAATGTAATATCTTCAGTTTATCATTTAGTATGCATACATTTCACAGCATCATTTTAAGTAACCCTCCCTTTTCCATTTGTAAGGTGCTCCATGAAAAACTCATTTTTTGGTCATATTTTATGGTTTGGGGAGATACAAGCTTCACTAGCACCTTACTTACTGTCTCCTAAGGACATACATCTTTATATACACTTTGTGAGACAGAAGGGCCTAGATACTCAGAGATGGAGTTATGCTTGCTTAAAAATATTTATAGCGCCCTTTCTCCTTCTAAATTACATCTGTCACTCAAACACAGCACTTACTGAAGAAGCCTCAACCCAAAACATGTGCTATTTGAACTAATTTCTATATTTCTGCCAAAGAGCGTAGATTTAGTCTGTTCTGCCTGCAGAGCAACCAAGGCCCTTGCATCGATCACAGACGTCTCCTTTATTTGACTACGCTGGGTTTTTCTCCTTTCCCGACATCGGCATGCTTTATAGATGCTGTGACTGTCCTGGGCCGTAGGATACTGTCCATCCTGCTTCGTGCTGAACAACCTGAGGTCCAGGGGACAGGAGTGACCTGGGTCATGGCCACGGCTGGTGGAGCCACGCGTCGAGGCCACTGCTGAGACCGGGGGCATCCAGCCACCCACCCCGGCAGGCGGGCAAAGCTCCTGCCTGTCCTTCCAGTCGTATCCTCATCGATCCTCTTGCAGAAGCATTTTCCACCACCTTAGGGGTGTACAGGAAGGGGTGTGCGGTTAGCACACGCATTAAGCTATTTTGGTCACTAAAACAATTTTATGCACAGGCCAGATACAGTCGTCAAACCATTTTCAGCCGGCACCTTTTTGCCTTTCCCCCCTTGTAAAACGGCTTTGCAAGACGACTATAAGCAACCTCTCTTGCTGCCCTTTCTTTGCTAAAACAATATTCTGTGAGTCACAAATACAATAATATTTTTCTCATGGTGAGGCTGGAAATCAGAAACGCTGTCGCATCGCCAGTGATTGGGCCTGGAGCTGGCTCATTAAATCAGAGGAGAACTGTCACAGACCTTGTCGGGTTTTGGTCTTGTCATCTGCTGACTCTAGAAACACACAGAATCGTCTAAGTGGATGAAAGAGAGAAAAAAAAATTTAACAGCTTGCTCACCTTATACCTGTTAGATCTGATAGATTCGTAGAAAAACTTAGGCCCATTAGCAAAGCACTTCAAAAAGAACAACTTGTAAGAGTTGCACGGAGGTTAACTGCTGGCTCACTGGCGGCAAGTGCTTTCCAAGGCTGCACCACTGTGTTTGATATCTCCATTTTCAAACGCGTCTTAGGACCCGAGCTTCCTCTGAACCTCAGAGGACCTAGAGACCAGCACTAAGAAAGTTCTCAGCTATCGACCTCTAAAATTGCCCTTAAAAAAAAGAAGTAATGGGGGAGGAAATCCAATGGTGCCTTTGGGAGTTCAGGCTGTGACTAGCTCATCAGAAAACCAGTTTGTGCTTACAGCTATGGCTTCTGTATTTAGCCTAATTAAGCGAGATATTTGACCACTCTTACAAATGTCGCTGTTTCTTTAAATCTGTACAAGAAAGTCAAGTGAAGTGGGACAGAGAAAAACAACAGGAAAAGGTTTTTTGTTCAAGACAGAAAGGGAAGAAAAGAGAAAAAGTAGCTGTAGGGCTAATACTGTTTCCTTTTTTCGAATAAATTCCTTGGGTCAGTGTTAGCAGAAAGTGATTTTCTGGGATCCAGTGCCATTTTCGTAAATGACACAGCACACGGAGGTGATTCATTTTGGACCAGCAAAAGTAAGAGGCTGGGAAAAGAAAAAAAGAAACGAAAAAAAGAAATTGCCAAAGCTCAGCCCTCAGCGCAGCTTTCCATCTGCAAAGTGCTCACAGGGAACCGCAGAGCAGCGGTGCTCGCACTGCTCCTGTTCCCAAGGACAGCGTAATGTGCGGAGAAGCAGAGGATAAGCCAGCTTGTTAACGTACACATATTTGCACCATCACACAAATTATTTGCATTTTGAGGAATGGAATAACAATAACCTTGTTATTTGAAAAAAAGAGAAAAAAAGAGAATTTTAGTCCAAATTCAGAAAGCATATGTGGAATTAGGAAAAGAGGGAGGGGGTAAGAGCTGTATATTAGTATATTCTGAATTACTAAATTAACTCCATCTCACACCGCAGACCCCTCAGCCTGCTCCCAGCTCCCACACAGAGCACTTTGCTCTGCGCAATGGCCTGGGCTCCTGCTCTCCTGCTACGGGCAGTGCTCTGAATCCCTTAATCACTCCCCAAATTCAGCAGTGGCTTCACACAGGACCAGTGGGAAGGCTGTGTCTTTCCAGCACATTAATGTCTTTCCCCTCGCGTTTCTACCATGCAGCTGTAAGAGGCATCTTGCAATATTTCTCTTTGACTCATGAGCCTGGGTTTCTCCTCTGGCTCTGTAGGGCGGCTGGCGACAGGAGTTGCAAGGAGCCCCAGCGCTGCTGATTGCATTCACGTGAGCAGGGCGTCTGGGGGCATTTCGGGACGAGGAGTGCAAGTGCTTTACTGCAGCCTCGGTCGCAAAGAGAACATTGCATCGGCTCTCCAAGGAATACCTTGGGACCTTATTACAGGAGCAGCTGGGTGCAGCTGATGGCACCAGGTTTTGTCTTTGCTGTTCACTGCAAGTGGTTGCATTGCAGGTGGTGTGAGCTGTGCGGGGAGTTAAGGACAATTAAAAGACGATGCCCCTTCCCAGAAAGGCAGGTGGGATCTCCACGTGCAAAGAAGCACCCAGACAGGGCAGGAGTCTCCAACAGGGAGTGCTGGTGCTGCCAAAGGAAACGGGGAATCAATCCTGAACCCCTTGTGTCAGGGGAAACGGTGGCACAGACTGTCTGCTGTCACTTGTCACGAGTCAGCTGCACAGGGAAATTCTGCGGTGAAAACCTGTTTCTTTCATTCAGAGAAGGAGTTTTATCTGGCACACCTTCTGCCCCTGCTCTCCCCCTCTCCCCTGACAGACTAGTATTTTAATTTGTCTTTTTCTTCCAGAGATTGAACCATGTCCAGGCAACCGATGTGCCCACATTTTTAGCATAAATGAATTTCAATAAAGGTAATGCGGGAAGTTTTATTACTTTAATGTATGCACAAACACTGTATTTGGTTTTCAGGCAACAGCCCAGTGCTCTGTACAAATACCACTAATCAGCCCCGGCAGGTACCCTGCAGCTCACGAGGCCAAGGGCACAAGGCGTCCCTAAGGGGCCTTGGGGAACAGCCCAAGCTCAAGCAGCACAAATCTGTATGTGGGATCTCCACCATGATCATGCGAATTCAGCCCACCTCAAAAATCTCCTCGTATCCTCACACATTAGAAGACCACAGAGAGCCTCAGCTACGTGTGTTGTCAACCACCACGGTCCAAGCCCACCAGCAAGCCACCGGTGCCTTTCACCACCGATCACATCCTTCGCCTGATTCTCCTTTGCTTGGTGCATAGTAGGATGAACTTCATTACAGGGGAGGAGATGCATCAATTTGTCTTGACGGGAAGAGCCCTGGCCCCTGGGACACCTCCTGCCACATCTGCCACCGCTGCACCTGACCCTGGTCCCCATAACCGGGCGGTGCTTGTCTCCTGGGGTGTACAGACGACCCTGCTAAAGCATTGCCTTGCGGTCGGCGGGCAGAGGATGGGCACGTGCATGCTGTCCGCTATCCCAGCAGAGCCAGGCAAAGCCTTCCACCCAGCTCCTCGCTTTTACATACACAATAACATTATCTCTACAGTTCTTTATAGCCATTGTCCTAACCAGGGATTTACCTACCACCGTGTGACCCCCCCCCCCCCCCCCCAAAGCTATGCAACCAGAGGTTAAAGGTATAGTGAAGACAGCGGGGTAGAGGCAGTGCTCAGTCTGCCAGAGCACTGCCCAGGTCCTGGGTAAGCGCAGATCCCCCCCAGATTCAAATCCAGATGCTGGTCTCAAGATTTTGCTCTCACTCCTCATATTGCCTGAAGACTCATAAGATTTCTCAGAAAAAAATGCCCAACTGCTCATACCAAGAATCCTGTATTTTTAGGAAGGATAAAGTTAGTGCAGCGCTTTGCAATCACAGGTGATGCCACATGGTTTAAATACACCCCGGTCAGTGAATTCTTGAATTCAACATATTGGTGTTCATTTAGCAGGAACATCCGAGTGACCAAATTTCGCTTACAAAACAACATATGCACAAGTTCACTCTTTGTTACTACATTCATGTAGTAACATACATACAGGGCCACACGCTTTCATCTAGTAGGTTTGCACATTCCTCCAGCCAGTGATCATGAGTGTTCACAACTGAGCCTGTATTTTCAATTACTTCCATTAATCAATCAGGGAAGGAAAAGAAAAGCAGTAAAAAATATTGAGCACAAGTTAAAAGACTATGATCTACACTTCGATCTTCCCAAGAAACAGGGACTTCTTATTCCTCTGGATCACTTACTTATAATATATTATTCCCTCACACAGTCCCCAACAGCTGGCAGTCACCAACAGCTAAATTATAGTGGATGTTACAAAATATGCATAGCTATAAAACTTACAGCAAGCACAGAGAAGAAGGGAGAGATTTTATAAATTTTTATTTGCTTGTGTGAGAATTTTCTCCTCCTTTCCCTGCTCTGTGGGCTAATATGATCTGGAGAGATTTTAAAAATAAATAGCCTACTGCGTATCAGGCTTCAAACAACATTATTCTGTAAAATCTCTATTAGAATAAATTAGAGCTGAGAAAGTTTTTAGAAATCTGTGACCACTTAAAAAAAAGGTACATGCCTTTGTTTATACAAAACAGCCTATTCCATATTCAGATTATATTGATATATTGCAAACCAGCTAGCTGAATTAAAATATGCCAATTCCTGAAGCTTCTTCTTAGGCAAATCTCAATGCAGCAAATAAGACAGTGGGTTTCCCTGGATCCTGGTGAAAGAAACTTTTCAGGACTGCAAGATCCTGAAAATTATGGGCCTGCAAGAAAACTATGCAATAAAACCAAATGCTGAACTGAAAAAAGAGCCCGATGGTCCCACATTGATTTAACCATTCCTTGGGAAGGCAAAGTCATGAGTCGTCCTTCTGCGCGGCCCCAGCCTTGCTGGTCCACCCAGGGCCCCGAGCAGCATCGGCGTGAATGAACCCCAGGTGCTGCTGTGGCAGTTATGCCAACGTGCAGAAAGTAACTTGAGACCCAGTGGGGAGGGAGGGTGAGGTGAGATCCCTCAGAAAGATGGAAATCAGCGGCTTTTTCCCATTTCTCATGCTGCGTTCTTTAATTTATAGGGATTGCTTTAGACGTTCCCATTGGCAAATTAAGAATTCAATTCCATCAAAAAAGGACTGTGAGAGCTTCCGGTACTTCTAGGATTAATTAATCAGAATAAGTCATTGAATAAGAAAGCAAAAAGGAAAGCAGGTCTACTGAAAGAAATCTAGGTCAACTATTTAATTTGTCCAAGTAAGAATTGGCACATTGTATCAGAAGCAACGTAGAAAATAAGCTGTGGTTCATACAATTTCTCTTCAATGCCTGTGTAGACTGCTTGTGAAAACTGTGAAAGCACATCACGGGAAGCATGAGGCTGGAGACCAAAACCTCAGAGCGATAGGGTTTTTTTTTTTTCCTGACATAGCCATGATCTCTGCTGACCCAGACACACGCTCCAGCAAGCTGGATGCACGGTTGCTCCAACGCAGCTGATTCATTGCCCTACCATAAAGCAAAATGACTAACGTGATTTCTGAATAAAGCCCATAACAGACAACAGGATCGCTGGGCTGATCAAAGACTTTTGAGGTCCAAGCTATCCATCACACTCACTCCTCCTCCTATCCTTGTTGTCCTTCACCCTTTCCTTCAAGTAGGCTCTCTGGCAAGAGATTTTTGTTAGCAACTCAGGAGGGAGGACGCAGCTCCCAGCTTCCAAGCACAAACATAACAAAAAGCAAATGCAAAGAGCAGTAGGAAGGTTGTAAAATACTTTGTTTGCCACATCCTCAACTAAACTTAGATAACAACACTAAATTAAGTCAAATAAGCCTGTTATTTAATGAAGTCATTTAGCCTTTTTCTTTCTAAGAATGTTTCGTACATCACAGTTCCCAACGACCCTGCAAATATCCAGAAGCAGAAATATTGTATGTCTTGGTAACGTTCGACTCAGTCAAACTTAGGGGAAATGGGAAGAGGCACATATGCAAAGGCTTCTGGGCCTGAAAACAACTATGAGAGTCCAACTTGAAACAAAACAAAAGTAGAAGAGCCAGGATTGACAGGCCAGATGATGAACCGCAATACTATCATATGCAATTATTCAGGCTAGATAAAGTATTCACAAGTCCATATGAAATCAGGTAATCTACTCACTACAGCCTGACTTCACAAATCACAGCAAAAATCTAGAGTAATTCTACAGACAGCTGTATACACATATACAAACCAAAGAAAAGTCCAACCAGACTTCGTCCCTGGACCTTTCCCTTTGACAGCACTGCCTTCCACTGATACTAATGTTGTGTACTGCAGGAGACACTTCCAACAAAGGAGAAAAATGTTCTGTACTTGGTTTCTGAGACGGAATAAGACGTTCTAGCAACATGCAAAATGAACTAATTCAGCCATTGCAAATGAACAGTTTCACAAAACAAAAGATAAACTTTCCACATCTCATTTAATTTATGCTATTATGTTTCCATTCTTCACTGCACTGAGAAAACAGCTTTACTCAGCCTCTAAAGTATTCAAATGTTATAAACTTTAATCATCAAAACAAAAACAAATAAACATTATTAGCTGCTTGAGAGAATATTTTAAATGAGCAGGAGACTAAAGAAAATATTCCTAATTCACAAGTGTTTGCAGCATCTGCACTACAAGTCTCCCTAAGGGTGCATCTGAAAAAGTGTGCAGGAACTGGGCACTGCAGGGGCCAGAGACGCAGTGCCAAGGACAGAACTTGGCTTTCCCCACACAAAGACAAATTTTGTTCTTACAAAGGTTCCCAAGGGTATCTAAAACCTTCAAAAAAAAATAGTATTTATGCGGGTTTGGTTTTGCTAGTAGTGATGGATACAGGCTGATCTACAGATCTCCATGAGAATGACCCTAACTAGAAACCAAAAGTTTGAACAATTTATGTATCCACATCCTCTGGGGTTCACTGGCCTCCCTTGCTTCTCTAGTTTTGTTTGGCAATTTCAGATTGATCCCATCCCCACACCCCTGAGTTACACTTACAAAGAGTAGCATTCAATTTAGCTGAATATTCCTCAATTTAGCACAGACCAAGCAGGCTCATGGAGCTTCTTTCTTTGCCCCTTAAGGAAGGGGGAGGTGGGAATTTTTGAAACTCAGGCGTTTCACTGCAGATTGCAATCCTGCACCGTAAGAATCACGCTAAACTTTTAAATAATCAAAGACTTCCACTCTGTGTCTGCAAAAAAAAAAGCAAGCACTTTTCAATGATTTGTACAGATCTTGAACTGGGGTGATACCTTCAGACAGCTTAATCTCAGTCATTAAGCTGCCATTAAATAGGAAACCAACAACAAAACACAGTAATTTTCACTACTTTTACAGCCAGGCATTTCGCTGAAAAGCTGAGAAAAGGGCAAAAGTCAAGAGTTTTGTAATCATGCCTTGAATTTTCCCAAGATGTTGTAGCATTTTCTCATGGCACAGATGTAAAGAAGCCAAGACCATTCTCCCATAGTTACAAAATAATTATGATTTTTCTTTTTCCTGATTTTAATGTCTTAAATCCAGGCTGCATTCTTCATTTTTGCTCCATTAAGGAAAATTGTCTGTTTACTTGCATGCATATACTACTGTTAGCACTAACTGGCACATCTCTGTCTTGAAGGCTGCAAAACACCAAACACCATTTTCCTTTAAGAACCTCTCATGAAATGTCTTTCTCTCTTTCCTGACATGTATAAATAGCTAGCTAAAAGTAGTAATTTCACAGCATCTTTTTGCTCTTGTGTAGGCAGTTTAAGCTACCCACTTACCTAAAGGATTGTTTCTGCACTCAGATATGCTTCAGCCCTGACTCGTCCTTGAGTGCAAATCAGGAGCAGGACACGTATGACGGATGCATTTTCTCCACGGCTTTAGCTTGTCATCTTCCTTAATTAGGCAATCGTAGGGTTTTTTTCAGTAAAAAGGGGACTGCTTCTTTCTTGTGATGCTTGGGAAAGGACACCCATTTTTTATGTCTTTAACTGCAAAGTGGCCCAATGAAGTAATTTGACAGCTGAGGCACGGTAGTTCAGGGGTGCTGCTGCTTCAGAGCGCATCGTATGCACCAGTCTGTCTCAGAGCCACAGCTTTAAACCCATAACAGAGTTGGCTCAAGTACTCCCCGTGAGGGATAAGTGCGTTTTACCTCTGGCTTCAGCAGGATCAGAACTAGCCCTGTCATGTTCTTCCTGCACAAGCCATCTCTAGCGCACAGCAGCGACAACTTTTCCTGGGTCTCAGAAACCATGTATCATGCCATATTTTCCTGATCTCCTTCTTCTGTCGTGAGTTTAGTGAGAGTGACTTTGGGTATGTTACTTTAGTAGAGCATTCTTTCACCCCGGCCAAAGCCAAGTGCTTTTGAGAAGAGGCTTTTAAATGTCTTTTACCTGATTTCTTTAGTCTCCAAGAAAGGATCCAAGCCAAAAATAGGCCCTTGTTCTTTATCTCTGAAGAAACACAGGCCAAAGGAAAAAAAAAATCTTTTTTTCAAGTGCAAAAACCTTCAAAAGCTGGTTGGTTTTATCCATATGTAAAAATAAAGCTCTAAAGATGGTAAAACCTTCCTTTTGTTCTTCAGCTTCAGTAATTTTTCAAGTTTCTTTCTTAAGATTGATGCAAAGGGTAAACTGGGCACATCTCTCTGATTTTTGGCAACAATACAAAATAAATCATTTCAGATGGTGCTTTTTAACCCAAATCTTTTTGAATGAGATATTGCTATAAATTTTCAACAGCTCAGTAATGTCCAACCACCTAACCAACTGCTTCGTTAACAGGAAACTGAATTCTCAACCTGTGCTGCAATTCCAAGTCACCCCCATCTCTCTAGTGCTGAGAGACTGTGTGACAAGTCATGTCCCAGAGTCACACCACAAGAGAAATAGATGACCATAATTTCCTGCATAATGGATCCATAGCACTTAACTGGAGCAATGGAAATACCTGTGGTGTCTAGAAGGTTTTAGGTGCCATGGTACTTAAAGAGGCAAATATGCCCTTAAATATATTTAAGACACTCTGATTCTCAACTGTAAAATGGAAATAACAACTGCCATGTCGTGAGGGTCTGCTGAGGTGTTCAGCTGTGGTGGTAACAAGCACCATCCCTGAGCTATCTCGCTGTAAGGTCATCTGATTTGAGGCATTTCCAGCGGGGTCTCGAGCAGCCTGGTCTCCCTCAGAGGGTGCCGAATGCCAATTCTTTTTTACTTACATGTCAGCAAAGCTTCAGTTCAAGAGTCCTAGCAAATAATTAATGGCACATCACATTTCTAGATGTAGCTATTTTGTCCAAATGCCACAGACCATGTCTATTTCACTTTGCCTTGCAGTATAAACTGACTTTTTATTGTGTTGTATTTTAAAATCTGTGCTTCTGTAACTTGTTTCTCTTAATTCACTTATCAATCCGTAACAGATAGGTGCTGTATGTGAAAAATTACCACTTTACTCTAACAATGTATTAAGACTGTGTAACAGCATGATGAAAGAGGCAGTTTACAGCATGCTTCAGCATTTCTCCATTCTACTTTTATGGAATGGAAAACATTTCCAATTATTTAATGTTACATTAACTTCCAGTTTGCCTCATCTAGCTGTGATCTATTGCATAATTCCATGCCAGAGCTGGTGATTCCTTATAAATCGTACCAGGCAAATCAACAAAATGAAATCAAACAAATCATGATATTGAACAATGCTTCATAACCTAGATTTTTCATTGTTTGATATAAACTTTAAATGAAGTTTAATTTAATTAATTTCAGTTAGTTTACCTGTCACTGAATAGCAAAATGACTACTCTGCAGCATCTTTTCTACCCAAGCTTTATTTTGGTATGAAACCAGGCTTTTGAACAGTACAGTGCTGAAAGGTCTGGAAATTACAGGAGAATATAAAACGTTCTGAGAACATTCTTGGATGTCATGGAAGTAGTTTGACATTTGCTGTGATGTTACACAAGGGATTAGACACTCCAGAGAGCAGCAGCATCGCCTCACTTGTCATGTGCCTGATGTCACAGGAATTCAGAGATTGCATTTGTGGAAACAAAGAGCAAAGAAAACAGTGCTAGACGATCAGGGAATAATGGAAAAAAATGCCACAATCTGGAGGGTCTATCATCTCTCAGACCTAGTCTTTCCTTCCAGCCCTAAAAGTTGTGACTCTTCAGGCAGGGCCAGGGCTTTCCTTTCACTGCGTGCACATCTCATCTCTGTCTCAGCAGATCCTTCATGTCTGATCTATAAGGGATAAAAACACATGAATCCTATCTGGAACAACCATCAACTTGGTTAGACCAAATTTCTCCAATTTTCCTTAGTTAATAAGAAATGCAATCCTTGACCTCACAGCATTGGCCAGTTCTGGTGAATATACTTTCTGTGAAACATTCCTAGCAAATCTGTATGGACTAAGATCTCAGGATTTAGATGTTGAGAATGTATATGCTTATTTGATCCTTACGCCATCTTTATAGAGTAGATATTCAAAATTTCTACCTCTCATTGTTTCTAGTTCTACCACATCTTTTTTGAGGGAGGATAGCAAAACTGCACATGGTAATCATAATTTCTGGATGGATTTCTAAAAACCTGTTTTCTGCAATTGTATAGTAAGGTTTTCCTTCTTATTCTTTATGCCTCTGCTATAATCTTCAATGTTTTCCTTGCCCTGTTGCTGTTGAACTGTGAGCAGTTTTCAGAGAACAGTCCAGAATGGCTTCTTGATCTCTCCCTCTCATAGTAATACCTGAATTGGAGCCCATCACCCACAGAAATAGAACCGTTTTCCCCATATTCATTAATTTGCATTATTGCCACTGAATTTCATCTGCAGTTTTATTGCACAGTCATCCAGCATTGCAAGATCCATCTGTACGCATTGGCAGTCAGCTTTAGATTTGTCAGAACTAAGTAATTTTGTGTCATCAGCCAAGTTGTTTTCTTGGCTTCATTTTTCAACTCTCTTTTTCTGATCATTTAAGAGTACCTTGAGTAGCACAGATCCCAACAGAGGTTTTTGCTGGGATAACTAAAACCTCCTCATTTTTTGCTATCTTTGTTTCCCATCTTTTAACTAGTTTTATTACTCTTCTACCACATAAAACTTCTGTTCAGTAAGAAAATTTGGTGAGGGCCTTTACTAAAAACATTTTGGAAATCCAAGCACGTGCTATTAATTGTAGTAGTCCTGTGCACATACTTTGATCCTTACTACAATAGGGGTTTCTGCAAAATTCATGACACCTCTTCCTCACTGTATCATCTGTACCCATGACACATTCACATTCATATTTTACCATAGCTCCTATTTCTTGTTGGGTGCAGAAATCAGGCTTTCCGCTATGCACCTATCGCTCCTTGTGTCCTTTTAAAGGTAGGTGTTACATTTATCACTTCCCCTCCTCTGGTACCGAGATATATTTAAGCAATGTTACATACCACCAGTAATAGTTCAGCAGTTTTATATATAAGTTCCTTGGAGAGCTTTTGGGCCCAGCAATTTGTAACCGTAAATTTTATTGATTTGCTTTAAAGTCTTTTCTACTGAGGCCTCAATGTGGGACAGTTGCTCAGGTGCAGCCCAGCATAGCTCCCACCTCCCTAGTGAATTCTCATGCACAGATTTATTTAACGTGTCTGTGATGCTCCTTTACACCTCGATCGCCACCTCGCCCCCGCACCCCGCCCCAGACCTCCTGTAGGTTTTCTGCCTCTGCCAGGTTTTATGCAGGTTTTATGCCATTAGCTCTCAGGCTTTTAGGAAGTTGTGTCCCCAAATCTTTTCTGATCTGTCTATTGTGATAATACATTTCAACCACTAGAATTTATATTCTTTTCTATTTTGCTCATTCAGACATATCATTCATGTATTGAAGGGCATCTTTTTTACTTCTCAAAGCCTCTTTCACACTGCAGTTTTAACCAGATGGATTTTTTTTGTCCTTCTAAAAAGCCTTTTTTTAGCAAGTTGTGGCCATTTACCTCAGGCATCTAACACAGCATCTTTAAACAATCTCCATGCCCCTGCAAACCGCTCCTTTGGTTAGCTTTCTTCATTTTTATGTTGTTCCCCTACATATGGCTAAAGTTGCTATACTGGATTTTTTTGTCTGTGACTTTTTCATCTCTTAGTTTGATGTCGAATAGAAAAGTGGTATATTCACTGACACACATGGGCTTGTCTATAGTTGTATCATACGCAAGGTTCAACAAATCACTCATGACTTTATCAATAGCTGATTTTCCTCCTTCAGCTTCCCTGATTACTTGAAAGAAGGAAGAAGCATTAACAGTTCTAAAAATGTCACCTTTTCTCCATACCCTACATGGTATTTATCCCCTCTGCTTAAGGGAAACTGGAGCAGAGAGTTTTCTGTCTCCTGACCCCTTTAAATCAAGACTGGTTTCTTTCCAGAAAGATATGCTGTACACAATATTATGTTTTAAGCCACCCCAAGTTATTGGGATTAAAGTACAAGTAAATGGATGAAAGATAAGGAGCAGGAATAAGAAGAAGGCCAGGTTAATGGTTTCTCCTGCCTTAAATTTCGGGAATCTCAACCACTTGCAGAAGTGTCACAGATGCTGCTGTGCTGGCCCAGACTTTTCAGGCAGAGCAAAACCTCAGGGTACAATTGACTCTGGCTTCTGGGTGTTGGAACAAAATGTAGCTCTATACCCCATAAGATTAAAATGTTATTCAAGAAATCGAGGGTCTCATTTGCAAAGGCTAATCATTTTGCATGTATAAGCCATCGGGGTGCATGTTCAAAGTGAGCTTTTTCTTCCTTTGTTTCCACTGCTTTCCCAAATGGGGATTTGTATTTCCATGTGATAGTTACTGCTTTAGGGTAGGTTATTGAATTTAGAAGCTAGTAAGTATGTGTAACACCCCGATTCTGTTACTAATTCACCTACTGGAATTTGTCCATTCAGTTCTGGTGTTACCCTGTTTACCCCTGGAAAGACTTCTGCTTATTAGGAACATCAGAAGATTTTGTACATATACCATCTGAGAGCTAATTTAGATTCCTGTGAGTTATAACACAGCACCACTACAGTGTTTTAGACATTTTGGATGAAGTAGTTTCTGCTTTCAAACTCTTGCATTGTGCAGTACTTACAACAGATGGCAGAAAGAAAAGAATCCAGCTCAGAGCCATCGCTCCCATGCTATTGACTGAGAGTAACAAGGTTTCTGTCACTACATCAATCAGCAAAACTGTACATAACACATGGTTACCATTTTCACTTGGCCGATACCAACAGGCTATCTTCAAGACTCGTACCATAAGCAGAGCTGCAGGTAGAAATTGGGCAATTGCACCCTATGAATTAGCTCAGAAAGAATCGTTTCAGACTGGAAGATAGCTAAGAATAAAGGACAGATGGGAAGAAAGGACAGAAGTACATGTAGAGGAAGCTGGATTGTACGTGTGACTCCTTCTGCTGGTTCTAGTGACAACTCACATCCATGCAAAACATTGAATGAGACTTTGAAAAGGCAGAAGCCAAAGGAAATCCATAGGACTGTTACTATTTTTCATATGCGCAAGCCTACTGTCCCTCTTTCTCCCCTGTCTTCATTGGTGAGGCAGAAAAATCTGTGTAAAGAAAAAGAAAATTCGAAACGAATTTGTGCACAGTAGATACAGAATGAATGAGTTATCACAAACTGATAAACGGATCGTTCAAACCGGAGCAGATGAAGCTGCCCCCAGGTGCTCCTGTCACTTTTGTCGTTACAATAAATATTGACTCATCATTATACTCTCTTTACTGCACCTTCTACCAAGCTGTCCTTACACAGCCACGCTTGTTGCACAAAAGACCTCACTCACATCAGTGCCTATGGGACTCTGAGCAAACGCCAAAGCTATTTAACTCGTAGGCCAGATTCTAGATGAACACACAGGCTGAAGTGTCTGCAAGGATCGCTACTAAAAGTCATCACAGACAGAGCAAACTCTGTTCCTACCCTTCCTTCTGTCTCCCTTCTGAGGGCTTCTCTGCAAAGTGCCCATAATGCCCAGGGAATCTGGCTCACACTATGGACTGCTGGAGGCGGGTCTGTAAAGGAATATAGCAGGAGCTACAAGTTCAAATGCCCAGCACACACAAACGGGAGAGCCTTAGCGTGTCTCATTAGTTTTCATCAGGATAAAGAGCTCAAAGTATTGCACAAGTATGTTTCCTGAAAATAATCTTTTGGCAGGAAACAAAGCTGTCAACAGCAGGAATAAAAAACATGTTCATCAAGAGATGCTTTCCAGAGAGACAGCAGGGATGTCAGAGAGAAGATAAAGGATGAACAGTTCTTGAAAACTTCACTTCATTTTTCATAACGCTGATCAGTGGTTTCAGAGACCTTCAGAAGTGTTTCAATCCCTCACAAAGGTGATATTTTCCATATAAATAGCAAGGAAAGGGGGGGGGGGGGGGTTTGACCTCTGGGCTATCTAGAAAATGTTGACCATGCATAGCAATGAACATTTAGGGGCCAGCGCATTGAACGACCCGATGATTTTAGTGCATCTGTGCAAGTTTAGTGAGACTTTTAGCCAGCATGGTCTTAGATCACTATCAACTCATTAACTTCCTAAACAAGACAGGTCACACTCGGATCATGCCAGGTGAAGATTAAGGAGACAAGACACCAGTTTATCCTAATCAGCCCAGAGAACTTTGTTCCTACTCATTCTGAAGAATTGTCCTTAGAAATACCCATTAAAGCCTTGGTCTGCACAGAACATGATATTTACTCCATGTAACCGAGAATATATGGATTAACTCTCAGATAAAGAAACAACCTTTCTCTCTCTAGACCAACTCATGGCCAGATTCAGAGTTTGTTTTTTAAGTTGAAAACTTGAAGTATAACAATGCCCACACTTCCAGTGCACTACAGAGAAGATTCAGCACAAACGACAATTTAGAGATGAAAGTGTACAAACACACTTAAGCCCATTTACTAGATTATTCACATCGCTGAGGTAATGGAGTAATTTTCAAAAATTGGCCTAAATATCGTGACAATCAGTTGGATATTCTCCAACTCTCTCATCATTCGCCTGCTTTAGCCTGACCAAATGTGCCCCATCTTGACTGGAAAACACTATTCTTTGTCTTTTAAACTTTCAGTTACTAAGTTGAGGAGAGGTGGGCTGAGGAAATGGGGCCTGTCTACTTCTGGTAGCATCTCATCCTCCCGGGCACCTATCTTGCTTCTGACACACACAAAAAATGCTGCAGAAGAAGCTAAGGAGCCTGATAGTAAACAGTTTGGGATCATTTGTCCTCCAAACCAGATAGCAAAATGAGTCTTTTAAAAATAAAGAGCCACATTTGGCTTGAAACATCATTCAACAGCTCCTGTATAGAGGAAGAATTTCAGCCTGCAAGAGAACCAGAAGTATGAGTCAGGCTTTAAGGCAGCCGTGCAGCACAACAGGAGACACAGGTGGCACCAGCAGTTTTACAAGGAAGGGGTGGCTTTTCATTTTTATATTTCATTTTTATGTAGCCAGTTGGGTAGTTATTTGTATTTATAAGCAATAAATACACTTCAACATCACCTACCAAACAGAACAAATGAGGCAAAGAGATAAACCATGACCTAGAGACATACAGGGCATGCTGCAACACAGAGACAGTAAAATTATTTTTTCCGGAGCATGACACTCAGGGTACATTGTGCAGCTCCATGTAAATATTCATTTTCTTGCAGTCACTTGTACAGGTTCATCCACTCCATTCTTATCTCAGTATATTCGGCAGAATCCTGCAGATTCTGCAAAAGCTTCACTTTATTTACTACTTATTCTTTCCTCTATGTCACACCCGTGGCCTTATGAAAGGCCAAGTTTGTTCTCGGCCTGAGAAGTCTCCTTCAGCTTTTAAATTTCTTCCAGTTACATAAAAACTGTATACTTTTCCTTTTGTAGTAGGCCACTTCTTATTTAAGTCCTAAACTAGTTTTATAAGCAGTACTTCCCTGTTTGCTGATTTTTCAGCCCTGAAGTTCAGTTATAATTTGCCTGCTACCCTCTCTTGGCTACATAGATCCTGGCATTTGCTACACAGCTGTGACATTTCTCCTTCAAGCTCACTTTCCATTTTTAAGGAAATGAAATGTACTTACCCTTGCTAAGGCCACTGAGGTGTTAGGCAGTATTCCAGTGCTATTACTTTGCACGCCGTTACTCCTGAATTCCTTCTACTCAGTTATCAGTGCTATCTCCTGGTAAAAACTATTGTACTCTTTCAGATTTTTAACCACTTGAAGAAATTAGGACTGAGGATTTTCTGACTAAATCTATATCAAATTTATCCTCCCTTCTAATTCCTATTCCTATTTTTCTTTTGTTGTTGTTGTTGTTGATGATTTTTACGTAATTAGCAATGTGCAGTTTTCAGAGAATATTCTATACCTCTAGAAAGCACTGGAAAATTAAATGCCAGCAAGCTCCCTGCTTCCTTGGCCACATTCACAAGCCTATAAAATTGTTGATCAGAGACATAAGTGAGCGTCCCTGTTACCCAGCTCACTGGAAGCAGCAAACTCTGCAATTTCAGGTGATACTTTGAGTACCCAGACAATGAGAAAATAGCCATCACTAGACGTAACACGCAAGTTATTACCAGATAAATCAGCTGTAATGCTAGAGATAAAAATACTACACGCTCCCGCTCAGCATTTGAAGCCTGACAACTTGCATTCATATGACACTGTGTGAATACCAAAACTAATTTTGAGAGAGGGTTCCATCTTGCCAGAGGGTTAGAAACCACAGTCTGGCATCCCAGTTTTATGCATGATACTGAACAGATGGGTTAACTCACCTTTTGGAGTTCAAGAGGAGATTTTGCCTCCCATATAGACAGTCACAAGTAGAGTAACAAGCTATGAGCAGAGGTTTTTTTGCAAAAGCAAACCTTCACACTTTTACCCAGTCCTCACAGCTCTCTACAGTTATTCAGCACTAGAGCCCATGATCTAAGCTATATTTTCATTAGAAGAGAAGCAGCCTAGTTCAGCGTTTAATATATCTTAGTTCTGGTTTAGGCTTGGGGGTGGGTAAATCACTGTCTCTTGACAATCACTTGAGGTTTTGTTGCCCACCTGTTTACACCGACCATGAGACAGCCCCACTGCTCGCGGCACCGATGGGGCAGGTTGAGCCCTTCTGCAGGTCACAGGTGCGTTTGGTCTGCCTGGAGGAGAGGATGGGCAAACATGCAGGTTTGCAGTCACCAGACAGTCCCCAGGTCATTATATCTGAAGAAGGGTGGTAATTTGGCACTTCTGGGTGTGTTCGAAGCAGAAGCGGCCACAGCTCAGTGCTGCCAGTCTTGGAGGCATTTGGACTGGGACACTCAGGGATACTTCTTCTCTGGACCATGCATGCATTCAAGGTAGGTGCCAGCAGCCCTAATACTGCCACGGTGGCGGATACTTAGGTACCATCAAGACTGTTTAAATACAGTCATGGATTATACATCGCAGAGGGAGCTGAAGCCTCCATGTCCATTGCACTGGCGCTGCCACAGGTCGCCTGCAAAATGAATTCCTTCAAACTGCCTTTGTGATTTGTCAAAGTCTGCAAATTTGGAGACATCAGCTAGAACTCGTTTCTATCTCCTGTCTATCAATAATGAGAGGAGTGCGGAGAGGAGGATTTTTCCAGTAGCAGTTAGGCATTTGCACACCTGATTATTCTTTCTGAGCCTCTTTCGGCAGTGAGAACTTGCACATACAGTCTCTCACAGAGAAAAAAGGGGTTGGGGAAATGGCGATGGAAAACCCTAGATGTTAGACTGACACCAGCACCATCAGTGAGCCACATCCTACTGACTCCCATCAGGACGGCCAAGGGAAATACAAGGCACCCAGCTTCTCACTGGTAGATACCCAGGGTGGGTATGACAGGAGGGAGGGAGGCTTGGCAGGGTGCTGCTCCTGCTAAAAATTTGCTATTCCGTGCACCACTCAACCTTGCCATCAGTGAGAATGCCTGATTACGATTAACAGGCAGGAGAAAAGTATGTCAGTGCCTTTAGTTTCCATCCCACATCTGAGTTTTAAGAGCCATCAAGGAGCAGATGGTTAGCTGGGAATAGCAAGATAATTGTAAGATTCACCTCATTTTTATTCTTGCCTTCCCATAAAAAACTGCAATCAGCAGTGGTAATGCACTGCACTGCTGCTAAACACGAATGCTCTAAGAATCAATACAAATAATCATTTAACCACACATATAACTCAGAGAGTTTATTTTGCTTAATGCCTTCGCCCTTGCCCCCACCAAAACTCTTTTGACACGGCATAAATATGTCAACACATTAGAATTAAGTATTTAAGGTAAATATATCACTCCTTTTTGCGCTTTTTCACGGCACTGTGTGACTATTTCTCTGCTTCACATATTGTAGGCAAATAGAAGTCAGAGGTGTTAGGTGATCTTTTTCTCATATCAAAATGTAAAATGTCAAAAATAAAAGCCATGATACATTTGGAATTTTATGATGTAAACTCTTAATTTTTCCAAGCTAAATTATCTTTATAATTTTACTAATTTTATATAGTAGCTTGGTTTCTAGTTGGAAGAGCTGTGCTGCACTCTGGCCAGAAATGGATTTGGGAGACTGTTAACACAAGTCAGAAGAACCTCCTAAATATTAGGTAAAACCTTAACACAAGTCAGAAGAACCTCCTAAATATGAGGTAAAACCTTAATAACCCATACCATTCCCCTTTAATGAGGCTATTTACAAATTGGCAAGCAAGACCTTGATTCCCCCTCTTTATTTTTCTATACTAGCAGAAAGAGCATGTGTAACACAAGGCAAAAAGATTTCCCCAGTTCCAAGTGAGAATAAGCCGCGTAAGAGGTTACCGTCTCACATCAGATATCTTCAGGTAGCTCATGACAGAACCATACTTCATCCGTCAGCCCCCAAAATTCCCATCAGAGTTTGCACTGGCTTCACTGGAGTGCAGTTCACTAAAACCCTAAACCCCTCGTCTCCTCTAACACACTGAGAAACCAGAAAAAGCACCTTAGCAAGCATGATAAGGGGTTTTCCTCTTTTGTAGGAAGGAATTTGTTCAGTGTTTTGTAAAAGGTTGGCACAGTCCCTCCTGCACTGGTGCTGCACATCTTGTGTCAGCCCAGGGTAGATCTCCTTGGGGCTGGAGACCAGGATGGACCTGACCCGAGGCCTGTTGGCAGCCGCGGAAATATTCCTGCCGACTGCACCACGGTTTGGATCCAGCCCTCCGAAAATGGGTGGCCTTTTGTTCCAAGATTTCTTATCAGGCCACATACAACAAGCACAGCTGGGTTTATGCTTGCTGAAGAGTCAGCGTAGCGCAAGGAGTTGTAGCGTCGATGGGGGTGTGCAGCAGCGCAGACTGTCCCAGCAGAAAGCAGAGCGTGATGCTAAGTAGGGTTAGCAGGGAGGGAGAGGACAGCCGTTTCCACGCTCCTCCTGCCAGCTGCCCTAAATATAGGCACCTTGCTGAATGAGAGCCCTGGAAAGGAGACCTAGCTACAATTAATGTGCAGGAGTCCAGCTACAAGGGTGTCAAGACAATCAGTTAGGTAGGGGAGTCTTTTACTTCAATGTACTTTAAGTAGGGCTATGCTGAGAAAATTCAGCCTTAATGTTTTGCATGGGGGTTTTCACTTCTCTAATTGCTATAAAAACAAAAAAGCTGCCACATTATCTCTTTCCTGAGTTATCCACCAAAGACCTCTCTGCTCTATACTTTTTGTATTATAACAAGTCAATTAGATCATGTCAGAGTCCTTATTTTTTAACCTCTCAAGTACCAAAGGAGGGTGTGTATGCACAGGGAGGGAGAGGGTAGGAGGGATACAACAGGCCAGTTCTCTAGATACTGTTCTTTGGTCATCAAACTTAAACATAAAAGTAGGGGTTTTATTGTTTATGATGTCCAGCAGAATTTTAGGTCCATATTGTAGGCATTTTCAGATGCATAACAAAGTCTGTTTCATTCACCTGAAGGGAGCCAGAAGTCCTTTTTAGTCACATTCTTTTGAAAGACTTTGTGAAAACACTGTCACCCATAACCATAAGAGCTCATCTTCTGTCTGTTTCAAAAGGAGCAGGATACACAGTAAGGAAAAAGAGGAATGTCAAAAAATAAAATAATTAAAATTCAGAAAGAAATCTGTGGAGGGGGTAGTGTCAGGGAGGTGGGTGGGAAGCCACCGCAGTCGCAGGTTCCTAAAACGCTGAAGGCTGCTGCTGACTTTAGCTGACCTGCTGCTTCTCTTGCAGCGATTTCAACAGCTTGTCATTTGAAAGCTTGGTGGCAGAAGCTATTATGTGGCTGGCTACTTGACTTTTTCATCCAGCTATAAGCACAGAATTTGAAATTCTTCTTTTAGAAATCGAAGGTATTGCATCACTTTGGTCCTCACACCCATTTTCAATACCAGCATTTCCTCTCTACTCCCTGCAGCTGTAGAATTTCTTTTTGCAGACAGAAACATCATTGGCTGGAGGCTGAAAAGAAACACCTTCTAAAACTCTGTATTTTGGGGCTTAGTCCCTTGGAAGGGGCTCATCACTTCTTCCATTGCAGATCATGACCAGCTGTGGGCAGAACTGCATGCAGATGTGCCTCTGCTTCTCAGAAGGAAGGAAAAGGGGTGGTGTTTTCACAGCTCTCCTCTAGAATCCTCACTTTTCCTATTTTTGACCCTTTTCTACAAGAGGAGAAGGTATTAATTCAACAAGAAAGTCATCTATCCTATTTTACCACCTCCATCTCACCACGTCACCTTGCCCCTGGTACCTGAGCTCTTTGTGTCCCATACACGTATATCACAGGGATATATTATACCCAGAATTAGCTGCCATAGCAAGATACAGAGAAGGCGCATCGGGATACAACAGATATTATGGCATGAGAGCTTCTCCCTATTTTTATCTAAAGAGAGGTCTTAACACAGCAGAAGAACTAGATCTTCATATCTCATCTATCAGCCTTCCTAAAAGATCATCCAACCTTTTGTACTGCTACCCGACAGTTCTTATAATCGTGCCGTCAAGTCAAGTACAACCTTTCTCTCTGCACATAAAACCTCCAGGTTGGCTTTATATTCTCCAGTAGTCCAGGACAGATTTCTCACCCAGCAACAACGATATAAAATTGCATTCCTTTTATCCTCAGCCACTTTAATCCGTTCTGTACTGGTGGTACCAGTATCACCTGTAGATACTGTTCTGCCTTACCCAGCGGAGTTTATAATTCTGTGGAATACATGTCTTAAAACAGTCATATGTGCCAGTTCATATATTATACTATGTAGTTAGAGATACTTAAATGAGACATTGATAATCTGAATAATCAATTTACTTGGATAACGTGAGATTCCCCCCCTCCACCACCACCATTAAATTGGATGTGTTCTCTTACTTTCATGACATTATTGTAATTCCTCAAACCACTTCTGTTGGGATATTTTTCCCACCTTAATTACCTTGTCATCTACAATTAGGGATGTTAATATGGTCATTACATGTCAGAAATAGCTTTCAGTTTTTGCTCTCTGCATGGTTCAAGTACCTGCAATTCAGCTATATACATATATTTATGCTTTGGCATGTCTTAAACTATGTTCAATATCAAGTTTATTACAGTATTAAATTGATGAACTTGCTATAATAATCGATGTATAAATAATCAATTTAGTGCCACAATAAAGAATCCGTAAAACATGGCCAGCTCTCTGTCGAGGGTGCTGGGCTGCAGTGACATTTGCTGGTCATGCATGGTAACATTTGTAAAAGCTTCATTTAGAGAAGGTGACAGGTTAATTGGGACAAAACCCAAATGCAGCATAGCATCCATAATAAGCAGCATGTGCTAGTGCTGAGAAAGGAGAGGAAAAGCACCGAAAACCTGTGTCTCCACTCCTTCCAGATACCCGCTCGCAAACCAATACTCAGAGTAAGCACAAAGATGTTTTTATAGATGTATGTGAAAACCTAAATCTAACCGGCAGGCACCACGTTGTTTTTCTCTCTCTGCACACAAATTGCAGCTCCAATCTCCTCCTGCAGTACCTGAGCGAGGTGCAGGTTCGAGATGCAGCTCTGTCTGGCTTCAGGAGTTCGGTTCAAGTAAAAATTCAACTAACGGAAGCTGGAACCAGTATTTGAGGGTTAACATACAAATCGCATCCATGGGAAATATCATGTATGTGCTATGCTGTGTTCCTTGGGTTTTGATTTTTGAAATATATTTATTATTCCCACCCCTGCCATACACACACAGTCTGCCACTTTGTGTGGGGTCTCTCGCCTCCCTTGGATGCCACACTCACACTGGCAGTCGCAGAGAAACCAAGACAGATAACACTGAAAAATGCTAACTGAGAGACAAAGTTAGCTTTTCAGATGGATTAAACTTTAAAGGATTTTGTTTTGTCAAAAAGCAGATGCTTATCACTTGATTTATTTTTTACATCCTCAAGTTGACTGCATTATTCATCCAGAAGCATAATCCTACATCAAGTTACCAGAAGAGGTTTGCTTTTCATTTTCCATCTGTCACGGACCGCAGGGGCTAGATAGGGAAGATACCCTAACGCATCCGCTCTTCCGAGGGGAAGCACACGGAGGGTGGCGCGGCCGCTCCGGCACCAAGCAGCGGGCACACGTGGGTGCTTGCCAGCAGGGTCTGAGCACCCTCTACCTTGTACCACCTCAGCTAGAGAGGCTCATGCAGGGCACGTACGACACACTTGCAGGTTACCGGCCTGACTGGTGCTGGTGGTGGTGGGATTTTGCCGTCCTACCAAAGGGGACTGGCAGTGTGCGCTCTCTGGAGGCACTAAAAAAAAATTATAACATGAACAAGTGAGAGCTTAGGGATGTGTATAGCACTCCACAGCAGACGTGAACGGGGAGAAGATGCTCCCAGCACTATCGCTCAACTGCACTGGGCACTGCGGAGGGTGCTTCGCTATCAGTACGTGCCTCGGCAGCACACGCAGCCCCGCGACGCCGCAGCACCTGCCGTTTGCGTGCAAACATACGTATCTTAGGGCAGTACAACCCCAGCATGATAGAGACAGCAGGAACAAGCAGTTCCTCTATGCAGAATGAGATATTCACAGCTCCAACACCATGATATCGTGTAGGGAAATACCAGCCTGAGATGACGGCAGAAGCCACAAGAAGTGGAGACGCAGGATGCGGCGCAGAGGAGCACGGGCGTGGGATGATGCGGGATGGGCACAGGCTGGCACTGGAGACCCCACAGCTACCAGCCGGGTACTTAACCATGGTCAGTTGAAGGAATGCAGGTGTGGAGCTGGGCAAAACTGGCTTTAGGGGTAACAGAGAGGACAAACAAATACTCTCAAACACACACTGAAGACATCGCGTATGGTAAATTCAGCTGTAACACAGAGCTGCAGCCAATGAAGAAAAATGACGGCGTCAAAGTGCATTCGCAAACACATAAAAACGGCCCAGGTGGATCCCAGAGTGAGGAAGGAGAAGACACCAACATCGTATTCCCCCAGCGAAGGACCCCAGAGGCCGGCAGCTCTCTGTAACGCCCACCCAGCGGCCTGAGGCTACCCACCTGCAGACCCCGAGGAGCAGCGCAAGGGTGACGCAATGCCAGGAAAAACGGCAGGAGCTAAGCTAGGTATTACAGTTCTAGTGGTATTATTACTGTCACTGAAATGTTTTCTGTACAGAAGTATTCTTTTTTCTTTAACAATCAGATCTAGACCAACAACAACCCTTGAACTGCACTGTTAAGATTTCAATTACACTAAGTTCTTGTCTTTAGATATAAGGTGTGTACCTTCCTTGCCCATAAACAAGGTTTTGAGCATAACAGCAATAAGATTTCTTTGGGAGGAGGGAGAGTCTAGCTCTAATGCTATTTAGGCAGACTTTGAATATGATAGGAAATCAATCCTCAATACAGAAGTTATCTTTTATAAACCTGAAATGCTTCTAAAGCTTGCCGTGTTTATGGGACTTATCCACCGGAACATTTTTGCTCAGAGCACTATATGCCATTTAAGCACGGGAACCATTTTTCCAAAATGTGTGTATAGCTCCAAGACAGTTCTCTTATCACCAGGATCGTGTGTAAAAGATACAATGCATTTTTCTTGGGCAAATCGCAAGAGCCAGGCACTGTCCCTTCCCCTCTCTGTTACAGACTCCCCTCTCCCACTCGGCAGCACCCAGCAGGGAACAGGACAGTTGCTCCTCCGGCCGGAGTTATATATATGTAATTCAGTAAGGTTTGGTCTTATCGAAGGTGTTATTAAAACAGATAGTAAGCTGTCAGGTGGGTTCTTTAATGCATGCTGGATAGCAAGATCCAGAATACCTGCTACCTCTCTCCACTTCCCACTTTTCTTCCATCCTAGGCACTTTCTGCTGTGCATAACAATATTAGCAGTTAACTGTAAAATAGCACAGACTGGGAAGTATTTCCCATGAGCTCCAGGTTTTAGGTCTTTGTATTTAAACAGAAATTTTGTTGCTGAATTCCCCCAGCTCAAAGATTTCTTTTTTTTTCTTTTTTTTTTCTTCTTTTCTTTAGTGGGGGAAGCCGTCTGTTCAGCAACGGCGCAGTTCAACTGTAGTTCTTTTTTGCCACCCCTCAAGTGGGGTTTTTGAGGTTTTGAGCGTTTCGGGTACTCCGCACGACGGTTCCTCGCTGAGCGCTCCCAGCTGCCTGCCCGTCTCCTGCAGCTCGAGTCTGAGGACCGCGGCTCCTCTGCTCACCAGAGCCTGTCTTTGAGGCTTTGCCAAAGAGCGGGCGCTTGGATTTGTGACACATCAGCTCGACAGCAAAATTGCTGGTATCGCTCTACTCCTGTTTTAAAACAAGTGTCCAGGGCGAGGGAGACTTTTTTTGGCAGGAATGTCCTCATTTTACCTACATTTTTAGCCACGTAAAAACTTCTTCAAATCAGGCTTGAAGAGTTTTTGTTTCTTGGGGGGTTTGGTTTTTTAAATTGTGCTCTATCTGGAATAAGAGGAAGAGTCAAAGTTTCCTTTGTAGAAAACTTGGAAGCTTCCTGCTTCCGTTCAGCGCTATCTGTTCCTATACCGGGTGGCTGGTACGCTACTCTTCTACTTTACATAGATTTCTTAGATATTGCAGTCCGGGGTGCATTTGTACAGTTCTGTAAGCACACTTATTACATTTTATATTCCTAGCATCACACACACACACTCTGGTTAAACAAATGTAAAATTAATTTCAGGCGTGTGTAAAATTGTGTCATGGCTTAAAGACTAATAGAAGACACAATTATTGAAAATATGAATTAGTATTAAGGATGAGAAAAATAAATGATCCACGCTCAGATAAACAGCCCTCTACCTTTAGCCAGTTCACAGCACAGCACAGCACCCATCCCAGCTGGTCTTCACCAGTTTCTTTCACTGCTCAGCAAGTGAAGCACCCGAGCAATTGCCTTCTCCCACCACCGAGTGCTACATAGCTAAGCACCCACCTACTTCTCAAATACTTCAGGGTCACAAACGCTACCCCAAGGCCCATTTCAGACTCTTCTGCCCTGTCCTTTCTCCTTTGGAAGAGCAGGAATTCACCACAGCCTGTTGGTCACTCTCCAGAACAGCCCTGAAGATGTCATGAGAGAAGAGCTGGGAACCAACTTTATCCAACCCAAAATATCATCCCCAACCCTTCCCTTGGAAGGTGCCCCTTTCTCCAAGGAGTGGGAGCAGAGAGACGGACTTTCCTCCCAAACCCACGACACCCTCCCTCCTTCCCCGCTGGCTGCAGTCCCGGCTGACCTGGCCAAGGAGGCCTCTCGGTGCCTGCTCTCCCACCCGGCTGCACCCTCTTTAACTCTTTCTAACCCTTTTCTAACTCTGGTAGCACAGGCAATAAACCCCCAAATTAAGAGCAGACTCCAATGTTGTCTTCTAGCTGGATGTTACATGGTGCAGCTAGAAAGCACCGGATGCATTTGGCACTCAGCCTCACAAGTTTGGTCTCTACTGTAATTAATGAATATTCACTAGTACCCTGAAGGAATTAAGCATTCACATGCTGTTCTCATTGCTTGGCATTGAGTCAGGGAAGGGTCTCTTCCTAGTGTTGTTTACGAGCCCCATTTCAGTTTCTTGCTCATAGTAAATAGCACCTTGCTCTGTCTTCCCACTGCGGGGAGGCCTCTTGGTGAAGGAATGTGCTGCTCATGGCAATCAGTCAAATCTCGTGGTCTTCCAGTTTGTTATTGCTAAGCTCTTGGTTTGCATTCCAGGCTCCGGTGGCTTTGGGTGAAGAAAATGCAACGATAGCCACATAGCCTTTCTCTACGGAGTGATCCTTCCTGGCAAAAAACTGGCCAGACCACTTCTTCCAGCCCCAGCTCGGAAACAAGTTCTTGAATTCAGGATAAATCATAGCTACAAAATCTGGTACGCTCTTTCACAATACTCCTTTTAAGCCTGAAAGTCCCTCTTTAAATCGATTTTCCACATTGCTTTTTTCTTTTGTTTTGCTCAAGCCTCCTGATTACACTGCCCTCACTTGATTCCTCAGTTGTGGTCCTCAGCTTTAACTTACACTTTGCATATGATGTTCTGTAAAACCTCCCTCGTTTATATTGCCGGTATCCGGTGTCACTGTGCTTCTATAAGCAGGTCTTACAGAAGTAGATAAGTCTCTCTGGCCAAGCACATTACAATTTCCACTCCATTCCAATAAAAAAAAAAAAAAAAAAAATCAACCCATTAACCTGAAAAATGCAGCATTTAGTATAAGTAAAAAGAACAGTCAACTTGACAGTGTAAATAGCTTTAAATGTAATGCTTTCCACTGTCTTTCAAAACAAAAGCTTTCTTTGACATAACTGCTTATGTCAAATGTGAAAGTATATTTACCACTTCCTATTTTATAATGGACTATCTGAAACGCAGGATAAAAATAAAACGTAAATACTGGACTGAAAGTCTGTAAGAAACCATATACAGCTTCATCTTCCTTTATGAAAATAAGTGGCTGCTATAGCTTTCCTGCTTTAGTTGAAAATTTATTGAATCAAGCGTTGGCTACGTTTGTCTCTAAGGTTACTGTTATTTTTTGTGGTACCACAACACATTGCAGTAACATGTCTCTTTTTCACCTCTCTCCTAATAGTGGTAGAAACCTTCTCAGGAATGGATCCTAGGGGGGTTTCAGTTGTCAAATGTATACGTCAAGATAAGGCTGGTGGTTGCCACCACTGAAACAACCCAACGCACTTTTTACAGCTTGCTCTACCCTTTGCTAAGAATTTAGAGTAAGATTATTTCAGTAAAGTAACTCTTCTGAGATACTGATGGAGGCCAACTATTTTTTACATGCATATATTTCATTTCCCTTTCTTCACAATTCTGTTAGGCCATTTAAAGATGGGGCCTGATCTCTGATTTCTGCCAGTTGGCCTCTCAGCTGGGATGTGTTTGGGTTAATCAGCAAGTGCCTTGTTTAAGCTTCCTACCCTCACCTTCGCCTGACTGGGGAACAGCTAGAAGACTATAATACTCCAAATTTTTTTTCCTCTTATTCCTCATGTAACTGTTTCTTATCTTTGCCCATCAGATTGCATTCTTTTTCCATTTTTCCTTTTCTATCAAAGAGGAAATCAAAATCAGTAACAGGTCCAAAGGGGACTTTGGCAAACCAAATTTGCTAACTGTATTCCTCCTTTACAGAAAACCGCCGGGGCTCTGCCTTGTGCTTAGGACAGGGCTCTCGGTGTATTCAGGTACCTACTCCAGAGACCAGCTGTGGAGCAATGCCCAAATTCTCCCAGAAGCAACACTGACAGCTGTACTCTGAGCTCACTTAAGACACAAAATATATTTTGGCAGAAAATATTTTTCTAATCATTTTCCTTAGGGGAATATTTTCCTACCAATTATAATCGCTCTGCTCATTTTATCAACCAGAAGCATTCTTTTTTATTTGGTCCTGAAATACAAAAATGTGGGGCTGTTACCGCTTGATGGGATATTTTAATTAAGAAGAACTGTACGTATCATTTGTGTCCTCATGGGGTATAATCATTATTAAATCAATTTTGTTGTTGTTGAGTGAGGCTTATGTAAAAGTCGGATATTGTATTTCTAAACTAATTATACAGGCAAGAAGTCTAGTCCCAAGTTAAATGGAAACTTTGGACCAGATTCTCAAGCAGTTCGAATTTCCTCAATTCTATCGAAACAGCTCAGCGACTTGATCTAACAGCACTGTAATTTTAAGGCATCGCTTTCCTTCTGTAATATAGGCATTCACCGTGATTACCACTGGAGAATTTTGTGCTCGTTTGGTAGAAACCATGTGATGCTAACCCCCGGTGAAGGAACCGATGATGCTCGTCACCCACCTACCTCCAGAGCAGCCTCTGGGCATACGAAATGCAAGACAGACAAGTTGAACTAAATCCTTTCTTTCCTTTTTAGAGCTCCAGGCACTTGGAAACTGTCTCTCCTGAGCCACATCCCCTGAGCTCCCAATTCCCAGAAGCGCTCTTGAAATCACTCAAAAGAGAAGGGAGGGCTCTTAACGGTACTGAGAGAGGTTTTGCACGAGCTGCACCGGTAATCAATGCCGGTGAGGGTCTTCCTTCCCCAGAGGCGACTGCCTTGACAGCAGGAGTTACCTGAAGCAAATACAAAATGCCAGCACCACTGCACCTTGCCTGTGTGTTTCCAGGCTGTGTAAAAGCAGCCGGCGCTCGGTCTCTTTGGGCTAGTCTTCTCCGTGTTTCAGTTCCTTCAGTAACATCTAATAAACCTGCGACGAGGGATACGGGGTTACACCTTGTATCCGCAGCATTTTATTAAATGAGCCCACACTCACACTCCCAAGTTTCCAAGGAGAATCTTTGGCTACCTATCAAATACAAGGTCTTCTCTCTCGAAAGGCACAATTTCTCCGCTAAATGAATCTAACTGACTGCATACTCAAGCTAAGTGCCAGAGCTGAGGGAACAGAGGTTATCATCTTCATTTTCAGCCACGGGTAGGTCTCCATATGCTGAAAACATAGGAACAACAAGCAGTCGGGTTACAGGAAATCATAGCAAGGGGCAGCAGATGCTGATCAAACTGGATCATGAATAATTCTGTCCTTACTGCAAAAAAGGTTAAAAAAGGGATTTAAAAACAATCACCCTTTTTTTGTACTCAACAATCTGAAAAAATTACTTTTAATTGATGTGCAGTTACTCCTGATTTCATAATATAACTGAAATTACAATCTGACCTAGAGGTTTCATAGGTTTTGCAAGTCCTAATACCAGAAATAGGAGAGATGAAATCAAGAAGCTATCATGCAGTAAATGGATATTCTGACTCCCTAGGTCTCCCTAAATTAGTAGGTCTAGTCTAAAAAGTGTCGTACTTTAAAGACAACTGAATCAAATAGTAATTTTTCAGACCTAAAATATCATTACGGTGTTTAACAAAGGATAAGCTACAGAAAAATCCACTTTTCATGCCATTTCTATGCAATGTGTACTAATTCTTGACTGGCACTATAAATCGCATAAACTAATTAATGACTGATAGCCATTAGTTATGTATGTAGAAGCTGACAGGTAACAACACTCAGTTGTGCTGGAAGCGGAAGAAATATGTGAACTGGTTAGCAAGGGCGGGATGGCTCTGGACCTCCCCCTGCCCCGAATTCTTTAGTATAGCTAGAATCGGAGGCTGTATCTACAATTACTTCTGCAATATCTGAATTTAAGTGACATACCACAATTCCATTAAAACCAATTAATCTAGGTCTGACGATCACCTTCATGTACATGCTTATATGTAAAAATACATGTATTTGTAGCAGTGTGAGACATATTAAATATATTAAAAGCATACCAAATTTCCACAGAGGATAACCCACATTTCAAACACCACACGCCTTTTAAACATACCAGTCCTTGCAACAGTGTTCTTACAGAAGCCATGTCCTCACGTCACCTTCACATTCAGGTACACTGACCAAAACTGGAGGTGAGATGCTGGGGTGGAAGGAGCAAGCTGGAGGGCCTGGAGCAGAGAGGCACGGGGGAGAGAGGGGCCGGGGATGGGCTCCTGCAAAACACACGCATCTGAAATAAAATGCATCTATGATCCTACCGCTGAGACGTGAGCCGGGTAGTCTGCAGGCGACTAAAGATGATATATGTGAAACGTAGTAACTGGGAGCACCTGCGAGCTGTCTCGCAGAGAAGGAGGCAGCCCATCCCGCGAAGGACCGACCTCTCCACGCGGCCTCCGCACGCCGGGTTGCTGCCGTGCGCCCCGCACACGGGCTGTGGTTTCCTTGCGTGCGCTTGGCCCGAATCAAGAAAAACATCTCATGGAGTCCAACCGGATTAGGATCTCGCTGACTGCGTTCGGTTAGGAAAACCATCGGCATTATCAGGTGGACATTTATTAAGTAATGGGGGTAATTTATAAAACCACAATCTAGAAGAAGTCCCAGCCAACAGAAGACTCAAAATGTTGCTCCTTCAGTAAAAAGCAGGGGTTGTAGAGCCTTGTTTGAATTCTTCTCTTGCTTTTTTTTTTTTTTTTTTTTTTTTTGTATGATCTTATCCTAGTGCATACAGGCAGCCTCCAGGTTTCATACATATATACTATACTTGCACTGTACATATGTACTACACATATGTACTATAAATACCACAAAGCAAAGTCATACTTTGTGGACACTGGGACCCAGACAAGATGTCATTGCACATTAAAACTGTATTAAACTAATTGAAAAATAGTTAAACATTGCTAATAAAACAAGATAAATACTAAACATTAAAAGACAGAGACTTTTCAGTGTTCCATAAAACCACATCTTTCAGACAAATTAATTATTTGCATCATAAAAAATGCTAATAGTTAAAGAAAATATTCCAGAGGAAAATAATGAATAAAAAGCTTCAGGTGATTTTCAATTACTTTAAAAACAATTTCCATTCTTCATAAAATACACAGATCTTTGCATCTTTTATAGTATAAGTTACCTTCCAAAAATTACCTTCTTTTTAATCTTGCAAGAAATGAGACCTTAATTGGGTAGGAAAGTATTTGGAATATATCCAGAAAGAAAAAAATTACAGCTATTCTCCTGTAAGTTGCACAGCATCTGTCAAGAGTGTTCACATACCTTCAGGAAGATACCCCAAATTAGGTGAACATTGTACTTGATTTCAGTGATCAGAGTTAATATTCTGAAGACTGAAACTGGCTGCCTTATTTATTTCATAGTTTCAATTTCTATTGCTGTAATTCGCCTCAGCAAATAAATGGATGTATGGGGGCTCTCCTCCTGAATAAATAATCATATTTCACTTGTCAGGATCTTCTTTTGCCTTGAATGAGAAACATTTCATTTCTTTGTAACGCCGCTGAATCTAAATCCTGTTGTAAGAGACTTAATGAGCAGCCGTGGAATACCAAATAAAAACTAATGGAGTGTTCCAGCGATGTGGCCACCCTGATGGACATCAAATTAAATCTGAGACCAGATGGAAGAAAAGGAAGATGCACTATACAAAATAATTCTTCATTTGAAGAGTAAAGTATTACTCAGTGGCATTATACATTGTTAATAAATTTTCTTTATCTGAAACTATAATTTAATATTTATGTATCTAATTTACATGTGACAAAGTAGCATATTCTAAAATTAGAGTGTAACCAGCAAACTATTAACTACTATAAACAATACCAAAGCACAACCCAAACATATTTTAAGGAAACAATAGATACATTTTGGATTGGGGAAAGATTTCAATTGCAGATATTGTTTTAAGTATAGCTGTTAATTACATCTTGAAAAACCTGTTCAAGCTCAGAAAGATTTTCTGCTTAGGGAGTCTCATGTATACACAGTAAGACCAAGAGTACACTACCAAAAAATCCTCTATTGGTTACTAGTAGGTACAGTAATAATAGTAAATGCTAAAATTGAAAAAAAAATCATTTTCAATATTGATGTTATATGATGCACTGGACAATATTTCCCCTTTGAGCAGAAACTACAGAAAATATCGTGCCCTTTATTAACTCCATGGTTTCTTATGTGTAATAGACAGCGAAAGAATTGCACTTATTGTAACATTACAGTAAAGTGTTAGACTGCAGCTCACCTTTTAAAGTATTAGTGGCCATAATACTTACGATAGGTTGTGCATTATGCAAAGATGAATAAAGATGTGCATTTAAATTAAAAAACGAGCAACCACTTACAGAACCAACAGTGAGGCTTAACATAACAAACATGCACTAACCCTACATTTATGCAAAACTAAGTTCTTCCAGGAAACTGTAACCAACTGTTGACCTTCCACAAAGGTAAAGGTTTTGTCCCTTGGTAATACGTTTGGATTTTGTATTCGAATTCCAGTTTATTAGCTCATTGTCTCTAAATGTGCTGTTCCGCTGTGATATCCTTTAGCTGCCCTTGAGCTTCTGCAGAATCTGCAATCTTACAGTCACTTTTATTTAAGGTTTCATTGAGCCGCAAAGTAAATCCCCTTCAGTACTACACAAATAGGCTTCCTTATTCATCCTCTTCAGGTTCCTGTGGTAGAATTGGTGTCTCCTCCTTTAAACAAGCACTAAAAAAGCCAAGGATTGTGCTGTAAAGGTGATATTTGCTTTTCTCAGAAGCAATGTTATGACCTTCATCTGGGTAGATCTAGCAGAGGCAAAAGGAAAAAAGTAAACAGTTTTTTAAAGGCTTTTCAAATATTTAGGGCTCTAATTTTCTTTTTTTGATCTTCAAAATGTTTTAGATAACAACAGGATGACAACATTAGTTTTATGGCATCAAGGAGAGCTAATAGAACTCAAAGTAAAACTCGTTCCCTCGGAATTCAAAACTTAAATAAAATAACCACTGCAGTGGGATCTGTAGAAGCAAAACAAAACAAAAAAAAAAATTCTCAGTCATTGTGCTTACATGTTTATTTAGATGGGATTTTCAATGGTGTCTAGCCATCCAAATTCCATTAACGTCAATGTGGATTAATTACCTCATACTTTTAGGTACCTCTTAATATCTCAGCTTCTAAGGGTTAAGCAAAAAATCTTTTTATTAATATTTTTAACTACCTTCCTATCTTATCTAAAGCCCATCACCTGCCTTTCCCAGGGTGGACGAGGACGTTTCTATCTGTTAACTCAAAATTCATTGGGACTTTCGTCCAACTGAGGCTGAATGGGAATTTGTAGACTGACTGAATAAATCCAGATCACAGAGTTTAGATGACGACACTTGCTGTGGTTTGAGGCAAACAGATTCAGCCCCTTCCTAAAACTCTGGCAATCACAAGATTGCATGAGAATTGCTTAACAGGGCTGTTTCTGAGAGACATCTCTCATTTCTACTTCTTCCTCTCTTTACAGGACAAAACATCATCTCAGCTGAAATCACAAGGACAGCGAGAACAGCTCCTATGCCATTCGGATTTCATGCATAAACTTTTTTTCCATTCATAATTGATATCTACTTCCCTGCTACCACCTCCTCCCTCATGCGATCTTACACATTTCAGTGGAAACTACAGGTTCACCTATATAGGTCAGTAAAAACAAGGTTTGTAATGCCTAACATCAGAGATATTTGGAGAAGTGAGCAGAAACCACATCATCTAAGATATTCAAGAAACTTTACTGCAACAGAACCCTCAACCAGCAAAATCCAGTTACTCTCCAGCTGGTCGTCTTCAAAGATACCTTGTCCTCCTCCGCCCCAGCCTGGCCTCACAGCACGCTCACCCTCAGGGCGACCACAGACAGAGGGGAACAGCGTCCCAACATTTTAGCTATCTCTTAATAGGCTTGAAATGTTGAAAATAAGGGGAAACTAGTCTTGTGTGACCCATCACCTTTCTAGATAAAAACAGACCACAATATTGATATTTCCGTATTATGCAGAGTGCGTGTGGACAAGAAGGCATTTTATATAGTGTTGTAGGATAAATAGATGAAAAAAAAGGAGATGTGAGAGAGGGGAAGGAGCCCAGCGGAACAGTGACAAGATCCGGTTCTTAACGTCCACACTAACAGTAAGTAAAATAGGATTAAGCAGCATTCTACCTGCAAACCGGGGCAATGCGAGGGCATGGTGGTAGGGAGGACCCTTTTCAGGGAAGGAATAGCGATATGAGATTAAATGTTGAACTATGTTTATAGAAAATGCCACAGCTGCACATACCTGCATAGTGTAATTAACTCCAGCTTTTATTAGATGTTTAATTAGTTCTGCTGAATGCTGGAAGTGGACTTTCACTGCAAGACAATGACATTTGATATTATCAGAAAAAGCCAAGTTAATACAAAATGTTTATCTGTTAAATAACTTTGACTCAGAATGCTTCTTTGTAAATACCAGATTTGCAGTTGACTAACTTTATTTCTGGTCACAAACGCACAGCCCAATCAATAATAGTGACATAGTATGAAAGAATAGATGTTTTTGGAGAAGTGAGTTGGGAGATGAAAGCACCAAGCTATGCTTTCTAGGCACTCAGTAAAGATTCCTCTCGCCACCCCTGATTTTCTCAGACTGCAGTAGTTTTGAGGTGTGTAAAACCATTGTGTTTGAACATCATGAGAGCTAATAACCGTGTTAAGGGACAGCACAGCAGATTTTCTCTTGCTTGCACAGGATTGTTGCAGCCCACGCTTCTTCAGGTAATGAACTTTGTGTAATATATCAGCAACTTAATCTTTTCGGTAGTAAAAACTGGCAACTTTATCACCGTGCTCTAGGCCTGTACAGCTAAGGCTGAAAGTGGACTCGGCCGTGTCACTAGACGTGACATTAAGCAAGGACAGCAGGCAATAAGAATCATAGTCTTGAACACATTATATTGCTCAGACACCTACCAGCATCCCACTTCCCTTGAGAGCGGAGTTCAGAGGGGCAGAAATTGCTGATGCCTTTTACCATCGGCAAAGTCGGCGACCCTCACGCCTGCTCGGCCGCCTAAGGCATCTGCTCTCACCCGCTCTGCGCAGGACGGTGCTCCAGGTGGGATCTGCACCCCTCGGACTGCGCTTGCGATCCAAAACACAGCTTTGATGAGGTTGGCGGGTAATTGCAGTTTAAGTGCCAGACCTTATTCTATTTTTCTATTTGTCTGCATTAAACTAGTGTTAAAACTGCCGGCTCTATGAAAGGCCTCCCCATAGTTCAGCTTCCAATGCTTTGGCAGTAACTTGCAATTAATTAGCTGGGAAGTTTAACTTCCCATTGGGTACTGTACTTCACCGACTGTACCGGTAATTTTTTCTTCAATTGCAGAAGCTCTATAAATTTGAAATACCATTAAAAATGTATGTTGTTCTATTAATAATTGATATAATACCTTTCATGAGCAAGACAGTGGTCCACAAGATTTAAAGAAATTAGAACATACAGCACCTAAAAGGTACAAATATTCAGCAAAGAAAAGCGTCATCAGCTTAGAGCCAGAAGCGACAATTGAAACAGACAATCAAATCTCTTTGGATAGAAAACCCTACTGGAGGGACAGCAGAACTAAAAATGTTCTTGTTACGTGCATGCCTCACCTGTCTTTGAATATCTATTAAGACCTCTGACGACAAACGTAATTGCATCTATAAATACTTACTATCAGCTGTCCCGTGAACTATTAGCAAATTTGCTTCTTTTAAACCATGAAGATTGTGTAATACGCTGGATGCCTAGTAAACAAACACACACAAAGGTGTAACTGAATTGTATTTTAAAAGTAAAACTATAACTCTAAATTACTTGTTTACACTAACTTACCTGATAGGTATTTTCCTCTTTTGAAGGAATACCCAGGTATCTTTCTGAAAAGGCTGATGCTATGTAAGCAAAAACAAAAGCTTCAGAATTCATCAAAATTAATTCTATTTAAAAGATGCTCAGGTCTGACTTACAGTCAGGAGAAGCTATTTAATCTGATCTCCTGTGTAGCATAGTCCGTAGTATACGCCCAGTGTGTCACATACACAGCCAAATGCCCTGTGACTGAATGAGGACACGGTGGAGATCACAAGGAACTTTACCACTAACTTTAAAAGATTCATACGTATCTCTCCTTACCATATCTATTAAAAATCTGGACTCAGGCTGATACACTAAAAGAGTCTAAGGGAATGAGATGCCTGATTGAATTTCGGTGTGAAATGGGAAACACAACTCTTCTGACAAAAATCGTGGTGTAAATAACAATGTATTTGTTATATGTTTCGGTGAACCATCCCAGTGTTATCTGCCCTCACCCTTTCATTTAAAGGGGAGAATGAGATAGTGAGGGGATAGTCGATATCCCTACATTGCCTGCCCTTAGGTAAAATGAATAGTAGCTCCATGAATAAAAGATATTTTGAAATAAGCTGTCATGCAGGTGAAGGATAGGAGTACTCACCGTACAGCTTCATGTCTGTAATTGGTGCCACCACAGCTCCACATTTGAAAAGCCGTTCACTGGATTTCAGGATCATTGATGTAATGTAGCCACCGTATCCCTACCAGTGGAAACAATATCATGAGAGTTTTGTTTGTTCATTTCTTTCTAATAATAATGAAGTTAAATGGCATTATGCTAATCCGACAGTACTATTTTATAGCATGTACGTAATTTATCGTATGTATTTATATACAATTGCAAACATACAGTTAAGAGTGAATAAAGATATCATTTGGCCTGGCTGTGATCTTTAAAGTATGCCATTTAATAATAATGAGTGTATTTCAATTTAAGGTCCATAGTTCCATCATGGCACACTACCCTGTAGCTAGGAAAAGACTGGAAAGCTACAGGAAAAAAAAAAAAAAAAAAAAGGAAGGCAAGGCTCTTGGGAATACAGCCTAGACAGTAAGATTTGTATTCACTTTCTGATATATTTAGCGTAGATATTTGCTAATTATTGGGACACACTGAGCACATTGCTGACTGGGGAGAGAGAGAGAGAATGGGAATGGGGAAAAACCATGAACTGATTGCAAAGCGTGCTCCCTCTGACACTTGGACCTTTGCAGATTGAATCCTACCACTATTAATGAGGTTTTTTTGCTGCAGCATTGTCAAACACCCCAGAGAGAGGTACAGATCCTTCAGCAACTTGCAGAAAAAAACCTATATGTAGCCACGTTGCTCAATATCATGCTAATCTCTGGGTGCAATTTCTGACCACCAGGCTGCTGTTACAGTGCAGGAGAACCGAGAGCAGGAAAGAGCTGGGAGACATGGGGTGTAGAGGGCAAGCTCCCTCCTTACCCCACTGCTCCTGGCTGTCCTTACAGCCGATCAGTCCACGAAAGCAAGTCCTTTAACATGAGATCAGCGGTTCCTTTTGAATGACATTGACAATGCATATGTGTACAGCTATTTCTGTTCCAGACCCATAGAAAATGAAATTTTGAGTTGTGGAGTCTCAGATCAATGATTTTCTCATATATTATGGGCTCTTCAAATTTCTCTGTTTGCCATCTTTGCTCTTTCTTCTTCGATGCTTGAAAATTGACTTTTGCAGGTATTTTGGGGTTTTGTGTTGTTTTGTGTTTGGCACAAACACATTTCAACAAGAAGAAATTATCCCATGACAAGGAAAAGAAAAATGTAAAAAAAAAAACACCTCAACCCCAAAGAATAAATATTGCATCAAATGCTCACATAGGCTTCTTGTGGACTTTTTTGTATCCTGCCTGCTCCCATTCTTCATGTCTAAATATTTAATCAACAGTTGCCCTCTCTGGAAGAGCTGGAATACTTGAAAACCCTTTAACCTCACTGAGGAAGCGAACAGGAATGTTCTTTGAAGCCAGCCTATAGTACATGTGGATGGGCACACAAAAGGAAATACAGAACTGGATTTTCCAAGGAGTGTGAGGAACTAAGTTGTCCCCTACCCATGCAAAGTCCAGCACAGCAGGCCAAGAATAGCACAGAATTGTCCATGCGCAGGAGCAGATTCAACCTAAGAAAGAATTTCTGAGTGGGCACCAAAAACTTATATAATTCAAAGAGTTTAAGAGAATAGCAACTTTCCTCTGCCTCTGGGTTCTCTACTTCTTTTATTTAATATTCTGTTTGTGTCTGTCCCAGTAGCTCCACAGCATGATTTTAATCCTAGGATAGATATTGCCAGGTTATTTATTATTTATGCCATGTATTCATTAAGAACTTGGTTTAGCTCTCCTGGGAATTTCTTTCCTTTATGCTTGTGGCCTTGCTTCCAGCCAAGCTTTCCAGGACAAAAACATTACACAGTGAGCCCACACTTTTAGAAGCATCTCACAATGATGATGGAACCAATACTTTACATATTTCCTAATGCAAGCGTCTGGGTGCCTTGCTCATAGGTCTGATTTCTGTTGTTTCATCCTAATTGCGATATTTTCAAGAAGCCATTGGCTGTGGAGTCCTTCCTTTTAACTTATTTTCAAGCTCTTTTTCTACTTCCATGACAGGGAAATGCAAACTAACCATAATTCGCTGTGTAACCACTCAGGAAGGCCCCTGGATCATTCATCACTTGAGCACATACCGCTTGCAGAGATAAGCAAGACGGCACTGGCAGATTGCCTGGCACTAAGAAGCAGGTATTTTCCACACTGTGCCCTCTGGACATTCTTGTTACTCTTATTAGTAGTTTACATTACTGATTTTGGCAAGACTTTCATTTCTGAGTCGTTCTGAATCCTCTCTTAGAATTCAAGTAATCTGAAGAGCTCCATGACAGCATGCATGAGTTCAGCTGTATGAGATCAGCATTTGGTAATAAAAAAGTCAACTTATTTTCAAGCAAATGCATGTTCCGTTTCCATCAATCAGCACAATTTCATGTACAGAAAGAAAAAAAAAAAAAAAGACTTTTCCTATCACAGTGTTGTACATAGTAAACAGAAAATGGGTCTAAAAGAAGATTTTTAATCGACTAAAATAAGCACAGTGGTGGGAAATGCAATAACCCTAGGAAACTTTTAAGAGGATTTTTTCCTAATTTTAAAACTGACATTTAAAATTTATTTTATTTTATTTTTATTTTTTTTGCCACTGGAAGTCAGATCTCAGGAAAGCAATGTTGTGGGGTTAACTACTTTGGAAACAGTAAACTCTGAATTCAAAGCAGCACTGAAGATTACTGAATTTCCCAGTTTTTGCTCTTCGCCTTCCCACACTTCCAATTTTCATTCCTCAGTCTTTCCTTCTGAAAATAAATGTGGGAACACCACTATCAGTAATATTTTGGAGAAGACAAAGTTTTTGCAGGTAGCTTTCCGCAGTCATGTAAAAAGTCCTGTTAAAATGTAAAGCCCATGGTACTTGCCTCATCACGTCACCATTAGGAAACAAGATGCTGTCTAATCTCCTATACAAACTTGTGGAAATTTTCAAGAGGCAATGAAATGAATCTCTAAAGTCAGAAACAACTGAGTAATTCGGGTGTGTTTACTGACGGCATTTCAGAAATGATATCTTCAGCCTTTTGAGGAAAGAGGGTATGGAGGAATGTATATGCTTATATGCATGTGTACTTTCTTGTGTTTTGGCAACCAGCACCAAAACTGAATAGCAACATGTGCCATTATGTGGCAGATGCAATCAGCTCCATCCATCCATCCACCCTCAGCTGAATGCAATCCCTGTTTGAAGGCTCCCCTAAAAACCAAATACTGCTCTTGATGCTGTTGATATTCTTGCAACGACAGTTTTTAGCTCAAGGAATGTGGCAGGAGCTCACGTCTTTCGAGAAGGTCATGCTCATGTGGAACGCTAAAAGTAGTCAGTACTTCATTTCCACTACGCTTTACAAACATTAACCAACGCTCAAAATGCTACCGCTCAGGAGGTGAATACCACTCTCCCCATTTTGCATTCAGACAGACAGGCACAGGAAGGTTAAGTGCCTTGCCTGAGGCCAGGCAGCAAGTTAGCAGCAGAGCAGCGATGGGAAGCGAGGGGCTTCCCAGTGGTGGGCACGCTGCTCCTGTCACTGGTGACCATGGGGCTTGTCTAGGTACCCTGGTGTGTGGCTTGTTGCTGCTTTGTGTTGAAAGGCACAAATCATCATCATCTGCAAGGTAATATTTAAAAAAAAAAAAAAAAAGGAGGAGGATGCAAATGCTAGTTTGTAAAAGAAGCGTTAATTACGTGCTGTTTCTAACTGCTGTTTTTTAACAGAAATCAGTAAAATGCGTTTTAGTTCTTTACTAAAGGTTAAACCTTTGCCTGGCTCTTTCTAAGGCTAGAGGCAATGACATACCAAGCAGTTAAGCAGCTGATAAAATAGCAAAGGAGAGATTTCTAGCAGATGGCACAAGGAGGAAGTGGTTCCTGGTACTATAGGCTCACAACTCAGCCGGCTTGAATGGTCAATAAAGCATGTGGACACAAAACTTGTATTAGAAGGACGTTATCTATTTAACTATAGACCAAATGTGAAAGTGTAAGAAGCAAGCTTTTACAGAAACTAAGTCCATATTCAAAATTTCTAATGAAAATGGATATTTCTCAGCAGATTCTGAAATGCAAATACTGCAGTACCACAAAACCGATCTATCTCAAATAGCCATTTTGAGAAAAAAAAAATAGAAAAAATACAGAATATACAGTAAATTATGGCAAGTTTCCCCCCCTCTTTTAATAATTGAAATTGTCTTAGGAAAGCACATAAATATATTTGCTTATGAATTTATAGTATTCTCTTGAAGAATCATGATGATACATCCTGCTATTTCTGCACATTACCTTTCCAAATATACTCAGTCTCTTAGGATCAATGAACGGTTGTTTCAGTAAGGATCTGCAAGAAAAAAAAATGAAGTTTGCTTTTTATTTTAGTGAATCTAATATGTAAAGAAAAGTGTTCACACAGTAAGTAATTGTCATAGTTGTGAGCGAGGTAAAAGAACAAATAGTGACAACGAAGTAGGAAGTTTGCAGGAAATGCAACTTGTCTATACTGCTCATTCACACTCATTCTGCAGCGAATGGAGAGAAGAGAGACACCGTCGAATGGTCCCTCTTCCCACCCACGTAGGACACTCTCAGGCTGGGGAGCAGCAGCCTCCCCCAGCACCTATATCTTCCACTGACAAGGGAGGGAGCTGAAGCGACTGCCTTTGGCCAGCGCCCTGGCTTTCAGACAGCTAGACGAATGCAACTTCTTTAGTCTAGATAATTATCCAAATGATTAATTTTCTCATTAAGGCAATTAATCAGCAGTGGTCAATTTTATATGGGAAAGATTTAATAACCCGAGGGCAAAATCCAACTGCTTTTGAACAGCCAAAAACAATTGCAGCCCCTCCTCTCAGCCAAGGGCTCTTCCCATGCAGTGCGTCCAAGAAAGAGGCCAGGTGTAATTTAGTCTATAACCTCTTAGTGTTTGAACACAGAGCTCAAACTGCATAACACAGCTCAAGGCTGCTTCTGATGGCCTTTCCCCAAGGGTCACTCGGAAGGCAGCGAGAAAAATTGCAGCCCATTCCTGACCAGCCTCAGCCCTAGGAGCCCTCTCATGCACTTCTGCCATGTCAGAGACAGACCTACTCATGCGACAGTTGAGGTATCAACCCCTTCCAAAAAAAAAAAAAAAAAAAAAAAAAAATCTAGCTTACAGCTTGTCCTGGCCTTTCCTGGAGGACCCCCTACAAAAAATCCATCTAGACCTTAATATCAGCCTATTTGAGAGGGGCTTCCTTGGTAAAGAGTGCTGTCAAAGCTTTGTGTGATAAATCTACAGTGGGTGATGACTCTCTTCTGCAGTTGCTGGATTTATACCACTATAAGAATGACAAGGAAAGTGAGAAATAAATAGGCACTTGTCCAAATTTTGCTCTCATTTACACCATTACAAGTCCATCTGCTTGGTACAATTACTCCAGAACTCTGTGGTGGAAGTGACAGCAGCATCGTACTGAATAGGCCTAAGATATTATAAAACAAATGCAGTGAAATATTAAAACATTAAGGAATCTAGACAAATGTGAGCTAGCTTAGATAGCATATTTAGACTGAAGGACTGCTTCATCGAAGAGAAGCACCAACACACAAAGCAAGCACCTCTTCGATCTTTAATTTGCTATTTGCAATGCAAGATGATTGTTTCAAAATTTGCAACTGCGTTAAAAATAAACATTAACGGCATTCACTATGCACAGAAAACATTCTGGGCAGGTTAAGTTGGGAAGGTTTATTCACCAAGGTGGAGGTGGAGCAATAGAGAAGAGAAGTTTGCACATACGTACTCTACGGCTGCTATTTGGTCCTTCACTTCCACTGATCCCAAGCACCGGTGGACTTCCTGCAGGATCTTAAGGCCTTGAAATCCACTCCCTCTGCCATCGAATCGAGCTACGATGACATTATCAGAGTTGACAAGCACTGAGTCCCAGTCAATGTGAAACTTATCTGTAACCAACTGGCTGCCTGGAGCTTCATCACTGCAAATACCAACACACCAGACACAAACGAAGACTATTGACAACGTGAAGCGCTTTGCCGTTCTCCGCTATTGCATTTAACCTAGCTGGCAGAGTTCAGTCGGTTATGCCACCCTGCTGAATCATTGGCATTTTCATCGATACCGTCACGTTAGCCAGTGCGGGGAGCCCTACGGTAGCAGCAGGCAAATTAATTTCTTTAACTTTATTAGCACTCTGTTGCAGTGTTGCCAGTAGCTGGACTAGTTGAATAGACTTTATAGAAAAAAACAGAAAACTGAAGCACGTAGTGCTTATACACTAATAAAGTGAACAAAAACCCAGCATTATCTCTAATGGCTAGTTCAGTTCTGAGAAATCTCATGTAGAATTTGTTAAATTGCACTAAACAGACAAAAGGGAAAATTTGCTCAGTAATCTGATTGTGATTTATATAATACTCTTAAGAAGAACGTCATCTCAGAAAACAAAAATAACTGCATTATTGTATCCTTGAATGGATTTTTTCAAACAGGCTACAAAGAAGACTAAAGTACACATTGGAGAAAATTATATTTTCTCCATCCAAATTCATAGCAGGAAATGGATGCAGACAGGAGTGATAAGTTTATTTTATGACAAAAAAAAGTGGTTTATAGCAGAAAAGGCAGAAAGGAATGGGAGAATGCAGCTTCTAGAGGAACAATAAGCATTTTCCACTGAAGGCATATATACTTTTTTTTCTTCCAAAGAAAACAAAATGTCAGCTTTAAAAGGGAGGCTTGTCATTATTTTTCTCCCAAGATAAACAGCGAATAAGAGAGCAGGCTACCGTGAAGTTGTACAAAATGCAAAACACTTCTATGCAGACTGCATCTGCCAGTTGAATGCAAATTAAAATGTAAAAGTGTCTGTGCTGGCTGTATGGAAATTAGATTGGACAGTGTCTGCGGGAATATCCTGTGTAAGGTGAAAGAAAGATGAAGACAGAAATTATTTTGCTGAAGAAGTCTTAGCTTGAGACAGTTACAAAAACCTGTGGGAGGAAAGAGAGATAACGCCATCTCCTACAGTAACTACTTTTACATACAATAAGGTGCTGATTCAGTATCTTTTTTAGCTGTGGATAACAGGTCACCTTCAAGGTAATCATTCTATTAATTAGCAAGCATATGATGAATACATATGTTCTCGATTCAGTAGGACCTACCATACATACAGAGCTGGTATATCATACACTGAAATCAGGATTACTTAGTTTTAGGTTCGGGGAAAATACATTATGCTTGATTTATCATTATCTTGTGCATCAAGTTTACAGCAATTCTGTTGTGATTACACGAACTGTGAAACAATGCACAGCAATGAATTTGGAATTACTTATTGTCAAGTGAGCTCTGTGGAAAATAGCAGTCTCAGAAATATATTACTGTTATTTTTACAATAGGAGCAGAACGACTCTTCCCATTTGTGCTTATTGCACAGAGCAAGGTTTTCAGAAACCCTCTGCACTGACACAGCTATTTTCACAGAACTTTTACCACTGTTTTCAATACCTGCAGCCTCTGTCCAGTTATATACTTAAGTTCTTCCAACTTTCCCAATTAGATAATCTGTCAGAAATACCCTGGCTGTGTCTGGCTAGGTATCTTTCCAGTAGTTTATTGGTCCCCACACAAGTGAATAAAATCACGAGTCAGCCTGTTTCCTTCCCACCTAACATAAGAACAAAACATATTACAGTGTCCTCATCTGTTTTATTTACGTTATGTAGCTAGGCACTTGGGAAAACATTTAGAAGCTTTCCTCTGCACCAGCAGGCATTTTAAACCAAAAAAAGGGGTTTAAATGAAACAAAACCCCAGCAAGATTCTTGGTCTGCAGGAACTGGCCACAGCGTTCCTCCCGAGCTCCCTCTCCGGAGGGCATAGCTGGGCTGGTTTTAGACTCCAACTTTAAACTCCATACATCTTCCACTCCTTCATGATGGGTTGTTTGACATATTGCTTTCGGAAGCAATTTTCCAGTGGCTAATTTATTTCAAGAATGTCCATATAAGTAGTCTGTGACAGGCATTTGAAGCCACTTCCATTGAGGTGCATGTCAAGGTTCCCATTAGCATCAAAAGGTCTCTTTACTCTTCAGCCACCAGGATAAAATGATACTGATTATCTGGGGTGTGATTCTCTTTTCCATAGGGAGGCAGCATATATCCTATGCCCCCTTTAGACCCCACTTTTACCCTTCAGTGGGGCTTCTGCAAGGTATTAATCCTTCACACAAGTTTGACCACCCCCCCGAGGGCTCTGTAAGAAAGCAGACTCGTTACTACAGTGCAATACTAGATGCACAGCCCAAATTGTGGTGTTCTGGGATTCCAGCTTTCTCACAGGTCTGAAGTATTTGGATGCAAGGGTTTCTGGTTTACACTCATTGCTATTTATAGCCTACTAACAATTAACTTCTATTCAGCGTTACCCTGTTCAAAGAATTATTTCTTGACTCCACTAATAAGCTTGGAAGAAAAGCACTTATGCTGGAGTGTAATATAAATGCAGAAATCTTCTTCCCACCTGACTACAGACGGACGTTAGGGAACAGACCTGCCAAAGCATTACAGCAAAACCACAGCCAGCCCCGAAATGGCAATGCAAAGCTACACGCTCTTCGGCATCCCCCAGGGGCTCCTTAAGCAGCAGCACCCCGGGGTTCTCCACAGTCAAATAACAAGAGCAGAATGATTTAAATGAAGATGATGCCTAATAATTCCTGATTCATTTTTGCCTTCTTGTGCGTGACAGCATCTGCACCTGCTCATTTTAATTTTTCCTCCTGACTTTCAAAGTTCAGATCTACCAAGTGTGTGCCTTTAGCAGTGCCTACACTCGGTTATGAGTCCGCTGTGGCAGCGCAACTGCTGACGACTCAGGCATGCTGCTGAAGTTTGCCATCGAGGTACCATTTAAATAGACAGAAGCCATCAATAATATACCAACATCATTGACCTTAGTGGGTAATTTGTATGCTTCTGGCAATGCAGTCACATACACCTCAGACTGTCTGGAAAAAAAGGGCAGCTCATCATAAGTTCATATTTTGCTGAAAAGAGAAGAATCTGGTTTTTGGATTCTGTAACCAGAAGCTTTAGTTAAAGTCTCTGTTCATGACTCTAGTTGCAGCCTATGGGGGATAATATAGTTTTATCAGAGAGGCAATTCCTGTTATACTCTGAGCGCTACTCCACTGCCATGGTGCTAACATGACTGCAGCCAAATTTGCTCCAGGTTGTGCTCCACTGAAAAACTAAACGGGGAGATTTTAAAGAGGAATTTTAGAAGTTATAGGGCTGACCAAGCAGAGGGAAAACAGTTCTAAAAGATACGTGGAAAATAACTGCTATCATCAGTGCTTAATGTTCTGAACATTTCTGTATCTGTGAAAAACTGAATTTCATACGGCATATGGACAGCAAATATGTGAGAAAGGCTGCATCTCAAAGGATAAAATCTATCCACCATATACAAAAAAATATCACTGATAAAAGTCCTCTTTTGCTTATGGTGAAACCGAACAGAATGAAAAAAGACCATTTTGCAAAACTGGCATAATGGAAAAATTCACTTCATTTCTTGATGTCATGAGCGTCTCTTGGTTAGCTTTCAAACACACCCACCAGTACTGGTGCAAAATCAGGGAACGTGAGTAGCCTCAAGCACTGATAGCACAGAATCCCAAACATTTTCTCCCTATTCATATATCCTGTTTAGATACACACACCTAAAACCACATCATGTATTTACAACTCCTCCCTGCAGATATAGCCAAACTAATTAAAACGCACCATCAGAAGTGGTTCCCTCACCAGGGCAGAATCATGTGGCAGATAGGACTGAAGTAGAGAATACAAGAAATAAAATTGTTATTCTTAAAACATCCTTCCAAACCCCTCAGGGCTGAAGACTTGGAAAATATAGTTTTGAGAACAAGAGATGAAACACTGTCCTGTGTCATCAGAAAAGCAGGAGAGGTTTTGAATCTTTTCTTGGCTTTTTCTAACAAACCTTAGATGAACTATTTATTCGCATAGGGTCTCCTACTATGCCACCCTATGTAAGATGTGTATTGCTATGGGGAAAAGGGGGAGAGGGAAGGCTAAAAGGGGATAGATCAGTTAGTTCAACTTGGTTCAACTATTCTCCAAGCTTTTGGAGACCAGACTCAAGAGAAAGGGAGTGAACAGTTCCAGCATCCCCCATGCACCCAGACTGCTGCCCAAAATGCAACAGCTGCAGTAAGCTTCCAGTTCATCCCTCGTCTCGGCTGAGCTAAATGAATTCACCCTATATGGAAAATATTAGGAAGTCCAAAGAACGTGGAAACAATGTAAAAGAGTAAAAAAGAAGAGAATCTCCATTGAATACTTTGATGTAACAGCAACAGAAAAAGAGCAGTAAAATACTGCCACGCTAGATAGAGGAGGGAGGAATGAAGGCATTAGATGGATGACTTGCAAAAGGGAGCCCAACAAAATTAAATTTTGTAGTTCTTTTACAGGGGAAGAACTAACACAGCCAAATGCAAAGGCCTCCAGGGATGTGCTCCTTGCAAGCATGTTGCATTAAAAGTAGTGCAATCTACCACATATTTTTAAACTTTACTATGCAGCAAAGCGCTGTCCCTTCGCTTGCAACTGCTGCCAATTAAAATGAGTAAAGTCCTTTACAACAAATAAACAAGATGGCTATGAATATGTAAAGCATTATCATATCTCAGATCTCTGATATTTCCCAATACTTGCATTACGCCTCTCTCCGTTTCTGCTTTTCTATTAATGAGTTATTCCTGAAGCTGTGAAAAAAATTCAGTTCCAACCCTACTGTCTTCCTCTTGCTATTAGTCCTTAGAGTATATTAACTGGAGGCATAAACAGGTTTGATTGCTTGTGTAAGGCCTAAATCTTTCTTCATTTTAATTATAGGTGAAGTGAGTCCTGTTAATTATAAAAATCTAAGAAAACAAGTGAACAAACAGATGGACAGAAACCTCTTGGGGACATTTGTTGATTACTTTGGACGAATACCTGTTGGGTTGTTTCTTAGAGGATCAGAAGAATCTCTCTACTGATTCAGTTCTACTATATCCACTTACATATTGGACAGTTTTAAATGGTGTTAAATAATAAATGCTGACATTTAAGATACATTACCTACAGATTTTGAAGGAATGAGGTTAATTATGTTCAAGAAAAAATAAAGAATGATTATCACCTCTCATTTTATTACTCAGATTAAATGCCAGAGTCTTTACTTAATCATTTCCTGTGTTACTAAGGAGGGTATCTTCCAACTTTTTTAATGAGCAAGGTGAAACATAATGAGAAAATCGAGGATCTGAAATTTAAACTTTGATCCTAATTATATAGAAAAGAGATGATAATCACTCTTTCAGGCAATTACTGTACACCTCTCTAATCTATAGCTACACCGTATGTATTATATCTGAGGGAAACTGAGTGTGAAATGTATTAGTAGTTTAGGAGAACAAATGCGAGAAAGTGTTATAATCTATTTAGCATTTTACGGGCTACGCATCACAATTCTGTAAAGAAAAATAGTGCTAGACAACATAGCTCGTTCCTGTGTGAGACCTATATATCTGTTAGATAGCCCAGATGAACATAAATTTTGACATAGTGATACAGTGATCTTGTATTTAAGTCTTGCAGCATGCTTTACAACTGCTAATGGATAAGTCTTCACAAAATCCTTATGAAGAAGATTACAGCTTGCATTTAAGGGTATTTAGGGCCTGGTCCTGAAGCTGAGTTGGAGGAAGCTTGTGTCTACACGGAGCTGTACTGAGTTCATGCCAGGGCTTTGTGCCGGGACCAGAAGCTACCAGCACAGACTCTGTTTTAGGATTTGGAAACCTGGCTGTGTTAGGAGTTCAAATTTACATGTAGGCATCCTTACATGAATACAGGAATCTCATTATAGCCACGCATCTTTGATATGGACATTAGCTTTCAGTGATTTGAAAAAAATTTACCTGGCATTGTGAGAGCATGAGAATAATACAAAACATTCTCCCATTTACCTATTTCCAGCTTGTGTTATTGGGATTGTAATCCCATATATCCAGAGAGCATAGATACACAACACAAAAGGACTTGCTGTTACTGAAAATTTACAGTAAAATTATGAATTTCAACCATCAAAAGTGCTTTACTCTGAGTCAGTGAAACTGGCCACCAGGGCAAAATCCTGCAAACAGAGGCCAGACCACACAGGCAATGCAGATCCTGGCAGCATCCATGAAACGGGAAAGATGAACCTTCACCAGAGACTGGAAACTACTTGGAAGCAACCACTGTAGTGAACAGCCAGTCACAGGCCATTAGATCTCACATGCCATATTTACCCTCCAGCTCAGGTGAGAAAGCATCAGAAGTCTATATGCACTTAACTAGGCATTTATATTGGACTCCAGAGATAAAATGTATTAGGCGACTTTCATGTTTAAACTCCCATTCTCTTTTTCTCATCTTCTTTCCTTCCGATCACTCCCTTCTTAAGCCCTTGCCAAAGTGCAGTCCTACTGAACTGGAATGTAAAAGCCACTTCATATCTACTAACACTTCACTATTCCAAATATATCTTTTCTCTTTTTCTATATATCTGTGTGTGTATGCATATATTTATATTATATATAAAGTGTATATAGTCTGCATCAAGATGTTATATAGAATTTGCGCTCTAAAAAGTTGATATACAATTAAGCCAACATGATTATCAGGAGCATTGATTGGTAAGTGTCCTTTTTCGAAATTTCAATAGCTGGAATATAATGATAATTATAGCTGAGAACATAAGCAAAAAAATAGGTACAACTGAGCAATATGAAAGGCAACCCTTGTTATCAGCCACTAATATAATTCCTATGTAACACTTCCAGCAGTAGGAACAAGGTGTTTCTCAGTCAGTCCCAAAAGTATCACTCTGAGACTTAGGAAAGTCAAATATCTGGGAAATGATACCACATACACAACTTATTGGTGTTTCCCATAAAAGCCACATGTTCTTCTTGGAACTGAATACTATTTTTCTTCTGCAAGTAGTACTTCTGATAATGAAGAAACCCTAAGATGTCAATTTGGAGTTGTGGGGTCAAGAAACTACCTGCATGCACAGAGATTTCCAGTGATACTTTCTCAGGAACTAGAAAGAATTTAAGTCATATTACAACTTACAGGCTCAAATAATCATCCGACAAGGAAACGTCTTCCAACTTCAGTGACAGTTTTCAGCTGTATGTTTCATTTTGGGACATCTTTAACTCAAAAAAAGGGTTACTGGTGACCTTAGCTTAAAGTATGTAAAAAGCTGTTGAAGAAATATAACTTCTTTCTCTTCTAACCTTGAGAATTCAGTATTGCAAAGGTAAGGATTTGATGAAAAAGAAGCACAGTCTCTGTATAACAAATGTAGATACCACAATTTGTATTTGTTAACAAAAGTACTTTTCATCCCACATTCACATTACAGAAAAAAAAATTATAAAACATATCCATACATAGTGACTTGGTCAAACTATTGGTTCATTAGGCGTTCCTAACTTTGGCAAGTTTAAAATTCAGGCCCTGCCTCAATGCCTTTCTTGTTTATTTGAACTCTTGATATCTAAAAGCATTTTCATACCAGTATTTCCTTAGCTTTTCTTTTTCTTTGTCTTTTTTGGCCTTGGCCTGCTTCAGGTTTCTGCTTCCTTTCTTTGCTACACTTTACCCAAGTATATAATTTTATATTCTACCAGAAGGATATATGGCAGAGTATGTATTTACCAGGATACTTAAAAGGAAAGTGTTACACTGCTAACACCTTAGTGTTTCCTTACCCACAGAAAAAAGAACAAGCACAAGCGTTCGCAGCTCCCCGTAGTGCTGCTGGTGTCAATTAGCAGAGTCTGTTTGCCTTTGCCATGCTTAAAAGAGCTGCTTAAAATATAAACGTGCTTCAAGGTTCACACTGACAAATACTGCAAAGATAAAATAATACACGTGCGTCCTCTTTCTCCACAAGAAAAGAAGAACGTGTTCGTGAGCCATTTAAAGCAGAGAGCCTCCACAGCTGCAGTTAAATACAATGCGCAGCCTGAGTTTTAAACACAGGTGAACTGGGCTTTGAAATAAGTGGTTTTACACCTCTTTGTCCCACTACCAAAGAAATGATCTGTGTACAGGATTTCAGGATCACTCAGCAGCTCAAACTTGTAAATTTGACATATAGCAATAAGGACCTCTGATATCATTCGAAGGAGGTCTAATCCAGGTGCTACATCTCATCCAAGGTTATATTTTCAAAAATTTAGCTGTGTACTCCTACGGCTGTGTTAGCGAAATCCACATCAATTCCTTCCACACGGTACTAGAAGAAGATCCAGCCAGGGCCGTAAGAGTTTGGGAACACAAAAAACACATTCCTGGCGATATTAAGCAGAACTGTGAATCCATCTATGGGATTCAGAGGGGACAACAGGAAAGCAGCGTCCTGGGGAACACCAGGATAAATTCTTGAGTAGTTTGTCCCTGCTGTGTCCGTTAGGAACCACCAATTTACTGGAGAGGAACACACAACATCAGGGCCGGAAAGAAGCCCGTAGGGAGAGGCCAGCCCTTCCACCTGGGGCAGCCTCGAGTGCCACCTACGAGGTGGCCGCCAGCCGCGATCCCAGCTGGGCTGCCGGCGCGCTCTGACTCTGCTCCTTTCCTCTGCTACAGCTTCTCTGCAGAGAAAAGTTAAAGGGCGACAATCTCTGAAAAAACCACACTATTTCTTTTTACTGGATTAGCACAGGCTGCCAGGGAGTACCTCCTTCCTCCCGCAGAGGTTTTCAACAAACATCAACAGGCTCTGGATCTTGCCTGTAATGTTTTCAGCCACTGATGCTCAAAAAACATTTTCTTCTTTCCAGTGCTCCCCAAAGCAGTTTTGCTGTATGAGTCTTAACAGAGCCCCCCTTAGAAGCGCTACCCACTTCTATCAGCGATAAAAAAGAAAAACAGAAGCACACTTTGTGAATCAGGTCCTCTGTGGGCATACATCCGCATGGGGCCACGAAAGACGGCAGCATTACTTTGCAGCTACACCATCAGAAGGGCTGGTGCCTCATGTACATAAAAGTAAAGCGAACTAGAGCTGGGTTTGACAAGCTCAAAAACCCAGGCGTGTCTACCAGACAGCACCTGAACCAAAATCTTCCCAAGAACAACCCTTCTGATGTATCAACTCAAATCTATGAGGTAATTTTCTTGCACAGGAATTAGCTACACTTTCTGATTATAGACTTAAATGTTTTCTATGAGGTAGTTTTTATTATTAGAAGTGATTCTGCATGGATACTTACATTATTAATAGAAGGGCATACTGGTTTCGATCCGTGAAATCTTTTGGCAGTGACAACTGTAAAGGGAGTTCTTTTAAGAAAAGAGCAAAACATTAAAGGCTGGTAGTTACACAGATGAAAAATAGTAACATTTCAAGAAAGCTTTTGGTTTGTTAGAATAACATTTTGCTAAATTTACCGTAATCCTCAATGTGAAGCATTTTAATTTCTGTCTTGGAATTCTTTTTCTTTAAAACAGCTTCTTTCAACACAGCATTATCTTCTAATATATAAAACTCTGTAGAAAATAGCAAGAAAAAGCAAGCTGAAAGGTATGGAGAGTCATTGCATCAAAGAGAAATCAAGATTCCAAAAAATTTTTTTTAAAAAAGAGACAAATCTGCAATGATAAATCTTGTAAATGGATTCCTTCTTTACACACATTTTTATAACGCAACTGTTTTGCAATCCAAAAACTGAGCAATCAGCTTAATTCAAAACATACCTCTACTCCATTTTCTGGCTTCAACATGCTTTGTTTTTGTTAAAACACTTGCAGTGAAATTGCTGATGAACAATACAAATACTAGTATCCTTGACAAGCACGAAGAGCAGCCGTTACGGGGAAAGGCTGGTGTGCTGGGCAAGAGCCTGAGCCTCAAGTGGGCACGCTTTCTCAGGCTGCAGGCATGAATACAAAATACAGCCTGACAGGGAGAATTGATTAGAAACACCTGGAAGAGAGAAATAGGCACTCTTCCACCAGCAGATCTGAAGGGCACGTTCTTCTTCACCCTTTTAGCCATATACTGTGCGTCGGGATTTGGCCAGCACAGCTCTGCTTGATCACTACAAGTCCTTTGTCTCCCACACTTCAACAAGGAGCAAGACTTTGCAATTTGGTTTAAACTCTGACAGATTTGAGGCAGTACTTTTGCATACAAAAGGAAGATTAATTAGTTCTTTTTTCCTTTTCTTCTTTACCTAAATTACCGATCTTGCTTCCAAAATGTAAATTTTTAATTAAACAATATACCTTCCACTCAGGGCCAAAAGGGATAATCTAAGAAGAATGTTTGTTCTGGGCAGTCAACCAAAATGGTATAATTATAGTCTGAGGATGAAATAATTGAAGTAATCCTTAATCATTGTTCTATTAATTGAAGAGGATCATCTAATCTTGCACTGAAACATTTTAGATAATTTATCTCTCTCATTATTTGGTTTCTTGTTGTTGTAGCAAACAACCTCCTTCTATCCTGACTTTCTTTGTTTTGCTTTACGATGCTCTACATAAATCCCCTTTTGAAATGAATCATTATGAATGGTATTTTAGATACAAATAATGAAGAACCAAAGTCTACCTTCACAGAACTGAGTAGCTCTACAGAAGTCAATGAATTTACTTTGAGCAATAAGTAGCCCTTGTTGGATAAAATTCCTTCCACTCAGTATGCTATGGTATTGAGTTTTGCAAATACTATAAACAATGAGGAAAAAAAAAAAGAAAAAGGAATTAACATCTGATATCTGGTAGTATACTATACTAGCAGTAGACTACTGTAACATGCAAGACCAGATCTTCTGTTGTGGTTGAGCAGCAGCTGGCTCAGGACAAGAGGGATGCAGACAAGCACAGTTCAGAACTTCAGGATTCTGCAAATAATTCTGGGGATAATCTACCGAACTAAATGAGGACAGCCAAGGGTTGGTCTAGCATTCTGGAACAGAAAGATGTCCCCTCTCCTCTAATCCATCCCTTCATGCTCTGTTGCTCAAGGATAGTATATGACACAGCACCTCATGCAGCCAGGAAATAGCAACAGATTTGGTGCCCACATAGAGAAAGTAATGAGCAAAGCTTGAAAGAGTAGAGATATCAAATACCCTCTTAAAAAGGGATTTGCCATCATTGAAAATGTCAGTGGAGTTGCTCTGGTTTGAAAAATGTAATAGCAGGACTTAGTTCACTGTATGTAGGTGAAATTTGATGAGCAGTCCTCCAAGGACCGTACCTTACTTCAGGATAATTGGATTGTAACTTTAAAAACATTTCTAAAAATACAGGAGGTGTAACGTAATGGCAGCATAATTTACATAGCAAGTGCAAGGGATGAAGAACAACCTGCCATCTAATTAACTCAAGTGTAAATAGGAGAGGGAAGATATGCACTTAGCATAAAATATACCTGAAAAGCCTGGGAAAGTTTCAGTCATCTGATTAACTTCTTTCCTTATCATTTACAGATGGGAACATTGTTAAAAGGTAATTAAGAGAACTTTATATAAATAAGCCATCCATTTTTTTCCATTTGCTTGTAACTGTCTTTCCTCTCCTCTATGGTCTCCAAAACAATCAAGGGCCATAATAAAAAAATACCTATTAATAAGAAATACTCACTTCCAGTATTACTTGTACTGTGCACACTAACAACCGGAACCCCTGGCCCTGTTTGAGAAGAGAAAAAAAAAATACAGGAAGTGTAGGGTTGTAAATACTCAATATTTCAACAAATAACAAAGAATGAAGATGCCAGTAACCAAGTAAGGTCAGACCCTGCAAGCCCCGCACACATGCTTCATTTCAAACACTGAAGTAATTCCACTGATGTCTTTTGGGAAGGACACAGGTGAGATCACAGTACCAACAAAGTGTGAAACCCATATGGCATTTTGCCGGTTCAGCAGGCGATCTAGCCCCCTGTACGCAGGCTTGTTTTTATCCCCCCCCTTTTTGTTTTTTTATCTACAAGTGAAGAATAAAAAAATTACAGAGGCCCTTAAAGGGCTGTCTAAAATATATCAGTTTAACATTCCAAAACACTAACTTCAGGTTGACTGGAAAATGAATTAATGACAATATTCATTTATATTTTCTAAGGTAAAGCTACAGAGGTATCGCAAAATTATCATGTATTTCACTTAATTACCTACTTCAGAAGCTCCTCTGGTACCTCAGCTCTGTAAGAGCAGCAGTATCGTGGTTAAATCTAGGTGTAATGTAATCTAATCTTATTTCATGGTAATGTTAGATGCTTCATGCTCTACTGTACCACTAACCAACTGAAAGGACCAGAAATAACTCTCCATGTTAAAAGGTATTGTGCAAATACACAAGAGGACATACGACAACGGGGTCACTTCACACATTCAGCATGTTCAGTTGTAGAGTTACGTTACTGTCCTGCTCTGAGGACTCCCACTAGCATCAATTTGCAAGAGAAAACGCTCCCCTCCACCCCAAGCGTGGAATTTGTGCATGGGAAACTTAGATTTTTTTTTTTCTTGGTAAGACTGTTTGAGTTAAAGACAGGTAGCCACGATTGGGCTGGAAAGGCAGATGGAGGAAAGCTGAGGTCCCTGAGGCCCCTGGGGCAGAGGAGGGCATGGACCCTCCTGTGAAATTCCAGCTCAGACTCCTTACGCAGCCACTCGGGACAAAAAGATTCCTTCTGAGAGCAGTTCAGAGACATAGTTTAATTTAGGGGTTTTGAGTCATCCTGAGGAGGCTGCCTGGTTGTCTCTCTTCATTAATTACGGCACAAGCCTAGGGAAGCTTAAATACCTGAAGTAAATAGCATAAATGCCATTCACAGCCTCCGCTGAAGATTTTTATCAATGTCATCCTCTGCCTCAAGAGAGAATATTGACAGAAATCGTACAGGCAGACTGCTGCCAAATCAAAGCTTTCTGCCTTAGCTCTTTAACAACAGAATTTCTTCAGCATCTCTTTCTGCTTTTTTTATCACCTCTTTTTGCTTTTTGTGCATTTGCTTTTTGGCTTTGAATTCCCATTTCAGAAAGACAGCTTTTCAGAACGTGACATTTGGCAGGGGGGAACACTGGCATTTTCCAGGCCAGCTCTATTTACAGCCCTACAGGATGGAGTGATGAAGGCAGATTTAAAAAGGGAGATTAAAGCAGATTAAAAAGCCAGTCGAAAAGGAGGAAGGCAGGCTTGAGTTAACGGCATCGTCTCAGAACGCAGCAGAACTGAGCACGCGCCTTGGATCTGCCATTGACCTGCTGGAGCTCACTAACACAAATCCACATCTTATTTCCCCCTGTATAAAGCAGAGAAAACAATTACTCCCTTTCTGAAGGATGTTGTTTGAATGCAGAGGGAAAAGAAAAAGCCACAGGCAGTGTGGAAAATAAGTAAAAGGGAAGCTTGCCAAAACGGAGAGGCTGTCAAACCTGTCCTCCTCCTACCAAGCTAGAAATTAACTCCTCACTCAGAAGAGTCTCTGGAGGCCTTCTGGAGATGGATACAACCGGTATAATGAGACAGATCTCCTGTCTGAAGGTAACTAAGGAGAAAAAGTTATCCTAAACAAAGGTGCTCATGGGTAAACAGGAGGCGGAAGAACAGAAACTTGTGTAGATCGGAACAGTCCAGCGTCCTCCAAGGTTTTCTGGGAGACCTGGTTTTTGTTACAACCCAGTCAGGCTCGTTTGTTGTTGGAAAATGCGTGCCTGTGTACATACATGTGGTGTCATCTACCTCCTGAAGGCACTTTACCTGGCACTCTGGCAAGCACCTCCAAGCAGAAGAGGTTTAATGCTGCTCTGTGGCGATGTCCCTGTCAGCTAAAGATACGGACAGGTCCTCACCAACAGGGGCACTTTGCAGTGCTGTAGCAGTACAGTGGGGCCACAAGGCTGCTGTAATCCTCAACTCGTACTGACACAAGAGAAGAGCTATGAATAACCCCAGGTCAACAACTCTAACAACGTTAGAGGCATGAGAAAGTTGATGATGCTGTTTTATCATCTCCATGCACCACCTGCAATTTAGGCTAATCTGGTTGCAATTTAGTGAAGTGTAAATTTAATCCCAGGAGGCCGCTCTACAGACTAATCAGCCTCAAACAGAGAAACTGGAATATCCAAAGTCACTGGAAGTCAGGAATCTGTGAGCTATTTCATGTGCAAGCTCTTATTGACATCCGCACTTTCATATCAGAGGTACAAACTAACTAATACAAATTGAATATACTTTACTAAAATAATAAGAGAAGTTACGCTTGAGGGCCCTGGCACAGTGCTGATGCAGTACAAAAAGCTCCTCCTGACTTACCAACACTCCTTCTTGCAGCAGTCTGAGATTTCCCCCATAGAGACCATATCAGGCACAAGGGAGAACTGCTTAAACCACAAGCAGCTCATTACTGGTGCAGCCTTTGCTCAGACAAGGGCCTCAGGATTAGCTCCATAACTTGTGCTGCAGGTTTAACCATGTATTAACCATGCAGTTGATATATTTGTTTTTTCTAATCGCCTAGGTATTATACATGCACTTCCACAAAAAAGACCCTTATTTTAGCCAATATATATTCATAGTTTATTTGTTTGAATAGATTCAGTTCTCAAGCAGGCAGATATTTTATTTGTGTGCAAAAAATGTACAACTGCAAAAAAATAGGAAAAATGTACGTGAACAGAATGGGCTATTCACATGTATTTCAGATGATTTGTGTTCTATTATTTTCAATCTGATGCTGGTTGGGAAAAAATACTGGAAGAATATCTGTAAAATATTGCAAGTTTCAAGGTCGGTAGGTCTAGCTATATGCTTTATCATTGACTGTCTCATGCTTTTCTGAACCTGTTTTTATCCTCTTATTTACTTATCAGTGTTTATTTCTTGGATGTATATTACAAAATTCTCAAGGCAGGCTGGGAATTTTCTGTTTCTACACACCAGCCTGCTTAGGGGGCACTGAGCCCAACTGCTGCCAGTTGGCTAAATGCTACTTACAGCAATTCTATTGATAAACAGGATCTGTCTATGTGGATTAAACTACACCTGATTTTTGATAGATACACACATATATAGATGCACACATAGCTAGACAAAAAGATAGATGTGTACGTGTGTGTCTATATACACATGCATGTCTAGACACACAAACAGACACAGTGTTATGGAAAGCAGGCCCTCACTTTTTTAACTAGATATGATTGCCCAAGACCAGTCCCAACAGAAAATACATGGAAGTTGATTATTCCACTCATTATTGTTAGGAACCACAGTACCATCACTGTAAAACTCCACACTTCTTTTGCAAAGGATTTTTATCCAGGGTGAATTCAAAAGTCAATGTTCTTTACTAGGACTCAAGGGCCAGGATTGGAGCAGCTTTCTGGTTTCACTTGTTTATTTAGCTTTTACGCAGAACATCTTTACTTACAGTCTTGCAATAAGCTCTGTAGAGAACTTCTGAGTAATCCACTACTGAGCTAAATGTTAGACTCTAGCCTAATGCACTTCTCAGGGGAATACATTAATTAAGGAAGCACACATGCTACTAATATAATACAAGCTGTACATTTGACTTACCTTTGCAGTGCAGTAAAAAATGCCTATTCATGGGGCTAAACTTTGCACTGAAGTATGTGCACTGGTCTTTCAAGAAGTTGCATGAGAGACACTGGCGATTCAACGATCCCACTGTTGATACACTGGGGGAAAAGTTCATCAGAAATATCAGGATGCCATTGGAATAAAATACAACATGTCAGGAATTAGCTCACAGAGAGCAGCAGAATTTGCTCCAGTGCCTAATCTTGCCAAAATATCACTGTCCTATTTTCCGTCTAATGCAAGCTTTTTTTTGGATGACTCAATGCACTACTGTTCTGTAAACTGGGCAATATGGATAGGTGCCAAACCTGCCTAAAGCAGGACCAGGGTCCCAATAGCTAGCAGTGCCCTGGAGTAACAAATATTAATAGGGCACCAGGTGAAGAAAGGCTTCACTAATCTCAGATTTTAACTTCAGATTTAAGCATTATGGGTTTTGTAAGGAGGAGGCACTTTTCCCACACATCTTAAATCTATGAAGAGGCTCCAGAAATGCGTTTTATCTAAATATTTTCACTAGTCTTAAAAATACAGGCTTACTACACGCTTGCATATAGATCTAACTTGTTTTTTTTTTATACTCTTATAAAAGGCTAGTAAAAACATAAGTGGTAAAAACATTTTGTGTTGAAATGTTCTCCATTAATTTTTTAAAATATCAAACATCATCAATATTTTTAGTTTGGAAAAACTGCAATTCTTTCTTTCCTACAGTTACAATGCACTCATTTTTAGACAATACAAATGATTATCCAGCACCCAAAGCAGCAGTTAAGCTCATAGCATATCATCTTAGCATTTATAGCTTGGGATGAAGATGCTGTTCATACAGACGTATGTACTTCTTACCTGTGTAGCTGTCTTCCTCTTGGGGATTCTTCAGTGCTTAAAAAATAACTGCACCCAAAAGACAAAGAAAGTTAAACTCAGTTTGGAAAACTTTCTCACCAAGGTGGCATTTACAGCACTGAAATATGTCATAAATTACCTTTACTGCATTAAAAATTCCCAAGTATACACAAAGATCAAATACATATATTTAAACCTAAAGTTCAAGGCTAAAATTTACACCTAGTGTACAGAGTAGCTATTTCAGAGGCTACATGATTTCATATTAAAACAGCGATAAACATAATGCTTCATGGTTTCTGTTTAGCTCTTGCAATGCCCAGGACCTCTCGACAGCGACTAAGACTCCGTCATGCCTCGTACTCACAAATACCCAACAGAGAGCTTCTCCGTCACTTCCAGAGTTCGCAGTATAAATCCAAGGGGTGGAACAAGGTCACAATGAAACCACACTGTGAAGTGCAACAGGCCTTGTGAAACATGAAAACCCTTTTGAGCTGCAGACTGACTTTTTTTTCTTTATAGTGATAGAAGCTAGCACATCCGGCAATGTTTTACTGACAAGATATGTGGGTGGAAAGTGGTTTAGCAGAGCTACTGCGAGAATATCAAGGCAAGTCCCTGGTGGGTCCCAGACGAGATCCTCACAAAGTTTCAGCTGGGGAGGCGTAGGGAGGGTGAGGAAGTCCTCTCAGGCGGCTGAGACAACCTGCATGCAGTCTGCAAGCTCTCTGCAGGCTGAGGAACATCCAGACATTTTTTCAGCTGCCCCTTCAGGAAGTATCAGGACAGTCTCTTCAGATGGATTTCAAAACCCATGGAAGGACTGGCCAGAAAGGGCATCCCATCAGCTCTGCTGCCAGTAACACTGGGGACAACAGGCACTGCTCCAGCCTCGTGAAGGTCCTTGCTGAAATATCATTTACTTCAAAGCAAATCGGAATTCAGCACATTTATTTTCTGTTTTATGCAGACATCGGTGAAGACTAACCAAAATCCACTGGCGTTAGCTGGAGCCTTCAGATAGATGTTTTGTGTCGCTTCTTTACTGCTCCAGGGGTCACCAGGTATGTGGTGCATCTCCTTCCCACTTCAGAGGCACTGCAGCTCCTGGCTGGGCTTTGAGGAGGTTTCTCCCTCGCTGAGTGATCCGGATGAAACTCAGGGGTTCTGAGGTGCCTCTATATATCATCATTTGAACTTATATGTTTGAACCAGATTCCCAAACAAGGTCCAGAGAGCTCCTGCAGTTACCAAGCAAACCTGAAACCTGAAGCCTTTGGGGTTTATCACGTCTAATAATTGAACAGGACTTCTTTTCTGGAATCCAGGAAAAGGCCAGCAAAATGTTGTTGCTGCTGCATTGTGTGATTTCTTTTATTTAAAAAACAATTCAGTCAACTGTACCCTCCTTTCCCCTCCACATAAAAATGCATGCAGTAATACACTGGCAGACAAATTGTCTTACAAATGCATTTTGTGTGTTCTGAGTATAGAATTTATGATAATGTTCAAAAATGAAAGAAATATTGTTACTTAATTTTAGATACACTATTTCTGGTTAAATGAATTCCACATTAGTAATTCAGATATTTTCCTAAACAGACAAAGAGAATACTGCTTACATCTTCTGGGTATTTTCATCATATGCCAGGATTTTGATAACTTCCCAGTTTCCCGATGTTAGGTGTCTCACACTGATTTGTTCACTTTTAGCCTGGGGAGAAATGGAAAATATTTAACTTTCATCTTAGTTCTTACATTTTTCTTTGCCTAACAGGATCGTCTGCGCATGTCATTACTGATTGCAGCTTTTTAATCTTTAATGTACAACGTAATGGCTTTAAATCACAAAATCTGTGTTTTGAAAGGCCTGAACTTCAAATGTCCTTCCTTTCCCTCTCTTACGTAAACTTATCAAAGCTATTAAATCATCTCAGCTTCCACCACAATTTTTCTTTCAATTGCTGATATGCAAACAGACAACAGAAGTCCTAGGTTTCAAGCTAAGGACCTTGTCACCACATACATTTTGTTTCTCGTAGTGCTTTTTTTTTCCTTTCCTTACAGCAGTGGCATAGCAGGGGAACCTGAGCTGGAGCTCTGCAATCAAAACGCTGCACCAGAACGTGTCCGCTGAGCCTTCACGTCTTGTGTGTTCGCACCGAGCCAAGATTACTGCACGGAGGCTGCGCGGACAGAGGCCGCGACAGCACCGCAGCAAAGGCAGGCAAATCTCTCCGAGGAACGGACCACACAAACTCTGCCGCAGAAGTTTAGGGGATCTAAACCCTGGTTAAGCCTCTGCTCCAAAACACACTCTGGAGGGGCTTCTCTCCCTCCCGGGGCCATAAGGACAGTCTAGGACTCCCATTTTTGGCAACTGAACCAAATGCTTACAAGTGGGGAAGTGTGAGCACCCCTTGCTCCCTCTCATGGATGATTTCCATCCCAATGAGAGCCTAGGAAAATAACTGCTTACAAGTAAGGAAGAGAAGTACAAAACCTCTCCTAAGCAACGTGCTGGTACCTCTCTCAGCCAGTCCACCAGGAACTGAACCAGGAAAGTGCAGGATTTATTGTAGCAGTTTTCTTATCAGACGCAGACAGGTTAAAAATAAGGAAACCTGAATACTGGGAAGCTCGTTTTCGAGTGCTTGCTAGTGCAAAATGTAAAATTTTTGCTTGGGCTGCTGAAGATTAAGACTCCAACCCTTCCTGTGATACAGCATGAACAGACTTGAAGAGCGGTTTGCTGTACTAGGGCTACAATGCTTGGCTGGGCTATAAAAATTCCTGGGTTTTCAAATTCATGACAAACCCTTGCAAGAAAAGAGGTGACGCTTAATCTTATATTCAGCTTTTGTCACACTGCTGATTAGGTGGGTGAAGCTGAACAGTTATAAAGGAAGGCCAGGTGGAGGATCTGATGGTGCCCTCTGGCCTTTAAGTCCTGTGAATGGGGAACATCCATCCACATCTAACCACAACGGCACCAACAGGGATGGAGCTGTGGGCCTACAAAAAGGGTTGTAAATGCATCTGACTTTTTTTTAATTATTATTTATTTCTGAACCGTACCCGCGTACCCTGTACACTCTGAGCTCCACATCAACAGCAGCAATGACCAGAAAGCAAAAAGTGGTAACGGAGATCTAACAGATGTGTTTGGTAATGGCAAGATCCATGAGGTCAGAGTGACCCAGTAGCCCTATAACAGGTCTTGCAAGTACCAGCTGAAATCAGGACACTGTGCTAGGCACTGTAGGGACGTTTACTAAACTCGGTTCCCTTGTTCAGGAAGGTTCTGATATTCAGTGACATCTCAAGGAATGATTAAAATACAAATTAGTAATTTATTAGAAGTGACTATTTCCTCTCTGGAGATAGAGAAGAGCTGTGACTATTGAAAGGGATATTTAAATATTGAGATCACAGAGTCTAACAAAGCGCAGCAATAAAAAGCCCAGCCAAGCGTTAATAAACATGGTTATTTTTCAAGGTTACAGCCATAATACATAATTTATGAAGCTTGCAGGAAGTTCTTGCCTTGATCCATTAAAGTTACTTTATAATTCTTATTTTGTGGTTGGAAAAAAGAGACTTCCTGGAGTTGCGAAACCCTAAGTAAGAATTTTCTAGACACATAACACATGATTCAATCCCATTTTGAGATTAATTTCTTTTAAATATTTCAAAAGTTACTAAAAGTGTTTGAAAACAGTAAAACACACATCGAGCTCGTAAATTCAGACAGTAAATAAACTATGATAGACTTATCTTTTTAAACAGCAACTTTCCCCCCAAAAAAGATTTAATTAGATGCTTCTGCTAACCTGCTTTGATTGTATCAACACATGATTTTCCAAAATACAGTCCAAGAAATGCTTTTGTCACTACCTCTGCTGAAGACCGACAAGTAAACCCCAGTGATTAACTGAATCTGAAAGGAGCCATTAAAATTTACTTCTGTGCTACTCTGTGTCCACGTTGGGTCAACACGATGCTTTTAACTTTCCTGCCTGTTTAGGTGCGTTCTGGTTAACGAGCAGATGCCCATACGCACACGGGAGCACAGAGAAGCACACGTGATTTCATCTTCCGGCGTTGACGGGGCTCTCCCGAGGTGTGACAACCAGCGGACGGGCCACAGGACTTTACGAGCAACGGTTAATATAATTTTTATGCCTCCGTGTTTGCTTGAGAAATAATGGACAATCAGATTAATGCAGTGTGTAAAACACACCATATAAACACATCTCCTGTCCTTTATTGCTCTGGATCAGCCCCATTACCACACACCATGTCGCTTATTGATGAATAATGCTTGATACAGGGGATATCACATTTCCTTTACTCCTCAGGAGCAGCTATATACTTAAAGCCAAACTGGCCATTGATGGTACCATTCAGACTTGTTTATTTGCGCCGATGGTGGTCCAAATAGCCAGAAGTCTTTTTGATTTTTGGACCTGTTACCCAAGGCTCTAATTCTTCCAAAGAAGGGCAGATTACTTAGCTTTTAATCATAAACTTGGCCTTAAAAATTATTCTGGTGGGATTAAAACATGTATTTATAATGAGGTGTGCATTTAACTGCCTTATTGAAGAAGTGGGCTTAATCTTTTGTTAAATATTTTCCTGAATTAGAATCAACTTTCCTGGACTCTTTAACACTGAAAAATGCCAGAGCCTGCAGGTTTAAGGTAAATTTTATCATATATATAACATCTGTGCTACAGGCCACTGCAGGTGAATTTTTAGACCTACAATTTTATTATTTCATGTATTTTAATGATATTAATTCATATTGGGGAAGAAGCCACAGGAAAACTTGATAGGCTAAATGGCTTTGTTTTGCTGTGGATTTCTGTGTGGTTATTATATTAATACACCTTTATCAGATTCTCTTCTGAGTTCTGTTTTTTTTAGAAAACAGAATTTAATATGTCTTTGTTCCTTTTTTTCTTCCCTGATGCTTTCTCGATATATTTACTTTAGTCACCGAGTATCTTGTTCTTCCTTCTTCAGGTTAAAATTTCATTAAGGTTCTTTTGCTCTTGTGCTGTCTGCAGTACACTGTGAACATATTTCAGACTTAATAATGTTCATACCAGAACACTGTCAGAAAGGGGGATAATAGAGTTGCTTGGTGCCAAGGCTGCTATTTTGATGTTTGGGTACCTTGATAATCCCTCCTATGTCATATGGTTCTGCTAAAGTACCTGGATTAATGCCCTGATTTAAATAGATGCCTTAGAAGTGTTCAGTTCCAGGACATAATTTCTTTTATTAGTTCATCACAACTTCATACTGGTGACCTTCAAAGTCATAGTGCAAATATATCTTCTTCCAGGTTCTTCTTGGGAAAAAGCAATGACCCTGGGAAGCGGAATCCACTGGAAAATGTTGCAAAGGGTAATACGAGACCCCTAGTTTTCGCAAAAATCTTAATTTGGGGGTATTGCCTCCCCTTATTCTTGTGTGCAAGCCCAGAATTCCAAATATTCTGAACTGACATTTAAAATTCTATATATACATATACAGTATATGTAAAGGACATAAAACGAGCATTCCAGCAGGTCTCTTGAATTTCCATGGCTATAAAACATTTGTCCATTCATATTGTTATTACCGATAGAAGGGTTTAACAAGAAAACATCTCTGGTTAGAGGCACAAAAACAAGAAATCTTCCAGGGCACTTTGGATGTGTCTTTCATTAACAGATCTTATGTGCCACCATAGCATGGGTCCATGGTGAGAGAGACCTCTGCTTACACTGCAAGAGGTTAGAAATATGTCCCTCTGCAGAGAGTGACAGTCTGGACAGGATGAACAAGCACCTCCGCGACACGAATGCAGAGACTATTTATGTGCAAGCCTTTGCTTGGGTCAGGCATCCTCAGCAACAGTCCTAGATGACTCCTGGGATATTACAAATACCCTGAACCAAAAACTTACCTGAACAATAAACATGGCTATGTGGTGAAATTCTCCCCGGCCTCCCTGCTTCACTGGGACAGTCATGAAGAACTTACTGCCATCCTTGGAGAAAACAGGTTCTTCATTCTATGAATAGAAGATTGTGTTAGTCTGCCACATCTTCTGATAAACTTCTAACAGAACATCAGTTTTGGTCTGTTTGGTTTTCGCACTTCTCATCCTCATAAGACAAACAGAGAAAAATCCGTAGACTTTAAATATATTCTGCTAAGATTAATAAAAATGTGGTTCATGTCAATATTCACTACTGTGGAACCTTGTCCCAGAGCAAGGGTGCAGCCCTTGCAAAAGCAACCCTTCCTTGAAGGGCTGGTGGCCTCACGCCAGATGCAGCTGGGACCTTCATTACACTGTTTTACAAGCATACAATTAATGAGAGAAGTAAGTCCTACTACTGATGAGGGCAAAAAAAAGTTTCCATGGCCTTGACTCAGCAAAACATTATTAAGTACATGCTTAAGACTCATTGACTTTCATAAACTTGTATGCACAACAAATAACAAGCACATTTAAGCGCTTTCCTGAACCATGGTCTTACCATAAATTGTGGTCTGATGTGATACCATCTCTCCAAGTCCAACTTTGCACAGAAATATTAAAGTAAAACTGCTTGCTATAAAAGCATAGATTTTTTTAAAATGATTTCTCATTTGCTCGTTGCAAAATGAAGCCTGAAATGTATTTTAAATAGAACGTGTTTCATCCATTTACTGGATAGCTCTTCTGAAGCTATGAAAATGGAACCATTTGCTGACATATTAGTTCAACATATCATTCTGAGTACGAACTTAGTAATATTATTCCTTTGCATTCCAATTACAGCCTATGTGACCTCTGATCTTTGCACTCCTTTGGGTTTAATCAGTGAGGTTATTTTTTAATCAGAAAAAATCAGCAGGGTATATCGGACATGCTTGGAATGGGATTTGTCTGACCTGCCATTAACCGTCTAAGAGTAAAGCAGTTAATCAGCAAATCATCTAAGGTGCCTGCTTTACTTAACGCAGAGAGATAGGAAACGAAAGGGAACATTGCCTCTGAAACCCAGACAGAAGTCTCACATCCCTGGGCTGGCTTGCCCTCTGGAAGTGTGCAACCTCCTTCTACCAGCTATACAGACAGTCGGATAAGAAAATACCTTGTGTGTGAAGTTAAGCGACAGGATTCCCCCTACTAGAGAAATGAGCTGCCATCTGAATGTTCACACAGTCGCTTTTATAACCCTCAGATGTTAAATGAATTTAGGATCCTAAAAAGTAGTCAGTTTTAAAAGTAACAGATTTTTAATAGCTTATGAAATACCATATAATTAAATAAAAATTATAATAAAGCAGCTACGCATTATATACTGGAAATAGCATTTATACCATACCTGTTTAGGAAGCCACACGTCTGACTGCATCTCATATTTCTAAAAGAGAAGAATTTAATTTTATGGAATAGCTATAGACCAAAAGTATTTCCCACATTCAGCAAAAGGTCTCTTGCTATTTTGTATCTTTCCTATTGTGTTATACTCTTCGCATAGCTTCACTGACATTTACATTGAAACAAATGATAATTTGACTACAAAGTCGGCTGCTTTATTCTCAGTTTTTGGTAGAAAACCATGGGGGGATCTAAGAATGCCTTTTTCAGTCCTTTCTGATTAGCTATCAGGAAGCTTTGCACAGGCACTAGTACTCTTTGGGTTCTACCTCTAGGCATCATCTGACAACTGGACATTTTAGGTCCTTTATCAACACTGGGGAAACAGCCAGCATCAAGCTCATGGCATGAAACCTTTTCAAATCATGATCCCTTGTTTTAATGGGTAGTAATGTGGTATTAGGGAAGAGAAAAAAATAAATGCAAATGACATTGTTTTGTATTGGCCACAACTATATTCCACCTCATGCCAAAAACCACACACGTTATTGAAAAAAAATATTGAGCACATGCTGATTGTTGTAAATTGTTGCAGTCGCACTGAAGTAATGAAAATTTATTAGCTATAGAAGCACTTGTACAAATATGATCTAAAAACTGAAGAACAGTATCTACTAGAATAGTTGTTCTTACACAGTACTTTTTAGAATTGAAAACACGTGCAAAAAGGATAAAAAAATTAGGTATTCAGTTGAAATCAAATAGCATGATATAACATTAATTTCTCACAGTCTGCCCTTTCCTCATCAATTCCTGAATTCAGAGCACCACCTCACGCCAGCAGATGCGGCGCAGGAGCCTCCCAGGGCTACACACAGGGACCAGAGCTGTGCGTACGACGGTGGCATTGCATTGCTACCCTTTCTCATGTACCTACAAGGTCCTTCTCTGCCCTTTATTTCTGCTGGAGTGGAATTTCACAGTCCCTCTCTCTTACTTGATGTTCTGGACTACAGCTCCCTGGACACCTACTTCAGGTGAGTCCAACTGACCTTGGAGCACACAAGGGTCTCCTTTCAGAAGTGACTGCTCACAGTGATTCCTGATTGACTGCTTTTAAAAAAAAAAGGCATAAGGTTTGCAGGAACTAGGTACGAAGTGACTGAACTGTGTGTTTACAATCTTAATCCATAGTTTGGGGTTTTTTCTCCGAGTCAGGAAAACCAAGCGGCACTATCTGCAACATATCTTCTCTACTTAGGTATACCTCAATCATGTAAGTAGACAAGATCGGAAAGGGTCCCAACTCTTTAACATGATTGACTTCAACAGCAGACACTGATGGGAGCCTTTTGACTCAAAGACCAAACTTAGACCTGAATTAATCACTTATCACTATTTCGACTTCCAAATTATACTTTCTATTGTGAAACATTTGTTGGTACCGATATTAATATGTATAGATAATATTTACATTTTTAGCTAGTTCTGGGAAGACACCATGACTGAGAATGGGAATGTGGCCAACTGTATTCAAGATGCAAGACTGACTGTGAAAATGGAGAGATGTAAAACAGGAGTGCTGAAGTTGAAGTCTGGGACAAAAGATGGGATGTGACAGGATTCAACTGGAAAAATGTATTTAAGCTTGGCTTACTCCCAAAACTGAAATATCCTTGTTGCCTGTTAATTTGAATTTGATTTCTTTTAAAATAGTATTTTCTTATGTTGTCAAATCTGCTCAGATTACTAGAATTTTACACCTTTGCCTTAAATGTAAGCTGTGAAAGACAGAAAAACCTGAAATTTAACTCTGTAGGGGGAGGGAACGGAGACTAGACAGCTGAAAATCCGACGGAATGCAAGCTTGTCCCTGGCCTAGCTCTATCCAAAGTACATGGTATTCAGCAACTGCAGTTTCCACTGAAGTTAATGAGTGAACAAAGCTTAGTAATTCTGAAAATGTCACTCAATGTTACTAATTGCACGAAATCACTTCACGAGATTTGGAATTTTCTCACTTCAATTTCCTCCTTGTTGACTAATTATATTTAGCTTGCAACTATGACATCTGCAAACTGATTTCCTAAAATCTTCTTATGAATATGAAAATAAGATGCAGGAAGAAACCTTGAAAACAGTACTTAGGATGCAATCTGACTTACCCTGCTGCAAGCCCCGGTCGTGGCTTCACAAACCGTGAGGATGGAGATATTCTGGGGTCTGTTCAGCCACCTCACCACAGCCTTGGTGTTGCTTGTCCATTTCACCATGGTGATATAATATTCCCTGAGGTAAACATTTGCAAACACAGTGGTCAGATCATTCCTATTTCATATTAGACCATTTTTAAAAAATACAGTTGATCAAATGCTGAAGAAAAAAGTATGGATGCATTTGCATATAGTACATTGCACTGCATGAAAATATCAGCACTGAGGGATGGGGAAAACAACCTCGAACGCCCGGCGTCTGTGTCCTGGATGCTACCATTAGGAAGGCTGAATCCTAGTGAGCTGTTTCACTGGGAAATAAGTACTCCATTAGCAACTCTTCCGCAGACATTTGTAATAGTAAGCTTTCCAGCTGCAAAACACGTATGGTACGTGAGTCACGCTCGGTGTCGGTGCGTGTGAGCTTCCACGTAGTACCAGACAAATCGCCTGTGCCCCAGCGTCGCTGCAAGCAAGAGGGTCTCCTTACGCACTGCCTCCGGCGGCATGGAGCATCTGCCCCCTCCTCCCGAAACGCTGCCAGACTGTCCGGCTGCGGCGGTGCAGAGGGAGACCTGTTGCGGCTTGTCATCCCGGCTCGGCTGTTTGCTTCACATCTCTGCCCCGGCAGCTGGCAGCGGCTTTCACAGCCCAGCTGAGCTACATGCAACAGCAGAGCGAACCTGTCTGGCAGCTCAGCCCCACTTTAAAACAAGGGTCTTAGCTTACGTTTAATTAGGCTTTTAAGATAATACTGATGGAGTTCTCATCACTCTTTGACAACACATATTTAATTATACATTCAAAAGACATCTTACTAGATCAAAGATGCTAAGCAGCGCCAGCCACAAAGCTGCGTAGGGCTCTGATGCCGCACACAAACAGAGCAGGAGACGGCAGCTCACGGCAGCCTCGCCCAGCCTCAGCCTGGGGCCACGTCTGAAGCACCCGGCAGAATAACCCATCACCTCCACTTTAGCTCTGACAGTTGACTTTTAGTGAGATAAATACTTTCTGTAGTGGATACCAGAATAGAAACTAGACATAGTGACTTTAGGTATATTCTAGGTCCACTATGTACCTTTTTTGCTTAACAAGATTTTTAACATATCAAGAAGCAAAAACACGTGCCGGAATAACACAAGATCTCCAACACAAGATCTGGTGACATAGCCAACAAAGCAGGGATCCAACTAACACCAAATTTCAGGTAACGGGTCCCCGGTAGAACCCAAGAAGCAAGGGCTGGAGAACGACTCCCTTTGCGGCCGCGCCTCAGCCTGGAAGCTCTGCCGCCGTGCAGGAGCCAACAGGGAACGTTCAAAACGTACATCAGAGCTGCCCCCTCTGCCACTACTTAGGCACCCACAGCAGCCACAGGCCCCAGAGCCTGCATTATCCCAAATTCTGAGCCTTCAACAGAAGTCTCTATAGAACCAAACTCTATAAAATATAGACTGAGCTGTTCCATTTGAAAAGGTCTGTAATGAGGGATGGAAATGGCAGATTTAATCATGCAGACTCCAGCTGATATAGTAATTAATAGTCCAAATCAAGCCATAACATCATTTTCCATCACTGACAAACTGCCAGATCACTGAAGTGAAAATGAAAGATCATTTAAAAATTCCTTTTTTCCCCCCTTCCATCAACTATGCAAAAAAACTGTTCAAATTCCACCGCATTATGACTTATCAGGAGTGTAGTATAGTATACCTATGTAGTAACATGTACCCACGTTATACTCCATGTATACTCCAAGTAATATTCTTTTGTAATTCACAATTTTGTAGTTAATCAGTTTTTTATATATCCGTGCAGTGTATATACACACGGAGTAGTGGTGTTGTTGTAGGTCAACAGACACAACCTAGTCAAAGTCTGTAGGAAAAAATAATAGGTTTTCTTAGATTGACTGATACAGTTGGATAAAAATAGACAGGCCTTCAAGGCAAAAACTCTGCTAAATCTGACAAAGCTGCTTTCAGTTTGCGTCTCCAAACTTATTTGGGTTGTTTTTTTTTTTTGCAACTAATCTACTGTTGTAATAAAGAGAACTAACTCTTTTTCTCTCTCCCTCCAGACCCAAGTACACAAATGTACTGCAATTACTGAACTCTCTGCATCTGCACAAACACTAAGTTTTTTTTTTTTGCAACATCACTGTAAAGAGGAAAGAGTATGATTGCTTTCTGGATGAAGGGCTAAAGCAAGATACTGAATAAAAATTTACACTCATTTTAGACGCCCAATTTGAGACCCATTTGCTCGGTGCTCTGTGGCACTTGACATGCTCAGAGCACAACTTCCAACTTTGCTCAGGAACACTTCTTCAGTCAGACTGTGGATTAACTTACATCACAGCCAAAGAATAAGGAACGCACAATTACTGATCACCTGTGAAATGGTTAGTTTAAACTCACTGTATTACATATGGGCTCTGTGAATCCATTTTTAGCATTCAGTTTACTTAATTATAAGATGACCTTTCTCTCTTGCTGTAGCCAGTCTCCTTCAAGCTTTGTCTCCCGACCCCACTCCTAATGTCCTTCTTCCTAGTCTTCGTGTAGCTGGCTCCACGTTTCTCCTTACTGATCTCGTTTCTCACATCAGGGCCACTATAAAACATCTCAGAGGAACCATAAAACCTGCTCGTCAATACCTGCCCTCTCTAAACCCACCACCTCTCCCAGGGTTCCCATCAAGCCCCTGACTCCCAAGAAAACCTCATTGCACTCGCTGCCTCATAGACCCATCTCTTTGTTTTCAGCCAGTCCCAGCTTCCTTTCTCCATCATAGCATGGTCTGATCAGACTTTTCATCTCAGTCTTTTAAGGAACCCTTACATCTCATTTGCTCTAGGTTTTGTTCTTTCCAAATTCAAAAATTAACTTTCTTCTTCGCTCTGTGTAAGTGTATATGGAAAATACCAAAAACATGGAAAAGACATTCTCCTTCCACAGAACCCTGTGACTAGTCAATACCGACGGAGCTTGCAAATGACTCACTTTATTCCGAGTTGGACTAAATCCGGCAATGCATAAAAACAAGAGCTTCACAGCTTCTTCACAAGACAAAGACATACTTCTAATTCCACATTTGATTTTTAAATGGGTTGCTTGGCTTCAGATTGGCCTAGGGCAATTCAATAAAGCAATCAGTATAAAGCAGGTGCTGCTTTCCCGTAGGCCTGTGAACCAGGAACATGAAACGTGTGCAGCCAGCTCCATAGGAGGAGCTGGAACATCTCCCATGTGCTGGGGAGGTGCTGCACACTGACGTATCACGTCTTGGGGCTTGAAGGGGATGGAGGATATTCAGTGCAAAAAGAATCTCCTGCTGTAGCTGCTGGAAAAGCAAGTATATCTCTCCTGAGTTTATGGCAATTATTTTTTTTCAAAGACTTGGTGAAACCACGATTCATTTATATGATGCTTGTGAAAGACATAAGTTTGTCATCAGAGGTGTTTATCACCCTTTGCCAAACTTAAAGCCTCAAGTTATTATATATCTTATCTTATAAAAAGGTTTCCTTTATTTTGATTATCTCAATCGATACACAATTCTATGGAGGTGTTTTAACCATTTGCTAACAGCTGATTTATCATCATTGAAGAATGTTCTGCATACCTTTTTTCACCTGCGCATTTTGGGATGCTTGTGAATGGAAAGCTATATGCATACCTCACTGGGCATTATTTTAAGTGCTTAACAAGGTCAAGAGAGAGAAAAAGCTGAACAATGAAAAGAGATTTGCATTGCACTGCACTGGAAGCATAGTTACACTCATAATCTAAATTTTTCTTAGGAGTAAGTACTTAGATTTGAAATAGACTAGCAAGAGGGCAAAAGAACAGTTTTAAATTTTAAAATAAGAAACTGCTCAAGAAAAAAAAAAGTCAAATTTTGCAACTTTATACCACTTCGTATAATGGAGACGTTCTGCTCTAACTTAAAACTAATGAGCTCATTGTGAAACAAATCTGCTTATTAGAATAGCTGGAAGACATTTAACATTTCAGGCAATGGAACAAGTAACCTTACTTTTGTCGATGGTATTAATAGATTTGGATTTGGATGAATAAATACAACAAGGGTTATCTTAAGAAAACCAAGCTACTATGTTCCAATAGTTCACTGGCAGGTTGCCATTCGTGAAGGTAAACACTAGAAACTTGCCCCTTGCACAATGCTCTGGAATATTTATTATATCCTTAAATTATTTATATCATTGAGTATTAAAAAGTGTAAGACAATTTACAGCTACTAATAGGAAGTTTCATTAACAGAGAGGTACATGCAGAACTTGATAGAAATGAAGACATGACCTGCAAGGTAGCTAAGATAACCACAGTTTGTTGGTATTTTTGCATACTAACCTTAGCCTATACAACACCGTATAGCCTTCTGCATACGCACTGATGGATGCCCTGCACACTTGCTCCATGACTCGGAAGCAGAGGCCTGTGGTGAGGAGGCTCGTGGGGAGCCCAAGAGCCCAAGCTCCAGCTCGAAGGGGCACGATTGCCCACAGAGATCAGAGCAGGATGGCTGTGTCCAACCGAGCCTGGAAAAGCTCCCTGGGCACAGATTTCCCCAACCCTCTGGAGATCCCATTCCAGCGGTTCACTTCCCTCCCAGTGAAAAACGCTTTCCTCCTGCCCACCCAGAACTTCTCAGCTTGCAACTTGTGGCCATCGTCCCTTGTGACATCCCCTGCCACCACCGCAGAAGAGCCCTCCTCTCACAGGCCCTGGCCACGACCACCTCAGCAGCCCCCTGAGGGACTCTCACTGTCCCCCTTGAGCAGGGGTCCCCACGCCCTGGGGGACCTCAAGGGTGCCACGGAGAGGGGCACAGCAACCTCCCTCACCCCGCTGGCCACGCTCCTCCTGCGCAGCCCCGGCTGCCGTCCTTGGGCGTGATGAGATGTCCTACCGCAACCACGCTGTGCGGCAAAGTTTCCACAAAATAAAGCCGGTGAAGACATTTTCACCCTGCACTGCTTTGGCTGAATATATTATAACCATTCGCTGTAAGGTGTGATAGTGAATTAATCCTTCACATTAACCTTGAGAGGTAAGTACCGTTATTGCATATTTACAGAAGATGAGAGTAACAGAAGCTTGAAAGAATAGACTAGGCATAGCGCATCTAAGAAAAGCCAGAAACAAAAGCCTGTTTCCTTAGTACCAAATCTTTTGCTTTAGGGTCCCCCCAATCTTTCCCGTCTCCAGTTGGAATCAAGTAAGTTTGCTATTCCAAAGCAAGCGCAAATAAACTGGCTGTCATAAGTATAAAAGCAACCTTTCGAAACTCAAAAGCTGACTTAAAACTAGAAGTACATAAATATCTAAATGATTTAGGTGATGTGGAAATACGTGGATAACGATTTGTAAGTGTGATATTGGAACTCATGCAAACTCAATTTCTTAAATGTTTCCAGGTCCATCACAAAAATTAATTAAAATCAAAAGGGTCTGTTTCCTTAATACCAAATCCCTCACCAGTGACAAAGACTCCTCGACGGTCCTTAGTTACAGCGGTCTGAACTGACCCCCTGCCCGCCGTATCTGGTTTTCCAAGAGTCGTAACAGTAGGCGAGTATCAGCTTTCCAGCTGGAACGGGGCCTCGTCCTCCCCTTAAAACCAAAAGCCAAACACTCATGCCATGACGGGAATGATCATGTACGTGAATACACACACATTTCACCTCATATGTACACTGGCTTCCTAGGACTAACGAGAAAGAAGCTATAGTACAAAATCATGTTTGTCACTGAAGAAAAAAATGATCTAATTGTACACATGGAATAGAAATAGGAGAAAAACAGTAATTTCATAAAATATAACCAAATGCTTAAAGGAAGACTGGCAGTCTTCTTGCGGCATTAACAGTGCACAGTAGCTGGTAAGTTTATCCAAGGAGTAAAACCTTCAGGGGTAAATCTGCAAATGTTAGTGCTCTCTTTGCACCAGAATAACCCGAGCAGAACTGGGGGAACGTTTCCACGCACCCTTCGGGAGCCCTGCAAGCAGTAAGTGCAGGTGGAGCACTGAATGGGCCCAAGCCTTGCACCAAGCTCCCCGAGGCCCTAAGGATCAGAGGAGCACTTTTCCATCCTCAGAGGTCCTGCACTGCACCCGATTTGGGCAGAGGCGGGAATCTGAATGTTTACAGGGTTATAAATAAAGCTTGGTGGAAGCCCCGTTCCCTACCCAGTTGCGTGGTTTCTCTGCGTAGGAGTGGATCTCTCCCATAATACTAGTTCGCTATGACTTATGCAACATGTATTTCCAAAACATTTCCACCCTGAAGTAACCATAAAACTATACTTGAGAGTGGCCCATTCCACTTAATTCTGAAAGACTCCTATTAGCCGTTGACCAGGAACTCCACGATGAATTAATGATAATGGAACTGAACAAAACCTGACTGCTAAAAGTACCTACTACTACTACTTTTTAAAAAAAATCTAATGCTTTTTAAAAAAGTCACAGTCATTACAGTCACCTCCAAAGATTTCCACTCTAGAAAGGCCTGCTCAAAGATCATTCCTCCTACCTGTCTATATTTTACATGCAATCACATAGACTGGTGACCAGGGTGGTGATGGTGTGATAATTCTGCAAATCCACAGTCAGAACACAAAATTCACAGTATATTGGCTCACATCTATTCAAGTTTTCTAAGTTTTATAGCAAGGACATTGTATCTTAATATGTAAAATTAAAATTAAATCATTTTTTTTTCTAGGCTTAAACAGTTTTTACTCAGGCTTCTATGACACAGCAGCAAAACAGAAATTTTAAGATACGTAACTGCAAAACAAAGAGCAGAGAAAGGGAATGTTATTTCAATTAACCTGTAGAATATCTTTATCAAGGACTCAGGAATCAAGGGACAGCACCCCTGCAGGCTCACACAAGAAATTCCATTAATTTGGCCACTGCTAGCCTTCAGGTTCAAGACGGAAAAAAGATTTTAAGATGTCAATATTCATTCACTTGATGCTACTCTTATTTGCAATCTGTTAGGGAGTAAGAATGAATCTGAAAAAACTAGAGGGAAATCATAACATTTCCAAGATGATTTTTTTTCTTGGGAAAGTACATATTGCTTTTTCATTTCACTTTTCCATATCTTCTCATATTTAAAGGACAATTTTAATGCTGTTTAAGAGAGTGAAGATGCTAATTTTGGTGGCAGGGAAGCTCTTTTGAAGCTTATACTAGCAGTTCAATTAATGAAGGGTTAGCTAACAGCAGGAGATTTTATTACATTTTTCAATAGAGGCCCATCAACAGAAAGAAAATATTTCAAAAAGCACAATTCATTCAAAATCATTCCTTTCACCAACACAATCAGTAAGTTTCCTGCTGACATCAATAATTACAAGGCATGATTCAATACTAAATTAGTGTACTCAAATTGTGTGGAAGGGAGGTAGGCCAGCTAAAAATTGGGAGCAATAGTTGCGAATCGGTGCCCACTGATAAAATCATGACTGTTTTGAATACAATTATTGTAAAATCTTTTGGGTTTTGTAGGAACTACAAAACTAAAAACCTATACTCATATTTTTTTCAGCTAGAAATAGCTTAATAGTTGCCAATCTTATTTACTTTTTTTTCCCCCCCCATCTAAAAATGCCTGGAAAAAAGAGATGAAGTGGAACCTCCCTGGCTCTTAGAAGGAAGCCAGATTTGGACTGTAGCAACTGTTTGATAACGTTAATTTATATTATATAACAATTTAGGACCAGAATTGAAGATCATTAGTGTGAACTGAAACCACAACAGGAATTTAACCAAGACAGCTTTAATTATACAGACTGGAATATGCATAAGAGAATGGAATGCAAATTTTCTCGCCCTTAAAAAAACATTTCAAGGCATCTCACAGGAGGACAGACAACTGGGAGCTCAGCTCGGCTTCAGTAAGGGAGTCGCTGCTTGCACCCAGACATCCTTATGTTAGCCCCGAAGTTAAAGGGACTGTGAAATCAACTCCTCAGCTGCAAAACACAGGGTTTCTCATGAAAATCTCACTATCAAGCACAGATGTAGCCCAGCCCTTCTTATCGTAGTTGACCTGGTGGCATCACATCTCACCTTCTGTGAACTCTGTGCATTTGTCAGCTGTGGGCAGAAACTAAACTTTCCGTAATGTATTTGATTCAAAAAGTTCATAATATTCCTGTCTAAATTACAGGATTGAAATGTTTTCTATATTTGTAATACAATTCTCCTATATTCTGTAATTTCATTACAGAAAGTGAAAGCAACAAGCTGGCATGTAGCAAATAAATGCAAGAAGTGAATGCCAGAGCAACTTCAAAACAAGGGCAGTGCTCAGGCCCCTTTACCATAGCTGAAGATCTTTTGTTTCATGTATTTCAAGTAAATTTGAGCTTCACAGGACATTAGAAATAAGCTAATTCCAGATCTCTGAGATTTCTACTATGAACATCAATCCCATAGAGCTGTATTTTATTCTAGCATCCATACGTTCAGCCACAGGGACAGAGATCAAGTGCATTCTAGTCAAATATAAGTGTTATGCTGATGTATAAATGCAAAGATTAGCCTCAAAGATTATCGAGTTAATTAAACACGAGTTTCACAAAACAAGGAAATTATATACCTTGATTTAAAGCTGTCAGGTGGCATCAGTTCCAGTGTATGTGCTGGTCCATACAGATTAACTACAAACAGCTTTACTGTTGGGTTTGTTTGACCCGCCTTTGAAAAAAAGGAAAAAGGAACTTTAGAGACACCGAAACAGTGACAGCTAAATAGATTCTCTCATTAACATAATTCAGTATGCTTATAATAAAGAGAAAGCTCTTACAGAAATTTTAAAAATGAATTTCATAGACATACAAATTACACCTATAAAAGTATGAAGCACTAGTGAAGCGATTCTCTCACATTGCCCTTTAGAGATGACAGATTTCCCTGGGCAGAGCAAGGGACCAGCGCTACAAGGGGTTTGGTCCTGCCCAGCAAAGCCAGCTGCAAAGCCAGGCAGGCCAGCTCCAAGGGAAACAAAACGCCTCTTGTTGCTACAAGGGGAAGAAAATAGGTGCTTGATATAAATCGACTGGAAAAAGTCTGATAAATCCCAAGGATCCCTAGGAAGCTAGAACTCCTGCTTTCCTGGTAACAGGGCTCAGATCGGCGGGAGGGGGGGGGAAGTTTCTCGAGATGAAAGAGCAAGGACTGGCAGTAGAAAGCTAAGGCTCTGCAGGGTGGCAACGAGACACTACAAGTCCCATATTGCTGTCCCAGCCATAACCGTATCCGAGCTTGTTTCCAGTGTAATACACAGCAACGCTCTCTATATAGAGAGTCTTTGGGACACAGGGAATAAAGAGTGTGTCTTTAAAGGGAGTTGACTTTTTCTTAACACTGGACAATTGAAAGGACAAGATATAATCACTGGTTCTACGGATTTAGTTATTACAAAGCTGTACATCCGACTCTTTGCAGGGATATTTAGAAATGGAAAATGGCTTGGTTAACAAACTCTCACAAATCGCCTTTAGAAATTGGACTTACCTCAAAATATTGATAGTGTAAATGCTGCATCCACCCATTTCTGAGTGGTATGGGGAAAAAGACAGCATTATTTGCCTTTTTTCACTAGTGCTAAGCAAAACTTTGAAAATGGATTTGACTAGACCCCTGAAATTTATTTTTGTTTATAAACACTGTTGAATTTGCCCTTGCTCTTCCAAACGCATCCTCTGGATGAAAACAGCTTATACAAAAGCAAAAAGGAGAAAGAAAACCACTGCAAGATCAAGCTCTTAGGATACGAATGCAATCTCCTCATATCCTTTGAACCTGACACTGAATAGCGGTAACCTGGTACGCTCCCTGCGATGCCTGTCACAAGTAATTACCACCCTGCAGAGAGAAACTCTGAAGCACGTCTTCAGAGCAGGCATGGCCAGATCCCTGCTAACGTCTCAGCCAGAAGCCCAGGACGCTGAGCACAGCCCCCAGCCCTGGTGCAGAAGGGGCACAGGCTCACTGTGGCACGTGCCACACCATCTTTCCTACTAGAAGTCATAGAAAAACTAATTCTTAATAGCATGAAAATACATACAGTGCTTTACATTTCCATGGCATGGTGCAAAAGTTAAGGGCAGTTCTGAGACATGGTATTGGGTACACAGAACACGGTCAGAGCTGGAGTCTACTGTCGACTGTAGACAGTAGCTTCAAGCTCTGCTCCCTTGGGCAAGACTACCCAAAGGTAGTTCACAAACACATCTAGGTTTCAGTTTTTTTAATCATAGTAGTAATTTTCTCCCATGGTTTCATTCCATAATAAACACCAAAACTTTTTTCATATCTGTTGCCATACCACAAGCTTCATTACCAATTAATGATGTTTAACGGGTAGCTAAATTGGCATTAAAAAGAGACATTAAATAAAGATAATGCTTTTTCATTAATGAGATTACTGAAATAGTATTGTGCATCAGTTTTGTGCTGAATTGCTAATGAATGAAATTTCTCATTTCTTGTTTAAAAGTTAATTTTTTAAAATATTCCTTATTTTTTCTTTGTTCTGCCACTCAAAGCTTTATGCCAATGAAAGTATGTAAACTACCTCTGAAAATGCTATTAGTTCATTATTTCATAGTATTATTTCATAGCACATTCTACATATTACATACATATTACATTTACATTTATTATTGTTTCATAGAACCTATTATGGTCTCCCTTTGCCCCCATTAAGAATAAAGGCTCATCTCCTAAAAGTGGCAGTAACACAATAATATCTTCTAAAGCCCCTAATGAACTTCCCTTGAAACGTGAAAGAAGTATCAGGTTTAAGAACCCACATATCCCTCCAGAAAGGAAGTTAGGCACTTTTGAAATTTCTATCCAAAATATCTCATTTATATACCCTGGAACACCATTCAAGGTTTTAACCTTGAGCTCAGGTTCAGTTATACACACCGTACTTAGATGCAGCTATATATATTCATATTTAGCTTTGTGGCGTATCAGGATGTATGACATCTCTTGCATCAAACAGCCCCCCTGTCATATTTCTGCATATGTGCATGTTACGCTGTGTTATATCCCTCCGTCCTGAAAGCACGCCTTTGATGTACATCTAGGAGCGAGAGAGCCTGGCTAGCTGCTCACTAACAGAAATGTGGCACGGTTTCTTTGAAGCTAATGAGGTTACACTGGTAGAGGACAAAAGAACTTACTATTTATTTTGTATAGCGTTCCACTCCTCAACTAGTTTATATTTTGAGGTTACACAATGCATGCAAGGTCTGGATAAACTGGCAAGTTGGAAGATAATACCAGCTGGGCAGCTCAACACATAAATGGCACTTCAGGAAGAAGCCAATCAGAAAACCCCCAGAAAATGATAAATGATTTCAGACTTTATCCCTGTGCGGGCTGTTCTGCTGTTCTGTCACTTTTCAACACAAATCTAAAAATCCTTATCTAAATGCTCTGAAGCTCAGGGGTGGTTTGATTTTTTTTCATTTTCATGACCAGGAAAATGCTTTACCATAGCTTTTTTTTATTTTTTATTTTTATTTTTTATCAGACCCATCTTTCACATTTATTAATAATAGCATAATTTATTGAGCTGTGATTGCATTCAACCCATCTCTATAACTGCAACTGAACACACAGTCTGGGCACAGCGTGCATCTCCACTGCAGCTGCGACCTTCTCTCTTTTTGCCGTGCACTCCTCCAAACATGTTACTCTTCTTGCAGAAGTGGCGGATTTTATCACGTCATATACCAATGATGAAACTACTGTGAACCAGTCTGCCTGCTGCTCCCTAACCAGATAGTTTCTTTTCAGCAAAAGGTTTTAAAGTCTACCAAAAAAACCCCCCAGAATAAAACACAATTAATATTTACTAAAAAGCAACATGAATGAAACCAGCCCGTTGCTCTATGGAAATTCTTCTCCCATACGGTTGACTGCTATCACTGAACAACGAAGGGGAGCTGGGGACTGTGCTCACACTCATCTTACCTTAGGGTATGGATACTGCTTTCCTTTCGGGTACAGACCTCCGGTAAACCGAGGAATAACCATGTTTGGTACCAGTGAGTCATTTATGGTCAGGAATGCCAGCCTTTCACCGTCTGGAGACCACCAGTGGGCAATGTGAGAATGAAGAAGTTCCTCTGCAAAATTAGATATGTTTAGGGTCTTTAAAAATACTACCACATAGTTTCCAGTTTATTCAGTTGGCACCGATTTGTTCTTTCTGTGCCTACTTGAAATGCATCCGTAGTAATTTTACTGTAGTTTCAAATTGTCCTGGGTTGAATGTTTGAATAACAAGGCATATCGAGAGACCAAACTTTAAAGCGTCTTACTCATACAACACTTTCACTGACGTCAATAAATCATCTAAATGCGAAGGATGATTGTAACTGCCATATGTTTAGTTCTATTGCAGGCCACTAAAAGCATTTAATTAATTTTTAAACGGTCTGCACCAATTTAATAGAAAAGATTTTTTTTTTTTTAGGACTAGCAGGCCATTATTTTCATACGAAATTTTTGTACACCAGATTACTCCGAGCTGTGGCAGTTGCCAATATGCAGATCCTGACACCGTGATTATTTATGTAAAAGAAATTTGAATGAGGATTACAATAGGGTTTTCTTATGGTGTGAATGTAGAAGAGAACAATATAAATCATAGTGCCCTGCACAGATTTCTAATAGAAATTGCAGACAGGTATTTCTGTCAAGAGGCAAAAGAAAAAATGAAAGTATGGAATGAAATTAGTTGAAATATTCATTGTGAATAAATGGTCTGAATAGAGCTGCAAGAAATATTCCAAGGAAAAATGTAATTATTTTTGGAGTGAAATATTTTAGCTTTCTTTTCTCAGTCTGATGTTCAGCTTTAATTCTTAGAAAGATTAATGTTTCTGCAATCTAACTTTTCTAGAATCAAAACAAAACATTTGATTTTGATCCAAACTTGATTTCATTTCCAAATGAAAGTCATTATCCGAGATGTCACATGATGATTGTTTTCTTACATTCATTGTACTGCATAACAGAAAGGAACAAAACAAACAACCACAGAAGCAGCCCCCAAATTCTGGGACTGCAAAAAAAGTAGTTCCTGACCAATTCTACACACCACTTGTAGGGATCTTTTGCCTTACACTTGTGAAAGGACTTGGATTTTTCTGTTACGTTTTATATATTTACTTATTTGGTGAACATTTTGTATTCATATTTGAAGAATCTGTCTGGAAAACTAATTGCGAATGATATACCAACTGGAGCTGACGCCTGACCTTGCATACCTAACGTAAGAGCCTACCTACAAATACTACTTAAATTGTCAATGGAGAGAGATATGGGTCTCTCCAGGAGGCAAATCAGATCTTGAAAGGTTTGAAGTGGCTGAAGGGGTTGAAGTGTGTAAGGTTAGGTGTAATGAAGCTGGGGCCTACATTCAAAGTCATATATTCTGCATCATGCTTCTCCCCCTGACTAAGTAACTAAAACCATTTACACAGGAGAACAGCAGAGACTGAATGGTGAACACCAGATAGCAAAAATCACACAAACAAAAGCTATGCCCAAATGCTTGTGTAAGGTAAAATGCTAATAAAAAAAACTCACACAAATGGAAAAAGAAAACAAATGAGGTCAAAATGAGGAACAGTTCCAGATTCCCCTATATGTCTGTTAACTTATTTGGCAAAAATATGCAACCTGTTCCTCTTCTGATGCTATTAAAAATGTTTCAGTTTTGTCTACTGAATGGTAGAGGACTGCTCTGAATAAAACAATAGTTAACCGAGAAAAAGCAATATAAACACAGACTGTGGTCCTAAAATTGTGTACAGACAAATTTCTCTTCTACCTTGACCTTAAATATACATACATATACATAGACATACATACATACATACATATATATATATATATATATGTGTATATATATATACATACATACATACACACACACACACACACATATACTGGAACAGAGCCCACAGATTGCCTTCCTGAGCAATAACCTCACCCCTGGGACCTTGAGAGCATGCTATGAAAGACTGGAAATGCAACAGCTCTTTGGGCCAGGGATTAAAGGGCTTGGAAAAGAATGGGCAAAATTACTGAAGGTGCTTTAGGACCCGTATCACCAGGAATGTAGTGACAGGGAACAGGGAGAACAAACCAAGGCAATAAGTGGTGTGGAGGCAGGAAACGTTTGGATGAGTGCATCTGGCTTCCTTCTCAAAAAAGTGGAAGGTTATGGCCTTGCTGGAAATCAGCTGGGTATGAGACCTGCATATCTATATGTCCACAAGCAAAAATCACCCGTGTGCATATGAATACAGCTCTGGGTTTTGCCATTAACTAAACAAGTTCCGGGAAGTTGTAAAGCATTTCAACCCACAAATATTAATTCATAAAGTGTGCTTGTAGAAAGGGTGGGCACAAACAGGAAAGCAGAAGGAGCATAACCTCATACAAGCATCACTGCCACTACTGTGCTAGCCACTGCTATTTTTCCAAGTTCCTCTTTTTTCTTTTTCTGTTCATCATGAGATGTTTTCAGGATAAAGGAAAAGTCATCTGTTTTATCAACAGCTTCATTTATCTATCATTTATCTATCATTTATGAAGTTACAAAAATCCACATTGACCTCTTTCAGATACTGTTTCTGAGACTGAAATGGAAGACCATATTGGCATGATTCAAATAACAGAGATTAGTTTTGCTTCTCTTCAGTTCCTAAATACAGATCTTATGAACACAGAGGTCAAAATCATATAAAAAGACCATATTTATTCACAGGAATATGCATTTAACATCTATCTGCATAATGCTGAGATGGGATCTACTCCATCTCTTCCCTACAGCTCAAATAAATGGTGGCAAATACCAGAAGGGACCAGTTGCTTTAGATGACCTTCTGTGGTCCCTTCCAACCTGAATTATCCTATGATATCCTTATGATCACTTGAAGACTAGGAGGGAATGTATTATGGTCTTTAAATCCTGTACTACATTTTCTTCTGTGTGCTAGAGCTACACAGTGATCCTTAACTATACACAGTTTAGTGCGGCTTCATATTACACCCAAAAGAGAGTAAAAAATCCAGGCTACTCTATTTCGAACAATGGTCCTCAACATGCTTGCAGAATTGGGCCCAGAGATACCTTGTCAAATGTTTAACTTCCATGAATGTGACTCATACTAACTTTGCTTTGTTTCAGCAAAAAGTTGATACACTGTGCCAATATCAATTAACTAGATATGCTTAAATACTTATATTTATTTGCAGTCATGTTAGATTTGAAGTGTATATAAAATACCATTCCATTGCGGAGATTCCTTTCGTCCTTAAGTTTTGAAATGTGCCAACACATTAAAATACTTCAAAATATTAACAGAAAGCACCAAAACCTTGGAATTAGGTAATTATCAAATAAAGGCATTTATATGGCTATGAAATGTAAACTATCATTCTAATTTCAGGGTTCATTTGGAGAGGGATTTTCAAAGGTGCCAAAGTGAGCTCTCTTGAAAAGCAGTGAGGTCTGGCTGGATCATTTCCAAGGGCCCCACTAAAGTTTCTTGCCATGGTGTCTAACATTCCCAAAGGCACTCTGCCCTGGAAAACTTTACAAACAAGAAGTTATATACTTCAGGCAGCTGAATATTTTACTCTGGGCTATTTGTCTATACAACTAAAGAGCCCAAGAATAGGAGGGATAACTGATATGTTGTGCATTAACATAAAGATTTTGTACTGAATTGGATAATCTGCTCCCATCTTTTTGATTATTATTACGTTAAATTATTATTAACTTCATTATTATGTTAAAAGCATTTCAGGTGTGGGGAGCAACATCCTGCGCAGAAGGCGGCTTCAGGAGCCAGAGGATGGCACACAGGGAGCTGTGCTCCACCGCGTTTCGGCATTGCTTTCCAGATACAGCAAGTTTTAAAGGAGTCTAGCCTAGGTGGATTTAATCAAAGGCAGCAGCCACCGCTGAGGTAACCATATGACACTTTCAGATCTCGGGGAACACTCAGTTGGATTCAAGCACGTCCTTAAAGTTGAGTACAATCTGACTGCCTGCCTTGAAGGGCTGGAGTCCCTTGCGAGTCGTGCTAATGCAGAGCAGACCAAACACCACGGAGGGTGAAGGAGAGACAGGGCTATAAAGGAGTAGGGCTTCAGGTGATCTTTGATCACCTTTTGATACATAGCCAGCAGTAAAGAAAGAAAACATAGCCAATTTTTCTATGCTGTGATTCTTCAATGCCTTCTTCTATTAAAGTGTTTTAACTGTGAATAGCTTTGTACCTGCACTGTTTTTCACACAAGCAATAAACTGCGTTCTTCCTCTCCTTACATGTGCTGTAAATACAGAATAGTTGCAAAGGTATGAGTGGAGTTATTCTAGGTAGGCAAAACGTACAGGGCATTTAGCTCTATTTGAACAGTCCTATTTGACAGCTCTATTTGAAACGCTGGCCCCACTCCTGTAAGTAGCAAAATCCTGCTGAATTCAATACATCAAGATTTCACTACTGCAAAATTTTTTACATATTATCTGGTGCTCATAATACAGTTGATTCAGTCTGGTTGAAAATATATTCCTCTTTCTCAGAAAATATCATTATATGCAAACCAGCAGCCAACGTAAACTATGAATAGATACTAATGAAAGATTGCAAGGCAATCTTGCAAGAAAATGAGAAGACAAAAAGCAAAAACAACAAAAACAACCTTAGATAGCATTTTTTGAAATGAACAGATTTCTGCTGTTGGGTCTGTACAAGAACCTCTCATCTGTTTTAATGAACAGATATATTTGTCTGGCTTACCTTCATATAACCAGTCTGCAATTCCATTAAAAATAATTCCTTCTTTTCCTGAAGATGTCAGGCGCAATGAGCTACTCTTTACATCAGGCTGATAGTAGATGTTATTTTCAAAAATATAAATCTGGATAAGGTAAGAGGAGTAGAGAGAAAAAAGAACATTTTCGTAGATATAAATGCATGCTCAGCAACAAATATACAATTTCCACAGGTTCAGAGCAGTCTATAGAATAACTCATCATGAGTTTCCACTGACATTGTCTTCATATTTTTTTTTATTATCATTTTGGACAAACTAAGCAAACTTTTACTATTTGCGCCAGGCCAAATTTTGCCTTTGAAGTTGCTTTCCCAATTGAAATGTTTCTGTTCACTTTAGGAAATGTTATTGATTCCTCGGAATCATATAGGAGCCAAGTTTTATAACAGTTAAATACATTACGACATTTTCCATTAACCCTATTTTATCTAATAAAATTATCTGCTTTTCTAGCTATGAAATTAGACACAGCTCTGCAAGTGCATACAGCTAAACTGATCATAAATGTAAGTCACAGTTTTATATCATGGTGTGGAAACGTACTGAAAAAGTAAAAAAAAAACCAGCCTACTGCTGTTCACTTCTCTCAGTTTTCTGACACTATTTCTGACTGTGACACACAGTGCTTTACCTCAAGTGTGCTATAAAAATGCCCTTTATTTTCAAGTCTCGTCTCCTTTTCCTGGGGGCGACAGAAAGGATAGTCCTTTTCTCCTTCATTGCCACGTCTCAGCTTTGGCTGTTTTTCCTCTCCCTACACGGTTTTGCCCCAAAGGGTTTCAAGTTCACTCACTAAGCTCCAAGCTCCATGGCAAAGGAAGATACAGGGAAAAAGAAGAAATGAATGAAAGACTAAGGAGGAGTATGGGGTGTGGCAAAAGGGGCAGGAGACAAGCACAGTGATGATAAGGCAGGTTTTTTGGAAGGAAATTCTAATATACCTATTCTAATATATAGAAGTATCCCACACCGGGCTATGTGACCGCCTTTCTTCTATCGGCCCGGAGACCTCCCGGTGCTTCCCAGCGGTGGGACCCGCGCGTGGGTACGCCTTGGCACACAGCTCTGCTGCGGCACTGGCTGTCCCGCTCAAGGTTAATAGGAAACATGCAGCAGACGTGCTAATCAACTAAATGCAGACAGGTAAAAAAAGCAGCCCCACAGCTAATATTTCCTGTAAAAACACCCTCCTTAGTCCTTTTGTCTGTAGTCCTGCATTCCTCAGTTTCACAAGGTGTCGCAGCTGGAGACCAGACTCTTATTTCGGCTATAGGCATCGCAGAGTTGGAGCCTTTTTGTAATTTAACAATAAACCAAAATGACATCTATATGTGCGCTTGCACAGCTTAACAGTGCAGTCAACCTAATATCAATATTACACACCAAAACTGATTCACGCTGAAGAGCGCATGGGTAACAGCACTAGTGAAGCAAGGCACAATCGAAATTTCTGTACCGTGACCTCATCAACGTACGAGATACACACTCTCCGGGGCTGCTAGCACGAAGTAAATGTATTTCCACCAAAGAGCATTTTAAAAGCCAGGTCATTTATCATTCTCTCATACTTCTATGATAAATGACTTATGGGAAAATACTTACCAGAGAGCTAAGTATTATTATCACTATTACTGCTGTTCTCTCCTCTTCCAAATTACCATCTGAAATAGATTTCCCTATGAGCCCCCAAACTAATGGCATTTCTTGATATTTAAGAGTAGCCACTTCATGATTTCTACTGCACAAAGCAATAAAGCTGAGATTTTTCATCCCATGAGCAATGCAAGGATTTTAACTGTTACCTTGAATGAAGGGTGACTTGGGACAAAGCTATTTTGATCAGAAATTCAAAACCCTTCAGTGAGTACAAAACCGAAGTAAAACTAATTAATCCAGGTTCAGTAATCCAAAAAGTACTGCCATTACATTTACTTATTAATACATAATGTTTGATACAGTTGATAATTTATGTGAAACTGCCATGTGACCCAGCATTAATGCTAAGAGAAGAGACAGATCAGAGAGCTCTGAAGACATCAAGCTTTTGAAAAAAATATTGACAGACACCTTTGGTCAATATATCTTTCTCTAAGATAGAACAAGCAAATACAAGTAATAAGCCATGGTTGATTGCTTAGCCAGGCAAAATAAAATAATTTTGTCAAGCACTTGCTATTTAGGTGAACTAAAAATATTCATCTCAGACTAAATCAGAGACAGTGTAAGTAGTGGAAACTACTATACTGACCATTGCTTACTAAGGAGCCATTTCTTATAGCTGACAATCTCTCATATAAACAAATACTTTCAGGTGGTTACAAAAAAAAAGCCTGCTTGATGAAATGATTCTATCTTATTTAAGCTTCTTCAAGCAACAAGCTCAATCTCATTCATTTTTTGAAGATCAGAGATAATTTTGCTTCTCTCCCCTTTTTTAGGCAGTTTGCATTTTTCAGGGTGAAGATACCTGCAGTGTCTAGTCTCTGCAGTGAAAAACTGCCATTTAAAGCCATCATTGTCAGTCAAAAAGCAGGATTAAGAACTACTTGTTTTATGACTGAGCCATGAAAAGATCTTTAATCCCGTTATTGCTAGTTAGCAGGCATTGCTAATTCCATCTGACACATTCCAGATAAGTAAATAGCTCAGAAGAAATACCCGCTGCTGTTCTGCCGAGTGCCGCCTTCCTCGGCTTTATTCACATTTGTTTTATAAAGTGTCTCTGTCGCCAGCCTCACTCACTGCTCAACAACCGACATCCTCACAATCCTCTTACTCTACTCTGTCATCAAAGGTTTCCCGTTTCCTTCAGCCTGGAAAGCTACCCCAGCGAACAATTTCTGTCTCGAACGCACGGACTGGAACGGTTTCGCGTTCTTCAAAACCTTTCTGCCCGGTAGCTCTCTCCTGCTCGCGGCTTGCTGCAATTCTACATTAGAAAAGATGAATTTACATTCCCTCGCAAAACAGTTCGTGAAATACAACCATTCACATGTCTCCATGTAGCTAAACAGAGTGTAAATCCACGTCAATGATTTTGGGTTGGCACGCCGGCAAGCATCAGCCTGCACCGCCTGCGGCATTTCAAAAGATCAATATCCCCATGCTCGAGGCTGTAAAAACATCTTAGAAAGATTCACTGTTACCATTAGTCATTTAATCGCCTCTGTAACTTTGAATATTTGTTATATTTCTAGAGATGCCATTTTCCACATGAAGCCCGCAAGCTGCTATTTGCGCTGACAGAAGTGGCTACATGCATATTGCCTACATGCGTATTTCCTGCAAAAGCGCTATCTAACCGCTGAAGTCAAGGACCGCGTTCCCCTCCGTTCTTGATGGTGCGGAAGTGTTCTTCTGTGATTATTTAGCTCCTTCACCTCTTGGAAATAAGGATTTGAAGTTAAATTGGTGATTTCTGCCAGGGCACTGAAACGGAGAGCAGAGCTGCACCGGGAATGGCAATCTCATGGCGAAGGCAGGCATGCTGCCCTGGGAGGCTCTTTGCCTTGCTCCCTGCAAATCCAGCTGCAGATTCAACTAAACACAACAATTTCAACTGACTTTGCATAACCACAAACACCCATCTCTCATCAATACTGCAGTAATGCATGCGCTGCATTGGGGTATGTTTTTGTGCTCTCCTTTCAAAGCACAAAGACTAGATGAACATTTTTATTTTTTTGGCTGCTGCTGCTGATTACTTCAGCATCACAACACACAGGAGTTGAATTCATGAATGATTTTCTTACAGTTTGGTCTTTAAAACCAAGAGAAAGAGAGCGAGTGACTGGGGGAGGACTCACCCTCTTACCTCCCCTAGTACTGACACCTGAACTCTTGAATGCTGCAAGCCAGACAGCAAAATCGCAATACTAGGATAAGACTTATTAATCAAAACAAACAATAACCCTTGGGCCACAATCTTGCAAACACATGTGCCTGAAGTCCTGACTCACATTAGCAAAATTAAACACGTGTTTACAGGTTTTCAGGGTGGGGCTTTCACATACTTCATCACTTTGTGTATCGTGTTTTGGGCAATACCACATAAACTGAAATTTTCCCTTGCTGATCTATCCCCAGTCAGATATCTGGGAACAGGTAAAAGCACTTTCCTTAGTATACATTTGTGTCTAATTGTTACATCAGGAGTGCTAAAATGTTGACTATAACTACTGCATCTCCCAAAATTGCTCAAGGAGGGGCTGCTAACTGTGCATCAGACAGGTATTCTCATGAATACATCAGTGGCTTTGTGCCCAAAAGGCTTTCACAGCTTTTAGGCATGACGATAAGAAAATAAATTGAAAAAGGCACAAAGTGGAACCAGGCTATGCTATCTTATATGAAAATTATTATTACACTTTTTTAACCTCTTTTCTTCACCACCTACTTTCCAAGTATTTTAAAAGCATTTCAAATTCTTTTTGAAGCTAAGACCCTTAGTTAACAATGCTGTAAATGGAGATAAACATAAAAACCTATGCCCTCAAAATCATGTGACTTTTTCTTTTCTTACAGATTTGGCACAGGTACTCACATCAAGATTAAAAAACAAATTAAAAAAAGTGTTTCATCATTTATTTTTAAACTATTTTCCAATTAATGAAAAACATGTATAAGAATGTTTGGATTAGTGAGAGATTAATTCTCGATAATGATCACATTTATTGCAAGTGACTGAAGAATTAGAGGCTCTGCTGATTCTCCTGTTCCATCTATGGCACTAATCCCCCTTCTGCTTCTTCCACATCTGTCAGCCTCCAAACTATTTTTTCCACAAATCTTTGTCTAAATTAATTTCTTCCAAAACACTTGTTTATTGCTTGCAACATACTTCACAACTACATGATTTTCATTCAGGCTGAGGCACCGAGCCCAGCACCCAGGACGAGCAGTTGGTTCCAGATGGCAGACAGCTGTGAACACAGAGACACCTCCCCATGCCACAGCTGGAACGGCCAACCCTGTGCCAAGAGCTGCAGTAGTCCCCTGTGCATCTTTAATCATTTCAACCACTATAGGTGGAGAAAAGCCATTAAATGACAGGAAAAACCAAAGCATCCCTGTTTCTCCCATTAGATGCTGCATGTGAAGCCTTTTGCTTGGCACATCCAACCCGCAGCCACCCCTCTGATTGCAGGGTGGTGTGAAGACTGCAGGAGTAGCTTTTTACTCACCGTGAGGAGCAGTTTGCTCAAAGCCGCGTGGAGGACCTGTGCAACCGCTCACCCTGCTCGGAAGCAGCGAGCATGCACAGCTCCGCACTCTGCAAAGGGGGTGCAGCTTCTCTAGCAAAAGCTGCCAACAGCTGGTGAGCCCTGGCAGGCGGGACAAATCTACTCTTGGATATTTGCATGCGTCCTAGAAATACATCCATACAGCAAGGTTCGGACTTGTAGTTGAAAGCAAAAGCCCAGTATTCCTCAAGTGGAAGAGAAACCTGTCTTAGAGCTGCAGTTCCCAGGAACCAGAGACATCAGTCTTGCTTGCAGAGTAAAGCTGCAAAACTGAGAGGGGCTAAATTCCCCTCAAAACTGACAATCTAGTTTTAGTCCGTTCTCTAATAAACGCAAGGATAGACTTATTGTATATGAATATGATAAGGGAACTTGCCATGCAACAAGTTCTAAAAATAGATTATATAAACATTAACCACACAAGTACGTAAACATCAACCACACAGGTACAATAGATTGCTATTTTTGCTCCCCAATACGAAGGGGACCCATCCTGGGTCTGGAAGCAGCATAACTCACTCAGGATATGCTTTGTCCAAGCAATATTGACTGAAGATGACAGTACATCCCCATGGCACTGCTCTGTACCTCATCCATGTACTTCTTCATGCTTCTTTGTATGGGGAGCTCAGCATGACCTACAAGTCATGAGAAGGCACAAAGACTCTACAGAGCACATGCTTGCACATCCCTGATATAATACTTCCACATTGCCTGATGTGTAACAATAGCAAAAGTCACTAACAACTAACAAATAGAACAGAAGAAAATTAAGTCTTCCTATTTATGAAGATTGTCTTTAGTTGTCTTCATATTTGTCATAGTGGGAACTTGAACACCTATCCCATAATGCTCAATAAATCAGGGACTTATGTCCCTGGTTTAATAAGTAAATCTTTCTAACTAATCCCCTAGAGTTTGAGTATGATCAATTTGTTTGATTTCCTGATTGATACCGACACCACAAGTACAGTGTGCCATCTCAAACAGCAGCAATATGCAACGCAAGCTGCAAGCATCAATGGGTTTGCAGCCACAGTTAACCCTTACATAAGTTTTAACAGATCCTGAAATCAACTTTTCAAGATAAAAAGATAATACCAAAAATCCACTATCTTTTCTAGAAAGACATAAACATGACTTTGTGCCTAAAAAAACACTGGATTTCTCATATACTCCTGGATAGGAAGTCTGTGAGATCATCTTGGCCAGCTAGATTGGTCAAAGTGGTGAATCTCCCCCAAACTGGAATATGTTTTGGCTCACTTAAGGATTCCTGAGAAATTCTTTTTCAACCACAGCTTTTCATGGAGTACCAACAGGCATATTCTGATATTTACTGCTATTTCAGGCTTTGGGCTGAAGTATGTTCTCTAAACCTCTGTAATATGAAATGTATTAATAAGCAGCTAAATACAATTGCACTGACATATTCTCAGTCCTAATGACTGTTCAGCATTGTCACCATGAGGATCTCTGAAGAGGACCATTCCCCAGGAACTGATCTAAAACATGTTTCAGTGTAGATTTCAGCAAAGTCTGAAGTAAGGGCTGAGAACACGACATCAGGACTGGGCCTACATTTCCAAAATATTTGCCTATATCTTTTGTACCTGAAGACATGTAAACTGTGCAGGTAATAAAGCTGGTGCATCTGTCTGCTGTCAAGACAGAGTGGCATGGCACAGGGACCCAGTGGAGGGAGCAGAAAGAACAAGAATGGTGGAGAGAAAACACAGAATTTGTGGCCAATGGCATGACCAACAGATCTGTAATTACATGGCTTCATTAGGATGAACACTCACTTCAAGGAAGGTGGCAACCAAAATCTAAAGCTACTAATCTAAAGCTACTGAGACAGCATCTGTATCAATAGATATTTGGTAAGGAAAAAACAAAACAAAACAAAACAAAAACAAACAAACAAAACAAAAACAAACAAAACAAAAACAAACAAACAAAATCTCTGTAAAATCAGCACTGCCCTCTTCCTGTTCAGGTAAGTGCCCTAATCACAGACTGAAGAAATGTTCATATTCTTCCACAGTCTCTTCGACCAGCAAATATTTAACTAGTCCAACCTGGAACAATTTCAGTGCTCCAAATGAACACACATATTGGGGTACATGCCAGTCTTTCCTATTATTCACATAGGGAATAGTATAACAAGACTAAGGTGTTTCTGATTATGCCCAGAAGAAGAAATCGAGGCATCTGGGAAATGCTGCTGCTTGTAGAACAGGCAGTTGCTGATGACAGGTCTAAAGACTTGGACCTAAAGCATCCTTCTGCAACCCATCTGCAGCTTCACTCCTGTGTGACCTTGCCAAGGACATACAGTTCATCACTGTTTGGACGAGCACAGGTGCTTTCAGAGCCCAATGCATTACTTAACAGACCTCTCAACTTCACTTCTTGCTCTTTGCAGCAGGGTAATTATTTTTACTGATGCAGAAATGAACATGGCCCCGTGCATTCCCATAGACTGTCCGGCTAACCAGCTGACTCCCCCATTACCACTGCTGATAGCTACATCGAGGCACATGATCCATCCGGCTTCATCATTTCCAAAGCATAAGGTAGAATTCCAGCCCTTCTTCTTGTGAGACTGCCAGCTCATTAGCTGGATAATTAATTCCTCAAAAGCTTCAAGATGTTTTTCCATCTGGGTTTGCCTCTTACCACCATTTGTTCTGTTTCCTGTCTTACCATACATTAACCAGGGCCAAGTCCAACTGCCCTGAGTTAGATCAGTCAGCAAAATCTCCAGATGAAATATGTTATCTTGCTGACAACTGTTAATACAAAGAGCTATCCACTAGACAGAAAAAAAAGTCAAATAAAAAAAATCACATTCTTAGCCTCAGCAAATTTTGTACTTTTCTCTTGCTCTTTAGAGACCAAACCATGGCTCTGCCAATTCCCAGCACAACACAAAGTCACCGTTGGCACAGCGTTGGCTGCTTTGCAGCCCAAACTCATCCTGGGAAGGGAGAGAAGAACCCAGAGCACAGGCAGCAGCTGTATTCCTCCCATTCCTGAGCACATGTTGGAAGAGGCAGAAAAAAGGCAGAGCTGTGCTTCCCTTTTCCACGTGCGGTGAAACAAAGCACACAGCAATGGGTGAAAGAGAAGACTTGTTTTACTATCTACGCCACAGCTGAAGGAGTAAGCTGTGTAAGCACGGTTTAAATAGCTTTGATACAGCCAACTGAACTAGCAGTCAACTAGCAGCTAAAGCAAGGATTCAAAGCTACTGCTGCAGGCTGGCCTCACACATTACTGCTATAGGGAAAAAATAGCTTGAAGCTAAGCAGATCAATCCAAACTTGCTTGGCAGTGCTTAAACTGCATGACTATAAATACATATGTAGGTATATATATACACACACATATAAAACAAAATATGTATGTGTATATATATGTGTGTGTGCATACACACACGTATATATAATATATATTGAAAGCGCCAATGTTTCTCAAACTGTGTCTGGAGCTGACAAAAACATGCTGCTCCATACGCAAAGTTTGGAGCAAACAAGTGACCTTAAATAAACAAGTAAATAACAATAAGTGCTATCTTAAATGAAATCATTCATTTTAAAATAATTTTAAGTGATTTTTAGAAGAAAAAGTGGCTTAAATTTCTACATAATTGATCAGGATGGAAAATGCACATAGGTAATTTCTTCTGGTAGGAGACTGATTGATCATTGTTGGAAGTTTCTGAACTAGATTTGCCCATTCCTAATTGCAGTTTTGGCCACAATTATGGAAAATGCAGACATACATGCATTTCCTTTGACTTGTAAATAATATTTGAACTAACTGTTGATGCAATTACAGGAAGGAATTAAAATCACACCCTTGCATTGTATGGAAACCATTTGTCTATGGTTTTTCAACCCTTGGTGTCAAGGTAGCAAGCTTGGTTTTCATTTAAGTAGTTAACATATTCACTACCATTTTCTGCTTCACAGATTTGAAAAATTATACAAATTGCTCCACTTGAGAAACTTACAATTAGTTTTCACTGATTAAAAAAATTATTGCAAAACAGCCACAGTAACCAGACATTACCACTGCAACTAAAGACCTAGCCCAGCATCTTCTGTACCACTGTGCAACACCCTCCAGAGCCCTGACAGACACATTTCTTTAATAAAGCCTCTGATTAGGTTATTCGTAGTCACAGCATATTGTCTGTTCTCCTCTTCGTGTCCAGATTGAACAGACAAATGTTTTCTCACCATCTATGATTTCACTTACTATACCCAAGGGACTTAATAGACTTAAATTGGGATCACCAGACAATTTTTATACCCACTGCACTACAGATGATGAGTACTTCTTTCTGCCCTTTTCCCTCGGCAAAATCTCATTTAGCTGAAGCAGCCTTCCACTGAACAACAAGGTATACTTAAGGTTGCGTGTTTTGTGTGTTGATGCAACAGTACTGTAACTGCTGTTTTCTTTTTCCCCTCACGTGAAAAAAAAAAGCTCATTTGGGAAAGAAAACACTTTCTAAAGTCATCCAGAACTGCCCCTACAGCGCCATATAGGAACAGTTGTCTCTTTTACCCAGGCAGCAGCTCTGTACCAGCTATCCAAACTTCATGGTCCACAGCAGAGCGTTTCTATGGCCCAGACCCACAGGACACGTGCTGCTGCGAGCCACGAAAAGGGACCTGCAGGAGCAGATCGCTGCAGGAAGGAGCTGCCTCTCCTATGAGCTGTGGTGGACTCGTGCTGTGATGCCGTTTGGCTTCTTTCTTCCTACAGATAGAGACTCGAATAATGCTAATCTTCAACGTAACTCGGCTGCGTGTGGTGTTGGCACAGGGGTCACTGGAGCTGCTGCTGGGCTGCACGCGTGTTAAGGATCACGGGTAGGTGAGCAGGCTGCATGGGACAATACTGGGTGCTTCCAAGCTTGGAGTCAATTTACCCTGCCATACATGTGAAAGTGAGAACTGTTATATGCAAAATAACATTGAGGAACCTGATTTCTAGGTCATGCTTTGCACATGTTGAAATTTGTTTCATCAGCAGCAAGATAAAAGGTCAGTAGCTACCTTTCTTGCCAGTGGTAACAACCTGTACCAGAAGCTCCATGGAAACAGACTGGGACACTCGCACAGCGAGATGCAAGTGAAAAGCAAGGTGGCAAACTATTACCCGAAACAGCGATAATGCATTTCACCGGTGTGACTGATTATCCTGTTAATGCGTTTCTTATAGATCCTGCAGAGATCCCCAGAACCGAAGAGAATTACTGTATTTTGGGTAACATAAAACGCAAGGAAGTGGCACATAAAGATTTATAAGTGTGAATTTTGAATGGTGAGAGTGTTCATTAATGACTTTGGTCAGTTACGATTACGCAGCCTTTTTCCAAAATCCTTTTTATACGTCTTAGGTATTTTCTGTCCAGATCACATATGTTACAGGAGGATAATTTCACGGAAGGTTTTATGGAATTGTATTGCAAAGCCGTTTATGTTATATCCCTTTCCCTCACATTATATCTGTTAAGTCTATTTAGCCTGTGAGCTCCCACGGATAGGGGCTGCAGGCCTGAAACACTTTGCTATACAGCCACTTTGCAAGTCTCCAGTAATGCAGAAGGGCTCTGATCTCCTCCATGCAGAATTTTTTTTGCAGGCAAACCTACATAGTAAAAAATATTCAGGGCAGTTCAGCTCCAACTTGCTCTGGCTCTTACCCCACAGCTCCATGTCTACCATGAACCACTAAATTATGTGGGTATTAGGCACAGCAGGTGCAATCCTGAGGAAACCTAAGCAAAGCGTGGCTGTAGGCAATAATCTACCCTGGTATGATCTTCTATGTTTGAAAATCATCAGACATTGCAAATGAGGCAGAAAACACATAACAGTTAATAACAAAATGATAATAATTGTAAGCAATAATAACTATACTCACTCTTAAAGGTACCAATTTTCTAAAGATCGTGATTGACCTAGACAGGAATTTTCTCAGGGGAAGCTTTCAAACCTTTTGATTATGTTGTAATTAAGGCAGAGGGGAAGTAGCTGTTGATCAGTTTGAAACAGGCAGCCCTCAAAACACATATATCCCAATGCTATATGCCATCATTTTTTCTGTCAATTACAATATGTTAATTCTATTTTTGAGGTAATCAAGTTGATGGACCTATTATGAACAAGAGAACAAAACACAGGCACAACTTCTCTGCTCACTACATTCATGCCACCGCATCACAGCAATACGTTAGCACAATCATTCCTGAACAACGGCAAATAACCTACAAGGCTCTTATATTTAATTGCTATTTAGATCATTTCTAAATCCACTGTAAACAATAGAGAGGATACATTCATAACGCGGCTACAAGATTAGTTTCTAGTGCCGCAGAATAAACCAGGGCACGAACTGACAGAGTATCAGCGCTCCGCGGTAACGCTGATGTTTATGTTCTTGCTCTCCAATAAAAGTGAGGAATTATTGCCCTCTCTTTTTTTTTTTTTTTTAAGATACACATTAATTATTTTGCCTTTCCAGGGATATTGGAGTATGACATTCACTAAATTCACACCCTGCCTAATCCCATGGCAACTTACTCATGAGTGCATACACTCTGCAATATATAATATAAATAATATCACATATAACATCTGATTCTGGACTTATGCAGAAGGCTACTTTGTAAATCTCTTTGATTGCACCGAAGATCACAGTAAGGCTGCCAGAACCTCCCCCCCACGCTGACAGTTTGGATCTACTCCTCCCACCCATGGAGCTGTCTGAAGAGCTGTGCTCAAGCTGTGCTGGCTGCAGCACTGTGCCAAACACATCTGAGGGCTTGAACTGCTCAGCCCTTTGGTCCTTGCCCATGTAAGTGATGTGCTGTAACACACCTATCTATAGGCAGCGTATGCTCACAAACCCACACTCCTTGTTCCTCGCATTTAATGACAGCTGGTGACTAACGAACCAGCATGGAAGAGCGTGGACGGAAACGTCACTCTTACATGCCTGGGTTGCTCCTATAGACTTATAATAAAATCACAACCTACCTTTACTGTAAAGTCTTTTAAAATGACCTCTGCTACTTCGAAGGCTCATCTCACAGTGATATCAAGCCTTCGATTTTGCCCAGACTGATCAATTCATAACAGAACCTAAAATTAAAGGTTTTCAACCTAGTTACTCCAGAAGAAAAAAGGGAAGGTTGAGGGAAGGAATAACATCTGAGAGAAGGGATATAACATCAGTTTGGTGCCAGATGAGGAATTTCTGCTATTTTCTTTGATAAAACATAAGAACGTAGCACCCTAAAAGCAAGGGCCAAAGTCAAAAAAGACAGAATTGAGCATGCTGTGTGGGGGGTGGCGGGGATTGTACTTACATTTTCTACCATCCCTACTGTGGTAGACAATTCCTGAGATCCTAGGGCATTATTCAGATGCTGAAGCGGATCAGGATGCTTCTGAGCAATAATCCAGGGCGTGTTTAATGGGAGGCTCTGCCCTTCCACAGACCGTCATTGAAGCAGCCCGTTTTGTTCTGCAGCACGTGTGCCTTGGTGTCCCCGCTGTGCGCTGCTCAAGGTGCTGCTGGTCTTCATGACGGGCCAACGTTTCAGCAGACAACATCTACCTACAGCTTGCACTGCCATGTACCACTTTATGCAGACAGGGCATTCAGTATAAGAATACCAGTTTTTCTAGAAAAACTCATTATCTGAAGAAACTGATAGGAAGAGAAAATTTGACTAATTCATATAATGACATTCCTGTTCATGACAGTTCATAGACTGGAAAGCAACACTTAAAAAAAACTGTGTTTGCTTTTTTCCCCACACAAAATTTTTCTGTGTCTGCAAACCCACTGGCACCTGCCATGAACTGTGAACTGAAAATGTGTGTAGTGGTCTGCAATATTATCTATATGACCAAACATTACCTATTATTCGCCACTGCTCAAGCCTTGCTCATTTATATAAGCTAAGTTTGTATGAGCATGTGAATACTACTAGTATACTATTTCTTCACTCCCCGCCACCCAAATAACAAATACTTTGATCCGCACAGGTTTCTGGTTCCCTCCTTAATGCTGCTTGCATCAACTTAGACCAGAGCTTTCCAACTTCAGTTTGTTTCTGCAAAAATAAGAGTTTTAAGTGCTGGCTGATTCCTGGGTCCTTCAGCCTCCTCTCCTCCCCACCGATCAATGCTTCATTTTCTCTTAAAAATCAACGGTGCACGTGACTAGCAGTTTTCTTGCTTATTCTCCAGGGCTGTCCTGGCTTTGAAGCTGTCAGTGAATATACTTCCCCAGCTACACATCCATGAGCAGCCCTCGGCATCTCACCTGCTGTCTCCTGCCGAGTCAGCAGAAAAGCGTAAGTCACGTTTACGCAGCGCGGCAGGACTCTCATCTGCTCCCATCCTGCAGCGCAAACACAGTGGGGAAGGCACGAGCCCATTACAGGGGATAAAAGCATGCAAGGACATTTGTGGGTTGGTGACAACAGAGCTAAATGGTTCCTTTTCAAGGAAGATTTGGCTAAAACGGAGAGAAAGAACCAACAAGAATTTTGGATATGTCCAAAGCTTGCAGTCATAACCTGTTATGTTCTCCTCACAGCTGCCTTCCTGCTAGAGATTCAACAGGGAGTCATGATATCATTATCCATGGTTTATAAACTGAAAATTTTTAACAAGGACCATCTACTCCATCTTGCCCCATATGCAATGGGTAAAATCCTGGCTGACGGAAGTGAAGAGCCCAAAGACCTAAACTGGGCCAAGATTTCATGTCCTGCTCACCGCAACCACAAAGGCACGGGGGGAAAGGAGTCTTAACCCCACTGAAGGGGGAAGTCACTGTCACTGCCCCCAGCTACAAGCCAAATGAGAAAATAAATGTCACTGTACAGCAAACGGAACCTCTGCATAGCAAGAACCTGAGGAACCTTGCCAGGCAGCATTAATTCAAGGTTTTGTTTTCTTTTTTCCGGCAAAGTTTGTCATTTTACCCTTTGCACTTGCTCCTCCTTGAACTCTGTAGGTGCCAGTACCATTGGAGACATTGAGTGACAGAACAGGAAAATACCTGCAAGTCTTTTACAGAAATTCTACAAAAGGTTAAAGAACAAAATTTCTTTACTGTTGGCTAAAATAATCTCTGGTTTAGAGCTTGAACCGCAGAAGCATTAGAAATGCCAGTTTTTCACATTCCTCTGTTTTGAGATTTTGGCACCTTACCATATTGGATTTTTCCCTTCCTTTCGACGAGGCAGAAAGGAAGAAACAGAGAACAGAGTAGCACAGAGTATCACAGATAAAATCACAGATAATCTCACAGATAAAACAGACATTTGAATGAGTCCTAAAGATACTCACCTGCTGTATCACTTGGGTTTATTTTAATCTAGGAATTGAAGGGAGACACCTTAAAATGAAATGTCAAGAGGAATACAGGCAAATGTTGCACCCCATTGCAAGGTACATCACACCTTTTCTTTTGATATCGAGTATCAGGTGGCTAAATGACTATACAATCTGTGGATATGGTTAAGCCTGCAATGTTTTGGGGCAAGATTTCAGAGTTAAGTAAAGACGTGTATAAATACGTATAAATTCTGTTACTTAATCTTTCTCAACTTTGATATAGCAAAAGGCTAAATCGGATTTTGATTTCTCTTCTCATTGATTGTGTATTGGCTTTTCATGGGTGGCTGTTCCTAAAGAATCATAGACTTTGAGTATAATCTCCTTTCCGCATTACAGAAAGCAGTGCAATTATCACGCAAGAAGCACAGCAGTCTCATGAGCCATTGGACTTGCAGTTAATATTAGCTAACAGAAGGAAACGTGAATATTCAGATATGCTTTGTTACACAGACACATGTTGAACAACAGGATAATCTAGATGAGAGGGGCGTATTTCTATTTTCATCATTCCCTGTAGGCTGCTACAAGGAGAAGTCCTGTCTGCTCCCATCAAACCCGTGTCTACGGTTCTGTGCACATGTCTTCACGTGAGCGTGTGTGTACACACACACATACATCTATATGAAAAAAGTAACAAACTTTCTAGCACTATGATACGTCAAATTTCCAACAGAGTTATTGGTACAAAAGCGCACTACCTGTGTGCATGGTTTACATACCAATTCAAATATTAGCCGTGTGCTAGAAGAGCGATAATAGAATAGAATTAGGGAATCCGGAGAGGAAACATTTTTTACGTCCCTCTCAATTTACTCACAATAAAGCTGCTGGGACTTTTACTGTTCCACACAAAAAACAGTAGTGGAGGAATAATGCTTTGCTCCTATAAAACATGATTTTCTCATTATTTCTTGACATCTTCTTTCAGATGCAGCAAAGTAGCTACTCTCACAAAGGGCTAGCAATAGCTAACCTTTAATACTTAACATTTTAAAGTTACCCACAGGCAATAAAGATCACGTATTGTATTTCACAGTTGATGCAAGGACACATTTACTGCATTTCACTAAGCTGAACAAAGCATCATTAATTGATGAAGCAACTTATTCTACACTAAGCTCAGCCTTCCTCCCACTTAAAAATGTTTCTGCTCTCTAATGGTTACCCTATCATCCACAAACATTTATTAAATACTTCCAACTTTGATATGTAAGAATATGTTTTTCCTCTTTTCCAAAACTGTGTGCATTTTCTACAGTAAGACTCCCTATTCCCCCTTTCCAAGAAAGGGAAAACTCAAATAGAGTATCATTTTTGAAATTATAGAACATACATTTAAAGCTTATCTTCTCCAACTTCATCTATTTTTAAGTGAAGTGGGCATCTAAATATTAATAATTTAAAATGAATATTAATTCAGTAGAATACCTTCAGAGAAACTAATCACATAATTTTTCGTTTGAAGAAGTGTTTGAATGTTTTAGACAGAAAGGAAAAAACATTTACATTATACAATGCTTGTTTGAGAAAACCAAGAGGATTCATAGTAGCAGCTTAGGAGGAATCTAGTTTTACTCCAGACCTTTAGGTAGTTCTAATTCCTATGTGAAGAAAAACATTATATTGCCTGCACTCACCACTGACCCAGATAAAAAACAGTTCTGGTACCAAAAAAAAAAAAAAAAAAAAAAAAAAAAAAAAAAAAAAAGCAGAAAGTTTTTGCTAGTATGCTAGTAAGTGGCTTCCATATCAGGATCTGACCATTTAGCACATTTTATCTTACTCAAAAAAAAAAATATCACAATGACCAGTCTTGCAAAATAATGCATAATCTAACTTCAACTGCTGCTCAGCTCAGAAGCTGCCGTTAAAACATTTTTTTTGTGTGCCTGTTCTCTGTAGATATTCTCACTTTTCTGCTTCGATCCTCAGACTCTGACCCTGCAAGTTTCTCAGCTGAAATACAGAAATGTGGATGAAAACATTTGGAAGAGAGAATAAAAAAGGTTCAGTGGCCTCCTTCATTTCTCATTGCCTTCAGATAGACTTGACTTCAGCATTTGCTCGAATTACGGTCAAATTCCTTAAAGGTTTAACTATCCAATGCTGAACTGTACAGGTTTCCCTTACTTCGTGGAAACATCCTATGGAAGATAAAGGATCTCCAAAGTCTACTTTGACGTACAGAAGTTGTGTAAGGAGCCCCCCACTTATTTTAACTAAGAAATCATACCTGAGGTTAGTGTCACACTAAAATGTTCCTGTTTATTTCTGGTTTTCAGAATAGATTCAAGCAGACGTTTTCCTCCCAGTTTTACAGCCATTTGCCTCATTAGCATCATGATTAAAAGGAAAGATGAAATAAAGCCTTGACATTTCCATATGTGATTTTAAGTTACTCATCTAAAAATACAGCAAGTCAAAGGAGCAGAAGACTTTGAAAAATAAAAACAGCACATTAGATATATTTACTTAGGACTTACTTCATTAGCATTAATTAAACTCCTACTCGGCTGATGAACCCTGGGAGATCTCTTTTTCTTCATTTGCAAATAGAAGTGTTTTTGCCAGGAGGGGGTGCCAAGTACCCATAGCGTTAATTATGCAAAAATAAGAAACATGGTGAATAACTTTCCAGAAAGTTAAGTTACCAATTTTTACAGGAGTTGTACTTTGAAACCTGATAGAGAAAACGGTAAATGAAGCTTTCAGCAACTAATGGCTGTCAAAGCATCCATTCAGCAAGGTATGTGTCTAACATAGTCCTGCTAATTTCTCATTTACTAAAATGAGTCCTTGAGCTTTTCTGGGTATTTGGCAAATAATATACCACCAAAGAACTTGCTTGCTGCAGTATTTGTATTATGCAAAACAATATGCGAAAGCCACACAAAAAAACTGAAAGTTTGAAGAGAAGGCAGCTATAAAGAAATATATCACATTAATACAGCAATTGAACAAAGTCTGAAAGATATTTGCATTTTTGTGGGGCAGTAGGTGTTACTGAGCGAGGAAGGAAAAACGAACCTCCATACAAGACAACCGGGATAAAGATGACTGAAAACAAAGCAGAGGGGCTGAGGTTCTTAAACTGGTACACCTATTTATGGAAATATAGGTAGGTTTTGCCTTGTTTTGTTTCCAGGTTTCTGTTCATTTGCTCTTTTTTTTTTTTTTTAAGGTGTTTTTAATATAAGCTGAAGTCCTTTTTTTGTTGGATTTTTTGATTCTCTTTACAAAAGCTTCAGCTTTTAAGCTCCATTAGTTGTGAGTACCCTATTTCTTTTTTTTTCCTTGAACAAGAGGGCAATTTTATTTTTTCCAATGTTTAAAATACTTTCTGAAAATGGATGAAAGCAACTGGAATCCATAATTCAGCTACAGTCAACAATTGTTCTTTGTGTATACAGGATGATAGGTAATTCTACATAATGTTGACCTCAATTACCTTTAAGCATAGTAAAAGCTCATCTAACAGTCATACCATTTCATAATGCTGTATTTTGTTGATGGCATCTAACTTTGACAAAGCAAGCTACCAAGCTTCTGCAAAATGATCTTTTTAGTATTCTGGATAGCTAAACTATTTTCTTTATTTCTGCTATATTAAAGTATGCAGTTATTTATGCACAGACATTCATGCATAAGTCAATCGATCATTATTTATGCTGATCCTTCCAAATATATAACTCAAGTTACCTTCAAAGCCACTTAATACATCACGAGAATAATGAGCTCAACGTAGTAAATAAAATACCTATTTCAAATACAAAGGCAAAGTGACTTACATGGATATATGTTCACAGAATAATGTGAAAATAGAGGACATCATACAAAATAAACCACACGCACAACCCAGGCACAACAAGCTTAGTTTTAAACCCCTTGGAACTTTTGAGAAAAAGTGATGTCAAACTGAACAGCTCCCAGATACGCTTCAACGGGAGCTACCTGACATCATCTATCAGATGACCGATTGGAAGAGGTACCCCTACTGCAGGAGGAGAAACGCTCCATCTTTTGTAGGCAACCGGACATACGCTGGAGATCAGAGGCCAGTTTTTATATTTGGGCTTGTACTATGATCCGCCTCCACAGATCACTACAGCCAGAGAAGCTGGCTCCCTTCTCCCTGCTGACCCAGGTCAACACAAGCCTGGTCCAGCGTGGAAATGTGGGAACCTCCACAGCATGGAGCAATCTCTGGCAACAAAGATTGCCTTTAGACCTCCCAGAAACTGTAAGGGTTTATGGGAGCTGAAGGATGTGCCTCTGAACGTTTAAGTTCTGTCGGCACAAACTGTTGGAGAAGACATGGCCAAGGAAGAGAGGGTTTGGGATGAGAATTGTGTATTGCAACACCAGAACCCCTTTAAAACCAACATTCACCTCCTTGATAAAGCCTTCCCACCAGGTCTGGCATAGCTCTTTCACAGACACATGCAAAGAGGTCCCAAATCAAGTAAACAAGAAGAGATCAACTCGGTATCAAGGCGTGCTGGTTCATTTTCCCCAGAAATACTCACTACTGTGGTAACAGACTCTATAAGAGTTACATAAACAGGTAATCAATCGGTCTCTTTCAAAATCTTGATCAAACGTAGGACTGAACAAATATGACAAATATTTAACAAACAACAGCTCCCTAGCAGACGTAGAGCCAGGGACAGGGTGTTTTGGATGTGGCACAGTTCTAACACAGTTAAGAGACAGCATTTGGAAGAATGTGACCTTGGAAACAGTTCTCAAAAATAACAGCTATGTGACATTAAAATACATTAATTCATTAGATAAAAGTTTGTTCTCCCAAATGGCAAACATTTTCAATTTCACCACCGAAATGTCACGACTCAAACAGCAGATGTTTCTCTGAGCTTTTCTCTTAATCTTTACAAAATCCTCCACTCTAGGTAAATAGCAAGAAACTGAAATAACTCACAACCATTCTGGTAACTTCAAAACACCGGTATTATGACCCCGTCACCTGACAGTTGATATATACCTAATTCTGCTCTCCTGCACTAGCACGCGTGGTCTGCTGTCCCACCAGGCGACCCCAGAAATTGTTCACAGCAGCAGACAGCTCAGCCTGACCGGCGATTTTCACACGGACGTAAGGTATTACTGTATATGACTGCACTGCAGCCACAGTCCTTCCTCCGTGCAATAAGCAGTTCCTGGTGTCATATAAACTGTCCTGCTCAAATATTTCACTTCTTTTTTTCTTCTTCATCTTCTCATGTTACCTCTCTGTTTGAAACTTGGACACTTCTCCCTCACTGAGGAACTCAAATTAAGATTCCTGTGTAGGCCCTATATTGTTACTTAGGTTTTCTGCAGAACTAAGTATTGGAAACATCTTAACTTACCCTATAGACAACTTATTTAAAATAGCTGATCCAAGTCCATGTGATATACACACATCATTTTGATTTAATCAAGGACTTTCTGAACAGTTATAGAGTGAAGTTAGGCTCTTTGGAGCAGTCAGACATACCTGTGTCTTTTATTTCACATTTCATGGGGTAATTTTGCTGACCATGGCTAGGGTACTGCAATTCTGCTCTGCACTGCACCTGGAAGGGTGCTATTCGTCTTCATTTTACAGGTCTACATATACTTTGTGCAAGTGATGGCTGTAGGGTGTGTAGGTCATGAGCCCTTCTACATGAAATTTTGGTGTGCATATACAGTTCTTAATTTGTTCTCCATCGTTTGATATTATATGTTTTCCAGTTGTAATGAATGGCTGTACGAGGTTACTCAAGTTAATATACTACAACCATTCTATTTAGAGTATGTATTCCACTGCTCATGTTATTTATTATGAATTATTATTTCATTATATGGAAAAGAGGCATAAGCATTGTTCAGAGAGAGACTTTAGTAAACTTGTCACAGCTTCTGCAGCAACACGGAGCTGTAAGACTGCAACTCTGTTTGAACCCAGACATGCACTATAGATAGCTACCCACTGATGGATTACCGTGCTGTACATCTTCCAGTTTATGACTTCATCCTCCTTATCCAGGCTGACTGCCGACTCTTTCTGATACCGTCTTTAATTCAAAATTTACCAATAAAGTGTCTGCTCTAATGACAAATTTTGTAACTAAGAACCGTTATGGTGAGAAGTCCCCAGTTACACCTGCTCTCTGCCCAGCCTCTTCTCCTGGAACTACCTATACCATCCTGCTCTGGCTAAAGAGGCAGCTGTTCCTTTGGACAGCAGCAACAGCCATTATTCACTACAGTCTTTATTCATCCATGCTCCTTCTAGTTTTCTTGGCTGCTGCTGAAGCGAGAGGTAACGTGGCAATGCATTTCTGCCACCTTAGAAACCTCCTTTTGCCATATAAAAGCTTCAAGAGGACATTATTCTTACCGATTCTCTAAGACTCTCAGGGAAGAGACCCTTAAGTATATTCTCACTGCAGGTTGACATCTATGTGATAACACCTGGCACCATTCAGAGTGCACAAAAGATTTTGTGTTTTAATGGAAGTTATTATTTCCTAATTCTGCAGACCATATGGCACCATAAAGCCCACAGTGGAGAAGGTATTTTTAAAGCATGACATTAACTGTGCTGGGGACATTAACAAAGATGAGTAATGTTATCCTCACTGTAGTATAAATTATGCTAACATTTTCAAATTTGGATGAGTAAGATTGCACCTAAAAACAGTGCCTATTTTTTCCACTGCTCTGAGACTCACATAGGAGTCAGCTTGTGCCTGTGTTTGAAAGTATTTATACGTATTTCCAAAATGACAATCCAGGTAAAACAGATACAGAGTTGATCTGATTTGTTATTTCTCTGAACCTTGTTATACCTAGGTTTATCTCCGTCCTTAAGAAACATTTCAGGAAAACAAAGAGTTCTTCTCTCAGGAATCACTGCATGTACTTTTTGCTTGTACTTTAAATTACTAATCAGAGGTACAGCATAGACAATCTTCCTATGAACTGCAATTTAATTTAAAATATGTTTATTTCTGCATAGTTTTGCAGATGCATCGCCTTCCTGTTACAGCCTACACAGGTTGCAGCACTTCATAATACTGCCTGGTAAATAACCTATATATTTGATATCATCAATCCTGTCACTATGTTCTTGTTATGGATAAATTAACATGGTTAATTATTAAAGTATACCATGCATGTTCCAATTACTTTTTTCTTCCTGCTTCTACTTACTTAATGCAATACATTCCAACCAGGAACATTTTTTATATTCCCACCATCTTGATGAATGATTTAAGCAACAGGGTATCTTCATCCAACTTATAACCTCTCTGCATGAACAAGTCACATCTGCAAAGATGAGATCACGCCTGCAGGCCTTAATGAGCTTATTAGAACATTGTAACTAGGACTATCTGGATTCCTTACTTAGAGACTTGAAGCTTTTGTTAAGTCTTTTTCTCGCATTCATCAACCACCAACAGAGGTCTGTTTAAAATCAGTGCTGTTCCGATAATCAAGATTTTCTTCTTCTCATATATAAGTTGGTCATAAAGGATGATACATGTTCATAAAAAATTGTAAAGCTTTTCGTAAAACACAACAGATGAAACATAGCATTGTTGTTTTTATTATGAATTTAATGCAACACAACTGGCCTTGGCAGTAATTTTTGTACTGAAATAAAAACAACACATTTCATTGAATATGAATTCATCACATCCACTTTTAGATGTTAAGCTTCTTGCATGTGCTCAAGGTTTTCACTGATCTTGCAAATGAAAACTTCTCTTCACCTTCAACTTTCCTTCTCTCATAGTAGCTTCCATAAAGATGGTTATTTTGAGAATCACTCGAGTGCCTATTTAGATGAACATGTGATTCTTTCCATAATTGTGCAATTAAAGGCTTTGCTTATCGGAATCAGACTTAAAAAACATGTTTATGTGCTTTTTCTTAAAGAAAACCCCCTAAAGCCTGTGACAGGACTGTACCTTTACATACCTCCCAACAGGAATATACAACAAAATTTCTCTTAAGGCTTTAGATTTTTATTTTTACTTCGGTCTGTCTGGAGTAAGTACTTTATTAAACTACTTGCACCTTAGCATTTTTAATGACTGTGCTTACCAGTTGCTGTCCTTGGATGCCCCACGCTGCATACTGTAAAACTGAATCCTCTACTTCTGGAGGGTTTAACTCCCAAACTTCCCTTGAAAAAATGTAAACATTTTTAATTGAACACACTGGCATCACCTTATTTATAGAACCACTGACAATCACACCGTACTGAAAAAACAATGTGACCTACCTTGTGTGTATGTTATAAATCACATATGAAGCTGTATAAGAATAATGAAAAACCTGTGACAAAAAAAGAAAGCATGAGAATTACAAATACTGGCATTAGAAAATATCATTATTATAATCACAGGCTTTTAATACATATGAACACTGCTATCTTCATTACTGAAATATTTCCGGTATTAATTATAAACAATAGGCTTGAACCAGGGTTTGACCGCTGTATGGAGGACGTGCACACTCCTCTGCTGATCTAACCAGCCACCGAACCTGTGCAATACCTTCGCAGGAAAGGTTTCAACCAGACAAATCTGCATTCCGCTTTAACAAAAAGATTTTTAAAAGAAAACAAAACTGCATACATTAGGCAAATAAGTCATGATTTTGCCTGGACTTCTTGGAAATTCAGGGAAAGTCAGTTAATCTGAGATTTTTCAGATGAAATAATTTGGGTAAACCAAAGCTATTTGTCAATAAAACTTCCTAATTCGTCAGGAAGTTTCCAGCAACCTCTGATCTCAGAAAGCTCAGGAGAGAGAGGCAAATCTGATGCAGAGTCTTATGCTGCTGTCACTACTGGTTGAAAATTTCTGTTGAAGTCAACTGAAATCAAAAGAACTGTCATGAAAGTGCAAAATACCAAGGCCTGACACATGAGGAGCCAAAAGATCAGTGCTGTGGAAGAGTATGAGACAGCATATAATGTGAGGTACCAATAACCTGAAGGACTAAAATCTTTTAAATCTAAGTATCTATTTTCCCTGAAGTCAAATAGTTCACTCTATGTATATATATGTATCGATGCAGAAACATACATACATATAAATATATATATACACATAGCTAATAGTAGACATTTTTCTAGCTTCCAGACTTGGGTGATTTATTTTAATCTAGTTCATTACGTTAACACCATGGCTCACATGATGAAAATAGCACAATTTCATAGTATTAACTAATTTTATTATGATGTATTGAAATTACTTCCTGTTCTTAGAATATAAAATGTAATTGTGACCAGGCATGACTGGACTAAGAGAAGTTCTTCTTTTTAATGTAAACTACTGTCAGAAAGAAACATCAGGTGACATCTACCAGATTTTCGGTAGCTTTACATGTGCAGAGTTACAATATCTCCACTTGGCACATGGAAGATGCATTTCTGGACAGCATCAGGATAGTTCCAGTTAGAGGAAAAAAGATATTTCTGCAAAGCTAAAACCCTGATGTAGAGTATCGTTGCAAACTCTTTAGCTTATATTATCTGTACCATGAATCTTCCAGTATCTTCTCCAAAAGAGAAGAGACCAAAGAGATCACACGGCTGTGATCTCGCTTACAAACATGCATTCAACCATCTGAATTTGCAACCATCACACACCTGAGAGGGGCTTCAGAGGCTGTTATTTTGACTGGAGGTTATTCAGCAACAATGATCTGAAACATCCCTCCGCTGACTCCATTTCCATTAAAACACACACCAAGAAATTTAGCATGCATGCCCCAAATCCTTGCTGCCTGACACCACAAGTCCACAAAAGCCTGTGAGATTGGTAACTACTTTATGCTACAGCCAAATTTCCCTTCTATAAAAACTCCCCTGTAGACAAGAATCAGTTCTATTCTCTAAGCCTACGGTGATTAACATTGAAAGTGTTGCTTCACTGAAAAGAATCACACATATACTAATAACTATGTCCCAAATTGATTTTTTTTTTTATTACAGCTTACAATAAAGTGTTTGATCATGTAAGGTACCAGCCTCTTCTGCGAAGTGCTAAGCGTGACAGAAATAGAGCTGACTGTAATAATGTTATGATTATCGTAGAAGGTACAAAGACACTAAGACATCTATTCTAAGAACATTGATAACTACTTATTTTCTCTAAATCGTGATGATATACCTATCTACTATAAATATCTCTATACTATATAAATATATATATCTACTTATATACATAGTAGAATATTTGCTTAGACACCATAATGCTTAAATTTCAGTAGGGTTTGTGAGAAAATTAAATCCGGTAACAAAACAATGACCCTCGAGATAGATTTATTCAAGTATGCATCGGTAAGACTGAGATAAACTGTCAGCTTCAAAGTTCCTGCTTTCTTTTACATCTCTTATTTTGCTAGAGGTAAGAGAGGGCAGATCAAAGGGCCATTAAAGTGGTTAAACCACAGCGGTTTCTGCGGAGGGCACCCATGGCCTGACGGGCGCTTCGCCAGCAGCTGTGAAAGGGCACAATCCTGTACGGCCAGTGCCAATGCAGAGCTGGGACGAACTGGTCCGCCACCCTTCCAGAAACACCGACAAATGTATCACACAGCATTATTGGATGGCTGATGGGTATTTAGAATAGAAATGTTTAAGAAGTAAATTGCTAGACAGAGTACCTTTTAACAAGAAATGCTAAAGTAATATGTCATTTTGATAGCTTTAACAGAAAACACACCATAACAACAGGAAGGGCACTTTATATCGCACTTAAAATTCTCCTCTTTTCTTGTAATAAAATTTCTATCTAAATGTTTATGTAAATGTATTAACATCTTTCTGTTAAAAGTATTACTACCTTTGCAAGAGCTCCACAACCAGAGGACACCAGCATTACAGGAGGTCGCTTTCAGACAACGCTGACGTTTTTCTTAAAGTTATTCATGTTAGTTTTACTTTTTAAAAGGAACACTATGAATAGATAACAAGTAAGAGGTTTCCTAATTTATCCTGCTTACAATAGCCACATACTGAAACACAATCATTATCTAAAATAAAAATATGAAGGTGCAGGGTATCTTACTTCAACCCTCATACAATAAGTGCAGCCCCCCTAGGATGCTCTAGCAGTTTTGTATAAAGGCTTACCTGCTGCTTAATCGCTCGTTTTTGGATGTCCACCCTTCTGGTGAACCTTCAGCTTGCACAGAGCCAGCTCAGTGGCTGGGACCACAAGTCTATCCTTAATGCACTGCACCTGGCAGCACCCAGGCAGGAGCCCAGCTGAGGGCACCAAGCCTGATGCTAATGCTAAGGAATCTCAGTGACCCCCCCAAATACCCCCCAAAATACCAGGAGCAAACTTTACCCCCTGCCACCGGGGATGCCCTCTCTGGGAAAGACATATGCAGGCTCTGCCCTACAGTTATCTTTTGTGGAACTTGCACTAATCAGAATAAATCTGGCTATTTACGCTGGAGGTTTGCAAAGACACTGAGGGCTCAGATGGTCACAGATCGAGATGTTTTGTCCCCTCTCACTGCCTATCTATGGCAAAAGCTGTCTGACTTCTTCAAGACTCAAATCTCAAGGGCCATCATTTCTTTTCAGAAATATTTTCAAACATTTCTTATATTCCATGCCTTCTAACTACAGCTATATTCAAAGACTAAGTTAAGGTTGATCTTTTAAGCATGAGTAGTAAATTACTTTAGCTGTCAAAAAAGTGACATATATTGAAGTAGTGTGAAACTGAGGGAAAGGGAAGGAGGCTGTAGCAGAAAGAGACTAGTTTTCTACGTATAAAGAAGAGAATCAATTAAAGAATAAAGAAACACAGAAGGTCTCCAGGAAGTGGAACAGACCAGGCGAGCAAGCCCTCACTCTTTTTCTCTTTTAAAACATTACATATATTAGAGTCATTCCTGCACTGTAATATCCGTGGAGGAAAATGAAGAAAGGAACATACCCTGGTATTGTTCAATAATATAATACATTTTAAGGTGGGACACTGAAAGGATCCTTACCTCCATGATTGACACAGATGCTTGCTAGGGTTTGGGCCTTTCTGACAACTAAATAACTTGCATGTTTCTGCTGTGATAAGTTGGAAATTGCTCCATACGCTGTTGATTTAAGAACCGTGAAAATGGCTTTTTAGATAAGATAGATGGCACACCTCCCCCTCAATATAACTTATTTAATTTTTCTTTTGCCACAGAATGTGGTAGAAACTATTCCGTATCATACATTTCTTCTGCATTCAGAGTCTTTCATCAATTTATAAACTGAAGACAGGCTTTCATGCGATGCTGCTCAACACTGAAAAAAAGTTACCTGCATTTGCGTATGAAAAAATCAAATTACAGAACTATTTTACAAAGGACATAAAAGAAAAAGGTGAAAAAAGTAGCTTCAAGACAAATTGCTCCAGTCAAAACATATTGAAATAACAATCTATTATTCAGCTAACAGTCAACAATGAAAAGCCCACACTTATCAATCATGATCTGAACTTTTAGATTACATATTGTTCTAGGTTTTATATGTCCTTTATCTTCTGTCTTTCAAGGAATGTCTTTGTCTTTCTAAGGTTTCTAAAAATGAAATATTGTCATGGAACTCAATGCATAGCCCAGCAAGATGTAGGAAAACAAAGTGCGATATATGCTTAGCCAAATATACTCCACTAATTCTGCAATACTCTCCAGGAAATATTCACTTTGCTGTCCTTGGGTGATTTGGAAGACACCCCTCAGCAGAATACTATTTGTGCTAAAAAGCTGCCAAGAAAACCTCACTAGCAATATTCCCACAAGACTATGAGGGCCCTCAACTCCAAGGATATTGAGAAGAGCTGAGGATGTTAGAGCCCCACGGCATGACCAACACCAAATGTTCAGGGATGCTAAACATCTTGATGCACCTAAATCCATTCCCTGCATTATAAACCAATTCTATTCTTTCATGTGCTATTTATTTTGAGTGATAATGATAGCTCCTTGCTCACTTGGCTTTCTACAGGGTTGTAAGAGCTGCTCTATATTTTCATTTTCAGTCACGCAGACACCCATACAAGGTATGTAGTCACACTCTGAACAAGTCTCTGCACTTCTCAGTGCTGCTATACTCTAAATTCTCCTTTAAGATTCAAATGGGACTTCTCACAGGGCATGACTGCACTCAGTCTGAGTAAGAGTGAAAAAAACTGCATGTAAAATAGAAATGTTAGCACGTGCATCACATTCTGCATTAACAGTTTCAGTTATCCCAAAGTTTACCAGCCAAATAGGACATATTTATGATACTCAATATTCCTACTGTAGACATGTAGCTATTTTCGTACTTAGTAAATAGTAAGACAACCACTTACCCTTGGAAAGCCATTCCCTTCCCACTAACTAAAAAAATGCAGTGGAGTGTCATTAAATAATTAAAACTGCACACTATACCAACATGTCCATCCCACTTACCTCAAAACACAGACACTGACCTGGGAAGACAGAGGCAGCTTCTCAGACGGGGAGCTTTGGAACCATACTGGTCTTTATGACACCTCAGTGAGATATTAGATCTTTTATGGGTGAATTTACATTTCTGACCACATTGAACAAAAATTCTAGGGTTTTAAGAGATAACCAGTCTAAATAAAAATTGATTTTATAATTGTTCTAAGAATTAAAAAAGAATGACTGGCTTAGTTGCAGGAAGTTTTAACTGTTGCAGTATATGTATGCCTCACAGATAGAATTATTCATAAAGACAGATTCATCAAGAAACAGCTTTTACTGCTTCATAGGCACAACAGTCAGTTATTAGGCAGTTCAAGCTAAGAGAACCTGACCTAAAAAAGGTTTCTGTGTGCCTGAAAGCTCTTCTATTTTTTCCAGCAATATCAGTTGGTCTAATAAAAGATATTACCTCTTCCCACAGATCTTGCCTCATTTATCCCTGCAGGCCATCATGCCTATAACAACAGTGCTACTGAGAGAGCCAAACAGTCCTGAGCCCAGCTGAAACACCCAACAATCTAAAACTCAAAATGTTATTTCCTAATTAGTCATCTACGTTACAGTATTTTATACAATCCGTGTGAACCAAGAAATCAAGGGAGAGGACACACTGAAGCAGGGGAAAAACAGCAACATATCTTCTAAGGGCACTCACTTCTTCATTCACCCATGGCCTTTCTCACTTTTAAGATCTTCCATAATGTATTAGTGAAAAGCTTATGCATGTTTTCAAATTACCTTGGTTATTGCCAGACATTGGAAATATCGGCTGTTGTACACAGCTTGCAACAGCAACATGTGTAGGATTCTCCCTTCATCCTCTTTTCTATGATTAAATTAAGCATTTCAAGAATTACGGAAAAATCTACTTATGCTCAAAATCAAGCCAAAGACTTTTCCACGGTAAAGTGATTACGAGGCCAAGATAACAGGTAATCAATCACTCATCATTTACGTGAGGAACTACTCCCATAGAGGTACCCATGGAGCCTCATCTACAATTCCAAAATCAAACCTGTAATAATAACCCTTCACTAAAATCTCAAAAATTCATTCTTCAGAGAGAAACGTGAAAAAAATGTTGTTTCCTCTTTTGTCCCTTTAGGACAAAAGCCCCTTGGAAGAAAAAAGGGAGCCTGCAGAACGTGCCACGAACTACAACCACCAAGCGAGGAGCAGAAGCCGAGCAGAGAGAAGATGAGCAGAGCATCATGAAACATTGGACATAGAGGATTTTTAGAGAGATAGCCAGGAGGAATTACTGAAACGCGTGCACTCGAGCAATACGCTGGTGACACAGTCGCACTGAGCACATGTGGTGCAGCAGACAACAGGCAGAGTGAGACTGTGGTGGCAGCTTCAGCTAAGTCTACACCATGGACGCACACAGGCCATCCAGTGCCACATGATTTAACCCTTGTTAATGGGATGTACAACTAAGCGCAGCACTGAACTTAGCTCTGCGCGAGCCAGCGGTGCCCCGGCAAAGGCTGCCCAAGTGTGACACTGCAGCAGTTCAGGCTGCAATCAGTATCTTCAGCCCGTGCAGCACTGTACAAACTCAGACCGAAACAAGGTTGGATGTCTCTACGACATATTCTGCTGCACAGCATAGACCTGCCTTATGTTACTTGATTTTCAACTAGCACAAAACGAGTCAGGCAAAAGGAATAACTGTATTATGTATTACTTGCAGTAAGTCGATTCGCTGTAGATTCAAATATATATTCACTACATATTCAAATTCACTCTATACAAATTCATAGTCTATACAAATTATTACAAATTATCCCAAACTACACAGAATCTATACATCTTATGCAAGTTTTTATCTAAATTATTTCTCCTCTACCTAGTCATATTTACTCTCAGTTTTGCTCTACATATGCTGGTGGACTTCAGATTTGCAGCAATGAAACTAAGAACAGACTTTGAGCAGACTATTAATGTTATACAGAAACTCTACATTTTGACACATGTGGGATGAACCGGAGACAACCAAATCATACATGGCAGACTTTGTCCACTGTGATAGTCTCCCGAAAGCAGATGAGTCACAGAGGGACGACAGTTAGTTTTTGCTTTCTCCAGTCTGGATTCCTGGCAGCAACTTCCACCTATTCTTGCACTTGCAAAAAATGGATCGACCAACTCCTATTCCTCATCTCTGTTTTTATGAGCTGAAGGACATGCGACTCCGCTGGGACTGCAGTGCAAAGAGAGTGGCATCAGTAGCTGATGTGCTGAGGCAGAACTTTCACAAAACAATCAAGATGATACATCCTTTTCTTTCCTTCATATTACAAGATATGTGACTTCTCTGTTAGTAATACTTGTGATGTAGTTCATAAACTGAAATTAGTAGCAGCATGACTACTGCCAAAGGCGAAGTACAGCTGATGGATGAATCCTCCATCCTTTTTGCAGTTTATCTACTAAATAAATTAATAACGTTATCAGTATCAGCACTAAAGTTGAAATCCACCTTCCTTTAAAACTGCATTTTCATTCCTCTAAATTAGTGCCACATTTGCTTGTCCAGTCTACCTCCATGCATAGGAACTGCTTTTAAAGCAGCTTAAACAATTAAATTCGGCAGGACCAAGTTCAGAGTCTAATATAATTGGCTGTTTGGGTGTGTAATGTGTGAAAAGAGAGAGCTCTGCAGTATCAGCTTCAGAGACACAGAAACATGAAACCAACTGCAAATGGAAAGCTCTAAGAAAACACACACGATATCAGTAAAGGACTAACTCTGCATGTTATGAAAATAATATTGGCTAAAGACTGGAATTCTGTTGATTTTAGCAGATGGAAACAAATACGGTGAAACTCAGCTTGTGTACTGAGGCCCAGCTCCCTCCGTGCTGGACTCCAGAAAGGGTCCGCACTGCGCTTCAGTAAAGCGGCACATTTTGCTCTTAGTTTCTTTATATTTAATTTGGCTGTTATTTACCTGGCCATAGATTCAGCAAGAATTTACATACAAGTTTAATCAGATGAACTGATGACTGATTTCATACGGATTGTATCTGGGGTAGACAGAGGCAGGGAATTTCATTCCTTCACGAACTACGGGTTTGCACCATGATCCAGTAAATCCTTCCTTTAAGCATACCTTAATTTTAAATTGCAGTTAATGATACATTAATGTATAGCTTATGCAGCTAGAAAGGACTGCTGTGATCATCACGCCTGACCTTCTGCACCTGTACCACAGTTCACAGGACTTCTCACTCCAAGTCTGTGAGACACAACTAGAGATTACCCATGGATTCTTCAACGGGTTTCAGGCAAACAAAGAACCAAAGACTCTGCAACAGTGAGATAAAAAATTTCTACACATCTTTGAATCCTACTGTTCTCACTCAAATTTTGGAAAAAAAATAGAGGTAAATTGTGCCAATATTGATGCCTAAATCTCTGTATATTGTTATGTAACTTCTGGCCTTGTTTCTTAAACCTCTGTATCTAATTGCATAGAGTTAATCTAAACTCGCTTGATGCATTTATGGCCCTGAAGTTAAATGACAAGGTTATAACTTTGCAAAGCCCCATATTTATTTGTTTCAATCAACATCAATTACTTGTCATGATTGATAACAACCATTGCATATCATTGGTCATAATTTATGGTTAGTATTAACACTTTTGGATATGAAATATTGCCAGCCATAACAACGACATGCTGCCAAGCTAAAATAAATATAAAGCCGAGACATTTCTAGACATGTAATTTATCTATAAGAAAAAAGGCTGTCAAGGAAGCCTAAACAAAAAAGCACCTCTAGAAAATCTGTTGAAGCTTCAACTGTTCCACATGTAATTTTTCAATAAGATTAATTATCTCAAGAAAAAGACATCTACTGTAGAATGTTAATTAATTCACAATCAATTAAACTCAGTTCATCTAACCAACTGTAATGTGTTACAAACCACAGTTGAGAATAACTGCAGAAACTTTTTTCTTGTGCTACTTCAAGAACTGAGATAGACCACCCTATATTTGGATATGCAACTCAATCATTTTTGAATATATAATCATTTCAGATGAGTGAATTATTCAAAAAAGAATGTACTGCATTACTACTTCTGAAACTCTCGTCTGTCACTGTCATTTGAAATTCTATTAGTTACACTATTGTGTAAAATATGTTTCTCAAGAATTGTATAAGATGACTTACCACAAAAATTATATGGAACTTTTTTCTGGCTCATTCACCTTCAACATTAAAAACTAGGTATAACTTCACTGAAATCATTGTTACCTGACTGTGGAACTGGTAAGCCTCCAGCCTCATGACGTTGCCTGATCACTTTTTATACTGATACACATGTACACACACGTCATTCTCATGCGTATATTCACTGTGATGAAAATTTCGACTTTATGAATATTTCAGTATTTATAGAAACTTTTCTTTTCCTGAATTGTTTTGCAGTAAGGCTCACAATGCGCATGCACATTTTGATCTGGAGGAGGGTACGGGGAAACAGAAAATACTAGTTCTGATGCCAAAAATCAGAACTTTCTCTCCACAGAAATACGAGGCTGCTGCGGTCGCTCACTTCTGGTCAGCACAGCTGAAGATTTTATGGCTTAGAAGAGCCCATCTCTAAATATTTCCATACTGTCCAATGCTTTAAACATCTGATCTTTTCATAGGGTCCTTCCAGTACGATTTAACTGAGTCCCACAGATGAGCAGTACCCCTTATGCTTTAGTTTGAATATCTCCACGTACACTGAAAACTGTTAACTGAGACCAAAACACATTTTAAATCACAGACTTGAAAGCAGAGCTGCATCAAGGCTCCTTAGAGTGTTTTGTGACCGTCCAATTTGGTTAACTCTTCAGGAGAGCGCAGGAGAAGAACAGAGCCAAAATTTGGTTCTCTTCTCGCTTTTTCTGAGGCAATGATCCTCAAATATTGTATTTATTCAAACAGCTTGCTAAAGATGAAATTGGCAAATGCAGAAAAAAAGATACCACCTTGTTTTGAAGAGAAACACATCTACATGTGGTGATATTTACAGAGAAGTGTATTAGTGGCTTCAAGTGAAACAACATGGGCAAAGAAACAGGTAAAGAAATTTGTGAGAAAATATTTTCTGGGCTAAAATTCCATTCCATATAAAACGGAGCACAAAACTGAGCTGGAAATGCCCTGAAATGATGAGGATGCAAAAGAAGATCAAAGCATATACCAGCACAATTTCTGAGAAAAGGCTACAGCTTCAATCTTTTTCTTTTCCGGGCGCCCTGACTCCTCCAGGCAGCAGCGAGCAGCAAACGTCGTGTGCTCCTCGCTTGCAAATGACACAGGGAGATGAAAGGACCCTACGGAGCTGGAGAAGGGAGAAGCAATGGGATCGCCAGCCTGCAGGGATGAAGAAGTGCAATGGGCAAACGGAAAGGAGAACAGGGCTGCGGGAAGCAGATGGGTAAACCAGCAAAGAAAGCAAGATGGAAGAAGGAAGACAAACAGACAGGGCTAAATATACCAGGAAGGATAAGAAGAGAAATAGAAAAAAAAAACAGAACGAGTACAGAACAAAACAGAATTGAGTCACTTAAAAGGCTGAAAGGGACAGGAGAAAAAAATAATGGATCAAAGAGCAGCTCACCCGAGAACGAGAATCAAAAGCGAATGCAGAGACAGCAGGGAGAGCGAGCAGCGTGCGGATTCGCCATGTGTGGGGATGGCGGCTCTGGGGACTGATGAAGGAAATTTCTACAAAGCAGAGTGCTTTTGAGAACCTTTTGGAGGATAAAAGATGCAAGGGAAAAAGGGGAACATTTTTCTCAGGAATCTGGCCGTCTAATAGTTCAGGCCTTGAATACGTGAACTTCAGCAACGTGGCACTGAGAAATTGCTATGTTTTTTAGCATCATCCCTAACTGCTGAGCATCGCTATTCCATGGGCTGAGGCAGGAATGCTGTGGGCGTTTCACATGTGATATAAGTCTTTTTCTTTTGCTCTCTGACTCAGTTATACCAGACAAATACAGGAAGAATTTCCTAGTAAATCATTAGCACGTCTATGGCACTTCTTAATGATGTTGAACTTTTATCATGCTCTAAAACATCTTCTGAATTACTACTTCCCAGCCTTTCAAAAAACCTGCTATTCCCTTACTGTCATGAACTACAGTAAAAACATTGAATCAAATAAGTAACTACTCAACATTCTTTATTACCAAAGGTGATCTACACTTATGGTATTTATAGGCGAATTGTTCTACAAGGAAGCTTAATGAAGAGTTTCCTTTACCTTACATCTCTCCTGGGACCAACAGAGCCTCCCCCCTGTGATACCAGAAGACACCTTTAATCTCTGGATGTTAGACTCTTCAGGGAAATCTTCTGTATGCTAGTGGGATGTTTTTTTCAACAGTTTTTAATTTCTCATTTAGTCTTCCATAGAGTTTTTGTGAGAAAATGGCTACTTATCTGCCTTGACTTTTGAGTATTCATCTGCATCCCAAGAGTCTGAGCTGTAAGCAGGTTTCCAAACTACTTTTGAAAATCATGAGGTTAAACACTCTTATATGACAAGCAAACTCTTATGAACCACCCATCCAGCACGCCTAGGACCCACAGTCACTCCAAAGCATTCTCTACGATCCTTGCTTATACCCTTCAAATAGTTTGAGCACTGAAAGCTAGATTTCCTTCCTTCTTACACCAGTTCTGCACCGGAGCGTGAACTCCAGTATCTTCAATAAACCACACCTATGTTAAAACAGCAGGAAAACAGAATTTTGTGCATAGGAATAACTTTCACAAGGATCATTAAGGCTAAATTTCACCTCTAGCTTTAAACTTCCTTTTTGGTCATGCCCTGTTCATCTCCTTATCTCTATGATTTCTTTGGTGCTACTCATCCTGCTAACTGGCTTATATAGTTTCCCTTTGGTTCCACTTTCTTGCTGCAAAACTAAGCAAAATATCACCTCTCTATGCAGTTTCTGACAATTGAGCTCACACCTAGTTATCTACTCCAGCACTTCCTATTAACAATCCACAATGCTTCTTGTAGTCCACCAGGCCCACCTTCACTAATTTTCTCGTATTGTACCATATTTCTGTATTAGTCTCTGGTATAGCTGCTTTATGATATTATAGTTCCTTTGATGGGGGTAACATGAAGTAGACTCTTGTAGCAAATAAAAGACCTCTTCACGATAAAGTGATTAAAAGGTCACGATAAGAGAGCTATTCATTTAGTACAAGGGACTACTTCACGGTGATCTCAAAGAAGCTATAACAAAGTGATGAATACCTCACACCAAAACCAGCTCTCCAGGAAACATCTAATCTGGTCCTATAATTGCAGACAATAAATAGAATTAAAAAGGTTAAATTTGTGCAGGTGGTTGACTGCCTTCGCTGAAACATTAATTTATTGCCTAAGACCCCAGGCTAACAACCTTTCATGCTCGAATACCCCAAAAAGACTTGTTCTTACTTAAAAAGAACACAAAAATTGGGTAATAAAGGGCTACATCTTAATATTTCTCTAAAAAGTGGACCCAAGCATTTGATCTAGTAGGTCTGTCACACTACCAGTGTTCCTCGAGGCATGAGGCTGAAGTTCGGTTTAAAACATGATGTGCAACAAAGACAACTCTGCAAAGATGTGCATAAAACACGTCTCTGGGACAGTTACATAAAGGTCTAGTCTTTGCAATCTACTTCAAGGTATTTCAACTCTCTCTGTGTACGTATTTTAAAAGATCTTTCTTTCTATCTGTACCAAAGTAACTGCTAACTCTCGTTTTTCAGGAATTCACTTATTCAACACTCATCTTTTCAACACTGTTGAGAGATGCAAATGCCAGCAGATGCACCTGCTTTCCTGACTGACCTGTTGGCCTAGTCAGAGAAGAGATAGTCAGACAATTTTTCTTTGATCGAGGAGCCACAAAAACAGCAAATGCCTCTTCTGAGAAGGGTGGGATGGGTTCCTCATGCATAATGTAGGCGGGAGATGGCTGTGCCATATAATGAGCTAAAACAGGAGAACTGTAAGACAGGATGATTAAAGCATTTGAGAAATACATGGACCTTTCTGTCTTTGGGCATTTGCTCTGGGATAAAGTTTTCAGTGACAAAGCTATGTAATACTTCTCAAAAGATAAAGCAGTGCCAACCACCCCCATGTATATCCACTTGCACAGCAGCTTCAATTGTATGTTTCGATGAAGGTTACCTGTCCCTGCTCCAGTGAAGGAGCAGCAAATCACAGATTCTAACTGCAAAGAGCTAGCTAGATCCTTCACTGCCTTATTTCACTAACTTTTTGTTCTTTGGGGAGGTGGCCAGTAAAGATATTTGCATTCATTTTCATACTTCTCTTTGTATTCTGTTCTTACCACATCTTTTGTTCTATTTTTAAAGTAATTTACCTCTTTTTTTGTTCTTGATGTTAAATATTTCCCAGAGAACAATTTTCTGCTCTTGTTGTACAGTCACAGAACATAAGAGACCACTTGTTAAATTGCATCAAGTATTAGCCCTTTTTAAGTAATGGAAAAAAAACAGCTTTTTTGTCTCTTTAGTGCTCTCACCATTAATGGTGTATACAGCAAGGTCTATGGGCAAACCTGCTTATTCCAGAATCTCTGAAGCAAAACTTCTTCATCACTGCCACACATCTTCCTTTCGTTACCTCCAGGTAACACAGCTTTGGTTCCCCTTGTGTTAACACAGCTGATAAAATGCAGTGGTTTGCTTTCTATTTGACACTGTGCTTTTCTAAGACGTTTAAAAGGGCACTGGCAAGCATGCCATTCATCATCTTCACCTATTTTCTTGTCAAAGCAGAGAGAGGCAACTTCAAGAATGGATTCAGTAGAATAGAAAAACTGTCCGTATTTTATTCATCTATGTTTGTTGGTCCTGAATATGTCAAAAGTGGGGTTTCATGGACATTTCAGCACAACTGATAGTACAGATGGTGTTGCTTGTATTAATATAGCTCCCCCGAGAATTAAATTTGTTTTGCTCACAGACCTTTGTTCCCTTGTCTTTCAACGTTTTATAATTTTGTTGATGGTATTTATAGAATTCTCCATCTGTCAACTCACTGGTTTCCCTATTTCCATCAAGAGGCATCGGTTCCAAGTGCTTCATTAAAGTCCTGTTCTAATAATCCGTGCAAACAAGGTTTACAAGGCAGCACATCATGCTTCTGAACCGACTACATTTTGTGGTGGTTGCTAGGTTTGCCAGTCCCCACTGCGGGGAACAACGCGGGTTTCAGGCTGCTTTGGCCACTTTTTGCCAAGATGCATTCTCAGGTTGCTATCCTGAGTACAAAGCTGCTTCAGTGATCACACTTCAAAAGTATTTTTCTAATCATGTCTAAGGTGTAGTAAGTATACACACAATCTTTCACATCAGCCATCAGCTAGGTAAGTATCAATAGCACGATATTTTTTTTTCTTATGTAGTTAAATGTTTCTATGAACCAGTTTCACTACACTGAGTTGGAAACTCAGCTGTTCATTCCACACTGCTGCATCAGAAGTTAATCTTCAAAACCTTCTGCCATGCCACTGCATATTTTCTGAGCTTCTATACTGATCCCAAAATCTTTACAAGAAAGCTAGTGATTTCAGCTAAATAAAACAATAAACTTTGACAAACAAGGTAGGTCTTGACTTTCTATGGTTTACTGGCTACAAAGACATAAAGGTATTTTAACTACATTGTTTTTGCTGTCTTTTTCTGGCAAGCGCACTTCATTGAAAATGCTTTTACCATTGCAAAGACTGAATTTAATGCGACTGTGAAGATTATATATGGAGAGACTTTCTTCTTTTGTGAGGTTGTATATCTAGTGATCAAAATACTTTTTTTAAAACGCTTTACCTACCAACTTCACACAGAAACAGTGATTTTTGGTTGAAATTTAAATAAACAGAGGTGCTTAAATTGTTTCTTCTTTAAACCAGTTCCCATATAACTTTACTTACAGTCCAGATGTTTTAAAAATTCAGCTACTCTGCCAGGGACTCCAATCCCACAGAACAGAATGGAGGGTTGCGGGGGGGTTGTCAGTTTTTCTTTTCCTTTTTTTTTTTTTGTAAGGACACTTTACATTGTTTTTGGTGGAACTCTGGTTCAAATTCAGAATAAGTATATAAGTATATGAAAGGAAAGATTTACCATAGTGATTTCTATACAATATATGCCTGATCCAGAATTGACTAATGTGAAAAAAAAATCTGTTGATTTCGGTGTGACCTTTGGCACATTTGGTTATTAAACATGTAAAATATAAAAATTATATGTATATACTCTGAAAAAAAAAAGAAAAAAAAAAAGAAAAGTTATATAGTTCAACAATCACAGATTCTGGTGGATTTTGCTAGGGAGAGGTTAACAAGCTGAACAGCTTCTCTAACTGGAATCAAATAAATTTGTGAAACTCAGCATAAATGTTTCAGATTGTATTTTGAAGCAAATATTTCAGACTGAGATTTTGGCCATTCATCTGACAAAGAAAAGTTGAAAGGAAAAGATTCTTGGCAGAATACTAAGGAAGCCAAACCTCATTTTAGGCCTTTCAAACCTAAGTTTTGATAAAAATAGTTTACTGCCTGATCCTTTTACTAATTCTACCCATGAGGTAAAGGTATGTGCAGACTAGAGATTTGGGGTTATTTGCTCAACAAAACCATAAAGAATGATTCATTCATGGAAACAAACTGAGTAGTCAGCAATCCACAGGGATGGGTCACAACGTGGATGGGTCACCGTAGGCTGGGGCTCTCCCACAGGGACAGCAGTAGTACAGCTCATGGCCATTCTGGAGGTATCGTTCTCTCTGTTTCTTCTGCATAAAACATATATGGGGAACAGGCTTCTAAATTTTCTGCAGATGGACGTACTGAGGTGTCCAATGAAGTCAAGGAGATGTCAGTAAGCAAAGAGATGCTCACCTCTAACGTGAATCTTCACGTTCTGCAAGGTGCTTATCTCACCTTTAGGAATCCAACTCTGTAAACCTGACACCTCAGCCCTTGGAAACTGTTGCCCTTTGCCATTTCTGCATACTCTAACGCCTTCATAATTGAAGCATAAAGAAATCCGAGAGATTTTTGCATCAAATATCTGATGTAACATGCTTATATTCCTCTCACATACTCAAGTGGAGCAAATTCCATAATATAACCACTTACTTGACATTTAATTCATCTTCCTTGTAATTCAATGGGCAGAATTAAATGATTAAACCTAAAGTGATTATGTACATAACGAGTAAAAACAGATCAAGCCTTCTTTTAATTTCAGTAGTGGGGTTTATAAAAATGTTTAAGCACCTTTAATATGAGAAACTACTTAGTAAAATTCACATTTGTGTCCTTTTAAAAATAATAACGGGACTTTAATCAAATTAAGCTCCTTAAATTTTAAAGTAAGCAATGGCTCTTTGATAATCTACTGGCCAGATTCTCAGTTGCTGTACTGATTTCTAACTCTGCCTACTCTATTGAGCTATGTTCATTTTGAACACCTATATCCTCTTTTAAAATATTTAGTAGTCTTTTTTAAACAAATGGTTTGTTTGTCAAAAGAGAGGTACAATAGGGTATGCACTCGAGGTTTGGTTTGTATCTCTATTATCAAGTCCCCTGAAAGCTTCTCTGAGACCTTCCATTACATACATTTCTTGTCAACTTAGCAGGGTCATTATAGAATCTTTATTACTCATAATGATGCAGCAGTTAGAAGCACTCTTGCTCAGATCTCTTAAATTACATTTTACTTACAGGATCCTTAAGTTCAACATGGAATTTCAGACAAAAAAAGAAATGGGAACATATATGACCCAGGCTTTCTGCAAAGACTGTTTTGTTCTGCAAAACTGTTCTGTTCACATCTGTGGAGTGACCTGACTTCACGCCATCCCCATTCCAGCTCACATTGAACGAGCACAGAGAGAGCTGGTTTACATACAAACACTCTGGCAGTGAGGTTAGATGTGACCCTCAGAATTACTACTGATTAAAAAGATATTCATAGCTGCTTCTCTCTTTTAATATTAAGAATGATAACCAGCAAGAGCAGCGCACCTTACCAGCACAGCCCTACCAATATAATATATAGGACACATGCTGTTCTCTGTAGGCTACTGCTGGTTTACAAAAGGGGGTGAGCTGCATGATTAAGAGCATGCTAATTTTATGGGTCAGGAATTTATAAAGGTCTATTAAGAACTTTCTTCCTTATTAGATATGTCTTCCCCTTTTTTCTTTTGTTCAAGTTAGGTTGGGGTACCAGTGACAGCTCAGATATCTATAACTAAATGATACTGAGTCATTTCTGGTAGCAGACACTTCTCTAAGTATTCAAGAGGCAGGTAGAGTTAGGCTGCTAATGATCTGCTTTGGCAGAAGAAATTTTAACTCGCTTGTCATCCATTCCAATCACTAAGTGATGGGGCTTGCTACCGAAGGAAGTCTGCTTTCTTTACATACATATTCTTCTAACAGAGCTGATCTAACAGGACGGCCACCCATGAGCCTATTACTATTTTTGTCCAGAAGTACCTGCATTTTTCAGTATTCCCAAGCAGATCCTTTTAAATCTCCGTTTGCATTTGTGGCACAGCTCCTGAGCCTATCTGAGCGAATCTGTTAGCACACCATTAGCTGTAAAGTGCAACACCGAGATTCTCCCGTCTTCCCGCGGTTGCTAATGCAGCTCGTCTGAGCAGCGCTTCTCCAGCAATTACACTTCTGTTGATTGTAACTCTGCACTACAAAGAGGAGATAAAGACACTGTAATGCTCTGTACAGTAAGACTAAACCTAGCAAGTCTTTCCATTTTACTGCATACCGATAATAACACATTTACCTCTTTTATACCTTCTTGAAGATTTTTAGCCAAGTGTTTCATTACGTTCTACAAACGCATTTAAAAACACCAAGGTTTGAGCATAGAGTGCTCTGTCCATAGCATTTTAAGAGCAAGTTACAAGTTATTATTAACTTCCCAACACTGACAGATGATTCCCTGTCTAAATGAATTAGCACACAATTAATTCTGAGTACTAAATTGCTGTGTGCAAACAGACAAAACACCACTTTTAAAACATTAATAAAAATATTCCTGGGATTTGACATTCTGTGAGAGGTCATTTCACATCTAACTTTATCTGCCTTCAGCTAAACATTTGCTAGTAATAAAAAATGAGAGTCAATTAAAATAATTTATCATAATTCACAAATATATATACTGTATCAACATAGCAAATTACATTACTTTTCAGTAGGACAGACACCACTCAATTTAAGAACTATAAATAGTTGCAGAATATTATTTAAATACAGTTCTCCATTTATGTATGAAGGCAAATAGTGCTTACTTTACAATCTTTTAAATTACTTCTTTTGGTAAAAAGATTATTTTTTTCATTTCTCTTATTTACATTTTTCCAATCACAAAGTAGTTTTCTACACGCTATATCAGATCTGGCCTAATACGCATTTCTCTGACTTGCTATTGCAGAAAGAGAGCCCTGTATAGTAAAGAAACGGGGATCTCAGAACCTTCCTTGCTAACGCAGACTTGCTGAGCAACAGCTTGATCACATTGAATAAAACTTAGACATCTTCAGCAGCTGGTGCTGAACTATTTCCTAATGATGTCTCACCTACACCCAGACATCGCGGGGGCCTGCATGCCCAGCCACAAAACCCTGGCAAACGTCATCTCCCTCCTCTCTCGTGCCGTCCCTTCCACGCGGAGGGGGCACTCCGACGTGTCCTCTGGGCTGGCCAGGGACCACCTTTTGCAGGGCAATTAAGACACAGCTTTTGCATCCCTGCCTGTCTCATTTAGCGCTGTGATCTTTCTCATTTCCCCTGATTGTTCACTTCATTCTGTTAAACTTATCCCTGGTAAGGACTACCCGCACATAAAGACTACTGACCCTGTCTATACAAAGCTGGGCATAAGGCATTTGCTTCTTTCTTTGGGTGATGCATTTCCTCCAGGCTTTCAGAGGGCCACGAGCGAGTGAACAAAGCAGATGATGCATGGAGCCAGGACACAGTCCGTTCAGAGCAGGGCGGCAACTGCTAGAGTTAAGCACTTTAAAAGAATACCGGGAAAAGACGACAGGAAACCTTCACAGCTACGCACAACTTTGATTTCTAGCTACAGCTCTGACAAACTGTAGAGAAAAGAACAGGGGAGAAAAAGAATCAACGATCGGTCCATACCTACAAATCAATCCGGCAGCTCGTGCACAAAGCAACCGTGCCGCCTGCGCTGCGGCTCAGCTAAGCACTCCTGCAGCAAGACTGCGATGCAAGTTAACTACTTAACCCCATCGTGTGGTCAAGTTTTTCATTAATTTCAGCTGGAAACTTCTCTGAGTACAGGATGCATTTTTCCAGAGCATTTAAGGGGTGACACCCTTTGGCATGAACCTCCGGCGTAGGATCCAACCTGCCAGGCCCCCAGGCTGCCGCAAGCACCAAGGTGTCCTGGCAGGGCGTCTTCTCCCTGCCCCAGAGAGCAGAGGACGCACCATGGCACAGAGAGCATGGGTTGGTAATCTAGCGACGAACACACTCTCACTCCACGGCACGAGGACTCAAACGTTTGCAAATGTTGTAAAAGGTTGTGTTTTATAATCAGCTATGGCAAAGAGAGCATACAGCAGGATCCTCGGCCAGAGACCACACGCAGAAGCAGCTCAGGCAGGGATTAGCCCAGACCCAGGGAGCGTGGTTCTGGTATGACACCTCCAGCTCGTTTTGAATTTACCTCTCCCCGATTTTAGAGCCTAAGAAAAGCTTTCTGAGTCACTTATGGGACATTTCTAAAATGCAAGTGGTTCGAAACTGGACTCAAAGACATTTTTCCACGTGAATTTGCCTCCAAGCCAGGCAAATTACAATACTGAATGGGAAGCCTTTCCTATTAATAAATAAAATCTTGCTTTATCAGTCCTTACCCAAGAAGAAATTAGCCTGTTCCTGAAGAAGTGTTGTTGGCACAACGAATAACATAGTGTTGTATCTTACAGTTAAACAAACACATACGCCCTCAATAAGTCAATGCTTCGTGCAGCTCTGGCCCTCGTGGCTCTGCTTTGAGTTTTTTTCCACTGGCTTTAAAGTATGGCAACTAATGGGAGAAAAAAAAAATTAGAGGCCTTCTTTATACAGAGATATTCTATCTTGTATACAATGTAATGAAGTCAGATTTAAATACATATAACCTTGGGGTTATACAGTCTGGAGTTCTTCTAACTGTGCTGTGCTCTGATAATACCTGACATTTAGTGCAACATCTCCCACAGTTATGCAATAAAGTTGACAGCATTCCAGAATTAAATCCACTCAGAGTATGGAGTATTATATAAAGAACAGAAAGGGAAGTGGGGAAAATACTCTGAGAACAAGATAAAAGACAGGACTAAGGGTTTGCCTATCTTCACATGCAAATTGTTCTTCTCACAGTGTAAAATAAAAAATGATTTCAAACTAAAAGACCCCTCAATCTTAAAAAAAAGTAAAATAAAGCAGGTATGCTGATCTCCTTGTTCTTCATTATGAGGACCAACTTCATTTCTAATGTAGTTAAATGTTTTATAAAGGCATAGAAGTTGTGTTATGTAATAGTTGCCTGTAGCTACAGTTTGCTGGTACCTCCTCAAACACTGCTTAACATACTTAGGACTGACAAATTTTGAACATTAATGATATTTTCATTTAACTTATTTCAGTATAGGGGCCTTCAATCAAAATGCACTGGATTTGCTTCTCCTTATTATTGGAGGCTTCAAGAAAAACAGTTCTGTCATTTCTGAGAACAAATCTAGGAAGCTCTCGCTGAAGAGGAGGAGAAGGAGGAAGATGGCTGATGTACGTGGCCTGGCAGCAAACGCCTTCTCAAAAGCACCAGCAGTGGCATTCATCCTTCAGGGTTAGCTGAACTCGCGTTAGAAACCTGCACACCACTGTGAGCCTGTGCCTCTGAGCCGAACAAAATGAGATTTCAGATTCGCCTGGGCTGGAGGAAGAAACCCATCCTATTTTCCACGGAGGAAAGCAGGAACTGCATTTATGAATACTCTTATTAACGCAAGGGCAAAGTGGAGAGAGGAGGGCTCCCTACACAAATATACGCACACACTCACACCGTCGTGCAGTCCTTGCCTGGACACAATCTGCCTCAAAATAGTTGTAATAATTTTACCTATATGATTTAATTTCTGCTTACAAGCCTTCATTTCATTTTGGGCACATCTGAAAATTATGATATACACAGTTACAGAAAAGAAAGAAAAATAGATAAATTGAGCATATATGTGTATAGATATAGATACATATATATATATATCCACATAAATGTTCCATCTTCTCAGAGTAAAGCATTACCAGTTTCAGAGAAACTTAAATTGAAGCTTCATCTTTGATGACACCATACTCATTAAACCAACAACTATATAAAAGTCTCTGAATATTCTTATGATCTTAGAAAATCAAAGAGAAAGATGTAGAATTGCCATAGGTTACTCATAGTAATACAGAATACACTCTATTTGCAGAAGATGAAAGGAATATGCAAAAAGTGCAAAATGAAAAAATATGCGAGAAAATATAAATGCTATTCTGTGTTTTAAAAATAATATTGCAATAACTGTGCCTAGGATGCTTGTTTTCATTTGCTTGTTTTCTTTCCATGGTGAACAACCGGAATATCTTAAATGAAATAATGAATTCCTGGAAGAAGGGAATTACAGAATTTTACTACAAATTTAGGCTCAGGTGTAGTCTGGCTCTTCTCTGCAGCAGGCATGGGAAAAAGCAGTAGCACATACTTGACACATTCTATGTATATATATTTTTGAGAAAGAGAGACTGACACAAATGAGATGTACTCCTTTACATACCCAAACAACTGCACACAACTTCCTAAGCAAGTCTTTCCATTGGCACACCTGGGATTAAAATGGAAACTGGCTTAAGACTGTTTTGAGAAAAGTCTGCCTCCGGTATCTTTTAAGATCTGCGCAAATATCCTTTTCTTATTAAAATGCATACCAATAGAGTATACATAACTGGCAATGCCAACAAGTTCATGGTAATGATTTTAGTAATCTGAGCTAATTTTATAATTAGGAAAGTGTTAGGAAATGCGATTTTAAAATATTAGCAGTTTTTCCTCCCTTGCTAGTACCGCAGAGCTCACTGTGCTCACGTGCGTGACAAAAGCCCTGGCTGATTTACTTCCGTTCTTCTCTTCTGTCGGAGCATGGAAAAAAACCCAAGATTTTAAAACCACACATTTAGTATAAAAAATAAAGCTTGCCATATTGAAAATATTTTTAAAAAGCATGTGAAACATTGCTATGTTTCTATAATTTTGTATTCCAATTTTTGAATTCTTACTTTATATATCTATTATATTGGTTTACTGTTCTTATGAAAGGTAGTATGGGATTCTGGCATCGATTCATTATTTAAAATAAATGTGAAGCCGATGGAGGTGTGTAGAAATCAAAGCTATATTCATATAATGTTCTGATTTCATTGCAAGTTAGTGCTGCATTACTATAAGCCCGTTATCTGATAGCAAATGAGCCTAAAATGCTACTATTCAAATATGGTATCACTGTTTATTTAATCCATCATAAAAGACAGCACAAGCTATTGAACAGTGAAGTATCTCTCCTAAAAGTTTTATAATGTCCCATTTTCAGCCAACATTTTCTGGCTTCCATTTAAGCAATTGTAAGTTCAGGTTATGGTAACCTTGTCCATATTAAACAGCACCTTAATTAACAAGTAATGCTACTTATGTAGCTGGGGTCAGAAAACAAGGTTTTCACAGGCAGCAAAAACTGGAAAAGGTATCTGGTTTCTGATCCCTCAAAGACCCAAACAATGTCACCGAGTCCAGGGTGCTCAGGGAACGGCTGCGACACAGCAAACGCAGCCACATCTCCGCTTCGAGCAATCCGCCCCCGCCCTCTCCCGTCCTCGTGGTTTCACCAGGCTTTGCCTACACCTAAACGCTCACCGCAAACCGCTAGGAGCGAGCAGAACTTCTTAAAATCTCAATTATTCCCATTTTTAATCACTCATTAACACTCTCTCTGGTAACACTCCAACACCTTTATCGGTTGCGGAAGAAAATTGCACTTGTAAATGTCTTAATAGCTTTACACTTAGCTGTCCAGGAAGAGAAAACTACTGTTTTATTGGGATGGCTGACGCGGAGCTAAGTCTGCCCTCCGTGCCTCCCCGTCGAGCCCCAGCGGCTTTAATCGAAACCATGGGGCTACCGAAAAAACACCCCGAGCCCCACGACGGACAGGCACCAGGACTGGGCATCCGTCTCGCTGGAGGCTGAACCCATAGGATGGGGATGTCACTAGCGTTGCTCCGCCGCTTCCTTAACAACGCTCCTGCGAAGCCTTCAGCAGAAAATCCCGAGGAGAGACCCTGAAGGCAGCCTTCTCCATCGCCTTTCCCACTCACGTTAATACTGTGGTCAAAACAAAAAAGCAAACCAATTTGAGCCAGCCCTTGCGTTTTTTCCGTCATACCAGAAGCTGGCAACGTTGGGGCCTGCAGGCCGACCGCCTTGCGCTCCACTGAACGGGAAGTTAAGCGCCCTGGGTGTATTTTTGAGATTTTTACTATTTTTTCTGAGCTACAGATGCTTTTACTTCCATCCCCTATCCTGTCATCTTTTCGACTTTTGTACTTAGCTTGGTTTCTCACATGTCTAAGTTCCTTTTTATTTTTCTTCTTTCCCTCAGTTTTTAATCTTTCTTGTTTCTTTTAGTCATTTGTCCACACTCTCCACAGAAAGAGGAGTGGACTTGGTGCTCCCTTCCCTTTCCTTTTTTTCCTCCTTCCTTTCTCTCTCCCTTCTTTAGAGAAGGTGGGACTGCTCTGAACTGCAGCCGCAGGCCTGCTGAGAGGGGGAAAGAAAAGACACGAAATTTCTGAGCTCAAGCCGGCTGCCTTTTTGAGCAAGCCTTCAGGTAACACGTTCCAGACCCCGCTATTCTGCTTTGCTCTACTAAAGACGAACTCCATACGGGTTTCGCATTTGGTTTAGGCTCGCCAGTGAGACCAAATCATAGCAATCTGAGTGGGTTTAGCAACTATAAAAAGGAGCAAAATAACATTTGGATTAGCTGATTATTCAGAATTTCCTGATCAGTTTTCTCATATTTTACAAATCCTAAAATCAATACCATTTCTGACCTGTAACTATTTTTATACTGAGGAAAAAAAAAACCCTTGGCTCACTATAATTTGCTAGCTGGACTACAGGGGAAAGAAGTGAAGATCAAGGCTTTTCCTTCAATTTCCAATTATTATTTCCCTGATTTTCATTTTGCTTGGATTACAAGCACATTCTGAGTCACCGGGGCATTCAGAGCTAACTGCGACTTTCTCCATAGTTCCCCTAATCATCCTTTGACAAGGTCTGGTATTCCATTTCATTTTTTTTTTAAACCTCATTTTCACTCCAACTCTCATTCTAGTAATTTCAGAAGTTTCTTAGGAATTATAAGGCTTTTACAGACTACAGAATTAAGATCTCTGATGGAAGAAAAATAGAAAAATCACTGCTTTAAAGTGGAAAGTCAATGTGGTCAAACGGCATCCACTCGGTAGATTTAAATTTGTTTCATAAACTTATGTAGGCTTCTCAGGCTAATTATTAACTTGGAAATTTGAATTAAATTGACTTTTGCAATTTACAGTAGCAATTACTCTGCTTTTATTATATATGCACTATTATTGAGGAAAATACAATTAAGACTGAATTATATATCTTACTTGTGCCAACAGATATATCAAAAGTTTTGAGGTTTTTTCCAACTAAAATAGCAGTAAATATGCAGGTATTTCATCTCCAGTTTATCGTAAGGAAAGCAAAGAAATAAAACAGCTGCCACAGAAAATTCTTTCTAGTTTTTCCTCATTCAGGAGGAAGATTTACAGTGCAAAGCCCATATTTTCTAGGCTCCTTTTTCTGTAGTTGCTCCACACAGATGTCAATGCCACTCTCAAAATCAGGGTTCTCTTACACGAGAACTGAGAGTTGGCCGTGACACGTGCAGGAGGCAATTGCCAGCTAGAGGAGGCTACAAAGCTCAGTAGAAGTAGCTCCTTTCTGTTAGGAGTTGGTGTGAAAGCAGGTAAAAGACACCAGAGTTTGGTGTAAGGTTACAAAAACATGAAGACAAGAAGCATCCAACAGAAGACCAGGCGGTTGCTAGAAACAAAAACGCATCTAATGGCTTGACGGGCAGTGGGCCCCCCTCTGTAGCTGGGAGAGGGTGGCCTGGGGTGGTTCCCACATGAAGACCCTGTGCAGGCGCAGCAGCACGCAGGCAGTGGGCTCGGAGCGGTGGGGAGGCCCTCTGCACCCTTTGCTCCACCACGGCCACCCCCGGAAAGGGCCACGGCTGGGACCCGAGCGAGTGATGCTGTCCACATGAAAAGCTCTCTCTTAAAAATACGCTAGGCATGACTGTTCCATAGCTAAAATAATGAAAGTCATATTTAAAAAGAAAAGGCAGCATCTCTGGGAATCTCACGCCTACTTGCGTGTGACCTTCTGCAAAAGAAAAGTCAAACCCGCCTGCTCGGTGCTTTAAGCGGGGGAGAGACCTCAGGCTCGGACTTTGTCTGCCAAGTTGCAGGCTGCACTAAATTTTATTATGAAACAGGTTTTTCCACAAACCCTCCAAAATAGAGTTTTCACTGAAATACTGACAAAGCCATAATTATAGCAGCAACAGTAGGTGCTTCTATAATAAGCCATATTTCTTCCCCTTGAAGATATTAATTTACTTTTTTGAAATGTTCATTGCTAAGATTAAGATTGGGTTTTTGAATTGTGTTCAGAGGCAATTTATGCAGGAGTAAAAATATACTCTATCCTAAATGTACAGCACACTAATTTAAAATGATCTATTTGCCATAATATACATTCAATCCCCTACTGAAAAGTTCAGAAGCTTCTCCCCCTTCACATGCCGAATCATCAGGCTATTCTTATGCACTGGGAGTCCAGGCATACATTTCAGATAAATTATGAGGCTTCTATTTCAATTTCTACAGCAAAGAAGTACAAGCTACACAGCTTAGATATAGTGTAGCTACGCAAGTTAGAGTACAAGTTTCCTAAGGCGCAGATTCAAAGCATCATCATTTATCAGAGCATCAAGCAGTGCCAATGGTCTACTAAATATGTTTATTTCCAGAAATACTGACGCTTTGAAGGAAGACTAGTATTCACTCACAGGCAGCAGTCTATGAAGCTGAATAATATTGCTGAAGATCAAAACCCATTTTTTTAAAAAATCTTCCCTTCTGTGCCTTTTATTGCTTTTAGTGGTAGAAATCGGATCCCACTCATTTTTTTTAACCTAATGAGTCAAAAAAACAGGTAACGCAGAACAGCACTGGGTGTGATCCTATCGCACCACATCCACATCTGTAACTGTGGGAGATGTTAGCCCCTAGTAGCGAGTTAGGTCCATTTCTGGATGGGAGACTTCAGAAGAAAACTACTTTAAAATGATTTTGGTTTTTCAGGAGGATTTCATCTTAATACTTGGACCAATATCCCATAACAGTTTTATGAAACCCTCTGCTTTTGCAGAAGCATCTTTTATATGATGCATAAAGCCTAATGCTGACTACTTATTAAAAATTACATAACACCTCTGTTTTATTGGAACAAATAGTCTAATTTCAAGTTCCTTGCTCAGTGAAGAAACTATTACATACCTTTTTTCAATTAATGCCCATTTGAACTTTCAGTAACACTTCAGATTTTAACTCCTGAACACCAAAATACTAGATAAAGTATCTTTGCCTGTTAAAAATCCTGTGCATGTTCATGTGAGTTTGCTGGGTGATGCATTGACCACCTGGGCATGATATGAATCCCTTGCCATAAATGGCTTGCCCGTGCTATCAGAGAAAAGCATATGTCATTTGGAAGGGGATCACGCTGCCCCTCAAGTTGCTAGTTTGTTGGTTAAAAAGCCTGACAGGGAGGCATCAGGGATGACCCCAGGGCTGGAAGGACACAGCGGGCAGCTTTTAGTAGTTCATAATGACCAGCTGGATGGTCAACAAATGCACAAAACCACTACTTTGAATGCCTTCAATCTGAAATAAATTAAAAAAGCCAAGCATACCTTGTATTTTAAAATCACAATTTCATGCATCAGTCTGCTGTTCCTTGGTGCATCTCCCGGGGTGATTTTACTGAGCTCTCTGTGGTTATTTCTGATTCACATTATTTTACATAAGATGCGAATCAGGCCCATTGAGTTCGAAATGGTTGTGCTTTTATTCCTCACAAGCCTTAAGGCAGGCAGAGTGAAAGGGGCAAGACTCAGCCTTACAGACAGCAGCATTCAATGTTTCAACATGTTTCCACTTGTTTTAGCTAGCTAAATAAAGCTGCTCGATTGCTCATTTTGGCAGTAGTGTTGTATTCACTAAACTGAACAGCGTATTGCCAACAAGCAGAGTTTGGAGTAAAAGCCTTATGACCTATATCTTATCTGTCTTGGACTATGCTCTTAACACCACATATAGCAGAAATCAAAGCAGCAGGGTCACAGCCCATACTCAGTCACTGGAAATATAGCAAAAGGAAGCACATTTTAGCACTGTACCACTTTTTATTAACTGACAGTAATATTTCAACATCTTTTACATGGCTGATGTCTAAATTCAAATGTGATATTACCTGCTTCTTTATTATTAATCAAACAGAAATATTCAGTTAAGTTTCCCCTTATAATTAAACTTTCACTTTGCATAATGTGCCATTTATGCAGAATCTGCAGTTGCAATCACTGCTAGAGAAAAGAAATGTCAACTTCAAAGTTAATATCTCCTACAAATTAGAAATTCTGTCTTTGTACATGATGGTTATATGTCATAGAATCTTAAAATAATCTAAATGTGGCTGAACTCTATTTCAAATTCCATCAAGTGCATATTCTTTCCCCGTAACAGGTGGTGATGAAACAGATCATTTGAAACATTTAAACCAAAAAACTTTAAAAATACATAAACATACCGAAACACAGAAAAAAGTCAAGTAGAAATGCCTAAGTATATAGAGTTCATAAAGAATAATGAGAACAGAACTTGTACAAAATTACTATTAAAATTCACAGAGGTTTATCTTTAATTCACTTTGAGTATTTCTGGGAAGTCAATTCATCTAGGTGTATTCTAACCTGCATTAGGGAAAAAAAGTCCATCTATAACCAAGGTATAATTTGTATTGTAGCAGAACATAATTTGCTTTGAAATTGTTCCTGGATGCCTAATTTCAGCCCAAAGGTCCTTGCTCCTGGGACTTAGTATGTGCTTTGTAAACTATTGTGTATCTTAACAGAACCTTACAAATTAACTTGGCTTTGTCATTAATTTGTTGATGCATTTGTTATTAATAAAACAGGCATGAACTATTCACATCAAGCAGGTTACAGTTTTGAGTACAGGTTATAAACTCTTAACTCCTCTCAAAGCCAATACTGACTGCTTAACACAGGATCATTCACAGACTGCTGTAGTAGCTCCAAGCACGATGAACTTGTCGGACTAGTTTAATGAATTATAAAATGCGCGCATAAGAAAAACTGCATGACTTCAGGATCCTGCAGACAGCCAGGTACAACCTCCCATGTGCTAGGAGAAGCAAGCAAATCAATTGTCTGGCTTAAGAGGATACAGTCAGGGTTGTTAGGCCAAATAAATGACTTTTCTTAACAGTGATCTAATCAGGGAGATTTTGGTTTTTTTACATTCTGCCAAGGCAGCTGTGCAGGTTTCTGAGCCTGATTCGTGCTCAGCTAGATAAACTTTCCGTTAACTAAAGTGGCAATGAAAAAGTTAACCCCCTCCACCCAGCCACTGTGGAATAACATGACATTCTGTACATGTCAACGCTGCATTTTTTTCAGGGATGTAAGATGAAATAAACTGGTTAAATAAAAGCCACCTCCTTTGTTTGATAGTGAGTCATTTCTGCATCTCTAAGTAATGGCTGCCTTCGGGGCAGAGAGGTTCCTAAAAATCACAAAGTTCAGCAGTAATATGTTGATCATGCTGGCAGATGGCCAAAATAGGAAAGATGCTAAAGTAAATGAAAGAATAGGTAGCATAGATACCATATGAAGAAAATTGATTTGGCAACAGCTGGAGAGATATTTGATAACAATCAACATAAAACAGTACTTTAAGAGACCCTACGTGAAAGAGGTAGGAACCCGAAAGGCTGAATTGGCACCTGCACTGAATCTATAACTATTTAACGGTCTCTCATCCTGTCTGATGATAGTATCCATGAACCCATTACACTTAGTAACGGTACTTGCTAATGCCGTAACTGAGAAATTGAAGTGCATCCTGCAAACAGCAGGAGAAGGTGAGAGGTTGGAGAGGAAGGCACAGTACAGACAGCAGGAATGACAGGAAGCCCACAGTAGAAGATTTGGCAAACTCTTGAGTTTAGGAATGCAAAAAAAATTAAACAGAGTAAAGGAGACAGTTTGTGATTCCCCAGAATTAAAGAGAGTAAACCTTTTTGAATTTTGATTTAACTTCTCATGAATTTCTTTTCCTAGATTTTCTTACAAGCAGATTGAAATCTATGTAAAAATGCCATTTGGTATAACTGCTCTAAAACTGCTTAAAAATTAAATTATCTGAAGGTGGTAAAGTAGCGATGCTACTGCGACCCTACAGATGTGCGTCCTGCGTTCCTTCAAGCCTTTCCGGGGCAGAGCCGCTCCGCCTTTGCTCCCGTGGCCATCCCCGGCCGCTGGCCGGGCGGTGCAGACACGCGCTGCGGGCTGCCTTGGCCAGGCAGGTGCCGACAGCCTGTGGTTTTGGCAGGTACCAATTTACCCATCTGGCTGCTGCTCCCTGGTGTACAAACATGGAGCAAGTTATAAGTGGTTTTCCATCAGATATTAATTTGGATGCTTTGGTGAAAATGAGAAGATAGAGAAAAACTTGAGGAAGGTTCATAACCTTGAAACGCCTCTTTTTTATTTGACTGAACCCAGGTAAGAAATTCTGAAGTTATGAGTGAAGGGTGGGAGAGGAGGAGGAGGAATGACTGACAGACAAGTCCCAGAAACACATCTATATTAGGAAACCATTCTAGAAAAATGAAATGTTGAAACCTTGATAAGTTTTTGAATTTCCATTAGAAAAATAAAACAGGTGAAATGATTATAAAACGTTTCTTGAAAACAGTAATTGTTTTTAACAGCGATATATATAAAAGGGGGGGGGGCAGAGAGGAAGGAAGGAAACAAAGAATAGAGCAGAGTACCAGAGAAATATCAAAGAAATGAACAGGAAAAAGAAGACTGCAGTTTGCTGGAGTTATATGGAATTACCAAGTCATTGCATGGGGGGAAAAAAAAAAAAAAAAAGAACCAAACCCCAGAGGAATTTACGGGATATGCTGGTCCAAGTAACCAGAAACGTATTCATCTTTAATCAATTAGGAAAAAAAAAGAAAGAAGAAGAAGAAGAGTTATTTACAGCTAAAATGTTGCAACCCTACTTAATGTAGGGGGAGATATGCACCTAGGTAACATTCTTAAAAACACACTTCCTGTTCTGAAAAGAACTTAAAGCATTTGAAATCTGTTTTAACTTCGAAACTGAATAAAGCCTGAAAAATTTCTGCAATTCTTTAGGATTGCATGATATTGTTTAACATGACATTAAAAAGGAAAGAAAAACAAGCAGTTTCAAAGTAAAAAAACAAACAAAAAAAAATCCCCAAAATGTGCATCCTTAATCTCACAATGGCCAGCTAATCATCACAACTTTTTATTTTCTCTAAGAAGGTTGACAAAACTGGATCGACTTCATTAAGCATTTAGATTTTTCACATCATTTTTATATATTTTTAATCAATAACAGGAAATATCAAAAGCCTAACCTTTACTGGCCTAGCATTTTAAGTTAAGCTTCTGTTCTTAACCATCCCCTGGAGAAGTTTATCTTTCTCCTGTGAAAACAGAGGAAGACCAGAGAGGTGAATCTCCTAACTTACACATCTACAATTAATATCCTTCTTGCCTGCTCTGCTCCACCGATGAGTGTGATTTGTTCCCTTGAGCATGTTTAGAGACAAAAAGAGGTAGGTTTTTGTTTTTACAAAAAACTTAGCCTTACGATCCGCAAAACACTCCTGCTGAAAACCCTCGGATCCCCACAGGAGGCATTGGAAGGTGACAGTGCAGAGGACCTCGCGACAAAGACTGCAAGGGTGAGCGTTCAGATTTCCCAGGAAGGGAAAAAGCTGCAAGACTTGGGGCAGGCAAATCTCCACCTTCCTCCCCAGAACGGCCCCGCAGCAAGCACCTCCCTGCCCAGGTCGCAAAGCAGAATTCAGTACCCGTACGAGGACCAAGCCTTCACTAAGGCCAGTTTATCCGACCTGCTTGAGAGTACTTAATAAAACCAAGGCAGACTTCAGCCCAATAGGATTTATAAGCACTTACACTTTACCCACTTTAGATATTTTGATTTTGCTCAGTTATAAACCCTGCCATTTTAAAGTAAGTCATCCTTGCAATTTATTTATGCCAAAGACCACTGTTAATCAAAATGTAGAGTAACACCTAGTAATATTGATTAATCTTACTTATTTCTTCCTTCCACTCTGCCAACATCTGCCTTTGCGAGCCAAGACAGCTCCCTCAAGGAACCTGATGAATCACACTAACTGAAGCTTTTCCACTTAAAACCTTATCATGCTTTAAAGTTCCTACATATGGAACACTACATGCTGTTTCCATTGCATAGTTAACTTAAAAGTAGTGTATGTAGTACCATTTTCTTAGTTTCCAGTTCTAGCAAAATATCTCTGAAATTTTAACTCTCAGGACCTGCACTTAATATTAGTTGATAAGCCGACAACTTTCAAATTAAGATTTCATTTAAGATTCTCAGCTCTATAATAAGATTCTAGTAGCTTGGAAATGAAAGCAACAGCTGCCCTGTGAACAAACTTCCAACGAGAAACATCGATGGAACACAAAACTCTTACACAACTCACTGTAACGTGACCCAGCTCTGCAACGTGTGGGGAAACATGGATTCCCAAACATGCCAGCTTGTGCCACTAGCAGCTCCTGCGCTTGTCAGGATGTCCACGCAACAGAAGGCCACAGACAGTGTTTGGCTAGAGTTTAGGAAGCCAACAGCTCTAACATCACTACCACACTGCGCAGAGGCTGATTTTAAACAGAAACGTTGCCTTTCAAAAAAGAATAGCTTCAGAAAATGTGAGATATGGGACCTGCTGCTCTATTGACTTCCACCTTATACAGCCATTTATAACCAGCAAGCTGCCTTTAAAACGCTTTCATAGGAGACTGGAGGATTGCAGGAGTACTCAGATCTGCTATATTAGCAGGTTTGTTCACTCCTCCTGTTTGATATTCTTCAATACTTCACTTTCAATACTTCAATTCTTCACTTGTCTCTCAGTCTTCGCCTCAAGAAAATTTAGACTCAGAATGATCCCAATAAATTGAGTAGACATAATGGTTTTGAAGCCTTTAGTTCACTGTTGTATGCTATACATGAAAGGCTTGATCTATCACGACTGAAGTCAATGAAGACAATGAGATCACGAGCTCTTAATCATAATATTTCCCAAGAGCTTAGAAGCTAAGAAGTCAAGCACTGAAGCAATTCCAGATTTCAAGCATTTCATCAAAGCATGAAACTGGATGGAGTACTAAGAAGAATAATCTTTCCTCAAGTCAAAGATATCTATGCCATCCTTTAGGCTGAAAGTCAGCATCTAGTATCCACAGAAGATTATGTGGGCACTAATTTAAAAAAGAAGTATCAGATGAATAGGGATCTTTGATGCCAAAACAGAAGAACTGCCTGGAGGACCATTTGAAGAAATATGGACAACTGACTCACTGAAACACAGAACTGATTCTCCTTGCATCACCTTCAAGTTGACTTCCCATCACACACTGGTTTCCTTCAACTGAGAGCTTAGAAACAAGTTATAACTTTAAAAGACCATGAAGTACACTAAATATGTGCTACAATATATACAATGTGTTCTGTAAGAATTTTCCCCAGTTCCATAGTCTAGGCTCAGTCTCCTCTTTTCAAATGTACTTAGTAAGCTAAAGTTCGGCAATGTGGAATAGTTTTTTCACATTATGGTGCACTCATGAAACCCGAGTATACTACACATCGGAAGAGACGGTATGTACAAATAGGCTGTAAGTGCCCAGGAGTTAGGTCAGAAGGTAAATATGGAAAGCTTTCCTGTGTTGCTGTGTTTGTGCTGCTGATGATAATTGGGACTAATGGTGAAAGGAACAAAAGCTTGGCCAACTTGAAATATTTCCCAAGTGCAAGCCATATTCACACATAAACAGCTGAAACAAATTGCACCCATCTTTTCATACAGACACATTTCTTCTTTCAGCCTTCATTCATTTGGGCACATATGTGCTTGCAAAGTCTTTGACTTCACTGCTAAAAGCTCATCTGCTAAACTCTCCTGTATGACATTTGAAAGTCTGCCAGTTACAGCAAGTACCAAACCTGCAATGTTGCTGCAAAACAAAAACAAACCGAAAGGATTTGAGAATAACAACTCCCCAAGTGAATGTATTCATGCTATGTTGGTTTAAATGTAAGAGGGAGAGGAAGAACAGAAAAGCAGTCCCTGTCATCCTGTTGTATCTGCTGTCTTCTGGATGATTCGGAGAAAACTCACGCTGTTGCAGTCACATTGCTGCTGAAGGTCTCGATTAAATACAGGTCATGTGCTGTCAGTCCCTCTCCCTTATATATCATGGCATAGACAGACATGAATGGGCTGGATGAAAATACTCACTGAAAAAATGTGTAAAAACTATCTTCCACTACTGAAAACATGTTTATCATAAATACTTGATGTTTCAGCAAGAAGTACACTTAAAGTCACATTTCCCAATGAGCCTGTTCTTCCAAGTCTTGCCTAGCTTGCATATACCAGTGCCTCTGAAGTTCTTGCTCAAAGAAAAAAAAAAATAAAGCTACATTTAAACTGTGAGCTAATCAGAAGCAATTCCAGTTCAGCATTTTAGGTAATTAAACTTGAAAGTCACTCCAATATTTTCTAGATTGGCTGAAGGCAGTGGTTGGCCTGGACGGAGGGAGCCAGTATCTCTCTTTGAAGTTCAGCCCCCGCATTCGCCCAGAGCCCATAGGCAGAGGGAGGGCTTTGAAGGGAAAGAGGGATGGTGCTTGTAAGTCTAATTACACCCAGGTCCTGATTTTTCTTTTCTTTTCTTTCTTTTTTTTTCTTTTTTTTTTTTTTTAAAGTGAAACTTAGGAACAACATTCTTCACTAAACACGCACCAAAATCAGAGCTACCTAGTAACTATGGAATGCTAAGCAACATTAAAACTATAAAAACTTTCTTACTGCTATTATCTTAACAAAAAAAAAAAAGATTTGATTTCAGATGTGGCTTACTAAATCTTCATGCTCCCAAATTAAAATGTTGCAAAGTCCCTTGTACAATTAATGAATCAGGGAAATACCACATTTAAGTCTTTAAGGCCAAAATACTGCATAGTTTTCCTAACATAACTTCTTGGAATAAGGGCAGAAAGGGTAGAAGGGGGCTGTGAAGGGCAACAGCCTTTAAACTGCAGCAGACAAAGGGATTTGACCTGCAAGTTGGAGCTGTCTGCACTTCCCCTGGGCAATACGGCTGATCTGAGCAGCAGGAACCAAGCTCCTCTGTGCTAATTCCATTGCCTCTTGTCTGCAAAGCCCCGAAGCTGCGGGTTATCTGCTACTGATTCCCCTGATGTCATCCTTAAAAGTGAAAAGAGATCTACAGCTATTATCTTATGCAATGGCAATTAATAGGGAGTAAGCTATAAAAACAGATGCTACCAGAACATGCAGTCTTCCTTTGGCATCCGCTGTCCACAGGTTTCTGAAGTGTATGGATTCAAGGGGAAGAGACAACACTTTTATCTGCTTAAATTTTGTATTATTCTTGCTTTCTTTTGGATCTGCAAGTGTAATATGACCACCTCGAGTGTCTCACAACGACAACTATCTAACCAGCAACAAAATCACAGCAGTTAGGGGACGCATTGGAAATGTCTAAAAATTAAGGAACAGAATGTAGAGAAACATACAATTAGCAGCTTATAAACAAAAAAAATCCATTCTGGTTCATCCATAAAGGTCTCTTCAGTGCCCTGCCCTGCCTAATGTCATCCGAAACTTTAATCTTCCTTGATTTGGTGCCAAAGGAATCTTGTCATTAATCTTAGCAAAGTCTGAATCAGAATCCTTAAAAATATCGGTAACCACAAATGCTCTGCTCCTGTCCTGAGCAGCAACCAACCAAGCAACCACCCCTTCCCTCCCAAACGCAGACACCTCGAGCCAAGGTTGACTACAGAAATAAGCTGTAACTCTGTTGCCTAACGCTCCTGGTCATGCAATCTCAGCTGAGCAGCATGGTTTCCTTAGTAAAATGAATGAGAAAGAGGGTCCGATGTCTGGGTTGTTTTTTCACATTACCTCCTATCCAATTCTAGGCACACATTAGACCAGTCTCATGTTCAAAGCTTTAATGGGGCAACATTCACCTTGCTGAAATCTATGGTATTTTGCTCGAGTAAGTTCAAGATTTCAGTAGGCATAGGCCAAAGCCTAGCTAAGTCTACTTAAGCAAAGCTCTCATCTATTCCTTTGTCTCTCCAGTTTGCAGAAAATACTGAGATTAATAGAGATTACATGGCTGATAGTGTGACAGTCCTCAGCATATCTTAATTTTAAGGGGTTTCTCTTCCAAATCAAAGTATCTGCATTTCTTCTTTCAGAGCACAATGCAAAATGTACATTTTCAAATTCAGCTTCCTGAGCAGTACAAGCAAGGGAAAATTTAGGAAAACTGAGTTCATTTATATCTCTTCTGGGCAATAAAATTGTCTTTGATTCTCACATACACTATATAAATGCATTCACTTTGTTTGTTTGTTTAACCACCACATCAGTTAAGCTTCCTTCTACCAAGGAGGCCCAATGAGTAACTTTGCCTCTCCCCAGGTATCTTCCTCTCAAAATTACAGCTTAAAGCAATCCTTAAAATATGCCTAAACTTCATGGTATCTGAAATTTGCATTTATACTCTTGCTCACACAACCCTCTCATCCACACAGAAAATACATATCATTTCATTCGAAGCTGGCAGGCCGGCTCTTGTTCTGGGTTTGCACCCACCTCCGTCACTGTTCACCTCCCTCCATAAACCACCTGCAGTGAGGTTACAGCATAAAGGAAAGCTACAGAAGTCAAACCCAATTTTCCACTTTTCTTCTTGTTCCTGTCTTCCTACCTTTCTGTCCACCTCATCTTTAGTCCTCTTGCAGTTCAGGAGCAATATCCGTCTCCCCCCTCATTCTCCTTCCCGGTTATTCCAGGCTATGAGCGTGGCCCCATTTGACTTCTGGCTGCACTCTCAGGGTTGGCTGGAAGCCAGGGGAAGGTGGTACTTCGTGGGGAGGCAAGATCCAGACCCCCAGGGGCTCTCTGCAAGTTTTCCTGGTCCCTCAGATTTGGGCAGCCTGGACCAAGGACCACAATCTTCAAGAGATGAGAGAGGCAGGAATCCAAGTTATGCCTAAATGAGACTTTGCAACTCCTCTTCTTGCAGTCAGTTCGCTTCTTGGCAGGATCTTTCCTTCATGTGAGACAACGGCTTTCATCTCCCAAAGCATTCAGAGCCAAGGTGTGGGTTTCTGGGCACGCTGGGGAGGGAGAAGTGTCAGAAAAGGTGCTTCAACCTAGAAAGTGCTGTCTGCCATATCTGCTATTATCTTAAAGGGAGTGAAAGTATTAAAGTGTTTTCCTGGTAGTCATCCAATTAAGGGGGATGCTGGGTACGATCCAGTACGGGCAGAAACCATGCAAGGGATTTATGCTGCAGCTTGGTACCTTTTTCTTCTCAAAATATGCCACCGTGCTCACTCAGCTCCAAATGGCTGCCAGGCAGAAGAAAGCAGTAGCTATATGCACACAAGCCAAACCGCAAATACTATTTGCCTTTTCGAATTTTACTGTGCTGTCATTGTTATCTGCCTACCAGAAGCTGTTATGAACACTCAGAGAGTGTCTTTTTTCTCTCAACGCGTTGTCGCAGGTTATAAAAGCCTGTTGTTCATAGTTCAAAATTTAAGAGCACACATAAAACGGAGCTGTAACATTTTCTTTGAGCAAGCAGGTCCCGTCTATGAACAACATTTGTCACGTCGCCCCGGTGGGGGGGAAGGAAGGGCTGCTGATTGGGGCAAAAGTCTGATGTTCAGTTTCTGGGACAACTTTCCAGCCAAACCCGGAGCGTTAGCTTTCCCGCTGCGGTGGCCCTTTGAGGAGCGTGCAGATACCCAGCAGCGCGGAGGGCACCTCTGATGGCAGCGAGGCTTCCTCCCCTCGTCGACTACGAATCCCATACACCCGGAGAACATTAGCTATTTCAGAGCAGCTGTGTGTGGGTTGCAGACACTAGTCACAACAGAAAAAAACATCTCAAGGCTTCTTCCTTTTTTTTTTTTTTTTTTTTGAAGTTTACTTAACATTTGACAAACAAAATGATTGCCATAGCAACATGCATATTCTATTGAACAAATATCTCTGTAAATACCACAGGCATAAGGGTACAATTAGCCTGCATTGGTTTACATTACTTCCAAAACCAAAAAAAAAAAAAAACCAAAACCCCCAAAAAACACATTTTATTGCATACCCTTTTCCTTCCATTTCTTGTTTATATCAAACAGTTTTTTAGCTCTGCTCCTCTATTTATGAACTCCGTTCTCTGTGCTAAATGTTTCCCTGGCATCACGGGAAGAGGAGCAGAGCACTCGAGACAACTCTGTGCTGTGCTCTGGTGAAGCCACGACCAAAAGCAGCTCAGCTGCACACCTTTATAGATGCATTACATGGCTGCAGCTCCCTAACAACAGGAACTTTCTGAAGTTCATGTACCGTGCAAGAAATCGGTGTTTTCATTTTTTAATCTGCGGTTAAGGAGGAAGAAATCTGAAATACGCGGGTCTCAAAACCGCCCAACGCTTACAGCTGTAGCGGTGCCTGCTTCCACTTTGGTGCAGCTTAATTTTTCCAGTTCATCACCACCTCTAACGTCCTTCTGCTTGCCACCCTTACAGCTCCTTTTGTGGCGAGCACACTACTACAGAATGATTTCTAAATACATTATTTTGACAAACCAGAAAGATGGCAACAAAACCCAAAGAACAAAAAACCTCACCACCTCCTCACTCCTGAAAACTGAAAAACATTTTGGGAAGCCTGGAAGTTCTTCTTCTTGCTTTGTGAATAATGGTAAAATAGGTAAAACAGTGAAGAAGATCTAAATAACAACCAAATGAACCTTGGTCACCTGAGAGCTCCTACCTTTTGCAAAGATTAGGTAGGGTTCATACGTAGTTTGGAACTAACCTCTGAATCTTTCTGAGGTTCACTTGCAATTAAAATCATTTTCCTGCATAGCTATGTGGAGGTGCACTCCAAAAATGAACGTGCAACCATAGAAAACAGCCATATTCAAAAGCAAAATACTTCCTGCATTAAGGTCTGATGATGTTCTGAATTTGCAGAGAGGAGGGAAATGGAGAAGCTTTCTCGGCATGTTTATGAATTGGAAAATGAGAGTGACAGTTCTTGAAAGCTCTGCAGCCAGCAGAGACAGTGTGATTTCAGTTGTAATTACAGCAAATGAAAAGGCTTTCTGGCACGGTAGATAACCTAAAAAACAATGCTAGATTAGAAATGTATGAGTATATATGGGTAAAAACTTGAGAATTGAGCACTTGAGCACTTTTTTCCTGAAAACGCTGTCCATATTTCTGAAATACAGTTTTGTGTGAATGCACAATAAAATTACGCATCTTTGTAGTAATATTTTCGGTGTAGTATTTTAGTATTCTTTGTATCTTTGTATTTCTGCAGTCCAGAATTTGGACATTTCTGATGATTGTCTTACATTCAGTGAAACAATTAAAAATTTACTGGAATGTTTTTTTGTCCTCACAGTTGCTTTCTGTTCAAGCTAGTACAATTTAATCTTTTTCGATTGTTACTAAAATGGTTATTTATATCCATCTACTATAGATATTTTTTGCTTGCAGATAGTTTATCTACTTTTCAGTTAAAAAATAATAAGGATTAAAAAATGGTGTTTCACTTCAATTATCTGACTTTGGTTATGTAAGCACAGTTGGTCTGTTTTAATTTTATTACATAAACCAAATGGGTCTGGTTGAACTATTGAGAAGCATTTTTAAACATTTCTCCTTCCTGTTTTAATCTCGCTTTTGAAGGGGTTGGTAAAACAAGGGTACAATTCTCAAAATATCTTCTTTAGCTAAAAAGTAAGATATCAAGAATCTAACATATTCAAGTGCAAACTGAAAGAAGACAACTGTAAAAGGATGCAAGGTTAATACCAGTTGTGGGAGGCTGTGTAAGAGTGGAGAAATATTATGCAAACTTGAGTTTATTACAAATGCTTCCATATATTCCCATTCAGGAATAATCCGAAGATTTAAATTTGACGCACCGCTAGGAATCATGTTTTATTTCATAACTAGAGTCTTCAATCAACAACTAATTTACAGACTCGTATATTCTAAAAGTTCCAAATAAAGAAGATATTTTCGGTCATTATGCCCAATCTGACCATCTCAATCTGCAGATCACAAATCAGATTTCAGAGGATAATGTCATTTGTTAATATTCCAGAGCAGGCTTTGATTTAGGGTTTTAAGTTCTTTTCTTTTACATTTAGAGACAAGGAAAAATACAATTTGTTATATTAAATCCAAGTTACATTTTATTTAGTGGTTTCTTTTAAAAATGCTCTTGCTCTCGTTAGGTATACATTTAAATTGTTATGACTAGATGATTCACAATTGTAAGGTTTTAACATAGGAGAACTTCATTGTCTCGTGCCTTCGTTTTTTATTTGTAACTCTTGGCATTTCTCCTTACATGTTGCATTATTTTCTGTCTGAATAAGCATTAGTAATGCATATCTGAGTAACTGCGTTGTCTGACAGCTTTATGCATTTGGTATAGTCATAGTTAAGATCTCTGTGGATCTAATTGTTGTGTTTGATATATAGGGTATGCAATACTGTTCCTGATAGCTTTGCAAAAAGTATAATGCTGAATCATTTAACTGTTCTTTATGTCTTAACCCCACATTCCTTTTGACCCAGACAATAAACACTGTATAACTAGAGGTTTTGATCCAATGATGAAAGCTGCAATATTCCTGTTTTTTTAATATATATATATATTTATATATATATAAAAATATATATATTCCCCCCTTCCCTACCTCTTGTCAAAATGGCTGGATTCCCAAAGGAGAGATTATAATGTGCAAGGGCACGACAAATTATACCCTGATCAGCACCATACAAGAAGAGAAAAGCCTACATAAAACATTTTCTTTGAGGATGCATTAGTCTGATAACTTCAACAAGGAGGAGGAAAGGGAAAACACACCCTCCTGATATAACTGATGAGCACGTTTCAAATACCATGGTCCAGCTCTATAGTAGAGATAAAACAAAGAAAGTCATTTTAACTACAGAAAGGCTCTTGGTGGCTTCTACTGCTTTGTACTAAAAGAAGGGCTGAGCCCAAAAGCCATGCTTACACGTCTCTCATTTCTTCACTCCCTGATTCTCTGTGCTGGCCCTTTGTAGTCATGGGGAAAGAGCCATCCAGAGCAAAGTCAAACACCCTTAACCTCAGTAAAAACCCAATTTGCCAGTTTTGAAAGGTTTTTATTTTAGCCCTGTGCATCATGAGTGATCTTTAATTTCAGGAAAACTAGAAATAAATCAGGTCAGTGATAACCCAGTGCTACCTATATGAACTCCTTTGGTTGTAACTACAGAATAATATTTCTCTTTAAGTAGAAAGTAGTTCTCAGGAAGCCTGACACTGCAAAATTGTAATGATCTTCTGCTGTGAACTTCAGTATACCATATAATCTTCAATCAAATGCAAATTCTTGATTTACCTAGTGTATTAACTGACTTAACCTTTTTATTGAATCATAAATAAGTGACACGCAACTTCAGTCTTGCAGAAACAATTTAGGGAACACGTTTCACAGAGAGGCAGAGGAGATCCTAACTTATATTCTGTTGCCCTTAAAGTCTTCCAACCCTCACGTACACTCATAGATGCTCCTCACTTTCAGGGACAGCAGAGCGTTCAAAAGTAACACGAGCATTTTGCTTCATCACTAATGTGGAAGGAACCAAGGAATGTTCTGCTCTTCATGTAAGATACAATAATACGTAATGAGCAAAAGGTCAGGTGTGATGTGAAAAAAAGATGCAAAAAACAGACAAAAATTATGACTGTGGTTTCTTTTCTCAGCCTGTTACATTGGCCAAAAGAGCTCCAAAATGGCTTTAAAGTGTGTCACCTGTTCCAGCTATAGTCTTCTTTACCTAATCCTGCCTTCAGTTATGCAAGTCTAGATTTCAGTCACCTTAAGGTTTACTGGAGTATTATGCAAATAGCTGTTTTAATGATTTAGTATCTGCTTTGCTCCATCCAAGTACCACAAAGCAGCTGCAGTAAAACCCAGTGCCAATTAATTTAGTAGCCTTTATTGCAGCCACTGAATCAGTGAGAGCTGGGAAGTATAATGAGTAGAAGACTACACCCAGAAAAAGCAGAACAGATATGAAGAATATGTTTTAGGACTTCCTTGAAAGATTCTGCTTCTTATCTGACACTTCTCTAAACAATATAGATCATTTTTATGTGCTATGCCCATGAGAATAGGAAGAGTCCCAAAATAAAAATAGATCTTTGGTACTAAGAAAGTACTTTATATCATAAGCTTGTCATTCATAATGATGTAGTCGACACTGCTTGACTACTTACATATATTACTGTATTTTAAGGTTTTATTATTTCTCCCAGTAGTTTCCATGAAGATTGTAATATAGTTCCCTCTTGTGCCAACTTACTGTTATTTATTGATTTTGTAAGTAAAATCAATACAAAATATTGTCCTTTACAATATTACCTTTGCTACTCCAGAGCAAGCGAACGAAAGGCAAAACAGACCCAGTGAATCAGTGCATTAAGAAGCCCTTACCTGGTTAAAATTGCTGTGCTGCTGCAAGTTTTAATTACCACATACAGAACCACAGATGCCACATTTAATCAATAAGCAGGAAATGAAGAGGGGGAAAAAATACCCTGAACAATCCAAAGATCTACAGCACTCTGTAATAACACTTAATGGAGCCTGCGATAGTACTGAATAATATGAGAGAAGCGTGGGGGAATTAGGCAGGACGCAGTGAAGGAGCAGGGTTTCAGGACGGCCCACCTGTACAACGCAAGGGGTTAATCCCTGCCCCATCACAGCGCGATGGCGCCTGGCCACGACACACGTGCTGTCCTGCACCCGTGACCACTCTTGCCCACCTACTGAATTTTTTACTTTACTCCAAAGCAGAGGCTGGGTACTAAGAAGAGAAAGCAGGATCTCAGAGAGAAACCAAGAGTATGCCAAAACAACAATATAATATGCTTCTGTCACTCTAAGTAGGATTATGAGAGTAAATAACCATGCATCCCAATGATTTCTCATTATATTCTCATAACGCTTCGAAACCTCTCATTAGAAGACACTACAGAAATGCAACATTTATTAGTGATTACGTATTTAGAATGAGAGATGGCTTCTAATTCCACTCACTTCTGTAGATGAATGTCTCTTCTTATTCAAACGCAAGACCTAGATGACAGTTTTCAGTGTATTCTTACGGATACGGCACTTTGCTGTCTACACTAAAGTTTGTTACCGATTCAGCTTTGATTTCAGACTTACTTAATCTGCTTAGGTATCTTTGTGCATTTTGAATCTAGTCACTGGATTCAACTCTCCATTATAGAGTCTCTTTCATCTAATGCCAAAACACGATCAGGAGGAAAAAAATCCGTAGCACAGACTTCACACTACTATTTATTACTTTTGTCTCATTTAAGCTACTAAATCCTTTCCCTCCGCTAATGCGATGAAGTTTAAAAGAACTGGAGGATGCTTTTTCCTCTGAAATCCCTCCAAAGCGAGAGGCTGCAGTCTGTGATGTTGGCAACAGCAGGAATGCACTAAACAGGTGCCCGTTTCTTCAGAAAATGTATTCCACTACCAGACGAGTTTACTCCCAAACGTCTCTTTGTTATTAATTCTCTTAGTTGCTAAATGCTTCTGGGTGAAAAATATTTTGCAGTTGATTCTTAAAAAAAAAAAAAAAAAAAAAAAAAAAAAAAAAAAAGTCGATACTGAATGGTGCAGAGGTGGCCAAGAATATACTGTGTAGGGCTGGAAGTAAATGAAGGCAAGGGTGGAAGCAGGAAATCATCAGGGAAAAATATATCGGACAGTTTGGGGATCAAAGGGATCAAATGCAATTACACATGGAAATCTCCTCATACATCACCCACTCCTTCTACTTCACAGTATAGGGTTGTTCAGCTTCCATTATGGCTTTTTTCTTTGAATTATGTTCACTTTAGTTCCTGAAGTACTTACAGACCAGCTTCTCCTACTTCTTAAAATCCTACATAATAAATTTTCTTCCACTGGAACTGTTCATTGTAAGCCGCACCCCAAATACTGAGGAATAAGATTAAAAAGGACTTCCCCTCCATCAAATGTATCCCAGTGCTATCATAAGCAAAACCATCACAGAATCTCGTGCACAAACTGACCTCCTCAAACCAAGCAGGTTATTGCCGCTGCTCTACTACTGGAAGACCAGCCCCACACCCTGCCCCTCTGGAGGCTAAAACTTTGCCATTATTCTCTGAATTTGTAGTCTACATTTATTTGCCCCATGGAAATACTTTCCTTTAGCTTACAAAGCACTTTCCCCTCATGTGGCCAGCCCTATCCTTTCCTCCCCCTTTTGCCATCATGGGGATTTGTAAAACAAACCAAGAATTTTTAGCTCTTGTGAAGAGTTTGTGTATCCACCTCCCTGGTCCCTGCCATGGTCTTCCTCTGCACTTCTTGAGCTGAGGTGACTAGTATCGCTCTGAGTATTCCAGAGAAGTCATGAAAAGTGCTACGTACCGAATGCCAACTAATAGTCAGGCGAGAGACAGACTGACACAGCTACCCCTCTCTCAGGCTCTCCCTTACCACCTCGGCACGCTGCTGTGCAAGGCCATGCCAACGTACCGGCAAACTCCTGGCCTGGGTTGATTGATACAGCACAGGCGTGCAAAGGCTTTAGGGGAATCGCTCTTTTTCATCCTTTCTCAAGATACTTTCATTTAATTTTCTGGTAAGTCTGGACAAACAGTGATTTTTTCTTTTTCTATGCTTTTTATTAAAGCAAACCCCCTCCAATATAACACTGGCATTTAATATGCTGTTCGAATACAATGCAAGAGGAGTGTCATTCATGGCAACTGGGTTGTTCTTAAGCATGCAGAAAGCTTGGGGGTAAAACATTGTATTCCAAAAATTTATGTCAATTAAGCTGAAGATACCACTTTCTAACATGCAATGACACTTCCTAAATAAAGCTTCTCAGTGAATTAATCTGTCATATCTGAATTTACACTTTATAGGGGTAGCAAAGAAAAATATATTGTGTAAATAAATGAGAAACATGCCAGAAACACAAATCTCAGCGAATTTATTCATGTACAGTGTGCTCATTCTATTTTCCTCGGATGACAACAACAAAACCATTATTTCCAAACTATTTAGAAACACATGAGAGATTAGTGTGCCATTTCCAAGAGGTTTCCTTTATTTCATCCCCATTTGGGTGTGGACATCTAACACCAAATAGGTCAGCTTAATCACTTCTGTTCCATATGATATAAATAGGCCAATAATGCATAGGACCTGCTACTGCAACTCTCTATGATCCTCTGCAATTTAAAGAAGTGACAGCTAAAGATCTGGTATCACTAAAATCATCCATAGACAAATCTTTTGGAGATGTTAAAATACCCCTTTAACAATCTCTCTGATCAAAGGATTTTTTCCACAGTTTGACTGCAGAGCTATATGAAGTGTTTAATATAAACACTAAGTGTACTTTCATAAAATGTTTTCACTTCAGAGTAATAAAGTGGCAAGTACACAGAGATGAAATTTGGTACGCCATTTGTGTACTAAACTGCATTTCAAAATTACTCAATAGCTCCTTAATCAATGTCCTGAACCGATTACCACTCATTATTTCTGATGCAACGTAAAGGAGCACAAGCCCATATATCACTCTCAATGACCATAACGTTTTATGCTAATTTAATATAGTATCATATATATCATCTCAAGGTTAAAAAGGAAAAAAGAAAAGGTTTCAAGCATTTCTGAAAGAGATATAGCTCATCAATTGGCTTTCATTTCCACAATTTAATATAAGTAGATGTATAGATTGATAGATATATTAGCCACTATTGGCAATAATTATCCATTTGGAGTACTTTATCAGATAGAAAAGAGTGGAAATGAGGCACAAATTTAGCTGACAGCATTTGTCATCTATTGTATTCATTTTTTACTCTGCATATTATTCAAAACTCATTTCCATCCATGGGAACTTTTTGTAGTCTCAGAATTTTTGATCAAACCTCACCACGACAAGCACAGCATGGGAACGCGAATGGACTGGACAACCCTTCTAGGTCACGCTCTCCAGCTGCACTGGGCACCAACGAGAGTGTCTGCCCAGCTCACGAGAAGATATTCCCAACTGGGGCCATCCTAACACCAGGGAGCCCGAGACACAACGAGCAAAACGAGCACAGAAGTTCTGGAATCGCAGGTCTCACCACGCGTTTAGGCACTTCCTAGGCATGCTCTGGTCAAGGGTGGCCAAGTTATAAATACTAGGGAGTTTGTCTGCTCTGGATTCCTCCACCCTCTTGCTGGAAAATATTTACCTCTCATTTCCTAAGATTGCTATGATGGATTTATCTATAAAACTGTCAAATATGAGGCAAGGAATACGGAAATTGGACATTATTAACTGTGAGAAGAGGGAAAATAATAAAGTAGATAGAATCTGGATTAAATGAGGATTTTTTGAGATCAAGAAATGCAAGTTATATTTGAAAAGGGAACCTAAATTAGTGAGGGACAGAAAATAAAGGAAAATGAAGGGAGTAAGAGAACGAATAATTATACCTGCGAGGGGATGGAATTAAAAAAGAAAAAAAGTCTCATGCACAGTAAAGGAGGTGGAAGAAAGAGAGGCAAGAAGAGAAAGGCCAGAGAAGGGGAGCAGGAAGGAGAGAAAGAAGAACCGGATTTGTCAGGCAGTTTGGTTTTAAAAGGTGCTCATTATGCAAGCAGTCACAGAAAACAGCCAGGATTTGGAACGCTCCCTGGAAAAATATAACAACAATTTATTAAGATAAATACAAATGCCTGGAGGCTTAGACTGTCAAAGTCTATAATGAAAAGAGAGTTAACAACCGGATTGCTGGATGCTGGGGAAGAGAAAACCAATGTGTTCCTCATTATGACTCTTTGGCTGATTTCGTGTTTCTCCCCCTTTATTTGCCTGTCACATCTACAAGTTTTAAAATTGTATTTCTCTGGAAGGTTGCAAAAGTTACTGGAATCTAATATGAGCAAAATCACCCAAATAGACAGCTCTTTCCTGAATATTCAAAAATGTTGGATGTTTTTCTTCTATTTTTGGAATGCTATATAAATAGAACATAAATTGCAATAAGCTACAATAACTTTAATGCCAAGCTCATATTTAGGTTTTTTACTTTCTTAGCAGTATTCACTCTATGATGATTTTAATTTCATCTGAGATACTGAAGAAGAAATTATGGCACTGCCAAAGCAGATGGCTATTGAATACCACAGCTGAGAATCACAGTGAAATTCTGCTGATGAGAAATACTATTAATATAAAAGTTTCCTTTCTGAACCATCAAAACTTACTTGATAGTCTATCTTTTCATGGAGAAGAATTGTTTTTCACATCTCCCGAGGTACTATAAACCAAACTTTCAGTGTAATCCTGATATATATACAGTTAAGCGTATGTTCAGATATATACTTACAATGTGTAAGCCTTACCAACCATCTACTCCAAACTTTGCTCATTTTTTTTTAAATGAACTGAATAATTAGATCTACTAGTTACATTGTAAAGTAGCCCAAAAGGAGTGTTTCTCACAAAAGCATCCAACGGGCTGACAAAATTCAATTTTTTTTTCTGCTTTCAAAAATATTTAATATGAAATGGATACATTGCCAATAGAAAACAGCCTTTTTGTATCACTTAAAATATAAAATAGTTAAGTATACACATATGTTCAAATACAAAAACTACTTTTTAGGACTTTTAAGAGATATTTTATGAATACTTTTATGTCACTTGGGGATGCCTGGATGAAAGATACCATACAAAGTATCTCTAGGAACAGCGTAACATCTCTTTTTTACATCACTGAGACTCCTGAATCCCCAGCGCAGTGCATCATGGAATAACATGTGCTTTGAGACTGAAGCATATGGAAAATGAATGACTTCCTCAAAAGGTAAAACTGATCTAAGCAGTCTACTATTCAAACAAAAGCCTTATTTATTTTAAAAGACACGAGATCAGGGCACAAAAAATTTGACAAAGAAATAGCCATAGATTCGCTGCTAAAAGGGTTATTATGAGATAACTATAGCTTATCTATACTATTTCAGTAATTTCTGCAACCACGATTGTAATCTGAGCCTGGTACAATGCCATGCCAGGATAGCACAATGAAGCAGGGACAACATTTTTCAAAAAAAGAGAAAAAAAAGCTCCTCAACTTTGACCAACATAGACATCATTACCTGACAGACACATATCCCCTAAAAAAGTATAATGGCCCATACAATAAATTAAATTATTAACACGATCCAGGATGTGAAAAAGCCTCCCCAAACCAATACATTAGTACTGCTCATCTCCCCTTAACCTCAAGGACATTTTGATGAGCTAAAAACCCCTTTAACGACAGATCTTCATTACATCGCCGCACCAAAACTTCCATTACTGGAAGTGTTGCTGAGTCAAAAAGACATCTGAGCCAAAAATAAAACAGCGCAGACATCATGTGCTAGCGAGAGAGAGACTTACAAATTTACTTCTGTCAACTTGATCTTCTATGTCTTCCTGAGCACAGAAAACCAGAGGGTTAAAGGGAACTGGAAAAGAAAGATGCACCTTCAGGGTGCACGAGGACTACCCGCAGTAGAATAAAGTTGCTTTCGCTCCCTTATGCGGACGCTTAGTCTTAAACGCACTACATTCATATACGTGTCAGCACGAAGAATGCAAAGAAGGGGCTTAGAAGAAACTAGGAGAGATGAAGCTGACAGCGACAGGAACTTGAATAAATTCTAGTCTCGGCATCCACAAGCAGCAGCTGAAGGTCACATTCAGGAAGCTTCCCACCAGAGGAAAACGTAGGTTTAAACCACCTTTCTGATAACGACGCTGCAGACAGCAATTAGAACGGCTACAAGCAGACGGTGCACCAGAGCCATGGGAATTACACCCAAAATGCTACCAAAAGTAAGGAGGGAGATAGCGAGCCATCGAAACTCGCGGCTGTCCCTAAACAGAGCACGCCACAGAAAGCAAGATGACTAACGTTCACCAAGGTGCAAGAAACTACAGACCTAAAGGCTGACTTACAGCACAGATTAGCCACCAGAAACATTGATAAATTTATCCTCTATGAAATACTGTGGAAAATCCCAGCAGCACACGGTGCCTTATTCATTGCCCACCCAGCTGCTGCTGTCACACTGCGGCCGTGACTTTATTACATCTCAGTGACAGATAGACAAGACCTGATCCAAAAGTCCATTTTGAAGCCAGTGGAAAAAGTTCCACCAACTTTAATGGCCTTTTCATCAAGTTCAGAAGCGATAAGTACTTTAGGTGCCTGCTAGATAAAGGTTGCTACTTAAATACAAAGTTAATGATATTGCCTGCACAGTGAAAGTCAAAGATCGTGGAAGAAAATTAAATTCTGATGCGTTTGCACTGGTTCTCTGAAATGTGACAGTCAGCTTTGGACACCACCACCACCCCCCAGTACCGAATACCCTCCAGCTCCCAGATCATTTTTGTGTAGGCATTTGAGAGGGACACTCATTTTTTATGGGACAGTATTTAAACACACTGCTTTTTTATTGACCCATTTGTCGTTGCTGCATGCCATCCTTACCCCGTGTATTGATGCTGATTTTGTCTCTGGAGTGAGTTATGTTTTCCAAAATGCTTATGGAAGGTGCCAGAATATTAAGATTTCATTCTATTTGGGGTTTTTTTGTTTGTTTGTTTTTTGGGGGGGAGGGAGGCGGGAGTAATATCTCCCTCGCCCTCCCCAGCAATTTAAGTGAATGCAAGATACAGAAGGGCTCACTCTCCTTAGAGACTAAAAACAATACATTAAAGAGTGTATAAAAACAGAACTGTTTGGGGGATTTATTTAGCTCATTGTGAAAGAACTCAGCTTTGGGACCACGGCAGCTAGGTAGAAACCACGTGCTAATGAGCAGTATGCTCTACAAGAGACCAGCCCACTGAAGACAAGAGCCAAAGTCATGAATATTGAGGTGGAACAGGACCACATCTGCGAATGAGAACTACTGGGGCTGAGGACCCGATTTCCAGACCATACACACTGCAGGGATTTTTTTGGACTAGCTCTGATCCAGCCTAAACCCTGATGGGGGACTGAACCCCCACTAGAGGTGGGGGCACGAAGAGCCTTCTGGAGCACACCATCTGCTGTGGTTGCCTCTCTCAGTCCTGCCTCCCTCCTGCCCGTGCTGGGGTTGACCCACCACTTCCCCACCTCTTACTGTCTCGGTAAGTGGAGACAACCACAACAGTCACTTCGAAAACACACTGCTCCTCTGAAATAAGATGCTGGTGTAGATGCCTCCACACTTTCTCAACTTCGACAGGGAGTCCAAGACGACCTGGGGAACAACGCATCTTCCAGGCTTCTCCAAGCACAGCCTTACAATACTTACAGTATTCTGTTCCTCTACCACAAACTTATGTATATCTGTCTTCAGATACTTGCTACAGTCTGATATATGAAAACCTGTGGTGGAATAGTATAACAACACTGTTTGCCTATTTGTAAACCTTTCAAGAAAAAGTAAAGTTAAATGTGTAAGACAGGCTAAGCAACAAAAATGTGATTAGATCACGTTAAAGTTTATTCATTGAAAATAAGATATAGAGGAATATTCTGTGAAACGTTAACTTGGAAGATGCAATGAAAAAGAGGAGCATTTCAGAGAAAAAGGGAACTGTATTTCTTATGTTCTTATCATTGGATGATGGGACATACACTGTAACTGTTAAACAATCTTGACTTCCCCTTCTACCTTCATGGCCGTGATCTGATGATCAGATTCGGACAGGTACAACAGAGAAAAAAACATGGTCTCACCAGATGCAAGCTGCCTTTATATAGCTGAATACTTCATTAAAAAGACTGAAGCTGCTACTGAGAAGAACATCTGCATATTAAAGCCAGTATTAGAGGAATACAGCTTGGGAATTTCTGTTTTCACTACTGGTATTATATATAGAGTCAGCTCCAAAAAGCAAAACGCAAGCTGCCCCAAAAGGCAGATATGCACAAGCAACAGATTACACGGTGCCATTACTGCGCAAAATACTATACAAAATGATGAATGGGGAAGTTCACTACAGCCTTGAACAACTGCTTTAACAGAAACCACCAAAGCTGGTAGCATTTCCATATCAACATTCTCTAAAAACATCTGAGCTTACATAGGGTATAATACCTTCCTCGTATAAAAGACTTTGCATTTAAACAGAAAGCAAGATAGATTCTTTTAATCCAAAAAACGTTGACTCTGATCATTGGCTTTATTTGTGCAGCTTATTTTACTCACATACAAATAATCAGAAAATAGTACTTGCACAGCTTCAGAAAAACAAAGGAGTGCCAAAGCAGCAAATTAGTATTATTATTAAAGATGTTTCTCAATACCATAAAACTGATTTATTAGAAAATTTAGAATGTAAAAGTTGCACTTGTAGTTTGTGAATTAGATTCCTCTAACAAGTAAATTACAATTTGGAATTAAAAAGCAGTTGCAATTCCTCCCCACTCCTGCAATTTTTTTGTTTTAAGTTGCTCTTAATCTTTTTCTACTTGTCTATTTTAAGCGCAATTTAATTATTATTCAATGTGCATTACTGATACAGACAGAATTATGCAGAAAAACTGAACAAGCAGATATATTCTAAAATGTGAGAGGAAAAAAATAATTGGTTTCCAAATCTGGCCAGACTGTTTGACTATTTAATCATAATAGGAAGTAATTGCAAATCTTCACTCAGAATTTAGGCTTTTTCCTAATTTTATTTTCCTCATTTTGCAGCGTACAGACATTTCAGAACTTCTTCCAGTCAAATCTAACTGTTAAAATGAAAATTTTATCTGTTCATATATCTAGCGAGGCAGAAGATGAGATCTCTCATGTACACAAAGGTATAGAAATGTTTGGAGATTAAGAATCTAAATGAGCATAAAAGAAAATGATGAATCATACTAATGAGAATGATTTAAAGAATACTTCTGTACAATATGACACGTTCTAAATATGGAAGTGTGAAACCTAATCCAGTGTTTAATTACTTATGATTGTATTTAACTGATGAAATAATATATGCATGCAAAGTCTGGAGTTTTAATTTCAAGTTAGCATCAGCCAAAAGATGTATGACAACACTGACAACACTAGAGAATTATTAATGTTTTCTTTTTGCATATGATTCTGCTTTGTCTGTATTACTATTTACATTATAGGTATTAGATGCATAAACATTTCAATCTATATTGATTTAAAAATCAATCTATATTGATTTAAATATGTATATACATTTAAATGTATGTGTATTTAAATACATATACTTACATATATTTTAAATGTGAAAAATAGCAAAGATTAGGTTTTGATTCTTTAAAGATACTCAGAAAACTAGTACATGCTTGCTTTTAATGTAAATTAAACGCACACTAGAACATAGCAAAAATCAATATCCTGGAATAACACCACCTCTTAAAAATAATTTGCAAAATAAAAATTTACAGTCAAAGAAACTATTTCAAAAGTTGAAAAACTTTGGGATTTTAGACTGTGCTTAAATCCATCTGATATATGAAACAGAATGCTTGAAAAGATTTGCTAGCAAGTGTTTTTGCATTTTGGAAAAAACCAAACAAAACAAAACAAACTCACTATTTCATCACTAGTTTGTAAGTCTCATTCATACCACTGTGGCCAAAGAGAGATGTTAATCCCCTCTGGTATAAAATTCACGACTACTAACAACACATACTAGTTTGGCTGCAAGACTGAAACTCTGAATGTGTGATCAATGACTATTTTAAGATTAAGTGACCATCTGGGATTACATTCATCAATACTAATGGTATCTTATTTAAAAGTTTAATGAGAAAGCTATAATGCATATCACATTTCTCACTAAGATACATTATTATTGAATTTCAGATAGAGGGTATTATGGAAAATGAAATAAATGCAAAATAAAAGAATATTCTTTAAAAGGGATTTTCCAAGTGTATTGAGCACATGATCCAGATTGTAGGTATTTTTTAACAGAGCTATTCTTTTAGTAATTCAACCGTGTTTATATTCAGTACGCTTAGAAAGAAGTAGGTCTTTTAAGTTAAGTTAAATCAGTGATTATGAAACTTGCTAATATCTACATCATAAAGAACATACATGGCATTTTCAGCAAAATGTTTTAACATGATGGGTCACATCCATGAAGTGATTTTGCTGCTCAGAAGTCATTTATTCACTATAGCTGAAGATTTGAGCCAGCACTTATATTTGAGAAATCAATAAGTGCAGAAGCTGAACTAGCAATGATTCATGCTCAGGGTAAAACCTGTCAGAATAGAGAGATGCGCAAAATGTTCTTTTAGTCCGTATTGTTTTGGAAGCAAGAAAGGGAATTTTTTTTCTTGGGAATATAGAGCAAAGAATTTTTAAAAACAGACAGGGAGGGATACCTGCGTGACTATCACTGCTCGCAGTGAATTTTGGCACTCTTAATAAAACCAAATTAAAGCTTTCAAGCTTTTCAAGCTACTAATGTCATACAGTAACAGACAGATGTGTGCCGCTGCATTGCGGTACCTAATTACAGGTTGTGTGGGACGCAGCTCCGTTATAACGCTTCGTGTTTAATTTTTAAAACGCACGCGTTTGCAATAGAGAAGAATCCAAGCGGGGAGTCACCTGGTAACTTTTCTCCCCCAGAAATGAGAACGTGGCTGCACATGTCTACGTGGTGGTCAGTGGGGAGAAAGCACTATAACGTATACTCATATGCAACAGCCTTCGCGGTATCTCCCTGTCCTGCTTCCAAGACAGAGATACTACGAACCATCCTGTGTTACCTGTCCTGCCTAAATTTAGCTTAGTATGACAAACTGGTCCATAACATATATACGGCCTCAAACGCACAGAAAACATCGAAGGTCGCTGCGTGCTCGGTGAGAACAGCAACACCTCACCCCTCTACATTCAGGCACCACTAAAGGCAGAAGCAAAAGTGAACAATGTTATTTTATGCAGTAAACACAGAAAAATTCATAGTGGGAAAATATACTGCATATACAGTCATTTAATACAGTCTCCAAATTAGGACTCCTAATAGTACTTGCCCTGTTATTTATTCAGGCTGTCCTTTATTATTATTATTATTTTTAATAACTTTATTTCTCTCTATTCAGCTTTCCTGAGGAAGAGTTGCTCTCACATATCTATTTGGTAAAAATATCAGTAGTAGCTCATCTTCTGAGAAATATGAAATTCACAGATGAAGGGAGCTGCCGCGTTGAACGGTGCAACGTTGCTCGTTTATACGGCATTTGCCCAGAGCGACCGCAGCCGCCGCGGAGCATCGCGTGCCGCAGCAGCGGGACCATGGGAAGATCATCGCTGCGTTAAGACTGAGCTTTCACGTTGCTGGATCTCAGAAACCCTGTTGGACACTACCTGAGGATGCCTGAAATAACAGCATTGAGGCCTGGGATGAAGGAGAGTATTACTGAAAACAAACATTTTCTGTCCATAAACATTCGGTTTGGGAAGCTGAATGTCCTGGAGCTCATTTTTTCCCCAAATGACAGCAAAGTGCAAGGGTCTGCCGTCAGGACGGTCTGTGAACAACAAGTTAAAACTGTGAATTCTCATTTTTCAACTCTGATGATTCTGACTGGGAAAAAAGAGCCACCCTATGCCCTAATTAGAATTATTTTTGTTTCCTTACGCAACCAGCGGCTGCACCGCACTCCTCTAGGTATAAACACAACAGAGCCCCAGTACCTTATTGAACGACAGCAAAATCTTGCCTCATGTGGTTTCCTATGGAAAGGAGGATCTGATCTATTTTTTTTTTTTTCCTCTCTCTCTCTCTCTCTCTCTCTCTCTCTTTAACTGCTACACAAGGCTGATCCAGCAAAAACAAATACACATCACTTGATGAAATCAGGTGCTTTCTGGAATAAATTAAAACCCCTGCAGCTCCAGCGGCGTTATCTATCCTTCATTCAGACAACGAAAACAGGCAGGTGAAAACATATGCACCAATGCGCAACGTGACAACTTACATACTGGAGCCAAATAAATCAGTGGAAGTGTCCAAATAAAGCCGAGTTTCCCTACTTTCTTAATTCAGAGTTTTGGAAAGGCGCAATCGTGACAATTCATCCCCGTCCCGTGGGGGCCCACAGATGGAGCGTGGTCCCATCACCCCATCACCAAAAAAGCCAGACTGGGTTTGTTTACAGTTTAAGTAATGCAAAACACGTGCAGATACTCCAGGTATAGCCCTGCTACTCCTAATGAGTAGTAAGTTGTCTAGTGAACCGAATGCAAGTACTTCCAGGACTGCAATTCAGCGTGGATGAAATGAGAAAAGGCTGAATATCAGCCAAATGCTAAACAGAGAGAAACGCCCGTGATACGCTCTCCGTGCAAAACGCTCCCTCATTTTCTCAAATTCCATGTTTCCCTGCCTTCTGCTTAGCAGGACCCGCAGTTATTACATTTTGCCACGTGACTCAGATGCAACCCTGGATATAAGACAAATTTGTATGACTATTCCAACGGAAGAATTCATGATAGCACATACTGTGACCAAATTTTGCTAGACTCTCTTCAAGGCATGCCATCTCCTTAGGCAGACCTTTGTCTTCTCAGGTCTGTATCTGTGGAGCCATTTAAAAATAAACAAATAAAAGTATAAGAGATAGGTAAGCACTATGCAAAGATTACCTACAGCCTAGCAATTCTGATGTAAAAAATTCCAATCTATCCACATAAAACTTCAACCCAAAGTAGAAGACCGGTCTTCAAAAGAGGTAAATTTGAGTTGCCCTCTTCCATGGGTCGCTTAATATCTGACCTTTTAAAAACCTATTGCTGTTGTAATCTAGTAGAGGAATAAAATATACCACAAAAATACTGACAAGAAATAACTTAGAATTTTGGGAGTGAATCCAACTTAAAATTCCCTGCTTGATCTTTTCTCACTGCCCTAAAGTTGATAAAAACCGATCTTTTCACATCCTTGAAATAAAGATGAATGGGAAAAGTCATGTCTGGATCAAACTTAAGATTTCCTAAATTCGGGATTGTGCCTGCACAATTTTCTTCTGGACTCATTTCAAAGTTAACAAATGAATAAACAAAGGATAACTTTGAGGACCAGCAAAAATCCACATAAAAACCAGATTTATCTGAAGGATCTGCTTTCTGGAGAAGGATCATTTCTGGAGAAAAAACTAACACTGAATTTCATAATGGATCTTTACTTCATATACAGTGCTACATAAAAGAAGTTGTCCGGATCAGCACTGGGGTAAGAAGCCTTTTCTTTATTTTGTACAGAGAGATTTTGTTGAGCAAATTTGTATTGTTTCTAAGTGTTAACAGACACATTTCATTTCTTCATTTTTGTGTTACCAACCAGAAAAGCACTCCAGAAAATGCTCTTTAAGGTCAGATATTCATAAGCATCATCTAAACCACCTTGTAAAAGACACCTGCACATTTTGATATTTCATTTTAATGCAGAACAGTCTCTTGATTAAAAAATGAGAAATAATGCATGGCCATTTCTTTGTCCTTTAATTTTCTGCAGAAAAAAAATCCAATAATTAATATCACTGACCAAGAAGATTACTGACAACTGAACTTTTAGTTTCTACATAATTGGTAGGAAGATAATCTCCTAATGCAGAGCAGATAATCATAATTTAAGACTTCATTGCATTTTTCCCCTCATGGATTCTTTTAATCTGCAGATAAACTCCTGGAGATCCTTGCAGTACACTCGAGTAAGCCGCTACCAGAGGCCATCTCCGAAAGCCTGATGAGCACGGCACCTCTCGCCTTTGGTGCGGACTGGTCAGTATTCCCTACCATTAGCCTCTAAAAATAGATATTAGAGCAGCAAAGCAATGACAGACATCAACGCACAGCAGATGAGCAACTTCATTCTCTTGGGGGTTCTTTCCTTCACACTCATCTTCCTTTGATACATTCAACTACAAATATTCAGAAACACTGCTGATATATATATAATAAAATGTAGCTTATACTGAAAGAGGAAGATCATGCATTGCTAATGGTAAAAAGAGGAAAGCAGGGAAGATTCCCATAAGCTGGTATTCCAAAGAAATCTGAAAGAAGGGAGAAAGAATGGGCAGTTCGTAGGAAAAAACTGGAATCACAAGCAAGGGATTATTATGTCAAGGAAAAAAAAAGGGGGGGGTGCAAAGAAAAAGAGGAATTGCTCTTATTTAGTTTTTCACAGGCTCTTCTGTGGCATACCATGTTTCGGCAAGGACACAGGGAGAACATGCTTGTAATGCCTGGGCAAAAAGCCTACCGATATCCTTTTTCTAATCAATACTATAAATCACTTTTTGGCAGTTGTGAACACCACCGCCTGCAGAGCAAGAAAAATTTTAAATGGTGTTTTAACATGGCCCTTATTAAAAGCAGTAGCGAAACAGCCTCTCCTCTGGAAATCTCAGCTCTGCCTCTCCGAGCATCACGTCCGCCGCTCACACCTTGACAAACTTCAAAGTAAAAGCAATATCCAAACGGTACCGTCACAAAACTGCAACACCACCTTCCCTGCTGCGGTGTTCACACCATCCCGGGAGCATCCGGACGGCGGCACGTTCAGCATCAGCGGCGGCTGCTCCGTTCCCAAATTAGCTCCTGCTTATCGATTTGTTGCCTTGCAAAAATGAGCAGCTTTCAGCGACGCTCATCAAATTAGGGCGAGTGACAGGCAGGAAAGTCGGAACTGCACTAAATTGATCCAGGCAAGTTCTAGCAAAGTCAAAAAACTCGAAGAATTGATGAAAGTATTTCAGAAGTGTGGAGCACTCCGGCAAATAATACCCAGAAAGTACCTCTCAAATTGCCACAGCCTTCGCTTTTTGTTGTGGAAAAGAAATGCCAGAGAGCCAGAGTGCTCGTGCCAGTAATGCTGGCTACTTTCTGTAACCTGCTATAAAAGAGATGGAGGGATTCAATGTCCAAAAAATCAATTTACAACACTTTCAGTTCTTTAGCAAAGGAATTTTCTTCTGCATGAAGTTTACAGAGCTATACTAAAACAGCTGCTATGCCACACAAAATGGTTTTGTTCCTTCTATTAAGCATGATTTAAATGATTCATTCAATTATTACTTTTGTATTCAAAGATGGCTTATTTTCATGCAGATTTATATCCCGTTATGCATAGAGGACATTCTTAATTGCGCTGAAACAACTGCAAATTTAATTAAAGTTTGCCATTCCAAGCATAAAATAGATTAAAGAAAATGCTGACAACACTAAAATAAATATTCAACTATTTAATTTAACTCAACATTTATTTTTAATCCAAACATCAAAATAACCTTGTTTCTAATTACAATTTTGTGACAAAATGTCTTGAAGAAACATTTGTCTCTATTCTTCTTCAATCTGTTCAGCTGAACCACACTAGCTTATTTATAAAACTGTTGATTAATAAATCTGTGTTCTTTGTAACATACAGTAATACAGCTGGAACAGATTAATATATGTAAACATCCATTATCATTTTTAAAACCCCAAAGCCTTATTATTCTGCAAGAGCAGAAATCCAATCAAATATGTTACAGTGCAATAAAACACCTAAACCCATAACAGATAAGGGAAAATAAGGGGCAAACATAGCTGGTAAAGACCAGAGATCTGTGCTAATTTACATCGGGTGGTGAGACCAACTAAATCTTTATTAAAAGTTACTTGTGGTTCCTTGCACTGGTTATTATTAAAAACACCACATTTATCACCCGCTGTGCTGTAATAGATGACAAAAACAAAACCTCAGTTTGGCGAATGCAAATGTTCAGAGTGGCCTTCTGAAGACAGAAACTGGCCTGATCCTACTGAAATCAATTTGAAAATTTCTGATTTGTGGAGTTAATATTTGATGGCTAACAGCGGGGAGGAGGAGGAACCTGGACAGGCGGATAGCAGAAGGAAAAGGGCGCTCCACGGCACCGCGAGCCTGCGCCCGCAGCCCTTCCGAGCCAGCACCAAAGCACCCTGGCAGCCTAACAAGTACGTCACGAATCATAAAATTTGGAGGGAAAAAAAAAAGCTTTTTACCACATATGCACCATAATATTTTTTCCTAAGTTGTGAAAGAATTGCATCACATGCATTTTTTTGTCTTAGAGATTTTCACTTCTACCCTAAAGAACAGATTCTTATGGCACCACTCTATATTTAATGGCACTATTATGACTTACATCAACTGAAGATCTAGCTGGCAACATCCAGCTATTAAACAATATTAGCACCATCACTGTCACTTCTAGAGGATGCCGCAAGCGCAGTATTTTTCTGCTCTGACAGCTGTGAGCACAGCTGGAGCACTCGCGAAGCGGCGGCACAAGCCTCACCCAAAGCCAGCCACCAACACCACCACAAACTGCTTGCCAAACCATATTTCTCCCCCATTTTAGTTTTTTCTTGTCAATACAGTTGAGCCCAGGGCATGGCTAGATGCAAAACGTACATGCTGTAAAGCTCACCCCTCTAAGGACCTAGCGGGAATTGGACTGTACAATCCTGTACTGTGGGCACCAAATCCATGCAACGAAATTGGAGAGGTGATTCTGCAAAGTGAGGTTCTCACTATGGGTGGAGAGCTCTTGGCACGCAGTAGCTCATCTTTACGGAGGGCTAAGCATTCATCCCTGGTGTTTCTTTCTCCCCCTCCTCCCCATTTTTCTGCATCAGCTCTATATGCAATCTTAAAAAAAATTCCGAGCAAACAATCCACCCACAACAAAAATTGCAATATTTCAAATGAGGAAATTAAATCCATATGAGAATTATCAAGTTTTTTCACAGAGTAAGAAACAATAAACAAGGGAAACAGCAAAGGAACAAGTATTTTGCAGGCAGGAATCAAGTTGGAATCCTCCACAACAAAACCAGGGAATTGGGCGTTGTAATTAGCAGCATTGTTTCCTTTTCATTTGTCAATATATATTGTAAAAAGAGTGATTCAAAATCCTCTGGAGTCAGTAGAAAAAACACGTGGTGATTTGGATCTAGCTCCAAATAAATGAACCATTTTACATCAACACTGTTAGAATATTTCAGATTAGCTTTCAGCATATATTCCAGTGTGCAGATATTATCATTACAGCTACAGGTGACCTGCAAAGACATATTTGAATTTCTAAGACACGCAGCGCATGACACACAGCTCTTGTATTATCAGTTAACAACATGAAACTTTAGGTAAACTACCTACTGTAGCATAACAAAAGTAATAGCATTAATCTTTTCCCATATCTGAACATTGATTAATGATATTGAAGTAACTAACAGGCATTTTTAAAAGTTTACAGTTCCAAAATTTTAAAAAATATATTAGCTTAGTATTCACTTAGTCTGTCAGTCTCAAACTATTCTGTAATACTGTGTTGTAATATTGTATACGAACACTGAAGTTCATCATAAAGGGAGTTCATCAAATGTGTCTGTTTTGTGTTCCTAGGTTTATTATTTTAGAAAACTGTATTACGGTATCATTGACTGAAACTCTTTTTGACAAAATAATAAGCTACAAAATCTCTGTTATCTGCATGCTGTGAGAAACAAAGAGCACGCTGGACTATAGAGTCCGAGACACTTTCACGCTACTGAGTTTCAGACTACTCAAGTAAACGATAAAACTTGCGCGACTAGAATCGGCCTAACATTTCATTCAGGACAGTTCACAAACGAGAGACACAGCTGCTCAGGACAGGAAGGGATCCCGCACGAGAGCCTGGCGCCTAATCCGGCCGCAAGTCAAGGATTAGGGACCTCTGCTACAGAAGCTGTGCAATGCTTCCCCGGAGCCACGTCCATCGACACCCCCCAAGACTCTCGTGCTATTTCCATACACCATTAAACACCACCATTTCATCATAAAGTTTTGTCCAGAGAAATTAAGCATTTGAATCGAAGTCTGTTATGAGGAACCGCAGACAAAATACACAGAAGAGGAAGCGCTTCCGAGTTCTCATTACGAGGCTCTGCTGACCGCGTGAGCGGTTGCCTTACCTGCTTAACGTCGTATGCAAGAAGAACAAATCTCAAGTCTGGCGAAACTGAGTATCTTGATGCTTTGAAAGTTACCTAAAATGAAATAACAACACAAGTGAGTTTACAATAGGGAAGGATTCTTTCTTTCCCCCCCAAATTTTCTCATTGTTAGTTTAAGAACTTCCCATGCATAAGGCAGTTCTGATCAAGAACACCTATACAGCTTCTCTGAAAGGAGGACCAAAACACTTCGTAGTCTAATTTGCTGATATTAGTACAACCACAACAGATGAATCAGGCTTCTACTCCAAGAACAAATTAAGAAGTCGATGAGTTTTCTGTCGTGACTGCAAGCACCGTGCTCGAGGATAGCGACTATAACCAATTGGAGAGGATGATGGAGGGCACCTCGGTTTGCGTGTACTTCATGAACGATTATGAGGGAGATTCATCACTAGGTTAAGTTTAAAGATAACGTACAAGAGAAAGAATAACTGTGCACTATGTCTCTATTGCTTTTCTTTTAAGGCCATGTATATAAACATTTTGCAAGACAGCTTGCACTAATGAAAATCTCTCTTCCTTATAAGTAAAAGGCTTGGTGGAAAGAAAAGTGAAACATAAGGTAGCATTATAAAACTAATATTGCTTTATACCTAGCTAAGACTACATGACACCCAATTGAATTCAGGGCTGTAATTTAATCAAGGGGTAATGTTGATGTCAGAAAGAATGTAATGCATCTAATGTAAGAGGAAGATAAGAGCATGCTTTAAAGGGCATTGAAGGAAATAATTTTAAATGAATCTGGAGACATCTATTTACAGAATGAAAGGGAAAGGGAGAAGCAGTGAAAAACGCAGATAAGAATGGAAGAAGTAGGATGGGAAAACTAACAGAATCACAAAAGTACAAGATGAAAGACAATAAATGAATAGCTATGCAGAACTACAGTTATCCAGTATTCAAAGGCTTTCCCTGATTTTGCTTCTTATGCATTCTGCTCCATTTAGTCTAATCCCACTACTAAACTAATGAATTCAATAGGGGTTTAAGGTACACAAACCAGAAGTCACAAACCAGTACATTCAGAGTAGCTAAAGTGTTATTCCTCCAAATAAAGAGGCAGATAGTCCAACAACCTGAGACAGCACTATATTTTGACATACAGGCTAAACTCAAGTCCCTAGATAATATAATCAGAATCAAGTTAACTAAAGAAATCAAAGGGGGAAAAAAAAGTTCTGATGAAAAACTGTATTGTAAGAGCATTACACTGTCCCAAGTTAGAAGAAAAATCTGCAGTCTTAAGGTAGGAAGACAAAAGAAAAAGGACAGTTTCAGAGGGGTTTTTTTGTATTTTTGTACAAAGCACGCGGATTAGATTTCTGCTACGTGCAAACTAGCTTTTGGGGGATAACCACCTTTCAGCCAAGACTCACCACACAAACTACGTTCCCTTTGCTTGGCAAATCACTGACAACATTTTTAGAGGTGGAATTCCTCTGCTTTCTGACAGTTTATTATTGTCCCCACTACCTCAGTCTTCTGCAACATACAACCCAAGCAGCTTTCCAGATCCATTTTCAGGGCATGCAGCACTTACCATTCCCTGCATTTAGGAAGAATCTCCACTCCCTGGTTGTGCCACCACAAAAATAATGATGCACTTAATGCAACACACCTGAGTAGCTCAGCTGCAAAGTATTGGCAGCATTAGGCAACCCCAGCAAGAGCTAACCTCATATTCTGTATCCAGGTAGAGTCTTGTAGATTTGGGATTTAAAATCATTTGAATCCTACTGAAAATGACCTTGTTTGTTCAGTTTGCACTCATGTGCAAAATTTTGCCTGGTTCCAGCACTGTCTCAGACACATGGTGTAGTGGGATACCAGTGAGCTATAATCTCTTGAACGCAGGTAATAGTTTTGGCAAAATACTTTTCCTTTTGCTGATATTATAGGATTATTCTTGCTAAGAGGAGCATAAAGCTATTCCATACTTTCTAATGTTCCACTTAAGAAACAAGAGAATAAATATGAGACCAGCAGAAACCATGTGTTCACTGCCAAGGTTGGCAGCTATGCTGATTTCTTTAAAACATCCTAAAAACATTATTAGCCTATTTCTTGAGGTTGGGTTTATAATCAAAGCTGTAAGGAAATACATGTTCAATTCTAATTGAATTTCAAGGGGATTTAAGTAACTAAAATTTTCATAGACTTTTTTTTTTTTGACACAAGCCGAATTTTGGCATAAACCAATTGGAATAAATTCAGAAACTGTGTACTTGTATGCACAGAAGAAACTCTTCTAGATTAAAAACAGGGGAAAAAACCCCACCTGACTCATTCCTCCTGCCTAACACAGAAAGCAAGCTCAGAATCTGTGAGTTCAGGAAAACAAAAGACAGACAGTTTTTATTTTTTCTCCATAAACATTTCTAAGGTGTTTCCTCAAGCAACAAATGCCTGACTGCATGCCTGAGGAGAGAAGATCAGCTGATGACGGGTTTAAAAGAAGGTTTCAGTCTCTCCCACAGCAGGCTGGACGTATGCCACCGAAGCCTTTGGGAGACCATACAGCTACTGACAATTCTAATTTCCATATGAGAGATTACTCTTTTTTTTGTTTAAACTGAAGACAAGGCAAAAATACATGATATTCACTGCAGGCATAAGATATATTTATTTATTGTGAAGAAGTTCATGAAGGCTTTAACCTGTGGGATATGTTCTCTCCTCAGGACAACTCATTTTGAAGTTTACAAGAGAATGCTGGAAAAATATCATATTGGAGACAGTGGGAATTAAAAAACCTCAAATGTCTTGTTATGAAAAATCTGGAAAATTCTTGCTTGTTCCCCTACCATCTCTGCACATCCGCAACTTTCCAAGCTTCTTGCTTTGTCAGGAGCTGCTGAGCCTCCTTCAGTAAGACAGACCTTAATGCTGCCCTCATGGCTATGCCTCTAGGGTTTATCTTTTCTTGATCTGTAAGAAATGTAGCTCTGGACAAATAAGCTCGGAAACAGGGAGAAATACAGCTCGCTAATTAGGCACGGTCCCTAGATGCAGAAGCAGGGCTAGTTTCCCTCCGCATCACTGCCCAGGACCAGCTCGTTAGGAGGCTCAGGGTAATTCTGCGTGGTGCTGCCCTGCGTCCCCCTGCAAACGAACATAGCGGAAAGATGGAAGGGAAGGAAGAAGATACAGAAACTTCCTTATATCCCTCAACTTTGTCAGTTCTATCTGGCCACATCAACACTTCAAATCCCTATGAAACCATCATTCTTATCCTTAAAGTAGTTGCACTTCACACTTGCATAATTAAGAGCCAAAACACGGCTTTTTCAATATTGGTGCACTGCCTTCCCTTCTAAATTCACAAATCTCCTGTCAGTTTTGCCTATATTGCTGAATTTGACATCACTTCACTTTTTCAGCGATAAAAGCAAGCTCCTAGATCAGATTTTTCATTTCTCACCCAAACAAAACCCCCACTGACTATATAATTAGATCTAACCATATTAAACATTGCATTTCTAGGTTCCTTTGAAAGGAAAAGCCTCATGGGCTAAGGGGTTGAGTTCTTCTCCTGACAGTGATCCATGACGTGAGGATCCACGGACAAGCAATGCCTGCCAGTATCACCACGGCTAAAGACCACAAGTGTGAGAGTCACAGGGAGGCAAAATGAGACAGTGTATTTGAACAACCTTTAGCCCTTTCGCTTTCTAGCTTCCTTCTCTTGTCCAGATTCCAGGTATTTTTTGCTAAATACAGTTTTGCATGGAAAGAAAAAAACCATGAGAATAGTCTGAAACAATGTGAAACAAAGCAAAAGAATGAAATTCTGCAGCAAAGAAATATAAGGGGGAAAAAAAACAGCAATCAGCTTTTTATTCCACCTTTCCATAAAGATTATTAAAATGGATATGCAAAAAGTCTGATGAACAGTATTTTCTCAAGTTTTATTTCCAAAGGCAGTGTTTTGCATGGATGAATCTTATTTTGCATCTTGTATGTTTTGCTGTCAAGAGAAACACCTGCTGCGATTGCGTATATGAGAATTTAGGACAATACTACACTTCACATCATTGCCAAATGTTAAAGGCCAGAGTAAGTACCTATGCAAGTAAGACAGGAGATATTCATCCTGCCTCAGCCTTAACCTGATTTCCATTGCCAGTAAGGGCCCCGCAGCACCAGCTCCCCTTTATTTCTTCTGTTTTCTTAAACCTCGGTCCTGATGTACTAGCTCAATATTTTCACCCACTAGAAAATGTTGTCTCCACGATGTGAGTGAATTTTCCTTGCTGTTACAGTTAAATCGGTGCCTGATTTGTAGTCTTTCAAAACTGTACCATAGAGCAGACAGATGGAAGCGAACTGTGAGACAGCCTAGCCCACAGCTACCAGAATGCATCCTTATCCTGTCACACACATTTTAGTGCCTTTTTATAGTTTCAATGGGATAGTTTAAAATGAAATGATAAATTACAGTTTAAGCCGATTAACTAGAGGAAATTTTCACTTCTAAGCAGTTTACTTAACCTACTTGTTTGGTATTTTTCTCCTTTAGTTTTACCCCTCCTTCTATTTCAGTTTCTTAACTTTTACTTTTCTTACATCCTTACATCTTCCAGACTCTTGTTATTATCCTTCTCTAATTATGGTTTAATAGCCACTTTACGCATATTTAGGCTTTTAGTACTTCTGTCACTCATCAAGGATAAAATATTTTAAGACTTGAATCCATTTCTAGGCCGTCACTTTATACCTGTTAGGAATACTGTTACGTAGCTAATCATACTGCTTTCTGTATTCCATACCTACATCCACATCAGAATTTTAATTAAATGGTACGGCCGAACATCCATGCTCGTTAGCAGTCACAGCGATGCAGCCCGACTTCGCAGACGGACACCGGCCAAACGGCACCCCGTTAGAGGAATCACATGGGACAGAATGACACCAGTTGCAAAATGACCCAGTATTGGGTATTTAAGTTTCCTTGCGTGGTGCCGGCTCTCAGGGGGATTTGTCTTCCAGTACCACTGGAAGGAGAATATGGACCACCGGCAGGTCGGGAGCGAGAGCAGTTCAGCATGCAAGAGCCGAAGAGCAAATACTGTAGCAGTAAAAACACGGGACCTCTGAGAAGAGAGCCAGGTTGTAATTAGCAAAATGCACAGTAATTAGCACGCTGAGGAACGTGGGTTTCCTAGGTTACGTTCCTCCCCGCGCCATTTCCCGGGCCACCCGGAGCACTGAGTCTAGATCCAAAAACGCTGCAGCGCTATGTGCTGTGATGCTTTACTCTAACCCCCAGGTTCCCCATCCAGCAGAAAAGGAGTGAGGTGCTCACAACGTGACCCAAACTAAACCCTGCACGATGGAGCGGGCGTCCTGGCCTGGCAGCTCGCAGAAACACAAACCAAAATCCCGCCAGCCCCTCGCATGCAGCCCCACGGCACAGTCCATGCACAGGGGCAGGCGATGGTGGGGTACAAAGCACGAGCAGACCCGTGAACCTGCCTGGAGTCTGGCACCATCGCTTCACTGGTGGAAAATAACCTCTAACCAATAAATCACAGGATTTTCTCCCTCTCATCTGCCGTCTTTGGCAGTGTTCGCCCCAACTATTTTCTGCACCGAGGAATGATTTCATCAGCAGTATCAACTGGAGAGACCCCGCGCAGAACGGCCCCGGCCCTGACAGCTCAGCGTCCTCTCCACCGCGTCCTGCACGGGGACACCTCCTCCAGGACGTGGACACCTCCTCCGCCTGGACAGAAACCAGTGGCCACCGCCAACCACCGTGACTGCGGCCCCTCCATCTGTCAGGCTGCGCCGTCTCTGCTCGCGCTGCTGCGCCGCAACAGCAAACCTTAACTCATAAAAACCCCTCTGCCAAAGAGGTTTTGCTGAGGGGGTTATCCAGCCTCTAGAGGAGCATGGGAGAGGAGATAACGTTACAAAGTTCGTAACAACCTATTTACAACATGTGCAGGTCATTAAAACGTCCAGTATTGCAACAATTACTAATATTTATGTGGTTATATAATGTTGTTTAATGTATTTACCATTATTCACCCTTTCATTAATCTCTTGTGCAAGGCTCTTAAAGTATAAGCATGTAGACTACTCTTGCAATTAAAGCCCCATTAATCAACAAAGGAACCATAACTGCATTAAGATGCCAGCATTGAGTTTCCTGTCGGAAGAGGAAGGGGGTGTGGTACGGAAAAAAAAAAAGGCAAAACAAAAAAAAATCAGGAAAAGAGAATTATCAGCAAGAAGGGCTGTTTATGAACAATGCTCTGTGAAACAGCAGAAAAAAAATTCCCTGCCAAAAGCTCTGTTCAGACAAAACCTCTAATTCTCCGCTTTTGGCTGCGAGGCCTCCGTAGGGCTTTCACAGCTGGGCTGCCACAGCCTAATCATGATCCATGAGCCGAGACTACTGCTCCGCTCACCCTTCTGACGCCATCCCCTAATTAGCAGGCAGCAAAAAGTAATCCTGTGCTCTCCACCCTTGTGTAAAAGATGGCCCACAGTAACACGGTAATGCAAGATACTTCACGGCATCTTCCAGGCAAGCCCCTGGAAACAGGTTTGCCACTTAATAAGGTTTGTTTGCTGTGGACCAGCATGAACTTTCCCCCGAGCTTGGAACGAAAGCCTTCTTGGGAAGGCACAGAAATGAAGGGGGAGAGCAGGTCAGCAACTGCTGGCGTTGAGAAGGGTCCCAAGCACACAGCTGGTGGGAAGCTCTTATAAATACCTTATTCCAGGATCTACATTTCCAAACTGAAAACAATTATAAGTGTATTGCCTGGCACTACATACAAATCCAAAGCCTCTCGTTCTGTGATTCTAAGTAAGTCCCATCACGCAGGATGGAAGGAAGGTTTGAGGAGGCACCCTTAGATGCATTTCTGACCGAGGATTTTGGATCAGGTGTTTGCTAGAGTGCATGCATGACATCTGTGAATTTTTCCATACACCTACCACAAAAGTGGGTGGAATTGATGGCTAACAAATAATAGCTTTTACCTTTCTCATCGCTATTGCTTTTTTAGAGGAGGACACCAAGGCAAAAATCTCTAAAGGCCTCTTTCAGGGGTTACAATTTGGACAGTGTTATAACAGAACACACAGTCCCAATACCTGTTTTGTCTCACCTCTGAATTTCCTTTTATACTTTGTTTTGGGCTTAAACGAAGCAGGGGGGCTGAGCTAGTAGGCTGCTGAGGGACCAGATGGACGGACCTCCAAAGCTCCTCTCCAGCATAGCCACATCGGGTGGCCGGGCTGTGCGGGAACTGTAGCCTGCTTTTAGTCACTGCCTATTTATCTAGTAACTGATTAGCAAAAGGCATTGAAAAAAAAACTTTTAAAATACTAAAATCACTTATATAAATTTGCTATAACATTAATTTATTTTGGAACCGTGGCGTGTAACAAAGCATCGCTACGTGCCGAATACCTAGCCGGGATGTCACTGCCGATCATGGTGACAGGCACCTCGGCTGTGATAGAGAACATACTGTAATCGCCTATCGAGGCAGCGTCACAAGCATCAGGATGCCACACAGTGATTAATGTCTAGGGCTTTTTTGGCTCCATCCGATAAGGAAGTCGCCTGGCCTCCAGCTGTTAACGTTTCTGTGCCTCTGGCTTAGAATATTAACTGTTTATTAGGCAGCTCGAACAGGATGCACTACACAAATAAATTCGGAGGACAGGTATAGCTTAGAAACATGACTAAACCATGAGCTCCAGAGATGCTAATAGATATTCCTGGTGCTTTAAAAGCTACTGTTTTCTCTTGTACCATTGTATTTTGTTATCCATTAGATTGCTTTGCTAATAGCTTAATTATATAAAGGTTAGATTGTTTTACTAATAGGGTGTTTACAGAAAAGGATTCCATTTGAAGAGGACAAATGGCTTAATTAGACTAAAGTGCTACAATTTCTTCCACTGTCTGAATAAATCCTAGTGAAATTGGAAAAAAAAAATTTTCATTCAGGAACTTGGGACAGACATTTCTCTACGGAAGAGAAATGGTCATCTTAAAATAACAAAACACTAGCTTTTCTTCTTTCCAGGTCAACTCCAGGGGTTAAAACCCAGCTATTTTTTGAAAATCTGAAAATCTTTCATATATAACACATATGTTTTTAACCAAAAAAAAGTCTGCTTTTTGTGCTGGTACGCATATGAAAAGGGAGCACAGCAGAAGCAGAAATGTGCTTTGCACAAGCGTGGCAGCCTCTGAGATGCAAAACACGACGAGTGATCTGCACCCAGCGGAAGACTGCGTCAGGGGATTAGTAAGGAGGAAAAAAGAAAATCGCTTCTAAGCCGCTGGTTCAAATACAGCCCGACCAACAGCGACAAAGAGCTATTACCAGCCGCTAGGCTCTGTGCAGAGTTTATCATGGCAGTTTAGTTTTCAATGGACAATTATCAACATTACTAAGAAAAACCCTGCCACTTCTGCTGGCTGCTTGAGCAGAGAGGCAAACAGGAGAGGGGATGCACACTCAAAGGAGACTAATAACTCCTCTAAAGGTGACTCTTCCATGACTAAAACCCTTTGATAGGGGAGAATGAGGGAACTTGCATTGCCACTGCCTATCTTGGATCTGTACTCTATTTTTTATTAATATAAGACAGCTCTGCAGAGTCATTAAACCAGCACCGCTCTAATTATGCACTAGTGATTAAGCAGATGTGACATTGAGCGGGGAAAATGTTTGATTAACGATCCAGGTGTCTAACTTTGGACGAAGTACATTTAGCAGTGCGAATTTGGGGACAATGGTGCTTAGGAGAATAGGACAGCTTCTGCTTTCAGCCGCAGAGCCTGACTCTGTAACGCTCGGATCTCCTGCTAGGATTGCTGGCCCCCTCTTCAACAGAGACAGGCACTCGGGCACAGCAACATTTTCCACTGCTCTCTCCGCCAAATACGTGCCAGCAATCTTACTGAGACTTCTGCTCTGCTTGCAGCTTTTTATTCTAATTCCACATGAACAATTGTGGATGGAAGTCACTTTATTTACCTCTAGCACACCTAGCTTTTCTCTGTGCCGTGATGTGGTACAGAGAGGAGCTCCTCAGGAAGACAACATACCTGTATCTTTGTTTCTCTCTGTTCCATACATAATCACTAAATGGTTGCTCGAACGTTATCCATCTTGGATCAGTCTCCCATGCCTAATGAAGAGCAGATATATAGTATCTCTGTCAGTCTGTGTGACTTATGGATGAATCGGCTACTTTTAAAGGAAGCCCAGAGAGGAGCGACTTTCCTTACAGAGGATACACTTACAGCGTGAAGCAGCCTGTCCACCCTGATCCATCATTACTTGGCACGACTGCTTTAGCATAATGGCCTGAATAACTTGTCATGCTGCCGTTACACTTGACATCTCACGGGCCGAATGCTTGCAGCCAAAAGGGTATGAATTCATCTGTGAGGAAGCTCAAGCCTTGTCACTGAAGTCAAGTTTTATAGCCAGAAACGTCCAAACAGCTGCTCACGTTCACGTTGCACACTAAAGCTAACAGGTAGGTCTGACGCCGGTAATCCTCTGCTTAGCCTCACATGCACACACATGTGCACACACACTCCTACACACACACAGAAAGATAAGCAGGAAAATGCTTGTGCAGTACTCTGCGGTGTGCACTTCACAGACGTTCACCGTTTCACCCACTCTTAATTGGGTTTTTTGGGGGCTGGGGGTACGGTGAGGCGCTGCCCTGCAGACGGGAGGGCGCAGCTCGCCCAAGGGGAACCTCCCAGAAACTCCCGTAAAATACAGCTCTCTTCGCCCTTCTCCTTCGCTTCGTCTTTACACCGGATTGGGAAGTCAGCATCAAGCTCATTCCTCTGACCTTCTGCTCCCTTTCTAGTTTCCAGGAGTTATAAGAAAAGATCACCAGGGGCTTAAAGCTTTGAAATGAGGGATCTGTATCAGCAAGGGCCAGGAACAGACCAAGAACAAAATCATCCTTTGCCAGAGACCTCTGCTGAAAATGAATCCTCATTCTGGTTCTGCAGGTGCAAAAGATTTTAATAAACTGAAAATACAGGGATTAACCATAACAGCCAGAGGTCTGTGTGGTGTACTTATGAGGAAAGATTGATGAGCAGCATTTGAGCTACAAAACCCTGATAAATGAGAATTACAGGATAGGATATAAGAAGATTCACTGAGAATAACAGCACTAAGGAAAACAAGTGAAAACATAGATTAAGTACTAAAATATCTCTTAGCAATTACTACTGTAATTTACTGGTCAGTAACATATGAAAGCCACTCATGTACATACCATTTACTGGTCAAGAGGAACAATCCCCAACCAACTAGTTTGCCATTAAAGCACAGAAGAACAGGTAGGCAGCAAATTAGTAGGACTAGAGGATATATTTTTCTTTATATACTTAATTGCTTAGTTTTTTAAAGGAAAATGTTAATACAATTTCAAACACTCTTGCCCCGTTTCCTCACTTTCTCCTCCTTTGATCTGTTGAAATGCTACAATTTTGACTAAAATAGGGAAAATCTCTCAAAATTTTGAATCGTATCCCCCCATTTTATGGAATCTCTTATTATAACAGACATCAGCTAGATTCACTAGCACATATGCCAGGAGTGAGCCTTCGAATGGCCTGAACAAAGCATGGACTACTGCCAACAATATATCCTCCAACATCTTGGTTATTTACAGGTAGGTTGAATAAAATGACAAATAACTTCAGCTGGAAATATTGCACTGACAGAGGAATGGATTATACTTTCCATTTATATATAATCTATTCTAGGTTATAAACATATTTTCTGTACTATACTCTGTCTCCACTGTTACAGGAAAAAATGTTAGCAGACTTCCACTGAGAAGTGACATATTTTAAAGGAGTAAATAATATATATTACTTACAAAAGTTGTATTTTCCAATAATAATGTAGATGTATTTGTTTCTACATTCAGTTCAATAACATGTCCATTCCTATTTTTATACACCACTTCTGTATCTGCAACAACAAAGGCATTGATGGTTAGCAAATACATTGAGTATTTAATACACAGCCTGTAGAAGAAAAGAGCATATTAAAGTAGCTTTATTAAAATGAGCAAAAAGGACTGAGAGAAGATTTGCACCTATAATATCCAGTTTTGTTGGTTTACCTCATGAGCTTCAAAAATATCAATTTATGCCCTGTAGCATGTCCACCTTGCTCAAAAATAGGATTGCATTTAAATGGGAACATTTTATGTGGCGACAGCACACCGCACGTGATTGCCGTGAACAAAGTGTCATCGTGAACCTCCCAACTCTCTCGTGGAGTATCACTCTGCCACCCTGAGACCTTAAGGTCCAACTCGACCTGTGACGAGAAAGTGCTCTTCACTGGAGTAAAGGTTTGCCAAGCAGGAGGCTTTTGCTGGACACCCATTTTCACCTGTCGCCAACAAAATCTCAGCGCTAGTCTGTAGCTCTGGTAACTGTATGCATAAAGGTATGTACTAACTATATCTTAAGACAGTTTGTGTACTGTGTGGTTACTGCTGTACCACAGAATGCCGGATAGTCAATTAAACTGCATTATGTTAATAAAGAAGGAATAAAGCTTAATAGGTCTATTTGAGCAACATTTAAAACACTGCAGGGTGAATTCTGTGGCTTTTTTTCCCTTCTACTGCTTACCTGATTCATATGTTTCCATAACAAAAAAAGAACAAAAAATAATACATCGGAACTAAAGAAAAAATACAAATTCTAAAATTAATTGTGGTTCCTATGAAAAGGGCTTTGTATCTGTTTGTACCAATATCTTTACCAAGAAATACACAACAAATACATAAACCTCGATTCAACAAAACATTTTGCTTCCAAATGTCCCACTATCTCTAATAAGAGATTGAGCACTGATTCCTTGGTTTTATTTAAAAACAGGTTAGAGAATTGTATTTAATCAAGTGAAACTATTTTGTTATAAAAAGCCGAAAAGCATAAGGAAAAATCTGAATTAAGCCAAAAGGAAACACAAAAGAACCGTACTAATCCCCAGTAATGTCTGAGAAATTCATTGCAGATCCCTGCATTTTATGAAGTAGCAAGCAGAGAAAGCAGAAAAAGGTTATGCAATTATAAAATGTGCTTCACTTACTCAGAAAAATGTGACTAAATTTTAACAGACTACATAGAAATTCTGGATATATAGCACTAGTGAATGTCCCCTGGTATATTCTGCACAATCAATGAAGCCTCATTTCACCATTACTAAGCTATTTTAGGTCTTGGCTAGGAAGGGAAGTGGGATAGATGAGTTTGGGACAGGATTATCGGATCTGTTGTTTAGAAAAGAAAATTAGTAAGACTGTGAAGTGTGGAATTAAAAACTTACTTTTTAAAAAAAGACATCAACTATTCATTTTGAATAAAAAGAGAAAACACTTTCTAGAAAGTTATTTCGCTTTCAGGTTACGGACTACTACAGGACATTAAAGTTTTTGCAACTTCTTTTTTTTTGTATGTATGTATTTTTATGTACTTCTCTGTATGTATTTTTTATGCATTGAAAATCCCCAAGGATGCTGTACCACAGTGTTAATCAGTATTATACAAAAAACAAAATATTCTGGCCAAAGAGCTGTCTCTAATTATTAATAAACCAGCAAATGAAAAATGATGTGTCAGTTGAGGTGCTATGTTCCAGAGACATCAACAACCATCAACAACTATCTGTGTTCATGCTCTCAGCCTGTACACATCCCCACACAATATATTTTTGGACCACAGGTGAGACTAATATGATACCCAAATCCAAACAACAATATCAGAATATAAATCCTTTTTAATGATCTATTTTTTTGGTTGCCCAACAGGCCACGTGCATTTGGCCAAGAGGACTTTGAGCGTCGGCAAAGCCTACCAAGACAATTTCACCCACATGAAGACCTTTCTCTTAAATATGCTTATAGGACCAACAGTAAAATACCCAGTGCTAGCATTCTTTTTGCATAAGCTATATACATGATGTAAAACAACTTTTAGAACAGAGAATAATGTGAAATGACATAAACTAAAGCCTTTGTTCTCAAGTTGGAAGAAAATTTTATTCTAATGATTAGAAGAGAAAACTGAAAGTCAGACCTCTTCAAAAGGCAGACTTCACTGGACAGCAAGTACATCTCTCACTGAATCCAGGCTTTCACCCGTATATTGGGTGCAGTAGTTAACTCCTGAAATGCATAAATTAAATGACTGCTTGCAAAATGCATGGAGATTCTCGGGTAAAATTTACATCAAGTTCTGAACTTAAACATCTTCAAAAGTAATCACACTAACTTATAAAGAAGTCTCATTCCAGTCAATAGCTTGCTGGGTGATGAAGAGCTCTTCTCAGGCTGGAGAATGGGTAGTTAGTTGATGGCCACTCAACATAATGATGATATTTTATTGATAGCTCAGGTGAAAATAAGTGCCATAAACATACATTTTTGTTTCAGTTTGTGTTATCTAGAGTGAACAAGTCCTTAACATTGTCCACTCACACACCTGATCGATTTATTTTATTTTACTGTCCTGGCATGTTTCTCCCAGGGATGCTCAGGCATCTCTGACACTTAACAAATCCATTCACCCAGCAGAGCTCCTGCTCCAAAGAAATTCTGGTCTAATTTGAAACAAGGATAACACATGAACAAGAAAACAACAAAGATGGAAAGTAAGAGTAGTATCACTTTAAAAACCTTGTCTGGGCACAAATCCCAGAACTAAACACAGGTGGTTAATTTTCAAAGAATGAGTTGGAAAAGGTAGCGATCTTTAATAACTGTGTGTTTCTGGAATTTGGATTGAAGAGCCATGTTATCCATCCTTTCTGAGGATGTCACTAAAACAAAAAGCATACAATAAAGGAGAATGTGAGGAAGGCTCTATCAAGATTACATACTTTCAAGTCAGCTTCCCTGGATGACAAACACAAAATATTCTTTAAAACAACTCACTGAAAATTTCCTACTTGTAATAGTTCTCAAGCTTCGGAAAACTTAGAAAACTCCAGAGCGTTGGAGGACAGTTAATATCATTCTGTGCATCTAACGGGTGAAAAATGACAGCTGAGGGTCAACAAGTAAGTAATCCTGACATCACTCCCAAATAAAGTAGTGTTACAGTAAATCTGGGACTCTACCTACAAAATACTGGCTAGCAATATAATTAATACCCATCAGCATTTTATGGAACATAGATCTTGTCAAACAGAGTTTGACAGAGGTATGTTTGATAGAGGCAACTAGGCTGAAACTGTATATTGGGATTTCTTGGAGGCATCTGATTTATTACCCCACGAGACTGTGATTCCAGAGCTTACATTATAGAGAATTAACAGGAAACACACCAGATGCATTAAAAATGCTATTCCTAAGAAAAATAATGAGGTAGACAAGGTACTCCTACCAAGTGGCCTGTCTCACCTAGCTAACTGATCGTAACTGTAGATGAGAGATTGAAACTGGAAAGCAGAATGGAGAGACAAATTTATGAGTTTATATAAATAAATACTGTCCTATGAGTTCTCAATGCAATATGATGGCAGAAAGGGTTGAGGCAATTCTTCAGCACAAAAGGATCACCAGTAAAAGCAGCAGGGTAATCTTGCCTCTGCTCACACCACTGGTAAGACTGCCACTAGTACAAAATGTGCAGTTCCTGGAAGGCGTGCTGTGAGAAGAACGTGAAATGGGTACATTAGAGTGCTAGTAAAGCCTCAGTATTACTTGGGATCAGAAGGCAAACATTACAATGCAAGGTTGGAATAGCTAAAATTATTCAGGTTAACAAGGAGAAAGTTCAAAGACATCTAGGCCATACATATATGTATATATATAGTTAAGGAGAGGCTGATGATGGGTATGGTGGTTGCAGTGCATGGAAGAGTTCAGCAAAGGAGATGACAATCGCCAGCCCCAGGAGTCTTTTCTTTAAAGGTATGCCTTAGACCTTTGTAATGAGAATTAATTTAGGCTGAATGGGAGTAAAGATATAAAACGTTCAGCTGAGATTGCTGCTATCATCTCTCCTGGCCTGGAATCTGTGGATTTAACTCCCTCTGTTCATTCCCTCATCCCCTTCTGCGATGCACCTTTGGGAATACAGGATTGTCTGCACTGTTCACAATATGACTCATGTCTGTAGCTATGTTAAGGCAATTTTAATAAAAATCTCAAACTTTGGGGTTTTTTTCTTTAGTTGACTGCCTGGGGGATCAAGGATATTTATTTTTCCTTCTGATTCATAATTCATCTCTCGTTTGTGCCTCCTGCTCCACTACAAATTATCAAATATTGATCTCAGCTGCAGACGGGATACTGGGGTTGGTTAGTGCTGCAGCCTCGTTCAGACAGTCCTCCTGGATGCATGCCTAGCAGGATGCTCAAAGGTGCAGCATGCAAAGTCCATGAGTTTCACAATGATGATTTTTCCCCAGACACACACATGGACTAACCCTCTTCCTGCCTTCGTCTGCAGCGCGTGGTTCGGTTCACCCGCTGCGATGGTGCGGGGACGGCTTACCAGATCTATTCGTTCCACTACAGGCGTTTCAACAAGCAGTGCCGTACGTCATTCCCGTTCTCTGCCCATACCGCGTAGTTAAGGTTTTTCACCAGGGCTGCAATATCTAGTTTAACTAAACTCATCGAGTTTGTTAGAACACAGACTTATGAACTTAATGATTGCCCGTATAAGGTAACGAACTAGATAATTCAAGTCACTCCGGTGATAGACAGACAGACAGACAGATGAAGACATGGTAGGTTCAGAGCTGCTATTATGGATAATTATCTTCAGGAAGAATTTATTCCATCTTATTTTCAGCTTATTTCTAAGGCTGACTCTGAGGGAGACTGCCTAGGGGACATGCAGCTCCATTAGTCAAACCAGCTGCTGAACAGGATCTCTGCAACTTCTTTGGCTTTCACGAAGAATGGAACAAGTGAATGAAGATGCACTTTTTAAAAAAATAAAACCTCTTCTGTGATTATCACAGTATAATAATGTCACCTGAGTCAGCAAAGTGACTATTACATCTGCTCACAGAAATCTGTCTGCTGCAAAACAAAGGATTATTTGTTTTATCATCATGAGGCTAAAATGTCTATATTCATACCCATACTACTATATGTTTTTAAAAGTAACACTCTTCCTCACTTGGCCTATCTCTGCGTGAAGAGTTTGGAACACAAATGTTATACTTCTTCCTTCTACATTTGCACAAATAATATCTAGATAAATAGAAAATTTAACATATAAAACACTTTCTAAAAGCTACTTGATAATCTCTTGCATTCCTGATAAATGGAGCAAACCTTGTTTTATGTAAGCAAGAACACTTTACTGTGCACTACAAAAAGTCATATTTTTAAAATTGATATGAAACTACAACGAGGGTAAGTTTTAAAAAGTGATATAAAAAAACAGGCAATAGTAATAGTAAAGTTAGTATTATATGATGTCTGATTAAACTCTTGCAGCATTCACAGTTCATAATCCATTCATCCCATTGAAGTTTTGATACTTTTTCAAGTTTTCCCTCCTCAAGTAACTACAGGTTCTCTGTTTTCCTAATTTTTAATGCTATTTTTTCCCTTTTCCTTTGCAGACTCTGCCCAGATTTCCCATCACTATTATCAATCCATTTATACATATATATATATACAAAATAAAAGAACACATGCATACACATAAATATACTCCTGGTTCTATCAGGAGATAATCCCTATTCTTTCTACAGCAGTTCTGGAATTTCTTTCCTAATCCAGCCTAAAAGACCCTGGAGCTTCTCAGTCTTTCTCTCGGGTGCTCCCAGGAGCATGGAGAAGTCTCCCAGAGTATCTTCAGCAAGAAAATAGGAAACAGATCTGTTGGTTTTGCAGTTCAGCTGCTCTGAGCTACGAAGGAGCTGTCAAGGCTTACATGGTGCCCAATCCCTTCTTTTCATAACCCATGCCCACTCCACGTGGAGCACAGCAGGTCCAGGACTGCCTACAGTGTCCCCAAGGCTCATGCGCTCTACCGATGCAACGAGCAGCATCCCTTTCCCCTGAAGCACTCTTCAGTTTGAGTTAGGAAAGAGAAGAGCCCAAGGGAAAAACACTGAAGAGAGATCCTCATTTCTGCTGGTCCTCAAGTACCGCTTAGAGGATGTTTTAAAAATACTTGTCTGAAGATCAGTGACATGCTGCAGCCATCCTAGCAGCAAAAGAAATGCTTTGGGAAGCTCCTACTTCCACTCTCAGCACAGCTCACGTCCGTATTCGCAAAAGAGCTCGAGGCAAAACTGACAGCTCAGGTGCTGGGGTCAATACTGCCTTTAAGAAGAAGTAAGAGAAGATGTTTCACACAAGATGTGTTTAGTAACCACGTTCATTGGAAAATGAGAGAGGTCTTTGATGATACATAATGCTGCGGACAGAGAGAAGAATTTACGCTAATATGAATGATGTGTAGTGAAAGCGAACAATCACTGATTCCAGTGCTATGTTAGAAGAATAAGTTGCACAATACTGTAGGGAACAGAGATTAAAAAAAAGGCTTAAATGATTAAATCCATGTAATTTATATAATTTGGATGCATATATCAATTACATAAATATATCCCTCAGTGATACAACTATTATATAAAAATAACATTCTCACAGTTCCAGGTGCTTTTAGTACAAAAGGAACATTTTATATTAATAGTTTTACTAAAGCTATTGCTCACATTTCAGGTTCTAAAGGTTCACCACTTCAGAAAACATGTTGATGGCAGAGATGCAGCTCTGCACTGTGCCTGGCCTAATACATATTCTTCCAGAAAACATCAAAGTTACAGGCAAAATATCACAAAAGGCAATGAAAGCAATGTAAAAACTTTCCATGTCTGATCAACAGCTTGACCCCCATCCTTGACAATCCTGCAATTATTTCTTTACCCCCGTGTATTGAACTGACAGTACTCTGCCATGTCCTAAATGATACAGAATTTATGTGCAGCACTCAACGCTCCGACTAGCCTCACCTGAAATCATATATGGTCACATTATCTAAAAAAATTCAAGCCCTTTTAATTAAAATAATGTGCTATTTGGGAAAAAAATGGATCAACTCCCACTCTGAATTACACTGCCATCATTAAAAATGAAGCCTTGAATTGCACTAGTGCGTGAGAATTTGGCCTGCTAACTATGCTGCCTTTAAGGATTCAGCATTCTGAAAGTAGGATACTGAATCGTAGTGGGTTTTTTGATGGCTATAATCTCTGATTTCACATATCATTGAACTTAAGCAACTCCTTCTGTAATTTAAATTACACAGACTAGGTTAAAAGGGCAAGTTCCTACATCCTCCAAAGCAAACCTACTGAACTATGGCTCAACTGCCATATTGCAAACATTGAATAATTTACTAATGTTTGGAACGAGCCTCTGTAATCTTTAATCACAATGACTACATCTGTAAAGAAGGCTATTGTAACCGTTTTGCCAAATAAATCATGTAATTATTTGAAACAAGAGTTGTATGATGTCCATTGTCAGTCCATTGTATTGTTTTTAATTCTCTTTTTACCAGCATTTCCCAAATTAACATTAATTGTTATTTCAACAACTTGAAAAAATGTTAGCAACAGAAATATATATAGCAATAGCAAACAGATAGCAATTGCATGTTATTTCACAGGGACACAATTGACATTAAGTAGAGCAACTACTTCCTCCAAACCCAACCGTTTCCTTGTTTCATCTTACAGATGCACGCCTGTTGTGTTAGAAACTGGATTATGCATCATCAGAGTTTCCTGTTCCAAGCAATTCAAAACAAAAAAGCAATACAGAAGGTAACAGATAAAGCAGATATACAAAGAGCTGCGGTGACCTGCCTCAGGTCACGCAGGATATCACTAGCATGATGAGGAACTCTAGTCTCTTGAGTTTTAGTCCCGTGCCCAATACACTTGCATCTCAGTATTGAGCCAACTTTTTAGTACTTAGAAATTTTCTTCTTTTATTTGTTCTAGCTGTGTATTTTGACCTGTGGATGACACAAAAAGCTTCAGGCTAATGAACAAATAAATGTAGCAATTTTTCAAAGAACTTAAGAGATTCCCCGTGTGTCACAAACTGTTAGAAGAGAGTTACTAACTGCAAATTTCAACTGGAAGAACCAAGAGAAAACCAGTCATGTCCTAAATATGAATGAACACAGATGATGGGAAATGTTTTGACGTTTCTGTAGGACTCTAAGCCTGGCTTACGTGACAAGAGATCCCAGACGAGTGGGGATATCAGATATGACTGGTCAACTAAGTATTAAGCTTTGAGGCAAAGTCCTCAGTGTTGTACTGTAAAGATCCACCAGCTTCAGTAATATGTGGAGATTCCCAGATAAAGCATAAAATCACAAAACTGCCCTGCATGGACTCTGAGAATTTACAAAAACTCAGAGACAATTTTGACGCACTAAAACCACAGGAGTAGGGAGATACCTGAATCTGAGCCTCCAAATATTCTGCTCATGCTGAATTTTAGTCAGGCTAATGTTGCGTTGCTTTCAGCAGGTTTATTCTACTGAATGTTATTATTCTACTGAATGTTATTCTATTATTCTACTCCAGTTGCGGTTTTTTTAACCTAATGTATACCTTTCACACTGTACTTTTCCTCTAGCCTTTCATAGTCATCATAGTAACCCACCCTTATCAGAAAACCAAAATCTGTCTAGCTTGTAAATCTACATTTCCACCATGTCTGAGATTACCTTCAATAACCTCTGCAGATGCTAATAGTGAGAAGGAGTAATGGAGTCAAAGGAGTCCCCTCCTTTGGGGGGGGGGGGGGAAATACTTCCTACTAAATTCACATTACTGTTAACGGAAATTTTGTTTACAAAACAGAAGTATGTTGGTATAATATGTGCTAAATCTGGATTATTTGTTAGTAACAAGGTTTACTTCAACTTAACTCCTGATGTAAATTTTTGTGGATCCATCAACTCCAATGGCAACATGAGTTTCAGCTTGCTAGGAGGTGGCTCAATAGTGTATTAGAATTCACTAATACTGCAGTTGAATAGCTGGAAGAAAGAATTGATTTGTAAACCCAGAGCGTAGAGAGCTCATTTCTGGCTTTGTTTACTCATTTGTACATAGCACTGTAAATCTTAGCCTAAAATAGTTGCCTAAAAGAGCACAGAAAGCACTATCCACTGATGTTCTTCAAGCAATCACGTTCCAACCTCTCCTCACTTACAAAAGATGGACATTGCAGAAATCTGGTGTGCTTTCTGTCCTCCTTGTTCTGGTTATGACATGGAGCAGAGACAGATACCAGCCCAGTGCTTGTGCCGTCCGCCACTGCCTCCCGCCAAGCCGACTTTGCTGGCGAAGCAGCAGCACCAACCCTGGGGCAGCCCCGCGCAAGGCCACCGCCCGAAAGCAAGGCACCTCCCAAGCGGTTTGGGTGGAGGAAGCACCTGCACAGAGAAGCGGAGAGATGGAGAGACATCCAAGCTGTGCTGAAAACCTGGCCCACAGTATCCAAAGCACGGAGGCTTCAGGGCAATCTTTGGAAATTACAGATAGTTTTAACATGAAGATTGTAAATGCTTATAATCCCCTTACTAAATTTCCTATTTACCGCATTGTTGTTTGTTTAAACGAAATTCTGCTTTGCAGCACACACAAGCAGTGTCGGGGTCCTTTTTTCCCTTATATTTCACATTTTTTTAAAATAAGAACACAGGAGAAGGTTGATACCTTGCTGTCAACACATATGTCAATCAGCCTTTGCTGTATACAATATTATTAGAACTGCAGATGGCATTTCATTAAATTGATTATAGAAAATGTCATGCTAATTAAAATAGAGAATGCTTTCTGATTTAATGAACAGGAGGTGCTAGACAAATCTTTGTCTAATTAAGTGTTTGCTAATTAAATAAAATAGTTATTTAGAAAGATATTACAGATACAGACAAAATTTCAATATGCCATGGACGTCACATTTCAGCTGAGCCACATTTCCACCGCTTCTCTAAAATTTAGGTTCTGGTTAGTAGGGCTTTCACGAAAACATTTATTCTGCACTAGTTTTAAAATGTGGCTGTGACATTTTTGGAGAATGACTCTTCCATTGTCTAGAAGATTCCCTGTTTGAAAAACGTTGTTGCAAGCCCCATCCTAACACCACCCAAGAAAGCATGCCATCACACACGCCAAAAATCTTCTCCTTCCCTTTCCTTCGCCCTCCCCAGCACAATCGCAAACTAGCCGGGCCAGGCTGGGCTCTTGCACCTTGTCCAGCTGGCACGTCACCTACGGAGGCGGCAGCAGCAGAGCCCCGCTAGCGTCCCGCTCAACACAAGCCAAGCAGCTCAGCTAAGAAGGTCCAGGAAGGTCCAGCCTGAGCCAGAAGGTCCAGACTGCTAAGCTGTAAGTGATGAACTGCCTATTCAGAAACAACCTGGAGTGTGTTCAGCCACGCTCTATCATATGTTGTATATTTGTGAAGAAACAGGCAACTGCCACAAGCCAGGAGTGCAGGTGTTTGCACAAAGTCTCTCCTCCCACCATTTTGAATGCCAGCACAGAGCAACCAGGCACCCTGCATCGGCCTGGAAAGCTAAAATCTCCTTCCTTTATCATGCTCTCCTCCTTTTCTCCCAGTCTTGTCACCAGACGTCATTCCGAGTCATGCCCACCTCATGCCAGACTTTTAGTGGTCCCAGTTACTCTTGTGTCTCAACACATGAAAGTCTCTCATTATGCCAGCAGTCCCTAGTCATTTAAAAAATAATAGTTTTCTTTTCTATCATGCAATTGCACAGGATCCTGCATCACTATCAGAACCGCTGATGTGCCCATGCCAGCACTTCAGAGAGGGCAGAGGAAGCGACAGCTCCAAAACTTGGACAAATCTGCTGTAGGACTGATTTATAAGGAAAAAATACAATTGTGAAATATATAGTGCAGTTAAACCAAGCCTTCCACGAGACCTTACTGTGTAGACAGCTATGCCCTTGCATAGCCACTGCTCACCCAAGTGCTTGTTACCAGCTCTTTACTGGAGATTAACCCAGGAGGCAAAATAGCTGGAGCTTTGCCTAACTGCTTCAGGCAAAATCAGCTGGGCTAGTTAAACCGCCTTAACAACAGTCTGCATTGAAGCAGATTAGGAAATATTCCCTGCAGAGCTGTGGGAGGCAGTAAGGTGGAGAGAGACCGTCAGCTGCAGGTGGTGAAGTCGGTGACCAGCTCAGCTGGAGCTGGAATAACCTGACAGCATGTCTACAGCCTAAGCAAGTAATTTCTCCTGTACGTGTTGGGGAGATGTAAACACAAGGAAAGGAGCTGAGTGAGTTCACAAAGACACCAAAGATTTGGCTAGAGAGTATGAAATGCACATAGTCACCAGGAATGTAGCTGTACAACACTCCCAGTGACTTTACTGGGCTCAGACCAGTCACGCTGAGGAATCCAGATGCTCCATCATCCTCGTTGTCACAGCAAAACTGAACCATCACACCCAGGCTTTTCATAGACACATCCCTGCTCTATGTGCTGCTGTCACGACACAAGCAGTTCAATTTAGAAATTTCCAAACTCTTCCTACAGGCTTACCAATGCTATAACCCTCTGGGCCCAGCAACTCACCTCAGTCCCCTTGAGGGCTTTGGGCCTGCCATCCATGGCAGACAGCTCCAAGAAAGTATTTCATACCTGGTCTTTCTGGATGGGGAATTTCTCCTACAGCCCACTCTTCCTCTCCAGGTAAGGAGTAAGCAGAGCATCTCTACATGGATCCGCTCACTCAGACCACTCCCTGAGTCCAGGCTGCCCTAGCAGGATCTGCCTCATTTTCTCCATTTCAAGAGTACATGTAGGCTTATACACATAGAGCTGAGCTCCAACTTTCTTAAATGGTCAATTCACCATGTAAAAGCAAAATACTAACTTACACCATTTGAAGAGGTGTCTAATAATTAAGAAAAGTTGAAGAAAAATAGTAGTTAGGCTATGATTAATCTCCTACCAGAAGTAGAAGATGTCTCCTTCATTTTTAGAATACAGCTGGACAAAGCACGAGAAAAGCAAATGAATAAATACAAATGAAAACACCAAGATCTAATTGTGCACTAGCACAAATGGGAAGCAGTTATCCAGCCCAGGCAGCAATCAGCTGATGGACTACAGCACATGATTTGACTATTTCTGCCATCCCTCCTCAGCCTTTCCCCACTCCACTTTTCTTAATGCACAAATCTTCATCTGTATTTGTCATTACCGAGGGGGAAATGTTAGCAAGGCTCATTTCCCACTACAGAGGAAAGCACTGAACATGATTTCATGGTGTTAAAAGCTAGGATAATAGACTTGAATCTACTAGTCCATTCCAATTTGTCTGAAACCCAATTAACAGTAAATCAGTACCATGAAAAAGAGCAGGGGAAGGGCAGTATTCTCTTTACTGTATGTTTTTATGTGTTTGTGCCAAGGCAGAAGGATAAATGGGGGCAGATGCTGTTTGGAGGACTGTGGGGGAAATGGATGGAGGAAGTTTGCTATATCCATCTTACCTGTCTGCCTGGAAAGATTTCTGCAGAGGAATAAACAACGATCTCTGATTCCTCTCTTGAAAAGCACCGAGGAACATTCCCAAGCCCACTTGGCAATGCAGCCAGCCAGCTCTCACCCAAATAACGCATGTGTCCCTGGCCTACGGAGAAAATCAGTGAACAAATTCTGATTCTCAGTCACCTAACCTATCGCAGCCTCTTCCCTGGAGAGACAACCAGGTATCTCAGGATAACAGTGCTTCTCTGACAGCCTCAGTGGTTGACTTTTCTACGGAGACCATCAGGAGGACAGCCAGGCAGGATGCGGACACACTCTGTGGGAGTAGGTGGCAAGGCCCAGGCAGGACTTCATGCAGATTACAGAATAGGCAGGGCTGCACTTTGGATAAGAAATGAAGATTTAAAGGTAGCAAGAGCTGCGTACTTGTGTACTCCTATATAGTTACAATTCTCAAAAAAACAGTACTTCAGCCTGCAGTACGACCGTGAACCTCCCCTGCCTCCCAAGCGCTCCCAGAGCTCAGCGCTGTTCCCACCTCTGCAGCGCTCCAGGTGCGATCGGCACCGCACAGACCGGCCCAGCAAAGGAGAACATTCAAATTCAAGGGCGATGCACACACGACTGTAGGAGAACAGCCCCTGGAGCAGCTGTGGGCCTGCAGCTCGCTCCCCACCCCGCGTTGTCCACACCGATGCGTCTGAGATAGCTGGTTCAGCTGCGGCTGGTGGCCCGCAGGCTCAGAGCCCACAGGAGCAGCAAGGACAAGGTCGGAAGCGGCCTCGGGGATGCTCTTAAGCTGTAACTTAGCCCTCGACAGTCTGGCAGTAACAGCAGAGCACGTCAAAGGAAAACGAAGTTATAGGATTTCCAGATATATACTCACAGGGAGGATGGTTATTATTTTCCACTCTCTAGATAATTTCTACAGATTTCCCCACGTGTGGAAATTGTGCTGGGTGCAGTACGGCCTCTAGCGAACTTCATCTTGCAGGGTTTATAATCAAAATAAAAGATACAGAGTACGTGATTGTACGATGGGACCCCTATGCACAAAGGGAGAGCAAGGACCAGCCAAAGTCAGACTATTTGCTACAGTAAAATAAAAAAAAATAAAAATAAAAAAATAAAAAGCTTGTAGATGGTTTTGTGGAAAATAAGTATTCATTGGCACTTGAAAGGAGAAATAAATGTATGTATACAATCAAATTAGCTTTGTCCAGATCTCACCATGTCTTATCTAAGACTGGACTATCTGTTACCAATGTATCATAACTCTCTAATTTCACTCAATGAGACTAGAGGACAATATATTATGTCCCAGAATGAAAATTTATATCAATCCAATTAAATACCAATTTTCAGAGTAAGATGGTGGCAAATAACATTCCAGTTAATGCTCCAATTTCCTTAATTTTTAATGATTATTCACTTCCTCAGAATAAGCTTTCCACTGTAATGAAAACAGCAATCACCAAATTTACCACACCTGGCCTGCCTATTATAAAGCTGCAACATTAAAAAAAAAAAAAAAAAAATTACAGCATCAGCAAAGCACAAGCAAACATTAGCAAATCATTAGCAGAACGCAAGCAAACTCTCCCCTGAAACCAACGGGTTTACGTCCTGAACCTTGGCCCACGGTCAATACAGGGAGAGAATAACGAAAGAAAAGCACATCTCCTGAGCATCCTTTGGAGTGCATTATCAGCAACTATTATCTCCTGGTGCAAATCACCAGGAGACTATCCAGTTCTGTCAAGGCTAATTTGAATGGCTCTCTACTGTTTTTCCCATTACTGAGACACTGCAGATTTCAACCTCCTTTGCAACTGGTCCAGGCTCTTCTGTCACTGTCAGAATCAGATGATTTAGCTGTGGCAAGAAGATGCAGAATGAACATGCAATTAAAACTGTGAGGTATCTACAGAGTCACCTATTTAATACTACCTTTACCTGTATGTATCAATTGGATGGTGATAATGTATACCTCTATGTATACCTAATCTATACCATCTAGAGATGGAGACTGTGAGGTGGAAAATATTGCTAATTGTCTGCAAAAACCAATCCTCTCAATTTTTAACTACCTTGTACATAGTTCTGGTAGCAAATATCTGCTAGCCACTAGGTAGTAATAAGAAAATGTTTGTGATCTTGGACATTGACTGGAAATAAACTCTGAAATTTGCTTACAGATAACAATAAAACTTGTATTTTGCAGACATTAATCCTCTGACGATGAAATTAAAATTTAAAAAATCCAATTTTCAATAATAAATTCAAATATCTGTGTACAATACAAATGCTTCTTTCTTTAATACATTTTCTTCACTATGGCACTAGGTGGAAAAGATTCAATAAGCTGTTACTGCATTTCTTCTCAGCCCCTTTCAGCCAGATATTTACCATGCACTTCCATTTCACAGCACTGAATCCAACAGCTTTGCTAGAGTTTAGACATTTTTGTTCAAAAAGGTGACTCTACTGAGTCAATAAAAGCTTTGCTTCACAGTGCAGTGGACCCAGAATTTAGCAGGTGCAGCTAAATGTCACAGAATTATGTGATTGACAGGACTTGCTTTTCTATTATATGCTACCAAAGGATAAACAAAATATTCTAAGTTGTTATTAAAATAAACAAAGGTAGGCAATTTTCTGTTCACACTTAATGATTTAACTTGGGCTTTGCAAAATAGCAGGTGTCTCATTCCAATTTACGAGAAAAAAACATTGATTAAATGAAGATCATTAGTTCTTAAAAAATATCATGCAAGTAGAAACACACAAATCACATCAAGGCACTGTTTAGTGATTCAGTTTGTATCCTTTTGTGAACCTAAAATACTAGTCTACATTACATTATTTCTACTGAACATTCACCTAGGCTTTGGACAAAAATCAGGCACCCAAAAGTCATGTGTGCCATTAAAAATTTTGCCCAGAAGTACTCAATCCTGCACATCTAAGTTTCGTTTACGAAATAAAAGCACTTAACAGAGTGCTTGGTCTCAGGCACAGTCATTATTTTCCAGCACTACTGGAGTCCTCGGGAAATACCCATGCTGAGTAGTTTGAAAGCTAAATGGTGAGTGCTTGGGTCTCTAATCAACATGGATATGGAAACACAGATTTGGCACTAACGTTTGCAAGCGCTGGCAGAATCTGCGTTGGCGTTTGTGCCGTGGGGGTGTCGTTTTCCAGACTGGGCATGTAAATACACAGGTCCGCTGGAGCAGGGGACTGGGAAGGCACAGGTGGCACCGCGGAGCAGCACAGCCCCCGTCCCCGGGACGGTGCACGTCTTGGTGCTGCAGGTCCCATCCTGTCCCAGCTGCCGCGCTTGGCGCAAGCTCCACAGAAATCGGAAGCTGGTCCGGAGGGTGAAACGTCATCCGAAAAACCAGTCCCGTCTTCAGGACGCAAAGAGAAAACTCAGTGCCGTAACTCAAGCTCCAGCGCAGAACCCTTCGAGGCAGCAGCTGCCCGCGTGGTTTGGAGACCCTCCCGTTCGCGTTTCGGAGCCCTCGCCAACCTATTTTGCATAGCTCAGACATGAAGTCTTCGTTCCAAAGGGAGCGAGAAATAAGCAATTAAGTTTCTACCCTAACGTTATCTTGATGTGCTTTATTTTACCTCCCTCAAAATTGCAAAGGTGACACTTCAGTTAGGGACATCTTGTGCAGCTAATCTACGCAATTAATTTAATTTAAAATCAAACGTAGCTGAACTGCGATATTACAACAAGAAAAAAAGCAAGGAAAGGCTGAATAATGGCACTCTTTTTGGAAGCTAACAACTGTTCTTTAATAGTATGAACATCTGGTGGCAATTTGATTGCCTGTTCCCCACAAGAGGAGGAGCACAGACCTGCTCCAGGTGCAACGTCTAAGCCAAACAATAGGACTTTTCTCCATACTTCAGTCACACAGTAGCTTCAAAGAATAAAAATTGAAATTACGACTCCAAATTTATCCTACTGATTATTCCTGGGAATTACACAAGCTCGCAACCTCAGATCAGATCATTCGGGCAATTCACCTTTGATTTTGCATTTGAATTACTTGCCCCTTTCAGATTATTATTCGCTTTATTACACACTTCATCAAATAGTTGCTGGTTTTCCGTAAGTCAAAGCATAGGTACGCTGTGGTATCATCATTTAAATACCAACTTCATAAGTATATATATACTTGTTCAGGAACACTTTTAGACATTGAGAAAGTACCCATTTACAAATTTCACACACCTTTTTGGGGATCTCGTACATTTGCACCCAAAAGTAGAGGTGGCAGGAACACAGTATACAGAGACAGAGCAAGGGACAGAAGAGGTGGCAGTAATATACTGGGGAGGGGAGAGAGAGACAGATAAAAACAGAAGAATAGATGGAAAGATTTAATGAAGTAGAGAATGAAAGGTGAAAAGTATTTATTATACAGCCAGCGCTCATAATCTATAATAATCAAAATAAACAGATCCAGAATAAGCATCATTATGTCAACGGGAAACCCTCAATAGAAACATCCTCATTCTTCCTCCTCTAGCCTCATTACCAAAGACATATTACTGGGCATACAAGAAGGGCTGATCCAAAAACATTAACTGAAATTAAATGAAATTCATCTTGGTGTAACTGTTACTTTGGCAGAATTTCCCTATAATATGTCCAATATTTTCATATCTAGATATTTTGCATTAGAAGAACGTTAAGTACTTTACTAAATGAAAGTTGTTAAAATTGTTTGTTTACTTCATTTTCAGTATTTATTAAACATTTGTTCTGATGTTGAATTTTTCAAACAGATTTTGTCCTATTATTTTTATTTCACTTGCAATTAAAGAAAAGGTCTTGTACTGCTGAATTGGAACACGGTTAGAAAATGCTCCAATTTTCCCCAAACACAAATCACTTTTAGTAGCTCTAAACATGAACTTTATTCTCGCTCACAGGTCGAAATTGAAGTCGCTGCAGGGAAGCCACTTAGCAGTCCCATGTACTAGTCCTCAGCACACGAAGTGGATTTTCTCTTCCAAATTGTTGTGTATTCAAACTGCGTAAATGCTGGACACGCAGGAGTGATGTAAATAGAATAAATTGCATTCATTATACACGGTGGATTCAGCGATTGCAAGGCCAGAAGGGCCCATTATGGTCTTCTGTCCTGAATTCCTTCAGAGCACCGAGAGGATTTTAACCTGCAATTCCTGCACGAAGCCTGTAATTTCCCGTGGGGCTGTCTTCTCTAGAAGACATGCAGGCTTGATTTAAATACCTTAATGTAGAATCCACGGTACCTCTTGATACTATGATATGAGCTGACAAAGGAGAACGATCGATAAAAGAAAACCAAATAATTTATACAGCGCAATCTGAAATGCAATAGGTGAACACAGGGACTCGGGATCCGCTCGCGCACACCGCTTCGTACGACCCCCCCCTCCGAATCCCGCTGGTGTCAGGGAAGCTGTTCAGGTAACAACCCAAAATTATATCCACACGTCTCCAGCATACTGTTAACAGATTTGTGGGGACTGGCCCCAAAGTGCAAGTTAAATTGCTGTTTTCAAGAGCTCAGCAAACAGCTTCAAGCATCTCCCCGCACCCACTGTAGGAAACGGCCTCAAGTATCGCATCTTCCCGCGTTACAGCTCTGATACGGACCCAGACGCCCAGGTCGCTGCCCTGGACACAGCCTGCGCGGGTTTGGGATTCACTAGCTGCAGCAAGGGCGGATTCAGCGAGGGGGCTGTAACCCCCGGCAGCGCCCGGCTCTGCAGCCGGCTGCCAGCCCCGGGCAGCCGCCGCGAGCAACAGCTAACGGCACCGACGGCCTGCGAGAAAGGGATGCTAAAAATAAAAAGTGCCCTGAATTACCTTATAGCCTCCCGTCTCCCATCAAAACAGCCTGCAGGAACAGTGCAGAAACCATCTCTACCATTGGAGGTTAGACTGAAAGGATCCATCGTATTTTATAGTGCATCAATCACACTGTACTTTTTAAGATGTACCTGTGCCAAAGGCATAGGTATGCACAACGCAGAAAACAAGTTTTTGTAATGCACTGGAATTTTTTTCTATGTAGAGAGATAAAAAGGGCAGGAAATCTTGTAAACTTGCATCCCTTTTCCTTACATGCTTTTTTAGTCTCAAAATTTTCAGCAGCAATGATGCTCATTTAGTGACACCACTAAACTTGCTGGGCTAAATCTGAGCATTTGGAGATAGCTTGTTCTGCCTCGGAGAATACATTTTGGACTTAGGCCACCCGAAATCACAGATAACAAAGTATCTAAAGATAGACCACTCAATCTCTAACACGTAATTAATAGGTATATGTAAACTTCTATGCCCTGTACAAACACACACACACATATTCCATCTGCACAGAGCACAAACATTCCTTTTTATGCAGTGGCATTTTCTCTAAGTGTGAAAATAATAAACAATACCAACATTATTCTTATCATAACACTGATTTCCAGATTAGACAAAAAACTGCATTGGATCAACTCTGCTGTCCTCCATGAGAAGAATCAGCAAACAGAGAAAGCTTCCTACTCTTAGGGCTTCATGGAGGGAGAAAACAGCTGCTCCAGTCGAGAACAGACGTCTTGTTCTACCAGGACACCTAGTTTGGGGCAAGAACCCCCTGTTTTTTATCAGTGACTCTGTGTGACTTTTCCCTTTTCTTCCTCACCAGGACAGCAGCGGAAGAAAGCTCCCAAGCAAGAGTGCAGTGCAACACCCGCACTATCAGCCTGTGCCCCGGGAGGAGGACATGCCTGGTAGTCTTGGTTTTGGGGGGGATGAGAGGGTGGGGAGGTTAGAAACGCCTTAATTCTCCAGAAAGAAAAAGACAGAGAAAAAGACAGAGAAAAAGACAAGAAAGTAACTATCTCTTGCCAAGAGCAAGAGCAGGTTACTCGCTCCCTGCAGCAAGGAGAGTAGCTGGGAGAAAACTGTGACTTTCAAAATATTTGAAGCTCATCACTGACAAGGTTTGGCACAGCTGGGCTCTGACTCTTACTGCAGGACTTACAACCATTCTTCCTACCTCTAGGAACAGTACTGAGCATATACACCAAATAATCCAAATAAAAATAAATTCAATATTTTTAATAAATATACAATTACAGGCCTACGTATGAGAGAGAAGTTTATCTGTGGCTACGAAAAAAACAGGCAAAAAACTATCAACCATGCTTCTGCAATCTATCATAGATTAAACCCTCCTCTTCTGAAATACCACAAAGCACTGGAAAAATTACAGTGCAATAAATAATCTGCACTTCAGTTCTTTACTACCCCAGCTTTTTAAGACAAAACGCCTTCAAAGTCTTTCAGCACCGAGGTATTTCTCAGCATTGGGTTTCTAAGTAGTATGTCTAATCAATATCTGAGATTTTATTACATATATTTTTTGCTCGCAAAACATAGGGCTAATTATACATATAGCTGAGGGTGGGGTAAACAGCATACTATTAACATTTAACTGTGTTAGGATATGCTAAAGTGAACTGGCATCTAAGATTATACAGTATTTTCTCAGAATGTTGCATTTTATCAGATAATCTACATACACCATTTCAAGTTTAATAACAAAAGAAAGCCCTGCGGACGATTAACAAAATGGTAAATATTAGTTACATTGCATAGACTATGCATGAGGATTCCCCTTGTCCTTGTAGCAGAGGTAATATTTCAGAACATTCATCCTCTTTAAACTACTGCAGTTCGGAGATGGAATTTAATAAAGCTGTTTGGGGAAATAATCACTTTTGAAAAAAAGGCATGTTGCAAGCAATAGAGACGGGGAGAAGCCCGGGGCCAGGCACGCGCCTCCGGGGAGGAGCAGATCCCGAACGCCCACTCCCCCTGCAGAGCACCCGGCATTTAATACACATCGCGAATTCACCTGGCCTGACGCAAGCATTGCAGATGCTGGACAAACTAATATGCAGTTAATGAAGAACGGGTTTCCAAAGGAGCAAGAATAGTGATTTTTTTCCCCTTTAGATATGTTTTTCTTTTATAATTATACTTTAATGATTTTCTGTTCAAGTTAAATGAACCATTTCAATAATATGTGGCTTTAGAGGAAATGTTAAAATATTTAAAAGATTAATACATCAAGTGGACTTTTCTGGTAAGCCACAGCAGCAAAACAGAGAGTAAACCTGAGCACAGAGAAGCACAGTACTCTCTGCCTCGCTTCCACTATCCTCCTGTTCAGGGTATTCTGCCCATCGCAGAGGGCAACTTCAGCTGTGAAAGCACTCTGCCTAGCTTCTGTCCACTGAGCCAGAAAAAATCTCCATCACCAGCGCGGGCACGGCAGTAGAGCTCTCTGCATCGTCCTTCATCCGGCGACGGCCCGCGGGGCCGTTAGCAGTGATGGAAGTGCACTCCGAGGACATCGCTGTCAGATGGCAGTAAAAATTCTGGTGGCCAGGAGGATTCAAACAAGCCATAATTTTCAGCTGGATGGCAAATAAGATGACCAATATTTCTAATCCAGTTATTATGATAGGTTTATTCATGCCTCTGTGCCATTACATCGGTAATACACTGCAATAAAGCTTGACACACGCAAACTACTTGAGCTCAGCTACTCAGCTGAAGGAGGAAGGAGTCATTCCTTCCCAGGAAAGGGGCGGTAGAGAGGGCTCCTCGGGTTCTGCATTTGCTTTTTATTGGAGAAATTGCTGTCAAGTTGAGAAGAAAGCAGACACCCTGCAGTATTAAGAGTCACATTTTTCAAGTTTTTCTTCTGCAGGCATTTTTGCTATAAGAGATGCTCTTCTTTCCAATAGCTTGAGGTTTCACCAGTCAGATAATTTAAAGGTCCACTATTAGTCTCATCCTTGGACTCCTTCTTTCTGTTATTTGTTTGTTATTTTTCCATGAGGTTTGGCTCTGCTTACATCAAATTTTTTTCAGCTAAACTGAAGGTTGAAGGCTAAATGGGTAACAATACCTTATTGACTTCAGTTACCTGAAGATATTCAAGAGCAATTCATGCAGTCAGACACCAGACTTACTGACACTGATGCTGAAAGAGACCATTAAAGACACCTAGCCTGACCTCTTATACATCATGTTATTAATAATATTATCAAAAAGCCAGAACTTCTTCTAAAAAGGCAGTAACAAGTAAAAGACATATATGCAAATGCAGATAGTACCTACAGTAGAATATGTTAACCAGTAGTAAAAGATGGGCATGTTTGTATACCTCAGTACTTTATTAATACTGTGAAGATACCAATAGATTGGACTTTGTTTGGAGAGGATCATATGATCATTAAAGATGACTGAAGAACTGGCATAGTAAAAATTAAATCACTGGTTTTTAGACATTGCAATAAAGAAAGAATTTGTTTAAGTTTTCAATTTTTCTCTGAAGCTTATAGCTGAAAGGAAATGAATTATAATGACACACAAAATAAAAAAGCCTACAGATATCCAAATCCAAAGTAGGAGAATTGGTAGTTGCACATGTTATACAACCATAAAAGAAAAGACAAAAAGGAGGTGCCCATACACTGAGAGACTTTAAGTACACAAAATACATTTCCAAATGTACTTCATCTTGGTGGGAATCATCTTCTAGAAGGAGCAACAGATGCAATCTGTTATTTATGTGCTGACTGCAAAAGATTTAGACTATGCTGTAGAAGATAATTAGCATTACCAGGGAGAGAACGAGAATGGACTGACTCATTTACGATCTATATTAACAAAACACCGCTTTGATATTTTTACTTGCTCATACACACAGAATTGCAAAACTCTTAATTAAATTTGGTTGTAAAGCTCACCAGTGAATTTCTTAAACAAATATTTCCCCCTCACAGGAAACGACTGTAGAGTAACACTGAGACAGAGTTTTGCTCTCATTACAGAAGACGGAGAGATGTTTCAGTTCACCAACTGGTGACTTCTGTAATTAAGCAACTTGGTGAGACATGTGAATTAAAAATGCTTCACCGGAACGTAACGTTCAAAGTCTGTGTTCAGGCAACATTACGAGTTACTGCTGCTTATGGAAGACCCACCCAGGTAATATGTGCGAGGCACTAAAGCAAAAAGGCAGTTCACTCAATTGCAAAATCAAACACATACTCACAGGCAAATGTTTCACAGTGTCTTCATGTCTAGAGGAGATAAAATGAGCTGATAAACCTTTCCTTTCTTATACTGCTATTTTTCAATAGCTGGAAAAGGTATCAGAGAAAGGTGGGCTTCTCCTCGACATTCACTGATCCTGCAGCAGATCCCAGCAAACCTTCAGCAAGGAGGAAGGTGCTGGAGTCTGCATGCAAAACTAAGGACTCAGTCATACACGCGTTACAGTGGGTGGCTGCACAAGGACAGCATCTGTATGGGAACTACAAATAAATGGTGCGCGAGCAAAGCACTCTCCTGAACCACACAACAGTCGCTCTGAGGGAATGACGGTGGTAGATGCCGGGTAGACGATGGGGGAAGCCGTGCTGCTAAAGCTAGAAAATGAAACAGTGTCTTTCCCGCAGAAGTACTGGCTTTTTGTAATCTTGCAGCGACTTTAGCTTCATTATTTTCTATATGCAGCATTTTGTATAGTGCTACATGTAATGTCTCCATTGTATTTTTTTTATCTTTTAAAGATACATACTAATCAACTAAATATGCTATATGGTATCACCAGGGAGACTTCCCATTAAATAAGGCCATTTGGAGGGTTTTAATACATGTCTTTATCACTTGGTGTCTAGTTCTTAACTGCACATTGTATTTCTTAGCACAGATTACCCCAGTCCTGCTGTAAGCTTGCAGCGCAGGCTACAACAATCCAAGCGAAAAGCTCAGGACACTGAGATTAAACTTGTCTTGAGACAGACTACTACCCCCAGCTTAACCAAGTACCCTCATCCTAAACCAGGGCACCTCCTGAGGCACAGTCAACAAGCCCTCGATAACGGTGGTAGCCCAAGAATAGACAAATTAGAGCTTTAGCCTTGCAATTCAGCTTTGGCACTCTGAAATGCTGAGGACATTATCTGAAACCTTCTGGTGATCCAAAGTATTTCATTTTGCTTTCTGTATACTGTAATTTGCACGATATTGTTCGTTATGCTGGCCTGTAATGTTCGTTATGCTGGCCTGCAATTTTTTGTTTTAATGGGATGGAATATCTTTTATGATATATACAGCAGATATACCAGTATTACTTCTTTCCCAGGTCTGAAAACCAGAAAGAGCTTAGCACTGACCTTAACAGGAGCAGTACCATTAAAATGTACTGTTTAAACTCCTGTCTTTATTTTTAATGATGCCCTAAAAACACAGATAGAGGAGCAGACACTTGACTTTTTCCCCAGACACACACTGATGACTGAAGATTCTTACGCCCTCAAATTCTATTAATATCGACTCCAAGTGTGAAGACAGAAGTCTGAAAAAGCTACACGAATGGTACAACGGTAGCAAACACCAAGGTGGAAAGAAAAAAAGGAATGTGGTATGTCACAGCTGCACAGAGTAAAGAATTTTCATAGGTTTCCCCAAAGCATTACTCCGCCCTAAAGGACAACCAAAGTTGCCTGAATAGCAGAAGCGAGAGGTACCTTGGAACCGCGCGAACCATGCTTAGAGTTTGACCATTACCAAAGTAAGTATTTTGCATACAAGAAAGAGGAAAAAAAATCTTTTAAAAATAACTTTTTAAAAACAAAGACTTCTAACAGTTTGTTTCGACTGGAGCTGGGAATGTTTTAATGCCAACTATGCCTTCAGACATAACAGGTAGAACAGACAGCCAGGGAGTATGAAATTCAGGTTCAACTACCCTTGCTGCCAACTTCAGTATACAGCTTTAATTCATGTTGTCCTAATTCCTACAAGACTCACAATCTGTCTCTCTCTTAAGCTTTGAGTGGGTTGGTCCTAACTTTTCAGATTGATTAACTGATCTGAAAAGATTTAAGAGATATTTACCACAAATGTCCCAAACACTAGGTTACAAGATAAAAAGTAACGGCATCTCCTCTGCTGCTTCATGAATTGTCCCTAAAACCGTTTCTGAATCAGACCTTTACAGTTGGTGGAAATAACTAAAAGCCTCATTTACCTCAAGTAAACTTTCCACTTTGATGAAAATTCTTAAGCACCTTCATCTTTGAGCTGATCCATAATCATCCTCTTGCATATAAACGCACACATACCTCCCTCTGCCTTTCTTCAGTGTAGCCACTGCAGCAAAATATCCACTCACAGCACAAGGAGGTTTTCAGCTGAAAATAAGCAACCCCCGTACAGGTATCAGACAGAACAGTCACTCCTGCATCCGTAATGGCCAAACCGGGCTTTAACTGCACAAATCCCTTGCAAAAGAAGGATGAGAACTGCTAGTATTCCTTGAACTGATCAATCACCTCTGGAAGGAGAAGTAGAAAGGACTCCCAGGTATGCTCCAGACATACTGGTGCTGGAGCAACTGTACTTTTCACCATAGCTTTCTCAATTTCATCCAAGAGGAACAACTAGTTCACGCAGATGGCAAAAACATATATACAGTGAATGGGAAAATGCAACGTACATGCTTCTCTGAAGATATACTAAACCAAAACTTCAGATGATGAAGTTTAATATTAGATCAGGATAAAAAATGGTATATTTCCCTAGCCACCATAAATACATATGGTACTGTACATACATTTAGCATTAACATATTTCTATTAGAGGGAGTTATATATGTCACTCTATTTCCTTGCTAAACCGAACTCTTGCTTCAGTGACATTTTCCGTAATAAGCCTGAGGAAGACTAGCTGTGTAAGCAGCAGAGAACGAAGATCAACTCTTCTCTCACTACTGCCGAGGGTTCTCGTGGGAGCAGAAAACATTAAGGCAATCATCAAAAATTAAATGCTGTTTAGATTTTGTCCATTCTCTCCCTGGGACGCAGGGACTACAGGTCACTTCCTCCACTCCCCTGTTCTTTCCCTCGATAACCCAGCTTGCCCGACTTGTCCTCACTCGGGGTGAAGGAATCTTGGCCACAAAGCAGAGAAAACCTACCTGGTAGAAAACTCCACCTACTTCATTAGTTAAAAATATCTTTTTTGAAGTGTAATTTCCAGCACCACGAGTCAGATGAATTTGTTTATCAAATACTATTACATCTAGTGTCAGACCTGTGCTACAAATAGATGCATTTATCTGATATCCACCAACAGATTTTGGCTGTTGTATGCCTTTTATTAAATCTATATTTGAAAAGAGCAATCTTCCCAAGATATCTGTCTTACCACCAGAGCTTTTACAAGAAAATGCAATGTGAAGAAACACCATTTAATCATATCTACTGGATTATGCATCTTCCACAGGATGAGCTGTTCTGAAATTAGGCTGCCTTTAAATAGATTGAAGTGTTTTTTCGGTGTGCTTCCTTTCTGTATCTACCACAGGTCTACAAGCAAGACTCACAATGTCATTGTGATCTATCCTACCTCTGCCTCTCATGGTAAATAGCAGTCATAACTCTTCTTTGATTGGGGAGAGGAGAAGAACTCTTACTGAAAATGGAGAGGTTTTGATATTTCTCGTGTTTATCTTCTACTCCTCAAATCCAGCTGTGATTCTTTTATTTTTGCCTTGTATTCCCATGTTTCCTTTAGAAGAGTATTACAAAAAGGGATGTTATTCATGTAAATGAAACAGCATCTTATTTTGATTTATAATGGCAATCAAACTCCATGAGACTGGATATTATCCTACCTGATAGGGCACATGAGCACACATATATAAAACCAGACATTGACAGTAACTCTGCAAGACCAGGGGCCAAAGCATAGTCTTCAGAAGGGCTTACAGAGACCTCAGTGGGTGTTGACTCAGTCTCACAGGCCCTCATTTCCAATTGCTTAGGAAGGAAAAGCTGAAGTCTTAATACCTGTCGGCACATTTCTGTACAAACGCCATCCCAGAAGAGAGCACTGATTTAAGAGGAAACGCCCTACTGCCTCCAGTGACACCACAGCACGTAGCAAGTGTTTGCAGTGCAGTTCCAAAGCAACTCATTATTCTTCCTTTTTTTCTTACATCAGTATAACTTCCCAACTTTGAAACTGTTAAATATTTAAAAGATCCAAGCAGGTTATTAAAAGCTCACTTTTGAACTTCACCAAATCAGCAGTAGCTGACGCATCTCTAAATTTGAACTGTGTAAATATGCATACAAATGATAAAATTTTTCAGGTCATATTAAGCAGTACTTTCTTATAAGATCTTCTGACTAAGAAGCAAACATGAGAGCATTTTTTCTTTTTAAATCGTAATAAAATATCAGCAGTGGTTAAGGACCAGCCTGACACATCTTTCATGTCAGTAGCTCTAGTGCCTACTATAAATAACGCTTGTGAGGTGACTGTGGCTCCGAAAGCCGAATCTGGATCTTGTATAAATGAATGGAAAGACTCCTACATAGATCAAGCCTTATTACGAAAATAAGATGTTTCAATGCCTTTTTTTAAGCAAGTATGTATGTAGCCAGGACAGTTAATTTAGAAGAAAGGAGAGTATCCGGAGTGGTGAAACTTGATTATCCGGAGTGTGCTTCGCTCCGCACACCGCCTTGGAACAGGCTCCCGAACGGCTGATAAAACACTGCTGACACAAACAGCTTTGCACTATCACTGAAAGAGATGAGATACATTCAAGCGGCTCTTTAATAAAATCCCTATATATGAATAGTAACATTATTTTAAAAATTACACAAAGGAAGCGGAGAAGATGATGGCCTACTTGCGGGAGCTGCTGAGCAAATCTTAAAAGGAGCTAAAGATCATGCTGTCCTGAGGCTGAGATACTTGGCTGCCACATATTCCAGTATCTGCCAAAATGAGGTGAAGGATATGATCAAACAGGACCTATAATATACCTCCTTTTCCTTCCCCACACCACTTCACCTCTTTCCACACCTTCTCACTCATGATAAAAGCAAACAGGTATTCAGGAGTGAACAGATCATTATAACTTTATGCATTAGAGTTTCCTTAGAAAACATTTTTAAAAAACCCAGCTATTTATGAGCAGAATGAAAACGTACAGCAACACCCTGAAAGTTATAAAACAGCATTCACTAATCTGTGAAGACAGAAAGAAGGCTGTGTTAAACGGAGCTTCATGAATGATTCACCAGGCCGAGCGGTCCCTCCGTCTGCAGCAGCGCTCTCAAGCCGGGTTTGTGTTTCTGGGTAAATAATTTATGCTACTTTTGTTTCTAGGAATAATGCATTTTCTCCCTCCAAAGCCAGAAATGGTGTTAAGATAAATAAACAGAACAGACCAACCTTTTCAGATCTAGCTTCAAATACAATGACAATAACTTCAAATAACAATGACAAAAGACAATAACCATAAATATGGAAGAGTAAAGCTGGTGTCTGGGTACTCGATGCACAATATCCACAAAGGTGGAATACTTCTCTGGGCAGACAGACAGTCCTGCTACCTTGAGGAAGAGTACAGAAAGACTGGAATTGATGTTCACATTAAGGAACGGTCTGCCACATGCACAGTGATCTGTTATCCATGGCAAGAATAAGGTTTGCAAGCACTGATACTCTTTCCTTCTCAAAAAATGCCATTATATGCCGCTTTCAGGCTCGCTGTGAGGAAGGCATTGATTTTACAAAGATTATTATTTAGCAGGTTTTACTTTCATGCTGGAAATCTGCCTACAGAGTATACTGTAGTTGTATCCTACAGCATACTAGCTGTGATATAGCTGTTAAAAAAAAAAAAAAGTGAGCTACCCTCTTATAGCTATTAAAACAGACAATTTCAGGACATGAAAAAGGTAAGGGTTTTATGCATGGATTCTTAAGTATAATTAGCCTGCGCAGATTGGACTATCAGAACAGCCACAGAAGAATCCTTTCTCTGAGTAATCTACGCAATTATCTTTATCTTCCAGGGAAACGGCGGGAGACTCAAAATCTCAGGGTCTTATAGTGGGGGGAGGTTTGGGGCCATCATGCATACCAGTGATTATCCCAATCACTGCACTGATTTATACCAGCCTCACAAATGGGCTGGAACATGGGAGAGAAAGGAACCACGCTGCTCCTTGCTATTTGTTTCCAGAAGAGCACAGCAGTTGCTCCCAGTGACGACTGTGGTTATGCTTCTCCCTACTAGTTTTATGTCACAAAACCGAGATGCAAACCCATTATGCAGCATCCAGGGTTGTGCTTTCACAACCACAGTGTGCTTGCATAATGCAGACGTTGTGTCATCCAAACGTGCGCCACATCCCAAACCGGGACGGAATCCAACTGCACTGAAGACGATTGAAATCCTGCTCGTTATGATCAATACAGATAAGTGTGCTGAGATCAATTTTAAAAAGTCAGCACTGAGCAATAACATTAGGATTGCAGTGACCTAGCGCACACACGGGAACAAGAAAACTTGCGGTGGGAGCTCAGGCTGAGGGTTCGTTTCATTATTATTTGATATACAACCAAAGCAGAGACAAAGAAAAAAAGTGTATTTGGGTAACATTTATGTGCAGATGGGAACACTACCTAAACATTATTTACTCATTCTGGTAATCTTCTTAAAGTGTACTCTATTAATCACATTTTATTACTGTCAGCTTTGTTTGCAGAATTGTTATGTTGTTGTTATACTTGATCATCACTGATGGTGATATTCTCCAATTCAGGCAGAAGCCATTTGAGACAGACCAGTATCAGCAACAAATAGAGGAGAAGAACAGAGTTTTCAGCATTTGGAACTGGGTTTAATGCTATGGTAAATTCAGTTAATGAGCAAAGATTGATTCAAGTCTCAATATAGCTATTGATTTTGCTTTGGATTTAAAAAAAAATACAAGTGTAAATTTTTCTGCTTTCAAACATTTCTGTAATTGGGATGTGTAAACCTCTAAACTTTGTCATATTTAAATATTTATTATAGTCTAAGATGATGATCTCATGTTATTAGGTGCTTTGATATTTAAAAACTTCTCCAATCATACTAAAAGTCTCTCCTTCTACCAACTTAAAAATACAAAAGTAATACAAAATATAAAAACAAAGACAAAAATAAAATACAGAGTTAGACCTCCAGTGGTATAAATCACTATAGTTCTGTCATTAACGTCGTTGGCACTATGCAAATTTACATTAGCTCTGGATACGCGTTCACCTCTGCTCTCTTTATTTTAAAAATACAACCAGTAACAATTTCAGAATTACTTCTGCAGCTTGACTGCTTTTAGTCAATGAGTTTAAAGCACAAGATGTACTTTAAAGCAAGAACCTAGTGAAAAACTGCCAAGTGCTTTCCTTCGAAAGACAGGCGACGTTTACCTAGGTGCTAGCAGCTGGCAGAAATGCTATGCAGCATTTATACACAGCTTCTACATTCCAGTTTAAGCAGCGCTTTTGTTGGCTGTGTACCTAGAGGCGAATTTGGCTCTTCAGAACAGAACATCTTCTAAGCAGCAGTCTTAAATTCTCACACATGCCTCAACTTAGTCACATTCACAGGTCCTTCTCTTTGACAGTTGCTATGCTAGTTCCTTACAAGAGGCAGAAAGCCCGTACAGCCCCGGCTCTCCAGTGCCCGGTGCGGCACCTCAAAGGAGGCAGAAGAACTTTGTAATACGGAAATTTCCAATATGCAGATTTCATCCCGGTCTCTCTGAATTCCAGAGTGATACCACAGCTGAATTATAATGTTACGTATTTCTTTCAATTTTAAATAACTTATTTTATTCACTGTGGGAGTCTTTGATCTCTAAAAAGATGTCCAGTCTGCTCTTTAATGAAGTTAAACATTCATGTTAGTCTGAAGAAAGATTTCTATATGCAATACAAAACCAAGGTCTATTGCAGATGGAAGTGATGTTTCTTTTTTTCTTTGCAATTGCTTTAGACATCTACAGTCTTCGAGAGAGTCTGACTATCCATGTTGGGTTCCCAGCTCACAGACAGTGACTTTGATGTCTAGGTTAGTGGACAAGCCCAGAAGAACCAAGCTAACAGGGACGGCAGGCTCTGCAAACCTTCACGATGAAACAGTACTCTCCCCCAGCAGCATTAGGAGCACTGACATTACCTCCTAAACAAGCAGACAGTAAAAGTTCCTGTGTGTTCACCGACACCTGAATGTAGTTCTTGTTCTCTGGTTTGACTGGTGAAGAGCCACCTCTAGACTGGTTGCTTGCTATCACAGCAGGGCTTTAACACTGCAGGATACTGAGATTGGGCCTAAAGAGAGAAACAGTCTGCATGGCCATTACAGGGAAGAGAGAAGAAAGGGGAAAAAAAAATCCTATGAAGATGGAAGATAAAGAGCAGCAATTTAGTGGGAAAGTTTTAGCTATTTCCTCCATAAATGCCAAACTACACCTTCAATTCCCTGAGAACATGCAAGTCCAGGGCAGATCACATAAGCATTATGCGGTTACACAGTGGTCAAGCTATGCAGAACCAAAGTACATTTAAGACCTAGGTCTCCCACCACGTTGAATCATCCAAACTATCGGCCACATTCCCTGAATGAATCTTCTACTTTCCATAACTTGTTGAAAAATTATCTCCTGTTTTAACGTGTTCTACATTTAATAGGTAGCAAGATGTCAATCATTCCGAGATGGTTCCTTTTCTATTTTGGGAGAACAGTGTTCAGAATTATTTAGTTGTCAAAATGTAACACAATAAAGGGGACAAAGAAAAAAGGCTTCACTTGGTGGATGATATGGATGAATAATAATGAGAGTATAATCAACTCCTTTTGGTCCATCAGAATGCAAGCCTGAGCCACCATTCTTCTAAATAAATATTCTCAAATCCCAAGGACCTGAAGCCAAAATTTTAATCTTGAAAAATCCAACTTAATTACTGCCTAAACGTGGGAACTCCTAAATACCACAGAACTTGACTTTTTAATATCACATTCCTCCAGGTGCTTTCAGTTCAGCGTCTGCGCATACCTCACATCAGCAGGGCTGAGCACCCTGATGCCTACCTGCACGCGAGCCCCAGTCTGGATCAACGAACTGTCTGTCCTGCTGCCAAGGTCCTCTGCGCGGCTCAACCCAGGCGGTCGCAAACACACAGCAACGGGACTGGGGTCCTTCCAAATTCAGTAGGAGGAGTCTCTTTTCACAATCATTTTCATAGAAACACTTTGGATCCAGTAGCCGAGTTGCATTCAGCCAGGATATGGAAAACTCTGGAAACGTGAGATTCCTTGGAGGAGGGACTGGAGCAAAGGTTTATTGATGTATTTTAACCAAAAGCTGTTCAACACAAACACCTCTTCCTCTATATCTGTAACGGGCCTGGGGCATCTTCTCAAGTTCTCAAATGCACACGTGGCTCCTCCCTTCGTTGTCTAAAATTTTGCAATATGATTCAAAAACTGGGGACTTTTCAAAAGGAAAGAGTATTCCTGTACTGATTTTGCCTATTCCATATCCTGAGATAAAAGTCATCTCCCTACTCCTGCTCCTGCTTTAACAGCTGTAGGAGCTGTGTGACAGTCCCAATTTCACCCATCCTTTTTCTTACCAGAACATCATATTGGGAACTCAAGTTACCTTGTTTATTGTGACAGCTGAACCTTTCTCAGGTTTACAACTTTCTAAAATACAACTGTGTCACAACAGTGATGCTCTCCAATCTTTTCTTTCCTAGGTAGACAGCATTTTTTAGTTTGCTGTCTTAAAAGAAATACAAAATCATCTTGTTTGTGTGCATGTACTTCCATATTACTGCTGTATATGATATAGAAAGATGTAAAGAACATTTTTACTAGTGTGAGGATCTTTGCTTCATTTGCAGATTTTAGCAGTGATATTTTACTTTGAGTTCACTAATGAACATACCAAATAGCGTGGGACCTAAAACTCACCCATGTGGAACCTCATTAGAACCGTTCTCATGACATTGTAATTTCCCACTGACAACCACATTTTAAGATCTGTCAATCAGCCAGTTCTTAATCCATTTAAAATGCACTCTACTAGTATTCTCTACTGCTATGCTTTTAATGTGGTAAGCGATATTAAGGGAAATAACTTGCACAATTCTAAGCTGCAGTATTTTATTGAAAATAAGCCATGGCCTCAAGACTCCCATTTGCACCTACCTCTTCTACTACAGAATACATTAGCATCCCAAAATTAGATGGAATTTAAACTTTTGAAAATAAGCCTTGGGATACCACAAGCCTCTAATGCTAATGAAGGTTTTCGTCCCATTCTCTCAGAGCTAAGGACTAAGAACTGTAGGCAAAATCCTCCATCTCAAGCAAGGGTTACAAAAATGTGTGAAACAGAAAGACAGGGTGGTTGGAAAAGCTCTTTGAAATGAAAACTAACAGCATGTGGCTGAATGGCCACCCAAAATCAGACACCCTTGTCCGAGAGGCTGGGAAGAAACTGTGCTCCTGGAGGCTACAGTAGTCCTGAACTTGAGATACCGGCCAAAAACCCTCATCACAGAGGAAGGAGACCCACTTCCCTCCGACCTCGAAGAAGCGCTTCTGCACCATCCTCATCAAGGATTTTATGCTGGGATTGGAAGCTAATGCTTGGAATTTTGAACATTTTTAAATGCTTAGAAGCAAATTAACCATAAAACATGCCTCCAAATACATAAAGAGACAACGGGCCTCTCTGTTCTCAATTAAATATACATTATAGCAAACACTGACTGCGTGGAGATTTGATTTCCGCTCTTTTCAAAACGCAAAACAAACACTCGCATAACCACAGGCAACTGCATTTCTCTACGAAACTCTACACGACACTCCTAACAGAAAAAGCCGATTTCATTCCGCAGAATTCATAACTAATTTAAATTCCAACAAAACTAGTGCACACCTGTCTGCACATTTTATTCCTCCAAACCTATCACATCTAAAGTCTTCAGTGCCAGACTAGCTAATCTTCCAAGGCAAAAGAGCTCCATCATGTACTTTAAATTAAAATGTAATCCATAATTCTTAACAGCCATTGTTGAAATCTGTATTAGCATCTGGTTTATATGTTATACTCTATAATAGTTTTATTGGCATGAGGAACATAGTACAGTAAAACTTGTAAGAGCTAATTTCATACAATGAACATTTTTTAAATCACAACAGCGCATCCTTCACTGCGTTCTGTTCTGCCATTGCTACGGCACAGACAAACGTATGCCCAGGAGAAAAGACTCCACTTCTCAAAAACTTTTAATATATTGTTCATTAAACAGGGATCAAAACACTATTTTTGCTGTATATCTCAAGACCAACGCGTTGATTTTGGCTGATAGTGGTGTTTCATCAAATAACAGATATAAATTGGGTTTGTGTGGCTTTGTGAGGAGATGAAGCAGAGGTGCTTGTCCTACTGTTTTTAACCCAATGCTACTGCAGGTATTAGATGGCCATGATAAACACAGGGCAGTCAGCTATTTCAGTTTATTCCCTAGACAAAGCTTCACCATGCATGTCCCCATCTAAAAGATATATTATAACCAGATGTAGCACAGGGGCTTATACGAAAGCTTTCCTCTAGAAGAAAAAATTTTAGTATTGGATAAGGGGAGATCTCTTGAAACTATGTAAGCTGAGTCAAGTGCATTGCTAAAAAAAAATGTTGAGCTGCAGAAGCCATGTTCATCTGGCAGGAAGATTTGCCATGAAGCCCCCTGCCATAATCCTCGACATGGAAAAAATGCAAATCTCTCTTTCTTACTAGCTTATAACTCTTCTACAGGAAAAGAAATCAACCAAAAGCTGTTTGTATACTAGCAAGTACTGCAGCCCAACAGCTGGAAAGAAGCAGTGCTAAAGATCCAACATCCATCAACAACTGTATCTCAAAGATTTTACTAGAGATCTGCTCTAGAGTGGTTTCATGGACTGAATTTCCAGTAGCGACTGGAGCACATCTGGGGTACTCCTGGATCACACCTGTCAAGCAAGCTTCATCTGAAAGAAACCCCTTCCTTTTCATACGCTCTGCAACCAAACCACAACACAAACCAACGTATAGTAAATGAGGACAATGGGGTAACTCTTTGACAGCACAAACTTGATCCAAACAAAAACCTCATGCAGATGCACCCAAAAGATACAGCATCCCAAAACACTCTCACGGATCCACAGAACTAGTAAGCTGAAGACGGTCCCTGTGCTTTCACAAAGCAAGACCAGTTTAGAACATGCTGCCCCACGTCCCCCATGGATATTCCACAGCGATCCTTGTCGGGGAAATATCTGCAGTCATCCAGCCCAACGGAAGGGTCCTTTCTGACAGCACTTGTATTATGATCCTGAGTGTTGCAAAAGGGCTGTAATGTTTCATCAAAATCAGCTCACAAATATCAGCATGGTGATTCATATGAAAAGCTGTGCCTCTGCTGAAGAGTTTGCAAGCCTGAGCCTTTAGTCCAAATGTTTGCTGAGTGCTGCATTAGAAAATGTCCACAAATCTGTTCATAGGTGCTTTGTAATGTACACCACACACCATTATTCATCAAGAATAACTCCACTAAAATCAATTACAGACAGAGCTGGAACTGGCAGAAGTGAATACGAATCAAGCTGTAGAGGTCTTGCTTTGCTGTATATTTTTTCTTATCCCTACCGGCAGGCAGAAATAATAATGAATAAGCAAAAGATTTTACTGTGACTTTGGAATCACATAATTAATAACAAATGAACTTCAGACATCCATCAGTAATGTTTTAACTGCTATCGTATTATACAGCCCTGTTCACAAAGAGGTTACTAATCAGCTTTGTTATTTGGGCAACCACTTGATTCCTAAATAAAGGCCTTTCAGTTAACAATAAGAAAAGTAAATTACTGGAGTTTTGAGACTGCCCTTTAACCTTGTCACCTAAAGGAAAAAAAGCTATCATTAAGTTTAAAAGCTTCCAGATTTCAGACTCATCTTTTACTGTGGTTTTCACAACTCACTCTTCTTATAAAGGTGATCGTAGATCTGACTGCGAGACGATGATGAAAGGAAACCAATACTGCCGTGACTTCTGCGGTCGCAACCAGGGCTAATAGTTCTGGGAACTGAAATTTTTTATTACTTCTTTTAAACACTCTGAAATCTATGACAAAACAGTTCTCAGCATTAACTTTTGTACCACTAGTACTATATTTATGCAACCCTTTTTCATAAGCAGCTTTGCAATAAATGCCATCCTCATAAAGAGTCAAGTAATATGTATGAAGACTCGGCTCTCCATAGCCGTATCATTGCTGCAATGTGTCAGTGAGACAAGATCTACATGAAAAATAGTGAAGCCATGCTGTCTGTGCATGCAAACCAGGAATGTCATCTGGCTGGAATTTTTTCCCATTTGGACAGAGAACACAACAGCAACACAGTCTATTTGGCATGTCTAAAGTATTGCTCCTGGCAGGGAGGAGGCATGGCAGTAGTAAATGAGTATCACATTTTTGCTGTTTCTTGTGTAGCAGAGTACATACGCACACAGGCTCAACCCTGTTTAAGTGTCATGGTAAGCTTGTATGCTTACATGCTTTCCTGAACTGTAGCCAGAGAGTCTTAAGTTGTGCCCTTCCAAAGGCCAAAGAGTCAATCCGAGATGAGCAATCCTCCAAGGCAAAGGCATGAGTTTGGGATACAGGAAACAACCACTTAATTTTCTACATTACTGTAGAGATCTTGTCTGATTGCAGATATATCACAGCCTGCTCTGACTCACTTCCTCATTTGTTAGATGGGAAAAAAGCATTTTTACACCCCTCTGGGTAAATACACTGACAGTTTTCAGGCACACCACTAATATGGCAGCGTAGTACACATCAGAACATAAAGCCAATTAAATTGTAAAGCTGGTCTCCAGCTTGATCCCTGACTGCACAGACATGGTGAAGGAACTCCTGTATGGCGGGCCTGGACCATGAGCATGCCAAATAGCCTGGAACCGGGTCTTCAGTGCTTCTTCCAGCTCCAACAGTGATGAGGATCCAATTTCTGGACTGGGCGAGAGGATGACCCTTCTCCACCCAATAATTCAAAACCACCAGCAGATCCATCATCTGGTGACCAATGCCTCATGCTGCTAAACCAATCTTGCAGAGCAGTTTTAGTCGTATTTCAGTTTGGTTATGTTGATTTTCTACTATGTTTTTTTGGTTCTTCTATTAAAATAATCAATGAGAGGAGATTTTAAAAGGGCTTATTTCTTGAGACAGGATTTTCAAAGTAGCTGAGTATTTTCTCATAAGTATTATTATAATTTAACCTGTTTTTAAGGGTTTAAAAGCCAGCTGTAAAGAAGCATTTCTCAGAGTAACTTAAATTTGCCCTCTAGGGTCTCTCAGTTGGTAAGCAAATTATTATCAAATGAGTTTAAAAATGTGAAATTTTTGCACGTCTCATGCAAACTCATGCCATCTATTTTTATAGGGTTTTTTTTTAGTAAGCAGCTTAATACCATGCATGCAATCATCTTATGCAGTCTACACAAAATGATGTTATTTAAAAATGAGATAGACAGGCAGACAGATTGTAGTCATTGCAAATTGCTTCCTACAGGAGATCACTCCAATAACCTAATAACGAATGGCCCTCCCAGTGTACGGCTAGGACCGCTACTCCGGAGCTGCCATTTACCAGGGTTAAAATGAATGCTGCTCAGCCTCGTAGCTGTTACACTACTGCTTCCAGAAATTTAAGATCTAAGAAAAACCGGAACACCAGTAAAAAATAAAGAGCAATATCCTTGAATTCTGATTCCTCTGTTAAAGTAACCTACTTTCATTTGGTTTTGCATAGTTATGGAGTCACTTGGTCTATTTTTACTGACAGGAAAAAAAAACACCCTACACCTATAAACATATGATATTGTTTGCACTAGTGACTTTTTCGGACCAGATCCAGTGAAAGGCAGGCAGCGTGCTGATGCACCTTGGCCAAAGCGCAGCACAAGGCTGGGGCAGGCGCGAAGCAGCCCGACGATGCATCGGTGCTACGGCCCTCGTAGGAGCAGCTCCGCAGGGTGACCACGCAACCCCCCCAGACCGGTCCCGTTTGCCAAGCCCAGGCAGAACAGGAGGCAGGTGAGGAGGAGAGGAGGAACCGTACTTCGTCTCTGATGATACCTCGCTGCTCAGGTAGAGCTGCAGGCAAAAATCCAGGCTGCCTATAGCCGCCATAGGCGAGAGGGCAATTCCTGTGCATGTCTGCGAATTCACTACCCGGACTACTTGTTGCACTGTTTCAACAGATGCAGGATTTATGGGACAGGAAATTCCAGGTTTGCTGTTTATCTACCCAGAGAAAAAAAGAAAAAAATTACACTTCCATTTGATACCATTGTTTTTCTTACCTCCTATTTGAGTCTTTCTGGAAGACTCAGTCTGTTAGCTCTCTAATCACATCCCAAAAAGCTGATGTGTGTATTTTAGCCGAACCAGGCAGGGCTCCCCTGATATGGAATTGTGCTGGACTTGTCAGAAGCTGACTGGCACGTTCATTCATCACTTTCAAAAATGGCACTTGCTTAAAGCTTTTTTTTTTCCTCCCCCAGAAACCTTGAATGCTTGTGCTTTCAGTATTACATAAACAACTGAGGTACCACAGCATCAGTAGTCTGATGATACACCTAAACACATTAAAAGAATCTCATGTAAAGTATTTTAATAACCACAGCTCTATAAAAGTAATTGAGAAAAAAAAAAGAAAGAAAGAAAAGGAGGCATTTCATCCATGGGATCATTTCAACAAATCTACTTAATTTGTTAAATTTAAAACGGCTAGTAGCAGAAATGCAAGTCTACTGAGTTTTAAGTATTTGACATTCTTAAATGGATTCTAGAAACACTTTATTTGCTATTAGTGTTTACATATACAAATCACTTTGCCCTTTCCTATCTCCCACTGTCCTTTCTTCTGTATGAAATGAGCTTCTAAATTTCAAGCCATTTAGTCATACTTAATACATCCATCAGAAAAAATGCTATAAAGATTCCTACAAAATGGAAATATTAAGAGATTTTTCAATAAAATAAAGTATTACTTGGTATACAACAAGAAAATGCTAATCACATGAACAATTTTTCCATTGCATTTATATAGTATATTATTTAATAATGTGGGTTCATGAATCACAGCATTTCACTAAATGACATAAAATTTGCTAATGTAATATAGAACTCACTCATCCAGTTATTTAAAGTTATTCTCTCTCATCAGTCTTGCATTCTAACATCTAAATTACAACAATAGAAAATTTTCTTACATATAACCTAGAGGGCTGTTTTGTATGGGTTTTAAATTTCCTATTGTTAGAAAAGGGTTGGGAAGCATGCTCTCTCTCTCTTTTTTTTTTTTTTCTTCCCCCTATTTATCTGGGAGTTAGTTCTGAAGGTTTTAATTAGTTTAAATCTCCTGTGCTCTGGAAGAGGAATGGGCAAAGAAAATAACGTATCCATCTGTGGCCGTGTACTTCCCTGGATCAGCAAACACAAATAGAGAAAAATCTCTGTAACTGGCATCCACTCACAGAAATGAAATCAAAAGCAACACTGCCTTAGGCGACTTTCCCAACCTCCCAGCCAGAAGCTCCACATTTTCACCCCAGTCTACACAGCAGCCCAGAGGTGCCACCGCCCTGGCAGCCCAAGCTCACTCTTCTCTTAAACCCCACCACTACCGCACCAAACAGGCACAACTCGGACAACACAGCAGGCAAGAGGCAACAGGCACTAAATGAAGTACAGGACATCCCATTTAAGCAGAAGAAAACACTTCTTCACTGGGAGAGTGGTTGAACACTGGAACAGGTTGCCCTGAGAGGTTGTGGAGTCTCCATCCTTGGAGATATTCAAAACCCAGTGGGACATGGTCCTGGTCAACCTGCTCCAGCTGACCCTGCTTGAGCAGGTGGGTTGGACCAGATGGTCCCCAGAGGTGCCTGCCAACCCCACCTATTCTCTGATGCTGTATTTAATAGCACCCTGATTCTCTTCACTTTCATAATTTGGGTACATCTTGCAGCTACTACTGTCTTGCTTCTTTTGGAAAAAAAACAGTTAACATTTTAGAGATTGAGTGATAAATACAAAAGGTACAACTTCAGCTGTCATGAATCAGGGTAGTGCCATTAACATCACTGGAACTACTCCAAAAACTGTAGCTGAAGGACCTGTTTTAATGTCTTTCTTGAGATGCATCCTTTCTTGTTTCTGCATGAGACATTTATTAGCATTTCTTTAGTTAACATCTTAAGGTATAACTGTGCAGATTCAATACTACGCTTTATTTGGGAATTTGAATTCTTCTGTTGAAATCAGTGTCCTACAGCTGTAGCTGTAATAGTCACAGAATATAAAAGAAAATTTTCATACCAAGCTAGAGTATGTTTCATTAGACCTTTGTTATGGTTGGAAAAAGCTGACAAGATTTAAAGGAACAAGATCTTCATTATCTTTCTGATATTTCAGCTTTAATTTTAAAGAAGTTAGATTTCCGACTGCTTTGCCTGTAGTAAAACCACGTACAAAGATACAGAAGTATAAAATGCTTCTGAATCATAAATGCCTGCACTCAGAAAATGATTATTGCTAGGCTGGAGAAGAATCTGAAACCAAACGCCTCATCAGAGCCTGCTAAAACTCTCCAAATTGATGCACCCTTCCACTGTTCTCTCACTGCTATCAGGACCCTGGGACTTTCAAGCTAATAGTCAAGAAGCTGCAAAAGTATCAAAAAATTTCCTTCCTCCCCCACCATAGGATTGAGTTGCCGGTATTTATGCAGACAGCATTACAAGTCAGTGGTATCCGTGGTGGTGACCAAACGCTGTCTTTCAAAGAGGAAGCACTGTTAGCATCGTATACTCCAATAATTCAACTCTCCAAAATGTTCCACCTTCAAATGAACTGGTTATTTATTCTAGACCCATTCTGGTGAGAGCAGCGCATAACTTCTTCTAACAGCTATTGCACACAGCCTTAAACAACACAAAAGGAGTCACATTGACATAGTGCTACTTCAGCTAAGATTGCACTCCTTTAAGCCTTCTTGTGTGGGGCAGAGGGAAGAAAGTTTATATTACAGAATACTGAATACAGGAAATTGTGCACCAAGTGATTTCTTCTGCCACATTCTTTGGGATTTATGAACAGAGTCGGCTGTAAAATTTCTCCTCCGAACTTGAATATTGTTCATCCACTTTCAGTCTTACAGTGAATACTAAAAGATTCAGAAAAGCTAACAGCATGATGCAGGCAATAGGGCTCCTGAATGTTATATTCCTTTTCCCCTTCATAAGCTGGACGGCATCACCATTGGACTTCTGGAGGGAAAGCCAGCCCTCAGGGAACCAACATGGACACAGTGCAGCAACGGACCCCAAAGGCGACTAAGAATTCTCCTGTTCTGGATATCCCTTTTTCCCATGGACAATGTTGGAAATTACACATAGTCAGGAGAAAATTTTCTGTCAAAAGCTTCTTCCTCATGCATGCAATGCTGAATAAACTTGAGAACTGGGGATTATCTTAAAAAGATCTTAAGTTCTAAATAAGTTTGCACTGAATAATAAGCATATGCTTATTAATGAAACAATCATTAAAATAAAGCCGAAAAATAATTCTTCCCACAGCAGATCAAGATTCATTGAAACCAGTATTCTACCTACAGCAGTGGCTGTGCTGGAGAAGGGAAGAAGGTAAAGGGAAAACAAAGCTCTGGCCAGTCGTCTGCTGTCCTACGCGCTGCAAATACGAAAGACGGTATTTGATTGTCCTTCTCCCTGTGTTAAACTGGAAATGTTACTGTGGTCACACAAGACCCTCATCACTTAAAATCCAGTTTTGCTACTTGACTGTGGGAGCTTCTGCAATAGCAAATCCCGCAGATCAACTGCTCCAAGGAACGTACGTCCTTCAGGCCAGGGGAGCCTGACCAGCGTGCCCTCAGCAGTGCTGCCCATCCCAAAGCATCGTGCCCTTGTGTCTACCCTGCAAACGAACACGAGCAACACACTGCTTCAGTCCTTCTCAAGCGCATCCAGAGGTATCCTTTCCCTGCCTGACAATCCTGGCATCCTACGCACCAGGCAAGTTAAACACTGGGACACTCGCTCTGCCCCACAACTATACCGCACTTCTCACGCGCTGCAACAGATCCAAATTTGTGCGGCATTTGCTGCCTCTTTCAGTTGGACAACCTGTGAGTCAAAAGATAAGTAAAACCACTTCAAAATATCCTTTCAGAACAATTTGCTAGGTATTGATTCACACAGAAATATAAGCCTTGTACAACAGGAACAGGAAGAATAAACTCGTATCTCTCTCTTAGGTGGAATATCACCACCTACATCAGAGATGCAGACACATCCACGAGAGCTGGTGGGGACCAGCTGGGGAGTTCTTCTCCCCCCTCCCTCAAAGCAGCAGTTCCCACTCCGCTTTTCCTTAAGCACCACCTAAAGCATTTTGGCCACCCCAGTTATTTCCATCTGCAGGTCTGGATAACTTGAATCCTTCTCCTGTACTTTTTGCCTCTCTCTCCATCTCCTGTTAGTCCTTATGCACCTTAGTTACAAAAGGAAAATCCACAGAAAGCCTTTGAGTGCAGCAGTGTTCAATTTTCAGAAATTTCACCCCCTACTGCAATCTAAATCCCTGGTCTACTTGAACAGCCCCATCCTGTCTAAGGCTGAGGGTTTCTTTCCGTTTAGTATCTTCCTCAATATCCTAGCTCTAGTTTTGGGAAGAGGATGCTGATAGTCTGACTGAAGCCATCCAGGAGTTATTTTGTAGACACCAGTTTATATGGATTATTTTCTTTCACAGATTTATCTTGCTGTTACCTTCTTGTGGTTCCTTCAGCAACTCCCTTTAATAACCAAGTAAACCACTAAAAAAGCAAGAAGCTTTATTCAAAGAGATATTTTGATATACCATTCATTACACATAAATAAGCTATTATGTTATTAGCAAGGACACCGCAGAAACAAGCATTACTCTAATTTGTGCAATTATTCATGAGTCCCTGTGGCCATTCAGTGGCTCCGATTCCTTGTGCGCACGTCAAGTCTTTCCCAACCACTGGTTCTTGCCAAAAATGCCACTGATGCAAAGCTGCATTGCCCGAGATGTCCAGTAGGATGAGGAACTTCACCAGATCCCAGCACCATTAGAGAAATACAAAGAGATCCTGACATTCACCAGTATTTGTTAAATTAAAAATTGTCTAGTGATTGTTGTCAGAATCAGAAAAATATTTGTGCCTTTTTTTCTTTTTGCCAAAATAACATATATGCAAGTCAAATTCAGGCTAGAAGGATAACAGGACAAAAAAGAAATTTGAAATTTTTCTTAAAGCTAGACATTGTTAAGATTACAATGAATAAAATGAAAAACTTCACTTGACTAAAAGAAGTTATCTTACAGTTTTCTCTGATAGAAAGAACTAGATTTAAAAGTTAACACTGTTTCTACTTCTCTGGTAACCATGTACAAATGTATTAATTTTTACTCAAGGCAAACAAAAGCTAGTAAGAAGTGAAAAACTATGTTTAAATGTGCAAAAACTGAGTATTTCAGTCACTTTCACTTTCTGTGATAAAGAAGGATTAAAAGACACATGAAAAAGGTCAGGACAGAAGGATGCTCATGAAGTATTATTCCTCTAAGTGGTAACTGGTGGAAATCCAATTACCAACAGAGCTAAAAGGGAACAACCACACAAAAGCACTCCACAACCAATTCTTCAGAAGGGCAAATGGAATGTTATTTCAACATAAAAATGAATTCACATTTTTAGTATAACTTCTTTGCTATGGTTAAAGCTTTTCTTCATCTTTGACATATAATTTCTGTGTATTTTTATGCTACAGACAAACATTATTGTATGGATCTTCACCATATCTTTATCCATATATGGATCTTTATCCATTTTCTCATTGACAGTATAATTTTTTTGTAGAAGGGGGGAAAAAATCCACCCCAAATACCACATAGGTGTGTGTGTGGGGGGGAGGGGAAATCAGAAAACCCAAATGGGCTTACTTAAACATGGATGAAGCTTTGATTCCAAAGAAGTCCACAGCAAAATTCTGGATGACTTCTGCAGGCTCACTGAACATCAGGTGATGTAAATTCTTTACTGATTATCAGTTGCGACATACCTACTACTTACTGGAAGTGTGTCAAAAATTGCTGCTGAATTTGTCCCAGTGTTTAGTCACTAAGCACAAGAAATTATACAACAGATCAAAAAAAAGAAATGGTTCAGGGCTTTAACCAAGTCATCAGAAGTTCTGCTCTTCTTGAAAGAAATATAACCCCGTATTATAAATATCATTTTAAAAAGTCAGTAAGAGAAGAAAAAAACCCCCAAGAACTACTACTATCAATAACTGTAAATTAAATCAGGAATAAAACAACATAGCAATCAAATCAAGGTCAAACCAATATGCTAACTTCAGTATTGTATTTGAATTAAATAACCAAGTTAGTTAAATTGTGTGATTAATATGAAGATAATCAATCCTTTTAAATCCATGAAAGATCTAAGGAGGCTTTTGTCGGTTTGATTGTAGGCTACAACTGAAGGCTTACTATCCAGCCTAATTGAGTCTTAAATTTAGAGCCTGATAAGTATTTTAATACCAAAATTCTTATCTAAAATCTGAACAGATGCCTCAGGACCATCACTTTTTTTTTTTCAGTTGCATAGATCTCATATTATAGCTGTTTCTTCATCCAGCTATTGAGAAATTGCTGTGCAACCTTAAAGAAAAAAATCTGATAATCTAAAGCCATAAAATATCTGTATAACTAAATGTACAAATGTTAATTAACATTTGAGTATGTCAGATTTTTCAGGGCTTCAGCCCAAACGGCACAGCACACACTGAGGAGCATATTCCTTAGGCTGAGTTTTAGAGCTGTTTCAAGCTGAAGAATTTCTTTCCCCCTAATATTTTGGGGGGATTTGACTGATGCTTATATGCATACATATAAGTATGATCCCACCTTTTACCTGCATCCATTAAAAGAATGTTGCTGATAAAAGATTCAAATAGAAATAAAAATTTGGGTATGAAAAAGCGCACAAGCTGCCAGGTCTTGCGCATCGGAAGATTCCCCGGGGCCACGAGCCTGAAGCCGGGAAGAGCAGGACACGCAGCTCTGCTCACCATCCGAAAACCTGCGGCTGTAGGGACTAGTGTTCTTCTAAGCGCTCTGCTGACCAGGAGAAAGCACATTTCTGCCTTCTCCTTATCTCTTACCAGTTTTCTCAGCTCTGCTCACACAACCTGCCAGCACCTCCTTCCCACAAATCGGGCACCGAGCCCCTCTCCAACGCGCACAACCCGACCCACTTGGATTTGCGAGCTCTTCTCTTCCTAGCATCAAATTGGGAAAGCTAAGTGCTTAAAAATTCTGGCTATGTACCATGGACACACCCAAAGCATTTAGGAGGGTATCCGAAAAGCTGCATTTAGTACGCGAGGGCTCACTCCTGAAGTCAACCCCAGAGCTAGGAGCCCCTTCGGCAGCCGGCTTGGAGCACCCCAGATCAGTGGCCGCAGGAGCCTCTTTCAGGAGGAGCAGGAAGGACAAAACCAAGGCAATTTATCTCAACGCTTTAACATCAGCCTCTGAGAAGATCCCTGTCTTCTCCTGTCTACGTCTCCCTGACACCTCGCAGTCTGTGAGCCCTAGAAGCTGAAAACAAACAAAAAAACCACACAACTGCTTTGCAGCTATCTGGCATAACCTTGTCTAGGTGAAGAAAATCCTGCCTTGACACACTTGTCACCAATTTCCCCAACACTCACCCCACAAATTTACAGGAATAGCTGACTGAAGGGAACTGGCAACCGCAGCTCCTCAGCATTCATCCATCAGCAACGTTAAAAATAAATGTGAACTCCTTATGACTACATGTCACCATTCCTCTCGCAAACAACTAATTTTAGTGGGAATGAGGCCATCAGCCTGAGCACCAACCGTTGGAAGTTTCACTCTGAAAATGGAACAGGTATTTAAGAACTTTAGAAAACAGGATCCGTTTTAGAACGGAAATTAACTTGTAGGAAAGGACTGTGTTACCACGCACACTGTATTTCACATATATGCAATTACAGTAGGATAATACTGGGAAATAGTGCTGTAATAGTGCAGTCCAGCAAATGCATACCCTGGAAGCTTTCTCTGCTTCAGCACCATATTGCTCTTTTTTATTAAATTACATAAAAGCTTCTTACTAAGCACTTTCTATTCAAGCACTCAAGCACTTAGCTCCTCAGAAGTTAGGGGAACTAGAAAAGAAAGAAGAGCATTTCTCAGAACTGTGGTCATGGAGACTCTTCTTCCTTCAATAATTTTTATTTGAATTGTTTTCCTCTTGTTCCTCTTTCATCTCAAGAGCATTGGGTTCTGCCACTTGTCTGAAGCATGGAAACAAATAAGGCTCTCCAGATCACTCTCAATCTATTTAAAACCCCTCAAAGATCCCATCTGATCCATGCTTATTTGTTATTTCAGATGATCAAATAACCAGCATGAGGCTCCCTGCCCAAATTATGTGAATTTTGACCTATAAAGCAGGAGGCTGCACAAAACGTAAAGCAGACTGACGTCCAGCGTGGGGGTCAAGCTCCCTGCTCCTCGTCAAGCGCTCTGCTTAGGATAACCTGGGCAGCACTCGGGATCAATAAGTAATCAATTAGTTTGGGCAAAATGCAACCACTGCAGCATGAATCACTGAAAGACGCCCGCCCCAGAACATCGCAGAGGGTGGTACTTGTGTCGTTTGTCCGGGAAACAGAAAATCCGGGTCCAAATCCCTATGGGCAGAGCGGTTCCCTGTGACGTTTCAAGCACGTGCCCTACGACTTCCATGCTACTGCAGACACATCAGAGCCTGGAGAAAAACAAACACTGCGGAAAAGCGTGGAGGACATGTTATAAAGTCCAGAACGAAAGGTTCATTGCACATCTCCTGCCTAGCAAGCTTGCTACCCAACCCCTTGGCACAGCACCACTGGACACGACTTTGAATCAAACTGATTTTGCAGTTTCCAACAAGGGGAAAACATTGGGCCTACACAAAGGTGATGAGGGGAACGACAGTAGAAACCATCAGTAAAACAAAAGAGGAGACAGCTGAGTGTTAATCAAAAGCTCCTGCTATTTCCTCCTGACAAATGGCTGGAGTAAAGACAGAGAAACCTTGGAAGAAATTCAGAAGTTTAAAGTTAATGACAACGAATGGAAATTATTTGCATCATCTTGGACAGAGGATGCTCAAAGATTCAGGACCGCCTGATCTTTTCTTGAATTCTGCAACATAATAATTATTTATCCAAATTATATGGTGAGAGTTATAGATCATGACATTGCCAAAATAAAATAACGAAGCAGATGCAGTAGCAAATAGAAACATATAAAAGTTAATATAATTAAAAAGAGGAGACTGACCTTCACAAGCCTACTGAATGACCTTCCCATATTTGGTAATTCAGATCTTTTAGGACTACAACCTTTAGCAAACTATATTTATGTAATCTTAATCACTGACAACATTTCACTTTTAAAAGTCAAACTCTAAGAACTAATGATGGATGGAACAAGATGATAGTCCATCATCACCAGTATTACAGTACTTGCTCTTTTGCAATAAAGTGATTATTTAAATAAGTAATTAAAAAAAAAAAAAAGTTAAACTCCTGAACAGAGCCTAGATTTCCTGAATCTCATTATTTTAACCCAGAGATGTAATTTGTGAAAATTCTTCTAAATACCTGTTTCAGCTGTTTCTGAGGGTTTTGCATCCCTGATCGTCACTGCAATATTCAAGTAATATCAATATGAATTAGTCTGACAATAGAGAAAGCTGTAGCAGACTTTCAGAATTCCCTTGGTCTTTGTTCTTTTGGCAGTTCGACTTTCAGTAGTTCCCACAGGACAGATTGGGTTTAGTTCGGATTTTTAAGGAATAAAGAGAAAGACTTAGGTTGCATAAGTTTTCTCCCTATTAGGGCCAGAGCATACATACGTTACTGCGCAGGGTAGGGGGTTGCCCACAGACGAGCGTATCAGACTTTGCCTCCCTTTCTTCTGTTTCCTACCCTTATCTCGATTCCCATTTCTCAACCATTTCTTCTCCTTTACTCTATACACAGTTAGAGCAAGGCAGTTTACTCTCCATCTCTAGAGGGATTCCTTCTCACGCAACCCAGAGCACAAGCTTTGGCAATGACCAGTCTCTGTGATGCCACCAGGAAAGTTCAGGTGTATCAACAAAAAAAATTGACTTTGCCAGATGCATTAGTGGCAGCATCAAAGAGGCAGCGTTGTCTGCTTATCCTTCCAAGGGCAGCAAGAGGGCCGGCAGGGAAACACTGACAAAAACGAGAAGAAGGGTATTTTGCATGAAAATAGTTCATCATTTCATTAGCTAAGCCGAAATAAGCCTCTTCTCCCAAGGTGACTGGAGGAGCAGTTCAACAGCTCAGGCAGCAAAATGAAAATGCCCAGAGACAAATGCAAGGGTATTGGAGTATCCAAAAGATTTGTGGGACTAGCCTGTCACTTAAGGGAACAGACACCAAAAGGAAGGAGGTCCCGGCCACAAGGAAGGCAAAAATCCCAGTTCCCTCCTGCCTTTGCCCCTAATTCCCACAGTGGCTTCCCAGAAGTCACTACCTCCTTCTGATTTAAATGGGGACCATCCCAGAAGCTTCGCACTCTTGCCATGGTCGGCTTGGTCGGCTGACCAAGCCCACATCCGCTGGGATGTGCCCAAATGAAACTGGGCTTGGGGTTTTTCTTCAGGTGAAGCCACAAGGTTGCATCTAAGCTTGATACCCTAACACCTGAGAGCTCTGGCTAGACAACAGATTATATTAAGAAATCAATAATGCATTTCAACTCTCCCCTCTACTTAGTAAAGTGCTAAAACACCTCCACACACCCAGGCACAAAACACCACCAGCACAGTGCAGCCCAAGCGGGTGAACATGGGAAAGACCTTTGGGGGAGCTGGTATATGCGGGGCATCCTGAGCTAGCTATGACTGCTGAGCAAAAGGGAAGAGAATGGGATAAACGGCATTTCCAGGGCAATACAGGATCTGACTATGACAGTCAAAACAGATAAAGGGAAGGGACGTATTAAAAAATGTATGTTAAAATGCCATTTCATAGAGGCAAGTTTTCAATTCATTTTCTATACCTAGGACACAACAGATCCACAGAAAGCAGCAGAATACAGTTAGAAATGTATTTTCCAGTTATAAAAAATTACAGAGAAAATAATTCAGAAGAAAGAGGATAGAATAAAGCCTCAGGTACAGTAAAAAAAAACAATAGAGACAGTCCTTCATACTGTTTTCTTTCCCTAAGACTAGTCTTTGCTTGATTATATTAAAATGGAGACATAATACGGACAGAATAAAATTTTCACAAAACATATAATGAACCCGTTGATCTTGCTGTCGCAGGAAATCTTGAGGTATGTAGTCATTAGATTCAGCAAAGATTTGGCAGTACAAAGTTTGATTTATGGTGAGCGCATAACCTCACATAAAATGGCAGAAGTCCTCCCAGCTTTAATAGGGCTAGCGTATAAATAATAATAGCATCAGGATCAAAGTGGGACAGTATTTCCCAGAAACAAGAGGGCTTACCTGATCATAGCATTCTAGATAAGAACAGACCACCCATCTTTATGTTCTTGGTAAATCAAAAAAAATTAACCTTCACAAGCCTAAAGAATTTTTTTTTAATTTGACATGCGTTCTGCATACACTTTTTAAAGATCTACCTTGGACGAAGGCCCCTAATTCCCCAGAAGACATCATGACCCTCTTAACCTATATAAATGGTTATTTTTATATACATATTACATATGTATTATATATCTGACCATGTTTTACATATATTTCGTTTTAATCTAAGAAAACACATTTTTTTTTTCCCAGCAGCTTTTGTAGTACTAATTGTTCAGGCAAGACAGAATCATCATGCTTCAAGTGTCTAGAATTAAGCTGTGTTTAGGTTTTACTAAAGGTTTCAATCTGGACTAAAACCCACTACTTTCAAGTTTGACGTATCCTGACAAAAGGTAGAAGCACTTCTGCAGGGCTCTGATTTATGAGTGGCTTCCAGCAAATGACTTATTAGGCAATCATCAAACTTGCAGAAGAAAGAGAAAAAATGCTCACCCAAAAGTCCTTCAACAATCTGTCCAGGGAGAGCTGAAATACTCATTAAAAATATCTGCAGAGAGAGACCCTGTCAGACACCTGTTACACCTTATGTCACGGAAGACCTGTTCTTAATAAGAAAAACCACACTTCTTGAACAGAAAACTCTCTAAGCAGCACCCCTTCAGGAGCCCCAAGCTGGGCAACCGGTCACTCGTCGCATCTGCTATGCACAGACGGAGGCAATTCGCACAAGTAGACCTATTTACAGGCATTTGTCTTTGCACAGTCTCGTATTCTTCCTCTTAACCCCAACCACCTAAGCAACTATTCATCTTACTCATTAGTGCTCCTGAGCTGAATCACTTTGGACTTTCATCCAAATTTAGTCTGCAAAACTTTTAAGACAAGGACTATTTTTGCAGGCGTCTCTACGAGATCATTAGAAAATGGAGATCCTCACTGTGGGATGGGAAAAAGTAAGATAATCAATAGAATCAAGTTTTAGTAATTTGATTTACAGACATTTCTCCTGACCTCCAGCCACGACCGACATCCCACTGTCCCATCACGTGGGGCTGGTGGACCGCAGAATCTCAAACCTTGGCTGTGCAAGACCACATGCAACACATGAATTCCCAAATTAAAAACTTAACGCAGCCCTAACAGTTTCACCTTAGCCATTTTATTGATTTCCTTCTGTCAAAAAACACTATTATTTCCCCATCAAAATAATACTTAAAGATTCCCACTGTGAAGAGTAAGGCTAAAAAACGAGTAACCTCAGGGAGAATCACCGACCGTGAAACCCATCACTAATCCCGCATCTCAGCGGGACGCTCACCTAAGGGTATCCGCGCTTCTCCCCACCACGTTAGAGGTGCTGGAGGGAGGCCGTCAGCGCAGGGGCTCTCGGCAGGCAGGCGCGCAGCACGCCGCACCACGCTCGGAGGAAGGGAGCCGAGCTCCTCGCGAGCAGCTACTCGTACGGGCTATACGGCTCGCCTCCCTCCTCTCTCGGCCCTGCGCGCACTAGTGCGACGATCCTGCCGTTCTGCACAACTAACCAGGATTTCCACCCGCGGCATTTTGGATCCATCTGCTTGTTTGCTGAGCAACCAAAGAAAAATAAGGACAAAGCCAGGGACCGTGATTCTGCAGGTAAAACCAGAGTAACGCTTAAAATCTCTGTAGGTGCGCTGCTATGAAACCACTGCAAGTGAGACAAAATACATATCCATCCTCCAAACTATTAACAGAGCTGGAAGAGGAAAGACAGCCCAGTCCCAAATGCTTCATCCTTTGGTTTTAAATTTGCACATGCTCCCATGTGGCTACACGCGCATCCCACCGCTGTGAACGCGTGATCCCTCGCCACCGACGGGGCAAGGCGTTTGCCTCGTGTTACCTCCCCCGGGGCAGGTGACATCTCCTGCAGAGCAGTTCCCTCGGCAATTGCTGCCCAGATGCGTTTAAAGATTTAAGGCGCTGCTTACCTGGCCGACACAGGGCCAGCAGGGCACCGGCAGCGAGCGCTCGCTGGGCTGCAGCAGCTCTGCCTCACTGGGTGCTTCGATGTGCGTAAAAACTTCTGGCTTTTCAAGAAGAAACCCTTTCCTTGAATAACACATACGGAATCCAAGCTCCCGTGGCTTTTATGAATTTCTACAGCTTTTGCACATTTCTTTTTTTTTTTTAATGCCTGGCCTAAACTCCTAAACTTCAGCGTGCTGTCGCTGACGGGGTGGCACACAGGGGCAGGGTGACGCACGGAGGTGCAGCGCAGCCCCTGAAGCTCGCTCCAAGCTCCAGCACTTGGACTCCCTCCACCTTTTGGCCATCACGTGGCACAATCACTTTTTTGGCGGGGGAGGCAAAGGGCTAAGTGTTGGCATTTAGACACTGAACCCCAGTTGTATGTGAAAATTAAGCGATAGGTCATTTTAGAGATACCTTGATACCAAAACAGAATTGCAGGTCTAGACAGGCTGACTTCAAATTTTTTGCCTTTGACTTTTTGGAGAATTCCATATTTAAAAATGTCATACAACAGAAAAATTGCTATGTATCAAGGCTGGATTAAGAGATAGCTGACATCCAGCAATATGTATTTAATTCTTAAAATGCTCCATTCAATAGAAACGTGAGTGCATCCTTTGTAAAAATATCATAATCAACACTTCCCAAGAAACTCAAGTGAAAAATATGTCAGTTGCTGTGTATACTTTATAAAATAACTTTCTACCTAAGTGTTAATTTAAAGAAACTTAATTAAAAATAATTTTCATGCAGAGTTTTGAGCATAAGCAAAAATAAAGCACATATAGAGATCGGTACCTAAAAAGGAAAACTTAACAATTTGTAACAACAAGTCTTTCTCCATCAGGCAGTTAAGTACACCTCTTCTTTTGCATTCAATCATGAAAAAGGAGCACAGATAGAAAAACATGCTTTGCAATCTGTCCTGTAATTCAGAATATTCAGGCTTTATCAGACAACGTTATGCAGGCCAGATCTTCCATCCCGCTTCATGAAAATCATCGCGCTCGAGTGCTCGCGTGATTAACCGCGTGACTGCAGATTAAACACCTCGACACCTCAGCGTTATCACGATATCGAGTGGGAAAAGACCATTCAGCACAAGGTCTCCTTTTAACACTAATGAATTAAACAGTCATTACACTGAGTTACACACAACTGTAAATATTAGTCTAGACATACCGCAAACATTTGTGGATTATTCTTGGTAATCAATTAAGGCCAATTAAAACAGACTAGCAGTCTAGGCATATCCTTAGGATTTATTATACATACTATGTAATTTACCCTTAATTGCTACCCAAGAGCTTTGGGTAAAGTCACTCTATTCTTTTGCTGAAAACTTTTTCACTCCTGGAACATATTTTTCCGAAGGTTTGATACTGCAAGGTACCCACCACCGTAACACGCAAAACAGACAAATCACCACAACAAGGTTCCTGACGGACTTCACAAGCTAATCAATATTCCTGAGGGGGAGAAGCCTCCTGAGATAATTAAAACATAAGAAAGGGAGTGAAGGATCCGAGTTCATTTCCCGGGAACACTCGCTTCTCCTGTGATACTAGGAAAAGTCTCTGAACTTAAAAATCAGAGACTGGAAGAGGTATCAAGAAATAACTTCTTCCACTCCCTCAAACTCCTTCTTCCTCTGTCGCTCTCCTCCCACAGCTTCTCATGGCCAGATCAGAGACAACTACACCTGAACAACCCCTTGCAGATACTTGTCTAACATGATTTTTAGAGTGCCCAGGAAGACAGCCCACAGCATCCCTGATGGCCCATTTCAGCGCTCCTCTCCTTTGCCTTTTTAGATGATGTCTTTCCTAATACTTAGCCATGCAGAAATACAAAGATACTTCTAAATCAGTATTTTAGCTCAGATTGGAAAAGCACGTTTGGAACAAACGCCTCCATTGCCCGCTTTTACGGCGCTACGTTCGGCGTCCCCGAGCCACCTCGGCGTGCAGAGGCGATTCCCGCAGGGCGAGACGGGAGGCAGGGACGCCCTCCAGACACCCGCCTGCTTCTCCTGCAGCCTCGGGACCAGGCTGCAGCGGGTCTCAAATCCCCCACCCCAGGCCGGCCGGGCCCAGCACCAGCCCTGCACTCAGCCCGCTCCGGTCGCCCACGCCGCTCGCTAGCACCGACAGAGCCAAAACCAAGTTCTCTCTTGCCATCTCAGCCCTGGAAATAAAGTCTTTATAATTTTCTTCTCTTCAACTGCAGCTTTCACATCTTCAGTGCTCTGCCTTAATTTCCTTGCATCAGGCTGGGGATAGTGATTTTGCTCCTCATTGATAAAGCACCTGAATACCTATGGAGGAAAACGTGCTATCTGGATGATGCATATCTTTACTGAGGTCGTTGTTTCCATGCTTCCAGAAATGAGAGACTCCCACTCAAAAGAAGCAGGGCTGTCTGCATCGCAGCAAAGGGAGGTACAGCAGCTTGCTACTAGCTAATGACTTACTGGTTCACATCAACTTCACTCCACAGAAGAATCTTTTTAAATGAAAACACTCACTGTAACACCCAAGTGCCCTTTAAAGAGCAAAGATGATAGCCACATAACAGGCGCAGTGAAGAACCAAACAGAGATTTACACTGTGCTCATTTCTTCATTTGAAATAAAGTTTCAGTGTACGAGCACAGAAAAAAGACTGCTTCATCCCCACGCTCAGCTTTGCCAGGCAGTTTTGCAGGAGAAAAGGGACGTCACAGTCCTGAGCACCCCTAACCCACCCGTGAGGCAATCTCTGTTTCTGACAAAGCGTTAAAAGCTCCTTGTCTTAATTAAACATAATATCTGTAGGCAAAAACAGGTATATTTGGACGTAATGTATCTAATATGTACAGTTAATAGATCAGCCTCAATACAGGTTAGCAAGCAAGCTTAGCCAATCTGTTCCCATTTTAAATAAAACCACTTTAGCCCGTTCTCCAGTTTTGTTAAAGTACAACAAAAGCAGGAAAATCACAGACAAAGCTGTGTCCTAACAGTACAATTGCTAGGTCGTAACCAAATACAAAACCCGAAATTTGTAGTTGGGGCTGACAGCTCATCCTTCCCGACCAAAGACGTGCCACTGAGACAGTCTTTTTCCATTTCACAGCTGTGTGAAAATAAGACAAAGTGCCATCCTTCAATTTCACAGTTTCTTCCCTTTGTCAGCTCATCACAGCTTTAATTTTATTTAAACATCCTCCTCTGTTGCAATTATATCTCTCATTTTGTTACAATACAAATTACAAAGATACGTGCCAGCTTTTACCCTTATCAGCGCAGTTTCCTCACTGTGTCTAGATTAATTGCCCATTGTAACAGATAAAACAAAAAAACGTACATTTTGAGAGTGCCTTTTGTTTGCATTAGGGAAGGAAAGCTAAATCCCCATAGAGACTTGCTCTTCTGCTGTGATGAAAATCACATGCTCGAGGTGAAGCCTCACAGCAGCACGGTCCCACGGCCGCGGCGGCGATCGGCCAGGATCTTCCCCATCTAATCCCTAGGCGAGCAAAGCCTGACTTCAGCCACTAAAAGAGATCATTGCTCTGTCGTGAAAGTGGAGATATATACACAGATACAGAAATAAAACTCTCGCCACGTGGAAAGTACTTGCACTGGCTATTAAGAAAGAGCAGACAGAACGACTCGGTACCCGCAAACGGAGCTGAAGGCATCAGCCAGACGAAGGACACGCAGCATGGAAGCCAAACCCTTGCCCAACGCTGCAGCAAACAAGCCAATTTTACATCACGGGTGCACAAGAATAAATCTGCAAACGGTATCGACCAGGACGTAATGGCACCCGGGATCTGCAACGCATGAAGCACAGTCCGAGCGGCGCCTTTGTCCCTGCTGTCCGCGGCGGCATCTCACCCTTTGCCGGGTCCGTCCCACGTCCCCACGGAGCGCTCGGGGAGTCAGACACCAGGCAGAAGAGATGGAGACTAACATAATAATAATATAATAATAATAACATAATAATAATGATAATAAAACAATATAATAAGCTGCTTCTGGGGAAAAAATAATTAGGTCTCTCTGGTCTACCTGATGGCTATACATACAGCCGTGCTCTCATTCTCTTCCACCGCGCGCTGATCTCCTGCCATTTACACCCCTACTTAGACAGCAAAGTGCTCAACATGCTCCGTTTGCAGGTGTCCCTGCCGCACCTTCGGGAGGACGCTGGGAAGGCAGCTCACTCGCCTGCCTCCGCTTCGGGCAGATAAAACCTGCTCTGAGCGTAACCTTGACTTGACGACTTGCCTGGAACAGTTATTCAGCTGTCAGCTAAAGGCAACCAGGAAAAAGCCCAGAGCCCCGGCCAGGCAGGAGGTGGGCTTGGTATCTCAGGGAGAACTAGACGTGAGATGACTTTAACCATCGATGTGTCACAGCGCGATTGCAACTAAACGCAATACTGGTATTTACAAGATTTCATGACAATACGTCAGTCACCGCTAAAGCATTCACAGAAGGAGAACAGGATAGAAATTCAGGGAAAAAAATAAAAAATAGATTTACACACAATGGAATCTCTACCTTTAATAACATCTCACATTTTCTTTAAAGTGTTATAATTAATTGGAGTGCAGGCTCTTCAAAGCATAAATGCCCAACTCCCATTAGCACTAATGGAAGTTAGACACACTCATCAAAGAGAGAATATACTTCTGTCTTTACAAAAGTAATCAGTGTGTCACAAAGCTGTATTTTTCTTAAGTTATCACTCCCATGCTATGCAAGCCGCGTACAAAGGTTTGCATTCATTTAAATTCAAATTATGCACTCAGAAGAGATTTTTCCTTCACTGGAAGGCCTGAATGCAGGAAATCAGTTTGCTATTACGTTAGAAAAATACATTGTAAAATGCAATAAAAATAATTACCCTTATAATTAAAGGTTGTCATTCCAAAAGGCTTTCAGAATTCCCATCACTGAAATAACTTTTCACTGCTGTCCTGATGAAGATGCGATCAGACGATTTTTGTCTACGGCCCTTTATTTAATACTCTCCTAGATAAGCAGTAAGATTTTGCACCAAAAGCGGTCTGCTGGTGGACACCTAGATTATCTAAATGGAACATGCAGTTACTCATGTATTTATTAAGATGGTGAACTGATGACATTTCTGAAATAAAAACAAATTCACCTTTTCTTTCTTCATTTCAGGAAACACTTTGGCACAGCAGTGAGCAATATCCCCTCTACCATGAGGGTGCCGTGACCAGCTCTTGAGGAAAGCACAGAGAGATGCTTATCCCCTTTTTCAGTGAGGCTATCCACCTTCAAAAAGAAACGGACATTTTTCAGAAGTAAAGGATCTGCTGAGGGGCCACCTCATGGATCAGATCCTGTTTCTCATTCTGGCGTAATTCATATTTTTCAGTGAAGGGACTGGTCGGCTTCACCACAGTGTCCAGAAACTCCCCCAAAAGAGCCAGGTGAAGTCAGGCTAGTTAAAACACTGTTTTCCTGCAAGCATCTCTGGAAAGTCTTCTCCTCAAGTAAAAATGAACCATATTTCAAGTGTCATTTTATTTCCTCAGACTTTAGTGTCCCTCAATCCCCCCCAAACTCCAAGCAGTCGCACCAAGGACTGCACTTACCCTGCCGTTCAAACAGGTTCATTTGCAAAGTGAGGAACCGAATACTGTTAACACCACTAATTCAGAGTATTTTTCTGATGTAGAACTGTGGCTCAACATTCATTGATGTGTGTTAGGAGTATACAGTATACACAAAAACGATGCTAAAAAACGTGTTTGGTTAAAATTGGTAAAGGAGCACTCGGAAGATGGTAATGGGAAAGAAGGCATTTAGCCCTGAACAATGTACTGTCTTCTGCTTCCATATACAGTATAGCAAACAGTAAAAATATATAGAAACCAGTACCAAATGGGGGGGGGGGGGGCAAAGCTCTCCACTTTTAGCTCATTTTCAATACTCCTGGTTTCCTCTGACCTTTACTAAATTGTTGAAAAATTAAATTAACTTTATAAAATATGCCAGAACACAGCAAGACTATCGTTATTATTCCCATTATAGTAACATGCATAGGCTAATCAAGGTCTTCAAAAATTAAGTTTGGAGGCCTACTTGTCTTTAGCTAACAAAATTTATCATAATAGGATCTCAAGAAATAGCTGAAAGAGAGAACGGAGTATTAAAAACAGAGAGGAACATTTACATAACACTCTATATGATCATTTAAAAATTGCTAAAAAAAGAAAAGACTAACACACTAGAACAGTCAGTCCTTGCCTCTAGGAGAACAAGATACAATGCTATGTATGAAAAATGAATTTTCATCTTTTTTTCCTAACTTACATAAATTTCATTACATGTGCAGTCAGACAGAAAGCAAAGAACCAGTTTCCACCTTTGAAATATCTCATAAGAAGAGCCGATTTCCATATCTCTGCACATCTGGAACCCATCAGAAGTCAACGCAAATGCTGCAGGTTATAGTATTAATTCTGCAATTGACTTCCATGAATGGAATACAACATGATATTTCGGATAATTTATAACTTGCTCTGGAGCCTTGAGTAAGTTATAATCTGATTTAGAGCCTTCTTCTCTAAATTGCATAGAGGTAAACAGAAAACAAAGTATTGGACATTGCATGCCTTTTTATTCCAAGTTACAATAAACTGGAAATCTCCAATTTATTTTTCCTCAGAATTTTAAACAGTATATATTCAAATACTTGTTTTATAGTGTTGAAGCAATTTACTCTGCTAATGCCAAAACATAGCATTTTGGTATTTATAAAATACTGTGCACAAGCAATATAAAGTGTACCAAAATAAAACAGAAATGACAAAGTGATTATGCTAAAGAGAAGTTTTCAACATTTAAAAAAAAAACGCACATTATCCAAAATATGAGAAAGTTGGAGTGAACCATTTAAACCTTTTCCACAAAGCTTCCATAGAAACACTCTTCCTTATAATCTACATATTTGAATCAACATTACAGAATTAACAGAGCCATTTCAGCAGACAAGTCCCAGCACCTAACTCCAGGGCTGAGAGGAGAAAGAGAAGCAGCTGCCTTCTTGACGGCTGCTCCATGATGGGGCCAACAACTATGACTTTTGAAGCTGTTATTACTAATTCTTATGTAATACCTCTTCCTGCAATAAAGCTATTAACTTATCTGCTTGATGTGCACTTTACTATGACTTAGAGTGCAGCTCCTCACTGACCATGTTTTTACAGTTTCAAGTATTTCAACTTTTAATTTGCAATTCATAGATCTGCAGCAAATTTTAGGTTTCCCATTAGCTTTGACTCCACTTAAAAAAAAAAATATTGATTATATATATTACATATCAATATTCCAAATGTGGGAGGAAGTTTCTCAGCCATATGCTTGAAGTAGGCTGCAAGTACAGAAAACGCACTCTCCACTTCCCTCTAAAGTACCTGTAAAACAAGATGGTCTTCATTCATCAGCAAGTAGGTTGTGAACCATGGATAAAAAACCATCTCAAAACTAAAGATTTCCTTTCTCCTGAGGGGTTTTACATGATGAACACACCACAGAAAACATCAGAAAAAACTGGATAAAGTTGAAGCTCTCTCAGCGCGGACAGCCAATATTTAAATTCAGGCAAAAACCTGATTGTTTTTCCCAGTTCCATGCTTTAGTAATTTTATTTTAACAAAGTGCCCAGAATTTAATTATCTCACTAGAGAGGCTATGGGTTTGTATGGCCCTATTAATGGATTAAAATCAATCTATGTTTACTGATTTGGCAAAAAGATACATGGTTGCTATAATGATTACTAGTTGGCAAATATCTCACACAAATTGCCTGGAAACTTTGTCAGATTGGATAAACAAGCAAATATCTGTTGCCTCTGGTTCACCGCAACTACGTTGCCTGGTACAGACAGTACGTGGGCCACATTCAACTTCTGCAACAGTAAATTAAAAATGTAATTAAGTCAGACTGTCAAAAATGTAACCATCTAAAGTTTATGGCAATTTTGTTCTCATTGCACTTCGCACATGCCCAAAGATGAAATTGTGGCTGCAAGGGGCAACTCCCGGCTTGGGAGCAGGCCACGCATCTGTGTCTTGCCCATACACTTTCCCAAACATATTAAATTAAAAAAAAAAAAAGAAAAAAAAAAAGTCTTTTTGCATCACATGGAAAGAGATAACTAGCAAAACTATTCAAGTACCAACTGCATTTCCATATGGAGAACGACCTTGGGCTGGTATCCATCTCTGTGCGTCCAACTTGCCTTACTAGAGGATCAGTTCGTACAGTCAAGGAAGACAACGCGCTGCACAGAAAGCAAAACAGACTAGGGAAACACATGAAGGAATGGCAAATACGATTCAGTGTCGCTGAAATCTGGCATTTGAACAGGAAAAAAGAAATCAAGGAATATACAACACAATGAACTAAGAGAGAGCAAAGGAAAAGGACTAAAGGCGTAATAAACGTGTGCATGCGTGTGCACAGATATAAATGCAATTTTTACAGGTCCCTGAAATAAGTTGAGGATCAGTCATGATAAGTGGGAGAAAACACAGCAAGGGGCTGTGGGAAGGGAAGAACACACTGCCTGCCTTGCACACTACAGATGTGCAGCGTGGGGACGGGCACAGAGGTGCGCACAGGCAAACACCCACAGTGAACAGGCAGTTTTGAAGATGCTTGAGTTTTTAGCTATATTTTTAAACTTCAGGCATAAGGTAACTGGTAGAGATGAATAAGATCTGACACCAACATGCGTTGCTTTTCCCGCTAGAGTGACTAGGAACAGCACAAGAGTCTTGGAGCAAATGTTCATGCAGAATCTACACAGTAGTTTCAGCTGCATTATTTAGCATACTGAACTAAAACTTCATATCTATATAAATCTGCATGACATACACCTCCAATGTCAACACATAAAATGGAGAAAAACAGGGCATTCTGGAAGGAACTTGCAGACCTGTTCAGCAGCACCCTTTCATTTTCTGTTATTGTTCCCATATAGTAAATATATTTGTCCTAAAGGGTAGTATCTAAGAATAATGACGCAGCACATCCACTTTGTACCTGTTTACATTAAGGGCTGCTTTCTTAGTCAAAAATGTAGTACTAAGAAGAAGAAAGTCTCCCTCTTTCATGGACACTGCTATAGTAACTAGAAGCGTAACCATAAGATACAGAGCACACTTGGGAGACTTTACCTTCAACAGAAAGGGAGAACTAAGATTTATTAAGCATCTGGTCCACTGTCCTAGGGGTTCACGTACAGAATTACTGTACTTACCCTTTGAACATTAGGTTGCTATCTATAAAGACTGCTTAGAAAATGTAAACCATTCTGCTAGCCTCTTCTGAAATACAATACATCATCTGATAGATACACTGCTGCCTGCGTAAATATTTTGCAAGTAAGTATATTGATCTCTTTGTTGAATTCTTAATGCTTTGAGTTGTGGAATAAGTGTAAAATCAATACAGACATAAATTTTAAGAAGGATTGCAATGATTAGTTGTATTTTTGGCTACAGGTAGCAAGAGGTAGTTTGATCTCCCATAAGCTGGAAAAGCCGATTTCCTATTTCCTAACTTCAGTGCCTGGTTGTGGATCGCCACAGATCTCACCAAGCAGGGAATCAGTCTTTGTCTCAGTAAACGCAAATAGAAATAAGTTGTAACAGGAAATAAAGACTCTTCAGAAAAATAAATTTCAAGTACTCTGTGGAGGAACTATAACATGTCTAGTGCAAAACTGGTTAGAAAACAAATGCCCAGGGAAAACTTTTGCGGTCAATAATGGTAATGATCAAGCAAGGAAGAGAGGTACAAGACAGTGTAGAGGTCACCTCTAATACAATGTTGTATTTGTGCTGAAAGAGCATCAGCGAAGGAAGGGAGATTTCTGAAGAGGTGTGCTAAGGAGTCATTTACAAAATGCAACGGTGACACAAGTTAATGGACCTGAATACAGAGCGCAGTTTAATGCTTGTTAACTATCATTAACACTGGCACCAGTATCGATGTAGCAGTGGGGCCTAACACCGTTGATCTGAGCAGAAATTACCCAAGACCTACTTTTAAGCAAGCAAGTCAGGAGGCCCCTTAGAGACATCAATAACACGAGAGCAGAAAGAAGAATTGTGCACACAGCAGATGGTAGTGGCATGGTCAGGAAGGAAGCTCAGTAAAAATAGCCACTAATACTATCCAAAGACTAGACTGCATACCATCCAGAGTAAAAAACAACCGGGAAAAACTGTATTTCACCAGTTGTAACACAATACAGAATTACAGCGAGGAGCACACAAGGCCTCTGAGAGCCACAGGCTCTACAGCTGCTCTACAACTACAACTGCTCCTCTTCAGGGCAGAGAGCTAGCGGATGAAGGTAACTGCAATCCTCGACCTTGCGCCCCGCAGGGGAACCTTCTTCTGCCAACGTTGCAAGCGTCCCACGGCCGCAGAGACCACAGCGTCTGAACCGGCAAGCTTCACTCCCAAGTGCAAGTCTCTAAATGTGAGGCATAAAAACATCTCTGCATCATGAAAGAAAATATTTGCTTTATGATAAAGGTTACTGATGAAAAAGGCTATTTGTTTTATGACAAGTCACTACAGAAGTAAGGTGAAATCCCCAATTCCAGGCCAAAAAAAAGAGTAAAGGATTTTCTCCATCCCTTTTTTTAAGGTGGGAGATAAATTGACACAGCTGCAAACCAAATAATCTCATGCCTTCTTACTCAGTCCTACTTAGAACATAAAACCACTCCTTTCAGTTTCTATTTCCTGTTCACATTAACATTTTTGTAGCTTTATACACCTCCTGTTATTTATCTTCTCCCTCATATGCTTTCTGCATCTAGAGTATTGAAGAATAAATTCTTTTTATAACTAGAGACATGCAGAAAAACCTAAATCAAGGCACTACCGCACCTGAACTCCAGCCTAACACAAAAACGTTATAAAGATGAGCATTCTCCCTAAACCTAGATGGCCGTTGTTGGCAATGCCACAACCCCTGCCCCAAGGGACACAGAAAGGAACAAGATGCCTTGGGCCAGCTGTGGGTACCTCCACGTCCCTTCCCTGATTGAGCAGTTACCCATCTACAACTGACTTGCAGAGAAGTTCTCAGCATTAGAGCAAATAAAGGCCCAAACTACTGTATTTAATTCCCTAATGAGATAATTGAATCATTCTGCTAACTCGTGCTGGTTTTAACTCTTTTAGCAAGTTACGTTAATAAATCTGTGCAACAGTACCAAATAAAGCCTTTATGCACCTCTTTCGCAGTTGCCGACAGAGGCTTCAGTCGCCCTGCAGACACTCTGCCTGGCTTTTCTGATTTTCTGGGGATTTTCCAAAACTTTAAGAGTTGGCAAAAACTTAGTGTAATTTGCAACTGCCAGAGTTTTACGAAAGATGAGTTTTAGCTAAAAGCCTCCAAAGACTGGAGACCTATCCCAGATCTTTTACTTGCTCCTCTACGCACAGCTTTTCCCCACCCAGGGCATCAGAGGTCCAGGCACCTCCGCGGCCTTCGGAAAAGACCATCAGGCTGAACCACAGGAGCCACAGCCACCCCTCTCTGCACGTACGTTCAGAGAAATAACGAAAGCTGCACAGAGAGCTGGCAACCGCATCGCTGTATCTATCTCTCTCCACTTCTGCCTAGGCCCTTGCCAGAAGACTAATGCATCATATCGCAGCCTGAATATCTGACTGCCAAACTCGGCCCCGACGGTACCGAGAAGATGCTTGTGCACGATGGCTACGTTCCAGCCCAGCCACTTCTGACTCATTTCATTTAGGAAAGAAAAGGACTTCACTCTTAATAATATCCACTATAAATTACACGAGTAATACCTACATACACAGATATGTAATTCAAACAGAGAGGTTTGTCTGTTTATTGATTCCAGCTCAGCAGCAAGTTTCTGGAGCTGAGTCTGTGCTGCTCAGCGATCGAATGAGTTCCTGCCCTTGACCCGTACCCACCGGCAAAGGACAGCGCACGTGCAGCTCCGGTGCAGCCCGCATCTGCCTCACGCACACGGGAAAAGGCATCCTTTAAGAAGGGCCAAATGGCTTAAACGAGTCTCCTGCCCAGAACTGGCATGTTGCACTGTGCAATCTCCACGTGCTGCCCTTCCCAAGCCACTTCCATTTTCATCAGCCGCAATTTTAAAAACAAATTCAACAATCTTCTTGCAAGGCTCACTTTTTATTTAATTTTTCAGGGTAGACCAGAGCCAACAGGGACTCGAGCACAGCATCAGCTCAAGCAAAGGCCCCTGTCTACATGACGGACTCGCTGGGAGATAAGGAGATAAGGGCAGGAGCATGTGTGCAGCTAGAGCGGGGCGCCAGGGACAAGTCACAGATAAAGGCGTGGGAAGCCACCGCCTCGTTCTCTCTTTAAGGAGACTAAACAGGCGATGAGAACCAGTAATGTTTTTTCAGCCAGGTAATATCCAGCCATGCTGACTTTAATACACAGTCTACAAAACACTGCAGTGAAGTGCCTGTTCATCTGTAAAGCACAAGTGTTTAAATGGAAAAGAGACTATAATGTTCAACACAGCAAGTGCAAAACAAGACGTGAAGGGGTGAAGGGGGAGACTCCACAAAACAGCTCTTTCGTTTCACCGTTTCCAAGGCTAAGCCTCACCCACTCTTCTTCCCATGACCGGGGAAACTGAAAGATCCTCACGTCAGCACTCGTAGAGATTACTGAGAAAATGAATACCATGCCTCTGCTGGGGCTAATGCAGGAGATTCAGAAACATCATCAAAACAAGGTCAAGGCAAGAAAGCACAGGAGTGAGTTGTGAGCAGTATCAAGGCAAAAGGTGTTTGGTTTTGTTCCAGGGTGGAGGGAAAGTATGTCTGACTTGGGATGGAATGGCCTAACGATCATAAAAGAAGCATTAAAAATCCTAAGAGCAGAGTGCTGGAGAGCCTTTGCCTTGAAAACTTATGTGGAAGATGATCTGCTCTGGAAATTAATTCTGAGCAGGTTTTCTATTCCCAACAGTTTTTTTATCCCTGCTGAGACTGCAGGCACACCCTGGGAACTCACACCGCAAAGCCTCGTTCCAAAAGCCGGGCTTTACAACAAGAGAGAGAGAGGCATAAGGAGATGTTTTCTCCAGGAATCTCACAGCAAAACGGCACATTTCAGTTCCTCTCGGTTAGCCAAGGAGCAGAGCATTGCCAAGCCGACACGAACACCGCCTGCCCAGCTACCCCATGCCCTCCCCGGCGGGGCGCAGGGCCCTGCTGCAGGCACCAGGCTAGCAAAGATTCAGAACTTTACTGCCATTAACAGCCAAGGTGCCTAACGACAGTCGGAGATGTAAGGACACCAGCAAAGCTCTAGAGATTAGACTGCAAACCCCCTGGACCATTGCTCAAAGACCAGCATACATATTTTTAAGTAACTTAACAGAAATGAAAAAAAGCATACTGAAAACGCTCTTAAGGATGGCTCCAAGATCCTGCTGCAGACTGCTGACAGTAGCAGATCAGCAACGATACACACACCAGTATGAATCTTTATGAACAACTAATAGAGCGATTATAGTCTACATTGATACAGCTAGTTTAAAACTATGCAGTAATATATCACGTATCAGCTCCTTCCATTAAACGTACTATACTAGCAGCCAGGAAACATATTCCCCAAGCAACCTGCAGTCATGAAATAAGATGCAATGCCAGAGCTGAAGCAGAGAACAGTCCCCGTTTCAAAATAGTTAAAATTCCCCACAAAAAGCAATATGATGGATACATAAGCCTTTCAGGTTTTTTTGGTAATGGAAAGCATAGGGGAAATCTAACTACAGTGCTTTCTTAAATGTAATTACTTAAACTATGTCACACTGTTGCTTTTAAACCTATATAAACCAAGCTGGTTTTGTTATCTAATGCGAAGCTCTTTTCAGTAGCAATGTGCTGTCAGATTAAAGTACTTTTATTATTCACTGGCAGCATTTTAAATTTTCACTTCTTCTTAAAAAAGAAAAAAAAAAAAGATCAATAATGCTAAGGGAAGACGCACTCTCATTTAACATCTTCAGAACTATGCCAAGCAACTGGAATGCCTTCATGCACTCTAAGCAATCAGATATATAATTGAAAAAAGCTTAGTCAACTATTAAGTGATTATTTTCAGGAAAAATACTAGCCATCATCTGTAGAGCAAGAAAGAACAAATACGAACATGCAGGCACTTCTAGTGCCAAAAATGTCATGGATAGCAAGAATTAGGTAAATAAGATGACAGTGGAAGGTATTTTCTTTCTCTTTTCCTTGTAAGTTCTTACCAGAAGGACAGAAATCCATAAAGGACATCTGCATATGTACATCTTAAAATTACAATCAATGTGAACATATTTCCTCACTTTCAGAACTACAGTTCAGACTTTTTTTTTTTTTTTTGGTAATAGCTGATCATCGCATGGGAAACAGGGTAGAGAACAGCATTCCCTACGCAGCTTTAAATGTTTGCACAATTATTAACTTTGATGGCAAGCAAAAAATTGCAGACTCAGTTTCAAGCAGAAAAGGAAATGGAATGTAAATACTTTTTTTTTTTTTTAAAGACCTTTTCTTATCTAAGACCAGAACCTATGAAAGCATCTGAGTATCTACACAGGGAGGATTTCTATAGTGGAGGGCTCTGATTTCCAAACAAGGAAGAAATAACATTGTGGCTGGAAGATAAGGCTACACAAATTTTCCATACATCAGTGTGGAAAGTATTTTTAAATGGGTGCAATTAAGTATTAGACCTTACCTAAGAACACAGTGATTCATCGAGCACTTGGAAATCCTTGAATCAAGATTGGACAATTTTATACAAAATATTCCCTAGCCACTGCAGAAACTGCTTACAGCAGGAATCACTTTTTCAATCTCTATTCCTATTCTTTCCTAGGAGGTCAAGATGATAAAACTTTCAGATGGATACAAATTATTCTGTCCCAAGAGGAATAAAATGTAGCAGTAAGTAGTTACTCATTTTCTGCAAAAAAGTCTTCCTGTGCAAAGTCCAGGAGGAACTTTCCCTGCCAATATCCAAAAAAAGCATCAAATGCTCCCCTGCAGCTCCACAATGATGAATGCTGAGTATTAAGTTATGAATTTCACTCTCCATGCATATAAAGCCACCACAGCAATGTTACCATACCAAGAAACAAAATAAAGTCTTATCCTAAGCCTTAAAAATAAGAATAGAAGCAGAAAACAGAGATGCTACTTGGTAAGACTCCTCCTCTTCTTGCTTATTATATAAGATACTTATTTCATTGATTACATTGGGGATTATATAAGATACTTATTTCATTGATTACATTGGGGATTTTCAAAGAAAATACAGAAAAAAAACCTCTGTATAATTCTGTGTTCATGAGAAATGCTAAACAATCAGTGAAACCTGGAAGTAGTCCCAAATTTTTCCTTAATTGCCCCCCCCAACATATTCTAACGAGGAAAAAAATACCCATTTTTTCCTTCTTGCATATCACTTAGCGACTTAGTCGCTTCTTTGACAAATAAATGCAGGAAACACCTGCTTGCTGGTATTCATATTGGCTGAGAAAAATAGCACTGCAGAAAAGCTGGCTATTAGTACAACCATACTGATAATAAAACACAGGCCTATCTCTATCACATAATGTTTCTAATATTATTTCCAATAAATGGAAAAGTTAACAACTGTATGATGTCACAGCTTTAAACAAGATTGCCCACAAACTCTGTTTTTCAAGCAATACTAGTAAAATTATCTTCCATCATATGAGCTTCTTCAGATGGATTTTGAGAGCCACAAAAGAAACACCAAAAGCAGGTGTTTATCAGCAAATTCCATGTTTCCTTTTCACACATGTGCAAAGTTATTAGAAGCAGCTTTATCTTACCACAGACTGTAGAATAGAGTTCAAAAATACAACAGACTGCATGCTGTATACTTTACACAGTATTTCAAAGAACTTGAAGTCAATCCACAGCCCCTTAGGAAGCTAGGGCATCCTGGGTTTTGAAATTATAAGTATTTCTATGCATAGGATATTCTACATGTTCTATTAATGCCCATCAGGGCTCCCAGCTGAGTAATCTAACATAATTTTTGAGTAGCAAGCTTATTATACACAACTTGCACATGGATCTTCTTCCAGTATGTACCTGCCTGCCTCTAGTGAACACTTTTATTGACAATATTGGCTCCCTAGTAACTTTGCTGGACAATTAGGATCAGGATTTTTCAAGTGGGGTGAAAGCAAAGGCAGTTGCTAAACTGCACATTTAGCAGAAAACAACAAATTCATCAAAAACTACTTTAGATTTTAATTAGCCAAATAGTCTTAACTGGAAAAATATTTCCTGCTAAACACAGAAAACTGTTATTCTTGGCAGTCGCACAGTTCTGGTTTTATCCAGAAACTCCAGAAAGTTTTTGGCCTCAATTTCAAAGGGAACCTGGCTCAAAGGAGAAGCTAAGAGCATCTCAGGGAGGGCCTGGCCACCGCGCAAAGGCAGCTGCAGGGACTGAATCGAGCCCTCCCTCCCTAACCACTGCGCAGCTGCACAACAGCCAAGTTAACACTTTCGCTAGTCTTCTTTTTGTTACTAGGGCTCTTCATTCTTCTTTTACAACCACCAAAACCAAATCATTTTGCTTCAAGGTTCAAGGAATGTTGCGTGTCGAATAAAAGACAAATTTTCACATTTGCCCCTCTTTCTTTCCTTTTTGCCCCCCAAAGCAAACACCAAGAATTACATTTTTATCTGACCAACACCTGTTTTATTTGACTGCCAAACTAGAAGATTAATTATTTAGTGTGGATTTACTTCCAGGTTCAAAGAATTCTGGAAACAGGAGTAGAGCTAGCGGTGTGCATTGGTTTTTCTGGCCTTCAAGACTCTGGTTTCTTTTGTTTCGTGAGCTCGCCCTCACCTGCACAACAGCTGGGTAGTCCAGGAATCCTTGCGTCGTTACGAACACAGATGCTCTAGAAGAGCAACAGTACTGTACTTATTCTAGCCGACCCATAAATGAAGATGCAACAAACTAGGACATAGCAACAAACAAAATATATATAAAAAGAATCTTGGAAAAAAGGAGACTGATACGTTTCGCCCTTTTTATTCTTCTTTGAAATGCACGCATCCTGGTTATGCCCATTTCATTCTGTAGAGCGTATCATAAAGCAACAATTTAATTAAAACATATAGCTTCCCACAAATGAAATCCATTTCTACTGATCACTGAATGCCAAACCTGATTAATATAATTGAACCGTTATTGCCCTTGCAAACTGATTCTGAACTTACACGGTCACACTATTTTGCACAAAGCCTATTGTTATGCCTCTGATCATGCCACCTGGCATAACACACAAAAATATGCATCCAGTTGTAATGGCATGAAACAGACAGACACTATTGTGCTATTTGTACCTTTCTTGCTAAGAAAAAGAATGCAAATAACCTATTTCATGGAGAGAAAAGGAGTTGAAAGAAACTCTTTTACATTAAAAGTGAGCATTATTCATTGGGAATTTGCATATTACTTATAAATCGTTTGATAAAATAGAGCCTTAAATACAACTTGTAGGCTTCAGAAAATGACTAAGAGCTGCACAGGTATACTGAAATAGTTTGAAATATTTAAGCATCCATTCCGGACGTGAAGCATCAGAACCAGTTTGCAAATCCCAAAATTCAGATATTAACGGAACAGTTTCATTTAATTTTCTGAACTGATCTTTTCCCAAATCTCTAAAGAAGGTCCAGTTCTTAAAAACAATTCTTCATCACTGCCTCCAACTCAGTCAGTAGCATCAACAGAAAATTTTAGTGGATTTCTACTAGGCAGAGCTCTAAAATCACAAAACCACTTAAAAATTCATGGAAGACATGATTCAGAACTACAAAGAAAACCAGGACATTGGCCAATTTCAAGAGAGTCTGACGTTTTAACCAATTCCTTCTCAATGCCTGCATAATGACACTCAAAATTCAACAGTTGACACTCAAAATGATTACCTACTTCCAAGCTATATGAGATATTAGACACTTACCATTAATCCATTTGGCTTCTGGATTATGAACTATGAACTCTTTCCTGAAGAGATCTTCCAAGGACAATCTGGTTTCTGATGAATTTGCAAGCTCATCTAAAATAAAACAAGACCACGTTAGATGATTATCGAAACAACACATTCAGCGCAGATAGCAAAACGTCAGGATTACAGAACCAGATTATGTAGTTGAAAGGTCCTGCCAAAATCAGTAATAATAACCGGCTCTTAGGGGTTTTTTTCCCCACTAGAAGAAAAACTCTCAATTTTCTTCAGTAAAGCTTTAAAAACCAGAGCGCTGGTACCTCATGGACAGAACAGCCAAAGTGTTTGGCCATTTCCCACGGTGGCTCCCCGCTCCCAGAGCTCTTGCCCACAAGCCGAGCCAGATTGCAAACCAATATAACTATTTCTTACAGCTACAGCACGAAGGCCAGATTGAGCACCTCAGATGGATAGACACCAGGTAAAATACTCCTGCAAGCAATCATTTTACAACAAATATTACCTGTTCTACATATTAGAAAATCAAATAAGAAAAAATATATGCCATATGCATATTTTATTGTCTGTGCTTGCTCTGTAGTGATAAGCACAGCGTAACAGTTGGCTTAATTTGGATTAGCTAATATGGATCTTCAAATTTTGCTCCTCTTGTGCTGCAGATTAAATAAATAATAAATAGTGAAGATCTCAGCAGGTCGTGTGCCTCACCGACGTGTGAAATGAGAGGCACTAATAAAGCAAAAGCCACAATTTGCTGTCAAAATACAAACTTTCCAATGAATATTCATATACCACCCCTACGCACTTAACCTAACCACTTCAGGCTGTTTAGCAGAACAGCAGTTGCTAAAAGAGGTGTTATACGTTGCTCGTGCACTGGTGAGAGCAGGCGTCTATGCGCATCCCGCACCGGGAACCAGACAGATGCCCAGTCAGCTCTTTTCACCATTTTGTCATCCTTAGCCAGGATGTTGGGAGGTTACAGCAGGATTTAGCTGTTCTGAGGTTCTTCCCTTCCCCCGTGGGCACTCAGGAGGACCTGCTCCCAGGCGAGCTTTGGGTCAGAGGCAGATTTTGTCTTTCCCGATTGCTGATACTAAATAGCTCCACTGATGACAGACACATAAAAGTGCATCTTGAATCCCCGCAGCCAAGGAACCTACATTTGGTTGTCACCTCTGTGTTCACCCAATACGTTACCAGCACGTTTTTAACAGAACTAAAAAAAAATTGTGCTTTGTAAAGGTCTTGTCCTGCAACATGTTTCAGATGAAAACGTGACCCCTTCACAGCGAATAAAGTCGATCACGGTGTAGCTATTGGTCTTTGTTCAGTCCAGTTGCAAAATTAGAGGCTGAAAGTCTCCGAAAGCATACTGGAATCAACACCAATAGGATTTTTCTGGTGCTTTTAGATGCCAGCACTGCCTGCTCCAGGCACTTTTTAGCATCAAAAGGTGCACCCCGAGCCCCTGCCCAACGCCTCGCACGCGCCACCTTCCTACGGCCGTGCAGCCAGTGGGGTTCAGGTCCAGCTGCATAAAACAAATGTCCTAATCCTTAAATAAATTTTTCGCCATCTTCCTACCTTCTGGGAATCAAAATTTTTTGGTTTTTTTGGTCTCCCAGTCCAGCGTGGGACTCAGTACCCACTTGCAGTCGTACCAGGGCTTTAGAGAAGAAAATTTTCTCTCCTGATTTGTACCTAAATCCCTCTGTTTACACACCATGGCACCTCGTTAGCTCTCACTCCTGCCGAACGCCGAGTTTTCACCTTCAAGGCAAGCGCGTGTTGTTACGCAGGCTCTGCTCAGCTCCACAAACGCATCTCCCGTCTCCAAAACACTCCTGTACCTAACAGCATCACACGCTGCGCCCTTCACCTGCCCGTCCCCCAAAACCCCGCTCTGCCCCACGTCCTGCCCCGTTTCGGTGGAGCCCCCACAGTGCCGGTGCTGCCCGTGACCCCCAGGATTCCCCTCCGCACCTTCCGCAGGGCTCTGCTCCCATTTATCACGACCCTTCGTATCCTGCCTGTTTGCTGACAGCCAACCAAGCTCACACAAGCTGTTGTGCTGCAAAAAAAGTCTTACTGAAGACATTCTGTTTTTTTCACTTTTTTAATTAGCTACTTCTGTAAAAACTCCTACAACTGTGTATTGGAAGGTTATCAGATACCTGCTTTGCTCTCCTGTCTCACAAGTCACATCCCTGCCAGGTAATCTTGAGATATACCATATTTTAAAATAACTTTTTAACTTGCTGTTAACATCTCTAAGCTGAGACAGGGCATTTCCAAGCAACTTTACTACATGTTTGAAGAGTAATTTTTTCTAATCCTAAGCCATTACCAAAACAGACCCTTGCTTGTAGTCTTTGACACCAGCTTTCCACTCTGTCAATGTCACATATTGAGTAATTTTTGAGCAGAATATTGATTTGACAGCAAAAGAATCAAAAATAGTACTTTTAGTTTGTATATAGCAAGACGAATTACATATCATGTTAGCTCTCAAAACACTGTAAAGGGTGAATCTTTCTCCAGGATAAGAACAAACTGGCACGTACTTGACAAAGTACTCTATTTTTAAAAACTGCCTTTTTCCACTTTATGTTTATTACGGCATTACAAAATAGTCTCTCTCCCTCTTTCATTTCCATTTAAAATTTGATTGCATTATTCCTTGAAGGACTCATACTTTGACTGTCCTCCCACTATTTCATGGGTTTCTATATTTCAATCTGAAGTTATATAAATTATGTATAGAAAAGGAATACAGATTACAAGAGGGACAAACAAAATCAAATGTTAAAAACTTCATGGCTATACTTCTTAACTGTACTTCAGATGAACAGCTTAACAGTTCAACAACTGATGTACTTTTACTCAAAATGACAAACCAGTTTGCATTTGGTAAACTAGAAGACTTCAAAAGTAGAAATTAATAGTTTCATCACTTTTCATGAGTTTACAGGGTATTATTTTTGCATGAGTAATTACATGTATGCCAAACACCTCAAAATTTATCTTCCAATTTTGCAAATAAAACTAATAATTAGGTAGCACAGTGTATGATGAACGCAAACACCTTACATTACTTTCTTGGGGGGGGGGGGGAAATAACAGTAGAAACTGGGATAAAAGCTTGATGTTAAATGCCTGAAAAGTGGAAAAAACATCACTACTTAGCTGTGTGCAAGCTACTGGAATTGGTATAATTATATTATGTTTGTATGAGAAAGGAAAGACAACTTGACAGAAAGTAGCCAGATTATCAAAACTTGTTTGCTTACAGTGATTACACAGAGCCCATGCAGTTTTAAACAGAAACCTCAATCTTGTTGGTGATAAATATCTACTCCAGCAAAAACCACCACTGGTTCCCATTCTATTAATTTAAAAAGTGACATGCGACACTGTGTGAAGGGGTGAGTCTCAGCCCTCTTCTGGGCAGAACATTCATTCCTTGGACTTGATCCAAATGGATCCGCTTCCTGGAGCTCCATTTTATCCAAAGCAATTTCACAAAACCATTTGCTGTCAGTTTGGCTGACCTAAACGTTCCCTACGGAATTTTTCTGCAAAGCTGTCCATTTTCTTTGCATCAAGAGAGAGCAAAGCTGACTACGTTTTGCCGTAGAGTTCACATGCCACTCTGCTCAACGGCAATTACCATCTATCAGCAAGCATGGTTTAAATGCTGACAACAATATATATCAATAAAGGAGTCCCACGTACAGCGTTGAGAGCCTGCTGCATCTTTCCAAAGTGTATGTTAACCTGAAGGGAGAACTATTGTCATTCCCAAAGAGAAGAACAGTCCTAAATGTCGTGGCTGTACCAAGATGGCAACATTTGAACAACTCCTACGCTCTTCTGAGACCATTTTTCGTACAGATGCTTTTGCTTTCAGTTTTATTCCCAAGGTATTTTCTGCTTTTATACTTTTCTTGAATAATTTTTCCTGCAATCATCTCCAGATCTTACACACACAAAAATCACTGGATTCATAATTAAGCTCCTGGTAGGACAGATGGGTTCCTTCTCCAAAACCCCAAGCGTTTCCACACTCCACTGCTTTACTGCCTTCAACAAGAGTAATCTCGTTTTTTGCTATCCTCTTGCACTTCACCTAATGGCGGAGAAAACTGGTGGGGACACTAGTCCATAAGCCTCCTCCAACCAGCTACAGCACAGAGTACCCATTTGTATTTGGGGGATGCAGCTGGGTTTTAAGACCCTGAGTCCACAGAGGAGGGTTGAGAGGGAACTGCTGAGCCGCAGCAAGAGGGGGCTGGACGGGGAGGCCATTCAAACTCTACCAATGATACCTGAATGGACCTGAAACGGTCCATTCTCCCACTTCTCCATCACTCCGCTGACAACAGTAATTCTTTTGTTAAGCACCAGAGTATTAGTGCAGATGACAAGCAATATATAGGGGACTGAAATATTACTGTGGTTGCCACTGCTTACTGGTACCACAGCCATAACTGTGACACAAATATTTTGTTTCATGTTTTAACAGAAGCTAAGATATTATTAGATCGAGCTGCATCCCCTATTTCAAAATAGTTCTTAAGTAGCATTGTATATTCAAGATGCATTTCATGTGCTATTAAAAAAAACCCACTGAAAATAGACATCAAGAATTTCTATTTAGCTTTAACATTGTTTGCATCTTTAACAGAAGCAACTGAAAAGAAAGCCTCTTTGAAGTCTTTTGCATACAGCTTACACAGAAGTTTTTGTTGTAAAAGCTTGCTATCTCATAGAAAAGCACTGATCCCTTTATTAGAACAGGCAAGAGAATTGTTGCTCAAAGTTCAAGAAGTCCAATGGCACCGTTAAAGGGTACATGGACCTCAATTTCTTGCATTATAGGCAACACAATACATAAATAATTGTAAGCAAAAGTGATTATTTGTTTGATTTAGCATTATTAAATACATTTTTGCCTTCATATAACTTTCATTAAAATGCTTTATAAAGACCAGTCCAGCTCCTCAACTGCCACCATCTGTGTCACTATCCCCACTGAAAAATGAAAACAGCATGACACATACTGCTTAAAGGAGTTAACGTAAAGTCTAAAAAACCCATCAGAGACAGAACTAAATAGGGAAACAAACTCCTGGTGCTCAAAATAGTAATATTAGAAATGAAAGCAATGCACTCTGAACTACCCCAAGGTAACATATGACATAACTCTTACTATTGCACTGACCATCTTAATTTATATCTGCCATATTTTATGAGAAGAATTTGCAAAAACAATATCTTTTCACAACAGATTTGGAGCACCCGAGCACTAAGCACCTCTCAATAGCCAATTTCCAAACCTATGAGATGGTCTCTGACTTTCTTCTCTCCTCCAATACTAGACATCCCAGAGTCATCTGGGATATATTCAACACCAATTAACTTCAGCTGCAGTGCTTAGCACCCACCAAAAAACTGACAGAGTACTAAAACATTTTCTTTCAAAAATGTATTAATCAATCATGAAAGTGAAGTGGAAAGAGCACTGATTAGGAGCAAAGATAGGTGAAGTAGATATCCTATAGTGTACCCCCCAAAACCTTAGTTTGGTAAGTGTTTCCAGCCTGAAAAAAAAAAACAAAAAAAAAAAAACAAAAAAACCTTAGCTTTACAGACATAGATCACTTTTGTAAAAAAGACTCTTAATTATACCAAGCTCTTCAGTCTCCTTGGGATATCTTAGAGCATCTGAGCTGACAGAACTAGTTTTCACTTGCATGACTTGAACTGAAATGTAGGTCCCAGCTTACATAAAAGTCTTGAAGCAAGCTCTCTGGATTTTCCAGCAGCCCCAGAGATGCTGTAATTAACTGGGCTTTTTTACCATAATATTAAAAAAAAAAAAAAACCCTGGGTTGTTTATCCTTTTTTACACAAGTGCCTTCGAAGACTGAATTTATGTTCTTCCATCATTAATAATGCTATATAGATATAAGCACCAGAACTGATGTTCATTATTGTGAATTCCAGCATAATCCTTCTGAGATTTCACAAGCCTTAAAACCAAAGGAACCTCTCCCTGAAAAGAAAAATAGCCTTCTGTCTCAGAGCGTACCAGAGTATGCCACCATTTGCCCTCACGTTTGTCTTTCATTACCCCCTGGAGAAACTCCTGTACACTAACTGAGACTAGAGCAGCACAACTTTGTTTTTATTTTTATCAAAGTGTTCTAAGTGGAGAGAAGCAAACAATCATTTCTTTATCATTCTCTGGGTAGCACCATGCATATGCAGTAGATATTTCTACGAAACAGGGGAAGCAGAGAAGTCTTTAGTATGCCTACACACACTCTGCTCTTACAGCAAACTTCCTGGTCCTTTGCCATTCATTCCCAGCACCTTCCTTCCAGGGCAGCAGCTACTGCTGCACTTTCCCATGCACAGACCCACCCAGCTTCCCCTCATGATTTTGTCCAGTGGTCAAGTAACTTGGAACTGTTATTTGCCTAAACAACAGGTCATTTGCCCTTTGGTTTGTATAAACTGGGCATTTGCATGGCAGAACATTTGCAGACCAATACTTATTATCTAGACATACCATTCAAATCATTTTCATTATGACTTTAAATGTGACAGGAAGAAGTCAAAGAGATATCCTCTTTACAGCTTGTGCAGCGTTTCCTTCTCTCAGGTTTCTAGACATAGCTAAATGGTTGCTGCTCCAGCAATAACATCTTTGGAAAAATCATGCAGATCAAATTAGAATAAAAAAATTAGGCATAATTAATTTTCTATGTGCAATTGCCTTTTTTTTTTTTTTTTTTTGGTAAGTGAACTGCTAAATAGTTTCCTCTCTCTTCCCTTTTGAGAGAAGGAAAAGAAGCCTGCACATGTACATATGGAAGATGTATGCTTCTGGTTCACCGAGAAGTTTCATTCTCCGTATTAGATTTACCTGACATACAGCCTTCTCTTAGCTCACCTCTGAATCTGAAATTATACTGGGAGACAAATGACAAAAATCTTAAACTCAGCTCCCACCTGCTGAGGCTAACAAGGATCACTTGCGGCCATCTCCAGGCCTACACAAACCTAAGGACCTACCGCTGAAGCCAAATACTTGTGCTTCAGGAGGCCTCCGCTAACTCCGAGCCCCTACAGGCACCAAATTTATAGTAGCCAGAAGTTAAAAATGCTTAAGGGCAAGAGATATTTTCACATTTATATGTCACTGTAATGACTGCATTATGAATCATACACCTTCAGTAAGATAAAATAAAGAAGTAGGTTACCTGGGGTTAAAAGAATGACAGACATAGTGATGAGTGAACAAACAACTAGAATCACCAGCAGCGCAATAGCAATTCCCTTCCAGTTCCTCTGCGGAGGGCTGTTACTTCCAAGTTCCTATAGGAATGGAAAAAAATAAAATAAAAGGAAAAGGCCATGTTTCATCATCATATATTTCTAGAAGTATTATCGATAGAGAAATTGCTCCGTGCATACTTATAACCACAGTACGGGAGCTGAGCACCACCCCACCCCTCTCAGTAGCTCACATAGTCATCCAAAGGTGCATCATTCTTACACCTTTTAATAGAGATGCCTTTTTTTAATATACATGAAATTTTATTTCCCGAAGAGACAATCAAATGAGCTTATACAAGTTGTCCAAAATATGACTGGTGTTAAAGTGTGCTGAACATAAACTTCAGGACAATATCAACTAGCAGTTTACACGATAATTACAGAAATGAAATGTAGCAATTTACTGTAATTCCACCTAAAGTGGCATGGACCATAAAGGTTTAAATACACACATCCTTTTTAACGTAAGCTATTAAACTTATTTGTAATAGAAAACATTTACAAAACTGCCTGAAGCTCAAAATGCTCCACACTAAACTGAACAGCTCTTCTTTCTCTATACAGAAATTCAACTGTAAACTACTCCCCTATTACTCATAAAAAATAAGCAGGAGCTTGTAACAAATGCTACACAAATGCTTCTTTAACTACTAGTACACTTAAATGGATACTCTCCTTGGTCACACGTTTAACTCCTATTAACACCGGTCACCAGGGATGCAGGTTCATCAATAGCAGCGATGCGTTGCCTCTGCTCATAGCCCCGTTTTAGACCAAAACGGCACCTAAGTATTCAACAACTTAACAGAATTGCAAAAACAGCAAGAGAGCTGTTTCGCAGGAGCTTAACTTTCTCTCACAGGAAACAACATTTTTTCTATCTACATCTGGCACGCGTGAGTGCTTCTCTGCCACAGCTATCGATGTCTTTATCATCGCAAAATTAAACTGCTGTAATGTGCGGAAAAATAAGAAAAAACAAAAAAAAGGACTTTTCAGAAGATAGAGTTTTAGCCTACTTACGAGGCTGAGTTACGTTATACAAGCAGTACCTGGCCTGCACAAGCTGCCACCAAGCCCCAGGTGAGCGCGAGGTACGGTTTCACCTGTACGCGCCCCGTCTCGACGCTACGGCTGCGTAAGAGCCGGTGTCCCCTCCTGCGTGACCTACTGGCACGGTGCCGCAGCCCTGCCGGCAACGCAGCCGTCCCTACGGCCACGGGGGGAATTGCCAAGGGAGACGAGAGGTTATGGGGACTCCCTCCTGCTTGCTCGGGGAGACGCCGGGCTGGTCAGACTTGGGAGCACGCAGCAAAGGCGCCCTTTCGTCTTTGGCCCTTCAGCGGGCCGTGCAGACGGAGGGCCGGGCAGCTCTGCGACGGGCCACCCTCTCAAAGATGTACTTCTCCACAAATAGATTATTTCACTGGGGTTTCTGAACAGCAAATGGGTGAGAAATAAAGTTGTTCTGACAGCTGAGCTTCTTTGGCCACAAAATATAGGCGACAGAGGCGGCTGCGAGCTGGGGAGCAGCCAGCGATACCAGCCTGAAGCTGCCCCGAGGTCTCACCTTCTCTTGCCTCACACACCTAAGCACAGACTATTATACACTCTTCCAGGTCAAATAAGCTCCTACCACACATTTAAAGTCTTTAAGAGAAAATAACAACATTCTCGTGTTTTCTTGACTGATGGACGCCACTGCTACGTGATACAGCCCCAGAACAGCACGCAGACAGGGCAGCAAGCAAGGGAAATTCCTTCACCCTGGCCTTACACGAAAGCCTGCACCTCCTGTCTGCTCTTTGAGCCATGCTGGGCCACTGGGCAGGGCCAATTAAAAGCCCTCACCTCTTTAATTCTTTTTCTTATAGCCTTTGTCTGGTCATTTCTACCTGTAAAAGATGGTCTCGCACCTCGGCTGTGTTTTTCAGAGCCTGGCCCCCTCACCCTCCCTGGTCCTGGCCGTGCCCCCTCCCAGGCTGTTCACCTCCCCAGGGGCACACACGCACGCACACACACACCCTCTGCCCACTTAAACCCTGCACTGCAGCTGCTCTTCGCAGACACCTCTTTCACCTGACTGCCGTCAACCTTCCCCTCCCCACAGCTGAAGGGCAACTGAAGCTTAACAGCACGGGGCTCCCGGCCAGCCTGGCCGCTCCTCAGCCCTTTCCCCTCCCCACAGATGCAGCAATGGCAATTGCACTTCTTCTCTTTTATCACGACACAAATCTCCCCTTTGATACTGATGGAATTGCAGACACCGAACGCTATTCAATTATAATCTATAAAAAGAAAGTACTGAGGACGGTGCAACACCCGTGGGCAGCTGCTGTCAGCACTAGCGTTCCTGGGCATTAGGACGCAGCTGTACAGAAGCAGCCTGATCAGCCTTAACCAGCACTGCTGTAGCACCAACCAAGGCAGTCCTCGGCACCCCCGCAGACCAGTTTAACCCAGGCAGACATCCCAGCACTGCGCTTTTCATGCCTCTATTTTATTTCTAAAGTTGAGGATTGCTGTGCGGCGTAGGTAGGAGAAAAATTAAAACAGGGTAAGCAGCAACTCCTGGCACCTCATGTCCTTTCTCTACCTGCTCACCCCCTGCTTCCAAGAGCTTCTGCAGACCCAGCTGCTTCCCTGATTTTCTTCAGCTCCTTCTGATTCCTTCCCACCTTGTTAAATACTAATCAGCACTGTAGTTTCCTGACCAGCCATAAGGACTGTGGTCAGCTTCACAACCCCCTTTTTGTGGTGCTTAGGATTGCATGGGTCAATTCTTCTTGGACAGTCCTGACCACGCTGACTAAGCCAAGATCCCTCGTCTTTTCATAACAATACAAAACTTTCACCACCTGCAAGCAAACTGAGATCCAACCTATTATTTTTACTTGAGTAAGAATTCTTTTGATGTTAATAACACAGTCTAAGAAACTAAGGACGTACTCTGGACATAATGGTATAAGCTTTATTCAAATGACATTTAACAGAGTGCAGTTGTAACAGAGGAACCAGTGGTTCATATAAGCGAGTTATGGCAAGTAAACAGTAGCTATGCCCAGAGCATTGCGAAATCCTATTCCAAAGGACTGGCTTAAAACGACAGAGGCTAGACAACTTGATGAATGTTCTCTGTACCAAAGCCTCTAAAAATTGTAGCAAGCTCTCATTATTCAGAAGGTTCTTCTCTACAGAAATGAATATTGTTCAGTTTCTAAAAATAAAACCCTATTCTAAACACTACCACAAATTTTTACAAGGGAAAGATCAAACACATATATCTAGCGTAGAACATACAAAGCTTACTGGTACCCACGGTGAGAAAGAAGGGGGCTTCTAGCTAGCTGAAAACTTTGAAGAGTGGCATAAAAAGGACGGCTCTCTGACTAAGAAGAAAGTACTTGGTTTTCATAATTAGATGGAATTCATGAGGAGTTCCACTTCATTAGATTAGAAGTTATTTAGAAGGTCATGAAGAAGTTTTGGTATCAGGTGACAGCACTTTGGTAAGACATTGGTGGGGTTAATCTACACTAACACAAAAGATTTGCTAAAATATTAGAAAAAATACTATGATGTGAATTACTAATATGGCCAATATTGAGGACATCTTCAATGAGCTTTCTCGATGTTAACCAATGCAACTCTTGGAGTACACCCCACAAAGTCTTAAAACAGACTAAGCTGCTGTGCTTCAAAAATAAACCATTTTCAGCCTCACACTGGTTTTCAGTGCAGTCATAAACAAAAAGCAGCTAAATGGGTTTTTAGACTGTGTATCATTGCGAAGACAGAAGTTGTCATCCTGAGCATGACGAGGCTGGGGACATCCAAGAGGAAGCATCACGGAAGGCTGTACGATGAAAAGCTTCTGACATCATAAAATTTCCCCATAACTAACTGCTAACTGGCACATAATAGCGATGAACACACAGATGGAGATTTAAGGATGTAATCTTCTAAATAGGCTGTTATATTAGAGTGGTTTGAAAAAATACCAACTTTTGAAGAGGGTGTTTTATATATAATACTACTATAATGTTATTATAGATTTTACAATCTAACTCTAATGAATCAGAAAATGGCTGCTCAAAGCATAATACAATTGCAAGTATTCTCATTATTTAAAGTACCTTTTTTCACGAACCATTTAATTGCGTTGTTGCCAAATACAATCCTTAAGCAATATATATTTCTGAATGTAATTTGTGATCGAGTCACACACTACTAAAACCCAGCCACAAAGACAAAAATCCATTATAGTGTACAAAAAAAAAAAAAAAAAAAAGAAGTACACCAACATTATAGGACCTAGTGCTTTTGGCCACCTATCCCTCCCAAATGCTAAAGAACACGTTTTACCATTAGTTTTAAATCACTATCATCAGTGAACTTAATGTATGTGATTGAAGGGAGGTTCTAGCTGAAGAGCCCAAGCATTACAAAACACAGTGGAACTTCTGTATGGTTTACATCAGTGAAAAAACTAAATTAACTTTACAGAATTGCTAAATATTTTAACTTCAGCTGCTCAGTTCCTGCGTAAGAGGCTGCTTTCAGGGAGGCTGCTGAGGGGAAAAGGGACCGTCAACGGCTGAGACATGCCTGGGAGACCGGGTGCCTGCAGCCAGCCTGCCATGGGTAAGAGCAAGGTAAATCTGTCCTCAACCAGTAAGAAAAAGTCATCTTAAACATTAAATCACACCAACCCAGGACAGAGAAGATCTGCTCTCTCTACAGCACCAAAGGGGCGGAACATTTTTTAACATTTCCTCTCTGAGCGAGGTTTAGGCCTTGGGCTCCTGTTAATCCGGCAATCTTTTTCGAGTGGATCTGCAACCGGCAGAGCCAACCCTGGTGCCCGGTTGCAGCGTAAAGCCGTGGACAAGGCTGGGCGAGGGCAGACCGGAGAGACGCCGTTTCCCGCAGGATCGCTCAGCCGAGGGACGCCGCCAGAGCCCAACCTCGCCGCTTTGTGATCGCCTCCGTTGTTTCCATAGAGCAGATCCCCAAGGGGAACAGCACAACTCGTCGGCAGGCCGGTTTTATGAAAAGAGGTATTACACGGCATTACAGAGGTTACACAATAAGCATTTCATCCAGGTCAAGAAACAGCAGCGCATTTTGGGCTTGTCCAGTCCCAGCCTGGGTTGAGACTTAGGATGCCAACAATCTCCACTGGCAAAGTCCAGGGTACTTATGTAATCCCACCAAAACTTCACGATAGTAACCAAAAGGAAAGCTAAGACTAAAATCCCCCGAAGCAGGACAGCACAGAGATGACAGGCTGAGGCTGCCAAGAGAGACCACGAGTCACTTCAGCCCTGCAGTATCCCTCTAGGCTAAATCCCCCTCGCCACTGCACACCAGGATATTTCGGAGGAAAGCACTGGATAACTCCATGCAGAAAACAGAGAAACCAAACATAAATCACATATGCTGCGTCTCCTCTCTCCCTTCCTGGTCTGCTTTCTAAATATATACTCCCTCTCCAAACACAATTTACCGACTGATGGACTGATTCACTACGAGAATGAAAATCCTTTAAGCGGGAGCAGGATGCGGCTTGGAATTTCAGAAACTGTGGCACAAAACCCCATCCAACAGTGATGAGGAGTTGTTCTCTACTTCTGAATGAAATACAGAGTCTGACACGGATGTTTCATTTTGCAAACGCAACGTTACCACCACAATGTACTGCACTTCAGACAGCCTGGATCTAACAGGAAGATACAACCCAGGGCCTTATTACAATGGAAGTAATAACAGGAAACTAATTTCCATTAAATTCAATTCGTACAGAGATATTTTTTATCATTTCACATGCAAACGCTTATAATTTAAGGGAGCTGTTTCCTTTTGAGTAGCATTGGGGATATAGATTTGGAAAAAAGAATCATTTAAATTTAATAGATGTATCACCATAACAACAAAAAAAAAAGCTCAAATATTTTCACCTGAATATACTTCCACTTTTTCTTGTAAGCACCATAACCAGAAAAAAAATTACAGCTTCCTTCCTAAAGCCTATTGAGTTGCACAGCTTTATTGTTAATCAATGAGGATAAAAAGCCTTTAAGATATAATTTTTCTAACAAGCATGTGTGCAACTAAGGAGACAACAAACAACAAAAAACATTGCCTTAACACGCTGAATTAATAAGTCAGTCTTTTGAATCATCTTAATAGCATTTTCCTGATTTCTTGGAAAACTTTTTTATGTAAACCACAACGTAATGCATCTTCCTCCCGCACGGTAATGACGGCGGCAGCAGGGAATTGCTGGTGGAGGCAGGTCGTGCTGAAAGGCACTGGCAGGAGACTGGGGACTGACGAGTGCCTCTCCCAGGCTTTTCCAGATGAGGTAGGTTAGATAAAACGCATCATTCCCTTTGGGACAAGAAATGAGAAACCATCTTTTGCAGATGTATGGGAGACACCGAGAGCTGAAGTTTAACTCAACTACTTTTCCTCACAGAACTACCTGCTCATGCAGTCACGGAGCTAAACTCAGTGAACCCAACAGCAGTGCTTAACAGCAGGCTGCTAAATGGCACGATGATCTAAATATAGAAAATATGCATATATCTAAAAAATTTTGAACAAGAATTTCACTCAGTTCAACTATTTCTGCTGTGTTTATGGGTGCAGCTCAAAACTAAGGCTGAGATTCTGCCATTATTCCTGCAGTCTTGAGCAAACTCTTCCAGGGTTACGTGCTCGGCGGTACAAATGCACCGATGGACAGTGGAGTTTACGCCCAACTGCGGGAATTCGAAGCAGAACCCCCCAGCAGAGCGCTGCAGCAGTACCGCTGGCTGCTTGCCTTTATGCCGTGGGACACTAAGGGCAGGCACAGGCTCCGGGTTAGAGCAGCCGGGGTTGCAGCAATGTAGGATTTCTCACTGTAGTTTCTGCCAGCATAGCATCTTCTGAAGCCTTGAATGAATTGTCTTTTTTGTGTGTGTTTTGCTTTTTATGTATATATATATATTTATATATATATATTGTTCCTATGCTGTCACCAAGACAAAACCTACACAGGAAAGCTGAGAAAAATCACAGCCTTCTCTCATTTTGGCAAGAATTTCTGGGGCAAAGCACATTAGGCTAGGAAAAACAAACATGATCTGCCAGTAGGAATGTGAATGAGTCTCACTCTGTAGCTGAGATGCAATCATGACAATAACACTTAATGACTCCTCCAGCATCTACTTCATTAAATACTATCATTTGCATTCCACAAACATGAAGAAAAGGTGATAAACATAAAAAGACAAACAGGCTCATGTTGTATCTCAGGTATTTTAAAGCACCTGAGACCCAGGATACTTACAAAAAGAGTTTGGTCTTTCTAGAGTTCTTTTTCTAGAGTTCTTTATTTAGCTGGTCCTGCAACCGGTGCTAAATACTACCTGCCTTGATTTTGCAGCGTACCATATGCAGGAAAATTACCATAGCAAGCATTCTGAATTTGTGATTAAATGATTGCATCTACTTCTTCCCAGCTGTTTTTGAGTAATCCCATGGCCTAGATAGCAAGAGAGACTAAAAAACAGATCCACAAAGTGGCACACGATAGTTATAATCCATTTGCATAAGTACCATCATTTTCAACCCCCATGCCCCCTTTACAATTCGCTGTGTTGTAAGAGCCTATTGCTCCAGTTCTTCTCTGAACGATGATGGCCATACAATTACTTCCCCAGTCCATATCTTTATTCATCAAAACAGCAGAGCTGTCTTCCAGAGTCACTGTGAAATGCCACCGGCACAAGAATCCATCACTCTCCGTCAGCTTTTGGGCAATAGAAAAAGAGAGCAGCTTGTAAGCGACTGCACTGCTTAGAACAGGTGTGGGGTGTGGACGTGGGAACAATCTGTCTCGCATTATTATTTCTCTAAGCTTGTCCTGGTACGAGACAAGTCTGGCTCTTTGCTGAGCCAAACTTAAAAAAAAAAAAATCAAAAATCAAAAGAAAAACGATACCCATCCTTGTCTCAGTAGAAATAAACTAGAAGAATAAATGTGCACATGCAAATCATTTTGAGAAGTATGAATCATTTCCCCACACTGGTTATGTATTTTCTAAACCCTGCAAAACATTTTGTGCTTTTTTCAGCATGGATTATTTTTGTTCTAAGCTGCTATGTTTTTCTCCTAGAACTGCAAGTGACCGTTCAGGAGCTCCATGATGTTTTAGAAGAGCGATGTCAACACCCTTAGTTCTGATTACTCACAAAAATGACCAGAAAAATCTCTGGACATTATTTAATGGAGAATGGCCAATATTAAGAACGTATTTCACATTTTCAGCTCTCTTTGCAGTGGACTTGTAACATTTATTCACACACAGTGAACTAGCTATAATACTAGACAAACAAGGAAAAGCAAAACTTTTAAACCCTCCCACCAAAATCACTGTTCAAAGTCTAATCATAGCAAGTGAGTTTAAAATTTCGGTCATTATTTATACATACAAGAAATGCAAAAACAGGGACAAAATGGGGAAATATATCAGCACAACGAATCAAAACAGTATGGTACATGCAGAAGTCAGAATAACTAAGAAACTACAATTTGTGGACACTCACTTTGGGTGGGGGGTGGGGGGGTAGAGGGGAGAGAATATAAGAGTATTCACATTCCCAGTGTAGAAAAGCAAGAAAAAAAATAAATATCAAGTTTCATATTGTGCTGTACCAAAAAAATGTGTAAAACAGGTTCCACAGGTCATTGTAGATACTGCCATAAGGAGTGTTGAGTAGCTGGGCCAAGGGGGAGTTGGATAAAATAACAACGGATGACAAAACTCATTTAAATCTAAAATAAAATCATGTCAAGATGGGGAGACAAGCTACAGCAGGCAAAGAATTTCTTTGGCTTTTAGGAGCTGAGCTGAATTTAACACATTTCTGTAAAGAGGTTTAATCCCATATAGAGTTATTGCAGCATCAAGGTCAACTTTACTGAGGCTCAATACTTTGAAGAAGTGTTCCTTTTTCATGCTGTGTGCACAGTTTTCTACACTCTGTTTCTAACAAAGTTTTAGAAGTAGAAATATTACTGCATTTCCAGCCCAGCAGAAATACTTGGAGAATTGAGGGGAACCGCGATGTTCTGCCGAGATCTGAGGAAGCGTCTTGAGACACCCAGCAGTACTCACGAGCACGAAAGCTCCGCATAGCCACCTACCAGGTTAAAGATCCTAAGCAGGACAGCTTCTAAACATGGGGTTTATAAAATACATCCATTTGCAACTGTACTCATGCCATTTCTGCTGAAAACCTGCCCCCCAGCAGCAGGTTGCCGTGAGGTTGCACACCCTCCCGCGGCTCCGGGGCCCATCCTGGCACGGCGGCGACGCCGGGCTTCGTTCCACGTCTCCTGTCGGACCGAAGCTCCAATGTTCTCACTGCGCTGTGTTCCCCCGCCCCAACGCAGGAGTCTCATCTGGAAGCTAATGAGGATTTTGTCTGAATAAGAAAAACTATCTCTGCACGTTAAAGACGGCCTACAAGAATACAGGGGAGCAGAACGACCGGCTCATCTCCAGCGAGCCCATGCCTCATTAGCATCTACAGGAAATCAACAATCGGTTTGCCATAATTTAAGAAAATTCTTATTTTACTAACAAAAGTAATGTCCTGAACAGAAAAGGAAGACAAAGCAGCCAGCGGAAAGATGATGTTACTGCAGGTGACAATGATGTAAAGGAAGAGGTCTACACGAGTACTTGCACAGTCGCTTATGGCTAAAAAGGTATTTTCTCAAATTCCTATTGATCCAAAGTTTAATGAAATGTCACAAGATAGTAACATATTTCTTCCATTCCTATTGATTATGTTGAAGAAAAATCAACCAATCATGTAAAATAATATATCATTAAAAAGGGACATACAAAAAACTGATGAATACAGGCTATACGTGTTGCATAACAACAGAGGCTTCACCAGATGTAACATATCTTTTTTGCTAGAATTTGTCCTTTTCATAACCCAGAAACGAAGATATATTTTCCCTGATTTGCTGTGAAAAACATTGCTTTTTAATGTGTTTTTATTTCTCAATTGTATTTGCAAGGTCCCATAAGAGAGGACTTTTAAATCTCACATAGTCGATTTTGGCATTAATCAGCGGATCTGTCTGACAGCATAATATTACATTCCACTAAAGGTTAGGAAAACAGGAAAGGTTACTATACCGCGGTAATGTCACATTAAGTCAAAGTCAGGTTTATGCCACATAATTTTACAATTTGAACCAAGTACAGTGCCCTTATATTTAGTGGCATAACACTGAGTTATGCACTGGAGTATAACTCTAAATTAAGACTATTACTAGACTTGAAGAACCAAAATTGCCTTCTGGAGTTTCTGCAGTTCTCATTGTTCAGGTGTTTATACCCATGTTAATTTTATGCCATTTAATAGTCCCTGGAGAATGCATGGGACAAAAACATTTTTGAGATCAGTCATATCAGATCAGGAGTTGTCAAAATACTGAATCAGTTTGTAAAAGTTATTTTGCAGATTTCTCTCAATATTTTTCTGTTTGCTTTCCAATAAACCAGAGGTATTTTCAAATACAACAAGTAATTTATATCCAAGTATGCCTTAATAGCCCTTTGTGTGTATGCATCTATATAAACACATACATATAATAGTAAATATTTATATATACTTATATGTATTGTATATTGTTGCATATATTGTTAAAGGCAATATTGCTGTAAATAGATTACGTTGTAAATAAGCCAAAGAGTGTCAGTACCAGAAAAGGGAGCACTGTAATCTATGCTTTTAGGGAAACCTATGGTAGCAGGAAGATAGTTGAGTTTCCCAAGGTCATGTAGGAATGGCAAACCAGAGTTAACCTGCCACTTCTTCATATAAATATTTGTGAACAAAACTGTAACAGACTAAATTACTTGGCCAGTGTCACTGGGCTCTGATTAGGAGTTTATCATTTACTTTTCCACAGTCCTCTTCATGATTAATTTACTCACTTTTCAGAAAAATGCAATTTTATGCGATACAGAGGAATACTGTGCTTCATCAGAAATGCAAATATGTTTCCCCTGCAGATTGTTAGGGGAAGAAGACTAGACAGATTTGCAGATTAGATACTTACAACCGTGTTGTATAAGGGGGAAAAAAAAAGAAAAACAAAAAAGACTAATATATATATTAACCTCGCAGAACTAAGATCACAGTTCATTTAAAAACCATCCAAGCCCTGACAGCACTAAATGACTAAATTATATTTTTCAGACACACACACACACACACACACACACACACACACACACACACACACCACCTATAAAGAGGCATTTGTAGAAAGAGCATGGGCCACCATCTCTTCTCCTCACATATACTCTACTCATTTAAAAAGCAAGGGAAGCTCTAGTAGAAAAAAAATTATCAGGAATTTCTTGGCTGTTTTACAGGATTAATTGATTTCAACAGTATGTTTTAGGATACTGTGAAAATCCAGCTTTTTTCCCCCCTCCTGCAAACTCTTAGTTTAATGGCCAACACTACATAAAACACTTTAAAGGCCTCTTAATCCATTACGTTTCACAGGGGAATGTGAGCAACCCAATAACTCAGTAGACCTTGGCTGATTTAAGGATCAGGGGGATGTTGGAGGGGGCAGAGCACACCTCCTGCCACGGCGCACAGCCGGCTCCGTCCTGACTGCAGTCTCTCCTGAACAGAAAGGGGACTAAGCATCCCCCTATGGATGCTGAGATGCTCCTGAACAGGGTCCCCCAATGGATGCTGAGATGCTCCTATTGGCTGTATCTTCCAGATGCTGCTTTTACTGCAGGCGAAATGAATGAGCAGATACAGTCCGGTCTGCTCAAACAAGTCATCGAACCTTTGGTCATGAAGATAGAAAATTGCCCAGGATCTGACTCTTGGTTAAAGCTTCTATTGCTGCAGTCGTGGGGAAGTTTCAGTCCTCTCCGGGACATCCAGAATTGAGCACACAACGTGTCCAGACCCGGTATTTTGTGGAATTAGTAGAGATAAAGCAGGATGGAAAAGAAAACCAGGGGAAGGCTGAGAAATGAGCACATTATTATTCTACGTGGACTTCCTACTTTACACCATACAGCTGTGCATCGAAATACTGCAGCACGGCAGCAAGAACGAGAAACCGTATTGCTGCAATTAGTGAAGGGTGCCCAAAGCCCTCAGTGGCGGGGGCTTAGGTAGTACTATTTCAAGCAATGTCAAATCGCAATGGTTGAGTTATGTCTTGCTGCTAATTTAACCCAAGAAGGTTATGTCTGTACAGCACACATACACACACACACATACAAAGCAATATCTCACCCAAGTTTCACCACATATTTGGGGGGAAAAACAAAAACAAAACACCAACGATGCTGATGAAGAACATCTTTACAGGCTCTGTCATTTGCTTAATGAGAATTATAGACAGCGTCATGAAAGGCAATGATATTGTCAGGCTTCCCATCCATGCCTTAATACTTGCACTAATAAAGGTGAGAACATATCACTGGACATCTTATAAATTTTGGCAGAAATCCATCAAACTAGGAGTTTTGCCTAAGGGTAAGAAGCAAATGGCATTGTTAATCTTCTGCAGAGTAATGTCTTCTTCCTAGCTAATGTACCTGGGCCTCACAGCAAATAAGACAGGGGTGATTTTTTTAAAAATGCACCGTATCTATTCCTTTTTGGTTTCTTGCCATTTTGAGAGGTAAGAATATATAATTAAAAGTTTGTTAAACAGTTCTAGAGAAAGAAGACAAACATCTTACCAATGCAGAGGTGGGTACTCGGCTGCTGGCTGAGCCGTTATACTAAATTGGATGAAACATTCAAAACAGTCTTGTCACTGAGTTTTCCATTAATGCACTGAAGGTAATTTGCTGTCTACGGATCCAGTACTCACAACAGATATTCAGCTCAAAATCTCTCCTTGGCTCTGAGCTTTAATATTACAGCCAAATAATTCCTTCAGATCTACTTCAACGACTCCCACTGAAATCTCCAGAAGTTTTAAGTGAGCATAGGAAAGCACAATATTTGACTCATATGAAGGAGCTGAGCTACAAGACAGGATTTTATGGTTTTCTTTTTATTATTATCACAAATTTTGCAGTACTTCTCTTTAAGTTATAAAGGAAATGGATTCTTGGGATACTCAAACCATGAGATCCAGATTAATATATAAGAAATGCAAAATTTATTTCTTCTTCTTAAAGGCTGATACTTGTCAGGAGTTGCTTATTTTTTATGGACACAAAATCTGAATAATTTATTTAATCAGCTATAGAAGAAGATTGTCTCCAGATTCATGCCAAAGATTAGCAAAAATGGGTTCTCATAGGTGATCTTGAATGCTCATAAAATACAAACCACTTTTCAGAGAAAGAAAAAAACAAAACAAACAAACCACCCACAGAACTAAGTGTGGATGTTCTTCACATATAAGTGGCAATGATTAACAGACATCTTTTCAAATAAGTGGAAACCTGCCAAGAATCATTTTTAAGATAATTCACCGTGTATCACAAGCACTGCTGTAGTTAATATCTGACTTCTGCAGAAGAATTTTCCTTTTCACATTTTCTGTTTATTTTACACCTGTGGGGTTTCTTCCTGTTTTCCACCGCTCATAATATCACAGGCTCCTTATTCCCTGTTGAGCAACTGCATAATTTTTTATAACCTTGCCTCCACCGTGTAAAAATTTTATTAACTTTTCTGGGAGCAGGTATACCACAACTGATGAGGTTACAATTTCAGGTGTTCCTAGAGGGTCAAGATTTTGAATAATATCAAAATTAGCCCAAAGACATTAGCTCCTTGAAGCTGACCTGACATACCAAGCGATGACGTGAACGCCTGGCAACATGCCGGATCAATGATTTTCGGCTACGGCGGCCATTCAGGGAGGCAAATCCTCAAATGGCAGCGGCTAGAAGGAGCCAGCCAAATCCCTTCGCCTCTCTGCTGGGTGCGTAAGATCAAGAACTGATCTCATCTGTTCTTAAAGACTACTTGTCTACGACAGAATCATCTGCAAAACAGCCTGTGTTAATGCTGCAATGTTCCAACGTGACGCAGCAAAAGAAATTGAGGCAATGAACCTTAAAGGAAAAGTATTTAGTATTTTTAGTTCAGTATAATACTAACTGCCTATCTAGGTTGCTGATGTTATTCTTAATTAATATATCAAATATTATTATATTAATAATTATTTATTAATTAATTATTTTATATATATCAAAATGGCAGCAATGAACAATTTGTTGGAACGTAGTAAGCTGGAGCAGTTTTATAACAATCATTTTTCTGACCTAGCAAAACAGTTGTTCTTGGTATTTATTCCATTATTTCCACTAGGAGAGGAGCATATATACGTTGTATTATAATTACATACAGTATTAAATAAAATAATCTGAAAGCATACTGCACGCAAGATTTTGCAACAAAATTAAACTTGGACATTTTGACTTTGCATTTCTATAACCTGAGTACTTTTACCCTATCTAGTTATCAGAAGTATTAACATCTTACTGCAAGCAAAAAGACAGGTTGTTTGAGAAATGAAAAATTGAACTAAAAAAAAATACATCTGAAAGCCTCCATGGAAATAGTGGAGAGTTTTGCAAACTACAACGGCACCAGCAGTAACTGTATATGTCAGCCTCTGAAACAAAAAACTACTAAAAATATGTGCATTAATTATTCTGGGTACTTTTACCAAAGGGGCAATCAAAAACTGCAGTTTGCCCCAAAGCTGTCTCTATGCAATTCAGCATCTACCACTAAAGGTACCTCCCCTCCCTCGCTGTGTCTATGTCAGTAGTCAATGCACCGCAAGCCACTGCAGTAAGAATGTCTTATTTTCTGTTTTCTGTGCATTCCCTGGGGTTATTAGTTGCATCTTTAGGCAACCCAGCACAGGGAAAGAGGAAAGGAAACCTTGGCACTTTTGTCAAGTAATTTATTTTAAGACTGCACCTTCGATATTTTAAGCAGAGCAAGCAAGAAAAGGGCATAAACTCCTGAAGAATGAGACCTTGCTCTGTAATGTGCCAGGCGTACAGTAATTACTGCATTAACGTGAAGGTTACAAAGAAAAGAAAAACGTATTATTCAGATTGCAAGTCAAGCTATCGTTATAGGACAGAGGAGAAGCAGCAAATCAATGCCTTAACCGCTGCGGCTTCAGCAGGACGCGCTCGCTGGCGCCGCGCAGCCCCGTCCTCCCTGGCCGCGCACGAAGGCCGCGAATTTTTGCCCGTGCTCCACTTGCGCTCCAAATCCACGGCGCAACTGTGTGTGCTCTGACTGCAGCCGAGCTGATTTGCGGGCTCCAGCACCTAACGAGGCACACGAAGGGAAGAAACCAACGGGACAGCTAATTGTGTCTGAAAGGCAGGGGACCGTCCCCGAAAACGCCCGGCGCGTGGGCAGGGGGAGGCGACGAGAAGGTCGCCCACCCCAGACGAGCGGCACGGGCAGCCGGGCACCCCTGCTTCCCTTGGGGCTCCTCCGTCCTCATAGCATCTCCAAAGGACTCCAGGTCTTCCAGTAAATAAAGGATCATATGGCTGCTACCATCTCAGCAGAAGGTATCTCCATGACCCACAACTGTCCTGATACCTGTGACTCATCTGCCAGGCAGTGACAGCTACATTAAGGGCAGACCGAGATACTGCCAGATACCACCAACACAGAAACGTGCATTCACAGAAACAAGGACCACGTTCTCTACCACATACCTGATTTTCGATAGCACGCCTGTTACAGGTCGCTGTCTCCTGAGATCACACCAGGAATTTTTAAAACCTATTTTAGACTGATAATTGCGTGAGAGGTAAAACTTCATTAAGCACCGTCAGCTGTGGCACATTCTGCGGGACACTGAAAACCATTCACTTATATTAACTCGAATGAAAAAACAAGCACTAACTGTACCCAAAACAGCAGCTATCCTCTTTTTCCTTCAGTTTGTTTTATGTTCTGCCAAATCACCCCACAAAAAATGCCCAAACTGAAGTACTCTGTCAGCTACCAGGGTTCGGCGCCTGACTCGACTGTAATATACCCCGCAGCAGAGACGCTGCAAGGTCACAGGAAAATAACATACTATTCAGAGACAGTAGGAAAACTTTCCATTAGAGAAACAACATGTTCCTCTCAAACTGAAGAGCTGCTTGAAATGCGACTACGTAGTGCTTTTCCATTTTTTTCTTCATTTACAGGTCTTCTCTTTCAGTTGTCAGCTTTCTATATATAGATACATATAGCTATATTCATAGCTGGATATACAGAGATATATACATTCAAACTGGGATCATGGGTTTGTTATACCAAAACAAAGGAAAATTGCATGAGAAAAAAAAAAGTCTTACAAGATAAAACAGGTAAGTCTAGAAATTCAAAGTTTTATAAAAGACTGACACATCTATCTATATGCCTAAAGCTTCATGTAAATGTATCATGTAGCACAGTTATATTACAGTAATCAGAAAACCTTAGTAAGCTTAGAAACAAAAATAAGCTATGATGATATAAATACTTTAATATCGGGGATAGAGAGAAGTTCTCGGTAGAATGAGGACAGTAGCATTCTTGTAGTGTATTTCAGAGCATTACAAGATTTTTGATTGAATAATGAGTCCTTATCCATTTAAGAATAAAAAAAATGGGTAAATTCATCAGACAGCATTTTGAGCGCTTCACTTCCTAAAAAGTCCATATGATTTCCCCCCCCCCACTATGGAAGAAATCATCAGGTTTGAAGGACAGAGGAAAATCACAACCATGGTCTACTCAGCTGTTCATAAATGAGCTGGTAAGAATGACTACCTGAGGCTGCAATTCCTTCCAGTAGGTCTTTAAAAATCTTGGATTCATACCATCTGCCTAGCTGCTCTACAATGTATTAGCCAAATTCAGTCTTCGGGTACGTCTACTCAAACCTTTCGAACTTAGTCGCTACTTTTTGAAGCTTTCTCCTCAAATTCCTGATATCCTCATTAGCATTCAACTGAACAGGAAAATCATTTTCCTTAATCTGTTTTTGAAAACTGCAACTACAAGCTGAGAATTATTGCTGTAACAACTGCTTGAATTTTGATTCCCCTTCCCATTTTGCCCGTTATTCTACACTCCTACTCTTGTTTTTGTTAACCCTAATACCGATAAAGAGTTTAAATGACCTCCATTTCTTTAAAAGCTCTCCACTCCCTCATTTTCATCTTTGCACATTTTGCAGACACTATATAAATCTATCATTTCCCTTCCATTATTCTCATTTTCTCTACATTACAGTTTTACTACCTAGAAGTAGTCTTGTTATCTATAGTGACCATTAACAATATGAACCATAAAACCAAATCATACTGCTTTATCAAAAGTTTGTGGTAATAAGAATAATTTCTAGCCATTTCTAACATTTTTGATCATGCATAAGCACTTAAGGCTTTCTTTGAAAAGAAAAGTATTAAGTAAGTTTTAAGTAAAAATTGTATGATCAATGTCGTGTTACGAAGTTAATTCATGGTAAAATGACTATATTTTAGCAAAAAAGTTTAGAAGTAATATTGGAGTATCATTTTGATGGTCTTCAAAGTTATGATGCCCATGAGTTTGCTAAAACTGTTTCGACTACTACAGCAGAGAAAGGCAAAGCTGACTTTTAGCTCGTAAACTACTGAAAACGTTACCACAACTTAGAGGAGGTCCACCAGTTAGCTCACTAGTGATGTGTCTGTAATGATTATTGGGTGTTAGGATTTGTGAATTAATCCAAGGAATTCATATATAAGCTTCAGTATTATCTGCATTTCTACAATGATTTTAGCATACAGTGCACAGTGCAAAGAGAGTTTACAGCCTCTCCAAACACCTGGTAATCTTCAGGATTTAATGCTACAGTATTTATTAGCTCACATCAAAATGGATTTGTCAAGAATAAGTAGCACTGCCAATCAAACAAAATCCACACAAATTATTTGCTGCTCTAGACCAAAATCATATCTAAGTAACAATTCTTCCTATTGAGATAAAATAGTATTTGTAAATGAAGGCAGCACATTACATGCATTTACAGTATTTTCAAGAAAATACTATATAATACTAATATTTCACTGATGCATAATGAACATCTGAGTACCTGAAACACAGCAAAACAAACCTGGAAGGACAGTGATACTCCCGACACCTCCACAGAGCAACAAGTGGTACTTTAGAACATTAGAACATAAAATGATTAACAACTTCTGATTATAGAAAATTAAATAATCAATAGTCAATCAGCTGTCATAGGGACAAACCAAAAGTATAAAACATACCTAAACGCAAGCCACTGATTTTAAAAATGCAGTGAATTCTAATAATGCTTTTTATTGCCATTTTTCAGGTTTGGGTATGGACTCCACTCCAACGTACCAATGTAACTTGAGCTTTTATGGATTTATTTTGAATTTGATTTTTCAGAGCTACAGGAAAACAGAAATATATTATTATGCCAGGTATGAGTTAGAGGACTGTGAGAAAAATTATGCTTTTGTCTAAAATGGAATTTAAAATTTGAGGTTTAAGGATTCAACACCCCCCCAAAAAACAGCATTGCTTCATTTTAGAATCATCAAAGAGGAAGCAAATTCAGGTTTACAGACTGTCAACTCTATTTTTTTAGTTTTGCGAATGCTTTGCATTTACAGTTTTGCATGTTCGCCCTTTAATTGCAGCTGGATTGTCTGGAAGGGCCCATTCGTTATGAGTGGATCACGCAAAAGCAGGGACTTCAGACCTGAAGTCCCCAGCAGTCTCTCAGGGTCAGGTTTTTAATGGCACCTAAATTAAGTCTTTTCAATCCAATGGTGATGACTTAATCTACCTTAGTACAAACAGTCTCACTTAAGTCCAAATCAAGTTAAAGTACTACGAGAAGCACTGCATTATAACTTCTCTGCACTTTAATATTTATTCCTAGTAAATGCAGTGCTTAAAATTGCAGTGCACAAAGCTCAGCCAAGGCAGTGATGGACACGCCAATGGCAGATGACTTTCCAAGTGGGAAGCCCACCGGACCCCAAAAGCAGCCAGGGAGAGGCGTGTGGCCGAAAGAGATGATGAAACGTCCCTTCGTCCCAAAGACGGGCTCGTAAGCAGACCGCCAGCGTAGTTGAGGACTGACAAGTGCCCTCCCCCAGCGGGCATCCCCAGGAAGGGAGGTTAGCCAAACACCACGCTTCTTCCATCAGAGCAAGTACATTTTGCGGTTTCAGCGAATCTTGTTTAATGGACTTATACATACTGTTTACACATCAAAGACAAATATCTACCATCAGTTGCTGGGGGCAAAAAAAAACCTTAGAACCACAGTTTTAAGGTATTGAAAGAAGTTTAGAAAAGGAGTGTAGAAAGGATGCCGTTTTGCCAAAAGACTCGACTCTGTAGTTTTAATGTACATAGCATCTTTTTCTTAGTAAGTATTTTTCAAAGGAGAAAAACAATTGTATAGAGTCTAATTTCTCAGAACGATGCTTCTACTTCCTATATATGAAGGTGCAGTGTACAGGCATGGTGCTTTAGGTACGCATGGTAATCAGACTTCAGTGGACTGGTTGGAGGCACTCTGACCCGTCTTGATTGGGATTTCTCTAACTCCATCAAGGAAAAAGTATCAGAGTTGCTTCTTTCGACACATTTACTCTACCAAGGCCATTTCAAGGACGAAACCTAATTATAATTTTGACATAGTTTTACCTTCAAAACCAAACATGAAAGTAATAATATAATACGCCTCACTTCCCTTGCCTATTTTTTCTATTTTAATTTTCTAATTTTAATGAACAAAGGCACTCCAGAAGAGGATCCATTATACATAAAAATAGACTTCGGTCTTCAAATATGACCTTTTAATTAAAATATAACAGATCATTTAAAAAAAATTATTTCAACAGTTAAGAACTCCAAAAATACAATTCTCTTAAAACTCCACAAAGAGAAAAGTAACGGTCAAAGTTAAGGACACACGGCAAAGCACGTGCTGAAGCGACGTCGCACCGGGTGCATGGACAAGCAGCAGCAAGACGGAGCGGCGGAGGGCAGGTCACCACCGCCTTGCCCTGCGTCCCGCAGCCGCGGCCGTGCCAGCCTCCAGCCAGCGAGGAAATCTGTGCTCCTTCCTCGCAAAGGGCGGAAAGTCAGCTTCCCAAATGTGCCTCCTACTCCCAGAAGTCCCACTAACCTGATTTAAAATTAAAAAAAAAGAATAAAAAGCACAGTTCAAATGCAAAAACAAACCCAAAATAACATTTTAATACGGGCAACTGCAAGTGTTGGAACGCTCTGCAAAGGAAATATAACGATATACAGGTGGGTCTGTAGCAAAATACCAGTGCATTTCTATCACATCACCAAAGGACAACATCACTGCACTTTATGTGCTACAGAAAGTGCAACTAGAGGGATAGTATGACTGCTGTAGAACTAGGAAGAAACCTAAAGTAAATCTCCAGTGTAGCCTACACCTGTGTATGTAAGAGGCAAGCTCCTCATTCAAGGTTTCTACTGCCTTAAATTGCACGAACAACTAGTTTTGGGGGGGTTCCTCACTTCCAAATACACCATCGTTGCTTGTATGTGGTATAATAAGAAATAAAAGTGAGACTCAAAGCTGCTATGAGAGCAAGTTAAATATATGTTCAGCTAATAGATAGCAGCAAGGAGGCAGATCAGCTAAGGCTCTCGCCCTACGTTTTGATTCAAAGTCAAAATTGCTAGAGTGATCTTCTCCAAGAGACAGATCCATCTGGGACGTTGGGAAGAGCTGTTAGGCAACGAGAAACAGATCCTAGTGTGAATGGAAACCATTCTGGAGAACAACCATGCAGGTCTGGGGTTTGGTGTTTGGGTTTTTTTTTCTTTTTTTTTTTTTTTTAGGGGGGTGGGTGTTTAATAAACCATCTGACATGAAGAACAACACATCAGGACACAAAAGAAAGAACAAGTGAGGAAAATGCTAGACAACAGCTAACCACCTGGCTTGAGAGAAGACCCAGCTAGGATGGCATCAGACTTTGCCCCAGCAGAAACTCTCCAGAGGGATGCGTCGAGGGTCCTCTGTAAGCACCCACATGCGGGGCCGGCCAGCTGGCTGGCCACAACACCCACCACCCATGAGAAAGCTGCATCACCGGCTGCTGGGAGCTCTGGAAATGACGGCTTCCTCCTGGGAATCTCCCCAGGGACGTTTGTTTCTGCACCCCTCCTGACACAAAGCAGTATTTAACAGCAACAAAATGGGGCAGTGACTGTAGAAACGGGTAATTCGTAGCACCCCTTGTCAGTCATTAAACTCCCACTACACGGACCCGTGTGACCGGACGGGAAAGGGGAACACTGTGCTCTTCTAGCAGAGGGTGAGGAGCACACACTGTATATCCTGAGCACTCTCGCAGAAGTTCACACACCAGCAGCTCATTTTATTGATTTTCACCCAGAAATGGGGCAATTTCCATGGTCTCCACACAGACGATTAGACCATCCTAAATCTAAACCAACATATGTACAAATCAGTTCACCGGAAAGAATGAGCCTTCATCTTCCTCATCAGTTTCTACTGGAGGAAGGTCTCTTCTTTTGCAGAAGAGCCAATTTCTAATTAGAAATGCTCTTCTACAACTAAGCGAGTAAAATTATCTACCTTCTATCACATGCTAGTGCTCATCACTGGAAAGAGCGTAGTAAAACTCAGCTCTCTCAAACCTTCCTCCCATTAAGAAAGTTCATTTTATAAATATTTTTTTAACTTCAGTTTTACAAGATATACAATTACTCATTTGCTACATGTACATCATGATATATCTTTCCTGAACAGACAGTTTTAGTAATCTTTTCTCCTTTAGTTCTTACCTAAAAGATTCCTTTTTCTCGCACCATTGATGGGAGAGAGAAGATACGTAACGTCCATCTTTCCACTAATAATAGCACATGGATGGGCACATATTACTTCCCAAGCAGTTTGTGATGCTTAGTTTCTAGAAAACTTTCTTTTTGGGAGCTTCCCAGGCAAACAAGCACTGCATGTTTTAAAATGAAGTGTTTTGCAGCGGCTTCATAGTCTTTCTTCCGCCTGCCAAAGCCAAGAGTTGTATTATTAGGCAGAAGTTAACGATTCATAGGGCATTTCAAGTTTCACTATCGCTGCCTGGTGCCTCGCTCCATCACTCGGCAGAGCTCTGCTCTCTGCACTGCAGATGCCAACGTGGATCAGAGCCAGCCTTAAGAGTATGTAAATTTGAGCTGCCAGAGAAGTGATGATTAATTAAAGACACAAGAAGCTGATTCAAAAAATGTTTGAGGTAACATTAATTTAAAAACTGTCCCAATTAGCATTCCACGCACATGCCTAAGATTTTATGTGTTGCCAAACAGTAAGGAGAAACAGAGACTTTTGAGAAAGATTATGAACAGTCCAAGTTTTCACAGTGGTCTCTCTCATTTTCCAATAGTAGAAAAACAGCATACACAAGAGTGGGGGGTTCCCCATTTGCAAATGTTTCTTGGAATTTCCTGGAAATACTTTGCTTTCTGCAGGTTGCTACAAATCAGTCCCCTCTTTCAGAGTTAACAGCCACTTTTTGACAGAAGATAAAGACAAAGAGAGATAAAGCTGAAGATTAGGGTTTATCCTGCTTCAGAAAGCTATGGGTTATAGCATGCATTTTCACAAGAGTATTACCCAAGTTGGTCCTTTTACAGCTTCTTAAACAACGGAGTAGGCCAGATTCTGATTTCAATTAAAGCTCTGGAGTATCACTATCAAAATCAAAGGCGGTAATTCAGTAACCATCATTTACATTAGTAAAGGAAACCTGATCTCAGGCCATTTTTTCCTTAAGCAGAACATAGACGTGCACTACGTATCAGGTTGGAGAGAGTCACCCATAAATAAGTTTCTGGGACAAGGACTATTTCCCCTTCAGCAGCAACCCTCATATCCGTATCAAAATTTTGCAGATTGAAGACTTTACATGTTAAAGAAAAGGGGGAATGGGCCCTCCTGACAAGACCGTTACAAAAGGTTTTCCTTCGCGATGGAGGCTTTGCTGATGGTGAGCTGTGCTGATTACCTCAGGTGGAGAAGATGGGGATTGAATCTGAAGTTAGGACTCTATATAAATCGTTATTTGAAGCTGTGCTCTTGATGATCCCTCAAAGCTGCTATTGCTTTGGTTGAGTAAGCCCTGAAACCTTCTAGGACTGAAGACTTATACTTCTATAAGCTCTTTTTATACAGTTCTTGAACAAGAAAAGTATTTGAAGCAGCCAATTCTATATCGACTTTTCCAAACATCTTAAATCCTCTCTTCTTCTTAACTTCTGTGGATCTCTCAAGATAAATGAACTGCCTTTCTGGAATTTAGGCAATGGAAAATCCCTTACAATTTCTTGAATCCTTCTGAAAATTAATTTCAAAATTAATGCACCTTCATTTGACCAAAGAGCTGTTACTGTGAGGTACACCTGGAGATGGATTACTAGCTTCGCATCACAGTGATGAACTGAGGAAACCATTTTTCATTCAAAAATGTAGTTCTTTGTAAATAAGGTTTCGTTAACCTTTGATGTTTCATCTGAATCTTGGCGCATTCAAACTTTGCTTCAGGCATGAATGCAGCTCTTAAGCCCCTTGTTAAATGCGTATAGACTGATGCTTTCCGTGAATGTACAACTAGTCTGAACTACTCCTGTCAATGTTTATACTCATCACTTCCCATTAATTTTAAATGAAGATCTGTCTGATATGTGACACCCTAAAAAGTTGCCTTGGCACTCAACTGTAATGGTTTCTATGGTTATTGCTTGGAGCATGAATAGTTTTCCTTCCAAGCTTTTATTCAGACAGTTATTGAAGATCAGACCTTCTCCTTGAAGAAACTCAGCCTGCAGACATCATACAGAGGAAGTCCTCTGACAGCGGCACACTGTCTGTCTGCACACTTTATGTTTTCTCTTCCTCAATCTCTCCCTGCTCTTTCTCTATCGTTTAGTTCACTAACTTTACTATTTTTTTCCCCGTGTCTTACTGGAAAATTCATTTTATATGCCATCCTCGGTCTTCACACTAACAGAGAATACGTGCTATTTCTAACCCCAGATACAGAGCTCTTTCCTTCATGCTCCAGTGTCTCTGTTGGTCATGCTTGTTACGGAAGTCCCCGGTTTAGTCTTGAATATTCAGCCCAAATTGTACTTAGGGTTTTAAAAAGAATGACAGCAAAATAAATAAATAAATAAAACCTAAACCACAAGTAGACAGTATTGTCCTGTTCCTTCAAAACAGATTAATACAAAACCCAGCAAAAATGAACAGTATCAATAGAACAGAATTGTGAAGTTAACAAAACTCCTTTTTATCATTATGAATAACAACCTGGAAAAAAAAAAGATATAGTTCCCCCCACACACTTCTGTGATATATTAAATACTTCTAAATAAGTGTTTAAAATGCATATTAAACTATTGACCAAACCAAATTACTCTCTCTAGTGCATATAAATTCTTGGATTGTGGAGAATGGCTTTGCCCGCACTGCTCAAAGTTAGACCAGCAGTATCTGCACCGCGCAGCGCTTGATATAGGTCTCCTTCGGGCCCCATGAGGCACCTTTGTTGCCTTAAGACAAAGTTATTTCAGTTCAAAATGCCTGAAATAAAACAAGGCCTGTGTTGCTTTAGCAAAAGACTACTTTAATAGCATGGCCCCAGGAGTATATATGGCAGGTCCTGCAGGTCCTGGCTCCCTTGTGTGTGCAGAGCCTTCTGCAATAGCACTGGAGAAATATATGGATGCTGCGGAAGGGGCAGGCAGGGAAGGAAAGCTGATGCAGACTCAGGCATACTGCCTAGGTCGAGCAGCCCCCGGTCTAAACTAAACCCAAAACACACCTGAGCTCTGCCTTCAAACAAATGAGTTGGGTCATGTCAAGAGAGCAGAAAGGCAGTTTGGGCGACCAGGGAACCAGGACCTCAGGGTGAAGCGGGGAGTAAAGTAATTTTGTAGGGTGCTCTGTGCCTGGCGTACTTACGGTGAAAAAACACATGCTTATCGGGTATGTATCACTGCAAGCCTTTTTAAATATCTACATTTATATTTTTAAAATATCTACATTTATATGCATTTTAATATCAATATCTACCTATATTTTCAGTCATATTTAAATATCTTTAAAAATCAGAATATGTAATTAGGGATGTTTGAAACATTTATAGAAAACAAAATTATATTATGTCGATATGGACAAACAGCAGCTAAAATTAGAAAATAATAAGAGATTTTTTCATAGAGATATAACACAGTATATAACTCTAATGTCAAAGATGCAAGTACCATTTCCTGGGGCAGATGACAGGAAAGCTCATTAAAATGACTTCAATAATATGAAAGTACTGGGGTTTTTTTTGTTTTTTGTTTTTTTAATTTGGCACAGCATAGCAAATGATTTTATCAGTCCAGCATGATGACAGCATGCAAACTTTATGCTGTCCACATCTTGTCTTAGAGTGAGGAAATGATAGTAATAAGCAGCTTTGTTAAGGATAAGACACTGATACAGTGATACGAACAGCAGATACTAAATAAATGAGCATTCAGTATGAGCTCATTACACGACCATAGCAAATCAGCTGTGCTTATCTTTGGGATTGGTTTATTTCTGTCGCATGCTATAAAGCAAATAACAGAGTTCAACCCATCCCGGACCATCTGAGGTCAGGAAAGGTAACCGGAACAGCAGTAGTTTCCAAAAGTATTGACTTTTAATTACATGATCAACAAAGTCTCAATAGTAACCTCGATCAGATTTCAGTTACTCAGAAAGATTAACAGTAATCTGCTTTTCTTTACCCTGAAAGACTGTAAAAATCTAGTCAAATTTGCCAAAGATGTGAAATGAATCTATTTTGTGCAGTGGCTCCACTGCGTTGTTTCTCAGCTGCACTAGAGACGCTCCTAAATAGGAGCTTCCAAATACAGAACTTGGTAGCAGAAAACAAACGATGCAAAACCAAAACCAAACAGCAAACCGGCCAAAGGCTGTGCTTTTGGCTGAAATTTCCAGTTTTGGGGGGTCAGCCTCCCCGCAGCAGTTTCGGCAAGAAAACCTCTCGGAGGGCTCTGCCCCGCTCCGCCTGGCACAGGGAGGCACAGCTGGATTCGGTGCTCGCACCAGGGCATTGCTGCTCCCGGGCATTGCTGCTCCCGGCCCCACCGAACGCCCCGGCAGGGCACCGAGCACCCCTCGGCCGCGCCGGACCAGCTCCTGCAGCAGGAGCTCACCTGGGCATCTATCAGGTCCTCTCCCCTATATTCAGATTTTTCTCTTTTGCATATGATCTGCCAGGGAAACGTCTTCAGAGATGCCTTGCTTATTCATCAAGGGGCTCTGGCATCATACCACTGGAGTAATATGCCTTTTCCTTCTCCACCCTCAAGATCAAAGCTCCCTCTAAACACTGGAGCACACATATGCAGACTGCCTGCCTTCTCTTTCTGTGAATACGCTGCTTTTTCTACAATCAGAGCAGAAAAGACAAATCAAGCCACTTTGTCATTAATAAGCCACTAGAAAAAAAATGTATTTTCACGAGCAACATATCCAAAATGTTCAAAAATGAATGGATACATGCCGAATATTATGCCCAGCATCTTTGTACAAAAAAAGACCATAAAGTATCTCTTCTGTCGGAAAAGTTTTCTAAGAATCTTCTTCAATCTGTCAAACTGAAATATTCCAGTAACCCAAAACAAGCCGCAGGCATCCCAAGCAGTTGTGAATGATCACATCTGTCTAGCTACCTCCCCCTGGAATTCAGCAGAGAAAATGGTGCAGCAAAGGTGCTATGCATAATTACATCTCAATTATGACTTTAAAAGGTACAAAGGATGAAAATTGGCTCAAATTATTTATTTATAATAACCATTGTTTATTATTTACACTTATTCCTCAGTTTACACTGAACAACATTAAGTAAATAGTACTGCTAAGTACTAATATTTAATTTATCAAAATGTCCTGAGAAGTCCCACTAAATAATATATGTGTCAAAGTCACCAAGCAGGACCTGTATGAAAAACCTGCCAGTCTGAAAGCAGCAAGCTGCATTTGCCAGTTTGCGGCAAGGACAGTTTTGTCCTTCCCTATAACTGTAGACACTGTGGACATTAGATATGCATTGCTAATACCAGGAAACAGAGTAAAAAGAAATATTTTAATATCTTCTACCCAGCGTAATGTTGAGCTATGCTACATTGCACTAAGTCCGCTACATGATTTTACAAAACGAAACCACCTGAGTTTGGCTTTAAAAAGAATGAGCCGGGTCACTCCAAGCGAGTAAGGTGATCCTTCAGGTAAGTGTTCAGAGTTCCCACTGTTCATGAGAAAGCACAAGCAAAATTTTTCATTTACAATTTTTTTTCCACTATTATTTCACTTGTAGTGAGACTTAACCTTACACAGCACACTTGTGAGCTCCACACTGCAAACACAGCGTCGGTTAAAGGGCCAAAAGAGTTGTGAAAATGATGAATCTACCCTATGTTCAGTAATTTCTTTCTTAAAAATCAAACCAATAGTATTACATTTGCACGGATCCTCCCCTACCTTTTACAAAGGGGAGAAACATCAGCTTCAATAAACCAGCGTGCTGCGTTATTTTTGCAAAAGGTTTTTGGGTAGTGACATCCTAAATTAGCATACAGCCTTACAGCACACGCTGCCTAAAGCTATAATAAAATACATCACTGAACTATCCTGCTTCCCTCACGGGGGGCCGGCTTCTGCTCCCATCCTGACAACAAAACTGAACAGTGACCGTCTTCCCACCGGCTGACGAAACCCTCACCAAGAGTGAGCGCTCGTGGGACAGACGCGGTCGCTGCTTGCAACGCCCTGCCTGTCCTCGCTGGCTGGAGGGAACCCTGTTCATCAGCAAACCTAAAGCAAAACACACTCTACCACAAAGCTGTTCTTAAGTCATTACTTATGTACCCCAGAACAAACAGAAATAATTGTTTTTAATCCTGAAATACATCCTGTACACCCTTTACTATTAAAAACATGATATTCATTTAACCACTGAATATCAGGTAAAATTTATTAGCGACTTCCAGGTAATCAGAATCAATTTAAAAAAGCACTAAAATAAATGCAAAAGCAATGGCTGTACCACTGCCTCCTAAAAGATTCCCTATAGACATGCTACAAACTCTTGGAGGTCTGGTATTTATGGGTGCCATTAATCCCTGTGCAGCATGTTCGTCATGTTAACCAGCCTTAATAAACAGGTCTACCACAAGGATTTGGGCAATCCTTTGATGCTCGGTCTGGCTGCACTGAGGAACTGCTCCAGGAAAGCAATTTAAGATTTTTAAACAGAACACGTACCGAGACGGCAGCTGTGCTAAAGGGCTTCGCCGTGTCGCCCATGGAAATGCCGTGTTCAAAACCATGGTTTTTCTTAGTCCCGAGAGAAGAGAGAGATTGGCATCAAAGCCTTTTACCAACTCATGGCTTAACTTCCATTGTGCCCCTGCAAGAATAGCTGCATGAGATGGTTCATGCTGGGACGTTTGACAACCATCTTTAACGTTCTCCATTTTTAATTAAGCTTGGTCCATAGGAAACCCTGGCTGAGCCTTGCACGGTTGCCCACTACTGCCTGTGCAATGTTGGCACTGTTTACCCTCATCACTTCTAATCCTGCTTTGAAAAACAAAGTCTCAGCATCAGTAATTAAATGCATCAAAAAATGAACACAGGAATGATCACACAGGCCATTTGCTCCATTTTAAATACTGCTTATATAGAAATAGATAAAAGACATCTTGTGAAGGTAACTAAGAAAGGATTTCAGAGGCAAGATACGCCCTGGTAGGGCATTGGCTTCAACGCCAAAACAAACAGCAGTAGCTAGGTCGCACCCCCACACCAACAGAAAGATACTGGTCTCTACCACTAAGACGCAGTTTTCCAATAAAGTAAGCAACACAATTCTTTAATATTCAGTAATGATGCTATTTCCTTTGGGGTTTTATGGAGCAAACGTAGCGCGCCCACGCAGGACCACGCGGTGCTGCTGCACCAGCCCCCAGCGAGCCCTGCGGCAGCCCCCCGAGATCGTCTCAGGCACAAAACTCGGAGGGTTTTCTCCGTCTTTCTTACAACTGAACAACTCAAATCCAGGACACCCTGAACAAAACAACACACAAGGCACATCTCTTTCCAATTGCTCATCTTACTACCCGGAGGGAGGGAAGCGGCTGCCTTCAAACCTTCGTGTAAAAATGACAGTTTCCACAGGCTCCGAAATCACCCATCGTGCAGAACGGGTATTTCATACCTTCCCTTTCTCCCCTTGCTCCTCCGGCACTCACAGACGCTCTCTGCCACCTCCAAATCCTCACCACCGCCTGCTCCATCCCCACCATCGCCACAGTCAGCCACGACGCCAGCGGCTGTGGCCCACCCCACTCTCATTTACCCCCTGGTGAATTATTACAGACACTCACACGTGGCCATGCCTAGGATCCCACCTGCCTTCAGACATACAGGCGAATGTACGCGCAATCGCAGAAAACCAGCCCAGTTTACGAGGCCAGACTCCTCCTCAGTCGCGCACGCTATGCCACTACCTCAGCTACTGCATCTCGACGAGAGAAGAGGCTCTCACGCAGCGCGGGAAGCCAGGCGATCTGCACCACCTCCGACAGGCCAGAGCCCGCAGTTGACTTCACCCTCACTCCTTCACCCATCGACTCCATAAAACGCACGGGAAGAGACGATTTCGCCACCATCTGCCCTGACATAGCTGGACTCAGTCACACACAGAGCGTCCTGCAAGAGCCAGGATGAGAAGCCAAGGACCATGCATGCTCACAGTCCTCTGCGCTGGTGAAAGCAAAGACTAACCAGATCTGCAGAGAGAAGGAGTCACCAGCAAACTTCCTAAGCTGGCTGAAATGACCGGCAGTCTTGGCAGGCACTCTCTGCACTCAGCTTCGAGCACCTTCTTTCTTCCTGTTCCAAAGCAAGTTCACAAAGATTTCTTGGCCAAATCCTTGCTGCTTTCAAGAAACGTAAGTAATGACAGGAAACCACGAGTGCCCAAAAAAGGGCTGACAATGCAAAACCTGCTGTATGCATCTAGATATGTCTACTATAGTTCTTGTAGAACACTTTCAAGCCAAAACTATACAATGATATTAAAAATAAGCTTATCACCACTTTTAGGATTATTTCAAATACTGTCTCACTAGGACAACTTATCACTCAGCACAAATGTTAGCGTTAAGCGTGCCTCAGTAACGTGTGAATTATGAGCATCCCTAATTTTTGCAGGTCTGCAAATGAGAGCAGGATCAGGCTCCGACTGTCTACCCTCAACGCCTGTGCACAGCGGGTCTGGCTGTGGAGCTCGGCTGCGATATCAGAGGGTGCCCACACTTACTGCAGGCCTTGTTTCTGCTAGCAAATGAAGGACAGGGAGACAATTTCACTCTGGGCAAATAACTTGGTATCATGAGCATGCACAGATTTAAATACAAATCATCCATCATAGAACCTAATATTAAGGATAGACTGAATATTCAAAGTTTAATTTATTTTAAGCAATTTCCTTTTCTACTTCAGATACATTTTCCCTGAATCCTTCTATTCTGTCCTTACTGAAATTATTCAAAATGTCAGTGACAATCCGAATTCGTTCCTACCTTGTGGTACGTACAGTAGCCAGGCTGGGCTGGTTACACGTGGTCTTCACAGCACATGCCACCTTCCAGCAGTCAAAGTGCCACCCGTGTCCATGCCTCAGTCGCACACCTGCCCACGCGCTGACGTGAGCACTGCTGGACCCCCGAAACCCTAATGCTGGGAGCGAGGCAGGCCTGCGAGTCCGAATCTGCTGTGAATTATTCCCCAAATATCCTAATCTTCAGTGGGATACTATCCGCATCTTAGGGCTCCTGTCTTTATGAAGGCGGCTATATACAGCTCGAAGGCATGCTGGCCACCCCTGCGCTATAGCTGGTCATTAGTGAAAGAGTTATTTATTTTCAAGAAAAAGAATGAAACTAGGGATACACAGAGAAGATGAACATTTTTCCAGAGGCAAACTAAATAGAACCAAAACATATGAACCTTCTCTTTTTTTCTCCAAAAAAAGCCTTTTTTCCACATTTTCTTTTCAAAACGAAGACAAGATTTACAGCATTTCACTTTCTTAACACATTAATCCAGAACCAGGACAGGTGGGATGCAGAACAAAACTGGGAGCTCTTACAGCAGTTGGTGAAAGAAGAACAACTTGAATAATAGCTTGGGTCTGAAGCTTACTTGACAACACACTATGTCAGCTGAGACTACCCTGCAGGCTCAACCGCTGAGAAAAAGGTTTCTTAAATGTACATTTTGGCAAATATCTTCCATCAGAATCTCATTTATCGCATATAAAGATTAAAAAAAAAAAAAAAAAGCTGTTCTGGTAAAATGACTTTTGGTGTGACAAGATGATATTTAGAGTTCTTTGGGATATATTTTTCAAAAAAGCCACAACAACAATGGAAAACTTTATAAAATTAGACAGCGTTTGATCATTATCACTCTTTATTAGAGGACACTGTACTAAGAAAAGGGTGATACATTTGCAAATCCTGGAAAATGATCAAGCACTTACCCAACTACAAATCTAATCTTTCTCTTCTTTTGTGGGAAGAATATCGAGAGCTTGTGCCTTCAAGATATACTCAAACCAGGACCGAGCAACCATCAAAGCCCCAATAAAGGAAAGAAGAAATCAGTCCCTAACTTCTTCCCCGTGTTGACAGCATTTGAGCTATATTCTCTGCTAGGTTTTATCCTTTGTCATCTCTGATTAGTCACAGACCTCCACATAGCAGAAATGTTCACCCTCCCACTATTTCTCCAAACAAATTTTCATCACCTACTTTGAGCCAGCGCCGGCAACGCCACAACGAGAGCAAGCAAGGACAAGTGCCTCTCCAGCACAGCCAAACACAGGGAAAGACAGCACGGAGAGAAAGGAAAATTATATGCGTTATGCTTGTAAAGCTGAAAAATAACTTAATCTCAGAGCTCTACACTGGCCTGTCCAACCTGTGACACTACAGGTGCTTTACCGAACTCTCTCACCTTTCCACCGCCAAGGCACAGGGCTGCCAGACTCTGCAAGCAGTTATTTCACCATGGTCTGGACGCAAGTTTTATGGACTTCGGCCAGCCTAAGAGTGGACTTGGCTGTGAGCCTCAATGAAAAGCACACAGACACAACAAGAATTTTGTACTAGAGGTTGATGAAAGCACTGGGGAAAAAAACCCTGTCCTGTAGCTAGTGCTTCAAGGAGAACTATCATCCCTTCTTCTTTCCCTTCGAAAGCCAAGGAATTCTACACTGATGACTTCAACTCTTTTCATGCCACAGCTAAAATACAAAACAAGATGGTTAGCATGTAATTTTTCAACAATAGTTTGGGCTATGCATAAAGAACAGATTTTTCCTATAAATTCAGGAAAAAAGATCTCAGTAGCAAAAAATATAATCTTTGTACAACGAAATTTAACTTTGGATCTCAAAGCATATCCAGGGACTTGGATGAAGCCTCAGAGGTGTTTGTGTGCTGTATCTTCTCCGCACTCACCACAGCAAAATGTTCTCATGAAGGAGGCCACTAAAAGACTCAAAGCAAAGTGACATTTTTACTCTTAACTAAGGCTCTTTTCCACAGAGAGGTAAATTTTTATGCTGATCCACATGCACATTTCTGAACAGCTTGCTAGTTGTTTTTAAAAATACACAGTACAAAGGTCTTTAGCTTCCTTTTCTTGCTCACAGTTGCAAAACATTAATCTTTTGTCAACTGCCTTTGTATAAAGTTTACATTTTGTGACACCAGAGCATACTGATACAACTCTGCTTCCTCTCTGGGGAAACGGCAGCTTGAGTCTGTTCTGAAATCATGGCATAACTCTAATAAGTCACTGCAATTACTCCAGCACTGCTGGGGTATAAATGAAACCTGAAGTAGATCTCTGGATTTTTTAGGAACCTTACACCACCGCAGCAGTGGTTCAAAGGTACTGCAGACCAACAGCTTTTCTTCATCACCTATGACTGTCACACGTTTCCTCTTTGAACTGAAGTTTCTTTCATTTGTTCTCCATTTCAAAAAGAAATGTATGGAAACATCTGAAGAAAATCCAGCTCAGGCATAGTTACTTTTTATGCCTAGGAAAAGTTTATAAAAATTGATTCTGGGAATGTATTTTTAATAGCAACCAACAAAAAAGCAATTCATTCTTGTATTTCAGATTTGACCTGCATATACTGTGGTCTGAAAATCATTTTAGCATACTAAGATCCAGATTCATTTCATCTTCATTGTAAGCATCTAATTTAAGAGAGCAGTCACCCAGGCTTTCCTCTATAATTATCAGCCAAGAACAGATGACCTGAATTGTTCCGTTGGAATACTTCAAATTTGTCTTATCTTCCCTGCTGATTCAAGAACTTCATCTAATGCCATAAAGTCAGGTAAGGAGGCAAACTTTTAAATTAAAAATTAAAATTAAAATAAACTGCAAAGAACAAAAAGCAACCCAGAAACCTACCATATGGATTATCAACTCTACTTCAGACATACAAAAGCCAGGCGACTACTCAAGGTCCACAAAGTATTTAATGCCTATGCATTAAAATATGTTTAAAAATAGAACCAATTTTACACTTTAAAGATGCAGATGCCCATAGTCTGTGCTATCTTCTATGCATAAGAGCTCCAAAGCAAAACAATATTTCTTCCGATGCCCACAGGTTGGTAAACTCTAGGGATTAGGAATAACGCAGTCAGTATGGTAGCGTTTTGGTTGAAAGAAATTTGTAGATGAAGATTAGTTTTAACAACTTGATGTTCATCTGATAAATAGCACTAGAAATATAGGAAATACTTCTTTCACAGCTGTATTTTCAAGCAATTATTTGAAAAGGCTTTGTCACAGTGACGTAAAAATTGGTTACTGTCTAACGGTGTGTAATCTTTTCCGCCTCTAGAGTAGTTTTCAGGTGCTCAACTACTCCAGGCTTCAGCCAGATGTTTTGAGGATAAGTGTTTCTGAGTATCTCTCTGAGTCATATTCCACTCCAGCGAAATGAGCCTGCAAAATCCCTCTGGGCCTTTCTTCTCAGATCTGCCAATGGCCAAAAGAGGTGCAACTGCACTTGAGAACCTGCAGCTCCAAATGGTGTTCAAATCATTACATTCCTACCTGGAAACTAGGGGAGAGAGAAATCACTGTGCCAGCAACACACTGTTGATGCCACAGTACGTTGACACCACGACCGTGTCCTGACTCTTTTTGGTATCAATATTGCATTATGTCTCAGTGCCGGAAGCCACTGCAGGAGCTCCCCATCCTGGCCAGCAACACGGAGGCAAGGGGTAGATTACACTGGGACAACTACTGTGTTTATTATGTAAGATTTCTAAACAGGAAAATGGGATTTGGAACTTTAGCTTAATGTTCAGGGATTTGCCAGCTGGATTATAGCTTTTTACTCACTCTTCCTTTGCTCCTCTCAAGATCAGTTATGCTGCTGAAGAGAACAGTTATTGCTTAGAATAAAGGGTTATTTATTGTAAGCTATATTGCTTAGAGTAAAGGGTTACTACGGACCACATCTATCTTTACCAGTTCGATATCCTGTGAAAAGGGAGAAACTTCTGCAAGGCTGGCTTCTTCAAAGCCTTAGTGCAATGAATTAGAATAAGACCATTCTCCGAGCAGCAGGGCCACTTGTAGCTTCATTAATTTCTAAGAAAAATATCAATAAAATCTCCAACTGGATTTACACAGCACATATCCCAAGATGAAGACTTAAGTAAATCTCAACAGTAACAGTAACATGTTTACGAGCACTTCTAGTGGGAAGCCTTGTGTTTTGGGGAATAATAATAGTGTTTTGCATTTTCAAAGCACCTATCAATGTAACATCTCAAACTATTTCACAAATGTTAACTACCCAAAACGCATACTGTCCTGGGATGCAGGTGTCATTATACCCAATTACACCTTGGTTTAATGTCACAAATGACTTGGTGGTTCAGAATGTCTCAACTGTAAGTGCCACAACATCCTCCAGGGACCTAAGTGTGTTTGGAAAGAAAAAAAAAATCAGGAGGAGAAGGGCAGACAACAGCCTTTATACATGTGAGGTTTCAGAAATCCATGCATGACAAAACTAGTCTTGGCCAGCGATAAAACAATAAAACCCAGGATGAACAACGCTCTTTCTGAGATCCCTCTGATTCTTTGAAAGCACTGATGAGGGGCATAACCTAAAAGGATGAGAGAAAGTCAGGACTGCAGCTGTGGAATGGGACCGATTGACTCTCAGTCATTTCCAGAAACGATCACTGCTTTCTTTCACAATTACTGTTTCCAGAGGCTGGCTCTCTTCGCAGCTCTAGGTTCGGCTGCTCATCCTCAGGCCCCCAAAACAGGTTTCTAGGCAATCAGAGCATGACCAGACAACAGCTGAACACTTAGCAGGGCCCAAACAGCAGGAATTTATCATGGGGTTCAAAGTACCCCTGCGGGTTGAGGGTGAAACCTCCTAGAGCAAATGAACTGAATGTAGAAACCTTCCACCACTTCTCCACAGCACATTTGTTTAAGGAGAGTCATCTCCACCCGGTGCCTTGGTCTTTTCCCCTTACTGCTCCCAACTTAATTTTTTGGTTCCTCAGCCACCAAGGTCTGGTGGTTCTTCCCTTCACCACTGACTATTCACGCTGCTTACAGGCAAAATGAGCACAGCCAGTCAGTATATACAAATAACTATAACAGGGACTGCAGTAGATTGAGTTACCACCACCTGGTATGCCAGAGATATCTGTTTAAGGTAATTCATTGCATGCGTAACATTTTTAATATTCACCAAGAGTCCTTGAGCAAGAAAGGTCACCGTGAAAACAATCCTAACTTTTTAGTTAAAGGTTTTCAGCTAAGCCACACTGATATCTTGTAGTTACTACTTTTCTAATACAGAAATATACTCTCTTTTCCCACTGTTGAGACTGTTTGCAAATACTCTATTTCTGTAGTACCTTTTTTTTAATCTTATCTGCTGATTTTTTTTTCAAGTGAACGAAACACTTTTCACTCCCTACTTCACCTCTGTATGAAAAGATGCTGCCTCCATTTCAGAGAGAGTCAGCTCAGCTACTGGTAGGTTTGTTCTACCACAGCAACTCACTTCCCTTTCAGAAAAACTGAAGTGAGAAGTGGCAGATGAAGACAACAGTATTACCTTTCCTCCACCTGTTACTTATCTTAACTATTCAGATTTCAGAAAAGTGCTTTTGCTTCCCTTGGTGTTACTACAGCAGTCTGATCTTGGATGAGCATTGAAGCCCGGTCACAATATAAATAAACTTTCAGAAATGCTGAGCAACCATCTGTTTTCTCAGCAATAAACTGGAACTGCGGATGTACAAAACTTCAGAAATGCAGTCGTAGGTGCCATCTATTTGAAGAACAGAGCCTTCAAAAAAAATCAGCGGCTGCTTTGAAGAAAAATAATGAAAGGTCCTATAAACTTGTACAAAATCTTTCATTCCTCACCAAGAAGGATGAGGTATTTCAGCAGCTTTGACAGATCCTGAGCCGTGGTCCAGAGATCTGTAAAGCAATGTGTTTTTATCCGTGAGAACAACTCACTCTCACCCAGATTAACCTCAGGGCAGCCTCCAGATTCTGTTTTTCCTTAGAAGTTTTATACTTGAGGTGAACTTCTGGAGAGTCTTAAATTTCGTGCCTCACTGGCATCAGAGAACACTGCGTCCAGAATGCAATGCCTTTGGGCAATATCTTAAAAGCCAACTAACTTCTGATTTTTCCCAAGTGATCTTAAATCTTCGTAACAGGGAGTTGTTTTCAAACACTTCAAGGTGAAGTGTAGACACCTCTGAGTCTCAGAAGAGGACTGTAACATGATCAGAAAGTAGATGCATTTTCCAGATATAAAATACAGAAAACTTAATCCCTAAATGAAGGAAGAGCTCAAATTCTAATGGGTAGGGAATTTTTTGGTAGCACAAACAGTAACAGAGACAGGAATAGCCATGAAATACGCCACATAGTAAAAAGAGAAAAAAAAAATCAGAAAACATTTTGGGGTGCTGCTGCTGGTTCATCAAGCAGGACTTGCAAGGGAGCTAATATGGAAAATACCTTCATACCATGAAAAGATTTTCCCCATCATTAACCTCCCCTTCTTCAATGTACACTGATCCAAAAATCTTTTTGCAAATGAGAACAAAGCCATTCAAAAGCCAGAGTCTTTTCCCCTGCGAAGAATCTATTAAGATCACCTGAAATTGTCTATTCCAGTGGAAAGAATATGAGAAATGTATGCTGTTTAAGGAACAACTATTATGTGTTTTCTATAGGACTTTTCTATAGGATTTGTTGAAATTGATGAAGATTCCTTCAACATATTTCCCTCAACATATTTCCCAGAGCTCACTAGCTTATTTTATATAGTTTGAAGCTCCATCAAATGTCCATGAATTTTTAAGGATTTACACTCTTCATACGTCTTCTCAACAATTAGGGCTCTTACTTCTAGCCTGGCATGATACATCACATATTCCAAACTTTGCATAAATTTACGTGGCAATGCTCTCTGGCGACTTTGCCTTTTGCAGAAATGATCAGAAATGCACAATACCTACATGGATGTTCATGAAAGAGAGAAGCTGAGGAGGAATCATATCTTCTCCAAGCAATATCTGTGAAGCACTCCACAGAGTATGCCGTGGAGTATGAGGATAATCCAGCCAGTGGTTTTTTTCTGCCATAACGATAGGAACAGACTTAGCTGATCCCCCTAAGGCTATATGGCTTCTGTCAGATGAAAGTATTTCTTTAGGAAACAGGGTACCAGGCCATCCTGGGCAGCTGGCCCAAGCACCTGGAAGATGGGATCATGCTGTTGGAATAAAAGACCAAAAAGACCAACCCTCTCCCTCTGTTCGGCCAGAAAGGTGGACTCATTGCACGGGGGAAGCTCCTGCCAGGGAAAAGCAGCGTGCACACGAGTGGGCACTTCACGTACCCTGGCATGTGCAGCAGCAAGGCTTCATTTTCTGCTAGACTTCAAAGACAACTATTGACTATTCTGAAGAGCACGTATATGTATTCAAGTAATGAGATACTCAATCCAGAGAAGATAGCGAAGCAGAAATTTTAAAGGGCTGAAAGAATTTACATGCTGAAACTCTAAAGTGACTGGAGGAAAAAAAGGGGGGGGGGGGGAGGAGGAAGATGATAGACCGAGTTCCTGTAGGCCAGAAAGCCACAGAAACTCATGCACAGATAATTTATGTAGTGTACTTTTCACATTCCTACTGTTCTGCACCATGCTGTAAAACCTGCTGTTACTACACGGTATATTGGCATGCCTATTACTTTCCAACAAGAAAATCACTACTTGACCTGCTTCTTGATACTGTTGAGTTTTATATGCCTTCTCTGGCCATTTCAAAAAACACAAGCTGAAAAATTGCCCACAAATCAGATACTTGACAGAAAAAGAAGCACTCTGCACCACTTAAAGCCAGAACCTTACTGCATCAAACGCTACCACCCACGTTTTAACTATGCAGTCACATATAAAAAATTGCACTAATATAACAGATTCAGTATTCCACATAATAAAGTAGGCTCAACAGTGCTCCACCAGTCACAAAAGAGACATTACCGTCTGTTTGTGAATAAACTTCCCTTTGTCATGATTTAATCAACCTCCATTTTTAATCTACATACATAAAAGATTAAATGCTAGAAGCTTTAATTACTTTGAAAAACATTTGCTGAATAATTCAGTCTCAAAGCATGGTTTTCTCTATATCAAGAACCTCAAGAAAGTCCTTAAGGGCAAAATCCTCCCAGTAATCTATCAGCTAACTCTGAAAGCCTTCATAGAAATAGTTATTTTCAACGCATAAACACTTCTTCTACAAACACTTTTAAGTACAGAATTTGTCTGCACCTTTTGTGCAGTGTCTGGAAGACAGGAACAACACAGCAAGCATTTCTGACTTGACCTAGTCTCAGAATCAAGTCCCAATACACCAGGTGTAAGACAAGGCTGTCTTATGGGAGGAAAATACCTCCCCGATGTAGCGACTAAGTGACACGCTGAACAGAAAGAGTCCCTCCACTAGACCCGGATGGACATTACTCATCTGCATGGTCAAACCCGTATCTGCTAAAGCAGCGAACAAGCGTTACCATATTTTCAGGCCTGCTTTAATTGAACCATCATTGTGCATATTTACAAGGAAGATATATAGTTGGTCTCTTCCGTTGCAATTGCGCATGCAAGAAGCAATTTCCTCAGCGTGTGTATAGTAAGTGAGACCTGGTATAATTAAAATTCTTGAGCGGTCAGAGAGAAAAAAAAAATAAGCAGCTTGCATAGTACTGACAACCAGACTGGTGTTCTAGAACCAGAGTTAATACCAGGTCGCGGATGATACTAACCACCTGCAGCCAAAATACAGACTTTGAAATCCTCTTCATAGCCTCAGCTGCAGTGTTCAGGTCCCAGAGCAAATACATATTAAGTTTTGCAAAAATGCCACATGCAAACTTTCCCAAAAGTACCATTTCATATTTAAAACTGTATTTTTTCAGGAGAAGTTATTCTCTTTAGATTATATACAAAACAGCCTATTATTATTTTGCTATTATGAGAAAGATTTACAATAGCATATAAAAAGAGAAGAAGGAACCTTCTATCATTGTCAAGCAGCAGAAGGAAAAAAAGAAAAAGATGATTGGAAAGGAAAGTATTTTTCTTCCTCCTACAAGTTCATTTATATCAACTATCAACAATGATAAAAGCACTAATGATTCATAGATTGACCAAGGCATCAAAAGGGACCACCATCATCTAGTCTCCTGTAGACAGCAAGCCATTAAATTTAATTCAGACACTTCTGTCCTGAGGCCAGTAATCTTTGCTTGGATATATTTCTGGAAACCTTTCTTAGTTCAAACACATCGAAAGGTGGAGAGTTCAACTTACTTTGGCAAGGGTTAAATTTTTTCACTTAAAAACAAAAAAAGTGTTCCCTAGTTCCTATTTGTTTTTTTCTGGAGGTAGCTACTGGTTGCTGTTATCATTTCTGCAAGATGGGAAACGTGAACACAACCCAGACCAGGACCCAACAGGCAGTTCTTATCACATATCTGTTTCCTACCTCAACTGCTCCAAGTGAGGGACTGCAATTTCATCCATCACTCCTATTTGTATCCCTTGTTTCCACTGAGCTCGGACCAGCAAAAGGTTTAGCCGGTGTTTGGGCTGGACTCCTCGCTTTTAATGGAAAGCCCCTGTAGTTAAACAGACAACTCGAGCCATGTCTGATAACAACCTCCAGTCATTTTCTAGCTGTCTGCACATTTGTCTGAGTCTCCCAACCTGCTCTCTCCACAGGTGTAGAAATAAATAATTCAACCAAAGTTCTTTGCAGCCCTATTGCCTGCATCTATCTTTCAGAGAAAAAGAAAAAAACTTCCAACTGTTTATTACTTCCATGCAGTAATTATAATCAAGCCTGTGTACCAAAGAATGTGTGATACAATTTATTTCCCATAAACTGATGTAAACTAAGCTCCCCTCCACCACCAGTCGAGCTCTTACATCACCTCGCCCAGGACTCTGATGCCAGACGAACGGTCCAGGTTCTCCTGAGCGAATCGCCTCCAGGGCTCTCCCAGTTCGCTTGAGATGTACTGGTACTCCAAAATACGCTCGGGTTGGAATAAGCAGCCTAAATATCACCCAGCCCTTTGTGCACTTGCGTGAAAGTGTTCTGGGTCTCTTTACCCTTGCTGAGAGCCAGTATCTCCCGCAGTTACCCACGTACCAAAAGTTCTCCACTGTCTTCGCAGGGCGTTTCAGCAACCACATTAGCGTCAAGTACCAAATGTCGAATACACTGTTAAAATACATGTCATCCGACTATACCTTCACTGTGCGGTGAAACCCCACGCCGCCACACGCCGTGCCCTTGCCCTGCCGCAGGCGTCCCCTCCGCAGCCTGCTGCCTTGGAACCAGCCCCCTCCTCCGGCCCGGGGAACTGGCAGCAGCTCTCTCCAGGCCTCACGTTTCAAAAACGCCTCGCGCGAGGCTATTTGCCTTGCGAAAGGTTTTGGAAGAAACGAACCCCACTGCATTTTTAGAAGCAGGTTTTTCACCCGGGTGTCGCCGCTGAGCACTAACGCAGGTACGGGCCTCATCCAGGGCACCGCCACCACGGCTCCTCACCCCGCGCCGTACCTGCCAGGCCGCCCGAGCGCAACGCGGACAGACGGACGCAAGGAAAGCGCGTTTGCACAGATACTTGGCAATTTCCTAGCAGTTTTGCGTGCTGCCTCCCTCACCGCTGTGAGCAGCACTAACTCCTCCGAGCGAGGGAAGGACGCACGGCCGTAAACGCGGCCCTGCGGCTGGGGCCCTCAGCGCTACGGGCGGCCGGAGAGCAGGCGAGCGGCGCGGGCTCCGAGCGGCACGACCGGCCTCCGGGGTTTTGCCGTCAGCAAGAGCAGCCCGCGAACAGCCCGCCTCAGCCGGGCCAGGCAAACAGAGACTGCTAATTCTGTGCAAAAATACAGAATTATTCACCAAAAAAACAAAAAAGGCCCCAAAGTTAGCCATATTAACCACTCCACAGCTAATCGCTGAAAGATAGGCTGGATCATATCTTGCTTTATGTTTTTATTTTGCTTTAAAGCAAAAGTTAGCATTGTGCTTGCCTAGCTGACATTTTAGAGAAGAAGGTTTACCCACTTAGAAATAAGTTCAAAAGTACTCTCATTATTTACAATTTAAGAGTATTTTCCTAGAATAACGGATGGAGAACAGATAGCAGAGGACAAACAGATCAAATTAACTTCCATTCCCATCACTGTGTTTTTAATGTGCTCTTATTTCTACGACTCATCACGGCACCGCACCGTAACCCCTCAGCGGGGAGCACTGCTTCGGCAGCGGGAACGGGGCCTTTCAGGCCACCGCTGCCGTCACCGGGTTTCACACCGTCCCCACGGCAGAAGCCAGAGCTGCCAACAATGCTACCCCTCTGCAACTTCTACTTTCCTAATCCTCTTGGTCTTTCAAGATAGCAGCACTCTTCCAAACACAGCCACGTACATACCCGCTATGGAAAACCCTGCATGCCCCCTCACCGCTATTGACTTCTCAGGCCAAACAAGCAAACAAAAACTCAGTTACATAATGTCATATGATCTATAAATGTCTATGCAATTTTAAAATTTTAGAAAACCTCCAGCAAGATTTGTTTTTTCTTGTCTTTGCGTCTATTCTCTCTCTCTTTTAGTCTCAGACTCTGAGCTGCTCTTCTGAATATCTCCCTAGCGTAATTGAGACTCTTCCACTGCTTGCACCCCATTCGGTCCTGTCAGTGTATTTCCATCTTAACTGGGGAGGCAACAAACATTGCTACATGTGAAAAATGGCGATCAAGTATGTCTAAACATGTAAGAAAAAAAATCCAGTGTTGCAATAAAAAAAAGTCTCAGAAGGCAATTGTGCCTTGCATGAAAACCAAATGCAAAGAGAACCAAAGCATACTCTCCTTCCTGTGCTCTCCTTCCGTGTGTGTTCGAGCTATGCATATACTGGCAAAGAGCGAGGAGCAGAACTGGAGAGAGAAACCCTTCGTGTTGAGGACCTGGGGCCCACAGCCCACACGTGTCGCAGGGTTTGCTGGGACCAGCTCTGGTCCGGGGGACGGATCCCTGCTAGCAGCCGGGGCAGGCTGGACGTGCTCCTCGAGCACAGCATCATGCAGCACTGCACCCAAAAGGAAGCCACTGCCCCCACTCCTGAAACCACTGCAAGATGCCAACCAAAGCTATAAAACCATGGTCAGAAGATTTGGTTCAGAGGTATGCCTGTGATCCGGACTCAAACGCTACCACAGGCTTACCCCAAAATTATTGCACTCGTAGACTGACATTTGCTTTAGATCGAAGGAAGCCCTAAGCGCACGCCTGCATGCAAACATCCAGCGTACGGTATTCCCGGGGCAGGACTCCCTCCCTCAGAGGAGAGCACACAGGCAAACGCATTCAGCGTTCGCCCCGGCTCCACAGGCAGTTCCCACAGCAGGGGAGGCTGGAGGAAAAAGCCTGACACTAAGCAATTAAGAGCAAAGCAATTAAGTTTTTAAGGCATAGTAGCTTAAAAGATACTAACAGCAGCAGGTAAGGACATCTATTTGCTTAACACTTGCAACACTTTATTCTGGCAGGAACTATTCCACCTTTTTACATAGAAAAGAAAAAGTCCTGTACTGAGGCACCATCTCATCTTGGTCAAAAAGTGGCAGCAAGTCCGCTTAGTCCGGCCACTCCGAGCTCAGCTGAAGCAAAGCCAGCACGGCGCCTGCCCAGCTAACGGCTTAGAAAGGCAAGTTGACCTGCACGGCAACGACGCAAGGTTTATGAAGACTGTAACTGATAGTTTCCGAGATATGAATAGCACATTTGATAAAGTACCACCCAAATGAAGGAATGGACAAACGGGGAAATTCTGAAAGCTGCTTTCAGACTGCTTGGTTTGGTTTGGTGTGTGGTTTTCAGAGAAAAATGACACAGCCCAAGCTGTAGACCAGCTTGGCTGGGTACCCCAGCCCACGGGAAAGAAATACAGGCAGGCGGCAGCACGACGGAGGTAAAAGGACCTCAGGAGAACATTTTCAGTTAAGAAGCTTGCTTTTTCTTAACGCACTGAATATATTCCCATGTTGACATGATATACAGCCCTGTATGTGCCTCCTCCTTCCAGGCAGTGTCCACCACCTCGCCGTGCGTGCCGTACCACAGGAGGCCGCTACAGCAGGTCCTTGGGTTCAGCGTACAAGGACGGAAATAAAGGGAAAGGATACACCCAGAGGCGACACGCGAGACAGGATGCTGCTCACAGAAGTAGCACACTAAGCCTTCGCTCCTTCAGCCTCCCCTTTTCCTGAGCAAGCAGAAGTCTTTTATTCAACAGCTAAACACGGTAGAAGAAGAGACAAAATCTCCTCTCCCCAAATTCTTGCAGGAAGATGACGCCCGCACCATGAAAGCCAAACCTCCTCCAATTTCCTCTGATATATCAATATATTTTGCACTAGGATTATTCCATTTCCATTCGCTGACCAGCACACGTTTTAAACTACAAGCTTAATATACATTCACGTTATGGGAGGGGAAATTAAAGAACCGAGTTATTTTAATGGAAACTAATGTTTTAAACATTCGCTTTGAGTTTTTGGAATACCAATGCTGGGAACACGAAAATAAAACTAACTGAAAAGAAACTAAATTATTCAACTTGCATGGTTCAGCCTCATAGAAAAAAACAAAGCAACTGTCTCATCTTACCAGTAATTGGAGGCAGGGACCTGTCTTCTCAGATCATGTGGAGCAGGAAATCACTTTTTAGAACTATTTACATAAGCTTTCGTAGCATTATAATGTGTATTACTACGGATAAAGCACTGTCTGCCATTGCTTTGGCTAAACACAATTCTGGAAGCTGAGACAGGATCACAACGACACTGCTATTTACCACGAGCATATTCTTTTCTACACCCTCAAACCCAACCACTTCTCAGTACATAATGAAATCACTGAATTACAATGGAAATATCAAAACACATATATTCATTATGTATTTTACTGTACTCTGTTCTGAGATTCCCTTTATACTGTTGATGAAAGACAGCATGACACTTAAGCAAATGAGATAATATCCTTCAAATGATTAGATGTGAGGGAAGAAGAATACAGAGACAAAGATCACAAAGATTTTGCTTAGCTTACAAGGAGGAATATGACATTGGTAAAGAAAGGCAGAAGGGCTGTTGCAAGAAAAATGTTAGGAAAACTTTATGTATAGAAGATGAAAGGCAGGAAGCTGGGAAAAACAGTACTGTATGTGAGAGAATCACCTGGAGACATAAGAAAACTGAAGACAGAAAGACCGAGGCAGCCTTGAGAACTGCTCATGCAGAATACATCGCTTTACAGAATCAGATAACATGTCTAAAAAGAGAGTATAGAGGGAGAAAAGAAAATAGCTAGGGATGTGATCCAGATAGTTGCCAACAAAAAGAGACTTCAGGAATCCAGCCAGATCAGCTTTTATCCACTGAAATACCCAGCCTTCGTGCTCCTTCCTCCAGTCTTTGCTAGTTATGCCATAATGAAATCAGAAATGTAGGGTCTTAATACTGCTACTTAAGACTATGGCATCTGGCTCCTTTTCTACCCACAGTGAGAAGACACAGAAAAGGGACAAATCCTCTCTTCAGGACAGAATTTCATGTAGGGACCCTGCAAGAAACACAAGAACATGTATAAAACTAAATATAGGTCCTTGCTCATAACAAGCGAGCAAACAACTTGCATAAGTTGACAGCTGACTTCAGGCAACTTCTCAGTGTCTGGCTCACACCACCAGCATTGTAACTCTGCTCTTCAACGTTTGAAAACATGACACAACACCGAACATTTACTACCAAACACTTTGCAGATTGCCAGTGACAAAAGTTCGATAACCGCCGTTCATACAGCTTGAGTACTGCAACTTGATCCGTCTTACCGTGTCCCGAAGGACTCTTCCCCCCGTCCTCCCCAAGATAAAATGAAGATGATTACGGTGAAAATTATATGATTAGTCCTGTAGCCATTATACATGTCAGCAATCCCACTGACTTTATTGGCAAAATTCGTGTAAATAAGGGCATTAGGAATAGGCTATGATATAGAAATATTTTCAACCACCCACCTCAGGAGCTGAAAGGTAATACGTACACAATAAAGTTTTGAACTGAAGATGAAACAGGAGCCTTTTGCAACTAATTTCCTTGCACAGCTATCCCCTCATTTCAAAGTCTTTGACTTTGTGGGCTTGAGCAGATATAAATTTATATTTATGCTTGACAGCATCTAATTACTCAATACAATCATCTTTGCCCTAGAACAAGCAGGCCCTTGACTAAATATGCCAGTAGGATTTTTGTTGTGTTGCTATTCACGGTGGGATATTACAGAGTAGGAATTCCTCAAAGGAGATTTCCAGCAGGAACTACCAGGAAGGCATTCTTGAACCAAGCTTTTTATTATTAAAGCCACCTAATTTTTATAGCCATTTTGTATCTAGAACTTTGGTTTGACCATTCGATTTAAATAGCTCTTCCATAAAATTTAAAACTGCAGCAAATCATTACCCTCATTAATTGCACTTAAGCTCAAATCCTTACTCTGAAAGACTTCTCTAATGTATATTAGATGCACTAGGCAGTCTCTGAACAGGATGCATGGTCAGGAGCAGAAAGCACAAGCACCTGGACTGAACGTGCAGCTGTACTTGCAGGGTCTGTCTGATTTTGTTTCTTGCACCCACCCAGCATTTCAAAGGAGTTGAATGGTTTTCCCACTAGCATTTGCAATTCTCTCCTTATTTCCAGAAGGACCTAACTTTTGCCCAGTTTGCTTTCTGGAAAGCTACAAAACACTTTTTCTCCCTGAAAGGAATGGAAATTGCAAATACTGCCCCAGGCAGGCTAAGATAACCCCAAAAAGCCTTTAAAGAATCTTTATTTTCTTTGAATTATCACATTGTTTAATACTTCCTAATTGATTTTCTTAGACAACATCCTCAAAGCGTCAGAGTGCTTTTATCTTGGCTTAGAATCGTTCAAAACTATTTACAGCATCTCTACATAAATAACACATAATCAGTTGCATGACTGTTTCCAGCAGCGTTGAGAACGATTAGGAAAGGTCTTTTTGCTTCAGCCTCAAATCTGTAGGTCATCCAATGTCCTTCCTAATGGATAAATACAGTAATTTATCATCATCAGTCACCATCAGCATTGTTCTTTTTACTATCATATATTCATGAACATTATTCGATGCAGCTGAGTGGAGCATAAAAGAAGTGTATGATTAAAGTGGAAAGGTACAGAGTTTGAGACAGCTTAGATTTCATGGCTAATGCATGGACTTGGGAAACGGCAGAGGTCCTATAAGTTAGGAAGACAGCATCAACAAATTATAGCTACCTGCTGGCAGAACACCGGCATTCGCGGCAGCAGATGCAACTGCAGCTACTTGCCTATGTCTGCCGGTACAATATTAAAGTATATCACTGAGCAACGCAAAGTAGGACCTGCTACAGCCATGTGCGCCCAAGGGATTTTTCACAGGTGAGACACACTTCACAGCTCTGTTAGTAAAAATAAACAAATAAAAATAAATAAAATAAAATACAACTCAGATACTTGTTTGGGGATTACATTCATCCTTATTACCACTACAAAAAGTTTGTGTTCACATTCGTAACACATGCAGGTAAGTCTCTGAATGCCTTAAGACAAAAATGCCACGATGATGACTTTCAGACTCGAGAATATAGCAAAGACCAATTCAGGTTGCTTAAAGAGTTCCTGCCTCTTGTCAACTATCAGAACAGCCTACCCCAAGCAATACCTTCAGCTGGAAGACACTGGAAAGAAATGGACCAATTATGTCTTAAAATAATTAATACAATATATATGTTCAAATATCTGAGGCTACCATGTAACTTCTGACGTGCTTGAAATTTACTTCAAGACAGAATGGACAAAAAAGATGTGCTGGTTCGGAGTTTCTGAATTACTGCATTAATCCATCCCATTAACCCCACCTGCAAAGCAGTGGCAGACTCTAAATGCTGAAAAACAGGTGCTGTAGCATGTTGCACAGGAGATCCCCGCACATTGTTTTGAATGCAAAACGCGACTAACCTGCGTAAAGGCGTGGGTACCGCGGGGGCAGAGTGCAAGCAGCGGGGGAACAGGCTCATCAGCACCTTATTCTAGGTGCGCTGAAAGAGACTTCTTCAGTTTTGTTCCTTTAAAAGCCACCGGGGCAGAGGGGCAGCGAGTATTGGGAAGTTCTTTGTAAAGTTTTTGGCATTAGGTAAGCAAATTTCTGAAGCGAAATTCGTAACTTCTGAATTTGTATAGACACACACACATGCTACACAGACACTTAAAAAAACCTCATACGACTGTGCTCTCTCAAGCTACCCGAGATCTTATGCGTAAAGAGACTACGTACAAAGTGACGTATAAAACGATGTTCCTCAATCAAAGCGTTTCAGCCACCAAAACCAAGCTCCTCCTTGCCCCTTCTCCACAGAAATCAAATCAGGAGACTAGAAATGCATTGAAATGGAAGACAAACCTAGGCTTTTCGGGGTAATCACCGCAATCAGGTACATGAACAACCTGCCTCTGATCAGCCACGCAGGAAAGAGAAGGCGAACGAGGGCGACGCAAGCTGCCCGACGCCACGCGCTCCACGCCGGCCCCGGGACCTCGTGTCCCCACTGCTGGCCCGAACCGCCGTCATTAATGCACTTCCACGGGCACTTCTGCTGCTGCTGCTCGTACGCCCCGCAGGTCCTGCCAGTCTGTAAGATTTCTTTCTAGATCCAGCATGGATATAGTATGGCACATACATAGTCTAAGAAACAGAACTTAAATGTTAAGGCTAAGATTTAAATGTTAACTCTCTATGAAATATTCTGAGCATAAGATGACTTTCTTTCTCCACTTCTACTGGCTTTTTCCCTGATGTTCCTGGCTTTGTATTGAACCTTGCAAATCAATAGGTTTGATATATTGCCACAGTGTCACAAGTAAAAAAATCCACTAGCTGGGTAACAAGGAAAAATGTGAAATCACTTTGGATTATGAGAACAGCATTTCTTATTTCATCTTGAGGCCAACTCTGAACGCAGTCAAGAACAGAGTTTCTAAGCCATGGAGCTGCCTACCTAAGTAAACCTTTCAAGTTACTGGAACTGTTTTAAGCGTAGGATTAAGAGTTCAAGCTTCTCACTGACCCGCCGAGTTCAAAATGAGCTCGGTGGGGTGGCACATAGCCCTTTTCCCTTGCAGAACCTCCACTGCGATAAATATGGTCGTAGATAGACACAGCCATCCATCAGCAATTGCAAAAATTGCAAGATGAGAGTCTAATTTTGGGAAAGGGAAGTAACACAATGAAAGAAGACATTAAAATATAATCTAGTTTTTGGTCACTGAAAAAGAAAAAGATTGTTCTCTTTTATCCAGATGTAGTTTTAGATTATGCCTCTGGCACAGTGACTACAGAAACTGGTCCTGAGACAGCAGAAAATTCACCTCTTTACAAAAAGGCAGTCATATCCCTGCTGCAACGAGCAGCAGTCAGTTCTGCCTGTCTGGATACTGAACATGTAACTGAAACTCCAACCAAACTACAATTTCCCTATTTAGTGCAGCACAATGCAATCTCATCTCACATTTGCTTACCTGTTTTTTTCCAGCAGAATAACATACGTGGTTCTAAATGGCACACGGTAAAGAAAAAATCTGGGGTCTGTATTTTAAAATCGATTTTAAAAAGTCCTTAAGTTGCAAGAAGAAGAGAGGCTCAGGAGAGAACGATTATAAATTTCAAAGGTCTGTCTTCTCTCCACACAAAGCAGCACCAGGTGGTGTAGATCATCTGGTTTTTTGTAAACAGACTGAAGCCTCACAAAGGTAATACCTAAAGGAATTATCTTAGTTTTTCATCTGCAAAGACAGCAACATTCATCAAGCAGCGAGTCATCCAGGTACATTATGTTTTTCAGATTTGTTGTGTCCACTGACTGCTGAATGGTTGTGCCTTTTTCAAACGATCACGAAACATTATTGCCCAAGTCCCTGGGACAGTTCTTAAAAACTAAAAACGAGAAACATCATTTTTTATATTACCTAAGAGTAACTGAAGGAGCTACATTAACTTCTCATACAAGTTTTCAAGCAACAGAATTGGGAGCATTTTGATAGAGCTTTCCAGAAATGAGAAATACAAGTAATTTACAGCTATTTTCTTCTCTATAGATATATCATCTGACCATAAAACTGTAATTTTAGCAATAAATATGAGTCATCATTTAGCAGGGAGTTGAGAATAAATCTGGCTAATTTATCAAACCAATCACTGAAACATCAATAGCTCTGTTAATGGAAGTTGTTATTACATGCCTTGGCCCAGGGGAAGGCTGGTTTAAAAATACCATCAAGGGAAGTGTTGGATATGAAGTTGTATCCAATTTATTTGTAAGCTGATGGCTACGGATGCTTCAGCCAGTTGATCCAAGCTTTTATTTAAGCGGAGAGTCCCGGTATTAGCCTGCTGTAATTTGAAATTACAGCTCAGGTCCCAAGCCCATAAACTCGCTGCAAACGCATTCAGCATGCCTATTCGCAAGAGTATTCCTGAAACCAGACTCCGACTGAAAACAGCAAAGAGAGGTTTGGAAAATCCTGGTGTAATTCCTTGCTCCTTCTTGGACTTCCTATGCGGCTCACCCCAAGTCCAGCCACTTCAGTGCCAGAAAAGACTCGCTGCTCCTGCTGTCCCAGGAAACCCTCTCAGCACAGATGCACCTTACTGAATTTTCAGGGTGGGGGGAGATGTTTCAAAAAGCAAGTGCTTTTGACACTACAAGTTCATACAAGTTCGCCAAGCAAAATGAAACGTTCAGCAAAAGTACACCGACAAAGAGGGATTTCTTGATGTTTTTCCATGTTGTCAAGTCAGTCACACAGCGCTACAGGAGCTGCAAAACTGAAGTGAACGTGTACGATCCCCTGGTCATCTGCCTTCCCTTGCCCACCACGACATCCATCAGAGCTGCAGCTGGCTCAGACTACGCAACTGCAACCATGGAAAGCCACCAAAAACCACCTCACCCTCAATATCACTCTGTTAACATCCCACCCACATCACGCTGCTGTGCTGACAGAAGTCTCCAGGGCAAACCTGGCCTCAGGCAGCCTGGGTGCCCGTCCTCCCCTGGCCTGATCCTGATGTGCGGATCTCGGCTGCCGCGTTACCCAAGACAGGCGAGCACGTATGAAGGGGTGGTTGTATTCATAGGGGTCTGCGCCAGTGTCAGCCTGACCCCGTATGAAGCTCGTGAAGGATTCAGGCCTGCACCCTTATTAGTATCGTTTAAAGCTACAAAAAGAGCTAGCATCTGTTAAGAACAGATTTCGTATGTGATGTCATTATATGTTGCATAAAATGACATCCCCAGCATTTATGACAGTAGTAAAAATTGATACCGAATCAACCTTTATTGACCTGGAAAACCAAACTTGATCTGGAAAAACCTGATGCAAATACATGGGACTCAACATTTACCCTTCGTGCACAAAGGCACAGTAGAGAGGAGTGGTCTTTCCATCCACGGCTGAGAGAGGGAGAAATCTAGGGCACTATGATAATAATATTCCTATATTTAGGATAAATTCCTAATCTTTAGAGTATTTTAAATGGAGAAGTTACTACTGTTCTTCATTATGACCTAAAAGAGCAGTCAAGCCCAGTAAATTCTGGTATATAATCATCCCGTTTTGGAAAAAAATTTCCAGCTCCAACAACAAAAAGCCATTCTGGCAATTCAGAATGTCTGAATCAAACTAAAGAAATAAAGATTGGTTAAGTTCAACTACTTTTTATTATGTCTAAAAGCAATAACCCTCTAAAGCAAAACAAGGCTACTGAAATTCATGAGCTCTGCAAACCTCAGATTGTTTAAAGCAATCTCGAGCGCACAAATTCTACTATTTGCATAAAATTTAAGCACTGATGGAAATTACCCATCTTTCTTTCTTAGATAAGTTATGCAATTAATTTATTCAAGATATTATAAGGCTCTTCAAACGAACTCAAATGTAACATTTTATTCAATATTACATGGAAATTTGTCATAATGCATACACTTCTCAGCAGAAGGCACACATACTTAAATCTATTTAAATGAATAGTTTCACTGGCATCACGAGGACTACCCCAAGCTTAATGTCAAGCCTGGGTGTGCGTGCAGGACCGGATACTTGGATGCGGGCTATTTAAAACATAACTGCGCACAGCAGCTTTTACTGGTAACGTTTTCACCCGATGTTGGTGCATCAGAGGAAAACGAACCTCTGTAAATTAGTACAGAGGGCAGTGAAAACACGCAATAGGGCTGTCTGCGTCCGGAAAGCGCCCGCCCGGGGTGTCAGGACTCAGGGCAGAAAACTGCGAGTCCTGACGAGGGGCAGAAACCGCCGCCTCGGAAACCCCGCCGGGGCCGGCGCACAGAGGTGCCCGCGGGCTGCGGGGCGCTGCGGGGCGCGGGCAGCTGCGCGGCTCCGGCTCCGGCTCCGGCTGCGGCTCCGGCTGCGGCTGCGGCTCCGGCTGCGGCTCCCTCCCGCCGCTCGCGGCTCTGCAGCACCGCACGTCGCCAGCGGGTGTCACAGGTTAGCGAGCGCGGGTCTCCGGCGGCAGCGCGCACAAGCCCGATCCCCCCTCGCGCACCGGCAGCAACAGATACGGCCGCCCGCTAACGGGAACTTCGCCGCCGCGCCGAGGAAAGGCAAGTCCGGCGGCTGCCTGGCTCCCCGCCCGCTGCCCTCCCCCCGTTTCAGAAGCACCCCGCGGCCCAGAGGCACGGCTGTTTCGCAGCCTTATTCGCTAGCAGCGCGGCCTCGCACGCCGCGAGTTGGAGCAAACTGCGCGGCGCGGCCGGCCCGCGCTGCAGCCCCACGGCTCCCCCCGCGCAGCCCCACGGGCCGAGCCGCCCGCGCACCCCGCACCGCGGAGCGCTCCGCTCCGCCCCGCTCCGCTCCGCTCGCCCGCGGGGGGCAACTCCGGCGGCAGCAGCGCCGCCCCGCCGCCGGGTCCCGGCGCGGAGGCTGGGGGTCGCCGCCAGGCTGGGCGCCCCCGGGGCGGCCCCGCTCCCCCCCGCGCTCGGCGCAACTTGGCCGGGACGGCGGCGGGGCGGGCGGCCGGCGGCTCCCCGGCGCGGCTCCCACCTGGTCGGGCTGCGGCGGCGGCGGGTTCCCCCTGCCGCCCGGGTGCGCCGGCTGCTCCTTCATGGCTGTCATCGCAGGGGCTCGCCCGGCTCCGCCGCCTCTCAGCGCCGCCGCGGCCCCGGGGACCTCTCCCTCGGCGCCAGCCGCATGACACCAGCCTCCCTGGAAGTGGCGCGGCGGCGGCGAGCGCGCAGGAGGCGGAGGAGGAGGAGAAAGAGGCGGACGGGCGGGGGGCGCGGAGCAGCCGCCGCGCCAGCGCCGCCACCGCAGTGCTCCCGCCGCGGCCGGGCGCTCAGGGGGCGCCGGGCCCCGCGCAGGCAGCCGGCGCCGTGCGGCCGCGCAGCGCAGCGCCTCGCCCCGCCGCCGCCGCCGCCGGGCGCCCGGCCCGGCCCTTCCCCGCGGCGCCGCGCGGCCGGGGCAGCCCCCGCGACGGGCTCGCTCCGCCCGCCGGGCCCGCCCGCGCCGAGCCGAGCCGAGCCGAGCCGAGCGGAGCGGAGCGGAGCCGCCAGCAGGTGTCACAGCGGGTCCCCTCCGCGCCCGGCAGCGACCATCGGCGCCCGCCACGGGGACCGCGACGGCGCCCGCCCCGGCCGCGCTGCCCCGCTCCTGCTCCGCCAGCGCGGAACGCCGAGCCCGGAGGAGCAGCGAGCGAAGGAGGTGTGTGCGGGGGGCGGCTCGGAAAGGGAGAGAGCACGGCCCTGGCGGGGGGGTGTCATCCCCTCCCGTCTCCCGGGGGGCTCCCCCAGGCCCGCGGTGCCCCCGAGCTGCCCCTCTCTGGCTCCCCGGCGGAGCGGTGTCCCGGGGCAGCACGCCGCACCCCGGCGCTCCCTGCCCCCAGGACGGCGCACCACGGACGGCCCCTGAGCTGGGGAGCTCCTCGGAGCTCGGCGCTGCAGGCCACCAGCCTTGTCTTCACCCAGGCCTGCACCTTACCGAGCCTGTCCCAGTCCAAGGGGTCTCACGTACCTGTTTGCACTGAATTTGGAACTAGGAGGTGTCTGGGAAATCCCAGTCTGAGCTCAGTTTCCTACTTTACTCAATTTTAATTTGCAGCATCAGCTTTACTTTCCCGCACTACAAGACTCGGCATATGGAGCCCTTACAGTTTCTGCCTCTGAAGCTACATGGGGTAGAGAAAAGAACTTAAAAAAAGACCTTGGGGTCACACACTATAACCATGTGTCCTGAGGCAGTATCATCAGTTGGTGACAGGTATCTTTTATAAAGACTAATAAACGAGACTACCCAAAATTTGTTTCTAACCAGAAAGAAAGTTGAAAATGCGGAGGTAGATGGTAACTCAACTCACAGCAGCCACAAGTTCATAAGCCTCTCTGCGGAAGGAGAACCTCAAACACAAAGAAATGAGGGACTTCAGTTTGGTTTGGGCTTGTTTGCCAGTTCAGCTGTTTCCTGATCCAGTTCGCAGTAGCCCCAGCAGACCAGGATTGTCACGGTGAGAACACAGCGTGCGAGGCAGCAATACGTGCCTGAAGGGAGCAGCCTCAGCCTGTCCTAGCTAACCCGGCTCTCAGAGACTGGGAGGTAGAAGGAAAGCTATCAGCAAATAGCACAGGGAGTGTTTGATTTCTTTTATATTATTTTTTGCATGAAACTTCACAAGAAAGGTCAGTTCTGAGCAGATGGTGAGCATAATTAACAGCAATGACAAAGATGTAAGGTTTCAGTCTTCAGTAGGGACAGGTTAGAAAGCACTTAGAGAAGTTAAATGTTTTCCTATCACTAGATTTTCTGGACTTTCTCCTTAAAGAATTGTCTAGAACAACATCAGAGACACAGACAGTTATCTCCAAAAACTTGATGGGTGAGTTCCCAGCTAGCAGAAAAGGCAACGACAGCACCACCCCTTTAGAAGGAGCAGGAGCTTAGGAATTACAGACCAGTCAGCATCACTGCAGCCACAAAACAGATGGAGATGTTGGCTGGAGGTCATCCAGTCTAGCCTCCCCCTCGGACCAGGGCCATCGCCAACACTAGATCAGGGCAGCACAGCATAGAGCAGCCCAGTCAGGGAAACCTCCATGGATAGGGGGGTTCCACCATTCCTCGGGGTAACCCAGTCCAGTGCTGCACTAGTATCCTGGAGGAACATTTTTCCTAGTGTCCAGTCTGGACCCTCCACCCTGAAATATGTGACTGCTGCCCCGTATTTTACAATCTGCCATTATTAGGAAGGGTTTGGTTTACTCATCTTTGTAATTCCCCTTTAAGGAGCTGTAGGCTGCCCTTAGCCTTCGCTTCACCAGCCTGAAGATACCCATGTCCCTCAACTGCTCCTCAACGGCTGTGTGCTCTAGGCCCTGGACCGTCTTGTTAGCCCTCCATTGGCTCCCCTCCAGTTTCTCAGCACACCTCTTGAACTAGACAGCCCAAAAACTGGACACAGTATTCCAGCTGTGGTCAACATAGTGCCTAGTAGAGGGGAATGGTAACTTTCTTCCAGCTGCTGGCCTTTCAAAAATCTGTGCACAGTATCAGCCTTTCTCCAGTCACCAGGACACTCTCTCAGTGAACACTGGCCTCACAATCCCATCCGCCAGCTCTGATGGGGGAATCCAGTCCAGCTGCATGAACACATCCAGTTTCCCTAAGCAGCCCCTAAGCTATTGCTTACTCACATTTGGCTTTTCCAAACCATGCCGGTACACAAGCCTGCTTTGCTTGTAACAAAGGCATCGAGTATTTCCACCTTTCTGTATCATCCATCACTATGTTGACTTCCCCACCAATCAACAGACCCACATTTTCTCTGGAAGTCCCAATAAAAGTTCTAGAAAAAATAATCAAATAAACTTTGCAAGCACCTAGAAGAAAACTAGATGATAACTAATAGTCACCATTAATTTGTCAAGAACAGATCTTGTCAAACAAATCTAATTTCTTTCTTTAATAGGGTAACAGGCCTTGTGGCTAGGAGAGCAGTAAATGTCATCTATCTTGATTTAGAAAGGCTCCCAACACTGCCTTACATGACACTTTCATGAGGCAGAGAGAAACATGATCTAAATAAAACTAAAAAATATCTACAAAACTGACTCCTCTGAGTAGTTTCCAAGGGTTCCCTGCCAGGACACACGGCAAGGGGGTCTCGCGATGGTCGGTCCTGGTGTGGTTTGCCGGTGTCTCCATGAGCACCAGGAATACGGAGTATGCTCATCAGATTTGCAGACAGTGTGAAGGTGGGGAAAGTGCAAAATATGTTGTAGGACATGATCAGAGTTTAAAATGATCCTGAAGAAATGATCTTAAACACTCATGTGCAGTTCAGTAAGGACGTGTGCAAGGCACTATACATGGATGGAGCACAACTGTTTTCCAGAAGAAGACCTAGGCATTATAGAGGATCTCAAAACTGAACCTGAGGCAGTATCATGCTGTCGTGAAAACGACACCATGCTGTGATAAACGAGTAGCACTACAACCGTCAAGATGCATCAAGAAATCCTGCCCTTGTCAGTACTGGTAAGGCATCATACAAAATACAGGGGACAATGTGAGTTAACGTGCTTCAAGACAGATACCTAACAAGGATAATCGGAGGTCATGTAAACACACGCTCTGAAGAGGAACTGAAATCATTGGGTTTACTTAGCCTAAAGGAGAAAAAACTGATGGCAGATATGGAAACAAGGTTCAAATGCTCTAAAAGGGTGCAATAAAAGGATCGAAATCATCTTCAGTGTGCATGCTGGATAGGATAAACAGCGATAAGTTTAAAAAGCAGCAAGGCAGATTCAGGTTAAACATCAGAAAAAATATATATATTTCCCAAAGTAAAGAGAGCAAAGAAGTGGACTGGATTGCCTCAGAGCTTTTGGGACCTCCATCCCTGGAGGCTAGATAAACATCTCTCACTGGTGATATGAGTGTAGTTGGTGCTGCCTAGGATAGAAGGACAGTCTAAAGTAAGTAAGTGAATGCTTTTTTTCGCTGACTTTACAATTCCCTTCCAGTATGGCACAGAGGTCCGACCACCTCTCACTGCATGAGACCCAGCTGCAAGGGCCTGTGGTGGTGACATGTATTGCTCACCTCAGGTTTCAATCTGAACAGTTTTCTTTCAGCTCAGGAATCAGTCGTTCCTGCACTTACCTTCACACCATCTCTGCCCTTATTCACCTCACCATTTCATATCACTGTTTTCTCTCTTACAGTTCATCATTTCCCTAGCTTCTCTACCCTTACTCCTGTCACCCCTGCCCCCTTACTTTCTTGCCCTTCACTGCTGTTTCTTTTAGTATAATAATTGTGCTATGCAAAGAAGAAAAAGGGGAACCAAGAAGACATGTTTTGCGCACCCATATGTATTGCTTTGCTTTACCTTCTGTGGAGCATCCTTTACTACCAGTCCTTCTTTTGTGTTGGCTGTGTTCTTTTGGACTCAGTACCTTATTTTCTGAGCAAAGTATAACATGAAGTGACACAGATATTGCCTGTGGCCTCTAGGTGCTACAGTAATACAAATAATAAGTCTTAAAATCAGGCCTATTCTGATTCATCCTGTTTATGGCACAGTTCTATTGTTACTAGAGTAATTACTGAGCCCCTATCAGAGAAGATATTCTCTGAAGAATTCTAATAATTTAGGGTTTGAATGGGCATGTTTCAAATAAAAATTACTTTCGGCTTGTTTTTGATGAGCTCCATTGTGTTGGAGTTCCACTATTAATCAAGAACTAAAAAGACATTAACAGTCAGTTTTAGCTGAAGCTTGGTGGCTCACAATATAGTCATTGTGATGTTCTTCCACTCTAATGGGCTAAAATATGCAGCATGAGTTTTGTTAAAGGTCATACATGGCGGTCGTTGGGTATTCAGAAGTGAATTAAAATTATTTAAATCCTGAGTATTTTGAGAGTAGGGGTTTTGGGAGTGGTTCTCTACACACAGAGTCTTAGCTAAAGTTCCTTAAAATCAATACCAAAACTCTCATGAATAGCACTGGATCGTCCCTTTGATCGTTATTTCTGAATGCTGGTTCATAGTATCGATGCTTTAGGAATATGAAATGAATTCACCAGTTATCAGCAGTGTCCACATCAACTTGTATTTGTTTGTTTCCTTTGTAAATTGGTGTTCACAAGTCATTTGACCAGGTTGTTTAAAAATACAGTTGTTTCATAGTCAGTAATAGGACACATCTCTGAAACTGGAGGCTGGTACTAAAACTGATGCCATATGGGCAAAAGCCATTAAGGTGCACAATATTTATGGTAGTTTCTTGGACCATTTTCACCCAAACCCCTCAGTACCATTAGGGAAAGCATTTTTGTGTCTTCTAAAGGCCTGGGTGAAATAGCTGCAGAAAAAATATGGAATTTTGCTCTTGGTAAGTTCTTTACAAGTCATACACTAATTCATCTGTCTTTGCAACTGAAATGTTGTTTCAGAACGCTTGTAATTTCCTTCCATGTTCTTTATCCCAGACAAGGTCTGGGTGCAGGAGTCAAGAAGTTACATTATTATTTTACCTTCCGAATACACTGCCTATCAAATCCATCAGGGTACTATTAGATAGTTGCAAATTATATCGCGTTGGGACTTAACAATGTAGAAGTTTTGTTGATACAGCAGACTAACAGGTAGTGCCTACTTTGCAGAGCCAGCAAGAAAGCCAGGAACCTGGTAAGGGAGTGAAAAGGCCGTGCGTACGTTCAAAAAGAATATAGCAGAGGCTGCTCCAGTGAAGGAAAATCTCCCTTTTTCCTCTTAACAAAGCCTGTAGTCTACGCTGTTTACCACTACCTCTTCTGGCCAGCTACCAGTTCAGGTAGAGTACAGCTGTCAGGGTCACCTGTACGTGTCAAACACTGCGCGGCGAGTCTGTGCCACAGGTTAATCACACCGGTGCCCTTGGGAGGTGGGCTGGGAGGTGCAGTAGCGTCTGAGCTGAAGTAAGTAAAGGTACAAAATCTGTTGTTGAACAAAGTCCTGCTTATCAACTGATTCAGCGGCAGAACTGTCCTGTGTCAGGTGCCCTTGTGTCATGCGGATGCTGTACCTGTACAGATCACCGTAAAAACTCACAGTCGTGACTGAAACAACAAACATCTTGTCCCTTCCTTTATGAGCGAGTTTGTTTTTGTTTTTGTTTTTAAGTCTGCTGCTGCTCCAATGGTGGCGTTTCCAAGGACGAAACTGGGACAGGTACGGTTTTGTTTCCTATATATTTCAGATGGCCCTCAGCACTAAGTAATTAATATCTGTACAGCTCAGGGAAGATATAAGTACTATATGATTGCTAATTATAAGCATTCACACATAAATAAGAGGCCTATTAAATCTTTAACATTCAGCTGACCCACTCCTACAACAGCTTCTGCTTTTTTTGCAGTGAAGCCAATTGATTGAGATGAAAAGATTCTCAATCAGGTCTGGCCAAGACTTCAGCTTTGTGTCTCATTTGCTAGCAACATTACCACGCAACATTTTACAACCTGAGAAGAAGTCTTCAGTCTATTATACCAGCCCATACGCAGCCCAATCCTGATGAGTTTATGAAATCTGTTAGGTCACGGCTTGAGAGTTCATCTGGGGCTTCTATAAGTCAGATCTTACAAGCATACGCTGACTACGGATTTCTGATTCCTGTAAAACTACAGAACTGGGCTATGAAAATCTTTGAAGTTATAAAGGTGGATTTAAAAATCAAATCAACGTGACCAAAAACAACAAGAAAAGTTAAAATGATTGTTCTTCACTGGTGTTTTAAGTAGATCTGTGGGCTTAAACAAGCTAAAAATACTTGTGCATAGCAGAGCCACTGTGAGGCACATAGACCTGGAAAACAGACAGCATGTGGTTTTGTACAAGGTGCTTTTTAAATGACAGTTTTAAATGACAGAATATTTGAACTTTGCTGCTTAAGAAATTCTCTGATAGAGGGAAAAATTGCAGTCACCTTCTGCACTCCCAAACACATTATATTCTAGTATTTGTTTCACTGAAAGGCTGTTTTCTGTGTGAGTAGGTTGTACTTATGTTTTTCTCTTCTCGTCTTGTTTTAGAAAAACAACCAACGCAAACACTGAGTTAATACAAATAAATGCAAATATATTCTAGCAGTAAAGTTGCAGGACTTATTAAAATACACGTGCAAATACTGCAGCTAAAGTAAACAGAACAAAGCTGTGTTTCCAAAAATACCTTCTGGTAACCAATAAAATGCACCACCAGTGTTTGAAGGAACAGTCCATTGCAAAAGCAGTTTCAAATCTATGACATCCACTTCTGATGATCAAAACAACGTATAGAAAAAAATAGAAACAATAGCTTCCAAGAGAAACAGAGATATACAAACGTGCGATATGTCAGGTATCGCAGCTTGAGACTGGGGCTCAGCTAGCCAGTGCAATCACCAAGTGTCACAAGTGTCACTGTCGGTGTCCTAAGGTCATGTCCAACGCCATCCGCATGGCCCTGGCAGAAGGTCCTGCAGGACCTTCCTCCCCCACCTCTTTGCGAGCAATTGCCAGAAGCCAGCGTCTTTACTGCTGCTCAGAGAAATTTCATACAGTCATGGGAAAGGTTTTGAATTGCTACAGTTCTGGCCAGAAAAGTGCAAACAGATTGTTGTTAAAAGCAAGTTTTATAAAACAGATGTACCTTTATGAAAATTTTAAGCAATTCTAATGTCTTACAGCTTGTTTGATTGTATTTATGAAACATTTGTTCTTATGAATGTAGCAAGCGGCAAATTCGCAAAACATAACTCTGAAGTGAAAATGAAATAATAGGTATATGCTGACAAGAGTGTTTGGAGCGTTCAAAGGGAATACCTGCCCTACTGCCTCAAAGACTCCTTCAGGAGAACAATCCAGCCTGGGATAACTCCATGTTATTTTTTTTGCTGTTTTACTTCCCTCTAGTAAAAATTCTCATCCAAACATCTTCAGGATCTAAACAACTGTAAATCCATTCCGGGCAGCTGGTTTGAGCAGAAAAGGAGTGAGTGATACAAACATCCCTGTTGGACACAACGGGAAACGGAAAGCTAGGACTGGGGCACCAGCAGCCGATTTCTGCCGTGTGTTGGAAGCAGCTGCTTCCCGGAGGCAACGGTGGTGAACGTCTGGCAGCCTTGTTTCCTCCAGTTCTGCCCCTGTCCATTTGCCCAGACGAGAACTCCCTGTTACTAACAGGAGACGATCTTGTCTGCTCCAGAAGTCTCTAGGAAGCAACTCTATAGGAATTTATTAGTGGATTTTAAATCCTCATTGTAGCTCACCATAAAAATCCTGATTTGTATGGATCGTCACTTCAGTTATCCGTATTCAAGAAAGCAGTCAAACAAGTTATGAATTAGGCAGGGAAGAGGCAAAACTAGATCTTATATTTTGAAACATGTATTTTCTACTCCCTAGCCATTACACCATGTCTCTAATATGGCAACATTACTGTAGGAACCCTTCACGCATGGAGATCAGTTATAACGCAGTTCCTGTATACTACTTTTTGTTTTGCTTTTTAATTATCAAGAAAAACACCTGAAAATGATAGAATGTTTTTTAAATGCTTCGTATTTCATTGCTGGAAAGGTATTTACCCACTCTTAAGTAAAAGTAGTTTTAAATGGCACTATTCAACTTGACCAACCAAAATGTTTATGCAGCTACAGACAGACAACAGTGAAGCGTCTGATCACATTTTTACATGGAAGAGAAAAAACAGTATAATTTGTATGTTCAAAAGGTTAAAAATTGCCCTTTTGCACTAACAACATTTTAAGATTCAGCTCTTTAAAATCCTCTTGCAGCATATTTGTAGCAAAATATACAAAGCTAGAAATATGAATATTATACTGCATGCATGTATTGACAAATCTGTCAGCTTCGTATAGATTACATCAGGTTAACTTTGGTCAAAAGAGGACTGAAACCTGTTGGCTTGGGAACTCAAATATCTCACACTGAAACAGCTGTAAATCAGAAGCATGTCTAGTAAAATCAAAGAGATTACTCCGTCACCTCGTGGTGTACAACCACGATGAGTGACAAGACTGATTTTCTCTTGTTGGTAGTTGTCATACAGCTGCTCTTCAAAGAACCTCACATGGCATGCGTGGCCTCCAGAAACACAAAGTGGTTCGTTGAGGACCTCCTTGCAACAATCAATAGTTCATAAAGAATAAAGAGTTCAGACTAAGATTCAAACGCATTTTGTGACCTAAACCACAGTTTACAGAAATGAAACTGGCATTCATGAATCTAGGATCTACTCGTGCTACTCATGGAAGACTTGTCAGATTCGCACAGACATTTAAGCCCAAGGGATGCAACTAGGCAGTAAATGGGATATTAAAAAGAACCTCAATAGATTAGGCACCTAATTTATTACTAAAATATAGCCAGACTGAACACTTAATTATGCAGTTTTGAAAATGTTGTCCTTATACATCAAATAAATCAATAAGGCTGGAGTAGGCATCCCAAATTTCATTCCATAATATCTTTTTTGGAGGAGAGGGAGCAGAGGAGAAGGAGAGGAGTTAAGAATCAGAATAGAATCAGCATAAAATGTCATAATCTACAATAGAATGAAATTTGGAAAAAAATCTAAACTAAATGTTTTAATTGCATTGAAACATTTTCATGTCACTGAAGCAAAATGATGCATTTTGACTATTATGTTAATTCTATTTCATTGTTACATTAAATAGAAATAGTATGTTAATTTTAATACAGTGCAAGTTGTAATTAATTGAAGCCAGAAACTTAAACAGAATATTTCAATACCAGTACAAATTATTCTCTTCCCCCTTTCTAAAATTTTGTAAAAATCAGCATAATCCCACAGACCATTTCGTTCTTGAAGGACAATTGGGCTGTGAAATATTTTCCATCCAGCTGTAATTTACTCAACAACTAAACAGACAAAAGTTATGATGTTAACAATGAGTAAAAATCAATTTCTCCTTTGAAACAGAGATATAATTATGGGCACTTACTTTACATTGAAAATTATAAAAAGCATCTAACACCGCATAAGTTGTTTTAAGAGCACTAACTCTGGCCACCATAATTTTAAGACACCTTAAAATATTGGTGGGGGAAAAGAGGGGAACACTGGTGCCTGTTCTCCATTCAATACCCCTAAGGCTGATTAGCAGTCATCGAATACAGTAGCCCTTATGCTCATGAACGTCTTATTCCTACATCAAAGGGAAGGAGAAAAGATTTTGTATAAAATTATACCAGAGTTTTTTTCTGTCATGTTATTACAATATGAAATGGAGCTGTCACAGAACTATAAGATAAAAGCCTGTTCATCCATAACATACATTATATAATGAAAGGTATCAAACATTTGTATAACAATATATACATATATTATCCAAGATTTGTATAATACCTTTTTTTCCCCACAGGATCTGAAAACGTTTTACAAACCGATATACAAATTACCATGCAGAAAGCTATTCATCCACCATGCAAACAACTACAGCCCAAGGCAAAACACAGCAACTATATAATAAACACAACAAATTTTACTAAATGAAGAAAGTCTTCTCCAGTCAAGACCACGAGGAAAATGTTAAGTAAACAGCATATAGCAACATAGGATTTAGGAAGAACCTTACTTTCAGAATCCTGATTCTTGGACAGAACACAAGGACATCTCCTGAACACTGGCTATCATAATATTGAGTCAAATAAGTATATTCTTAAGAATATTAGGCTTAGTATTAAGAACAAGCATACATAATATTAAAGGTTAAGAATTAATAAGAATGCTATCCAAATACAGCAGTGCAATGAATTCAGCCTCATCCTGGAGAACTGGTTTAGTAGAAGTATGTTATTGCCTCCTGACAGAATAGGAAATGGACCACATTTTGGGACCAAAGCAAGTAAAATCAAGAGGGTGACAGAGAAGTCTAATACTAATTAAGAGTTTGGATAAGCTAATCCATACTAATTTATCCAAGCATAATTTCACATGGTTATCCAGCACAACTTTCTAATATATATGTCTTGCAAATTCCAAGGCTAATTTACTGTACATCTTCATACACATTTCACAATATTGGTGTTACATTAAAAATGGTTCCATCCAAGAAAGAGGAGTATCTACAAGACCTAGGGAGGAATAAATAAATATAGCACTTTACTCAGCAATACTATTTCTTTAGGCATTGAAATTTCTGCAACCTATGTTTGCAAAACAAGAAACATGGTGGCCCAGATTGAACACCTTGGCATTTGGAAGGCAAATGCCTGAACTCTCAGTTTGGTCTTCATTCCAATTATGGTGCTCAGACATTTTCTTTGAATAACATCCTGTGATTTTCAGTGTTTTAAGCTTAGCAGTCATTCCACCACTTCTGCTCTATAAAGAAGATGGCAGAGATATTTAAGGGTGCGTACAGAAGTCAGAGGGTGATTTGAGGCAGGAGAGAGCTCTTCCTCTTTCAATATAATCAAAAATCTCTAATTAGAAGCAAATTGTGTAAGAAAAAATGCAGGCAGTGGGAAAATTAATACTGGAGATTTAGGAGGACACATTAATAAGAAATGTTACAGAAACTTTGGGACTATTTTTAACCTTGAGAATTGGGCATGAACCTCAAATTTTGAAAACTCTGTTGACATTGGCCTCCCAGGAGACTTGCAGAGGACCAAATATTGGCACAAGAGTACTTAGATTCTAAATAACTATCTAAAATGAGTCCCAGCATCATTACTCATCGGGGAGCTACATTCAGAAACCCTCTTGAGGATTTCAACAGGCTATCGGGCAAGAGAAGCAGACAGATAAAGAATTGCTGATGGCTCTAACCCTGGAGATTCTTGTAGGTTTGAGAAAAAATGCTATTAAGGAGAGGAGCTATCCTTCACATCCCTCCCCTAAGCTAAGCTGATACAATGAAAAAATCACACAGATGAGCAAGAAAACAGTTGGTATTATGAAAGTCTGAAACTCTTAGGATGGCTGCTTGGTTGGGAAATTGGCACAGATGTAAAGGAGAGAAAGTAATGGAGCCGCCAATTCAGTATCGAGGATCGTGACATGCAAATGCCAGGAGAATGAGAAATAGCAGCAGGAAGCTGAAGTTTTAGTACTCAGTCAACAATATAAACAGCACTATAGCATTAATGGGATGCATCACAGAATTGGGATTTTGCTATAAAAGGGCAATAAATTGTTCAAGAAGAGCAAGAACAGAGAAAAAGGAGGCTTTGCCTCTGTATCAATAACATATATCCTTGCCCTGAAGCCTGCAGTTCAACAAGTTAAAAGGAATTACATTCTTCTTGAATAACTCTGAGTAAAGATAAAAGGAACCAAGAGTAAGTGTGGTACAATGTAAGGAGTCATTCTTACTTATTTACCCTTGAAAAACAAGCACAGACCTTAGTCTTCACAAATATCTTGAGATGCATGTCTTTGTATTAAAGGGAATAACACATAGGAACGTCCTAGAGAAGGACGAGGCAACAAGGAGGATTTTTATTACATGAATGTCTGATGGAAAAGCAATGCAGGTGGACAAAGACGATACATCAACTTTCTGAATATTTTGGGGACACCGTTTTATTTTCAAAAAAAGGAGAAGCTACAAGGGAAATGGAGATAATGTGGAAAAACTGGTTAAGAATCTAAAGTTGGAAAGTTATGTGGATGATTAGGAAAAAGGGAAGAGGAAAAGGTACAAAGCATAAAGGACTTTAGCAAAAGCACACATCAAAAGAAGCAAAAAGAGAAAGGGAATAAGGCTGATGTTTCTAATGTCTCCGTTACACAAAAAGGTTAAGACCAGATGCTTAGATATGTACTAGTTATGAAGGCCTGAATATGAAAATAAATAAAAGAGGTAAATAATTAGATAAATCAAGTCTATTCAAATCAACAAATCAATCTCACTCAAAAATATTTAAAGTATTCGGCATCTCTGAACCATTTAAGAGAACTCTCTGTGAGCTTCAAAAGGATGGGATAACACTGGAGGACTGGAGAATAGCAAGAATTGTGCTTGCCTTAGCAAGGAAGAAAAGGAGAAAATGCACACAAGCAGTTTCATTTTGAGCTCTCAGAAAAACATATAAACAAATAAGTTTACAGAAGATAAGGTGATTAAAAGAACAGCCATCATTAATTTATCCAGGCCATATAGTACCTAAAACATCTACTTTTCTTCTTCAATAGGCTAAGTGTGGGCAATCAGGAGAAAGTACTGTAAGATTTCAGACATAGTATCACATGATTTTCTCGTAAGAAAACTAAGGAAATGAGTCCTAGATTAAATTATTTCACAGCTGGTTAACAAACTACATGAAATATTATTTCTCAGTAGTTAATTGCCAAAAGGGGAAGTATTTTCAATTAGGACCTTTCATGGAGTTGTGTACAGTTCATTATGATTCAGTGCTTCATTGCGATTTATTAGAGAATATTCTTATAAACGATTACAAGTACAAAACTGAGACTTTGGGACATGCAGAAAGGTGGATTACATACGATGTTGAGGACGGGATCAGAATTCAATGCAGTCTAAATAAACTGGAGAAATGATCCAAAATCAACAATGTGAAATTCAATAAAAACACGTAAAGTGCTACACCTAGCAAGATCAGGTGCGCAAAAGCAGTAAGAGGATAAACTACAGTCCAAAAGTAATACTGAGGAAGAGCTCCACATTGCAGTGAGCAATGAGCTCAGTGTGACTCAGCCATGCAATGCTGTTCCCCAAAAAAGCACACTTCATTCCCAAGTCAGGTGCAGAGCAGAGTTCGTATATATATGGCAGCAAAGACTTGTGTGATCTGTTCAGTCTGAGGGAGAGATCTCATGGGGTTCTGTGGCTCATTTTGGTCACTGCACTAAGAAAAGCAAGAAGAAGGGGAGCAACAAGGCAAGTAGTTAAAGAAGCCTGAGATCTGCGGAGCAGCTAAGGAAACTGGATTTACATAATCTAGAGAAAACAAGAGGAGATTTCATTTGCCTACATTTCATAAATCTTCCGGTATGTGAAAGCATGTTATAAAGACAGTGGACACCTGTTTGGAAAAGTCAGTTACTGGAAAAGACAAGCATCTGCAGTACGAGAACCATCCATCAGGAATGTGTCTCCAGCGAGAAGGGCCACGAGGCACTCCACAACCTAGCAAAGGAGGTTATGGGGTTTCTCTCATTACCCACTTGATCGCAGCTGGCCAGGTACTGTCAGAGGGGTTTACATGCACTTGAGGAATGGACAAGAGGATTTTGAGGAGCTCTTTCAAATCCTACATTTCCATGATTCCTTGTGTCCCCTTCCCTCCCACACTCCCTGCTCTCCCTGAAACAGAAGTTTCTCGATGGTTTTCATGGTTTCAGGACAGACATGTAGCAAGGCTTCTCTCCTAGAAAGCCTGTATCCAATCATCAGCAATTTAGTCCTGCTTAGCAGAGAAGGCCAACGCTTACTGCTGGACACGTGCGTCCCCTCAGAGAGCATTGCTGCTACACTTGCACCGGGCAAAGCAGGGAGGAGCCTTCAGCAAGGACGGGAGCTGCTGAGGCCCAAGCGCGCTGCACCCACACCTCGCTCCACGTTCCTCAGCTCACTGCATCGTGGGCGTACGGGCTCCTGAATCAATTTTTCAGCCATCCTTAGCTTGCAGTATAAATAAATCCAATGACACTTTACCACATACCTGAAATTAAGCATGTGCTTAAGTGCTTAGCTCAACAGCAATATACTTTAAGGACATACTTTAAAACTCTGCAAACTGTGTCTTTATAGCTTTCCAAAGTCATTATGATGGTGACATGGGTCTAAATTATTACTACACAGCAATGTAATTGCCTGCTATAAGAAAGAAACCTGAAGAAGCAAAGTAGTATGAAAAAGAATACCGGTAATCTTCATTTAGTATGTTCATGGTTTTTTTCAGGGCAAACTGATGAAAACAATGGTCTTCTGAGTAGTCCTGTTGTTAGGAAGTTATTTTCTGAAATCAATTGACATGCAAATTTTATGTTCAATAATGTTCCCTTACATACAGGTGACAGCAGGCCATAGCATCTACACATATGTGAGTTTAAGAACAAGCTCTGCACCAGATCAAAGTAAGCAGCTTTACCCCACAAACTGAAATATGACTTTAACACAGATGGGAAAGTGGGGGCTCTCTAAATATTTGAGGGCTTGAAACCAAAAGAAAAAAAGAAAAAATAGCTGCCTTATAGCTACCAAACATGACTAGTCTCGTAATGACTTTTTTGGGGGAAAAAAATCTATAAAAATCTATAAGCTTTTCATCTTTCTTTTTCTGGCACTCACTTTCACTCCTACTAAACATATCCTTATTTTGACCCTTGGGATCCAACACTGACAGTTACTTCAGTGTAGTCAATATTTATCTGTCTGATCAAAAGACCTTCAACAAAAGTCAATATCTGTGTTTTCTTATATGGCAGCAAGCAAAAGAAACTGCAGAATTGCAGTTTTGTATATTACCTGTCAGGGTGCATGGTCTTTTTTTTTAATTGCATATTTTATGGTATGCTTAACTGTACTTCATTACTTCATGTAAAATGAAATCTTTACAAGGGTATTCCATATCGCATCCTTCAGCTTGACTTTATTTAAAGAATGAGATGTTTTAGCATCTCCCTCATCTTGGAGCACAGTCTTCCACGTGTTTAAACACAAAGATTTAAACACCGTTCTTCAGACAATCTGTCATCATGGGACTTTCACAGAAAGAAGGTAGGAAGAAAGGACAGCAAACTCTTCTGGAAAACAGAGCGTCAGAAAATTATTAGTAATTCTCAGCATTTACAGTCACTGTTAAAGGAGGCATTATCAGTGACAAGTCATTGAGAAGAAGAACTGCAAAGCCACAAAGAAGACCAAGTAATTTGCAAAAGTACAGTAGGTCATCACAATGATGCCAAGATAGGTTTAAGTGATAGAAATTCTATGTATGCTCATGTATTATACACTCTAAAATAACATTTAACCACTGAGGTCAGGTCACGATTTGACATCTTTTTTAAAATGTATTAATGACATTTAGAGATCAAAAGTAAGTGTTTAATGATACATAAAAAAATGTGACTTTTCCCCCCTCAGGACTTTTCTTTGTTTATCGCTTCTTGCCCTTTAATTAAAAAAAAAAAAAATCATGGCTCTAATTGAAGAAAACAAAAGTAACCATCCAGTGCTTCATTAAAAAATAACAGCTTGAATGCACATTTTGTGAGGTGGTTAATGAAACAGTTTCATTAGGGCTTACACTATCTTATTTAGTAGCCATAGTCAATGTTCTATAACATTTACCCCCTAATATGAGCAAGAAAATTGTGAATATGTTGACATTCAAGAGTAATTTTTTTCCTAGTGTCTGCTCTAGACAAAGTTCACCCAAGTTAAAGCCTTTTACAGACTCTTGGATTTGTTTAAAGTAACTCAGTTAGCTCCACTCTCAGTTAGTACCACTCTGGGAGCAACAGGTAAATATTCAAGCACCGGCACCTGAACAGCCAGAACCCCACCAGCAACAGGGGTTTTGCTGCATCAAGGCTGATCTGCGTTTCCAGCTGCAGAATTGGGTACCTTATTCCAACAGAAATTGTACAGCTATGAATCTTACTTGACTGAAACTATTCAGAATAAAGGGGCCCCTAGCTCGCCACAGGTTTGGTTTAGCAATTTGGTATTTCAGTGTACATGACCGAACTGCTAACTTATAGCGCTTAATCCAAGACTTAAAGTACATGTCAAAAGTGCAATGCATAGGTTGTTTAAGCAGGAAAATAAGACTATAGGCTCAGTCTTCAAGTGAAACTCAGCAGTCATTAACTATGGAAGACCAATCAAACTGGCTTCATATTGGCATCTCTGGGACTCCAAAAGCATTTCACAGTGCTAACGGACTTTCTCATCTAAAACTACTGTATGACTATTTTTAGCAATCATCTCTTTCTGCCAGATTTTTGACTTTTCCACCTAAAGAAGGACAGAACAGGTGGTATAAAGTGTGATGATTTCCCAGCATGAGGAAAATCATTAATTGCTTATTTACAGTGATAAAAGGGGACTTATTGCAGGACAGGATTTAGCTGATGGCCGTTTCAAACTCAGATCGGTTCGAAGTGATAACAGAAGTACTTCTGCTTATAAAGGGGTTGCCAGCATGGCTGAAGTGTAGCTAAGTCATAGCATTTTTGCAGAGCTACTGAGGGCAGTATGGCTTTTACAAACAGTCCAGCTGGAAACCTGAGAAGAACTGTGTGTACTTCAAGTTCTTTAAAAAAAGTGAAGAATAAACTCGGGAGCTGTTTTGTCTTCTTAATCTTCACGTAGGAATTTCTATGCTTCATAACAACAGGAGAAACAAGAGCGCAAAAAGCATTCTGAATCCCCACCCTTGTCTCCCCAGAAGAGCAGTAACATTTCAAACCCTGCTTAAGAGCACGTCAACTAGAGCAGTAATCAAATTAGAAAATGCAGCTGCACATCGCAGAGGCAACTGCTCAAGTTTTGTCCTGTACCTAATGTGTCACGTTGTCTGCTAGGTTTGCCACGGTGGCATTGAAAGTAGCCCACTTTTGCTAAAACTTAATCATTTCTCATTTCCAGAAAAAAGAAACAAGCTATGCTTCTCTTCAACCTGTATTTCCAGCATATTCATTCTGTAGTACTTCAAATGCTGAATATTGAGCCTACCTTGCCATTGTTGTATATTTTTTGCAATCATTTACATCTCTGTAAACCATATAACATATATGTTTATGCTAATGCATTCATTGTGCCAATTACAAAAGACGAAAACCAGAGATAATCAGGGCCACAATGTATAATCATCATTCTTTCTAAATTTCCTCTTTTAACTCCTCACTTTCTTTTATCCTTAGTATTATTATTTCCTGGCAGATAGCGTCATTTCCAAATTGAAAAGGGAGAAAGAAAGAAGGGGAAGTCATTCTTTGGGCAGCATGTCAAAAAGGTCAATCTTTTTTGTATTTGCAGATACAGGACTGATTAGTGCAGCTCAAGCTTTAGGAAAGCATGCCTGCCTTGGACGAACTAGTATATACCACCAGAAAAATAGCAATTCCTAACACAGAATGCAGCTAATAATTTGGATATGCAACATATTATAGAACGTGCACTGTAGAATGAGTCTTAAAGCATTAGACCCATATAAAAGAAAAGCGTAAAGATTAGAAAACGCAGATTTACCCTTTTATCGGTTTCTTGCTCTGCCTTCAACTTGCCTTTTCTGAGGCAAGCCTCAGCTACAGAAGCTGAAACCTTCTAAGCAGACAACACTACTGAGGGTGGCACTGTCTTCCAGCATGGGACCATGTTGAGTTTTTAGCTTATGTTAGCATGAAGATAATAATTCAGTAGCATATCACCTCCTATGCAAGAATTTTCGGAGCTGGCATAAAAAGATAGAAATTGCAAAATATATTTTCCTTTCTTTGCTGTTGGAAGCTCTTTGAGATAACATTTCTCCATTTTCGTTCAAGATAGATTCCTTTTCTTCCCCCTTTTTTCTCATCTCTTTACACTGCCTTTCCTCCTCCACAGTGGGAATACTCTTTCTCAGTTTATGACAATAACGGCTGCGAAAACACAGTATTCCTTCTCCGTAGTCTCAGGACTGACACCCCAAAATACAAATACAGTAAATGAGACACTCTCTCCGCCCTGGGAGTACTTCTAAATTTACTTTTCTATGTATTCTTTAACAATAAAACTCCTTCCAAGCTGCAACTATAGTGTTGAAAGTAATGTTTACCTTCTAAAAAGAAAATCTTCTGTGTATTGCAGTGTGCGCTAATAACATCTTGTAATAACCATCACCTAGTAAATAATCATTTAAACTAGGCAGAACTAAGCAGGCAATGAGTTAAAAACTTCCAGTTTTCATCGTCAAAAAAACGAAAAGACAAGAAAAAAAAAAAGCTACTGAGTCATAAAAGATCATGAACTTCCTGTAGATGTACAGAGCACTGTAGCCGTAAACACCTAATAGCTTTGGACATTGGAGGCCCTTACTTTCCAAGGAGGAATCAGGAAACAAAGCCATATGTACCTTCACTCCCACACACCAACCTGTGTCTCACAATAAAGGAAAGAATTTCACTTCATTTTTAAAGAAACTGAAAATATTCTAGAATAAGTGGATGCAGAAGCTGTTCTGAAGGACTGACATTAAAAGCAAGTACTTATCTCTATGATAATTCAATGCTTGCCATTTTATTAGAGAATTTCCTAAAGAAAAATATGTTGAATGCTTGCTAATACTAGTGGGCAAGACTTAAACATTTTTATTATACTGCAATAACTCTCATATTTTAGCATTTTAGAATGAATCTAGTTAATCTACTTCATTCTTTCTCTTTTACATTAATAACCTAGGCAACATTTTTTCAATCTTTTACAATCCTTTTATGTATTTTTTCACTGCTCAAAAGCCTTCTAGAAACTCATGCATCTCTCGACTTCAGCATGGAGCTTTGCAGGCGCAGGTGTGTTTGCAGCAAGGAGTAACATTCATGCTGGCATTTTATCCAAGGAAGAACGGGGCAGCTGGAGCAAGCTGGCATTGTTGTATTTACCTGCTTAACTATTTTAACGATGTCGAGTCTCACGTTTAACGGGCTCCCAACCCCACTCGGCAGCTGTCTCTCCAGGACAGACGCAGCTGCCTGGTGCCGCAGCTCCCTGAAGCCAGCACGCAGGGTACTGAAGCAGGGAAAAGCTGTCACATGGAGCTACCAGACAGCATGTGTCTTCTCACGGACCCGCGGTCTCGCACTTGCCCTCCCTTGCTGCCTGGGCTGACGGAGGGTTTGTACCCGCTTGCCGTGACGCCCCAGCACGCTGAGCCTCGGGTACTACGTAGGAAACGGCACCCGTCAGAAGCAACACCCATAAACCGAGCCCAGCACCGGCGCTGCTCCCTGCAGATGCTTCATCCTTCATCAGTCCCTGAAATCACTGTAGCAGAGGGACTGATCCCCCCAAGAGTGCATACAGCCCAAGTGAATACATAAACCGACAAAGACCCCAAACGTTACGAAGCATCGGCAGGGGTACCTCGAGTAGAAACACTGAAAAATATGAGTGAATATGAGTCACTCGTTACACCAGGACATTAAAACACCATTCAATCCTAAAAAAGAATGGCAATGCCAAAATACTTCATTTGAAAGCTATTCTAACTTCTTAAGAGAAAATTGAATAAATGGGCTTTTGACAACCAGATGAAGTGAGTACTATGTATCACAACATTTAAATAAACAATCACAAGCTTCTAATGTTATTGTGTGAAGAAATGCCCTTAGGGATAGATCAAGTGTGCAGGATTTTTTCCTTGTTTTTAATGGAAACAGCACTCTCTCTGTGGACATCATTATGGACAGAGATGTGTTTGTTATACACCAGGCCCCAACACAGTGTTGGTTTTAACCCTGCTTTCAACTCCAAGGAAAAAAAGAGGTTAATAGTCTCACATTTTCATTCAAACTCTCAAGAGACTGGTGGAAAAAAAGAGAAAACACAGAGAAACTGAAAGACAGAATACTAGATAAAACAGTGTATCTGCTGAGCCATGATTTCATTTCAAAATACTGACAATAATGGACTTCGGGATCAGTAAAACCTACTGCAGGAAACCAGCCTGTAACTGCCACTGTTGTCAAAAATATTTGTCTGCAGCCGAAACAAAGAATTTTGCATTTATTGATAGTGACACTCTAAATAGCTGCTGAGTGATCACAACACGGGAAGAAGTAGTTGTATTCAGTTTTCTTGCTCCAAGCCCAGAAGATATATCATGTATGATTTATATGATATATATATATTCATATAGATTTATGTATATTTTCCCTTTATGAAGAAAAATATTCTCATCCATGAGACTAGACAAACAGATAAATTCCAAAGTTTTAAAGCAATGGGCAAAAATCATCGTTAATAGAAACTACTTATACTAGGAATAATTTCTGAGTATTTTTTAGACTGAGGGAAAAGAATCAGAGAACATTACATTTCTTCAGACACAACCAAAACTAGCTGTAGCGCCTGTGCTGTATCACCTTTTCAGTGAAATGGCACGTTCCTGCACAAGGACCATCACAGATGGTAAAATCCACTTCCCTCAGAAGAAACCCCAGCTGATCATCCTGAAACCCCCAAATCTTGCAGAAAAGGCCCACACCTCATACGCTGCAGATCTGTGAATGGTGCAGGCAATGAAAGTGGCTTAGCTAAATATTGTGCTGTTCCATAACACAATGTAACAACCCCACGCAACTTTGCTTTCTCTCTTATTTTTGGTAAGGACTCTTGTCGCCTGCCAGATTCATGATTGAAGACATTAGAGAGCATTTACTAGAGGTTGAACAGAATGCTCCATCTTTATCCACACCCAGAATCACAAATATAACTATTTGTACATTACGTTAACATCAGCTCTGGTTCCGATGGCATACGCTAGATTCAGGTAATAGGCCAAAGAGAAACCTGAGACACTGTACTATGCTGATAAACTCTTTCAGTCATACTTGCTGTGAAGAGTTTGAAAATTATCACCAAAAGTTCTCTTAGTTTTTTAACTAAATTTTCCCCATGCATTTCTTCCTAGAAATTGGATACGATACTTTACTAGTTTTTTGCATTAGACAAATGGAAAAAGGTTGCTGAGTGATAGATTTCTCTCAAAAAAATAATTTAAAACAACTGTGAAAAAGCACTTTTATTATCATGTTTTAAAATAAGAACTATAACTAGATTCTGTAAATGTAAAGACCAAAACAGCATGAGCAAAAAAGTCAAATAAAATGCTTTGTCTTTAGCAGTATTTTTTACCTAACCAAAATAGATCACTAAATTTGAAAGGATTTACACTTTCCTTCAGGATTGTTACTGAAAAGGACACATTTGCATTGAAATGATTCAGTTTCGACAAAACTGCATTTTCTGATTAAAACCTGTTATTCTGGAAATACTTCAATGCATCATCAATAGTTCAAAATGAAGAACAGCTTCTACTTCATCATCTTCTAAATGTTCTGTCTAATTGCTGAGTTAGAGCACTATTTTGTTGAGCAAAGTTAATCCTAGGAATATTTCACAGTAGTAACAATGAGGAATTAATTTATCATGCCTTTTATATGTCAATAGCACATACGTATTTCCAGTTGTTCTAGCAGCTTAGCAGTCATTAACAGACATTGAAAATATGCCATTAATTAATCCTTAACATCTTCCATCAGTATCTATTTTTCATTCTCCGATTTAAAATAAAATGTGTTAAAGCATTACATCTGTCAAAAGCAAATGCCTACTTAAATGAATTTTCAAAGTTATTTAATATCTCTTATTATTAGGAACTCATTAAGGAAACTCTTCAAAGTTTAAAACTCCTTTTATATTTAATTGCATCTTTGATTATTAATTACCTCTGCAGATAGACATAATTTTTTAAATCTTAATTTTCTTATTTACGTTTGAAATGGAGTTTGTTGCCCCCAAAATTTTATTGGAATGCAAATGCAAAGCCCACGTATTGATGAACCTTTTAACAGAGACCTACAGCTCAAGCAAATAAAATTGTATTTATCTACCATATCATAATATGATTGCCACTGAAATTTAGAGCGCTACGGAAACACTTTCATTAAAACTTATTATCACTTTCATAGCATAAGCTAAGAGACTTTTTACTTACAAATTCCCTCCTATAAAGTAAGCTCTCATATTTTTCAAAACACACCTCAAATCTCTTCTAAAAAAAGCATTTCCCATATGCCTAAAAGACCTCAAAGGCAATCATGCTGGTCAATGCATTGCATGTTTTTTCTGTCTTACATTAAGGACTGCATATGCTTGGCGTAGGCAATTTGTTGTTCTTTGTCTCTGCAACCCTCAGAACAAGGGGGAATCTCCTGTTTGCTATGGGATTACAGCATTATGACGCTGATAAAAGAGTTTTTTTGGAATACTATATTAAACATTCAACAAACTTCACGCAAAACTACAAAGACATTTTAATTTAGGGGAACTGCTGAACTTGTTAGTGAAATAAGAAAAGACGTTCTTGCTTTATTTGCCTAATCAGAAAAAAAAAAGTCTACATCTAAATATGTAAGGGTTTTTTTAAGTCGATAGCACCTCATTTCATACATCTTAGTTTCTATGAGATAATTGTTCCTTTTCAGTTTCAGCATGCATGAAGATTTATACGATGCACTATCTAAACATAAAAACATTGGCATTCTGTGTCTCCTACCTTGAAATAAGCACATCTTCTGGCTTAAATTATATCTATCTGCTGTGTTTTCACAGAGACATTGCCACTGAAGAAAAATGATCCTCAAGTTATTAGGTCTTGGAAGGGTGAAAACCTGACTGATCTGACTGAGTGGCAAAACAAGCTTACGAAATCTTGTTAATGAATATATAACTCATTCAGAAATGGATATTTTAGACCACATTGTGGGACTCTTTCTGAGACATCTAACAATATTATGTTCAAGCCAGTGACTCAAGGAACAAACAAAAATTAAGATTTGTTACCAATACCACTCAGAAGAACCTGTCCCATTTCACTCTTTCCTTTCTTACCTACATCTTTTCAAGTTTACATAGTTTGAATAGACTTACCTGCGACTTGATTATTTTCTGTTCCTTTACTTCCAGAACTATGTTATTTTTCTAGTATGGTTTATTTAGGAAGTTCAGGGAGGCTTATATATGACAGATAGGAAAATATTAGAAATCAGATGATTATAGAGCCTTATTTTCATTTAAAAAAGGCAAATCTTATTTATGACAGAGATTATTCTGCCTATTAAAGTTAGCCGTATGTTTGAAAAGGTCAGACGTATGGTGTTTAGCTCGAAGGAACCATGAGACGGAGAGAAAGGAGACAGAGCTGCCTGTGTCATTTCTAGAGAAGGAGAGGAACAGGCAGCCAACTGTATATATTCCATTGCTTTCTCATCTTTGAAACTTCTGGTTATGGTTTGGGTTAAAGACTTAACTACTTGCACTATGTATCACCAGGGAAGGAAAATTAAATATCTTATGTCTGCAAAACCTGGCCAATGCTGAGTACTAGGCAGGCCCTGCTCTGGTTATCACCTGCCTACTTAGGTGGCGTAAAGTGATATAACATTCAATGTTGCACATTTGCACCTTGGGGTTTTTGTTGTTGTTGTTTTTTTTTTATCATTCCCATTCCTAACAAATTCCAGCAATATTTTCATTATTCCTACTAGAGTTTAACCTGAGAAGACAGCAGGATGAATTTAGAATAATAAAGATATCCTTCACTAAATATTCCTCTGCCTGTTGCTTTATTTATTTATTTTTTTAATAATGAAGTTGCATATTAGCCCTTCTATCCCTTTTCATTTACAGATACAAAAATCTTCTGCCCAATTTGTACCAGAACATTTTTGGAAGGACAGCATCTCTAAGCCAGGCAATCATACAGCTAACACTTCAGATTTGACAGGAATTAGTCTAAAGACAGACACAGACACTTTCTTTAGATAATAACTTAAAAAACTCTTCAGGTTAGATAAAAATCTGATAAACATAGAACAGCCTTCAAGATTATTTCTGCAACAGATTTATTCCTTATTCTCTGTGCAAAAGGCTCCATGGGTGATAAGGAAAATGGAGGAGACCATGGACATCTCTGCTCAGTCATAAGTTTTCTCTTCCTCCTAGTTGTACCTGTAAGAATTTTTTCTGCTATTACTTTATCAAAACGTTTCTTGGACAATATCATATATTTTTGGCACATCTGCTATTTTCAGGTGTTTTTTGTAACTTCAGAGCTCAGATATCTCAAGCTTACTAGTTTTTAATAGAAATAGTAAATGGTTCATTGAGAATTAAAATATCTTTGATTTTTTTAAATTGTTAAATCCCTGTTGTTCTTGAAGACCTTGTAGCTCTTGAGCCGAACCTTATCGCTCCCTGTTCTTTTATTTACACCATATACCTGAGGATGCACAGAAAGGAGTCTGTCATCTATGCACTCATTCGTCTTCCACTACTCTCATTTTAGATGCCTTTTAAGTCAGTGTTTTTATGCATCTTGTGTTGTTTCTTCCTTGACCTCACCTTCCAAATGAGGAAGACCGCTTACTAAAAGCTTCCAAATTGCTGATTTACCTGTCTCTGATAGACAGCCTTACCTATATCACTTGTATCACTTATCTGCAGGCATTAAACTATATAGTTTCCAGCTGCTGCAGTAGTGCTTTGTCCTGGAGAAGGAAACGATCCATTTTCAAAACTAGCAATGACTGGGACCTGCCCTGACTAAAAAAAAGTGTTTCCTTGGAGGTGGCATCTCACAATTAAACAGTGCTAATTTCTGAAGATCTGTCTTGCTTCATTAAGGATTATTAAGAGGTTAACATTTAATCCATTCTAGTATATAAATGATGAGGGCATGGATAAAATGTTGAATCTTGTTCCTCTGGGTACAATTCATTGCAGCACTTGGGGAGAATAAATTACTGGTAAAAGAGGAAGGTTAATGTTGCACCTCTTTGCTTATTTGTTTTCTTGGTTTTTGAATCAGACTTGTCCCAGTAAGGAGGCTGTGTACCACCACAAACTCCTCAAAGGCTCCCTGTCTTTCTCACATAGCAGCGTTTACGAGGATTTGGGATTTTCAGATCTTTTTGATTTTACGTGGGAACATATCCCACACTCAATGTAACTAATAATTTGACAATTTAAAACCATCTTTCCTTAACTTTAAATTGAGTTTTAACACGATATGTTAGGCATTTAGAAATGTTGTGTCTGATACTCTTTGCTTTATGAAAGTAAAAAGCAGCACTGAAGTAACGCCTATGCCCTTGCTTCCCCCTCCCTTTCAAAATGAGATTTTAAGGGAAGAATAATATGAGTTTGAATTCTTTCTGATGATCTTGTTCAGCCTTTGGGCACACAGAGATAATGCTTTAAAGAAAAGAGACAGTGGTAATGACTTAGTTTGCTGAGGAAACAATGTTATTTGAAAGCATGGGTATTTCTAAATATACTCGAATCATGACTCTGTGCTCACATTCAACATTTCCACAGCTATGCTCTGCATTAAAACTCCCTGCCCCCAGAAATGTTCTCCATCCTTTCCTTCCTACCTATTCTCCTTATTTAAATAACCCACAGTGAGAGATGAATCAAACCCCAAATGGCTGTGATGAGACTAAACCCCAGAGGACACTAAATAAACATCTACCCTATTTACATAGAAAGCAAATTGCACTTGGAGCCTTTACAGGTATTCAAACATTAGTTTTGAGATAGCTAGCACAAGAATGAGTAATTGTGAAGACCTGCTGGCACAGCTTACTAGGCTATCATGAAGCCTAAACACAAATGTAGGCGCTCCAGCTGCCTGCACAAACAGCATTTAAGTATGTACCAGCGTATCATCATTACTGATATCCTGCTGAACAGGTTAAAATATCAGCAACGGCACGCCTGCTAGCAATGCTGCAGCCACATCGCCAGTTGCTGTGCAAGCATGCTCCCGGGCTGCTGTGCGCGGGAAGTGCACTCAGCGCTTCAGGAATCGCAGCTCTTCCCATTAGGAATAAACCAGCATTGGATTCCCCTCGCTGTGTATGAACAATTCACACAGCAGCTCCAGGGACCCGTCACCATCTTCTTTCTTTTCTCCAGTATCTTCTATCACCAAGATCTTCTATCCACTCACCTTGCACTTACTATGCTTCACTCTCTCTAAAAAATATGTAAAAACATGCATTTGAATTTCATCAGCTTCTAATGAAAATAGCTTGAAGTTTGTTTCAGTTCTTTCACATTGTCATTGTCCTACTGTTCATTTTTGCCAACTTCTTATTTAGAGTAATTAGTTAATCTCCAGATTACTTTTTTGGTATCCGTGGATTCTTTTTAAGATTCACTTTTGTTACCTTCCAGCACATTTTCTAAAGTCTTCTGTACATATTTGGTTTACCCTCATTTTCTTGGTAGTTCTCCTTTATGTCTTCACTCCCTCAGCCAAGATTTTTGAGCTGCTTATCTTTCTTTTCTGTGTCTGGCGTATTCTCGTGTCTGCCTGGAGCGTGGCCGTTTCATTTCAAATATATCTGGAGTGCGTTTTCCCCTTGTTCAAAATCTTACTTGGACAACACGGATCTCAGAAGCTGAAGGAGCATCCAGCGGGACTCTCTGCTCAACAGCTGCTTCCTGCCCTCCTGCATGGGCCTGTCATCTCTCCCGGCTCTCTTCTCCTTTGGGCAGGCAGGTCTTGGGAAAACTGCAGCTTGTTCTTCGAGTATAACCTCTAGGTATTGTCTGAAATTTTTCCGCCGATAATGATAAAATTTTACAGTCCAATCTCTAGGTCTGTCATGAGGCTCGGGGGAAGAAAGGTATAGTAGCCCATACCATTTCACCTCTCCAAAAAACTCACATTTGACAGCCCTTCGATTACAGCTTCCAGCCTTCTTTTCAAGTAGCCCAGACACAGTGTTTTTCTATTGTAGTTTTTCTTCACTCTTTTTTCTGTAAAATGCATTTTCCTCTTTCCACATTAGCAGCACCCCTTCATTCTGCAGCTTTCTCTCTTTGCTTCTGCCACCTTAGTTTCTAACCTATTGGCTCCAACCTCCAATTCAATAACTGGAGTAAATAAACAATAATTTAGTATATTTATGCTAATTGTTAAAAATAACCTATAGCTGTAAGAAGTTCTGAATATTTGATCTACCCTCTGGAAGAAAAAGACTAGTGAAGTATTTTATTTTGGATAAATTCAATCATGACTGAAATCATTATTTTTTAATTCACTCAAGATGGTTCAGCTTAAGTCAGTTCAACTGAGTATTGAAATATATTTTCAAGAAATGATCAGATAGTTAAACCATACCTGGAGTTAGCTGTTCTATCAAGAATTACTTGCTTTATGTCCTTACTTAATTAGGACAATGTCAATTGAAAATTACAATAAGGGCTATACTCCATCTATGATTTCATTATTCAAGATGTACATTTCTCTCAGCTCAATTACATTAATAGTTTTTTTTTTTCCAAATATATATATTTTTATATGGACACACTTCGTTTAGTGTAATACTTGTCAGCCACATTACTTCATACTAACAGGTGCATTTGGGAAATCACTTAGATATGCATATATTTTGTAAAATAGCACTCTGCTGGGCACCCACGAAAGAGCCAGAATATTCTGGGAAATGGCAGAGAAGAAGGGGTTTTGTTGTTTTTTGTTTTTAATAAAGACAGATCTCCTGGGAAATCTTTGTACAGCTTCACTGTTTGAAATGTGGTTGTGCAGCCAAAGGCTCTTAAATGTAGAAACACATATACCCTATCAGGAAGAAACTTTAAGCCCAGAATAAGAATATTCACAATTCAATTTGTTGTTGTGTAGGGTTTGTTTTGCATTTTTATTACAATAATTCTCTTTTCCTAAGTCATAGCCACCAGTGGGTATTGCTGCTCTGTTTCTCACCAGAAATGGGTTTCCCCTTATGTGCCCCTTTCCTGAAAACCGGTAACCCACTCAAAACTCAAAGTCAAAGGCAGGCATGCAGCTAGCAGGGAACTACCCTCAACTGATATCAAAATACTTTGGATACCAACACTTCAGATACAAAGTTTGCTTACTTAATTCATCTATAGCATTCACATTTAGGAAGATTTTTAGTATCTTTTAATGCTGTTTTAATACATACGCTGGTTATCTACATCAGGAACCTCTCCCAGAAAGGAGAGACGATCAGCAGCAGTGTAGGCACAGAAGGCAAGGGAAGCTCCCTCTGAATTTTAGGAGCAGAACAGCTCCTGCTCCTCTCCTGTCACCCGCTAATGGCACCCTCCCAGTTTCCTGGCGCCTGCCGGGAACCACACCTACCTCGCCACTCCCCAAGGTCTAACTGTTGCACACAAACGTACTGGAAAATAACAGAAAAATAGTTATGCATTAAACCTAATGCCAGATTCCTTTCTTCTGTATAATTTGCTCACTGAGTAAAGGCAATTACACAATTTCCATTACCTGATATAAATAACATCCAGTAATAAAAATGATGGGTTTCTCAGTTTTAGACAGAAATATGAGGGGACATTTGAAAGATATAGTCAAAAGAATTCTGAACAGAACATCTTTGTACAAATATGCCATTTCAGCTGCTGTATTTCAATGGAGAAGGAATATTTTCCCTGTTCAAGTATTAGACAAGGTGTAGGAGTAGAAGGAAAGAGACCTTTCAGATGAGAACAATCTCAGTGAGTCACTGCTATCATCGGAGGTACAGTAAATCCTACTCCTTTTCAAAAACTTCAGGAAGGAATTTGGGTGTTCTGACTGCGTTTATCTGCTTGCAGGATCCAGAGCAAGATAAGCAATGGTGGGGAAAGAAAGATCGATGGACTTTCAGGGTATTTTCAAACCACCCACTCTTGTACAGCTCGCAATACTTAACAGCATTCTTTAGTAGGTGCTTTTCTTATTTATTTTGCCAGCACTAGCTAATAAACTTCAGTCATCTTCTCAAATGACTATCCAGCAAGACAGAGAACAGTAAAAGCCTGCAGAGACACTGACAGATTCTGACTGAATAGGTGGAAAAATGGTAACATTTTTAACAGAGTTGAATTCAAGCTTCTAGTAAATCTGAAGTTTCAGGTGAAATGTTGGCATCATTTTCTGAAGTCCCTTTTCTCCTACATCAACAGCCCCATCAGCTGTGCTGAACGGGCAATAAATCCCACATCAGGAAGCACCCAGCCCCTGTACCACTGTGGTGGGTTTTTTTATATCCAAGTATAACCCTCTCATACAAGACAAGGCAGGAGAATCATTGGATTGCCCCACACTTTCTTAGGCCTGTTAATTACCCGCTTTATCTCCTGGTTTGCTCTCCCAAGCTGAGAATGGCATCTTCTTCAAGTAACTTAGCTGGCATTTTTAAGGATTTTAAGTGACCAAATCAGGTTCAGGGAAAATAAATCAGGTATCAGGAAACACACAACGTAACTCCTAACAGTCAAAACAGATTTTATTTTGAATTGATCTCACCAGAGCACTCAGACCCTGACCTGGTCCACATTCATCCCCTACCTTGGAATTTCTTATGCTTCTTACTAATATATATAAACTGCCTATAGACAGTAATTCAACTTTGGATAGTGTCTTATGTTTTTCTCTGAGACCTTCTGAAGTTTTCTCTAACCCAAAGACACCAACATCCTTTATATTTTAGACACCTGCATCAGGTATCCTAAATTCTCCCATAGGAAGTGGGAGTTTGCCACAAAAATAATAACGGTGCAAAGGCCGAGTCATATGAACCATACAAACTCACTAGCGGATCATAACAGCAGACAAACAACAAATTCTCTCTCACACACATGGGCTGTATATAAGAAAAATAATATAATTCCTGAAAGAAATTATTTTAAATAATAAAATGCTGAAATATAAGGTAAACCATGAGCATGGTTGTGCCTAAGGCACTGTATTAAGATATATAATTATAACTCCAATTTTACTGTCCTTTGTAATGTAGCATTTGTGACAGATTACAGCAAGGTGTTAGCAAAGAAAAGCTGCTATCTTGCAGTGATATACAAACAGCATATTACTATTTTAAAATGCTTCTTGAACAAAACAGTGTTAACTGAATGTTAAATTTCTGGATTTGGCACTTGGAGGTTTTGACAGGATTGGAATGAATGGTGGCCCACTGGGAAACAGGAAAATAATAGCTAGCATAACGCTGCTAAGTGCACTGCAGACTGCTGATTCAAGGACATATGCAGCAGTCAGGTGAATTTAAAGCCACTATATTCACATCTGTACGCAGCAGGAATCACACAAGGCAATGGAGCAGGGAATGTCTCTATGAATAAAATATCGGTTGTTTCTTAAAGAAAGGGATCTGCCTGTGCTACGATCTGAAAAACCTGGTGGATGGCCACAGCCTAAGTTCTGTACTGCTTGACACATTTACTTTTCTGTAACTTATTAGGCTCTCGCTCCATTTATACACCATGCAGACCAGGGACGTTGCTTTAAAGTATGTTGCCTGGGTGAACCGTAGCTGGAACTGCAGGATCACTGAATTTACAGAAACCTATTTCCAAGCAACAGGACCCCTCTTGGAAACACACGGGCAAAAAACATCTTAACAACATGCTCCAGACCGAACTCACATGCAGATTTTCAGCGCTCCGTAACTTCACTGAATCCAGTCACATTATTCCATATTACACTATCCCACTAATTTGTCTTAAGCATACACGTGTTCAGACCGACTTTCGAGAGCGCGGCTGAGGGCGGCTGTGTTTGGCAAGGCTCTGAGGATGTCCGCACAGCACATACAGCAGGAGCAAGATCTTGCACAGGTAGTTACGTAGTAAGCGCAGGTACAAAAGCAGTGCCGGACTATCTGCTACCACGCAGAAGGTACACACAGGCACTCAGCTGCGTATCCTCAGCGGGACTTTTACAGCTGCTAGCTGGATTAAGGAAGCACGGGAAACTAGCACGTGCCAAGGTGACAGCTTGGCTCGGGGATGCGCACATGCCGTCAGCGTAGCACGTCTGCAGGAGCGATATTCCAAACCTCTTCTACAACATTATTTTAGTAGCTTCATTCCTTTACTAATTGAGCAATTTTATGACAAAAATACAGTGATATAGATGAGTTCAGACATGTCACTCTGGGACCAATGGCAAGCAAAGTTTCGGGGGGGGGGGGGAAAATTCCAGCAAGATAAAGACATAAAAGGTATAAAACAGAGAAATGTCCAAATGTAAGCTAGCGTGACGCACCACCAGAGGGGCACCCGGGATTTTTCGGGTTCCAGGGTTAGCCATACTGAGCTCGAGAGAGCATCATTTGTCAAGCGTGAGATTTTATTCGAGCTAAGAGGTTATAGCAAAGCTAACAGTATAGCAAAGCTAGAAATAGGACTGAAAATACATATACATATCAGAGCTCTACAGTTCGGTCATGGGTGCATGGTATAGTGCCTGCTCTCGCCCTTTCCTCGAGGGCCACCCCTCCGCAATAGTTTTCCCCAATTTCTCAAGCAAAGGGATGCAGGGTACAGCGACTGCTCTCGCCCCTTATGGGCCACCTCTCCGGGGTGGTTTTCCCTGGCTTCTCCTCACCACACTGTTGACATCGGTCCCCACTGACAGGGGGGTCCTCCAGTCCGCAGGCCAGCTGACGGCGGGTCCAAGTCCACACCAAACGTATATGGTTTATTCCCTCTTATACGCAGTCAGAAGAACGCCAGCCCACTGCCGTACCGAGGCCGCGTGGCTCTAGTCCATACGGGCGTGCACATCAGCCTCACGCTCAGCCCACGGCCCTGCTCAGCGGTACCAACGGGTCGTTCTGCGGGGAAAGGCTCCTCAGGGCGAGATGTCTACGGCGTGGGTCTGCGGTGTCGCTTCTCCTTTGGCTGGACTGGTCAATCACGGGGTGGGTGGAGGGTGCACCCCCAGGCTGCAGCAACCCCACAGAGCGGTGGGGCCGGCCGTGGTGCACCCGGCGTTTGCTAACTGGTGCCCCAGAGCAAACCCCTCTTCTGTGGGCTGCACCATCCGGCGTCCCACGCTTGACTGTCAGCCAGTCTACCAGGAGGAGACCGTTCTAGCCTGGCCACATACAAAAGCACCTAACGAATGCTCCAGCAAGGAAAACACAGGGGATTTCAGTTTTCAGAACTTCAGTAATTCAGTTGATATGTTAAAGGTGAAAGAGATTTGCAGAAAGACTAAGAGATGGACAAGGAACTGTCTGAAGAAGAGATCACAAGAATAGATGGCACTGATAGGGGAAACTGGCAGCTGGAGGAGGGTCACTAGGAGAATTAGGGCACAGCTTTTATCTTCATGAACTACTTTAGCACTCGGAGGAGGAGTCCTGACGGAGTTTGCTGCTGATACAAATTCCAAAAGGCAATTCATACGTGAGTGCATGGGGGTATCACACAAGATGAATGGCATGACTTTAAAAAGGGGGGTAAGGGGTACTCGATGGAAGTTAAGACCATGCATTTAGGGACTAGAAAGAATATCAGTTACAAACTGGGCATCCTAAAGTTAGAAACTGCATAGGAGGCACAGGATCAAAACGCAGTTGTCAGCTGTGGAAGAAGTAGGAAAAAGGAAAAAGAAGTAAATGCATGTGTGGGCAGAGAGATACTGCCAAGGAGATACGGCAAGTACTAAAGAGCATTGTACAAGGCACTAGTCCTTGTCTTGAAGGCTCTGAACAATTCTCTTTGCCTGTATTAAAATATATCGAAGAAATAAAACCTGAAGAGAAGCAGTGAAGCATCATTATCAAGGGAAAGGCTTCAATCAGTTCAAGAGAAAGGGCTAAAACAACCTAGCTTGTTTAGCCTAACCAAACAAGGACTAGGAGGAGGTATAATTGCTCTCAGAAAACACTTCAGAGACATACCAGGAAGAGAAAAGACATTTTTTAAGTTAAAGGACAATACTGACACAGGAACAAATGGGTATAAATCACCTTGAATACATTTAGGCAGGACATTAGAGAAAGATTTTGAACAGTTAAAAGAGAGAGATTCTGTAAAAGCCTCCCAGGGGAGTAGCCTGGGGGAGGGAGGGCTTTGAAAATAGGACTTACTCTGTTTCTGAAAAGAATTATATGCTGTATTTGCAAGCCACAGCAAAGGACTGCTTTTGATGACCCAGAAGCTCCTGGAATTCGGTCTCCCCTGTAACTGTGTTTGAAATCAGGATTTACATTTCATCTTTAAACTGGAAGCTTTTCAACAATGTCTGCTCAGCCTTAAGAAGATACATGCCTGATGCTCTTCCAGCCCACACTATGAAGCCAAAGCCACATCAATTTTCAGGTAAAGAGAATGGGACACCACGTATTTTCACTGTTGAAAAATACTACTACAAGATACCCTTAAACTCATTGAAACCAAACAAATGAAAGGCACCCATGCTAGGCCTTCCTCATGCCAATCTACAGGTATGTTAAGTCTCAGAAATGTTCACACTATTAACATGATAAATGTGAATAGATAACACAATTTTAGAAATTATGAATCAATTCTATCATGTATTCTTATTTATTATTTAAAGTATTTATGTAGTTTAACATTGCATTAAAAAACCTACTGCCACCTTGCAGAAGAGCATTGGAAATAAGGACTAATAGTTTCCTGTTAGACTGTACATTGATCAATGGCAAACATGTAATCTAGCTCTTTATTTTCACTGAAAAATGCTAAACCATAGTACTGGAGCTAATATTTCCTTATGCTGATTGAAGAGCAGAAAACATTTACAAAAAATGAACATTTGCATAACCAATGAACATATAATAATAAGCCGTAAGACATGTAATGTCAAATTTACATGAGATATTATCTTTTATAAACAGCTAATGTCTCTCTCATTATCCCCTTTATGAGTCTGTTGTTGAGGGCTTTTTTTTCTTTTTTTTTTCTTTTTTTTTCTTTTTCTTTTTTTTTTTTTTTAAGAGCGTCATAATTTTCATTTGATAGGTTATAAAAATGACAACCTGTTCTAGATATTAGCTTAGAATGTTAATCACATGTCTACAGTTCACATTGCATATGATATAAATCCAAGCTATGAGCATTTCTACACTACAATAAGGCACCTTCCATTTCAAAGCACTCATTGTATCAACATTGTTTAGTAAGAAAAAGTTTGATCTGAAATTGTAAGGATGAATTGAAGCCACTAAACTTATTCAAGCCATAAAGATTGTATCTGAGCTGTAGGGTGATTTTTGGATACCTACCGGCAGTCAGGAGGACAAGCAGGAGTCTAACTGTGCATTGTCTTTACCTGTGTACCACACAGAACCATCCAAAACCACTGTGAACAGGTTAACATTTAACAAGAGCTTCTGGTATTTGTTGTCTGCTACTCACATTTGTTTCAGAGAGAATAATTTGTCTGTGATTGACAGCAATTAACTTTATACTCTGGGTTAGTTTTTCCCGTACAGGAATGAGCGTCATTACTTGAATTCTCAGGCTTACATTTACTGGAGTTTTGTAATCTCATCCAGTTATGTGAATAGAAACTGGCAGTTTTCACATCATACAGTTTTGCAGCTTTACAGTGAGCAGTCCATTTTTCTTTCTCTATTTGAAAACTGAGCAAGATAGTCGCTCACATTCATAAACCATGAGTGAACAGAGAGGGCTCTATTCTGTCCACACTCACCAGGTTCAGGCTGGTATAACTTGGCACTAATACAGTAACTTCTAATTTACCCTTTTGTACTGGAAGTAGGATACCAAATTCTGGGATTTTTCTCAGCTGAAGCTGGATGAAGTAAACACAAAACAGTCTGCATATAATGAATGGTTTCAGTAGTCAGCCGTAATTATTGCCTGGGAGACTGAATTGAGCTCACCCCAGTTGCTTACTACATTTCAGACATTTCCTATGGAAGTTTAGATGATGCCTGTATTCACTTAAGCTTGTTTATTCATATATGGTAATCTAAGCAGCTGCTAAAAGCATGCATTAAACTTACGCACATTTACAGTAACAAGTTGTAATAAAAGACTATGTATCCTAAAACATATGTATTACTGTTAATTTTGAACTGATTTAAAGCTAAAACAATGTCCTCTTTGTAAGAATCCCACTTCTGTTCTTCCAGTAGTTACACATTGATATAATTAAAAAACAATTTCAGTACAGTCTTTCCTGGAATAACTATGAGACTTCAGATTCAAGGCTATGATGCAGAAAAAGAGCATGAAAAATTTGAAAGACTGAAGTATTTTTAGGCTTTGCAACTGAATCCCCAATCTCACAGACTCAACAAGCTAAGTCTGCCATTCTACCAGCAATCTGTCAGATTTGGGATATTTGGAAAGGCCACTGCTCGCATGCAAATTGACTCAGCACTGTGAGTTTACCCTATCTATCATATCCTGAACACTTCAGATGTGTAGCACTTACACAGTCCAACTGCACCGTGCAGATGGCACAAGTTCAGAGCTTCCTGGACACGGTGGTTCTGCTGATGAACGTTTACAAGGAGGCATTTGCATCACTTTGTGCCTCAGTTTTACCATTTATAAAACACAGATTAACATTCACTTTGTGCAAAATACTATTTTGAGGCTAGTGCAGTTGCTTCATTTATGTTTTATCTCTGAACTGGCTATAAAACTCTCTTCCTGATTGAACCATATAAATAGCAACACATGCATAATTTTAATAAGTGGTTATTTCTAATAACTATTTGAAATCTGGAATTCAGTAAATTAGTTGCATCCCTTAATTTTCAAGCTCTAGTTGAACGGTTACAAAGGAGAAACTGATACTGCTCTTTCAAGCTGATGCAGTATTTTGCCCCTGGTTTCCATTTCAGTCATTTTACCTCACTGTTGTTGCCTGAGGTGCATAGATCATTCAGGTACCAAATCATCGTAACAGAGACCAAAATATGGGTTATGAAGCTAGGAAGCCATCAAGGATAGAACAAAGGTCAAGCAACTGCTTTTGTTATCCCTGGTGATACCCCAGGGATCTTTCCCACTGACTCTGACAGTGGATGATGCAACTGTTTCATGAACTAGCTTACCGACTGCTAGGAGGAAGCATGCACCAAAATTTCTTACAGCTTCAAATGAAGTTTAAGTTAGGAGGATAGACAGAAGCCAAATGTCAGTAGCAGTAGAAGGGAAGGAGGAATAACTCCACATACCCATCAGCTGAACCCTTCTGATTTCTGAGCCCAAATCTGGGAGTTAGAGTAGAGCCAAGTTTTGTAAGCAGCTGTGACCTCAGCTGCAGGAGGAATCCTTTCTCTGCAGGAGAAATGCTTGTTTTTCCCCCAGATTGTCTCCCCTTCCCAGGGCAAGCTAGGACGTGGTTCAGCAGACAAGGAGGATAAAACCCAAACTTTTGCCATTCGGTAGCTAGCATATGCATTTCTTGTACAGAGAGGCCAGCTGGAGCTGAAGGCAGCTCAAAGGAAGACTTTACTGAAGCTGGAAGTACAGAGGCTTTGGACATCTGGCACAGGAGGACAGACACCTTTTCACCACCTAACTCTCCCCCACCTCCCCGTGAGCCCTTCCCTAGCTCTTACGTAAGAGATGCTGCATACATCCTTGCCTCTAATATGAAGGGGGGACACAGTGGGAAGAGGTTAGACCACAGAAAAAAGCAGCAGATGTACAACAAATATGAACAGCAGATTGATCAGGAAGGGATCGTGGAGTCAGGCTGCACAATTTATTGTTGAATAATATTCCCAGGTAAACTGATAAACTTGCAGCCTAATTCAGCCACACTTCACACAGCTTCACGTGAGGTGGTACAGTCACACGACTAAGTAATCATTTTAGTATTCTGTTTGGGATTTTACACTCTCAACTCCTTTTAGGAAGTTCTTAAAGGTATTTTTTTAACTATAGACATGAGAAGAAAAAACTAGATTAGCAAGACAATGCAATTACATCACTAGTGAGAACACAATAACCTGCTGTCAATGCTTCCAGCATGTGCAAAACAGAGGAGGGTTTTTACAGCTTGTCAGCATCTACTGACAGGCAGGCAAGCGACGGGTAACCATCAGAAGAAGGCTCCTGCCTCGGATCTAACTTCTCTCAGGCAAACTCTGCAAGATGACAGCCTGCAGCTAGTTCGCAACTAGAACATGTTTTCTCTCCCAGCATGAAGATTGTTCTCCCTTCCCAGCAAGAAGCAAAAGCGCTAGATTTTCTCCTCTTACCTGCTCTTTCCAAGCCTGACATGTAAGGCAGGCACACCTGAGTGGTTTGACATGGTTAAGGTTTGCACAGCTCACTCCACACAGATTTTTACCTGCAATTGCTACTGGGAAGTAGACACTTCGCTGCCATTTGTGTTACTAGAAACATCCCACTAGCAGGGTCACCTTTAGGCTCACTATTTATTTGAGAATTGTTCCTGAAGTGGTAACAGAAATTTTGGACATATCATCTCTCTTTACCTCCAAATTTTTATTCCAGTAATGGCCAAATGGTACGCCAAACACAAAGAAGGGGGTGGGCGTACGAGAAGACGGCCTCCGTTCGGAGCACACGTTTAAATTGCTGGGAAACAGTGAGTGAGCACAACGGAGCACCCAGCCACAGTCCTAAGGTAGCTAAATGAGGCAGACTGAAAGCGAGGGCTTCAGACACATTTAATGAGTGAATGTGGATGCTTCCAGACCTACAGGCCAGATGGTCCTATTTCTACAAAGCCCAGGGATGGAAGAAAGTAAAAGCCTCCAGGTGTCTACTGTACATTTCAATCTGTGATAATATTCAAGAAATGACAAGTCTGATAAATTAAAACCCCAGGAGGCAAAGCCAAAAACAAAGAGAATTTGCAGAGAAGATAAATTTTATGCAGTTACTTATGGAAACAAAACAGCAGTTAAAGCTGCTTCCTACAAAAGAATTGTTGTAATTTATTTAATCCAAAGTATTTTAGTTTTTTGTTTATTGTTAAGCCAGAAGAAACTATTATTTGTTAGCCTTCACCACTACTAGAAGTTTTCTTTCTCCTTTGGACTTGCACCACCTGGCTTGCCTGTTTCAACTGCTAATGACTGTTATGTTGTATGCTAATATATTATTTACACTTCACACAAATATTATGTATAGCCTTACTGCTACTATAAATTTCATGCAGACGGATCCTTTGCTTCTGCAAAGTCCTACTGAAATAGGAAAGGGACACTGCACGCGGGCCAGGTTGAGTGGAATGATCTTTGATCAAAAAGTTGGGTGAAACATAATTTAGGCGTGTAACATTTTAAATACGATTTTAGACTGGTATGAGGCTCTGATTTCAGCTTAGCTGAACCAGTTTTCATCAGGAATGGTTTTACACTGGTAATTTTTTAAAATTACAAGAAAAAAAGGCTATTGCTTTCTTGATTGAAGATGATGTTGCTTGAGCTACAATATATCTCATTCCAAGTAATGTAAGTAAGGTGCTCCAAAAGCAAGAGATTTATTTTATTTTCTCAACCAGGCAGGGAAACACACTATTGAACTTATTAAAAATACCCATGTGGGTAATCTTATTCCAATTTCACTGCTTCCAGTAGAACAAGCTTTTATAGCATATCACTTTTGTACTATGCAATCTTTAGTTAAAATTCCAAGTTCTCAGAGAACAGGAGGTTCTTTATTTTTTCAATTTAGCTATATTTCAATATACTGAAGCCCTTTATCAGCAGGAAGCATAGGTATTGTCATACAAATATTCCCCAAAGGCATGAATTCTGCAATGGACAGCATCCAGGTAAGACATCTGAAACAGAAGCCCCACTGCATTTGTTCAATGCTATTGCAAAATTGAGGTGAAGTAAAAAAAGAAATCATACTGCTCCCTCAGCAGACGTGAACCCAGAAGACTTGCAATAGGCAAGACATGCATCTAAATTTACTAACCACCAGCACTATCAGGGAGGAAAAAGTATTTTTTGACAAATGAAACAAACACCCAAAAGGGTGTGTGTGGGGGGGGTAGATTACAGTACACAAGACCTTGTTTCAAGGAACGATCTCCAAAGGAAAGCAACAAGATTTTTTGTGCAGCCAGTGGTATAAAAGCACTGTGGAAAAAAAGGGGAAAAACAGATTTGATGGTTTCAGCAGACAACAGCTAAAGGAAACATTGGATTATGAGAGACATCATCTTATGTAGCTCCCTAGGAAAGACTGTTCTGAATTGCGGGCCTAGGAGTGAGACCACACCAAAACCTCCGACTGACCCTGGACACAGCAACCTGCCAGAGCAGCAGCATGACAGATGGGTCACCTTCCTCTAGTCCTGGCTGTTCACTCAGTGCAGACAGTAATTTAAGTCTGTACCCAGAAATCAAACAGCTCCGTGGGTTTGGATGAGCCGATAACTTCCCTAATGCTTGGAGTTTGGTTTGAGGGTTTTTTTTTTCCTCCTTTTTAGCAATACTAACATGTACTGGATGGATTCTCCAGCCCTGCCATCACTTTGCACACACAAATAACAAACTGTATCTGGACCCTGCTGAGACCGGCTGGAGAAGGGTCCCCAGCAGCGCAGACCTGCGCTGCTGGGGACCCTTCTCCAGCCGGTCTCAGCAGGGTCCAGATAAAACAGCTGGAGACAGTGAAGTGGCTTCTGTACCTGCAGCACCCACAACAGGCAGCCCTTCGCTCCAGACCGGGTTGAAGGCAGCAGGCATGGCAAAGCAGGTCCCCAGAGCCCTGATCCGCCCTCAGTAGCACACTCAGCTCGCGGATGGCAGGCAGGCAGGGGACCACAGCGCCTGCCCGGATGCCCACCTCTTTCCTCTGCTTCAAGCAGGACATGGCAGCAGAGGAAGACAGATGCAAATACTCGTTTTGCCTTATTTTATGCCTGCTGTCATTTTCCTTTGACCTTCTCTCCACTGCTCTTTGTCCTTGGCTGCACGTAAAGGAAGGTCCCAAAACAATTCACTGCGGTGGGGAAGACACACACAGGAGGAAAGCATCACATGGACAGAAAAAAAACCTGCTGGATTTCCTAGGTTATCGATCGGAAAAATCCGGTACTGAGAAGTTGAGCACACTCTCACAGCCTGTTCTTGGGAATTAAGAAATAAACATATTCTATCAGGAGATGAGTTATAAAAGCAGCATCTATTTACTGCATAATGAACTTCAGTGAAGGTAGCTGTCACTGCAGAGGGGTCTTATATCAAAAGCAACCTTGTAAATTGAGACTCACATAGTAAAGGCGCAGTACATCATTTCCATAGCTGTCACTAGTAGTGAGGAGATGCTCTTCCACAGGTCTTAAGTTTTCTTTCTTCTGCTGACTGGAGGCTTGTGTTATATTTAGCAATTAGCCCTGATCCCAACATCAGTAGGTCCACAAATACGATCGCTCTCATTTACTTTCCTTCTAAGACCTATAAAGCGTTGGATTAGGGACACAAAGGAAGAAGCTGCCCTCTCCCAGAGTCTCTCTCCATAGAAGGTGCAGTTATTATAGCTTTTTCATTGTTCCTGTTCTCCCACAGTGCTGCCCTAAAGACACCACTTGATTAACTTTGGGTCTTATTAGCGGTCGTTGTTGCCATTTTTTCCTTTTTATGACTCTTTTTGCTTTTATACATTGTTTTCCACTGGCATTCCTCCTTTCCAGAGCACAAATTTTCCCTTCTAGGTAGTGCTTTGATGCTACCACTGAACGTGCCAGCAGCTGCTTCCACTGAGAACGGTATCAGTGATCATAATGACCGTCCCCTCAAATTCCTTAGCAAGTTTAATGTCACATGCAGGGAGTGTCTCACTCATATGGAATCATCAGATAGGGAATGGTTAAACCCAAGCACTGCTGAAACAAAAACATTCCTTCTTAATTTCTGGCTATCTTCTGTTTATCTTGCGTTATCAGGAAAATGAAGAGTGGCAGAAAAAGTCTCGCAACAGGCCAAAGATTAGGGAACATAGCATTTTATCACTATCGCTTTCTTTCCCTGTTAAAAAAAATGCCATCTTTCAGAGGAACAGAACAGTCACAAACGACAAAAAGTTCTTAAATTCATCCCACTTATTTTAGAGGAAAAAAGTTATTTAAGAATATGGATGTTTTGAATTTCAGAATAGGGCTTCTGAGGTCAGGGTATGATGTCAGTAAAACTCAGTATTGGCATTGATTTTTTATTACATTATTTCTGAGCTTCCAAGGCTTAAAAATAGATGCTAAAACCAGCATCTACTTAAATAAACAGCAGAAAAAGATTCGCTTGGTTAGAGGAAATTATTAAAGGGAAGTTAATAAAAGGAAATTATTAGCTTCAGTTGTAAACCCATGAAAGAGTTGATGGGGCAAAAAAAAAATTGCAGATCACAAGTAGAAAATGCTGATCTAGGACACACATCAGACTTACAGCACGATCAGCTATGTGCACCTCATTCCTGCCTAATCTCTCCTTAAAGATCTCCAATGAGGAATACACACACAGCCTCTGCAGGCAGTCTCTTCCCTTGCTTCATCATCCTCATCATTAAGAGGTTCTTCCTCACATCTGCAATGGTCACAGCTTCATGCAATGCTGCATAATGACACTATCAGCCCTATAACCACATAAACAATATGAGAATAATTCAGAGGAACACATGCAATCCCTGACACGTACCTAAGCTACTTCACTATCAGCAACTGAAAGAAAAGGCTGTGCATAAGGAGAAAACCATGACTATATGATTTCATTTCCCCCATGGTAATACCGAGCTGCAAATCAGCCTACCAAAACTGGTGTTATTTGGCCTGGGTACTGCCGGATTGTGATAACCCGTGTTCAAAGTCAAACCCAGTAAAAAGTCCAACAATACGGCAACAGGAGCTATCTTTGCTGCCACCTCAGCTGCAGTAGAGGATCTGGGTCACTGTGTTTTTGCAACTCACGCAGAACTAGCAGGATGATTTAGAAGATGAGAAAAAAGACACAGAAATGTCTTTGAGCTGCAAAAAGTCTGACCAAGGCTCTACCCTGGAAAAATGCGTAAACGAAACAAAAAATAGCATACTGCTGCACATCTTAACTCAGATCACAAATGATCTTTAACTTGGTCACATCGTCCCGGAATCCACTTATTCATTTCAGAAAATCTCAAAGCATTTTGATGCTGCCTAATGGAAGGCAAAGACTCTATCCAAGAACTGCCAAGAAGCTGAACAGTACAGAAATTGCAAAGCTTTGTGGGCAAACTTGCACAGTTCAATTGGATTAAGCATATTTCACATGAATGCTAATAGCTCTTTGTGAAGGTGTGTGGGGGGTAATTCTTAAAGACATTTAAACATCTAACTATCTAGGTATTAAAAATGAAAATTTAAGAAAAGCTAAAAGATCAATACATCAAGGGAAGAAATGTAACTTAAGGTGACTTTACCCCAAAACACACGGTCACTGGCACTGGGATGTTTTCAAATTCCCTGCTTCTGTGAAATGCTATTATTTTTTTTAGTAGTGGCTTGACCTAAACCTAATTTAGCATGACTTTTTTTCAAATCCAGTCACAACCCTGAACCTGCTTGTGGAGGCAATTATAAAGCCTTACTTTCTTATCAGCAGGGACAGCATTCTGAAGATTTTTTCACATGACTGACTTTCTGAGATACAAAATCTGGTAATTAAGTAATTGTTATGTCTTGACAGGCATATTCACGGTTAAAGTCACTAGTGTATTTATAAAAATCTGGGCCTCATTTTGCTTGAAGTCAAGATTATAATCATAAAAGCCATTGATTTTTGAGAACCACAAGCCATTTCAAACTAAATGTGTTAACAATATCCTACATCCATATTCTTGAAAAGTTATTTTTCAAGCTAGATAAATAGTTTAGATGCATAGAATCAAATTCTTATTCCCTTATTTGTGTTGAAAAACACTTCATTTTACAGTTTACTTCACAATTACCAAGTTAGTTAGTTCACTGCCTTCCCAAAACTAAATGTAAGCAAAAAAAAAGTCCATAAAAGGGATTTTCTCTCTTTATGCCTTCCCTGTTTCAAGGTCCCCAAAAAAAAGAAAACTGGAGGATGGTATGTTTCAAAGAGATTATGCAGACTACAGATTTTCCACTGTCCTTAATGCTTACACAGTACATCTCCTTCTCCTGTATGTATAGGCCAGTAAGGTATCTAACTTCTGTATTGGCATTCCCTAATGAGCAGAAGCATCTGTTTGAGCACCTTGTAAGCAAGCCTCTCAAATGCTCTAAAATCTCAGTTTTCATTAAAATACTGCTACTAATAACATTTTTAAAAGTTAGAGCTCTGCTATGTTTGTTCTGGAAACCTTCCAGTCCTGAGGAGTGTAATCTCCACCGATTTACCTACTTGCATTTGCTGAAAATCTGAAACCACAGTTGATGTGATCTTTCAGTAGCAGCTATCCGTGATACCACTGATGATTGTTTAAACACCATCATCGTTGGCTATTCCATTGCACATCAAAGCATAAAATAAACCTCAGCAAGTTCCTCCCTAAACCATGAATCTAATAGTCTGATCACAGCAAAATCAAATGGATACAATACGGTACAAACAACCTGTGATCCTTACCTCAAAGCAGTATTCTCAGCCAGAAAGAAGGGAGGCATGTGAGAGCTTTCAGGAGTTCCCCGAGGGATTCTGCATGCTATCGACCAATTTTACACCACCACATATGCATGCATACATACAACAATCTGATGTGGCCCCTTAGTTTGGTCTGATATTAACCAACAAAAGGTAGAGTATAGCTTTGAATATACATCACCTGTGTTCTGGTTGTTCATTTGCCCCTGAGTCAAGTAAGGAAAAAGCCTTTGGGAGCCCCAAGTAGCACAGGGAACTATTGACTAGAAACAAAGATAATGGCCACAGCTGCTCAAAGAAGTTTTCACAGATCATGGCATCTACTGAATTGCTGGAACAGATTACTTCAACCCATCATGTCTAAACATTAGCTAATAACTGACCATAATACAGAAGTTCCTTGCAGTTTTTTGTGCAGATCCATTTGTTATTCCAACTTTGCCTGTTTCAAGAGATCACATTCTGAAGCATGTGGCATCGAAGCCCTCAGCCAGGGCAACCTTCACTTTGCACACAAGTTGAAGAAACTAAATACTTAGCATATATCAACACATTTTATCAGTACAGCTTCAACATGTTTAATAAAAGCATATAGGTACCATTAGACAGCCAGAACTTAAGCTACTTGCTACAAACAGAACAAACCAGAGATAGTGTCGTGAACTAAATACGTCTCCACTCACAGTGGAAATAGAGAGGAAGGGGCTTGCAGCCCCTGAACAGTGAATTATTGGGCTGTATGTAATAAACTTAGCACTTAGTTGTAAAAGGAGCTGTAAATGGAACCACAATACCTTGATTTATATCCTAGATAGATCCTGGCTTGAGATCTAGATTAATCCTTTAATAAAGATGCTATCTATCATGGAAAAAGACCTGTCTTTGTTCATGATAAGCAAATAAACAACAAAGAGCATTAATTATGTTGTTTCAGATAGACTAGTTCTTCCCTAATACTTACAGTCTGCCACACTGCAGTATGTCTTAGTTAGGAATACATTATATTTTCAATTGAAACCGACTTACCAAATTGAATACATAATTTTTTGTCATTCTAAGCCACATATTGTATTCCTGTTTATGTTGCTATGAAAATGGCCATGGAAAAAAAAAATCTAATGCTGTACCTATTTTTGCTATAAAAACATAAAGTTACATATTCTTTCAATTATCAGTAATACTAACGTCACTAGAGATGAAATGAAGATAAGCATTCGTTTCAAGAACATCAAAATGTCAGTAACTGTTCCAAAAACATTTCTGCATAAAAAGGTGTCAATGTGGTAACACCAGGTATTCTGGCCAGCTTTCTGTCACCTTGAGAAGAAATGTCATCGGGACAGCAGTTCTTACACAATCCTATCTGACATTTATTTTGGTTATAGGTCCTGTTCTAGGACAAATCCAAACCTGAACAAAGTTACATTAAGAGAAAAAGATTAATCTAATCACCGCCGAGATGGAGGGTAAATGATATTTGTTTGGTCCCAACTGACATGATCTGTTGATAATTTTAACTTTAATTGCACCACATGGCAATGCTACAAAATAAAAATTTCCCTACACCCAACGATTTCAAGCCAAAATAAACAGCTGTAACAAAGTCTCCAGATATTCACCTACTCTAAACTCAGATACAAATTTAAAATGATTAGAGTTTTCTCATTATTACCCACTTATACAATTCATTTAAATCTACTACCATCATGAAATTGAAACATGAAAAAGTGTGCTGAAAATCAATAACAATTAATTTTGCCTAAAGTTTTAATATCAAATTTGTATAGCCATTTGGTTAAAGAAAGAAAGAAAGAAAGACAGACAGAAAGAAAAAAGCACTAGCTGCTACACTGCCATCCAGAAATGGAAGATCCTGATCCTAAAACCAGATATTTCTAGCTTGAAATGTAGACTAAGTTTACTGCAGAAGCATAATGTTTTTTTTTATTTTAAGGAATACTTTATTTTAATTCTGTTTTGTTCCAGCAATTAAGTATCAGTACAATTTGTTGAATTAAATAGCAGTCAGGAGCCTAATTATATAACATTTCCTCAAGCTCACACTGAGCCTTACCCAAGCACTGCTGAAACCAGTGAGAGTATTCCACTGATTTCAGTAAGTTTTGCATAAGATGCATAATAATTTCCTTCCAACCAATAAAATTTTGGCATTTTCTCAGTATCCTTTTGCAGAATTCCTTATTTGCTTCCCCTGTGGTGGCTACCATCTCTAAAAAAAAGATAATTTTATTTTGCAGTTGAAAACAAACAGGCAGTTACTTTTGCAATACTTCTATCTCCTCTAATCCAAATTCTGACAATTAACATGGCTATTTTATTCTTGTATTGGAGTTAGAGGAACCTTAAAGGCTGCTAACTTTATCTGATGTTTTTGGATTAGAAATACTGGAAAGATGTCAAAAATGAGGATTCTTGCAATTCTTGGGTTTAGAGAGTTGGATTTAGAATTTTTGCTTCCATCCCCTCTGCAATGCAAGCCCTCAGTCTTATTAAAAAACAAACATCAAAATCTAAACTTTCATTAGTCTCAGCAGCTCAGCTGTGGCTTAAAATAGTGCTTTGGACAAATGTTCAGATAAGTTTTCTTTTTACTATTTCATCCTGTAATCCTGAGAGTTACATTTCTTTATCACCATATTGCTAGTTTCATCTAAAAAGTATTATTCCTATTCCTGCCATGTTGTCAAGATTAGGTCCTAATTTACTTTTTTATTCTTTTGGCTTCAAATCTACAGTACATCTTTGTGTCGTCCCTCCCTCCCTCTTTTTTTTTTTTTTTGGTAAGCCAAGAAAGCAATACCTAGAAGATTCAGTAAATCCTTCATAGAAAGTTAATTATACTTTTGGTTTACTCTTTAAAAGACATAAAACAGTATTTTTTTCTGAATATATTGGAATATCCATTATAATTTGATTGTCTACTCATATCAGAAGCACTTCCACTCCTTTAAGAGCTTCCGTCTTCCTCCAAAGAAAATTCCAGTCGGTGGCCGTGTAGTCCTGATTGAAACACGCACCGCTTTGACCTTTTAATTTTGTTTTCATTTACTTTAGAGATAACGGAAGACTGATGTTAATGTTTTGTAGCTGGGACACCTGTATGTTGTCAAATCTCCTTTAATACATGGTGGTAAAAAATGCCTATGTGATGCTCAACCTATACTCACACACTATCCAAAATGTTTTTTCTCCTGATTTACATGATTAACTTATCTAATGAGGCAGAAAGAAGGTCTCATCCATTGTAGTTAGTCACAAGCAATGCAGTACTGAATAAACAGTAACAGCACATTAATCTCTCTGACTTTTCATTATTATCCACTAACAGGAATACGTTTGTACCTGCTTTCATGGTTAAATGCATTTGCTGTTTTCTGATTTTAAGAACAAAAGAAAAAAGCAACTTCAAAATTATGATACGGTATATTAAGAAATGCATTTCAAATATTGAAGTAAATGCATTAGAGCCCAAGAGGTGCAGTTTATGCCCAGCCGTCTGTTAGAGGTCGCGCAGACAGCTGACACCATTAGCCAAGTTTCGGGAAGGCTGGTGTATCAAATCACTCGCACAGGGGAGGGGACTGAGAGCATCATCGCTCTCCCGATTCTCCTTCGAGGGGGCAGCAAAACAACCGGAGATGAATAAAAGACCCTGGTCTTCAAGTGCAGGACAGCCAAGTCCATGGTCCTTTTATATACATGAATACGTGGGCTTCTTCTGCCACCTTCCCTTATCATTTTCCCTCCAAAGAGGTAAAAAAATGTAGGTGTTTGGTGCTCCATTTCATCTGCGATGTTAACTGAGATACCTGACAGTGCCTGAACTGGGCAGGGAGCAGCACCTGGTTGCAGGGCTGCGGCATTACCGGCAACACCTTTGTGTCACTTTGACCCGACCTGTGACACCACGGGGTTCCTGTTCACCAAAAATCTCCATAATATTCACAGGCTAGTGATGATTACACACAGCCAGTGTAAACGTACTTGTCTTGTTGAGTGGTCATAGCCATCGGGGTAAAATCTCCTGGAAACACGCACATGAACATCATCACTGACTTCCACAAAAGCGGAAGCGCGAGCCCTGTGGCATGCTGAAGCTGATCCTAACCCTATACCTCCTACGGCACCCTCTGAGTGTCAAGTGTGACGGGAAGACTGACGAGAAAAGACACAAGCACACAGACCAAAGACCAAAGGATCAGGGCATGACCGAAAGTCGGGACTGTGCAGTCAGTCCCTTTGGGGATTAGGCTTTCACCCAAACCGGAAAATTTTGCTTCCTGCCGCACAGTACGTTTGCTGGAATACCACAGTTGTCACAATCTTGCTTCGAATATCAGTCTTGTATCCTAGGAGTGCAATTGTAGCTAGACCTAACCTTGTATGTACAAAAAGGGGAAAAGGGCTCTATTGGCCACTAACATTTGGAAGATGCTGACAACTCTAGGAGATCAGAATCTCCCAACATGAGGGTATTTTTTACACTGTTTTTTTTCTAATGAAACCACAGACAAACTTTGAAGGAAGGAATATGAAAATAAAGCAGCAAAATGAGCAAAAACAGTTTCCTGTCCATTTTTAACCTTATGGGGGGATGAAAAAAATCTGGCTGGGGAGTCCAGATATTGCACTAGTCTGCACAGCCACGGATGCTGTTTGTTTAGATCCAAAGGAGCAGGATTGCAATCTTCCTAATCCACTGTATTAGTGTAAAGAAAGTAACATGTTTTCGAATGGTGGAGGAGCTGTTCAAGACAAAAGAGAGAAGTAATAATTAACAGGAAATAGCAATTTCTAAATATAGAAAACTGATAAGAAAAACTGAAGACACAGGAAAAAATCCAGGCATAACAATGCAGAGAAAGGCTGAGATTTGCTTTTGTTTTCTAAACACATTTGAATGAAAAAATGTTGTAATAATTCAAGTTATGAGGCAGAATGGTAACACTGTTAATAGTACCACAGAAAAGGAACAAGAGTTCAATAATTATTTCTCATCTATATTTGGAGAGAAGATGAGCACACCCCTCACTTCACTAGTAATACAAGTTCCTAACAGACAACATCTACCCGGGATCATTGTAAGCCACTATTACTCATGATTCTCAGCTTAATAAATCTTGGGGCTTCGCACACACTCCAGAAAACTGGAGAATTGTGTAGTTGTAGTAAGAGCTTTGTAAAATATCTGACCTAAGCGTGTAGGAAACACCTCAATGGCAAAGAACTGGCTGGCTATTTGATAAACTCAAAAAGAAGTCAGCTGCCAGGAATCATCCTTGAGGGAAGGGGACTTGAAAAGACCTTCTATAAGGAAGCAGTAGACGGACCTAACCAAGATGTTCTTAAATGATTTAGAGATAAAACATAAAATCAATGCTGATAAAATCTGCAGATGACATAACTAATGACCACTGGATGTAAACCAAGGCCAGGGCAGTCATAAGAGTAAATACAGATTGCTTGATAAATTGGGAACATTCAAGCAAGATGCATCTTAAGGTAGCCATACGCATACCTGTGCCATATACACCGACCACGCATGCAAAATGAGAGACTATGCGCCCGAACGGGAGAGGGGTTATGCTGCATTAACATGGGCTGCCATCATGATAACGTGGTTTAGAAACCTGATTCCTAAATGATTGTGAATAGGGAGGTATTTTTGATTCTGGCAAAACTGGATACTGCTGTCTACTATTTTTCATTAAAATATTGAGAGTGCTGAAAGAATTATAAATTATACCTAGAGCAAGAAAGAATGTCTTACAGTTGAAGGCAGAGGTTTTAAGTTTATCAAAAAGAAGATGAAGGTGACTTGATTAGAAGGTGCACGTACTGCTGAAGAAAAAATGTTGGTATTAAAAGACCAATAATCCAGTTGCAAAGCAAACTGAGTAATACTCCAGAGTAATAACCAATCCTTGGAAGCTAAGCCAGGCAAATTGAAATAATGCACACATTTTAAAAGTGAGAGATGAGCCAGTTGAGCAAACTGAGAGAAAGACCAATTCTTTGTCAATAAATTTTGGATTGTCTGTTATTCTAGGAGCTTTCTCTCTCTGACCACAGATTCCATTCTGCCGCTAGGAAATGGCATTGATAAATTTTTATTTTTCAGTGGAAACTGTTTACTCAAGAAGCTCATTACCAGCATTAATCAATTCAGGGACTGTGTTATTTCTGAATTTCCCCAAAATTAAACAGAGGACTGTTTATAATAAAAAATAAGGCACATATTAACACATTCAAAAACGTATACAAAATATACGCCACATACCCTAGAGGCTCAGAAGGTAACAACGAACCAGTATTACCTGTTTAAGTACCTACTCTTTTTGTTTAAGAAATACAACACAGAGGTCCAACACACACCTCTGTCCTGAACTTCTAAGTTCTTTCTCTGTGGCTGACCTGAGAAAAGCGTTATTCAGAAATGAACAAACCAAAAAACCAGGCATGCTGCACAATAACCCTGTCTACATTAGATAACAATAAATCTAAATTAACCTTATCTTCATAGAATTCCAACAGCATCACATATTAATTCCTGGTTTGGAAGAGCTTTACTGTCACTGTATATATCTTACATATTCCTGCTCGACCATTCAAAACAAAACTGTTTTCCAGCTCTAATATTCCATCATCTTAGAACAGTGTTAGAGAGAGAAGAGATTTCATATGCTGCAGTTTTTCAATATTTTTGCAGTATTCATAGAAGAGACTAGCGTCAGAAAAAAAATGAATGGAATAATTTTCCATAAGAGAATGTAGTTACATCTAAATCAAAAACATTTTTCAGTGAAAAGCTAGAAAATGAATAACTTTGATCTTATCAGCTGAAGAAGGTGAAAAGTTTTCATTTCAACTATCATTTTGAATAATTTCATTTTAATTCTTTTTCTGTTTATATGTAAATACATATATGTATGTTTATATGTAAATACACATAAACAGAATAAACACAAATGAAAGGAGCTAACACAAAAATTAAAGGAACTTAACCCTCAAAACACTCCACAGTATATTTTATTTCTAAATAAATTTCAGGACAACATTATTTCTTAGCAAAATATTCTTCTTGTAACTTCTCTAGATGCAGAAAAAATACATATGGTAATATTTGAAAAAAATAGGACATATCATGGTTATATCACAGATATGAATGAAATATGATATCCTCCTATACATATCTTCCATTCTATCTATGCTAGTCTGATCAGGTGATACCGCTACTCTGATCTTATAGGCCTTTATTAATAAAGACCTCTCCCTATGACTTGACCAGAGAAACAATTATGAACAATCATAGGAGTGATGTGCAAGTGTTTAAACGTAGTGGTCCCCTTTGTCACTCCCATAGCAACATCCGCTCTCACCTGGCACAGCAAACAATCCCCTATAGCCAGATGTGCTAGCAAGGACACACCAGGTAAAACGCAGCGCACATCCACACTATCAGGTTAGATGTTTCCCCTAAATCATTCATTCCTTAGAAACCTGGAAAAATTATTTATGGACAGAAATGCAATACTAGAAAGAATTTTCCAAGGCTGATGTGTGGTTAGGCCACGTGTAACTGTAAGGTCTGGCAGAGTTTCAGTACAGGGATCCTTATCTCAGCTTTTGTTGTATTTATGAAAAGGTAATAACTAATGCTGGGATTACGGTGTCAACAATTCGCTGTTAGTTCCTGGAACACGAAATTTCACCAGGAAATTTTGTTAATTGTGTACCATTACTTTACTCTCTGACAGTTACAGGAGCAAATCAGCCTATAGAAAATAATGTAATTCAACAAACACAATCTAGTATTGCACTAGTACCAACCTTTTAGTACGACAGCACACAAATTTAGCGAAAATAGAGCACTCTGCATGTTCTCTGTTGTGCTCCAATATTCCATTTTGCTCCAATACACAAGGATAGGGAAAAGTTTTTTTCAATTGAGGAGCTATTTTGAGACAAAGTAGAAACAGAAGAGTAACATAAAATGTAATGTAGCACGGTACAATCAATAGAAATAAGCATGAACAGAAAATATTCTTAAAAACTGGAGGTAAAGCTGAGAACAGAACAATCACAAATTCTGTTTCTTCGGACTGCAGTATCTACAGAGCAGCCTCACTCTTCGGTTACTAAAAGCAGCGTTTATGCAAACTTGCGCACTGTGCAGCCTGATTAATTGCTGTATCAGCCTTTAGCATTCTCAGCCTAGCTGGGAAAGAAGATTTTACCATGTTGCTCATGCTTGTGATAAACATCTTACTTGCTCTTTATATCTTGTACAAAAATTCGTTATTATGGCTAGAATCAGAGCTACAGCCTTGTGTTGGATAAATACATAAATATATATACTTACTTTTATATATATATACACACACACGATATTGTAGAACTTTAAACCAACCATGTCATTTTTATATTCAAAACTATATATATTTAGCAAAATCAAGCTAAATGTGATCTACTGTTTAAAAGATCAATTCATATTTTAGCAGTGAAAGGATGTTTTGATGGAACAATGACAGGTGATTACAGCCTGCCTCAAGCCACCTGTGATACTCAAAATAAATTAAGTACCTCTTATTAAAAGTAAACCCATTTCAACATGCACATTAGTTGCCATTTTCTCGCCGTTAGCCTACCACCTCACAGCACTGTCCTGCAAAGACTGACTGCTGTAGTCCCTGGAAAAAAAGACAATTCCTGAAGAGATTAACCCCCCCCCACACACACACACACACACACTATAAAACAGCACTCCAAGTTTGTAACATGGATTCACACCCCTCTCCTAAAGCTGTCTGATTCCTCCTCCCTCTGTCAGAGGTCTCGCTTCTCCTCCCAGGGCTGCAGCTTTTCTGTATGGTCTCTGCTTTTGATGGCTTACAGACATTACTGTCAAGAGATCTGTCCTGAAAAAGGCTCACTGAATAACATAGGCATTTGAATGTATACGCTAGCTAGAATAGCTTATAAATCAGCCACAACTATAGCAATAAACTGACAGTTAAGCTGTACTCCATTTACTTCCCCTGCAATAAACAATAGGAACTATAATCCATACAATGAATCTTTCGGGTAATGTGGTTTTTTTCAGGGCTGTCAGTAACACTGAAGTATCAAGGTTTAATCAACTATGTTATGCCCAACAAGTATGATGCTTCCGTAACTTTTTGAAAGCACAAAGCAACAAAACTATGGAAAGCATAAAATCTGAATCCGCTCTTGGCCCTAGGCTTGGTCTGTTGAACTCGGAGGCGTCTGCAAGAGTTGCAACATGGAACAGAGTGCGCTTCATGTTCGTGTTTTGTTACCTGCATCTTTTCTAAAAGCAAAACTGCAAGACAATACTCAGGTCTGTTTGATCCATTGAATGACATTTCAGCATATATATGAACACAGAGACTGCACTGCTAAACAGAGCTATTGCCTTCCATAATCCACATATTCCCTGCAGTTGGACTCTGTCAACTCCTGGAAGTCGACTCTAGGGAAGTAGAACTGAAAACAACTGAGCTTGTCCAAATACTTCAAAGTACACCACAGGTTAATACCTGGCCATGAAATGCCCTAATGCTAAATGGAAATCCAGCTGTCAGTTAAATCCAATTCACCTCAGGTTTATTCTTTCACTAGAACAGCTGTCAAGTAACAACTGCACTACCTATAAACAGAGGCAACAGTTAGTAACACGGACGGTGACTGGACTTTGCCGATCCCACACTCCGTATCATGTACTTCTGGATCCTGAAGGTCTTTGCCCTGATCACCTTTGTTCAAGAACTACTTGCCAATATTTTTAAATCTTTTAAAAGGGCTCAGCTGGCAAACTACTGAGTCCTAAATGAAAAGGGAAGGAAAGAGGGCTTGAAACATAAGGAAATATTATTCAAAACCAAGCAAGCTGTTGTCCAAATTACTCTAGAGAATGGCTGGAGTTTTTCTGTTGTTCAAACTTACCAAGGCCCTCTCCACCTCCAGCTGCTATAGGGAAAGGTTTTTTTCACCTTTATCTTGACAAGCACAGACTGGGGACTTTAAGTTGCTGTTGTCACTAAGAATGTGAAAAATTGCATCGTGTTTACTACCGTATACTGTAGAGTATTAATATAGGCCTTAGGAAGTCATTTGATGTTATAAAACTGCAGTCTACAGAACAAGTCCCTGAGGAAGGCAAGATTATGTTTGCACTGGAACTTGACTTCATGATTTTATTCTTTATTTCTCAGACTTTATCCGAGTCTGAACTGTTTAAGGCAATTTTTCCGGTAAACAGCTCATCTACTTGAAGGCAATAGTAAATGCCGAAGTCCCAGATCTGCATTGTTTCCCATTGATCGGGTCTTTTGGTTTAACTACATTCATGCTTTTTGTTGGTCCATAGAGATGAGATAGTGAATGAGAGGCTTACTCTTTCTAAATGTCTTAATTTCAGCTAACTGTAGGAGCTATGTAAGGGAACTGGCCCAAAGGTTTATTGAGGTCTTTAGGACACGTCTCTGTCCTCACCACATCCTCATGGACTATCATTTGCATTTCTCAGAAAGCAATAAAGCAAGCAGTCACTGCACGAGGAGACCAAACAAGGAATCCACCTTCCAGAATTACAGTGGTTTTCTATTGGCAAATAAGGGTTGTAATTCCTTTCCTCAGGTCTCTCAACGTCGACTTATTTATCTTCTCTACATAGTAACAAATATACAGGAAGAAGAAAACCGCATAATGTTCCTATTGCTTTCCTCTGTAAAAGAAGGAGCATTTTGAAAAAGCCTCCCATGAAAAGCTTTTGTCCTGAGGCTCCATAGAAACAGCGTTTCCTCTGCAACGCACTCATGCTCCCAAAATTTTGGCTTTACTCTGCTTGCACTGCCAGGGAACATTTTAGTTGCTCCTGCACCACGACCCACTCGAAGCAGCAGCCCACGGCATAAGCAGGCTCCTGTAGGAAGTTACTGATTTCCTTTCCTGATCCTACTGGGATACCTGAGAGCTGATCAACATTGCACTGTTCCCATATTCCTCCCATTTCTACCTCTTGTTTCTCTGAAGACACTCAAGTTCGGTCACACACGAGAGAAATGTATCTCCTCTTTCTCCCAGGTACTTCGGCGTGCCATGCCAGAGGGTCCCCTCTGCCACCGAGTCCGAGACACCAGGTACCGGCGTTCTTGCTGGAGTTACAGCCGCTGCTCGGGTATTTTCACATTTCACGCTTAACTGCAATGTTCCATAGCCTGTTAGAGACCAAGAACTGCCCATATGGAATTACTTCTTTTACCTTTTCATAATAACTGCCCCATGGTGACCTCAACAGTGTTTCACCTCTCTTGTATTTTGGACTAAATTTCTCAAACTTGAAACAAAAATAAATCCCTAAAAAGACCCAAAGACTACCAAGCAAGAGCAACAAAACTTTCTGACGCTTACTGGAAGTGTAACATGCCACGTCTTTGCAAGTATTCTAGTTTTCAAGGAAAGCACCAGAAATGTACAGGAAAATCAAAATTCATGCCAGCACTGCATTAGATACAGACTACCCAGACATGATACAGTTATTATGTGCAACCATTTCAATTACAAAGACTGCTAAACCATGTAATTTGACAGCCACTTCATACAGTATCTCTTTAGTTGATCTGACAATAAGGATCAGGGCTTGCAGATTAAGTGTCAGCTCCCCAATCGCCTGTGAGTGCTAGCATTTATTTAAAAATCTATTTTTCCATTTTAATTGTGGTTGTATTGTGTCCACATGCTCAATCTGACTTGCTTTCGATGACAAGCATCATAACCCAAACAAGCTGTTTGAAAAAGAGTTGAGTTATTGAAAATATACACTATCTGCAATGTGTTTCCAGGCCTGTATTTACGTTCTCTACAACTCTTGATCATCTTTTTATGTTACAACATGCTGTATGTTACTTCAGAATTAATGAATATTATGACAGCAAAAGTATTCTCATAGGAATTGTTTACTCTTTGGAATTTTAAGATGATTCAGCCTGGTTGGCATCAGTTTCTGTAAATTAATTTTGAAATCTAGTAACAACAGTGAAGGTGCCCAGCAGAAGAGCTTTCATGATGTGACACCCAACAATAACATAGCCTGAAATATCAAGTGTATAAAACCTATGTCAGAGACCCCAACACATATGTCTAATTAAATGAGTCCAAAGGGGAAAACAGAATCACTCAAGTAGGCTTAATTTAATATTACTCAAATTTTAAAAAAACATATTTTTCTTTTTTTGTCCAGTTTCTCATATATTTGTTGCTTTGAGATGTACAGAGTATCTCAGTGGACCACTGGAAGTAATGCTAGACAGTAGCAGCCTGAAATACTAGCCATATATTGTCCATGGAAGTCACATTCCCAACAGGAGATCATCCAATGCAACATTTTATTTTCCAAAATACTTCCCTCAAAAGACTTCTATTACAGTATTTTCATCAGAAAACTTTCATTTAATCAGTACCTCAACATTGGAGATTTTTTTCCATATATTTAATGAAAAAATACAACCGTTCATAATTGTTATTACTAAGGTCACATTTACCAAACAATACCATATTCTTGGCATAAGTCAAATTATTGTAGCTATAAAACACCTTCTCACCTCTCAACCGCCGAGCTACAGTATTAGTTTCTCTCCATTGACCTCATTGGACCCCTCTGATTACACCAGTGTAACTAAAGGGAGAACCAATGTATTTTTATTCCATTTTAATTTTGCTGATTTTACAAAAAAGTAAGAAAGCACTTATCAGATGAATCATTGTGTGGAGAAAATATAAAGATGCAAATTAAATAAGCTGCTATCATGTTTGTATAATTATGAGCATCAAATGCTTTCTGCATTAGTAACTAATGAGAATTTAAACCTCAATTTGGTGAAATAAATAGCTGGATCCTAGAACAAACAATGAAGATAATGCAATAGGTTCTTCCTCTATTCGAGTTTTACCCAAATAAAACATAGGACAGGGATAGAAGCAGATTTCATGCCTGCTCCTTTTCTATCATTACTTGAAAGCTCTGTTAGGTGCCCAGAGACCCTCAATCAAGTAACTGAAGAACTTACTATTTGTATTATGCAAGTACTGATAATTTACTGCAAGCTGTGCAATCATTCCTCATTCACTAGAAATAGAACATGCGGCATCATGTGAACTCAGTCTAGTGACCGTAATTACAGTAACAAGTGGTGCAAGGAAGCACTTTTCTGGGATCATTCTTCTGTTTCTCTCTCAAACGGACCTCTTTGTGGAGAGTCCTCGCTAGGCCTGCCTTTCTCCTCCCTGTCTATTCCTCCTCTCCTCTATCTCAACAAACCTTTAATGCTTTATTGCTGTCTCCCACCTTACATGTAGTCTATTCTAATTTCTTCTGAGCTCAGTGTTTTGATACTTCTCCCCTTCTCATTTTCTTGACAACATTATTCACCCCTGCTGTTTTAGTTACAACACTATCCCAATGTCAAGCACTCACAAGCCAAGCAGCCTCTCCCAGCATGTCGACACCTCAACATTTTATTTCTCCTTTTCTAAAAGCTTCTTCGCTTGCTCCTTCATCGCAACTGGAAATTACACCATTTTCCCTGTCATTCAGACTTAGAACCTCAGCTTTCTTTCTGATATTTGGCTCCCCGCTCTGATGCCCCCACGCCTCCCCTCCCGAGGTGTGCTCGCCGCAGAGCACGCACAGCTGCGTACCTCCACGCTGCCCCGCCGCCGCTCCAAGGCACAGGGTGACAGGGTCCGTTTTTCCCAGATGAGCACTTCTGAGAAGGATCAGCTGTTTTCACCCGATCCTCAGCTACCAACCTACTGTAGAAGCTGGAGTCCTAGCAGGCACTTCCACTTGTTTTTTTTTTATCTTCCCCAGCTGAAAGCGCCCTGCTCCTGTTTCTGGCCGCTTACACCTCCAAGGAACTGGAAAATCTTCTCATTTCCACTGCCATGAAAGAACTCAATTTAGACTACACATGCTGCCTCCAAACTCTACCCGAGGCGCTGCCCAGTTTCAAAGTGTCTAGGTACTGGCAGTTATTATTTGACACTGAGGATTTGGCTGTTATCATCATCAGTCAAGGGACGGCTGGTACCCTTTTCTGCCTTGTCCTGGAGACGGCATCAGTTATTGCTACTACTGGGAAAAGAGAGGAACTTTAATAACTGTTTTGTGCCAGCTTTCACTAGCTATAAATACAGACCCAAATATTTCATGGGACTTTCATGACTTCAGAGAGCACGAAGGGCCACATTCTTTGGCAGGTTGGTTAATGGCATCCAAGTCAAGTTAAGGATCTCTGATTCGGTGATTTTTGCTTGTATTCAATTGATCTTTTCAACAAAGGATAACGAGATCTCCTTTCAGCTCAAGTCTCCTGTTTGACTAAGGAAGCTACATTTAGTAGCTTGTTGCTATGCAGAATAACCATGCCAGTAATGCTGCTGCGGTTTGTTCTCCCTTTATTGAACTGACATTCACATTTCAAATTTTTGAGCTGCAAATTGCTTACTCGGTAAAATATTTGTCCAAGGTGTCACCATTTCAAAAAAGCCCCTCCAAATAACCCCAATACTCATTAAATTTTGTTTGCAATTATTATTCCTATTAGTATTAACTTATCAAACTACTTTTTAAATTAGAATATGGTCCATTGTTCTCCATTGTTTCCAAACTAGCGTGCTTTCCTAAAACAGTACTTCTCTCTTAAACGCTGACAACTTGCTCTTGCAACACATGAAGCGATACAGTTTGGCTAATAAACTGCTAAAACCAGCCTCTTCAGTTTAGGGAAGTAATTTGAAACTTATTTTTTCAGTGTTAGACCTATTTATAAATCCCTTGAACTGAAAGTTGGAAGAATATAAGCTAATATTAAGTGGTATCTTTTCTCCTTTGCTTAACATCTCAACTAGTATTGCACCTGACTATACACCTCCAAGTTTGTTTAATTTTCTTAAAGAAAGGATAGCGATAAATATTGCTACTCCTTCATTACATTTAAAACTCTAGAAAATGATATTACATATGAGTGACCCAGTTTCTCTAGTACTTACACTCCTCATGTAACAGCTACATGCGGACTGCTAATGGGTATGTTACAGGTGTTCATTTCTTACTAAATAGCACCATGAAGTCATTGCTTAAAACACAGATACAGTGTATATATATGGTGGAATACTTTTTTAGTCTCACCCTGGCCAACTTTCTTATACTCACTCAACCTAATATAGTTTGTGCAGTGAAGAAGAGAACACCTCCTATCAGCCTGTTTTCACCCCTGCTTGCCATGAACACCATTAGGTGTTTAATGGAGCTTGCTTTCCGCGGAAGGAAAGCAGGCAGTGAGCAGTTAATGAGACCGAGCGCTGCATAATTTAATTGGAAATGGTCACTTCTATATGTTTGGGAATAAGTGCATAAAAGTCTTAATGCGCAAAGGTTATATGCCAAATGCATAAATGGCCATCTGTGTATAAACCCCATTCTTCTTTACCATTTGTTGATCCCACTTGTTGCAAGATGATGTTACAGCCGAGCTGTGGTGCAAATTATCACAGACATCAATAGAAATACACAAAACATCCAGAGTTTGCCTTGCACTAGCAAGTTCTAGCTGTATGTATATATACTGCTGCTCCGAAAGGACACCATCATGATGCCCGTTCAAAGAGACGTCGCTTCATTTCTGCATACAGTACATCAGCATTAGCCTTATGATACTGCAACCAGCTACTTAGCAGCTAGAGAAAAACACCAGCTTGATGGACTGCTTCTAGGCAGTCTTCCATACAAAACCAGCTCTCTGCTGGCAGTTCCCCAGGAAGGCCAAGGAGTCAGTAAGAAAAGTGAAAGTTTCTTTCAGCAATTACAGATGGTCCACACTAGTGAGGGATGAGGATCACTGCAAATGAGTGGAAACTCGCCTCTCCGTCATTTGTGTGGACAAACACTGCGTAGAGAAATTTCCATTTTACAAGGCATGAAAATACTTAAATATAAAAAGACAGTTTTAACATTTGCATTCCTCCTAAAGGATAGTCTTTTTTTATCCTGTGTTTCATGTTTTCTAAAATGTAGCCCAGCTGAGCAAAATATTTTGAATACAAAAAGATTAAAGGAACCAAGTATCTTCACAAAAACGTTTCTACTGAACTATTTTCACTAGACAAAAAAAAACCCATATTATACAGATAATAAATGTTATATTTGCAGCCTCTCCTGTCTCCCTGTTATTCCTTGGGAAGGGGTTAGGACAGAAGGGAAAGGTAGCAGAAGTAAAAAAGCAATCTTAGAGACATTTCCCAAACCATATATTCAAGTAAAAACAAAAATTTAATTTTAAACGATATTCTGAAAATCCCAGAAAAAAATAACATTTGCATAGAGCATGCACAGGGGAGAGCCTAGGTCTGAACAATTAATCAAAGCATCATCAGCATCTTTTAAAAAAGATATACAATATATATTTCTGCTAATTAAAATATTTGAATTTTCAGATAACCTCACTTTGTCTCGTCTAACAATAATCTAAAAAAGGTCTTCACGTATGTCTCTAATTCAGTTCAAAAGGTAATAGTGAATAACCTAATACAAAATGCTTGCAGTTAAATAAATGTCTCTTAGAAGGGATCAGTTTTCTTCTCGTGATTACTGCCTAACTGAAGTCCAATACTATCTGAATATTCTCACTAATTTCAATAAGTCAAGACTTAGATGAATGATGAAGCGTAGTCATCTGCACTATCACAGAGGAAAAAACAGGATGGGGCCTCAAAAGCTAGCTGTTTTCATCAGATAACAATGAATCGTATCATTTCCATGGAACCCAGACTCCCCAGCCAAGGACTAGCATCCCTCACAGCCACATAATCCCAAAATAGGCAGGTCCTTTGTAGTCTACCTACTCTCCATGGGCTGTATTTCCAAAGTATACGTTGCCACTGGAGGTTATAGTGAAACAAACTTACGATATTTTATTTTCCTGAAGCAGTTAAATATATTTCCAAATTACTCCATCACAGTTGGCTACACTGAGGCAATGCAGCAGCACTGATGTATGTGCCCACATAGGAATCTACAGCTGACTCCTTCCTGTGAGGATACACATTGTCAATGGATCTAAAGCATAAGGATTGGAGAAACAAGAAGATAAACAGTAAATGTCAGCATTTGTTTGGTGTGATTTTCTAAATATCCTTATTACTTCTGGATGTTTTAGTGTCTTTCTAATACCAACCAAATTCTTAATGTCTTCACAAACTGGCTAATACTATAAAATGAATATTAACTGCATAGCTGCATCTTTTTATCTTCACATTTACATTTTAGATGAGTAACTAATTTAAGTCTCTGAAAAAACACAGAAAAAATAAAATAAAATAAAACCTCAAGTGCCTGCCAAACGTAGCAGGGTCCTGCTAGGCATGAGATGTTCACATTTATATTCATCTGTGCAAATGGAAGGTATAATACTGGGACACAGTGGCTGTTCATTCCAGATAATTATATTTTGGTATTGCAATGAAGCAAAAAGATTCTCTATGCTGTGCAGAATTCCTTACAGCTGAAGATACTGCATTTCACTCGTGCTAGTAGATAGCATAGTCTAGGGGCTAGAAAACTTCTCTGCACTGTGAAAAACTGCCTTTGAGTGTTCCTTAGTGCTGCTTCCTACATATCAAACAATCATCTTGAAGTGATCCATAATGCTGATCTTCGGATTATCTATAAAGAACTAGTTTTCTTTCAGGACTCACTGTTCTGATTCCTACCAAAAAAAAAAAAAAAAAAAAAAAATACCCCAGGTGGCAGCTATATGGGTGGCTCAATGTTCTGGGGGATACTTGCTTCATCTTTGTGGTCTTTCACTTTTGAGATATTCCATTACAGAAGTTCTGCCCGTCTTCTCAACGTGTTTTGTAGAAGGCTTTTGGTCTAATTTTAATGATGAAGAAAAGACAAAGTATATAAAATGTAAAGACCTGAAAAACAAGCACAGGCCCTACATATGCTGCAGTGATTAGAAACTAATCAACAAACAAAAGAAAATCAGATTTACATTTAACCTTCTCCAAGCTTGAAAACACAGGCTCCTGTGAATTTTTGTTCAAAAACAGAACAGAAATAATATCATTCGTAAATGTGCTCGGAAGAATATACTAACTTTTGCTTCATTTCATTACTAAAAAACATTACTGATTTTGTTCATTACCAAAAGTCTCAATTTTGAGTTGCATCTTGAGGGCATTTTACAAGATTTGCCTATAAATGCAGTACAGTAATTACTTCTTTGAAGTGCACTGGAAAAAGGAAATGAAGTCAGCAGGTTTATGATCTCAGAGCTTTTTGATTTAATTAAAAGTCATTAAAAGCAACCCCACCATTCAGTTGCTGAACATGCCCAAATAGAGACCTAAAACCAGAAGCTACAAGCTCCAGGCTTTACAGTTGCCTCAGGTGGAATATAGAGCAAAACACAAGGTTTCAGCTGTGCTGTAAAGTGCAGAGCAAACATGACATAAAGATCATATGAAAAAAATTAAACAGTGAGCCTAATATGATTAAAGGTTAAACTTAACAGAAGTGAAGCACACACATTTGTACTATATTCCCTTCATCAGTGTGTTGTGTATGAAATCTTTTCTTGATTTATGGCATTAGAAACTTTCTAAGTCACCATTTTAATGCACACACTCAGTCACAGCTGAATCACTCACTAATGTACTATATTCCCTGATGAGCTGGCCAATTTAATATCCAGGCTGATGCCAGAATCTGAACACAATGAGAGCCCCTTCATTGACATTCTGGCGTAATATCTAATAACAATTAGATTTCTTTTCCTTGGTATTGTATAGTGCTATTGTCATTCCAACAACAGATGCTTTTCTTATAAACCACTGAATTTACTCAAATTTAAATGTCAGGCAGACCAAGTGAATGCATAGTCCATGAACCTGCACTAGGGAAAATGAGCTCACATCTGTCTCATTATAATATATTGTATTTCCATTTCATTTATTTTCAATTCTTAGCATAGTTTCAAGCAATTTTTCAATTTCCAAACCAAGCAGCATCTTTGAAAAAGTTAGGTCATTTTTTTCCTTGCTATGTCAAAAAATATATTGTTCATTCATATATTTTTACGGTGTCACATGAGGTCCCAGTGCAACACTGCTCTCACAAATACATTGTTTAACCAGATAGCAAAACAACACAAGAAACCGCTATGCAAAAGTTACTGATGCAGAAATTGTACAGATAGGTTTCCTACCAAACACCGGTGCATAGTTCTGGGCATCATGTACATAAATTAGTATAAATTTTATACAATACATAATTACATGAATGGAATTTCACAGGTGAAAGTAAGAACACAGACAGGCTCCGGAATCTACAGTTATAAGGGTTGTAGTGCTGGAGTTTTACAGGTATTTAGTGATGCAGATAATGTCTCAAGGAGTTTCTAAAGTAGTTGAGCATTTAGGGAATTAGGTCATTAGATGTTTTCTGATACATCTCATTAGTTGCACCTTTAGGTACCTCAGTACATTTAAAAAGTCTTGCTACTGAATTCAATATCTGCAAATGAAAGCAATGACTTGTAGGTGGATACCGAGCTTGCAAACCAGTCTGCAACAAATAATTTAATGTAAGAATTATTAAATTTAAAGAGCATGATCAATGATTGCTTTGTCTGATAGTCTTAAAAACGCACAGGGGAAAAAAAAAGCAACAGTGAATTCTGAGGAATTCCAAAATTACGCTAATGTGTGAAGGGCAACTCCATTCCTCCTGAAATGTAAGGCAATCTGTCGGTCGCTGTGGTTTTACCATTAGCTCAATGTGATGGCCATGCTCTTGCATATTCAGAAACTACAAAATTTTCAGACTGAAGACACCTGTTTCATCAAAGGTTAATCTGTTTATTCCCAGCCTTTCAATATTTTCTTTATTGTTCAGAATTTTAAGCGAACATTTTATTGTCAAGTTTCTTGGCAGCAGTCCATGTGAGTTGGGAATGTAGTTAGAATATGAATGAGAAAATTAATTAGTTGGTGACAGGTTGGAATATTGGTTTTCAGCTGCCACTTTTTATTAAGTCTCTCTCTTCCTGGATGTGTGTGAAGTGACTGACAGCCTACTTCAGAAATACATCGGATGTTTAAAAAAATTTCACACCATAGAATGATTTATTCTATCTCACTCTTTTGGGGAAAAAAACAAAATACTGTAGTGCATGTAAGCTGTATGAGTAAACTGCACTGATACACAAGTTTATCTGTCTGCTGGTCTGAGAGATTTCATAAGAAATCCCAAGTCTCACACACTATGAACAATTTTTGAGACCACAAGAGAAAAAAATTGATTTTTTTGCCAAAAGGTCGTATAGCATTATTGCCCAAACCTTGGCCTACAGAGGTACTTTGTATCTCTTTGGGACCGCTAAACCCCAGTGGCTCTTGATCTGAAAGGGAACTACAGGAAGAAACCATGATGGAAGAATGGATGGCATGAACGGATGGGAAGAAATTCATGGGAAGGGACAGACAACACTGAAGGCTGGGCAGGAAACCATGGGAAGAGAATGCAGGAGTAATTCCATATCTTAGTAGGAATCCATGGATGTTAGAGACCTTTAAATCATAAAAATGAAGCTTTATGTCCACGGCTAGGATAGACCGTCATTCGGGGAGTGGACATTTATAACGCTTACATTAAAAATTGAGTTTATTACCTTTGGAATGGGAGTTTTATAAAAAAGGAAAATATTAATAACTTTGAAGAACATTTTTCATGGAGATATGTTTTTTTAAAAAAGCAAATTTCATAGAATTACTAGAACTCTGGCCAAGATTAACATTTTAACCTTGTGGAGCTTAACACAAGTCATTACAAGGTTAATATGATACTGTAATGGCTTTCTCATCACCGTGCTTTAGCTTATTATTATTTTTTATTATTGAACCTTGGCATTTTAATTTATCTCATTTATATTCCCCTGACATACAGCAAAATCAGCTTTCAGATCTTTACAGAGCATTTGTAGCTCTACAATGCTGCTGCACAAATGTGAACATGCGGATCTTATTAAAATGTCACTATTTCCGAGTTGACTTTAATGCAAATGTTTTTATTTAGATGAAAACTGATTGTCACAGCACTAACAGCTCTTGTTCTGCAAAATTTCTCTTTAGTCCAGCCTGTTTTAGAAGTCTACAGCTGTCAAACCTTGTCTCTTTCTCTCTGATCCCTCAAACAGATGCACTTTGTTTGTTCTGATAATAAAACACGTGTCTGTCCTTTAGCTGATTACTGCATCAGTAAGAACATAACAAGATATTCAGTGTTTCCAAAGGTTTGCACATCAAAGAGAACTTTAAGCAGCTTTGTGAAATGAATTTCATTTGTTAAAACCTCAAAACCATAAAAGCATGGAGCTGGAGGAGGTTGTTGATGCCTTGGATCTTACCTAATTAGCGTATGTAAGCATTCCAGATACGCATCTTTGTCTACAAAATTCTTGTGCTTTATGCATGTCAAAACTCTACCATTCCAGCTTTTCTACATAATTTCTATCACCTTTTTTTGGAATCAATTCTTAAAATACACACAGAAATTAAAAAAAAAACATACTTACAATTAAAGGAAACAAATCTTTGCAATAACTCTCCGCATCTATACAAAGATAAAGAACGTTAAGTGAACAGGCACAGTAATGGCCCTTTACCACACCAGTCTCCGCATCGTGGTTGTGCAGCGTACAACCCTGCCACGCTCATACCAGGGAGTCTTCTTGGAAAGTTTATGCTTAGGATAGTCACCAATGCAGTGTGCTTGGCTGGACGTTCCTGGTGAACACCGAAACTCCATACACATTTTCAAAAGTACTTAAAATATTGCTCCTATAGTGCTTAAAGAGTATTTGAATCATCATAGCTAGATTTACACTGGAAGACAGGTATTTCTGCTTAATCCTGACAAGCTCTCAGACTGGCATTTTGGGTTAGCTTACAGAACTATGAGACCTGATTCTGAACCTTTATGTACTATTTAGAGTCAAGAATACCTATTACTGAAATCAGAATTCAGCTATGATAAAACTTGAGATCAGAATCAGCCTGAATGTTATAGCAAAAGATGATTTTAAAAAACAGTTCCAAATGTCATTTTCATTTATTAGACATATTTCACTTGTATAAATCACTTGACATTAAAGATTAAATTTAATAATTACTCTTTAAAATATTATCCATTCATCTGCAGCATTGAAAAGAAAAAAAATTTTCTTTCAAAAAAACACATACAGCAGGTACTCTAGATATTCACTATAATGAAATAGTGAATTGTAGTCTATTAGGTATAGACAATATTGGATTGAAATAATGCGTGTAAGAGCTACAATAGCTTGTCAAGTGCATGTGGAAAGCTTGCAGCTTCACAGCTGTCAGAAGTGTCAAAGGAAATATTTTCCCCATTTTAAACAAATCTTACAAAATGTGCAAGACAAAAACGAACTTTAATCACTAAACACTTTGGAAAATTTTTCAGCATTATGTAATTGCATGCTTTGCGTAAAACATGCCTATCAGCCTTTCCTTACATGGAAAGCCATATTGTACACCGAACTGAAAGGCTGAAAAGGGCAGAAAGGAGTTTTGTCCCCCAGAATCATGATCCCTTACAGATGCCTTGTTAGATCACTGAAGTGACTTTGGTGCCTGTGTTTAGGTGGGCGTATAGAAGGGTATATGAGAACAGTGTTTAGAAATATGCATACAGATGCCTCTGCACATTCTCCTCTTGTTGGACTGCTGTGGGGTCTAGCAATAGCCTCAGGAGAGACCCCTCTGCTATTCCTGGAGGCTGGTGCTTACAGTGCTGGTTCTTTCTGTGATCTTCGTCTGTGCTGTCTGCCTTTGCAGGAATAACATCAAACAAGAGGGGGAGAAAAAAAAGAAGAAAGCAGAAGTCTTTCCTGTAAAGGATCCAGAAGTCATTTCCAAGGGGTCTTGATATTGCCTGCTGCAAGGCAGGCGGGATCTGTCAGCAAGCTGTACCGGGTGCACCCAACAGCGGACGGACCAGGCCACCAGGCTCTGGGCCTCAGAGCTGCCCGTAACCGGGAGGTCTGGTACCCTGTGCAGACCTCACATTGGTAAACTTCTAAATCTCCTGGTTTCTGCAGAAAATTTGCACCATTCAATTTCAGGACTTAAAGGGAAGAAGTCGGCAGCTGCACACATTCACAAATTCCCTATTGTTCAAAGAGGGGATGGGGAAGGGGACGTGGGCAAAAGCAGAGCCTCATCGGCAGAGCTCCCTCCACTATTAGCGGCCGACGTTCACTTCGTGCACATGCAGACGTGTTAGATGGTTGGCAATGTAGAAAGAAGAGAGAGGTACTGATGTTTTTCCTGCTAGTTAGGTTTCTTTGTTCAGACTGTATGTACACATGCTCACGACTGTAAAAATCAGTTTAACATGTCTTAGGTTACTTATCTTATTCATATACTTTGGAAGCAAAAATACTTGAATTGCCACAGTCTCCTGCTGTCACTGGAGCTAAGCTAGCTGAGCTTGATATTGCTATGAGAGGATCTACACAAACAGTCAAGAAAATATTTAGGACAGCAGGCAAGCAGTAAAATCAAAAGAACAGAAAAAAAATGAGATGAGAAAACATATGCAAATATCTACACACAACAACAGCATCTTCAGTAATGGCTGCTCAACCCATAATTTCACAATATACTAGAAGTATAACAGATATTCATGGACTCTTCTATGAAAACATGGAGGATTTTCTATTCAAAATAACCAGAAATAAAATGTGTATCTACATATGTACTAATATGTAAGAAAACTTATTATATAAATTAAACTTAGTAACAGTCAGACATTTTAAGTCAAATCACTTTGGCACAGTTTCAACCATGCAGCTGAACAATTACTGAATCAAATGACAGACATGTAGCCTACTAAACGCACACCACTCTGAATTCACTGCAGGGAACAGAGGGCTTATGTTAAAAGGTCAACAGTGTTAATTTTCTGTAAATATCTTCTGCTCAAGCATAACTCTTTAACCAATTCACACTTCATAACACTCTCCTTTACTTCCTAAAATTCTTGTCCCACTTGTAAGGTGAAATAAAAATATTACCCCTGAAGGTTATCAGGTCTACTCCCCTTCTCCAAGCAGGTCTAGTTAGATCAAACTGCTCAGGACTTGTCAGACTAGTCAACATGACCACAGGAGGAGAAAAAAACAACACCACCTATTAGAGACTTAGATTTATGCATCTGGACTCCGCATGTCTAAAATCATACTTTAGACGGCTACTTCTCCATGTCAAAGGACTCAATAAGGCACCTTCTAAGCGACTGCCAACGCCTCGGTTAAAGTGAACAAAGTCTTCAAATAAAAAATGCCATCTGCATGGGATTTACCTTCTTTTGCAGAAAGGGTATTTTGAAACTTTAAAAGAATGACCGCATTCCTTTAAGGTTTTTCTCTCTTCCTTATCTATATTCTGCTGCATCACAGCACTGACCTTTCTCTCTTCCTTATCTATATTCTGCTGCATCACAGCACTGACCTAACAGGTCAAAGGACTAACAGTATTCACTAAAGCAGTAATTCAACTTTAAAATCAACTGCTAAGGAGTATATGGGAACACTGCCTCTCTACTCCTGCTGGAGGAAAATGTGACCTCTACAAATCTCTGATTTACACTGGATTAACATGCGTTTAACCATTTTAGTATTAAATCTGTTATATACTCTAATTGTCCCTGTTCCTTCATAACTTCACTGTCTGATTAGAAAAATTATAAACGCAAACTCTGCATTCTGATTAGTGAGTCATGAACATCACAAGAAGATATCGAGTGACCTTTCTTGTTCTTTTCTTGCAAGACTTCCTGTAATCAGCATCACAAATATTTTGGCAGAATTTGTTTATTGAATCTGCGCTGGAGAAAAATCTATTTTGGAATGCTGTTTTCTTCCTATTTTGGTTCTTATAGAGGAAGCACGGTAGTATTATTGGAGTCTAGACTCTAATAGCTATGTGCCATAATTCAAACTGTATGCAGTCATCTAACCCAAGTTGGTCCATCTATTCAGATTGGGGCAAGGATTGAAGAAAAAAATACAATTAGAGTTCTGGAATGTAAAAATACTGGAAAAAATTAATAAAATTCAGAAACCAAAATCCTGAAGACAGAAAATTAAAGACCTGTCATATAAAGTAAGTTAATGTGGAGCTGCAGGATTTTCCCAGATCATTTCCCAGGCCATTGCAAAGAGCTGCAATGCTATTAAAAAAGCTAGGATGGAGATGAAAATGATGACGCAGAACAGATGAAAAGCATCGCATCTCCACTTATCCTGCTTTCCAGATGGTACTGTGGCTAATGGAGAAAGGAAGCCCTCAAAGGATCCTCTTTAGGGTGTTAAACACATGCTGCTAAGTGATATTGCTTTCAGTTTCGTACACATTTTCCAAATAGCACCAAAGCACACAACAGCTGAAGTTCTCTACAACTAAGGCTGAGCTGGTCCATTTGTTATCGGGAAGTTTAAGCAGCTCTGGACACAACCCCTCTGATGTTGTTACTTAGCGTACTGCGCAGCAGCCATCATGAGTAACCCAGGGATGTCAAAGGCAAAAAGGTACGTCTTAAGACCAGAAACAAGTAACTGACTCTATAAACTCGGATTAAATCTAGACACTGGATCCGAGATCTACAGAGGAAAAGGGCAGTACTTTGGCCATCAAGAGATGCCCTTTTTTTCCCTGGCAATAGATAGCGCCAGGGAATAGTATCAGTACCGAAACCACAAACACATTCCTTAACCAGAGGAAACCATCAAGAAGGCAACAAGAAGAGGTCAGAGCCACTCTTCACCAGCCTCTGTGAGGGCACCTACTCCTTTATTAGCCTTCCAGATTGACCTCCCTCATGGACTTTGCAGAAGATTGCAGCAGAAGCAAGCTCTCTTCACTTAAACCACAGCATCCGTGAGAAAGCAAAACCTTTCTAGAGCTGATCACCTAGTACCAAGCTTTTACTAACACTGGCTCATTCCATATATTATTCTATGACCTTTAACACTGTAAACAAGAAGTAACTCAACCAGACGTTTAGAAACAAAATGTTTGTCTGAATCTTTTAGTTGTGGCAGGTAGAAGTGGGAGGAACAGGATTTACAGGAAAGCTGGTCAGTATATTGATAGAAATAAGTAACAGGAAAGTTGCAGCAGATGATACTTGATTAAGAAAATACTTTAATTATAGAAGAGGCTACAGTATATAGCAGCAAGCAGTGTAGGACTGAGACAGCTGCTCTCTACATAGTTTTTCTGATAGTCCATGGAGGTCATCATTACAGTTGGTTTTCAGAATGGAGAAATAGTGCCATACTTAAACTCAACAAACATCTCCCAAGAGATGAGATATGGAAATGACTATCCCAACTGACCTCCATAGCAACTAGAAAAATGGCCACCTAAGGTAATTGTAGTAAATTTTGATCTCAGGGAAGCTGAGATAAATCTGAGGCTATTGAGGATACAGTGGATATATATCTCTGTAAACAAAAAACAGAATGTGACCTATGCCTTTTAAAAAACAAGTCAAGTGGAACTGAATGGAAACCTCATGAAGTTTTATTTTAAATGGTCTCTTAAGAGACTGCATGCTGTTTCTGGTGATTACAGAATCTTGCAGTATTTACAATAGCCACAGAGCCATGACCACACAGTGGTCATGTAAATCACCTGTGCACACAGAAATACACTAATTTAAATATTTAAGAGGCAGAAGTCAGCCATGTAGCAGAGGTTTTCATGGTACTTTAGAAGATTTAGAAACAAAATCTGTTAGCATTCTTCTGTACACGATAGGCTGATTTAGGGGAAACCTGAAGAACAATTAAAAATGGTAATGCATATTAACTACAGAAAAATCTGCTATAAAAGATAGAGAGATTGGTTAAAATAAGAACAGACCCAAGTGCTTTTTTTTTTTTTTTTTTTTTAATAAAAAAGGAAGCAGGTCATCCTTGCAAATTCTATTTGTCCATTCATCCGGAGCATGTAATCTTCATTCATTTATTTTGTATTATGAGAAGATAATATCTGAGGGTCTGTTTCCATCACTAGAAAATACATGAATGAACTGGCTTTTTGCCTCAACTGATATTTTCTGAATGAAAAAGAACATTGGCTCTAAGCAAGACACATTGCAGCAGCAGCATGCTGCACAAGACTCTTCCATCTGCTATTCTATGCCAGCAGAAAAAATAGGTTTCCCTATTTTTCTACTCCATCTCTTCTCTCCTGGATCTATTGTGCTTACAAAAGCTTGGCAATGGTAAAGACAGTTGTGTGCTGGATAGGAACAATTGTGACTGCCATCATCATCTGTGTGAGGAAGGTGTAAGGGGAAGAAGCAGCACACAGGGCTCCCTCTCCTCCTCTCCTTGCTGTCACAGAGCCCATTCTCCGCCTTGCTCTTAGCTACCCAATCTCTCCTCCAGGGGTGGAATATGTCATTTCGTCACTGCCTAGCAGGAAATCTCTTAACAACGCATAAGATAATAATAGGTCAAGACGGTAGAAAACATCTTTGTTTCAGGAGCTGAAGTGAGAGGAGAATACAGAAGTCTAGAAAGTATGCCCAAGTTTACCGCTTCCTTCTTTCAAAGACAGCACAGTTCCTGACAAGAAGGGTCATTATCAAATGCATTAACAGCGCTGGCACCCTTCAACTGACCTGCGGAGTTATTCACCTGCTCCAGTTCAGTATTTGATGTTAACTCCCCAGAGCTCAGGGAAACTTCGTACAGGAATGAGGAGGCTGCACTGAAACAGTTTTTACTGCCCAGACTGCACAAACGCTTTGAGGGAAAAGGAACTTCAATCATCAGTCATCTTAAGATAGCTTCTCTCTCAAATGCTGGCTGCACTAGTAACGACTGTTTTTTGCAAAGACGATGTAATGTACAGTTCTGGCAGAGGTTCCAAGTAAAGGCGCTCTGTCTCCCAACCTGAATTCATGATCAACTCAGTCTCACACTGTTCTAAACAGCATTTCAGAAAAACAGTACAATCCTACGTCCTAGTAAGGTTTCAACTGTTGATGCAAAAGAGTATTTCTCTTTAAGAGGGCTTCCAGATTATCTGAGACAGCAGATATGGCAGCTTTCATTCCTTGCCTCCAGGTTTTGCCCTGTCTGGCAGAGAGAAAGGACAGGCAGCAAGTCAGCAATCTCCCTCGTCCATCTTATGTCCCGACATGGAACAACTACCTCTGCTCTAGGATACTGGTCTCATTAGATATGGGAGTGCGGTGAGGAAAGACAAGTAGCTACCTGCGAAATGCAGGCAGCGTAGTGAGTAACACAGCAAAACTAGGGAGCCTCCGCCCAGACTGGTGGAAGGAAGGAGGAAGAAGTTCAGAGGAGGAGGACAGGATATACTACAGAGTCAAAAGTACTGAATCCTCTTGGGGGAAAACAGTGAAATTATGTCAGTTTGCAGAAAGACAAATTAAAACACCTATCTAGAGAAAGGAAATGTTAAAGATCATGGAAACTGATTCTGAGTCCTTAATGTTATTGGAATATCAACTCCACGAGTATCAAATGGGAGACATTTTCAGTTACTCTGTGCACTGAATACAAACCAAAGTCTAGAGATTAAATGTCAACAAATGAAGGCAAAGCATTAATCTATTGTGCCATATTACCTCACTCCCAAATCACTAACAAGCCACTATCTATCTTATCTCCGCTTCACTTATTGACAATCTCCATTTGTTTCTTCAAGAAAAGGGACATCACCAATCCATTCAGGACCCTCCGCATACCGCATCCTAAGCAGAAAGAAATACTTTGCCGTAAATGGGAGCAAAGGGATTGACTTTGATTGCATGCTCTAGGCAGACTGTGCCTTGCTCTAACACAAAAGTACTTGGAAGAAAAGTACAAAACGCATTATTTTGTGTCCTTTGCACACATCTCACATGTGTGTCTCTCTCAAACATACACAATCAGCTCCTCTTTAGAGAAATGCAGGAACTGTTCCTTTTTCCTACCTCTAGAAAAGAAAACCAAGTACTAAATCACTTTTTCAATCCACTCCAACACAGAAAACCGTTCACATTAGGTGTTAGGAGAAGTAGGCTTGACTGTCAAGAGCTTTGGGTAAAATTATGCAACCTCTCAGACAGCTCTCCTGACCACATTGCTGCTTACCACAGGATCTTATTCAATGGTACTTGCCTTTTGTGGAGAATGGGCTTTCAAGCAGACCACAGTGTCATACAGAACTAAAGAGCTGTATTTAAGAGCTCCTCAAGAAGTCAAATTCTCCAGAGGAATGCAGTGCCAACATGAGATTCCTCATGGGGAATCAAGAGATACTGTTCTTTAAAAACACGTTTTAGGAGTAAAACAGACACTTTTCCATGTATTCATCTCATACTTCTACCTTATGTAGTATAAAAAGGCTTACAGACAGCTAAGATATCTGCTCTCACAGACAGAAGGTCATAAAATAAACATTTTTAATAAAACTTTAATTTCTCCAAATTAAGCTTTGCTTTAATGTGTGACATGCAACACAATAAGCACATAAAATAGGATGGCAGAAAGGTTTTGTTTGCAAGAACTTGCAAGGTACCTGCACATAGATTATTTGCAGGTGACCTGCAATAAAATAAAAGATAAAAAAAAAAAAAAAAAGAAGTTCTGAGAATGCTGCTCTCTTGGCCACTGTCACCACAACAGGTGTGAGGTTCTTGAATAGGAAACATTAGTTATTAAAAGAGTTAGATGTTGTGGTCATGGTGATATTTATATTGTAACCATTAGATTTTGAAGATAAACCTGCCTGTAGGGTAAAGGGTGTCTGTGTTGCTTTACAATACCAGCAGACTCCTGCACACAGAGCTGCAACAACACACCTTCAGTTTGTATTCAAAAGGATTTCTATGTAATTGAAAGGTTCAAAACCCTTTTTTAATTGACAGCTAAGATTTCTTAACATATTTGTGTAACGCAAGTGCATTCTTCGGCAAATATCAAGGCCAAAAACAAAACAAAAGCACGTAAGACCAGGTACAGGTCACTGCCAGAGAAGGATAACAGACCTGATGGACCATTAGTCTGTTCCAGTATGACTGTACTCAAGAGTCAGCAGGGAGGAAGTAGGTAGTAAAAGAAGCAGACTATAGATTAGAAAGGAAAGAGAGAAAATGATTTAGGGAAGTCAGTGAAAAGGAGAAGCTTCTCAGTGAGCTTCCCGCTAACATTTTATCTCAACATCCATGGCAGAAAAGAATTACTTATGCCTTGCCAGGTTAACTACTCTGCAAACAAACATATCGCAAGCTGGGATGAAGAGAAGTAAAATCAATGCTATAAATGTGTCAATGCTAGTATTGGCCCATATTTCTACTGTTTACAGTATGTAACGGGCACTTCAGGGACGTGAATAGTTACAACATCAATAATGAATGTTAAGGTCTTTGTAGCAACAGACAAGACTTTTGAGATTTTTTCATGACAAAGTGTGAAAAAACATGAGACTAAACCAAAACTGGGCAGTTTGGCCAAAATCCTGCTCTACCTACGCTCTTACCAAGTCTAATTTTTGTATTGCATTTATTGCTATAACTAGAACTACAGGTTTACTGAATTTAAGAAGAAAAGTCATAGACTGGGATGGCAGAAAGTTGACTAATAGTTAAGTTTAGAGTAAAGCATTAGTCATAACAGAATAATCAGATAAAATCAGAAGCTCACTGTTAAATCTGAGGAAGCAGAACATTCCCAATGCTGAAGAAACTACATAAATTATTTACTAATGCAATACAGTATTCACTCTGTAAGGCATGACTGTACCTTCTAACACAAATGTCCTATAAATAGTTAAAATAATAAAGTTGAAGTGACAAATCCTACATGTGTATCAGAAACTGTATAAAACAAACAGATAAAAATGCCTTTATAGGGTAACATTTCAGGATTGTTCCAGTGTGTGACAGACATCTACAACAGTTTACATTCATGGAAAAGGGATGGACTGTGTTGATAAGCACAAAATCAGAATGATAGGAGCCTTAGCTTAGTCCTTAATGCTAAACTCTCTGTAAATGTGAAAGCTGGACTCTGGAGATAGCAGACAAATGTCATGTTTGAACAAATGACATTGGGAAAAACTAACCAAAGGTCCTAGAAATAGAACTACAGTGAGGGAGCAAGACTACATGGGTAGTTACCTCCCAGATAATATCTATACTTTATTTAGGACAAGACAGAGGAACACAGATTGCAGACATCTCTATATTGCTTGAATCACAGAGAGGAACCCCCTTTCAATGGTTAAAGACACAATAGGCATATTTAGGTCACCTAGGCCATCCTCCATTACTTCAGGAATTGAACTACACCATATGACAATATCCCAGTAGTTTGTAGCTTAGTTTTAACTCACTGGGAGTATGGAAAAGGGCAATACTATTATTCATTTCACTGGCTTACATGCAATAATTATCAGTATAGCCAACAATAACTGTATTAGCCAAGCGGGCAAAAGGCTTCTGTAGAGTATGGCCAGTATGTTTTAATGCCTAACGGGACCTGCTAGCTCAAACCACATTTAGTTGTGCTCAGTTTGTTTTTCATGGTTATATTTTCCTACATTTTTCCAGGCTTTACTTTCTCATATGTAATGTTTTATTACTTAACATAGTATCTTACCAGGTAAAAGACTGATCTGTTACTGAAAGCTAGTCCTACTTTTTCTTCATTTAACTAAATTATAGCCACTTTAACCCTTCCCAATGTTAAAAAGAGAACTGCCAAAAAAGTAACAGCGTAGCTTATTTCCTACTGAACCTTGCCACTGATATACTGATTGTTACTGTCATCTTCACGTGCAAATATACACATTTCAGTTTTTCAGTTTGCTTACCATTAACAAGGTTCTCATTACTTCAGAATCAGTTTTCTATATTTTCTGTGCAATTTATCCATACCACTAATTGCAAACTGTGTTAATCTCATCTTTCTTCATCTATTGAGTCTGTTTCCTTTTGAGCAATGTTTGATTTTCAATACTAGTGATAAACATACTGAAAAGTCTCATATATACACATATATGCATATATACACATGTGTTTATATACACGTATATATGTGCATATACACACACACCCCATTCATCTATCTTCCCGTGCAGTATATTTGTTAAAATCCTCAGATTTTAATTCGCATGTTTTGGTATTTTGCTGTTTCTGACCTTTCCTTTTCAAGTCTTCATTGAGGTCCTGCTCAACTTTGTTTAATCCTTCACTTTCTGTTACTAACAGATGAATTTTAAGAGACCATTATAAAATGTTTTATGGATAAAGCCTAAAAAATCACACAGGTTAAACTCAAGCAAACCTGGGCTTGCTTTGGAAACAGACAACAGCCAGAACACCTTTTATCTACAGATGTTTTCCAGTAACCACTAGAAGTTCAAATCAGGCCTAGTAGCCATCATATCCTGACACTTCCATAAAAAACAATTCTGGGAAATACCATAGATCCTGCTCAGTCTTGGAAAGCCCAGCTTTAAGGAAAGGAAAGGAATTTGGAATATGAAAGCATGCATGCTAACGCCCAAAACATGGCATCTATTAGAGCAAAAGTTAGTGCTATATATGAAACCTTTTGCAGAGGCACAGACAAGCACACACAGTGGTGATTTCTCTTCCTCTTCTCCAGACAACTGCAGGAGCACAGCACAACTCTAGCCCGCCCTGCTAGAAACCCAGCAAGTGCTGCAGAGCTGCTCAGGGACATACGGCAACACGCAAAGAGAGAACTTAAAAAGAAGCAAGAATATCTGAAGAGAAATATTCAGCAATACTTAGCACAGGTGTTCCAGAGTAAATGAGGTCTCAATTTTATTTATTTATTTATTTTTTTTAAGAGAAGTCCCTCTATGTGCAGATTCCAAGTCCTGATCCAAGAGAAAGGATTTTCCATTATCTCCTACACCTATGAAAAGCGTTTTTCTTTATAGTATATAGTAACTCTTCTTGAGAGCTGAAGTACATCTGCAATTTAATATAGCCTCATTTATTACTACACATTTATTATTACACAGTCCCTATATAGGGTAATCTGTTTGGGGTGTCTATTTGAAAAAACTGCTTGTAAAGATTTCTTATATTTCATTGCTTTACAGAGTTCCATAACATCTATTTTAACCTAGGACACAAGACTATTTTGCTATTGTGAACAACTGAGCAGTGAGCATACAGTATGATTTATGAAATCTCCACATTGTCAAGGCTGGGGTTTGTTGTTAACCCCATAACCCCACTTCCCTCACCTTCTTCCCACTCCACCTGTTTAATTTGGCTCCTTTAAATATCCTTAACAGAAATGGAACAGCAGTCATCACAAGAGATCGATTTTTAAGGACAAAAGCAGAGAAGTCTTTATAGCAGCTCGAAGTATCACCACACTAAGCACCCTTAAATTTACACAGTAGAAAAGCTGCAAACATTTTTTCAGTAATAAACATGAATGTCACAAATTTGATTTTCCATTTGCTATCAACATCATTAAATATTAAGTAGACTAAAACCTTGAAACCACAACCCACAGAAGACTAAGATCCCAGAGGGAAATCAGCAGAGAAATGGAGTGCCATAGGAAATTTGTGCATGTTCTCACTGGAAGACTTTAGGCTGCACAATCAGCTGCTAATAGTGTAACATCACATCAAAGTGTGGTGAAACTGCAAAACAAAAAGCAAGAACATTGTAATTGCTTTCTGCTAGACAAGGTTACAATCAGGACATGCCACCGCACCGCGTTCTAAAGCCAAATTCCAAAAATGACTGAACTCCAAAGTGAAGCCTGATGACTCTCTCAGCTAATAAATCAAAGCTGTAGTTTTCACTTGCATAGCTGATTTACAGAAATGAGTGCAGCTACACTAATCAAGATGATCTTTGGCAGCAATAAATATGATTTAGAAAGCATTACTCCTCACATTCACATTCCCAGTACTGTACCTTGGTTTGCATGGCTTCAGATGATTGAAATGACAGCAAAAGCCTAACTTGGAACAACACCAGGAAAACAATTTAGTTTGAAAATCACTGCAAATTTTCTGAACTACTTTTTACAAAGGTCTATTTAGTCTATATTTATTCAGGTTTTAAAAATATAGTAGTGCCAACTCCAACTCTTTCATTTAGTGATTCTAACAGAAAACAAGACAAATCCACTCTTTTTCTCCCTTTCAGGCAGTTTATAGAATTACACCCCAATAATTTAAGGTTAAATTCTACCTTGAGGGGAAAAAAAATATCACTGAAATGGTGGAACACCATACAGAAACCACACTACTCTGTAGGATGCATTATGTGTAAATGAGCTCCTGTTGTGGTGCCATTCCCACTTCACTTCCCGGCTTTCTCAGCACAGACTTTAGTAAAAGAGGGAATGCAAGAGCCACAGCCAAAATACTGCTGTTTTTCAGACACTTCCCATTTCCAAAAAAGCCTTTGTAGCTATATGCAGTACTGTATATACCATTACAGCATCATTAAAACTGTTATGACTTAAGCCAGGAGGCAGGTCCAGAATGAAACATGGTTTAAGCTAGTTTTCTGTCATCAGTTTTAGTATTAGATATCTTTTAACTACAACTATGTACCCCAGGGCTTGGGAGAGAAGGACAGGGTGGGGATTAACTTTACCTTCCTTCTTGTGCATCTCTCAGAACCTCTAGGTATGAAAATTACAGGAGTAGTATTCATCTTCTCCCATTTTCCTTCTTTCTCTTAGCAACTCTACAGCATTTGTAAGTTTTAAATTACATTTCTAACTTCAGTTGAATAACTGCTGCTTCCGAGTTAGTTGAAGAAATGGAAAAGCCAATAAAAAAAAAAAAGGTACTGGAGAGGGAAAAATAAAATCCTCCCTTGGCCTTTTCCATTCTCTGAGCCAAATCAAGCTCTCACCATCACTGTATCTCGCCAACATCCACAGTCAGGGTCCAGAACGTGCCGGGCGCTCCTCTCCGGTGAGAGGCTGTATCAGGCCTCCAGCCCTGCGCCGGTGACCACAGTCATCATGTTTCTCAACCTGAAGAGTTGTGTCATTCTGGTTCCTTGCCACAGAGTGCACCACAGATGTGTAGTATCCTGGAGCAGCATATTGCTTTTCCTGAACTGGCAAAACCTCGAATCCCTTTGAAGTTTGCCTAATGGGCAAAAATGGATTTTTACAGCTGGGGCTATAACTGAGTCTCTGGCTCATCTTCTCTAATTAACATAATGAAAAGGTGGACTTTGTCACATGTTTAATCAACCGCTCTTCAGCTAACTGCAGAGCCTATCAGACCAGCAGGAATGGTTATCTTAGAACGAGTCCTTCCAGCACCTAGCTTTTAAATGAGGGGAACGTGAACAACATTGCCTGAAATGATGCAAGGAGATCCCAAGGAGATAAATTACTATGAAAGCACTTACTGTGTTCTCAAAGACAACAAAACTTCATAAGGATCATGCTCTGTTGCACTCATGATGAAACTCTAAGAAAAACAAACAAACTATATATGTACATAAATGTATCTCAAAGCTGACACCTTGACTTGCAAGAAAGTCTTCAGAGCTCTTGCACAGTGCAGTTTTCCATTTAAAAGTAATCGTGATTAATTTCAAATACAGTCCAGAACCGAGGAGATACTGTTAGTCTTTATTATTATTATTACTGAGTTTTTGCTTAACCACCAAGTATTCATAAACTTCCATTTCAAACTCTTTGTGCCTGAAGAAAATTATTCCCTATTCACATTTTTTTTTTTTTTTTAAGTTTTATTTACCACAGTTAGGAAGTAGAAATAATACTAAGGGATGTGAGTGATCAACAATACTCTACAAACAGAGCAACATAGCCTGCTGCACACCAGCTACTTTCATTTTATCTCAAGGACTTTTGGAAAAGGATCCCAGAGAACATTAAAGCAAATATTTTGTTACTAGCCTGTAGTTTTAAATGTATTTAATGAAGAAGAATTAGAAATATAAAATGTATAAAAGAATAAAGAAAAACTCGGTTAAATGCAGACGAGATCCAAAATTAGCATAGATAGCTATTGCTTCTTCTCCAAGGTGAGAGCAATAGCGCCAGGAAACTGCAAACGTTGCGCAGGAGGAAGTTCAGCTGCGGCTAAGGGTGGGATGTGAGAAACAAGACTATGAAGTCACGTTGCAGTTGGGCAGCACTATGGTTGTGACGTTCTCTGCGGCTCTTTTGCTAGCGATACACTACGTAACACATTTTGACCTTCTGGTGTTAGGTTACGTGCTCAATGCCATCTGTTAATTCATACACCGTTCACCCTGGGGTGGGGAAGGCTGCAGTGTCTACGCCAGTCACCCACCACAGCGCAGCGAGGAGGCAGGCTGCTCCCACGGGGGCCCCAGCTGGGTGCCCCGGCGCCTTTGGCAAGTCTCCTTCTGTCTACCGGGTACAACAGGCTCCGTGGGGAAGCAGAGCAAAAAGCCTCTTACCGTGGACCTCCTACTGTCGCAAAGTGTTTTTGAGGAGTTCAGTGCTGGCATCTAATAACGATAAAAAATTCCAAAAGAATAAAAGAAAAAGATGGAATCTACATTTGTTTTTAAATGCATAAACTGTAGCTAAATTATTGAAAGTAGGAGACTGCGTTTGTTTTCTTTGCACTGAATGTTTCTAGAGAAACTCCTCTGAGCAAAAATACATAAAAATATATATTTAAAATCCATGGGACTACATTCCTTAAGGAAACAATTCATCAATAACAAACAATAAAGCAGCAGCATTTACTGCTTTAATAATAAATTACCATTTGCTTTGTTTTGTTTTGTTTCCAAGATGCTTATTTTCTGTTAAGGCACATTTGCATTAATCTTATCCAGCATTCCATTGTTTTTATTCCACAGCTAGCTAAACTTCTCTTGCGCTTGATAGTGTTACTGAAATTATATATGACAGTGCTGATACAGCTATTCACTTGCATGTTCAAGCCTGCATCATTAATGAATATTTCTCAAGCTGCTTTGAAGCTTTGGTTATGAAAATAGAATGAAAAACGTGATTACTGTCACAGTAATACTGCCAGATTTCTTAATGAGACAATATTCTTTATTTTGTCTCAGATGAAATTTTACAAATAATACAAAAACATGATTAACACTTAAATTAGGCTTTGCTGTACTACAATATAGATCAAATTTATGCAAGTGTGTCTTTTTCCTCATTCTTCACAAAAAAACTCTCTTCAGATATTATCATTGTATTAATCTTCGTGCTGATGCAGATGACAAAATAAGTAAAAAATAAACAGATACTAATGATGCCCTGAGTTGACGTGGTAGTTTTCCTCTCTCTATCCCTAATCTTCTCCTCATGCTTTCCTCCCTCAACTCTCCTACCCTCCCTCCAGAAAATTAGCCAGATCTTCCTGTAGCATCTTTTCTGTAAACAGATGTAAACTCAAACTGAAACACTGGATCTGAACATCCATCAAATTTTGGTAAGTTTGGAGTAGGGTTTGAATTTGTATTTACTTATATCAAATATGTTACAAAAAAGAGACATGAGTCTTTCCAGAAAGACTAAGATTGCCATAGCGAGCAGGGCACAATTCAGGACTGAGAGGCACCATCAGAAATCCAGGTGTAGAATTATTTGCATCCACCTCCACCATGCCAGGTTTAAGTTATAATCCTAGATCTCTCATAAGTGCTAAGTTCTCTCACAATGTTCTTTTAAATGATACCATGGTATTCCAGAGATTCAAAGGACTCCATAAATCTCCCATTTTAAAAGATGGAGAAAGCAGAACATACTGGGCCCCAAACCCTAAATCTACCCACCCATCTGAATTCTATATATGTCAGAAAATCCTTAGAAACTCAGTATATGTTAACATCATGACTGTCAGGTATTTTATATCATCCACAGAGAATAACGACGTTTCTTAGGGAAAAAAAGGAGATGTGGGTCCACATTTGTGTGTGAGCATGCATATATATATCGAAAAGGTCATCTGCTTACAAGGATTATCTTGCAGAAAATCCCCTGAAATACAATGCACGTCCAAACTTGTCACATTTTTTACTGTGTTAATTGGTGAGGCTTTGTCCTCAAAACATTTGAGCTGATTCATTTTCATTAAATTTTTTTCAAATTTACTTGCATTTTCTGAGAAGACAGAAAACAAACCACATATTACTTCACAACACAGCAAGTGCAAAATGCCTGAGAAGAGACAAAGGAGATAAAGAAAAACAGGTTCCAGCCTATGTGTCACCTCACTAAGCTGCTCTTCAAGGAGCAACACAGCACTGGCAAAAGTATGTGGGCCTAGCAAAAATATGCAGGCTTTCTTTTAGTTATGCTATTAATAGCCACACAATTTTTATAAGGAAAAGCTCAGTCTAGTAAAAATATTGTAATAGATTGACAATTGTTTAAATGCATTTATTTCTGCATTAGGTATTTGTAGTAATAACTATCAATTGCTAAATTAAGCTCTTTGACCCTGCCAACAAGCTGGCTACCAGTTTGTGCAAGTTTACCTATCCGTGTTTAGCAGTCTTCAAATAGCAGGACTTGGGCTTTGCTTAAATAAGCAAAGAGGTGACAACAGACTCTCCTTACCAGTCTCCCTGTGTTCAGCTTACTCAGCTGGCACAGAAAGACCAAAGAACTCAAGTTCATGGCTCCCATTCCTCAGCAGAGTAGTACTGATCAGCAACATATACTGCTTTCACTTTCAACTAACAATTATCCAGATGAAGCTGGTGAGTGCCTTAATCACTGGAACAGGAATATCTGACTTGTTAATGACAGTAATCGGTTTCAAGAAAGGACTGACAGATCCTACTGCAGTGTTCAAGGCACGGTTCTAAGAGGTCATCTGAATTCTAATTAATTTTTGTGGGTACAGCTATTTTTCAGGCTGACAGGTTACTTGTCACACCGCAGTACTGTGGAATATCTGCTACATTCTTTCCACTTGTTTGCAGTACGTAAGTTGGAGAAGTTCAGTAATAAATTCTGCGGCCATGGTTTGGTGCTATTTTGCTTGGAAGGGGACGTGGGAAGATGGAAGACAAGGTGAGAGATGACAAGGACATTAGCAGAGTGGCCTAATAATGCAAGCTAAAATTACAGGTTAAAATTCAACCTGGTCTTGGGGCTGTGTCCCAGGATATGTTTTCCTAAGATTATATGTTTGAAGCTTGTAACAGCAGGGATATCAGATTTAGAAACACTCCCTAAAATATTTCCCTTTATGAATAGGAAGCTGCCTTCTTTTTAACAGTTCACCCTTCAGGAGCAGCGCAGTAATCACAACACTCCTGCTTTGTTTTTCTTTCATTCACTTGCTATACTGTGGTTTCATTCTCCTTACTTGCCAAGTGTTTACACATTGTGTACTTCCTATAACTCATGGTTTTTCTTCTTTGGCTTTATGAATCACTGTATCATATTTCAACAAGCATGGAGAGAACTCAACTGGGTAATCTGCCTGAGTTTCAATGAAAAGTTGATCCTAATAATATGATTCAAATTTCTGTTATTTACATTCCTTCTTAGACAATTTACAAACAAATCACTCATTAAAGTAAAATTATTTTCTAAAGCTATGTCAGATTTATGGTAGGAAATGTGAAAGACGGACATTCAAGGCTCCTATATTTGTTTAAATTAATACAATTTCTTCCGTTAGCCTTAGAAATCAAACCAGAGTTCACAGAGTTTTCAGGTGATGAGGTAATCGTGACTATGTGGTCACTTGCAAGTGCTTTTCCTTCAGAATGATAATGAGAAGGAGCATTATCCACCCTTGTATTCAACCAAACCACCTGAGTTACAGCCCAAGACTGCAAGCAGTAACTGTTGATGACTAAAGCAACACGGACACCATCGGTACACGTATCAGGATAAATCACCGTCACCTTCACCTCTCTGCCTCGAAGTGATACCAGCATACTCTAAGGCAGATGTCACTATGGCGGAAAAGTTCAGTTTATTACATAGCATTGAAAGAACGAGGAAAAGACCAAAAACACCAGCCAAAGAGCTGTGGTCAAAACCATGGCAACCTATAAACTTCCTTCAATATTTAAGAAAAATTCTCATCCTTTTTCTCAAAATGTTTGATATCAAGTTCTGATTATTAAACTTCTAGACAGTGACTGGAGGCAGATGGCTTATTATATTAATTGCTATCATCTCGCTGTTACCTTGTGTTCCTTGCATCTGTTGGTTTTACCCACCTATTGTCTCATCCTAAACATAGACTGTAAGCCATTTGGTGAAGAACATATGTTTTTCTGATGTCTACAGACAGTAGTTAGAAGAGTAAGGTTGTGTTTTCTAACTGGCCTTCAGGTATCACTACAATACAAATAGTAATAAAATCTAGGGAGAAAAAAAGGAATCTGACCAATTATGGGAACAAGCTCATCAAAGCAAGAAAGATTTTCATGGACAGAAAGGCTGCTGTTACAGCTGGTGTCAGCAATCCTAGGAAACTGAGGGACAAAACATTAGCTGGGACATTCCAAATGAACACTGAACTATAAACCAAGTGGCAATAAACAAAGCTATTTGTCAGCTGACCCCCCTTGGATGTTGTTAACAGGCAAGCAGCATGCCCATAGCCTGTGGCAACCTGCAGACTCCCAGTGATAAAACCATGACAGTTAACAGATGAATCCTTTCTGAATTCTATTAAATAAATTAATAATCTTAGCAACATCATTACAGCAAAACATCCATCTTCCGCAACAGCTGTTCTCCCATTGCTTGTTGCATTTATTTTCTGTGCTCTTGCCCTGCCTCGTGCAGTATAACTTACTCGCAAAGACCGAGCTTCCGTAAATCTATGGTAAACCTATCCAAATACATTATTTGCATTTTTGATGCATTCCCATCAGTTTGTGCAAAACACGAGCTTTTGCTTTAACAGAAAAATATTTCTAGCTGTTCCGTCTTTAAAGTTGCAACAATAAAAGTTGGTACTGTCTAGTGAAAAACAAACACAAACCCTAAAAAAATGATGTTTCATTTAAAACCTTTTCGGAATTTCTCAATTCAGCAACCAAGCTATAAAGCAAATCTAACCTGTTCTTGTTCTTTGATTGACTACCTAATGCTAAAGGAGATTTGCTGGAAGTTAAAACAAGCCTTAAAATGTTAGCTACTGCTATCAAGTTGCTCCCGAGCTTGTTCCAGAGTTAGAATCTGTACCTTTGCAACTAGAAAAGAAAAATACTCATAGCATTCTTGGGAGTGTTTCCAGGAGAAAACAGACCTAGAATAAGCAACTAACGGTAGCTTCGCAAAAGAAACAATAAATTAAAAATTTCATGCTGCATGTTAAGCACCATGATTATTTCTCCAAGCCGCCACTCCTGTCTGGACACACAGATCCATAGTTCATTATTGTCTGTGGCAGCAGAATACTGGTACCTAATTCTGGCTCTGTCTTGTAAGACAGCAATACCCTCCTCAGGAAGTTTTTGTTTTGCTTTACCCACTACACACTTTGTGAAACTGCCTGGAGCCTTTAATTAAGCATTTATGCTCTCCTATCTCAGATTAAATGATCATTCATACAAACTTCACTATCCTTTGAATCATTAACAGAACACTTTATTTTCTGGTGACACCTCATCTGCTGTACGCAACCCAGATAATACTCTGCAAAAGCAGTTTCTCAAAGGGGATAGAAGTACACACACCACAGGTACTGTTTTTTTCTAAGAGCTCTCGCAATCTCTTTTGATACCTGTAGTATACAAAAATATTTAGGATTAAATAAATATACTTAGCATCAGATAGTCCCCTCTAATTTATCTCCTGCATGGAAAATAATGCTTTTCTCTCATGTATTTAATCTTGCAAATTCACCAAGAAGAATGACCAGTGAGTTCACTTGCTCTGTTAGTTGTTTTACTGTTTTCCAATTACTGTAGCAACAGTACTTTTCACTTGTTCTTTTAGATCCCATTATTTGTTAAAAGCTTTCCTAATGGCATAAATTGTGGGGCCTTTCCATCTTTGATCAGTCAAAAGCTCTTGCATAAGCCAGCTTTCCTCTTAAACACTGACAGTACACGCATTCACCAGCTACTTCATTCTTACGCAATGTAGTATTTGCCGCATATTTTTATAACAGAATTTACATGTAATCCTCTCTTTTCCTAAACTAGCTAGAGTGTCCTTCAAAACCTACTTTTGTCAAAAACAAAATTATTTTAAAACTAACTTCCTTTAAGTGCTATGCATAGCTTACACTTACATGGCACTATGTAGGTCTCAAGATTTACAGAAAGTTCCAGCTAGAGCAGATTTTTGCCCAATTCTTTTTTTAATCAAATAATTTCTTTAATCTCTTTCTACTCTAACACAAAATTTAGTGTTGACTCAGCAGTTAAGTTACCTAAAAAGAACGATTCTCTGTATTGCAGACATCATATCTCAGTGGTATGCTTATAATAGCACTAATCATTGTAGAAGAAGCATCTCAGAGCTTTGCAGCTCTGGGACAACTTCAACAGCTGTATCAAAATGAGAACCTAAACGCAGAAAAAAAACATGTATTCTAGGTCTGGTTCTGCTACTGATTTCACTGTGTGAGATTAAATTCAATTCCCCTCTGTAGGGTGTGTGTAAAATGAGGATAATGGTTCTTATCCATCAGCCACAGAACATTTTGAAGATTATGCCTGACAAAAAGTACTTGGCCAGGAATTTGCAGTAAGCCTAATTTAAATTCACATTTAAAAAGTAACCCTTTACATGTCCTTGAAAATCAGACAATACAACTAGTACATCACTATTTTACTTACTGTCTCATTATGTTATTTGGGTATCTCACACAGAAGGAAAAAAAGTGGAAATAATGTTTTGTGAAAAACGGAATTTTGTATAGGAAGACACTTCTACAAAACATATTCCAGGAAGCCAAGAAAATGCGGGGTTAGTATGCTGCAACTACCTACACATACCTCTCTTCAGTGATGGTCACTGCTCAGGCTTTCGTCCTGTGAATGCATGTCATCAGGGGTCTTGTATTACAGTATTTGGCATGTAATGGACAACTACCAGGAAACATTTTTCTCTGAGCATCCTACAAGAATGTTTAACAAATTTCCCACTCAATGCCTAAATCATAGAACTGAAAGAAGAGATAAAAATAACTAGGCACAGTAAATTTTAAGTGAGATACTATGCCTACATAAGCACATTCTCATTAATGAGCTTCAGCGATCATACAACCAGAAAAATAAAATTTAAGTAGTGTATGATGTTGTGAAAATACAGGTAAGCCTGGTCAGTTCCCATCTGCTTTCATTTATATTTATCGGAGTATCTATTTTTATTTCTGTAAGATGATGTTTGTCATATGGAAGGAAGGATTCCCAAGGGCTTATTTTTCCTCTATTTAGTGATCCAATGTGACATTAGCTGTCAAGAGGACTTCTTGACAAAGCAAGTCTTATCATATTTAAATACTGAGCCCAGCCCTCCTTCCATTAATTCTGAAGTACTCCATATCCACCCTTTTTGGCTTCCTACCAGCATCTGCTGTGGCATAGGAATTCCATTAGAAAAATACATCAATAGTTTATTTCTCCAGTTCCCCATACCTTTATTACTATGAAATCATTAGAAACAGACATCAAGTCAGTCAAATGCAAAACCTGTGACAGGCCTAAGTGGAACCTAAATACACATTACACAAAGACAGATTTAGTAAATTGTTGTTTAGCAATAAAGAATTTCAAGGCAATGTACAAGAGGACTTTTGGCCTTCAGATCATATATATATTTCATTATCACATCAGTGTTTCACCAAAAGGACACTCAGACCACAGTCTGAATGACAAACTTTTAAGAATTGAGACAGGCTTTTAAAAATGAAGAAATTCTTCCTGAAAAAGGCCATTGGCTGGAAAAATACTGCTAAGAAAGCTACCTAGCTTAGAGGTGTATTTTTAACAAAAAAGTAACCAGGCAATTATTTAAGAAAGGTAGTCACACAACTAAAGTGGGACTTAGATGAGATGTAGGGACCTCATACCAAAATTACATGGTTAAAAAGTCAGTTTATACCTCACACAAATTTCATGGTACTTTTTTTTTTTTTTTTTTTTTTTTTTTTTTTTTTTTAAGCTAAAACATACTTACATCCCCCTTTAGGCTGTACCACCAAGTGAAAAAGAAACCATGTGCCACAGTGCCCAAACAGGAGCATGGGGGAAGAAAGTCACTCTGTGGCCTGGGAAGGTCATTCCAGGTCCTGCTTCCAGAACACTTCCATATTTTATTTAATGCTGATTCAATATTCTTTATACATAAACTATAAAAAAAAGGGTTGGAAAGCTGCTTTTATGAGTAAGAGGCAGCTGCCTGCACTTTGTCTTCTTTCTCCAGCCCCATTTAAAAGCAAGGACAAAGCCCTGTTTAGTTCTTTAGTGCGGGTGTGTTCAGGAGGGAGTTTAGGATATGAATCACTACCAGCCAGTTGGCTGCATGCCGAGCTGGTGGCGTTGAGCCCTCTTCTGCCTACCTGATAATGGAGTTTTCCTTCAGGAGCCATCAGACTTTCCTTCAGAGAGAGAGCAGGTTTCAGTGGCCCTTTGCTCTCTGTCTCTCCCATGTTTGTGCCCCCCATCACATCACTTAGATGCATGTACATGGCTTTGCCTACAGCCACATGATGAACATGGTCAGGAGCTGATGCATTAAATGTGAGCAGGAGAGAGGCAGGATCAAACAGCCTCAACAGGGCTGCTTAAACCAGTACAACATTTGAAAGTAATGTTCCAGCTGCAGCCTAATTCTTCCCAGCTCTTTTCAAGATGTGCTTAGAGAGACAAACTGCTTAACACAGGGTCATGCAACCCACTTGAGATGCCAAGGACCTCGAAGGGAGGCATTCGTGCTCAAGTCCTTCTTGGATCTCTCCCAGAATATTTTATATTGGAAGATAAAATTTAATTAAGTTTCATAGGTTAAAAACATTTCCTCGCTGTTGTTGTCTGTCATAATGGTTTAGAAATGCATAATCAAGTCTCTTTTTCCCTTTCATCCACACATTTGTTATTAGATCATTGCCCTTGAGAGCTCAGCTGCAGATGCTAATTTTTTTTGTACTTTTAAGTGAATATTGAAACATTTATTCTGAGCAAGAAACAGGCATATGTATGGCACAAAAAAAATCACAGAGACTATGTATCTATGGAAACGGAAGACATTGTATAATTGTGCAGGTGCCCAGCAAAAACTAGACTGGGGAGTAAGAGGACCAGGAGCCACAAACTAGTCTTCGCCTCAGAGTGCTTGGTTATCACCATGCCAGGTCTCACATGAACCGGCACAGAGTAACCTTCGTTAATCCCAGTTATGCATATCCATGTATATATTTCTGTCTGGCGTGGTGTTTGTGAATGGAATATAAGACTTTGTATAGGAGGACAGTTCTCTGTTCATCCACTGGGAAGGAGCACTGTTCCTTATAATGAATTATCAGTTTTATGTGGGCTCAGCAGATCATGGATCATCTGTGGGCAGGTGACAGAATTCAGGCTCTATCCAAGGCCAAAGCTCTTCCTGCTTGGGATCACAGATAATGAATATAACTGGGTTAGGAAGGGGGAAATTTTGAATGATATCCCTAAAGTAGCCTTGGATTATGAAGAGAAATAGGCCAACGCAAGCCCAACCCTATTTTATAAAGGTGTAAAGTTGGGCTGGAATCAGAAGCCTCAGCTACAGACACTGCGAAGCTGAGTAATAAAAACCCATGCTGTATCGCTGGGTGGGAACGTTGCCCCCTTCCCTCTTCTGGCAGTTAACCTGCTCCTCCAAATATTAGATGTGTTAACTTCTAATCAAAGAACTGAATTCCTGCAAAAAATTGTAGGAAAGAGAAATCAGCTAAAATTTGCCTGTGACACACCAGCACAGAGCATCCCGAGAGCTAGTCTGAGTGCTGCTCAGTTCCCTTTTCCATGTTAAGCCTCCCAGCTGAACTCCCTACTCCACGTCCATAGAAGTGCCACGAATCCACAGTTTCACAATCGGGGCCAGGAGGGTGTACTAAGGAGAATTTTGTAAGCCCGAAGCATCTCAACTATTGGTTCCATGAAACAAGGTGGCAAGATTTCAAAATACAAATATTCAGGTTTTCAGTTAAACCATTTTCCACTTACACAATCCTTCTTTTGTTTCACTGAGTGAGAATGTTTTTCAGTCAAAGCTAGTAACACACAATACCAGCCAGAAAAATATCTGTTTTGTCTGTAGAAGGCTGCTAACACTAAAAACAAAGGTATGTGTTTAAAATGGTCTGTGTATTTGTAAAGATACAGAATCATAAACCATAGAAATATTATATAAATCTGCATATTGATCATTTATTATTTTAAACAGAGATACAAAGTCTTATTTCAGAGACACTTTCTTAGATACACAAGTAAGCATGCAAAGTACACAAATTATTTATTCTCTTATCAGTACTCTGAGAACATATTTGGTATAATTAAAAACTGAATACATAACAAATTATACTCAATTAAAAAACCCTCTGTAAGTAAATAAATGTCCAGCAGTTTAACAGATTTCCCTCTCTTACCCTGTATAGAAATTGGGGTCTATTTTCCAAATGAAAAATATTTCATCAAATTTTGACAGTGGCAACTTTAACGAGTATGAAAAACCAGAAATGTCAGGTTTCACCAACTGAACACTCATATAATGAAAATGATTTCTTAATCTCTTACTATAACCCATTTCCCACCACTACCGCACCAGCAATATTTACATTATAAAATAACTGATACTAAAAGGATTTCAAAAGTGATTCTGCAACTATTAAAGCATTAAGTACTGTAACATTATTATGAGCTGAAGAACTGATGTTATTCCTGATTTATAGACTGAGAAGCTAGCTGAGGACTGAAGCCCATCAATCAGCATGTCTGCACAGCTCACCAAAGACTGCTGCAGAGATCTCCAGGCTGCTGTTGACCTAAGCTGTGATGTACGCATAGCATAGCATAGCACAGGACACCGGTTTGGGACTGGAATCAGAGTTCTACAACACGGTGGTAGGGCAATACTGCGATGACAGCAAGTACATCGTAACCCTCACTTCCACCGTGGACTTTCACTTCATCATAACTCTCGTTTTCATTGCACTGCAGCAATATATAAAACTAGTATTTCCAACCTACCTGAACTACTAAGAGACTGCAACTCTGATGGCAATGACAACATTTTGTTAGGCCATTTAATCATCAGCTCAACCACGGAATGGTTTCTTAGAAGATAGGGACATTTTTCTGTGGATTTAACTCTGTTTGATAACAAAGCTAATACGTTATCTGAAGATAACAACCTAGTCTGGGAGCCAAAATAGCTGCATACATCCTATATGTAACCCTATACAAAGGGCAGATAGCCCTGTTCTACCTATAGCTCTGTAACAGCCTTGGGCAGCAGATACAATCTACAAACCTTCCCTACAGCTCCATTTTCTGAGCCACACTACAGAACGCCTCTTTGAGTGGTACACAGACAGCATGGCCTCCATGAGTCCACCATTCACACCTACCCTCTTGACATACCCTTATGCCAAGGCATGTTAATGTGGAAGAAGAGGACAGGTACTGTAGTTTTCTTTTAAAAGACTCCTTGTTGTTCCTCCACTGCAAAATTCTTACCTAGCCCAGCACAGCCTCTTTACAGGATGTGGCACACAGGATCCAGAACAAGGTCACCAGCTCTCCATAGACAAGGTTTCTGCAGAAACAGCTATATTTATTCAGAAGCAAAGGTTTAAAAGTGTCCCCTGAAATTTAGGAATGCTTCTAGAACAGAGCATAGTTTCTTAAAATGTGTTATGTCAGTCCTCCTCAATTCAACTAGTTTTCACTCCCTATGATGTTTGTCTACCTTTTTTAAAAAAAGATAAATGGAAGTGACACAAAGGAATTTATACAATTCAGAATCGGTCAAGTACTCACTAGAAAGAATTGAAAATCTCCATATAAAAACCCAGGAGATAACAGGTTTTCTACTGAAAGTATTAGTGGAAGTAACTAGAACAGCTGTTACTAAATCACAGATGACAATTGAGGATTAAAGCAAACTTTCCATGAAGTACAGTTCTCTTGCTCTTACATACACATACACACACAGAATTTTCTTCTTTTCTTTTTCTAGGCTACCTTCTTTACCATAATCTTTGAGTTAGGTTTTTCCGACATCATTTACATACTCCTCTCTTTAAGTCTTTTAGTATTATTTTTCTATAAAGTTTCTATTCAGCAAAAGATACTCCCTGCTGTTCAGTCTTACTGTCCTTCAATATTCTCTGCCGTTGCTTTTTATTCTCCTCTTTCCTTCTCTTTGTACCCAAATCATGCTTTTATTCCCCCTTTCCCTTCCTCATCCCAAACTTTCATCTCTGCTTCCACCTCACAGGCCTTCATCCTGTTCTACCATTCCATTCTCCCTTCTCCTCACACCAGCGTGTCCCCAGATATCTTGCAACAGGAGTCTTGGTCACCCTCCACATGCAGAAGATAGCATTGCAAATGATGAGTGGATGATGGAGTGAACTGCAAGTACTGTCCTTCAAACACATATGAACTGACAGCCCTTCTAAAGATCCAGTACAGCCTTTTATTTGGGGGCAGGAGGGTGGGCTTCTACTGTCTGACACTTTAAAAGCAGCACTGGTTACACAGGTTTGTTGAGCCATGACTCTAGCAAGGAACAAAACAAAGATGAATCAAGAGGACCTCAAGTAACCCGGGAGCATGTCATTCCTTTTGGTCTGTTCCTCTGCTCCCTACTGGAAAGTCTCCGCTGTGCATGGCACAGAGAACAGAAGCTGGCCTTATTCATCAAGAGCTCCGGGAACAAAAGTTAAGAAATGGTGCACGCCAGTAATCCTGCCCTCCGCTTCAGAGAGTTTGCTCTCACCTGGCGCATAACTGCACAAAAGGTAGCTTCTGCCAACCCTCCCCCCATTATTATTGTAATATGCTACAAAGTTTCCTGAAGTCCTTTCAATTCACTGGTCTTTGGACCCAGCTTCTCATTCTGAAGAGATGAAAGTGGAAGAGTAAACCATTCAGCTCAGAAAGTGAGGTCTAAGTGGCCTAAACAGCAGGAGTTAATTAAATTCAAGATACATCCAACCCAATTTGAAGTTCTATGCTGAATGACCTGTCCTGGTGATCAGGTCATACCATGCGAGAGCCAGCCATTCAGACTAGAGTGGGAAACAGAAAAGAAACCTGACTGCAACCTAACATAGCATCCAAAGCATTTACTCAAGAGACACTTTCTAATCCATAAGGTATAGTGCTAAAATGAAAGAAACTGGGGGTGATCAGTGATTGCTACCTTATTTATATCAATGGGGCTCACTGTTAGCAAACTTATGTGTGGTTACGCTTAGGAAGGGAATTACTATTCAGTATTGTATGAAAGTAAAGTATTCAACTCACTTTCATGTACCAGGCAAAGCATGTCCCCCAGCTGTGCTACTGTCACACTCCAGCTAGTGCTCAGCTGTCTGAATCAGGCATGAGAAGGATGGCTAAACCAGACTGAACTGTAGTGGCCCTGGAGCAGCTAGAAGCCCAGGGCACTCCCACAACCTGTTTCCACATATCCACTTTGCTGATACAGGCAGTCTAAACTCAGAAGGAGCTTCAAACTGCTCATAAATCTCATCTTTCCTTGTGGCAGGTGATTTTGGGGCTCCGGTGGATCCATAAGGATAGGCCTTGTGATCTCTTCTGCCCATTATCATCCACATGCCATCACGACAAGGCTAAGATGGGTGTTACCAGAGGCTGCCTACACCAAAGCTTGCCCAGGAGCATGATCATCTGTAAAGTATTGGCTTATTCACTCTGGAGCCCTGAGGACTCTTAAGCAGGAAGACTAGATGGACAGCAAACTTGGCTTCGGGTCTGATTTCAGAACAATTCCTGCACTACAGGTTAGATACGACCCTTGCTTCCAAGATTTCATTCCTTCTGCATCAGATGAATTTAAGATGGAAGTGCCTTACGCAATATTTCCAATTACTTATTTTTAAAACTCCTGATTTTTGGTGAAGAATCCCAGAATTTAAAAAATCCATTAGAAGTCTCACACTGTCGTGGTTTTCAAGAAGTTTGAAATGTGATCCTTAAAGTCCCTATCAGAAATTTTTCTTGTTATTCTAAGCTCAGAAAAAATATAGTTGAATGCCTGGAGTTACCAGGACTCTGTACACTGCAGGGTACAAAGGCAGACATGCTGAGGTCCTCCTCTTGAGAGCTCTTCTCAGACAATTTGCCTCCTGACTCCACAGCTGCACAACTTTTCTAGACACACACCAGCGCTTCCAAGGACATACAGGAAATAATCTCGTTCCGAACAAGAGCAGCTGTTCCTCTGAAAAATCTGGTATGGAGTATCCAGTTGTGCTGTCTCCCATGCAAAAATCAGGTTGCTCAAAAATTTAATATCCATCACTCCAAACTGTGCACAGATATGCACTAGTATTTTCTTTACTCTTGTAATAAGACAACACAGAAAATAAAGGAGAGAGACTAAGCCACTGCCTACACTCATTTGGAAATAAATGATGTTACCTACTTTTATTGAACACATTATTGAAACTCTCTGCACTGCCAGTTCAGCAGATTGGACTCCCTAAAATCAGATGAAAGGAACATTCTGCTCCAACCTTTTCAGTTGCTGCTCAGTAACTCCAGAATATCTGACTGTCAGTGGAACTATACTTAGAATTTTTTGGAAAAGACTACCTGAAAAAGATGAGATTTGTACAAGCAGCAAATTATCCCTAACCTCTCGCAAATACCCAGAGCCATATTCTAAAGATTAAAACATACTAATTGTATTTCCAAACCCCCTACACAGCACTAATCCTCTGCAAAGACAGCATGACTGCCCATGAACATCAATTCCTTCTCCAGTGAGCGCTCTGTTTAGGACCACGTTTCCAACAGTCTTCAACCTAATTTTCTCTTTAGTACCTTCAATATTGCATGCGATATTGCATTCAACCACAGGTGAAAATTCTGTTGCCCTTTGTGCTTGCAGATCTAACCTCTGTTTTTTGTGCCTCCAATTTATTGCACCCACAAAGTTTGGGCATGATATTAGAAGCAAGGTTGAAGCCCTTGGAAGTAAACACTGTTCAGTCTTGCTTTTATAGATTTACTTAATTTAACTTCTTTTGTGCAAGTCATGCAATAAAATAGTAATTTCTGTCATCCTCTAATCCATAGCAGATGGGATGCATCTATTAATAATTACAGGTACAACCCTTATTCTTTTTCCTTCCACTGTGTTAGAAGTTTGTCCAACTACGACGCAAAATACAGGTATTTCAGACTTAGTGACACACCCTATAGCTACAGAACCATCAGAAGCTATATGCCTCTCAGCTACTGCTTAAACTATAGTGCCATTAATTCTGGCAATATCCAAATTTGTAATAATCTTGCAGCTTAAATGTTTTTCCTCACTGCACTTCAGTAAGGAGTAAATTTCTTGTACTTTTTTTGAGAATAGTGAGAAAATGTACAGCTTTGACTATGAAAAGTTAGTACGCTTCCTTTTAAGTCTTAAACCATTGCTTTCTCCCAATAAAATCAGTGTCCAGAAAAGACAGATTTAAAATACTCAGCTAGAATCCCTATATGAAAAATATATATGCATTTTCTGATCAGAAACAGAAAAAAGTTATTGGTTCTTACACTCATAACTGACAAAAATCAAGTTGCATGCAAAACAGTAATTCTAAACTCGATAATGCCACTGAATAATTTTGGATCCTATATTATTTCTGATATGCGTGCACCAAAAACTGTTTCCCTAAATAATCACAAAATAACAGGATAGACTTTTAAAAAAAAGAGAGAGAGAAAGAAAAAGATGTTTAGGAATTTAACACAGTTTATCAGATCAGGAAAAAAGTGTCTCACGAAAACGATTATTAGATTCTTTCCAGTTGGACACCTGTCCAACCCATAAAGGCTGCTTACAAGCCAAGTATAAAAATAGCTCAGACTATTCCTTTGGGAAAATATCAAAGAGTCACCCTTTACAGAATTAATTGTCTTTACATCAAAGATACAATTTCTTACTTCTCCAATTCCTTGTTATGTTCATTCTCCTCTTGTTTTAATCCACACAAAAAAAAAAAAGCATTTTTTCAGTGACACACCACAATGCACTTATCAAAGTTTTAAGGTAAAATTTAGACTTTTCTGTGAATCTTTTTTGTGTTACTTGTTAATTTATGGCTGCTGCTAAGTACATCGTTGTGCTTATTTTGATCAGACTTACATAGCACTCTGCTTCTCTTATTTCACTCGGATGGAAAAGTAATAAACGCCATGAACGTGATATACAATTTATCCCTTAGGCAATTCCAGCAGTTCTACTGGGTAATTACACAAAGCAATCTACATCTTTTCAGCTGCAATCAGTGAAGAACTGTTGAGTAAAGTCTTGGAAACACAAAGGTGTTGCTATGGGTCTCTGTGGCTCTGACCCTCTACACAGAGGAGAATAGCCATGTGCCTGAACACATATATTGGAGTCAGGTACCACACTGTCATAAATGTGAAAAGGTTTGGATGCCTCTCCAAACCATTTAAAACACTCAGAGCTCCAAAAACTGACCTTTGCAAATATACAGGAGACTTTGTAACATCACTCGTACATCCAAAATCTTACTGTTTTAAGGGGGCCTAGCTCCACGATAAAGGCCTTGAGCCAAAAAATCTGGTAATTCTAAAGTAAAAACCCCCGACGTTAACATAGTGTGGACAAGTGCTGCAGTATTTGCTCAGGTGCACATAGCCATAGTTCAACACTCAATTTTAAAATAAGACTTGAACATTTTCCAGGTGAATGTATTTAATAAATTGGGAGAGGGAAGGAAAAGGAAGGGAGAGGAATAAAATGTAATAAACCTCTGAAACTGAAAAGTGGGTTGTGCTTAACTGTGGAGTAAAGGTATACACAGAACTGAACTTTACAGTACCTGATCTGCTTCCACTGCAGAGGAGAATGTTGCAGTCTCTGCTAGGACGGAGATGTAGCCACTTTTGCGGAGGGGAAGGGGTTAGATTTGCTTCACAGATTCAGTAGAAGTTTCCCTGTAACACTAGGTCTGTATTGGGTAATCTATTGTTCATGTCAGAGATAAAAACATTTAAGATTGCAAAGGAAAATAACTGAAAATGAAGTATGACACTCACCATACCTTTCAGAATGCCTTTTAAAAATAGTATCTGATCCCTTTTCAGACCCAATAATTTGTAATAAATTACTTTAATCACAGTAGCATTAGCAACATGCCTAGGGCAGACAGGTAGATACACATCTCTAATGGCCTAATTCATGTGGCAGCTGATTGCAAAGAGGAGGAGGAATTTCATCAGCTCAGATTCTAATCAAAGAAAAGGTCAAGCTTCCTGTAGCTGGGAGTCAATTGCAGGAATGAGGAAGGGTGCACACACCTGCTTGGCAGCCTCTTCTCACCTAGCCCATCACTGCCCTCCCCCAGCCTGGCTTCTCTCCTTCTCATCCAAGGGAATCAGGTGCCTGACAGCAATTAGCCTTAATGAGCCAGTAGTACTTTCCTGAGAGAGATGTTGACAAGCTTAATTGCAGAAAGCAACTGTAGGGGCTCTGTCTTTCCCAGACAGAGCTGTAACCCCTGATTTGCCAGGTAGTCTGCAACTCGTGCACTGTACAAGTGCATCTCTGGAAAGTAAAAACAGGTGAAGATCCCAAATTTAGACAAACTTCCTGGAAACTCAGCAGCAACTTTTGGTTTAGCACCTGCAATTTAGTACATATCCTCCACGTATCCTTGTTCACATTTTGAGTACCAATGGCTGTCCCAAGTTTTGACTCGCTTGCTCTCCAGTTAAAACAGTAAAGTTTCCAGTGAAACAAACACCTTACATTCCATTTTTGTCGATGAAATATTTAGATACTCTGTGATGTAGGTACATTAATTACACTGTAGTTACTCTGATTACAATATGGTTCTAATTTCAATGCCTGTAATTACCACCATTTCATATAGCTAGAAGCTTAATTTAATGCCTGAATTACTTTTAATTACCTCTTAAGTTCCTTACTTCCATATCTGATACATGCACTTACTGCAAAATTCCACTATCAGAAGATTAACTTAATTACCTTATTTTCAGCTGAACTTTCTATTCTTGGGCAATTCCTAGTGATCTGTGTGCTTACATCTTTAATTAGTCTCTAGTACTCTTATACATTTCTACACTGGGAATGCACTACTTTAATTGCCTTCCCCTGTGTCCAGGAATTGCATATAGTTTTCAAGCTTCCTGGAGTTACACATGTTAATGAATAGTTCCAGTTTTGCTACTGTCCATCCTGGGACTTCCCAGCTCCCGAACTCTTGGGCTGTCTAACTTAAGACTCTGAGCTCCCTACAAAGCTGACATAATCCTGAGCTTGCTCCTTTGGTTTAGTATGCCTCTTGGCTCACCAATCCACTTGCTGGTCTGCTTAAGAGCTGGTTTGCTCACTGAAAATAAATGGATTATAAAATTAACTTCCTCTAAACAGTGTTTTAATCTACAATTCATAAAAATATTTGCATAGAAATGCAAAATTTCTCACAGGACAGAAGTTCTGGTTCCTATACAGTGCTATGTTCAATTCAGGCTTCTCTCAAACTAACAGGATGACAGTGACTTAGTTTAACACATGGTACATGACATAATACAATATGACCAAAGACCATTTTTTCATGTTTCCTGAGTTCTGTAAAGAGTACAGTATAGTTAAGAAACCATAGTCTCATACAAATCGTTCCACCAGGAGAGGCTTAGTGATGCAGTGCAGTTTTCTTGTAACTTTATAAATGCCATTCATATTCATTCATTTTCATTATACCAGTGTGAAGCTTTTGTGTCACATAATTGTTCCAGTAAGTCGCATGAAAAACAGATTTACTCTCATGTCTAAATATTTATCAGAGATCAGGGGCCAAATCCATGTCTAACACATTTCATTTCACTTGAGCGGACCTGAACGCACTCACCCCAGAGCTGAATTAGTTTAAAGACTAACAGGGTCACTAATGAGTACTAAATGGAAGTCCTTGCTACACCTCCAATACAATAGGCAGTAATCTTTCATTGCTCCCGTGATGGCTATCCCAATACTTATTGTACAAACCTGCATAATAATCATGTCATCCAGTCATTAGAAATTTTGAGCAGATAACAGAATAATTAGATTTGAAACTCGCTCATTGCTATCTTTCTGAATAGGAAAAGAGCTATTATATCATTTTGGACATGACACAATAATTTGCAGAAGTTAATTTACTACAGGTGAAAATACTTTAGGAACCTTTGAATAATTAGAAACATGAGCTCACATTCAGTGCAATGAAATACTTTTTGTCATGGGGTTTGGATTTATCTTGCAGTTTCTGAAGGTGGAATCTAACATTGAATGACTAAACTAGATTTTAAAATGTTCCAAGTCCTTCACAGTGAGGGGTAGTGAGTACAACGCATTACTATTATCCATACCATAGGAGATTTGCATTTCTAGTCAGACCCTAGAATCAACCATAAAATATATTATTTTTATATAGTGATTAAAATAGCAATTAAAATAGCTAGAAAAAAACAAAAATAGTGCATTTTTTTCTAGGAGATTTTCTGAGATGTACACATTTAAAAATAAATGTCTAAATTCTGAAGATTGATCAGTGGATCTAATCTCCTCTTTGTCTGTTAACTGTTAGAAAGCTGTTAAACTCATTAGCCATTTTCTGTGTATGTCTAGCTAACAACTTCTACTCCCAAGCGATAAAGTGGCTCACCACAAATACAGGTTTTCTATATGAGTAGTTCCGTTGACTTTGATAACACTTGTTCAAACATGTAAAGCTAAGCACTGTTTTAGAACTGTATTTTAGTGATAACTACAGATAACAGATATGATAACGTGTAATAACAAGAGGAAATCACACGTTACAAACCATTACTAAATCAAGTGAGCTGGGCTTCTTTAGGTAGAGAATACCAGCAATTCTGAATGAAGTCAACAGGAAGTACCTTTCCCTTCAAAAAATCTCTCAAAACCTGTGTGACAATAATATGCAGATAATAATGGAAAATCTCAGAGAAAAACATTCTCAATCCACTTGTTTCCTTTTCCATTTGACACCCAGCATTACATGAGCACAGCGAAGAAATATGTCTCATGACAAGTTTTACTCCACTACTCAATTCCCTTGCATAGAGCATTCCTGATAAGTTAAGGATCTAAAATTGTTGTACCAATGTTAATGTACAAGTTAATTGAAGGTCCTATATGAATCCATATACACTATTGAAGATTGATTAAAATAGCCATATGAAAGGTACTCTCAGCCACTGTGTCAATTAGTTTCTTGATGAGATTCCACAGAAGAAAGAAATTAAGTACAGGGACAAATAGCATTAAAAAAATTCAAATGACATAACTTAACTAAGCACAAATGCTCCTTTACACAATGCATATTCTTTCTCTCTCTCTCTCTCTATATATATATATATCTGTGCATATACAGACATACCAACAAATCCCTTGCGACCCTTCACCCACGCTCCACATTTCATTCGTCTCGCATTCAACACCTCTCGCATTTCACTCTGCAGCTGCTGCCAAAGCAAACACAGAGGGATGATGCTACAGGATACCAAGTGCTGTAACTTTGTGTTCTGTGGATTTTTTGATTTTTGAATATGTGGATTTTTAGACTGTTGATATTAAGAGTTACTTAGTGCTACTAATCTATTGCATACAAACAATGCATTTTCCTCCACATACTAGATATGTTCTGTGAAATCAGAAACTTGGGCTTTTTATAGGATTTGCTTTCTAAAACAGTGTTCTGTTTCCTTCGGGAGAGGGAAGGAAGAGCCAAACATTTTTATTTTGTGGAAACTTTATGTGAGTATTGATAAATGATGGGAGAAGGTTCAAAAGGGGGCAGGTATCAAAGAACAAATTCCCTGACTGCCTTTCTTAGTTTAATCTTCACCACCTAACCAGCAGCTTGCATAGCTCATAATCACACACTGAAGGTGGACTCTACATTTAAGGTGAGAAAATACTTGAGAAATAGTTACAGAATTCACCAGGAAGAATTTGCCCAGTGTTTATTTGAAATGTTTAGGAATGTCAATTTGCTTGGTTGTACAAATCATAGTTTATGTATTTGTTCAGATATAGTTTAAGTGACTCTAATTTAATGTGGAATACCTAAAACCTTAGCGGCCTGTCTTTACTGCAGAGTGCTTCCTCATGGGAAAAATAGGCATATGACTATGACTGGTCAGAGTTATATCCTGAATTCAGTGCTTAAGAGCTTGAACCAGTGAACAGATTTTTTTTTTTTAGAAAATGATGGAGGCGAAAGATGGATGTGGCACCAGACATAAGTCTTCTTTATTACATATCCAGCCCGTGCCAGTCTATAAGAAATACTGATCCTTGCTTGAAGTTCCTGGGCCCCATTGTAAATAAATGATAATAGCAGGAATAGAAAAGGGACAGATCTGTAAAGGTGTTTGGTTGTCCAGGTATTCATGGAACCAAGTTTCAAGTGTCAGCCTTCCCACCGATTCTCACCTTTCTACGTTAATTAGCAGTAGCTAGGGAGCTAAGAGAAACAGCAGGACAAGGTGAATATGCTTTTTATACATATACGAACACCCCCAGCATATACACAAAAACCACACACTTTGCTCAGCTGTACTGAATCTGATCATTTCTTCTTCTGTTTGTTCTTTCTGAAATACAGGCAAACAAATATCAACAATCCTTGCTGGCACCTATAAACTGAATTTCAAATATATTTACATAGCTGCTTCAGATCATCTTTTGTGGGGCTTTTTTCTGGATACAAGCTTCAGAGCCTACTGAAAAATAATCAGTGTGGGACTTTAAAACACACATAGGATTAGGCAAAAAAAATTCACAAAGCTATGTATCCCAAATTATCTCCAGGCATTTCATTAACTTAACAGAGAGCATTAAACAAACAGTATTAATGGAAAAAGCTACTATTTGCAGGAGTACAGTTATCATGAAAACATTTCCCTCATTTTTAATGTAATATGGTGCTTTTAATTAAGTCTGAATCTTTCACTATATTCTGCAAATCCCTTTACTTATGCAGGCTATGAATTTTTAAATTAGATTTGATTTTTTTAGTTAACTACTTTCTGCAAATCCCATTTATATCCAAATTTAAACTCAGGAAATGAATAAAGATACTGAATCAAAATGATGTATTTTGTTTGATGCTACCTTGCCATCCAACATTTTCTGGAGAATTCATGCAAATTTTTAAATCTCTAGACAAGAGAAGTAAATATTTGAGATATTCTTCTACAAACAAATAGATGGTTTTCTAATCCACCTAATGAAAACAAATTGAGAAAGGAAATCTTATACTGTTGTTACGTATAACACACCACTGCATGAATTTATTGCAAAAATTTGTAACCTAAAATTCAGGAATTACTGTTTGTTTAAAGACCTTTTTTTTCACCCTTTCACATGGTGGGTAGTTCATTGACTATTGATCCTCCAGATAACTATTGGCATGCTTTATCTATGTTAATAAGCACTCTGAAGTATCAGACTATGTCTACATTCAAGCACGTGCTAGTTTTCAGAATGAAATCTTCCCTTTGCAAGTAAATCTGCTTTGTTTGTAGGTGAGCCCCATTGGGCATAAACTGTATTTAAGTCTCCAAGATCACACTGCTGTTTCTTATCAGCTGTTTGGACAAATACTCATCTGAAAACAATTAAACAGGAAGGTGAGGGTGTTTCTAGTTTTAGCATAGAATCTATTTCATTAACAACCTGACCAAATCCAGTCCTGACCTCATGATATTCCAACAGGTGTAAATATGTAAATAGAATACCATATTCAGGTTATGTTTGATGAGGGCTGATTTTAAAATGTTTCCTTACTTTACAAAAGAATTAAAAGCAGAATTTTTCATTTGGATTTTTTCATTAATTTCATTCATTTCATTCTGTTCTCCACAATAGATTTTGAAGCAAAACCAATTGACCATTTGCATTTTGTTCTGATTGTAATCAACTATCTTTTGTTTCATCAAAAGTGGATGTGAAAAATAAAAATGTTACAATTTCACATTAAAAAAAATCACTTGTGGAAAATGACATTTTTTCCAAAGCATGTTTTTAAAGGGGAAAATACTTTGCTTTATACATTTAAATAAGTTATCACATTTCTTTAAACACATGACCAAACGTACTTGATCATCCCTCTCTAGTCTGCTGTTGGCAACTATTTCAATTTGCTACTTTTTAAACTACTACCTAAGATTTTCTTAACTCAGTGACAGATGGAGTTGTTTTTCATGCTAGTAGTGTCAGAATTCATGATAACAACTTAAAATATAGTATACTGATGGACACATGGATATGGTTTATGTTCAATAACCATCAGATAGCATTTGAAGTATGGAACTTGGACACTTTCAGTCACCGTAGATGACCTGGAAGTATATATTACATCAGAATTTAATGTAAATGACTGAATATTCCTTTTCCCCATTACTAAAAACGTCAACTGTTTTCTTGCAACTACAAGAGCCTGTACCTCCATGGGCTCAACCCCTCTTAATGATCATGTCTATATAGAGAAATACAGACTTTTTCAGATAGGCATTTTCAGGTACCATTCCACATTTCTTATTTGACAGACCCAACAGGATAATGCTAAGCTCAAAAAGTAATTACCGAATGGTGAATATCATGTTTTTGTGATTGAAAGAGTATGTTCAAGTGCCAGTTTATCCAATTATTTCTAAAGCCATCTTGGGCTTATATTTTATTTCTAAAACACATCAAATTGTGTGGTTTGCTCTCCCAGTACACTCAGACATATGCTAATACACCGATCTTTTCTCTCTCTCAGTGTCTCGGTTGATGAGATGGCTTACACGATATATTCATTGAGCTAAAGAATCTTGTATTAGATAATTTAACATAATGAAGCCTGGTTGCATGCTAGTTTATCATTAGGGTTACACCACGCCAGTGATGTATTACACTGCAAAAAATTCAGATGGTTCAAGGTAATGATGCATTTCGCTGATACATCAGACAATTCAGAGTAATGATGTATTTCATTGATGTATGATCGGAAGAACATTATATTGGTGATATATTACACTTAATACATTATTGTAATGATACATCCTTAATGATATTCTAAACATTAATGTCAGCGCACCATCAATTGAGAGGTTTAGAATGTAAAAATCTACATCTGAAATCAAGCCATCAGAGAAAGTAATTTTAAAGATGCAGCTATCTCCTTAAATATCTTAGTATCTTCAAAGAGAGAACACAGTAGAAAAATTTTGCATTTAATTCCTACAGCTTACCGTATATTGCGAGGAATGAAAAATTCTTATACCTAACAATTAGAGAGTGTGGTGTCTACATGCATTAGCCAAAAGCGTGGGGATTTTTTGTTTTGTTTTGGGTTTTTTTTGCCAGTTTCTTTTTTTTAAAGTGCATGTTTTAAGTAACACAGATCTTCAGGCTGCTCATAATGCTGGTGAACTTCATTCTGCAGTTCCTTCATCCCAAAAACATGGAAGACAATCACACTGTACAACCAAAAGTTATGGGAGGCAACAACTAGAATATAAATACAGAACTACTTGGAACTGGGAGGCAAGTTCTCCTTGCTTGAGTGAATGCTAGATTCCCAGAGGAGGAAAACAGCTTAAGGTAGGAACAATGGGAAGAAATTAATATTTAAATAATCATTTTCAAACTCAAACTTATTCCTTCATTAGAAGGATGACTGGTGAGAGGCCTAACAGTGCCTCAGCAAGTCTATAGCAGCAGCAGACTTGGAAACGTTCATGCACGAAATGCTGTCTTAAGGCATGGACATAGGAGGCTCACTAGCTTGCATTGCAAGTACAAAAGGGGTCTGTAACTAGCACAGAGATGGTTCAACACCAGATGCATCACCCCTACAGCACCTCCCCCGGACAGCCTCCATCCCAGGCACAGTGAGTCTGGTCTCCTTGGGTACAGGCTACAAAATGCTGTGTATTGTCCTCTGGCAGTTGAGCATGGAGCTCCACACACAGCGTGGTCAGCTGCAGAGGCTGCACAGACCTCAAAACACAGGAAAGGGTCACCAGGGCAGAAAGAGAGAGGAATACATATAATATGAGAATTAAGGGGTTAATAGTCTGATTATCTGGCAGAGCAAGCAAAAAGAGTTCTCAGAAGTGGCAGTAAAACAATGTTGTGTGAAATGCATCTGAATTTCAGGTGAATTTCAGCCTTAACAAATACAGCGTGGGATGGGGGAAAAAAATCAATGGCTTATATAGCGTAAATCAAAAATCTGGGTAACAACAAAACAGAATTAGATATTCTCACTGATCAAAAGAAATTTGATATAAATGGCCTTATCGAAACCTGCTGGGATAATTTATTGCTTCAATAGTTAACTTGTTCAGATAAGCAGAAGCAGGGGGATAACTCTGTTGAAGATCCCCTGCTTTATTGGTAATTCAGGTTCATGGGACAATGAATACATATGAACTAGACCACTAGCCCTTAAATCTCATGTTGGGCTCTCTCTGGTGCTTAAATCTAAACAGAGATCATTTCCAATGTTTGGAAAGAACATTTTGTTATGGACAACTTCAGTTTACAATATGCATGGAAATTCTCACGCATCCAGTAATAAAATGACATTTTTTTCCTGAAAATTATACAGGGCAAAATTTTAAAACCAAAGATACTACAGCTAACACAGTGTAACACGATTTTGGCCTTCAGTGTTCTTCAAATTCTTGGAAATAAATACTTTACCCAGGAAAAAGTGATCTTAGATTAAATCCAATGTAAGCAACCGCTGGACATCCTAGACAGAATAATTATCCCAACTGAGGAAAATTACAAGCAAATTGAAGTGAAAGAAGAAAATTAGACAGTGAAATATTCACTGAAACTGGGACCTAGAAAGAGATTATTAGACTGTTCCAAATCACAATTTCATGAACAAGAAAGAGGCAAAGTGAGAAAATCACTAAGAATTTTCCTGAAGTAGTTCATAAGAAACGTGGGAAAATGCACTGAGAAAATACAGGAAAGATAGAAGCAGAATGAATCACTGCAAGAGTTAAAGTTTGTTTTTGACAATTCTAGGCAGAAGAGAAATCTTAATACTTGGACAAATTATTCTATGAAAACAATATATTCTCAATAATGATTCAGAAAAGAAATTTATTCCATAATTATTTCCAGTTTATCCTTGGTAAGAAGTAAGACAATGGACAAATAGAGTAAATATTAAATCATATCAAGTAGGCTAAATATTTTAAAATAAGCTGATCTAGATAACTTGAACACAAGACTCCCTAATTTCTTCCTTACTGATTTCTTTCTTTTTCTTCTTTCTCCCTCCCCCTTCTTTTAGGTAAGTTGGACTAAAACACTGAGAAGATTACAGATTGCTGAATTTCAAGTAAATATTCAGAAAGTCAAAAGGAATGGCTTCATAACTATAGCCAAATGAATTTTATTGCAGTTCCATTCAAAATTATGGAAAATTTGATATTAGATTGACTTTTATAAAAACTACAGAATGATGAACACAGTACAAGCTAACATGGTTTTTTATAGAAAACCAATCATACAGAACAAAGCTTATAGCCTGACAGATAATAAACCTTACTAGTTGAAAAGGGTAATCCCATAGATGTAATCTTAGGCTTTCTAACTCTGCAGTTAGCTCCACACAGTAAAAAAAACACATCTGCTAATCTTATCAAGAAGATTGAGAGATGATTAGTACATATTTACCAGCAAAGAAGAAAATACATTGCAAGACTGAAGCTTTCCCACTCTGCTTCAGTTTTCCTCAAAGAGCACAAAGAATGACATAGCTAACACTACATCCCAGCATCTGCTTACAGCTGGTTATTGTATCTGATCCACAGATTCACCACTCTGAATCTGTAGCTAAAGGCCTCAACTGCTATGTCAACAAACTCCAGCAGCTATTAAAGAGGTTTCTTCATTAGCAAAATGAAAGGCAGTATTAAAGAGAACCAGCGATAACAAGGTATAGTCAGATAAATGCATCTTGGAAATGGAACACACATTTTTAAAAGCAAAACAGCAAGCAACAAAGAAAAATGTCCTTGTCTCTGAATCTAAAGTCTTTTGAGAAGATATGCTTTAGGAGGAAAAACACAAAAAACAAGCTATTCACTTAAAACAGGATGAAATGTTAACAGTACATGACATGCAATCAGCTGAGATGATCCGATAAGACAGTCTGGACTCGATCACTACCTGCAAGTGCTAACTTCTTACTGAGGTCAATATGAGTTTTGAAATCGCCTGAAAGGCAGCATTAAGCTTCTTTGTTCCAAGTTAAAAACAGTGTCCTAAGACCAGCTGTAGAAAGGCCAAGAAAAGGTACAGAGGAGAACAAGAACCATAAATGGGGCTGGAAGGCCTGTTTGGGAAAATACTGGAAAACTGATACTTAATTTGAGAGACAACGTAAGAGAACTAGAGCAAGTGAAATCTTCAGGATGCATAGAGAAAAAGCAAGGATCAAACAAAACAAGCTTTTTGAGCTGATGGCAAATACCAGGATTGAAAATTCCCATGCAGGGGCAGCAAATGAGAAGGTAGTGTGCCTTTCTAGTCTCTTCATGATTTAGTGGAGCTTGTAAACACCCTTCATCTTTGTGAAGTTAGGTAGCCATTCCTAATCAGTGTCAAAAAAAATCCACTGAAAAAAGCTCTATTAAATTTTGGTTTTGAAGACACTGTTTACTTTAAAGGTAACCACATAGTTAATGAAAATGAAATACCAACTTTCATGTCTTTGTACAATAAACTCCACCCCACCAACCCAAGTCATGATCTCGTGTGAAGTAAGGTCTGGGCCAACTGTCTCTGAAGTCCTTCACTGACAAGTACAGAACAGGCAGGACCCACAGGTACCAGCATTCTCTTCAAATGCATCTCTATTTGTTGCAGTACATGCTTTTCCAGTTTTTCTGATGCCTTTCCTCCTTAATCTCTTCATCTTTTCTCTATTATTCCTTCTGTTTCACATTCTATTATCTCCATAATTTTCATATACAACCAGATCCATATGGCCCATTTAAGTCAGTGAAACCTCCAGCACTGACAAAGTCTGACACATAATCACATCCCTCTTTGCTCATGATACCCTCTGTATCAACTTTCTTTCTCTGAACTATTGAGAAAACTATTTATAAACTTTTCAAACTCTGACCATTTTATCTGAAAGAAATTCAGTTTTCTAAGTCATGAAATGACTTTCTCATAGGAAATTAAAACTGCAACACACAACATGTCTGCAGAACTAAGCAAATAATTCATGAGGAGAGATTCTGAGTTTGTGTAAGCACATGCATCAGAGGAACTGGGGCTGGGTTACTCCACTGGAAACACCAGCAGATGGTGAAAATGGTACTTGGCAAACACCCTGCCTCTTTACAGCTGAGTGGCATATCAGATAACCCCATCTTCCAAAAGGACCTACAGGACTAGGGAGCATTTGAAAACTTGTGCAGCTGTGGGCCAGGTGACAGAGGAGCTGAAGAATAACTGAAGTATAACTGTCCTATAGCAGGGAGAGCTTTTCCAAAAAAGGACTTAAGTGTCCTTTAGGAAACAAGTAAAAGCCACTAAGCCCAAAGTTCAATTCCTTCTTAGTATTACCCTGCACTGTGAACATTTCTAATTATTTCCTAAATGGCCCCACTGTTTTTGCCTGCAATCTACCTGGCTTGAGTACACATTTGTAACTTTTTTAAATATAATCTCCATAAATGTCGTATTATCCTATTATCTGGTTTAGGCTGACAACGCTAATTTGTAAAGCCATTACCTGTAACATTTAAGATTTCATATAATTAACTGAACTCTCTTAAAGTAACTACATTTTTCCAGCCAAATACACACCTTTTCTTCTTCATCTTTAAAATCTGGAATCAATGTAATTACTACTCTTCCCATTTTTCAATTACAAGATATTTTTATAATCTGTTGATATATTCTAAAGTGGACCACTACCAGAGACAGCTAATCCCACAATTAATTATATTCTTCCCTATCAATTGCATGTTCTAGAATTACACTTGGCCTGTTTAAGTAGCTCTCCTTTGGCAACCTTTTAAAAGAAATTTCTTGTCCTTTTATAGTGAATTTGGTTTCTTTTTTCAAATTGCTTGTTTTCCAAAGAATGGTCTGAGATAATAAGAGATTTACAATGATTTCACATGGCTTATAGAATGCTTACTGCATTTAGAATAACATACAGCTCTTGTATATCACCTATTATAAAAAGAATATATAGAAATAGAGTCTAGTACTGAAAAAGTATGTATATGCTTTGCTTTACACACTATTAGAGGTGGTTGAAAAAGTTAAATTAGACTGTGGTATCTTCTGAAACATTGAAATATATCAGCTTTTTGCTAAAACTGCATGTTTTGTAGTTTTAACAAGATGACAATAGCGATAAGGCCAGAAGGCAATGAACGAATGAATGAAATGCCCTTTTCTGTAATTCATTTTGCAGGTATGCATATTTAAATACAAATAGTGGCACTTACTTAAATATATATGTGGTTTATCTATTTATTAATTTTCAGTATACACACACATAACATTTTATATTTAAGCATCCACCACTACTTATTTACTACAAAGGAAGTAATTCCACTGGCTCCTGATTCCAGGGTCTCCTTAAGGCTAGACTGGACCAATGGTAGCATAGGAAGGACACAGCTGCGTTTGTGAGAAACCTCATTAATTTCAATTGCTCTGCAAATTTCAGGACACAGCTCTACACTGCAACCTAATTAATGCACGAAGCTCCTCTTTATAGAATAATTTTAAATGTAGAAAGCCAGAGAAAGTAAAAGGCTACCAGGATAAAACTTATATTGTCCTCCTGGTCTCCAATGTTACTTTACTTTCTTACACTGGGGTACTGTCACCATTTGACTGATCTCATGGTACATGAATAATTTTTCTACTGAACAACATCAGACATTCTATATAAAACTACAGTGAGTATTAATTTATTGCAGTTATATATAAAATGTTAACTGTGGCTCAGTTTTCTCTAATTCTTTTCCTGTGAATGAGCAGAAGCGAGGTATGCAATCTCTGCAACCAAGTAGAACTTATTTAATCAGCTTTAACTGACTTAAGTACAATTGCTGCATCTTTGGAAATCTCTGCACACTCCACAACTCCTCAGTACACTAAGCTTTTGGGATATGTATTCAGCATTATATAGGACAACAGCCATGGACACCCAAGATTTCATAGTTGTCACACCATGGCCACTTGGATTGTCATAGACATATCAAGGACTGTACATGAATCTCCTAAAAATGCCAGTTTTAACCACTTGAAATAACAAGAATATCCATGAGAAAAGCCAGCAACCATCGCCAGATCAAGCAGTTCCAGTTCACTGCAGGAAAAGCAACAAAGTAAACATCCATGGAGCACCTGCCTTAAAACTCCTGACCTAGAAATGCATCCTTCCAGAGTCATGTGGCTGGACATAAATCTGCACTGGGTAATTAAAAAATGTTTAATACGGATATAAAGATGTGACATTTTGGACGAAAATAGCTATATATATTCCTCCATTTTCTAAGTCACTTCTATTCTTTCCTTGACTTTATTCTACACAAAGTAACAGTAAAGGCTTGTAGGAAGCAAAGTAGGAGGATACTTCTCAATCACTCTACAAAACCAGCTCCTGCTGCAGCAGGCATGGCATAACCCTTCCAAGTTAAGAGCACACATGCCATGCAAGCGACTCTGGGACCTTTCTGGTCCACTTTTCTATTCCTTTATGCTGTCAAGGCAACTTAAAGGTAGTGCAGTGTTATATAACTACAGTGCAGCCCTTTAGGGGACAATGGACTCAAGTTCCTAAAAGGTTTAAGTTCTGGACTTCCCAGTTATCTCCTGGATCTTTTTGCCTCCTAAGAACCAAAAGAAAATTTCTGAAACAATCTCAAACAAATTATTGTATCACTATAAACAAACAAAAACATGTTTAAGTATAGTTGTTTTTCAAGGTCCTTCACTAGGTCCTCAAGGACTGACATACAAGCTACTATTTAAGTACAAAGGCTTGATTGTATTTTTTCCACCAAACATGCACATCTCTCTACTTCAGTAAAATTTAGCAGACGTCCATAAATTAGTCCTTTGATGTTTATATTCTTATCTTTTATCACCAACAGCGCTACAAACAGCAGTACTGTGAAAACCTGTATCAAAGCAAACTTCTTTCTTAACTAACATTTGCAAGCAACATATTAAATGCTTTGAAACTCAGGAAAACAACTGGTCACAGAAATGACAGGAACAGGTTTTTGGTTTTTCAAGTTTCTCTGCTTTGGATTTCTACTATTGGAGAAAAAAGTACCCAAGAATTTAAATTCAAAATCTGCCCTTTAAACAGGCAAAAATAATAGGCCTAAATGAGCCATCAGATTGCTCTTGGAACCTCTGCCTTTTCCCAGATTCTCTCTTTTAACCTGAGCCATGGAACTACAAGAACGTACCGGGAGGAAATGAGGCTTTGACATGCAGCAGCAGCAAATCCTTCAAGCCTTACAGCAGCATGTGAAAGATTAAGACCACAAAGCAAAAAGCTAGTGTAATTCAGGACACTTCACAAACTGTAGTTTGATGCAATTAAGTGATGTGTTGGTGCACATTGCACCATTGTGCTCCTTCTATACAGTTTTGTTCTATACTGCTTCTTCATATAGCAAATATTTTGTGTGAGGGAGCATGGAGGATATTGAGTAAGGATTTTTAAGTTGAGAAAATAATGCAAAAAGCAGATCCTTGGGTATTTGACTTGTGCAAAGTAGGCACAAAAGTATTCATTTGTATACCAAAAGCCTATAACTGTTTGAAAACCCCTGTTAGAGGAGCATGACTCTTCTGCAGAAGCAATTATTGCACCCCTCACTTTTACAATCAGAATAATGAACTTACTAAGAGATTGAGCAGTTTAAGTTCACATATCCAGCCAGTAACCAAACTAGGCAGACTACCCAGGAGGGCTGATTTCACCTTCTTTGAACTATTGTTATACCACTCCCACCAAATGCTGCTAATTTAAGCAATAAGTTAAAACAGCAAAAATAAAAACAGCTGCTTAGAGAAACATTAAAAATTCATGCTCAGTTGTGCACCAAAGACACATAAGCCCCATTAATCCAACAGAGAGGTCCAGCACACAATCATGGCAAATACACATTCACATCATGCATGGCATTGCACATCTTTTTCAGTACTGATCCCTAACAGAAGTGCATTAAAAACAGAAAAGAACACATTTAATTTGGGATATTAATTGCATAAATACCTCACTAGATTTTAACACAGCTTAGAAAATATCTAGCCTCCATTCTGAGTTTTACCTATCCAATTTTAATCAGTAACTGATATCAAACTTTCCTTTGAAACATACCCTGTGACAAGAAGGAGTACAGACAGATGTCATGAGCTTATACATCCACAGAACACCACCACTACTGATCCCGCCAGATCATGACTTTGGATAAAGACTGGAGGAGAGCATCAAGAAAAGATTTCACTGCCCTTCTCACCTAGAAAGTCAGGCAAGGAATACATGGTCCTATGCAAATGATAGTCTACATTTCCTGAAATTACAGCCACTTCCTTTTTAAACTTGCACTGCAAGAGGAAAAGACAGAATTTTTCCTATGCAACTCCACAAGCTAGTAACAAATTATCACAGATAGCAAGGATCACTTTCCTTACCACATCAGACTACTTAATAGCAGACATGCTACACTTTTTTTTTTTTTTTTAAACTAAAAGGATCGTCGAAAGGAACTAAAAGCAAAAGGTAAGAAGAAAACTAAAACTTTAAACTCAATTACCTACTACTTGAATAGAATTTCAGTTTTACCTTCAAAACTGCTTTTGGTTGTCATTCTCAGACAAAAACAAGTCAAAGCCTTCTAACAGAGTCAGCTAGAGTTAAGCGGCAAATAAGAAAGCATATGAATAATTAAAATTATAAGCAGGGTGATGCAGTTTGGTTATATTAACAGTCTACAGATAGAGTGCATTGCCACTGGCTTTACAGAGCCTGAATTTCATTTACACAGGAAAGAGCTCTGTTTCATCCATGTAGTTGTTATCTTCTCATGGTTTATTTGACTTACACTACTACTTTTGTTGAACTACATAAGCTAATGGAGATATTGGCCCATACAATCTACAGAGATGCAAATGCTCCTTTCCCAAAGAGGGTGAAAGCTTGACAAATGATGTCAGACTTTGGTCTGGCTAAGATATGTTAGATCATCCCAAAAGCTTTTCAAAACCAGATACTGCATCAAGATCTCCTAATGCCAGGACAATGCCTTAAGATGATGAGCACGCTCCCCAGTAATTCATCCTTCTTTTGGGGATAGCTTTTCAAAAAGGCTAAAAGTAACTTGACAATTAATCCTGGCTAGAAGCTGGAGACTGCGCCTTTGCAAATGGTCCTCCTTGTTATCAGTGCAAATACAAATAATGCAAATCATAAATTTATAAATAATAAAAATGGTGTAATTAGAGCTGCAACTAGGAGATGATTTCATTTTAGCTATTTTTACACTTCTTTTGATAGAAAAGGGGTGTAAGATTAGCAACCAGCACTGCTATCCAGAACACCAGAAATGATAAGTCATCAGATATAGATGCAAAACAAAGTATTGACTTTTTTCACAAAAATCACCAGATGGGAAATTCATTCAGAGATCTCCAAAATTCTTCACAGGTCAGGCAGTAATATTGGTCCTATAAATTTCTATACAAGAAAACTGATAAATTTGCTATGGATCAGTACCCAGAGCAGAAACATCACAATGCCTTAGATGACTTGGCAAATACACCACATTTTAAGTGTTTTTTTTTTTTTTTTTTTTTTTTTTTAACATGCTCAGGATAACTTACAAGATTCTTACAGGAAAAGAGAGGTTTTCAGCAACTACTAACTGCTGTGGGCTTTTTTCATTATACCTACCACTTAAGCTATGCTACCTTTCTTTCAGTTGGAACTGCACCAGATGAGACATTAAAGGCTGTGTCTCTGGTTATGATAAAGTTACTATTTAAAAAGCCACAAACTCTATCTTCTAAGTCTGAACAGAATGCATCTGCTCACTGATGGCTAAGTAATCCAGGAGAAACAGAAAGGCACCCTATTCTCTTCAACATCAGCTACCTTTTGTTAGAGTTCCCTTCCTTCCCTGCAGATTTTAGTGGGGTTAGTTTCACTGCAGGAAGAATGAAAAATATAGAATCAAAAAATTAAGATAACAGATGAACAGTAAAAAAGAAAAGAAACATTGTTAGCCAATCTCCAATGACAGATAAGGTTCATCTAATGAGATACCCTAGTATTAAGAGCTCCTCCCAAGTCTGTTGGTTTAGCTATAACTAAATCCCTAGCAAGTCCTCTTACCTGAGATGATTTAGACAAATGAAAGAAAAGAGATATTTCTATAGGTTTTTGTCCTCCCAATTTTTAGGAGAATACTTAGTAAAGGTTGAGCTACAGGATAACTATTTTAGTCCATCAGATACTTTAACAGGTAAAATCTATTTTACTGAAAAAAATCACACATTCTATGCGAGGACAAACTATGACTTTGTCACTGCCCCATAATGATACAGCAAGAGCACTGCAATACCTACACAAGCTAGTAACACATATCTCAGCCTGTCAGTACATCTATGCCATTGAGTAGAACATAAAAAATAAAAAGATGGGACTGGTTGGTGAACTTGGAAAGCAAATCACCAATCTGAGTAACACTGAAAAAAGTATAATTTCGTAATACAAACTGACAACTCATCCACACTTGAAATATAGACCCAAACACTCAAAAAGAAATACATTCTTCTATAAACTTAATGCTCCATTTGTAAAGACTCCAAATCAATTAACATTTCCAAAGATACTGGTACAAGTTGTGGATACTGCATGCAGCAGCCACCCTGAAACTGCAGCAGGTTGACAGAGCTGGCTGCCAGCCCACAGCTACCGCAGCCCCACAAACCAAGCCCTGCCTGCCTTTTCAGCCACAGCACTAACTCAGCCTCTCCCCTCTCTAGCCAGTCACCAAATTTTTGAAGCATGTGTGGAAACTGAATCATCCTCAAAACTACACCTCTCTCAAATTTGGCTGGAATTAGCCAACAGGTTTAAATGCTTTGGAAGTACAGGACAGAGTGCAACCACATGTATCTTATCTCCTTAGGAAAACAAGCTAGGGATATTGCAGAAACTGAAGAGTTTTAGAGATAACTAATAAAATCTGTTGCAGGAATAAAAGCCTTCAGAAGCCTGAAGAGATAGCAGACTAGATAAATTGTTCAAGAAATGAAACCTAGTAGTATATATGCTCACTTCAAATTGCGCTTGAAGGTGTTGAGATTCCCACCTTGGTTCAAGAGCTTAAGCCTGCCCACTGTCTTCCCAAACACATAATTACAATCTCTTGGTGCGAGCAGGACAGACAGTACAGCAGGGCTGATTCTCTCTGGTATTAAATTGCAAGCAGGTGCATTGGTGTTACTGGCAGATATAAAGCGGGAGACCTAGAATCTCTTTCTGGGAAATGGCAACTATTATGGTAACAGAGTGCCATTAGCTGAAGGGTTTGAGGGGAAAGGGGAAGGAAGGGTTTGAAGTAGAAAGAAGCTCTGTCTTTCCTTAATGTCCTCTCATCTCCATTTGAAAGGCAACAATCACTCAGTTTCTAATGATGTGGCACACAGCAGCATCTGGATTTATACTCTGGAAGTGAGAAAACAGACAAAAACACCGACAGTGTGCGAGGATTATGGTTAGTGGGAAGAAGAAAGTTCATATGATCTAATTAAAATTATAAAAAACTGATCCATTTAAACTTTTTAAGTTTCATAAACTACCAAATCCAGAGGTTCTAAGTGCAAATAGGAAATAGATTATCACAAACAATTATTAAAGCATAAGAAAGCAATGATTTTAAACAAGAAAGGCATCTAAAATGAGTTTCTCTCATAGCTGCATTCTTAAAAAGTTAAAGGATTCTGGAGATGAAGTAGACAATGAGAAGTAAAGTGATCAACATAGCGCAGGCACAAAAGGTCTAGGGCCCTTCGCTTATTAGAGTTTTTCTATATGATATGAATTAAAAAATATTCTGAAAACCTTATCAAGATATACCACCAGCCCAGTTTGAGAGTTTTCTCTGATAAATTATTTGAAGTGTTATTTAGTATTTTAGTGACTTTGTATTCCTCTGTAACTTAATTTCCTCCTCCATTAAACAGCATCCCAATATTGTTCTTTGATGAAATCTTGGGCCTTCACATTGCTGGAAAAAAACATATATACAAAATAACTAATACTCTTTCTATTTCTTGTATCTTCCAGAATATTACCACTTAATTTTTAAAATTATAAAATGCACTCAAATAACAGCACTCCTGTTTGTCAGGAACATGGTGCTTAAAATTAAAACTAAGTATGAAAGGAATTTCATGAAAACGTGAAATGCTCTACAAAAGAAGACAGTTTCTTCACATGAGGTGCCTATAACACCAGTCTCAGAATTATAAATCAGGGCACGTTGCAAGTATGAAAATGCAAAAAACAGGTTTACAACTGATTTCATAAATTTGAAATACTGCATATATGACCAAGAATGGTGTCTGCATCTAGGTTTGCTACCTATTGTATAGCTAATAAATACACTCTAAATAGCTCCTTGTGAGGAAAGTAAAGAAAATGTTATGGGAAAAAGATTGAAATTCAGTATTGGAGATCTTTTCAATAAATAAGGGTGGTTGCTTTCAGCAGCTCATGTCTTGCACCCACTGCAGGTCAAAGTATCAGTAACAATGATTTACAAGAATACGGTTTTCAAATTGAATATTAATACATCCTTTCTCAGTCTGATAACCTAATTAAAGAGCTTATCACTACTCATTAAGAGAACACTAAAAAAACCCCACCAGTTCCCTGCTTGTGAAGGCTGAATAATCTGGAGAGGAACAGGAAACTCAGAAGAAACAAAACCTACAGTATTGCTAATTTGAAGTATCATAAAACAGGTTTCAAAGGATCATGAGAATGACTTAAAAATTCTTAAGATTTAAAAACACCAACTTGTAATTCTTTGACTTTTAAATAAAGCCAGGTATAAACCCAAGCTTCATTCATTTTGAAGCCTCCATGTACAATCAAAAATACCTTCAGAAAAGCACAAAATGCTGTAAAGCTCATGATAATACCCCCATAGTGGTCATCACAAATTTCAGCTAAGACAACATCCCAAAGGAACTCTTGCCTACTAGTATTATTTTTGTGTCATCACTATTAGGGCATGCAATATGTAATATTTTCATGTTTCTCTCCAACATATTTCAACATTGCCATTACATGAACTCACTTTACACATACTCCTGTTGGACACTGCGGCCCAGATCTATCAGTCTGAGACAACGCATAGAAAATAGTGTGCACTTGTAATTGATACCATCCTCAATACACACAGGTAATGTAATACTCACAGTGGAAAAACTGAATTCCTCATTACAACCAGCTTTGAAAACATTCTACACCTCTGTCATCTTCTAAACACTGCCAGATCAATACTTTGCTTCCCTCTTATTGTCACAAAAATGTGACTGCTATGGCTTTATATGGCAACTAAACTGAGCTTTTTAAGACTCCTCAGACAGAAGTGACTTACAATTACTATTATTCTGACTTGTAGTCACAACACTGACCCGAAGAGTATTGGTTCCTGCAAGTTAGAGATCCTACTCCCTTTCATCTGCTCCCCAGATAAGAAAATACCTGAAGTCTGCCCAAACAATTCAGAAAAATTCAAGTGTTCCATAATTAAAGATGGGCAAAAATCAAGTCAAGTGCATTTAACTATTACACTGACAAAGAGATGCCGCTGATAAGCCATATAACATGAAATCTGTTAGCACTGCAGAAATTTGGTAATTCAGGTATTTTTCTTATGCTTTAAGGGCCAGTGGTAAGTAAGGAAAGGGTAAAAGGATCAGAGTAAAGTAACTAAGCTTCTGTATTTCTGTAAAGCTTCAAATAGCAATAGAGGCTTAAACACAATTTTCTAAGGTCTTTGAATGGGAAATGAAAAGATTAGGAAGTACAGAGGTCTATAAGAAACTGATTCTGACATGTTAGTTGAAATACAAGGACAGACATTTCTCTCATCCAAATCAATTTAAAGTTTATTAAAATAAACACTTCCTTTTACTGCTAAAAGTTCAATGTAATAATACATACAATTAATATTATCAATTTAATTAAATCCTCTGTAAGTGCACTTTCTAGTAGACTGCTGGCTCTATTAAAAGAACTTTTTTAAAAAAACATTAATTGTATTTTCCTTTAATCTTAAATCAAGAAAATTTATGTCTACTTGTTAGGAAAACACACAGTTCCTACCAAAATGAAATCCCTGTGCATATTCAAGACTGTGAATGCTTGCTACTACGAGGAATTTGCACCAGAATTAAGTAGTGAGGAAAAAAAGCAACAACAACAAGAGGGATTGTGTTGCAAATGTTTTGAGTTGGCTCTCAAAAACAAACAAGAAAAACCCAATACACATGCACACAAAGAAAAATTGTTTAAATATTCCTTTAGCCTTCATGATAAATCAGAGATACTCATTCTGTCATGACTTGTGCAATTTGACTGGCACAATAAAGCAATTTTGCAAGTGAAAACAGCTTTTTATTTTACAAAATGGAAAGCTGCCTCATCAGGATGAGGAAAGGGAACTGAAGGTCAGAACTGTGATTCATCTTCCTAAGGCAGAGTCACATTGAAGGGACCTTGAAAAAGTCAAGTAGTTAGTTACGGGCATTTGAAAGAGAGAAAAAAGAAAAATCATATAAATGAAAATTGTCTGAAAATAAGCACCAATTGTCTGTCTGTTCTTGGAGCTATTGTGCCTTCTGCAAAGTATCACTAAGATGGGTGATTATAGCAAATTATTGTAAAAGAATCTTCTAGGGAAGTTTTGAGAGAGACATTGATTGGTTAGTAAGCATACAAAAGACTAGGAAAAGACAGAAAATGACTAGCAATAAAGAAAAGGAATACATTAAAAAATAAAATAAACTGAAGACAAAGAAAAAAGCTCCTAAAGTTTCTTTTGTTTAACATTGATCCTAAGAAGTGAATGAAGCTGTAACACACCCTTTTCACCCCAGATTTCCCCCCCCCCCCCTCTAGTTACAGGGCAAAAAATAGTCTCTCCTCAGATTTGGTGCCTGCAACAGCAGTGCTGAATGTAGCTTCCAGTCAAATCTACAGAAAGAGTCCCACTGACCACAGGGAAAGTGCTTGTGCATCAATCAAGTAGGTCATCTCTTTTTCAAACCTTCTGTGTCATTAAACATCAGCCTCCACAAAAACAAAAGATGTAGATATGTAACAGGAATTATCATCCACATTCAGAGCACAGAGACACTGAAGAGTAACTGAAGGATGATTAGTCCTCACAACGCTGCACCACAGTGTCTACCCCGTATGGCACATTTGGAGTGGACCTAGGGCTTTCCTGCTCTGCAGGCAAACCCTCTCCCCCTCCTCACCCATTTTTATGGGGCCAATACAGAGGATTCCTGGAGAGGGCTGAGGAGAAGACAAAAATATATATATATATATCTATATATAGTAGACAGCAGTAAGGTTTGGGGGTTGTTGGCACTGAGGGGCAGTGAATTTTAGTTGGAAAATCTCGATGGTAAGGGCAGTGCAGTTTCAGAGGCTAACTAAAACTTCCAGAGTTTTCCCTAGGGGATTCCTCCCCATCTCTTATCCCAGCATGTCCTTAACTCTTCTCCCCAACACTTCTGGGGGCAAGGAAATCTCTCCCTTGCTATTTCCATTTGAACCAGACCCCAACACTTTCTTCTGTAGCAATAATGTCTAAATTAAAAGTAACTGTCTAGATAAAAATTATTTTTCAATGTGAAAACTTACTTCTCCCTCTATCTTTTAATGATAGGTTTAGGCTTCCACAGAAAGACTACACTCAAGGATTGTCCTCAACACTAAATTGAACAGAAAAATAGACAGCATTTTACTTCTCATTGTTCCCCCTTCTCAGCAGTGAATTTCATTGTTAGAGTTTGGCAGTGTGTGATTACCTGTATTTGGGATTGTATGTAATTGGGCTCACCGGGGATCCTCCGCAAGGCATACAGTATGCACGCAGGCTTCACAAAAACCTCTGAAAGGACTGGGTTTTTTTCCTCCAAAGTTTGCCTGGGACAGGGGCCAGGCCAAGAGCATTTGCTGAGTTGTAGGAACACAGGAGCTTCTATTTGTGCACAGACATTCCCTGAGAAGCAGGAGGAAGGCTTTTTAGTTATGTTTTCTTCTTCTGCTAGTTTGGGAGAACCCTGTTTTTCAAACTATTTCCCAAAGTCAAGCATATCATAGCCAGTGGCATAGCTGAGTTTGGCAGGCTCATGCACACACCCACCGATTTTAGTGGTGCATTGACTCCGCACCCAGCTACAGCACCCGTGGGCTGGACCCCAAAGACTATCCAACATGCACCATATGTTCTCCTACATCCCACAATGTGGGATGGAAAAGGAGACCTTGAGCTCTGCTGTAGGGCTGGCTCCTACACCAGCTATCAGTTTCCTTTGCACACTACTGAACAGCAAGGCAAGCGATGGTTCAGAGATGCTCTGACCTAGAGGCATGACTGTTAGGCTAAGAGCCAAGAACATGTCAATTCTTTTACAGGGCTAACATACATGGACAATAGCAACTCATTGACCTTCATTACTGTTTCCTGTCTGCAAAAGGAGCACCAACAAAATACTTGTTGAAAAGGAGCACCAACAAAATACTTGTTGAAAAGGAGCACCAACAAAATACTTGTTGAAAAGGAGCACCAACAAAATACTTGTTGAAAAGGAGCACCAACAAAATACTTGTTGAAAAGGAGCTGAAAACCTTATTTTTTATTAGGAAGATTAAGGATGGATGGTTATTCAAATTGTAAGCATTCTCCTGCATTTACATTCATTTACGGAACCTACCCTTTTATTTTTGCTGGCCTCATCTCTTCTTCTCAAATCCCTCTCTGCATATCATGTGCTGATTTCTTAATGCGTAACTTTGTCATGGTCTTTATACCACAGGATCCTCACTGAAACTTAACTGGAGATTGGTCTTGTGGCTCATATGCAGCACATACTAGTTTCATTACAGCTAGAAGACCATGGTCAGTAGGAATTGATTCCTTAAAACAGAATGAATTAGAAACTAAAGCGATACTTTCCAACTTTCCTTTAAAGTGTATTTCTGGCAATTTCTGTATTTTATGTTTCAGTGATTTAAAAATTAACCTCAGTAAGCTAACCAGCTCCACATTATTTAAATTTTATGTGTATTTAGTTTGCAAAGTTTTCAAAGCAGCAATTACCTTTTCACAAAGCATGTATAGCACTTAGCACAATAGGGCCAGCATCACCTGGTAAAGCTTTAATAGAATTTTTGATATTATAGTTCATGTTTAAACATATTCTATTTTATAATATAGCACAGAAATCAACTTTTATGGAGTTAGCTACAGAAAGGCTACCAGTTTGTGTAATGCACATGACAGGACAGACCACTATATGCGCAATATACTTTAACACTATTGTGTCTCAAATGTATTGTAATAGATCAGTTCTCCAATAAATGCTTCCAAAGTTTTTTCACACATAAATCTAAATAAGTTTTAACGAAATTAATAGCATGTCTTATGTCTCAAAGACCCACCTTCAAGAGAGACTCTATGCCCTCTGTTGCACACGAGAACATTGCGCTCAAGGGCTTCCAAGATAAGATAGGAAAGATACAAAGCACAAGGAGAAGAAAAAGCAAAGAGGTCAAGAGAATTTTCTAAAGCCATTCAACAGTGGAACTGAAAGGGAAATGTTTCCCTCTACTGTGAATATTTTTGTTCTTGACACTTAAAAATATTTGCTGTTCCAAAGCAGGGTGAAAAGTCAGGAATACTTTCCTGAATTTTGAAATAGCTTGGCTTAATTTCCATAGAACATATATATATGTAATTTTTTATTATGAGTTAATTTAAAAGCCATTTCAAACTTTTTATGTGATGAAAGCACAGTATGGTTTGACAACTTTGATTCTGAAAGTCAACTGCATTAATAAGATAAGTACGTGCAACAATGCTGGCTGACTTCTGGAGAAATAGACTTTTGGAAAAATGCTGGCATGTGTATAACTACAGATACTACATATATAATCACGTAGGATTAAAAGCTTTATTTTATTTTTTTGTCTGCCTGTCAATGCAAATAACCTTCTGCCAACAGTAACGCAAAAGTTATCAGCAATAGAAGAGAAACTGGCTCTTCATATGGCATGGTCTAAAGTACAACTCCCTAAAAGTTCTGGTGTCAACTAGCTGTAGCTGGCAAGTACATGGACAAAGACATAGCCATATCCCCGCCCCCTCCTTCACAATCAGTCTCTCTCCTGGTTATCTGTTTTTGTAATAATGACCCTAGTGGTAAGCTCCACCTTATGTCCCATTAATCACCACCTAACATCAAATAGTTTCTTATTCTAAACTCCAGAATATCTCCCAGTTAGAAATCTTGTTCCCTTCTTATTTACCTATATCTTATTGGTTTCATTCATCACACAAAGTCTTAATATGACCACTGTCTATAATTTATACCATATACCATGCTGTAATGCTTAACCCTTCACAACACTTGCATCCAATTTTTACCCCTTACTCAATATAGGGATTCTTATTCAGAATAGCATACCAAAACATGATTAAAAGTTAAGTATATTTACTGAATTCGAGATTATCAGAAAAATCAAGAACAACTTTGTGATCATTCCACTGACCTGGTTTTACAAATTGATGCTGTGATACAACTGCATGTTATCAAATGCAGAATAGCAGAACAAACATTTGGTCCACTTGATAACATATACCTTAAGATAAAATGTAACAGCTCAGCAACTGTTAAACAAGAGTAGTATCAACAGTCTGAACTTAACATTTTTATTTGGTCTCTTGGATAACTGACAGTGATGTACTTACCTAATTAATTTGAAACAAGGAATATGATCAACTTAGTAATGGTGTACATGTGTATTCAAATAAAAATTGATACACTAAATGAACTAGGGGACAGTAAATTGAAGAAAAAAGATCCAAGAAGAAACTTCCCACCAATACAAACATTATCTTGGAGTATTATATACTTACTGAAAAGATCTCAGTAAAAAATGACATAAATATTCTAAGCTAATACAGCTTAACAGACCAGTGTTGCCCAAAACAAATCATCCTCATAGATATCAGAATTACAACTACCATCACGGACATAATCGTTCTGATTCTTCCTGCTTGGTGCAGCATAAATTTAAGTTCATAAAAATTTTAGCCATAAGTTTCTTAGGTTCATTCAATAAATAGTTTACTGTTTTTCAGTTGGTCACACTTTAGTGTACGTTGTATTGGATTGCTATCTCCACTATTCAAAACTAGTTTCTCCTTAGCCATAACTAACTCCTGTACAGTAGGACAATGTACAGTAAGAGTTCGGGAACTTTTTTGTACCGTAAAATTGGAGGAAGTTGAACAAAATATGAGCATACTGCCCCATTAGAAACGCTGCAACTCGTAACCTGTGCCAGAGAATAGACATTTGTAAAGCAGAGTGACATGAAAGTTCACAATGGCAACAGAAAGTGAAATAAAATCAATTCACTCTCATGATGAACCTTCAAATGAAAACAATGTAAAATAGTGCAAAATTAAATCGGTCTTCTTACAGTTTTAATACTTAAATATCATATTCAGCCACAGATGTGGTTTTGATAACATTGTATCCCTTTGAAATGTAATGTCTGGTACTATCTCCCATTCATCATACCTTTTGCTATTATTACAGCATTGAAAAAGACCACAAGATCACTCCAGATCATAAGGAGAATAGGGTGAAAATTATTTCTTTTTCCACATTATCATCTTTGTCATAGCACAGATTAATTCTGTATCATTTGGGAACACCATATTGCTGTGCTACTTTACAAAATGTTACCTGTGCAACACTACTATGAATTTTCAACATTCTGGTACACTTCATTCCTTCAAAACTCTCATTGTAACACGTTCCTTGATAAGACTACTTCCCTTTTAGATACCAATTAATGAATATGAAGCTTGAGTAACAACCCTGTAAAGCAATGAAAAGGCTGACAGTTGATGTCAAAATGAGGGTGGAGTGTATTCTGAATGTCTGCCTAGTCTACACATTCCCTGCGGGATAATAAAGCAGTTAAAAAAAGACAGCAATGGAACGGCTACTCAATCAAATTACAGCATGTAGAAAAGGTCAAAGCAGTAGAGCACAATGATATAATTCACAGATTATACAAGACATTAAAATTCTGATATGACATTCTTTGGGAAAAAAGATTATAACAAGGACAGAAAATGGCAGGACATTAATCCATTCCCATGGCAACATATGTACCCAAACTGGAAAATGTACAACTGCAACCATTGTTAAGTCTTTGCCAAGACTAGTTACAAGGCTTAATTTGGATATGACATATTGAATCCCTGTCAACAAGTTCTGCTTATATTTAACAGAACTGGAAGAGGGGATGAAGTTGAATCACACAGGTTATATTTCTAAGGATATGCACAATTTCTTCATATCACAGCCTCCTGTTTTGATAAGCAATTGCGTCTAGTGCAACTTTGAACAGAGATACAGATTTAAAATATATGAAGTAGACATGTAAACAAGCACACTAAAATGTATAAGAGTTATGTGAATTAAATTACTGTTATTCATATTGCTATAGGACTCAAATTCTCCAGTCAAATTTAAGTGTCCTTTTTAATAGCTACAGAACCATAAAGGAAGATAAGGTCACCTTCACCCCAAGACTTTACAGATCTAATGTAAACATGACATGACAAGTGAGTGGAGCAGATGGCAGCAACAACTGTAAAGACAATATAAATGCTAGGTCCCAACCGCCAGTGAAGAACCTGATCGATAATAGACAGAAATCAGCAGGAAGATTCCCATTACTTTCATAGGCTTCATATCAAGCCTTTGACAACTCTAACTATTGTGATTTATGTATTTATTTTTGTAACTCAATAAACAAATCATATCAACTACACCAAACTGTGGCTCAACCTAGCCATCGCCATTCAACATGTTTTGCATGTGTGACAACAGAAAAATGTTTCAAGAAACAGCTAAAGAGAAAAGAAGTACTGGCTGCAGTCCAGTGCGGAACAAGGCCTGAGATGATATTTGCAGGAGCAGCACATATTGAAAGTTTACTCTGACAGAGGCAAACATGAAATATTTTGCTAAGATGTTGTTTAAAGGTTAAAACAGAAGAAAGCAGTGAGTTTTAATAGCAAATTTACCTAAAGCTACTTTGATTTTCAATACAGCTATAATTCTCACAGTAGTTACATGGGAATTCCTGAAGTCCAACTTTTCATTAACATTAAACCATGTACCTTCATCTTTGACAAAGCAGCAGCAGCATTAAAGCTGGTTATAAAATTTTAAGTCAGAAAGGACATCAGCTACAAAGGGGCTCCTTTCTTCTACCAGTATGACATTCTTAATACAAATGTATATTTCACATCCTATTATCTTTGATGATAAAAAGTCAATTTGTACATATAGAAAGTACACTTTTCAGGTGCTGAGTTCATGGCCTTGCATCATGAAAACTTCACTCCAGAGAAAAAAAAAAGTCAGTAATAAAGAATATTGTGTTTGATGATGTAACCGGCCAGCTTTATCATTTCTTTCATATCTGTAGAGCCACAGCAGAAGAAATGGTTAACTGTGTGTTTTGCAGCCACACCTCATGGAGGTCAGATTTCTTGTGCTAAGCTTTCCACTTAGCCCACAGCTGAGATTTATCTGTCTTTATTTCTTGTCTTCTTTTTTTGTACTTTAGAGCCAAGTGAGTCCGCATCATAGCTCAAATTTTTAGGCTGCTAGCCTCAAAGACACACTGCTAAACACTGAACTGTGACTTAGCCTTTACAAGGACATACCGTTGTAATGTCAGTAAACTTATATTTCCAGGTTGTATATTTAAAGATATATTTCCACACACACACACAATTTTTAAACATTTAAAACCTGTTTGCTCATATGAAACATTCAAGAGATTGGGAACCTTAGAACAGCCTTTATTACAAAAGCATCTAATCAGAATAATTTGTTCTATTCTTCCAGCTGTTCCCTAGTTATTAACAGCATTAGCTGCATAACATACCCAAGTAATTCAGCTCAGAGTACCAAAGAACTGAATTAGTGAATAGACTAATTTAACCACTAACCGTTTAAATACAAAGTTACAGAGCCATGGGAAGATTTAGGTCAGAAGGGATCTGTGGAGGGATCTGGAGGAGCCCAAACTCCTTCTCAAAGCAGAGCTAACTTCCCAGTTAGATAAGTTGCTCAGGACCTGAATGAAATACACATAAACAGTGCCCAGGAGCTCCTTTTCAGGTAAATGTTAGCCTATAGAGTCTTACATTCCCCATTACATTCTCTCTGGCCCTATGAATCTTCTGTGATTTTTTAGATGCTAAGTCAACCTCAAAAGGTACCTTATCTACTTAAATATGCTGGTCAGAATCTGCTTCCTGTTTAGCAAAACACAGGCTGAAACTTGATTAGTATTTCTATTGGCAATCACAATACATATTATTAATATTGATAAAACAATGTTGTAACAGCTCTCATCATCAGAAAACCCATTCTAAAATCAGCCCACCAAATTTAAAAGGCAACAGATTCATCAAATCATGCATGTACATTCAGGCAGGCAGCAGTCAGAACATGACCCAGCAAAGCAGTCACAGTTTTTACTTCAAAGTTGCTATATTTCTCCAGATAATCATCAATAAACTCAGAAATAAACATGGGTCTCTGTGATATATTTTCCCAAATCCTCATAAGAAAGTAACATAAGTTAAAATCTTACACTTATGAAACAATGTCCCACAAAACAAGAATTTTGAAGCATATTTAAATAGAAAAAATCTTTATTGAGCTATTAAGCTTTATTCCAACAGACATTTGAATGAATGAGCATCAGTTTTCACCAGGTGTTTATATTTTTTTATTTCTGCAGCTCCCCAGGGAGTCTCATTCCATGCCTCAGGGGATCCAAAAAAACAGGCTCTTGCTCACTCAGACCTCTGCTTGTAAAATGTTGACACAAACTCTTCTCAGTGCTGAAGCACCACTGAAACAGAGGTGCAGAGACTACACACCTTTGTACACTTGTTATTTAAGGCACCTAATAAAGTTATAAGTGTTCTTACTGGCTAAATCTCATAGTTGGAATTATAATGTTCACGCACTGTCAGTTGCTTACTCTTAGTCTGTTATTTGCAGTGAACGACATCAAAGCTCCTTTCATTCATACCTGCCACCATTCCTTATATTTTGAAGCCAGCATTATTCTGGAATAACCTGTCACAATACATACTTCCTTCTTTCCAGAAAATTAGAAGGAAAGGATAGTACTTAGAGCTTTGATGCAAAATACATGAAGCTATTAAAGTCAAAAGATTTACACCAGGGATAAATTACCCTGGTGATATTTTACAATTTGATGTCATTACAACACAAGGTTTTGGCTTGTCTCTCTGACACACAGCACAATGTTCTTTAGAGAGGTAAACTGTTCATTACAAAATGTTTCAGACAGGACTGTCTTTACTGCCTTTTCCCATTCCATTTTATGTTTGGTATGCATGTTTTCAGGGAAAGACCTCTCTATTTGCAGTGTCTTGGATTCAAAGATATTGCCACCTTCTTCATTTAAGAAGGATCAAAAACGTGTAGTTTATTCCTGGGAAATTTGTGAGCTGATGTGTCATATTTCCTAACCAATACGCTAGGCAAAAAGCGGCACATAACTTTTGGAGTCTTACTACTAAAAGAAGACTTTTCAATGACCTTGCACAGAAGAACAGAAATACACTTCTAGCATTAACTAAGCCAAAGCTTCTGGGAAGTGTGAGGTGGCATCATAATTTCTTTTCTACCACTAGTATTGATGTGGTCACTGCTGCAGTGAAGGGTAGGAAGAATAGAAAGGCTAGGATTTAAGAATAAAAAGAATAAACAATGGGGAAAATTACAAGCACACTGCATTATTTAAAATTACATCACAAAATAGCAGTAGGTAATTGCATAGCATTCTATTCAAATGGTTGATTATGATCAATTCTGGAGAAACCACAGTACAGCTAAAAATCATAATACTAAATTTACTTGCCTCCAAAGAGATGAAACAGTGGCAAAAAGAAATAAGTACAGGATATACTATGCATTTTACTTTCTTTAAGCATTTTATATAAGAAATCACAATACAGAGAAAAGCTATCTTTTAGATGACCACATGACAATTTTTAAATTTTAGATCATGACCGATTTCCAAAAAACACACACCATATTCCAGCTCCCAGGGGATATCCCTGTTCTTGCTGTTATTACATCTATTGTTAAAATAGTGCCTGAAGATCAAAGGTAGGTGACCTCATTCTACCAAATGATAGTAATAGTCATTAATAAAGCAAACTTGATAATAGCCTATATTTATCTGGATGAAACAATACTTGGTTGCACAGATTTCCACTGAAAAATCATGGCTGTCATTCTGGAGAAGTGTCTAAGTATTCATATGATGCCAGGTACAGGAATGTGTACCTGAACATTATGCCATGCACACCTACAAGCTCAGTCTTTTGGACTCTGGCTCAGTTACATCAGCAGAAAGACTCAGCAATGCATCAGGCACTGAATCCTAAAAATCAATGACAGAATGGTCTCCTTATCATTTCTAGAGTTTTATCACCACCTAGTTCCTTATGTGTGATACACCTTGCTACAAGTGCCTCAGAGCTGACACTCAGCCTGTTGTGCTCCACCTGTTCAGCACAGCCTTGTCCCATTTGGCCACGTAATGACTCTATTTTACCCCAAGACAGAGTTCTAAAGTCAGTCATTTAATTGTCAAATGCAAAATAATAATTATTGACAACAGAACTGAAGGGAGGAAAACAATCACATTTATAGCTTATTTTTCCTGATGAACATGTTAACAAAAACGCATTACCTAATTAAGCAAGTCCAAGAGGAAAATTCAGTTATATATGCTATATACATTAGGAGTAACAATTTTCTTTTCTATACAACTTATTGTGCCTTCAATCTGCAAAAGCTGAGCAATCAAAAAATCCTTGCATCAGCTTTAATTGCTCAGACAGCCAGTGTGAAAGTGCTTACGTAGTAATTCTTTTGCTACACATTTTAAAAGTGTCAGTTTCCTTATTTTTTAAAGTAGTTAACATAGACCTCACATAATCTTAAGTCATTATCAACACCATATATATATATTTTTTTAAACATGTAAACATTGTTTTATGGCATATATCTATGTACTTGTAAAAGAGATCTGCTTTTATACCACTAAATCCTCTTTTTTTCTTTAGCTTATATCAGTCAAACATGTTAGGAGGAGGGGCAGGTTCTGTGAAATCAGCAAATAGTCTAGAAAAGTTGGATGCATTCCCTAATGCACAAAAAATATTGTGTCTTTTTGACATGGTGAACTTTGAAATACCAGAAAAGTAAACTTTTCAACATTTTCCAAGACTATGACCTTCTGCACACAACGTTAAAGTCTTTGTCACAGAAGGTTAAATGGCGACCACACAAATACAACATTTTTATAACAGTATCAGCTAAACTGATTTTAAGTCACACAATCCTCTTTTTGGTGCATCAATGAATTTTGCTATGATGATGATGATATAACCCGAGTTACTAGAAAAAGTCATTTCCCAGTTATTGTATTGAAAGTCAGTAATTACTTTTTCAATAAAGAAAGTGAAAACTATTAGAATGGCAAAAGAGAAATAAATTAGCTTTATACCCTGCACTCAATTAAACTATCATAGCAAGAAAGCAATGAATTAAGGTAATTTGAGGGAAAGATTGGGTTTTTACACAAAAGTCTTTATACTATTTTAAAATCCATTAAAATTCAACATAAGAGCAGTATAACTATACTAACAGCTCCTAAGACCCAATGTAAAAATGGACTTATAAATTACAAGTATGTATTTGTAAACCTAAATGTTTAATACTATGACAACAAAGAAAGTTCAGCATGTGGCTGTGGCACAGGGAGTACACAGAGGTGTTCAGCAGGGATGTTCTGCTGAGCTATCCTCATCTGTTGTAAACTCATAAATAACAGTAGCACAAAGTTACATTTCCACCATTTAAAGACCTGGAAAAAACATGCCACTAAAGTTTTCCAAAATCTTTCATGAACTTCTTGTAAGAAGGCTAAACTACTGTTTATATGATTAAATTTCAGCCATTTTCCCTGTACAAAACACTGTTTCCAAGATTATCTTTTTTTTCTTAAAAAAAAAGTTCAGAGTCAGAACTGTTTATGAAATTTTCTGCAAACCTGAAACAATTCAATTATTCAGCATTCACCTCTTTTTAATGTTTTTTTCTTTGATTTTTATGTGAATTAATCATTTTGAATCAAGCATGTTTCTGTTCCATGGCACATACTTCTATAGTTGTTCACAGAAAATATTTGTCCATCTCAAGTTTTACCTCTATAACCTCAAAAAGCAATGCAAGTGAGGAATCTGAAACGTCAGCTATGGAATTGTTCTATTAATAACATCACTAAAACACAATAGTTAAAACTTAGGTAATTGCAAGCTCTGGGAACTGGCAGACCTTTCCAAGTCTGCATCTGGTCTTTTCTTGCATCCCAACTCCACATCAAACCATCTGGGTGAACACTTATCCTTTTACCCATGTGATCTGACTTCCAACAGCACAGATCAGAAAGTTGTGACTGCAATCCTTATGCAGGTAGGTACTCACCAAGGGGCTGCAAAGACAGGGAATGCTGTGCAATTAGTCCAGCAGTCCGAGTGCTCTTCGTCACCTTTGGTTCCCTTCCTATTCTGTGAAGAATGGTCGGTAAAGAGGGAGACCCTGTTCTTGTTCAAGTCTTTCTTACCTACATTGAACAAGTGCTTATCTCTCACTGTTGATCATAGACAGGCTAGAGTGTCTAGACCCTTAACTTCAGTATCTCAGGTAAGTGCCTGCAGTTAGCCGAAACAAAAAACAGGTCTTGAAAGTGCTTTATAAATGAGAGAGTTTAATTCCTTCACCAGCCCTCTCCATAAAGCTCCTGTTTATGATTCACTTAAATTCTATGCTGAAGGAGTTTTACTTGTAATATTTATTTTCCAAATTTTTATGTTGTTCTACAGATCACACTACGAAAAAGATTTAAAATAAAATACTCTATCAAGTGACAACATGCAGCAACATGAATTTAGCCGACACCTACTAAATTTAAGAACATTGGAAGAAAACTGATCAGTTGTGCCCCTCAAACAAAAGGTCAAGATAACAGAAGGATGACTGTTAGGGTATAAACTGTGATCTTCATAAATTTAAACCAGAGAATTGTCTCTTTTCTGGTTCACAGAACATTGTATGTTCTAACATGATAACCAGTGCAAGAAGGAAGTTGAATTCTAACTATGTTTAGCTATCAATATTTAACACAGCTACAAAACTGGTATGCAAAATATGCACTGGGATTTCTGTATTTGAACTTCCGCACGCAGCAACTTTATTGTACTCAAGCATGCGAGTTCACACTTTGGGTGCACCTTCCTTAATTTTATTGTTCAGCTTCATCTGGCATAGCACCGCATTGAAATTACTGAGTTGGTAATTCTGACTGCATTTTCTCCTCAGCAGTGTTAGGGAACAGAGCATTTCACATATTGGTACAGTATGGTTAGAGTGACATTTAATGTATTTAATATTTCTTTTAGTAAAACTGAAGTAAGAATTTCTTGTCTCCACTTCCCCAGGGAATGTGGGAAAAATTAATCCTAAATTTCAGAATATCTGAGGTTAGTGTAATTCAAGTAATTAAACCAACCTTTGAGCTTCTTAACAGAAGAGGAGGGCAGTATGACTTTTCAGGCTAAAATGCTGTAATTTATTGCACAAGGCAAATAAAAAGCTCATCTTTATTTTCAGTAGGGGATTGATGATAAAGGTAGAGAACATTTCCATCGTGAAGTTGATTTAATTTTCCTTTTTCCATTGGTTATCAAGTAGTGTTTTATTTTAGCTTCTGGCCTCTAATGCAGTTTCATATCATGAAATGTCCACCTACTAAAGCATGAAGTCAGGAAGAACAACTTGTCTCGCAAATCAGATTCGTAGGACTTTACCCTTGGATCTTCAATTAACTACCATTTTGACCATTTTATAAGAATTTTTTCTCATAAGCCCAGACACTAGTTTCTTATCACACAACTTTTCTGTTTAAAAAAAAATAAGAAAGATTTCTATGATTTAGAGATCAGAATCAGGCTAAATCCATTTCAAGATTTCTCATAATAAGCCTCATTTATTTGCTTTGGCATTTGAGATTACTAAATTGGTGGTCAGTGATTCCATCCATGATTGCTTAATCTAGTCCAGAATTGATGTACATTGTGCTTTAAAGCAACATGTAGAAAATGTAATATTGTGCTTTAGAAACATCTACCAGAGACAGTAAAGAAAAATTCTTTCATATGAAAAATTTTAGGCTTTTTTTTATTTTTTTAATTTGGCTGTTTAGTATTAGAATAAGACCCTCAGCATCTCAAAATTCTCCAAAGAAAAATCTTATCGAAAAGCTTTTGGAAGCTTAGCTGAAACTCTCCTTCACAGGCACCCTTTTTTCCTTCCCTCAGAATAAAATCTGGCTAAAATTAATTATTCCATTTCACAGCATTTCAATTTTTACTTTAGACTCTCTGCTGTGCCGTGTATGTCAGTGTGAAAACAACAGCCAAGTACAGCCATATATGCTTAGCAAGCATGCACTAAACCAGGCTCCTAGCTTTCTTCGGCCACTGAGTTACAAAGCAAGCATTTAACTCCTTCAAAAGAGAGCCTGTAGTAATGTTCTAGGATGGCCACTAATGACAAATGCAGGAATTCTTTGCACTCCCTAAACCACGGATTTTCAAAGGTTCTGGCCAACACTGATATTGGAGAAGGCAACATAGCACACCTTTGTGGCCAGATTACAACCAGAAACCTGAATTCCCCACAGCATTTCTTCATCAATAACTTAGAATATTACTTTTCTTTTGCTAGGCTTTCACAGTGCTAATGCTTTCTCTGGAAATCAGTACTAGACTAGTCAGCTGCTAGAATTATATCGCTACCCATTACCAGCCATGCTTTCCCAAAGTCTGCTAGTCTTCAATTATCAAACTTCATAGATGTTAAATTCCAGGGATTTTTCCTTCAGTTTTTAAGAAATAAAGCATAACCCAGATAGGTTTAATACAAACACGGATAATACTTACTTGTCTCAGTACCTCACCTTTAATAATATGTATCATTACTGTATACATACATGGCACATTTCAGGTTGAAAACAGGAAGCCCCAAGGCAAAATGAAGACTTTACAGTGCTAGGAAAGCACAGGAGTTAAGCTTCTTTGATGCTACAATCAGAATTAAACATCACATGATATATCAAAAACACACGGGAGGTAAGGAGACATTCTGGCCAAGAACACTGTGTTCAGAAACAACAAAGTGCAGGAGATACTTCCTTCTCCATTAATACTCAACATAACAGAAAATTCTGTCTTGAAAGAATAAACCCCACTAGTGAAGGAGCAGTGTCTTTGAAATTCTGAAAAGTAAAAATACTTCTATGTATTGTATTCCTATCCATTTCTAAAGAATTACTACTACTGTTAGTAGGAGAAATATCTCCTTATTTCTTTGATTATTGTGCTTATAGCACACTCGAGCAGTTTTGCCAGCCTTTCTTGATTTACTGTGTATTTTGCTGAAGTGTTACACTGTACTAGCTAAAGTAGATCTTAAAAATCCAGTGTTGAAGCTTCTCAGAAATTCAACATAAACTCATATTAAAAAGAAAATCCAACAACAGCTCTGAAATATTACACTATACAGCAAAATCTCTGCATTTATTTGATATAGATAAGCCAATTAAATATTTACCATTCTTGGCTTCTTGTTTATTACTAAAACCTAATACAATGAAACAAGGTTTTAAAATGCTGTTTTATTCACTGTAATAAAATGACTTTATCCAGAAAATATCAAATACATTTTAAGTTGTAAATCACTCAATTTCTTTTTTTTCTCCTGACTACCTTTTTTATTATTATTAATCAGTAATTTTATTGATTGCAATTATAATTGTGCTGAACTACTCTGGCAGAAAAGGAATATTTAAAGATCTCTAATACTATTATAGGAAAGGTGACAAGTTCACTCATTTCCCACAATACAAATAAAAATATTCCTATTGTGCCTTAAAAATCCTGTGACACCAAGAATGCTAACAGAGATCCCTGCTCTGTACTGTTTGACATGATGCACACCAGGGCACACTACAGCTTTTATTCCAGATGTGATCATGACTACAGGATTTTTACCCAGACCTGTTTAAGACTTCCTTCAGCTTCTTCCCCTTGCACACGCAAAGGAACTGAAAAGTGCACAAGTAGAAAGCAAATATCTTTAGTGAAGGTAAATGTCTGTACTACAAGAAAGGATTGAATCAGTTGTGTTACTGCCTACTAGTTATTTGCTGTTACCCTGCCAAACATCTAGATCTTTTCAGGTCTCATTCCAAGGCTAACTCTTCTTCTACTGAAAACAGGCAACTTAGATGAAAGACACCCGAGAGCTCAGTGCTGCAACTTTGAACAAACCTCCTTGGGGATCTAGCCTTGATAACCAGTGCCTACTGAAGTAGTAAATAAATAATCTATATTTAAATCTAAAAATAGGTGAATCTGTTCAATAATTTATTTTAAGAATTTTAAGTAGTTCATGAGACCAGTGAAAGACTGAGGGTTAACTCCTTTACGATACCTATAACACTGAAAAGACGACAATCAAAAGAATACGTTCAGCATTAGTGTTGCTATAACATTCTGCTAAAGCAATGGGGGGCTAGTTACTTTTCAGGGATCAAACTGAAATGAACTCAGATTTTTTCATTTATTTCATATGCACAGAGGTATAGGTGAAATCACAGTGTAATATAATGCTATTTCACTTATTGAATCAGCACTTAAATTTTAAAGCTTGCCTTCTGATACAGAATGAAGCTACAAATTGTCTGTCTTCTTTATCAAGTCACTTGTTATTAGGAGGATGGGCTATCCTGAGAGGATTCTTGCAAGGGAATTTGAAAGCAACAGCAGAGAACCTGATGAGCAAAACAATGAGCTGTAGTCAGACATCTTTCTCTGCCATGGAAATCCCCAGAGACAAGTCTCCATCTACATGTCAAAAGTGCCTGATGTAAACCTCAATACAGCATAAATCAAACAGGCCACCATATCCTAAGTGTTCATATTTATTTCATGTGTTATCATCATCTTAACTGACAAGACAGCCAAAGATATTACAAATTCCCAGTGATCAGTCTGTTTACATTCATTTCATACGGAGTTGATCTTTTTATGAAAGTTTAATAGTTCAGTAATCCTCACTGCCTTTCTAATAATGCTTCTTCCAATTTTTTCTAAGCAGAGAGAGCTGGAGAGTGACATTTGCTAACCACAATCACAGTGTATTTAGCAAGCATTTGGGCAAAGTATGCACATTATACTCTTATCTGAGCAATCTAGTATATATGAAATGCTATAAAAAATTTTCCTCTGCAATCATGTATTTTAATTTTATATTGTAACTGTGGGTATAGTGCTACAGGAGATCATGCCATGAGGCTAAGGAATAAGAAAGGGTTTGTACTCTTTCATGTAGTAGTGCAATGAAATGCTGACTGATGTTTTGAGGATAATGCCTCAAAAGTACAACAGAAACACTGAAAAATAAATTTTTCCTGGGAGAGTCTGCACAAAGTCTATAAACAATCCTGGAGGGAATGAAAGGAATTTTTGGAGGAAATATTCATGGAAACACACATTTTATACAGCCTTCTGCAGTAAAAGACATAAGATATGTAGATGTAGAAAAATGCACATTTTACAACACATTTCAATACAAGTCTATGCTATGAACATTTATGCAGGTATTACTGAAAGCCTTAGCTATGTACATCCTGGGCCATTTGCTGAATTAGCAGGATACCATCCTGGCTAATTATCATACTGACTATGGAAGGACAAAGTCCTACTGCAAAAAGTAGTATTTTTAACAACCACTTTCACTATAATAAAGCATTCCAGCAAGGCAGCTATATCTTTTGTATGTGTTAAAAATCCACATTCTGTTTCAAAGCATAATAATCTTCCCCAGTTCCTGTGTCTGTCTTTTTCTGCTGATGGTTTTCATTGAAACACTAGCTAAATACAAGTTGTGCGTCATAAATATCATGATAGCCTTTTCTCAACTACAGTAGGTGACTACAGCCATAACTGTTTGACCACCAATGCCAACTTTAATAAATTTTCATTTTGATATAATACTTATACACTAGCTATTTCAGATATGTTACTTATTTTTAGTTAAATTACAGACTCACTTGCTCTATAGCAAGTCTGCTTACATAGATTCAACATTATAAGATGTGCTAATTCACAAATTATATCTTCTACTGTGGTCCTACATGTACACTAGCTATACTAGGTATTATAAAATAAACCCAATTTAAAGCAGCACTTCCTTTTCATATAACCTCTCTGGAGCCTGAAAAAAAAAATCACATAGGTTTTCAGAGAATTTAAGAGCTAGATATAAAAGCAAATATATCATAGTGGAAGAGGTGCTGTACAGTGCGTTAATAATGCATTTGTGCTGCACTGTACTTTCTATCTGTGCCTATATTTGAAAACTTCCAAAAGTGTCAGGAAACTGAACTCATATATACATCATCTCACAGTAGCCAAGACTGCACAAAGAAAGTGTAATTCTTCCATGTATAAGCTAAATTCCAAGGCTATATAGAATTGAAAAAGTGTGTCACAAACTTAATAAACACAAAAGTTAAATTTTGCTCTCTCAGGACTATCACTTCCACCCTACTGACTCTAGATGGATTCTGCAGTTGTAGCCGAGAATATTTCTGACTTCCACCTTAAGAGACTTCTTTATAGAGAAGGAAAAGACTCACAGTTCATCCAGAACTAAGGAAAAAGTAACAATACTTTGATTCCCTCTATCTTACTCCAGTTTTTTCAGAACACTAGAAGCAAGTTATGAACTATGTAGAAGCTAATGACACCAGCTGACTTCATGAAGTTCTTCTGCCCAGACACCAGCACATCACTCTTGCCTTCAGAAGGAGAATCCAGGGAAGTACAGGCCAGGCAGTCTCACCTCAATGCCGGGAAGGTGATGGACTAACTAGCCCTGCATGCTACTGCCAAGCGTATGAAGGATGAGGTGGTGACCGGGAGCAGTCAGCACAGATTTCTGAAGGGGAAGAGTGGGCTTGTACGTGTGTGTGTATGTGTGTGCATGCATGTGTGTATATATATAAAAATATACATATATTGTATGTGAGTGTATATATGTGTATATAATATACATATATACTATATATATCAAAAACTAGAAAAATACATTCACGTACAGGTTCTAAACAGCATTATAGAACTAAGGTTACTTAAACTAGCATTTTTTCCCCTCCCATTTTACTTGTCAAACATTCATTTTAAAAATATTTCAGCTAGCAAGAAAAACAGGGTAGGCAGTAATCCTTAGTTAATTACTGCCAATATTTCCCCTGCTGTAAGCTGTTTATAAGCAACATGATTGTATGACTGATGTAAAATGAACTCTATGGAATACTGTCATTTGCAACCAATGGCTAGGTTTTTGCAGTTAGCAAGACCATGCGTAATAAAAACATGCATTCAAGGACATAGCACCAGGTTTATCTGCAAAGAAAGCAAACAACAGTTTCTTAGGCATCAGCTCCTTTGGGACTCTCCATTCAAAATAAGTTCCAAAATGCACAAATAGATTTTGTCTCATTCAACCTAAATATGCTATAGTGGAATGCTAAATAGCTCACCTTCCTTCTCATCATGCACCTTTGGGTGAAGTGTGGTGAATTAGTGATTTATTCATAAAACAAGTATCTTACTGCCGAGGATCAAACGGCCATCAGGTAGCTGGACCCTGATTCACATACCAGGGCTTCTGAGAAATCAATTTTAAAACTTGCTGCTTCACATCACACTAACAAAATAGGAAAAACAAACAAACAAACAAAAAAACACACACCACTGCGTTCACATACAGTAAAGCAGCTCTTTAAACTGGAATTTAGCAAAAAGAGGTTTCTTAACAAGAGATGAGTTACATGGCAAATCAGCGAAGAAGAAAAAGGAATTAATTAGACCTGAATTGCTAGTGAAAATGACCAAAGTGATTTTCCTCTATCTTCATCTCCAGCAATTATTCACACAACCTGAAATTAAGACTGAGCAATAACTTTCAGCCCAACTAGCATTTTCTCTATCAAACCTATGATCTTGTACTACTGTCCATTACCACAGAGGCTAAAAATCTTCCATTAAGTTAATAGCACTAGTAAAGTCCTGTTCATGAATTGCAAGGAGTCTTCTTTCCAGGATGACGTGATTTGAATATAGTAACTTACAAAAGAACTGTCATTCTAATTTAAGAAACAAGGAGAAACAACACAACACCTAATCTGGAATACAGTTACTGTTGTGCAGCTCCATCAAATTGAGGACAATTATTTTAGTTTATGCCATTCTAGTAGAGCAGAATCTGGTTAATTTATTACAGGTGATGTTAGAAGTGTTTGGAGGCACTGAGGCTTTGTGTGATACTAAGATGAAAAATGAAATGAGCATGTGCTATCCAAAACACAATTTCAAATTGAATTTGCCATACAATGGCAGATATCTATTATTTCAGACAATTTAAGGCACGCTTACCATTCACTGTGCTTCAAGACCTAGAATGCTAGCCTCCATCAAGTTAGTTTGTCACTGCAAACAAATATGACTAATCAATGTCAAGCTCATAATAATACAAGACCACAGGAAATCGCATGAAATTCTCTCTCTTATCCTGCAAGCAAACATATAAACATTCTAAAACTGTTTATTATTTCCTAGTTGACAAATACAATTTAAATAGATGCATCACAAATAGAATGTGGATAATGATTTAAGCTTTAAGATAGACACAAACTTAATTTTGTTTTTGATTAAGGTAGCCAAGTTAGGAGTCACTCTATAAGGTAAAGACACACAGAAATACAGAGACCAACCTCAGAAAGACAATTCAGAATCCAGGCTCACTCATTCCTCCTCTGGTGATACCTATCTGAATTGCCCTGCAGAGATATTATATCCTGAGAGTTACAAGATTCCTAAATTGAGACTACTAGGAAAGAGATGTAAGTAGGTTGATTAGGAGTTGGAGTAACTAATCAAGTTGTTTCCTAGGCTCATATACTGGACAAATCAGCTCTTCTGTATTTTTAATGTTTAAAAAAAAAAAAAGGCTGCTGTGTCATTCACTATTTTTTGCCTAATATGATTAATTACTGAATTGAGGCATCAGAAGTCAAGTGTTGAGCATGTGCTTCAGTCCCCATTATCTAAAAGCTAAGTAAAAGACATAATATTGAGTCCAGAGATGCATGTGCAGACACCTGTAAGTTGACATGGTTATATGGTTCTCAGTAGCAAAACTAGATCAAAGATTTTGCTTAATATTCTATTGCATAGCGTTCACATACCCACAAAAGCCTACTGCATACTAAATGAAGAAATTCAACCTGTTACAAATGGTAATACTACTGGTGTGTTGCCTGTGTTTGGGGATTTCCCTCTCCCCTTAAGTAGTGAAAATATGGATCTGTACTTTCCAACAGAAAAAGACATGCAACTACAGAGTGAACAGGCTAAGCAGACCAAACAGTAAGCTTAAAGTTTGAAAAATAACATATTTAAGAACTTGGAAGACAGTGAAAACCAAAAACCAAACAGTAAGATATTTCAAACACTACAGTGACGATAATGTGGAAATACAAATCTTTTAAAGTTAAATGAAGTATCATTCAAAATTTATGTTTTCACTCTGAAAACACTTAATGAAGCAGCTTCTCTCTGAGAAAATAAATAGCATTCAGGAAAACAGCCTGCATAAACTGCAGGCCTTTGCCTCTCACATAAAGAAACCAATCAGGAACAGGCTTTGCAAACAGTCAAAATGCTTCTTTCCTTCAATTATACAGCAAAGCTTGTTTTGCAGGGCCAATTTTAGAATGAAATATAAGCATGCAGGTGTTGCAATAATTACTGCAAACACTATTTTGTTCTGGTAAATACCTAAATTATACATACCCTTCCTAAATCAAGGTAGTGTTACTGGGATTAGAACTCCTGTTATTTCACAAAGAAAAAAAGACCAAATCCTCATACACAAAGAATACTCGACAAGTAGCCTTTTAAAATGAGCAATCACCTTATATTAGTTAAAAAAATTATTTTGATAAGAGCTCACAGTTCATTACTAATAATATAATTGTAAGACTGCCTAATTTCCATTCCCCTTCCCATTTTACTTAAACTCAACTTTTGTGTTCTACTTGCATCCAGTTATAGTGGTAAATACATACAACGACTCTAAAATTTACTTATTTCTTAGGCACAGTGCTGAGTATTGACTCTTCCAATGCCAGATCATGTATTTCTTTAATGCAGTGCTAACTAGATTGAGGTGTATGGGTAATTACACAGGGAGTCATCTGTTCTTACATGAGGGTACTACTTGCTTGAGATAAGCGATTTTTATTTACTCTAGGATTACTTCTGTTAATATGCAAGTATATTCTTGAGTAGGAGACCATATGGCAGTCTATCATCAGCCCCAAGCCCATGGATGATAATGTTAAGTAAAGCTGCCTAAACAGTGTTACTTTGCTCTTGGGTCTCAGAGTAGACAGTCATCTTTTGTCCTGGAGGAACATCTCAAATCTATGATGTGTTTTGCTCTGTGGCAAAAGCTGGGATACTCGGGGCAGTTTTCAGCCTGGTCAGTGCTGACCTGCACTTCACCTTGATACAGCTTTTTGAGACTATAACTGGGTTTCATAAGCTGTGCACAGCACATTTTATAGATTTCTAGCAGGCCTTTGATTCAGGATATTGAACAAAAGGCATCTGATCAGGTGTCTTCTTGACAGAAGAGCTTTAAAATGGGCTGGAGAGCTCCATTTGAGTTGGTAGCATGGTGGGCTACTGCTACAGTCCCGTCTCTTCTACCTGTACACACGTGAGCAGACAAATAAAAAGGTTAATAGAAAGGTTAACATTTCAGGCACAATTAAAACCAACATAAGCCTTCCTCCATAAGTAATAAGCAGCCTACAGCTCCAGAGCATAACCAGCTCGCATTAACCAGTCTCCAAATCTAGATTATGAAAATACCAGTATGATTACTGGATGTAATATAGGCACGTAGTAATTGCTCAACCTGTGTGACACCATAAGCTAAGTCTACGCTGATAAACAAAAATGGTTCCTGTCCGCAAATTTAAACACTGGATCTCTGATAATCCAACACTGCTTAATTTTTAGCTTGCTCCCTAATTCTGTTCTGACAGATTCATCTTTCTCTCTCCAAGAGAAATCTGTTATAAAAGGGCCTAGGCCTAAACAGTATGGATATGGCCAATCCATGCCACTTTACTTCAGAAATCAGTCCTCAATCCTCTTGCACTTACCAGCATAAACATAGCAGAAGACAGCAGAAGAGAACTGTTAAAAGGAGTGGACCCTTGCATAAAGGCTGCCAGCATTATGTTTGGGTCCCATCAGTGTCTGTTCTGGATGATATGACACCAAACCAAGCACAAGCTGCAGCTCTACATATCATTTATTCCACATTACTAAAACTGGGCTGATCAGGAGGGATGAAGAACTGAACTGAGATATTTTTGTTTCTAACTGTATCTGTCAATTCAGTTCCGGTAAAATTAAGGTAAGCAGTGAAGCTATTAATTCATGAAGTGATCACAGCCCATACTGGCTCTTGTTCAGTTTTGGTGACTTAGTTTCAAGAATATTCATCTAAATACATTTTCACCAAGGGATAACGCTTCAGTGTCCCACTGCATCCTGCTGCATTGTTGGTACAAGGTTTGGCAAAAAATTAGTTGTGTTACTGATGACATGGAGTCAGCTCATTCTAAGACCCTCTTATAGAAGTTCAGCTATGTTGCATTCAATTTATAAGAATCTCTACGCCTTTCCACTATGATCTTGACATTGTTATGGGCTGCTGTAGGTTAGCTTCAAAGCTAAATCTCAAACCTCTCATTTATGATGGGATTAAAAGATTTTAGTAATTAAATAAATTGAAAACATAATTAATGAATTTTGTAGATGTTAGACAATTCTGCTTCATGCTGGATTTGCTCCACTAATCACACAGATACAGGCAGCTAACATAATACTCACCTGGAGACCAAATATTTGGAGTAATACCAACAGTATGGAGAAATTATAGAGTTTTTTCAAAAAAGTAAACATGTTTCTTGGGTTTATCAAATCAGGTCAGTCTATAAGCACTAAAAACTACTACTTCTCCTTCCTGAATAAGTTATAACATCATTATCATAACTTTTAATCATTATATTACTACTGTCCTCAACTAGACATTTACCTCAAAGCACTTTAGAAGTGTGGTGCTTGGCTGGACATTTTACTTTCTATTTGAGAGTTCCTGTTACTCTCCTCCCTGTTCACTTTGTTATTTTCAAATCAGTTGTCTTACATTAAGTGTAAACTTCCTGGATTTCTGAAGCTCTTTTGAGAAGGCCTGTCCACTATGTCTGAAGAAATTTAACTATGTAAACTGGGATAGGAAGAAAGCTCCTCTAATGGATTAAATGGTTAGAAGTCACATATGAAGTGTTGGAATAACATACATAAATTAGAACAGCAAAAAAAAAAAAAAAAAAAAATACAGAGAACATAGTGAGCAACTGAACAAAAAAGGTAGAAAAAATTGATAGAAGAAATTAAATGTTAAACTTTGCAAAACAGTTCACATAAAAATACTGCTAACAATATAGTCATGATGATTCCTAATCCCTTATCACTCAGGAGAAATAAAGTCATTTTGGATTGTTCTCAAAATATCAGCTTGATTCTCAGTAGTAGTCAAGTCCTTTCCAATTATCTCAGTCGGTCTAGTAAAATATATCTGTCTAGAAGCCTCATTAGAGATGTTAAATAAAAAAAACAAAAAACAAAAATACTAAGAACAAAACAATACCCCCATCGCTATGCCATTAGATAAATCCATTGTGTTCTGACCTCCTGAATGTGACAGTTATGGTAATCACCTCCCCAAAACAGTGATAGTGAACAAGACAGACAGCAAAGATGATCACACCTACGGAATGACTTTCATGCAACAAGATGTTAAAACAAAGACTTTGGCTTGAAGATGACACAATGCAGTGGGAGGAGACCAAGAATTAATTCTCATAACACAAAAATAAAAGCCATTAAATGAAACTATCAGACAAAGTTTCAGCAAAAGGAAGGGTTTTTTTTGTTTTTTTGTTTTTAATGCATGATTAAATTTTCTGTGCCAAAAATATAAAATATTTTTAAAAAGCAACTGGACAAATTCATTGTCCATTTTGCTCTATTAGAATGCTGGCCCAAAGCACAACCTCCCTCTCAAGAAGTTCCTGAACCTGCACGGTCAGAAGCTTGGAGGCTGTCCTGAAGGACTTGCTCTGTACATATGCTCTACGTATCTGCTACTGGATACAAGTATAAATGAATGTTTGCCTGACTGAGAGGATGTTCTCATGCTCTTATGTGCTTCTGCATAACTCTACAGTGCCATTCTCTTTGTTCTATCTTACCAAAATATGTACAAACCACTGTGTTGAATCTTAGAGAAAAGAAAGAAGCTTTTTTTTTTTTTTTTTTCCAAGCTTTCAGTATTTTCTTATAGTGCACCCAACACAGTACTTCAATGGTATATTACTTGTTCTTAAAAAAAACTGTCTATAAATATATTCTGGAAAATAATGTATAATTAGGCATACTTCTCACTAAATGTCCTAAACTCTAACAGAACTAGTAAGTTAATATGAAATGCTGTCCACAGTTTATGTAAAGTTAGGGTTGTTAATTGAACCACAATCATAATATGAAAGAGCATTTTAAATTACTCTTTACAAGTAAAAAGTAAAAATATTCTGATATACATTAAAGTCAATGTAAGTAAAGAAGATAGCAATTTAATCCTCTACTGTACATTGTTTTTCAAACTCTTTCTGTTCTTTGATTGTTGCTTGGATATGTGAATCGATAGGCCAAATTCTGAGATCATCATTCAGGAAGCAACGAAGACCTCAAATTTTGGCCAAATGATTTAATAATCCAACAATCCTACTAGTAAAATCTGTTTGAGTATTTCTACTTAAAAACTGTCATTGGAGAGGTGAAATAATTTTGTAGGTACTACCTTAGCTGATGTACCACAAAGTGAATCAAACAGCAGCAGCCCAAAAATATCTGCTGGTATAATCAAAGCTTTTCTAATTAGGAAATATTTACCTCCATTACAGGCGAGATACAAATTTCAGGCACAGAGTCCAAGTCCTAACAAAACACAGTTAATAGAATACATACTTTCTTTGCTCAAAGTCAGCTTTTGAACAAGCATCATAGGGTCACAGTAAATCAAATTCTGGACTAATCTTTACATATGTCAGGCAACTTCTTCCCTGCCAGAGTCAAAAAAAAAAAAAAAAAATCACAACTTCTCAGAGAATCTTTGCATTTTCTGTTAATCAGAAACATGTTCAGAGTAGAGGAATGGGAGGGGAGAGCACAAAGAACTATTCTCTGTTGCGGGTTAATGAATAGGCATTTTTAACCTTCTCTTAGAAGGAAAGGAACATTTCTAAGTAACTGAAATACCTTTTTTATCTTAAGGTGAAAAATTATATCTCAGACTAAGCTCCGATGCCTGTGGCATGGCAACAAAAGGCCTGAAAGCCCGTATTTATGAGCTTGGAGCAGTCTGACTCTAAAGGTAGTTCACCAAGCCAGCTGCTGAGTCAGAAAGAAAAAAGCAGAGAGGTAAAGCAGGCCAGTGTTCCAGTTCACAAAAAAGGATGGGATGATCATCCAACCACAGGTTTATTAGTCTGCCTTCTGTAGCATAGAGAGTTTAGAAAACATTTTAAAGGAATGGTCAACTTAAGACAAGAAAGTAAACAGACAATAAAATAAAAGCCAATGTAGATTTAGCTAATGTGGATTTGGAGATTAATGCAGATTTTAATGTATCTTCTCTGAAAGATAACTGGCTTGCTTGATAAAATGTATACAGTAGATACAATCCTCTCTGGATTTCAGGAAAGTATTTTATAAGGCATCACCTGGGAAATACTGGTTGAAAAAGTATAGTAGTTAGTACAGAATTGATAGTGGTATACATACAAGGACAGACAGAGAGCTCCTCTGGCTGTACGCCAAGCTGATCAGCAGCAAGCCAGCTCTGTATTAGGCACTTCGTTCTGGCACTACACAGGTTGGTGTTCCAAAAACACAACCATTAAGCTATTTTTCACTGGTTTTACTGTGAATTGTGCTGGACTTACTGATCTATATATACACACACACAGAGATCTAGATACGCATAGTATCCACACAGCTAAGTGACAACACCATGTCAACAGGAAAATGGGAGAAAGAAAATGAATTAATTTCAAGGTGATATATTTGTTTGTGACAGCTGAAGACAGAATCTAAATCTAAGGTCACCAGTTTCAGTTCTTCTAGTCCTGTGAAGTTAAGAACGAAGTTAAGCAATATACATCAACTGCTGGGGTAAATGATATTTTCATGAGGAAGACTGGAGGCTCTCCATGCCTCGAACACTCCTGCAGAGCTTCCATCCACCAGTCTGCAATGAAAGGTGGCTACCTTTGTTTGCAGGCAAACAGTGAAGTCAAATTTCTCACAGCTTTATCTGGGAGATAGTCAGGGATGATACAAAAAGACAACAGGGAAAATATTTTGGGAAGTTACCTTACAGCAAGAAGAAACGTGCCTTAGAGGGAAGATCAGTGTGGACTGTAAAAAAAAGTTATACAGGCTAATGATATGTGGACGTGAGAAAGATCATATAAGAATGCAGAGAGGAGACATGGGGATAGAGAAGCTAGAAAAAAGAAGCACGGAATTAATATAGAGTTCAGGTATGAGCGAAACAGGAAAAGAAAGAAAAACAGAAAAAAGAAAGCTCATTCTTAGTAAAGGGAGAAAAGCAGAATAATAATTTTGAATTCCAAAACACAGTGCAGAGTATGGATAGAAACGAGCAAGAAAACAGGAAATAGGCTTTGTGCACTGTACAAATATTTAATAGGGCTTTGCACAGATTCCTGTGTAAGGGTCTGCTACAAGCATGTGTCTTTAGAATGATGGATTGACAGTGGCCATCTCTAAGACTATTAGTCATTCTGTAGATAGATGCTCCTTAATATAGTAATGTTAGTTCCTAGAAGAGCAAAAATTCCACATTTAACAGATAGTTACACAGCTAAGAAGAGAAAAGAATGGAAGAGTTCTTACGCTAGTGTTAAGTTAGAGGAAACTTGAACTGAAATTCAGTGACAAGATGCATGTGTGAAAGAGGTGAACGAAGCCCCACTGAAAAATAAGAGCAGAAACAAAGACAGACTAAATATAATTAGAAAAAGTATTATATATTTCCAATTATTGGAAAAAGCATTAACAACGACCCCTCGTAACTGCAGCTGACCAGAAACAGGTTTATGTTGTTCCTCTAAAGCAAATCTTAAAAGCTAGGGACATAGATTTGACATAGAAGGGCATGGATTATATCTTGAAATATTATACAGCTTTGTATGCATGGGGTGTTGGGGGAGGAGGGGAACCTCAGTAGTTCCCCTCCCCCAATTTTCAAGACTAAGTATAAAACATGTTGAAGTCTACTGCAGAGTAACAAGAAGTAGTTAGTGTAACATTACTGCCTGAACTAACATGTAAAAATACTAGGCTCCTAAACATCTAATTGGTTTGAGATAGAAGTGTTACTTTTTTTTAAACGGATGAGAGCATGCATGAGAGTAAATCTGAAACCTGTAAAACTTTATTGGCTTGATTTTCTATTTTTATGGAGCTAAACCTCCTTTCAAGGTTTGCATTCTTTGAGTGCAGCAAGCATGTATTTTTGGCAGCAAGTGCATTGCAACAAGACAGAGTCTGGTGCTGTTATAGTTGCACATAACTGCGCATAAAATGGACCATGGAAAGTTGGACCTTGACAAAGTCCACAAAAAAGACACCAAAAGGGTTAAGAAATGGTCATGAAGTCTTAGAGATCACGTGCGCTGTAGTACCACAGTGAAGAGACAATACATTCCGGTGACTGGAGCAGAAGCAAGCTGATGGAGAGAACAAGCAAGTGAACTGGCATCTACAGAAAGGAATGAGTGAGAGGCATGTAGAAGAGGGACAGTAGCAGGAACATAGGGGAAAAAAGTATGACCCAATTATTAAGAAAAGCTTGTAATCTAGTCAGAAAAAAAAGACCCAAAACCAAGAAAAATTGTAACCATGGAGAAACTGTAATAGAGAAAAGATTCCTACAAAGGTATTGATTACTGCAGACTGTATCATTTTCTACACCAGGAAACACTGGACATAAAAGTAGATGAGGGATTTAGTGTCAGTTCCTTATTACTCGATTTATCATAGTCTCAAATCAAACTGTAGGTACAACTGTCCAGAAATGACACAAAAAATGAAGCTCCTTTCTCCTTCCATCACATCCAAACTCCATACAGCCTGCATGGAAAAGAGTACAAGCACACAAGTAGTACACAGCCTGCATGGGAAAGAGTGCAAGTACACAAGCAAGCAAGCTGCCCGATTTGGAAATTCCTCTCTTCAGGGCTGTTCCAGAAATTTGAATTAAAGATGCTTTAAAATAATGTCTCTGCATTTGTGTTACACAGCCATGCCAGAGAAAAGCATTAGCAGCCATTAGACTATGAATCTTTTACATAGGATATATGAAATCAGAAAGGATGCAGGAAATAGGGAGATGTGAGGAGCTCCTAGAACAACTGAACTGCTAAGTATTTAGTAAGTAGGATTTTGACAAGTAAGCAAACTTCCGGCTGTTCCACAAGTACGTTGATCCAACTGAGGTGTCAAACAGAAGCAACGTCATTAAAGGTGAAACTAAGCTATGCATTCAGTGTGCAGGCATCTACTTTCATACTGAGTGCTCCTCACCTATCAGAAGAGTCTGGAGCTCAGAGCTCAGCTGAGATGTACAGTAATGGTATTTATGGCCATATTTGAGACAGTGCTCATCTCCCTGACTGCAGTGTCTTTCCCCTCAAGCAGTCTTTTTTCCTGTCATTTGTCACTGTTAGATTAGAATCTGCTTCATCATCCCTACAGTTACACATACTTAGAAATACATCTATTTTACTATGATGTATGCTTGATGCTTAGCAGAATAGAAGGAAGGGCAGTATTTCCCTTCATTTAAAAGCTGTCTTTCATTACCAAACTCTGACTCCTGTGAAAAGCTTTGAAGAGCATTCACCATATATACAACTGTGTACAGCTTTTTGATGGGGGCATTTCGAAATGTTTGACCCGAAGTAGTGAGTTTGATTTAGGATTCACATGCAACGCTGTAAACACAGATAAAGTTCTTGAATATACTTCTGCCATTTTAAATTCATCACTGATTTACACCAGCATGAGCTCAACACACTGTTTCTTACATCAGTGTGTTAAAATCTTGTCCAGTTTGTACTACCAAGATACAGGGCCACGGAGACTCTGAACAAGGAAATGTAACTGTTGTTCAGACTGCCAAAAGCTTCCCAATAGCTCTTCCTGAATTGGGCATTACACCATTGTCTGAAGAATAACAGCAAAATGTCTTATTTCTGCTCACCCAGTGCGTGGTGTTTTTAAAATAAATAAATAAATAAATAATAAAAAAAAGTCCTGGCTCTCACCTTAGAATAATACCATTTCCTGTTCTGATTCTAGGGGACTTTCTGCAGCTATTTTGCAAGAAAATGTTCTCTTACATATATAACAATGGAAAAGACATGGTATTGACCTAACAAGCAAAGTGAGGTTGGTACAGTCAACTACATACTGATTTTAAGGGGGCTAATGCCTTAGAATTAAATGTAATTTATACTGTCACACTACTGACACTTTATGCATCAGCATCCATCAAGCCAACTTGCATTTAAAGAGTCTAAAGTTAACACTATTTTGTCTTTGCTTGATAAAAACATGAATACAAGAAAGTGACAGTTTATTATCAACTTTTTTTCTTTTTTGCTTTTTAAGAAATCCTACTTTGAAAGCTAAATATTTCAATGGAGTGAGAATAAGTAGCTTAAGAAGTTGAAACAAGGTTAGGTAGCAACTATAAGCTCTGTAACTAGCAAGAGTGCAAGTACATATTTGGCATTTTTCAGAACCTTCAGGCTTAGTTTGATTAGTTATTAAAATTATGGTTGGCCTACAGGGAGAATCACAATAATTGGTATAGGTCATAGATAATCAAAAGTGTCTCTCCCAGTGGGATGAAACCTATTAAAATCAGATATTTAAGTCTCTTCACACTTACATATTCCAATCACATGCAAAATTACTTGTCCCAAATCTTAGTCTCCAAGGAAGACTGCAGACATTTTTCATTGTTCTTTATTTGGTGCTAATTAACATTTTCAAGAGGTTTGAGACAGACTAAACTCAGTATACCCCAAAGAAATAATTCTTTCTAGATGCCACATCTTTGTTGTATCTTGTTGAAAGAATTAACTTTAAAGCTCTGAATGTTTAGATTACTTTAACTGACATCTCAAAGGCTAGTGTCTAAAAAAAGAATATTAAATACAGCCCGTTATTTCTATTGTGAAGATCTGAATTTAAAATGAATGTTAATCGGACCAGTTTTAATTACTGAATGAAAGGTCTAGGTTTGCTATTGAGACTGCTATTGCAGTGTTCCCATATTAATAATTGTTATGACATAATTGTTATGACATAGAAAAATTAAATTAAATCAAGAATTATTTTGGCTAGCAAAGTCAAATGAGAACACAAGTAGACATGCACTAAGCAGCAGCACATGAAAAGTAATTGGTTAGTATATATTCTATCATGATCTTTATTAGCACAAATTTGAAATGTTATTGTAAGGGCCTGATAAAATCCTTTCAAAGTCAATGCATATTTATCATAGACTTCAGAAGACAGGGCTGAATGCTCAGAGTTGTGTATATTTCAGATTTTCTCAAAGGTAGGCTATTTGAGGATAGATTTCATTTTTATTCTTGTCTAAAATTAGAAGTAATCAGATCTTTGGTATACTTCATAGTCCAAAAAAATCCAGCAACAGGTGACAGTTCCAAAATTCTTTGTTCTTTAACTTAATATAAAATGGACCCCTTAACATATGACCTAAAAGAGTATAGATTCACCCCTCAGATCATGCTATTTGTTGGTGTCCAATTTAGAAATAAAAAGTTAAACTTCACTTTTTCACTAGCCACAATTCAAGAAGATAATGGAAAGGAGTTCTGAATAGTAGCTGCTATTGCTGCATACATACAGCTTTTGATAGCTGGCATAAAGTTCAAGTTCTAGCTTTAAATGCTCTAGCTTCCTGGCACCATTTTAGTTCCAGATGTCAACGCGCCTGCCTTTCTTGCCACTGGTAATGTCACTCTAATCCTAGATGCGATAAAAACTCCTGAGAGTAATTATATAGTCTTTTTGCAACTCATTCACAATTCATGTTGCCATTCAGTCACTGGGAATGCTTTGCTTTGATTCTCTTTCCTCAGTGTAAAAACAATTTCTTTTCTGTAGTCCATAGTATTTATCCACTAAATGAATGTGTGTGAAGGGGGAGGGGGAGGAAGGAAGGTGGAAACCATGGTTACTTGCCAATGAAGTCAATACATTAAAACAGGTTTTACTCACCTTGACAATATCTCTGCACATACAATGCAGTCACACTATTATTCCTAATAGTTGCACTACTCTTCATTGATTGAAAGCCCTTCCTCATTTTCATATTCATAAAAATGTAATGAGAAGAGTGTTGGATCTTTAAAGATTGCACTCGATTAAGGTGAATTCAGTGCATGTACAAAAAGGACATGCGAGAAAGTATTCAGAAATTTTTATGAGCTATTACTAGTGATATAATTCTTATCTACCTTTAGTGGGATATTGTAGAATTAAGCCTTTCAGTTATCAGAGTGTTCTTTTATGTATCAATATAAGCTTTGTTATAGACTGTACAACAACTGGATTCAATCTCTACCACAAGAAAAAGAAAGTCTCCTCATCAGGTCAGGTCACCAAAATGACTCTTCCAAAGCTACTTGGCATTAACACAGATTAAGCAGGGCCTGATTTGGCTAACTATATAAGTGGAGTCTTCATTCCCCACCATGACACCTATTAAGAAAGTGTGTTGCCATGACTATTCTCATTGGTTTTTTAAAAAAAAATCAATGCTGATGTAAGCAAGGTCTGGGGTGAGAGCATAGTACTGCTACTGTGTTGCCAAAGCATAAGTTAGTCTATAGATTAATCTATCATTTGCCATTCCTACTTTATGTCTCAAAAGACAAAGACAGACCAAAGGTAACAGAACAAGCGGTGGGAAATGACAGCATGCATTCAGACACCTGTTTGGACCTGTGGGAGGTCAGGACCACAAGGTGGAGAGCAGGAAACTTGACATTTTTTTTTGGAAAAGGTACACATTTAAAGACATTCTTTTGTATGATAAATCTCCCCCTCCACCACCACCCCCCCCCCTTTTTTTTTTTTTTTTTTTTTTTTTTTTTTTTAAGTCTTCATTTTGTCATACCCTCCTTTTTTCAGGGCAGGGGAGGGTATCACTCATGTCCTATGTCACTTTCTACCACTAACTTTCAACCTGTCTTCCACTCTCTGATTGACCACAATTTTCCATTCTTTCCCACACTCATCTTCATTTAATGATCCTCTCTGTTGAGAACTTGCTCTTATGCAGGGCTCAGTCTTGACAGAGAAGAACAAACCAAATCAATGCACTTAACTTTCTGTACCAAAATTTAGTTCAGATACACACTGAACTGTGGACTGGAAGAACATGAGGAATGCTCTAAGAGGATTTCCTCAGACTGGTGAATAGTTGTGAAATCAGACCAGAAGATACAGAAGCCCACTTTGGATATACTTTTACTCAGGCAAGCTCTTTAATTTTTACTCGGGTGTTAAGAGTGCCCCAATACTTCAGTGAAAATATTTTTTCAGTATTTGCTTTATTGGTTTGTAGCTTAGTTGGAGAAGTATTAGGTAATGATTGTGTTAGAAGTCCACATTAAGTTTGCATTATGATTACTTTAGTAGAACAGTATTTTTAGTGGCAGAGAAAGACGACAATATTACCACTCAGCAGGAATATCTGACATCGTCTGCCATCGCCCTGAGGAGGCTGCTGAACAAGGCAATGCTTAAACAGAACCACATTTGTCACGATCAAAAATGAGATTGAAATTGAAGAGATTCCAGGAAACCAGGCATCTGTGTAACACTTGCAATGATTTTCTCAACAATGTTCTCTAAGAGAAAATCACAGACAAGGCAGTATTTGACATTACTGTCAGCATCAAGTAATATTTTTGTTAGGAACTAACAGCTGTTAATTCCAAGGAATCTGTAACTCTTAATTTCTACAAAAAGCCATTAAAAATCTTACCCACCAATAGCTCAGTAACTGTCACATACTTTAACGACCTACAAAGGTGAAGGGTTTATATTGCCAGTCAGAGATCCCCTAACAGCACTAAACTATTGTAGGCAAAACTCAGTGGAAAACATTCCTTGCTGCTGTCAGACAAACTCTGCTTCTAGCAAGCAGTCAACCTCTCCCAAACCTGAGCAGGCTTTCCTGTGAAGTACTTAGGAAATTCCTCATTTCCTGAAAGCTCTGACACAGCTTCTAGCAACAAGATACAGTTTTGTAGATGCCTGGGGCATGAAAGGATAGAAGATTCTGTTCACCTCCTTAGTAGAGAGCATTCTAGATGGATGAATCACAGAACCACAAAATAGTTTTGAAGAGGTCAGAAGGCACCTCTGCAGATCACCTGGTCGAATGCCCCTGCTCAAGTAAGGTCAGCCCTGGGCAACCTGCTCTAGCTATGTCCAGTCAAGCTCTGAACATTTCCAAGGATGGAGACTCTACAACCTCTCTGGATAACCTGTTCCAATGTTCAACCCCCCTTACACTAAGAAAGTTTTCCCTTATGTTTAAATGGAATTTCCTGTATTTCAATTTATACCCATTGCCTCTTCTCTGTTCACTGGATACCACCAAGAAAAGTGTGGCTCTCTCCCCTTTACTGCCACCCTTCAGATACTTATAAGCATTGGTAAGATCCTTCCGAGCCATCTCTTCTCCAGGATAAACAGTCCCAGCTCTCTCAGGCTCTCCTCCTATGATGGACGCTCCAGCACCTTAATAATCTTTTTGGCCCTTCACTGGACTTGTTCCAGTACATCCATGTCTGTCTTGTACTGGGGAGCCCAGTACTGGACCAAGTACTGCAGGTGTGGCCTCAGCAGTGTTGAGCAGAGGGGAAGGATCACCTCCCTTGACCTAGTGGTAATGCTCTTCCCAATACAGCCCAGGATGCTGTCGGCCTTTTTTTGCCTTCACGGTGCATTGCTGGCCCATGTTTGATTTGTTGTCCACCAAGACCCCCAGGTCCTTCTCTATACTGCTGCTCTCCATCTTGTCTGTCCTCAGACAGGGTTACTCCTTACTCGGTGGAGAAATTGACCATTCATAGGGATGGACCATTCTTGAGCCTGGAGGAGTTGATCCTTGAAAATCAACTAGCTCTCCTAGACCCCTCTTCTCTCCAGAACTGTATCACATGGGATTCTCCCAAGCAGATTCCTGAACAGGCCAAGGTCTGCTCTCCTGAAGTCTAGGATTGTGAATCTCCTCTTTGCCTTGCTGCCTCCTCTCAGTATCCTGAACTCCACCATCTTGTGGTCATTACAGCCAAGGCTGACCCCGATGTTCGCACCCCTGACCAGTTCTACCTTGTTTGTAAGTATCAGATGCAGCAGAGCACCTCCTCTTGTTGACTCCTATAGCACCCATGTCAGAAGTTATCATCGACACACTCCAGAAAACTCCTAAATTGCTGTGTTGCCCCTGCAGCAGATAGAAGGGGGGTTAAAATCCTCCATGGGCCTGTCAACAGAAGGCTTCTTCCAGTTATCAGAAAGCGGCCTCATCTACTTTTTGTTCCTGGTCAGGTATTCTGTAGCAGACAACTACTACAATATCACCTACACTGTTCTGCCACCTAATTCTAACCTGTAAACTCTCAGCTGGCTCATCATCTGTCCCAAGGCAGAGCTCCATGCATTGTCACTGCTCTCTCACATAAAGGGAAACTCCCCTTCCTCACCTACTTGGCCAGTCCTTCATAAGCATCCTGTATCTATCTATTGCAGCAATTTTTGTGAAAGAAAGCCTACAGTCAAATAAAACAAATTAAGTATAACAAGTACTATGGAACTCCCATGGGTATTAATTACCTACGTACAGGAAAAAGAAAAGGATAGTGCAAGCGAAATACAACTAACTAGCACACAGAGACTGTGAAAAGTTGAGAGAGATCACAGAAGAAACATCTTTAAACATACAAATAATTCTTTTGAAGCAACTTGTCGGAGAATCCCACAAATTGAAGCAATTCTTGATTCAGACGTAAGCATTGTGCAAAACAGTTCAAAATCTAACCACTGAGATACTACTCTGATACTGCTCACATAGTATTCAAATTCAAAATCCCTGAAATGAAAAGCCTAAAAGAAATCTGCTAGAGAAAGGTTTCATTTCAAAAGGACATAGTATAGAACAGTGGCAAAATTCATTAATAGCAAATTACAAGTAGCCAAAGAACTAAAATATTGTAAGCTGAACAAAACACCCTTTCAGAGACACAGTAAACAAACTACTTTAACAGCTATGACTTTAAAAGCCTTTTTCCTACTTAATTTCCCCCTGCCCCAAGCTGGAAAGGATGAACAGCAGAGCAGTAGAGACCAGCAGAAGCAAAAGACATGCTTCAAAACGTGGAGGTCATGTTCACACCTTTGTAGAGGAACCTGGGATATTCAACACACCCATAAGTACTTAGGAAAGAGGATGACTAGAGAGTTGATAGTATCTGCTGACAATACAAAATTATTCGGGGTCTTAGGACCTATAATGACTACAAAGAATTGCAGAAGGATTTGATAATATTGAGAGACTAGGTAATAAAGGGCCAAATGAAATTCAGCATTGGCAAATACAAAACATTAAGTGGAGAAAGGAGTAACAATACTAACATACCCACACAGTATTAGGCTTTAGGCTAACTCATACTGCTCAAGAAAGGTATCTCGAGCTTATTGCAGATCATTCTCTGAGATACTGGCACAGCATTCAGAAGTCAACAAGACGACAACCATAATGCTAGCAATTCTTAGTAAAGGAATACAGAACAGAATAAAAATATCATTATTCAACTACATAAAAGTCATGTTGTTCATGCATCCTGAATAGTACATGTAGTTCTGATCGTCCCTCTCAGAAATGAGATGATAAAAGGGGAAAGCAACAAGAATCAGAGGTATATAATGACTTTAATATGAGGAGAGTTTAAATAGAGCAAGACTCCTCAGCTGGGAAAAAAATGATGACTGAGAAAAGATGAATAGCACAGACAAAGTGAATAGGGAATGATTAGTCACTACTTCTCATAAAACAAGAGCTAATGGACACCAAATGAATTTTTCAGGTAGCAGGTTTAGAACAAAAGGAAGATCATTTCACACATATGTAAATACATTGTTGGACTGATTGCCACAGCCAAAAATGAAGATGGATTCAAAAACTGATTACACAAATTCAAAGGTTATTAACACGATGAGCCAGATGCAATCTCCAGTTTAGGAAGCCTTGAAACAGCAGCCTGACAGAAGCTGTGGGATATTTGGGGTTTTGACTGCTATTTTTTCCTGTTCATTTTTAACCTTTGAACTAGCCTTTGCTAAATTCTGTGATAGTTTCAATTATGGTCCCAATGATTGCTCTTCTAGATTGCTGATTCAGCTATCAGCTTCACTACTGGAATGGAAATAAGAGTGTAAAAGGGCTTAATCTATGAATTTTAAGATTTGCGATAGCAGTGTGAGCCTTGCCAGCTGACTTAAGCCAACCCAAGCCTGCCTCCAAAAAAGGAAGGTCTCATCCTGCTCTCCATTTCCAACCCTTAAAGATAAATAAATAAATAATTGATTTCAATGGATTGAAAATTTATTTTAAGAAAGTCAATTTTCAGCTGGATCCATTCCCTGATCTGGATCGCTATGCAGCCACACAAGTGCCAGGGCACAATGGAGGTGACTGAGTGCAAACAGGCCTGGTGCAGGGGACATTAGAATGACTATCTGTTGGTTGCTGTACGGTTTGACTGGTGCACACTGTTCATTAAAATGCTTCCTCAGTGTGTTATCCTCTGCTCAGTGACAGAAAGGTGTATTTTCTACAGACTATTATTCAGTAGAGTTAGTTTTTAATGAGATAATGTATATTTTTCTTTAAAAAGCCAAGGTTGTTCATGGTCTTAAGGATAAAGTTAATATTGTTAGAATTATGAGTAATTAGAGATCAGCATATTTTGCCCCTACAGAGTCTTCTCTGTAGCACATTCTATGCTACTGTACAGTATTTATCATTAAATTACATTTTCACTAATAAAAGAGAACTCCACTTTCTCTGAAATTTGCTTCCATAGACTTCATAGAATGAGTGGATTTTTTTTTCCCCCTTTGGGGCATTTCAAAGTATTTGTATTGTGATTTGCCTCCAAAATAAATTGTAGGTATCAGATGCACACTGAAGGAACTCAAAGATAATTGCCAATGCACAGACCTTTATACTTTGGATCATGGCTACTTTGAACACAGAAGAGCTTCCCTTTTCCTTTTCTAATAGAATGAATTCAAGTACATATTTCTGACATAGGAAAAAACAAGAGTCACATACTCCATAAAATTAAATGACTATACATAAAGCAGTATGGTTTTGCTTCTAAGAAGAAGAGATTATTGTTTTATGTAGCACCTGTTAAAAGCTGATATCCTAATGTTTTAACCTTTCAAGAGAAATGAGTGATAAATTTGGGTAAGGACAAAATCAGACACTTGTTCTAGAAAGTCTTTCAAAGTCTTCATATCATCAATATACACTGCAGCTTTCAGTGCTTTTAAGTAGAAAATTATAAATTATTTACTAGACACACCGAATAGTCAATAAAACTCACAATTAAAATAGGATGATTGTATATAGTTCTAATAAACTAGAATACTGTTATCTGCTTTGGCAAACATACAAAATGGCTTATTTTAATTTCTAGGATTTTCTCCCCAATTTCCAGTCCAGCAAGCACTACTGCCATCTCTTGATGTTCAGCTGTATATATCAAAATGCATCTTCAGATTTTGTAGTAAATGTTGTTAAAGCTCTCTAGAACCTAACATTCGATGACTCAGCCATTTACTGTGTTAGCTTTTGAAATCAATTTTTCTAGCCTGTCCATTTCTTTAACTGTAAAATATTTCCTTCTCATGAAGTATTTTCTTATCATAACCAGTTTCTCATATCATTGACACTGATCTTATCTGAATGACATGATAGGTTTTATCTCCACATGAAGTCATTTTAGCACTAAAATGACTCCTTGTCTAGGGTTTATTTGAAACATAAAACATTTGGTATTGAAAAAGACCAGTGAAGTTTATCATCTAGAGACAAAGAAGCAACAGTATTCTTTATCCTCCAAAGCTTTAAAAAAAAATATTCAATTTTGCATCAAAACATAAAACTTCCCAATTTTTCAAATCAAAAGAGGCATACCCAGAATAAGCAATATCCTTACAGCTTGGATGGTTACAGCTAGGATCTCAAAGAACACAAGAGCTCCCCCAAGCAGTAGTCCTGAGTGCAGATTTGAAGTCCCAAGGCACTGTGTCTATTTTTCAGTTTCTCCTCCAGCTTGCCAAATAAATTACATACGTAGGAAGGTAGAGAGTGGAAAGAGAAACATAAGAAACTTTAGTGCTTAGGAATGTGGCAAATGTGGGTAGCCAGGATTCAGGTCATTGCTTCAACAAAAATAGAGTTTCACTAAGTGGGACAGCTCCTGTAGGAGAGATTTATTAGGCTCTATATATCCTACACAAATGACCTATCAGCTTATTGGCTAATACAGGTGAATCTCACATTTTAATCAGAAATGCCAGCCAAGACCCAAAAACCTTTCTTGACAAAGGTTCACTAGGACTTTCCAATATAAAAATTCTTTTAACAAACTGGTATATTCCAAGAAGCATCTAATTGTGCAATTTCCAACCAGTCCCCATTACACAGACATAAGTCAAACAGGAAAAAGATAAAAATGAATACCAAGCTACTGAGACACAGCCCAAGGTAGCCACTATGGACAAAATCACATCACTGAGCCACAGCTAGGCACCCTGACAGACAACCAGTAAGTATATTAAATGACAGACTCTGTCCCATGACACTTTGGGGAAGAGAGGAGGATGAGAGACATCTAATGAAGGGAAGAGCTCATCAACAGTAAGAAACCTAGATCCCAGTGGAAGACAACCTTATATACTGTTGCTTGCCTTGCACAGATCTTGTTACCCTGTTCCAAAGATTCAATCACATAATGAGTCCTGCAGTTCTCAACACAACTCCTTGTGTGATTTAAGAATAAGTGTTTACCAGATCAGGTTATAGTTCTTAGTCCTCTTCAGTCTCACATCTCTATGGACTCCTATGTACTAGCCAAGCACCACCATTTCATATATTTCCCAAGCCAAACATGATTTTAATAAACAAATCATAAGATCTGTTTCTGTTATAGCAATTTTACTCTACCATAAATTCACTGAAATCTGCAGTTACTCTGATGTGTAAGTGTGAATTAGACTTGCAAAACTCTGTTTTATCATTTAGCTCATTACATTGTCAGTATGGCACACTTATCACAACATTAGTTGCATCTATTTCAAGGTTTTTCAGTGATGTCAACTGTTGCTAGGTTGTTTTTCCAAATTATTGTTATATTTAAAAGAAACAGACACTTCAAAACAGCCATGCAGTTTCTGTGATGGAGTACAGGATGGTGTTACACTGCTCTAATATCACTACTTCACCATTTTATCCTGCTTTGGATGTCACCCCCAAAAATTCTTACTTATCTATAGTAACTCTAAGTGAGGACCTTGGAGTTTTAACTAAAAGTGATACCTAGAACATTACTTGAGTACTGGTTTGTGAGATAGCAAGGCTTCTAAATAGAATCTCTCTTTGGAGTGACATCTTACTCATGCAGTGTAAACATGCAATCTCCCCAGATGAATTGTATTACATAACAATACATATACACACATATATAATACATACATAATACATACATAATAATCTGGCCTCTAATTGGATAAGGCCATTTCTCAGACTATCTCAGGCTTTTTTTTTTTTTTTTTTTTTTTTTTTTTTTTTTTTTTTAAGATTTCCTACCTACACCAGTTACTTCACAAGATACTATGCTTTTAACAAGTTAAAAAGCAAGTAACATCAATCACAAAATATATGTAAATTAGCGACAGAAGTCTATTTAGATACACGATGCATCACAGTCCATGAGCTGGAGAATTACAACACTGAAATCGCATTTTTGCTCAGTATTTTGGCACAAAACCATATTTTTCTACTTTAGTGCTGGCTGATATCCATGTTCAGGTTTTTCTATTAGCACAGCCTATTTCCCCTAACATTTCAGAGGGCTGCATTCAATTTCCTTTCAGGGAATTTGAGCAGAAAGGGGGATTGGCTCTGCGTTGTTCTTAAATTTTGAAGCTAGTTTCAGCTAGCTATTTTATCATTATCTTTTCTTTCTTCCTTGAATTGCACTGCTGCACTTTTCCTATCCTCCTCCATGACTAAATTGTTTCATTTCCTTCCATACCCTTTTAATTGGCAACCATATTCATCATCTCAAAGGATTCTAATCTAAGACATGTCATCCGGATAATAAAAAAGTCCTTAGCTTTATGTGTTAGAAACCACCTTGGTTTTGTGCAATAGGGAAACAAACAAAACCAGGAAAAGGTATTTAGCCCAAGTTTTTACCCAACACTCAAAGTCCAAATAATTTTTTTTCTTAAGGTGGAAATTTACTTACAGTTAATCGAGTAGAAAAACAAACATCAGCATGACATTTCCTTGGCTGTTGCAATGCTCCCTAGTACCTAACCCTCAATAGTTTCATCCCAAACAGGGAAGCCCGTTCCCCTTGTGTCCTGGCTGGAACTGACAAAGATTCACTAGTCAAAACAGATCAGCAATGCTTAGTCTTACATAAGCAACAACAATCCATACAGGTGATCAAAAGTAGGCTCAGCCCATCATTTCGTGGCCTGAGTACCCTACAGTGGCACTGTCGCCTAGAGAGGTGAAGCATGACTATCCCTTGTCACCCTGTAGTTCCTCAAATAAAAGCTCCAGAAGCAGCTAGGGTTAGCCCTATTTGCCAGATAGAGGACTGTTACCATGTGAAGTTTCTGGAGCTGGCACAGATGCCAGAAAGCCATCGCAGGGAATTCAGATATGGAAAATTAGCGCTGATAGTGGTGTAATCTCATTGCCATCTCCTAAAAGCAATGCATTATTAGACTGTGAATATATGCAGGTAAATAAAAGCTAACAGTCTTTCATAATGGTTGCAGGATGCATATTAAATAGCTATGGGATCAATATTGTATGCATTTCTGTGGTAGTAAAAGGTCTTAATGTAGGACAAGTCCCTGCCTAAAGCACATGTAATCTTAAAAGAGAGCACTGAAACAAAGAAATGTGGATACAATGCATTCATATAAGTCTTTTTTTCTAATTAACTTTTTGTCCAATCCAAGACAGTTACCTAACTCCTTTAAAACACTAATTAATCAACCTCTATTAACATCACTTCTGAGGTACAGATTTCACAGAAGCATCTGCATGTAACAGGAAGGACTCTCTTCTCAGCCAGTTGGTAATTAAAGCTGCTACGTCCAGCGCTTAGTCAAAATCCTGTGTGCCTACAACTAGCAAAAATCAATGTTTACAATATGATTATGGAACCATCTAGATCTAAATTACAGCGAGAAACACATTTGTCTGTATGATAGCAACCAGAAGCTTTAATGAAAAAGAACAAAGTACAAATATATAGCAAGATACAGTGCCTGGTCTGTTACTCTTCAAATCTCAAGTTGCCTACCTCCATTCAGTGTGGGGTGAGGGATTGAGCAGAGAAACTCTTACATCCATATGCAATGCACTGATTTCTTCAGAGTTCTGTGCAGGCACCACACATTATGACATTGCAGGATTTATTTACTGCTTTTGTTTAAAAAGAATTAAGAACTCCTAGTGAGTTAAACCATTTCCCATTGTATTCATCCAGTATCTGTGTGTTATCAGTAATAGGATGGGTTGCAAATGGAACAGCAAAACAGTCATATACATACAGTTGCTTAAATAGTTCATTTAGGGAAGTAGTATACAGTTTTCCCCATTAAATCTGCTGAGTCCTTCTCTTTGCTAAAATTAGGAAAAGGTTGAATTTCAACTCATTAATACTGAATTCCTCCTTCTTAACCTGTTTTGATGCTAATCCTCTTACAAACACAATTATTAAATGCATTTACTTCTTTAAATGGTAACTTCCTAGTTTATATCCTGTCTTTCATTCTCTACAAAAAAAGCTATCGAGTGTTACTTATACCAGTGTGAATTCAATTATTTGGTATTAATCACAAGAGTACTTCTTTTCTTTCCGGCCATTGGATTTATTCTTGTGGTTAATTAGTCAATCAATGGTTTTTCATAATTTAGATGGGCTGTTATAATCACTAATGCAACAGATATCTTCCTTCTAATGAAGGATAAAAGACTTCTAGCCATGCAGCTTTCTTAGCTATCAAGCATCTATTATATGATTCTCAGGGGCTTAGATATTTAGTGCACTGTAGAAGTGTTGTAACATTAAACATACTGTTTTAAAATCCAGTAAGACTTTTGCAAGTAAGTTTTCCCTCTCTTTGAAGACGTTACTGTTATCAGAAGTAAAGGATTAGTGAAAATGACAGCCACATTCATTTTTAGTGGTATTTCCACCTAATTGCTTTGTTCTTTCTTTAAATGGCATTTACATGATAGGAATTTATTTTAGTTTCAGTGTTTGACAGCCAAACACAAAGGCATTGAGCCCATACCTAGTAAATTCTTTGCTCAGTGATAGGGTTTTTTCTTTCGTATGACCTGGACTGATAACTGCACACTCAGGAAATAGTTCATGTCCACATTTCACTTTTCCAGGACATATTACATGGTCAAATGTGTACCATATATTTGCAAACAAAATTGGATAAAAATGATACATACATTTGATCTCTTCAAAAACAAAGAGGCAAACATTCAAATGTATTTAATTGCTTGACTCAAAGCTCACTACAATCAGTAAAAGGAATCCCACAGGTTTTATTGTGCTTTTGACCAGGGTCTTGAAGCAGAGGCTGCCTATTCCTTGGTAAACTAAACCTCAAGCCCACATCATCATTTCACACACACACACCCAAAGTAAAGAGGTTTGATAACCACCACTTGTTTTCTAGATAATATTTAGAAGTAGTTTCCAAATAATCTGAGCACATTCCCTCTGCTCCTCTGCATAGGTGTGATCTTGCTCTAGAGTAAGCCTTACAAACCACAAATACTAGCAATCTTGCCTTTAGTAGAGTCATTGCTGTTCTAGCACATTTGCCAAATTATTTCACTGCCGTTAACCCCATCCTCTGCCAGGGTGGTTTTTTTCCCCTCTCCTATGAGAAAACCACAAAGTCACCCTAAAACACCATGCAATGACCAAATTGTTTTTCTTTAAGAGTATTTGTGAATCTCATGTTTTCATCAACTTTGCCCGAGAACTGCTACAAACTGCTGTAAAAGCTCCAACACAGGTTTGACAGTGTGAGAATTAGTCCACCCATTTTAAGACGACGCTGGCTTGGGGGTGTGGGGCTTAGAGGTTGCCCTATCCTGCTTCCGTCTTTTCAGCTTCATAGCTACAAACCAACAGTGCCATCCACTGTTCCTCAGAATAATCTTACTCCAGGGATCTTCCCCACTGTTAGCTTAAATAAAAGAAGATACAGTATTTTAGAGCCTCAGTGCTTGCAAACAGTGTAATCCTAGTACAGACAAGAATTTAATGCTTTTTAAAGAGAAAAAGCCAAACTATAATTGTGGTGGTTTGCATGGAGGATAATCAAAAATCCTGATTGAGTTCTACAGAAAACATGAGCAATTCAGATTTTTTTCCTGATTGTAGTATTTTATTTAAATATATTGGATATGATTGATTTAACACAGGGCTGTTTCACATCCAGATCACAAATGGGGCAAATTCTCATTGTACTAAAATGCTGTCAGCACAATGAATCCTGGAACTCATGTTTCCCTCAGAGTGGTGAGGCTGCCTGGTTTAAGCAGGGAAGCTGGATACAGTATTTACAGACCATGCTCAGAAGAGGTGCTACAATAGTACGAACTTGTGCTGTTTTTTATTCATTTCCTTTTCTCTGTGAAACTAAATGGAGATACACTGCTAGATGTACAGTTCTAAAAATAATTCCTGTTGATCAATGAAGGAACCAGCTTAGGAGGGACATCAGAAATTAGCTCTTCACAGTGAAATCTGAAAGTGAGACTAGCAGAAATTATTCCTAACATAGGCAGAGAAAGTAACAAGTCAGTCAGTAATAAGACATAAGATAGATACATAACATTTTCAGTATAAATCAGCACATTTTCAATTTGTTTGAGGGATTCTGGCAAATAGAACATTTCAAGCAAATTTGTGGAAGTACGGATGCAGGGAAACACATCTGCGAAGTTTCCTTCCCCAAAATGAACACTGTTATTATTTGAATTGTGATCACATAAAAGCCACAATTACAGACCCAGCAACTAACACAATGCAGCCGACACTCCAGACCAAAACATACAGGCATATACAATCTCAGCATACATGAGGAGACTACGAACAGATACATACAAATAGATGAGAATGTAATAATCCTTTCATTATTACTTTTTCTAGAATTTGCATCTTTAGTAGACATCGGAAGAAGGGTTATATAAAAGTAGAAATTATGATCTGTTCACATGTGCTTTTACTCTGTAAATATCACATATTTCAACAGCCCTATTTAAGGGTATAAAATACCCAAGTAATTTGCTATATCACTGTGTCGGAACAAAATAATGTGGGTTCACATGACATTCAACCTTCCTTTCCTATGATTAAGTCTGTTACTAGTATTGCGATATTTCTAAATTATTTCCTGCAGTATAAAATTCAGAAAAAAAATTTTTGATTTTCTAATACAAGTTGCTATGCCTGTAAAATTTGGTATCTATTTAGATACCCAAGGGGTAGTAAAGGACAAAGTATTTCTATAGTTGAAGTATCTTCCCTTCTTACCACACATGGAAGCGGACTTATTTTTAAAGGCAAAGAAAAGATGTTACCTATACAATTTTCTTTCTTTCTCATATTCTCCCTACAAATAAACATCTATTTCTGACTCACCCAAATCATGTGTCAGCAGGAGTTTTCTTCCTGAAGTAAAATATGCAGGATTTTCTGCTGAAGAATGGAAATATTTCAATGGAATGTACATGGTTTACTCCTTATGTAGCACCACATCAAAGACTTCACCTTTCATACTCCATGTAGCTATGTCAGTATTTTTTAAGTAAAATAAAGTTGTCCATACTTTTGTTATAATACTACATAGCATGCTTGTGAAGAATAACTGCTTGACCTTCTGTAGTTTTCCAATACTTACTACTTTTTCACTGAAATATAACTCTAATCAGTAAATTAACACTTGTATCTATCCACTTTAAATAAACTTAACATTTTCTAGTATAGATGAAAATTGATACATTCTCAAAGAATACTGAAGCATCACCTTGCAAAGCAAATTCAGACCTTATTTTTAAGCAGGAAAGATAATATGCTAACCTTTTAAATGTACTGTACTTTTAAATTGGAGTAGTCAGATCACTGGTAGTATATCTGGATGCTCCTTTCTTGAAAAGAGCCAAGTTTGGGAGATAATTTTGCCATGGTCTCCTTAGCCAGAGAGCTGCCCAAGTTTTCAAACAAGCTATCTTGTAATCTCTATTCCTCTACATTGCAGGATCCAGGACCATATGCTCATAGTGTGTATGATAAAATAAGCAGTGAATGAACACATTTTTTAGCACCATAAGTAAATCTCAATTTTAAGGCAAAGGATTCAGGAGGAAAAAAAATTTGGATTGACCTACACAAGTTTTTCCTGATATGACAAGAAAACAAACAACAGTATTTGCATACTTCCAGGAAAGATAAAGCTGACCAACAGCATCTCTAAAGCAACTACGTATATAAGTTGACTGAATACAAAGGAGCCCTGCCAAGATTCTGTGAGGACAGCCACAAGTAGGTTGCACCAGCTAAGGCTTCTGAAGAAACATGTATCACATACCCTCTTCAGGAAACTCCCACAAGACAAACCCATTTCAGTAGATTCTCTTAAATACTACAGAAAGCATGCATGGACATAATTAGCTATCAAGTTTTCATGATCAGCTGTTCAGGAAAAGTAACTTAAAACATGCATTATGGGAAATCATACTTAGTTCAACACAAGGTTCACAAAAACATTGCACAGACAATCCAACTGTACATACAAAGCTAAACAGTAGTAAACAAACTAGAAAATTAACATGCATAAATACCGTGGACATGTATGTTAAATGCATAGCTAAAGCAGCATCACCCATAGCACACTAAATAACATGTAACAAATATAATTCAGTTCACGAAATTAAGGTTAATGAAGTTACTGTGGTGCTAACCTAATAATTTCTCAAATACACTCTAATGAGGAGTCCAAAAATCACATGCAATAAAAATAGTTAAATTAAGGTTTGCTGTAGTTCTCATGGACGTTCATAGTAAGCAGGAATTTTAATAATACTCATTTACTTGAGCTATATTACCATACAACACTAGCTGATAACAAAAATCAGACAGTTTCTTAAAAAAAGGATTTCAATTCCCTGGTGCAATTGTGGAACTTGAAATGTAATTCTCTTTAGAACTGCAAAGGAATTAGACCAGAGAAACCCTGTTAAGAATAAAGCATGATAAAAAGAAACAGCTTCAAAGACCACTCTTATATCGCTGTTGCCTCATGTCATGTTGTATTCCAAGCCTAAGTTGTGTTAATGTCTGCGAAGGAACAATGAGAAAAATCAGAAAGGAGAGAAATCTCTACGTCGCTTAGCATTTCAAATACTCTCCCATCACGCAAAAACATGTGCTGTTTTCCTTATTGCAATTTAAAATTCCACATAGGGATGTGTCTTTGAAATGCAATAGTTACTTCCTAGGATGTTGACAGAATCATCACTAAGCACCATTTAGCTGAACACTGGAAGAAGGCAGAGAGAAAACCCAAGGCCTCTACTCTGATGTCACGCAGGGAGTAACTGAAGTTTTCTTTTACCTAACTTGCGAAAATTACAATTTATCTTGATCATTTCACGTGAACAAAAATGCTAAGCTGAGAACAGGTCCTAAAAAGCCATGGGGCAGGGTATGTGTATGTTCAGCTCCACACATCTATAGGTAAATAAGCGGTGCAGACAGACCTGCCCCTGCAGAAGAGCAGCTCACAGCACAGCCCGCCCAGGCATGTGCAGGGATAGCTCTGTCCTGCATCTGTCCACGCTGCTCCTGGCCAGCTCCAAACACACATCTCCAGTTCAGTTTGAACCATAAAATAAAATATAAAGCTAGCAGTCTGTAAGCTGAACAAGCTGTTATCAAAATTTGTGGATATTTATGATTACCTCAAATTAACCACACAACAAAGCCTTGTCATACAGGGAAAAAATAGACACTTCCTTTTCACTCCTTGCACGTCTACCCAGCTGTTGTACATGATGGATCAGCTCAGTGAGGTAAAGGCCGTCGCTCACTGCCTTCCCAGCTTGTGGCCTGAAATGCGGGTTCAGTCTTGCAGGCTGAGGTTTGAACCCAAGAGGACTGAACCGGGAAGGAAGACCTCAGGTCTGAAATTCCTTTTTTGGGCCACAGTGTTTAGAGGTATTTCTCTCATTTGTTGCCTCACTTGAGGATCACTGCCTCAGTTTACACAAGTATCAGACTTCCGTGGGGGCGAGGGCGCAGTGCGGCAGAGGAGCTGGGCCAGACCGGGGTGGCAGCAGCCGCCATTCCGGCAGGCAAGAGGCTGCGCCAGGGCTGGTCAGAACCAGCTGTGACCAGTCAGAACCGGCTGTGACCAGCCCCAGGCAGTTCGCACCCTCCTCACACACAGGGCAGCCCCATCACCCAGGTCCTGCCGGTCAGACCCTCCTGTGCCTTGGGGCTACTGGGACGTTTTATCCAAGAAGTGGCAAACCCCCTTGGCATGAATGGATCCGATTTTATGTGACCGACTGTAAATAGCCTGTGTAGCCCCATGATAATACTCAATGCCTTTCCTACCCCTCATTAACGTTCAGTCAGTAAGGTTCATGAAGAAGCATACAGTACTTTATGGCAAGCCTTACTTATCTTTTCAGCATGGGCCAAATAGAGTACTTGAGTTCATCTTATCAGCTTCATATAAATTACATTTAAAATAGTTAAATAAAAGGAAGAAACTATAGGTGATAGCCAGCTGCCACATAAAATAGTCTGGAGTTCTCTTTGAAATTTATTCTGTTTAAAGGTCATCATATAGGTCATTTTTTTTTACTAGGCTGCATATAGACACACACCCCCCAATAACCGCAAACTAAGATTCATCCAGCTTCTAAAAACACAGCCAAGTCTATTTTTAAATAAGTTCGATTGCTAACGATCAGTACAAGGAAAAGTATTTTAACTTCAACAACCATCCTTTGCCCTTTCTAAAGTGTCTTAATCCTGCTTGCATGGAGAGCACCAGGTATGGGCTACAGGTTTTCTTTGCATGCTGCAAACCCCACCAAAGGGAGGGATAGGGAAGGATCGATCTTTCCCTCTCCCTCCAAAGGGCGGCACCTGGTGCAGTCACCTCTTAAAGGAATAAAAGTATAAACTAAGAGCAAATAAATAAAACAAATACTCTCCCTCATTTAAGGCCATAAAAGGTGCCATGGGATTCCTGAGGTTTCAGTTCCTTCCACTCCCTCCCAGTGTCTCCAACGACCTGAATTCCAAGAAAGAGGTGAAAGCAAGCAAAAACATGAATAACAAAAGACATTTCAAAGGACTTATTTAACAGGTGAATAGCTCTCATTTGTCATGAGGAAGGTGTCTGTGCATTCTTGTATTAGTTTAGCAGAAAAGGATGGTGGGACAGCAAGAACCAAAGCACTTTTTCTTAAATTAGGATCTACTTGAGGTGCCAAATCCAAGGAATAATCAAAGTGTAAAAATATTACTATAAATCTAGACTGCCATTCTACATTCATTTTCTTAAATAAGGTAATAGCAACATGATGTTCTTAATCAGAAAATGACATAATTAACCAACTTTTGTGACTTCTAGAAATAAAACTTCTCTAAAGCTATCTGTAATAATACTTTTACTGCCTGGTTAAGAAAAAAAAGATTTGTGGCATGCAAAAAGTTTAGTCTCATCAATATATTAGGCAGACTTTACATACTTAATCCTAATTAACTTGAATAACTATATGGTCAAGGGAAAAACAGTAAATTAATAGCTAGATTAATATGGGATAAACTAAAACAATTAGGTAGAAGGTTCAGATGAAGGTGTAAAACTACCTTGACTGATGAAAACCATACACAGAGATTCAGGTGCTAATTCTTGTAACTTACACTCCTTACCAAAGAAATAGCAATTTTGAAAGCTATCTGGATAGATTAAGAAAAATATTAACATTAGCCTCTTGATTCTGGTGGCCATTTCACAAATTTTCTTATCGAAGTTGAGGACTCTGTTGATATGGTTGAAAAAGTCAGATAAACCCTTAGAAACTGAAGCTAGGACTTGATCAGCAATATGATTTACTATTAATACACAGAACAATATACAGATATACACAATACACTGTACATTTTAGAAATTAGAAAAACTTTAAATGAACTGAATCAGTATTGTATGTGGAACAACCTTGTTTGTCCTTAAAGTCTTTTTCATTTAGCAGAAATATACATGCATGGATTTTCTTCTAGCATGAAATAGAATATTTTGTCTTTAAAATCCTGTTGTCTGTACCATAAAGGGAAGGAAACTAAAACTGGGGTAGTAGATTTGTCTTTCCTGATTGATTATTTCCAAATTTAGGGAATGAAGGATGTCCCTCGCTGCAAGTGTTTGCCACCATCCTAAGCTGTTTCTATACGGGAGCAATTAATATCAGCTTTGTTCTGTCCTCCTACATCTTGTTTATTACTCTCTGAATCAGCAGAAAAGGAGGAAAAACATCAAGCACATCCCAATTCCCCTTCATCAGTAAAGCTTCAAAAACTATCTTCTACTATACTTGAAGAAAAAGCATGTTGCAGTTGGAAGCAAGTAAGTTTTTGTCTGGCCATCACCTAAAAACTGAAATTTGTCTCCATGACTAATGATTTCAGTAGCCATTAATGCCTCTCAGAAGTCTTATGCTTGATTGTACTCTTAAAAGTCTATGCTGTGCCAGTAAATGGCATTAGATCTGTATGAAAGTTATCTTAAAAATCCCATACTGTTTTATTCAAAATTAGAAAGTACTTAAGCAAAATCCATCTGAGAGCTTCTCCTGTCTCTTAGTTTTAGGTAGCTCACCTCCAACTTTAACAGTTTTTTCTGAGAAATGATCTTGAAAACAGAAAGAATAGCATAAAAGGACATTCAGATAGTCTGTCTGAATATAACAACTCTGAGTAATTTCAGAAGTTCATCTATCTGAAGTTAAAGATTTCCAGTTCTGGTAAAAGAGAGAAAGTTCTGGAAAACAAGAGAAAGGAACTGGAAAGAATAGACTGACACTGACACAAATGCCGTCATGCTGCATGTCAAGATGGAGATTCACTTTCTCTTACATCCTTCCTCCACTGAAGTTATTTTTCTTCCTCTGTTGAAGTTATTTTTTTTAGAAGGATTTCACTTCTTACAGGAGCCATAATATAGTGAAAACTACTGAAAAATGAGAATGGTGGTGTTTGCATGACTGCCTGATAGAGTAGGTCTCTGGTCACTCTATGTTACACAGATAGGTGGGATAAGAGCACAAAGGATCCCAAGACACTCATGAGAGTGAGAGAAAATGGTGCAGAGAAAATGCCAGTACCACGTCAAAAGGATGGAAAGGGAATGGATTACAAGTTTTTGCTTTATTGGGCTATGATAACTCAATAATTCAAAATGTCACTATCTGAAGGTACTATCTAAAAATACGTCAAGAAAGGATTTGTCTCAACCACAAGACGTGGAAGAATTTAAACAGCCAGAGTGTCACATATGGTCTTACAGGACTTTGTGCTTCCTTTTCACCTTGAACATCTTTGAATTTTGAGGGAAAGCTAGCAATTGGTAGGGGTTGGTCCAGTATTGTCAATGCAATTCTATGCATGGGAGAAAAGCAGAAGATACTTGGAGAATATATTATTCACTAGAGTTTAGCATACAAAGCAGGAAATTCCAAATAAGAAACTTCAAATAGGCTAAAATTTTGTACACTGAGCCTCAGATTTTTATTAAATACATTCCATGGAGTCAGGAAAATGAAAAAGTAGGATGTGACAAAAGTCTGTGATATGCAATGGAACCAAAATAGATCAGATTTTGTAGATTAACACCCTACCACCATGTGGCTAGAAGAGACCTCCAGAGGTCAGCTAGTCTGATCCCTGCACTCAAAGCAGGGCCAACCAGATCAGATGGCTCCGGGCCTTATCTAGTTGAGCTCTGAGCATCCACAAGTGGTTTCACAACCTCCCTCTGAATCCCTTTTCCAATGTTTGACCACCCTCATTGTGAAAAGCAGAATTTCCCGTCTTGCAATCTGTGTCCCTTGTTTCTAGCACTATACAGATCAGTTAGAGGAGGAAAGCATTCTTTCCAGTAATTTCTTGTTTGGTTTTGCATTGTTGCTACTTAAGTTTCCCTCTCATGACTGCACTTCCAATTTTATAAAAAACATAATTCCTTGAAGTATTGCAGTAACTAAGTTTAGCCAAAGTGCAACTGTGCAAGTCCTGAAGTGTCTCTACCATGGGATAATCCTACAGCTATTTTTAAATAGCTTTGATTTAGTCCTTGCTATCCAGATCACTTCACTTAATCCTGCTGCAGCACCATTGCCATCTTTTTTTGCAATCAGAAAAATCTTAAAGCAAGAAAAATTGCATTTAAATTCTCAGCATTTTGGAATTGCAGGAAAAGCAACAGGTATACATATAGTGAAATCAGGCAAAAACAGGAATTATGAAAAACACAGTAGTGCCCGAAGTGTCAAATGAAACAGCATTCCAAGCATGAATATGCTCCCACCGGAATGCAATGTTCATCACTCAGTTCAGTTTATTTCGGGTTAAACATAGAACGGACAGAACACCACCAAGGATGATAAGGGTTTCCTACTGCATCTGAATGCAAAGATGTTGCAAAGGATTAGCTGTATAATGTGTTATCACCCACATTCTCTGTCACTCGAGTTACTACAGACAGCCCAGGTCAGTCTACAAAGGGGCTTTCCAGCTTGTGCCAAATGCCAGTTAAGGACTTTCACTGTAATCAAAGAAATGAATGGGTTAAGCTCCAACTACATGAAAGAAACTGATTTGTTCTATGAAGTGCTGAGGCAGTTGTGCTTTCCTGTAATAAAAGTAGGATCTGGGAGCTGAAGGGATAGGGAAAGAAAATCATCTTCTGTCAGAGTTACAGTTATAAAGGGTGGTTTTGGCTTCGGAGTGTATTTCTAAGGGAGATTATGTAAATCTAGAGTCTGAGTATCCATGTAACATCTTCCTCTTTCAAAAATCCATCCTACTATAACAAAGACATTTATCAAGTTATTTTATCTCTATTTACCTAAGCAGATCATCTTTCTTTAATAAATCAACCAGCAACAACCAACTCTGATACTGTTTTCAACTACAAAAGGACAACAGCCAGAAAATCCATGGACTTCACTAGAAACTTGCCACTGATAATGATTTTACACAAAGACTTTGTTCAAATACAATGGTGAAAACCTGGCAACAGGAAAATAGTTTACTCTCTATGATTAAATGTTGAACAATTATAGCCGCATGTCAAAGAAACAGTCCATATTCTGACTCTAATTGTTCTTTGAAAACACAAAGATTTGCCTGTCAAAACAGTCATTCCTTTCCTAGTTGACAAAGGTTGCAATATGCATTCCACTGCAAAGCTGATACATCTGTGATTTACAGAGTAACTTACTTCACCTTCTTCGTACACTGTCATAATCAAGTACATGACCTGGGTCCATATGCCCTTCCAACATGGAACTTAGACATCCTGATGACTGCAGTCCTGTAAATACTATAAATGGGGAAAGAATGATTTTAAAAAAGCAGCAAAAAGACCTTTCCAATAGAAGTTCTCATGTGGAATGCAACAATTATTCAGACTAATGATTCAGTCATGACATATTCACCAGACAAAGTCAATTTAATAAGATCAAAGGTACCTGTAGAAGTCTGTAGAGTACTTCTGTTGTTGATAAATGGTAACTTCCTCAAAATGCCTTCCAAGGCTGAATTCCAAACCAGTTACTTAACAAGAATCTCAGTTGTAGAGGAAAAGTCATAGGCATGGTTGCATGGTACCACACTGGGACTGCAGGAGTGGAGGAGGGATTTTGAAGGGATGGAGGAGGTGCAATGCAAAAAAGCTTAGCACCCCAGTGGTCATCAGCTCAGCCTGAAGGGCTTCTGCTGGACCCTATGCTGGTACTGTGGTTCTCTTCAATGTGCTATTGTTTCCACAGCAAAATCTGTCACATGAATTGACATTGTTGGAAAGAGAAAGTTTGAAAGGGACAACTTAGGCCCAGTGTGCTAACTGCTTCATCTCTTAGATGTTGCCTTTTCCCAGTACTGGAATTACCAATGGCTGCAAGTCTGGACAAGACTGTTGTTCTAACACTATGCTCTGGATCAAATACTGCCAGCTCTCTTAAGCACATGTATCTGTAGGACTCACACAATGTAACAACAGGCGAAATACAGTTAGATTTCTGTAGCTCAATTCTTACATATGTAGCACATTAGTTCTGACTTCTTGTAACCTCTTCAGAATTACTATAACCATCCTTTAAAAGGCATCCTTTTCTTGAAAATAGCTCCTTGTTAATACTACACTGCAAAGAAAATTATATATTGGAAAGCTTTATGCTCAAAATTAAAACAAGCAATTATCTCAATGACCACTCTGAATTTCCTTGTCATCATCAGCTATTACATACACAAGTTGAATGCAAAGTTCTCTTTGTTCTTACTTTGTCTTCTGACTTTTTCATCTCACCTGAAAGTACCTATGCTCAACTGAAAGGCTGGACTAACTTCATTACAGAAACAGTAAATTGTAATTGAGGTTTCAGGTGAACACTTTTACTCTGCTTCAGTGCAAAGCCAGACATGCTAGCCTGAATGAGCAATAATGGCCCATGTAATTTTGCACTATGTAAGATGAAATTGTACTATATCTGAACCACAACTATTTGTTCCAATTGTATAAGAATTAATCTCTTCCCACCAAGAAAAAAGAATGAAAAGGAAATTATTCTTGTATGAGACACCTAAAATATGTCACCTAAAACATGTGTAATGCTTGACATGCTTAAAGTTAGAACTTCAGTTACATATCTTTATATAAGAAACCATGGCAAAATATTAGCTTCCAAAGTCAGTATTCAGCTATGCAGATAGTAACAACATTACAGTCTGTTGATGTAATTTAAAGTCGTAGTTTGAATAGGCAGCTATTAGTACATCATATTCTTGTTATTCTTTCCTGTTTTCATTCCAGTATTCAATCTTTGTTTTCATACAACAGAATCTACCATTAGTAAATGCCTGCTCACCTAACAGATATGAAAAAGCTATAGAGGTTTGAACAATAATTTTTTAAAAAAGGTAAGCAAGCAAAGGCAAAAATCAAAAGAAATCATTTAACTGTCAGCTTCTTAATTTCCATTAGAACATTTGAAAGAATAGTAGCTCACAAACCAACAGGTCTAATGACTGTCTAATGAATAATAGTAACAGGCAGTAACACTGCCATGCATTACTTGTAGCTCATGATGCTATAGATTTGCAGCTGATACAGTTAGATTAACATGGGGATGCTGAGTGAGATTTTTAAACCCTAGGTGGTGTTCAACAGCATCTTGTTTCACTGTTTTTTTTAATATATATATATATATATTTAAAAAAAAACCCTAACTTTTATATATAAAAGCCCTTACCCTAGGATAAGAGTTTGAATCGGAAGGGAAGGATCACACATGATGTATATGACAAAGTAATAATGGATGTGAACAAATATATCCAAAAGGAAAACCATAATACAGAAAGCACACAATCAAAATATAACGCCAAGTCATCACTGAAAGAAATAACACTGAAATTGGCTAACCCAAGATCACTAAAAGCAATTCTGAAGTTAGCTCTAAACCCAAATGTGGCAGACTAGCCACAGGATATCCAGCAGGAAACAGCAGGATTCCTTCCCCTATTGTTGACAGGGAAATTGACCGACTGTCCAGCCTTATGCTGCTCTGCAGACATGTTCTATATAATTTTAAGAAGTACAGCAATAATTTTAGGAAATTCATACCAATAACAGTAGTATACCCTTATATTTAAATAATGCAAAATCTCCAAATGGATTTTACCAACATGAGGTTCGTAAGTAATGGCAGTTATCTGAAACAAAATCTAGGTTAGGAAAATGAGCAAACACTAAGTAAGTAGAAACACTTTAATAATGTTGTTAACTACTACAAAAAGCCGGTTTGGTTGTCCTCTAGTATACCTTAAATAATCACATATCCACAAGCACTCTTACAAATATATTGATCACTAAGCAGACTAGGTAACAAAGTCTGAAGTAGTGGTGATTTAAGATCAAGTTCTCTTTATTTTGGGTTACAATACTCTTAAACAGTCTGATCTGTTATCCTCTACTGCCCTCTAAACACCCTCTGTGTTTCCTGCATGTTTCACAGAATGTCACTTAGTATCCTGTTAAACTGTAGCATCTAAATGGAACTTAGATCTCAAAGCAGTACTGTTGTCTAGTAATTCCATATTATCAGTTAAATCAATGTACCCAAGGCACTTTGTAACAGCTGAGGATCTAACTAGAGCAACAGCAGTCATTAACCGGAGAAACAACTCCTGCTAGAAGTCTAACCTGCAATATATAGAAAACTTATTCTTCACTTTTTATTTGTAGCAAAAAATCCTGATCTGCAAAAGCTTCATATTGGAAGAACTTTAGTAAATGATTAATTGACATCACATGCATGTTGCATGTTGCAGAAATGCATGGCTACAGAAATGCAGAAGGAGTGTTATAGCTGGTGATAAGGCACACCAGTCATAGTTACAGACAAACCTACTCATTATTTAGACCCAACAGTAGTTATACTAGTTTAAATAGGAACAACATCTCAGGGGCAATTTTTTCCCCCCTTTACTTACAGTTTGTTTAGAACCTCCATTAAAAGTCACACTGCAAGTAATACAAACCTTTCCAATATTTTGTTTGCAGGAATCCAGTTTCTACACTCGGTGTAGTACAGTGGCAGAAATGATGGTTAGCAAAGAGTTAATCACCTTTCACTAGTTGCTAGGTAACATACTCTACCATTAGTATGTTCCTATCCCAGAGTGTTCAATCAGTGAAAGTCTACCAAGAATCACTATTGCTTCATCTCATATTTCATTACTTTAATGTGTGTCCCTCTCCTCTCCTTTCTGCTCATCCCCCCCAGTATCCAGAGTTAATGCTGAATGAGTGCCATTCTAGAGTAAAACAGACCTTATCTTCTTGATTTAATCTTCATTAAAACCCTGTTGTTTTTTTCCTTTCCTTGTGTCCTGAGCATCAGCCCTGACCGATCAGCCTCACTGAGGTGCCAGTGGTGCTGATAGCTCATGGGAGTAAGAACAGGAGGTGGTCCCAAAAAGTGCAACAGAAATAACCTCTGGCTGCAACTGGCAGAACCTTTGTTCTCCTTGTGCGCTGCCGGAGCTCTAATTCCCTCCTGTTGCCCTCCACTACCTTATAACCTAGAGAAAACCACGTTTCCATTGTATACTTCTGAATTCATTGTTTTTTTGTGAAATCACTTTCAATCCAGTTTAAGGAAAGAGTTTTTATAAAGAAAAAACACCAGCATTATCACAGACCAGAATGAACTCAAAGCACAGAAAGCCAATGTCATTTCAACAAAAGCTGAATGGGTGTATTTAATAGAATTCAGAAATAGCTATTTCAGAGACAAGTGAACAGCCTGCTACTCGTTTTTGTCACTAGGTGAGTTTTCCACACCAAAAAATCAGCTGCTATATTTCATAGCTCTTCTTCTGTTAGGGTGACTTTCAGCTCTTTAACAAAGGGCCTGTAAGAGACCTGTGAAGCTATGGAAGGCCTTAATGTGAGGTCTCCTGTGGTTGACTAAGTGTCACCCTTGGTATTTTCATCTGCTCCAAGCTAATATATTTTAAAATATGCTGATTCCAGAATCAAAAGCTTTGAATCTCTCTTGAATTTGAATTGCAGGTTCTGCAGAGATAATCATGTAGAGGACAAATTCAGTGTTCTGACACATGCAGTACATTAACATATACCATAGAAGACATTGACAGTTTGCTAGAATATAGAAAGTCTGTGGACCATACAAAAGTAAAACCACCAAATTATTTCTGTGCTATAACAAATACTCTGTTGAACTAAGCTCTTTAATATGTTTTTGCTAGCAGAAAGCTCTATGGAAAATCCAGCTGTAAGAAAAAAAACACTAGAGAGGATATAGGCATACCACTATAGACATCCCATTAACTTCTAGAGGATGCAGCTATTTAACTTGTTAAAAATAAATAAATAAAAATAAATAAAAGAACATTAGATACAGGCCAGTCATGGAAGCTAACAATAGAAGGAGTGTTCTTAGTTTTAGTTTTGGCTAAACTTCCTTAATTCTCTATTAACTAGATGTTTCCAATAATTTTGTTTAAATGAAATACTGACAGTTTAATTACAAGCCTTTAAACAATGGCCAATTCTTTAAAAGTCACAGTAGTAACCAGTAGACTAGTTAAACAGATGATATTTTAATTCATTCAGGAAAAATTAAAAATCTTAACAGATTAATATTATTTTTAGAGTCTGATAAAGAGACCAACACCACCACTTTTCATCACTTCAGCATTTCCAATGACAAGTCATTGGACCTTACTGCTTTAAACCCTTTATCTTTATTGTTAGTAGATGCTGATTGAAGGGGATACTTCCCCACATTTTAATTAAACCATTTTTTAATTCCTACTCTGAGGACTTAAAAGCTTGAGAAACAAAATGATTACTGACTGGTGCAGAAGTTCAATCGATACAGCCTGATTCATTCATCATTTGTTTTATAATCCAAATAGAGTACTCATTACATATTACAGAGCAAATAAAACAGCCAGTATGTTACTGTCAGGCTACAAGTGCAGCAACACTACTTACTGCTACTCTTGCCTGGGAAAGGGTTTGTTATTTTTGTACCTATTTTTGGAATACATGAAGTTTATTATATACAAATGTGAGCTTTGGTTTCTTCACTTAAGATTGTCTTGATAGTGCTTAGTGTCTTGTTGTTGTTGTTAGCCCAATGTTGGCTTTAGGCATAAGCAAAGTAGGCAGTTGCCTAGGACTGCAGATTGCTGAGGGCAGCAAAATGAGCACAGCACAGCTGCCTGCTTTCTCTGTGCCAGAGCCCAGAAGCCAAGCTGAAGGCTGCTCCTTCTGGGAGCTTGGGATAGCATGGAAGCAGCATTTTTCAATGTTGGGGGGGGGGGGGGGAAGAAGGGCAAATCTGAATTTCCTGTTCTCTCCATCCCTCCCCTCCTCATTGCCATTTTCTCCTCCTTCCCATAGTAACCTTGCTCTCAAGCTCTCTGGGTCAGAACAGCCAAATCCAGCATCTCCAGCACTGCTAAGGAGCTGAGAGAGTTCTAGGTAAGCCTACACCCCAGATTGTTGAAAACAGGTGTATCTGAACTATACTTAAGATGGTTAGATCTGCTTCGGCATAAAACTTGATGAAGAATTATATACCCTAAGTTCCATGGTAATACAGATGGGTTATATGTGGGGAAACCAATATTACCTGGGGCCTGTTGTGCTAAATTTAAGAGAAGGTTACAAAGTGCTGTAAGATCCTCCAATGGGAGAATAGTGTTTATGGTTTATTTATTTTTATTAAAAAAAAAAAAAGAAAAAAAAGCATGGGCCTGGTTTCAAGTAAGACAACATGTCTCCTGCATGTCTACTTTGTTCTAGCTGCTGCACACTGGGGCCGTACTCAGTGGGGACAGAGGGGAGCAGGCACCTTGCCTGACTAAACTGCAGCTGTCTTGGAGTAAGGCTATAGCAGGCAGGCTGGAAAAGCCAGCATCAGCAGGGAACCTAATTAACATTATGTCTCAAATGATAGGTCTTGTAAGATACCACAAGTCAAAAGCAACCCCCCTAACATGCACTGTACCTAGGGAAAACATCTTTTTTAGTTTCATGTGCTGCTCTGCAATGATTTCTGCAATGATTATCATTCTGACTCTCAGTGGAAATACTGATACTAGGCCTAATGCCAAAGCATAAATGAAGATGATGAAGAACAGTTAGATGCAAGCTTGAAATGACAAACCTCCAAAAAGGGGTATAGTTTTGAGTTACACAGTGGTTATTATCTATTTTTTTTTTTCCAGAATTGTGCTGTATTCTTTAAGGCATTGTAGAAACAAGATGATAGTCATTGTCTTAAAATGTTTGCAATCTAGGGAAACAAGAAACAGGAAGATGGATAGCAGGGCACATCATATAAGCAAAGTAGTTTAGCTCAGTTATTTTTTCTGTTAATATTATTATTAGAAAAGAACATCCTACTCAGGTTGAAAATCTCATTTTAATGAGTTCTGCAGAAATAAGTAAAACCAGAGGCATATATTTTGTTAACATTACAACTATTATAGTTATTATCCCCAAACAAAGACAAATAATGAAATTCAGTTTAGTTTTTAGGGATAGTTGCTATATATAGGTTTTACATACTTTTAAAATATGTATATGTATGCATATGTATATATATTCAGATTACAATAACTACTTGCTAGCCTGATCATTATTGGTTACCTAGTTTCTTATAGATGTCAAATGCAAAAGTCACTAGGGAACCTAAACAGGTTAAATAGTGTCTCTTTCCAATTCTGAAATGCAACATTGCCTGTAACACACCATTCTAGAGATCATATATTCAGAAAGTTATTGACAAACTGAAAATGCAGTGAATACTAACAAAAATTCTACAGTAGTCAATCTAATAGGCAGATTAACTAATTGAATTCTGTCATCCATGTTTTCATGAGTCATATTTAACCCTCCAAGCAGTTTCAGTGTTTTCAGTTGCTCAGAGACAGGTATTTTCTCAGAACATGCTGATCACTTCCCTGTGAAAATTACACACTCTGGAGGATTCTCAGTTTAGCCTTTCAGAAACTGAAGTATCCCTATTTTGAAAATTCTAGGCAGATATAGTAGTTCTTGAAGCTTATGTTTGTTTGAACTTTTAGAATATTTTTATCCTCATAGGCAATCTTTATTGTCAAATCTCAGTGTGTGCAAAATTTCCATACAAAAAGTGTAAAATTCTAAACCAGGTATCTAAAATGGAAAATAGAGCCAGACCTTTATTTACATCTATGCTGGAGAATAAAAATATGAGTATGATAAGCCAATAAATCACATCCAAAGAGACAGACCACCATAGCACCAGAAAACTTAATTGTCAGGGTAACAAAAGAGGTATTAGAGGCTGTGGAAAGGGGATAGGTATTTAATTCACAGAGGTATCAGGAACCAATTGTAAAAAGGAGAGAAAATAAGCACTTCAGAGTTATGAGGTCAGCTGACGGGGTACAATATATCAACCAAATTGCAGAGGCACAACAAAATGGATAACACAAAAACTTTTTGGCTATACACCCATTCCCGTTGCCATCTGGTTGCAAGGTTTTATTGCAAAGTAATCACGGAACACGATGACATAAGAAAAAAAAAATGTCACTATAGATGTCAAGGGAGTTTCTGAATACTGTATAAACCATGTGAGATGAGATGAGGGTTTTTTCATCATTTCTTGATTTATCAGTTGAGAAGGCACTATTTACTGCTCAGCCTATCCACAGACATTCATGCATCTGCAAAGTGTTTAGAATCCCTGAACTAGTCTCACTACAAGCAAGTAGTTACATACATACACTTTAGGACCATAAGCTGCTCCATTTAAATCAACAGGACTGCTCGCCTAATATTACATGCATTCTTAATGGCTTCCCTGGATCAGGACATAGAAGCGATTACCACATGCATCAGCACTAGGGCTGGCCAGAAAACAAGAATGCTGTTTTACACAAAAGTGTAAGGCTTTTGACATTCATTTTCATTGCAAATTTGGAAGAGATTTAGATTGTCTTGCCAAAATTCCAGAAAAAGGACATTAGAGACTGACCAGAGAAAGTACTTTAGAAAAGTACTCTTTCCAGGCTATCCAACATAGAGTGTGGAAAGGAAGCCCCTATGCTGCTGAGAAAGAAGACTTGAACCTTGACCTCCCTGCTAACGTAGTCTGTCTACTTCTCTTGAGAGAAACAAAGACCTACTACACATGTGTTTTAATTAAACATTAATGGGGGGGGGGGTGAAGGGGGGAAGAAAAATACTGGAATTAACATATTTCTTAAACAGTTTCAGGTTTTAAAAATATTCCTCTCTCTTTGTTGACCAACTGTAATCAGCTGGCACTTAGTTATTTTGGGCAACTGTTATGCCTAGTACACTTGAAAGTTAACAGGAAAGATATTGGTCAAATTGAACTCTGAGAAGTTAATTTATACTAATACATAACAAATTACTTGTATCATATGTGGTATGTACTTAACCAGTTCATATTTTCATTGCCTGAGAGTTATTCTTCCAGTAATGTTTAAAGAAATGTAGTTATATCAAGAACAATAAATAAAAATATAAACATACAGCTGATAAGAGTGTATTCTTTTATTGATTCTCATATGTAATTTAAAGCAAATCTTGATTTTTACATACCACAGTTTCTTCTGGAAGACAAAGATAAGTTTTCAGCTAACGTTCAGCTGTATGCTACTACTAACTGTAAAAAGACATTAAATTACAACATTGAGCAGATAGAAGTAACTTACTTTCATGCAAAGCCAATTGCCATCTTCCTGGGGTATACTCAGAGATTAGCCAAAAGAGTCCATAGGAATCTAGACAATTCCTAAATGCATGGTATTACCCAATACAGTGCATAAAAAAATCCAGAAACCTCTAAACTCTGGTGTTTACTTAATTCTGAACATAAACTTTTCCTAAGTTATGGTTTTAGGAGCAGAAAGCAAAAGAGTGAAAAGGCCAGGTTGTTCTCATAGCATATCAGGTGAACTAATCACCAAAACTGATATTCCTTGACCTGGTGACCTTCTTCTTCAAAACCTCCATGAGACTGAGTCAAATAGAAGCTGTGAGCATAGGATACTGCAAAGCTGAAGGTTATTTGGACTCTTCTAGATTCTCCCTACCAAAAAACCCAATAAGAAAAAAAAATAGTATGTGAAGCCAGCATAAGTTACTGAAGAGGGAATGTGCTCTATTTATGCTATTTCTGCCTTCAGTTTCTAAATACTCCCTGGAGCAGAGTTCCAAGGGCAGCTATTCATTACACACAGCCCAGCAGCATGGCTTTCACAAAGAATATTTACAGCTGCAGTAATCCATAGACTACATTAAGAAACTCTAATCCAATAATGATTAGCTTCCTTTTTTCCTCTGGATCTCCATGGCTAGATACCACTTCCATACCTATTTTAATCATTGTTTCTGTCCACAAAAGGCCCTGCACTGCATTGCTTGTGTTTCACTATGGCATTCTACTTGGCACTATTAGACCGCACAGCAGAAGGTCACTACTCAATCAAAATAAATTTTGACTTGTTTCATAAACATTTTCCTGATGTCAGTCAAGAGCTAGCTCTTGAATTCAGGATTTTCCATGACAGTCAGCACTGTTCTCTAAAGTTCAGAATAACACATTTGGTACAGTGGCACATTCCTTCTTTGCAAAAAGCTGTCTTACAAAAAGAATCACTGCTTTAGACCCTTCTCTAGGTTTAAGTTACAAGATTAGTTGCTAACATAAACTACCTATAAAAGCATATGATTTTAAAGCAATAAGAAAATCCCAGCTCTGCACTACTCAACTAATCTCATTCTGAGAAAGTTAAGCAGAAGAGCTGAGAAATAAGTATTTTTTTTTTTTACTGATAATTCTGATTAAAAATCTATTTTATTCTTAATGTAGTGGTACAACTTTTTTCTTAGAAAAGTGCACACCATTTGTTTACACATTTATTTTCTTCAGTGTTATCACCTCAGCTCCAGCATTTACTTAACACCCACTGAGTTGTGTTTAAAGAATAATAGTACACAAACTGGTATTTACTGAGCAAGAACATCCTGTAAGGTGCTTAGGGATTCTCTAGTTCATTGACCTCCCTGTCATTGGAAACAGCACTTCATTTATTTTTAATATTCATACAGAGAATACCCAGGTCTTCCTTTTTCTCTGCAACCAGTATCAACATTTTGGAGGAATAATTTATTGCGACAAAGAAGGAAAAACTACAGGAAACATTTCCAACAAGAGCACGGTACTGTCCTGTATTTAAAATGCCATTTTCTTCAAATTGTCAATATAGGCAAGAGAAACTCCCTAACTAGGCCAGTCCCAAGGACAACCTGCTGTTCCAAGTAAGAAGTTTGCTGCATTGCCAAAAAACTCCAGTGAGTTGCTGAATCCTAAACAGGGGTTAGAATTACATGGGGTGAGAGGAGAGAAAAGGAAAAAAAAGAATTTCTAATATAATGGCTTCAAAGAAAGTTTCTGGGGACTAAATTTGGGGGCTTGGCATTGCAAGTGATTCAGAGCTGTCTAGGGTACATTTGTCAGTGCAGATCTGCCTGCTTTTGCAAGGTTTGTCAGTTCAAGTGATTCTTGGGTGGGGAGGGGGTGTCCCACCCACCCTCTGAAGAACCTCAAACCTAGAAGACATAGCAGGAGAAGGATTGAGTCAACAGTCTCTTCTTGCAGCACACAGACATAATTAATGGATTTGCTATCATTAAACAATGTGATCATGTTCACATGCAATAGATTAGAAAAAGGCAAAATTCAGACTGAAAGGTTGAATTAATTAATAATCATATTCTTTCCACTAGATTCAATACACTTCTGATTCCTGTGAAGATATTGAAAGGAAGTTCTCAGGAAAAGGAATACTAGCACACGAAATGTGATTGAAAGGTGATATGAAAAATATGAGATATCCAGAGAAGTGTTACATACATAAAATCAGAACTTGGCATTTTAAATTAGAATGCATTATCTTTTTCAATAAAATTATGAAATAAAATCTGTAATATGAATTGGTATCATTCTTATTACTCATAAGTAATAATTACATTTCAGAGAATAAATGCATTCAAAAATCAGCTTTATGCACAGATTTAGGAGCATTTTTTTTCCACCTTTCTCAAATTAAGTGTTAAGAAAGGATCAAGTGTACTATACATGATAATTCTGTCACTGAAGGTTGCTACTGCATCTCCTTTATGTACCTACATTTAACAGAAGTTGTTCATTTCAAGAGTCACAGCTGCATAATTCTGATTTTTGCATATAGAAGCATTTTTGAAATATGAAGCTTAGTTTTACCTAATATTCATTTGACTATTTGATGGAGTAGACATTTAAAAGTCAAATGCCAATCCATTTGTCTCTTATGATCCAGTCCATGTTTAAAAAGTGTTACAAGTTGGTTATTAGCACCAAATTAGAAAAGAGGAACCTTCTGTTACCATTCAACAAGAACCAGTTTATTTGATTAAACAGAACTCATCACTTCATCATTATTTAAAAATAATTAAGAACTAATATAACTGTATTTTTGCATCAGTTAGAATGCTGTTGATAACTGTACTTAATAAACTACATACATCATATAAAACCTGTTAATGGATAGTAGGATTGTTTCACTCTAATGTTCTAGATTGCAGAGCCCCCTTGGTGTGTGTTTGATGAGGACTGGGAAGAGTACTGCTTGTCTGAATGAGGCCGAAAAATACTTTTTCATTTGCATTAAGTGATTCAAAAGGCTAGTAAATGAAGTCTCAGTTATTTCAGTGCCATTCTAACGGAAGTACAGAATGCTACATCTTACAAGAATGCTAATTAGAGCCAACTATAGCTTGACTGACCTGCCTGTAAATGAGTTAAAATGCAATCATCCTTTGTCAACAGATTGTATTTTTCTTGTATGCATGTCTCATATTAGAGAAATTCATTTTCATAGATGTACATCTAGTTATGGCTCCTAGGTGATATCAAAGACCAGAACAGAAAGGTTGTTTAAACTGACTTGTTCCACAAAAACCACTATACAAAGACTGTCAAATATGTAGCTCCCCTAGTTTCAGGACTATGATCTTCTCTTTCCTATGGTATGTCTAAGCAGGAGATTAAAGGCTAGCATGGAAATACCAGTACCAACTAAGCATCATTAATAGCACAGTTTTATTATCTTTGAGTACACAGGCTTATTTACTCTTTCTCAGAATAAATCTGAAAATAAATTCTGAAATATGTTAACTTCCAAACAAAATTTTAATTGCAACCCACTACAAAATAATGTACTATTAATACTAGAAATGTGTATTTTTCTTTAAAGCGACAACTTTATTACACCCATGTAACTGAGTGTCTGTAAGTTCTAAAGTAATACAGTTGAATAAACCTAACATTCCTCCCTCTTTTGTCCAGAATCCATAAAAACAGCATTTTATGCATCATAAAAGGGGGGGAAGGTTAAGAATGATGCAAAAACTTTTTCTTTCTTATAAATAAACCTTCAGGAGTTCTTCTATAAGTAATAACACATGAAGGCTTTAGAATTTAAGGTGGAATTGTTTGATTACATATCAAGAAGTTACAATTTGATTTGTTCATTGCCATGAATAGCAATTTTTGGTGACTGAAGAGTTAAGACTGAAAAGTAAGACAAATATTTTGTAGAATTTGTACATATGCAAGAGTTCTGGAGCATGAAGGTTTCCTTGTTAAAATAATCATACGAAGGTATCAATAACATCATAGTCTGTGATGCCCATCTGTTCTGACAGGAAAAGCAGAATAGTGACTCTTAAGTCAATGTCTACATTTCTGTAGAGAAAACAGTTGGTACTGAGAACCCAGCATCCACAACATATGCATTTAAAGGGCTTATTTTGGACTGCTCTGTTGCTGTGAATGAGTGTCCTGTAGCTGTTGGAAGCATAGCTCCACTCCTAGAGAGCATCTTTCAGTTTAATTTTATCTGAAAGGAAGCCAGATCATGAGCTTGAAGGTCACATTATAATGTTAAGTGGGGACAACTGGGTGCCATGCTTCAAAACTAGAGTAACACACTGATGTGGACACCCTAGGTCAGATTGGGGAAGCAGGTCAATGTTGACCAAGCAGCTTGTATTACCTCTCCAAACAGTGCAGCAGTGAACTATTCTCCTCCAAGTATTCCTAAATTACTTGCCAATTCTTGTTACATTATGATGGTTTATAGAAGCCACATGAATCTCAGGAGGAATGATATTGCCCTATAGAACAGATGCAACTAAAAGCAAGCAGAAAGGACTAGCTTCTATTAGGCCTAACTTTGCCTTCTTTTTTGTTACATTTATGGATTATTGTGGAGCATCTATATTCTACAGACATACTGGTCTTTTCAAGAGCCTGCCTTTTTCAAGGTTATGGGTTAACTTAAAAGGAGGAGTGAAACCAGAAGCATAAAAGTTTTTGAGATCAGCAATGTTACCTCACCAGGTGTTATTACAGAGCTAGTATGCATATTCACTGTACCTTACAGCATATCAAAAGAGTGCAAGAGGTACCACTTTTAGATGTCACTTCTGACTTAATCAGTTGCCTGTGTTTCACAGATACTGTTATAGGCTGATTCTAGCAATAATTGCTTCCAACTTGGACAGACAGCATGACTTCTGATCAGTTTAGTTCTGACATGTTCTGATTTAGAAAAAAATACTTGAGACTGAATTACTGATGCAATGGAAGTTTTGTGTTCAGTCAGCTTTAGATTGAGAAGAAATTACTTAAAAATAGATTATGTTGTCAAAATACTTTGTTATTAGAAGAATTAATAGAATAGATGCAAGAGAAGGAAGTTTATCATAAGCTTAAGAGTACAAATGTACTTGAAGTTGAAAGAGTGAAAGAATACCTGTGTTCAAGGAAATAAAACTGCTTCCTTTATCTAAAAATATACTGCTATAGTTCTGCTTTTGTTCTTTACCTACTTTGAGAGATTTGCATAAAAACTTCAGGCATGCAAAATACAAATACAGTGTTACAGGTGATCAGCAATATTAATTGTAGTCACAGAAATAAAAAAAATCACAAAACAGATTTTGAGATAGACGGTGCCACCAGTTTAATTAGGGCTTGATTCTACTGTTGTTAAAATTGATGAGATCCCAATGTACTTCAGAGTTAACCGATTTCTAAAGCTGCAGATAAGAAGAAATAATGACAACAATAATTATATCAACTTCAGTGACTTTGCTAGATTAAGTAGGACTTAAGCTCGATGCTTAAGGAGCACTCAAGGTTCCAGACAAACCTTATACAGCCCTTGTTATAAGCTGTAACACTGTGGTTTCAGTGTTGCGGTTGTCTGTACTTGAAAGATTAACTCTGTGGTATACCTGTATACGCTGTAATAATGTCCGATTGCAATAAAGTACCCTTAAATGGGAAAAACAATAGTAAATGCATTGCACTTGAAATGCTTTGTACTTTGCCTTATCATCTGTTTAAGTAGGGTGATGAGTCAGATGTTTTAGAGACAGTCTATTCAAAACAGTAAGGGAAGTCCCATTATTGTTTTCATTTCAGTTACTGATCCCAGTAACTTAAGACGAAACATAAGGAAAAGGGGGAAAAAAGCAAGTTGGAGAAGAGCACTATCTGCAACAGAAATCTTTGTGCATATTTCACTGAAAATTACATGAATCAGGGACCTTAATCTACTTCTACTGAAATATGAAGAAATTTTGCCATTTAAGAGCTCAATCAGCATCAGGTTTCACTTTTCTTGAAATATCATTAAACTGTTGACTTGCTTAGTTTGCTTTCTGCTAATACCCAAATAAATTTCTGCTTTATTGCTACCCAACAAGTTTTCCATCATCTTTTTGTGCATTTAACTTCACCTTTCCAGATACAATATTATACAATTGCACTTACTGCATTTCTCACCTTTCCAATTTTGGACCATCTCTCTATTCTATCAAGTTTATTTTATATTCTGTCTGGTTTCTCAAGAGATTCTCCCAACTAAGTGAATTCAGTTCAAATATCACCTTGAAATGTAATAACTACATTTGCTATTCTGCCACCCAACTTATTACAAAAATACTGAATAGGGCTGGATCCAGAAATCCCTGGAAGACCAAAACTTCTCAATTGACAGCAAATACTGTTAGAGTGGTTCTTCATCCTCTTGCGAGCTCACCTTACAGTGATTTCATCTAGATTAGATCTGCCCAGTCAGCTAATGAAATTGCCATATAGGACAGTGTCAAAGCTCTACTGAAGTCAATATATGTATTACATTACTGCTTCTGTAATGTAATGGTTTGATGTGCTTTCTTCTTGAAAGCATGTTTGTTTGTTTTAACCCATCTTATCACTCCCTATGTGTTTACAGGTTGATAGTTTCATAATTACTCCCAAAATGAATCCTCAGAGACCTCCTTTATCTTCCAATTGTTTTTAAATATAATCTCTGGACACTAAGATAATAATTAGCTATTCCAAAATTTATGCTTCCTTCTCATATACTCTGTGAATAATTTAATCAAGAACTGCTGATTTGAAAGCATCTCTTTTATCTAAGTATAGTTTAACTTCTTCTACTGTTCAGCTATGTTTTCTTATCCTTTTCAGAATTAGATTATATAATTATGTGCTCAAAATTACCCTTGCTGTGTAAAGGCAGCTGGTTTTGCATCATCTCTTACTGCAGCTCTCCCACTTCCTGATATAAGATTTGTTATTTTAACACTGGACTGAAGGTTATAAATCAGATAACCATCTGAGTGTGTAATGATCTAGCTATCTTTTCTGTAGAATCTGATTCATTAAAAAGATATTACAGACAGGGCAGATACGATTGCCTGCTTGGGCACTTCCCATTATAAAGCTGTGTTTTCAGCTGCTTACAACTTTGCCAAAGTAACTGTTACACTGAAATGCATGCATTATGTCTGCTTCAAGTTGTTTATCATCTCAGTCAAATAATTCAGCCGTTTCCCAGAACAAGACTAAAGAGAAGTGAATTGTGTTGTTCATTGCTTTGCTTCAAAAATTGTTAATATCCCTATGCTGGGTGAGGGAACTTGGCATTTAGCAGAAAGCAGTTGTCTATCAAGGATTTACCTATTCCTGCTCCTAGGAAATGCCATCGAATCACAGCACATGACAGTGCAGGGGAGGGAGAAAGGCAGCCATGCAGCGCAGAGGCGGCCACATCTCATACTGGAGATGCTGTCCATCCTTCTCTCACCACACAGGGCACAGGAGACAGCTCGGAGCAGGACAGGCCCCAGCCACAGCCCTTAGCTGCTGCAGCCCCTCTCCTGAGCCCATAGCTGAACTGCCAGCACACAGCAGCAGCCCAAATTCCTGCAGAAATATTATAAATCAGCAGGGAAGCTACAGAGTATAAAGAGAAAAGGGCACCTGCCTTAACTTCCTTGCATTAACCAGTACTTGCACTGGCCCCAGATTAAAAACCCTTGACAAAAATTCAGTTTGCAGAATTGCAGTTGGCTCTTATTTGGGTTGGGTCCCCAAACACTTCTCCTAGAGCAGGTCTGACCAGTGCAAAGGCCAGCTGGCTCACCCGCTGTCAGGGGCTCTGGGCTGATGCTGGGTCCCCACAGTCTGGGCAGAAAGAGGAGTAAACTGGTGCTGAGCTCTCACAACCACCTTAAGCAGAGGGCTAGCACATAAAAGCCAGAGGCACCCACATCATCAGTTCTGTTACCCTAGACACTAAAACTAGAAATCTCTAAAATTTGGTCCAAATACCTTAAATGTCCAAAAAGACAAAGCCAAAAAGCTTGATCAGGTTCACAGGTAAGCCCATTTCATAGCCATATCCTCATTCTAATAACACCTGTTTCTTCTTTACAATGCATTATCAGAAATAAAGAAACAGGTCTTCAGTTCCTTGCAGACTCCCTTCCCCTCAGCACAGAGGCCAAGGCTCAGTGCTTCTTTGCAGTGGTGCAACGGTGTTGGATCCCCTGACAGCCTCGGTACAGCACAACAACGTGCTACTCCCTGCTATGAAGCAGGCAAGTACTTGCAGGATCTAGGCATGATATTGTATTAATGGTAAGTTTACCTGAGATGTCTTGGTATTTTGCATCCTCCCCAGATATTTGTCACATAACATGATTTCACGCATTTGTAAGCTAATTCAGAGACTGAATGCAAAATGCAGCATTAGGGAACATTACGCATATTGTAACACTCCCAAGAGGTATTTAGATTGGCAGAAAGATGATGGTGCTACCACTTTATTTAGTGTAAAGCTTTCCTGAAAATTATCGTTTTATTATTGTGAATTTCCCATGCAATTTCTTCTCTAAAGGAGAACATTTAGAAAGTAACATACAAATATTCTGGTCTAACAAAGTTCATGCTAGAGGAAAAAAACAGAAAATTTTTCAGACCTTGACTCTTAGATATCACCTGTGGGGATAGACTAGAAACCTATGAAGTAATTTCTTTAACCCTACTAATCTTTATCAAATTCAGGCTGTTAGTCATATGCCTCTGGCTACTGAAGTTTAACAAGCTTCTCTGCATCAGCAGAATTATGTCTTGTTCTCTGCAGAATCAGATATAATGAAGTTGCTCATTAAAAATAATGAGCTGCTTTAGTAATGAGCCCTGATCTACAGCTTCAGTCTGTAGAATATCTTCTTTTCAGTTGAAACATAAGTAGATTCAATTGAGGTCCCCAAGTTGAGATATTAAAGGTAGCCACAAAAATCATAGTTAATTATGAAAGCTGAATACACACACCAGGAATAAGCTTTCAAAGACTCCCATCTAGTATATAGAATATTGAAATATTAGTAAATATTAAACTAATAACACCAAAACTATTGAGCAATAATAGTCCTTGATTGGAAACTAGTGCTACAAAACTCAAGCCATTATGTTTACACTCAATTGCCTGAGGACAATTGTTTACATATTTAAAGCTAATGGCTTGAAATTCAGCAGCGTTAAGCTCAAATGATTTCAGCTGACACCAGTAGGAACTGAGGACCTCTGACATTGATATGCATAGTTAAAAATTACTTTGGTGCCAAGTACACAAAGTTAAAGATATTCCAACAACAGCATGAAAACCAAAGATCCATATATATGTATCAAAGCAAGGAGGCTTTATCGAAAGCTGATACAAGCCAAGCCTGTATCAGTATCTGGAGTAGCTTAATCACATTATGCAGTCAACAAAAGACACTAGTACACCTCAGAGGCTCTAAACTGCTGCTCATCACTGTGTGCACTGTAAAAATCAAAATGAGTTTTCTGTGAGTGACACTAAATGAGTAATATTTAAGAGCAGTTAGCTCTTAAAACAAATAGCTCGGCCTGTCAAGTTACAGCTCCTGCTGACTTCTGGGTGTCTCTCCACTGCCATCCCATCTAGCAGAGTCTCTAACCAAGAGTCTTTCCCTCCCCCCTCATTGCTATTTTATTCACACAAGCAACCAACCATTGTACAATATCAAAATAATGCTATGAAGAGTTTGGTAGGTTTTTTCTTCTTTTACTCTTCAAATATCTTCTCTGCAAAATATCAAGGCTAAACATGACCATAAAATGCCTTACCCTGGCCTATGAACCAAACTGTAAATATGTTTTAATGCACACATAAGATAATGAATTAGCACTCCCAGAGATAAAAAGCCTCTATCAAAGAAAGCTGATCACAACAGGTTACCTCTAGAGCCCAAGCTTCTCCCCTGGGTAGCCAAAGCTGCAAATTAGTGCCAGGTATACTGATAAGTTTGCTATGAAGACATCTATCCACTTTGGAAGAAACAGACTGAGGGCATTTTCCCTCTCAAAAGTACTCAGGAGGACTGGAAACGGATGCAGCTGTGACAAGGATGGGAAGACTGTTGTTAAACCACATTGCACAAAGTGCATTCTGCATCAGAAAATGTTAATGAGCAGATGCAAAAGTACCTCCTAGTACATTGGAAAGAACTCAGTTATAAGGTGTATATTAGTTATTAAAATGTACAAGAACTTTTTTTAAATCTACAGTTCTTAGCATCTAGTAATTGCGACTTAAGCCCTGCTCTGCCAAGATATTGAACAAGCAGTCCATGTCCACCAGCAGGCTCTCAGCACAGCTAGGGGTTTACTGCAGAAATGCTAGTCCTGGCTAACCCCTCCATCACACAGTACAAAGCATGCTACGCACTTCTTTTTAATACCTTGCAAGATCAAAAGCTTTCTCCGATTACTTACTTGTCTTATGGATTACCCAGTTATGAAGACTCAGCTGGGGCTTTCCAGAGAAACAGGAGGGATGCTTTGTCATCCCTATGTGGCTTTGGGGAAGTCATTCAGGAGCTCTCTCAACCATAGGACCTGGAAGCTCTCCTCAGATCCCAGGTCCAGGCACATGCCCTGAGCACATCCTGGCTCTATCTCTGCTCCAGGCTGAAAAAAGGAGAGTAATCTTGGGTTTACTGGCCACAAGGCAGCCATGACATGCTCCCAAGATGTCCCTAACCTAGATGATCCAAAAGTTAGACATAACCTTAGTTACTGTATACTGCAATCTTCTCATCTTAAGATAACCCTGTCCTATTGCACAAACTAGTGTCATGAAACTCTCCCAAACTAGTAAGTAGTTTTACAATCATGATTTCTCAGTGCTGAAGGAAGAGATTTGATATTGGGGGACAATTAAATAATCTTTTTTTCCTGAATATATGAGAAATTGAAAAAAATTGTTCTGCCTTCAAGGATATCAATCATTCTTATACTCCTTAGTGCCCATGTAACCCAGCAGGGTATACATAGCAATAAACAGTAGCACAGCCATGAAAGCCAGAACAGCCGCTTAAGATCATTTCAAAAACTCCCTCCCGCCCCGCTTCTCTGGGTTTGCAGATTGTCTTGCAAACTTTCTACACCTTGTAATCCTCTTTGCACATGAGCATGAAAAATGAGTAGGTGCTCTAGCTAATGTACTTCCAGTTTGGACAATTTGTAGACTTAATTTAAAATAAAAGTGCTTATCAGAAATATAAGAGATTAAAGCCACTGACAAACAGATGAACATCTATTTTGTAGCAATAGAAGCAGAGATGAGTTATTAATTATTGTTAAATATGCTGCACAAAGACAGCAAAACACCTACATAATTTGATGCTGTTGGCAAAGATATAAGCACCCCTAGATAGCTGTACACACTTTGAAAGGGTATTTTTACTTTCTGTGCAGTGGCTTTTAATTATGACCTACAAAATGTACAGTAGTAGAAAATGCAATTTTATCCCTTTCTAATCTTCGTTTTTCATTCCTCTGCTTTTTAATCATTTGCTTCATTGACCACTTACTTGGATAATTTCACTGAATTATTATATTGAGCCACAGAATATTATACTTTTAGCTGTGAGCTTAGAAAGGTAGCTCATTACAGAACTTTAATAACTTTAAAATAGACTTTTGCTTTAGCCAGGAAACCTTATAAAAATGTTCTACAACATTTACCATGGATTGGGTGGTAGAGTTAACTTTTTTTGAAATTGAAATATTTGATTTTTAAAATAAAAACAGTGTATTGTTACCATCACATGCATATTCATTACAGTTTAGAAAGAACACCACCACCCCAGACTGACACACTTACATACCTAAAATTTTTAATTGTGCTCAGAGATTTTAATGTTTTGGGGCATTTCCTTTACTTTTATATCTGGCTGTGCCTGGCCTTAGCTACAGCCCTGAGTACATAAAGTTTCATATTCACTCAACTCAAGGAAAAAGCAGTTGCAAAGAGAGATGACAAGGTGAACACTGACACTGGACAGCAGGAATGCCAGTGGGGAACCAGGGAAGTAGCTTCACAGAGCAGACACAGGCAAAGTGGAGATGCAGTAAGAAGCAGAGCAACAGTTTGGGGGGGTAAAAAGGGAAGAGCACAGATTAAAGGGACCTACAAACACTGCAACAAGGAAAAAACTTTGGGCAGCCGAGGAAAAGAAAGATCTATGGAAAAGACAACAGACCAAGTGAAAGACCTCAGAAGAAGATAAAGGCTGACAACTTGTTAGAAAGAGAATTCTTTTGCCCATTGCAAGGAAGTAATTAGAGCTTAGGGCTGTAGAAGCAGAAAACAAGTGTTCATGCTATAAGCAGTAAAGAAAAATGAGGATTTAAAGGAAAAAGATCAACAACAGAAAAAATAAAGAAAAGGTGGAAGCATCTTAAAGAACTTCATCTCTGCAATAATGGAGCAACCTCCGTTGGGTTCCCAACTGCAGAGTAACAGAGAGGAGCAACATTTGGGAGGGGAAGAGCACAATGGAAGGAAATAAGAGATCCAGCAATGCTTAAAGAGCTGCAAAGCATGCAAAGTTCTTCTCCCCAGCCCCTTCCCCCCCGCCCCTTAACAATACTGATATTACTTGACAATAGGGGAAAAAAGTACAAAAGGATTTCCATCAAGACCCTCACATTGTGGAGACAGTTCTGGAAGTGCACTGAGGGCACATGATCATGAACTAGAGATTTATATTTATAGTCAAGCAAAAGATACATACTCACACACACACCCTCTTCACTGTTCTCACAGATTAATTCCAAAGCTCCTACTACCATTTTCATTTCTCCTGCAACAACCCTAACCAAGAACACAACCAGTGAAGCAATAACCTGCCAAGACCAGCCAGTAACCTGCCAGAGTTACTAAGACAATTTCAAAAGTTTGAACTCCATCCTTGCAAGAAGCAATCTGCCACCTCAAAATTGCCTGGTCCTCACAAGGGTTAAATAGCCCTTTATAAGAGGACCTGGAGGGACTTAACTCATTTCTAAATTTACTAGAGTTGAGTATTACTGGTTATCCTCAATTCATAAACTGAAATGTGTGTTATCCATTGAGGAGGTCAGAGTTTTACAACATTCAGAATTTTATATATATATATATATATATATATATATATATATATATATATATATATATATATATATATATATATATATAGCTAGAAGATTTTGCTGTTACAAGTATGTGAAAGTAATAATAAGCAAATACAGAGGCCCCAGAATAAAATATACATACAGCTGTTTCAGGTTATGGTTATTTTCAAGCTTACATCATGATATACATGTCATGCATGGTAACTGGCTGTAATAAAAATTCCACAAGACATGAGACTAAAAATCACCACCATACATATCAGCAATAATATTCCAAGCATTATTGCTAAAAATTATATAAGATAGCTCTCAGATAAATCATATACTGTATTTTTAAAGGCCACTAGTTGGTTTGGAGTATTGCATGCCTTGTTTCCTTATCCAGAGAGAAGTGAGCTATAATTTTTTGTTGTTGTTGGGGTTTTTTTTAAATGGTCCTTCTCCTTTAGGCACACAAACTATTCATGTATTGAAAAACAAAGTACTAGAACTTCAGACTGTCTTTAAAAAGAATAAAGGGGGAATTTACAAGATGTAACAGAGCAAGGTGCAAAGATCCCAACCATAGTACAAACTGTTACATTGCAACCATGCAGCTCAGTGCAGTACTGTGTAGTTATTAGTTCAGGACCTGAAGGCAACTTAACCACGCCTGCTCAGTCCTACCCTTAAGGTAATTAACCTACCTCCCAGCAGGATTTATCAGCTCAGTCACAGCTTCACTCTGACCAATTTCAGCTCCAAAGTGGGGTTAGGAGCTAGCTCAGAAATCTATGCATCGCACTCTGAAGCACAGCATGGAGAAGCCCAAGGTTTGGCAGATTTTGAGAAGAAACCCTGGGCTGTTTCCACTCCCACTGACTTCAGTGAAAGCAGATTCAAGGCAATGCAGAATACTGCTAGACTTCTGACCCCAGAAGTTCAGGCTGGGGAAACAAGTTTCAATTAAGAACCACCCACCACAACCAAGAAATAAAGTCTGCACTTCATTGAGCCAGAACATGTTCACAGACACACTAAGATACAAATTCAGGGTTTTAATCAATATTTTATCACCACTAAACTTTCTACATAGAACTGCAGCTTTTCTTAAAATTGAAGAAATCCTGACAGTCTTTGAAGAATTCATATTTTTATACAAATATGAAAACCTCATCATTGTTCCAGCAAAATTAGTACCAAAACACTAGTTTTCTGGTAACCTGGTGACAGAATACCAACTCAAGCCTCAGAGCACAGGAATGTTAGAGTTTAGGTAGATGATAACATCTTGAGGATGAGAAGAGTCTCCTCCTCTGTGTTCAAACACTGAAAACACAGCAAGTCCCCACTCTCACGTGGTATTCATTTAACAGCCTTCTTAATAAATAGCTGTCTGAGGAAGGGTCATAGGGATTATCACTGAAGCAAATTCAGATTTGTCTGTCAGTTCTATCAAGATTTTATTGTATGCAGGTATCTTTACCTAAAGCACTCCATGAGCAGTGGGATCCTCTTATCTATCCAGATTTAGAGCTATTAGAACAGTGACAAAGTAGGTTTTAAAGGTGTCACTAGCACAAGAGCACAGGAGATAAGAGCCCTCAAAAATCCTGAAGGTTCAAATACGTGTCCTGACACAAGCTATTGACACCAGCTATTTCAGCAGATAGCTATGCGATTGTGAGGAGCAATACAGAAACTAGAGGAAAAGATATTTTGGATCTTTTGGACAGGTTAGCAATTCACTCTTAAATAGCCCCACTCATTTGTCAGAGTTTATTGCTAAAGCATACAGATCACTGCAACCGTTCTATACATATATCCTGTTAATCAATTGGTTGGCAGATATGAAAGCATTTTCAGAAGGGTTACTGTCCATCAGTGAAATTCTGTCTTCACTGCAGTTTCTCAAACACAGCTGGGGCAGTTTTGCACTGAACAACAGAGAGAATTTGGAAATCTAAAGGATGTAGATACACCAAAGAGGAGCAAAATCCAGCAGCCCCATTCACCCTCAAGGAGAACACTGTGCTGCACACTGGGAGCACACTCCAGCCCAAAGGCATTCCCAAAGTAATACATCAATTTTCACAGTTATTTATTTTAAAATAATAGAAGATAGAGGCTACATAGTCCATCCTCTGCTGTCATGCCTGTGTCCTTTCATGCCTGTGTCATTTCTAGCAGTCCTAATGACAGAGACTATGCAACCTACTTATGTAATCTACTCTAGTGCTTACCTAGCCTCAGTGTTGGTGGAAAATTGTTCAAAGCATCAAATCTAGTTCTCCCTTGCTTAAATTTAATCTCATTACTGTCTGTCCCATTCAGTTTGAGGTTTGCTGCTCTTCTCCTGGCAGCTATGTTTTAAGTTTTAGGACTGGAAATACATCTTGCTTCACTTCTCCCCTTCTGCCCCCCCCCCCCCCCCACTTTTTTGTGAAAAAGGACCATTTTTTCATGGTTTCAAGGCTTCTAATCTTCACATCAGCCTCATCCAAATTCTCAGTTTCCCTGCCTCTTTCAGGGAATGCAATGCTCAGAACCAAACACAGCCTCTTACCGCAGCTGAATATAGCAAGAATTCTTTATGTAGCTTAGGCAGTGCCTGCCAGCTTCTCATATGCAGCATTAGGTAACATCCCACAGAGAATTTGGAATCCAATAGCGATTTAAAAGTTTGTCCTCTAAGACAAAAGTTCAAGTGTATTCTCAACCAATAATGATAGCAAGAAGTTATCACCTAAAGAGAGTCTGGTTTCTGTCCCATGACTTACACAGATTCATATTACAAAGATGTGCCCCATACTGCTACCAATTTGCACTTTCTGTTACTTTCAGAGACTAATAATTGTCAGACCTCTCACACACACACACACACACAGATTTTGCATTTTAAAATATGGCATGTTTGGGGAAGCACATAGAGATATTTATCTGTCAAAGTACTTAAAAACCTTAGGACTCCAGTGGAACTGCTCATATGCTTAGAGTTAGGCATGCGTATAAATATTTTGTCAGAAGGATGCCAGAAAGAGTACCAAGGAGCACAGTTCATTTCCACATCTGTTACATCATGCTGTGCTTCAGTCAAGTCTCAATTCTGGAAAGTCATCAGAATTTTTAAATAGTCATTTTAAAAAGCATACTAACATAGCATCCTTGTCCTACAAATAGATTACTGGATGGCTTAAAATACCACCAACTAAATTACAGTACTTTCAGTGATAGACTTCACAACAGGCATGGTCGGACCAGTTACAAATACTGAAAATTACGCAGTACTAATTTATATCCAGGTACTATTATTAGGTGTTACAGGTCTTAGGAAAAAGATTTGTGGAATTTTTACCTATAGTATATGAGTCTTCGCACTCTTACTCAATTTTAGGCGTATTAACATATATTAACATAATTCAATATATGCTATTTATATATGAATATGTTAATACATGTTTCACTCATCACACATCAAAATCAATAATTCCACTGGAAAAAAATTAAACCCAATTTTCATTCATGCAATATTCTTACAGCAATATACATTTAGGACATGTTTTATGTTGACCAGAAATCCAGAAGTGCTCTGCTACATTTTTCCTCCAATTAAATTAGTATTACATGAATGTAATGGGTATATTATTAGGCAATATTATTAAAAGCATTTTAAGCTAATTCAGAAAAAGAACAAACAGAAGACCCAAACCCTGCATATTCTGACTTTTGTATATATGCTTTTAAGGGGGAGCTTCATAGCACAATTCACCCAGTATAGTCCTACCAGTATAATCCTACTGTTCATGAAAGAGGCGGAAATGTAGACATATAGAAAAGCACTTTGTGCAAAGGTACAATGATCAAGAATAACTTTAGCAAAACTACAACTCGCACAGTTTGGCATTAAGGTACACACAAAGAGGACCCAGCTGTTGACCACCCCACCACTACTTTCACATGGGCATGGGGCTGCAGAACCAGCCAGGCTTTTCACATTCCCATAACTCACATAACCATTTAAATCCAATTCTCTTTTCAAGTAATAATGGCAAGATAATACGAACTTCTTTGCTGTCTAGTCACAAATTTATTTCTGAAAGCTTAATTTTCCAGTGCTATATTTCCAAATTTTTTTAAACTCATCCAAAGCATTTTTCTAATTGAGCAAATTCAATTAGATTCTGATCCCTGCCAGTTTATTAAGCCTTTTCACTGCCAATTTAAAGAACATATTCCTTTGAGATATTGATATAAAAGCAGACCTGCACTTCGACAGCTGTTCTTTGAAGTAAGACCACAAGCTAATAAGATCAGGACAAAGCACTTATTATAATGTGTAAATAAATCCACAGTGCCATCGAGGTGGCACTGAGAGTCGTAATATGGTGAATCTAAGAGGTGTTTTTTAGTAAATTTTACTACAATTAGAGCAATACAGTCAGTGGCCATTCTCAGAATAGAAGGATGCAACACTGCCACAATTATAAAGCAAATATTCCCTGATGAATTAGGAAACTAATTGCCTATGGTTTCTTCTTATAGTCACTGGAGAGAGATGGGCACTTTTAGAGGACTTGGCACACATACCTCTGTATATTAAACACACAAGAAAGCAGAGTACCTAGGTTTCCAATTTTTTTAGGCATCCCATGTAACTTGAAATTAGGGAAGATGAATCCAGGCTGCAGTGTGCTTGTCAAGTGTTGTTAAAGAAAAAACACACACACATACATACACACACACAACACTCCACTATTTTTCAGGGATTTTAATTCCCTCCTAGTCTCATATTACATTTAAAACCTGTAAGTTACTCTCAGAGGCTTTGCATACCTCTGCAATAGCTTAGCCAGTTCTTGAATCTGAAAATACTTTATTCACTTTCTGTCTATATGAAAGAGCCCCTATCTCTCTTCAAGCTTCAATCATCCATTGAGCTCTGTTCTTCTGAGATGAGTGGGTGAGTACTAGCAACTGCTGGTGCTCAGCAATGACTTCTAGACATAAAAAAGACTAGAAGCTCTGGCCAGGAGCCTCCCAAACAGTTTGTTCATGTGAAATTCAGCTGGAAAAAACAGACATGCTGCCTCATTTTCTACCCCTAAGTTTTGGGGCCAATAAGAAAGTGAACTAAGCTTCCTGAAAAAACTGCAAGTTTCACATCAATTTAATCTATGATTTCCAGTAACAGTGCAAACTACTTGCTTATCTTTTCATTTTAAAACATTTGTATTAATTTCTTTGTATCTTAAATCCCTTCTTGCTGGACCTGCACTTGGATCTGGGCTGCAACCGTGGAGCTTCTCCATGGGTTGGGGCCGAGGACTCTGAGCCCAGCTGGTGTGCAGGGCAGCACCCTGCCTCGCACAGCCCAGCTCCCACCAAGGCAGGAGAAGTTCCCTCCTGCTGCCCCTGCACCCACCTTCTCATCCTGTTTTTCCTCAGCATGATCCTCAGGCCAAAGCATATTGATCATTTGGCAATTACAGTGCTCAGAAATGAAACGACTCCTCATTCAAACTGTAACCAAAATAAACAAGGCAAAATATTTCCTGCTAGACTTGTTGGCAAGAAAAATAAAGCTGAAGTAATATGTTTTTTTCCCTTGTCAGTAGAATAGAAGTAATAAAGTGATATCTTCCTGATCTTGCCCCTGGGGCTTCAAATTGCATATCTCACAAGGGAAACAGCAAAAGATTATGTATTTTCGAGACAAAATGAATTATACATTTGCAATGGATACATTTTACTAGTCTAAAAAAACCTAGAGATACCTTCAAGAATCACCTCGTATATTAACTACTCCGTATCTGCTATTTGTTTATAGATGGACAGACATCTCTCATTCTAAGAGATCTTTTACTATGCTCTCCCCTCATCCCTACTTTATCACTTTCCAGTCTGACATGCTGTAGAAAGTTGTCCAAAGCCAGTAACATTATCCACAGCTCCTGGCCTTGTTAAGCAGTACTAGTCCTTGCAACTCAGACCTTCTGACAGAAGATAAGAAAAAGACATTTCCCCAGTAATGATCTTAGTACAGGCTCCCAACACATCTGCTCATGTTACAGTAAAAAATACAAGTTTGGGTATTGCTGTAGCCTAAAGATAACTAAAGAATGTAAGTAAAAAAACACTGATAACGTATCAGAAACAACATGGTTACCTTGATATTAATAACTACAGACTATGATATACCTGTTTATTATTTTAATGAGTTGTCATGTAAAGTGAATTTTAAAGAAACTAAGCCAAGAACATATGCACGACCTATTCAACAACCTTAGAACAAGAACACATACTGAGCGTGATTAAAGAGATGCAATTAGGAAGCCATACCTGGAAAACGTGCTCAGGAAACTATATCTTGGGGGCAATTAAAGGAAAACATTAGGAAGCTGCATCTGGAAAGCATTATCAGGAAGCTATCTTAATTAAGAAAAATAGGAGCCTCCTATTAGGAAACAAATCAACCATTCAAACAGGGTAACCTAACCCTACTGCCCAGAGAATAGCACAAAGCTCCTGGAGCTGTCCATAGCAACAGCTCAGGCAGAGGCAGATTTAGGCTGTGAGCAAAAACCCTCCACCTCATGTGGACACCACTGCTTCAGACTCTGAAGTGGAGAGCTGAACAGTCTGATATCCTATAATGCTAGATATTTTAGCATTATCTTGTTATCACTGAAGGGAAATACACTACCACTGCCTGGTTGTGGTCTGCTCCCTCACCCTCCTGGCTTGGTGGCCATTTGGATGAAACAGTATTGGTGCGGGAAAGAAGGAATGAGGGAGAAGCTGGTCCCCTTTATGGGAAAGGCTCCTGATGAAGAAAAGTTTGCTAAAACAGGGGTTTCTGGAGGCACTGAAGGCTACATTTGCCATTTGTTGCAATTCTTTTGCTTTGCTCCCCAACAGCAACCATTTTTGTGTGCAAGTCTGCCTACAAGGAATGTAGGAACTGCTTTGCACTCTGATTTGATGAACAGCAAGTATGCTGAATAAATAGTCAATGGCTCTTCCCATGAGAGAGAGGAAGTTCTGATTTACATGAATTTCTAGGCAAACTCCAGAAGTGCTGAACTTTCCATACCTATCTTTGAAATGACTAAAAGAAAGTACAAATAATCAAAATTCTTGGCTGCTCCAATACATCTAGAATATATATAATCACAGAGAAGTTCCCACAACATTAAAACATTAGGAGTCTACTCTGTAGTGCTATTCTGTAATGAACTTGCTTACAGCACTCACTGAAGGATAAAGTCCACTAGCTTTTACTTCTTTGAGAAAGCTTGCTTACCTAATTTTCCCAAACTCTTCATACTTTTATAAGATAACTAATTAGTTATCTGTTCTGTTTGTCATATGCAGCTTCATTTTTTCCTCTAACTGTAGCTGTTCTACTAAAATCATCACTTTTGTTGTCTGAAAGTCTAAAAGACTTCTGCCCTCATTTTATTCACATGAAGAAAGGGGCTTTCAATAGGGCATATCAAATCCAAATTTAAGACACATTCTTACTTCATGCTTTTCTCTTCACTATTTGCATATACTAGGCAAATCTATGGCCTCCTAGAGCTGAAACACAGACCAGACAAACTGACCTTTCAACATCACTCATGGTAGAGAATTGAGCCCAGATTACCAAGCATCATTTTAACTTTTAGACTATATTTCCTATCTGTTAGAGACACTAAAAGCAACTGATGCACATTTTCAGATGTCAGCAAACACCAGGACTTCTGTGTTAAATCCCATCACTTCAAGGACCCTTCTCGTGATCCACCCACTAGCACCGCCTGAAATATTGAAAATGTGAGTTTTTAGAGTTCTCTAGTATTTCATTCCCAGCGTGGGCACTGCACATATAGCAGCTCACATCTGAAACAGAAACAAGCTTTCTTCAGGTGCCAGAGTCGGTCTGTCACAGTGCTGCGACCAGGGACACACATTAGTCCTCAGGTTCGTCTCTCTGCCCAGCTAACACATTTCCATTCAGCCAACTGAACCGCAGCATGTGAACAAGGATGACAAAGCTGAGAAGGGAAGAGGTATCCGTTATTTACCCAGAGACCCTGTTTAAGTGCTTGCCAAACGCAGAAGAGGCAGATGGTCTTTTCCCCAAGAATTTAAGCCTCAGGTGAAGCTGGAGAAGGCATCACAGTGCAGAACAAGTGCAGGAGAAGGATCTGTATCTGCAGTCAATCATAAATGCTCCTCTCCCCTTCTTGTCCCCATTCATTTTTACTGTTATCACAGCACCACCTCAGCACTGAGCTCTTCACATGCCAGACGGCCATAACACTACATAAGCAAGGAGAGCTTCCACCATACTGTTTTCCTGGCAGAAAAGCTATTCAATAAATGTAAGATGTACATGAAGTAAAAAACGGCTTTGCTAAAAGAGGTATAATTTGAATCATTTTTCCCCACTAAGTGGTAACAAGGCAATGGATTCACATGAATGGGCTTAAAAGCTAAGTGCATCCCATGTGTCTCAGGGTTGATAGTCCAAGCTATAAATAAAAGGGAAAGTACATTGGTAAGTAATAACTTCACAGCTTCTGTGTACTTTTCTACCAATAAATAATTTCAGAAAAAAAAAATCTTTGTATTACTTTTTGATCTACTTCTACTTTGCTAGGTGTTTTAGATTGTTTTTTGAAATAGTTTCTGCTAAGTGGCAAGAGATTAATACTTCTACTGTGCACCAGTATTCATTTACTTTCAAAAGTACCATTTTAACACTTTAGAAGTATTTCACAGACACTTACTACATGAGTGTTTAAATGTCTTTATATATTTTTAAGTAGTTTCCTTGTGTATTGTGTGAAAATAAATTGCTGCCTAAAAGCCATAAGAAAGGAGTTTGGGTTAAAACAGTCTGTTTAACCAAAGGACTGGTTTGGCTGTAATTGAGAATTAGTATTGCAAATGAGAACAGAGACTGACTCGTCAAATGATTTTAATTTGAATTTGAGAAATACTTAAAAATTCATCCAGACTATTTCACTAGTAACTGATAGCAGTTCTCCATCTCTCTAAAGACATTACAGTAGGAGGAATAGTGGAAATCACACTCCATGAGAAAAAAAATTGATGGAATAACAATTTGGGGTGGGGCGTGGAGGGGAGGAGTCAAGGTCAAATAGCCAACTTAATTCCTCCAAGAAAGATTCTTACTATTCTGATCTTCTATTTTCTACTTCTAAGGACATAGAGCTACTTATACAGTGTTGTGTAAGAGTAAATAATTCTAAATTGAAATATTTTATATTTACAGTTTAGTTTACTGTAAAAAAATAAAGTTTGGTAAAATAAATTCCCAAGTCCATAGCCTAATTCTTAATATAGGTTAATTTTTAGAAATGTAATTTCTGTAAAGTACAGCAAGTAAACTGTCCTGGGGAAGGAACGCAAGGAACATCAGCAATGGGTTGGAGTGGACCAGACCATAACAGAAAGCAGAAATACTGAGAATTACAGAAGACCAAGAGAAAAAGAAGAGTGATCACAGACTTGTGGATGCCATTGCTTCACCATTAAAACATATCTGCCTTATCAGACATTAATAACTCAGACTAGACTAAGGTACAAGAGAGAATGATGATTCAGTCTTGACAAAGAGATGGACTGGATAACAAGTCTTTCCCACTTCTAATGTCTATTAATTTATGATACAGGAAGATTTCTTGCAATATTATGCATATGCATCAGTCACCAGAAAAATCAGCCTCTAAAAGAATGAGTCCTCCACCTGTCTCTTGCAGATAACCCAGGTGTTTATAAGCAAAACTAATCTTACTATGTTCCACTATCAGAAGAAACACAATGAGGAAAGACAACAGCATCTGTTCATGCAACATGGCCAGGACTGCTGGTTTCTGGAGGCACCAGCACATAAGAGGGCAATGCCATTTGCTGCAACTTCACAGTATTTGAATTTCCAGGTACCTGCTCCCAACTAACTCCAAGGAGAGGGCTTTTCACTTGAATCCAGATTGTCTCAGCCTCCTTCCTCCTGAGTTTTGGCAGCAGGACACAACCATTCTTCCACCATATCTTTGTGATGAGCACAGACTACCCCAAGAGCATTACTAAGGAGCTGATGGGTTTTTTTACTCAATGTCAAGTAGTAAAGTCATAGATCAAGAGTTTGATCAAAAAAATACATCATTCTGACACATTAAAGCCTGTATGAGCACGGTTTAAAAATGAAAAATGTGGCAAATCAGCTAGGGTCCTCTTGAAGACCATGTTGTCACACACACACTCATTCATCCACAGTACAGACACTTTCACCCTTAATACCCAGTTGTAATTTAATAAGCTATACTTATTGTTACTTACATTTTGGAAATGTTATTAATCTAGAGAAATAAGTGTATTAGAGTAGTTTTCATATACATATTTTAATGAGTATTTCTCATTTTATATTTTCATTGATGAGAAGCTTCGGTCTTTTTGCTAAGTTACATTTTAGAAAAGAAGTATTACTGAAGAAAAGAGCCTTTGATCTTTCCTCAAATTTACTCCAAATTGTCATTTGGGTTTCATTTTCTTATAACACACTGCAAAAGAACAGAACCACCTGAAGCCATAAAGGTGGATTATAGAGGGGTCCAAAAACCATCTTGGTATCACAAGTCTTATTTCTTCTTACTGTTGCTAACCCAGACACACACAAATAACTCATTTCTCCAAAACCCCTTCAAGTCTTTCACATAGACAACTTGCTGTGCTAAATATCAGAAATTAGACTGTTCTATATTTTAGAACAAAGCAAAGAATCGATTTACTTTTGACACAATCGCTAATTTTATAGTATTACATTTGAGCTTTTAGATGAGGAGTTAAACTAAGAACATTAATGCTCAGAGCATCCATAATTAAATTAACAGCTAATTGGATACATCTCTTTCCTTTTCCCTTGGAAAAAAAGCTACTGTTCAAATTAGCTGTGTAAAAGAGTGCTGTGCATCTCTCCCCTTAGGAGTCTCCTTCCCTCCCTGAGTCACCTCTGTCACAGATGTTTCCTTCCAGCTCTGCCTCTGCTTCCAGCTGGTGTCCAACAGCTGTCGCCCCATCTGTCCTTTCCCCCTTCCTACACTACCCTCCGGTTTAAGAGCTTACTCTGGAAGAGGCCATATAAAAGATTTGAGGAGTTGCAAGAGACATCTAGAGGCAGCACCCAAAATAAACACTAGCTGCTTACAACTTGGTGATGAAACCTAGAACTAGCTTTATAAGGTTGGATGACAGTGGAACAGTTTTAGCAGTTTGGTAAAATCCGTCATTCAGCTACTCCAGGAAAAAAAGGAATAAGAAAAAACTTGTCCCAAAACACTGCTTACCCACTGCTGATGCTGGAAAATGAACAAAACCAGGAAACAAGTACTTGCTGTATATTGTGCAGTACACAGCTATAGATGACACTCCTGCTACATCCTCTCAGTAAGCTGCTTTTTCAGCGACCCTTGAAGCCCGCAGAAAGCATCCTTCTAGAGCAATGGACACTGCTTCTCTTGCTGCTTCGGGGACCCAAGAGCCAGTGCACACAGCTGCGAGCCCCCTCCCCTCCCCAGGCACTGCAATGCTGTGCAGCAAGGCAGCACGTGCATGAGACCTTGTGCATACAGCAAGTGCCCTAAAAACAGTCATTGTGCACCAAAAAGCAGCTAAGAAGCAAGCTTAAAGCCATAAAAGCAACCCGCACAGGCCTTGCCGACTTTTGGCAACCCTCTCGCCCCCACACATGGACGGTCCTTCCCCAGGGACCAGGCTGCAAGAGCAGCTCAGTAACATAGGTCGGAGAGCATCAGGCTGGAGGCATGTTTTTGAGGCTGCACAACAGCAGTTTAAGTAACCGAGCATCCGGTAACACTGCCTGATAGAGAGCACAGCCTGCCAAGTGGCATCCAGTGTTTATGGGGTTTAATTTTATCCTTCCTCACTGCAGGAGGATACCTCCGATACTGCACAGAGTCAGCTAAGGAAAAAAAGTTCTCACACTAATTTTGAGAAAAACTAATAAAGTAAGGTACCAGAAATGTGTTTCAACAACACATAGAAACCTGCAGCATCTCAGCTATGCAGCCAGAGGCTGGAGGGGGCACTGATAGCTCACCAGGACTCCTCCCCTTCCCAGTTAACAGACCAGTCAGCCTAACCGCTCACTGTGCAAGCTTTGTCACAGCCTCAGCTGCACACGTAACAAAAGTAAACCTGCACTGAAAAGCAGTATCTGGATTCAAACAAAATGTGAAGCTACATATTTTACTCTCTCCAAGCACTTTGGCCAAGATGTCTCCCACATAAGACAAAAGGAAACCTTAAAATCGAGAACCTGACTGTAACAGGCTCTTTCACTTTTTGCCAACTCCTCCTCCATCACATTTCACCAACTCCCCCTTGCCTAAGCTGTATACAACACCGCTCAAAAGTGAGCGCAACCTGTTCCTTTCAGCTGGCAAACTAAACAGTAGAAACTGGCATTCCCCACAGTTTAGTTTATACCTGTTGGGTCCCCTGGACTTCATTTTTCAGCTGAAACACTGGTTACCGGCTTACAATAATGAGCTGATAATGAATTGCAAATCTGCACAAGCAGCACCATTACACCGCACTCTGAACTCCCATCCCTCCCCAAACCCACAGACCAGCCTTAATACTTCAGTGTCTCAATGTGACTAATTAAGTTACAAATTTGCTGGTGGAAAAGCAGGTGTATTTCATTTCAGCATTCTTGCTTCTAAACAGCTTTGAAGTGGTTGGGCCACACATCAGCATTGAATTTGAATGTGCTAAGTTAGGTCATGCAACAAGAGGTGGATATTTGCAGTTCGCTGAAGTCAGCATTTGATGTATTTAGACTGAGACGTAGGTCTGGGCGTAAAGGGTACAGAAAACACAGCCTTCCATGCACAAGGACCTTCTCAAACAAGCAAGCAGACAGTAAAGCTGCACTTTTTAGCATTAAGTTATGCCTGCACTCCCTTTCCTCCTCTCCCAATCCTGCTTTAATGCTCTGCTTTCCCATCAGCTTCAGCCCCATTTTTCCCACCTGTGTGCTATCTCAGGACTCACATCTGCCCACATGTGAAGCCTTCAGGCTCCCGATGCCATGTGCTGGCATGCAAGGGTCAAGACTGTTTGGGTGCTAAACAGGAGCAATAATTAAACTTGCCCTGCAGCAGCAGCCTGCCTACAGGCTTCCCAGTAAAGGTACCGAGTGCAAATACACAAGAAAGGCAGCCAGAAGACCTGGCCTCCCTTCACAAATGATGAATTCCTCCTAGAGCACAGCATGCAGCAACATGCAAGTTCATAACTACATTCTTAAGTGGCTAGTAGTTCAAGTCAGAAAGTGTAAAATAAGGATCATCTGGAAAAAATAAGCTTTTAAAGATGCCTTAAGCTGGGGAAGTAAAAATGCAGATCATCAGATCAGTGGGTACATGTGAGAACTTTTCCTTAATCTAAGCCTACACAGTCTAGCCATTTCTTATCCTAGTCACCATTAAAATACTACAGTTAACTCCAATACAAGATTAGAGATTAGTACTCACATACATATATACAGATGTGTATGCACATGCATATCTATATATGCGCATGCACAGAGACATATTTCAAGTATCCTTCTCAACATGTTCAAGGGACCGACTCAAAATAGATTGATACAAAATTTACTCTGATGACGCTCTCATTCCTTTAATCTTGCCATAACAGGTGATAGCTTTCAAGCTATTTGAAATGCATGGTAACATTCACAATACATCAAGTTTCCAGGGGTTGCCAAAACTTAAATACATTCTTTTACTCTGAAAGGCAATGTTTTCTATATTTTGTTTGAGCAATTCCTGTTTTACGGACTAATGATTGATTGGGGCCAGCTTGTTACTGTTGAAATTTATGCAGAATTGAGATGTTTGTCCCAGCCCTTGGAGTTGCGTAGGCTGTTTGTACAGCCTAGTGGAGGAAGGGCGCCAGTGCAGTCTTCCTCAGCAAGCCCACCAAGTAAGCAGCTGTTTTACTAGTAAGCAAATATTAAAAGTATGGTATGGACCACAGAAAGGAGCGAAACATCCACTGAGGCAGACCTGCAACATCAGGCCATTAATTCCCAAACTGCAGTAGGCTGTTTTGCATGAAGTGAGGCCCAAGGACTGTAGAGATCCAAAAATGCTTGACTTGAGAAAGCATCTAAGGCTACAGAGACAGCAATGACTTTGCATTTGAAAATGTGCATAATGGTCATCCTTTAAACGCCCTGTTTTTTCTTATATCTCCTACAATGCCTGCAGAAAACTTGATCCTCAGCAGGCAGCAAGCATGGTACGATTTCTGACCACATTGCCAGCATAGTCATTTCTCTGCTTTGCTCATCATCTCAGTCTGTCGCCCCATTTCCTCAAATCCTGCTAAATATACATTGTTTTCATGTTCATGTGAGCAAAATAATCTACCAGTATCTTCCTTGCAAAAAGCAGAATTTGTACATAGTTGAATTCCTGTAAAAGTATGAATATTAACTAGAATTTCAGTTAATATTTAGTCACTCACTGTTCTCATTCAAACAGAGACATGGAACATTTGTTTTTAATTACAGAAAAAAATATGAGAATAGCTTCAAATTGAAGAAGTTCTCTTTTCTATACTTCTCCATCAAAATACACATCACAATAATGAGCTGTGACAGGGCAATTTTCCTGAGCTCTTAAACCACTGTATAAAAAAAAGTCATGTTTTTCCTACTTTCATGTAATAAATTTAAAAACCCATTCCAGGCTAACATACATTTTAATCTTATGGTAGTATTAACAAATATAAGAAATGCCTCATTTAGTTTACTCAAATTGAAGTTTGATCAAATACTTGTATTAACAGACACTTATTTCATCATAACTATAGGGGTTTTTAAGTAATCTCATGTTAATCTTATGTTCAACATTATCTGCAGTACTAGATCTGACACATAAGACACCCTCCCTTTCCCCCCCATATGTACTACTTCCTTTTGCACCTAAATATTTGCAAGTAGCATTCTTCATTTATTGTATAGCTTGAACAATCATTGGACAATAAACCAGCACATAAGCTCATATTTTGCCATGCAGAACATATTGAAAGTTTTTCTTTACACCTGCATCTCAAAAATAATTAAATATGAAGTCTGAGGACTAAAATTTCTCAATGCCTGCAACCTCCTCCAGAAGATAGACCTCCAGGCTGATGGCACCTGCAACATCCATCAGTCACTTTGCCCATCCCTCCCACAGCTTCGGGTCCCACATTAATCTCAGCCAAACTTGGCAGCTTTCCCCCTCCCTTTTGTGGAAAGGCTCCTGTTGAGTGAAAGGCTGCAGCTTGGGTTTACTCCTCTCCTCAGAAAGGTCAGGAGATCTGCACACAAACACTTTCCTTTGCATACATGAAACTTTTACTGAGGTCAACAGAACTTGTGTATGAACACATCGAGATTTTTCTGATGTTTCTAAATATCAGTTAAGAAAACATTTTTAAAACCACTCTTAAGCCAAAAATAAACACTTGTCATCAACTCATCTCTTTCTCTGCTTATACATATACAAGCTCCAAAGAATGGGTGCTCCTCTAAGGAGGCAGAGGATGACCACGGATAGATCATCTAAGTTTTTCTATATTCAAGAAAGAAAAAAAAGAAAATGGGAAAGAAGATTTTTCCTTAGGTGGTTCTTCTTATAAGAAGGCTCAAAAGAAAAATTAAGATAGTGATTTTTTTTTATTATTTTACTAGATTTTACTCTAGCTATGCTTTAAAAGAACAAGGAGACAAATTGAGAAGACATAAATGATCATTTTTAAGGTGAAATAAAATCTAGAGGTAGCTTAAAATGAAGATCTATGGGGAAGTGATTAGATAATGCATAAGACAGTCTGGGAACCCATGCCCATTCCCCAAAACCTAATCAGCCAGGCTCAGTGCAGCACTTACCTCAGTCCTCACAAATTGATATATGGATACACTTTCCCTGAGTGATTTTTTACAGTACAGAATGTTGCCATATTTTAAATCATATAAGATAGCATTTCAAAAGAAACATTTCTTGTACAAATTGAATATTTTATCTATCATTTGTAATGGTTCCTAACATAGGGAAGGTGAACACCAACTCTCACAAGCTTTGGCACAATTCTGCAAAAGAAAAGAACTTTTGCCTGAAACATTGCAAAGAAAGCTCATTATAAAATCTAATAATAATTAGTAGTAGTAAACTTGTGGAACTGCCATCTGGTCTGCTATTTCTCTTGCTTTCAATGCAATATAATAATCAATTGACCTTACAACTCAAGTAAATTTAGAAAGGAACTAATGATTAGAATCATGAAGCTAAAAAAACAGAAGCATAGATGACTCTTTTCTGCTTGGAAGCTAGCTTTAAACAAAACACATTTTTTTCCTCTTTCTCATGAAGATTTCCTGAAGTATTTAGTACGTACTTAGGAATTTTCCCTGTTGAAGATGACAGAAATTTTGCTTTTTGATAGCAACAGAGGAAACTGTTTGAGACTTGGATTCATTAGGAGCAAACATCTTCAGGCTGTCTTAGGCTTCACCTGAATGTAACTATCTCTTACCCTAATTCTGTTCACCAGAAACTCAGTACCTGTGCTGCTATTACTAGATTTGCTAATTGCATGCAGCTAACTATATTAATAAGATTAAAATCTCTAAAAAAAGTCACTTACTCAAAATTGCTTTGTTATCTAAATATTTGAAATCCTGATAAATATGAACATAATGGCTGAGCTCCATTTCTGGACTGCAGATCGAGGCCCAGTGTTTCTACTCGCTCCGTTTGTGGCAAGCTTCCCCACAGCAGTCTCGCGAAAGCTGGGAGAGCAGTACGCGTGTGCTCTTCCAAACGTACCATCTGCCCATTCTGGATCAAACGCCACTAAAAGTCACACTGAAGCTACTTCTCTGAGCGCTGGGTACACGCTGCATCTCCAACCTCGGGGTCCCTTTCCGCAACAGCACAGCCCTGGAAGCCAGTATGTTACCAGAGCTGTGTATTTTCCAAACAGACAATCCTTTCCTGCTGGATAGGAACTAAACCCAGCTTGCTTTTTTTATTTTATTTTATTTTTTTAAGTAATCAGGCTTTCTTAATGTTTTGCCTACCATTTTATTTATTTGCCATTGGGATTTCTCTCACAACTTCATTTAGACAGGCACTTTTTCAAACCCACCCCATCCTTCAAAACTCCAACAGCTGCCCTCCCTCTGCTGGCCTTGCTCCACAGTAATATGTTGAAAATAGAGATCCATTTTTCTTGCCAGACAGGGTGGATGGTTATCTGAAGTGAAAAGTTTCATTTCCCAGCATCTTTCATTGAAACTATCGCCTGATAATTATACCGAATAGAAAGTAACCATTCATCAAATCCATAATATATCAATTTATCATGGTGGTTCTCTCCTTCGTGTGAAGCAGGAGAAGGAAAATGAATCAGTCAAACCAAACTCCATCACATCAGAAAGTTAAGAAAAATTAAATGGATAAAATGCATTTTCCTCATACAGCAGAATGATTGAGGGCCTATAAATGTTAAACTACCTTCTGTCATTATAGGAGATTATTTTAATCTCATATCCTGACAATTCAAGCCAGTGTAAATTTACTGGCAATTTAAAGTTATTAAATGTTATCTGACTTTTAAGTGCGGGTAACAAATAAGATTTTTCATTCCCATGCTACCATAAGCAATTTTGTTAAAGTAACATTTAAAAGGAAAAAAACTGCATTTCACAAATTTATATAAATGGCTGCTGTTAGCTGCAAATATAATGAACACATTTGCTTTAGTAATATCTATAGCCTTCAGCATCTCCTCAATGTATAAGTCATCATAAAGAAATGAATTACAGGGATTTGTCACTTCTGGTTGGCCTGACATAGCTTGATTCACAGAGTCATACATTAGACCAGCTTAAAGTAAAATTAAGATATTTCCTATTTCTCTATTCACTCTTTTTCCCTGTTGGAATGATATCTGCAGAGCATTTACCATTATGTGCAACAGGTGCCTACACAGGGTGTGCACGGTAACCATGCCATTTCTGACCAGGATACAGGTTCTTGTCCGATTTGCACCTTTCCCCTCACTTGTTTTCTATGACAGGACTAAGCAAAAACAACCACAAAAGCTCAATTTTCTTCATCAGAAGAGGTACAAGGCTGAGCTTACAACTGCTTGGACTATACAGAGATCTAAAACCCCAAATCCTGCCCCCACTGGGCATTTATAGCCAACTGAGGAAACAACAGCAGCATTGACTTACATATGACTTGCATTTAACTTATAAGCACATAAACAGTTTTAATTATTTAGTCACATGTCAATCACCCATGCCAGTGGTTTTTTGTTGTTGTTTGTTTGGGGTTTTTTTTGGTTTTGTTTGTTTGTTTTTTTTAAACTGAGCTTTCTCCAAAGCAGGAGAGCACACCCCCTTCTCCTGGCACCCATCATTTGTGCCAGAGAAGCATCTTTCCTGTACAGAGGATGCTGACACCTGAACCTACCTGAAGGACATTGGGTGAGAAATTCCCAATTTCCTGACATTAATCCTTTCAATAAGGACATGCAGCTTCCCACGGCTTCTCCCCCTTCCTTCGGGGAAGAAGCTTCTGACCTGTTAGGACCTGAAATACCATATGCACATGGAGAAAGTAATACAGTATGCCTGATTTCTGCCCAAACCCCTATTACTGAGATATAAGGGAGAGGGAGAGTTTAAGAAAGTAGAAGTAACTGTAAGAACTGCATGAACAGTACTTGTGTTAGAACATCATCCAAGATCCCGATGTCAAAGTCCTTCACTCCCCGTGCTTTGTTGCTTGGCTCCAGTCCCTCAGTAGTACAGCAAATGCTCAGAGATGCTCTTTTTTTGGAGAATTAAAAATTAATGACAAGAATTCAGCAATCATTTTAATTTTTGCCCAAGGCCTTTCTAGTCAATTTATATGCTAAGTATTCAATAAATTATTAGAAAAAGAGATTTTTATAGTGACAAATCTTGTAAAAGCAATGATTACATGGATAAATAATACAGTTCATAATATCAATCCTTTTTCTAATAAAGGAAAGATTGTGACACAGTAAATATTTGCTGCAATAAAACTAATTTTCCAAATACATCTATATGCAACATAGATGCACACGTATCAATTTTGATTGTATACATCAGCAAGCAATTACTCAAATTGAGTAGATCCACTGGTTGCTTAAAGACGTAAATAAAGGCATTAACCAAGTGGCTAAACTAAAACAAGAGGGGTATTTTCCATACCCCTTTTCTCCTTAAGTCCTCCTCTGTGATATTTCAGTCTCTACTTAACTTTCATATGTGCTAAACTTTAAACAATTTCCACCCTTACAGGCCTCCACCCTGGGGTCCCTCAAATGCAGGGCAGGTGTTTATTGCTGCTTTTACACCAACATTTTTGGCATCTCCGTGGCATGTGCCGTCCCACCACATGCTGCTGCTACCCTGCAGCAGCGATGCCCAAACAGCAGCTCCGGGTTCACGAGGTGGGAGGAGCACAGCAATTTATTTCAGCTTTCGATTACAGGAGCTGAAATAATAAGTTTGCTGAACACCAATGCAAGTCCTGCTCTCATGGAAAGGCTTGTTTGGGACTTGCGCAAAGGAAGGATGGAAGACTGATTGCTCCAACATGCTTCTGGCATCCCAGAAACATAACCAGAAGCATCTCTGAACAACAGCAGGGCCTCAGCTCAGGGCATTGCTAAACAACTCAAAAGCTCCTCACTAATGGACATTTTAAGCAGCAGCTTCTTATGAAAGAGTAAAGTACATTTTTGCTTGTCACAATTGCTTTGAAAAACTGAAATAAGGTTTTGCTACCAAGGGAGACGGAGCTGCAAAATCTGCACAGAGATGTCTTTGCAGGTTGAGGAATTGGAAATGCAACAGAAATAAAAGCAGACAGTACTACCTGAAGACTTTTCCAGCAATCTGTACAGCAAAATAATCACTCATTACATGCTTAATTATATCTGATCACTTAAGCAAGAAAGCAGCTGGGTAAGTCTCCCTTCACTTCAAAACAAGGTTGTAACATCAGTGGTGGGGTTCTTCTACCCTGCCCTGTACTCCGTGAACTAGCATACACTTTCAGTCCAAAATGGCTTATTTTAAGCTAGACAAGATGCCTAGAAGGAGCAGTCTTCAAAAAAACAAAGCCTTCAAAAAAGTTAATTGTGAATGAGTAGCAGGCATCTCACTGCCTACTTGCATCTAGAAGACTAAAAGCAATCTGCAACTTTTCACCAGCACAAATTTATTTTGAAATAAGTCTTTCAAAATATAAAAGTAGAAAATATAGGCATCTCAGTATTATCGCTGCACAAAGCACATGGGGGAAAAAAAAGTTGAGCTTTTTGGATGCATTACTTAGTGCCAGTAATGCCACAAGGAACACAAGATACACAGCTCCTCTACTTCCCTCTCAGCTGTACGAATACAACATGAAGCAAGCACTCCAAAAAGGCAAATCTATTCCCAGCCCAAACGCAAATCTCTTTTTGGACCCAGGGAGCAAAACTATTAGCATCTATCCTGCCATATACTACTGCTCTGGAAAGAAAAATGGTATGTACAAAGAAGAACATAGAGATAGCCAACATAGACATGCCATAGGGTACATCATGTATCACCATATGAAAATTATCACTGCTGCTTGTTACACAGGCTGTTTTTTGCAGCCCTGTGACTCTAATGATGAAGCCACATTAGGTGGGGGGCATCAGCAGATGGTTGTGGGGTCAGAGCAGAAGCCCTGCTGAAGACATGGCAGGGCCCCATCGTCCTAAGGGAGTCCTCCAGTACATCTTCAGGACCTCAAGGAACAGCACGCAGGTCTCCAGACTAACAGCAGATGGGCTGGCTCTGAAGATACAAGTTTATTGGCTCAGTAATCTGCAAAGCAAGAGTTATTTGCATGAAAGAACGCACCGTTTCTACAGGAATTTTTATTGGCCAGAGACGATGCTTTTATACACATTTTTAGTTTGCATTCGCAGTTGTCGGGGACAGTTAAAAATTGAAGTTAGTGATGCTTTGGCACTCTAGAATAAGTGTCATAGATCAAAAAATATGCTCAAGTGAAAGACACACACTTTTACAGCTCATGGAGTTTTAAGTCTAAAGAATTTTGCTTTAGGTACAGTTCTTATTTTCCCAGACGGGGAAGTTCGGGAGGCTATTGCACAGGTTAGATACTTTCGCTTGGAAATTGATGCCCTGAGCACTCAAGGCGCAGAGCTGTGTTGCCTCTAAATGAAAAAAATTCTTAAATTATGGCAATTTGAAATCAAGCAAATGACACAGTGATTTCAAGGGACATTTGAGCAGATATTCTGCCTAGCCTCAAAGTGCTCTGTGTTTATTCAAAAAAGTCCTCTTAAAGCTGAATGAAGCACAGGTTCAAGTGAGTTACTAACCTGGAGCTTACACAGTCACAAAATTCAGAATAGCATGTCTTCAGGGCCTTGGGCATTCAAATCGTGGGAAGCTTTACATCTTTTAAGGACATTTACTGGCTCCTAAACATTACTATACTGGAAACCCACGGTAACCTTCTCAGCAGAGCACTGGGCTACTTCAAACATTTTTCTGAGATACAAAGCACTAATGCATGAAAATCTCATATTTCATGCCCCAATTTCACCTTTCTTCAATGTGTAAAGGTAACTTTGAGCAATCTATGTGGCTGTTTTTTTCTTTTTTGAGGTGGAAAGAGGTGATTGGTTTTGTTTGGTTTTTAAGAACAGCAGCATCTGTCCTACTGAGGCTTCCAGAACTACAACTGTAAGGATTTAATAAAAACTGGCAATTTTGCAAACACTAATGACTCATGATTTAAGGTAACCTCTGGGGGATGGGAATCATTTTCCCTTGACAAGTTAACATTTCACATGACATGATTCTTTGCATTTTTCTCTTGAGATAAACATAACTCACTATAGTTACAGGCAGAATAAGGAATTACCGCTGCTATAATACAAGTCAGATACAACAACTCCTATGCAAAATTTTCTAAAGTGTGTATTTAGTTTTCAAAAAAATTGCATTGCACAGTCTCCATCCAAACTGTGACACTGTGACCAAACCACAGTGATTCAATGATATATTACAAGTCTTTTAGTATTGTGACAGTGAACACCACAAACCTTTTTCCTGGCCCACAATAGAGCACAATGGTATTAAGCACATTTGCCATATTCTCCTTAAACAGAGCCAAAAGGAAAGGTTTCTGCTGCAATGCTGGCCCAAGCTGATGCCACCACCGGAGCAGAAGGTTGCACCTGGATGCAATACACTATTAGAAGCTGATTTCTTTTTTTTTTTTTTTTTTGGGGGGGGGGGGGAATATCTGTTCTAATCTAGAAAATAGTAACATATTTCAGCTAAAGTTTACTTTTCACTTGCAAACTATACAGTCATGAAAATCTTATGCAAACTATAATTAGGTGATATTGTGCAAGTCAAGCTATTCAGGGAATAATTTTGCAAAACCCCCAGATTTTTATTTTAGCCTTATCGTTACTTATCACATTGCTTAATTAGCCAGGCAGTATCAAGTCTAACATCGGTTCACAGTTTTCCATCTTCTAGCTGTTGTTCTCAGCTAGAGAAATACTTGCCAATGCATTTTCATTTAACACAAAACTCCACCAAAAAAACAGAAAACTCTACACACCCTGTAAAACTAACTGTAATTTGGCTGTCCAATATTAATAAGACTACCACCACCACATAAACATTGTTTTCTAGAATAGAAGGATGCCTATTAGATTTTAATAAGTTTAAGTCTCATACAATTTTATCCTTGTAAATATTTATATCATATTAAATGAAAATGGAAATAGAATCTTTTCAGTAATATGGACGTAATCATGACAAAGATGCAGCATGTACCTGAATCATTCACTTACACATTCAGCAGCTATTGGCAGACAGTACAGAAGTTTTGTAAATTCAGTGAAAGAGGCAAACATATTCTAAACAGACAATGAATCAAATTCATTGTGGATTAAATCAAGGCAGAGTTTGCCCGATTGTTGGAAGTCATACACATGTAATATACATTTCAATGTATATATTTGCAGCAACTAATTTCAGATGCCTTTTACACATGAAAAAGGTCTACTATATCTAATAGAATGCATACCACAATTGATCAGAATACAAAAAAGTATTGAAATCAAAGTAATTGCTGTGTAGGGAAGTTGTGAGATTTAATTCATCTTTCATTATGCTGAAAAAGAATTTCCATTTAAAGCTAAACTCCAATTCACAATGCATGAACTATGACTATTTATTAGTGTTGCGTCATTTGTCACTTTTATAGAATTCACCACATTTTCCAGGCTATAAAATGACTTAACATTATGCAGCAGCGATGTATGTTATCATTATTTCTCATCACCAATGTTTGGATTATATTCAGCAGCACAAAAACAGGGCTGATTTATAAACTGAATAAAGAACATCATCCTTCAACTACGCATATCTATTGAAGCTTCGTTTGCTTCACGATTTTAAATATTACATTCAAAACAAATATTTGATCACATTAAATTCACAATATCTCATTGCATGGATTGGTACAACTGACTGCAGAGAATACCGAAAGCGCAAAACCTCCCAGCAGACATGGAAACAGGAACACTGCTGCCGGGATGAGCAACCAAATCCATCTACAAACAGCTTCTCATTCAGAAGGTAGCAGTTGCCAAGATAAAAACACACACAGAGTATAATTTAATAGGTTGAGAATCTAACAGTTTTTAAAGAAAAATAACAAAGTTCTTAAGAAAACTATCCTTTAGTAGTAGATCTACAGTTCAGTCATTTTAAGAAAAACCTGGATATTTCTTCATTTCTGCAAACCTGCTTTGATGGGTTTAGTAATCTCAAATTTGTGAACCTGGTTTCACTTCATTAACCCAGAGGGTCACCTTTATGGTGAAAGCCCTTTGGATTGTCATAAGGATGAAATCAATGAGGCTCTAGAGAAATAATCTTAAAACCAATGGAAAAGAGTTCTCATGAGAAAAAGTATGTTACCAGAAAGAGTTCAACAGAGACTTGTTGGCCTATTATAAATTTCTATATTATGCAATAACAATCCCATACAAAGGTTATCATAATCTATTTAATAGCACCGTTTTTCCTCCATAAATGCGTAACAAAAACAGACCTAAATCCCTACTTATATTCACCGGCCTTGGGGCAAGCTGATATTGCAGGATTTAGGGTAATTTTTTTTTTGTGGCAATGCAGCAAGTTTCTTCTACAAATTCCAAATCACACTTCAATGACTACTAAGCACTTGGTGATGCTCAGAATCAGGATCTACTTACCTTCAGGCATCCACAAATGATAGCATAGATCAATGTGACCATTTTAAACTCCATTTCCCTTCAGAACAGGCTGCTTATATTTTTCTGGAATAGCGCCATGCACATTATCAAATAGCAGGACAACAGTAAATAAGATAATCCCTCGCTAAAGCTCAGAAAAGAACCATTTTGAGACACCAAAAATAATTGGACTGCTTTTAAATGCCACTAAACTCCTTTACAGAATTATCAGTTTGAGAAAGGAAGAAGAAAGGAGACCTGCGCAGATGGAGGGGATCAGCCCCACAATAATACACACACAGTGGTGGCACACTGGCTCCCTGAGGGAGGGGAAGACCAAATTCCCCCGGAGAAGTCACACACTAGTTAGACTTTCCAGCCTGATTTTCTTAGAACAAAAGCATTCAGGCAAGTTCAAAGAGGCAAGATGTAATTCACAACTATGAAGGCTGCTCTCATAATTAACTTTCACAATGACTAAATGCATATCATTAAATACTACCTATCTCTTCATACAGGTGCTTGCTAAATTCATTTTTGTACACCAAGGTAAAAGGCAATTCAAATTAATTTCAGCACATTAAAGTCCATTTCTCAGCCTCGCTGCTTGTTCAAGATTTCCATTTAATGACCATGCCCTTGTTTTGCCTTCTGCTTTGTTTTCATGCTGGTTTTCAGAGATTATTAGGGTGTCTGCAGCAGGTTTTCAGAGTGCTGCCTGCTTGTTCCCGATAGCGCCGGCGGGGAAGAGGGCAAAAAGGCGAAGGTGGGGAAAAGGCAAGTGTGGGCCACATGGAGGAGACCTGCACATGGGGACTTCGGCAGCACAGTGACAGGGGGATACTGGGAACATTAGGGAGGGACTATGAGAATAAGGTGGGAAAATAAGCAGAAAGATGAAATTGGGGAACTTAGACAGAAGCATAAGGAAAGGAGGAGGCCAACCAGGGGTCTCTGTGGGTTATAAAGCAAGGATGGCCAAAAGAGCAAGCAGAAATGAGCAGCAACACTGTCAGTCCTCCCGCAAGGTCATGAAACCAAGCATGAAACCAAGGGACAAAAACAGCACCTTCACATCTGGGGTGCTGTATTGCAGTCAGCCCCAGGATGCAATGCAATTATCTCAGCATTTCATTATCTTGGTTAAGATCACTTAAGATCTCATTATAAATTGAGGAGAAGGAAGTATATTTTCCTTATTTTCAGCATTTCTTTTAGCAATAAGCTTTGGTCATTCTCTACAAATTCAGGTATGTCACTGGGTAGACAGCAAGACACTACAGAAATCCACAGTCCAAAGAAGATTTATATGAATATTCACAGTCAGGAAGGCTATTTTGTGACTTCCAGTCACTAGAAACCAGTCGCTCCTCTTTGCTGTATCTCCCCCACGAGCACATGGCACTGATAACACCAAGAGATTCTAGCTCCAGTCATGGATATAATTTCCATATGTAAGATTTAACCTAGGAGTGATCTGTGACAACTACAGAAAGGAACCAAGCAACTGACTTCACAGGGGAAAAAAAACAACACAAAAAAACACCACAAACAACCAGAAGTGGATTGAGAGGAAGGAGACTCCCTCCGTCCCATTGAAGACAGACAAAACTGCATCTGAAAGTGGGTCAAGGCAAAAGTTGCCACTCTGAAAACGCAATGAGGGCTGTGCAGTAATTCAAACTTGTGAAGAACATAGGCAGCAGATAAAATACTTCAAATGAGAGCAAGATGACAAGTTCAATTTACAACTGGAAGTGAAATTAAAAGGATGTGATGAGACATGGTGAAAAGTGTGTGTGAGGACAGCTGACAGAGTTGGCAAGTTATAACCAGCAGGAGCAAGCAGTACATAGCAAGCAACTAGACAAAGCAAAAGACAAAAACCACGCACAAAAAACAAAACAAAAACTTTGCAAAACAGCTAAGAAACTTTGAGGTTTGCTTCATAAACGTGGGTGATGGATACAGAGCCCAATTTGTTGCCACTGAAGTTAAGTACAAATCTTTAGCTCTGGATCTTAAAGACAGAAGATCCAACATGCTCCCAAAGGCTACTGCCACAGTCTGTCTTCACATTAAACACACCAGGAAGGCTGAGATTATTTGTGATCATTCCCAGCCAGGTAGTAAATTTAATTAGTAAAGATCCTGCCTGACCCAGAGCCCTAAAGTCCAATAATCCAAGCAGAAAGCCACCACATGACATCTCATCAAGCACCAAAGGCAATTCTATGTTTTCATTTTTGCAATTATAAAGCCCATTGCTGTTACACACTGAATTTTTATTATCTGCTGTACTCATGATTACACAGAGCTGCAAGTATTCAGATCAGTTCTCACAATTCACCTGTGCCCCCAAAAGGGGAATCTTTGGGAATTCGCCAGCTCACCTTCAGTTAGACCAAAAACCATTCTCCTATCTGGGCTATGTCACCTTCTAAACCTATGTCGCCTTCCACGTCAGCCTTCTAAGATTACTCTGCCAAGCCTTGAAAAAGCTAATCTTTACTGTAAAAATATGATCATGCAAGGTAAGTAGAGTAGCTGTTTTCCACACCAAGTGAGAACAAGTAATCCCACACAGTGCATGCCAAAATGCAAACAGCTGGATGTTTGTTTTTAGTCAGTAATACTAATGAGACAAAACTGCCCCTCCCATCAAGTAGTTACATGAAGTGTTTTTTTTGGATTTTTCCCTTTGCAAGGTTTCTTTTGCTTTATGGCCTGACAAGAACTACTCAGGTCCAGGAAATCCCAAAAGCCATGGAAGGAAGATGAGACAGCAACCACCCCTTCCATTTGCTTTTCCCCACCAGGTAGTTCAGTCAGTTTATGACCAAACTGCTGTCACAGACTAGAAAATGTGTATATATTTTTTCCACCTTAAAACAGTAACCTCTGTATACTTTTTTGCGTGCATTGACAGTTACTTTCTTCATAATGTAACTGACATAAGTCAAGCAGAGAACAAAAAAATAGCAGTCCGGAAGCTGAAATAAAGGATTTGACCTGAAGAACACACGAGAGAGGCAAACCAAGAGTCAGATGAAGACCACTAAGCAGAAAGTGGGCATGAGCTTCTCTTCCCTTGCAAATGCAAGAGGCGCCCCTAGGCCAAGGGTTGTTTTGGAGCTGAAGCGCCCCTGTGCAGAAGTTTAATTATTGGGTCCCATCCAGCACCTCTCACCAAAACACAGCAAGCTATTTCTTCACAAGACAACCATCTTATTGCCCAAATTAGCTGCCACACTGAAAAAATATCAGCAGTGCATTCCCAAGAGAAAAATAGCTGTCCATCCTTTCAAGACAAGCAGATAAGAGACACAGCTGAGCTGCTGTAGTAATTGTGGAAACACACAATGAGAGGAACATCGATTAGAGTAGCAGACACTTCCCATGCCCAAAGTCCGATATACTTCAGACACGGAAGGCCTTACTTTTCAGATAGGGACTTTTTACACATTGAGTACATGCTCGGAAAGTCACTATAGATCTGGTGCCACCATGTCAACCACCCAGAACAACCGAAATCACAACTACAGAAGTCAACAAACTTGTACTGCACCAGCTGTCCCTCAAATAGCTGCTGCATCACAGAACAGGCCTTTCTGCTGAAGACAACAGTTAATGATGTCAAGAAAAAAAAAGTCTAATTTCTCTCCCTTATGTATATCTTCTTGCTTTAGTCAGCTTAGAAGACGCTATAAAATGCAACTCAAATTGCAGCCTTCATCCAAACAGGAGGCAAAAGTAGATGATTCCACATGCCATATTTTATGATAAAAACCTGGCTTGAATTTCCAAACAAGAAGAATGAAGTTTTGTATTTATACACATGAAAATAATATTAGACACAAAAACCACATGCAAAGTGGAAAAAATGCTGATTTGTTATCTAGAGGGATTTGTGTTGATTGATTTTAGAGCTGAGAAAAATCTAAGTTTCATTCAGCAAAACATACTCTCCCTAACCCCGTACCTCACCTGAGCTGCAGTCAGGACTTCAGACCTTCAGTGGACAGAGACTGAATTACACCCCACTACCACCAGGAGGGGCAGCGAGTTTCGCAGCGTATTTTCTCTGTTTCTGCATTTCAGAAGTAGCCAGTCTTAGTAAGACTATCTCCTGAAGACACATTGCCTTGGAACAAAATACTGTTCCAGCAGCTGAATTCATGAAAAACAATCATCATATTTAATCATTTACCAAACTCCTAATTTCTGTTAACATGAGACTATGGAAGTGATCCACCACGGGAGGGGATTTTTTTAAGCTATTTCAAGCTGAAATACAACTTATGTTCAACATGACAGGGGTACCCACAAAGTTATTACCTGTTTAAGCTGGATTTTTTTTTAAATCATATCCTGTAACACTATACTTGCTTTCTATCACTTAACTATTTGCAGGGGAAGAGGAATAAGTTTTCCTATTAAGAAATGATACAAGAATAGTCTATTAATTTGAGAATGTAAGGTGAATAACTGATTAAAAGAAAGAATTTGGTTTAATTGCAATTGTACTACTGTAGGCCATAAATGGATCTGAATTCAAAGGCAGCAATTTGTTGCTTGCTGCTGTAAATTGACTTCAATCATGTTTTATCTACTTGGAAACCAAGTGATTGCTTGATAAAGTGACTTAGTACTTCTTTTTGCAAGTTGCAGCCCCATCAACAGTAACCCTTTCATGTGATTAAGTCCCTTCCTTTCCACAGTGTGATATTGAGAAGGAAAAAGATTTTAACAAAAATATTTGCATATGGAAAAGTTTTAATAAAAAATGAAATTAGTAAAAATTAGAGTGCACTCTGCAATTGGTCTCATTTTGAGGAAGATCCATTTTTACAAGTGGGAGTTACAGATATTAGAGATGCAGATATATATTTTTAATTGCATTATCTTTGCCTTAGATCAGTAAGCCAGAGCCCAACAAGCCACCCTGGCTGTACAAAGGCTGGCCAAGGATGCAGACAAGGGGACAGACCCAGCCACCACCTGCCCAATCACCAGGTGCAAGAGCTTTGCCTGAAGCAACCATTAACCAGCCCCAATACAATATCCACAACCACTTTTTAACCCTTACCCACCAGAAGGGGAGGCCCCAGACTCACCCCCATCCCCCCAAGCAGAGGCTACATCAGGGGAGAGGCTTACAGAGGTCCAAAACCTTGCAACACACAGGTAAAAATTGTGTCCCACTAGTGATCTAATTCATGAGTGTAAAATACAGCTGTTATATTTTTATCACTTTTTTAGATGTTAATAATATTTGATAAAGCCACAGAGAAATGAAACTTAGCTTTTATCCAGAAACATAAGTCTCAGTGCACAATCCCATTCCTATCTACTCAGCTACTAATTGAATAAGTACACTAGGCATTTAGACATAACAGCTCCAAAAACACTTTGATAAATGCTACTAAGAAAACAGATGGCTTAGCATTGAAATAACCTAAACATGATTTAAGTGTGGTACAGTAGCTGAACTTTTAAGAAACTTGATAGCTGAAGTATTGTGTTTATAACATTTCAGGATAAGATATTACAAATGATCTTAGAAAGACCAAACCACCAACACAGCTGAAAAGCTAAGAAGTCAACAGAAGAAGTGATCAGTGGTTAATAGGGTATCAGTTGCAGGTCTCCCTGTGTAGCATGGGACACATTATCTAGGAGTCTTCTAGACTCGAGTCTTCAAATATTTATCTGCCTGAATATAGAGACAGATAGATTGGCATCCATCCACATTTTTCAGCAGCATCCAGATGAGCTGGGTACTTAACTTCCATTGCAGTCAGCAGCAGTTAGACACTTAATGTATTTGGATGCTTTAGAAAATCACATTAGGCACTTTACACATTTAGGTACCTAAATATATTTTAGGATACGGCCTTCAGTTTAAGTGCCTCAGTTCTCTATTTGTAAAGTGAGGATAATTGTGTTTGCCTAACTCATAGGGGAATTGGAAAGAGCAGCAAAGATGGTGAGGTGCTTGGATATTATGGCAATGGGATATAAATACCACGGAGGAAGGGCTGACTGAGGGCAAAAAAAGAGTAGATGTTGGGATGCTATCAATAATACAACACAAAGGTTATACAAGCACCAGCAAGACAGAAAGAACAGTCTGGGAGGCAAATACAGAAGTGTTAAATAGCTTATTCAAAACAGAGAATCCTATTTACTCATTAAAAACCCACACACAGCAAGCTGGGGTTTCCCCCCCCCCCCCCAGCAAGTGGAGAGAAAAATCCACCATGAACAGGTAGGATACTGCACCGAGGAGGTCACCTCCTATCACTTTTCATGAAATTATGTAGAAGATGAAGAGATTTCAGCATCCTTCACATTGTGTCAGAACTACTGTGAATCCCTCTCCATGCTCCCCCCCTTGTCTTTTCTATGGATTTGAGCTTCTTGTCTTTGGCTTCAGGACCTGTGTAACTTTTCCAGTCTAAAAGCACCCTCTCTGTTCCTCTAACAGTGATGGTTGTCAGATACCCTCCTCCCTCCCCACCCCCCATAAAACCTAAAAGAAAACAAGAGTATAAACTGAGAGACTTGAATCTAAACACCAGGAAAATTATCCTGGATAGAGGCTGAGTTTAGTCCCCAGGGAAGCAGATACAACTCCACTGAAAGTTTCACATAAGTACTGAATTTAGTCCATTTACTGGTACCTTACCAGGGAGGGAGCAGAATTTACTGAAAAGTGAAAGGAGTCACATCCCTGAACTTGTCCTGGGACTGTGGAGGAAGCTGGCAGAAACTAGCAATAGACATACAACAGCAAAATGCCCATCCAGTCAGGAGAAGGACTAGAGGAGTTAAGACACCATTTCCCTTTCTAGATTCTGTAATTGTCATGATAAATACACCCAAAGCTTTATCTCACCACAGCAGATCAAGTAAAATATCTGAGAGATCAAAGCAACATATACTTGATTGTCCAATACTATCTTAAGTGAAAAAATCAATCCAATCAGTAATTCACAAAAAAATCAATTTTGCATACCTTAGACAAAACAATTACTCCGTAATTTTTACACAGCTGCTGTAAATGTACAACAAAGAAAAAGGACCTTGAAAGCTATCAGATATGTTGCCCAAACATGCCAAAGCCCATCTATTGTACAGCAATGAAGCCTCAATTTTATTTATTTATTTATTTATTTTTAAGTGGAAGTCACATAAAGGCCATAATACTATTGCCAGGTACTCCCTAGGTAGCACTTACCATGGCTGCCAGCCAGGGGCTGCAGATGCTGGAGCAGCTGAGCAGAAGATCTTCTGCTTGGTAGCTCAGGTGAGCACAGAGCCAGCACTGTGCAATAACCCCAACTTTCTTCTCACACCATGCCTGAAACCAGTCCCACATGCTTCCAGGAGCCAGGTTAAACATCTCAGCACAAATACGAACCTGCCACAAATGGTACTCCTGAACCTACTGCTCTCTGCCCATTCCCTCAGGCACGTCACAGCTACCGTGCGTGCACAGCATGGGTGCTATGTGCACCTGATGCCCTGCCAGGCCACCAGGTCATATATATGCTTCTGCCTAAAACTGTCCCTCTCTATGCTTCCAAACCAGGAGGAGTCTGCAGCGTTTGTGCCAGCTGGCAGTCCTCTTGGTAGGCCTGACATGGCCTCACTGGCACAGGCAGGCTCACACACAGCGCCTGTGCTACTGAGAAGCAGCTCTGGATACGGAGGACACAAAGCTGAGACATGATGTGAACTCGTGCAGACATCTACTGGAGGGATCAGGGTGGTCAAGGTATTGATGGTGGTAGTCTTGCAGATGAGCTATCCATAGTGCTCAGGAAACGTGCTTCCTAGGATACAGGCTGGACCTAGGCAACACAAATGGTCCTATCTCACACGACCCTTCAGAAAATTCAGCTTGAGGCTGGCACCATGGACATTCATACATGACAGCAAATACAAGTCAGTATGATCCAGAAGAAATGAGGAACAGAGAAAGTATCTGTACTGGCTTCCTGGATTTTAATTGCAGTTGTGTCTATTTTTGTTCAAGATTGTGCTCACTATTTGTGCAGAGGAATTCAATGAACACATAAATGCACTGAGTAGACAGTTTTGGCTTTAATCTCCACTTGTGAGCTACAATATCCAAGCTGAAGCAGAACAGTCATAGTTTACTCCTGGTATTGAATTGAATTGAACCCACACCACCTAGTTTTGCACTTGAATAATTTCAAAATTTCCACTTGATGTCTAAAATTATTACAGTTACATCCACATTTAGATGTGGTCTAGACTTCTTTCTTCTTCTGTGTCTTTAAAGATCTTGTTAGAAACTTAGCAAAGTTGACCTATTTCCCCCTCCAAAGGAAATTCTCCACTGTGATAAATCAATGTGGGGAGTGCTTTAGCAAAACACATTTTCCCCCATGGTGTTCACTCTTTACTAACTGGAACATGCTCTTTTTTCCCCATTTGGTTTCTTTTACTCTTATGTTTTCTTCCCAGAAATAGACAGACATCTGTGTTGATCTTTCCTCTCTTCTCCTGCTAACAGCATTATATGAAAGGCAGGAAAGAACATCACAAATAAATGCTATTACTAGAACTGTGTGAAAAACAGCATTTCAGTTCAATGACAAAAAATTAATCTCAGGTCATCCCAGACTGAATAAGCCTCCTGGGCCAGCAGGTTTAATTCTCTAAAGCTTCTTAGTTTTGCACCTTCAGCAAATTTCATAAGTACACTCATAATATTTATGCAAAGGCCATTAATGAATACATTAAACAAGTCTGAAGCATAACCATTCAGATTTTTTTCTGACATCTCCATTACCAGCTGGTTTAGCTCAGTGCACTGGCATGCCACACAGCTGGAAGAACATCAGCAGTGGTACAAGAGGAGGGCAGGTGGCTTTCCAGACTTATGCCATATAAATAGCACTATACATGTAACCGCAACTTTAGTGATGTACCTATTTTGTTATCTTTTTCCATTAAGTGTGAGCTAGAACAAGCCCATTTCCCATTGTCAGTGGTACTACACAATATAATCACTTCCATAACAAGTTCTGGCCAAAAGTAGCTTGATTAGTAGGGGAAAATATCTAACCAACTTTTAACCCATTTTTTGTTAATAAATTTAGGCTGGAGAGAAGATGTATTCAAGATCAATTTATACCCATTTGTTCTTTTGCAAGTGTCTTTAAGGTTGAAGTATTTTCTTTCTCTGAATTTGCATTTTAAGATGCAAATTAATGTTTCTTCAGACTAAATATGCCACACATTCTTGCCCCTTTCATATAGATAGCGCTGCCCATCCCTTACTACCCTATCACACTTTCTCTCTCCTAGCTGAAATTCTCCCCCCGCCATGAGTGATCAGAGTTTTTGTCAATATTATTGAAGATGGCCCATCACTGCTGGAAAATGGCACTTAGCTCTACTGGAAGCATCTTACCTGAGGGAGCCAGGGATCACATTCGCCTCCCCCTCCCCCCCAGTAGCATCACAACAGCAACCAGTTATCCTGTGACTCTATGCACACCCCATTAGTCATTTCCAGCTGATAGATTTGAGAGTCACAAATCACTTCGTCCATTCCCTTGTGATTTGCCAAAAGTGTTTTGGCCTTTGGCCTTCATGTCTATAGCTATATATCACCAGCCCCTCACAGAGCTAGATAAAGCTGTAACAACTGGCTCTTGAAGGACTGTGTGAGGCACATGCATCAGTGCCAGGGACTTCCCACACTCCTGACGTCTGATAGCATGTCAGAAGATGACCATGGCTCTGGGAAATGCCCCAGTGTCTTCACAGAAGCAGAAGGCCCAAAGCACAGGGCAGGTTTTCACACTGATAGCATCCATTACCAGAAAAGACTGAAGAATGAGTAATCAATCTACTTTATTCTATCCAAGTTAAGGGTAAAAACAAAGACTGCTGGGTAGAGTGGAAAAAAAAAAAAAAAGAGGCTAGTTAAGCCAAAGCTATGGCCTGCTTTGATTTTTCAGCAGTACATCCTTGTTTATATACATGAAGTGTATGGGGACTGCAACATTAAAGTGAGACTTCAAAGCTTTCCTCAGAATTCCTTTACTTTCTTAAGCTCTTATAGGATCCCTCTGATCTTGCAGGAAAAACCACATATTCAGCTAATATGTAAACGAGCTACTGCTCAAGGCTGAGCATGCAACATGCAGAACTCTGCTTCTCCCCCCTTCTTCCCCCCGCCCCATAGGTAAACACAAGGGGAGTGTGTTGTTCACCCCATCAGGTATAGATAGATACCTTAGTTAAAACAGCACATGAATCAGAAAAGCTAGGCAACAAAAATTGTTAGAAACACTTTAAAAAATCAATCACAAATCCCACTTTAAAAACTTGATAGAAAATAACTGGAAGAATAAGAAGGCCAAAACATACCTACTGTACATTAAAAGCCTATATTGCACAGCAAAACTAGCTCCCAGCCTACACTTGAAATGTTTCCTATTAGCTCTTGGGCTAGGTCCTTCCATTTTGTACTACTGAATTTCATTTTATTTCTACTACTATAGTCATCAAGGTCATCCAATTCTTTCTGTAGGCTATCTCAATTCCTTATTGATGATGCCTCTTAACCTTTAACCCTCAGCAAATTTTATAAGCACGCTCATAGTATTTGTGCCAAGGTCATTAATGACTATATTAAATAGCATTGATCCCAAGAGCAATATATGGAAAGCTCTATTAAAAAAACAAAACAACCCCCCCACACACACACAATTGTCACCTGTTGCTCTGCCCCTAAAACCAGCTACCACCAGCCCCATAACCTCCACCACTAGTTGATGGTTCCCGAGGTCTCCTGCCCTGCCCCAGCACTGGGGTTTTCCAGCCCCATTAGTTCTTGATGGCTCAGTTCACTGATCAGGCTCACTCTGCACATAAGAGTATCAGTGCCGGCTATAACACTAGCTACATTCTGACTTCAGTTAGTTCTTCCATTAGTTGTGAGCTCAGCTCATACAGGCATTAATCTTATTTTCCATCAGTAAGTTGAAACAAAAGTATTCTAAAACAAACCTCAAAAAAAAATTTTTTTTAACCTGAAAGCATTTAATTCCATTTTTCACCTTTTAAAACTTTGTTAAATCTTTTTCCCCAATGAAAAATCATTAGTCAGATTCAACTTAAAGTAAGGAATACTTCAGGAATCCAAACCAAACAAAAAAATCCATTCAGTCATTTTTAAATACATTCACCAAGCTCATTCTTTATAATTGCCACAACTCTGAATAAGATATATACATATATAGTACATTAGCACAGATCTTATTACAGAACTATACTGATTCCTACTACAGAGCAGAGCTTTGGCCCTCTTTAGCTCCTGGCAAAATCAACCAGAGGAAACTTGCTCTCTTGAAACATCATACAGAAAGAACCAGAGATCACTTTACCCCTTCTCCAGATTTGCAGAAAGCCAGGTTACGAGCTGCACATCTGTGCCTGCTAAACAGGCACCTTCTCAGCACTGGGGTCTGGTTTCCCTTCCTCTAGGTTAAGGGTGAGAGTGATGCACTGAAGGTGGATGGTGCATAAGCTTTGAACCTTGCAGATAGAGCATCTTTAAGCAAGTCAGCAAAACAAAGGTTCTAGCCTTAAGAGATAAGGCATCTTGATTTGACTTAACAAAACTTCAAACTGAAAGAAATATTTGATGTTTAGAGGACATCCTAGACCAGAAAAAGAATATTAAAAGCCTATAACTCAGAGGTTGCCTCCCATTTTCCACAGGGACATGAGCTTGCAGGCAGCTACATCACTTAGCTACTATTGATGTTTTTAGTCCAGATCTTTACATTTTTTAGATGAATTAAATTTCATTCTGAATTACCACATAGCTTACAGTAAGACTATCATTGCATTACAGCTTAAAGCAAAGTCTGTTAAGAAGCAACAATACCAGAGCTTGGCTCATCTACCAGAGTCCTTATACCCCATCACTGCACTTCTTAAATAATATCCATCCGCTATAAGCTGCAGTCACAGAGTTCTAACCATGTAAACAAAACATTATTTGCCTTGCTGCCTTTTAACTAGTCATTTCTATCCCTTTGTTAGAACAGTATCAAAAGACAAGAAAGACCAACTAAACAAGCCCTAGGAATCATAATTATAATCTCTTTCCCTCCTGCCTTGCATTACAGTGACACATGTCTCAAGCAGGACCACACTCAAAATACCATCCAAGCAGCCAGAGAAGAAAATTTGAACAAGAAACTTTGGATTCTCTATGCTGCAGTTTGGAGAATATTTTACTTGAATATTTGAAAAATAAATACAAGCTCTGCTTTCCCAGAGTTACTCTATAAGTCCAAAAAAAAGTCAGAATCTGGTCCTACACACAGGACTATGAATCAGGTACCTTCACTCATACCAGCAAAATTACAGCAGAAAATAATCTAATACAAAATCCAACCCAGGTCCTACCTATTTTTGTCGTGCACCTTAGATGACCATGAGCAAGCAGGTCAAACCCAGCCAGCAGCAAGCACCAGCAGACCACCAAGGAGGCTTCTGCTTTAGGAGCAGCAATGATATAACCTGTTTGTGGAGCCAATTTGTGTAATTACTGCCAGCTGCACAGCTGTAATTGATGGAGGCAAAGACATCAGCAAAACTGCCACGGGAGGGAAACGCTGCCGTAGGTGCCCAGAGAGGGCCGGCGAGCAGAGGAGCACCACGGTGCTTCTGCAGGGCCTGGGAGGGGCTGCTCGTTAGCAACAGGTGCTAATTAAACTGATAAGGTGGAGCAAGGCTGTGAGCAATTTTCAGATGGGCTTTCCCCGATTAGGCACAGACACCAGATGGAGATATCAACTAGTAAAGTACGGTGCAAACAGCTGAATACTGCAGGTGATACGCAGTCAGAAGTTGGCTGTTATTTTTATGGGTGTCCCAGCAGAATAGAAGATAAATGTTTGGTGTGTGTGAAGAGAGCACACAGGTTATTCTCTGTGGATCAAAAGTATCTTTTAGTGACTTCTTCGCCTGCCATTTGACAAATTAATATATTTTTCAAAACACAATCAAGTCCCCTAAACCTTGGGTAATAATTTAGTCTGTCCATACATGTGGATGAAAAATTAAGTAAAATATTAACAGTGGGCCAAACGTTATAGTCACGTCACTGACTTTTCAGCCCCTGCTTTTATTTCTATCATGTGGCCACGCATGGATTTGAATGAAAAGTTGTGGTTGTCAGATTCTTGTTAACTGCTTAAAGCAAAGCGTGTGCTCTGCATTCAGAATTAACCTCAGTAAACTGACCAAATTTAGCATGCTGGCTTTGGCAGCCTTAGGCTAATTGTTTTGACCTGAACCTGTCATATTTATTCCCGGTATAGCATAAAAGGGTGATGTTATTTTTTCACCTTTTAGAGCATTCTTGTGCAAGTTTATCAGGGCATTGCTCTAAATTTCTAGGTAGAAATTACTTAGGGGCTTACCAAGTAATTTAGTGAAAAGAAGCTATTTCATATTCAATTACACAGTACAAAGAAAAAGGTTTTAAATTTAGACAGACATTAAGTTCTTCTATAAAATTCCAGAACTAAGTAATTTTATTTATTTATCGAGAAAACATTACATGGAGGTACTAGCTACAATGTGATACGATGCACTAAAACATTTTTAACAGCTCTAAATCTATTTGTACAATTTCCATAATTTTGTCAATAGAAAAAACATGGGTTTTATTAGAAAAAAAGCAACTTGCCTTTTTCAATCTACATGAAAGCAAATAGCAAACATATATATAGCAATATACTCTTGTTGCCATAGTTACCAGACTACTAACTTGCCCTTACAAACTTGTTCCGCAGAAATAAAATAGTTATTCTTTCCCCCTTGAACTGCTTTGATGTGTGTTCAAAGGCGGGTGAGCAAGTGGTAAGACTATTAAGTGGTCTTCCCTGCTCATTTTTTTTTCCAGTGGATTGAACTACGGAGGCGTCCACAGCAAAGCAGGCGCTGTCCTGTACGGGGGTAAGGAGATGCTCCAGCTAACAGAGCGAGAGCTCATCTTCCCACGTGCGAGTCCCCAGCCTAACGCTTGTAAATCACTTCACAGAGCAAGAGACACACCCAAATACATGAAAAATAATTGGGCAGCAAGGCAAAGCAGCATAGCTGCCGTTAAAGATTTACAGACCTCCACACAAAGGCAAAAACTGCCCACGGAGAAGCCCACTTCAGCAATCGCCGTCCTGCTGAGACTCAAGCAGGACGTCTTGCTCTCCTCAAAAAATGTTAAGCATATTAATTTCCCGCCTGGTGCCTCCCCTGTAGCTGCTGGGCAGAGAGGAGCTGCCGCCGGGCCAGCAAGGTCCCGTGCGTCCCCCAGCGCTCGTGTGACACCGGCCACGTCAACCAGGAGACCACCACCGGGTACCAACCTACGGTCACCAACGTGGCCTTTGCAGAGAGCCGGCGGGCCCCCAAACGCTGCCTCCGAGCGCTCTCCCATGCCCACGGCGAGCAGCTCTCCCTTGCGCTGCTCTTCCCCTTCATTCCCCGATAATGGAGAAACATAGTAATTACAGCAAGCTATCATAAACTCTTCTCTTGCTTTTTAAAAGGATATGCTTTTCTGCCTAATAGATAATAACTCTTTGTGTCACATAATGATAAAATAGGTCAGGGAGTTATCATAAGGAAGTATGGGAAGCGAATTATACCATATTTCATTTTTTTGTCTCCCTCTCTGATTTAAAGTCTTTTATAGTCAGGAAGTCAGGAAGTCTTAAGTCTCTTTCTATTCATTACAAATATCTACTTTTCTTTTACCAGTATCTCACTAAATCAAAATCTTCACAGCATTTGCGAGCGGGAAATGGTCATTTACCAACTTAAGGCTAGTGGATGTTCTAAATATGAATAGATCAGATAAATTATACTAAAGTGTCCACGTCTGATCACAGAATCTGTCTCAACCTGAGAGTGGTAAGATAACCCGCTGGCATGCTCGACTTCTTACATCAAACACTTGCCATCAGACCCCCCAGCGCTGTAAGCAACTTCAAGGAGCTGCCATGAAAAACGGGCCAAAATTAGCTTTTGCAGTCTCTGTAGGGAGGAAAAAATTATATCTATAAAGAGAGGGAGAAAAGCAAATCCACAGCTCCGCCTTTTCGCATTATGATGGCTTTAAATCAAATCAAAACCCAGAAAGGCCTATTCTAATGTAATTTTTCCAGAACAGGTGAATTCATGAGAATTTTATTCTGGAAACTGTAATTCAACCCAGAGGTAACTGCCTGACTTTTACTTGACTCATTAACCCAATTCCTCAAACAAAATTCAGACCAAGAGCCTGAGACTATGTCTGCTACCCTCCTCTCTTCCTCTGCATGACTTACCATTTCATTCTGTCCCAATAATTGTGCTTTTTAAAGCAAATTCAATTTGCATCCCCTAATGTGCAGTGCAAAACACAGCAGAAGATTCGATACCATAGCATCTAATATCACTAAATGTGTTTAAAATATTGGAGAACAGGGCTAGTCGTTTTGTAAATAAAGACTATTGCCATTATTTTGGGCTCCTTTGCCTTGCCAAAGTGACCTTCACAAGCAAGTACGGATTAGTTTTCTGGAGGCCTATTTAATTGCACTCTTGCCCTTATTTTGCCCACCCTGCTTTTGCCCTGATTTGCACCAAGAGGAGTAGAGGTAGTACCATCTTTTAGCTTTTTTCTCCCACTTGCTGAATCCTATTTCTGTTTCAGGAGGAGCAAAAAATTAATTATCTGCATGTAGGGAAGATGGAAACGATATACAAAGACCTTTGTGATTTACTGTGATGACTAAATTCTGCATACAAAAAAACCAAAAGGACCGTGACCAGTGAATGCTTCCAAAACGCAGGAAGGTTTTGTTTGTCTGGTTTTTGAATGATCAAGCTCCATGAGAGTGAACAGGTAAGGATGATTGTAGTTCAATAACTTGTTAGACAAATGCAAAATTGCTGGGTTAGCAATCATATCTTTTAAACGTTATGCCTATTTTAAAACTTTGCAACCAGTTTACTGTTAAATTTTGTAAACAGAATGTGTGGCTCATTTGGAAAGCTCTGATTTGAGCAAATTGCTTTTTTTTAAAAAAAAAGTTTATTTCTTACTTATATCACTTTCCTTTCAAATGAAAATTCGTCTGCCTAAAAGGGGAGAGAACCGTCTCCGCAATCTCTCTTCCAGGGTGTGTAAACCATCCATCATGCGGCATTTGTAGCTGCTGCTTTTCAGAAGGGAAATACCACATTTTTTCAGGCAAGTGCAGTAAATATCGCCAGCTTGTCTTCTGGATATTTCCATTATGGAAGAGAAAAGGAGCATTTAAACCATAGGCAGCGCTTACTGGCAAACCGGGGAAACGGAATCCCTGCAAGGTCATCGCTAAAAGCTCACGCCGCCCCGGTGATTTAACAACGCAGGAGACCTGCGAGGGGCCCGCGGGCAGGCGCAGGGCGGCTGCCTTTTTTAGCTCGACAGCATTTCTAGGAAATCCATATTCCAGCCTTGTTCCGTGGCAAGGCTTTATGCTTCTGCCCACTGTAAGCTGGCAAACTCAAGTGCTTTCGGATATTATCCGTGTACTGAATCGTTACAATTTTAAGAGGTCCAGGCAGAGCTAAAGGAGACAATTTTTTCCTATCCTGCACCTGGTCAGAAAGTTTTTTTTAAAAAACAACAAAGAAGATGCAGGATATGCAAGTATTTCTCTTCAATATTTTGTAAATGTTTTGACTTTAATCTATTTTTGAAATACATTAATCTCTAAATTGAATTATGAAAGGATACTAATCTTCATTTTTTTCTCCAAAATTGTTGAAATAAAATATTCTCACAATTTCAAATCATTTTTTTTTCATATTTTATGAGCCAGGCAACACACAGAAATTGAACCTTCCCCATTTAGGCAAAGCAGCATTCTTCAATGAAAAAGATCTGTAACAAGTGTTTTCCCTGATTCTCAGAAGCATCAAATGCCATGAATTTTAGTGGGATATTCAGGCATTTAAAAGCAGGTGAAATTATGTTATCAGCTGTTCAATTATATTCTTGGAAAAAATCTGCTGCTTAAGAAAAAAATGGCTTCAGTAGACATAAAAAATTCTCCAAGTTTTATCTTATTCTCTCCTGGGGCCTTGATCATATCAGCTAGGATAAAACCATGCTCTGACAGGCACTGACTCCGTTTGAATGCTAGATGGACAAAGGTGTAAATGGCAGCATCCTTCAGGTCTCTGGATCCGTAGTGGGACGTGTCAAAGACTGATTAATGCGTTTAGCCACACATCTTCCCCCATCAAATGCCAGATCACTAAAACCTCCTGTTGGATATGAAAAAATCTAGCTAATAAACTAAACTTCCTCATCCATATAGCAAGCAAGATATTCATCTCAAAAAGATGTCATAATTCAAAGAAACTGAATTACTGCCTTAGCATCTTTGGAAGCCTACCTCCTTGGTGGGCTTTTCAAAAGCACATCCAGTGATTTAAACACATCCCACTGATTTTAAACAGGGTGTAAATCACATTCATGATTTTTAAAACTCCACACAAGTAATTGTTTTGACAACTGTCTCTCTGCACTACGGAAAAGCCAGTTTTTAAAAACATATCCTTAGGCTTAATGCATCATTTTAAACCAGAAGTGTAGAATTTCACACTTGTTAGCAATAAACAGTTACACCCAACTTACTCTCCCAGAATTTGATCCTCTTCATTTCCTTTTATTTGAAATGACAGACAGGAGAAATCTAAAAATATGGTGGGAATAAATTGTCGGATCTACCCCTTTTATCTTTTTAAGGGAGGAAAAAAAATGTTAGTACAGAGCAGATTAAAAGGAATGAAGAAGCTGGGAAGACAGCTGCGTGACAGACACTTGAGCAGAGCCTCACACGAAGGCAGCGCCGCGGTAAGGTAAGGTAAGGGACGGTAAGGTAAGGTAAGGTAAGGTAAGGGACGGTAAGGTAAGGGACGGTAAGGTAAGGTAAGGTAAGGTAAGGGACGGTAAGGTAAGGGACGGTAAGGTAAGGTAAGGTAAGGTAAGGGACGGGACTCTGCCGTCACGCCAGCAAACGCTGCTGCAGGGACTGCGCCCCGAGCTGCTCGACACCACAAACTGTGGGACGACCTCTTGGGAATCTCCTTGATGCTGTGGTTAATTAATAACCTTTCAAGCTCGATTGCCACGTCCCAGAGGGAACGTAGTGTGGCTGGGACAGACAACGGGAGGGGAGAAAAAGCGAAAGTTTATTTCCACATTTTTGAGGATTGTTTCCAAGTCATTCTGCAGGGAGGCTGGTGCGAAGGGGCTGTCCACACCACGAGACTGTGCTAGGAGGTGGTGACATGACTTCTACCCAGCTCTGTCACGCTGCCTTTCCCGCTGCTCTCGGAAGATGCAGAGGGATGATACGTGTACCTGCACATCCGTTTTGGCATGGACACCCACCCTCACTTAGCTCATCCTACCAGGCAAAAGGATTTGAGGCCAACTATGCAGCTCAGCCCCACGCTGAGGACCAGGCAAGATCTCTGTGTGGATCAAACTGGGGCAGCATGATTGCGGTGGTTACCCAGGCCTGGGGATTTTGAAGGCAAAACTATTTCAAAATTAAAATAGATGTCTCCGTCCTATCACAGTGTCTAAAGAAACAGACAGACAGTGCCAGCCTATTTAAGCTGTAGCTAAGTTACCTGCGCTTCCTTTCTCCAAAGCATCTCCCAAGTAGTAAGTCTTTCATCTCATCCTGTTCCCGAGATCACTATGTGCTGACAGGAGTGTTTTGGAGTGATCTTAAAGTGCTTTTAAAGGATAACATGTGGAAATAAATAATTCAAAAATTTCTTGAGTGTTTCTTTAGCATCTCATCTTCTGTAGAGAGAGTGCTTTTATGGAGTGCTCACCTGTCGAAAGAGTTGTGCTCTCTGCTAAGTGTTTTGCCCAAATGTCTTTTGAATGGTGGTCCTCTAACACAAAGATATTAGGCTTTTATATCCTCCATGTGGTCACATTTCTGTTAGACAAGGGATATTTGTTCAAAATACCACATACATTTACTGGCATTGTTTCTAGCAAAACCACGCATGCTTTATCACTTAATATGTAATATTATATAGGGTTTGAATAAATTGTATAAAGACAGGAATAGTATGAATATGGGAATAACAAATTCTGGAGAATTTTTGAAACCATCAGACAAAATTCATTCATGTCAAAACAGAGGATAACAGAATTAACTTTAAGAAGAACATAACTTAACAGCTGGAATCATATCCCAACAAGTAATGCCAACAAAGTGTGTTCAACTGGTCATGAATTATGAAAATTAGTTATAAAAGATACAACATAATATTGAGTGAATATCTTTTCTGATTTTCCCTCATTGCTAACAGATGATTGACATCAAAAGAAATGCACATTTCTTCCTGGAAGTGCTAGATTTTCTGCTGCCAATTTTTTGCTAAAATATTCATTTAACACCTGCATGTACACTCATGATCATATACTAAGAGAAAGCCACAGTCAGCATATTCTGTGCTGTTTTTCTGACATTTTCTACAAAAAAATGCTCATGGCTAAAGATTTCAGTAGCTACCGATATGGTTTATAATCCCTTAAAGTTTCATAGGCCTGCAGTCTTAAAAAAAAATGTTTTAAATCTCTTTTTCTCTTTTTTCTTTATAGCATGGTCTAGGGTCCCAGCCCTTAGGAGGCAACTCTGGCTCCTGGCCTGAAAATTAAAGCTTTCACAATGGGTTAATGTGTCTCGGAGGACACGGGGTACCGCACAGCTGAGCTAAAATTAAACCTCTTGACTCAGGGATGGTGAGCGGTTTCATCTGAGTTGAAACAAAGCACGGGCTTTATGGAGTATTATTTTTCTCTCTCAGCCCGCACCCGCTCCGGCACGCTACCCCGGCCGCTCCTTCCCCGTGCCCGGCGTGGGAAGCGCTCCCACCTCCCAGGACCTCCCGGCTCCCGCCTAACCCGGCTCACCAGGCTCAACGCAGGAGCAGTGAAATGAACCGTAGACGTCGGCTACACGCAGGAGATCAGACTAGACGAGCCTCCCCCCATAAACTTTATGACACTGTAAAAGGACAATTCAGAATAATGCGAATATTTGGTTTTGAAAAGGTGGACAGGAGATATAAAATAATGAATATTGCAGCGACGTTAAGTCAGGCGGTTTTATTCGTCCCTTCTCAGAATATGAAAACAGATCAGAAAGGCAGCAAATTAGTCTCTCGGTACCGCCAATGCCAATCTGTCCCAGCCAGGGCAGGACAGGTTGTTTGGAAAAGGCCTTGTAACACCCGGAGATTGGCTTTCCTCCTGCAGGGGAAGCCTGACATCTTTTCTCCAAAGGTTTCGGGTGATTTTAGTTGAATATCTAAGGTTATCTCCTCGCTGCCGTGTAAACTGCAGTCGGTTACAACCTGCGTCACCTCCTTTTCTGTGCAGCGCTGCTCCTGCCAGCCCAGGGCACATTCCCCCTATTCGGCCGTCTGAAACTCCACTGATACACGCAGCAAGTGCAACCCAGTGATAAGGTGAGTGGCTGGAGACTATGAAATGTATGTTGAAAACAACTTTTAACCGAGCTAATGAACACCCATCTCCACGTAGATTTACAATTTGCATACTCAAAAAACCTATTTAACGTATGTTAGAGCACAGAGATTTATATTTCCTTTCCCAGGAGATTCTGGCATAACATCAGAGCAAAGTAAAAGACTAAAAATGGAAAATTACGTTGTACCACATTGTTCCTCCACTGTAGCACGAAAGCAATAAAAATGTCAATTTCTGCAGAAAAAGTTATTTCATGTTTGCGGGCGGTAAGGTAACTCTCTGCCTTATCGATAAAAAGTTGTACTTTTTGCTGCCGCCTGAACTCACGTGCAGAACTGATTTATAACACATTGCAGTGCCAGATTGTCAGCAGACCCTTGCAGAAATACCCGATCTACCCCGGAGGCTTGGCACCGATTCTCCCACTTCAGCTCTCTCCCTGAGGCTCCCCGGCCACATTTTTCATGCTCTCCTGCTTCTTCTGCTGTTGCTGCTGACAGCAACAACAAGGTGTGGTGCCAGCCAGCTTTTTCAGGTCTGGTTTTGGAAAATGTGGGAGTAATTTCCATACCAGAGCGATCTATTTATACAGAGTAACCATGTTTTGCACCGATACTTAACGGTTACTTCCCACGAGATAGTAGTTTCTGGTTATTAAGGGACTCCCCAAAGGTATTATGTGTAGGACTGCTTGTCCTAGGGCTTCACTCTTCCCCACCCTGGGAGAGTGCAGGAGGTGAGGAACTGGCTCAGCTGGGGTAAAATGGGAGACCAGAGAGACAGACCAGTTTGAAGGGCCGTCATGCAACTGCTGTTCAATCCCTGGGGTGCCAAGCTGACAGGGCGAGCAGCCCCCGTGCTCTCCTGGGCCAGCCCAGAGCTGCCAAACGCCTGCCTCGGACCTGCGGGGTCTCTCACAGGGGCTCACGAAGCACACCCAGATAGGCACATTGCACACAAAATACGTTTTGAGCCCCCTAAAATTAAGTTGTAGGCAGTCCTTCTTCAAAACTCATTTGCTGAGGAAAAACAGGTGGCAGTGGTCTGCCTTGTCCTCAGGAGATTCGACTCTCTGGGTGGCAAATGAGCGGGTCCTCCTACAACCTCTAAAAGGATGTCGGAAATTCACGTAAAACCTGTTTTTCTCCTATTATACTGCATTAGGAGATCACGTAGGTCATCACTCACTCCATGCATAAATTTGATTTCTCAGTCTTCTGCAGTACCTCAGGAAGCCTAGGTTTCCCTCTGGAAGCAAGTCCTTCAATAGAAAGCATTGAAAATACCCTTAGTATTTTACATATCCATTTCTAGGAGTTTTATAGCAAGCCCATCCATCATTGTTTCTCCATTTTGCCTAGAAGGTGCAATAGGGGTGCAGAGTATAACATCACTTATGAGCAGAATAAAGAATATCTGGGTATTTTATTGTTATTCTATAATTGTGTTAAGTTTTTTTGCATTTCAAAGCTAAACCCCTATATTTTAAGGAAAATTAAATATATGTTTCTAAGGGTTGCATCAAGGGTATTTCTTTAAGCAATTTCCAGACTCCAGATAAGCACTTCTTTCTTGAAATGCTAAACTAAGAGGAAGAGTTATACTAGTCACTTAACTCACTGCTGTTCTTTATCTGGCTCCTGCTATTGTGTCAGATCAATACCGAACGCCGCAAGACAAAAGGAAGATAATCAGATTGCTATTTTGCATTAGTTGCCCTACATGATAATGCCATTCAACTGTGGTCAGGAAAAATCCTTTTTTGCTTATATTCATTAAGACCGCACACTTAAATTAGTACCATCTCCCTAGCCAGACAGCTCCCTATCAACATCTAGAAAGCTAAGTTTGAAGGACAAATTGTTCTTTAAAACTTTACCCTGCAGTAACGTCTACTAGAAACTTGACAACAGTTAGGCTACTTCTATTTGGAGACCACGTCTTTGCTTCCTTACAAACGCTTCCCTCTGATTGCATCCGTATGATATCCCTGGAGTAAACCAGGTGCTTAAACATACATCCCTAGGGTCACTTTAGACACTCTGGGGTCTCGTGCTCGGCCTCCAGCTGATGCTCCAGAAGGACATGGGTCTTCTGTAGGTACGGTGTTGTATGTATGTGCCATCCTACATGGGTATTTCAGATACCCAAGGCTATTCTAAATGACACGGGATACCTATGTTTGGGCAGTTCAGTCCTACCCCTCTGGTCTTCGATTGCGAGCTTCTCAGGAGCAGGGACCCTCTTCCCTTTCTTTTTTTAACGTGCAGCGCCTGTAGAGTGGAGTCCTATACCTACCCTCAGTGGTGGGTGTATGTGCTGCTACAATAAGCCAGGCTGATACATGAGTCCTATTTCCATCAGACTGCTGTCAGTATGAAACTACTGTTATGTTACAAACGTATTATACACTGCAGATCAGTACTGCTTTAACTCATCGGGGCCAAGAGACAGCCAGGCTCAGCGAGGCTTTGGACTGGAAGGGACAGAGCAGGAAAACATGAAATGCTCAGTAGTAGTTCTGGCCTTACCATCAATCCCCTTCACAGATCACTCACCTCTCTGTGTTTCTATTGCCTTTGCTGGGTTTTGCTGTTTAAAATGTGGACACAGATTGGAAGGCCCTTACGGACAGAATCAAATATTGACTTGGGCTTCCTCACACTCATATAGTAGAAAAAATAACAGCAGCCTGAAAAGAATAATATCCCAGGGGCTCTCCCTTCTAACACAAAATAAATGAGTTTGAGGAAACTCCTGAAAATCCTCACATTTTCTTGTGATTTCCCAGAAAGTCATAAATTGGCTTGTTCAAAACTGGGCCCAAACTTACTAACAGTTAAAAAAACTTCTAGAAAGTTCACAATGAACTAAATTTCAGGCTCTGTTATGAAACAATGTTTTAAAAAAAGCTTGAATAAGAATCCGCAGAGCCTTCAGTTCATTTTATATCAGATCGAATTAAAGTAACTCAGTAATTAAAGATATGAAAGTTGTAATCACTAATGACAGCCTTCCGCAGAGCAGCATGGGTGGCGCGAACGAGCAAGCCTCCTCGATTCTCCGGGAGCAGACTGTTTGGGGACAAAAGACGCAGTTTGGTGACCTGGATGCTAATTCCACCAAGAATTCCTCATGGAAAGCTAATGTACTATTTGCATGTATTCCAGCGCTAGCGCGGCTGCGGTTTCTGTCTGCCTCCGGCTCATCCTCTGCCTGTCTGTGCTGCTCATGCATAAGCAGACAGTCCAGAACTTGGTTTTGCAGCATCTGTGTTAAGGCTGTAAATGCAGTCACATTTCTAATTAATAGCTTATTTATATATATATTAAAAATATATATATATATTTATATATAATAGCCAGATCAATGCACAGGTGCTCTTTTTTTTTTCCCTCATTTTTCTTAGATTTTACATTTTTCTTAAGGAAACCAATTCATTTACTGTACATTAATTCAACCAAGGCTCTCCAATTGGCACCCAATACACCACATTCAGCCCACAAAATATAGTTAAGTGCTTGCTAACAACCTTGGTGGCACGTTCCCTGCATCCTATTCCACGTGCATCACTGGGGAGGTAACCAAATGAATTTTGGGATGATAGGGCTGACACCACCTGAGAGCAGCACGTTGACAGGCTGTCACCCCGAACTCTAGGAACGCGATGGGCAAGACATACAGGGATAAATCATGGCTGCATAGTGGGATGTGGAGGTTGGCAAGAGCTGATACGGCTGGAGTGAGACCTGGCAACTGCTCCTAGAGTAAATCCAGTTAGGCCATCTTGAGCAGCCAGCTGAAAGGGAAACACTTAGACCCAAGTCATCCCATACTGATTTCAGCTCCTCAGTGGAAGCTGGAAATTACAACATTTTAATAACGAGAGCTGTAAGTGCTCCTGTTAGCTCCTGTATAGTTTTTAAAGTCTCCAGTCTCCAATGAGAAACCAACTAAAAATATCTTCAAGGCTGCCACAGGATGAACCAAAAGAAAACATCATTTTTATCTCCATGAAAAATCCTCAGAGAGGCTCCCAGGACGTCACTGTGCCTGTGAACAGTGCTGTAAGGCAGCAACACGCATTTCAGAAGTCAGATTCATAAAACTCTGATCATCCCAGGCAGTGGAAGGAAACAGGCAGACCTTTAACACTTTGCAATGCCCTACAATTTCCTGCTATTTTGATTTTATTTTTATTCCTTAATGTCAAAACTATCTGCTTTGCACATGGCATACTAGCTGTTTTAGCACATTTTCAGTAAAATAAGCTTTAATAAGACTGCTTGTCTTCTTTTTAGAAGATACTTGGCATTTTCAAAGCTTCAAAGAGGTTTTTGCCTGCAATACCCTTCTGGTCTTCATCCGCAAAGGCTTGTCTGTAAGCCTTCTGCTGCTCACCTGTTTAATCCTACAAACTGTAACAAATGAGGGGAATGGCAAGAGAATGAATATTCATTTGTTTACTCATAAAATGTCTCAACATCCCCCATCACTTTAGGTGGGGGAACAGGCTGTCATGCTTGGTTCCGTAACCTCTTGCGGCTCCTTATTCTTTATGGAGGAAAAAGTGTAAAATTCACAGCACTTTAATCTCTAAGTCTTTAAAAACAGAAAGTTTACAGAATATTCTTTTTTAAAAGTCTTATTAGGCTAATCCACACTCAAAACAATTGCTGGTTTTTTCCCCTAGGATTTTCTTTGCATACCTATACTTACATTGTATTTTATACTTCTCCCAGGTCTGCAGACAAGGATAAGTTTCTGAAGCCCCATTAATCTGAACCTTAGCAGCGAGGTGTAAGGAGATGGAAGCTGAAGTGGCGTCACTACTGCAGAGCTGACGGCAGCACAAAGACTAAAATTCGAGAGGGCAATGATGACCCCGTCGGCTGCATCGCACAAGGTGCTTTATGCTCTTGCACTTAATTCCCATTCACAAGCACTTCTATTAACAACTTATCTGCAGAATTATTCTCCTTTCTTGTTTTTTTCCAAGAATGGGTTAAATTATTCTTAAATGTGAGCTGGACATATGTGGCTTTATGACTGACTTTATGTAGGAAATTTTAATCCTACAGACCAAGAGTTTAACATCTGAAAGAGCATATAAGGAAGAAGAATCATTCTGCTGTTTATACCATTCCGAAATGATAACACTTTCTAATGCCTTCACTGAGTTAACCAATATCAGCAGTTACTTACCATCTTTTTCACTCCACAGCCTGAATATACAATCTTATATCCATTACCTGCATGTGAAAGTTGACCTCAGTACATTGTTGTGCAAAATATGAGTGCTCCCACTTAGAGATCTATTCCCATTCAGAGAAAAAAAAGTCTTATGGTTCAATACAAAACAGACAAGTATGCTAAAATACCTTTCATTAACATCTATCTTAAACTTTCTTTCTGTTAAATATCTTTAGTCTAGACAAGCTGGGAAGGAAATACTGCTTAGTCTTTCAACTCTCAGGCCCGAGATGAGCCAAACCAACATTTTTTCTATTAAATACTTCAGAACGGCATGTATGACAAAACCCAGTGGAATAGGACTTGCTCAGAGTTTAAAAGCTTGCATCATTTTTAAAAATTTTTTTTTTTTTTGGCATATGCCCTGTCAGGAGAAGGAAGTCATGCCACGTGCGGACTCGCTGACTATTTCGTTGTGTTACCTATGTTTCATTATCATTTCATACCACAGCCGACAACCCACAATCTGAAAAGGTTTTTCCATCCACAGAGAAGACGGTCTTGCTGTAAAATGCTGAAGCTCCTTTTAAAAATGAAGCAATGTGTATCAATTAGGTACACTATTATATTGTTAAATTATAGAGAATGTTACATTATAAAAAAGGAAAGAGAATGAATGAATGAATGAAAGAAAGAAAGAAAGAAAGAAAGAAAGAAAGAAAGTCTATTACCACATAATAGAGCATTCTCATGGCAATTTCTACTGTGTGAACTCCTGAGCTGAAGGAGTTTTCATTCCTGAAGACTTTTATTCAGCAACAACAAAAAGCCCAAACAGCGAGCCACGGCTCTTCACCAGCTTTGATATGACCTCCATTTTTCAAGCTAATTTAGCCTTCTGTAGGATTATGTCTAGAATTTGCATTGCATAATATTTAAATAACATGAAACATCAAGGAAATGTCTTCTGTGTCTCAAAGAAACATCTGATACAGAAACTTTATTTTGCTTATGAACTGGCAAACCCAATTAAAGGATTTAGGATGTTATTGTGACAGATTTGGACACTAACACAAATCTAAGAAACAGTCTGGCTTCAAAGTACAACACAGACGTTTCTATTTATAAATATTTAACTAACGTATTAATATAAAAAAAGGGAAAAACTCCTTCATTTTGTTCCCAAAGGAACTTCTTTGGAACAAAACAACTCACTAAAACTACAGACTTCTTAATTCTCACAGATATGGGAGGCTTTAATATAAATTTAATAGAAATATCTGTTTTACAAAGGTTTCTGGAAATTTCCAGGTTAGTAACAGAGAAATGACACTGGAGTCCAGTGGCCTATTCCCACCCCAAGCCTGTGGCTGCCCCAGCCGTCACGCTGGCCCTCTCCAGCCGGGCAGGAGATGTCCTCAGGGCTGGGGCTCCAGAGGCTCCCAGAGAGACGTCCGCATGACCTGCTTCGCCTGGAGGTTGCACCCACCCTTTAAGGGGCTGAAGCTCTTGAATGCTGGTGGGCAATTGCCCGGTCTCCTTAGCTAGCTTGCAACCTGTCCCTCCAGAAGACCAGCCCGGCTGCCCTGCCTGCACGTGCCTAGAGGCAAGGTCTGCTCTCTTCACCCGCCTCTACTGGGCCTCTGTTTTCATCGTCACACACAACTATAGCAAAAGGGCCTGGCACCGTTTTACCCAGCGAAACCATTAATCAAAATGACTGCTACAGTACTGCATGTCTGTTAGGCAACTAATTGTTCAAGTGTTATTGGATTGGAAAGCTGAAGTGAATCTCACAGGAATTAAAATAAATTTATAAGCTGGGGTTCAAATTGATGCAAGCATTGGCAGGCTACTGGTCTTAATGGTTTAATGGCCACCTACTCAAATGTGATTTAAGAGTAGAAGATCAGGGGGAGCTGCCTATCATCACACTCTATCGTAAAGTCACCCATTATTTCGTGTTACTTTAAAGTGATGAAACATTCGAGATATTCTTTCTCCCATAGAGGAGACCACCTCAAGCTTGATCTCAGTGTAATCATCACTGTGCAATCACAATCTGCAAATACAGATTTAAAATCGGATGCTGCAGGGTGCAAACCCAGAAGAGAAGCAATCAAGCTCCAGAAGCCAACAGAGCCACCAGGCACCGGCCGAGCCGTGGGAGCCCTGTGTGGGCTCCCACCCCGTCCCAACCAGCCGAGCTCCCCAGAGCACAGGGTCGCTCTGCACCATCTCCCCTTCCCAGCTTCGCCTCATCAAGCTGCTGCGGAGCCAAAAGGCACTGCAAAGCAGCTGCACTGCAGCTCAGGGTTTGAAACCTGAGTAAAATTCAGACATACTTGAACCTCTCTTCAAAACATAAGCTTTGTCTGCACATACGCCCAGCAAAACTCTTATTACTCTAATTATTAGTACTAATTTATCAATTATACACAGCATCTGCAGCAAATTTGAACAATTACTCTAGCTTTACTATTTGATTCCATCCATATTTCATCAGCGTGCTACTAAGGCATACATTATACATGCTGTATATTCACTGTTCTGCAGAGAACGGATGTATCCAATAAGCCCTAGAGTCAGTCTCAAGAAAGTTGTGAGTATTATCAAATTTCCTAATAAGATCATTTGATACAGCTACATTCAACAACACCAGCTTTCATTTGATCAGGCAACTTCGATCATATCTTGCCTTCAGGGAAAGATGGGCAAAATCTTTGTAAGTCACCACTAAATATAAAGCTACATTATTAAGAAACATAACTCAAACGCTTTCAGCAGAGACCTAGCCAGACAGATATGCCAGCTCGGTAGCATTTCTCACTGGAAGACAAACAGGTCAGTCAAATAGGGTTGGACAGGGAAAATTTCATTAGATGTCTTGATTATTTTTTTAATCCTCTGTTCTTCACAAAGCAATGAAAATCATAACTAAAACAACAGTTCATTATTTTGACAATGCAAAGATAATTAAAAATTCATACTAATAATATTTTATACTAAGTATATTTCCTCCAATTTTAAGAACATTTTATATATTCAGGAAAGGTGAATGTAAATAATATAAATTCTGGCTGAAACATAAAAAAAACCCAAATAGTTCTTTGAATACAGAACTGCTACAGTAATTTTTTTTGCTCATCTCTCAGGAAAGTAGGCATAAATGCTAAATATTATTCAATGGAATATCATTTTTGAAAAATGCAAGCCATAAAAAGTAGCAAGGGAAATAAAGTGTAATAATCTGATCTACAAAATGTTTTGGATTTCCACATAGCACCATTATTAATGAAGACCAGAAATAAATTCAAATGGGAAATTAGAAGAAAGTGGCAATTCTGAAGTGGAACGCAGTAAATTCTTAAGCAAGTCTCAGCAAAGTAGTAAATGAAAAGTATGTGATCCCAAAGGGCATTCAGTCTGACTTCTCCCATCCGCAAATATTGGGCTTCCCTGCTCCCTCGGCAGCACTGAACGCTCTTGCTAAGAACAGCTGCCTTATTTAAATAGCACAAAATACAATTGTATTTTAATATGAAAATGCAAAACCTACCTATCCAACCAACCTATCCTCTTAAAATCAAAGGGATTTTTGCCACTGGTTTTAAAAATGAAGAGGACTGGGGACTCTGGGACTGATCATGTAAAGACATGTAACGCTAGCTCGGTAGGTCACTTTGTTCAGGCAACTTTTGTTGTGAGCAAAGAAACGACAAGCCAGAAATGCAGTGTAAGAGGACAAAGTGGTATTTTATCGGCTAATATGCAACAGGTACTAGAGCCAGTCAGCAATTATGCTAAGATTAAAAAGCTCACGGCCCTGACGAGACACCCAGTAGGTCTCCACTGACCAGGGAGCTGTCACTCGGTGGGGACGAACGGGTCTCTGCTGCTCCCTGAAATGGGGCGATTTCCATCATTTCGCTGAGTTTCCACCTTCTGAGTCTCTTTTTCCTTTTCCTTAGGGTTTTATAAACTTTTCTGTCTGTACTTTTACCTTTTCCCTTCCTATTACCAGCTCTACAGCTACACTTATGTGTTTTCCCTCATCTTGCATGAGCTTAGCTTGCCTAGTGTCTCCAAACACCAATTTTCTCAGAAAAAACGTGACCGGGTCAAAGAGCCGTGCTACGCCAAACTGCACCACCGAGAGCCGAACCCCTGGGCTGTGGGTCTCTGGTGCATTTCAGTACCCTGATTCTGCTGTTTTCCTTTGGATTTAATTACAAAGCTAAGCTGCGCCTGCACATAGCCACAAAGGTACTTTCAAGTTTAGCAACTTTTTTATTCTACTACATTTTATTGTTACTTTTTTGTCTTCTCCTTTGTTTTCTCTTGCATGACAAAGTATAAATTATGACAATCTGTTAGAGTTAATGGGCAAAAAAACTGTGATGTATTACTGAACTTCAGCTGGGCATTGAAACGAGTCAGGAATCCACGAAGTCTAGTGATTTTTAACACTAATTCCTTGCAGCCTCGTGCAAACCCTCTATGTTTCTTTTGCCTCGATGCCCCACTGTAAAAGGGAATTAATAGTTCTAAATTGTTCATCATGTTGATAAGTGGCAAGAATTTGTTGATTTCTTGATGCGTTTTTTTGCAAATGTAAATTGTCACCTATACAAGACGCTAAATATCACAGTTCTGACTCGGGAAACTACATGCAAGAAAACCCCTGAAAAGAAGCTTTGATTAAATAATGATTGTGGGGATAGGTCTATTATTAAGAAGATAAAACCAGTCTATTCTCAAGCTTTCTGAGCCATCAATATTCTCCATAAATCATAATGAACAAATTAGTTACATAAAATAGTATCGAATTTAGAAGAGTTGTTACTATCTTCATTCTCTTGGAAGCTTTCATCTTGTTTTTTTTTAAAAAACATTGTTTTGAGCAAACACTAACAAACAGAAATTTTGTATTCACAAGCAGGCCCATAGTTTTACCACATGTAGTTACATTATTATATCTCCTTTCCTCTCCTTTTCTTTTGAAAGTTTCATCACCTCAGCTCATTACTGCTACCTTTTGATCTAGATGAGAGTTCTCCACTGGAAGTAGGATGAAAAATACAATAGGAAGAGAAAAAGTCAGCACAAAGCAACACATGATCCCACAGGACATCAAGCTTCTTCAACCCCTTCCAGGTTGCCTTGGTTAGCGAGAAGGAGATATTATTGAGGATACTGCTGCCGCCGCTAGTACGTCTAATTATCACCTTTTTCTGTTCCATGAATTAAATAAGCCTTTATTTTACAATGTGGCTCTACCTTAGTCACATCTGGAAATATCTCAGCTCTCTCTCCTGCTGATGTTACTCAGCCCCTGGTTGGCAGCCAGCGTTGGCTGGCTGGTTGTCTGCTTCCACGAACACCTTTTGGCAGAAAACCACATATTTGACATCTTCAGCCTTAGAGGTAGAGGGCAATTAGTCCCAGTTTGGATACTTTCTAGAAACACAAAAGCTTAGAGATGATGATTAAAAAAAATGCCATTTGGGCAGTATTCAGAACCTGCTGGGGAAGCAATCCTGGGTCGGCTTGGGCTCACTACTAAAACAGACACGTCTAGGCGCTCTGATTTCTTTCCCCGTTATTCATTAAGAGGGCTTACAACTGATTAATGTTGTATACAGTCTCCAAGTTTTGCTTTTATTGAACATTTTCATATCACAATGCACAGAAACCTTTCCATTATAACTCTTTAAAGGCAGAAATACATTGCATCCATGTTGTATTGATTGTCATCTGCTATGAATTACTCCACGACAGGGGGGATATTCATTACCTGTTCAACAACATCAACTTTATTTTAGATAGATGGCCAAGAGAACCTACACATCACAGAAGAAATTGCTATCCAGCCTTTTTCCTTTATTTACATTCAGCATGTATCTTTTTACTCTTCGAATATGCAACTTGTCTGAGATATTTCCTCTAAGAGGTCTTATTGTTTGTTTACGGTAATTTGGCTAATTTATCAACCACTTAGATGATATATTTACTCAACTACTTCGTCTGTAACATGTTTTCTTTTATGTCTATTAATCTACCTTGGACTTGCTACAGGAGAATTGCAGCTATTTAATAATTTAAGTTTTGACATTACGAGACTTTGTCAGCCTGCATGCCAAGTAGTAATATTCTGGGGGACTCTGACAATATCATATGAGGCTCCACATAGCCTATACCAGTAGGTATTCACCTTCTTATTTTAAAAAGTTAAAATATAAAAGCAAATTGTGTCAGTGTGCATGATCACACAGATTATCATTAGAAGCAGTTTTAAATAAAAGCCAAAATTTGTGCGAACCTGTAATGCTAGTGATTTCACTCCTATTCTCTAAATTGAGGTATCATTAAAGTCCGATCTGCAAGGTTTCACATACATAGTCTGCTTTCTTCACAGTAACAATATAGAGGAAACAGTGGGAAACCATGAGCACACCACACTGCTCTTCAAAAAATAATTCAGCTGCTCAACAAGAATGCTTGAGAATTATTAGTGTTTTTAAAAATACTGTACCACAAAAAGTAAGATTCTGTCCAAAAACTACTGTATCAGTTACAGGCACATTTCCAAAGTCTTGCAATGCATTTTTTCTGCAGTGTGTGCAGCATTCATCAAGTGAAAGTATCTAGCACTTTTTAGATTACAATTTAACAACAAAACATACAAATCTTGAGTCGCAAATGTTTTTTTCATTCAAACTCTTCTTTTTTGTTTCTACAACACGTAATCCATGCCAGTCCTATTTTGTAGGGCTTTGTACACGCAGTACTTAGAGGATGACATATGCAGAAGAAAACATAAATTTTGATAAGTCTTACTCAACCTGAGAAATAAGTTTTTGAAAATCCTGAGTGATAATTTTTTCCATAACAGAATTGGGTGTGAAATGATTTCAAACTTTAGATCTGCAGATATTTTTATTTGTACTCATATAAAAATGTGTTTCAGAGGGAAAAGGAATGGATCAGTTGAAGCCTAAAAGCTGTTTCAAATATTCCATGCAAAAAAATGCAGATATGCCCTACAAAAACAGTTTGAAGTACAGAAATCTTCTTAGGCGTGGTGACCCAAATTCTCCCTTGGCCTAGCCCTTCTGCAGTATCAGCAGAGTTGCTTCAGCAAACAATTTGAGGCATAACACTCATTTTGAATATTTTTCTCGGGACTGTAAATACATCTATTTTGTGCAGCTCCAACCTCGGTATAGAAGGCCAAGCAGAGAACTGGAGATCTCGCTTTCAAAGCTACCACATAAAATAGAGAAGGGCTCTCCTGACCTTCGCTGCATCCCTCCATCCCTCCCTTCACTGGGGCTCCACTCGGTTCAGCACTTCAAATGCACAAAGAGCGCGAGCCCGTGTCACGGAAGCTCACTCAAAATTTGACTTTTGCAGCTCAGGATCAGTACAGAGACCCTGGAGAATTTTTGATCAACTGGTATGACAAGAAACTACTGACAAATCAAAAATTCTCATAGAAAGACAGAGAAAAAAAACACAATTTAGTCATAAGTCATGCTTTCACACACAGCTTTCACATCATAACCACCAAATCATTGACTGTGAATTTAGTACTAGACATTGAAAATCACAGGCCCAAGCTGTCCACTAATAACCAAGGCGCTTAAAATCAATGTCTTTAGAACGAAACAGTGCTCAGTGTCATACTTCTAATTATGCTGGTAATGTTATGCAGAACTACAAAATATTGCCAAATAGCTTATATCTTAAAATGGCATCAGCTGCTTGATGGGATTTCTTCAATAAATACGATCTCACTAGGGATGTAGCCAGTCTCTCCAGAGACTTCTATAAATCACTGAGGAGAAATAAACATCTAGAGTTTGGGAAACGTTTAGAGAGAAGCAAATACTGTAAAAATAGAAAAACACCAATATTTCCTTAATTATCCTATGGATTTGTTTTCACTGAGCTTTTGTTTGCCCTCTGCAAACATTCACATAATCAAGTTTCAGAGACATTAACGTTCCCAGAAAACACATTACAGCTGTTGAATTTTAAAGCTGAGATTTTTCCAACTCCAGACTAAATCTATTAAAAAAATGTACTCATGGATGTAAGCTGAGATTTTACTGAAGGCAACTGTGGGGAATTCACACAGTTCAAAAACTATCACAGGGAAAGAAAGTCAAGGGGAGGATGCGTTGAGTATATAAACAGCCAAATCCTTGGTTATGTCGACTTCCAAAAGCCAGATACCTTCTTCTAAAAAATTAAAGTTGGAAAATATTTCTCCTACGGTCACAGTCGTATCGTCTGCAGACTGGAAGCAAAAATCAAGCTCAGTTTAACAGGTGCACTATCAAAAGAAATCATTTAGAGAAGATTATGATATTCCACCAACAAACACGTCTCTTCTGAGGTCACAGGAGTAACTTTGAGGGATTCACTTATTTTCCCCTTCTTGCTATAACTGACTCAATGTTTTCCTGCCACTTGTCCTTTCTCCTCTTCCTCCCATTCTCCTTAACACTACGGCCACGCCAGCCTGCTGGGGCCAGTCTCTTCTCCAGCTGGAGACCCCAAGAAACCCTTTGCACTTCAAAAAAATTAAAGCACAGCACCAGCTCTTAAATACACCTAGTGCTGAATCAGGTGCATCCGCGAGTGGAGACTGTCCCCTTTGCTGCCAAATAGGTCAGACTGCCGAATCTCATAGGCATCTTGCTACTAGCATAAGGTGTAAGGCCATAAGGGGATGTTCACTGACACTCTCCATGGCCAAGAAGAGTTTATATAGTCAAGAAACACACCATCCATGTAAGCAACAAATTGCATTCCGTCTTCCCTTCCTAGAAAAATACAGCATCTACCATCTGGATTTAATGACTGACATAGCCACAAGCCTCTAGAAAGGCCACTGCCATCCCGGAGGACATCGACAGGAATGATAACATCTGGGAAGCTTGCAAGCTGCCCGCACACTCGTATTTTATTTTCCCTTTCCAAGTACCATCCCTTATAAGATATAAACGTTGCTGGTCATAAAAGTAAACCATGGGATCTGAACTAACTGGGGACCCACTGGAAAAGTCTACGAAAAATTAACTTGGAGCAAACAAATCCTATCCCTAAAGTGCAGCCTGAGCAGGAACAGAGCAATGCCACGACTGTCACCGTTGATCCTTTCCAGTCGACACAGTAATGGGAGCTGGACATAATCTTGTTTTATGTCATGGTCATTCATGTGCTCACACAACCTACAAATCTGAAAGAAATGCAGAGCCACGGACCACTTGCACTACTGTACAAGGGTCATTTTCTGCACTCAACCTCTATGCTGCTTCCAGGAGAAACATGGCATTTCTGCGGCAGTTCAAAGTCTTCCTCACACAGGGCAGCGAGACCCGAAAGGCCAGATCTTTTTTAAGAAAGCACCTTTCCTGATTGCCGGTTATTCGCTCTCAGGGTGGAGGCTGAGCTCCTGCTACGGGGTGCTGCCGCGCGGGGAGGCCTCCGCTCCCCCGCACCCTGCTCCGGCGGGGAACGGCGGCTTGCCTTGCCGCAGCGCTGGTGTCCGTCCGGCCTTCGGGCCATCTGCTGCGGTTTGGGAAGTCGGCAGAAAGTTTCCTCCCGCCTCCAAAAGAGGAACAGCAGAAATGGTCTGCCTTAATTCCCCGGAAAAGCTCAGCAGAAATAAGCAGAAAGAGAATCTCTCCCTGGACGAACGCTGTTGCCATCAGATGTAATCGAGCTCACGATCCGACCCCGATTTCCAACTCTCCCGTTTTGAGTTCCCACCATTAGACTTTGTGTCTTGTGCAAAAAAGGGTCAACTAAGGAATTATTGACATGTGTATAAATTACAGCATCAGTCAATCGCTTCAGAGCTGCTAAAATGCTTTAATGGGCTTGGATTAGCAGGAAGGGGAAGAAAGGAGCCTTACAAGCACCAGAAACCAATACATCCCCCGAGGGGCAAACGCAGACGCGCAGCAGCCTCCCTCCGACCTCGGAGAGGAGCAAGGTTAAGATACAGATTCGATAAACAGCGTATTCAGCCTCCCAGAGAGGCAGACATGCTGGAATCGTGATTTGGGGAAAACGTGAGTGACGGGCAAAGCTCCGAAGCCGGGCGGACCTGAACCCTTCCGGCATCCAGGAGCCGAGGTGGTCATCTCAAAATGTGCCCAGACTTAGTCACACTGACAATAGGCAAGTAGGTAAAAGAAAAAAAAAACAAACAAAAACCAAGTCTCCTCATCTCCCTAGGTTTATCCCCAAACCTAAAGTAAGCCCAAAGTCTTTGTCCCCAGAGCTGCAACATCAGGACCAGCCTCGGCACAGATTTTTGGACTCGAGGTTTTGGGGGGCTGATAAGTGATGAACGCAGAGTGACAGCATTTCGCAGGGAGGGAGCCCAAACTTGCTGCTTTGATCTAAGGACCAGCGGTTAGATTGATTTTCTTAATCCCTTTTTATTTATTTCTTACTTTTACTGATTGGGAAACTGAGGCAGGTATAAGCAAAGCGAGGTGTGCTGCCAAGGAACCACGTCCCAAGCCTTGCTCTAACCATCAGGTATCACTGTCTCTGCATCAAAGAAATAGAGGAAAACAGAGGCAGGTTTTGGCTATCAGTTATCACACGCAAGGAATTATAAAAGCTATTTTTTAAAATGATGCTCATGTCTGCAGGTCATCACTGCAGCAAATATGAAGAAAAATGTTCGTGGCATTAATCCCACACTGGCAGACAGACGCAGCTTTCAAGTTGAGTAAGTGTTTAATGCTCTAAAGGGAAGGAAAGAAAGATTTCCTTTAGATAAATTGCTTAATTGGGAAGTCAGGAATTTTCCTGCCTAAGCAATCGATTTTACAAAAGAAAAAAAAAAGAGTTTATTTCAAAATGTAAACCTGCTATTTATCTCCAATACCCAGGGAGAAGCAGGCAGAGACGCTCGCCTTTATATTGCTGAAACCACAACTTTCAAAACTTAAATAAGGCTGATAAATCAATAGTATTTAAACAAAGTTTCTTCATGCCTAGGTTGTCACTGCACCGCAGAGCAAAGCCAGCGCGGGACACCCCGAGCTGCCAGACCGCGGCAGGTCACCGCGGCCGAACGACGGGGCCGGGGAAAGGCTGCTTCCCTGCACGGGCACTTACCGCCAGCGCCGGGAGCGAAGCGCTTCGCACACCGGTTTGCCTTAATCTTCATGCAATTTGGTGCATCAAGTCCCACAGCTTGGAAAATCTCAGACCAAAGCGTAAGGTAAATTCCTCTGCCTGGGCAAAGCCCTGCAAGTTAAGCAGGATATCATATGGAGCATTTACCTCCGTACTGTCATCCCAAAATGTTTGCATCTCACTTATAAAAAGTGAGTAAACGCTTTCCCTGCCCTGCCGCACCTCCACAACCACGGACCCCTGTAGCCAGCCGGGTTTTTTCCCCACCGGATCAAACACTACGACCAGTGAGGAGTCACCAACAGCAGCCCAGTCTAGCCTTTGAAGCCAAAGTCCATCTGTTTTAATTATACAAATTTTAAAGCAAATTTGATACTAAGTGCTGTCATGTGGCGGCTCTTTAATTCTCAAGCGCTAAGAAAATAAAACAACTTAAATGCTGCCCTTTAATATAATAGCATCAATTTGCCCATGCTTAGCAACCCATTAGGTGCCCCTGAAGTTAGCTACTGTAAATCACAGGAGCCCGCACACTTGTTAAGCAAACAGCTTTATATTGGGTTTCTCTGCAATTGTGTTAACGTAAGAATTCCTAGCAATCAGTGAGCAGAAATGTCACGGGATGACTATATCTGACATCTTTTACATGCAAATGTTTCTCAAGCTTCACAAGAAATAATAGGCTTACTGCTATTATTGGAATATTCATTTTTATAAGCTACATCAATTAAAACATTACACAGTAAGTTTAAAACAACTTACAGTTTTGAAGAGATTAAGGATTTAGCACTTCGCCTTCAATTACTGCAAAGGTAGCCAAGTTTCAGCAAAGATTGCCAAAATACTCTTTGTACAATGCCAAAATACTTTTAAAGGGGAAAAAAAAGTTGTGCGTAAGTTTTCTAGCAGACTCATGTTTTTGACTCTCTTGTTGTTACTATTGCTGTTCCTATGCTCCTGCACAAACCAAGGCGCCTAGATGCGACCAGCAGCGTGTTCATGGTTTTCTAGGTTTCTTCCCTCTGTGGCCTGACTGTTTCAAAACTTTATCTTCTGATATTTGGAAACTTCTTTCTAACCTGCAGCCTAAACTTACTTAGAGCCAAAAGACATGTTTGTTCTAATAAAAATCTCACAAATCAGCAGGCAATCTGCCACCTTCCTCCCAGAGGGGATGGAGGAAGCCACTTGTGCAATGAAACATCTTCTCTTCCATCTACTCACAGCCCAGTCTGGAGATGCCAGGTGTGACCACAGCCAGGTGAGGGCCATTTGCTCACATCAAGCACACGGGGATGGCAAACAACCTGGCTATCAGGGCTGCACAACCTGATTTAAGTAGCTCTTCATCTGCTCCAGTATTTAACCTTCCTCCCTATATAATACAGAGAGCAAATGTCTCCCCTCTCAGATTTTGCCTTGCTGCAGTAAACCAAATTCCTGTAGATTCATCCCAGGAGAGTGACATCTTCTTTCATTTCCATCAACGTTTCTATCTGCTCCTTACAATCTCCCTCCACCTTGATCTCCGTTACCCTGCTACCAGCACAAATTTAGGACTCATATACAGTCTGTTTGCCTTTCTGATTTTAACCCCTAGCTACCTCTCTTCCCCTCTTTGCAGTCTCCTGTATGCCCATGGTGCCTTCAGCCTGCACTGCTGCCTCAACCCCACAGGTCCTCTGCAGCAGTCCCACCCCTCTATGCCCCACACTTCACTCTCCTCCTCATCAAAGACGTCAATCACTCGATGTTCACATACTATGTTCCTGACATGCTCTTCTCTGACCATCCTTCTCAGCAGTGCCATTAAGCACCCTTCACACTATTGTTCATCATTTCTGTGATTGCCAGCAATGAAACCATCACATTTATCCTTAGCTCTCTCCTTTCTCATTCTCATATCCTCATTCTCCCCTTTCTTCTCTTCTCCAGGTCTGATTCTTGCCAACCAACCTGATTTTACCGCTTTCTTGCCCCTCCTCTTGAACACAGGAACATCTGTGGTGGATCCTCCCAGTTCTGCTGCGCTGTCTGAAATGAATAACTCTACTTCAGCTTAGCTGGATGCCATCGTTACAATTTTGACCATCTTTGCTTCACTCAGATCTTTCCTTCCTTCAGTTTCTACTTCCTTTCCTGAGATCCTGCTGATTTCTTTCAAAGGAGAAAATAATAAAAAGTATCGTGAACTCTCTGGTCACCTTTCTACCACTTTTTCTTCTGCCTCAAGTGTAAATGTACTCCTCTAAACCCTTCATTTTATCCATCCTGTCTCTTCATCTTCCTTGTTCCCACTGCCATATTCTCCCTTTTTTCACTCCTTAACCTTTTAGGGACCTTCATACCACAAGTGTATTCCCTTTAAAATAACCTACCCTTGATACTCCTTCAGCTACTTCTCCATCTGCCTTTCGCCATGCATCTCGCTGAACAAATTGCTCACGGTCACCGTCTGACTCCCTCCTCCCTCTTCCAGCAGCCCCCTGCAACAGCACTCTTTCCAAAGTCTCCATTGACCTTCCTGAGGTATTTTAGCTTTATATGAGTGCAGTCAAGAAATACAGTCCTAAAAGTTTGGCTTGACATAAGTGAACTGCATTCTCGTTACGTAGATATATGGAACCTACTCCATGATTCAGAAAATTTACAGCACGCTTGCTACTCGTTAACAAGACAGTTTGGGTGGCTTGCAAGAACTGTCTTTCACTCATAATGAAGGGCAGGGTTACGTGGTAATAACAGTATAATGTAAAAATTACAAGGACGTAAAAGTTGGTAAAAAAGTAAAAGACGGTAGAAGTTTGATAAAAACTATTTACTTTGCCACTAGCAATTCTACCTGACCTTATTGGCCAATGTGGATAAGAAAAGATTACAAAATAAACATATATTAAACTAGATAAAACAAGGTGCCAAAAGCCTGTTTACTGTGGGCAAAGCTCTGGTGCTTTCCCCAGCACGAAGTTCCTGGGTGCTCTGCTACCTGGCCTCCAGGGAGCCGTGCTGAGACAGCACCGAGTATCACCTCCGACATCTAGCAATGGAAGAAAGTTATCTCTGCCTTCCAGTTTCTCATTAAGGCTGTGACTTTCTACAACAATTTTAGTCTGACTGGCCGGAAACAAATCTAGTAATGTAATTTAATCTAACAGCCAATATCTCTAGTAATGTCCTCTTAGCTGGAGCTAAGATACAATATTCCATCCTAATCTTTTCTGACTTGCCAGCTGTCTCTGATGGTCAGTCACACTCTTTGAAAACCCTTTTTCCCTTGAGTCTGATGCCTCTGCTCTCTCCTACCATCCTGCCAAGCTGCTAATCACCTCCTCAGCGTGCCCTTCAGATGATCCTCTCTACTCCTCCTCCATCTTCTGCACAACTTGCATGGGGCTTGCCCTCCCATTCCTCTTCCCTCTGCACCTTCACCCTGGGTAACGCCATTCACAAACCCAAATTCAACGGCCATCTCTGTGCTGTGGAGTCACAATTTTTTCAGTTCCAATCTCCCTCTTTCCAAACTAATTTCAGCCAGTTTCTGTGACGTGTCCTCAGGGAAGTGTGACCTCTTCAGCTCCAGACCAGCATCGTTGACACAAAGCCTTAAAGCTCCTTCAGCTCTAGTCCACTTTCCTTAAGGACCCACGATCACGCCAGCACCCTCCCTGCTTCTGGCATTCCTGAACGGGGGACGAGGTGCCTCTTTCGTAGCGTGAGATGTTCACCACATGAGCCAGTGCTCCCTTTGCGATCAGAGAAATGACAATTCACTCGGACTACTTTATATGCTAACTTTAAGATGAAATGGCTCATGCCCTGGTCTGCAGCAGCTGCATTAACTTCGCGTCCCAGGACTATACAGAGAGCATTAATAAGAATCAGGCAGATGAACTGGAGTCTAGGTGCTGCCCTTCATCAGGTGCCTTGGGTCAGCGCATGGTATGAATGAATCCTCCTTAACTCTCCTCATTCGCCGTGTAACGAACCTGCATGTCTGCTTCTGTCTCTTTGAAACAAAAAGCCCTGGAGGCATTCTGCGAGGATCAGGTGCCTCATTTTTAGGAATTATAAAGGATAATCTGTAAGTACATAAGATGCCTCTTTGATCCTGGCGCACAGTGCCAGTAACGCTGGGTGCTGTCACCACGCATGAGGAGTCAAAGTCGCTGATCCAAAAATCTATCAAATGATTAACAGAGCACAGTCACTAACCTGGAGGTTGCATAATTCAACATTTATAAAACTCTTGGAGGACCTCAGATAAAAATCTTTAAACATGAATGGTTCTAATTAATTTCTAAAACAATTTTTAGTTGGTGGATCATGTGCAAGTCTTACCATACTATGTTTCAGGATGAAATAAGAAACAAAATAAGTGCAAAGTTCTCTTTAAATGTGTTTAGTAAAACAGTTTTGGATTAAAGGTTGAGAAAGATTAAATTCCTCATGATGCGGTATCCTTTCAGGAAAGTGTTATCTAACATTCACAGACCCATATCTTCAGTGGCTTCAAAGACAAACAAACTTAATGCCGTATTTCTTAAAGTAATGATTTGTGGTAGGAAAATTCTTACATGATTACAACCCAGGAAAGTACTAACCTGCTATTAAATATAATTTGTCATAATATTCATGCATATTTGTGTACGTTGGCTTTAAAGTGACTGCCTTTTCTAAATTCTTAGCACTATCATTAAATGGAAAGTTATAGATTGCAAATGGATTAGAATATGCTGGTGTAAGTGTTTGTGTCTGTATCTAGATATATAAAATCTATAGCACAGAAGCAGTATATATACTTAAACATATGGAACTATCAAGCATTTTAGGTTTTTGCTGATTGCTTTGTAAGCTTTTAGGAAAAGAGCATGAAATTAGGAATGGAAGGCTTTGAAAGCGCATTAACAATTTGTACGTGCAGGGAACCGACAACAAATGTAACCCACTGGCAAGCTAACGGCAGGCAGGGAAACCACCTTCCCTGATCGGGAACAACTCTCACCATTCCCATTTTCACTGAAGAGTTTGCTGGGCAACTGCAGCACGAATATGCTGTGGACTACAAGTCACAACCATGCTGACAGGGTGCTATTCTTGACCAAGATTTAATAGCATATCTATCTCTTTTTGTCCCTATTTTCCATTTATGACATTTTAATGATTTGTTTTTCTTCCAACAGGTACCAGTCAAAAACCACCTAAAATAAAACTGATCCTGATATTACCTCTGACATAGAGCAACTGTTTTTTAATAGACTGGGAGGGGAAAATATATGTACTTCAAATGTTTGTGTCATTCCTTTAGCTTTTTATTCGAAACTGTGCTCTTCCCAGTATGCTGACGGGAGCTTTCCAGAAGGAACAGGCACCGGTTCTCCTGCGGTAGCAGAGCTTGCTGACAGCGAGACTGAAACAATCAAGGAAAGCAATACGTGGAAATACGTGGAAGATTTACAGGTTGCAGTTAATTCTTGATTTTCCAGAGATCTGCGGTACCTGACTATACTAGAAAGCCTGCTCTCCGCATGCATATGTGTGCATTAACACAGCTGGATTTTTGCTTCACAAAATACAAACAGAACACTCCAGCAACTCCACTCAACCTCCCTCAAACTTGATCAAAAACAATGCGCTAAAAAGCAATTGCAGATGATGAGGACACAAAAGAGCCCAAGATGCTTTCAGGGAAGGCGAGCTGAGGCATTTCTATCATGCTCCAAGCCAGTCTCTGACTAGTCCTACAACCACCTAGCCTCCCCTAATTGCTCACTACGCTCCTTCACGCCGATTCTGAGGAATAAGATAAACACAGCGACACTGTACATCAGCTTAGCATTTACAAAAATAAAAGTATTTCCCTTCTTCTAAGCCTGTTTGCAGACGGCCGCGTCCAGGAGCAGAGCAGCGCCCGGCCGCCCGCGCGAGCCGCTTGCCCCCTCCAGCCGCCCGGCACCCAGCGCGGTGCTGCAGCAGGAGCCGCGGCTCCTCGCGGGGCAACGTCCACACGGCGTGGAAATGCTCCAGTCACCTAATGCCTTAAACACGGAGGAAACAACAGCATGCAAACCTATTAGTTTTAAATGCATCGCTTTTTTCTTTTCGCATCGTTACGCCGCCATAGGCTGCCTGCCTAAGAACGACCTAGTGCTACTTGTGACGGGTGTTGGATATTATCCTGGACACTTCATAATCGAACGTGCACTCGGATTATCTGCCAGCGGCTTGGTTTTGGTGGAGTTCAGAAAGGCTGCTCGCATGTCAAGGGATTTTTTTTTTTCCCAAATAGCCAATAGATTTGAACTATTCCCATACATGCACAAAGTCTGCTCTGTGCACGTTCTCTAGGCATTTAAACGTATAACTACCTGCAGCTTAAACCTGCGAAACATAACCGAGCAGCCTTCATTAATAGGAACAGCTACACGTTAGTGTCTCTTTCCCTGGGAGGAGGTGCGTGTATAGCAGGCTGCAGGGGTAGGCACACGTTTGCTGCTAAGGTGCAGTTTTGGTGTAAAAGTCTCAGGTGCTGCCTACACACATTTAAGTCTATAGGAAATACAGAGAAACCCCTTTAAATATGTGCTCCTCAATTGCAGGTAAGAAAACTACCAGTAAATCACTGTTCATCAGTTAGAGAGTGTTAAAACACTACTGCAATAAATGTCAAATGTAAAAATTCCTGATACTTTCCCCAGATATTAGGGAAATTCATTGTAGAATTTTTGTTAAAGACATATCTGCACTTGCCCGTTACAGTTTACAGTCTAAAAGCTAATAAATAAATAAAAAAGAAAGGATGGCAGGGAAGAAGGAAGAGTAGAGTAAAAGGGTATAACATACATATTATATTACACAGTAATTATGTGCTTCTGAAATGCCGATTAGTAACCCTGTCCATGATCCAGCTCACAGTCAGATCAATATTGGGTTGATAAAGACAAAGAGTCATGATCTGGCAGAGAATGCTTTATTATTAAAGAACGTGGAAAACCACAGAAATATTAGTTTAACTCCTTCCTTTTTTTTTAAGTGCAAGTTGTAGTCCCGACTGTGTAAACAGCAAGATATTAGTGTATTTCTATTCTGCAGTATCTGTAATTTCTGCACAGATTTTTGGTTTCAAAGAATTTATAATGGTAGACCTTAGCCAGCCAAGATAGTAATTCTTTTCTTTTTCTGTTTTTTTTTCTTTTTTTCCTCCAAAACGGCAAACAATGCCCTAACAGACCTTTTCTTTGTGGCAAAAAAAAAAAAAAAAAAAAATCATTTGGCTATTAGTACAACATAAAAGTGCACAACGGCAGAGTGATTCTCCTAGAAGATCTAATTTACTTGCAGTGTTGACAAGATGAGCCAAGAACGTAAAGAATAAAAAGAGGTTCATTGCCCTGGGGGGCTTCTGAAGTCAAGGTTGTAATGATACGGAAATAAGGCAGGTATTTAGCAGTCACAGATAGACCCTAAAAGTTTTTGTTACAGATCTCAGAGTGCAAGATCATTATTCACAGCACTGCCAGCAAGGTGGTGAGGTCTGCAATCCCTTCAGAAAAGCTGTAAAAAGGCTTAGAGCTAAAAGACAGCTTTATGAGGAGATTTTGCATTTTATCCAGGGGGTCTGGTATCTTTGGGCTTTTTTCCCCGCAGAATTAGACTTCCTATGTCAACATGTTTCTGCGTCACTGAAACTACTTCGGGCGACGTGCTCAGAGCTCAGGGCTCCTGTACGCAGACGCAGCACCTGCTCCCAAGGAGGAAGGCTCCAAGGAGGGGTGAGACGCCACCATGTACAAGCATCGGCCTCCCTAAAGCAGCAAAGTGACTTCAGATAGGCATCACAGCTCCTGGGCTCGCATTTACAGCAAGTTTTCAGATGACAAAGTCCTACTGGTCATTTGTCCACCACCTCCTCTTTGACCTGCAACATCACCAGCGATTAGCTCCCGAACGTCCCACAGATTTACAGTCCAACGCCGCTGCTTCCTTGGCCTGGGAAAGGCTTTGCTCATTATTCCCACGTGTACCCGTCCCTCTGTTCGGCACTTTCCCTCCATCACATCACTCCTTTTGCTCATTTCTGCTAAGAGACCGTTAGACTGCAAAGAACAAGTAGTTCAGTTCTTCAGGGACTGTCCACGGTCCATTGCAAGCGTGAGGACAAAAAGGCCCCTCACAACGTCTCAGCGGAGCAGGAGCAGTGTCAGTGGTAAGGTCTGCAAGATACAATTTACTGGACAAGTGGATTATTCCACTTTTTGTTACGTGGTTTATGCTACCTTTCAGAGCAGTGAATAGCTGTTCCAAAAAAACTCTGTGAAGTAATGTTATATTAAGCATAACACATGGGAGCTGAGATGTAATTACTCTGTTTATTGGAGAGGAATGTAAAGAATAATAAAAAAAGAAGAAAGACTGGTTTACACAGATATCCTGCCAGCAGGTGTAAAGTTTTTCCGTAACTTTGTTTTTTGGCACTTTCATAATTGCTGGAATTAACAATGTTTCTTGGCAAGAGAGAGTTAATATGCAACTTGTACTTGTCTGGTCATTAATGGTGTATTTTAGAAATAATCTTCAATATTAGTTCCCCATTACCACAGGGCAATTACTACCTGTCTAGTGTCATATATACTCTGTAATGAAGTATCCATCTGCTTAGCGTGGAAGCACTTGAAACTATTTATAAAGCACATTTTACACCTGACACATTAAATTAAGAGCAGAAAAATGAGACAGTATTCTAATGGCATCAGTATTACTGTGTTGGATGTATAACGGACCCATGTCTAGAAGGCTCTGAATCATGTTCTCTCTTTCTGAAGACTATTGACTTGTCTGGGTCTCTTTTTTTTAATGGCGTATTGACATTTGTTGTTGTTGTTTTGGCTTAGAAGTCCAGTCAAATTTAATAAATGTCGCTGTCAGTGAAAAATTAGCATCGGCTGTACCAGCTCTAACGGAGGAGCACTTCCCTGAGCAAGCACCACGCTGCACTCTGCTCCCCAGTATTTTCCGAGAGAGACCTGCAGAGGATGAAATGGTTTTATGTGCTTTAATATTATATATGCTGACTCTTGAAGGGGGCCAGGGCAACTGTAATTCATCACTTCCCGTGACCTTGCACATCTGAGCATGAAATAACTGGTCGTTTCTGGTCGGATGGATGTCGTTACCCATGCCGCGACCGGTCGTCACAGCCACCGGTCACTTCCCACCTCACCCCGGGCAGAGCGACGCTGTGCGTTACGGACGGTACGCCGGCAACTGTAACGCAGCCTATACAAAAATGACGGGTTTAATGGAAGATTTTTACCTTTTATCCCCTCCTGCCTCAGCTCGAAGTCATGATTTTTATTCCCAGCAGCTAATTGTATAAAACCTAATTGACAATTTGCTAGCGCGGTGTGCAGGTCACCTGTTCCCCCCGAAAACCCCGACACGCAGAAAACAGCCCCTCCGGCTCCTCCGCGGAAAGCAGAGCGGTCCCCGCGGTTCCCCCGCTGCCCGCGGGCCGGGGCGCAGCACCGCGCGGCTCCACCCCGGACAGCAGCGAAACGCCCGAGCCAACTTTTTGGCGAATACAGATGTGTTTAGGGATTGCGCTGGATCATCCCCGGGCGCCTCCAAGCACAGGTTTTCCCGGCGGCCGGGGGAAAGGCGGACCGGCTCCCGCACCGCCGCCGCGTCGCCCCGCGGCCCCCGCGCACCTTCCGCGCGTGGCAGCCGCCGCCGCTGCGTTTTTGAGCGTTTCTGGCCGCACAGCATCGCCAAGCCGCGACCCGCCGCCTCGCAGCCTGCTGCGCGTCCCCCCCCCCCCCGCCCCCCCGCCGCCCCGGGCAACTTTCTCCGCGCAGCGCAGCGCAGCGCGGAGGGACGCGGAGGGACGCGCCTACCTTGGCGGCGGCGGGCGGCTGGCACGGGACGTGGTGGGACACGGTCGCCGTCTGGTTCATGTTTCCGCCGCCCGCGGGGCGCTGCCGGGCCGGCGCGGTGCGGCCGCGGCTCCGGGCGGCTCCGCGCGGCTCCGCACCCCGCGGCGCTGCCGCCCGCCCGCCCGCCCGCCCGCCGCGCTCCGCCCGCCCGGCCCGGCCCTGCCCGGCCCTGCCTCCCCGCCCCGCCCCGCCGCGGCGGCCGAACTTCACCCGCGGCGCTTTCTGCCCCCCCCCCTTTTTTTTTTTTTTAACCCTTTTCCGCTTGTTTTCAGCGTGCCCCCCCCACGCCCCGCTGCCTTCCCGCAGCCTCGCCCATCCCCGCTGCCGCAGCCGGGACGCGCGCAGGCGGGGGCGGCCCCGACGGGCAGCGCAGCGCAGCGCAGCGGCTCCGCGCCTCTCCGCGCAGCCGGGCACGGGCGGCACCGGGGGCTGCGCAGCGCTTCCGCGGGTTTTGCTCGCGGCGCGGCCTGAAAGCGGCTTCCCAGGAAGGGCAAAGGCTGCTCCCGCGGGGCGGCCCCGGGGCCGGCGCCGATGCGGGGGTTTGGGGGGGACTCGGCAAGTTGGGGAGCAGGCTGTGGTCAGCCCAGGCTGGTATGGGCAAGCAAGACGTAACATTTATACACATATATATACACACACACACATATATCACATAGTGATGTCTTAAATACTATCTTAGAGACACCTCCCAGTAAAATAAAACATAGTTTGCTACACAGCGAGACAGTCCCGGGGTGTCTCTGAGGGGTGGGTGAAACCACTGCAAGTGCAGATACAGTATGTTCAAGAGGAAGCAAAGAAGAAGAAGGACAGGCTACAGCCAGCAGCCGTGGCGCAAATCTTGCAGAGAAATTGCTGATCAGGAGTCTCTCACTGCACAAAATTCCAGCCTCAGACATCTTCAAAGCATCTGCGCTTTCCGGAGGGAGGCTGCTGAGCGCTACTGGATACCGCACCGAGAGCTACGCTCCCAGCACAGGAAGGCATTGCGCAAAAATAAAACGGCTTTTAAAAATTCAGGCTCTGGGTTCTCATTCTCTGGTTCTCTCCCTCTTCTTTTTTTTTAAAAAAAGGAGGTTCAGGAAACTGTACAAACCACCTGTCCAAAATGTAAGGATGCCACTCTGCAAAGGAAACAAGGAAGTTTTGTTAAGGACTTCAAGTTGTGGTTTCATGGCACGGGGGGACGTAAGTAGGCGTCCACCTCTCCCCGGCGCAGGCCAGGACGTGCACATGTTGGGGTGCAAGGGCAGGAGTTTGGGGCAAGCCTCGGGGTGCGAGGGAAGGACAGACGGCAGAGCAGAGGCTGAGAGCTCGCTCTGCTGCGCAAATCAATACAGTCAAATGTCCATCAATACCCCAAAGTCAAAATTCACCTTACACATCTTAACGGGGGCTCCAAGCCAACTCTGCCGCAAGCAGGGGGCAAAAGAGATTTAACCGGTTAGGAAAAGGCTCTGCTAGACTGGACTCTGCGCAAAACACTGCTGAGGAGCCCCAGGGCGGGAACAAGCCCCGGCTACAAACTGCCTGTGAGCCCAGCGTCCTCCAGCAGCACGGCTAATCGCTGCCGGACTCCTGGGGAGAAAGGAGGAAAACGCATGGAAAAACACCGTCTCCGGTGGGATCCTCACCCGGATGCCCCGGGTGCCCTGCACGGGGCAGTGATGGGGCTGCCTGCTCGCAGGGCTCGCTCCCGTTAGCCTCCTTCACCTCAGCGGATTTATGGGCTTTTCAGCAATAAAAAACACATTTAGCAAGCGTACCGGGGGCTCAGCAGTGCTCCTTCACCTCCCTCCCTCCCACCCAGGCAGCCTGGAAACTTAATGGATCCAGATGGGTGAAAAAAAGACAGAAAAATGAGACTTATGGTTTGGCTCGAAGGCTCTCGGCTTGGTACTCAGGGGGCGGAGGAGGGAGGAATGCACTAAACTGCCGTTTGGAAAAGGTTATCAGCCTGGCTGCCCCCGTACCAGCACTGGTACCCGAGTGCTCGCTCCGAGCAGAGCGGCCCAGGCGCGGGGGCCGCGGGGCTGGCGGGCACCAGGAGCAGGCGGAGACGTCCGCGAGGATTCAAAGATACACATTCCCTTCTTTACCTGGAAACGTATTTGTGTTTAACCGCCTCCGATGGGAACTACTTTAAGGCAAACAAATGAACTACTGTTATTTTTAGTTGGACTAGGTGTCTGTGGATCTTTACAAGCTCCTGTGAGAACTTTGTATAAAGTTTTTATGTTCGATTTTATGCTCGGCAGAGGCCGACCTATGCAAGCCATCAAAAACGCCTTCAAGCTAACGCATAAAACTCTTCCTTTTAATAACAAAAAGAAAGCAGCCTGGGCAAAATCTGCCCATGACAGAGGTAAGATCAACAATTTCCTGGCATTATCTTTAAATGACCTTCTACAAATTTTAATTTATTTATTCCTAGAAAGCATAAGTTTTGTTGGTTAACCTCCTGCTCTTACTAGGTGAAACCTAATTGCAGCAGGGACCTGACAAGGGTGCTCGGGGGTAGCAATGACTCTGCAAGTGCCTCGCTGATCATTATAAAATATTTCGGAAACAATTAGGACAGTGTGGCTCCCCGGGACCCCTCGCTCTCCCCTCGGCAGCCGTTCATCCCACCGCGTGCAATCCTCGCTGGCGGCCGGCTGCCCAGCGAAACGCGGCTCTCAGCGCTGCGCCTCGGACGGCGGCTGCTGACGCGAGGAGCCGTGCCAGCCCTGCGCCGGGGTTTCAGACATCCCCACGCCTTTAGGGTGCAATTAAGTAGCGGCGCGATTACCAAAAGATGCTGGAGAATATTAAATCCGTGAGCAGCTGCCTCCGCTGCATATTGCAGGAGCGCGGGTGGTCGGAGCCGGACCAGCCTCCTTCCCGAAATATTGGAAAGGATTAAGCAATCAATGCGATCAGCCAGGCAAAGTGATGCAGCTCTCCAGCAGGCTGAAAGGAAGAGCAGATCCCAGCCGGTGCTGGGCACCCCGATCGCTACCCAGGTCCTGTGGTGACCTGCTGTTGGTAACTCCCGATGCAGCTCCCTGGCCACGCGTTTCCCTGCCTCTTGCTTTCTTTCTAAGCCTTCTGTTCCTTCTCCACCAAAAAAAACCCAAAGCCCCCCAAACACTTTATTTTTAAAGTCGGTTTTCCTGAATTAAATTGTGTAATTGCTGTCCTAAGAAATAAAAAGCAGAACGTATACCGGTGGCTATACATATTTCAAGAAAGCATGCTTTCTGTAGCTATCTGCTTTCTCGTGTTTGCATGCAAATACATACGATTTTACTGTTCCTGCTGCTCTGCTCGCTCAGGGCCTGATTTGGGGCTCGCACGCGTTGGCAGCTATCAGCACGAGCGGGCTCGCTTTCTGCCTCGCGCCGGATCCTCAGCCGCTTACAGCCCTCTCTGCTTATGGACCAGGACGTTTTCAGGCCTCGAGGGAGGCCGACGAGGAGGTGATTTTTACGCAGCACAGGCTGGTTTTGCACTGACACGAGGCTCGAGTGAGGGGACGAGGCGGCCCGTCCTCCCTTGCAGGAGGCTCCCCAGCAATTCCCCATGTCTGTCCTGCTGCCCCAAACTGCTACCAACAAAAAGGCCAACGGTACCAGTAGATGTTACTGATTTTTACATAAGCCAACATCTATGGAGGTATGCAGGTGAACCGTTATGATTACTTTCTATTCTTACTCACTACATTTATTTTAATAGAAAATATTTAGATGAAATGTTTGTACCTCTTTTTTGGAATGAAAGGTATACTGAAATACTCTGATACATGCACAAATATTCCTTTAATTAACTCCCTGCAAAGACGCAGGTGGATACTATTAAATTACAGCCAGAAGGTGAAGAAATCCTCCACGTTACAGTAATAATGAATTGCCCTGACTGGGTTTTGCCCGTGAACACGTGGTGGTGTGAAAATGCGATCAGCAGCGCCCACGGATCAGTGACTCAGTACAGGGAGCGCGTCGAGAGGACTGATGGAGAGCAAAAACAGACTGGAAACAACCGTGCTGTTATCGGGGAAGAGACGCAAGCCGTCTTCGAGGCAGAAAGCTGTAAACAGATGCAAGAGAAAAAGCTCTGTGCATGAACGAACTGACTGGGGATGCGCGTTGCCTGCAGAAACCAGTGCAGAAAGTGGGTGACGTGACGAGCACCGCTTAGCAGCACGGCCGTTAGCAGGGCTCTGAAGGAGTGTGGGTTAATCGCAAAGCAGTGGTGGAAGCCGAGAGTATCTGGAGGGTCCCGTTAAGTCTGGTCTGTATACGTCTGCAGACGTACACAACGTTACCAGACTTCAACAGGGAATGAGAAAAGAGCAACTTTTGGTCCTCCTCATTTTCAAACAAGGCTTCAGAGTAATAGCCAATACTATTTAGGAATACGAAAAACAAGTGATGGCCAAACCGTATTAATTTGTCCTAGCATGCTGATGCACAAAAAACCACAAAAATGTTAGGTTTTGATTGCATATTGGCATTGTGGTCATTCCTTAAAGTCAGAGACCAAAGCTGCACCCTGCTCAGTGTGAATGTACCAGTCACACACCACGTACAAACTAGCTGGAAAAATACTGAAAAAGGGTAAGAGAAAGAAAAAAAATTAGACAGACACACATTTTTACACACAAGGAACTTCAGCAAAGAAGTACAAATTCTTTGGCTTTGATCTCACATGAAGCCCACAGTAAACCCCAGGGGCACTAAGCTCCATCTTACTGTTTTAGCAAAGAATTTTCTTATTCATTTAGCCTTACATCTGTAGGAGCCATTGCTTTATAAAAAGAAAAAGGTAACCCTGAATGATCTGAGAAGTTGTTTTAATTTCATGCATAACTATTACACTGCTAACAGGATTCAATATATCTACCACCAGAGAATTATAAAGTGAGTAATATTTTTGCACACCTGAAGACATACAGGAAGCCTAGCTAGCAAACTCCTTAATTTTGAGTGCAGGAACACTCATGTTCTCGTTGCACAGCACTCAGGAGCTGTCATGAAATACTGGAGACATGCCTGAAGTTGTGTAACCGTCTTTCTGTACCGATTTATGCTTCTTTAAGCATGAAAAACTTGCTTGTGGTGGAGAACACTGAAACCCACGCAGCACACTTAGTCTGCAAGAACATGATTTTTACATCTTGTCCACCTCTAGTCTTCCAGGGACGTCCTCGCTGGCTGAAGGTAGGCCTGAGCCTCAGACTTCTGCACTGAGGCCCATATCCAAAATGCACAGTCCAGAGGGGCTTCATTAAAGATTCCAGCTCAGGACACCAGTTTGAATGAAATGTCAAGCGAGACCAAAGATGTTTTGTCTAAACAGGATCTGCTCCCTTATTTTCAGTGTATATAACACGCCACCCAGAAGCAGCCCACCCCTTTTAAAGATCAGACCCCAACCAGCAGTTAAACTTCTGAAACTTTATAAGCAAGCACGATTTGCACCCTGAGAACCAGTCCAGCTTTCCACATACTAATGCCCCTTGTAGACAGCCCTGCAAACTTGTCAAGGCTTTGCCAAGTCTTGTGATCTGATCAAATTGTTAGTCCCCTCAGCGGGAAGAAGTTACCCCGCAATTCTTTTTGCATCTGGCTTGAATGAGCAGGTATCGCAAGCTAGCTAAATTACTTCTGAGTCATTCAGGTTGGTTGAGAAATTTTACCCTGAGCTGTTCCTATCTTGCAGTAGCAACCTAAAATCAGCTGGCAGTAAAGCTGGGGGGGGGGGGGGGGGGGGAATGCATATATAAAGGGTTTGGAGTTTTAATTCATCATTTGTAGCTATGGAGACTGACGTGGAGGAGGAATATTTTTTATGTTAGATCTGAGAGGCTGCAGGAAAGAAAGATGCTTTTCAAATTAAACAAAAACAGAAAAATTCAGTGACAACAGCAGAAAAAGAGAAAGCAAATTGGCCACTATAGACTCTCTTCCTTCATCTGTGTGGGTTAATATAAACTTAAGAGAAATCTTGGGGGTGTGCTATCACCTGTGGGCGTGGGAAACAAAACTCAAAAGAACAATACTGAAACTATAATTATTCCCAAGATTATATTTCAATATTACTGAATAGCAGAGCAACAGGCTTCCTTTCTTTACTCAGTGTAAATCTTGCAACATAGAACAGGAGAGGTTTTTTCCTACACATGCAAGATATGGGTACTTTCCCTGAAACGCTGCTTGGGAAAGGCGCTCCAGGGAGTGGTTACCATCAGAAGTGAAAAGATGCTTTTCCCACCCTTTAAAGCCAAGCCAGTCTCTCTCACCTACGAGACACGTATTCCTGCCTCCTCACTTTCAAAGTGTTTTTGCAAGACTCTCAGAGTGCTAGAGAAGGCTTTAATTCATCGCCACATGTATAAAACAGCAGATGAATGATTCATCTTCTGGCTTATTCTTCCCCAATCTCACAGTATTAGTGTGCTGGTTGGGCATAGTTTGTACAAGTGTCTCTGTCGGGACAGAAGCCCACTTTTTAATTAAAAGGGCTGAAAGACGGGATAGCTACCAGCACCCTTAGCAGGACCAGGGCCAAAATTTCCCAGCCGGTGGGCACGAAGCTCTCACAAGGATTTACCATTCTGTGTCCCCAGCTCCAGGGCAAGGCAGAGCGACCCGAAAATAGCAGCAGCCTCATACAAGCTCAGTAAAGGAGAAAGAGAGGTGGTGCAAGGAAATCACTGATGGGGTAAAATCATAAACAGCTACTGTAACGAAGCTGGGAGTAGACAAACCATAGGCATTTGAAGGAAGAGCTTGGTCAAAGCACAATAATTAGGAAATAAAAAACACCTTTTAGATGTAATCTGTTCCATCGGGCTATGAAGATTAGGGTGGTACTTTGCTGTACCATGCCCTTTGCTGCTGGGGCTGGCAGCCCTAAATGCTGCTGTTGAGCTTGTTCCTGGAGGAGACTCTTCCCCTTCCCTACGTGCAATGCTGCTCACTCTGTTCAGACCAGTAATGCCTCGTCAACAAGAAAATATTTGAACTCCCCTCATCTTTCTTTATAATCACGAGCATGCCAGACACAAGCCCACACAATCCAGCTACCACTAGGGCAGCTGTGCTTCCATTGACCAGCTATGAAAGTTTCGGCTGCTCAAAGTCATTGTGAACATTTTTATTTCCTTTTGTTAGAATTATAATGAGGCATTCACAACTCATCGCCACACACCCAGGTACCTCCATGCACACACCTCAGCGCTCTCCAGCAACCTCGAACATCACACCCAGCTAGTTAGGAAATACTGCCTTGTTAATGAGACCCAGCACTGCTGCCAGCTGCTCATTCAAATATCACTTAAACACACATATAAATTATTTCTTTACGCTTTAACATCCTTTTTATATCCCGGTTTTAAAAAAGTAAAACACTATGTGGGAAAACCAGTGTGGGTCACCCACTCCTGTTCTTTCCAATGAACTATGGCCTGTTGCAATGGGAATTACAGTCAGTGCCTCAATGCTTAAAATAACCAAGGAACTAGGTGTGAGATTAGAGCCGTCTCTTCTTTCCTCCGGGCTGAGAAGCTTTTAGTGAATTCCAGAGAGATACCGAGGACCTGCGGGACTCAGATGGTGGGGAGGGATTTCTCCGGGAACGACCAAGTCCTACATGCAGTTGTGTGTTCTCCAGCAACCGTGCGATCTTTTAATAGCTAAAGCCTGAAAACTTGCAGCCTGCTCTCAGCTTTGGTAATGTAGTAAAATATGTGCTTATTGTGATGCTGAATGCAAGTTCATTATACTCACTTACAGCCTCTGAGATAAGTGTAAAATAGCTGTCCTCTATACACAAATAAGGTCCAGTAGCTCCTCTATATGCCTAAAATCCAGCCAGTATATTTTCTAAATCATTCCACAAATATGTTTTTATTAGAGCGCGTGATTTGTCAGAAGTGATTCCAGCAGGTGTAAGAAAAAGACCAGAGAAATCGGAGCTTGCTTAACCAGGTCTATAAACCTGCTGTTTCAGTCTCAAAGATAAATTACACCACACTGGCACGTTCACTAAACATTCATGCTCTCCTTCTTGCCCTCCTATTTATGCTCAAAGAGGAGAACAGAAAAACATAAATCAAAGCCTCAGAACATATTTCTTCTCCAATACCAAAGCTGCCATATCTCTATGTTAAAATCATAATCCCCCACAACAGAAATAAAAACCATGGCCTAGCATTCAGCACTTCAGAAATTATTACACACAACACAACAGCTAATACTTACCTAAAGCCTTTCACCCCAAGGATCCCAAAGCAATTTATATGTAGTATAGATTTGGCTGATACGAGGACAGCAAGGACGTACTGGGGAATCAAGGGATCCTATAAACTGTGCAGATCTTCACAATCCAAAATTTTTCATACGCCAGTTATCTTGTTAGCAGTGTGAACCAAATCTATTACAATTCTCTGTCCCAAATTTAGGAATATTCCAAGTCCATATTGGAAGGTGGGTTCTGAACCTGTCTTTAATTTCAGTCAATGATTTTGGGACATCAACACAGGAAAGGACTTGGTGTAACAGTGCTCATCAGTCATGCCCAAGGTTCACCAGGTGCCCATCCAAAACACTAACATATTCTTCCAAAGAGAAGAAACACCTCACGTTCTCTGCTTACTTTTCCTTTCCTTTATCAAATTTATTTCCGATCCATCCCCAACCTGGGTAAATACCAGTCCACAGGCAGAGCCTTGGCTCTTTGTGTGCTAGCTCCGAAATACCATCATGTCCCTGCCAGCTGCTCAGCGAAGCCAAGCAGAGGGTCTAGGAGTGCTTGCTGGGCTCCAACACCACCAATAGCACCAGGCCTTAACGGTACCAACTGATCTTTAAACACAGCTCTGAAACTGCTGCTAGCTTCATACGGCCCAAACTGCACCTCTGGGGCCCTGTGTGAAAGGAAGCCCAGGGAACTCTACTAATACGTATTTCTGAAAAATTAACTGGTAACTCATTTACATTTCCAAAGCAATTTTCACATGGAAGAGGGCTATTTTCTCTCTCTGCATTATAAAGCAGGAGTTTTTGCATTGGCTTTCCTCAGTCTTCAGAGCGTGGGCGTGCAGACTTCGCAAGCACTAGCTGTTTGTTCTGTAGGATCCCCAAAAGACAGATCGGGGGGGGGGGGAACAAGATTCCTTTGCAATGGGCATTACAGATGCTAGCAACAGCACAGCTCCCTGGCATTCTGCAGAAAGAAGAAATCGCTGCAAACCCCAGCATTTTCAGGTGTAGCTAAATTTTAAAATTGGGAAACTGAATCAAACAGCTCAACACCACATGCCTGTTCAGTCTCAAGGGCAGGGTGAGAAAACTTACTCATGTCTTTTGCTCAGCCCTCTGCAGCACACTTCTCCCCCAAAACAGAGGCACACGGGCCCTTTGGGGAAACACGGGGCTTTTACTAGCTTGCACAAGGGCAGCACCAGCTGCAGGACTGATCTGCGCCCCGCTGGCACCTGCAGCCAGGCTCATCCCTGGAAAGCACTGGCTGCTCATCAGGAGGGAGGAGAAGTTACCTGTGGCTTTTGGGGGCAGGTGTTTCATGGTTTTTTTTGGTGTTTTGTTGTTGTTACTGTTTTTTAAAGTAGAATAGCATCACCTAGGGAGAAATCTTACCATTTGTGCTACCTGCACGGCGCATTTGAGCTTCACTTCTGGGTGGCAGCAGCAGCATCTCTTAGCTGGGAGACCAGAGTGAGGGAGACCGTTTTCTAGGAAAGAATAGAAAAAGAAGTGAGTGGGTGGGAGTTTTCTGCCCTTCCTCATGATTCCTGGTACGCTGACAGGTGATCCACTAATGGCACTCAAGTCTACTGAATTATTCAAGCAGTTTTCATGCTGACATGCTGGAGAGGGTTGATTGCATTGCCTCACACTGGATTTATTTTATTTTATTATTACTACTTTTTTGGGGGGCAGCAACAAAATAGACATCTCTCTTTAATTAGAGCGGCCTCAGAAATGGCAAATATTCAGTTTTGCCTCTTAAGAGACGGCTGTCAAAAAAAAAAAACATAAGAACAAAAGGCTGACTTCCTAATGAGACTGGTTTGTGTTAAACTCTGAAACTAAACCAGCAAATATATGAGGGTTATTTAGTTTTACAGTCTCCATACTGCTTCAGTCCGTGGCTCAAATCTTCAGGATTGAAAAGCAATTTCTTTTCGTGGCTACCCAAAGCTACGCCTATCTGTGCCACCGGGGGATCTCCCAGTGCTGATCCGCTGCATTCGTCCCCACTTCCTGGCATGCGACTGCCAAGGGACTAGCTGGCATCTATCTGCAAATGCATTACCCGAGCACGGCCAGGAACACTCTCGCTTTCTCACCCACCCTCCCCAAAGCACCCAAACCAGAACAGGCTTCAAAACTTATTTTTTGAAAGTGAATGGGGGCATGGACAAAAAAAAAAACCCAGAAATTGGACTGAAAGACCATGATTCTGCAGTAAATTCTGGATAGGACAGGTTCTGCGGTCTTCTTTACTGCATATAGGAATTAATTCCACAGTCTGGTTTTGTCTTCTGTGTCTGTATATTACTGAAAATGATTTATAACATGGCACTTGTAACTGCAAGGGAGTGCGTTAGGTGACCCCAGAGGTCCTGCAAATTTTCATCTGTGGTTTCCCTCCTCTAGTGGACTGCAGCTGTTGCGAGAAGTCGTCCTGGAAATAACCAAGATTTTGATTATGGGGACAATAGGTCTTGCAGTGACTTTTGAGTTCAATAAAGAATCATTGCAGAGACCTGATTACAGAAAGTGTATGACTGCAGGTTCCTGTGTCTCCAATCATAGCGCATAGGGCTGGAAAGACTTTCAGGGGCGTTCAGTCCTGTCCCTTGCTACTGCAGGTGACCACAGGATAAAATCCTTCTTATAAACTGATGGATTGCTTTGTTCTGTCATAAGACATTTCACGTCATGCGGTTTCATTTCTAGTTACAGAAACTTTCAGTCGGTGGATGGAAAGTGCCAGGCGTACTCTTAGTGGAAGTGTCTTTTACACTCAGGATATAAAAGCACTAGGAAGGTGGGAAAAGAGAGAGCGGTCCAGGGAGGATCCTGAAGCTAAGAGGCGTTACTGTATTGGATTCCCTTAGGAGAGAGGTGTTTAAAGATGAATTCTGATGAAAGCTGAATTCTTCAAAGCATTAAGCATTTCTACGGTTTCCAGGAGCATCATTTTCTCCTTGCCTGATTTCAGAACCAGCAAATCTGTGAAAAAGTTCTGATCTCAGTTAAACGTAGGAAAAAATGTATTTTTCATGTACATCTGACTTGGATCTGAGCCTTCCATGTGCTGATATAATCTCAGCCTGCTTTGCCTCATTAGTTCCCCCAGTGGCTTTGTGTGTTTATTGGTTAAGGTGAGACCAGGGCAGAGCCCATGGGGTGCTGCAGGTGCTTTGGGAAAAAGCTAACAACACAGTATCAAAAAATGGGATATGATCAGTAAAGCACTAGGGGTTAGGAACATGCTTAATTCCAGATGTGGCTGTATAGAAAATAAGGTCTTCTCAAACAAACTTGATGTTGTCTTACCAGGAAAGAACAAGTCTGGTTATAAAAGTATTTATGCTGATGTAAGAAAATACGGTATCATTTGACTTCCTTCCATAAGATGCTTTAGCTGAAAAGAACCCAACAGAGCTCATAGTAAATGGATTAAAATTAGATAACTGATAGATCTTAAAGCATAAAGTTAAATGTTGGAATCGCTCGTTAGTTCAGTGCTACGGTGCAGCTACCATTTAGAAGAAGATGAAAGTGGTCATTAATAAAATTTGTGCTAATATAAAAACACTGGTGATGTATTCAATAACACTGGGAAGCACTCAATTATGTAAATCCATCAGTAGAGTAACATGGATTTTAAAACTGCAAAATCTCCTGTGTAGAGGGTTCTTCAAAGGTGGGAAATGACCCTGGCCACCCTGGCAGTGAACGAGATGTGTGACGAACACCCAGCGAAACACGGTCTCCACAGCGGGGAAGCAGCGACGAGAGGGCAAGCCAAATATCTGGCTGCATGAGAAGCTGAACCCCAAACTGCCGGAGGGGGATTTTGTTCACATCTCTAAAAGGAACGGTTGAAAACGCTGGAGAAGGGTAAGAGGAGGGATACAAGAATGACAGGAGGAGCCGAAAATACAGCTTGTAGTGAGGTACTCAGGAGGGTTAATCTTTTCAGCTTAAGCACCTACATAGGAAGAGTATATTCAATAGCAAGAAAATCTGTAATTAGGAAAAAAAAGGATAAAAATCATCCAAGAATTAGACACTGAAGCTAGATAGTTTAGATGAGAAATCAAGTTCTGATTTTATAACACTATTGTAACCAAGCCTTGGAAGTGCCTAGGAATCACTGCCATCTGAAAACATTAAAAGAAACAGTGCAGCCCCAGGAAAAGTTATGGCTTTGGCACAGTAACTACTTAGTGAGGTTCTGTGTCTTATCTCAGGAAATCAGTCTAAATAATAGACTCATAAATGTCCTTTTGACTTGAAGAGCTGCTGCTAGGGGGGGTCCAGGTGGGCTCTTCGCCCTGTGCCACTGAGGGCTGGAGCGGAGGAAGGAGGGGGGTGAGGATGAGGAGCAGATGAAGGCAGAAGGGGACAGGATGCAAGAGTTGTGTAACAGACACGGAAATAATATCAGCATTTAATAACTCTGGGATCACTTGCCATCACAGACGTTTGCAATTAGGACATCACTGTGACAGGTATAACTCCCATCACAACCCCTGCTGGGAAGAGACTTTTTCACCTCCTTTGGTGCTGGGGGGCCTGTAAGAGCACAAGTGTCTTACGGCTTGTGCGCTGCTCGGTAAAGGGCTTTCTAGCTTATTGTACAGCCTTTCCCTAAAGTAATACTCTTTCATTGCCTGTTCACTTTGTATCCAGCTTTACGCAATTAATTAGGGAAGCATTCAAAGGCCTAGATTTTAAACCACTTGATTAATAAGGAATGAGTGTTTAATGGCTATTCCTCTCAGACTATTTAGTTTAATGAGAGAATTTGCAAGAAGAAGAAACAAGAAAAATCAATTTAGTACATAACAAATTGCGACAGAAAACAGGGATGTCTGAGATGAGCATATGTATGTATTTATTATGCAAATGCATAAGAGCATCCCTGTGCAGAGCTCAGGGTGTTGCATTTTTTTTCCAGTAACGATTACACAGCTCGTCGCATCAAAGAAACTCTCCCACCCAGGCGAAGAAATACCTCTCCTTCCACCACCTTACAGACTGTTACTATTTCCATCCACCTCCTAGCAGCACAAGCCAGAAAAGGCAGACTACACAAGCCTTGTGGCTTGTCCCAGGCGCAAGCGGGGGCAGGAGAGGCGGGCGAGGAGCTCCGGAGGTGCAGGACGCCCTCCCTGCCCACGTCCCACCGCCGATTGCGCTAGGCTCAGCGTCATACCGTTGTATCTCGGATGCTGAAAACACCCGCCGCGGTATCGCAGCAGGAGGGAGACAGCGTTCAGAAGGAGATAGGTCACATAAAACCCAGCAAGGCCCCAACAAGGAAAAATTTGCGCTGAATCCTCATCCTGACAAGCACCCCGAGCAATGTGAACGCATGTAGGACACGCATATTTAAATTAAATGTTTCCATTGCTGGAAAAAAAATCACACAGCAGCAGCATGTCACAGTTTTATGTTGTAAGAGCTGTCACACCGACATCTCTCCAAAAGCAAAATTTGTTTTTATGTCAACGGAGGGTCTGAATGCCAAGTGATGGGAACATGCCCTTCGAAGTTACTTAAACGCTTTTAGCTCAGCTTCGTCCCCAGAGGTATCTGCCACAAACAAGAAGAACCACACCTGAATACAGGCTAACTTGGTCGGGAATACCAAAATACTTCTAACCATATAAGTCAGACCTAGAGAAAATATCAGGGCTGCTGTTACACTAAGCTTTGTAAAGACCATAAAAGATACTGCACCTCTACTGAGACATTTCAAATCTAAGCTCTGCTTTTAAAAACAAAAACTACTTCAGTAAACACAAAACATAGGGCTTTGGGCTGGGGAGAAGTATTGCTTTGTTGTTTTGTTTTAGGAACTTGGAGTTTGCTAAGATCTAACTATGAACATTCAAAAAACCATGAAATTTGAAAAAAGGTCTTATTCATCAGTACTAGCAAGACTGAATGATTTGTGTTAAGATGAAATGAGGCTCCAACATACAAAACATTTGAACGTAAATAGTGGCACGTAGCTTTGCTGTGATTTCACCAAACATTCGCATGACTCATCCTCATGTGTTGGTTTAGCTGCCTATGTATTTTTGCCAAGGCATCTGGAACATAGGCTTGCTGATACAAAGCACAACATATTTTTCCCCTCAAATATTGCTAATTAACACTACCACTGTAATTAGAATCAATCCAATAAGTCTAATCAGAAATCACTAAGGATCTGGGTGGCTGGAGATGGATGTCTGCAGAACTGGACCTCTCTTCTAAAGTTCACGCAGTAAAGGTATATAGCTAATCGGTACTGGGAATTGCTTTCTTAAAAAATTGAGGGACCCTTGATCAAAGAGAAAAGGAAAGAGGAAAATAATAGGAAAAGCCTTTTTGCCTTCAAACAGCAAATCTCTGAACAGATCCAAGAAATCCAAGGAGTAAGGAATAATTATCCCATTAGTCAAAAAGGGCAAGACCGAAGGCTTGAGTGAGGGTACTGCAAAGAGGGGAACAGACCCCCCAGCCCACCCCAGGGAACGTCGCTCTGGCCAGCTGGAGCCTCCGCGCCCAAGACACAGTTTGGCTCTTCGCTTTCTGCTCCAGCCAGGCAAGGATTTAACTCTAAACACATTTGAAAAATCATTCAGAATTTACAGAGTCACTTATGACTAATTACTCATAGTAACATACATTATGGTATCGGCAATTATCTCTTTCATTTGGGTTTTAAATTAATATGAGTCACTCTCCTTCCATTTAAAACCTCATTTTCCATATGTATGACACTTCCAAGTAGCTTTGGAAGAACAAAATGGAAGGGGCTAATTCATCCCTGGTTTAATTTAACCGCAGAAGGTAGAGTTACATTAAGGACAGAGCTGAACATGCACCTTGGAACAGGACATCTTTTTCAAAGATGTCAATTAATCCTAGCCTAGAGACGGTTTGGGAGCTTACTATGCTTGCAAGATGGATTTCTCTTTTCTCTTAAGTCCAGGACGTGTTTGTCCATACAAAAGATGCCGATACTTAATAAGTAGTTGCCTTAAAGATGCACTGTTAGCCCTGAGTTTGAGTGGGAAATGAGTATAGACAGGTTAAAAAAGTTATGTATGGCATAGTGAACTGGAGAAAAATTAACTCTCTCCTCCCACATATCCAGTCTAGTTTTCTCATATATTTTGCTAAATTCATTGCATGTTCGAGGCCAGCTTCTGTAGTATGAATTCCCCTCAGTAATAAGAAATTTATAATTGGGTGACTTTTTACCTCCTTTCTGTTCCCATATTAGACAAGTACAAGGATTTACAGTAATCATACCTGCATGCACAAATATCAGATCTTGTTTCTTAGCGTTGTCACTTTAAAATTCATTCTCAATATAAAATTTGAGCACTCTTAAATAAGTCAGGGAAATGGTCAAAGAAATTTGTGAAGAATTATTTCACAATATTTAAGAATATTTGAGAAACCTGCTAGCAGATTTTTCCTGTATTGGTTTGGCTCCATCTTTGTGTGGTAACGATTCAAACGAACTAAGAGGGCTATTAAAATGTGTCCCTCCTTTGCGTGAAAAATGGGAATTCTCTGGCAAATTACCTGAAAAGGAACTTGTTCACGTCCATTCCAGGAGATAACTTTTTGTTTTGAGAAGAGTCAGATCCAAAAATGTTTGTGACCTACATGCACACAAATATATAAATCAGTAACATCAGAACTTATATTTGCGTAGTGCATAATTTAGAAAGCATCTCCTGAAAAATGGAGCTGCTACTTTTCATCCAGCTGGAAGGTGATAGTTTGGCAGAGTGAGGAGTGCACAGCTCGTCCTTTTCTTGTCCAAAAAGAAGGACTCTTTTAGCAAGTCCCTGTCCCAGAAAGGCAGCCTGGCAGCGGGTGGCCCCTCGGGGACCCAGCGCGGATGCAGGCGGGTGCTGGCACGAGCCGCAGTGGCAGCCGCTGAATAAACACTTGTGCTACAACAGCAACCAGTAGCAGAGTCTTAAACTCATGGCACTGTTGTTCCAAAGGGAAGCTTTTCCAAACAAAAACATTCCACGTTTTGCATTAAAAGTTTTCATTTTTCAGTATTTTATGTTTCAGCGTGGGATCAAAAAACCTCACTTGGTTTTGGCAGAAAGCAGGCGCTTCTCACCAAAAAAGGGTTCATGTAACTAGCAAACAAATTTGCCAGTAAAAGACAATTTTGATGGAAAATGCTGACCTGCTCCACCCTGCTCTGAGCAATGTGAAAATGGATTTTCGAAGTCCTGCAACACCTACAGGGTGACGCAAATTCACCTTTGCCCACGTGGGGTGCCCTGGGTTTGGTACCAGCACAAGAATCCCAAATCCCTAGAAATTTCATCGGGCTTGGGCAGCGCCATGTACAACAGAGTCGATACATTTCAAAATACAGTGATCTTATAAATGTGTTAAACGAATGACATCAACACATTTCTAACAGCTCAACACACCGTTTTTATGAAATTCTTTCTGGCAGCTTTCTTAAAATATTACTGCTAACTGGGAAGAAATACTCCTCATTAATTTAGACAGGATTATATGTGAATCTTCTCCAGAGATGAAACATCAGGGACTAATCTCTGAAACTTTCCCATGCCAATGTTAAATTGTTTACAGTCGGTGAAGTAAGCTCTGGGTGCATGGCTTAAATTTCACAGTGGCTTAAGAGACTTTATGCTGTTGAGGTTTCATTCCTAAGGACCATTCACAATTTTAAAGCCAAAAACGGCAGCTAAGTAATCTATAATTGACCTTTACGGACACACAACCATACATAATATATTAACTCCGTGTTTATGACTCTGCAGGCAACTAGCAGCACTGCAATTTAGTTTTGGCATAACACCATGCTTCAGAAGGCCAACAAAAGGATGGGTACGGAGCGGAGCAGCAGAAACAAGCCCCTCATCACCGTGTTTTCCCTCGGTGGGCTGCATCTTTAACACAGGGGTCACGAGCATCGAAGGCATTTTTGTTACAGCTGGGCATGAAGTTTCCCACAAAACAGCTTTCCATAAGAAAATGCCAGTCTGTACCAAGTATCTCCTGTGTCTCAACGTGTGGGTTGTGACTCACCAGAAGCTGTTTCTGGCTTTGCGGTGGGGTTTCTGGTGAGGAGGCAGCGGCACGGTTCCCCTGGTGCAGCCCGGCGCGCGTTGCCCTTGGCCCCATGTGGACCCCAGGTCTTCTCGCCTCTCCAGTACGCTCTTAAAGCACCTCCAGATTGCCTTGGGAAAAAACACAGTCTTTATGAGTTCCTTCGGTTTCAATGTACTTGCAAAATGTTTAATTACGATGCAAGGATTATGGCATTTTCTGTCAAAGTCGCTATAGATAACGAGAAGGAGTATCGTGTGGAGTTCAGATGTCACCACCACAAGGCAACAGCTGCACAGGGATTTTCGGGGAGGCAGGTCGCGTTTGGGGACCGTGTATGGCACACTCCGACACTAGAGTCTTTATTACTTTGGCCCTAGAAGTAGTCCCGATCCTTCGCTCATGCACTCGGTGCAGCCTGCAAGGGGCATGAAGCAGATACCGAGCTAAACAATGCTGGTGGGGCGCTTAAATCTTTGTTGTAGGACGTTTTCTCAAACCAGTTAATGGACATAATGCACATAACGCACGTAAATATTGGAAAGGTCCCACATCATTAACAATCGTGCTACTCTAATGCCTGAAAATATTAGAAGTAACAGCAAATGTGAGTGTACAGAATGCTCTTCAGATACAGAATACACAGGAGATAGAGATACATAGGAGATGTATAGAATCCTATATAGCAGCTAATTTGTTTTTCTACTGCTACTTCTGAAGTTGACAAGAATTTCCTAAATTGAATCCTATTTTACTTATAAACTTTATACAGCACTTTCAATAAAACTGTTGGTAGCTCCGAGTCATTCTATTTTTTAAAGCTGAATAACGAATTCATTCTATTTTATTAACTAGGACATGTTTTGTTAGTATAATCTGTAATGCAAATGACTCAAGTCATTGCCTACTAGCGTGGCAGGTTCTGATTAGCTAAATTAAGCTTCAGAAAATAACCACTCTGAATTCTTGAAGTTTTATGAAAAGTAGATTATCTGGCTAATCAAATAAATAATCCTTGAACAGCTCATATCTGTTTTATTTTATCCTTGCACAGTAATCAGAAATCTTCTTCTGGGAAATCTTAAAAAGAGCCACGAGTGATTCAGAGGTAAAAGGCCAGTGCATGAAGCAGAAACAACACTTACCAATGAACATAACACCTAATCTTTGTTTTCTGCTTGCAGCAGTTTATCTCAAATACTTGAAATATGTTTGTCACCCAATTAGTGCTTGTTGCTATCCTTCGGTAATGCATTAAATCAGGTTAATGAATGGAAGTTGCTGATAGTTTAATATCACTCTGGCTGCTTTGACACTTAGCAGATTTAGCACTGATTTCCCACACAAGCTATTTTTTTCAAACACAGTTTGTCTTCGTAGACACGCACACACACAAGGCATAACGGTATAGGAAGCGAGTTAGTTGTCCTCGGCAAGTTGCTGACAAGTCTCCCTTATGATCTTTAAAAAGCAGAAAATGGCTGGGTACAAAAAGTCAAAACTCAGCATTTGCAGCATTGTCAGACAAGGCAACCCAAAGCATTTTTTGGAAATCACGAGCAGGCTACAGCAGCCCGAAAGCTCTGTCGGTGTTGTGCAATACCTCCAATCCCCTCAAACAGCCACGCTCTTCTCCCAGCTATGCTCATAAGCTCTCTGAGGATATAGAAGTAATTTATATTACCTCGAGTAGAGCTTATTACCAAACTGAGCTGCAGCATTTTTACCCCGTCGCTCCTGTATTCTAAGATTTCTTTAATAGAATCAGACACATCTTTGAAATGAAGACTGCAATGTCTGGCAGACAGCCAAACCAGAGGTTTGGGGCATAGCTTTTCTCATTTTAGCCCTTATCAAACCATGAACCTAGCCTTACTGGCCATAAATTTGGCAAAAAAAAAAAAAAAAAAAAAAAAGAAAAAAGAAAAAAAAAGCCTTCTAAATCTATTTGACAGTATTTATCAAAAATACTACATATAGCTGCTCCTGTCACATGTCACAGTAATCCAGAAGATATAAATACTCTACAAGATACATAAAATAGGTTAGTTCATAGCCGATGCAAACCCAAAAGCTATTTTGGAGGTGATAGTTAAGTATTTAAGAAAAAATGTTCCTTCTTTTGCCATTTCAGTATTCTAACTTTAAAAGCCAAGACTAAGTGAATGAGCCTTTTCAGGTCCTTTTGGAGATTAACATTTGAGAAAATTTATGGAGCTGTAGGGATTTTTATAAACCTAAATAATCTCCATACTATACTTTCATATGCCTTTGAGTTTGACGTTCCAGCAGTGATGAACTTATTGTGTAGATTATGATCAGAAAAGACTGGTTTGCATGGGCTAAAAATATAAACTCAGACATCAAATCCTCCTTTTTCCCATTTTGTTTGATCCAATCAATATGGACAGCATTTGCTCTCTTCCTTGAGGTGTAGGTGAGCTTAACATGAGCAAAACTTATATTGGGGAAAAGTTGTCATTACATTCTTCTGTTTCTACTGATATAAATAGTTTACGATCATATTTTCCTGCAATATCTTTGTAGATTCATAGGATTTATTTCATTTAGACATGTTGCATAACTTATTACTTTGATAGCTATCTGAATTTTTCCTGTGTCCTTTAAACTCCTAAAACCAAACCAAACTATGTTACTTTCTGTGGGTTATAATGATGAAAAAATAGATGTTTTGAACAGCAACTATCAACCTATCAGAAACTTCAAAGAAACAGAGAGTTTTAAAAGTCTTTCACTATCTCTAGTTTGTTGAATATCTGACTAGGACTAAAATATTAAAATATGAGAAAATCAATTATTGAACCACTTCCTTTATTCACTGACACTCTGTCAATTAAGCCAGACTTCACTTTCTCAGGCTCCCTACAGCGTATTTTATCATAGCAATTCTTCTTTTTGTGTTTTTCCTTCAAGTTTGGCAGTTTTCTTTTAACTCCTGGCTCCCCGAGGTCAACTGCTTCATCAGGCTCTGTTACAACACTGTATTATAAAGACTCTGTAAGATGGAGTTTTCTTCATGGTCCTCTATTTCAGCGATGCACGTGATTTTCCCCGGGTAGACCTGCCTTTAGTTTCCCATCACAAAACAACTCCTTTCCTGATTTTTCCCCTAGCAACCCAAGGAAATGATGCCCATTCCCTGCTCTCATTCCCAGGAGCCCCCTCGCACTGGCTGGACCATGCAGCACCATTTAACCATACACCAGTGCCTACTGGTGATGACGGGACAAGGGATGGACATCCTCGTGATGCCACGTCCTGACGTGGCTCTCCTCTCCAACCAGTCAGAAACAGTTTTCTTCTTTCCCGTTATTTTCTAATCGGCAGTGTTGGCACGATCTCCCCGTTAAACTCTCTTTTCAGTACTGACGCAGCATCCCCATCTCTCTCCGGTGTACCATACTGGCCTGTTTTGGGTGTGTTTGGCCGGTTTTGTGGAGTTGCAAGGAAAGGCTGCTTCTCAGCACCACCCCGTGCTGCAGGTGGTTGTTAACTCTGCACGTGCCTCCCCTACAGCTGCAGGGTAGCTAAGAAAGAAAGAAAAACATTCATACATTTGTTATTGCAGAGCACTTCTTGATGGCTCAAGCCCGTTTCGCGATTCCTTGCGGTGACGTGGGGCTGGCTGTAGGGCAGCCGTCCTGCAGACACAGCAGGGAGGGGGCCCCTGGGCTGCCCCAGCAGAATGGCCCTCCCGAGATACTTCTCTAGGAAGCACAAATTGGAGAAACGGGGCAGGCACAAAGCCCCAGGGAACGGGACTCCCCTCTCCCTCCAGGCCACGCTTTGGGAATCGCTTCCCTGGGATAACACCCAGCAGCATGCTCAAAAGCACATCAGCTGTTGACTCAGAATTAATGGGCTCCTCTTACTGTTGTCTATAATTCATTTATAGCACTTGAAACGCCCGAGAGAGGCACTTCAGCGTGTGACGAGGCTGAAGCAGATGCAGCCCGTGATTGTGCACCCGCTCACGCTGCAGGCGCGAAGCACCGCTCGGCTGCCACTTGCAGGGAGCTGGCCTGGTCTATCCCAGTAGTCACTGCTAGCTTTGCAACCCGGTAGCATCTAAATGCGTTATAATTATTTGCAGATTTTAATCCTACAATACATAGGTCAAGGAGAAACCTTTTTGTCCCTTGCTTCCTTGCAGAAAACAAAACAAAATAAATTGATCTCCCCGGAGATCAGGATTCATACTCCTGCCTACTGGCCCATGCTTCTGGATCCTGCAACTCCCTTGAACAGAAAGTTTTAAAAATTTAGACATTTTATGTTTCCTAAACCCTGAGGAGTTTTAAATTCAAACTTGCCAGGGTTCACTGATGTACAGGGCCTTTGAAGTAACTCAAGACATATGAGTCTGCTAATGAAAAACTAATAAGCAGGTAGCAATAACAAAAATGAAGTGCTGAACTGGTATAAGATCACTCCCACTATACCGCATGCAGCTATTTTATCAAAAACAAGAAAAGCGTAAGGACACATCAACTCTAACTTCCTCCCTTAGGAAGTTCGTTCTCCAGATCACAACACTCACTGTAGCAATATTTACCATTTGCACAGTTCAGGGTTCTGCCTTCTGACTTCTTCCACTGATCCCTAGTTAAACTTGAGCAATAATCCAAAAATATCTACCCGACTGCCAAGTCCAACAACTGCTAGCAGCGAGTGATGATTGGGACACACAGGGAATGATTTTCTGGCATACAGCCCCAGGAGAAAGCCTTCCCAAGTCAGTGTCTTCACAAAGACCACCGTGTTTAATGGCCACCAGTGGACTTCAGTCCTTGAGTGTATTTAATAAAATTTGGGCCACCAGTAGCATCCTGAGGCAACAAGTTCCACAATGGAGTTATGAACTATGTGAAAGGCAACTTTTATTATTATTTTTATTATTAGAATAAGCTATTTGCCAGCACGATTTACAGGGGAGGGCAATTCTTGCCTTGACAAGCGCTGTTCTTGCCAGTGCAGGCACGTGACGGTTGCAATCACAGGGGGAAATCTGGGGAACAGACACTGCGGTGAGGAGATGAGAAGCAGGATCAGCATCTCCCTATGTACATAGGGGTGATGGGGTGGCAGGCACAGACAAACACGGAGAAAAATAATTAACAAATGAAAACTATCTGAGAAGAATTAGCATAGATTATTTCTGCTGCTTCTCCAAAACCATCCGCATCAGTAAAAATGTGTTTGCCTTTATGCTTACGGAATCTGCCGCAGAAATTTATCTGTATTTTGTTAAGTACAAATCCAGTTCACCAAGCTGGAGAACACACAAATAAACCCACAGAGGCTCCTATCATCTCAGGTAACTCAGCTTAAAGGCTGAAGTGCCGGTCCTCAAACTTACTTCGTCATCTCCCTCCCATTCTAATCACAGTTTCCAATCCGGGCTCAAATCACCACTAAAGGCTTGATAGATCATACCAGCAGGCTGTTTGTTGACAGAAAGCTTTCCAGCCATTTCACCTGCAGAATCTCTTAGAAGCTCTCAGCAACAGGTTAGTCGTAATTCCTTGAATATAATGTTCGTAAACTGTTCATTGATCCCTCAGAGAAAAACTACTCTAGGAAATTATTTTTCTCCCCCCCTTTTTTCTTTCCGAAGTTGCTTGCTACCTTATAATTCAACAAGGAACTGCAAGCCATTAGCCAGGTCATTTGATAAGTAACAGCCAGGTAGCTGCCATCTGGTCTCTGTCTTTCCCACTGAATGATTGCCCAGTCCTGCAACACATCTCAGGGGCATATGTATTTTCTCTTCTGTAGAGCTTCTTTCATCTGCCTTTTCACCACAATATGTCTGAGCACGTTCCTGTAACACGTTAAGCAATATGAATATCGTCTGTATGGTTCTCTTTCTCATGTTCATGTACGCAGTGAGAGCAATATATTAGTGTTAATGACAGAGTGATACTCTTTTAATACTTAGGCTGCTTCCAGCGCTTCAGGGCAGGAGCTCTTTCTCGCTGGCTGGACTCGGCTGCTCGGCTTTAGCTGCTTCTCAGTGCCTGAAAGCAACCGCTTCCAAAGTTTCACTGGATTTCTGAGTTGTTCTCTACGATTCCTCTAGTCCATGAGCCAATATCTCATCCTCCATTGCTGCTTATGCTTAGTGCTTCCACACGTGATAACTGCCAACAAAACGGTCTGTAACGCTTTTATCGGACGGGCGTTACGTGCCGATGCGCGGGAGCACGCCGGCGCGTGGGTGGTCGCTCGGCGGACACCGGCAGCAGAGGGGCTGGGAGGGGGACGCGACTCCCCGGCACAGCCTCAGCTCCTCTCTCCAACCTCTGCTCAGCATTTCTCTGCAGACAGCCGCTCCCCCAAGCCGCTATGCCTTCTTCGGAAATAATTTTTCAAAAACCATATCGTGACGCTTAAAAAAAATCCCCTATTAGCACTTATCTTTCTGCTAACATGATTTCCAGTTGTTTGTGGGCTTTGTTTAATATCATCTTTTCAATTTAAACGCTCTTATTCCAAGATAAGAAAAACAATTCATTGGCTTGCATTTCTTTTATCCGTTCCAATTAGTTTTCTAATTAATTCATAACTCCAAAACGCCTTATTTATTTCATGTTTCAATTTAACTTCCGAGCTGCTGTAATCAGATTAGCAATCAAACCAATTCTGAAAATATTTCTTCTAGCAGGAAGCAGGGAAAAGTTATGTGAAATTGCCTCTTTGAATCTAATAAGCTCACAGCTTCTGCTTTGTTCTCCCCCAGGCTAATTCTCAGGTTTGCAGGCATCCCCCTCCATCCGACGCAAACCTACCCATACCAGGGCGGCTCTTGCCCCGGCAGCAGCACTGCGATTGTTAGTTATTTGCGTTACAGCACTTGGAAAGGCAGCAAAGGCGCGGAGAAGCGGATTGTGTGGCGTTGCACGAGGCGTCGCAGGCCCAGCTGCTCGGGAGCACCGGGGCCCCGTTTCCCGAGCTGTCGCTCCGGCCGCTAAGCCGTACTCAGCAGTGACGAGTGAAATTTCAGTGGTGTGTTTGGGAAGAAGACAGTCCACTGAAGAAATAGAGACAGTTGCAAATCAAAAAAGATTGGCTCTAGCAGAAGCAGTTGGCAGAGAGCTGTAAGCGTCTCCAGAACAATTTCACTGCATAGCTCTGATGCAGTAAAGCATCACTCTTTGGAAAAGCACTTACACGCTTGCTCTTTAAATATATGCTCAGCCCTGCTGAAGGCTCTGGAAGATAAGCATCCTGAGTAACAGCCTGAATAAAGATGGACTTAGCATGTGATTACACTCTTTAGCTGATTTGGGATCTGGCAAATGTCACCCAAAAAGCAGAAAGTCGTTGTCACAGCAGATTTACAGAGCTTCATTACCCTGTCAGTGCCGATCACTCAGCGCGGGAAGCAGCAGCATCAAGGTTTCTTATTCAACCAGTGCTGTCACTCCTGACAGTTTTCCCTCGGAGATAGAGAAATTGTACAACAGCTCCTGTAATCTTTCTGTTATCAAATTTTGGAGATATTCAGACCCTTCTCCCTCATGGCAATATTTATAACAGTTTGCTAATAATTCTAATACATTGAGCCTCAATTTTGTGCTCTCCTTCGAATATCACTTGGCACAAAAAAAGGACTAATTCAAAAGAACCGGAATGAACCACACGTTCACGTGACAAGTCATACTCTCAGTACCTTCAAAAATTAAGAATAGGAAAGAGCAGGCTATTATCTTTCATATGTGGGTGAAGATCCAGGGAAATGTTAAGAAATGACATAAATAAAGAACTTCTCAGTTTACATGAACACACGTGAAGAACCAACTGAGAACCGTATTACAATAATTTTAGCCCAGTCATTGCAAATGGAAATTTAAAACTCTTTGGACACATCAAAACCAAAAAGATTTTTAAAACAAGCTAAACATTTACCTTCTACCCCAAAAACATAAAAAAAACCCCTGTAGTATCTGACCAAGCTTAATGCACATGCATGTGATTAAAATATGGACACATACAGAAAGAGAGAAATAATGCTTGGAAGATATTTGCTCCAAGAAAAAGAGGAATAATGTTTGTAACGTGTGTGCTCTGCTGTGTTACACTATGGACAAGTTTAGTTGGATAAAAGCTATTACGTGAGAGTTTTACAAAGGATAAAAGGTTCATGCATAAAGACGTAGAAACCCTTGAAGACGACAGTTTTAAAAAAAGAATTTAAAATGTATATAAATGACCATGTATTTGTGCAATACTGAAGTTCCTCTGGCTTCCAAAATCATTCAGAAGAAATCTAAATGGCATGACATGACGATTCAGTTTTAATTAAGTCATTCACATGAATCAGTATTTATTTCTTCTTATTGCAAGCAATCTCACAGTGTTCTCAACATTTTGTCTTTAAAAAAAGGATTAACTACATTAGAAACAGCCCTCAGGATGAGTGAAAACTAAATGTGTGTTCATTCTAGCTAGCAAATACAAGCCCTGCTCCTATCATGTTATTACATTAGCTTTCAGGGGATTCATAGCATTTGCACATTTGCACATTAAACATTTGTGCTCCTGGACTGCAGATTCAGTGCAGAAATGGCTAATCATGCAACTGCATAGAAGATTTAAAAAAAACACAAAAAAACAGAAAGACTTTTCTTCTTTTAAAACCATTCTGTACATGCTCCCATGTAAAACACTGCAAGCTCGCAAGCAGTTGGCAGTACGCAGGTTAGGATGCCTGCGTGGGCTGAGCTGGAAATAATCTTCTACTAATTTTCATACAACTTCTGGATGCCGCATTTTTCTTGTTTTTCTTTGCCAGCCAAAGCCCATTCAGACTTTATTTGCTTATAAAAGGCTACTTAAGAGCCCAGAGGACAAGGAGGCGAGGAGATGGGAGTTGTACCTGACAAGCGCCCGCGGCTCAGACGTCTCCCATCACCTCTCTGCCACCCCAAACGCAGCATTAACCCGTGCCTTACGCACGTTAAGCGCTGGAGCTGGACCTACCAGTCCATCCTATCACCCATTTCCCCGGTCGGGAGAATGAAAGCGTAGCAAGGGAGAAATCCAAGCCGCCAGCAGAGCAGCTGAGGGCTTTAACCTTTCTGCAGTTGGCAGCTACTGTGCGGTTTGTGCATCACAGACACACAGTCAGGTCTGGCAGCGCTCGGAGACATTAAAATGCAAGACAGCGGTGCCAGGGCTACGGACACCTCCATCGCGCGAGGCAGCTTTTGGTCAGCTTTTCCCACGAGGGCCGTTGCACAGCTCCTAAAGAGCCACTTCACACCAACATACACGCAGGGCAAACGATGCAGCATTAAAAGAGCATCACCTGTAAAAGGCACAACTGCTCCAGTAACCCCCACGCGTGGGTGCTGCTGGAAGGGAGCCGGCACGGGGGAACCGGGCAGCAGCAGAGCATCACGGCCCAGCCGCGTACACACGGGTGCTGCAGCACAGCACCGCGCTCGCTGGAGCCCTGCTCTGTGTATAACCCATTAAGGGAGCAAGGAGGGGACAGTTTACAGGGCGTGTCACTTTTTAACGCTTTCCCAGCACATGCATTAGGCGTGCTTAAACCGCCCTGACCGCAGCATGGGTGCCGTGGGTGCTCTCGGCGCTTATGCACTGCAGCGTAGCCCTGCAGCTGCTCTGAGCCCTTCCCTAACGCTTTCCTGAGCATCTCCCGCGAAGGGTTCAACACTTCCCATCGCTTCCTTTTGCTACGCATCCCTCTGTCTGACACGTAAAGAAAGAAAGCGTACTCCACTTATTTTGGTATCTGATACCGAAAAACAGTTGCTGAGAAAAGCAAGTCAGTCCAAATTTGACACGAATGGAAGAAAAAGCAGGCTGGATTTGACTGATGCAGTGAGTTTCCAAGGCAGTCTCACCAACTCCCTCTGGAGAGCCTGGAGCCTAGCAGGAGCAGCTCTCGGAGACGCTCGCCCCTTTGCAAAGATCCCTGGATCAGAGAGCAATTGCCGTAGCCTCAGTCACAGCTTCCTGCGTGCACAGCAGCTCTGAAAAGCAAGCGACTGTTCATACGGCTTCTGCACCGAGAAGGTTTGTGAACTTAACTCGGACACGTTAAACACACACCTAAATACCCAGAGGCTTGAGAGCCGAAGAGATGCTTGTTGTGGGCTTCTCCAGTTCATCTTCATGGGGGAGAAGCTTTGGCAGCCTGGGCCATGCACCGTGGAAATGTCCCTCTGCCAAACCCCCTGAGAGGCGACGAGCATTTCACCGTCTTAACACTTCTGAAGCTCAAATTAATCTGATGCCAAAACCCGGTTTTCTGAGCTGTGAAAATGGTTTTAATATTGATCTTTTCTTGTATTCTCTTATATCAACTACTACTTGCAACTGCATGGAAATCTTCCAAGGAATATCCTGGAGAATAAATGGTTTGATAAAACCAGAGATATTTTATCCACGCAGATGCCCCTTATATTGGAGAAAATAATCACCCTTCACTAAGCACCTGGAAAATTTTCATTATTTATACAACCAAAACCCTCTCTCAGTTCTCTATTTATGTACTTTGTCAAACGCTTTTATGTTACCCTTATAAGCATCAGAGCTTGCTTTTTTGATACTAAAATTTCACATCCTAATTGAGTGCTGAGGCCTCTGTGCTGAAGCTGAGCTGAAGTTGATTCACCGCTGCCACCTCTCCCGCTCAGCATTAAGCCTATGCTCACGTCAGGCCGTCAAACTCTGGAGTATTTAAACTTTTTCCCAAGTCCTCTGCACAGCCATTCACATAACTCACTAAAGAAACAAGCCCTGGACTTTATTTTTGTGCCATATATTTCACCCAGGATGTTTCCTCACCCTGTAAAAATTTTTCACCTAGGCAAGATTTTTATTATGGAATTCCTGAAACTGGGCATTGATACCTAAGCCCTCAGCTGCTTCAGTCAAGCAGTACATGATACTATTTGTAGGTAACACTACCAAGCACCAAGAATTTTATCTAGCTTTGGGCACTTTGAGTCCTTAGGTAGAAATACGGTTGCTGACGACCCCGTATAAGCCATGGAAAAAGATGATTCCTGGCCAGGAACACCTCTGTCTCCCCACTGACCACGCAGAGGTCCCAGGGCAGTTATGGTCCTAACCCAGATGCCTCAGGTGAGGGAAATCCAGATCCCTTTTACACTAAAATGCCCTGAATTGCTACTGTCTTGCCTTCATATTCATCCTCTTCCTTTGTATTGTCACAGATGTCCAAAACACAGCTGGTCCTTCCCATTCAATCCCCTAAAAAAATATAGGCGTTGTCGATTTGCCTTGTCCCTGACCTTCCCGGAGCAGGAAGGAGAGACAGTACCTAAGTGACACAGGTTTCAAAATTACCACAGAGTGACTAAGTAGATACAAATATTTTTCTTTAGGTATAAGAAATAATGACAGTAGAGAACACCAAGATAAGCCTTTGAGACATTTCCTTACTGGCGAGAGAAATAAATTAAAAGATGCAATAAAAGTTTTATAGCAGTTAGTGATTTCACTTTGGGAAACCTGCTAGGAACAAAGTTAATGGCATAATAAATTCTTTTTTTTTTTTGTGAGGAATGATTATTTGGGGTTTTAAGGTTTGACAATTTCTTGTAAATCTAATCAGCCAGCTAGCAATCAATAATGTTAAATTGCTTCACATCTTTCTGCATGAACGCCATCACACCATGTCAATGCCTTCAACACCTTCAGACATTCAGATTTCTCTTACAGGCTAGATCGTGTTAGCTTGGTACAACAAAAGAAAGCATTTCTAAAATTATTAAATACCTATCAGCACAACCTCAGTGGGAAGTGGCCAGAAGAGCCAAGACTTCTACCAGCGGAGTTGAAAGACTTTCTTCCACCTTCGATTCTGCCTGACCTATCTTTTGTGCTTCATTTTAACTAGAAGAAAGAAGCAGGTAATTTGAGTCTGACACATCTCAAATCATCATCACTCAAAACCTCTAACTTATTGTGTTTTCATCTATTACGTTTTTGATCCATGAAGGCAAGCAGATCTGTTTGAACAAGTTATTTTTCCCCGTTGCAGATGACACTACAATTATTATCCATGGACTACGTTCAGAAGAGGAATAAGGCAGTGCCAGCATGTCAAGGTGAGGGAGCTAAAGATTTCTTGGGTAATTTTGTTAATTTGGGTCCTAGATGATATACTGAACCACAGGGTACAAAAGGAGTTTGCACCTGCAATAAACATTAAAAAGACATGTGAGATGACCAGAGTTCAAACACAAAATTTGCAAGGTCCACCCCCATTATAACCCCCACTTCAGAGTTTTGCTTCAAAACTGAACTCACGTGGAGTTTAATGGCAAAAGATGATGTAAAGATGAATCAGTGGTCAGCAGCCTAAAGGGACACAAAATTCATAGTATCATTGCAGAGAAAAGGAGACAGCACAGCGCTGAGACTTAAAATCTCAAATAATCTCAAATGATTTGTCCATTATAGTACTTTATCTAAATTACATATTCCTAAGAAAAATGAACATGCTGCAGTGGCTATATTTAAACCTCAGTGGAGTTTGTAGTGGAGTTTGTAGTGATTTAGATTTTGTCTTTGCACATTTTCATCTACTGCTCGTCTTGTTTCCCACCAGCACCCACAGAAGCCAAAATCCTGTTAAATCACGTAGCTCTTCATCTTCAAACATCAATTATCACAAACTCTCCGTGAAGCTGGTGAATATCGCTGCCCTCCCTTTTTCAAGGAGGGGGACTGGCAGCAGCAAAGCAGTCTTCCCAAAGCCACCAAAAACCGTATCAGAACCCAAAACGCAGTTTAACTTCTTACCGTGCATCTATAAACAAAGCAGGGGCAGCGCCAGTGCCCCGGGTTGAGCCTCGCTGTGCATTAGGTCAGCCAACATTTTAAAGCGCCCTTTAGGAAGGCTGCGGAAGACAAGGAGCTTTGCCACGGCAGACCTGTCCTAGGAACACGCCAGGTACAACTCTGCAGCGATCGAGCTCCGAGGAAGCTTTTGCTCGGCTGGCATCTCGACAGGCGTAGCGAGCACAGACCCAGCCCATCCATCCAGGGTAGAAACCGTTTGCAAATATCAGTAATGATATAACTCTAAGAAATTCGCAGTAGTTGGGGCTCTGCTCCAAAACTGGGCACAGTCCATGAAACCCCCCCCCCCCCCCCCCCCCGAGGCATGCAGCCCGGGCAATGCTCATGGCATGGGCCGGGGGAAAACACGGAGAAAAGGGGCTCAAACAAGCTAAGCAACGCGGCAAGTTACCCAAAGTGCCCAGGGCAGAAAACACAGCCTGTTCTTCACCGAGTTTCACATCACGCCACCTGAGAGGGCATGAATATATTCAAGGTCATGCGGTTTTTTGCCTTATGTTTCCCCACCTTTTAACCCAGAGACACATGCATCTGCTGTTTTGGTAAGGTGTGTCCTTTCTGACACAGTTTTAATTGCCACCCAGCTACAAATGAGGCAAAAATATGACAGCAGTGTCTCAAGTTAAAAGCGGCACTTCTGAGGCCCCTCGCCTGAAGCTGAAATCACAGCAGGCACATGGTGATCCCTGGCCGGTGGCACCCCCAAATGCCCCGTTTTCCTGAGGCGTGCAAGCTCGGCCCCTCTGCGAGGAGGTCCCTGTGGTCCCGGGGTGCCCCAAAAACCCACTTAAGGCAAAAATCTGTTTGAAGGCAGTAACTGCCCCACGCACGTGCTTGCAAGGGAGGGTGAGCCAGCTGGTCACCATCCCCACAGCTAACGCTTCCCTGCAATACTCCGCAGTGCAGCTGCAAATCACCTTCTTCCCTTAGACCATCGACCAATTGCTGTGGTTAAAGTGCGGCGACTCCGCTCAGCCCGTTAGCTGGGAATTTGCTGCTTCCGCTTGGGGCCTGAAGAAGGGCTGGCATCTCCCTAAACCCATCTGGTTTTAAGGCAGCTCTTCCAGGAGCGATGCCTAGTGAAAGAAATTCCCCCTTCCTGCAAACCTGTCCCTGCTGCCACCCCACCTCCTTTCTCCGGCTGGTTGATGTGATCACTGGGATCCTTGCTGGGCCATGGAAAAAAGGCGTCAGAACAGATAAACTCCACATTTTAAGAGCTCTTTGAAAGTGCAATGGCCCTTAACCACAACTCGTTTCTTCTGTTTGAGCAAGGGGTTATCGCAGTTGGCAGAGCTTGGAAGCCCCTCGGGGACAGAGTCCGTATCGCTCTGTCTGCAGGGACTTGGGCAACAAACTCTGTATCCCTGGCCAAGACATTTCATGTCCTACCACAGTATAAATCCTGCTCCAACCCACTTTTTTCAAAACTCTCCCACTTCAAAGGGAAACCGCAGTGGAGCACCACATCTGGTGGATTGACGGGGCTTGGCACAGCTCAAAAACCTCACGGTTTGTCTTTGCAGCTAAAAAAAGATGCAGTTTTAACTTTTTTTTTTTTTTTTTTTTTAGATGCTGAAACACTGTAATACTTGTGAGCCATCCAAAGTGCACAACAAAGCTAACCTGGGCACCTCACATACTCACAGTCTCACGTGGACTCCAGCGCTGAGGACCACCCAGCCCTGCTCCCGCGGCGCTGAGGACCACCCAAGCCAGCCGACGCTGCTGAGCAGCCTGGAGAGCAGGCGAGCGGCAGCCAGGCAGTTTGACTGATTACTGTGGGCTCACCGCAAGCACTTGCTGTTGGATAATTAATCACGAGCACTAATTCACCCTCCAGCTCCCCTGCGAAATGCAACATGATGGTTCCCCTGCAAGGAGGCGGCAGGTGCAAATTGCAAAAGGTTGGTGCCTCCGGGCCAAACCAGGCCTCCAAGGCAGCGGTTCGCTAGGGCCAAATGTGAGCAAAACACACAGACCTGCACAACGGGACCCCGGGTGCAGCATCACGGAGTCTCTTATCGGCTATTCCCTGCTTTTTTGGTCTTTTTGTAAACGAGTAAAATTAGACCTTAAAAAATCCTATTACACGTGAAGGATTTGATAACAAAGAATGCGGTTGGCACAGAAAATTTAGGATACCTTTTCCTATAAAATAATGTCTGAAATCTGCTATTCAATTAGTGCTGCCAGTGCAAATTGTTTTCACTGGTAATGACATGATAAAATGTTAAACAGCAGGTGGGAGCTCCATTACTAAATGCCCAAGAGGAAGCCAGATGAAGGTTTTTTTTTTTAATCTGCTGAGAATTGACCATTATTATAATTGGGTAACCTTTTTTAAAAGGAGATGCTAAGCTAAGTTTTCCATGACCTTAATTGCTTCACATAACTTCACACATCATATGTTATTGTTGTTCGTATCAAGTCACTTGACATTCATGACAATCCATAAAGTCTATCATTCGCCATAATTGATGATGCTAATATACGTTCTTTGCAGGCCTTTCTGTAATCATTAGCTAACCATATGGGATGTAAAATCAATGATCTGAACTATGTCATTAATAATTAGTTAGGTGTGAATGAGTTTTTCTCAAAATATGAATTCTGCAGGTTATTTATGTTATTGCTGTAAAGAAGCTATAACCTTGACACGTACCAAAATTTCCACATGGCACAACTCTATTATTTCATGCTTGCTCCTGTTTTTTTGAAGTTAAAAAATACATATTTTTTTCTATACTCCATTTGGAATATTAGTGCCAAATAAATGAAAACTTTGCAGTGGAAATACAGAGCACCAAATCTCCTCTAATGTAATTAGTATTTAAACAACATGTCTGAATACTGAAAACAATCCTTTGGTCTGAAAGAGAAGGAAAACAGTACAATTCTGCCACAGGATACTGCAAAGTTCATGGATATTGCAGTATTTTCTTTGTTTCCTGTTCTTCTCCATAAAAATTTGGGGGACTTTTTACACTGTAGATTTTCTCTGCACAGGACAGAAGCTACAAGTTACAGGGGAAAAAATAATAAAAAAAATCCTTGAGTGAAATCTTCCCCCAGATGACAGTTTCGTAAGACCAATGCTCCTGACTGACTGACATCATCTTTACAAATGAGGTGCTGTCAAGAGGAATGCACCTCCATTTGTGAATTTTCGAAGAAAACAGTTTAAAATGTTTACTCGTAAATTAAGCTAATTTGCTAAAAGAAATGAAAGCCTAGAAAGGCTTTGTACCATCTTATGGGCATCACTTTAAAGAATGCCACTGCACTGCCTGGATAATATGTTGCTGTTTAAAACCGAATAGTTCTCAATGAAAAAAATATCAATATGGGTGTGAATGCTTGAAAAATCACCGATGTTGACACCATAGATAAATGGGGTGCATCTGCTTTCACCTTGAAGGAGCATATTCGTGAAGGCCATTTTGGGGTTATTTGTCTCAGAGCACCTAAATGTGCCCGGTGACGCTTCGGCAGAAACGCACGCTTTCAGCAGAAAGTTTCCATTTCAGAAAACCTCAGCGGTTGCTCACACAAGTCCCAGCCATCCCTTGCCCCTACCACGTGTTTACCAAATCCAGAGTTTCTCTTCTCCCCAGAGACCAGGATAGCTCCCAACAGGCCGTTTTTCTTTTGCATCACATTATTTTCATTGCAGCCTGGTCCCTTCTTCTTGCCTTGCGCCGGAGCGCGGTGAGCGATGGTCCCGTTTTCAATCGCCCGGTCTTCGGGAGAAGGAAAACAAGGCAATCACACTGCAGCGACGGCAGCGCCTTTTTTATAAAGATCTTCTGGGTGTTTTGTCAGGGAGGCTGGGTTTTGTTTTCATCCCGCGGTTAGAAGCAGGGGAGGGAACATCCCCGAGGGGCTAAGCGGGCACTTGGGCAACCGCCAGATCCAGCTTCCACCGCAGCCCGTTTTCTTGCAGCTCCCTCAAATTAATCCTGGCGGCTGACACATGCCTGTCCTGGCCGGCTGTGAAATTCGATTCAGGTCTCACAAACAGTATTCCTGCAGCCTTCCCTAAAAGGTATTTGCTCTCATTCTACATTTAATTATTTTAATTGCCAGCCGTAAAAAGTGGCTTTCATTACGTTAACATAAAGCATACCATTTCCCCCCTCCTACAATCGCTAACTCACTCACATAAAAGAAAATACATTAAATTGATTTTTTTTCCATAGGAAATACATCAAGGAAAGGAAGGGATTGATTTCCCTCCATAGGAAACAAGACATGAATGTTTTTAATCCAGCTGCTGTGTTCAGTTATCATGTACCATATGAAAAACAGTGCCATAAAAATGAAATTAAATGCATAGTAGCATAGACCACTGTTCTCTCATATTATCTTAAAGTAGCCAATATTTTGGCAGGACACAAAATAAACCTTTAAACATGACTGGCACCCATCTATTTTCCCAGGGGGATCCAGCACCTATTTATTCACCTTTCCAGCATGCTCTTTAGAAGGGACTGTATTTCATCATCTGTCTCTGATTTCAGCAATGACTCTGAATGCAATGTTACTTACTAAATTCGAGTAAGAGTTGCAAATCTCACCCTGTGCTACTGCAGACTGCACTCTTGTATCATATATCAGTTCCGCAAAGATTTATAACTCGGGATATAAATCACAGGCAGCTAAAAAGATCTTATTTCAGGGGCTGCACCATCCTTGACTTCAAAATCATCCATACAGATTTTCACAGGCCAAGGACGTAATTACATCAAATTTAAATAAATTTTGTGCCTTGTATAAAACAGAAAAATGCCAAAACTAAAATACCAGACCCAGGCACAAAGTGCGTAGCTAGATTGCTACATTGAAGGTTGGTCTTAACCCTGGGGAAAGCTGGGACCAGCTCATTAGTCACCGTGTCCCTCTGAGGTCGTTATCATGGACAACCTGCTGCTGTGCAGAAGGATTCCCCCCTATTTTACATTTGAAAAAATGCTTCCAAGCGTCACTGCTTTTCTGTTACATATGCATAAGTGGGAAAAATAGTTTTCTGTGCCCTGGATGCCCATGGGAGTCACTGAGCACTATACACGGGACACTGCTGTTCCTGCAAGAAGTGTCCCCATCCCATCACGTCCCTGCCTCCACGTGGCAGCAGGGCCCGGGGACAGACACGGCTGGGCCGCTGGGAAAGGGCGGATATTCACTTGCTGACTCACTTCTGAGCATGCTGCTCCTCACACACATTCACATTTCTTTTCAAGCCCGGTTCCCCCATTAACAAATGCTAGATCTGCTTTGATCAGTATTCAGCAAAAGCCAGGCAGATGCAGTCCTTTTGGATGGCATTTTCTGTATCTGTAAACAAAATATCAGCAAAAGGTTGAATCTGTTCTGCCTTCTGAACTGAGAGAGACACGGTTATTGATCTGGACATTAGGCTGCCATTTTATTGAAAGAAAGACTGATTATCTTTGTATCTAAACTGGCAGAAGATATCAATAAGAAAGTTCCTATACTTAGCCAATGTACACAGCTCCTATTTAAAGGATAGTATGTTGGCCATTAGCAGAGACATGACTTTCCTCATTGTCTTTTAATAGTGATTATCTTGTATTAAAAAAAGATAAACAGTTTTAGCTCAATATATCTGAATTTGAGTGAATACATGGAGCGTCATCAAGAACACTAGAGACTAAATGCAGCTTTTAGGGTCGTCTTCTTAAATGTTTAACAAAATAAGCAACCTGATTTCTTCTAATTGCCCTCTGCCTTCCATTTACCAGAAGTGCCCCAAAGTCTCACAACTGTCTCCAGTTTTGATTTGCATATCGAGTTCCTTTTAATGCCATGAGAATTGTACATTTTAAGGTTAAAAATAACCAGAAAAAGAAAACCAGTACACTAGCTTTAGCCATGCATTCATCACATCCAAGTTATGTCAGTGATACGATGAAAAAAAAACCCTACAAATGACAGAAAATGTAGACTTAAAGCCACTCTGCAAAGACAACCAAAATGCCAGTGATCCTTTGCTCCGTGCAGGAGGCAGCCAAGGAACAGCAGGTAGGAACGGGCTGGTACTGTGTGAAGGCAGCATCCCGAAGACACAGGTACCAGCCTGGGATCTGTCTAAGGCTTCTCCTCAGTCCTAAATCCATAGTAATTTGCTACACTACGTTTTCTACCTAGCTCAGACAATTTTATTCACTTGCCTTTCTAAAGTTTTTCTCAAAGGATTTGAACTCCTTTGTGTCTTTAACCAAAGCTCAAATAGGCTTCCTTGGCAGCTTTAATAATAGCTGCTGAAGTGATGTGGAGCAGAGTCTGTCTTACAAGAGCACCACGTTCATTTGATGTTCATTTATAGACCAAAGAGTGAACAAATCCACAGAAGGCGTTCAGGGATACACTATCAGCCGTGCTGGGAAAATACCCCGGACGCGTCGCCCTGAGAGATTTCAACAGTTGCACTGGCAAGCTCTCACATGAAAGAAAAGAAAAACTTTGAAAACAAGAAAAGCTCTTTTCCCTAAGATATTAAGTTCTTTAGGCTATGGGGACATACAAGACTCACAACCAGCTGCAGTCCTGAATGCTTCATCTCCAGAACAGTTTGTTTCCCCAGGTGACAAGCCAGACCCACAGTATTCATCAGACGTTCATTGCATTGAGGCTTTTTCCTCTACCTGTCCATGCTGCTGGCCAGGAGATGCTGCAGCCCCTCCTGAGAACAGCTCAGCCCCAAGGGAACGGGCTGATTTCTTTAACAATTTCCTAATCTTAAAGATGCTTTCCTTGGAGTGGTGAAGGAAAACTGCACTTACACCACACTCACTTGGTTTTTGGAGTCCTAGTCAACATATTCACAGAAAACAAATCTGACAATACCTGAACTCCTCTGTCAGGAAGACGTGGATGATACAGTCTCCAGTCCCGCGAGGAGCTGCAGAAGATCTATCTGCCAATAAAGATCACATGATTAAAGCTGGATCTGCACCAGGACAGAACTGGGCAAGGGAAGGAAGTGTGAAACGTTTGCAGACATAGATCCATTTCTCCCGTGGTTGATGGTACCTGCCCTTCACTGGTCACCTAGTCCAGAGTAGCCAAGAAACGTTCCTGCCTTTCTGTCACAGCAGCAACGGTGAGTAACCGTTCCTGTAATTCCCAATAGATCAGAAGGTTTTAGTTCACCAGCAGACACTGTCTTAGCATCAGTAGACAAGCATTACTCTGTACAACAGTACAGCAGTGTATCTGGACTTGGAGCTGTCAATATTTAGAAGACGAGGAGTATAGGACACGACCACGTGGGCTGTGTCGAGCCATCCTGGATGTCCTCCATCCTCCAGTGGCTTCCCAGAAAGCGTCCTGGCCTCTCTGAGGTCTCTGTCCTAATCTTCAGGTTATCAGTGGTTTTGGCCTGTCCCGCCTCGGAGAGCTCCTGTGGCTTCTCAGGTCAGCCGGCAGCTTTGGGCCCGGGGCTGTCTGTGCAAGAGGTAACGCTTCCTCCCTGGCCTGGGTAACGCATTCAAACGTGTCCTCGCTGCAGCTAAAAGCCTCTGTTCCAAATACGGGGCAAGAATGATGTTTTGGTCATTCTTTTAGTGCACGTATTCTAATATACACCATAAGATACTTAGAGATTATATCATAAATACATACGCAAAACCTAACAATAAGAAAGCTGTTTAATAGGGAAATGTCACCTCCTATCTGAGAACAATTCATCATAAAGTTGTCATAAGCAGCTGCCAGCGTATTCATTCAATTCTGTTCAGTCATTTCTGTTGCACATGCCACTTTTAGTTCCTCGTTCGTCCGCATATGGCATCTTGTTACAAACTTTGACCAAACTTCCAGAAAAGCAGCGATTATTTTCAGCTGTTCCTCCTGGCACAACAGGTCCTGGTCCCCAGCTGAGGCTCTCTAGCCACTGCTGACTTGTAAATAAATACAAACTCAAATAACTTAAAGGAGAAAGCAAGCTGGCTTATTCTGCCCCAGGTACTTTTACTGCCTCCGTTCATTTCAAGAAATAACATTCCTATTCCATAGTTCAGCAGAGGCTGTAAATTAACCAGCACTGAACTAGATATATTCACAGTTACCATTTGCCATTGCCAACCACCTATAGATTTCCAATAAACAGGTCTCATTCATTGTGAAAATTAGATAATTGAAACAATCTATTTGCTCCAAGGTTGTGGTCTCGGAGGCGACGCGTGCGTGTTGCCATGACAAGTAGGAGCGAGCTGCCGTAATTCACTTCCACGCTACCCTGTTGCCCGTTTTGTCCCGTAATGAGAGTATTTGATGAGATTACCAGAGATTATTGGTCAGCTCCTACCAATTGCTATTCTGCCTGAATAATGCCTCTTTCCCTATTACCATCACTATCTCAGCAGAGATATTTAAAAATGATAACAGAAAGTGATCCCATCAAAAACAGCAATCTCAAATCACTCCTGTTATCTTTTCCGTGATTCAGATTGCTAACTATTGATTATTATGCAGGCTCTGAAGTAATTACATTGGAGCAAGTGGGAAATGCAAACACTGCCTGACAAATTTGCATGCAGCAGTTTCCACTCAAGAGTAACTTATCTGCTGAAGGATTAATTGAAATTTCCTTGCCTTTTTGATTAAAATCTTAGGAGTAAAAATGAATACAATTCAAGAGGAATATTTTGTATTAGTGTGTGAGGTGGAAGAAGTAGAGGAAGATTCTCCTGGTAAAAAAATGCATCTGTGAGCCACTATAAGTGAGCAGGAAGCACAATCCAGTGAGTTATATGTCTATTTATAACTCCATACCCAAACAGAAAAAAAGAAAAAAATCAAGACTGAGAAGCTTCCCACTCACAAAATTCCTCTTTATAATATTCGCACCATCCTCTTCAGCCAGCGCTGCAACATTTTAGCCGGCACTCCTCGCTCCCGTGCAAGTCCACATCACCACCGATTGTCCCACACCTCTGTTCAGCCGTGACGCACCTCGCTGGCGTGGATCTCTCTCGCCGCTCTACGCTACGCTACTGTTTTTTCCCAGAACAATCATGAGCATCAGATTAGATGCTCCCTAACTGAAAATCATTCAAAAATATATAGGAGCAGAGAACTTGACAGTTCGGGGAGCTGGCGATTGGGTGATCCATCACCTATTTGCCAGGCGCAGAGCTATCCACAAGCCACCGCCCCTTGTCGTCGGATAGACTACTGCTTGGGTCCCTGCAAGGCAACTTATAAACTCTTTATTTATTACTGTTCACACAGGAAGTCGCTTTTCTTTTTATGAACTGCTGTGGAGATACACGACATTACTTTAAATCCTGATTTGTTAACTCAAACTTACATTCAAGAGGGTTTAATAAAAAGCTGCCTCGGTGGGATGGTGGTCTTGATTCACAGTTGTGCAAAAACAAGACTTATCAATACAAAGTTGTTATAACTTATTCATCATTTTATTACTCTTAGCAACAGAGATGTATATGTACATCCAATTTTAGCACAAAAATGTAAATCAAAGCTGGTTGGGACATTTTAAAGGAAACCTTCTATTTTGTTTTAATTCATGAGCTGCTGACAGCTGGACCAGAAAGGGCTGATGGATGAGAATATTTTCTGCTCAAAGAGAGGCCTCAAGTGCCAGCGGCATCGGTGTTATGCTTCTCAGGCCAGGAGGGGCAGAAGAAACAGGTTTGTGAACCTGTGCAGCCCAGACCCGCAGATATTTCTTCTCCCCGTCCCCAGAATCCCAGGCGCACAAGCTCGCCTGCAGAGCACATAGCAGCCCGGATTGAAGCGTTGCACGTGGGTGAAGCGCGCTGAGCTAAAAGCCGGCGGCAGAGGCGGCCCCCGAGCAGAGGAAGCGAGAGGCAGCTGCCGCGCGGGACGCGGCGGGTTTCGTCCCTCCCGCCGTGGGACTCGCTGCGGAGGCAGCCCTGGAAGGAGCCCGTTCTCGCTGCATTGGGGGATACGGGGTTTGGGGTGGCACGTGTTCGTAAACAGGACTGCGCTAAAGCAATACTTGAGCCACGTTATCAGCTCTTCTCCCAGCAGAGGAGAATAAACGAGAGCAACACTGGCATCTGCCCGGGCTCGAAAGCCAGTATTACTCAAGAGATGCTGCCACCAACCGCAGTGGGAACACTTGCCTGAGTAACCCAGCAGCATCAAGGCCTCTGCCTTTAAAATCACACTATATTTCACACAACTTCAAGCTACATTCTGTATCATTCATTTCATGATCAAGAAATTACATTTTTACTCTTACTCACAATATTTTAGCTATGATATACCTGCAGGGAAACACGTTTGCTCTACAAGAGAGCACTTCAAAAATTGAAATTATCAAGTCCTTTATCCTTGCCTTCCCTTGATATAGGCCAAGAGATTCGTTGTGCTTGTTAAAATAGAAATACGCAGTACTGAAAAAAGAGGATATAATTCTAATTTATGGAGACAGTATTCAGTCAACAGTTTGATTCAAGTCATTTGTATGTGCTGCTTTAAATAACCATCCTTCTGCATACAGAAAACTATGGGTTCAAACAGAACAAATAAAGCGATGGAATTCAAGTTGGTGTTTTATTTCATACAATGACCATTCAAATAGAAAAATCTCTGCTGATTACATTCATTTATGGGCCTTGGTAAGGATAAAAACTGTCTTGGCAAATTTATGAAGATCAGAATAGTCATGACTTATAGGAAACAATTTATATAAGCAGTTTTAAAATATACTTTTAGATCATGAAAGAGCTAAAATTCTGGCAGTGGCTGCATTAGCAAAGAGAAGATGCACAATAGTATTGATTAAAATTTGCATAATATCTGCCTAATTAAAAATGCAGGGTTATATATTGCAGCCAATAGATTAATCTACTTTTCAGCCACTTTTAAGAGAAACATAAGTCTAGTTCAGAAAAATTTTTTCCTCCAAGCAATTTGCCAAATAAGGGGCTAAAATGTAAAATATTTTTTCCATTAGTTTTAGGTAATTGAAATGCAAAGTGCTGAACACTTAATCTTTCCAGGCAGGAAAAGCTGCCTGCTGTCAGATTTTATTAAGTCTTTTTGCTGCTCTTTGTATAGTCAATAACAAGTGTCTAAACCCAGGAAATGATGTAGAGGTAGTGTTCAAAGGTAAGGATATGATAAGGTGGTGTTTGCATTCAGGATAATATGAAAGAGTCCAGCATGTACGCAGGAAGATTTTTCTCCGTGTCAACTAATTAGCATGTTTATTGGAAGCATTAATTATTCTGACAACCTCAGAGATTTTTAAGTGAGTTAACTCCTTATGCACTCCCTTCCTACATGCCTTTCCACACCAACTGTTTACACACCAACTATCACAGGCAGATTTATGTATCTTAAGAAAGCTAAATGAAATGGCTGCTCTCAATTTTAGCGAATGTTAGGATGCCAAAAATAAATTCTACGATAAAAAATGACCCTGACCTCATTTTCAAAACAAACCCAAGACACAGTTTTGATAAAAATTGAAAAAACCTTGACAATTTTCAACGGAGGTAGCCTTACGTTTGATCGTACGGTGCTATCTGAGCCTCAAAAAGACAAATCACAGTTAAATCTACAGCTGGAAAAGTAGCAGTGTACATGAGCCTGATATCAAAGCATCCACCAAAGACTGGCACAAGCTGGACATCTGGAGCACTGAATGGAGCACTGCCGCTCCAAAGAGAGCTGAAGAAAGTTTAACCTGTTTACAAAACACCCAGATAATAATAGATTTGCATACTCAAGAGGAGTTTGGCCCATGTTTTTTCAACCACTCAGCATGTTTGTACCCTAATTGCTGTTGATGACCATATAAATGATGCATCTTTCTGATATGTCCCAAAATGCAAATCCCTGGAAGCCCGAAATAGAAAATTGCTGAAATATCCCCAAGCTAAAGACTGGGCGGGTTATTAAAAAAAAAACACCAACAAAAAAACCACACACACCACTCATTGGGTAGCCTAATGCGCCTGGTTCCTGTTACTCTCCCATATATTTGGGCTCCAGCAGCACTATCTGTACCTTATTTGGCTCCGGAGCTGGAGCCTGCCCCATCACGCGAGTCTCCTGCTGAAAGCCTGCACCAAAACTGCTTCAGAGGATTTTGGAACCCATGTCTCAGCCAAAAAGACCTCTAAATAGATGAATTCAAGAAGTGGTAGGTCCCACATGCAACACCAAATAGGAGTTGGGTGTTTCATCTCCTCGTACATGAAACACGTTTAAAGGCAACATTGCTGTTTAGAGCAACAGCTGCGTTACTACGACCACGCAGTCCCACCAGCCTCTTCTACCATGTCACTTCTACTCACATCTATGTTTTTAGGGCCAAATAATCATTTTGCCTGGACCCAAAGCCACTGCTCAGAACAGTTTTCCAGCCTTGGCCTCACAAAAGGCATTTCCTGCAGAATGGAAGAGAAAAAAGATTTATCTTTGTAGCGTGCAAGGGTACAGCTTTTTTTTTTTTTTTTGGCAGCAACACAAATATGCCCTAATTTCTCCTCTCTTCTTTCTCATTATTTTCTTTCCATTTTCTTTACAATTTTTCTTTTGTTCATTTCCTCTAGTGTTATTTTCCTCTAGTGTCTGCCTTTCTTCCACTTTAAACTTCCTATTCCCAGGTCTCTCTCTGCACACCTATATCTAGTTTGATTTTTCTTTTCTCTGACTTCTCTTTGCTTTCCCTCTTCTGCTCCTCTCATCTTCAGCTTTTCATCTTCATCTCTGTATTCGGAGGCCTTTCAGTATTTGTTTCAGCCATTCTCCTTCTGCCAAATACATGCCTGAAAGTTGCTCTTATTAGCATGAACATATATAAAATGAGAATTGGGTGTTCATTAATAGGTTGCCCTTGCTGAGCTGTGGAGACTTTGCTGTATCTGAGTAAATATTTTTCTAAAGATTTCCTATTACTCCCCTGCTTGCATTGTAGACCAGCAAGATGGGACCTGTGTCTACATCTGCTTTGAGATGCCTCAGATCTAGGGCTGTCATGTAGCTTCCCACCCCCCAGATCAGCTTTCCTCTTCCTCTGAAAAAAACTAAACGGACACAGATCTAATTACCAATATCTCCAACCATCATTAGCAAAGGAGACGCAGTGTGAATCTAATATCACTTCAGGGACATCGTTACTTTTACAATCCTGCAAAGCTTTTTAATACATCTTTCATTAAAGCTGCACCCCCAAGCATTTTGAAAAACTCAGTAATACCCTTGTGAATGATGAATAATTTGGGGTAAGAAGGGAGAACTTAAGAATCTCCATAAAAAGTAAAAGTATTAAGTCAGGATAAAATCCAAAGAACAGCCAAGTGACTGTGGGTGCATTGATAACGGTTGTTGTGGGCAGATCTGAGCTCATTCTGCTGCTGTTAACCCGATATTAGCTGATATGACACAAACGTGTTTGTCACAGACAGACGTACTGGCCTGTAGGCAGGTGTATATATAAAGAGATTCTTGAAAACTCAGAGCTTGCTTTACAGCTGAGGTATTTCAAGAAGCAAATAAAAAGCAATGTTTCTTTCACTCCCCAAATGATGAAGAATTGCATTACTCTTATGGGAAAGGACAAAAACAAGTAGGAAAATAGAGCAAGGGAGAATTTTGAGCACTCAGTGCTTGTCTAGCAGAAAACAACAGCCAGTCTGTTCCTACTGCTACTGAGGCTAAAACAGAAAAGTTTCTATTAAGAAACAAAATCTCAGAGAACTTTTACCTGGCTGCACACCCCACACGTTCAGACAGCTCCTGACCCGGTGAGATGCAGGCAGGACCCCGGGGACTTCAGTCATTTTTTGTAAAAGGTAGCAACTCAAGGGTAAGATTTTTACAATTATTTAGGAGCACAGAGACGTAGATAATCACCCTTCAGGAATACACTAGAAACGCTTCTGCCTTTTTGGGCATGTCAAAATCTACAACACTCATCTTAAATGATTACATTTTAAAAATATTTTCTACAGTTACTCAGACAAATTCAGTTAATCACCTCTGTATATCAAGAGGAGAAACCTCGTGATTTAGAAAGCCTGAGCATCATAAAAGCAAAAGGCATATGAACTCCCACTTGCCTCTCCAAAATACTGTCTATGCTACCAAATTATTTTGCCACAGTCATCCTTTTCTTCCTTTCCTTTCCATATGTTCCTAGAAAGGAACATATATTGCATCACAAACATTACCCCTCTAAAATTTCGAATGCACCTTCAGTTTATACATGAAAAATCTGCAGTATTTTCTTGTACCACTGGTTTTTTGGAACAATTCTCATTGCAGCTACAAGTGCTGCCACACACTAAATACAGTATTAAGCAGTATACAGCATTAACCCAGGTATCTTCCAACCATATTTGTATGCAGTAGCAGAAATAGGCAAAAGGAAAAAAACTAAACTGTGACTTAAAAAGAGGAACAAAGATGAAGACACAAGGAGTGATATCCGTAGAATAATGGATCCAAGTGTAGCTGATAGAATTCTTACATATGAGGATTAAGTTAATTTATTCCAGAGCATTAAAATATACCTTTCAGATGAGATACTGAAGTTGGCTAGAAAGTTAGTTCTTTCCATGGGAAGGAAAAGGGATCCAAGCCAACAAGGAAAGCCAAAATACTGTTCCACAAAAGACTAGAAAAATCAAAGGGTAAAATAAATTGCTGAAAAACTTATTGGTTTGATATTTAAAACTGCTGACCATCTGCAAGTCCTTTTAAGTCACAAGGAGCTGGAGGCCTTTGTAAATCAGGCTGGATGAGTGGAAGGATGGATAACTGGGTAGGCTCACCAAAAGATTTTAGATTTAGAAGGCTAATGATGTGAAATCAAGAGTTTTTACTAGTATTGAAAAATATAAAGCTTAGGAAGAAAGCTCTCAGAATTCATAATGCAAACATTTACCAATTTACTTTTTAGTGTTTTCTTTTAAACAAGACTCATTTCCTCTATAGTCTTTCTGATAAGCAAGGCATTTCAGTGACAAATACAGGATCATAAGCAAGCCTGTACTAACAAATCAGTATTCAAGACACAGAAATTTTGGTAAGAATATATACATGTCAAAGCTTGCCTCAGTGATTTTTTACTTTTAGCTTTGTTTTTCAAGAACATACTGAAAACGAAGGGGGGAAAAACCTTCAAAATGTTTTGACACTGACACATTTAGGCTTATAAGCATACATAGAGAGCAGAACACTCCAATCCTTTATTCTCATCTTTCCCAAGCCAGAAAACAATATCAAAGATTTCCACTTGTCACAGGAATAAAGGACCGGAGGGTACCATTTCATATTATTTTTGAGTTTAGGATGTGTTAGTTGCAGCTTTCATGAGAAGTTCTTAAAGCCGAAGTGATAGAGGCCACACTGGCTTTTTAACAGATACTTACATTTCTTTTCAGGGGCTAATAGGGAAATTTGTATCACCATTTAAGCAATTACTCCCTTTGGTGGGAGGTTTCTCTCAGATAAAACCCTCAGTTGGCCAGAGCTACCTCCAAGAGTGGTGTGGGTTAGCCTGTGAGTGCACATATTCTCAAACCAAGTCGTGGTTTTGCCCTCAGGACGCTCCATAAGCTGTTCTCCTGAGAACAGCAATTTCCTTTCTGACAAAAGTCTGTTCATTTTTAAATTAATCTAATTCGTTTGTGGCTTCTCTGTTTCCTTCAGAAGAGCCACAGAGCTTTGCTATGCACCCTTTCCTCTTCTCAGGAAGAACAAACGTACTCACCATACTCACCACCGGCACCAGCTCAGGGTCTCAATTCTATCAGACCTTGGACCAGAGGCAAGTCCCTTCACCTCGGGTGCGCTCACCCATACGTCGGCTCAGCCAGCGAAGAGCTTAACCAGTTCACCTAAGCATCAGTATTTCCATCAGAAATATTTCACTCTTGGTCACCTTTCTGCTGCCGGTGCTGACAACAATCAAACATCCCGGTCCCCTGTCCAACGCGCTGCGGGGTGGAGGAGGACGTCAGCACAGGGATGTCTGCACCTCCAAGAGAGGCTCTGCTGTCCTCTCCAACCAAAGGTGGGTCCCACAGGGGCAGAGGCACCCCCGAGTGTTAACTGTGTGCTTAACAGATGAAAACAGCATTTCTAACACCACCCGCAAAATCCCCCTTGCTCAGCTTCAGGCAAGTGCACGGGCAAAGTCTTCCTGGAAGCTAAGGGTGAAATGGACCATCATGTCCACAGCAACATGGAAGTATGGAGAAACCCCAAATGCATTCCCAACACCACCCGAAAAAACAGTATGAACTTGGTATGACTGCTCCAGCCACCAAGCATGCTCCCTACGTGTCTTCTGAGGCATTGGGTACAGGGTCATTTTCTGCTGATGACAGTGCAGTCCAAAACATTTGAACATCTGTTTGCATCTGGACCACAACAATGTTTTCACTTCTATAGACATCTCCGTAAGCGAACACATTGTTTTGGAAGAATACTGTAAGCTGTTGAAAAATCTGGGCACACCAAAATAAGTTAAGAACATCAGTGTTTTCTGAAATAAAACCGAGGTAACTGCTTTGAAAATTGTTGCAGTCTTAGGAACAGTGAAAAATGATTTTAGGAGCATTCATCAGGAAGACTAAATATGTTCAATTTCTTTAATGACAGAAAGGCCATTGCAAATGGTTGTGTGCTGTGTCATAGGATACACTTTAAAAAGATCTGACTACTGAGGTGCCATTAAATTAGAACTACTCTTGGTGAAAAGTGTCTCAAATTGCCCTATTTTTTAGTAAGAAAAAAAGGTTTTTGTTCCTTCCTGTAATTTGTCATAGCCACACAAATCTATTACATGGCTTGACACGTTTTTGAGGAGTAATTTCTAAGAGAACTCATAAGAGAAATGTGAATCCACATTTTAAGATACAAAGAGACATCTGGGTGAAATAAGATACAGATCAGCAGCAGCACCCACAGAGCTAGGTGGACCTTCTCCCCCTCTCCCATACAAAGAATTTGTACTACCTCTGCACCGCTTTCCAGCTCCCGAACCCTCACTAAGAACTAAGATATTCCAATGTGGGAATAGGAGGATTTACTGCCAGCAGTAGTAAGTCTTCTAAAAAGCCTGCACTGCCCCATGTGATTTGACTTACTACCCCACGCTACGGGGAACCAGCTTGGGCAGGAATAGCTGAGGCAGCCGCTAACGCAAAATGCCACCAGTTTTCAGAAATGACTCCCTGGGTGGATAAAATCCCAGGAAATTGAAGACTGAAAAACTTACTGACCAACAGACTAGAAATCTTCACCTCCAGTGAACTGACATTTTCACCCATTTCAGACGAGAGCAGTTCAGCTAAGCATTCTCGTATTCTCTTGTTCAACGTTTCTAGTGCTCAGTCGAAGGAGACACACCTAATGCAGCAGATGATCACACCTAATCATCGGGAGGCAGAAGTGAGCACTCCGGGCAAATTGCAACTGGAAGATAGGTCTGTCAGGCCGTTTGAAAGTGTTGCATCACCAATACACATTGTAATGTCTTAGGGTATCTCTTAATCTTAATTGAATGTGACAGGGAAAATAACAATGATGCATTAAAATATGAATGCAGTCAATATTCCCTCCACCCCCCCTTAGGAGGAAGAAACACAGTGTATTTTCCAGGATTTCTCCACTAAAAACCACTTTTACTGATTTCCACCTGTACAAAAGCACTGCTTTAGCTTAAACACTGCACTGGTGAAAGCCACTTGAGTGCACACGGAAGCCAAGTGACTCACGAGATTTTGCGTATCCTTGAGTACTAGTCACACAGTCATCGCAACTTGGAGAGCACGCAAGGGGATAATGAGAAGCAGTCCCTTTTTTGATTCTTATGTTGTGTCTTGTCTGATTTATTCATATATCAGACACCGTCACTATGTAGCATAAATAAGCTGCTAAGCCCCAGAAACAGACTGTTAAAAGCTTTTCAAGTACCTGATGTGAAAATAAGAATAGTTATTTATATATTCTGGAAGGTTTTGCAAATATGGGTTAAACATACAGTAGCCATAAGATGCTGAGTGTTTTATTTTATAACACCAGCAGGAATAACAGTGCAAGAATTTTTGCTTTATTTTGTATCATAGCGACTAGTGAAGCCATTACTTGTTTCTGAATTCAGCTCAATAATAATTTCAGTGGAAAACTTATTCAAAACACTTCACTAGAGGCACCCCTGATGTTTCACCAGTAAATAACATATTTCATTTATAAACCCTTTTTCCATCCTGCTTGGCTGGTCCTTTAGAAGCCTATCAATAGAATAGGGAAATCTAATTTACACACTCAGCTAAAAATCTTATTTTTGAAAATGACTTAGGTGTTTAGACCTTGTCTTCAGTCCAAAGACGCAAGGGCAATCCACATAGGCATCTCCGAGCTAGAGAGCTGTGCAAGGTGCTGGCAGCTGGACTCCCACCACCCCACAGGTTCCAGCTGCAAAGCACTCACCCAAAATCCCAGGGGCAGGGGGAGGGGTCTGACACCCTCCCCTCCCCACCCCCCAGGCTGCCGCGGTGAAACCACTGCTGGATGTTCAATGCCAGCTTTGGTCTTGCCATGCAGGCTGCAGTCTCAGCTTTGCATTTGGTAGACCACACACCCGTGTGCAGGGCTCCAGCCCTGCGAGCCTGCTCAGCCTGCAGCCAGCATGGCTTTAATGCACCGGTGGGAGCCTGCTGTAGAAATCATGTTTTTACCCTAATACATTTTTTCCTCATGCTTGCAATGGGCTAAAAATGATTACATAGCCAGGATCTTAAGGCAAGTCAACAGGACCTATATTCAGAAGGCCAGGCCCACTTTGAAAGAGCTAAATGAAGATCCTTTTCACAATCATGATCTTTAATCCCTTTTTTAAGCACACAAAATAAACCTTAAGGAGCTAATACCACCACCATTAAAAAGACAGGAGGAATCTAAATATTCCGTCAAAAATGGTTAGACCAAACACACTTCTAGCACATACGTAGGGTGTTTTGCTTTTCAGTGGGGGTATCAGGCAGGGAGCCAAGACTGCTGCTAGGCAAGGTGCACATTGCAGCACTGCAAGAGCAGCTGCAACAAAGCCCAACCCCATCACCACTGGAAGGTTTAGTCTGCCAGCATAACGCTCGCTTCAGCTTGCTAGGGGCTAAATATGTGTTCTTACAGCAACAGTTAGGACTGAAAGCTATACACGTAATACAAATCCACTCCTCCTTTTGTTCAGGAAAACATCTCAGCACGTGCCTTGGCCCCCTGAGGCTCCAGCAGGACTGCTCACGTAACACAGCAAGCTCTGTTCCAGGCAATAAGAATCCGGCGAGTTGAATTCTTCACGTGACCCTCGAGAAGGACACGCAGGTATTTGTTTCCCCACTTTGTGAAACCTGGGGAAGGCAGGTGAGCCTTCGCGGACGCTCTGCCCAGAGTCTATTCCACCTTGAGGAGGCAATTCCCATGCAAGTCCCAAAGCTCAGGGGAGTTTATATTATTACAGCTGACTCAGGATAAATAAAGGTTCAACCTACTGAAACACACAGCTAATTGAAAGACTTTTACACCACAGCCAATGATTGAAGGAGCAAGAAAATCTCCATAACCTGCCTCATCCTATTACTTAAAGTCACTCTTCATTCTCCACTTACTCCCATCTCAGCAGAACACAGGGACAAGAAAGCAAAAGTCTTCTTAAAAGAACATTTCTCTTCCAAAAAAAATCCCATCTTCTCCAGCTACAGAAAGAGATAGCACAGTATTAAATTTGGCTCACAGTGAAATCTTAATGGACAAACTAGCAGAGCCCAGCAGGCTGGTAAACCTTAACTGATAATGCAGGTAAATGGCATTACAAATTCCTCGGAAGAAGCACTTTTTCTTATTGAGCAACTGCAAAATTTTAAGGAATTCAAGTATGATATGAAGAGCAATAAGAAGTCATGAAAAAAGAAATCTAACCAAAAGGGAATTTTATTTGGAGGTGACAGCTGCTGAAGATTGCTGGGAGCACACAGGTGATGTTAGCATTTCCAGAGAGGAGCAAGACACCAAAGAGTGGTAAATGCAGTTCCCCAGCAGAATCTTGTAGGTAGATGTCACAAAAAGCTATCTAACCTCACATGCCATTTTCTGTACTTTGCACTGAACATTTGGCTAATCAAGCATTTGAAATCAATTTCTAATATAATCATTTGAATTTCTAGTTCTCAGAGCACTCCGACACACAGTGAAATGAAAAGCAAGTGGCCTCACAACAGTGTTAGAGCCTGAACGTACAAAGGAACTGTGGTGCTTAAATGTGCTAGATACTGCCTGCTGAACTAAGAAAAACCGTAAATTTACTAAATGTTTTGGAAGTACTCACTGCTAACACATTTAGTCAGCTTTTCTACTATAAAGTTTTAAATGATACTGTCAAGGTACCATATATTTCCTAATTTTCAGAGCTAGGTTTTCTCCCAGTCTTATTTCTAAAACCCTCTGGAACTTTGAAGCTAAAGAATGCTTCCCTAACCTAAAAAATATATACACACACACTTTTTTTGCTTTAATACATACATGCTCATGGTGATTTATTTTTGCAGGTGTGCTAAGTAACAAAGTTATAGAAGAGAAGGACAGGTTGACAGCAGTCTCCCCAGTTTTGTGAAATAATTTAATTTCAATTTCAGAATTCCCAAGGTAGTGCCAGGTTTAAAATTCATTTTTCCATACATCTAAATAGTGTTTTAAAAAAGTCATTTCTAAGCAATTCTTTCCTTATTCCATAAAGCAAAAAGATATGGTCAAGCTGATGGATATTATAGCTGTTATTCTTACAAATATCATGCTACAACAAATGAGGTTATTGCATATTAGTCATGGTACAGGTCAGAATCATCTTTCAGAAATCACTGCTTCCCCTCTAGTCAAAGAAAATATGCAATTCAAAAGAAAAAAGGAAAAAGAAACCTTCTCATGAGCTTAGTGATAAAAAAAAAGTTCATCTCCTTCAGTCTTCCCAGCAGGGAGGCATTAAGACAAGGTCCCTTCTACTCCCTTCTGCTTGACTGCTTGAGCTTTAGCAGAAGCTGGTGCATTTTCTTTGGAACCACCTCAAGAAGCTGGAAACTTGTCTCAGAGAAAAATTCATCACAGTCTTCCAAGAAGAACTATGTCAACATGCAGTACACCGAGGAACTAAAAAGAAACAAGAGGCAGCCTTACACACAAGCAGCTGAAGGTTTGATGTGTATTTTATTGATGCTGCTCAGTGTTGTATTGAGCCAGGAGCTGGACTTTTCTAACTCTTAGTGCTTTAGACTGACAAATCTAAATGTCAGCTCTTTACAAAGAATATAGGAACCCAGTGACACCTTACAGCTTGGCTGGAGACATTCGACATGATGAATTCAACTGATGCACGCTGTTCTCAGATTACTGAAACTTTGGGGCCCCAGTCCTCTCTTGATAAGTGGTGCTTGTTTTGATTTTCAAGATCAGAGGGGATACATTTATTTACACCCTTTCAACTCCCTTAGAAATACCATCAAAAGTGCCAAGAGAATGGGGTCAGGCTTCTTTTAGAAAATTCAATGCCTGTTATAAGAATGAAAAGAGAGGACAACTCTCCAGTGAACCACATTTAATGTAAATTGAGAAGAACTGCGGGCTGAAGTGGTATACAGCCTTATATCTGAACTTGCTGGCATAAGATTTATAAAGCAAAGTCAGCTGTTGTCTGTGCACTTGTCTTCAGTGCTCCAAGCACCTCATTTATGGTGATGAGTTCAATGAAGATAAAGGCAACGGTCAGGCCCCTTCCAGATCCAGAAGACAGGGATGCAGACCAACACCTTTTCCAATGGGCCATTTTCTATAAAGCTTTGCTAGGGAGTCTGTGCTACCTTCAATATATACAATTCTATGTCAAAAGCATTAAAACTTGCCTGAATTTCAGTCATACCCAGCTCATAACTTTACCAAACCCACCTGCAAAGAGGGGGGTCTGCAGACCACTGCAGTCCTCGTCCCCTCAGGACAAGCTGAAACACCACTGTGGTGTGCAAAGCCCTTTGTACAGCAATCCCTGTGGATACAAAACTTCTTTGCATATACAAGATTATTTTGGTAGTACTTCAGATGTTTGATCTGTGAGGGCACATTGCACCACGCTGCTCAAATATATGAAGAACCACCTGTGCACCATTCATGTTTGCTAGTCTTGGACATTTTCTGTATTAGAGGAGACTGAAAGAAAAGCCAGGAAGTATCATGTAGCAACAGGTTCGGCTCTTAGAAAGAGCCGATTAAAAGATTTTTATGCTTTTGCAGGAGGATGATCCTTTTTGTTTCACTGAACAGTCAAGCTGCTTGTTTTCTACCACTATTTATGTGTTAATGTTTCAGACTGATGTAAGGAAAACGGGAGATAAGACCTAGGTTTTTACTGATAACCAGCAAATTGTTCTAGCTGCTGGGAAAGCTGCAGGCATATCATGCGGAGTCAAATACCTCCAGAGCTGACAATATTATTTTTCAGTTTGTTTTTCAAAGGTACAGGACTTGAGAAGGTTCTTCCACTGAGCTGACTTGCACTGACTTTAATGATCCAAGTTGCATTAAACCAGCAAAAACATTAAGTGCCGCTTCAGATATTTACAAAGTAAATGTGCACATTTTCTGGAGTCTGCATGTTTTCCCTCGCTCAAAGGCAATAGGAATTAGGTGTCCTTTACTGACAACTAAGAAAAGTTAGCAGAAATCTTACTGAAACAAAGTGGAGGTAAAGCTATCAGCAGGACCAGTTTTCTGCTTTAGATGTTTTCTGCATTGCAGAAGGAGACAAGAACAATTGATGTGGAAAGCCCAAAAAGAATAAAAATTATTTTGAAGGTATATGCATCTGAGGCAAAAATATGGGAGAGATTGCTAAATTTGTAAGCTGCCAAGTCCAACTCTCCTTTGCAAGATCATCCAAGAAAACTTGCCCTCGGCACACAAGGAAAAGCCTTCATAAACTTCTCCTAGCTAAAAACTAGTGTCAGCCTCTCCCTCACATTTAATTCAAACAATTATGGAAAACATTAGCTGAGAATTCTCATTTAGGAAATACGTGCAGACTAGCATAACAGAAGGCTTTGTGTTTCCCCATTAATAGTATGACATGCAGTGTCTGGTCTTCCCTCAATTTAAATCAGAGCCTGCACTTGGATATTTCAAATTACTAATAGGTCAATAGGCATCACAAGGAATCAGTATTTTCATCTTATAGAAATGGGCTTTTTTTTCTTTCTTTCTTTAATGAACCCCCTTCAGTAGAGAGATCATTCAGCAGCTCCCCCCCATCCTTTCTTCTCCTCAACAGAATCTGCATCTCAGTGCTCCACCAAAATACCCACATTTGTGATGCTTATTGGAATGCACAGATGTTTGGGGGAATTTGGAGGGTTCTTTTCAGTTTTATTGGGGGAGTTGGGGGGTTTTCAGTTTTATTGGGGAGCCCATATGTGTTTTAAGATTTCTGGTGATCAGTTTGGTTTGCAACATATCTTTGTGAAATGTTGCTGGAGACATGAGTTTTAGACATGCATATTTTTATTCATTTTAAAAATCAGATGCAGGAGTCCTTACTCAGTTTCAGCTTGTGAGTAGTAATTGGACACACAAGAGCAACCTGACAATGAGAAAGCAGTTAGTCTACCCAAACTCTCTCTCAACCTTGCCAGATACAGCTGGTTTCTCACAAAACCTGATGCAAGGTCTTCCTTAGAGCATATTCTCACATCTTTATTTGTACCCTGCTTTTCAGTATTGAAGAGTAGGTATTTTCCACGCTCTGTTTGGCCAATATTCCTGAACCCAGACTATCTAATGAACCAATACAACAAACAAGGGAGAAGACCATGCTTGGTTAGCACCAAAAGGGCAGGCTGTGTGAGGGTCCCTGGGTCCCTTCCCTTGCATTCACAGCAGCCTGGAGATGCTGATCTTCACCGCGTGCGGCAAGAGCAGCCTGTTGCACGGGGCTGCTGCTGAGGGCAAAGGCAGAGGCCCGCAAGGGGAAGGGGCTGGGCTTTCTTCTGCTAGAATATTTATCTTCACCAGGTGGTAGGCTAATGGTGGACTGTAATACACTGCTGAGCAAAATTCTGTAATCATTAGTTAGTAGTGTAAACATGCCTGGAGTCTGTTATTCAGGCAGTCTTTTTTTTTTTTTTTTTTTTTAAGAAAAAGTGAAATTAATGGCATTTAATATATTTGAAATACTTATATTAGTACTGAGTTAACAAGTCTAGATTAAGCATATTTTAAAGCTAAAAAGTGCCCATTTTGATATTTAGAAAACAAAAAATTAATCTGGTTAGCTAAAAGTGCAGACTCTAGTTCAAGCAGGAAATTCATTTTCTTCAAATCACTGCTAATGCCTCATATTCTGTTATGATGAGGAAAGTCATGAACAATTTTTGCATTGTTTTATTCTACTATATTTCAGTCTCAAATAACTTCAGCCTTTTATTAACTGTGCAACTGAGTCCTATTCATCAGTTAGGCAGGTGTATTGCCTGATAATGCAATAAGCTTTCCTGAATGTATGAGTTGTTTTATTTCTTTTATACCAGTAATCAGTTCTGAGAGCATAACAAAAACAAAAGGTTTATTTCTTTTTTACTGGTAGCAGAGCTGTAAATTATCATCCATCAGCAATAACTGTTGCCATTTAATAAAAAAATAAACCTTTCCTTAATCTCACTTGGGACATAATAGATAAAAAATAAACAATAATATTAAAGTTGGTGCTAAAATGAAAGATTGCTGCAACTGAGGATGTGCAATGAAGTTATTTATGTAGATAACAGTTTGGCAACAAAAAGGAACTAATTTAGGTGTAATAAAATAGATGATCCAAACTTTTCTGAAATATAAATAGCTGCCATAGTCCTAACTCACTTTCCAAGGACTTCAAAGCCTCAAAAAAAAAAATCAGAAAAGTAACTAAATATCAAAAAAAAAAAAAATCAAGGCTGAATGTTTTCAATACTTCACCTGAAAAATAGCCTAAGCTGTTCACCTGGATAACCACAAGCATCTCCAAAGAAGCATTGCTCTAAGTTCAGCTCAGACCAGACTATTGTCAGAGTTCTTTTCTTCTAGCTTCCCCCCACCCCAAGTCTACTGCTGAGCTAAATGTCGACTTCAAACAACCAGCATGAAGACTACTACTTCAAAGTCATTTGTCTGCAGGTCTTGCGACCACAGCCCAGATATGCACCGTATCTGTAAAAACATGTACAAGCAGAAAAGTCAGTCTTGAATGGCTGAAAAAAATTCAACAAGATAAGTCTGAAGAACAAGGTTTTCAGACAAGGTTCCCAAGAACTGTTGGATATGAGCCTCTCCAAGACATAGCTTGTATTTAGATTGAATGATGAAACATTTATGCAGATAAACACACACACAATATTGAGGAACAACAAATGGATCAGAAATAAAACATCTTAACCAAAATCACTACCTTCCCTCTCTCTCCAGGTAGGTTACACCTTTGGCTCTCTGCCCTGGGTAGACTACTCTTAAGTTTCACATGGCTTAAAGAACTTCATGCATTATTTAACCACTTTCAAACTTGAACATCTCAAAGTGATAAATACCATATTTCTATATTTGTAATATAGCAGGGCTCTAAGCATTTTGTAATTTCTCATAGCATATATCTTTCTTCAAAAAAAAAAAAAATGCTGAAGAGCAGTCTGTAGAACTGTCCCTGAAGCCCTTCCTACACCCAGCTGTGGGAAAGACCATCCCCAGGTACTCACACTGCTCCTCAGATGTCAGGGGCAGCAGAAGCAGTGGATGAGCAGCTCAATAAACTGCCAGTATCCAGGCAAGCAAGAGATCAGGTTCCCAGGAGAACTTTGGCCAGTAGATGGTCGTATCTCAGCTGTTATTCCGGGAAGGCAGAAATTAGCCCTTTATCTTCCAGCCCTTTTCCATCAGCACACAGGCAGGGTAACTAGACGGTCACCTCTATTTTTGTGGTGGAGAGGACATTACTTTGCTTGCATGGAGGACAGCGAGCATAACTCAAGTCTGCGAGAGCTCCTTCACTTTAACCTGCTACAGAGCTAGAGGAAGCCGAGCACAGGACTGGACTGTGCCCAGGTTCTGGTCGCTGAACAAACGCTGGCTGTCCCAGAGATGCCATCCCTCCATATGGCTGCAAGCTGAGGTGGTGAGGACAGTGCCCACACCTTTCCGTAAATTCTGGAATTCAGTACTGGCTTCTCTAAATATAGAAATATGTTACTAACTATAAAAAAGATTCATTATGATGCTGCAATAAAACTCATAGGGATGCCTTTTGTTTAAGATTTAGAAATGGAAAGTATCTTCCCGTTATCTCAATGTATGAGCTTTATAAATCACTGGCACTCCATTAATCTACAGTGGAAAGCTAATTTATTCCATGAGCAAATAATGCAATTTCATTACTTTTTATTTCCTCGTAGAGCAGACCACCTTGAGGCCAGGGAAGGTGCAGACCCAGGACTCCAAGGAAGAGACGATAAAGACACATGGGCCAGAGAATTCAAAGGAAGTCTGAGTGCAAGTGAGGATACGTAGGACAGTGAATGCAACACGGGATGCTCACAGGCAGCAGCTTAATACCCACTCTCTTGTTCATAGACCAGAGCAGACCATTAAACCTTCTTAGGTATTGCAGCTTTACATTTCATACATCTACACCTATAATAAATACAAGCTGCAGGTTGAGCTTATATGGGGGAAAAAAAATCAAGGGATAGCAATGAATAAAAAGGTGAGCCTGCATAAGCAATTGAGTGACCATCTGGGTCATGCAGTGGATAAAGCACAATATAGAGCTTGCATATGTCAGCCTCTGCCTTTGCTCTTAAGGGAACTTTGCTTTCAGGTTGCTTCTCACCCTCCCCTCTCCCTAAGGACAGTATCCCGTTGCAGTCCACCAAGTGAAGAACATGCCGATGCCTCAACTAGCTGCTACACCTCAGCCTCCTGGAGGGAGCCCCTTACTCACAGTACGAGCCCGGTGAGCAGACCTGCTTCGTGTCCCCAAACCAGCCCCTGCATGCAAGGGCACGGAGCAGGTGGTGGGGACAAGGCTTTGGTGAAGGCTGGGTTTGCAATGCAACAGAGCAGCTACCAAATTCAAACTCCGTAAGACAACCGAAGCCACCCACATAACAGTGAGGAAATCATTCACCAAATGTTGGAGTCTTTGGCCTGGTTTGCAAACCCAGTTAAGGTTGGACATGTCTGTCTAAAATTCAACACCAAAAGCAAGCACAGAATTTTCATCCACCCTCTTCACTGCTGGCAGAAATTTATATTTGACTTTCCTGCCACCTGGACCATGCAAGCCATGTGTGAGAAAGGGTTGCATGAAGAAATGTTATTAAGAGATAAATCTTAATTTCCTATCCCTAGTCACTTGACATGGATTAGGATTAAATTTCAGGCAGTTATGTCTCACCTTCACTGGCAAAAATATCACCAACAGTTGTCTCTTCTAGCCCATTCCATAATAAATTTTCTCTCATTCCTCCACTCTCATGTTCTTTCCCTGTTCCCAGTTTCCAGCAGCCCAAGAAAGAAAAAATTTGAAAAGAAAATTTGTAGGGGAAAATTCTTATTGCAAACATTGAGCACCAAGTGTCATTTGGCTTTTGAAAAAAGAAAGTCTCCAAGCCTCTCTTCTAATGGGCAGGTTCATATAACTAGTGTAACATATAAAGGCATCAATTTATACCAAGAGGAGGGGAAATTAATTGCACGCATTTGGTACTACAATGAGTTCAGCAGCACAGCCAGTGTAACACTGTAGGTTTCAGTATTTGGGTGTGAATCATCATACTTCATCAATTCACTCATTACACACCCTAAGAAAAGCGCTTTTTTCTTGCTGAAGATGAGAGAATTTGTTGTCTCCAAAAACGATACTGTATGCTTCAAAGATTAGCAACATAAAACTTCCTTCACATTAGCTCTAATAATTCTGCTGTGCTATAATAGCTTAACAAATATACTTAGGATTTTTAGAATAAAAAGAAAGGAATAAGGCAATTAGTTACTATCCACAAAAAGCTTTGAGAATTTATTCAACATATTTTATGCACAAGTGAAGGAAACCAGCAACATTGAAATGACAGAGTTGGTCTTTTTTGTATGTTGCAGCTGTTTGGAAAGCCACAGGGCAAAGGCATTTATATATGAGATAAGCTCTGTCTGTAGAACAAATTAATGCTCGATTGTGAATTAAATGGCATGTCTTCGGACAGCTAATTAGCTCTGTGCTGCTCAATTAAGCTTTGAAAGGACATGTTGTGTTTCTTGAGGGAAGAGAAGTCATTTCCAGGCTATTTCATATTCTCAGCATTTTCTGTTTCTCTGACTGAGAAGTCCATGAAGAAATAAAGAAAAATCCAGCAGAATTACCAAGAGGTGTCAGGGTCTAAACCACAAAGACTACAAAGTTATTTTCAATACTCCCAAAAGTCTTTGATTTGATGTCAAACGGCTTAAAAATAAGCTAGCTTGGGATAGCAAGGAACTATAAATCCACGTCTATAGTGTTTTTTAAACTAGAAAAGCAGCAAGACCAATCCAAGGAGAGGATAAAGAGGCTGTAGAAAAGCTTCCTATGATTAGTTAACATTGCATCTTTCTTCAGTTAATCTAAAATTTTCCACCTCTCCTTTTCTTACCTGCTAGCATCCTAAGCATAAGTATCTAGCAATAAGCACTCAAGTGTCATGGGTTCCTCCTCCAGTATGAAAGAGATGCTAAAAGGGTCAAGTCTTAAGATTCATGTTTCTTATTGTCATGCAAATCCTTTGAGACTTAAACCCTGAGCCAAGACCTAAGGTCCAATTTCTCAGAACTTCAGTACTTCCAACCTTTCTCTGCTGGTATCATCCTAACAGAGGCTGATTTCTTTCTTCTTATTCCACTTGCCAACCTCAGAGTACAAAAGCCCAGTTACCTTGGCATGGAGAGGGCATAAAACTAAATGAGATTCCTGGCAAGGAGTCATATTTTCCAGATCCAAAAGCTAAGTTACTCAGGCTCAGCTCAGTTCTAGTCATGGAATCTCAGGAAGGATGAGATCAAATTCTTTTTCACAGCCAGTTTTTCTCTTCTCTGCACATTAATATACAGTTGAGCTGCAGACTGGACACAAGAAATATTTATTCAATGCGAGACAATCACCAAAAACTAAAGCCTCATGATCAAATGCTGGCCTTCAGCATAGCAGACATAACAAATCAGTCTCATCAGATTTCTACACTTAGCTATCTTCTTCAGTTCGAATCTGAAAGTCATGAGTGTTCAATAACTAAACATTGTGAATTATGAAATGAACAGGCATTTGACATTTCTACCCTAAACCACTGAAGGTCACACTAACAAATAAAGTTCAAAATCTGAGAAGTAATTCTAAAACTGAGGTTGTTTTCAGCTTCAGTTACCAGTTCCATTTATTGTATTTTTCCAAGCAAATTCTGAGTTTAAACAACTGCAGTCCAGATGCAGATGTTGAAATCCAGCCCAAGGAAGGACTGCTATCTACTAATCTGCAGGCATGAATGCACACTGTATGTATAGAGATGTCAGTATATACACTCACTGTTCTATGCAATGTGTGTGTAAGTGGGCCAGTACAAACCTGCCTGCTATCCTGGCACTTCAAAGAGGTATGTTAACACTTTCCCTTGTCAGAAGCAAATAGAATAGCTATATACCAAGTCTGTTTTTCCTGTAACTATACTTCTAAAGACTTGTGCTTCCAAAGACCCAATTCAATCAATGTTGTATATCTACAGTGGTATACAAATATATTTATATATATTCTAGATATAAAATACTTCATGTACACTCATCTGTAAGACCATAGCAGGGAACCTCCTTTAAATATAACCCATTTTGTATTTTATTTTCTTGCTTGAATTTGTTTCATCTGAAGAAAATACCTAACTTTTTTCATCTCACATCTCTTATTTGGGGAGGAAAAAAAATTCCTCAGGGTTAAGTAGATAAATCTTTGAAATCAAATGTTAAATTGACAGGTAGCAATATCAAAAAGCAGAGGTTATGGACTCAAATGAAAACCTGTCCAGAAGCCATCAGGAAATATTAGCGCAGTCTCCACAAGCATTTTCACAGTAACACAGGTTGAACCTTACCAAAGGGCTGGCTGATCTGTTAAAGATACAGTTTTTCAAAGATGTTCTAGGATAAGAGACCTTCAAAATTTAAGCTATACTTGCTGTCAAAGGCTTCCTCATGGTTTTCCTCATCAAAATTAAGACAATTTAGCTCTTGATGCTTCCCTACTAGCCTTGAAGAGGAGAGACAGGGAAAAAAATAAGGCAACATGATTGCAAACATACAACTGCTATTTCATTATAATCTGGGAAACAGAATATTATACCTACATCTGACAGGCACAAATCACCGTGCTGATGGACAAACACGATGCCACACACAGTGCAAAGTAGTCCTTTCTCCAGCTAACTATAGGGAGAGTCAAGTCTGCCATCACCTAGTGTGGACAGTAGTTCTCCCAAAAATACATGATTTCCCCAAACAGTGTTTTCATCAAGAAACCTAATTAATAAGGGATATCTATCACATCTGTAGCAAAAAAACTGTTTTCTTACTTAAATATCAAAAAGATGATGAAAAAACAGATTACATCCCTTTTAAGTCCAGTCTTTCATGTGAGCCAGATCTCAGCAAGAAGGGTTGAGATTTTCAAAGAAATAGGGGATTTAGATCTGAGGTTCTGACCACCTGCAGAATGGTTAAAATGCTTAAACTGCACAAACAGCCTTGAAAATTTTAAGTTATTGCTACTGTGCAAATATTTTCAGTACTTTCCTTACTCCCATATTACATCCACTTTTTTAAAGGCACCATTAGTTTTATTTCAGCCTGGATTCTCTCTCAACTTTCAGACTACCACCTCTAAGCAAACTGAACACACTTCAGATATGCCAGGCATCATAAGCCTGTATATGAGACAGAAGTGCTTCATACAGAAAGCTGTCAGAATTGAAAAATCACATTTGTTTGAATTGTATTTAGCATTCTCTGGGTGAATCTGATGTTGTGTCAGGAGTGGAGAATCAGCAAGAGCTGAAAGGAAGGGAGCTCGCTTTGTTCTGAGGCCAGGAAAACATTTGGCATCACTACTTTCCAAATTATATATGAGCCCTGCCCCGCTTCTTTATTCAAAGCCCTAAATATGCTGGGTTGAAAGCAGTAATACTTCAAACTGCACTAGCAATAGATCTGCAGCTCTTAAGTACTGTGCTATATTACCCCTGCAAATTCTGCCTCGCTGGGTCTCAGGCTAACATTGCTAAGCCAGCACAGGCTGAAGCAGCAGCTCCTCGAACACTGGTTTCTAAGACTATGTATAAGTTAAGGTCATGTGGCAGCAAACCAAGATTCACGCAAAGGAAAAGCACAGGGAAGAACGAGACCAAAAACCCACAATAAACAAAATCCAATGTAGTAGCTGGAGAAAAAACACTTAGGTAATGCAAAAAGTTTGGGATGAAATGTTTCTCTTGCAGGAATTTCAGTCTTGCAGCACACAGTCCCTACGGTCTTCGCCCCGTGGGGCAGCCCTGGGATGGGGTGCACTCTCCCACACCAGCCAGGCTCTGCACAGCGAAGGTGCTTGCACACATCCCGGGGAGCTCAACCGCGCGCCCCGGCAGCTGCCGAGCGGTGCTTCGACCCGCCGCCTCTCCCTTGGCATTCCCAGCAGGGCACCTCTGAGCAGGGAAACCTCCCTCTGTGGGAAATGCAGGGCTGCGGGAAAGCCCGGATAGAAACCCCAACCTCAGCACCCTGCACTCAGATTAATGTCAGCAGAAACCTAGATAAAAGCTTGACTGCATCTAAGGCCAGAAATGTTCCTTATTTCCCTCTTATGAAAAATGATTTTATCTTGACTTTTCAGAAATGCAGTGTGATTGCTCTTTCAATTAACTCATCATGCTCAGTTTTCATTAGCACCGCACAGAATAACCATAACCCATTGTACCATCCCGTGGCTCTTTTCAAAGACGCTGATTTACAACAGAAGAGGGATTTTGTGTTTCTTGCCTGTTTTGGCACTAAGGTAAAGCAGACATGTTAGCATTCATTTCATCTTTAGCACTTTCTATTTCCCCAAGAAGGCTGCAGCAGGCAGCTCAACGTAAAAGAAAGTTATTAAAAATTCCACATCCTTGAAGCAATCTTCATAAAATTGATGATAAATTCAATTTTCAAGTTGTTTAATACATTCTTCTCTCAACTAACACAGTTCTCCCAACTTAAGGGCCCTTTAAACTAATGACCTAGAAGAAATAGGGAATATTTCATTTGAATCTATGCAAAATTTGAAAAACTGCTAAGCACTCCGATTTTCTGCATCCCTTAGTACTATTAGTAGTCCTCATGCATCCTTCTCGGCCCTGGAAACTTGCAGGAAAGAACAGCGTGATTCATAATGCAACACAAGTGATTAGGTACATTTGAAGTCAGAAATACTAATAAGTTGGTTGTCATATTTAAAACAAAGTCATGCATAAGCAATGCCTTACAACCCCCGTTCATATAGTGCAAAAGGTAAAATAACAAAACCTTACTTAACACCTAGGACCAGAACATGCAATAGATGAACTTTAGCCTTGGTTTCTGAATTGGAGTTATGATCATTTAAATCTTACAGCTCTTTATCAAATACAACACTTGGTTAAAACAAGATATACCTCTATAACAAATAAATGGCATGAGCTTATATTAAAAACTAGTTTTTCAGATTTGTCCAGCTTAGTGGATTTAAGATACACTGCTGAGAAGACTGTTTCTAAAACACATTTTCCACCATAAGAAAACACTCTTAAATCAATCTACAGAAAGTCTAAAAATGAAATGGAAGCTAAATGTTTATCTGCACTAGTTCCATTTGAAGATAACAGCCTAGGTTTTGCAACACTTTAGAAAAAAATTGCAGCACAGGGGTAGAGGCATCAGTCATGCTTGGTCCCAGGCACTGGAAACCAGCCTTTCGACCATCTTCAGCCCTCTGCAGTCCCAAGCAGACTCGTGCCCTGGGAGAGCAGCACTTTACTGTACAGATGTTTACTGTGTGAGCTAAAGAAGCATCTCTATCCACTGCTGGCATATTTATACAGGCTTTACTAGCCCACAGGGTCCAAAAGGTAATTCACTTGGTCAAGACTTGTACGTAGCAGAGGCCCACGTGCACGGGAAGTGATGCTCAGGAAAGCACAGTTCACAGTCAAAGTTTGACTCCCATCTTAAAAAGACTGCAAATTGCCCAGTTTCGTCAAACATTTAGATTCCACTGCCCTGCCTGGTGACCGCAGCTAAAGCACCTGCACCTGGACATGGGCCAGCAGCTTTGGGAAGAAGCATGGGCAGTTGAAAACAAATGTGAAGTTAGTATTTTGCAGCATAGGGTTTCCACAGTCCCCAAAGCCTTTCACAGTGATGAACCCTTCTTTACCTAATACACCAACTTGATTCCTTTTGAACTACTGGGGTTTTATTTCTTATTTGAGAACAAGCTGGTGTATTGATTAGCAAGAGAAAGAGGAAAAACAGCTTTGAAATTGTTCTTTTGAAGATATCTTCCAGCTTCATGTAAATACCCAATGAACTTGGGAAATATCTGCAACCTCATTAAAGTAGCTGGAAATGATCTTTAAAACACATGCAGACGTTTCTGATCCAATGCTACTGCCTGTTGCAGGGATTCGGATGAGCGAGGATCCCACTGGAACTCCCTTTGTCTCGCCAAGAGTTGCTTCTTTTAAGCAAATTGGCAGATCAAAGTTAGCACATATATAAAGCAACTTCAAAGTGAGTTTCCTTCAAGCACTCACTTTAGAGATCACAGTTGTAACTTCTGATTAAGCACAGTGCATGTTGCACAATGAGAAAGCGATATATTCCTACATTAACTGAGAATGCTTTTAGGCATAGCTTCTGCAACTGTTGAACTTCTCGGCATATAGGATTGAGACATAGGGTAGTATCTGGGTAGCTTTTGCTCTACTGATTTCTGAGATCCAATTAATCAAAACATCCTAAGAGCAGCAGTAGTTACTACCAAGCCTCCTTCACCCCCCAGGGGAAAAAAAGGATCAAGCGCCTTACCTAGACATAAGAGATTATAAGCACTTGGGGTCACAGCCTAGAGACCTTCTCCTTTTCCAAAACCACCCGTGTCACACGCTGGAGGCCACTTTGGGGGAATATTTACTGTTGACCTCTCTCCACTCCCATTAAAATCAATGGCAAACCTCCTACCGACTTCAATAACAGCACAGACGAGCCAACAGAAAGCAACTTTTAAGATCCACCCCATAATGCACACAGCGAGGAGGCAATTTTGTTTGCGCCGTTAGTCTGAACAAAGCGTTATCAGGCTTTGAGCACACCTATTTTCTAGCGAGCTACAGGAGTTGTTGGAGCATAAGCACAATCTGCCATCACATAATAAAGTCAACACATTAGAGTTTAATTGGATGGAGTCATTTACACAGTAATAACAAGGATTAAGACAACAACCCATTTCCTTAAAACTGTAACCAGCTGGTTGCACTGCAGGAGGAGAAGGTAGATGAAACACTCACCTCTTATTAGTCTGAGTGCTTTGCCGGGTAGTTTAAGAAACATCTATAAAAAACATCGCTTTCAGACTGAAGTATTCAGCCACTTAGCTGCTTGCAGGGGAGTCGCTCAGCACTGGAGGAAGGATGGTCCCCTTCAACTCTTGCAAAGCAGAGTTACGCCAAGATCCAGAAAGCAACAGTCCCAGAGGCAATTCTCAGAGCGGCCGTTCGCACTGCTCGATATTCCCATGAGCCGCCTGACGGAGCGACACGAGGCACTCGGTGTCACCGGTGACACCGGTCAACGTAGAGCGACTGCAGGAGATGACAGCCCTGCGCTGCTGAGTGCAGAGCTTCCCCAGCATCTGCAAGCAGCTACCAAGTGCACAGCAGTAACAACATGGTGCTTATCGCAGAAATACAGCTTAATTCAACAGGCTGACAGAGACAAGGATTGTACAGTGACATCTGGAGAGATGTCCTTATGAAAAGAAAAAACATAAGCATTAGAGATTAATTGAAGTTATTTGCCAAATTAAATCTCAACATTTCTTTTAATATATTTACAGCTTATATTTTACTCTAAATGAAACTAACTTTTTGAACCACATCTTCCTAATTCAGCCCTGCTGGCTTGATTAGCAGAACACAGATGAGTTTTTTGGTTGGATAAACATTAGTGTTTTCTCTTCAGCTGCAAACCTTGTACTGGTGGTGCCACTTATGCCAAGAAGTGGAGCATTCAGCTTTGGAAACCAGCCCCACTTTGCAACAACATCTTGCCAGTAAACTATTATGAATCATCTCAAAAAATAAACTGAAGTTATGCTGCCATTGACAAGCCTAGCTCATTTTCAGATCAAACAAGTTATTTCGATAAGTTTTGGCATAATTCATCTGAATCTGGTAATTAGGTTATTTTCCCTCCCAGTGTTTGCTTGAAGAGCTTAATTTCCAGCAATAGTAAATAGTAAATGCTGCTCTATAGTAAAGGCAGTATAAAATAGATAATCCAAAATGAGGACTGCGTCTCTAGTCATCTGCTGCATGAGTCAGGACAAACAAGTCAGACTTTTCCCAAAATGTTTTCTCTGAGGAGCTTTATTTTAGAATTGTCTGGAAACCAAAACTGAGATGAAAAGCCAAAAAGCTCAAGATTTTGCAAGATTTTGACACTTCCACAAAGCAAGTGACATACCTAAAAGAAAGAAAATATCCTTCCAAGCAAATGTCCTGCCAGATTAAAGCATATCCCCCACTCCTGCGAGCAGGGGCCACTGGGGCTCCCCGGTGCAGCCCTCAAGCCCCCACACCCACATGGGGGGAGGTTCCCAATAGCATCTGTCTCTGCTCTGCTCAAAGATTAATCAAATTCAACACATTTCCGGGAAACATTTTGCTTATGACAAATTGGCTTATTCTGACAGAGAAACATACCTTCAAAAAAACAGCCAGGTAGCTTCCCTCGGTGTGATTTTGCTACACAAACAGATCTTGACAGTGTTTATTGCCATCCACCAGGTCTCCATTAGAAGAATGGAAATTTATCATAAGCTGCTTCTTGCAGAAAGTTGTCATCATTTGAAGTTTCATCTTCAGACATGATTTTATATCTTTTCTCCTGTTTCCCTCCAAGATTTTTATTTTATACATTCTATTGTATCGTGTTCCTGAGTAATCTGTTCAGTCAGAATTTTTTTGGTAAGAATTCATTGTATAGACTGAGCTAAATACAGGCTTTTAGCCTGTTTAATGCTATCTACTTAAATACACTTAAATGCATTTTGGGAGTAAAGGTAGTTACAAGCAATACTTCAGATGCTTTTATCTATATAGTTGATTTCCATACACAGATTTTAATGGTACTCTATCTTCACGGGAACAATTGCTTCTAACTACACATTAGTGCTCACAAGTGAGAAAACCCTGCAGACCAACAGGTCACACTATTCTCTGGATACACGGAATAGGATTGTATATGGTATAGGGTAAGAAAAGGCCTTTAAAAGCCTTGCCATCTGCCACCAGGCAAGCTGAGGAGGTGTTGCTTCCCCTCGCACTGGGTCCCTTCCCCTCCCCTCCAGGAAAGCAGCCGCCCTCCATCCTTCCCACTGCACCAGGGGCCGGAGCAGCTCCCGCATCCGTAGTGCCAGGATGGGGATGGAGCAAGGTGCCAGAGGAGGCAACCTGCCACCACTGGTTTTCCCTGCCCCATTTCCCACTAGGGCCCCTAGCAGCCCTCCAGCCTGTCACTACATGGGCCAGATTTGGGCTTTTATTAGAGCTGTTTGTCAAATTTGGGGGAAAAAAAAAGTGTGGAGATATTGCAGAGAACTTATTCTTTCAATTGGGATTTGTAGTCTATATAGCAGGCCAGCATTTGAAAAAGTGACAGAGACATGTAACATAGGGTGCCCAAACTACAGGAGCTCAACACCCAGTTTTAACTGGGAACAGCTGATGTACATTGCTATTGATGCACTCACTGCTAAGTATGAAAACTGGGACATATTCTGCCTTGTTTTTGCTTTAATACATAACACAAGAACTGAAATGTACTTAGTATATACTGGAACTGTCACTTCTCTCTGCACTTGTTGCATATGGAAATCCATGTAGGCAATGCACTTACAGCAAGAGCAAATACTGCAGACTGTTTAAGAAGCTAAACTGCCTCCAGCTAACTTGAAAGAGCCCTCAGAACAAAAATTAGAACAACCAAGTCACTATGGGATTGATTTACCTAATTTAAATCTGTGTATGAGAATTACTCTAGTTCAGAGAAAAAAATCTGGAAGTTTGAAGCACTTCTCTCCAAATTTAGGGGGGGGAAATCCATCAATGCTCAGTATTAGCAATTACAACACAGCTGTTTAGGTTTCCCAGAGATTGTGGCAAAGCCAGTTGCCTTCCAAGCTTACCAAAATAACACACATACTTTTGATGCCAGTTACTGCCTTTACCACACTGTATGGGAGAAGCCTGCTTGGAACAGGGGCAGCCGCAGTGCCGGGGCACCAGGGAGGGCTCCCAAAATGCAGCTGCAGCCTCTCACCCCTCTGACCTGTACTGGGAGAGGGCTCCCTCCCACAGGCATCACAGATTTTCAGCATTTCCATTAGACACCTAAACAGCGAGGTGAGAACCTCATTTCCCTAGCGGAGCCCAGGGCACCACTCAGACCACACCGTATCTTACTCAGCTGCTACCCCTTCTACTGCCCCTGCCATTATAATGTCAATCACTTCTCTTTGCAAGCAAAATACTCCTACACATTGCTTTTGTTATCCCTCTAAATGAAAGAGCCAAAACAAATATGAGGTAAGGTTCGGCTGAGCATACTCTGGTTTTGATTAAGAATATCGTAAAAGTTGTAGTGAGATCTGCTGCATCCCTCACCCTTGCTTACCTCTTACTAGACTTGATATGGCTTAAAGACAGTCCATTAGATGACCTTATCCTGGTAAGAATGGTAAGTCAGATACTTCCTATTTCTAAGGGCCAAATTAAAGACATGTCCTGGGCTTCTGGTGTGCTCTCCAGGGCTGCCAAAATAATCAAGCAACTACCACAGCCAAGTCAACCTGTTCCCAACCACAGTCACAAAAAGACTTTGACACCTCTAGTTGCAAAAGGCAGTCCAAATAATAAACACCTGTGCCTTTAACATCTTAAAATAGACATTTAATACATCTAGGAGCAATTCTGGTAGCCCGTGCAGTATAAGCCTGCTTCCTACAGGTTTCCAAATAGTTCAAAGATGTTGATGGGCTGAGCATCACTCATAAAACAAGCCAAGCCTTCTCCTTTAGGGAAGGAGAGACCAACAAACCTTCAAGGCACACTTGCCAAACTTAGTTTCACATCCCTGCCCTGAAAGGGGGTTGGGGGACTGAACAGCAAGCAGTTCTGGGAATTATTTTGGTGTATATATTTGTAGAGTGCTATTTGATTTGGAGCAGAGGTGGGAAAGAATTGATAAAGATCTCACTTGATAACTGATGAAGATTTCAGAGATTTTTCAAAGACACATGGTGTTGCGTCTTTAAAAATCCAAACAAGTCAATAAAATGTAGGTCTTGTCTGACAAGGCCAAAATAACCCAGAAGTTAAGGTTCTCCACCCCCAGTGCACATCAAAATAAGCAAAACCAGCAAAACTGTACAGTAGTTTGTTACTTTTTTTTAAACCAGTATGTCCTTTAGCTCCTGATAACCTGCAAGCATTTTTGCCAGTCGCTGCTGCAGAGGGGCGTGCATTATTTATGCACTGTGCATACCTACAAAAGGCCAGATCTTTGCCATGCTTGTGCCTCCAAACGTAAGTGCTGGGCTGCACAAAGGCCCCTAACATGAGCCCTGTGGGGGCTCTTGCGAGGCCATTCGCCTGCAGACCACAGCACAAGGCTGTGCTGGGAATGAGACCAGCGGAAAGGCCGGGGCAGCATCGGCCGGTGGCCCAGCTCACATGGCTCCCCACAGCAGCACATACTCAGAGGGCAGCAGAGTGGTCAAGGCCATTTTAATCCCTCTTTCCCTGGGCTGCACATGCTGTACTTGGCTTCCTATACACCACTGTGACATGTTAAATACCTTAAAGTAACTTGAGATAGGTTCTGCAGACTGTAGAGTATTATAATTCCCTCCATATCTTGCGCAGAAGAGAAAATCCCTATTAGTGACCCAACATAGCCAAAGCTGCCATGAAAACTGATTATTTCCATTTACCCTCATGAGCAAAAGGCTGCCCAGATGAGCACTCAGAGGAACTGTGAAAGTTTTAGCATATCCAGCCCCAAACTTGGGCCCTGGGGGGCTTGATGCTGCCCAACGAGAGCAGATAGAGAGCATGTACAAAGCCCTTGGCCTTGAGCTGATTTCAGCCCCTAGTTATAGCTGGAAAAGGGGGGATATCAACTATTACATGATTTTACCTAAAGTTAAACACAGTCCAAGTTTGAAATAATAGCAAGTCCAGCCACACAGCCATAGTTTGTTTTTCATTAAGCCTGTTAGCAATATCACTTAAAATGTCAGCCAGTAAAGTTGTCCAGTAGTTGCCTTTTTAAAAGTAAAATACTAGCCATCTTTCCAGAGAGCTGATGGGAACAATATACTAAAGAAGGGAGTTGTAGTGACTTCAGGATATGCTCTGTGTTTCTCCAAAGGCCTTTGCTCAATTAATCAGAGTTCAGCGGTATCAGCATCTGCATATTGGCAGCAAGGGCATCGCCTGTGTCACCACTGCGATCAACCCGCTTTGCTCTCCTCCTTACCACAGCCCCCAGTCTCCATGAGATGAGACTAGAGCCCACTTGTTAGTCTTGAGGATAATTGATTTTGCTGTAATCGACAGTGACAGAAGTAAAAATAAATTGCCTTGGGTAAATAACGAACAAAAGCCTGAGCAGCAGCCAGCTACGAGCCATGTTTCTGAAGCAGCAAAAACTGCACAGATGATGCTAAAAGTAATTGAGACATGCACACTAAGTTATCCGTTTCCACAGGTAATAATTTTATGCAGAACAATTGGGGCCTGAGACACCTCAGGAAATGAAAAACCTCAGAAGATAAAGGTAGAGCGGGATGCTGTGGGAAACAGAAGAAATGCACCCAAATACGCTCAGGGTTGGCCCAAACTTGGTACCTGGTCCCCAGCATCCAAGGGATTGACCAGCTTACTGCTTGACATGGGGTGACAGCAACCAGCCAGTCCTACACGCAGCTACCCTGGCGCACATCCCTCCAGCAGCAAGGCAAGCCCAGCCACAGAAACCCCGGTGGGTGCAAGGTGCCCTGGCGGGATCCCTCCCCAGGGGTCCCATGTGGAGCAACATTGCAGGAACCATTGGAAGCAACAGGGCCAAGTTCACCTGCCTGGGAAGCTGCACCACCTCCAAGCAATGGGGCTGGGTTTGCACAGGGGAGGCCCAAAATAGTACATTGTGCTTGGCCCGAGGTGCCCCCACGCAGGTGAGTATCTGGGTATAAAGCATGGTTTGACACCTAGCACAGTTAGGCTGTGTAAACCACCTGGAGATCATCAGAAGCTGCCCTTGCATTACAGTCCACACAACTGAACAGCAAAAAGCATCCCCTGGAAACCTGCACACCTGCTTTAAACAAGATGTAATGTTTCATTGCTCCTGTCTCAGTGGTAACCTGCCTGGGTCAGTGCCACGAGATGAGCTGTGCCCAGTGCAATGCATACATGTAGCGAAGGGCCACTCCGGTCTTGGTAAGAGTTTAGCTTGGACACCTAGAAAAGGCAAAGGGCGAAAGTATAGCTCTGCTAGTCTGGTATTACTGATAGGACCAGGGTGAAGAGCAAATAGACCTGAATACCAGACTGCCAGACTATCCTCTCCAAGCATCTTATGTGGAGTATTCAGCTACATGATGCAGTACTGTTTTATCATAACTTAGGGTATTGAAACACCTACGTAAGTGAGGGGAAGGAAAAGCCATTTCTGTTACAGTTGTATTACTCACAGCTACAGCAATAACTGAAATCAGTGCTCCTAATCAATTTGTAAATGCTGAAGAGTGCAAAACATCTAGCCCATCCCACGTAATGCAGAGAAACAGTTCAAAAGCAACAAAGACCAAGGTTTACAAGCAAAACTTTTCTAGAAAAAGGCTTAGTAACAGTCATTTTTATTTGCATCCTGCTGTCACTCCAGCGGGTACAGTCCAACAGCAGATGTCCATTCTGACAGCAGTCTCTACTTTAGGATTATTAAAAAGTAACCAATTCATCATAGCATTTCAGAGAAACATATCAGTTTTAGAGCTATCAGCTCCCTGGTTGCGGATCACAGATTTAAAGGGCTACCAGGAGAGTAAGATGGGAAACTGTTACTTTGAAGAGACAGTACATTCAGACATAGCAGTGTAATACAGTAATCAAAAAGCAGGATGTGCCTTGATAAAGCCTGTTTATTTCCAGCCTTATAGCTGGCCTGGGAGCTGGGGAAAACACTGGCTGTTTTCAAATATAACTTTTCACTCTGCAAACTTGCCATATAGCCTTGTTGCTTTGTAGAAATAAGACAATGCATCTACACCATAGTTATATTAAGACTTTGATTCACCTAATTTAGCTTCTTTTGGCCCCAGGAAGCAAAAGATTTTATACCCATTTTACAGAAGGAACTGAATAATAGTGAAATCAAGCAACTTGACAGAGGATACTTAGTGACACTTAAAGAAATAAGTGACATTACCAAAAATAGGATTGAGGCTCAAGACATATTCCCACCATGAGCCACTACTGCTTCACTAACAGCAAAGTCCACAGGAGTAAAAGTATGTGAATTAATATTGCTCACCTCTTAAAAATCCCCTCCCTTCCTTATTTCCTCCAAGTCTCCCACAGCAGACACCTGCCACCCTGGCTGCCCTTTAACAGAGTATGTCATCCGCAGTCAAGGACCTACATCTTAGCTGCCAGGCCTGCCAGGCAGAGGCAAGGCTGGAGGCTGGGCTGCCAGGTTTTTAGGCATTTCCCACTCACAGGCCGGCCCTGAGCTCCCGCAGCATCATTCCTGGGAGTGCCACCCCCAGCATGGTCCCGCAGGGCATCCTGGCCGCAGCGAGCCATCGATCCCCCAGCCTCGCCGTGCTGCCAACGTCAAACCACGCTGGCAGTCTTGTCTTAAGTAGTAAGGTTTTTCATTTACTGCACCCTCAGTGTCTCAAGGAGCTCCCACCAGGTGTATGACACATACTGGTTCCTCTGCAGTATCACACAGGCTATGCATCCCTGTACAGCTCCACACAAGCAAGTCCTACACGCACAAAGCAATATCAGCACTCTGACAGGTCGTTCATACGCCACACTCCCACCAGTCCATTACTTCACATTTCCAAATCTATCAAATTTAAGATATATTCTTTGCAATAAGGGTACCAAGTTCTGGAGTTTAACCGCTCCTGGGTTTGTTTTCCCCTTTAGCTTTTCCCATCACAAGCATCGCGGGCACCACGTTTGCAGCCCTGACATACCACACAGTGCTTACATCTGCCTGGCAGCGCTCAGCACATACCAGGAAACAGACCCAACAGCTCACAGGCTGTTCTTATATATGTTGTAGGTACAATATGAACACTGAGAACCTGAAAGAGCAGTAGCTGTCAAACAGCAGTATAAAAATCCTTTAGAGCCAAGTTCTTTAAACATTTATGGCTAACTGCTATGCAAGTCAATTGCACTGTTTATATTGCCAAATGTCATATCTAATTCCCTGTTATAAACCCTTGAAATAAAATTATGTGATAATTACACAATCTGTTTGAAACCTGACAAATATATTCCCAGTACAAATGATTTATGAAGATAATGTGTTGCTATAGCATAATGGTACTTCTTAATGGAAGTAGTAAAGCTGTTTCCTATGCTCCGATAACCACAGTGATTTCTTACACAACTACTGATTAAGCAATAGATAATGTAGGCATGTCGGAAACTATAAATGCTACAGATTTGTTCCAGGCTGCTCATAAGTTATGGCCTGTCTATCTCACCAGCCTGTTAACAAGGTATGAACTTAATTTGGGCTTTCTCTAGTTCCTACTCAATTTAGTGCCACTGCAATAGATTTATGTTTGGAGTAATGCAGAGTTTAGTCTTTTTTGTAAGAATTGCTCTTAATCAGAAGATTAATGACTTGTCTTGCACCAGACCAGCCATCAGTAATTTAGTTACCCTTAAACACCTTCTTCAAGGACCTCTGAGAAGCTGCTTCTGTACATGCTCGATGCTCCTGCTTCTCCCCCCAGCCATCACTCAGTAGAGCCATACAGGGAGGCTACTGCCCTGCCCTGGGCTCCTTTGACCACTAGTATAAGAAAAACTCCTTATTCCACATTGTCTTCTCCAGTCTTAATTTCAGCTTACCACACATCCCTCCTTTCAATGTTGAAAGACATCTTCTGAAACAGGGATGCCAAAGAGTGCTGAGCCTGTGGCATCAAGAAGCAATAGGTCTCAGTCTTTAATTTCATTATCTAAAAGCATTATTGAAGTAGACTTGATCCCCTACAAGTTAGACATGTTTGGGCTAATACCCCTAAGAGATTTGTCCAAGGGAAACACTGCACTGAGACTATACCTGGGCAAAGCATCACTGCTTTGTCCTCTGGTAGAAATTGTCTGTAAAACATTGACAGCTGCTATTGCAGAGCAACAGATACAATAGAAAAGGGACTTCGATAAAGAGCAGGATAAACAGCTTGTATAAGCAGATTATAAAGTAAAACAGAAAGAAAAGGGTGGAAGTTGCTCAAGGAAAGGAAAAAGTGATTCAACACATTTTTCCAGGTTTCAGAGCAGCCCTGCCAGCTATACAGGGCATTATTTTCCTACTCTTTCATTTTGTTGATGCACCCTTGAAAGAGAAGCATCTTCTCATTTGTTTCACCACCAGTATAATTAATATGTATAGCAAATGATCAAATTAATTGTTTCTGGGTTGAAATCTAATACCAGTGAAAAGTTAACAATTTAAATGAGACCCTCAATTTTCTACACATTTCTGCAGAGACTTTAGTAATTGCTTTAGCTTTATTCATTCTGCCAATCCATGCTTCATAACACTGATTTCATTAATGAGCAGCTAAACATGACTGCCCTGCTGATTTGTCCCTGTGCTACCTGTGAAATGTCATTTTAAATGGCCTAAGCTCAGTAAAAGGGCACTGAAAACATTTCAAGTAACAGTGATTTTTGTTTTATTCCAAAATTGTCATGTGAAGCAGAAAAGTTACATCTGTATACAGCCACATCCAAAAAGACAACCACAAATGATTGATGCACATTTTTAAAATACATCTCTGTAGTGAAAAATGAGAGCTTTCACTATGACAATTTTCCCCTCAGTTAAATTAGCATAAATGTGTGTTCTTTGAGTGTATCGCTGACAGAATTATGACCTGCTTAAGGAGGGACTCTTCTTTTTTCCTTTACTGTCCTTTTGTGAGTAACGCTAGATCTGTAAAGCTTGAGCTTTCAATATTTAAGAACCAATGCCAGGTGGACTTAAGAGCAGAAAACAGTGGAAGAGGAAATGTTTTAAGACTTAGCACTCAAGCACAAAGGCTGTGCATGGAATCATCATCTTTGGAAGAAACACATGGCTGGGAACAGATGGGAAAAGATGAAGCCTTATAGATTGGTACCCTTGGGCTGACCTATTGAAAAACAACAGCAGAGATCCACATAGAAGAATTTCCCACTAAAACAAGAAGCAAATTTGTAGAGGATTTGGATCCTGTTTCTGGGAGGTCTCACCAAGATCTTTTCCTACATTGTGTTTTCCTCTAAGGTCTTTTATGTATTTAAATGCTTAAAGGATGTGCAACTCACCTGTTTTTACTGACATATCTTTATTGTGACACAGCTGCTTAAGAGGACTCAAAGCCTTGTTCTCCCCCATGTCAGCTTGCACCCTCACTGCCTGTACATACATTTAACAATAGCAGCACCATTTTCATTTATAGCTTTTGCTAGATTAGACAGCTGGATTGATGATTTTCATGGCAAACATGTATTTCAAACCAGACTTCAGTCTCAGCTAAGACTGACTTATTTTCTAAAAGCAAGACTGGAAAAACACATCTCATTTCTTCATTAGTGGCAGTAGCCTGTGTGCTTAGCTGAAAAATTGTGCTATCTCCATGCTTTGAGGTAGGTACTTAAACTGGTTAAGGGAACACCACAGCATTACGGACATGTGTCTCACTGTTTTAGTAAAAATGCATCCCTATAGACTCAAGCCTCCCAGATCTTTTGTTCTCTCAGTTTATACATGCTCAGAATTTGGCAGAAATTCCCCAGCTGGGACAGGAGGAGGTGAGCCAGACCCCTCACCACCATCCTTCCTGACAGCAGGGAAAGAGTGATGGCAGGAGCAGAGTTGGAAGGGGGAGATCAGTACAGTGCACCGAGATCACGTTAAAAACACTTATTCAGACTGGGGAACACTTATCTGGCTGCACAGCACAAATCAGTTCTTTGGATGTGCTTGTGATTGCCCTGGGGTTTGCCTCAACACCTCCCTTGCTGCTGCCTGAGGTTAGATCTCTTCATATAGCAGACTTCCAGTGCTCTGTTTGCAGATAATCAAGACATTCATTGCAGCTGAAAATGCTTAAGAGCATTTAACATGAACAAAATAAGTTTTTTCCTTAATTTTGTTCTCCAATTCAACTATTACAGTCAAAGCACATTCCTAAAAAGTCACTTGACACTTTCAAAAATGATAGTGCAAAGGACTATAGTTATATGCAACTAAAAACATGGTCCTAAGGAAAGAAAAACAAAACCAGGCACTATTACCTGTGCTGCCAACAATGTCAAAGGAAGGATTAGTCTTAAGAGTTGCCTCAGGAAGACGCAATCCTCATGAATAATTTTAAATTGGCTATTTAAATTTCAAAAAGCCACAAGAAACCCTGGTAGAAATTGGGCAGTAGGGGAAAAGGGTTTGGGGGAGCTAGGGCCAAGAGCAGCTTCATTAGGATGCAAATTATTTTTGAGCAGGGAAACAGACTAAAGGATTAGGTGGTTGGAGGCTGAGTCAGGCCAGAGAGCAAGGGAGGAGGGAAAGAGGAAGCTTCCAAAAATCCCAGACCATCACTGCGTTTATAGCATCAAGCCACCCTATTGAACACATTTTTAGAGAATAGGATTTTTCTTCTAACAGGCAGAAGCTGGAGGAAAAAAGAACGAAAAGCCAAGTCAAACTGCAACCCAAATACCATTAAAATTTAGCAACATGGGTTAAAAATCACACTATCAAAGCTCAGCATACTGGAGAGGACAGCCTGTTGTCACACAGAAGCAGCCTAAGAAGCACACTGCACCTTCAAGCTTACAGCTGGAGGGGAGCCTTGCCCACCATCCCAGCCCTCCGCAAGGTCTCACATTAGCAACAGTCATGGGGCCAGGGACCAAAATCAGGGATCCTACTGACTCTGAAATTGTGCATTCATCCAAGAATAGCCACAATCGCACCCTTGACCTATCTTCAGCTGTAATTACATAATTTCCATTATGTTTGCTTTTTCCATCTGATCAGCAGGAAGGCCTGTGAAGGCTGGCATATGGAAAGCACTGCTTCATTACAAGGAACCCTACCTGAGACGAAGTAGGAAAACGTTACCAAAAGTCAGAGGTCAGGGAGAAGAACTTTGCCCCATGCTTTGCAACTGCAGACCTTTATTGATATTCAAAAAGTAAAGCATCATTTGCTTTCCCAGCTTGTTTGGTTGGTTTTATTTTAATTATTCAGGAAATTCTGGAGTGATGCTTAAATCAATTCCTGTCCATTAGAATTTGAAATTCATCTGTTTTGCAGCTAGTAAGTGTCCTTCTAGTATTTTACTGAACATTTTTGGTAGATAAATCAATTTAAATAGAATTAAAATGTAACTTATAATGAAGCCACTATGCTTTTTCTGATTTAATCAGAATATTTTACCATATAAGTCTATTAGAAAATCAACAAGGCAGTCTACACCTTTTCTTTAAAGAAACAGCAAGTAATTTTAGAACTCTTATGTTATAGTTCAAGTTGCTTGACTTCTCTCACAAGCAGCCACTTAGCACCAAGTTTTGATAGGACAGCTATATACGACACTACCATCTTATTGCAATGCTTTGCTAATAAGGGTCCTATCATTTCAAAGGTGCCATATTAAACACTACATTTCATCTTTAAAATGTAATCATAGCTTGGTTTAGTATGCACAGACGACTGAGTGTAAATGCACATGTAATCATTACCTAGACCTGGTCCCCATTTATCAGTACATAAACACTTACTGCATGCTATGCGCACTGATCAAATTTTAAAACAAAGTTTTTTTACTAGTAAAGAAATCCCATCGATTAACATGAACTACCAAACGTAGACACATACTTGTGCTCATTTCCAGAACAGATTTACTCTGTATCCTGGAAATAGCATAGTCAAAACCCAATGAAAACAGATATTGAGCTAGCTGTGGGCTTTCACCTTCACCCTGCCAGACCTTTGAAAAAATCCAACCAAGCTTCTTGGGAAATTACAGTATCTATTTCTCAATATCCTGAAGACAGCCAAGACTGGGCAAGGAGTGGGAAGAAGGTGTTAGTGCTGCAAAGAGCAAAGCATATCCTGGAGAACCAGCCGGTAGCTCCCCTGCCACCTCCCACCACCAGGCACCTCCTTCCTGCCTCACCCACCGGTTTTAAAGGTGGTAACTGGCCTCTTTCCTTCAACTTCAAAGGTTGCTAAAAAGTCCAGAAGACCTTTCAGTTTAGTTTGACTTCACTAGCAGCTTCCTCTCTACACCTTCATCATACAATTTAAATCCAAGAAACAAGAGCTGGAAAAATCAGCACCACTGATGACAGGCTTAGAATACAAGGTCATTGTTGCTCATTTTCCACATGCACTTTTTTTTTTTTTTTTTTTTTTTTAAGTTTTCCTGTGTCTTCACTGGTAGCATACAGCAGAAAAGTCTGAGGTCATGTGAAAGATTATATCAAGGTAAAATACTTCAGGAAATTAAAGTTATTCATATTAAACTCACTATAGGCTTTTAATGACAAAAGAGGATTGAAAGTTTTTTTATCCATATATGATCTTTGACTCCTCAAGATAGGTCTTTTGTTATATATCATAGATTAATCACCACTTTTTCAAAGATGTCAAGAGACCAATCCTTGAAAGTCAATGTTGACAAGGCTGAAAAATGGACTGTAATTAGTGCTGCCACATCATTCCCAATAACAGTATCAGAAAAAAGTGACTTCAGGGAAAAAACAGTCAACATCCAGCTTTTCCACTTCCACAATGAGCATTTCACTGCATCTTTGGGGTGAAGTACACAGTGTCACCGTTCCCTCAGTCTGCACGGTAATGCTGCTCGTCTCTCAAGGAGGAGATGGTAGCTAGAGTACGAGAAACCCCAATACACAACTAAAAACCCCCCTTTTGGGGTATCATTCAGGTCACTGTCACAGAAACTAATGGGGGGGGGGAAACACCAGTTACCAGCGTTCAAAGCTGAGTTCACCAACACGAGCCCCAGCGTGCCAAGTGCACCAGCTGCAGAGAAACAGGCCTGGCTCCCCTTTGGAAAAAGGGTACCCACGCAGAAGAAGCTCAATAGTGCGATTCATTTTTCTATCAACTGGTCTTCGCTGGGGGCAACTCCCCTGAAAGACACCTCGTTGCGCCAGCATAAAATTAGAAACCTAAACTGCTGACTGAAGCAATAAGTAGCATTGTGGGGGAAGCTCTGGGGAAAGCAAAGAATAATCACAACACTCCTAAGCTGTCCTGCAAACATTTAATTTATTAAACAGAATTTCAAGTTGCATACTGCATTCCACATCCTTAATTTATACTGAACACATTATCATAAAAGCCACCAAGATACCTTAAATTTAGCACATATTTCTGATTGCGTCAGAAGCATTGTTATCTGGAATAACAATGCTCTGACTTTTAATTAAAGCATTTCTATTCTACACATTGGTATAAATGACATTTTAAAGGTACATCCCATTAGTTAAGACACTTCTGGAAAGAGGAATTAGAAATTTTTCAGCTTCAGCATGTCAAATTTCAACTCAGTCCAGGCTGTAAGCAGAGACAAACCTGAGCAATAACTGTGCAATAAAACCTGGAAGTGATCCTTAACAAAAGGGGTAAAGAAAATAGTGTTTCAGTAGTCTTAAATTTAAGACATTTGTTTTTGAATTGCTTTTTTTTTTAAGCAAGATTAAAAAAGATTGCTTTTCATTTTTCCTTTGTCCAGTAGCAGTGGCTGGGAAGAATATTCACACAGGTATAAAAAGAGGTAATGGATAAAACTCTGAAAGTCATTTTTCCACAGAAGCCTCACCCCTAACGGGACAGATGCCCATTACCTTTGATAAATAGCAGAGAACCACCTATGAACCCAAAGATTTTCTCCTCCTTTACAATGCCATTGCTCAATAAATCCTGAACACAGCCACGAGGGAAAGAGCTCTGCTTCAGCGCTCCAGGAACCATCAGAGCCTCCCCCAGGAGCGAGCCCACCACCTCACGCCAAGCACCCCTCCAGGTACCCCAAACAAGTCAGACTCCTTAACAAAAAGATATAAAGTGACACCTCTGGCACTCCCTTTTGACCAAATTCAGCGTTTTTAATTTCCACCCATTTGGCTGCAGTCAATAAGAGCTTTTCCCTTGCTCCTCCACTGTATTCAAGCCCCCAGTAAGGACATGGGAAGTGACAACAGGCACAAGGCAGGCGGGAGAGCACAGCCAGGAGCCAAATTCCCCCTTCCCAGGGGTCTGGAGTCTTTGCTCCACCTCTCCCTGTGTCCTTTGGTCCTGGTGGCTGGCCCTCACCCTGTCACACACTTGAGGCACAGAAAATTTGAGGTCAGCACTCTGCTGAGATGCTTTTTGCACATATGAAACCCAAAGCAGTGAAAGGTTGGTTTTTCATGCTTCTCCCCACACACAGGACTCAAAACACTTCATTTCACCTCTTTCCCTTCCCATCTGAAACTGCACCAGCCCCCCTAGACATTCTCAGTGTGTTCAAAAATACGCATTTTCATGAAATGTCTGTTCTACCTTTGACAGTTATTTCCCTTCCAGTCTTTTCCCTTCTCCAACTGCAATTCGGCTGAGGCTGCATTTGGTCTAAGTCACTATTTATTGCTCAGCAATAACTCGCTTCCTATTGACTGACAACAAATACACTCTCATCCTCTTGTGTAACTCATGCAACCTACAAAAACAACTTCGAGAGTAATGCAGGAGCACAGGGAGGATGTTGTTGCATAGCAGAGGAGCTTGACTCATTTACTTCATGCTTGGAAGCAAAGCAATTGTCAAACTAAGCCACAACGCACAGATCCTCATAAAAAACAGCTTATAGCTAGGATAATCAGCATTACAGGTTTGCTTTCAGGTTGCTGGAAGAGCCTGCTGTGTTGAAGGATCTTTCAAAAGTTTCTGCTCCAAACACTCGCTACCACACCACTATACATTAAGACTTAAAATCTGCTTCCAGGAAAAAATATCATGTGCAAAGTTTCATTAAACCAGCCTCTTTTTCCTGCAATGGACAGATCAAACAATTGAAAGACAAGGCTTCCACAAAGCAAGAAGGACACCAAAAAAGTGTCTGCAGTGTTGAGATCAGTTTTTTTTTTTTTTTTAGTGGCTTGTCTGAAACATCAGCCTTCCTTATCTCTAGCATATCTGAAAAACAAGCATTTAAGCACATTCACTATTAGGAAGCTAGGTTTCAAGTTTTTAGCTACCCTTTCTGTTCTTATAGAGCAGATAGATATCAATACTGACTAATGCAAGCTGATACAGCCTGCAGAAGCTACCCATGCATGTTGAGGTCTAAATTCTCAAAGCATCTCCGTGAGTAGCTCAATGAAATCTCTGTTGAAGGCACAGCAATGGTGAAAAAAATCTAATCAAACAATTGGATGCCTAGCAAATGAGATAGAAAATACTGAAATTAGAATAACATGCTCAGATCAATATTATGCTTTTGGGATGCAAAGAGAGACTGAGCAGCCTAGCTGCAAAGAGAGGTGAAGCTTAAAGCTTCAATTTTTACCAAGCCTGCAGAAAGGCACGCAGCTTACAGAAAAAAGTGCAAATCAGCAATGCCCTAATTTTAAAATGGCTCGGTCCCCTCATCACAGCGATCAGCACAAACCTACACAGGGAGCAAACAACTTGGGATTTGTCAGCATCTGCACGGTCTGCCCAGGCTCTAAATCTTATAGGCAGAACGCTTTATAGCTCAAAACATCTGAAATGGATACTGCGGAGAGCAGCACAAATGCTGGATTTGTCAGGAGAGCTGACAGGGCGCTCGGCACATCTGTAATTGCAATCTGGCCCCTGCTCCAAGTAATTCCAAGCCACCACTTAGGAGCAATAATTTTCCCCCCTCCCTCTCCACTGGTAAAGAAACTCTGAGAAAGCTTCTTCAGTTGACTCAGCACTCCCCAGTACCGCATCCAAACTGGGAACCACACCCAACCACACACACATGGAGGGGGCAACAGCTCCTTCTCCATCACAACGAGGTGCCCACAGACCTCTACAAGGTGCTTGGGGAGCAATTCTGGAAAAAGTATTTTGGCCCACCAGAGCTGCAGGGCTTGTCAGACCATACAGATACTCGGGCCATCACTTTCATTAAAGTCAAGAAACAGAAGTGTTTACAGCTACATTTATCACCGGTCTCTGAAAGCCCAGAGAGAAGCAGTGAGAAGCTTTCCTTTCCAGAGCTGCATCTGCATGAAAACACTGCTCTCATTTAAGGAAGAGAAGTGTCACAGGAAAGAGTACTTCTCCTATCACACCCCACTAGCACACAATATGCATTCATCTTTTAAGATATGGAATTTTAGTATGGGTAACTTCACCCCTGAGTTACTGAAAGACAGGCAAGCGCAGACTGCTCTGCCTCAAACTGCCAGAGACCTGCTAGCTATAAGTATATGCTTAAATCCTACATTACTCAGTGGGAGGTAAAGGTAAGTGTCTGCTGAACTGAGGTCCTCAGCACAATAGCATCAAATGATACAAAACACTGAACACATCTATTCATTTTAGGATAACAAAAAAATTTTATGACACTTAGATTTAAAAGCCTTGCTTCCCTTCAACCAATGAAATTCTAATTTCTAGCTAGCATACATCTAGATTCACACATTCTGCAACTTAATTTTATTATTATGCTTCTCCACGCTAGCTTCCCCCCCTTCTTTATTGTGTTTTTCTACCACCTCACTGCATAAGATCACAACTGGAGCTAAAGCAGAAGCTCAAAAAAGTTAATGCCATTTTGTAGGCAACAGCAAGAATACTTAGAGAATTAAAGCATTTAAAGAGGAATAATTTTACCCAATAAAAGAAAACAAAAAGCATAAGCTAAAAAGTTGTTACTGATTATAACACTTTATATTTGAATTGCATCCCATTCACTATTTTCAGCTTTATGAAACAAATTACTACACCAGCCTATGCAAAGCTGTGGCCACACTACAGACACTTGGACCCAAGAACTTCTTGTACTGCAAATGCCACCTTATTACAGAAGGGTTTTTTTAATGTAAATTTTTTGCCAGGTAAATTGTTTTGTCAATGTTTTTATTTTTTAAACAAATACTACAAGTTCTGTACAGAAAGAAATCAATGTCTACTATAATGAGTTTCAGTATAGCATTTCCAATACCAAGAAGTAATTATGGTTTATTAGATTTGCTATTTTACTGGAAATGCCTACACTGATGATAAATTGTTAGACTACTCAGTCTGGATGCTAGACCACATTTTACATTAGAAGAAATGACAAGTTCAGTACTTGTCAAGTTCAGACAGTACTCTTTCCCATGGTGAAAGAAGAAATATCTAAAAGTTTTGATTCCATAGAACCAATGAAATAAATTAAGGTCTAAATTTTATTAATACTAGCTGAAAGTTTAAGAGTCTTAAATGCTATACTTCAACCAACTTTCTCCATAGCCATTTAACTGTGTAACTACTGAAGCTCTGGACAAAAGTATTTGCCTCACAAAGATACTCTCTAGCCATTTTTATGGATTATTTTTCTTCCGAATATGGCATTTGCATCAGTGAGAAGCACTGTAGCGACAGTGCTGAACGTGAACTATGTATTTTGAGACAAGTTGAACAAAACTGAAGTGGCCACCTCTTCCATGACTTGCAAGCTTTTCCCTTTTATAATACTGCAGCGATTTATTTGAAGGAAAGACTAGAAAAGGAAAAGAGGAATTAAGCTTCTTCAAGCACTTTTTTAATGAACTAAGTTTTGAGTAGTCTTTTTCAGATGCATTCAGATTTATCAAGTTGATAAGTTATCTAGGCTCCATAACGGTACACACGTTTAAAGAAAGGAGACACAGCAAAGGAACATGGAATAGCAATTAATAATTAATTGTGCGACACCACAGAAGCGCCCACAGGAGCAGCCCCCATCCTGGGCCACGGCTGATGCACTGATTGCTCTCTAGCACCCTGGGCACCGGAGCAGTGCAAGCCCTGCAGTCATCCTGCACTGCTTGACCTCTGCAAGCAGGGAGATAGGTATTTACCAAGTCACCACCTGCAGTTACACACCTTTCTGCCAGAAGAGACGCAGATCTTAGCAATACCAGAATGTCACAGTTCAACATTTGTTCAGAGATTTTGTATAATAAAAAAAAAAATCATCTTTTTTTCCCTCTTACCTCTGCTGAGGCTGGCTCTGCACAGCCAGCACATGACACATAGCACCTTCCTCCATGGTAGGTGAAGATTCTCCTAAAGCACATGCACCCACATCTCCACTTCTCCAAACTCCTGCTTTCCCAACGTCCTCTCTTGCCTGCAGGGCTGCTTTTCCAAGCCAAGCAGTCTCCTGGCTCAGCCTCAGCTGCTGGCTCCCCAGGGATCTCACAGCAAAAAGCCAACTGTGGGCTGAGCTGGGCTTATAAACCCCCTGGCCCTCCCCACCGCTCCCGTTACCTGCAGCTGCCCTGCGATCCCCAGTGCTGTAGGAGGGGAGCTAATGACCCAGCTGGGAGCAGCCCCAGGGGCAATCATCCCACCAGGTCTTCAGGCAACAGCAGGGTCATTAGGGACAACCCAGGAATAAAAGTCCTAAATTACTCGCTCCTTCAGGCACAGCCAGGATAGAAGTGTTGCTTTCTTAAACTCCGTTCCCAAAGGTCTGAAAATCATTGGGGAAAAAATAATATATATATATACATACATATATATATATATATATATATATATGAATGCAGGCAGGCAGGCAGGCAGGAGACTTTAAGCCAAAGGACAGGGGAACAAGGGGAGGCAGTTGCCTACCGCCGGGCTGCTCTCTGGCAAGGTTACTCCAGGAGAACCAGGACTGCTGGCTCGCTAAGCTGATATATATCCCCAAGATAAGAGCAAGTGATACCAGAGCTTGCTTCCCAGAGTGAAGTGACCCAGTAGAGGTTAACAGCTTTCCAGGCTGGATTTAGATTCAAATGGAGATCTGTATCCAGAAGACAAAGTGTCGAGCTCTTCCCTGAATCTTCACTCCCGTGGCAGGGACGTGATTTAGGGACCACAGGCTAGAAACTTATCAGCTTGTTAAATCTCAGCTGAGATTGCACTTCTATTTGTTCACCTATAACCCTTTGTTTTTAAACTTATAACTAAAAGCTTGATCTTCAGTCTTTTTTAGTAAATCTCCTCTGCGTTTTAGCATGCAGCCTGTGTACGGGCCGAAGCGGATCAAATGAGTCTGACAACGGGAGGGCGCACCAGTCTTCTCTAGAAATAGTCAGCCCAAACGAAGCGATGCATGGGCGTTGTGCAGACGCTCCTGGACAGACTGTTGAGAAAGAAAAGTTCACCGGGGCCTTTGCCTGGGGTCCTGCTCAGGTGGGGAACTGCATCTCCCCGGCAGGACGGTCAGCTGCTCCCCGTGGCAGCAGGAGCCTCCGTTGCACAGGTCACTGCTGCAGCGCTGTCAGCTGGATCGGGTGAGACCCACCGAACCACCGTTCTGCTCAGGTTTTGTATCCCAGGTGACCCTGCGTGACCCCCCCAGCCTGCGTGTCACCTACCGCGGCTGGGCACCTTCAGCTGCACACGGAACATGGCTGGCTCTCCCAGCTCCCCGCAGAAGGCTGCCAGGAACGCTTCTCCTGGCCGTTGGCACGGTGTCTAGGCGCCACTCGGCCAGCTCTGCGGCAGGAGCTGCCGAGGGAGGCTGGGACAGGCAGGGCTCTGCCCGGGGCGTTAGTTAGTGCAATGAAACGCACAAACTGGCCCGGCACAGCAGGAGCTGCCTGGGGGAATCTGCAGGGCACCGGCAGAGCTGCTGCGCCAGAAAGTCTAATGCTTTGCTGTGGCCGGGGGGTTCAAGCAATCTGCTGCTCTCCAGCTCATCTATTGTCCCATCGGTCCATTGTCTCCTCTCTAGGGAACCAGCCAGATGGGGGAGTTCCCGGACCACCCAGGGACACAATGACGTAAGTGGACTGGGCATGCGTGCCAGCACAGCCCTGAGACCCCCCCGCTCCACGTTTATAACTGTAGGACCAACCTGATGCCAGATACCCAAGGAAAAAGCAGTGAATCACAGGCCAGCACAAGAGGGATCATGGAGACTTTATATTCAGACCTCACCCCCCAACCAGGAGCGTTGTTGAATCTTCCGTCTTCCCACCCGCCGCGGGGACACAACCCACCCACCAGTGACGACCACCTCATGCACAATCAGCCTAACACACTGCAGTGCAAACCCCCCCCCCCATCTCCACCAATGCTAGTGTAGACAAGCCCCAGGTGGGCAAAGCAGGTTTTTAAGATGCTGAAAGGGTGGATATCCTACTGCAATTCACTTACTGAATTATTTACAATATGATTTGTTTCATGCTTCCACCTTCCCTGCCATTAGAGACACAGTGTTTAGGATTATCGGCCCTTCTGTCTCTACAATATGTCCTTATTCATAGCACCTCAGGCTGCCGTTTCGGCATAATTCAAAATGGATAGGAGTCGGTACAAAGAGTGTATGGGAAACCTCTGAGGAATACACAAGTTTTAGTGCTGCAGGGAGTGGGAGCCTTTTCTCATATCAAAATCCCCGGTCGATTCCTAGGGAATTCAATGCGATTAAATAATGCATTTCTGAGATCACAGGCAAGAAACAGCTACTGCCATAAACTGGTCAAATTTAATCAGAAACATTCATCAGAAGATAGCTATGGCTAGGAAAACTGAAATATTTCTCTCTAAACACCCTGAGCTCAACGAACTTTTGCTGGATCCTCGGCATGGCTCCCAGAGCAGAACAGAGCTGAATTCCAGGCAGACGCTGCCAGGATCCTTAGATCTCAGACAGATCTGCCACAAGGCAGATTTCTTATAAAAAGGGACATTATCTCCAAGTTTTGGCAGCCATTCCAGAACTTCTGCTTTTCTGCCATATACTCAAGAAAATTTGCTTCCAATCCTGCAAGTTAGAAAGCCCCACAAGTACTGTCTGGCTCCTACAGCTTCCAAATTCTTGCTGCAGAGGTGGGACTGAGACCAGAATGGAGCTTGCTTTGGTTTTTTTGTTGTTGTTTTTTTCCCTAGAATTTCCACCTGGTAGGTAATTTTGAATATTTGCAGTTTTTCTCCACTTAGCTTTGAAATCACATATTAGACCCACAAAGAAATCCACAAAGACTTCACGGCAAGTTTTTTACCTCTTTTAAGCATTAGAAACATCCTGTCGCTACTTTTTTCTTTAAAACAGCACACACAGGTAGGCAATCATTAATTCTGCTTTTGAGGCAGAATAATTCCCAGCAAATGTCTGCCTAACCTGTTCTTTAAACCCTAGCGGTGGCAGTCCTACAGCCTCCCTGCTTCAAATGGAAGAGACATGGAGAAAGAAGAAAGCCCTTGCATGCAATCCCTTTGCCCACTATGCAGACCCAAAGGAGAGTGACAGACTAACTAGTTGACAATCCAAGAAGTGTTAATATGGGCTATAGTTTAGCACTTTGTGACATAATTTGAGCGTTCCTCCTAGAATCAGAGCATTCTCGTGCTTAGCTAGTCCAGAAGTACTGATGTCTTCCTAGGGCTTAAGTCCAGCTTGCTAAAATTTACGTCCAGCACTTCTTGCTTTACCTGCAGTAGTCATGGAAACAGTTTCTTTCTCTTTGCAAAGTGTTTCTCAACTCTAGTTGAGGCCTGAGATCATCCCTTGATCCTCTCTCCCCTAGAAGACACAAGTGCAGCACTTCAGTCTCTGCTCATACATCTCACTTTCAACAGCGCTGAATGCGTCCACACCTTTCACTACATATGGTACCAAGTACACCAGCTGAGAGCAGTGTGTAAAGACTACTTCAAACATTTTAAATACCACAGTCCTCCTTATTTATTGCAGTACAGCATTTCCTATTATTTTTTTGGTGGGGAAGGAGAGGAGCTAACATATGATGTTCATGATTTCCTTGGCATAGCAGAACTGCTGGAGAATAACTCAAGGTGGCTCAAAGATCTTTTTTATAAGCATCTTTTGTAGCCTACTTTACACTTTCTATAGCAATTGCTGTTTAAATTTCAGGTCACTAAAAAGTTCACAATTTAACCAAGAACATCTCTTACCATACTCCACAACCCCTTTCCATGGCAGGATACTTTGCTTTCACATTGCTTAAGAAACAGCCAAGTCTCCCAAGTACCTTTTCCCTGTGGATCTGTTTCCCATGAGGAAATCCTACCAATCATCAGAGCGAAGCAAAGCAAGCTATCCTGAATTCATCCTCTTTACTCTGTTCTCCCTCTTTGCCTTCCCAAGAATCCCAATCGCTGTCATTTCGTGATCACTGAAACTGCCTTATATTCTCAGGAATTCCTCTCTGCTGACCAGATTCAAAGCTGGACGAGCCCTTCTGCTCCCTGCTTTCCCTGCTTCTCTACCAGAAATGGTCTCCAGCAGACTCCAGAAACCTGTGGGTCACTCTGCATCCCAGAGTATTCCCTTCTTGACGGACCCATAGTTAGCTAAAGTCCCCCATCAACCCCAGCTCTACCCTCTGGATGATGCCGTTTGATGATACATGAAGTCTTCTCCACCTGGTCTGCTTCCCTTGGCCCCTACCACTATCTTCCTTATTCTTTGTCTTTTTACATTTAACCAGAGACTTTCAATGGCTTTATCGCCTCGTATATTCTGGACCTCAGAGCAGTTATACATTTCTTTCCTTGGTCAACATTCTCCTTTTATTCTGGCCTTTCTACCCTAAATATACTGCATGCATCTACATGTGTATTCCATGAATGAATTACCTGAGTTAAACCATACATCTGACAATGTATGAAAAGGTCTATAGCTTCCTGTTTATCCCCCCTATTAGTATGCACACAGCTAAGGTGCTTGTAAAAATAAACCTTGGTTTTTCTTCTTGTCCTTCCCAAGGTCAAGACCTCAACTATGTAAATTCCCACCAGCCTCACTCTTCCTGTCATGTCTCTGTCCAAGCACTGGTGATTTATATCACCAGCTTGTCAGGCCCAAACTTCCTTTACTAGTTAGCAACCGTACAAGCAAAGATACCCTTTCTGGCATTTAGATTTTAGACAATATTTAGATTTTCATACCACTTTCTTTCCACAGGCCGAATCACTCTACTGTAAATATTTGATGTACGAGGGAGGGTTCTCACCAAATGGTTGTTTAGCAAATAACCACAGTATTCTGGAACCAGAATAACATGTAATAAATCATTGTTTTTCTTGAACATTGATAGAACAAGAACAAAAACCATCTATCTATATGTGTATGTATAGATATAAGCACGTGTATATAGACAGAGAGAGAATGAGAATAAACAGAAACACGCTTTAGATCTTGTGCTGCTGCTGAAATTTTACAAAAACTGAATGCTCCCTGACATAAACTAGATAAAAAAATAGCGTGAAAGCGAATGCTCAGTGACACCAAGGGACCTGCACCTAAAGGCCCTCGAGCGCTGGGGGAAGGTGACAAGCTCTGGACACTTTGCAGGACCAAGACTCGCACTGCAGAAGTAAGCCAGGGCCAACCAAGGGCTGTGCCCAGCGCCGCGGCTGGCCACATCCTCGTAAAGAAACGAATACCACCAAATTAATGAAATTTTGCATTTCATTAGGAAGCCAATACTCTTCCTTTTTATTCTGCACAGCTGAAACTATAAAGACAGCCCCCATGGAAGGGAAAGACTCATCTGAAAATCTGATTTCAGCTTTATCCATTATCTTCCTAAAAGCAGCGTCGCAGCGCCTGTGTGCTCCAAGTGCTCTCCGGAGAGCCGGCGGCATTTCATAACGGGCTCCGGGCCGCGCTGCGGGGGATCCGGCTGGGATTAATTGCCTCGCATAGCTTCACCCACTGTGACAAATGTAGCACTGCAGCCCCGGAGAGGGAGTTGTCAGCTATTGCCCGGCACGTGGGAATTTCTCTTTTCAGTGCATTCGGGCGAGCTTTGTGCCAGAGCAAGCAGAGAAGCACATTTCTGTGTAATATTTAAAACACAAATGTGTTTAACAAAACCAATAGAAAATGGAAAGCGGTGCAACAGAGAGGTAAAGCACTGACTTGTTTCCAGCTGCTGCATGGATAAGTCCTCTGCTTAGGCAATTCTATGGAAAATTAGTCATGCTTAAAACTTGGGCTTAGAAGGTTTTTAGGAGGTTTTTGTCCGGGGGCCAGCTGTGACGCCTTTCCTGCAGGGAAACATCACCTCTCTATTAGGCCCAATAATTTTTGCTTAACTAGAGCCATCCACTTGTGACTCAAGACAACTAGTTCTGATTTGAAAGCATTAAGATGCTGTGAATCAACTGCTTCACTTGGTAATTTGTTCCAGTGATTAATCATCCTCGCCGCTCAAAACTGTGCTGGGTTCCTCGTGTGGATTTATTTGGCCTCAGCTTTCAGCTATTCACTCTTTTTATGCCTTTTTTCCCTTAGCCACTTAACTCTATAGTAACCATTACTTTTTCCCTGTGGATTTACGTAAACGCCATAATTAAGTCACCGCTCTGTCTCCTTTTTGGTAATCTAAACAATTAAAACTCTTTAAGGCTGTCACTTCCAGGCTTTTTCTGCAGCCTAAAATTCTTCTTTTCTCCTATATCCCCACTAGTGCTCCTCGTCATCCTTGTTAAAACAGATCAGCCTCATTAGAGTCATATTAAAATGCGTTTTGCCCAAATAAGCCCTGCTTCCCAAGCAATCTACATAGCTTTAATAGACTTCCCCTTCTTCATATGACTTCTCGCTTTGCCCCCATGCACTTTCATAACCCACATCTTTATATTTACCCTGAAATACCTCTGTGTGGGGGCTGCCCCAGGCAGGCGGTGCCCCCTGCAACAGGCTCCATGGGGCTGCTCCCTCTCTGCCCCCTAAAATTTGGTCAAATTTGGAGCAGGAGGATGGGAAGGCGTGTGGGGGCCGTCTCCGCATGTCTTCTTCTGCTCCGCAGGCGGACGTGCACCTTCCCGCGCGGCACGCGAGCACCGCTTGGAAAATGCATTGCAATGGCCTTTGCACGCTTCTACCTCCATTGCTGCATTTTCCATGCAGACAGTGTATCAGCTCCATCAGGCAAGGCATGCCTTTTTTTTTGGTTTTTGCTGCTCTTCTGTGCAATCAGAGTTCCTCTTGCTATGTACCAATATCACTCTGCTCATGAGGAGACCTGAGACGAACATTTGTACATGCCAAGACCAACTTCAGCTGTTTAGCATTTAAAGACCTCCTTTTCTTAAACCAACAGATGTGGCATAGCTCTTCATCGTGGTGCTTCCACAGCTGCCCTCATCGCTTTGTCTTGCCAGTGCTGTTAGCGTGTCCATCTCGTTACAGATGAAAAAATCGAAAATAGCACCTCGATAATACCACCCTTGAGAACGGGGTGACAGCAGAAGGTCTGCCTGCATTTCCGCATGGCCGGGACGGCCCCCTTCCCACGCCGGGATGCTCGCAGGATGCGTCTCCCCGCTTCCCCAGCCGGGAGCGAGCGCCCGGATCCCGGCAGCCAGCTCGGCGGCTCCTGCCTTCTCCCCATGGCTTGAGTTAAGGCAGCCACTAGACACCTTCAGTAATATTTCCTTTTTTCCCTTATAACCAAAGGCAACAGAAGAGCTTTTTTTATTTCCCTTTTCCCTGTCACTTTGCACTAAGGGCCTGGGCAGTTTTATTCTTTCAAATACTGGCGAGACGCATTTTTGAGCAGCTCAGAAACTTCTCAAGCTCTTCCTGGTTTTATTCTTCTTTCCTGGACTAGGACTCTTCCCCCGCCCGGTACTTACCGGAATTGCTTTTTAATTCAAATCCCTCCGCTCGGAGGTCACGCTGTCAGCTCTCGCGGGGCAGCCGCTCCGTTTCCGCGCTCCCAAGCCGGCAGCATGTTTTCCCGTGCTGCAGCGACAGAGAGCAGCTCTCTGCCGCTCCGTGAGAGCAGGGGGTACAAGAACCGCAGCCCTGGCGAGGCGGAAAAGCAAACCGCGGCACCAGGCAGGGCCCTGGCAGGGAGCCCAGGGCCCCCACCGCAGCCCCGGTCGCCTCGCGCGCTTTGGGGCATCTTGGTTATTTGTAGCAAATCAGGCCGAAACTCAGGATTCTAAAAGTTACTAGAAAGTTAGGAGTAGCAGATGACAGATCCGAGCCTGTGATTCCCATAATTGTTTTTAGGGGGATCGGTTTTCTCATTTTATTCTTTTATCAGCTGACATTCCCTTCCATTTTAAAGGGCCTCAAAATGTTAATTGTTTAAAATACCAAGCCCTGATCATTCTTTACCTTCTCTGTGTTCGCCTGCTTTTTCTTTCTTCAAGAATACCAGCCTACACACGGCACGTTTAATTCACCCTGCAGACTTCAGTCACAGATCAGCAGACGGAGGCCTCTCACGCAGCACGCTGAGATTTAGAGAAACACAAGTAAGCACCAAATATTGGACTCGAACTAGGGCTTCAGACACAAAAACAAGTTACTGCTGCTCCGAAGGCGCATGAGGAGCAGCTGGGCTGCAGCGGCTGTCTCCAGTCACGCTTGCAGCGTGAGTCAAACGGGAGGTGTTTGATTTAGTTTTGTCTGCAAGAGGGAAGGATAAGCCAAGTCCAACGCCCTCACGTTTGAGACGGGCTGAGATGGTGCCTGCCAGCCACGAACACAGCTCTGCCTGCGCACGGCTACTTCCTAAATGTCCCATCTCCCCCCGCTTGAGCCCCACGTTGTCTTTTGCTCCAAGGGAACATTTTGGATGGGCTCTATGGGATATTGCTTTATTTGTATTTTATAATTAAGTGCATAACAGACTTCTGTTCGTGAGGTTTCTCTGAATAGCCAGAAGTCGCCCCGAGAGGAGAGGCTGCAAGGGCAGCGCCTGGCGCCGGCACCTCGCTCCCGCTGGCTCCCCCGGGCCTCCTCACCGCTCTGCACCCCAAGGCATCTGCACATGAAGGTGGTTTCTCTGTGAGGCTTAAGCAAAGACTTCCGCAAGGCTTGCACGGGAAGCACCGGAGAAACGCCGCGTGTCGTCACTGCGGAGGCGGCGTACGGCCCCGAGCTCCCGCCGGGAATGGTTTCCCTCGCCCGCCCGCTCCCACCCTCCTCACGCGGCAGCACCGGCGATGAGCCCGGGACAGACAGGGCGCGGGTCTCTAACAAGCTTGGGCCGCTTTTCGGATGTCAGCACTGGGGCCAGCCACCCAGCGACGTTTCCCAACACGTTCTCCTGAGCTGAGGCGTCCTCGGATGAGCCGAGCCCCCGGCAAAGACGTGAGCTGTAATCTAGCCACAGACACAGCCCTCCTTCTCTCCTAAAATGGTGGCAGTGTGCTTATTTGTAAAGGAAAAACAGCAAAAACTATAATGTGATCTATTTTTAATTTTAATTTTAGACATGTTGTTTAAATAGATTCCTGAGCTTATTCTGTCTGTTGAAGTTTTTCTATTAGCTGGAATTATTTTTACTGTTTAAGAAAAACTGCATGTTGAACTGTTATTATTTCCTAGTTATTTAAACTGCTGATAAACTTTGCTGTTAACTTTCATGATACCAATTTGCTTAGCATGGAGAAACAGCACCGATGTCTTGTGAAACCGTTCCCTACTGCTATAACATACATGCAGCGTCTCTATAACTTGTACCAACTCACTTCTGTAAGGACAAAGAGATGCCCATAAGAGGGTGTGTCTAAGGGAGTGAAAGTCAAAAGTAATTGCTGGCATTGCAATTGGCCAGTGCAGGGCTGGGAAAGAGTCAGATGATCAGGAAAAGGGGACTTTTGCCAAAACACCCGGTTCCAGGTCTGGGCTTTCCTTGGGCCTGGACTTCTCTCCACGCCTGACTTCCCAACCTGCCTTTTCAAACAGGCGGGAAGACCAACAAAACTTCAGAGAGAAAAACCTGGGGGCAGAATAGGAATTACTAAAAGTGCCACCATGAAACATCCTGTCCATTGCTTATACCAGCAAGGGAGTCAGCCCACTTCACGAGCAGCGGCACCAAAAGCTAGAGCCTTTTCCTGGGGTTTTTAGAATATCGTTTCAGCCGGCTGCAGCGAGAGGAGCTCAGAGACAGCTTTTCCAAAGTCTGGAGATGATCAGATGTGAAGTTTGAGTCTGTTTCGTATCTGGGAGAGGGCCGAACAATATACCGCTTTTCGTATAATTCTGCACAATGTCATTTTTCTATCTCATGCTGCCAGGCGCAGCATCACTCTTCACTGTCACTGGAGTCCCAGAGTCACTCCTTAAATCCTCCCCCTGCCACGCTTCTCTGTCTTGTCTACACCAGCCTACATGATATTGTCTCTTCACACTTCCTAGGCCTGACTTCATCGTGCCTTATACTCTCCTACGCCTTCGCTCATGTTATCCTACCATTTTCCTTCACATCATTTATTTTGTATTTCCAGGCAGTTACTATCTCTTAGTCCCTTTGTTTTACATTATCCTCCCTACTTGACTACATGACCATCTCATCGATTACGTTTCACCTTGTACTTTCTTCAGACCTTACGCTTGTCAACATTGTAACTTATTTTGCACGTAGGGTTTTAGTGTCAAAACGCCAGATAATTCCACAGCTACCACTGTGGACCCGGGCTGGGTGCCCGCAGACCGGTGAGAACTTGGGCCCCCGCTTCCACCGATGGCAAGGGGAGGCTCCATGCCCGTCAGCCAGCTGGGGAGCCCCGGTGGCTCTCAGAGGCGGCTATACCTGACGGGGCAGTGGAAACCTGTGGTACCGCGAAGCCTCAAAAGAACGGAAAAAGCAAACACATCATGTTTATTACAACAGTAACGAAATCACAGTCAGCATGTATTGCTTTACTCCAGATTTATAGCTCGGATTGGCGAACGTTCCGGGCCTCGGCGTGCAATCCCAAAGACACTATATTTGCATGTACTTCACACTCTATAAATAAAAAATGAAAGTGTCAGAGAAGCATTTAAAAACACTCTGTTATTAAGCAGTTACCAGCAGATCTTGTGCGTTTCGGCCATTCGTCTTCTGCAAGCTGCCCCTGTGTACTGTGACAAGCTGTAGATGTTCCAGCTTTGGTGCCAGACTGAAAACGGAAGCAAAATAAGAAAAAGTGGGGTGGAAACTTTATCTTTAAATCTCTCTGTCTTTAAGATAATTTCTTGCCTGGAGGCAGGCCCAGCCCGGCAGGCAGAGTGGCAGTGAAGCCCCGTTTCCTCCTGCGAACAGACAGTTCCCCGACAGCCCTAGACATGCACACCTACGCACCGAGGGATGCTGACAGTCCATGAAATTTGAGTTTGCATCAATGGTACATTTAATTTCCCATACTTCAGTCCAAAGCAGTGAGTTCCAGACAGGCGTAGCTCCTAAAGGACAGATCTTGCAGTTAGGAAACAGAGACAAAGCCGCGACATTCAGGTGACCAGTCACTTGCTGTGGATGTCAAACACGCATATCAACAGCTCGGAGAAATAAGGAAACCATCTGCAAAAGTCTGTATAAAACATACTGCCCCACATTTTTTGTACTTGAACAATTTAGTCAAAAAACATTTATTAAGGAGGAAATGAATAAACTCCCACCTTGTGTATAAAGAAAGACGGCAAAGCCAACTCTAAAGTTATTCCTTTCAGTTGTTCTTCCATTTACTTTGGTAAGTGCAAGGGAAGGAAGAGATTGTCTTGCAATAAGGCACAATATTGTTTTCCTTTCTTGCCACCCAAGAGACAGTACTTAACCTATCTGAACCAAATGGGTCTCTCCCTTTACTGACAGCTCCTGTTTACCATAGCAAGTTCTGACGGTAACTGCTTACCGGGTGACTCTGACAGCTGCTATATTCTTGAAGGACCATGCGTTTAGCTCAGATTTAGTCATTTTTTGAACTAGGTTGTCTTCTGGTGCGTGCATGTGTCTTAAAAGTGATTTCAGGCCAAAAGTCTATGACGTCTATAAAAAGTCCTATATCGAAGCAAAGATACTGGATGCAGCAATCCAGAGTTTCTCAAGCAATAAAATGTCTCCAAGCCCAGACATGCCAAGGGGAGATCCCTGGTGCTGTGGCCAGCAGTGCCTGTCGCACACCTGAGACGCTTCCCTCAAAGGGTCTGGGGTGAGGACTGTTCTCCTCGGCTTTAAATTTGAGCCAGGTTCAGGGAGTCCATTCCCCTTCAAGGATCCAGCATGCCAAATAAATCACTTAAGAGAGGTTAACAGGTTTTCACTTGTGAACTATTGATTTTGTACATAATCTTGAACTAGAAATCAACATTACCAAGGTAGGTGCAAAAGCAGCCCTTGCCATGACCCCAACACAACATGGTGGACCCTGGAGCTCTTCCCCCATAATTTCGTTTTGTTTTGTGTGTACTCTGGGCAGAGCCCAGCATTTCTGACAAGGCGGGTGCTTTCCACGTCCCACTGTATCATGTCTCCTGTCCCGAGAGCATGGCTCAGGGAAAGGTTTAATCGGGATGCATCAGCCTGCGTAAAGTAGGACATCTGGCACAGGGGCTTGGGGAACCAGCCACCCTATCCCCCCGCCAGCGGTAATGCAAAATTACCAAAGTTGAGTTTTCACCCATCCATTTTTTTCCTACAGAAGTTCAGGACCTGAGAGACGATTACAGCAACGTAGGAATGATACTCAGGACCAAAGCAGGGGGTATTTGCTCCCTCCAAGGTCTAAAGCGTGCCGAGGGCAGGGTTCATCAACATCAAGGGCTGACGAACATCAGGTGAACATCAAGCCTGGCTGGCTGCTACCGCGGGCCGGGAGAAACACTATCATCAGTCTGGCAGCGCGTCCCCCTCTCCCCCAAAGCTAGCGTGGGTGTGCTGACAACCCGCTTACCCCCCCTCTTCCCTGTCACCAGCAATATGAAAGTTTAACGTCCCCTTTCATCCTGGGCTGTCAGCCCGGAGGAGGAAACCAGCCAGCCTGGAGGGAGCCAGCAGATAATACTTCCCACTGATGTCCTGCCCACGGTTATCCAAGCTCCCTTGGAGCTGCCCATCCCACGTGCCCTGTCCTCTACTTCATCATCTTTCTCTGTTGGTTTCACCCTTACCAGCACCGTCTGATCTCAGTGCTGCCACTCGGGCTGCCTGACGTCAGCTGGACAACCCAGGGATGTGCGGTGCACTTCATTACTACAGTCAGCTCCCTCCCTCTCCACCTTCTGCGATAACACTTCCCTTTTATTTTTCTTTAAAACGGAAGGTACAGCAATGCCACGAGATGACCCGTTACAGGCGAGTAAATTTCTAGCTCTCTTGTCCCTGCAAAGGCAAAAGCAAAAATTGCCTTACTAAACTCTCCCCACTCCATCATGTTATCACCTAACCCTCGGCAGGTCCGTAATGCACTGCAAGAAAGAGAGAAAAGCTATTTCACAGTCAAACGCAAATAAAATAATTTGCGTGGTAAGGTACCTCAGTGGTTAGGTAATTAATCTGAGTTATTTTGGTGTTAGATTAGAATGGAAGGATGAATCATAGCTCAATAAAAGAAGAGTATTTATATATCCCAGCTCTATTATCCATTCCTGTGTGTGACACACCACTAAGGGTCACACGTGACACCTACTGAAGCAACAACCACCACAAGCCCATACCTCTCCCTGGCCAACCTGGTGCTGTCGGGCTTCACAACCCTCGCCGAGATCTTGCTCTTGACACATTCCTTGAAGCCGCAGTTCCCGAAGTCAAGCTGCCAACAGGGAAACCAAAGAAGGGAAGAAAATTGTTGCTAGTCCTGTCTCGGAGGTTTTCCATGACCCAAAATCTTCACGGGTTGTTCCTCCACTCTCCCCCAGGGATGGGAAAGTGCAGCTTACAAGCTCAGTCCTTGCTGGGCAAGAGGGAGGCTGAGGGCTGACTCCCCAGTTTCCCAAAACAAGAAAGCAAGGGCTGCTCTTTGCTGAAGCAATTCCAGGATCTGGTTTACAAGGCAGCCCTGCAAACGGCTGAACGGAGAGGGCAGAGGGATCGTGCCCTGCAGGGAGGAGGCCGGGAAGGGCGACCATGGAGGCTTTGCAAACCACCTTTGCATCTCACACAAGTCTTCACGCAGTTTTTTCACATGTCAGTAAAGAGTCCCGCTGCATGTGAAATTATCTGCACCTCCGCTATCATTCTGCTGATTTACTGCTGGGTCATCCCAGAAAAAGCACCATCGCAGATGCAGCCACGAGTTTGAAAATTGCTGGCCTAGACTTTTTTATTATTATTATGGTTCCTGTTTGAGAGATGAGGTGCACTACCAGCTCTGTGTTCTTTATTTGCAGGTGATTTTTACTTAACTGCACTATTGATCCCAAGATGGATGGGAAGCCCTGCAGTTTAGGCCCTGTCTCCGAAGGCGTGAAAGCTTCATTAGATTTATGAAATTCTCCAGGATACACCGAGGCTCTGCAGTCCTTCCAACAAAAGGCTTTACGCTTTACTCATGTTCCCATGATTTGTATTCCCTGTTGAATGGTTATTTTATTTTTATTATTATTGTTTAGACTCCAGGTTTCTCTTTCAGCTCAACTGCACGTGAAATTCAGTTAATGGATGCACACAGACAAGAGCAACCCACCCCAGCATGGGTCTCTCAGATACCCCGGCTCTTAACCTTAACTTAATGCTCTAATATACCCTTCACAGCCTTTTTTTCCAGGCAGGGGCAGGAGCACTTGGTCACCCCGCAGGGACACCGACCCCTACCACTGATTTAGGCAGGAGCCAGGACTTGTGCTGGCTCTGCTGCCTCCTTGCCCCAGCCCCAAAAAGCAGGAATTGATGCTCTCTTCCAACCTCCAAAACCCACTGAGTTCCCACGGAGGGCAAGACCTCCCCAGGCTGTTTCATGGCTTCTTATTTAATGCAATAATACTAGACAAAGCATTAGTGGGGTACCAAAGGGAGCTATTTCGAGCCAGGATTATTTAATACTCTCCCTAGCAATGAGGCTAGGGGAGTAAATGGCAGGTTCATTGCATTTGCAGAAGAGACTATATCAGAAGACGAGAACTCCAGAGAGGATCATAAAGTTAGATGGATATAAGCTAAATGAGAGTGGAAAAATGTAGGCTTGTACATCTAGGAAATATAATCCAAAATATGGGATTTTTATGCAAGGAAAAAAAGGTGACACTTGGAAAGCCATAATGCAGAAGCAGCCCAAGAACAAAACGGGCAACAAACTAGTCATGAGTAAGATCTGTCTTCGGCAGCCTCGCGCTCATCCCATCGGTCTTGGCAGGGTGTTGCCAGGGGCTGGATAACCAGGTGGGAAATTTGTCGAGCTCCTCAGATAAAAAGCACGACTACCTGGGCAAAACATTGCAATCAAAACTGCGGCTGAAAAACAGTTGCAGGAGGCAATGCTGCGCTAAACGACCGCTTTGGACTGTGAGCCCCCAAGCAGAGTTGTTCCATTCCCAAACACTGCAGCTGAAGACCAGCCCATTTCCTTCAACGCCTATTTTTATATAGCCTTTTAATGAAGTATTTCACCTTGATCAAAGAATGTGAGCAGGATCCCTCCTTGCACAATGACTGGGTCCTTCTCTTCATTTCACGTCTCACACCCACATCACGACGGTCCCCTTTTATTATGGGAACAGAAGTACACGGCAGCCTGTCAGATGCTAACTTATTATTTCTAAGAAAACCTCCTCTAACTTATTACTTTCTTGAACTAGAATCTGAGGCAGTGAACTATTCTAAAGCAGGCTACCTAAATATGTGACCACGTTGTTGATTTAAATACACTATTTTTAAAAGCTTTTGAAGAAGTGCACGTCTCCAAGACTACTAACTAATTTTTCAGTCCTGCTTTATCTAAAAGTATAACCCTTAAAAAACACAAATGAAAATGCTAAACTTATCTCAAAGCTGTCCGAGAGTTAGGTGGACTGATCTAACAACCTCAATGCGTTATACTTAATCATCAAGTGTATTGCAGGGACAAAGAGAGGCCCGTCAGCCAGGCTAAGCTCCTGCTGCGTAAGGTTATATACCAAATACTGGCCACTGCCCCCAGAAGAGCTCACGGTAGCTGCGGCCTCACGAGATGCATAAGGGGACTTAGTCTGGAGTTTACAAGGTTCAAAAGTACATTACAAATCTAAAAACCTATTTCGGGACTAGAGCAAATTATACACATGGGGACTAGAAATCTATTAAAGTATTCGTCAGGTAGTAATTCTTGCCAAATTAGGCGGTTGTGGTAAATGCTTATAAGCAGTGTTAGATACCTCCGGAGAGAAGGCATCTGTCAAGTCTGCGGCCCAGAGTCGTCCTGCGATTTGTCTCTGGCCGCTCGTATTTGTGGTCCCTGCTCAGGGAGCCAGCGGCTGGGGCGGGTTGGCTGTAGGCTCCTGCTCTACAAACCCACCTCCTCCGAATCACGGCAGTGCTGCGGTGGGCTGAGCTACACCCTGATGTTTAGGGGCTTGCTTGTTTTGAGAGGAAACTATACTCGACACTCAGGTGAGCCGAGGAATAGCAAGGAAGTTTTGGCACTGTAGCACATCATGTCCTTAAAACATTGTGGACGTCCCCAAAAGGCTGCTGCAGGATGAACGCGTGGAGAGGAGTGACCCGAGCAGCAGGAAGCCGCTGACCCAGGCACATACTGGGATCCCCACCCGACAGGTAAAACAGTCCCCGATCTTGCAAGGTAGTAATAAAGATGTATCAAGGGGTATTTTCTAGAAACAGAGGACAGAAGTTAGGTTTCCATAAGGCATGTGGCTTCTGGACCAGTGACTGGGTACTGACCTTGGCTAGCAGTTTCATCTCGATGTTTATCTTCTCCGTGCCGCCGGTGTCAGAGCAGGGACACGCAGGCAAGGGGCACCCGCCTTAGCCCTCCCACCGCCCCAGCGCACGCTGCTAGCAACATACCCTGGTTTTTCGTGAAAAATTTCATAAACTAAAGGGATAACATGAAACCAAAAGAAGTGGTGGTGCCCACAACACGTCCTAGGCGGCCAGACCTTCCCTGGGTCCCTCGGCAAAAATCCCAAACCGGGCTGCGACGCAGCGTAAGATGTATTACAGAAACGACCATCAACATCACTGCGACGCAGAATTGCGTTAGGGCTGGAGAAACTGGCCTTTCCCGGAAGCCTGAAGGAACGCAGCGTCCCTGCATAGCCTTTACATTAAGCCACCAAAGAGTAAAACGGATAAAAAAGCCAACCAAAAATCCTCACACCGCGCTGAACGGTTGGAGTGATTCCCTTTCGGTGCCTGGGCATCTCCCCTGATGCGGGGCAGCAAGGCCTTGCTTTATTCACTTCATTTCCATGTAACACCTGGAAAAACACGGTAGAGAGGCACCACATAAATAAATGTGTTATGCAGCAAGACAGCAGACTTTTGCTGTTATTTAAAGCCGGCTGTTTAACAGCCTTTGCTGCTACGTCTTCAGGTTTTTAACGTAAAAAGGACCGGTGTACAGTCATCACAACCACTGCTGTCCATGCTCTGATATACGCAACCCATTTTCCTGCTGCATGATCCAGCCACGAGCGAGCCAAGCATCCTTGCACTTCAACACCACCTGTACACAATTTTGTTTTCATATCAATATAAAAACATTAAAAAGTCGATTTTGTTTACCCAGTTAACAAGAGCATTTTATATGCGCTCTTAAGTCAGCCTGCGATCTCACCGGCAATCCAAAGCTGTTATTAAGATAAATGCAAGCACTATATAAAAAACTTAATTTAGTTTTTATACCTTTGCAGCTGGTTCTGTTTTGTATTCCCTTGTTCCTTTTTATTCACTGTGCAAAGTATCGAGCACCTATTCTTCTGTTGAAATATAGACACTTTCAGTCATAAGCGTTATTGCAGCAGCAAGGGCAAAACCCCACAGCCCGTGCTGTGCACGTAGGCAATAGGGAACTGTCGCTGGCAGAGAGGACAGGCGGCCAAGGCATCGGTCACGGGTTGGTAGCCACCGCCCTGGCGTCCTGTCCAAAACCTTGGTTTGGGCATTTAGGACGGGGAAGTACCTTGTGTTTCCCTCAATGGACACTGATGGGTTTCCAGGTATTGGAAAATCGCCTTTCCTGACCCTCCATCCTAGTCAGGACCAGCAGGAGACATGTTGCTGTTGGGATCTTCCTCTTTACCTCTACGCATTGGTTTGCTCCTTCCGCTCCTGGCCCCCCTTTCTTCTCCTCCGCTGCTCAGGCACAGCCAAGGCAACCGTGTTACGTCACCCCCCAGGTGAAGAACAGGCCCCAAGACAACCACAGCTGATTTCTCGCTGGCATCTGTTCGCAAGGGCACTGGCCTTTCTGGGGGCCTGCCAGGCACGCACACGTGTGCGCAAGCGCTGCCCTCACAGAAGGAAATTCTCTGCTTTCAAGCAATTTCCAATAGATTTTCTCCCAGCAAAATTCCAGATTTCAAGTACAGTTCGAATGAAGTTTTTAACAGCCAACTTTTCAATGAAAATTCCCCCTTTTTTTATTTTATTGGATATCCAACACGCTTAAGCGACTAACGCCAACCTGTCCTAACAAATGCAAACTGCGTGAAACCTGATGAATTGCCGTCGGGGTGTCGCAGCCCGAAAGGAGTCGTTCAGGACGACCTCCCTCCCCTTGGGGCCAAACGACCAAGTTCGTGATGCCCTTGGACTGAATTAAGGTGAAACGACACCAGCCAACCAGTTTTAAGATTTATTAACACAAAGATAAGGCATGTGGTCAAATAGGATAATTCAATGGCGAATACTGCAACTAGCTAGACAAAACAGATCTTACCAACATTCAACAAAAGAGAGGGGGAAAGAGAGAGAGAGAGAGAGAGAGAGAGAGAGAGAGAGAGAGAAAGATATCACCACCCGTGGATCCAGCGGCGTCCTGTTGGTCCTCTTCCTTTGGGAGTCTCGGCAGTGGGGGGGTTCCCGTCTGGTGGTAGGTGGGTCCTCTTCACCCTGGGTGTAAGTTTTGGTGGTGCGCGTGCGGTAATTACAACTCGAGTTGGGTCCGACCCTAGGTTAGCTCGGAATGACACGCGTGCAGTGGTTACAGCTCGAGTTGGGTACCTCCAAAGAGGGACCCTGAACAAAGAGATCCCTGGGCAATTATAGCTTTTTCAAATTAAGTTTCCCACCCCCACGTGGTAGTTCAGACCAATAGTAATTTTTGAGTCTGGGGTCTCCTGCTCCTTATTGGGTCTCATCGTTGTTCCTAGGCAGGCTGTTTCTTTTCTCCCTTATCTTTTCTGTTGCAGTTTCTGCAGACAGGTGCGTCTTCCTTCCTTGGGTCCCACCATCATCTCTCAAGGTCCTGACAAAGAGCTGGTAACTCCAGCAATTAGCACTGTGTCAGCAGTGCACAGGAATGCAAATTGCTGGTAACTCCCTTATCGTTCCCGCCTGCACCAGCTCTGGGGCCCTTTCTTACCGAACTAGGGAGTGCGGCCTAAGGCTTCAGCAAATTTAGCCACTCATGCCAAGCAAGTTTTATAGAAGTTGTGCTAAAAACGGATCCCAAAGTCTCTGCCCGATCATGGTCTCGTTCAGTGCAGGCTCGGTGTGTTCCAGGTGGTCGCAGGGAGACCATCTCGGGGGTCGCAGCAGCCCAGTCTTGTTCGGGGTTATGGCCTGCCTGCACCCCATGCACCAAGAAATGTTTAAGGCAAAAAATTCATTCATCTGTCTGCCACACGGGGTACTTGTCGAGCAAGACGAATCTCAGCCCCCCAGGAGCAGCAGGCGGCCTGTGCGGGAAGCGTCTGTTCCGCGGCGGCAGCAAGACGAATCTCAGCCCCCCAGGAGCAGCAGGCAGCCTGTGCGGGAAGCGTCTGTTCCGCGGCGGCAGCCGGCCGAGGCGCCGTTGGGGTGGGCTGAGGGGCGCGCGGCGAACGTGGCCCCTTCCTCGCGGCCGGGCCCCTGGGAGCCCTCCCAAATCCGTCAGCAGGAATGTGTATTTTACGGTGTTGGACGTTGCTGGTGGTTTGTACAGTTTGGTAAATAAACCATGTTTGACGTTTTATAAGTCTGATGAGATAATGGCGGCAGGAGGGGAGCTGAAGGTTGTAAGGTCACGACTGCGATAAAATCAAAGTGCAATAGTCAATAATTACAGAAATTCTTCTGAAGATTCTCCTAAATTCGTTAAAGCGAAGGGAGGCACGTTACTGCAGCCACAGCTCCAGCGCAGGCTCTGCAGGACCGTCTCCACTCTGTTTTTTGCCTAATTTTAAAAATCAGTTCAAAACAAAGTCGCCTATGCTGCAAAATTCCTCGATCGCTTTCTACTCTGGAACTGAAGTATAATATGGGAAGTCCAAGTGCTTTATTTGCAAGCAAAAAACAAATGACTTTTTTTTAATTCCCCTCCATTTACACTACCTGACTTTACGATTGCATTAGTAGAAGCACCAAGAGAGAAGGACCAGTTTACGGCCATTTGTTGCCCAGCGTAACTAAGTCATCCTTGGTGTATTCGTTGTTTAGGTGCTGGAGTCGGCGCGTTTTCTTTCCCCGCAGCACCCTGATCTATGTCACTCGCAATTCCCGACCCCCCCCCTGCCCAAACCCCCCTCACGGGACTCCGCACACCCCGGGGACACTTCCCGCGCACCAGCCGCCCCCCCCCGCCCCCGCGCCGCCCCCTCCCCCCGGCACCGCCGCCCGCTCCGGGCCGCCCGGCTGCGCTGGGCACGCGGCGCCCCCCCGCGGCCGCACCTGGCGCCGCAGCCCGCCCGCAGCCCCCCAACGCCCCTGGCCGGCGGCCCCGGTGCGAACGCCGGTTGGCGGAGCCCGGCTCTCGCCTCCCTGTTACTTGCTGGCTTCCTCCTAGCTTTGTACGGACACTTAGTATTTATTAGTGGTACTAGTTACGGAGCTGTTCAGTGGTGCTCTGCAGGGGACAGCCCTTGTGATTTTGCATTGTTACCAAGGAAGAAAACCTGCAAAAAAGATCCTGTCTTGAGTTATGCCTGTGACACGCCCCAGTTGTCCTTCGATGCAAGCGGAACATGGCATTAACGGGCAGGTCACCCATCGTTGAAGAGCCGCCACTTCTCGGGCTTTCACCCGGTGACTCCCAGCCCAGGCAGGATTTTATCCAGGGTGGGAAACACTGGCAATGCTCCTGCCACCGGCTCGGGGCTGCAGGCGGGCTCGGGACCAGCCACAGCCACGGTGGGGACGGGACAGGAAGGGAGGGAAGGACATCACGCGGGCGCAAGCATGGTGCTTGCTCTGCAGTACAGCCTCACCCTTGTCTAGTACTTCATTGACTTGCGAGATGTCCGTGTGGGGAAGGAGCTGTTAATCCATGTTTTTCAGTAAGTAGATGCACTGTGTTATGGCTTTTTCTCTGCTTTTACTTTACTATTAACAGCCCTCTGATGAACCTGGTTCTGTTAGACCAGAAAGTACATCCAACACCATGACCAAAACGTTCTCGGGAGATTATAAATAACCAGCGTTCCCGCTGCTCGCTTACAGCAGCGCCAGCACAAACTCATTCGCTCCTGGATGCCGTCCATAGCTCAAACACCACCTGTAAGTCATCTTCATAGGAGAGAGTGTGCCAAGGCCAAACTGCCATCACCCTGAGCCACTAAATTGTAGACATCAGTACATCATATTAAAAAAAAATCATAAAACACAATACCTTTACGCTGCTACAGAGTATTAATCCCCTATGGGATTTCCACTGGAAAGTAGCCCAGGGGAGATCGAGAGCATATCTTATATTAATCTGACCTCCAGGTTTATTTAAATCTTGCAACTATCTGTGCTTGAAACATTTCAACAAGTAAAATATACTGAACCGAAGCAATAGCAACAAACAGCACAAGCCACACACAGGTTTGGCAAGGCCTGTGCCAAAGGCTGGCGGGACTCGCAGGGCGCTGGCTGTAAAAGCAAAAAGGTCTCTGTGGTGCCCTGGGGCTGAGGAACAGAAGCTACGACCGGGACGGGGTGGTGGAAAAGGGCCGGCTGCACCAGGGAGGAGGTTTCAGGGTAGCTCCACTCGTCTCCGCATTTCAAGCAAACGAGTGACTACGGCAGTAGCGGCAATCGCTTCCTACAGGCACACGTGCAACTGTAATGGGGGTCATCATGGGGGAGCGCCCAGAGACCTCATCCCTGCACTTCAAGGGGCTGGAGCAAGCTACAGCAACAGCCTCTGCCTGCACATCTGCAAGTTCACGCAGCAAACAGTATTTGCCCTTTTCAAAACGGAGGAGGACTGAGCAGAATCCTATTTCTATCAATTACTTCTACTCCTGCTTCAGTGGTAGTGACCACCTACATGAGTCTTTCACAGCATTTATTACCCATTATGGCAAACGCAAATACACATAACCATTGACATTTAGGAGGCTCTGTCTATGTGCACACATAAAATACTTAAATTGCCTAGCCACTATCTGGAGACCACTTTGTCAAGGCCAGATAGTAAGTAGCTTCAGAATAAAGAGCCAGGCAAAGCAGCCCAGAAGTTACCCTGCTTAAAGCTCTGCTCTCCAGGAATGGAAAACTTGGAAAGTAAAACACACTCACATGCCCCAGAAAGTTGTGTCAGTGTTTTTGCTCCTTTGTTTTACAGAGAAATCTGTTTTGCTTCAAGTGTTCCCCCCCGCACACCCCCCCCCAGGGTGGAGACCTGCCACTGCCGCCTCTCACCATCAAGCCCAACTCCACACGTATCTATGGAGGGCATCAAAAAGACTGGTCATGGCTAATTGGAAAACAAAGAGTGTTTCCCCCTACTCCCACGTGTTACAGAGGGTTAGCGTATGTCCCAGAAACGGCACAGCAGTTTTGCCTTGTTTAAAGATGGGAGTTGCTGCTGCCAGCGCTTTAGACTGGTCCTCAGCCAGGAACCGCAGCGCACAGGGAGCGCGGTACTGCGGTGCTTTTGCACAACCAAATGATTAGATGCTGCTGCTGCTCAGTGGAGTTTGGATGTCCAGGTACCCGCCGGGTCCATCACACACTGGGCACCGGCTTGGGGCCTAGAGAGGAGGGCCCCGAGAGGCCAGCGAGCCCAGCCACCGCCACTGCCAGCCCACTAGAAAAGAGCCAGAGGAGCAGCCAGTCCTCCAGTTTGACCCTGAACAGGGATTAAACACCTAACTCGAAACAGAGGGAGAACGCAAGCCTGGGCTCTGAATCACGAGGTATCAACTTCCTCCCAGCATCAGTCACCCAAACCCAAACAACAAGGACCTGGAAAAGAAAAGAGAAAAAGAAAGAGCCACTAAGAATATAGCTTAGTAGTCAGGGCATTTAGCTGGGAGGAAGGAAAAATACATTTAAGCCCCTGCTCCGGTTAATGTTTATTTACCAAACTGGCACAACTTCAACAAAAGATGTTCAAAAAAAAAAAAAAAAAAAAAAAAAAAAAAAAAAGCTTTGGGCTTTGCAGAACTGAAAATTGCTTCTTCTACATTGGTCTCACCCGATACCTCTTTACCTTTCTAGTTATTTGTTTCAGTTCCTGAAACCAAGAAGAGTTTCATTACTTGACTCTTTCTTTTCTGAACAATTAGTTATGAGTTAGTTAGTAAATGAGTTAGGGTTACTTGTTTCATATTAAGCACCACTCATTCTATGTTCTTACCAAATCATTGCTGTTCCCTTCTTTAGGCATCTCTCCAGCACTAAATGCATTTACACTTATAACCTTGTAAGGTTGGAAAAAATACTGTAGCTGTTCTGTACATGACTATAAATCAGAGCAGATGAGACAGGTTTCCCAAACTACAGGGAGATGCTGTAGTAAAACAGAAAACCCAAGAAGCGTCTTGAATCCTAATCCAAAACACTAATCACACAGTTGTTCCTCTAGTTGAGCTTCAGAAAGGATGCAGATGTTCACCAGTTTGAGTAACACTGCACACGAAACATCTCTGAATAGTTTGCACCAACATTACCAGAGAACCTATGCAACCAGTTCACCTCTCTAAAATGAGGGAAAAAAAGCTGTGGTGCCGAGAGCAAAGTCCTAGGAATTGCAGTCCAGACGAGAGGCATACTACGCAAGTGCTCTCACAAGCAATCAAATGCCAGCCCATCCCTTCCCCTTGGTAAACAGATTTTTGAAAAAATTTTGAAGGTGAAGAGACATCTGCAATATACACAGAGTAGAGCTATTCTGGATTGCCCAGCATTAGAAACATGAAACTCAGCAGCATGTATTAGAATAGGGAGGGTTACTGGCACTCAGTTATTCCATCTTTCTTCAATAGTTAAATCAGAAGTAAAATCTGGCCTGTAGAACCATTACTGTACATCATTTGCTTCTCCAGGAAAAAGTGCGACTGGTTGATGGTAACACCTGATATATTTCCCTTAATTTTAACCAAAAAAACAAAACCAAAAAAAATTTTGCAAAGGATTATCATCATGCCCAAATAACAAAACAGCTATTAGAAAGCCAGCCCAAAATGTACTCTCCTGTCAGCTGGCAGCAATAGCACGCTCAGCTCAGAAGTCCAGCAGCTGCCTGTGGTCAGTCCAGCTTCATTCCATACAAGAAGTTCTAGTTCAGGGAGACACTTCAGGCATTCAAACCTCCAGAGAATTATTACACTTTTGACATGGTTTGTATACTTGTGCTTTTGGTAAGACAGCAACAGACACATTTAATTGCCAGACTTGTTTTTATTCCTTAAATAATTACGTTGGGTCATTTTTAAAGTTTAAGTCAGTAGAGAAAAATTGTTATATCAAAATGATTTTCAAAACTACCTTTTCTGCAGATTACACTGATTATTCACTGTCAGCTCTTCAAATTATTCATAAATTATTCATCTTAACAATACTTTAATGTTTGGGTCACGAATGTTCAAAGGAAAGATGTTTCAGTCTAAACACTTGGTTTTCATGAAGATACCTTCAGATACAATTTTAATGAAAACCTTTCAACCAACCAAGGATTTCAGAAGAAAAGTAGAAGTTTTCACAGAAGGTAAAATGAGCTAGACTGACTTGGCAGTGACCTGTCATTTCCTCTAAATCCAGCTGCATGTAAATAAAAGCTTTTAATCACACAGTGCCAATTGAACCTGGCTTTCTGCTTCTCCCAGCAGAATCTCTGAAACTAGAAAAGTGTGCCAAGTTCAGGCAGCCCAATCCTAAAACTTTCCATGGAACTTTCTGTGTAAAATAACTGTTCCAGGTTATTGATTAGTCACTAAAATAATAAAGGTATGATTCTCCTTCATAACATGACAGTCCAGTTAAATCCTTGAATAGAATAAGCATAGTATCTTTGTGATATATTAGATTATGGGGAAACACCAACTTAGAGGTTTTGCTGTCTCACATTTCCACTCAGATCTATCCGTTTGCAAGGAAGCTGTTTTGAATGCTTGCTGCCTCAAGCCACTGCAGTTAAGTTAAAACTGAGTGCTGCACCTTTGCGCAGCGAGGTTATCCATTTTTACTTCACCTGAGAAGTGTGAAGTAGAGAGATTAGCTCAAGAACTTTGTCTATTCTTGGGAGGTTAATTACCAACACAACAGGATTTTAAGACCAGGAATAAAAGCTAAAATTCATACAAAAGGTGCAAATTATAACTGACTTCTCTATGTATTCTCCCCTGACAGCAAAACATAGAAGAAAAATGTTATTTCATTCTAACTTTTAAAAATACTTACACCTTTGCAATTAACCTTTTGGATACTTCAAACTCAACCCAGCACAAAACAAGGGAAGGTACAAGTTTAAGAGGAGCCGCGTTTTTTAATCTCTGTTTAACATGATCTTAGGGATTACTTACTCACAGGCTACGGAACCCTTCAGTTATCTTACCAGGCCAGTTTCTGATTCAGCATTACGGTGGCAGAACACTGATGTAAACTGTTTTCAAGGAGTTGTTCCCAGGTTAGAACAGTGTAATCAAGTACTATGTCTAGCAGGTTTAAGTACTGATGACTACATTCAATCCAAGTCATTAATGAAAGCTGTTCAAAGAGTTTTAGTTCACCAGGGCAGCAAATTCCAGAAATGTCCATTTGCCTTCTCCAAGTTAACATCCATGGTATAAAAATTAGAAAATACATGCTTAAAAGCCTCACATTCACTCCATTCTATAAGAAGTTTAACATTCTTTCCCATTACAGTCACAAAAGAAATGATTGTTGCATAAGGGTGTGTAAGAGTACTCTCCCCTCCTTCCTTCTCTTTCACGCAAACAACTAACAAAAGTTTAAAGCACCTTTCTGGGACCCATGGAAAGATGTATACATATTGGACCAAACAAGTATAGCAAAAGACTAAACTTGTGTGTCTGATTTTGTAATTAATTTGCATGCAGCTAGATATAATTGTACAATTTTGCCACCAAAAGGTCAGGCAATATGTGGGTTGCTAAGCAATACTTAGGGCACACGTTACCTTTGTTTCTCAGAGCTGAACTCCATCAATGATAGTGAAATCATGTAGCTTCTTTGGGGCACGAGATCTCGAGTTCTGTACGCAGGAATAGGAGTTTGGTGCAGAAGCACCTAAAACCACATTGTCTTATGCTTCAGCTATTTTTATTCAGCTTTGGCAGTGGGCATTCCTCAGTTTAGGGAAAAAACAAAACAAAAAAACAAACAAAAAACCCCCAGCCCTCTTGGCCTCACTCTTGCACATACCAAATTCATGATTAAAAACTCAACAGTACCTGCATTTCCCCCCTCCCCCCCAAAATATTACCAGAATACAAAATGCATTGTTTTTACATTTGGCAGGCATGCCCATTCTCAGCCTGAAAGCTTTCAAGTTCAGATGTAAATCCAATCTCCTGTCCAAAAAAAAACCAAAAAACCAAAAAACACCAAAAACTCGTAAGAATGGGCTGGTTAAAACTATCTAATATGAAAGTCATTTCTGATCTAGTTATTATTGTGCCAGACACACAGTCCACCTCTAGAGGGCCCCCTACTACTTAGGAGTCTGTATTTTTTATAAAACACCAACCTAAGAGGACTGCTTGAAGCAGCAAATCTATCTGTGCCTGTCAGAGGACATTATCACCTCTTGATGCAGGCTATTCTTTTATTCTCCCCCTCCCACCTCCTGTGAAATCTCAGTTGATGTAACACATCATGTAAGAATTCCCTTTCTCTCCTTGCTACCCATCATAGCCAAGAACAGACAAATTCTGAGTATTTGGATGCCGCTGCTTTCTAATCCAGGCAGCTGTTTACAGACCAGATCCATGTAACACCTACCTATCAGCTCAGCTAGTATCCAACCCCAACTTGCTGTGTGATGCTTCACTTGATGCAGTCCCGTCCCAGAACTTGCTCGTGAGCACACTACAGGGTTCAAGAGGCTCGGCAGGAACCCACCTGTCTCCAGGAATAAGAGCAGAAGCCAAAGCTAGCAAACCCTCTTTCTAGGAGCATGAGGCAGAAGCCAGCCCAGATCTGGGTCCATTAGAGGCGCTCCAAACCTGCAGGATCCCATTTTTGGTTTTGCAGCTAACGTTGCCTTAAGCGCACCAATGAAGTGCTCAAATCACTTTTTCCCACCAGTGGGAAATACTTGCATCAAGCAGCACAGCTGTTTGCAAAATGAACAACTAGCCTAAAGGCTGTGCTGTCTGGCTCAGGGACAGTTCAACCGTCTGAAGTAGGACAAGTAGCATCTCTTCTCTCTTGACACTCAAACTAGCTAGTGTTGTTATCATAGGGGAGTCTTTCACTTGCACTTTAGAGTCTGTGTTTCTGCATGGGTGACGTAAGCAAGCAGCAGCAGGACACAACATCCTATTATCTGCAGATTCTGCTTTAAAATACAAGTTGAGCTCATCTATTACAGTTATTGAGCAAACAAATACCTGTTGTGTCAGGGCATGTCTCTCTGGTGCATTTTAATTCATAGGGTCGAGTCAAAAGCCTCCTGATTATGGATGCTTTCTCCCATTTACTACTAATATTTCAACAAACCAGTACAAATGAAGCAGCAACCAAGGCTGTCCGTATATTACTTCCAAGCCACTCACCATTTACAGTACAACTTACAGCCTGTTAAGGATCCGTATAAAATCAAATTTCCTTCGACAGCCTCACATCCACTGCCTTTCGAATTTTCCTCAAATCATCTGTGACCCCTTTCTCAACTCCTGCGCTGCAGCTCCCGTCTCTCAAACTTCTTGCACATCACCAACTTCATTCTGCTGCTGCCTTTTCAGACCATCTCAGCCCCTCGAAGAGGCAACGATGGAGGCTCGAGTGTAACAGTGGAGAGGAGAGGGGAAAACAGAGCAACCGAGGAAGAAACAGCACCAAACAGGGCAGTGCCACGACAAGCCCAAAGGCTTTTATGTCACACTTCATTTTTAATTAACATCAGGATGCCAGTCTAGTGAGGCACGCATGTGCTAGGAAGTGAGATAACTTTTCTCAATAAAACATGAAAGATCTGCATGCTGAATGATCTGCAAATTAGATTTATAGTTACATGCAAGGCTAACTGTGATATAACTATCAACTAATTTATAGACAGGTCTGTTTTCAGCTACGAGGATATATTCATATCTATATAGTTTGTTTCTCTGTAAATAATCCTAGAGATAAAACACATTCTGTATGTGCCAGGAATTGGCATTTACTTTCTTCTCCTTACCAAATCAAAGTGCTAATTCACTTCACTTGAGCTGCGCTTTTATGTGGACAAATATTTTACACTGTAGTGCTTTCAGGAGCTCATGTGTCTGAACTGAGGTTTAAGTACAGAATACTATTAAAACTATTCATTGGCAAATATCCTTGCGCCTCTGTACTAGAAGGATTGTACAGAAGGTTAATGAAAACAGCATCTCCAAACCAGGATTATAGAGCGATCCTAGAAAAGGTGGAGAAAGTTTTAGCTACAATGAAAACGTATTGTCTTGTTAATTGATTGCAATCTGATATCTAGCAATGCTGTAGGTAATATCTACCGAGTAAGAAGGCAGCAGCTGTAAAAAAAGCATTTACATTAATTCAGAACACTTCAGCAATAAACTATCTTTGAAGAGGTCTTTCTCCATTTAGGAAAAGCTAAAAAGAATAATCAAAAATAAGCTATTTGAAAGGAGCTGGTTTAAACAGCTGAATATGAAAGGGATTCCACAATTGCTAAAATTGGTTAATCTAGCTAAACATAATTAATCTAGCACAAAGTAGAAAGCTGGTATTTTTGCTTCAATCCATGTACTCAGTATTAGAAGAGGAGAAAAGATAATACAGAAAGCTTCCTCGGAAGTTTCTCATCTGCTTTTTAATGGAGAAAAAGTGATAGCCTAGGAATTATAAACATAATAATATATAAACACTAATCCTTGGCTTAAAGGAAATTACATGCATTACCACAGCAGCATCTTACACATATTGCAGAAGTTATCATACAGGTCAATTACAAACCACTCCATACTTACTTCACTTCTGAAAGACCAGGAAAGACAGGCACAGTTTATATTAAAAATGTATGTTCATGCACCACTCCTCAGTCATCTACTCACAATCCCACAGGGTACTCACTCTCCCAACTCCAAAGAGATACTGCCGGATGGCATGCAAAGTGGCTCAAAGTCACGTCATTTTCTGAAAGTTGTCACAAAATACAAGGCACCAAGGAATATCAACAGTATTTTCTGCATATGTGGGAGCTGATGGAGAAGATACACCCTTACCTGCTGTTTGAGGCATAAGATTACCAGAGGAGGTAGATGATGCCCTGCAGAAGCACCTCAAACTGTTCTTGGCTAGGATTCTCCTGCAACAGTACCCAGAGAATTTGCGACATGCTCCATTTAAACTATGAACTATGTACCAGGAATGAATTTTTCACTTACATTTTAAAGACCCTGATTTCAAGGGGGGGGGAATCCTTGCTTTACATTCAGGCCATTGAAGTATATCAGGAAATCCAGTCACTAGAGCATGATACAGCTGCAGAGCTGGAGGATTCTTGGAAAAGCACAGCTTAAATTAACCTCTGTATTTTACACCTATTTGCTTATAGGTCTCATCACATGAATCAGTCAGCCTTACTTATGACTCAGAAAGTCACTATTTGGAAAACTCTCAAAGCTAGGTACACAAAATATATATACACACACACATACACACACACCATTGATCAGGAGAGATTAATAACATAATTCAGTAATAAAATTATTTAACATTTTCTTGTTTGCACCAAGGTTTTATTCAATTCCAGCATGTGAAGTTTTATAATGCTTGCTGTAAAAATAACTTTCCATATTTATCCTTGTTTTGGAGTCTCATTTATCATGCTTTGAAGTAACTGAAAGCTCTGGCAATTAATAAGCTTCTCTCTTTGTAAAAAAACAAAACAAAAAACAAAACAAAAAACCCAAAAAACAAAACAAAACACCACTAAGGAAACTGTTTTCAACTCAGGAGAAGAAACCAAGAGATCTCCCTCTTGTAGCCTTCTGCGTAAACAAATATAACTACATTTGTGAGTTCAGAAGAAAAGTCTGAAGAAAACACTGCTGTCATCGAATATTAACAGAAATTGCAAATAATTCCATTCAATACATGAAGCTTTCTTCCTAGAAAGCATGAAAAGGAACATTTTCACTTTACTTTTTATCTACATGGTCTTTTCTTGCAGGAAAAAAAACCAAAGATTTAAAATTCAATCCTGTCTCCTCTATGCCACCACTTGAAAAGAAAGTGGGGGAAAAAAAAAAAGTTACAGAAGGAAGTAGTAGATGAAGAAACTGAACAATGTCAGCTTTATCTACATAAGTGCTACAGTGCTATCTAGATGAACAAATAAACTGCAGTTCTAAACCTCTCACACTTGAGTTTATACAACACACATAATACCTATCTTACAAACCAATCTTACTGTTCAAAAACCATAGCGGATATGTAGGAACTTTCCATGTAATGAGATTAACAAGTCTGACACAAATATAAAAAGAAATTTTGTGCCTTTATTGGAATGGTGTTAGGCTTTAAATACACCAATTTTGATAATCTGATTATTTGGTTTTAATTAGAAATGACACTACAGAACTGCAATACTGGTCCAACAGTCTTGTCTTTACTTGTTTTTTTTTTTTTTAAGCAAGAGATAGAATGAAAATGCACCGAGTAATCAGAAAGCACTAGCAGGCATTGGTTAATCCAAGATACTAGCTTCTCAGTTCCAAAAGCACTCGTATTGTATGGAACCCAGGATTTAGATTGGTCATAATTTGCAAGAACTAGTTGCATGAGTCATATGACTTGTTTTTAAATTTACTTTTAAGTTGGTGACTGGTAATATTTTTTTCCCCTCAAATATTACAGTTTCTTTAATTCATATTTTTCCTCAAAGTATAAAAAAGTATGAAATATAAACAAGCTCCTGCATTGCACCCGTGAAAGGGTGCAACTGAAGCGTTAGAGAGCTGACTATCTACACACCGCCAAATCCCATCAAATCTTGAATAATTCATTAATATACAAAATATCAGGGCACAGAAAGAACTAAAATCCACTTTTTTGTTTTGTTACGCACAGGTTCAAATAATCAATCTAAAGAAAAAACATAATCATTTTGGCTTTCCACTACATCCGCATGTTGAGACACTTATTAAAATAATCCCGTTTAATTGCGTTTGGTCTTTTTCTTACTGTCAAGTCATGTTTGTTATCTTAATACCGGCCATCAGACAAACAAGTAATCAGAGATACTTCTCCTCCCCACCTCCCTAGCCCTGACCCCTCCAAGGTCAGCTTTAAGACATGACTCCAAACACAGGGTTGTGACGACAGATGCTAGGACCAATCTCTTCATAATCTTTTTTGGTATGGCATACTTGGTAGAACTCAGGCTGTAAAAGGAAAGAGAAAATAAGTTAGTGCTGTGCACACCTAAATTTAATGATATAAGCATTTCTGTTGCAAACAGGAGGGGGAGGAAAAAAAAAAGATAAATAGATCATCTGGAAATCCTGAAATTAGTATTATGTCATAGCTCATAGCTAAACGCTGATGCAAACAACATATTGCCACAAAACCTAAATGCTACATTTGAAAATTCTCACACAGGAAAATGTAATTCCACTTTCATTTGCTTACTTAAGTTTTTAAAGTCTAATGGAAAAACTTCAAGACTGGGGAGGTTATATTTTATATCTGAGGACTGTCAGAGATTCTTCGACTGCTATTAAAGCAAAGAAGAGAAGAAAGCTCCAAAAACTTTCAGCTTCCAAAAAGTACTCAGAAGGACTAAAACACGTTCAGCTTTATAGCCAACTTACTGTGGAAGCCAGCATTGATCCTCCAAACCAAACAGCATATCTTTGCATATGGTGTGTAATGACTTGAACATCAATAGGCTTAGGCTATTTAAAAGAGAGAGAAAAAGGAATATGTTAAAATTCGCTTTTGCTGACATTAATTAGATTAAGTGTATATTCCAAGCCTTATTTTCATAACTTAATATTTTCTTAAATGTCAGATATGTAAATAGACACTTTTACTACCAAATTTTCACGTGTACAGCGCAGACTGAGAAATAAGTGATTTATCAGCAAGTAAGAGCTACCTACTTGAGCAGGTATTAAAAGGGTAAACTTGCATTCATGCCACTTTTCTCCCAAGAGCTCCCCTACCCTGTTCTCTAATTAACCACCCTCAATTTTCTGCTGAGTTTCTTGAGGAACTGTTTACATAACCATAAGAACAGATGCACACTTAGCCCTTCCCAAATTTAGCATGCTTTTACACTTCACAATAAAGCATTAGTTGCAGACTGATTGAGAATTTAGCTAGAATCAATACGGCCATAGTTTTGCTTTTCCAAACTACAACGCTCATTCTAGTTAGCCTCTTTCCTCCTATATCCACACAAGCCTTCACTCCGACCAACCAGAGTGATTACAAAAGGCTATAGCCTAACTCATGCTTATCAAAAATGGCAATGTATATAATGGAGTTTCAGCAGCAAGTAATTCATCTGTTCCAGTACAACCTGCTCAAACATATTAAATAATCTGAATCAATCACTTGCAATACATCTGCAAAATTCAAGACAGTGATTACTTACAATATCTAGTACTCTTAAGAAGGAAGAATCACATCAGATCTCCTTACTAAATAGTCCATTACCATTTAGTAAGAAAATAGGGTATGAATAAGGAAAACTGAGACTAAACAATGTTATATGAACCAGAGAACTGTATACAACTTTGAAATTTCAGAGTTGTCAGCATGATACATTATGAGAATTGTTTGAGCTTGTCTAGCTAGATTACCATGTAAAAATAAATGAGGGAATCACTTCGGTCTTGCCTTAAAAAAAACTACAACATGAAAGACATCAGCAGAGATGTTATGTATACAGCCTCAGAAAAACAAAAACACAACAAAAACCCCCAAAACTCCACAAAAATTAGATTGAGGTCAAAAGTAGAAAGAACATAATGATCATGCAGTTCAGTGAAAATCTGACATCATTTCATAGAATAATTCACATTATTCAGAATAATTCACATTATTCAGAGTTTTATCCAGTCAGGTCTTTAAAACCTCTAAGGATGGAGGCTGCACAACCTCTCAGGGCAACCTGTTCAAATGCTTGATACTCCCCATGGTGAAATGTTTTTCCTTATATCCAGCCTGAACCTCTCATTTCAATTTATGTCCACTGATTTTCATGCTCCACTATGCACACCGTGAAGGGTCTGGTTCTGTCTTCTCAGAAACCTCCCCCCGCATAGCAAGGCTGTTATTAGATCCACCCCCCAAAGCCTTCTCTTCTCTAAACAAGCCCAGTTCCCTCAGCCTCTCCTTACAGGGCATGTGCTCCCATCCCCTGACTATCCGGTGGCTCAACGCTCTCAACGCTGAACTTGCTCTAGCTTACCAATGTCTTTTTGAAGGACCGGGGGGGGGGAAAGAAAAGACCTGAGACTGATGATTTGCAGCTAATCCTTCCCCCACCTGCCCCCCCATAGGAGGAAAAAACATGGAGATTCACCAACTGTTTTCACATCACAAGTCCTATCCTTTCATTAGGTAAGATTTTTGTGGTTCATATCAATAATAGTGGATCAGCAGCACAAGAGCATATTTGGGGAAAGAGTACGATAGCATCCTACAATGAAAGAATTATATAAATGTCTTCCACAACTAGTCTTCAGTTCATTACAATATATGAATCTCTGTAAAGCTTCTAGAACTTTGTTTGAAACTTCATTTTCATTTGTGAAAATAACATATTGCAGTGACACTCTTTTTTTCATTTTCCAAATAATAAGGCAAGGAATGATGCTTATTAAGTGCACTGGCTACAAGAACTCACCTTCAGTCTGCCACCACTAAGTTCTTCACTAAGTTTCAGTCTAGCATCAACGGTCCTTTTCAAGTCTCGCTGTAAACGGCGACCAAAGTCCCTGAACATGGTTGAGCCTCCAGAGAGGACAATATTCTGTTTTGAATATGTACATATAAAAAAAAGTTAAAATTAATTACCAATTAATTCTTGTTGACAGCTACTGTCAAAGACAATAGCCACTCATATCAGTAGCAGCATGATGGCAGGACACACATTTATTGCTCCTGAATACCATGCCTCTTTAAAAGACATCAAGTCAGGTCCAAAAACTATTGATCACTTCTGGAAATGTAGATTTCCAAACTTATTCAGTTCTTAAATTCTAAATATATTTCTTAAAAATTACAGTTAACAAGTATGTTTCTACTCTAAGTTTTAAATTATCTAACACTTAAAAGTGACAGATTATGAATTCACAAAGTTGTAAATGGTTTTTAAAGCACAGCCGACTTTAATGGGACATCTTACCACATCCCCCTCCTTTCACTCACATTTATCCCTTTATTTCTTTTAAATAGAATCTGAGTAATGAAACATCATATTGTGAAAAAAAAACCCATATGTGAACGTAAAGCCCTTTGCATACTGGACTCATTTCCAGAAAAACAGTTAGTGAAGGCCTCTGTTTTTAAAGTTCATTTGTTTTTTAAACTGAATTTCCAGTATCTATTTCAAAATAAAGCAGAATCCTTCTAAAACAAGTATTTAAAAAGATATATGTAACATTATAACTACTGACCTTATACAGAGGACGTCTAACATCAATGGGACAATTCTGAATAACTTCATCTACTACTTCTGAGATGGGTTGTGTAAAGTCAGGATTAGCAAACTAAGATCAAGAACAAAAACAGAAAAGTCAAAATGCTGGGACTAAAAAGAGAGGAGGAAGAGAAGGAACTTTCCTATTGTGCTAGAGATGTAGCAAAAACTAATAATGGAAATAGATACGTTAGATATTTTTGCTGCCATTTAGAAAAGGTCTGAAAGAATAATACACCTAAAGTATCTATTTTGCCAGCTATTTTTATAGGTTTTGTTAACTGTAACAGATCAAAGAACACACACCCTATTCAGATGCTGAGCACTGAAGCAAAACAGTCTAACACAACATGAAGGAAAAGGTGTGACAGTAGAATGTAGAGGAATTAAAAAAAAAAAAAGGCATTATTCCCCATTTATTTTTTCTCAACATTGGAGACAGAGTAAGACTGACTGTACAAAGAGGAAAGAGGACAGCACATTTAGAAACTTGACATTTAAACAGACAAGTAGAAAGAGCAAATAACGTGGCGAGACCTAGAAATTTATTTAAAAAAAGCAAGAAGAAAATATGCTTTAAGTAATCCATTTAAGAGTTCCAAATGTTATGTTGCGTTTAGTTGTAAATTTGTATACAGATTATCAACAATCAAGAATTGAAAACACACTGACTTATAACAATAGCTGGCATTTATTTATAAACAAAGAGAAATTTAAATCAGGATAACTACTTCTTCAGCAAGTTACAAATGCAATTTGTTACCATTAAAGTGTACCTAAAACAAAAAGCGAAAACATTCAAATCAACTTACCTCAGGATGAAAGAAAATCTCTGGCCCCAGGAATCTCTCATAGCCAACATCAATGGTAAACTCTTTCTTTGAGATAGCATTAATTCCAGTATACTGTTTAATCCACTTTGTACCATCTGTATCATACTTGTTAAATTCTTTTACTAAGTCAGGGCAAACATAACTAAAGCGTTCCTGAAAATTAAATATGTGCAGTTATAAGTATCTTCTTAAGTATAGCAGAAAACATGGTATGAACTTTAAAACTGTGTAGTAATTTGAATCTTTAAGAATAAAAGTTTGAAATTGGCAGATACAGAATAGGCCTCAAAAATGGCTGAACTGACATTTACCATATACAGTTAAATCATGGCTCTGCCACTACAAATCACTTCTATGCAGCACTGAAAGCAGCACATCTTGCTGGGCTAAATTGTTTTTCTTCTGTTTTTCCCTCTAAAGCTCTATGGTAATGAGAAATGAGTTCTAAAGTATATTGAAGAATTGCCATAGAAACAGGTTTAAGTGTACTTTAAGCTGAATGCCTTTTAGAATAGTTTTGTGCTACAAAAGAGAAAGTAGCAACATTCAAAAAGAATAAAAGGGTAATTATAGCTCTTTACATTACAATCCCACCAAGAATGTTTCCTACCAAAGATAATGAAAATAATAAAAATGGGGGGGGGGGGGGTACAGAAGGTTGAAATTCTAGGCTAATATAAGCATAACCCAACAGTACAGCTTAAAAATTTAAATGTCAACATTTTTACATTATTTAGAAACAGAACATTACTTATAAAGGTAACAATTTTAAGAGATTACTCTATTTTAGAAACAGACAAAGTTCTGCTCTAAGACAACCTACACATTTGCAACATTCACGTTACCTTCACTGCTTTAGCCGTTTCCAAGGATTGTTCAGGAGGAATGCCTACTTCTCGCTCTCTCAGCAACTGCTGAATGAAGTATGTTATATCTCGCCCTGCAATTGGAATGTGTTTGATACAGCTGCCAATCACATATCCTTCAGCCTGTAAATAAAAGCAATTGGGAGAAAGACGTTGACAGGAATTCCATTCAGCAAAACTCAGAAGGGAGGAAGAGAAAGAGACAGAGCCTGTAAACTCTTACTCACTTCCTATGACCATGAGGTTGAAGCATTTTAGGACTGGCTCATTTAACTGCCACAACTCCAATTCATCAATAGCCTTATTCTACTTGTTCATGTTTCTCAGTAATATGTCTGCTAACAGAATTATATGGATGTTCCTGTTGTTACTTTCCTCCACCCTTCTTTTTGATGCTTTGCATTCGGTTCACAACTCTTACAAGGTTAGGAGGACCAGAAAGGTCATTAGTACATAACGCAGATGAACAGCCAGACTCACGAGTCTTTGGCCCTTATCTTCTTTTTTTAAATGAGGTTACTCCTAACAAAACGGTCAAGGAACTTTGTACCATGCAATATTATTTTAGAATAAATGATGTAGCTCTATAGTAACAGCCACTTATGGCACTACAATCCATATTAACCAATATTAATTTTCTGAAAGCAGGGAGAAAATGCATTATTTCAGCACATAAACTGAGACAGCTCAGAACACGAGACTGGCCCATACTCATCTGCCAGCCTGGTGAGTCACACTCATCTCAGAGGCCAGAACCTGGGTGTTAAAAGCATCTGGTCTAGCTGCAGAAACCAAGAGTGTTCAAGACTGGCATCCAACCTCACCAGATCAGCTACAGTGACATCCAAACAGATGAATCCAGATACTGCACTAATATTAAATGCTTAAAATTCCCTATCTACCTCACATACATATAAAGTGGGTTTTTTCTTTACACAGAAAATAGTTCACAAAGTCATAAAAAAATTACTATAGTTAGTTTCAATACAGATGTGTTTGTTAATTCCTCTTTATCTACTTTGTAAGAATTAGAGTGGCATACTATTGCAGTTAATTTGTTCAAATGTTAAAAAAACTCAAAAAAAATCAAGTGAATGTTACTAACAGAGGAGCTTAATACTTCAAGTGATATAAAATAAACACTTGTTATTCAATTTAAAAAGATTACACATTTGGGAAAATTTCAACTGCTTTAAACAGCAATGTGAACCACTAAGTACAGCTGGAAAAACCCCACAGTTTAATTTTACAAGGTTTGAAATGTCAACTGTTTACTAAGTCTTAATTAAAAGAGAAAAACCATCTCAGATGAACAGCCTGTGTTTCACCAAGATTAACAGGAAACTGCTACATTATAACATCATTTCGATCATCACCAATGCTACTATTTGGTATAATAAAACCACTCAGAAATTGAGGTCATAGTGGCATAATAAAGCTTTATATAGTTTTTAATCTGTAAAAACTGCAGTTTAACTTGGATCTTTGAGGAGAAAAATCCGTGTCTTGTCCCTAACTGTGCATTCTTCCACAAGGAAGGATGGGCAGAAGACATATTTCCAACTACTTAGAATAAGAACATTATTAAATGTTCTATTTGTAAAATTTTAATTATATAGCTTGGTAAATGGGACCTCAAGTACAGAGAAAACAGTAATTTTACAGTTGAACTGCACATATAAATGTGAATTATTTAATAATTTACTTTTTGCTTTTAGAATCCTGTTATATTGGAACAGGTATCTAACTATCTTTTTTTTTTTTTTTTTTTTTTTTTTTTTGAGTCAGGTAGCAATTTTTTTTCCTTGCATTACTGATGCATGATAGTATTCTATTAAACATTGAGCAGAGGTAGAAGGAACAAGTGTCTGAGAGCAGATGCATTACTATTTTACTTTATACATGAATTAAACAGCAATTCCCAAACCTTTTGGACTGACCATTATAAAGAGCATATCCACTCTTCTCAGCAAAACAAACTGAAAACACTATAAGGCGATACAATTTCCTGGATTACTTAACTTGGCCTTGCAAATCATGTCTTTTAAGAATCACTGGAAGACAATATGCCAACCTCAGAATGCAGACGAGTTCATCCAAAGTCTGTCCTACAAAACAAACAAAAGCAACCGAACCCCCAACCCTGAGAACTACATCATTTTTGATGCTTCCTAGCTATGATTCATTCAGAGGACACCTTCATATAAAGCAACCACACCTCCATATAAACGTAAACTGCAAAGAAGTTACAGGACAAACTGTCCTCCAGTAGCTTCTATAATTTTGATGTATACTTACCACAGGAATAACATGAGTGACACCATCCCCACTGTCTATAACCGTGCCAGTCAGCGTCCGTTCTCCTACCTGTCTTGACGTCCAAGAGGCAGCTAAGGCAAGGACAGCCTTGCAAGAGAGCACACACAAAAAAGAACCTCAGCAGGAGCACTGGATTGCACACCCCACCTTCCACTACCACTCCCAACAGCATCTGAACGGACGTTTTCAGTCCAACTAAATTCAAATATAATCCCAACATCTGGATTTTTTTTTAAACTGCATACACACAGAAATTAATACACCATTAATTGAATGCTCTTTTCTTAATCAGAAAAAAAGCAAAGTTCAGTGTAAAAAGAAAAACACACTGGCATACACAATAGGTTACACTTACTATACAAATGTACTAGCAACAGAATTATTTAATTGAAATTGTTATTATATTATTATTAATTACAACAGATTATTATGTAACAAGCAAAGATACCAAAACCACTGGAGCTTACTAGCGTTCAATCTCCTTTTACAGATAAAATTCAGATATAAAAACTGAGCAGAACGTTCTGTAACCTGACAGCACTGTAAAAGCAATCGCTAAGTACATTAGTTGAGGATACAAGTGCTACACCTTTTACCCAATCCAAAACTCAGCTGCCCTCCAAGCATTCTTCCAGCATTAGAAATAAAACTGAATATAAAGCTGTTCAGACAGTTTGATAGCATCAGATTACAGATGAAAGACCAACATGAAAGTTCTGTGAAGGATTAGGATTAAACCTGTTTTCATACTGAGGGAAAAACAAAAAACACTCTTTGGCACTTCCCATGTAACAACAGAGAGGAAAAAAAAAGACATTATGACAAATATCACCTTTTGGACATAATCTACATTGTTCAATTAAAGCTTGGTAAACAGATTGGAAATAAAACACATATGCAAGTCACCCTGAAGAATAATCAGAGGTCTTTCCCTGCAGAAATCATGCAAGGATGAAGGGGCTACATTTGCAGAGGGAAGAACAAAAAAAAGAAAAATGCAAAAGAAAAACCAACATACCACCACCAGAAAGAAAAATCTTAAGAGAAATCTGAGGGCACTCTTTCACAGGCTCCAGCAAACCACTATTCTAGGTATTTGTTAGTATTTTACTTTGCATTAGTTAATACTTTCACTTTTTCTCCAAATCACAACAAATTTCCAGTGGAAATCTGATTCTGGGCTATTCTGAAAATTATGAATAAATATAATCGCAAAGTATATTATACTCTTAAAACTAGAGTTCCATGAAAACAAACATTTTCTTAAACTAAAATGATTTGCGTATCGCAAGAAATACTTTTCTTAAATTCTGTTTACAAAATAGTTTAGAATTTGCGTCCAGTTTTGTTACCTGTTGAAAAACACCTATTGTCAGAATTATACTCTTAAAGGTTGCTTAAGAAAAGTATTTGCAATTCACTCGTAGTAATTTATGGCATGGAAACTGATTTAGTACTATTACATGTATGCATACAACAGCTTATAAAAAAGGCTACATAAACACAGCTTCTGGTTCCTGATGCTTTCTAGCCCTGTTCAACCAACCATCTTTTGTCCTACTTCATAGCGAAAGGAATTCAGTTCTTGCCCTACCACCATTATTGCAGTGTTGTGTACCTATAAGGCAATAGACTTCATACAGTACTGCTTAGAGTGTTCTTTTATACACACAGCTGAGGAACAGAACCTAGATAACACGTTATCAACTTAACGCGTATCAGTCATCTAGTGGTGAAACTGCTGACTGAAAATTCATAAACGTATTCCAAACATCGCTCATAGTTTTCACACTGAAATTTTTCTCCCTTGAGTTGTAGCTCAACATGTAGCCCTACTTTCAATAGTCCTACTCTTACCTGAACAGCAATATACAGCCCTGGAACATTGAAAGACTCGAACATGATTTCAGCAGTATATTCCCTGTTTTCTGGAGTATTTAATGGAGGTTCAGTCTGTGGAACAGAAAACAAAACTTTACTTACATTCAAACCAAACACTTATTTCTCAAAAATTACCAAGAAATAAATTTTGAAAAATGAGTAACTTAATGACTACACTCTGTAAAAGCTGTAATGTGTGAAGGGTGTTTTAAAAGTCAAATAGCAAATCATGCAATTCAGAAAATCTAGCAACTCCTCTGACAATGACAGAATTTATGCAAACCACTGCAAAAGTATCACTATTTGTATGAAAACAGAAGTGAGATAAAATGTAATAGTTATTACTGTTTAAGAATATATCCTGATAGTCTCTTTTGTGACTTGGTTAGCTCATTACAGCTTTTGCTTTCACTGAAAGAATCAAGCACTATCAACCTAAAACATCAAAAGTTGCACTTCACCACATTTGAAGAATGTCAACTATTTAAAAACAATTCTCAGTCATTCATTAAAAAAAAAAAAAAAAAAAAAAAAAAAAAAAAAAAAGGGACTCTATTCTTTTTTCCAGGAGGCAATCACTACAAAATCTGAGCTTGTAACCAGCTCTAGAAATTTACTTAACTGAGAGGAGCTAGCAACAGCACATAACATGTAATAATAGTATGCTGTCATTTTCATAAAAATACCAAGCATGCCCTTAACTCTCCCCAAAAGAGCACTTTGAATAGCATTACAGAATATTTGAGGAAAAAATATCAATCTTTCATTGCATCAATTATGTAATGGAAGGAAACAGAGGAGACTGAGCCAGACTCTTTGTTCAGGTGATAGGACACATCATGTCATGCATGCCATGGACACATTGCAATGTGGGAAGTCCTAATTAGGTATCAGGGAAAAAAGTCACTGTGAAGGTGGTCATACATCGGAAAAGGGGTCAGACACGTTATGGAACGTCCATCTTAAGAGATACTCAAAACTCAGCTAAACAAGGCACCCAAGCAACCTGATCTAATTAGACCTGCTTCGAGCAGTGGATTACATTAGATGACCTCCAGAGATCCCTTCCAATCTATTTTGGGATTTTGCGTGCTTTAATAAGAATAGCTAAGACCTCCAATTCCAAACTTCCCCTATAAACTTCATATTAAACACACCACCTGTTTCAACATCTTAATTCCTTACTGAGGAACAGCAGAGGCTTCAGAATACCATTGGCCTCGATTCAATCTAAGCTGCCCAAATACGACACAAACCCTATGAATTTCATGAAAAAATGAGAAATAAAATTCATTCTCTAGACAAACCATGCAGGTGGCAGCACTGTTAAAACAACATTAACTGCAATTATGTAAAGACAAAATGCACAGGTACCTGTTCGTGCAGAAATACTGACTCAAAGTTTTAATAATGATGTGTAACATCAGTATTAAATTAAGTGGTTAACTAAAAAAGGGACAGGTAGAGAGGAATGGGCGGGGGGGGAGGATAAGAAGAAAGGGAAAAGTTTGCGGTTCAGCCACTTGGGCTTTTAACATCTTTAGATAGTTAAAGAAACAATCTGGAGGGGATAAGCCAGGCCAGGAAAGTTTCAGGTAATTTATATTTACCTCAGTTTTCAAAATAAACATGTTGATATTTAAGAATTATTACGTAATCAACATAACATTCTTATTAGTCTTAAGTAATAAGTAAGGCATACTTTTACCTACCAAAAGAAAATAATGATCCTCAGGTTCCGCCCTTAGATATTTAAAGATTACTTGTTCCATAAACCTCTCCATCAAGTCCCAGTCTTCAACTATGCCATGGCGGATGGGCCACTGTTGCAGGAAAACATCAAAACATAATTAAAATATAAACTTAAAAAGAAAAATCTGTGTTTTTTCAACTGTAGTGAAAGCACCTGATGTACATCTAAAATCCTTATGTTATTTTTTCCCCACCCCAATCCAATACCTATTTGAAATTCAGATTCTCTTGCTGACCTTGAATAGCAGGGACAACAACATTGCACTTCACCCAATACAAAAAAAACAAGCAAGTAAAGAAAAAAAACCCCCACACGTTTGGTACTAGGCAAACCAAAGGTTCCCCCAGTCCAATATTCCAACTCTGACATGGCTGACAAAGGATGCCTAGGAAGAAGAACGAACCGTTACCTCCCCGCTCTTCCAACTTCCAAGTCTTCTGAGCTGACTTCAAAAAAAATTTGTCTTTACAGACTTTTTTTGCAAATTCCCACAGGCTCCTGAAGGTTAACAAAACTTATATAACAACAAACTCTGCTTTCCAATAAGATACAGTTAGTAATAAAGAAGATCAAAGTTATCCAAAAAGCATCTATCTGAAGCTACTTACTGCATAGCTGATGCTTTCTAAAGAGTATTAGAAAATTATTTTAAATATTTCTGTTAATACCTTGGTTGCATAAGTTGGTTTTTCTATTGCTTCATCCCCAATAAAGAAATCTAAATCATCAACACCTTTCAAAACCCTCCTTTGTGCTTGATCGACCACTTTTGCTGATTCTTTGATAGCAATACCTTTAATAGAGAACAGATAAACAATATTGTAGCTTATATTTCCTCCACTTAAGTAAATAAATACACACACACACACACACACACACACACACTGAATTAAAATAGAAAAACAATGTAATTGTATTCATTCTTTGTTTCAGGCATAAACACAGCAAAGCTAAATAAAACACATATAATTTGAATTCCAACCATAAGTAAACATAATTAGGATTTACAAAGTAACACTATATGGACCTAACTACAGGTTTATTTGTTAGATGCTCAACATGCAACCAGGGAGATAAAAATATAAAAAGAATCACTAAGGTAGCATATCCCTATACATCTCACTTTATTTGGCAACTGGGCTAGTTTTCTGCACACTCAGCAAATGCCTGAAAAGAAGAGTGGTAGAAGTTGTATACACTGCAAGAAAAAACATTTTGCCACCATGTAAACTGGTATTTCACTTCACTTGCACTAGTTTGGTTTCTGGACACTTTACAATGAGATATGGCATACAGAGAAGGGACTGAAAAGCAATTAAATAAGAAGAAAACACAGATGAGAATGAAGTAGGAGAGGATGAGAGACATGCATTACTATTTCAGGAAGGAAATAAAAATTTTTTTTAAAGGATAGAAATTTATATGGCTACCTGATGCATCTTTGGATGCTTTAATACAGATTTTCCACAAAGTCTATAGATGTTTAATTTCTTCCTTTTAGCTCTATTTGTATCTTATTGTTGAGAACAGATTGGAGGAACAAACATCAAAATTATAAATCTCTCCTTCACTTTAAGAAATAACTGGCAAAACTCAAGAGCTTGTATTTTAGTAATTTATTCCTTCCAGGATAATTATCCATCATAAATAAAGAAAAGAGTTTATCAGAAAAATATTGGTTAAGGCTATACATAGGATCCTGGAAACACAAATCAATGATTAGGTATCACAGAAACACATATGTTCCTTTCTCTCATCTTTTGCATCTGCCCTGATCCCAGGTTATCACAGCTATAGTGCCAGCAATATCTCCCTATTTTTTCAAACCTTACTAATTACCTTTAAAACATTATCCATTACACAAATAATAAAATTCACATATGTAAGAACTCTAAGCATTAATATTAGGCTTAATTATTCAAAGGTTATGATCTAAAAGATTCCTCGAAGGCAGAATTCTTTTGCTCATTCTCACCTAAGTGAGAAGTTGTATTCACTTAGAACTAAAATAAACATTATTAAAATTGCTTTTGCAGCCTCAAGTTGGCTGGCCAGGTGGCTGCACAGCTACCTGATTTGGTAACTTATAGCATACTAGGTTGAAGCACCATTAGATCATTTAGAATCACCGTCCTTCTTCATTCTCTCCCCACAAAGAGCAACAAGAGATGAGCTGTGCAGCCAGAAAATGTGTAAGTAGTTAAATATTGTGAAAGATTAAACAGAATAAAACAGAGGAAGTTATTCTGAGCTCTTTAGGAGGAAAGCTGAATCATAATGTAACTTCTGCAGTAGTTTACACATTATGAGAGAGGAAGCAAAAGGGCTGGAAGCTGAAAGCAGGGGGAGAAGTAGAAGCCAAGTAGAAGTCAATCTTGCCAAGAATTTTTCCAGTCATCATTATGGAGCTTATACATGCTTCAGAAATTTGGCTGCCCAGATGTGTGTTATCTTCAAGAAGTTTCAAGATACTATCACTTACCACACTATTTTAGAGACTTTCAAGTCAAAGTGACTATGTGCTGTTACCAGCTTAAAATAAAATGATGGCTCTAAATATATTGCTGAATTTGAAGCGAGACTCTTTGATGCTGTTTTTGAAAGTCAGAAATGAAGAAAAGGAAACAACCTGAATCAAGAACAATATTCTGAAAATACAAACAGGAGAATAAATCTTGTTAAAACAAAAACTAGGTTACGATGATGTCTGAAGATGGGAAGCAATCCAGCAGTATCACAGAATGTTTGGCTTTGGTTTGCTCAACACAAATATAAAAGGTTTTAGAAGAAAGAGGACACACTTGTATCAAACAAATTTTTGTTCTTAGCCACTACTCAGGCCTTTTTTTTTTGTTGTTATGTAAAGAAAAGGCCATCTACAATTTAAACTATCATAGAAAATCTTAAATAGATGAAAAATCAGGAGAACACGTGAGCATTGGAAATAGATTGATTCCTGTTTTAATATAAGCCAGGAAAAGGTTTAAAATAAATGAATGAAAATCACGTAAGATGGACAATCCAAGAGATCTCAAAAGCAGCCAGGAAAGAAAGCAGGAACATGACAGGGGAAGCGAGCCAGTCTCTGGAGAAAATTGGCCCTATATATGCTCATGTACTCTGTTCTCCAAGCAAGCACTGGCAATTTCTGCAGAAGCACATTCAGAATTAAAACAAGAACACAATATAAGAGGAGTAGGACATAAAACTTTGTAAAGAGTAGGAGTGAATAAGATAAGAAACAAGTGAACAACAGAGAAGGAATGCTGCTTGAACCTGTTTAACAGCAAACATTTCTTTTAGAGAATCAGATTGATAAAAATTCAACAACCACCGCTGCAAATAAAAGGAGAAACCACAGTATTAATTTGAAGTGTGGATAATATAAAGAAAAATTAAAGACACAGAACTGTTATAATGAGAACTCTTTTTTGTCATTTTTTACTTTGAAACTAACTACTGCTGTACTCTATTCTTAATTTCTCTAGTGTGGATTACACTAGTGCTATTTTATTTCGTTTGAGGCAAAGGATTAATGTAAATACATGCAGTAAGTGTAATTATCTGAGCTGGATTACAGTACAAATGAGAAAAATGTCTCCTTTCATTAAGTAAGAGCATATGGAACATTTCAGCTGCAGTAGCGTTCAGACTAGAGTGTTGTGTGTGGTTGGTTTTTTTGGTTTTGTTTTTTAAATACACCACAATATATCAAATAGCTAACAAAAAATTTAAATACACCACACTATCAAATGGATCACAAAAAACAGCTAACAAAAGTAGCTTCTCTACTACTTTAATAGCACGCTTGTATAAATTTCTCTGTTTAATAATATGACAGGCCATTTCCCAAATTTGTTCAAAGTGTCATTATCACTTTCTTACTGTAAAAAGGAGAAAAAGTGTTTTAAAACTAAAGTAAACCAAACCTGAATATGCAGAAAGTGTAAAAATCAGTTATCTGAAATGGAATAAACCATTTACCTATTTTAGAACTAAACTTGGCTTTGAGTATAAAGAGCAATATAATTTTTTTTCAGCTATTCAGTAACTTTTTATGCAAAGAACAAGACTGTAAAGTATTTATATATATAAAACAAGCAAAATAGAGAAGCAAAACAAATGAAATTCATTTGGAAAACCAAATGAAGAACTATATATCAAAAGTCAATACAGGAGAGAGAGAGAGAGGATTCTTTCAGTTGTATAAAAACATGAGCATGTATTAACTGAACTAACCCTAGCTTTCCATGCAAATTGCTTTTGAAATACGTTTTCTAAGAAAATAACACAGAGCCTGACCTATCAAGTTTTACTTTGCAGCAACTATGTTTAATTATTACTATTTATAGCTCTCTTTTCATGTTGCATTTACAAGGAAAATTGGGTGTATTAATTATTCCTTTTTACCAGGATATAATACTTAATTACTTTGGCCCAGATGAACACTGATAAAATGCTAAGCTGTGTAAGAGGCCAAAAGGTGAGGTATTTCTAAAGGAAACTGGTTGAATTCTACCTCCTAGTCTAGAGCTGTATCACTTTAAGTGGCAGGAACATTTCAGAAAACAGCAAATGAATATATATATGCAATTTTAAATGGGGAAAAAATAAATTGAAAAGTTCTATTTGCAAAACTTAATAAATTAAGTAACATAGCTGTAATACTGAAAATACCTGGTAAGTGTAAGATTTTAAGTCCTAAAGATATTAAGACATCCTTTTTTATTTTTATAGTTACAGTCAACTGAAGTTTCATCTGGTATATCACTTAACAGGGAAAGAAGCCCTCTAAAAAGTAAATATATCCGTGCTACTGTATATTAACACGGTCTCAAATTTAAGAAATAAACTTCAAAGATTCCTTTATTATTTTAGTGAATCTACATTTCTAAAGTCATCACTTACAGCAAAATAGAATAGAGCTATGCTACCACACTGTCACAACTCAGAGGACTTTTGAAATCACTTATTTTTAACTGCTTCTTTTATATAGCAAATTACAGAAACACTAAGTGTTACTTCAGTGCTCATATACAAATAACAAATACTTACATGAAGGAATGATGAACTGTGGTTCAGTATTACCAGCATAACCAAGCTTTGTATACCTATTAAAACAAACAAGTTATTATTCAATACCACAAACAACAAACATTTTTTAAATGAACGTACCCCTCTTCCCACATTAAAAAAAATGGATTTCCTCTTTTTATTATTTTACTTTTTAAAAAAGAAAAAGCAATGCTTCCTACTACGAAGCAGGTATCAGTGCTAATTTCTACTCAAGTAAAATTTTCCTACAGAACACATGAAGCATAAAACTCAATTATTCAGTGTTTAGGAGTAAAATTCAGAGTTCAAGCAGATGTTCTTCCCTGCTCAGTAGTTAGCAGTCCTACAGAAACATTTCCACATAGTAAGAGTCAGTGGTAGAAGTGTTTTTATAACTGCTAATTATAGGAAAATAAATTCCCTTGCCTATGGACTGTCAGCTGGACTTGAGGAAGGATCAATAATGATAATTTCAGAAATAGATGTCCTAAGATGTGCTGTCACAGGTGGGAGTTACAAATGGTTATTAACGACAGTGCAACAACAGAAATTCAATTTAATAAATGGAAAATGGTTTAGAAAACATGTTTAATAAGGCTAAGGAGAATAAGAGGAAAAGAACTACACACCTCCACCGATCAAATTTCCAGAGTTTACTATGGATATATATATCACTTTTATTGGGATGAAGTAAGAAAAGTGAAAAAATTTCCAATGCATTCATGAAAAGGGACTACAGAAATCACAGTACTGAAACTATCAAGCTGCTGGAAATGTTGCAGCTCAAACATACAAAGTGTGTTTTCAGTAAAAGAGTTAATTGGAATAGTCTCTCTTCTTCCACAGAGGATGGAAAAGTCATGGTAAGATTAAGAGTTAACAATATCATAGACAAATTTTAAAACATATAAACCGAAATGCATACTACATTTGAGAGTTACAGTCCATGTACAAGTTTTTAAACATACATGAATGTGACAGTGTTCTCATTTTCTTTAAGCAGTCAGATAGTTGCAGTGTCTACATTAACACCATCAGCAAAAGCATAAAACACTGCAGCTGCACTTCTATAATTTTCAGCACTCAAATATAAACCTGGAAAGCTTTAAAGAACATAATGTAGTACTAACTTTAGCAAAAGCCATAAATCTCTATCAGTAGTACAGCAACATGCCTGGCAACACATGCAGGAGCAGGCTGGAACAGGCGTGCTGCTGCAGCGGGTTTGCTGGGGTGCTAACGATGCAGCAGTTCACAACTCGCTCACACGCTCACTAATGTCTGCACAACTTTGGCTGCCGACATTAATTGCGCACAATAATGCTGGGCCAGGAGAAATGCTGTCTTCAATGAAAAGGAAGATAAATTTCTCTCCAAATAACAAAGCAATTAGCACAGAACCTCATCTAACACCAAACATGCTTTGCAAGAGAAGTATTTAAAAGGCTGTAAAACCCATCTTGCCTTTAGCGCACTGTAACAGTTGGGAAGAACTATGCAAAAAAACTAACTTTTTTTATATGGAACAACATTAATGTTTGCTGAAAAAGAAAACTTCACAGGCAAAATATGATATATACCGGAAAAGGAAAAAAATTCGAGAAAGAAATTAACACCTGGTGAGGAGATGAGCATCATGTACTACATGTGCCTAAATTCAGGACACGCAACTCTGACATTGCAGACGCTGGTCATGAGGAACAATTTTACAATTTTTTTTCTTAATTATCTAATTCCTAAAATAAATCTCAAATATGAATTTGACAACTAAATACTTCTATAACCACTTGCTGCAGAATAAAGCTGCTTAGCAAAACTGTATTGTTTTTAGAGGTTTATAATTCCACGAGAACAGTAACTGGAAAAACAGTAACTACAGGCTCGCTCTGTTGACCTTCCCATACACATGGGAAACGGCAGCGCCTATCATTTTTAGATCTAGATCTACAGCGGGCCTTTGGAACCGGAAGGCTAGCAACGTAAACCTGCAATCGTGACTCTCTCAACCCTTTTGTTAGGTTTGCCAAGTTCTGTGTAGTCCACATGATTTTTACTACAGGGCCTGTTTACATCTTTTGCATGACACACCCGCTGGAGAGGCTCCAAAAAACAATCCCTGGACTACTGATGGGAATCCAGATCTCTCTTACAGATGAAGGAGAGGATCCAACATGCTGGAGACTACCATACACACAAGTTTAGTGAATCATTCTTGAAAATTAAGCATCTGTATTCCTTATAATGCATTCCACTACATTCCGTCTCTGGCAACAATAATGCACTTTTGTTTACTTCCCTCTCCCCTTCCTACCACCAAACGCAGCCTTGATTCTCTGGCTTGAGCTTCTGATTTCAGTTTAAAAGATACAACTGTCTGCAGGGCTAACACCTGTTCTCCATTTTTTCTATGTAAAATGAAGTTACACACATAACATTAAGTAACAAGCCTCAAGATAAGTAACAAGTCTCACTCTCCTTTAGGTAGCAAAAAATGGACTTCTGCTTAATGTAACAACTTAGACCTTACAACTTGTTCCTGTAAATCTCAGGTAGCTTCAGACAGCACTGCACCTCAATTCTAAAATCAGAAAATTAAAAAAAAAAAAAAAAAAAAACACACACACATCTATTTGAATAGAGTTCGCACTATGCATGCCATAAGGCACTCTGAAAATGTTATCAAATAAATCAGAAGTGCCCTAAATAAGGCTCTCTGAAAATGTTATCAAATAAATCAGAAGTGCCCTAACAAGCAAAAATGTTAAAATCATTTGATTATTAAACTTAGTATTTCAAAGAAACAAACGCTAAACTGTTGCAGGTAACATGCTGCTTAGTTGCTTGTGGTGTGGGAAACAGTCCAGCACGCACACATATCCAGCAGACTGAAAGAAAAACCACAGTCAAATGAAAGATGTGTTTTAAATAAAAAGGCTGTATTCAGACATAAAATCAGCATATCTAAAAATACTATGGCTTACTCGGCAAAAAAACAAAAAAAACAAAAAAAAAAAAACTTCTTCTGACTCACAGAAGGAGTACAAGTCTTTTTTAGAAGGTAAAAGAAAAATACATATGGATTTTGGTCTCTAAACCAGTATTCAAAGCAAGGATTTGCATTTCTGCTGCACCAAAATTTCCTTGCCACATTAGGAATGACAACACCATTTACCAATCAGTCAGGGAAATAACCTGGTGTTACCTCCTTCTCAGACCTTTCCTTACAACCCTTAAGTTCTTGCAGCATAGACAATCTTTTGGTGGTATTTACACAGTGATACACGCTACAGGACTCTGAACGGTATCTAGGGCTGCTAGGGACTCTGGTAATACACATAACAAACAGTAAGCTTGATTTTCGTAACTAAACATATATACAGAAACTCTGGAGTCAACATGGAGTTAAAAAAAAAGCAAGCTGAAAGAGGTAAGAAACATTAATACAATACATTAATACATTAATAAATAGTTGATACAAATTCTCCAAAGGCACCACCTAAAATAAATTTGCTTTAAAACCAATAGCTTTTGCAAAGGCAAGGCTTTATTCAGATTGATCGGTCTATCCAACCACTGCCATATAAAGTAAACAATATCTAAATCACTGGAGAAAAAAGTGATACTTTGGACGAGCCGGATTTTACAAGTATGAAAGACTTCCACGAAGCAGTTCGTACATAGCAAAATGTGTCTGACTAATGTATGATTCATAGGGGGAATAAGACACACCCAGTCTTACTCGGAGTAGCAATTAAGCCTCTTCTGTCACTACAGAAAAGAATTCTGATAATAAAGATATCATATATCATAGTGGCTGTACCAATACAGGATCACATTTTGCCAGTAAATCACATCTTTTGCTTGCTACATTGAAAAGTCACAGGAGTGACTTAAATAAAGAAAGGCAAGCACACATTACTTAGTGAGACAAACTTAACTTTTCTCACACACAATTTAGGGCACTTAGCAGAGCAAGGCAGTACACAGATGGGTGTAAAATTCAGCTAAGCGTAAGATTTCTATTAAGATCTGTAATACAGAACTGATTTACAAAGTCCCAAAGACAAAAAGCAGCATTCAACCTTGGTCATTCTGATTCTGTTTTTTCATTCTGGTTATTCTCCATATCCAGCTACCCTAAGGTGTTTCTGTAGCCCCAATAGCTTATTTAAGTAAAGGGGGGGGGGGGGTAAGCCCTAGGTGAAAAAGCATTTTCTGTTGGATAATCATGATCTTTGAATTTACTTTGCAAGGTAAATCACAAAGTATCCAAACCAGTCCACATCTTGATAGATCTGAGAGAGACAGACAGAGAGAATACACATACACACGCACATACACACACGTACGTATGTGTAAACTAAGTGCTGATATTCCCCTGGGATTTCCCTGCAACTCCCTCAAAAGGCAGATTAGTTCTCAACACTAGTCCATCCACCAGCTTGTGCAGATATAGTGAGGTGACAAACGTGAACATCATTTTGTCCAAGACATTCATGCCACAAAGCGAGGTGCTAAGGAAAGTTGCTACTACCTAAGTTAACTCTACTAAACCAATTTTAACTATCAATGAAGTAGTATTTCTACAAAGTCACATCCATCTCAAATCCACACCGTGAAATTAAAAAGTAGCTCTGTACTAATATGCATGAGAAGAGATTTCTGGAAGGATGTCCAAAAGGCTCTTAATGCTTTCAACTGCACTAATGTGATTTCCTATATATGTTCTCTCACCTAGAATAAATGTTTCTAAAGTGATGACATGAGAGAATAAATCCCCTTGAAGGTGACTTACCAGTCAGGCAGACAATTTTAAAGCCAAAAGGAAACAGCATTTATAGCAAGAACTTTTAATGAGAATGTCATTGAAGAACTCAGTCTGCAAACCGCAAGCCATAACCACTGCTCCTTTTCTCCCTTTCCTTCCTATCCACAATAAACATCATTCTGTATACACTCTCCCAAATAACGCATCCTAATTCTAGCAAAATTGCTATTTTAACAAAAAGCTAAGGAGTAGGGGGGAAAGCATTTCTTGGATACTGTTTGTTGAACTGCTCCAAAAAGTACCATAGAAATGGGGTGGCCTGATACCAAGCTGTATCCAATCCATTCTGCTGACCATCCCATGCAAAGATACAATGAGTTAGGCATCCACGAGCAGAAAAGTGTACCACCAGGGCAAACGTCATCTAATCCTCATTAACTTCTGCAGAGCAAGTCTCCTCAGCTACACCTGACAATCAGAACTAAGAGCAATTTCATTCGAAACAGACATTTTTAAATACACACAGACAGGAATAAGATGCAACTCCAAGGCTGGTCACACAGTAAAGATGCAAAGCAGCTCCAAAAGAAGGAGGGACTTTTCTGACAGTTGGAAAAAGGAGGTATGAACAATCTGAAACTCTGGAAAGAAAGTCAGGACTAGGCTGAAATTTAAACAGCCTCTTTCTTCAAGATGCATGAAGTTAGAAAAAGAATAATTATACATGGAAGGATATTTTTTCCAGGGTTTTTTTTTTTGTTGTTGTTGTTCAGAGCCATCATCAAGAGATGACAATTTGAGGAACTAATGTCCACCAGCTGAGCCACAGCAACTTTTCTGTGCATGCTCTCAGTCAATCTCAAAACGCAAGACAGTTTCATTAGCTTGCACATACAATGGGCTTCCTGATGTACGGCAGACCTTACAGCACACACTTTAGCTTGTTTGTACGAGTCCTAAAATTCTGTTTGTGTGTGTACGAGACGCAGGGTTGGACAGCTTAGTGCTTGTTCACCACACCCACATCAAGGGTTCTCTGCCTAAACACACCACTGCAAAGTCTTACACAAAACCCATGCAAGTAGTCATGCTCCAAGCACGTCTAACATTCACTGAGGGGCTCAAGCTTTACACAAACTTCACCTATAGTTATTCTCAAAAATAAGCTGATACTGCCTTTCTGCAATAAATATATGAAGCACTTGCTCAGGAGGTAAGAGATCTGTATTCCACATCCTCTTCCATCCAAATGGGTTCAGAGCCACATCTCCCATTTCCCATAAGTGTCTCATGACATTTGCTTATTAACTCTTCTGGGGCAAGAGCATCTGCATTTCTTTCCTGAAACTGTGTGAAAAAGATTAAGACGTATAGAGCCAAAGACAGCCAGCAAGATGATTGTCCAGTAATCAGAATGCTCATCCAGAAGAGGAAAGAACGGAGTTTTGATCCCTCCTCCAAAGACTGCTCAATTACTTTAGTCCATGACCTAAACGTACAGATACATTAGAAATGTATGCTATCTATGGCTTCCTGGAAGAGATTTTGATTTTTTCTAAGAAATACAGTACCAATGGGAGTCAAAATTATCACCACATGTTAACAACTGCACACAACAGCATATTGGCTATTTAAAAGAAGCAGTCCCTGCTATTTTCTGAAAGGCAATACAGATACCTAAGTCCAGCAGTTTGAGGCCTGTGAATCATTATTTGATTGAACTATTTCCCTGTGGTTTAAAGTCAGATGCCCACCAAGACCAGGAAACTTCAAACACATATTGGCACTTCTGCTGCTCTGCCTAGTCAACTCCTCCTTACCATGCTAGCCTCTCTGAGCCCTATGCTGAGCACTCATGTACGCACCTGGGTTCCACTCCACACACAGGCCGCATCAATGTCACAGCACTGAAGGCCCTTTATGGGTCTAACCCAGAGAATATAACTGGGAAAAAGGCTGCACAGGGCCATTTCTTTGCTTCAACAAAGAGCACAGAGAAACAGGAAAAAAAGCTTCAATTATGCAAAACAGAACAGTGAATAACATTATAAAGTTTGTTGCCTTTACACATGAATTGTCTTCATTAGCATGGTCTACAAACCATTTCTGTATTTAAAGCCAATCTAACAACCTCACTCCACCAAGAACGCCACAGAATTAAATCTTCCGTACTTAAAAACCAGTGAGGACCATTATAATACCTCCACGTGAATCTGATGGCAAAAATAAACCTTAATTATGTAGATTGTCTCCATCATAAACTTTGCTGCTCAACTAATTTTACAGAGAAATTTACAAACTTTTTAATAAGATCCTGATTAAAGCTCGTACACCACACAGAATATCACGATCAGTCTACTATGGCACTATGTTAGTAAGGTACTCTATATGTAGCCGGATAGGAAGCATACAAGATAGCATAGATGCTACCTAAATTAGTTGAAGTGTTTAGGTTCTTTGTTGCAGGTGCGCATACAACAGCAAAAATCAGTTCTGGCTAAGTTAAACTACTTCTAGAAGAACTGTAACTAAATAAGCATGGTGAATAAGGCACTAGACAAAATTTCAGAAAGGGAGAAGATTCTAAGGGGGACAAACATATATGCAAACATATTCAAAAGAATATGAAATAAATCAAATTGTAAAACTCCAAATGTTTTGACAGAATGGAAAGGGATTCTACTCTTCAATCCCCTCCTACTTGAGGATATTCCATTCATTCAACCAATTAAGCAACTATCACTGGAGTAACTGTTAGATGAATAAAACAGATCTCATGCTCATTTATTTTGTCAGAAACAAACAAACAAAACAATTAAAAAAACCCACACACACTGCTTAAGCAGAAGAGAGATCAGACAACCTTAAAAAAACTAATTTGGGCAACAGCTTCAGAAAAGAGGAGTTAATATCCTTTCCTGTATTAACAGGATAAATTCTATGTAGATGGAATTTATAACATAGGCATGGTAGTTTTATTGTGTCATGTCTTTTGATAGCATAACCACTTCAAAAAGAAGTGAAAACTTGTGAAATCTGTATTAGCCCTTAGTCTTCATATATATAGTCTCATGTAACCAAAAAGCCTGCATAAACCTTCACATTTTTATTTGCTGCTTTTCTTCTGTTATCCTTCTTGAAAACCAGATGAGACTGGAAAGCCCAGGGAACATGTACTTTCCAATTCCCTGTGAAGAGAAGTAGCGGGAAAATGATGGTGAAAAGGAATAAAGACATCCTGCCACTTTAAGAAAGGTTCTAGGCTGTAACACCAGGTGAAAACTGGTTAAGAAGCAGCAGATCATCAGAAGTCCCTGAAGTAAAAGAACTGATTATATGAGCAAAGTGGGACTTGCATAATATATTAGTTTATTATCTCTTCTCAAATGTCCTTGAAAAACCACGAGATAGCAAAAGTGGGTCATATCTTTCGTATTATTTTATAGCTTCAGTAAACATATTTATCTTTTACACATCGCTACCTTGTTTTATAGCAACTGCTTGCATCAATTTTTAAAACATTTTTGATCAACAAGTGTTTTACACAGCCAATAGTAAAAAACAATGACATAGCTCTACAAATCGTAAAAGCACACAAGACTAGAACTTCTCTTAAGACACAGAATCTTTTTAAAGTGTAGACAAGACACATCAGCGGTTGATAAGAGAGGATGTTTCAAAGACACATGGGACCCGCAGACACTAGAGAGTTTATAAATCTTGCAGTCTGCAACCTTGGCCTTGGAATCTATTACATTACTGTATATCTGAAACTACTTTCTTAAAACATTTCACCTGAAACAATAGCAATTCACTTGAACAAAAATTTTCACCTTGACAGCAAATACTTCATCATACGCTATAATCATCATAATAAAGAAAAACACAAGCAGAATGAGGTGGTATGTGGTTTGAAATTTGAGCTCAAAATCAGCTCAAAAAGAAAATCACTTCTAAAAACACTGCTTTCCTAAAAAGTAAAACAAAACAAACTTTTAAAAAGGTTAACTTATCTTTAAAAGTATCTGTATTTGATCAAAGATTATTTATCCAGTCCTGTTTTTAGTTTTATCATATCTACAATTCAAAGCACAGACATGATTGTAATGTTTGCTAGTAAAATCTACCTAAAATAAGTAATGAAAGTAGATAAAATATGGCTGCAAATAACCAGAGTAAAACTCTCCAGGTATGGGACTAATGAGAATATATACGCAATAGTGGTATATACTACAAAATATTCAGAATAAAGTAAAATGAATTGAGATAAAGTTTTCTAGGTGACAGCTTTTGCACCAGTTCGGAAAACACAGGAAGCTACCAACTTTAATAGCATATAGATGTAACAGAAGAGCATCTACCTTCAAATTTGCTCTGATTTATGTTCACTTACATCAAAGATGAAAATTATTAATTGCACTGATAACTTAACCCTGGAAAATAAGTTCTCCTCTCCTAAAAGTGAAGAGGAATATAATATGCTATGTATTATCAAAAGAACTTAGTTTACAAATGAGTCATTATGAAAAATCCACCTGGAAACACCCCATATTTAAATGTAATAGTACAGTAGACTAACAATATCCAAGTTCATGCATTATGATGATACTAACACCTTAATTTGCAATCAGTCAATTTTACTTATATTTGTGAAATCCATTTCAGATATTTAATGCTGAATTGTACTTTAACACAGAAAATAATGATACCTTTACTTTGAATACATCTTTCTCAAAGTAAGAGAAGCAAATGGCTTTGAACAATATCTTTGGAGAATGAAAGCAGTTTGTGTTGGCAAAAGCAGAATGCTCTCCTTTTGCTTACTACTTCCTTTGAGACCTTTATATTAATTCATTTTAATAAGTGTCTTAACAGTGCCGCTGTGTTACACCACGCCCACACAATACTAAGCTATAATTCCAGCTTTTAAAATAAATTCACATTTTATTTTTATGCAAGTTTTCTGAGCATTTTTGCAGTTTATCTATTCCATGTAATAATATTTCCAAATAATAAGGAAACAATGCTCCACAAATTTGAAGTCATCCTAACTAGTAACAACTTATAGTACAAAGAATAAGGGAGAGATTAATTTGGCAACTTTCTGCATGGATTTGCCCAAAATAAACTGAATACCATTCAGACATTTATCAGAATGAAAAAAAAAAATCCTAATAGATTAGCCATACATAATTTTCTATAGCTGAAACAAGGAGGGTTTAGTTGAACCGAAAAATACAAGATATCCAAGTAAACAATCTCACACTTGAAAATCCTTATTACCAGCTCCTCACAACAGTGGGCCTACAGATATGAATCGGGCAAAAGCTTTGAGTCATATGACGCAGAAAGGGACATAGTTTATTTAACCTGAGGTTAAGGTTAATTAACCAGAGGTTAGCCTGATTGAACTTGAGGTTTTTCCAAACAAATGCAGTATTCTGTCTAAAAGTGTAAAGAGATACTCCACATTAAAAAATATATATATATACACACGCACACACACACACAAAAATATATATACACACGCACACAAAAAAAAAACACAAACAGAGATGACCATTTGTGCTTGCTATTTGTAGTATTTTCACACCTGAGAGCTCCAGCCATCAATCAGTGCCCACTATGCTACGGCAACAGCACCCCCCCACCCCAATCATGCCATTGCAATCTAAGCAGAGGGCAAGATTAAACCAAATAGACAGACGATGGATCAGGAGACAAGGAACCAAGAGCAAGCACAACAGGAAACCCTTTTGGCACACCTCCAGTCCAACCAGTACACCAGCTGACAGTTTAGCATTTCAGTAGGTAACCAAATGTTTTTTTAATCAAGAATGGGCTTGCATTAAAACACCGGTATACATATTTACCATGTTACACCATACTTCTAGTAAAAAAGAGCTTCAAATTAGCATCAGTTGTCATGTAGAAAAGAAGTCCTATTAAACTGTGGCCAGAAACATATCACTGAATTTTGTTCAATAAAAAAAGCAGGTCTCATTTAATAAAATCGCACAGGTTCTGAAGTCTGACAGTAAATATACAAGGAGTCAGACTGTGAAAGCTCCTGCAGATGATAAACAGCACAATAAACCTAAGGCAAGTCATGACAAATGAAATGCTAATATTCCCTGAAAAAAAGGGATAAATAAGAGATACTGCATAAACTAAAGAATTAAAATTTGGATTCATTCATTGATAGCAGAGTATAATCAAAATGGAATTTCAACAGACATCCTCCTGTCTGCATCTTGCTCTCTACAGACTGATCATCCCAAAATACACCCTGTGCACAGCTGCAAACACTTGCAATGACCACAAGGGAATAATAAAGAGAAAAAGGAAGCCCCAGAAAAAAAAGGATATCTACATTAAACTGGAGTTTTTCAGTGTCTAGTCTTAAAAATGCAAACTCATGCTTTGACCAAAAAGGAAATATTAAACGGTGTTCTACCAATCAGAAAGTCGGTGGCCAGAATGACTTTTTCAATTTTGGATGTAATCCTCCTTGACAACTGACTTTTTTTCTCATTTTCAAAAACAACAAAAATGAAGGCAACATATAAAGTACTAACACTTTGAAAGGACACATTTCATCCGACAGGTAAAACAATCCTGATGTGGACACTTACCAGTTTGCACTCAAAATAATATTTTTAAGCATCTACCTATAGATGATTGTTAGATCTGTATGACAAAATATATTTGTTTTGGTTCTGTGATCAAAGCAAACCAAAAAATGAAAACATTTGAGCAAACTAAGAAGTTATTTTTCCCAGTGAGAACAGAACTCAAGAATTTAATTGGGGAGAAACCAAAATATATTTTTAGGGTTTTTTTTACCTTTGAATTTAACATTTTCTCCTTAAAGTCTTCAAATAAAGAATGTTTTTCAAAAACTGAATTAGAAAAAGTTGTTTGAAACTGTCAAAACAAAGCCTCTTAGGATTTCCTAAAGAAAGTCTAAAATGATGAAACTAAACGTTCAAACATTTCTAATGCTGGCCCTTCCTGTCAAAATTCAGTTTGAACTCATAAATTATTATGGTTTTACCCTCACTCTTCATCTTGCGTAAGAACAAACTCACCAACATCCATTTTGCCTACTTCCAATTCTCAGATTCCCTGACTTTCTTTTAATATACAGACTTGGCAAATGAACGTATCAAATCCTCATGGTAGACTCTAAAGAACACGATCTTTGGTTAAGATCTTTATAATTCTGATGGAAGGGGGGAAATGCGTAAGTCATAGAATCATGTTTATGAATATATATCCACTTGACACTCCCAATGCCCATCTCATAGGCATCTAAAGTGCATGAATTAAAAGACCAATCATGAAGTTTCTTATATGTGCCTATAAAATAATACACTAGATGGATCCTCAGAAACTAATATAATATTTCTGAATTCCTAGAAGCTATATTTTCAACTAATTTAGGAGACCAAATGCGCATCACGTTCATGCATTCAACATACTTTCTGGGTAGAACATTCATGCCAAGAAATAATACTAAGCAACCAAGAAATAAGATGCAAACATGCATTATATCACGCCCCCACACAACCATACCCTCCCCTCAAACATTTAATCACTTCCAGGGCCATATTCTATTCTCAGTTATTGTTCAAGCTTCCCACGCATGCCCAAGTAGGAGCTCTGCTGTACATAAAAGGTGGTTCATTTATCATTAACTTTACAGACTCAGCCCACGGATTTAAGTTCTTTTGCCCTCTACTCAAAAATGCCTTAAAAAAAAAAAAAAAAAACTAAGTGGGAAGTGGGGGAAAAAGAAAAGCAGAAACAGAAGAACAGGAAGGTGGCATAGATCCTGGATGGCTTCTGACATGCATTTGAACAAGATGTTAACTGATTCCAATAACACTATAAATGCACAGAGCCTACAACATGATGTTACAACCTGGCTATGATGTATTAGAATTATTTAAGAGATGTCTATAGGTCATCATGAGTCCACGGAATTTATTTTCTATGATTAAGGAATTTATTATTTTTCCTTTTTAATCAAACTCCAAATCTAGTGAAAGCCCTTTTTTCATTTTAAGGATGAATTATTTCCTCATCCCTCCCCAATCATTTCAGTTATTGGCAAGCAAAAGATATTTTTAAAATCCTGGAACAGTGTTTTTTTCCATATTCCATTAAGGAATGACCTAGGAGATTTTTGTTCATGTTTTCCATAAAGAAAAGTTACTTCTGGGATGACACAAATATGGAAAACTCAGCCCAAAAGAGAATGTTTTCACGAAGACTAGAATCCATTAATAGAAGTCATAACAAAGAGTCTGATTGGCATATTAACTGCTAAAACATCACAGTGCTAAAATAGTTTATAGTAAATAGGAGTTATGATTTGAAATCTGGTAGGAATAATCCCATGTTTGGGAAATTAGAAAAAAATCATTTAATCATTTCAGATGCAGTGTAAGATAAATTAAAAAAATACATTAAACATGTAAGATTAGAACTACAGAAGTTACAGAGCATACAAAATATAGGCTGTTACTTCTCCTTACCTTGTTTTTATAACACTGGATTTCTCATCCCATGCATCTTTGCTGTCTAATGAAGATTACTAGCTTTCCATGGATCTTGTACTCATTTACACTACGAGGTCAAAACCCAAAAGAGAAACAGAACCATATAATCCTGTAATAACTTTTCACACCAAAAGACACTCAACCTATAAATACTTTGCTCTACTTAAAAGCATGAAAGTACTCAGGTGTTGCATAAAGACCAAGTAGAATGTAAGATCAGTTAAGGAGTTCCCAAATGCAACGTTTGCTCTGTCGCACACACAACTTTAGCACTCAGAGTGAAGAGCTGGACAGAATTTCAGCTTCCCTGAGGTTTAATAATTTGAAATTTATCTTTACTTCATTTATAGCAAACCTGGTTACAGAAACTGAACAGCCAGGAAAGTCGCAGTGATATGGTTAGTTCTGGAAGACACTTTGCAAATTCATGTCAAGAAAGCCTGGAAATCCTGAGCAGCCTTAATTTCCCAGGCTCTCAGCTCAGAGGGAATCTAAACATCTTCAAAGCCTTGGGCTGCCGTTAGGTTCCTAGGGGCCTTTATGCTCCCACCATAAACAGAAGGGCTTTCTCAAATCAATTCCAAAACCTTGAATTCTTCCCTATTATTCAGGGAGGACAAGCAAACAAAAAAAGACAAACTTACCCAGGTTACAAAAATGGAAGTGAAAAAGGAACTTAACTAGGCATGTAAGAGGAGATATTACAAAAACAACAAGACCAAAAGCTTTTTGACACAACCAATTTATGCAACAGAAGGCTAATCGACATATTTGACCCTACTGACAAAAAAATCTGGTGTACATTAGAAAAGTCATTGACAATACCCGAGTATCAATAGGTAAAGGATCCAGGTGATTTCCACAGAAAAACATCACACGAGCCTATAGAAATTGCAATGCTCAGATACAGAAAATACAAATAATTTTAACAATGAAAATGTTTCAAAGCAATATAAGTTCTTATTTTGGAACTGCAGTAGCTTAGGAATACACAGCCACTCACTTCAGCTCAACTGAAGAGTCATTAATTTGAACACTTTGATTATCTGCCATCCCAAATGAGATAATTCAGTGCTGGACCAAGTTTATACTAAGAAAAAAACGCATTCACAACCATTCCAGAAAGACACAGCTAAGATGCTGCTGCCAAGCTAATCAAGCTAAATTTTGAAGTGACAAAGGAAGAGGGTTTAATTTTGACTTTCAGGCTGTCCTATGTTCACCTACAGAATAGACAAAAAGAACCTAAAAGGCACAGAGTAAAAGACTGCAGCCCATTAAGGTTAACAAATGAGTAAGAGGCTTTTTCTTTCTTTAGTGTGCTATACATACACTTAATAGAAATAATTCCACGTTACTTCTCTTTTTCTGTATTTTTGTGTTAAAATATACGCAATCCTTAAATACTCCAAGGTTTGAAGTAAGCATCTCTCACAGTGTATATACTAAATCAGTGAGCATCACAAAAAATAGCATGAAGTTACTATTGCAGACATCTTTTTTGAGGGGACACAGCATCTCAATTTTGTGGGGAGAAGAGAAAGAAAGGATAGGAGAACACAATAACAGAGTGAAATCAAATTAAGTATTAACATTGATGTTGTTAAATCAACTCCCCAAAGCAGCAGAACACCTAAAATTAACTGGACAACACTATCAATTATAGAAAAGAATAATCCCACTTCTAACAAGTGTATTCCACTAACTAAACTCTTCAGATTTTTTCTTTCTATGCCTATAACTTTACTAAGTAATTAAGAGGAAGTTACTTGAAAAAACAAATAGTTCTGTTTTTTTTTTAATTGCAATTAAATATTTACCTTCTTTTGAGAGTACCCATTACCTTATGTTCCAGATATCAGGTTTGGTTAAGCAAAGAACACACAAGAATTTTTCAAGAACGCAGATTTCAGAATAACAAGTGTCACACTGGAGGAATCGTAGCTGTGCCCATAACCCGATTGCTATGTCATGATTTCACCAATTTTCCAACCCCAGCTATATTACATATAACTGGACAATCCCTAAAACATTTTACTAACCTGTTGTTAAAACCCTAACTAGAAAGGATTACACCACCCTAACCTTTTCCAGTGCTTTGTTACCCTTATACTTTGAAAGTTCTTAAAATTTGTCTAATCTAGCTAAGGGCAGACTGATGCTTAGAAGCGTGACTCAGCCATCTGCCACTTTTCTCATTCATCTCCTTCCCCACAGTTTCAGCTGGCAAAAAAAACCACATTAAAAAAAGAAAAGTCAGATCAACAAACTGAATCAATTCAACCTGTGGTTACGTGCGCAAGCAGCATAGGAAGACACCCTTCTTATCTCTCCTACATCTTCCCTTTTGCTGATTAATATAATTAATTTATCCTCCATGGACAACACATCGAAAATCCCCCCTCTAAAAATTATACTTATTTATTGGAAAATTCTGCACTTTTATAGTTTTGCCTCTTCTAAACAACTTTTCCTTACTGATTTTATTTTCTAGAACTCTAGCTCCCTTTTCCTGTCTTCAGAGGCTACCTCCAATTTGCCTGCTTTCTTAAATTTTGGTACCAGAACAGTACTCTAGCTGAGGCCTCAACAGATCTGCCCAGAGTACAGCAGTTACATTAACTATGTGTAGTGTTCTTGCTCGTACACACAAAATCAGATTTAAGGGGTGAAAGGGGGAGAGGCAGCTCTGCGAAGGAGGAAAAAAAACCACAGAAGCGCCCCACTACAAATACAATTACGCTATCACCTTCCACCACACTGCTGCCTAGCTGTTCCCTAGCTGTCCTCGACTATTAGATTTTTTCCTTTGTAAGTTCACCACATTGAGCCTTTGTCTATGGGTGGGTGGGTGGGGAAATCAATGAATTCCAACAATCCCAATTCTCTATGTTTCCAACATTAAAAATTCTGTCTACAATTCTGTGAACCAGAACTTACAGAAAGAAGAACCTCAGACTACGAAGTGCATCAGAACGGAAACCTAGAGAACAGCAGAGTCTGGATTCTTTTCAAAAGAAGCACGGATCCCAATAAAACAGTATCTTACAGAGATCTTTCAAGACTGAAGAAAACAGAAGCAAGAAGATCTGGTCAGCATCGCATGAAAGAACATTACAGCATATGCCCCTGGGCACCAAAATTGATTAATGGAACACTCATATACTGATCTTCCTCAGGAAGATTTATTTTAACACAAAGGTCCCTTGGTAGACCTCTCACATTAAAAAGACAAAGTGGTTTCGTATCCAGCTATATGCTACTATGCTGTTTCTGCCTGGCATCACTGAGAGCTCTGAGTGAGCTACACCCATGGTCAGAATCTGTATTTTGCAAATCTATAAAGACATAATCACTGACTTGAATGGGACTACCTACAATGCACAAACTCCTATGATGGCAGAAAGCTTCTTGCGCATGTGGCAGAGTGCACTCCAAATTTCAAGTGGTTTTTTTTTTTTAAAGAATGTGAATAGTGCACATGCACATCATGTTATACTCATGTATACTTCTGTTACACACGCACACTCCTACCACGCTAACTTCCCCTTCATCCCACAAAATGCAGTTTTTGTTCTTGTTGTAACTACAGGTATGAAGTTTCCACAGAACTATTAAGCATACAGCCATTATAGATGCATATATACCTGCTCATTTAAAAAGAGACCAAATGAATAATGTCCTAGACCAAGCGGACTCTTGTGGAGGGAAGACAAGCACGGCCTTTCAGCTAACAAACGCCTGGATTCCAAAAGAAGGTGCCCTCTGGGAGCTCATCTATGAATGTTGTAAATACCTGCATCTGTTCTGCATTCACTGAGAAATTCTTCGATTATTTTTAGCAAGACTGATGAGAAGTGAAACAAAAAGAGAAGTTTACAAATTAGGACATTCACTGGGCTAGCTCAAGACAGGGAACTTTGAAATATATCAGACTTTTTCCTTTTTTTTTTTCCAATAAAAACCCGATACATGATATTCAAGATAAAAAATTCCATCCTCAAAGCCATGCTGCGGGCAGCAGGCCACGGAGAGGTTTCCACCTCCTCGGCGGGGCCCTGGCAGGCTGCTTCCCGCAGACACCTCGGGGTTGCTACCTCAGCCTCCTCCGAGGGGCTGTGAAAGCCAGGCAACAACAAAAAAAGGGATGCTGGATCCCAAGGGCCTTCCACCGAAATACGGTTTGTGTTGCACGGCACCGGGACTTCATTCTCTTCATCACCTGGAAGCCGCTAAGCATAAAAAGCGGTTTGTAAAAAGGATTTGGTTCAGGTTTGACACCGAAAACTGCCTTATAAGGTATAAAAGCCTGAAAGCAGGAAGAGGCTTTGACAAAACTAAGGAAGTTCCTCTGCGCTTGCTCACTAGAGGGGGAGGGTGGGTTTTCTTTTCTCCTCTCCTCCAGAGAGCGAGCGCTAACGCCGGATAAACGGCGCTACCGGGCGCTAAGGCGCCCACAGCCGCTCGGTGTTTAGCGGCGACTCCCCCAAGGGCCGCGCGGTCGCTCCGCTCGCGACCCGCAGCCAGGGCACCGGCTGCCCCGCACGCTGCTGCCCTGCCCGGCGCCCGCGCCCGCCCCGGCCCGGCGCTGCCCACGGACGGGACGGGGACGGGGCCGGCGGAGGCGGAGGCGGAGGGCGCTGGCTGCTGCCCCGTCCCGGGCGCGGGCGGCGCGACCCCCGCCGCCATCCGCGGGAACACGCCCAGCCCCTCCCCCCGCGCCGCGCCGGTACCCAGCTGTCAGCGGCCGCCGCGCTCACCCCGTGCCGCAGTCCACCACGCAGGCTGGAAGCCGCCCTGCCATGCTGCTCGCGTAGCGGCGGTGCTGGGGAAAGGCGGGCAGCCCCTGGGCTCGCTGCGGCGGCTCGCTCCGCTCGGCTCGGCTCGGCTCCGCTCCGGGGGAGTGAGGGCACTTCCGCACGCCGGGCGCTCCCTCCCCCGCTCGCTCGCACGCACGCACGCACGGCCCGGCGAGCCCAAGATGGCTGACCCGTCCCTCCCTGCGCGCCGCGAGGGGGGCGGGCGCGCCAACCCCAGCATTCGCCGGCGACGCCCGATCTCGCGGCCTCGCCTCGCCTGCGAGGCGGCGCGGAGCGGGCGGGCGGGATTTTTTTCCTCTGCCTTTAGCTGCCTGCCTGTGCAAGGGAAGGAGGGCAGCGATGAAGGTCTGGCGCGTTAGTTAATTTGGCCTCTCCGGCAAAAATAGTATTTTAACGCGGAAAATCTGAGACAAGACACAGGGGCAAGCGCGAGGAAGCATGCTGACAATGAGGAGGATGGGGCTAAGGAGGCCTGTGGGTGCCATGCACCCCTGGGCCACCCTGAAAGCCCTCTCCAGGAACAGCGTGACCATGCAACAAATGCAGAAGTAGATACTTCTTGTTCCTTTTTTTTTTTTTTTTTTTTTTTTTTTGATGTTTCTAGATGAAAAGCAGAGTGATCTAGCTGGCTTCCTCTAGCACATTTCACCTGCCACATGCTCTCTCCCGTAAATAAAACACTCCACTGGAAAAGCACCAAGTACCTCGCAGCACTAATACCCAACTGTTTTGGTCTTCTTGGTCCTTTGCTTGCTGCTACAGCTTCAGCAATAGGAGGATATAAGCCTTGTGGTAGAATCACAGCTAAGATAAATTTGGTAGCCCATCAAAACAGCTGGTTGTCAGGTGCACTAATGGGCCTTAAAAGCCCTGACCAGCCTCACCTGGGGCCTCTCCACATGCCCTGCCCTTGGCACAGGACTGCATTTAAGGTCAGCCCTGCTGGTCCACAGGCTGCTTTCCAGCCTGACCTCAAACCTGACTTGTCCCTGTTGACCTGCCCAGCAACTGTGGGGTGTGTCTGACCCAGGCTACCCTTGCTAGGCCTGACCCTCATCTGCAGGTTGATCTCCTGCCTTGACCTTGGGGCTGCCTCATCACCATGAACCTGCCTGGTGATCTGGGCTGGCTGAACCCAGCCACGGTGGGTGAGGACCTGGCTGCCAGGCCCCTGCCTTGCGGGTTGTGCTGCTGCCCGTGGCAGTCCAGTGCTGATGTTCAGCCACTGTCTGGCTCCCGCGGGCAGCCAGCTTGTGCTGGGGAATGTGGGCAAGCAAAGGAGGTGCTGAAAACTTCAACTTTACTGGAGCAATGTTCAGCTGTAGCCAGGTTTGAACAGAGTAACTGTTAGTGTACTATAGCTGGCTCTTCTTTACTACCCAATATTTCCAACTAACACTCCTGGTTAGTCTAGCTAAGCTTTAATAGTAAAGTAAAAAGACAGAAATAAAACTGCTATAAAAGCATGCTGATTACTTTTTGCTAACCAAAGCATCATTTACTGTAAAGTGTTTGCAGGTTTGATATATTTTCATGTACCCTACAGAAAACATCCCACAGCTGGATTCCTTATATTTTTTTTCCCCTTGTGAGTCCAAATGTCTTCTGTGAGCTCATAAAACATTCAGCAGGAAAAAAATACGGCAGTTCATATGGAAAGTGAAACAAATCTAGTAAATAACTCTATTGTGATCAGGTTGCATTCTTCCTGAGACCCAGGTCTATCAACACTGATACCAAAAAAAAGCAGTAATAATGCATTGTATTTTACTAAATTGCAGCAGAATTAGCATTCAAGGAATGCAGAAAGCATAGGATTTCTCCAGTGTAGAGAGATGCCAAGTCAATTACAGTTTTGCAAGGGAAGAAATTGAAAGACTAAACTCGCTAGCCGTGAGGTCTCAGGTTTCATTTTTACTATGCCTGCCAGAAGCAGTTCTCCAAGGTGCTGTGGACCCAGGCTCCAATTCAATAAAGTAAAGGTGCAAGATTCCTCTGAGTGATATTGTCCCACACATGCATCACAAATGCAAGTTGGGGGTACTCCTCACCAAAGCTCAAGTAGATCAAACAATTTAAATTATCAACCAATTCCTCTATAGAGCCTTTGCAGGTTCATGCAGTGCCATATAGATTATCTTGGTGGGTACTATTAACCTAAGTCTTGCACTTAAGCTACAAAATTGAGTCTATAAAGTTAAAATTCAACCAGATCCAGAGGGATTGCAGTGCCAAATAATGTATTTTAAGACTTTGTTATACTGAAATGTTTTCCAACTAATTTATTTTTTCAGTACAGCAGTCAAAGAAAAAGCCATTTTGCTTGTTTTTCATGGTTAATGTTCTGAAGCTTTTCTGAAAGTCCTAATTTAGCCAGATATCAGTCCCAAACTCCTGCAAAGCTTTTCACTGTTTTGGGAGTGTACCTGAATTTGAGTCTCTAAAGTGAAACAGCAATTGATGCTTTCCATCTCTGCAGTGGAACCAGAACGAATAAAACCCCAAACTGCCTATATCTGGTACCATCCTGCACATAATCCAGCAATATCATCCTGTGATGCCTCATAGTCCAGTCTTCATTAGCAAAGTTGGGTTACAGGTGGTCTTTTTCTGAATAGCCATGATAATACAAGTAATTATCGAGGTAGATTACCTTTATGTTATTGTTTCTTGTTTTACATTTACCTTGCAAACTGCCTGAAGGCCAAGAATGCAGATGGATACAGACACGAGGAGTGAAAGGATAAACAAAGTTCAGGAGGAAAGTATTAGTATTAGTCAACAAGCAAACACAGGAGCAGTCTCCCCATTTGATTGGGATGGGGGTAGTTTTCAGACAATTTTCTGCCATTTTATAAAAATAGCCTTGGGATCCCAAGCTCTTCCATGATGCAAGTATGATTTACTAGCTCTGGGCAACATTACACATTGCAGATTCTCTACTCCTTTGGCCTGAAGTACATACAGAGACAAAAAGTGCTACAAATCACTTCTTAAGACACGCAGGAAGCTTTTCAGAATCCTGCTCATTCTGGATTGTTTTCATGCAGTAAATGGCCTGCTGTTGAACACATAAAGAACCTTGTGAATTCACATATGGATCAAGTCCCGGGAAGCACAGTAAAGTGTGACAAACATGAAAAAAAGAAATCAAAATTGCAAGGGTGCAGGGATTTTGGAAATGCCCAGGAAAAAAAAAGAATAAAATAAAATGCCTGGGTCACCATATTGCAATTTAGACTGGTATAAATTAAATTTAAAAGATGGGTAAATTTCCACTACATCACATTGATCATATGCCCACGTAAAACCAACAATAAAAGCCAGGGAAACAACAGCCAAGGAATATCAGGTCCAGATCATCTACTGGACATTTGTTTTATTACAAGTATTTATAAAGTACCTAGCTTAATTTATCCATCATTTCCTGAATATTTTTTTATTAAAAGTAACTTGTTTGAATACTGCACACAACAGAGCTAAACAAGAAAAGATTATATCTACCCTGATATTTGACATATGTAGATTTTTCCAAGGACAGCAAGAAAATTATAATATTACTGGTTGATTTTGGCATAGCTATAGCAACAGCCATATGGGAGGCATGTAATTTAATGGAGCTGCACATGGTGAAATCATGGCAAATTACCAGCTTCTCATTTGGTGTGGCTTTTCTCCAAGAGTTCTTATTTAGATCAACAAAAACATTCACTTTCTAAATATAATTGGTCCAACCATATTTCTCAAAATAATGAATGGAAAAAAAACAGCTATCATCTCCTATATGCCAAGACAAGGTTTGTAAGGGGAGAGGAACTTATAAATGAGGGCTTATTTATATCCTTATACAACACCACTATCACCCATTGTATTTGTTAGAAACAACAGAACAGCAAGAAAAAAATATATACAGGAAGATTTGACTAAAAACTTGATTGCTTAAATAAGAACTTGATGCTGTTCTGGACAGGGGCAAAATTTACAACAGGTAAGTCATGCTGTCCAGAGAAACACTGAATTGCCGTGTAAAGCTCACTGAACTACATGTTGTTCCTTTATAAAGTTTTTGTGAACAAATTAATAGAATGATGGCAGCAGTATTCCTAGAACCGCACAAAGGTATACTATTCTTTCCCCCTTGTCTTTTGTGTATATACTACCCTTATTTGACACTGTTGCAACTGGGAGCCAAGTCATAGTCAGAAAATCCATGCTTTCTTGTGTAACAAATATCCTTAAAAGTTCTGAGATGTATCTATTTACTTCCTTGGCTGGAACAAATTTGTATTACCTTTTTAATAAATCTTTTAGATACTATACAACTACAATTGATTTAGGTTCTCAGTTATGTTAAAGTATAAGTAAGAATCTAACTTGCTCAATGCTTGTGCTTTTGGTTTCAACCTTCGTGTTCACCAAGTCATGAACCATGCATACGACTAAACCCCATGATATCTTGCAAGCACACGTAAAAACGTTATTTTTTATTTATTGGCTCTTTTATTTTTCTTCTCTTTTTCTTTTTTTGTGCTAAATCAAATCAGCAGGTCTCTACCTTATGGTTTAGGAGCTGTTGCATGTATCTGTTAATGACTGGATATCTAGCTGAGCAAGGAAGCTCACTGAGGTAAAACAAAGTCACAAAAAATGGCAAATACAAGCGCAAGAAAAGTGGCACATCATAGATGCTTAGAACAGAAAAGTATCAAAGTAGGTCATTTCACAAAAGTAGTAACATGCAATGATGCCCTGGATTTTTGAGCAAAAGCCATGCTGTGACAAGCACTTTGAACTCTTCAAATATTTAAAGCTGAAAGCAATTGAATCTGTGATAGGTAAACAAGTGAAAACAAAGCCTGTTAAAGTCAGAACAAGCATCTCATAGAACATATTTTTATCAACTTTTGAAGGGATTTTGCTGCTCATGTTCCACTTCCCATTCTAGATAATCCTCTTGTGAAAAGTCATTTAGAAACACTTGTATCTTTTTTGGATGAACTGAGAAGAATACACTTTTTTTAAAATCGTAAAGAAAAACCTGAACTGTTGACTCCTCAGACTAGTTTTTAGCAGACAAGACAACAATGTTAAATGCTACTAAATCTCAAATATTGTTATACTGCCATATTATTCTTTCTGCATTTACTTCATGATGACATGGGAAGATGAAATAGGAACTTAATCCTAGACAACTGTCCTCTTCTGCATCAAGCAGAGTGGTGGTTGAAGATGGTATTAGCCTTACTGATCAGCTGGATGTTACAGCATCCACGCTTCTATTGGCAGAAGCACAAATAAGCACTCCCTAATTTGCTCCAGACAGAATGAGACAGATAACTAAAAATATCCTCTTTCATGGTTTAAATAACGTGGCTGCCTTCCCTCTAGCAGAATTAGGAATGTTCTCTAGCAGAGCTGTGGCACAGTAACAAACAGCTGGTGCATTATCTCTTTCAATTATCACAGCTATCTGGAGCCCAAGTTTCTTCTAAGATGCATGATTTGTTTTGAAACCATGAACTTTAATAGGTCAAACTAGTCAACAGTGGAAACATTACAAAATATTGCTTTCCTTAAAAATTCTATTTCTACTGACAATGCTGTATGCACGACAAAAATGGATACAGTCTCAAAGCTATACACAATGCACTAGCAAAAACCAAAATCAGTAGCTTTGTCAGTGCAATTTTCAGTTCAATAAACTTTGATTTTTCTGGTGTGACTTAAAAGAGACTGTGTTGAAAAGGCTATAGGTACTTCTACAAGATGAGAAAAACAGTATTCTCTTAAGAAACTTTTCTCCTGCATTTCTCAACTATTTCTTTTGCGTATACGACTTCTATACTGGGTTTATTCAGTTAATTTGGTAATATATAGAGAAAAATTATTTAACTAATTTCTGTAAAGTTGGGGTTTCTTCCTTGCCTTGCTGGAAGACTACAGGAAAACTTCCTGAAATAATACAGGAAAATTTCCTGAAATAATGCCTTCATTCTTCCTTCAGAAGTATAAAAGCACATTTGAAACTCCACAATGTCATGTTGCCCATTAAGTTGATGTAAGTAAGGATTACAGGTAGTTTTAGAAGAGCACAACGTTCTGAGAATATGCTCTCCTCAGGTATAGTACCAGAATAAAGTGTTTTGCTGCTTATGCATATATTTCAAGTGTTTCACTCAACTCTTACTGCTTTCAAAAAACTAATAAAAGCAACTACTGTGGCAAGTGATCCTGATGTATATGTAAGTTGGGCCAAATCTTGTAGACAGACAAATGACCTAGGTATTACGTTAACCGTTACTGCAACACTGAGAAAAGTGAAATACCTATATGGGGCACTACATGCTTTTCCCAAGACAGGTTGCCATCCTACCAAGTTAACCAAAATATTTACTCATAAAAGTCAAGTTGAAGCCTTAATATTTGAAGACAATGCACTAGCAAAAAACAAAATTCAATAGCTTTCTCAGTGCAATTTCCAATTCGATAAACTTTGATTTTTCCAGTGTGACTTAAAAGAGACTGAAAAGACTATAGGTACTTTTACAAGACGAGAAAAACAGTTATTCTCTTAAAGAAACTTTTCTCCTGCATTTCCGTGCAGAATAGCTTCCGCTTTAATCCATTTCCATGTTCTATATATAGAAACCTATATAGAGAGTATGTCTCCCCTGCTAATACCATAAGGATCAATTTGCAAACATCTGTTTCTTTGCTTTAGGCCTTTCTTATGAGGTTACCTGACTTATCTTGAATATTAGGCATTTGTAGCTAGGGCTCAGTTAACTATTACCATATTGGGCAATACTCCAATTCACTTTGAATAGTACCTTATGTTGCAATTAGCCTCAGTGAATCATTGTCCTTATTCATACACTAATGTACCCAAGCACAAATAGCTGTTCTATGTTCTCCTGGCTATACAGGATCAGATTACATCCAATACTAATTTAGTCCTGTACTGAGCAAACTCCCTGACTCGACCTTTAGGAAGATGCTTTTACAGTACTATTCAGTATAAGTAAAAATCACGTTAGACACTGCATTGAGGCCTAATTTTTGGATTGAATCTCAAGACAGAGAGCAGTTACTCACACAAGCAATTCTGCTAGCTACAGTATTCAAATGATTTCCTATTTTTCAGCACGCATGAAGGTTACACGTGCAGTCCCCTCTTAGGCTTATGATTGTTCTCAGTTGCATTGTAAATCTGGGACTCAGAATGCTTTTGAAGGTTTGCTTTTCATTTACTTTTAGTTTTGCTTGGATAGGCTTCCAATTTTTTTTTTATTATCCTTTTTAAGAAATTATGATCATTATTTATCTACTGAAAATAATTAAGTGATAGCAATTCAGTCATATCCTCAGTCTGGGAAATCCCACTGCCAATTAAGATTCCTGTTTTCTTGACTACAGTAAATCAGCAGAGTAAAGAGACTCAAGTAAGTGATAACTTCCCCAAACAAGTCTTTTTACTAGGTTGTAATCTTATTACTAGCTAATATTTGTAAGTAATGTTCAGCAGAAACACAGCATAAAAAGCTCTAGATCCTAGTTCATTTTCTACAGCTATGAAGAATAACGCCTGATAAAAAGCTACATTGCAAAAATGTTTGTGGTTTCTGCATGTAATATATCTGCAGCGTAACATTTTTTCCTGTAAGTACTGGCTGTTTTCGTACTACTGAGGATAAGTTTTATTCAAAATAATATTAAGTGTTGAAGTTTCTTAGAACGTTATCATATAAGGTAAAATAGGTAACACCACCCATTTAACCAGCTCAGCATGAGTAAAAAATACAAACAAAATATTTACAACTACCTGGAAGAGAACTGAGCACAAAATGGAAATCATCCCAAGTATAACAGAGTAACTCGTAATGTATCCAATTTGTGAAGTTTTAACCTCAGCATCTCAAAAAGAACAGCAAAAGTGGACAGGTGGCAGCACACTGTGAAACTCTTCCAAAATAAATCTTTAGCACCTGATGTTTCAGAGTACAGCTGAGTTCACAAAAAGGCTTAGACAAGTTCATAGCTCCATCAAGAACTATTAAACATCTTGACCGAATTTTGAACATCTCTAAACCATTTATTTTCAAGGAATACCATGGAAACAGTTGCTCTGCAACTGTCCTGTTTACGGTTCTGGGGCATCTGTTACCACTTGTTGTGGACACTTGATTCTGGGGTGGACGGACTTTCAGTCTAACCCAATAGAACAGAGAAACTTTTGCCATCATGCATGCTACAATAAATATACTCCTGAACATTTGGACTACACCTTCCCCTAAGGAGTAAAGCCGCCGATCAAAACTGACTATATCAGTTTAACTGTTAATATTGTCTCTTCTGCTTTGCTGTTTACTTCTTGCTCATTAAAGATCTGATCCAAATGCTTTTGAAGGAAGCATTTCTCTAAAATAAGCAGATTTAATTTCTTTGTAGAGATCTACTGTGGGGCCTACAGAGTATTAAACTTCATGCCTGGGATCTGATCTATTCCATCCAAATCAGCTACTACATTATCATAAATAGAACACTGGTGAGCAGAAAACAAATCCTAATTTTCATTATTAATACAAATTAATAATCACACTTGTGAAATACAACTGAGAATGTTTTCTTTCAAGAAAATATTACAATACTGTTGGGAAGTAAATACAATTTTGCCTTGCCTACAAGTGTAGCATTTATATTACTCTATAGAATTATTCACAGCAACAAAAATTATTATGCAATATGTATATACTTGCAATATACATAAACAGATAGTAATTTTATTTCAACATCTGATACACTCAAGCCCTAATTCTGAAAAAGATTAACAGTAAAAAAGGGGAGAAACAATTCCTATAGCAGCTTCTTTCACAGAAAACACAAGATCATCACATGAACTTTTACAATAGGAAGCAAACTAGTTAGTCAAGAGCTAAAAATACAAGAGTCCTGTGATATTTTTAAGTTTAAAAAGCACAAGCTTGTGGTCTTCTTATAATGTTGACCCATTTTCTTCAAATGCCTCAAGAACCACAGCCTAAGTGCCTCATCCTGTGATGAAGAAAAGTTTGGCACTCCACCTTAAAAACAGCAGTTATCTGTTTGCCTGCCTCTCAGTGAAAATGTTTTAAATTAAAACATTAACAAGTTGGATTTAGCTATGCTGCTGCACTAAGATACAAACTGCCTCATAAAATATAGAGGAGAAAGCTCACATACAGCAGAGGACATGTGGAACTACCTTTAAAGAGACAATTTTAATTCATGATTGGATTTCATATGCTTTTCACTGTCAAAGGAGTCAGAGAAAATACTAAAAAAATCTGTGCCCCTTCAGATGTTTTGCCATCCCTCACACTAGCCAGTGCCACTCATTTCTGGGCAGCATTTGCTCAGTGCAGTAAACCTAAGTTGAGCTTTATTATGCTAGGCCCTCAAAGAAAAACTCACCTTTTCCAGAGTTGTTCTACCACCGCATGATCAGTTATTGCAGCTTAAGATAGTTTTAGAAAAGGCAGAAGATCTGCACCTCCCTTTTTGCCTTATTTCTTCTCCCTGTTCACACAAATGTATGCAGCTTGATTTTAATATAGGTTGAACAATCATTCCATTTTAATATAAATTATGCATTACAATTGTCAAAATATTTATTGTTTTGTAAAAGCACCATTAGCTATCACTATAAATAGGTGTTACGTATACTTTCTAGACCAGATTACTGTAGTCATAACTCTTTGGATGTCTTTGGTTTTGCTACTTATTAACTGACTGACCTTGGATAAGCCACGAAAGTTTGCCAAATCCCAGTATAAATACTTACAGGAAGGATGTGCAAGACCAAAGAAAACTAGATGCTGTAAAGTGCATACGTATTTTTGTAGTTTCATTTTATGTAACTCCCAGCTCCTCCAAATCAACAGAAAGCACCATTTCGAGAGCACTGCTGTTTTCCTGCAGTTTTGTCTAAGAAATTCATTTAACCTGTAATTTATTTCCATAGTTGTAAAGTCAAAATTTTATACAAAAGCACCATATTGCATATTTTGACTCAAAGGCAGAAAACAGTGAGGACAGAGGCACATCAATATACTATAATTTATAATATATGCTCAGATTTCTTCAAAAAAAGATAGAGCATAGTTCACTACATTTCCTTCTATTGTTTAGACTATAAACACTCAAGGCCTGGGACTGTGTTTTACTACTTCTAACAACCAGTTTATGAGGAAGTTTATGAGTTTATATAGGAAATAATTCAAGTCAAACAGTAACACTCACCCAGGAGACTTAAAATAGGTTATGCCCAATCATTTTGTGGAAAAGATCATACACCTCTTTAATCACTAACTTGTAGGAAGCACAAAGTATGTTGCTTTATTTCAACAGTTCATAGGGGTGAATAGCACTGAAATTCACTTCACAGCTACATCATATGTTTTACCTAATTGCAATTAAATGTTATTGACCATTCCACTTATCTGTCTACATGGCTTACTCTTATTTCCTAGCAGTCTTTACTCTCAAATTCCCCAAACATGTAACGGTTGAATTTTGCAGTAAGTTGCATTTATGTTATTTTTTTTTAAACTGAATCATTAGCAAAGTGCTAGTTGCACCACCAGATACAGTATCAGCAGATTGATATTACAAGCTTAGTTCTCAAATACTAACCCACAGTGACTACCAGGAGTTAACACGGACCACAAAACCAATATAAACAATAACCTAACTTTGGAAACTCGTCTAAGCCTAGGCTAGTTTACCTTAAAATACAGGTTGGTTAGACAACAATTCATGCATCTCAAAATTAAGCTTAAGGTAACTGTGTTTTAATGTAGTTTCATATGTTTATAAAATTTAAAAAAGGCAATTCTAGAAAGGGTGTTCATAAAGTAGATATCCATTTTGACAATTAAATGAATTTCTACTGCTTCCTGGTTCTGTCAGATACTGCATCACAAACTGTAAAGATTACTGCAATTATGAAACAAAGATTCCACCATCTCAGTGTATTTTAGGACATTTCTCAAGGTTCTTCATAACTTTTTCTTTGTTCTCTCTTTACAACATGCTAGTTCTGAGCTCTATTCCACTTCTCCATTCTCTAGTTCCTTAGTCTGTATGCTGTTCCTCTCTATTTTTTTCTTTTTCGACCTGCTTATCTCCCTCCACCTCACATTGCTTTGAAAGACACTGTATACGGGGTTGATAATTACTGTTCTATCCAAAGGAAATTCTCTTCTGTCAAAGCTATTCTATGCCTTCTCTTGTTAAAAGATAGTCAATTTAAAAGACTGTGCTTCTGCAGCAGAGCATAGTTACCACATTTTTGCATGGGGTAACAAAGAACTACCCATTACATCTGGCAAAACAAACTAAAGTCCAGTTTTACTACTTTTTCTTCCCAAAATCAGGAGTTCTTGATATACTGAATACAGCCATTCTAACCACAAGGGTTCACAGAAACAGGGTTTTTTTTCCCCCTCTCAAATCTGGCCTGCTGAGGTCTTTTGTCCCATATACTATAAATTGCCTTTAAGAAGCCAATGCCAACAAATGAAAGTTCCTCCTACCCTTTATGGGGGAACTCCAGCAGCAGAAGTTAAGAAGCCAACTTCATTGTCTCTGTTATCAAACTACTATCTATAACTGGCCCATACCATTTAATGCAGTTAGGAAAGGTAGAAGGCCAAACACTGACACCTAACTAGTATTTGTCAAGATTAGATGTCTGCAAATCAGGAAGCCACCTCTCTCCTTGTCAGCCTTCCCCCGACAGGCTTTAAGCAGGCTCCCGAGACTCATGCTGTGCCCGACAGGATCCTCCTTGGTTCTTCAGGACTTCTCATGACTCTGGTCCAACACCGACTTCATACTGTGACTTTGCAGGCCTACAAGCCAAGCTTCACTGAGCAGACCTTTACCACCTACAGATCACAGTGCTGAGAAAAGGACTATAAAATTTATAAACGCATTTTATGGTGAATGAAAGTCGCAAAAACGTTAAAAAGCTAAGTTTTTCTTCTTCAAAGATCTACTGCACATTTTGGATGCTTGAGCTGAAAACTCCAATGTAGTTGATGAAACATCATTGAAATAAAGAAAGCACAGATACATCAATTTTATAAGAAGCACTACACCAGTGTGCACACATTGCAGACAACAAATTCAACGATTTACACCCTTCCCCCGTTTTCTCCGTTTCAATTCCTCGTATGCACCTCTCGTTAACTCCCCCCTTTGTCTCCAGGTATTTATTAGCTCTCTGCCTGCTAGGTGTGTCCGGGCTACGGAGACACCCACTTCCCGGTGGGAAAACGGGGGAGGGAAGCGGTAATTACTGGGGTGGAGCACTGTCACCTCAGGTATTTTAAACCTCAGGTATTTTAAGCCCCCAATTGCCTCGTCGCCTGAACAGAGGAAGGGGGAGAGGGAGGGTTTCCCCCTCACAAAACCCCAACAAAAAGGGTCTATTTTTCGTTTCGGAGAACTACGTCAGCAGCAGACCTGGGCCCGCTCCACCGTTAACGTCTGACGGTGACGTCACGCGCCTGTCCCTGCCCCAGCTGCTGCGAGACCCCCGCGCCGCACCGCGCAGCCGGCAGGGGTGGCGAGCGGCTCCCCGAGCGGCTCGATAGCGAGCCGGCCCGCCGGCGGCGCGGAGCGCGGAGGGGTGGGGGGAGAAGGGGGCGGTGCCGGCTCTCGCTCGCGGGCTCGGCGATGGATTCTCCGCGCGCGGCGCAGCCGACGCCGCTCGCGCACGCCTCCATCTTAGGGGGAGGGAGGGGCAGGGCGGGCAGCGGGCGGCGCTGCCGCCGGACGGAGCTGCGGGCCCCAGCGCGGCGCTCAGGTACCTCCGTGGCAGCGGGGCCGGCGCTGTTGCCTCCGCGGCGGCTGTCAGCCCTCGCGCGCGGTGTCACGGGGCGGGGGCTGCCGGGGGGGCGGCAGCGGGGCCTCGCCGCGCCTCCGCTGGCGGTGCGCGGCCTGCCCCGGGGCGCTGCGGCCCTGCGCCCTGAGGGGCAGCGTCGCCGCGGGGCGGCCGCGGCGCTTGGCGAGGGCTGGAGACGGCTTGTGCCGCCGCTCTTGCTCCCCTCTGCCGGGCCTCCATCGGCCCCCTCCCCACGCGCGTCCGTGTCAGGGGCGCTTCGCCCCGCCGCGGCCCCCGGCCGGGCCGTGCGGTGGGGGCAGGAGGCGCCGCGCAGGGGCTGCGCGCGCTGAAGCGGACTCGCAGGCGACGGACTCGCTGCGCACCCCGTGTGCGGCGCGAGGGGGATCGTGGCCCCCCGCGCGTTGGTGTTTCCCTGTCCGGGTCTGTCCTTCCCTCCGCAGCCTCCAGCGCTTAGTGCGTGTTTTACCTCCAGTTCATGTTTTCCGTGTGGCTGCAGGAAGGGGACCCGCGCTTCCTCCTCAGCGATCCCTCGGGCTGGAGAGTCATATTTCTTTCTCCTCGGGCATCCACTTCTGAGTGCGCTGAGGAGGTTTATTGACTTCCTGCTCCTCATTGTTCCTGCTGCTTTTCCCTGAGAGTAGCAGTAGGCAGGCAGGAAGGAGAAGATCCTATTTAGCCTCTGAACTCGTGTTTCTGAGTGCAGTGTTTCTGGCATGCCTGGAAGGCTCAGCTTTCAAATGTGAGAGTGACGTGCAGCTTTGGAGGCTGTGGTGTCCTTATCGGCGATCGGTGGCAGCTTATCCTGTGACAAAGTGCGATCTGTTTAGATATTGCATTAGATGGATGACATCTGTGAAACAGATGTCGCCTGTAATTTTTAGCCAACATTAAATGTATTAACTATCTATGCCTATGAGGTGTCTGTTGCTCTGTACACAATGTCACGTAAAGAGGCTTTGGGCGCTTGCCACTAAAAACTTTCTTCTAATGTTGTTGGAGGAACATGGGAAGGAGGGCAAGGCCAAGTTCAGCTGTCAACTTTCACTCTGCCAACTTGAAATTACTGTGTTTCTAATCTATTGCAGTAATAGGTGTTCATGTCTAGAAGGGTTGTAGTCATACTAGGATGCTGTATGAATGAACCTGGGGAGTCTGTGGTTAGGTACTGTAATAGCTGGTAAATGTGGACAAGTTCATAAGAGGTTAATGTTAAGCATTCCTATTTCTATATAAGAAAACTGTATTTTTAAAGCAAACCATCTGAGTGAGTGCTGAATAGGAAACTGTCTCAAGTCTTCCTATTATTCTTTAGATAACAGGATCTAATTGTGGCATGACAGTTTGATATTATGACTGTTATATTTTCAGGTAAGTATTATTTATTAATGGATTCCTAGAGCATCTCTTTATGTGAAGATGATTTTTCTTATTTTGCCACTAAAATCAGTGTTTCCTATGCATATTTTGGCCTTGCATAACTTCTTATTTAGTTAGGAAGGGTGATCTCTACCTGGAGTACTCTGTATTGACATGAAAGTTATGTCTTCAGTTTCCTCCCGTGGGTCCTTTGCTTCATTGTGTAGGGTTCTACCAGAAACTTTCTTTGAGTAAAGATGACAGGGCTTTAGTGACTATGATTGTCATGTTGCATAAGGCTCACCTTTCCATCTGTTCTGAAGATTCTCATGTTTACACTCCTTTAGTGATACCTCTTGAAAGTTGAGTGGAGGTCAGAGTTGTATTAAATTAGCATTGCTTTAATGTACATTTTCAGATTTGGAAGAATGGCTCTAAAATGATCCTTCAGTTTACTTTCAGTCTTTTTCCAGCTAGAGTTGAAACAACCTCTGTTTATTTTATCAGTAATCAGATAAGGAAAGAGAATCACCTGCCAACAGTATATGTTAAAGGAGGTTTGTGCTCCAGAACTTGTCTTATTGGAGCAGCTGGTATAACTGGAAAAACTAAAACTATTTCTACTACATGCAAACCTTGTCTTGGTATGTAAGGTTGTCTTTCAAATCGCATGTGAAATAGTCTTGAGTAAATATAAGGAAAGATTTCAAGCTGGCTAGCTTGCACCACAGTTTGTTGTGACTGAGCTGCTGTTCTAGGTCTCTTGTTAGGTTTTTTTTTTTTTCTTCTTCCTCTCATAAAGGAGCCAGAGGCAATTCTCCTATGTTGCAATGATTTGGTAATTCTTTTGCTCATAATGATATCCCCCTAATCATCAGTACAGCAAAAGTTATTTCATATTTTTTGAGCTTATAATAATTTTCCCTTTTATTGTTAAACTTTGCAGATCATCACTTTTTTCCTGTTAGGAGAAACATTTGGTGCTATAGAAATACAATTGTACATGAAGTATCAACTGTGGAATTATATGTCCTGTCCTGAGAAGTCACCTTTTGCATGTTCATTATCACAAAACAAAGTTTTACCTTTTGGAGTTGGAGAAGCTGCTCAGGCTGTTGACTTCAGTGTAATCAGCTAGGTGAACACACATTCTACACAACTCTACATAGTGAGACTATTTTTAATTTATGCTACTCCAAAAAGATAAAAGTGGTGACTCAAAATGATCTAGAATATGATATCCTAGAATATTTAAAAAACAAAATACAGTGTCATGAAAAGGAACATTAAGGGTTTTTCTTTTTGCTTGTTTGTTTTCAGCAGAAGATCTTCACGTAACTGGCTGAAAAATGGTTCTGCAAGATGACAGCCCCAACTCTAACACGGTTAAAATGGTAAAAAAAAAAAAAAAAAAAAAAAAAAAAAAAAAAACTCTTTATTGAAAATTATGATGGTGTTGAGAAATACCTTTTAAATCAATATATTAAGTCTGAATGTCTAATTTCAACCTGTATGTTAAAAGTTAAAACATGTGGAAAGCATTTTTCCAAATAATGGAAACAAAGGGTTTACATAGGCTAAACTTTCTACTATATTTAGTAAAATATTGTATTTACTTTAAAATCAACATTTTTATTTCAGCTTGTATGTCTTCTGGTAGCTTAAACTTATCATAAATCTGTGTGCACTCAATGAATTAGATGTCCTGTAATTATGAAGCCATGTTCTTTGAGGGAAGTGTCTTGCATAATGCAATAAGCATTGAACAGCGTTCTGCCTGGTCAGCTCCACTGAGGGCTACAGCCTCCATTAAATCAGTACCCTGATAGACAGTCAGATCAGGTTTTGCATAATAACTAAATTTAGATGCAAACTCTACACCTAGTTACATGAGTATACCTAATGTGGATTAAGTAGGGCTGAAAATACTCAATTGGATGGTATCTTGCTCTTAGCAATATTCAGTTTAGTACGGATAGTGAGAAGAATTTTTAAGCATCTTTTTGCCTTCTATTTATTTTATTAACATACTCGGTTACATGTTCTGGGTATGTACATCAGGCATACACAAACTGATCGGACTGTGTGTGGTAAATGTCCTTTCTCTTGATTATCTGAGATACTGATCTTAATCTCCATTTAGGTTGATAGTGTAAGGAAAATATGACAGCAGCTACTGGTTATATGTGAGGGCACTGAACTGAATAAGCATTCAGAATCTGCAGTGAGAGTAGGATGTGTGATGTACAAAATGGACAAGTGCATGTCTGTGTTTTCCAACTAAATCTTCAAAATCTTCTTACCCCCTTTTAGTTGTTCAGTAGACTCTGCATGGCAAAAGGCCTGAACTTGCTAGATGCTAAGCCATGCGTAAGTCTTGATGAGTTCGGTGGAGGCTGAATTTGTTAATAACTTTAGGTCTGAATCGTAGGCTTATATGATCAGTCTTTATAGTCCACCTCTTAATCTAATTTAAAATAGGTGAAAAGTATGCTTAATTTTTACCTCTTATTCACAGTTTATAAACTTTTAGCTATGGTTGGCAGATAATCAAAGGCAAAATTTAGGATAAATACTTATTTTTTGCCCTTACTACTACCTCTGTACCATTAATTTGTGACTCATTAATATAGGGTATGACTCCTGTTGATACAAGATATCCTAAAAACAAAGGGCTTAGCAGAATTCAAAAGGATTAGACACTTCCATGAATAAGAAAGAAGAGAGAGAACTTCCAGCACTTCTGAGCAGTAAAACTTACGGCTTTATTATTCTTGGTTGTCAGTTGCAGGGTTTTCTTATCTGCTTTTGGAGCCTTACATATTTACCAGTATCTGGACTGGCACATAGTGGCTGATTAGATGGACTCCAGACTGGTTTCATGTAATGCTTTTCCTCGTTTCCTCATGTATAGTGTTTCTTCCCCTGTATAAAAATTAAGAAATAGAGGAGGCAGGGGCAGCAGGAGGGTTGTTGAGTGTTTTTACAGGATCTGAGCTTTAAAAAACAGTTTTATATGAGTGGTTATTTTTTGTTTGTTTTTTTGATACTGTGGTAACACTGTATCAAATTAAGGAAAGGTACTGGGCTTGCACCAGAAATGACAAAGAAGTGTTTTATCTTTCTAGATTATTCTAAGGCCAAAGAGCCTATGTGTTTTCCCCTGTATTCTTAAATCTAACATTTACATTGTCCGCTTAGGAATGCGGGCTGAAGAAAGAAGTTCTGTTTTATTAGGAAGGTTACATATCTTCTCTTCTTCTGTATAGCTTACAAAACAACTATGTAACATCATCAGCTTCTTCATTCTCATGTGAGCCTCTTCTGTTTAATTAGTGAGGAAAAGACTGTGTTCTTTGAAATAGCAGAGATGATAAATGATCCTGTTCCCTTGCACTTCGGTGTTGTCATGCTGGTGTTTTTGGCACGGACCAAATTGTTAAGGTTTTATATCTGTATGTCTTTAACATCCAGGACCTGAGCCGTAGCAGATGATCCTTGCAAAACTTTTTTTAAAAAATTTCAAAATCAAAGATAAATGTGTAATATGTGTGTATATATCACTTTTTTTTTTTTTAAGGAGACCATCTTCACTTTGACGTGATGTGTGAAGTTTGCTAGTTTTCGTTCTTGTTTTGAAATTATTGTGAAAGGTATGTGTAAGAAAAATAAATCATTCTTTTTATGTTCATTTTTATCAGAGCATACTGCTGTCAATGTGCAGAAGCCAAATATAAAGAACTGTGGGGTTTTATTTTGTTACAAGTTAATTATACTGGCATTTTGTCAATGAGTGGGATAGCATGGCTGCTAAAACTTTCCAAAATATAGTTTCCATCTGTTTCCACGTTCTGCATGAAGTTTTACAAGTCTTAGTTCTGTCCTAGAACTTAGTATATAAGCTTCAATAGGCTTCTATTGCTTTGCTTTATTTATTTATTTTAGTAAATTGTGGATTGAATACGAAAGATCAGATATTAAAGAAGACGTTGTTCTTATGAAATAACACCAATTCAAAGCAACTTCATAGACATTTTAGTATTGCTACTTTAGTAATTTTTTTTAAGTCAGCTAGTAGCTTTAGGGTACTCCTTGCTGCTTGTACAAGACTTTGTAGACACCCTTTCATGTTAAGCTTTGTCTCCTTGTTATGGAAAAAACAAGAAATGGACTATATTAGACACATTGCAAAGCATCTGGTTAACATTTCTATGAGATGAGCAAATAATAGCTGGTATTACTGTAATGTTTTTTAAAAAAGAATTCTGAGGTGTAAGTATGGCCTTTTTAATTGGAATTTTTAAATCTGCTGATCGTAGATAAAAAAGAAATGGTGTAACATGTACTTACATGCTGAATAACTTCATATATGGTCTCTTATCTGTAAAGTACTTGAGATTCTGCCATTCTTTACTTCTCTTCCACTGAGGAATCCTAATGCAAGGAATGTTTGAGTCTAATGTAGACAGGCTGAGTACAGTGTTAAGTAACTACGGAATGTACACAAGGAGTTGGGCATGTAATGCAGAAATGTCAAACAGATCAGGCTACTATGATTCCTTCCTGTCTCCAGCCATCTTTGCTGCTGTTACCTCACAGCACATGAGTGACGAAAGGCTAGAGTGGTTTTCATTTCTAGTATGCCTTACACCCGTTCATATATCACGCTGCAGCCTGAGAAGGAAAGGGATTTCTTCCTTCTAGCTCCTTTGGAACTCTCCTGTGCACAAGTTCTGTTTTGGCTGTGTGTCATGCAAACGTATGAACAGCTTGTAGGGTGTATATATATATAATGTAACTTAATAGTTCATAGGCTATTAATCATAATAAAATGGAAGCAAAATTTATAGAGAGAAATACATAGCATCTGCTAGACCAGCTCATACAAACAAAAAGCCAAAACAAACCACACAAGCTTTCAAGCACTAAAACCGTTTGTTAGCTCACTCAGGCTTAGGATAATACCCGTAGTTACTCTTTAGAAACAAGTGTTTTCTTCTTTATTCCATATCAAATAAAAAATGCCATTCCTTGCTGAGTCTTTCATAACTTCGCTCCTGCCTACTTACAGGCTTTTCTTTTGTCAAGCCCCCCATTTTATCAGCAAAGCAGAATAATTATCCAGAACTGATGCCCACACATGAAATATATCAGCATAGCTCTAGTCATACAATTATACTTCAATAGCTCTGTCTGTTGATCTTTGGAAAGAAGCTGTTTGAAATGTGGAGGAGGAAAAAGTGGCAAGATTTGAATATGGCAGCAACTGTATAGCAAAGGAGAGGAATAAGTCAAAGGTGGAAAACAGTGTAGTGATCTCTAAAGCACTTGTGCGTATCTGAAAATCATCAGTCTAAAGAAAAAGCTGATCTGTACTAAAAAATCATGCAACAGCTTCCTCGCTGAAGACATTGCAGGACGATCTCCATAAATAGTTCGTAAATAATGAAAGGATAATAAAAGATTGCATGTTGGTGTGTGCAGCAGAAGTTATGAAGTGTAATTTAAATTAACCTAACTGCTTTAACCGAGCAAGTTGTATCTGTTTACCAGTCATGATTTGTTGTGTAACGATGGATGATTAGTTTTTAGTTTTTAAGGAGATCTCTCAGAGATAGCGAGTGTTTGGGTTTTCTATGCTGATTACGTAATGTGTCTTGCTATTTTTCTTAGCAAATGAACTGAATTGATTCTTAAAGTGTATCCATATAGAAGTGGTAGTGAAAACATAAAACTGCCAAAATCTGTATCTTACTGAGGTTCACTGGCAAGTATTATTTTAAAGTATTTTGTTATTAGATGACTGAGGAATGAGATGTCTGTCATCTGTGTAAATTTATATTTGAAACTTTTTAATCATAAAATTGAAGGTCTTCCTAGATTTAGGTCTTCTAATGAGCAGCCTTAAAGGCGTGAGACTATAGATTCTAGCTGTATCACAAATTTCAATCCCCTTCTAGTAGCCATCGTGAATGTAAGAATGCATGCAAGTCTGGCGTGCTCATGAATAGCATTTGTTTGGAATAGGACTAATGAATGTTTAAAAAATCTTGCTAGTGTTTTAAGTCTGTCCTCCCACCCCCAAAAAGTAAAAAGAGAAAGAAAGAAAGTTTGCTCTTCCTTTCTTGTTTTTTTTTGGAAAGTACTTTAATGATCTCTTAGCATAACTTCAGTGTTTTCGATAAATATTAATAGCTATTTGTAGTGCAAGTGTTGCAAAGTCAAGCCCTCTAAAATCAGGATGTGCCTTTTTTTTAGGCCAACACAAACAATATCAAGTCTGTTCTTTTATGTTTGCTGTGTACATTGAATAAAACAGATGTACTCAGCCTACTGAAAGAAAGGGAAAGAAATTTGGTCATGATCTATTTACACATTGCTGTAACGCTCATCTCCTTTGTAAATTTTTACTAGTAACTGTATATAGTCTTCTACCTCATTTGAATTTTTGCGGTGTAAGTCTCACTTTCAGATTTTTTTTTTTTTTTTTTTTTTTTTTTTTTTTGAACAGTGTACTCTTTCAGTATGGAAGAGCAGTGTTTACTCTAAGCACTTAAATCTAGCCATGCTTTTCTGGTAATTCACCAGAATTGCTTAAACAAAGACCTTTCTAGTACTACCTGGAGCAAGCCTTTAGAAGTCTGAAGGCTGTGAGATGCGTATATGAAAATGATAATAGGTTTGTATGTGTCAGAATCTGACTTTGTTTATGCTGTGATTTCTGGCATGTGTGTATGACTTCTGTAATATGCTTTTGTGCAGAGACACTCTAGATACAAACCTGCTTTACCACCATAGTTTTGGTTTCTCAGAAAATGAAGTTGTCTTAATTGGTTATTCATGTGTAACATACCAGATGCACAGTCACATTTATAATCATGTTGTTTGGAATTTTTTTAATAGGCAAAGTTTTCTGTTGCATATATTGTGTGCTTACTATTAGTTTAAAAGATTTTTCACTAGAATTGGTGCTTGCCTGTACTTCATAAATTACCAGATATGTATATAAATCTTCTAGTATGAGTTCAAGGGCATGTGCAATTTAATTTTTTGAGTTTACAATTGGATATTCTTTGTTCTTGGCGTGGTGGTGGGGGGTTTGCCCAACACTTGAAGGGATGGTAAATTACCCAAATGTGTTGTCATGTCTTCAGAAGTATTTGACTAATGCTGAGATTTAAACATATAAGTTTCTGATTACCTTTAGTGGAATTGTGTTCAATGCAACACATCCAACTAATTCCTACTGTAGGCTTAGAGTATCTGAATGTACCAAAATGCAGCAGTCTCAAAATTTACCGAACTTATAGTATAGAATTTCCAAAAAGGCATTACATGTTTTACCTGGTTTTGCTTATTTCAATGGCAAGCTTACCTGAAAGTTAATACACTTCTGAAAAGTCCAAATATACTTTTTAGTTGTCCCTAGTGTCTCTGAAAATCTCATGCCAGGTCAGTTAAAGATCTCCTCTTAACAAATATAAGCATATGTTTCTTTGCATGTTGGGTCCATTTCATATATGTGAAACACTTGATCCTCCCCACCCTCACTGTTTCTCTTGTTTTAATCTTTTTTTTTTTATTCCTTTTTTTTATATTGAATAGGTTACAAATGGTGTGGGTTTTTATCATGAATCGAATGAGCTCCCAGAGCAATTCATCCACTCAGCGTAGGCGAATGGCTCTAGGAATTGTCATTCTTCTCCTTGTTGATGTGATATGGGTTGCCTCTTCAGAACTCACTTCTGTAAGTGTTGTTCCATGCATCTTAAAAGAAAATAAAAGCCTGTGTAAGAGAAAATCCCAGGGGGATTATAGTATTTAAAGAAACTCAGTAAGTATTTTAGCATAAAGTTTGACATTCTTTTCAGTATGGAGGGGAAGAAAAGACAATGTCCTTCAGATTGCAGAAGTAACCTGTGTACACTAGAAGTTATGAACAAACACAGTTCAGTGACCAGTGCTTTCAAGATGGAAGGTGTTACTGATTTATTAGCTTATGTTGTTTTATTTTCAAGTACTAACTATAGTTAGTGAGGTCATTTGTTTATTTGCATATTGATTAAAATAATGCACAGGCTTTTCCTAAGAAGTAGTAAATGGGTTGTAGCATTAAAGACTAGGTAGTGTGGTAGATTTTTATTTCAGAACACTTAAAAAATCTAGGACCAAAGGACTAAGGAGTCATTGACTTAACTCATGTAATTGCAGACAAGTTTGTTATAGTTTAGTTTGTATATTTACCATCTTAAAACTGATCCGGTATTTACTGCACATTAAATTTTAGGTCTTAGAGCTTTGGCAATGAAAATTGAGTTTTTTTGATAAATTCATGTTAAGTTCAGATTTCTGAACTGTCATTAAGTAACTGTGTTCTATATTGGTTTTAAAACTGAGCATGGAAAAATGTTTGTGCATAACATGCCACATTACGTTAACTAGAACTCTTTTTTCAGTGAGCTAGTGGAAGTACTATTGATCCTGAAATATTACATAATCAAGAACTAAGCCCCTTTTTTCCTTTCAACTATGACTACTATAATATTGCTTATAAAAGTGGTCTTTTATTTAGAAAATATTTGTATGTAAATGTACTTTCAGTCTTCTTTTAGTTCTATAGCGTATCAATATGTTGCCTCTTTAAAAAGAAGTAAATAATAGCTTTCCTCTGGTGGCAGAATATCTTACAAAATGGTTCAGTGTCTTATTGTTGGCATTGAAGATAGTTTGGGAGAGGACACCAGCAGAATAGGTGGGGCCACTTGTCTCTTTTGGTCATACATGCCAGTACGTGTGGCATTCTGATTTTAGGAACCAGGCTATTCTGGACTGTATACTTAAAACTGTTCATTCATTTTATGTATTCTCACCTAACTGGTGAATAATTTTGGATACTGTAATTATTTTCTTTCCACAGTATGTTTTTACAAAGTACAACAAACCTTTTTTCAGTACTTTTGCAAAAACATCCATGTTTGTTCTTTATCTCTTGGGATTTATCGTTTGGAAACCATGGAGGCAACAGTGTACACGTGGGTTTCGTGGAAGACATGCAGCTTTTGTAAGTATTTGAACTTCATAAATGTTATGATCTTTGTGGAAGTGTGTATAGAATAATTTAAAATAATGTAGGAGGGAATAGAGACAGACTAACTTCAGATACTTGTGAAATGATGCTTTCATAAAAGCTGAATCGCAGCCAAGGCAAAGATGATGATTGTAGTAGTCTTTTGAGGGAGAGAAAAGAACAAAGCAGTATGAATGAAATGAACAGCAGGAACCATAAGAAATGCTCTACTGGGCCAGGCCACTGGCCCATGTAGACCAGTATTTTGTCTTGGACAGTTGCAGAAGATTCTTTTTAAGAAGAGCTCCTGAACCTTACCACTGTCTGTGGTCTATTTTCTCTTACCTCATCAACACCTGTAAGCGATTGAGTCAGTATGCTAACATTGTATTTAGTAATTTTTTTCTCTCTGGAAGGACTGTGCATTGCATGCTAAGAGGTTTTGAGGTTTTTTTAAAGTCATGTTTAGGAAAGGGTGGTAGAATTCTACTTTTGCTGTTCATATTGTATTTTTGATGGACTTCATGCACATGAATGGCTTTATATTGCCCGTTCCAGACCTAGGCATATTTTATGCTAGTGCCTAGAATTACTGGCATTGCACAAAAATAGATATCTTTTCCAAGTAAATTAGAGATGTCTGGAAGAGTACTTGTTCTGTGCCAGTGTTTTGGAATGCTAAGCAGGAGGACTCAGGAAATGGTAAGGCATCTAGTCTGATACTAATCCCTCATTAAAATAACTAAAAAGATGATCCAAGAACATGCTGTTAACAAACGTGTCTTATGTGAAAGGGACTGACTTCACTGCTTCCGTATGTAATGTTTCATTGATAGTGATAGTTCTGGTGTAACATGCTTAAAAATCATTTGGCTTAATGTCATATAGCAGTGCAGTTACAAAGTAGCACACAGCCTTCTGTATTAAAAACAAAAAAATCTTGCATCAAACACAATACATTATTTAGAGTTTGCTGTCATCTCAAAATAATTTTTAGTTGGTCAGTCTTTGATATCAAATATTTGTGGGTAGCATGGCCCATGTGTTAGGCTTGACGTTCTTTAGGAGTTCCATAGATAATCTGGAAATAAACAGAATATACAGATTCTTTATTGGCAATAATGGCAAACAGTAGCGAAAGGAAACTGCTAAAGGATGATGAGTTATACAGAGTGGTTAAACTGATCAACTTTACTGAACTAGCCCCATGTAAATCAAAGAGATGCAGATAAAGCCATCGGTGAACTCGGAAGAATCAATCTGAGCAGACTGGTAGAATGTGCCTAGAGCAGAGGCAGGGGTTGTATTGACCAGCTGAATCCAGTGCAGTGCTCTCACAAAGCGGTAATGAGATCCTCTGTATTAACTAGGCAGCAATGAATAAGGGTGCTGCATCTTTTGTGGTCTTGTGTGGCACTTACGAGAATATTAATGGAATCCTTTTTTTTCTTTCTTTCTTTCTAATGCTGTAAAATTTTGTTTTCTTTTAATAACTCACAGGAAATAGCCATTAGTTTTGATGCCAGCATATTTTGAAAGAACTGTGAGAAAAGACTGTTTACAGTTTGAAAATAAGGCAGAGATTTTCTTTTCTGAAAGAATTTAGTTAAATATTCAACTCTGTAATTATTGTATCTGCTTTTGAAGTGCATTGTTTGTCAACCTGGAACCAAGATGTGTTTACAGCTTTTTTTATTATTATTATTTCAATAATGATTGTATATGTAAATTCTTGTATGTTAGTTCAAGTTCCTTTAATTAAGCTTTATTTAATAGCTTTCCTACCAGCATGGTAGAACAGCAAGCTGCAGGTCAGGGAACAGACTGGCTGTGCTTGTTAGGATGCAGAAAGTAGGAAAAGAAGTGTGGCACTTGAGCTCACCCTAATTCAAGCCTTGTTAAAACTAAGGCAGAGTTCCAGGTTTTTATGCAAAGGAATCTTGCCTTAATTGAATGAACAATCAAGAGTGCTGTTGTAATATATGCACAATAATTTAGTGAAGTGTATTTCTAGTATGTCTCACTAAGGCTGCACTTTACAATTGTTGGCTTTCTAACATCCTGATCCTGCACTGATACGTGGATAGGCAGTTGAAGCCACTGGGGTTCTCCAAGAGGGAGAGGGAATTACTTAATTGAAATTCTTAACTTATAAGCTTTCTTGGTTTTTTGAGGGGTGTGTGTGTGTGTGTGTGTGTGTGTGTGTGTGTGTGTGTGTGTGTGTAGGGGGGGGAAGAATGGTGACAGAATTATGGCAAAAGGTATTAAAAAAAGCCTGTTCTCAAAAAATTTTTCAGTTACTGATAACTCTATTGTGTCTTGATAGATCGTTACATTTAAGGTTCTTTAATTAGTTTGCAGATGCTGAAGGTTATTTTGCTGCCTGTGCAACAGACAACGCTGTAAACAGTTCTCTGGTAAGTTCCATAATTTGCGAATGTTAATGCTTCGTAGTAGTATAACACCGTTATCCCACCTTCTTGTTTAAAAATATTGTCCACTTAAATGTAACAGCTTTCAGCAAATGGGGTTAGTTTAAATTTGCTTTAAACACAATGAAAATAATTAACTTAATATATTACTAATAAGTGTTGTAATAATGCCATTACTACTTATGAGAAATACAGGTTCTCAGCTCAATAAAATATTTACTTGAATGTTTCTGTCATAGTTTGACTGTGAAAGAAGTATTTGTCATACAAAGGAAGCCTTTACATGTTCAGCTCAGTAGCTGCCAAAGCAAAATGTGGAGAGCTAGTGGTAAAGCCAGACATCTTTCAAGACTAAGGCATACAACAGAATCATTCAGTTAGCCGAGCATCTTGTGTACTGTGATCCTGCATTGCAATTTGAATGAGAAATGGACTGCCTTCTTCCTTCCAGTGGATGGGGAGGGATTACAGTTTACTGAATCAAGTGTCAGTGCTGGTGTTCTGCTGATAAACTGGCTTGCCAGTTGCATTTTTGTTGTGTTTCTCATCATCCATGAATTATGGCTCCTCGTGCCCCTGTTGGTCATACTGCTGCTTTATCTGGTACCTAAATCAGAGGCTACGCTCAGAAATTTTCTGGTTCCTGATAAAAAATGCAGCTAACAGAACTCTCTTACAGCTTATTTTAATTTAAATAAGCAGCTTAACACTTGTCCTGTTGGAAGTATTTAAGGAATTAAAACTTTTGCTAAGAGTCTCTGTATGTTGGAGTTCGTTTCCCAAAGTTTGTATGACATTTAGGTGTAGTTCATCCGCTTCTTGGGGTCACAGGAGGAAAACTAGTGTGTACTGATTTTTGTGTACATACTCTGTATTTTATGTTTCTAATTTAGTATTTGAAGAAAAGCTATAGATCTGAAATTTCTGTGATTTTTTTATAGGTTTTTTTTTTTAATTCAAGTTTTGAATTTTGAGGGAATGAGCTTCATGTTCCTGAGAACATGCAAACAAGCATACAGTATACTTGAGTGCTGCACCTTTTATTTAACATAAAATATAGATCATATATGACAAACTTCTTCACAAGCCTATCTAGTGTGCCAAAACACTCCTTAAAATTTAATTCTGTTAATATTTCACCAAACTTTTTCTTTTGTATTTAGTTTTCTAATACACTAAATTAATTTTATTGCTTATAATTTAAATATCCTGCTTAACTGTGTTTTACTTATACTGATTCATTTCAGAGTGAACCTTTATATGTTCCTGTAAAGTTTCATGATTTGCCAACTGAAAAAAGTAGCAGTAATAATAGTGATGCAGAGAAAAGTGAGTAAAGATTTTTGGAATGCTGAAATGCCAGTTCTTTGGTGAAAGGGTGGTTTTCCTGTTGTTTGGTATAGCCTCTATTGTGTTGCAGGACTTGTTTTATGTGTCTCTCTCTTCCCCCCCACCCCTTTAAATCTCTTATTACAAGCATTGCAGTTCTGTATATTTACTTTCAGGTAGAGAAAACATAGGCATCTTGTTCAGTTTACCTTTCTTGGTCGCTACAGATCCAGCCTATGTTTATCTCAAGGGACCAACTGGGTTCAGTACTTGTGATTCTTTCCTTCTGGGCTTGTATGACCAGCAGCAGTGAGTCAGCCTTGGAAAAACAAACTATTGTCCCTTTTAGAGCAGGAGCAAAGCAGTCAAAGTAAGAATTTTAACAGTCTATGTGCATTCCAATTTTATTTAAGCCTCCCTATCTTGTGATAGTAGCTGAAACAGGCCTAACTGTCCCAGATGATTAATGAAACATTGGCTGTCAAGAAGATCCATTACCTGATATTCTGCAAAAAAAAAAGTCCCTGCTTATGGAAGAGGAAGTCTCTATGTTTATGTTAATTTCTAGGTGACAGCTCACTTGTTTAGAACCACGTTGATAGGCTCTGCTATCCTCCTGTGATAAAATGCACCAAACAGCTAAGGGTTATTTAAGCTAGAGCTTTTCCTCTTTTCCTCTTTAGGAAAAGAGGTATTGTTTCATATTAAATTAGGCTAATAGTTGCAAGTGGCATGTAACTTTTTCTTCACACAGGATACTAATAACACTACAATACTCTTATAAATAAAATCTGAAACAGTTCAATCCTGGTATGCAGATCAGTTACACACAGAGGTTGGATTCCAGATGAGGAAGTACCTCATAGTCTCTGCTAAGCTTTGAGGTCTGTTGGGCACTCTGATCCTCTGAATAAAACACTGTCCTTGCAGTTAGCTGTAGCTGTGTGCAGTTTCTGGATGCTTTTCTTTAATTGGTCAATAGTCAATCTTATATGTATATGTTGGCAATACAGCAATACAGAATAATTCTTGCCTAGAAGTTGGTTGTTGCCTTGCAGGGATTCCCCCCACCCCCCCCCCACCCCCTCCCAAGAGAGGTGGGAGGGATGGCACTTTTCAGTGAGGCTTTTGTGCATGGACAACAGTACAGATTTAAAACAATAATTGTGCTTTGTCTTATGAGCAGCCTAAAAAATAGCAAAATACTGCCTTAATAAATAAGTCTTTTATTTGTATAAAAACTTGCTGTGGTTTGTGAAGTATTGTAATCAATGCAGTATTAAAACATCGTAGTTCTATTCTTGTGTTGTTTTGGCTTTAAAAGCTTAATGATCATGTGCAACTGTGTTCTGTTTTTGTTTTGTTTTGTTTTTTTCTCTTAAGCTCCTAAAAAGCCTCGTGTAAGGTTCAGTAATATCATGGAGATTCGACAACTCCCATCAAGCCATGCATTGGAAGCAAAGCTGTCTCGCATGTCATATCCAACTGTTAAGGAGCAGGAATCAATATTAAAAACTGTAGGGAAACTCACTGCAACTCAAGTAGCAAAAATCAGCTTTTTCTTTTGCTTTGTGGTACGTGCTCCGTTCTTTCAGAAAATTAAGTAATTTAATTGAAACTTATCTTATCTATACAGTATTGAGATGTCCTGTACTCTTTATGCCTCATTTTGTAAATGTAGTATAAGAAGTAAACCCAAGAATAAGAACTAAAACAAAAAGATCCTGGGTGTGTAAGTTAACTGTAAAGTCAGTTGTAAATTATACCATGCTTTTGTGCCATGCCGTCCAATATAGGTATGTTTGGTACAGCAAAATCTAGAATTACATGAATGTGAGCTCTTATGTCACTGTGCTTAAATGTCACTGTGATTTCTTTCTATGGGCAATCATAGAAAGAGAGACATCTTTTGCCTCACTCTGTGGCATTGTGCCCTCAAATGCTTTGCATACTTACCTGTCCTTCAGTTCCACTGAGGGCCGCACAGTTCAGGAATTTGTTGGTCGTTTGTGTTTCTAGAATCATTATCTTATGTTCAAAACAGATCCTCTTTATGCTTTTCATGGATGCTTGTGTTACTGCTGTGTATGTGTATTTCTTCTTGGATGAGATAATCCTGCTTAAGACTGCAGAGAGCAGTAGCTTCCCTGAGAATGTATCGGAGATCTTGACCAAAAGATAAAGCAGTTGCTGCCTTTATATTTATGTAGGAATTCAGACATGAATCCTTCCAAAATATCTTGGAGGTATATAATGTTAGTCATTTGTAGAGCGGAGAGCAGTGCCTGTTTTTAAGTACTCTTTTTATTTAAAAAACCAAAAAACTCATTAGGTTGATTAGTGTCCCATGTTTCTCTAGAAATTTCTTTACAACCCCAGTGTAGTAATCATCTCAAAACACTTCCAAAACAAGTTGTACCTTTAGTTACTACTGAATAGCTATTATTATTTCATTTGAATTATTTAATTTTGAATTATTTAATTATGTTTCAGTTCTGAAGTATGTTCTTTCATTGCTGTGTTCTGGTTTTATTTTTGGAGAAATTGTTTCTTCTTTGAATAGTTTTTTTTAAAGCACTGACAAAAATGAATTATATTGCTATCCATATAGTCACTAAATTATTTTTCTTGTTCTCCAGTGGTTCTTGGCAAATTTCTCTTACCAAGAAGCTCTATCAGATACCCAGGTTGCCATAGTTAATATCTTGTCTTCGACCTCTGGTGAGTTTTATTTACACTAATCAGGTGTGTATTATAAGGCTGTTTATAACATAAAGTCATTTGGCTTACTTTGGACTTGTATAATGTCTTACCTGTGTTTTGGGGGGATGAGAAGGCTGAAAACCATTGAATATGTGTATTTAAAAGTTTCAGTTTATCATTGCAAGTTATTGTGCTTTCGTTGTGATGCCATCCTTTTTGCTACTCAAATTCTTTTGTTTTGGTATACTTCTGTGATTATGCCTGTGTGTTAAAGAGCTGTCCTTGGAGTGTGAGAGGCTTAAAGTAAAGGTGGTATTATCTCTTCCTTCTCTCCCCCCTGCCCCCCAATGGATATGATTCAGAGTAAAAATTTTCTTGCTAACTATTTGTAAAGATAAGTTTGTGTTTAGAGGTAAAGAATGTAGACCACCTAAATATTATGTATTACAGCTCTTGCTTTACAGGTTTTGTTAAAGGCCTAAACACCAGCTTTAAAGTCTGTGATTACGAAGCAGTCCATGTTTTGAGGAGTAATTTCTGTTGTTTAATAAAATCAATCTTAAAAATACAATTATGTGATTTGGACTGACTTTTCAAGCTTCGTGCAGTTTATTTGGTTAGTAAGTAAATGAAAGCCTTTTTCAGAGTTGAGCTTGTATTTGCTCACTTAAACATTCAAATCCTAAAGTGATAGTTTCATGATAGTTCAGATTAAAATTGAACACTAAGATGAAATAGTTAAATACGTGAAATATAAAGAACAAATGTTAGTGCAGTTTACTGAACAAAATAATAGCAAAGCTTGATTGTATAAACTCTTCTTATTTTCTCTTGCAGGACTTTTTACTTTAATCCTAGCTGCAGTCTTTCCCAGTAACAGTGGGGATAGGTTTACCCTTTCCAAATTGTTAGCTGTTATTTTAAGGTAAGAATATGGAATGGAACATTTGATTAAAATCTTGCTGATGTAGCGAGGGGACAAGTGTACCTACAATTTCCATGACAATATATGGTATGCTTCAGTGTTTTGTTTGTTTTTTGGGTTTTTTTTTTTTTTTTTTAAATCCTTGTCCCACAAACAAGTTGAGCAAGTGCATTAAGAAGTCTTTTTAAACACTTCATGTAGTGAGCAATTACCAAATCTCATGCTCCTATGGTTAGTTAGAATAATGAAATTTCTGTAGGAAATACTTGGACTTATTTTCTTGTCGTTTAATTATGGGGGGTTTTTTGTACAGATGGAGAGAAAGAGGTTTGGTGTTTAATGTCTTGTCAGCCTGTTTCATTAAATGCCTGATATATTGTTCAGTGAAGTCAGTAAACAATTTTTTGTTTGTTTGTTTTTTTCCTTTTTAAACTTTAGGTCAGGCCTTAAAAACAGAGAAATCCTTTTGGCTTTGCCAGAAGTGTGTCTGGGTTAATTAAAAAAAAAAAAAAAAAGAAGTTTTAATGCTTTTGTGAGGTTTTCTTCCACCTCTCCCCCTGCCCTTTTTTATTTCACCTTTGTTTAGGAAAAAAAAAAAATATATATATATATAGTTTAAGTAGCATTTTGTGTTTCTTTTTTGCTAGCATTGGTGGTGTAGTACTTGTTAACCTTTCTGGATCTGAGGCATCTTCTGGAAGAGATACAATAGGTATTTGTTTGTTTTTTACCCTGAAATATGCGGTGATGAGTACCATTGTAAACTCTTGACAATACTCAGAAGGTCATATAGAAAGATATATATTTCTTACTCACACTCAGGCCTCATAGCTCCTGAAACTAGAGATCTATGATGATAGATTTTTATGTATATACATAACTTACTTAAGACAGTATTTAGGTAGTCAAGCTTTCTGCCTTTTTTAAACATTTTTCCTATAGTAATGGATTTGGTAATAAACAATTATGAAACTGTCAAATAGAGATTCAGTTATCAGGATCACATTCTTTTAAACATATGTATAATGTATTTGGCATGTCTTAAGTAAGTGTTTCTCGTCTTTACAGGTTCCCTTTGGTCTCTTATAGGAGCAATGCTGTATGCTGTGTACATAGTAATGATAAAAAGGAAAGTAGACAGAGAAGATAAGCTTGATATACCAATGTTCTTTGGTAAGACTAGTAACACTGATGAAGGAAGTTTTAAGTCAGTGTGTGATTAAACTGTTTGCTTTCAGGCACTTAACTATATAGTACTATAAGGGCCCAGAAAAGGCATGAAAGTAGAGAAGACCTGAGAAGACCTGTTTGTTCCCATGATTATCAGTGCTTTGGAGACTGGTTGTATGAATTGTTTCTTGTTTGTAGTCTTGACAACAAAAGATAACATTATCTGCTGGAATGTAGACAGTCCTTCTAGACTCAAAGGATCTTTTAAATCTCAAAGCTGTAAATATCTGACCTAAGTGTTGCTTGTCAGTTTCAGGTAAAGTTTCTTTTATTTCTTTCCTCTAAAAGACTTAAAAGCGGCAACAAAACAGTATTTTACGTATGCATGTTGTCAGAATAGCAGAGTTTAGTGAAGATTGTCCTTTTGAAGAAGCTGAAAGGTCTTTATTGTGATTTACTTCTGTTAATATTTTCACATTCAGGTTTTGTAGGGCTGTTTAATCTGTTGCTGCTATGGCCAGGATTTTTCCTGCTTCACTATACTGGGTTTGAAGCCTTTGAGTTTCCCAACAAACTCATATGGATGTGCATTGTCATTAACGGCCTTATTGGAACAGTTCTGTCAGAGTTCCTCTGGTTGTGGTACGTACTATTTACTTTGCCTGTATTTCACGTAAATTGTCTTACCTGTGTTTCGGATGTTGAGATGTCAAAATATCTAGTCTTTTTGCAGTCTAGCTGTCTGTAAGCACAGTTTGAGTTAGAGGATGTTACCCATCATATCACAATGTACTGTTTAAGAGTAACAGATAATTTTAAAGAGCAGGTGATGTGGCCTTATAGGATTAGGATATATATTTATTAAGATATTATGTGCTTAGCTTATTATAGAATTAACATTTGAGAGGAAAAGACTTTGTGGCATAGGTTGTAATGGTAATAGAGCATGAATTTCTGTTAAAGTTCTCCAGTTTCTAAGGTTTTGTGTATGTTGGATATACATGAGTCAGAATCCAGCAAATCAAGTATTCTGTAGTTGCTATCTTTAAATTTTAAAAGGCTTGAAAAACTTCTAAGACTTCATAGACTTGCACTAAATCTCATTAGAGATTATCACTGCATCACTAAGACGGGGAATTCAAACGTTATCCTAGCTTTTGTTTGTTAATTTAGTAGTATGATATTCTGGATAGGTCAGCAGCAGAGAGGACTGAACATGAGAATCCTAGATGAGCAGATTTCAAAATTTGTGTGCAGCTCTTAAAAGGATTGAGCATTATTAGAAAACTTGTCAATAAGGCAGAGTGCCCAGCTTGAGAGAATGTTGGGACTCTAATTCTGGTCGAAAACAAATTTACTGTAAAATAAGCGTAGAACAGAAAATTGTACAAGTTGGAAAGTCTGTCTTATTCCAGAAACACTGAGGAAAATGCTATATATGCTGTATAACTCTTGGTGAACTAGATGCCAGTTTTAATGCTACGTTTTGAATAAGTGTGGTAGTTCATGAGCTTTTAGCCTCTGAACCTCCTTTTAGAGAGGCTGTAAAACCTTACAGAATAGGATTCTAGGATTACGGATGTCTCAGCTTCAGACTAGCTAAGTTCTGGGACAGTGATACAGTAAAAAAAGAAAGGTGGAGTTCCATGAAAACGTTTCTTCTGCATGTTCAGTAGAAGCTTACAGTTATAGATAAAGTTTTACCAGGACCTTTTGTGTTTATTGGCAAATTTTTAACCAGTCTTAGTTATAAATGCATTGCAGAATATGTTTCTCTGTAATTAGTTTTTAGAGCTATTTTTTTTTCCAGTTTCTTTTTCTGTGGAATTTTTAGTTTAGACTAATTTCGGAGCTCATGTGAAGTTCATCTTTTTCCCTCTCCATTTTGTCCTTAGTATGGTCCTCTATTCTTTGTTTGCATGCAAATATTATCATTTAACCCACTTGTTTATGTCACCTGACTGCATGCTACCAAACAAATAATGTAGTGGTAGACTAAACTCTTAATTCATCATTTTTTCCTTCCTCATAAGTTTGTGTGACGTTGTCTACTGTTTAATTATTGGATGTTCTGGTGGTCAGATTGATTCTAATTCAGAAATAGTCTAAAGCTGAGGTACCAAAGTAGTTCCTAATGATATAGAAGGGGATTTAGAATTGGGTGGGTTTACAAAATTTAAAAGTTTCTAAATCTAAAATGTTTTGTTTCCTTTCTCTTTGTTTCTCATCTGCATACTTTTTTCCGTATTGTAAAGGAGCAAACCACAAGTGATTATAAATATCCAAACCGGTTATTATCATTTGGCTGAAAGTTAGTCTTATAGGAGGATCTAATTGCTTGGTTTGGAAGTACTCTTCTAGTTTAATTGGAGAAATAAGTGCATGAAATCATGGTTTAGAAAAACGTTTTCCAAATGTTTCCCTAAATGTTTATGTTTGAAAGGTGTTAACAGACTCCAACAATTTTATGAGATGAATGAAAATAGCCTTTTCTTCAGTGAATCATGTTTTATGAACATAGTTTCTGTGGTGGTGTACCTGCTAATTTTATAGTCTCTTGAATAAAGGTCTAGTACAGGAAAAAAACAAGTTTTAGAACTTTAACAAAAATTATCAAATATGTATTTTCTTCATAGGGTAGAACAGAATATTTCATAGGGACATACCTGCTAACAAACTTTACTTGGTGTTTGGGAGCTTTTGACTTGGTTGATCATAATGTGGGAGTTACAGCTTTTTGTTTTGGATTTTACGCTGTTCACTTGATATTGAAATGGCTCAGGCTAGTTAAGTATTACTTGTAGATTCTTGGTTCATTTTGAAGTACAGAAAGTCTCAGGAGATCAGATATTTAGGTGTGTACTGCATGTACATCTAGGTTCTCTTTTTTTTTAATTTCATTCAATAATTAGCCATTTGCAAATTAAATATGACTGGCAAAGCAATTCGGAAAAGTTCAGTTCTCATCTGCTGTTAGTCAGTGCTACTTTGAAAGATGCATGTAGTTCTGTTTTGGTTTTTTTAGTTTTTTTTTAGATTTAGAAATAAATTTGAAAGTCTTCATGATTCAGTGGTTTAGAGAGGTCCAGTAACTTTTTGCCTGCTTAGATATCCATGTAATAGGATGAGACCACTTCTAGAATGCAAGGAAGTCTTACTGAGACTCTGAAGAATGAGTTCACAGATGTATTTTAGAGTGAAATTTAAGCACAGTCTCTTAAATTAAAAATTTCTCTATTTACCAAAAATATTTCTTTTCTCATGTAGGGATTTAGATCAGATCTAGATCATTAGGGATCTAGACATAAGTAACCTTTTATTTTTAATTAACCAGACTGTGACAAACCATACTTAATTGCTGTAAGCTGATATTAAACTATTTCAAACTAGAAACAAAATGCAGGTTATTCTAAGTGAGGTCACTACAAAGTAGTGAATTCTCAGTCGTCTTGAAAGGTTTATATAGGAAATAAAGCTCACTCCAGGAGATATCAACAGTCTAGGAATTATATGCAGTTTTACAAATTTTTGACCAAATGTGGATATCACAACTTTTGATTGACAAAATGTGTTCTGCAGTTTGATGTGTTACTTTAGCTGTCTTTTAACCTTTAAATAAGACTCTTGCTATTTCTTTTTCTCCTCCCAGGGGCTGCTTTCTTACCTCATCACTGATAGGCACACTTGCGCTAAGCCTTACAATACCTCTGTCCATAATAGCTGACATGTGCATGCAGAAGGTAACGTACTAAATTTGAGCATTATTAACAGGCTAGAGCTGGTGTTTCTTTTAATTCAATGACAATGTTAATTTTAACAATGTATACAATGAACAGTATTTTGTCTCTACTGTTACTTCTTAATAATTATGGAACTGCACTGCAATTCATCCTCTCTTAATATTCACAGATATGATAGTTTTATACAATAGTTTTTATGTGCACACTTAAGTAAGTTTGTTTGAGATGCAGCTTGGATGAAAAGTACCTAAGTCATCAAAAATTCCTGGTCAGATGCTTTATTTTGACCATGCGCTTTTCAGAATTACAGAACAACTCTAAGTGCAGCACATCTTAAATTAAGACTTTTAGAATTATAAAATTGCTGTTTACTGCATTTCTTGAAAATAGTTAGTGATAAGGAAAAACTAAAAATCCATAGGCTCATGACAAAGGAATGTGGAAACTGCAAAGCTTAACTATACATTATTAGGTTGGCGTGGACATGAGGCTTCCATTTAAAACTGTTCTCTTTTAAGTTACTCTAATTTCTTTAGTATTGGGTTAATAGCTGTGGAAGAACCCTGTGTGTAAAGAAGGCCAAGAATCAGACAATATGAGTTTAGAATATGAACTATATGCTGTTAGTTTATATTACTCTTCAAGCTGTATAGATACTTTTCATGCTGGTGGTTTCAGTTTTAGGTATTTAATCATAAGTGAGCTTCAGCTCTGGCTCTGAATATTTGAGTTTAATGTTTAATCAGTGGCAAGGAACATCAGATTCTTAATTTCATGTGAATAATGTTAATTTAGAATATAATACGTGTATTCAATTACAGTTGCTTGGATTTTTTCTTTTTCTTTTTTTTTTTCCCTCCCTTTAAATAGAGATCACATAACTTTTCAATTTCTGTTTTCTGAAATCAGGACCACTTCTTGTTTCTGCTTTCAACCTGATTTTTTTCTAACACATCTGTTAAGGCAAGCTTAATCTTTCCTACAGTGTTCCCCCCCCCCCCCCCTCATCAAGGCGTCCCCATACAGCCCATTATGGATAAACCTTCTGAAAGCATCTGAAAACCTTGACACTTTTCAGTGGAGACAGAGGTACATCTGTCACGTGGCTAAAGCGTAAGGGGTTCCTGTCACGTGGTTGTTTGCATTTTCAGCATTGGTGACACCTGTATTTCATTGAAGTTACAGATGTAAATGTAGTCACAAGATATGGAGAGGATGCAGGAATTTTTAAAAAGCAAGGAGTAAGATTATGAGCCAGATAAAGTGTTTTATGGGCTGAAAATGGTACATTGGTCAGTATTTGAGCACTTTGGCCTAAATACAGGTACTGAAATACTGAAAGTTCTTTATTGAGGTGTAAGTCTTTATGTGACCTAAGAAGCATTGCAGTCATTTAATGGTCTATGTGGAGATGTTAGAGATAAAAATGGGCAAAACTGTCCAAGCTGACAACTAACCACACCTTCAAAGGCTAGTTACCACACAATACTGCGTCCGAAAATTTTGAACAGTGATGGCCTTGCTCTGCCAATTACTGCTTGCTTGCTTGGCTTTGATGTTCTTTTGGGTCATTTAGCAAATACAGGTTTGCTTAGTTTGGACGCTCTGTGCAAATAGAAATGCTAAAACCTATGAAGGGGAAAAAGATCTGACTATAGCTGGAATATAGCGTAAATTGAGCATTCTGAGTAGTGTCTTCGCTGAAGCGAACAGTTTATCTATTTGTGATTGTTCAATCTGATTCCTTTTCAGTCATTACATTTGAGTTTCCTTTGGTTTCTTTTGAGGTTTGTGCTTGTTGTAGGCAACTTGACTAACTTGTACAAAGGTATTACACTGAGAATATTTCCTGCAAAAAAGAAGCTTTCCTCAGAGAAATGTTTTCACAGCAAAATGTAAATTTTAATGAAGACCTTTGACCTCTGAAAATTTCCCACAGACATTTAATGAAAAAAGTGGGTAGGGGCATACAACTTCCCCCCCCCCCCATTTTGACTTCATGTCAGTGTGAATTTTGGAAAACAAAATTGAGGGGAAAAAAGTGTAAAACTTAAAAGAAAAGCTAAATTGGAAAATACAAGGAGATTCAAACACTGAATAAGTACTCATGTAACAAATGTATTACATGTTTCATACTCAGTATTAATTGGACATTCCAACACTGAAATACAGCCAAACCTTGCAGGGATTCCACTTATTATAAAGCATTGGTTAGGTAACTATATTTATGTTGCTGTTAATATAGTATACACAAGACAAATTCTAACAAGAATATAAATACCTACTGAGAGTTTTTAAAGAAACAAAGAGAAGATTGCTAGTCTCCCAAAAAATTCACTTCAGTGATGTGTGTGTTAAATATAATGTGTGTATATGTATGTATATATATTCTCTTCTGAAGTGATTCATCTAGACTTTTTTCTGGACTATGCTGAAAAATGGAATGTGCTTTTCTAATTCTCAGAAAACAGTTTCTTCTCTAGACTGTTTAATCTGAGTAAACACAGCCCCAGTCTTTCAACTGAATTTATTCTTCATGTATTCATACAATATTGAGGCATTTGAAATAGCAGACGCATCTTTAAAGCTTTGTTGAATAACTGTCAGTGCATGTTGTAAACACAAGGGCAGCTTAGGTTTTTTAACTCACTTTTGCAGTTTATCACTGTAATTCAGTTACTCCATTTGATATGTATTTGACATTTATAAAAGTACAAGTGCATTAGCTATTAATCTGACTTCTTGTACACCTTGTATTACAGCTGCTCTCTTCTTATTCCTTATCTTAAATCTTCACCTTCTTTGCAGTCTCAGTTTATGTGCTGGCAACATCTTTCATAATCTGAATCTTCATGCCTCTTCCACTTCACCCACCGTTCTTTGCTCTTCTCCCTTTCCTCCATGCCCTGGTTCCTTCTGGTGATTCTGGTCCATATACTTGCTACCTGCCATTTCTTCTAATTCTGTTTATTCTCCCTTTATGAAAAGGTTGCTTTGTCTTTAGCTAAGCAATTGCAAAGCTAGACTGTTTTTATGCAGCTGTCCACTGGATGCCTCTTAATGCCTCTTCCCATATGCAGGATAGTAATTGTAAAGGAGATTCATTCTTCTGTTTCTTGTTTATTTTCAAATTCATATGTCTATTCTCTATTACTGTTGTTGTTCTTCCTGCTTCCCCTTCCCAGTGCCTGCTACATACTATCCAGGTTTCTACTTTTCTCTGTTCGGTGCTTTTAGCTTGTGTCTTTTTGTGTGCTTGAGGGTATGTAAACTTTTTCCACCTGAACTGTTCAGCATGAAGTCATTGGGAAGCCATTACGACTTGTCTTGGACAGTAGAGTCTGTGTCCTGCTGTGGACAGGCAGTATTTGGAGCCGAATCCTTTATCTTGTGCTTTTATTTTATTTTTTTATTGCTAGTATTAGAAGCACAAATGAATGACCCTAATCAAAGGCAAACCCTCTGGACATATGAGATTGTTGGCATGAGCATGTCTCTTAATCTTTTGGTCTTGGACATCAACAGATCTTAAACTAAGCCCCCACTCTCACCTAAGTCCAAATTAGGCTGATAGAAATTTAAGCTTCCAACTCTAAGCTTTCCAGTTAATGCTTCTGGGCAGTCCTTTGTCCTTACACAACTTTTTAGTTTTCTTTAAGGGAACCTGAATAAAAATGCCCCTGCATTTAAATTAATACTTTAAAAATTAAAATATGAATATATACAGTCTTCAAATTATTGTAAAATGTTATGGTTATTATTGAGTTTGCATAATAACTTTCTGGATCTTTATTACTATGTCTGTAGTAATTGACATAACTGAAGCTTAACAAATTATGAACAAATTTTTAACAGCTAGTTAAATATCCCTTTTGGTAACTTCTGTATTCATTAATTTCTGTTAGAAATCAGTGAGTTTAACAAAGAGCTACGACAATTGTAGTTTGTTAGATTTGTGAGAATGAAACATCAGCACTTGCTATCAAAACTGTACAATTTTTCCTTTAAGTCTTCAACTTTGGATATTTTTCTTCCACAAGGGGGAGCCTTGCTTGTGGTTTATTGAGCTGTTAGCCTTAAAGAAGTTGCAAAGGAAGAGTAGTTTTTTGCAACCTTGATTTTTTCCAACTTTTCATAATTTTATGTTTTAAACTAACTTGGATGATCAGTTCTGAATACTGATAATGTAGATACAGGAAGAATTTCATTCATTTAAATTGGGCAAATAACATAATTTTTTTTAATGCAAAGAAGAAAATTATTGTACATTTTCAGTAGCATAGTTTTTTCTGTGTGCATTAATTTCTGCAATGACCATTCTGTGACATAATGTTCATAGTACATAAACAGGTGCACAAATATTTAAGGTTTTTATCCATACTTAACTTTTTGGAGTGTCTCTTATTTGTATCAGTCAAAGAGCAAAACCCTAAAAATGAGATTTAGCATTTGAAAAAAGCTGTCTTCATCTATACCATAGCAGAAACGGTATGTTCTGTTTTAAAGAATATATTAGTAAAGAACAGATTATTTGGTTTAGTAACAGTAAGGGCTATAGAAATTGTGCCAAATACTTTGCAAAAATATTTGTGGTAATATTTCACCCAATTAAAAAGAACCGAAACTGCATCTCAAACTTACAAATCATTTTTATAATGATTATTCCAAATATACAGTAAACCAGTATTTTTCTGCTATTGAACGAATGATGATTGTGTTTTAATTCCAGGTGCAGTTTTCCTGGTTATTTTTTGCAGGGGCAATCCCTGTATTTTTTTCTTTTTTCATTGCAACTCTCTTGTGTCATTATAACAACTGGGATCCAGTGATGGTGGGAATCAGAAGAGTTTTTGCCTTTATCTGTAGAAAACATCGCATTCAGAGGTAGGGCAGTCACAAAATGTAATACCATCTCTTCTTTTGCCTTTGTGATACCCTGTACTCTTTACAGGAAAAAAAAAAGCCACAATACTCCTTCCGTATTTATTTCTATCTAATTTTGTATAAAGATGACCTCTGTGACTAACTTCTTAATAGCAGTAGTTGTCAATCCATTCTTGAACCCATGAAATGCTCAGAAAATGCAAAGATTTGAAGTCTGTTCATCTCTTAAAAGAAATTCCCCAGTGGCTGTCACTTTTTTTTACTCAATACTTATGTGATAGTTGCTGTACTCAGACCGTGCCATGGAAACTGTGAACTTGAGTATCCTTTATGAAGTTAAGTTGGTTTTTTTTCTTTTTTAATGGCTGCAGTTCAAACATGTAGCATCGTAAATACTTATGTACTTCATAACAACCAATTTATTATTGCTGTGTAGTTTAAAAAAAATCTGTTTCTTTTAAGAATGCCAGAAGAAAGCGAGCAGTGTGAAAGTCTCATTCCTATGCATAATGTTTCTCAAGATGGAGAAAGTTGCTCATAGGCAAAAGGTATGCTTAACAAAACAAACTTCAAACAATACAATGAAAGGTGAGCAGTAGTTTTTATGATGGTATTTGTTACATACGTTTTAACAGATCCTGCAGTTTATCTTGTTCTGAATGGATGACTATAATTTTTGAAGAATATTTTCAAAATTATTTAAATTATTACTCCATACAAAGCATTATTCTTGCCTTCATACAGTTCTTCCCTTGTTGTTGAGTTGATGGTTTTAAAATGTAAAGTATGCTTAAGTATGTTTAAATAATCTTACTGTTTTGGGGGTAGGGGGGTGGTTTTGTTTTTTTGTGGGGGTTAGGGGTAGGGAGATTTCTCTTTATGTGATCTAAAGAGAAAGCCTGTACCTTCCAGAAGCTCCATGGAAACTTATGTATGCAATAAACTTTATTTTTCTTCTCAGTATTGTGACTTTGAATAAATTTTACTTTTTTTTCTTAATTTCAAGTAATACTGCTAATGGGAAAGAGGGGGAAGGTTTGCCTTCAGTGCAGTATATTACAACAGAGATTATAGTTCAGAAACTGGATGTGAGTCAGTAATGCCAGACTGTTGCAGAAGAGGCAAACAACTTTTTGGGATGCGTGATGAGTCTGCAAGACATGTGAAGTAATCCTTTCACTCTGTTTAATGTTACTGAGGTTTCAGTTTGAGGTACTGCAGTTCATGGAAAATGTGGGCCGTTTAAGGAAGTTTAGAGGAGATCAATAGACTCCATCACTATAGGTCTTGAAAACGTGATTTATCAAGAAAGAGTCCTCGTGTTTGTGGTTGACAGACCAAGAATTAAGGTGTTTAAATTCTATTAGGCATTAGGGAAAATATTTCCCATGATAAGGACAAGGAAACTAGAGTAGAATACCTAGCGAGTTTGCAAAATTTCCTTTTCTAAGAGGAGTTTACACAAACCTCTAACAGGAATGTTACAGATGTCTTGGAGCATGGAGGTAGACGTAGTTCAGGCCCCCCTCAGCTGTGTGCTTAGAGACTTTAGTTTTCAATAATTTATGCAGATTTTTTTAAGGCTCACCTAGTTAGAAGTGGATTTTTATTTTCCAATGCTGCCTAAATCTAATAAGGAAATTAAAAATATCCTAACCAAACGGTAAATGTGATATGTTTTTAAACTTTGGCATGTAAGCAATTTCCTTTACATTTATTAATAAGATGGAAACAAATAAATAGTAATACCCTTTGTATAGTCTTTATTTTTGTAGCACCAGTAATTCTTTTTTTTTCTTTTTTTTTCCCCTCTTAGTTTAAAAATGGAATGATGCCCAGCGAAGAGACAATCTCCTGGAAAGTCCCTAAGGAATCATGTTTCAGTGCCTATTTTGAATTTGTAGTAAAAACAAGAAGTTTCAGTTCTTTTGAAACTCTAAACTTTTCCTCTTTCTGCTTTCATCTGGTTTTATAAATGAACAACTTTACTACATGCATATTGCCATAGAGAGTCTTAGTCCATCTAAGCAACCAACCTGCCTTATAACACTGAGCTGGTGAAGTTACTTGACAAAAATCAAAAAATGAATACTGCTAGGTGATTCTTTTTTTTTTTTTTTTTTAAACTCACAATTTTGTTAAATGCTGGACAATATTATTTTTTAAAAATGCTTTCAAATGAGTTATGTAAATAAGTTTGCAGGTCATCATTTCTTACAGGCTTTCAGATGAAAAGCTAAATAGATACGTTACCTGTAGTAGGTACAAATTAACTTTTTTATGTTGTATAAACTCTATTTGCATATTAATAGAAGAAAATAGAAAAATAATTTATTAAGTGCATTCCTGTAATTATGGAGGCAGGATCTTTGTACGGTTCTGGAACACTACATATATCTATTGTCTTACTCCATTTTGAGAAGCCTTGTGATTGCAGTGGGTGCCCATGTTTAAAAATCTTTTGTTACTTAACAATCTGGAATGTTTAAAATTTTAGTGACTGGTAAAATGTTTCTAATTACAGTACATCTGGTGTAGGTTCTCAAAATCAACACTTACTACTTTTAAACAGACTGATTATGTAACCCATCATTAGTCCAAACTATCTAATATGGAAAACTAGGTAAAAAATGAAAGCTTTCATGTGCATAGCTGCCAACTTAAGGAGATCAGATTAATCGCTAAAGTTTTCAGTTAGTGGATTGGCCTACAATAATCTGCTAAACAATATGAAAGGTAAAAATGTTTGCATTGGTTTTCTTTTTTCCCAATTGTATTAATAAATTTAATCTAAAACTTATTCTTGTCCTTATAACCTTTATCTTTCTTCCACTTCAGTACTTCTGTCCTATTCAAGTCTGAAAAGCTATGAATAATTGTATTCAGGAATATTTGTTGTTAGTCAATGCCATTTTCCAACTTCTGGCCTATAAGACACTTAAACAAAAAACAGCAACAACAAAAACAGTTAATTTTGGATTTGGATGAATTTGAATTTTTTTGTAGTAAATATAAGATGGGTTTTCAGCTAACAGCATTATCTTCCACATAAGACTATTAATAACGTAGAGGACTTCTGCTGTCCTTCCATATAGATATAAAAAGGTAACATATTGCAAATGCATTTCAAAGTTTTTGACCCTCAGTAATGATTTTAGTAAGAACAACAGTATGTTTGGTGATACAACTACTAATCTAGAGGGAATGCAGGAAAGCAACATACTTACCTGTATGTTTAGAAGGATTGATTAAGCAATAGTTAGAATTTAATTTAAAATTCTGTAGGTAGAGAAGGAAGAATACTGGGAAAATGAACTTGGGGATGATTCTGGTTAGAGAGAAATACTTGCCTCTTCATGAAATTTTTTCCACAGTTTTTAATATTCTATTACATTGCAAATTTCAGTTGTTACCCGAGATGAATAGGAAGCTTTAAGCTGAGATAGTAAGTCCCTGTTGAACACCTGAAATAGGGATTAAAAAAACAAAAAAACAAAAAAACAAAAACCCAAACCCAAAGATCATAGTCTCATTAAAGTTACCTAGACATCTTAAAATCTCAGATTTTAATTCCCTGAACCCATAAGTAGAGAGGTTTAAATGGTGGTATGTAGAACGAACTTTATATTGACCCTGCTGGAATTTTCAGGGTTTTTCTGGTATGAGGAGTTTCTAATACGATTTTTTTTTTTTCTAAATTATGAGAAATTGGAGGAGGTTACCTTTGCCTTTTTTGTTTTGTTAAGAAATGCTACTAAGGCATACTGGCAAGTGTTAATGTCTGTTTTCTTTTACAGTTATGTTTGAATGAGATCTGTCCTGAATATACAATACCAGGCTTTAAGTAGGCAAGTTTGAATCTGTTCCTTTATAGCAACCTGGCAGTAAGGATTTGTGGCATCTGCAAACTAAGCCTGTCAAAGCTTTCAGTTTGCTTTCAGACAGGCAATTACAGTATTTTTAGGGAATGTCACCATACTGTTTTTTTGAAATCAGGCATACTGACCGATAGAATTGGAGCTATGACATATAAGGGCAGTTGTTATCCATGTTTGTCCTTATGTCCATGTTACAAAGTTGAAGATCATCATAGTATCCTCTCTATGTAACTTTTGTTTAGTGGCATTATTGCATTAGGTAGAGAGTTTTAGAAACAAAATATTAGAGAATATTCTTCTGTTTCAGACTCCAGAATGTTGAATCGCCTTAGAGTTCAGTTAAACTCAAAAGGTCAAGGCCTGCCCACTGTATTTTGTTTTTCTTTCTGATGATAAATGTTGAAGTCTTTAATATATTTAATGGCAGTAAGTGACTTTTAGCAGTCCTTTTGCATTAATTTGCAGTGCTTAAAAAAAAAAAAAAAGGTTCCTTCCCGAAAGGCCATGGATTTTTAAACAGTGGTGCCCCTGTGGTTATGAGAAATATGTGTTATAATTTTAATTACTGAAGTTATGACATGTAACATTGTTCCTGCATTTAATAGAATGTGATGAGATTTTTCTATAAAATCTTGTGATTTTTAGTACAATAATATTTTATAAATATTTTGTCTTATTTGAAATGTAATTTGTGTAGCTTTCTAATGGGTGCTTGATAAATGCACAAGAGATTTAGCTTTGATTCTCAGGTACCGCTGATATAGTGGTGATTTTCCCCCCCCCGCCCCACCCCTTACCCCAAGTCACAACTGGAATGTGAAGGAGCTCTCTTGTGAAAACGTTCATTACTCTTGTGCTAGCCTAAACTGTCATTGCTCTTGTTTCATTTTGGGAATGTTTTGATTCTGACTTATTTCTTGTAGGAAGTGCATACACTTAAAAACAAACAAACAAAACAAAAAAAACCTTTCCTTTGAATGTCATTAGACGCTTAAAGAGCAGTGATTTCCCATGCCCACAAAATAAGAGAATGAATGCTACGTGTGTTGTTCCGTCCAATGGTTCACCTGCAATCCTATGAGACAACCAAGTTTTGTTTTATTTTGTTTTTTCCCCCCTGTGTTTGGGCAGTGTCATCCACCGCTCCCTCCACCCCTCAGGTTTTGGAGTTGTTTGTTTTTTATGTATGGAGGAGATGACAGTAATTTGCCAAATGCCATGTAGCAAACCTTAGCTTTCAGGGTACTGATGCATCTCGCATAGTTCAATGTACTGTATTCTGCAATCCGGAATGAAGGAAAACAAGGATTTTGGGTTTTCTAGCTTCTTTCTGCTAGGTTTTGGTCATGGCAAAAATGTTTTCACTACTAGGGGCTGCTGTAGAGTTAATACTGATTCAGCAAAGGACTTAAATACACATGATATCCAGTACTCAAGAACTGCTTGTAAAATCTAGGGCCCCTGCATGCCACTGCAGACCCGGAGGGCCCGGGCTTTGTGTTGTCCAGTGTGCGCTGCATGGCTCTTGCATGCTGGCCTTCTGCCCGTGGAAATCAGCGTCGGGAGCGGAGGCTGTCCTACGTGTCTGATCTGCCTCACGTGCATGCTTAAACTTGGAGCCTGGGAGACTGAGGCACAGCCGGGTGATCTCGCTGTGTTGCACATGCTGAAGCACTCTGCTGAAATCGGGTGTTCAGCAGTGGGATTCTTCAAAGGACAAATCGTGGTGCTGCATGTGATACTTGACAGTTTGCTGCTATATGCATTGCATACCTCCATGTAACATACTGACAACAACAGAAGAGCCTGTGAATTACTTTTCTTGGTGTGTGCTGTTGCAATTGCCACTTTCTCCTCTGTTATACCCATTGTGGTTAGGTACTGCTATTTACCATTCTGATTGCTTTTAAACAGGGTGGTAAAATGATTTCTTTAACTCTTGATTCCATCTGTCTTCATCCTCAACATTATCATTCCTACACCTTATAAACAGATCTTATCTTGGAGAAATTCAGTTATTGAACTTACGGCCATGCAGAGGGAAAAAATGAGTTAAAGGTCAGATATTGAGTGAGTTCACGGACACAATTTCCAATTTCACATGGCAATGCACCTCAGTAAGGCAGAGTATTTGTGTGTGTTAATAAAGTGGTAAGAAACAGCATACTCGAAAATCAAGAAACATGAACTAATATTAATATCACAGTGTCAAATGATATGGCTAACTACAGGATGGTACTTCTAACAAATAAAGAAAATGGATTAGAAGTTTTTAATTAGTTACCATTTATGTTACAACTGTATGTCATAACATATGTAGTGCCTGCAACTTAGTAGCTAAAACTGCATTTAAATGTTGATGGTTCTTAAATAGTTTGTTGTGCATGACTTTTATATATTTTTTTTTCTTTTTTAATCCAGGATTGCATTAATGCTATTTTCTGTTTTACACAGTTATCTCATGGCATGATTTCTCAGGGAATATGGATGATACTATGCGATGTATGAGCTGATAACTAATTTGTCATTTTAAAATCAAGTTAAAACCATTTTCAGCTTTCACTCAAACATTTTGCATCACATGACTTACATGTTGAATTTCCTTTAATTTATTTGGTGAATCAGGATGAGGGTGTTAGTGTTTAAAGGTGGCAATAAAATACATTTTGCCTAATACTTCATTACTTTTCAGACAAACCTGTAGTCACAATTGACGTTGCAATTTGTGCATTTTTTTCCTACTTTATTGTACTATGCACCGTACAAATTCATAGTTACACTGCAGATTTCAAAGCTGCACTCATATGTCATGACATTAACTTTCATGGTTAGACAATGCTGTAGTAAAACATAATTGATTTTGGGGTAGAGTGCCAATATAAATCTGCTAACATAAATATATTCATTTATATCATTGAATTTTTATGAAGTCTGTTAACTTTGGGGATTTTTGTTTGTTTTTCCAGTAAAGTTACTTTGTTGGCTAGACTGGGATTAGATCCAAAGCCCACCAGAGTCATAGACAATAAAATAAAACTATGGAAATGAAACTGTGCAGTCAGGTTTCTATGCCTTTACAATATTTCCATCTGCAGTATATGTTTGGAGTAGTTTGCTTTATTAAGACTTCAGTTATATAAATTTAGCGATTTAGTGCTGTGAAACATGTTAAGATGTAACTGGCCATAAAAGGTATTTCCCTATAGCCAACATGCAGCTTAGTTATTTAGATGGTGAATTTGTCTTGCTACATAATTCCTTCAAAATCAGCAGTATGAGAGATGTTAATGACTTCACTTAGATGTAATACTTCTAGGGGAATTTATATATCAGTAGTGACAATGATGCATGTGATTGTAGCCTTGAGGATCAACTTCCTCTACACAGTTTCTTATTTGACATTTCCATTTACTTGCATTTAGCCAAGAATGCAGCAGAGCATTTCCTCTCTAGTTAAAGCTATTGTGATTGTATTTTGACTGTCCTGATTCTCTGAGTTGTTGTTATAAATCTGGCTTTAAAAAAAAAAAAAAAAAGTCTGTGGCAACACTATCTGTTTAAAAATTACGAGTGTGATGTTCCTTGTTGCCATGTTTAGGCCTGTTCTCACACTATTCTCAGTTAAGGTATTGCATTGTTACATTTAGTGTTAATAGGTGACCAGACTTCTTCTGGAATGCCTACCATGATGTGGTCTGCAGTATCCAGAACTTAATCTCGTTTTGTCATTTCCTGCTTCTTAAAAGCACGTAAGACTTTTCTCTTAAAAATTCTATAGAAAGCAGCTGCTTCATTCTGCAAATGCTGTGTTCTTTAACTGTTACTGCATCTTAACTCCTAAAGTTGTGTACAATTCTCCTCTCATTTTTTTAATGAACTTTGGAGTGTTTTGTCTGGGAACATGCACAAATCCTGTATATCTTCCACAGAAGAAATACAACTGGATATTGGAATGGCCTCAGAAATCATAGTGCAGGGATGTTTGTATGGTTTTTGACATATTTTCCTGAAGTTGTTCCACAGTCTATAAAAGCACTTTTTATCAAGCTGAGGGGCAGCAGCCATTTCACATAGAACTAACTTTATAATATGCAAATTACTGTGTTGTCAATAGAGATACCCCTCAGTGTATTACTGATGTTGCCAGCCCACAAATCTCTTCTTCCTTTTCTCTGTTTCTATAGATGCTGCCTCTCTCTATCCAAATCTGACCCTTTGCATGTCAGTTAAACTATATCCTCTGCCAAAATGAGTAATTAATACAATATTTTTAGAACTTCCTTTTTTCTTTAGCTGTGGGAACAGCAGGGGCCAGACAGACAGTATCCCTCTCCTATGGGACAAGAAGAAGAAGAAAAAAAAAAGGTAAAGAATTCTTAATTGGAGATGAGGAATCTTACTGGATAGCATTATGGAATCAGCTGTAAAATCATAGAGGTAATGCTTACAGCACAATTACGTACAGGAAATGCTTGCTTTTAACTTGGCAATAATTGTATATTGGATTGATCTCTCTGTAGTTCATCTTGATTTAATACAGAGTGTAGATATTTTTAATGTCATCATTTCATATTGAAGCTGAATCAAGCTCTGTTTAAAAAAAAGGGGGGGTAAAAATTATATTTGGAGAAATAGTCTATATGTTAAGTAGTTTTTTGTTTCTATTTTTGGCTTTTTTTGTGAAGTCTTAAAGTCCGTACAATCCAGTTGCAAATAAATGTTCTTCCTATTAATTGAAAATCATGAGAGGCCATTTACACAAGGCTGTATTGAAAGCTTAGCCACTTGTTCAGGTTGACATTATCTGAGTGGAATTAGAGAAGTGTGTGGAGTATGTGATATGGACATTAGCACTGTACAGATAATGAATATATGTTGTAATGGTTTTTAAATTTGTTCCTCAAGTTCTCTTTGGGATGAGTATTAGTAAAACAAAACTATTTCTGAAACATCTTTATTTGGATGTTTTTATTGATTGTTTTGTCAAACTTTTAAATCTTTTTGTGCACTAAAAGATGCACAAAACAATAGTTAACTGTTTTAATGGTCTTTATGGCATTTACACTTTATACTAAATTTCAGCTCTGTAATTTGAAATAAGTTTTGAATAACATCTGTAAAGCAGAAGCTACTCTTTTAAGATTTTATTTTAATAATTAAGACAAAACTGAAGAAGATCTTTGCATGAAGTGCTTAGGGTGTCCTGATAATTCAGATGTTTTAAGAGCACAGCAAGTTCCAGGTATATATCCTCTATGAGACATCTTATGCATAATTTTTTAACTATTTTCCTTAGAGAGACCAGAACCTGAGTTGCTGATGCGTATTGCATTTATACTTAAGTACCTCATTTCAGAGTGTTTTAAATCTTGATCTATCTTTGATTTTAAAAATGCAGCATTTTTATCCGATTTCCATTTAATGATAAATGTATTAATGCAGAGAAAAAACAATCATGGCTTGACACAACGATTTAAACCAAGAAAACAGCAGGATGGCAGTAGTAACTCTGAAATGAAGGTGCATATCTCTTCAGAAACTGTGGCTTCTGATTCCTTCCTTTCTTCTTCATACCAAATTGGTGTCTCTGTTATTCCAGATTTATGCTGGTGAAGTAAAGACCAGAGCTTCTCTACTTCGTTTTTGATAGTGAAGCGTGTTTTCTGCATGGAGTTTTTGTCCTGTCACTTTGTTTTCCGAGGGGATTCAGTTAAATGAAAAGTATAGAAGAAGTATTTTTAATTAAAATCAGATTTAAGCTATCAATTATTTTGAAATTGACAGTATGAATAGAGGTCTAAAGAATAGAAAATATAGGCATATATTGCAGATATCAAACACTGCTTATATATTTTTAACAAAATCAATATGTGATTATTTGAAACATGTATAAAGATGAAAGTGGGAAAATTGTTCTTGTGTTGATAGATCAAAAACTTAAATTCTCTTTATATCCAATACCAAAACCCTATCAAAGGGCTAATGGGAAAAAATGTAATGGATTCTGATGAACAGCTTGTGTAATACAATCAATGGGAGTGATGTTTTTGTTCTGTATCATATTTATTATATGTAAGTAAAACAATAAAGATTACAAATCTTGTTTTCATAACAGGAATAAGTACTTGGTTGGGCTTAATATTTAATATATTTTTATATCACTGGTAAGGATGTAATGGTCACTAAGGGCAGGCTACCTTGGGAGGATAGCACAGTGGTAAAAAGAACTTGCCTGGTTTACACCCTCCTTCCACCCTTAAAAGCAAGTCTAAGGATGTCTCATTTTACCTCAAGTCAGCTAGGATGTGAAATGTATATAATTTGGTCTCATACTGGTCTTCTCATTCAAGTAATTGGTAAAAAGTAAGTTTTTAAACCATTTCCTCACTGCAGATGATTTTACTTGCTAATATACAAAATATAAAATATACAAGAGAAATGTTATGTTTTGTCAGCAGAGGGAGCTACTGTAGTGTCCATCTATTTATTGCATTCCCAAACTCTAGCTTAAGAAATTACATAAGCAGTGAAAAGACCTTAACTCCTCTGTTCATCATCTTTGATTCTTAGAATTTACCCAGGACCAGGTACTGACCTTCTTTTGTCCAGTTGAACTTTGTGTTTTTAATTACTTATTGAAAATCTCTTGGGGATCATAAGCATTCACCTAAATACTTAATAGAAAAATTAGAAAAGTATTTTGCTTCCACAAGCCTTTCTGAATTTTTTTGAATTACCTGCAGCTGAACTCTGTGTACTGATACTGTTTTCACAATTCTGATCAGTGTTGCTGCACCGAGTGGTAAGAAGCAGATTTTGACATCAAAACAAGGATACTTGCTGTGACATATGTAAAACATGCAAAATGTGACAGTGACATTCCTGACACTGCCGGTAGCAATTCATTAATCTAAAGTTTTAGACAAGGGTTTGTTAGAAAAATTATAAGCACAGGCATGAAAACTTCAAGCCAAATGTCAATCATAATGTGGAAAAGCAGGAGGGTATAAAACAAATGGGAATTTGGCTGAAGGCTTGGGACTGCATCGTGCAAGGAGGGTTCCAGTATGAGCCATCTTCACCTTCCCAAATCCACTTGGAAGAGCCATAGGTTTACCTGCCACTGCCATGTCCTCATGTCTAAAATGAAAACATATAATGAAAAAGCCTGATGCAATCAAAGTAAGTATTTCATGGAATTTGCTTTTACCATAACTGCACTGTCTTGAGTATTTTTCTTGGCTAGGAAGAACAGTAAGCTTGTGTGTGTGTGTGGAGGGTTGGGGGGGGTGTTTTCTTGTGTGCTTTTTGTTACTGTTTTGTTCTTTTTTGGGAGGGGGTGTTTTTAACAATAGGCTAATAAATTTAGGTGGGAAACTTGCTTTCTTGGTTGCCTTGGGTAACATTTCTATTCTAAGAAGGGTTTGTGAGATTCCATTGAAATTGTCACTTTTATGCAACAATTTACACTTGCCACCAAAGAGGCTTTAGTATCATATGTACCATTTTTGCAATATGGGAAGGTTTTTGTGCTGTCTTTCAGCATTTGGGGAAGAACCTTTCTATTCAAGACTGTAGTGTATTTCATTATATACTTCTGGAGAGACCTTTTTTTAGCTGATTAAGACATAGTTCATCTCTTATTGTTGCCTGGCAAACAATAGAAATGTTGGAACTCAGATTAAAGAGCTGAAGTAAGTTTGTTCTAAAAAATTCTATATGCTTACAAAGGGAACTTGGCACCAATTAGTCTGTTATATTTTCTGGAGGCCTAATTAATGATTCTGATCCTTTCATTTTAAGTCACGCAGATACAAATAGTTAGAGTTCGTCTTCCAATGTTTTTTGGTTCTCTCCCCAAAACAAACTGTTAACTACCTAAAATTTAACACTTTATAAGGTTGTATCAGCAGTTCATGAACTGTGCTGAGTGGACAGTTGGCTGCCTAAATGGCCAGGGCAACTGGTCATAGAGCCACATTAAAAAGCCTTCTCAGCTGAAGTTTTGATGAAGATGTGCAGAGGTCTGTAAGAAGCGGTGGGAGTTTGCCAATGGTTTGCCAGTGTCCACTAGTCTTGAGCATGTGGGAGCTACTTGGCTAAATGATTGAGATGGAAAGCTTTTTCTTATACACTGTTTCAAGTCTGGGATTTGTATTCCATAAGATTAATAAGATCTAAACTTTTTTCCATGATACATTGGCACCCAGTACTTTTCTGTATATGATGGGAATTTTTTTAAAGGCAACAGTCTGAACGCAAATCAAGATTTGCTTGAAAGCTAGTACAGGCTATCTAGACTGCTTTTGACTCGCTAGTACGTATTTTGATGACATATTGATGTATTGTATTCTATATCCCCTTATTTTTAGGAGACATTTCATACATGAAACTGCCTCTTGCCAGAAGCTCAAAGTCAGTTGTTGCTAGGTGAGGCTTAAAGCTTCTGAGAAAGACAATTTTAACCCCCTTTTCAAACATAGTACTGATGTTTGGAGAAAGAATGTTGAAGACATTCTGCTTGGTTTCCGTTTACATCTGCAAATAAGAATATACCACTTATATAGATCAGAAAAACTTGACAAAGGTTAAGATTTCCAAGAAACCATCCTTGTTTACCTCAAAGTGGACTCTTCTCCCTTTCTTCCCCACCCCTACCCCCTACCACAAGCTTAAGTAAAAGAAAAGCCAGCTGCAGTGTTTGAGGCTTGCAGGTCTAGGGGGGATTTTTGGTAGTATTATCCACTGTGCTACAAATTGCTGTGACATGAAGATGTTCGTACCATAAAGATTCCTTAATTACCTAAATTGGCTATTGTTTGTGGGGAACCTTCCAGTGCTTTGTCATTTACTAGGCTTCTTTGGTTTAATTACTAGAATTATGCTGTTAATGATGATGAAAAACCCATGATTACACTGCAAGTATGCGTGTTTACACAATGCAAGGGAAGCTTCATAGACATGTGAAGGAGTATTTTGGCTCTCTGTAACACAGTTCCAATCAGAAAGGATGCCCAGAAGCTCATCTGCCGGTAGTGTCCTCTCCCCCGCTTTTTTTAAATACCCGTTTGGTGGAGGGAAAAGACTTCAGGTTCTGTGCAGATGGCTTTGGGGGCTTTTTATGGAGTGTTGGAGTCCATGGTGTTGCAGGCAATACTGCGTTACTGTAGCAAAAGCTGTGGTGAGTCCCACAAAGCAGGTTGCTGGCTATGGGTTGTGCTATTAGCTGGGAGGAACGGAAAAGGAGGCAGAAGTTTTATGGAAGGAACCACTGATACATGGAGTTTTGTCTCATGAACAGCTTTCCCCAAGCCTTTCTTGTCTTTTTACGCATTTCCCTACTCCCAACAGTGTACAGAAAACTCATTTCACTAATTGAGGGGACATCATTAGTTCACAGTATAAATATTTAAAAGCATTCTGTAAGTGTATTAGTAATGGAACAAATGTGTTTTGTTTAAAAACACATTTTAACAAAAGTGCCGGCACTCACTTCTACCACACCTATTCATATTTGGATAAAAGCTGATATGTCTCCATCTGTCACGGCTGCTTTTGTGACTGTCTTTCCCATAGAGAATTTGCATATGATCAGCCACTAGTGAATGGAAATAAGTCTTGACTTATATATCCAGTCCTATTTAATTGCAAGTGGCTCATTCTTGTAAGGAAGAAGTGCTTAAAAATGAAGTTGGGTAGGTTCCTATATTCATACAGGAGTATGTCAACCACAGTGGCTTTCAATCATAGGAACAGATTATTCAGGATTATATTTCCCTAGAATAGGGGGAAAGAAAGAGATTCCCCTCGAAGTATTTTCCCAAGGCAATTATCATCTTCTAAGCCAGTCTCCATTCTCATGGATGCAAAGAAAAGCTGCAAAACACCTAAATACTTTAATAATAGAAATGTTTTGTTATTTAAAAACAAAAACAAAAACAACTTATTTGGGTTGGTGACACATGGATTCTACCATAAAATAATAATAATGTTGCCTTGGCTCTCTGCAGAGTAATTCCTCAAAAACAACTAATTAATGCTTTTAATGATATGTCTGTTTGCTAGTACTGGACTGCCAATATACCTGCTGATCTACCCCTTCCCTTTGCATATGTTTTCTAAAATATCTGTATTCTGTGTCTCTCTTTATAAATTTTTCTCCCCCCTTCTCTTTTTTTTCCTCATAGATTTGAGAAAAGATTGTTCAGTGTCTAATTGTGCACAAAACTGGCAATGGAGGCATCGTAGCAGTAATATACAGGCCCAAGTACAGAGAAGTCGGGATATTAGCTTTGAATATTTCTCTTGACATATCAGACTGTTAAAATCTAAAAGTGTATATTAGTCTTGAGGAAGCATATCTTCAAGAAAGCTCCTAGAAAGAAGCTTCTTGTTCTCACAAAATGGTATTTGGGAGCTTGCTATTCTATTTTTAAAGAATATTGTTCCTTTTTGCCTAGAGGGTTTTTTTTTTTTTTTTTCCAGTATGGGATAATAGGTTCAGTTTAAAAGTTGCTGTGTGTAAACTCAGCACAAAAAGTACTCTAAGGAAACTCTATAATCTTAACAATGCCATGTTATTCTTTCTGTGCTGGGCACAGGCCAATAACCAGACCTTTTATATTGATGTTCTGAATGCACAAGGTGAACGTAGTACTACCTTCTCCCCTTTAATTGTACAGTAGTTGCACAAACTCACTGCGTTTTTCTTCCCCCCACCTTTGTATACACAAACACAAGCCCTGGAGATAGTCTGACCTCTAAAAGTTGGAAGTTCGAAATGTCCTTTAACAAAAAGATGTAAATTGTGGCTCCCTGAATATACATCTCAAAAAAATACCCCTCACCCACATATCTCCCCACTGAGCTAAGATTTCTCTGCACTTTATGGGCTTTAAAAATAGTGTCCCATTCCTTCCCCACCTTTTCTTAATTTGCTGCTGTATTGGAAGGGTTTTTTTACTCTCTTTTGCAGACAATGTGGACTTTTGGAGAATTCAGGATAGTTGAAACATCTCAGCAGGTATGTCACAAAACTCTGCTTGCTGTGAACAGTGACTTACAACTTTGAGCTCAGAGGCATCCCACTGAGTCTCTGTTCAGGTGAACAAAATCCTGCTTCTTCCAAGAATGTTACAGACTGGATCATCAGCTAGTACAAAAAGGCACAGCCCCATTTATTTGCATGGATCTGTGATATTTTACATCAATTAAATATCTGATTTCAAGGGATAATCCTCAGTTAAGTCCTACAGCGGGTAAGTAACTGTCTCTAATATTGCCTTTGTGCCTATTTTCTGTAAGATTGATTTCTCAGTGTTTCTGTAGACTTTTTTTTTTCTCAGCAAATCAAAATTTATCTGACTGGAAGGGGAAAACGTACATGGGGCTCACTGTTACAGTGAAAAAGAGAGTAGCAGCAACAGATTATTTTGTCCTTCTCCTTGCTGATTGCATGAGGCAATGCGGATTGTATGAATTCATTCTTTTCATTCAGTTTGGTTTCTTTGTCCACCCACCAAAAGTAACACAAGGTTTTAATTTTTATCTTTGAATTTCTATCTGTCTTAATTACAGCACTTCTCTGCGTCGTACTTGAAGTGGTGTCTTTTAATGTTTATTTCAAAAAAATTTTGTTTTGTCAATGATACTCATATTAACAACAATGACATTACTGCTAATAATTAAAAGTGTACAGCTTCTTGTTCTTAGCAGTTTTATAGCCTATGTGCTTGTTATTAACAAAACATGCCAGGAGAACAAAAGGGCAGACTACACTTCACCTATGTTAATTTTTATCAGTTTTCCTGCAGGGGCTTGTTCTTAAGTCATTGGTCTTGATCCTTTTGTAAAGTAAGTAGGCATTTGCTACTATTTTAACTCTTCTGTCTGCAGAACCTCCATTTAAGAATCAGTTACGTATGCTGGAATGGTTATTTACGCTTAATTAACATGCTTGTTTGAAAACTGCTATTACTGATGGTCATTTCCTGGTAGTCTGTTGTTTAAGTTTAAATACAGGTTTGGCCAAATTTCTTTGCCTGCAGTCTCTTGAGACAAAGGTAGACAACTGTTTGTCCCCCTTGGCTCTAATCCATGGCCTGTAAATTTCCATCTTCCTCAAACAGAGCGGTATAGGATATTCTGGGGCTAGAAGGCTGATCTGATATTTAGACTCTTGCTTTATTCACTCAATTCAATGATCATTTGTCTCAAATGAAAGAAAGATGAAGGTGCCTTCTAGCAAAGTAAGAATTAGGATGATGATTCACTCTTCAGATGTTTGATTACCAGCTAGAGATCATATTATCAAATATACCCTGTATTGGTTGATTTATCTAAAGAGGAATATCATGTTATGCACAACTGTTAAAATATTCAGACAATTACAAGACAAATACAAAAAGTCTAAACTGGGGGCTGATGCAAAACTTGGTATCCAGCTCACTATTTCTCCAGGTGCTTATAGATAGCTAGGAACACACTGAAGTATGTCATTCAAATTGTTTTTAGGAAACAGATCCAGGTACATAAGGTGCAATAATAATTATTTCTTTGGTCGCTTGTCATATAAATTGATGTTAAAGGGTTTAAATGCATAGAATTTGCAATTCTGCATGGCATAATAGAAATTAAATGAAATTACTACAACAAAGTAAGGCCACAGAAACAATACTTATGTAGGTATTCTTTATAGCCATTGAGATTTCTAGCACCTAAGTTTGTGCCTATGTCATCGAGTTTGTCATGAACTCATCCAGACGGAAGTACTAACAACTCCATATTCTTGTTGGCCATTGTGGTGCTAGTCTAAGTAGCACCAACAAATACCATCTTTGTCAAGAAACAAGGGAAGAAACCCTTAGCTTTCAGACTCTATCATCTTTTCTAATCGCTTCAAGCAATTAGTTCAGAAGGCTTTTTCACTAAACTTACATAAATGTGCCCTTCTGTCTTAGCCCTATTTTCATGTTCTGGCTGTTTTTTCTTAGAGATGGCAGGCAACATGCAGATATCGGCAAGCAAGCTGTGCCTCATACAGACACTCGAGAAAGTTTAAGAAGGAACAAGATCCTGTGTTCTAGCTTCATTAAGCCTCACAGATCAGAAACTTTATGGAACCATGGATGGAGAAGCTTCTGGGAGTTGATAATCATTGTATATTAGGTTCTGCTTTGAATAAGTAAATGAAGAGAAAATTACTTCTGAATGCAAAGCTGTATGCTGTATGTAAAGCCAGAGGTGGACTGTTTGTTTGTTTGTTAGTATGACAGCAGAAGCCTGGAAGTTAAATTAGGTGTTTAGATTATTTATAAGCTTAGGCAAAGTAGCTATGTGAGAGATGTGGAATGGCTTTCTTCTGTAACTGACTCAGTTGAGCATAAGTCTTCATTATGACTTAAGTGATATGTATATTTTGCCTTCATGCGGTACGATGTAGTATTTCAGGAGTCTAGTCTTGAGTCACCACTAAGTCTAATTTCTAGAGCTGAGCTTGGCACCATGCTCCAGAGATTATTAATACTTGGAATGAGCCTGATCTGTGGAGATAGAGATTCAGCACCCAAGAATGTTTGAGCCACATATTTCTGGAGGGTCAGGTAAATTTTCGAGATTCCTGTTACAGACTTGTATGTGTACATACAAGCTGGTTTATAGTACAATTTGGAGTCAAGAAGCTGGGTAAGCCATTGAGTAGATGCCTGGTTTGTTAGTATGTTTTTCTTCATGAGGTATTATGTCTTTCTGTAACCTTGTTCTATGACCTTGTAGTCACAGCTGCATATCCACAGATTCTTATGGACAATGTGCTTTGCCTGCTGCCTTAATGACATGGAGTGGTTCTCAAGGACCTGCCAAAATATTGCCTTGAAATCATTATCTTATTAACATAAGCTCATATTGATGCTGCTTCATTTTGATCTACTTACGTGGTCCCTATAGGCTTCCTTTGACGGTGTCTTTATTTCATCTGGACATATTATAATGTGGCCAATGTAAGTGCCTACTAAATTCATTTTACCACTGACTTTAGTGTAATACCATCCCATACAGCTGACATGCTGTGGTCATTTTGACAATCAACATAACCATGTAAACAAGCAGACTTCACTGGCAAAACATAAAAATTACTAGCTTGCTTAATATGTGCGTTTTTATAGACCAGGAACTATATTCCTTCCTTAAGTCCTGTGGTGTATGGCTTGGCTTAGTTTCATTACATAGGGGAGTTTGCAAGCATGTGTTTTCTTTGAGAAGTCTAAGAATCCACCTTCAGGGTATTCTCCAGAACCTTTCATTGTAGTATTGGTAACGTATCTTTGCTTGGCTTGTTTAAAAGGCTAGCGGGCAATGGGCTGTTGACAGCAATGAGTCTGGCCCTGTGCTTGAAAGCTTTCAAAACTCAGACTGAAAGCTGCAGGCAGGTATTTCAACAACTGAGGTTGTCTCTGTCCCAAAATGCCAGAGTCTGAATATGAGTTAGTCAATAGCACTTGACTAAATTAAGCCTCTGTACGGGGATATAAACAGAAAGGCATTCCTTGGGGTAGGTATGCTGTAGCACACTGCTTTGCTGGTAATCCATCCAGCTCTAGGTACACAGACAAATGGGTCACAGATCTCCACTCTGCGCAGTTGCTCCTGCTTGTTTATTCATATTCTCTGACTGCCTGGGTAGAACTCGGTGTCCCAAAGCAAGCATTTTTTTAACAACAAACAGTTTATCTTTTTTCTGTTGATGCGCTCTGATTTGAAATTTAATTTAAAAAAAATGCATATTCAATTTTAAAACTCAAAATCTCTTTCTCGTCATTTTGTTGGACATTTTGTTGCCTTGCAGACCAGGCCTGAGATGGCTGAATCTGATAGCATTTTGTAAATTTTGACTGAAGAAGTAGAATCAAAGCGAAAGAAACCTAATGACTCTGATTAATTGTGGATCATGATTTCCTGAGCAAGAGACCTTGGCTTATTTGTCTAAAACCAATAATAGCTAGTTTAGTAAAAGGTTTTGAAGATGTAAAAAAGGAGGAAATTTAAAGCATCTGAAATATAAAGTATTAAATACAAATATAATATTAAGTATTAAATACAAAGCTTAGGCCCCCTTAGACCTCAGGTGTGAAATTATACAAATAATGAAATTATAAGCTTATTGAAGCCAATGAGAAAACGCTTTCCTCAAAGGCAGGGATAAAAGAAGAGCATTCTGAGAAATGTTGGGCATCCATAAATATAAGTGCATACATTATATCCCTTTTTATACATCACCTTGAGAACTAAGCTATCTATTAAGAGAGGCTACAGTACCTGTTATGTCTTCATGGGTTTTCTCCTGTTCCACCTCCCATTATAATGCCTATTAACAAATTCTGTAATGTGGAGGAATTTTTTACTCTTTAGAAACTCCATAATGTATTCCACAAGGTACCATATTCAGCTCGCCTCTGTAGTATAGTTACTCCAAGTGAATGTGTAGGCTATCCTTTTGAATGGATCATCAGGTATCAAATAACAAACGTAAGCATGCACTTAAACACTATAGATTTCATACAGATAAATGAATATGCACTATTCAATGTCACACAGTGTGAACACAGCAGATAAATAGATATACGCTAGTCATTGTCCTGCAGTGTGAACACGGCTTTTCTGTATTTATGAGATTTTTTTACTAAGCATCCTGCTTGTCTTAATTATTCAGTACCTATTATGAGCCTCCAAGAGTGGAACCAGAAGTGTGTTTCCTAGAAATGAAACATGGAAGTGTTCCCAAAGCTATTTTAATGCTAATTCTTGTTCCTTTTTTCAGAGTTTGAGCTTTAAACACCGCAATTGTGAAAAGATCGGACTAAATTGAGAAGTGTATCGGGGCTACAGAGATGAAATTGTGAATTGGCATTTAATCATGGAAAGTGATTCTGTAACAGGTCGTTCTAGTTTTTTAAATTGGTGTGAGTCAGTGAGCTTTTATGGTAACAAAATTGCACAGTAGGTTTTAATTGTGCATAATTATTGCACTGCATGGTGCGGAGTGCTATAGTCTAGGCATTCAGCTGCATTCTGTTAATTTTTTATTGAATTCTGTGAAGAAGTGTACCTGATGGCATTTGAAATATGATTGTTTAATCTGCTTGTGCTTTGTTGCATTAGGAAAATGAAAATTATTGTAAAAGAGTATTCCCCCCCCTTTTTTTTCCTTCAGTTTCCATATGACTCATGTACTGTATGGGCTACCTATAGACTTCTGCTAAAGTTAACTAGAGTGTTACTTTTCATTTCAGTTGCACAAGTGTTACAAGAGGTCGTTGGGGTTTAGGTATGCCACCTTCATTAATATAGGGTTGAGGCTTTTTATATTCATTTGTGTATTCTGAAGGCTGATTGATATTTGATGGACTTTTAACTTGTTACTTCAGTAATCTGTAGCCATTTCCAAATTGATGACCTTCCTTTCCTGCATAGTTTGTCTGCTGGATCTGACTAGTGTATGCAGCTACAACACAACCCGTCATTCAAGACTAGTGAAACTATTTCCTCCCCTAGAGCTAAGTAAGACACTTCCATCACTGTAGCCCTAGTGATTGTAAAATCCTAGTGCTCTGTTGTACTTTTTTCTTTCTTTCTACAGACAAAGCCTCCTGCTAAGCTTTCAAGTCTTCAAGAGTGATCTGATTGTTTCTCATCTTTTCACCCATAATGGAGGCCAGGCCAGTACTGTATTGATCTCATGAATTCAGCATCACAGCTCTTATTCATCACGAAGCATAATTATGATGTTTGTGGGATGTGACATTTCTGTGGAAAAACAGCTTTGGGTTTGGGGTTTGGGGGGGTTTTGGATGAGTAAATAGAGTCTGACATTATTGTAATTACTCTCCCACAAGATTCTGTAGTCCTCTTTCCCTGACAGAGATGAAAGTACTGTATAATAAACAGCAGCTCCAGCAAATCTTTCTCCTATCTGTATTGATGAACTTGCTATTGTTATAATGTAGATAATAAACCTTACAATAGTCCTCTTTCTTGTCAGCATCTTCCAGCATGGAAACGTCTGTAGCTAGCCTCAAAGAACGAACCACAGGAAGAATGAATTTTGATTGCACTGCTGCAAAGCCTTCTTTGTTCTTGTTGTTCATATAGTAAAAATGAAGTAGCAGGATGAGGCTTTATTTTATTTTATTTTTTTAATCATCTATTTGGTATTATTCCAAGAAGAATATTGTTCAGAAGAATATTGTTACAAGTGAGCTTAAGGCAGGCAGGATTTTTTTCCCTTTCCAGCCTATTTACCTACACTTATACCTAGTGATCCCTATAATCCAAAGGGAACGCGTATAAAAATTTTCTAATTACTTTCCGTCCTTCCCCTAAGGATGTGAGCATTAAGGAACAGTACAGGCATCCCACCCTGCTCTGAATCATTGAATTGTGCTAGTAAGTTGAGCAGTCACTGGCTTTTATCATTTCTGCCTCACTACTTGTATCAATGGGAAGCAGCTCCACAAAGTCCTCTCTGACACCTTGCTTCCTGCAGTCCTTGGTGAACAGTGCAGAGAACAGACACCCTCCGTGGGAGGGTGAGGGATAGCTGTTGGTAGGAAATGTGAAAGGAAACATTCAATCTCTAAAGACTCCTCTTTATAAACACTAGTCACTAACTAGGGTCTGATCCTTAGTTAACTAAGCAATGTGGCTGGTTTAAATCAGTTTATTTACATGTACTTAAAGCCTTTGCACTTCAAGAGACAATCAAGTCTGATTATATGCCATAGAACTGAATCAACTGTGATGTCTCAGTCTTTTTTTGTTGGTGGTGGGGTTTTTTTTTAAGCTGCTTGTTGTATTTCTTTATTCTTTAGTTTTTAAGGTTCAGGAGGAGCAATGAGCAACAACAAAAAGGAAGAAAATCTTACCGATTATCTTATTGCCTTAGAAGAGAATCTGGAGATTCCCAGACTGTCTACCCCTCTAATGTACATCTGAAATGATACTAAATCAGACATCTGTGTATTAGGTATGTTCAGCTGCTTACATGTGTGCTGCTGCTACTGCGTCTTCAGAAGACAGTCTGAGCTTGCTCATATACTTAGCAAGGAATGCCAATATGAAAGAGCAGGCTTTCATGCCTGTGCTTACCACCAAATTCAGAAAGGTCTGTTTGGCATTTCACCATTAAGTTTCCATCCTGCCTATTCTCATAGCCATAACATCGTCCAGCTTGCTTCCAGAGTCAAGGTTATGCTTCAGAATTACAAGAGCAGTTAAAAACAAATGGTGTTTTCTCAACATACTGTTGACTGGACAGAAGTGAGCAGCAAAGTCCTGATGGATCTCTGATGGGAGGTCAAGACAGACTGGCAGTTTCCTATGATGTCTTTCCATGCTGGGGTCAGTGCTTGAAATGGAGCAAATTGCAATGGCCCTGTCTGCTTCAAGTTCTCAGGCTTACTCCTCTAGCTGTTTTTATCCAGTACTGTTAAATTAAAAAAGTTTACTTAAACATTTCTAGTCTTTGAAGGAGAACTGAAGCTTTTCTGAAATTAGTGCAGTGTGACAGCCTGGGGCAGGATGGTGAAAAACATTTACCATCTTTATTCATATAAATGTATTTATATTTCCATATTTTGCTAATACCTCTGACTATAAAATAGTGTCAGAGTGGAAAGATCCATTTATATTCAACATCTTTTGTGAAATAGTTTCATTTACAATGTAGAAAGAACACTGATACTCAATTGGTCCCCCCTTTCAGGTTACTTTTCCAAAAGAGCTCATTTATAGGTTGCCAGGTAACCAGAAGTCTTTGACTTTTAAATAATACTTCATAGAGGTACAAAAAGTGAGATTTCTCCAGAGCTGAAATGGCAAGAACTGTCTAAAATGAACAGTAGTCTTAGCAAATGCCTACAGAGCTGGCCACTGGTATATGCCCGTACAAATGTGAAAGAAGCAATTTGCTCAACTCTTTGGTGGCTGTATAGGTCTAATTTCAAGTACAGACAGCATGAATTTTCCTAGCTGATTATTAAATTGAATCTGCATATTCTTATTTAAGGTCAAGTTGCTGTTCAATAGGTAAATCATATTCTTAATCTCTCTCAGAAAATCAGGTGTGTGCTGTTCCCAGTCTGCTTCTGATTCTCCACTGAGTTGACTGGGGTTTCTGCAGTAAGGAAGAGAAGCGGGGGGGGGGGGGGAGATAAGGATGATTAAAATTGACAGTATCAACATGACAAGCCAAATGTCCTTACAGGATAAGGACAGCTGTTCCTTCACCCTTCTTCTATCTTCATGTTAGAAGAAGGAGCCTGGTACTGTGGATTATCCAGATTCACCCACTGAGTTGGAAGAAATGTGAAGTGTCCCAGAAATAGCTCAGTCAGGGATCCGCCAGTTTTTCAGCCATTCAGTAGGCTATGGTTCAGTCAATGCTTAAGCAGCTGCGTTATTCTACGGATCTAATCCAGTGTAAGTCAGAGTTAAACGTGTGCTTAATTACTGTCCTATGCTAACAGGCATCAGTGGGCAGAGGCAGTTGTGCTATGTAACGAAAGACCCCAGGCCTGACTCCGGGCAGAGGCAGGAGAGGACAAGCCTGGGCCTGGTGGACCGGGGAACAGCCACTAGGGCAGCGAGTGTCACTGTCTGTCCCGATCCAATATCGGGAGGGTTTCGTTACGATCCGAAGGACGAGATTAAGACGCTAAAGCCGGTCAAATATCGTACAACCTTTTACCTTTATTTTCCACGAAGTGGGGAGAAAAGGCGTGTGTGTGGGGGGGGGGGGGGGGGGGGAAGGCGAAGGGGACGCGAAGGGAAAAAGGGAACAAGGGTAAGGGAAAAAGATAGAGAAAAGTTGGAAAAGGAGAGAGGAAGCTAGCTACCACCACTCCGAGGCCGATGATGTTCCGCTGACTCCGCTCGAATCACAGCTCAAGCTGGGGGGCCTCCGACGAGGGACGAGGGCCGAGAGAGGGAGCGGGGTGGGGGTGGGGGGCAAACAAAGAAATCCCTCGGCAATTATAGCTTTTTCAAATTAAGTTTTCCCACCCCTCACGTAGTAGTTCAGACCAATAGTAATATTTGGGTCTGGGGTCTCCTGCTCCTTATTGGGTCTCATCACTGTCCCTAGGTAGGCTGTTTACTGTTGCCGTTTCTGCTGACAGGTGTGTCTCCATTCTTAGGTCCCGCCATCATCTCTCAAGGTCCTGACAAAGAGCTGGTAACTCCAGCAATTAGCACTGTTTCAGCAGTGCACAGGAATGCAAATTGCTGGTAACTCCCTTATCGTTCCCGCCTGCACCAGCTCTGGGGCCCTTTCTCACCGAACTAGGGAGTGTGGCCTAAGGCTTCAGCAAATTTAGCCACTCATGCCAAGCAGGTTTTATAGAAGTTGTGCTAAAAACGGACAATAATTTACAGTCCAGATCCCAAAGTCTCTGCCCGATTGTGGTCTCATTCAGTGCAGGCTCGGTGTGTCCTGGGTGGTCGTAGGGAGACCATCTCGGGGGTCGCAGCAGCCCAGTCCTGTTTCCACCAGGGACAGATGGCTTGTTCGGGGTTGTGGCCTGCCTGCACCCCATGCACCAAGAAATGTTTAAGGCAAAAAATTCATTCATCTGTCCGCCACACTGTCCCAGCGGGGCATCCCTTGAGTTCATCCTGCTGTCTCTGACCGGTGTTGGTTCAGCAGCAGGCTTCAGCGTGGGTTTCCTGGCAGAGACTGAAGCAGGGAGGAGGCAGCTATGGTTGGAGGGCACAGGAAATGTCTGAGCAGTGTGGTGCTTTCTGAAGTCTAACCCCCACCCCATTTTTCCACATAGAAACTCTGCTGAAGCTGTCAGTGTCAGCTGTGGGACGGCCACTTTGATAAACAGCAAAAGTTTGTGGTAGAAAGGAGAGGGTGCTACCCTCTTCCATCCCTGCCAGAGAAGGCACTGATAGCTCACAGCAGGAGCCTTTTGCCTGTCAGCAGATTAAAAAAGGGACAGGGCAGCATGTAGCCCTGAAACCCTTCTTCCTGTCTCCCTGGCTGACCAGCTAAAGCAGGGCTGTGAGACGTGCTGCTTGAGGTAGTCTGTTGGCGCATAGTTGGGTGCTGAGAGATACATGAGCATTCCTCAGTGGTAAGGAGATGTCTGTAAAAATGTTATTAAATTCTGATAATTGAGATAACCTTTTGCCAATGCATATATTTTTCTTCTGATGTTAATTTTGCCAGCCAACAAGATTTTACATTCTACATAGAATTCCACATTACAGAAGAAGCCACTTTCACAGTGACCCACCAGGATGCTTGGCCAGCTTCAGGAGGTGAGCTGGTGAGGGTACCTGAATGAGGCAGTTTCACTGTCCTGCCACATCTTTATGGATCTCAAAGTTCTTGGTGCTGCCAAAGACAGAACCAGCTTTTACAGTAGTTTAGGCTAGGCCCATGTGGTTAAAACTTGCTTTAACAGGGAGCAGCTCGAACAATAAGGACTGCATGAAAATTCCTCATGATGAATCTTGTGTGAGGACAGGGTCTATATTTTGCTGCTGTGAGTCCGAGGGGCTGTTGACATGAATCAGAGTGGTCATGTCTAATTCTTGACTTTCTTTGATGTTCACCAACAGGGTACCAGCTGTGAGCTGGACTGACACCAGTACCTTGTTTCATGTAGTTTTGAGAGGCTCCCAGTATGGCAGCGGGTTTCAGTCCTTACTTGACCAACTTTGAGTTTAAGCGCTCTCCTCCCAATAACGTTTGTCCTTTTCCTTTAAAGTCTGGTTTTGAAAGTATTCTTCATTTACCGTTGTTTTTGCTGTTAAGATATTTTTAAGATCATTATCAGATACTTCTTACTTAAACATTTAAGCCAACCCCCTTTTCTTTTCCTAGAGCTTTGTCGTGGCAGCAATGTATTAGAACAATTTAATGAAATGTTTATACCGATGTCTGAAGTTCACAGTAAGCTGAGCATGTGCAATGACATCTATAAGATAGGTTAGATAGCTCACTATTGAAACATGGCCATGGTACCAAGTATATTGTTTGGAAATCTACTGTATGATATGAAATCTAGCTTTTCAATTTGTGCTTCAGAATTTACACTGTTAAGTTCTTTATCTTTACTCAGACACACATATTTGTCATCCTTTGGGCATTCCAGTCCAATCTAAGTACTTCAAGATCAAAACTGGTTCAGAAAGCACACCTTGATATACCGTCAAAAACAACCAAACTTTTCCTAGCAGCATGCTTTTGGTGGCTACTCAGATAAAGTAAAATTGATAATACACTTATATGTTTTGCTATGTCTGTCCTTCTAATGAATTTCTCTGAAATTATAGCATAAAGACTCCAGGTTTATTTCAGCAGAACCCAAAAGGCTTAGTAATCCTTTATTACTGCAAAATCCTACAACTGCCCTTATATGCAGCCTAAACTTGGACAGCAGAACACAGATGAGAGTTCTTCCACATGCAGCCACTGCAGTTCTTGGGGAATAGGTGTCAGGGCCTGGAGTGCATCCCCCTTCTGTGAGTGAGTTGCCTAAGCTAAAGAGAAGGCTAAGTCCAAGGTCAGCTCCTTTGTTCATAAAAGCTGTTGTGAAGAAAGCTAGAAGTGAGGGCACGCTCCTCCTTACTTCTGGAAGATGCTTTTAAGCTGAGGCTGTACTGCTGGCCTCTGCTGGTGCAACATCGCAGCCGTGCAGCACCTACATCTCCTGCCTCCATGAGTCTGACCCTGACCCAGACCCACCCCCTCCCCGTCTCCACTACCTGGCTTGACCTCAGACCTGTCTCTTCACTACGGACTTGCTGGGTGAGCAGTGGGCTGTGCCTGACTCTGACCGCTGCCTCTGATCCTGACCCAGACTGGCTGCTCTGCATCCCAGCTCTTTCTTGGTGAGGTCACTGCTCCACTCCTGGCACACCTTCCCTTGCAGAGCAACCAGTCCTCACCACCTACTTGTATATCAATATGTACCTATTTATGTCAAGCATAGTAGAAATTTGTCCCTGTCAACCTACATGTATTTGCATTCCCACCACACAAAAAAACCCCCAAAATATCGAAACCCCCACAAGAACAAGAAAATCTACATCAAACCTAATATGTCAATTTGCTAAAATTGCAAATGGAAGTGATTCATCTCTTGTAGATACTGGCTTCCTACTATTAATTTAGAAAAGTAAAATGGTAAGGAGGTGTGGGGGAGCTGGGAAAGCTCATTTCAACAGCAGTTTTCATTCATAATTCATTTGGGGTTGGACCTAAACCTGTCAAAGAATTATTGCAGTTGATTGCAATAGGATTGTACTGTTCAGCCCTTTACTGTGCAGGCAGAGAAACAAAGAACTTAGAGGTGAAATACAGCCACTTGATGCAGTGGAATACGCCGATCAAATCACAGCCACATCCTTCAGATCCTCTTCAAGCCCTAGGCTGATTCCAGATGAAGACAGTAAAGTTGTTTGTAATGATTCAGAAATGTTCAATGTGAAGTTTCTTGATCAATATCACCTAAGGTTGACTAATGCGTGTTTAAATCAGCTGACCTGGATATCTTACACTCTACAAAACTAAATAGAGCTTTTTTTAAAAAGACATGTCTGGCTTTGTGATGCTGATTTTCTATTTATATATTTTTAATCTTGAAATGTGGGGTAGAATAGCTAGTGTAATAACATATTCCAAAAGCTTAAAAAACCTGACATGAGTAACAACAGTGCTGTTAGCCTGATGTCAGTCCTTGGCAAAATAATGGTAAATTTAATAAGGGTTTTAAATGATAGAGATTTAAAGGACAGAAATATAATAAATGCTAATCAGCATAGTTTTTTCTGAAAAGTATAGCTTATCCAGCAAACCCAATTTTGAATGAGATTGTAAATGTGGTTGGTGATGGTGGCTGTGTAGATTTTGATAGTATTTTCCTTACATTTTTATGAAAATTTTGCATTCTACAACTTCAACAAAAACATGCATTAAGAATGAGCTAATGGATAGATCTTAAAAATGAGATATCAATGGCAATTATTACAGCATCCTTAAAGTGCTCTAGCAAGGTTGGTTCAGGGCATCTTAAACAAAATGTGGCAGATAGACCTAACAGCTAGGGATAATCAAGGGTTTGCAGCCTAGCATCCCAGCTGGCAAACAAAAAGCTTGGAGGTATATTAAACCAAGGGGATGGGAAAGAAATGTTCACAGGTTTGGCTACAGGTCAAGGTGAGAGTGGGGCCAGAGGCCAAAAATAAGTGTCCAAAAGCCAAGGAATGCCTTCTGCAAGGGAATGGAGCAAGAGCAAGGTCGGGAACAGAAAGCAGGGGAGGGACAGCTGGGAGCAGGCAAGCAGAGCGAAGTTAGGAGCAGTAAACAGGATTAAAAATCAAGCACCACAGCTGAGGAGATATGATCAGGAGCCAGGACTAGAGAGCAGAAGACAGATCAGGTACTGGGACTGGAAAGCCAGAAGTGGACAGGACATGGGATCAAGAAGCACTACAAAGAAGAGCAAATCATATGGTCTGATTGCCTTAATTGCTCAGAAGGCCACTTCTCAGTCCCTCAAAAGCTGACTGCAGCTAAGAGGCTAACAGCAGAGCAACCGTTCAAGCAAGCTAACAGTATCTGACCCTGCTGAACATTTTCATCAGTGATGCAACTGTAAATACGTAAATTGACTCAGACGAATCAAAGCTGGGGCAGTGATGTAGGATGAGGGTAGGGTATCCTGGTTTGCTGTCTAGGTCATTGAATAATCTGAGCCCAATCGCAAAAAGCCACCAATGCCAAAAGAAGAGGTGTAAAGGCCACATCTGCAGAATGGGAGACTGGAGAACAGCATTTCTAAAGATGTGTTAGGAGTTCTAGTGGAATTCAATGCAACTTGTCAAGGCAGTGCTGTGGCAGAAAGGGGCACACAAGCTGAGGAACACCTGACAGGACTGAGAAGGTACCATCTGTGTGTACAACACTGCTGAGGCTCATCACGTAATGGTGCTTTTTGATGTGAGACCCATGACTTAAAAGATGTAAAGAGCTGGAGACCATGTGGATAAAAGACAAACAGGAACAGAGGGCTGGAGGTAACACCTTGGTGTAAGAAGTCTAGTGAGCTCAAACTGAAGAAATAATCAGAAAGACCACATATAGGTGATAATATGTAAGTGACTAGACTGTAAGTACTCTTTCAAGTGCAATTTAACTTAGAATCACATCAAGAGCTAGTGTTTGGAGATAAAAAGTGAATTGTGCTCATGTTTTTCAAGAAACTACAAAAAGAAGTGTTGGTGTCTCCATCTCTTGAGGTCTTCAGCTTAAGACTGGAATAGCTATTTTAGCTAAACACAAGTTAATGCACTCATTGCAGAGGGACTTGGTGATTGTCATGGGATCCAGCCCGTTCACTTCTGATATTAAACTTAATGAACCTATGAATGAAAAAGCAGGGCTCTCATTGAAGGCAACTAAATTTTGCCTAGAGAAGTTCTGCAGCATAATTCCAGTGTTTTGAAAATTGAACAAAGTGCTTGGTTCTGGGTGCAAATCCTGCCTTACAGTGTTGCTGTTCACACACATCATAGAATCCTTGAGCTAACTAATCCTCATTAGCGCAGTATTTCACTTCATTATTAATCCACAACATTGAAGGACAGATGATATAATTTAGAGAAATCCTTACAGGAAGAATCTTGTAGGCGATAAAAAGGAATTACAGTCTTTCTATATGTCATTAAGGCAAATCGAAGCATTCTAATGCATTTATTTTTTAATACTGTAAATTTAGATTTCACCGAAGAAAATGGGTTTCAGATTGATTCTATAGAGTTAGGGAGTCATTTTCATTTTTAGCCTGTGTTATAGCTAACCTTGATTGAATTTGCATCTTTCGTGTTGCGTAAGGCTTTCTGGTACTGGAAGGTGTTAGAGAATCACCGAACTGTTCAGTTCACTATCTTGGTATTGTTTTCCTTTATACTCACCAGCAGTTTAACTTGTCAAAAACAATTATTAAGCAATTCATAGCATAGTAGAGACATAAATGGTCTCAAAAAGCTTTTGACTGAAAAAGAAGAGGGAAGACTTGCTAGTGCCCCCAGATCTATAAAAATTCACAATAATTTGCTTCCTGAAGGTTAGAATGTTTGGAAATAAGCCATTTAGATTTCTAAAAGCCCCTCTACTGGGATAAATGCTGCCATCTTGTGAAATGGGCACTTTGCTGTAGAGAAGGTGCAATTTTGTTCAGACCAAAGTCCTTGGCAAAGACACTATTGACTTCAGTTGTGAGAACTGGTATCAGAGTTGCCAGTCCTGGTTGGCGTATTCAGGGCGTAGCCATACCACACAGGAGTGCTCTTAACACAGACCCTCCAGCTATGTTCCCTTTCCTCTCGGCATTTGAAAACTGAGTTGACCCTTCCATCCCATAGCACATCCCAGGAGAAAAGGGGAAGAGAGTCTTGGCCACCTGCTCAGAGAGAGAAATCCCTCTGTCCATAGGAGTCTTTCAGGAGGGTAGGAGTTGCTTCCCAGGTGTCCGGTGGGCAATGTGGAGAGGGCCGTTTCTCAGGGCTGTATCCCAAGTCCATGGGGAAGGACATACCCCTCCTCAGTTTGAGAAGCACTTGGGATGGATGTGTCATTTTTCACAGCGTAAGAGTAAGAGACACAGTGCCTTGGAAACAGCAGTCTCCCTGAGCGATGCTGCAGTCAAACTGGAAATGAAACAACGGTGCTTTACACAGCACAGTAAGGAGAAGGGTACAGGCGTGATGGTGTACTCCAAAATGTTTCAGTGTGGGAGGCAAATTATCTCAGTCAATAGCAGCAAAGTGAGCAAATAAAGGAGCTTGTATTTTCACTTAACAAAAAGAAATGGCTGTTTTGACCACATTTTGTGTTTCTTCAACTCCTTTTCACTGGATTCTTCCTATAGTGGTGTTAAAGACATAAAGTACTTACATGAAATGCTGACATTTATTTTCACTGCAGTACTACCAAACTTGCAGGACAGCAACCTTCCATCTGGTGCATCCTGCAGCCCCTGCAGCCAGGCTTGACCTCAGTGTTGATAATGTGAGACTTCACGGTTTCAGGACTCTAAATGCCAGGCAGAATCCAAAGCAAGAAAGAAGCCACAGCACTGCTTCCCAAGGGTGCCAGGCCCACAGTTACAAGAGACAAAGGCCAAATGCATGAGTCCCTTACTGGTAAGTCTGTTGAGCATAGTCTAAAATAGAATAAATAGTCTAAAATAGAATAAATAGGATCTCTGCTGCCCAGCCAGCCTCATTTCTGTCTCTCTCTCATTCTTATATGCTCACTTCTTATATCATTTCCTTCCCCAAATTATGTGAGTACTGCCTTTTTACATAGGTCTCACCTAGGAGAGGATGATGCTCATGAAATGGCAGTATCCTACCCACATTATGTTTTCTGTGTAAAAAAAACAAGTTGCCTTGGGGTCTGTCTCTCTAAGAATAGTCTTGCATAGAGATCACCTACCTAGAACTTCTCCTTGAGAAAGGTCTTGAAAACTGGAACACAGTTTGCTGGAAGTCCTGCAAGCTCTCCAGAACTGCACTGCGGCTGTGGGGTCCCTGAATCCATCATTCATTTGGAGACTTCCTTACAAGATTCATGCAGATTTTGCAAATGCATTTTTAAACTTAACTTACACATAGACAAAACCAAAGACAGACTCTAAAAATTGTAACCACCTGTACACAAACCACTTCCTATGATATCTTCTTGATTCTTAGACTCCTTTAAGGATTTTGATTGATGTTTTATGGCTGCATTTTTCTTTCTTCCTAGACAGTCTTTTCTTCTTGTAGCTAGCACACAAGTCTGAGTTAAAGCTTTATATTTTTATGAATTCCAGTCCCTTCTTGCCCAGTACTGTCTGGAGACATTATCTGGAGACACTGTCTTTCTGCGATGGTCTCTCTGGAGAACTTCTGTTCCTGAATCACAGATTATTTAGGACCAATCCAGGCAAAGTCCATTGTGGAAGAATTATTGCCTTTGGCCTAGAGCCAGCTCTTTTATATATTTGAATGATTGTCCTGTAAAGCTAATGACTCTTGAGTAGCCTATATTGCTAGCTCTTTTCTGGGTGCAATGATTCTTCCTGGTAGCTCTTAGGTCAAAGTGAAGTTAGGAATGGAAGCCACGATAACAAAGAAAAGTCACCCAACAGTTTGGCAATCAAAATAACATTCACAAAACACGTGAGACTTGTCAGCTGATATATACATAACGACTGGATTTATCTCACTTGCCTTTACATGCTGTATCTACAGCTGTTATTCATACTAGGAGGCCTTTTTGTCAACAGAGAAAATTAGGTACTCCTAGGGCTTCAGGCGTATTTTACACATCTTCTTTAGGTATCATCAGGCCTTGGTTCTGCTGAGCAAGATCTTCACTGATGTAAAGCAATCCTACGGTGATTACGTCAGATGCCAAACCACTGCTTGTGGCGGGAGGTTAGCATCTATAGCTGTTTAAAGCACATATTTTCTGAGTAGCAATAGTACACCAAGGAACAGAGGTAGAAACTGTTGTCAAGAGGGCAGGGAAGGGTGGGGAGAGAATTAGGAATTCAGGGAGCAAAGAGAAAAAAGTGATAACTAAAATATTTCCCCATGACTTTTATATAATTTATGCTTCAAAAATTGTATAATGCAGTTGCTGTGCTCCAGAGTTGCAGAGTTGTATTTTTCCTAAATGAAGTAAAGGTGCTCTACTTTCCTGGTACAGGAAGTCACTAGAATTTGTTGATTGTATATTTGTACCAAAGGGTAGTTCTGTTTGTACGTTAACAACCACTAGGACGGAATATGGCACGAAAGAAGTACAAGTGAAAACGTTATTGAAAAAACAATTTGGGATCCCATTTCCTATTTGCGTGTTCAGTTGCAGGATTCTAGTCTGTAGGATAGCGAGCAAGCCACTTCCTATAGCAACGTTTAGTAGAAGAATTTCAAAAGTAAAGGAAGTTGCACAAGAAAGAACACCTAGCTACATGCCCAAAGCAGATTAGGAAACCCTCTGCACACACTTTGCAGGGATATAGGAAATAAGCATTGCAAACCACGCAAATGTCAGCTCCTAGATAAAGACTGTGCTCTAAATTTAGACCAGCTCACTTTCATGGTTGCTTACTGTGTATTTTCTTTGCTTGACTTACAGTTACCAAGATAGTACTAAATTGCTAGATAACCCCATTACTCCATTTATATTTGCCTCTGCATTTCAATGACAGCTTAAATGTTGTAAAGAAAAAACGCCTTCCTCCCGTGCGTCAATACGGAGCCAGTGGAAGTATGTCACTGCTGCAGAGTTAATGCAGGATGTCGCTCCCGTCAGCACGACGCTCTGAGCTGCTGCTGGCTGAACCGGTGCACGGCAAGGAGCAGTCCAGCCATGTCGACCGGGCTCTGAACCGAGCCGGCGAGCCTTGCTGAGCGCCAGCCCGTCGCCTCGCCTGCCGCGCTGTGCTCGTGCGGCTTTGCTGCTTGTCGCTCCTGAGCCAGCATCTCCTTCCAGAGCAGGGCTGCGTGGCACCGCGTGGATCTACCCGACCAGGTCAGCACGGCGCAGGAGCTCTGCGCCACCTCCCGTATAGACGTCCTCAGGCTTTAATTCAGGTGCTCTCCTGGCTCGCTTCCCAGTACACCTGCACAGTGATGCTTTTGCTGTGACGGACTGGTGCACGTGGGGCTTTGCAGTAGACCCGGTGTGCACCTACTCAAGCTGGCAGTCCACCGATCTGGGGGGAGGATGAAACCTAAACCATTCACGTATAGGTTTGTCATCTAAAGCTTTCTCAGATCTCCCCAGCTGCTGTGTGCCTAGACAGAGAACACAGCTCAGCACAGAGCAGCACAAAAAAACCTGCCCCAAGAAGTCCAACCAAACACACCAAAATGAGAACAGCAGGAACGAGAGTAACCCAGGTCGGTAACTGGAGTCCGGCATTTCAGCAGGGCTACAAGTACTGGGCAAAGGAGTTGGGGGTTCAGTGCTTAACAAACCCTACAGTGATGACACCCTGGAGCTAAAACTCCTGAGATTCTCTTAGTGTTTTCCTTGAGAGCAAGAATTGAAGCCCTCCATTTTGGCCAAATTTAAAATCTGACAAATTTGACGTATTCTACTTAGAAACTCAGATGTGGTATCCTCTACCTCTGTAAACTGATATGTAACATTAATTGGCCCACTCTCCACAGAAGTAGCTGCATCATTTCAGTAGTAGATGAAGCATTTGTTACTTTTTTTTTTACAAGCTATTTGAAATTTATCTTGTTAAAGCCCCTGTAAGGAAAGGAACTATATAACGGTAAAATACAATTTTCTTTAAGCGAGAAATTGAATATTTTAAGACTTGGCATTATGTATATATCATAAATGAGAAAGAACAAGGTGACAGAAGGGCTCTTGCTGCAGTGACATGCTGCTAGGACGCCTTAGAAGCAGGTCAAAAAGCCTTCTCATTAGCTTGCTTCAGGTTAAAGCCAATCAGCTGAGTTTTGAAGAGAGGCAAAATGATTCTGTAATTGCTCAGCTGGGCACATGAGCACAAGTCCTGGTGGTGCTGAGATGGCAAACACAAGAAGAGAGCGAAGGGAGCAAGAAGTAATGTTTTTCTTCTCCTGGCAATGGTAAAGCTTAATATTCCAATAAACAGCATTTTCAAGATACCAAGAGTGAAGCACCAACAAGTTTTCGAACATCCCTAGTTGGTTTGTTAGAAACAAAAAAAAACCATGTACTCTGAATTGCAGTGTTGATGCCTGGGTGTAATAGCCATTTCCATAGATTATTAGTCTTGGAGATTGATAACAAAAATTTTGGAGGATTCCAATTGTGAGATGATGTATTTTCACAGAAGTTCTTCATACATTTTAAGTTTAAGCAACTAGCTACATTTAGAGAAAGAAATCTGAATTTTTTCCTAGAGCATGACAACATCGAGAAGGAGCCTTTGTTAAAAGACAGGTTGGGGAAGTACACTGCACCTAAGAGCTTAACCTGACAGCTTAAAAATAGGGCATAAGAAACTAAACATGCTCTTTAACAGGAATTTTGACATCTATTTTAAAGCCATTAACATCTATTTGGACAAAACAGTTCAAGAGTTACACAGAGAAAAATGAGATTTGTTTCAACACGCTAGGGCTTGTGCCCCAAAGCTAAAGGTGGTAATTTCTTAAGCCAGATGTGCTCTGATGCCACTGTTGCAGGCAAAGGGGAGTCTGAACGGATTATTTCAAGAAGCAAACGTTCAGTGCAGTCAGTTCATGACTATAGAGACATGGACTTAGTGTAAGTGTTAATTTTGTTTTTAAGTTACAGCTCCTTAGTCAAGCCAGGGATATAAATAAACTCAGTTCCTTCGGTTCCTCATTCCCCAAGGATGCGAAAAAGGCCAGCTCATTTCAGGAAGAGACTTGCTTTTCTCAGTGAGTGACTGAACCCAGCCTTTCTAATCAGATTCTCTCAGTTTGGGGCCACAGATGCCTACTTTTTTTGGCCTCCTAGCAGCTACTGCAGTGTCAAGGGAAAGAAAGAAGTGCATCTCTTTCCTTGCTCCAGAAGTGGAAAATTCACCCTTTCACTTCCTTGCCAGGCACAGCGCATGCCCACCTAATCATGGCAATCCACGCACCTTGTAGTGTGTTTGGTTTGCTTCAGACAACATGGTATTTGAATGAAGTCTCTGAGTAGCTTTAATGTCTTTAATTCTACAAAGGTGATCAGAAAAGAGATGGTGTGTTGTTCAAAAATTCTAGCTATGTCTTGGTACATTTTTTCTGTGTTTTGCTGCTGTAAATGTATTTTAATTATGAACTAACATCAGATAAAACCACCAGGGTTTTTGAAGAGCTGTGTAAACACACTTCTTTCTCTGTATTTTGTACGCTGCTGGTCATGTGAGGAAGTTAGCTGAAATCCAGGTTACCAGTGGGGAGGCTCAGGTGTTCACAGATCTGCTGAATCTTGGATAAACCATTCTGTCAGTGTTCCCTGCTTCTTCTCTCGTTGCATCTAGGGCTTGCCAATTTGTAAAATACTTTGGAAGAAGTGAAGCACTTGATCAATTTATTTGGACTGAATGATTTGGAACAGCGATCGCCTTATACATCTTACTGTGTATCCTAGAAGGGCATTTGAAAACTCCGTCTCTACCCTCCAGACCAGTAAATACAATATGATTTTCCAAGAGGATGACATTACAGCACATAACACTACACCCGGTTAAATAAAAGATGGCAGCTTTCCATACGTGAGCCTACTAGAGGTAATCTAAATAGATTAGAATTAATGACGGTTATGCAGGCTGCGTGGCACATCCCTGTCTAGATTGCATAGCCCAGTCCCTCCTGCTTCCAGAAGGAAAAGAACTTGGCAGGTAACAGCACGGTAGCTGTGATATCGTACTGCTCAAGCTCCATCTCTCAGGAGAATTAAGAAGAAATACATTTACAAATGACTTATTTATATTAGTAACTATAATAATAATCTTCTGAAGAAAAACAACACTGAAGAATTCGCAAGAAAAATACAAAGGGATCTTAACAGGAAAGAATAGGCTTGTTAGATTTGAGAAGATAGGAAGAAACCTTCAGTTAGTTAAATGCAGTCTTTAATTATTTAAATTTTTAATGAAAAATAATTTTAAAAGCCAACATGAGCTGTCTCAGGCAAATTGATTTTTGAAAACGTTTTAAAGCATTTGGGCTCTTCACTGTTGTCTGTATTAGTTTTTTTCCTTTTATCCCCCCAGCACTATCTCCTCTGCCTGTGCAGATCACAGTGGCTGCCTTCTGCAGAACAGCAATCTCCTTTTGTTTGCCTTGTGTTTCAAAGAGAATTGAACAAGCCCAGGATTCTCCCTCTCTAAACAAATACTGGTAAGACAAAGGTATATGACAGCCATTCTAGGGAACAAGAGGTTTGCTGGGATGGAGAATGGCAAAGACAGGCATCTGAAAAAAAAGTTAATCCTTTTCACGGCCTTATTTTCTTTGCTTTTGAGATAGCTCTCCTTTTCCATTTAAGTTTTAGAATTTTTCAGCCAAAGGAAGCAAGAAAGGGAGGTATTTCCTTTGTTGCTGTCAAGTAGCTTGAGCAGTCTGAGAACAGAAACCCATCAGAACAGTGTGATTAGCGTAGCCAATTAGAGTGGATTTGCATATTCACAGCATGGCTATCGAGACATAATTCTGCAGAGATAACGCAAGTGCAGGAACGCCTTTCCCCAGTCAGAGCACACCGGCTCGTGCGCTCTGCGGTAGTGGGGAAGTATCTTTATAACGGCCATGCAGATTTGCCACCCTGACCCAAGCGGTGTGAGTGGAATTACGCAGCTGGGGAAAAAAGTGTATTTGCAAGGCTGGAGCTATATGATGTGCCTGCACACTGGAAAAGGTCAATCTACAGCTGATTTGCATAAAATGCAACAGCATCTGTCAGATGAGTTTGTTGCTCCAAGATTAGTTCCAGCTACAACTCGGGTTCGCCGCTGCTTTCAGGGGCTCAGCCTGGTCACAAGTTTTGGGGACGTGGTTTTGGCTGGCTACGGCAGATGTTGGCACAGCGCAAGGCGAGCTGCAGAAGGCAAGCTTTTTGCGACAGCCTGTAGGCTGCAGATAGAGCTGTGTTTTCTTCTGCTATCACAGGCCTTTCACCGGAGTGCTAAGCAAAGATTAGGCCAGAAAGCTGAGCGAACCGTTCGGGAAACTTTGCAGCCACTGCTGCATAACGACCAGAGCAGGTAATCACAGCAGCTTTATTATCTCCAAAAGTGAAAAATCACCTTATGAACTGTAGCAACAATAATCTGTGTTACATATCTGTGTTTCTCTGGCTCCGACCACTTGTAGTGTCTTAACCAACAACCGCACCGTGGCAGTTCAGGTTAACTGGGCTGCAGGCAGTGGGTGGAGTGCGCTGCTGTCCTCGCCCCACGTAACCTGCATCTTCGGGGACTCTGTTTTCTTACTGAGTGTCTGACAAGTCACTGACTGCTGAATACAGCATCCGTGTGTGCTGATTTTAGAAAGAAATACTGTAATCTCTATACTTAAGGCACTGACTGCTCTTAAGTGTTGGGGGCTGAAAAGTCATGGTGACCAGATGCAACAAATTGGGTGAGAAGGGGATCCTAGAAGCGTTTTTCCGGGTGCAACCACACAGGCCAAATTAACTTTAAAAACCACTAAGAGCAACATAAAAAATAACCTTTGGTACTCATTGCTACGAGATATCAAGCAAAACACAGTGAAATCCTAAAATTAGACAATTATACAAATCATAAGATTATAAAATGCTGTCATACCACTAGGATAACTATGGGCTCTCAACCTTCATGCCACAATGGGACATTATGCATGTGTAGTTGGGAAAAAATGTCTCCCTCCAGGAAGATACATTTTTACAATCTTCCATGATAGGGATTTTATACCTACCTCTGGAATACTCACTGCTGGTTTATCTAGTCCAGTGAGCTCAGTAAGATCCTTTTTTTTTATGGTCTTGGTTTATTAGTATCCAAAATTGTCTCTTTCCTTCCTATCCCCTTTGCGGCACCAGCTCTTTATTAGAAACTTAATAAACTTTGTGTATGTTCCAAAGATAATATTGAAAACTCCAAAATTATGTTCTGCATTTTATAATTGGTGTGGAAAAAAGGGTGAGATCTAATCCTATTGGGCCTTCTTCTTTCTCTTTTGCTCTCTCTCTCCCTTTTTCCCCTTTGATGGTAAGCAGCAAATTTTAATTAGCTTCATTTCCACAATTCAGTCATGCATATGTAATCTTTGTTCACACTTTTATAAAGTAAAATTAAGTGAAAGAAATTGGGTAATAATAGAAAGCTTGTCTGAGCAGAACAAATGTGAATTATCAAACATAAGGAAAGATGACTGGGACTACAGGGCTCGAAGTTGTGCAAGGTTTGAGATGATTTTTCTGAAACAGGACTGCATAAATAACACATTGAAACAGGTGCTGATTATCCTGTTTTGGGCATCTTTTGTTCATTATGTACTTGGGCTGCTGAGGTACAGTGATAACCACTGAATGTGAGGAGACTGCTTAATAACAGCTTTCTAATGTTTCTCTTTTATCATGAGCTGGAAGTGTCACATGAGCTTGTCTAGTTAATAAAAATCACTTTGTGAACCCTCTGTTCTTAGATTTGGTACTGGAGCAGATCGCTGTACCAGGCCCCTCCCTGATTATAACTGCAGAAGCTGCTCTGCCATTTTGCAGTGTAATTTAAAGGTTTCCTAATCCATATACACACCCTCTAATTAAATGTTTCCAGGGGTTACCTTGGGAGCCTTCAGTGCTATGGTTTGAAACTAAAACTAAGGAGTGTATTAAATTCATTCCCCCTGGGGTGAGACACAGGAGAGGGAAGTCCATTTTCATCCCCTGCTCCTCCTGATTATTAGAGAGGATGAGCATGATTAGGATTACTAACTTCATTATTTTTGTTATCTAACATGAGGAGATGGAAATTTAAAGGGAGACTATTAATGTGTCTAAATCTAGAGTTCAGCTTGTTTTAAAACTTCTTATAAGATTCTTTACAGTCTAAACAGGTAGTTTAAGAAGCCACAGGTTCATCAGCAGCAACTAAAAACCAGAACCTCCCGTTGGTGTAAAACAGTACGTGGCCACAGAAGCTGCGTAACCACCACCACTGCAGCAGATGTTGAGGTGCTGGTTAAAGGAAACGTAAAGTAATAAAGCACGTTGGTGTTAGCACATATACAACTAAAGTCTGAAGCCCGGTTAATGTTAAACGCATGGACAGATACTGTTCAGCCTCTGCTCACATAATCGGCCTCACCCTAACCCAACAGATCTAAGAGAAACACCTCTTTTTGTCCCCGAGAAGGAGATCTTATTACAGGAAATGAGTGTCAGACTTGGCCTTTTTTTCTAAACCTGCTTTGCTGTCAGTGACTGGGGATAGCAAAGATTTTGGTTAATGGTTAACAGAGCAGCTATAACCACTTCCTCCTGGCAAGGCTGGGACTCAAATCTGTCTTTGCTCGGAGAGGAAGCAGTGAAGACTGAAAGAAGAGCAGTTCGCAGCACGAACTGTTTGAAACCAACACCTTGACTTAGTAAAGAGAAAAGGGGGAAAACAGCAAAGGAGCAAGGCCCGTTCGTCATAAAAACAGGTAACAGCTGAAACGCTTTCTCTTTTGCTCAGGGTATTGACTCAGCCTCCGCAACTAGTAAAACCTTCAGGTGTGGCTAGTTGGGAGATTTCTGCTGTACCTGACTGCGTTCAGTCTCTGAGAGCGGCAAAGGAGGGAAGGATCCTTTTGCTGCGAGTCTGGAGGCCAGAGCGCGGGGGGCTTGCTCATGGCAGAACACACGTCCCCTTCGGACTGCTCTGACGTCATTGACCACAGTCACGTCCCCGAGTTCGAGGTTTCTCCTTGGATCAAGATCGCTTTGGCCTCCCTCTACTTCCTTGTCTTTGTGGCGGGGATCTTGGGCAACAGCGTCACTATCAAGACCACCAGGATCCTGCAGAAGAAGGGCTACCTGCAGAAGGAGGTCACGGATCATATGGTGAGCCTGGCCTGCTCCGACCTGCTGGTCATCCTGCTCGGCATGCCTGGCGAGTTCCTCAGTGCCATATGGCTCCCCTTCTCCACCCCCAACGGCAACGTGGTCTGCAAGCTCTACTGCTTCCTTTTTGAGGCCTGTAGCTATGCCACTGTGCTGCACGTGGCCACCCTCAGTTTTGAGAGGTATGTTGCTATCTGCCACCCCTTCAAGTTCAAGGCAGTCTCCGGACCCCGCAAGGTGAAGTTGCTCATTGCCTTTGTCTGGGTGACATCTGTCGTAGTGGCTCTGCCCCTGCTCTTTGCTATGGGCTCAGAATACCCTCTGGAAAGCATCGCGGGCCACAAAGGTGTGACTGCCTGCATCAAGCCTACGGCCAGGCACCACCCCCCCGAGCTGAGGCAAAATATGACCATCTGTACCAGCCTCTCCTCCAAATGGCCTGTCTTTCAGGCCAGCATCTTCAGCGCGTTCGTCGTCTACATCATTGTGCTGGGGTCTGTGGCCTTCATGTGCCGCAGCATGATGAAAACCCTGATGGACCACAAGAAAGGAGCTGTTGTGGTGAAGATGGAACACGGATGCCAGGAGCAGCATCTAAGGAAAACCGAAAGTTCGGACAGCAAGAGCTCCAGGAGACAGATCATTTTATTCCTCGGTAAGAGCTGTGTCCTGCTTCGCCTCCCTTCCTCCTTCCCATGCTGCCTTTCCCAGAATGGAAGGAAAGCTGCCATCCTACCTCAGCAAGACCCCAAAGAGGGGCTGTAGGGTTTGAAACTGAGCCAAAATGAGAAAGAGGGATGCTTTTGGTTGCAACGATATATTTTAAGCAGCCTGATTTCCCTGCATGTGTTTGACTAACTCTTTTTGTCATTAGAACAGGTGGGAGGGAAGGTAGAAGGAAAAATCCAATTTGCTGTCTGCTATTTATGTTGTCCGATTATATTCCTGCATGTCTGTTCCTCCAAACAAATGAAAATGGGTAATAGGGTACTGCTGCTTGACCTTTGGGATATTGATAGGCACAGTAGCCAGATTATAAAGTACCTCTGTTGGCATTTTTTCCCATTAAATTACAAATACGTGCATATTTAGTAAGGCTCTTGATGGGAGAGAAAATATCAAGCAAGATGTGAAGCCTGTCCCACTCTGAAGGTGTGTCTCTGTTAATTCCAGATGCTCCCTGGAGGGCACTTACTCAGCTCCACTTGTGACTGTGTTGCACTCAAGCATTAAGAAGGCTGGGCTGGAGAGCTGATTTGGTCTTGCAGATTGCTGCTGCCCTCTGATTTTTTTTTTTTTTTCTTCTGGTTTTATTTGAAGGCCTATAACCTTGGAATTATGTTTGATTCTGATCTCTCTCTCACCACATTTGTCAGACAAAAACTAATCAAGTTGTCATTTCACCAGCTTGGAATCTTTCCGGGCTGTGATCCATGTAGTCTCTGCATTTGTTGATGCTCTTAGAGGTACCCTTAATCATGTCCTGGCTAAATTACAGCTAGTTTGTGTTTTGTTGGGTTGCTTAATATGATACTGGATATAATAAATGAACTAGCTTGTGTATGAATGCACAGTAGATGTAGGATTTCTGTGTAGCTTTTTGGTGCTCTGCTTCGTATTCTAGAAGGGGAATTGAAGCCTGTGGGTCTGTCCACTTGTAAGATTTTCAGTAGATTGATTTTTGAGCATTCTGCGCTTCCTCAGCTAGTCCTGCTTTTGCCATGGTCTGTGGCTGTGATGGGAAGCTGCAGGGTAATGAGTCTTGGTGCATCTGGCCCCTTTTCCACTGTATGTGTATTGAAGTTGGGAACACAGCGAAAAATCAGACTGACATGGCCTATGACTGAAAAGTTTTGAGAAAAAGGTATGGCTGCATGCTGTACCGGCAGAGAGGGTGACAAGGGGTTCAAGTGGGAGATGTGACGTTTCAGGCTGCATGGAGCTCTTCCTCGTGTCCTGGCTGTGCTGCTGAAGGACAAATCTGCTCCTTGTGCTGGCGGTCTGCTGGTAATGCAAATCACATGGGGATGGTTTGGAACAGGAGACTTGTATTACTGTGATTAAAAGGGCTCTTGATAGTATTACTCTACTGAAATGTACTGACTGCTGGGGCAGAAGCTTAATAAATGCTAAGTAAAGCACATTGCACAGAGCAGAGAAAGAGGTAGGGCTCTGCTCTTTAAGTTAAGAGCTACTGTGGGATCCTTAAATGTCTGTGGAACTCACTCCCCTTGTAAATTATCATCCCCAACCGCATTAAAGCACAGTCCAAGATCCCAATCCTGCAGCAAGCTCTAGATAGCTTGAGAGGGGACGGTAAAACACTGCGGCGTTTCTTCCTTTCCTTCGTTATTGTTCTTACTTGGCGGTTGTCTAGAGTGGAATAGGTCAGACCAGACTGCTTGCAGAAGTGTTAACAAGCTAAATGAAAGCGACCGGTTCATCCTTTATCTTCAGGGAATTAAGCACCAATATCTGATGCTTTCTGTGTGCTGTCAGCTTTCTGGAGCCAGTAGATACTTTTGTGAATTCCCCAAAATGATTTCTGTGGCATATTTCAAATGGCACTTAATATAAGCCTTGCTAATTAACTTGGGTTGGGAAATAAATTAATAAAGGGAAGAGTAGGAAACGGTGGCCTACATCCAGGAGAACAGTGTAAAGCAATTTAATTTGTAGATTTCGTAAGAGTGATGCTTTAGGGCAGTTTTAACCTAGAAGAAATGAACAGATAAATTGTTTACAAATCGCTGAATTTAAATATAGTGATTTAGAAATCCTCTTTGTTTTTCATTTAACAGATGGGTCAAATTAAAACAAATATTTGTTCATTTCCAACATATTTCACGTTTAATGTGAAATGTAAATGACAGTACATAGCAAGATGTCTTTGAACATCTAACAGCAATAAAAACAATCTAGCATTTTCTTCTTGTAGTTGTTAAAAGTGATAAGTTCTATAAAACAGAGATTAAATTCATAAATCTCCTGACGACAAGAAAAAGCAAAGTAGAAAAAGACACAAGTGGGAACTGGTGCTTTTCTGGTGTCACATTATGTTGCAGCACTTGAGATAATTTATGAAAATGAATTGTGAATGTTGGCAATGGTAGCCTACTTACTGTATTGCTGTGGAAGGTAGTGTGAAACCTGGGGGACAGACTCGAGATGGGGGTGACACCGCTGCCATGAAGGAGGGAGGGAGGCGACGGGGACCAAGTGATGGGGAGCACCACCGTGCTGGGGCAGCCTCAGGTTGCTCGGGAAGGGCTCTCGTCTGACGAAGGCAGATGGGAGGGTCAAATCCTTGTCTGTTACTGTGCCCCTAGATTTGCTCTGTTTTCTGTGCAGATATCAGACCCTCAGCAATGTGTCTGTTCAACTTGGGGCCACGACTGAGGAACGCTTGATTGCGTGGTTGGGATGGCTGTTGGATGTTGTTGCTCTTGTCCAGTAAAGGGAGCTTGTGCTCACTTTATCCCCAGGGCTTATCACTATCCTATTTGCGTAAAGCCCAGAGAGGCTGGCTGGGGATGTGAAATCCTTGGTGTGGACATGTCTGTTCCTCTTGCCTCTGGTTATCTCGCTATGTTCACAGTGGAGAGGGACTGGTCTAGCGGCTGCATCAGTGCTTCTGCACCCATTACTGGGGAGGGGGGACTTCCAGGCACTGTTCAGCTCAAATTTTGGCAGATTTGCCCCGGTGGAGCAATGCAGATTTGTCCCAGTATTTTGAAGAAAATCAGTTCTGTTTTTATATACTAGGCTGCCTGGTGTTATGCCTTCATATAGAATGGCTATTGGCTTCAAGAAAGATGTGATAGCACAGGTAAGTCTCTGCTTAATGCTCCTGCTCCTGAAATGAGGCATTTTGTGGTTTTGGATAGGCTGTGGCATCCTTCCTGCAATCTCTGTTCATGTGACTTAAACCTCTCCTGAGTCCCGTGGAGAAACTCAGCTGCCACCAGTGGGTCAGTCTACGTGAATGGAGCAGATCAGACTCCAGTTTGTATCATGTGGATTGTCTCTGTCATCGATAAGGCCTTTCTGCTCATGTTGGGACAGCAAGCCCCTTTCTCTGCTGAAGGGCTGCACGGGTCTGGATGGGCGTGGGCTGTCATGAGTAGCAAGGAAAATATAGCTGGACTTAATCTTTTTGTGTGGTTTCTGTCAGCATATCTTAATAAGTTTCTTCACCTCCAGCAGCAGAAGCTGAGTAGCTACAGAGCTTATGAAAATGCAGGGCCAATGGCCCTTTGATTAAATGCAAGGTTTTAATAGTATTTAAAACCTCTTCATGTTCAGCCTGCCCTGACTGGGATTGATCCAGTCTTTGTGGCTGCTCAGTCTCTTCTTTCCATTATGCCCGTAAAGGGCAGTGGAGTGATCAAAGAGCTAGCTAAATGGTTATGAGGTGCTGCTGGTGGCTTCTTGCTGCCCCAAAACCTGCCCCAAGGAACAAGAAGAGCTTAGGGACCCTGTCACCTCAGCAGTGAGCTCTTCAGAGTGAGTTTGGAGACCTTAACTGGATTGTAGCAAGCAAACAAGAAGAATGTAATGAAAGGAACCCATAAAAGAGAGATCCATCTCACGCAATAATTATAAACATTAACAAAAGAAGGCATTTTTGCAGCTGAAACTGTGTAAATTAAAAAATCTTTAGGAAACTTTAAGAGGTGGCCAGCTTTTGGGGGAAGAAGAGCTGCATGGGGCACACCTCCTTGCAACCCCTGGCAGGGGTGGGCCTCAGTGCAGACCACTCTGTGCCAGGAGCTCAGGTTCTCCAGCCAAGTCTTCCTTCTTCTTAATCTAGTCACTAGTATAAAGCCACATTTATACAAAAGCAACTGTATGGCTTGTCATCAAACTAGATTTGACTGACCTGAACTTATACTCTGAGATGAAGCGAGTTATGACTATCCCAGATGAAAAATTCATTGCTTCTAAAGCTTCTGTGATATTTCCTTTGGCAGCTTCAGTTTTGTGCTTCTGCTAAAAGCCTTAATTATTCTGTATGCAGCAGCCTTAGGCCTACTACAGTAAATTAGCTGAAATAAGAATGCCTCTCAGTGTTGCTACCTCACCTCTGCTGTTCTTTGTATACACTTCCAATCTGCCCTTTGGAACAGTGATTTCCTCTGTTTGTGCAGCAGAAGGGGTCCTGCTGAGAGGGGCTGCTAGGTACCGCTGCATGGTTTATGGTGTGCCTGCTGGCATACAGGCGCTGTGTTTTTCTGTCTCCTGAACATGACGAGACTTCTGCCCATCCTGATCTCTTGCTTCCAGAAGAAAGAACAAAGTGCTCCAGCTGCTAGGAAAGCTGTGCGTCACGGCAGATGCACGAAAGCACTGCTGGAGCGGCAGCAGCCAGTGAGAGCTGGAGCTGGAGCTACCTAATTGGGACCCTGCTGGTCGTGTCCCATGCTGACCTGGCAGAGCCAGCTCCCCTGTACCAAGCAGTGCAGATCAGCTCTCTCTCCACTGTCTCCCTCCAGTCACAAATGAGCTGGAGCTGTTCTGCTTTTGGGACCTTCTGCTGTAAGATGAATTTCACCTACATGCCTGGACAGCAAATAGCCTTCAGCTTCTTTAATAAGCAGGAAAGGGAATTGCCTATCATAATCTGTGTGCAATGCTTTCATCTGTCTTGAAAGGAACTGTGTGGTGTGGTTTGTTTATTTTTTTTAACTTTTGTTTTGGTCTAACACTTAAGTATGTTTGTCAAATATGCAGCGCAACTCTCAACCTGAAGACAGTAGCAATGTTGATTGCAGGTGATTTGATATGGGACACTAGCTTCTTTTCTGGTCTTATCAAGAAGGCAATATCAGCTAGAGACTTTGAGACTGTAGTAAGTGCTGTAGAAGAGAAGACAGTCCCTGTCTCTAAATTCAAATAAAACAGGCAAAGGGAAGGGCTGGAAAAGCAGAAAGAGGTGCAGGGTGGAGGACCAAGGCCACAAATGCCATGAATGAAATGCTGTGAAAGCTATGCACGCATCTGCAGAGTCTTGTGCTAGCGCCCTTCTGCTGGGCTGCCTGGCCCCTTCTGTGTCACTTCTTGGTGGTGACTGTTAAAACGGTGTCAAGCTATTCTATGATCATACCAAATGCCACTGTAAACACCATGAACACAGATGAACCTGGCTATAAGTTAAAGCCAGAGAAAACTTTTGGGTGGACCATACAAGAATCTTTCTTTAAATTAGAAATTAGAAAGACTTCTTAGAACTTAAGATGGAACTTTTTTTTTTTTTAATGTACTAGTGCTGGCAGATTAATGTTTTGCTCAGAATAAAGGTATTGTGTGTAGAAATAGCTTTTCCAAAGATCACTAAGGAAATGTATTTCATAAGGCACTTGGCAAATAGGTTTTCAGGAGGACAGATTACTTCAAGTAGTCTGCTAAAAATATGTGGTTGTCATCTGGAGATGACACAGGCACAGTATAACTTGACAATGGTAGGACTTCTGTTACTGGAAAATTAGCTGCTGCTTCATAGGCTGGAAATTGGCTGGGGTTTTGTTGTTTTTGTTGTTATTGAAAAAGGTAAAGCTTGGGGATAGAACAAAAATTGAAAGGACATAATTGATGAGATTCCAGAAGAACACAGCTCCAACCCATGTAGTTTAAACTTGGCTTCACTGACTTCTTTCAGTTCATTTCTTTAATCATTCCACTCAGCTGCATTTCTTCAGGGACTTTGCTGGAGAGGTGCCTGAAGATGCATATCTTGTAGTCTGGATATTATTTTCATCTCTGCCTTTTATATGATGTCTCCATCCACAAGTTTCCTTGAGTAGGGTTTCTAATTACACAAGGCAATCAGTAGACTGAATGCACTGAAACAGATAGCAGGGGCTGAGTAGGAAGCTTAAAACACTGAGACAGACAGGTGGTTGTCCGGCCGTTCAGTTGAGGGCATCCACCCTGAGCTTCCCCGAGTAAGATTTTTTCCTTTAGGCATTGCTGTCTGGAAAAGAGACAAAAGCAAAGGGTTTTCCTGCTGGTGTTCAGTAAAATTTGCCTTTCTCTTCTTCACAAAAGTATTAACCTGGTGTCAGTGACAAAACCGATCAATGCTACTGAGTGCTGGTAGCGCAAAACTTAATCTCAGCAGTTCAACAGACGACAATGCAAAGACGGCAGTTAGGGATGCACAGCTTCTAAGGATGATAGTGTACAAACAACCTCCTCTGAAGAGCTGCAGGACTTGCATTGATTTAAAAAAAGCCCAAAACATATTCACAGTAAATTAGACTCCAGGCAAACTTCTGAAATTCAGATATCTGTATGTTCAGTTTTCTCACACTGTAATTTAAAAATGAACATAACTGGAAACCAGCATAATTTTCCTCCCTACTGTACAGAAAGCAATTTATCTAGAGCTACTTCTGCCTGGACTCACATAACAGAAGATTGTACTTTTGGCTTAAATAGACAGTCTTCCTTTCCTCCTACACAGAGAGATGGCAAAATGGTACTGAAAGGAAGAGAATGGACGAACAGGGACTAATTGAAGCCAGCACCCCTAGGGTATTTAAGACTTCTGTAGTTTTAATGGAAAAATCAATGTGTGATTACACTTTGCATTAGAGTACTTAAAAATTGCTTCAAAATGAAAAGCCTGCAGCCTTAGAAACAACCTAACCCCGAAAATACTATAGTCAGAGAACCAAATGCGCCACTGGCATGGCCCACGTAATTCTCCATCTATGATATCCTGGCAGATGCTGTGTGTTCTCTGCAGACACATGGCCACTGTCTTTTGCTTCTGTGCATGTGAAGCCTATAAGGATAATGAGTGCTTTACTGATGCATAGTGAAAATCGCAGCCATGCTTTTGTTTTTCAGTTGATGCTTACAAGGAAACTGGTATTTTGCCTGGACTGATAGTTGAGCTATAGGTGTTGGTGCACTGCTTCAGCCTAGGTCATCCTGTGGCATGTGCAACATGAGCATCTTTCCAGCTCTTTATGCTCTGTTGTCTGTGTTTCGTCCAGAGGCTAAGTGGACAGTTGGAATTTATTAAGTACTTCTGCTATATACTCTCCAAAGTCTCTAAGAGTACTACCCCATCAAGGCTGTTACTAGTGTTGGAGTTAAACTTTCTATTTTTAATCTCCCTTTCTCTCTCTGTCTTTCAAGCTGTAAGTAATAGGGTCTTCCTTCTGTCCATTTATCTTCTTCCCACATCTTTTGGCCCTCCAGTCTGCTGGCAGCCCTGGATGTGCATTAAGAGAAGGAAGGAGGGGGAGTGCAGGCGACTTCCCCGGCCGTGGCGGTGCGATCCAAAGCCTGACGAAGGAAAGCGGCAGGGGCTGCTGTGTTTGAGGAGCCGAGGTCTGGCTGTGTAAATTCAGCTTCTGAAAAACACGTCGGCTCACAGCAAACCCCTTCTAAGACATGTTTTCCCACAAATAGAAACCTTGGAAGCTGTCTCTTTCTCCAAAGAGGGAATAAGAAAGCAAGATTTATTTCCATTGAAGTGGAAAAATACAGGTGTTGCTCCAAGTATGAAATGAGTTGACAGAGATAGTCCCCAGCTAAAATTAAGCCCACCTACACTTGATAACTGTATCTCCTCAGTTTTGGACTGCTGCCTTCATCCTTTGGTCAAGAGACTATTGTCTTAAGCATTAATCTTCCACTTTATCTATGTTTTCTTGACATCTCTTCTGAGCTATACACCAACTCAGATGCAGACTGCTCTTACAACTTCCCAGTTTCAGTAAATAAGACTCATTTTTGGCAAGTTCACAGATGATTTATTGAAGTCTTCACCTGTGGAAAATTAAATGCATTATCTATTCCTGTATTGTTTCATATTCCAATTATACCACATTTCACAAAATTAAGTCTTTTGTTTTTTCTAGCTGATGTTAAGACCATTATCTTTAAACAATGATTGCTAGTCTGTGAATTTTAATGGAAGAAAGCTTTAATATCTGAGCATTTATTAGTAATGTGAAGCTTTCAATTTTATTCTGTGTAACTTCTTGCTTTCCTGCAGACAAAATTTGTCTTCAGAAACTGAGTGCCAACTAACAGGTTAAAGATTATTTTCTTCTCTTTCATTTTCACAAGCGAATTCCTAAACCTGTAATTTTACAGGATAGATAACACAGTCAAAAAACTACTGAGCAGGAATTCTAAAAATGATGTTGTCCACTCCAGATAAACAGTTAAGATTTTAGCTTATACTTGGCATAGCCAGCTTCTCCTAGACAGAACCAGCTATAGCACCTTCTTAGCCTTCTTTGAAGGCATCCTACACCATGTTTATGCTGCTAGACATCAGCCCTGTACTTAAATGACAAAGAGGTTATCTTTCTGATCTCTTATGGATGCATGAGTAATAACAACATCAAATCATTATGGACTAATTGAGTCTGCCAATAATCTCTTAATCCTATAAATAGTGATTTACAAGGAAAGTTGAAATTGAGAAGAAGGTCTAGTATTATTATTAGCTAACTTTCCCTTTTTTCCCCAAAGTTGCTTTTAGGTCTGTTGCTGTTGCATTTAATCATCTTCTAACACCATGTACTATATTTGTTTCTTTAAATTTTTAAGGGAAGGCATTTAAGTCTAAAGGGTAGCTTACGGGGTTAGAGTTGGAGGTCTCTCTGGAAGCAGATTTTTGCTTATTAGGTAAATATATGTAGGCAGAGTTAATTCTATTGCCCCTAAAAAAACACTTGACATCAATCTGCAAACAGGTGCATGTACATAATAGTTACTGTGGAACTAAACTATACTCATGAGTATAAAGAAGCCCAGACATGGAGATGCATTAGATAACATGGTCTAGATGTCTGTCCTGGTCCCACTCAGCATAAATTGCTTTTGTTTCTCAAGTCTTATCAAGTAGCATCTACGTGAATGTTTCAGGAAGTGTTACTGCTCCAACCTCTGGTTGAAACCTGGAAAACAGCTTCTCAGATACAGCCCCTTTCAGAGGTCCATCCCATGTGCAGGCCCTGCTGTGAGATGATGCTCTCAATTTCTCCCTGAAGCACTGGTAGGCTTCAAAATGTTTTGGCTCTGTTCATATATCATTTCTGAAAATCCGCCTTGCTTTTCTTCTCTATATAATATTGCCAGCTTGCTATCTGTTGAACATAATGGTTTCCTTATGTAACTAAAGGAGTTGCAAAATGGAGTACCAAGAAGCTTGGACAAGAAAAAGTTGGTTAAAATCCTCTGTCCCAGACTTTGGTTTTTGAAAGGTCATTTTGTCTTTGTCCCCCCCCCAACCATAAGCTTTTCAAGAAAAAAAATTATTTATTGCTGGGTATTTTTTTTTTTTTTTTTTTTTAATCCAGCAGAGGAGTGGAGATGTGTCTCTTCTGATCGGCTCTAGTTTTTCTTCTGATGCCTCACATTCCTCATGTCCAATCAAGACATCTTTTGAGCTACCCAATTTTGGAAAGAAAACTGAACTAAAATTTTCCCCTAAGCATGAAGAATGAAGCTGCTCAAGAACTGAGTCTCCCAAGAATGGTTAAGGATATCTACAGAAGAAAAACTACTTACTGTGATTGGGCCAATGACCAGAATTAAACTTTTAAGGTGTCTAAAGATTGCAGTACCTCAACAATAACATACACAGAGATTCAAGCAGTCTTTATTGTGGGTACAGCTTTAACGTGTCAGGTTTTTAACCGTCAGATAAGAACTGAAGTGGTATGGTGAAGGACAAAGAGAAGTCAAAAGCAAGCACTCTGATCAAGTGGCATTGTTTACCCTTGCGCTTTAGATACTGAAGTATTGCTAAAAGGATCTTTTTGTTTTTCTTTCCTGATCTGCTGAAACAAACACAGGTCTAAAATGGGTGTGATGGGTTGTGTCAGAGGTCCTCAAAAGAAGAGAGAGTATTTAAGTAGTCTTTTTGTCTTGAAAGCTAATCAGATACCTAAATACTAGTGATAGTGATGATGATGTTATTACTGATGCCTCCCAAAATTTGGAAAAGCATCTGTCAGTACTTGCAGGCATACACATTCCTTTGAAAATCTTGGATATTAATTCTAGAGGGGCAACTTGGCTACTGAAGTATAATGGGTTAAAATATATCCTTGTTTAAACTTCAGCTTTTGATGAAATGCAATGTCTGACTACCCATATTCAGGTTGGAGAAAACATCTACTAAGATAAGTGGGGAATGGGCAGCTGAACCTTTAACAGAAGCTAAAATGAGGTTGTCTTGTATAATGCAGCCAAATGAAGACTGCAACTGGTTATGAGTTGTCCGTAAGCACACTGGGGCAGTAAAGAGGATAGAAGGAATAAAGAAAAAGTCTGGTCTGTACCCAGGTTTAAAAATGTTGCTGAACTGCATATGCAGAGTGACTCCAAGTACAGTAGATCTGATCTCACTGTGTGCGTGCAACAAGTTAAACTTAGCAGTTTTGCTGTGCATCTTTAGAAACTGCCCAGGGTCCCAGACCTGTTTTAAGTTAGGCCTTATGTCAAGGAATTTGCAATCAACCTTGTCTCAGTTGTAGAGCCAAGGATGTTCTCTCCGGCATGTGTAAAGTCTGCTCTTCAGCTTGGAGTCTGAGCCTGAAAGTCATAGGTACCCTTGGTTAGCTCTGAATTTCTAGAGATTTAAATCCATGCTAAATATGTGTTTGCTGATTTGGACTGTAAGAAAAATAACCTGCAATAAAACAGCTAAAAAAGGTGGTTCTTTTGAAGCCACCCCTCTGTCAGGGCGATCTTTGAGCAAAGCCACAGCAAGTCTGTTCTCTGCTCCTGTTGAGGTTTCCGAGTGTGTACTGCTTGTCTCTTTCAGTTTTTCTCTTTTGCCTTTTCTTAAAATATTTTCCCTACCTAGTTTACTCTGAGGCAGCCTTGGGAGCTCATTGTTAAAAATTAATGTCTGGAGATTGAAACTTTCCATTGTGTGCGTTCCCTTCCGTGGTCCTATTCCTTCACACGTACGCTTCCACTGAATTCTGAAAGGCTTTCCGACAGTGACTTGAAATTCTAATGTCCCATTCCTATTTGTCTTCTGGTCCAAGCCAACATTTAAATGCAATCTTTTCCATTATGAGGTGCATATTGACAGCCTGGGAAACATTGTCCTGCAGTGCCAATGCTCTGATATTACAAAATATTGCCATGTTCTCTGCACTGATCTAAATGACGGCGTCAGCACAAGAACTAGTAGGTCTATGGGGGCCATGAATGAGTACGGTCGGAAATGAGAAAATTTCTAATCATGGAAAGGACGTGTTCAAGCACAGCCTTCAAAGTGGAGAGTTGGACCGAACTCATTTGGTTCCTGGGGTATGTGATCGTTTCTGCAAGCCTGTGACGGACACGGAAGGTATGTCGTGGTGACAAAGCCCAGGTCTCCACCGGCTTGCAAGGATGTGGTGGTTTCTCACTTTGTGGTTTGGCACTGCGTGACAGTATCTCCTCTTGTGGGAGGGTGCTGATCTTGCAAAGAAGGTGCAGCAAATTTACCCAAGTCGAACACTTTCTTGGCAAATAACCTGCTGCCGAAAGGAAACCTTCAGGAGGCTGGAATAGGGCTGCACAACTTGTGCACACACCGTTCCCTGCCTGTAAGGGAAGGATCAGTTTCCTGCAGGTTGTGATCTGTGAACCGAAGGGAGGGCAGGGTGTCCCCTGTGCTGTCCTGCCTCTTTGCTCGCGCAGAGCTAGCTCCCTGCAGCCGAGCTGAGACCCGGCTCAGCTGAGCCTGCCTCGGACACCCTCGTTGGCGGCCTATGCGGCGGTCAGCCTCCTCGTGCCCAGTCACTAGAGTTGAAAAGCCTGCCTTCTGAGGGCCTTTCTCCAAGAGAGAATTGCTTTAACCTTATCAAATGGAAGAGAAATTTAAAATGACTTAATGTTTATTTGCTGACAGGCAGAAATGTCCTCTAAATTGACTGTCACAGTGCGAACGCAGTGCTGTAGGACCAAATCATAACCTCTTGTTGGCCTTCAATCAAACGACGTTAAGTTTGGGGAGTGGGGATATCATTTTGGCCTCCCTGGATGCATGGACAGCATTCTCATTTTGAAGTTTTATACAATGAAGTTATATTTGATATTTGCATAATTCAAATAGATGAAATCCTCAAACAGGCACAGGAGACTGGATTTCATTAACTTGGGATGCAGCCATTCCCATCTCTCATGCAAATGGCAAATACCTTTCCTGTAAGTATACTTTAAAGATTCATTTCTTTCTCTAATCAAGTGTTGAAATCCTACCCAGGGGAACCAGAATTGATTTCTTTTCCCTTCAGACTGAATAGCATAGACCTTATTTGGGTTAACTTCAGTCATGAAATGTAGGTTAACCCTTCGATGTACCGCAAATCAGCTGAAAGAGTTAGTGTTTTTTACTGTGACACACTGAAAACATGCAAGGTGTTGTCATCCTGCAAATGCAGCCGTCAGCTCCACTGAGCTCGGGGAAGCTCTGCCCATTGGCAACAAGGATCTATTTTTGCTGAAACTCTGGCCTTGAAAGCTGGTTTTTAAATTTCCTCCTGGGCCTTGAATGCTCTAATTGATTATGCTTGTTTTGTTTTTAGTCTTTAATGATCAAGGTGAAGAATTGCTCAAAAACAGTTAAGGTGTTAGAGCTCTCTGAGAAGGAAGGCCGGATTCTCACCCCGGCTGCAGTTCCCTGTGCCAGGCGCGCTCTCGCAAGCCTCCCACAAAGCCGGGAATTTTCCTAGGTGTAAATCTCGTCTTGGAGTAGGGCCTGTGCCCCTCTCTCTATGGGAGACCTGTTGGGGCATGGGAGAGCTCCACCACATTAAAGCAATTTAATAGACATCAGGAGAGAATTAAAACAATTTCACCTTTGATAGCTAATCTTGCTCTAAGTAGCTGTGGGGCATAGTCTGTCGCACGGTGCAGTCCTAGCCGCAGGGCTGGGACTCCTATCCGTAGCAGTGCAAGCGAATTTCCTCCTCTCCTTTCTACTGAATTGTTCACATATCTTTGTTTGCTATTTTCTGGTTCCCCTTCTTGGAAATAGAGCTTTACATTTTATTTTCTCTCTTTCAAATATGTCAGTTTTCACTTCAATTTTCTTATATTAGTTTAAACTGACAGCCTGACCCCTTGGCCATTCTCTGAAGCATTTCCCAGTGCTTTCATCAACAGGAAGGTCTGCTACATTCTAATGGAGAGCAGCATGAAAAAGAGAAAAAAAAAAAAAAAAAAGAAGAAGAAAAATACATTTTTCTTGGTAATTTGGGATGCTTAGTTTTCTGCTTCTCTTTGTCTTAGAACACGAAGTATGCATTGGGGAGGGTTTTCTTCTCTTCATTACTCGTGAATTTATGGTGTGCTCTCTGCCTCTCCATCCAACCAACCCCCTCCCCTGTAAAAGAAAGCAGTACGAAGCAAGCTGCAATGAAAATCTCAAGAGTAGCCATGTTGTCCTGGGTTTTCCTCCTGCAATAAAGGCGGATTCTCTCTGTATTTGGTAGTAATTAGTAAACCCTCACTTAAATGTATACACATTTTGGAATTTGATCTCTAAAATTCCTGGTGCTCCTGGGGGAGCACACCAGGTAGCAAGCACTGAGCACTGGTATTTTGGTTCCTACATTAGATGTTGGTTACCTTTCACTGATGAGTTTAAAGTTCAGCTCTGTGCTTCTCAAATGCTTTTGATAAGTCTGATTTTACTGATCAAATCTCTGAGTTGCTTGCTTTGTTAGGGCACGCGAGGCCCAATACCTTGAGGACGTTCTCAGGTCCTGCTGAAGAGGCAGTAGACTGGTAGATACCCTCTACTTTTCTGTGGTGCTGAGAGGTGTAGCTCTGAAGTCAGGAAATGCTGAGATGGTCTATGTGTATGTAGACCTACACATACGTGTGTGAGCGTGTGTGTATACGAATATATATATACACATATATATACATGCACATATACAGGGTCCAGTCCCTGTAGTATGGGAAGGTCATCAGAAAATCAGCTGCACTGATGTTTTGTTTGTGCAGGGACACACAAGTCAGTCTTCCTTTTAGTCTGTAGGCAAAGAAGCCTTCATACAGGATGGCTGGAGTCCTGAGCATCCTTGTATGGGCTGTAATTTGACAAAGTTCTTCATACCATTTTTCTGTCTTCCTCCTCCCCCTCCCTCCCACCCTGGATCCCTTCTTGAGTATCTAATCCATCAGCTGTCAATCTGGGAGGAATAAATGACATGCTATCAGTTGTAATGGCTAATTAAGAGTAACCATTCTTACCAAACCATTCATCAACTGTCTCAAAGTGGTTATGCTGTGCCCTTTATGCCACACAGGTTCCTCACGCTTAGGAATTAAAGCAGCCCAGAGCCCTCTTGGTTGACAACTCAGCAGCCCAAAGTAATTGGGCCTGAAATAATTGCCTTTTCTTCATGTATCTGGAACTTTTTCAGGTCTGTTTTGAGTATGTGGGGGTTTTATTATTATTTTATTTCAGGAGGCTCAGCTCAAGGGGCCCTAGCTCCAATCCTGAGTTGCCACCTTTTAGAAAGACAGCCTCATTCAGCAAAAGCCCCAGGAGCCTAGAAAGTGAGGCATATACTGTGCTTGTCACTGTGCAGTGGAGGTCTTAACACAGAATTCAGCAGGAGCTAGAAGCATTTCGTCTTTCTGATGTCAAAAATCTTGTTGCCAAGTCCCTGAACTTTGACTTTCAAGTCATTTCAGGTCAGGAACAATTGCCATCTTTACACCACCATTTTCAAAATCTTTATCCTTTGAAGCAATATTGAGAAAGTTAGTGTCCCCACGGTGCAAATCTTCTTTATTTAATTTTCCTATTATTTTAATATATCAATAGTTCTGATCATGTTTGCTCAATGTGGTTTTGAGGGGAATATTTTGAGAAAGGAAAAAGTCTGTTTGAAGTGAGACATGATGCTTTTGATCCAGGGACTGACGTTCTGCAGGAGGAATAGAAACAATAATCTCATGATAACCCTTCAGCTTTCCTAAAATAGAAAAGCTGCCTAGTTAATGAATATAAATGAACACACATTCACTTCCTTTTTTTGAGGTTACTAAAGCTGATTAACATTAGGTACCACAATTTATTTAAAGAAGCTGAATAATTATTCTGCTTCTTATCCCACGAACGTGCAACTTATTTATTATCGAGGGTTGGGGGGGTTAAGTGTATTCTTGTTCACATTGGGGCCATAGTTTTGTCATCATCAGAGTCTTAAAGCCAGTATTTTACAATGGGTAACTTTGGTATACACACAGAAAAGAAAAATTGGGCAACGCTATAGAAATTCAAAAAACTCTGGTGCATTGTCTTACAGGAAAGGACCTGAAATGCTTAGGAGTGAAATAATGTATTGACATTTTGGGGGCTGCACAAGTAGAATTCAATATTCAGCATAATTGTATTAGAAATTGATAGCTTCAGCAAAACAAAACAGTTTTTATATGAAATCTAAAATGGGTGAACCTGTGTTGCTTTATTGTGATGCTGTGTGGATCAGGGTGCTTTGGCTGAGAGTTATTTTCCAGCAATTCTTCCTGAAGTGTGACTCGTGTGTGTAGGCCTTTCCTGTTATGTTGCTCTAATGAGAATTTATTCTCTGCTTGCTTCTCTCCTGTTGTTAGTTATGCCAACCAGATTAAGTTACTCTGTCTAAGACTGTCTTTGCTAAAATTGCATCTTTCCTTCACCCCATCCATCCATTCATCCGTCCCTGGGACTGGGAAAGATGGAGAAGTGAGCAAATGTTGGCTGCAGCCGGAGGTTGCCAGGACCTGCGTGGTTGTGGAGATTGTGAGGACTCGTTCCTTGTTGCCCCCTTAGTTAATTTTTATAAGATATCTGTTGAACAGAAATCCCTTGAACTTGGCTAAAAGTTGTTCTCCAGGTTTGTTTAGATATTTAGACAGTTTAAGATATTATCAGTCATAGTCTGCTTTGTGCTGGGAGCACTCTAATTCCCTATGCATGGTAATCGCCTGTCAGGTCATGTAAAATTGGGCGTGAAGGAAAGCAACACTGAGATTCTTGAACACAGTATTATTATTTTAAACTTAACATCACTTTATATTAACTATCACTTCAATATGAAAACTATGTTTGAGGATTAATAACTAAATCATAGGCACCTCCAGCCAAATAAATGAAAGTGTCTACGTGAGCAGCGTAACGGAGCAGAGGGTTTCAGTATGAAGTCTGTCTTCCCACAGGAAGTCATGCATAGCGCTCATTAATGTTTGCAATTCTGCGTATGCACCGATGGAGGAACATGCGCGGCTTTAAAAACAAGCTAGGGGAAAATCAAAATGACTCTGAATGTTTTCCCACCAAGGCACTTGAACCTTGTCTAAAGAGTATTATGGGACAGAAAAGAGTTCTGCAGCTGGTGAACTTTATGGCAAAGTAGCATTTCATCCCAGGGCAGGGTGTGTGTGTGTGGCTGTGCGTGTGGTTTTCTTCTCTCGCGCCCTCTCTCTCTCTCTCTCTTTTTTTTTTCCTTTTGAGTTACAAATAAATCTACACTGCAGATGTGCAGGCAATTCATGAATAAAATGTAATTCTGCAAACAGCCTATTATAGCTATACTAGCAACTTAAAAAATCCAAAGCAGCTGGATGATGATCATTTAAAATCACTACCTTCTAGTAAAGGCGTTGCAATTAAATAGCCTATCCTGACGACACAGTAAGTACTGATTTCTACATATGTGCCAAAGCATATACAATCTACATAGTTAGAACTAGAAAGAATGGTGGAAAGGAATTTTGCTGATAAAGTTGATCTCTCTTGTTTTTTGTTAACACAGTTGTATATTAAGTGCATGTATCAAATATTTTGAAACTAGTTAAGAAATATCTTTATTTACAGAAGGAAAGTGGCCTAGCTGCTTCTGAGAACTACAGACTGTTTGTGAGAAGTGTAGCATGCTTTAGGTGATCCAGTTTTGCATTTCCTTAAAATGCACATGCACAAATGTTTGTTTTATAAGCCATTATTCCTCTTTGGAGAGTGCACCATCATCTGCTTCTTATCAGGAGCTCCAAAATGTGTTTAATTTTTAAGTTATTCATCGTGGTTTAGTAGATGAAAATGAACTGCAGTCAGCTGTCAAGGGCAGAAGGGTTTGAGGTGCAAGAAATGCTGCTAGTAGACTTTAATTGTCAGCCACGTGTAATGCTGATGTTGGAAGATGAGCTGCTCAGAGGGGAAGCAACTTTGCATACTTGCAGATTAGGCTAAACACAGGCTTTGCTTCTCTGATGAAAACACTGTAATATAACTTGCATTGAGGGTCTGAAATAAAGCCTGTGTGCGTTTCTCCTTTGGCAGTGCTCCAACTACCCTGGATCTGGTTTTGAACCCTCTTCATTTTCGTCTCCTTTAGCTAAGAGACTTTGATGCTTTTAACACTTCCTGTCTTGATCTTCCCATTGCTTCATTTAAGTATAGAGGTGTTGGGAGTTACTTTTTTTGCCTTGAACCTCTTTGACAGTCCAGCTCGTTTGCTTTACAGGGTCTCCAGTTTGTTGCTGGTGGGTAGTCGCGTCTTCAAATGGTCCAGCTAGAGCTCTCCTGTGTGAGTCTGTTTTGTCTGTTTGTGCCTTGGAATAATACAGGGACAGCCAGTAGTGCCTTGTTTGTTCATAGCCCTAAGCATTCATGTTGCTGGTGCATTAAATATCCACGCTTTGTGCATTTAGGATGGCAGGTTTCCAGCGATGTGTAGGGTGTAGGCTTATAATTTCTAATAAATCTGCAATTTCACGTGCAAAAGAATTATATGGAGTGTAGAAAAAATTAAGGGAGCAATGAAACTGTACAGTTTAATTCAAGCACACATCACTCCAAAAGAACAGTCATTTGTATGAGTGATGTAAGTGTCACTTTAATGCTTGCTGCACAAGCGAATATTTTGGACTTTTGAAAAGACAGTATCTGATGCTAATAGCGCAGGTTCTGAGTACATGATATGAAGTTGTGAAGAAATGATGCTGAAACCTCTCCTTCCCTTCCTCCTCTTCTAATTTGTGCACCATAACTGTGAGGCGAGAAGGAAAAAGTTTTACAGCTTGAGTCATCCCAGACACTGAGAGAAATAGGCTTGAGGTGGAAAGATGCAGTCCAGGTTCAGACTTCAACACCGCTCAGCCTTGTGACGGCAGCTTGGATCCATCTCACCCACGCTACCGGGGCTTTGGGTGGGTTGCTGTCTTGCCATAACCCCATCTGTGCTGTGCTGGGGGCAGGCTGAAGCCTGCAGTGTTTCCTTGGACTACCTGAGTTTGAGCAGGCACCCCCCCGGTATCCGACCGCGCGTCAGGGAGGTTTGCTGGTGGCATGGGTCAGCAGAGCTCCTGCCTCTCCCAGCTCCCGTGATGCCACCCCACCGGCGCACCTTGAGTGGCAGCTTGCTCTGCTGTCACCCGGATGATGGGGGCTGTTTGGAAGCACTAAGGTACTTGTTCAGGTTTAAGTTTGCCATACCCTGAGTGAGGAAAACCTTGCTATTTAGTTACCTTAAAGTCACTTTCAATATAGTTCAAATTAAAACGCAAGCGAGCGGGACGCTGCCAAGTCATCTTTCTGGGGGGAGTTTGGTGGCTTAAACAGGTGAACTGGAGCCTTCCTGGAGTGCAGAGAGGTACAAATGCAATGCTGAAGCTCATCCTATTTCCTCCTTATCGAGTACACAGCGTGGCCTTACCACTGAAACTTTTCTCAGAGCTTCAGATGTCTCTGTTAGCTGTCTCCTCAGCAGTCAAGCCGGGAAAAATCCCTTCCTTCTGGAAAGGAGAAATTCTTCTCTCTCGCTTTGGTGACTCACGGGCACGCTTCACCTTGATACGCGCCTTTACGTACTGCATATGATCAGCACTGAACAAACGTGGGATCTCTAAATGGGATAAATGTGTGCAGCTTACTGCTGGTACTTGATTTGAGACCAGACATGACTCATTAACTAGCTTGTGGCAACTGCTTTTCTTTTTTGCCCTACCTGCAATCCCTTTCTCCTCAGCCTGCTGAAAACAGCAGGCCGTGAGGATGTTCCTGCAGATAATATAAGAAACTCACTTTGGAGCCTTCTATCCCTGAGTGTCTCCCCTGCCTTCAATTTGGGGGTTTATATGTGTAGAAAATAGGATTATATAGGTTGTGATTTCATAGAGGGTGTTCTCCCCTTGAATTCCTTAAGACCTTGCTTAGCTTGACCACGAGTGATTGTGATGTGCCCACCACTTTGCTCTCCTAAGACAACTTCCTCTTTATGACTTAAATAATCCTATAAGCCTGAAATGTCTCATGTTCATAAAATCTCTATCCCCCTCTCAAGACCTAGCCATACATAATAGGCTTTTTACGGCTTCCCTCATCTTTGCGCTCTTCTGCACGTGGGCAGGAGAATCGCTTGAAGGCAAGCAGCAGCCTGTTGACCAGAGGTGTATGCTGAGTCTGATAGAAGAAGAGCTAATGCTGTCTGCTGTTCTTTTTTTGGAGCCTGATCTAGTAGGAATTTTTAATTCTCTGGTTGGATAAAAAGGTGGCAGCTTCATATTACTCTATATTACTTGTTAACTATTACAGATGAAGATAATCTGAAACACAGGAACGATTAATGTCAGAAAGCACTGGGCAGGAGAAGATTTTCTGTGTAGGAAATTGCCCATCCACAGTGTACTAAAGATTTTATTCCTTTCATAAGTCAGGATGCTGACTTCACCCAAAAGCTTTTAGGATTTTAAAATTTTATCCTATTGTCCAGTTGACTGTTCTTTTCTTTGGAGAACTAGTTAAGGCTTTTCTTTTTAAAATACTGTTTCCTCGCCCCAATACTTGATGTGTGTACACTTTACTAACAGTCTGGCCAGGGTTATTTACTATTTAAACTGCTCGCGGTTAGGTTTCTAAAACCGATAGTAGTTTTAGCCTTCCACAGTTACTGGGCAAACAGCATCTTTCTCGGCACTCAGTGGTAGCAATCTCTCTCCCTCTTTCTCTCCCCTTCTTCCCCCAAATCAGAAGTAAAAAGAATTGTAACTACGTCTCCTCCACCCCCATCTTCAGTTGTCCTGGCTCGATGGCACCATCACAGTAATGTTATTAAATAAGCTCAGTTCTTTGTACCTTTTGAAATAAACATGTTTACTAGCAATAACATCACTAAATTTGTAACCCTTACACTTGGGGACTTTCCGTATGCCCTCAGGTCCTCTGCAGTAGGAAAAAATTGGACGAGAACTTCAGACGATGTGGTTGGAGGAACGGGAATCTCTTCTACAACCTTATCTCCTTCTCTTTTAAAAAGCAGCAGAAGAGAAATTATTTAAATGACACACACAAATTTGTGTTGCAAGATAGCTGGAAAGAGCATTCCTCCCTGTTGGTATTCATGACAGCTTCTACAAACCTAACTATTAAGACCTATTATGAAGATGTCTATTGCAGTGCAGGTAGATTTATATGCTTGTCATAATACGGATGCATCGGTAAATCTGGTACTGGTACATTCACTGTCATATTGCTACGTTTCTTACAGAAAATATTTTTAGTGATAACTGCCAATTTAAATATCATTACTGTGCAGGTCTGAGTTAATTTTATTTCTCAGTTGTATGAAAAATGGGTTAAACTAACAGTTCTCAGTTTGGAGCAAATTTGGAAATACAACATTTAAACTGAAAGTAATTTACTGGGCTAGTTACTTTCTATATCCTGTTTTTAATAAGACACGCATGGTCCAACAAGCTTCTTTCTGTGACTTGTAGTGCTGGATTATTCCGTCTCCCGATTTGCAAGTGACTTGTCCAGCCCATGTTAGCAGCTTATTCTGGAATGAAATTTGGCAAGTTGATGAAAAATCAGCCCTCCTTGATTCCAGTTTTGAAGTTAGGAGTTGTTCGAGCTCTAGAGCTGTTTTCCAACTTAAAAAAAGATGATCCTCTGTGTGCGTGTGCTTTTGTTAGAAAATTTCCTAATGAAAGAATAATCCCCTTTTCTTCAGTTGTTTAGTACTTCTTCCTGCGCTCCCTCCCTTATTTCTCCATTCCCTATCCTTAGCAGGAATGGGGGTGTGCGTGGGGTGACCATGAGGTTATAGGGAGGGAGCGTGGGGGGGGGGGGGGGAAAGGTCACCCACTTGTTTTAGAACTGAAGTTAAAATGTGTTAACTTATCAGGAGTGCGGTTGGGGAGCCACCCAAAAAGTGCATTTGCTTGAAGTATGAGACAAAACGGGACAACTGTTCTCCCATTCACACAGTGCTTTTCTGGAGTCTGGGAGCTGGGTGGGGTGACCTTCTGCAGTGATTTACAAGGCCTGGCTTTCAAAGCTACGTGTATTTGTGCATGGACACTACATTTTTGCAAACAAGCATACAAACAGCCAACAAGGTACCTACTTGCGATGTTTCGGCAGCAGTGTCTTGGATCTGCCCATGAACGCAGGCATGCGGAGTGTGAAGTTCCTGGTAGAGCTGTGCATCTGTTTCTGGGTTCATTTTTTTTCCCCATGATACTCCCCATCTTTGCAGGCGCTGTCTTTGCTTCTTTTGGGTTGTGAGCACATGCAAAAGTCTTCAAATTAGCTAATTTCTGAAACGAGGCACGTGGTTTCCCTGCTGAGGAACTCTCACTCCAAAGAAACAAGTATATATCTAGCCTGGGGAGCTTTTCTGATTCCATTTTACTGTGATTCTTATGTATTTTTTTTCAGTCCCCCTGCAGGTTAAACTACTAGTCCATATTTGCTGTTGTTCATCCCCAGATATGGTACATACCATGGCAATAGCATTCAGGCTTTTAAAGGGGAATAATGATGAACCTAAATTAGTTCTGTGTCTGCTAAGGGAACAAAATAAAAGACCAAAGTAGTCTAACTTCTCTCCATTCACATGTAATTCGGTTGCATTGCACTAAGAAAAATAAATGCTGCTGGGATGTTATGAGACAATCAGTAGGATAATGGAAAATAGTTAATACTCCTCATGTCTGTAAAAGAGTGTTTTCCTCGCTGGTTGAAAGTAGCCTTGAAAGGGTTTTCTGAATTGTATTTCTAAGCAAGAAAATCTTTTTCCTTTGGAAATATAACAAAATCCCGTCACAGTCCAAAATGGTTATTTGAAGTTTGGAAATCATACAGCTCAAAGAAAGCACCTTGGTCTTGAGCCAACCACATGGCACAGTTCCAGTCACTTTCTGACTGCTCGTCCTTTGGGAATAAGTAGCGACGGATATAGTTTCCTTACCCTGCAGTTTTTATTGCACCCTATGTTTGCTAGCAGACTCGTCTAAATGTATCATTTGACCTTTCATAGCAGCTATTTAAAACACTTCACAAATAAGCATTCAAAATATTTCACAAATATCTTGCTTTATTATGTTCAAGCTGGAGACTTCTTCCTCTTTCACTGTGACAGCAAAGTTAGAACAGCAAATTTGCCTCTCTCTTGTCAGCTTATTTTTCCCCAGCGTCCATCAACCTTAAATGGGGTTGCCCCGTGGCTACTGAGTCTAAGCCCTGGCCTCTGATCCCCGCTCCTCTATGGTCCTGCTGAGTGACCTTGTTCAAGCCATACGGTCTAGCTGTGCCTCTGACACATCCGTACAGCAGGGAAAACTATTTCTGACTCCTTCATAAGTGTGTTTTATTTGCCACCGTAGAGGGTCCGATGATGCTGGCTTCTGCCAACTGCATGAATTACCAGCTACCAGCAGCAATGGGCACAGCAGGGTGAATTTGAGCACATGTGTAGGCATTAATGCAGATTTCCTCACTTCTCTTGTTTTGAAGTTGTCCCCTTGGTGCAAAGAGTTTGGGCATTTTTTTCTGTATCTTAGTCTCTTAGCTGCGCAACTCCCATTAGAAGTCAACCTTCCTGTGCATCCTGATCGGGGGGGGAAAGTGAGATTAGTTTAGGCTTTTGTACTTCGTTTCCTTGAGACTCTAATAGCAGTCTGAAAAAGAAAATCGCTCCTGAGAATGTCTGGCACTTTGGGTTTCACATAAACGTAATCCAATTACCCCAGTCCAGGCCATGCAGAACTGTTTGGTCTGAGGTATACATCAATCTAGGAAAAGTACAATATACTGAACTGAAAATAAGGCAGATTGGGCATATTTCTTAATAGCACAACACAATGCAATTGCCAAAGGAAAGGCATATGCTTCTGTCCTGCATTACTCAGCGTCTGAATGGAGTAATTTGGGAGGGGATAGGGAGTGAAGTCCTTGCAGGGAGGGATTTTAGAGGTATCTTCCCTGGAGGCCAGTTTTGTAAAGGCATACCATCTGGTGCATTGAAAATGCAAAAAGATTTGTTCCTCAGAAGTCTGAGCCAGGGATGAAAGTCCATCCCTGCCAGGGATGGCTTAACGGTATCCAGAGAGAAGGATGAGTTTTATCACAAGTGGTGAAATTCTTCCTTTCCTCCTCCCTTAACCTCTAATTCGAACATCAAATAGACTGATCTTATTGTAGCTGGTAGCTTCTGTAATGAAAGTTTCTGATGTCCTTGCTTACTGTGAGTCAGGCAATGAGCTGTTTCATTACTCTTTCTGCTGTGCTTCCGGGCACCTTCATTTTACGCAGAGGTCAGAGGGGTGTTAAACAAGAATGCTGGCTTTATCCTAAGCAAGGCCTCTGGTGGGACTAAACTGGAGGCTCCGGGCTGTGTGTGTCATGCTCCACCCAAGCATGCTTTGAGCAGCAGTCAGACAACTACTGCTGTGCATCAGCTTATCGCTGCTCCGAGTTCCAGCCTGAATACCGGCATCCGTCTCGGGCCTCCGCTAGTGATTCAGGCTCTGCAGAACTGAGCGTTTTTTGTCCCCAGCCTTCAAGGTTAGATTCCAAATCACCTTTTAAAGGAACAGCTGGAACACCTAGGTCCGGCAGAGCACAATGTCCACGCTGCCCTTCAGTGCTCAGGTCTGCTGCTTGTGTGCTGGAGAGACCCCCATCGATTTCTGACCCCCTTTGATTTCTCTCCCCCTAGCCTGTGTCCTGGAAGCTCTGCTCCTCACTGTCCAAATCCTGAGAACAGCCAAGTGTCAGTCCTGTCTTTATTTTGTTAACTTAAACTTTTCCTTAACATGCAACGGCTGATATGCTAGTGGTATCTGAGTGCTGTAGAACATTTCAGATGTGGCTTTTCTGGTCTAAGCGAGTGCAAAAGAAAAGCTAACTGCAATCAATCACTTTATTTAAAAACATGTCTTACACTGGCTCGTCTCATACTACAAAAAAATTGCAGTTTCTTGAACAGAAGAAGCCTGCCCAATCTCATCTTTCAGCACAAAGTTTCAACAGATACTTCTGCAAGTGAGAAACTAGTAGAAAATAACTTCTGGTCTATTCTATATGTCTGCTTTTCCTCCAGATTTGTGGTAGACTTCCCTGTGTCTCTGAAGCATGATAACCTTAATTTGATACCAGATCCCCTTCAATCTGGGCATCGGCTGTGTGATGATGTGGGACTCGAGAGGTGGTGACAACCTCTTGAAAAGGTTTTGGGCATCTTCCTGATGGTCTGTGACTAATGAATGCTTCACTGTCGAGGAAGCTAGCAGGGTATTTGTGGTGACGCTTACTTTGCTTTGTGATCCTTTATTTGTTCCTTACTGATCTCTGAAATCTGCTGGATGCTATGTTATTGAGATCTAACAACGCCCACATGAAACCTGGTTATTTTCACCAAAGGGAATTTTTGTCACTAATTTTGTGAAGTTTGCTTGGTTAAGTGGTTACTGGGGTATGACTAAACCTTTTAACATCAACCACAGCTTCTGCTGTGCCTGTTTAATCCTGTCAGTTGAAAGAGAAGAGGCAGCACAAGGGCAAAACCTGTTTTCTTATTATGATTACTTATGTGATCAGGCAAATTCATGCAAAATAAATGTGTTATGGAGAAGCGGTGATAATAGAGCACTTTCATTATCCTTTGTGTGGTCCTTCTAGGGCTGGCTATTATAAATAAATCAAATTTTTTAATCTGGGTTTTTTTCCTGTGGAGTTATCGTTTCCTACCTACTCCGTCTTTTCTCTGGCCTGGAGGATCTTCATGGACTTGACAGCTCAGGAGAGCTGGGAAAAGCTCATTCAAATGTAACTTGTATGCTGGGGTTAAACATTGCTCTTTGCTTTCCCCATGCGTATGTTCCCCTTAACGCCTAGCTCAAGTAACAGAGCGCTGTGTCAATGAGGCCAAAGGAGTGTAGTCACTATCCAACCTGGGAGAATATGTTAGAGCTCTCTGAAAACCAATTAAAGGTCAAGTAAGAAGTGGTGTTATTCTTCACTTGCCTATTCCTTTTAGGCTATTTTTTCACCATTCTAGCTGGAAACGACCCAGGAAAGTGTTTTGGGTGGAAGCCAGCGCAAAACAAAAAAGCCTTCTTAAGAAAAAACATGTTGACCGTTAGGGCAAAACGTGAAAGCATCATTGACTATTGTAAAAATCCTATTTATAAAACATGGTTTAGAGTAGTTGGTAGTAATTTGCCATGATATGCACAAGGGATGTGTGGTTTAAAACATTTTATTTCGTATCACCTGGAGTAAGAAGGATGTTTAACAGTGAGATGGTGAAAGGAAGAACTGGTAAGAGAAGCTGTTGCTAGGATGAATTATCCTGAGCTTCCCACTCTAAAAGTCAGTTCTTCCTTTTACGGCACCCTTTGCTCTTTAGCACTAAGCAACTCTCTCTAGAGGCTTGCAAGTATTTGTACAGAAGGGGAAGTTGTTTTTGTTCTTTATGTGCATGGGCTCCTTTTTGCACGCTACGTGGGGCCTTGAGGCACTTCAGTTGTGAGGGTCAAGTTTCCCTTCTGCCAAACAGCGAGTAACACCTCTAAAATCACCGAACTGCTGATGGCAATGAGCACGAAAGGTGGGTGATGTTGACTGGAGTGAACGCCAAGGGTGTAATGATACAGCTTTCCTTCTGTCTTCTTCCTCCCTGAAAATGCTCGAGACAGGCAGGATGTTTCAAGTGTGCTGTAAATGAAGGTATTAAGGTTTTACTCGGCTCTGCTTAAATTGGTGGGCTCGAGCATATAGACTGCTGCAATTATATATTGCTCCATGCCTGATTTTATGGTTCTGCACGCATAAACTTCTGCTGGAGCTTATTCAGGCATAAGTAAATCTTAAATGTACAGATCATTAGAGGAAGTATTGAACCATTTACTTGTAGAGTAGTCATAGATTAACTGGGAATGGATCAGTGCGCTTTTATCACATAGCATCAATAGGAAGACTGAAAACTTCTTTGGGATAAAAAAAGAATTGTTCGCAGTTACGAGGAGATGGGGGACAGGCTGAGAGAGCTCGGTGTGAGTGCGTTACAGCTTGGGTCCTCTAAATGGAGGTAATATTTGTAAGCAGACTTCAGACCTAACTTAACTGAAATTTAGGAATCAAATGAGGGAAAACACAGAGGAAAGCAATTGGTGCTGAGCTTGGGGGCCGCCCCATGGCTGCATCTCCAAGCACATCGGCTCCAGACCGTGGAGAGGAGAACAAGGCTGGGGAGACAACGTCTCTGCTCACCATCATGCAGTGCCGTGTCCTGAAGATGGTTTTTCTCTTGCTTTCCTGGTTGCTGGTAATTCGCTTGCCATTCCCCAAGTCTCCTAACCACTGCTTGGGCGAAGGGAAGGTATTGCTGTTCTCTCATGCTGTAATTCAAGCAGCAGTCAATTAATCAGGAAAGTCCTTTGGCTTGTGTGGATCAAGCAGGTCAGACCAGGAGATCGTAGTGGCCTGTTTAATCTAATAATATGCTGTAATCCTGTTACCCTCTGGACTTTAATTTGAACAACTGTTCGATCAGAGCCCAAGCGAGTGATAGAAACCCTCAATGACAGCATGCCAGAGGAAATGCTACAAAAACAAAATTAATTGAAAATATATATTCCAAGAGTGAGATATGGACCCTTTCTCTAATAGACCCAGACTTGGATATTACTACTGAAATACTAGCAAATTCACACATCAGTGTAAATTGTCTTGCTGCATCTGTCAACAGGCACCTAAAGCAATAATAAACGCAGAATAGCTCCTCATAAATATCCAATATCCTAATTATCAGAGCTTGACTTAACCAATGGCAGAGTAATAAAAAATGAGATTTTTTTGATCTTTTGCCATGAAAAATGCATACTTTATTCTTTGAAGACTGACTGCAGTGTCACAACTTTTGTGGCAAATAGAGCATGAAGCATATTGTCAAAAATATGGTTAGGGAATAGGAAGCTACTAAATATTTTATCTTCCTGGCAATGTACTAGGAGAAAAGTATGAACCTTAAATCTATCCAGTTCCTCCTCCCACCTTCCAAACTGTTTTAATGATATAGAAATTCAAGTCCCTGAGAGAAACGCAGCACATCCATTTTCCAATGTGCTTAGATATACTGAGGATCATGAATTATGTAGTGTTTGCACTGGGGTTTAAAATGTCATCAGTGTATATCTCTAAGAATTGTTTAGCCGTCATGCGTTATGAACTTCCATTTTTTTTCTCTTTTTAACAATGAGTCAAGACGCACTGGTTGGATGTAAACCTCTTCTGAATCGGGAGGGATTTAGAAGTTGCCTTAAACCTGCAGCTCCGGCTCTGTTACCGGGCTGGATTTGCACTGCCTCGGCTCACGTGAGCCAAAGCGTGAAACACACCGTGGGGCTCAGCAGCGGCACCTCGCTCCGTCCTCGTGACACGAACGCTGCGTTTCCCACCCGTACTTGCGCTGCAGAAGGCGTCCTGGGCCGCGTGGCCGCCGCGTGCTTCGTGGGCACGTGCAGCTCCCGCCGATCGCCCTTGCTGGCATCGTGGTGGGCCCAGATGGTCTCGTCCACCCCTCAGGACTTCATAACGCTGTTAGAGGAAAAGGGGGTGGGGGAAGAAATATGGATTCCCGTTTTTTTTCAGATAGGGAACTGAGATGTCAGGTGGACTTGAGACTTTGTAAAAAAGGTGCAGGAAATTAGTGGTCCTTCTGGGAACTGAATCCACATCCCGCTACAGTGCTTTGGCCACTGCTGCATTTCTCTTCCCTGATTGATCAGATTTGCTTATTTCTATGGTACAGTAAGCATGCAAAGGGCATGCTGTAGGAAAAAAAAAATATAGAGTGAGCTTGCAGGATGGAAAGGCACATTCAGATGAGAGGATGGGAGCAAGGGGGAGAGGATGAATGACAGGATAATGTGCACTGCTCAGCGAAGGGCATGGTTTCGCACTGCTAGGGGAGGCTGCCCCCAAAGGTGTAAATCCCGTATGGCTTATTGCAGCTGGATGTCCCGGCTGCTCCCCTTGCGCTGGACCTGGCTGTAGGATGGGTCCCTTCAGCTCACTGCTCCAGGAGAGAGCTGCCCCACCAAAGCCAGAAGGAATGGTTTTCTCAGGCAAAACAACCCTCAGCGACTCATCCGGCAGGAAGGGACAGCAGGGCTGTTCATTTAGGCGTATTATTAAACTGCTTCTTTAATGACTAGGCATCGTAGGGGGCTGTGGGAGATGAGGGGGACAGGAGGTCACATCTGCTGTCAGAAAGTCTCCTTCCTTCTGGCAGGGCGAGGCCTCAGCAGGCTGTCCTTTTCACACAGTGGTTTCCAGCCATTTTGTCACTGAATCTCATTCTTAAATTATTGGCAAAATGTCCTGCCTCCGGGGGTCCTGAGGAGCCAGCACAGGCCCAGCGAAGCTGATAATCCTGATCTCTGCATCACGCTTTAAACCCTTAGGCTGGCCTTGTTGGTTAGGCAACCCTACGTTACGGCATGGGGCCTTGATTCTCCTCCTGAGTTCTTACAGGGTGCTGATCTTATGCTTGTTTTGGCCCAAAGTTGAATTTCAGCCATGAAGTTCACTCTCTGGCAAGGAGCCAGCCCTGTTCTTCTCTGTAACTTGCATATCACAAACAGTAAGCTTGGCTAGATTAATCTTCCCCCTCCTCATCACTCTGTTATGTAAATTGAAGTCCTAGAACCTGTTGTCTCAGTGGGGTTTGTGGTGTGGTGCTAAACTTCAAATGTGCAGACTCTGTTTTCAGTTGCCAGCTTGGCTTTTGACTTCATATGAGCAAGCAGATGATGTGCTCTGCCTCGGTTCCTCATTAGTAATCCTGTCTTATCTTGCGCTGACATGATTTTGTCATTAGTGAGAATTTGTCTCTAGGTGCTGTTAGGGAAAAGGGAGGAATCGTGACACAGAGCAGGAAAAATAGTCCTGCAGCTGTCTGTTCTAAGGTCCCTGCAGCAAAACAGCTGGATAAATGAAGCTGCAATTTAAAGGGAGATGGACGGATGGGCACCAAGACATAGAGGCCTCTTCTGAGGGCCTGCCTTGGTCCTGCCTTTGGTCACCTGAACTGTAGCCCCGTGGCTCCTGCTGCAAGTGAGGCAGCCACCAGCTCCAGTTCTGGCTGATCTTCTTCTCTCTTTGCACATAGGAGGGGGGACTAGTAAAGATTATTTTGTGCATGCAAGGGCAGTGGGGGACGTTTCCCTCAGGAAGTTGTGGAACATGGACAGAGACTAGGGGGAATATTTCTCAAGGCAAACTGGCATGCAGAGACCAAACCAAATGAAGATGCATGCCACATTCTTCCTGCTGTGGCCATGGTTATGGTTGGGAACATTGACTTGCTCAGTGGGTTGGTGAAAATCAATAGTAAAAACATGAAATCTATACTGAGCAACTGGATAGATGCTATAGTTCACAATTTGTTGAAACAAAGCAGCTTTTCAGAGTGTAATGATGATGTATTATCTGTGTGACAAAGATACTTAGGGCCCTTGACTGACTGCTAATATTCACCTGGGTCTCGTGAAAAAGGTGTGCTGACTGAGGAAGCCGATGGGTCATAAGATAGCTTTCAGCTGTTCTTCGCTACGTAAAGTAAAGAAAGGTGTGTGCAGAGTCAAGTGTCCTGAGGACTCCACTTACACAGCTAAATAACGTGCACTCTCTCTTGTCCAAGATACTGGATTTTTCATTATACCACTGATGCAGGTACAAATGATTTTAGGGAGAGAAATCAATTCCTGCTTTATAAGTAGGGATCTCTAGGTTTAATGGCTGCTTTTTCTCTCCTCGCTTTCCTTGAAAGCGCCAGCTGGGAGTTGCACAGACTGTCCCCAGCTGTGGGTGGTAAGCCAGCAGCATTTACCAGTGAGATGGGTGGGACGCGGGTCTTTCTTCCAAGGAGAGCAAAGGGCGACGGTTGTCCGCCTCTTGTCCAGGTTTCAGCCTCGGTGGAAGCTCTGGTGATCCCTGTAAGTGCTGTGGTCCTCAGTATCAATCTATTTCTTGGCGATGTGGAAATGGGAATACATTACATGCTTACCTTTCTGGCGACCTCTGCTCCTCTGGTGTAAGAATTTGAGTGCTCTGTACTATGGTGCTGGCACAAAAATGTTGCGTTCGCTAAATTCTGTATCATTTGAAAGAAAAAAGACTCGGAGCATGTATTAATGTTTTGACAGCAGTGTTTTTTGGGAGGCTTTATAATGGGGACTCTTGCTTTTTTGATGGCAAAAGCTTACAGATGAATGTCCATGAAGCACAGGGGTCCAATTTTTTACAACTGGGGGAAAAACAGTCTCCTTTTATAACACATGGCTCGTGTTACGAGTGTGCTCACCTCTCCATTTTGAAGGATGAAAATGCATAACAGGTGGGACCAGCACTGAGAGTACATCCTTTGGAAAGGATAGTCCATCATCTTGTCTCCGGCTTTATGCTCCCTGTTGAACAAATCTGCCAACATGACACTGGATACTGATTAGCAATTTGTATGGTTATAAAAATATTGGCAGTACTCCATTGTTTTGCTATTTAATTCTTAATTTACATTTTTAATGTGCTGTGTCCTCATTCATATTACAGGTTTTACTCTTCTGTGTACATCTATAATAGAACGATTTTTTTTCAAAGAAATAATTATGAATACTAAAGAACTGTTACAATTGCTCTGTGTTTAATTTATGGACTGTGCCTGCCTTTTAAGATGTACTTCCTCAGGATGGAAGTACATTTGGAAAGGAGCAGGAGAGTAGAGAAGGTTTAGGTTAAATGGTTTTTTTGGGTGTTTTGCTTGAGCTACAGGTTGCCTTTCAATAATCAGACTAGCAAAAAATGTAATAAATGATGGAAACCGGAGACCCAACCTCTGGAAGGCCTCTCAGTGTATTTTTTTTCTTTCCCCCCGCCCCCCTTCCCTCCCTCCATCCTCCTCAGCCCTTGTTTTTTAAATGGAAAGGATGGTATGTTTTTTGCCAACCCAAGAAAATAAGAGCTTAGCAGTAATACCTTCGCTCTCTGTATCCAGGCGGTGTTTTTAAATAGCTGTTTCCAGTAAAAAAGTTTTACTGGACTATTATTTGTGTCAGAACTAAACTGCTGGTAATCGGATTGATTTTCACCTCCAGAACAACTCACCCACAGAAGGCATCCTCGTGCAAGTGTGTTTTTGTGCTGTATTCACACAACGCTTGAACCTAGCTGTGACGGGAGGCAGGGAAATATCCTATCTGTTTGCTGACGCGGAGAGCACCTCCTGCATAACCGTTGCCCCTGGGGCTGTGGGACTGGTCTCCGAAAGCGGGCGTTCGCTCTCCCTGGGCTGCTGTCGGCTGGTGTCCAAGACACGGGGCTGTCGGTGCTCAGCAGGAGCAGACCAGGAGAAGAGGCTGAGCAGGCAGGAGGCACCTGCAGCGCCCGGGTCCTGCCCTCCTCCTTCCCTCCGAGAGCAGGAGTTTAGCGTGAGCCGCTTTGGGCTCTCGGCAGCTGGCACCGCGGGCTCTTCTGGAGGTCTGCTGTGGGCAGGGCAGATGTGACCTGCTGCGTGGTGAAACCAGAGGTGTGTGCTGCCGTAGAGAGAACCGTATACAGCATTTTATTCCATCACACAGACCGTTATTCCCAGTAATTACTGATTTAATGAACAGCAGTGTAGTGATAACATTGATGCTAATTTTAAAGTGTAGTTTAAAGACTCTGCATACAAAGAAAGACAGCAAATCAACTTTAAGTGTCACAGGCTTAGAAACTTGCTGCTTGCTATAAGAAACTAGTGCAAACCATAGGAAAAGAAAATGCACATCACTGAGAATAGTGCGTGTCCTGGATGCATCGGTCCTCTCAGACCAGTGGCTTGGTACCTGCACCCTGGAAACGCAGGCGAGAGGACGCATTATTTACAATGCTTTGCTCCAGCAGAGAGCCATACAGTTGCCATGAAACCTGGCAACTTTAGGGTACTTAATGCATCGTTGTGCTTTCGTTAGTGCATGCGTTCCCCCAGAAGGGAACGGGTGCTGTGCTGGTGCTGGGAGCTGGCTGCAGCTGGTGAGAGTAAACAGGAGCAATTTTTGCTGTGTAGTCACAGGAAGACTTGGGGTAATTTGGTGAGAGCGAGAATTAGGCTGGAAACAAGTTTTTACATACATATGCAGATCCATGCATTTTTAGGAGGACTTATTAAGTTGTGGTTGCGATAAAAGGGCAATGGGAAACAGGAACCAAGTTGCTCAGTGGAAGAATTAGGATATTGATTTGATTTGATCTGGGGCATATAATGAACACTGCTGGAGCAGCCCAGGTGCTCCTGGGAGAGCTTGTGTGAGGTGCCAGGCATGGATTTGTTAAGGGAACCTGGAAAATACAGAAATACATTTAGAGAAGCTCTTCGCTGGGGAACACAGGGGTCAAGCAGGGGAAGGAGGAAGGGGGAGCAGGGTGGGATCATTAGAGAAATTGGGTTTCTGCTATGCCTAGCCAACAGCTTGTTCGTCTGGCTTAGCTCTTGCTGAGTCCTAGGGTTACGTATTTATAGATATCCCTCTTTCCTTCATGATCTCTCCACTCTGAGCTGTGCGTGTCAGCCTCTGGGAGCGGGTAGGAGCTGGGGAGCAGAAGCACCTCCAGCATGGGCTGGGGAGCAGAGCCAAGCCGGGCCCGGGGGGTCCCTCGCTTGCGACCGCAGAGCAGGAAATCCTGCTGTCAGCAGGGTTAATCGAAGAGGCGTTTTGGGGCAGGTGATCAAAGGGGCACACGCCCCGTGGGGCTCTTGTTCCTGTCGCCCTCCGTGTGCTGCTCCGAGGGCAGGTTGACCATGTCCAAGTCCTGATGTACCGGAGTGAGACAGTCACCTGTTTGGCATTTAAACACCAAAACTTTGGTCAAGCCTTAGAGTGTAGGGGGGATGCACAGATGCATGTTTAAGATGAAATAAAAGCATTAAGGAAAGCTCTGCGTTGAATGTAATGACTAATTTGTGCCGTCAACAAAACACACCTGCACCCTGTGCAGTAGAATATCACTCTCCGAGCTTTCAAGGTAGAAAAATATCTGCAGAGACTTTTTGTTTGACCCCTGGCTTATTCCATATGTGAACGTAATACTTTATGGTGCACAGGACTGTGGTGAGTGAGTGAACTGCGTGGGCTTGTTTCATTAGCCTTTATTTTAAAAAAAGAAAAAAGCTAAAGTTTGGAAGAAAATGTTACCATGTCATTCAGTGGCTTTCCTAGTTAAATGTTGTGTATGTGAGAATTGTAAAGTAAAGCTCTCAAAATAATAAGTCTCTTGTTCTGAACAAATACTAAAAGCTGAAGTATGATTTAGGAGCCCAGGCAACTGGTTTCTATTACTGGAAAATATTGAGGCTGGATGTTTGCAAGCTGGAATGAAGCTTGCTCGTGGGAGCAATGAAGCTTGCTCGTGGGAGCAGTCCCACTGGTTGCTCGGTAGGAAGCTCTTTGCATGGCACTAAACATTTTCTGGGAGCTTCCTGAATAGCTCTTTGAAAACAGACGACTGTCTTTAGATCTGCCTCAAAGGTACCTGCGTGGTTTTTAAGGTGATGTGTTTACTTAAGAGACATGTAAAAATTTAATTAATCTATTCAGTCTTGAATTCGTAAGACTAGACAACTTTGCTTGGATCACTGGAGATCTGTGAGGTATACCTTGGACCCTAACTACTCATTATATGAATTTATATTTTTAACTAATCATTTGATGATTTATTTTCCTTTGCAGGAAACGGTGCTGAAAATAAATGCTTTTTTCTTTTTCTTTCTTTCTTCTCGTATTTGGTGTTCTCTGGAGTCTACCAGCCTTCCAAAGGCAGTGCTGGGGAAGGACTGGGGCATCCTCTTACTTGCAAGTGAGAGGAGTTTGCTTGCCATCTTGGTGGCATTTAGTTTTGTTTTATTATTGTTAAACACGTGTGAATGAAATGTTCGTAAAAGAAAAGCCGTTATCGAAGAGAAATTATACGAGCCCCGGTGAATGTCTGTTCTCGCCTGTGTGATTTCACGCGGTGGTACTCTCATCAGGAGCACTAATAGAGTGCTTGGGAATTTTCTAAAGATTGTCTCCTGCAATAGTTCTCCTCCTCAAAGCAGAGTAACAGAGCAAGTCGGTGCACACGAGAATTTTGGTAAGATGTTTCAAAACAGCTCTCTGGAGACAGGGTATTTTGCAACATGGCCCAGTTTATTAACCATGGTCCTGCTGTGTAATTTTACACTCTCGCCTAATGACTGTGGCTCAATTTTGTTAATGCAGCTACTTTCAGTGTGCTATATCTTGCTGAATTTACTGGCTTGAGGTTTTCCAGGTAGAGAATAAAGTACGGTCTGTGCAAGGGACGCTTGCCTGTCCTGGCTCCGTTAGGCGAGATGCTGGGAAGGGCAAAATTCAGAGTATCAGGGACTGAAATTTGCTCCTGGACGCTTGAAGGCTATCGATCCTCGCCGGCAGAAGGGGGCAGCAGTATCCAGAGGGAGCCAGGAGCTGTCACGCCAAATAGAAATTTAGAGGGTATCCGAGGCGGGGAGGCAGGATAAACTGGGAAGGGGTTATACCCGCTGTGTGTGTCTTCTGCAAAGAAATATATTGCAGATGCCACCCTCTGTTCCCTGGGCAAACACTCTTCTGCTTCCTCAAAGCTACATAGGGTGTAATAAACTGCTACTGCAGGGAGTCTGCAGAGTTCTTTAGTTTTAATTCAAAAGGTGTCTTTAATCTTTCTGTTGCTTTGTGTAAGTTGTAAATTACACAACCCTGCAGAAAATTATATGTAAAGTAGGATTATGGTCCTCAATTTTATTATGAAACTGGCTCTGCATGGTAAAAAATGATTCTCATGATCACTTAATATTTCATTTACTCTGATTTACATTTCATGTATTGAATTCCTTAAAATCTGGATGCGGTATTGTAACTTGCACGTTCCAAATTTATTTAGGAATAAACTCGCAAAGCAGATGTTGTAGAGGACGAAAGAGCTCCTATAAATGACCATAGTGATCGGAGCCGCTGTGCACGGTCAGCAGCTCGGCCGCGGTGCGGTGCCCGCCCAGCCTCGGCGGGCCGTGCCCGTGGGGGTCCCCTGCGCAGCGGCCACCAGCCGTCGGACCACCGTGAGCAGCCGCTTAGGGGGCTCTGGGGCAGCCCGGGGGCTTGCGAGGGAGGTTCTCAGGGAAATCGGGAGGCTGGTTTTTTTGAAGCAGCTCTGCAGACTGGTGTAGGAAGGTTTCCCTGTGAGGAAAGGGGGCACGACAGCAGGGAGCCATCTCAAACGCATAATTTGCAGGAAGAGCCGCTGAGAGAGCGCGTGGGGTGGGCCAAGCCCTGCAGGCGCTTCCCGAGGGCCAGCTTGAGCTGGGAGCCGAAACGCGGCATCGACAGCCCAAGGGGAGAAGAGGCGGGGGGTGGAGGGTGCTACCCTCTCCACACACCTAATAGGCATGGACATCCCCTCCCTTGTCTGGTTTGGGGCTGTGGACCCCAAGGGGGGTCCTGGGGCTCTTTGCCCCCCTTAACTCAAGGCTGGGGAGCAGGGTCGGGTGAGGAGCAGCGCGGCCGGGCAGGAACGTGCCTCTCCGCAGCGCGCCGGGAGACTTCGAGCAGCCTGGCCTAAAAGGGAGAACGGACTGGATTTAGGCGCTGGAAGAAAAGCGTAGTGGGCAGTTGTGAGCAAAGGTGAAGCCCGTAGAGGTCTCTGAGTTGGAGGTTCCCCTGCAGTGCCACAACCTCTGCCAGGGGCCGTTCCTGCGCGGGCTCCCCGGCTGAGCCCCAGCGGGAGTGAGGAGCTAACAAGGCTGATGGGGTCCCTCCGTACGCTTATACATGATCTGGATAGATGGCATTGGATCTGCCTGGACTGGCAGGGATAGGACGGACTTTTGTATCTGCGTCGTGGGTATAATGCGCTGTGATAAAGGGGAAGGAAGAGTGGAAGAGCTAGGGAGAAGCAAGGAGGCTCAGTAGGAGCAGGGCATAAGTGGGGGAAATGAAGAGGAAATAACTAAATGCAAGAATAGGAGAAGATTTAGTATAGCACATTAGGCACTAGCTCATGTAATGTGAAGAAAACGTGAAGATTCTCAATGACTTTGAGATTTTAACCCTATACTAAAGCAATATAAAGCAGTGCATTATTTCACTGTTGCTATTAACTGCTCCTTGAACATTTGCTGACTGTTACATATTTCTCTTTTTTTCACAGGTTGAAGCTTTTGTATTTAGGCTTTTCCTTGCTCTTCCTCTTTGCTTAATTTCAGTAAAATTGGTTCAGCTGTTTTTTCCCCATGCTTGCATAAATCAAAGTATGTTTTTCCCATATCTTCAGAATAAAAAGTGTGCACGCTCATAAGTCTAAGCTGGCTGGAACTAGCAATACCAAATTAGCTTGTTTATAGCCCTCACTGGGGAGTTCCAAGTTTTGGGGAAAATTGGTTCCATGTTTTTAAGTCCCGAATGCTTTGGAAGTAGCATTTCCATGTAAGTGCATTAGGTGGTTTACGTTTGTTTGGTTGAGTTTTTTTCTTCCCCTCCTTTTCTCCTAATGCTTTTAACCTGAATCAGCTCTGACTATTTAAGGATGCATTGCTAGGAGACTCTTACATTTAGTTAAAGTTGTCTTGCCAAAGCACTTTGGTCACACATGGGTGAAGAAAGTAGCACACCTTCCTTCCTTTTAAATAAATGTGTATAAGGAGCAAAATGCAGCAGGGAATCTCGAATGGTGCAAGCCTAGTGTTTTTAATGTGGTATTAACTATAGGAAAGGCTTAGTTTTCAGAACCATTTGATTTATTTTAAAGGCTTCTGCCACAAGGGTTAGGGCAGCTGCTGAGTGATACGGTGTGCAACAGAGGGTATCAAAAAGGTGTGCAGTGATCTGTAACAGCCCCGCATGCACCCGTGCGTGCTGCCCCGTTAGGCCGGGCGTTGCTCTGGGTAAAGCCCCGTAGGCACCAGGCGTCCTCTCTCGGGTGCAATTTGTCCCCCGGTCCCAACCGTGCCCTCAGCAGCCCCGCTGGCGTTTGCGCCCTGCTGCAAACCCTGCACCGTTAACGCAGATCCCTCATTAAACGAGCCTTGGCTAATGTCAACACTGGGAATAGAGCATTCGGAGGCGACGGCTAAAAATAACCAGCAAATTAACCTAACCATAAAGTTCTCACCCAGCCTTTGAGCAGTTCCTGGCCTAGATGCTGAGGTAGAGCTCTGCCGCTGGAAGCCCCGGCTTCTTTCGGAGGCTGCGTGTCCCCAACAGCGTGCAAACACCGCCTGCCCCCTCCCCGTGGGGAGGGCTCTCCCCGGTCAGGGCTCTCGTCTCTAGCACCGTCGGCTTGCAAACGTGAGCATTTCCCCACGATTGCCCTGGAGGTTTGAACGCAGGCATCGGTTTTCGTCATACTCCTTATTCTTGTTTGTATGTGTTGGGTTTTTTTCTTCTCCTTTCTGAGCTGATCCCTGGCTGCCTTCAAGTGCAAGCAGGTGGTGGTAGGAAATTCAGCAGGGAACCCTATTTGCACAGAATAATTCACACCCCAGAGCTGCTCTCGTTGGAGAGGAGGGAAGAAAAGGAGCGAGGCTGGTAATTCAAGTTCGCCTCACTTCTTTACTCTTCTCTAACTCATGAGTTTGGCTCCTCATGCCTCCACCTTCCCCTTTTGCTCCCGGTAGGCAGCTGGGGGAGAAAAGAGGAGAAAGAGGGACGGATCGTTGCAGGAGCAGGGCAATGGGAAAGGAAATGTTAGTCCGTGGTGAAAATCCCTGTAAAAGCAAAGGGAGGGGACCGAGGGACGTGGCTACCAGCCGGGCAGGGCAGCCCACCCGCTGTCCCCACGCACGCTGGGCTCGTCCCGAGCTCCCCTCAAGCTCCTTGGTGCCGCAGCTTCGACCCGAGGAGCAGCTGTGCTTGCGTGGCCGGGAAAGCCACCCACTGCCGCGCGGCATTAATGCACCACACCTCCAGCGTAAAGTCTGAGAGTTAAAGTTTAGTTCGAAAAGACGGTTCTTTAACTCCTAGTGGAGGTATCTGACTCTTATACGTACAGGGGTTATTAGTAACCCTTCGGTGTAACCCACTTCTGTGCAAATGTATCTGAAATCCCTCTCTCTCACTGTTAACATTTATCATTGTTAATGAAATTACTTACTTAATCATCTTAACCTTGATGTTACCCTAGATAAAAGACCTATGATATATCTGTAAAGGAATCACCACACATTTGATACAGTTGAAAAGATAGTGCTAATTTATTTTAGTCTGATTTATGATCAGTACTGCACAGCACGAGGCGCTGCGCTTGTGCCGCTGTGTGCATCGCTTGTGGTCCACGGGGTCAATAGCTGCTGTGCTCGCCGTCCCGTCCGCCGTGCGCGTGGCACGCTGGTACGGGAAGGGTGGCGAGAGATGCTGCTGCTCCTGCTGACAGGTATCGGTGGGTAGCGTTCCTCGGTTATTAGCTCCGGAAGGCTTCGTGATTTTGTTTTCATAAAAGTACAAGTGTTTGAGCAATAAAAAGGCAGCTACATTCACAGGAACAGCTGTTTGAGTCCTCATCCCTGTTGCATGTGCGTGTATAAGAAATACCTGCTGCGGGATACGGCGGATGTCGTTATTAAAGCCTCCGAGAGTCCCTGTGCGTGAGTTCGCCTTGGGAAGGTGCTGAGGTGAGATCGTACCGTGCTCGACCTGAGGGTGAGAGTTGTGGGGCCAGAGAAGGCGGCCGAGGGGTTTCTGGGGTGCCAGCTATCAACCCCATCAGTATCGCACAGGAGGCTTCTTCACAACTTTATGTGCTTCTCTTCTTTTAAAAGAAGTCACCTCCAAAGTCTTTCCCCTTTGGCCAACAGAGTGACTATTCAGCACCCAGATTTTGGGGACAAAGAGACTCGGAGTTGAAAGCTGCCTTTGTAATTGTGCTGGCTAATCTCACAGTGAAGCAAGCTACAGCATGTTATTTTTTGGTTCTTAATTTTAATTTAAGAGGACTTTTTCAGCCATACCTTGATCACGTAGTGCATCTCCAATCTACAGAGAGAACTGGATCGTTAGGATAATTAGAAACCATTAAGAGGATAGGATAGCACCACTGTGAAGCAATACAGATGTTCTGTATTCTTTAGGTCTCCATCAAAGGAGGAAATTTAACATATGTCAAGTCCTATCCGTGATGTCTATTTTATTCATGTGCTGTATAGGAAGCTTAGAGGGATTCATCATGCTAGACTCCGGATATGTTTTCCTTCCTTGTTTTCCAGCAAAAATGTTTTCTTCTTAAAATCAGCAAAGATACTTTTCTCTCCCTGCAGATACTTACCTTCGCTCCCCCCGTTATATACCCAGAGGTATAAAACAGACAGCTCTTGCTGCTCGTTACACCCCTCTCTGAGTTCAGACTTGCCTTTTCATCTCTTGCATTTATTCAGTCTGTGATCATCAATTCTGCATTACATGAACCTGTCTAACCTGTCGTATTTTACTACAGTAAACTAAAAGGATGGCTCTATCTAACCGTTCTTTTCTGTGGATGATATGACACCGGGAGCGGGCCTCCTACCACCTCCACCGCCAGGGCTGGGACAACTGTCCCCACGGTGTAGTCGTGCTTGAATTAGACTTGTCTGGGGGCGGGGGCCCTGGGGGGCCAGTGATACTTGTGTGTGTGAGTCCAAGTCTTGGTGATCTTATGAATGATTTTATTGTTAGGGGTTTTTTTTGTTTTTTTTTGTTGTTTTTTTTTGTTTAGAAATATAGTTGCTTGTTTATGAGAAATACATACTTTTAGTCTAATTTAGGCTTCGCCTCCCTTTCTGAAATGTGTATATTAAGGTTGCTTTTATTTTAGATAGTCATCTCTGAAATAGATTTCCAGGTACTTTGAATGGATACCAAGAGGTATTTTAAGTCTTTGTTAGATTTGGTTCATATCCTTCACTCACTCTTCCCTGCTTGAAAGATGCTTTCAAAAGGCAGAGCTCTGGTCCTGTATCTGAATGATTGGCACGAAGATTTAATAATCTCTTTTGTCTTTGTGGCAGTTCCATTTGTAACAATTTAAGCCTCAGTCTCCAGTGAGCCTGAGTCAAAAACTTTATTTAATATGAGCCAGCTAAATATCATTTCCCATTTCTTTGATCTCCCCTTTTTTAATTTGCTTCTTATCAGGTACCTGTAGGGCTAATAGATAGAGCTGATTGGTTTGCTGCTTACTGAAAGATGTAGTTTAAGCCGCATGGATTATTGGTGGCGAGATACTGGAGTGTTTTTCTTATTAATGGTGTAATAGATCGTAGATGTTGCTGCTAACAAACACGCTGCAGTCGTGGGTGAGGGCTTTGCTTTCTGACTCTCCTCCCAGAAACTTGGGTAAAATGCAGGGTGGGGAATTTAATGAACAACATCTGAAGTAAGTGCCTGTTGGTTAGCACCGTGGCCCCTGCCTGCGTCACCCAGCCTGGCTTGGATGGAAGTCAGGTATCCAGACTCCCAGCGCTCAGTCCGGGCGTATCCTCAGCCAGGGCCCCTTCAGCCAGCGAGTTAGGTGCCCAAACGCCTTTTTTGGTGGCAGCTGGGGAGGAGCACAACATCCGAACCCTTGGTATTTCTCTTGCTGCGTCACTCATTACTCCCAGCAGCAAGGTGCAAATAGCTCTCCAAAATCGCTGAAGGAAAGCGTCTGAGGAACAAGCGTGAAACACAGGAAGGAAGAGCTGGGCTCCATTGATGTTCCATGCTATTGACTGTGCTCCACTGAAGATTTAACCTGCTGCTTGTACTTCTCTTTGGAAGATGTGCGTTGAGAATTGGTGAGGGTGAGCAACTCGCTCTGTGTCCTCCTTTTTCCTCTTGCCTCACCTGTGGAGGTCACCTGAGCATGTATTTATAGAAGAAAAAAGCAGCCGGTCTTTCATGTTTTGGATTTTGGCACTTCTGTTCAATAATCTGATAGAGACCTTGGTGCTTGTGAAGTAGAGATCAGGTGCGCGCATGCACACACAAGTACATTACACTAATTAGAGGCAATTTAAAAACCAAACTCTTCTGCACTATTTAAAACACAATAAACAGCTTCGCTCCCTAAGTGTTAATCATCTCCTGCTGTTCGCTCTCTGAAGCTAAAACCCTCTACTCACTTCAAAACACTCTCTCAGTAACCAAGTGTGACATTGCAAAAAGGATTTTGAGGGCTTCAGTCTGGGAATAAGCAGATGTGTTTAGGAGAATAAAATCACCAGGGTCTTTGGATCTACAAAGAAACTCCAGGCAAGAAAAGGATAAGAAAAAAAAATGGGGGAAAAGAAAGAAACAGTCAGCATAAATGGCACTACTCTATAAATAGGTTTCTCGAGTCTTTCTGGAGGAAGGAGTGAAAGGAGTGACTGCTGTGTGGGTGCCTGTACAGAGGTGGGAGGAGTGGAGAAGACGAGGGACGAAGAGGGAGGGCTGGTTTGCGTGTGCTGTTGAGGAGCCCCGTTCCTGAGCCGGGAGCGCTACGGGGAAGGACTCGGTGAGGGGTGGCTGTTACAGCCTTCCTCGCTCTGCTGGGGGCTTCCAAGAGCACCGGAGCTGACGGGGAAGTTAAGCCAACATGCATCTTCCACCTCCCCTTTTCCTCCAACTCCTGGCTCGAGAGCGGGCAAGTGATGCTCTAGATCAATTCTGTGCAAGCTGCACGTTCCAGATACGTTTCCCGTTGGAAGGCGATGAGTTATGCGGCTGACAAATGCCCATAATCCTTCCTCCCAGCAGAGGGGAAGGAGGCGGCAGGAGGGGGTGTGGAGGCCTTCAAGTAGGAGACCTTAGACTCGCGTCGGAGCAAAGCGTGCCGGGTGGGCACGGCTCCCACCGGGCAGAGGGAGCTGGTCCCCCGCTTGGCTCTGTTTCCTCCTCCTTTCTGAACCACTTTGAAAATCCAATTCTGCCATACTAGCACTAATGTGAGATGGAGTGTGTTATTAAGTTGAGCCTAGAAATAAAGAAAGGGTTGAGAAATTGCTGCAATCACTGACCCATGCATTTATTATAATTGAGTCCATTAGCCTTAATTTTATAATATCTAAATTAACTTTGCACATTTACAAGTGGCCTTAATTGCTTGATGGAGGGAGTTAGACTTTAACAAAGCTAAGTACATAAAAACTGTATCGGTTACATCAGTATCAGTGGGTTCATTTGTAATATAATGCTGCCAATTTAGATGAATTTGGAAACTGTTTATAAACAAACTGTTGAAGCATCAAAGTTACTTTAAGTCATTGTAGATAATCAAAAAAGAAAAAAATACTAAAACTGATGTTTCTGCATCCGGGCTTCTCCCTATGTTAAAGCCTTTGTGCATGTTAAGTGCTTAAAATAGTGCTTACAAAACATGTTAGCATGAAAATCCTGAAATCTGAAGTTGCCTCTTTGACTGACTGTAGCCTCACTAGGTCAAAATCCTCATGCAGAATTTGGGTCAATCATCTGGAATAGTGACACAGGTTTGTGAAGGAAGTTCAGTTTTTATATTATGATCATTAATGTGGCTTTCCTGTAGACCCACTGGAAGGAAGGTCCCATTGCTAGTCCCAAAGCTCGGTGAGAGAAGGACATCTAGACAGGAGCTGTTTAATCCGTAGATACATATTAGAGGCTTTGGAAATGAAGTTCTTGGAGGGCAGTGCTGGAGAGTAACCAAATCCCTAATCTTTATCTATTTGTAGCAAGTCTAGTGAACAAAAGAAGGTTCCTCCAGTCCATTAAGAGATATGAAGTTGTGAGTGGTTTCAGAGGGCTTACAGGTTATGCTAAATGGACACAGGTGTAAGGAAGTAGATGATAAAACAGTTATTGCCTTTCAACTGTGTTTTTTTTTGTTTTAGTTCATGTAAATGCTAAAATGTGTGAAACTCTTATAAACTTACCTGTACTTTTGAGTATGATGCTGAGACTTGAGTTCAGATTCGGCTGAAGCACGTTTGGCCCAGTACCCCAATCACCAGTTGCTGGTGTCCATCTCCTGACATGAAACTTTTCAGATTGTTTTCCTGATTATTGGGAAATGTCAGACTCTGATGCTGAAGTGCCTCTGTTTGCAATGACTGCAATGTGAACATTTTGATGTTTTCCCTGAAACACTGCTGTTTAGCCTGCTTCACAGGTAGCACGTCCTGAAGGCACTGTGAAGTGTAACCAACTGTATGAAGGATCAGTCTATCCTATTACAGCCATGAAACTGCTGCTGTACTAAGCTCTTGAGAGCAAGGTGCTAAAACTGAAATTTTACTTTAGCAAACTTCTGTTCAAAGTAAGAAGGGGTAGGGGTTGGAAGTTGTAGTTCTGTCATCTTTGTCTAAAGGAAGTGAATTAGGGGGAGCAGAAAAACAAGGGCTGGAAAGTAATGTATTCAAAAGAAAAGAGAATCTTATATCTTTGGGGTTATTAATATGCAGAAGTGATATCTGTGCTTAACAAGAAAGTGAAGATAGACACTTCAGCAGACAGGTCTGGTACGATGCGCGGTGTTACGGTATGTTTGACTGTCACTAGTACTCAGTAACTAACATCGAGTTGGGACAGGCAAGACCAATTTAAGCATGTTTTTATTTGAAGATGGCAAATGTTTCCTTGCAGATGTGAATGCTTTGACTGAAGCTTAGAAACCAAAGAACTCTTATGAAGTAGCAGCAACAAGAGGTGTAGCTAAATTAAATACTTTTTTTTCTTCCCTATTCCATTTCAAAGTATCTGTGCTTTTCTCTTGTTCTGCACTAGAATGAACTCCCTCCACCTTTCCTCCCCTCGCTCCCTCAAATTATTGGTAATAAGGGATTTCTTTTGATGGTAAGGGCTCTCTTTGGAGACAAACGGCAGGGCCAGGGCTATGACCTAGTCTGGACTGCCAGCTTGTTGCCTATTTTGAGGCTGTCTCTCTCTGGTTACATCAGAAATTTCCCCTGTGAGTGGATGATCTTTTCCTGGGGAAAGTTTTGTTTAAAGCTCTGTGTATATATATTCCTATAAGCCTTAGGTTTAATGAATATTTTTTCTGTGGGGGAGGTGTGGAAGGAAGATCCTGACAAGTTCTAAGATTTTTTCAGCAGAAAATATGTTTTTTTCCCACTAAAATAATAGCTGCTATAAAATCTTCTGGTATTCTGCTTCCAATGGGACCTATCCAAGTTATTTTCTGAAAATATGGACAACAGACATTGCCTGATCAATGCTATTTTTATTGTTATATTTTAAGCAACCTGTTTTGTTGCTTGCTCACTTGGCTGTGAATCTGAAATACCACTGAGAATAGAAGAAAAATTAAAAACAAACTCAAAAGTGTATGGGGAACAGCTATTATTTCAGATGGCGATGATTTTAAAGACGTCACTCATGGATTGCAGCATTTGGGTTGAGGCGAGTTCGGATGCTCTTCACGTTTATAGTGCCACGTTACTAATAACAGGAAGCAGAGAAGAATTGAGGAAATCCTCACAGAAGCAGCTTGCTCTGCTGTCGCTGTACCAATGCCTCCTGTGTAATCTTTCACCTCCAAGGCCTCTGTTAGATGCTCCAATCCTCTTAGGTGCAGAATAGCAAATGTTTCCCAGCATGCAAGGACGCATCCCAAACCCATTACATTTTTCAGCTTGATTCTTTTGTTGGAGTACCTGGCCTGGAGGTTATGGTTTGAGTTTTTCCTAAGTCCACAAAAGGTCTTTTCAGTTACCAGTACTGGAAGGAGCTAACGGTGAATTCAAACCAGCCACTTTGCCTCGATCATTGTCTGACTTCATTTGACTTGCGTTTTCCTCTCTGTTTTTGCTAAAGGTTGTGATGTTAAAGGCTACAAATTTTAAAAGTTTAGAGAAGAGGGAAAGGGACAAGCTGCCAAGGGTCTCGTTGAGGATCTCCTATGTTCAAAGGGCAGTTGCTTCCTAATGTCCTCTGCTCAGAAGCAAATGAGCAATAAGAGATAAAAAGCAATAGGAGATAAATAAGAGATACATAAGCAATCAGACTTTTTAAAGTCTTAAACTGCATGTGCAGTTACAGGAATCTGAGCTTTCTGAATAGGAGAGTGTTGTTTTTCCCTCTCAAAATGCCTTTCTCAGTGATGACTTTGTCTGTTTCTCCACAATCTTAATTTTGATGGGGAGAAGGAAGGTGGGTTCAGACTAAGACATGGGTGAAAAATGGGAAGTTGGGGAAGAGAGGTGTATATTCTTCATGCCTCATTTCAATATGATAAATGAGAGAAAAAGGAATGAATCAGTAGGAGCATGAGCAGAAAGAAAGAATTGTAAATATTGCCTTTACTTGCAGAGAAGATGGCTGATTCGTTCTGCTAGTCTAGGAAGGCTCACTGCCAAAACCCGATCCTCTTATTGCTCAGGAGAGGTCTTTGGGAGGGTAACCCATGCGCATTTGCTGTGCCTGCTCTTGGGTGCTCCTTTCCTCAGCGCCGCTACTCGGGATCCGCGCCACATGCCTAACTTTCTCCAGAACAAGCTCAGTTAAAAAATTAATATATTGTGTTCATCAGCTCCTCACATCATGGAACAAGATAGTCAAGCTTCCAGGCGTTTATCCTTTTAAACCAGCTGGGTTTTGATGGGACTAGCATACTGTGACTGTAGAACACAAATAACTTTGATCGTGTGATCATCACGTTGAAATGCTTTAATGAACTGTGGCAACTAGTTCATTCAGCTCGGGGCTTGGACTGTTGAATGCAGATGTGGTAAAAAGCCATTTGGGACCTCTTTCACAAAACAGAAAGGATAAATTTGTCAGGGACCTCAGAAAGGTGTAAGGGAACAAGTCCTACAAGGGCTGGAAGGAGACTCTACTCAGCAGAGGTATGTTTCACAAATCAAAGTGTAACACCTCTACAGGTATTAAGTGAGAATAAGCCCACTGATTTGCAAAGGAAACTGGAGGATGTAAGGGGAGAAGTTAGTCAAAACCTAAAAAAAAACAAAAAAAGAGAAAGGTGCAGGAAGGAGTTGCTGTTGTGTGAAGATGACCCCCACCCACAGAAATTATTATAGGTGCAGTCATGACTTAAATGAAAACTACCTTTTTGATACTGAGGGAGAAGGGTTCAGTAGGGATGAAAATGTGGAGATTAGAGGCAATAATGGGATGATTTGTACTGCATCCTTTGATGTTTGACAATAATAAACATTCTTTAATGTTTAATAATACAGAAATAGCAGTTAGGAGCTGTGGTTGAACCTCAGATGAGTCCTGAGCCATAGGGCTGGGCTCATCCTCCTATACAGCCTTCCTTGTCTGCTGAATCTCGCCACAAGATGCCTCATTTGTTAAGAGGCTTGTTCATTAAGCAGCCCAGAACAGCTCACAGGTGTGTAAGTTCAGTCTCTCCATAAGAGTTGTTGATGTGAGCCTGAAACCCCACAATTAAATGAGGGAATTTTGTACCCCAGCCAGCACTATAGCCAGTGCACTGCCACAGTAAGAGAAGAAATGCCCTTCTCTTCAGTGAGACTTCACAAGGAGAAGGTGGCTGGCACTGTATTTCATGAGGGCCAGGAGGGGAGATGCTCTCTGAGAATCCTTCTCTGGGTGTCGGTGGGATTAAGCTCCCCCAGGGGATTTTTTGGGTTGGAGGAAAGGCCGCTGCCTGGCTCCCCAAGGGATGCAGTCCAGGGCTATGACTCCCAGCTCATTTCAGATCGGGGAGTCAAAGTAGCGATATGATGCTCCTGTGCCCACGATGTCCCACGTGACCCTCCATGCTGTGCTTGGGCACTCGTGCTTGGAGGGGCTTTGCGTGACACCAGCATTGAGCATCCCAGGCCTGAGATGCCCTCATAATCTGCATGTGTCCCGGGTCTTTTTGGACAAGAGTCAGCCAGCCTCTTCAAGACTAGAAATTTTGGATTTACATAGAATTTAGGCACATAGTTCTCATGTCCAGGAAACAGAGGTGTCCTCAACAAATACATCCGCTGTGAGTTGGAGACTCATGGCTGGCAAATGGCAGAGCGGCAGCTGAGCATCCTACATCTATGGGGGGTTCCCTCAGGCTCCTCAGCAATGAGGAAGTTGTGATCCAAAGTAAAAGTTCCAGTAAAGTCGGGGAAAACAGACACTTCTTGTGGCTGTAAGATCTTCTCTGGAATAGCGTGGGGACTTTTGGGGTCCCTGGTGTTCATGAAAGGGACTCCAACTGAAAGGATGTTGGGATGAGCAGTGGGACGAAGCAATTCTGCTGCAAGAAGATATCAGAATAGCCTGCTTATTTATCCCAGCATAATGAAAGTTGAGAAGGGATGTGAATTGCTGTCTATAAATACATCAGAGTAGTAAACACCAGGGAGAGAAAGGAGCTAGTTCAGCTAAAGGACAGCGCTGGCACAGGAACAAATTGGTAATAAACTGTCCGTGAATAAATTTCAGATGGAAATTAGAAGAAGCTTTTTAATCAGTAAAGAGGTGAGGTTCTGGAACAGCCTTTCACTGGGATTTTGGGGGCAAAAACCTAACTAGTTTGCAGATGGATCTTAATCAGTTTATTAAAGGGATTATGTGATGTGGTTGTCTCCAATATCAAGGGACTGGGTTCCCTGGCCTATAGGTCTCTTTAGTGCTATGTTCCTACATATTATATTTAGTAATTCTCTCTGAATTGCTAAAGTACACTGAGGACAGAGAAATGCTGTGTTCTTCTGATGCAATGTTATTTTTCAAATAGCATATTAAACTGTAAATGTGCAGGGATAAGGATAGTGCAGGGCACCTTTTTATTTAACCTACTTTAAAATGAAACCTGAGGACTACATGGCTTTAGTCACTAGTGGGACATTGGCCGTATGTCTCCCCACTCCGTAACTAATTTCATTTTTGAAATTTGCACTTCCAAAAAATATTGGCTTCTTGAAACTGGAAGTGTTGGAGGGTATATAGTATTCAAGGTTACTGTATGATTAAGGACAGCAAGCTGCCATCACATACACTAGATGTTAACATAGCCTTGTCCACAAAAACACCATAAACTAATCATTACTGCTTGCCACTTTCCATAGTGGTAGACACTTCAGGCAGTAGAGAAAGCAATTTCTTACTTACAAATTGTTTTACCCTTTTTCCTTTGAACATGTAGAGCCATCACTCTAAGGTCCCTTCCTTCTTATTGACTGATTGACAGTTTCAATGGAAAAAGCAGTTGGCTGCTAAAAAAGAAAAAAATAAAAAACAAACCTTCTCTAGTTTTATACTTGGGAATGTGAGCTATAAGAATCAATCCTTGGAGACTAATTGAATGTGATTGTCATCTGTCACTGATACAGTGAGGAAAGACCTCCATGCTGGACCAGGGGACATCAGATGCCTACAGAAAACCAATACCTTGTAGAAAAGCTATTCTTTTTCCTTCATTCATCATCTCTTCGAGTTGACAACACTAGCTAGGTAACAGAAGACAAGTTCTTGATTCTGTGTCTGCTTTTTGAAATGCAAAATTTTCTATCAAATAACCTCATTCTCTCTAGGCTAAGAGATCTCAGAAATTAAGTCACTATCATGAATGTACTATAATGCTGAAATTCCAACAACAATTACTGTGTAAATAGTATAAAACAAGTTATTCTCTTGAGCTAGTTGCATATTTTACACTGAACAGGGTGCTCCTGTCAGCAGAACCCAACACCAGTCCGAAAACTCATTTTTATTTTAGAAAAGGTGTAATAAGCACATCAAAGAATGTGCGAGAAGAAGGGAATCTAAATACAGCAGCCACAGATGAGCCTAGAAAATATCCTCTATGTGCAGGATGTGCTTTTATAAAATGTTGCATGTTTATGGAGGTTTTAGAAGATTTTATGTATCTTATTGTCAGTTGTGTAATGAAGCTTTTTGCATTTGAGCACAGTGTCGGGCAGAGCTGCTTGTGTCGGCAGGGGTAAAAGTGAAGGCTCTCATTCATGCGAGTCAGATCTACTTTATGACCACAGCCGCTAATTGCACCAAATTTGACACAACTCTGCTACACCAAATTTGCTGCATGTGTGCAGATTGCCTCTACAACACATACAGGGGAGCTGCGCTGCACATGGTAAACGGTTGTCCGTTTTGGATGACATCTGCAGACGTGGTAGATCCTTGCTCAGAGCGCTATGGAATTAGTGATTCAGCTACTGGGAAGCAAATGGTAATCTCCTGTCAAAATGCACTGAATTGGCAAGTCTGGTGATATGACTGGAGAATAGCCCCCAGATTTCCTAAAGTTACTATTTATTGATTTTGGACACTATTTCTCTTCTAGTCAAGGGGGAAGCATTAGGAGGGAAAACCCCAACTAAGCAATGTTTTATAGGACTCGGCATTCTGAGTGCTTTCCTATGCGATCTCTTATTCCTGTTCTCTCTCTTACTCTCTGAAGTGGATGGCCAAATTCTTCTTCAGATTTAGTTTTTTGGGAATGATATGCAAATAAGGAATAAAATACTTTTTTTTAATCTTTGTGTTTCCAGGGGAAGAAAGGAAATATGGCCCAGTGCAGCTCTTAGGACTCAAACTGGAAAGTAATCTCTCAAAACATAAACATTTTTTTAATGTAGGTACAACTCTTTAGCATTTTCATTACTGACTGAAGCAAAATGGTGTGGTTTGAGCATTTTAGTTTGGTGATGCTGGTAGCACTCCTGGGTGCTATTGCACCTGCTTTGTGCCCTTTGAAGCCAGACCATGCAGTGGCAGTAAACTGGGCTTGTAAAGGAGCCCAGGAGGGATTCTGGCACGAGGAATTATTCCAGAAAAACATGATGTTGGGCGAATCTACCATGGAGCGATCTCCTGCTACAATGGGCTTATCCCGTCCGCTGGCAGCAGGATTGTGAGGAAGAGGGAGTGAGGGGGTTTCGAAGTACCGCTTCGAGGGTGGCTGGTGCATTCAGCCGTACGGGAGAGGTGCTGCTTTTGGAGGGAATGGAGAGGAGGGACAGCGAGCTCTGCCCCAGCTGTGCTCACTGCTGGGACAGAAATTCATCCCGGAAAATCGTGAGGAATGACTGAGGCTTTACTGGCCCTTTTGGTGTTCAGGGAGAGGAGGAGCAGTGAGGAGCTGAGATTTCCCCCAGCTGCGCTTTTGCAAGTGCAGCAAACGCTGTAAACCTCACAGCTGTTGGAGACACCATCCTTGGGGTTCCCATCGCTGTGGATAAGCCTCAGGTATCTCGAAGTATGTTTATTCTGGGTTCCACATAGGTCCCTCTTCAATCAGAAAGAGTGGCGGTGTTACTAGTGTACATTACGGAAGCTTGTAGCTGCTGTGGCCGTGTAACCAGGTGCCACATCGTAGGTACGGTGATGGATTTGTAAAGGTACATAAGCCAGTGAACACCAAAAATTTCTATAGGGATTTTGAAAGGATTCTGGAGGAGGCTGAGCTCAGTCTGGCAGATGTTCACAGCGTGAGGTGTAGCCTGGGACACAGCACAAACTGCTAATTAAAATCAAGAAGTGGATAAGGAAGCCTGATGCCATGGACAGAGGAGAAATGAAAGCCAATATCTCATTAGCTAGTCAGGAGTCGATGCTGAGTAAGAAGAGGCTCCAAAACATGTCGCAGGTTGGCGTGACTTCTTTTATTTGGCGTAACAGAGAAGTGGTGAGAGCAGAGAGGGGTAAGATGTTCATGTCAGCAGCCTGGGAAAAAGTGAGTCGAGTGCTCTACTGGATGGGAGCAGAACAGGAGGGCGTTTGTTAAGGCTGAAGAGGAAAATAGCACAGTACATGCAACATGCTGAGAGTTCAGGTCTGCAGGTGGAAAAAAAGACCGTGTTCCAGATATTCTGCAAGAATTAGGCCTGGGCAGGCGGACCTAGCTGGTGGGCAGGACGGGCATGAGGGCTGCAGGCTGGGGTGACGGGCAGCGAGGTGGCGGCGGCAGTGATGATCAAGGAAAGAGGCGGTGGCGAGAGGGTGACTTCAATCTTTGCTCGAGCCGAGCTGATCCTGAGCTGACAACTAGACATCCAGGGGTACATCGGAGAGACAGGCTGAGACTGTTGTTTGGACACTTCCAGACAGGTCTGCAACGGAGAGGCAGATCTGAGTTGTCACCATGGAAATAGTAGCTGAATTTGAGCTGGCAGCAGAGAGAGGGGACCCAGCGCTGATCTCTTTCTCCTTCCTGTAGGATCCCACAGGAGTTCATGTTTCCTGTGGTCAGAAGAAACAAAGATAAAATCAGAAAAGGCTGAGCTACTTTGGGGTGCAGAATATTTTCCATCCCCAGCAAAACTTTGTAAGACTGAAAATATTCATTTTGCATTTTTAGATTTTTAGATTTTTTTGGGGGGGGGGGGGGGACCCATACCCCAGAAGACCAAGAGCCTCACCCTTGCTAGAAGGACACAGCACCCAGAGGGTGTGTCCTGACCTGAAATGCCACCCTGGAGCTGAAGACCTCTTTCCCATCATATTTTCACCAAAAGCAGTAAGGCACAGCTAGAAGTGCCACTGACAAAACTTTGGGTTTTTTTCCAACAACCTGATTTGCTGGGAAATTCCCCACCAGCTCTGATGATCACTTTTCTTCCTCTCTCTTGGGTGAGGGTGCCCCAAGCAGGCTTGGTGGCTGCCCTCCGGGACTGTTTATGCCCTTGCAGTAGAAGAGATTTTCTTTTCACTTAACGGGAGTTAGAAAAGTGGAGGAGAGAAAACTAGCGTGAGAGCCGTGATGCATAAAACACCCAGGCTGCACCGTGCCGCGGGTTCGGTAGTCAAACATCAAAACCCATGGTTGTGCTAATGGGGAGGCAAAGATCAAGGAGAACTGGTGGAGCAAATAGCGCTGCGGCAGCTGCACCCAAGCAAGCGGGCTGCTCTGCTGAAAGCGGTGATCTGAAACCCTGGGAGAAATGCCCCTGCCTGGACAGGAGGTATATTTGTCACCGTGCAGCAGCGTGAGGCCGCTTTTAGCAGCGGCACCTTGTGCTTGCAGCTCTTCAAAATCCAATGGCTTGTCCCACCGCCGGTTGTCTCTTTCTGTGCCTGCGCCCTCCGATCCCGCTCGGGTCGGCGAGTGGAGCAATTGCCGGGAGCCCTCACGCGCTTAAATTCCCTGCACTGGCTGAGCGCTGAGCCCCGCGTCCGCCTTTCCCGGGGCGGTCAGGCTCCCGTGCCGCATCGATCCAGGACCACGGTGAGGAGGGGCAGCTCGGTGGCCGTGCTCGGGCCCCTTCGCGCACCCAAGCCCGGGGCCAGCTGTGGGGCACGGGCAGGGCGAGCCAGTGGCCACACGTCCAAGACGCAGCAGGACCATGCACAGGATTCCCTGCTTAGCAGTAGCTTCCCAAAGCAAGGGAAACTTTGCCTTGCATGTGGTCGTCTTGTGCCACAAGGGTTTTTTTTAACTTTTTGAGTAGCTTGTGATAGCTGTACGAACAGTTACCAGCAATTAGCCCAGAGGCCCTGCTGGCACAGACAGGGAAAGGGGTAGAATAGGTGCTGCCACTTCTCTCTGCTCAGCAAGAAGAGCTGCTTTGGCTTCAATGTCTTGGTGCAAAACAAACCACGGAGGAAGAAATAGCCAAGCCGAGCGGGATCTTCCCCTGAAACCGTCGGGGTGGGACACTTGCCTCCCGTCAAAGCTGCGGTAATGGAGCTCGATAGCAGGCAGAGACTGCGAATGAGCTTTGAGACCAAACGCTGTGACTTGGGGAGCTTCGTTATCTTGGCAAAGCCGTTTCGTAGAAGAAGGAACTCGCGGCAACCCAGATGTGCGCGTGCAAATCACTGCGTCAGAGGAAATCAGCGGGAAATAAAATCCTTGTTTAGCATTTCCCCCCCAACCCTGCTCTTCTGGCACGACCGCCTGGAAAGGCTGCCGGGCGCCGAGGTCTCCCGTGCCAAACCCAGCGCCGTTGCCATGTAATCAAACAGAAGCACAGCAGAAACGCTGCCAAACCAGCCCGCGTTCGCTCGGTTCCTGGGGAGGGAGCAGGGAAATGCCGGCGAAAAGCAGTCGCTTCGGCCGTGGGAAGGGCTGTGCAGAGAGAAAAGGGGCGAAACTGTGATTATTAACCTAGCAGTGGCGTTGCCGGAAGGTTGCAGGGTTTTCCTATCGCGTTGCCAACTGCTGGTTTTATTTACGCTGTCTTAATTTCTTTACCCCTCTCCTAATGTTCGCTTTCGTAAAGACGCATTCGAGGCTCCCAGTGGCGTTATCGCGGGGCCGGTCTTTTTCTATATTTGCAGCCTGCAGTTGCAGACTGCCATGGAAACAATTCCTGCTCCAATTGGAGGAGTGTTGGTTTTTTTTTTTTTAAATAACTTTTTCCTAAGTCCGCAGTTATTTTTATTTTTAAATATTTTGAAGCGTGGGAGAAATTTTTATAAAAAGAGGCCGCAATTGATTTGTGAAATGTAGCTTTAATTTAATTGCAGAAACAAGGTCTGCTACAGTACTAACAAACTATGTTATTAAAGTAATAAAAGTGGAAGAAACAATTTATTGAGGATAAAACAGAGGAAAGCGAGAGCAGAAAGATAGTTAATGAAAGGCAAGTAAGGGTTTGGCAGCCCTCTGCAGGGCAGAGTGGAGCTGGCCAAAGCCCAGCTGGAATATGGTTCCTAATTAACTTTAATTCCCTGCTTTTGCATTCAGAATGGATTGCAATATTGTCATTTCTCTGTCATGTGCATTTCTCTTGCTGAATGTTTCTGCCGAGCGGGAGTTTTGCGCTGAACAGCGAGAAAGTAAATAAATAAATAAAATCAGTCGCCGCGTACCGCTCTAGTTTTCCGGGCTACGGGATATGCTTTTAGTGCCCCTCTCTGAGCTCCCCATTCCACTGCGGGAACTTCATTAACACGCTCATTAGTGTTATCTGATTCACTGCTGCAGCCGCTCACGGGGAGCTGGGAACGGCAGCTGGGAGAGCGGATCAGCTTGAGCTAATGCATATGTTAATAACACTAATGTGGGAGCATTTGGTGTTGCTACAAGAGAGAGACAGTAAAATATCTGTGCTGTCTTCTGCAACACTTAAAAAGAAAGAAAAAAAAAAGACCGATGCAATATAAAATAAAGCTATCTGCTCGGGACATTTATAGTCAGTATTTATAGATTAGTGCGGCGTGCGAGAGACTCAAACAGCGCAATCCTCGCGTGAAGACCCGTGCAATGAATTATTCAGGCAGAGCTATGGCGAAGCGCTCCGCCGACCAGGCGAGCAAAGCAACGTTTCGGCAAGCTGAGCTAAACCTGCTGCCCGCGTTTCGGCAGCGCGGCAGCTTACCATTTAAAACAGGTTTTTACCCCTCCCAGCCTGGCTGCGGCGTTGACACCTGGTTCCTCTTATTCTCACGGGAAAAGTCTTCGGTTCTGGCCTTCCCCGTGTGCTCCAACTTGCGGATTTGCCGCGCGGTTACTCGCTGTGGTTTTGTTTCCCTGCATATGGTCCCTGTTAAACGCAGATACAGCTTCAATTATTTTTGAATCAGATAAAGCTTGCAGCTAATTTCGCTTGAGCTAACAAGCAAATTCTCCCTGCTGAACTGTGTTTCCAGATCTTTTATCTGGAGCCCCGATCTGGGCCGCGGCCGCTGCGCCGGGCGGACGTGCAGCGCGCTGGAGCGACTGCCTCTTGGCAGATCTGGGCAGTGTTTGGCCCAGCACCGTGTGTCGTCTTCCCCTGTGGCTTTACCCTCCGTGTCTGAACGTAGCTTAGCGCCGTATTGCTGTTGCAGCGATATCCTCCTCGTGTCCACGAAGCCTTTATTGCTGGGGCGAAGGAGGCCTTCCGCGCTGCGGTGACACGACCCCAGATAAGCGGCAGTGTGCGAGGAGGACTGGAGAGAGAGGGATGCTGAAAGCCTCAGCTCCTTCCCTCTGCTAAATTGGTGCCTGGTCTGGGCATCGCTTTGCTCCCAGCCTTTCAGGAGGAGGCTTGGCCAGAGACAGCTCTGACCGAGGCAAGAGCAAAGCCTCCAGTGACCTGGATATGCTTTTATTGGCATTGGGTGAAAGATCATTGGGCTTAAGGGTAATTAAGCATGGGATCTCCATCTTACAAACCATTGATATTTGTAATTTCCTTCCTGTGCTCTTTAATTACCAAGCTAAGACAGACATCAGGTGCCCCCACTCTGCCCTTGGAAGAGCGAGAACACCTATGATGTGATGGTTGGTACCGTGCCCGCTGGCCCTGCCACTGAAGCACCTCCAAAACGCTGGGGCTGGCGAAGCCGGGGTCTGTCGTCCCGATCCGGTGGGGCCGGCGCGACCCAGCAGCCCTCCTGCCCTGCGGCTCCGTGCTCCGGCAGGACCGTAGTGTGTTATGAACTTACTGGTTTTGACACGTATAGAGAGACCTTGCATACGAAGTATCATCACGGAGCCAATTTTTACTGTTGAATCAAATCCCTCAGAAACTACTTTCTAATGGAAATGATAATGAAACTTTAATTATAACTGTGCTAGTTCACTCCCTGAGCGTACACATCCCATTAGATGGTTTCTGCTAAGATAGTGACATCTTTCAAGCTCATTTCCAGGCATATTGGAAAAAAAAGGGAAGATATTTTACCTGTGACATGTTACAACTGTTGGTATTTTTCTGGGTTCATCAAAATCTCATTAGCATTAATCAGAAACGTGACCAGAGAATAATGTAGTCCCTTGAATTACGTTGTGAACAGAAATACCTGCATGAACCAGAAACATTACTGGTTTTGGTGAAGTTTTAAATTTAGAAAAAAATGTTTTTAATTTCCATACAGCATGAAGGCTTGTAGACATAGTTGTTTGGACCTTGTGCAAGAGAGGTTTTATTAATGCTATTATGCATAATGTTCCCCCTTGACTAATAAGGGAAAAATATGCCAGTCTTTCCTTTCCTCACTTATCTCCATCTCAGCATCACAAGCACTCATTTTGCAACAAGTGATACGTAGCTTGCTCTGAAGAAATGAGTCACCCCATTAGCGGAGTTGCAGGAGCGGCGGGTTGCACTCGCCGTTCTCGCAGCTCGGGAATGTGCCGCTGGGACGAGACTCCATTAACCTGTTTGTTAATGACGTTCGTTATCCGTCGAGCAGCTACCAAACCCCCAGACCTTTTCTTCGAGACAAGCAGCAGGCAGTTGAGCGGTTTGGGGTGAAATCTGGGCTCTCCGGTGCCGCAGCGCAGGGAGCGGTGGGCACGGGCGAGCGAGGCTGCTCGCGGGTGTCGTACGACCCAGAACCCCCCGTTCAGGACGGCGGGTGCTGGATTTCGGGTTTTAGACCTCAAATCTTTCTACTCTCCTACGTGCACTTCAAAAAAAGAAAAGAAGGACCGTGCAATCTTTCTGATGTCGCTGGCGAATGGGGACGGGAGAGGCCTTTGCAGTATTACAGTACTGAAAAGTTAGGAGAGATTTTTTTCACGGTTGATTTTTTTAAAAAGAGGGAAGAAGAAAGGCAGCCGCTGCAGTGCAGAAAACATAAGAAAGGCCAATGTTCTTGGTTTAAAATAGCCCCCAAAAGCAATTACTCTTCTTGTGCGAAGTGCAGGATTCCTGGGTGCTTCTTAAGCCTGTCCTGCGGGTATGAATGTGCCTTTTAAAGTTTAAGCAGCGCTGCGTGTCCTGCCGGGAGCTCTGTTTGCTCTCCCAGCTTTGCCGCTGTATCTCCAGTTTGTCTGCGCGAGCGGCGCCAGATTGCAGCAAAGGAAAGTCGATGTTGCAACGCGGAATAAAGCCGCCTTCCCTTTGCGACACCGGGGGGTTTTAGAGATAAGGTGAGCACCTCGGGCTCCGGCAGTACCCTCTGGTTTAATGGTTATCGTATCCCAAATGTAGGATGCAGGGAACGAGGATGGAGCCAGCAGCGTGCAGATGCCGGAGGCTGTGCTGCCTTTGACTTCACAGCGGGTATCGGCGGCACGCTGAGGGCCTAACCCCCCTTTAGCACCTGCGGTACCCGGGGTCACCCTGCCTGCTCTCCTCTGCTTCCAGTTCAGCTTCGTGCGCCAGCTATTCATTCTTTAAAGATGCTGGGATCAGGCGCAGCAAGGGGAGCAAAACCGCGGAGGAGTTTGCAAACAAGCAGTGGGACAAGGTAGATCCAGTGCTTCCAGAAACCCAGCTAGTGCATAAGCCTGCCTTTCTCTATTTAAAAAAATGGGGGGGAAAAAAATCCGTGCATGCTGTTTAGCGGAGGATTTTAACATCTGGAATAACCAACCTATTTGGATCCGGTTCATCATCTTCCTTAATAGGTACTTTCCTTAATGAGCTAATTGATTGCAACAAAAAGAGTGGCTACGTGAAAAATGGCATGGCAGGTTGCTGCACGGTGACCGTGCGAACGCTGCGCTCACAGCTGCTTAAATCCTCCTGATGCAGCGCGGTGCGGTGCCTCTCGGTCTCGGAGCCCGGGGTGGCCCTGGGGAGCCCCTTGCCCCTGTGTCAGCAGGGAGGCTTGATTTCGGGCAGCCAATTCGTAATTTTGTCCTTAACGTTCATGTCTACTTCGTGATCTCCTGATTTGGAGCAGTAAGTCTGTATCATTCCAGTAAAACCAACCAAACAAACAACAAAAAAACCCAACTGTGACGCATGGGGTTTGTTTTAAATTAGACCCTGGGGCCCAACCCTTAGAACTGAGTCAGACCAGGGTCTTTCAGGCTGGGTGCGGTGGGCCTGGCTTGGTGGTTAGGAACCTTCCCCATCCAAGGTAGGTCCTCAAGTCCCTTCGCTCACCTGCCATCCTGCATGCAGCCCTCGTCCTTAGGAGACCGCTGGCACACACAAAATCTCTCCAAAACACGGTGAGCTTTGATTTGTACAACACCTAAATTGCAATTTGGAAACCAAAGTGAAGGCCAGCTTTTCTTTTGTCTCCCTAAAGCTTCTACAAAGAGAGATACGCCTTCGCCTTACCAGAATATCTCATCTCACCCGCGGTGTCCCTCTGTTTTTAATTGCTGTGATAGCATGGGAATAACAGGGAAGAGCAGCTACCTGTAAGGGAGGAGTTTGGGCAAAACCGCCTAGCTTTCCTGGGAGGCTAATTTCAGAAATGCTGGGAAAGTGAAACCTTATTAACTGGAAGGGGAGGCAGATGACAAGTCAGGCAGGTCCAAGACAAGTGTGTGTGGGTGCACAAGATACAAATAACCTGAACCTTTTCATCTGAGGGCTTGCAGAGGTATACTTTTCTAAAGTACGCTTCTATAAGCATTAAACACAGTTTTTGGCTCTCAGCGTATTCACAAGGTCCAAAAAAATGAAGATAGAAAATTACCATTTTCTGGGAAAGAGCACTGTTAATACTGAAATCATTAAAGCAGCCAAACTGTGTGAACAGCGCCTTTATTTCCCTGTGGCACATCGTGACTATACCTCGATCAATGCAGGATACATCTCCATGGCTTTCTTGTCTAAACCAGCTTTGATCAACTGAATCACACAAATTTCTTCAGGCCGTCTCCTCGGCAGAGCCATGCACGTCAGACCGGTCTCGCAGGACCTGTCCTTACGCGTGTGACCCGCCTGATGAAGAAATACGCGTCTGGACCTCGGTGGGCCCAACAGAAGAGCGTGACTCTGAACTGTGGCCTCTAGCGGGAGGCCGCTGACGTTGGGTATTGCTCCCTTACGTTAGCCCTTGGCGAAATGTTGAAACTTAGAACTTTTTGGAAAGAGCGTAGGGTGGTTCAGGGGGGCATTAGTTGTTGAAGCTGTTTTGCGTTTAGCCTTTTCCTTTGCTGCGACGTGGACGAGCACCTTGCCGCGGCTGCATGGCCGAGGCTCCTCCGACTCACCGGCTGGCCGAAAAGCAAAGAGACGGGGGAGGACGCGGGAGCCGTGCAAAACCGGCGTGCCCGGAGGGCGACTCGGGGCGTTAAACAAAGCCCCGCTGCCGACGGCTGGGGTTTCCGCGGGAAGCGTGGCAGGCACCGAGCGGGCTCGTGCGGTTAGCCCGGGATGCAATTACGTGGCTGGGAGCTGCAGAAACCCTTTCAATGTGGCACATATTAAACCTTTCAGAGGTAGTGCTTTGATTTTTAATTTTACGCTGTTGGCAGGCAATCAGGGTCTTTAATAGCATGGGGGCCAGAGGGAAAATGTTTCAAAACAGCAAGGATCTTATCATAGTGTGCAATTAATGAATAATTATTAAAAACCAGAAATAGCTGGAAGAGCAGGCAAGAGCTTGTAATGCGATTCTCTGGTTTCAGGCCTATAATGAAACCTCAAGAGAGGGAAATATGATACGCAGCTTTGTGCAATTAAAGCTGGGATTTTTTCCCCTTAGTTGAAAGATCAGTGATCTTGAAAAAATATACCTGTCACTTAGTTTTGTTTTCAAGTCATTTAATTGTCGTGGTAGGGCATTTAACATAAAATCCAACAAGCACAGAGACATTCTGCTGTAAATCATGGAAGGGTTTTTTTGAAACTAAATGGCAAGATTGTGATTTTGGTTTTTTCAGGATGTTTGGGAGGAAGCGTTAACCATAGGCAAGGGCGGCAGTAATGTTTTCCCATCGCGCACCGGTGAGTGCGTCAAGGGAGACATCGACGTCTAGACGGAAAGGACGGTGGACTTGGAGATCCAAGCGTGTTGGTTGCTCTACCGCAGGATAGTGGTTTCCCTGTGATGTTGGGCAAATGCCTTCACGCCTGTGGTGTCTTCCTATCTATTAATAGAAAAGAAGCAAGAAAAAATACCTGTTGCATCTTTCGAGCCTGCCGCTACCGTTTACCTGTGTGTTTACCCGTTTTAGGTGTTTCCCTGCGTCCAGGCAGGAATTTGTGTTTGCACAGTGCCCGGCGCAGGGCGGCTGTGATCCCGCGGGGCTGAGATCAAAGATCAAAGCAGGTCCTTGTCCTTGGTGCCTCTGCTGGGGAGTCCCACGCGCGAACGCTTGGACGGCAGAAACTCGTTTCAGCGGGGACGGGCGCCGTGCCCTGCCCCGGGCGTTTCTGGGGACTGACAGCCCCAACCGTATGTGCGCTGGGAGGAGATTTCGGTGCCTGAAGCGCTGTAGTGCCGAGCAATGGAGCGCTGGCACATAGCGTGCTTAGCTCCATCCCTTTCACCAAGACTAATTTATGGCCTAACAAAATAACCAGAAATGTTAAATGCCTCCGCTGAGGAATCCTATGGCAGGAGTAGCTGTGACCTTCAGATTCAAGGCTTGTTTTGTTTTTCTGAAGCGCAGCTAGGTAAAACGTGGCTTTGGGTTACTGCTGGTCCTGTTTTCCTCATCAAAGGTGAACTTACGTTTTGCATTTGCACTTGGTGAGAACAGGGACTTTCTGCTTGGAATCGGCAGCGGTGCTTTGTTTAGCTTTTACAGCTGTATAACAAATCTAACAGTTAGGGGCGTAACGCTGGTGTTTGTCACCGAAATCCATTAGCCCGCGGCGTGCCGAGAAGGCCCCTGGCATGAAAACTGGAAGACGCATTTGCTTGAGCATCCTTTTCCTCTGAGTACTGACTCGCGTCTGCTCGCTGCTGTTTCATTATATACGAACCAAACACAGAAAAAGTTATTTACGACTTTCGAGCATTCCTGCGTGCAGTATGGAGAGAGACTTCCCCTTGGCTTCAGGACAGAAGATGTGGCTTTTGTTTTATGTTGTGTTATTTGCGTGCAGCGAGAGTGTGAAACCTTGCCCCTTTCTGTACCGATTTGCCTGCCCTCGTCCATGACTGGTATTGACAAAAACAAATTGTGAGCTACTTGGATCTGCACTGGATGGGAAAATAGCCTGTTGGGTTCTTGGAAAGCGTTCTGGCTCGAGCGCACTTCTCTGTATTTATTCAGACACTTTGATTGCCATGGAGCATGGCAGCTTTAAAGGACTTCACCAGCGAGAAAGTGCTTCAAGAAACAATTAGATTTCCCAGCCCCGTCACTCGGAGAAGCGGCGCCGCCCGGGCACCGAGGGGGGCCAAATTGCCCGTGGAAGTGAAGGAGCCCAGGTTGGATCAGCATCAACTAGACGTGGCGTTTTTGCGCAGCTGTTACTAGGAGACAGAGCTCAATCCTTGCTACTGCTCTGATTTCTCTGTGCCAGGCTTTTGTTTTCTGGCCTTGGGGTTTTTCCTTTCCCCTGGCTTTCGTTCGTCCTGCAGGATCTCTGCCAGCCCCGGAGCATCTTCTGCCTTTCCCTCCCGTCGGCCTCCTCTCCTCCCACCCTCGCACCCACGTGCGCTGCTGGCAATTTGGGGCACTTAAAACTTCTCTGCAGCAGCCGTAGGCTAAAAAAGATGGGTTTCGGACGACCTTGCAGCATCTCCGGGGGCTCCGCCATCCCCTCGGCACTGGTACTCCGCTCAGGAGCAGGGTCATTTTGAGACTGGGTTATTTCTTCTTAAATGACTTTAATATCCGTTCTCTTTTAAGTGGCAATACAAAACCCTTCTGCCTTTCTCTCCATGGTCAGGACATAGCAAGGCCAAGTGCCCGTGGACGTTAATGCAACGCAAACGCTCTCAGCATCGCGTTGGGTTCCCGTTAGGCAGCGAGGACGGAGGCTTTGCCCTGCTCCCAGCTCCGACACCCAAACTGCACGCGCGGCTCCCGGGAGCGAGGGCCCTCCTTTAGCGCTACGGGCGCTCCGCGCTCTTCAAAAACACGTGGCTAACATTGATTTGTTCCTGAAACGCCTTCTAAAGGCCTTTTTTATTCCCCCTTCTTTTTTTTCCCTCTTCTCCCTGGGAAACGTAGCGGCAGGCTGTGCGCCGGGGACGTTTGCTGTCCCGTTGTACCCGCCGTCGATCCACGCTCTGGCCGGACCGGCTGTAACGCGGTGCCCGCCCAGCGCGTGCCGAGGAGCTCTGGGGTGGAGCGCTCTGCGTTCGGAGACCGTCGCTTGATTTATCTCTTATTTCCAGGTGCGGAGCTGAAAGTAAACTGTCGCTGTAAATCACAAATTCAAGCAGAGTAGAGCACAGCGCACAATTTGCATACTTCCATACCACTTAATTAGCGGGGAAAAAAATCCCTTGTTCCGTACAAATGTACAAGGCGAATTCTTTCTCTTAACGCTTTGGATGGGGAAAATGTCCTTTTGAGTCCCACATGTCTAATGCTGCTGCTCATCTTGTTGCAACAGACTTTTAATTTTGCCCCTGGGACCAGATAGTGAAGTAGCTTTTTTTTAAAGCCCAAACCCAGCATGCGGCTCAATCTGTGAAACAGTCCGTGTCTGCTTCTCGAACAAAACGCAGCACTAATGCCTCTTAACCCGGGGCTGATTCCACTGACCCTTCTTTTTTTAAAAAAAGAAAAGCCTTTTGCACTTGCTGATTGCAGCAACCGCCATCTCCTGTCCTAGCAGTCCTAGGTGAAGCTGAGCTACGTGTCTTCCCCAAAGGTGTTCCCATCTGCCTCCTGTCCAAAATCACCTTCTGACCGCAGCTTGTTCTCTTCTGTGTCTAGACCTTCTTCTTCACAAGCCCCTTATTTTCTTGAAGCCACCTCTATGGAAAACAGAATAATATACTCAAACAAGCGGAATAAAATTTAGGAAAAGAAGTGATTCTTGATGCGATCACTGCCTGCGACTCTCCTATCCTACCGTCCCTCGCTCTCCTTCTGGCGTTACCCTTTAAATCCCTCTTGTGCTGCTGGATGACCACCTCCAGCACTTGCATCCTGTCCTTCCCTCTGCTCTTCGTCTTGGCATTTTTAAATTGCTCCAGCAGCCTCGTAATTTTGAACTGAAATCGTTTTGCTGCACTCACTTAGGACAGTGCCCAAACCACCTGCTTTTTAGACCAGGGTGACTCAAGTCCTGCTCCTGGAGTGTCTGTGGAGCTTAGAGGTTCTCGAAGTGCTCCAAATGTGGGCAAAATAGTCAAGCCGGAAGATGGGAAGGAGAGAACATCCCTTTCAGGAAAACATCCGAAATTTCTGTTCCTATGTTTTTTCTAGGTCTGCCCTTTTCAGTTGCTATTTAAACACAAACCTAAAAACCTACTATCCCCTTATAAAATGAAATATCCTGCTTTAAAAGAATAAGCAAACAAACAGTAACACTGTCTTCTGATTTATTGGTGTGATTTTTTTTTCCAAAGGTAGCCTCTAACAGGCTTTTCTGTTGCGGCTGCAAACATTGCATTGTACATAAGATTTTCCTGTTCAGATCAATTTGCTAAAGTCTCATTTAGTTTCAAAGTGGTTCATTTTGTTGAGGCTTCATTTTGTTCAGGCTAGCAACTCAAGAGGTTTCCTGTAGCTTAGAGAGATTGCTTTTGAATTGGTACATTATTCAGTCATGAATTGTTTCTTTAGTATATGAGCAGCTGAGTGGGGCTTTTCATTACAAATATGAGTTTGAGTGCAGAACAAATACTATTTTGGCCAAACAAAAAATGTAAAATTAAGCATGAGTCTTCATAGTATGCTGTGATGCTTTTCTATAGTGCATGCATGGGGGTTTTTTGTAAGTACTTAGTGAGAACCTCCTGGAGGGCATAGTAATATGATTGACTGCGCGCAGAATTTTAAGAATAATACAATACGTTGTGGAAATATGGGTACACTGGTCAGAAACGAAACTATTTCCTATTAGCAGAAGATACAAGCAAATAATTTTGGTCGTCTTGATTAGTTACTAATTAAATGGGTCTTCAGTTGCCTTCAGCACCTGACCCCATTGCAGTGCTCCAAGTGGATGCAACGACCTTGCAGCAGAAACTGAAGCGATGATGTGGCGGTGAGGAGCAGGGCAGGGGCAGCAAGTGCCCCGGCCTTTCGAGATGGTTCTCCTCCACGCTGTCCCTTGTTGTTTATCAGCATATATGATTGCTTGCACCTAACTTGGATTAGTTTTCATCTCTGCAGGGTTTTTTTTGTTTTTTTTTTTTTTTTTGTCCAATAAAGTTAACTTGGGTAAACAGAAAGCAGTGGGAGAGAAACGTCTGTTTTTCACAGATGTCGTCTCTGAACGTCAGAGATTCTGCAGATGGGAGATGCCTGTAGCAAATCAGATGACAGTGTTTGCTTAGTGTGTGGCAGAAAATCGGAGGACCTTGTGTATTCCAGTGTGTTAATACAGAGATTTGGGAGCTCGTCTGTGCTCAGAAGCAGATCACCTGCCTTGTTTTGCTGCAAGAGGCTGCCCTGGTTTTAGCAGTCCAGTTTGAACGGGCAGTGCAACTGCCCAGGGTTCACGGTAACACCACACCAAGGTCCTTAGCTCCCTTTCGTCAAGGAGCTAGGAGTCCCTTCTTGTTCTGATATCCTGGAAGAGAAAAATCCCTCTTAATCTTGAATATTTTAAGAAAATGTCCTACTACTAGCTCTTGGGAGTTAGCTTTGCTCTCCAGTAGGTGAAAACCTTACAAAGCTAAAGAAAAAGGAACCTAGAGAATCTCTCTCCCCAGGATGTCTTAGCCGATAGGTCTGAGCAGACAAACTTATTTCAAAGCAAGAGCGCGTGCTGGGGAGGGGATGAGCAGTGAAGGTCTGGTGGATGTAGCTGTGAGAATCAGGTGGGCAGAGCAGCTACTTGGTTCTGTAGCGATGTCAGAGGCACTTGGACTATTTATTTCTGTCACGGTACAGGTCCAACTGAAGACCAGCGATTGAATGTAAGGGGCTATGTAAATATATAGGTAAGTCCCCGAACATTTATAATTGTAGAAAAGATTTGAACTAAAAGGGGGTTAAAAGAGGGGATTCTGAACAAGCCAACAGCAACTTCTTTTTAGTTTTAGTTGCTTTTTTATGAATGTTAATCCATAATCTAATCTAAAATGCACACACTGTCCTTTTAGTTCCTGTAGATAATGACATTTAGGCATCTTTTTTCCCTTGTTCATAGTCATATATTTGTTATATGCGAACGGGTTATTGTAAAAGTCTTTTCTCCATCCCTGTGGTCTTAAGTGCCCAAAGCTGAAGCAGCTGCAGGAGGCTGGAAGAGGAAATGTGTTTTGTGACTCAAAGTAGTGTAGATTCAGCACAGGGAATATTTAAGAGTGTCGTGTCCTTGCTAAAATCCTGTACTTCACTGTGCTCTGGAAATCATCGTAATTATCACCAGATTCCGTAATTTCCATTAAAAATGGCATAATTGAATCAAATGCCTGGTTACATCTTGACTTCTCATCCATGTTAATAGGATTTACTCTAAAACACACTCTCTTGTTCCTGTATTTTCCAGGGGGGGAGCAAGCTGCTGGATAGTTGGAGCTCTGGTTTAATTAGTTTTGTCAAGTCTTACAGTTCTTGGTGTTTCTTGGAAAGGTGCTACAAAAGGTAGAGAAAGCGGCATGCTCCAGCTCCACCTGGAATACCCTGGTTCCCTGTGGATCCACCTCCAGGAAACAAGGGAGAGTTAAAAGGCGAGCAAAAATGTACCCTGTCAGGCTTGGATGAAGAAAGGAACAGAGACAGTTTTTTTTCTAAGGCTAAAAATTATTATAAGGGGATTTGCTTTAAATAAATTAATTAAGAAAACCAGCAAACCAAACTGATGTCTTCTAATACTGAGATGCAAGGCGAAGACTGTACTTGAGGACAGGAGCAAGAAGTGCTGTCTCACAGGTGCTGCGAGATGTTGCTGCACGCGGGCCAGCTGAGACAAGGCTATCTCAAAGCAAAGTGCAGATATCAGAGCACAGACACGAGGCTCCCAAGCGAACAGTGCCTGCTCGCTCGCTGAACCCGTGCTCGGGTGCTTGTTCGAATGCCGTTTCATCGAGCCCTCCTTACCTGACGTGGGGAGCACTGACCCTGCGTTAGGCTCCTGCCGCGGTTGTGACGAGGGGGAGGAATACGCTGTCTTGTCTCTGGTCTTGGGAAAGGTTTGAGAAAGGAGGTTTGACATGTTTGCCCTCGTTACGATTCACTGGACAGCTCCAAAATGTAAATAAAAGGGGAGACAGGTGCTTTGCTGAAATGGAAATAGCGCTGCTTCCTGAATGATCTTCTCCCGGGGAAGCTGGAAGCCAAGCAGGGTTCGGTCGGGCATTTTTCTGAGCATGAGTTTGGGTAGCTTCACTGCTTGGAGGCTTTGATCTGTTTATCAAAGGATAGATCTAATTCAAAGAATAAAACTGCATTGTTGTTTAATAGTTACTATATGTTTCCACCGTCAACGTGCTTGCCGGTACCACTTCAGGGAATCAGACTGGAATTTAGTCCTCATTCACCTGCAGCTTTGAAATTGCCTCTGTAACTATATTGGAGATGCCTGAATCAGAGCTTTCCCTCTTTCCTTTCTCTTTGTGATAGATAACCGTCTTCTACTGTGAAATATCTCATTTCTCATGGCAGCATTTCCAGGCAAGAACAGCTTCGTAACTCTCCTACAGTTTATGATCTTCCTTAAATCTTAAAACAAATCGGTTCTGAAGATGTGTGAAACTTCACATTTTATTTTTACCACATTTGTTTGCTTGTTTCCCTCTGAAAAGATGAGGAATCTATTCAGATCAGAAAAATACTCACCGTTGTCATAAAAAGAAGTTTATCGGTGCGGTTAGAAGAACGCCAGGGTCCTTCGTGCCCCCTTTGCCAGGCAGCTCCACCCACCCCTGCTGCCCCCCAGCCGCACACTGCAGCTGCCTCCCCTGCCTTCAGGATAAACCCTTCTTAACAATACAGATAGCCTTACCAATAGGAATAAATATATAAAAAGTATATATATAATCTTGTAATGGTTGTAAGAGCAAGCCATATGAACGTGGGGTTAGCTCCAGAAGCTCTTTTGGTTGCACACGTGAATGTTGTGGCCAGGCTGCAAACCGAGGGACTGATGCTGTGGACACAGTGTGGGAACTCCTCATTTTCCTCCCACCAAGGGAAACTGAGGTATCGCTAGTCTAGAGGACTGCTATAGTTGCCCCTCATCAGTGACAGATGAGAAGAATGACTTGGACATTGGTCCCCAAGTGCAACCACCCAACCGCCAGACTTTGCGTCTCCCGTGCTGCAGCTGCCTTTGCATGTTTCTGCTCTCCACTCTCGGAGTGTCGTTTCCCGTTTGGGGCTTTTGGTGTACGATGTGAATAGCTGCACGTAATTTTTATGGCAATTTGCTTTGTTTTCTCTTCTCACTTAGGCTGCTGAACACAAACGCCAATTGCTTTTGCTTTTTAAAGCAGCTGGCGATCATGATCTTGCTACCACTTACGCATCAATAATTCCATTTTCAACTTGCTAGCTATGGAGCAGCCCGTTTTTTTCATTTGATGGTTTTCAGTACAAAAATCTGACTTGGAGATTGATAATATCACTGCAGTCTAGGAGGAGTTTTGCCGATTCCTGCTATGACAATTGGTTCCGCATAACACGTAGCTCAAGCTTGTCTTCCTGGCAGGGCCCTCGAGTATCTTGTGTATCTGCTGATCTAATATTTTGGCTCCCTGTGTTGGTATTCTGCTGCTGGTTCTTCAGTGATTTCTCCTGCTGAATTGCAATAGATGAGCTGTTTAATGTTGCAACGGCTGATTTTGTCATTTAAAAACAAAAAAACCCTCAATTCTAAATTGTGTTTGCTAGTTAGAACTCTGAATTTAAATGAGATTTATATGGAAAATGTATTTTTTCCATTGTTTCTCCAATGCAGAAAGAAAACAAGTCTTCACTCTTTTTAAAAGGAAATCAAAGCAACCAGTGCAAGAAGTTATTTAGCAGGGAAGAAGCATCAATAAAAACAAAACCTGTTCCCTTCTACCCATTTGTGTCCATAGTTGTGTTTTTAAAAATACTTTCTCAATGCAGAAATAACCATTTCTGATAAACATGTATGTTCTGACAGCTGCAACTTTAACATTTCTGAAGAGGAACAATTTAAAAAGTGTTTATTATACCACAGTATGCCTTCAGGTCATGATTGTATGTACATTTCCACAATATATTTCACAGAATCACAGAGTGGTTGAGGTTGGAAGGGACCTCTGGAAATCATCTAGTCCAACCCCCTTGCTCAAGCAGGGTCACCTCCAGCACATTGCCCAGCATCGCGTCCAGGTGGGTTTTGAATATCTCCAGAGAAGGAGACTCCACAACCTCTCTGGGCAACCTGTTCCAGTGCTCTGTCACCCTCATGGTAAAGAAGTTTTCCTCATGTTCAGATGGGACTTCCTGTGCTTCAGTTTGTGCCCGTTGCCTCTTGTCCTGTCGCTGGGCACCACTGAGAAGAGTCTGGGCCCATCCTCTCGACACCCTCCCTTCAGATACTTACACACACTGATAAGATCTCCCCTCAGCCTTCTCTTCTCCAGGCTGAACAGTCCCAGCTCTCTCAGCCTTTCCCCACCTGAGAGATGCTCCAGTCCACTCATCATCTTCATAGCCCTCCGCTGGACTCGCTCCAGTAGCTCCACGTCTCTCTTGTACTGGGGAGCCCAGAACTGGACACAGCACTCCAGATCTGGCCTCACCAGGGCTGAGTAGAGGGGGAGGATCACCTCCCTCGACCTGCTGGCAACGCTCTTCCTAATGCAGCCCAGGATACCATGGGCCTTCTTGGCCACAAGGGCACATTGCTGGCTCATGGTTAATTTGTTGTCCACCAAGACTCCCAGGTCCTTCTCCGCAGAGCTGCTTTCCAGCAGGTCAACTCCCAACCTGTACTGGTGCACGGGGTTATTTCTCCCTAGGTGCAGGACCCTGCACTTGCCTTTGTTGAACCTCATGAGGTTCCTGTCTGCCCAACTCTCCAGCCTGTCCAGGTCTCTCTGAATGGCAGCACAGCCCTCTGGGGTGTGAGCCACTCCTCCCAGTTTTGTGTCCTCAGCAAGCTTGCTGAGGGTGCACTCTGTCCCTTCATCCAGGCCACTGATGGATAACTTGAACAAGACGGGACCCAGTACTGACCCTTGGGGGACACCACTAGCTACAGGACTCCGACTAGACTGCGCCACTGATCACAACCCTCTGAGCTCTGCCAGATCTTCTTCGTGATCTTCTTGACCCTCACAGTAGCCTTGGATTAAACTTTTTTTGTGTGTATTTACTGGATTATTTGTTGTAGTGAATGGAAATGGGTGACTTGAAAGCCAATGCTGGATTTTGTAGCTTTTATTGACAAACCACAGGGGACGGGCACCTGGATGAAATAGAGCCGATCCTTGCTTCAAATACCGGGTTGGTACTTACTGCCAGGCATTACGATTGCACAACTGTTTACCTGCCTATGTGAAGGAAAGCACCAAACTGGACAAGGGGATAGATCGGGTTTGCGGTGTGAACGGCTTCGTGTGCCCCCCGAGCTGCGGTCGCTGCAGAGCAGGGCTCGAGGCACGTCAGCAGCGTCACCCGAAAGGCAACCCGCTGCGTGCCGGGCTCACCGCCTCTGCGGGGAGGCTCATTTGGCCCTCCACGTCCAAAAGGAATTATCCAGTTAAAATATCGTGGATTAAGCCATCGGTTCTGTTTAAAGTTGTGCACATTTAAAATTAAATTATAGCTGATGATGAGCGCTTAGAGGAGGTTTGCAATTAGAAGGGTATAGCCAAGTTGCAAGATAAATTTGTGTTTGAAGTATAAATTCTAACATAATAAGCAGCAGCGATAACCGGCCATTAAAAGGTCGGTCTTCCTCTTTTTAGAAGGAACTTGTGTAGGGGATATTTTCAAAGGTGCTGGTGTGGCTTTGTAACAGTGACAGTAAGTGTGTCCATAATTGCCCCAAATTATTTTTAAGTATTATGATTTCCACTAATGTATTTCCAGTAACGTATGATCATGTATGCCTTTTAAAAGCATATCAGGCCTTTAATAACTCTTTTTGCAAGAAGGCTGCTTATGTTCAGTAACAATACTTCTGTCATGAAACTTCCTTGAGCATTTTTAGCTTTTTATTAGTGCTTGCACTGTGAAATGACAGTACTTAAAAATATTTGAGAAGCAAAACTTGAGGCTGTTAAGAACTGAAGATAATTGTCAGGTATTTTAACTTTCTGAGAAGTAAAACTGTAAACACTTGTGTCCTGATTAATTAAGTTCTGCATATCTACGTCCCCTGACAACTTCAGGTGCATCCGATATCGTTCTGCCTAACGGCTGAGGGCTGTTGAGTGACAGTGCCAAGCAAAAATAGCGTCCTCCTCTGAAGAGCTCTGTTTGTCACTGGTTAGAGAAGTGTGTGAAGGGATCCCTAGAAGCTGTTCTATTTTAATGTTGCAGTCGGAAAAGATCTTATTGCATGTAGCGTGTCCCGTGAGCCCCAGCTGGAAAGATGGATTTGTGATACGTATTCTTGAAACGTGACTTGGAACTTCGGCTTGGCTCCGTGGAAGTCTCTCATGCTGTTCTCCTTGTTTAGTGGTGATGTTTGTGTTTCTCAGCCCAATATGTGATCGATCAGAAATTTTTATAGAAATTAGAATCCAGAAGTTTTTATAATGCTCAGAGCAAGAACTGTAGATGACTAAGGTATAAAGGAGATTGAAGGATCCTCCCTCTGCAAGAAAGCTCACAGGCTCCTGGGCAAGTGTTAGAGAAGGGGGTTGCTGGCAGTGTCAAATTAGCCTCGCCCTGTGCCGCTGAGCAGCTGTTTTGACATTGCTGTGCTGCTTCCAGCCTCGAGCCGCTCCTCCTTGCCAGCCAAGGAGAAGGAAACGTGCGACTGAGCAGGGTGGGCAGCGGCTGAGCAAGCAGTGGATGATACGGGGATTGCCGGCAGAGAGGCGTCATCTGTTGTTTAGATGCGTCTTTGATTTGACCCAAGATTGGTCCAAACCTCTGACAAGCCAATTTGGTGGCAATGATCTCCTGGTAGCATCCTCAAGGGTGTTTGTGGGGGAGTAGAGTCTAATCCAAGTGACCAAGTAAACTTCAGCCTGTGCTAATATCTCCCAGGTCTTAGTGATGACTTATCTTGGCATCTAGGCACCTCTGTGAAATGAAGCATCAAAAGCAGCTGCGGGTGATTTTCAGATTGCCAAGGGTGGCAAATGCTTCCGTGATATTCTTCTCAATACCCCTGACGGCTCCACTTATCTATGGAAGCTTTGAATAGGGATAAAAATAAATTCCCTGTGTTTTCATTTCTGCACACTTGAACACATTGCTGCTTTGAGAAAAGAGCTGCTGTTTACAGGAAGAATGCAATGTGTCTCCTTAACATTTGTGATTTAGCCAGACCCTTTATGGTGTCTTCAGCTGGGAGAAAGACAGCTTCATGTGCAACAGAACAGCAACATATTTATTAAAACCTTGCAGTGTTGTTCCATTTATTGCACCAAGAGGCAATTCAGTGCCTCTTGGTGCCTTTCATTTATTGCACTGCTTTGCAGGACAGCACTGTCCTCATCGCCAAACCGCGCGCTCTAATGAGATGTATCATTGTCGTAGAGCCACCGTGGAGCCCAAGACGCGCTAATGGACACCAAAGGTACCCAGATCCCTCTGGAGGCTGTGGGAATTGCTGGTCCATTGGTTTTTTTGCTGGAAGCTGTTGACAGGATCAGACGTACATGGAGCTGGTTTTCAACTGTTTGTCCCAGGCCATATGGTTAATTCTTCCAGCACTATTTATAAAGATAACTAGTTCGTTACTGGCTTCTGTTCAGCTTTAACCCGTTCTGAGAAGGGCAGTGTCTTGGTTGCCAGAGCTGCTCCTGGAGCGCTAGGAGATTCGTCTGCTTGTGCTGGTGACAAAAATGTTGTCTTGCGACCTCCTTTATCCTCGTTATCCTGGCAATATCGGCACAGATGGGAGAAGGGGCTGGGTTTTATCTAAGCTTTGTGTTGCTGCTGGCACCCCGTGGTACGCGGTCTGCAGGCACGGTGGCTCTCGCAGCAAGGGCAGCAGGTAACTGCTGTGCAGAGGTGAGGAAACTCCCATCGCTGCGGAGGGTGGGCGCGTAGCAGCCAGACTGAGCCAGGACATCTGTTTGGTGGTTAGAACAAGTCTGATACGGAAGCGACTGGGAGACGCACCGACCATTTCCGCTCAATGTCACCTCCGTAGTTACTGCCGGGATGGTTTACTTATTGCCTCCTTCCCTTCCAGAGTAGCATTTCTGAAAGGCAAATCCGTGGTTCTGGCAGCTGGGGGTACAGGGAGCAGAGATGCCAAATAACTTGAGCTCATACAAAATGCATGTAGCAATGCACATAGTGACTACTTTCAGGGAACATCAAAATTTATTGTCCCTTGAACTGAATATAACAAAGCAGTGTCAATATTTATCTCTCAGGTTAATACATTTTTACATTCACCTCAACATACATCAATATGTGCTTATTATTATTATAATGTTCGTCCTTCAGCAGAGGAAACTCGCACTGTGGGTGAAAGAGGGAAAAGGGAGACTTACATTAGTATTCTTTTCCTGTTTTAAACTTCCTCACATACTTTATCCTGTACTTGGAGCACATTGCAGTCCTCATTCAAGCAAAACTCTTATTGATGGTTGTGACACTCTGTGCACTAAGGAGTACAGGATTGAGTAATTGATTTTTGGGAAAATGTAACGTTAACTGTCACCAGTACGAGGAGCAGTGGAACCATCACTTCTGTGTTTATAGACTAGTAACTTGGTGGTGCTTTCCGTAGTAACTGTGTAACTAAAAAGGATGTACTTAACTGCTTACAGAAACGGAGACATGCAGCAGGATACAAGACATAAATTGGCAAGGTTTTGATTCTCAGATCTATCCGTGAATCACTGCCTACAAAATGATGCTGTTAGTTTAACAGAGTGACATCGCAGATTTGCTAGGAACCGTGTGTTAAGCTTGTCTCTTGGCTCTGTTTTCTGTGGCGCTTGGTGCCTGATTTGCATCTGAAATCTTATTTATGGGCATTCTTTAACACCACAGAGAATACAGTGGCGTATTTGGGCCACCTGCATTTGGTCCGGGAAGCGAGTGGGTCTGGGCAAGAAAAGAGTGTGGCTGCTCCCTCGTGTCCTAGGGATGATCCTTCCTGTCCTCTCTCCGTCGTGGTGCTGGTTCTAGGGCTTGGAGAGCAAGATGAGGACGATTTCCTAGACAGATGAGGGCAGGATACCCAGAAAGGACATGGGCATGGTGGCACTGAATGTCACGAGACTTGCTAGGCTGTACAAAGGCCTTTTAGCTCATGCTTTGTCCTACAGGAGCCAGTTTAGGTGGAGCTATCAGCTGTGAGAACACCCCAGGATTTAGGCAGAACCACTGTTAAATTCCACAGAAACACTGAAGAAATGCTTCTGTTCTGCTGGGCATCTTGCCTTTAGTCCTGCTGGCCTCAAACAGGGGAGAGGTGAAGGGTTAGGAGATAAAGAGACCAGAAGCAGTAGGAAAAGGTGTGTTCCTCTCTCCCAACCCCTTCCATCAAGACAGTTATTTGCTGTTTGTCAGCGAGAGAGAGAGGCCTTTGATCCCCATGTTGATCTGGGTGGGGGCTGAACACCAGGTATTCACCAGAGGCTGTTAAATGCAGAAAGTTTGGATCTGAAGTTCTACCCAGTTGCTGGTGGAACAGAGAAACTTCTCCAAACTCTTCCCTCCAAGGAGAAATGTCAGGAAATCACAGAGGCCAGAGCGCAGAGAAGATAGTCCCCTCCTGGGGATGCTGCGGTCTTGCTAGATTTAACGCCCCTGGAGAGCGCGGTCTCCATCGCTCCTGCGCACTACAGCGTTGCCCCGCAGAGCCAGCACCCACCCGGCGTGATTCTGGCTGGTTCCCTTGCTGCACTTGGGAGTCAGAATCACAGCAGTGAGAGCAATGTGTGTGTGAGAGCTGACACTGAAATAGAAAATAAGCAAAAATAGCCGCGGTGTCAAATGCAGCCGGGCGTCGCGGCAGCCGCAGGCGTAGCACGTGTGCTGGCTGGGCGTTTTTCTTAATGGAAGCTGGGAGTCTGTCCTGACAAAACAAACCCATGGCGTATGTCCCTACTTATAATGAAAGGCAAGTTTACTTTTTTTGGGTGCTGGTTAAAATAATAAACGAGCACCAAAACCCACCTCCTAAAAATAACGTTCCTTGTACTTGATTCAGTGCATTTTTTTTTCTTCTCCTGAGTTAGTTAGTTGTGATTCAGTTTATGACCATCAGCAACCTGATGAGAGAGAAGCTGTGTTTGCTCGTGTTTCTAAAGTTATTTTCAGCAGAGCCAAAGGGGGAACCTGATGCCTTCGTTGCCGTTAGTATTGCTTTACGATGGTAAGCTTGATAATGAGGGAAGGTCTCGGGCTTGCCTCTTTTGGGAGCTGACGACTCTGGAGTGTGGCAGGGAGGCTTTGTAAGGCATAAGGCATTAATGTCGTGTGACGCCTTTGAGTATAGAGTCAGGCCAAGGATGCGAATGTGAAGCGAGAGCTTAAAAAAAAAAAAAAACACACACACAAAAAACCCTCCCTCTGAACCAACTGCACTGCTGCCTGCACTTGACTCATAGCTCGGCTAACCATATGCTTATATCCCACTGACAATTGCCATTTAAATGTCAGTTTATAAGCAGATGTTGAGAACCCTCCTTTGTGCCATTAATTTAATCACAGAAAAACAAAGTTTGCGATTTAACCCCGCTTAAGCTAGTGGCGATTAGCGCCGGCGCCGAGCAGCACGGGGGCATGTGCGAGGCGCCGGGGCCCCGCGGCAGCTCGGCTAACGGGTCTGGCATCCAGATACACCACGTTGTTGGCGCTTCCTCGCGACAATTATGATTTTGGAGACGATTCCAAGTTTGCTGGGTTGGCTGTTGGTGGCCAGGATAAAGTGTGGAAAGGTTAGACTGTGAAAGGAGACAGATGTAAATGCTCAGGTGCAGGAAAAAAAGATTAAAAATCTGTTTGACAGAAGAACTAGCAAAATCTGGAAGGGCGGAGAAGGGAGCCCGCTGCACTCACCCAGACATTAGCATATATTTAAAATCCTTCCCAATAAAGTTCATAATGAATTTAATTCAGTCCCCTATGGCCCAGAGGAATGTTCGGAGTAATAAAAAAGTATTGTTAAGGGAGAGATGACTGCCAAACTCCTATTCTGTGCCAGTGATGCATATTCATATTATTGGCACTTAAACGCTAGGTTTACTTTACTACCTAAATGATCCTTTGTCGCATATTAAGACTTAATACTATAAGACCCACTTTTGAGAAGTTGCAATAACAATTCCCAGCTTAAATTGTTGTTAAATTTGTATTTTTTTTCTTTTTAAAGCGTTTTGTTTTGTTTTGTTTTGTTTTGCAAATTAATAATTGAATGTGCCCTTTCCTGTTTTGGGTAAGCTATTTTGTGTCTGGCTGATGGCTTAACTTTTTAAAATGGGTTTAATCAATCTCATAACACCCTTCATGTCTCCTCTTTTTTTAAAAAAAAAAAGTTACCTTGAACTATCTGCATCAATGTTAAGTGAATTATAAGCTCAAATGCTTACTTAAAGGTTGGGATGTATTCACTTACACGTAGTCAGCTAAGTAAAGCAAGGTCTCCTGGCTTCGGCTTGCATAGTTTAATGCACTTTTGAAGATTAAACCAAGTACGGTGACTCAGACGTGTGTTGGAAATTTCAAGTACCAGTGATGGAAGCTGCTGGACCTCAGCATTGCCGTGTTTATAAACATCGTTATTACGTGGAGGATAAATCTGTGCTCTCGCCTAGTAGCTTGTGTCACTTCAGTGCATTAGTCAGGAAAACTGAAAAAATATGGCATTATTTTTTTCAGTTTTATAAGAAGTGGAAGGGAAAGTTGGATATGAGACAAAATGTGTAGGAGTTTAATTCCTAGCAGGCAGAAAGGTCTAGGGGAAAATGCATCAGGGCTGGAAGAAGATGCCGTCTGTTTTACAGTCAAGTGGATACAAAGTTGTTTAAGCATCTTCTACATATTACATTACAAAAAGGAAGATTTCTAGAACCTGTGTTCAAGTTCAAGTTGATTGCAGCAATAATTGAGTCAAAATATTTAATATGCTAAGGTCTGAATAAGAATATAAAGATCTTTCTTTGATACACTTAGGTTTACATCATACCTCTGAGTCGAGTGTGAACACTTAGGGAAAAAAAATCTGATTTTTCTTTTTTTTTTTTTTTTTTGCCAGCATGTTTATTTACATGGTGCAGCTCCTTTAAAACAATGAGCATTTTTCCAAGGGTAAAAATGAACAAATATTCATCTCTGGAAAAAATGACAAAGTTTACAAAGACAACTACTCCCCCCACACAAAGACTAACCAACCTCCACCATAACTAACCTCCGTAGTGCAAGGGCACAAGCAGCTCATTTTTTCACTTGCTGTACACACAGTGAAATATTAAATTCTCCAGAACAAAAATGTCTCAAAAATATAAGGCGGAATCTTAAACATTGGGCAGTTTGGACTGAAAAGAAGGGTCAGTGGCAAAGAATTCACATACAAGAGAAAAAATTAGACATTGCAGCGCACTGTGTTTGGGCTTAAAGCGAATGCATGCACTGTTTGCTCACAATTTTTCACAACGGCATTTGTAATTTAGGAAATTGTATATTAATCAGCAAGATGAAATAGCTTCTTTCTAATTAAGAATGAGGATTTATTTACAAAATAGAGCTTATTTTTCTCCCTGAAAGAGATCATCTGGTAAAACTTGGCAAGAATTTTGCAGGCCTTGTTTGGTGGGCTATAATGATTTAAGTTGCTCGGGGCAAAGCCCCCCACCAACCCGTAGCTCACCTTAGCTGCCTGTTTATGGGGCTGCTCGCAAGTCGCTGCTCGGGGCTCCTTATGGCCCGTCGTTCCTTGCCAGGCCTGCTAGCCCTACGCTTGGTGTGCTGACAGCAGAGAGAAAAACACTGAAGCCTGGAAAATTTGCAGGACTTGGAGCTCAGATGAGCTTATGCCAGGGAGAGGCACACACATCCCGCAGGGTCTGGAAGAAATGAGGCAAGAGGCAGAAAAAGGGGGACGCAGCCAAGCAAAGGGTTTGCAAATAGCGACTGGGGCTAAGGGGAATTATGAGAGGTGAAGAATAGAAAATGGAAAAGATTACTGCATTTATCACTTACCTGCTAAAACAGGCTCCCAAGTCTTTTTTTTTTTTTTCCCCAAGCCTGACAATCTAGTGATGTATGTTCATATGCTGCTTTCCCATCCTTCAAAAGAGTACGCTATTATCAAAATTAAATGTGATTCCAAATTAAATGTGATGTTAAGTGATCAGGGAAGCAAGGGATCAAAGTCATCTTCTATTTGGTATTATGCCAGTGAAGTCACAAATTTGTTAAAAAAATCAATTATGACTGTCATGAAGAAAATTAATTTCTTTTTTAAAAAAATCAGAAGTTTCACATCTTTTTCCTTGATTTTGAGGGGATTAGAGGGAACTTTAACATACTCTGTTTAAGCCCTGGTAGTTTCAAAGTTACCTTTTCTGTCTCTTCTCCCCCCACCCTTCTTTACGTTCATTTCTTCCTGCTAGCAAAATATCATTTTCTGTCTTGAAAAAGCAGGAAATGCACCACTTCAGAATTGCATTCCTACAATGGTCTGTTTAATAGGGTTATAGATATATAATCTGACTTACTCTAGGCAGGAAAGTATTAAAATGTTTTTGTGCTTCTGTTAAGAAAGCTAGACTTTGGAGATTAAAAAGGTAACAAAAATCTGCTGAAATTGTAAACCATGCAGCATGAAGATACGCTTTGCCGTTTTGTATGTCTGCAGCAGGGTACCAACCTGCAAATTCTGTTCCCACTAAGTGTTCATATAAGGCACATTTGCTGCAAAGAGAAAAATAAAGTGGAAAGAGTAAACTCTCGAATGTATTTTTGTTTTAGAAGCAATGCTTTTGGCGGGAGGAATTGAGGAGGACTTACTTGTGCACCTTGCAGTTCTTGTAAGACATCAGGGTTTCCTGCACTTATTCTTAGGTGCATTGGGGGCAGTAGACGCCAGTAAGGATGTGGATGCCTTTTCCCCGCTCTGTTTCCCACCTCGGACCAGAGCTCCTGAAGTGACCCAAACGCTGGTTCAGCGCTGCAGTCCCAAAAGTGGCGTCACTGCTGCAACTCCCCGCACGCCTGCTCCTAAAGGCAGAACCTTCAGACATCCAGTGCTTAAGTCACCCCCTTTTTAATGCAGTTAGCGATGCAGCAACATGTATTTATATTACAGATATAAATACAAAATGGTCAGATACCACATTTTTAAGCATACTTTATAATTTAAAACTGATTACACTTCCATGACTAGGCTTAGGTTTTTCTCATTTACATTCATAATTTAATTCCACTGGAATTTGATTTTTAAGAAAGCCCAACATATCTTAATTACCATAAAAAGATCCATACATATTTTACTTAAAAATATCTTCTGTAAGAGGAAAGTTACCAAAAATAACACCAAATATATTATTATGCATACTTTTTTTTTTTTGTAAAGTACAAACAAGAATCTGATCTCTTCTGGGTATTGCCTGATCTAATATGGCTATAGGTTGCTATTCATTTTTGTTTGTTTTTTTAAAATAAAGGGAAAAACAAAAGAAAGGCAAAAACACAAAACAAAGTAAAAATCCATTCTTTCCAAAGATAAAAGTAGCAATGAAAGAACAAACTGAAAATTAATAAATGATGGTAGGTACAAAAAAACCACTATCCAAGCACTATGTAGTCTTTATCAGAGCATATGCTGCACTGACCTTGAAACAGTTATTAAAAACAAACAAAAAAATGCTACTGGCAGAAAAAGCTGTCAAGGAAAACACTGAAAAATTGGTACTATTTCCTAACAAGTAAGTGCAGAACTGATGCATCATAATTTACGAATTTTTTTCCGCATGTGCACACTCTTTCTTCCTCTTTTTGTACCCAGGACTGATTGTTGCAACCCTGGCAATATGCTGGATGCCAAACCAGGTCAGAAGGATCATGGCTGCTGTTAAGCCGAAGCAGGACTGGACGGTCCCCTACTTCCGAGCGTATATCACTCTTCTTCCCATCGCTAACACCTTCTTCTACCTGAGCTCGGTGGTGAACCCCCTGCTGTACAACGTCTCGTCGCAGCAGTTCCGCAGCGTCTTCCTGCAGGTCCTCCGCTGCCACCTGACACTCAAGCACGCCAACAAGGAGAAGCTTTGGAGGGCCAATCTCAACTCCAGAGCCAGCAGCGGCCGGTCTCTAAGCCCGCTGATCTTCAGAGCGTCGAAGCGCGCTTCTTTTACAAAGAGCACTAACAAAGTTTTCTTAAGCACTTTTCAGACTGAAACCAGGCCTGACTGCAGTTTGCAGAAACCGAGTCTTGAACAGCTGGAGCCCAACTTGGAAGTAATACCACTAGAGACTAGCTTAGATGCACAAAATGGCCTTTGTGAACATGAAATATGACTTTGTAAAGCAAAGTTAATGATTAGCAGTGAACTTAAAAATACAGAAATTGAAATGACTGAGAAACTGACTACATCTTAAACATAATATCACAGATAGATTTGTTTCCAAATATGCAAAAAGAGCAGGCGTTCTGTATGCTGCTGTTGGGATTTTTTATTTTTAAGTGCACACTGGAAATTCAATCTGCTAACTGCATTCATTAGCTGCCAGAAATATCAGCCCCTGTCTTCCCAAAACCACTGAACTTCCTCTCTTTTGATAGGGATTTGGAAGCAAATAGAAAATAATTGCAGTGTCTTTGAAGAAAGAAGGAGATAGAACAACCTCTGTCAGAGCAAAAACTTTGCTCAAAGTTTAGCAATACAAAGACAAAAGAGCCAATTTAAGGAGCAGAATTGTGGTTATCACCCGTGCCCTAGGCGCCACGCCAGAATTGCCTCTCTTCTTAGGCCGGGGCCCATTGCAGAGCGGAGTGTTGCAGCAGCTGATACAAACAGAGTTCACTTTCCCGGGAGAACAAAAAGACTGGTATCCAGCGGACGCAATCAGACATGCTGCTGAAGATGCGCAGGATTTGCGATACATGATTCCTGTGACACAGAACAAACATTACTTAGCTTGATATAAACGTGTTTTTCTTTACAATAGGATTCATGTTTGAATACTACTGGGTATTTCAGAAAACCAGTTTATGTTTTCATAGTAATCCTGGCAATTTAGCCACATGCCTTAGTTATAATATGACTAAAAGCTCTGCCCTGCTAGAAGAATCACTCTGGTTTCAATTTTTTTTTTTTTTTTTTTTTTTTTTTTTTAAAGTCTGGTTGCAACCAAAACAATTCACACACCTTATATCACACCATGTATTTTATAACCAGAAATTTTTATCTTTTGGAATAACCTGCTTAAATAACTAAAACTAAAATGGAATTAGTTTGAAAATGAGTTTGGTTTCTGTTGCTGAACATGTCTGAGTTGTCTTAAGGTATGTCTACATAATTAGTTTTCTATGCTGTTAATTTATATTTTGAGGGTTTTTTTTCCCCTTGTTCCTTTGCCACAGAGACAAGTAACCAAGAGTAAAAGGAAAATGACTATTAGCAAAACGTAAAACAAAAGAAAAAACTTGAAGGAATAACACTTTTCCAGGAAATGTCAGTTCTTGCCATCTTTGGAGTTCAAAAAAGTACCCTCAATAACAAAAATTTCCATCAGGACAGAAACAGCTTTTTTAAGTTGAAAGTATCCCTTTTAAAATCAAATTTCTCAAATGGTTTTCACCTGATGCACACAGCTGTTATTTTAAAGTGTTTCGTAAAGGCTGTAAAATACAGTTGTATTTTCCCCTTCCCCATGGGAACTAGCTGTGGCAGTTCCACCTGCCATTACTCTCAAATTTTCCTGAAAGTGATACACTAGAAACTGGGTGTTGGAAAATGGTACATAACACATACATATGTAGTGGACATTTGCCCATATTACTTTGGGGGACACAAAAAGAGGTAAATATTTCTACAGATAATAACAAAACTTTTGAGAATCCATGTTCTAGAGCAATAGTGATTTTTCCTTCTAAAGGACACGGCAGCAGGACTCCCATGAAAAATAATGTCTCTATATCCTGAAGCATAGTTCCACCAAGTTTTTAAATACACAGTTATAAAGACTTTTTTAGAGGGAATGAGGTAGGACTATGACCTGTAAGTACTGAACTTATAGTACATGCTTGTATTTGTTAAATCCCCAGGGACCTAGGAAGTAAGCATTATAGCACCTACAGAGTCTAGTAGATATTTCTACAGCAGCAACTGCCACTGCACTACTAATGGCCGTGTACAGCAGCAGAACACTGCTTATTTGGTTTACACTCAGAAAGAAAGGTTTCCTGGCTTCAGATGACTTTAACTAAAGCAATTCTTTTATACTGCAATTATATATATGCAATTCTTTTATACACAACACTTCTACCATAGCAGCAATGCAGGGGCTTCCTTGTTTTATGTTCTCCCTCCCCCCAAAACCTGAACTCTGAAATGTATTTTAAAGCTATTTGTCTAGTTAAAACTTATGAAAAGACTCCCTAAAGTCAACGTTAAATCTTCCTCTGACTCCAGTGAGCTTCAATCAATCAACACAGCCGGGGGAGTCTTTTCTCAAGAAGGAGGAACAGCTACGGACTGTTCTAACCTCAACAGCAGAGGCACGCAGATCAAGAGGCACAATCTTAAGTTTGCAGAAAGAAGAGCATGCTGTCTCTCCTGACAAACCACTGCTGTCAAGGGGCCTCAACCATGTTGCCACTGATAGGTTTACGACACTGAACTCCCAGCTTCTGTTTCCCACAAAGATCTAGTCCTTTGGCCATGCTTCTTCTCCAGTCTTCCAAGGACAGAAGCAAATGTGACCCTTCCCACAGCTAGCACTAGATTTTTACCTTCCCTTACTTTTGTACGCCATCAAACTAAGCGTAGTGATCATTTTTCCATCGCTAATCCAGCACACCTCCTCATTGTATGGAGTCCTTCCTGCACGTACAGACACCTAGCTCAAGCCTTCCTCAGTCTTCCTTATGAACAGCAGTGAATCTAGATATTCCCCTCAAGCAACAAGCCTCTGAGATGCTTTTGACATTGGTGGATTATAGATGACTTTCTTCCTAAAATTTCTTAATTAATCTTAATAGGATTCTTGCAAGCTCCTGTTCACAATTTGTACTAATAAGTGATTTATTAGTTTAGGCTCCTGAAGTATCATATACTTCATAATACTCCTTTAGAAGAAGAGGCTGGAATTGTTTGCAGTGCTGCAAACAATTAGATAATGCCCTCTGAGGCACACGTTTAACCAAAGAACTCTAGACCGCTCCTAGGAAAATCAGAGTCCTGCAGCTTAACTCCACCTGTTTACAACGGCTTTCTGCTCGCCAGGATAAGTTCCACCGAATAATCCTGAGCTCCTTGAGAAATCAAAATGCAATATTCTTTTACAGACTGGAATTTTATAACTTCAGCATTATAGTTTCATGCACAGATGGACCGTGGTCATGCCTAAATAGAAAGAATAACCTGACAAGTAATAAAATCCCATTGTGAGGCTTCTCCGGTGGCTTTTCTGTAAATATTTCTTCCACTAGGAAATTCCACTCCCAAATGATTATTTATTCCCATTCCCAGCTGCAGTAATCTGAATTGTAATAAGATTCTTCACATAATTAAAAAAAAATCAGCACTTTTATCAGGTTTGTGATAGCTACTTGGCTAAAGACATGCTCTCCACATCCAAGAGGCTTTTTTTCTGTAAGTACTGATGGATCCTTTTGAGCTTGCAAATCAGCTGCCATTATACACCAATTACGTTTCCAAGATTATGAGAACCATCACTTATGAACTATATTTGATCAGGATAAAAAGGCTGTGCTTTTTTTTTTTTTTTTTCCTCCCTATAACTTTGCTATTTCTTTATGGCAAGATATAATGAAGAGAGGCATACAAAATTAATAGAAAAAACAGAATGTTATCACCAGAAGAGCATCTTATTTATTTTTAAAACACATCAGCCATGATTCCACATGTTTCTACTGTGAGTGTCAAAAAGGCGTGACACTCCAAATAGTATGAATTAAATAGTCAGAAGACCACTCAAACCTTCTTCCCACCCTCCTGGGATTCTAGTGTAATTGTGGAAGGAAATTAGTACAAGTGATGACCACGATTCAATGCCAGGGCAGTACTCGCCTTGCTCCAATAAACAGGTTAATATACCCTACTTACTGCAGGTCACTTGCTGAGTTCAGCTGGGGGACTAGACAGCAGCATCCTTTCTGGATTTTCTATCTCTAGAAGATAATTCCTTGTATGTCTCAGGGATGTCTTTCTGCAGCTTAAGACTCCTTGCTTAAGTGATAGAGAGGGAAGTGGTTTATTGTACTGCTGAGCCAGTTCCGAAATTATTTTTGAGATCTTCCTGAACTATTTGCCACTAGCAGACCGAACTGCAGGCAACGCTTCAAAGTGGTTATCTGCCTCATAAGGCACATACTGTAGATGTAACTGCTAATTACTGGATGTTCTTGCTTGTGCAAGCAACTTGATATATTCATTAATGCATCACCTAGAAATATAGTTGCCAAACTTTCTCGGGAGCTTTTCTTCTACCTCAGTTTGTTCCAAGCTGCTTGCTAGGTAAGGAGACTATACACTTTACACTATGATTTTATTGGGACAGAAGTAGTCCCACCTCTCTACCCTCAGCTAGTACTTTTACTGCCCAATCTCTTGATGGATGAGTACCAAATAAATAATTTAGCCTTTTTCACTGATTCAGCAGAGCCCTGACAGGAATGTGGGTTATGCCTATGTGTAGGTACTGTAAAGAAGTTTTACTATGAAGTCCTTTCTACCAATTGCTTTTTCTTCATTTTGACCCCAGATTTGTGGGGTTGGCTGAGGATGTAGTTCAAATACTAGTACTTTTAAAAAGAAAGGGGATTAGACAAAGGTAGGGCATCTGTGTGAAAGTACAGTAGTATTCTACCCACTTCTTCTTCCCCATGCGTCTAGTATAAGTACATTATTAAAAAGCTTTGGGCTTAAAACAAGCATTGAAAATTTACTCCTAAACTGAGCAACTTGGCCATCCTTACACCTCTCTCTGTCCCATTTGTGATCAAACAGTCAGAGCATCAAGGCCTACAAAATGCTATTTCTGCAGGACTTCTGCCTCATTCCATAGAATGAAATGCTGAAGGTATAAATCTTGAGGCTTTTCTATTAAAAAAAAAAAAAAATTAGCCTAGAGCCATTCCACACATAGAAACCAGAACTGCCAAACTCCAAATCTCTGCTTAGCCACTGTCTACTCCTGTGCATCTAAACTCTTGCAATCACTTTTAGCCATGCAGATGCATTCAGTCTTGACAGCAATGAACAATTCATGCTATAATTTATTCAAACCCCAAACCTACGACTTCTTCCATCTACCCTGTTTGCAGAGCCCAGTACATTCTCCATGCATTGAGTAACAGCTTGTTACTAGAACAACCAAAAAAAAAAAAAAAAAAAAAAAAGTGACACCGCAGATACTTCTTACCCTGTGCATATACAGAAAGCACTACCAAATCCAGCCTGTTTTTCCTACTGCTTGAAAAGGGCCTTATTAAGCACTTCAAATTCTTCTGGTTATAGCAGGTAGAGAAAAGAGAGCAAGTGTAAGCATGACTCCTAAGTCAATGATCTGATTACCACAGTAGATGTTCTTTTGGGTTCACTTTATGACCCAATTATTCTTGAACTGTTTTCTGCAATGGTACACCTCAACAGGAGACTGCAGCTCTCTGTCTCACCCTAAAATAGTCTGTGGCCTCATGGCTGCAAAACTCTTAGTTGTAAGTTTGACTCCCCTCAAGAAGAGGATGCAGCTTAGCCCAACACTAACTTTCAGGCCAAATGCTCTGTCTAGTGGCCTATGTGACTGATACCTCCATTTAAATATAACAAATAAATAAGCTTTTGCTAAGATATTTCACGCATTTCCAATTTTGCAGACATACATTGAATCAGATTTGCTTTTCGTAATTCATTCCACAGATAACTGCTCTTGCAAAGTCTTTGGCATGTAGTCTGAGCACACCTGTTGCATCAAACCTTTCAACATCAGAAGAAAGTCTGCTGTCTAACTAGGGTCCAGAAAGTAGGCATACTTGAGCAGTCACAAAACAGCCTTGTCAAGACTGGAATGCAAGCTGTGGATATGCACAAAGGCATAGCTTTAGGCTTGTAGCAAACTTTAAAATACAAAAGTAAGAAAGCTAGCCAGTAGATCAATGCAAGTTTTCAGGATTACAGTTGTCAATTTTGGCAGAATTTGTGCATTAAAGTCTTTTAGATTTGGTGCTTATTCAATGAGAGCATTAGACAGTTCAGTGTGTGCCTTCCACTTCTGTTATATGGTGCTTCTTATCTTCCACTACAGATGACCATTTCTGTTCAAAAAAGGACATTATACTGCTCACAAATCACTGTCACTTAGGGAATTCCAGTGAGCAAAGACCAGGATGTATTTTTATAACTTAACTGAATGTGACCTGATGCCAGGCTCTTGGGAAAGAGCCCTGTTTTGGAGGCCTGTGCTGTAGGACAAGCTGCTGCAGTTGCTGCTGTTGTGCAGGCTTTTCTGGGCTTCTCGGTCAGAAGCAATAACAGCTCCTAGATCTGGCTATACCCTGCTGATTTAGTGCTTGCTACACAAACACTTCTTGCCCATCTCCTTCAAGCAAAAGGAAGAAAGCATGCCAACAGGTGACAGTTTTAGACCACATAGGATGAAAGGTAAAAGCATAATTCATGGAAAGATTTATTTTGCTGAATATCCTCCTAATTGGCTTATTTTGCTAGATCTACAAGTACCTTGCAGGGAATTCTGCAAGGCGCCTACAGGTGAGACAATGGACTAGAGCCTAAGTTTCTATGGATTACTTCTTGGTCCATTTGTGGCCCATGTGGGGCTTCCATCCCCGTCCTCCCTGCTTATATTTCCTCAGAAAATTGTTATGTATCTGTTATGTTTCTGTTGCAATTCACAGTGTAGAACACAACCCATGTGAAAGATGTAATAGCTGTCCTAACTTTAGTATGCTTTCATGATTTGCTTGTTTCGGATGTTATTTTAATGTTCTACATAAAAACGAGACTAAGTGCCATATGTATGAATTGATACTTCATCTTTGTTAGAATACCCTGACTAGTTCCATTTATCTTGTTTCACTGAACTTTTCAATTTTCAAGTCTTGGTAAGTCTGCAGGTTTTCCTTTTTGATGTGCTTAGACTTGATGGCTTGTCTGTCTATCCATATTTTCATTGTAGTTTCAATAATATATGTCATTCTTTATTTCTTGTCCTAAACTCTGTAACTTGCTAACCCTCCACTGTCCTAAACTCTGTAACTTGCTAACCTTCCACTTGAGTGAAATACAGTACCCATTAGGAGTTATAAAAACTCTTTTTGTGATGTCTGCTAAAATATAAAATAAGAACTTATTCCAAGGCTAGAACACTAGCTAAACATTTAATATCCTTTTCTGAGGTATATAAAATATACAACATGATTATGTTCAGATTTTACTATATCAATAACATTAAAAAAAAAAAAAAAAAATCAGGCTGCAAGCCAGACAAACAGGTTTATCAGTTCTGGTTTTTAGTTTACTTGTTAGGTTCTAGTATGGCTTCGACCAACTAGGTGCACTTCTGTAACGTATCTTTTTATGCCTTTAGCAGTTTGGCTATGATAATGATCTGTTCCTTAGCTAGTACCTGTTTACATACATCATTATGCAGTGACAGTATGCAACAAGTCCTATTGGGATTTGCCCTCTCTCTTCTGCAAGAAAGTGATTATAAACATTTTATCCAATAAGCTCCTAAATATCTTAGAAAGTGACTAAATGTCAAAAGGAATAATTCCTCTTACATGATGCTTCCAGAAGTAGCCATGTTTTTAGTCAAATCTTGTTTATATTGGTTTAAAATATAAATTAGGCTTTCTCAACACAAATCCTTTGATGTAAGATTATAAATGCACTGTTTAAAAAAAAAGTTTAAGCCAGTGTAAAGTGTAACTGCATCCAACTATGTCCTCTATGTATCATTTTACACTAATACTTCCCCGTACTTCAACATTATCTCTGGAGCTCATCAGTCATTTAAATAATTTGCACGTTGCTAAAAATTCTCATAAAATTTACTGATTGCTTTCTAAACAGCTAATTAACAAATAAGCAACAATGAACAGTGTTTTCTACATAGAAACTGAGGCACACAAATTAAGTGACCTGAGATCTATTGCTAAGCTACATCACAGACTTCCTGATTTTGAATCCTGTGTTTTAGGACCACAGCTATTTCATCCCTATCTCCTCTCTTTGATGCATTCAGTAGACGAGATGAAAGCATATCCATGCAATTAGGCTCTAATGGAGTATATAATTCTAGAAAAAAACCCCAACAACCCTACCTTGTCATATTAGCATATTTTCTTCATAAATCTCTATGAAAATCTACTCAGTATGATCACAACAACTCCATATACTTGTCACTTTTTAAAAATTGCGTTTTTGCAGAAACTAATAGACAATGCAAGACTGGCTTCAGCACTCTTCTTCTGACCCTAACTGCCATGACATCTTGCAGAAATTAAGTTGTCTTAGAAAACTGGACAATTGCTGTACAATAGTGTGTACAGCACCCTGTTGTTGATGAAAAGGGTTTGGATTACCATGATATCTCTTCATAATGTTGAAGAATGAAGCATCAAGTCATACCTGCTAATTCTCGTACTGGAAATCAGAAGAAAAACTGCATTGTTAGTAATGTGAACAGCATGAAGAAGTCTATGTTACTGCTTGCAGCATCACAAAACACAAGCGAAGCATTAAACTGCTTAAAAAGGCATAGAATAAGAAAATTAAGTACAGCTGCTAATGCTGGTATTATCAGACAATTTTCTTTATGGCTACAGAAGGCTACAAACTAAAAGTCAAACTCAACATTTACCTGCATGTCTAATTCTCTTGTTTTCTACTATCCTTACCCATTTCTCTGCTCACTAATGTGGACTGACAGCCAAGCAGGAAAACACACATCCTTTCAAGCAAAGCTGGTTCACAGTGTTTCATCATCTGTGCTTTCCTGTTACAAAGATAGGTGAATGCCTTGGACATCAAGATCAAAATTCACTTTATTTTCTAGCAAGAGAGTTGAACTTAGACTTAACATTCAGTACCAGGTATTAGTGTTTTTCTTGGCATAATCATATCTGCGGAAATGAATTGGGAAGCCAGAGTCCTTATGCCTTTACAAGTGATAAAATGCTATACCCTTGTAGCAAGTCCCATAAATAATTTTACACATGATAGTCTTGTTGCAGCCTACTAATTAATATTCTTACCAAGTTCAGTGGAATGGCTTGCATGTTTAAGCCTGCGTGCCAGTATCTTTGAGGCCCACACAGCTTTTATAGTACTTTTCATTTAAAAATCTTAACTTATTTTTATGCTTACCATTTTATTGCCTGGTCAACTTCAGAACAAGATTACTTGCTTTTTATATTACTTTTTCTTTCACGTTGAAAGAATCATTGGTAATTTGGCAAAAGAGGTTATCTCAAGTTTTCCAACAAATATCCAGACTACAAAGGGAAAACTGAGGTGAAAATGATTTTGATTTAATTAAAATATACTTGCTAATGTTTTGATAATGTCTCTAGCTATGGCAAGATATGGTCAGGTCACAGAGAACAGTCTTTGGAAATGCAGATTCATTGTGTGTGAAACACAAAGGACAATATAGACAGTCTTAAAGGAGGTTTAAGAGACAACTGGCTGTGGGCACTATCCCTGCAAAATACATTTGTATACCTTTGATACAAGTCCAAGAAATGGAAAAACATAAAAAGCTATTGCCCATGTCCTGTGAGAAATGAAATTCACTGGACCAGATATCACAACTTCCTTACAATAATACAGCCCTTCATCACTTCTGCATTTAGATCTTTGTCATGACTTTCAAGTCATAAACTGCATGAAGTCAACTGTTAATGCCACTGTTGCTTTTCTGCATTTAAAGGTGCTCAGAACAGCAATCTATTACATACTGTCCATAATTTCACCTTAGCTAATGCATTTAATTCAGTTCATCCCCTATTTGTTTGGAAGTTTTGTGAGCAACACAAAGTTTGGAAGCAATTTATTAGTAAGAAAATATGCTCTACAGCTTGGCATCTGAAAATAGTTTCTAAACAGTAATATATCCACAGGTCCAAGTTTTCAGCATACAGTGAAAATTAATGACATATATCATAAGTCTTTTATTCACACTAGCATCAAAAATGAACTGCCTGAGTATTGGTTACTATGTCTTCATTTCACTGGGCACCTGACAGTGAAAAATACAATGCTATTTGTAATCACTGTCACATGCCAAGCTTTTTTTAAAAAAAAAATTGGCAATAGATATCTATTGTGTTATGCTCTACTTTGATTAAAAAAAAAAAAAAACCAAAAAGCCCACACACCGAACAACCCCCTTCTCCCCCTAAATTTTAATAGACTTTGACCAAAAGAAACAGTATCAAGGAAAAAAAAAAGATATCCACAGCAGGCTTGGTGGATGTTTCTTACTGTTTGTAAATGGATACTGAGGATACAGCTACTACCTATAAAACTTTAATGCCTACAGTAATTCTAAAGACATTAAACTTTGTTTGCTGTTTTAATCATTTTGTCAAGTAATGTACACCAGAGTATAATTTCCCCTTGATGCTAGTGTGCAATTAGTATTAGTACTAATGGAGGGTATACATGTAAACAGAGAAGAATGAAGAATATGTGCTCCTGTAATCCTTAGCAGTCATATATGAAGCAACTTGAGCTTCAAAAAAAAAGAAAAAAAAAGAGGTAATGAATTTTATATAGAGCAAATCGTGGCACAACTTAGATGCTGCTTTGCTCTGCCTGATAAAACAAATAACTAGGAAATCAGTACTCAAAAGAGTCTTAAAATAAAGGCAAAAAAGCACTATTAAAATTCACCATTGAGACTATCATCCTGTTCCTGATGTTCCTATGCACTGCTTTTAAGTGTACAATTACAGTAATTGCTTTAATTACATTGAGGATTTTATACAATGTGAATACATGACAAAGGCCATGGTAAACCAAATAAATAAGGGAAGTTTCTTATTGCAGATTAATAGAAATAGTAAGATTCCTTTGCAATTCAATTGCAAAGGAAAATTCATAAACAATCTTAGTTTTATATAGAAAGACATTTTAAAATATCAATCTTGCTATCATGGAAACTTTTTTCCCCACAAAGATGAAAATACTTTATAAAAGTAAGTTCACAACTACGTTAGAGGGAGATAACCAGAGAATGAAACATACTGTTTAAAATGTTTACATGGACACATTTACTTAAACTGAGGTCTCTGAAATTTGCCTTTGCTAACTTTCTGCTTTGATTCTCTCACCTTCCATATTTATCAATATGTTTTCTATGATATATATATATAAACCATATAAATCATATATGTATATGTATCATATATGTATCATCAGGATGTTTCATCTGATCCCAATACACAGTGGGATTTTTTTTGTTCCTATGTTCACTCTAAAAAGCAGCAGCACTGAAGTTTCAGAATGGAAAGTTCACAGAGGGGAAGGAGACAGGCAACTGGGACAAGGAAATCTGCCATTTGTATCTCCACAAAGTATTTTCAAGAGGTATTTTTATAAATAAGAGTTCTGGTCCTTCATCAAACATTTCATTTACATAAACAATTTTCAAAGACCTGATTATTTAGCTGCAGCATGAACTAAAAATGCATCGCTTGCGTTAGTTTCTATGGGACTAAAATTATTTGGTGTAGTCTTCAATGCCACTTGCCATGCTAACCATTCTTCCCGATAAAGGAAGAAAGCAGTGATGTTTTTTAAAGATTAAACTAACAAATTACATTGTAAGATGTTGCATCACAGGCAAAATATTGTCCTTCTGTATCTCCCACTGGTACAGAATGTTAGTATAACTGCATAAAACTTATTCTAGCAAAATTTTTAAGCTCTACTTAGAGTGAGGAAAAGGAATATTTTGTCACTGACCTGACAAAGTCTCCAATTCTGTGTACTGATAGATCCCCAAAGTGCAGCTGAAGTGTAAATTGCCATAACAAACTGCATGTGTGCAGGGGAGGCAGAATTGTACTAGTTCCACATAATCACTTAGCCAGATACATGCCTAAGTACTTCTCATTTCTCAGTTCATTTTCTTTTAAGCTGTGCAATGGAGCTAGTTTCTATCTGGTATTACAAACAGCTGGGATAACATGCCTGCTGATCTCATTCAAAATATTAATGACTAATACCTGCATTCTTGGCTACTCACATCAGGGATTGTCACTATAACAGTTGCTTTCTAATGTGGGTTAGTAACATTTCTACTCTGCTGGAATTTCTCACCTGAAGCTGAAATGTATTTCCTAAGACTGACTCTCCATAAAATGTGATAACGTTCTGAGACAACATAGCGATGTTTGAAGCACTAATCCTAATTCTACAGTAACTGAAAAGAAGTGGTTTGCTTAGCTACGGTCAGGCATAAGGAACTATTTACAACATAAATGAAAAAAGCTGCGTATAGTTCTCCACTGAACCATTTATAGAAAATTTAATATAGAAATGAAGCTGAATTTAGAGCTGTCATTGCACAAACACATGAACACTGACAAACAGACAAGAAAAAAAGTCACTGGCTACACACTGGTTTCTGTACTGTAGGCACACCACAGAATGTAAATCAGTGACCCCCTTCATTGCAAAACAGGCAAATAGATTAATGTATACTGCAAAGGACTGGAGACTAGATCAATGAGGTTACTGATTCAGATCATGAACTTTATCTCAATATACTGCATTTAACTTTTAAATAAGGTTTAGGAGAACTTGTAACATTTTGCTCACTGACACAGCTATATTTTATTAAGGGCAAAAATGGGTTAGTCTATAAAAATTAAATTATATTCCTTTGACTGTATCTAGTCAAGAGGAAAAAGCTCTAATTATGAGATTGTACTGTCAAATAAATGCAAATTCACATCTTTCATATTCTAGGTTAAAAATTCAAACTCAAGTCTATTATAAATTAAAATCAATATTTGAAACACTCCAGCTTTCAGCAATAAGCAACAACCAAAACAACAACCAAGTTATGAAATGTACTGGTAGAAGCAGAATGAATTATTAAATAAAATTTGTGAGAGTAAGGCATTTAAATTACACACATTTAAATATCAATTAGGAAAAAAAAACAATAAAGGATGATGAACTGAATCATCTGTGTTTTACAACCAAGCCTCTCTAGGATTGACTGAGGGTAGGAGAGAAACTAAGTTTGCAATGTAAATTTCACTCGATTTGAAATAGTTAAGTTAAAAATTTAAATTTATTCTCTAGCTGGAATTTACAGTCTCTCAGCTTAAAATGAATAAGAACTGCATTTACAGAATTAAATTAAATAAAAGAGAACAGTACTACCTGCTATGCACAGCAAGATAGTTGTCTCCTAAAGGGAAGAATCCAAATAGCAGCCCAGAGCCAATACAAAAGTTGCACGTCAAAAAAAGAGAGAGAAAACTTCTTTTAAAAGCAAGAGCTTTTTACTTCTTTACTATATTGCAAATCAGTTTCTTCATAGGAGTAAGTACAAGTTACATAGCCCTGTATGTCCAAATCTATTAGAATGGCTCCAGTTAGAATTTTCAATGTGTCACGGTCACATTGGCCAGTCTGCAACCCTGTTTGCGACTCTGAGAAAACCTGCCTGACTGACTAAACCCATGGCATGTATCTAGGCTGTTTCTTAAGGTATTCACAGGTATGTATGTGCACATGTGCATATATACTTATCCAAAAGATTTGCACTTCTTTATTCTATGAGTGGTTTAATTGACTGAAAACAGTCTAACAGTCACCTGAAGGGAAGCTTACAGATATGTTGCTGGAAGGCCAATGCAGCTTGAGTTGTATTGAAATAAAAATGTGAAGGCATCAGGGAAGAGGTTAAAAAAGAAAAAAAAGTGTTAAGAATAAAGTGAGAACAATCTTTTAAAAAACAAAAAAACCAAAAAAACAAAGAATTACATTTGTCTACATACCAGTTTGACAGTGCTTCAAGCAGCCACCTCATCCATTCAGACCTATTAAAGTTACTGTAGAGGATTTGGTGCGCAGGTGGCAAAGCCCTTACACTTGCCTTCAAACATTCATCTAGAAGCACCCAGAATTTCAAAGTACCTTACAAGCCATAACTGTATCACATCACCTCTACCTGCGCTGAGTAAGCTTGAAATAAAATACTCAGATAACGTTTATCTCAAGGGAGACTAATCTTCCCTTAAACATATCTCTCTTCCTTCTAAATTTTCTTCTGTTTTACAGAAGAAGCATTGTCAGCCTAGATGACACCATGCACAGTGAGACAAAGTGCCCACAGTCAGCTACTGCTGACAGGTACCTAACAAAAATTGTTACGATTTTTCCATGATTTGCAATATAGTGATCTGTAACTACCAGCACAAGTGGAACTACCTGATTGATTAAGTAACTTGAAAATACTAATGAATGGCTTTTCTAACACAAAAGAAACAATGTTACAGTTCAAGACTCATGGCTGCACACATTTCCTACCAGTAGAGGATATCTGCTGTTACTGAAGGACTGAGTGAAGGAGGACAGACTACAGCTTGATTTATATAAACATCGTAACAGTCCTGTACAGCCACAAACTCCATGCTCTAAAGCATTGCCCTCAGTTGCAAGTTGCTCTGTAATAGAGAGCAGTTTCCCCCTAAATCACAGTTCTGATGTCCAAGTCTTCTGCCTTTTGCTCCTTAAGTCTACCACTTGGTACAGAGGTTGCATCTAAACTGAGGTATACCACCGAGTTACTATCGCACCCTTTTTATGTCTACAAACATCTTAAGGGCTATCTGAAGTAAGAGCAGGAAGCTAAATGAACTAGAAATCACACAACCATCTCCTTGTTACTTCCCCTAACCCAGAAGTCTCTAATAAAGTTGTGGTCTTCTATTAACTTAGATGGTTACAAAACAACTTTGTGCTCTAAAACCCAAGACAATTCTCTCAAAATCTTAAATGATGAATAAAAATTAAAAAAAAAAAAGTATAGCACAGCTCAAAAGACAAGAGGGGAGAGAAGCAGGATCACAGCTTGCTTCCTCTTGAAAACATTGATCTCCAGATAGGCTAACTTAAAATTAATTACAGTAAGGGAAAAGCCCCCTCAGACTTAGAAAAATCAGTATAGCCCAGCTGTGCTCCCTGAACTCCAAAAAAGTGTTCTTTATAGCCCTCTCCCCCTTGATGTTTTCTTTTACGGATGGAAGTATGGATGACTACACTTTCCTTCCCTTAAAATGAACCTTTAGAGTATGTGACCTGCTAGAGTAAATAACAGAAAGGAGGGAGTTACTAATTTAATGCTCTTCCCTTCTATCCCTTGGGGAAAAATCCCATGTAATTAACTGTAATGAGATTAAACTAACTTGTTGTTATTAATTTCCCAGTGCTGGGAAACTAAATCTGAAACCCATAAGACCACATATTAACAGCTTTATCAACATTCAGTTTGGATACTTCATTTTTTACCAGTTTTAAAGGGAAATGATTAACTTTATTGGGTTACAAAGTTGCTCAGAAGTTTGGGAAATTGAATCGGAAGCCCCTTTCAGCAGGACTGCACTGATGTACCTTCCTAGCTGGAGACTGTGAACACACAGAGCCAAAAGCAACAAATGGCAACCAATACAAGCTAACAGGAGTATAACCATTAAATTCTTACCAAAACTTTTTTCCATTACTTCTTTCTGACACATGTCTTGAACGTTGACGGTGCAATTCACGATGAACTCCGGCGCAGAGCAGTCATTGTTCAGCTGGAACTCTTCGCACTGGTAGCACTGTATTTGCAGACCGAAGCCTAGAACAGACAGAGTTTTGCTCAGAATAACAACAAAAAGGTAAGTCTTGCAGAATCAACATGTGCCGGAACGGCTGCTTATCCTTTCCACCTCTCATTTTTGCTGGTGCTAAACATTTAGCGGCTCAGCTGAAGCTTGGCTTGGGGGGGCACTACCTCAGCCCTCTCGGTCGAGGCGGTGCCTCCTGCACCGGGCACCCCGCGCCGGCGGGGACTCCGGCCGCTGCAGCCCCGCGGCGCCCGGCGGAGAGGCGCTCGCCAGCAGGCGGCGGGGCAGCAGCCCCGGGCCCGGCCGCGGGGGTGTCCGCGGCAGCGCGGGCGATCCGTGCTCCGGCGGGAGCAGCCCGGCTAACAGCGACGCTTCCGCGCTTATCTGTGCCGACGGGTTCACTTAGCTACTAATTAATTACAAATGATTTAATTACTATTTTGCCATGCACAATTACAGCTGCGGAGCATCCTTCACCTCCCTCTTTTATCATGCAAACGAGGCGCTCCGCGGTCCCCAGGAGCCGCCCGGCGCCGGCGGCGGGGCCGTGCCGAGCGCTGCGCTGCGCTCCGCGGCGCGGCGGCTGCCCGCTGCCCGTCGGGGAGGCTGCCCGAGCCCCGCGGCCCCCCCGACGGCAGCAGCCGGGCCGAGCCGGCCGCCCGGGGGAGGCGTGCGCGGCGCTGGGGCCGCGGCGGCGCCGCCCGCAGCCCCGCGCTGGGTGGGGGGGGGGGGGGGGCGCGGCGCGGAGCCCCCTACCTGGCCCCAGGCACCATCCGCAGAAAGTTGCGGCGAGGAGGAAGAGCCGCATCCTCCCGCAGCCGCCGCCGCCGCCGGGCTGGCGGGCAGGCGCCGAGGGGCATCGGCGGCAGGCAGGCAGCGGAGGCGCCGCGCGCTGCTGCCGCTTCCCCGCGCCGCACAGCGGCGCCCCGGGAGCGGGCGGCGGCGCCCTGCCCTGCCCAGCCCCGCGCTCCCGCCGCGCCGGAGTTGCGCGCCGAGACTGAGAGAAACCGGGCGAGCGGCGAGAGCTTGGGGGGGCGGCGGCTCCCCCTCCTCCTTCAGCACCATGTGACGCCGGCGGAGCGGGGCGGGGGGACCCCGCCAGCCGCCCGCACCCTCCTCCCCGGCACGCGGCGAGCGAGGGAGAAAGTTTAGAGACGGCGGAGAAATCCCCGTGTCCCCCCGTCACGCACACACGCCCGGCCGCCGCCAGGCTCGCGGCGCTCCCAAGTCCCGCGGCGCTGCGAGGGGCCCCCGAGCCCCCGCCGCTGCTCGCTCGCCCGCTGCTCCCCGACGGGCGCGGCGAGGGGCCGCACCGCCTGCCCCGGGCGGCGGCTCTGCCCCGGGGGGGCCCCCGCCCGACACCCCCCCTCCCCGGGGGCTGGCGGGGCGCGTGTGTGAGAGGGGCAGTTACGCGTCTGGTCCCGCACGGCACAGACGGGAGGCAGCGAGCGTGTGCGGGTCCGTGGCAGCGCCTCAGCCCCTCCCGCCCGCGGGTCTCCACGGCCCTCCTGGCGGGCGGCGTCCCCTCTCCCCCACTCCGCCCCAGAAAGGGAATTAAAGCGTAAAAACACGGGTGCGAGGAGATTTAAGTGCTGCGCGCGAGCGGCATGTACGTGCGCGAGCGGGAGACGCGGCAAGCCCCAACCCTCCCCCCCTCCCCCCCCCAGCGGCGGGCACGGGGCTTGGCGTGCCGGGGACTGCCAGCGCCCGCCCCTCGGTGCCTGCCGCTGCCGGGGTGCCACAGCCGCCTGCCCCAGGGCCGCGCGGCGCTACGGGCGGGCGGCGGCTCGGGAGCCGGCCGCGCTGTGGCAGGCCTCGCGCGGGCTCTGGGCACCGCTCCCCGGCAGCGGGGCGGTCTGAGGCGGCGGGAACCGTTAGCGGGGCGGGGCGGGCTGAGGCGGCGGGAGCCGTTAGGCGAAGGGGGGCGGAGCGAGCTGAGGCGGTGGGAGCCGTGAGCGGAGGGGGCGGGGCGGGCTGAGGCGGCGGGAGCCGTTAGCGGGGAGGGGGCGGGCTGAGGCGGCGAGGAGCCGTTAGCGGCGGGAGGGAGGCGGGCAGGGGCGGCGGGAGCGGTGGGGAGCTCGGCGTCCCCGTCAGCCGGGCGGGGCAGCGCTCCGGTCCTCTCAGACGGCGCTTTCCAGTCTGTTTTAACCCAGCCCGAGAGGGTGACTCGTTCCTGCCATCCGAAACCCAAGTATTTCTCTTTATTTCAATACCTTGCTAATAAAAGAGTCCGGATTAAGCGTAGCTTACTTTTTAGTGGCCGCGTCCCGATTTCATCTATCTGCACATGTAGTTTTGAAGCAGGGGAAACTAGCTGATTTGAAAGGGAAACAGTTTGCTCAAGGTTTTGTACGCATATGGCATCAGGTAGCTGATAGCCTTCCCCTGCACAACCTATCTAGGCTCTTGTTTGGCAATGCTTACTTCCCAGAAACATCTTCATCAACTATTTTTTTTAAGTTGATAAATTAAAAAGTTCCAGTAAAATTTACTGCAATGTGTAATACCAGTCCTGTATATATATATATATATATATATATATATATATATATATAAATCTCTCTTTACAAATAGATTTTTGAGAAGAGTTTTATTTAAGAAAGATGTTTCGAAGTCAAAAAAGACAATGCAAGTTTACGGCAGAAATTACTTTAAAAAGTAACAAATTGCACAAAATATTAACACTGATCATACAATATCATTTCAAAGATTAACAAGCATGTGCTAAAGAAACTGTAGAGTCTAGAAATATCCCAAATATATCTAGTTTACAGATTGCTGTACAAAAAGCAGTTATAAATACTTCACAACTAGAAAAAATACACAGAACCTTTGAAATAGACTTTCCCTTACATATAAACAGTCTTTGTAGAAAAACAAACAAACAATACACACCAATCCCCCGGCTCCTAGATATGTTTGAACTAGTACTGGTTAGCACCAACATCCTTTTTAAGTATCGCACAAATAGGAGTTCCAATTTTTTTAGGGTTTACAGTAAGTAAGACCAAATTAGAGACTACAAAAGGATACCACCATATGCTACATTCAGAAATTCGTATGAAATGATTACAGAGGAGGTGGAAGTAGATGAACTGTGTTGCAGTCAGAATTAAAGGCTAGTTTGTGTGGGTCTCATTCATACTTGACTCCCATTTGCTTGAGCAGTGAGTTACTTTGATCCTGATCTTTCAAATAGTTATGCACATGATTTATGAAGTCAATTCAAATGCATATGTACTAGCAGGATCAGGCCTTCTAACCTGTTCATTTTCTCACTGTGCCAAAAGTCAAAAATCTTTTTAAATAAGACACCTGCTGTGAAATTGTAATAGCTAAAATGCATACCTCCCTAGAGAACATACATGAAATTGCACTAAAAATAAAAAATAAAATGTTTTATAAAAGGGAGACCAAGAAAGTTTATTACAGACAATTTGGCAGGCTCAGGTTTATAATAAACGCAGTGTTTCTACATACAGTTTTAAGACTAGAACAATTATAAATTTTTTTTTTTAAATCCACTAACTTTTCCTGTTAATATTAACATCAATTCCTTTAAGTTAGTAATCTGCCATTACAGAAGCATAGCACCAATTTAAAATTTATTGCTGTCATTTATCCCTACAAATATATTTTTCCAAAAAATTTACATCTATACAAATATTCATAAAAGTGCAAAATTAAGACATTTCTGTGGAACAGCTTGTTCTGTTCAATTTTCAGTCTCATGCATCATGATGAATGCAGTCTTGCCTTTCTTATTGCTGTGTCATGACCAAAAAAAAAAAAAAAAAAAAAAAAACAGGAATACCCTGCTGTGAATACAACGATTTAGAGTGAGAATTTTCAACAATTGTCTCTTCTCCCCCTTTCACTTCCCACTTTCTTTCAGCTCCGTAAGTGCTCCATTCACAGCCCACTGGAAGGTGTCTTTATACATCATTAGAGCCTTGGCTGGCACAAGAGGAGAAGCTATCATATAAAGAATCACTCAAGGATTCCAAATTGTCTACGTCCTGCCTATCTGAGTTATTTAAGGAAGCCTCTTCTTTCTTTCCATTTTCTTCCTTTTGTCCTTCAACCTTGTTCAGACAGTTCTTCTCTTTTTCTAATAAAAGTACGTTATTGCTGTTAAATTTATTGAGGGACTCCAGGGAAATTTTAGATAATCTATTCTGAGAATCTTCTTCTGTTTCTTCAGTTTGCTTCGATTTCTGAAATAAGAGTGGAGAATATTAGAAACATATTTCTTACAAAAAAGTTATCCTACTGTAGGTGGCTAATTACTATCTTTCAAAGTTCATGGGGTTCAAGGAAATAGACTATTAGATGCTTAAATCTCTGTTATAATTAAATGGAATAATAATGTCCATTTTAGGACAAGTCCTATCTTTAATGATTTTGCTGAGACAAATAAGACTCCATTTCCAAAACAGTTAAGTGCCGTCAACATTTTAAGTAGCAGATCCTGGAATCTGTATGTGTAACATATCTTCAGCAGCTTCACATTAATTTACATCTTCTCCTTTAGGAAATATTTTTTTTTGGCATGTTTAAATGGGTATTCATCTATGAATAGAGTTCGCATTCTGGAAAAAGAAAAAAAAAAGCGCAGTAGACGTGTTCAGAGGAGAAAACAGCATTTCCCGTAAGTTATGGATACAAGTGAAACTTGCTAGAAAATAACCTAACATTTTGCATGTGTAAGCCTATTGATTTCCATGAACCCAAACCCTCTCTAATAGAAAAGAAAGCAACAAGACAGGAAATTACACCGGACTGGTCCGATCCCCATAGACCAGAATCAATCAGATATTGGCGAGGTCTGCTTTGGGAAGTGTTGTAATTCTGTTGGAACACCGGACAATGTATTAGCACATTATATTAAAAACGCACAGTAGGATTATATAAGAGTAATTTTATCCCTTTGTTAGCTACAGTCTTTTCAATCAGAGATCTGACCAAGGAATAGTTGCTTAGGGAGAAGTTCAATAAAAATAACCAGCCTTTCATATATAAGCTTTTTTTAAAATCTGTGCAACTCCTGTTACAGATAATATTATCACAGAAATATGAGATAACATGCAGCATTTTATAGGACTCTCAGACAAGACACAGGACTTTTGAAATATACTGTCAGAGTGCAAGCCATTCCTTATTTTTGGTATTACTATTCGGTAGCAAAGACTGAATTAGTAAATTACTGTCAATCCAGTACATTATTTTGGTTTAGATAAAAAGATGAAAATTTTTTAAGCTCACTAAAGATACAGCATGACCAGATACATTGATGATGTGGGTCATTAAATATACAGTTGGAAAGCGTCATTAGAAATTGTGGAAAAAATCAAGTTTCAAAGAAGCCAAATTTTGTGCCTGCTGTGTTGCTAATCCTTAGAAATCTTGGGCAAGAGGAAGACATATTATTACATAGTATAATGGCTTGTTTTTATGGCTAGTTAGATAAAAATTGAAATGCCTATCTAATGAAGTTTATGCTGTGATCTTGTCATATTTAATAAGCTAACAGTGTCTGGTTTAGGCTACTATTTGTATCAAATGTTTCCGATAAACTTAAGTGAAGCAGTAAGAGCTGTTAGCCTTAGTAAATGGAACTCTTCTGTTTGGTTCATTAGTTAATGTACAGTCCAAAACAGTTCTAGGGGACGTTACGTTAAATGCTGATTTTAGATGAGAGTTAAAACTAAGGTCTTTAATATCTGTAATAACAGTATTTTCTGAAGTAAAGGAATATAACCCTTGGTAATAGGGACAAATATGAGTTTAGGACACTTGAATAGAAATTCCCTACAATTTCAGCTTTAAAAGTTCTTTTCTTTGCCCTCATTTAACATATGATACATTATTACTGAAACAGAACAGTTGCTTCACTTCTGTGTATGCCAGGTGAGGAAATTCTCAGACATAGCATCAATAAAATACATACTAGTACTTTTTACTCTTCGGAATACTAAATCTAAAATACTCTATCCTATGAACGACTAAATGATTTTTTTTCTTTGTATACATTTTCCCCACTTCACAGCTTTTTATTTGGATAAATTGAATCTGGCTGCTTAGCACAGACTTGGGTCTGCAAAAAGTCAATATGGTGTTAGTAAAGTCTATGATAAAACTCTTATTGATTCCAATGGGGGCCAATTGCAACTCTTTGGTACAAGGAGCTAGGGAGACCTATGGTATTTGCTGCATAGAGCATCCTAGGTGAAGTATCAAAATAAGAGCAAAATCGCTGGCTGGCTGAAGGATAGATTTAAGATACAGGATAGACTGGCATGAACTCATCAGTGTACTCTACATATATATAGTATCAGCAGTTTATTATATCCTGCAAACACAATCTGAACTAAAATCCTATTTTAATCACACTCTAGTTTGTCATTTAATGTAAGGCTAACAGCTAATAAAACATACCAGAACAACTGCAGGGAACAAAATTAGTCACTAAAAATTTTAAGAAAAGTCATTGAACCAAGTGAAGTTGAAGTGAAGCCCATCAGCAAAACCCATTGGCAAAAAAATATACAGAGTGGTGACTGGTTTGATAGAGACTCATAAATTTGATGCATGTAAGTGTTACTAGCATATAACACCTACTATTATGCATCAAGAATCAAAGGAAAAAGTATTTTCAAAAGTCGTAGCAACTTTTATTATTAAAATAGAGACAATATTTGTATTCAGAAATTACAGATGTTTTAGAACATACAGTTGCCCTTGTTAGATAGGTCATAATGCCCACTTAAATCATTTTGTCAACGATACTCTATCTTTTCCTTTCTTTAACACATTACTGTAATAGTATGCAAGACAAATGTATTGTGTAATAATGCTCATCTGATCTGGCAACTAATACTTTGGGCTTTTTTCACTCGATAGTAGTGTAATCTATCTGCTTATGACATACTGTTTCATACATAGTATTATTCTAGCAACTAGGGCCAAATATTGTTAGTTTTATAATCAAATAAAGCTGGTCATCTAGACTGGACTTCTGGATAGAGAATATTAATATGTGAAAACTGTATGAAGATATCAGATGTTCAGTAAGAATTATCTTTCTGCATTTTCATTAGCAGTACAGTTGCACTTAAGTAATCTGTTAAATTACATCATATTTGGAATAAAAAGTCATATAATGCTCCTTGAAATATGGAAGTAAACTCATTCACGTCCTGAACCCCCACAAGCAAAAATAAATACAAGTTTAAGCATAAATATTAACATGAGAAGCTCCATAATCAACAAATCATTCTTTGTCCAGAGTAATAAAATAATGTACATTCCTAGAGGTGAAAGGTCATTAATAATATTTATAAACTTGGTGTCTCAGAAAGAAAGTTAACTCCTGTTCTTTAAAAATCTTTCCTCTAGTAACTAAAGCTACAATTTGGAAAAAAATTACCAATGAGTGTTTAAAGCCATCCTTATTTAAGTTTCTTAGTTTTCATGACAGTCACAAGAGCTGTTGCATGCATAAAAAGGCAAAACCAAAGCAACTATTATTAGAATTTGTTGATAACTTGTGTAAGTAGGTGGCTAAATTCTATCTTTAGTTTTATTCATTTTCATCTGTTACTGACCTTAGAAACAGAGACACAGATAACAGAGAACAGGGGTTAGGCCAAAGATGTTAGTTTTGTGCATTTTAAAGTAATTGGTTTGCTAATGCACTTCAGTGTCATACGAATGTGAGTGGCTTTTCCTGCAGATGAGGAACATTTGACAGCAAGCAGACACATAACATATTCAAGAGAACTGGGTGAGATTTGGTAACAGCGTACAGAGCACCTAACCTCTAGGTCACTGGTTCCAATCAAATCTTTTCTGTGTTAGTAGTGACCAAAAATGCGTTACGCAGGAGCCTTTCTGACTGACTCTCGTGTAACGCTGGTCAGTGGCCAGACTTCCCGTGTAGTGAACAGGTCATCTTATCACCAAACAAAACGAAAAGTACTTAGTGATTGTGTTCAGTGTTGCTAGAAGAGATGGGAAGAACAGTACATTACTGCTCTCAGACATGACTCTTCTGAGAAATAATACTTAAAGTTGTTTCAGCCTAAAGATGTTGACTTTGCTGCTGACTGGTCTGTACCTGTTCTGTGAATAACTAGGCTGGCTGTTGCATCAAGTGTGGTCACTTACATGTCTTCCCAACTATTAGCTTCATGGTAAAGATAGAAAGATACAGTCACAGATTTTGGCATAAACCAAAATCAGCGCAGGGCAGAGAAGTCACACTGGGACTTTCACAGTGCCTTTGTAAAAGCATTGGGCCATCATCCTAGAGCAGATCAGTTTATAGCTTATTTTACTTATGCTAACTATGTCTTCCATATAGAAAATCCCCAAGCTAATCGTGCTATGAACAAGTGCTACTCGTGTATACTACCCCATATTTATAGCCTCTGGGTAGGGAGGGCATTAGTTGTTCTTGCCTGTGTAAGCAGAAAGCATCCCACCACTGCGGAGTTTCTTAGCTAGTCAGTACGGGATGCTTTGTACTACCTGAGAGCAGTTGTCAGAAGAGACTCTATCTGACATACTACAGACGTTTGTTAGGAGTCACATCACTTCAAAATAAACTGATGAGTCAGGAAACAGAATGCTGTTGGCATCATCCTAAAGGGACTAACTAAAACCCATTAGTGATACAATAAAAGCCGGCATGTCACTTCAAGCGCAGCAAATGAGGAAAACAAAGCTAGCCTGCAGTTACACTGTTACGTTATAAATAGGTGCTATTTCTACATTTACATCAAATTAGATCTTTTTTTAACTTTAAAAACAAGAGGCTGCGTGTGGGTAGAAAGCATTTCCGGTGCTGTGTGATCAAGGACTAGTCACAGTTGCAGCCCTTAGGAAGGGCACAAAGACTTTGCAAGTCTAATGGAAAGGAACAGGGGAGGGTGGGGTAGTTGTAGGTACGAAGGGCTCGTAGTTGGCATGCCGAAGGATTTCAGCAGCAGGTCCGCTTCTTGTATATAATAATGTGCAGAAGCTCTGACTGCCTGGAAACCAGGCCATGCTTATAGGCAACGCCAGAGCCAAGAATTAGCAATGAGCCTTCCTGCAGGATAAATGTATTTTCCAGCTGTCTAACTTTAGTTACCCAGCAGTTTAAGGGGCTCAGAATCAGTTACACACAAGACTAAAATGAACTTTATTTATGTCTCTCATGCACAGGGCAATTTAGTTTTTAGATTAACACAAAAGCAAAAAGGGCATTGCCTCAAGTGAAGTATAACTGTGAAACACTATTGGGTAAAAACAACTAAATTGCTATGAGAATTAAATATAGATCAACAAAGTCAATACTTAATTGGTATAACTCAAGGCCTTTCATTTCAGATCTGATCTCTAATAGGAGGTACACAGTATGCTCACTATTTTTTTGGTTATTATTTAAAACTTCATTGTGAAGGAAAACAATTTTCTAGATTTTTACCTTTTTAAAAATTCTGTACCTTACTTTGGCTGTGCCTGTTCAAGATAATCTTGATCCCACAGAGCTACTTTTTACCAATTTAGATCCAGGCTTTTACTAATTTAGATGTTCTATAGTCCTGGAACTGCTGTGTATTTATGATGCAATGGGTCTAAGTGGGAAATGGCAGCTGAAGCCATTGCAGAGGTTACTCATATGATGTTCAGAAGGACTTTTCTAATATGTTCACAGCTTTTTCTTGTAAAATAGGTGTACTGAGATACAGAGCAGTATTCTGAGCAGGGAAATACTGGTGTAACCAGAAATAATGTCCCACTGAATGTGGTGGTGCTACATTACTGGTTCCCAGATTTCTGTGTTGTGTAGAAAGGTATAATGTGGAAATGTTTCATTTAGCTTTGAGCTATACCGTAGTAGCTTTCTTCAGAGAGGCAGGACAGAAAGCAATGGTAGTCGCTGACTAGAAAGTGAACCATCTCCAGCTCTCATTTAACCAACCTGATGAGACCATTAAGTCGACAAGTAGCACTCCGCAGTGCAAACAGTTGTACAGTCACATCCAGGAAGCTACAAAGGTGCAAGCTGTCACTGCGTGACCTCTGCTGTATGACAGCTGAGCTAAAAATGTAACGTTTGAACTTCCGTCGCTTTAAAGCATAACCTTAAATAATAAGTTAAGCCTTGCTCTCCCTTGTATATTGTCAGAAACTTTCATCTATTTTCTGGACTCACAGTAAAATAATTTTTGAAATAATGAATCATTTTTCTTTTTCCTGCTTGAGCAGAAATCCCATGATTATTTCGTTGTAACAGACAAAGACCTCAAAGAAACGCCATCAGATTTTCAGGATAAACAGTAAGTCCCAATTTCTTTTCCCAGAAAAAATGCATTGATATGAAGTATTTATAAGTTCATTAGTCTGTTCAGCAGTTTATGAGAAAACAATACAAACATAGGTAAACACCATCCACATACAACATTACGGGTAATATAACAATGAAAACAAAACCAAAGTTTGCCGACTGTATTTAGGACTATAACAACCTACAAATGTGGAGCAGTTTTGATGGTCCTGAACTGTAAGTAAATAACTGTAAAGGAAATAAACGTTATTAGCACAAACTGTATATGATTCATAACTGCAGATCTGGACAAAATAGCTACTGCTTAATGAATAGCTGACTGAGGAGTTGAGACTTACATTGTGGCTTGAATCCTTGTGTGGTTTGGAAGATAAAAGATATTTTTAGTGAGCTAAGCCTTATGCTTTTAAAAAGCACAATTTTCATAAAAGGATGAGATGACTATGTGCATGCACTTGACTAATGCCAAGAATATCATCTTCACAATTCAGCAAAGTACCTGATTGTTTTGTTGATATGGCAGACTTTGACCTGATTAGGTATACACCAACCCTCTTTGAAATTTTGCATAATTTAATAAATCAGGAATTTCAGGTCCCAATTTCCAAGTCAGGTAAATCTTTTTACTCTCTGCTCAGTTATGAGCTGAATGTCACAAGTGTGGGTTGTTTTCTCTCAGTGCCCTGGAGTGGCTACTGCGTGCATCCACTATGCCTAGACAAATTTATTTAAAACTAAATAAGAAAATGTAATTTTAAGTGGAATTACCTTGGAAAATGGTCACAATGTATTAATATACAGGTACTCAGTCAAGTGTGTTAGGGGGAGTTATTAAAAAGAAAAGCAATTAAACGCCGCTACTTTCTCCGGAGTGTAATCAGGGCCTCACACTGTTCACACTGGTGGAATCACCAATTTTGCTTCTCGCAGAGGGACTCTACCCACTAAAAGCAAGGCTTACTGCAATCACACGCTCATCACAAGGTATTAAGGAAAAAATATCCATGGTGAGAAAGGAGGCTGAAATTCAGTTTTTAGAATCTGAGAGACTGAAAATGAACAAGACATATATAGGATACACTTTATATTTCAGAGATTTTTTTTAGCTTTACTCTTGGAGGGAGTTAAGTAACAAAATGGTTCCGATTTTCTAGTGATGGGAAAAAATCGCAGTAAAAGAAAAATTAAAGACTGAAAAAAGATTGCTGACAAAGTAATTGAACTTGACTTAACCATTTAAAGTTCAATACTACTCCCTGACAGAATTATGTTGAGGGTTATGTTGCCAGTGATAACCTACTGAATGCTAGTGGATTCCTTATTATTCCTAAATAACTTTACTGTTTTATTCTTCATCAGATTTTATCTTACCACACAGCATTTCAGTATACTCAGGTTTGCCCTACTGAGGTGTTACCTTAATGTATGGCTGCTTAAAGTATGTACGGCTTGTTTCAGTAAAGTTGGACTTTGTAAAAAGGGGGCTACAATTTTATCATAAATTAGAAGTTTGGAGGATTTTTTTTAAATCAGGATATATATTTAGAGTTGAATCAAGAAGCAGGAAAAATGCATAGTTGAAGAAAGATTTTTGAAATTCAAAAGCAGCACTTAGAGAAACAAATTCTATCCTATATTAGACAGAGCAAAAAAAAAAAACCCCTCTCAAATCCAGTAAATGCAGGATCATGCTCATACAATGTATAATCTCGGTGACATTTTCAGCAATCGGGGTCATTTTTCTGTATGGCTGAACTACTGTTAGACTACTGTTCCTGAGTATTAACTGTGTTCTCACCTGTCTCCATCTTCCACCTTTGGCTTTTTTGAACAAGTCTATTTATTTTGGTAATTACAAAGACATTTATCCTCTCAGTTGCTAGTGATGTCTGAGTTCCTGGCCTGTAATGTCTGTCTGTCAGTCACCCAGCATACTGATGGAAAATGGAATTGCACTTCAGGACTGTACTGTACATGGTAATTGGTGGTGTGTAACGATTTTTCACACTAGTAGTCCTCTCTCTTGAGTACTGAACTAGATTCTCTTCAGGTTAGTCTGTGAATACCCAAAGCCCATCAGCTGATCTCATGGGAAGAAGGCAGAAGCAGCAGGTAGAGGGGAGCAATGTTAAGCAGCAGCACCAACAGCAAATCAGCAGTATAAAGTCTTGTGCAGACATAATTCTCCCAGCTATGAAAATCAGCTTGTTGTATGCGGTAAGGTGGATGCATCGTTTTCAGGGGAGTTCAGAGAGAGTCAGTCTCTGCTGGAAGATTTGCACAGGCAGGAAGGGGAATGTCCCTTCTTACAGGTTTTAAAGATGATTCATAGGAGCCATTTAAACAACAGGAGTGAACTCCACAGCAAATGGTTTTCTCATTTTTACCCTTTGAAGAGACAGCTGGGAAGAGAAAAACAATCTTCCCAGACCTATCAGTCCACCCCTGTGTGACTGCACATTTGGCTACTGTGGAGAGAGCCTCCATGTTATTTGTACATGGTGCATGGCTATCACCATATCTCTTGCGAGCTCTCACAAAGCAGAGCTACAGAGGTGAAAATTTTCACATTTGGAAGCAGGATTTACGACTAGAACTTCTTCATTCTTGACAAAGTCTGAATTAACAGGCTTAAACCCCTCACATCCCCAGCCCAACAAAATAGTTTCTTTTAGGAGCCCAAAATTCTCATTTTCCTTTTCCAGCTTTTAAACAGCTCTCTACACATCAGGGTTTTTTTTTTCTTCCTAATGAAACTCAATAAAAAACAGCACTGCCATTTCTTTCCCCTTCTGCAACTCATGGAAATCATTAATGAAGCTCCCTGGTGCGCACACCTCTCTCAAAAAAGGGATACAGCCTTCCCTGCGTGAAGGATGCGGGGCAGAGGATGCAGCTGGGCAGCCAGGTCACAGGCTGCACTGGCAAGTGCGGAGGAAGAGGCTATAGCCCATGTAGCCTTCCCAGTAAATCTGCTGCTGCCTGAACTCTTTGCGTACTGTTTTCTGATCCTGTGCAATGGGATTACAAAAGTTCCTGTGTAATCAGAGAAAACTGGGATAGGATAGATGCAAATAATGATGCCGGTTCCGTGACTCCACCTGCCGCCTCTTCAGCTGCCCTAGTGAGACTCTCAGTTTTCAGTACTGACTCAAACAAAGCATGAACTGCAGCACTGAAACATATGTTTAAGTTCATCCACCATCAGATCCTACATAAGAGTACATTTATTTACATGCATCTATGCAAACTATTTATCTTTGCTGTAGGGCAAAATATTTTGAGGGACAGAAGCACAGAAATCAGAGCAAGAGTTTCAGATAAAGGCTGCAGAACCAAATTGAAGTAAAAGGAGAAATCCTCTCTTGCAATTTTTAGCTTGTTTCATTATACTTAGTCGTATCAATAAAGAGCCCACAGTATAAGTCAGCTAGAAAATAAATGCTATGAGGGATGTTCCATTTTATGTGGTTTGAATTTGATTAGTGATTAGTCTTGGCGGTTTAAACCACATGGGAACAGTAATCAAGGTTTCTCTACTGCAGTTCTGTAACAACTGCAAAACACTGTTGGCTCATGTCCCGTAGTATGATGGGATATTAACCTAAAATCTAATTAATCTATGAATGAATTATGGTTCTAGAAATATACAGTATTATAATCAATTTTAAGTGAGTTCCTAACAGAAGATAAGATGAAGAAAAAGCTGTAAAATTACCAGAGGTTGATAAATTCTGTTTACCATGACTGATGATTTTTAGGGGGGATAATTTTACAATCCATCAAACTTTTGTCAGTTTGAGAATCACACTGCCAAATGTATGCAGTAAATTAATTTTTAAATTTACATATTTATTAAAAATCTTATTGAAAACAGCAGGAAGTAAGCCCTGTTTGAATAATAAAAATAACTTGTTATTCTACTGGAAAGAAAACAAAAAACAAACAACCTTCTATTACGGCCATTTTATAGTAAGGCAGTAATTATAAACTGCTACATGAATTAGTTAACCAGACAATGCATTAAATAGCCAACCAAAAATTAATCAAGAATTAAAAAAAAACCTGCTAGAAAATAATCAAGTAAAAAAAAATGCAAGTTAAAAGCTGAGAAATACATGGCTGATTTTCAGATTTGCTTGAGGACATTTTTCTTAACTCACAGGCCTGCTGGGATGGGAGCCAGATTCCCCGAGAAAGCACGGGCACCTGCAGGTGTCTACCTGCATGGGTTCCCCACTCAAGGTGCTGATAAGAAAAGGAGCTTTAGCAATCTGTTAGTGCGCTCTGCCACAGAAATGTGCCCAGTGCGGTGTGCTGCTGGCTCAGAAAATCATTTTGTGACTCCAGTCTACGTTTGTTCTCAGAGAATAGAAGTCGGCTGCAAGAACGTGTTAGAGCTGCACCCTGGACACCTCCTACTAAAAGCCAAACAAGAACCATAGAAACATCTGTTGAAGAGGGAAAAAAAAAGGCAACAAAGCAGCGAAGACATAGCATGTGCTAAGATGTGGCATAACTGACGAGAGCAAGAGCTACTTCCCCACCATTTATACAAAGGAGGAGGAAAAAAAGCGCCAAACAGTGGAACTGGGAAGCCCGGTGGTGTGATCAGGCAGCTCAGAGACCAGCGGAGCGGAGGTCCTGGCTGTGTCTAGTTGCAGAACCTCATTTCAATGCTACCTGTAAGTCATGTTGTTGTGATGCTTTTCTGATACAACTTTGATGCATTTGCCCCACAGCCTTGATTCCTGTGCTGCCCATATCCCAGAGTCATGCCACGGGAACCAAAAGAGCACTGGAGCCAGGGCTGATGTCCTCTTGGTTTCTTTCCCTGAGTCTTACCTCCATACTTTTTCCAGTTTTGCTTGATCACTACACTGCAGGTTCTACCCATTCCATACTCTCTTAAAATGCCTACTTTCCAAAATGCGGTTTCACATCAACGCATAAGCCATCAAGCCTGCATCCATCAGAACCGAGATGCTTTAACACCGAGAACTGTGTAACTATAACAATTGTGCTTCTCTCCTTGCTCAGCCCTCTCGCTTGCCTCCTGTTAGAGTGGTGTCAGGGAGCAGGCCTTTTCGTTTGATCTATGCAGCACCCAGGATATGTCTGAATATTAACGGTCGCCTGATATCCGAGAGAATCTGTGTCTTTTGGAGCATCTGACAGAGCTGTCAGTTACTAGCAGAAAGCAGTATGCCTGTGTCCGTGGTGACAATACTGAGGATAGAAACAGGCTAAGATTAGATTTAATAATTTAGTCGGTGGACTAAAATATATCTTGATGGACAAAAATATAGATTGGAACTAATCTCATATTTACCAGACAACTCAAGGATACAGTCCTGGGCAGTGACCCATCTGGATTAAGCCACAAAGAAATGAGAAAGACAAGACTACAGGAAGGAAGTAGGCAATTCATGTCATAAACAAACCCAGATTGCAGATGATATTCTCTTATCCCAGCTCTAAAGGATGATCAAAAAGAAACATCATTGTGAACAAGCAGAGCAGTGCTGGTACTAGGAAAAACACTGCTGGAGATACTGATGAAGTTCCCACAGCCAGGAGATTCATGAAATCTTCAGCTTGTCTCCTCATCAAATTCAAGCACAAATATATATTTTGATTAATAAACATATCAAAAATGGTGTGATCCGAGGGGAGTTTTAGTTTATTTATGGTTTTAGTTTTGCTGCTTTGTCCTTTAGATACATCTGTTTCAGGTCAAGAGAACCTCTAACCTACTTAGAGGTTCAGCCAGGCCCAGCAAATGCCCCTCAGCTGGATCTGGTAGGAGGCATTAGTGGTTGCAGAGGCTTTGTGAGGAACATAGTCTTGAAACAGAAATGAGTGAAAGATGCATGTGCCGGACACACCCTGCCCTTTCCACCTTTCCCTTCCCTAGATACCAGCAAGGTTCAAGCTAAGCAGCTAACAGGATCTAAAAGGCTGGTTAACTTTTGTGTTGAGTCCACCCAGGCTATAAAACCCCCCTCCTAGAATGTAAGACATGTTATTTTGACAAGGTGGTGGGGGCTTTTCCAGAGAAAGGAAGCACAGTGAAAATATACTGGGTATCACAATTCTGGGGGTCTGACCCCCCCCATTTGTCTGTGAGAAAATTTATCTTTAAAGGGAATGATGGAAGTAGGAACTCAGTGTGAGGAACCAGGCGCAGTCTCCTGCTCCCACTGCAGGCTTCCCTACAGTGGCAGAATAATGTAGTATTTTATATATTGATTCTGCTACAATTTATGTGTAAATACAGAAATGTGTAAGTGATGGATAGCCAGCCACCTGAGTGGATTTGCTGGACATATGTTTTAAAGGATTTATTGACCTCAGCAATACATAAATGTTACTGCAGTATTAACACTGCAAACTGTTGTAGATACTAGTAATATGGAACATGTTCCAATGCCTAAAATAAGGATTATAATATTGTTAATATAACAGGCCACTAGGAGGACTAAAATACAACTGGAATTCATGCACACACACTGCAGAGTTAATATGCGCTCATTTTTTCAATGACCAAATATGATATACACAGCAAACTTGGACAAAAATACAGAATTAGAGTGCTTAGGTTACATTAGCAAACTAATAATCTGAAAAGTTCTGTTGGAGAGGAACAGGCATTGGATGTTTATTGGAATACAAAAAAAAAATCTTTAAAATGTTATGTTCTTCCATGTTTTAAATCATTCAGGAATCAAACAGTTGTGAGAATTTAATAAAAACTGTCTCCACGCACAGACATTGTAATGAGGTCTACATGGACAGCAGCACTGCTGAAGAGAGCACAGTTCTGCTTACCCAAAATTCACTGTCGGATGTGGGTACGAATTTGTCTCTGCCATTCTGAAAATGCCTTAGTAAAGAGGCTATGAGTTTGCGGTTAGCCCTTGTGGTGCAAGATCCTATCCTACTCTTGATGAGAATATTAAGTGATAATGATTATTTGCTTAGCCTTGCTATAGGGCCTTCAAAGACCTCAAAGCAGACTGCTGGCAATACTGGGGTAAATCCTAAATGTAACTGGAGGTATTATTTATATTCTTTATTTAAAAAGGGGGAATTTAATCGCAGGAGAGGTTTAGTAGTTTGCACAGTCAGCCAGAACATTATCCTGATCTTCACAGTCCTGCACTCTAACTGCGAAGCTCTTTGTCACTATCTGAATATTTATTTTTTTCTTTGCAGCCAGAAAATTCTCCGTGGAGAGACAGAGGCCTGTGTTGTTCTCCTCACTAGAGAGCATCTGAAATGCAGTTCAACATACAGGACCTGGCATCTGCACCAGTACACGTGGTAGTTAATCAAATGTTTTGCACTGACTTCAGTAGACTTTGGATCAGACTCTTAATGCATTAGAGAGATAAATTATTTAACTTACTGAGTTCCCCTAGAAACAAAATATTGAGCTGCAAACAAAGCTAACAAACACCAAATGGGATACCATCTGCTGCAATGAACAGAACACGACCAGTTCCCCCCATGCTTGATATTCTTCCAAAATACAATCTGAAATAGGTTTGTTAAACTCCCAACTGCCTCACAAAATTGGCTTAGCACAGGTTAGCAAATGCTGATGCCACCAGCAACAGCAGGCCAGACTCTGATATATCAATTGAAGTTGTCTATGATTTTATTTCTGTTGGACTGCCCTGAATAAAGGCTGTGCGTGTCTTTCTGCATATCTTTAGCTATCCAGACGCTACGGAGAAGTTTCATGGTCTGTATCCTAGGGCTTATGGACACTGACTGGTTTCTGCTCCTGCATACATATGGATAATAGTTATCTATATAATGATGCATTCATAAATCCAGATCCTTCTAGCCTTTGACTTCCAGACTCCATGCCATACATCTCTCCATGGAACCAGGATACGGAAGCAAAAGAAACCCTATCTCCCACAGGAATGGCAGGAGCTACTTGAAATCCGGAGTCCGGACCATTCCCCTCTTGGTACCGAAGCTGGAGGCTGTGGTAGAGAACGAGTGTTCCTGAACACTTTCACAGGGACAGAAGGACGTTGCTCAGCTAACCGCAGTGCACGTATCACTAGGGGATGCCATCAATGTTAGCTCCCTTTCCACTCAGAAAATATACTAACTGAGCAACCAGGTGGTCTCTACATAATGGGAGAAAGAAAACCCAAACAATATTTGTCCTGTAGAACAAATCAGGAAGACGAATGCCTTCATACTTAAATTTCCTACATAGCCAGAGAGTTTGTCTTCTAGTATCAGCACTACAACTGATGAAACTGCCATGAGCTAACAGAGCTTCCAAAGACGATTCCGTTTTTATCAGATAACAAGAACAGGCTACTGCTCTCCACATCACTCAGCTGGTTTAGATGGTCACTGCTGCTCTTCTGCTGCCTCTGTTTTCATCACTGTGCTGCTAATGATGGCACAGTACAGATTCCATTTTTTTGCAGTCCAGCTTGTTTATAGAAATGCTGTATTACTAACAAACTCTTTGGTACTACTGCTTGTTACAGTGGTTATCAGCGACATGAAAAGAATGGATGTGCAAATAATAATAATAATAATAAAGTCTTTTAAGTTATATAGATGGTACAGTTTTGGCATTTTCCAGTTGCCCATGCTCTAATGATATGGAAAATGCAATAAAGAAATGGGCTTAGAAGTAGAAAGAGTCTTATGATATGACACTAAGTGTAAGATTGTAGGAGCAGATTAAAAAACACACAGTATTTGGCCTTTCCTTTAAGTTATACGAAAATGCTTGTTGAGGTTCTGTGCCGCCACTCACGGAGCCCAAGTACAAAAGTTGGACGCTACAGATCAAATTCTCCCACATAAAGGGAGACTATCTAAATCAATTTTTGAACACCTACATAAACACCGTGATTTTCACGGGCTCCAAATATGTGAGTCTGTCAGAGGCATCAGCAAAAGCTGCAAATTTTTAGCACCTTTGAAAACCAGGCAGCTGAAGTGTCTAGATATGAATTTAGGTACTGCCATTAGGAAATGAAGCTTGAAAACATTGGCCTATATTTTTCTTGATTAGGGCATACGCGTAGAACAGCACAGGAAGGCTACGCAGGACAAGCTCCTTCTTGCACCAGTGCCAATGAACCATATGCCCGATGCTTACCCAGGTCCATTAATGGGCTTCAGGCACTGTCTGCAGAGCGCCTGCGTTTCAAGACCCCTTTGTGTTTTAGTACATGTTACCTCTAAGTTACCAGCCTGGTAACTTTGCTGTGGATACAGCGTCTTGGTGAAGTTCATAGACACTTCTGTTGTAAGAAATACTGTGCACCGTTACTGCGTGGTAAACATTTTAATTTTAAAATACTCAGCAATGCAATCTGTTTAATTTCTTCATTCCCACCCACTTCTGATTTATTCCTTACCCACCCAAATCCACCTGAGGCCTCGCTTTACAGCATGCTTTAGGTGTGTTCAGTTTTACAGACAGGGTGTGTGCATATGCAACAGCATGTCAGAGAAGTCCCTTTCAAATGTTTGCCTGGCAATTTTTTAGATAATTCTTCAAATAATCACTTGGGATTTTATTTACTGAGAACAACACAAGAGTAGTTAAGGGAAATTCTTAAGGCTACAGCTCTTTATCGTATCTAGAAGTTTCGGTGACCTCTATTACTGCTCAGGCAAAGAACGGAGTAATCCAGAGAAGGCGGCAATAACGGGAGCGGAGCTGTCAGGATGTGTCTCAGTGATGAATGGAGGGGAGCTCGGGCTGAGGGGACTCTGATATGTGCCATGAAAACTTGTGTCACTCTTCTTAGCTTTTGTGAAAGGTTATTGAAGACGTTTAAATTGCACGGCTAAATCTCATAAACTCCCCCCAAAATCCGTGTCACTTATTGCTATTAAGTCTGCTAAATCCTGTGTTTGTTTCTCCTACCAAACACAAACATTGCTTTCCATTAATGTAATATGGATGTAGCATAGGGACTGGAATTCATGTACCACGGACTAAAAATACGGTGAGAAATAAAATGTTTCACTTTGTGACTTACTAGAAATTAGAGTGTTTGGGTTCACAAAAAATATTTAGCCAATATTTTCCATCAGGATGTAGACAATCTGGCTGTCATATTGCATAAAATCCAATATAACTTCTTATTTAAATAAAAGGTGAATTACTTTAGGGAGATGAAAATAGCTGGTGGAACAAACCATAAACAACTTCAAATTATTTTAATATGATTTCTGCAGATATTGAACATAAACTTTGCTTTCTTTTTTATATGTTGATCAGGATAGCATCTCCTGTGTACATATAAAAAGAAAAAGCATGCTCTTAAAAAAAAAAATCATTTACTAGTACATTTTCAATGTACTGCCACTGTTCCCACTAGCATCGACTGTGTAACTCATGTATTCTGCTGAGAACATAACTCATATTAAAAGATCCGTCATTTCCTACCCCTCCCTTCATGAGGTTTCAGTGGGTTATGCAAAAACATATCACTATTATAGATGAAGAAGGCAAGTTTCAGCTGGAAAAACAATCCACAAAAATATTGCAGCATTTTTCATCTCATTTAACTCTGCTAATCAGATGCTCCTCCTGGAGTCAAAATATTTTCCAGTTTCAGAAAACAAAGAGCTATTGAATACCCCTCTGCCCTACCGCTCCTATCCTGATTGAGTCAATGCACTGTTTATTGTATTCAATTTATTTTTTATCTTTTTCTTTTATTACTAATATCATTTCCACTCTTACAACAATTACATTACCTTACAAGCTCACTAATATTCTTCATTTGTTGCTGTTAATGTGCCCTGAATTCCATTCTGGCCTCCAGTATTATTATGGCATTTCAATTCAGCACAGAGGGAAACGAAACCCAAAGCTTCATTTGCAAAGATGGAGGACTGACGAGTGTCTGGTTACAAATGGCAGAAACATTAGTGCACTTTGGGCCATGCTGCAAATCACAGTAGCTCCATCTGTCAAACCTGTGAAAAACAGCTCAGAACATTTTTCACTCAGGGAAATCAGCGAGCAAATGCTACTTTTACTCAGTATGTACTTTTGGCTCCTATTAGACTAAAGGATCTACCTACTTACGCCTAACAGCCATCGCATCTATGAAATCCTTACGTAATCTCCAGTGATTTAGGCAAAGCACGGAAGGCAGATTGATGGTGCTCGGGGTGTACCCGCGAGGCACAGGGCGGCGTGAGGCAAGGGTGTGTGCGCAAGCTGGTGGCAGGGGGACCAGGCGTGGCATGGTCCTAGCAACCCTGCTGAGCAAGGGCCTGCAGAAACCAGGCCACGAGCAGCGAGGCGAATTCTGCAGCCACGCGGGCTCTCCGCGACCCACCTGCACACAGCTCTGCTTCGCGCGGGGCGCTTGTACGCTAACAGCCTCGGCCTCTTCCCTGGGACTCCGGCCAACGAGCTGCAGGACCTTGTGTGACACCTGGGCCAGTATGCAAGTTGCTTAGGTAACTGCTGCGCTCTGAAAGGACAAAGTTCTCTGTAATTTTAAGATATTTGCTGAGAGGATCCAGTGATCGAGTTTTTCCATTCCCAAAGGTCAAAGCTCTTCAGTCCTCACATGGGAGCCTTACAAATCGTTATGCAGTAAACACAGCACCCAAGCTGCGGTCCCGGGACAGCTCAGCGTGCTGAGCCCACACATCAGCATCTGGCAGTTGGCAAAACACACGGGCACACTTCCTTCAGCGCTGTGAGTAATTTAGGGATTTAGCATTACATGACACTACGCCACAGGCACCAGCACTGCACCTACATGCTACGGATGCTTCTTCAAGTCCTTAACTTTCCTGCTGTAGCTACAGCTTCTCACTCCCACCGCCTCTTCCCTCAGACTCGCATCCAAGCCATTCACTTGCTAGCCTTGCAGGACTGCTTCACACCATGTGTTTTAAATGCCACGCAGCCTGCTCTGCTATGCCAAACTCTTCACGTCCCTCACCGATATCCAAATACTCTTTTAAAACCCTGTGATAAAAGACGTTTCAGTGAAAGTGTTGCCACCTACCCATTCCCATAAATACACCGAACTAATATAACATAGAGAGAAGCTTTGCACCAGCCGGAGGGCTAGCCAAAATGGGGTTTGGTGGCACTGTACTAAAATTACACAGTCCTTCAGTGTTAGAGCTGCGTCAGCTGAAGATTAAAACTTCAAGTTTTTCTAGGGTATGTGTTTCCAACGAAGACCCCTAGCAAAACATTTTAAACATTTTTTTTTATTGGTTGACTGTCTTACAAATGGCCTTTTGCCTTGTCAGAACCTTTTAAAAGCTTAATAAAGTTATGGTGAATGTTGTGGTCTTTGCTGCTGGACCACTCTCCATTGCACGCTTTTCTCTAAAACTCTCAGCAGTGTAAGGAACCTCAGTTGCTTCACCTAGAAGGGATAGGGAGAGAAATGAGCCTCTCTGTAACTGTGGCTTTTCATCGTTGCCAGGCTAGTACCTCCGGCTAACTGTACGAATGTTCTTCCACACTATACAACATTTCTTTTAAATGATACACGTCGAGCGAGACTGTGGTCCCAGGAGACTGCCTGGCAGTCTTCAAATTGCTTGTTTTGCGATCTCTTCACTTTACTTTTTGGAGGCAACTTTGATGGCAAGATACTAGAAAAAATAAGGTCTGATTAGGAATATAAGACTGTAGCAGATCTCGGAATGGGAACTCACCTTGTGGAGGGGAAAAAAGCATGTGGAGACTTGGGATTTGTTGATGTCTGGAGACATCCTCGCCTATTCCTAATTTAATATTTCCCCACACTCGCTCGAATCAGGCTTGAGGCTAGAAAATATATTTTTAATTCTGTAATACTCCCACGGGTGGTATGGTAAAATCTGTTTTCTTATCAGAGTATGCTCCTGTGGTTTTTGTCACTTAAGTTGTCAAATACTCGCATGAGATTCCCCTGACAACAGATCTGACATCAGCTTGGGTAATTACTCAGACGGTCTTTGCTTTGACGGAACACGCATTGCATCATTCATCCCAGCATCGGAAACCTTTGATTAAACAGAAAGCATGTCTCAGATCCCCCAGCCCGTCAGTGGGTAAATACTATTACGACAATTTAAATAGACGGAAACACAGGTAGCTTAAAGACCCCTGTACATGGCATGTTTTCGGGGGGCTCTGGTGCAGGCAGTCGGCTACGTCAGCGGTGCAGGGCAGGACCGCCTCCGGCGAGCGCTCTCCGCGATGTCCCCACGGCGGCACGGCCAGACGCCGGCTTGTGCAAGGCTTTACACCGCAGTGCGCAGGACTTCGGACTTGGCTCAGGATTTGAGCCCGTTTGAGCACTGCGCTCAGAATCACGCTGCTTTTCTTTAGGTGAGGTAGCTTACTCTGCTTTCAGGAGGGAGATGCTGAGCCCTAAATGGGCACACGAGTCTATCGTGCAGTTTGCTTCCCTCTGTAAAACTGCCCTTCTCCAAACTGCTCTTAGATCTCCTATACCCACCGCCAGCTAACGTGATCTCAGTTTTGAAGATCAAATAAATGTCGTTCTCACTGACAGGGGGGATGAAAGCATATCTGATCCTGACTGAATTAGAAGCTGTGCTTCTAGGTATGCCTCACCTCATGTTTACATTAATAAACCATCCCCCTAAACCCAGGCAATGATTTGATACACCGATTCCCTACATGAAAGAAAAGTATTTATCTTAAAACACAATGGCCGGGTGAATGACTGCAGACTTATTCCCTACCTACAAATCGCACAGCGGCAGCACCCTTCTCAACCTCTTCGTCGCATCAGGTCTAGGAAGGAACGGAGCTGATTCCCTCCTCACCCGACCATCTTCCTCTCTCCTAAGTCTGGCAAGGCACATAGCACGCAGGAGCTGAGGTTTCTGCACTGGATACCTAGTATCTGAATTACACAACCAGTGCATAGAGATCCATAATCAGCTAATTACTGGATTCGATCCAGCCCATCTAAATGCTTTCTCTTACCGGCAAGGTACCCCCTTTACCTTCTGTTCATTTCTAGAACAATAATTTGTAAAAGTTGCTTCAAATTCCACATTTGCAAGAGCACACACATTGCACAAAACAAGGTTAGGAGCTCGGTCTTCTAGGGCATTTGTTGTTTTGTTTTTTCATGATCAGCACAGAACTTACATGAGCTAAGTATTGCTGTCCCTGGTTTACAGACAGAGAAACAGGTCCTGAGCTGAAGCAACCACCCAACATCACCCAGTGCTGCGCCAGCTGCAGGACTGCCTAACTGGACCCTTGTTGATATAGTAGTACAATTAAGGTAATATTCAATTCCTGCCTGCAAGCACACAGAGACGCAGTCTCACTCTCCAGAGCGCCGTGCTAGCTGCTTTTCAGCAGCTCCCTGCACAGGCGAGCTTGGGGCAAGGTTTATCTCGCTCACCTCAGGCTGCAAGTCTGGTACCCCGTGCAAGCTGCCCGTGTGGGCTCCCTCTCTGCGGTCAAGGCCAGGAAACGAGCCGTTTCACAGGTCAACACCTCCCTCCTGCTTCAGATTCTTAGGATGCAGCTTATTCCCAACTGATAACGGGACCGAAATCATTATCTTAGGCCTTTTTGCATGCGATAAGCAGAATCCCTCCCTAAGCATATCTGATACATGAAAAAGCTCAGTTCTCTGTGAAAGCACAGCGTACTCTGTCTCCCTGAAACACACCTGGCATGGCGAGTCTCTTCTAAGGGCTCCGTTTAAGAGTTCAGACAGGTAACACAGAACGAGGCACCTTCAGAAAGTGGTTCAGAGAACCCAAATCCAACACCTCAGCTTTGCTGGCATGTTCTCCAGGAGCCGCCTGAATAGGCGAACAGTGAGCAGTGCCCAGCACAGAGCCGACCCTTAGCCTAGCTCACCATTCACTGATCTCTGCAGGAGAGGAGCCAAAGCAGGAGCTCGTGCCCTTCTTCTTCTGCCCTTTACTCCCGCCCAGTGCAGCCGGCAGGGGTGTCTGGGCGGCATGCTTACCTGTGCTTTAACTACTGTAATTCCGCAGTGCTGGCACATCCCGTGCGACACTGGTGTAACGCTCTGCGACATTCCAGGACGGCAAGCGTGGCACAACTACCAGCCATTCCCAGCCCCGCCACCAGCCCTTCTGTGGCTATTGCACGGCGTTAATATGATACATTAGAAGGCTTGTGAGCACAACGAGACACACATAAAGCATTAACTCCCCATCAGCTCGCTCGGCTGTAAAAAAACCCTGAGTTTATCTGGGAATCTCGCCATATTAGTCCCATTTGTAAGTGCAGCCAAAACAGCAGCAACTTCTCTAATTTTTCCTTTTCCGGTATTTGCCAGCAAGCTCTAAAATCTACTTGAATTGCAAGACATGGTGATTTGAGCATCGTATCTCCTTCATGAATCATCTGTACAACACACAAACTCGGCTGCGTTAAGACATGCACATTGCACATATAAGCCTCCTCAGTTAATTAAGCCCTGTAGTTAAATTGCTGATGTAGTTAACATTGTAATTGTGAGAGAAAGGTCAGATTTCTCATGTGTATCATCGTAACTGAGGGAAAACAACAGGATTTAGAAACTTGCGGTGGATACCAGCCCCTTCCTTGAAGGATCTTTTCTTTACAGTGTTCATCAAGTCGTGCCTTGAAATAAGAAAGTCTTGATGATGATTCAAATGGAATAACAGATAGGGATAAAAGGAAGGACAATGGGCTGTATTACAAAAAAAAAAAAAAATGTGGTGGTTGGATAAGGTTAGAGAAGAAAACACGTTTTCCAGGATGCTTTGGGATCACAAGGATGATTAAGTAATAAAATCTTTAACTGACTCAGTTGCTTCTCCATGGGAACAAAAGAAGACAATAAAGTCTTGTGTCACTTCTCATTTAATCATAAAACATGTAAATAAATAATATGTGCTTGAGTAATAGAAATTTATCTTGTTTTCTGAATTCTTCTAAGAAAAAATGAATCACTGGGCTTTTAAAGTTTAAGGAGAAAATTAATTAACATGTGAAATTATTTTTCATTGTGCAGATACAGGAGTGACCATGATGCCCACAAACTGCTCTGGGCACTACCAGTTACTGCTACGAGCCAGAGAAGCAGCTGTTTCCTCCTGGCCTCACTGAAATCTCCCTGCATAGGTGTCTTGCCCATGGGGCAGCTGCAGTGGGCTTTGGATCAGGAGCTGCGTATGTTTTATTAAATCAGAGAAGTTACTGTTTAATTAAAATTAATTTAATTGATACATATAAAAATAATTGTGTTTCTAGTTTTGGAAATCCTCTCTGAGAAATACACTATGGCCGTTAATTTAAATGAAAGTTTTGTGTCCATGATTCAGTGCGCTTTATTCCTTTCTTTGAAACTGTGATTCATTTTTCTTGTCCAAAACACGGCAGTTTACAAAAATATGACATTATTTCAGCACGTTTCCCAAGTCAACATCAATGTATCATCAAATTTGTTCTTAGTGCCCAGACAGCTTAACCAGGACACTGTTCAAGACTTGGCAGATAAAAACTAGGTACAATAAATATTTTGCCTTTCAATGACCGCTGACCATCTTCTCTTCCAAAGCGCCGTCTGTGCAGTCCTTTTTGTGATAAAACTTGTCGGTGTGTTACACTTTGGGGGTAACCGCAGTGAGTCTGCTCAGGGAGAGGGAGACAACTCGAACGACAGTAAGTCTGGGTTATCCGAGCTCCCTGCCCGCACGTCTCATTAGAGCACCAGTCCGAAACCACTGCCTTACTGGTGCCGTACAGCTCAATTTAATTGGGCCAGGGCACTGATACAGCACACTGCTTTCTCGACAAGCAGAGGAAACTCATTCTGTCCATCATGACACTTGCTTTTTTTAGTTTTTAAAGCCTTCACACACACCATTTGGGAATTAAATTCCAAGCACGTAGCATTTTCTTTTTCAAAACGCCAAATATTATGGATGAAAACTGCTTTTTTTCCCCTCGAAATTTGTCTGGTTTTTCAGAGGTGCTGGCGGTACGTTTCTGATGTCCTCCCTTTTTTGTGCGTAATGTTCCAGACCACACTGTTCTCATTTAAGCAGACTGGGGCTCTTCTTGGGTTCGACAAATTACAGCTGAGAAAAATTTGCTGTGCTGGTTCAAACAAGGAGTTTGTGGCAACCTGCTTTTCATGGTCACTGCTCCTCATTTGTCATTCTGAAAAGTTTAATACTAATAGGCAAATCTCTAGTGCTTTATTGAGCTTTCTCTGTTCACTGAGAGGCAATACTGTTTTGGGAGCTATTTCAAATCCTCAAAAAGTAATCTGAAAAGTCCCCCCCCCCCCCCAACATAATGCATGACAAATGATAGTGCTGAGTTATACCTGTTACCTTCTAGTTTAATGATGGATTTTTACACAGACCCTGAGGCTATTTTAATGAGTTTTATTTAAGTTTTGGTGCTGATTGGGCACATTGCAAAGATCTGTCATGTATAAGAAATGCACTAGAAGAATGAATTAAAAACAAATGCAATTCTGAGCCACTTCTCTACAGTGAAATCAAATCTAATTGCTGTGCTAATAGCAAAAGACCTTGGCCCTGAGAAGGCAGAACTGCAATATATATATATTGCTATATATATGTGTGTGTGTGTGTGTGTGTGCGCATAGGTATACAAAATTCCTCTTGTCAGCATAACTGAGCTGTGGATCTCTAAATGTACAAGAGGAGGCATTAAGTGGATGCTGAGGTTGTTTTCTCTCATCTGTCCTTTTTAATACTGTTCTGTGATCTGTTTTCCCTATTCCTCTTTCCAACTTTGAAGCCAGATTCTTTACATTTTGTTCTTTCTAATACAACTCAAACATATTCAAACTGAATCATACTCTGGGTACTAGTGAAATCTGGCTGATTGGGAAATGAGGCAGATACATTTCAGGATTTTTCTTTTGAAGTCTGTGAGTCAATTTAATAGGCAGTTAAGCGGGGCCTTCATGCCAGCGGAGCTGGCACAAAAACAGGGCATTGCCAGTTTGTTGCACACATTCCTTCTGCACATTTGGCCCAGATTCCCGAAAGCTGTAAGGGTCTAACTTTGGTGAAGTGTTTGATCACCTCGGAAGCTGCACTGCACAGGGATTGTCTGAAATTGAAGACTGGGGTCTGGGAAGAGATAAAAATTCTCTACAAGCAGCGGCTCATTCATTAGTTTCAGCTACCACCCCTTTCCGTACAGCAACACACCCCAAATGTGCTCAGTACTACGCAGTGAAGTAAAAGAGCCTATATTCAAAAAGAAGAAAAAGAGCCAGGGAAAGAGATTTAACATACAGACAAAATGATTACAGAGGATCGTGGCTGCATGGCTCTATTTTCAAGCAAATAGGCTTGTTAGAGCAAAGGAGAGCAAAAGTGAGAAGGACCCGTGAGAAAGAGAGGAGAAGGCATGAGAAAAGAGGAGGAAAGGAAAAGAGCAAGCTGAGGGGTGGCTTCTCAGCAGTGTTGGGATTGCATGGTGCCAGCTTCGACCTTTAAATAGGAACAGAAATAGCAAGTGGATTCCCATGAAAAAGGGGGAGAAAAAAATTGTTTCTGTTAGCATCAAGATCCACAGGTGAGATCAGGACTGATCTTGACCAAAATTATGTTTAAAACCCTCAAATCAGCAGCTCCAGACCTAACATGGAGCATATTTCAGCAGAGTCCAGCAAATAGCTGACTTCCACAGCACAGTTTCATTTGCATTTTCAGAAATACTACTTCAGGTGCTTTAGCCTCTTACTGCAAGTGGTGCTGTATGTATTAGCTGTCTGTGTGTGAAAGAGCAGCCACACAGCTAAATTCTGTGTTTTCTTGCTAGCCTAAATTTCAACTCCTCTCTTAAGTTAGAGCGCTAGCGCTAGCCTGTCTTCACTTGTTAATTTTGGAAGTCTTATTCTACGACAGATGAGTACCAGAATGTGACATTCTGTTCAAAAAATATTTAGTTCTTTACTCTTCCGCAGGTCACACTGTTTTTTCAGGTCCTCCTGGTTTCAGTAATCAATCAACACACTGAGTACAAAAAAAGAGGCAAATAAAAATAATCATGAAGTAAATGAGAAGCAATGTCATAAAAATCACAGTAACTCACATGGGGGCTCTCCCTGCCCTTGCTGTCTTTACTGGAAGCTCCGCTCAGCTGCTCAATTAGACTGTAATGTGCTAATTGTTCAGGTCCCTCCTCTCCAAAATGGCCATAGAGACTGTGCTGGTATAAATCCAAGATTGACATCGGGCTCCCCAGAAAAGACTTTCTCTGGTTTTGTTTTTCTTGCTCAGCTGTAAGAGATATTAAAAATAATATCATCATGTAATCTTACAGTTTTTAAAATGTATTTCAAGTGTTTTAAGGCATCTGGAATTTAATAGTAACAAAGGCATTAAACTACTAGCTCCCAGCTCTCCAATCAATACAGGTATAGGTTCATTCTTCACATTCAAGGTGATGGAGATGGTATGAGACAAACAGTATTAATTTACTTTCTTTCGGAATTATAGATGAGGTGGTTAATTTGGGAGGATCTTTCTATTTCTTTAATTGCTGTAAGTTTTCGTTCCTCTCTCTTAACAGCCTTACCTGGCAGATGTGCTAAGTTCCTTTACCACGTCTTTCGGTTTGTCTATTTTTGAAAATTCTTTCCTTTCACTATATTTTTAGATAATGAAAACAACAGTGTAAAATACACATGAGCAAGATAAGAAACAAGCAATATGCATTTGTTATAGATCCTATTGGAATTCAAAAAAATTAAGAGTAAAAACCCAGTTTCCAAAGACCAAGGCGCAAAACTCATACTGAAATTTTCTGCAGCTTCATGAACGAGCACAAGGGAGAGATGCTTAGATGATCATTTGCTTCTTTCCTCACTTTTTTGTGTTACGCAAACTTCAACTCTACTCCCTAACTCATAGCACTAGAAGAGCTCCTGCCTCCAGTGCCTCCAAAAGAACTGCATCAGGATAAAACCCTCATGAAATTTGAATCAAAATGTTCTCATGGTTGAACCAGAAGAACCTGGAATATTTGGGCTATTCCCCACTATTCTACTGACTTTCTTTGTAACATTGGGCAATGTACTGGGAGTCTCTTCCAAAGCCCACTAAATCAGTGAAAGTCTTATCATGGACTCTGAACAGCCTTAGCATCAGGCAGGCAGCCTCTGCGACTTCTAGCTCCCTGCTCATAAATGGAAAATGAAAATCTCTCTAACTTTACAAGAGTGCAACAACAGAAGTTCATTAATGTTTTGGAGGTTCATCTAACATAATGATCTATGCATACAAAAATATGCTCTGGGCCTTGCTTTGCTGCAGCCCCTGCCTCAGCCTCCTGTGGATGTTTTGAGGTTATATCGCTTGTGTGCATAAAGAAGCTGAGATCTTTGAACACAGAATGGAATAAAGTATTGTTATTAATATGATGTGGGAATTGCATTTGTAGAGCAAAGAGCAGAAATCGTGATCCTAAGAAGTTACCATGGCAGAAATACTTTTTCAATAGTGCTTTATAATTTTCTTTCCTATTTGTCCTAAACACAATTTTAAGTATAAGAATTTAAGCATACTAATTTAGTATACATACCCAGTAGTTGGGTATATATACTAAATAATGGTTTGCTAAATAAAGTGATGACTTCACATCATGTTTACGTATCACTAAATTTGGAATCAACTTTTGTTTAATGAAACTGCTTTCACATGATACAATCCTTTTTGCGATTGTGATCGATAAAGAAGGAATTGCTTATCTACCTCTGAGACAAAACACATTTCTCCTGTATTAGAGCATGATTTGTAAAAAGTATCAGAAGTGTTTATGAGCTAAGTTGTATTACTTGCAACATTTCATACAGATTAAAAATACAAAGTTACGGGAGTAATGTAAATAAATGGTCCTAGCTTCTTACCCTGTTCTCTCCGTGGTGGAATTACATAAAATGGATTATCTCTGAAAATGCCAAAAGTTTAAGTCAAACTCCCAGGAGACACTAAAGAGCACAGTATGTCTGTCTACAGTATCTAGCTGTCCATGGCATTTTTAATGCATTCATCACTGCGGTATCTGCTGTAGGTGTTAATCTCTGCTAGGTCAAGCTCACTGCAGTGCAGAGGGGCAGCACAAATCCTGTGAATTGCTGAAATACTGCTTAAGCTCTCGGGGCTTCGGTGGTGCCGAGACCTTGCACTGGCCTTTGCACTCGCCAGGATTTATCACCTGCGGGGAAGCCATCGGCTGCTGAGCATGGATACAAGCCTCGCTCGCCTCCCCTCCCGGGGACGTGCAACTGCACCGAAAGGCAGCTGGCAGCACTGCGAGCTGGTGGCCAAGAGAAGACAGCAATTTCTTGGGTTATTAAACACACAGAAAACTATTATTCCAAGAACTTCACTTACGTGCTTTCATCTACTGGAATTCAGTAAATTCCAAACGGCCATCAATTCTTGCAAAAAAGTGCGACATTTGAAAACGGCAATATATACAGAGGACGCCGATAGAGTCTTCGCTATAGCATCATAACCAATATTACTTTGGTGCAGAGGTTAGAAAACTATGGTCTTGATTATTGGGTTATTTTAACCTGCTGATATAATTAAAAAGGAAAAAAAGGACCTATGTTTATAGCCACCTGTACGTTTCGTAATAATGTAACAGAAGACTTTAATTGCACTGCAAGGATTTATGCATAAAACCCTAAAAGTTAAGCCAGCAAAAGCAGCGAAAGAGAGGAAAAAAGGTGTAATGCACATAGAATAAAAGGCACATAATAGAAAAATAGCCTGAAGAAACATCTGAGGTTAAAAAGTAGAAATCGGGCAGACACAGTCCAATGAAGGACACTATCTGCTGCAGTTAGAGCAGAGATGAGAGATACACATTTTTTATGTACAAATTTTCAATTACCTTGTTCATTGCTCTTTGTTAACTCTACTAACTTCTCTCCTGCAGCTCTAAAATAATTTGTTTCATAGTCTGGCTCCGTCTCAGTGTCACTGCTGCTGGCAGAGTAAGTGCATACTCGCAGAGCTCTGTCCTGTACAAATAACGGTATTGCAATCATTCAGATGAGGCATATATATCAAAATAATGCAGATGATGATATTAGGAATAGAACATTTTATATTCATCATGTAGTGTAAACAGATAGTTCAAGTGGAGAGAAGTCTGCTTTACCAGTTTAACTAATCACCTACCCTTCAGCAAATCATCATCAGTCTGACGTGCGGGAATGAACACATTCTTGTCCTGGTAAATCCTCTGAGTTAGTCTGGCAGCCACAGCCCAGCTTTTACAATGTTTTTCACTGTAACATTGCTTTCAGATCTACCTACTTTTCCAGATAATTTCATCCACCAAGTTCAAATTTAAAACCTCTCAAGCATCAGTAATACAGTGTATTTGTAAGGTGCAAGATAATCACACAACACACGACGGTTTGAGGCAATGCCAGCAATTCTGCAGGCAATTGGTGAGGATGGCCAGCAGGCAGGACTCACGCTTTCTACACCAATGAGCACTAAATCCTAAATTCATCCTAAATTCATGCCCCTTGTCCTGGCATTTACATTACAGTAATGGAAAGCCCTTAATACCCAGCTGATTCCTCATCTCAGTTCTCTTCAGGAGGTAACACTAAGGATTTTGTTCTGGGAGTAAAGAGGATGGCTGGACTGGACAGGCTCCCACCAGGGAAGGGCTGATGACTTGAGCATCTCTGGAGCGGCAATTCAGTAGAAGAAAACCCAGAAAATGGGGATGAGGGAGCTAAGGCTGATACTGCTCAGTCAGTAGGATTTCCAGGTACAAATGCCACCAAATATCTAATCCAAATTGCCTATCAATAGCTCAAAACAGTGCTTAATTCTATTTTTAAAAGAGTGCTTTTAACTTCCTCACCTTCCCATGCTTGCCTCAGCTCCTAAGTGATGGAGAGCGGCAACTCCCGTTTGGTAGGGAGCACGTGCTTGTGCCGTTCAGAGGTTCACACACTAGCTAGGCCCTCGCTAAGCTCCTGCCTCCCGGGCAAGCTAATTAACAGCATCGCAGGCTGTGTTAACATGGCTTTGGGCGAAGACCATGATCGCTGTGACTCAGAAGTCAATACTATTGCACTCTGTTGAGGATGCGCAGCCCGTTTGCAATGGCAAACGATACAGGACAAATCATTTTCTCTCTGTCCGAAACGTCCAGAACGTGGGCTACATAAAAAAGCGACGCGCCCCAATCAATAACTACATGAATAAAGCAGACATGCAAAAAAGTTAAGCAACTTAAGGTTTTTAAGCCTCTTGCAATGTAGGGCTTATTAGCTCGCAGTCTGACAGTTTCCTTGCCTTAGTGCCCACTTTCCGGAGAAGGTTTTTCTTTCTATTTGCTAACCTGCTGACCCTGCGCTTCTCACCGGGCTTGACAGCCTGGCACTGCTGGGTACCAATAGCTTGACAACCACCAGCGCTGGCTTTTACACAGGTATATGCATTTGCCTATTTGTTCTTCCTGCAGTTTTCAGGAAAAGATTGAAGGACAGGTGGATTGACCAAAAACACTCAGAAAAACGTAAGAAGACTATTTTCCCTTTCACACTGCTTCATAGCACATCTGCTCAAGCGCTTCTACCACGCAACCATGCACACAAGGAAACCTAGACCTGGGGAAAAAAACAGATCTGAATCTCTAACGGCAAGCAAACAGACAAAATCAAGTTTCGTAACAAGGAAAACTGGTTGAAGGTCCTCCATTTCCTTGTCCATACAACGCCTGCGAGGATATTGATTAAAACACGTTTGTAAAGTGTGAGGACAAAGGACCTTTGCTAATGAAGGGTGATAAAGCAAATGTAGGTATTAGATTGTTAATTACTCTTTTCACTGTATTAGAAACATCCACCATTTCTGATTCTTTACACTACAGTACACATCTCCTTTAATAGATCACACCTCTTAATCCACACCTTTGTTTTAGCATTTTTCTTGCTGGTCCAGTCTGGAAGAACCTTTCTATCTTCAACAGTGTCTTCATAACGCTCGAATGAGGCAGCGCTCTCAGAACTTGTTTCTTGTCCATTTTGCTTTCCAAGGTTAACTATTCCTGAATTAAGAGAGAGACTTAAATTAGGGGTCTCATCAGCTTCGTAAGGACAGCATTTCAATCATAATTCAGTAAAAACTGGGGGCAAGTTGTGGTACTTCTATTATGTCAAACAATACCTTATTGTTCAAAGCAACTACTTGCTTATTAGGGCAACTGCAGCAACTTACATGGCAGAATTTGATCCAAAGCCCTTTCCATTTAACAAGCAAAGAGGAAGGCATGGTTTTAAATCCCTGTACTAGATTTAAAAAATATCTGCTTTCAAATAAACAACATTCAATAACTATTTCTAGGCATTGGAGGATCTGCTTGGCTATTTTATATTCTCAGAGAGAGAACATTCTGTTAACATAAATATAATTAGAAGCACCTTTCCAGCAGAAATTCTCAATCAGCTGGTCTTTCTGCTTGCTGTATTTGCACTATGTAAAATCAAAACATCAAAGAAGGTGTATGGTGCACATGAAATAAAATGATAATTGTAATTTGGATGAAAAAGTGAAGGGGAGGCGAAGAAATGGAAATCGAACGAAAATATTCTAGTAAAGAATGAGTTGACCCCACCATCTGATGTATACGGCTTTTTTTTAACATCTCTTCATGACAATTTAATTAAGATACAAACCTTACAAGGTTGGTGCAGTGAATATTAGCATTAAGATCAGAACAATCTTACTGCTGCTGACTTCTTATGAAGCAATTCAATGCTTGCAGTTTCTATTCAATTTGTTATAATGACAGTGTTTAATCATGAAGTCTACTCTATAGCGCACTGCTGAATTGAGGTCACACATGTGGCTATTCAAGCATATAGCATATAATCTATAACCAAGATTTCTCTTCTGAATCCTTCTTAGCTGTACCATTAATTAACAGTACATTTATTTAAAAAAATGTAAGTACTAAAATATCTTTTATTTAGCTTTGATTTGAAATGGGCAGGGAGTCTCAATGAAGCGTACAATGTGTGTTTGCAGTCCATTATACTGTTGCAATACTGCACTGGGAATATTGCTAAATCAACTAAGTCCTACGATGTTTAATTAGAATTCTTCTCTCACGCATCTTATGAATGTATAAAATAGGTTTCTTCCCTCCCAGGCTCAATTTATACATCAGCTTATTAGCAGAACACATATTTGATGGCCTTAAACTAAGCTTAAACTCAATATTTAACCTCACATGTTAATTACATGGAACCTCTCGGAGCCAGAGTGATAGGGATTTATGCAAGTTAAACACAAGTGTTATAGGAGCAACAAATGCTTACGTTGGCAAAGGGCTAACAACTTCTACCTTACAGCTAAATCCTGCCAGAAAGCACTGTTGAGAGGAAGGTTTCTTCAAAGTTACTTCTCCCTTTGGAATATAAGCTGTTTGGCGGTAGAGACTATGTGTCTGCATTTATTCAGCTACTCGTAACATGGATCAGCAACCTTGATAGCAGCTGTTGCATTAATATAACACCAATAAATAAATGACATTGCATCAGGCAAAGTAAAAAGTACTTTTCCCCATTAAACCAATTACTTTTACTGAGCTTTGTACCATTTTTACCATTTGGATATGAAAAAGAGTCTGTTACAAATATAAGTGCCATATGTAATGATTTCTGTTGCTACTGACATACATATTAGGGACTCAAAACCCTTAAACCTTAAACACCAGCTGCTCAGTGTGCATTTATAATGAATTGCACAGAGTTCAGTGGAACTATTTACCAAGGTAAAGTTATTTGCCAGTGTTTTACTGGATTAGTCCTTTCACTCCTTTGTCAGCTTTTGTTTTATAGTTTATAGCAAACGCACACTCTGCTGATAAATAAGTTGTTTTATGTTTGTATATATAAATAATTTCTATAATGTAGTAAAGCAGCAAGAGTCTAGTTTGAGGTCAAGGCCATATACTCAGTGGGACAGAATTTATGCACTGAGGCCAAATAAGTCCATAGTCTGAGTCTAGTTTCAAAAGCAAGTTCTTGTGAGTGTGTCTTTTTTTAATGTCACAACATGCCTATGCTTTGTACTTTGTGGCAAAGTCGGATCCTGAATATTGCTGAACATCTACATTCTTATTCAAGTCAAATTTCCAAGGCTTGCATGGTTTTTTTTCAAGTACTGTTTCTTGAGAAAAGGACTTAAGTACTTAACACATTTTTCTTCCTCAGTTACAGATAAGCATTATGCGTAACTAAATTTCCATATGGCTCAGGTCGCAAACTCGTTAACCTTACGCTTTCATATCAAGAATATTTTCTGCTCTGAATTTAACATTTCTATTATCAATTGTCATTATTACAAGAGCGCTAATCAGAACAGATGTCAGGACAGAAATAATCTAAGTTTCGGAGTAATTAGCATTTTACCTGAGGAAGCTGGTTTGGGGAGGCGACTTTGAAAAGGTCGTATACCTTTGGCAGTCATGGCCGGATCCGATGTCGAGTGACTGATTACGCTTTCCGCAGCTTCCTGGCTCTTAGCGCTTGAAGGCACTTCTCGCTCAAGAGTTTTGGCTTTTACCGAAGGAGCCGAGAGAAGAACTTGCTCCGGCAGCACGAGGGCTTCTGCGTCCACGGCGGAGTCGTGCTTGGAAAGGTGCCGCCCGGCCGCCCGGGCTCCCGCGTCGGGCAGGGGGAAGGTGCCGATCCCGCTGTCCAGCGTCCTCATCTGGCAGCCGGACTCTGCGGCACAGCAAAACCGTGTGACGGCGGGCGGCTAAGGGGCTCGCTGGCTTTTAAAGGCAGCGAAAGGGGCTATGGGAGAAAAGAGCATCTTCCGGGGAAGGTTTTACGGAAAGAAAAACACATTGCATTTCAAAAGCATGCTGTTAACCACCATTCATATGCTTTTGCCACGAGAGATCTATTTAGCTGAATACAAAGACAAACCACGTTCAGATGCAATTAAACTAGCTAACAAATGGCAAGACATTGAAACTGGCCTGTTCCGGACTCTGATGTGATAACGGATAAGAAGGGCATGTACTAGAAAGTGATCACAGCTGGATTTTTAAATGACTTATCTTAAAGGCCCACAGAAAGTCTGGAAAAAACCTACATGAGGGCATTCTCCAGAGTAGCAGGAGAAATGAGGGACTGAGGAGCATAATGTATTCCTTCCTCAATAAAACCAGACTGCACGACAGCTGGTCTTCTCCATACCTCTCTTTTCTTTATTGTTTCTCTTACAAGACCTTCCTCAAAAGCGAGGACAGCAACAGCTATGACTCTCATTCACCTTGTCACGCTGGGTCGGCCCACCCCAGTTTGGGCAAGTGTGCACTTTGCAATGCAATGCCAGGCAGAGACACCTGACCTTGATTTTGGAAGGAGCAGGGAAGAAGCACACGCAGCACCCCAGCTAACTCATCCTGCTGCAGAGGTACTCGATTAGCCATGGACTAGAGAAAGATGCAAGCGTAGACACGTGCAAGCTGCTACTCCAGCAACTAGGTTGTATCAGCATGACCTTGCCCCGTCATCTTCTGCTCGGTCCCACACACTTGCCTTTGCTTTGTCTAACGAGCAAACGATACTGAAAGAACCATGACGGCAGCATCCTTTCGAAAGGGATAACCAGCAAGGAGGCAACTCCACCACTACTACTTGGAAAACAAGTGTAATTTAGGTTAAATGTCTGGAAACATCCCTTGACAGGGAGATCCGTGGGTCTCCGGCAGACCCTCCCAAGGGAAGTAGAGGAAACTCCCTTGCTTGAACAATTTAAGGCTAGACTCAATAAAGGACCTGAAACTCTCCTGCAGTGAACAACTGTACTCTAGCAGGAGACGCAGACTATGACCCAATATATCTTTTCCATCTCTAGGTTCTTGAGTATTGATTTTTTTATGATATCCCCATTTGTTATTTAAGTCTGTTGCAGCTAGCAGTGCTCTGTCAAGTAATTGTCATGATTTTTTCCTCTGCAGCATTTCTGCTACTCTCAGAAATTTGGAAATATTTGTCTTCTATAGGTTTTGCCTGTTCTTTTTGAAATAACATTAACATGTTCATTTTCTGCTTATAGCTTAGGCTCTACAGACTTTATTCCACAGAAAGTAAGAAATTACTCACAGATACATTAAATAGCTATTTATGTTTCCCGCTGCTTGTCGAAAGAGCAGCAGCTCATACTTACATGGCCCTCATTAACTTATCTGACTCACTCTTAGTCTCTTAAATGTAATTTTCCTGACAACATTCTTGAGAGGAAGGGAAGTATCTTCCACACAATTTTAAAAATGAAGGGCTTAGGATCACAGCAAGATTGAAAGTCTTGAGCACATTTACCTTAAGGGCCTAGCCAAGCTGCAAAAACATACAGACATTTTCTTTTAAAAGGGCAACAAGTCACCCTGCAGTAGGTGCTTTCCCTCACCCAATTACTGTATCCCAATTGCTTCTTTCCGCTGGCAGTATAAGGAGACCAGGTCTGGGAGCCCTGGCCAGCTGGCGACTAAATCCTCCAACACATTTCTGAGCTAACGTGCCATAATGATTGTAGCAGTTGCAGAAGGTTATACAGGAACTGTGTGAAAAAGAGAATTAAATTTGGATGGGCTAAATCAGAGGGAATTACCCCAGCCACTGAACTCTCTCTTTTGTTGCAGTTATCCTCTCCCTAAGATGTTTTTTGTTCTGTTTTCTAATACTAAAATACCTAGCTACAGCCGACTGGACTTCTCCTCTGAGGACATAACAGAGTACAGAAAACTAAAATGCTAGGGGTCAGTCCTTGCCACTCACTCTGTAGACAATCTACTGAAAAAAACACTTCAGCTCATGGACAGGCAGTGCTTCAACTAATAATAATCAGTGACAGAGTTTGCAAGTAAAGAAAAATACAGAGCAAGAAAGGGCTTCCACTAGTTTCTGCTTGACCAGAAGAAAGACAACAGTGCAACGCTGCTTTCGTCGCAGAGGCACAGCTCTGCAGCTGAGACATGGGATACGCTGGAAGCACCACAAGAAGGAATACCCCGAAACAAAAAATCCTAAGTAGTGGCTGTGTGATTAATGCAGGACCCAGTTCTGCAGCCCAGTTTCACAGGGATCCTGTGAACAAGTTTGCAATGCTTTTCTCATTTACAGTATTCTCTCAGAAACGAAAAAGTCAGTCCTTCCTAATTATAGCAAGAAAATTGAGTAGACTCAGATTGTATGCCAAACACCAAAGCTAAGTCCTTTGCTCAAACGAGATGATCACTATTTTATCTTCTAAGGTGATGCTTCTTAAAACGATACATCTATGTCCAAAGGATCTGTCTTGCCCACAGTTAGCCTTTGTACATCTAGTGATGGACCATGAAAGCAACCACATAAAATCAAGAGAAATGAACACTAAGGGCCACATTGCCAAGAAATGATTCTTGAAAGTAGTCTCCTGCTGTTCCTAAAATAAGTGAGAGAGTGATGGAGAAGCACACCAGAAGTGTCACATTTAATTAAAAGGAAAAATAGTTTTAATCAATTATAGCCTTTCTTCACAGAGATTTTATCCACAATAAAGGAAACACACACCGTGTGGTAAAACAGATTTTTAAAACAGCTAATTTTTAATTCTGAACAACGGCACAAAGGCCTTGGCTTTCAAAGTGCTCAGTGCTCAGCAGCTCCCATTGTGACATTTAAAGGCAAATTTCTGAAAAATCCTGTGACTCAAACACATCCATCAATTTTGAAAAATCTAGCCTAAATCTACAGTGTCTACAACATTCTCTACTAGATGTTAAATTTTCACCAGTAAAAGCAAGTGACTCATTCACCCCCTAAAGCTCATTTTATATAATACAAACAAGAAAGTATCTCTGAGAACAATCTGCATTATTGAATAAATAAACACGCAGCATTATCTTGTGTTGTGTTTAAACTTCTATGAAGCAACTACAAAATCAAAAAATATGCTACACATCGCTGACAGTTTTCAAACCAAACAGTTCATGGCCCATCTGATTTCTTAGGTTGCGCTGACACTTCAACTGGCTGTTATCAACAAGAGCTGCCCAAGATTAACACAATGACAATCTGTAAACGTTAAATCTCTGACGCAACAGCAATGCTCAGTAGATGAAAAATGATTTTGCAAACATTAAAGTATGGGAAGAGTTATATTTGAGCTTAATTGCTTTTGCTTGGGAATTTTTCCTGGAAAACAAGCCAGATTCCTTGCTTGATTTGGTTTTGTTCTTCCTTTTTTCCATCAGGGAAGCAGGAAGCTCACCCAGCGGTATTAGCCGGCTAGAGTCAAAAGTCTGATATAGCCCCTTTCTTCTCTCGTCCCCCACTGCGGATTTGATTCTCGGCAGAAAACAAAGTCCCTTTGAACCTAGTAGTAGAGCTACTTTTCTCAAACTGAAGACAGAAATAAGGAAAGGATTTAGAGACGTTTCTTGGAGATCATAAAACTCCTTACGGCATGGGAATCTTTTGATGACAGGATGTTGTATAAGCTGGCAAAACCCATCCTATCCATCTGTGTTGGACAACCTGATGAATACCTTTAAAGCTGAGAAGTGTCTTCTCACAATTTCCTTAGAGAAAACATCAGCCACTGAACAGAAGGAATTAACAATGAATTGAAAGTTTGACTGAACTCGCTACTCCTGAACAATTTTCAGGCTTAATATTTTCATAGGCAAGACGATCATCCAGTCCATGTCCTACCTCCACTTGGCACCATGGTAATTTGTGCAGCTGTACAGGCTTTGGTGCATACCAGCATCACTGGCATCTTACCAGTGTTTTCTGGTATCACTGGGCCACCAAGAGCAACAGCAGAACAACACGAAGTCAGAATAAAAAGGTTCTTCGAAAATTTTGCACTATTTGGAGGGTATGGGCAAGGGGAGAGTAGAAAAGGGCCATACACTCAGGCTGGGAGGCAAAAATGAGACACCACTAGGGCAGATTACAGCAGCAATTCCTTTGTGTTGCAAATCATCGGAGACTGGGAGAGAAAACCCAGGGGAGACTACCGCTTTCTGTACTCTTGTGTTGTTTCCCTGGTACCTGTATTGGACAGTACAAGGAGAGGGACCAAGAGGAACTTTTAGTCTGACATGGTACTGCACTGTTTTATGTTGTTACATAACCACCTTCTCTGTTTCTCTTTTTATATGATACCTGGGAAACGAAAATCAATTTTTGTTAAAAAAAACAGAATAAAAGGCAGAGCAGCTACCATGAAGGGAACTGCTTCCAGTGCAACACAAAAAAATGTGGGCTCAGGCTTCCTCAGGCTAATTGCTACACTGATGCTTGCAAAATAGGCTATTACTCAAAATGAACAATGCAGCAAAACCCCTCTCACTTTTAGATTAGGCATACAAAAGTCTTTCTCGTGTTGGACTTTAGCAAAGCAATGTTGAGTCCTAGCACCTTTCTAACACATTTCATGGATTTCATATAATAGAAATCACAAAGTGGTGGTTTAGCTTTCAAATGCAGCTTCTTATCCATGCTTCTTCAATAATGTGAATGGATACTTTTACCAAGGGGGGATGTAATACTATTTTAAATGAACCTTTAACTGAATAACTGGTGAGTATTTCAAAGTATTTATTCAGGTAAAGTAAATAGTAAAGATTCACAATGTATTAAAGTCTGTTTATGTTGTGTCCTAAAAGGAGTTCCATAGATGCATAGTCTATTCATAAACAGCATACATATCATTCTTTACATAAGGACACAGTTATCCCTTTTAAAGTCCATATGCTAACCTACCATTATTTGGACCATCTAGTTAAAACAATTTTGTTAGTTTTATTATGATACTTAAATCATCCCTAAGAATCTTTACAGAAATGACAGGATCCAAAATTTTATCCATAGAACTAAAATAAGGCCTTGATCAGCAGTTCTGCTAGGCAAGTATTTTGTCTTTAGCACATACATAATCTCATTCAAAATGATAGGACAATTCACCCACTTCAAATTAAACATAATAAAAGGAGACAGTGCTGGACCTCGGTATACAGCGAGGGAGTTACAGTTCTGGAAAGGAAATAATTGTAGGTCCTAACGTGCTATAAGGGAAGTTTTGCTTCTCTGCCATCCCGTGCTATGACAGACCGAAGGCGACTGGCTGTCGGCACTGCCACGGAGGGGGCGAAGATTTCTAGCAGCAGCTCAACGACCCCAGCAGGTCCCAGTCCGGTGGACCCGCACGGCTGCTCACGCAAACCTCCTGATGGAGACCCAATGCAATCACTGCAAACAGACATTATCTATCTCCAGCACAAACTAACAGTTTCTATTTAAAGGCACTAAAGCTACAGAAGCCTACACGTTTACTTAGCTTTGACGGCCAGTCCATCTTAACATTTAAAATAAACAGCAACAAAAAAGCCTGCTGTATTTTAGCTCAAAAAGATCACAGGTAGCTCTGCTTAAGAAGCTTTCTTTCTGCATAACCACAGTGAAACACAGAGAGGTATTTTCTTTCAAAGCAGCATCTCACTTCACGAAAAACCTGGAATTCTCCCCTGTGCTCGCCACTGCAGCTGGTTGGATATCTTCCTCACATAAATTTTCAAGTTTTGGCCTAAAATACCCCATATGATTGACATATATTTCAGCTGAAGCTTTTGAATAACAACCAGAATTCTCTGCAGAAGGCAGACATTTTCAAGGAAAAAAAAAATCTGTCAAAAATAGTTCTGCATCACGAACAGTTTCACTGGGAGATTTCCAACAAGCTCTTCTCAGAACTGCAGACTCACTAAAGCCTTCGGAGAAGGTTTTGAGAGGGGTATAACATTAAATGGGCTTTCTGCAAGAAGCTTCACTGGTAAGACAGTAAAAATGAAAGGACATTATTCCAATCAGTAGCAGAATAAACAAAACCATTCCAACAAATGGTCTTTCTTTGCATTAAAAAGTTCCAAGAGTTTCTATTGAAGATTAAACTGACACATGGAACAGGATGTGTAACTGCTTCTTCCGACACACAAAGGGAGTACTATTTTTGTAGTATTTTGAAACATGCCAAATTATTAATTAACGCATTTTCTTTTTTTCATAATAATATGTCAATGTAAATAGGTCTCTGAAAAATTGCTTTATCAGTTAATAAACATCTTTAAGCTACATGTGCCACTGGCAGGAAGAACTTAAACTACAGATGGCAGAACAGATCTCTTTATTTGCACATCCTTCTCTTCATCTGCAATGCTAAAGCAACCACCAAAAAATGAATGTATTTCTGCCAAATCAATGTCATTTTAAAGCAGATTATTCCTTCTAGGTTTACACCATCATTTGATCCAATTAGTCAAAGATGAATGTATTAGTTCTTTTCTGTCTGGGTCTGAAGTGTAATCAGTACGCACAACTAAAAAACCCCTAAGGTTTAGCCTAGGTAAAATTATGAAAGACAGAAGTTTTCACCGCCCTGATTCTCCCATGGTTATTGCACTAATGAAATGAAGTTATTTCTAATGTATACTGGGGAAGGGTAAATGGGAGGAGGACTGTGGAGCATATTTTCAAACGACGAATCTAAATGTGAGCTTGACCCAAATTCATGACCCCTTAAATTTGGGACTAGAGTTGAGGCCTATTTATAATAACAACAACAATAATAAAACATTATAAATATGGACTTTACCTATCTTCACTGTTCTGTCTACTGCTTCTTCCTAGTCAACCTTTTTTGGCAAACCACTAACTTCAACAGGTCATTTGTCCCAGGCCCTGACAGTTGTCGTCATGCTGTTTTCCACGACCACAGTCTCATCTTTGACATGTATTTCCTGAGTTGAAACACATAACCACTGCCCATTTTAATTTACATCCCTCCTTAAAACACAATTCTACCTCTAAGTAAAAAAGATTAATTTTCATTATTTGTGAATACTAATAATCCTGTACTCCACTTTGACAGTTTATTGATCTTTTTGCAGTAAGTACTTCCCATGTTCCCCCAGGCTTTAAAGCCCTTCCTTGCATACTTGGTAAGACTGCTGGCAAGCTGCTTGGAAAAGGGATGTTACAGAGAACAAAAGTATAAATGGGTTGGAAAAGGAATTAGAATAATTCTTGAAATTTTCTACTCCATTTCTATCAGTGCCTACTAAATACAAAGGTCTACGTGAAGCCTCCAGCAAGGGAAGTCCCATAACCCATGAATGCTGTAATGATCTCAGTGTTAGAGCTGTATTCCCTTACTAAAAGTCTACCCACTGTTCTCAGGAAACAGAATATTAGGAATAGATGCATTTTTAACCTACTAAAAAAGAAATACTGAGATTTCTAATTGATGTGAAGAGCAAATTTAAGCTCTGTGTAAAAGGTAATTAAATGCAGTCCAGCTGCAGTCTGGGTGCCAATGAGAGCCCAGAAATACTTCTGGGAGGCATCCCTCTTCTTTTTTTGGCTGTATGTCTCTTTGGTTTTACCTCTTCACTGGCCAATCAGCCTTACAGATTTGCAACTATCCTTAAGAATTCCTACTAGACAAGTAAGAGCTGAGAAGAAAGAGACATTTTCACATCTGATGCAAGGGGTGAATCCAAGATAAGCAGCAGGTCTCTGCAGCAGTGCAGAAAGGTGGCTATGCCAGATATTTTCCTTGTCCAGAGGTGTAATAGCAACGCCTGAGAAGCAAGAGCCTCCTTCCTCCCTTAGCCCCGCGAAACGAAAAAAATTGGGAGCCCATGATTATAAGCTCTCTAAGGAACACGGTACCAAAGATTGCTCATCCAAGGCAGGCATGGATGCTTCTCTCCATCTCCCACTCGCTAATAGAGGAGACCTATCCCAGCACGAAGAAACTGTACTTCTGAAATAGCACAGCTCGTTACCTGCCTAGGTGCTAGCTGAGGGCTGCTTCAGCCTTGCCTTTTCTGGGTAACCATGGCCCTACCTCCTCCTTTACGCCTCAGGTCTTCATACTAACACGCAGCGCTGATCACACCTCCCCACTACGCAGTGACACCGTAAGGATGAAGAACCCAGGAGTGTGGCGGCAGGGATACAACCACCCTGCCATCATGTTAATGAATGATGCTAGCGTAGGAATACCTGAACTCACTGCAATCTAGCTACTTTTGAGGCTGTTCAGGAACTAAGAGCAGGCTGCAAAATCCTCCCAAGAAGCATTCAGGTAGTTACATCTGCTAATACTATCAGAGGTAGCTGGTTAAATTTAGTCTGGGAACATCGCCATTAGACTGCAGTTACAAAAGAGATGGGGTCACACTTAGCATCCCAGCTACACAGGCTTCAGACGGTGCCCAAGGGAGCATTTGCTGCCAGTATTACTTGCCACTTTTATTCAAGGTTTGTGTTTGGTGGTTTGTGTTCGGTGCTGGTGCATTTGAAGTGTTTAAGGATAAAGGAATGGAAGCACTGATTTACCTGCTCTTAAGCAAATCTCTCATAAATTGGAGTGTAGTTTCACTCACATTGTGATACCTCCTTTGATTTTCTATTCCCAACAGAGAGGACTAGTGATAGTGCTTAAGCATAAATGCTATCTCTAGTAAACATGGACGGATTTATATGCGCATTGGAAGCTCTGGGTTTTGCAAATGCACAAGAGAACATACTATGTTTATTTTAGTAATGTCACTGCTTTTTGTTTATTAGTATAAAACAAGACTGAAATTAAAGCCACATGAATATTAAATAAGGCTTTAAATAATTTACTTTTAGTTCTGCCCTGCAGATGGCTTTACTTAACAGTACTAGTAATAAACAGTTACATATATATACGCACACCTGAAACCGAGTGATTTTATTTCTTAATTAATGAAGCAAAACTCATTAACACAGTGAGCACAGACAGCTTTGAGTGACTTTTAGCTGAACTATAATCTGCACATTTCAGTACCCAAGCTCCTGCAGACCAGCTGAATCACTCTGAAACGAACTGCAGGGAAGCAGCTGGTAAGGAACAGCGATGATTTAAAACCAGAACAATGAACAATGATTTTTTTCAGAATGGGTATTTTTTTGCAATGAAAAATGCATATGGTGTTACTTGGTTTTTCAAAAACACCCTTAGAACAAGCATTTTGAAACATCATGCTGGACCTCTTTGCCTGTTAAACATAGGAAACAGGTAAATTATTCACTGTAAATATATTTGCTGGGTTTTGTTCTTTTCCTCACAGTGGATTGTCCAACCATTGAGAAATTCTCAGGTTCATCCAGTATTAAAAACAATGCATTAACTGTATAGCCATTATTTCTTCATTATAGTGATTTTTTTTAAAGAGCATATTGTTCTATGATATGCTATGATGAGTAATTGCATAATTAAATGACAACAGCTCAGGACTGTGATTGAAGACATGAAGCAAAGCTCCTCAAACTCAGTTAAAAGTGGTGAAGACAGCAACAGAATTAAGAATAGGCATGTTATTCTCAGAGTATGCAATTAGTAAGGCATATGTCAATAAGAAATGTGAACATTATTTCTATACTGCTGAAATATAATTCATAATTCAAGTGAAAATGTGTTTTTCAACAAAATTCTCCTAAACATCATTGTAGAAAAGGAGCACAAAGTCAACACGAACACAACTGAAAAAACTGTTTAAAGTAGCTGAACACATACTCATTCAAAACGCTTTGCACAGTTCGCTCAGCTCTACTTCAGGTATACGAATTATAGTTATTAGGAAATGCATGACTGAAGCTCCATACAGAAATGTCCACAGACAGTCCTAGCCTAAAGCAAAAAACATGTGAAGTAGAAAAGTTGCAAATACAAGAAATCATATTGATACAGAGCACACTGGCATATACTATCCTATAGGATGTATGATAATCAGGTATAGTCCTGATCTGAGAGATAAAAATGAATATAGATTGGGCCAGGCTGTAAAGTAGTGTAAATCAACATAGCGGCATTAAGAGTTGAAGAACCCGGCCGTCTTGTTTAATTGACATTTTAAGCCTGAATAAGGCCTGCAGATTCTCCCTATCTTGAATACAAATTAGACTACAACCTATATACAATGTATAAAGAACCATGCTTCTTCTCATTCTAGTTATACCGTTTGGTATTTCTGCGTGAATAATGACAAAGAATGAAATTAATGCAAATCATTGTGGCTAATAAGGAAGTGTTGATCCAAAACATTAATACTCTCCACAGAAAGACGACAGCTAGACAGTAGGCTGCAATGGTGCTGCAGAAGAATGGACAATTAGACAAGTGCTATGCGTACTATCTGTTAAAATACAAAGAAATGATTTGTCTTTGCCAGGCTGTGAAGAAGGTAAACTGACATAAATTAGGAGACACTAATGGATGTTAGTTTCTTGTTATTCACATTGGCAAGGTTCTCCATCATCTTCAAGCTACGCAAGTAGCAATTACAAAAATACACAGAAAGTTTCACTCTATTATCACAGACTCCTTCAGACCATCATTCCAAAATTAATCCCTGCAGAAATACCCAAACGCCAAACGAGAGTGAAGAGCACAGTACAGTGACAGGATTTATCGAGTGGCCCAAACCCGCATAATGCTGCTCCTTCTGCAGATCTCTCCAGGCTGCAGAGGAGCCTGTTCCCCTTCTCCAATCCCCTCCTACAAACACATGGGAACAAAATTCTACCAAAAAAGATGAGGAGCTACTTAGCAAAAGGAGAAATTATTCAATCAGCTTTACATACTGGTGTAACAGTGATGGGCTGTTTCTGATGGGCAAGCCCTGCGATGGTTTGGGCTCTATCAGTAACTGCGGCATTGCAGACCACTGCCGGATTTAGAACAATAACCTTGGAGATATTCAAAACTTGACTAATGAAGCCCCTGAACACGAGGAGGCTGGACTACAGACCTCCGGAGGTGCCTTCCAACCTACACGATTCTGGGGGGATGTTTCTGCCTACAAGACTGCCTGTTGCTCTTGCAATGCCTACTGGTTATTAAACAACATTTTCCTTTAGTTTCTTACTTCAACTAGTCCTGTCCAGAACAGTAAGTAAACTGAGAGACACCACTCACTTCAATTTCAGCGGTGCAGAAGGAGAAGAAAAGGAAGATTTTTGAAGCACAAAAGAAAGGGGGAAAAACTGTGCTTGATAATTGCATTAAAGTGTAAACGCTTTGGGCAAATTAGATGAGGGCATGAAGTGCCATAAGCTTTGAACCTACGGAATAAAATAACTAGGTCTGCACTGAAGTGGATGAGAGAAGGAAGGGGAAAAGTATAATGCTACTGGAGGTACTGTCACTCGATATTTATGATTTCCATTTAGAGGCACGGCTGGACATATAATCAACACATGTATACAGCTCGCTTGCATATGACAGCATAGCCGTGCCTCTTCTGAGTGCACGGCCAGTGTCCTGTGTCCTGGAGACACCCCAAGCTAGAGGCATTGATGGAGACATTTGGAGTGAAAGTATAAAACCAGCTGTTTTCTACCCAGCCTGGCTCTGTCCTGCTGGCACAGCTTCCCACCATCTGCAGGACCCATCCCGAGCACAGTGAGACCGTGATGGACGAGGAGGTTGTGAGCACCTCTCCTGTATCTTCCCATCCACTTACGGCACTGGAAGTTGAGGCTTTTTTTCTGATGAACGATACCAAGTTTGAACCCTGATGTTGCTAGAGGCAAGCAGCTTATTTTTACTATTTACTAATTCATCATTGCTTTAGCAACTAGGAACCTAGTCGTTTGGGTTTGCATCCAAGCTGGTTAGGCACAGAGTGAGCAAGTCATTAAGTTGCCTGCTATGCTGAAGCCCCATTTCAAAACCGCAGCCCAGGAAACACTTCCTAAAGCAACCCAGTCATCACCTACAGGTTTAACATCTAACTCTGCCTCCACATGCACACACAGCTTTAGAAAATACCTTTGCTGTAAACATACAAATAAATACACATGTACTTGTACCACTGCTTCTATATAAGGGATTCATAAAAAAATCTGATACCTTATCGCAACTTGTATCAAAACATAACATTTTCCAGGATGCAGATTCCAGTTAGCAAAAGACTCAGGTTGGAAACCTATTCAGTGCTAACTGGTTTTCGTTGACTGTTTTCACGGACAGCAACCTCACACTCGCTTGCAGAGACCTCTAGGTATTGCATAGCTTTACTGGGTGACGATGGGGAAGATAAAACAAACATTTTTCCTTATCTGATCATGTGTAAATGAAAGAATCAACTGTTATATCAGTGATAAGATGATTACTAAATGGTTCTTCTCCACTTCTATCAATAGCCTGATGAAAGGAATTAACACTGACAGTGATAAGTTGTTTTCGCAGGCATTGAGATTTCATGACAAGCGAGGATTTCTTTAGCAGTCAAAAGACATTTTATCAGTTGAATATTGCTCTTCATTAAATGCATTAGAGGCGTCCAAGGATTTGCCTGACATTTAAGCAACTTCTGGATTACCCTTTTGCCTCTCCACAGTGATGTGGATCACCTCCCTTTACTGAATGCACAGGCCGTAATGCAGATCAATTTGCTCACAATCTTTCCTCTGTCACTTATTCTGTTGCATTTATCTCAGTAATTCATTACAGACCTCACCTAATCTGTCTCCAGGTTTTCTGGGTTCTTTAATGTAAAAGTGTTTGCTCAAATATGTCAGGCGTAATGGACATGTTTTAGGATGACGCATGTCAGACTTAATATATTTACCGCATTAATCAGGCTTGCTTCCTTCACATCTATTTCCATTTCCTGAGAATGTGAAAGCCTGAGCTAAGTAATTATTTACTTAGTCCTCCGGTAGAAACCCAAATAGTTTTGGTAGTTGCAAAACGGTGAATGAAACTAAGTCTTCTGTCTGGGAGAGGAGGGTGTCCGGTATTTCTTCTTTTATTGGAAGCCTGATGCAAGCTTATTAAATAAGCAGATAAACTGCTGTTGTTTTCAACCAGCTTTGGAACAGGCTTTTGGATAAGTCATTTAACTAAGCAGTAAGAGTATGTGTATTAAATGGTACATTCAAAAACAACATTTGAAGTATACTCTTCCAGCTCCAGTGTACTTCAGATCTAGATTTCAGAAAGAAATTAAACCTATCCAAGAGAAAAAAGACGGATGACACTGAAGCAAAGATCCTTGGATTAGAAATGGTATTAGTATGGAAGCAAAAGGGCAGGCTCTATATCATGGTCTAGATTTAGGGGAGCCAGATAATCCTGATCAGCAGTGCAGGGACACCACACGTTCAGTAAAGATTAGAGTGACTACCAGTTTTAAATGATGCAGGTCAATAACCATGAAGGAAAAGGTGAGAAAAGAGTGCTGGAAGTCATCTAGCGTCTTTGTCGCACAGTGAAAATGAAGGCTGTGAGATGCAACCCTTGCACAAAGATGATTGCTAAATCACTTCTGGTCCGTCTGTGTCCTTCACCTCCCCTGTAACTCTGAGGCTGATGGTGAGCTCAATTCAGTTTAATAGCATATGCATATACTCAAACCATACCCTGCAGCATGTGTTGCCTCTTACTCATACAGCAACAGAAAGGTATGTATACCCATCGGTACTTCCTACGTAGTGGAACTAGGGTTGTAACAGTAGAAGGCTTTGGCAGTAAATACGGATATTTGTGGGAAAACCATATGGAAGAACCATAAGGACAAAAGGAGTCAGAGACAAATGAATGTAGCTGGGGTACTACAGAGAATGTACATTCTTCTCCTCAACAAAAGATCTGCTTATAAGTGTTTTTTATTACCATATATATAGTTTTATATAAAACTACTGGGTGCCAAATAAAACAGTATCAGAATACACAGATAAGGCTATCATCTTTAGCATTTTGATACCTCAATACAAATAATTATAATGCTGACATTTCATTTTAAGTCAAACCCACTTACCTCTACAGCATTTTATATGTCATACATTTGCTATCAGTATATCTGCAAAATTGCTATCAAGTTGCAAGCAACTTATCTATAAAACTTGCTGTCAAGGACGTTCCTGTTTGCTACTGAAAATGTAGCTTGATTGCTTGTCTTCTTTCCTGCATGTAAAGCTGCAAGGGGTGGACTCTAACACACAGCACAACACACGCCATACCAAGACCATTTCCTCTCCGGAACACCAAGAATCCACAGAATTCAAACCAAAGTTCTCTAAAGAAACCTATAAAAAGTTGCTTGAAAGACAGACCTTCCTTCTTCTGACCCCATTACCTTTAAATTAGACTGCAAAAGCCTGCTGCAAGGTTGTTCTTGGAAAGCAGAAAAAAATGATGATAAAGCCTGCTATAAGGTAGATGATTATCAGGAACTTTAATGGAATTGAGCACTGGGCTACAGCAGAACTACAAAAGCATCCCTTGACCTCAGTGGGTATTTTTGTTCAGCACAAAGCAGCTAAGTTTTTAATGCTGCTTTTCTAGTGTGGATGACCAACCCTCCTTCTACTTTGAGACTTTTCAAAACCCCTTTAAGTATTTGTAGGCTTTTCCTCCTTATTATAGAAATACCAGTGTCTACCAGGTTCCCATTTAATGCTGGATGAATCAATTTTGAGCAACTGACCTGAACCTCTGGCCAAAACTTGACAAAAATTAGACTCAAGTCTTTCTTCAAAAGTTTCAGAAATTCTGACTACATTTATCCTCATAATTTTCTCCTGGCTCTAAATTTCATCTGAAATACTCAACACAAACAAAATGTGTCAGTGCCACAGTTAACTCATTTCCAAGAACTGTGAATCCGTCTACTAACCCTGCTTGCCTCAGGGAATTAACTCAGGAATAACCAGTTAATACCAATAAAACCCAGAAACATTCTGAACTGCTACTGCCAATTCTTGCATTATCAAGATTTGCTCTGCATAGTACTCTTAGTGCTAAAGCAAATGAGATTTTTTTAAAAATTCATTTTTACCAGTAGTGTAATTCTCAGTACCAAGAGGACAAAACCTACCTGCAGTGCTCTCCCTGATGTTAAAGCTCAGCATGATTTTATTAAAGAAGGAAACTGGCCCTTTAGTTCAATCCGTGGCATATTAAAGACAACATTTGAAAGCAAAGAAGTTACCAGTTCAATGACAGGACTCTTTTAGATGAACTGTCTAGGCTTTCATGTATTCCTTGAACTTCAGTGCTTTTGGCCAGAGGTGCTTGTTTGAATCATTTAGGAATTGCTGAGGATAGAATGACCACCAGAAATCCTGTATGGGAATAAAGGTATCTACACACAGAAATATCTGGGACAAAAAAAAAAATCCTTTTCCTTGATGTTGAAACCTGAGCATAAATTTAAAAGCAGACTTGAAACCTTCCCAGAAACTTCTCATCAGCCTTTTCAGGCTGGTGGAGATGTGCTGAGATTGTGTGTTCTGTGAGGCTTGAGTAAACCATTAGCAAAACGCATTTTCAGTGTTGATTTACTCCTCTAGCATCACTTTTGGGGGGAAACAAGGAGAAAAGGAAACCAAAGAAATGATTATCATACAGCTTTCGAACAGGGGCTTGGTAAATCACAAAATTGTTGATGACTGAAAAAAGTCAGAGTCAGTCTTTTCTTCTTCAGCCTCTGATGTCTCAGCACTGGTTTATAAGAACACTGAAGAACGATATGATTAATTACTACTAACTTTCCCCTTCATTCCAAATGTATAAAATAAGGACAAGAATCCTTTCATTCTTGCAGGGACCTGTCTAGCTGAAAATACTTTTGCTCCTTGATGTTGCCTTTTTTTAGCCATAACAGATGAATATTATAATCAGGGAAACTCTGTCTTTGGTACGACTGCTACTGTAGACCATAGTATTCTTATGTGAAGTTGTTTGTGGGAATGACTTTCACAGTATTAGTATTTGTTTGCTTGTGCCATGGATTTTTGGCTTTTCCGTTTAGGCTGTTTATCAATGAAATCTCTTAATACGTTATAATTAATATAATCACACTTTTCCAGGAGTGGTTGCTCATTCAAAACACTACGTGTCCAATTATTAACTTCTTTATGAAAATGTGTCATTTGTAACTGTCTTATAATTTTTTTGGCCATTGTGACAATGGGGAAATTCAAGACGATGCCAACATTGACGATTCTACTGTCTTGGGAAGAATGAAATACTTTTTTAAAATGTACGCTTTTTAATGTTTACATGGGAGTAACACTGTTAGGAGCTTGACGCACTGTCTGTGGTGTGGGTTTCACATCCTATTTTTACTGACATTTGTATCATCTTTGCTATCCCTTTCATGAGGCTTAAAAAATCATCAGAAAATGATGGTAGGACAAGGCCACAGCCACTCAGATTAGCTCCCAGCAATTGAGCCTGCCAGCACTATCAAGTTAGTGCTGCAACCGGGGATGGTGCAGGGAGGTCTTTTTACATTACCTTCTGTAGGAAGACATGGTGGTGCAGGACTGCTCTGTCATGCATCTGTATTGCCAGAGCCTGATCTGGCATCCTCACTGACAGTCCAGCAAAAACATTCAGGGTATATCTTATTTTTCTTAAAAAAAAGTTTAAAAACGTATCAAATAAATACATGCTAAAGCACAAAATAGCAGTAAGTGCTTAATATGTAAATGATCATGTCCTCCTGACATACAGGTACACAAGAAGGGAAATTTTGTATTACTGTGTATTCTGTAATCTTTCAGTTTAGCAAATTCCAAAGAGCCAGCAAACCAGTTAAATTTGTTTAGATCACCAAATGACAATGAACTAAACAACTAGCAACTGGCAGTGTACAGGTGTTTTTTGTTCAACAGACCCAGGAGTATCTCATCATTAGAAAGTGATGGACCAGCATTGTCGCACATGGTCCCAACTTTGAAGGCTGTTCAGTATTAGGTATCTTGTTTATCAGCTAACTGGGCAGAACTGATATCAATTTAGGTATTTTACACTGACAACTACACCAACAATTGTCTTTTCTATACGCTCTTTACCATAGTACATAAAATCTTCCCTGCTTAATCATAGCTTTTCTACATCTTCTATGCATTCACACTATCATTAACGTTTTAGAACAAAAACAGTAGAATAAGCTCGTTGAAGTACAGCTGCGAAACCATAATGAGCTTTGTTTTTTTAAAATGACTGTTACGATGATGAAGAATGCTGGCATGTAAGAAACGGATATGCTGTCCCGTGAAACTTCCATGATTTCAGGGATGCTCCTCTTCTGCAAGAACCATCAACACTGGGAAACAGTTCCATGAAACCAACAGAGCAGAAGCCCACATCAGAAATGACTTGATCAGAGGACATAGCAACTGCCCTCCTTCATCAGCCTCACGACTCGTCTCCCTATCACGCGTTTGAAAGCAGTGAAGCAATAGCACTTGCAGATCCTTCCTCTACTATCCCCCTCCTGCTTCTGACAACCAGCCGCTTAGGAGCTCGTAACAACAAAAGCTGAATTTGGCTTTCACATCTCAGTGAATGCTCCTTACCGACTCTTTGCAAGCTTCACAAGGTCTTCCTTGTGCATGGCGTTGACTAAAAACCCCAAGCTGATGTGGGAAACATTCCAAATTAAAGTTTCTCGAAGCTGCACAGAGTTTCAGTCTTGGAAAAAAAAAATCAGTATTTCCCTGTGAAAATCTCTGTAACAGAAAAATTCCAGAACCTCTAAAAAGGAAGTTGGGAGACAAATCTGAACCAGACCTAGTAAAGCTGGCTATCCACAAAGAAAAAGGCTGAGATACAGCAGCAAAAATACAAATATAAGAAAAAACATAGCCTGACATATAAAACACAGTGAGATTTAGGAGTTTTCGGGAAGTGCACTTAGAACCGTGCTTCTCATTTCCCGGACTTGTGCATGTCCCGCTGATGTAAGCAACAGCTGGCACACTCTGCATTAGGAATCAGTGTGCTAACGCTAACAAATTTCTTTCGAGGCCTATTATTTTTATTGTGCCAATACTACCTATAGTACATAATGTCTCCCACCATCAGAGAGTTTCCCGGCATTAACCAATAGATCCACACAGCAAAATCCATGAGTTATTCTAACAAAGCAGAACAGGGATATATGGGATCCTATGTTGAGCCTTTAAGAGATGATATTCTCTAGGGAAAAGAAGCTGCTTTTGTAATTACATCCTGGCATAACTCAGATGATGGAAGGGTCCTCATAAGAGTTACAGGAGTTTCCCAAGGGCAGCACTGCCTGGCTTCTCTGCAGTGCTGCCTACTGTGGGCTTATACAGACCTGGGCCACAGAGCTACCAGTCACTCTATTCGTATCCACCAGCACTGCAAAATGGGGAATAAAAGGGTTTTTATTTTGCGAAAAGGGATTTTGGCAGAGAGGAGGGCTGGATCCATGCTGAGGAGCTCACCCAGCCAAGGGAGGCACAATCGTGAACCCAAGGCATAATCGAAGTTCGACTCTGGGGAAAGCCAGCCACCCTGCTCCAATGCCACTGTGTCCTGCCAGGGACTCAGATTCGGTGCACGTGGGAGGACTAAAAGATTAACGCCCTCAAAACCCAGCAGCACAACATATTACAGGACCCACTGACAAAGTAATATATCAAAATATATAGTGATTAGATTTCAGCCATGAGCATCAATTACACCGAGGAACACCAAGGAAACACTGGAGTCTTTTCAGGACAAGGCTCTGCAAATATTTTTTCTGGTTCAGTAGCTGGATTGAAAAATTAAAGCCAAACATTTCACATCAACTCAAAGTAAAAGTTTTCAGAATTTGGGGAGGGAGGGGGGAGGCAGGGAAAGGAAAATAATTCTTTCAGGCTGAGGAAAAATCACCTTAAACAGTGTTAAGTGAGTTGTTTCATTTTGTTTTGGGCAATTTCTAATAACACAAAGGCAGGCCTTTATGCCGAGTGAGGAGCCAGCATTTCATTTTTCTAGTGCCTACCCAGTCACAGAATCCCCTTTTTTACAGCCTTGCACTGCAGTATTGAAAGTTCTTGTTGTTTAGTTGCTGCAACAGAGCCAAATTATGGCTGGGTGCTACAGAGGGGAGAGTTTAGGAATACCCTGTGCTTATTCCAGCAGAGCTGCAAGGAAGACAGCCAGAGTTTATTTCATGGAAGTTGGGACTGGAAAGGATAGGCAAGCCATAAAACACCGCCAACATTTCCCTACCCCAAAGAGAAGTGTGTTTCAACAAAATACCTCCAATTCAGCCCCACTTCCTCAGCTGACAGACTTCTGCTTTGTCCTCCATTAGATATTTTAGCATGTACTGAAAGTTCACATGTGGTTAAAAATCAGTACATGCCAATCAAGCAGCAAGACTGACCGTGCTGCCCTTCCGAAAAGCATATGGCAAAGGCAACTTTATTTATTTGCAGTATCGCCTTTGAGGTCTACCTCTCTGAAGAGTCACCTGGTTTGCTACTCATTCTGCATTAGACTGTCACAGTAATTATTCTACTGTTCAGAATTTTACTCTGCCACTGGGTTGCAGACAGAGCTAACCCTTGGCCAGACGGCAGTGCTACAGAATGCCAGTGCTGCTCTCACTGAAAGCATCATGCACGACAACCCCAGTCATGGCACCGTCTGCAACCCACTAGCTCTGGAGACTGAGACGGTCTTTCACGGCCAGCTTCCAAAGTCCTGCTATCAAGTATCACTTTGCTCCACGATAGATAACAGTATGTACTCATCTTTTATATAGTTGGTGTAATCTGGCTATCCCTGAACAGTGCTAAATGAATGCTAAAAGACATTAGGTGAACGAACAAATAAAGTAATGAGGATTAAACATGTTTTTTTCCCAAGAACTGAGACAGCAATAAAATCCAGTGTAAAATATAATTTTGTACCTATCACATGACTCTGACATGTAGTCCTTGCCATGGTGTCCTCCTCCTCTTCTTGCAGGTTTTCTGTGTCTACTTTAGCCTGTACATAGTACAACAACAACAAAAGTGAAGAACATCTGAGACTCTGTTTATGTTGTTTCATCAGAACTAGAGAATATTTTTTCAGAAACAAAGCAGGGTATCGTTATGGAACTACTAAGAGTGGAAGTGTACAGCCTGTCTCATTCTACGAATGACATCTGAGGATAATAACTTTAACTTCATTAAAAGTCACAATATGTGGCAGTCAAAAAAATTTCCTTGGAAGACACAATTCCTGAAGAGGAAAGATCTTCTCCTACATTTTGTTTTTAAATAAGGAAAAGGAATTACATGCAGGTCTCATGACCTCGTATTTGTTTCTCTCTAGAAATATTATGTTTCTCATTCTGTGCTAAAAAAAGGTGAACTTAATATGTGATGCAGGATCTCTTCCACTCAGTTTGCAATCATTTAACTTCAGTGTCTCTTTTTCCACCCCTATGAAAAAGCATTTTGCTAGCTAAATAGGAAGCAAAGCTTAATTTAAGAATGCAGTGCACACTAGGAGCCCTTATTTCAAGCTCTTTACATCTGTTTCCAGTATGTGTTATTTCAACCCCCCTAGATTTTCTGTTTTTTCAGATGAATGCATATTTTTGCTTTGTTCTTCTGCATTCCTATTTTCCAAAGTGCGTATGTAAAGTGAGCATCTTCCTAACATAGTGACCCCCCCCTTCCATTATATACCACCAGTGGCCATAATTCAAACACATGGACATGTTTTTGTGCCAAGTCAATATATATAAATCAAAGAGGAATGAAGATACTTTCAGGGTCCAGAGAGCAAGAAAGCCATCCCCGCAGGAAACATTACTTTCAGTCTCTCAGATCTCTTAAATTATTTGTTAATCACTCTCTGCTGCTTTAAACCACTTACTGCAACTGGTTGATTTTGTTCATATTCAAAATAACATTAAATACATTTTGTAATATAAACCAGATGGATTTATCATCATGTGCATGACTTTAACATCTTTGATCATAGTAGATACTCTGCTTGTCTAGCTTACACAAGTAGTCCTGTTGACCTCTTGTGACTAGCCTCAATAAGGCATGAAAGATTTGCTCTCCATATTTATAAAAGGTCATTTATAATCTCTTAATCCCAGAGATTTGATTACATCTTTTTTCTTCTGAATTGAGGCTCTTCAGGCTATGGAAAATGAAGAGGAGAATATGTGATCACTTGGCATCAAATTACGGGTGAAACAATTTTTCACATTTGCAGACTGCACGGCGGTCTGTGCCTTGCTTCTGCTGTGACATTTCACAATATTCGGACAGATTTCTGGGTATTCCCCAAACACACAGAGTGCAGACAGTGAGGGCTATACAAAACTCCTGGTGTCTTGATTTTGGTGCCACTCTTCCCCCTCACGAAGTAAAAGCCCATGGCTTTTCTAAATTACATTGGGTTGTAATAAAATCACAAAGATGAAATGAAGCAGTGCAGCACAAAAATGATTGCGTCTCACCTTAAGCTCCAGCCAAGGACATGAAAAGTATCGGAGAACGTGGAATATCCTTGGTGTGGGCTAAAGGATTATGTATTTCTCTTGGCTGGCCTTTAGAGAAAAGTGCTTTTTGATGAATGCTAACGGGAAGCATATCCGTTTGAAGGTGAATGCACAAGGCCAACATTGGTGGAACATTGCTTTTTCCACAAATTCAGTAGCAGTCAAGCAATAATGCTCTTTGCATAAACAAAAATCAGAGGTAACTGGTGCACATGTTATGGCATAGTAGTGCTCCAAGTCTTTACCTGGTACATCACAACAGAAGAGATCTAATTGTCAAAAATTAAACATTTAACAGAAAAACCTTCTAAAAAATTAATGTTAAAAATGTTACGGCCAGGATTTAAAGAGCCAGTATATATATGATTCGCAGTTTTGGAATACACTGGTTTCCACACTGACCCTTATCACTGAATGCATTTACATTGTTCACAGAAGAAAAGGAATCCTCTTAGTTCAGGGCTTTTCTAAAGATTTATGCTGTTTTCTCCAAAAGCATTCATTTTGTCTTTTACAAGGAAAAAAAAGTGCACAATGGGCCATGATACCACATGCTACCTTTTTCAGTCACAGATATCTCCCGATCCTTTGCAATCTGCTTCAAAGTAAGCAGACACAAAGACTAACTGAAAATGATAGCAATAAGATGCATGAAATTTGAATTTAAAGACTTTCCATTGTTCTTCTTGTACAACTTTGGAGGACAAGACAAAATCTTACATATTGTGGAATCTTACAGTATATCTTTTTCATAAATTAGCCTTAAGAACTGTAAGCATACGCTTGTACTCTCTTTGTTGTAAATGTCCTCAGCCTTTTGGCACTAGACATTTCTTTTAGGAATTAAACACAACAAGAACACAATATAAAACTTGCAAAGACAATGCATATAGTGTAATTCAATCTTCAAAAAGAATTTAGGAAATACTTTGATTCCCAGTTTAACAAAAAAGTGCATGGTATAGGATAGGTAATGCCTTTTCCCTATGACTAAGTTGTCCCTAAAAGCTAAACAGAATAATTAGCGTTCCCCCATTATTTATGTATATTAAGGACAATCTTTGTACTTCCTGATAAAACGAAGTATGTTTCTTGAAGATATGCTTAAAGTCCTAAGTGACTATTATTGTTGCAAATAGAAAGACTTTGCAAAATGACAGACAGAAAGCATAGCAAATTATTGCAGCATTAGAAAATAATAAGTTAAAAAGAAATTGTAGGAGCAACGGGAAGAGCTTTTTTGTACTTCTGTACAGCAAAGATATACCCTAAGCTGTCAGGACCATATTAAATGGGGCATAGTTAAACTGAGTGGCTCTGATAAGGGGCTGTGCTTTGCTATCAGAGTTCTAGATCAGTTGGATTGAATTTCCTGCATATTGCACATTTCCAGACTTTCATTCTCTCTCTTTCCTTTCAGTGACACTACAAGGACAGCCTTAGATATGCTTATAATTTGTGGTTTTATAATGCAGGGGACATCTACATTTTCAAAGAAGAGATGATACCACAGGAGTCAGAAGGAAAAAGTTTTCCAACGCATTCATTCTGCATATGCTCCCTGTAAGTTTTGCAAAAACGACCTTGTGGATGTTCGTAGTAAAGATATTATTTGCATGAAAGTAAGAAAAAACATTTGCCTGAAGTTGCAATCATGTATGATACTGTAACTTTAAGGACCCTAAACATCAATACTAAGCTACTAGTTTTTCAAAAGCCCACTATGAAGCCTTTTGAAAGATGCTTTACCCTTGAAACACCTCCCAAATAAGTAATTACTTTATATTTCAAATTCTCTCAAGTGAAATTGTCGCATGTGCAGTACTTCAGTGACTCACTTTTATCAGAACAAAAAAAGTAATAGCCTCAACTTAATGTTCAGTATATCAATTTGGCACAAGTTTTCAAATTATTTTGTGAAAATTATGATTATTGTTAATAATAATCATAATAACCTGGTCAAGACCACTATCAGGAACAAGGAACAAATGTCAATGAAGTTGAATCACGAAAGATCAAGCTAAAGCATTTCTCTTCTCCTGGCGCTTGAACTTTAAAACATCATTGGAAGGGCCCTCCGCTAGGCAAGAAACTGCTCACTAAATTCTAAGGTTAATTATTAAAAGCTTCACGAGGAAGGGCACCTCTTCAGTGTGACTTTAGGTTACAATCCAAGACCCCGGGTGTACATTTTTCAAAAAGCACAGAAGTTAACCACCCACATAACCCTTGAAGAACCAGAATCTAGCAGCTAACCGAAAAAAACTGTTTTTCTTCTGAATTGCAACATTCCTACTCACTAGGTAAATTAAAGTACCAGGTACAGTTAGTACCATATTGAAGCTCAGACCTACAAGGCATTAACAGGGAGGTTTTCTGGAGTACAGAAAGAGCCAGCAACCATGTATGCTTTTGCCTTTGAAAGCTTCCCTCTTATGTGAAAAAAATCCCCAAATGTGGTCAAATACTTTGCCTTTTCCCCACCAGCGCTGCATTTCTTAGGTTTAATGATTTCAGTAATGTTGAGAGGAATGTTCGACAGTGGCATGCAATTTTCAGGGAAAGCAGAAAAAAGGGAAAAACAGAAAATGGTCCTATTATTTCACTGTACCGCAGCATGACTATGGCATCATTGTGCATATATTTCCCCTGGAATTGAACTGCCAGCAGAAGCAGTAGGATCTTCATGACTAGCTGTATAATCTGGCCTACAGTGGAGCTGCCAACTTCTGTATTAATTCATCGTTCTCTAGCTACACAAAATCTTTTCTATCATATATACACAGTTATTATCCTGTTTGCTTGTACCGGCAATAAAGAACACTTCCAGAAGTTAAAAAGAAGGTAATATTGTTTTCATGTACTAAAGCACTTACCAGGGTCTGATTCTGCATTTCCATATCAGCTTTTGTTTTGCCGTTTTTCTTGTGGTTTCCTTGAGAGCTGATAGAGTTGTCGTGAAGAGAGGAGCCCTGGGAGCTGCCCTTCGACACACTCCTGCAGGAAACATTATTTGATCCACTTTCTGTCTGCTGAGCTGCTTTCTTATCAACTCTGCAGGTAGAGAGTGATTCCTCTGATAAATTACATTGCCCTTCTTCAATCACTCCACTTTCCCATTCCTTTAATGTTTAAAGTAACCTCTCTGTATCTTTCTGTCTCTAGACCTTTGAGTGATAAATGTTTCTAACTAGCCTTGATCAAATCTGTCACTTGCAATTTCGGGCACTATATCAATTTACTCTTTCACATGTAATGATTTATTTTATATTTGGGACTGCCGTGGGGCAACCATGAAAACACTGTACAGTAATTATTAAGTTTTTCTGTGACCTGAGGTTATGGTAGCTGTAAATGTAATTAATTCTGACTAGTTACCAAATACATGTTTGCTGGTTATAATAAATGAAAATGGAATACATTAAAACACGTATCTAATTATCCTCTATTTTCTTCACACCATCTGCCTAGATTCTTGATTTCTGAAATCATTTGAATTTCTATCACCTTGGATGTAACTTGCCATTCTTTAATTTCAAAGACCATTGGTTTGGCTAACAAAGTAAGATGAACAAAACTATCATCTCATTCTTAATGTTTTTCCTTTAGAGACTGAAGTCCTGATAGAGTACAAAATGTTTGCTACCAGGCACTCTTAGCCGAAAAGCAACACACATCGCACTTCGCATCTGGTGATGCCAATGAAGCTACAACACCACATCCCAAATTGTCTCCCAGAGTTTTACCTGTTTAAAAGCTCTTTCATAAAACTGTCTTTTGGGGAGCACGTAGCCAGGGTTGAACCCTTGGCTTGCTCACAGCCAGGCTGGCCAGGAAGGTCTGGCGAAGCTTTCAGATTTCTGCTCTTCAAAACATCTAAACTGTCGCTGTTGCCTGCTTTCCTGTTAACTTCATTATCCATTTCACAGTGTTGTTCGGTTTTCTTTTTCTCCTTTTTCTTCTCTAATCTCGCCTGCTTGATTCCAAACCCAGAGACCTTTGCTTCTTTTTTTTCTACCTTTGTTTTAGGAACGTCAGTTTTCCTGCTACTCAGTGCCGGCAGTTTACTCTTCCGAAAGCCAAACCAGCTCGCGAGAGAGGGCCCAGTCTTTTGCTTAGCCTCTGCAGTGGGAGACTTGCTTTGTCCCTGACCCTTCTGCACATTTTCTTGGATGCATAACATGACTTTCTCTTCTATTGTAGGTTGTAGAGCAGGTGAACTCAAAACACCGGTAACCTTCTCAGAGGCTTCTGCTAATTGTAAAGACATTTGCTGTCTTTGCGACTTCATTGCTTCAAGTTTCTGAGGACACTGTAACCCATCCATGCTTCGAAAGGATGAAATTTGCTCAGAAGAAGCAGCGGCTGATGCCTCCAATTCCAGCTCTGCTTGGAGAACACTTTTTTTATTCAGAGGTTCATGTTTAAAATTTTCACTGCTTTTCTCCCCTGGGACAGATAGACTGCGTGCATCTTTCTGAGCAAGTGGTTTGTTTCCATCACATTTTGAAATGCTGTGAAACAAGTCTAGTCTTGGAGGTGACCTGAACGGCAGTTTGCTCGGGCTTCCATGCTGGCTGCTGCAATTACTCGTGTTTCCCAGAGAACTTTGTCTAGAATAAGAAATTTCTGTGGCTTTAGGAACAGCTGAAAGAGCCTCTGATGTTGCTGCTGTGCCAGGAACAGCCCTGATCTGAAGTCCTTCCACGGCCGAGTTCTGCCTTGTTAGAGAATTTCCTCTGTCCGAGGTGTTTGTAATAATCTGAGTCCGTACTTTCCCAAGGCCTTCTGTCACCAGGGCAGATGGCTTTTCCCCCGTGTGAACACTAAAACTCTGGCTACGTGCTTTCGCTCCATTCATGCCCAGAGCCGGTTTCAAGTGCGACTTGTTGCTAGAAGAAACAGATCTCTTAACTAATTTGTTTTCTAATCCATCTACTCTGTCTACCACCAAGCTGCAGTTCTCCTGTGAATGAGGTGATGCTGCATCCATACTAAGTCCCACAGTAAAATTATCTTTTATTTCAGTGTCAGAGTCTTTTAATTCAGCATTCATTGTGCCTCTGGTGCTTATACACCTAGATTCCTCCTGCTTGGACTTGCTTGGACTCACGTTGCTTTTGGAAGCTGCATTTATACTGTCTTTTTCCTGCTTCCCCGGTACAGTAGAGCTCTTTCGGAGAAGTTGGGGGGATTTGACGAATAATTTCAGTCCTACAGGGCAACGGGTTTTCATCCCTTTCTCATTAGAGTTTTGGGTAGCATTTGCAGCATCGTTACTGTGAAACAGCGTTGACAACGGGGAATGGTTTACCTGAGATAGCAAAGGCTCGCTTGTGCTCACTGTGTGACGCTGAGAGGATGTGGGGAGGATGTTTGGCATCTTTTGTGGCTGATCTATCCCACTGTCACTGGAAGTATCTTTTTTGCTAGAATATGGACCAGGTGAAGAAGTTCTTTCCAGTGACGGACAATCTAGAGAAAAAGACCTGACTGTTTGAAAATCTGTGTTGGAAAAACCACGATTCCTGTAGAGAGCCAGCTGATTGGGCTTTTTTGGGCAAACTTGCTTTGTGGGAACTTTGGAAAGTCCTTGGCATGTGCTATGGGGCTGCTGAGATATGCATTTATTTTGCATAATTGCTTCTGCATTTTCCTGAAAGTAAGATAATTCAATTTTGGCCCCAGAAGTTACATTTTTTGCTTGCATTTCATGACTAGATTGATTATGAAAGCTGGAGTTCACAGTCCCTTTTAACGGTGATGATTTAAGTAAATTTTTTGCTGTTTCACTGGAACTAGCTGCTCCTAACTTTACAGATACAGGTGGTGAATGAGCATAATTAGGCCTAATTAGCAGTGAAGTTGACCTGCCTGGAGGAAGGGGTGGTGACGGTGATTGGGTGTCTACAGTTGCTGCATCGCAGTGAATATCTCTGGTGGGAGGTTCTCTGTAGTCGCTGGGCTCTCTAAGGTGCTGAGGCAATAGCGGTGATCCTGGGCTCTGACTCTTTGGATTTTTCATCCCGTCGCTTCTACCTGGAGGCTTCGGGCTGGGCACAGGGTGGGCAGGGGGCTTTGGGAGCTGCAAGGTGACTTTTGAGTCAAAATTACGAGGTGGGCTTTGTGCCTTTTTGAATCTGGAAAGCTTTACAGGTGGCAGAGCAGGTGATTTTTCAAGGGCTGCAGGGCCCACTGATGTAGTTACAGTTGTCTCCTCGCTCTCTGTCATCGTGTTTTTTTGAGGAGAAAATTTCCCTCTGCTGGGTATTTTAGTCAAGTTTGGCTTTTGATGGATTCCTGCCTGCCCAGTGGAGCTGGGGTTGGCCTTGTACGATATATCATACACTGGCTTCACTAGTTTTTGTCGTGGAGCATTTTGCAATACCGCTCTCCCACAGCGTGAAGATTCACTGCAGCTCATGGGGACAACTGTATTTTTATTCCCTATGTTTTCTTCAGAAGACCTTTTCTCAGTCTCATCTTCAGGTTCTTCTAAAGCAGTGCACTTCCTAACATTAGTTCCTGTCTGCAAATTAGCTATTCCCTGAGGTATAAGTTCAGTATATTCTGCACTGGACCTAGTTTGCGGCTGGTTGATTGAAATTTCATTTCTTGTTACAGTGACAACTCCAGTTTGATGTGAGCTGAACTCAATAGGCTCACCATCCTCAGCATCAAATATTACAGTAATGCACTCTTCAGAAGAGGTCTTCTTTATAACCTTTTGTTGTTTAACAAAATTACATGTCTTTGGCCTAATATCTGAGTGAGCAGACAGCTGTTTGTCTTCTTTGTCAGTAGATGCAAACTGAGGACTCTCCGTCACTACAACTGTATCAGCGTTCTTCGTGTACTTCTCGGTAAAAGGAGTTGCTAGCAAATCTGATGGACTTTTCTCATCACTGCTTTCTATATGTAATTCATCCAAGACTTCATTGTCATCAGTATCTGAAAGCTGAAAATTAAGGTCCTTCCAGCCTATATTAACAAGGCTTTGATCTAACCGTAAGTCAGGCAGCTCCACTTTACTGCATGATTTTACTTCTGCCTGAAATCCACTGACAAAACTTGTCAATTTTTCAGGTCTTTCTTTTGAATTAGAATATAAGCTTCTTTCAGGCAAATGTTTCCTATTAAGGTCCCAATCGAATAGACTGTCAGAAACGCTGTGAGTTAATTTGTTACAACAGATCCTGCAGTCCTTGCTTGGTACTTCCTGCAGCAGCAGTAAAGATGAAGAGTCGTCATCTATGTCATCATGTGAATCTGAATCATAAGAAAAAGTTTTGTTATGTTCAATGCAAATACTTCCTATTTCCATTGGCTTACAATGAGTCTGTTCTTTATGGCTGCCACATTTAACTCCAGGGGAATATATTCCTTCATTGGAGTTCATGCAATCTTTGTAACCCCACTTTGATATTACTGAAGGTGACTCAAGTAATATTTTTTGTTTCTGTAATTTCTTCAGCCCTTGTAAGATATGGTTTTCCTTGATACGAGTTGGAGGTAGATCATCTGCAGGACTTGAGAGGTTGCTTGGGAGTGAAGAACCGATGCTTATTCTTTTATCCCAGGTTATGGATGACTGTTAAGACAAAATAAAACTCACATATTACTCAAAAGTGCTGACTACCATTTTAGTAAAGAGATTTAGGAGTTGGACAGGGCATTACATTTCATCCATTGCTATTAATAGCAAAATTCTTTCTTAATAAAGGATTTCACAGCGCTGTGAAGGGTGCAACGCACCCAAAACTTGCAAGAACAATATGAATGGAAGGATTAAGATAAATAGAAGAACAACTTGCAATGTGAAAGACAAAAGGTATGTCAAAATAAATGAGGAAACTGTGAGCAAACTGGAGTGATAAAGGAATGGTAAAAAAAAACCCTAAAATAAAAGGGAGAGAGTGAGAGGGAGGAAGATGGGGAGAGAGGACTCAGTGAGTGTAGTGACAACTGTTTTAAATATATAGGAGAGAAGAAAAAAATATTTCAAAAACAGTCAGCCATTCAATTAATCTTGCTTCAGATGAACTTAAGCTAATAAACGAAGCAAATTAATTTGATTTACCCTTTTGCTGCATGTTTTCCCATCGTTCCAAGTGTAGGAGGAACCACTGGAATATTCACTGCAAGCACTCGAGAGGGAGAGTTCACTGCTGCTGCAGCTGCTCCGGGGATACAGGCGGCTAGGACCTGTCATATTTAATTGACTCTGGCATTTCAAGACAGGTATACTGGATTTCACATTCTGCTGGCACTCCTAAAACAGGAGAAGAAATACAAATATCTCATGGCTGGAAAACGATCATTTTTCTTCCCCCTGATTAAGCAGGACAAAACCCAGCAAATAAGTTACCTGCACTTTCATATTATGCCATTAGCATCTGGGGAAATTAATACAGAGAACTAAAGTAAAAATTGCTACATTTTTCATCTATTGGGGACAAAATCCGCAATCTTCCATGTTTCTTTCTTTATTCTTGAACCAGTATTCTGCTTTTGCTAAAGATTATTTTGAGTCTATTTGAATTATGCTTTGTACGTAAGCAGCGTGCTTCAGTAAGATACAGAAAACAAAGTTATAAGAGTACAAGTACATCTTGACAACTGCATTATAGCCCTGCAATGTAACAGATGAGGCTCTACACACTGGGCAAGGTAAATTAATTTAGTGTCCCAACCAGAATGTCCACTGAGAATGGAATCTCTCCGTTACAGTCTAATTTTGGTTTCCTATCTAGTTCAAAGCTTTGTCTAAGAAACTCTCTGACGTAGGACAATCCATCTTGGTGTCACTCCCCGACAGCTGAAGCCTCTTGCTTATGCAATTTATTGACACTTTATGGCTGCCTTTAGTACTTGTGTAGTTATCGCCCCTCTCCAAATGCAATTTCAGCTGACTGTGACTAAGTGCCAGCTTTGAGGAAGAGAGTAATGAAGAGCAGATAGCACTTTAGGTAAAATATTAAACCTCTGTAGGAGTATCTAGGACGCCTTTAATTTGTTTTCAAACTGATACTCTTGTGCCTAACAATGCTAGAGCTTTCTTAATGTTAAGTGCCTGCGCTCTTCTGTTGTTATGCTCTTCTCTGGTTTCCTTACAGAATCAGACATCTTTTTAATTACCAGGAATGCCAGACAGAGCGACATGCCTGCATTTTTATAAAACTTTGCTTTGAATTTCATTAAGGCAGAAAATAATCTTGCAGCCCCCAAGAATATTTATTGGGTTTTTTTTGTATGTATGTATTACAGCCTAAATTAGTTTTGCTTAGATGAAAATTTTACTTTTATATTCAGGAAGACACAAAGAAATCTAGAGTTATAGAATCCACAAAACAATTACCAAAACTGTATATACAGTAGACACACAGCCTCTTCATGCAAATCTTGGGAAAACATACTTAGTTTGTAGGCACTTCTCATACACGAATGTGTTTGCTGGACTTTTGCTATCTTCTTTCATTTTCCTCCCATTTATTAGCACTAGGGCTGAACCTGTTCTCAGTTAAATGGCAGGGAGCAGAATTTTTCCTGCTGAGGAGTTCATCAGTACAGCTGTTCATTGCTCAGCTGACATAATAATGTTCTGGTTTTGACAAACGTAACTACAGGGCACATCATTTTTCTCTGTCACAGGCAAAGCCTCTGAATGGGAACATCATTTAGAGGGAGCAAGAGCAAGTTTCACCTCTGGGAGTTATTGGTACATGTTCTCCCAAGAAGTCAAACCCAGGCGGGAGCAACAGCCATTAAATCCTCCAGATCTGCGAGCAATACTGGTTCCTGCATCAGAGGCAAGATGATGCCTCTGTTTTCGCCTCAGAGATGGACTTTGTTGCTTTGTTGATACAAATCACTACTGCTGGCATCCTGGCTCCTACGGGAGACCTTACACTAGGCTACGTCCCAGGCATCAGTGTTTAAGGGAAGGATGCCTGTAAAATCCTTTCCTGTAAGAATCTCCAGCACGAGAAAAGAGGAGATCACAGCGTGCTCTAAAGCCCTGCCTCCCCTTCCTACCACCTTCAGCTAGTCCGCGGGCCTTTCCGTCCCCTCACTCGCATCCCCTTCCTTTGCACCAAAAAGAAAGAGAAAGGCATTTGCTCCCAGAGTTTCAGCAGTGGGGAAAAAACAGACAGTTATCTAGGGAAAGCAAAAGAGCAGGATATTACAGTAATCATTTTTATTGTTTTAGCAGATGAGAAACCTGTAAAAGAAAAATTCATGTAATTAGAGACTCTGAAGTAGGATATCTACCCAATTTCTAGATTGCATTAATATAATTAGAAAGGGCCTGGAATTTTCTCCTGCAATTTGCCTTTATTCTCTGAGAAAGAACTTTAAATAGTATGTTTATGAGGCATCAATTAAATATATTTAACTTGCATATGGGTTAATTAACTGACATTATGGAATTTGCATTTTTTGTGATCATGAATTTTAAATCATCATCTTTAATGAAATCAGCATACAAAAGCTTGACTGCAATATTGCAATTTAAACACATAATTGTTACTAAAATGACAGAGAATTGAAAGAATCAAACAATTATAGAGACAAAACTATATACTCAGAAAAGTCTAACCTGAACGCTAAATTACGTATTATGCAAAGGGTCATTAGCATCTTTGTGAACCTTTGAAACAATGCCTTTTCATCAAAATATGTATTACAAAGCAGATTACATTTCTGTTGACACTACTATACTTCAAGATCAAAGGCACAGACAGGTTCAACGTTATTCACTTCCCTCTCTCTTTATGTGACTTTTGTTTTTTAAACTACTTTTCTCTTTGACAATGAAACATGAAAGCCACACTGGCTAAAGTTTTGCCAAATAAGCACAAAGCAAACGTCATCTGAAAAAAAAATGCAGAGCCCATGAATTTTTAAAAGTTCATACATAATATATCATAAAAGTAGGATGAATAATACGGTGCATGGGCTTTAATAAAAAGCTCCTTGACCATTTCTCAGAGATTCTGAGATGTAATCAATACCCAAAAAGGTATCTTGGGGACATTGCTAAGATTTATGCTTTTTTGCACAGACTGACACTATCTGCTTACTATATCAACTGAGGACACAATATTGAATTTCAGGGAACAGAAGGAAGAAGAAGTATTGTTATCTGCCTCAACTGTGTTTGGATTCAAAGATCAGCTTTATGGCTCACCCATGACATCACACTTCAGCGGAAAAAAGCAAAGGGTCCCGGCGAGGGAGACAAGGACAGCACAAAAACTCACATGAATCTGAGCATCAGCAGTTCGAGATTGCACCAAGCTTCTGTTTCTCTCTACTTCTGAAAGCAAATCCCCAGATGAGAGATCTAAGATGCGTGAATGGAGTTTCTGGGGGGTAGAAGGGAATGACCAAAGCATAAACGTTTGTCAGATATGCAACAGATCAGCATTTTTAAAACTCCAAACTCTGCGGTTAAATTTCAAGGGAAATGAAGACCCTGGGGTAAAAGAGGATTTGTTCTAATTTGAAAGGTTGCTTTCACGCTTACTTTGTCCAGGACTTCCTCTAGGAAGAACAGATGATTCTTCAGCTAAAACAAACTACTTTTTCTCCCAGCCATTGTTTTGCAACTTATCACTATTCCACATGTAGCAATGACAAATGAACATGAATCCCACCATTATCCCTAGTGTTTGACAGGTTCCAGGAAAAAAAGCAAAAAAATGAACTACAAAATTAACATTTATAAATCAGTCAAGATGTTAATGTTGTTTTATTTAGGCAATGTTACATCTTGAGTGAATGATTGTAAAAGTGACCCTATTTTTAAACAGAATTGATCTGGTGAAGGCCTCCCTTGCACACATTTTAACTCAAAGTCATTAATGTCATCTGTTAGGAACAATTAATGTGAATAGAAAATAATTGCATCAGGGAACTAGGGACTCAGAGGATTTTGCGTATTAATATTCACACGTTGTTCGATTACATACACAGTACTTTATTTCACTTTTGCTTGGGAGGATGGCTAAACTGGTGCCATTTCCCTCATATTCACCTGTACGCTAATTACCAAGGCTTTCAGTGTGCATTAAGCCTGAGTTGCTTTAATTGCAGTTTCAATGAAATCCATGATTTATGTAAACACCTTGGCTGATGACTTCAAAAGAAGAAATATCCGCCGACTTGTCAGTCATGGGACCAACATATCATGTTACAGACGTTACAGATCTGACTCATAGCCCACTGAAATCAGGGAAAAAGGACCTCAAAAAGGAAAACAGGACATCTATCCTAGGCAATTTAGTAATGTTTTTGTAACCACTAATTCTTAATTTGGGAGTGATTTCTCAAGAGTTGCATATTCATCTAGGTTTCATACAGTGACTCTTTAGCAGGTATGATCCTGTTGCAGGCAGATTATGGGAAATAGCTTCAATGATCAATGTTTGGTATAATCACATTTTGTCCAGAATATTATTGAATAGATTAAAGTGCTATGAGCACTCAGTATCCAATGCGCTTTTCATTAGACATATTAACTGCATCCAGGGTATGTGTTTTTTGACGTCGGTGATGTCTATCCCCTAGCTATTCAGTGTGCACCCTTTAGGATGTAACTATTAGAGCTGCTGTCAGGTGTTTGCTCAAGATTTGCTCTGGGTGAAAAGCCTTCCCAAGCTCACAGGTTTACTGACTTAGTACATGTGTTATTCTTGACAATAATCCCAACTGTATAGTTGAACCACCAGAAAATTCCATTTTTTTCAGAAACGGGAGCCACTGATGTTATGAACAGGTGTTGTACTTGCCCTTTGCAGAGGAATTACTTTCCCCAGTGAAACCAATCACCCGATTTCTGCTTTCACAAATGTTTTAGTGCAAATTCCTATGGCTGGATCCATGCATTAGAGCTGGTGACTGGGGACATCTGAGGTGGATGAATACTTGAGCATCTATTTTCTCCAAAGAAGTATCCTAGAAATAGTGCTATAGGAGCTTTGCATTTGTAAAACTTTCTTCACATTTTCCCACGCAAAGCATTTTAAATATTTCATTACTTAACCGGCAACATACATGCGTCTCAACAAGGAGAAAAAAATATGTATCTATCTCCATATAATGCCATCCAGCAGAGCTCAGTGTGCTGCTGTTATTGTCCAGATCAGACCTAAGACCAGAGACCAGCCCGCTTAGATCTAACGCTTTAGAAACAGCACTAAATAGAAACAATTCTCCAAGAAAATTCACCAGTGATCAAACATCCCTCAGCACAGCACACGGTAAAACCCCCTGAGGACGGGGCTCCTTCCACAACAGCTCGGTGAAGGGAAGGGAAAGGCTGTGCTACCCACAGGTCATGCGACGCTCCAAGGATCTCACCTAGCATTAGACTCTATGACTCTAAAAAACTATAATAATAAAGGTGAATCGGCAGGCTAAAATAATTAACACAGAAGGAAAGTGCCTTCCCAAGATGTATAATGTGATTATATTTCTGTATCAAACCAAAGCTCCTCACGCTGGAGATACTCCCCCCACACATGCAAATAAACCGGAACGGACACACGGCCAGCGCAATGCCTCGCATTAACAAACCACCTAACCAAGTCTGAGGTAGATCGTTAATTAAACATAGTCACACAGCACTGAAGCAAGTCATCCAATTACAAAAGAAAAATGATAAGAAAATTGTTTCTCTTTATTTTTTCTTCCTTCTCCATTTGCTAGTTCAAAAATAGGGAAAAATGCACTATTTCTTAAAAATTTCAGTAAGGATCCATTTAAAATGAAGTAACAGATTGTGCTAACTATGTATCTTGGTTTCTTCTCAGAGAAGCAAAATGTGCTGCGTGCTTTACACACCATGGCTATTTTCAGATGACACAGTCTAGATCACGGAGTTCCCGCTGCCTTGCAAATAATACAATATTAAAATCGCTGCCGACGCTACGTTCCAGGGCAACAAAAGGTAGACCACAACGCAGAACGGCCTTCACAGAACACAGCAGTTTGTATGAATACTTAAATACAAAGCTAGAATACTTAAATACAAAGCTAAAATGTTACAGCTGCAAAGCCAAGTGTTACGTGCTCCAGCCCTCGTGCACTGAGATGGCCGGGACCCCCGGCCACCCGGCTCCTCCGGGGTCTGCGCGAGCACCGCGGCAAAGGCAATTTCCCGGCCTCTGTTACCAGGGCTCTCTCCTGCTTCGTTCAGTTTTAGCAGAGATGGAGCAACATGCTTCAAAGTCAGGATTAACTCCTGTAAGCCCCGTAAAAAACAAAGTAATTGATAATTTAGGTGGAAACCTATTATACCAGGTGCAATAGGAAATACAATTATCTGGCAGGCAGATGACCAATCCATCAACCAGCAAGCTGTTTTTTTCTCCCCCAGCAATCTCTTCCTTGCGGTTTTCTAGGAAGATGAAGGAGGGCTACTACCTCCTGGCATGAGGCAGCGTTAAAGGGAGACTCCCCGAACTCGTGTGCATCTCGACTGTATCCGTACAGAGCATCTATCAGTTCCCATCTCTTCTCTTTTTCTGAACTGTCTAATAGCCTGCAGCGTTGCCAGAGCAGTTTTCAATGAATTATGCCAAACTGTATGCGGCTCTCCAATATTGGATGAGTTAATTGCTATTAAATCAATTGGCTTTGCTTTTCTCACATGAGCCAAAGCCCATCATTCACAGGAAAGAAATTGTGGAGACGTTTTCAGAGAGGACTTTTTCCTCCTCGGTGCTCTGCGCTGGAGCTGTAAATGTTTGCAGTCTTCACACCCCACATTTTTAATAATTTTCTGCCCAAAGCAGACTCCTCTTAAAGGCACAGGCAGCAACACCACCGTTCCCACTCTGTCCGCAACGTACTAAATTCAGTAACTCTACCAAAAACATGCAAAAACATGTGTAACCCAAGAAGAGTGCTAATATGGTGGTCTCTTTATAGGTGTGACAGAGGCTCATAAAAGGAGAGGACTGTTTCTAGGTGATTTGGTTTATGGTCTCCCCTGTCTCACTATTCCTCCTTCCCTTGTTCATCTTTAACTTACATCCATCAGACGCAGAGCACAGCTATGGAATAATGACTTCTAGGACGAGCTTTAGTTTCAAGGGTCTTAACACTCTGCCACATTGCCTTTATACCAGAGAAGACAGCAGAACCGAGAAAACCTTATGATTAGGTATGCATTTTACCTAATATTAGTTCATGCCAAAATATCATCTGCTACAAAAGTGAATCCTGCTTTTTATTTCAGCCCTTAGATACACTGGAGAGGGATGTTCAGATGCAGAAGAGAAGACATCTTTCACCTATTCTATTAGATATTAACTTAATTCAGATCGCTCGCTAATCAAAGTATTAAGTGCGAACTTTTCATACACCAAATCCTCTGAAATAAAGGGGCAAGTTAAGTATAAGGAAAAACTAGAAATAATGATAAAATGGAGTTCAACCTGAGAATGTGCAAACAGATTTCATACTTAGACAAATAAGTTTGTAATACATATGCATTTGGCATATGGCAAATCTGCTTTCTAAAGAGAGCAAAACAAGCGGTTGTCAATATAAAATAGATAAATATGAAACAAAAGTGTAGTGAAATAAAGGAAATGTACTTGAAATTGTATACCATGCATATACAGCAATGCCTGGTGTTTTATTATGTATAATTGATGCCATGAAAATATAATACTTATTTCAGCTCTTGGAAATTATATTCAGATCAGAATCATGTCCTGCTTTCCTACTATTCACTTCAGACAAAGAGAACTTCATGGCCATCACAATATACTATTTAACTTTGTAGTAAAAACAAAGAAAATTATTTTTTCCATTTTCACAGTTTATAACGGCAATAGCAATTCGCATACTGAGCACTTTCCACCAGTTAACTAGCTTAGTTAGGAATTTTCCTTCATCTTTCCAGCAGTTAATTGAATGTGAAGAAAGACAGTTTCCCAGTAGAGTTATTGTGCATGGCATATGCCACCTCAAATTCATTTTTATATCTATACCCTTTAGGGCAATTTCAAGGGTATTTCATGGTGGAAATTCCTGTGTTCTTTTCCTCCTAATTCTCTAATAATCCACTTTGCAACCATTATTTATTCTATCAATGTAAAGTTACCGCAGACTTTTGCTACCACTTTTCAGGGCTGCCTTTAAGGGTAAGGTGCCCTATGCACAGTAATACAACGCTCATGTTTTCACATGTTCCTGACCAGAAGGAGAAAGTTAAATACTGTGATTTTTTGCACCGGTTCTGGAAGTAAAATGTGGCCTTCTATTATAGGCTACACAGAAATGTCCATATAGGTGTATGTCTCTAGATTCTCACTAGTGTGTGAAAAAAGAGAGCAAGCATTAGATGATGAAGGAAAAACAGAGCTGTTATTCCTAGAAATGGAAAAAATAGTTCAGCGTTTTCAAGGGAAGAAACTCTAGGATCAGATATGAATTTTTCTCGCTCCACGTTCCACACTTTTGGATTTAAGTCTTTTGCTTATAAATTTGTTACATGTTTACTGTAAAGCAAACAGCTTTGCCTACATAAGGGTATTTTGCAACCAATATTCAGACTCATATTTTCCCTTGTACATACAGCAAAAGGGACCAGTCAATCTGCACGTGCGAAGTTCCTTAAGCACCAACGTTTTGCATCAGCGAGCAGCCAAGGGAAAAGGAAAGGGCAAGGTATAAGTGGAGCATGGGAGCAACCAGAGGGTCACCACAGCCCCGTTGTGGCCCTGGTCCCGGCTGCAGGGCATTCCCTAGAGACAGGGGACAAATCTTTCGGTCACACGGGATGTCTGGGAGAACGTGCGAGATGCACTCAACTTGTCTGGTAACTCCTTTCTCCTACTGCCAGGCTGAGCTGAAGCACAGAATTAGGGCTAAAATTAAAGTAGGAAACTAACAGCCTTTGACTGTCCAAGTTGCTCCTCCCTTCCCCATGGTAGGGTGGGTGGTCCACAGTGATCCACAGTGATCCACTGAGACAAGCGAACCTCAGCACAACCCCCACAGGGGCATGACCAAGCAGCTGGACACTCATTTATTGGTCTTACCAACAGCTGTGGGAAACAGCAAACAGAATCACAAGCTTACAATATTGCTCAGTGTTAACAGCAGGAAGAGTTATACGTAAAATGAATATTAAAGGATTAAGTGTAAAATACATTTTAGTAAGCTAAACCATTTCTTAGTACAAAAAAGGCAGCTTCCAGCTATTCCAGAAATTTTGTCAAGTCAAGTGGATTTGATTTTCCATTAATCTAATAAAAATACTTCCATACCTCCATGTAAGTTCTAATCTTTTTTCCATTTGTTTTTGATGTTTTTCCCTCCTGTTGGGGTGAAGTTGCTAAAAAACTAGAAGTCTGCTGCTACAGAAGATGCTAGACTTGACATTCAAACATGGCATTAACAGTAGTTTGTCAGTTTTGCTGGCAAATCCTCCAGGCGAGTTTACTGAGACTTAACAGACAACATCCAAGACAAAGTACACGGGTATGATATTACAAACATTGGTATGGAAGATTAGGGCGCTAGAACTACATCAGAAAATCCTGTTAACATGACAAATCCAGCACAAAGAATAAAACAAAGGTTTCGCCCGCATCTGCTTCAGATGCTACAGGCTTGCTACCCTCTGTTATAACCGAGCCAGTTAGAGATAGGCAATAACAGCGAATTAGATTCCAGAGTAATTGAGGAGGTTGAGAACTGATGTCCTAGGGTATAAATTGGGAGGTATTAGTCAGACATTTGATGCATAAACATAAATAACATAATCTCTCTGTATTCTTCAGAGAGTTGACAACATTACCGTAAGCCTAAAATTACTCTTCTTCCAAATCCCCTACTTTTATTAATTTTTATAAACTGCTTTAAATAAAAGTTGCATTGAAAACCTCAAAGTAATCCTCTCTGATCCTAGTTTTCATTTTATAACTCTATCAGTGTTTTCAAGTCTGAGACTCCAAAGTTTTAGTTCTCATTTTAATAGCACTATGGTAGGAGTCTGTAAATATGGCAGTAATAATAAAATGAGCTAATTTATTTTCTTAGGAAAGTACATGTATAGAGTCCCCTGTGGTTTGTAATTACCATAAAGTCAACAGTTTACACCAATGACCTGATAATCAGCTAGTCGGAAAGTAAATAATTAATGAAATAAATGTTTTCAAGGAGCTTGTTCATGGACGACTCCTTGAGTATGGCACAACGGCAGTTTTGTGAAAAAAGTATTGTAGAACAGTCAATCCTCTTACTAAGTATCTATTTGTATTTTTTTCTCATTCATTTAGTACAAAAGGCAATAAATGCTTTTCATAAATACCCTTCTATTGATCCAATATTAATTAATATGTTAATTCCACTTTGCTGAATGAGTGCCAACATCATGTAGGTGCCATGAATTATGCGAACATCAGACAGTTCTGCACATTCTGACACTTTATCTTGTTACATTACTCACACACAAAACCAGTTTTCTTCAACATTTTGGGGTAGTCAGAATCAGTCTAGAAAACAATTTTATACTTCAAAGTTTTGTCGCAAGGAAGAACTATACCATTAATCTTTTATGACATGCCTTACACACAGTATCGATGCTTTAACACTAAAAAGGTAAGCTGTCTTTTATTTTTTGACTGTACCCAAGAAATGCTTTAACATGGAAACACCGATGAAAAGTACTCTACTACTGTTTAAGTCTCATTTATACAATATGTGCTCCCTTATCAATCATTATCTGATTAAATGCTACCCACTAATTTCAGCATACTGCTGAAGTGCTGATACCATGACAGCCAGTGATATTCCTGGCAGCACAATGTAATTTTGGTCTTTGTGTTTTTGATTCCTACAGTTTAAAACTCATTTTCACATTCACTTTCTGACTTTGCCCAAAAATCATCCAAAGGAATTAGGCAGACCTCAATATGCTCTTGTTATTGACATTTATGTTGATCGATGTTGGCTCTTACAGAATTGGAATCTACAGATCAATTCCCTTATTAGATTCTTTCTCAGTGCTGCCATGATCATTTTATCACAGAAGCTGCTGCTATCAAATACTGCTTTATCACTTTATAATGGGATAAGCTGAAGCTTTCCCTTAGCATATACCTGGAAATGAAAACTGTCTGAAATCTAGATATTGCTTTCACAGATTTTCAAAAGTATCCTTATTAGCTGCATATGTCTATTTTAAAAGCTATTTTAAACTTAATCTACCTAACAGTAATAACTTTTGCTCACGTGAAAATTCCAGTTCTCAGGGTGGTAAAAAAAAAAAAAAAAAAAAAAAAAAAAAAAAAAAGTTAAGACTGGAGCCTGGCCTGTATCTATTAAGCATCGTTTTTCCCAATGAGTCTAAGAATGAAAAGATGATGGAAAGAATAATAACATGATCTCAGGAATGATAAGTACTAGTAGGTGCACACACAAACACACACTCACAAAGCACACAGAACAAATAAATACACAAGGTTTGCTGCAGTCTTATATCTCATTTTCAAAATATACATAGCCGTGCTACTTTTGCAACAGTGGGGTTACAGCTCCTGTTAAGAGAGGAGTTCATCACATTAATTTAAATCCCCTATAAAATAAATTAGCTTTTCCATTGCCAGGTTGAACTACAAGGCTATGATTGTTATGTATTGCTACAATCTAGGTCTTAATGGTATTTTAGCCCTGTGGTGGTCAAACAGAAACCATTTCAAACCTTCTAAAGGCTATTAAAACATGTGCAGATGTCTGGAAAATTAATACTATTATCTAACTCTAACCTTTTGCCTGTAGGAGGAAAAGCAGAGACGAGGCTCAGGAAAGATATTTAGATCGATACGTGGCAACAGAAGAGGGTAAGCACTGCTTTGCATGGAAGTTCATTGGCTGTGAACAGGTGATTCAAGTGCGCGAGATTCATCCTCATTTGGTTTTCACTCAAATCATTCATTTACTCAGAAAAATAATTCAAGGAAGATGAGCACCACTTTTACAATCCTTCCTCATTGCTGTTTCTCAAGGTCCAGCAAGCTAGACCCTGGAGAGGTTCATTCATTTAAATGACAAGAGTATGAATTTATCAAGGTTAATGTTGAACAAGCCATATTTTCCTTGCTTCAATGTTATGCATTTGAAAGGTTTCTCCATCCCTTCGCATTTTTTTTTAATACTGTTGAAATGTCAGATGGTCTGAAGAGAGTGGAAAAGTAGTAGGAGGATTTCAAAAAATATCCTTATTGTTAGTTTAAAGGCTTTTAGATACATATTTTCTCTCCAACACTAATGCATTGTTTTTGGCTCTGACAGAATAATTTCAAGTAAGGAGAACCTTTGTAAGGTTTTGTTGAATGCCTGGATACAAGGTACTTTATTCTATCCTTTTTCTTCAAAGCACTCATTTGAGGAATGGTTTAGAAGGAAGAAATGGGCAGATTCCCAGCTCATACGAATTATTGGCTCTACTTCCCCTACTGAAATTAAGAGAATTTCTGCCAGGTTAGGAATTGTTCCACAGATTTCTCAAACTTTTGCTTCTTTTAAGAAATGAAGCTTCCAGAGTTTCACGACGACTGCACATCTCCGTTGTGTGTGTGTGTGTGTGTGTGTGTGTGTGTGTGTGTGTGTGTGTGTGTGTGTGTGTGTGCGCGTGTGTGTGTTGTTCTACGTCGTTCTGCAAAATCTTAAATCTGACCATAGGATTTCCAAACTGCAGTTCAATTTCTGCAACATTTATGTGGATATACAAAAATTACAGGGCATGTGTGCAGGACAGAGTACAACTCCATAGACTTGAAGGTGTGAATAAGCATCTCAAATTCTGGCTTCGGACCTCTGCGCTCCCACTGAACCATTTGGGAGCGGTGAGAAAACATGTGGGGTCTTGTGCCATGGGCACAGCCACGCGAGCCGGGAGGGCCAGGACGGGCACTGCCCCTGCCCTCACCTCTCCGCTGGTGCCCTCCAGGGCCTCACTTGACCTGCCTCTTCTTCATATTGCTGGAGCCAGGAGGAGCCTCAGGCAACAGGAGAGGGGAAATGTCCGTCATCGCTCCTGGGCCACACTCTGCGCTTGCAAGGGAAGGTACGGTGATGTCTAAGCACTGTTGAGGACCCGGACCAGCCTGGTGAGTACCAAGCCCTGGCATGTGATGACATGAAAGTCCCTGCATGCAGCCTTGGGGAAGCCCTGCTCCCTCCGCGGGGCCTGGAGAGCCTACCACCGAGTGCGGTGCCACACCAGTGCCAGCCGCTTCCCGCTTCTGAAAAAGCTCCAGGACCAGCTCCTAAAATGGACAACCCTGCTAGAGAGAGAAGGCATCGATTCAAAGAAGTGGGGAGAGCTGTATTTTTGTTCCTACTGATGAATCGTGCCCCATGCAGGTGCAGGGAGGATGGTTCTCCAGCTCCCTGGCCCGTTCAGCTCCCACATCTCTGACGGGCACCCAGTAGCACGTCTGCCCGGGGCTCCAAGTGGCATGAACATAAGCACCTCCAACCTGGATGGCTGGGAGCCTTCCGGAGCCTTTCAGCAGCTGCCTGCGCTTGGAAGAAGTGGTGCCCTTGTGAACTGATTGGTTTTGCCTTGTAGATAAAAGCAGGTATTATATTAGCAGGTGCTATAGAGGAATTTCAAAAGGGGTCAGCTCCCAGTTCGGCACCACATAAGTAGCCTTCTTTTTAGAAGAGCTCAGCACAATGCCTGAATACATGAGAATCTGCCTCTGTGGGCATAAAAGACCTATAGACCTAAATTAAAGGTTAATTCCATTTGTTATTCCCCCATGAACTGGTAATAGTGCTGAGGCAATTCTCTGCGTCTTGAGAGAGCCCATATGTCAAATTATTGTCAAGTATCTCCTAAGGACCATTTTATGGAATAAATTTAAGTGAGCATTGAAAATATAATGCTAATCTCTGATTCACATTCACACTTACAGTGTCCATAACCTACAGTAATCGTGCTTACACACATAGGCATCTACCCTACAGGAAGAGGCACACAATACTTATCTAGAGAAAAAATTGGGATATGAGTAAAAGTAAACTTTTAAAAAAATAGATGGAATATTTCAGCTTTTAAAATACGACTGAATATAAAAATTAAAAAAAATCAAAACACTATAAAAGGAAGCAGTTCGTGTCGGAAGCTGTATACCAGGAAGATGAACTGAAGAGGGGGCATCTGTTGGAGAGTGTTGAATCACTGATATCAATTCAAGGTGCCATTACATTGACACGCTGGTTTCCATACTTCTATTGCATTAAGCTGGAGTTTAATTCATAATGTTCACGATGCCCTTGTAACACAAACAGGACACAGAGAAATCACTGCTCCTCCCTGCACCCAGACATTGGGAAGTGACTACTGAAACACAGCTTCCTCACATCCAGAGGCAGAAAGGAGCCCGAATGCCATCTAAAAATGCGAAAAATACAGTAAGACTCATGTCTGTCAATATCACATTCAAAAAGATTTAATGACAGGTAACTTTCTGACAGGTAAAAGATTAATGAGGGTAACTTTTCCCTTTAGCTTGTCCTCATCAACAGAGAAACCCAAATGGTAATTTAAGAGTTAAGGCATTAATGGACTCTTTAGTTTCACTGAGTATCCACACTCTGATTTTATCTTGCAATACAGTATTTCACATTCTCAGCGGAGCCAACAGAGATTTAGTCAATAGTGTCAGAGCCTTTGGATGAGGATCTGAATCTCACCAGTATCCAAACCATCAGTAAAGAAGATAGGTCATTTGGGAAACAAAGGAGAGTATTAGTAAAATTCAATACTAAAAGATGGGATTGGTTCACTAGGTGTTTTATGATTTGTTATGAGCAACATTTCACTCTAATTACCACCCCTCTCTTCTATGTGCAGTATACGTAATAGTATACAAAACATACAGAGTATATGCCAGTATATGCCAAAAAAAAGATTTTTTTCGTAACAGATGGCAACAGAAAATCTGAGTAATCTTATGTGCTAAAAACCACTTAGCATAATGTTAGATGGATTCATCTAAGGGAATGTATAAGAGATTAATTTAAAATTACTAGCAAATTACACTGACTTGATAAAATCTGAATAGCTTAAATGTCATCAAGTAGAGTACTTACTGGTACTACACCTACTTTTAAGTAAAAGAGCCCCAGTCCCACATTGCTTCAGATGCTAAAATTCTGCCACTATACTTAAATAAAGAGTAAAAAAGGCAGTTATAAAATAAGTAAAATATAGATGAAGATTTACATGTACTGAATGTAATAACAATACAGATTAAATTAATCTTATACTTATTTATTCGATATACACACTCTTTGAGTTGTTATCCTTCATTTAAATTTCAAAGTTTTTTAAGATAACCAAAAAGAACTACATATTTAGCTCCATTAGTGCAATAAGACAAAAATGACACACCTGTAATAATAATGATTATATTCCTACACTGCTTTAGAATTTCAACAGATTTTCACTTTGCCGCAATGAAGAGAAGCCCTCTAAATCTTTGAATCATCTAATTTTATGCATTCTTTTGGTATTTCATTTGGGAGTTATGGAGTGTGAAATATGCACCATGATGAGAAAACAATTATCCAGCACACCTGTTGTTTATGCATACTGTATTTAAGAAGGACCTGCACTGGCTACTATTTTATTCCACTGCATAATTTGAAATGGGGAGGTTTTAAAAGTTGACCTGATGACACAAAATTGCACTTTTAAATGTAACACACGGCTGGTCCTCCATAACCTATGATAACACTAGAACAAATCCATGCTAACATTTTCTATCAGAATTTCAGGGAGAAAGATTTTTCCATCTAAAAAAGGAAAAACAGAATGATGCTTGCCTTTAATATGCCAGATAAATAACAAAAATAAATTATAAACTGCATCAAACCCAGAAATGCATCAGCTACAAATGGACAAAAAAAAAGGCATCGGAGTTGCTCCTACAAAAACACAAAACCACGAACAACTCATAGGCTTTTCACAAAGTTCACAATCTGGAATAAAGGCTGTCTCTAACCAACCTCTACGCTTACGCTTTGACCATTTACACAGGGATTTACGTGACGAGTTGCTAACACATCTTGCTAATACATTTAGCAAACAGAGCAGGCTGCAATAGCCCCCAGTAGTTTATTCTCTTTAACTCCAGCATGGTTATAGGTAAAATATAACTGCATGAAATAGAGAGAAGTGTATCTTTTTAATGCTTATTAGAAGTTCAAAGCATAGGGCAACTTTGAAATGGAATATAATGGTATTTCCTTGCCTATTTTCTTAGATTTCTTTCCATATTGAATGCATGCAATGATAGCAAAAAAACACGAAAACCATTGTTCTGCTTAATGACTCTGCCCACATACTTGCCCAGGGTTTCAAACGCCGTATCGGATTCCTGCCACCATGCGTATCACCAGCGATAATAAAATTCCATGCATAAAATAAAAAGAAATCTACAGTTCACTCAGTGTCAGCTGCATGTTTTCTTTGTCTAAACTAATACAAAAGGCAGTAAAATCTTACTTTTGTTGCTCAGGCTTGTCACATCAGTCCAGCCCCACGCTGAAAGACTGTCGTCACTCTTGAGAACAATGCCTACATATTTCTTTCAGAACTTGCAAACTATTGCTTTCCTCAACAAAATCATTCCTAAATATTTCACCACAGATCATGTATGTCTTTCCTAAAGATTATTTACTCATTTGATTTACTATTGTTGGTATTTCTCTAGCAATTTATTATCATTAGATGGAAAGAGCTCAGCTTTAGACTTGGTATCTGAAAAATGTATCTTCAAAATTGCATCACAAACTGTCAGGTTGCGTAGATACAGAAAAGCCTGTTAGTGCTTTTATTTGGAATCTTTCAAAGCTAGTTTCAGTATATGGACATAAGAAATTCTGGCTTTTGGGGGTAATTTTCTCCTAAAAACAGTATTCTCATCAGAACTACATGCCTGGCAAGCTCTAGTTAATGTTTGTCATTTGTTTTGGGGCAAATTGGTAAGAATTTAGGTGTTGACATAAGAGACAGCAGACTGACATGAAGGGAGATCACCAAAACACAAATTACAGATGGAGCAAACCTACTGCGTCAGTTGGTTCCCTCATAACAAAATACCATTCTCCACTGAACATTAACTGTCCTTTATTTGCTTTAGTTTGAAATGCTGTGAGGGACAGTGCCCTAACTCGGCTTTCACAGAATATGCCCTGGTCTATGCGAAAAACTTGGGATGTTCCTTTATGAGCCTGAATTAGATTTAGAGGCAGCAAAGCATTTCAGCAAATGTTTTATTTTAAGAATGAGACTTTTATAGTTTCCCCAGTCAGAAAAGAAAATGTCAGGACTCTCCTGTATATTACAGACCGGTGTTCTTACGTGACAAGAAACGCCTCCTCAGCTATTTCATTCAAGGGATCTCACAAAGCTTCTTGGAGGACTATATACCAGGGCCATCATTCATGCACGGACGAGCATCAGTCCTTGTGGCCAGTGACGGCCCCTAGAGAGCCACTGCTTGGGGTGACATTCAGTGAGTCTCGGTGCTGTCAGGAAATCTACTTATCACCGAGGCTCCTTCCAAAGCTGGCTGGATAGCAGATATCTGGCCTAATTATTTCAGGTATTCTGCTGCTGCTGTCCTTTAGCTGCATTCAAAACTAGAGGTGATGCAGCTTAACTTAGGGAGGTTTGACGGGGTTGCTTCTGAGTGGGATATTTCCTTTCCCTCTCTCATCACTAAGTTTGGTCACCATTCACCTAACCAGGAGGCTCTCATGCATACTTCATATGATTCTTGTGCAATGCTTCTTCAGCATAGATTTGGGGATCTAAATTGGGCAAGTAAGAAGTATGGTTTTTAATGTATTATTCCATGTTGATGATTTAAGCCGAGATAAAATATAAAGATTCAAAGCTTTGTATTTCTGTCTTCTCAGACATTGTTAGTGAGTAGAGGCATGACAGAAATAGAAAGTAGGCACAGACAGGATTACTGAGATAATGCAAGGCTGGAAATAATGATATCAGCACTTTGAATGAAGAAATGTTCCCTTAATTTGCTCTGAAAGTCTGAAAAAAAAAGTTTGAGTGTTCCTTACTAGATTGCTATCTTGAATCCTGATACACAGGAGCACTCGTATCATCTGTACCTTGCGACGAGACTGCGTTCTCTTTCTTGGGACAGGATCTTCATGTCAGTAATCCCACACCTTTGCTACCCTTGACCTGACAAAGCACTCAAGTAGGCTGCCGGTCACATTCATCTGAGAGCTGCAACCGGGGCAAAACCCACCATCTCACTTACTAGTAGCTGCTCTATTAGCAAGAAAACTCTTGGATGAAATTTAAGCACTAGTTTAAACAATACATGTGCAGTTTGCGTTACACTTCAGTGATTATCTTAGTAAGTGAATAAAGTGAAAATAAGCATATCCTGATGGATACAAAAGAACAAATGTGAAATAAGAAAATAAGCAGGCCAGCTGCAGGAGTTTCAAAACTTCAGGCACAGTTTGCTGACCTTGGTCTCAGACTGCCCTCAGAGAGCAGGAGGAGCAGGCAGGACGGGGTAGCCGGCATCCTGTCAGGCGGGAATAATCCTGCTACTCAGCGTATAAAGACCCCGTTATTTAAATACACACTTCAATGCCAATAAACTGTTTTCTAACAATACCTGATGATCTTTAGCTTCCGTTTCAAACCCTCAAATGTTTTTTTTCTGAAATACTTAAATACTCTGTATATCTAATTGTTATAAAGCAATGCAACTTCACTTTCACCCTTCGGCATTCAGACACCATCGTGTCTAACGACGTCTGAATGGGAGGTCAGCCTCTGAGGCCAGACTTTCCATCTCCTGCTGTCAGGTGCGAGGGCAATTAATTGCCCTCTTTTTCTTCCCATATATTATAATGTCATTGGTGCAATTTGCCCCTTCCTGCTAAGTTGTACAACTGTTTCCATCTAAGTATGTGCACTTACTCTCTAACTCATATGTCAGGGCATAGTTGTCAGGTTATTACAAGGGCTAATGCCAATGCAGTTATGACAAAGTAGTTATTATTTAAATTAACCTTCTGAGAATTTAGTGGAGTGTGCTGTAGCATTCTAGACAAAATTTTAGACATGATATTAAACAGTGTGGATGGTCCGTGAGTAATGAATGAAACTAATCTAGCTAGAGAAACACAAGGAGAAAATAGATGCTTTAAGAGTCCTACCTGCTTTGTTCCAGAGTTGGTAAAGTGGCATTTTTACGATGGAAATGAAATGGCAAGGAAAATATAGTTTGGGATCAGAGATGTTGTAAATCTTATGATTAGTAATATTATTTTATGCTTTCCCAACTATGAAAATGGTATTACTTATTTAATCAAATAAATCAACTCAATAAATGTTGCTACTTGCCACTTTTTAACACCTTTCTTTGAAGGTTCCCTGCATGCCTTATAAGCATCTGTGACAGCAATCTCTTGGGTGAAAAGTGAAACCAAGACTTCATCCATGGGAAGAATTCAGCTAACATTTATGTGAACAGAGAGACATAATATAAAGAAATGATCACAACACTCTATGCAAGTCATCATTGCTGTAAAAGCAGAACATGTAATTTCAGAGCCAGGTTCAAAGCCATTAGTTATATTTCCAGCTGTAAATAGAAAAAGAGGGCTAACTAGAACAAAAAGATCTGGGAAAAGATCTACGTCTCAAGAGCAAGCAGTCTAAGTCCAACAAAGTCAAATAGGTTTGTGAGAAACCACAGCTAAAAAGTGGAAAAAATCTGTAATTTGGTGATTTTAGTAGTTAAAAGCTTCTATTAACACTGCTTCATTTAGAACTAAATAAGGCAGAACATACAGTGATATTGATGTTTACTTTTAAACATATTTCATAGATGCTATATATGGCCATGGGCAAAGGAGTAGTTATAAGTTTCACCTGAGGCAGCTTCTTTTTCCTGCCCCTCTGTCCTTTCTTTGGACTTCTCTTGTCCCTTCAGCAACCTTCTGTGTACCACATTCACAAATTTGCCTCTTCACTTCCTCCCAATTTCATTCTCTCCAATCTTAAATCTTAGTCTGTTTGTTATCCCGACTATTTCTCCCATTGCCAGATGAAATACAAGGCAGCTAACTAAAATGGAGATCGTAGTTTTCTTTTCCAAACCTCTCTTGCTATGACAGGCAGCATTTCATCTCTTTTTAGCAGCCACATTAATTGAAGAAAACGAAGGCTGCCAGGGCAGAAGCTACTCTTCAGTGCTAGACCTTAAATAATACCATTGTTCTTCAGCTAGAAAGAAAGACCGCAGAAAGACATGGTAGCTCTGAAAATCATCTACAATGTGAAAGAGGTGATGCAAAAAAGCCTGAGTTATTTCTCGCTCCTCTTTGGCATTTTGCATCCTGAGTTACTTAATCTTTCAGGACAGGAATGAGTTATCCTCTGTGTCACGAGCAGTAAGTACACCAAAATTCCTCATGCCAAAGAACTTACATGGCAATCTACATAATCAAATGCCTCAAGAAAACATGCTTATTTCTTTTAAAATATTATCAGGCCCTACAATTTCATGAATACTTATATTTTTTGTAAATGCATGAAAGTGTAATACTTTATAATAGTTTTACAGTGAAGGATTCCTGAAGCAATCATGAAAACCTTCACGATACGAGTTTTTTTAAATCTGTAGTAATCAATTTCTCTTTTGATCTGTGTGAGAAGCATGAGGAAAAGCAACACAGTGCAATCAGTATTATGTACAGGACATTATTCTGCAGTCAAATTTAAAGCACTCATATAAATCTTTTTATCAATAAAACTGTGAATTACAACTTATTCCAAAGAAGACAACATACAAATAGTGGATACTTTGCTTAAAATCAAATATACAAAGAAATGTAGGGTAATGGTGAGTCACTACTTTGAAAGCACCTATGTCCATTATATGGACACTGTACTAGTATGCTACTAAAATAAATTTTTAAAAGTCTATATTTCTGTTGAGATCTGAGAAGTCAAGAATGTTTTTGGTTTAAAAATAATCTTAGTCTTTATTACAGAAGTTTTCTAATGCCGATCACAGAATAATTTGATGGTGATGTGCAACCAAGTTACAGAAGATGATATACAGAGAAAAGTAACTAACATTGTTTTTTTTAGCTTATACCCGCTTCTGCAGAATTATTCAAAATTTGTAATTGTCCTGAGTGTAAATACTCCTAGGATGAGATCAGCATGTAAATAAAATTGAAATATATAAAAGGTAAATTAGCAGTATTTGTCCTTTCACTTCGAATATGGCCATGAGTTGTTAACTGGAATGTCCTCAACCACATATGTAGTACTCTTCTGTACAGCAACAGTTTTAAACAAATATTTGGCTACTGCTCTAAACCTGGGATTTATGTATTTCCAAAAAGACATAATCCTAACTGTTCATCAATTTTATGCAGGCACACAACATTATTTGCTTAATCTCAGTCCTAAGGAAACACCCTTCTTCAGATTTTGCATCTCAGACTGCAAGATCATTGACTACATACCATTTATTCAAGTCCAGGGTAAAGTTAGAAGATAAATTAATTTCTGGAAATTCACAAATCAACTGTTTTCTTTTTCTGTAAAAATGACATATGAAGCGCTTTAACAAAAGTTCTTCATTTTCTGACTTTGCCTTTTCCCCCCAGAGGCTTAAAATCTGCTGATAGCAAGTGCAGGGACATAACAGCACATTTTGCTGCCATCTGGGAGACCTGGACTTTAAGAGTGATCTTGGTTCTCTTTTTTTTTATTCAGCCAATAAAGACAAAGCACATGAAAAAGGAAAAAAAATCTGTATGTATTGGATGGGCCTGTCTGCTGAACTGTGAAGGTGCAATGATGAAAAATAGTTTGAATCCATCAGAAAAACCTACTGAATTATTCAGTTCTTTCTTCTACTTGAGGCAGGTTCACCTCTTCTTTTTACAGCAGTGACACAATCCAGTTTCAAGGAACTCAAGTCTAAGCCTTGATCCCACTTACTTTGCAGATGCTACCTAACACTTCTGTAACACTCCCAGAATAACCTGGCTCTATTGCTGCCACACAAGGAATTGGGAAGCAGAGCCCATTCTGCAGCAAAGAATGTGCAACGCGTGACTTCTTGGTGCAATTTAACTCAGTACTAGCACAGACTAGAGTCAGGCAGTTTGCACATGGAGAAAAGGAAGAAGAAAAACAGAAAACAGTGAGAAGGAGCAGGTGATGTGACAGTCAAAACCAGAAGTGAGCAATAAAGGTCCATGCTGGGCGGATATGTGAGACTCTGAAGGGATAAAGAGAAATCAGCCCTACACAGCAACCAGAAGTCCTTGAAGGATGAACAAACAGGAGAGGAGGCAGCAGGGAGGGAGAAGAAATCAGAATAACGAAGGTCCTGACCTAGCAACACCTAAAACAACACAACATCAAGAGCGAGAACAAGGGCCTGAGGGCACCACCAGAACCCAGACCCCCATGGTGGCCTGCAAGGACTGATCGCCTCTGCTCCACTGCCGCTTTGCTCGCTTAGAGGAGATTCTGAGTAAAGTTATGCCTCCTGCAGTCTCTGCTACTGAAGGCGCACGCGTTGGGTGACCAGTGACCATGATACCTCAGCAAGCAGCTCAAGCTGATGGGAGCTCATGAGCAGCCCTCAGCTGTTGAGCAACACTGCAAGGGCCACATTTTACCTTGTTTGCATGTGCAACATCAGAGGATTTAAGTAAGTTACATGTATGATCTCACTTACCTACCTGACATTACCCAGTTAACTTCCACCACATATTCATGAATTTTTCTCTAATGCTCTCTAATCTAATTTCTCTAATTTTCTCTAATGCTGGCATCAATATAAAGCCAGAATTTGCCCCATTGTTAAAAACCTGCTTAGTGTTTATTAGTCTTCATTTACTATGCTCCCAGCTCATGGTCAAATTTCCTGGAAGAGAACTGCAAGTCAGTTCCACTTCCACAAAAGGATAATGAGAAGATAGATTAATTCATAATATAAGGGACCTTGCCAAATCAAAAGGGAAACTAAAACATCTCTGATTATTCCAGAAGGGCAAAGGAGTGGGAGATGGGTCAGTTGGTTCTTGACCTCACTAAAGGTTGAAAAAAACCACTCTAAGCTTATGAAGACGTACTTTAAGTCCTTGTAACAAATATGGCAATAGTTAAATAAATGGGCTGTCTTCTCACAGGAAATTACACCGTTCACCACCCAGCAGAAAGTTAAGAAATCCAAGTTTCTCCCCTGCAGAGGGATAATGAACCCATATCATTCCATTTATCATAATGAAGATGCACCTAACAAGTAAGTTACTCTTCAGGTGGACTCCTCTCTCCACATTTGCATATAATATGTTTTGTTTGGTTTGTTGGTGTACGCTCTCAGTTTCAGTGGTATCATATTATAGGTAACTGATATTATTCTAATATATTAAACCTGTTAACTGTCATTTCCTGCTTATTGACATAACCTTAAGAAGAAGAAAAATACTTTATAATTGTGAGAAATATAAAGCTCATAGCTTTCCTTCTGCAAAGGCTATTTCCTACCTGAAGGAGGAGGTCAGAGGCTGGCTTGACTCTCTGCTGGAAAAGCACACTTAACGTTCGATTCTGTTGTTCCAAATCAAAAACTCTCGTTTTCAGCTTTATGCATTCCTCCCTCAGATCCTGCAGCACAAGGGAAAATAGGAAGATTAGAAAGAAGGCAACAGGAGCACTTAAAAAAAGCTTTATGTAATGCCAGATATCAAGAAGAAACAAATATACAATTTTTAAAATAGCATAAATCAGAAGAACGCGCTACTTAATTTTCTCTGGTTTTTTGATCATCACAGGATAACATTAAAAAACCTTGAAATGAGAAATATAAGCTTTGAGAGACATCCTTTTGGAATGTTCTATCAGTATAAAGAGTGACTTTACTAGCAATGTGTTTCATTTTGTAGCCACACTGACACAAAGCAGAAAACAGCAATTAAGATATGAATATTATAAGCAGCATAAGCTATGGAAAAAGCATAAGCTACGCCGTACTAGGAAGAAGTTCAAAGAGGTACTGTGCCTTCAGGGTACTCCTCTGAAGTCTGATCCCCTCCCTGCTTTTCCTGGAACAACTAGCTCAGCAATGCTGGCTGGTATGTTGTAGACAGTCTACATCTTCTCCACTGCAACTAGTCACTGCAGGGGTGGCCAGGCCATGGTAAAACACCCATGCACCTCCAAATTCGGTTGCAGATATGATCCTGACTGCCATTTCCAATAAGAGGTACCAAAAGGCCTTAAAATAGTCCATTAGAAGCAGAGAAAGCATGTAAAACCTCTGCATCTTAAGGCATATGACCTTACTGTGTAAACTGAAAGATGCACATCTTTTAGCCGAGGCTATGCCAGGTTCATCCTAAGCAACCCAATAACGGCCTTTAGATATAGCAAAAAAAAAAAACCCCAAAACCAAGAAACCCTTATTTCTGACTTCAGCATAAGACCTGCTCTTCCTCGCCACTTGAAGGAATACAGGATTCTCTCGGAAAGATTTTGGAGACACAAAGCAAAATTTGACCCTTAGCCTTTCCACGTAATATGTGCAGTTGTCCACTTTGGGGTATGAGAGCTTCATAAATCCAGACGAGCTGTTTCCTAATAAAGCTTGCATATAAAAACAATCAGCTGTAGCCATATATATTCTTAGAAAAAAATTTTTAAAACCTCCAAAAAAATTTTTCCACATTCCTTTAAAATTAGGACAGTTGCTACCCTGTGGTATTGCCTAGCTGATTTTACTTTCCACCATATGAAGGTGGAGAAACAGGCCTCTGGATTCCCATATGCTGTCCTGTCAATACCATTATCAACATAATAACCTAACCATATGAGAAAACAACTCAGAGGTGGAAATTATAGTCAGATGTAGCCTAAATTCATGCCTACAGTAGTTCTGGTCTCCCCTGTAACTAGCACTGAGGTTATAAGAGGTGAACACATGATAAAATAAGCTCATCCTGAAAATTTCAGAACATTTTAAATATTTTCTTATGCACATAGTATGCATCAAGCTTTAAGATACCACTAGATTAATACAGTTATCTTCTCCAGATGCTTTCTCATCTTAATTTTTAAGTGGCTGTCAGGTTGCCCAAATTAAATGGCTACAGCATTGCAACATGACAAGAAAAAATAACTTGAATTTGATGTTTTGTGAAAACCTAAAGCTTTACTTCTGTCAGTGAGACCTCTCTTGTTTCTGGCCTTACACAAGGCAGTCTCTGTTAGGAAACTACAAGCATCAAGACTCATCGTTATCTGCCTTTCACAAATAATCAGAGAATTTAAAACAGAGCCCTAGCTGTTTCAACAGTGTTTAACGGTTCAACCCCACTAAGTGCACTGAAAGGGAAAAATGATTCACGGAAGCTGACAGGGTAGAAAAAAACTGCAATCTTCGCAATGCCTCTGCGCAAAACTTTCCTCCCTTACAGTTTTACAACCGTAAGATTTATGTTTCTCAAACTTTAGACTTTCTGCTAAAACATGAAATATAAGAAAGTAAATTACCAGCCCAGATGCTATAAACCTTGCCAATGGTAACACCGCTCATAGCACAGGGTCGAAAAGTGGAACGTTAAGGTAGGAGTATTGTAGTAAAATAAAGTCTCAGCTTAGAATGTTAAAACCCCAGAATTACCAATTAATGCAACTAGCAAATGTCTAAAGCATCTAATTCCACTCCTGTGGGCAAAACAACCAGATATTAAGAAAATAATCTCATAAATATCTCAGGTATTTCTAGGGTCTCACTACAGTAATAACTGAGCCTCTCTCTATTGTTCCTTTTTCTCTTGAGTATCAGACTTTTCTCCAAAATGGGTCTCAGTGCCAGAAATACTAGAGATTCCAGAAATACGCTGCTTTTCCTCTGAATGTGCTTCCTCTGTTTTAAGGCTTAGTTCAGTTCTTTTTTTTTTTTTTTTTAATTGATGAGAAAGAAGAAGAAATAACTTTCCTGCAGAACCCAGAGTAAAAGAGACCCAATGTTCTCCTGAAAACACTCCTGCGTAGGAGGGAAGCATGCAAAGTGCAGATCCAGAGATCATGAAACAATTTCGTTAAGTGCTGTAACTCAAATTTCAAACTGCCTATCTGGGTCTTATATAGAAGAAAAAACAAAAAGAAAAACCTAGTGCTCAGCAAGTCCTGTGGTCTTGCCTTGGTATGAGAAGTCTTTGGGTGAAGGGGGAAAGAAAGGATGCTTCCAGTAAGTGTCACAGCATATGGGTTTGCCCCAAATAATTATTTTTTCTGACTTAATTTCCCAGAGGAAAAATTTTCTATTAGTAAGTGGTAGAAAATCCATGCAATTTTGCTACATAAAATGGCTAAATTTTGCTGTGTGGCTAATTCAGTACAAATCACAATTTCATAGAGTTTCTCCATAATCCCAGTTAAAAAAAAAAAAAAAAACACTCTCACATTAGAGAAATTTTATATGCGTTGTAACAAATGATAAACTTGAAAACTGCACATTTAGGCCGGCAATTCCATCGCAAGGTTCCCATGACATTGATAAATCACTCAAGCTTTGCTCACTCAATTTGTGTCACCAGAATCCCTCAGCGGAATCACAGCCTTTCCACATGCTGGTGAGTACACAGGGCTTTATTCGTCACATCACACTATGTACTTAATTTAAACAATAATTAGTCCTTGAGGGACAATTTCAGATCCACAGTAAAGCCTACGCTGTGTGCGTTACTGTACAGAATCACTCTTCTCGATTTTCTGAAAGCTCCCTGCTTTTCTTCACGTCTCTCTATGCCCCAGAGGTGTGTTATCGCACTGTGGCATGACTGGCTCTGTCTTAGTGCTTAGCTGCACTACGGTAGATTTATCTGTTTACTAGTTACTATTTGGATTCAGATATCTGCGTATTTGGGACTGGCATGAGGAGTCCAATTTCCTCTTTATTGCATGCCATTGTCTTCCCGTCCTTTCATACAAAAGCACGTGTATCAATGGTGTCAGGAGCACTGTAACAGTTCATATTCATCAGCATTTAGTAGAGCATCCTCTTTTTTCTTTCTACGGATATTAAATTAGCTGCTATTACTCAGTAATAAGTAAGCAGCTGTTAAATCCCATCAATACTTAGTAAATCACTTTATTAAATGTATTCAAATCTGTTTTATTGCATCCGTATGAACTCCTCGGTTCCTATGGGTTTCGGAGGATTCATTACTGAGAAGTAAGTAGCCATCAAAATGCCTGACACCCTTGCAAAGGGACTCAGAAAGCTCCTCCCTTCATTTGGAAAGCAACCATAATATTCCTAAACTAGAGATTAATAAATTGAGACTAACGCTTTAGAAAATCACATATGGTTTTATACTACAAAATGTGAATCAGGCTTATGTGTGTATTTATAGATGAAGAAATGCCTCCATTCCTAGCTAAGCTGTATCAAAACATAGATCTGGGAGGAGGGTTGTTTTTTACTAGCTGAAGTTGTGTTGTGGAAAGGTGTTGCAGCAATAACTCTGGGGACGGCAGTCCTGTGATGATGCACAGCCCATAGAGCACGTGTGCATCCAGGGTCTGTGCAGAGCAACACAGCCCGGACAGCAGCACTGCCAGCTTCCCCGCACCGCAGGGTTTGCACAAACCCCCTCCACGCCACAACGCTTCCAATGGCTGTAGGGAAATATCCCTTGTATGGAGTAAAGGCAAAAAACCCATGGGACTGAACGACGATACGTTCATGCCTAACCTGTGGTGGCAGCTGTGGAGCTAGTCTGTGGCCAGACCTCTTGGGTGAAGGGATTTTGGGAACATTACCAATTCTGGATTCCAGGTGCCCGTCTGGGCTACATGAGTGTGTCACCTGTATCACTGACAACTGCACCTGCGGGAGTCCCGTGTCCCTCACCCACGAGTCACGTCTGCACCGCTCTGCCCTACAGCAGGAGGATGCCCACGGGCAGACTTGCCAAGAACAGAGTCAGAACAGCTCCCCGCACATCTTTTAACCTACCCAGAATGGTGTAAAGCACAAGCACAAAAACTGGCCTAGTAAGGACCAGAGAAGGGTGTCCAGCCCTCTCGCCAGCATCCAGATGGCCAGATGCAATCACCGGCACCTATTTGCTATTTACTTGGGTGCAGATGTTTATAGCCAACAAGCCAGGGGAAGCCTCGGCGAGGGCCTGTCTCCCTTCCCGCAGGAGCTGCTTGGCAGCGGAGGCTCTCGCCCTCAGCCCCTGCCCGAGCCACGCTGAGGCTGCCTCACCGCTACATCTGCACCCAGCTACCGACCTCCTCCACCTCAACCCTCATCCACTCCCATCGGCCCCGGACCTGCCTCCTCCCTGCGGACTCACCGGGTGACCTCCGGACCGCCTCTGACCCTCAGCACTGTCTCCAGACCCAACGCAGACCCGGACTTGCCACCCTGCGCCCCGGCTCATCATCAGAGGGTCACTGCTCCAGCTGGCCCTCAGGAGAAGCTGGCCCTTGTACCATCTCAAAGGTGTCCTCAAAGGTTTTGGAGAGCCTCTCTCAAAAATTTACCCTGGTACTTTATTTGCCTTTGGAAAGCTTTTGGGCTTGGGGAAGTTGTTTTTGATTATCTCAACGCGGTGTTTCAAGCTGCATGTTAAGCACATTATTTCTTGTCCTATCATTCAGCGTAGACAAAGCTGTTTATATTCTTCCTTGCAGTATCCACACTAGAAGACTGTATTTACATCACTTTCAGCCTTGTCTTCTTAAAGCTTAGTGATCCAAAGCATTTTAATAATTCCACATTCATCAAGTGTTCTAGATCTCATGAAGCATCATTTTGTGAATATTGCAGGCTTCACAGCTTATTATAAATCTTCATTTACTTATTTATTTTTGCAACAAAATGATATCATTGGATCACGTTCAACTCCAAGACCTATTTTTTGTAGAACTGTTGCCCTAATGATTATTCCCCACCCTCTATCTGGGGAGCTGATTATTTCTGCTTATATGTAGCACCTTCCTTTTATCTCTGCTAAATTCCATCCTACTTTTTTTCCAGATTGCTTCTCCATTTTGCCATGAGAATTTTAAACTTTACTCCTCCCCTTAGGTTCTATCTGAAAACGCAGTAACCACACTATATTCAATCATTTAGAGTGTGAATGAACACTTCAGACATAACAGACCTTTACAGAAGCCTTAGTCAATCTTCTCATTTTGACAGATTTGCAACCACCCTGCACGAATTTCATCTACACAATACTTCCCTTGCTTGCCTAGGAGAATGGTGCATGAGACCATCAAAAGTTTTTTTAAAGACAGAATATATGATGTCTATCGCTGCTTCTCAGCCCACAGGTAGAACAGCTAAATCTCTACTCTAGATACAGTGACTTCTCTTTTACACAGGGAAGCCCAAGCCCACACCATGAAGTCTTTCCTTTCATTGAATGTGTGAGTGAAAATGCCAACTACTGACTTGGATTTGGGTTTTTTTTGATATCCCACAGGAATGGACTGGGGAGAGAAATAACTCACTATGTTTATGGAATAAAAAATCACCATCTAGGAAGGACTTTCAGACACTGTTTCTCAATACAGGCAAAAAATAACAATTGGTTATGGGTTCTCTATGATCAAGCCTTAAAGACGTACAGTCTCACAGTATTTTATTCACTTGGATTATGAAAAAAAAATCTGAGTTGGGGCCTGACATGTTGCAGCTTTGGTAAGTAAATGTATAAACACCATTTGAAAAATATATCCTAAATTAGTATAAACATCTAAGTGAACAATAAACTTCTGTAAGCTTTAAATCATACCAAAATACTCAAACCACAACTTACCTTTTGAGTAAGTAGAGCCTGGACAACCTGATTAGCTACCTGAAATAAATAAATAAATAATATAGTTTAAGTATGTTATCATGTATGCTTGTGCATGATAATACCTTCTTCTGTGGCTTTACAACCCACTTTCCTTCTACAGTCACCACTAATTCCAGTACTTTCATTAGATAATACTAGTAAGAGTATATAAAATCCAAGTAATTACTTCTGTGCTAGTCCTCATTTCAAAACAAACTTCTGCGTCTTATCAATTGCAGTATGACATGATGGGCATTCGCTTAACTTCTGCCATCTCTTCTTTGGATTAGATTAAAATTTCACAGTCCTACATGCAGCTGGTGTGCATCAGCATGGGTTGATTGCATTCACTAGAGCTGACTTTTACCAGCTGAGGATGTAGTCCTGAATGTTTTCATGAAGTTTAATTGTTTCTTGATGCACTATTGACAAAATGGTACATCTATCATGACAAGCAGAAACCATTAAGTGCCACAGAAAATTAAAGTACCTACTGTCATCAGAAGGTGGTTGGAAGGCATTCACACCACACAGCATAATTGACTTGAATCAGATTACACAGCATTGATTAGTCGAACTATATATTCAACAGGGAATTTTTGAAGTGATTTATCTTATATATCCTTTCTAACTTATACTTGCCAAGGGAAGAAGGAGGAACAGAAAGAGGGGCTGAGATAAGTTTTTTTTGTTGCTGATGTCTAAACTGGATATTTCATTGTAGTGCTGCCATAATCTAATGTAATTTAAAACTATATATGCACATATTATTACACAATGTGTCTGCCTATATCTTTGCTCTTGCATTTAGGCAGAGCAACCATAAATCTCACTCCACGCACAAAGAGATAGCAGTTATAATTTCTTTGTTTTAGGCTTTCCAAAATTACAGTAAAGCACATAAGGATGTCATTTGGAAGTTCAAAACTGCATTGATTCTCCTTAATCTTAGTGAATTAAAAAAAAAAAGAGACCGTTCATGTGAACTGAGTCATAAGCAAAGAGCTGAAGCAAATTCATTTCTGTAAATAATTCAGTTCTGTTAGATCCAAAAGTTACATTTGATTCATACGCTTATAATATCATTTTTTTTCTCCAAACTAGTCCCTAACTTTGCTTTTGCCTGTGGAACAATGGTCACATAAAATACCTCTGTATATGATTTAACAGAAGACACAGGCTAATACTACAGCGATAATAACCAACGGAAATAAATATGTTACAGCTTTGGAAAACCATGTGCATTGCCCTATAGGCTTTCAGAGTCTCCACCCGAAAGTGTTCCTTCTGGCATGTACTTTTAACGTCTGTTTGCTTTACCTGAAAATCGAACAAACAACATCTAACACATTATTTCTTTACTTTCTGACATGGAGCTACTTTACAAAGAAGAACTAAAAAGTTCTTTGAAGTGTGTACAAGTCACTTGCCACAATATTGCCTAGAAAATTATTCTTATAGCTTTATGTATTGCACAGAGGAGTGCAAATAGCATAATCTACCACACAAACAGAACAAAACAAGCTTGCTGATACGTATGGGACAAATTTTCTAACCTATGAGCGTATGAAGTTAGGTATTTAAGTGAAAGTACCTGCCAGCGACCCTAGCTCCCATAGATCTCAGTAAGAAAGATATGTAACTAGTTTCTTTACAAAATCGTGTTGTTTCATTCTAGTTCATCTAGTGACACACAATTTGACAAACTGAGTGTCATTTCAGGTCTAATTCTTGGTTTGCTGCAGGAACAGTGGTGGTGAGCCTGCAGTGAAATACTGTGCAGTAACTAAAGTTAATTTAATAGTCTGTTAGTGGAATCATATCCAAGCTTTTGCAGTTCAAATCAGGTTGCCTTCTGCTCCTACAGCCATGTTAGTGTGCAGAAGGAAATAAATTGCTAAGCTAGCATACCTACACCATTTTTATTTACAGGTATCGAGAGACAGTACAGGATGAACAACATAAGTCAGCACTACAAAGCTGATAGTCAAACTACCGAAAACTGGGGGAACAGAGACCACTGAAAGCTGAGGGACTGACTCCCGAGGGGCAGAGCAGGGGAAATTCCCCTGCTATCAGGCAGAACTGGGGCTCAAGTCTGGTAAGAAACAGGCTGCAAAACGGCTCGACCTGTCATTCACATAGTTAATCAAGGCAAAACGAGAAACAGAATGGAGATGGCCCATCCCTCGGCTTGCCAGCATGGAGTAGATGTCACTGCTTGCCCTCACACTGTCCGCCTTCCCTTTGAATTTCCTACCTACGATTTTTATGTGAAGTTTCTTTCTGTGGATTACAATAAAAGAGACAAAAGATCAAGCCTTATTTCTTCCTAACACAATTATGTTTACATATACATGTTATGAAGTGGTCTTAATAGAAAAAGTATACAGGAATGAATCAGAGAAAAGAGACCCTAGTGTAACATCTATTATACTTTGTGCAACAACTGAGATTTTACATAACTGTGTCTTTAATGTATGGTTCCATATGCACAAAGGCATTTTGAGGGTACTAAAATGAAAGTTTTTACATTTTTCCTCAATCTTAAAGACAGAACGCATTTTTAAGATGACTTCAGGTTTTTCATTACCTAATTTGATATGTATTTAATCACTTTGTAGTTTAATTCTTAAAACACCAGCAAAAATACCATCTACCCTAAGTTGCACAATTTCCCACATATAAGTATAGTGAAGCTTGACAGAAATCTTGGTCGGCACGATAATGAGAATAAACACGACATTACAACTTGCCTGACAGCTGAATTCCAGAATAGGAAACTAGGATTAAGCATGTTAACCTCAAACCCCAAAGGTGCCATAAGACAATCCTGTTTCTTGCACTAAGCTTTCTAGAGACAGAAAGATATGGGGTGTTTTTGAAATTAAATGAGCTCTTTTCTTATTTGTGTAGTACTGGAACATTTCAATGACACTTTCTTCCAAATATTATTCCAAAGATGTTTATATATACACTTCAGAGATGGCCAATTACTTTAAAAATCAGTGAATATTTATTAAAATTCATAAAGGACACATTTTAGCTAGACCCATACTCTTTTTAGATTTCACCTCTATGAATAGTTGAGTTTCACTGAATTTTACCCTGAAAATGATCACAGAACATGCATTTTTTACGTCACAAGTGCAAGCACTCACATTACAATATTAAACATGGGGCACGAATGAGCAAAGAACTATAAAAATAATTGGCTAAAAAAAGACAAAGGAGCGAAATAATGGCAGTCAGGGCTTTCAAAAAGCAGCTCTATTATCTTTTCATTACGAACAGCCAGAAGAATCACGGTGGTTATTTTCTCTTTCTTTGGATGTGGGTTAATGGCCTTCAACACATCACTCTGTGCATAGGAAAGTGTCCTTATCATATTGCTGAAGAGGCCTCAGGGACCAAGTATGGAGGCTTCCGGCAGGGTGGCCAGTTGATGTGATGCTTGCGTGGCCTGAGCAGAGCCCTCCTGGGCCCCAGGGACAGCAGCAGTGATTTGAGGGTGCTCACAGATGAGGGAGGGATGGCATCCTTCTCCCGCTAGTTCACCAAGTGGCGATCGTAACCTTCCTTACCTCCAGGGCCTACCAAGTATCCCAAGCACCTATGTGGGTGTTTTTCTCAAAACCCTTCTATGACTAGAAAGAAAGGCTGGGCATTAGCTTTGGAGGGAAGCATTCCTTGTGTATCAGCCCAGAAGTTCCATATACTCATAACCAACCGGACTGCAAAGACAAAACTAAACTAATGGTTGTAGCAGGCACTTAAATTCTTTGGTGGCAGGTCTAGCTATCTCAGGCCTAGATGTGACCACAGCCTCATGTTCTGAGGAACATCCCAGTTCCTTCCTTCAAACCCACTGGGTCTCCTTGGGGCAAAACGGAGCTGTAGCCCAGCAGGATACACAGTTATACATGATTCCTCTTCTCCTACAGACTCCTGAAGAAGTCCTTTAGTATAGCCTAAACTAGGGAAGGCCTAAAGAAATTTTCACCTTGGAGAAGCGATCAGTTCTGAAGACAAGGAAGTATCAAACTTGGAGTATTAAAGGAAAGAAATTTTCAAGTGGAAAAAGAATTTTTTCCTCATAAATAAATTCATGAAAAAGATTTTAGTTTCATAAGATCTCCAGTGAGAATCCCTGCTTGGAAAGGACTTTGACACATATGCTACAACCTCAGAAGTCTCTGCTTGGAACTGAAGGTTCTCACAATCATTGCCAGGGCTACTCACTAATTATATGCGTCTCATCTCCAATTCTCTTTATTTTTACCATAATGAAGTAGGGAAGATCCTTGCTTAACCTTTGAACATGTGCTTTCCTGTGAAGCGCTCCCAACAGAATGTGCTCAGGTGGATGTTAAGCTGGAAATCCTACAGAACTTGTGAATATTAAATGTGGTTTTCTTGCCTAAGTTACTGGCACCAATTTCTTCACCTCAGTGCTCAGAAAGGATTAAGTCCAGGTCCGCGTAAGCTAAGACAATGCTGGTTACAGTGTCACTGCCAAAGCACTGGGGGAAGGAGAAGAAAAAGACTGACACCTAGAAATGGAAAAGGACAAGAAAGGGCATTGCACACCAAACAAGACAAAAAAAGGAAAAATAAAACAAACAAAAAGTAAAGCAGGAATGCACAAAACCAAATGCCACTGTCACTTCTAAACAAGAAGCACTCCCTCCTGAAAAAGGCTGTGATAGTCGCAGAAGATGTGATAATATGGAAGAACTGAAAACAGCCAACCCAATGCTGAAGACAATAAAGCTCAGAGGGTAGTTTGAAATAATTATTCATTCTTTGAACTGCAACAGCATGTAAGAAACAGTCTTGGATCAGAAATCCATTATGTTCCTACAAACACACAATAACAAATATATATTCTGTCCTTGTAATCTGTATGGAGTGTGTTTTTTGGGAACTGGCAGTGGTTGTGCTTTACCCATTTTCAAAATGAATCACGTAGGCAGATTTTGTCCAAGAAAATTGTTTTAAGTTCAATTCTGTAATTTAAACTAAAATCAATAATTACTTAATTACATTATAGGTTCATCCTTATATCCAAATATATGCAAGGATATCCAAATACCATCCAAGAGCGCACTGAAGGGAGTGACTCAGGCCAGCACTGACCAAGACTTTGTCAGTAACCCAGTGCCATAGAACAGATACGGCATAACCCAGCGGGAAAGTATATCTGCTAGTGGTTTATTCCAGCCCCCTGAGGAAAATATGCTACACTGACAAAAGTGTAGATTTCCTGATGAAAATCTGCCTAAACTAAGGGCTTTTAGTACCAGAGGTGTACTGATCAGTCCAGTAACACTTGAGCAAATGCTGATCAAAAATGTAAAAAGTTGGTAAGGAAAACATGAATTGTCATCTGCTACGTGCAGTTTGCACACTCATGCACTCTTTTGTCAAAGGTAGAGCTGGGAAGCCAGTGTAATGGGTTTTGGTTTGTGTCCTTATCTTAGTTAATTACTTGCGCTATTATTATTACGGCAGGGGTTGATTTCTACCAAGTAACTCTTCGATCTACTAAAAGTCTATTTCCAGCTCTTGGCTACACTGAAAAGCCTTATTTCAGGATAAATGGGAGGACTGAGTAAGCATCAGTAAATATGCTGAGAAACCTGCAAACAATAGCAGACACTGCCCAACGTCTGGCAAGTCTGAAGCTAGACATTTCGGAAGGTGTAAGTACTGCCAGAGGGCTCATACAACAAATGATGGGTGAATTATATGGCAGCTGTAACGCCGTAACTGGGAGGTCTGATCAGCCGCTGAGTTGTGTAGGAGAATGAGTGAGTCGACAGCTAGGAAAAAACAACACAAAAACCTGGGGATGTAACCCTAAGGGGGAGCAGAGAGACTAAATTCCCTGGATATGGACTACGGTGCAGTACAAAGAATAGGGGATTTCTGGCAGCGGGAGCCGCTGCCATCTGTGTTCCACCCTACAGAAAAGCAAGAGTACACAAAATCCAACAGGTAAATGATCATTTCCTCCTTCCAAGGAATAAAAAAAAAAAAAAAAAAAAAAGGAAAGTTCCAAATATTGGTCACAGGAATACAGACTTTTCAGCAAAGAGGTGGGTCAAAGCAGCATTTCCAGTGGAGGTCGTAATATGTATGACTTACAGACATACTTCCTTGGATTTAATTAGAATGAAGTAACAGTAGAAAACTGCAGAATAATATCAACCTTGTAAGAGAGGGAGAGATTCATTTCATTCACCATTTCATTGTGGTACCCGATGAGGACCCCCTTTCTACTCCCCTTACCTCATCAAGGCATCTTTCATACTGTTCTCTCTGACTTTCATTTTCCAGAGCCAGTGCTGAATTCTCTGCCTACAGTAAAATACAATAAATAAATAAATACGTAAATTAATCAATACATATGTTGTGCTACATGACAGCTAACTTACTTGAGATCCAAAACTAAAGAAAAAACACTATAAAATTTATTTTTGCTGCAAGTTGCTACTTTGAGTAAAAGCAGAAGTGACATTAGTTTATGAGGTTATTCATAGCATGCATTACATACAGTTCAGAACAATATCGGAGCAGCCATTCTAAGTGTGTCTACGAGCTAATCTTGTCAGGTGTAAGAGCAAAGAAACCTGATAAAAGAGATTGGTCCATCTTCTCTTCCTCCCCTTTTATAGTGGACTTACTGTTTGAGAAAGCCACTTGGAAGCAAACAGAAGCAGCTACTAACAAAAGTAAATTAAAGGCAATCTTACGCAGATGTTTAATTGTGGCAGCTCTTTATAAGCCCTGTTTCCCAAGATACATTGGTCATGCAAGAGCTAACTGATGAATTACACTCTCTAATTGCACCAGATACATTTATTAATCTTTACTTTAAAAACAAACACCACCATTTCAAGAGTGAGAGTGATATTTTAGTACATCTAAATGCAATCTTAAAGTCAGATAATTTTACTCTAGCATATGCCAGCTTAAATGTGATAAAGTTTCCTGAGTAGTAGTGCCTTTAATCTGTCCTTAATTTTCATGGTACTCTGATTTTTGGCATAGTGCAAACTTCAAAAATAACACAACTTAATACTTAAATTACACTAAATCAATGTATTTTTGTATATATTATGGCTTTACTTTAGGAATACTTTCTGTGGCGGAAAAGGAAGTTCTCTGAAGTGTGCTGTACACAAATGCATCAGTTATATACAAAAGCAAAGTTCAACCAGTTTTCTCTTAAAGACTGATAAACTGAAACAATATATAAAAATCTATGAGTTAAAACTAGCTCTAGAAACCTCTCTGCCTCCGACTCATACTTTCACACCACATAAGCATAAATCCACAATTAATACACTCAGATAATTACAGCTATTACATAATTTACATTATTTTCTTTACTTTTACTGTTCTATCAATTTGTAGAAGTTTAATAAAGGAGGTTCCAAAAGAACTGTGGTTAAGATACAGGAGTCATGAATGTGGTCAACATTTGCAATTTTATAGAAAAATTTAATATAATATACTGTATGGAAAGGTTTCACAAAGAGATCAACGATTACCTCTTCCTTGTTAAGTAATTTCAGTGATCCAACAAAGCAAAAATCCCAAAGTCCAATAAATCAATCTATTGACAACAATTTCAAATTCAAGATAAATCCTAAAAATCAGATATTAGGAGGGAAACATAAATATATGTAAATAGCCAATATTTTGAAAGAGAGGAAACAATGAAAAGGAGTTAGGAAAGAAGGGCATCTAGAGCTTACTTACTTGCAAGTCTAAATAAACAACTGTATAGAATCAGTACAATGTCTTGGGGGTACAACCAAAGCCAACACAGGCGGTGAAATGCTCTGCACCATATTTTCACAACACCAATGGATTCTGCAGGTGCCAAACCACCAGCAAAGCAGGAGCAGAAGCCACAAAAGCAAAAGCAGCAGTAAGAAACGAGGAGCTGGAGGGCAGACCGTCCTCCACACCAAAGCGGTGATCAGCCACAGCTCCCGGTGTGCTTTGCCAGACACACTCCAGCAGATTGCTTGATAAAAATAAAGACATGGTTGCTATATAAAAATGTATCCCTGTGAGTTAGAATTTTTCTGATGTTTTCTCTATGACTCTCAGCCTAAAATGCCATGCAAGATAAACTGGTCTTGCTGTTTTAATGCAATCATTAAAGGTTTGGTCTGCGCAACCTTTTACCTGACCCATGTGGTGCATCTATGGGTTTAATTTTTTGAATTTTGATATGTACAAACTAAAAAAGTGTTGTATGATCTTACTTTAAAATAGTAAGGGCAGACTGCTTCCATGCCAATTTGTATAAAAGAACTACAACATATAGCGAAACACCCGGAGAGCTCCCCATATTTCTCTTGCTCTGTTTTTTTCTGGAATACTGTGAGGCTGTAAATGGAAGCTAAGCCTTCTTGGACCTTTTAGCTGAATCTCTGATTTCAGTGAGTTACTCCTTTATGAATGGGTTACCAAAATTAGGAAATTTGAATTTGACAGCATTACAAATAAACGGTACATTTTTCTTCTTACCAAGTCATAGTGGAGACATCTGTATAATAAAAGCCTTTTTCACACCAGTGGCTTCGAAAGTGTACTGAAGGGATGCAATACAGTCAGTGCTAGCTTGACTCCTGTGCTTCTTGATTGCTGAGCAAATCATGCCTATTTATTTGGCATTTTTGTAATGAGGGCTGTACAAGAAGGGAATGCTCCACTAACTTCACTTAAGATCCTGTGCCTGTTCCCAAAAGATGGGAAAATGAGTACTTGGTATACTAAATCACTCTATATTGCAACAGAATACTTGATAACTAACCCACATTCCCCCCAAAGCATTCATTTGCAAAATTTTTAATAACATTTGTGGTCTCAAAACCCTACCTCCTAATGCAAACTTCCATCTCTTTAACAGAAACCACTGGGTTTTGTTATTTTAAGTCTGCTCCTTTTTTCTCCAAGGGATCTCCCTACCTCCAGTACTGCATATTCTAGGCATCTCCTGCCAGTTAGGCAAAGTAGGTCTACTTGGAGGAAATTCTCAGTTACCACTATTATTTTTTATTTTGGTGTTTGACATTTCAGGCCAGGCCTAACGCTAGACTGAGTCGCAATAACAAGCCAATGCTTCTTGCAGCATGAAAGCTACCGCACGCTTGCAGGCACCCAGAGGCAGCAGCAGAGAAGCTCTGGCCCCTTTCAGCTGCTTCTTCCAGAGGTAACCTAGGAGGGGATGCCACCGGGAAAAAAAACAGAAGATTACTGAGAATGGTATTTTCCTAAATTTCTAGTTTTAGGTATAGTTATCCTCTAGGAATTTATGCACATTTTATGTACCGTGTGCTACACACAGAAATAAATAGACCATCCCTGCCCCTCAACCCCACAAACACCAGAAGTGATGCAGCCCAGCAAACTGCTGCAGACATGCGACGTGCATCACCACCAGCCACATGGGCAAGTGTATCTTTTCTTGGGGGTCAGCCCCCAAAGCACGGTATCAAACAGTCAACCAAAAATAATTGCGACATAACTTCCCACTAAATGAAACATTACACATTCCTTTTGGATCATTACAGATTCAAGGATCCTACAAATGTCAAAATAGAGGTATCTCCTAGTTCTGATTTGGAAGAAATTATTTTGCAGAAGAGTCTCTGTAAACACTGGAAAATTTAAAGATTTAAATCATGACACACAATGCTAAGCAGCTTTCAACTGCCTTAATTAGAGACAACTTTCTTCTAAACTGTGAGAGTGTTTATGGAAAATCAATTTGAAAGTGAAAATTTAAGATTTCTCTGTATAAAATAGAGGCTGCCTTGTATCAACACCATTGCCAACACACAGTCATTATTACAGACTTTATCAACTCTAATTTTGATTCTTTACCCTGGATGGAAAACACAGCCCTCGTACTGATGATGGTTATTGCTAGGCCAGCTAAAAGCTTTCTCTCTTCTTTACACTTGTTTAAGAATATTCTGTATTTTCTTTTATGGGCCAACCATTTGGGCAACCTTTGTTTCATTTAAGATTAGCAAAATGGACTATACTCCAGATGCACTGAGGTCTAGTCCTCCTCCTGCTGAAAGCGATACAAGTCTGCCATTTATTTCCCATGAATGCAAACACTGGAAGAAACAAGAAACAAACCATATAGGTTTTCACTTTACATAATGTTTCTTTAAAATTGGTTAATTATTATTTGGGGTCAGAGGAAGTTCCTCGGTTCAAAATGGTTTGCTGTTCATGATGCTAGAATAAACAAGGAGACCGGTTACAGAAGATAGCCTTAGCATTCTTCATGTTTTTTAAAATGTGTCAATGTCCTGAATGAGTAAAGCTAGACAATTCATCACTATTTTTCTTTTTTAATCTGTAGAATGGTGATGATACTTAGTATTACGATATCCTTGACTGAAGGCTAATATCAAAGTGTCCACTCAGTCAGTACAATTTATCAGTCAGTACAAAATTTGAAGTCTAACATGCATCTCAAATACATACTTAATGTGGTCAAATTTACATTTTTTTTTAATTAAGCAGTAAAAGAAACTAGAGCTTTTTGCCTTATAGGAACCAAGCAAACAAACAAACAAATGGAGGGAAGGGTTTTCTCCCCAAAAGTATTCCTTAACTGTAAGCTCTGAGCCAAGAAGTGCTCTGCTCCCTTCCACCTAACGATTCTCCTTCTGGGTTTACGTGTTCAAAGCGCAAGATCCCCTCACTGTCCCAAGTCTGAGATAGTCTTTGGAGTTCAGTCCTCACCTAATACTGCTGGAACATGGCAACTTTCAGCTAAATATTAACATCAGACTACAAATAGCTGAAATCAATTGGAATATACTCTTACATTGATACACATTTAGAATGATTTCTTCATTCTCTCCTCTAGCCTTTTTACTATTTCAGAGGAGATTATTACTGCAGGTGAAGGATCATCTCTGAACCACAATGTCTTCAATATTTATCTATGTGTTTGGTAGAAGAGGAAGACACATTTGTGAAAATGCCAATGGACATGCATGGCTCCTTCAGATTTGCTTGCTTCTTCAGGCACTTGGGAGGACAACTTTCATTTAACACCCTGCAAAAGCCATTTTTATTGTGCCCCTTGAAAGAGAAGTGAACTAAAATGCTTAAATAACAACTGAATATAAGAATTGGACTAAAGTCCCTAAAGTGTTCTGAAAAAGTTTAAACTTCACCTCTTTGTGCCTTCATTGTAAAAATCAGGAAAACAGGAATAACAAGACTTTGTTATCTAGCCAAGGTGTTCAAATGCATAGTGAATTAGGACATCCTGGTGCACTGGGGTCTTTAAGTGAAGAATACTAGTTAATGTACCTATTAGGAAGTCTTCAACAGAGAGTCTTGTACACTTAAAACCACAATGAAATGAATTATAACAGTGAATTTTCTACTAGAAGGCATGAAGAGAAAAGAAGCACGTAAAAAGTTTTCCTTATTCAACCACTGTAGCGCTGAGGCCAAACAAAAGGATGGGGGGCGAGAGATGAAAGGGAAGGAGAGCAGACATTTACTTTGCACTAAGGGAAAAGGAGATGAAGGTCTAAAGGTTGTATGTCAAGTCAGCAACTCAACATGCTTTGAAGGCATCATCAATAAAGGTCAAGGGGAAGAAAGTTCTGACAGTGAACTTTAAAATCCCTGACAGAATGCTACAACGCTGGTTACCCCGTGCACTGCTTTGTTATTCACGCTAACCCACTAGTCCCTTTCTAGAAAGGTTTATTGATCTACACAGACGCTCATTTGTCATGACCTGTGCAGTACATTAGCAGCTGTCCAAGCACTTCAAATGAGCTCAGCAATTTTTTCATGTTTTCAGCCTATAATTTTTTATATTACTGTGGTCACAGCTGCATACAGCATATTAGTAGAGAGATCAAAACCTAGGTCAAAGTCTGTAATTGGTACCATAAGAAGTAATGTTGCTCCTATCTTTCTTTGGGTCCTTTGGCATTTTTTGGTGAGCAGCTGTTCTAGGAAGAGTTCACCACTTGAACCACCTCCGCATCTCTGGTTGTGCAAAACTGCCTCTCTACTTTTCTGTTCGTCTTGCACAGAAAATCTGCCCTTTGAAAAAATTACCCTGTCATCACGCTTCTATTCAAATTAGACAAATTGTCAGACAAAAGTTTACTGGCGTAGTTATGGGGTTAGAAGTACAGAAAATTTCATTTGCATTTTTAAACCAGCATAATTATACCAACAAAAGTCTTCATTGCATTCTCGCATGAGAAAAGCATCCCTGCTGGCAGAGATTATGCCAGTTCCCAGGGCCTTTTCTATCGCTGCAGATACCATCTGAGTCATAGCAAGGACGTAACTGTTACGAGTGGAGAGCGGGTCCCTGCTGAACCGCGGGTCATGTGCTGCCCCTCCAGCCCCAGGAAGGTAACTGGTGCATTTAGCAGAGCAGTACTCAACAAAATACTCCTTTTTACCTGAAACTTTAAAATATTCAGCCAATGTTCAGTTCATATTCAAGTATGACATAGAATAAAAGCAATGCATACGCAACTCTCAATAATAAAATATGGAACCACATAAACATTAATTATAATTCTATCAAAAGGCCATATTAAACTTTACTGGGCAGTACTGGAAGGGACCATTCTTGCAGTTCAAAATTTTAATAATATATATTTTTAATTCTCCGTTGACACAAAAATATAGCAAGAACAAACCAAGTATTCTCACGAGCACTCTCTCTCCCAGGCTGCACTATGCTATTGCTATGCTACCAATAAAATGGGGTGCTAGTCTCATAGAGAGCAGTATAACCTCCTTCTCTTGATGTATGCTAAAAATGAGAAGATATTTATTCAACATAAGAAAGCTAATCATTTAAGATTACCTAAAAATAAGCATTTAAATGTTCCTAACAAAAAGCAGCCCAAGGTCTTTGTGGCTACATATGATGTATTACAAATAATTAATTAGCTGATTCATGTATTCAAACACGAATTTACACCGGGAATTGTTGTTTAGCAGCTCAGCAGCAGGTCGCAGGGAGGCTCCCTCAGCTGTGGTCCTGGCCAGGGCTCATACATGACCACACAGCTCTTCTCCTGCCTGTTCAGTGTTTCCTGGTTGCCCCCAGAAGAAACGATCAGCGATTTTTTGAAAGAAAGAGATAACTAGAATTTAATCCTTCAGATCTACTCATATGGGATAGACATCTGAACTTCAGAAGCTGAACCAAACCCAAACCAAACAAGATTCATACACCACCACTGATGAACAAATATTAAAAATAAACATCATATTCCGGGGAATACCTCTGTGAAATACATTTGTGGATTTTTGTTTGTTTGTTTTTTCAGAAGTTGTGGCTGGAAAAATTTAATTGGTTCAAGAATGATAATATTTGTGGTTTTCATTTCTGTTGACTCTAAAATTGTTAGAAATGATGAGCCTTTAAACCTTCAACATTTTCCCTTCTGACACCACAGAAATGTCTGGAGCTGACATTTTAAAGAGCAAGTTAGGAACAGATCTAGCAAAACAGACTGCACTATAAGCCCAGGCTTATCTTCCAGCAAATAAATATCTAGGCTACCAACAGATATATCAATAACAGCTTTTTATGTGTTCCTGCATGCAAATTGCAACCAACAGAAAACTACAGCATTAGCTACAGAGAATGTAATAGATTTATAATGCATCCACAGGTAAAACATTGTCAATATTGGCCTTTGTGTAATTAGGTTAGAATTAGGAAGGATGCCATTCTTCTAAAATCCTTCTAACTGGTCACAAATACTTTTTGAGGAAGAGGAGTACAATAGATCTACATATGCACAAACAGGCAGCATAAAGCTAGGTGCATTTCTTGAGGTTAAAGATACAAAACACGTGCAAAATGGTATATATAGTACATATGCACCCGATAAAGCACAGAAATACAAACATGGCAAATCAGAGGTCTCAGCAGGACTCCTGTTCCTATCACTCATCCTTTGAATAAAGTGCTGAAGCAACCCAATTTTATGGGACTCAGGAAGCTACGTGACACCAATCAGGCCATACAACACCCAACGCCACCCAGGGAAACGCAGACTTGGGTGGTCAAGGAGGAGGAATGCTTCAAATCATTCACCCTTCCCAAAATTTATAAGGTGCTAGCGGTGTGAGGCACCTTCCTGGGAGGCTCGCACGTGGAGCATGGCGTTACAGGCCACGATGCCATCAGACAACCGCTACGTTGAATTTGCATGCGAGGAACGGTGTGTCCGTGTCACACGATAACGCTATCTCTACAGATTTTGTTTATTTCCTGATTTTCAAATATTTATCTTCCCCTTGCAAACTGTGAACCAGATGCCGTTGTTACATCTTGTTCCTTTTCCTCTTGGTTCTTAAGCCATTTGTTCCCTTGTGAAATCTCCTCTCCCTGAGGACCGAGGGCATGTCACCCTGACAGAGTCACCGTGCTTCCCCAGGTACTCCGAACAGGTAGTCACCTCCTCCATCAAAGAACTAACAATGAAACCCCTGACCTACCAACAAAGCACGTAAGTGAAAAAGTGCTTACAAAAGTATTCTACGTGAAACTAAAAATTCTCACAATTCATGCAGGAATATAAAGCCATGCAGCATGGACCTGACTCATCATAAAGGATATTTTGTGACTGTATATAACACATACATAAATACCTTTGTACCTGTAATATGGGCTAGTCATATCACTGAAAGGGAACTTCTGTACTTGTGATTCAGAGCTTTACTTGGTCGGTTGCATTTGTTGCAATCTTTTTGCAAAAAACAAAACTTCTGGGAAAGTTCTGTGACTATTTCTTTGGAATTAGTCAAGACTGGCTGCACACTTGACTATCCAAACACCTATCACTGATGCTGGATTAAAAAACTTTTAGTGCAACCCCTTTCAATACAAATACTTGCTTTCCTTTAAAAAGAAACATTTTGTGGAAGACTTGGATGAAATTTAAAAATGACACTGAAACCAGTACAAATATCTCCAGGACTTTGGCTCATTCTGTATGGCATCCACTTTCTAAAATTTGTCTGACTAATCATCGAGCAGATGTCTTTTGGGGGTTGTTTGCTGTTTTTGTTTGTTTGTTTTTGAGCAAAACTCATACATTTACAGGGCAAATTTTCAAGCAATGAGAAAGGCAACTTCAGAATTATATATCTTTCAAATCTGTGCAATTTTGACCATAAGATTACTGACACTGTCACAGTTTTCTACTCTCTATGATGCCATTATCTGCGCCTTCCAGAGCAGCATATTCAAATTCAACATAAATCTTACGTGGAGTTTGAAAAGAATAAGGCATTTCACATTTATTTAAGAAAATTAATATTTGGCTAAGTTTGTCCCAATATATTTTATTTCTTTTTTCCTGCTTGTGTAGTTGAGATTTTCATAGTAAATACAGGTAATAATACTATGATTTTATGGCATGGGGAAGCAGGTATGGAAAAAGAAACTCAAGAGACAACTAGTTCATCCTCACAAGACCCATATCAATATCCAAGTATAGAAAAAACTGCAAAGGCCTCATGCTCTTTTTTTTTCAGAAGGTGAAATTCAAAATTTTAGCTATTCTTTTTAGCAATTTTAATATAGCTTTTCAGAGTTTGGCAGGTCACACCGACATACTCGATTCAGGAAGAGAATGTAATTTTAGAATCTAAATAATTTTACACAGAATGATGACACGTATTTTCCTTTTAAAAGGATGATTAAATTAAAGACAATGGTCACTGGAAATAAGTAGAAATGCTTGAAATTAAATAGAAGAAAGCCAAGGAATATACATATAAATATACAGGAATACTTTACTTTACTTTTTACATTACTTTAAATACACCTTCATAGGTCAATGCAATCAATGGCCCTAATCCCACACCAGTGCTTCCAAGCTGCCCCAGGCACCTGGGCAGAAGTGCATTATTACATTATAGTAAACAGTGCAAATTTGGGCCTAAATTTGGCATTACCACAAGAAACACCCCTCCCCAAAACAAAAACAAAAAACTAAGCAGCTTATTGTGCTTTGGCTGATGACAGAAAGAGAAGATTCAAAATTTTAGTGCATACCTGCCTTTCCCCCCCTGCATGTCTTTTAATGTATGAACAACACTGCTGCTAATTGTCTTCTTTAACTGTTTATTTTGGCTCTCACTGGGAGATGAAATAACAGATGTTTTGCCCTGTCTTCAGAGAAAGAGGATGATGAATTTTTAATCAAGAATTTTTTTTATCTATTTATCCTAAGTTTCCTCATTTAGTTCAGACAAAAATAATTATGAAATAATGTAATGTAAACTGACAGCTTAGCAAACACTGTCACCTGAACTCAGATGCTTAAATGTCACATCCATCGTCTGTGAGATGAAACACTCTTATTAGCTACCTGTTATCCAGAGATTCTTTAAGTGGAAAAAAAATTTTTTCTTCACCAAGAAAGTTGTCTTTTTTCTCTCTTTTTTTTTAACAAATATCTTTTGAACTTATTTTTACATGAATTCTGAGAAAAAAGAATTATTTTTTTCTTTGCTGCATCATATAATAGAGAATTTAAAGCATTCCATGATATTATAATTGATAATGTTACAAAATATTTTTAAAGTAATAAAGTATAAAATATTTTATTTTTTTCCCTCCTATGATGAATCATTCTATTCCCTCCCTTTAAACACTTGGAGTTAAAAGGTTTCCATCACACTAAGCTATTAACAGCAACAGTTTCACAATTCGGAACATAAATTTATAACAAGTTTCTCTGCTTCTAACAGCACAGAGCATCGAGTTATTCCTGAAGGCAGTGTTTCCTGCAATTTCTCTTTCTTCATAAGAAGTCACCCACAAGTCAACAGCCCCCAGGTAGTTCAAAATGAACTTCTTGGGATGGCTTCAGTTACTGCCCCCCTTGCAGGTAAGGTGCCGAGAAGCGAGGCAAGGCGATGCAGCGACTGGTTCAGTGCACTGCAAACGGCACCCAACGCCACAGCATGTGCAGCCACTGTTTCACAGCCAATAGCTAACTTGGAATAACTGAATCGCAAAATTACTGCTCATCTCCCGCTAACTGAAATAAAACTCTCTTTGTAAACATCAGCGTGCTTCTCCCCAAAGCTTTGAAAATATATATCTATATTTTTATAGACACAGTGCCCATCGGTCCGCAGCGACACATGGTAGGTTGACCTCTGCACTGACATTTGCTATATTAAAAGTTGATTCTTTTTTTTTTTAATCTTTTAGCATGGAATAGTGAATTTTCAGAGCACTTGCATTTAAGTCAACAGAAAAAACAACCCCCCCCCCCCCCACCAATGCTGTCTGGTTTTACAAGCATCAACGGTGTGTGGTTGCTGCTCCGTCGGGTCCCTCACCGCACACTACTGGCCAAGGCAGACGTACAGCTGGAGCTGGCGTCTCCAGGTCCTCCCTTGACAGGCGACAGGCCTAGGGATGTGTCCTACCAGGAAAGGAACACTTCTCCTAACAGCAATATAAGAGATAGGACTCTAGAGACAGGATATAAGAGACAGGTCAGGAAGCATCTTCTGAAGTTACAGACAGACTTTCGTACACACAAGAGAAATGCCAGAGGTGTTCCAAGGAAGGCACTGTAAAATTTCAAATGATTTCCCTTGGTTAATTTTACAGCTTCATATTTCATGAAAACGGAAAACATGCAACAGTACAGAAACATATACATAAAGCCCAGCTACATGAAAAGTAGATTTTAATTTTACCTTCGTATGTAATTAAGCGGCACAGTACAATACTAAATATTTTCTAATTATTTACTCAACCTTGTTCTTCAGTATATAAAATTTATTTCTAAAGTTTTCATCAAGCTGGGCTTTTATCCTCAGATATGCTGGTTAACTACAACTCTAACAGGTCCAAGAAAAGCCCTGGACAGCATCTGCACGCTACGGGAGCATGCAGCACACTGTAAGAGCTCCCAAAAATACAAACAAACTTTGGCTGACAATCCCAGATGTCACGTGGAATTTTTAAGAGAGGAAACATCCATTTGTTTCTTAAAGGCCGTGCACTTTAGAGAAAGGACATTCACTAAAATATTGCTTTGAATCATGTATTTTTTTAAAAAACAAAAAAGAAACAAAAGATTAAGTTAAATTCTGTGAGATTCAGGGGTGCTCCTCCCCTTCCTTCAGTACGAAGCACAGGCTTAGAGAAGCCAGCAGCAGCCCCACAGCCCAGCTCTGATTTACATCAGGAGCCAAACTCAGGGCACGCACAAGCGAGCACAACTCAAGTGCAGCCACTGGAACCGCATCCACTTACGCACATCCAAATTTGACACGAGACAGCCAAATACACTAACATTAGCACTGAACATGAGGAAACGGTGCTGTTATCTTATTCCGAGCTGCTGTTCAAGAGCAATATCAGTGATTAATCGATTGGCATAAAGGGAAAATGTGGAGAAGAGAACAAAAATAAATCAGTGTGTGAAATACTATGCAATGCAATATATACCTAGGATCAATCATATTACTGCTCTCTCCGTTCGGTCTGCAATTGGGAAATATCCCTGCCCGGCAGAGGTCACAGGCAGGGCAAATCGGTTGCCTGAAAACATCAGAATTTCTCTTCTCTTATTTCTATGCAATTTTTCTGGCAATTTTTCTGTGAAAAATACATCTTCCCCCTAATGCTAGCAACCTCTTTTCGACTATAAACTACAAATGCCTGGTTTTACTCATCTAATTGGGTAAAATTTTGAAGAGTTCCCCTTGGGTCACTGTGAAGGACAAAACAATAGGATAAAAAGAGAACAAAACACACCATCACTGGAATGAGAAAACAGAAATATTCTGCCGTGCAAAGAGGAAGCAAGAGGAAGACACAAGCTCTTTCCTTAGCAATAAAGTTATTTCAGCACTACACCACGCACTTCTGAGGAGCTCGGCTACAGCCTGCTCAGGTAACTGCAACGTGCTGCTCTGCTGGGGCTAATATTCAGGTTTTCAAGACGAGTTAATTAGTCCAAATGCAAACTGCAGAGCTATACTGCTTCTGCTAACTGAACTGTCTCACCCCCAGGGCACTACATAAAAGGACTATACTGTTTATAAAGCTTGTAACACGGCCTCTTTCTCTGTTTCACTCCTCCTGTGTTAATTTAATCAAATTAATGTACTTACTGGATCAGCTGTCTCTGCATGGCACTAGCTAAACGCTGCGAGAGCTAACAAACCTGCCTTTATGATGGCATAGATCAGATTTAAGGTAATAGAACATTTGCTGATCATTTAAGAAAAAAATATTACAACTATCAATATTGGTACAGGAGGTTCAAGTATACTGGCATCAAAAGCAATACAGGACTGGAGGAAATTATCAAGGAGCAAGCAGGCATTTTTATCTGACACGTGTCTAAGGTGCAAAAAAGCAAACTCCGTAAGGTTCAAAAGAAAAAAAAGAAGGCTCTATTACAAGGCAGACAAAGGGAAACTCTGGCTATTTCAGCCATATGACTTTTTCATTGAAAAACCTGTTTTAGCGCATTTCCAGGCTACCATAAACCAGCAAGAGAAATGCTAACCAAGCATTTCAATGGAAGCAACGTGAGAGAGCAAGGTTTTATCTGCCCATGTAATGCACAGCGTTCTCTCCTAACGCACAAGCTCACACTCATTTCTTCAGCTGACCCGCAACTGCTGTCGCAAAAACTTTGTCCAGCAAAATACTTCTTCTCTTGTGTCAATTTTCTGAAAAGCTGGCCGAAAAAGACTGCATCTTACTTGCTTCCTCTTTTTACAAGAACTTTTTTCTAAATAAGTGAAATGTTTAGACCGCGAGCGTTAAAAACGGAAGATTATTTTGGAAGAACTGGTAGTCTGTCTGTTTGGAAACAATAAGGAAATCTGCAAGCGTATTGAAGGAGATGTAATTAATAATTGAATATTTTTCTTTCCCGAAATCCTGCCCTGGTTTTGGCCCTGCACGCGTACGCATTAACCAGAACAGCCACAGGAAGACGCAGGCCTTGCCGGGACGCGCGAGCACGGCCGCCCCAGGCGATGGGGCGCTGGCAGCCACCCCGGGGGCTCGCGCGGGAAGGGAAGAGGCTCTGCCCTCTAGATGGCACGATGCACCTGCGTATCCCCTCTGCTGATGCAGCACCGCGCCAGGCAGTTTAATCGTCTCTCCACCTGCGCAGGAAACGCGGGCACATAAGTCAGAAGGAGCAGATGGCAGTTCCTGCTCTCAGCGGAAAGGTGACAGCTGCCGCTGCTGAAACGCAGAGGCTACGTGGCGTGGGAAAGGTGCTCCGCTGGGGCACGCAAGGGCTGGAGCATCGCCCTGGCACCCCCCAAGGTTACACATGCATTATGTGCACCCGTACAGCTGTTTTGACTATAAACTGAAATTAAAAATTTAGTTAGTGAGTAATCAGTTATCTATGGAACCATCAGCAAAAATCGCGTTCCAGTGTAATGGGCCCACATCAGATTATTACACATTTGATGCATCTCTTCTCTTTATATATTTATAACTAACCTTAAAAGCACGATGGATTAAGCAGACTTAAAAATGATTGTTTGAGTGTCTTCTGCTATAGATTACTAAAGTCACTACATAATAGAGTGAGTACTGAATTTCATGAGTACGTTAACTGTATAGATTTCATATGTGCAGCTAAATATACTACCAGAGCCAACGCAGGAGCCAAGACTCTCATGTGATGCAAGTCAGCACAGCTCCAGTAATTCCAGTAATCTAACCACACCTGCCCACAATCTCAGCTACGAGCTCCATCTTTTGTATCTCTGCATGACCAACAAAAAAGAAATCACTATCAAATTGAGAAAAAGTGCATCATCATGCAGATCTCATCACTGTTTCATCATTTTCCAAGGCCAGTAAAGAGAAATGAGTAGAGAGAAATTAATTTTGCTGTGTAAGAGTTGTAAGGGATTCAGTTCTAACAGCTGAGGTAAATTAATTGGGATTTCCTATGCAGCCAGTGAAGTATGTCCACGGAATACAGGTTTTTTCCCGACAATGTCAGTTCGACGTGAACTTCAGCTGCTCATTAAGTTTATGAGCAATCCGGCTTTCATTATTGTCAATGAAATCACATGCATTAGTATGTAAATTAAAAATATAAGGCACGATTCTAAAACCACTCTCACACAGCACCCTTCCTCCGAAACCCAAGCTGCTGGGAGCACTGAGATGCCTCACAAAAAGGGCTTCTGCAGAACCACTCCCAGGGCGCCTACCTAATAGAAACTATTTTAGAAAACTACTGAGTTTCACTCTTTGAAATGATAGATGTGTTGGGATAAACACAATCACCTAGATCTATAGCATACAGTTGGCAAATCTCATTTTGTTCAGTAAGGAGAGTGCGTTTTCAATCGTATCACCTGCCTGATTGCTAAAAGAAGTAAGTTACATTATCTGCTGATTATGTGCAGGAAGGCACTATACATGGAGAGATGGGCACAGAAAAACTACCATTATTTAAATTACAAAAGTCAGTCTGAAATATCAGATTCACTGCAACCTTGCAAGGACTTTTTGCGGAACATGGTTAACATTTATTTCAATAGAGAATATCTGACAGGTTTAATAAAACCAAGATAATTTTCCTTGACTTCTGTGGCTTACCTTTTCTCCACAGACTACACCTATTGCTCAGACCTTCTGGCACCAAATCATTATTCTTATAGCCATATTCAATACTTTAAACTATTTAAAGAGTATTTGTTATGTCAGCCAAGGAAGCAGCACAGAGAAAGAACTATAAGAAAAAAAACATTGTACTGGAATTTGAAATATCACAGAAAAGTCTTTATTTGTATTCTTACAAAAAATATAACCAAATGTTTGGCTGTGCTAAAACTGACATTTGAATGTTTATCTCTCTTCTCCTTATTCTTCTGTAAAAAATCTAGCGCTCAATATAGTATCCTGAAAATCCTAAAGTTGACCTATATTTCTCACAAGTGCACACACCATAACTTAGACAACAAGTGAAAACTATAACTAAACTAAAGGACTAAACAGTATCTCAACTAAAATATCAATGTGAATTTAAAATTACTTGTAAGAAAGAAGTTTATTTCACCTGGAAAAAGTTGAATTCCCCGATGCCAGAAAATGATGTCTTCTGTCAATCTACCTTGAGCAGGTACAAACCAGGAACAGCAGAAGTTACCCACTCTGCCTTCCCAGTGCGCTTTGTATCTCACCCAAATGGACTGATGTGTGTGACAAAAGTGCTGAAATATCTCACTCAAGATTAGTAAGCTAATAACCTGTATTAAAACCTAAATTAACTGCATGAGCAGGTGATGGAAAAAATTCTGATATGCACCAAAATTCCCCTTAGACAAATGGCTGATGGGATATGAAATGATGTCCCACTTGAAAAAAATAAATACAGTTTTAAAACCATAAAATAGGAACACCGTTTGGTGAATGGTCTGTTGCCCAGCTGACCGAATTAGCAAACTTTGACAGATGACTATTTCATAACAGACAGTAGAAAGTTGATCTGAAAGTTTTTACGTTTTTCACCATGTGCCAAAACCTCAAAATTTCTGTGTGTTGTGACCAAACCCAAACCAATTCACTTCCGAACCAGTGCTGGGCTTCTTCATGGGAGCACATCATATGTCACTTGGACTAAAACTCCCAGGAGGCACCACGGTTTTTGCAAACTAAGTATTTTAAGCAATCATTGAACTAAATAGTCAGAAAATACTGGTATGCATGGCCAGGGTGAAACATGAGTGCGCTCTGCACCTCCATCAACCATGGAGGCAATGGCTTAACGTATAGAGGTCTTTCTGTTACACCCCTACACTACTGCAGGAGATGGAGCTGTTAGGGGATCACCAGTCTCTCTCTAACGAAAGCAGCAAGGGAGGCAGTAAAAAAGAGAGCAAATCTGAACAGCTCTTCCTACATACAGTGGGCAGACCTATTTTCAGTATCCCTGCGTAAATTCATATCCATACTAGATTGCCTTGATTTTTTGCATGATGAAAAAAACTGCCAAGAATTTTGTCTGGTTTGGATAAGAGTGTAAAAAGGAGAGGGGAAATAAAAAAGTTCCTTTAGGTTCTCAGCATTTTAAATATCTGTGAGAAGTAGAGAAGTACATTCTCTTCTCTCTAGTACTCACACAAACTTTGAATTTAACCAGTCTGCCCAAAAGATGCTTTCATTCTATACGATCTCATTTTCTACTAACATCCCAAAGTTGAGGGGCATCAACTTTGCAAGCAATTCAGCATCTGTGCCAATGATGGAGAAACCCAGGTTAACGCTCTCTTCTGCAGCATGCAGGAAGGACAAGGAAGCAGGGGAGGAAGAGCTGAGCAGTAGGAGGGCATGAGCTGGCAAGAGGGAGGGTACAAGCATCTGGGAAGGACGTGCATCCAAAGACACAGCTGCAGGCGTGGGTGAGGACAGATGGTGAAGGGAAAGGCATCGTAGAGCACAAAGGTAAGGAGAAAAAGGCAGCAGCCATGAGACTTGCCTCTAAAAGACTAGTAGCAACTGAGCTACAGAAGACCTACAGTAGAAGAGTTAAAGCATCAACAGGTTATAGAATACATTCAGTACGATAGTACTATTTGTTTTTAATTTAAAAGTTTACTCAGTTCTTGGAAAGCTAAAAGTTTGCCAATACCGTTATCAGCAAGGAGCTCTGAAATGACTGGAATAAACTGGGCTGATTTTGAAATCAGTGATGTGAGTCAATGCTGATTCATCAGCAGCCACTGGATAACTTTGGAAATAGACTTTCCGGCCCCATCTTCCTATCCCTGGCTATATTAAAAAGAAAAAAAAAAAAGGAAAGTTCTTAGGCACAGTTCAGAAAACCAATTAAATAAGTCTCCTACAGAAAAGAAGATTTAAAAGAATCCAATAATTAGGATTAAGTAGGTTGGCCTTTGATGACTGATCAGCATAATCAATCTAGTTATGTGAACGGCCAAGGTATTGGGGCAAGGACAGGCTTCTGGCTGAATCAGATTAAAGGCACTGGCTGGAAGAAGATCAGCTGCCATAAAATATTTAAAACATTGCCAAAAAATATTCAAAACAGTTTCGTGATTATTTTACACATCTACCTAAAGTGATTCAAATTTCCCATAAACCAAAATGAAGCAGCTGACTTCCAATGAACAAAAAGCTTTTCCTCCTAAGCGTTTTCAGAAACAGATTCCTTGCCCATGGATGCTGTATGCTTCTTTCCATGAAAAATAATTTAGTTATCAATTTTCTTATCCACACGGAAAACCATGTAAGAACAAAACAGAAACCATCAAAAAGGCCCCCTCAAAATGAAGCTGACTTCTCAATTCACCCAAAGAAAATGAGTACCCTTCTAACACCTCTTTTTTATCTTATAGGTCACTGAAATGGTGTCTCTCTTTCTCTCTCTACAGCGTAATAAAAACATAATATCGGAAATATCTGACATAATTCCTCATCTGTTTAATGGTGATGGTACAAGGGAAATTACCCCTCTAATATATTTGAACATGTAACTTTTTATCCTAAGTGAGTTTTCTCCCAAAAGCTTAATTTATTTAAACAAAACACATCTTTCTATGATGAATTGCAAAGGGCAAGAGGGCCAAGCTCTGTAATTAGGAAGAGAGCAGTCGGGTGACTGCCCCAGCAGCTATTGCTTCTACTGCCGCTCAGTTTACTGCAACTTCCTTTGAGTCTCACTCACCCGCAAGCAATGAGATTTTCACACATGAATTAGGCTTTTCATTTGGTAACTTCAAGGTTACAATTTAATGCTACCCCAGTGGCTTGCTATTTGGTGCAAAAACACAAGGTTGCGAGCAGCCTTCAGTCCTCGGTTTTCCAGGCGGCTGGAGCCCACGTGTGCCGCAGGGCTGCGGGGAGGGAGGGAGGGCCTGCGGCGAGCCGGGCGACCGCTTCCTTCTCCACAACGCGCGTTTCCTCGGGACGTAAACGCTGCGCTTTTGGGATGGTGTTAGCGGTGCCCGATCACTGGCGAAGGCGGCAGATGATCTCTTCTGAAGAGCGGGACTGCCCCCACTGAGCTAGCACTCACGAGTTCCCCGTAATGAGGCGATGGCGCACTGCTCCCGTGCCGGGGCGAGCGGCACGGCCGTCGATGCCACGAGGAGGGTATCAGCAGTCGGAAACGCTTCAAAAAGATGGACTATCCAAAACGCAGGCATCCCTCATTGCACAGCTCATCTTGACCAAAGCCAGGTACGCGCTCGCTCCTGCCACACACCCCACGGGCAGGCGCCAGGCGAGGAGGCGGCTGCGGGCTGGTCAGGCGAAAGCCGTGCTCCTGGCCGTCGCCGGCAGAAAAGGCCACAGGTTCCTCGGAAAAGCGGCTACGGCGTCAGTCCTCTGCCCGCGCTGGAAGGCGAGCCGGCCCAGAAAGAGGGCTGGAGCCAACAGGGGCAATCCAGGTCCACTCTTCCTGCAGAAAGGACCTAGATGTGCCTCATAATCGAGATGTTCCTCATGTAGTAGCTCGGCACCTAAGAGCTCGATAGACTCACCTACGCTCACAACCTCAATGCCGCTTCTCTTGTGTAATCAGTTTTCCCCTTTGCTTCATGGGGAAAGTAAGTTACCCTAACAGACTAATGCCGGGCACTGGGGCCCTCTCCTTTCCGTTGTTTCCAGCCCCACGTCTCCCCGTTGAAGTGCAGGAGTACAGCAGGGGCTGGAGGAAACCCACCAGCCCAAGGTATTAGACTCCATGCCACGTTCTAGCTCTTCACCAGGCTACAGACGTGCTACCGGGGCACAACAAATTTGAAATGATTTGTAGAGGGTGCAGGACATCTGCAGCAAAGATGGGAACTGAACTGAGGCGTCTTGAGTCTTCATCCGATCTCTACTCAGACTGGTATTTATGTTAGGGGAACAGAGGACGCACGCCGTGGCACGTGGAAAGAGGTAACACCAGACACACACACAGATCTGTATATCTTACACAATCCATTTTGATTGACAAAGCCAAGCGTCTTCCCAAAGAGTCCTCATTAACCCCCCGCCCCCCCCAGTTATTTTCCTCAGAGCAACCCTAGTCAACTTTCTTCATCGCCAACCAAAAGCAGATACTTTCTAAGAACACTGCAAAATGCTGCAACTGCAGAGAAGGAAATCTGGAAGAGCTGGAACATTTAATACAGCCAGACATGGTTAATTGAAGCTGAATCATCCTCACTGCATAAATGTCTGTGCAAATGACAGACCCTAGTAAGCCTTCAAAGCTGCCACAGTATTTATCATTGATTAAATTTTTCAAATCAAAGTAACTATGGCTTTTACAAACGCACTTAGATGAAAACTGACGCTAACTCAGTGGATCAGTTTAAGTCATTTGCAATTATGCAGGTGCTTGGGCAGCATGTATTTCAGTCATTTAAGGCTAAATTGGGCAGGGAGTCCGCAGCTCCGTATTGGGTAACGAAACTCTGAGACAGTCCAAAAGCCCTTTACAGATGTATTTCAAATGTAAAATATTCCCAAAGCTTTCCTCTGTGCACTGCGCCTGGGTAAACTGCTCTTGCTGCACAAAATCTGGGAAAGACACAGTACACAATTCTGCAGTGAGAGTCCATGTAACATCTCACATACCCAGGAGTGCAAATTAAGATTTTATGAAAAATTTCCAACTTATACATGTTTGACTTCAGAAATATAACATTGCTTTAATGCAGTTGTATATATACCTATATATACCTGAAATAGCTGTACAGGGGCTAATGGATGTCCAGAATAAATTAATATTTTTATACATTTCTGGCTACCATTTCCAAGCAAAAAAACTTGCAATTCTTCTGGTGAGGAAAGCACGTAAGAAAACAAAATTCTAACAAACAGTTGATACTGACAACATGCGTTTCTATTCACTGTATTTCATTACTATTTCCTTTCTTTGCAGAGCTCCAAAAACAGAGAAGTTATCGGAGAATTTTTTTGATTTGTAAGAGTTACGACAACTGACCATAACTGCTGAAGTAAGTTAAGTAGCCTTTCATGAGCAGCCACCTAAAAATGCTGAAGGCACAAAGGGGTTTTGATATCCAAGAAATCACAATTAATTTCAAGTACATGTAATGTGATATAAGATGGGATGAACCATTTGTTATTTGTCATCTGTTTCATTTGATTGGAAAGGTATGGTATTTACCACTCTGTAGAATAGAAACAGAATTTGCTGTAAGTGATAAAGAATGTAAAAAGATTATAGGTAAAAGGAGCAAATGAGAGAATATATATATATTTCTTTTCAAAGCACATGATAGCTTTCAGCTAGGCTCACTACAAAGACACTTTATTACACTGATTTGTATTGTTCAGTGAGAAAATTTCTAGGTTAAATAAAAGTTAATAAAACCTAAACAGTATTACAGACATTTACTTGGCAATACCTTTGACAGCACTCAAACATAAGAAAACAGAAGAAATGTTAAGTACAACTCCACTGATGTGGAAGCCATTTAAAGAAAGTTTTCTCAGAAATGAAGCTTTTTTTGCTTAGAGTTGATAATTTGGCAGTCAATATCAGAGAGAGCAAGATGACTACGGTTTTCCTTGCTTTGCCAGGAATTCCTGAAGAAAACTACCACTCATGCTAGTACCACATACTACCATGGTAGTACCCAAGCAAGGGCAGAAAGAACTTATATGCTGTATAGAACAGGAACTTTTTCATATATATTCAAAAGAAAACAAACTAAATAATACATTATATTGACTAAACGATCCATTTATCCCTGTGCTGGTGGATAGTTTTTCTCCTTTGGTACTTCATCCCCTTGAAACTTAGTTCATACTTAACTAATCTATTTTTTGGATGTAACCAGCTGAGAGACAGTATCAGAAAAAAAAAAAAAAAAACCTTAATTGCTGCATCTGAATGTTCATATAACAGAAACATTATGCCACTTGCTCAAATTATTCCCTAGATGAACACTACAGATATACACACCTAAACATACATCTATATATCTACACCTAAATTTACATATAGATACGTGTGGGGGGTATATATGCACACATTTATTTATTTACATGTACATTCTCTCATTTCAGAAGGAGCACACCCCAGCAATAAGACAACCACTAAGGGTAGGAAAAAAGGACGGAATAATTTTACAGTGCTCCTCACAGATCTGGCTAAATCCTAGCATGAGCTACACTTACCAGATGCACAGCAAAACCAAAATAAATGAATAAAAAAACCCCAAAGTGATATGAAGAGATATTCAAAGATTTCTAAAGGGTGCTGATATTCATTTAATTGCATTAGAAGGTATTAACAGATCAGGTCCCACATTTTGAAAACAGGAATATTACTTTTAGTAGGTTCTGTTTATAGGCAGTCTTAGGATTCCAGCGTGCACAGATGGAGGACCAACTTTACTAAGTACTTTATTAGCCTTGCAGATTTTATTAACTGTGTATGAGACAATAAAATCTAATCATGTAAATAAGATTAAAGATTCTGACACCCAACGCAGAGGAATTAACAAACAGCTATTTTTGTTCCTTTTTATATAGACTAATGAAATATTTAGAGTAATTGCTCTGCAAATACTGAGGGCTTAGAACTGCTAATTACACATAGCTTAAAAAAAGTATGTCTCCTAATTAATAAACCATACAGCCTTTGACATTACAATTTATATCCTTCAAGAGAAAAAAGCAAGGGCAAGAATATATAACGTAAAAAACCACAGTTAACAACACTTTGTTTTAACTGTCTTAGGCCACAATTAATGTTGGTCCTGCAATTCATTTTTTCTTCTTTGATAGCTCCTTAGATGATTTATGTAGATTAATTCTTCAAGCATTGGCATGCACTAATATGTGTTTTTAACAAGCTACAGCACAACGCTGACATCAGTGAGGGGACCTATTCACTGACCTTCCAGAACTAGATTCTGTCTGTCCATAATGCTATGTTATATATCTAGGCAATTATCCATAACTGATAAAAGGTTGTGACACTATTGAACTACTTCTTATCAACTGCAAAGCCATAAAGAACTGAAACTGTCATGTAGAGTGATTAAGAACAAGGCCGAGGAAACACAAATCATGCATACTTGGAAATAAGACCATAAGGAACCTCAAGTCATCCTCCATCGTCAGACAAAGCAAGACTACAGCAAACTGCAGCACTTACTAGAGTTTTATGGACCTTGGTAATTTCGTATCATGTGGATATTCTATTTCTTCTATGCAGAATTAATGTTAGTTAATATTTAAGATGTTTATTTTATAGACATTTGTCCAAGGCTTTAAAGGAAAAAAATTTACAAAGATTGCCTACACATTTCAGATTTTATACTCTGTATTTAGATTAGAACGTGGTTATAACTGTTCATGCTTTCCTTTTAACAAAGTCCTCAAGAGCACAAATCCAGAGTTTTAGTGCGACCACAGTACAACTCAAACTAAAAATTATGACACAAAACAAATTAACAACCCCTTCACCGCTAACCAAAAATCTATAGGCCCAGTGATGAAGTCTCTGTTTACCTAGACCCCACTTAGGCAAAATGCCACTATGGTCATTTTCAGTCATTCACCTACCCATACGGACAACACAACATACGGACTTGTACAGAAGGGAATGGAGCAAACATTTGATCAGAAGTTCAAATTGTGTCTTTGCACTAGTTCAAAATTATATTAAAATATTCACAGGTTTAATTTTTTTATACACATTGAAATCCATGCTACAAGAAGCACCAAGTAAGTGTGCATATATATATATAAATATGTATGTGTATACATATATATATATATATATATATATATACACACATATATATATTTGAAGCAGTTACCATCTTACCTGTACCCTGTCCATGGCTACCTGTAAAAACCTTAACACTTTTTCTGTAGGAATGTTTACAATCCTGGATTCTAGAAGCTGGGAACTATCATAAGATGGAGTATTTTGTGCATCCTAATTTTCCCCCCCAAAATTCAAAATGTAGCATGTGTGCAGCTCTCCATGTGGTCTACAAGGAAACAGATTTTCCATAACCTTGCAGTGAGAAGACCTATAGAAGAGCTGAGTCTTCGGGCAAGCAGTGCAGCAATTACAGGTTCAGCAATAAACTACAATGAGGCAACATTGGTTTTATGACAGTTGTTAAACCACCTGTGCTATTAGTCTTACACTATTAATAACTGAAACAAAAACAGGAAAAACAAGTTTCTTTTTAAATAGTCTCGACTGAATTAAAATTATCTATGAAGTTCTTTTTAAAGATTGGTATATGACACTTAACATTAGAGAAGGTTCCTTGCAGTGCTTCTTGCTCGTCCTTGCTAAGTGAATCGAAATAAAAAACCAAAAAAACTCTAGTGTTGAGTATAGGTGAACTGTGACAGATTAGAGTTATTATGCAGGGTGATTCAGCGCCAATAAAAGAATAGGGTGGGGGGAAGGCTTTATGTATAAAACTGTTTTATTTCTTACCTCCAGAGCCTTCAAACGCTCTAATAGCAATTTTGTCTTTTCTTTTTCCTCTTCGGTACTGCTGCTTTCACTTCTTGAATCTTCATCTACTGCCACGTGAATTTTTTCCATACCTTCTTTACATTTCCTACTGTCTTCTGACAGCTTTTCCTGAAATGATTTTTTTAAATGCCATTACTCACAGGTGAAAATGAAGTTAACTAAGCAAATGTCTTCAAGCCTCCCTTGTAGACAAATGAAAAAAAGCCACAGCAAGTTGCTACTTACATGATTAGAGTACTAAATAAATGGAGTAATGAAGGGTCTGTTAAACATGCTGCCATGCCAATTTTGCAAAAGCATATGCGCAACTGAATTGCTATGTCTACTTAAGATTTAAAAAACGTGGAACTCAACATTTTTTGTTAATAAAATAAGTTGCACTTTCTTCTTTAAAAGTAGCAATCCGAATTGAGCTTACCAGCTTTCAGTGGAAATGTTCTGCCACTGAGATAAAAAGCAATTTATCCAGGAAAAGCTAACATATGTTTATGTCCAATGTATTTCGCCCTTCTTCATCTAGAGGCAGTAGTTGGATTACTAAACACCAGGCTGAAAACCAAGCTGCTTCCTGAGGAAGTACACCGCTTACTGATTTAAGATCCACACTAATATATAACCAGGGACACACAAACTGACAGCAAAATTTGCCCCAGTCTATTTATTACAAGTCAGTCAGATTAGGTTGTTAGTAGGTGCTGCTAAGTGAACGATGGCTGCTGCGTTTTACAAGGGGCCTATAAAAATCACAGGTTTGAACACTGGAGTCCTACTAACCGCATTAGTTATGTGTCCAAGTCCTATGTTGCGAGAGAGGGTGAGCTAGAGCAAGCAAAACATCAAGAGTACAAACAGGCAATGTAAAATATTGCATAAAAGGACAAGCATAACGGGAAAAAAGGGAACAACCACACAGAAAGACAGCGTGCATTATCATTTGAGTGCAACACGAAGTAGACAGTCTCTATCCTGAAAACCATGTTCTCTATAAGCCGATACAGTGTGACAACTAATGAGAAGTTTAAGGCTGGAAAACAGAAGGTAAATCAATATCAAATAAAGGGCACTGTCACAAATCTAGAGAGGTCTGTAATGAACATTTAGTTTTTTTGTGCGCCTTCTTGATGGTTCATATATACAAAGGTACGTACTTCTATGATCTTTGGGTTAATCTATACCCTGAGAAGTACTTCCCATACATAATGCACAACATAAACTCTATCTAAGCATAAAAGTATGTATTTTCCTGAAGAACTGATCCAGCTTGAGTAACCGCAAATATATGCTAAGTCTTTGAGAATTAACAGCAGAACATTTCCTTAATTAAAACCCAGAAATACAACCGAATTAAAAATCAACACTGTGAATCACATTCCTAACAATGTCTTTTTAAAAAATTAACTAGCTTAGAAAGTGACTATTACCATGTTAAAACTTTAATCAAGGATCAATTTTATCAGCTGTGCCCTTAATCACTGAACACCCTTACACAAGCCATGAGGCACAAATCTCATTCTGAGCCTCAAAACTCGGACTTCAAAGAGCCGATGCATCAGGTTCCAGCATCCCGATCACACAGGAACCATAAATACGTTAGGTTTGCTTCTTACTTGCTACTCGCTGGTGCAATGATCAGATGTTTATGAAAGGGCCATTAAACTATTCTCCCTTCAAGTTGCCCTGACGAGAACCTTCACATAAAACATATTGATCAACTCAAAAAGGTATTTTTGCTCTTTTTTATTAAACATAGGTACCTCTTTGATGTAATTCAAACACAAACAACTGTTTTCAGGCAACAGAGACATGAATAAGATATGGCTAACGGGGAAGAACACCTACACACCCACAGAGGGGCACCTTTCCTGCTGGGAAGACTCACCTACGTCTCTAATACCTTGTGTCAACAGAGACAAAATACAAAAATTAAATATTCAAATCTTATTAAAAGGAAACTAGGATTTTACTGCTTACGGAGCCCCGTTCCCACTGAAATTAATGAGAAAATTGTCATCAAGTCCCACATGGGGTAGGCTTTTTTGAGCTGGTTCAAACTGTTTAAACTTGAAAATCCAAACGATAATTTACCCTGCATATGTATGAATACATACACATATAAATACATACGTACACATATAAATACACATATAAAGTCAGTCTTCCCCCAACCCAGCCCACCTTTGAGAATACTGAACAAGAAAGTGTTTCCCAACCTAAGTATAAATAAAGGGAGTAACTATAGCCAGAGGAAAGGTCATATGGAGGCTTCTGAGAAGATAAAACACCAGGACAGGCGAAAGGTTGACCCTCTGGACGGCTTCAGTAACATTGCCTTTCCTCCCTGACCGCTCGCCTTGCCAAGAAACACGTGGGTGTGAAAGCGGCATTTAGCCAGCTATTTCTTAACCACTATTATTTCACAAATGAATGCACTTATAAAGTTTTACTGGTAATACTACAGCTTGCCTGTTCTCTGCCCTTTCTTCTCTCTTAAGATGCTTTCCAGGAATTAAATATACTCACAAAAAATATTTGGAAAGAACGAGCTTGCTTTAAAACGTTTCACTTTGTAACTAAAATATTTCAAACCAAGAAGAGTAAGTGTCAGGAAAAAAAAGCTAGTTTGCAAGAGTATCCCAGATTTTCATTTCTAATCATAATTACAATAGACATTAATTTGAACAAGGGCTCTTCTCTGGTAGAAACGGTACAAATAAATGATATGAAATGATCGTATCATTCTCCAGGGAACTCAAGGTCCAATTTTATCTTATTTGAGATTTTACAACCCAGGAACTACCTGCACAAGCCAGAATCTTTTAAGAAAATAGAAACCATTAACACAGTCAATCAGCGGACAGACGGCTAGGGGAGCAGCTCACACCAAACACGAACCAGAGAGGTTCTTAAATCTTTGAACCCTTGGAGATACTCAAAACTACACTTGACAGGTGGCCATAATAATATAACATAATATAACCCTGATATAACTGGGTCGGCTTTGAGCAGGAGTTTGGACTAGATGACCTCCTGAGGTGCTTTCCAACCTAAACTACTCTGTGATTCTACAGTACTGATGACAAACTGCATACTTTAACAAGGTAACGTGACAAAATTCTGCTTGAACCAAAGTCACATAAAAAAAGACCAAGATCCTTGAAATGCTGACTTTCTCCATGAGTGTTTGATGAGTTGCGGGTCTCAAAACTGATAACTAATAATTACAACTGACCTCTTTACTCATAGAAGCTAAACATCATTTTCATGTGATCAACACAACTTCTCCAGAGAGGTGAACTGTTTCAGACACAGTGCTGTACAGATCCCTCAGCTACAAACTATTCCTTTTTCAATTTTGGGTGTCAGATTACGATGCTTGAGTTCAAATTTTTCTGAATTTCCTTTAATTTTTAAAAGTCTGAAATTTATTAGAGACAATGATATTACAGTGGCTAAAAATTCAAATTCTTTTGAGACTCTTGGCTGCATTTTTTTTTTTTTTTTTTTAAGTAGCACACTTTAAACACATATTTAACCCAGGAATAGCATGTAGGCAGGACACATAATGAAGTATTGCTTAGGATTGCTCATAACCACTGACTTGAGGAAAAAACTCAAAATCTTTCAAAATGTAGTTACCAACACATAGTATATAGTGGCAATGGTAACAGTGGTCCAAGAGTCCCATCAATATTCAACCCATCCTAAGTGAGCTAATGAAACTGCTCAGAACATTTAGCACCTTCCATGAAAATGTCTCAGAAGCTTCCACAGGACCTTCTGAATCAGACATCAAGTGCATAGTTATCTTAGGTTTCAGCGACTGGATTTGATGATCCAGGTACATCCTTTCACATCTACTATTCTTTTCTGCTATTTTGAAGGCATTCTCACAACCTCCATACTCAAACTGCAATTTACAAAAACACACACAGAATTGTTTATGGAATAAAAAATCCCGACTGTTGTTTCTTGCAAGGCCATTCTGTAGTCTTGATGTATTCTTAGATGATGCGCTTTCAATGCTACTGCCTCTGCAGACCTCCTGATGTTCAGCACTATCCTTCACTGTGAGCGAGCTATATGAAATGAGCATTTTCAGACTGTTGATGTAGACAAAAATTGTGGATGCGGATTTCTTTGCACGTTCAGGGGAACAGCCCCAAGCGACGCACAACTAGCTTAATTTGAGCTGAGAAAAGGCAGCAATTGCTCCAAGTACTACTTCCTTAATATTCCAGCAAGATGAAAGCTGTTTTCCAATGGCACCTTGCTCCCTTTCTCCCCCCGACCATGATCTTTTTCCCTTTAATCATAATTAACACTTGTTTACTGTGCCTTAATCCCTCTTTAATATGTCCTTTGAAATTTTGCAGTATCTTCTGATATGCTTTGCAACTTATTTCACACAGTAAAACCTGAAATGTATAAGATGCTTGTAGGTTAATTCAGAGCAATGCCAAGAAAGACTGATGAATTCACAAACTGTTTCCTGCAAGATGCTTTGTACAGCAGCAGGCAGTGATGTCACCGTGACAGCAATTTGCCTGTTCCCTGGTTTTTTTTTTTTTTTTTTTTTTTTTTCTTTTTTTTTTTTTTAGTTCTCTTTATTTGGTAATGGGAATCCTTTCAATTTATTAAACTCTCTGACCCAGGTCTGGAAAAAAAAGTAACTGAGCAATCAAATTAGAATCCAAAAAAGGTTACGGAGGACTTAATAGTGCAATCTAAATAGTCTCTCAGTAGAAGGCTAAAAATATAACTTCTGTTTTTACCTTGATTTGGAATCTATGTATTCAGCTGTGTCCTCTTGTTTTACTTTCTCCCAATAGAATAGACTAAAATATAGCTTAGCTCTAGATAGCACATCAGCAAATACAATAATAATATATTTTTTGTGTAGCTGACAGCTTTTGTTCAGAACAAGCTGACCAAAGCTGAAGGTAGAGAAAGGGATGCAAATAGATCACAAAACTTTACAGAAACATTCCGAACTGTCCACAGTTTAGCATGACTGTTTTAAGGCAAAATATATAAAATTCTTCTTTTTCATCTCTGGATTTGACTTACAAAGTGAACAGACTGAGCAGTAAAATTCCCTAGATTAAATGTGTGTGATGGATAAAAGAATAAAGTGCTGTCTTTATGTCTCTAATATGAACCTCCAACCGCTCACATATCAATCTAAATCTTCCACGTATTGCTCTTTACTCAACGCACGCCTCAATATTCCAGACTATCACCCCTATTGAACAGTTCTGCAGCTACGTTAATAAATTTCAAGATGATGCTTTTAATGCCTGCTCCATGTATCAGGAAAATATATTTCTTTTGAAAATGTTCAAATCTGAAGGGACTGTAAAAGAAGAAAACCTTCACAGTGAAATGAAATACAAAAAAAGTAAGACCAATCGGTATTAAATGTCTTACCAGATGTGATGAGCTTATTAGGTCAGAAAGAGCAGATGGAGTTTCTTGTCCTCAGGTCATCAGCTGAAACTTAGACCTTGGTGTCCAAGTGGACTACCCTAACCTGGTGGCCGAATCTAGCTGTTGACATCATCCTGCCTAGAGTGAAGGGATATTCACATCATAAACAGCATCCTCACCACTGGCACTTCAGCTGTCAGCAGCTAAATCCAAGACTGTCAACTGTGGAAGTGAATCTTTCAAGTCACATTTTGGGCTTGATGGCAGGGCAGCGTGGCAGTAGCTCATCACGTTTGTTATCCTATCTTGCCTTTACAAAACGGAAGACCAGCTATGTTCAATAGCAATGATATTTGGGGGAAAAGGTTATTTTAACAGCTAAACTGTTTCTTCACACATGTATATGTGATGCTATGGGAAGAATAATGCAGTGTGATTTTTTTATGCAGATATTCTATTATAAATTGGTTCATTATAGTACTATACTTAAAGCCATGATCTTTCCTCCCATGAAATCTACATACAGCATTTAAACTTTCTTGAAGGGGTTTGCAAGTATTAGAGTAACTACACTTGACTAAGTGACAGTATTAAAGTATCTACTTTTGACTGAAGTACAAACAAGCCAAATTCCTCTGTAAATTAAATTGGGTAAATTTTATGTAATGGCAATGAAGGCATTACTCCAGATTTAAATTGTTACAAAGCCAATTCTTCTTCCGTTTGCAACCCTTTCACTTTTCTTTTCTTTTAATCATGTCTTTTCACTATTTGGATGAAGGCCAAATTTCTATTTAATGAAATGGAAAACTTTGAGTGGGTTTTTTTTATGCCATGGTAAAGTCTGCTAAGCACTTACACTTGTCAACTCACTCTTCTACACATTTTGTCTTTAGGGAATACACCACAGAAGCTCTAAAGAACGTACCTGAAGACAAGCATTAACTAATATTCTTGTATGATGATAACACACTAACTGACTACATCTCACTAGTACAGAGCCTGACCTAAAAGGGTACCTGTGGGATCTGGACAAAAACAAGTTTTATTACATAACCATGTAATTTTTTGCTGATGCCAGGGAACAGGTGGTTTGTCTCACAATCTTCTCAAGACAACCTACGAGACAAGCTTGGAAAGCATCTTTACACAAAAACATAAGCATTCTGCATTAGATCAAAAAGTCCAGCTTTTCAAATGTCATTATAGTTTATATTAAATATATTAAACCAAAATGAAAAGAATTATTTTTCTTGATCAGTAATGCAAATCCTTTCCAGAACAAACAGAGTGGTATACTGACAAGTGGGTTCTTCCCTTAAAATAACCGTCAGAGAAAATGTTGGTGAAAACATCATAATCTCCTCTTTTGCTGAGAACACAAGCAAAGAGCTGAACAGATTAATTAGTTAATTTTTAAATTTTAAAATCAATATTTCTTATTGCTGGATTGCAAACATAAATGAATCACAGTCTGAAATACAGAGTGAGCAGTATCTTTTATGAGTATCTTTTACGGAGATGTGAAAACAGAGAGAGTGACTTGGACATACACAAGGTGCAACCTGTACTAAGGGGTGCAAATTGTTTGTTCAGCTTTTCTGTCTGAACTCTGTCACTAAACAACTGATTGCAGTAAATGGATTCTACTATTTGTTCGTTATTGCACTCACTTAGATAATGGAAAGAGTTATATAGAGGAGGCCTCGACAGAGATGTTTGTTTATTTGCTAGACCCTCCTGCCCTGTCGGATCCCTCCTCCACACCAGCCCAGGATGGGCAATGCAGTGTAAGGTCAGCAAAGCACCTGTGGATCCTGACAGGCATCTGGACAGGCTAGGGGCACCCAAGATCCCCTTATTAAAAACCTTCTTTTGGTCAAGAGTCAGAAGACATCCTATAGCCCTGTGAGCTCCGAAGGCAGCTGCCGGATGGGAGATGACAACACCTCCATGGGGATCTCATTGCTCCGCTGAGGAATGGAGTGGGGCTGGAAGCGACACCAGTCCCACCACAAGTGTGCCTCAGCAGGCTTGTTGGCTCACGCAGCCAAATCCAGGATTGCCCTTGGCCTCCATGCCAGCGCAGCCCGGCTGCCGGCGGCCCCGATTCAATCTGCTAAAGGAACACATGCAGATAAAGAGCAACAAGCTGGCCTTCACGCACACGGGTCCTGGCTTTGCTCCAAGCAGCAGACAGATTATCTTAAAACTGATAGTTGCTATGAATTCTGGTCTCTTTGGATTCCCAAGCATAGGCATGTTAGCTCCATACTCTTTTTGCTCAGATACATCTCCTGATTTAGAAACAAAGCAACCACGAGAACACCACTAAGGTCGAGATTAAGAATGTAGACAACCTGCTGTGCATAAATGGGAAGCTCCTTCATGCATTAGGATGACACGCATCAGTCAGGCTGTGAACCACATTGCCTTTCGGAAGAATCTCTCTGCATTTCTGTTCTGCCTGTTTCATATGTATAGGGTTCAAGCAACGTATATGGGCAGATTTTTATGGATTCTTTCCAAAAGAAATAGCTAGAAGAAAGATATAGCAAAAGATAGATATACTGTATTTCAGAGGAGAATCCAAAGGTAGAAGTCAAATCAGTATAATATGTAACAGTGTAGCAAATCATTCTTAATCTTCATCACTTGTTACTATAGATAGATAGACGATCCTGGGAATGAAAGGACAGTTTGTTTTCTGAGAAACAGGCACAAAACTGCAAATTTTAGCTGTGAGGCTTTGCTGTATTAAACATAACCCCAATGCTTTGTTACTGTATTACAAGCAAACAACAAAGTGGGAAATTACTTGCACACATGTTCCTTGCAACAAAACTGTAATTTTGAACAGTGTCTGAGGAGCACCACCACTTTCCTTTGGGAGGAAGAACCCAACCTTGATTTAGTTAAATATTGGAACAGATATTTAACAGAATCTTTACACACGGGTGGAAAGCTGCCAGAAGAAAATCTATAAAGAATTAGTTACCGCAGAGCTAGCCATGGGCTTCTCTCTATGGAAAAACTCTGTGGCTCCTCTTTTGCCTTTCTCTGGGAGACACGAAACTGCTCGACATTGCCTAGCAAGATCCCCCTTAGCAGCCCAGGAGGCCACGCTGGTGCAGTCCCCTGTGCGCACCTCCAATCCAGAGATACAAGTTTAATTTTAAGGATACCTTTCCTATTTCTACATTATGAGTTAGCATTTAAAAATCCTAAAAGTGGATACCAGCTACGGTAGTTCAAGTAATGCCTTTTTTTCTAGTTGAGCTATCCAGTCCCACAGTCACTTCTGCCTAATCTGTTTTCCAGACACCTTTATGTCATCCACCTGTGAAGTCTAAACCAGAAAAAAATAGAATTCTTTTTTTATCAAGACTTCTGGCAATGTCCCACCTATAAACCAGAATTGTTACATATCAGTGGCCTGACCATTTAGCCTGTATAATTTTGTGTTAAGATAAAATTATACTGCCAACAGACACGTTTTTTATTTTCATGAAAGAGCTATTAACACTGATGGCTGTGCAAATTACAAGTGACAAAGACAACAATCGTTCCACATTTGAGTCTCATAGAGCATGAACACAAAAAATTGTGTTTCTCTGGCCAACAGCATCACCTGAAATGCACAGACTGACTGGTGAAGACCGATCAGTTGGAGACACTCTGTAGGAGCACAGAAGTAGAGGGATGACTGGCCTGCTCCCTTAGACAGTGGTGGGTTTCCAGCTGTGTAAGGACCCAGGATTTCGGTCCCAATAGGCACTGCTGAGCAAACGAACCGCATGTGGTCACCAAAGCAGAGTCCATTTGAAGTGCAAGTCTCCAAGAAGCACAGCTGGGGCTCTGGAAAGCCTGCACCCCCAGGCATCACGATTTCTTACTTCCCTAAGTTTTTCATTTGGATTCATGTAACAAACTCCCAACAGCAAAAGCTCACTTCCACATTTTTTACTATTATTTGAAGACTGTCCAAGTTCCAGTCTAAAACTGATCCCTTCTCTAATAAAAATGTTCATATGCTAAGTAAAGTCTTTGGGGGAAATAAGCCTTTTTCCAAGTTTACAAGAAAATGCAAAATACCTTCTTTTTTAACCTATTTATTATCTGTCTCAGTACTTACAAATGTTCCTGTTACCACAGGAAGAGCAGCCCATATACACTGATGACATTGTAAATATGCCTGAGATGAAATGATATGCTGTTACCTTCCATTTATAGGCAAAGGTCAGAGATGGACAGATAAAGCGAATTTGTCCAAAAAAATTGAGGAGTTTGTGTAATCAAAATCTAGTCTCCCAAGCACAGTGCTTTAAATAGCAGATCATCTTTCCACTCTGACGTACCTGGAATGCGTCCGTCTGGAGCTCTGGTGCACTTATTGACAATTTCAGAATTATAACAAATTGTGAACTTAAAACAAACTCTCTTCCTCTTCTATTTTGAGGAATGTACACTGACAGATAAAGTCAAAAGGAGTTCAGAGTTAAAAGAAGACTTGAAAGACTTAATTTGAGTGATTTGTAATCACATTCCACTCTACAGAATTACCCAGTAATGTGATCAAGTAGGGAAGACAGACAGACTCGAGGCTGCAGACATCCAGATCACAAGAACAAACCTAGAAAGAAAAGTTCTAGCTGAGTCCTTGTTTTAACCTCCTGGGTTCAAGCACTGCTCACCATTACTTCTGGGGATCACTTTGCCTCTTAGATAAAGTATTTCTATCTTGAATGACAAAAACAGTGCATTTAATGGTTGGTTTAGCCTCTCATGGTCTTTCTTTTAGATGGATAATGCCTCTTCAAAACATTGTAAAAGCTCTGATATACTAGAGCCTTTTAGCCAAAAAAACTTTTAAGCAACAAATATGATGATTCAAAGCAATTTAAATCACACATGTTCTTTCTATATTTATGTGAGTATTCACTATAAATCTTCCCTCAGTTATTATTATCTAAAATGTATTGTAAACTGTGGAGAATTGTATTGCAAACCCACTTCTAAATTCATTTACCCTAAAGAAATTACTTCATCCATCTGTAAGTCCAGCGAATTAAATTCCCATAAGGCAGTCAGCTCTCTGGAAAGGGTCAGGTTGTTTTGCTTCAGGTGAGAATCTTGACAAGACCTAAAACAGTATTGCAATAATACTGCAAGCTCTGGGTGCTATCTTATTGCTATTTTTCTAACATGATCACTATGCAACATTTAATGTTCATTAGCAATAATATTTACTCTGGAGTCAGGCATACTGATGTTACAATAAGAACTCAATTTCATATATCCCAGAACAACAATTAGATTTGCAGAAAAACAAATGCATAGACAATGGTGAATAGATCAAGAGTGTTTACTGCACAGAAGTACCTTTTATGACTATTCATATATTAATTTGAACAGGCTTCACATACCAAAACTAACTTATCGCGGTGTCAGAGAATATGGGACTCGTGTCCACACTGGAGATCTCTTGATACATGTCCTCACTGCACTGAGTACTGATCATATATTAAGAGGTATGATTCAGAATACAGTGTGTGAGGTAACCGCTTGATCGTACAGAATGGCTTTCAAAACAATGGTAGTATTTATACATTCAATAAGTTTTTACACATATATCACTTGGAATTCATATAAACTCTTTTTTCACCGTTCAGCTCACATCTACACTTCCAAACACAGGATGATAATAAGATCATGTTTTCCAGCAGCTGAGTACATCAAGGTAAAAGAACCTAGGTTACCTAGGTTGTATGTTCAGTGCTCTTCCATTTGTGAATTAGCCTGATGTATGTCAAAACTCTGTCTGAAAGCATTCAGAAGGTTACAAATGAAATGTTTCCCCTGTGATACTGGTGCCTCTTGCCAATGTTCAGATGATAGGTTTGTCCATTATTTCTGCACAGTTGGTTTCATTAACATATTCATTATTCATACATTAATGCTTTATTAATGTTTCTCAGTGTTCAAATACTTTGTGAACATTTCAGAACACAGATTCTTTGCCAACTATTTGTTTTGATGAGGCCTTGAGGTACCAGCTTTTGTCATGACATGTGGTTGTTGCCTAAATCACACTGCATGGTTTGTACTGCCTGACTAAATAACAAACACACCTGATGGGAACCCATCTCTGGCCTGCATACCAGATATCCATATGAGGGCAGGAATGCCCTGCTTTGCACGTGAATAGAGCCATTCTGTAAAGTTTCAAGGAAACAAAAAACTATTTGTTCAAAAGCTTGTCATAAAAAATGAACAAAAGCGGTGTGAGGATGAATGAATCAAAGAGACATTCAGAATAAACACAATGTTCATGGAAATGTTCTGTATTTTTTTTTTTTTTAACCTATTCTACCCATCAAAGGCTGGTATATGATGCAGGAGAATAGCTATTCCTTCAGGAAAGGAAAAACATTGCTTCTGACTCATGAATTAGGAATGGAAAAAATTAAATTGATAAGCAAAGAAAACTGCATCTTGGTAGTAAGGATTTTCCAGGAGGAAACGAAAATTGCTAAAAAAAAAAATCCCCGAAACAAGCTGACCTTGATCTTATAAGAGAAATTAAAACAAGCAGTAAAACTTTCCTCAGAATATGAAAAAAGGAGAGGAAGTGAAGGAAGCTGTTAGGCAATGTGGAATACAAGATTAAAAATAGTCCTAGAGTAACAAGTATACAGGCCCTTTAAGGTCCTGGGACAGAGGTGGCTTCACCCTGTCCAAAAACCAGGCTCAAGTTCTGGGAATGAACCCACAGCCCTGTGTACCAGATAGCAGATTTGAACTGAACCCCATGTCCAGAAAGAAAAAGGAAAAAAAATAAAGGGACAGAGAGCATCCTCAGCAAGTTGGGAGATGATACAAAAATGGAGGGAGTGGCTGATACCCCAGAGGGCTGTGCGGCCATTCAGAGAGACCTGGACAGACTGGAGAGATGGGCAGACAGGAACCTTAACAAGCTCAGCAAAGACAAGTGCAGGGTCCTGCACCCCTCAAGCACCAGTACAGCCAGGGGCTAACATGCTGGAAAGCAGCTCTGTGGAGAAGGACCTGGGAGTCTTGGTGGACAAGTCAACCATGAGACAGCAACATGCCCTTGTGGCCAAGGAGGCCAATGGTATCCTGGGCTGCATTAGGAAGAGCTTTGCCAGCAGGCTGAGGAAAGTGAGCCTCCCCCTCTACTCAGCCCTGGAGAAGCCACACCTGGAGTCCTGGGTCCAGTTTTGGGCTCCCCAGTACAAGAGAGACGTGGAGCTACTGGAGCGAGTCCAGCAGAGGGCTATGAAGATGATGAGGGGACTGGAGCATCTCTCAGGTGAGGAAAGGCTGAGAGAGCTGGGACTGTTCAGTCTGGAGAAGAGAAGGCTGAGGGGAGATCTTATCAGTGTGTGTAAGTATCTGAAGGGAGGGTGTCGAGAGGATGGGCCCAGACTCTTCTCAGTGGTGCCCAGCGACAGGACAAGAGGCAACGGGCACAAACTGAAGCACAGAAAGTCCCATCTGAACATGAGGAAAACTTCTTTACCGTGAGGGTGACAGAGCACTGGAACAGGTTGCCCAGAGAGGTTGTGGAGTCTCCTTCTCTGGAGATATTCAAAACCCACCTGGACGCAATCCTGGGCAACCTGCTCTAGATGACCCTGCTTGAGCAGGGGCGTTGGACTGGATGATCTCCAGAGGTCCCTTCCAACCTCAACCACTTTGAGATTCTGCGACAGTGTTAAAGAGCAGCCTACTAGGTGGAGGGGGCTATCATCTAGAGCTCAAAGTTGGTAAGGTTGTTGTTGTTATCATTAATTGGGTAGAACTACCTCATTCTTCTGTTGGACAGAAAATAAACCTAAGATGTAAATACACCATGGTTCCCATTCTACTGGCTGGAAGGAGAGAAAAAATGCCTATGTCGGATATGGCCTCAAAAGAAAAAAAGAAATTCTCCAGGTTTTCAAAAATCATGATGCAAATAGAACATGGAGGAAAACATAAGCAAGCACTCATATTGGAATGAGCAGATTATTTCCCCTCCAGAACAGCAGCACATGAAACTTCAAATTTCAGGAAGATCAGATAACTGAGGGTTTTTTTTTTTTTTTTTTTCTTTAATGGCCAAAAAGGGGGGGGGGGGGGAAGGAAAAAAGGGAAAGGGAAGAGAAGGGAAAAGAAGGGGAAAAAAACCACCCAAACCTCAGTTTGACTGAAACCAAAATACTCTTCTTGCCTTTCTCCCTGAAAAATGCAACAGCAAAAGCCAAACAAGCTAAAACCTAACTGTGGTACCACTTAACTGGTTTCCGAGGGAAGCCGGGATACAGAAAACCAGGTAACAAAATCATTCTGGCTGTCTCTTGATCAATAAATAAGTAGAAGACTCAAAGTAAAGACTGAAGCCAAGCCCACTTAAGAATACCCACTGCATGGCAGCTGGAGTGAAAAGGAAGTACGGGTTTAAACTATGAACTAAGAAGAGTGAACCAGCTCTCATATTTGCAACACAAATGAGTGGTGAGTAAAATATGGATGCTTTTATTACAAGTTTCTGAAAGCATAGTATTTCATTATGAGTTCAACAAAAAGTTTAATTTGACCTGAAATTAAATTTTCCAGACTATCATTTTAAAAAGAAAAATTGATTACTTTGGAAGTTTAATCTGAAAGACTCTTTTCCTTTCAATCCAAGCTTAAATTGAAAATTCAATTACAGTGGCAAATACTCTTTAATACATATTTTTCTTTAGCTACGTGGCTGTATTTTTGGTCAATCAGCTGCAAGAAAGAAGTAACATACCCACTCTTTTTGAAAAGCATGTTATATCTGAAGGATTACAACCTAGTCCAGATTTCAATATTTTATTTGAGCATTTTATATCTTTACAAGAAATGCTTGATTCTGTTTAAAAACCTGACTTAAAGACTGTTTAAAGACCGACTTCATTAAGCTTTTTTTTTTTTTAATTAACTTGCAGAATATCTGATTAAGTGGGATGTTCCTGCTTCCAGAGACTAAAAAGGGTCCTCCACCATTCCATGCTCACTACTTCCAGAAAAGAGTGGTATGGTAGGAAAATGTAAACCGCAGTATCACCCTACTTTCCCATAAACACCATAAACAACCCTGGCTCCCTTCCAAAACTTCTAAAATCTCTGTTCTCCAAAATTCTGCTCTTCGACACTCTCCCCCTACCCCAAGAAGGACCAAGAATGGACACCTGCCACAAGTAGCGAGAAGAAACTACGCAGCTGATGTGGAAATCTCACGCCCAATAAGTATGTGATCAATAAAAAAAAGAGGTAACAAGTCACTAATACCTGATACACCTTCATGATGCTGACAGTTGCTTCTCCGTTCTGGCCAGGGGATCCTTGGTGCTGTAGTAGATTCCTCACCGTCTCCTCCATTCTAGAGAAGGAAAATATTATAAAAGTCAACTGTATAGGAAAAAAAATTTTTAAGACTTGCATTCAGTGTTTTTGTTCTTTACAAGAGCCTAATGCATCATTTTACTGGCTACCATGAAATTAATATTTAAAGGAAATCCTGGCCTTGTAATGTTCTCATACTTCATGTTATGAATAACACATTAAGGGCACTCTTTTATCTTTTGAATACGAACAGTAATTAGGTGTAATTGTTAAAATCCTACCATAACTCCGTTACAAAAATTAAAAAGAAGTGCCAGCAAAAACCAGCACCTTGTCAACACTGTAACCAAACAGCAAGAGAAAATTACTGTCATTTAGGAACAAAATCAGTCAGATTTCCCAAAAAGCTGCTATATTTATAGTCCATTGTCAATTTTGTGCAATTTAGACAGACTGTCACATACATGACTGGTATTTGCTCTCCCTGTTACAGGTGCAGCAGTGTGTGCCAGGACATTTGTTTACAAAGGCACAGCTGCTGAATGCATTCACCCTCTCTTTGCCCTTTCAAAGCGATGCAAAAAGCAAGTGTAGACCAGAGCCTGGTACCAGCAGCTGAGGAAAACATCACCAACTTCAGCGAAAGAAGGAAGGTTGGCACTGTCATTTCAAAAAGTGCTAGTGGATACCATCAAAAGCGTCTTTGATCTATTGGCATTCATCAGCCATGTTAAAATGGGTAATATCACCAATCCTCCCAAACAGAGGTGACGTCGAGTAAGGGGCCGTGCCCCAGCACACCGCAGGGTGGACAGCGGGGGCCACCACACGAAACACGGGTCCCACTCAACTCCACAAGAAGGTAAATCGTACAGGCTTTGGGGATGTCATTGAGACTGACTCCAAATAAACGGTCCAGGACTATAGCTGGTTTCAGCTCTGCGAGCACAGATAGGAGGAGGAAGGGGAGGAGAAAGCAGAGAAGCAATGTGGGATACAGCATCAGAGAAGCTGGGCTTCACACACAAATATCTGAGGGCCAACTCCAGCAAAGGTCCTCCCACTTCTTCCTACGCCCCTAGTCTTCACCCGTTTTCTCACCCCTTTGCAGCTGCTTCTTGGTGAGGCAACATTTTTGTGAGTTTGACTTGAGGAATGGAGTCCAATGGATATGCCCCCACCACTGAAATTTCTCACCTGCACTTTAGTTTTTCACCTTCTTTATTTTTAGACTGTCTCAATTCCTTGACACAGAACAGCCCAGCTGGAGCAGGGGCTAGAGAAGGGAGAACTGACATGGCATAGGTGGGCGGGTTACACGAAGGCAGCAGAGCAAGAGGAATGCCTTACACCAGCATTGCCCGACATGCTGTAGAGGAAACCTGCAGCCCTGAAAAGAGAGCCAGAATTGCTCGGGAGACCACACCAGACACTGCCTGCTGCTGTTTGTGCTGCTGTGTTTAGGTAAACATGACTTGTGTGTGCTGTTCTTTGCAAATGGAATTGGGCAGAAGAATTATTCATATCCTATCAAAACTTTGTATTCCTGAGGTAGCAAGCCAGCAAATATTAGCTAACTGCTATGGCCAAAGGCCAATCATATGATCTTTTGTATAAGTTACAAATGCCTCATAGTCCTTCTGTTCTTTCAGCCTTATCAGAATGCATGGTAGTGGCTCATTTAGAAATAACACTATGTTTTACTAGGTTTTCTCCTTTTCAAGTCAGCCAGCTAAACTCCTTGTCGAGAAGCTGACATTGTGAGGCATTCGTTTTATTCAGATGCCCGCTGACATTTTACTTATTCATATTTTTTTTTGTCATTGATGTGCAGACTTCTACATTGCCAGAATGCTCACAGAATAGTTGGACCATCTGTTGACCAAATGTGAATAAAAATAAGCCAGCACTAATCTCTAGTGCAGACAGTGGTGCACAGTTTTTCAGTTGCAGATTGAAACCATTTCTGCTCATGGGCTGACCTTAATCAGATCCCTTTTACACAAAAGAACAAATCATTTTGGTCCATAATATAAATTCCTGTACAGTCCTCACTAAAAGATTTCCTTTCATACCATGTTCATCATTTAATTTTTAAGTTAATAATGTAGTAGGGTTCTTATTTTAAATCATTGTGTTTTATATATGCATACACAGTAGTTATATATCTAATTCTAGTCCTACATGAAGTTCTTCCACATGAATAAACAAGTAAAAATTACAGAAAGGATAGATTCAACATTCGCTGAAATCAATGAGAGTTTTCCAATCTAGGTCTAATACTTCAATGAAAATATAGTCTAGTTGGATATTAGAATCATCAGTCAAACTACTTATGAAGAATTCTTAAATTCAATGGGTCATTTCATCTTGAGCAAAGTGCAGATAACTAGATTGTCTATTCTCGACAGAATTCCTGTTAAACAGGCCTATCTTATCTAACAACTTTATAGGGACTGACTAGCATACTGTTTCATGCGGTAATTAGAAACACCTTCTAGCAACACTCATTTCTATTAACAATGGTATTTGCAACATGACAAAGAGCTAAGTTACACACTGTTGAGGATTTTGTTGTTTCTCTTGCAGCTACTATAAGAATTTGTAACTAAGAGTCTGACAGTCATAAAGCTGAACCACTAGACACGTTGGCATGTCACTGTCAATACATCATTGAAAGGATCTTAGAAACTTTAGATGTCCATGGGATATCCAAACAAGAAAAGAGAAAACTAGTTCTTGTCAAACAAGCAGGTGAAATATGCTTACATTCAAATTTATTGCAAAGCTTTGATGGCCAGTGCTGCTGCAGTTTATAAGCTGTTTCTTTTTTTGCTAGCATCCCAATTTTCCATTTTTTAGAAAGGTCTACTTAACCAAACATGACATATGATAATAATTGAGACTTGTTCCTCATAAGTTAGGCTCTTTGAAGCCTGAATTAAAGACAGCTTAATTAAAAGGCAATTGTTATATTATGATCAATAATACTCTGCACAGTGACTGTACATGCCAGTAAGATTTAGTATAAATTCTTTTAAAAAACAGAAGAACAACTAAGCCTCCATAAATTTAACCTGAACTACCATGTTTTGCTTCCTGAAGTAGGCCTCCAGAGGACACGTAAATTTTGGAAGTGAAGCAGAAAAATTAAAAGCTCTATGAAAGGCTATTCCTACATCAGCTATATATTTCCCACTTCTAAAAACCATTAAAGGTTATCTTCTCTTGGTTATGATTCTAATACCCAGATGGACCCAGTCCAACATCAAGCACATGCTGATTACATCTATAATAGCTATGCCCCACGCGCATAGTCTGCCTGCTTTCCAGCCTATGCTAAAAAGCTCATCTTGCCAAGGATTCAATGCATCTTATATAACTATCAAGATGTTACATTCTGCAAAAACAGTTTCTAGTATCTCACCATTCTCAAGCCTATGCTTTTCAATCACTATTTAGGAACATTTATTTTCCCCTTTGTCTAGTGCTCTGTTTACTGTCTAATCATCTCAGTTAGTATCCCTAAAATTCTGTTATATCCATTATTTGGATAGAAAATTGAAGTTTTCTGAAAACTGCAGTGTTGCTTTCAATTAAAAGAAAAAAAAAAAGTGATCCCCTTCAAGGAAAAAGAAGCAAAACCCACGCTTGGTAGAAGCTTCTTAAGTTTCTTGACAAAATGTCAATTTAGAGTAGGGAGACAGTTCTCCACCAGCCCTAACCTATGGATAAATTTCTCAAAGCACTAAACAGAAGACAAAATGAGGCACTCTGAGACCAGAATCTGTTCATGGAGTATAAGAGTTTAAGGAATGTAAAATATTAATGCTACCGTGAAAAGCTCTGTCGAGATTTCATCTGGAATATTATCCACAATTATGATCGCCAATGCTCCTTCACGGAGGGTTCGATGGAGGAACAGCTCTGAGGCTGTTCAGAGGAACGGAGAGTCTGTGTCATGAGAGAAGACTAAGCAACTTGTCTTCCTAAACCTAAGAGGACACAGGCTTACACAGATATGACCTCTACAAATGAATCAGTGAGGAAAAAGTAAAAGAGGAAAGAATATTATACCAGCCTAAGGGCAATCATGGACAGAGAACAAAATGGGAATATAGTGGCTATAAATACATTTAGCCTGGAATTAAAATGTTTTTTAACCGTTAAAAAAGTGAGACTCTGAACAGCCTGCAGGTAGAGTGATGGGATAAGAAACCTAAACACTTTTAAGAGAGTCAAGCAGTTTGTGAAATCAGTTGTATAACAGGTTAAGAGCAGAGGACTGGAACTGATGGTCTGGATGCCCACACTTGCTATTCCTCCTGAAACAAAATCAGTCATTCCTAGGTTTTAAAGACATTATTTGTCCAGTGCTCTTAAAAGACACCAGGAAAACAGTCTATCTGCAATGTACAGTATTTGGCTTTTTTTGGTATGTCTTTCGGAGCGAGGGGGCCAGGTGTCATGTTCGGAAGAGAGGAAACGTCCCTTGCCCAGGGAGCCTGAGCCTGAGAGGGGGCCGCACATGGGGAGCAGACGCTCAGGCCTCCAAGGTGGCACAAAAACTTCCACGGTGTATTTTGCTGTGACTCAGAAAACTGGTCCAGAAGCCAGGACCTGCCTTCAAGGACATATTGAGCTGTAGGAGACTTGTTTTTACAGCTTCTTGACTTTGCATTTCGGACAGGAGGGAGCAGCTCTGCCGTGTCCATACCTGGCCTAGCTGTCCTGTTGCAGCAGCATGTGGTCGGTGCACAATTTCACCAACGCCAAGACACATTATAGAGGCCCTTTTGGGGTTTACTCCTCACCAGTAGACACTTATGTTCCTGACTCCATACACACACCCCCACACGTTTCTCAGGACCATCTCCTTCATAAATGCACACCTCCTCTGTGCCACCCCCCAGCCATACTGGGACATGGTCTGAAAACCTGTCCACTCTGTGCCCCTCCAGTTGTGTCATTTCAAATGGACCAAAGCCATAGGCAATTCTGCTGGGCCCCTCCCTAAGAACAGACCATACAGGAATTAATGTGCCCTCAAATACAGTAATTCAAGGATGCTCAGGTGTTTTCTCAGCCCTCCAGCCCTGTAGAGCCTTTACCATATATTTCCACCCAAAAAGGCCCCAAAAAGGCCTTCCAGTTCTCTTTTTGTCAGGTTTATTGGTCTCGTCTCCTTGAGAGAGGCATCTCTCTCATAGTCTGCCTCCATAACTTCACATATTGAGGGCTTTTTCTCCATAAACCTCTCCACTGTGCATGATAGGTCTTTATGTCCCGTCTCATTGCAGAGGAAACCCCTTCTTTTCTCCAGGTCTCTGTAGCACATCTTTTATAAGGGTTTGATCTCCCCAGACCTAAAACTTAACCCCTTAAATAGAGCAGGCTTTCTGTGGAAAGGAGACAAAACTAGCACAGAGACTATATACTCCCTATAGCCCTCATCCTATTCAGCTGCTTCCCACACAGCCCGTAACACAACTCTCCCTCCAAGGGACATGCAGCATGTGGCTGTTCCAGCTCTAGAAGGTGCGTGGGCAGCTTCAACCCCTTCTCCCTTGACCTATTTTCTTCAGTAGTTCCCCAGGCTGGCAGCTACCTTTTGCTGGGTGCTACCCCCTTCCTTTTCCATCAGCCTCAAGCTGAGGCGACAGTACTCTGCTTATTTCAAATGCACGTCACAAGAATTCCTTCAGCTAAGGACTAACTTCACTATCTTCCAGGGACACATCCAAAGGTCTTCCAGCAGCAGCTGGAGGTTTGTACTTCAGCTTTTCCTTCTCCTCCTGTCAGGCAGCAAGCACAGAACTCTTTTTAAAGGCTTTGAGAAAAACATCAATAGCAGAACTTCCCCCGTCTTTAGTTTAACTTACCTCAGTGGTTCAGAACTCCCAAATGGATATGTATTCTCAAACGGTTCAAATTCTCTTCTTCCAAGACTATCTGTGAGACAGCGTAGCTTCCTGCCTCCCTCCTAGGCCATCTCCAGCTCAAATCTCTTGATTTCTAGCTGCAGCCCTCCTAGAGATGCGACCTGGGTTTTAGGTCCTTGAGCTGCCTGACCCTTCCCAGCTGCCTGACCGTGGACCAAGTCACAGGTTAAACTGCCCAAGGGACTCTCAGCCCTTTCAGCCCCTGCCAGGTTCTTCTCGGATGACCCGAGGTGGCCGGGGAGCTCGGAGCCAGCCGGCATTGCCGCCAGCCGGACTGCGGTTGTCCCTGCAGAGCCTGCGCCCTGCCTGGCTCTGGTGGCAGACTCCTGCGCCCCTGCCCAAGCCTCTCATGCCCCTCTCCAAATTGACACTCCAACAAACCAAAAAGCTGCCGTCTGACTCAGCGCTCAGATAAATTTGTTAGCTCATTCCTACCCAGTTTCCAACCTCCGAGGCTACACTTGCATCTCACTTCTCTGACCACTCCAAAAAGAGTCTGGGGCCTCTGTCTGGCCCTGCTGGCCCCCCAACCCAGGGGGGCCCGCGACAGGCTCCAACAGGCCCCAGGACATGAGCTGGCCTGGAGCCAGACACAAGCTTCTCCAAAGAATTTAGATATTGAAAATGGGTCAGAAAAGCACAGAGGGGAGTGAAAACCAATAGACGATATATGGGAAGGAGACCGGACAGGTGGTAAACACCGAGGCTCTGACACCCAAGGGCTTTCCTCTGTGTTTCCAGGCCTGTTCAGGAGGCGACATTGCTCCTGGCCTTACAGCAGTACACAGGGCAAAGGCTACCGAACGCACAAAGCCCATCCCCGAAATTCCGGTTTGAAAATAAAGTAACAATATCCTCTACAATATCAATAGAAAGACACAGATGTGATGTACAACTTACATTTATTCATTCTGTTCATCAGTACTTGTGTTTATCAACCCAGAAATACCAGGTCAAATCCTACCCCTGCACCACCACCACGGTCCTTTTCCCCCGCGGGCTCTGAGCAGCCTGTTCGACCCTGTGCTGCTCTCCAAGCAGCACACCCAAGCCACGCAAGCCGCGCTCTTCCCACGCACTGACGCTAAACTGCTCTTCTGAAGACATACTCAGAGCAGACACAGACCTTCTCCTGGCAAACTATCTAGAGAAGATAGCAAACTATCTAAAGACGAGTGGCACATAAAAATAGTAAAGTATCTAGCACAAGGCGAGGGTGACTATTGCAAGGCAGTGCTGAAACGAAACAGGTCTGGAGCTGAAACCTGGAAATCCACGCTGCAGTCGAGGACAGAGCTCTGCTCACACGACTGGCGAAGGATCCTTCCCTTGAGTCAACAGCCTAATCAAGTGCTCTGACCACTAGACCACACCACTGCTGGAAAAAAGTTATGGAGAGTTGAGGAATGAGCACAATATTTACTTAGTTGAACCACTGACCACTGCATCCGCTGGAAATTTTGAAGGTATCCTTAAAATAATGCAAGTATGCACCTTGAGCCTCAGGGAAGCAGGGCAGGATTGTGAAAGACCGCAACATTGGCATTATCATTGCTCCCACAAAAGTCTAAATCCTGTTACCTGGCATTTGAGCCAGCCCTGCTGGAAACATTTTCACTGCCCGCTTCAGCCATGCAGTCTTCACTCTTGAAACCTATGCCCACGGCAAAAAGCTTCTGAAGCGCAACAGAAACCAGTGGTAATGTTTATTCCTGTGTTGAGAGACAGAAAAATGCTGCATGGACTTTATGTGTGTTTTCCATCACTAGTCCCCTGTACAATTTTTAAGCCACAGGCAAGGAGGATTAAATAAAAAATAGTCCAAGACTAAGCTTCACAGAAAAGCTTCTCACAGGCAATGGAAAAGATTTTTCAAATGGAAGGACTGTTTCCCTCCTACAACCCCCCAATAACACATTTGGGATTTTAGGAAAGATTTTCATTAGCTATAAATGGATAGAACCAGATGTGCAGAGAAAGCTTACTCTGTCAGCTTAAATGTACACTCAAAATTTCAAATATTATTCATGCTGGAGGCACCAGAAATAGACACACAGTGTTTCAGCATATCTAAAAGCATCAGAAAAATCAAGGACAACTAAATAACAAGACTCTAAATATTTCCAATTTTAAAGAATGATTTTGTATTTAATTTTTTTCTTATTTTCTACAATTTAAATAAATTTTTTTTCCATATTTGCAAATATATAGATGCATAGATATATCTATGAACCCATCCAAATATATATATATATTCAATTTGCTATATACAGCACTGTGGTACAGACAAACCACTACAGCGTCAATTTACTTTACCTGGGAACGCTATGCAATTTAAAACCAATCCAAGTCCTTGTTCCACTCTGAGTCACAGTTTCAGAGCTGTACCAAGGCCACCTGTACGTGCTGACACAACTACATAAATTTCCATGAGTCTCTAACAAAAGCTGCCTCCCTCCACACAGCGTGTTTGTAGGGTTGAAGTAGATAGAGAAGGGCAAGATGAAAGCTAGCTCTGCTGCCGATGAGCATCTGCAGAAGTCCCCCGCACGCTAACGTGCATTTTCACACTACACAGCCCATCATGAAATTTTCAGGCTCCGACTGCCAAGTGTGGTAGCGCACACACAACTGTGCTGTCCACACTACAGAGAGCAGCTGGAAGAAAGCTAAGAAGAGGAAGGATTTTTTTTTTCTCCTCTGCTAAAATTACCATGATTTGTTTTCAGTCTGACTCTCCAAGCAAGGATTTCTGAGGGCATCAGACTGCAGAATCTTAATCTCCTCATGGCTCCTCTTTGCAAATCTTACAGGAGTTTTAAGGCAGTTCCAGGGTTACGAAAAACATGTGAAAAGGCCCTGTGAAGATGGGTGGATAGGGTTTTCCATGAATAAAACCCCAGCTTTATTGACCCAATACGTAACAGTGTTTTCTTTTTTATTATGTTTGACATCCAAAAATTTTAATTCTCCCTTCGTTATACGTGCACCACTGAAAGCAATGGAAGATGCGTTTATATATGGTGACAGATTCACTGTTAATTACCCTTCACAACCCACGTGCGAGTACTCTTATACTAGCAGTACCCTTTTAATTCACACAAATGGCTGGGAAATCCATTGCAAAGTACTGATATTTTCAAATTAGTGAACAACTGCCATAAAAGTCCAAGGATGACACATCACAAAATGGACTTTGTTCTTCTAGCCAACAAATCTGATTAGCTTTAATTATCATAACTCACCAAGTGCTAGTAAACATGATTATTCTATTAAAAAGATCAGTGATGTGAGGCCTTATCCCAGGATATACTAAATCACTGCTCATAAGAGGTCAGAGTTCCATAGATTTTATGCTGTGAGTATGCAGGTCAACATAATATACTATATCACCATCTTACAGGTGAATAAATTGAGGCACAGCAAGGTTAAATAACATGTCCAATGTCAGTGGCTGCTAGAACCCAGGATTTTAACTGTTCACAGTTCTTGGTCTAAACAGTAGATCATATGTCCTCTCCATTTTACCTCATTTTGTTGATAGGACTGCACAGATCTTCAGCTCTTTCCACTAGTGATCTAAGGTCCATATCTTAAAAATATTTGACTAACTTCAAACAAATTGGCAGCTTTGCTATCTCTTTACAGATAGGTTAATGTTTCACACATTTCACTTGAATAGCTTATGAATAGCTCACATAACTTTAAAAAAGCCATTCGATCTGGAAGGAAGCATGATATCAAAAGCTTAGTTCTATCTTTTTTTATCATTTAGTCACTTCTGCTCTTCTGTGAAGAATTCAGGGTTTAAAAACAAACCTGGCAGACTCCTGGAAGGATATAAAGAGATAGTAGTCATTCAGAAGAATTAAATAACCTTCTGTGCATCAATAGTAGACATGCTCAGTAGTCACTTAATCAAAAGAATTATACATCTTAAATGTTTTGTTAATTTTTTTTTTTGTGAAACAATTGGAAAATGTTGAAATACAACTGAGTATTATTAAAGTTGTTCAGACAGTTTTATAATATTGAAGTCCATACAATATGCCCTGATGCCTTCAGAGCCAAAGCCTGGAAAGTTTCCCCGATTCCTTTTCTTCTTTCCTTAAAACTTTATTCATGAATTTAATGCCTATAAAAACTAATTACTAATGTAGCTATTAGGAGTCTAGCTAAATAATCATTCAATGAACAACTCATGGTTTGGTTCAGTAAACCAAGTATTTCATTAAAAACAAAATTCACAAGAGAGCACCAGTCTTTCTTGACACTGTACAGCTAACTGCAGCAGGCATAGCCCAAAGGCCAAACTCCTGCAGATATAACTACACAGGACTCAAAAATGTCGGGAAAGTTTCCCACTCTGCACCTGGATCCCCCCAAAACAGCTCACCTCAGACATTTTGAAATACAAAAAGCAGCAGGAATCAACAGCAAGAAACAATGATTCAGGTTTCTAACTGTGAGAAAAATACTTCTGGTTCTGCTTAAAAATACTTTTAAAAACAACATGGTGTCTTAATAAATATAGGGTTTTTGACCTTTTGGACTTTAGCCTTTTAAAATTTTAGCTGCTAAAGACTACAATACTACCAAAAAAAGAAAAAAAAATGAGATTTTCAATTCATCTGTGGCTTCCTAAAAGCTTCCATATACAAGACCAGTAAAGGTGCAATGTTCCACACATTTCTTCCAAGTGATGCCTGTGCTACAGAGAATGTAGGCTATATTAACGATAGGCTAATATTCGAATTCCTAAGGGGGAGAGTATGCTGTCATAGGCGTAGCTAGAATTTGTCTTTCATCTTTCCTCCTCAGCAGAGAGCCTGCTTTGAACTTTCAAGTGGACCTTCATAAACAGATGGTATGAGACGGTTCTTGGATGATCAGCAACGATCAAGTGTTTTGCCTGTGCTCTTCAGGAACTGGGGACATCCTCTCGCTCTCTGTATGACTAGGTCCTTCTTAAGTAGGAAGCCCTCCATATCTGCCCTGGCCAGAGAAGCTGTGCAGACACTAGGAGAAGGGGTATCACTGCATTAGGCATGCCCTAATGTCTTTTTGATGTCGAAGATGTTCATAGGATTTTATTTCCCAAGGTTCAAATTTTCCTAGAAGAATAATGGCAGCCTAAGACCTTTCCAACATTCTGCCTATATTTGGAAATTACCAACTTATTTAAATATTTTTCATATCATAAGGTGTCTTGATGTATTTTTCCATAAAATCAATGACTGCCAGGATAGCAAATGACAAATGCCGTCTCCTGAGCCTGAAGTATACCTCCTTCTGTGCATGTTTGACTCACCAGAGCCAAAACCAGTAACATTGCCCTGGAACAATACAATTTCCTATTCTAACGGTGCCTGGCTCAAAAGGGGTTTACCTTTATGGATGATAGATTCAACAAACAGCAACCCACATCTACCAGCAAAGAAATCTAAGATGTAGAAGTAACTGCTCCTCTGGTCTTACATTTCAGGTGGTTAGAAAACAAGCAAGAAAACAAGTCATGTTGGAGACCTAAGAACAGAAGTTTAATGTTTGTAGATTCCCCAATTCTAGCAGTAGAGCAAAATGGCCTAAACAAGTAATATATGGTTAGAATAATGGTCTCCAAGGGCTTAATTATCTGTATCATTAGGCAGTGGTAGTCTCTCTAAAATGATATTGACAGCTCTTCTACAACCAAGTAGTTGATAATGAGGCAATAAAAATACATGACAATGCACACTGAAGAGGGCTGGAATAGCCTCATACAGAACATCATCAGCTTTGACACCAGCAAACAATAAGGGCTAAATTAAACTGTTTGTGAACTGGTCACAAAAGAATCAGGAGGACTTAGAAATATTTTGCCATTACTCACGCTTAATGTTCTCCCTTTCCATTTATGCAAGCCTAACAAAAGAGAGAAAAAGAGAAGGGAAGAGAAAGAATATCAAGGTGCAAATGAGATGCATGAAGAAAGCAATAACACAGCTGCATAAAAAGAAAAGATAAGAAAAAGGTAGGCGCACCTTCTTGCCTCTATGTTAAGTGCCATAAAGCCCTTCCTGCATCCTTCCTGTGACTGGAAGAATACAGGCATTATCCATTTTATCCCATTATCATAACCATTATCCATTTTATCAAGTAACAACAGGAAAAAAAAAATAGTCAGAACACACAGGCTCAAAATGCCAAATTCATCACCGTTAAAGCTCATTTCTTTAAATCGCATTATCCTGGAGATGGATTGAATAAAAAGAAGGGAAACCAAGCTGTGTTTTTCTGTGCAGGATTTCAGCAGCAATGCAGAAAGACGACTGGCTCTCGCGGTGCGCACGCGCTTCCACCACCCCACACGCCCTGCTTGCCTTCCCGTGCTGGAGGCCAGCAGACCTCTCCCCCACATCAGTAGGTTCATGGCGTGAGTTGTAGGCGGCCCATCATCCGGGGAGAGGAGGAAAGGGCACTCTGACGGAATTGCCAGCTGCCAACTTGGAAAACAAAAGGAAAAAAGGGGAGAGAAAAGGGGTCTGGAAAGTCCTACTCCATGACTTCGGCCACAAAGTGCAGCAGCTGGACAAACTAAGATGTGGGTTAGGAGAAGAGAAATGAAGGAAGTACTTAGAAACAGAAAAGGAAAAAATGTTGAGAAAAAGTCTTGAGAATGGAGAGGAAGAAAACAGTGAAGAGAACAGCACAAGATCGGAGGACCAGAAATAACAGCAAGAGTAGCAGAAAAGACGTAGAAGACTTCTTGAGAAGAAGAGAAAAGCATGTTAAAATATAAGTGAGATGCAAGAAAACAGAAAAATAGAGTGGAACAATCAAACAAAAATGATAAACATGAAAGAGAAAAGAAAAAGTGAGAGGACAGCCAGACACCTCTAAGGTGCAAATGTTTATTTGTAATGTACTGCTGTTCCACTTGCAGAAACAGGAGAGCTATTAGCGAGGATTTCCAAAAGAAGATCACTTAAGAAGGGTTTAGAGAAGGATTTTTACCCTGACCATAGCCCTAAATGGAGAATCACAACATCACTCCCTCCTCCCTGTTCAAGCACTCATTCTTTAATCATCTATCTTCAGCACAGCATGGGATACGTTTTCAAACTGCTCTGCAGGGTTTTAGCCACATGGCTCCCATTGAGTTTAATGGGAATCCTGTGGATAGAGCCCATATGAGGTTTTCAAAACGTACTCCAAAAATCCCTAAATAATGCATTAGCTGAACATTATCCTGTTTACTTCTCAAAGGACATGCCTAAAATGAAACAAAGGCTAGGTAATTTTTAAAGCTAGCATTTACTGGGAAGCTCATTAGTGTTTCATTCATAGATATCTTCCATCTGTATTAATATTTAACATGAATATTTAGGATTTACTTTTTCCATAATAGTCAAAAATGAAGGAAAGAATCAGCTCAAACCACATTTACTCTGAAAAGGAAGATCCAAAAGTTAACACATCAGCCAAAGATCTGGGAAGTCCCTCTTCCAGACTTTGCACTGTCACGAGATGCCTCTGTGGTTTTGTTTCAGCTGTTCCTCTGCAAAGTTAATGTAACAGTTTCTATTTCATAATGGCTTTATGATAATAAGATAATAAATACCAGTATTAATCAAGGACTCAGATACAGAAAGAATGCCCCAATATTCATTCCCTCTCTCCCTTTAAGAGAAAGGTTATCTTCATGAGCAGGTCTGAGATAACACGAGAGTCTTGAAAAATGTAAACTCCTGCCACCCACGCTATGATTAAGAGAAGACCTGACCTCCACGCTTCCACTTCTCAGAGGCAGCACTCAAAATAAATCCACGCAGACATGATAGCAACCAGCTTTCATGGGCACAAGCAGTTGACGGTATTCCATGGTGCTTTGGGACAGGGACCAGAAAGCCTCCGCTACATCAAAGCATCAGGGCTTTCAGCTGCAGAAGACGGATCCGCAGCCTCCGCAAAGCACAACAGCACTGCTGCGGAGGAGACAAGTCTGGCACGTTCACGAGACAAAACCTTAGCCAAGGAACAGCAAAGAGAACACACAGAGCCTCGTTTCTGGCGTCGGAAGCGAACATCAGATGCACTGCTAATATCAACAGCTCACTTACGCTGCTACCTTACCCACACAGTTTGTGCTGTGGTGAAAGGTCACTTGCAGAACCCTTATTTACGTTAAAGCAGTTCAAAAATTGGGCTCAGCAAATAAAATCCTTCAGCTGTGAACTGGCTAAGCACTTTTTCCTAGACATACAGAACAGATACTAGACATACCGGTCTACCATGAGAACCTAGGGAAATACTAGCATCCTTGTAACACGGGAAATTCAGCATTTTGAAAGCCTGAGTTTATGTCAGTGGAACACAGAAAAACTGGACAACTCCATAAAGCAATCTGTCTACCAGCTTTGAACTGCACTGCCATAAGCTACGGCGAGATTGAATAACTTTGGGCAGAAGTCATCCTATTGAACTTAACAGTTTACTTCACAGAATCAGAGCCTTTGTTACTTAAGTGAACAGCCAGCACCTATTTTAGCTAATCTGGTGGAAACAAAACCTCGTAAGCCTGCTATACCAAGAAATAATTTAGTAGTTCTCCTGAGGGACATTTTTTTCCCCTGTAAGCAAGAATCAACACAAAGAAAAAAGATCCTTTTGAATCCTTAATTAAATATTATAAAAAGTTGAAAGAAAACAATCATTATCTTATAATACACCATTACAATGCAGCAGACTGATTTCTGGAAAACCAATTTAGATATCCGTGTCCGGGAGGGGAGAAGGGCAATAACCACAACAAAAAAAAGCCTGAATGATACATGAATGAGAAGCTGGGTGCGACACGCTGGGAACGCAGGGGTAACGGCTGAACAGCAGCAGCTCCCAGCACCACCGCTTAAAAAATTCCATTTGTTCTGCAGAAAGGACGGACACTTTACCTTCATCAAGAGCAAAAACGTTACACAGAGCAGGAAACCCAGTGAGTGCATTAATGTGAGCAGAAGTGATGCCAGGTCCTTCTCTGTTTTTCAGCTAGGTTGGGGGAATGACAGGACTCCCAAGCAGTTGTACAAATGCAATATAACCTCTGTGTCGAGCAGACTTCTAAGACACCTGCCTACCGGGTTACAAAGCTAAGCCGAGCTTTATGGCATGATTATAATACTTTAATGAGGTTTTAGCGTTGGAAAAAAAAGATCCCGCTAGTGCAGAAGTGGGTGGGAGAGGCCGGGGAAGGGGTGCCCAGGGCACACGCCGGCTTCTCCCGCAGCGAGGGGAGGAGAGGGCAGAGGGAAGAACCAAGCAGGAGGGCAAAAGCTGTAACTGCTAACGAATTGCCCCCAGACGGGGTACAGTGCTTTGCCGGCACAGTACAACCGCAGCAGGGAAGTGCTTACAGCGTGCATGTGCCTGTTGTCATCCCAGCCGAGACAATCCCGTTTGACACGAATACAAGTCATGTCGTCCTGCAGAAAATCTAATGCTGTGATCCACTGTAAAATGAAAGTATAAATCTAAAATAACTCAATTTCATTTTAGTTATCTATGTTCACTTTACTTTTAAAATGACTGCTGTAATAATAATTTGCAAATTATCCATATTCACCTGTTTTATTAGTGTCTTCTAAACAGCATACATTTTTATTTCGAGATTATTATAAAATAAAGATGCTGACAGCGTTTTCATTAGCACAATGATAGCACAGTAGTTTTATACCTTTTTTAAGCCTGCTGCTAATGATTCATTTCAAAAGTAATTTCAGATTACTAAAAGAAAGTGTAATATATTTCCTTAATCTTCATTATCCTAAATCCTTGCTCTCTTCATGCTGCTAGCACATTGTGTGTTTTGAGAAATCCTTTGGCCTGAAAACTGCTCAGCTAAACCTACTAAGAAATAAAGTTACTGTTTGGAAATGTAACAATTATAAATCCAGCAATATTTGGAATTGCTGGAAGAATATGGTAACTCACTTTGTGAAAAAGGCCGCATTCTTCTGCAAAACATACTTTTGCTGTTTTGACATTTACATCAATGCATCTTCAAATGGAGAACAGTCTAGCGGGAGGAAGAGAGATGAACCTATAGTTGGTGGGATGATCACATCCAGCGCCTGACTCCTAACACTGTTGCAGACAAGTCTTTTAAATTAGAGCAAATATATGTTTTGATTTTGCAGATTATATCCACACCTCTTTGAACAAGCTGAAAGCTTCTGGATTTTAAACTTGTTCAAGAGCAAATCTTTCAAGCTATAACTGATGAAAGATTACAGAGGATATGAACAAGGGAAAAAAAGCTATTGTTAACTGAAAATATAAGCAATCATCTATTCATTTTATTACTAATATCAGAAGCTGCTGTTGTTGATAAAAGAGTTGTTTTAAGGACCTGCTTACAAATAATACAAAGATGAATACAAACTGGAGAACCATGAGTGTTAACAAGCATATAAGATCTGAAGGATGGTTTATATGCCTAAAAGATTGTACTTAATCAGTAGAGCTAAAAAAAATTCTATTATAAGTTTGCCTTTTAATAAGCAAACAGTCAATCTTCTATTGCGTATTCAGAAATGATGCTTTCCTAAGTTCTGGACAATATCTAATGATATAAAGTATCTGATATTTCTTTACTCACATAATTTAATTCACATTTATAATCATGCAGTTAAAGAGTCAAACATAATTTCCAGTTGTTCTAGGAGCCAAGAGCCAACGATGAGAATCTGTGCTTGAATAGTATCTTACACTTATATGAACATCCACACATTAGAAAAGGTTTTCAAAACTGACAAGTGACTGCACATGTTGCCGGTTTTGGGTTCACCAAGCCAGGGACAGGCTTCACAGCACTAAGCTGCCGCCTTGGGAGACCAAAGACATTTTAACATGCCTCACGCTGGGCTTCCAAGAACCGAGGCATCCAAAACCACGCGGCGCTTTTTCAACACTTTGTTTTACTCTCAAAGCTTTTGCATTTTGATAAAAATAAGAGGCACAGGAAAAGTTAGGTATCTTGCCTGGAGTCAGAGAGAAGGGTTCAGACTTGCCTTCAGTTCTCAGCGACGACGGCAGCATCTCCCTGGGTTAATAACTCAGGTCAAGAACAAAACCCAGCAGCCTAGCTAGTCCCTTATTACCAAACTGCACCAGCTATATTTCACCTCCTAGATTCTTTAATCATTTAAAAGCCTTCTTTTACATCTTAGTCCTCCAGGTAGACACAATTTGAGCTCTTTGGTTTAGGTTGATCTTTGCTCTGTAATCCCAATATTTAAAGCTGAACTATTGGGTATTTTTTTCTAAGCATTAAAGGCTTTTCTGCAACTTTTCCTGGCATATGAACAGCACAGAGTATATTATTCTTGTTCCCGTAAAGAAACACAAATAATAAGCAAATAAGTTAATTATTTGCATTGCCTTGGTATGGCTAAAAGTACAATCACAGCAGGAGGGAAGTACAAGGTAAGAATTAAAGGGCAGCTAATAAAAAACTCGTTTTTTCTAAAGTTTGGGTTTCCTTCCCCAATTACATTTGCGAGCAAGTGTGACAACCCCAGTGCAGTGAGATGCATGCATGACTGGCTACTTACCACCCTGACCAAGGCAGGCAGAGCAACCAGCCCTTCGTTACACAGAGGCAGGAAAAGCTATGGATTAGTACAAACTGCACCCACACATTTAACCGCTAGAATATTTACAAAACTATTGTGTTCATCATACTCAGCGTTCAAAAATATGTCCTGAATGTTATTCCTGAGAGCTTGTTTTTAGGTCAAGAATCACACAGGTTCCATGAAGAACAGCGATATAAAACCAAGATGGGAAGACAGTATCTACCAAAACATCCTGTAAGGCTGCCTAGTCTTGGACACTAAGTCAGACAGACTCATTTCTTACCTGGAGCTACTCAAGGTCTATCTTAGACACAAATTCATAGCCCCTAAAACTAGCACGTGCCTTCTACATTGCTAGTGGACATTGCCCAAGTGTCGGGTTGGGGCACGTGGCCTTCGGTGGAGCAAGCACCTTCTCCCTCCATCCCACCAGCCCCAGCACGGTCATCGCCAGTGGCGTCAGGCCTTTACGCCTTGGATACAGCCAGTGCCAGCCCTACAACGCACGGGCGGATTCAGACAGCAGCCAGCATTGTGAGTGCAGCCCCCTTTCCAAACAGGGATTTGGGGGAAAAACAAAACAAGAACAAAAAAAGAAGCTGAAAACTCAAGCTCAGGAGGACACAAGATGATAATGGCAACTAATGGGGGGGGGGGGGGAAAAGAGTCTGAATTGCATTAGAATTTGACAGGGTCACCACATATAGATGGGGCATGTTGAAACCAGGGCTATATAATAGACTTGGAGCGGTCTCCACCAGCTACTTGAGGAAGAACAAGGAGAAATCCTGACTTGAAAGTTGCTTTGATACTGGCAGCCTGCTTGGGTAGGATTTGCATATAAATGCCAGAGGAATACCAAGTACTCTGCTCCTCAACAGACACAGAGAGTTTATGCAAGTGATGCACACTTGCTTAGATTAACCACACTTAAACAGGATTTGGGGGAAACTTCAGAAGTGTCAGAAAAAATAAGACACCTCATACAACATACAGAATGTCAGACTGGACATAAACATTAGGAATCTGTGCAAACAATTCTTCATTTTTTTAAATACAATTATCTGTGCTATATGAATGTGTACTAATACACACGCATGAAAGTTTTGGTGTTCTACAATTATTCTCTGTGGGAATAAGTAACAAAAAAATCTGATCTGAAAAGCTGAATATGAAGAAACATTTCAAAAAAATACAATCTATTTAAGTTATGGAAGTTGAACTTAAACTTTGCTAAAGAACAGACAGTTCCAACTGTTCATTATTTTTAAAATAGCATCAGAAAAAAAATTGTATATAATCTATTTTTTCACTCCTATTTACTTTTGGATGTAAATTTTTGCTTGAGGTTTTCAGACCATGTAGACTGCACAGATTATACTGAATTACAACACTCATGCTTTATTAAAGCTAACTAGTACGTATACTAATGAAAGGTCACCTCATATAAAATTTATATATTCATGCCCACACATTGCATAAAATTAAGATGAAATACCATGTATATAAACAAATAACAACTAAAGCTTTATAAACTATAAACACAAGGACAGTAGTGCTTCACTTCTGCAGTATAAACTTAAAATTTGGACACTGTTGTGGGTTGTAACCAGAAATGCAGTGACCAGGGAGTGTGAGCTGCCTATTTAAAAAAAAAATAAAAAATAAAAAAATGCAGCAAATCATTCTCACCTGGACTTCTCAAACCATTATACCATCAAATCTAATGTTTGTTTCAGGTACTGCTGAAACTGTAGCATCCTCCAAAGTGTCATAAAACCAACCTCTGAGCCAAGGTCTTTTAATACAGTTTTCAATACCTCTTGTAAACAGTCTTGTTATATGATCTGGTTGTACAAACAAAACCTCAGTTAACCTAATGGTGGCCATTTTTCTTGCTTTTTTGTTTTTTTGAGAAAGTATCTGTGCCCAATACCTAAAAAGGCATGCTTTCTTGTGTTAGCAAACAACACCTGCAAACCATTTCAAGTGTAAATGTTAGACAGCAAGACACATACAGAAAACTATTCAGACTCATGTATTTTAAATAAAAAGACATGCACATTAAAAGTGCATTTAATTACACTGAATACCTTTAGCCTCTCGTTTGAGGTTTCTTGGGCGAGTGCACCTGCATTTAGGTCTTTGTATCCCATGACACACAGGAAGGGCAAACAGAGGAAGCCACTCATGTATGTTTTTAAAATAATTGCTTAATTCAGCTCATGTCCTAGTATACAAGCCTTAGCAATGTTCAAAGAACAGGTCCCCAACTTCCCTGCCTGGAAAAAGTTCTAAGTTAGACTTTGGATAATCGAATAGATAGATAAATAATACACAGTGACTGCTGGAAAAAAGACAACATTCAGCAATACACAGCATCTGCAGTGCTACAGATCTACCCGACCCTGTGCTCGCGAAAGGGGCAAAGAAGCAGGCTGGATATTACGGTGCTCAAATGATGTGGCATCTGATCAGCATCAGGAAATGCTGGGGGGTTGGTGTAGGCTTTTTTTGTTTTAAATCCTTTTCCTATCTCTTTGTTACTTTAGAGTTTCATTGTCATTTTGACTGAGCATTATCTATACCATTACATGCACACTTTATCAGTTTGGCTCCAAGGCTTCTTTCTTGGTGCCCTAGTTCTGAATTTCTACAGAAGCTCAGCCCCAGCATCAGGTGCCTATGCCCAGCGCTGATACTGTCACAGGCATGACAGGCAGATTTAATTTACTCATATCCTGAACTACCCTGAATTTTAAGAGGAACTTAATATTTAATTGAAGGAAAAAATGGCGAAGAAGAAAGAATTCGCATATCATTTTAAAAATTCTGCTGGACAGTTTTCCTTAAATATTTTGACTGCTTCTATTTCTACAGTTAAGAAAAGGTATCTGAGAGAATTACTGCTAATTTTACAGGAACTTATGATTGTACTTGCTTTTTATCTAAGGGCTACTGACTAAGTATATCCTCCACTGTAGAAAGCAAGCTTGGGGATCTTAATGCACTATTTTTCCAACTTCTGCACTAGATAGTGCATACATACTTAAGGACACTCAATAAAAATCTCTTCATAAGCTTCACTAACACAGTTCTCCAGGAGATGCCCAGTCGGCTTATTCTGGGTTAACCTAAAGATTTGCCTTGATTACTATTTTGTTGAGGAATGCATCATTATGGGTCCAGTCCTGCAAACAGTGGAGCGACAATTTTCACAGTTCACACATTCACACCAATTTAGCTAATAATTCACACCAGTTTAACAGTAATTTACAACCTTTTTGTTTTTTTAAATAGAGAAGCTTTCTTCTTTTATTGCCGACTTGCTTAGTTCTGTTTATTCTGTTATGAACAGAAGCACTCAGACACCACCGTAAGGAGCACCACAGAAGTGATCACCAAAAAACAAAGGCTATCTCTAGGAGACTGCTACCTTCTGTTCTATAGTTAGCTTTCACTTTTATCAGCACATACTGATTTGCTGAATGTTAAGAAAAAAAAATACTAAAAAATGCTTTAAGACTTTGAATGCAAGAGGAAAAAGCTCGCCCACTTTTGGTCCATCCCCAGCCTATGGTCACAGGTCCCCAGTCTTCTCATGTCAAGCCCACACATCCATCCTTCGAAAAGGATAAAGGTGAGCTGGAAGTAGGTGGGTATTGGTGAAAACTATGATAAGAGGCAACATAAGCACTCCAGAAATACTTCCAATGCCATTAACTCTTCAAAACTGACAATCAACAGGAAAATAAGATCTACAAACTACACCAAGCTTCGAAATGACTGCATCCCTTTTTATCTACCCTCCTTGTGGGGAATATAATCAAATAATATCAGTTGTAATTACATGGGACTCGGATTCAATTTCATTTTAATTATTGGAAATGTGTACACACTCCAGGAACACCTCATTAAGATGGCTCAGCTGGTTTGTGTTCAAATGGGACCTCTAAGCCAACACTGACGATTATCCATCACAACAGCCATCCACGCACTGCAACAGCCCCAATTAGGCAGTTCTTACAGTCAATTCGAATCGGTAAGTAATAATGAATAAAATTGTTTCCCAGTTGTGTAAGGAAGATGTGATCATGCAAACAAGGGAAAAACATTACTGCTGGAAATATTTGCTTCCTCTGCTGCATCCTACTTTTCATGTAGGATAGTACATGGCTCTGTGGGAATGCTTGTCGCCACTGGTCTCCTCAAATGAAACAGCCCATATGTACTTTGGATTCCTACTAGAAGCAGTGTATTATGCCAATTTAAAAAAAAAAAAAAAAAAAAAAAAAAAAAAAGACGCTTTGGCCTCAACTTCAATGGCAATAGGTTGATTTTAGCATACTGTGTATCTGCAATGCATTAAACAGCAATGTCTTCCTATTTTGCTCTAAGCAAGAGTGCAATTGCATGTTGTTCAGAAAAAATCCTTCATGCGGGGCTGTTATGTTTTCCCTTTTCTCCCTTTCCCCATCTTAAACATTTGATTTCCTTATTTCTCTCAGCAATTCTTCTCACATAAGGCTAAACTGCTGCAGCATAAACAGCACGCGCTTGTGACTTTTTACTGCGATTAAGGAAAAATTCTGAGCAATGAAATGGATTTTTTTCCCCTGCTCTTGGCATCTGAAGAGGCAGAACATGCTTCTTTCCCCACTACCTGGGAGTTTTCTGCAAGACTAAAGTCATTAGCATATTAAATCTGCTGGTTGGAAGACAAGAAATGTAACAAGACCTCAGGCATGAACAGGAGCCCATTGTACAAAAGCACTTCGGTGAAGTCAGCCAGAGCTAAACCCGGCGGTTCAGCGGCAGGTCAGGACATAGCTCTTTCCAGTCCAAGTAAACAATCGGAAAAGAAATCAGCAATATCTGAAATCCTTATTTAAAACATACCGTTAGCAAACCCAAGCCTTTTCATCGTAGGTTCCTCTCTCAGAAAGAAGAATCACCAATTGCACGGTCCACGTGTTATGCTTTACTATATTATTAGCAGTAGCCAATTCCAAAATATCATTCATCTATATTCATTTCTTTAATTAGAATGAAGTTTTGTTGTAAAAAAATAAGAAGTGGTTATTTTATTCTCAAAACTGAAAGTCATAGAGCATTATAGTGAAACAGCTATAAAAGATCTCACTCTTAAGAGTAGCTAATTAGCATCCCCAAATCATCAGCTGAATGCGAACACAAAAATGTCAAAAGCAAGACTCTGCATAAGCCAGTTCTACAGCTCAGTTTGGCCAGTTCTTGTCTGGAAGCACGCCAGCTCATTTTCCTATTCTCAATATTCATCTTTTATTAATCGAGGCATTGGCTGGGAGCCGTTACGAAAGCCCTTTTTTGCCGCTCCCTGCCAAGTGCCGCGGAGGTTTTTGAGCTCTGCTCAGAGCCGCGCGGGGACATTGCTGGTGACAGGCAAACACTCTGGCGGGACTGATCGAGAGCAGCACAACACACTGAGATTTGGGTTGATGTTCTGGGTAATGCAACTTTACTATTAAGGCAAGCATCTTGCAATAACAGTAACTTCTATTTAAAAGAAGAGAAAAGCAGTATAAGGCTACTTTTTTCATCAAAGCATTACAAGAATGCAATGAAGTCCTTCAGAAAGGTAAAAGATTTACTGCAAATTTTCCACTGATTACGAGTTCAAACTTCGCATCTTCCCCGGGTACACATTATGACTAACAATTACTGACCAAACACTCAAACAAAATAAAATATTCACACATCTGCATTACTGCTACATGTGAAGGTTTTGTAGTACTTTTAGGAAAGGACCTACGACAAAGAAGGAACACAATAGCTTTCATTTTGTGCAGGAACTGAGTGTGCCCAAAGAACGTGCTCACAAAGCACAAACATTTCTCCAAAGTAAGGAATCGCTGGAAAATAAATAGATGTTAACCAAATACTTGAACTAAATATACTGTAACATATACAGTTAATAAGGTTCAGTGGTTAAGCAAGAGCACTTACCTCTTCACTGCACCTATCATCTCCTGTTACTATTCATGTCATTACTCAGCTGTAGGTCACTCGAATTCATTTTCGCAGGGTAATATTATAACCTTGCAGGTATTTGAAGCAGGCGTAATAAAACAAAAAGGTTAATTGTGCATCCTGTCAGGACCAGGTGGCATCAGGCCATGACCATCATTTGTCTGGTAAACCTTATCTCAGTTTTCTTTGCTGTTTAAACTCTCCTTGGCTGAATGATATTTTATTTTTCATTGTGTAACCTGCCTAAAGGGTAGGTTTCAAAATAAAGTTCCATTTTCAAGGGGTTTTGCTTACACTTTGGTTTTACATACTGAAAAAGCCCTAATTTTTGCAATGTTTAGTATAATCTTACAGCTCTCTCACCTCCTAATTATTAAATATTATTTTCTTTTGTAGTTTAAATATACCATGAGGCTTGTTCCCTTAGTACATGTCTACAAGTGAATGCATAAAACATCTGGATAATATAAACTTATCAAGGTGTATTCCTTGCTATCAGAAATCAAGACACAATGAGCTCTGTGCCCAACAGAAGGAAAGCTGAAATATTTAGCACTATAATAAAATCTGATTCTTTGGCCTAATTCAACTTCTATGGGAGAAAGCCCAGCCCTGCCAAGGATGATTTAGGACTTTATCACTGATCAGCATCTCACATTGACAAGTATGAGCTGGACCCATGTGTGAGCTCGAGTGTCTAAGCCAGAGTGCTCCTGAGGAACCAGAAACAGGGCAGGGCAGCGCTGGCATCGCCCAAGGGCACCAGATTCGGTAAGGGCACACAGAGCATATTTATCATTTACGCCAAGGACTGGGACCCTCATAAAATGTAGTCACAGTAACCATATTCCTGGGGGAGAGAAAGGTGATGTTGAACTTTTATATTACAGCACTGGAGCTGGAGCATCCATTCAACAAGGGACTCTCATGGCCAATGTGTAAAAAGGCATGAAGGATTTATGAGGTTGCTAAATTAGTAGCTGGGACAGCCACTTAGGAGAGGTGGCTAAGGTTTATCCGGCGACTGCACGGTTATGTGAACCCATGCCAAGTGAACAAGCTCTGGAAGGAACTGGAATACAGGGATCCCTCTCTCGAGAGGGTGCCAGCTTCAAAGGCAAGAGAGGAGACTGTTTCCAAGAAGAAGGTGGCCATGTGCCAGTTTGGGGACACCCTCATGAAAGAGGGGATCGAGCAGCCAGAAGCCCCTTGGTCGAAGCAGCGTGTGGATGCCTGGTCTTCCAAGTCTTGGTTAAGCACCACCATCATTAAGCAGTCAGAAAAGAGGACCCCCTCCACCATCACGTCTCCTCCCAGCTTCAATTTAACGTCAAATTTGGAGCAGTTTGCCTGTAGCACTGATTTATGTGCATAAGCCCTCTGAAGGGACAGAGCGCTTCCCTCCGCTCTAGCCGGTTTCTCGCTCAGCACGAAGGTTTTATGAATCACCCTTCAGAGGCACCTTTCTCTGTGCATCATAAATGGAACGCGGGGACCTAATTTTGGCTTTTTCATTCCCTCTGCAGGTATGCTTTTGATTCACTTGAAAGTCTCCTACTTTTCCATACTCTGTTCCAACTATACAAGAGAGAGACACGGCCCGAAAAGTGGAGCTAACAGGGGACGCTTTCTTACTCCCTTTAATACGATACCACGCGCACACAGCAGCAGTCAGGCAAGGATATTAATATCATCACTCAGTGCCAGTAATTAATAGCAACTCCCCTCATAACTCTGATAAGCCAGGAACCACATTTCATTCCTTGTCCTTTCCTGCTTGTGAAATACTAATGGAAGTGAAACGAGTACAAGACTCGTGCAGTGACCTTGCAGTACGACTGCAGCTCCCTTCAACTAACCCAAAATCCGGCCGGAGCCCTTAGGAGCCTCCAGCGCAAACGGTGCGGGACACCCAGAAAAGCTTCAGAGAGCATGCAGCTCCACGAGGCGTTTCAATCCCCTCGCAACACATTATTAAGGCTAATTATTGCATGAAAGATGCTCAGGCAAGGTGCTTCAGAGACAAAGCAAAACACAGGTCAATTCTGAAGATAAGAGTTCGTCTTAGCTGCCAGCTTCCCCTTCCCCGGCACTGATCTATTGGCTGAAATTTCACAATTTCCTTCTTTCCCTCTCACTTTCACAGATAGCTAGAGATCTTGAAATGGAAAATCAAGGTCAGGTTTACACCTTTGGAAGATAAAATGACTAATAAATAGGATGAAGACAATTACTTTAATATTCTAACAAAATTTTTGGAGGTAATTTCCATAAAGTTTCTCTGCCTTCTTCTATTCTACATAAAGAGTAGTGAAACACATGTTTCCATGTGAATCTTACAGAGGGGAAAAAAACAAACAGAAAAGATTATATTTCTTTCTGTGAGATATACTTAAGACACCCTTTGCTGGAGACATACGAATGTAGTTTCATCAACCAGAAAAATGGTGCATCTTCTGGGAGAGCAAAAGGAAAACAAAAAAACAAAAAACAAAAAGCTCCTCTCCTTGGATCCTGCCAAAGCTTACAGAAAGAAAAACACAGGTCTAGTGCTAGACTTTCAGACCCTTAGTCGCTGGGAGAGAGTAAATGGAATTTGTGTGAGGTATTTTAGGAAGACCTGTCATTTGCCCAGCACACAGGAAAATCCTATAATAAAGCAACAAGCATGCTCAGTAGTAAAAAATTAATAAAGAAGAAGAATCTTGTTTTATGCTTCCAGTGGGCTATTACTAAACAACATCGAGTGAAATAATGAGTTTTAAATTGAAGATCTCCCAGCAGTGTCTTTATAAGCTTTTTTTTAAAAAAATATAATTAAAAATAAAGGCATATAGATGCTGATCACAGGCATTCAACTTAAAGGAGATGAATTACAAGTCCTTGAAAAAAAAGGAGGATTTTAAAAGAAAAAGCTAAATAACCCTTTTAAGAAACAAATTGGGATATTACCAAAGGAAATATTGCGAAAAACCACATTTGACTGCCAGTTGTCCTCTTGATATTTACTTTCCTTGTTACCAGTGATTTCTGCTGTATGAGTGCCATCACTAGCAAATCAAAAGGATTTCTACAGGGAATAAAGTAGTCTCTATCAATAAAAGCAAACAGAAATTATCATTTAAAAAAAAAAAAAAAAAGCAATACAAAACACACTTTGGCTTTCTCACATATAACTGGCTCACCCAGTGCCTCCTATTCCACCATCAAAAGCAAGTTTAAGAGCATGGACGCTGGGCTGGGGCACCACCAAGCAAATCCAGGCGACTCAGTTGTCATAAATACCTTGGCAATCACAAGAGACATGAGACAAACGAGCTGCTGAAAAATGTTTACAGGGCCTACAAGGTCTGAGTAAATTAATTTTAAGTGGTTTTAATTGTGAAATCATCAATGTTATAATTGTAACTGGCCCCACGGCAAAACCTACAAAGAGAATTGCAGAGCTCTGCTGGAATCAGCAGGCAGTTTTCCTCAACGGAATAAAATTTAGTAAGGATATCAGAAACTTAGCAAGGATAACAGGCTCTTGCCCACTGCAAAATCACAAGGAGTACTCCAGATATGATTTTCTCGTCCATGGCAAAGCTTTTGCTTAAGGACTTTTGCAAAGTGAGCAGTGAATTAAATGCTAACCATGTATGAGCATAACTTGCTCCAGCACCAGCCGCCACATTCATCCTCAGCTGGAAGACATTTACCTTCCTCCCGTGCAACTTCCTCTCTTCAGCGATTGCCACCAGGATTGTTACCACCTATACTCACACCTATATTTCAGCAAAAAGACAGGATTCGGGAGTATGATGGACAGCTGGTTCATATGCACGTTAAAGCATGGCTATGAATTACGAAGTGCAAAGGAGAACTAATAAATATATCACGCAGTATCTACTCACCGCCATTCACAACGCCTAACCGTATGGCTCCACGGGAAAGACGCGACAGCCATAATTCACAGATTTTGGCTTTTGACTGCTGCTAAGTAGCTTCGCCTCTTTTTGCATCCACGTGCCTCTTGGCACAAGAAGTCTGTAATCGCCAGCAGTGCGATTTTCAGTTTAAACTAATTAACAGTAGATTCTAACACACAAACACACAATCCCCCCCAAAAAACAAAAGAAAAGCTCTTATGCAAAATGCAAGGTAGGAGCACTTGTTCTTTCTGGTTAAGTATTCGGTTTCCTGTTCTCCAGATGTCCACAGTGGTGCTCAACCTCGTTACCAACAAATACTTTTTCCTGCTTTTTTCTGCCTCCACTGAGAGAACCTCTCTGAAGCTATAAATGAAACGAACCCCGTTTTTCCTCTCATGTATATCTAATAACAGGTGCAGGCATGTCTCTGTCTTTGGACAAGGTGATAATCCTCCACAAAATCTGAATATGCTAGAACTTTGCTCATTTATGCTGTGCCAAGCTTCAATTTCACAGGTTAGAAACACTGCTAGATCTATTAACACTGATAGATATATTTAGATATATTAGCAGAATGTCGCAGAAAAGTCTTTTATTGGTCTTCATTATATTTATAAGGAAGACATTTCACAATCAATAAACTTTATAGCATTTGCATAAAATGTCTTGATTTAGCATCTGCAAGTGAACCTTGGGAATTATATGAACAAAACCTATTCTGCCATGCTTTTGCCTTTTTTCTCCTTTGCATATTCCAGCAATTACTGAAAGTCTGTAAGTCATCAGTGTGTATTAACTAGACAATCCCTCATATACCCAGCTATACATAAAATTTGAGAAGTTTTCTTCGTGCGTTTTGCCTGTTTGATTAAAATAGTTCTCAGCTTGCTATGCCCGTTACAGACATAAGGACTGTTAATATGGATTAATGTTAATATGGAAAATTTGGATTTTCCCCATAGTGTCTCTTCATTTTTGGAGCTGAAAACCACCAATTTTGCTTTGAGTTAGGTTTATGGACAACAAAGCATCCCCTATGGTTTGGAAGGCTTAGAGGTTAGATTTCAGACTGGATAACTTCCCTTCAAGAACAAAATGTATTTGTGACATTTTAAATACAGGAGAATTAACCATTGATAGAATTCAATTTAACAAATGAGTACCTCTGATTAAGGCTTAAATTGTGATTCAAGAAGCATTTGAAAATTTGAAGCACAAACTTAAGCCACTCAAGGCCAGGAAATTCATACAGTAGTCTTTGAGCAGTGGTATCGGAGAGCTTTCCTATCGGGAACTCTTTGCGTTGTAAATACAGACAAGTTCTCTTCTTTCAGACCTTGCAAGTCCGACATGCGAGAGCTTAACACATGAAAGCTCAGACTGAAGAAAACAAGTCTACATAGTGATTCCGGTCAGAAATCATTAACTTCACATACCAAAAAACACTGTCGTAGCTGAAAGTCCCCCAGAATACAGTTCACTGGTTGGAAAGAAAGGCTATGCGCTTCCCAGAGAACTCCCCCATTAGGATTTCACAGCAATGCTGAGATATATAGAAATGCTTATAAATTAATTTTCCCATTTTACGCTTAGCTGCATTACACTACGCGGGCAGAAGGTACCCCTGTAAGCAGCACCATTAGAGCTGCGCTATGCCCAGAATTGCTGTTCGCACAAACCTAACTGCAGGAGTTGGACTTAACGGGACTGGCAGGGCGGAATATCACTCCTGGAATGAGACTATCGCATTATATATTTGTACATCAACAGAGACTAGCAAAAGCAAACAGCATCCTGGCTCTAAAGAGCCTGTAGTCTAAACAAACCTCCTACCACCTCACCACAACTATATACATAGGACAACATTGTAGATGATAGACCTAGACTATTTCCCGTATTTCTAGATGTTACATGTGGCCTTTTTTTTTAAATTATTATTACTACTAGTATCTTCTCAGAAAGGTGACTATATCAGCTAGACGGAAAAAGGAAACCCCCGAACCCAAAACCCCGACACCAACCCCACAGTACGGGTAGCGCAGTGAAAGGAGGTCAAAGAGACTGCGTTTTCCCACAAATGTGCAGAAAATCAACTCCTGGAGCCATCGCTAGGAATCACATCACATATACGTCTGCTGAAAGGCGGGTGTGTGCCTTGCGGACTGACCTGACCAAAAAGAAATTTTATCTTAGTGCAAGGACCATTGCAATCAGGCTAATCTACACAAAAGAAGCAGTCTACAAAGTATTAGATGGGCCTAAAAATTAATTACACTCAGCAGGAACAATTTGATTCATCCAGATTAGTTGCTAAAACGGCTGCAGGGGGTAGATATAATCTTTCCTTAGAAATGAAACAAAGATAAGACTCCAAATGTCATGCTTTGAACATATAATCAATATTCCCATTACCAAAATTTCAACAGTAAACTTCCTTAAGTTTATGTCAGCCAGCATAATTTTGTGCGATAGCTGAAGGAAGGGTGGACAAAGGGAAACCTGCCTTCACGCATGACAAAGGTATTGAGCTAACCTCCACGGGTATGGCTAACTTCATTATACTACCCACACCTTCTTGAGTCACTTATTAGAAGTTATACACTGTGAAAGTACACTAAAACATCAACAGACCTAGCTGGTAAACGAGGATATTTATATCTGATGGACACAATGATGTACAATAAAAATTACCCAGAAGTCTTCAAAGATGTTGAAGCAACTACTTGTACAATAACAGCACGAATGCACACCAGGTAAGATCAGCCAACTGACAAACTCCACCACTTACAATTATGCCATTTTTCTGAAAGTCATCCACTCTTGCCTGTTTCAGGAGACATCCATCCAAAAGCGTGGGGAAAGCCAGATAAGGAGAATAACAACTTCATTATCTGATCCGGATTATGGTTTCAACTTTTCTTGAAATTTTACATCTCCAGTATAAATGGCTGGGAAAATTATTTAAGTTGCTGCTACTCAAAAAATAAAAGAAGAAAATTGCAGTCTGGCAGATTTTCTGCTTCTTGCAAAGACTACGCAGTAATGTATCGAGAACTTTACCATTCTCTACGAAATCCTTCCACACATTACAAACCCGCACAATGTCTATTCCTAGGTATCAAGGAAGAGCCTTGATGTCAAAGCTTAAAACCTCAGGGTCTTGAGAGCAAAGAAACAACTCTCCTTTTTTATTCTACACCTTTGATGACTGAACAGGGCAACTTCAGCCAGGGGAAACAAGAAACTGAAGAAAAAGATGGATAATATTTTTTTTCTTTGAAATAAAAAACTGTTTATAACTTTAGGGGTTTCTGATCATAGTTCTAACTACTAACCCTTGAAAGGGCAGCATGTTATTGAGGAGCAAAATCCACAGAAAGCAAACATTCACTGTAAGAGCGAAAAAAAAATCTTAAGTATTAGAAATAGGTTTGATGCTTAATGACAACTGTAAATTTGTCTACAAGAAAGGCAGCATTTGTAAAGATCTACAGTCAGAGATGCAAATGCGACTGAGCCGGTTTATGTGCAATCAGGTCTCAGAAGTCATATTCCTGAGAGTTATGTAAATAAGAAGAATTTTAAGAAGTCAAACTAAAGTGAACCTAAAAAATGGAGAGGAGAGAGAGAAGACAAAAGCGCCAAAATTCATTCCAAATATCATTACCACAATTTGCAAAATGGATTAAAAAAGCCTTTTAAACACTTCTACTGCAATGGAGCTAGCCCACGACAAAGCCATGAAACTACTGCAAATATAATACGAGTCTCTAAACCACAGGTAAATGGCACTTAAATGTGCGGTTTGCATAAATCACACATTGCTATGCATCAGCTTAATGGGCTCTCCGTGGCGTGAGCAACAAGCAGATCTCCCACAAAACACTGCAAGAGGCAGCAGCTCTTCAGACCAACATTTAACCTGCTGCAAAGGGCCAGCGCTCCACTCCGAAACTCCTAATCGGAGGGTCTCTGGGGGGAGAGGCGGGGGTACCTGCGCAGGGCCTCCCTCAGCACGCGGCGGAGGCCGGGCTGGGCCGCGCGGGCAGCCCCGGCGCTGCTCCGGGACATCGGTGGCTCCTTCCTCCCAGCCGCACACGTGGCTCCTCGCAAAGGGCCGCTCGGGAACTGGCCTGCTTTTCAGAAGAAAGCAGTAAGTTGGCCCCACGCTGTGCAGCCGGAGACTCTTTGGCATGAGGCCGGCGCTACTCATACGTTTCGCGGGACACCCAGCTCATCACGCCGTCCGCTGCTCTCCTCCACCGGCCCCGGCGCTCCTCTTCGCCCCGGCCGCCGGGGAAAGCAGGCTTTCGCCTCGCCGCCTGTTTGCTAGCATCTGACCTACATGCCGAAGGAGGATGAGTCTTCCCCTAATCCAGGTCCCTGCAGCCCGTCTTCCTCCCAGCCGCAGCGGGAGCGGAGGCATGTGATGGGCAGTGGCGCGCCTGCCTCCGCTTGCTGTGCAGAGGCCGCTCCGAAGCGCTTCGGAGCGCGTCCGCGACACCCGTGATAACCGAGCACAGCCGCAGATTACAGAGATACGCTCTGCCGGACCGCGCTTCCCACAAAGCGAGGTATCGCCGGCCAACCTTTTAATACGATAAACCTTCCAAATCGGCTTTAATACAACTCAGTCGGAAAGCGCTTACAGCAAGTAACGTGCCGGACTGTACCTGCAACTTGTTTATTGAAATATGCTGATCTATGTCACATCAAATTGTGTATTAAAACATTATACAGTGTTTTTTTTTTCTTTTTTCTTTCCAAAGATTTTATTTGTAAGCTGCTGCGGGAGCCTTCAGGCTGAGCAGGTGCCTGGAGCCTTCACTCTCGGAGGCAGCCAGAACTGACTGAAAATCGGATTCCTGTGAGAGAGGCATCTTTAGAAATGCATATCAAGTATTTTTGAGTCAAGGATATTTTCCCCCTCTAGAGAAAAAGGATTTGTTAAGACTATTACCAGCAGCATATTGGTGGTTAGGCCAAGCGGCGTGGAAATTCGGAGAGAAAGGCTTTCCTGACATCCAGCAACACTGTTCTCTTCCTCTTCTTCCATTTTTCATGTGTAATTTTCACCTTTTTACTATGATTTTAATTAATTCGATGCTGTTTCATAGTCTTCATCCGCTCTTTTCTCACCAAGTTCTTCGGGTAGGACTGCAATTCCCGATGAAGGACCCCATCGAGCACCCTGTGAAGTTCATCACAGAGCTGGGAGCGAGGCAGGCTAGAGTTTTAGTCCCAGGCCTGCCATCATCCTACTGAATAATTTACTCTGTAAAACACTACAAATTCCACAAATGAGACTTTTTCAAGGCTGTAATGAAACCAAGAATTTTCCCTCTCAACCCCTTACTCCACTCCTTAGAAAAGCCCTGGAAAATAAAGCCTTCCTTCCCTCCTTCCTCCAGAAAACCACGACACAGAGGTTTATCGGACGGGAGGGGTAGCCTGGTTATGAGACTGTCTCCTTAAAGGAGGGGACCCAGCTTTGAGACCCCTTCCCACCCACATCCCACTGGGGAAGCTGCTGTTCTGCGACCCCCAGGGAATCTCCTGCTTCCAAGGTCTAAACACCCTGAGTCTTGCAAAATAAGCAAAACAGTCATCAGACCTAAAACTTTGTGAGGAGACTTTGCATTTTTTATTATCGAATAATTTTTTCTTCTAAAAAAGTACCAACTGAATTATTAGGAAGAGATAATATTATTAGACTTGTATCAGCTTCTGCAACAAAAGACAATACCAATCCCTACAAATCCTCCCTATTTCCATAGACTAGGAAGGCAATGACACTATTACTACCACCAGACGATCCGTCTTCCATTTTTTAAATTAATGTATTTTTCAAATGTAGACTTTAAATTTCTGAAAGCATGATTATTTCCCCTCTAAAGCACTGCTTATCTTCCTAACATAATTTTGGGAATGTTATTTCCGCAAGAGATGCGTGCTCTTCATCAAAACCATTGCCGCAGCTCACATAACCAAGTTCAATTTAAATAAGATGGCTCGGATCCTGACCAACAGCACTACGCCAAGGCTTGGAGAATATACTGAGTAACTGCACTATTTCTCGGTCTAGGTTAGTCATTGAAAGTTAGCTCAGGTGCCTGCACAGGAGCTACAATAACAATATGGACTTATCCCTAAACATTCAGCAGGGCTAGCTCTATGGCTTATTAGTTAACTGAATAAATCAATCAAATCAATCAAATATGCCCTCAGAAAGCCTAGGACGGTTCTTGCACCTGCGTACCTGCTGGAGCAATATGCACATGCAACACTGAGGGGCAGATGCCTTTGGAGGCTTCACTATGGGCTGCTAACATAAATTGTTAAGAAATAGAAGAAAACAATACTCATCTTTTTATCTAATCCCTACATAGTTATGGAATTGATAGCGATACAATTTGAAGAAAAATCAGCAATATTCTGCATTTGTCTATAGAGCAGAAATAAATGCAATCAGCACACCACATAGCTAGCGCTTTTTAAACATTTAGTTAATCTCAACACTACAGACAAACTTAGGTTAGACTTGCATATGAGTAAATGGCAACTAGACAAAACACACAAAATAGCATGTATTCTCATCTCCTATATTTACAGGATCACAAAAATCACTGGCCCACTTCAATTTAAGCAAGATGCAATGAAATCTCATCCTCAAAAGAATTAGTTAAACAGTCCTAATCCTTCATCTTCTAAATCCAGCCCTACCTCTCGGCCTTCACATTGTTTAATCTGGAGAATGAACAGGGCTGTCATGCAGTCCGCTGAATTCCACGGCGATTAACCCTTCCAAATGAGAGAGTGAGACGCAGACTGAAGATTCAAAGAGATTAAGATTCCCCTTCCGACTCAGCACCGTATTTTTAACTAACAACGTGCCGGACTGTTTTAGCTACCCTAAACAACAGCAACTACAGAGCAAATATATCAAACTATGGCCCCATTCCTTCAAGAAAAACTGTGGGAAGAGCATCATGACTGCCAAGGACTGTGGGGACCACAGCAGAGGTGCTCAGAAGACACAGATGCAGAAACATGGTCTTCTATGTAGACATTTACGTATTTTTTATGTATGTGTGTAAGTTTTATACATACACATGCACACACAAACTCGAAACTCTCTCACATCTAATTTCCTCTAGACATGAGAGGGTAAGTGATTTGGGGTTACATCAGAAATTTGATTTGTGATACAGCTACATTGGTTTCTTCTGGATGCAAGAATTATAATACTGCTGCATCCAGAAACTCAGCTTGGTGTTTCTCACGGGGTCCCAGCAATACTTCCTGGCAATATTCTTCTCCCATCAATAGTGAGCAACTAAGTTAGATATGAGGAAAATTACCTGCTCCAAGGAGATGGCAGTAACAGATAAGCTCTACCTGTGAAATCCCTTAAATGAGCAGCAGGGCTTAAAGCCCTCCTCCTTTTCATGCCATTGGGAACAGCTAATCCAGCTATCTCTTGCCTGTAGCGTAGAAAGGAAGGTGGAAAAGAGGTACAACGGTTAAGGGTGAGGAGCAAGAGAGACAGAGAAAAACTTTTTAAAAGCCGCATAAGGACGTGATGACTCCCCCTCCGAGACCACGTCCTCTTCGTCCCTTCTGCCAACGTCTCAGCTAGTGGGCCCTTTTCCTCTGCCACCAGATCTGCGTACATGTAACCGAATAACAAGTTCAAGAACAGCACCCCGCATTGGCTTTCACGCAGAGGAAGGAGGGAGCACGCTGAGATGTAAGCAGGCATCTGGGTCAAACTGTTGATGAAAGCAATATACTGAGAGGAAGTTTTTGCAAACACTGCAAGTTTACGATTAGAGGAAAAAAAAAATCAGAAAGAAAGAAAGAAAAGGAAATAATCCTAGGATTCAATAAACCCCTGTATTTCCAACAGGGACCGGGCGGTATTCATGCCACTGTGCAAGGCAATGGTAAGACCCATCTAGAAAACATGTTCAGGCCAAAGCTTCAGTGGAGACAGGATCAGTCAATACATACTTTTAAAATGACCCTAACACAGTAACAAATAAATAGCATAAACTGGGCACTATCGTATGTCCTCCAGATAAAAGGAGTTCAGTACAGAGCAGTCTCGCAGTAGAGATGGTTGGGTAAAACAACTGCTCTACAGCAGGAGTGAGCAGATTATGGCAGGATTATGTGCCATGATTGCTTCTCACGAGGTGGTGGGTGAAGCCCAGTGGCCCAGTTTCAGACTCTAAAATTTATGGGCATGAAATACCTGTCAAATAAGTGCAGCAAGTCAAGAACACAGAGCGAGCTAAATTACCTGATTATATTATGAACTACAAATTCTTCTCAACGCATGCATGCTGTTTTGCATTGTAACTAGATTAATATCCATATAATAATGGATATATAAAATAGCAGATTATTTTAAACAAAGATCCTGTGTATTTTAGATTTAAAATGTTGCTAACTACTCAGCATAAATTTGCAGGGGGGAAGGGTTCTGAGGTATCTAGCAAAAATAATGAAGTAGCGAGTTTTTCCTCAGTGCATAGTATTTCATTTCAGCAGAATTTCACCAGTGCCAATACTTCTCCAGTAACATGTGCCAACCTAATGATAAAAGGTTATTTCACATTTTCATATACTCCAGATGGCAATGATTCAGAAAGAATCTCACTCCTTAGTTCAGCAGGATTAGGAAATCTCTTACAACAGCCTCAACTGACATTTCTCATCCTGCCAGCACGGCAATGGATCATGATGCATGTGTTTCACAGGGCCGTCGCCACTATAATTGTCCCATTACAAACACACTGATTGAGAAAATACAGATAGCACTGCAATAAGTACTAAATATGTCACAAAATATGCAACAGAGAGTTCACAGTGATATGCAGGCAAGTCTGGAATGGGAAAATATTGCTCATTATTTTGCAATACTATAAGTTTCAGCAATTCAGTACAAGACTACAAGAGTCGAACGAAATACAGAATATGTCAAGTATTTTTACAGTAAGAAAAGTCACTGAGGTATGAAACTAGTGACACATTTTTTCTTCCCTGTATACACTGACATTGTCTTGAACAAATATTTCAGAAACAAATCCAAATAGGCCCAGCAAAACTCAAATATTTGTTAAAAAACCCAAAATTTAGTATCCATCATTCTTCCTCTAAGAGGTTCTGCGGTACATTCTCACCCATGTAACATGCTCTGCTCTCCCACCATCCACTGCCTCACAGTCTTCAACAAAATGAGCTCTTTCCTCTATGAAGGATCGAGATTAAGACATAAGACCTGAACTTCGAGTTTTGTTTGTTCCCCCCCAATTTGAGAATACAAGCATAGTAGTAGCACAAACCTACAGCACTTGAGAGGGTTAAGAAATGCTTTGTCTTGAGCAGAATGCATGTTATTTTGAGATACGCTTGCATGTGACAAGCCAAAGGAAGGATTGCCACTGTAGATCGCTATTTTACGCAGACCCACTTTGATAGACCATAATCACAGGCTTAATTTTGAAGTCCATCAACTCCTTGCCTTTGTAATATACTGGCTACCTCACCCTGATTTACCTGTCCGTCAGAAAGCAGTACGCATGGTCAGAATTTTCCAGTTTTATCCATATTTTCAGTCTTTCCAGTAAAAAGGAATGCACACAGAGGCTTATTGTTATTTCCTTATAATTCTACGCATGATTAGCTTTCTTACATTTAGCAGGTTTAAGCTGAAAGAATGCCAGAAGAGTCTGCCAACAGAAGACAGAAAGGAGCACAGCAATACAACCATCATCAACTCAGGGTTTCTAGAAAGGTTTCAGGATTAAGGATGAAACCTTAAAAACAGAAGAAAGGTTACCTTCTGATCAGGTGAGAAGCTATAACAACTCATGTCACATTCACTCAATTAATAGACTCTGCAGCAGGCAAACACTGATAAGGGCACCACAACTTAATGATCTAATCTGTACTCTCAGAGAATGAAAACCTAGTTCAAAATAGACACTTAACTTGGATTATTTCCAGTGCAGTCACACTGTACGGCAAGATGTACTCTCTCTGCTAAGCCTAAAGTGCACTGGAAAGAAAAACTGGACTATTAAACCCAACCAATACACGAGAGCAATAATAATAAAAGGGAGGATTAAGAACGCTTGCAGAAGAAGGTATGTCAAGTACTAAAATGTAGCTCAACCTCTGGTGCCCGACCAACAGACTACAGAAACCTGCTCCCTCGCAGCGATAAGCCTCATCATCCCATGTCTCTTCCTAATGACTTTCCCCATGACAAACTTAACTCTCCACCAGCACACCAGTATGTCACTCCTTTCTTTGCTATCTATCTGGAATAGGGTAAAAACCAGGAAAAGTCAGAACCCCTGTCTTGAAGAAAGCAATTGAACTGGATTCAGTCATTTACCATGAAACAAAATGATGCAAAAGAAAGGTGTAAACTAAGCATATGTATCAAAAACTAAAACAGTGTCCTCTATGATGAGATTTGTTCTGAACATGGTTTGTAGCTTCTCTTTCTTCTTTCCCAGCATATCCTCAGTTATCTGATTGCCCCAGGAATAGCTCACTGTTTTAGGCAACACAACTAGTGATATCCTTGAGGCAATACTTTTGGAATAACCTATCGATAGCTATTATAAAGCATGTCTGGAGGAGAATGGATGCTTTCTGAAACATATATTTTATTAATGCAATTTAATACAGAATTGCACTAAAGGTTAACACTGTAAGGTTTGAGCTACAGAGCAGGCACTACAAACGGAATTAAAACCATGTTACACTGAAACATTCATATCAATCTATATGTTTCGAAGCGTCTGCAAACTGAAGCATACAATACATTGTGACCAAAGATAATCACATTAAGATTTCTGGCAATCTTTTACAATAAAAGCTGTCTGCAATAGTAGCCAGGAACTGTTACTGAGCTGCAGCAGGGTCCCTATGGGGTTAGGTATTCCAACCATGTTACAGCCAACTGCAGCATGATTAATGGCACTGCAAAAAATATCAAGAGAACTTAAGCAATAAACCACATGTGGTTAAGCCTTCTATGCTTTACCACAGCAGTCTTATCACTAAATCCAGTGGCAAAGCCCATGGTAATTACTTAGGTCCCCTCCTGCAGCATGCCAGAAAAAATCAACTCTCATCATCCCTTTACTTAGGCTAGTCATCCAGCACCTTTTGGTAGTTGGTGAGGATCTGGCCACCAATTTTCCTTACCTAGTTGAATAGTTTGAAGCATGCCAGATGACTTAAAACTGCAGCATTTGTCCTTTGATGCTTTTCTCATCCTTAAGAAGGGAAATGTCCATTCCTTCTGGGGGGACACCCTTCAGCTAGGTCTACATCAAAACTGAGCAAGCATCTTGAGACCTTCCCTCAGACAGGACTGAGTAAGAACCTCAGAGCTATCCTTCCTACTGCTGACAGACTAAAAACAACTATCTTTTTTTTTATCCCATTTTTCCTCCAAGCAACATCCATGACAGGAAAATGAACAGCAGCCACAGAGCTGAAAGAAATTTTTTACCTTTTCAGGGCATAAATCCCTGAAGGATACACCTACGGGGTATCTAGCCAAATGGAATATCAGCATAAGAGACGACTAATTAGAAGAATTTTGTCTGTAAGCAACAATGCCTATATAAGAAAAGCAAATCCAACCCTTTTCTCCTAATGTTTCTCATGTGCTTTAAGAAGCAAAAGTCTGAAAAGACAGTTTGCACCTAATGGCTTTTCAGCTTTAAATAAACTTGCTGCAGCTTTGAATAATCATATCTGAAATGTGCTCACAGGGGAAAACACACACCCAAAACATTTTGATAGGAGAAAAAGATTAAAGCTAAATTTTTAAGTTGCGCTGTCCAATTCTGAGCATTGACAACAAATGAGCGGCTGCATAGCCTGTTACATTGGGACAATACTGTGGAATAATTACAAGCTCTAAGATAAAATTAAAATTACCATAATAATTCTCCTGTGAAACAATCCAATCTATGTAGGCTACAAATTGCTAGTAGGTTGAAAAAAAATATATTACCACCTCAAGCCAGGCAGGTAAATTATTCTATTTCCTTTAGTTATTGTAGCAACTTAAGAGGTTACGCAGAGCAAGATGATAAACTGATTATATTCACAAATTACGTGTTGGTCACATTTAAAGATCAGCTGTTTACTTGCACACCAGCATTACAAAGCCAGCTATGCAAAATGTGAGTAAAGATACAATTATACAGTGGTTTCTAGCTGACTTTAAGAGCAAAAATCCCAATCCGTAGTACCCACCTTTGGACAGAATTGGCAACATCAATTTGGGCCCATCCTTGGGTATGTTTCCCTACCATTTTCTGTTGCCTGCGCCCTTTCCTTTTTTAAAGTTTGCTAGAGAAGGCTGTTTGCTCATCTCTGTCTAATACACACATGAGTAACAGACAACCTTGTTTCAAGATCTAGACAAGACCAAGGATTCACCGATTATTCTATGCAGAGAGAAAACATCCCGGATTTCACGTTCTTATCTCCTGGACCGCAAATCTGCGTATCTGTACTACTTACGGCACCATCCTCCCGCAGTACTTAAAGCACTCCTTTCCTTTTGACTTTAATGAGAGCAGAAGGCATACTAGCATCTTAACATGGTTCAGCACTTTTTTGGATCAGATTTTTACCTGCTTGCAATTAGAAAGGGAGCGTAGGCTTCCCTTTTTTAACTTATTGTAAAATTGTCAATGTAAAATTTAGGCTGAGCTGACTAACGTCTTTGAAGACTCCAATCATGTTCATAAAAGAAGTATCACTATCAAGTCCATTTAGTTTTATGTCAGCTTTTTAATCATAATATTCTCTCATGATTTAATTTGCTCTGTACCTGCAACCATCCATCTGAATATACACTACTGATCATTAATGATACATTCACAGTTTATAACACAAGTTTTATAGGACAGGAAAGTTATTAATTCAAGCCACCTCCAGTCACCTCCAACAAAAAACAACAACAAAAAAATTCTGATCATAAACTTACATGTTTCCATCTGCCTCATTAGTAAAAAGACACACTCTATAACCTGCAAATTGCACATCAGTTGCAGCAGTTAAGTATAGGTTTATAATCATCCAACACAAGGAACCACAAGCGTGATACGATCAATATATTAAAATAGAATAAATCCACATTATCTGGGTAGTGAACTTCAATCTAACCACACAATTAGAAGGTCAGCCTTAACTAGCATTACACTTATTGATTTTTAAGACGTATGTCTTTTTATCAGCGAAGGGAACCGTTCGCTTTCAAGAAGGAGGCTCGGAGCGTGGATAGCCCCAGGACCGGCTGGCACGAGGGCAAGCCCGACCGCCAGCTGTGAAAGGCCCGTGCCAGGGAGGTTTCCAAACAAGCCTGTCATCCCCATTTCCTACCCTCTCCCCCTTCTAGGGAGGAGATAAATTAATGAGAGCTACCACTGTAGAAGATTATTGAGATAACCGAAGACTTTAAAGAAAGACCAAGTCATCGTGTGGGTGCAGAAAACGTCCCCGGGAGACAAGCCGGTAGCTTAAAGCAGATTGATGCCTTGGAAAAGATGCCCTTTAAACTTATCACAAATCACTTGTGACAGCCCCTAAAGTAACATCTATTCTCCACCAGCTTTCTCCTCCTCTGTTCTGCTTATCAGAGTTTAATTTCTCTAATCATTTTACTAGACAAAATTTCCATTTAGGCAGATCTCTTTATATTACTGGATTCAAAAACGTAAGCGACAATGCCGTTTCAAAGGGGACTCTCGGCAATAAGTTCCATTGCAAGGATTCAAGATCTTTATCACCACATTGTCTTTCTCTCAGAGGTATTCTTCCCATCTCCCTTTTAATATTCTTTTGTTATACAGATGTTAGGAAATGAAGATAATTTTTAAAAGGACAGAGGTACACGTTTAAATCTGAAGCAGGAAATTTCTCTGGGCTCAGCTTTGACAGAAGGACGTATCTGGCTCTTACATGCTGAATAATGCAAGTGGGGGAAGATTTTTATCCTATTGTAATTCCCCCAAATTAAAAAGAAAACTCAGTCTTATTTACTTGGAAAGATGGCAGAAAGAATTACTGATTTTTTTTTTTTAAAGCACACAGTTATATGAGAGGCCTTCTTCTCTAGAAACTTAAGAATTTTCATATTATTCAGAATCATCACTGTATCAAACAGTCCTTCAAAGCATGCCAGTAGTAAAGCCCACTAACAAGGAAACAGACAGCATACAGAATTGACAGAACTTAGTGATCTCATAAATGAGAGCAATCTTCCATTTTAATATTTTTAAAGTGTATGTGAACTTTTAAAACATATACAAAAGTGATTCTCAGTTTTATGACTGCAATCTAGACAGAAGCTTGTCACCTTTAAATATATCACCTATTACTATTTTTTCTGCAAAACAGTATTGTGAAGTTATTCAAACACTTTGGGTTGCAAGGAGTCCCTAACAGGTCAAGTAAGGGAATCCCTCATATCTCAGGACACTGGAATATCACTGATTTTTCATCAAGAAAAAGCTTTCCCAAAAGCAAATCATCTGAAGTTGCCACTAAGAACGTAGCATCTGCTTGTAGCCATGTCCTAAATCCAGAAGTACTCCGTGAGACACAGCACAGAGCACCGTTAAACAGGGCAGTTCTTCTCAAAGCACATTATACTTAATAAAGAAGCCTTCCTAGAAGAGTTTCTCATAGTCTACTTACTCAAACACTGGCAACGGAACACAATTTCCCTTGCATTATTTTCCCAATATATGCCTATGGTTCTATATTTAAACTCAAGTCACTCCCACAGCTGTTTATTCTTTCTACTAATATAATTAGCAGTTAATTGAAGCTAAGACTAATCCCACTAGCTACAATCTTTTATTCTTTTAGTATTGGGAATTACTATCTATAAAATCCTTTAATACCCATGTTTACCCATGACTGTGGCTCTTCTCTGCCATCTTCAGCTTCATACTCACTCCTCCTAGCTCTCTTTCTAGGTCTTACTTTCCATATGTAGGTAATTTTCTCTGCTATTTCACAGGTTTTCTCAATCATACTTAAAAAAAACAAGTTGCTTCTAAAATATTCTCAGCAAAGAATAATAAAAGTCTAGACAGCACTATAGATTTTTTTAGCAATGACAACTTGTCTTTATGCCTCAACAAGAGCTGTTCCAAGAAGTTTCACAAACCACAAAGAAGTAAGCACAATCCAGCAGATAACTAAAATTACACAACAGTACACTGTGATCTGAGCTGGCCTTGGCCCACAGGTAGCAGTTTCATGCCCTTGAGCTTCAAATGGCTTGCCCCACTTCCCCACCACTGAGAGGGAGAAAAGACAGCCTGGAAAAATGATAGGTGTATTTTATGTCCAAGCTATAACAACATATTACAACACCTAGCCAGAGGTAAAACAGATCAAATTATTATCTCCAACAAGAATCACATATTTGGCTTTCAATAAACAGCCCATTTTAAAAAGAATTCATCATTTCTTACCTTTCAGAAAATGTAGGGAACTCTCTTTCAGATGTTCATATATAGATTTCTTAAGGCTATCTTCCAGCCTCCTTCCAGAATTATATTTAGGACACAAATCTCTAGTTTTATATCCCTACTGAATCACTATGCAGAAATCATGCCAAAAATTCCAGTTTAGTCTGAGTAGCTCTGTTGCATGACAAGAGACACCTATGATTTATCAGTCAGCACAGTAGTTACTTTGGGACCACACTTATTTTCTTTGTGAAGAATATTGTGGAACCTTACCTAATTTTTTAAAATAGCAAACTGGTCTGTAATCTTCTGTGCCCAATTCCTTAGTCATATTTGAGTAAATAACACTCCTCTGGGATGAGGCTCCTTCTCTGGACTGCCTGTACACGTAATGGTCAGTGGTGGTGCGACTGCTTCAGCTGGTGCCTTTGAAGACTATCAGGAAATCCTGACTCAGCTGAACCTACTTAAGTTATCTTAATTCTTTAACCTGCTTGCTTCCACTTTTCTTTCTTGTGACCTCAAACTATCTTTGTCAGCTTTTATTGGAATACACACCCCCTTATTTTCCTTTAGGGAAGACTAAGGCAGAACAACTGTGAAGCATTCCTGCTTTCTCATCTATTATATGCCCCTCTATCCTAGTAAAGAGTAGGCCTTTGCCTGCTGAATGCCTCTCTGTTTAAAATTATTTTTCACCCTTTTATAAGCTTTGCAAAAATGCCTTAGTTATATGTGTGCATATAGAGATGTATATCATGCTTTCAAATTAAAAAATGACATAAGCATTAAGCAGTTTGGTCTTTCGCATACAGGGTACCAATGCATGGGGGCATCGAGGCAAACAACGAAAAAAAAGAAAAGTGATGATGATCTTCCAATGCAATTGGGGCAGGTTCTTTTCTGACTTATGGCTCAGAATTTAGAATATAATGTTAAAATAATAAAACATTTAAAAATGTTATTCTCTTAGACCACACCTAATTAATATCAAATGACTTGACTTAAGGGAAAAAGTAAATCTACGGAAAACAAATCATCTTGTGCTCATGTTATTGAAGTCCTTAGGATTAACGTATCTATCCTGTCTAGCAAAGATGTAAAGGCATGTGTTGGGTTTGAACAGTTTCTTTACTTTATATGGCATCAAGGAATTGCCAAGCTATGCATCTGTAACACACATGACCTTCCTCCTCCCACAAGTTCAAAAGAAACCAAACTATGACAAGTGCCACAGGAAAGAAACAGTCAGTACTTGTACTTTGCACATTACAATGCAATTTTAAAAATACATCAATAAGAACAGTAAACCAGTGATAAGTAACAGAAGTTCTCTTGACAACTACCAGTCCTATTTACCTTGAAAACATCTTACCATACACGACTGCACAGCATTTAGGTAGGTGGCAACAGCACCCAATAATAGTACTTAGCTCCTATATCAGCGCTTTTCTTTCATAAATATAAGCATGTTTCACAATGGAGAATGATCTGTAGCTAGAAATACCCACAATATACCTGTTCTTGTGCAAAATAAAAATGCACAGAGCCTTGAACTTTAACAGGTACAGGATTTCACAGTATGTAAACACCAAACAAGAGCCTCAATCTCTTTAAAAGGGAGTAACAAGGAATTCTTCAAATTTCATCAAAATGAGGTTTTCACCATCTCCTGACATAGAAGAGCCTGCCAAGCCAACCACTGCTCTGCCCTCAGTCTTGAGCACCAGCTATTACTGAAACATCCTTCCATGAGCTTCCTTTGGACCACCTTGCTATCACAAAAACGTAACGTATGGAGGGGGTTATATGCTGTGCATGGACCACTGTATGGGCACTGGTAACCTACTGTGGAATTGTGGTACAAGTTTTGACATACCGTTTTTATCCTTGACATCATCTTGTATGTGCTAAAGGAAAGGTAAACCAAAGAATTACACTGTTACCTAGTACTTCTTTGGTGCTAACCTATTACAATTGTGCAAAGGAAAAAGAAAACAAAAAACTCTCAAACACTACTATATCCTATTACAATTTAGTGCTAGCTAAGAGACAAGGGGGAGCACAGTACCAGTTTGTGCTCTGATACATCAGTAATAGGTGCTACCTCCCAGAAAGACAAGCATGATGCGTATTGACAGTGTGTACACACATAAAAACCCAACCTGCAATTTTCCAAGTACACAGAAAATTATGCTTTTGTCTGTGGAAGATACAAATTACATATTTCCCAGTTGAGAAAAAAAAAAAAAAAGCTTTCAGAGCAACTAAGAGATGCCACGAAAGGCTGCCACATGATTCACTAGCACATCAGGGTTCTGAAATAGGGTTGGCTCTTACGGCAGCTTCAGGTGCCTAAAGAGTCCAGAGGACTTCAGGAACTGAATGTTCCTTTCTGGGCATCTTAAATATGGCTTGAAGCAAAGCAATTCGCTGCTCTTAAAAGCATTACATAAGTCAATATACGTCACACACACTAGCCTGTTACAACTTCTCTCCCTTGCATGACTTCTGTGCTTTGAGTTTACACCGGTTCTTCAGCCCTCTGCGGTCCTTTCAATGTCATTGCTTTTGTTCCTTCTCAACTTTGATATGAAAATACCTTCATTTCGGTCCGCTGGTTCTCTAACATCAAATCGGAATGGTAGTTTTTGAAGGAAACCGAGGGTACGTACACAAGAGCTATCTTCAAACAATGTGTTATTTAAAAACTACAGTATTCATACCTAAAACAGATATGAAGTGTCATCCTTTTACTCTTTCAATTCTAATCCCTAGTGAAGAACGACATCCTGATCACCAGGTTAAAGCCCTAGTAAAATGGTACTCATCCCACTTCCGAAGGCTCAGCAAGTCAGGCCAGGGTTAAGGAGCACAGTTAAGGCTAAGTGAAGGCACTCTGCCCCGTGTACGGAAAAACCCAACCTTGGGACGGGTGCCTGCCAAACCAGACATCAGTCCCACCTCCCGCTGTGTGAGGCCTCCCAGGACCCTCAGACCCAGCTATCTGACACGTTTCAACAACAATTTCTCAGTCGGAAGCAGAGCAGGAAGGCAGCGGATAAGTGAGATGTGCACATAACACAGCCTCATGTAATAAAATCTGGAGGTATCTAAAACATAGGGCAGCCTGACAAGGTCAGCCTTTGATATAAACTCTATCGCTGCGACAATCTGCCTCCCCCAACAACCCTACCTTCAGGCCATGCCGTAAGGGTAAGAGATTTCTGCAGACCTATATAATAGAGGAGAAGAAAACTGTAGACAGCTCCCTCCACGGTCTTTCTCAGACACAGGGAGTGAGTTCCTACATCGTATCACACTCGTCCCTGACAAACTGTAAGTCAGAATCAAAGGTATGCCATCACTGGCTGCCAAGAGAGCATTTTAATCTCCCCAGACACTAGATTAAAATGTTATTAATGGTTTAAATTGGTGTTTAAAGGACGTTAGGCAAACTGAACCATCACAGGGGCTACAGAGGTGTCCTCAGGTTTTATACACAGGCTACGGAGATGCGGTCTCTGCTCCACATGGGCTGTTGGCCACAGCAGTAAGGTCCCTCTGAAGACCAAGAAGGTGGTGGCCTCTAGGTCAGGCAGAAGTGATCATGTTAGAAATCACGACATGACAATGCTGGAAATGTGAAAGATCTCTTTATCACAACTGCTAAGGAAACAGTTCTTGATTCCTCAAGATTTGTAGGAGTCACGTTCCCTTTGTCAGAAGTGGCAGGCTACACCCTACGGTCAACACTGATGAGAGGGGAATGGTGAAATACCACCTGACGGGAATTACACCTATCCCACCTGCAGGACCCTGACCGATCAAACAAGGGCCATTTCCTACCTTTCTAAGAACACGCATTCACGAAAGCCCGAGACGGTTTTCCAGTCTTAGACACAGATACCTATAAACAACGTCATCTTAACTGAAGAATTTCTGAAATTTTCACAAAGGGGATTTTAAAGAGTCGATACTAGCATCTTCAATCACTGCTTACAGACATACTTTACAATAGTGTGTTTCATTGAGCTTGTTTCATTTCAACCAAAAATAGTAATCAAAATAACTTAAGCCAAAACTACTTCCATTACTGCTTTAACATTTAATGCCAGTTTGGAGTCACGTTGCACTGTAGGCACTCAACGAGCAACAATTTGTATTGCTTACTGATGTACAGAAGAGAAATGTAATCAATTTATATTGTGTATATTAGTGTGCTTTTTAGAGTGATAGCATAAATCACACCTACAGCTTCAGGGGGTGTTGCTGCATTTCCGTACATATTGCTGTAGGAAGATGCTGAATTTACTAGACACAGCGCAGCGGAAACCAAGAACAAGAAGCCACACGAGATACAGAGGTTGCATATTCTTCTCTAACGTCCAAAAAGAAGTCACCCAAGGACAAGCTAATGTTAAACAACAAATAATCAAAAAAGACAACTGATTAAAAAGAAAAAACAAAATAAAACACAACATGGGTTAGCCCAATTTTTTCCACAGCTGGCCAAAGAGGCAGCAAGCACAATACTGTACTAACTGGTGACCTCCCAGTACAGACACGAGAGCTGCCAACAGTGAAAATGAGGAAGACAAACTGCATGACACTGTCTCAGAGGAAACGGGGCTGATAGGTATTTACAGGGTTAGTCTTTATGCACTATACATTGTCATGCCGAAAGAGCCTCACAGAACCAAACGCAACAGCTGCAAAAAAGCAACAGATCTCAGCGGTTTTGAGAGAGGGAACGTGAAGGATTTCACCCCAAGGTGAGATTACACTAAGGCAATGCAAGCATAACCGCATCTGACTACAATGCAAAAATCCAGCTTCAGCATTAAATCGTTTCCCTGAAGGAGCCTCCACACCTCAAACGCAATTACCCCAATAAAAATAAAAACCAAACTTGCATCTACACAGCTACACCATGATACAATTCAGGAAAAACTTTGGTTTTAAAAGCTCTTTCCCCTTCTACAGTAACTGTCATGTATTTATCAAACTAGCCACCGTGTCATTTTAAGGCTCTGACAGATTTATACAGATGTTAAGAAAGAGGACTTCGATTTATTTCAGAGTCTTAGCCTGGAATATTGCTTACTTGGTAAGAACAGAAACATCAATCAATAAAAAAAATAAACATCAAAAAAAAAAAAAAACGCTTGCCTTCTGAAGTCTTCAAACTCAAACTATATGCTTATCAGGTGGATTGAAGTTTTCACACAACTCCAGATACGAACAGACAGCTTTCCTCCCCGATTACAAAAGGTCCATTTAGAGCTTTCCACATCCTATTACGTTTCGTTCTTTCAAAGATGTGGAGAAAAGAGTTTGAGATAGAAAGAAACATGCTCCAAATTACTGTTTAACCCACTGCACGGCATGCATGCACAGGAATGACTGCATGTAAATCAACTCCATTCAGGAATTACACAGATTTAGAAGATTTATGCTCTAATATATGTCCTTACTTTAGTCTTCTATCTATTGAGTACTTCTGAAAGGCAGAATATTTGGGCCTAGAGAATTATTTCTTAGCCATCTTCTTCCAAAGTACTTTCAGTTTGCTTTATTTTAACATCTGCTCCCATCACCACCTCTCCTGTCCCATTTAATTGTTCTCCAAATGGGGGATAAAAACGGCTCAAGCCCTTCAAGCACACAATCTCTCAGCAGCACAGGTTTTCCAGTTGCCAGTTTCATTATCTGCTATTTCACGCAGTGAGAAAAATACACTTGTTTGGGGAAAAAGTCTGGTTTTGTATGCTAATGCTGTAATATTCTACTAAGCATAAGAAAAGAAGAATCTCTAATATTCATCATGACAGACCTAATACTTCATTTGCTTTTATAATGCAAAAGTGCTGCATTCTCTTGCTAGCATCTGGTCTACCACTAATGTAGCCAATGGGAGTCTGAGTCATTGGCAGTAACGGGCCAAACTCAGGTGCCATTAGTGAAAAGTGATATTTAAGCTTGTCTTTCCTCATTGTAGCTAATGTGCAGACAGTCTTAAAAAGCACATAACACCGATTTAGATTGTTTCACCTTTATATAAATCACAGGCACAAAAATAAGGAGACAAACAGCTTTAAACCACAGAACTTGCATCCCTCTGCTTCTTGATAGATTTATTTTAGAGAGACCTAGGCTGCAAATAATAATGGAAGAAAAAAATGGATTAATTTGTAGAGAGTGGACTTCAGGGTTACTAACTAATAACATAGTCACTCTTTCTGGAAATACTGCTGAGCTGAATCAGACTACCGCAATTTTACAGGAATAACAAAAGGTAATGCTGAAAAGATCTGCACATGCAGCCCTTAAAATTTTACCAAGTTACTGGATACATTACTGCTGAGACTGTTTGTTTTCCCCTCACATTCTCCTTCCTCTAAACCAGGGCTGCATCAACTTAAATATTGTGAAGGCCTCTAGCTATTGCAACAAGAACTACTGTTCTGAAACAAGGACCTCAAGAAATTCTTCCATAAATAAAGATTAATACACAATAGAGCAAAATATTTCAACAAAGAATACTCATAGGGTGGTTTTAAGTGTTGGTGTGTGGGGGGTGTGTGTGCATGTATTATTCAGGGGGCCTCATCAGAATAAGTAAAAATTAAAATCAGAGATGATAAAACAAGAAAAAAAAAAGGAAGAAAATTAAGGAAGAAATATATTTAGTATTTTTAGAGGAAAGAATTTCAGACTTCATTGAAAACTCTGCTTTAAAAAAAAAATCTTAAAAGCATTAATGGAAAATTTCCAAAAACAAAACAACAAATCAGATCAAATTTTGTTATTACTATTAAATGTTTTTTCAGCGTTGCCTAGAAACCCAACCATAGATCAAAGGCGCATCATGGCAGACACTGAGCAAAAAAACCCACAGAAAACCCTAACACCCCCTACACACACACACACACACACACACTCTCTCTCTCTCTCTCTCTCTCTCTCTCTCTCTCTCTCTCTCTCTCTCTCTCTCTCTCTCAAAGAAAAAACCTGCCCCACAGCATGTTCTCATCATTTTAAAACTGAACTTGAGCTTTCCAAACATTTGAGGGCCTACAGGAATGAGTTAATACCTAATCTTGATGGAAAATATACAACGTAAAGTTCCATCATCTCCTTTGATTCCCTTTTATTTTTTCTGTTCACACGATAAAACAATAAAAAAGATTTTATTTGATGATTTCATTGTGCATCATAAAAACAATACAGAACTCCAATCCTTATTGTGGTTATATGAATAGTTTGTCTTAAATCCCCAGTTCTAAGACGGTTTTCTTGTAAATGGAGCCATGTTCCAGCACCAAGCTCTGTCCAAGTCAATGCAGACAGATCCTAAACATGTCCGAGCCAGATGGTGACCGAGCAGGTAAAAGGCACTGTATTTTTTTTCAATTATTTAGACTGATCAAACCCATTCTTAACAGTTAATAGAGACATTACTCTAAGTTGTAAAGACAACAGCTTTTCTTTCAGCACTTCAAATAATTAAAAACAAGCAAACAAACAGTGATTCCTCAATGACATGCACTTCTGGAGAAGCATGAAGCCCTGTACTTCTGTGGAAAATTACTGGGAATTCTAATAAATACATAAGTCTCTAGAAATGAAACTTTTACATTGTTACATAGAATAATGGTATAACCCTCTAATGTTTTACAGGATCATATCAACCACTTAGCCAAATGCTTACTGTGTTTATGGAATTTCGGAGAGATCGCTTTTTGCCTTAGATCCCATCCATCCAGGTTATGAAGAAGTTTGATCAATCTTTTTGTATCAAAGCATATTCTTCCCATACGTTGAACACAGTTTACTCATGCAACATACCTGGAAAACTGTTCTTGCAGCCCACGCATCTGAGCTCTGCTACGCTCCGACTCCAGCGTTACCTCCCGTAATCTTTTTTCACTCTCAAGTCTTAAATGTCTTTCTTCCTCCAACTCATGTATCAGCTTCTCACGCTGAAAGATCATAAAGGTTATTCATTAATTGCAGGTGTAAAACATCCTTTTAGGATAAATTTTATATTAAGTTTGGGAAAAATCATTAAGCAATCAAAATAATTACCCCAACTATTCAGTCCCATCATTTTTATATGGTAATACTACATAGAATAACAAACTAGAGACAGAAGGTCTTCCAGTTTTGTCATCTGATAGAGCAGAGTTATTCCCTACCTGTAAACATAAAGTCTACTCCAAGCCAAAGAACCTCTACTTTTTCTACAGTTTAATAATCTATGCAAACATAATACAGTGAAAAAATCCTGGTTTTCCTCCTGTCATTCTTCCTCTCTGGTTTATTAATGCTATTGCAGATTACTGCAAAAAAACCCAGCAGATTTTGATTTGGTGAGGTCTCAACCTGTAGTGTGGCAGATGGCTATAAAATATCCCCATTACCTTGAGCGACTCTTATTTGGCTCAGACCCACCAAACTCAGCATAAAAGCTACTTAGAAACAAACACCACTCCTCTCCTTCATAAGCTCTCTTTTTCCTTAACCTCCACTCGAAATAACTTCCAGAAGTTATGTAAGCAATGATTAAGATGTAAGCAATTTTAATGTTTCTTGATAATACACTGGAAGCCTGAAACAGGTCAGTTTTTATTATTCAAGAGGACAATTCATCACCCATCCCTTAACGGCTCAGCCTCATGAACAGAGAAAGAGAAGGCCATGCCTCCGCAGCCACCGGAGCTCTGGTTTTGGTTGGGGTGCACGATTCCCACCGGCAGGGCAGAGCCTGTTTATGGAAACACTGTGACAAAGAATATGGTTTTAAAAATGGGGCACCCAGTCAAGTAAACACAAGGGGAATTAAAATGTCATTAATTTTCCTAATAGCTCTCAAAAAATGTCATATAAAAGTGTAACTAATGATAGCAAAATTCTATTTTAAAGTGGCTACACATGATTTAGGAGGAGTAAGAGGAAGAACTGAAAATTTCTAAAATATGCTCCTGCAATAAAATAATATGGCCTTTTCCATGTAACACAGAAACAAAATGAAATTTTTCCTTGTGCACTTAAATGAGATAACAAACAAATCAATAAAGAAAGGCAATTAACTTAGCACTACATTATACTTCCCCAGTGAAGGGGGTTCCAGTGTCAGCCGACTAAAAAAGGTTAAACCACTGTAAAATCACACCAGGTACAGCGCCTATGTGCTCTGAAAAATCTCTGTGCATGTGATTTGTAGGCTGTCAGATGTATTTGCATTGCTGATCTAAATTTTTATGACATATCTGCAAAAATGCACCTAGAAATTATACATGCAGTTTCATTAGAAAATAACAAAGTTTTCTTAGTGTTAAGCCATTAAATGGGGGAGATGGATTATTTGTGCAAGTCCCACAGTTATAAATCTTACTGGATAATAATTTATAATAGCAGTAACCACGGGGCCAAAAATATGAACATTACCAAGTAGAAAAGGGACCTTGGAGACAGTGACAAATAAGCAGATGTCACAGAGGGAGGCTGCAAAGGATTAAATGAAATATCTATTCACTTGTGGAAAGACATGGTGACTACTCAGAGAATGGAGAGCCTCTGTGTGGCTAGTCATGCAAAACACCTGCAAAAGGGAAAATTTCAAAACAAGAAACAAATTATTTGGAAATAAACGCATTGTTCTATTAAATTAGCTAATTATTGTCCTCAGTGTCATATTAAACATGGTACTGCAAGGTCCTGGGTAATCCCTTGTTCCTGGCAAGCTTCAAGAGCTGAGCGTGAGCAGCTCTGAGCAGAGGAGACCCAGCTGCAGCTGCGAGGACAACCCGGCCCACCGACAGTAACTCGGGCTAATGGCACAGGAGGGACCTTCACAACCCTCAGCATCTCTCTAGCTTCGCTCCCATCAAAGCCAACTTCAAAATCATACTGCTTGGTGGCCCTTGCCATATACTGTCAATGACACCTTTTCTTACAGATGACACGTCAGTGCTGCTAAGGAGGCTCCCAGTGCTTTCGGAGGGCAGTGAGGAAAATGACACAAAAAGAAATGTGCAGCTACTACCCTGCGCTTAAGGCATAAACTTTCAGAAGATACTGATCCAGAGGGGGCAAGAAATTCCTGAATGAACAGCAAGATGGGCATTCATTTCAAATCCCAAATTTCTTCTCACATGCTTGTGTCTATACATACTGGGTTAAAACAAAACACACAGCTGTCCCTACAGTAACTAATGAGGCACTTTGGAGGAGAAGCAGGTCTGCTCGGGTCCTCCAGTAAGTCCTCTTTCCACACATGAAGCACAAAGCTAGAAGGTCTCCCAGGGCAGGAGGCCAAGGACATGCAGTCACAGTAAATACTCCGTGCATTTCAGAGCTGCTCTTAGCAAAACCTTGCCCTTCAAAAGGCAGATGAGCATCCTTTCTCCCCTCACGGGCAGGATATTTTTCAGGTCGCGTATGGTTTCACTGACACGGCCTTGCAGACTGCCTGTGCTCTACCTAAGCGGGGGACACGCTGCCAGCGACCACCAGACCGGCTGCCTTGCGGGGCACAGCGTACAGAGCAGACACTCAGGGGGCCTGACGCTCCCGGGAGGTTAACAAGCAGCTGTATAAGCTATTTCTACGTTTCATCTGCCTCTTGTAGGTGGATCGCAGAGTGCTGATGCTACTATTTATTCCTTACACTTACGTGGGGAAGACTGTACTACTGCCCCACGCACAAAGCTTAGCGCATCCACCGATTAATTTGGTTATTTATTTAAAGTGCGAAGAGGAGAGGATCTAGGAGGTAAAACAAACAAGCAAAAACCACAACCAATTCACATTACAAGAACAGTAAGGTTAGAGAAATTAAGTGTTTAAACAGTATGAACTTCTGGACGGAGGTGAGTGTCCAGCCGACATTCAGCCATCTCATGGGCCAGCAGCACAACAGAGTACCGGCGGATGCTTCTTGCAGGGCATGGGATAGCCAACAGACAAGCCACGAGGCTGCAAGAACAGAAACAAAAGCACCAACCCACAGCCCCGAAATCCTGCTTCTCTTCCCAGCAATCAGCCATCTCCTGTACGAATCAGCAATCTGTGAGAAGTGATTGGCAACCTTGACGCTCTCCTGCCATTCGTGCCGAAAGCAGAGCTATTTGCAGCCAGATCACAGATTAACTAGTCTAGAGGGGAAAAAAGGAATAAGAGAGCACCCACACTTGACGTTTTCAGTCTCCAGGACACAAAACACTCATGTGTACTACACACAAGACATCTCTCAGCAGCAGCGATCTTATCTGCACAAAGAGGACGCGTTTTCATTCAAAGAAAAAAAGTCATAATGAAGTCTCAGAAGAGGGAAGGAAGCCTAGCCTAGAGAACGGCCCAGATAAGATGGGGTTTTTTTCCTCCTGGAAACAGATAAAGTATCCCTGAACTCTCTAAAACTTATGCATTGCCATAATCCCCCTTTTAAACTCCTCTGTGCTAAGGCGACTTTATTCCTGCGCAAAATAAAGTTGTGTCAAAGGAAATAAACCAGCCAGAAACGGCTTAAGGTTTCATAGTGAATATAAAGGTACTGGAAATGGATACAAGTAATATATGAGTGAAGAAAAGGTTAAATAATAAAAAAAAAAGTATCACTTGAAATACATCAAAATGTTTTAACACCAGAAAAATCACTGCTGTCTTCCAATGAAGTCATATGGATTCACTCTTGCATATTCTTCTGTAATTGCAAATCCTTCTCTCCACGGGCCCTGCTCCGGCCGTTTCCCCACCTCCTCTGCCCGCGCTCGGCCGTGCAGCCGCAGCCGCAGCCTCTCCTCCCGCCCGCTGCGGATCAGCCCAGGTCCAGCCCTCCTCGCACCAGGAAGCCTCGCTGCCACCACATTTCCCCACCGAACCTCTGCCAGCTCCCCATAGAGGCAAAAACTTCATGTGAACAAACCAGAGTGAAAGATGGGGTGAGCAAACGCCACCAATACCTCCCGGCAGTTACGGCAGCGTTTTTAACCCTTGAATAAATACTGTTTGCAATTACTTCTCCATGAACATTTTGCTGTTGAGTTTCACTAGCATTGCATTATGCTCACGAGCAAGCGTTTGCACTTCAGCGACCTCAATTTTGTGCAGACGTCTAAATATTCACGTCCCAGTGTTTCATTTCTCTCCCAGTCAGGATACAGGCTACATGTTAGCTTGTCTTCCCAAAGTTAAGCAAAAAATCCAATTTGAGACATTCACAATCAAAGCAAAATGCATGAAAGCTCTCTATGGCTCCACTGAGAACAGTGAATGCATTTGAGAGAAAGTTCAGAGCTGCTCCTCAGCATCCCCCGAAGAGACCAAGAAAGAAGTTATCTTCAGCGTTATCGGTTCACAGTCATGCTCTTAGTATGATTAAGGGCCGACCCAACACAGCAACGTGATGAGCATCTCCTAAGAGGTGCCGAAACTTTTATGTCCCCTTTAACCCACCCGGGGTGTTGGTAAGTGACAGAGCCTGGCTCCACCATGTCACACCGAATCACAGATGTCTCCCCAACTGAGCTCTTAAACGACTCCCAACTGTCGGACGCCTAGTAGAAAATACAGAAGCAATGAAAAAAAAGCACAGACCATATGGGTGGCAGGCAAAAAAAGGGCATATATCAAATAAAGGAAGCGCAAGCACACAGTGCTGCGGGGGTAGAGCGCTATACAGTGCTCTTCAGGCCGTCGTTTCTTGCAAGCCACCTACCTACCACGCCATGGGAAAATGCAGCGCTTTAAAGCACACCTACCTTCTCTACCTATGTTTCCTTTCTGCATTGTCAACTTTAAACTTAGACACACTAGCTACCTAGATGACCCATCCCAAGACCTGCAGTTTAACTCCTTTAGCTGACATTAGTACAAGACACTAATACATGTTTAGTGTGAAGGGCAGAACCACCTGGTGATACCTTATCAGAGAACTATGTGGGGACGCTCGCCAGTGGCGTCAAGGGTTTGACTGGCTCTAGCAGATTTCTCATTTCATTGAGACTCATTAGTCTCATCCCACCCTTCCTCCCTGGGCCTACCTGACTCCCCTCCTCAGCAGGGATAACCTGGTACTGCCCGTGTTAAAACTGGTTTGCCGACAGGTCATTCCTCCTTGCTTCTCCATCCAACAAGATTTTCCCTTCCCCCTTCCTAATGAGCCATCTTAATAGTCTTATTAAAAAAAAAAAAGGGAGTAGGCCAAAGTATTTTATTCTTAACTTGCCAATTGATCTTTCACATAAAAATCATGCTACTCCATTAATCAAGAATATCATATGTTAAACAAAAATGTGTCTGTGTATCAAGATTTAAAACTCTAGAAACTTGCAAGCGAAAAATTCAAGGGGTTCACTATACATGCTATACAGGCTGTTGCCATCCAAAAGGCAGTCAGCTGGACATCCACACGAAGGCTGGTCCATCCCTTTTCTGCTCAGCTTATGCCTGAGCCTTGTGAAAAAACAAGTCTTTATGTATAGCCAGGTGTAGTAGGACTGCTTAGTTCAAAGTATTAAAATGTCCTAAAAGAGGCACATATTTAAAGTTCATATTTAAAGTTACTTTATAAGTGGTGAAAAGGGCTATTGTTTAAATATAAAGAAGATTCTTCTTTATTCTGGAATTTGTTTGTCCCAGTGGGGACAATGGGTTTACCGTGGTACTCCTAATTATACTAGTATGGGAGAGCTATTTTGTTAGCAAAAGTCTACGTAACAATATTTAACACAGGCTTAACATTGCTTGAAATCAGGCTATTAACCTTCACATTAATTTTGTAACAACTATTTTTAAGCATCTCCCAAAGAAGGCCACAATTTCTGTATAATTAATATTGATTTTCGATAGATACTTTGTATTGGTTTTAAATGAGGGGAAGAAAATAACATAAAGCTTTTTGTCTACAGTGGGAAGCACTGTTGAGTCATTGCTAACCGAAATTTAGTATTTATGTAAGATCTTGCTCAATTTCTGGTGCTACACATCTGGTAACCCTCCACAACAATCATTCTGTAATAAAAACATTACTGATCTAGAACAGAATATCCTGTCAACCAGAAGACCTACTGGGAACAAAAATAGGCACCAGGACAACAAAACCAAGCAAACAAATAACAACTAACATACTAAAATTCTACAAATAAGGTTTTCTAGCAAACCTATGCCTGATATCCTTGTGAATAAATATGTATATTCAAAAAACCCCAAAACACAATTTCGTAACTATTTGTACAATACTGGGATCTACCTGCACCAATGCATCAACACTGCGGGTGTCCAGAGTGTGCTGCATATTGCAATCACTGTCATACTAGTATTTAGTAATCCCTGGAGTCTCTTACCAAATTACAGGTTCCAGTTTACTGGACAGGATACGAACGTGTGACTATTCATCATCTTAAAGGCTGCACTGCTTGGGGAATTACTGTCAGGAGGCAACTGCACAGGAGAACAAGGTGCCCACCCAAGAAGATGCACGAAGCCTGAGACGGGTTCCCCGGGTCTAATGCACAATTTTGTAATTTGGGACCTCAGCACGGCCTGCATGTATGTAGGCAAATGGACTGGGAAGCGCAAGAGGATGGTGTAGCCCCATATCAGGTCACAATACTGTATTTAAAGTTTACAAATGTGAGAGACAGCTTTATGTTTTCCTGCTGCCCCGAGAGGCGCTGGACCCTTACACTCAACTGTTGGAAGACGGCTGCAGCCAGGAGCTGCAGAAGAGCCTGGGACGGGGCCAGTGGGACAAGGAGGGACAATTCCCGTCCTCTCACTGTACCATTTTTCTAGAATTAATTACGAAATATTAACTAAACCAGAAACTGGAATTTGGGTCTTTGTCTCCCAGTTGGTTTCTTTAACTGATAGCGACTCCCTTTTTCCAACACAATGAATATTTAATTCCCCTGAGATAAAGCAGGGTGTTTGAACGCTGTTTCTTCAAGTGCCTCTTGTTCACAGAAGATACCCGAGCCGGGGCTGCCCACGTCTTGACCTGTTGGCTAAAAGAAAGGAAAGAGCTAAATCGCACAATTGTGCAAGACCGTGTATTTGGGTCCTGCGATAAACCAGGTCAGGGAGTCCGAGGTGGCTCATCCTCGACGCCTCGCGCGCCAGGCAGGGGAGAGCCGTCCCCTCCGGAGGCACCGGGCCAGCCGGCTCGTCACCTCTCTGCCGAGGCCACGGCAGCCGCTGCCACCGGGACCTCTCCGCGTGCCCCCGAGGACCTTGCTCCCAACCGGCTGGCGGGAGGCCGAGACCCCTCGCCCCGCCTGACCTTACCCCACCGCTGAAAGGCAAGAAATGCCGTCCCGAGGCGCGCCAGCAGATATCATTTTGTACTTCCCCATAAACTGCACCGGGTTCTGCATTTTAGTTCAAATTAAAATGAGTCAAACTTCAGAGTGTCCTTTGCCTGCTCCTCATCGATCGCTGTTAAACTAAATGTTTCTCACTCTGTAATCAATACTGCTCTGCAAAAATAAACCCAGGCGCTGACAAACAACGTTGCAGCACGCTGCAGCCTTCCTGGCAGTGGACTTTGACAGCATGAAAAACTACTACCCTCAACGAATGGAAAAAGAGAAGCGCGTTTCTTATTGTGCTTATTACAATTTTACAGGCTGCTTACAGTTGAATCATTTTACTGTAACAAGACTTTATTAAATTAGCCAGCTGTCGAAACCAGAGCTTTCCGACAGCAGGAGCTAATATGCCTTCGTCCCTCATTACTGTTGCCGGCTATACTGGGAATACGGCTAAGTACTCTCAGATACTCTCAAAGCTTTCCCAGGGATGAAGTTACAGGTGTTTTCAGGGCACTGTGAAGCATTAAGATATAAGCAGCAACAACTTAAGCACTTGGAAGGGTTCGTGGAGGGAGAGGTAGCTTTGTATTTAATGTTATTTCCGTCTCTTCAAAATGAAAATGTTTAGGTTGAATTTGCATGGTAGCTTCGTAATCAAATCACCCTTCCACCTGATGCAGATTTGTGCTACAGAGGCTGAAGAAGAAAGTTCCTTGATCTTGTTAATCCTCTGATTTTTCCTACCCAATTATTTCATGATATATGAATATATATGATATAATTCATTTCATGATTTTATTCCCACTAAAGGTCTATGACATTAAGATACAAATAGTACACCAAGTAGCCTCTTAATTTTAGGCTAAGAAAAACGGAAGGCTGCTCAGAGCAGCTCTCTGCTCCGAGAACGACAGGCGGCCACAATAAACTGGGAGAATCGAATTGCTGGCACTAAATAATTTGCCTTAGCATTTTAGAAAACTGCCTTGAAAATAGTTAATTTGAATAATTTGAAACAAGTAAATTATTTGCCAGTATTAAATTTTAATACGCTAATGTATCTCTCTCACTCGTATCGGGCTATACTCAACGACTACCAGACGTAAACTTCGAGCTTTGCTTAGCTCTATGACGAATAGAGAGAGAGGAAACATTTATTACTACTATTGATATTTTAGTGACAATAAGACAGTAGTTTACACACTTTATATTCATTGGTGATAACACTGCTCCAGACCGATTCAAGTAAATTAAAAACATTTTCTTGGTATAGTCGCTACTTCTGAATAAAATATGTCGCTAGCTTTCGTTATGCAGCAGGTCAAAATTGCCACCATGTGGCAGGACAGCAACTTAATTTAGCTATATTTATACTGCAGTGATACGGTTTTAATTGCCTCTGTACAACAGCGTAACCGCTGTGCTGAAGCTCCTTCATCATCGCAAGCGCACAATTAATCTGAATTAGGCAGGCTATTACGTGAGTGCTACTGTATGTACAGTTGGAGTTGTGACAACATTTGTTTTACCGAGAAAATTTCAAATAATTTATAAAGGCTCTGGAGAGGGAGCTGGATGGCCTGTTCTACGGCCGGCCCATCTCTCCGCGCCCCCTCTTCAGCCACGTCAAACGTGCAGCACAGGGAGAAACATGTGAGTTGCCGATAAAACAGAAAAAACTAAAAAAATCCCACCAAGCCCACTCTTAGTCTTCTGGAGACTAATCCAACCTTTCCTGGGGAGAAACCCGGCGACGTGGGAGCGGCTGCACACAGCCCGCCGTGGCTCCCCCAGGCTTCCCACCGGTCCTCTCCTCACCGGACTTCCCGCCCTGAAGGCCGGCCGGCAAGCGATAAATATTTTGATAATCCCGACTTTCTAATAAAACAATTGCTCTTCATTCAAATTCACAACTCACAGCCCGATTTCAAAGACCTGAATTGATCTTTAGTTCTCGGCATAATTAATTTTTCCGTTTTAAACACATTATTCCCTGATGGGAGGAGGGGCGGAGGCAGGATACTCCTTGGTGTGCTAGAAAGTCCCATGCAGTCAGATCATGGATTTTTTTATTATTATTATTAATCTTAAAATGATAAAGCTTTTCAAAAGTGAATTTGCAAATGTAATTGAGCTTTTAATAGCTTCTACAGACAGTAATTAAAGAAATCTCATTTCCCTAAATTAAACATAATGAAATGTTTTTCAAGATCAAATAAGAACTTGGAAACAATATTAAGACAGATAATTTGTATGAATATCTAGGATTCCAAAGTGCGCAGAATAAACCTCTGTCAAAATCAGAATGAGAAACAGTGGAAATAATAAGTAATGTAATGTAAAAATGTTTCTTCCCTGAAACATGTTAGGTTTTAATGGCTGATTACAATTCCAAGCCTTTTGCTACAGAGGGCTTTTCTGGAAGGTGACTTGCATTATATTAAGATGTCTAACCAGGCATAAAGGTGTTTGTTATTTTTATACTATGGATATAAAGCTCTTCCCTATTAGGAAATAACTTCTATAACCAATGTATCTTGTTTACAATGAGACTTTACAAATTCACTTGCAAACAAAAAACCAATCTATGCCAGTTTGTATTTCCTACTTGTTTGATTCCAGAAAAATGTATGATAATCCCGGTGTCTGAACCACAACTCATCACAAAAATGACGTGTGTAGACAACAACCTGCAAGAGAACAAAGCTAAATCATCCGGGCCAGCAAAGCAGCAAAAGCTATACATCTGATAACTATCCAAATCTACCTTTTTTTTCTTTTTCAATTGTAGTGGTTCACCAGCAATTTCATGGCAGATCTGCAATTCCCAAACCCTCCCTAAAAGGATACAAACATGGCGATATATGAAACACTGAATGTTAGATGATCCGGCAAAACAAAAACTCCTGTTCACAGAAATACGGCTGAGGTTTTGAAGTTTACTTTTCACAGAACTAATCTTTCAATAAAAAAGCCACATCAAAAGTAGTAGCAGTCATTAAGTAGTAACACAGCACGCACAAACAGCTGAAGACTTCAGACTGGAAAAGCTTCTCCCCCCATCAGCCGCAAGCTCTCCTGACGACTGAGGGCAAGTCTCTCTGTCACTCTCCACTAGATTTGGTTCACATTACATAAATAAGCCGTGGGACTGAATTCCCCACAGCATGCCTAGCAATACAGAAACCTGGGTTCGATCTCAGGTGATTCGGAGGAAGACACGGTTGAAGCAAATGGCTTATCCTGTGGGATATGGTCTATATTTAGCCCTTTTCCGCCTTTCAACCTCGTATTTAATCAGAAATTCTACCCTGAATCAGAAGATCATTCTCAAGAATTTTTCTTTCCAAATAAAGGAGGCAGATCTGCAGCAAGTCAACCATTCTGAAGAAACAAAAACAAAATACAAACGAAAAAAGCACACAACTCAAAAAACTGACTAATATACGCATAGAAAATGGCACATAGACAATATGGCATGCCACAGAAGACACCTGTTGAAGATAAACTTTTCTCCGTATTGGTGGTAACAGCAAAATATTAGGACATCTTTCATGATCTTCCCTGCCTGAACATCCATCCCTACCTTGTTTAACACCACAGCTAAGACCTACGAACTAACCACGTACTTTTGACTTGCAGTGAGGGGCCAAGAGATCTGCATGCAGTTCTTGCAAGGCCATCACATTTTTGTGACCTACAGCAACACTTCCAACACAACTGTCAGAAAAAACAGTTGACAAGCTTGTAAATAAAGAAAGTGGAAAAGTGTTTTGGCAAGAAAGCCAGTAAACCAGCAGAACAGTGAATTAAAATTGTAATGTTTTTTACTGCTACCTTTCTCCAACCAGAGGCAAAACCTCTTGTCCCTGAGAAGGCCAGCAAAATCTAAAGAAAGACTCATTTTGGTGTTGTTACTTGGGGCAGCAGCTGCCAACAGTGGAGCAGGTCTCTGCTTTTACCCTTGCCTTCTACTGCTGATGGGCAAAGAGCAAATAAAGCAGAGGAGTAAAAAGTGGGCGACAGTAAACAAGAACGAGAGCGGCATGGCATGCTGCTACTCTTCCTCCAGGGGGAAGGAGGGACGAGGCGGCAGCTCCCTTAGAGGAACTCCCGGCGGTCAGGGCTAGCACTCGCTGCTGTCTAGATGCGCGAGATGAGGTCTAGGCCATAAGATGTAGGGTTTTTTCCACATTTGCACATGCCCAGATTATATTTAATTTTTAATATGGCATGGGCTTTATAAGTAACAGATCGGCTGCCAGCTTGGACGAAACTCCAGTCTGGACATAAATTTGACTGCATATAAATAAAAAATGGACACAGTCACATAAAGAACAAAGGAAAACCTTAATATCGCACTATGTTATGATGTTCATTCTTGCTCTTTTCACTAACTTGCTCTTTGCAGCATGTTTTACTGGCCAACAGAAATCAGTGAACTTGGAGAAGTTCCAGATCAACAACAGCAATGGCTCTATGACTATCTTTGACTTCTTCCTCTTCATCAGTAACAAGCATCCTTTGAATTACACGTAACGTCTACAGGCACATACCAAGAGCAGAGCCCCAGTGAGCTGGGTGTAACCACAGATAATGCTCTTCTACCCCAGCAGCCATGGATGTAATCTCAAATATAAAAGACCCTGTGATTACAGATCATTCTTGAAACTATTAAGACAGGTATCCAAGTTCAGTGCTCAGAACGTAAACTGCGTCTGTGATGGACACCCATCATTTAAAATACAATGTATGAATATTCAACCCACTGCTGTTTATAGAAGAGAGTCCTTGAGCACTGTACGGCAGGTCAGTACCGCAGCTGGCATTTTCTTTCAGCATCTAAGGAAGAGTTTCTAAGGAGGTTGTAAGAGGCAGACAGTTCCCAGATCTTGTCTTTTAAATCCCACGAGCTATGGCAGCCAACGGTCAGTTCAGAAGCAGAAGGTTTATTCATGTTAATTTTAACCACGTAAAAAACATTTTGATAAGGCACTATGAAAACCTTACAGCAAAACAATACTTTAGCACAGCAGGGAAGCCTACATGGGGGAGAAAGTAGCCATGATTTTGCAGTCGTGCTAGATTTTGATTTCTGGTATACTGACGCCTCTCCATTAAGGCGAACTTGCTGCACCACCATAGTGCTCCACCACAAAGCAGCGGAGTCTGTAAAAACGTCAGCAGACAAGGAACAGGTAAAAAGACGATGAGAGATGACACCTCAGTCAAGCTAAGCTATTTATACCCAGTATCAATTTTAACCTATGAAACATCTCATCTGCAAATAGCCAAGCTCTGGTCCCCCCATCAAAATTCATACAAAGCAACACAGTCTTGGCAATATTTATTCCTATGCTTTCCAAGCATGCAACAAATGGACACAGTCCCAGAGCACAAGTGACAGGAAGGGCAGAGACACGGGGTTTCTTCTCGATCTAGCCGTAGAAGAGGTCACTGCCCCAGCGTGATCAGTCCTGACCACTAGCAGGAGGCCACAGGCCTTTCAGGTCAGCAGAGAATTGCTGAAGCTCAGGCTGGGCTACAAGTCAGCTCGCTGGACCGAGCCCATTGCTGGACGTGCTCTGAACTCACCTGCCGGCTGTGCAGTGACGCAGAGGATGGAGCACCAGCATCAGCCCCACCAACGCCGCTGCCGCGGCACTAACCCCCAGCAGGGACACCGTGACATCTTAAATCACTACTGCTTATCTGAAATGACTGTGTGTCTGCGCCCCAAGTGATTTTTTTTTCCTGTGACTGGCCAACATGTTCTTTAGATGATATAAATGTTTTCTTTTCTAAATGACTGAATGCTCACAGAGTAAATGGGCATACAGTTGAGCCCAGCACTTCCCTCTCGGATCTGTGTTAGTGAGATAGCAGTTAGGCAGTAGGACACACGTAGGATAAGCATAAGAGAAACACTTCTAAGAGTTGCATCTGACTTGAAAGGACAGACCCCTCGAACTCTGCTTCATTGCCCCAGGGAAACTTAGCATTTACTCCCAGGCTAGGAGTAGCATATTTTTGCAGCTCTGATGCTAGGGAAAGTTTGGCCTGCCTCACCCTCCGGACTTTTCATGGATGCCATTCCCCACCAACAGACAGGATTACCACAAAGTTAAGTGAAACAGATGCACGGTTAAACAACAGTCGGGAGAATGGGACCTTAATCACACCAGTCCTGAGAAGTAGCTGAGTGGTTTGCAGTGCCATCAACACCCCCCACCCAGATCTGGGAAACTCTGATATTTTAGTTTTCACACACACTTCTATTTGCCTTTCTCATCGAGCATACTCAACACCTCCAGCATCACTAGTTTGCTGCTAGCCACCTTCCCATACAGCGTTTCTTTTGCTCAGGCTCCGTACAACATTGCTCATGAACATGTCAAACCTCATTACAATTTCTTCTATGTTCACTTGTAGAGTCCATTTATGGTCAAAAAGTAAATGTGGAAAAAAAAAAAAAAAAAGATACCTTGTTTACTCAGTTGTTCCTTGCATGTATTCCAGAGTCCTGGTGCTTAGTTTCCTGACAAACGTACCTCTCAGGCTTTTTCACTCCTTGAGCATTGCAGGCACTGCTATAGGCAACAGGGACGTGTGGTGGGTTATTTGCTAGCTGGCACGTCTTCAGTGGTATTTTTAAACAGAGCTGCCATTGCAAAATCTTTATTAGCACTGGTGATGCACACACCCAGAAGAACAGACTTGACTTTCGGATGCCAGATTGAGTTTGTGAGCCTGGTTGTTAGGTTGGAAAAATAAAATAACAAATTTGTGTTCTGTTTTTCATTTGTTCACTGCTCAAACTGGTATAACTGAAAGATGGTATCAAAACCTGGTATTGTTTTGCAGAATCACTCTTCAGTAACAGGTGCTCTGGAATGTCTTTTCAAGTTTTCAGAGACCAAACTCAGCTCAAGGCTGCAGCTAGCTAACTTCTAACACTTAGTTCTCCAGCCTCCTTTTCCAAGTTTACCTGTTTACTTAAGATGCAACTGTTTTATTGTATCTAACCTTATTTCTAATCTATTATTCTAATCTATTAATTGCACACAATCATGTACACTTACGTGATGTCAGATGGCTACAAAAATCTGGTGTTTTTTCCAGCTTAAGAGCAAGTGATGACAATTACAAGTGTTAGTTTGGTTTTCTTAGAGAAAAAAAGGTGTTCTTCCTCTAAAGAAAGTCTCAGTTACTAGAGGCTGCAACGCCTCTCTTTGCTGCCCCTTCCAGTTTTAACGCAGATTGAAAAAAACACCTAGAAGTAGTTGCAGCTATCAGGCTGACGAGAAGCTCTGTTACGGGGCAATAAATCACATAATCCCGTGATTAACACGCTTGGTCCTTTCACAGCAGCACCGTCTGTGCAGGTTTTCTACTGCCCAGAGCACCAGAATAGGGGCCAGCGGGGCTGATCGAAATTCCCGGCACATTTTGGCCAACGCGCCAAGGCTGCAGCTCGCCGCCGGCGAGGCCCCCTCGTCCTTCACCGTGGCAGGCGCTCGGGGAAGGCGCTGGCCTCCTGCAAGCGCGAGTGACCCCTCTCCATCAGCGCTGCTCGAGACACGTCTGGAGCTGGATGGCGGCCAGGTCGGTCTCGCCTGCCCAGCGGGCGCAGGGGCATGGAGCACGGGAGAGCACGCCCTTTGCAATCGTATCATTTTTAAGCTGTGGCAAGAAAGTAGTTTTGCTGCGTATCTGCAAAGCAGGAAACGTGCTCTTCGCCAGTGCTTCTGCGAGCTGCTGTAATACTTTGTAAAAACCAACAGCTTCCTATCGGTCACTCCAGACATCAGCTTTGATATCAAATTCAATACAGGTGAAATATGAACAACGTTTGTCTAAATGGGTCTGAAAGGAAACCACCCAAGCCAAGGCAAGCAAAGCCTGCGGAGATGTGGAAGCCCTGCGGGGCGGCGGGAGAGCCCACCCGGGCCCCGGGCCCCTGCTCCTCCCTGGGCGCCCCGCGCAGCTCAGCAGCTACGTAAAAAGAAGAAAGCCGAGAAAAATTTCTTCCTCCTGTCTCACCAAGTTTCACTCACCTCCTCCTACGTATGTCTCAGTTTGGGAACAGGTTTCCCTCATCAACCGACGTAACATACCACAGTTGAAAAACTGACTTTGGAATATCACAAGCGACGCCTCTCAAAAATTTAGCTTTAGTACAAAAATATTCCCCAGCTCCTGATTTAAAGCATTTATTTCCCTACGATATCCCCCACACCACAAGTTTTCCTTGCTGAGGCGGTTTGCTATCAACGGCGTGGGGCAATCGCCTGTAACACCAGACTTGCAAGAACTATCAGGGAATTACGACCGACTCCTCCAGCGATAGGCACGGAAAAAGTTTCTTAAATGGGAAACTCTGCCAGTCGCTGCTTCAGGGCACTGCTTAATAGATACTACCAGAAACAGGATGTTCCCAAGAGATAATATTTTTTTTCCTGGCACTTCGAAATTGTTTCGACAGAAGCAGTGTCACCATGGATGCCGATCACAAACCGGCGGTGTGAAGACGTAATTACAAAACGCCTGTCATATGGGCTGTGCATACCGAGCCAAGCTCCCCCTCGGTGTTCATCCCCAGTGGCTGGGCTGGGATTATTTATAGCACAGCAGCACTTCCAGGCTCCAAATCACTCCAGGCACTATTTAGAGGCCCAGTAAGACCCTGCCTCTTCCCCAAAGATTTACAGTCTAAAGAGACAATCATACAAAAGGTAGAAGGGTCAAAACGAAGCCTGTTTTAAAAATAAGCAATTTGGGCACAGAAGTTAAATAGTTTTCAAGACTAGACAGGAATTAGGTGGCAAAGGCAGCAGCAGAACCCACGATGAAGCATCAAACAACAAAAATGAACCACAACTTGATTTGCAACCGCTACATTTCTTAGGAAAGAGCAGAGGCCCCCGGAAATTGTTTTGCAGAGGCTGACCAGGACCAACATCTCAAGTACGCCAGGTTTCTCTCAAAGTCGCGGCCATCAGGAGGGTCTGGCACTCTGCTTTTACATAACGTGCATGCCTGCATTCGTTCTCTGTGTGTGGGCATGCATACCTGGTCTCAGGGAATAACCCAAAAGCCTCTTAATTTCCCCAAAAATGCAAATAAAGGTTGTTTGGCATGTACAGGCCTTGTAGGACACCAAAGCTGAAGGAGATGACCCTTAATGAAGATAATGAATAGGGGTTTTAACCACTTTGCTATTTAAAGTCACACAACAGAATATTACATTAGAGGAACGACTTACCACTGTATTTGGGAGAATGAGTGAAAGGCACTTCACAGCCAGGTGAAGCTTCTGCATCAGGCATGCTACTTCTATTTTCATTAGTTTCCAGAATAACTGCAGACTGCATCATGCCAAGTGGTATGGAAATAACACAATCCAAACATCACCGTCATTCCCACAGTCTAGACAGTCTCCTCTCGCAGGACATTGAAGCAAGTCTGGTCACCAGTTCCAGACTTGGAAAACTATGTCATGAGATCTTCATTATGAAAGATCCCGCAGAATACCAAACGGTGCCTTATCACAACGCAACGGACACAGAGCCAAAACAAATACAAAGCATGTAAAAGCAAACCCCTGACAAAGCAAAAATCGAATTAAAGGTTATGAGACAGAAGTAGGGAGGGAAAGAAAGGAAGACACACAGTCACTAACTCAAGCTACATAAAGCTACAGAAGTATTACTACGAGAGGACAAAATTTCCTTGTTACGTTTTAGTATCTCTTTTAAATCTTGACCATAAGTAACAGAGAGCAAGGTGATTATGCTGTGCCAAGGGGGGCAGGAAGCAAAGCACATTCATGTTAATGGCACGGAGAACTTCTCAAGTTCAAATGTGGCTCAGATGAGTTGCCATTAATTTTCACATCTACCTGCAAATTGCTCAGTGGTCTGAAATAAGCCAATAGTTTTTTCCCAGTTTCTGCTCTCTCTCTTTTATTACTGTCTGCTAGACTCGCTTCTGTGTATAGACACTGGATAGAGACGCTGTCTCTGTCCAGAGGGAACTGGACAAGATGACAGCACATTACCACGCTATCTCGGTGCCACGGAGCTGCGGTCACGGATCGGGACTCCGCTGTGCTGGACCCTGTACAAAGAGCTGCTGCAGAAAAGAGTTTCTACTCGGATATGTCGCAGTTAAAGCCCTGCTGGAGCTTCATCGTTCTGGGGTCAGCACGGAGCTGCCAGCGTGGTGCTCCATCAGCACCACGTTCGTTTAAATAAACGGGCATTTAATGGGATCAGCACAACAGTGCAACACTCATGGTGCATAAGCTTTGTCCTTCCTCATGCATAAACCTTCCCTCTCTCCCTACCAGTATCCTTTCTGTCACATCTGGAGGGTGGCAGAGGTCATTCTTCTGGACCCTGACAAAAAACAAACAAACAAACAAACAAACAAACCCCTCCCCCCAAAACCCCAGCGAACCCACGCTCCTTGGTTTGTACATGGATTAGTGCCACACATTTCACAAAAAATAAAAAAATACTAGAACGGCATTTAAGTTCACCTCTAAATGACAACAGCAACAAAGAAATTAAAGGCTGAACTCCTCATCCGGCGGCAAAAATGCTCTCCCGAATTGACCGGCTTGATGAGACCGAGGCGAATTCGGGAAATTGGTATTGCTGCAGTCTCGTCCTCTGCCTCGTCTCGGCCATACTTTACAAAATAATTTAGCAACTGGCTCAAACCACTGTGAGGGTGACTATAACGCAACACGCAACTGTGAAATGAGTTGAGACAAATGTTGCAATAATTCAGAAAAGTTCGATTTGTTACGACAGATATTGCAACCAGATTTGAATCAACAGACCTGAACCAACAAGCCAACAGTTTTAATTTGGTCTTACAAGTGGGCCTACACGATTTAAGGACAAAAACTGAAAATACCAAAGAGGTTTATTTTTTTAAGAACAAACACGAACAAAGTCTTAACAGGATAAATTAAACGGAAGTTTCTGTGCTCACAGAACTAAAGCAGTAAACAGACGTTTTGGGTAGAAGTTATACTGCTGGTAAGTATTGTAAATTCCACAGTAACAGTTTAACTAGCGGCCACAAAAAAACCCCAAACCTAGTGATTTCTGTTACTTTTAGTATGCTAATTTCCCTAGATACTTCAAAAAAGTTGCAACGCCAAGTACATCAAGGTAGTTTCACCACTATTAATCTCTATAAATTTACCTTCCTAGTTTGCATAAAATGCAAATTGCTAGTCCAGTTCATATATCCATCTTCCTTCTTTGGGCTCTCAAACATTGTGACTGATTCTGCTCCGGCTGAGACTGCTCTCTTGCATTATATCAAACCTGACCGCGAATGTGCCATCTCTTCAGACTTTCAAACGGCAGCTCTATTCAGATCATCCTTGCAAAAACATTAATCCAGTGAGTGTACAGCTTCCTACAGTCAACTCGTCCCGTTGCCTGGAGGTGCTCTGGATTGCAGGGCTTAACCTTTTGCTATTAAAATGCCTACAATTCACTGTTATTAGTGCATGTGTGCATCACTCCTACCAGGCACTGAGGTATTGCCTTGGGCGGGTACAGCTGTTTCTAGTCATAAAGTGGGATTTGCTTCACATTGAAGTCAACTGCTGCTCTGATATTAAACATACCCAATGGATATTAGGAGAGTGCATGCACCTCCTCTCTGCTGCCTTCCACATCTCCTGCCTTTGTTATCTAATGTCTAAATGGCAATTTCCCCTTGAGGGCAATTTCAACTATATGGCATACTTTCTACGCTGGCCTCTGTTTTATTTTCTGGCCTTACACAAACGCATTTTTAATACAATTTTTTTTCATTTTTGGGGGAAACTTACATAATTCTGTTTGATTCCTCATGTTGACTAAACACTTGCAGAAACGTGTTGAAAAGACAGACCACGCAGGGGAACTCCAGCAGCAGGGACACAACTGCTTTCTGCTCCTCTGGATTTAGTAATGCTCTTCCTTACAATGGTGATACCTATAATAAATTTCTAGGCAAATGGAGCAAGAAAATACCAAAACAGAGGACAGATTACACTGCCTATACAGTGGCAAGTACCAAGAGCCCCTCAAAGTTTAGCATATGCTAAAATACAGTGGCTAATGTCTTCCAACTCCACAAGGTAGAAAGCTAAATTCCAGGGAAGCCAGACAGGACTCCGATTTGCTGGCGATGTTTGAATTATGTCACCTATTCTGCACTTTAAATATCCTGCAGAATGTTTGTTTTTTAACTGAGCTTTAGCCATGGGTGTTATTTTAAATGAATGTAGCTCCCTCTCCTGGTAGAAAGCCAGATTCAGAAAAGCCACTAACGGGGGGAACTGTCAAGGAGCTTTTTATTCCTCTATGCACTCACATAATTTCTACTACACCTTAAACAACAACGGAATGAAAGTAAATTGATTTTAAGCAACATTTTCCTTATATTTGATTGAGGAATTCATTAAATAGACCAGATTCTCAAATTAATTAGCCAGGAGAGACTAACACTGATTCGGAAAAGCAGAATAATTCTGAGCAGACATAATCAGGCTTTCAGCATTTCACTTTCAGGAAAAGTGAGCAAACGTGTTTATGATTTTCATTGTAAAATGACTGTTTAAAGGTCTCAAGTATTTTGCTTTAAATGATGACTAATCCTTAGATTCCTGGTCCTTAAGATAGAAAAACATGAAAATAGCTACATAATTGCAAATTTGAAGTAAATAAAAGAAGGAAATACTTATGACACAAGACAAACGAAAATGTCAGACCTTTTCCTATATTACAAACTTAAAAACCACGGAAGATAAAACTGCAACGTTGTGAATGAGGACATTTGGCCTAATGAGGTAGGAACAATGAATGAGGTCCAGGAGCATTAAACTAGACTTGGAAAGAATTTCAATAATCATTACTGATGGTGACGACTGCTAATGCCACCGAGTTTCTGCGAGGGTCATATGATACAGCTCCTAAGGAAAAGCAGCTAGACAGCGTGGCTAGCTGTGTAAATATACAGCTTCGCAGAGGAGAAGGAACAAGGGTCAGATTGCTTCTTTCCGGTTAGGATGTTTAATATTCAAGGAGACATTTTAAAAACAGTGACTTTGGCTCTCTGTCTGCTACTTCCTAATTAAAGCACAGATAGATGATTCCATAGAGGCAAGGACACATAAGCTGGGAAAGATAATTTAGCCTTTTGTATCTCATCTTTAACACTTCATTTATTACTAAATATCATCTATTTCTGAATGACCCCGGTGCTTCTGCAACAACAGCTTTCCCAGCTGCTCGAGGCTATTGCACCGATTCATCACGGCCGCGACAGCGAGCGCTTCCACGCTAGTGGCAGTACATTGTGCTGCCATCTGCAAGGCTCCAGCGCGAGAGCAGCCCCCGGATTCCCTCTCCGCAGTACAAACGAAGAGCACGCTGCAGATGTGACAAGCCGGACCTCCAAAAACGCTGACTGTACACGCTCGAGGAGGGCTCCCCGCTAGCTGATTAACGGGGCAGCGTCAATACCAGCTTCGGTGCTGACCACACAGCCGGAAAGGTAGCACAAGACAGAGTGCTGACAGCCAGGGAGAGGTAAATGCAGCAGGAGAGGGGATAGGAGCTCAAAAAAATGCAGCTTTTCCAGCTTCCTGCAAAAAAAGAAGGGGATTTGGCTTTCTATTTTCAGCTCCACTTGAGCTCAACAAAGCGTCATCAAGCAGAGGTCTTCTACCTGCTCTTTCTTCTCACCGCAAACTAGCGCCTAAATAAAGGGTCTAGATTTGAGGGAAAGAGGAAACAACTAAAATTACATACAAAACACCCTGGAGTTTGAAGATGCAGAGAATACAGTCAGACTTTCTGCTGATTTTAAGAAGGTTTCCATCAAGGCCGTTTCTGCACTTTGGCATGTCTATCTCCGTGTGAATGTTCCAGCTCACAAGCACATGATGATGAGAAGAGGGGGCAAAAGACACATCTTTTCAAAGCTGATTACATTAGAGGTTCACTTTCAATCTGCAAAAAGACTGGTTTGCATTTCAATCTCAGTGCTTTTGTAAGAGGCTTTAACGTGCATCTAAAAACACTACGTTTAAGAAAGTTGTAACAAGCAAAGGTGACTCCATTTCTAGGAAAAATGGTATATCTTACTGGCAGTGTGATTTTTTTTTTTTCTGCCCTTCCTTTTTACCCTTTCCACTCTTCATTTAGAAACTTGCAGTCTCTACTATTTTATACCAAAAACTGTTTGTAAAGCAAGAATTGTGCTGATCGCACCAAAACTCATTAATATAACTTGTTTTTCCATTATTAGCACCATCTGAGCCTGTTGAAAGCCTTAACCAGGCCTTTAATTTTTCCACAGAGAGCTTTAAATTAATTAGTGGTTTACATGCTAACAAAGAATCTGATACATTCATAAATCAATCTAATGCAGAAGGATTACCAGAGGGTGGAAACCTATTCAGCAGGGACCTCACATTCAGTTAACATGGTGTGGCTTCAACAAAAGGGTGCAGGTGTGGGATAGATGGATACAGCGAAGAGCCCATGATAATCACTTTGCATCACTTAAATACACAGCAGGACACATGGTAAATCAGAGCCTAGGGCCCACCCTAAGTGAAACCCATGTAGGCATAAAAGGCGGTATCATACCACTTTAACCTCCACAACTAAATTGCCGGAGTGGTATAATTTCTTTTGTGTAGGTTACAGGCCACTGAACTAATGGAAAATAGAGTAGAATTAAAGTACTTGGATGCAGAAGTACAAACTAATGAAACAACCGTGTGACGTACACGGATGTATATAGGTACTGAATAAATAAAAACTTGAACATTTTTCTTGGAAATTGTTAATTGAAACCACGTTATTAAAACGTGACGTAATTGTGTATACTTTTGGTTCATTCTAGGTTTCTAATCTAAGTTTCTGATAACACAACACTTACTTTATCACAAGAACCCTGCTGTGTAAGTATGGTAGCATTTTTCTCATTTTTCCTAATCAGGCACCGTTCATTCACCCTTAACGAAACTTCACAGAAAATGAGCACTTTTTTGGGTCCCATTCTGTGTCCTAAAGGTCCAAAGTCTGGGACATAACGTTTTATACAAATTTTTGGATTAAATGAGTGCAAAAACCAAGGAATTTGATAACGAAAACAGTTTCCAGTTTTTACCACGTTCAAACTCTTCATCTCGCTTGAAAGCTCTTAATTTTAACAACGCAATCTCTGTCAACACAGACACCTGCACAGCCTTCACATGCAAGAAGAACTGTATGTATACAAAGTGATCATTTGCTTTTCCTTTACAAAGAGGTAAAATATCTCCAATGAGTCAGAAGCAGCATGACTAAGAAAGTGTAACGCACACATTAAAGGCCACACAGCTACTGAAGGAGCCACACCACAGCGTAGGCTCAATGCCGTCAATACTTTTAATAGACCGATTGGTAAACCAGCTGTACATTTTGATAATGAACAATCATCAACATTTACTAACGGTAGTTCATAAAATAAAGAAACCTGAGCAAGTCATCAGCAACTTGCAGTCTAAATTTATCCAGTCCTCCCAATTTGAACAATTTGTTCCCTACAGTCACTCAATCCTAGGTACGAGGTGTCCCATTTTCAATGCAGCCACATGGAATAACCAAGCTATTAGAGCTCATTCATGTATTTTAGGGAGTAAACATTCATCTTTAAAAAAAGAAAATAAAGTCTTCATTTAATCTCTTTTTTTATAGTACCCTCCAGTACATATCTACTTCCAATACTAAATCACCCATGTAAAACGTAACTCTGGGACATATTTAAAAAAAAAAATGCACCTCCTATGAGAACTGATGTGGGGCAAACACGCTGTTGCCATAATGCTTTAAAAAGAGGTGTCATAAAAACACACTTCATCATACTCGACATATGTTATTTATACAGATGTGCAAAGCCATTTTTGAACAAAGATATCAGAGCTTAAATAGTATCAACAACACATGCTTGATATTCTTAATATTTATTCTTCATTATTGTTTTAATGTACGAATAAGCTTCATTGCAGCAATTCCTGTAATGGTGGGTGAACAAGAGTGCAGTAAGTCTTTCCTGTCTATAACTTTGATGGACTACACTCAAAAAGGCAATAGCTGGTTGTAAACTATGGCAGAGATTAACCGGCAACCCCCTGTGCAGGGAGCAGAGCTTAAATCGCGTATTCTCCACCTGATTCATGCTGGGAAGGCAACAGCGAGAGGTAGCCACAACTTTCTCACTGTGATTAAACGGGCGCCAAATGCAAAGCAGGCAGGGGAGGCCAAAGCCGCTAGCGGCATACGCTGTCCCTCCAGCCGCACAGGAGGCAGGGTCCTACGTGGGAAAGGACACGCGTCTTCAGCTCAGCAACGCTGCTCATCCCCAAACGGGTGTGGGCTTGACAGAATGAGATCACTTCTCACACTCACAACCTATTTGTGATCTCAAAATCCCAATAAAACTTAAAAAAAAAAAAAGCAAGAAACACTAGCACTGTATCAAATGATATGTCATTTGCCTGCACGACTTGCTTCTCAAGAAGTGGGGGAATAACTCCGCAGTAGGCGTCTTTGGCTTTGTTCGCTCCATCTCAAATCATGTCACGGATAAAAACGCTCTCCAAGAGACTGAGCAATGTGTTAAAGGTGACATTCGCTTTCACCTATGCTCTTCCCAAAAGAAGACGTTAGCCCCCTGAAAACCTTCAAACCCACCTCACTGAATATTCCCTCTCGGCCCTCGCTGCTCAACACCAAGCAAGTTCATTACTGCTAACTAACAACTGCTGCGTTTCGCATGAAAATCACCTATTCTGAGCTCTGAGACACAAACAAGTTTCCATGTATCAACCGCTTCAGTTGTCTCTGTGGATGCACTCTTCCTCTGCAGCAGCCACTAGCTGGTTGTTGCAATGACCCCTCGGAAAAGAAGAGGAAAAACTACCCAACACTGACCTTGGGGAAAGACTGCAGTCCTGGAGGGCTACCTACCAGTTCATAATGGGTTAAAACACTCTGTCTCGCAACAAATTAGACAAAATAACACTCTGTTTAGTAGGAACTATGTGATTAATTCCACAAGTCCATGGAAAAGGGACAAAAAGTATCTGACCCTCACTAAATTAAATCAGGGGGTGGATGGAACATGACTTCCAAGCCCAGGAACCTGAAGCAGGTATCTGGGGTTTTTACTCTGGTCCTGCTCCTTATAGCTACACAGCAGGTAGTCCCAAATTTTTTCCTCTTGAAGGCCATGCTACAGCATCAAAACTCTTGAGAATTGATGGAATAGAGGAAAAGTGATTCCATGTAGTTCCTCAGGTCCAAAAAATACATATGCAAAGGTTCTTGAACATAATAACTACAAGGAATCATACTTTTTTTTAACCTAATGAGTCATTTCTGAGAGAGTAAGGTCTTTCAGCGGTTCATTTGCTACAACTGCTTCTCTTCCACTACTAATTATTTCAGGACAATGACAACCCACAAATCTATAGGATTTCTACCTAAAACAGAGGTTCTCTGGAATCACTTATACCAAAAAGATTACCAGGTCCAGAAGGTTAATCAATATTGGTCATTTCAGAAAGTCTGGAATTATCCCACTAAGTGTATTCTACACTCAATATATAGTATTAGTTCTATGCCTCCAAAGGAAAGCCAGTCCAAAAAAATTAAAGGAAATATTTTGAATATAGCAAGCAATCCTTCCCAGATTTTGAAAAAATATTTACACTCGAAACTAAAAATGCAATTGCAAAACCAGTGCCTGGTCTTTGCTGCTCTTCCTCAGGCAAAACTCTCTCTGCAGTCAGCAGCAGTTTTATCTCAGTTGCAGGCTCCCGGATTATAGCTCGACATGATAAAGTTTGTTTCTCGGTTCCTGCAGACCTTCTGCCCCAACACGCACAACTTTGCCAAGCGCCTGATCTCCCCGACTCCTTAAGTCAAGTATCGAAATCTCCTGGCCAAAGCAGCCCCTTTGCAGAGCCAAGGGCGAGGGAGCTCGGGGCTGTCCCGGGGTGGGGAGAGGAGCAGCGGGGCATGCGCCAGGGCTCAGGGCAGGTCAGCAATACCCACCCGAGCAAATCCCACTTATTTCCTTCCCTTCGCAAGGAGGGATTCAGATCCCAGAAGCCCCTATCCCAGCACAGCTAGAGCTGCCCGTGGCCACGCTGCTGGAGCAACAGCTCCAGAGCAGGTTTGTCCTACCTGCTGTCACCTACGTCCCCCCTATGGCTTTGTTTTGCTGCATTCGGCTCTAATAACAGTTTTTAAAATGCATTCGCTGGAGGCTGCTGAGATTTTAAGGACTCGGCACCGCACAGCGAGTGGAGCACGCGCTCCCCAGGCGGGCCCGCTGCAGAGCCGCTCCACCGGGCTAAGGAGACTTCAGACCAAACCCTTCACGCCCACGACGCGACTCGCTCCAACCCACGGCAGCTTCACGAGGACGTCTGAGGGAAGGGGCCTCCTCACCCCGCGGAGCCCCAGGACGGTCATCTGAAGACAGGGACAAACCAACCTCTTAACCGACAGGGAAAGCTCCTCAGAGAGCAGGTAATGAGGCAGCCGCAGCGCATGCCCGCTCGAAAAGCAAAGCGCTCTGGAGCGATAAGGCGCTCTATAAATGGAGAGCTGTGGTTAACCAAAAATCAGCCATTTCAATTTTTGCTCACAAGCCTAATCTCGTAAATGGCTACATGAAAAATGAAGATATAAAGAGCATTACGCGATTTACAAAATTATCAGGATGACTTTTTTCTTAAGCCTCCATACTTCTATTCTCCCATTTTTCCGTAGTTGGCTAAGACTTATCAGGCAATGAAATTTACTGTATTTTCAGCTGAAATTGCCTTTCCGTGCTCACGGCCTTGCACGCCCGGCTCCCCATCCCAGCAAACGCCGCCAGCGAGGAAGTGGACCCGCGCTCTTCTCTACGGCAATTCCTCCGAGGAAGCCCCGGCTCCTCACGGGGCCCCGAGCTCCTCTGGGGACGAGCGCACGGCGGGCAACGCGGCACGACGCCCGGGCGCACGCGAGGCCCGCGCTGACCGACGGCAGCTTACCATGGCTCCTTCCCGCTGGCTCTGCGCGACCTCCCGCTGCAGCCGCGCCACGGACAGCTTCTCCCTGCGGAGAGAAAAGCGCGTGAGGAGCCGGTCGTCTCGCCCCCGGGGCCGCGCTCGCACAGCGCTCCATGACCCCGCGGCACGTCGCGCCCCCGCAGCCGTGTTTCTTTGCAATATTTAATGGGCGTTTTATTGTTTCCTTTGGGGATGGTTTGACAGAAGCACCGATAAATCACATGCATCTAAGTCTCGCCTGCTCCGGGCAGACGCCGAAGCAGCCATTGCGCCGGCCGGGGGCTAAATCACCCTGCGCTGGCTGTTCTCCCGCAGCCCAGCACGTCAGCTCCATCCTGCACTGCACCCACACGAGCCACGTCGTTAGATTACCAACAAGCGGATCCGTAAAAATAGCATGTAAAGAAACCATCTTATTTATAAACATGCTGTGCTGCATTTTGTAACTACTGAATTACTAGACTTTTTTTTAAATCAACCTGTTTTATATACCACCCTCACCCGAATCTTTGCCTTGACTCACACAGCGACTGGTCTGCTTAAGTAAGGATTCGGTGATCACAATGCACTCTCCTGAAAAGTTGTGAGCAAGGAATGAAAACTATGGTTTTAGTGGGTGTGGGAAAGCAAAGAGAGAGTTAGCGTAGGGACTGGGAAAGCGCAGCACGCTCCAAGCGCGTGACGGCAAACAAGCACACCTGTACGCTGCTCGGGCACGGCGGCACGGCGAGCTGCCGCAGCAGGGGAAGAGCAGGCTTACGCCAGCAGCTGAGCAGAGCAGAGGAAACCTGGGACTTAAGCAAGCCAGCACCACTTAAAATGGATTTAGGAAAAACAAAGGCATTTTTTCACGCAGGTTTTTTCTTAAAGAATACCTATTTTTAAAAGAAAAGCAATCTGCGGAAGTGTCAGAAGAATTTATCAGTACACGATGAAATAAAAAATTTGCAGAAGAACAAGTATCTCTACAAAAGCTGAACGGCTTTGGAAACCTCTGGCAAAAAGGGTTTTTAAACAGAAGATACCCATTTGTCAAACTCGAAATTTTCCTTTTATTCACATTTTGCCCAGAACTTATGTTTGGTCTCATTGGCAAGAAGGACTTGAACCACCTGAGCACCATGCGGTGTTATGGCACTTACCTAGGATATTATAGCAAGTAGTAACCAGACCAGAGATTTTTAATGTGAGCATAAGATCTCCAACGGTTCAAGCCTTTTGAGACAACACACCGAGCAGCCCGTAGCTGCCTGCCCACTTCGCTCACGCTACACAGGCTGAGGGCCACGAAGCTGCTACCAGCCAGGTGGAAAGGTGCTCGAACTGGAGTTTCCCCCTGCCCGTTAGATGCCCTGGCCACCAGACCACTGGCCACTCTTTCTAACCCTCTAACTTTCCCAAAAAGTTTTGGGCCAGGGAGGGGGGAAAAAAGCAAAACGAAAACAAAACAAAAAAACCCACACCTCCCGGTTAAGCATTGCAGTGGGCTCTGAAGTCTTGAAAATGTAGAGGGAACATTCTCCCACATCTTTAGTTCTTTTGCTGTGGTGAAGAAGAGGATTTCAAAACTCCCCTCCCACAAAAAAATTCCAGTGATGCTGAGCCTTGGGGAGGTTAAGTCCCCTGGGATGCACAGCACCTCATCTGTAATGATTCCTGCCATCAATTAGCTCACTTTCACTCACCAAAAAACCCTCAACGATATACTATATTTTATTTCTGATCATGCAGTAAAAGCAGCATTTAATCTAATTCCTTGAACACAAGTGTCAGGCACCACTTCTGCCAGGGAAGGAATATCTATTAGTACCTGCCTAATCGCTAAAGGAAGCGACAGCACTTGTGTCATTTGGCCATAACTCAACACATACTTTGGGTCATTAAAACGGACCTCTCTCTCTTTTCTCTCGCCATTTAAGCAGAAAACTCCATGTTTCAGTTGAGTTTTCCTAGCAGTCACCTGCCATTACACGCTTGCTGTACCCCTAGAAGGACGCTGGCGCGCCCAGCTTTTGGAGATGCTGGGCTGGAAGACTTGGCTCTGCTGCTCCACTAGGGTCATCGTCACGTTCTTGTTGGCTTCTCATCGGTTGCATCCTCTGGCATATGGGTACGGCGACGAATACCACACCGCCTCACCAGTGCCGCGAGAATAAAAGCCATTTATGCTTACAGGGTGCCAAGCGATGTTGGGAAACCACATCACACATATACATGAACGCTGCTGTCCCAAACGAACGTGCACCTGGAAGGTGCATTTCCAAACTGAACTACGAGGGAGCTCTATGCTGCAGCACTCGTTTTGCAGATTAGTAACACTGGGAGGAAAGAAGAGGAATAGAAGTGAGGCTTATTGACTAGCAAGAAAATAGAGATGCAAACGGGAACCTCAGCTCAACTCTGACACTCTGCTTCCCTCAAACAAACAGATGTGGAGCTAGGGGCAAAATGCAAGGGAGGCAGAGAACAAAATGAAGGTTTTGAGTAAAGCCACCAAGGACAAATCCAGCAGAATTATTTTTAATTCAGATGCATTTTCACTGAAATGAAAACACTTGACAGTAGACTTGAGCTTTAAGAAATCAGGGTACCAAAAGCATGAAACAAAGCAGACCAACAGAGGACGTGTGTCAAAGAACTTGCTCTCTGTGAAGTTAAAAAATGTTTAATTTTAGACTGGAACTGAAACAATCCCCCAGAACAAAGTTTCCATTCCCCACAGAGCTCTAGATATCAAGGAACTCGAAACCCCAAGGAAAAAATTAGGCCTCCTGGAAGAAGTTACCTGAGTATTTCTGCCTTGCTGGGATCCAGCTTCAGCACAGGCACTGCAGAACCTGGGAGCAAGCAGCTCCTGCTGCTCTTCCCCCCCAAAACTTCTAAAAATCATTCTCTCTTTCTCTATTTAGCTGGAACAATTTCCATTCATTTTTGCATTATTATCAGATTAATACCAGGCATTACTAATGTTCTGATTTGTAAATGTATGCTATGTTGAAACAACTGAATATTGGTGAAACCCAAACACAATACAGCCAAAACGCTGTTTGAAGCTGTGTTTGTGTTACTCCAGCATGATATCAAGATTCTCTTTTGGGCATCTGAGAAATTACTGAAAATTGAGAAATGGCATTAGTACAACATTAATACGCTTTGACTTAAATATCCCAAAACCCAGTTACTAAAACACACATACAGCCCTCCCTCACCCTTGCTTGGGTACTATCACAGGCAAATTACAAAATTGTTTAATCCTATTTTAAGGATTTAGTTCATCTGCTGGAAATAGCCAGTTGCGTTTTTGCACCGTTTCACTGCCCTCATACATTTTAGTAGAAAAAGCTAGTAAACCCTTTGAGGGGGGGTTGACTTTTTAATTGCAAAACAAATACCTAAAGATATTTTATGAGAACAGATGCAAGGCGAAAAAAAAAAAAAAGACACAAGCCACTCCTTCATATCCTTCCTGCAAGCGATCTGCAGATATATATATATTTATTCCTTCTATACGAGGGAAAAAGAACTACTTTTCTCCCTCTGTTTAATCTCTAACACGGAATTAGTTAGCATTTCTGGAATTCTGTAACTTTTATGAGACTAAATTCCTCTCAAGCTCCATCAGTGAAGAGACCTCTTCCTAGTAAAATAACCTTTTCCTCATTCTGAGCAAGAATACTAGATGAGATTCCAAAAAAACTTGTTTAACATTTTTCCTTGTGAAACAGGGCAAAAATAAGCATTCTGGTACTGCCTTGCAAGTATTTATAACCCTCCTGGTAGTAAGAACAGAACTATTTTTCAGTAGTATAAAGCAAAAAAGAAACTGGATTATCATGTATGAGAAAAACCTTTTAGGAGGGGATTCAGAAAAGCCATCTGTTGCAACAGTGTTCTAAAAATAAGTTAACTTTGAGGCAAACAAAGTCTGTGCTCCCATTTCAGAGAGATCCCAGTGCATTTTCTTCCTCCCTCCTCCGTTCTGCAAATGGAGAAACTGTGTACTTAAGGCCAGACCTGAGCAGATGGTTACCTTCACCTAAGTAGGACACATGGTAGGGGCTCAGTGTGCCTCTGGACCAAATTAATCCTGAAGATAATTCCACCGAGTTTCACTTGTGGCGTATTTGGCCCATTGCCCGCAATAAGCCATTTCCCACTACCTCTGTATAAATACATGCCAATATAATCAGTGAGAAATGTGGTCAAAATCCTGTTAGGAGCCAACAGCATTTAACACCAATTTGCAATGTTGGAAGTTTTCGTATAAGGTACATGACAAGAGACAACAAGGACCTTCGTGTCTAAGTGTGACTAAATAAACCTGCTTGCTATTACCCACCATCTCCGGCAGTTATGATTAAGACACAACCTTCCGCAACTATTCTTAGACCCAATTTTTCTTTAAACATGGTGTTACAATTGGATAAGCACTTTCACTATGACCGAGCTGCAAAAATAATAAGCTTTTAGCTGCTTTAGCCTTTCAGATGTTTCAAATTCAAAGAACATTTGACATGCAGCTTCAAAGTCAATCTTGTTTTTTTAATCTTTGTTTTTAAATAGGAAAAATCAGCAGCATTACTTTGTTGCTGTATGGTTTCATTTATTTTTAATCAAGCATGTTTCATCCCTATAGCATGAGTAATTAACAAAGTTAATTAGCAACTACAGCCAACCTACAAGAAAACAAAATCTTCTCTGAAGATTTGAAAAAAAAAAATTAAACCACATTCATTGAGAAGTTATGTTCATTTTTGAAAAATTACCAAATGATAAGAGGTTTACAAAAATGTTCTTTGAAAGCAGAGTTTATGCTCTTCAGTTTGCATATTTGCATTGCAAGGGGCAAAATTCCCAGCCAAGGACTTTCCAAAGAGATAATCAGGATGCAACAATATCCTTTCCAGGCAGAACCAAGCACACAAGTATCCACTGCGTGAATGTAAGAAAGATATAGTTCAAGTCCTCTTGTCACTAGTCGATTGTGCAGTGGTTTAGTTAGTTTGTCTAAGAAAAGCAATGGTTTGCAGCAAGACCATTTCGTCCTGAAAAAAATATAAATGTTCGAAACAATCCTGCAGTATCTTAAACGCTCCTTAAAATAACATTTCTCCTTCAGTCTTCTTTCATATCAGATAGACTCATTCAACCACCAGACAAAACCTGTGTCAGGTGACCTGTCATAGTTAACTAACACAGCTCAGATTTTCACTGCAAATTACCGGTTACTTGGACTTTTCACAATCCGCAGGGATCGAGTGGGACAAGCAGATGCAGGTCACAAACCCCCAGCGATCACCAAGTTTTGAACAAGCACTGACATAGTTCCTGATCTGGTAACCGATACTCTCAAATCACACAACACAATAAAAGCGATATTGGATGAATAAATGAGTTCCCAAACATGTTTTTTTTTTCTTAGTTTTACTTCTTTATACTAGTATTTTACATTCCTACAACAAGACAAAAAACTCTAGCGATGAATTTCATCTGCCAAACTTTAAATTAGGATTTTCATTTGTATTTTGAGACCTCAGATTCAGAATCTCTTAGCTGCAGGTTTTTGCTGCTCCATCCAACACAGAAAGATATTATTTAATACAGCTTTTTAATAGACTCATGAAACTTAGATTCCATTATGATGAGCTGAATTATATTTATTTGCTGAGACATCAACCATAGAGAGTCAGGATATATTTTCAGCGATAAATAATAATTTTATAGTTTTAATGAAGAACAATAATGTTAGAGTTCTAATGAAAAATTTTATTACAGTTTTAATGAAGAAAAAGGACATAAAAGTCAAAAAGAGTGTAGGATATCTTAGTAACATCACGTGAAACCTAAGCTGATGCTCCAATGAATGTTAATTCCCATGATCCACTGATAGCTGAAGGGTTGTATCAAACCCTGACCACGTCCTTCCTTCGCACACCAGTAGTACCACTGCGTGCCAACATGCAATGGTGTCTCTTGCATTCTTAACGTTTAAACAGGAAGAGTTTTACATTTCCTATACGCTGTAAATCCCTACGTTCCTACACAGGGAATACATGAGGACAAAACCTAACAGTTATGACCCTTCCCAAGTTATTAATTTGTTTCTCTACTCTCCAATTTTTTCCATGAGCAGAGGAGCGTCTTTATGTCTCATCCTTCCTTGGAAACTTTCATTCCAAAGTGATTTCTTTAGGAGCAGTCAGTTCTGCACCACGAAATACAGCCTAGCTTTTCCCTTCATTGTTTGAAATATTTATAACTTTCACCAAGTTTAAAGATGCAAGAAGACTGAAAAAAAAAATCAAGCTTAGCAAATATGCTTTTAACATTTGATCTATTTTTAGTGATTGCACCAAGTCACAGTGGCCAAACTACATGCCAGCACTTCTGTGCCTTATGCACAGTGTTCTGACGTAGAGAAAAATCAGACTGAGTTTCCTGCCTTACATGATTGCTACAAGACTCAGAAACTGTAACAAAAAAAAATGGTTCATGTGGTGGGGGGAGAAAAATCAGAAAACCGAAACAGAAATTCAGAATCTGAATCTGCAAAGCACCCGGCATCGCTACATCGCAGAACTACTCCCTATTTGTCACCTACCAAAATTAGGTCTTTATAATTTGTTTTTTTCCAAAGGATCGTTTGTAGCCATGACATTGTTTTTCAAACGAACCAGAAAAACCGCCACTAAAATCCGCTAAATGTTCCAGCTTGGTGCCGGTGCTGCCCGCGGGGCCGGGAGGCATCACACGCTGGGAACCCCGCGTCCCGCTTCCTCCGGCTCCTCCTCTCCCGCGAGGGCTCCCAGCCACACGCTGCCCAGGCTCGACCCTGCTTAGCCCAGGAGCCACGACAGAGCAGAAAGACAGCAGTTTAACTAGGTCTGACAATAATTAAAAAAAAAAAAAAAATCTTGCAAAGAAATATTAATTAAAAATTTAACGCTGAGCAAAGTACAAAGTTTTATTTAATTACTTTACAATCATTGCACAGACTGCTGTGACAATAACAGAAGTATTACTGTTGCCAAGCAGTAGCAGAATAGATAGCATGAGCCATCAGCAAGGCATAGGGTCATATTTATTACTGATTTATTCTGTATTTGTTTCTGAATAAAAGATAAGTATACAGCTAACATCATTTACATTAAACCTGTCTTCTACAAGACACAATACTCCCAATCCAGACATGCAAAACTAGTAGTAACTTATTCAAACTGCATTTTCTTTGGGATGACAGTAACAGTGGAGGAAAAAAAAAATACAGGAATTATAACTATAACCCAAAACGTATGTCAGCGATCCCCAGCGGCACCGCACCAAGCAATTTCCAGCAGATTTTAATGTACATGAAATCTGCACCTGAATTTCAAAGACGACCACCTAGCTGCTTTCCAGGAGCAGCCAGACGAGACACCACACACATAAGAAACGCCAGGGAAGATTATCGTGGATAACACGTGGCTTCATCACGTGCCCTGGCTAGAAAGGAGGGGAAGGGCATCATGAAAGATGGGCAAACGTAGCAGAGGCGGACCCTGAATTACAAGAGCAAAAAAGGCGGCGTTGGGCTAGGGACAAGGGTCAACGCCGAGACAGAGAACGCGAGACAGGAAGGGTCATCGGGGGCCGTGGCAGACGAGCGCAGGATTATTTTCATGACAAATTGCCCTCTTCGCCCCGGTATGGTAGCTGAGGTCAGCCAGGCACCCGAACGTGGTCCCATCTCTCCTTCTAGGCACGTATCGGGGGACCAACAGCAACGTATCTTCAAGGGAAGCATCTTTCCCCAAATCGACCATCTTTATCACTTCACTGACACTTGCTGTTCTCAGCCCTGCAGTGCTGGGTGCAGGACTGCACCTCCTCATGATTCACCGCTATTTTAGTCAACAGTGGCATTTTTTTAAAAAAAAAGGTTAAAGGGAAAAAAAACCCCTCCTTCCACTATTATTATTGATTCCACAACACAAGCCACCTCCAAACCCTGCATACACCTGGGTCAACACTGACTATGTCTACTGCAATTTGAGGTCCAGACCCAAACTTTAAAGCACTGATCATCTTTTTCTCTCAAGCTTTGAGATGGGTTTTAACCTTGCTAATACAGCAAAGCCAGCAGGTAGTTAGCAAAAGCTGTTTAAACAGAGACCTTTAAATAAGGTTTGTGAGTAGCCTGCTGTTAGAAAGGCAATAAATAGCACACACCCCCAATCCGCTTCCTCGGTAAGAAATGCAAGCGGCACCAACCACCACAACCAGCGCAGCTTCTTGGCTATGGGGGAATACAAAAAAAAGGGGGGGAGTATTAGGTAAAAAAGTCAATCTTTCCTCAGGATGCATACAGTCAGCGGTGGAATAAAGACTTAAATGCCTATATGGCGTAAGGCCAAATTATCAGGGTAATTACGAGTTATACTGAGCGATCGTGTTCCAGCTCTGCCGGACACCTCACTTGCGGTCACTACTGCAGAGCTAGTGCAGCCAGTCACCTTTTTACCAGATTCACTGCTCCAAAGCCTTTGTTTCGGGCTCAGATCCCAGGCGGAAAACGGGGGGAAAAGAAGCAGAATTTACTTACAAAACACAAAAATGCACGAGGAAAAAACAAATCCATCATTTCTAAAGTTTTGGAAGAGCAGCGAGAGATATTTAACAGTTTGTTCTAAAAATCGGCCCAGACACAGAACAGTACACTGCAAAATGCACAGAAGTTTCACCTATCTTAACATTAACGCGATGTCCAGCAGCAAACTTCACATACCTAAATGTGAGGAAACACCAAGTAAACTGAACTGCAATGCTGAACCCTGAAATACAGCTAAAGTATAAGTAAAAAACTACAAATATTATGCAAACCCTGTATTTATCAATTAGCAGACTTAATATTTTAATAGGGCCAAGTTCAGCCCAGATTTATTCCCTGTTTAAACCCATTAATTTAATACATCCCATAAACTACTAAAGCACACTAAGAATAAAAAGGCATAGAATCTGTTCCACAATTTTCTTTCATATTAAAAGTAATATATAAGAAGGATATATAGTACTTTTTATTCTTATACCACAAAATACATAGCAAAAGCAATTTGTCAAAATTCAATAATGTGGCAGGAACTTCGAATTTCTTGACATAAGTGATTGATTTATCAATTTTAATGTTGCATTAACAGTAATATTTGCATTTAGTGCTGTATTATTTCTGCCAATAAGTTGCAATCCAATAAGCACACGGAGGGAATTTGTATGATGAGGCAAGCTGCCAAGTTCTGAAAGACTTATCATCACGGAAAACCTCAGTGTTCAAACAGGCAAAAAGAAAAAAAAAAAAAAAGAAGGACTATTGGAAGTCATTTTGGAATATTAATTTTTCAAAAGAAACTTTAAATTATGCTACAGGCTGCTGAGTCACATCCTCTACTACCGAGGAGCAAGAATGACTGCCTGCTCTGCTTTTCAGGTGCTTGTTTAAAATATTTTATACGAATGAAAGCAGCTGTTTAATGACAGCCCTAAAATGCTCTCATATTGTCCCAAATTCCTTTCTGAGAATCCTTTCACAGTATCAGAAAGTGGTAATTGTAAGACTTACTTAGATGAAATAGCAGCGACCATCATCTCTGTGCGTTTTGACGGCATCCTCAGAGTCGCTGCACCCTTCTCATGACCTTCTCCAGCATGCGCCTTTGGGGAAGACAGGTTTTACACTACCCCCTTTCCCTCCGGAGTGCCAGTACTTCTTCCTGCAGTAGCACATGCTCCAAGAAGTCCATCTCTTTGAGCTACATGATCTGGGTTGCTAACAATCTCCCAGTTTAGCTGTACAGGGGAGGTGGGTTCAAAGCGGTTCAAAGAGGCACAGGGCCATTGCTAGGTGCGTTTGGGAGAAAGAGAACAGTTTGAGATATCGCAATTTGCCTTTCCTCCTTATTTTACAGCGTACACAACTGCCGCTCTTCACTGCACACGCTCACAGGAGTCTTCTTTGGTCCTGACGCCCGGCTGTGCTTGCTCTCCTTATGGCAGCACCGAGCACGAGGGCATCGCCGTGCTCAGCTTGACCGACAAGGGCCTGGCCATGCCCCAGGCACTCGCCACAGCCACCACGCTGCTAAGGCACACGCCAGGTTTGGATTTCTGTGACTCAGGGAAGCCAAACGTGACAGCAGGGAAGTGAATACAGCCACCTCATGTATAAACCCATGAGACTTTTTTTTCCTTTTTCAATGCACATTCAAGAAAGGGGAGATAGTTTCTTTCTAGTGACTGCTCTGTTGTCCGTAAGAGATCTCCTTGCAGCCTGCCTGCTTCCCCTCGGCACGTCGCTCACCACTTCTGCTCTGCTCTACATTTAAAAATAGGCCCTGGTCACAGGTTGGGCACTACACCACCACGAGGGAAACCCTAGCTGTTTCTCCTCCGTTCAATTGCTCCTAACAGTGTCTTCCACCTTTGAGTGCCTATCTTTCCTTAGTGTTTTGCTGTTTATCTTTAAGCTGGATCAAGCAGTTCAAATCAGAGATCCTGGAAACGCAACTAGCCATCTCTTGTATTTCTATGGAAATACAACAAAAGTGCATAAGCTTCTTCAGAAAAAGGGCCAAAAGCATCGCTGAAGAAAAATGGGCTGTAAGACACAAAACCCAAACACATTGGTTTTGGCAGTAAACCCTACATTCAGCCAAACTCTTAGATCCTACTTTTTTCTCTGTATCTTGTTATCCTTCTGCTTTCTAGTGGTGAGCGATACATTCATCTCCGTTTGTTCATGAGAGTGTTTAGAAAGATCTTCCTCCTAGTTCTCTATAAAGTTTATCTGCTTTGCCCTTACGAGTCAAAGAAAATATCTGATCTTGCTTCATTACTGGCTGACCTCTTATCTCCGTTTCAAACTCTTTTGTTCCTAGATCATCACAACACATTCCTGATAGCCTTTGTAATCTTTTTTTCAGGACATTGCACAGTGTGATGTGCTGTTATCCATCCAGAAGGAACACAACACCAGGACTTCTGTTTTTCTTATAAGGTCACACTTAAAATTCCATAGTTTCTTCCTCTCTCTGAATTTCATTTATTGCAAACTCTGTAATCTTCTCGTTGTCATTCACATCCTGTTTTGTTTGAACATTAAAATGCATTGGAAAATCCTTTATATTTTTTGGGGGGGTAATTTTACTCTGCTTCACTCACTGGACTTCCCTCTCAACTTCTTTTCTTTACTTCTTTTTATTTTTACAAGTCTTCAATATTTTTATATACCATGCTGCAAATTGACAGCAACTCCACAACATCCCTTCACTCAATAAAGAGAAAATACAGAAGAGAATCAAAACTGTTCAGAAAGATTACCTTTCTTCAGTATTGCAACTGTCATCCATGTTTCTCATCCTTTCCTTTTACACCCTGGAGAATATCGGTATTCTTTCATGAAGACAGCCATAACGCTCAGGCAGGCGGGCGCGTTTCTGCCGGGGAATGCCCCCGGGCTAAGGCCAGAGCCAGCTGGAACTTGCATGAGGCTCCTGGAGTACTTTTGAGCCATCCTTGGTTTCTTCCTCCAGTTCAGCTGAGACATCAGAGATTTTTTATATATATATAGCATTTTATAGGAAGTCCAATACACTGTATGTCAAATACATCACCTACAGGAGAGTGACATCAACACTCATGCCCATGAGTACTGTCTGCTCACACCAAGACTGAGCGCTGGGCATTAGCATTACGCAGCAGTAATACAGAGTACTTTCTACTTGGGAAATGGTCAGAATAGGTCAAAACACAGTGGTATACCAAACCAGCCCATCCAAACTATATACTGACACTCTCTATAAAGGGGAAAACTTGCAAATGTAAACCACCCAGTTCTCATAGCTGTACTTCCAAATGTCCATTCTGTGATACAGCACACAAAAACCAGCCCGCAGATGCCTGCAGGTGCCTAGTGCGAGAAAGCGGCAAAGGGGGTGAAGTTAGAAACTAAACGAATGCAATCAAGGCAAGTAACAAAATCTTGAAAACGCACCTTGAAAGAGTGGCTGATGGGGGGCGGGGGAAGGCTGCTAAAATGACAGAAATACGGTCTGCAGCATAGAATGAATTTAATAATTGATCAGTGTTGGTCATACCTGCTGAAAGACATACGATGTTTAAACACCTACTACATTGCTATGAAATCAGCCCTTCAGTTTTGTATGTGTACATCCAAGATCGGTATTATTAGAAGCCTCAGTGCAACTATTCAATGTTTTTTACTTATACTGCGGTAGAAGGGGGGGAAAACAAAGTAAAACCATAATAATTTCAGATGACCATCACCATCTGTTTTTTGCAATTCTGAAAGTACAAAGCACGGTTCATAGCTAAAGGACACTTCACATAAACTCTGTCAAGATCTTCTTTTGGAAATCTATCTGCTTTCAGTAAAACTTTAAAAAGATGACTTGTACTTTAGGAGCAACAGGTCACCTAGCGATGCGCAAATGCTGTCCTTGGGCCACTGCCGAGGGCTACCAGCACGAGCACCCACGCCGGGCACATGCTCACAGTCAGTGCCGACCCCTGAGGGCCCTTTTGCAGGGGCTCCTGACAGCAACAGATAAAATAAACTAAATAATTCTCGTCTAAAGGCATTTCTCAACTGTACGTACAGAATATTTTGGATGTTCCGATAGATAACAGTTGCCACTTAGATACGGCTTTGGATTTCGGCAATCTGATCCTGCTTACTGACTTGAGAGAGTTTGAGAAGCCAATTCAAAATTTCCTATAAAACTCTCTGAACAACAGTGTACCTATTGGTTTTGTGAAGAGGGGGGGAAAAAAGTAAGAAAGGTAACAATAAGGAATTCTAAAAATAAAAACATAAATAAAAGATACCATAACAAACAACTTTTGGAAGAGTCAAACTGCAGGAACTCCCTCAGCCTCCCCCCAGGTTTAAGGCCATGCCTCAGCATGCCGTAAACAAGATAATGTTGCCTAAATCACAGCACACACTTTCAGAAAGAAAAAACAGCACGTTAAGATCTCTTTGAGGTATCCCTCAGTAACCCAACTCATGAATTCATATCCATGCAGCCTCACAGCAATACACTCACTCACATACTAATGATATAATTGTTTCTTCTACCGCTCTCTCTATAAAAGATATACTAGATAAAAAAAAAAAACTAGATAAACCCAAAGCCTGTGGCCTCTGGCTGATTACGTGTTTTGACAAATTAAATGGTTAACTTGAACCTCCAACTCCAGTTGCTTTGCCCCTGCAGACCTAAAAGAAGAGAGAAGCCTCCGTTTTCAAGGAGGTGGATTTAGAGGGAGCCTAGCCCAGGCTAAGGAGAGCTCCCCAAAGAGCAGTATTTGCATCGAGTCAAAGAGCGGCCAGCATGCACACGGGCTAACTTTAAAGATCACAGTTGTCACTTTAAATAATGGACCCAGCACACAGTATCATGTGCAAAACTCTTCCAAAGATGCCCAAGTAAAGGGAAACAAATATCTACGAGGAAACTGCAGACCAACTAAACCCTGCTCAGGGCATTGTAAGTGATTTTCCCCAAAGACATGAGCAAGATCTGCTCTGCGAATGAGGACAGCTTCTCCAAACTCAAATACCACCACCTTTCCATGGAAGTTTAAGGTTAGCGCACAAAATAAATAATTTAAAAGATAGGGGTGAATCGTGATTAAAGTAGGTTAGCACTCAGGCATTTCCAAACAAATATTAAATGTACATTAAAATGGCTTAAAATAGCAACTGCCTGAAGTACTAAAACAGAACGATTTTCGGAAGTTCAGATGTCAGCCAGACTCTTGAACAAATCTGCCTTTCTCCAGATTCCACTCCAAATGACATGTTTTGAAACCTTTTAGACATTGAAATAAAGCTCCTTGTCATTTTTCTCAGCAGAAAGAGCTCAATATTTTCATCCATGATGCTAGGTAATAAATTGCATTCTGAAATAACATACTGTAGTCACCGCCACCAGCCAGATATGTCGCTTTTAGTGGGGAGTAAAATGAACATCACCCTCTTGCAGAGTTTTATAAGAAGGCAAATAGAATCAAAATACTTTCAAACACAGAATACATGTTATTACTAAGTCACTGTATAGGTTTTTGGAGCTCTTCCAAACTCAGGAGATCGCTATCCAAGAGGTCTCAGCATCTGCCTTCCTCTCTCAAAGTCCCCAGAGCAGAAAGGAAGAGCTTCTCCTTTTTTTAATCAAGCTGCAAAAACGCTCATATTTTGATACTCTGAGGGATTTCCACGTTGACACGTTAACAAGATAATGTCTTAATGAGGTTTGTCTATCATTAGGAGGTTATCTAAAAGACATGCTAAGGATTGTTTTTAGTGAAGCAGAAAAAACACATATGTTTTTAAATTGCATATTAATCCTCACTGCAAAACCATACATGTTCATTACTGCACATCCCATAAAACCAGTTTTCACAGCTCACCCTGAAAGCTGATACAATCTAATTTCACGGGGAAATGAAACATTAGCATTTCATTCTGCACGAAATGTATCCACATATTTATCCCTCCATAAATACGGTCTGTGAGGCTGCAGGACCCAAGTGCAACAGCTCTTGCTTTGCTTTGCTCTGCCCTGCGGGTTCTGTTAATGAAATTAAGGCTTTACATAAGCATCTCTTCGGCTATTCACTTTCTATAAAGTTCTCGCCCTATATCAACATATGTCCCAGTGCCTCCCAAGACTGGGTGAGGTGATGGCACAGGCGTCAGATACAGCTACTTGTTTGATTTACAGTTGTTTTAGTTAGTATACTTGTGTTTCTTCCAATCTCTTGGAAACCTTGCGCATGTCGCAGACTCTGCATCTCTCCCTGCTCAGCTGTAACAACTATAGCTTTAGTTAAAGGTTGAAAGCTTCCAGCCGCTCGTAATTGCCAAGGACAGACAGAAAAGCTGTATTTATTTCCTAGATAGGTACTGAATAATATCCGTTTTCCTCCATACACAGATCGCTTTCTACAAAAAGTTTCCCAGAGCCTTTTATATATACATATATATATATATATATAGGGATATCTTTTAGAACATTGTCTGCAAAATATTTAACAAAACATCAAATAATTTTCCTTTTACGAGGAGAGTATTCCTAAGGAAATGCACACGAGTACCTCACCATCTCACAAGTATTAATGAAGAGAGAAGAAAAAAATAAGAAATAAAAAACCGAACATGCCCACCATGCCCAGCGGCAATGTAATCCTCTAAAGAGGTGGCCAGATGGCTGGTTTAAGTCAGCCCACTTCCACTGACATCAATTTAATCAGCGGATTGACCCGAGACAAATACCTAGCCCAGATGTTTAAGAGCAAGCCCATCACGGAGGGCTGCAGAGGAGCAGGGTTTGGTGGAGCGGGCGAGCGGAGCGACGGGCACCCGCCGGCAGCGGGGCCGGCACAGCGCCCAGCCCAAAACCCCCAGAGACCCCCGGCCGCCCGCCTGCACACCCGTCTCCGCGGCACCGGCCTCTGGCCACCAGCATGCCCTGCCGGGAGCTTCCCGGCTTTAACGCCCAAACCTGCCCCTACCTAGGTGGTCAAAAGACCTCCCAGGAGCTCCCCGGCCAGCCACCAGCCCGCTGCAAGCAGGGACCCGCTGACCATACGCTCCTTAGCTACACCCCCAGCTCCCGTCCTCTACGCCTGTGTTTTATTTCCTCTATATCCTTTTTCTCCAAACTCACTGTTTTTTCTGCTAGTTTTTCTTCACAGCTAGAGCTAACGAGTTTTCCCAAGTTTCAATGCAGGCGCTTCAGGGACGGCTCTCCTACGCAGGCACGGTTTGACCCCACACCCAGCGACTGTGGTCAGCGCAATTCACTCCGGTTGCATCCCAGCCACGGGCAGAGCACGAGAGGGGGAAAATGGGGAGCGGAAGCCGATGCCGAAACCTCCGAATGGGTTCGAGCACGGAGGGTGTGTGGGAACGTGACGCTGGCGGCCACATCCAGAGCCGCAGGAGGAACATGGACCCACTCCGCTGCTATATGGAGGCAGAACGAGAGAAGGCGTCACAAATTTACACAATTTGCTTAAATATTATGATTTGAGTCCTCAAATGCTTATTTCTGCCTCATCAGTCTATGGGAAACGTGGAGTTTAAGCTGATAATTTAATGGCTCCCAGAAAGGGCACCAGCTAGGAGACAGCCTGCCCGCGGCCTTGCCGCAGAGGGGAGCGGTGACGTTACCCACACTAACGCAAGAAACACCCTCATATTCCACGCTTCTCTGTACGCAACGTACTGCTGTAGCGTTCACCGCTCTCGTTCCATGCTCTTCTATGTTCACGCAGCATAAAAATATATATATATTTTTTTTATTTTAAACCAGTGAAAGTTAGGGAGCTTTTCTGACAGCTAGGTTTCTTCATTTCAGTTTGAAAACCTAAGCCACAAAATCCAACGTGAAGCAACAGTGCAAGTCACTGACAGGCTGGCTTATTCTCCGGAATAAGGCTGAGCAATTTCAGGACCTTGCCTTCGGAGCAGGCTCCATCCTAGCGTGTCAGACGCGGCAGTGACGGGACTGTGTAAACCTGCAACGTTCACATTGCGCACAGAAATAAATCTCTTGATGTTTTACTTTAAAATTAGTTTAACACTTTTTTTCATCATATGAACTCATCCGTGCCCCCCTGCTTTCAACAGCCTAATAACCAATACATCTGATGAAAATTAATTGTCTTGACAGCTTGCATAAAAACTCTGAAGGTACAAAGGAAAAATGCTGCGGCAGCATTTTCGTCCCGTGTAGGACAGTAGCTATGGAAACTATCTTTAGAGGCCAACTGGCCATCATCCCAGTACAACATTAAAAAAAAAAAAATTGCTACTTCTACTCCGTTAGTCAGTGGAACCAGTCTTCATCTGCAGCCTTTACAATTTTGCTGTATGTTAGCTAAAGCAAACAAATTAGCTGATTTTATTGACACAGCACTATAGTATTATTCCAGTTTTAGACAACACCAGTCCTTATGAACGGTACTCATACTGCCAGTTATTACGCTAACTTGATACAAAGAATCTATAAAACTAGATGGGTATCATCTAAAATATCAGTGTGCAGGTTATTCAGTTTCTTAATAGAAAATATTGTGCTAATTATTATGATAGAAATAGTTTAGTCTTATCCTTAGGTAGATACTTGCAGCCAAAGAGGATATCTGTAATCTCATTTAACTCTCTGTCACATTTTATAAACTGAAACACCTTTCCTTTTGAAGGAGTTTTATCTCATGGAGCCAGCCTGAAGAAAGGCTGTAATTCTGATACAGCCAGACAAAATCATCATTTTTATGAACGCTGATAGATTACGAAAGGTCTTTCTGCCTCCCTCAAAAGCGGAGGCACCCACGAGCTGGAGCACCACTGCTGCAGACGCACGTGGCACCTTCCCTCGCCCACCACCGAAAAGCTCCCGCAGAACAGTAATCGGAATGGCTACGAGGCTCTTAAACTTCAGAGGAACAAGGTTTTCCTTCCAGAATGACAGTCAGAAAGCGGTGAAAGATTTCACGCACCAGGAAGCCCGGCCGTACGGAAGGGAGGAGGAGAGGAGCAGCACTTCGCCAAACCCCACCATCCCCTGACGCTGTCGTACTCCCACTCCACCTTCCAGACGCTCTGCAAACACTCACCAAGCTTAATTTTAAGTGTTCTGCCCAAAAAAGCAAGTCTTATTTAAATGACTTATAAGAACTACACAAGCCAGGTTCACATTTAATCAAGGTCCCAATTCTCCCAGTGTCAAGAGACCCAAGCTGATGTGGGTCTACGGGAGGCTGAGGAAATGCAGCACCTCGAAGGACCTGGCTGGGCTCATCAGCACTTCAAAGTGTGTTCGGTCAAGAAGCAAACAAGGATATGGGTCCACGTGCCAAAACAGGCCCTGGGCCAACACCTGGTAGCCTCAAGATCAATAACCCTGCGGTGACGGGACGGACGCTGCCAGGGCAGCACCTCCACCCAGCTGCCCACCGCATGTACTTTTAATGTACTTTTTTACCTTAAATGTACTTTTAATCCAAATTGTTTCGCTGGTTCACTGCTGATCTCACCACACTGGGAAGGCACTTTGAAATTCCCATCACTGATAGGATATTTTCTAATATACTTTTAAAAGAAGGAAATGGGGGTGAGTTTTCTGAAGAAGCTGGTTTCTGGCGAGTTTTCTGGGAAGAGGAAGAACTACCGATGGGAATGGCACGGGGGAGCAGCCGCGCCGCTCTGCCCCGCGACGCAGGAGCTCTGCAGCCCCAACACTGATTTGGGCGAGGGGAGGAACAAGGGCAATGCCACACGTAGGTCCCCCTGGTACCATCGATAAACCCACGCCTGACTGGACTACAGATTGTATTTTAGATCTGACAACAGTGATTGTTAATTTGTCCACTGCCTTGAAATATCCTGAAATGTATTGGTGCAAGCTTTCAGCAAAACATGCCAGAGCTATTTATTCCATGCTTCACACTGAGGTTTGATCCAGCTACCGCTGGACAAATCAGGAGCGTTTCAACTGACTTGGATTTGGCTCAAAAAATTCGGTGCAGGTTGCCATCTTAAAACGAGAAGATATTAATTAAATTGAAAGAACAGACCAGCTTCTGGGCACAATAGGGCTCATGTGCCAACAGCTCGACTTCTTTTTCTCTGCTAATCTAGTAAGAGACACCCATGACTGCAAAACCTTGTCTGCTTACCACCCTTAAGCCCATCACAGCTACACCACTGCTGAGTGATGATGTAAAGGAGATAAATATTATCAGAGTCTGGATTAATCTAAGTATTGCTATAAATATCTCTCTTAGAAAAGTCTTTCCATGACAAGGGAGAGATAAGCTCACATATTGATACATCCCAACCTACCCAACCTCCACCTCAGCACAAAACCTAAAATCAGCCAACAAGAAGCACAATGAATATCCGCATATTTTCATTATTCCATAAAGCAAGACCACCAGGGACTACTGCCATTATCCATTTTATGTTAAGTGCATTCACAGCAGTGATGAGTGACAGCATTAGCTTTATCAAAAATATTTTTAACTAGCTATGAAAAGCATGACCCTTTCTTTGATGTAAACATCCCCCTCCCAAAAACAAGTCCCGGCAAAATAAAAGATTGCTAACATTTGTTAGTACCACATTTGCTCTCCTCTATTTTTACATCTTGTTTTTCTCTCCCATCAAAGCATCTGCTGCAGTGGATCCCAACATCTTTTTCCACTCCTGCTTTTACACTTCATAACATCTGTATCACAAATCTCAAGACTTGACAGACTGCTTCACTGCAATTTTTTTATTCCTTTAAGTCTGGCACTTTCTTAATACTGCTTTTCAAACTTAACAGAACATCCCTCTGCAGCAGTGCTGGAGGGGTCCTATTTAGTTGCCAATTTGTCTTGCATCTACTTTTGAAGGCTGGAGCACTCCACTGAAGAGCTTCCAGCTGCTTCTCTGCTGGGGGGACCAAGGCTGAAGCTGTGCACCAGGATGACAACCAGAGCACCCCACGTGCAATGGAGGTGCAGTGTCCCCCAAGCAGCTGATCCTTTGGTGCATGCCCAGGGCCAGCAACTGGTGCAGCCTCTATGGCCAATACTGAGGCAAAGTGGACTTGCAGCCTTGGAAGCCCAAAGGATCTCAGAAAATAGAGTACTGGCATTTTGTGCCACTCCAGTCAATAACATACATGGACCTAGGGAGTCCTTGCATGGGCCCCTACTTAAACGCCAACGCAAGTGCAAGCATACTCGTTTTGACAAGAGTGTTAAAATCAAGTCATAACAGCGTACTGCAATACTGTAATTATTTCTTTTCCATAGCTAAGTCTGATAATGATGACTGGATAATGATACCCACTTTCTCACCTTCAAAACACAAGCTACAGCAGTGGCAGTAAAGCCAACGTTACACGGGAGAGAATCGTGTAGAAAAACATATGGCATGTTGCTCCCACTTCATGAACTACAACTACTCACCTAAGGAACAGGTATCAGAGGCACTCCCAGCAGGCCCCTCTATTACTGTGTGTGCTACTTGCATGTAAAGATGTCTTTCTATATAAAAAATTGTTAAAGTTGGCACACAAGATCCCCATTACCATCAGTAGGAACGACTCTGATTCAATCTCATTCTCAGTAGCCACCAGGAATCGCTTTATTACCGACATAAAAAAGGCCAAGACATTGCACATGTTGAGTACGGCTCAGCTGGTAGCTCTGGGCTCCACCAAGGTCAGCAGATCTGCAAGTTTACAGCACGGGCTCTGGCCTGGATCCCACGCTTATCAAGCGGTACACACTGCTCCGTAGCCACGAAGGACGCACCTACCCCTCGGGCTGCAGTAAGTCAGCGGCGGTCATCACTTCACAAAATCCAACTTGGCTTTTAGGTCCCAGGCTAGGCAACGCCTGCTGGAACGCAGACGGACACGGTGGGCGCGAATACGAGGCGCAGAGAAAGCAGAGAAAGGGAGAGAAATAGCAGAAAAGTTCTGTAAAGGCCAATTTCCACCAAAATGATGGTGCATATGGTAACGATGTGACAAAAGATTAGAAATATCACCGAGAGTCTTAAAGCATATAGCTCATCTTCAGGGGAAAAAAAATCCTCTCAGAATAAGGCAGTTGTGTACTCAGCCACAAGTAACTTTCCTATTAATAAATATACAGATGGCTGAAGAATTTATTTTCCTGTAGTGGCTCAGAAGAGCAACATGGGTAAAATCTTGGCACCGATTTTACTGCAAAGTCTTAAGGATTCGAGTGCACATAATGAGGGAACAGCTGCATTGTCCATGTCCAACAACACAGGCCACCAGGAGCCAAGTGTCTGCTTAAAGGGGTTTGACGCACAACGCAAGGAAAGCTATTAGAAGATGAAACAAGGATGTATATGGAAAGCCACTGCTAAGCGTTTGGCTTGGACACTCAGAACTGCACAAATTTAAGACAAATCTTAAGATGAGCAATGGGGGGGGGAGGACTGTTTCTTTCTTTCTTTCTTTCTCAACACAGAACAGTGTTGGAAAATCCATTTATGTTTAACAGAAGTTTAACAGAATTTCTTTCTTTCCATACCTTTGTTTTCCCCTCCTGATCTTGCTTGCGTTCTGATTATTCTGAGGGAACAATTTATGTTTCAGATGTGAACTGTCAGCATACACTCCACGGCAAAAGAGGTGGAAGTACTTGACTCTATGAGCCATTAGTTTCTGTATTTTAAAGCTTCTCAACTGTTAAAAAAAAAAAAAAATGCTTCCCATTTCCATTTTAAGGGACAAGTATAGAAGAAAAAGCAATTCTCAGAGAACTAGAAAACTCCAGGGTCTCTGACTTTTAGAAGAATTTTGCAAATCATGACTATTGCTGGCAGAACACCCAGTTCTTTCCTTGATGTCTTAAATCATTTGAATATTTTTTAAAAAATGAATTTGCCTGATTTTCTTTAAAATCCTGTCCACAACAGCTTGGGTCTGTATGCGTTACCTCTCCGATATCCTAATTCTATCAATTCTTTGGTCATTTCTCAGAGTTTCTATTAAACACTGTGAAACACCAAAGTGTGAAAAACAATAAAGAGAATTTTGCGTTAGCAATTCCTCCAGACCTTCTTCATAAAGGAAGTGTAACTGAGAAACCTGCTAGGCTTCTGGTTGATGTTTTTATTTGAGTATTATCAGAATCGCCTCCTCATCACAGAATTGCTGCGCGGTGGCGATTCCGTATTAGTGCTCTAACTATCTCAGTGTCACCACAGTGCAGTGTCAGGTGGAAAAAGTGGCCTCAAACCGCCACAGAAACGTAAGCCAGAAGCAGGATCACAAGCCCCACTGCCTAAACGGCCGTCCCGAGCCAGCTCCACCACGCTATGCTATCACATTTTAACTAAATAACCAAACCACCAGCAACCGTCTATCCTAACTCCTGAGGCTAGGAGCGAAGTACGACGGTTAGGGCTTGGTTCGTTTTGCCTTCCACCCTTCTGGAACAGCACGTCTTGGCAACCCGTAACCCTGCAGAGAAACCACACGCACGCTCAGCCTCACCCTCGCGGCAGCCTCCCTACTTCAAAGCCGTAACTCTAAGGCTAAGCAGGTGTCTAACTGGTTGCAAAATCAGGGTCTTAACTGAAAGTTAACCAGTGTAGAAGAGGATTTATGCACAACACCTGGTACATTTGGCTTCTCTTACTGAGCTCATCTGCGCAGGGATTTATCCACTCGAGCCAACCCATGGTAGAGCAGCAATGCTCTACAAGAGCAGCAATAAGCCTTACGTGGCACGGAAGGGGAGAAGTTAACCATGAGATAATTACTACAGAAATCATTCTTTTGCCTAAGAAAGGTGACGCCACACACCAAAGCAACATGCATTTATACTTCACCCTGCCAACGCATCGGTGCTACATGGGGTTAGCAGCAAAGAGGCCGAGGAGAAGCAGCTCAAGTGGCAGTAACTTTCTTAGGATTAAAACACCTAAGTACAAAGACAGTAGATTGAAAAAGCCACGTAAAACTGGTACTACGTCGGAGCTAAAGGATGCACCATTGCTACCCGAACACGTCAGCGCTGTTCAGAGAAAGAGGGAACTACACGAGAGACGCTGGAATTACCCTGAAGTTTTGATTTTTCCCAGTTTTCTCCCAGAGCATCAGCACTCTGCACTGCACTTCCAACCCGTCCTTAATCACCAGCACGCCACTGCGCTGGGGGGGGACACCATATGGCTCGCTTTAACCGCGTAAATTGTGCTGTATGACACGAATGGAACTGCTCCACGTATGCAGTTAATCACAAGTTGGAAGCATTTGGCAGAAGGGGGATTACAGCACACCGCGCTCACTGGAGGCATAAGCAGGTCTTGGGAGGCAGCAAGAGTCAAACGCAGCCTTCTGCAAAGCACCTCCGCAACCCGCTGGTGCACAAACCAGTTCCATAAGTGCTTCAACTTGGAAGATGCAAACTTTTATTAGAACATCTTTAAAACTGTGCCAATCCAACACTGTAGTTTTTCATACCGCTTCCCTGCACAGCATGGCAATTTTCGAGTGTTAAGAGGAACATGTAAATTCACAGTAGCAGAGGCCTGATGACATTTTGCTTCTTGCTGCTGGCAAGCCATGCTAATGCCAATGGCCTTATTCCCAGCGCTTGCTGGCAAAGGGAACAAAGTCTTGGTAAATTCAACCAGGGGCACTGTTTGCTTTATCCTGAGAGAGACTGCTGTAATTAACTTACTCCATTTGTTTTCTCTTTCAACAAGAAATGGAAAAACATTCTCAGCGCTTGAGACAAAACAAGCATTTTTGGTTCATCACCTGCATCGAAATGCGCAGGAGGAAATCCTCAGCGCTGCGATCGCTGCGTAGCTATCTCCCTCCCACATTCACGAGCCGAGCTTGTCACATCCAGCATTTCAGCGCAATTTTTATTGACCTACTAACCTGCAACTCCGGGAAGCCCGGAGCTAAGAATGCAATAATGGCGAGCAAATACAAGTCTCCCAACAGAGTGTAATAACCTTAAGTAAACTACTGCCAAGCAAAAGTCCTGCAGATCAAACAGTTCCCACGAAGCCTTATGCTATTAACTAGCAAAAAAGTCCCATGATATCTCCATAGCCATGCACAACAACAGAGCAGCGCACTTCTGTTTACTTACATAGCTTATCTGCAATCCAGAAATGTATACAGCCAATCTCGCAGATGTAAATCACTCGCCTATGAAACGCTGCCTCCCTTGTTAAAAACTCGGCGAGCTCGCTAATGATAAACAAGGGCTTTATCTGCAGCATCAATTTTTAAGAAGTAGAGATTCGCAAGGGGGGAGTTTGCAAACCGTTTCGCTTAGGGAGAGGGCTTTACTCCTCGGGAGCTGGAGGATGAGCTGAACTACAGCAAACAAAGTTAGCGGTGCTATGTTATCCGTGCGTCTCCCGGGTTTTTCGTAGGGGAACCCGCCCCAGACCCACCTCGGGCGGGGGGGGGGGGGGGGGGGGGCGCAGCGCCGACGCCCTGCTGCCCCCGGCCGCGGAGCCCTGCGCAGGCCGCCGCGCCCGCCCCGCGGTAAACACACGGCGGGAGTTACAGGCGCCGAGAAAAAATATAACTAAATAAAAGAAGCCACTACAAAAAGACAGCGCGCTGCCGCCGAAGCAACAGGGCTCAGGCAAGCGCTCGCAGCCCCTCGCGTGGCTTCGCACCTTGCGCCTCAAGGCAAATGTACACACATATAGGTACCGGGGCACATGCATGCGTGTGCGTATATATAAATAAATAAATATACATATATATATATACACACACACACACAGATAAAGCACGCCCCCCGCACGCAGGCACGCCGGAGGCAAGGCAGAGCCCCTTTATGAGGGGCCGCGGCGCGGAGGCGCTGCGCGGCCGCGGAGGAGGAGGAGGAGGAGGTGGCGGCTCGGCGCCGTGTCGCCCCCCCGCGAGCCGGTCGCGCCGCCGCGGAGCAGGTGCCTGGGCCGCCGCCGCGGAGGAGGAGGAGGAGGAGGAGGAGGAAGGGGGGCAGGGCGCTTACCTGCGGCGCGGCGGCGCATGCTGCGGCGCGGTGCTGGCGGGCCGGGCCGGGCCGGGCCGGGGCGAGGCGAGGCGCCCGCCGCCGCCGCCGCTCAAGTTTGCCGGGCGGCCCCCAGCGGCCGCCGCCGCCCCGCCGGCTGCGCCGCGCCGCGCTCGCCCCTTCCGCTTTGTCGTGCGGCGGCGGCGGCCGCATGTGCGCGGGGGGGCCCGGCCGCGGCGCTGCTCGGCGGAGCGCCGCCGCCCGCCCCCCGCGGCCCGGGCTGGGAGAAGGAGACGGGGCCGGAGAGAGCCGCCGCCGCGAGCCGCCGCCGCCTCCTCCTCCTCCTCCTCCTCCTCCTCCTCCCGCGGACGAGCCGCCGGGTCAGGGCAGGTCACCCGGGTCGGTGTTGGGTGGGATCGGTCACCTGGGGGAGCAGGACGGCGGCGAGGTGCGGGAGGTGCGGAGGGCCGGGCAGGGCCGCCGGGCTGCATCGGAAAGGGCTCGCGGTCCCCAAAAGCGAGAGACCTGGGGCGACGCAAAGGAGAGCGCGGGGAAGGCGGGAGGGCGCGAGGGGGCTGCGGGCACCGCGGGGGCGCGGGGCGTCCTCCCCGCCGGGCCACGACCAGCACAGCCGGGAGCTGAGAAGAGGGAGGCTGCTGGAAGGATGAGGCTGCAGGAACGGAGAAGGCAGGAGTTTCTCTAGTGTTTGAATCTGGAGGTGTCCGAGGAAGGGTGCGATGCACCCAAGAATGAAACAGTCACCAAAGCTGAATACGCCGCCAGAAATGGTACTCAGATTAACCGCAGGCCGTGGCTGAGGACGGTGTATTTTGCAGGAGGAACCGCTGCCAGCTCCCTCAGTGGTGCGGGAACAGTCCTCACAGCTGAGCACGCGGCTTAGACAAACTGCCGCCCAGGTTTGTTGAGACGGGACTGTTCTCCTAGTCTCCGAGGTCGGGCATTCCTCTTCCCAGTGCAGAGCGGGAGCCTCCAGAGCTGTCCAGAGCTGTCAAAGGGGAAATTTCCTTTCCCCGCCAGCAGCTCACGCTGGCACCTCGGTTCCTCCCAGCGAGCTGCAGCAGTTCAGTTTCCTGGCCTAGACTCCTGCCTTAGCCAAAGCCACCGAGTTGACCACAACGCACCTGAGCAGGGCTTTACGCTTCACTGTACTACGCTGGTGGTTTAATGGCCACTCCCGTTCCTAAATACTACAAAGCTCCATGAAAGGAGGCTGCAAAGAAACATGAGAAACAAAGTAGACAGAAGAGCAGTTAAAACGTCTCCAAACCCATGGAGAGGGATGGGGTTGTCACGTGGCTTCTACTGGCGTGTTTATTGCTTCGTTGTGCAGGGAAACATCTTAAGCAACTCTCCTAAGAGCTGATGTTAATTACGGGGTTTAAAATATGTTAAACTTCTGTTTAAATTGAAATAATAACGTTCCAATAAAATGCAATCACGTTATAATGCCTGTTGCTTGCATAATCAATCTAAATAACCAGTTCAGATTGCGTTATAGTTAGTGCCTGAAACTGCAGGGGTTAAATGGTTTTGAGACTTAGGTAACGTAAGAGCAGCTACACTGGATCTGACCAAAAGGTCTCCGTGGCCCAGTATCACTGGTTCATAATGGCAGAAAGTGAATGTCTAGGGAAAGATGCGACACCTGCCATTTCCAGCCGTCGGGAGCTCAGGGACTTCCTGAGCCAAACTTGCACTCCCTTCATTTGGTAAATCTCACTAGGTTTCTTGCATGAATTTGTTCAGTCTCCCACTGAACCCACATACACTTTTAAAGTCTGACGTCCTGTTGCAGATGCTCCAAGGCTTAATTACATACTGATGAAAAAAATCTCCGTTTCTTTTTTGACATGCGACCTCTTAGTTTCAGCTGATCCCTGTGTTTCTGCTACTGGGAGAAGCAGCAGGCAATCTGCTCCTCTCCACACTGCTCACATTTTTATAGATCTGTCATTCCCCCTCCTCAGTGACTGCTTTTTGGAACAAAGAGTCCTAGTTGGTCCATACATGAAAGCCATCAGGTGCTTCTGATCTTCCCTTTTTTGCCCTCCTCTGAACTTTTCTAGCGTTATCACATCTTGTCCGAGATGAGAGACCAGACCTGCAACCAGTAGCCAAGACGCAGGTAGAGCTGTGGTGTAATCATGATCTGTTCTTAAGTGTGGTATTGCAGGCCGTAAAATACTCTTCTGGTCTAGCTGAGAAATCTTTCTACCAGTCCATAAATTGTTAGCTACAAAGCTTTAGTGTAACGATCACATCTACCTTTCCACAGTTCGGCTTTACTCGAACTCCTAGCGAAATCTGCAGGTGCTGTTCACTGAACAATTTTACCAGATATGTAGAGTAACCAGGACTGCTGAAATGAAACGCATTTTTGCCACTTTAATTATTTTCAGGTCTGAGTTCACCTCCTTTGAAATCAAGAGCAATGGAATTAGGCTCCTACTCTATAGCTAGAAATGATTTGGAATTAGGAAGAATCAGTATTTATCTACAATATAAAGGCATAATTAAAATGTAGAAGTATTTTTTATGCATATCAGGCTGCACTGCTGCTGACAGCTGAGATAATATTCTTCTCTGTCTCTTAAAGATTAATAGTCTCTCGGTTTCATATAGAGCAGTAAGTACATATTCCAAATCATCAATTATTTCTTGTCCCTAGGCTTGAGCAATTTAACTAGCACATGCATTTACAAGGCAATACCCTAGTCTTCAAACAAAAATTCATGACTTTGCTTGCCGTTGGAGCGATACTGGAAATACAAAGCTCCTACTTCGAAACACTGCACTTGAAGCAGATAATAGCATTAGCTTGATACATTAATAGTGGCCATAATTTTAAATATAGAAAATTAACAGCTAGCATGGACAAATTCAGTAATTGCCTGGTATGGGAATTTTGCCATTTTCTCAGAAACATCTAGCAACCGTTGAAGATAGGAGACTTCTTCAGCTGACCTCTGTTTCTAAACGGGTGCAATACCCTGTGGAGGTGGTGCACTTGTGCCAGCTGTTGCGTTCTGCACCGCTTTCAAGCGGGAGACACTGAGGAAAGAACAGGTATCTGCAAGGCTGGAAGTGGCCTGTTTCCCCTGTGATCAATAATACCAATATGGTTGTGTTATCCTGAAGAGGGTCACACTTTAGGGAGAAACTCGATACTAAAAAATCCAGAGAAAAAGAAAAACCCTCCAGAAATTTAGAGTTAGTAAGTTTAAATGACTTCTTGTCTTTTTTATTAGTGATTAATTAATATTTACATAGGGCTGAAAGTATATATAGGTGATGTAATACTAGATTTTCAGATATTATGCCTAAAGGTTACTAGCAACTAATACTTGGTGTTCCACAACACTGTTAAATATGAGTAAGGTAGAAACCACGCGCAGTGACCTCAGTTATAGAAAATGCAACAGTTGCTCTTTCATGCCTGATCCTGAGCACTGCTCAGTGCGACCTGAGGCAGCACAGCAATTTGGGGGATTTCAATTCAAATATTGAGACGACTGCCTGTCTACCTGGGAAAATCGCCAGGGAAAGCTATTGCGGAATAAGCTATGCAGCAATAGATCCCTGACGCGCTTCTTGAATACTCTGTGCTGAAATAAAAAACACCTCAAAGAGAGGTGTCCAAAGAGAGATTCCTGAACAAACTGATCCCCAATAACCACATTGCTAACTGCTGCCTTGCACTGACAGGTGTTATGTTCAACCTAAACAGGATTCCGTCCGTGTTTTTTGATGGTTATTAATGGGTGAGAATTAGATCCTACCTGGGAATTCTGGGTGTATTTTGAAATGTCTGAATGCAGGTTCAGGTGCTGCCATTTTCATGTTTCCACGCTGCAGAACAGAAGTGGACAGAAATCCCTGCGTTTCTGGCATCAGGAGAAGAATAGCATTTGGCCAGTTTTTCAAGTGTTTAAAATAGTGTTATTAGAGAAAAAGGGGAGAGGGATTCAGAGCGCTTACAGCTTTGATCGGTATTCCTGGATTGCTCTCTCCTAGGGTTTTGCCGGAAGATCAGTGCTTCCTCCGCATTTGATCTCTCTTCCCCAGCCAGGAAGAGTGGAAGGTGGTAAAAATAGAGGAAGTCGGACAGGAACCGCACCGTACGTACGTACTTCTCTCGAAAGGATTTAAAAAGCTCTCGAATTGCCAAGGAGAGGACTAAGAATCTGCTTCCACTGAAGTGAGCAAAAAATAATATTTACTTTTTGGGGGGGCATTATCAGGAATGTAAGCAACTGAATCGTGAAGAATTTGAGGCAGCATCAAAGGAGCATCTGACCTCCAAGCACTGGGGCGGTGCAACACGGGCCTCTTCTGGCAGCACCTGGAGGCAGATGGGGTTATCCCTCTGTCGTCTTTAAAGGTGCTGCACAAATTACAGCAAGCTAAATATCCAAATATCCTGCCAAGGCTGGTATCTCCTTACTGCTGAGCATTTGCTGGGCATTAATCTAGCTTTTTTTTTTTTTTTTTTTTTTTTTTTTTTTTTGCTTGTTTAAATTACACTATCTACACTCTGCTTAACTAATCAAGCAGTAGTAAAACCAAGAGGTCTGTATTTTGCAAGCTTTTATTCAATTTCCAAAATCTCAAGGGAATATCTGCATAAGCAAGAGTTTGCAAATTCTGAACCATGATGATTTAAGTAGGAAAAAAATATGCTTGGGTCTTTAATATCTGATGAATACTGCCTTATATTTGAAACCTTGTCCCTAGTGGAACCCATTACAATAATGTTTACACAGGCTTATGCTATAAATGCAGGGATATTTTCCCTGCAGCAGAATATGTTGGAAATTATTCCCGATTTAAAAGAAAAGAAAAATGTGCAAATAGACCATATCCCAGAATATGGGTTGCTATAGACATGCACTAAGATAGCTTATTAACAAATATAGCAATGAAAAATATAATTTGTTAATGTAAAAAGGGTTTCGTGCAGCAGGCAGAATTCACAGGACATGTACTCTGCACCTCGCTGCATCTCAGCATGCGTAAACAAGAGTCAGCCAAATCCTCCAGAATTAAAGGGAACTTTCCGAAGGCTCTGAAGTACCTCTCCAAGCTCTTCTAGCCTGATTGCAGTCAACAATAGAGCTAAGCAAGAGACCAGGTGAGCGTCCTGGATAAGGCTAACTATAGATCTAAATTTCAGTTCTGCAAAACATACTCTAGTGCCTCTGGATCTTTAGCTGCCAGGTGCGTGTAACAGCCGGAGAGCGGTGTCAGCTGCCGTGGCAGAGAGCGGGGAGGTGGCAGTGACAGACTAGTGCACACTTACATTAAAGAGCAGGAAGAGCCAATGTCACGGTAGTATTTTTGTTGCACAGATGTCCTGCTTTGATCTTAAGCAGTATCTGCCCTTTACTAGGTCCAGCCAGATGTGACATATATGTACATCTGTTGTTTTGTCTTTATTAAAAACCTTTGCATCAGCACAGCAACATCAATATGCTTTATGCTTTAAAATAAACTGTCTCACGAGTACAGAGCTAGGATGCTTCCCACATCTCCCCTTGCAAATACCATCTCCTGCGAGCAAAGCTCAGTTACAGGGGACTTTGGAGCAACTTGACTGCGGTGAGACAAGGGCTGAGGTGACAGCAGGGGACAGCAGGGAAGACAGACAACACGTCGTATAGCGACATGACAAACGTAGGTTTATTATTAATACACCGAACTGGGACACAGAAAATCTCGGTTTGGTTCCTGGCTTAGCCACAGACCTCCACTACTTAGTATACTCATGACTTGATTTTCCTCTGTAAAATGGGAATGATGTTATTGCTTGTTTCATGCTTGGTGCCAAGGAGATTAAAACCATTTCTTACTCTGTATATAGACTGGAACAACAAGGCCCTGTTCTCACCTGGGGGCTTAAAGTCTTGCTTTAAGGTAATTTAGAAAAATAAAAATGGTAGAGCGTTGCAGAATGAAATAGAAATGCCAAATTTGATTATTTAGCTTTTCTTTCACAGGTGAAACTAATTGGCCAGGAAAGGTGCTAACCTGACCTGCATAACTCCATATACATTTTCTCACTGGCCTCTGCTAAAACTGCTGCGCCGTTTTTTGCATCCTTCATTAGAGAAACAGAGCAGTTGTGTGGCCTTCCTTTAACAAATAATAATGAATTAATGACATTTCTGTTTCTCTTTGCTTTGCCCCTAGGTGCTCGTTTTAGCACCTTGATGTAAATCCCTTGGTTCTCCTTGGCCAGCTAGGAAAGGGATATTGCCCATAAAGCAATATATGTATCTCTATCTATATGCACAGAAGGGCTCATTTTTATAAAAATGTAAAATAAACAGAGACCCGTGCCAAGATTACCCATTTCATTTCTCAGCATACAAATGAGGAGCTAATCTACTCTGGGCTGTTCATGCATGTTGCTTTTAACATCCATATGTCACATAGACCATCTACATACTTCCCGGCTGGAGTCTTTTCCCTTTCAACTTGGTAGGGGACATTTGTGAACCTTATTCCACCAAATAAATCTGAAGAATATCTTTTGCTCAAGGCCTTCCATTTTTTAATTTAAGAGAAACAAATCAATTCATGGTTCAGGCGCTCCTGCTATTCAGACAGGCATGCATCTGTGCAGAAATACCCCGCTCCCTAATTAAGTGCACAATGTTATTAAAAATTTAAATTTAACTTTGGTTAATTTATTTAATTTCATAAGCGTGACCATGTAAAGCTACCTCTCAAAGAACATTTCTCCACCTTCTGTCTGCAGTTTTTCCATTTGGTTGTTTAGAATAGATATGGAGATATTTGCCTGTATCAAGACTATTTTATATTCAGCGAGTCCCAAATGCTTAACGTACTGATTTCAGTTACTGGGGCTCGACGCTTCCCTCCGTACTCCTGCAGAACTGACAGCAGTGTTAACGGGAGCTTTCCCTAAGCAAAGGAAACAGGCTACCATTCATATTCTTTAAAATTAATATTTGTTATGAAAGTGTTATGATATGACACAATCGTCCAGCGTTTGTCGTATTTCTCCTATGCCGCAGCACGTCAAGCTGTGCTTAGTTGTAAGTCAGTTTAGTAACTGCTCCACCAAAAACATGCCCACATTGTGTCAAAATGCCTTACTGTTGAAGTAATTTATTTATTGATCATGTAAACCATTGCACATAAAATGACTATCAATCAGATTTAATCAGTAGAGGACAATTATTTTATATACTGATTTGTATAACTGATAAAATCCTTTGAACAGGTGCAAACTTTGTAAAATATCTATTTATTTAACTTATTATTTGTTTTAAAAGTGATCGGTCTTGATCTGAACGCTGAGATGAATTATACTCACTTAAGCATGCACTGTTTTTACTGCAGCTTGCAACAAGTGTCCTAGTGTCTATCCAGTCTTTTTCTTTTATTGGAAATTTAACATTTATCGTGGACTTACATAGGACATATGGTTCATTTGTGATCTTTAACCTATTATCTCTTATTTTTGTGTGACCCTTTGAAACATATGATTTATAAAGCAAACAGTAAAACGCCTGCTTTTCTGCATACTGGTTATTCACATTACTGTCATTCAGTCGCAGTCATGAAAAAGTATCTTTAACAAGCGTGGTGTGACACCGGCATTGTCCCAGCCATTCAAAAGGAGAGAGACTTTCTCATTCACACCCAATACAATGGCAGTGCTTTCTGTGACCTACTAATTACATATGCGATGCTCAGCCAACCATCCAACTTTACACTGATCTAAAGAAAAGCACATTTGGCCAAAAGCAGCTACATTATCAATAGGTGGCTTCTTAATGTGCATGGTCAAATATGAATCTCCGGTAGGACTGTGTAGCTGAAGCAGCATCGCCAGCCCTGCTAGAAAACCTGGTTAGCTTTCTAACTTCAGTTCATACGATTCAGTTATGCACAGTTAATACTGCTCCTACAATCAAAAGCTCTGGCTTTAGAGAGACATACAGGGCATAGTAATTTTAGTCGGAAACATCTGAGTTATAGAAATGACTTTTAATTGCCAGATTAAATTCTGCTCTTCCTCTGCCAACCTCACCTCCCAGTGTTAAGGATTTCCTGGATGGAATACGTCTGTGGTTTCGTGGATTTTACAAATTTAACAGGATGCCAAGTCCAGCAGTGTTCAAGGGATGTGGCAAAAAATTGAGAAAAATGTGAGAGGCACATTTGGATGGATAACAGCACAAAACATTTTTTTTCTGGCTTTATCCCTTGCTAGGTGGTTACGTGCAACAGGAGAGGTGGGCTGAACGACAAGAAGCAAAGGAGAAGGAAGCATCATGTCTCTTAAAAAACAAGCCAGAGCAAGCTAACTGCTGCCTGCTGATCAGGGGCTACACGACCAATTCTGCAAGGTGCTCAGTCATGCCAAATGCAGCCGGTAACTCGCACGGGTGTCATGGGCGCGTTTCAGACACGTTTGTTATTCAGAAGCTTCCAGACAGGGTTAAAATGGAATCTCAGCATTTTATTTCTCCAAGATCTGGCTGCTTTGACCTTAATTCCACTTGGCCAGGTTATTAAGACCCCTGACAAGATGAAGAAATTTGTGCATAGCATGAGCTGATTTAGTTTGGGTACCGTGAGGGTTTTTTCACAGCCTTCATTACTGTAACGTCATGCATAGGGTTTGTCGTTTGTTTGCCATACAACTTATTCCCCTCAGATTAGTCCTTTTCTAGTCAAGCAGTTTAAAGCTAATCACAGTTGTTATTTTAATCTGTGCTCCCCATTAAGAATTCTTGCAGAGCTATTTTGCTTGTTAGCAATTAAGGTCTCCCAGTGGAAGTTTATGATTACAGCAAAAGCAACCTGTTTAATACTTGGCACCTTTTCAGTTTACAAGCATTAAACCCAAGAGCATAGAGGCATGCTAATGCTGCCGCTGAAAGTACAGCACACCTATTTAAGAAACCATTTTTAAAACATGAAGCTGGAGAAATGCCATGTGGTCCTCGTGCACATTTGATCTTCCCACTTCGTGTTTTTCATTAGTGTAGTATTAAGGTAGTAAGGTGCTGTTGTTCCTTCATTCATTTTATGTTTGTCATCTCTGAAATGCAATATATCCTAAGACCGTGACAGACTAAAGGTTTGGTCCTGGTTCTAGCAGCACTAATAATAAAATTCCCTTGAAAGTGCTTAAGAGCAGAGTATGGCCCTTGTGTGTTTAGACAAGCATCCTATGCTGAAATACTAATTCTTTTTTCTGTTAAGGGAATTAGCAATTGCTGTTATTGACCCTAGTGTCAAGACCTAAAAATTATGACCTCCTGTTGAGGTCACTTTGCAAAGACGGCAGGAGCAAATTTCTGGTCGTCATGTTGTTTTTTCACGTGGTTCGGCCATAAGGAATTACACATAGCAATACGCATTAGCTGCATTAGAAACAGCATTAAATGAGTACGTGAGAAAATACCATTGCAGGGGGAAAGAAAAGCCAACCCCATTCTGTCCAATTCTAAGCTATTTCATGACAAGATGGGAAGAGAAATCTAAAATAATGTTCTGGCTCATGTTGCTGCATGGAGATACCTTCACTCCCGCTGTAACGCCAATGACAAGTGTCAGTGAGTTACACAGGAGCTGAACTTGTCTCGCTGTAAGTTTATTTTGTCCAAACAGACTAGAGAAATGGCAGAATGACTGAAGACTCAAATATGCTCTCATTGTCATTATTTTTCATGTAGAAAGACTTAACATTAAGATCCTCAGTATAGGAAAAGCTGTGTTAAAAACGCATCTCCATGTAGTGGTGAGGTACCTTCACTCATGGCTGTAAAGGTCTTTAAGCACAGAAAATCTGAGCCCGGGCTCGAGGTCTATTTTAGCACTATGAAATGTGACCTAAACACAGCCAGTCCTCCAGGGACGGCAATTAAAGCAGTAAATGTCCCACAGCAGATGCTCATGCCATGTATTCAAAGTAGATTTGATCAAGTTGTCTAAAATTAAAAGAAATTTTTGCCCCCACATGTCTTTCAGGGTCCCATTGTACATGCGGAAATGTAAAGGAAATGCAAAATTGATATGCGCGCCGTGACGTTGCCTTTAGTCTCCTCTGACTTAGCCCGGTTGCTATAAATCTGTCCCGCCTGTAAGTACCACGGAAGGAGCTAAACGTTCAGAATTGGTGTCTGTCTTTTTTATTAGCTAGCCTAGAGTAAAGTCGCGGGCTATCGGTCAATGGCAAGTTCATTGGCCCAAGGACCCAGTGGGTTAAACCTGGGGTAGTCACAAATCAAGAGCATAACCAAGTCTGAGAAGAGGGCTGTGCTGATTTATTAGGGCATCTGGCTGGCTGTAGACAATCTCGCACTGCCTTAGCATAATCCTCACCAGGAAACAGAGATTTAAAAGAGAGAAATAAAGTGTTCAAAGAAGACAGGCAAGCCCAGCAAGGTTTATTTTGTAGTTCTCATTGATAGGCTTAAATTTTTATGCCAATAGCCCCCTAAAATAGTATGAAAAATAAATCAAAATAATATTAAAAATAAATTGCCGTCCTTAAGTTTTCCAAAAACACTGAATTTTCAAAACACATCTGAATGTGAGTTCATGACAGAATAATGTCACTACCTCCGCTACTTTGCAAAGACTATTTCATCTTTTAATTTCTTATTATTCCTTTATAATCAGCCACTATTGTGTCATCTGTATATAATGCTCTCATCCTTCATTCTTACAGAAATAATTTCCTGAATAGTATAGTCTTAAATGTAAACTTAAATTTTCTGTGCTAATTATTTTTACTACTTTTAAAAGAAAGCAGGAATTAATCCCAAACTTTCTGAGTTTTACCTGTAAATAAGATAAAGCCCACATCATAAATGCTGTATGCCATGAGTGTAGCTGTAATGCTACTTTTTATCCTATAGGAGAACAAGTTTGAGAGATGTAAACTGGTACTGTCATGTACTGTGCAAAGCTACTTTTTCCGTACATGAGAGGCACTGAACTGAAAAATCACAGAAAGGTATTTATTTCTTCTCTTGATCAGAACTACAGTGAATTAGGTTTTAATCTATGAAGATTAATTTAATCTATAAAGATTAAAGTATATTTGACCATGTATTAATAGAGATTGTCACCACTCATATGCCTTCAGAAAGAAAAGTTAATTCTAATATTGCCTTTCAAAAAAATATGGACTGTGAATGTTGAATCAATTTCCTCACTGGTATTATTCCATTTCCTCTATATTAAAGTTATTCTAGATACGAACTTAGCTGGTAACTCTATGAAAATGAGAGATACTGAGTAGCTAATAAACAGATACTGAATACTTAAGAAATACAAAGTGCAAGCAAATACTGCATTATTGATGTAGATCTATTCATATTAGCTGTGATAATAATTCTGTACAAATGAAAATTCTGTAAGAATTAATTTAAAAATGATCAAAAAATAATTAACTCCTAAAGGGAGTGAAGCTTTTGAAGGTCAGGTAGTTTTTGGATATCTTTACCATTTCATACCAGAACAGCCCTGAAATAACATCTAGAGAGCAGTACTTCAGACATACAATACAGAATCCTTAAAATTTATGCCATCAGGTCACTTTAATGAATGTCGCTTGATAAATTTTGTAAAGATGCAAAAAATGCCCAACAGTTTATCCTACCTAATGAAGGCATCAACAGTACGATGTCAACCCCCAATCTAATTGCTAATGTCTGGAAGGAGATAAGTACTTTTTTGCAAGACAGCTGACAGCCCCAAAATGTGAGTAGGCGCCATTTACTAGAACTGATGCGTGCATAGACATTTTCAAAGTCCTACATCCATCACATCAGAAGAACGCAGAGTCTGAGGAGACCTGCAGAAGTGCTCGCGCCGTTACCACACTTGCTGTTCGGCAGATTAGAAATGCCCACGGGCTGCACGTCGGCATATGTAAGTCCCTGCTTTGCTTAAAGCAGAGATGGGTCTGCACAACCTGCACTGAGCAATACGGACATAGAAGCAACAGAAAACCCTGAACTATCAGAGTACTGCCAAACTTCACAACATATAGCTCATTTGAATTTCACAACTCTGAATTTCTCGTGCTGTTATGCTGTTTTTTTCAGCTACACTTTGTATGCCATTTGGAGAAACCACTTATATTCAAGAATACCAAACCATTTATTAAATTTAGTCTGATTAAAAGAATTTGAAGCAGAGTTAGCATCTAATGCTTGCAAAATAGAACACAGGGAAAACTAGGTGGATTTAACTGCCCTGATTAGTAAAGGCAGGATCCCACTTGCGCGTGCTGCCTTACTGAGTTATTTCTTTTAGGTAAGATTTGCTAGAGACAGTCCAAACAGCATTAAGAGGTGCAGAAATTCAATACCCAACCATTTATTTGAAATCAAGAATGCAAACCACAGAATGCAGTATTTCTTTCAAAATAACAACATAAATAAATATATGTGTATAATACTTGCCTCCATAAATTCCAGCGTTGTTCTTCTAGTTGAGTCACTAAATGCTCTATATATTTGTTTGAGTCCATATATTCCTAAATGAAAAAAGGATCAAAGTGTTACTTTTTTAATGTTTAAAGGATTTCTAAAATTTTGACTGAGACAGTCATAATCAGTTTGTGAAGCCCACTTTCAGTTTGGAGCGAAAGATATTCCATGTACACAGAAGTCACTATGATGTAAAAATCTAGATTAAAGCCAAATTTGGATTCCTACCGGATGAATAGGGCAGTAGCCCAATACACTTTTCACTGATTATTTGAGGGCGAGACAAAAGGAGGTGAGGATGCACAGGCAGTACAAATAAATCAGAGTACGTATGGTGGAGTCAGGATTTTGGTGCAAATTTTGTTCACTTCAGGTATAAATCAATTTGAACTGAATATTTTACTCAAATATCTATTTTGTGCCTAGTTTGAAAAATATTATATCATGTACCCTATTTGAAAACTGAGCTATAATTCCACTCCTAGATCATTTACAGTTCAACTTTTGCAGATGCTGTAACTTGTAATATCAGCTATATGAAAACTATCTTACTTGTCTCTAGACAGAATTTCTGACATATAGTCATGATCTGATGAACGACTCTGATTTTTTACTTATTGAAGCCTGTTCTTTAAACTCAATGCAAAGAGGTGTTGTTTATTCTCAACAGAGAAATGCTTCAGTAATTAATAGAAATATTCCACTTCATTTCCAGGCCGAAGGCAACTTCGGTGTTATTTATATAAAATAATTCAGAATGAACCCACAGAATACCATGTGATATAATATGATCTATTCACATGACAGCGGTACTGGTACAGCCATATAACTATTGTTCTGAAAACCTATCAGTAACAATATAACTCTCTTGAAATATCTCACAAAAACAAAAATATTTTTCAGACCATATACTTCAGAAAAATAACAAGTATTGGGGTATTATAAGGAAAAGAATACACCTTCAATTTCTGGAAACAAAAGCTCCACTTTTATAGCTCAACTTTTATAGTTTATGGACTTCTCAGAAAACCACTTTGTGGGGTTATATCTTGTTTGTACGGCGGGTTGTTTCTCTAATATTATTATTCATTTTGCCTACAAATATGCGGTGTTGTTGCAAAGCAGTTGGTTCTTCTTAGCCATTTATCTTTATAATCAGGAATATAAGCTACTACAAGGACATCACCAAGGACATTACCATATTTTGTTAAAACTCTGTGTCACTTGGAAGCCTTTGAGTAGTGTGAAACTTCCCATTAATCTCTGTGGTTGCCCCAAGCTTAAATCTTAATCTAGCTATTATACATAGATGGATTTTGTAGACGTTTCTTTGAGAAAACATTAAATAATGCAACTCCTGAGAAACTTCATGAACTTCAGTGGCATCATTATAGCTTTCATACCAAGGCTGTATAGATCTGTCACTGGCTTCAGCATGGGCCCTTGCTCTCCCTTTTAATCGCCTGAGTTGAATTTTACTTGGCGTACACCATGGAAATTAGGCAGCTAGTTTCTTCTAAAGCAATACATTTAAAGTCATTCTGTAATACACATATATTACGATTTAGAAAAGCTATGCTGTACTAACATAATGATGATTAGTTGCAGTACCAAATTCTTTCAAACAAGCTTTTTTACTTAATATTTTTTGCTACATCAAATCCAGTACAAATTAGTATTAATACCTTTATAACTTTCTAATGTAATATTAAACAATATTCCTGATGTATTCATCGGTGCACTTTGCCCCATAGGCAAGGATCGAATCAGCAGTTTTATTCCGCATAATTCTCCCATGATAATATGAAAAATTCATTCTGAAGCAATCTTCTTAAAAATATGGTCAAGCAAATAAAGACAAAGGGGAAAAAGACAGCAATGTGTTTATCCTCTGTGACTGTTGCCTTAACGCCAAGTTTTTCTGGTGGCAAATCAGAAGTACTATTTGATATTTCTTTGAGGACCTGCAATGCAGGAGTATGTAACTTGTCAGTGTGCAAACGCGACATAAAAAAATCAGCCACAATTGGATATGAATATTGTGATTAGAAGAAGTACCTCCTTTCTTCTATGCTTCTATGATATTTAATGTGATAATTTTGTCCAAAGCAAGCCATTAGAGAAGGTCAGTTAATGAAGCAGTGACAGTTTGAGCCAGGGAAACGTGAGCTGAAGCTCACTAAAGTCATGGCCAGGCTCCTGTCTGTTTCCTGGGTGAGAACCTGGTATTACTGTTGTGCCAATGTGAAGCACCAGCGTGCTGCGATTTGCGATTAAGAGCAACTTTGTGATTTAGAAAAACTTGGCATGTTCAGTGAAAGCAAAAACCCGAAAAAACATAGTAATCTTACTTCTTCACCAAGACTATATATATATCAGTTGAGTAAAGTCCCAGCATTTTTCAGCACCCAACAGATCACCTCTGAAGGGGCAATACGAATGTTTTGTAGCTTCCTTTCAACCCTTTCCCGTGAAAGCTTGCACCATACACGTCCAGCAGCCCGGCTAACTCTCAACTCTGAAAAATGACACCGAGTGTCATTTCCTAGTGCAAACGTATGACTTGAGGAGTTTGCGTTACTGGAAGGAGGATCCAAATGACTCCTAGAACATTTTTATGAAAAAAAAATCCCAATGAAAACAGACACAAGAGGTAATAACTGAGCAGGGATAATAATCATTTAGGTAGAACAACTGATATTTATACTGATACTAATGAAAAGTACAACAGATAAACCAAATAGTAGAGAAAGCCTGTCAAAGCACAATTAGGAGGTATTTTGAATCTGAAGCTGGGGTCTCTGAATCAGTGTACTTTTATAAATCTGATGATATATATATATAGCAGTTCTGCCAGGAGTGGATTTCTGCCACTTGTGGGATCTCCACGGCTGCAGTTACGCCAACTGTGACGGGACCAAAGCCCTCGGCAGCCTGCGCCGGGGCGGCCCCGCTTTGCGCGGGGCTTGGACCGGGTGACCCCGGAGCTTCCTTCCAGCCGGAATTATCCAAGGAGTCAGTGCTTCCAAGGGATTTGTTTTCTGTTCTTTGGAGAATAATGGATGAAATCCTGTCTCCATTCTTTTTGGTGACAGAACACAATTGCTTAGTTTGCAGCCAGGATTTCACTGCTCCATCTATGCTCATGCGACAGCATATAACTACACTGTTCAAGGAAAAAAAACTTCTGTAAAATGTGCAACAATAATAGAAATTCTTTCCAAAAGCTGCCGAGATTCTGGCATCCGGGGGAGGAGCAGGCACACAAATGTCACATACCAGCTCCTCTAAGTCCTAGAGAACTGTTTTACAGGAAGGGTCACTGCGTTGAGCTGAAGCATAAGCCTACAACTACACCCAAGAATGTTGTTTGACAGAACTAAACATCCAGCTTCGCATTGCATAATTGTTTTGCTTTAATTGTTTTTTTCTTTGTGAGCCTAATGGCTGTCAGGAAAAAGGGGAAAAAAAGAGGAAGTGCAGTGCCTCCACCGAGGCCTGGGATCCACTGCTCCGTATTTTGGTTGGTTATGTGGGTATTTGTTCTGGCATAGCCATGCTGTTGTGCTGGGCAGGATATCAAAAATTACAAAGCGCGCAGAACATTTTCCCATCCATTGTTACCGAGCAAACCCTGGGGCAACCTGCGCCTTATCACACAAGATTCCCTCAGCGCAAGCTGGAGGTGATAAATTTAAACTAAAGAAATAACATGTACTCTCTGCCTCTCTTAAAGAACTTGCACAGCTTGGTATCAAAGAGAGTTTAATGAGCTTAGCAATATGTGAAAAGGATTAAGGACACAGTCCTTGATCCCGCAAATCACTTGATTACATCCTTAATTCAATAGGGCTACTCATGTGCTAGAAGTTAAGCACGTGCTGAAGAGCGTGTATTGGTCTGTGGTCGCTGGGATCTGGGCTGGACATGGGCCATCCCGCTTCTGCAGTAGCTTGTTTTCTGCAGCCGGGATATCCCCGGATGCTCCTAAAGCAACATCTCACCACGGGGCAGGCTGGGACAAGGCAGCTGTCCCACCTGCCACCACCCTCCCGGCTCCGCGCTGCCTCCCGGCTCAGCCCCGCACAGCTCCGGCTCGCAGCGGGGCAGCCCAGGGGCAGGCGGGGAGATGCTCGGCCAGCTAGGAAACCTCCGCGCACACGCAGGCTCTCGTGCCTCGCGAGGGTGGCATTTGTCATCAGGGAGGACGGAAAAATACAGAAGGAACAAGTTGCTGGAAGCGTAGCCCAGTTCCTGGAGCACCTGGAGGAGTCCCTCCCGGAGACGGGGACCGGCCCCGCAGAGCCCCCAGGCATCTGCCGCAACGCCCAAAGTTGCATGTTCCCAAGGAAAGGTTGCTGGAAAAGCTGTAGCCAAAATGCAGACTGCTGCAGTTAGAATATGATGTTAGCAAAGCAAAGAGGGGATGTGTGAGCGAGCAGCGAGAGGGAGATCTAAGCTAGCATCCTAAGGGCAGAGACATCAGCCACCTCTGCAGGATCCCGGAAGACTGTCCTTAGACGTGGGGAGAGTGCCTTCAGAGAATGTAACAAACTTTGTAAAACATTTATTTTTGTTATCACCCTGCTGCTGTTATCACCTTTGAGAGAGAACAGGCTTTTTTCCAACAGCCCAAGAGGACGGACACACGGACACATGGACACACGGACACACACACACACACACACACACACACACACATACACACACACATGCATTCTTGTCTGGACCGTGTTTTTCGCATGTCTGAAAGTGTTATATTTGAGGATCCCAGTGAGCTGTCTGTTACACAACACTACTGAGCTGCTCACTAAAAATAAACCACATCTAAAAAATATAAAACCTCTTTCCAGCAGATATTTCTGTCATTCTCTTCAACACCACACCTGGCTAGACTGTTCACTGTCAGTGTTAAATAGCAATAAAAGCTAAATTGTGCAGCTTAAAAAAATAAGATCTCCTTAAACTGCCATTATTGCTAATTTATTATTTTCCTACCTGTTTTCAACATGGTATTTTAATTGTCGGTTTTACTCACCACTGACACTAAAATGTACATTTTAGAGCGTCTGCAACAGACCACAGTGCTGGCAGGAGCCCTTCTGCACGTACTGTGGAATTACACCATTATGATAAAAACAGTAATGATTATTTTAACAAATATGTTGAGTACATTTCTTAATTGTTCAAAATTACTTAAGCCTCAGTGAGCAGTTCATATTAAATCTCAGCTGCCTTGATTAAAACTGATTTAGTGACTCAACAGAAGCCAGCTGTTTCCATAAAAATCATCTGGGTTTTCTTCCTGCTGCTGCCTCGCTTGGGCTTTGCGCCCTATTAAATGTCACCATCCACGGGGGAGAGCAGAGTTTAATAAAGCTCCAAACAGCACACCCCTGTTAGTTAAAGGATGGATTCTGCCCTCTTATGTACCCTGAATGCAGGCAATACAGCGATGCATCCCGGAGGGACAGTATACACACGCTCAGGTAGCATACAGAGCCCCACGGTATTTGAATTTTTGCCAGTGTGTCCCCAAAGAAGTACAGGCTGTAGAACAACGACGTGGATACACCGCTCATCAGTGAAACCCGATGTTCACGCTCTTCCCACATGGGCCATAGAGAATGCAGCAGTTTCACGTTATCTTCCATCAGCCCAGAGAGCCTGCATTTTCCGGGGCGACAATTCCTGCCAGCAGATCTCCTGGCTCAGGCAATCGTGCACAGGAGAGATGCACAGACCAATGCTCTGAGAGAGTTTCTCCCCACCTGAAGTCATGAACTTTCAGCATAGCTGAAAAGCAAACAACAGGTTTGGACAGCACCACCATCAACATGCACTTTTCCAGATGCTTGGCTAGTATGGTTTGCTCATCTTTTCAGGGTTACAGAGATTTTGTGTGTCAGTTATGTGGGCCTTGGCATGAGGGATAAACTGTAACAGCGGTGGGCCTTGCCACGTGGGATGAACCCTAACAGGTAGGTGGATGGCAATGATGCTGGACTTAAATTCTGGAAGAAAAAAAGCTAAAAATCAACTTGCTTTAAGTTAATTATTTTAACGTAGCTTTATATTAAATTAAGGAAGCATCTCGGTACTGAGAATGAGGGAAAGAACCTCTATGTTTCCCAGCTGCCTCCCCAGGATGCTAGGAAGGGACATTAGAAAGACAAAATGACATGTTTCAGCACTCCTCGGGGAAGCCTGATGACAAAGCTGGGCTGAATCGGTACGGCGCTGCTGAATTCAGCCTAACTTGTGTGTTACTCCAAAGTACTTTAATCTTAAAGGATGCTGCAAAATTCATAGTCATAAGATATTGCATCTATCTCCCTTGCAAGATCTTCCCCTTGTAAGGAATGGCTGCTATCGTCTAGCGAGAGCACACGGGTTCAAAGCTCAGAGTCCTGTTTGATTCCTCACCAAATCTACATGACTACGCAAAGGCCACAGTCATCTTTGCAGTGTCACCTAGAGACTGCATATCTGTAATCCAAGCCACTAAGATCAAGGGAAAAATCATGCAGAAATTCCAGCAGATGCCCGTATTTTCCATGGCTTAGATCTCTAGCAGTGGTTAAACCTCTGTATTGGATCTCAGGACAACTTAATGCCGTGGCCTCTAACTTTCAAAGCAGTTAATGATTTAAGCAGCAGCTGTGTTAAGGGATAAATGCCAATTCACAAAACGCCATGGCAGCTAGCCTCTTTCAGGGCAATGAAACAGAGCCCACGGTAAAGCAGAGGAGCGCCAGGACAAATTCCTGAGATCAAACAGACAGATGAGAACAATACTTCAGAGAAAACATGCACCTGGACAGACAACTTCAAACGGGGCTCTATTAAAAATACATGCTTACCTGACAGACTGGAATATTTTTCAAAATAAGGTATGATATGAAGTAAGATATTTGGGAATAAAGTCAGCATCCAAGAAGACAGATGAAATACAAGCAGAAGGGATAACAAAGGAAAAACAAGAAGAAGGAAAACAGGAAAGGAAAAATATATTGAGCATGTGTAGAACTAGGGAGGTTTTTTGGTACATGTATGTTTTACTCCAGAAAATTTAGCATTCTTTTGGCCCAGAAGTCTCTGTGCAAATAATAGGCTGTGCAAGTTTTCTCTTTTCTACTAGATATTGAACAAACTATTCTGTCTGGCTGCATAAGTAAAAGAAATTGGGCATTTTTGTCCAACAGATATATATGTGCTATTTCTAGCTGATTTTCTCTCCCTGAAAGATATATAAATCAGTAAAAGCAAATACAAAGCATTAACTGGAATTTACTTGAATTACTTTGAAATAGAAAAGGGTGATTTCGTACCAGAAAAGTTTGAATTTATTAGAAAACCTCTAACTCATGGAGCTTTTAACACCTGTTCAGAGTTTCAGGGAACAATACATCAGATGTACACGCCGTCACTGTAGGAGCGAAAACCAAGGCGATATAGCAGGGTGTCCTACAGCACCAACCATTGCGCCTCCTCCAAGGGAGTGGATGGCCTTGATTTTATATTTGGGGTCAAATCTGGAGAGCCTTTCATTTGGTAATCAGTCTGCATAAGGGCAGCGTTCCTGCTGATACCCAACTATTCCAGGATATAGCCGCCAGGGAACGAAGCCCAAGCGCTCAGCTACCTCGACATACGGCATGCGCCTGTCGTCAGTCAGTGTAAAACCTCTCCAGACAGCAAAATACAAAGTGAAAAGGCAGTGGAGCTTAGTGTAGTGGGACACGTGACTGTTCCAGGTCATTTGACGTTACTAATGACCGCGTGTAAGTTAAGGAGGTGTCGGAGGGACAGAAATGTTTATACCGCAGACACTCCACCAACAAGAAGGCATCGCTGTCGTTCGGGGCAATGGGAATTTGTTGTGCAAGCTGAGGCAGACCTGCAGGTCAAAAAACCCCAAACAGCGCAAGAAGGACTGTACAGATTTTATGAGTTTGTTCCTTCACAATATATATGTTCAAATGCAATAATTAGCTGAATTCCTGCTTATGTCAAATCCAATTTACATTAATAAACTTCACGCAGCAAAGACACTGATGCTATAAGAAAATGCCCAGAAATGTTAACAGTCATAAAGATGCAGAATAAACACTGGAGCATTTAATTAATCAGTTTCTGACATTACCAGGTAATTACAATTTCTGAATCATTTCTTGTTGTTTTCATGAATATAAATCAACAAGAACACACAAAATAACTGCTGGTTGGAGGCATTTGCCTTACGCAGACATCTGGTACTTGCATGTGACTCACATTGACTAACGAAGACAAGGAGTTACAACAAGCATAGGGGAACATTCACGGCATCTACTGAAGAGCTGGGGAAATCTAATTCTAGGGTTATTGCAGATGTTTAGTCTTCACAGATAAAGACTAACTCTATTTTCTCTATGTGGTAGACTTGTTAATTCATGTATTCATTTGGAATAACTGCTGTCATCCATCCTAACAACACATACATCAAGAACTTGACATTTTCTACCGTTTTCTTTCATTATCTCACTATCACTGTCCTCACATATCTTCTGGCAATCTCTGACAAGCTACAGGGTACATACTCAAAAAGTAAGTGTATATTCGTATTTTTATATAAAACAGACTACATAGAAAAACCAGTAGATTCTCATCAATTCAATCATTCTCTTATTAAAAGTGCATAGTAAAAAATATTGAAATATATAAATATAACATAAAAATCCAGTGCAATGTTTTAGGGACACCAATCCGAAGATCCACAAATGCTTTATGTGGGCAAAAAATGGTAAGAAAAAGCTCTGGGGATTTCAGCCTCCATCACCTGCTCTAATTGCCACGGTAACATGGGGCTGAGCAAAAGCCAATTTATCCGTTTAGAGTTTGTACGGCAGGAAACCAGAAAAGTTGGAGCAGAGAGAAGGCACTAAAAAGCGCAGGGGTGGAGGCCTGCTCTGCGGACCCGTCTCCCAGCGCTTGCTGGGGCAATGCAGCCGCGCTTCCTCCTGCCACCGCTCCATCCCCCTTGCGCCAGCCTGGCACCATGCCCGGCCCTCGCCACAGCCCCCGGCAAGCCGAGCGGAGAGCTCGCGGTGGCACACTCGGACAACCAGCGTCTCCGCCAATGGCTCTGCTTGCAAATGCATGGTTTTGTTCCAGAAAAACTCATCCTGAAGTTAAAAACGCAGCAACGCTTGGTCTCCTCGGCCGCTGCTTCCAGCCCTCAGCCCCTTCACGGTGAGCCGAATGCAGTGGGGCTGCTCTGGCCTTCGCCCGCACAACGGATGGGATGCGCAAGGGCCACTGCCGGCCCAGCTGCTGCAGACACCCAACAGCCACCGGCACTTTCCCTCTGCGGCAGAGCTCACGCTCCCAGCACAGGACGGTCAAACGCACGAGTGCAGCCTGGCTTTCGGGATTCAGAGGATTAATCCTAAGAAGTCTGGCATTTCCTAAGTAGTGTACAGGCTAGACAGCATCATGTGATGCTGGCTGCAGATAAACTTCAAGTATATCAGGGATTTAGTCAAAGTGGATTTAGTGAGGGGAAAATGTTTCATTTTAATAGTAAGCTATAAGCAGAAAGTTCAGTAAGGTCCTAGATAGGGAATAAGAACTGAACAGTTGTGTCAGCATATAAGCAGGCATTTACATTGTGCACGCCTGTTAAATACCTAAGCCCAAGCAATGCCTTTAGTTATAGTCACTAATTTGCAGTAAATTCTGTGAGTGGAACAGAAAACGCGATTTCTGGCTAGGCTGCAGCTCCTACCCCGCCCGCCCTGCTGATGCTGGAAACACTCACAGGTACCGACATGAGTTTGGGACAGCAGTGGCAAAACAGCACACATCTGCAAGGTTAGAGCAGTGGGGGACCAAAGGGCATGCCGAAACGGCGTGCGGCTCGGGAAAGCCCTGGCAGGCGCGGAGCCGTACACGAGGGCAGCGCACGGCACTGGCACAGCAGCCGCCGCGCATGGAGAGGGGACCTGGGGACCGCCGGGCCAGCAGAGTCAGTAGGGATGCAACTGGCTGGGTTTACCATGAAGGATTAAGTGAGAATAACATAAAGTTTTTGACAGAGCAGAAATCAGTAGTTTTTCCTCCTGGCTTTCATTCCAAACAAAGCAAAAAACTCCCCTTCAATTCTTGTATCTAACAATTGTATTAATAGTCACTATTATCTTCGGCTTTTATAAGAGGCCCAATACATTACTAATATTTTCTCTTCCAAACACTTGCAACTTCAGTATGCCATGAACAGTAGACGCTGAACAAATATAATGACATTACTTAACTTAAAAATAATCTATTTCCTTTTCATAAAAATTAAAGCGAACCTTTAATTTTGTTCTGCATTTTTGAATTCACAGGTAAAACGCAGTGCCAGTGAAATCAAAGCTGTCATTTAGCTCTTGGTAACACCAATAATTTTTCTGCAGCTGAATATCAGTGTACTGAATTGCAGATCTATTTCAAATGTTATGCGCCTAGAGATATTAGTTACAGTCATTGCGAAACATTCTCTTTATTCAAATAAGACTGAAACAAACACGAACTATTGAATGAAAGGCTTGAAAATTCAGGTTTGGATAAATATCCACTGTTGGCTGCTACACAGGAGAAATAGTGACAATTCAGATTACGTGATAGCTTTTTGTTTTTAACCCTATCTTGCAAGTTAACATAAAAAATGTATCTTTGAGAATGCCCTTATTTTCATGTGTGAAATAGCAAGTATAATACTTACCTGTCCATGTTTCTTAAACATGAATTCTTCGACCCACAGAGAACTTAATGTGCATTAACAGTGGGAACATAAGCATAAACCTTCATGTTTCTCCTAATCTAACTCCTGGCATTGGCTGTGGCTTATTGGAAAAGTATTTATCGTATTTAACTGAACCACATTTCGAAGATCTTTATCTTCATCAATTGGGAAATCTATGGCAACAAGTGATGAGCCACATCAGCGTACTTCCACCCTCCTGCAGACCTGGTGATGCTGGATAATTGCATCCCGCTGTTGGGAAGCAGAGAACTGCACACAGCCTTCTGCAGGAGCCTTGCTTCTCAGTGCTCCCAGACAGAGAGAACAAAATGAAATAAAATATATATTAATGCTGTACCCAAAAGCTTTTTTTTCCCACGCAAAGCTGACATCACATTTCCAGTGTGTGGGGGTGATGCAAACCAACTTCACTCTGGGATCATGTTGACCTCAATGGAATTAACTGAGATAAACACAGTAACCAGCTTTTCCTCTCCATTGTTAAAGGGTGATTTTTAGAGTAATTTGACACAAGGGTTTATAAACACTAATATAAAAAAACATCATTTGGGGATACTATTCATTTTGCACAAACCCTCCTATAGACACTGGCCTTCTATTGTCATCTAGCATTTGCTAAGCATCTCATGTTTCTGAGCATTCAAAACCAGTGGCAATAATTTATATACAACAGAAGGGTCAAAGCACTGCACTGAACTATGTACGTGCTCCATGCAGGAATCGCACACAATATACTGTATGACCCTCACAAGACCTGATGATCCAGATTAATTAAGCCTCCAGATGGTCGCATGCATATTCTTGATCTGAAATATCGAGCTTGTATTACATGACGGGAGAAAAACTACCGTAAGAAACTCTACAGGTTAAGAGAGATTCCAGCCCAGAAAGTGCTAAAGATTTAGGTAGGCATTCCCTTTCCAGTCTTGTTAACCTCTGGTAGCATGCATTTCATACATATTATTACGGACTAGGTCGATCAGTCTTAAAGGCTCTGCTCGGTATTGCGGCTTAACGCAGTTGCAGGACCTCTAGATGGCAATATGCACAACGGCTGGTGGGCCAGGTCCTTCAGGTGTTGGACTCCCACTCAAAGTCAGTAGAAATGTAAGGAACTTGTCAAATCTTCTCTCTTATTTAAAGAGAAGCCTACCGCCTCAGTACGATTTTAAGGCGTCACAGACATCAAGGCAGTCATAAAACAGAACCATTTCACTCGCTCAGCTATGCTCGTGCATGGCTTCACTCTGAAAAGTGCTGAGCATCTGCAAGTCTCATTAATATCTCAGGATTAAACTTATCCAGGGGAGAAAAAGCAATTTTCAAACTTTAGATACAGTCTTTAATCATTCATTTAAAAAGCACTTCCACAACCATCAACTTGACAGTATTTAAATGAAAAGATTCTGAAAATTCTCTTGTTTTCCAATAGGAAATGTTTTCAGGGATTGGCATTTCATGTGTATAGAGAGATCTGGAGTAATCATATCCTGATGACAAGCCTAGGAGAGGATTTACATCTAACGGGAATGATCTAATTTATCTTTCATAGAGTAATACCCAGTGGCTATTGTGAACATGTCATTATCAAGGAAATTAAAGACAACACAAGAAAATTAATGCTTTAAGAGAAACTCGTATGGTCCATTTAACTCTTCTTTTGACTGGCCACATAATGTAATAAGATAATTTGCTTCTTTTCAAATGTCTGAGTAATAGAAATAACACTTTTCATAAATCATACAAAAGCTTTAAGAGCAAATGCATGCTACTCAGTATAAACCTTTCAAATTATTTCTGTGTAAATGCATATCATGCATAGTTCAGACTTGGCCAGCCCCCCCTTCTCACACAAAAAAGCCTCTACACCGAATAAAAACCTACCTCTTCTTTCCAACTGTGCCTGTTTGGATACCAAACATCTCTGCACTGCAGTGCTGTCTTCTGCTCTAATGGGACTCAAAGGAAATTTTGCCACAAACTATGCTGGGAGTCGTATTTGGCTGGGAAGCAGTACTACGCTGTGAAATGCTGGTATGCATTCCTAGCAGGAAAATGCCTCGTAACGCTTTATGGTCTGAGACTCGCAGGGAAGCGTTCACAAGTTGTGCTGATAGGCAGAGCCGTTGCTCTTGCCTCGCTCCCCTTTCTTTCCAAACCCCTTTATAATTCTGAATCTTGTTAAGCGGTTCAACCGAAAGGCTTTCATTGTGCTATTAAAGAACAGGGAGTTAAAGACGATACCTAACTCTGACTTTAATCCCCCTTCGTGCACCGGGGCTGTTGCTCACGTAGCCGCTGTGCAGCAAAGGCCCTGGACGCGGCACGCCAGTGAGCTCCCCAGCGGCAGCCTCTCCTGGGCAGGGTGCTCAGAGCAGGATTTCGGCTCGCAGCCACCCTCAACAAGCGTATGCTGGAGCTTGCTGTGCCCTGGGCCTACCAGCCCAGCTGCTCTTGCCCATGTCCCCCAGCTGCTTGCAGACAGGCGAAGCACAAATCACAACCGAATCAAAACCGCTCGGGGTGACGTGAGGTGTTTAAGCACCTAAAGATGCCGATAGGCACCCAGTGAGATCTTGCTGAGCGTGTGCACCTCTGCACCTTGGTGGTTTCCGCAATCGTGCTAGACTTCTGGTAAGCTTCCAGATCTGTCTCACAGTCCCTTCCTATGTATCCAACCGTTGTGTTGTGCCTTTTTTTTTTTCTGAGTGCGGGAGTGCAAGGAAGCAGAGCATCCAGATTCCTTTCCTTTGATACTTGCCTTCATCCAGTGTAAGGTAAAACAAAACAGCCTCCGTACATACTGGAAAAACAGAGTTACTTATGTGGAAGGCTGAGTTGCCCCTCACGCTAGCTTACCCTCCCGCAGGAGGTGCCTGGGGCCAGGGAGGCATGCTGAACCTGCGAGGGTCTGTGGGGCCACAGAGCGAACATGGTGGAAGGGAGGATTAAAGCCAAGGCAAATGGGATCTCTCATTTCCCACTGCAAAACTTTACAGGCTCTCTGTGATGCCAGACCAGCTAAGTATTCCACAGAGAGAACTGGATTTATCTCCGTGACACATCCCAAAAAGACGAGCTGCAACTGCATTTAACAAGTGGGGAAACTGCGGCACTGATGAGTAAGTCACGTTCTCTGATTATTCTGGCGAGACCACAACTAAAACCTAGGTCTCCAGAGTCCTTCCAGACCGTTATTACGGATCCATTCATTCCCTTAACCTGCCACCAGAAACACACTGAGTATGTATGTGTGTTATATATACCCCCACACACACATATATGTGAAAAATAAGCCAATTTAAAAAGTGTGTATTTAGTTAAGGTCCTAATGATTTAATTTTATGGTCTTGAAAATTGCAGCGATCCTTTACAGAAGAGACTTACACAGTCAGCTCTAGTGACACTTCAGGAACAAGTGATTTTTCTGCTCTGACAGACCATACTGCCTGCTGCTCAGATATATCAGCTGCTAGATCTTAAGTCATATTGCATTGCTCTATCTTTTAGATTTTGATGCACAAGGCCTTTAGATTACTCGTCTCCTGAAATGCTCTTGATTAGAGCTTGTTCTTTCAGATCTAATATCAAGTTATTAATCAAGGCAGAGTTTTCAGCTTTCCACAGATTGGTAATTATTCTTTTAGCTACGATTAGTGCTACATAGTGAAAACATTTGTTTTAAAAAAGGCAGAATTTAACCCTTGAAAGACACGGTCCCTCATAAACTTAGCTTGGGAGCTGGAAAAATCTGAGATATACTATTCTGCTGAGAGATCTGAGGATTTGCTCCTCATCTAATTTTAATTTATAGCATTAATACATTGTAACTGCTTTATCTGCAAAATAACCTTTGGTTAAGCTCACCAAAGATAGGAGACACACATACTATCCACCAAGAGCAAATCCTTGAACATGACTGCAGACTCTTGAAGTATTTACTAGCTTGTAACCTTTACGGGAACACTATCTAGTTGCATGGAGACATCTGATTATTTGCATCCCTTCAAAGCTTTGGGAAAGTTTGTAAAACAGACTGCTTTCCAGCGAATAGCCCTGTGATTCCAGTGGCACAGTAGCATGATATTTGGTGAGATTTCATCATCTCTGCTATTGATACACACTATTTTCATCAGCATATATTAGTTCCCGGAGATGCAGTCAAACATGCAGCCCAGTTAGGCTAGCAAATCCCCATGGCACGAAGGTACTGCTCCTGCCTCGGCCGCACCAAGGGCTGAGAGCGATCTACCAGTCTAAATGAGTCTGCAGATTTGCAATGATCTCCAGGGTCAGGGTCTATGAGACCAACCACAGAGAACGGGATGCAGTCAGATAGCTGAACTCAAAACTTTCTCTTACCAGTTTACTTGCACTTGCAGACAATAAGAGAAGGTAAATACTGTCGACATCTATTAAGATGATAGAGTAACATGTGCCAGGCACCCTTGCTGAATGTGAAGAACAGTGTCCAAGCCCTTTCCATGCCTATCTCCTCTCGGGCTGCCGGCACGCGCAGCGCTCTCTGGGCATGCGTTTTCCCTGCTCAGCCCGGCTGGGCTACCTGGGGCAAAAGCAGAGCCAAAAGGGAACAGTGAAGAGTTCACATTGCTCTCTGAACTTGGCAAATTTACATTCATGATTAAATAACATCATTTGGTGGCTTGCAGCTCACGGACAACAAACTATAACTTCGACCTGTCAATTAATGTTTTAATTTTACACAGAGCGCTAAATCATGCCTGCGAATGGAGCTTCCAATACACAATCAGTGACATTTCCCACTTCCTCATCTATTTTTCTCCTGTTGCTCCTGTTATGACTAAAAGCAGCAGGATTATATTTTTCTCAGTGGGAAACGTGTCACCTGCTGTTGAAAGGAAAGCAATTATTGTGTCCTCGCTAAATCTTGGGCCTATTTGTGTAGGCTTTAGAGCTTAAATATATAAACATGATGCTCAGTGCCAGCTGAAGTGGTTAGACGCTCGGGAAACCCAACCGGGATGCGCCGGGATGTCACCTTAGGCACCCATTAAGTGCAGGGGGAGATGCCGAAGCTGCGCGCCTCTCCAGGGGCGGGCACGGCTCCGTGGGAAGCTGGAGAGAGCGATGGGCTCTCCCTTTGGGCACAGGACACCTCCAGTGCTCCCAGTTAGCTCCCCCCGCCTGTACTCCAGCAGTCAAATGAGACTTTGCGGCTCCACGCAAACAAGATTTACATCTGCCCCGTACTCGTGCGGTTGCTTTTGCTGCTTTTGTGTGTTTGTACGTGTCTGCGAGCCTCGCTGACAAAGGGACATGTATTTTATTTGCACACTGGCAGATGTTATTCTCTATGCAAGCTCCAGTTGTCATACGCGCAGCTTTACCATACGTGGGAACTCTATATGGTGCTGACCCAAGGCGGTTTTCTGCCGGTGCTCTGATGCCACTAGCGCGAACTCCATGGCTTTGCTGGGGAGGAGTGTGGGGAAGGAAGGATTTTCCTTCCGCAGCTGCGGCGGCTGCTCTGCAAGGCCAGCGCGCCGGGACCCGGCCAAAGCGTGCTGCCTCCAACCGCGCCGAACAACGCGCGTGCCCCAGGCCAGCTGCTGCTGAACGCGGAGATGCAGCCAACGGGCGTTTCACGTAATAAATGAAATACCGTCCCCCGTTCAGGTACAGGATACAGGCTGCTCCTTCAGCAGCAACCGAGAACTAGTCCCCTTCTAACTTTGGTGTTGAAATGCTGTTAGGTGTGCAGACACCAAGACTCTTTGCTCACTGATAGCACCTGCAAAGACTCAGAAAAGACCTGAAGGGCCCCGCACGTCACACAGACGCTGCAGGCTGCGGATGACGGCTACTACCCACGAGAGTCAGGAGCAGTCAGACAGCAGCGGGCTTGCCAAGGTACGCGTGCATGTTTGTAAGTGTAACAGTAAGCATACTATGCCGAAACTTAGTATTTAAATTTAAATATGTAACATTAAAATAGGCAAGGATATCTATATGAGGAACGCTAGATTTATACTATATAGATTTATATTTTAGATAGAGAGATTTAAGAAATTCCTGATTCTATTTGCAGTGTTTCATACCATTTCCAGCATTTTCTCTATGCTTGTTTTACTACGAAACTGCACGGTGCTGCACCTTTGCAAGCTGATGGCAAATATCTAAATTATCAATTTACATCCAACACATGCTTCCCCCAAAGTCCTGTGAAGATACAGGCACGACCTGCTGGCCTGTGTGCTACTAAACAACTAGGTTGAGGTGAAGAAGGAACATTGCATAAGAGAGAATATAGAGTATTGACCCAGCTCTTCCCTCTCTCTATTACGAAACACTTCTTTAAGAGAATTTTTCTATTGCAAAATCAAATATTGAGCTTTAATACAGTTTATGATTAAGAAACACAGCGGAAAGCTGCCATGCTGAAGTGTAACCCTCTGTTCCCCAGTCTAACTCAATGATCCTTACCTACTTTCTTAGAAAATTTCTGCTCAGAAGTCCAGAAACAGATCAGCAAAAAGCAGAGGGCTACACATCCCAGATCATGTTTTCTTCACATAATCTGCTACGAAACAAGGGCTTTTAGCACTCTGCCAAACTCAGCCACTCTGGCATGTGCCTGGGTAACTATGCAACATTGCAGCTCATGAAATAAAAACATATTTAACAGCTTGACCCATAAAATCTTTCCTAAGACGTGACTTTGAAAATAAACATAGCCTACGGTCTTTGTTGAGATATGCCAAAAGGTTCAGTGATAACATAAACACAGCTAGGTTGGGTACTTCCTTTCCAAATCATTTTACAAATAAAAGTCACTGAAATCTGAAGTGTATGGATGCATTTTATTTTATTTTATTTTTATTTTATTTTCTCTTGTGCTCTCTTTCATTAAAATATTCTATATACATTGATTCTTTTAAGTCCAGATTCATCATTACTTCACCTGCTCTGATCAGGGCATTATAGCCATCTCAGTATGCTGAGCTGTTGACTAGGTTCACTTGAAATACCACTCTGTCTCCTCTGCTTTCTGACTTCATATGACCTTCTTACACTGAGTCACAAACAGTATCACAGAAATACTTACAGCACAATTGCACTGGAAATTACGGAAGAGAAATACTTTTCTCAGCAGTGGATAAAAATAGTCCCAGACCACTAATCCTTTCTACATGGGCAGATGGCCGTTTGTTGTATGCACTCCTCTCCAAACAAAATTCAGAAATTCATTTTGCTTTATCTGTATTCATTATGTATTATTGGTCTCTTTTCATTTAACATCAAAAGTGCAAGTAAGAGGAATTCCATTATATACATCAATTGTTCAGCTGATTACTCATGAATAATAACACTTAGCATTTATAGAGTTCTTTACATCTCTAAATTACTTTATAAATCTCGGTTTATCGTAAAGCCTTAGATTTCTTAGCAGAACTCACCTTTTAGGAGTAACATTTGACCAAAGGAAAAATCGCAGCAGTGCCACAGCGTGAGCCGTTAACTGTTCAGCGGTTCGAGGTGCCAGAGAAAGGAGTGGACAAGAATTGACACTATTTGGCCTTTTAGTCTCATGCCATAAGTTTTTCTTATCTGCTTATGGGGAAGCAAGTAGGGATGAGAAGCAAAGAGAGAGAGAGTAGGGAAGCATTATCCCACTGAAGATGAACTTACTGAAGAGTTTTATAGCACGCCTACTACTACTGACTGCCCAGGAGAGGTCATAAACCAGAAGATATTTCAGCAGGATGGTGGTCCTGCCCAAGGCCAGCTTCTCCTGCCTTTGAGGGCTGTGCCAGCCGGCTGGAGACCCGTCAGGGACACACATGCATCCCCGCGGCTCTACATACTGCTTGTTAAGAACTCACTGCTGCTGTTTGGCAGATTTTTGTGAACAGATTCAGGGTGATAATCTTACAAATGAATCCCCACTACCACCTTTGGTTTATAGAGTTTTGTCTGTGATCAGTTTTCTTTGTTGGCACACAGCTGTTAAATTACCCGATGCAATGACTGTATGTCATGAGAGCAATGACTCCAATGAACACATTCACAAATTCATAGACGCCAACCGAATGTTAAAGTCCTGGTAGTCAGAGATACAGAAGATAAGTTTTGATCAGGAAAAAAATAAAACAGAACACTGATGCAATGTAATCTGGCGGCCACGTAATTCAGTGCAAATGCTGGCGGCCAGATGCAGGCATGCAGCTGGCAGTCTGTACGCTCTTACGCCTGATGCAGGGTGTCAAGAACTTTCCTTTGCATTACTTCTAAGGAAATGAAAAAGGGAAGCTAAGTCACTGACGTGAAACGTATATAACTTCGATATATTCTGTAGGAAGTGGGAAACGTGGAATTTATCCAATGTGCTTACACGTTGCAAAACACACTTTCCATCGAAAGCGATCTATTCCCCTCTAATCCGGGCAAAACAAATGCTGGTCATGACTCCACAATTTGCCTAAATGGAAGGCATTTTACACACAAATGCATATGAGAATATATTTTGCTGAAAAAAACAGGACTATGCTGCAAGTGGCCACTGTCTCAGAGCAGTGCACAGAAATACGTTCACACAAGAATCCTAGCCCTTTGTGGGGGGAATTAAACACACCTTCATGCCAAGGACGCATAAAGGGGCCAATACCATTTTTGTCACAGCAGTCACTAGGGCTGTCTTTGGTATATGTTGCTAACTCTACTGTGACAAGCCTCAGGACCAGCTGTGCTCCTTGCTAGGCCCATTAAATGTTCGGTGACTCTGCTGCTATCCTGTAGCTCTGCACTGCGTAACAAAACTGATTATGAAAATGTGTCTTCCAGGGGACAGCTCACTTACTGTTCAAGCATTTGCTGGGTTGAAGATTCAAGAAGTGCAAAACAGAAGCCATTCTTTGATATTCATTATGCGAGCAATAATTTAACAATCATCGAAACAATCGCAAGCTTCAAAATGTGCTTTTTAAGTGGAGCAATTACAAGTGATGGTCCAGTGTCAATAATAGCTTCTAGGGGTTGAACAAAATAAATAAGCCTATTAAAATAAATAGATGCTCAACTTCAAATTGATCACTTAATGTTGGGTATTACTTGGAACGCTGTTGCTAGCTTGTAAATGACAATGTCACCGCAGTATAATTTGTGTCACTAACTGTCCAAAAGTCAAGAAGCCTCCAGTGAAGTATGGCAGATTGCAGCCTCCTACCCGTACGAGTAATTAGATCTATTCCAGCATCCATTCCTGACCGGGCTGCAGTTGCATTATTTCAGTTAACCTTTGGAGCCAATGAATCTGACTGAAGTTTGAATTAAATGCAGATGCCAAAATGTCATCATACCACAATTTTCACAGGGTGAAAAGCACAAGGATACTGTGTTATTACTAACAGTTAAAAGCAAAGTGGAGGAGCAAATACAAAGCCACTTCCTTATCTAACATCCATCGGTATTTCTATTTTGTTTGTTTAGGACCAATTTGCTAGGACACCTATTGAAGACTGCTACAGCAAACAACCCCCCAGCCAAACAGCTACGTGTCCTCGGGGAATAGCTGTGAAATCATTTATATTATTCAATTACATAATACAAATCAGTGGCCAGGTTTTTAAACCTGGGCAACAAATTTGCCAGTGTCTCCAACTCTTTTCAGAAAACCTTACATTATAATAAGTAAAATTAATTTATGATGGAGGTTGGTATCTCTATGTGCAAATCTATGAATATGCATACATCCATAAAAGAATCTCTTCATACAAATTTATAATTTATTACTCTACAACACCCCCAAAACTGTGCAGGAAAAAAAGCCACGAATGGAAGTTTGCATCAGTGGTGAGTGATACTGAGGCTTCCGGGCTGGGAATTGCAACTTGAAACATCTCAAATGAATCTGATTTTCTGTTTCCACAGTACATTATGGAAGTCAGGGCTCATAAAGACATCTCCAGTCAGATGCTCAAACCCTGGAACTAGGGAATGGGCACTTCCTTGAGGAGATTAAAACCTCATTTCTTTCATAGCAACGGTAGTATGAGGAGGAAGGAGCTAGGGGACGACTGCAAGTGGAGATGCCTGCAATTTTAGGGCCATTTTTAGTCCGTGCAGGCAGATTCTTGTCCCAGGCTGGCAGAAATCTGCACACGTAGAAACACACACGTGTGCAATCATTTGCAAGATTAAGACTCAGCATGGTTTCTTAAAGGAATACTTGTTTTCCAAAAACTGTAACTGTTGGTTTTGGATAGATTTCTGGTCTTCTTTGTTGTAAACATGTTTTATTGCCACCATAGTTCAAGAGATGTAAGTCATCTTGTGAGTTTCTAAAACGCATCGGCCAAAAGCTGACGACTGCGAATGTTGCATTTCATCTCAATGCTTGTTAGTGTTATGTTAAATATTAACATGCAATAAAACCCTCATGTTTAAAACAAATAATAACAACTTAATTAACAAGAAACAATTCAAGGGCCTATTTTCTATTTTGCTTGATGGAAAATCCGGTCACCGACTCTATTAATGGTGTAATAGGGTTAAAATGGGGAGAAGAGCAGCAATAGTCATATTATCCATTTAGGCCATAAACATTTCAAAAAAAATCTACTTTAACAAAAAAATTTTTGATTAATGAATAAGTAGTTTCCTTTTTTAATAACTATGCAATTTGTCATTATTACAGCTAAAGTGAATGTATTAGATCCTTGATAACCTAAGAAAGGACAGAAATGAATTAATAGAGCTTTTTAGCCATCTTGACATGATTAGTGTGTATCATCAACTGTGGAACTTATCAATCACACCATGATTTGCAGGACACTCTTGTGCATCTACAGAAATGTCAGATATTTAGGCTCCTGTGTATTTTCTAGTCCTGTTTCAAAATTGGTCTCCTGGGCTTTTGCTTAATAAAAAACAAGTATGTTGCTCTACTTTTAAGTCATAAACAAGACTGGACTTGGGTGAGGGCTAGCACAAGAATTCTGGATTCCAGAGGTAACGAAAAAATATCTGTGACATTTGACATTTTGGAATTTTTGTTCATGCCTTCATGGGGATGGGTGGGTGGGTTGGCGTGATTGCAAGCAGTTGAACAAATTTCACTAGGAGCCCTGGGAGCTTCATAGGAGGTAATAAAGTGAAAGCATTTGGAAAGAAACACTGAAGGTAAATCATTAAGATCTCAGGAGGAACTTTGAATTACTCAAGAGACCCCCATTAAAAGTGAACACACCCTTCAAAACTGACTTCTTCTGAACAGCTATTAACCTCACACTGTCCCCAGACTTTCCTGTGCAATAATCTGACAGCCTTCCACACTCCTGTATTCCATGAATATGATGCACGAGATGATCGTTTCTCGCTTCTTTGAACTGAAAATGCACAAAAGATCTTGATGAAGAGAGAATGGAGCTGCAGAAGTCCGGACCTCTGTTTAAGTAAAACAGAAGAACAGGTAAGTTTTAGTGCAGGAGTTAGGAAAATTCCTGAGTCCCTTAAGCAGCCACCTAGTTTCCTAGGGCTTGTAATAGCTAAAAGGTAGCACCAAACCCAACTGAGTTTGACTTTCATCGAGCTTGTCAAAGACTTTGGCTCACTTTGAGTCACCAGTATATAGTGTGTTGCTCTCTCCTTCCACCAGAACGAGAACATACTGAACGGTAATATATGTTCTAAATTACCATGATATTGTAGCAAGAATATGATTAGGTACCGGTATCCTTCAGTACGCATGGTTTTCTTGGTAGTAACAATACCAACCTCATGACTTAAGCAATGCTGTGCTGCATCATCGATGGGTGATGGCCTTCATCTCCCTCCCTGCTGTACAGTCATTGGGATTATATCGTTCTCAAGGAGATAGAAGGGAGAAGATATTCCCCTACAGGAGTCGGGAAGAAGTAAGAGGCATCAAAGAAGCAAGGGATGAGGAAAGAGGTGTGATGTGAGGTAGGATCTCACCCTCAGATGTGCGGAGAAGAATCCCAGCTCCCAACGGCAGCCCAGTATGGGGACAGAAAGCTCAGTTAGGCTGAGAAGTGACGGATGGAATAATGAAGGAATAATGAAGGAGAAGGAGGAGAAAGGAAATAACATCCTCCCCCAAAGCCTCCGGTGCTCCAGTGACTCAAAGGCCAGCAAAGCATCATGGTTTAATAGTGATTACCTAGAGAGATGAGTCAAAAACTAAAAAATAATTAGTATCCTAAAAGATTCAGATTATATCTATGGTCACAGGAATGTCCAAACAGCCCTCCATAATGGGGCAGCATGCCAGCTAAAGAAAGGTTTCTTGGTTAATTGGAAAAAAAATAAGGACCTAGCCTGCGAGCAAGCAGCCTCAGCCTCCATAGGCTTATGGTGACTCAATCTGCCTATGTTGCTGTCATCATGGGAGGGAGAACTGTGGCTGGCAAAGAGTTTTTACACATTTTTCATTTATATAAGCTCCTAAACAGCTTTTCTGCTGCTGACAATGGTGCGCAGTAGCTGAGCCTTCTCCTTTCGTGGGAGGCGTACAGCTCAGGACTCCTGGGCCCCAGGTTCATGCAGCCCTTTTACTAAAGGCTCAAGACTTCAAGAGGCCCAAAAAGGCTTTGGGTTTCAGGGAAGAAATATGACCTCTCATAAAATAAGGGGAAAAGTCCAGGGCGCAGTGTTTGCCTGAGGATTACCTCAATAACCTGCTGCCAATTCCAGAAGCAAAGTCCATTATTACACCTACGCTGCTGTCTGGAACAAGTTTCTGCAGTGTAAATGGAATGATTCTCATTATCTGCCTGGGACAGCGATAAGTTTGCACTTCACAGAAGCAGCTCCCTGGTCTCAATTGCCTCATCATTGATTTTCTGCAGGCCATGCCTCTCCTGTCACACTGCAGAGAGAAAGCCTCCTCTGAGAACTTCGTAAAGAAGCAATGAATTTTACTGCTGCTGAAATTCACTTTATTCCAGTGAAAATTTGCAGAGATGGGGCTAAAGGAAATCCAGTTACCTTTTACTTGCCGGCTCTGCCATTTGCTTCCTGCAATCCGCCCCGCTGTGCTCCCATCACGGTATATCCAGGACTTGATGAAAAGGAAGGCGAAAGCCGTGACGCAGCACAGAGCAGGGCAGAGGATGAAACGGCACCCGCCCAACGCTGCCAGGAGAAGAGCCCTATCGCAACCGCACACCAGCTCAGCGCTGCGCAGTGCGTGGGAGTCATCCCGGGCCTGACGAGATAGGCGTATGCGTGTCAGCAGAAAATTAAGAGTGGAGAGAACCTGAAGATCGCACAGGATAAATGTGATTACATTTTTAAAAGCTGCTAAACTCAAGAGCCTGAAACCTATATATATAGGTAAAACATCCCTCTCCCCCCAGCTTAGGCTCTGAATTTCTTTCCCACTGATACACTAAAATTAGAAACACGTTTCCAGAGAAGGCTTAAGTCACCAACAGATGCATGGCTTTCAGAAAGGCATTTTTGTCCCTAAAACCTTCTCATTTCTATCTGTGCAGCCCTCTCTTTGGCCAATTAGATGTTTGACTATTAAAAATCCAACCACAAGGAAAACAGTATGATTCATATACGGTGGCTACACGCATTTTCTCCCTCACCCAGCGAAATGTGCATCCTGACACCAAGCCGTCTACCTTACAGCACAGATATCCAGCCATCAGCTCCTCTGTCTGTCAAGCTCCAGCTGAACTTTGCCTCCCTCCGACTCGAAGCGCATTGATAATATGAGCATGACAAATTGATCTTCTGCTGTGGCGAGCCCTTTGACGCTGCACTGAGAACACTTTGAATTTGTGGGGAACGGGAGATTAAAGCAAAACTGAAGTTTAAAGATCAGATTGAATCACTTGCTGCAGCTGCAATATCTGAGTGGTTTCTGATGGGCTAAATATGTGCTATTGTCTTCTCCTGCTACTTCCACACAATATCCAAAATAGACTATAAAGATGATAAAATCATATAATTAGTTATGGCTAATCAACATATGAAAGGTTTGCATTGTATTTTGATCTGGTAATTACCAGCTATTTCATATTCACTCCTGTGACTGTTACTTGCCTATGACTTATCTATGTGTGGTAAGTCAATTTATCATAGGATAATAATGATGCCTCAGAAATGTCTCAGAGTCTACTCACTTTCTGAGCTTAAACAATATTGGTTGGCCCTTTTGTGAGTGAGTAAGAAAAAAGAGTGACTATTTGAAAAGTATTTTTTAAATAAAGCATTTTATTTTCTGTGGCTCTATAAAGAGCTTTCATTGGTTTTAACAGGAGCTGAGCGCATAGGCTTGAGCCCATCCCACAGCAATGTAGTGCTTTAAGCAAATACTTCATTGATTAGAGGCTTTTGTGACTACCTACCATTATTTTCCATTTTTCTATTTTTAAAAATATTATGTCAAAATATGTTAATATCTAAACTCAGGCGGCTATGACTGCCTGCTCACACACCCTCTGCTGAGTACCATTTGTCTCCCTCAGTCACCACATTGCGTGCTCCATGGTACAGGGACCACTGCCTCTTAGGCAGTGAATAGCCCACATTTTGGAAGCTCCAACGACAGTAGAATTAAACTGAAGGGATTTTCTGTGAAAATCCCAAAGATTATGTATACTGAGTGGCAAAAGACCGAACTGAATTTTGGAAGATTTCCTTACTAAAGCATAGGGTTTGGGTCCTCGTCCTCCTGCCTGCTAGAAACTGAAAGCAGAAGAGAGAGGATGTGCTCAGCCTGCAAAGGGAGAGAAAATAGCCTTACAGTTGAGCGAATGAGTGCACTGGGTGCACTACAGATATGCTGACTCCTCCTCCCAGAATATGAATTAGTGTATAGTCTATGGCACCAGCGTTATGGAAACAGGCCAGAGGATTTAAATTGGAGCACAGTGCAAACTACTGCTCTCCAGAGCAAATGTGGGGACGGGAAAAATTAAACAGGTTTGGATCTCCATTTATGACCATACAAACCTGGCTTTTTATATCTAAAAATCAATTGATTTCCTCTACATTGTGGATTTGCAATCAGTATGCACCCTGCTTGCACTTTATGTTAATGCGCTACGAGAGGGTAGAATACTACAACAGACCAAAGTGCTCCTTTAGTTACACGTTGTCCAATGCAATTCTCTCCTCTCTTCCTTCAATCTATTTAACTTTTGAAAAATATTGGTACAATTAAAGTTCATAAAACAATATGTCGAGACTCCCAAGACTGAGTAGCATGAAAATGTCTTTGGAAAATGCTTTCTCTTTTGGCAGATCTGCTGAAAACCTTTTATCATAATTAGAACCATTAAGTTGCTTTATAACTAGTTTCCATATAAGGCAGTCATAATAGCTGAAAAATAGCAAAATTCCTTTATGCTTTTTGAGCTATAACATAAAACGAACAGAAACACAATACAGGTATCATTTAAGCACACTATGGAATGGAATGCAACATCGACGTACAGCCAAACAGAAAAGATACTGACGAATTTTTTCTTCAGATAATTCTCAAAATGCTGTATAAGACAAACATAAACATCCCTTGGAATAAAATGACAACATTTTGGCTATTTTCAGCTTTGCTAGCTCATTCTAAAATATTTTAGTAATGTACATGAATGATTATGAAGGTTGTCTTAAATGGCTGCTGTTGCCCTAAAGAAAATGTTTATGACCTGAATAGATTAATTATATTCTCCTCTTAAATATCATTCCTCCAGGACTAGTTATTGTTGAGTGTAAATGTGCCACTTTATATGCAAATAAAATGGACCAAGAGTGGAATAAAAAGTTCGGCATATATCTACCGACAAATCATCTTATTATGTTTTATATTAGCAGGCAGAAAATCTTGTGGTATGAAATATTAATAGAGTGCAACAGGATGCAGTACTTGCTTCCTTGTTTCTATAAAATGTTAGTCAAATTTGCATTACTTTTATGTTACTTGGCCATATTTGCTTCATTTGGAATGGATTTCAACTGGATACTTCAAAAAAGTGATACATTTAATACTTAATATTAGTAAACCTATTTAATAGAAGTAACATATATTAAAAATAGATGCCAATATAATGTTGAGGGTTCCATAAAAGACAGTTCAAAACAATTAGCTCATATTAATGCAAGTCCACAGAACCAAAAGCCATAGAATCCTAAGGAAAACCAGCTTCTAGTTAATATAGTTTATCACGATACAGCTGAGGCTATCCCACTTTGGCACAGCACCCTTTGGTTGTGCAAATGGTTAGATACTCACAAGAAGAAGGAATCTCAGGGCATAAACTTTAAATTTTGTCCTTAACGTTAGGTGTAGTTTCTATGTATTGACCACCACACGGCCGTATGGCAACAGACACATGGCAGTAAGTTACAGGTATATTAAACATTGTTCGAATGGAAAAAAAAAGCAGTTGCTTACACCTGCACTCAAGATTCATCAATAGTTCAGATAACTGCTCTACTACTAACTACCCACAATATTTGGTCAGCTTGCTACTCATCATTTTCACACAGCTCAGCTGTTTTCTGATAACTGCAGAGACCATAGACAAAAGTAATGCAGTGAGAAATGGTATTTTCTTTTTTTGTAGCTCAGAGCCAGAGAGAGATTCTTCTCTGTGTGAAAAATCAGGAGTGCTTCACTGGCATCAAAGAAGAGCTGCACCAGGGCAGAGCCACAGAAATGCCTAGGATCCGCCTCTGCTGGGAGGCAGGAAAGGTGCTCAGCGTCCCAGCTGCTACTCGGAGGGGAGAGGTCCTAAGCAGGCTGCCAGCCCCCAAAAAGATGCCTTGGCATTTGAGATGCCGCGACCTTTCTTTTGGAGGTGCCCAAAGCACCAAACTGCCATCTGCCGTAAGGGAAGAGCGGAGCACATCTGCCAGGTCTGCAGAAGACAAGACCTTTGGTTGTTAAATAAAGGAAAGATCCAGGAGACCTGAGGAGCAAAAGATGATGTCCCTACAGGACTAGAAGGTGCTCGCTTGGAGTTTCACATAGGATTCATAAAGTAGTAATAATTGTTCAGGGAAGAGAAAAAATGCAGTTAGGAATCATGATCAGTTCCTCATTTAACTTTTCTCATCTCCTGTGAATAAAACTGAGAGTCTTCAGTAAGACAAATTAGCAACGTAATTGTGTTAATGGAGGTGAGAGACAAAATCCACCTCTGCCATCCCTAAAATCTGCTATAAGAGGAAGTCAAGCTTGGAATGAAGTTGTATCGTTGCATAAAATATAAAAATGTAAGGAGTTATCCATTCCTATCATAGCTTAAATTTGTTCTGTATTGAAATAAATTTTTGTATTTAACTAAAGTACCTAACATTGCATGAACAGAATTAGTTGAATGGAATTTTATGGACCAGTTTAGTTTACCACCTTTTCCTATATTTTTAAATAAAATGTTAATTAAAGTGATTATACCATTTTTATATGCTGTTAATCAAAATCAGCTGAAGTCAATGTCAGAGTTCCTGACTGAGTTCGGAAAAGCCAGGTTTGCCAGCTGAGCTATGGATCAGGCCATGATAATTAAAAGCAAATCATCATAAAAATGATTTAAACATAGGAATGTCTTGACACAGGATTATCGTTCTTGACATGTGAACTTAATTATTAAACCTGCTGAGAATCCTCAGCTACTGTTGAAGTTGAAAGTTCGCAGGGCCTCCTAGGTGCCCTTACCTCTTGGGTGGATCACGATGGGATAAGCGGGTTCATCAGTACCGGAATATATAAGCATAATATATAATTTACATATTGCTTTTACACTGCTAATGTGTCTGATAATGATACAGATTGATTACATTCTCAAGAGGGTTGGCTATTAATCTAGGATGCTATGCAAAGCACTATGAGCATAGTAAGAAAGAAAAAATAGTGCAGTACTTCCACCATGAGAAGGCCCTAGCCCTCTGCCTTCACTCACAAGCTGCTCCTGGGGAAGTTATGAGCAATCTTCGAATTCTAAAGAAAAATAAATAAATATATATAAAAACATGACAATACAATTCCACATATTATTTTTAGGCTCACATTAATCAAAGATATACAAACAGATTGAAGCAAAATTTGGAAAAATAAACTACTGCTGGGCTTAGATCTTGCATGCCAAGTTACAACTCAGAGATCATTTTTATAGCTACTATAATCCTAGGAAAGTAGGGTAAAACTGCTGCTGACATTCCTCTAACTGTTGTGGCACTAACAGGAACCTCGATATTATTAGGAGATATCTGAGCCCCTAGTCTCCAATTTCCAGATAATGTACTGACTTAATCACCACGCTCCACAATACCGGGCAGGCAATCTTTCTGTCTTTTGTCCATTTTTTACATCTTAGAACAGTTGCTTTTCAATCTTTCTCTACACCTTCTACTCCCACATCTGTCTCACCCTACATCGCTATTCTTCACAACTCCTGCCATGCTTCTTTTTGTTACTACACTGAAATCTTATGCATAATTATGTGAGGTTGCTATGGAGATTGTGTGTGATTTGTCATGAGGAAAATCCATTGTGTTTGAGATAATTCTGCACACTAGTGACCGCAGGATCTTTCTTCTTTATGCCCCAGGGATTAGGAGAAACTACCTGCATAGATGTTAGCAGCTACAAGCAAAGCAGATTTTACAAACGGGAAAGTTACTGTTCTCCACAGAGCACAAGAACTTTCACTGAGGGATGTGAACTTGTACAAGACAATGGTTTCACAAAATGTAGGTGTCAATGTTTTTGAAGAGGTGGTTTTAAAGTGTCCAGGCAGTTAATTCTTGTTGGTGAAAATGTCTTCAGTCAATGCTCACGATTTCACATGTAAAGATATGATATGGTATAATTTCAAACTACCTGGGCTTTAGTGGAGAGAACTTTGAAATTGTCTAGGCAACGGTACTTTGAAATGACCCTCGCTGCGTCTCCGTCTCGGAGCCGGGAGGGCTTACGGTGTGATTGATTACTGCACATCAGTCACAAGCAATTCAGGCCAGCCAGTGCGGGCTGAACAAAAGCTAGAGGCTCACACACAGCTTTCAGACAAGGTCATGGGTTATTTCTTCCGCACCCCATCTAACAATTTGCCTCCTTCCTCAGGCGGGGACAATCTAAGAAAGCAGACGTATTTGCATAGCGGGCGGACAGGAAAACACAGAAATGCGCCAAACATTTCCAGCAGGGAAGATCTGACTAAAGAGCTCCCAGGGATTTTGTAGGAAAATTCCCCCCCATTTCAGGCAGAGGAGGTAGAGCACAAAGACAGCAAATTCCTAGGAGTGAAAAAGTGTACTCAGAGGAACAAGGTTTTCATAAGGAAAATGCAATTCAGGGAACTGTTTCAAAAAACCTATTCATGTGACAGCCCTAAAGTCAAATCTAAGGACTTAGAAAACTAGACTCTACAGTCCAGTTCATCATCATATGGCTGCCACTAAGATAGTCCAGATATGATATAATTTACTACCCTGATAATGCTGGATGGTAGAGAAGGGGGAAAAGAGCACAGCTGCAGAGAAACACTGAGATCTTTAAACACTTCAATCATTCACGAATCTTCCGCCACTTCCATGTCTCATGAGTGTTTTTTGAGTGACCATTTTTACTGCCCTCCTACAGATCACCTTCTAATTTTTACTTTTATGCAATTAGTGATGAATGCTTGCTGGCCTAGACATTTCTCAAATCCCTAATAATAGAATCGTTAAGATATAACTTGTTACACAGGGACAAATACCCTGAGGCATAGGTATTTTTATGCAGAGAGCTGCCTTCACAACATCATCTTATATTCACCTACCGTTCAGTTCTGTTGACGATGAGCATAGATACACATCTGAAACTGAGAGACTCCCTATATAAAACCTGACTTTCGATAAAAAGTATAGCTATTACAGCCAAATCTTTGAAGAAAATCCACGTGTTACCCCTTCATTCAGTGATTCAGACTTCAGAAGCAACAGGATTTTGAATGATTGGTCTGTATCTTCCATCACCTCCCCTGCACACTCACCGTGCAGCCCGGCTGCTCTCAGCGGTACTTTGATTGCTGTCCTACCATGTTCTGAAGGGGGAATCTGCTTCAAAAGCAGCATAAATTCATTGGCGCGACTTTGGGGATATTAAAAAAGTAAAAAAACAGAGTTTGCTCTGGTGGTTTATAATGTTGTCAGAACCCTTGAAGGAATTTACGACCTCATTACGCACAGATGGGAATACATTATTCTATATCTCGCTAATGTTACAATTGTGTTGAATAATAGAGCTTTTTAGTATTTGAAAAGCTCCTCTACAGCACCTTTTGAAGGTAGTTGATAAAATATGGTCAGATAAAGCCACTTACTGACTTTAACAAAGCTGTTATACTACTCTATGAATCTTCAAACACATTTTTTGCAGTAAGAAGTAACAGCTAACTGTCTGAAAGAGTTCCTTTAAAATAATAGCAAGAGAATAAGCAGGGATGGTGGTCAAACACTGAATTGCATGCCTTCCTATTTCAGATGAGGCATACAGCTTGTGAACTGCTGCTCACAAGAAAACCTGTGCAAATCATTCTGTCCTTGGTACATGCCAAAGATGTTCTCCAAAAGAGAGGGTGAGTGGAGGTGATGTGGAAAGAGCTTTTAATCTGTGTAATAAATTGCCAAATTCCATTACATTTAATGAGTCCCATCAAAGCAGTGCTTGAATACCACAAATAAATAAATAAATAAAGTCCTATCAAAAGACTACTATAAACAATTACATGAAATAATAGTAAAAATCCTATTAATGCCTACATAATTCAGAGAAATTAATGAAGCCAATTTTAAGTTTTACTAACTGTATACTTGGTACTTCAAAGTCTAATTTTCTAAACAGATCTTAATACTCCTTTTCTCTATTCATTTTTTATCCCCCCCCACCCCTGTTTCAGAAATTAGTTCCTATGGGAAAAAAAGTATGAAATTTAATAGAAAACTGTATTTTCTGCAGGATTTTAGAGCTGTATAGTGAATCTCTCTTTGCTGTAGAATACCCAGTAGATTAAATGAACAAATCAGTGAGAAGCACAGAGCCATCATTCACATCTGTAACAACTGAGAATAATGCCCAGAGGACCCTTGCAAGGCCACTGGAGGAATCTATTGTTTCCAGGTTTCAGATCCTATTATTGTCTTTTTATTAAGAAAAAAAATTCTTGAAGAAAATCTTCATATTTGGCCAAATGTAAAGGAAAGGATCAAAGGGGAACCACCATGTACATGTGTGCTTTTAGGAGAGTATTTTGACCCATTAGCACCTGCATATAGGAAAAGAGACCCATCTTGACCTGCAGTAAACAAGTGGGTTAAAATTCTGTTGGCAGAAAATACTTTTTGTGATTTTCAGGTACCAGCTGTAGCAAATTCACTTTTGCCCCGGCTCCACAAACGGCTTCTGTGGCCAGCAATTGTGAATTACTGGGAATTTACCTACTGATCCAAGAAGTGTCCGGGACGAAAGCTTGACCCCTGCTTACATCAAAGACTAAACTCCCACTGGCTTCACCAAGGCCGTGATGTTTTACCCTACCCTCGCTTCCCACAAACAGGGTTTATTTGGCTGATCATTGGTCCTCCTATAAAACTCATTTAGCACAGTACTTCTCAGATCACACTGAAAGGGACACTCTCACCCTCTACTTTACCCAGCTAAATCGAGATCAAGGCACTGAAGTTTAGTCCACATATAGTGACAAGAGAAAGGCAGGTACCGCCAGCATGTGAACCAGCGTGCCTTAATCAGAAACCTGCAGTTAGGGAATGTGAGTACCTGGCACATTGCCATTTGCTGAAGTGCTCTGTGAAATGTTTACCTACCTCATAGAAATAGTTCTCTAAAGCTGGTTTAAAATAGACACCCTGCTTGATAGAAACTTGACCTCAGCTCTGGTAGCAAGTGGGCTTTATGTGGAAGGTCATCACTGAGGCAGCATTGAAGCAGTGTGGGAAATGTTCCCGCACATCACCTTCAATCATCCTGGTATTTATAGCATAATTATAACCTCAGTTTTGCATCTTGTCTCTGAACAGGGGAATTCAGGGGGGTTGGGCCATCTACCTGGCACTTTTCCCCAGGCAGTACATTTGCAGGGGGTTAGTTTTGTTTTGCCCAATTAACTTTGGGCACTTATACTTGAGAAAATTCTTGCATATGGCACACGCTTCTTTTATTTACCATTCCTTAGGCAAACGATAGTTTGAAAAAGAAAGTGGATTTGAACCATCCAAGATTTACAATAGCTACGCTGAAGTACTGCCAGAGATGAATGAAGAGGGCAACATGTTATTCTGCAAGGTACTGAACTTCATGATACAGCTCAGCACAAACAAAATGACTTTTAAAAGCTCCTGTTTGTGTTAAGTTACAGTGCAGCTGGCAGCAGGGCCACCAGCAGACACCCATCACAGACCTGCACTGCAACAAGCAGCGGATTCACACCTTCGTGTCCTCTCTGAAGTGCAGAGCAGTGCCGCCGTTTGCCCCTCTTTTCTCCGCCCCCAGTGGCATACTAAGCTATGTTTTGAAATTCTTATCTTCCATATGGCAAGCATATCAGATCTCCTCCATTTTGCTCTGCAGCAAGGCTTAATTCTTTATTTATCTGTTATGAAAATGCATTTAGGAAAACATAAAATGTTATGAGAAACTGCTCATTAGCAACCCATCTATGTTCAGGGGTGTAAATTTATACATACATTTACCACTCAAGCAAAAATAATAAAAATAAGTAGCTAAAAGTGAGGTAAATCTGCTTTGTAAACACATTGAGCACTAAAAAGTTTAAACTCACTTGAAAAGTTACACATCATGCTTGGTTCAATCACACACAAAACAGTACATTTTTTAGATTTAAGTGATTTTCATCCAGGATAGTAAATACTATAGCATTTTTCTGAGAAAATTTTCAGTGAAACTTAATTTTTAAGTGTGGAGTTTCAACCTTCTCGCTGGTGAGGCCACAGCCTGGGTCTGAGAGCAGCAAGCGCCTCATGGAGTCCACTCCACAGCTAGAAGTCTCCTGAGGGCACCTAATTTTGCTGCCTAACAACTTCCTTGGCATCATCTGTGCCATTCTCCCAACAGCTTCAACACGACAGATGACTTCACTTCCAAGGAGAAATAAAAGAAATAACACTGACATTACAAACTTGGGAAGGTCATATGCCAGCTCTCCGTCACGGAGGGGACAGAAGAGGCAGCTGGCGCATGGCCGGGAGAGGATCTGAGGAAGGGCACAGGCTACTGAAACGACGATTAGGAAAAAGGAAACAGGAAGGAAGCGGTGAGGTTAAAAGCAATCTCTACAATAAATGGCACTGGGATTTGGCAGGCAGTGAGGGAATGCAGAATATACCCTTGGTTGCATAGTGGGCTCAGCTTGAAGCATCTAGATACTCTGAGATGCTTTAGCCCATCTTCACTGCAAATGAAAGAAAAGTGCCTGTCACGTGGAGCCAGGGAAATGAAACTTCAAGCACTCTTGTGTGGATTTCCAGCGGAGGGGCCTCGTACCTCAAGCAGGATCTTGCACATGCTGCATGAAGCCGTGATGCTACTGCTCAGGCTCCTTGGCTCTCAGCAACAACTGAGCGGCACGTTACCATCATCATCAGTGCCACGCGCGCATTTGCACAAGAAGAACAAACCAAAAAATTGCACACGTTGGTCTCCATGCTCCTTCCACTTCACAGGGAAGTTGACGGCCTCAAACTACTGGAGTGTCTCAGCAGTCTTTGAAAAATATGGTATTATATCATCTACTGTCTGCATTTTGCTTGTAGAAAAGCTAGCACGATTTGCATGCCATTATTACACTGGCATTAACTTGTCCCCATCTACTGAGCTGTTGATTACTGGGCAAAGGGAACTAGTCAACCCTTTATATGTCTGGCCAGAGCTAGAAAATTTAAAGTCTACCTATGTTCCAGTCCCCAGTATTTCCAATTAGCTATGGTTTTGGAGGTGTTCAGCCAAAAGAGTTTATGTTGCACTTAGGTCTCTAAACTGATCTCAGTCTGAGCCACAGTGTGCGGCACTCTAGTACTGTTTTAAGTCCAAAAAAAATCCATTCCTGATCACCTCTATTCAACCTCAATTCCTTTAAAACTGAACATACCCTTCCAAAGTCACAGTACTATCTACCTTGCTCAACTGCAAACTAGATACTAGAGTGCTAGATATCCTCTTTTGTAACAAACATAACCCAAAACAATTCAGACTTGCACCAAATCTCCTCCTTCATTTCAGCAATATTTTTCTCACTCAGTTGCTTGCAAAAGCGTAAGCTCATTATGCGCTGTCCAACACTCACCAGATTATCATGTATTAATTTTAAAACCTAATATTGCATTTCTTCCTTGTGATAAAGTTTCTCAAGACAGAGAACTAGAAATTACTTTAGAGTGGCAATTTGTAAAGAAGATTAGCCTGGCAAAGTGGATCTGAAGAGTTTGTTTCTAATTATTTCAATAAATGAGCTTTACAGGAAATTCTAATAAAAAGTTCCAATAATCAGGCAATTCATGCCAAAATAAGCTCTAATATTCTCCACTTCCAGGTACTGTATTTATTCCATTTAGAGCTATAGACATTTGTGGATAACACTAGAGCCCTAAAGTAACAATGAACATTTATTTTATTATGCAATTTATTAAGTACACTCATTGTGCGCTTCCATTTGAATTCTCTGCAATTGTGCCTTATACCAAAAGGAGTTTTATCACATTAGGGAGACTGTGTTCTGCATCCGTGATGAACTCTACGCATTATTTCACAGCTCAGTGCTTTGAGCACAACAGGAAGAAGCCAAGGGCTTTGGCTATCATTGTGCACATGCATTAATGCCGACCGGGCGAAGGGCACAGCCTTTAATAACATCAGGCAACTTCCAGGTTACTCATAGCAGAACAGTCATTCCAGGATGCATCATTTTCCCTCAGTATCAGCTTTCCAAACCCCAAAATTACAGGATCAAGTGACAGCGAAGAAATCTTTGTCCATGTCATGCAGGCTCAGCTCATAGCCTGGATCACACAGGTGATTCCTCCTCTTCCCATGTACACGCATTCGCCACCTCCATTTGGATCTGAATTATATAAAGCTCTAACAGCAAACCAGAAATGAACGTTTGAACATCACTGAAACTATCCCATGTTTTGTATATGGGCTCCAACGTTGTTTTCCAAGACTACCCACTCATGCTTTTATATCCGTAGAAAGATCTCTGCGAAGAGCTACCCCGTCAGCTCTCGCACAGCCCTTATGCCAAAGCGGCAGAGCTAACAGCCAGACATTTCCAAAGCAGGGTTCATGCCGCAATGGCCGCTGCAACGCGGCAATACCCACGTGGCGATGCAGCGTTGCCAGCCGGCGAGCGAAGCCCTGCTGCTCCCTGCCTGGCCGCTCCAGGCAGCCGCCGCTCGGGGGACTCACCACGCTGGGGACAGTGCTTTATGCACTGCCTAACTACCGCTGAGATTTTTTGCCACTCAGAACTGGGTTCATGTTCTTAGTTCAATGTTACTAGAAGAGAAAATATTTCCATGTTTCATTCGTTTCTGTTAATTAATAAAAAGTGGTGATTACATCTACTTTTCACTTTTGTGGCTTAATATTTCTGTCTTCAGTTCAGTGATGCATCACAGATGGCTTAAAATGAAGAAAGTATGAAGGAACAAAGGAAAGAAAGAACCCCTGAGACTGCTTACCGAAGTATCATCCTACCCACAGCCCAAATATGCACTTAAACTGACAGGTGGAGAATCCGAATTCACCTATAAAACACCCAACTGTAGTTCTTTCTAGCCTATTCCACACTTCTTTTCTAAACTGCTCTCTATTTACATGGTCTCCTCCACCAACTTATCCAAGAAACCCTGAGTGCCTAAAAAGATAAATAATAAACCATTTGCTTTATCTTTCCCTTCTCATTCTAAGGGAAAAATAATCTAATTGATGGTGTCATGACTTCCGAGCCAGTGAATAGTTTATGTGTGGGAAGGAGTTGCTGATGCAAAGCTAAAACTGAGGAAACAAGTTTGACCTTTAATTCTGGGAAGGGCTGATACTATCTTGAATGGTTTCTGGAAAAAACTATTTCCTACAGTCAAGAACTCCCCACACTAAAGCTAGTATCTCTCTTCTGTGGAATGCAGCTATTTGGGAGATACTAGTCATGAAAAGAGAAGCAATCTCAAAGGTAGCAGGGGCCAGTCAACACCTGGCTTTCAAATACAAGGGGCTGAGACCTTCGGTTGCACTCTCTACTCAATGGAGAGTCGGCATGGAGAACGGAGGACCAGAGTGATGTTCATAACAACATATGTTGCTAAGTGCACTGGCAGTCCACTTGCAGATTTTCTTGGCTATATGGCTTCATTTGTATGTATAATGCACTGTAGTAATCAATATTACGTATCATGGGCCTGTTTACTGTGTTGGCCAGGGGTACCTCCTTGCTTGGCTTGCAACCTTGTGCCTGGATGCAGATGAGAAATAAAAACTAGCTGCCAGAGAGCACATCCCCCAGCGCCCAAAGCAGCTTCCCTCAGTAAAGTAGGTGCAATTAAAAGAAGAGGCAGTCGTGCTGCTGCTGAAAGCGTTGATTGTGCATTCACCGCTCTTCCCGCAGCATCGCGGCACCCCCGCCGAAGCCCCGTCCCTGCCTCTGCCCGCCTGGGCTGCTGCCGAGGGATGGAAATCAGCCGGCTAACAGGGAGATGAGGGAGGCAGCTAATGAGGACTTCTCTGTTGAATGCTCCTTTGATAAAAGCTCAACCATGGCCACATTTGCAGGCAAACAAAGCTGAAGGGCTAGTAAACACACTGGAGAAAAGAACAAAATTGTAAAGTGATCTGTAATATTAGAGCACTTGGAAGCCTGTAATTATTTAAAGCTTTACAGTTAGTGGAGTGTATCAGCAGAGAGAAAATTAGTGTAAAAGAGTGCCTAGGAAATTTTGATACGTTATGCAGAAGTCAGGTCTTTGGAATATTGCTCAGACACTTCACACTAATGTGACACAACTGTGTGCTCACTGCCAGGAAGTGCTCTGTGGGATTTTAGGAGAGGTTTCCCGGAAAAAAAAAAAAAAAAAAAAAAAACCTTCAGGAAAAGGAGCAAGGATTTCGGTGAGACACCTCAACTTCTGCTGTTAGAATTGCAGATTGCCACCTGACCTGTCAACGGAGAAGGGTCCACACTTACGATGCCATTTTATTTTAATACCACATAGCAACCATCACCACAACTAGTAGGTGTAATACATAAACCAAGTAGTGAACCTTGCACAATATTCAGAGTCCCTGAAGGTAGACTAGACCTTTAGCAGAAGATTAGGAACTGAAAAATCTTCATTTTCTACAGTTCAGGGAAAAGTTTTGGGGTTTTTTTCCATCATGGAGCCCTCTTGTAATAAATTCAACCTTACAATACTGAAGGAGTGTTAAATCTCGGTTTTCGGCAAGAATTCAAGAACCAGGTACTGACTGCTTGTTTTATTTATTTAACCTTCATAGGAAGACATGTAGAGCTGAAGCCATCACAGCTGTGCCTACACAGGTACATAATTCATGAGTTTGCTGTATGTGACCCTAGTACAAAGTGCACAAAGTCTTCAGTATCATAGATTTTAGAAACAGAGAGAAAAGTACTGACTTCTTTTAAGAATATCTACTTATTTCTCTCAACTTCATCATGGAGAGAAAGTAGTCATTTTCTTTGCCTTTCACATACCCAAAATAACTTTTCATAAGGGTTTTTAGCAACTAATCCACATTTTATTACTCTCTTCACTAACTCTGAGGAAATATGTAGCTTATTTTAGGGCAAATTCACTGTAGATTATAGTAGCTTGAAAGTTACATGATGAAACCCCAAACCAGACTCAACACTGGAGATTTTCCACTTCATTTCATATGAAAGTTATGCCAAGCTCACAAATATGCCAGTGAAGGCAGCCAAGGAAATGCAGGCTAACAGCAGCTGAGTTTTGCTTGTTGCTGATAACTAAAACCCCAAGCCAAGCAAACTTTTGTTCAAGGAAAAAAACAAACAGTTGCCAAAAGGCTCACAAAAACCTCTGTTGCACATCGCATTCGACTCCCTGCTTTCCCAGAGGACTTTTCAGGGTACAAAGACTAGCAGGAGTGACATACCTCCTCTATCCTCCACTGAAATGAGGTGAGCAGAATGTGTATGCGGCATTTCTAAAAGCATTAAATGTGCATTCAGAGTAACCGCATCTTCCATCACATACATTAAGATCAAATAAGAAATATGTAAAGTAAGGAGCTACTATGCCCCTCTGGAGATTGCATATGCTGTGCAGACCACAACGCACTTCCAGAGACACTCACTATAGCCTTTGCTTAAGACTGTGGCTCCACTATGACAATCCATCTACAGAGCAGCTTAATCCGATTTAGTTGCTCTAGAAAATAATCTACCAGGTCTGACCTAATAATACAGATTATAGACATTTATGTACAGCATGTTTGAAATACTGCTTAAAAAATGAGGAGATAACTGTATGACTTGCTCTATAACATATAATATTGCCTGCTATTAATGATAGTAGATAACTTTCTGGTGGTCGAAGCATTCTTTGCCACTTAGCGGCAGAAAGCACACACCTGCGGTTGAGCTGAGTTCTGAATGGGATTTCAAGTACGGTCTGTGACTCTTGAGTTATAACTACTAAGATATGAATATGGTCCCCTCTCAATCTAACAGGTTCAATTCCATGTCAACTCTTCAGCAATGACAATGGCTTTTGTCATATTAAGTATTCTGTTCATTTTCTAAAATTAATAGCGATATTATTATTATTATTATTATTATTATTATTCCTGATTAAGATAAGAGTTGCACATAGAAGTCCTTCTCATCTCTCAGAGCTCAGTTACACAAGGTGCTTTGTGCACATACACTGATAGAAATTAAAGACTAAGGTGAGCATGACAGTAAGTGCTAACTCGAGAAAGTGAGCGCAGCACAAAGAAAGGCTGGGACAACCTGCAGAGCAGTTTGTTAATTGGAAAGAGTATCTCTGAGATGATCTGTTATTTGTAGCACTGAAAGGACTGCTTCAAAGTCAATGAATAACTGTGGACTGGATCCAAAAAGATTCAGTAATGTATTCTGAATAAACATTCAGTAATGTATATTCACTGCTATCACTGGAGCAGATTATTATTTATAAAAAATGGTCTAATTCTGTAACATTTCATTGTCCAGGTTAGAACGCAGTGATGAACTGATAAATGCAGTTGGAGAATCCAGAAGTCTCTTTCTTCATCAGAGCAAAACCTCTTTATACTCAAATATACTGTTAAGTCCCTTCTTGAAAGAAGACAAGTTTAATAGCTGCAAAGAAGCTATTGCTCACATATTTGGGCTTTTGATAGTATTTTACAGGTGCAGACTTTCTAAGTTGTAGTGAAGCATCTCTGGCTATAATAAAGAAGATGCTATGATAAATTAATATAATAATAATTTAAATCCACGTTCCAAAATAGTCTGTGGTACGAAAGAGCTCCTTCATCATTACCTAGATATTCTAACAAGTGAAAATCCTTACATTTAATCTGAATCCATGGTACTTGGTATTTAATTCCTTCAGTATTTGACTGAAACACTGTCAGTCCTAGATGCAGTGAGGATCTACGGCCATTCAGCCAAAGCAACACATTGTGCTGGTGAGAGGATTTAAATACATAATCCCAGCAGTACATTGGTATCTAAACACTCTGGTCTAACCCAAGTAAAGCCACAAGCTGATGCAAAGGGAAGGATCCCAGGCTGGGATCTGCCCGAGTGAGGAGCCTCTGGAAGACAGACCAACGGCTTCCTCACTAGGCAACTTCTAAGTCACTGCTTGTCTTCTTCTGGCTCCTCTTACAGAAAGACTTCAATTTCTTTCAGGATGAAAAAAATATTCAAGCACTGTGAAGCACTTGCAAAGCATAGTACATGCTTTCTATCTGGTATTTCTTTCATTACTGAGGGCATGCTCACATCATGACAAGCTACCACGACTCTGTTAACTAGCACTTACCAGATGACCACAGTGGCATCTTATTTCATATCTGGAAAGAGAGCACACACAGTTCCTTACAGGGGCTCAGTTGATCTAAAACAACTCACTAATCTGCAAGCAGCTTCCAAATGAAAGAACACAGCACACTGAAAGCAGAAATCATTTTTAAATTGTCATTTGAGCCTGGTTTCCTCTACAAGCTTGACAGCACTTAGAGTTTCATTCCAACTACTTTTAAAATGTAAGAGTCCTTTTGGTAAAAAAACAAATTTCCCTGAAGCGTGCAGGGATGCAGACTTCAGGATTGCTCCATGCTCAGAGCTTCACCCTGGGGATGAGTAGGGAAGATGGAAGAGGCAGACCCAGGACTCCCATCCCACCCTCACCCTTTCCACCATGAGAACCTGCATCCGATAGCACATCACACTCATCTGCCCCCTTTCCATCTCTTCCCTCTTTCAGCATTTTTTACAAATGCTATCATTTCCTGATAGCTTGCTGTGCTATTTGTGCTGTTTTTACTGTTTTGTTTACATTTAAACTTCCTTTTCTTTACAATTTACTGGACATATTTACATTCCCATTGAAGAGTAACCCCACTGGGCAAACAGCAGCGCACTGGGAAGCTCCCGAGGGCTTCCTGACCGGGGGCAAACAGCTCATTGCAGTTCTATTTTAAACTGGATGTTTGCTAGTTATCTCCAAGACAACATCAGACTCTGCCTTACATAGATCAAGGAAAAAAATCCAGTTCTCCTTCATTAAAAGTGTTTGTCCTATTCTGCCTGAAGCCAGTATACAGTAGACATAAATTTCAGAGCTAATGAATGGTATCTCGAGGAGCCGAGCTTTAGCAGGGCGCATTACTGGAGTTCTGTCATGAAAGTCATTTCTATACTTGCTGAATCCTGGATAAACAGAGGTTTTAAATGCTGGAACAGTGTCAAGGGTTTTATAAGGCTTGCCACCAGATTTATTTACTTGTGCAGCAGACATTGGAAGAGTCTAAAAGAGCGTATGTGTGCAAATTACTTTGCTGAGCGGGACCTCACCGAAGACCTGTGAATGTTTTGTGTAATTAAGAGGGAACCCAGGAAAATACTAATAATGCGTAAGACCTGTGTTATTAATGCCACATGCATCTGGTGTTCAACAGGCAGTATCTTCAGCATCACATGGCACCACCACAGATCCATCGGTGGTCTCTGACTACTCTGCCTTGGCTTTGCTAGTGGGAGCTATGTCCAAGCACATCTCACGGCTTTGCACGCAGCATGGAAAGAGTCACTAGTGCGTTCCTCTGCCAGAACAAATCCTGATTTCTAAACATGCTTCCTTTGTCTCATCTAATTCCAAGTTGGGAGCACAAAAAATAAACTGGAAAACTGATAACCAAAGTGTAAAGAAAGCACTGATTAACAACAGCAAAGAACATGAAAATCCTAGTGATGCTAGCCAGATTTTCGACTCCTGGCCAGTCTTTGTACAAGTATACAACTGACTATGTCACACATCTAAAACACAGAGCTTGGGCAAATAAAAGACTTCATAATTTCCCCACTCTCCCTTGCCCTTGTAGTCACATATCCTATAAAAACAAGATTTATTGAAGCGTGCTCCAACAAATGCTGTGTATTAGCTATAGCTATATATATATCTTTAACATGTCAGTCCTTGAAGTTCTCTTCTTCACAAGAATTTTTATTAAAGGAGCCTGACGCCATAGTTCTTGCACTAATTGTTCCCTAGCTACAACCCATGAAGTGCTTCCAGGGTTAAAACTTTAATGTAAAAACACAAACTCTCAGCCTTTGTGGAACTTCAGCCAGGCAAGAGGCGGAGGACCTGCTCTGCAGCACGGGCCTCACGGCAGGCTGCTGGCCGCTGACACCGATGCTCCGCTGCAAGGGAGGAGTCGGAGTCCTGCTCCCCAGGTGCCTCGCTTTAGGACAACTGCTGAATCAAAAAGAGCAATTCTGACGCACCGACACCTCGGTGAGCCCCAGGAGCCGAGTGGCATGCCTTCCCACCGCAGAGGTGAGCTTTTCCTGAGTGTTTCCAGGCCGAGGAGCTGGCAGCCGCCCGGGGCTCGCTGCCGGAGGGCACGCAGCAGCGCTGAGCCCGAGCCGACAGCCGCAGCTCCAGCATCGGCTCGGCCTTGCACCGCTGCGGCCGCATGCTCACCACCTTGACTGCTGCCCCAGGCCAGTGAGCTCAGAAAACTTAGGAAAGAAAAAAAAAAAAAACCAACCCAGCCACCTGATAGATTTACCTCCAGATTATAAAATTCTCATTAAGATTTTCAAGGATGTTATTAAAAGCACGGGTTAAGCTGAAGTCCCTGTCACTAAACATGACAGAGTATTAAAACATTACACAATGAAGCATAAACAACAACGTGCTTCATTTGTCCATTTACTTTACAGCCAGCTGAGAGAGTATTCAGGTCATTACATCCAAAATGCCACTGCATTAACTCATCTTTCAAACCACACAATCTCCAGATACCAGCAGATCCGCTGGCTTTTCTAATTCCTTCCAGGAAAGATAAAGAGGACCTAATTACTGCAGCTGGGTATTTAAGTAAGAAAAGTTTTTCACAGGCATTTTGGTGGCTTCCAAATAAATGTTGTCTTAGGGAAAGGCACAGTCTGGCTCTGTGCAATGCAGAGGATCGCTCCAAGCTGCCCTGAGTCGAGGAAGCGGTGGGGCAAGGCGGCGAGTCCCCGGGTGGCCGCGAGGACGGGTTTCCAGGCTGCACGAGGGGCAGAGAGGTTTGGGCGACAGCAGAAATGCATGTCAGGATGTCAAATCTGAAAAAAAGATCCCGTAGGAAACATGGCTAAGACCTGGAATAGGACAGCAGCGATGGCAGGAGGAAGGAGGAAGAGAGCTTGATAAAAGCCAGCAGGAGAGAGCAGGGAGCAGGCAAGAGCAAGGGCAGGAGAGCGCCGGGCAGGGAGCTACGCTGCCAAAAAGAGTCGCGTGTGCAAACAGCAGTCAGCACAGACAGCGCTGCGCAATTTGGACTGCGGGGGAAAGGACATAAAAAGAATAAAGTTCTTGAAAACACATTTTATGAACTAGAGACAAATCCAGGATTTAGACATATGTCAGGCCTGGAATGAAAAGTAATTCAGAAGAGATTTCCCTGTCTGTATTGCAGTTGTGTATGTTTGAGTATTGCTCCAGCAAACATGCCAGCAAGGACTCTTAATCCCAGTTCAAAAATGCCTGAGACTGGGCGAGGGGGGATTTCTTTGCCGACATCAGGTCACATCATCTGACCTGGTTCCTCGATGCTTCCAGGCTTCTGCAGAATGGACTAGTTTCTTAGGCTGCTTTAGCTTACAAAGTACATGAGTAAAGACACTGTGGCCCCTGCTTCTGCAGATCTTCGTTAGCAAATGAGGTATGCTTTTTTTTTTCCTCTAATTACTTCAGTATTCTGCTTCTTTGTTTGGTCTCAGGCAAAAGATCCCGTAACTCCAGCTGTCCCTACAGTCTGATCCCAAGGACTGTGGTCCATAATATGTCAAAACAGATGTTTCTTGCAAAGTCTGGCCACATAAAAGCCAGGATCTAAACAGTAAAACCCTGGCAGCCTTGAACGACTCCTAGAACCACATCCATAACCTTGGCACCCACGGCGGGTTAGGCACTCTACAGACTGGTAGAAATAAAGACCCCATTCTCAAATCAAACACAATAAGCAAAAGGAAAAGGAGAGAAAATTAATACTTTCATATTTACACTGTTTTCCTTTTATGCTTTTAAATCTCTGGATAAACACCTTTCCATTTTATGGCTCAATTTATGGCTGTCAATTTGCCTTACATACAAGTCTTTGGGCTATGCTTTTATTTCGTATTACGTGAAACCACATGTCTAAAGGCAGGTACCAACACTGCAACTGGTAAACGGAGTGACAACTGTAGTAATTTTGGTACTGACTTCTGCAAATACATGAACATACAGTATGTGAAGCAAAACTTCAGTTTCGCGAGAAAGGACGTAACACATTGACATGCAGGTGAGGCTGAGCGTACGCTGGCCATGGAGCACTGCTGCCTTTCACATCCGTAAGAAACTGCTCTGTCGGACAGTCCAGTGCACCACCAGTCCAGCCAAATGTTCAAATTAATGCATGTTAGTTATCAAAACATCTTTAAAATCACGTTCCCAAACATCCGGAGCAGTTGCAGGCATGCACCAAGTGTCTTTTTAGTCCTACTTTTCCATGAATCCATTCAATCTGTGTTTTCTGTATGTACCTTATTATGTACTGACATTGACTAGTAAATATTTTGCCAAACCGACTCTTTCTGATTATAATTATAGGGGAAATAGATTGATTTCTGCGCCTGTAACTGTGTGCTGCAAATAACTTCTCCGCTTTTGGACACTTGTGAATTGAAAACAGGAGACGTGCAGTAACAGGTCGATAAGGCTAGTAGTGTCAGCATGTCCAAGTGTGATACGGAGAAAAACAAACCCTTTGAGCCCACCGGACCCTATCGCAGAGTATCTGAACACTCGAGCGGGGCTGTTGCTGTACATGTAATCCAAGCCCTTCTCTCCCCATATGTCTGGCAGGCAGTAGCTAGACCATAGGGAATCACAGCTAACTACGATAACCAAAGGATTGCCACTGTCTGGGATGACACACTGGGGGCTCAGAGAGGTTTTGCCCACTACTCCTAACAGCAGAGTTTTACCTGCAGGATGCTGCTTGATTACTTCCCATAAAACATACAAATAATGCACAAAGCTGTTGTTGCCCTTATATCGAGAGTCCTTAATAACAGAGAGGATTTATTTACAACCTGAGTGATTTATTCAAATCTTCCATTGTTTTTGAGAGGTAAATTTCTTTTACTACATCCTCCTGACACACTACAGTTCTGGTCTTGCATCTAAAAGCACACAGCTATTTCCAGAGTTTATTTTTCCTATTAAGCTTTGAAGACATTCAGCATATTCCACTTAATACATCTTTTAAAATACCATTTTGTGTCATATTTTGGAGCCTAAGTAGGGGATTACATAGGAGAAATGAACACAGTAGACAGTGAATTTTAAGAAGGAATGAAGTCGCATTTCATGATTGAAATCCCCAAATCGGATTTTAAAGCCCCAATCTTAGGGAGGCGTTTCCACGTAATTTTATTTCTGTCCTAGGCAGGGCCAAGGATCAGACCACAATCCAACGAAAATACAAGTTGCAAAGACACTTTCCTGAGCCGAAACTCTAAGCTCCACGGGGATATTAGGGGGAAGGAGAACTACACGGTACTGCAATATCGGGAGCAAGCAGGCGCTCAGAAACTCAGCAACCAGCTCAACGTTACGTTACTGCCATGCAACCGGAGACTTCCCCCTTTATTTACTGGAAGGCGACTGGTTCTGTATGAGAATAACATATCGTATTAACGGACAAATCCGCATTTCTAAGGCTAAATTCCCTTGGATGTTAATTGGATCTTCACCCAATTAAGAGATGCAAACTGTAACTAAAGAATAACTGTTGCTTCCCTGTAACATTGTAGGGGGAGCCTGACAAAACCCCCTTGTGTCTGACCCAAATGCGATCAAATTATATTGCCTGCTTACGGTGAGTGGTTATTAATCACTTTTAAAGCCAATTTGTGAACTTGGCTTCGAATTCTGTTCTTACGACATCTTTGCTGCTCTACTTGGCTTTGTTTTAAAATGATAAAAAATACAAGGAAAAACATTCCCCAAACAGATGTTGTATTCTTTCACAAACTAGCACAAAAGCTCAAAATTACTACTACTTGCTTCATATAGGAAACTCTACACAGGATATTATTTTCACACATTTAAGTGCAAAGTAAAACTTTGTTCCACTCAAGCTTCTGTTTCGACAGTTAAGCAAAACCAGCCACCGAAAGGAGCATCGTTTAATTTTGAAAATCCCCATTCCTCTGCCAAACATTTGGTTTAGCTTAATCATATAGAATCACTCCAGGGTTTTCACTGCATAAATGGGAGTATGATATTAAGTGACAAGTGACTAAAAAATAATATGTTAAGCCTGATCATTCAAAGTTAAGTTTTCCCCCGAACTACAGCACTTAACAAGTTTCTGAGATATATATTGAACGTATTACTTGCTTTGTTCAAAAGGTTTTGTATGCCCACATAAGCATACATTTCCTCTGACTTCAGTGAAGCAAACAGATCAATTCAATTTCATTATATTTATTTTATTTTATAAATTCAGGGCCAGATTTAATAAAAGCGATGTGATTTTAGTCTGTGTGAAGGAACATTAAAGAGACGGTATTTATTTAGTTTAACACTGACAATTTTTGAGCAACAAATGCTAATTTCTTGCTGATTCTTTTTTAAGATGACTTATTCATGGGAATTATGCTTTAAAACACTGAAGTCCATAGAATATCAAAATCTGGAGCTTGGATTGTAATGCACACAGATTTTATTAATTAACGAGGCCTGAGAGAATAACTGTGATAGAGAAAGTATATTTGGACTCTGGATTCAGTATGAGAACAGAGTCAGCACTCAGATTCAAAGCCAAATCAGACCTAACATTCAAATATGCATGGAATGAGGTTCCAGGCAGCTGTTGGGCTAAGATTCTTACCCTGAGTGACAGAAATCGCCTGATATTTCCTTCGTTTCTAGCCAAACTCAAAGCAACATTCTTCATTTCCTCATCTCTTTAATCACCTGGCTTTGGATCCAGGGATTGACATCCCAATCCTGCACATTTTCGCCTTACACCTAAAATGATCAGGCTCTCTTTGGACAGAAGATTACCAAGGAAAAGAGGTGCTACTGCAAGTTGTCCGTAAGTACCAGGCTAGTCCTGGAGTTAGGCATGAAGCAAGGAGGTTGTGCAATAAGTAGCCCTCTGCAATTTGAGCTTTCTCTCAGATGAGAGATAAAACCAACCACACTCTGTCCACTGGTGGCAACAAAAAATGAGAAGCACTGAATCTGGCATCTTGCCCAAACTCCATCTTAAATTCTATTTTATACACCTGTGTATGTACTTCTTCCTAGCTACCACTTACTGCAACCTTCTGGCAGAACTGCCAAACAGATGAATAAAAGATACGTTCATGATACGGCTGGGCTTTGCTTGCAAAGAAAGGATTCTTCCCTCAATAAAAGTCAAAATACAACACGTCTCCTAATTGTACTGTCCTGTTGGGCCTTCATGTCTCTCCTCAGAGAGTGGGCTGATAACCTCTGGTTTTTTATCAGATTTCCAAAGTCCTGGAACAGCTTTGATGCACTGGAATGTAAGCAGGAGCTCTGTGCATCGCTCCCAGCAGATACTTCTCCACATCCACGTTTCTCCCAGGACTTTACCTTTCTGCTTTTTCGCTTGTGCTCTGGCAAATAACATGCCTTAACACATGCATTTCTGCTTCAACCTCTCTCCTAGCTTCATCCATTCCCAAAGTTTGAGGGATATTTCCTTACTTTGCCCTTCTACATGAAGTTTTTGTTTAAGGAAAAGTGCTGTTCTTTTGAAATCTTGACAGTGCATAAAAGCAGTTCCCCTATGGTAACAATCTCCCGTGGGAAATCCATAGTCACATTCCCTTCTGCACCAGCACCAGGAAAAGCAGGAACATATGGCCATCAATAGCAGGGTAGTGCAGATATAACCCATGGACAGACACTTGCCCGGAGGAAGTCAAATTCAACCCAGGTGATCACATCAAACACCCTGAATGCAGAAATTATATGACAGCTTGTGTGCCATCTTGGGGAATTTTGTCCTTGATTCACATGAGAAATGAAAGGTCTGAAGAATAAGTTTTAAAGATCTTTTTCGAGTTCTCAAAAATATTTTAACTTGAATTCATCAGTGTCTGTGCTTCCCTCACCTGTTTATATTGTTTTATGTTTCTCATTTAATATTGTTTTATATTCTTAATCATTCTTTGAAATAGGTCATTTGAACTGCATCACAAAATTGTTTGTGGAAAAGATATCATTCCTCCAGCTACTATATCAGATTCTAACAACCTCAGTTCCTTGTATTGCTTTGGATTCCTAGCCCCTTTTTTCCTTCCTGAAAAAATATTCAATTTGGAAGCCTTTCCATATGCAGAATTCCCTCCTGGATTAACAAGGCTGATGTCACCACTGTGTAATTCTGGGTTAAGCCACAGTAACTCCCTTGATCTCAATAAAGCTGTAACAGCAGAAAACTCGAGTAACACAACAGTGAGTCACACCCAGGCAGTTCTGCATGGGGAAGGGTTCTGCGTGTGTCCAAAGAGGACTCAGTGAATGCTTTCCATTTTTCATCGGATGCTGGCTGCATCACACTGCGAAACATGGATTTAATATACCAATGCACACTTTAAAAATTTATACAAAACCAACAAACTAAGAGCTGATTTTGATGTTAGTGAACTTACACACATCAGTGGCCTGAAACTGAGACACCATGCTATAAGACAGTAAAATTAATTAAACAATCCTGATTAGACAAAGTCACAGCATATTAATCCTTATTAAAATAGTGTCATATATGGCTTTCTTCTCAGTCTGGTACCTTAGCTATAGCACCACGGGACAAGCTCCTAGGCTTTTATCAGCAACGTGGTTGTGATTTCAGCCCAGGAACAAACCAGGGATTCAGTGTTGGGCCCCGTGTTTGCAGAACCAGGCGAGCTAGGTTGTCCATCAGTAAGCGTATACAGTTAGACTTCTCTCTTTCAATAATCTTTTCCTCTAATAACTCATGCTGAAGGACTGCTAGCCAAAAAGAGCGCAGGGAACTTCCCAGCTTTAGAACCTACCAACATCAAATTTGATGTGCACCACATAGGTCTATTTAAAGCACTGGTAAATGAGCCAACAAACTACTGTCCATGAGCATTACATCACATGTTGCCAGGTTTCTCTGAGGCTATATAAAGCTGTAATATGTTCACTAATGAAGTGCATGGCATGTTCAGGCCATATGGCACACCGGAATTGTACAGTACAATGCTCTATTTGTGGGAATAAATAATCAATATCTGACACGGTGTATCATCACATGTTTTTGAAATATCTCCCAAAGAGAGTACATGTTAAAATAAACAGTATTTTATTGCTCACTCTCTTGTGTGCTTGTTACAATTTTGTTTATCTGTCATTTTTTTAAATAGTTTGTGCTAATCACCTAAAATGCTGACATATTTTTATTTTCCTCTACGTCCCAATATTATTGCTGTTGTGGGAATAAATAGAAGGTGATTGGCTACTCTTACTTCGTTTCAAAAGTTCCAGCTGCTAATTACCCTCTCTGAAAAGCAAACATAGCTGTTTCCCATATCTGCACTACATTTTCTAATTTCCAAATACGAAACTACAGAAACCCAAGGCAGTTAATATGTCAGGTTTTATTTACATAGCTCTTCAGTTACCATGTGGAGCAGCATTTCTGCCCAACGTTCTGGATTATAAAAGGATTTTGTTGAAAGATAAAATGCTAGAGAATGGGTTAAAGTATGTACATAAATTTAAACAAACACATAAACAAAAACCAGAGCACTTGGACTATCTCTGTGCATTATGGTAAATGAAGCAGTAATCTCATAATACCCTTGACAATGAGGTCTCTCCATTAGCTAATAGCCCTTTTTAAACACAGACTTATAATAATTCTATCAACTAAATAAACATTTTTAAATGAATACACACACGTGTGCCTAATCATTCCGGAAGGTCAATTTACAAGGTAGAAAATGTAGAACATTATGTTTCACTGAAATACCCTGCCTATTTTCCATTCTTTAAATTTTGAACAGTGTAAGCCTGAATGCAACTGTGCAACCCATGATAAAAATATGCCCTGAAGTTAAACCAGCTCTGAGTTACCCACATGGTTTTCTCTCGATGTGCTGTACCTACCTGAGCTGCCTATCTGGGGAGAGCAGACCTACCTTTAACAGCTGCAGGAATGGCAAACCATGCAGGTCGTTATAGCGAGGCGGATCGTTAGGGTTCCTGCAGCCATTCATTTTGGGTAGGAAAATCCTGGCTTTGCTCAATCAGAAAAGCAAGACTACACTTCTCAGCCCGAGCACTGCTGCTCTTCTGCTTCTTGTCAATATTTAACTAGTTTGTCAAGTCAGATTATATCACCTGTCCTAAATCCTACCCTTGCAATTCCAACTAAGTGGGTGTGCTTCCAACACAGCCTCTTAGTCAAATATTGAAATCTTATCAAAGTCGTCGGTTTGACCTGAAAGGCACACAGATTTCTTCCTGAGTACACCATCCAGTGTAGGTGGCAGGCTTTCCAAACCAGTGCACAAAGGAGAAACTAATATCGCAAATAAACAGCAGCGATTTCTGCGCTCCGTAGCAACACGCACGTAAAGCACGGAGCTAGCTGGATCGCCAGCTCTTCTTGACTATTACTCACCACACAGTGAAGTAAACATAAAAGCAGCATTCACAGCAAAAGCAGGAATTCCAAGATACACATCTACATACAAACATGGTTTTTCAGGCTCTTTCCTTGAAGGAGGTTATGGGACGGGTTTCTGTGGCCTCCATCCACCCGTCGGAGGACTCAGAGGTGGCCTGCAGCCGCCCTCTCCCCGTACGCACCCCGCCACGACCAGCGCTGTTTCTGGTGGCTGCAGACAAGCCATTTCGGCTTGACTCACTGAAGATGCAACTACACACTACGACGAACAGGCCGAACTCATCTTTTGTTCTACTTTATGTACATTTATACGCAAGCTAAGTGCATCTTTTAGGTGCAGGCAATTCGCCAGGGCAGTTCTCAGTGGAACAGTATTCGGCTCTCCAAATTTAAAGGCACTAATAATATCAAGCAGCAAAAACCATGATGCAAAGCCTGTATGGTGCTTCAAGCTACAGCAGTTAACGTTATAAAGTCAATTATTACTAACCCACAGCAATATTTTCTCTCAGGAGGTAGATTTTTTAAAAGAAGTGCAACAATATCTCAGTTGTTCATTGGGGGAAAATTCTGACTTTTAACAACGAACTTTTCTTATACCAAGAAGGGATGGAGTGCAAAAAGGCTGAAGGATTCAGAATATATAAAATTATTCCCCAAAGATCTCTTCTTCCCTGTCCTTCCTCTACGCTTTTTCACAGAAAGGGATATTTGGAGTCAAAGAGGTTAGTCCAACCATACCATGGGAGAAATGGGATTCTCACTGTGTGCAAACATTGCAAAATAAATCTAATGGCATATACAACGACAAGAAGGTGCAGTTTACTAGTCAAATTTCCCAGCTAAATTTCTGTAAGTCTGTGGCTACTGGCCCCATGTCTTTGATGATACAGAATGCTTATAGCCCTGCAAAGTTAGATTACTGATGGCTAAATTGGGTCTGAAAATTTCTATCTAGACATGAAAGGATACAGTCAGTGCTTAGAAGTACTCAGCTGAAAGGTATTATGACAGTGCCTGACCCAAAGTCTACCGAAGCAACTGGAATTTTTTTACCCACTTCTCTGGGCTTTGGGTTGGGCCAGGCTTCGCTAGCACACATACGCTGGAGGCAGCGTCAGCCCTGACCATGTTCATCCCAAACCTCCGCCTCCAAGAGCACACTGCTGGCTGTGCCCAAAAACATCACAGGATGGTTTAAGGTTGAGGTATAGGGTCTTGTCCAGCATGAAGTGACTGAAGATCACCAAAAACTGATAGTTGGTCACCTCTGCCATTCAGAGAGATGCCTTCAGATTACAGTTAATATTATCAGTCAGTAAAATCACGTATGCAATACAAATGGTTTTTCTAGCTACAAAGGGATTCTTAACCTATATCCAACCTCTTGAGCAATCTAATTCCCCACCCCCTTCCCTGCTGCTCCTCTGAAACTCAGAGACGTACCGAAATAGATCCTGGGCCTCAAACAGTCACAAGCTATCTTGTAGCTCTGAACTCCCACCATGCACAGTCGTTCCCTGAAACTAGTGGAACAAATGCTACTCTTTTGCAGCAAGATATTTTTGTCTTTGATAAATATTAACTGACAAGCAATAGTCATAGCAAAAGCAGCTGACCCATATTTCATAACTAGGGGAGCTGCGAGAGGAGGAAGTTTGCTTCGATGCTATCATTGGAAGCACTCAGCTGCTGTGAGCTAGGAACAAGAACCCTGAGCAAAACCTGATTTTGGATCACTGCGTCCAACTACACCGCATGAGGCATCAACAGGCTGAAATGCACTGGAGAACACTTTGCAGAGTATTTTCATGTGATTATTTACATTTTTTTAATTGGTTAAAAAAAAGCGGAGACATTCCAATTATGTCTTATTAAATACTATTTTTCACTGGGGAAACTGTCTGGGCTCACCACTACCAGCACATACAGTCACTGCTATGAAGCAGATAACGGCAGCGAAGCGTTGTACTATCACAAGGAATATTGTGTGAGAGTTACCAGGATCACAACATAACACATCGCTTTCTCATGAAGCCATTTTCAACGTAACCAAACTGATGCTTTTAAAAACCATCAGTGACTGTAACGTTGGTGAAAATGATCTATATCTAATTCCTGAAATCTGCAGATCTGAACGAGAATCTTTAGCAATCTTCTATTTTTGTAAAGTTCAAGAAAATGCTAAAAATGCTAAACATCAGAAAGTCTTTAGAAAAGACTATGTTCTTGAGCCTAGAATGCTCTTCATTATGAAGCCGAAACACTGCTAATGATTTCAGGCTAGGGTTGTAGTTTGGGTGGTTTGTGCTTTCTTGTGGAGTAATTATTTGATTCACAGTTTGCAAACAAAAAGAGGAGGATGGGAAAAGTTAAAATACTCAAACTCTGCCTAATATTTTACGTTATATAAAATACCATGAGCCTCAGAGGAAAAGACTACAAATTTGGTACCGGAAAATCTTTGTTTACTTAATGCAATTCTGATTGCTTATTTATTTATTAATTAAAGTATTGAGCGAGCTTCCCCAGCCAAGCTGTTCAGATTGCCAGCATGAATAGCTTTCCACATCTGCTGCCAGCTGATGTCTCCCCTGACGGTATTCAGAGCTGAAGACCACAATCTCACACAGTGTAGAATTAGCACTTTACTAACCGGGTCTGTGGACCAGGTCAGTCTCTCTTAAAGCAGCTGTTTCAGCAGTCTTATGGCTTTTGGCAAAATTTGCTTTTATCACAGCATCCATGTCGAGGAGTTACAGTCACCAGCTCCTCAGTGCTTCCATCACAAATGCCCATTTTTGCAGTCTTAGAAAACATTTTAAGTATTTATAGCTTGAAGGCTATTTTTACATTGCTTGACATTCTACGCTGTTTGAAGAACAAGAATAAACCCTGACCTTCAGATCTCACTGAAGAAGGTCCGTCCTTCTCTTGAAACCCATTTACGCATGTTTGTGGTTTTCACATTTACGCAGAAGCAAGGCTTTCCTGGTACACAGTGCAACAAATCTCACTGGCACATTCACTCAGGGATCTTAGAGACATCAGTTTAGGTCTTACTGTCTTATAGTGATTGCTGAGCTAATTCTGTCAAACTCCCACTGCCCCAAGTGGAAATTTGGCGAGCATGAAGTGAAGAAAACCTGGATCATGCTCTGTGTTTGGGAGAAAAATGAACTGTCGTGGTAGCTGCCACATTTGTGTGCCAGAAATTGTTGTATGGGATTTGAAAAGGTGCTCAGTTCTGGCCTCGGTTCCCAGAGAAATCAGTCAGTGATTAAACTTCCATTGACCTCAGAGGGAGCAGAGTTAAACTAACATTAAGCATTTTAGAATTCAAGTGTGCAGGTTTTATATATTGGACTATGTACCTTTCCGAGGATTATTTTAAACCTTTCTCTCCATCGAATCTATTGGCAATGGATCTTTTGCAGTAGATGTTGAAAGGGGCTGAAGAAGTACAACTGTTTCTCAATGTCACTTAAATAAATTGCTTATAATGCAATAGGCTAAATAAGAAGAGACAATTTTTGCTAAGCTCATAATGTTTTTCCTTTGTCTCAGAACGTGCTCATTAAACTGTGAATACTGTACATCACACGGCATCCAATATAGCAGCAGCTCTAACACTGCCATGTTAGCTACACCACGCAACCAACTCAACATGACTTTTTCATGAGAAACAATAAAAAATGTTCATCAATTATTAAAGTTTTCTTTTCACTATGTACGGTTGAAAAAACACATAAATGAAAATAAAATATCTCTTCCCACATGTCACTTACATGCCCACTAAATGCTTTTGTTTTCTTACAGTAGGCCCAGCCACATCAATACCTTGTTTAGTGCATTGTCTGGCATCTATATTTCGCATTTTTAGGTATGTTATAAGGAATTAAGGAACGCTCACGGCTATCCTATATATGTATCTATGTCCCTAGGCTAACAAATAAATACTTGCCTTTCACAGACCTAGCAGACTCTTAAACATTTCTGGAAATAAAATAACAATTTCTCCATACCTCCTATCTTGAGATTTTCAGAAAGAATCAATTAAATATAAAAACTCTGAAACTTTACATACTTTCAGATGAAACAATGTTGATAAAACTCTGATGGCACACAGGCTCGAGGGACGGTGGCTTGTCCCACAGTGCAGCAGGACACTCTCCCTATGCAGCTTGCAGGGACCTGGAGGGCCGCCTTCTGTATCAGGACGTGTTGCTACAACTAGGTCATGAGGCTTTTTTTAAACTAAGAGAGGAAACAAGGAAACTGCTTTCCTCCTCCACCAGCTCCTCGACCGAGCATCACCATGCTCCTTCCAGACTTCTGCTCTCTTCTGCCCCACGCAATAACCAGAGCAGCAGATTCTTCTTTTTTCGTTCTTTGCCCTCCATTGCCTTTCACTGAGAGAGTGCCTTACTTTGCTCAGCGTGGAAAAAACCCTCCTCTGACATCCCTGTTCTCAGTTTTTCCATTTTCACAGATGCCACGGGAGAACGACAAGGAAGCCAGTTGCTTCCCAGCTGCCCATTCACAATAATGTCTCCCAGTTTCCTGGAAAAGATGCCAATTCTTTTAGGTGCTTTAGGGAGCAGCTCTCCCGCAAGCAGGCAAAGTACAACCTGTGAAAGCATCATACATTTAGGTCTTCTCGTCACTGCCTGACCCTATATGGCCTATACTTTCTGTGTTTTGCCCACGAGACAGCGCCTCAGCTAGCCCAGCAAGTATTAGCTTGATCTGGGGAATCAGTTCAGCAGCGGAGCAGAGGTAAGAGCTACAGACACCATCTGAGATTGTAAGAGATCACAGCCCAGGGAAGGATGGCTGCATGCCATAAATGCAAATAGCTGTGCGATTAACAACATGTTATACCCATAAAATTTAAATCAAAAGTTGGTCAGCTGAAGGTCATTAACGAAAGAAAGTCCCTTAGTTCTCCTTTACCCTGGTCTGAAAGGTTGATATTCACCATTGGGAGTAGCAATGAATTGAGAGGAAAACCAAACCAATTAAAAAAGATATTGTTTCAAAACAAAAGAAAATGGATTTGCTGAATACTCTGATGAGCCTAATCTGTGTGAGGAAAGCTATAAATTACTAGGGAAAAAAAATCTTTGTTAATTTGAGTGACTGCTGCCAATACATACCACTTACTAAAGACAGTACTCACTGCACAAATATTATAAAAAGCCCAAACTTGCTAGAGTGCTTTGGATACTTTGCCAGCTTTTGTAAGCAGAGTTCAAAAAATGTAAAAATACTTACTGAGAGACATATGCACAATGCGACCTGCCTATTGACTCTGAGTGGTCACCTTTTAGCAGCATTATGAGGGGATCTGAACGCTGTCCTTTCTACAGGACTTTAACTCGGAGCTCCTCAAAGCAGCAGAAGAGTTTTGCAAACCTAAGTGCATGTCCCATTAACTGTGTGACACATCAGGTCACCATAATGCAAAATAACTTCTGAGTAAACAGGATCTACCTAATTTGACCACAATGTCCTGCAGCGTATGAACCAAACCATGCTTGCTGGCAGTATAAATGCCAGACATTTCTCATCTCCTCTGCTGCACTGAGTTGAGTAGAAATTTGCTGGATTTACACCACAGGGAGAATGTGACTTTTAATCTTTGATAAAAATGCCTACAACCAAGCTATGCCTTCTGTGCATATGCTAAATTATTCTACAAGATTATAAACAAAGTAGATATTTTAACTCATAGATTCATCTAAGAATTATAAACTACTGCAACAAGCTCAGATAAGTTTAACCTTTTTGTCAGAGGTAGCACCAATGTAGCTACAGAAAATGAAATGTTGATGTGCACTTGAATAGCTGGAGAACAAATTAACTTGTCTGGACAGTGTTTGAGCTTATGACTTTTTTGAGCTTTGAATATTTTGATCCAAGCAGAGTCAAGGGATCAATTTTCCTTAGCAGTTTTTGTACGATAAAAAATATCAGTAAGGGTCCAAAACTAGCCAGCTGAGAAGTATATATTACTCCTGATCCAGGATATGATGGCAGAATGTGTGAAAAAGACCCCAAGAGCAGTAAGTCCCTACATTAAAGTTATCAAATTCAGCACATTCATGTAAATGCTAATTAAGTATGTTAACAGCAGTTTACACTTATGAACAAATTGCTATTACATTACATCCTTTGGCTTCTTCGTAAAGTTAAAAGGAAAAAAGAAAATCCCACATTCTGGTCTTGGGCTGGAAAGTTTTTCAGATGCTGACTTTATTTATTTGTTTATTGCCAAACAGAAGCCGTGAGGATGTGTAAAGCATCTGTTGTTACACACAGCACTTCCTTATTAGATCAAATCTAGGTCTCTATAGACAGCAGATAATAACACAAAAGGAGAAGTGCGAGATGAACTCACTAGATTTAGGAAAAGAAAGGATTTAAAGCTGAAGGATTTGAGGGAAAACATCCATTATGATACACTTCACATTCACCATTAGGCTGCCCTTGGGAGGGAGAGAATCAAGGAGCTGTAAAACAGGGTTTAAAATGGGCTTCCAGGGACTCAAGTCAGGAACCAGTAGACTTAGACAGACTTCTGACAAGTCTCTAAGTTAGGGTATTCTATATAGAAAAATAAAAAGAGCTGACAGTCCACTGCTTCTACCACAGTATAGATCAAGACCAGCGAGAACTCTTTGAAGGCTCTGAATCCAAACCATTCTCTCAAAACATACAGCATTATTCTTAGCTTGAAGTTCAGTTGCTGAGGTGCCTGCCAGATCGCTACGCAATAAATCTGTGGAGGGAGGATCCGATAGATAAGGCAGACCAAAAAAATGTCCCTTCTCTTTTCAGACGTTCCCACTACCGCAGTCTGCTGCATTCATGTAATCACAGTGTGCAGCATTATTATGGCATATTTTTCACCTTATTCCTAACCCACAGTTGTGCAGCAAGGTTAATGACAGCTGCCTGCTTTCTTACAGCCTCCGTCCTGGGCTCCGCGGGAAGCAGTCTGGGGTTTATTTGCTTTTCCGCGGAGGCATGGGAGTATCTAGGACTCCCAGTAAACAGCAAGCACGAAACAATCGGCACATGAGCTGAAAGGTCTGAGCTAAGAAGGCAAACACAACAAATCTCAAATATATTTTTTCATTTTCCTGGTTTTAAACTAGATTTATCTTTTTTTGCATGGTAGCATTATCCTTTTTCTTCATTCTGACCATGCCTTGAGCCTTCAGGTTTTTTGTGGGAAATCTGATTCCTTTCTGTTTTTAAGAGAAAAGGATTGTGATGATATACAACACATCTCCTGTTTAGAGGAATTCAGGGATTTTGTAACATCTACAGGATGCCTTATGCGCTGGCTATAAAGTATGTCTCCTCCTCCTGGTTCCCGTTGCAGAGGCTGCCCTGAGCCCTGCCGACTCCATGGCCAGCACCATCAATTCCTCTGTCCATAATCCCCACCACAGCTTGCAGCTGTCTTGTAGACAGACCAAGACAGAGGAGACTCAGGCCAGGGTGCTCTCACAGCACAAAACACCTTCACCGAATGACAGGCAGAAAAGGGGCATGGACAAGAGATAAGGCGGCGATGACCCTCTGAGCTAACTGCTTTACAGTGAAATTATGAAGCCTATTCCAAGGCTCCCCAAAGCAACTGAATCCCAGAAACACTTCCTCGCTCTGGTGAGAATCTGTACATAGTTGAGGTAGCATCAATTATGTAGTCTGAAGGCTTCCCCGCTTCTCTTTCGTCCCCCAATGTTTCTGTCCCTTCCTCCTTGTCCTTCTGTCCCCCAAGGACACTGCACATATGGAGAACCCTGACTGAGCTTCCCGACTTCTGAGGTAGTCATTCCCTCCACATGTGAATCGACCCAATTCTGCTAAGTTTTAACCCCGTTTCTTCAGCTGCTTCAACTTCCATCATTTCCCTACTATTAGATTTTTTTCCAGGTCTCTGGAGAACATTTGATGGCAATACAGCTTCCACTCTGTGAAGAAATGGGTGTTTGTTAGAACATGGTTCTTTAAATTTGCAACCAGAGGAAGGCAGAGAAAAGCCCTGATTTCGGGGTGATTAAACCCTGAGAGCTAGAGAAGCTTTGAGGAAGTAACATGTTGTCTTATACAAAAAGGTTCCTTGTTTAGTGTCTCTCAGCGCTTACCAGATTAGAAATGGCTTTTACCAAAGGGAGACAAAAGCAGAGGGGGAGTTTGTTGCTCAGGGTAGGTATTTCAAATGAGGCTATATTCTCTTAATCTCTTGCCTCTAGGAGAGAAGTCCAGCAAAAGTGAGAGATAAACCCACTGCAGTGAAAATACATGCATTATCACAATATTGGTAAAAGATATATTTATTTCTGGATGCCCTTAACAAGCTTAAAATGAACTTACTGCATTTAATAAAAGAAATATTTCCTTTCCTGTTGATCATTCTTTTTTAGATCTGAATTCTTTGCTGTCCACGTTTCAGCCTAAGAATTTAATCAGAAACACAGACTTCTCCGCAGAATGTGTTTAAACTGAAGGTTATTTGCAACACATGAGTTACACAGCAGAACACAGCTACGGAGGCAGAGCTGGATGTAACACACCGTATCCCCCAGTGGATCCAACCAGTAACTAATGAGAACGCATGAGGGAAGACACAGCACCTTAGGCCAGAAACAGTGTTGATTCTTGCAGCGCCCAGGTCTCAGCTAGATAGTTCACAGAGCTGCATGGAATTAAAACCTATTTTTGCTAAAGGTCTGTAAATGCCTATAAGACGGAGCAGGGTTGTTTTATGGGGGAACGGGAATCGAGCGGAATATTCCAAGGCCTGTGGGGAACAGGGATGCAGTTAACTGGCCGTCTCCTAGACTGGAGTGGTGCAAATCCAAACTTCAGGAGCTTCTTTTGAGTTTAGGAAAAACATTTTGGTACATTCAAAAGTTGTCAGGATCCTAACACAGGATTCACCTAGGCGGGTTTGTTTTTAAGTAAATTCTTCTCCCAGCACTGCAGCTGTGTCAAGGCTTATGCAAACTGGCTCTTGAAGCTGTTCTACTTCGCTGTCTCCAAAGTAAATGAGAAAAAGACTCAATGTCCTGTGGATCTCACCTGGAGGTAGCCATTTAAGAAAGAAAATAAGATCAGCTACTTATGAAATAAGTAAGAATGAAATAAGTAAGATATGAAAATAAGAAGAGACTGTCAATCTGGAGACAGTTAATCTCCACAGAAACAGTCATATCAGAGTCGGAGAAAGCGCAAGACAGAGAGAGGGAAATTATATATTCTAGATAAATAGAGTTCATTTTAGTCTCCTGACTAATGCTTAGGATCAGATTCTCAACTGGGATAAATTAGAGCATCTTTAGCCCTATGTTTGCAAAAACCCTGACATCACTGTATAAACCATGTTATTTGAAATGATAAATCTGGGGTCTGTTTTCTTTGTCTTGTGGTTTGAGGACCTCTCGGCCTATTGTTTTTAAGACTCTTTCCAAAATCAGACAGGCGAAACTTACTCACACTTCGTCTTCATGCAAATTGAGACTGCATGTAGTTCTCCAAGTCTGGGTTTCAGGGAATGAAAGAAAAACCTGGAACCAAACACCACAAGGCATGTAACAAAATCGTGAGAGCTAGTGGCTGCAAAAGCTGTCCAGCTCCAACGCACATGAGTGGAACTATGTGATTTTCTGCCAGCTGAGGACCCAGCCCTCAGTCTAAATATTGCCTCAGTGTTTGGTCTCATGGACTAAACAAGAAGTTTCATAAGGCATTTCCCAACCCAGTTGAGTTTGGAGATCCTGAAATCCTCCCCTTCAGCTTTTATGTGATCAAAGTTGAGAGATCTATTTTACTTTGCTCTCCCATACAGTCAGAATACTTTCAGCTGCTTAAAGATCTGTTTTTTTTAGTATATGTACTTGTTGCAGCACCTACAATATACTAAATATGCTCCACAAATTCAAGAAGGAATTGTCCCTCCCCAACTGTCATAGTTAAAGCTGGGCAAAAGAGTTTCAGAATAATTTTTTCCCCTCAAAAACAAGTACACTTTTTGGGTGATTTATCTGAAGTGATTCAGGGAAAGGAAATCAATCTTTACTGCTATGATTGAAGTGAGAATTATCTTCCACCCTTCTGAGAGCTTTTTGTTTTATTTGGCCAACTAAATACGTTTTATAATAGCCCAGGAGAACAGGCAAATTACAACCATTCCAACATTTATGAAAATTCTTTCAGGAAGATGGCAATATTCATATGGTTTGTATTTTTCAAACATTAAAATGGTAAAAGGGGTTTTCTGTAACCAAGGAGAAGGCATCAAATTTCATCTTCTGCATAAGAAGCATAAGATCAACGTATCAGATCCTACCCCAGCACGATAGCCCCGAACAGCACAATAGTGTATGTATCTTTGCTGAAGAATCTCATTTCTTCAGTTCATTTTCATCTCTACAGCCACTGGATGCCAAAGAGCATCGCAATCTCTCTCAGCTCAAAATTCCTTGCTAAGAATTAATACTGTGCCCCCATCCTCACCTGTGCAGACCAGGCTCACAAGTCCGCAGGGCTCAGAAAAGAAAATCACTTCTTTTTGTCTGTAACCTTTTGTTTCTGCTGTCTTCACTGACTGCTTCACTCCTGTCTCGAGTGCTCTTGTGCACCGGACTCCAGCCTCCCTTTACAAAGTAGTCGCCACAGCAAAGGGGCAGCAGCTACATTACCCACATTTCTGAGGGCAGGCGGATATGCCAGGAATTTTTTCCAATAGAAAAATAAGTGCTTTTTGCTACTCACATTTTCAATTTGCCACGTCTGCCTAAGATTCGACCATTTCCGTTCCTCTGACCGCGCTAACGGCGACAGGAGGTGCGCCTCCTTCCCCGCTCGCGCCCCGGCTCCCCGGCCCGGCGCAGCCGGCACAGCGGCACGGAAACCACTTGGGTCAGTCCCAGCTGCGCCGAGGGACGTCACCTAAATCGAGATGGACGGGGTGAATGTGCCTCATGAAGAGGAGAAGACAATTTTATCTGTTTTGAAAGGCTATCAAGGATTTCAATAAAGGGCAATATATGCACTGCCTTTGAATAGCTCATAAAACTCTGTATTACCATTTTGGGGAAATAAAGCTCTACTTAACAGTCTCTGCTCTTTCTCATGGAAATGGATGGAATTTATATCTGATTTCTCTTAACTGAAAATGAGTCATTATATATCCCAAGAAATACTTGGATAATGAAAACTGTCACACACAGTATACTTACTTTTCTTAATTTCTTCCTCAAAGAGCATTAATTACCAGGGCTTCCTCACAGGTTTGTAAATCAGGACAGAATCTCTTTAAATAACCTCTGAATGTGTAATAATACTCGTTGTTTTCAGGGAGTGGAAAAAAAAGCCCTTCCCTACCCAAAAGCCCCCTAAACCAGGCAAACCCATCGCTGGAGCAGCACGCTCTGCAGACTGTCTAGTTGAGCCTCATGAATGCATTAGCATCCCCAGTTTGTAAATATAAAACACAATTTCTGCACTTTCTATTAAATGATACAAAGCAGCAGTAATAGTTTGCCAGGAACTCAGCTAAAGTCTTCATCTTATACTATCTGTGCCCCATTAAGTCGCTTTTTTGCATTTGTCCAGGATATGTGCTACCTTCTAACAAAAAGGCACGATAGCAGCCGACCTACGGGAGAGAAGAGGTGTATCACAAGAAAAGGCTGTGGCCTGCCTAGGAAAAGGGATCAGACAAACATGCCCTGAAAATAAACCGAAAAATGAGCAGGCTCCGGCTGATTCACTGCGGGCTCACAGCCACTCCTGCTCGTGCAGCCGCCCGGGGCCGCGAGGCTCAGCCCGCGCAGGTGCAACTGCAGAGACGCGATGCCCCCTTGAACCAGCTTTAAGAATACGGTGCAATAATTTCCCAGGGCGTTTGGTTAGAAGAGGCCAGACCGTAAATGCAGGAGTTGCAGCCGATCAGTCAAGAGGAAGGACTTTGTAAGGCCAGAACAAAAAATAGCACTTGGGAAGGGCTTAATTTCTGAAGGTTCCTCCGCGGGCTTTAACTAGCCCTGCCCTCCGCTTGCTTAGGCAGCTTTGCTGAGCAGCAGAGGACTTTCACACTCCAGCATACACGGGAGAGGGATTTTCGGATGCGCTGAAGTGACTTAGGCTTGGCACTGGCCCCAGTTTGCTCCTACTGAATCTAATTAGATTATGGTCACTGGTCTGTGGGCAAACACCAGCTTCCAGCCCGCTGATTAATTCGTCTTTAGCCAGCACAGTGACATCCAATATGGACTTACTTCACACTGTGGGAGAGGGCTATTTGAAGGTTAGAAAATTATATTTTATAATTTTTAGAAACTCTTCTGCTACAATATTTGATGCCACAAATAACCAGAATGTGTCTCCCAAACTGAGGTCCCATACACAGCACAATTCTCCTTTCTTTACATTACCAAAAAGTATATAAAGAGTAATTCACCCTATTTTTAGGTTTGTCAGACAGTCATCTCTCATTTCCCTCGAACGCTATCTCTGCTGGCACTGCTTCCTGAACTTTGCTAATTAGGGCATTGAGCTATATACATGGATATATAAATATAGACTAGATATAAAGACCTTGTGTTTCTGAGTTTTAAGAATACTCCTAAAAATAGATGGTAATTGTGTCTAATACAGAGCGCTGTTCTCTGTATTTCCTTCCTCGACGCTGTATTTGTGAGCACAGTACAAACAATGATTCTACCATCACAAATAATTCAGGTCATTCCACAAGATATGGGTAATGCCAACTAGACGTACTTCTTCCGTCAATGAGAGTTTCCTGGGTTTTACTACTTTGGGGGAAAAGATTCTTGGCCCTGATGCACGAGCAGCTGAAAAAATCTTGTCTTTCTCATTCACTGCCGTAAGAGTTCATTTTGTACCCAGTGAGCCGAGACTTGCAGGCATGTGTTTGCTGAAGTACGTATCCTAATTTCAAAGCGCTGTCCCGCAGCTCATGCAGGGCTGGAAAACTCATTTATTGATATGGAAGTACCATAACTGCAAGCACATTGGAGCCATAAGTAACACGTCCTCACATCATCAGCCCTGGAAATTATGTAAGCCACATTAATTAAAACTCCAAGCCATTTTCAATAATATTTGCTCTGTTTTAAAAGGTCATTAGAAGATGAGCAAAGGTTGAGGGAGGGCTTTATGCAGTAGATAATACAGCACAGATGTAATGTTTCTTTAAAAACATCAGTTAAGCCTCCCATTTTCCATATGAGGTAGGTAAATACTGTCACTCCCTTGCTCTCAGATCTGTAAAACAAGACCAATGACTCATAAGACATCAGAAGAGCCACGAGTAAAATTAAAAAAGACTTAACAGCCAGCCCACATGCCAGCAACTTGAATTAATTCACTCTGTGATAGGATCCTGCGCTCTAGTCATACAGGGTCAGATCCTGCTCCCTTGCCAATGGCAGCAGATTCCCGGCTGTACTCAATTCCAGTTTTGTATAGCTATACACAAGCTGCTTATCTCATCCTTCCAGAGTCCAGTGATCTCCACTTTCAGACACGTCTGCTTCCCTCCTCCTCCTCCCTCTGCCCTGTTCCCTTGATACTAAGCCCCTCCGTTCTCTTCTTTGCAGCAGGGTATGATGAGGGAAGCTGTGAACCAAACGACGAACATGTTCAATGCAGAGTCCGCAGCTGTGAAAAATTCCCTGTTAACAAAAGCCAGCAGGAAAGTGTTTAAATTCCCCTGTCTGTCCTCAGACCTGACTATCAGCAGGGTGTAAGTGGTTCGGGGACATTGCACTTCTCATTTTGACCATGAGATGAATTTCAGTTAAATACCATAGCCAAATCTCACAATTTTGGTCTCCACTCCTACCCGTTTCCAGTCCTGCAATAGGTCTGACAGAAACTATATCCAATAATAAATAATAAAGCACACTTGCGCTAACTTTCAAACATAGCTGTGCCTCTGTAAATCGTGAGTGCTGCACCATGTACAGGCACCTGAAATCAAAGATGCCACGGGACTCCAGATGAATGCGTGAGCAAAAGAAGCGAGTTCAGACAATACTAACGCATGTTTTCTACCCTGCTGGGCTTTATTTTACATAAAATGCATAATCAAATGTTCTCTTCCTGCAGTTGGTCAAAGATGGTCTAAAACTGTGTGTCCTCAAAAGGACTTCTGACATGAATTCACCAGCAAGTGGCTTAGTATAGAAGTTTCAACTAAGAAGTGCGGCTACATAATCAGAGTCAGAGCACTGTATGGGTAATTGCATATTCTAATTATTTAATCTAAGATCACATTTGCCTATGTTACTGAGAAAACCTTATTTTATTATTGTTAACTCTTTGAGCCAACAATCCCACTCGAAAGAATTCCATTATGTTCTCTTTCAAACATTAACAAAACAATCGTCAGAAAAATTGTAACTGCAGAATTTGTCCCTGATGCAAACACAGACATATTTTTCAGCTCTGGAATTACATGCATCATGCTGATATTCAAAAGAATCAAAATGATGGTGGAGAATGATGACATAATAAATACGAACCCCTTATCTGAGTGTCAAGGCACAAGGAGCTCTGGAAAGTACCAAACTCTTATTCTCACAGCCACATTCATTGAGATTAGCAACATCTGTGTCATTTTTCAATATATGATATCGATATCTATATTCGAACATGCAATTCCCATTTGATTCTAGCAGAATTCAGTGCATACCACTGTGGGCAAAAGAGGGTCAAGCCACCTCTTCACCTGCGCAGAAAATTCCTACATCACTAACGAGGTGAAAAAGGCCTAAACAGAAGGACGGCATTTAGACCTTCGGAGGGCAGGTGGTCCAACAGAATACGTGCAAGTCTCTCAAGCTGGAACTACCTAGTAATTCCTCTGCATTGATATTTCAAACACATCAGGTTCAGAGGAAAATACACTTGCCAAAAGCAACAACAGTTTGGCTTAAAATCAAGGGCTGCAACCTGCAACATACTAAGTGCTAATGTTCTTCTTGAAATGCTTCCTGTTTTCATGAATACAACCCGCGATTCAAGTGCTATCACGTAACAGGAGGACATCTGAAAAACCAAGGTGTGAAATGCAGTATACCATAAGGACTGGGGCTTATGAACATAAATAAATGCAGAGTCAAGACACTGCTCATAAAGCACCACTTGAGTAATCTGAGTGAATGTACTAGACAAAGAGATGGCTTGTGTGTGGTGAGAAGGAAGCTACTATTTTAAAAGCTCAGAAGCGCCTTTAAGACCTACGGTGTTGGAAATTCTGAGCTATTCCATGCCAGATAGGTTCAGTTTACTCAAATGTATCATGTTCTGGGATCTGAACAGGTTCACTGAGTCTTTTTGTACAATGCTGACCAAACCTAACTTACTTTTTCAGTTGCTAGCAAATATTACATTTTACTCAGGTTCTTCTTGTGTGCAATCCAAAACTGCTGCTGGGATTTAATTTTAATTTTTGCCTTTTATTACTTTCATTTGGAAAGCATTTTTATTTTGATTAGAAAAACAGAGGCAAAAGTAGGAGTCTCTTTTATCTAATAGCTCTGGACATTCACCCCATGTGTCATAGGCTCAGCTCAATTTCCTCTTCACCTGAATTCAAATTTTGAATATTTATCATGTGAATAACATTTTCACAGTTGCTAATGAAGAAAGAAAGCCTTGTCAGACTCCAAAACCAAACGGGACAGGTTCTGTTGTGCAAGAAAGCAGTGCGCAAGCAGGGTGCTGCGGATTTTCTTCCCAGCTACTGGTGTGATAGTGCACTGCAGCTCCTAACCACTGCCAGCATGTCATTTCTCCAGCTAATAAGAGGCCAGAAACTCATTTTAACACCCCAAGAAAAACTAATAAAGACCATAAGACCATACTAAATAAGCCATCTGTAGTGGGAGATTTAGATTCCTTTTCCTGTACCAGGATGGTCAATTATTTATACAAAGTAGAAGAGAGTCAACAAAAGGGACTGAGAATGCCCCGTGCAACACAATGACCTATCACTTGGACGCTATGATGCTCTTGAGGCAGCAGAGAGAACTGAACTGTATAAAACCAGGACAAAATAATCTCATTGTCCCTGGATAATATAGCTCTTTTGCTCTTTTTCTTTTTAGCTCCTGAAATGAGAAGGAAAATTTGACCCAAATTCACAAGCAGTTTCCAGGCAACTGAACTTCGCCAGAATATGTAGCAAAGCTCAAGTCCTCCCTGTAATGCTGTTTGCTATCCTGCTGAAAAAACATACTGGAAACAAGGGACTGCAGTTCTACCATGAGGTAAACTAAGGACAGCCACCTACTTGTAAAAAGCATGGAGGAGAATTTTCTGACACTGAGAAAAATCTAAATACTAATACTAGAATACTAATACTAGAAGCATTTATTTTTCACTCCAAAGGATAATGATCCAGCTCTTGAAAGTGATGGAAAACATTCCCAAGTATTTTGTTTCCATTTCTGCTGTATGACATTACTATTAACTACTTATACTACCTTAGAACCTAAAAGACCCACTTATTATGCAGAAGCCTCCTTTTGTTAGATGCTGTCAATTTTGGGCAACAGAATAAGCAGGGATATCAGACTACCAGCCACCCTAACCAGTTATTTTCAACAGATGTGGTAGTAAAGTGTTTTCAGGGTTTTGGAGGGAGAGCAATGAAGTATCTTTTGGCTAGTTATGGAGAGTTTTTCTCAAGTGTGAGGAAGAGCCTGAGAAATAGTATGACCGCATTAGGTCGTTTTCAAGCAAAGTGGGGAGTTGAGCTTGACCCTAAAGGCTGGTCAGAAATCACAGTCAACCCTTCACAAGAGGCCTCGAGAGGTAAGGTAAATTAGCTTATAAGGCACTCAGGGAAAGTGGAGCTAATGAGGGGCCCCAAGGACAGAGATGATCTGACAGAGTGAGTGGATAGGAAAATGATTCCCTTCCTTTGACAGACTTAAAACAGTGTCTTTCACTTCTAACCTGGCTAATAAACTACTGGAGAGAAAGCCAGCTGACCTCTATTGCACTCTCTGACCATCTTACAGAAAATTGTGTTCCAGTCAAGTTCACACATTTCACTCTTTCAGACTGGGGTTGACAGACCTCTGGTGCCAGTCCACTATCATCGCTGATCCTTGCATATTGCTGAAGATGCTCAGGATTTCCAGTGACCCTGCTACTGCTGCAAGGTGATTGCTGCAAATTAACATGCTGGGAATGTCTTCTGCAGACAAGCTGCATAGTACTTTAGCACAAGGTTAGACATCACAGCAGAAAGTAGAAGTGGTCTGAAGTTCTTTAATATCTTAAACCACTCTTTTAACAAATTTATTTAGTAATGGACTCATATCCATTTCTAAATCCAGATAAAGCCATAATAACTAGCTTTTGATTTAAGAATACTCGTAGTAGTACCAGCTGTCTTTTCCTGTTCTTCCTAGACACCCAGGTAAGCAGACAGAGGTGCGTAAGAGGATACCTGCACCCCAGGTCTTTGAATGTTCACAGAAGAAATCTCCTCCCTGAGCTTGTGCTTCTTGCCTGCTTTAAGAAACCCAACACAGCAGCTCATCACAGACATAGACATGAGCATCAATGATATATACAATTTATTTTGTTCACTTCATTGTGGTTTTAGTTATGCCTAGACTTAATGATTTGAACGATCACTTTCCATATTAATATAATTTTACACCTATTTTAATTTCAGTTATTCTCCTGACACTGGTAAAATACCTCACTCTTCAGAAGAGTATCATCTAACGCTAGGTCCGTCACTTTTATTACCCATTCCCATTCACAGCAGCATCATCAAAATGACCAATATACAGTAGCACTTAAGAAACCAACTAAGGGTGGACTCCTTTTTGCCGATGTTGTACAACAATATTCTTTTTTTTCCACCAAGATAAGTCTCAATATAGTCTGCCTCCAAATGAGGAGTTTCTCAGCTGAATGAAATGTATGGCAGGAGATTTGCTTTGCTTAAAACAATAAACGTGCTTCTTCAACAATTTCCTCGCTCTTTCTCAACACTGCGCCATTTAAGATAACTCTTAAAATTTAGTGCCTAATTACTGGCCACTTTGCAAATAAAAAATAAATGTCTGAAGAAATGCACTATCACTTCTTATAAGCCTGTCCAGAAGGGCAGAGGGAGGGAGGAGATCGTCTCTCTTCAATTATATATATGGCTATTAATTTCTTCTACTATCAGTATTTTCTTTACGGTGTCTCAGACAAAGGTGTGGGAAACAGTCAATGCCCGGATTTGCAAGGCAAAACCTAACGCAATATGGCCACTGCCAAGCATTGCATCCTTTCGTATGTCACAATGAGTTAACCTAATTATGGTTCATTAACCCCAAATTCAGTTTCTCATTCACGTACCCAATAGTGTGGAAATCAAGTCATCTCTCATAACTTTAGCATGATGTTCTTAAATCAAGGCAGACTTTTTTTATATCAACATACCCTATAGTCCACACGTTTTTCATGATATTTATAAACAGAACACACAGCATACTATAATTAATCATTTCAAAAGCTAGTTTTGGAGAGAAATAAACTGGGATTATTGAATCTCCTCCCTGAGGATAGAGACTTTCTGATTAAGTGCTTCAAAAAGTTCTCTTTTGATATCTTTTGCAGGGCCTGCTCCTGCTGTGTCTGCCCCTTGGTTATTGGTTTCACCTGTAAACAGTTCACCGCCACTGCTGACTCCACTAAACATCTTCTTTGTACTTCAATCTGCATTTTATGTGAACTCTGGAGCTATTAGCCACTAATGTCAACAGCACTGCACAATCTAGGAACATTTATTGCTCCCCTGCTTAGTTTAATGTTTCTGCCTTAGTACCGTAATATTATTAATAGTCACAAAGTACAATAAAAGAAAATTAAGTGTTTATTTTGTTTAGGCTTTCGCCACTTTACCTGCAGCCTTTTTCCATTACATTTGCACATAAATGAGCATACACTACATTTTTTAGATGCAAATCAGGGTTTAACTCCCCTAATCATATTGTTCTATTTTCAGTCATCTTCCAGGCCACTTTATTTCTTTTTGCAAATGCGTGTATATTATGGCAAATTTATACATATATATGTATATATTTTATATATGCAGAGCATGCATTTGATAGCTATTTGCCTTGCTAATAGACTTCATATATATATATTTTTTTTCCTTGTTTTAAAATCAGTATTTTCTAAAAAGATGGTCTCCAGTAGGGGCATGTCATAGTTCGCAGAACATGTTCACATTACATGCATGCCCAAATAGCATATTTACTGTTTGAGATGCTGCTTTATTTTTCCCCTCAGCTTCATAAACACATAACTAAAATTAAGGTTTTAATGCCTATTAAGAAGGGCATCAATTTGGTCGTATTTCAAACTGATATGAATGAGACCTGGAGATAGCTGCCTTTAAATAGACACTGAAATTCTGAAGTTTCCATTTTCTGAGAAACACTGGCCTCCACGGACAGCGTGCTGCTAAAAAAGGAGCCAAATAATGTCTGGCCACAGGAATATAAACTAAAGCCCTTCCCAGGAATACACATAATTATGTATAATAATAGCATTAACCACATCCTTTCCAATGACCAACTCAAATACATATCCTTATTAAACCACAGGACAGTGGATAAAATCAAAGACTACGTGGGCCATCAGCATGTTAGACCACAGTTGGGCCGACCCTCTTCTGCTAGGCAGCAGCCTTTGCGCGCCGCCGCGGTGGAGCTGGCCGAGGCGCCTTCTCCCCGGCTCAGCCGCCGAGGCTGCCCTGGCTTGGAGCAGTCTGGGAGGGACCTGGGTATACGATAACCCCTTCTGAGGCCCACATACTAACAGAGTTAAAATTTAACCAAGCCCATAACCTCTTTAGTAGTGAGAAGTTAGTCATGTTCCCTGTCCCGATAATTTGGCTATGTGCACGTGCCATTTAGTAGCGCAGAACTTGCACGATCTCTCTTGTACACTTCCAGCAGAAATTACCTGAACTGAAAGCAGTTTTGGTCTTAAGAGTGCAGATCCAGTGACGCCTCAGGGACCTACATTTCCCTGACAGTCCTCAGAGTGGCCTCTTGCCAGCCTGGCGAGAACATCCAGCTGTTTGGACTTGGCGTCTCAAGCCCAGCTCTCCACGGTCAAGGCTTGGCGCTTCTCCGTCACCTGCTGAAAGGCACCAGGTGCCTTACACTTTTTTTCTGCGCTCTCTGCTCTGTCAGTAGTTTTCCAGTATTCGAGGGCTTAGATTATTTTCCAGGAGTACCAGCACCAAAGGAAAAGTGTTAGATTCTCTGTTCTTTCACCATCAATCTAGAGTAATAGCCCCAAACACTTCCTCTCAGTAGACCGAAAAGAGATGCTTTGAAATGTATGCACTTTTGGGCCATATTCAGTTGTACATATAACTAATTACAAACTAATTAGTATTATCGCAATACATCTAAGCACAGGCAAGAAAGGGAAGACAGAACCATCTATTCTAGTGACAAAGGGAATCAGCATTTTCTTATCATAAAACTCCAAGTAATCTTGTTTTGTTGTACATCAGTGCAATTAATCACTGTATTTAGCATTCATAGATAATAACACCCAGTATCTGCTTTGATGAGATAGAAACAAGCATGTTATGAATCACTTCACATCCAGATCATCTTAATTGCTAAAATTACTGTCTTCACGTCTGCCTTTTCTGTTACAGCAGTTAACTCAGTGAAATGATGGAAATACCTGAATGCTTTGGCAACCAGTGTAGCCACTGAAGTAATATGGCATTTGTCATTCTTATTATGAAGCCAGAGTCTGCCTTCATTTACAATTGCATCAAGCCAGAGAAGTCAACAAGGAGATGCAGGGCATAAACAAGGGCATAATCAGACCTATTACAATGGATGACTGAACGAGAGAAAACACTTTCAAATTCACTAATTCACTAATCCTATCTAAATAAAGCTCTTACCTGGACGGAACACCAAGTGAAATCTTACTTTCATCTTTAACTGAGTAATAAAATAAAATTAAAAAATAAAAACCCTTATCAGTTAATTGAGATTTGCTTCAATTATATAAATATGACTGGCTAACCTTTAGGGCTTTTCATTAACCAGGGTTCATCAGTTCTAATCACCTGACACTCAAATACTCTAATGGCCATGCCAATGTAATTAAAGTTGCCAATTTTGCTGACAAAGTCCTTAAGTTGTAAGCACAGTTATCAGTGTTAGATAAGTAACCTGGTGCCACACCGATTCCACAGATATGATCCCATCTGATTAATGTCTTAAATGGCTACAGATTTTATTAAAGAAATTAATCTTCAAATATGTACTCATTCTTTACTTTCTGTTTAGAGCCGGAAGTAGTCACAAGTTCATAATCCCATATGATATTTTATCACAGTTAATAAACACAGTAAGAGTCCTAGTAGAATTAATCATCATCTTTAACCAAAATAATTAAGGTTTTAATCTTCTAAGGGTAATTTATTTGACCCCATCCTACCAAATACATTCTCACCACGTCCTGCCGCAGGGATTGTGACTGCGGGCAGGTGGAGAGTCAGACTGCAAGAACCCAGTCCGACAGCCGTTTTACAAAGCCTTTTACATCGTCAGAATCTCCACATGCAAGGTATAGAGATTTCTCATTGGTAAAGGACAACTTTCTAGTGAATTCATATATTCGCTGCCCACAAGGTATGCACAAATTAATTTAAACACCATATAATACCATCTAGTAGAGTAATCACAAAGCTTTTTGCAAATTACTGTGCAGCTACAAACACTCAAGCAACTGCCAGACTTTCCACTTGGGAATAGTTTTATTGATTTCCATAGGGCAGCTCACATAAGTAAAGTCAACCTTCAGTTTAGATGTTTGCAGTATAGGAGACTATAGACCCAGATCCTGACGTTCTCGCTCCTAAAATTCCCGCTGACCCCACAACCCTAGGAACCTAGCTCTGTGACGAAAGGCAGCAGGCGTAATGCTGAGTGGAAGGAAAATATTACTGTTGGAGACATTTGTTTCTATTCACTTTTTTTTTTTCTTCCAGAATTATTATAGAATAGTTAGGAGTATATTTTCAACAAGCCATATGGATTGTATGGATTAAAAGAATCAGAGGAAATCTTACTGCAGATGATAAAAACAACTTCCAGAAATGTGATTTAGGATAAAACACAGTTTGATTTTCAGATATCAGATAAGGAAAGAAAACAGCCAAGCTGGGTCAGATCAAGGGTTCTGCAAGTGGCCAGCAGAAGATGCCAAAGGAAGACTGTAAGAAGACGGCCAGCATATAGTCATACACTCCTGGGACACTCTTTCAGACAGTTCTGGTCTCAGTTTCTTCTCTAATAAATCTTAAATTCAGTTTTCTTTCTTGATTGTTAGTGACTATGGAGCTGACATTTTCTTTAAACTATCTGCAGTAATTACAATGGCTCATTCATGAGCTGTAGTACTTAGTTCATACCCTGGATGTATCGAATACTTTCACCTAACCATCAGCCCATATAACAATGATAATTTTTTTAAATGAAAGTAGACTCATGGAATATACCTAAACAAGAAACATATCCAGTGAAATCTCCGTTGTTTTCAGACATTCAAAAGCAGAAAGAAAGCTATGTTCTCCAAAGTTGGAGGGTTTGGTTTTGGTCTCTCAGGTTCTTGCTTCTTCCACCAAAACTGCTAAGTTGGTATCAGCTGACATTCTCTCTCCAGCAATCCCCACCTTCTGGACCGTATACCATAAATTGTTATGTGATACCAAAAGGAAAATAAAAAAATTAAAACATGACTTGCTAAGTCTTGTAGGTCCTGAGCCAGTGAACGCTGCAGGTCAGTGTCTCGCTGCCCCTCTGTCAGAATTTCTGCTGACAGAACAGCATCATTGCGTCCGTATTACAAGCAAGAATAATAATACTAATTCGTATTATTGTATTATACTTGTAAGAGCTGATGAGCAGTCAAACTCATACTGAAAGTTTATGTCAACACCTGAGCTAGGCAGGAGTAAATAGAATGCTGAAAGCAGGAGGGGTTTTGGTTTGGGCTTTTTTTTCCACAAATAAATTACTTTGGGTACTAGATAGGCATCTAACTACATTAGCTTGGGGCTGCATCAGCTTAGGGCTTAGCTTACAATGATTTACTTTGTATATTCTTTGATCTAGAGCCAATCCTGTTCAGAATAATATCTGTACAACTATGCTGGAGTCAGTAAAGCCTTGAACTTGCAGATTTAAGCGTGTGCTTTCTTTATGGACTGAAAAAAGGCTGGCTGATATCAATGAGAAAAGGCGTACGGCATAAAAAGTGAAACATATATAACAGTGCAGGAGGAGAGCCTACAGGAACATCATTCTAATCAAATTTTTGGTATTTGCTGTAAGTGTACATTCCTGTATGCATTTCAAGGACATTTGACACTTTGTAAACCATGTTGCTCAAAAAGAAAATGTAAAAGCTACACTGACAGCTTAGTGCAATTTTATGGTAAAACTGCATCACATTATTCGTTACATGCACTAGAGCATAGCAGCTGCCCTCACACAGTATCGAGCCGAATGGTTTTGGCGCACGCACTCACAGAGGGGTGTGCAAAAGAAGTGTCGCTCTGCAGTAGTTACCGTCCAAAGTACGGGGAGAAAAGAGAAGGCAGCGAGGTGCAGGGCTGTCTCCCAGAGCCCCAGCTAAGATGCCCAGCGAGCTACCTGAAGAAGCATGGCAGATTCAAGAACAGAAGCCACCTCTCAAAATACAGTCTCACATCTTTTCCAGAAGACGATCAAGTTGATAGACATTTCAGACAGTGAAAAAAAACCTAGAAAGCCATATTATATCCCTGAAATTTTATCATTCTTAATTGGGCTATCAAAAATTGCTTGACAGCAATGCTAGGCATTGAATTTGCCGACAGTGGAAAGAACATCAGAAGCAATTAGAGAGCAACACCAGTTAAAATTATCCCAATTCTTAGAATCATTTCTTCCCACAACTCATATTTAAGGACAAATTCTGGCACCTCTATTCAATCTTTATTCAGCTTAGCACGCACTTACTCTCTGAAGTGTCTGGGAATTTTTCTTGAAAGAGGACTGAACAAGAATGTCAATTTTTGGCCCAAATTCAGCTGGAAACCAGCCACAATCTAGACACAGTTGGCCCTCAGGATATGCTTCCAAAGACCTTGACAAACTCAGAATTAAATTTTAATTATCCCTGTTCAGCTTGATTTATACTAATTGCCAATATCTGTGGTTTGAAATAATACTTTTTACAACACGATCAGTCAGACAAAATATTTTCCTAATGACTAAAGGGAGGAAGAGTCTACAATGAGTCCAAGAATTATATTATCCATCTTATTTATTGTTTTGTTAAACCATAAAACACAAACATTTTAGGAGACATTGATTTGAAAATGGGGTGAAAGGCTGAAGAATAATATGTTTTCCTGATTTTACCGCAGTCAGATTTAGGAGTCTAATCCTGCAGTCATATTACCAGCTATGGTCCCAAGAGTTCACAGAAATAATTAATGGTGTTTGAAATGCTCAGAAATTTTGAAGTGTCCATAGGACCAAAATATTGTACTTGCCAGTTACAATTTAATTTTTAAGAAGTAATTACTATGCTTTAAGTGTAATTTACTCATTCAGAGACAGATTCCTGTGACCTTCTTTACACCAAGTGGGTATTTTGTTCCCACAACAAGTCCCACTAAAATACTCAACTATTTTCATTTCCTATAGAATTGCACAGAAAAGGTCACGTTTAACACTAAGCTTTCAAGCTTAGCAGCTTCTGGGCACTAATTCTGAAATAAACTACCATGAGTTAAAGGACACTAGGGAGAACAACAAACAAACTCTCTTTGTCAACTGGTGTCAGTGTTTCCTGCCTGTGAGCAACACTCACTTGCAGAACTACAGGCGCAAGCCATCGTTGTGCCGTGAATTTTCTAAATCGACACTTCAAGTTGCTCAGAAATAATCTGCTTTCCTGCTTTGAATCAATTTATAAAGAAATCATTGCATATGGTTTTAAAAAAAACAGAATTAGAAAGGTAGATTAAAAATATAAGAGCAAGTCAATTCATGTGAAATGAGAACAGCTCAGCTACAGTGAAAAATAGACCTCAATAATGTTAGCAAAGGAGCATTCGGAGGCCGTAAACCTCACAGATATTGCAGTTACTGTCCCTGCTCTGAGTAAATGGCTCACCAGAAACAAATCCCATTTTCTGCCACTATGACATTGGCAGGTCGGTATAACAGATGATGTGCATAGGTCTCCACCTTCAATGCTCCCCTTTCTTCCTGAATAAAATGGATAAAACGAATACACTTTCCCGTTTTGTTTTTTTTGCATCCAGACTCTGACATAGTTTCTGCTGTGGGTCTGTGAACTTCTGGCCATTGTTCGACTGATTCTTACCAAGTCACTTTAACCCAACAGACAGTGTAATCTTTAGTGATTTTATTTTCTCTTTAAAGGTAACCTCCTGTAACAACCTCTTTCTAATAAGCCACTAGTCTTTCAAAGTATTATGAAATACTATGACTAGAGTAGCCTAAGTCTGACATTTGATGCTCTACCTTTGAAAGTAGTATAGTTTTAAAGTGGCTTTTGACAGCCCCTTCTGAAGTTAGAATATCTGTTACCATCTATATATCTGTAATACTGGCAGGTGCAATGGGCTCCACAGTGGCATAGAGCAGTCCTGCACAGAGCCTGCTGTCCCAGCTAACAGGAACAAATCATGCCTGAGATTACTAATCCCGAGCATGGGCACTCGTACATCCTCAGGAACCCCTAAAAATCCTGTTGGTTTCTAGGCTGCTAACCAAATCAAGGTTTAGGAAGACGAACAGTGAAAACTTCAAAAGCGATTCAAGGAACCAGAAACAATTGTTCCAGAGGAAAAAGTCTTTAACAGCAGAAAGTATCAAATTATCATTGAATATTGAAATTCTATTAAATATTTTTGAGAAGGGATCAGTGGGATTTTAGAGGACTGTAGATAGGGGAAGACCCTCTTGGTTTCTGTTCCCTAGCCAAAGTGATCTTATGATAGGAGAGGAAAGCAGGGTCCTACTCCTGAATACGTTTTTCCTATGCTGCAGGTCATAGGATTTTCCTCTTGTTTCAGTGACACCTGGAAAAAAGACCCCTTTGTTACCTCTTCCAGAACAAACAGATTTCACCACGGTCAGAGCTCTGCTCTGGTGTGGTTCGGGGTGTGGGAAGAAGAGAAAGATCAACCCTGCCATAGTGGAGCAGCTGTGCAGGTAGCATCCCGCAGCTTTGGGGGAGAAGGTGAGAGTGGGCAGATGCATCTGTGCAGGTCTGGATTATCACACCTGCAAAACTAGCAATGCAGATAATCACAATACCATGGTAGTATTAGCACCTAATAACTTTGCTATCATTTGACATTGCCTATATCTAGATCTGTGATGGTATCATGAAACCTGCATATCACTCATTGTTATAACGAAGCTTTTTGACAATTACCTTTTAAAGGAGTTTTCTATAGATTAATGAATCTCGTTGCATGTTTAGCTGTATGTGTTCACAGTCTAAGGTTCATTAATTCAACAATCATCTTTTCTTTTATAAAAATGATATTCCAGAATCTACTATTGGAATAGGAATAACTATTTTTTAGAATAATGCTTCATAAGAAGCAAGTTCCACTGGGAAGAGCATAACTAGCAGATGGTTTGTGTGCATTTGATACATTTGCGAAATTGTAGACTTGATTGAAAAGAAATCCTAGAGATAAAAATCTGTTTGGAAAACAAATTTTGCCTTCTTATGGCTGTTTACCCATACCAAGAAGACAGCTGTACAAGACAGCATTTAAATCTTCAACTCCTTAAGATGTCCCAGGCAAAGCTGGAGCTGGAATAGAGCAAAGATCTCAGGATCTGTCTCCAGAGTTGAGAACAAAACAGAAAAAGACAAGGGTTTATTAACTACTCTGGAAGTCAAAAGCATCTTTCCAACCAAATCATTACTCTTCCTCTATGGCCAAAGATGACCATAATTTTTTACTGAAATACAGCGAGACAGATTTACTGCATTTATCTTGGAATTCTATACCAGAAGGGATAAAAAAAGATAAAACTTAAATACAGAAAAGTCAACAGCACAGTAGCCTTCTTCAGGAACATGGGAAGCATCTTCAGTGAAGAAACTGGACCAAGACTAGGAGTGGTATCCTCCGACACAGAATTCACAGAACAGATTGGCTCTGAAACGCAGAGTCTTGTAATAGAATGAGACTAAAATGTTCAAACTGCTCCATTTCCCTAGCAAAGAGGATCTAGAAACAATTCACACAAAGGGAGAGGAACAACTTCTGACCATTCTGATGGTGAAGGTGAGCTGTGCCTGTGGAAGTCAACGCGAGTGTGCTGCAGTGACACCACATTCATTTATACAGTGCAGAGATCTCACAGGAACTGGAGTAGCAGGAAGAAACTTGCATCCCATTGCAAAGCCTTCAATACCATTTAAGTGCTTCTGTGTTTTTTTTGTAGGGAGTGAATGTAAGTCACAGGAGTCAACATCATGACTCCGGCCACGAGCCTGTGAATCAGTCAGGCAGCTTCTTAGCCCAGCGAGAGGCAGCGTGCCATTGGAATGGTATGTGCACACACATGGGCACAAACACGACTTCTTTTGGCCCTGAAGTACCTAGTCCAGATTTAAACTCCCAGGCTATTGGCTTGGCATCAGGCTGACAGTTGTAGAGCCTCAGACGGTAGCCTAAATTTTTCTGCTAACTCAGTGCCTTCTGTTCCCAAGCAATGGACATTGGATCTGTACTGGAGTTAAGAATTACTGGAGGCACATTAGGAAACTTTTAAGGGACCTTCAGGAGAAAGGTGGGAAGTGATCTTAAAGAAGATAAAAAATGGAGAAGATGGATTTAAGTTTGATTCAAAATCCAGTCTCACTCAATTAGTCTTTTTACTGTTTTCAGTGGATGTACACCCAGTAAATTCATTAGATACAACTGTAAGTAAGTGGTGGGTTTTGACACAAATCTGAAAAGATGTTAATTAATTTTATTGCAGTTTAAAAAGTTATATTAAATTAATTAGGATGGTCAAGATAAACACCTAAGATTTCATGGTCCCTGCAATGACCATAGTAAGAAGAACTTTTCATTACTGTTGTATATGTTTTGCTCCTCTCTTTCACAAAACTACATTTATTAGATCTACAGATGCCTGGAGAAAACAACAAAACCATGTGAGACAGAAGAATGTGAGGACAAGCATCACTGAGTCCTAGGCATCCCCTCCACCATCTGTGAGCTGAATCCCACTTGAGAGAACAGGATTAGTTGATGCCAAAATAGCATTTCTGACTTGCAGCAGCTCCTAATAGTTCTAGCAAAAACACCAGGTTGTATGCGCAAGCACAGATGGGGCACTGGACGCTATGCAGAGACCGTAACTAGCCCAGGCCGACGAGATCTGAAGCTACGCAGCCCCAGGGAGACCAGCACTTCCCTTGGTTGACTCCCATTTCCCCGTCTGTAGCTCTTCCACTCCTGCAGCTGAAAGGGGGAAACCCACGGGGATGGGAGGAGCCCCGGAGCTGCACAGCTACCTCCCCACAGGCTTGGGGCTCCTGCCGGCTGTTCCTACCCTGCAAGACCTCAGAGACTGTAAAAGCCAAGGGAATTTCCCATTCTGTCATTTCTTTCTAAGACCTCTCCTGCTGCGCTTTGCAACACATGGTGCGTGAAGGACACCAGAACTTGGGCTGCGCCATTCCCCGCTGCGCGTTTGCCCCAGCAGTCAGCGTGTGCCGCACACGCGCAGCAGCAGAGCAGCAGACTGGCCCCACACAGCACGCTTCCGCTCGATTTTCATTTCGCTCTTTGATATGTAATGTTCAAGCATTGCCAGTCTAACGCAGAAGGTCCTGGTCCCTCCTCAAACGACAATGTTACAGATTCCTGCAAAAATATACTATTTTTGCCCCAACAGCTGATTCCTTTGCCACTTCCATATATACCTTGTATGCATGTACATGTACAGCATGAGCTTCATGTACAATCATGTACACGAAAGAGACCTTTAACCAAAATATACACCTCTCCTTTTGCAGAGCGATTTCTTCCTTTGTCAACAGCACGTGCACTGACTGCTGAGTGGCAGATAACCTGAAACACAATTTTTAACTTCAGTTTTCAGCTTTCTTAACCTGATACAATCACTACAGTCATGTCTCACTTGAGAATCAGTTGACTATAAATACTTATGCTTACCTAGAGGGCTAAAAAAACAGGAACAGAAGACAGAATATAGCAGATGAAAAGAAGTATTATAGCCACTAGTTCCACAAACACGCTGTACCTAACTCAGAACCAAACTCTGCCCTCAAAAAATGGTGTGTCATTGATAATTACGTGTGCACATGTACATATAGAAAGCGAAGGGGACAGACAGAATATGAGAGGACACCCCAGCCTCTGAATTTTATAAAGAAATGTCTGCCTCTGGTATCTGAATGTTGTGGAGAACTATCATATTGCTATCTTTCTTTAACAAGACTCAGATTATATTGTAAACGCAGTTCATTGACAAAAGGAATTAATGATTTTATGGAAAATGTTTCCTGTTTTTTATTTTTGTACTGACTTTTTATTTAACTTAGTGTTTCTACCTCCTGTAGCTGTCAATGTTGGTTAAAATAAAGTAGGCAGGCAGGAGATCTGGACCAATTTTAGCCTACTTTATATGATAAAAAATGTAGAAACTCAAAATAGCTAATAGAAACCTGGCACAATATTCAGACCTTGCAATTTTCGTTCAAATATGATTCACAAATCCCTGCAGTTTAAGCATTATTATTTTTGCAACATGGAAAGACTAGCTAGAAAGTCATTGTCAGATTAAGCTCCTAGCTTGTGTTTCTGTGCTCATCCCACTCATGGCCTACAGTTCATCTTTGAATAAATCTCCTATATCAGTATATGATCATATCATTTCTGCCTGTAGCCTGTCATGCAACAGTTCTCATTGGAAGAAGTTTTTTTCCTGTGAAATATGAATGGCACAAGCTAAGACAGCACACAGTAGGTTCAAGTATTGCAAATAGAGTTGGGCAGGAAGCAGCCTATCACACAATATTTTTGAATTTTCTTAGGCTGAACTGGGAAACAACAGACACCCTACAAAAGTTCTCATGGTAAATCAAAGTAGTAGGTGACTGGTCTGGGCACGTGACTGAAACATGAAAGAGCACGACTCTGAGCACGGACTAACGTAGTCTATCCATTTCAGTCCAAGCAGTCGTTTTCTCTGTCTCATTTCAACTACAAATTCCATTTCCTGAGAGATTTTCCAGAGAAAAAATACAATAAAATCCAGTAAATTTCATCAAGAAATTTCACAGTTTTTTAAACTGGTGTGTTATAATTAAAAGAAAAAACAATTTATCATAACATTTCCCACCTGGTTTAATTCCCATATGACTATTCATTTTATTTTACTGGCTGCAGTAGAAACTAGTAAGGGCACCTACATTAGACTCATCATTTGGTCTGCACTGGTTGGCACAGTCCTGGAAAACAAGTTCTTGTCCAGTTTCCCCCAAGACTTTTTTCTGGACTCTTTCTCTGTCTTGGAAAATCCACAGCTAGAAACCAAACTGTAGTTTTCCTCCATCTTTCCCTCTTGGGTTTTGGTCTTGGTCTTGGGAGAACTTGGTGCAAAAAGGTGGCGCGTTTCAAGCGTTCCACTTTTCTTTTTCCTTTTTTCTATATCAGACCACCTTGGTCTTTCATAGACCAGTCTGAAAATTCCATTGCGAATCTAAAAGCAAAAGCCAAAGCACATGCAACACACAGCAAAGATAAATAGCTCTAAAAATTGCTAGATGATCAGCACAGTGCTGATAGAGTAGTGAATCGAAATACACACGCGCACGCGCGCGCATCCTTAAAGGTTTCATTGTGATAGTCCAGCACTGAAGGAATGAGAAACCTCAGACAAGTCACATTGTGTTATAACATTTAGCATAAGTCAATGCTATTAATGCAAGCAGACAGGACAAGTCACAATCTGATGTGTTAGTCCAGAGAGAACAGGAACAGACAGATTTTCTACAAACCAGTCAAAAACAAAATATAAAAGCATCTTTGTTCTTTGAAATGGCCCTCTTATTGGAGAAAAAAATTCACTCACTATTTATACTTTCTTAGAAATTCTTGGTTTTAAATTAATGTTTTGAGTATGGTATTTTCCTCCAACCAAAAGGTCAAAGGAATTCTAAATCTGGTATACTGCTATTAAAAGCACAGCTGCTCTTTGCTCTGTTACCAACGTCAGGGAACGGAGCAGGATTGCTCAAGGCAATGGGATGTTGCATTAGGAGACGGTGAAACACTTCTGCCTTGGTTGTTCCCTTAACACAACCTTGCTTCCTTTCCCACAGCCTCCCTTGCTACTCCTCACACACAGTTTCCCGTGGAGATGATAAAAGTTTGTCCATGTGTCAAATTATTGGTAGTCACTTCTGCCCATAAAATAAAAGTGGCACACCATAATGATACCCTGTCCTACAAAGCACTCATGCAAGATTGTAAAGCACTTTAGAAAAGCATACAAAATATTAGCAAGTTACCAGTGATGAAATTAAGACACAGCAGCTTTATGCCCAAAGCAAACAACAGAGCCAGGAGCATAACCCAGGAAGCAGCCACTACCTATTGGTTTCTGTTTTTCACCACCATCTTGTCCATCATCTTTGGGGGGGAAAAAAAAGTGATTTCAGACCTTGCTTTCCCTGGTTGTTTGCTTAAAAAGAAGAATAAACTTCTGCAAATCTCTTTTCCCTCCAAGAACCAAACCAGTGATATAGCGGCTTCATAGCACTGCTGAGCTGAGTAACAAGAGGTACTATCTAGAGCACAGCACCGAAATCTGGTTCCTGATCCCTCACCCTCTAAAACTACAGAAGTACTGGATTTCATAGGCAACCATTATCTTCAAGTCTGACCCCCTGCATAATGAAGGCCACAGAATTTCATTCAGCAATTCATTCAGCGGAGGCACTTCATAAGAGATGTTTGATTCTGTCTACTAAAAGAGCTCTTGAGAATACTGAGGTAGTAGCAAGGTTAAAAAGAAGGTAAGGTTATCTGTTTGGTGCTTCATCACATACAGTGAAAGCTGGGTTAACTCTGTACTATCCAAATATAAAAATCAGCAGCAAAAAAAGCATATATAAAGCATATATAAAAAAGCAAAAATTAGCTTTATCCTCATTTAGCTGCTCACTTAGCAACTTCTCCAGGCTCCATCTACAAGAACAGAGTCATTCACTGAAGCTCTTAGCTACTGACCAGCAATACAGTGGATTTTGCTTAGCCATAGTCCAGCCCAGTCCTGGAGCCTTCACCAAGGATATGACTCAAATTCTTTCACTACCTCCCCTCTAATACTTTTCTACAGTGTATTTGATATTTACTTGTACACACATAGCCCATGAGCTCAGAAAGTCCATCAGCAGCAGAGAAAGCAGTTCACAGGTGGCCAAAATCATGAGATGAACAGCTTTGGTAGGGCTACCAGGTCTGACTAGAGATATTAGGTGTCTCTAATATGACTTGGGCAGCTTATGGGTGACTTTAATTATTGGTTAGACAGAAGACAAAAGGATTCAGATTTTTAACACCTTCTCAGTCTGGTAATGTTCAGAGTTTATCATAGCACAGAGACAAAGGCCAGCTGCACTATGAATCTAACTTTATATTCTGAATTACTTTAACTCCTAAAATTGCTTGGGAATTTGGGACTGATAGAATATGAAACAATGGTGCCTAGAAGTTGCATTTGAATTTAATATTGTTGCAATGCCTAACTGAAAATGCAAGCAACTTAAAGGGGAACATTTATCAGAGATCTGTGGCTACATCCAATACCTGTCTTTCTTCCAGTATACCACACTTTGCCTGTTTGCCATGAACAAAAAGCACACTGTGTGCTATCCACAGTTACAGAGAGAGCAAAAGACCAAAGATTGCTGGGGATGCACCACATACTGTCTTTTCTTATCTTTTCAGTTCACTACTGCCTAGATACCTCACTAAGGATGTGAAAGACAATGGAAGAAAAGAGTTTTTGAAAAGAAGTTTGGCAAGGCATTTGTATCTTAAATACTAGAAAAACACACTAGAAAAACTTTGTACCAACATTGCTTCTGGGATTACTTCTATCCTTACTTTATAGGGATGGTGAATGGGTAGAACTGAAAGAAAAAAAAAAAACAAGAAAACACTACTAGCATCAAATATACTGGAGAAAAAACACAGTAAAAATCACAGCACTGTCTCCTTCCCTCAAGCAAGTATACAGAGAAAAGTGTCCACACTCTGCAGTCCAGAACATGGGCCAGTCTAACAAACAACCAGACTCGCCATAAGCTGTAAGCTGTCCCCATTTGAAGCAAATTATCCTTAGCCCATTGCACCAGATGCTACCCCCAAAGTGCAAAACCACTTGCAGAGCTTCCTTGATTTCAACTCTGGGAGTATTTTCTGAATCACTTCACTGTGGCTTGGGAGTACTTGCTGTCCACAGGAACAGCGGGAGAGTCCATGCCCCAAAGCCCTGTGCGTTCCAGCAGCTGCAGTGAGGATGTCCACAAGAAGACGAGTCCCTCCCACAGCTCTAATGTCTTGTCTTCTGCCCTGGCTGCAGAGACTCCCCCAAATCCAATTTCCTTTCCCTGCATCAGAACATCCCACACCCATCTGCAGCAGTGTATGACGATATTAGGAGCTCCTCTGACAGCGCTACTTTTGCAGGGGATTCCTGTGAATACCCAGTTTCACTGTTTTTCAGAGAAGCCTTGAAGATAACTGGTCAGTAGCTGCAGTAGCCTACATGACCCAGGCCTCCTAATTTGACAAAATGTTAAATCCCACCCCATCAAATGTGCCTCCTTGTGTAACTCACAGATTTGTACTTGTCTGGACAATTAATGATATCTAATTATCTAATTAATCATATCTAAAATACTGCAGTTATTTCCTGCTTTATATATAAGGAACTGCTGCACCACGACAAGGGTTTTGAACAGTGCAGTACCCAGCTGTATGGGGGGTGAGCTGTGAATGCCCATTTGGCAGGACTTGGCTTGGGTCAATGGCTTATTAGCCATTTGTTTGCTGCTTCTAAGCCCCCACACAGACACTGTTTTGTTTTCTCTTCCTGATTGTTTTCACACATGAAGGTGCAAAGCCGCAAGGACATGTCGACTGATCAAATGAATCTATTGCACGCTTAAATTCACACCTAGCCTGCCAGGTGATGAGTTCAGGCAACCGGCTGCCTTGGTCAGAGCTGCTCAGGGCAACCTGTTATCGCTGTTGCTTCTTCCAGTTGCAAAATAGTTCAGATGTTTAAAGTCTCCAGTCCCATCCCGTTTGTGCATCCCAGAACAAAGCTCACTCTCCAAAAAGAAATAGGCCATTTAACTTAAATTTTGTAAACTTTCATGAAAACAGGCAAAATTTGCAATGCAAGAAGTCCTCTCGCACGACATCTGCAAACTGTAATGGAACTGTCTGAGAGCAAACCTCACTGTCTCTACTGGAGGCACTTAGGCCCAGTTTTAAACAGTTGGCCACCAGGGACTCTGGTGCTTGGCAACAAGTTTCTCTTACTGACAACATGGCAAAAGTCTCCCTTAACCTAATAACTTCTGGTTTTAGTTATAGGCATTTTCAATCCAAAGTCTAATTTCCATGAAGCATTCCAATATTTCAGCTGGACTGTCATATGCATTAGATGAAAAAAAATACATTTATTTCAAATTTTTTAACTGTACCCATTTCTTTTATCATTAGAGAAAATGATTCTAAAAATACTGTACTTGTTACACATCCTTTGTCAGAAAATCAGGTTTAAAATGCAAGTGCTTATAGAATCGTATTATGAGTGCAATTTCTCTTTTTGCCACTTCATCTTTTGTGAAGCTGATGGTACCGCTTTTGCACCAAGGACAGCCATTACATTTCTGAACAAACAGAATTCATTCAGTGACAGGTTTATTGCTTGTTTGTCTCAGAAATATTCGCTACAATGGACATCATAGAAAACTGCAAGAAACCGAAATATTGAATGTATTTTGAATTGCATTATGTGGAATTCTACAGCTGGAGTGGTATTTGATAACATCATATTCTCAACTCGCATCCTCACATCCAAGAAGAATGCTTGGGTTCACTAGCAAAAGCTGGATTTTATTTGTTTTCTGCCAATATTTGTGGTTGACTAAAGAAAGGCTTGAATCTTCTTGACATCATAATTTCATTGCATCCCAGGATCCACACAGAACTGAATAATGCTGCTTGCTTGAACTGCCAGTGTTATTACTCTAAAAGTTTACGGAAGCAAGGAGGGCTCTGTAAATTTGACAGTGCTTTAGGATGTGGAAATGCTGCCTTTAAAAATACCCCTCAAAATGCTCTTTCAAAATGGCAGGATTAGGGGCTAAGGTCAGGCTGTTGACGTTATTTATAGTCAAGTTGCTCAGATTACTTATGGAAAAAGCAGCCGTGAGCCTTATTATACCCACAGCCAGCCATCACTGTGATGTATGCTATGGTGAAAAGATTAGACCAGCTCCAGAGGGGGAATGAATGCGATGAGAAATGCTAGGTACCATATGAGGCAACATTTCAACCCACAAACTCCCCAAACATGAAGAATTAAGAGACAGCCTAAGGTCCCTGCCTACATACTGTATTCTCCCCACAGTAGGAAAACTGCAGTTTGTGGTGGCACTAATTCCCAGAAGACACAATACAAACTTTGACCAGTCAGGAGACTTCATGGGGACTTGGAGAAATTAATTCTGTTTCCACTAGAAATGAAATTTCTTACCCAACTCTGGAGTGTGAAGAAGGAAAACTCTGAACCACCTGTCCTTGTACTGTAATTTGCTACAATTTACCTTGCAACTCCTCTGGTATTCCTCAAAACTGATTTCAAAGGCAGCCTAAGCAGTACTACTGTAAAAGCTCTTGAGACGTATCAACTAAGCATGCTAATTTAGCTGTAATACACACTGCCACACCAACAAGTGTGAAGCTGAAGCTTTTGATTCAAAATTAAATGTACGTTTCCTCCGCTGAATCCTTCCTCACCTCTCCGCTCCCATTAAAGATGAGCCTCAGTAAATGAGCACGTTCAGTACATTCCTCCATCACCTTCACTTAATAGTTACAGCTGAGCAAACCCTACCCAGCGTCACGGCGGGGTGCTCCTGCGGGGACATCCGCGGGGACGGACGGCAGCCTGACCCTGCCTGCTCGGCAGTACTTTACAGAGCTGAGCTCCCCTGACAGCCAGTGGAAGGGGACCCGAAGAAACAGCCACACACTCAAAGCATGGGGTGCCCTTCAGCAGCAACGCGTTCAAAGGGAAGAGCTGCAGGCGCTACTTGGATACAGAGAAGGAGAGCCTGAGCTGTGCACGTTTAGGTGGGGCAAGTCAAAATCCATTCCAAGTCACAGAATAACAAATTGTAACAATATCTGACTTGAAAGAATTTTTTTTCTTACATTATTTTGTTCTGGAACTTGTAGTAACCTGACATATCTTAAAATACAAAAACTGGAGTACATAGAGTCCAATTAAGTAATCCCGAGACTATGAAACAAGCCAGGTGCAGCAAGAAAATTCAAATTAACACTCATCTCAAGCTTCAAATCAAGTGTCAGTTTGTTCCTTTTTATTTTAATTTATTGTAGGCAACATTAGCTAAAGCTGGAGACATTTGTTCTCTTGCTAATGATATACACAGAACTCCCACCTACATCCCCTTGCTCCTTCCAGTTAAAAACTTCTTCAGAACATTTCAGCTAGGCGGCTTATCTGGCACAGTTTATTCACCATATCATATGGATCCCGGTTCTGAGGTCTGCGAGCTCTTTTGAGCAGCAGTTTGTTCTTTGTTTAGCATATTTTGCAGCGTACAGCGCTAAATAAGCTCAGGGAGTTGTATCCACCAAGGCGTGTTTGTGCTCAGCGGCTTCGGCATCGCCTCGGTCTTTGTTATTTCTGTCTGGGCAAAACATTACTTGGATGCAATGAATAAACCCCAGGCTGTCTGGAAGTGGATACGTTTCTTAAGGAAATCTCCAGGCTAAACACACAGGAATTAGTGGGCCTGAGAAGCACGGTAGGTGGGAAGGTAGCGTGCGTTGCGTTACCTTGCTGCTCCCCGAGCGCACAAAGCGAGCAGCAGCTCACTGCTGGCGTGCCCCGCGCAACGCACTGCCTGCCTCCCGCGTGCTTGCAGCTCGCACGCACGCTGGGAATATCGAGCACCGACTGAGTAACCAAACAACAGCAGTTCCTGGACTTGCTAAATTCAACACAACTTGCTGAAGTTCACCGTGTCATTGTTGTGTTATTGCTTTACATTTCAGTCTTTTTGAAATAAACTTTCAAGACGTATAAAGACATTGTATTACTCCTCGGAGGACTGTGGAACAGGCTCCTGCCACCTGCACAGGCTATGGCACATGAAATATTCTATAGAAACCGTCCATCTGTTCAGGTCCCAGCTATTTCCTCTGAACTTTAAACTCTCTGGAGCAGAGGAAAAGATAGGGGGGAGAAGAAAGGGGGGGGGTAGACCCTCCCCGCATCCAGAGAGCCTGTAGGATGGGAGAGGGGAGAGGTGCAGGGTGCCTCCTTCCCCCCTGGGCAGCCCGGGAAGGCCTCTGTAGCAAACTCCCCGCAACCAGGGCTTCGTCAGGTCACGCTAAGGGGAACAGCACCATCCGCCACGGTACCCCTCCTTCCAGGCAAGCAGCAGGCAGCAACCTGGCAAATGCTGTTGCAGCCAGCACCATTAATCCCCACGGCTTCTGCTTCCCTCCCCGCCAAGCTAGCGCAGGACGGGGCACGGCAAGCAGGGAGGCCGCCCAGCCACGGCACTGCAACGCGTGGCACTGGGATTCGTTTTCTGTACAAACTGCCAAGCATTTGGGCCTCGAAAGTCTTATTTCCTCCATGAGGAAGAAATGCTTTCCTCTAAGAAAACACAAGGAATCTCTTTGGTTTTATTTAAATAAAGCTTTCTAATCATTATTGTTGTTGAGGGAATTGGAAAGGGGTAATTAGCACTTTTCACTCTTTATAAGGTTTCCCTGAAGCAGAGGGAAATTTAACATAACACATCTTCTGTCTTGTGTGACACTCATCTCACTGACTCACACACCAGACCCTGAGCAAGGGACGTTTAGATAAGGCACCAGAAGCTGACGCAAGGACTGTGTAGCCAAGGGGTGAAAATATTCATACTCTCAGTTGACTGACACAGAAGAGGACTTGTAATACCTAGAGGATATGGCACTTTGAACCAAGACTATGAATCCCTAGGATGAGTGGAAGATACTTAAACTGAACACTTGACTTCTGAAGTTGCTATACAAGTCAAGCAATCGGTTCAAAACACTGAAAAAGGCTTAAGCACTTTGGCTATCGACACTTCTTTCATGGAGAGAGATCCATGAAAACCAGAGACAAGAGTATGCTGGTGGGTTTTGCCCTGAGGGGAAAATATAATTTCACAGAACAACTGGACCAGGCTTTGACTTTCACCCAGACCACCATAAATCTGTAGCAACTTCATCAGACTGTCCATGAGTTGTCGTCAAACAGCTTTAGCCAAAGGAACCGTTTCAGGTTTCTCGCCTGATGACCTGATTTTAGTCACACTTGCTTGACTGTTCAGCTCTTAGTTCCAGCTGACTCTAAGTTAGTATAAACTGAAATAGCTTGATTATAGTCAATGCTGATTTATATCACATAAGAACTTGGTCCACTGGTTTCCTTAAAAGGATTTTTGATTTACTCTGAAGCTTACGGGGGTAAAATCAGGGCTCGTCTCTTCTTTGCAGTGAAGTTTCAAGCTGCAAGCCTAATTTTGAAAGGAAGTTGACAGAAAAGTTCTTCTGTAATATGTAGATTAGCGAAGCAGAAAGTGTGCCAGTTAGCATTAAACTTGTCTGCACTCCCCCCCTTCTGCCTGTCTTAATCTGCCATATCACTTAACCTACTCCTTCAATAGACAAGAACTGGTTCAGGTTGCATATTTTCCTCTCACAATTGCTTTTAGTGTTCCAAAATCACATTAAAAATGATTTTAAACACAAACACACACATACACACACACACACACACACAGAGATAATCTTGCCTGTAGGGACTGTTACTTTCCTAAAATTTTACATATTATTGTATATGAATGAAAACAAGAGCAAGTTCAAAGCCCAACTGGTGCATCTAGGAGATTGTTTTAATAAGCATAATGGGCAATGATAAAAATACCAACCAGACTCCAGTCCTAAAGGAAGAAAAGGACAGAAATTACAAACTCAAACAGTCAAAACATGGTAAACAAGAGTTATAAGATTTCCCCTTTTTTATTTTCAAGAAAATTTAATTTTTTTCTGACACTCTCAAAAATGGTACACCTGTTTTCAAACTGGAAGTGTATATCCCCAAATTTCTGTATATTAAGACATCTCCCAAAATATATGTTAGGTTTTAACCTTAATATGAGAAAAAGCAACTTAATACTGGTTAAAGTATTAAAATGAGTTCTATTTCATACATGTTAAAGAACTGAATTCTCTTGAATATTACATTTTAATCCTGTAGGAACACACATGATAAAAAGCAAACCAGACAAGTTGCCTATTTAGTCAGCTAACTATACTACTTAGGCTCTTAGTGAAAGGTAAGCACCAGAAAGTACAAACTCTTTCCTTACTTTACAGCAGACCTTGTTATACCCTGCAGCAAGAGATCCAATTATGGTTACCACCATTATCCAAGGTCAGAAAATCATTGAATACTATTAAAATTTCATCCAAAGTATTTACCTCTGTGACCTCCAGCAATCTTGAATTCCACTAGGTGACAATGTGCTGCTTTACTTATTGCCTCTTATTTGAGATGGGCCCCAAGCTAAACATATTCAGAAAAGTTTGGATCCGAGGATTTGGGTCAACTCAGTTCTAATTCACAGGAGTTCTTTCATTTCAGAAACTGTCTTATTTTCTTCTCCCAGGCATCTGTGCACAAAGCACTAACAACACACTTAACTAAAAGCCCATGGAACAGCATCATTAACCTCGGCTGATTACACCTGCTGCCTCAGGACTGCAGGCCATCGCTGACATAAGTACTGGCGGCTAGTTTGACAAAAGGATTGGACACATTTCTGGTTGTTAATAGTATGTGTAGCTCTGCAAGGTGAGTTAAGTCCTACAGGTAGGAATTTCAAACGTATCTCACTGGGTTCAGTGCAACAATCACATTAAAATCGGTACACTGATGCAGCGCTGACTTAGAGGGCACCCCAGCATCACCTTGCCTCTACAGCCTGTGTCGGCAGAAGCTTTCCATAGCAGAACTCATGTGACAGCATATCTACATGGAGGCGTTCAACTATACCAACAGCATTCTCAGTGAAAAAGGCCTGAAACTAGAGTTGAGAACATCAGCAGAAGGCTACAGGCAAAAACATTACAAGGATATTTTAATTATTTTGAAAAGGAAGCATTATAAATTTAGAGTCAAAAGTTTAAGCAGATACGTGCATGCTAGGGTATGAAACTCACAGGCACAGAGGTAAGCTGTAGTAATGTAATGCATCAGGCATATAACTGTGATTAGCAACAGTACTGTCTACAGCTCCGTATTAGATTACCTTGTTTTTAAAAATGTTTTTATTTTTCTTTCTGTATTACATTATTAAAGGACAGGGCATTATGAATACACCAAGACTATCTTGAATTCAGACTCAAGGCAGTACAAGTGCCTTGGCAGAAGTCTGCACCTTGACAGAGACATGGTGGGTAAGAAGGATGCCACCTGTGTTGGACTTCCCTTTCCATGGACCTAAAATTGGCCTTGATCTGCAGTACAGATGTGTGAGGCACACTGTCTTTGGCCCAAACACCATACAATCAATAAAGGGCAGACAAGTCTAATAAAGGGCAGACACATGATCCTTCTTAGAAAGACCTGATATTACACACATGATGGATCAACATGATATACATGATGCCTTAACTCAGCCTGACCTTAAAGTGATGTGAGATATAGGAGTCCCATAACTGACCTTCTGCTTTTGCCCATCTTCAGTGGGCAGCAGAGCCAGAGGGCATACGAGCAGACTGCTAGCATCTTGTCAGCCTTGTCCCATCACACTGCTCCCAATAGGATGTGGCAGTCAGTCTGAGTAGTGTGCTTCACAAGAAAGCACCTATGCCCTCTGCTTTATGCAAATGGAAAAACCCTGAATAGGTATTTACCATTTGGAAGGAAGGCATTCTTTGAAGTATTCGTAAAAGAAGAATATTATCCATGTGTCTCTGCTGAAGAAGGAACTTTAAGCTAGGAAGAACAGTGTGAAAAAATTTTAAATGTAGTTATGCAAGTCTTTAATTAGTTTTGACTTCTCAGGAAATTTAAAGAGTTTGTACGAACCCTCTACTAATATAATTTTAAAAATTATCTCACAGTCAATTCTGAAATACTTAAAGGATTTATTTTTTAATTAATTTTAACATATAAATGAATTAATATAATTGTTCATTTCAGAAAGTTAATTCTGTACTCAAAAGAGGAGATGCTGTAATTTTGGTGCCACATAAACTATTCTTTCTGGATAATAAAGTAGTCGAATTCCTGTTTTAATTGTCAAACCCATATTAGCAAAGTTTTGGCAGATGAAGAATACTTTCATCTGTGCATAATTATGAATCATTGCCTTGGCATGGTAGGTAGGGCTTGCATTTCCACAACTAGTAACAACCTATTAAACACATCTTTTAAGTCAATGTAATTTCTGTGGAGGTGAAGGCTTAATAGTTAAGAACTATTTCAAAGGAACTGGTGACTTACATTGTCTGAAAGTTTTGAGTGTCCAACTTTAGACTGCTTAATAGGACCCATGTTTCAAGATTTTCAACATTTCTATAAATAAGCTACCCAAAGTTGAATGCCCAAAGCTATATACCTAAAGTCACTAATTGGTTGAGAATCAGCAGAAATAAGCAATTAAAAATCAAAAAACCTTGCTTAGTTGCTAACAGAAGTCATAAAATTGATGAATGCAAAACATTTTGTTTGCTTTGTCAGTTTTGGATCACATAGCATCCTTCTAAGGAAATTTCACAGGTCACTTGACTAATTTAAAATGAAACATAGTTTCTGCACAAGAAGGAAACAGCAACTAAAGTACGCCAATGGTGTCAAGACTTCCTCAAGAAATTATGCGAAGGCAGGTTGCAAGACAACCTCTTGGATGATGTATGTTACATTCATAAAATCTATTCACAGGGCATACAATTACTGGGATAGGCCAAGACACAGGTATGCAGAGAAGAAAGCAAAATTTGAATTTTATAGGTTTAAACAAATGCCACGTTCACACAGAATTCAGCACCTAGCTCCTCGGACAGATGCGGTCTGCTGATTTCTGGGTACATTTAAGTGTATGTCCTTTCGTTGCTGAATTCTACACAAACTGAAGAGTACCATGTAGCAGCCAGTCTGGCGAGCCCGCTGCTGCCATAATTCAGCTTGTGCTGTTATCCGGACATAAATCAAACCCTCTGCATCCTGCTGAGACAGCAAGAGCTGAGCTCTGCTGAATTCCTACACTGATAAAAAAAAGCCTTGACAATGTAGTTGATGTAGTACTCAAAGGAAAGCTTGAAGTCACAGATGAAACCATGATTACAAGGTGGTTGGAAAGTAAATAACAGTCCCATCAAAAAGAACCATAAATGGACGGAGGTTAGGAGGAACCTGCTGCTTAGCCCCTGACAGCTAGTGTGATTCAGCACCAGAAGACAAGCCAATTTACAAAGACAAAAGATGAAAGGAAAACCCTATCCAGCCTTCAGTAAGAACAGGAGAATCAGATACTAGCTGATAAGTAAAACTGTTTGAGGCAAAATAGATGTGGAAAAAACAGGATTTTTAGCTTGATTCTTATCTAATTCACACAGATGTAGGCCGGGAACTACTCCACTGAAGTCACTGGAGTTTAATGGATGCAATAGATACAAGAGTAAAATCAGAAGCAAATGCTTGCAATGTCAGGTTCTGCCACCGTAAGCTCTCTGGACTAGGTACTTTTCAGTCCTAGAGATCCTTCTAGCTCATCAGTCCCACTGAAGTTTCTGCTTAGCAGGGTAAGGCAATGATTAGACTGGATACAGATAAAAGAATCATCATGTATATCTTCAGTAAAGCTGCTCAGGAATTTTCCGTCTAAATTCTTTAGAGGAGACACTGCAGTGTGTGCAAGAAAAATCAGAATTTTTGAAGGAAAATGCCTTTGGGATAACAGAAAGAAAAGGTTAATTTCTGGGGAAATTTACATGAATTTAAACACAAACACACACACACACGCACACACTTCCTTTAAATGAGTCAGAAGGTTTTTGTATTCTCATGCGTGGCGTCTGTAGGGTCACAAGGAGCACCCCAGTGTTCCTGCTGCGTACCCTACATGAGCCTAGGTCCTCACTCCCCCGTCGGGAGCAGCGGCCGGGACTGGGTTCCCTCCGGGGGTACCGCTTTGGTGGATGGCAATCGCACCTGGAGCTCCGCACGTGGCCCAGGCCAGCTGGGCAGCATGGGAACATGCAGCACCTAAACAACAACTCTCTGAGAGAATTGCAGCAAAAATGGGAAGAAAGTGAAGAAGACAGCTTAAGAGGACGCGTTCTCAACATTTTTAGGTTTTTGGTTGAAAACAAAATGTCAAAATAATGAACAGAATTTTCCAGACTGGAAATAGCCGCTCTGACCAGGCCAAATGCTCACAGCTCAGAGGAATCTGGTATCACACCTAGGGGAATCACTTAATTAAAGCATCTGTCTTTCAGCAAACATCTTTGATAAGCACATATGTTTTAACCTACTTACAAAACAATAAAAAGAAAATAATTTTCATTAAGAGCCAAATCTTGCTCATTTTGACTGGGACTGCTATTTGCACGCTATAAAACCTTAAAAGAAGTTGGGAAGTAATTCTTATTTCAGTAAAACTTTGTTTCAATACCCTATACACTCAGCAAAACACTGGAGGGGAAAGGAGACCAGCAGGATTTGGGAGGAGCCATGTACGTGTGCATCTCCGAAGATGCATAGGAGCTTTATGAGCAGTTATACGTTGGTTTTGGATTCAGCGAAAGAAACCACTACCCTGAAACATGACCACATTGTGAGTTATCTTTGCCAAAACTCATAAATTCAGGAAAAAGGGAAAACTTATTGGGTGCCTGGAAACAGTAGGGTTAATTTTTCCCCTCAGACCTACTAGAGATTTTCACTGTAATGAAAAACTCTAAGGTATTATTATAGTGAAAATATGTTTTCTAGAAATGAACTGGGAAATGGTTTCCCAGCCAAAATGACTTGGAGCTGCTTTGTACACTAGAAGAAATATCCACTGCCAAAAAATTCTCTGGATTTACATGGTTAGCGACCTGTAATGCCAGATGCTGATGCCCAATTATTTTAAATGCTTCGCAGTGATCCTAGTTCACTTCCTATCTGGGTCAAATGAGGCCTAAAAGCAAAAGCAGATAGGCAAGCTCTGAGGGGCAAGAACGGAAGTAACTAAAGGCATATTGCTAGCAAAGCTATTCGGAGCAATTAGAATTCGACAAGCACTTACAGGATACCTAGAAAAGAAAACTGCCTGGCATGAGAATATCTCCCCGCGAGCGTCCCTGCCTCCAGGGTGCTAACACACATATTCCACCGACACCGCACGCTTCTGCACGGCATCGTTGACAATGTAAAGCAAAATGTTTTCCATCTGAAAAATGCAGTCAGCTCTTTGGCAGGTTGGTTTTTAATCAGAAAATGCTTATCCCATAACATACATAACATAAGGCAAAACATACAGTGATTTAATTGAATTGTCAGTAGGAAACACTATACTTCAAGGCTGAAATTGAAAACCCTTTGAGCAAAACAATGTCATGTATTTTAACAAACATCAAAATGATAACAACAAAATTAAATGAGCAAGGCCAAAAGAATGTGTGTGTGTGTGCGTGTGTGTGCGTGTGTGTGTAATAAAACCCAGGATTTTCCAGTTGAGTCTAAAACAAATACCAAAATCTCATAATTTTCCACACAGGGTAGAAATTTTGGTTTGCAGATAGTTCGAGATTGTAACTTTGACTCAAGGCTATCCTACCTCCATTGTGAGTAACTGGACAGAACAAACACAACTCGAGAACACAGGGGAAGCTTTTTCTTATCAACCATAGCTGTTTATAAAAAAATAAATGTATCTCGATATGCCTACACACATTTTTCCAATATATTTTTTACCTTTGTACATCTATGCTCACACAAGTTCAGGAGAGAAAAATACACTCTTCCAGGATGCAACAATAATTGAAACAGGACATTTGAGAGGACCATTACTGAACTAGCAGGGGTGGATTCACTTTGCCACTTCGTCCTGCAGGACAGGGAATTATGAGAGAACTACGAAACAACCTAGAGCATAATTTGTCTCCCTCTCTTCTTCCCAGTGTTGTATTCGAGCAGAACTAGGCATCTGCGAGAGGCTGAGAGCTGTCCTTCGCCGGGTGTGTGTTAAGTCGCTGAAGGCATGAAGCATTTTAAAAGGTTTGTCAATAAAATCCCTATTTAGTTAACCCCAATCCCCTCAGATCTCTTATTACAGAGGGCCTTCTGCTCTTAACATCTGGGCAGGCAAAGCCTCCAATTACACTGCTGTATTTGGAAGCTTAATAGATAAGGGCCCCACTATATCCATTTCCCCTGGTGACTGTTTATCTGTAGCCAGTCCAATGATACGCAACCTTTCTGCCCCGGCGAGGCACGTGATTGTGCGGCAGGCCACCCTGTGTGCCTGCCCAGTCGCATTAAATCCAAAGCTTTCTGTGAGCCTTCCTCTCCCGTGGCCGGACTGACATCTGTCACCCCGTAACGCAAGGGGAAGGGTCTGGGGAGCAGAGAGACAGCAGCCCGAGACCACGACCGAGGGCAGGCTCCCATCGCGCGAGCTCTTCTCCCGGCGTGCAGCCTGCGCCTGGGGAGCCCCAGCAGGACAGGGGACACCCAGGAGTGGGCAGGACACGGCTGTCACCAGGCAGCAGGCACCTAAAGCTACTGCCGTGGGCCCCGGTAGCTGAGACTGCCCCGCACACCTGGTGCAAATCATCAAAACTCCTCAGAATCACGATGCTCCATCCAAAATAAAGATCAATAATCAGTCAAATAGCTCCATGGTGAAGTTTCTTGGAGAAGCTGCGCTTAATACATGTCCAGGTGAACGATGTTGAAAAAACCCTGTAAAAATCAATTCTCCGCACACAGTTGTCTCTGCTGCACAGAGATGAATCTATGAGCAGTTTCACCTAAGCATTGCTATGTGCAACCGTGAATTTTCACAGACTTCACAGCATTCAGCCTTTGCAATTTTTTGACATGAACACTGGACAGCCATTTCTTTCTGTGGTACCCAAACTTTGTATTGTACCGCACTAATGTTTCCTTTCTGAATCTCTCTCAAAATACATGCAGACGTTCCTCTTGCTTTCACCTTCATTTCCATTTTTAGTTCCTCCTCTTCAGTCAAATCAATTTTGTTAAAAGCTTTTTAATTTTTTTCTTTTTTTTTTTTTTTTTTTAGTATTTTTGTGTTGAAAGCCTGACAGGAAATTTGCTGAATTTTTTTTTAGTAACGGGGGCTGATATTTTCTGCTTCTTTTAAAAGATGAAGAACACCGTTGCTCTTCATTTTCTCAGTCCATCTGCCGGTTCATTTGCAGGAACTAGGAAAATAACCTTTTCTGTCATCCGTACTTTTCCATTTTTCCTTCACTTTTGCATCGAGTTCTTCTGTGACAACAAACGAGGGCAGATCAGCTACAGGAATTGCTCTCAGAGCTCTTATTTTAACCTTCGAGTCTCATCTTTGCAGCTGGAGGTTTATGTGCTGACGACAGGAGAGAGCAGAAGCCAGCAGTTTGTCAGGCATGCTCTCCGGGGATTTGTGCGCTCTTTCAGCTGTCGCTGTGTCGCCATCTATATGTACTGATGTAACTTGTGACGTGCAGCAACAAATGGTAAATAATTCCTTTCGCTGAGCACACTTCTGCCTCGGTTGGTGTCAGGCCTTTGATCAATAAACCATCGAGGCGTCTTGCAGCAGAAATATTGTTCCAACTGTTGCTCAGGAACCATACGCTCCACACGCTATTGCCTTGTTTTCAGAGCAATATATGAGCTCTTTATTTTTATTCTTCTGCCCTCTTCAAGCAATGTCTTCTACAGTCTGCTGTGCAAGTATTGCTCACTGTTTACGACTTCAGTTCTTGAAGAGGCTCACTGGTTTCTACTGGTATAAACCAGCTCTAATCCGAGTAAGTAGGTCACTCCCTGCATCTCTCCAAGCAGGGACTGCAGCTCTTCAGGGAGGCTGGTGCCGCTCCTTCGCGCCAGGCCTGACACCTCCTGCTTCTAAGGTACTTCCCGGGGTCTGCGACTCTGTTCGAGCTCGCACCCCCTGCGTCTTCTCATTGGGTGCAAAATCTAACTCAAAGCCAGGCTGCTCCAGAGCCCAAGAATGCCATTTACAACAGCCGGCCGCCAGCAAGACTTGCAGTGCTTTACTCACTTCTGTACTTCTGCAAATGAAACCCGAAGCAGACATATCTACCTCTGCTATACAGAAGTACCATCTTCCATTCGGTGACACTGATTAGCCTACACTGTCTTCACCCAAGCTGATGGAGAATCAGCTTCTGCTACCCTAGGCGTATTGCTGTACTCGTAAACTACGTCCTCATGCAGACCACAGGGCTTCCCACACTGTTGTTTTATTACTCTCTCTAAAGCCTAAGGAGTTCTTTCCCACCAGGAGTTTCTCTTCTCTCCTCACCTCTCCCCGGCTTCTGCTGTGAACTGCTCCACTCAGATGGTCCTTTTTGTGTTCTCTAGTGTATGATACACTAGAGTGCTTTTTCTGATTTATGCTTTATTATAGATGCAAATGCAGACAAGTATGTGCTATTGGCAATACCTTTATAGATAGCTCCGTTTTTGCAAAGGCCTGATACACACCCAGTGCCATTAAACACACCAGACAAACTGTTCTTACTCCGTTCTGCTGTTGTTGATGTTTCTTTTGCTTTCTACCCACATTGGGATTTACTTTTTCTAACATGTTTCAAGCAAATTACAGGTCTGTGTACTGCGTAGACAGCTGATAGCACTTCAGTTTATGCCTACCTTTAATGCTGCATTTTCCCAGTGTGTGAAGCAGATGTCCTTACTGTCAGATTTGCAGAATGGCACAGGCAGCACTAACATTGACACAAGTATTGTTTTAGTATTGTTCCAGTAATTTTGTTTACTTACTCCTTTTGTCAATTCTATATTTTAGCTTTTTCCCTATGGATCTCCAAACATTAACCTATTAAGTTAGTAACATTACACGTACTTCCTTGCTGTCTTCCATGCTTTGTCTTGCACACCAAAACAACACCATTGTTGCCTTTCTTAAACTGTTCTGCTTGAGCTGTTCTCCAGCTGCCTGCACTGCGTGTCATGGATGTTTTAGCTTGCCTCTGCAGCACACCGTGAAACCTGTTTGATTGAGGCTCTCATTCTGCATGTTTTCTCTAGTGCTGCACCAGGCTTCTGCGGTGCGTGATACGCCCTTGGTACATACTTTTCTTCTGATGTTGTATCCAAATGGAACTGAATAAAATTTTAAATTGTACACTCTCACACATACACACACACGCAAAATGTAAGCTTTGAGAAAACTGAAAATATTTGCAGATTCATATCAAATTCAGCAGCAGTTTTAGGTGGAAAAAACTGAAGCAGGGAGCAAATACTAGATCAGCCAGCATTTGACTAGACAATATTTTTAATGACATGTTTCATTTAAAAATGCTAAAATACATTGATTGATATGTTTATAGTGATATTAGACACTCCGCGAATGTCAGAGTCAAATAAGGCTATTCCCTTCCCTGGACTTAATTCCCACCCAGGGAGAGTCCCCCTCCCGGGCTGCTGGCACAGCACTCTTCAGAGCTTTGCCAGAATGCCGCCTTCTCGGTGGCACCTTCCATCTGAAGATACCAAAGCAAGCTACAGACACATGCTAATAAGAGACCGTTCCCAGCACACACTGCAGGTGACAAATTATTATAATCTCCAGATTATTGATGAGCAAACTGAGTTAGAAATTTATTAAAGGTCACAGATTTTGGACTTAAACCCCAAACACCTGGCTCCTAGCCCTGTGCCTTAATCACTGATAACACATCATTGATTCTCAGCAAAGGTCTCTGATTCAACTAAGCGTTTTTGCACATGGCACTAATGCAACCCGAGGTAGGCTACATGTAGGTATTACTCCCATAACCATGTACAATTCATTATATTACACTGCTGCCCTTATTATAACAGAGTGGTGTCATTAAAGCTAATCCTACAGGGACTCACAGGAGCGTGTGACCAGAATGAAAGAGGCAGGGCACAGTTCACGAGCCACCAAAGAAGCACTTCACTGCAGCTTCCTTTTAAAAGTAAAAGCCTCATTTTAAATAAAACAAAAACTTTTACTTTGATAAATGCTGGCTGCTTCAAAAAGATACTCTGTTCTCAAATCTCCCCAGCTAAATGCCACCACAGTTGTAAGGGCCAACCACGTGTGCAGCCAGGCTGGGAATTATCCACACAAGTAAAGAGCGCAGCTTGAAACATTGACTTTCTCCTGATCAAAAGGGGCTTGGAGGAAACTGGGCAGTTTGGATCAGGCAAAGGATAGGGCTTTCATTATTTTCAAAGAGCACCGCAGTGAATAGAGTAGCCAACGCGGCCCTGGTGGCAGGGAGACGTTCTAACACCCTCCCCAGCCCATGCAAGTTACTTAAAAGATTGGCTTTGGGTCTGTTTGGGGGGTTTTTTGTTGGTTTTTTTCATTTTGTTGAAGAAGTTCTTTAAGGAAAGCTTGAAATACAGTCAAACCTTTCATTAGCTTTTTTAATAGCATTCCCTGTCCAACCTGCCACCCCCACATGCCAAATAATAAATGCTAACTATTACCAAAGAAACCCTGTCACATCAAAAATGTCTTTATTATAGCAGTACTAAGGAACTAAGTGCTTTAATTTTATTAAAATCAATTTTTTAAAGAACATTAAATGTATTTTTCTAGATGTTTTCACATTCATTTTCTTTTTTTTATTTTAGCCTAAAGTGAAAAGAGAATGCAGAAAAATCCATTTCCACCTTGTTTTTACCTGTATCTTCATTCGCTAGTTCTTTTTGAGTATGCATGCTCAAGTGAAGGATTTAACATGGAAATATTATTTATGAACATTTTTAAAATCATGAAATATTCACACTATTTCACTTTGTAAGGCTGTTCTTTTTAAGAAAACCTAAAGGATTTAAGCTATATCATGAGGTAAAATGTTCAAAAAGTCCTGTTTCTTTTTTACTAACCAAGTATCACATCCTAGACAGAAAACAATTTTACACAGAGGCAGATGACATCTAAGCAATGTATTGCAAATAAATATATTCTATCAAGATTAGCAATTTTGCACTTTATTTTAACTTGAAATAGAAGTACTTCAGCAATCACAGCAATGGCTTTGACCTCCATTTCCATACATAGTCATAGCAATCCAGAAGGACAGAAGGAGATCTTGTTCTGTGAGTGTCATCTATCTATTCATCTTATAACCAACCCACATACAGGACAAAAGATCGTTACTAATGTCATAACACATGATGTGACATACCTCTGTTATTTAGAAGATAGAATAGAATTAGAGGTTTTTAGTCTTCCTACCTCAAGTCGATTTGATTTCCAGGACTATGGTGTCATGCATGTAATTAATATGCAGAGAAAAACTTTATAAAATCAAAATAAACTAGCCATAGGTTTAACCACAGATGAAACAATAAGGTATTATAAAATTATTTTTAAAATACAGAAAGTATATCCTTCGTGTATGGTGTGTTTTAGTGTTCAAACATCAGGCAGAAATGACAGGGATATTACTTTCTATAATTGATCCCATAGGAGTACCTGTAAAGAATCGCTATGAGCTTAATATTTCATAATTGTTTCACTGGAATATAAAGCTATAAAACACCATTGTCACTGCAGGCATGACTGCCTTGTCTACAAATGAAAATGAGCGCTTTGGTGTACAAAAATTCTCCAAACTGTTGCCAATATGAAACACCTACAGAGCAATAATAGTCATTGGATATGCCAGAGGTTTTTGGAATAATACCTATGATCTTATAACTAAAAGCCCACAGGGATCTAATTCCATTGGGGCTAACAGAAAGGCTCCCCTTTGACTTGAATTATTGAGTTGAATCGATTCCTTTGCTGGATTATCTGACATTTAAGAAAGGTAAGATTCTGAATGTTGTTAAAGGACATGGCTTCAAACTATTAACTTCCAGTAACATATTGATTAAAATATCCATTAAACCCGTAGTCACTCATTAACAAAATACCTCCTATGAAGTTCATTCTATGAACATGTTTGTGTACTTGTATTTAAAAAAAAAAAAAAACCCTTTAAAAAGGTTTATCTGCCCTCATTCTAAAGCTTACTTCCCAAGGCACACCAGCTGGAAAGGGGTAGAACAGCCTATGAAACAACGCTGGACTCTTTCCCTTTATCTGAGGTATTCAAAAAGCAGTGACTGCGCCTGTGTTTTAAGGAACATTGTTTTGTGTCTATGTAATTTCTTACTGGCATGGTGTTTGAAGGATCTTGTTTCTGAAATTGGTCCACATCACTTGAAGCCTGAAACTCATTGTTGAATGGGATAAGTCTGAACACAACAAATTCTGATGAAATTCATATTCATATTTTGAAGACAGAGAGAGATATCCTAAGGAGTCCGAATCCCTCCTTTGTTTTAGAAACATCTCTTTCCTCTTCTCCCTCTTCCCTCAAATTGCATCATAGCCTATATATTCAGAGTCCAAGAGATAAGGGAGGCAGAGGGAATTTTTTGGTTTTAAATATCACTAAGCAATACTTGTAGGCTAAATCATGGAAAAAACATTCCACAAGAAGATTACAATCTGAAGCAGATGGGAAAAGTAGCATAGCCAGGCTGTGTTAGGAATGTTATCACAAACCCCTATTTGTACCTCATGGTCCAGAGTAAAATAATTGAAACGTTTCCTTTAAGCACACAGAAATCAGAATTCTTTCTAAGATAATGCTGGAATAATACTGCTGGAAGACTCCACCAAACAAGGAGAAGCTGTTGTTTTAAAGGAAATCAGAGCCAACTTTTCCAAGCAAAGTTTCCAGCCCTGAATGCCTAAGAGGTTAAATACAATGCCTGTGGGAAGAGTCAAGAGTAGAAAGGAAAGTGGAAAGTAAGGACCTCAGCGGGCAGTGGATCGTGGTAAAACAGTACTCAGATGCAATTTGGCAACAGAGCGGGTAAAAGGGAAATGAGAGAGACACATGATAAGAGGGCAACAATTAAGAGGTTACTGACAGCGGTAAGATAGAATAGAGATTTGGAGAAAATGCGAGGAACACCAAGTACTCCACTTTGCCTGGTTGAATTTCACAGAGTCACAGGACATCCAGTGTGATTTACTAACAGACAGCTGAAGGCACTCGACTCTCAGAACATCTCTCCCAATTTGTTAAGAAATAATAGCTGGCAGTTAGCAACAAACAGTGTGCATATGTTGCTAATTAAATTTGTGGATGATACTCTTTAATCAAGTTACACAAATTCTATTCAATATAAAGTTTCAATAGACACTGAACCGTAATATACCGCTACTGAAAATGCACCTAGGCACTGAAAAACTACACAGGCAACAATAACCTGTCAATGCCATGCATAGTAGAAACCATTGTAAGAAACTGCACATATCAGCCTGATGGATGGTATGATGAGTTTGTATGTTCAAGACATATTGCAAAAGATTATCCCTTTCAGCTTTCCCTCACCTGTAATTCCTTCGACACCTTAGCACCAATGGGGGCTCAGCAGAGACAGATCCGCAGCTGGCAGAAACTGGCATAAATTCATTGACCTCAAGCTAGTGCTGGAAGACTCTGCTCTTCACTTGGGTAGAGTCTCCCACCCTACTTACCACTTGCTGAGGAGCAGGGAGGAAGCATCACCTTCTCACAGAGCCAGAGTTTCTGTTTTTCCTCTAATTAAGTCCTTATGAGCATTTTAGTATGCAAATAGCATTGATTATTACAAAAAGCACTTTTGGTTGTGTTACATACACAATACTCCCTATGACATTGGCAAATAGCTCTCTCTATGCCCTCTTTACTGCTGGGAAAGCCTAAGAATTAAGCATGGTGCACTGATTTGGCTATAAATTAAGCCCAAGCCAGCAGCAGATGTGGTTGGAACCCAGAAATACCTAGTTCCTTGTTCGCAGCCACCACAGAGAAAAAGAAAATTTGTATCTGAATGTATTAAGTAAAGGCTGAATCGAGTCCATTACACAAATGAAACATTCAGGGAAAAACAGTACTATTCTCCATACTAAGCCACATCTTTGTGCAAAGTTCACAATTGCTAGCATTTCCCTAAGCTTTCAGTATCCAGTTTCCATGTGTGTTTTTCTTCTCACCACGTAAATATTGATAGCTGGCGGCGGCTTGTTTGGAAGCCAGCAGTGCATTTTAACTGCAGGATTTATGCCGGAGTTTGTTTCACCGGGGTTGCATGCCTCGAACTAACAACAGAGCTCGGCCCTGTGGACAAGCACGTTTCTGAACGTACAATACCTGGGCGATTTTGTTGGGCTCAGAGAGCATTAGATAAAATTGTGAGTTCACAGTAAGTTTGCCTTCTCTGCCCACAAGATACAAGACAACGGGAGTATTTATATATAATACCGTTGTGAGCATCCCACGCCCTGCTGAACCTGCAGGCTGACCAACCTACCTCTCTATCAGTGCACTGAGCTATAAGGTCTGAAAAGGAGGGAGCTTAGACTGCTCTGCATTAGGGTGCTGGAGACCAGTTCCAAGCCTGGGGGAAGACTGGTCTCTCACTGGTTTTACTTTTCAAACTAAAGGGATGTAATTCATTGTAAGAAACAGCTCCGTTTCAAAGCTACAGAAAATGAAGGGCCCCTTTTTTAAATGTCCTTTGCATATTTCTTCCCTGGCCAGCTGGCACTACTTGAGAGGTGTAGACCTGGTGGCTCAAGCCTGAGAGAGAAGAGCAAAAGATCTCCGCAGCCGGCAGAGCAGTGCAACCGGGCAGGGCAGGCAAAGGGGAAGGGAAGGAGTGCTCTGCTCACCCTGCTAGAGAGCACGGTAGGTGAAGGAAAGGCATTGGTGAGCATACAGAAACCTGCTCAGCCCATATTCAGTGTTTTTATCATGTTTGTGTGCTTTCTGCTTTGGAAAAAAAGCAGGCATAGGGTAAAGTGGAGGAAATTAGAGTTGTGATAGTGTGTGAAATTCAGGGGAGACTAACTATGCTAAACATGCCTGAAACAAACGGGCACCACAAACCAGGGTAACAGATTACAGCACTGGGATACAGAAGTCAGACCAAAGACAGACAGACAGTTGGGATAAGAGAATTTCTATTTTCTAGGAGGTCTCTGTAGTCTTCTTGGTATGTTTTTTCTATAGTGGAGAAGATCTCCAAGACCAATAAGCTGTGGTGGCAAGTGGGGCAGGAGTTGTTGCCTGGAGTGGGTGGTGGGCAGCTCACGCAATGGGGCTGGCACAGGCTTGGACATGGCATAGCTGGGTCTGACAGCCCCTAACTGTACGTTAGGAGACGTTACAGGAGATGAGAAGCTTCTCCTCAAGAAATCAGAGTTGAGTACTTCAAATGACTGTCGTTACAGTCTGGGAAAGGAACACTTGGTTACTGACTGTTGTCCTGTTACCTTTCTGCTGTCCTTTCCTCCCTTTACTAAAGTACTGTTTTGTGAATCATTTGACTCAATATTTGAGAGTGACAAAGCGCAGTTCATTGAGCAAAGTTTAATTTAATACTTTGTGGCTTTTGGGTGAAGAGCCAAACTGGTGTCTATTACTGACCGCTAAAAATTGAACTCTGCCCCCTGCCCTTGTGGCTGCCAATGCCAAATCCACCCGCTCCCAGCGTTTCCAAGCACCACTCTCAGCAGTATGAGTGTTAAAAAACAAAGAAAAGGCAGCTTTATTGCCAAAACCCAGGAACAAACTTCTTCCTCAGAAGACAACTTCTATAAAAGTCAAAGAAATGGAAATGGGTTTCACTGGCTCTCTCAGCTTTGCTTGTTTCAGTGTTTGTCCCATTAATAGTCATACGAGCGTGCTGAGTATTTGACATTGTCATGTTTATCATTTTACTCAACTGTTCAATATCTGGGAGCATTTTCCAATCATGTATCCACAGTACAGCTATAAAAACTCCTTGTTATTCTCAGCCATCATTTGAAAACATTAAGTAAAAATAAAGCTAGAATATAAACCCAATAAATTCAACTCCTATACACAGAAAAAACAATTATTTTACAGTATGCGCCATTTAAATTCTCTTTCAGAAGACAATATAGTAGTTTATACATTCACCACAGTGAATCAACAAATTTTCCCTACTATCCTCAATAGTAAAACCAGCATTTCTGATTAGTTGACCCCAGCTATCCACAGCTTTCACGTGCTAAGTATAACGCAATGCAGAGTGATCCTGCAGAGGCTTAGGTAAGATTTTAATTACAAATTTGGTACTTTTGTCTGGATTCTCTCCTGGTGTAAATCCACTAAATCCAACGACATGCTTCCATATGATAACATGTTTCTATTTAGGATGCACTACAATTCCTCCAGCAATTTGGCTTTGGGGAATCTTAGAAGTCACAAAAGGCTGTGATATTGTGATGACTAGATAAACACTTTCAAAATGTACATCTTTAGGAGTACTACTTCTTTACAATTATACTTTTATGACAGAAGATATAGTCAGTAAATTAATATTTATTCTTACCACAAGACTGCTGTCCAGAGAAAGTCTTTTCCCAAATTCCCTTTTCTGTTGCTGTCTTTTTTGCTCCATAGCTGAGGTTATTTGTTTTCCTTGTGATCTACTAGAAATGTCAGAGTGTTTCCAGCATCACTGAAAAAAAATTAAATGCACATTTCAATATCCTACTTAACAGTTTCTGTCTTTCATCATTAACTTTGTAATAACCCAGCAGCTAATGACTTTGCATCTATGGTAGGCTGTGTTCCAGGAACAAGCTTTCTGTGCCAAAAAAGCTAAAGTGTCCAGACAGAAATATCACCAATATGTTTGGGTCACTTTCTCAAAAAAAAAAAAAAATCTACTACTCCCATCTTAGTTGTCTTTCGCATTACACCCCATGTTTTCATAGCCTCTTTTTAATAGGGCTGGGAAATAGGTTTGCAGAACCAATGAACTACCTGGGGTCGGGGAGGGGAAGGCGGGAGGGAAACCGTTCCTTTCATTTTAATTGCGCTCCGCAGTAAGCCGTGCTTGTTGGCACATCTGTGCTGCTACTATGATGTACAAATTTTGGACCTAATCCTGAAAAGTTCTAAAAGCTTTCAACTCCCATTATCCTTAATGAGAGACAAATGCCCTCAGTACTTTTCTTGCATTTTTAAGGTCAAAGATTCTGCTGTGATAATCGGAAAGTCGTACTGCCTGAACAGAATCGCTGGGGAATTTCACCTAGTAAATCTATAATGGAAGGAATTAATCTTTCCAATTTTGTTAGATTTGGTTATTCCTGCATGATATTTTCTAGAAAGTCATTGCCATAATTTACAAGTAACAACTACCAGCTCTGTCTTTTCCTAAACGTTCCTAATGATGTAGATATTTTAAAGTTTTAACTTGTATTTTAAGAATGTAGCATTTGTCATGCATGATTCAAGAACACAGGCAAAGCTACTGAAGTTATTCAGCATTTACGATGCAGTAATAGAAATCAGAATCTAGCCTAAGTTAAGGCAGACAGATATGCCCATGGATGGAGAACCTAATACAGCAATTTTCTCCTGTAGCATGTAGCGACCACATTTATTGTGTCAGGGGACAACATCTTATAGCTCCCCATCTAGGTTAACTCTCACTAAGGACAACAAACTTTCACTGCAAAAGAACTGCAAGAATTTGTCCACAATTTTTAGTCAAGATTGGTTGTAGAAGCCTTTTTAAAAACATAATTCTAGCAAGGCTCTGATATTGATACAGTGCTACTCAATCTACAGTAATTCCCTGCATTTGACTGAAAAATTAGACTAAGCAAAAGGCAAACCTATCTAAATATTTCTGATCCCTTTTGCTCACCGTGAACAGCCCCTGCACTTGGAAACAACCATGTGACTACACCGTGCGTGAACTGGCTGTAGGGTGATACACCTGGCATTTTCAAAAAAAAAACGTATATGCCCTCCAGATGTGCTCATGTGCCTGTGGACAGACCTGACTTGGCATGCACCTGTGAACGAGCCCATCTGTTGTTGTGGCCATATCAAGGAGATAAGACTACTCCATTCTTTCCCCAAATTGCCCCAGAATGGTCTGCCACAAGGACACAGAGGCGCCTGAGCACGGGCTGAGCAGGGCTGCCCACAGCAGGAGCAGGGTGCCGCAGGCTGAGCCTCCAAGGCCCGCTGGAAGGCCGGGTGGGCCCCGAGGCAGGCACGGCGGTATAATCAGGCGGACATCGCAACAGGGACTGTTCTAGGAAAACCTTACCCATGGGGAAACCGTAATTGGTGCAGCTACCAAGCCGTCCAATGTTAAATCCAGTCATCTATTAAACCAGCACCTGGTCTCTCTTACACTTGTTTTGTAATTCTGGGTTTACACTTATGGAGAACTAGAATTCACCCTGTTTTCTCCAAAATGCAAATAAATTAGCCTCTCCATACATAAATCTAAACAACACGTGCAATGAAAATAGGTACACACATTGGCGGGAAAATCTCAGTTATCCACTGTGATAGTTCTGGGTTGTTTTTGTTTTTGTTTTTGTTTTTTTGCAAGGTGATCTGTAAGCCCTTGCTTGCTTTCTGTAGGACTGATCCTAAAGCTTCAAGCATTATTTAATTCAGATAATGAGGAAGCATAATGGTGTGCTATCATATAATTACCATTGTTTCCTGATTAGCTATCATGTCTCAAAAGAAATACTACAACAGATTTTAACAAACACAAAGGCAATTTATTACACTGTTCTTGTGAGTGTGCCAGAAATTAGCAGGAGAAAGAGTTTATGTAATCTTTATACCATTCTTCCACGCATTCGTCATGGCTGGAGAGCATGACTTCCACCAAGGGAGTTCCTGTTGATCAGTAAGCACAGAACCACTTAGCTGCCAGCTAGTGAGAGCTGCAGTTGGAGGAATTATCCCAGTAGAAGGTCAAGCATTTAACATGAGCAAATGCCTGAAATCTCTGCAGATATTTGGCAGAATAACCCCAAATCCTAGTTTACTTAAGAGAAAGGATTATTATTCCTATAGTTTACATGCTGTGCTGCCTTGGGCAAGTCAAGAAGTGGATTTACCATATCCCTTATAGCCCTACTTTATACACTACTCATGGGCATCAGGGATCTCTCCCCAAAGAGTGAGCAACCTAAGGCTGCACCCAGTTAAAGGTTTGAATCAAAGGTATTTATCAAAGAAGACAGTACAACACGTCACATGTATCAACACACACTGGTGCCTCAAAATACCCAACTCGGAGGTCTTTAAAGAAAACTGATCAGTAGAGTGAGGTAGCACTTAACAAATACAGAAAAAAATTCCAGGGTGGATGGTCATTTTTGTGCAGCATACTTCTTGCACCAGAGAAAAATGAGCCTCCTAGGTAAATCCACTGTCCTCTGAGAAATCTACAGACCAACCAAGAGACTAAAAATAATCCAAAATGAGCTTTCTCCTGGAAAGCTCGGCACAGGAGAATGGCTGTCCAGGAGGAACAGTCTTGAAATGTAAAAGCCCTGAGAATCAGTTTGCCCAATCATCAGAAATACTGTTTTTGTACTACCAAGAGAACAGAATAGAAATGTATCAGCTTTTTTTGATCAATATACTTATTGATCTCTCTCAGACGATGTCTTTACAGCAGAGACCCCTGTGATCAGCATTCAGATCTCGACAGTTCCATTTAGCTTGGCTGACTTGTGAAAAACTGCGTTGCAAAGTCACTCCTGATTTCTGGTGTTTCACTGACACTGCACTCACATATGCATGCTGCTGAATCTTTGGAGCCACATCTTACAGTCCTTTGTGCTGCAGTAGACTTTCCCAGGGTAGGACTCTTTTCTACAGAACCACAGAGTTCATCTGTGCTGCGTCTATAGTGTTTAAGCCTGTGTCATGGACTACAGCCTAAAAGAAAGCAGGTCCCAGATGTCTGCCTACAGTCTTATTAGTTTTGCATTGAACTCAGGGAAGAAAGGTTTGTATGTACTTGGAAGAAAGTCTTGGGGGAAGACCTAAGTGGGATCTTGTGTCTTTATGGTACTCCCTCACTGTTCACAGAGCCAACGAGCCTGAGGCATCAGCATGATCTTAAAATGCAGTAATTTTAGTACTCAGTACAAGAACATTCATTACTTCAGGAGATGGCTCTAAAACTATGCCCTGAAGAAATGATGTGATTAACATAGAAAAGCACTGTCTATAATCCAAGAAAGAAACTCCTTGGATTATACCTTCTTCATTTCTAGCAGTAACAAACTGTGATTGATGTATATTGCTTTAGCAGATAAAAAGTATAACATTATACTCCTTAGATAAGCATCCGAGATATTTTCAGACCAGTTTGAAACTGTACAGTTACATTTCAACAGAGCTATGCCAACATATGCCAGCTGGGGACTAGCACATGGTAAATCTTTTCATAACTGGAAATGGGTTGTATTTATTTTTCTCTCTTTCAAATTAGTATAGATTTAGCAGTTATGAAAGGTGACAAAAATGATAGCTCTGGAAAATAATGTCTTTTTATTTATATTCAGAATAGATACAATGCAGTCAGAGAACAGGCCTTCCTCCACTCTGCTTAACATACTGTAACACTGACAGAGAGCGAAATACCTGCAAGGCAGTAACACAGGCTCTCACAACAGTCCATTTGTCTTTCCGAGGTGTTAACAAGAGGATAGGGTTTGTGATGAGGACATCAAACTTTTAAGTACTGGAATGAGGCCAAAGTTACACAGTGATCACGATTAAACACTTTTTTCTGCTTGGACAATTCTACAGGTTTGACAGCCGTACCTTAGAACTGAAACAGAATAACCAGACTGGTCTTATCCCTCAGAAATGAAACAAAAATGAAAACAGTACCATTAGCATAGGTCAGCAAACACCTACAAGGAAGTATTTTTATCCATGCAAATGTTAGTTGGAAAGAACAGGTGATCAGAAGGTGAAAGATTTTATGTCTCATTACTGATCTCTGGAGTGACACAGTTTCTTGAGAAGCTAATTTAAAATGTACCTCCCTCCTTATCATGCAGTTGAGCCTGTCATTACAGAGCCACGTTTGTTGTGACAACTCTGATACCAACACCAATGTCTGTGTGCTTGTTTTTGTTGTGGTCTTAGTAGGAAAAGGAGTAGAAAAAGCTTAAAGTACAGCATAAATTGTCTGGCCCTTCTCAGAATCGGAAGAAAAATGTTCCAGAATTATGGAGCTGATGTGTATTCAATATATCAAACATTGTTCGGTTCCATAAAATCACTATCTTCGTATTCCCAGGCTTGGCCTGTCAGAAACCCTAGGTTTGTACTAAGTTTTTTGAGTATTTCTTGTCTTTTCAAATAGTACAGTGCTAAAATCATCAGAGCAGTACCAGCAGAAAACCCCACCTTTGCAAAGGATGAGAAAATTCTGCCTCATGATTAAAATTGAGCCATGAAAGTGGTTTCATTACCACACCCTTATCTCTCCCTCTCATGGTATTCAGCCTGGTCATGACTTTCAGTGATGAAATGAAAAAATAATTCCAAAATTCTCTTGTGAGCTGATGTTTCAAACTTCAACACTTGGGAAATAGAAAACTATAGCGACATCTGCATTTATGCAACTCGAAACTTAGCTAAACATTTTTTGTCTCACCCACAGTGTATTTCATAGCAAGGCCATAAGCACAGCCCGCCTGGCTAATGCTCAATACACTCAGGTATTTGCTTAGACTGGTCAGCAGTTTGTTAGCACTAATGTATGCACTGTACATTCACACCCACTGGATTAGGTTGTTATTTAGATAAGCAAGCTGCATTTTTGCAGAGAAGGAATGTGCCATGTGCTAGCATTAATGAGTTAATTAAATTAGAAAAATTCCAATGCAAGAACCTAAAATGCTTAGACGAGTAGAGTACTGTGGGAATTACAAGGCAGCAAACACAGCACTACTGTACCATCCTGCCCACATCTCTACATATTCTGACTGGCTTTGGAAAATTATATTAAAACAAAGTATTTCAAGTCAGTCAAACTATTCAGATAGAAAAGGACTCATTACTAGCCCTGTTCTTTAGTTTTCCATTGGGATAACTCTTTTTGATACACTCCAAACTTCTTACAACCTTTAAAACCCTTCCAAAGGATACGGCAGCTGTAATGGTAGCCTATACACCCAAGCATTTCCTGCAAGCTATTCTGTGATCCAAAACACTGCCTAATCCAGTGTCCTCTAACTCTGGTTGCAAATTGTCCTCTAGCCTTCCATAATGCCAAGATAAAGCATCCCCAGGGAAGCATGAGAAGGGTGGGGATGAGACAAGGAACCATCTCACCTTTTTGTGACACTGATGCATGGCAGTTTACAAGGAAAACTGAAGCTGGACAAATCTGAGGGTCAAACAATGTGAGTCCCTTCTGTCCTTACCCCAGCCCCTTGGCAGGGCATCAGTAGAGCATGTGGGACAGTCTAATACCATTTTTGACTGGTGATCTCTTACCGGCAAGGAACAAACTCGTAGCACAGTGTGCTAGAAACACAGCAATTAAAATTAACCATATCAGCTACAAAATTACACCTTGTATCAACCACAGTTTGCCATATAACTTTGTGCTTTCTTAATGCAGACAATCTTCCATTTATTCTCGCAGCAAAACAACCAGTAAACCTTTCTATAGAATTGCTCCTAGGATTTAAACAAGTTAAGATTAAGGCTTTAAATTTAGCAAATCTATCAGTATGCTTAAAATTAAATAAATCAGAAAATAAAGAATATGGCACTGAAGATGTTATTACTATGACAGCTGTCAAGATGAAATGCATGGAAGCAGTTCAAAGATTTATATCTTGGTATCTCATGAGGTTAATTAAAGGGAGGTAGGTATTCATTTAAGAGAATAAGGTGGGTTGCAGTAACAAAATGAGAGGGCACAAGATTACGTTCTTTCAGCAGTAACAAGAACGGGTTGAACTGATATCATTTCCGTATTCTATAATAAGCATGATTCATCTGATGCCATTTTCAGCTCTCATTTTCTTTCTGGCAAAAAAAAAAAAAAAAAAAAAAAAAAAACTGTGAACATTTATAGACTAACGTAATCAAAGCTTTAACCTTTTCAGCATTTTGTATTTTGATTAGCTGTCCATTTTTATCATGGAGTTCCAAGGGCCATGCTGCAGGGAGAAAAGGAATAGCCAGTAAATTACCCCAAAGAACGCTGAAAAGGTCAAAGGATTACCCTTCCCTGTTTGCTTTTAAGGAACATATGAAGCATTCACATCGTGCAATAAAATTATTGAGACAAAAATGATGAAAGATAAGCAGACAGAAAGCATGAATCTGTTGTCAAGACAGCAAATGGTAAGCAGAGAAAAAAGGATATATTACAGTGTTATCATCAGCAAAAAGACAGATTATGACAGTGATGTTTGGATATCCTTACTTTCACTTCCTGCACTGAAATCAAACCCTTGTGAATGCTGTGAGACCTATATCCAAGAAAGGGATATTTAAGCAAGATTGAGGCTTTTCAGGCTGAGAAGAACAGCAGACTCAAAGCTCCCATTTCTTGGGTGAGTGTTCTAATCACTCATTTTTATATCCTACTTTTTATATACTTTATTTTATACTACTTTATATAGCATTATAAATTATATGATACAGATTATTATGTGATAAAGATGGATTCCCTCAACCATATAGCCTCTCCCAGCAAAGTTTTGCTATTTAGACTGCTAATTTGCAAAAGGCATGCTCTGAACCCAGCTACAGCATCAGATACTTCTGGGGATGTCACCACAGACTTGTCTCACTTGTGAACCACAACTGAGTGGTTCAGGTGCCAGGAACAGGCAAGTGCAGACAGCTGGAGAAGCAGAACTCCAGGATCTGGGGAAATTTGACTTGTTACCACTCAGATACCTAAAGGGTTACATGGAGATTTTGAAGTTCAAAATCAAACGACCCATAAGGTCCCTCAGGCATTTTGTGGTTTAAGGCTGGTAAGATATGAAATACTAGACGCAACTTCTCTAACTTAGCACATCATTATTAGATCTAGCTTTCTCTTATGGCAAAATATTGACTTTATCGAAATGTTAATGTTTTATCAAATGTTAATGTTTTATCGAAATGTTAAAAACTAAAGAGAAGGTCTTAGCACACAATACCTTAATGTCAGTACATAATGGGATAGCATGGGGAAAATTACATTGCAACTCAGCAGTTGAACTATATTTGTTTAAAAGAGTTTCAATACTAAGTTTCAAATTATATACCAAATTTCCTGGACATATAAACAAGCACTTTCCCATAATTATGTTTTTAAACAAATCCATTTCTAACACAAATGAACTACCTAAGAAGCCCCTGGACAAAACCCTCAGAAACGTTTTTGTGAAAAAAATACTTTCTTGTCACAATTTGTCTAATACAATCAGTGACATAGACTGAAAGGATCAACATTGATTATATAGTCCACATTCCAGTCACATTCTTATTGTCCAAGAATCATGGCTGGCTGGCAGCAGAGTGCCAAATGGGAATCTCATTACGTTTCACACACTGAATTCCAAAATCTTCATCAAAGGAAGTCATATCTGGATCAAGAAGCCAATGAAGGTAATGTACTAACTTCAGAGATGTTCATATAATATTTTGCTAGGTTCAGATAAATGCCTTCCATTAAATCCAAAGCCTGAACTGCAACTAAGTGGAAGGAAGAATTTAAAATATATAATCAAGATTCCTGCATACTGAGTTTGATTCACTATTTCCTCCACACTTTTCTTTCACTGGTGTAAATCAAGGCTCAAGAAAGCCTACAGTCTAACAGTTTCAAACCGACAAGTAAGATCTGTATCAGGATCTCTATCATCAGCAAACTTAGGTGGACTACCAGCTCAATTTTTGAAACTAGACCTAATAAACCAGAACAAGGTGCTCGTGAAGACCCCTTCTTCTCCGAGACAGATGCATCACTTCTGCCTACCCATGTGTTCTACTTGTAGTCCAGCAGGACCCCTAAAAACCATTAATTCTTTGTGTACGTTCAGCCCTTTCCAACAGTATTGCTGAAAAGGATCGCAGCTGCAAGGGTCACAAGGTGGCTCTGGGATTTGAATACAAGTCCATCAGACAGACTAAAGAGCGAACATGTTTAGGAGCTTTTTGTCACTATCGCCTCTCTCCATGCATCTTTTGCTAAGAGCATTGTCTAATAGTAAATTTTGGTGTAGGAAAGCAGTTTTGTCATATGAAGTGTCCCAAATGAGTGTTACTTGGTTTGGTTCTCCCAGCAGCAGAGCTGAAGGCAATGAAAGGCCATTTATTTACTGATGAATTCCAACTCATGAACATGAGGAATAATCATAATCAGCTTAACTTAGTGACAATGGTTGGTATCTATTTTCACTCTACAGAGCACTGGACTACATTGCAAAATGTTCATGTGGCTTAAAGGAAAACTCTCAACATAAAACAAGTATTATAAAAACTTTTCCTTGGTTACTAGTAGCATCTTCAGCAGCCACCTGTGCATGTCCTCCTCAGATAGCCAAACTCATTTGCATCAGAGGGAATTTTTCAAAGTCTAGACTGCAGAATTTGTTTCTAATGAATCTGGGGCCTTGTGGGTTGTTATACAGTGTCTCACATTTCACCTTGCTGTTCAGACACTCCCAATGGGCCAAGGCCTAACTTTATGTTAAAGGCATTAACTTTACAACAAAGGTATTAGTTCAAGAACAGCCCAGAAAAGAAACTGAATCAAGCTCATAATCCCTTTCTGTCATATGAAAAATATGGGAGGATAAAGTACAATGAAATATTCATGATCCCTCCATGATCTGGGAAAAGGGTAATTGAGAAAGAGCTCATGTTGTATATCTGCATGCTGAAGATAGCCCCTCTACACCACCACGCTAAAGTCAACCCTGAGTAAGAACAGGAAGGGAAAGACAGTAACAATCTCTTCCACTGACAGCAAAAACAAAGTTGAGCCCATAGTTTCAGAGTGTGGACTGTGGCACAGGAATGAAACAAGAATATGCAGCCTCATCCGGCTGAGCAGCTCCAGGTGCTTCCAGCAGAGGACACCATGCATATTTTTGTTAGAAAAATTCTTCAGCCATTTCTCATTTTTCTGCCCCAAATACCTCTGCTGAGTGCTGTTAATTTGTAGTTAGGCCAGTTGGAACTACCCCAGCAGTCACCTCTGTTTACTCTGCAGTCACATCTGTCTTCTGTGAAATGTGAAAGTGGTGATACAAGAGCAGAGCTTGGAGGTGCCAGAACTAGTAAGAAATCCACAAGCTCTGGTCCTTTGCTAATGTAATTTTGGGCACTAACACCCTTCATGTGGTTCCCTGGCTGTTCAGCCCTTGCAGAAGTTAGAACAAGCCTACTCTAATTTCAGCCAGCCTAACATTACCCAGGGATCAGACTCGATGGAGCTCAGCTCCAGCGCTCCCCAACATACTTCAGTGACATTTCTTGTCTCCTTAATGCTTGCAATAGAAAGATGACAGAGTACAACTCAGCTCTACCACATCTGGTTTTGTAGTGGGATGTATTTCCTACATATATATGGAAAAACTCCAGAGAGATTTCTCTGGCCAATTCAAATTCACTTCCTTCTCCTCACAGTGTGCACAACCGTGTAATATCAAGACTGCAAAATTAAAAGGAACAGAGACACATTGACTAAACTCTATCTTCAGCTTATGGCCAGAAAACTATTGTGAAAACATAAAAATGAGTGATATTCTGTCCTCATTCATACCCACACAGACGGTGACAGAACCCTGGACAGTCCTGGCATGCTGAACAGTCTGTCACCTTTTCTGCTCTGCCGTTCTAGAGAGAGCTCATCTCAAACGCTGAATTCTGTTGTAGGCCAAAGGATATAGACAAACTTGATGGGATTCAAACAGCAGCAGTAAAGATGATTAAAGTATTGACTTGGTGGGGAAAGATTAACAAATCTGTTTATATTAGTTTCAGACAATGACAAGAGGAAACTAAGATGAGAAGGAATGAACATCTACACAAGTTTGAGGGATGTACGCTAACACCGGAGACAGTGAGGAATTGATTATGGTATTGACAATAGGCTGAAAAGAAAACAAGAGGGGGAAACAATGTTGAGTATCTGAAGAAATTACCTAAAGTGAAATCCAATACAGACTGATTCCTAGATAACCAGTGAAACACTTGTCATATAAAAAATAAGGCTAGATAAAGTTCAATAAAATACACTGCAAGTGATGCTGCCAGGGATGAGTGATCTGAAGGCTCTGATGAGGCAAAAACAAAGAATCACCTCTCCCTTTCTTCTTAGTGTCTCTCTTTATACATTGCAGTGGTTGATCCACATTAGGGACTGTTAGACTGAGAGGCTTTTGGCAGGGGGAGGCACAAGGTCCTTCCCTCCACGCAGTCAGCTGCCTAGGGTGGCTTACTTCAGTTTCTCAATGTGAGGACTGGCTGTTACACACTGACTTCCAATTTTTCCATCTGCCAGAAGCTTCATAAAAATGTAAAAAAAGTTTGTGAATCTCCCATTTAAAAGGTTCATAACTCTCCTATATTTTATGTTATCCTACCAATCTTTAACTCATCTGCACTCAGTTCTACCAAGTGAAATGTGAGAGAACATATAGTCTGCCATCACGGGTAACATTGGGATTATGGATATAGCAATATCCAGAACATATTAGAAAGAAAGGAGGCAAAATAGTAAAATTCTCTCATACCTCTCTCACTCAAGTGTCTCCCTGTTCAGAATGCAAACTAAAAATCATTAAACTACCAAAAGTGACACACACACAAAAATTGACATTTCAGAAGTTCCTCATTCATAAAATTTGAAAAATATTTTTGTATGCAGTAGCAACTATTAGGTTGCCACAGGATTCTTCCACTTTTTCTTCTAGAATTCATGCTAATGACTTAAATGGGATTCTTTTCCCAATGTTATTTCTTGGAAATAATGCTGTTTGGGCCTAGATAAAGCTTTTAAGATTGCAATTTATGCATCTTCAAGACTTTTTGGAATAACTGAAGTTAATAGATATGGGTTTTTTTATCAGCCAAAATTACTGGCCAAACAGCCATAACAGTTTTAGCAGGGAAGGGGAAAGAGTTAATACACTTCAGCATGTTTTAAATGATGCATTTTGAATTTTCAAGTGCATTTTGAGACTAAATGCAGCCTTTTTAGGAACTTTGTCCAGCATGAGGGTTTTTTTTTTTTTTTTAGAGGAAATAGTTTAGGACATAGGCAAAGAGAGAAGAAAGAGTACTTGGCTCATTTCAGATAGACCCTAATTGTTAACCCATATTTTGAGCTGGATCCCCATTCTTCTATGGGTGGCTTAGGCTGATTCACTAACTTCCTCTGTTTTAGTTTCTCCACTGTCCTGTGAAGGTAGTAATACATGATATATGTATGTATGCCCTTTATAGAATAATTCCTCTCTGACAATGACTTCACTAGTGAAACGTTCTATTAGTGCTGCTGCTCTACTGTTACTGTGTTCTGCCTACTGCATGTGTACGTCAGTATTTGCCCAAATAGGAGAATGATACTTCCTCCAAATTCCACATGATGCAGCAAAAGAAACTCCATTCTCATTCACCGTGTCCTGTGAAAATTAATCCGATTGTACAAATGCAGCTAGAACAGAATTTAACCCAAACCAATGAGGCAGAGAGGAGTCCGTCACCATCCAACTGAAAGCCCCTATCTAGCCAAGCAAGCCAGATATCCCAGGCTCCCTCTACTGAGAAAAAATAGGCTCCCCTAGAGGACAAAATAGGAGCCATTAAAGCAGCACATTTCAAAAATTTTATAATAGGCCCCTTTTTCTGTAATAGTTGGGGCCTGAAGCAGGATGCCGCAGCCCTTAGTCCTGTTCACCTTGGTTTTCTCTGTCAGCTCACAGTGATGCTACGTGTAGCTACCAGAGAGAACAGAACTTATAAATGGGACTTGAGAAAGAGGAAGAGGAAAGAAGGGAGAAAGCCGGGGGAGTCTTCAGGGCCCCACGGATATGTCCTAAGCCCACACAAAAGCATCATGGGACATGACTCTCCTCTTGGGTGAAGACCCTTTGAGTTGGGGTTAATTTCTGCTTTGCCTCACCCCTGGGTGAGCCAACCCCTCCCAGCTGCCTGAGAGGGCAGCTAAGGGAATCTCTCCTCCTAATGTTGCTGGTTAAGCTAAATACTCCAGAGGGATCGCAAGTACACTCCCCAGTTACCAGTTCTTGAACTATGCAGCCAACCTCTGAATGCCCCTGTACTGCACAGTATACAAACCTGGAGCCCAGGTACAGAGGAACAAGAGTAAAGAAAAACTTGCTTCCACAGCACACACTAGCCAGTGCGTGAAAGCAAGACTTTCATGCTTTACTAGTGAGGCAGAACCCATCAGTAAAATTACCTCCCTGCCAAGAGCAAGGAAAGCACTGAATAGGATCCACTGCCATGCTGCCTATGGCTGTGCTTGGGTATCTTATGAACCATTCCTTTCTCAAGGCTGTGCCTAAAATCATAATCTAGCCTATAAATTCTTATCAATGTCTTCTTAAAGCTTTTTCCTCCTGACAGAAGATTTTTACAGTAATCGAGAAGAAAAGCAATTCACTTGATTAAAGACTGGTAAATATAAATGACAGAAATGGCTTCCTATGAACATCATGATACATTCCCGATCAGTAACACCATGAGAGAATTGGTGCTTAAGGGAGAGAAGTTATTAGTTTTAGCAAAAGCACAAAATTAAATACCAGACAACTCTGAAGATTCTCAAGCAGAGAGACACGGAGAATGGCCAGCCCGAGACCTTTCGAATTGCTCTGCTGGTGCCTGTTTCTTTCCATTCATTTGGTGCTGTCTTGCATTTACTTGTGCAATTTTAACATAAAGGTGGAGAAGATATTAGTCTCAAATGCTAAGGCTAGCAGCCAGCGACATAACAGGGAACTGTTTATTAACATATGGTAGACCAAGTTTTATTTTAATAGTTTCCTTCAGTAGCTGTTACTAGTAGATGCTAAAAATCCTTAATGATTTAGCTGAACTTTCAGTAAGTCATTAATTTAGAAGTGTTTCGCATGTGTAACTGTAGTGAGCACCTAGGACTTTTAGCACCAGCTTAATATTGGGATTGGATAGATCTGATTACTGTTAATTGGGATTTTAGCCTTTCACCTCTGGATCCTGTTCAAACTCAGACCGAGCTGGTATTGAACAAAAGTCATTTCCATCAGCTGGCTGTTCAGAGACCTCTATGAAATACTGCAAGTTGGTAGTGGACAGGTGTCTATATAATTAAAATACACTTCGCAAGCACAGTTGGCACCCTGGAATTTTCTTTTTATGAACTAATCTACTCCCCCCACCTCATAAATGGAAAGTATTTAGGAGCGCTGAGATGTCATTTAAAAACAAGGAGGATACAGTGTTCTTTGTTAATCCCATAAACAAAGTACCACTGTTTCGATAGCTGTTTCGAATCCCTAGACAAATGCTTTTGTGTACTGCACAGATTATTATACAGGCTAATAAAAAACATGAATTATATGTAAAAAGATCATCTTTAAAACCTGATGAAAATCCATAGCCCTGTAGGTTGTACTGCAAAATCTCACAGCAAGTAGTATTTACAGTGCTCACTATAAAAAAGTTCCACACAGTATCAGCAAAGCAGAATCACAGAGACTGTCTTATATATCCATGAATCTGTATTAATTAAGTTGATATTCCCAGAAAACCAGCAGAATCACAGAGACTGTCTTATATATCCATGAATCTGTATTAATTAAGTTGATATTCCCAGAAAACCACACAGGACTGGAATAGCTTTTGTTGCCAAAAATACACAGAAGGACTTGATCGGAGAAGATATACCCATTCTTCATGGGAGCTGGTTTCTCTGACTAGGAATCAAGGCAACAGCCCTATGTTTTAGCAGGATTTGGGGAAGGGATAGGGAAAAGAGCACAATATTTAACAGCCTTTGAATAACCAGGCCCATAATTCAAAGCCTCAAGGCTTTAACCTGTTCTTTAAAAGCAGAGGTTCAAACAGAGGTTTTCTCAGAAAATGTGCAACAAGGTGATCTCCATCTTCTTAGCTTTCTTCATACACTAATTGTCAACTAAACAGGGCAGAACACTTCGGGTTGAAGTTGTATGACAGATGCAACCACACAGTATCGTGGGATGTTTGGAGACTATCATGGAAATCTTTGTGGGCTCAGCAATGACTCACATCTGTGTCAATGAAAGAAATAAGGAATATGTTGTATGGAATACAAACAATAGGGAAGGACGGTTACATACATGTCAATCCCCAGTAGTGAATACATGTCCAAGATGTTTCACCTCTCTGAAGAGAACACATGGTTTGGCCTGACCTAGTTCAAGAAGTTAAAAGATTTATAACAAGATAAAACACCAGTTGCTAACCTTGGCACTGCTACACAGTAGGGGGAGGACTATGGACCCACCTGAGAAAGGAGCCCTCCTATCTGTGAGAGAACACAACAGAGAGGAGATCAGTTAACTCAAGGATCGAGTGATGTTAATTTTGTGAGAAGATGAAAAGGGAAAAAAAGAAAACCATCAAAAAAAAACCCACAAAGTTTTCTAATGGTCCTGTTAGGGACCTACCAAGTCCTATTAGAAAATTCCTATTTTCTCCTATTAGGAATTATCTCCTTAAATTGGTTTCCTCAACCACTAATTTCCTTTGCAAGTGCCAATTGACATAGGGACAAACATACTGCTAAAGAAATCTCATCATTTACCCATCCATTCCCCAATTTACGTGCATTAGGACTAGCATGTTTCTTACATTTTGGAATAAAGAGTTAAAAGGCAGAGGGAAATAGAAGTGTGTGGAATCAGTGCAAGCATTCAGGCACCCCTTTTTAACAGGTTTGTCACATCGTCCAGAAGAACACATATATATATATATATAAAAATGTATATAAATATGGATATATATTCAGCTCTAACTGAACCACAAAACCAAAAAGTTAAAAAACTGTGAAGACAGCCATTAATAAATTGCAGATGCATGAGACTTATCCAGAAAGGCCTCACAAAGCAGCAGTGAGGGAGAAGAGAAAGCAAATCATGCAGAAACTATTTAATCAATGAGTAAAGACAATTATAACATCTGTTAATCTTTTGTGTAGGTTATAATTAGATGCTGCGGAGGAGTAGCCTTTAAGGGGGGAGGTAGGGAATCCTTTAACATCTGCTGGAAGGGCAAAGACTGTGCAATAAATGACTTTAAATGCAATCAGTAAAATGAGAGCTGCACAGAGTTCACAGAAGGCCTGTATAAAAGATTGAGGATAACAAAATATTTTGCCAAAGGTCAACTCCTGCAGCACTAGAGCCTGAATAATGACTGCTAGTTTAGAGGCCACATCAAAAACAAACGTGATTGTACCTCTGAAAAACAATTCTTTTCTCATTTGTGTCATTATAGCAAAAGCACATGCTGTTGCTGTATATCATGTCAGCTTAATGACTTATTAGAGCTGTATCTATCAACCTTGAACAGTTCAGAATAAACAGGTAGATATGATGTATTTTAGAGACCAGAATTCAGTCTAATTAGATGGATATAGCACTGTGGTGTGCTGTAAAAGCAATGTGATTCTTGCTTTAAATAATTAATCATTCAGGAGCTTCTTTAAAAATCCAATTATTTACTCATTTTGCCCTTGAAAACAACCATATGCTGTAAGCTGTTACTCACTGAAAAAGTGAGTTCAGAAGAGATTTATCCAGTTTAACGTGGCCCTCTACTGGCAAAATAACCCCCCATTTTGTCAGATGCAGTGAGCTGAGTAGCTGAAAAGTTCATACTTTTTACAGCAAATGTATACCATATCTTAGAAAACAGCAGTATAGATCAGAGCGTTAGGAATTTTCATAAATTAAGCCATTACTTAATCTCATTTCTAAAGTTCCCATGTCAGGAGCACTACACTTCCTTTTCCCCAGCAGATGCAGCTCTGGCCATGGCTTGAGCACTGAAGGGCAGAACCCAGCGCTGATGTGTGGTGGAGCAGCTCAGCTCGGAGGCAGACGCAGCCCCTTCACTCAGGTGCCAAGTTGTGCTGGGCTCCTCGAGCAGCACCACCGATTCCAGATAGGATCAATGCACACAAGTGATTTCAGTTTGTACAGTCAGGTAATACTTAGTACGAGTGAAGTAAGCATGATATAGCCTAGCTGCAAAACGCGTCATGTTCAAAACAAAAATGCTAATTACCATCAAAAAGCAACTCCACTACAAAAAAGTCCCTGCATCTCTCTTTTCCCCATCATTACTGAAAATCCACAGTGGTGATTCAACATAGCTACAATCAAAGTAAAGCGGACAATGAAATTTGCCTCTGTAGTTGCATGCAGTAATTAACTCTTGTTATTTGCATTATGTCTCAGTAACAAAGAAACAAAAGGATATGGTAAATTGTTGAATTTAACAATTTAGATAAGGATGAATTATAATAATCAATTAGCACAGTCAAAGAAAATAATTTGTGGCACAGGTTTGGCTCTGCACAGACCTATTGTGCGTGCACACTATCCAAGGCTAGTTTGGCTCTGGAAAACAAATAGTGCCCTTTTGTGGAAAGCTTATCAAACACGCAGTTTAACAGTAGCATTTGTTCTCGCTGTGTGTCAATACTAATAGACCATTTTTCAGTAACATATTTTTTATCCACTGTTTTATTATCCAATCTGCTTTTCAGAGTCTACCTCATTCATAGCCTACACTCAATGTGAGTGACAGTTTTCAGAAGCCACTGCTGCAGCGCAAAGCACATTTACGTAATTCACCTGAATGCCCATCGATGGAATCATAAAAGATTTCCAAGTATCTTTCAGATAACAGCTATCTAACTTTTCATCCCCCAAACATCATGACTAATTTATGGAACCATACAGAAATACCTAACGTAATTGTGGTTTCTGCATGCTACATGGAGGGTATCATTAGACAAGAACAGAAAAGAGTATTACGAGTGTTAATGGTTCATGTTCTGTTTACACTCTACAGTTATCCTATTTTAGTAATAAAAACACATTTTAGATGCTAAAACTTCCAAAAGTCTATTAGCAGCTTTGCTACGGATTTTACTTAAGCGTAACTCCAATCCTGCCAGGAGCTGAACACATGCAGAACGCAACCAGGACTGCAGAGCATCTCGCTGCATTTGGCCCTGGATGAGCTGTGCTAAGCTCTTTAGCCAACTGTGCTTCCCTTTGGCACTATTGTTTGGTGGTTTTTATCCCAACGTCAGTCCCACTTGTCAGATGATGACAGGCTGGAGTCTGCACTGATTCTGTTTCTTTTCAGATTGCAAGAAAGCCCGAGGAATTGACAGTCTGCTGGCAATTGTCCCCTTTAGCGCCGCAGGAGAATGTTATCACATTGTGTGTGGCATCCTTGGGCCTATTTCTCAGGCCTGAAGCTTTTACCCAGGAAAAATGCAGCTAGGGCAGCGATCACTCTGCTGAACAGGGATCTCGGTCTATATCCTAATCTGCTATGTTGTAATACAATGTAAAAAAGAAAATGTAAGAAAAAAATTTTAAGAATGGAAAATGAAAATCAGATGGCCTCAAACTCACCAGGTTTGAGAGTCTCCGCCTGCTCTTACAGAAGTTAGCTGAAGATTTGCTCTTGACTAAAGTAGAAGCAGAATCATACCCTACCGCTTTACATCTAATGAGGCAGGATTTCTACTTGTTTGAGCTTTAAGCTTCTAAACAAGTACAAGCAGGTCATTTTATGTACAACAATAACAGCAGAGAAGTCCATGAAGTTTTCTGAAACAGGTGTAAAATTCCTATTTAAGTGAGAAAGATAAGTGGAACCTGATTTTTTTGTTTAAATTTCACTTTAATTATTTTGAAGATTTTGTAGGCACTTGCCAACATGATATCTGAATACTTTGCCAGTGTAAATACACTTATCAGCTCACAGTAGAAGATCACCATTACTGGCCACAAGCTGACAGAGGGGCAGAAAGACTGACCCACAGGAGCCAGTGCAGTAGGAGTTGCCTAAGGTCCACTGTTTCAACCTCAAACCCATTCCTTCTCCCCAAGGAAAGGCTCTGTCATGATTCTGTTCTTGACCTTTAAATTCACTGGAAGCTTCTGAACTACAAAAAGGTCTTTGAAAAGAGCGACCAGCTTTTAAAGGACTACACTTTTTGCTCACACTATTTCTGAAGGAGCAGGATGGACACCTCAAGAGTAAGACACACAGCTCTTATTTAAGCCCCTATTTAAAACCCTATTGAAAAGGCCTTTGCCATTCTCATGGCATGGTATCAAGGCAGAGCTAAATTTATGGATCCATTTTTCCTGTTTTTCTCTTTTGTTCTTTTTTAAGAAGGTATGCTTCAATTCCAAAGACAGACAGAACAGGTCCCAAGTTGCACCAGTATTTTGACATGCCAAACCACATGATAACACCACCACCAAAAACAACAACAAAAGACAGGCAGGTTTTGATCTACTATAGAAATAAGGTCACTTAAGAGTGGGGTCTGCAGTCATAGCCACCCAGACCTTAGTAGGAAGCCCTAATAATCTACTGCTGAGTAGGACTGAGAGGGCTTGTAAACAAAGTCAGCAGCAAGAGAAACAAAAGCAAATTGATAGTGCTCATAATTAAGTGGGAATCCTCTAATTCTGTTTTATTGATTTGTGCTGACTTACCCTCATAGAGTTGCCAATGAGAGTCTTAGATTTCTGACTGCGTTCTTCAGAAACTTGCTTTATCTCCACAAAGACAGATCATTAAATAGAAGAAAATAGTAATGTGTACTGTGTAGTACACATTGCAGTACTGTGATCAGGTTACTCTCTGGACTAGGCAGTGCATCTGAAATTGTAGTAATTTAGAAAAGGCTTCTGATCAAGCATTTGAATGAGAAGCCAGAGATCTGTGCTTTCTTACCAGCTTTTGAAGCGGGTAAACCCAAAACTTAATAAGGCATGTCCATAGGTCAGTTTGCCCCTCTGTAAAATGGGAATACCACTAAGGCAATCTCACCTAGTTGTTGTGAAAATGAGTTCATTAGTGGTTATAAACACAATTCTGTCTCTCAAGGAGCGGGCAGTACAGAAATGGAAGGTTTTTTCACAGCAATTATCAGTGTAGGAATGTTTCTGCTCTCATTTTTTCATTATTTGATGGATTTCTAACATAAATACACAAAATGAAACAAAAATCACTGTTTCTCATATAATTGACAACTCATTTTATCCTAAAGGTGACAGGTTTCAAAGCACTGTATGATTTTTTTCTTTTAAACCTAAGGTACCTCTAGAGCTTGAGCAGGGACTAAAAGTAGAAATATTAAAGTTTTGCTTAAAGCTCTACATCTGCATGAACAACAAAACAATTTTTAAAGAAAACTATATTGAAAACTACAAGGAAATGATATTAAAAATTAAAATCAACTTTGAGTTTTTAAATACATACCATGAACTGCTAAACTAAAAATCTTAAGAAAGACTAGTTTTTTGTTCAGATAATGATAATACACATGATATTTTAAGAATCTTAGATTTTCATCACTTATACCAACAGAGTCACTTCAGTGTAATCTCATGCAAACAAAAGCCAGAATCAAGTTTTCATTCATCCTTTTTTCTGTTACTGAAACACACTCAGATGCATGGCTGTAATTACCCCTTGCAACTACATACTTGCTGCTCATTTAATTAAAACTAAACTATAAACAGCAATACTGACACCCTGTTAGAGAAAATAAGCTTTACAGAGATGATAAAAACACCAAAACAGCAAAAGTCTTACTTGCAGCAGTTCAGTCAAAACATGCCAGCCCTGGAGAACGCAGAACCGTAAAAAGTCTTTGCAGTCCAGAAACTCTCTTGAGTTTATCCAGTGTTTATTTACCAAGATTTAAAAGTCTGTGGTTAGAAGGACAGAGTTAGCTTTCTGCAATATCCACAGCACTACTGAAGTCCTCCAGTAACAGCAGACCTGAAGTTTGCTGATAGTTGGGTTTTCTGCTGCTATGTAGTTGCTCAGTACTTGTAAATACAAGCTGTGTGGACAAAGTCCCAAATGACATCACAGGCAGCTGCTTATTGTTGAGCCTTTATTAACTGACTGTCAAAAAAAAGAAAAGAGGAGAGGAGAGAAAAGCACAAACTATCCTCCCCGCAGCACAATTTGCATCTTAGTAGGAGTTGCAGTGCTACACATATAAATACTTCTGTTGACCCAACTGATGTTTTCTTAGAATGAATAAACAGTGTTTGCAGGGAAAACATAAAATTAAGAACAACCTAACCAGTTTCAAAATGGAAAGAGCGCAGGCAAAAAAAGAAAAATTAAAACTGCCAGCAGTGCCTTTATCAGAATTTTCCCCTGCATTCTCCTAATTCTTGTATTTATTTAAAAAGTATGTAACTAGAGGTATATATATGCGTGGATTTTAAAGCACAGAGCAGAGGACTTTAGCAAGTGGACACGAAAGTTTCAACTAATTCCTAAAGTCACAACGTTAATTAATAACCTTGGTCTTAGCAAGATTTAAGACTGTTCAACTTCAGTTACATTTACAGTATGTTTTGAAGAAAATCCTGCCACTTTCAGAAGATGAAAGTATAAGAAAGCAGGAAACAGTGTCAAACAGTTATTTGCTAGGTGATAAGGGCAAAAATACTGGCCTTTCCCTCTTGGAGCTGGAAGTCCAAGACTAGATAGTGTTTTGGAGCTGAAACATGCTCCCTGCCAGTGAGGCAGAGTGCTCATCTGCGGACCAGCACAGCCCGAATCCAAATCGACCCACAGTCACTGAGAGTTCCTGCTAAAGAGAAGGGCCGGGAGTCTGTGCCTTGATTTCTCAGAAGTCAGTCCTTTCAAGTCAGAACTTCAAACACGGGGCGGACACCACCAAGGGCTGTGACGGACGGACCTGTCTGTTATCTGTGCACACTTCCACACAAAGAACTTCAATACTGGGAAACACCTTGCCACTCAAATCCAAAAACCCTAGATTGCACGTTCCACAAACAGCAAAACAACAGAAACTTAAGCTCAGAGGTGAGCTGAAGCCAAGTTTTTACAGTGTTTTCAACTGCTACATCTGAGAACATCAACCCAAATTTCTGCCTGTCTTTACAGAGAGCAAATCACTCTTGGGTCAGATCCTTAGCCGATGTAAATCAAGCTAGCTGCACACAACTGACACAGCTGACACAACAGCAGTAAGTACCAGTGGAAGGTCTCGCTCATGCCTGTAAGAGTTTCATTTAAAAAGATCTGCAGCCTTAATGACTAGAGTACCTAATTTTCCCACTGCTTACCTGAGAGGCAGCAACTCCCTGCAGCTGCAGCGTCACTGAATTCAGTGGATCAGCTCACACTGTCATGCACTACCTCTGCTGCTTGCTGTCTCTAAAACACGTTTGGGCCTTTGAAGGAGATACGTTATAAATCCTCCTCCTCCTGCATTTATTCTGTGGCTAATCAGCCTTTCACACACACGGCAGACCGCCCAGCGTAACCATGAGCTGTATTTCCTGCCCTGACTCCAACACCCAGGGTTGCGTTCTACCTTCCGTTGCACTCAGCAAGGCTTCACCTTGCCGTTCAGAGCTTGATCTTCTGATCCAGGAAGTCTCCAAAATACTTTGAGGACAAAGTGGGCTACGGGAGTGATAAGTTCTAACATAAAACATGCAACAACATGAATTTCTAAACATACAGCTTCCATCCCAGCTTCACAAGTGCAGTAGCGCAGCTATTAAGCAAACATGAACGAGTACTCACATTTACAGGGCCATTAGCCAAGACTTCGATCATCCCAACAGCAACGAGCCCATCCATAAGATCAGTGGAAGGGTTAGATTTTGTTTAAACCTGACGCTAATTTACGGTATGCTTTCTCAAACTAAGGATAAGATGTATTTTCACTTGCTATTACAAGGATTTACATACATTAACTAACTGCAAAACACAAGTTAAATTCTTGCTGTCTTAGTAACAGAACTGACTTGTAACTTGTCACTAATGTGGACGCACACATGTAGAAGCAAGGAAGAGTGTATAGATTCATAAAATAAGGAAACCATTGATTTAATAGAAAATGCCAAATACTTCACAAAATAAAGAAGGACAATCCTTAAGAAAAACTGCAGCTTGTTCTCAGCAAGTATTTGTACAATTTAGTAAAATTTGGTATGTACAAACTTCCTAGAAAATTCTGGTGCATTTCCAGGCCAATTGCACCTAGCTGAAGAGGATCAGGACAGCAGATACGCTGCTCAGATCTCTCTGCTTACCCACCACTGTAGAGGCAGCGACACCAATTGCCTGGAGACATTTTTTTGCAGTCTTCCATCTTAAGAAATTCTACCTCGACCCCTTTCAAAACTGGTGGACCTCGTAAATATAAATGTGCCAAGAAACAAGTATTGAAATGTGTGGGTACAACTAATAGCTTATTCTTTCCTAGGTGAGAATTCCTATGCAGGTGAACATACAGATTCTGCATTCTTCAAATTACAACCCTTATTAAGGAAGTGGCCATTAAATGACCCTGTAAGTGCATTTATCCATCTATTTTCTATTCTAAGTCATCAAAAGATATAGCTACTGGCTGTGCAGATACAGCCTATTTTTGGAAAGAATGCCATGACTTTTCTTAGAGCAAAATTCACAATCAAATTCAGTCCTTGACTAGCTACAGGTTGACTGACAAAAGATAAATAATTTGAAGTCATGAGCTACAGTGGTTGCTCCTGGACCAATATACAGTAGGCAGAAATGAGTCATGCATTTGAGGAACTAATTCAGCTTCACACTGCCTCTTTTTTGATGGGCAAGCAGATGAGAAGCAATGAACCGAACTAAGTACACACAGATATTAGCAAGTCCTTTTCAAGTAACTTATCACAGTATAGCCAGCATCTGTTAAAAAGCCAGTTTCTCATATGAATACAAAATCCACAGTATCTTCAATATCTCATTGTCCACATTTGATTTTCTTTATTATGTTATTAACAGAGGAAGTTCCTTCTCACTGAAGAAGCCAAAATAAAGACCTGATCTTCTTACAGTATGCAACAAGAAGATGAGACAAGTCATTTAAACTACACAGAATTTTCCCAGAAGCATTATAGAAATCCCCGCACTCGTACGCACTAGATGGATGGGTTCACCCCTTACAAGGCACAAGATGAGAAAATGGAACGGCTCCTTGTTGCTGCAGAGCCCACTTTCTCTGGCATTACAAATCCATAAAGCTGAGGTGTAAGGTGAGCAGCCTCACAGCCCATCAAGTTAAAAGTGAGGTGGTAAGAGCTAAGAGTATTTCCAGTAAGGGATATTTAACTGTGCAGTAGGTCCTATGTGATTCAGTAAAGCTTCAAATGGCTGGTCTGCAGGTCACCTAAAAGCCTTCTTTTACCCTTTGATACTATTCCTGGGGCAAGCAGAGACAAGCTGACAGACTGAAGAGCAATTCAATCTAGAAGGACTAAATAGCGGGACATTACCATCCCAAAGGATTATAATGTAATATTATAATATGAAAATAATATAATCCCAACTATTATATTTTTAGTCCACAATAAATATTCAGTTCATTGGAGGGCAAATTTAAAAAATAGTAAAATAAATCACAGCCTGCAGAATTTGCCCTCCTCAGAGCTGCACGTGGTTGGAAATCTTGAGCTGATTCTTAAAATATTAAAGAAATTACTCCAGAATGACACACCATGATACTGAAGAGCAAAATGCCCTTGGAAAATCACTGTTATTCTCACTTTACCAACACAACAAAATATCAGTCTGATAAAGCAAATACCTAAAAGCATGTGGGTTCCTTACATGTTAGCACAGCAAACACTTTTATAAACTTGGCATAGCTGGCAGACAGGCTAAACAAGCGAGCAGAGTAAAAGCATGCAGAGAGAAAAAAAGGAAGCATGTGGGGGTGATGTATGAATCTCCTCAGATACCGTCAAAAAAGGGTCTCCACTTGAAGCAGTTCGATCAAGCTTGTAAGCTTTTGATCACTAAGACAGTTTGGTTTTTCACCTTACTAGGTGATTTTTCAAAGCTTTTTACCTCCCTCGCATGTCAAGAATAGGCAAAGGGTCTTTAGCAAAGGAAGGTTTTATTGCTGGAACAAACTGTAGATCTCTCTTTTGCCACATTTACGAATTTAAGCTTGAGAGAAAGCAGCAAGTAACATATAACAATAATAACCACCTTCCGATTGGCTGCTCCACTCTATATGGGGTGACAGGACATTATAAATCTGGTTTGCCCTCTGCAATTGCACTCAAAGCACGGTACTGCCGGACTCTTCCCAGTGTCTCACAGACAGTTTTATGTAATGACCGGTGCGTTCCCCAGCACCTAAAACTCCTGCAGCTGAAAAGCTGATATTCGGCATCCTGCAAGAGGACACTTATAAAGAAACATTTACTCTAACTCCCATCCTACAGCAGAGGAAATCTTATGCTTAAGCATCAGGATGAAACTTTGATGCCACGTACTGACAAAAGAAAAAGAATGGCTAAAATGAAGTATTTTATCTTACATGTTTAGATGAGCAGAGAACCTAAAAGGAGCATACACCATTCTTCCAGCTGCACCAATGATTTGAAATCAATTTCTAAATCTTTTTCTTTTCCATAATCCTTGCTTCAATAGAATTCCATGGGAAACATTCATAGGCAAAAATTGATGTGAACTATGGTGTCTTTAAAGGACGTTGGCTTTCACTATAAATTGCGTCGTTGTAAAATACAATTTTAAGCAAATCACACTAAGTCCATTTTGAGTGTTGCCATTTGACACCAGGAGAGAGAGGCAGAAACTGGGTTTTTAACTTACAATAGAACTCAGAAATATTTTAAATATGATTACTAAATATAAATACCTAGGACTGGCTTTCATTAACTTCACGGTTTAAGTGATTATTCTTCCTTTGCCTTTCCTGTTGTTTCTGGAATCATCAATCTGGTTCAGCCACCAGTGACCTTATCCACAGTTAATTGAAATCAATGGCATTAGTGGATTATGGAGCAGGCCCAAAAACAATGTGCATTCAAGGGCTTTTGCATATCCTTAATCACACGAGTAAGTCTTTGCAAATTTAGATTCCAGTGGGTCTGATCATTAAATCAGTTATGCAGTGTTTAACTTCACATATGGACAGTGGTCCCCCTCTGGCTATTGAAAGCAGTCTCTACCGAAAGGAGGAGGTTGTTTCCATAAATCTACTTCTGATGAGAATGTGTGCTTCTACAGGTGTCGGTGTTCTAGCAAGGTTGGCACCGAATTGGGAGGCTGACTAATTTGGGCTCTCCTCCTGCTTTTCGGACACATTGCCGTGTGTCAGGAAGCAGAGGTATCCGCTTGTGAAACGCACATTCCTCCAACGCGAGCATCTGGCTTCTTGGCAACCAAGTCGCAACAGGTTCTGCAGCAGCTGTGATGGCTCCACGTCCTTTCAGATGGTTAAACAGTCCCGGTTTTCAACCTCGCTGTTTGTTTTCTGCTGCACTCCTGGATGAAAGCCCATTCGCCGTTTTAATCAATGAACTGGCCGTTGGATTGGAGTGATCAGTTACATTTTCACACATGTCAGAGGAGAGTCCTGCCCAGGGACTGCCAGCTATCGAGCCCTGCTCTCCCAGAGCCACAGTGCAACTCATGCTGCTCCATCTCAACACCTTTACCTGCCACGGCAGTGGCACCTTCCCAAAGCGAGAGCAAGGACTAGAATACCTTCCTTCGTCCCTCAATCACAGGCTTCATAGCTGCTGTTTTACTAAGGAGATGGCTATCAGACCAAAGAGCATAAATAAGGAAGACAATTTATTTATTTCAGACAGCTTTATAAACGGCCCTCCCACACACATGCACCAGATGGGGTAAGAATCTGGCTGGAAGCTTTCGCTTTGCACTGCGCAGCACAGAGGTAACAGCACATCAACATGTTATGGGGAAAAAATTCTTCAGAGAAGGGTAGACTACACAAATTGGAATTAAATTTTATTTAAATTGCCTGTAAACATATTATGCAAATCCATAATATAACAAGCCACTCCAAGCACTTCCCCCAAACAAACAGGCGCATACCACTCAACACTGACTGTGATAACACAACATTAAAAAGCAGTTCTCACAGAGATATCAAGAACATGAAAAGCCGTCATCCACCTCTCATCCATTTGTAAGACCCTCTCTACCCTTTCTCTCCAAACAAAAGTCTTTGTCTCTCTCTAATAGATCATGTCCTCTTTTTTACCCTACATATCTATCACCTTGTTGGTGGAGGAAAAATAAGAAAAAAAGTAAGAAATAAGAAAAATAAGAAAACTAACTTGTGCAGACTACTTTCTCCCTTGCCAGACTTTTACTCTAGGTTCCTCTTGTGTTTGCCACATGCCCCACTTTCTGGGGTGGGACTACTGTTACTCCTACCTTTGATAGAAGAGAGGACCTGGACAAGCAGGCCAGTTCTCGCTTCTGCCACACAGTGATCTTGCCGAGGGAACAAGCCCGCCACGTTATCTACTGTCCTGTGTTTTATTGATTCCATGATGAGGCCTTAGTAACAATCTGATCAGGCATATCACCCACTCTATTTACCAAGGCACGCACACAGAGTTAATCAGTACCCACAAGTAGCTCTGGTCACTGGCCAGAATGACGCCGGTGAAAGCAATCCATCAATGTCACTGTGGATCCTGATCACACTGCGCCCAGCGTAGCCAAATCAAGTGACCGACATCAGGCCCTCAGCACCATCCTTTCTCAAAGGCTCCAGGAAAACAGCAATCCCAAAACTGTTCAAGACAGACAAGTATCATTCAAAATTCTCTTTTGGACCTTTCACTTCTGTCTTCAAAGCAGGACAGTGAGGAGCCAGTACCAGCACATGGCTGATTAAATGAAACAGCAGCAACAACATGCCTCATTTGAGTGCCACACAATTCCGTATTGTGACATACTGCTGGGCTGATAAAAGCATCCTATTTTACTGAATGGCTATCGTAAACAACATCCTAGCTGAAACAGCCTGCAAGTAGGCTAGTCTCATAACACCCCTAAGACACATGGAAAGTTGTTCCATGTAAAATACATTGGGGTGAAGTCGCTTGCTTAAAGCCAAAATGGAGCCACCAGCAAATTAAAGTGTAGGAATTACTGCTCCCAATGCTGCATACAGATCACTGGACAATACAACTACATTTTACCAAGAAGTACTTCAAAGCCTCAGGTCCCTCCCTGCTGTCCTCCTGAAAAATCCTGAGTTGTCATAGTATACAGTAATAAATTGTACACCTAACAGGATTTCAACAATATGCCATGGTTACTTTAAATCTGTGAAATATAACAACTCATAACAGCTAGCTCGACACTTTTCTGGGAAGGAGACCAAAGTGTGTCTTTACAAAAAGGATGATGAATCAACCCAAAATTATTTTTGTGAGGAGAAAATTTCCCGAGTCTATCTGCCAAAAAGACTCTCCATTCTCTTTGCCTGGGTAGAAAAGGGCAGGTACAGCAAATGAAGGCTGCTCTGGTTTATCCCATTGCCTTCTCTACTACAGTACTGAAGATTTTATTGCATGCTATAAAGAGAGGAAAAACTCATCTTGTAATCATATAAACACAGTGAGCAACACCGAATAAGTATCAATTACTTGTGCAAGTTTCAGTGATAACCTCAGGCCCTGAGGATAAATTCAAATGGCGTGATAAAGACTTCAGTTAGATTAGAACCATCAAACGCAAACTAACATTCAAAAACAAACAATCCCGTCTCGGCTACGCAAGTTGCAATAAATTTCCTGAACTGGCAGATTTCCCTCCTGGCTCTTCAGCTGTTCCTTCCCCACAGGTAAAACAAGTCAATCTGTTTGAGAAGACAATTTGCCACCCAGCTTACTTAATGCCACACATTAAAATAAAATGACTGAATAATTCTGATGTCAAAGAGCTCTTTTATTGCAAAACCACGGTTAAAAGAAACAACTACAATAAATGCAATCAGTTGCTGCTAACTTCCATATAAATTAGGTCTAAATAAAATGACTGTCCAACTTTTGGTCTCACGTATTTCACACTGCACTTTTCTCCAGTCCTTCAACAAGTCCCTGCATATACAGTATTCACTGTAGTTTAATCCCATGATCCACATTTTCCTCAGTGACGTTAGAATAAACACAAACATGACTAACAGACAACAGCAGATCCATGATAACGTTGTATCACTCTGGAATTAAACAGAGGACAACGCTGGGCAACACGCTAGCAAGTCAAAGTAGCAGCGTATTACACTCATTTGTGCAAACATATGTGACTATGCAAAGTACAAAGAAGTGCTGAAAATGGCACTACACGATACACAGTGCGATGCAATGGCTCGCAGACGCCTCTGAGGTGGCTTTTAATGAGCTACTTTGGTTATAGGAAGCAACTTAACCGTGTTAGCTCCCCTCAAGGAGCAGAATGCAGTAAACACTACTCAACAGCGGACTGTGCTAATGTGGTCACCGTCCTTCCTGCAGCTAAGCTACCAGATTCAGAGCTAGCTCATTTATCTCTGCATGGCACCATATTATGACTGCTAGAAGTATCGAAAGTGTTCGTATTGCTTTTATAGAGAGAAAGCATAAAAATGCTTTATCTTCACAATGCAAGCCACAACCTGAAAAGGCTTTCCTAGTCATGGCAGTGAGCTCATTCAACTCATCCTTAAATAACTTTCTTCACCGAAGGAATAAAAGTGGCTGTGAGGTTGAGCACCAACTTTGAAACACTGTGATAATATGAAGCAAGACTCACCCTTGCTTCCTGATCAAATGAAGGGCTAGGTCTCAGGCTAGTTAACTGTGTTGTTATATCTGCTAAAGATAAAGAAACTTCAGTACATACTGACCAGCACTGCTAGTGCCTGCTCCCTTGATTTTAAATTCAATCTTAGCAATTCAGATGAGCAGCTCCAACCTCATTTCAAATGCTGACTGCCATACACTTTGTTTTCATATACTCATGAATATATGTATTCACCAAAGGGATTAGCCGTCACTAGCCAGAACCACCTGCTTAGTATATTTAGCATGTCCTGAAAATACGAACCCTTTACAGTTTTCACATAGGGATTCTTGTCCTAATTTATGTTCCAGGCTGCTTTACCAAACTACATGAATCAACTCTTGAGTGTTGACCAAGAGGTCAGTCATCACAGACATGCAACAGTTTCTCTGACATCTCTCCAGCTGGCCACCGCTCTCACCTGCCCTGCTGCTGCTTTCTCACTTGTTCAACATCACAGACACAGCAGTTCCCAAAATGCAGAAGTACACCTTACTCTGTACGAGTTAGCATCATTAGTCAGTATTGCTTATATGATGCCACAGGTAAATGGACAACAGCCATGAATTTTAATGAGGCCCAATATGTTTTGTTCAATGCCCACAATATCAAGGACAATTTCCTTTCAGAGCTCTTCCAGACATCCCCGAAGCTTGGACGTGAATAATTTCTCCAGTGCTCTGGCTCTGGCATGTGTCTTAAAGCAGATGGAAATTATTATTATGCAGCCTTAGGATACATCCAGATCTCTTCTTGTTTCTGTAACGAGGTGCAATTAATACCTACAAATTTGTGCCACTCAAAGGATTTCAAGATACCAGAATAACAGCCAGAACTGTAATGCTGATTTGTGTTTCTATGATATAACCTAGTTGTAATTATCTACACCAATAGCAATGTAAGTAACAATAGTCATTCTTACTCTATAAGAAACTTTGTTGTTCTGCTATATTCAAAAAATTGCTAGCATAAAGTAGTATAAAAGACTCATGAGCAAGACTTTTCCTTCTCCCATTGCATATACAGCATTACACCTTAGCGATTTCCAAATTAGAGTAATATCATTGAGCTAGATAACCTTAGGGCTAGCTTCCGCGAAGATTTTGCTGCAAAAGAAAATGGGACAGTGCAGTTGTCGCTCTGTGCAATCTTCCCACATGGAGGGAATTAGAAATATCTGCACAGGGAATCAGTGTGGAAGAACTACTCTGTGGTAAAGCCACATCAGCTAATTTTGCAGTAACTTCTCCATGTGGACGAAGCCCTAAAACTAGGTTTCTATTTTTCAAGTTCGTTCCTTTCAAAAGCTTTTACATGAAGTGATACTAACGAAAAACACTATTTATAAAACATAACAGGTGAATAACTTGATTATAGCTGTCAGGACCTCCAGGATTACCACTCCCTCCTTAAAAAGTCAGTTCATGAATGCTTCATATGCCCATAGTAATTCTTCAACTGGGTCTCATTCATGAAAATTTTGCTGTGATTATTTACTCTTTTAAAACCAAGCAATTCTGGGCAAGTGGTAAGAAGAGACTTCCTCCTAATTAACTTTGTACTTCTTTTTTTTTTTCTTCCACCTGCAGCACCCTAGAAATGTTCTGAATTAAGGCTCCACACCTTTGCTTGATCCAGTGAGATCCATCCACTAACTGCAGTTTCTAGCTGCTACCCAACATACCTGGAAACTTCCAACAACCTCAGGATCCTGGCCACCATACTCTATGTAGATTGGGAAATATTTTATTAGGATGCCCAGATACACTACAAAAAAGAAATACTTTACAACCAGGAAAAAGCAGAACCAATGCTATTAAAACACAAGTAAACTGCACACAAGCAAGCTTGATATGTTCTTCCCTTTCCTCTCCTCCTTTCCTTAGGAAGAGTCAATGACAACAAGATAACAACAACAAGATGGTTGGCAAGATAAACAGTAAATGCCTTGTAACTTGATGGGGACTATGTATATACAAAGCAGAAATCACAAATATAATGGCAGGAGTTGGTTTAATATTACATGCTATGATTTTTAAAAAGATATTTAATTACTACTGTCAGAAACTGCTAAAAATAGGTTATTGAGTTGCATTTTTTCCAAATGACAGATAACTGTAAGAATGCAGCATTCGCAGGGAACTGTTTGTACTAGGGACTGTACTTCCCCCCACACCCAAAAGAAGCAATGTTCATATGAGTTTTGCAAATATATCAAGGAAAGAATAGACATCAAAGGCTGTAAAAACTGGAAGATCAAAATCAAGTCATAGACATGCAAGTATAAGCAGGTGCTATAAGCAAACTATATTTTCTTCCTGCCAAAAAGGCCTCTAATTTCCAAGTTAGTGAGAATGTCCTCATTGCTCCAATATTTTCCCTGCAGCCACAACAATTTTTTAAACTACACATATGCACTCATCTGATATTATCATCTAGTATGATAAACTTAGCAAGCGACAGGGTCCATTAAGTCCCTTGAAGATGACATACATTTTACATACCTCTTGCAAATTAGTCTACATATTCAGCCTCTCTGTACAGTTCTTACAATACTATCATCAGTTTTCAAGAGAAGAAGAAAGTTTTGATTTTAGCCCGTTCCTACAGCCCTGACTCAGGCTTAATTTTCCCAAAATTGAGCATAGAGTCAAACCTTATGGGGGAGATGAACTGACTTTAAACCACTGCTGCAAACAGCGAGCGTAAAGGAGTGCTCCGCTGGAGCCGAGAGCAGCGGAGCTGCGTTTGCTGGGGAGCGCTGGGTGCTTAGGAACTGCAGCGGCAACTGCTTGCTCCCAAAGCGGCTGGCTGGGATGGGGCACTCCACGGGGCACGGGGCTGCCCACGATGCAGCGAAGTCTGCTGCCGCGCCGCTGCCCGACTGCTCCCTGCCCAACGGCGACCGGCATTATATACTTCCTATTTTTATATTTGTATATAAATAAAAACATATGTCCGCATTTCCACGGCAGTAGCACTGTTCACTGGCACTATGAGCTAGAAAACCATCATTTCCAAAACCATAGTTCACATGTGACACTTGCTGTCATTGCTGCTACTTTTCACCAGCTTCTTGCCTGGGTACCAGCTAACACCCCGCTTCTCGCAAAAGCGCCAGGAAGCCACTTCGGCATCATTAATTCAGCACCTTCCCATTATTAAGTATTCAGAGTCTACGGACAACTACGGAAAAGAGCTGCCTCCAAGTAGTCTGGAAATACTTCTGAGGAAAACAACACAGCTGGGGGGGCAAGACAATGTCAGAGATGCCTCTCAGAGACAGATATTTATGTGGAATATTTTTCACCTGAGTACAAATGAACACGTGAGAGGCCTAACTGGCCATTTCAGCTGGACACCAACTTTATGGTTACCTTTTTTTTTCCTGGCCCTGGGGTTACATAACTACCAAACATCTGCACCTCACCACAAAGTTTAGCCCTTGCTCTAGAAATTAAGCTTTAATTATAAGTTTCTACACCTTATGCCTGGAAGGAAGATTTGTCAAAACATAGGTAGAAGAAAAAACTTCAACCTATATAAAGCCTGAGATGAAGTCCGTGAGAGAGTCTCCTGTTCTCGTTAGAACAGCGTTGAAATGAAATAGCAACATTTTGTAGAGGCAGCCTCACTGACACCAGCTATTTTAATCGTAAGGGGTGTTTCGGGGGTTCCTCACCACCCCTGCCAAAGGGCGCTCTACCGCCAGCTTCGCAGCCTCCCTCCCAGCCTTCTCAAAAAGAAGCCTGCGTTTTTTCCTAATCAAAATTTAAAAGCATTTTGAAAAACAAGATATTGACAGACTACAATAAATTGAATTTAACGACAACATAATGGATCTGTTTAGTGGAGTTTTCCCAAAAGTATGCATTTCTACATTTAAATAGGTGAAACCTCCCTCTCAAAAAGCGTGAGGCTGCTGACCTCGAATTTCACAGAACGCTGACAGCCTTTCGCTCGGTGGCAAGGCCCAGCCGAGCTGTGCAGAGCCGCCTTCACCAGCCTGTGTCACGGCCACGCAGAAACTGGCTCTGATCCATACACTTAGCATCAAGATTAAAAGCCTGATCCAAAGCCCGCTCATGTCAAGGGGAAGCTGTTAGCTTGGGTCCGCTTTGGGGGAGTTTAAAGCAAGCGACCCCGCACTAAGCCCTGCTGAGGAGCACTGCTCGACAAGGAGCATTCCCAAACGAGCGAAAACCGCAGGGGCATGTCGTACCCCGTCTGCGGCCGAGCCGTACCACACAGCCGCGTCTCGCACGGCAAATCTTCCAGCCTCCCGGGAACGGCAGACAAACACTTTAGTCATGGCACACCGCGGAGGGCACACAAAACCGGTTTTGTTTGAGGACAAAACCGCAGAGACAATGAAGCCTGGCAGCGATTTTACAAATCCTCAGTCACTCACGGCACAGAGCAAGGGTGTCGCTTCGCATTACCCCGGTTGCAGCGCAGCGTGGGCAGCTGCCAAAAGGGACAGTCCCTCTCCCCATGCCAGTAATACCCTCTCGCCTCCTCTCCTGTGGCGAATCACACAGCCGTAGGGTGAGCCAGCTCGGCTCGCAGATGGAAATCATCACACACACACACACACACACACACACACACAGGTGAGCTGCTGGGGAAAAGGCTGCAAAGTGACACGCTACTGCACATCATCCGGCTCGGTGTTCTGAGCTGGGCTCGCAGAAAATACCTCCAATCTCTGGCATTTTGTTTTTCTTCCCTACTGTAATGAAAGAGATAAAGCTATTAAACTTTCCCATTACAAATTTGATTTCTGTATCTATACTAAGCCAAGCATATCAATGTTACAACTCTGCTGATATCCACTGAAGAGGGTTATAGCAAGCAATTCTTTCGCACAGATTGGCTTTAAAATCTTGGGCCACCTGTGCACTGTCACAAACCCAGCCAGCATTCACACCAGGTGTCCAGATCAAGGGACAGGTCCTCTCCCTCCACAGCACTCAGCACCCATACTGGTGCTAGAAAGGTGAATTAAGCTCAGCTCTGATCATACACGATGCCCCAGAAGAGCAGAGCTGGTACTAAGACAGGAATTCAGCTGCAACATGATCAAGTCTTTCCCCTCTCTACTGGCACTCGCCAATGTAGATCTAACCAAGGAATGACTCTCACCCAAATTCGCAAGACATAAAAATAAGTTACCAGAGGAGTTCCCGTTTCTAAGTTTCCTACTGAAGAAGAGCACGTGCAAAAATTTTATGGACCCCTTCATGCATCGTGATTTCCAGCAGGTTGCCAAAGACCCAAATTATAAAAAGCACAGGCCCAAGTGACAGTGCTTGGCAGGGGAAACATTTCTTGAGCTATACAAATCCTATTCGCCATGATATACTACAGCAACTATTGAACACCTCAAGGGAGTAAAGAGTTAATAAAAACACAAGAAAATGCAGAATTATATAAAATACAATCTGTCAATCAGATATTGGAAATGGACTATGAAGATGCCAGTATAAGTGCATGTACTTATATCCAGAGACCACTTTTAAACAGCCTAGCATGATTTATACGTGCTGCAGCTGTCACACATACTATTTCTGATGTTCAAGTGCCTATGCATACTGTCAGCTGAAGAAATTTCTAGTTATTTGCTATTTTGTAGATCTGTAAATCACATAAATGCTCATATTACTACTATGTGCTCTGACAGTTTGCATCAACAGACCATCTCAGAAGAACTACAGTGATGAATTATTGATAGTATCTCACATAGCTGGCAAACATTTATTTGAAAATCAGACTCCTGTGATACAGAACCTGTTTCTTTCCAATCTCTAGGTCGACCCTAATGTAAACTACAGCATACAGCAGATTAAAAAATATATAGCCTAGCTCTCAAATCATGTTCTCATTTTTATCATTTGATGGTTCCCATAAAGATTGTTTATTATTGATGTGAAATGTTGGAACCAAAATATCCTGTAGCTGGAAGTCTCAGTCACTGAGTCAGTGTCTCTTTTTTGGCCTCCTCTCAATATGCTTTATTTCTTCTATTGAATAAACAAACAGTCCCATTCTGTAATGACAAAGCAAGCCAGGATTCTCCCATATTGTTTTGACAGATGTTGTCAGGGACTGATTATAAAAACCTGGATACCTAGTAGATATTTACTACTGTAATTTTCCATAATGTAACTGAACTACATGCAGAATAAACTGATGTTATAGGAAGCTGTGATAATGAAAGCCTCTGTCAATGGAAATTAAACTGCAATATAACTTTTCAAACTGAAGCAAAATCTGTTTTTAAAGGCAAAATCCATTTTTAAAGAAACTGGACAAAAAAATGTGTTATGTCTCACATTGTGCTTACAGGACACAGAAGACTAGGATGGACATGAAGGACTGTTTATCAAAATACCTCAATGCCCATTCAGGCAGGAAAAGATCAGATCTTTTCCCAAAGGTCTCATTACCCAAAAGCTCTCAGTGAGAACAGCCAGACCAACCTTTAGCTGAATGCTACTTAGCTCAGTGAAGTTAGTCAGCATTTAGTCTATTAATAATGTTTTTGTACTCTGATCTTGTAGTTAGAAAATGCAACAAAACTGGTGAGGTTCAGCTATAAAAAATTATTTTAAAGGGGTTTTTTTTCTGTTTTGCGTTGCAGGAGGGTTGGAGGAGGATGCTGTTTAACTGACCATACCAGCACATTATTTTCAAAAGGAACAGTAAATAAAAGTAGACTGATGCCCCATTACAATTAGTTGCAGAATTGTGAAACAGAACGATGTTCTGGTGCTAACGCCCCTTTGTAGCTGCTCGAAGACAGACCCTAGACACCGCAGCACCAGGGGGCTTTCCTTTGAACACTGCTTTTCAGGTCTGTAGCCCCACTGGCTCTGACATTTACAGAGTAGATAGGAAATCACAAGTGAGTACCATGTGGACAATGTTCTTCTGAAGCAGTCGGAAAGTGAGGCCTACTGTACATGGGGCCTCACAGCAAGCGTATTTTCCTTTAGGCTACCAGGTTTACACAGGCAACACCTTTTTTTTTGCAAGCCCAGGTGACCGATAGTCCTGAAAATTTTTAAAATGTAGCTTGAAAAAACTGACAAAAGGTATGTTTCATGACAATATTTTGTCTGTGGAGAATGAAACAATATACCATTCCTATTTAAAAGAATATTTCTCCAGTATTTCTCTAGATTCTGACCAGCCACAGAAATAAGCATGCACGTACAAACGCCTGCACACCACAGGTCAGACTGACTGAATACAGAACAGGAAGAGGGCATTGACAACACACTGCACATTTACAACAGCGCACATCTACAGCAACCGAGTCCTTGCGCGGCTGGTTGCAGTGAGACCCTGACATGACATGTCAAAAGGTCTGAAAACTTTCAGCGACTAAAACTTTTCGTCACTCTCTCCAACAAGACTTCCTTCAATTGAAAAAGGGAGGGGTTTTGGTTATTTGTGGAAATGTACCATTTGATGGCATTTCTCAAGCTGTTTCTCTTCAGATAATTACACATTAAACAAGCCTAAACCAGAGAAATGGCAATTTTTCAATTCAGAAGTAACTTTAAATGAAAACTACAACAGAAAAAAACATCTAACTCTACATCACCAGTATGAAGGAAGAGTTGAAATCTGTTCATATAATTGAGTACAATTAGCATACAGGAGGAAAAGTATTTAGGTGAGAATTAGGGCATCTGAGCCTCTCTAAGTATATGGGTCTATGGGTTTTCCTGGCTATTACGAACAAGATCCAATGCCCAATTTGAAATCCCTAAAATTTTCCAATTATTTACATTACCATTAGATCAGAGACCTGATTCAACAGAAATCTCACAAAAACTTCTTTGTTATCATGTCACTTTTCTCAAAATCTTTATTTTCTTCATATGAAAAATATAAGAAACATTTTGTTCACTAAATGCAGTAGCACCAAGTTGAACGCAATACAGCTGCCCGTGCAGGCCAGACTCATCTGTTGCCATACTCTGGGAAAGATTATAAACTAGTGGTCAGCCCTCTCTATCATAACAAGAGTCAGTATGTGATTCTTCCCACGCAGAATATTATCTAAGAAATTAAAAGTGAGCCTTATTTAGATGACATTCTATTTCATATACTAATTGCCCAGGAACTGCAAGCTGAACTGCAATATACCTCCTTTTTTAGTTATATAACATGTTGTGTTGTTCAAGTGGAAATTTAAGGAATACCACTGAGCAACATGTGCATACAGTAATGGTTTACGCAAGCACTCTGACCTCCCTTGACACTACAGAGCCTTTTCTAATTTCCAGAAGTTTCCAACAGGAAGCAAAGGGAGTCATTCACTGACATCTCACTGAGATGACTTCACTGGGTCTTGCACATTTAAAGCTCCCTCCCGGGCTCATGAAAAAATGCAGCCTAACTTGCTCTCAGGACTCAGCAGAGTACTTCTGTACAGAGAGCCCAACCCGACCCCCGGTGACGTCAACGGAGGATTCCAAGGAGCCCGGCGGGATCTGGTGCAGCGCAGACCCACGGGGCCAGGTAGGCCTAAAGGCCACTCAAGGTAGTGGAATGAAACGCCAGCAAGGTTATTTAAAATCAAGATTTGGCTTAAGGAAAAAGGCAAATTCTTTGGGAGACCATATTACTGAACTAACACAAACCCCAAAATTATAGCAACTATGCATACAGATGAGAATAAACCAAAACTTTTATTCAAAGAAAAACCTGAAATGACACATTCATCCTCTGATAACTTTGAAATCAGTCAGGCTTCCAGCCAGGAAAGCTATCATTGTGTGAGATACATGATTATACTTGTAAGCTACAAGCTGTATTAGGCATTTGGAAAAACAGAAACAATCTAGTTTACTCTTATTTATCTGAATTCCAGCTCTGAAGCAGTAATGGCAGAACAGAGAAGTGTTCTGAAGAGGCAGCCACAACCCCGTGCACTCCTGCTTCAGTGATGCCCCCACAGACAGTATAACTTCTGGGTATTTTTTAACTTTTACTCGCCTAACACTAGGCAGGCCCCAAGAGTATGTAATACACTACTTTTTAAGGCCACCACCTTTCTTCATTGTGCTCCCTGAACCCAATTTAAACTCCAAACTTCAGTCAATTGAAGGCGGTTGATGTTTAGCACCTCTGTGAAAAAAATGAAGACTGTTAAACCCACCTGCAAGTGATTCATCTTTCAGATGAAATGAGCACCACCACAAAATACTGGAATACAACAACTGTGCAGTACAGCAAAGACCATGAGAAACAAAACAGGCAAGCATTGTCTTTGATTTAAATACAACACTTTACACTGTTCCAGTCACCTGCAGCAATTACTACTTACTGCATGCAATGAGAGCAAGGTAAACCATAACCAGCATGTGAAGGCAAGGTAGCAAGGAAATAAAGTATATCAAAAAGTAAGGATAATTTCAGCTAGACTGACATGCACAAGCACTTTTCTTCAGAGATGCATGACTAGACTGAGAGATAGGATGAGTTCTGATTGATTTCCTTTCAAGTACATGAGTAAAGACAGGAGGGCACAGCATTACTCACTACACCTCCATCATCCCATCGGATCTATACAAATCCCATGGGTTCTACACAAATGAGGACTAGCAGAGCAAAGTTTAAGTATCCTTGTAAACAGCAATTACAGCAGATGCACACAAACCGGGCTGCACGTTTCATGCAAAGGCAGCCTGTGGAAGCCCCAATTCCAACTCGGAGTTGTTAGTCTGGCTAATATCGCACCCCTCAGTTTTACGTTATCTGGCACAAGATGTTTTACCTGGTAAGCAATATTACGGGGCCCACGTCTCCCTTTCTTTCCCACGTATCCCTAACCGTATGACAGTACAACCCTCAGACTTACTTCCTACGATGCACTACGCAACGAGGATGGCCATGGAGCTCCAGCAAAATGCCACTTCCCTCCTGCTCTGCGAGCGCACGGGGCCACGCTGCCAGCAGCTATGCCTGGTATGCAGCTGAGGCATTTCCCCCCCTCCGATAACCCCAAATTACAGGGCTGGCACATGTGCGAGTCCGTGCATAACGAGGGGGACTTCCCACAGCTGCTCCACCCGCGAGCTGGCTGCCTGCTCTCGGCCGCGGCGGGAAGGCGCGGGGTTTGCCTCGTCGCCGTCTAGGAAGACTTTTCAGATACTTGAATCCTCATTGTGTGGGAAGAGAAGCTCTTGAGGTGCTACAAATATACAGCAAAAAAAGTGCTGCTGGCCACAGCTACTGCAAGCTAATTAATCCAAAGAAGAGATACTTGTGACTACCCAAGGTCATCAGCGATTTCAGAATTTTTGCTTGTTGAATCTACACAGCCTATGCCTCCTCTATTAAAATTTCTTGTGCTTTATGAACGGAGCTCTAAGGATTCACTTCATATCCATGTCATGTTACTCATATAAAGTTGTCACTCCAAATTATTTTAAGCATAGTATTTATAAAATAAATTCAATAAGAAAGATTACTGCTGAGGGATTCCGGTTTTGACTGCCGAAACTATTTGGACCAATCGTTTATGGTAGTAAATAAATGTTATGAAATTTCATGGAGAAACTATTATCCAAATTACTGAACAACAACAAAAAAAGCCTTTATTATGTTCCAGGAATGCATTTCTGGCAGAGAAAATAACACTCATATACAATGTCTTTTTATAGATTACTGAGGGGAAAAAATGACTGCATTGAGGTACTGCAAACTGTGGGGACTTTTTTTTTCCTAAGGAATTACAAGTGACATCAGTTTTCATAATATCTGAGAAGAATAAAATATACTTTGTTGAAAGAATTCCAGCTTTTTTTTTTTATTCAGTTTAGTTTTGTTACTGAGACAAAATTTCCCATTGTTTATTGTTTGGCAAGTTGTGGCTCTGGTGTACATAAAGAAAAAGTGTTTCAAGCTCTCAAATATTTTTCCTGAATAATTATTTTATTGTCTTCTCTCAAGAGCAAGGCAGCAGAATGACCCTATTGAGATATGTAGTAGCACTTGCCAAGGGCTTGAAGCCTCCACCTCTGCTGCATAAAATAAAATTGCCCATGAGCTCTCAGCAGACTATTCTCAGGACTATTATTCCTGGATCATGAAGGTTCAAACAATCCTCTTCAACAGCCAAAAACACAGTTCAAAAAAAGTGAGCAGTAAGTACCAAGGTTCTGCAGAGAAACAGTCCATGAGATTTTCCTCAAGATCATGGTAAGCAAAATAGAAAGTGTAGGGGAAATTTGGAGGAAAAAAAAAAAAGCCAACGTGGTGGGATTTTATGATAAATCTCTAGGGAAGATCACTTATTCTCTTCTTCTCCACTATAGAACAGGGAGAGCTTTGGACTGCACTAGTAAAGGTCTCTGATCCATGCGACAAATCTTTGCTCTGAAATAAACCTGGAGATATAGAGGTGTTCTCCATTCCAGAACAAGACTCTGTATGCTCCATTTGCTGAGTAGAAACGGGGAGGATGAACTTCCACTCAGCAAGTTAAATTTTTCATATGAATGATTTATTATACCACAGTTTCATTAACAAGTGAATCAACAGCTCCCTTGCAAGGAATTCTGTTGTCCATTTTAAAGGGAACAGGAGAAAAGAAAACATGTGTGAAGTTGGTGAGCTACTGCACCTTGTCGCATTGTGACCAGTTACTCCAAAAGTATCAAGGCCTCCATCACAATAAGAAACCTTTCTTAATACAGGTTGACTCACATGAAGTGGATGTTTTTCCAGTCCTGTACTTCTACCATTCTCTCTGCTTCAAGGAAGTAACATTTTACAGATAAAGAAACCCTAATATTCTTTATATGCAATGCTATGACAGGCCAAGAAAAATGACATTTGATAACTGCAGCCACAAAGTAAGAGTTCTCTAGTACATATTTCATTGGGGAAAAAAATGGCTTTAATTTATTTTTAAACCACATCCATTAAATGTACTTGCCTTCAGCATATACTCATATATATACATGCCACCTCTTTTCTGGTATAAATCATCTCCACTGATCCAAATGGACTGCACAAGTTTGTGCCAGTATAATTTGCCCTTCATTTTTTAACTGCATCCTAATACTCCATTCAAGACTATTTTCCCTTTATTTTTTGCAGTGATACTTTGCGCTTTGTGTTTACATAATTCATTGTGGCTTTGCACATTTTCCCTCATAACAGGTGCACCCAAATGTTTACTTCTTATTTCTATTTTCTGTAGCCCCACCACCATGTGTCTGTCTTGCAATACACACAGAGCAAGGGTGGTGCAGTGTCTGTCCCTATGCCCACAGCAAGGGCTCTCACACTTGGTTTGATTCTTGGAGCTTCTCCAGGTTGGAGGGAGAACTGGAGCCAAGCACTTGGACTCACCTGGTTTTGTAGCAGACATCTTTTCAGATCACTGTCAGTCTGTTTTTGGCATGATATCCTGATCTTGCAGCAGACAGCAGAAGTATTCCCCCTCCTCAGTCCTGGAGATCCTGACCGTCATCCTCTAAAATCAAAAACACTAACATCTTCGACGAACTTAATCCTATTGCAGAGGGTAATTTAGGCCTTTAAGACTGAATGCATAACCTATGTACTGACTGTGGAGTACCAGGAGGATTTCACAGCAGAATGTGTTAGGTAGCTGTCTGCCTAGCGAGCAATATCAAACAAAATGACTTTTTATACCCTTTTCTTTATTAAGAGAAGCACTTGACACCAGACATAAGCAATGTCATAAGCTGTTGACTCAGACTTCAGCACGCACTCCATGAGCTGCTGCTGTGTCTTGCTAGCCCATGGGAGGCACAGAGCAGCAGCCCCAAACAATCAGCATCCTTTCTTGCAAAGCAAAGATAAGGTACATGAAAATTGCTCTAGGAAGATCAAAAAAAAAAAAAAAAAAAAAAAAAAAAAAAACCCCAAACTGAACAACTGTGAAAAGGCAAGAATACATTCAGCTTTTTAAGAAGTTCTGTGACAAAGACTCATTGCGATGAACAAAATTAGTTAAGAGCTTTCATAGTCAGAGGAAGGATGATGTGGTTGTTAAAGCACTGAACTAGGATGATTTTTTTTCCTCTCCTTTGCCACCTGTCACTTGCATGACTTGGCCAGCCACTTACCTGCCTGCATTTCTGTCTCATTCTACACCTTTCTCCCTTTTAAATAGCCTTTTTTCCAACCTTGTTAATTCTGACCGTCAAGCTCCTGGTGCAGGCAGTAGCAGGGCAGCAGGAGGAGCGGTGACTCTGGAATGAGTGAGATGCCCTGCAGAGTAAGATATTAACAAGGCCGGGGTATCATCACAGGATTTCTTGTGCTATCCAGCATCTAGCACATGAGGTTGGCACCTCACAGTAGTATCAAAGTCCAAATGAAGCTGCACCTAGGTTCGGATGCCTTAATTCATACAGAAGAATAAGTTGCTCTCCAAAGCCACCTCAGCATGTCGGTGAAGCATATTGTTGGATGACATCAGTTGTCATAGTTGCACTGAGATTCTGCAAGCAAGTTCAACATAGACATGACAATAAATCGCATCTTAGGATCCATTCCAACGAGCTGATCATGCTTGCTCTGGTCTCTCCTCCCCTTCTCTCCACTCCCCACCTCCTGCATGAAGGGAATAGCTTTGGGGGGGTGGGGGGGAACACACCTATTAAATATCCTGACACATAGATCAGCCCGCTGCCTGGCAGAAAGGCCAAAAGCCTGCTCAGTAACTCACAGTTTTACCATTAAAGAAAATGTGTCTTTGCTCACAGTATAATCTGCGTAAAACCTAGTAATCAGTGAAAGAAATATCTCAAAAATAGAAATAACAAATAACCTTTTGGGCGCACTTGTTATGAGGGAAAATGTGCAAAGCCAAAGTTGGAAGGCAATCTCACAGCTAATACAAACTTCAGGGTTACAAATTAGGCACTGGAGAAACTGCAGAGTATGCCTCGCAGAGCGAGTATTTTAACAAGATCCTTTCCAGCACGCTTGATCCAAGCACAATCGTTGTGTTGCCCAACAAAGCTGTGACGCTCCCCAGACAAGCCTCCATACTTTTCCCCTCCATCTCCTTTAAATGAACAAAGAATCCATTTACAGATACTTAGTTTCAAAATTGCTCAGTTTTGGCACTTCATCACAGTCTCCTGGGGGAAACAAGTATGGCACAGGGGGACTTGCCTTCTGTTCTCATAAAGCCCTGTGGTTGAGAGCTAGTCAATAAAACACTCCTTCATTTTTTTACTGTCAATAGTGATACATTATGTTTGCATCACACACATCAAGCCGGAGGATCACAAAGCACTTTGCAATTCCTTATTTCGTGGAACAGCTGTAAACGCGCATCCTACCCATACAATTAAAGCCCTGCAGCATTGACTCCGAGCAGAGACGGAGAGCGTGTCGCCTGATCACCGTCTCTGTTACCTGCACGGCCCAGGCACTCCTTCAAATCTCCCAGTCCTGTACTTGCCCAGCCCAACCAGATTTAGACTGCAAAAGACAGTAAGTTTATATTATTCTCTATAGGATTTTGTAAGCCATGAAATACCGTACATAAGTATTCCTTATTTGTATTTCTACGTTACAAGAGTGCATAACAGTTAGAATTCAGGCCTTTTTGAAAAGCTAGAGGCATATCACATACGTTGAAACTAAGGCGTTAGCAACCAAAACAGGAAAAAAATAGTTCTACATTTCTCCACAAGAGTATTAAGCAGGTGTAAAATAACCTTTAAAAGTTAATTTGCAGTAGCAAGCTTAACAGCTGCTCTTTGCATATTGTAATGTCAGAGAGTGGCTGCAGAAGTTAAAAGTGCTCCTTTGACAGTATCTGTGGTTCCAGGAACACATTTTGTTCCCCATTTCAACAGCCTCCTGTATACAATCCCTTGCAATGGGTCAGATCCTTTCTTAGCTATACAGAGCCTTTTCAGATTGTAAAAAAAAGAAAGGCTCTAAACATAGGCATTTTTTCAATAGTGCCCCAGCATACAGCCACTATAGGCATAGAGGGGATGGAGCAGGAACTACACAGTTGTTTTTATTTTTTTCTGGAAGGGTGACTTGAAAAACAGAGAATTGGCTTTTCCTTTAGGACCAACCACAAAACTGAGCCAGTGTGGGTGAGAAGCTGGAAAAGAGAAATAAATTATTTCTCTTCTGACAAATTAAGGAAATAGCAGTTCCTTCCTTGAAGCAGTCCCATCCATACAAGTCAGTGTAGAGACAGAGCCTAACCCACAGAAGCAAAGCTCACAGAGCAAGTCCAGCTGCCTGTCCAGGGAGGACTCTCCTGGGCTGGCGTGACAAACGCAACGTTCACGAGGGTTACCACAGAAGAAGCCATCTTCACGTTATCCTGAATTCCTGTTTAGTGGTTTCTGCTGCAGAAGATGGGGTGGAGGGGATTCCTTGACTTTGGACAGGAAAAATGACTTTGCTCCTGTGGGTAGGACATATGTTCAAAATAATAATTCCATGAAGGCCCGAGATCCATTTTATGTACCACAGCTATCTGCACTGATCACCAAGGCCTTACGAATCTCATTCAACTGTGACACCCTCATTTATCAACTCTAGTTACTGCACCAAGATTAAAGTTCCGGACTGCTGCACGGATCTGTCCAACTCTGGATGACTAAAATACTGTTTTCATTAGAACTGTTTTCTAGAGAGGAAAGGATGGTCAGCAACTTCATGGTACGCACAATGATTTTTATGGCTTAGGTGAGAGGCAGAGGAGCATCCTATTCTGCCACCGACATCCTGTGTAAGCAACTTTGAGAAGGTTAAGCTTCTCAGTTTATCCATAGGGTCTCAGGTGGATAACATGAGATTTTAAATGACCACTTCGAAGTCTATAGATTAATAGTGAGATTCATCATTGCCGTGCCATTCTGCACAGAGAGAGGGCTGCCAGGAAAGCCTCTTACAGCTGCCAGATATTGAAGGCCAGCCCGAACCAGCCTTGCTCATCACATAATTTGAGTAATTAGAGGGTAGCTCTAAGTTGCATCACTCTTTTAGAGTTCACATTTTGTCATAACTACTGATCACCCACCTTATCCTTTGACATAAAAACATAACAGGAAAAACTAAGTTTACTGAAGAACTAGCTGCACAAATACTAGATTAAGAAGAGGGTACCAGCCCTACCAGTAAGAGAGAGGATCTGCAATATATTCTGCTTTGCCCTACTTACTTTTTACTATACCTTGTTGGAAAATATTCTAATCAAACTGATACTCCTTGTGATATACATATCTGGTATACATTACTCTTTCCTTTAGGTTTCTCACTATCCATGTTACAAGGCATTATACCATTTGTATTACCTTGGTATTTCTTCTCTTCCCCTACATACTGCACAACTTTATGTTTGGAAATAATTATCTACACTTTCAACACCTTTTCCCCCATCTTCCCTTCAGGGGATCCATAGAAAATATTAACCAAAATCAATAATTGACCAAATGACCAAACATTTTTTAAAAATACCATGGAAACAAAAATCCTAGAACTGACACACTAATGGGCTTTATTTTACAATAACAAACACACCAAAAGCGCAATAGCAATCTGTGTTGTGGCTTTAAGATACCACCAGCAAGGGACATGAAATGTTTTCTTTTTGCCCTCTACAGGCAAATGAGTAGTAAGAGAAGAATAAGGAAAGAACTGGTCTCCTCACTGGGGACTAAATCCTACTGCCTGATGAAGCTGAAGAAACACAGGTTTCCTCCAGCAATCTGCCTATAAATATACATTGCAGTAATTGCACTTTCTTGGGCAGAGGCCCAAGATTATGAACAAACTCTCAGATGCAGTTTGTTGAAAATGACAAATTCTACTTTGTAACAAACATCTGAGATTTTCACTTTTAATCTGAAAAACAAGCACTGTTCTTCTGGCTTTATAGAGACATTTTGTTGCAACTTGTTCATTCTCTGAATATCACTTTCACCACCCTGGAGTCTCAAGAGATCTCTCCACCACCACCATGTTGCACATTGCCACAGTGGTGTTTTTCTGGCTAACACTGATCAATGGACAACACCTGGTGATGCAGGCTTTGGCATGGAGGATGACTCAAACCAGCCCATGCAGAACCATGCAATTACCTTCCAAGGTTCACTAAAAACTACCAGCATGATGGGCCCCGCCAGAGCTTTCCAGGACTCTGGAATGTGACACTCACGGAAATTTAATGTTCACTATGCTTATTAGAACAGGCTGGCATCATGTTTACCAATCACTCTGAAATTACTGGAATCTGAACTCTAGTAAGAATAAAGGTAAAATTAAGAATTCATTTCCAAAACTCTAAATACAGGCAACAGAATTCCACTGTTAACAAAAATGAACAGAAAAATCAAGCACGTAGCTACGTATTTCTTACATCTTTCTGACCCTGCATAATTCACCTAATGATCTGCTAGATATTCACAGCTGAACATCCATATCTCACGGACACATTTGGGTTCCACATTTGGGAAGTGGAACTGGACTTGAGGATCTCACTTCCCTTTGCTCTCTACCACTCTTAAAGAGGCACACTCATTTCTAACCCCTTCTCTTCTGCTTCCCCCAAGATTTCCTAATCCTGAACTGACTCACGAATAGGGTTTGACCTTTCCCAGGCTAGACCTGTGGCATCAGTTCTGTTTTCAGCATGGCCAGGTGTGCTTGTCACCTGCTCAGAGAGCAAAGTCAGCTCAAGAAAGTTCCAGTGTTTGGCAAATCCCTATAAAGGTCATTAGCCCATTTTGAAGCAAAATGCCAACGTTCAAATCCCAGTTCAATGTCTGCAACACATTACTGCCTCTTATCCGAGGACAGACACAATGGTATCCAAATGCTCTGGAGTGATAACAAACTTGAGAAGCAACTATTAAAGATGTACCAAATGTACCTCAAGCTAACACGTTTCCGAGCCACACATTTACATTTCATACTGCCTCTTTCTGTCCCTGTGCAAGCAGGACTGTGCACCTCAGGAGCAGATGCAATGGCAATGGTGGGAGACAGAGCAGTGGTTGGGATGCATAGGCCATGCAGCACCTGTAACAGAAACCAGTGCCAAAAGTCAGAGTTATCAGGGCTGACATGGCAACAGCTCCCTTAGGCCCGTACCTTCACTCATATGTCAACTCTGGAGCCTCCTGTGTGAGTCACCATCAAGGATCTGAATGTGGCACAACATAAAAAGCAGAGGCATCTCTATCCTCTGAGCTACTGAGAATACCACACACTTTCGAAAAATCCCCCTCTCTGCCCAAGTAAAAAGAGTTTTGCTTCAGGTTGGGTGAAGCACCTTTCATCTTTATCTACTAATTAGCTTGATATCTCTCTGCTGCTGTATCCTTTACTGTAAGTATGTGGACAGGTTCTGTCCTCTTGAGTTCCCCAGAGCACCAGCCAAATTATAGAGGGAAAAGTAAATCCTAACTAACATTAATAGATTTTTAATGAAGAAACTAAAGAACATTTTGCTTTTCAGGAAACCAGCAGAGCAGCCGTTCTCTGGTCCTATGGGCAGTGTAATCACCACAGACTCCAAAAGAGCCCTTTAATAAAGGAGGGTATGTGTTCAGATATCCAAAGACTTCAGAGCTCGACCTGCCAAAGACACGAAGTAGTAGTGGCTTTAACTGTAGCAGAATCACTAAGTAATACTGCCCAGGGGAAAACTCCAGGAAAGTTCTCATCTGTTTGCCATTTTAAATTATGCTGACCCTTCAGTTGGACTGATGTGATTCTCCCCATGGAGTCAAACCAAAGCTGTGTAACTTTTCAGCAAGCCATTTTGGGGAAAATCCCAATTGAAATCTGCCTGTGTTTTGGCAGAAGTTTAGCGCTAGCATCCAGGGAAACAATCCAGAAAGCCAGCTTTCCAAAGGATATTTAACCTTGGGGACACCTAACTTTTTTTTTTTTTTTTTTTTTTTTTTTTTAATATTCTCTATGTATTTCCTTAACTAACACCTGTGCAGAGGAGCACTCTCGTTTGGAGCGTCTCATCCGCAGCTCCACCTAAGCCCCACCAAGACACAGACGAGGCAGCAGCGCCTGCAGGTCGGGAGGAGATATTTGCTCACTGTTTAACTGCGCAGGAATAGAGGCTCCAAGCTGCAAACAGCTAAACCCCAGCCCAGCATCGGTACAGGGAGAGGAAGAAAGTGACACAGAAGTACAGCCTGTACACCTGTTTCCTGGTGTACTTTATAACCACCTCACTCATTTTCCTTGAAGGAAGCGGTATATTAGCTGAATCACTGGACATAGGAGATGCATCCATCATTGCACATATGCGTAAGGGAAAAAGCACAGGAAATGAAAAATGCTAGTATGCAGGAGAAACTACATTCATCTTTTGATTTACACTGACTGAATCAAGCCTGTTTAAGACAGAGGCTTAGTTTGAAACAAGCTTTGTCATCACTAGCATTGAGGGTCCATCAAAAAAAAAAAAAAAACCCAAAAACCTGCTTTTTAGTCTCTATTCGAGTATTGGTTTCCTCATTTCCCAGTTCATTTACTCTCTAACTTGCTTTAGAAAAGGTTATTTGGCCTTTTGTAATATTTATTTATTTACATAGCACTATTCATCTGCAGATCTCAAAAATACCCTAAATAGGCACTTTATTACATCCTGATAACACAAAAGTAGTAATTTTTACTAGCATTAGCAAGCTGCTACAGTATTAGGTGGTTTGCTAGCTATCTCATTTCCCTACAATCAACTAACTGTTCTTTGCACTTTCTTCTATACTCTTACTGCCATTCTGTACCAAGTCTTTCATGCTACTATAGACCAAGTGTTGTTAAAACTTTTGTGGCGTGAATCATGTGCCTAAGTGACAAAGAATGTAGATTTTTATTATCTTATGTGTGTACTGTATATTCTATACGCACACATATGTATTTCCATAATACATATTATAATTAAATACCCCATAATTGTAGATGGGCAGGACTTTTCCAAAGTAGTTTCAATCTATGCAACAGGTTTCTCTCCATGAATAACTGCCATTTAATGTGAGCACATTTGAAACAGAAAACCAAGCCTCAGTTTAGAGTTTTTTAGTATTGATTCTCTTGAGTTTTCTTGTTTTTAAATGTGTTACAGTCATTTTCAGAAACTCATGTTAAAGTATCTTGAAAAATGCCTTAAAATATTATTTTATAATTTAATTGGTATTTATTTTAGCAACAGGCTTATTTCCGAAAAGAGTCACTTTGGCATATGCTCTGCGCTACTTACACATTAACAATCAACAAGGCACATTTAACTGAACCTCTACTGCTGCAATATGATCTGTCCCTACAAAATTTGCAGGAGTGGTTACTCACAGTTAACAAAAGTGAGGCCAAAAGAGACTGACTGACCATAATACAATGAAATAGAAAGCATCAGGAATTTCATATGATTTTAGAGAGGTAGGATAGAACAGTAGGTAGAAACAAATACTTGTTAGTTCTGGAAGTTATTCCTCCAACTTCATTTATTATTTTGTTAAATGGTTAAGAAAAAATTGAAATAACATAGCATATACCTTTCATCCATTTCATTTCAACTGTTTAAAACCAAATGAGTAAAGAGAGTATTCTTGATAAAATATTAAATAGAAAAAAAGCACTCTGAACTGTTTATAAAAATCCTTCTGCTTGCATCTCTAAAATCAACAGAATGATCTTCTAACCAGCAAAGTTAAATTTTACAAAGGTAAAATAAAAGCTACAAGTTTTGAAATTGCCTTTTTGACTTAGTTGGACAGATGCAGGCATGACCATAACATGTCAGGAAAGTACCAACATTCAAATATAGATGTGTATCAAAGAAGGTCTATAAAGGTTTGTGCATCTAACGGACGTGGTATCGGCAGTGACTGTATACAGTTACTTCCTGGGTAATGCCTTCCACCTATTCACATGGGCTGTTTTAACAGTTTAGCTTTTTCTCAAAACATGAGGTTAAATCAAAAGTGTTAACAGCATCTTCTAGTGCTAACTGTAAACCTCTTTTATAACAACATTTAAAGCATTAAACAAAAAATCTGTCCTTACTTACAAGACAAAGCAGAAAAGGAAGGTCATTCATTACACCCCATTCATTATTTTCTGTTTCATTCTGTAAATATTATAGTGCTACTGAGAAAAAAATATGATGTCTGAGGTTCTCAGATCTTCCTTCAGAGTTTTAATCATTCGCTTCCCAAGAAGGGCTTTAACAAACACCCCAGTGTTCTGTCAATATTTGTATGCAGCACCACATAGGGCACGCTGCCAAGCTCGCGGGGCTTAAAGAGCCAAGGGTGGAAAACTGACACCCTAACAAACACACTCCTCGCTTTGTCTCCTTTAAGGTGGTGCTAAAAGTGTCATCTCTGCTGCTGACTGCAGTTCAGGAAAGCGCTTTGTTCGGTCGCTTCACTTCTACAGAAGCGCGTTATTTAATAATCTCGTTCACCCAACTTGGGGGATTTGTTCCGGGCCGAGCGTTTCCTGCGCAGCTCCAAGCCTTGCGCTTTCCACCAGCTGCACTTTAACGGCACTTTAATTGGCTGCAACTGCGAAGGAATCCCTTCGGCAGTCATTGCCATGTGCAGCACGCCCCGAGCAGCTGAACCAGGCCCCAGAAGCAGCCCCATTACTTCATCAAAAGAAACGGTTTGAATACCACTGACTCCTACATAATGACACTGAACTCCATTATATAGGTGCGATGATGTAATTAATAATTATCTGTTAAATTCCTGATTATATTGGAAGCAAAAAAGTATTACAAACTGATTACCAATTTACGGTGGTCTGCAGACTTACAGTGCTCGGCATTAGTTTTCCAACATCATTAGGTTCCTGAAGAGGCCTTCCTTGTGCTTCTCTTTCTGATCTAAACTATGCAGAAGTAATAACTGTATTACTGTTTCAATGTTATCTATTGGATTTTTGTATATAATATTATTTTAAAAGCTTCTAAGGTGCTAAATGAAAGTATAAAATAAGTTTGTTTCTACATTAATAATAGCTCACTTTAACCATTTCTCTTTATTTTGGGCTTCCTAATGTGTATTATAACCCATTTGCATGTGTATTATAAGCCACTATAAAATTTGCATACCCTTAATTTAAGGTAGTAAGTTCATCCTACTCGGCAGTTTGTAATGCAGAGGTTTAAGAGCTGACAGCAGCAGGGAGAGCTACCAACAGCTGCTCAGGGAGGGGCAGGGGGGGAGAAAAAGAAAAAAAGAGAGAGAGTCGACATTAACAAGAGAAACACAAGAATTGACACTGTAAAATACAATATTTAGGATGAACGTAGCAACGTCAACAAGTCAGATTTTAAAATAGAGACATTTCAAGTGATTCTGACTGAACGCATGGTATTTGCAGAGTTCTGCAACCCATGAAAGCTCCTGTGAAATCGTAACTGCTTGAGAGTTCACTTATCATCAGGGTACCGCAGAGGATGAAGGAGCTAAAGAAAAGGGATTATTCTCTAGCTTAAGTACAATGAGAACTGTTTTCTACATTTAAAAGGTGAATAGTTCTTCAAATGCAGTTATGACAATACTTGCCGCCTACAGAGAAAAGCAGCATTTCAAGAGCATTGTATGAAAAGGAGAAGGATTAATGCCACAGAAAGAGACCATTATTCTACCGAAGAGATGCATATTTTAATAATTTGACTCTGACCAGCACTGGAAATTTCCATAGTTAACTGGCTTATACTCCTAAGAACTGTGAAACCTCAGTGTACTGAGGTCTTAAGGGAATGCACTGGAAATACCACTTGAAAAAAAATAAAATGCAGAAATGATCCAAATAGATGATAAATTATGAGGAGCCCAATCTTTTGTTAACTTTTAGCCACCTTATGATATTTCACTGAGAGAAGACTAACAAACATTTAAAAGCTGCCCCTATCAATTACTAAACCCTAGAGGCTTTTTTCTAGACAGCAGAGAGCTATAAAAGCATCTCTACAGTGTTCTGCTCCTGACTAACAAAAGGAGGAGTCTGAAAGGAGGAGTAACTGAAAAGACCTGGTCAAGGGTCTCCCGCAGGATTTAGCAGTCAGCTACCTAGACTGTGTATTACAGTAACCCAGTGCATCACAGTCAGTTAATGTATTTCCCCCTCAAATATATACATGATATGAAGAAACATTCTTGCTTTCCGCCTTCCTAAACAAAGCAGAACGAACTAAAGGCAAGCGGCAGACGAGACAATTTGCTATAGGTGATCACACTGCCTATGACCGAGCTGGGACGTGAATCCAGCTCCTCCAAGCCCTCCTTCCTTCATTAGGCCATGCGCTTACAATTGTCCCATGTAGGGACACTTGTGGCTACAGCACAGATTACAGCTGACTTCGCTTAACAGCTGAAAGCAGCTAGCAAGAATCCTTAGATCTTTGGAAGCCAAAGGGAACAGAAGCAGAGGCTTAAATCTAGACTTCTTTCACTCTCATTCAAGCGGAAATGGAAGATGAGATAAAGGTGACTAGGTGACTACTAATCTGTAGCTGACCAAAACATATGGCAAAACTCCCAAAGAGCCCAAAAGGTAGTATGGATGACAGAAGTGAGGGAGAACTGCAGAATTATTTGTGACCTCAGCCATAAATGAAAAGAAAATCCTAGAGCATCATAAGCAACCAAAATAAAACACATTTAAATCCTCATTCATGCATCATTGAAAACTGTACACTTTTGCTTACATGACTATATATTTATTTAAAAAAAAATAAAAAACATTCCTCAGAACTGACATACTGCAAATTTCTACGGAAAAATTAATATGAACTTGGTGGATGGAGAGGAATTGCAGACAGGATGGCTGACGGCAGATGTGTAACAGCCTGCTCCAGTCCTGCCACCTCTGCTAAGTGGCAAGTACCAAACTTCAGAAAGAGAAAGATCAGAGCTCTATTCATGCTGTCGCTCTGGGAATCCCGCTCATTGTCACGGGCAGCATGATGACAGCCATGACGCCTTGAGGTGCCATTGATTGTCACAGAATACTGAAGACAATTGCCATTATTTACCTTCAATATTTATCATTACAATTATCTAAATCTGAGACACTAGCAAATGTTTCCAAAGAAACAGTACCCATGGTTTTTTCAAAAGAGGGGCACCGATTTATTTTCCAGACTTAGGAGATTCAAGTCAGCCACAATAAGCCTCAGAAAAGCTGTACGCTACACTGATTTTCTGGTGACTGTTACACAAGAAAACCCATGCACTGACAAAACTTAAGCACACGAAACATTTACTATTAAGACAGTTAATAGCCCTGAGCACAGTGAAAAGGAAAAGCATTACTTTGAAATTTCAGAAAGTATTTAAAAAAGAAGACAGAGAGAAATATGGGTGCTATCAAAAGAAAGATAATCAATCCTTCAAAAGCAGAGACATCAAGAAGCAAAGAATACTTTTACCATACCTAATGGGAATTCTTTGCTTGCCTTCCTTCTCTAACTGCTGTTGGCATTCAGCTGGATGAGAAAAAAAAAACATTACAGGACTACGCACAAGTTAAAAGGAACTATGGCGAAGGAAAAAACCCTGAGTGAATGAAAAGCTAGTTTTCTCCTGTGCAAACATTACACATCAGTGAAACGGTTTCTATCCTAACAGAACCATCTTGAGGAGGTAGGTAAGGCTATTAGTATAACTGATAGCTGGTTAAAAATGAAAGAGGAGAACTGGATGAGAATGCAAGCGCATAGGAATTACTAAAAACAGCAGCTCAGCAGAGTTCCAGCAAAACAAGTGGCAAGACAAGAATAATAATGTCTCTAACGAGGACATTAGAAAGAATGTGTCATCTGGCCAGTGTGCCAGAAACCAGAAGGTGGAAGCATTAAAGCAAGGCTTATTACAGGCTTTTTAGAACTAGGTGACAGTACTGACCGTTCAATTATATTTTTTACCCAGAGATTGCCCATTTGAAGTGCTGGGACGGTACATAATTGATGATCAAACTCTCCCTGGCACTAACTGAGCTGGACAGGCAGAAGGAGAGCAGAGGACAAATCCCAGCTATTGGGCTCAGGGAAGTGGAATTAATCCTTCTATACATTCTACATCCCTTTCTGCCTCCCCATCTTCCTCCTACACACTTAAAAGCTTTTCAAACCTGAGCAGGCAAGTATAGGGTAACAGCAGCTTTAAGGCCCCACCAGCCTATAGTACTTTCCTAGACATCATCCAAAAGGTAGCACAGCATACGCACATCTCCTCCCTGCTGTGGTGTTTGGGGAAGGATACGTATTTATGAAAAGACATCTCCTCTGAGCTTCTTTTGAAATCTGGTTCTGCAGCCCTCGCTCATGAAGGAACTACATCCAATCCAGCCCTCCTATGCTTACACATAGGGCACATCTTCATAAAAGCCCTGTACAACCTGCCTGAATGCCAGGTTCACTAACAGTTTTAGTCTACTACACCACTCCAGTCGCATTGCGCTATTTACTAATGTTGACATATCCACAGAGGAAACAGCATTCAACAAAAGCAAGATGACCAGGTATTAATGTGTCTTACACTTCAAAACAGCAAAGTTGAGGCCTTGTAAACAGAAGAATGTATAGAAAAGTTTTAAAAAAAAAAAAAAAAAAAGGAAAAAAGTGTATCTGAATTTCTTTTGGGTGGTGGTGACTCTCTGGACAGAGGAAGCAGCACTCCGAGAAAAGTTTCCATGTTGTCAGTCTGCTGGGAGTTCAAATGTCATCTGTACCTACTTTCAAGGGACAAAATCTCCAATAGTGGAACTGCAACACAGCGCATGTTACTGAAATACCAAGCGCTGAGCTGATAGACACCCCTTGACAGATCCATTTCCTAAAGCTAAGCTGCACACACTGTTGTTACGTTACCTGTTACACACGGTCCTGTGACTTGGTGTTTGTAGCACTATTCAATTCTCCTAAGTAGGCCCCAAACTGTGTGTTAGGTATGGAAAAGCTTTTTCAAAAAAAGAAAAAAAAAAAAAAAAACAGTTAGTTTGTATCTAAGGCCAAATTCATACCCTCAGCATACCTGGCTAGACACAAAGTCCTATTGCTCAGCATTAATGTCAATTTAGAAGCTTACTGTAGTATCAGGGCCCATGGACTTATTAGCATGACTTCTAATTTTTCCCTGCAAAAAATAACTCAATTTGTAATCACTTTCTGGTTCCCTCACATCAGTTGAAAAGGAAAAAAGTATTTAAAATATGAGCGTGTTCAGAATTACTGCAACCATATGCCATGCAAATAGCTGCTGTCAGAGAAGATGTTAACCTGCTCATGAAGAGAAGCATAAGACCAAACAAAGTGGATATGAAAAATTTGCACCTTCAGACCTTTCTTTTGTGAGGGCATGTCTGAGAGTTCATGTTTTCAAGGCAGAAGGTAGAAGATTAGGAGCATGTAGAGGATACCAAAGGTTGCAGGATAATTTAATTGACTACAAACAGGTCTGGACAACATAACTTACTGGAGGGCAAAAGGAAACGGGGAGGAGCAAAAACAAACCAAATTACGCATCTTGTGTGGATGCACATTCCCCTCCAGGGGAGTCAGTCTGCTGCCCTGGCGAGATGCGTCATCTCCAAGTGAACAATATTTACTTTGATGCATCATGACAAATGTCATTTTCAGTTGCTGCATGCTGGCTTACCTTATAACCAAACAGATTCACACATCAGGCTGTGACAACTCAAAAACATTTTTAAAAGAATATAGAAAAACTATAAAGGGAGAGAGAAAAACTATCAATGTATTGCTCCTCCGTGGTAGAAAACATATAGCATCCCACGGTAGATGTTTAAAAATATCTAAAAACACCTATTGCTGTTCTCACAGGCCTTCTCACTAACAGCTAAGTGAAAAATTCAGTGTGCTTACAGTTACAGAAGTCAGAGTAGACAAAGAGAAGTCCACAGCTGCTTATTTTTGTGACCTTTTAGCACCTTAAATTGCTATTATGCATACAGCTAGGTAGAGGAGGATCAATGGATACTCAGCATGGGAGACTAAGAACCTCTAGAAAAGCTGAATGCTCTGTTTATTCCATTTCCTATCAATCTCTTGGGCATCAACACTCATAGCTTGTAATAAATTCATGCTCAGAAGGTCACCTCAAGGACAGTATTTTCAATAAATAAGAAACTATGTCTTCATTAGCCTAATTAAGATAGGACAACCGGCAAAGATTGTTTTCTGTTAAACTATATATCGTAACAGCACAAAACAGTAACGCACAGCGTTGTCAACGAGACCAGTAAAATGCTGACTGTTGTGATCCAGGAGACCAACCTCACTAGCAAATCATCTTGGCCTGCACAGCTCCACTGGTTTTGGGGAGGTATTACATGAACATAGAAATTATTTCAGAAGAAAGTTCCAGATCATATTTTAATCACTCATTTTTTTCACCACCACTTAGCAATTATTACAACAACGTATATATTAGGAATTTTGTTTCACATATTCTTTTAATAAAAATACTCAGAACTTTATATGGTATTCATCATCTAAACCTTCTCAGAAGGCAGACAAGTAGCAAGTGTCACACTCATAATGAATTTAGGTACTGTATAAATGGGACATAATTAAAGTGAGACTTAATTAAAGCTTTTCTTCTCCAGAGATGGACAGGTAAAACATAACTTACTGTATTACTGAGCACAAGAGAGTCTAAAATTGTCTTCAAGATTATACAACTTTAGTTTTACTATACAACAAAGGAGAAATACAGTAATAGTTGGGACTATGCTCTGCTTCCAGCTGCACCCTTTTCAGTCTGGACTAATTTCTAATCCCTTGAAACAAAGCAGTCAGGATTTACTCTGCGTAATATAGAAAACTTGATGCTTGTAGCACACTGCTACAAGATTATGTAGGTAACCCCTTCTGCTCATGATGGTGCACCACAAAGATCCACCTGTGTGGACCCAGCCACTTGAAAGTGTGTCCCTGGGTGAGTTACTCAACTTCCTCAGCTAACAACAGGCTTTCTTGATGGCAGCACTCACCACGTACTGCCTGTAGGGGCAGGAGGTCAACCCCAAAGGGAGCATCAGGCACCACATTACTGAACATGATATAAACCAAGCGTTGGTCGCTTTATGTTTGCAGTGAAAACTCTGAGATGGTGGTTGACTGCTGCGTCCAGTATGGTGCATGGGGAGAAATTAAAAACAAAACAAAACAAAAAGAAACAGCAGCCCGTGGTGAAGTCAGATACATAATAAACTTCAGTCCCTCCTCCTAATTTAAGCACCTATTCAGGGCTGTATAGAAATCTATCTGCCCACTTTTATTCCAGCCTGTGGCTCCATCTCCTAAAGGTAATTTGGCAATTACAGTTCTCTGAAAAACCTTATATGGTTTTCAGAAGGGGGGAAAAAGGGAAACTTTGTGCTTTCCAAATACCAGTTGACAATAAAGTTGACAATAAAGTTTAAGCTGGAGAAAGGAGCCACCAGTGAGTATTTTCTACATCAGCAGTGAGCCAGCAGCATGCGCTTACCTCACAGCATGGCTTCTACAGGAGAGACCCTCCTGCTTAGCTGGGACGGACAGATGGAGGGCTCCCGCTCGGGGCACGAGTCCCTAAACTCCGAGCTTCTGGCTGGCTGTGGAGTGGGAGCCACACGTGGGTGAGCAGAGACCCTCTCTGCAGCCCCTGCCTCCACGGCAGGGCAGGCTGGGACAGGTGGCTCACCTGCTCCGGGTCCTGCTCCAGCCCGGCCAGGCAAAACCGTCATTGTGGGGGGAAGGCAGCCCAGGGTTTGCCGGAGAGATATAACCAAGGCAGCTGGGCTGTGCAAATACTGGGAGCTGCTTATTTTACATCCACCTCGGGGCTGCAGTACAATTATTCATTTGGACTAAGGAAGGGCCTAAAACAAAGGAGGAAATCTCCTTTTGAAAATTAGCCTGTTTGGGTTAAAGTATAAATGTATATAGTGAAATTACAGAAAAACATAAGCCAGGAATCACAGCTAGTTGCACAGTGTGGAAATGAGAGAACTGACATCCATCAGACTCTGCCAGAGATTTACTGTTATTCTCTCTTCTGCCTTTCAGTTCCTTGCTCTGCAGAATGGGGATAAACTTTTCCTCGAAAGACTGTGGTGGCAAAAGACAAACCTTGTTTAGTTATATTGAGGAAATTATATACAAAATCCTCTGCTAGAATCAGTTACAGAAGCTCAAAACTGTATTATTACATTGGAAATAACACTCTTAAAAAATCTATTCTACTCACAATCCTGTACTAAATTTTCCTGAGCATAAGTAATATTTTAACAGGATTTTCTTTGTTTGTAGTGTGCATGGGAAAAAGAGTGGGATAAAGAGTTACAGTGTGACTAGTCAACAAGTCCAAGTTGCTCTAAGGTCATGAAAAAATAAAGCAGGACAGAGAGAGCTCTGTACTTCAGCTGTAAGAACTTCCAATTGATTCACTTATCCTCCAAAAGCCAACGAAGCTCTCTCAACACATTAGAGAGCGATATGGTCAATCATCCTGCACCAAGTAATTATGTGGCTGAATTTTGAACAGGCTGAGAGGATTGCAGGATAGTGGTATACTTACAATTACTCGAATTAGTGGAAATGAGCATATACAAACACTCTGACCAGAACAAGAGCCTTCTGGTCAGTAAACCAGCAAAATACAGACAGAAAAAGGCAAAAGAGCTGACAAACAAGGACAAGAGGATAAAACAGCTGCAGTCTGGGAGGAAGCAGCAAACTTTCCAGACATGAAATTCAGATTTAGAAATTTTTTCCTCCCTCACATCACTTGTGCTTTTTCTGAGGCCCTTAGGTGCTATAATATGGGGAGCTGGATTTTCTGTTCTGTTTTATATTTCCAAGGCAACAATAAGCATTCACCAGCTCAAATGAGATTTGAGACGAGACTTTTCTCCCCAGTGGAGAATTCAATACCTTCTTGACCACAGAGCCCAAATATAACTTTTCACAGATGGGGTTTATCTAAGTTCAAAATATTTCAATGGATTACTTAAAGCGTCTCTTGATGACAAAGCACTTGTAAGCATATTCCAGGATTAACAGTTACATGATTGATTCCGTAGTACAGGACTGAGGATTCAGACTGAGAAAGGACAGCTGGATGTCTGCAGGAATAAATATGGTTTTTGTCTATAGCTGGAGTTTCTAGAGAACCACAGCAGTGACGCTCTGAATCAATGCATCCTCTTGCCACCCAGGTCAGGAGCACGTATGGCTAGGACACATTATCTCTTCTGCAATTGCAACAAAGATTCAAACACAGCAGATCATGCAAGTGATTGCTTCGACCAACTTTCAGTTCCAGGAATCCTATTTAAGGGTCTTCACTGACAGTGAATCAGGCCCTGCGTATTTTGACAGTAGCACAGCATTTAACTTTCAAATATACTGTCCAGCTGTGGACTTATTACATCTAAATTTACTGCCTCTTTGAGATAGTTTTCTTCCTTGCATAACAAACATAGGTTGCTTTTATTCTGATCCCCAAATGGACGTCTTCCATTTGTATTTAGCTAAATATCTTGCTGTAAAATTTTAACAAGGGGAATGATGATTCACCTGAATTATAGCTATACATCTGCAGTAACTGTTTGCAAGGATGTCTGGATGCTCAACACACCCATGGGATGGCCTTGCAAAACAATCCACAGGAATGTACGTTAGAAAACAACCATAAACATACCAAGATGAACATTTGACTAGGATTTAGTCAGTTAAAACAAATATTTTTGCACTGAGCAAATAGAAATACAACTAAAAAGTGTTCTCTGTACTATGTAGTACGTGCATATGGATCACATAAAAGAAATTGTTAGCTCTTAAGTCAGTATGCTCATTCTTAACAATTGCAAGCAGAAGGGGTGGATAAAGAGCCTGAGACCAGGCTGGCCTTGTATCACACATGAAGATTGATTGAGTCAGAGCAATTGCAATAACAAGCATTTCAATCATGCCCTAGGCCTCCCTAGAAAAGTGCTTTTAAAAGGCAACAATAGAGACGCTACTGCTGATACAGGAAAACTACAGTGTGTATCATCTGGATCTCCCAGATGCTAGGCTGTGTGCTCATGATGGATGGACTTGTCTGTACCATGGGAGCAGCGGGGAGCATGTCATTGTTGTTCTGCCGCTATTCTCTGGACTTACTCCCCACAGTAACCAGCACTGGGTTGCACAGGCCCTCGACAGTATCATATTACTTATTTCCTGAACTATCATTAACAAAGTCCTGGTCATTACTTTTCCTTTAAAAAAATTTACAAGTCCCACTTTTCATTGCCCAGAAAGTGGTTGCAAATGAAGACCCAGACTACAAGCTTTAACAACACTAGCAGATATAACATATTTGATATCCTATTTTTATTCTACTGTCATGCTATAATTAACTGGAAAAATTTGCCACCTCTATCTTCCCAATTAAAAATCTCCAGATGGAAGCTGATTAGGAATGCCAGATAGCACTCAAGGAGAGAGAGAGAGGAGAAAAAAAAAAAAAAAAAAAAAAAAAAAAAAAAAAGCTGTATTGAAGTGTAGAGAGAATTCATCTTAGTATTGTCAACAAGTTAAGTCTCAGGGGAATAGGGAGTTATATCCATCCAGGAAAATGCCACAGGACTCAGAGTTGTTCCACAGAGGAAAAAGATACAGAAAAGCTGACCAAGCCATAAAACAGGAAAACTGATTTTAGAGGGAAGAAAGGAGAAAAAGGAGTGTTTTATAGAAAAAGATCTGGTGACTACTGTATGGGAGCACCAGAAGACCTTAGCAAAAGGTCTCAGCTTTAGCAAAGCCTTAGCCAAAAAAGCATTAGCAAAAAACAACCTGAGCTCTGGCGTGAGTAGAAACTAGACCTCTAATAGATGAACAAGAGGGAGGATGGGCTTCTCAGAGCTGCATGATGAAGAGTTCTGCTCCATCACCTGCTCATGTCTTCTCTTGGTGCAGAAAGCAGACTCTCGGGGTTGCTACTGATTTAAAGACAGATCTGCTAATCTGTGGTTTAATAATTATAAGCAAAGAGTGTACAATTTGTTAAGTTTCAGGCCAAGTTTAGTCATCTTTCCTCAGCACAGCAAATCCACCTACCCCTCTGGCGAGAAAATGAAAGATGTAAGAATCAAGAATAAACATGTACTACTGAAGGACACACTGCATTTTTAAGCTCAGACGCCTAGAAGCTTTCACTATAAAGGAGCTAAGGATGGGTCAGAACCCTAAAGCTTTTCTATTCTCCTTCACCAGCTGTCAGCTTCAGTTGCAGATAAAATAGGATCCTAATTCAGGTTTCCTAGATAAACCCAGCAAAGCATCCAAAGTTTAGATCATCCCTGTAAACATTCATAAATACCTTACAAGCAGTGCCATGGTGCTTTTCAGTGTGTCTTTCTCTTCTCCTCCCTTTTACAAATGGCAAAACCATCATCTTGCATCTGGGAAATTCAGTTGTCTCCATAACCCTCTGAACCTGGCCCAAGAGTCCAGGACCTTAAAGCAGCCATAGCAAACTGAAACAACAGTAAGGGTTCCAGTGCACGTCTGACGGACGTGCAGTAGTTGCAGATCAACAGGGGGATGCTGCTAGGGATCTCTCCATTAAGTGGACTGGTATTGTTTCCTTCTACCAACTTCAGCTATCCACTTGATTTCAAACAACATGCTGTGATTCAGCTCCGTAAGCAAAATGCTTGAATTCAGATTGATATAGCCTGTGATTTTTCCCCAAAACTGAACTAAAGAGATTTTAAAAAAAGGTTTCTCTATATAAAATGTGGAATTTGTGGAAACAATGATTTCCACCAAAAAAATGGAAGTAACAAAACAAAATTCCTGAACTCCTCAAATCGAAGTTTGTACCAGAAACAGAATGGTAAAATTATTCTGCAGTTATTTTGTGAGTCTCTCTGTGAGGTCTGATAGCTGATTTACCAATTAGCACTGAGGGAGCACACCTAGAGGGGAAAATCACTTAACAAAAAAAGAGAACATGAAGACTCTCAGGCAATGAAGAGGGTATCAGTCATACATTTCTCCAAAATGAACACGATTCATCACAACATAACTACCAGAACCATTGCTTCACTTAAATTGGAAAAGAATCTCAAAATTTGGTGTATTTTTATATAAACTAAATAGTGGAGGAATTATTTGATGTGATTATTACTTAAGCATGATTATGCAGTCATTTTTAAAATATGTGGATTAGGATGAGGACATTTTTTTCATTTTGCACATACCAGATCTAAAAAGGAAATAAAACATTGTTTTAGATGTCCAGTGAAAAAACAGAGTACTGTTCTAAATCTACATCTTTATGAATGCTAGTCTTCTTCATACTGAAAAAGAAACACTATAAAAACCCAGGATATCAAGTGATTTAAATCATATGAAAGGCTATAGAACCGACCCGACAACCAGCTGTGAAAGGAGCCAGATTCTAGATGAAATGGACTGTAACATATTTACAAAAGAAAGCAAGGAACATAACCTTCGACTTTCCCCTAGGCCTCATAAAAGGGATTCAGCTGTGATTTCAAAGACCTGAGGCAGGAAGGTATCACAGACCGTAACAGACTCATTTGGTGGAAAACACATTTGAGTTACTTAAAACATTACAGACAAGATTATTTGCAATTAATTATATACCTTCCATCCCAAAAGAGTGTAAAAATCCTTTACTATATGGACGTGATTCCATGCAAAGTATTCTTAAGAAAAAAAAAGATGAAAACTACTCTTTGACACACAGTGAGAATAAAGCAACTGCAGCTAAACGGGAGGAAGTCCTGCTCCATCCCTCTGCCAGTGAAAGGAAATTCGGAGCTACAACAAAACCCTAACCTCCCCAGTGAGAGAGTTTCTCAGTACAGTGAAAATTAGAGAGGATTCCAGAATTTTATTTTGTGATTGTTTACCTACTTCATTTAACCATAGTATTCACCATCTTTCTTGTACTTAACATATTAGAATTAGGCTAACTTTTCACTGCAGAAATATCCTAGACAGTGATCCAGTGCCTTACATGCATGCCAAGTGCCATATAACCCAAGGTGCTGGCAGCCTAGGCTGTGCTCCAGAAAGTACTAAAATGTGCAGGCTTCAATTAGTTTTCACTGAAGACCAGCCTTGCAACCTTTCCTTATAGCAAAAAAAGATGCTGCTAGACTCCTCATCCCATCCCACCATTTCATTTCAGATGTCCCTCGAGTAGCTCTAGGTCAGTTTATATAGCCTGATGTTGTCTGCTCCATTTCTCCTCCACTGCTACATTTGGACAGACCTGTTACCCAAGGAGTTTCGCGGCCCTGCTTCCAGTTTATCAGACACCATCATGAGCCTTTTGGTTAACCAGTGGTATAATATCAGCCAGATCCATAACTAGAGGAAATATGCCCCATAAGACAATTTCATGTTTAGTGAAGAGGAAAAAAGAAACTGAGAAGCAAAGAAGTCTATCAGGTGCTCTGTGAATCATTTTGTGATTTACAGACTGAATTCCTTAATAACAAAGTTTTTGCAGACACATGTTGTTTGTATTTGCCTTCAGAACTGTCTAATTAGCAATGAGTAATTCCATGTGGAAAATATTTACCTAAGAGTATTTAATCTCATGGCACTAGCGTAGATTGCATGTTCTGTAAGGAGAAAAGGGAGCCAGAAAGTAATACTGTAGCCTGTTTTAATGTACTGGGATATCCCACCCAGGATACAACCCCAGCCTGTGTCACCACTAGCGAGAAGGAGCGTGGGGATGCTGCCCATCAGGTGCCAGTCAGACACAAACTTCCCAAGTTCCCACCAGCGCAACAGTTTCCAAAGCCACTCCACTGCAAAGAGGGGCCTGCAGCCACAGTTTAGTTTCATGGGTATAATACTGGCAGAGTGAATTAATATGACAAATATCTGTCATATTTTACAACGAATACACCAGTTTCCTGTACTAATCCTAAACTTAGTCTATTCAAAAGTTTTCATTTGGAGATAGAGGGAATGCAGCACACTGTAAAAGGGGTGGAAGGGATTAATACTCTCTTCTGGAAAGACAGTCTGTTGAGAATAAAAAGAGTAATTCAGAGCTATGCTAATAGACTTTACGCATGAAGCAGTGAGGATCACGGTGACTCTGAACTCAGGTCTGTGGAGACAGCAAAGCTCAGGAAAAAGGCTGAACCGGACTGGACATCAGCCATCAATAATTCAACTCTCCTCCTCCAGAAACAGCTGAGTTTTGAATCTAACATCAGTTTTGCAGACTAAATTTTACACTCAGTAAGAAAACCATCCCAGAGAGCAGAACAATGAAGATAAAACAGAAGAATCCCTACAGAATGCTATTCGTACTAATTATTGCCTGTAATTATCACTAATCAATGAATATGTAATCTTGCTTTTTAAACAACAGTTTCCATTTGCACTAAAGAGTTTGTGAGTTATGTGGTAAGGATAAGATTAGAAAGAATTTTATCAATGGTTTTGTTTTTCAAAGGATGGGGTGAATTTTACTTTGCACCATTTTTAAAGCTATTCAGTTGCAGTTAAGAAACATAACAGCTTGTGTTTGCACAGGTTTAACAATTAAAATTTAAATGGCCTACCATGGTTTCAAAACTGCCAGTTGCAACTGAATCTACCCGCTGAAAACAAAGATGTTGCCTCTGTAAAATGTCTTGCCCAGGAAAAATTCTTCGCTTGGTGTTCATTGTAAAAGGACTGCCCAGTTCAACCAGAAAAGTCCTCTACCAAGAAGCTGGGAAACTGCAGTTAAAATGAAATAACGTGCTAAGGAATGGACTAGAAGGGAACTTCCCATTGGTGACGATGTGAAGTGCTGCTGAATGCCAGGATCAATATATAGATAAATAATATAGATAAATGATCCCACTATACCAACATGCAGAATGGGGCTGAGACAATAACACTCATTCTAAACCAAAGAAGGGAAATAAAAGGAGGAATATGATAAAACATTACCGACATCATATGTTTTTCTTCACAGCTGTATCCGGAGCTGAACATCCCAAGAATTCTGCAGATGTCTTCCTGACATTCCTAGCAGAAGATAAACATCTGCTGGGGGCTGAAGTAGATCCAAATGGAAAAATATCTCAGGTTGAAAATACCCAAAGGCCTTTGGATGTCTTCAGTATCTTTTTGGACTCTTTGACCATTGGACATTTTAGTGAAAGTACACAGTGAAGCAAAGCCACTTAACAGACCCACAATTAAGATCTGCCCTAGCCTTTAAAAATTTTAGCTTCCAAACTCAGCAGGTTCTCTGTTTGCTTTGCATGACTGAAGGAGAAAATCAAAACATGATACATTACTTTCCCTTTTGAACTTGCACTTTAAACATTTCCAACAGCCTGTGCAGGAGGCAATCAAGAAACTAATGAGATCGCTACATATGGCCTTTGGATGTTGCAGCCATTGTAAGCTCAAGAAGCCACACTGGCTGCTGTATATCATTTGTTAATGACATCTGTCTCGTCGGAGGACAAGCCACTCCAGCAGCACCTATGCCCGGGAGGGCCAGTTGTCTCTGTTGTGGCCGGGGACAAAAGGCTGACGTGGGCACTATTCAGGCAGCTCAGTGACAGATTGTGGGACACAGCATGTCTCCTTGCACTGTCTTCTGCTCAAAGTGTCATAATGAATGGAGTGGGTCATAAGCAAAGTATTTTCCAAAAAGCTATTATCATTTCTAAATTATAAATGGTTAAAATTGTGCAAGAGGCTTGCAAACATTTTGTATGTCAGTGTTCCTACCCACAAGCCATCCTAAATTTTCCAGATTGCTTTACAGATACAGAGCCAGCTGGCAACTGTGAATAACCTGTACAATGGACTGTCTAATACCTTGTTCGTCTGGCAGGTTGTATATTTGATGACTTATCCATGGTTACAAATCACACCATTAAACTGTGCTACTTTTATAAGTGTCTCTAGGCCTGCTTTTAAATAATGGCCATGATTTCTAAAAGTGAGCAGTCCACAGCCTCTTAGGTGAACCAGACCCTACAAAAGTACAACTCTCATTCTCTAAATCTCTGACAGTTTGCTCAAGAGATGGATGAATTTAGCAAAGTTGGAAGGCATTGCTTCCAAGAAAGGTGACATGAGACAGACACTAGTCGTATTCCCCTTCTTGTTTCCCTGAGACAAACAAATATGAGATCAGATTTACCTCTGCTATGAAATAATATGTGAACTCTTGTTTCTTTGCCTTGAAAAAGAATGGTATTGATTTTTTCTAGGGAAAAATACACAAAGACATGCCTGAGTGTTGCCACAGGCACTTTTAATGAAGATGTAAAAGACATTTCAAATGAAAACCTTGGCAATTTTCCCCTCCCCCTCACAAAAAAATCAACTGCCAACAGCAAATATTTCTACTAGCAAACACTTCTCCTCTATAAAATTCTTCCCCATTAGGAACCTCCTTCCCCAAAGGCCTGGTAAAAAGGGTTTGCAAGAGCTCCGTGAATACTGTCAAATGGAGGCTGCACTTCGCCTTAGGGCCAGAAGGGACCATTAGATCATCTCATCTAACACCTGCATTTAAAGACAGAAAGAAAAAAGAAAAAGAAAAAGAAAAAAAGAGAGAGAGACGGAGAATTTCACCCACTCACTTCTATATACAGTCAGCAAATTTGTTTGGTTAACAAATATCTTCCAGAAAGTCAGTCCTCCACCCTTGATCATCAAGAAACGAAGAATCCATTCAGCAGTTCCCTTGCTTTCACCTCTGTGGAAATACTACCTTGTGTATCATAGGAAATACTTTCTGGGAAAGAGCTATCCTTGTTCTTGTACTTGTATTTGTGTTCGTATTTCTAAAATACCCCTCTCTCAACTTCGATTCTACATGTCACTGGAATGTATTTGACTCTTAAGTGCCACTACTTGCATTACACCAAGCGTATCAGTAACTTAGTGTGGCGGACAGATGAATGAATCTTTTTGCCTTAAACATTTCTTGGTGCATGGGGTGCAGGCAGGCCACAACCCCGAACAAGCCATCTGTCCCTGGCGGAAACAGGACTGGGCTGCTGCGACCCCCGAGATGGTCTCCCTGTGACCACCCAGGACACACCGAGCCAGCACTGAACGAGACCACAATTGGGCAGAGACTTTGGGATCTGGACTGTAAATTATTGTCCGTTTTTAGCACAACTTCTATAAAACTTGCTTGGCATGAGTGGCTAAATTCGCTGAAGCCTTAGGCCACACTCCCTAGTTCGGTGAGAAAGGGCCTCAGAGCTGGTGCAGGCGGGAACGATAAGGGAGTTACCAGCAATTTGCATTCCTGTGCACTGCTGACACAGTGCTAATTGCTAGAGTTACCAGCTCTTTGTCAGGACCTTGAGAGATGATGGCGGGACCCGAGGAAGGAAGACGCACCTGTTGGCAGAAACTGCAACAGAAAAGATAAGGGAGAAAAGAAACAGCCTGCCTAGGAACAACGATGAGATCCAATAAGGAGCAGGAGACCCCAGACTCAAAAATTACTATTGGTCTGAACTACCACGTGGGGGTGGGAAACTTAATTTGAAAAAGCTATAATTGCCCAGGGATCTCTTTGTTCAGGGTCCCTCTTCGGAGGCACCCAACTCGAGCTGTAACCACTGCACGCGTGCCATTACAATTTATTTATTTAATTTGCCTTGATTTTGGCTCGGAGCTTTTCAGCGGGAACCTAGGGTCAGACCCTGCTCGAGTTGTAATTACTGCACGTGCATCGCCAAAACTTACACCCAGGGTGAAGAGGACCTGCCTACCACCAGACGGGAACCCCCCCACCGCCGAGACTCCCAAAGGAAGGGGACCAACGGGATGCCACTGGATCCACGGGTGGTGATATCCTTCTCTCTCTCTCTCTCTCTCTCTCTCCCTTTTCCCCTCTCTTTTGTTGAATGTTGGTAAGATCTGTTTGAAACGTGTGGCACGGGACTTGTCTAGTTAGTTGCAGTATTCGCCATTGAATTATCCTATTTGACCACATGCCTTATCTTTGTGTTAATAAATCTTAAAACCGGTTGGCTGGTGTCGTTTCACCTTAATTCAGTCCAAGGGCATCACGAACTTGGTCGTTTGGCCCCAAGGGGAGGGAGGTCGTCCTGAACAACTCCTTTTGGGCAGCGACACTTAGGAGCCAAATGTTACAAAGTTTACAGCAAAAAGTATGCACATCAGTAACTGTAACCATTTATGTTAACATCTTATGTGTTTACCATTTTAGCACATTACTGAAGGATTTGCTAACAGTTCACATTTATAATTCATTACATAATTTTTGCCTGCCCTCACTTTTGGAGCCTTTCCCATTTTGGGGAAAGATTCCAGATTGGAGTTATTTGTCAGTGATGTGGTTTAGGTCTCTGTTTATCAGCATATGATTATTCTGGCTATAGCTTTGTACAACTACATTAGATTCCTGCAACATAACGAACATACAGTTCTGCCTTTTTGAGAGGAAGTATACTGACAACACAAAGTTATACCCATTGCCCTCATGAAAAGATAAGACGATAATGAAGTTGAGAATAAGAAGAGAAGCAGTAGTTTAACCAGGAATAAAACCAAAAAAAGAAATGGAGGGACATGAGCTTCAGAACTGGTAAGAATCGTGCCACAGATTTCAAAGACAGAACAATTAAGCCAAGTGCTTGTGCACAGACACAACATAAAGCCAGGGCCAGTGGGAAACACTGTGCTTGACAGTAACTGTTTGCAGGATGGGCCTTCATACAGTCAGATCTGACACCTAGTAAATAGCTTTAATATGCGATCTGCTGTATCCTATGTGAGCGGTTTTGCCAAGAGAAGAAATAAATGATGACTTCATCTGAAAAGAATCTTCCTAAATTGCATCCTTACCTGAAGGATAGACCCACTTACTGCTTTATGACATTTGTGTACAATAGCTGGGGGTAAGTATTTCAAAATAATCATCAGTACTCTGAATTTGCATCTTTACAAAGCATTTCATTAGATGGGCATTTCATTGGATGGGCAAACACTGGCTCTTAATCATTTTGGGAAACATTCATCCTCAAACACAATCCTTCTGATGCACATATGGAAAATTGTTTTCTCCAACACTGAAGCAAAGTGGGCTTTCCTAAGGAGAAATATAGTAGTTTTATACCATGTAGCCCTTTATCTGCATAGCATCATCATGAGCTTTTTCCTGTGTCAAAAACTATGCTAGCCATCTGCAATAGACTCTCCAGGAAAAGAGAGATAATCTACAGATTTACTATCATTTAGGGAAGAAACTTCATCATTACAGGAGAGATTTCACAGCTAGAAAAGAAGTCTAACACTTTTTTTCAGATGCTAACATTAAGAGGCATCTCTCAAATGTTAGATAAAATTTGTAGACTGAGATTGGAGCTCCAGTCTCCTCCAGGAGTGAAAGTGGAGTAGAAGCTCAAACTTAAGGATTTATAAAGTTGCTTGAGGAAAGCAACTCTATTTAGAAGGTATATGTTTAAAACCAACCTTACAACTTGTGAAAATCTGTGGGACTAAGGCACCTACCTGAGGCTAAATACATGCTTGAGTCATTTCCTGATTTAGGGCCATAGCCGAGAGTTAAGAGTTTCTCATGGGAATCAGCTCAGGCTCCAAAATGTCTATCAATTGGGAAATGAGAAAACAAGCAGATACACCCTTTTTCCCCTATTCAGTTTTTATACTAAATCATCTGGCTATATCAAGTTTTGCTAGAAGTCTTGTGCTAGCTGTGGAAAGAAGTCACTAGTACAAGATCAGGAAATCAACATTATAAACATACCTGTGAAAATGTATAGGAAAACACCAGTTTCTTATAAAACTCAGAGGTCATTTCTCTAGCTCCTGTGTAAGGATTCTGCGCAGGAAGGTCAGTGTTTTATACACAAGATAATAATTCTCTGAAGAATTACAAAATGAACTAGATCACACAAATTCATCTACTTGCAGAGCAGATTCAATCTCAATGGACACCAAAGCATTCAATAAATGGCAGCCTGTGATAAGCAGACAGAATAAGTGGCCAACCATGCTGCAGGTTCCAAGACACAGAATATCAGTTTTATTCTCCTCCTACGACCCTTCTTCCCAGTCCCATGACCTCCTCCAAAAAGATAAAATTGCAGGCAAATGGTGAAAGTTAATTCCCTTTAACACATACAGTATCAGCTACTTATCTAAACTAATGAATAACTTAATGCTAATTTTAGCCCTGTTGCAAACACAAGCACACATGGATCACCTATATGAAATCATTTCCAGGCTGCAGAATAGTAATCAAATATCTGATAGTGTAAGAGCAGAATGATCTCCTCTCCTTAGTTCCATAACATTTTTCCTTCAGACAGGAAGTTTGGGGGTTACATAAGGTCACATCTCCTCTGAGATGTGGCCATGCTCAGAAATATTTTGTTATAGTAAGGGACACAAAGAATGACCACACTTTAGGTTCATGGCACAGATGGGGAAATTGGTCTGTCTTGTAAAGTTCAAATAACTACAAAAAGCCCCTATCCATGAAGGCCTCTGTTCAGCTAAAGAAATACTGTCTTCATTCTGCCTTAACTTGTTATGCTCTCTTATACTGCCCTCTTAGAGAACTAGTCCTGGAAATCCTATAGTTCAAATGAAGTGGTAAGAACCCACTGAGCACAGAGCAGCTGTGGATTAAAGAAGAATTAAAGTCTTAATTTAATTAAAAGCTAATTAAAGATTGTTCATAAAGAAGCCTCCTGTCCAATTGCCTGTCCTCTTATCTGAACATGGCTATTAAAGTCATTTAAACAGATGTACTTGCAAATCCTTACATGTATCATCAATGTTGTAATCCCTTGCCTTTTCTAAGTGCCAGTCCACTGTCTTGTTTTTCCTGCTTTTCTCATTTCCAGATTTGCAGACAATTTATTCCTTATGAATCAATAATGGCTAGCTGTTGTCAGCTGGTATTTCTCCAGATGTTTTGTGATCTCATATCTTATTAATGTCTCCAGGATATTGCCTGCCACTAAGGTTAGGCACATAGACCTGTAATTGTTTGTCTCTTGCCCTTCGAAATGGCTCCCATGCGGACTAACAGGTCTCCGCAGCAAGGTCAGCCAGAGACAACCACACACAGAATGCATGCTTATAGCTGTTCACAAGTACTACTCAGTGTGTTTTTCATTCATTCAGTGGCCAAGACACTTTCAATGGTTTATATCTAAAATATATGTCTACTGGCACAAAGCCCACAAATCCAATGATGAAGTAGGAATGAAAGTTATAGATAAAAGAAAAAAAAAGAAAGAGAGATGTTTCCCACACCTATCATTTGAAATCTCATCATTCAAAGAAAATCTCTCTTCTCTGTCTCTTACAAATACTCTTTTGTGTCTGGTGTATTTCAAGTTGCTACTAGTCTCCAGGTTATGCCCTGCAAAGAGCTGAAATACTATGGAGAGCAAGATGTGACAAGACAGCTGGCAGGAATCCAGAAGACAGAAACTGCACAGTATGTATTCAAGATAAGACAGCCTTAACATTGAGTATAAGCTACTGGGGGCTTCTGTGTTGAAATCTTAGACATCCAAATTCTGTTTGTGCTAAGATCTAATGTGTTTGTAATGGTGATGTCATTATCTTCACAAGTGTCTCAGACCAAGTGATGGTGACACAACAGTAAATACACAGCATTTGCTAATCTTCTGTGTTCTGCGAACAGAAACATCTCAAGTAAATTTAGAGATAGCATGGATATATCAGAAAGTTAAGTATGAATGATCGCCTTGAAAAAATATGGCTGACACCAGAGAGCTACACTGCTTGGGCTGCTGTTCCAAATTCAAGTCTCATATTTGTTGATATACATTTTACAACAGATAGTGAATAAAGTTCATTTAAACTGTTCGCAAAGGGTTGGGTTCCCTGCCTTTCCAAATATTAAAAAAGGCAGAGTACCCAGGCTAGTATCTCCTTGTCATTGCTATAAAAATCTATCTAATGACTATTTTATATCACTTACATATAATTATGGATCAACATAATTTCTACTTTTCTCCCAGAATAAGCCAAGGTCTTCTGATTTCCAGTCTAAATTCCATTAGAGATTTATTAATATTTGATCCTGTGCTGATGTTGAAATATGCTGTATTTTCTATCTGCCTCCATGTCATTGAAGAGTTTTCTTTCAAAATGTGTTTTAAGACTTTGCATAGCTTTACAGTCCAAATCAACAGGCCTGTGCTTGTCCAGATACTTCCCTCCTTTCTTTGTCTGAAATTTTACTTCAAACCCAAATTTCTGTTCCTACCCTCATTTTTTCAGGTGCCTTACTGCTATCATAAATGACATCATCAACATTTTTGAAAACTATGACAAATGGTCATTCAAAATTGGACTGCACATAGATTATCCTTGAGCTTCCGTATGCAACAGCCCCTCTTAGCTCTTTTGTTTACTTACCTGTACTGCTGCTTCCCATGCAAGATCCAGCCAAACCAGGTTTTCAGCCATTCTCTCAAACTCAAAGACAAAGTTCTTGTTAATCAGTTCCTTCTCCTTTCTTTGCTTAGTCTTCATATCCTGCTTAAAATTCTCACTCATAAGAGACTTGCACCTTGCCGTAGCACTTTCTTTTCATCCCCCCTGAAATTAAAGCTTCAGAATGTGTTTGTATTTTTAGCTGGAAGTAATTCCAGACTCTCTCCATAGTCATTCTTTGTGCTCCTTAGTGCTGTTAACACCACTAGAACTGTAAGCATCTCAGAACTTGTCTTTCTAAAATGCCAACCTCAGATATATGCTTACATTTGTCTTTCTTAGAGCTGAACAAAACTCATCCATGATGATTCAATCCAGGCTGATATCAATGGCCAGCCTAAAGGTTGTCACCTCTTCTTGGTTCCAATATTTGATATTAAGACTTAACTGTCATCATGCCCAGGAACATCTCAGCCCTGCCTTCCCCTCCCAACCCCCCAATCTTTCTGGGAAATTAAATCCTTCCATTTTATTTATTTTCCCAGTAATCTATTAGATGATTAGCACAGAGGTTTTTTCAGAAATCCCATCATTTCTTTCTCTGTTTGTCCAAGACTGGCTGGCTGCTCCTTGTTGACAATCCATTGCCTACTACAGGTAGTCTTTCCCCCTCACATTTTGCATAGCTTGCTCCTTCACTAGCTGATTTCTCCATCCCCCTTCCTTACATTCACATTCTTCCATTTATTAATCTCTTCACAGAGGGGTCTGCTATTTAGACCCTCAGCTATCTGCAGCTTGCCAGGCTTACAATGAGGCTCATCCTCCTAAATATACTCTTAAAAATTCAATCAGAAATCCCAGGACTTTCTTTGATTGCGTTTCTATTCTGCAGATTTTTCTGTCCAGAAGATTTATTAAGCACTCTTTCACACCAGCTGCCATAGGATTCCACAAATCCTATGCCCCGTAAGCTGGTTTGCCTATGCTACGTTTTCATTTCTGAGATTTCCTATAGTTGCCACTACAATCTTTCTTATCTTTACCAGAAGAGGAGGGGGAGATGCCCCCTTTTCACTTATCTGGACACTAAAATGCTCATAGAAACTTTCACCAATAAATACTTGCTGGCTTGTCCTAGTTGCTGGACTTCCAGAGAACAGCCTGTTGGATTTTTAAAACCTTCTCCCTCCAGCAGCTCCCTAATAAATTTAATCTGGGGACACAGGCAGGAAGCCGGTGCCAAACCTGCTAGCAAAAACGTTCTTGTAATATATTCCAGAGAGGGACTCTGCAGACTACTAACTGCTACGAGCTCGTGTCACCATACAACGTAACAGTTCCCTTCCACAGACAACCTTCCTAAGGCTCTGTTCTCCACTAGGCACTTGGATTGAAACATCTCTCTGCTCCTCCTATAAAAGTGTTTTGAATTTACTGGGAATGATCACGGTCCAAGATGAAATTTTGGCATCATTCAGGTCAAAGGGCCATCAACATCAAAGGAGGTAAGACTTCACCCAGAGGTCCCAAAGGCCAGAAGAAACCTGCACAGACACCTCATCAAGTTGCTACACGGACAGTCAGATTAACTGTGTCGATTAATGCACTCCATCTTCTGTGTATTTGCACTTTATTTTGTCTAATACCAAGTATGAATTTTGTAACTAGCTATTGCATATTATGCTGTTCTATTCCCATGATTTATTTTGCTAGTGTCTTGGCATCCATCCTACAATATAAATGAACCAACATATGAAAATCATTACCAAAAAGAAAGATTTATGCACAACTCCTAGCGGTCGTGCAGCATCTCTAACTGTAAAAGATGTTCTCTAATCAATTTAAGATACATCATCTTTCTCATCTCAGAACTTTAAAAATATACAATAATATATTGAAAACCTATTCACAGTTGACCTCAAAGAGTGCACTTTCAACCCTCAGTCATTTTGTAAGTAGGCAAATAATACAGAAATGCACCTTACAAGTATATTCAAATACAATTTTGACTCTTAATTGTATGTCCATTTTCGGCCTCATTTTCAGCACAAAGAATTGTTACTAATGAAATTCAGTGTTGAAAGATAACGACTAATGATTCTATAACCATTTCCATCATTCCTTATGTGATTCAGAAGGTTCTTATCTGTTGCTGTTGTTGCCATTACGTGAATGCAATCACTTTTAGAACTACAGTTGTTAGTAAAGTCTACAAAGACAAAGCATGCCATATCTATCACGAAGATTATTAGGATAAAGCCAGTGCTACTGCAGTCTAATATTTTTCCACAGAAGAGTTGGATGTCATAAAAGTTAAACCTTTTTTCATTAAGAGATCTGAGATGTGGAAACATTTTTTTTTGAAATTTCCAGGAGTAGGTCATTATATATTTTTTAGTTTTGAAAGCTTTTTTTCTGTGTTTGTTCTTTTAAAGTTTCATTAAAAACTTGTAAGAATGAATAAAAATCAATATAAAATCCATTAAAATTACTATTAAGTTATATTTGTTGAAATATTAAAAAAGCACATTTTTCAAATTGAGAAATTAGAATGAAGTCATGGATACACGAGATCAAGAATTTTCACCAAATCTTCTCTTTTGAAAATATTTATCCTCCAAAGAAATATAGCTTAAAATATTTTCGTCAGTTGTATCAATCAATTCGTGGATTGAAACCCATTGCAATTTTCCTCTAGCTACTTCAGTGCTATTAAACAAGTAAATCAAGAAGCATAAAAGCCAAAAGAAAATAAGAATTAAGACAGACCTCTCATTTATCATTGTCACTAATTGAAATAAAAATGACTGCACTGATGTAAGCCTCTAGTTACTGCATGCAAGAGACAGATTCCTTGGTACCTAACATCCATTCAAGTCATTAACAGCTCGCTTGCAGGACAGGAGAAGCAATGATTTGCCATTCCCCTGCATAACACTCAAATCAGTAAAATGCTAGTACATGTAATTGTAAATCTCTCGGTTTTTTGTCTGCATATTTTTCAGTTCACAAGCCTTTTCCTATCCTAATCAAATGAGATCTTTCCCCCTTAGACTTGACTGGTCTGCCTGGACCCAAACCCAAACAGTAAACAGCACTTTCTCCCCAGACTGAGACCAGGATTAAAGTCTCAGAGCATCATGTGTGGTAATCAGAGCCTGAGCTGGACAGTAAGTCCATCTCCTGAGATCTTTAACACTGAGATAACCCTGACAGCACTAAGCATGGACTGCCTACTTGGCCACTTGTTTCCAGGAAAGGAAATCACAACCACGCCAATGCCTAAGCTCAAAGCATTAATATGCCTTCACCTACATGAACCTACCTCCCTCACGCAGGCAGTTTTAACGGTTTGGGTTTCACTCTAACCTAGATGCCTGCACAGCCCAACCGTCCAGTTCAACCCAAACATCCTGGGAGCCTACCCTCGGTGCACGGCTCCCTGCGTGTTGCTTTGGGCAGCTCACTGCAGGCTCCAGTGCTGAGGACCGGATAGAGAACGCTTTCCAGCTGATTTCAAGCTCACATTCCTGGGTAAGTGTCTGTCTGTTTTAGAAATAAGGCACTCAGGTTTTATGGCCCTGACCAGGCATTTGATTTTTCACATGGGAAATAATACAAGAATGATGATAAATTGTCCAATAATTCTTCCACTAGCAATCCACAGACAGAAGAGATTGAAGAATTTAAAACTGGAAGTAGGAGATGCAATTTAACAGAGCAATGGTCTTGTTTGGGAAGAGCCTGTGTGAAATGCTACAGCTGCCTGCTTGCTTTTTAACTAGGCTACTTCTGCTGAGAATATTTGTTCAACATAATCATGAGATGTGAAACGCTTATGAATATTGGTGGAGTTTTCTGTATCTCAGTGTGGTATGTCAGTGAAAGCAGGGATTACAGTCTTGCAGTGTAGAAATAAACATTTGCTTTTTTAGTATGTCTTAATTGCCACGTGCAGCAATTTGCTGCAGAACTTGCCATGAGACGTACTCTGACAGATCATCATGCAAACGTAGAAGAAGGAAGAAGGTGCACCCTCTTCTGTTTTCTTATTCAGGGTACAAAAATTATCCCAGCTCCTGGACACCTCATCAATGACTCATACAGGTGGTAAAGCTGTCTGCATGTATGCATATAGCAGCATATGCATAACATTATAGTCATAGCTTTCCTTGTAAAGAAAAAGAATAGGTAGGCCTCAAAATTGAAACATTTTCCTTTTCAATTTGAGAATCATACTACTAAATTCCAACAGAAATGACCGCTCTTAGCTGAGATCTGACTGCATCACAACATTTATGTCTGAGGAGAGAAGGACGGTCACAAAACACCACGTGGAAATAACAGATACATTGAAGTCAATGGCAAAACTCCGATTTAACTTCATAAGGGCCAGAACTCTAGCTTGTATCTCTCATTGAGACGCTGACACAAAACCAATGTCATCCAGAAAAAAAAAAAAAATCCATACGTAACTAAAACCCGTTGATTTACAGCATTAAAAATGAATAAGATCAATACCCTACAGATGAAAGAGGCATAGCACTTGGAATGGATTACATCAAAATATCCAATCCAGACACGACGCGGATGTCAGGGAAGCTTCAGAAAAGCTTAGCAATGCTCCTCGCAGCATTCCTTTTCTTCCCTGCTGTACTGCTTAAAGGTACATGCAAGCTTGTTACTTAGTAATTACAAAACACGTTTTAATTTGTTCATTCATAACCAGTTTGAAATACATCCCAATAATAATTCTTCTTCATCGTTCTGCATACTTCCAGGAAAAGAGAACTAATGAAAAGAAATACTGTAAATGGCTTAACTTATTTAGACTGTGTATGCATTAATTTCACCCCATGGTATATGGGCACCCTATAGTCCATAGCTCAAAAACAACAAAACCCAGGTCAAAAACTAAATGTATCAGATGAATTATTTGTCCACATGACAAGATTTATTTCAAGATAAAGGGGGGTAAGGCACTGTAGCATTAGGAGTAAGACTGCTATCCCTTTTAAGTAACATTTAAATTTCTTATATTCTGATCATCCTAAACAGAGGGCAGGACAGCACAGAAAAGATACAGATTACACTTTCACAAATTCTTCCTCCTTGAGCGTTGAATGCTTCCTCACTGAAAGATAATTTTGTTTTACATCTATTTCTGCATCTTCATTTAAAGACAAAAAATGTTAAGAAGCAGAAATGGGACCAGGGCACTCACATCCCATTGAAACAGAACAAAAATTGAGCACGTGACCAGTCTTCATTCATAAGCCTTTTGTGAAAACCTCCCCCTGACCTTTTATGCATTTATAAATATGCAGACTCCCCAGGAATACTCTCAATTGTTTCTCATGCTTAATGTCTTTGTGCAGTTTAGCACCAGACATGCTTCCATTATGCATTTAGAACTGATCACAGAATCCCATAGTTCATTATTGAATGCTATTTACCTCAGAAATATAGACACTAGAAAGACTTATTTCCTGATGTGAACTTTTCTGCAAGGTACCTACGTATGCACAGATGAGCAAGCAGGCACGTTTGGTGGTTGCATACATGCCCATCCATCCCTTACGTGGATCACTAACACCTCTGTGCCAGGTTTCACATGCATATTATAAGACTGCAGTGACATGACAACCGGTATAATCTGAAACTATTACTGACTTCTTACAACTCTTGCTTTTGTCTTGGATCACAGAGATACCACACTTAGAAACAACCCTGTCATTTAATATTTACAGTTCAAAGTAGTGAATCAGTTCTTCTGTGTTCAGTCATTAATGTACCATGTATTTTGATTATAAACCACATGCACAAAAGAGACCAAAATGAAGCCTCTGCTAGAAATATCTATTAAATGGTAGATGTTCTTGCTGTGTTTTCAAGTCCATTGTCTGATGCTGTTTTGGTGCACTGTAGTGATATCAGTCTGGCTCAAAAGGGCTGTGCAGAGGATTTGGGAAGATAGGACAGACTGTAAATGGTCTAAAAAAACCCTGAGAAATTTGGGACAACTTCATTGTGAACAAACTTCTATTCAGCCACTGAGTGCACCACAGTGAGTGACAGCTTATACAGAACTTGGCAGGCTTCACAGAAAGAGGAATAAAAGAAAACTTTTAGCCGGCAATAAGCTTTATGACAGGCAGTAAAATCTTAATTGAGATACACTGAACCATACAAAGAAGTTTGTGTAATACAATACAGGTTTAAATGAACAGACACAGCCAGTAGAATATGAAAGAAGCCTTCTTTAATGATAGACTCCCTGATTTTTTAAGAGCATTAATTCTCTAATTCTTGCATTTGCTGATTTTCTTACCTATTCTTGTAATTTATATTATGCATAAGCTGATAAATTCTCATATTTGCAATTGGTATTGTAATTATTTTGACAAGGTTTAATTGTACTAGTCATTTTTAATTCCTCTTTTTAGAGGAATACATAGCATGGCCTTAAAACTTGTATTATCTTGCTTTAAAAATTGTGTTACTCCAACACAATTCTACACCTGCTGAAATTCAACAGAAGTTTAGTTCATTATATCATATGGAGTGTGGGAATGCTTCTACCACCATTTCATTGCAGTCTCACTACAAGATTTGGTATGGCAGAATGATTTTTTTGTAGAAATTAAGTCAACTCTAACTATAGAACTAGAGATAGGTTGAAATGAATAGATTTCAGGGCAGCTCAGATGTTCATGCAGTCATACCACCTCTAATGGTCACATTTTAATTAGAGGATTTATAAAGGAAATAAATACCTGATGGCAGAGATTTTTTATAACCTCTTCTGTAAAATCACGACAAGGCAGCTGAGAGGACACCAAAAGATACGGTGAACTTCTGCCTCTCTCAGGATGCATCACAGGGATTAGACCACATGAAATATTGTCCCTATAAAAGGCTGTATGAACCAAAGATTTTTAACTCAACCTAGCAACCTTTCCGAACCTAGTAACAACCCTATCTGCAGTCCCAGACCCAGCCCAACCTTTGCCTTTATCTACCCCAGTAATTCTTCATAACCAAGACCTAAACCTGTGGTCCAGATAAACAAGGAACAGCCCTAAAAATCAGAGCAGAGGCCCATCCTGGACCCGCAGCAATTCATGCCATAACTGAAGAACCCTGCAAGCCCTCGGTCCCTTCTGTACCCACCAATAAACTTATCTCATCAGTCTCTGCCAGTTCGTATTCTGTTCTTAATCCTAACCCATTGACCCTGCCAGCCATAGAAATCTAAACAGGTGATTGTTGCCAGCATCTGCCCTGTATCTACCCCAACACCCCCCAGTTCCTCAGCCCTTCTGACCTGCAGCTCTGCAACAGCTCACAGCTCTTATTCTTCCTCCGCCTACTCTAGACCATGTTCCATGTCCTAAGCCCTTACTTACATCAAGCGCTCCTTTTTAAAGGTGTCAGAAAATTCTTTGTGGTGTCTCCACTTTCTTTAAGTTATGTAATAGATGCATGGAGCACTGCTTTAAAATCATGTTGATGTAGTATCTGGCCATGATTAGATCAATTTGAAACAAACAGAGCAACCACTATATTCTAAAACCTATCTACCATGCTACCACTACCTGATCAGTAAACTCAAGGCAAGGATATCAGCCCTCCTGAGACTGAATACAGACTGAACTGATGGCAGTCACGGTCTGTTTGGTTACCTTGACTACAGCTGCTTTCTGCCAAAGTCTTTAAAGTTAGGAGTTCACTTTGCAAACATATAATCCCAACCTTTTGCTGGGGTGTTGCTGAGCTGCTTTCATCAGACACTGATAAAAGTTCACCTAAAAGATAAAGGATCATATGAATACAAGCTTTCTTGATTCTTTCATTTTAGCTCCAACCAATTTCCCCACTGAAATCTGAGCTGTAATGATGAGACAAGCCACTTCCCCTTCAATGAGTTTTGCTCTGCATTATCGCTTTGATGTCTGCAAATTATAAACCCACGTTTCTGATACATTTTTTCAATTTACTGAGCAATGTTTATATCAGGTTGCCATATGGAATTGCATACATATGCCTGTACTTAAATGCTATCCAGGCTGGAACATCTTCCTTTTGGAGACTTCACTGAGAAATCTTGGAAAATTTAAATCATTAATACCTACTGTGAGTTATGTCTGCATAAACCATTGCCATTACCCAGCGACAACAACAAGGTGAAGACAGTGTACCTATTGCAGTTGAAAAGAGCCCATTCATTACTTGAAAAACTTCTGCCTCACAAATACCTGGCTTTGGCCTCAAAGCAGTTTTATATTTAATTCAAGGGCAAAAAGAAGAGAGGAAGGATTGAAAAATCCAGGGACAGATTGTCACCTTTTCCTTTGACACTACTTCATTGATTTTTAACAAATTTACACCACTCAAAATCAGCTAGAGAGGTAACTCTCAGTACTTAATTATTCAAGCTTTACTTTTATTTTAGCAGGGCCAAGGTTTTAAAGAGATAGATACTAAGAGAAATAGACTGAAAAGGAAGGAGAGTATAAAACTGTTTCCATGGCAACTCTTCAGCTAACAGTAACAGTCTACCTAGCCTAGAGGGATAGGTAAGTGAGACTAAAATATGTATGTAAGATAAATACCTTCAAGGTTCTTGTTCAGTTTAAACACATAAATTTGAATTTAGGTACTGCCTGAACATTATAGATATTATGAATCCTATATGTCTAATTCAAACAGTAAAAGAACATTCGTTTTACACTGTACAGTACCATTTAGGAGAAAAAATGTTTTCTGAGAAAAGCCTAGCATCTTTCCACAGGGAAAAGAAGATGGAGACATTACTCTGTCTTCTCTAGGTAAATTGCTTAAGTCTTGTGTAATTTAACAGGTCCACCAAATCAGACAGTTCAAAGAAACAGAGTTCCTTGCATTCTACCATCTCACATTCTGTTTCAGCATGTAAATGGTTGACTTAAAAGGTCTAAGCCATTATTTTGCCACTGCTAGTGAGGAAACAGATCCTGGCATCACACACCAACACCCATTGCACTAGCATCATGAGAAAGCCCCGTGGTTCCAAGAATCATGGACAATAAGGAAAGGCTGATGGCACGGCTGGCAAAACCAGACAAAACAAAACAAAATAGTTTGAAAGGTATTAAAGGAAAGAGTAAAATGACATTAGAAGGATTTTAAAAAAAGAGAACACTTGGAGGGAAAAAAGCTCCAAAAGGACCATGGATAACACTGAGAATCCCATTTCCATTTCCAGGGGCGCAGAACTGAGAAACCCACCGGGGCAGCGTCAGGGCTCCGCAGGCCGTTCCCGGCTCAACGGCTCAGGTGCAGAAGCAGGACCCTCTTCGGTTAGGCCGGTTGAGGCAGCTGCCCCATCTGCATAGCCTGATGGCTTAGCAAGCAGCTTCTGGACCACAGAAACTTTAGCCCAGCATATTCAGGGAAACTAACACCAATCACAATTTCCTTAAAAGCATGGTATAAGTTACCCCATGAGCAGTTCAGCTATTCTGCAGTGAAGCTGTGGTTGCAACCTCTACCATCTAAGCTCTGCCTAAAAACTTCTCTCATACAGCAATTAGAAATCCAATTAGAACCCTAAAATCCTGCCAAATCTTTGCTGCAACTTAAGTGATTCCTTTCTTCTTGGGGGGGGGGGGGGGGGAGAAATAATCATCATCTATCTCCTATGTCATGTCTTCTAAACCACCTGCTGTTCTCATTACTCTTCTCTCATCTCTTTTTAACTCTTTCTTGAAGTGCAGTGCCTAGACCTGAAGGCAGAAATCCAGCTGAGCCTTTACCAGCACCGAGGTGAGCAGAATAACTACATCTGACACTCCTCCTACAGCATCCTAGAACATTTGCCTTTTTGCAACGGTATCATGTAGTTGGCTTATAGCTGTATAGCTATTGTACCTCTTCTGAGGCACGCAGAGTAGCCAAAGTCTTGTTGTACATATGCACTTGATTTCCAAAAGTAGAACTTAACTTTATTTCCAGTTTAGCCTCTGTTCTGATGCCATCCTCCAGAGCATTTGATTCCCCTTTTCTTCTTTGCTTTGAGTCACAACAAGTTTTTTAACTGCATTTGCTACTCCATCATCTAAGCTGCTAAAGGAAAATGCTAACCATAACCGAGTGTAAAACAGATTGGGTGTGCTCCAATTCCATAAGCCCTCCCAGTTTCATAGCAAGCCACGGCTCACCACTCTGAGACTGGTGAACAGCTGGTTGAGGGGAAAAAAAAGGGGGGGGGGGAAGACTTCTGCATAGCTGTGTTATGACAAAGACCAACTTACATATCCTACTTATGAGAAATGGCATTTGGGACTGCCAAAAAAGTCTCACCTAAAAACTACTTAAAAGTACAGACATCAAAGCTACTGCTTCTGCCCTGTTGGTAGTCCAGTTATTTTACCATAAAATTACACTGACTGTCAACACAAAACCAAGTTGTCTTCTAAATATTTGCAGATTGACTATATTACCTGTGTTCACAATCTTTAAGGAACCAAAATTTGACCAAATGCTCTGAAGTCCACTAGATCTTCCTTTTTTTTTTCCATTGTAAAGGTAATTATCATATTTGGTTTTCCTCCTCTCCTCTGGGACATTATTCATGAAATCTTTTAGATAAATGCTAATGGCTGAGAGATCACTTCAGTTGACTCCTTATGTACTCCAGGACAAGACTGAAGTTCATCAAGCCCTTTAACTACAGAGCACAAAACTTACTCTTTCCCTGCATTGGCCTGCACTCCTATCCCCTTATTAAAATTAATTTCATTAAGCATCTGATCACAATTAACTGTTTGGTGAAGACCAAAACAAAGAAGGCATTGAATACTCCAGTCCTGTCTGCCTCACCCTTTATTTGCTCTCTTTCCTCATTTAGTAAGGAATTTACATTTTCCTTTGTTTTTTCCCCCTTATTCTTAATATATTAATAGAACCCACTTTGGTTGTTTTTAATATCCCTTGCCAAGCAAAACACACAGGACTCATCCCACCAAATAAGACTTACCCAAGACTGGGTAATTCTCATTTTAATCCATACATGTCCCAAACAAGGTCTCTATCTCTGGCATGTGTTACTGATAAACATCTGCTGTGGATCAGCTTGATTCAAATAGATTCTATGGGAAGGGCAGTTCATCCGCTACCAAATATAACTCCTTCTACGCAGAACTCACTGCAGAGTGCTGTCAAAGGAAACATTTGCATTGCATTTCAAGATGCAGAGCAGAACTCACACAAACTTGCAGCCTATTGTTAAAACCACAAGCTCAGACTTAAGCGGTCCCTTCCTTGTGCTTTATACCATGCTGGGCTCTCTAGAATCAGTATGAGTGATTTCTACTGCAGATCTGAATGGAGTATAGAAGTGCTTAAACAGCTGCTTCGAGGTTAGTCTATTTTAATTTCTTGCCTTTTAAGATCATTGTGAACTTTCTTCAGTTTTTTCCAATACTCAGCTACCACCATAGGATTTCTCACCTCTATATAGCTCCCTCTTCATAAGTTGTCAAGCAACTGCTTAAACAGGTTTGTTGGTTTTTTTTTTTTTAAATCATAAATTCTCTGCAGAGTTTTAAATTATTTATCATTGGCAGGCATCTGAAAATTAGCCTAGACATCTCTATGCCAAAGATAAAGAGACGTAACATTTTACTGACTGCTAGAGAAAGCTGGCAATACTAAAGAGGGAGCTGTCAATAGGCCTGCAGCAGGAAAAAAAAAAAAAAAAAGTCCTGAATTCAGCTCTTTTGCTCTTTTTCTCCCCTTGCTTCTCCTATGACTTCAGTATGATTTGCTAAGAGCCCACCTTCTCCAACGTTGCTGCAGAATTACTGTCCTTTCGAACTCAGCTAACAGCCTCACTTGAAGTACCAAGCACGGCAAACACAAAGCAGTAGAACACTAACAGCATTAACCCATTACCTGTAACTCCCTCTAAACAGCTATAATCAATGTTCTACGTTCTGGGTCTGATCAAACAGAGAATGCAAAACGGTAATGCCATTCCTCATAGAAAATACCCATACTGGCAGATTCTGCAGATGAGATTAAAAGACTATGAATCGTGAATGTTAATGTACTCAAAGATTCCTGCTGTTCCTCACTCTTGAAGGAGGTTTTAAGAGGCAAAAAACAACACTATGTAAGAGTACGTAAACTCATGGAGAGTTTTGATAGCTTTTAGCATATTAACACACACTTAAAAATTCTTTGGCAAATTAAGTATTGTGCAGTCAAGAATACCAGCACTGTGGGCTGTTCAGGAGAAGGTCTGCCTCTCTTCACTTACCCCTCATTCACTCCCAATTCTTCCATGCCCAACAAGCAGTAATTACTAGACTACAGAAGAGTTATATTTGAAATCTGTATTCCAGTAACGCTAGGTCTGATTTAGCATTACAGAACCAGAAACTAACCTCAAAATGAACAAAAACGAGGTAGGACGTGAAATTTTTGCACGAGTAAACAGTAACTGAATGCAAACTAAGGGTTAGGTGAAGCTTTACAAGGAAGTTCTGCACGATGAAATGTAATGTTATCAGAGATACCTAAACTAACGTTGAATCATCGCACACTAGCCTGACCTGGCACCGTAGCTATGTTACGTTAGCACAATGCCCTGCCTTTGCTGCTTATCCCAGGTCAAGCTATCATATCCAACTGCAACTAATGCAGCTATACTGCTTCTGGTACCAAGCTAGCTCAAACACTGCATTGTGCCATGTAGACATACACAAAGCAGTGGCAAAAGTGCAGTTTGAATGGATAAGCTGTGCCATTTTTCAATTAAATGACTTAATGGATGCAGCACTCCAAATCTGTTCCCATGGCAATGCAGAAGCAGCAATGGAAATACAGGCAGTTTGCTCTTATACTCGGAAGGACAAGGAGTGGAACAAAAACCTTTTCTCCATTTGAATGAACAAAAGCAGGAGCATTTTCCAGCTCAAACATGTAAAGCCAAAATCTTTCCCATGTCCTGACCACAGTAAAATTCATGAATAAACAGAAAAGACTTGCCAACAAGGTCAAGAAACTTGGGTTTTGCTTTGTCAGACCAACAGGGGTTAGGGTTGCCTCACAGAGAACATCCTGCTCCCATCCCTCCTGAGCTGAAATCAAAGCACTGTTGGAAGAAGAGTCCCAGATGTTCTTTCAAGAGGGTGAATAGAAGGAGAGAGAGCCTGTAAGGTAGCCTCAGCTTTGCTGATTAGTCATCATTTTCCACTGCGTTTGAAAATGAAAAGACAGCTAGCACAGGATGGGAAGCAAAGAAACATACCACACAAAAAGCGATCATCCAGAGTATCTTCAATCCTGAGGTCAAAAAGAACACAGACAGCTGTCACATGGTCTACATTGAAAAAGCTGCAAATTCCAAGACACACAAAATTCAAACCAATTGCTCCAGCTACCTCTGCTACATTAGAAGTCTGCACCCTCCCACCACCCCCAAACAGAAAACACCTCTTGGACTGCTAGCTTCATTAACAGAGGTGATTTCATCTGGAGGAATATACTCCTTTCACCACATTTTCATACCCTCTTGCATCGTTTCAGCCTAACCTGACTTAATCTTTGGAAAAGCTTGTTTTTAGGCAAGTCCCTAAATCAGATGCTGAGGAAGCAACGAGACGGTGTCATTGTGCTGTGATTTAAGTGAACACTACAAATCGGAGTACCAAGCTGTCCAGCCACATACCTCATTGTCTACTGTAGCAGCCTATCACTACTTGCATTGCAGTTGTACCTAAAAAAAAAAAAACAGTCAGCAGCAAGATCTCCAGTCTACCAGACATTTTGTAGGTATATATTTACGAACTGTCTCATGCACACATAGTATGCACACAGAGGTAGTCCAACAAGCTGCCTTGCATATTAAAGAACTAAACTAGGAAGTAATCATTTTGGTAACTAACTAAGCTCGAACACCTGGAAAACTAATGTAAAGATTATCTTCCCAAAGTCCTTGCAGAAGTAGTGATAAATACACAAGCAGATTCCTTAACATCTTCCACTGAAATTTTTGAATTCCATTTGGCCTTCCTCAGACCGTGAGTTTATCAGAAACCTGACCACAGACATTTTATTATGCTGAAGGAAATGCAGAGATTCAAAAGAAAATAGATAAAGTCTAAGAAGAAGTATCATGACCTTTAATGCTAGGTAAAACATTGTTATCATGACATCACCTATTGTCTATCTTAAGAGGCCTAGAACAGGTTCCAGTATTTCTCTTGTAGAGTCTAGGTTCGTTTATCTCCATGTTCCTAATGTAATTAGGAGCTGAATTTAGCCCCTGCTGGAGCCAGCATTTCAGACAAAGGGGATCTGGAACTAGCAGTCAACCTGGACCAAGGCATAGTATAAGCCTAAAAGAGGAAAGTGAGAGCAGAGATTTTTGGAAGCAGCCCTCCGGTGTGAATACCATTCTGAGTGAGCTATCTGTCCAGCTTATCCAAAAGTCCTTCATCTGCCTTCCCTATTCCCTTCTCCTGAGCATTAGTAATGAAGCAACAATACGCAATAATAAACATCCTTTCTATGAACACACTGTAGTGTCACAGTGCCCTGAAACACAGCACAAGGATTACTCAGCTTCTTTGCACCCTATACTTCACAATAAAGAGCCAAGCACAAAAAAGTGAAGGGCTCCAATGAAGGAGATGCAGGTCTCCTGCTACCCTGTCTTTTAATTAAATAATAAACAGGATTAAATGGAACTTAATTTATTTCCATGGGAAACTCCCACCCACTCCATGGGAGTGCATCACTTGCTAGCAGTCAGCGCTGTATGCATGTCTGTCTTTATTAATAAACGCTCTACCATCCCAGACACTGTTTCTGTGTCTGTCTCCTTGTCACTCTCAACATGTGGCTTTTCTAATCCCTTGCCTATAAACCCTCAAAATCCATCATCAGGTTATTCTTAAAGAATTAGTACTGGATGCCTCTGCACATCTAAACTGTAATATATTCAAACATTTGCTATACATTCTTGAATTTAACCTGACAAATGTGACCAGGTATTTTTTGTTAAGATTAACGAGAATTATTTTCTTTATGAAGGACATATAGGCAGCTTCTCTCAGCTAATTGCATGGTGGCAGTTTACTCCTCAGCTGCAAGACAGTGACTCCTGAGCAGTGAGGACTTGGGATGTTCACTTTTGCAATGATTTTCTAACTCTATGAGATGAACATGGTTTAGAAACACATTTTATTTGGTTTCCCACAGAAAGCACTGATACCTTGTGCCATTTCATCCCTGGTGTAATGTTAGCTGAGTCAGTGGTGCTTAGTTGGCCCAGATGTGACTTTTATATATATGCTGTATAGACTATTGCAGTAATTTCAGAACCAGAACATCACTGTGACCTTGACATGCCTTCTGTTCTCTGTTGTTTTCAGTACTTTTAATGAATACATCTTTCTTGTGCAAAAGATCAAGATGTGGTCCCTCAGATTACCCACGCAGATGATGGCTTCTAAATTCATTTTAAAATTGCAGTGAAAGGATTTAAGAGTTATTATGAACAACTCAGAGATGGTGCCTGCTGAAAGCCTGATTATGCTCCCAGCCATCATTTTTCAGACACAGAGAAAACCTGTTGAAGTAAAACTCAAATTAGGATGCCTGTTTGCTTTTAAATTAGTGTTTCATTTCAGTTGTGTTTCCTAGTTCCTGATGTCATTTCTAGGAAGACATGTGCTGAAACCATCCCTTTGATGAGGCACAGACAAGAAGGTTAATGTGCTTTAATGTAAGAAAGGAAGACAGGCCCTCTCTTCCCTGTGGAGCCAGCCTGCAAATCAAGGAATGATCACGGTCACTGTAGTTAATGGAGGGTGAACCCAAACTTTTTCAACCAATAGAGAAAGCAGAGGGAAGGTTATTCAAAGCATCATTGGCAACCAAGGAAGGACAAGGTCTTCCATAATTACCCAAGTTTCCATTCTCCTTTTTCTCCAGGGCATCATAAAGCTGTGGGGAAAACCATGTTTGGAGTGGGAACTCCACAGGATTAAGCCATGCCACCTAAATGTCAGGGAACTACATGCCTCTGGTGTATCACTCACTACACATGAAACCTTTGACACATGAAACTTCTTAACCAGCAAGCAGCAGGACTGAATCATAGTGAGAAGTCCATCTTTGGTTGTATTTGCTATTCTCACTTCTGAATAACCCCCTCCCCAAAATAATTATGGACCTTCAGAGATGCTCATACTTGACATACACCAACTACCACGACAAACACAGGCAGAGTTTGACTACAGATGAACTACAGTTACATAAGGCTGTAAATGTACTTTGGTGTATGAACAGAAGAGATCCAACTGGATGACTACAATCTTCCCCTGTGAGCTTTAAAATCTGTAAATTTATGTCCCTTGGTTTCATCTTTCAGAAAGACCAGAGGCAAGGCTCAAAATTCCCCCAGCAAAGTCAAGGACCAAATGTTGATGTAAGAAGGGTCAAGCCTATTCTGTGCTGCTGGGGAAACTGGAAATGTGAATATTTGAAACTATACTAACATGCTGAAAGCTATGAAGCAAATTTGCTTACCTTGCTAACGTATATAGTTGTCAATCAGGAGCCAACAAAGAAGGTAGATGCAATGAGACCCATAGCTCTATTTTCTGACCTCACTGCATCTAAAATACTAGCAATAACATCACATTGCTGTAGCTGGTCTTCCTATAAAGCATGATGCTTCAAAGTGAAAGCCACATTAAAAATGGATTAGATTGGATATGCTAAGTGCCTTTTGCAAAGTGCAGCATGCCTTCAACTCCCACTGACTGCTGTAAGAAAGGCAAGTACTACACAATTTGCAAGAGGTGGTCAGTTACAACAGGCATGTCTTCATTTACTCTTTCAGCACTTTCTCATGTGCATACAGTATCAGAAAGAGGCATTACTTTTCCCATAGTTATTCTGTTTAAATCACATATACCATGTAAAACATTTTTTCCTCTCACAAACCTATTTCAGTAAAGACTACGCTGTTAATTTTAGAATGACAAATACTTAGTTCTGCTGAGTTTTACGGTTCCTTTGCACTAGATTACACATAGCGGATTGAAGACTGCTCCTTCAGCTTATGCTGTTATGGAACTTTAGATGCTTTTTTGAGCAAGTTTCTTCCAGGTCAGTTCCACATACAAACTAGGCTGAGAATTAATAAAGTTAATAAAAATGTGCATTAATCAACCAATTCATTTTTAAAAGACACCCTCAGTCAGCAAAAAGTGTCATAACAAATGATGGATTGTCACCCTGATTCCACAAGCCACCTGCAGCTCATCATGAAGCTACAAAGCAAACTCTTCAAAGAGAAGTGAACAATCTTTGGAAAGAATGCAAGGGCGGGGGGGGAGAAAAAAAGAAATCACTCTGTTGTGAGTCAACTCCCCTACAAAAAAAAGTAACCTGGAGCAGTTGCATTTTGGGAGATGTCATGTTCCTATTTCTATGTTCTTTTCCATTTCTTTGATCTGAAAATCTCAACCACTGGGGGCTAACCCAGTCCAGGAGATTTACATGGCTTCTCCCTTCACTCTTGGGTACTGATCATAACATTTTCTGCTGCAGGCACTTTTTAACAATTTTAATTTCAGTTTGGAAAATATAGATGCTATTATGGAACATGCATTAGCAGGGGAGACCATCCCTCTCACACCTCCACCGACCTGGGCATTAGGAGAACAGAGAATCTGTTCCTGGCTGTGCCACAGATTCATGCAAATTACTCAGGTCGCACGTACCTCACTCTTACACAAGCACATACTGTTTGTTACACCACGTTTCATTGCTGAAAACGTTCCAAGTCAGTAATACTGTGCTTTGATAAGCCAAACTTTTTTTTTTTTTTAAGAGATAATCCCTTTCTGACAGAAAGCATCACTACTTCTAGCCAAAAACTGATATGCTGTCATAACAATACCTGCAAATTCTCTGCAGCAGGAAAGATACGGTAACCTGCAGGGAAGGAGGGGGGGAAAAAGAAAAAAAAAAAAGCCTACACCACTAACAGTGGGTAAATTCTGAGCTCTTTTCCTAGGATTAAGTGGTACTTTCTGGTAAAACACTCCTAGGCAAAGCAGCGAAGGGCAGTAGCTGTTGTTGGCAGCCACACAGGAAACTCGATTATGCAGCTGAGTCGTACTCTGTCCTTCCTTGCCAAGCAACCTGTGAAGGATCCCAGAGAAACAAATGAAAGACATGATGTGACACTCCTTTATGTGCTGGTAGATGCATAATGCAGAGACACACAAGGGAAAGGAGTTACTGGGAGTAAGCCTAAGTGTACGTGCCATAGAAACACAAAGCCTGTATTTTACCTATCTGGAATAAGAAAATCCTTCCCAAAACACTATCAGACAAACTTCTGAGAGTGACAAACAAGAGTTCTGATACACATTTTAGTCTCCCATTTTGCTGCCTCCAACATGTAAACAGAGACCCCTAGCTGCAACTTTGCTTAGGACAAGCATTTACCGAAGAATACCATTTAATATCATTTGAATGCACTAGTCAGATTTCATTGCTAGCAACCATTACACTAAGTTTCAAAACTGTAAAATGTCATTACCCTATGCAGCATACCTGGCAAACTTGCACAATTTTTCAATGGCACAAGTCTATGTATCATCTGTGCAGTTTTCCACCAAAATTTTTTGACTGAAGGGCAGCTAAAGTGTACATTATTCCGTATAGAAGTGAACAGAAGAGTCTCTGAGCAATAGAAGATCTACCTCACAACCCTGTTAAATCCAATACATCATCACGCATTATCTGTTATCTATGAGAGAAGCAGTAGGAAGCCCTTTTTAAAGTTGGTTACAGGACCTTTGATGCATAGGCATGGCACTGCCTCACCATTCCTTTCACGTTACTCAGCTTGCAGGCAGGTCCCAAAGATGGGATGCACGTTGCTCGAGAAGCATAGCGGGAACTGGCCTGGGCCTGACCAGAAAAGGCAGGCTGCAGCACTGCCATGGGCACGTCTGCCCTTCTAGCCAGCCTCCTGCGTGCAGGGCCACCAGACAAGCAGCCCTTCAAGAGCCTAACTAGACGTGCCAGATGTCTACTAAAATGCCAGATGTGCCCGGGCACACAGGTCCTTACATGCCTCCGAAGGGCAGCCAGACTTAGCAAGCAACACCACTAGGGCTGAGCCCCATCTGCCCCTGCCTCACTAGGGAAGCAAGCTAGGCCAAGTCTGTTTTGGGGGCAGATTACTTGCCCTTTGCTGTTCCAGCTTAACTTTGTGCTTGTATATCTACCACCACTGCTAAGACTCCCCCTCTTCTCTGTGCTCTTGGGATATTTGTTGCTGTTCCTCTCCTCCTCCCTTGACACAAGCAGATACAGCAAATGATTCAGAAAGAAGTGAAGGCTGTGCTTGCCCTTCTGTTTTGATTTGCATAAACTGTGAACCTCAAGAAGTGCACGATCCCACAAAAGTTACATATGCTTCCCGATGTCCCTGGGCTAAAACCAAGGAAGATTTAAAATCACTTATAGCTTCACAGGATCTGCCTTTCTAGCAGGAGAACTGCTTATACCAGCTGACCCACTTAATATAGTAATGTGCTTTTGGCCAGGTGATAGGTTATGTAGAAGCCTACTGAAGTGATGTGAAAGGGAAAAAGCTCACCTTGGCTACTCCATCCTCCAAACATACACAGCAAGATGCCAAATTGATCAATATATGCTACACAAAAGAAGTTGAAACTAATACTATGGCATTGTATCCCTTTTCTGTCTATCCTGCTTTCTCTTGCTTATGCTCTCGCTATTAGGATGTTAGTGAATAAAACTTGAGGGGGGGAGATAAAAGGTTGAGACCTAACTACATCTTGTTTCCAATTCTTCTGCCACTTCAGTAAAATTCAATCAACTTTAAGTGGCAAAATATCTTTTGGAGAAAGATCAATTAAGTGATCAGCTGAAGTACTAACTCCCTGTTTGCAAATATTGATAAGCAAAGCACTTAAGAAAAAATATTGAAAATTATGTACAAAAGGTAAATGAGATTACGCTTGGTTGTGCTACTAAATTGGAACAGATATAGAAACTAGACAGGAGTCTGTGAAACTATGGTCCTGTTCCTGCTGTTCATATAAAGATGACCATATTCTTTTGTTGCTCTAGTTTGAGATTAATGCATGAAAACCTCAGTATCAAAGCAATCTCCGATACATTTCCCACCGAAAGGAAGCCCTGCAGGGAGGGCAAGGGCACACGGTGGTGGGCAGCACATCAGCTCCTCTCACCCCCCACTCACTGAGGAGTAGGCCACTAGGAAAGACCTTTCATTTAGGGACACACAGCTAGGTACTGTACAGTAACATATTGACCCATGTATGAAGACAACCGGACAAAACAGGAAAAGAACGGCAGTGCATTGTAACATCCAAGAGCTGTGCTACGTTCTTCTACATCACTCCAGACAGGCAAAGGTCAATATCTCCCCACACAAGTCAGCTGTGAGATAAACCTAAACAAACTAGCACTGGGACAGGAAAAGCTGTGGCTGCAGCAGGTTAGTGCTCAGGCTAATCAGCCCAGCTGAGAGCTAGTCAGCACCATGCTCATAAACCCATACAGCTCCCAGATCCCTGCCCAGTAACTCTGTACGACAACCTGCTGGGTTAAGTGGCTTTGCCAAACCATTCCAACCTGCATGGATTTTATAGGCTTATCCCTCACAGTCCTGTCATATATTGGTTCACCAAAACATTTAGAAACACATTACAGTACATTACAACACCAAAGAGCACTGGCTTGGACATTCACAGCTGGGAAATGTCCTCTCTTGAAAACAAACAAGCATCATAGTAAAGACTGACTCACCTGGTTCATCCGTGTCCCAAAGTCATTTTTTTAGCCCACGGTTTGTCATACAGCACTTCAGGTCGAGTAACAACCCTACAAACCTAGGATCTGCCTGAGCCAATGACCTTCAAAGGTTCTCATTATTTCAGGGAGCAAGCAGCTAAATCCTGCCTCTGCTCCTTGAAAATAAAAGAATTTACTGTAGAGGAACACATTGTAAGAATAAGCGCCCCATTAAGGGCAAAGGCAAGATAGATGCATTTTCATCTCAAAGGAGATAAATTTGGCTACCTAAACTCTAGGGTATCATGAAGGGGATTTCCCACTACCTCTGTTAGTCGATAGCAACAAGTAATTCTTCTGACATACCTGTCTATAAAAGATATGAATCATAGAGGTGCCCGAGTCCTTGAATAAAAAGCATTTTGAGATCATTGAATGAAAAGTGCTATGGCACAAAAGTAGATATGCAGGAGACGATGGTTATACTTCACCCTTGCCTGCTAAAAATAAGACAGCTTTCTAGACACCTAGGAATTTTCTGAAAATATTTTCAACAATTTTGATTAATACATGGTGGGTGGCACTATTGCTCTGCTTGTTAAAAAGAAAAACAACAGCATCTTTTAAAACCATTTGTAAACACATGCTTGAGCTGCATGTTAGAACAGCTCTTAAAAAATGTCTTAGTTTCACTCCAGCCTCCCCAAAATGCTCTAAACAGATCAGAGAAGGTGACCAGGCACATTTAGGCTAATCGATAACTATCTATGCAACTTTAAAAAGCATAGATTGATATGTAAGGATTAAAGGGCTGTAAGATAGAACACCTTCACCCACGGTTAAGAGAGAAAGATTTAGAACTCTCATAAATTCTTTAATGTGGATGTTAAGCATAAAAATCACGTGTAAGTAGAGTGACAGGAGGTCTTGGGAAGGAGCTGAAAATTGCCAGAAATTCATTGCAAAGCATATGAATTTTGACCTTCCCTGTGAAACTAATGAAGCTATCAGCGAAGACCAAGTATTTGCCATTCTACTTTTTCTTGCTTTAGGATACAAATCTTAATGTTATTTTAACATGCATTATGAAATCATGCATTTCATTAGGAATAACTGGGTAGGGAAATGTTAAACAGCCACTTTTAAGAGCTCACAGTATTTCTTACTGTGTGAGGAAGACTACCAGGAAATTTTAAAGATTTCTCACTTACAGCAGGTATAAATGTGCTCTGAAGTAAGGGTGGAGCCACTCCATAACCACAACTTATTAACACCTAAAATATTACATGTATTCCACTGCAATTACTCAGTACTGCATTGATTTTGCATTCCTTTTTAACTCTTCCCAAAGCAGAAGGAGCTCATCCACGAAACACCAGCGGCGCACATTACCGTACCCGATACTCAGGGTTTCCACTGCAGCGGGCCGGCGTTTTTGCTGCCCACCAACGCCTGCAGGCTGGCGGCCGCCCCTCGCCGGGCGCAGTGGCAGTGGCAGCGGCGGCAGCAGCAGCCCCGGGAGCGCTGCAGGAGGCGGCGGCGCGGGGAGAGCGCGGCCGTGCCCGGCCCTTTGCTGCCACCTGCCGGGCAGCGGCCGCCACGCCAGGGCCGGCGCTCGCCCCGCTCGCGGGGCTTCAGGGCCCCACGCAGGTGCCTGGGAGCGTCTGCCCCCGCGGTGTGGCTGGTCCTCCACAAAGAGGGGCCGCCCGTGAGCGTGGAGAAACATTTCAGCTTCATATTATGATAGAAATCCTATCATATAAATGTTACATGATATAAAGCGCGTTACGTCATATTATGATATAGCTCGTAACAGTCACTCCCATACGATGGGTTCCATTGGTGAACACGGAGTCTACAGTAACACCGTTTTTCTTCCATAATTTTGACCAGCAAGACTGTTTGGGGGAGAGGGTCCATTAATATACAGCCAGTTGCTGTGAAACAATGGTATTAAACCAGGCTTAACTTGCATTTCCAGATTGCCTCGGTATTACTTTAAGGACAGTGCACAGGCAGGCATGCTTCCCTGCACGCTTACCAGTGTGGAGCACGACCCCGCTGCCTACTGAGAACAGACATCCTCATATGCTGGACTGTCAGATGCTTCCTGGTGCCATAAGCAAAGCTGAAACAGCTCAGAAGCAAGAAAACCTGGGTCCTAATCCAGCAGGGAGAACGGCACTGAAATCACTCAGGTAGAAACACACTGACAATGAATCTCTCTCCTATTCTTTATCTAGATTATTTAGCAAGTGAAGGATGGGAACCACAGGCTATTTTTCACTTAGCCAGCCCCTTTTCTCATGCATGCAAATCAGCGCATAGGAGACTTTATGTCCATTTTTCACTTAGGAGAGAGCTGGGAGGGTGTAAATTCATCTCAGTCCTTCACGCTTCTCCTGTTCACAACCAGTCATAATTTTCATTCATTGTTTGTGCTATCCTTTAAAACTAATCACACTTTGCTTTTCTATCTTTCCATTCCTCTGCGCCTACTGTTACTGCATGAGAAATGGCAGGGGTTTTCCAAGAAGTGACTCACAAAGCAGCTCAAGGGAGTAGCGTTGTAAGTACGCTCCGACTGACTCCGCAGTACCGCATGGAAGCAAACGGGAGCTCTAGCAATGTCAGGATAAGGGAGGGCAGTTTTGTCTTGTTTCTATATTCTTTGGGTATATCCCAAACCAAAGAAGTGAAGGATTTTTCCTAAACATCAAAAGAACAGGAAAGAAATTTTAAAAACTAGTGGTATGGTTTTGGTATTGGGAGGGCTAAAATATTTGAAATCTATAAAAGAAGGCAAACTAATTAACATGAGATTAATTAACAAGTCCAGCCAAACACTAGAATTTCCAGCTGTATTAAATTCCTATTTTCTAACAGAAGATCTTTATTTTATTAAAAGAAAACTACTCCAAAACATGTTCCATTTTTTTGGATTATCCCTAAATATTTCATTTCAGAGCATATCAACACAATATGAAACTGCAAGCCCTTCTCCCCCCCCCAAACACTCCACCTTCAGTGACTGGTAGTTTCAACATCCATATTTCTCTTTGGGCCACATTCCTGCAGAACTGCAATTCTCACAGTTGGCCTGAGAAAAACCTCATGGAAACAGCGATTGTGAGTTTGGCGGGAAGAGGAATCTGACATCTGTTTCTGGGAATCTCAGATTAGCTGGATAAGCACACACTACTTCCAGAATAGAGCTACGGTCAGTCTGTCCCTGCGCTCTTGCTGTTTGTCTAAAGCACCCCACAGCCTGATGGGAGCCACAACTGACACCCTCATCTAATGCACCTTCAACATCGCAGCATCCTGCTGCGGCATTTTTCATAGTTTGACCCATTAGGACAAAAAGGAGCAGTAGGCTCTTAATGGCAATTTTGTTAAGGCAAGGTACAGATCAGGGCTGAAAAGAAGCATTTCAGAACATTCAACACAGGAAAATAGCACATTACTTTCAGATAAAGTAAAGTGCTGTGCAGGCACACTAGAGGAAATGGACAAACAAGGAGTTTCAACTTTCAAAATCCATTTTACGGGAGAGGGGAATGGGTTAAAATAAGAGGATCTTTCCTGTGCATCTCATTGGGGGAAAAGGTATTTGGAACAAAGTGAAAACTCTCTAGAAAGATTTTAAAAGGCATTTTCTGTTGAAATAAAAATATGATGTAATCCATCTTCTGTTGCTGTTGGCGCACACATAAAACAAGTGCTCGCATAAAATTTTGTCAAAATAGCAATGCTGAAACAAAGGGAGGTGCTCTGTAGAAGAAATAAATAGCACCTGCAATGTTAGATAAGTATCTTACCTAAACTTATTATTTCCTGGTGTTTCTACAGCGGAATGACTGCCCAGCCTACCTGGAAGTTGGCTCATATCACTACACAACACAGGCATGATTGACCTCAAGCAAATGACTCTGCTCAAGTTTCCAGTTAGAGGTGTAAACAGCTGTCTTGTTCTGAGTTCAGGTGGCTATAGTTAGAGGCAGTAACCAAGAAAGAAAAAGGTGATGATAATTCTTTTGTAGTAAAGTCTGTCTTTACTTTGGCACTTCATCAGAGACACCTTCAAAATTAGTCAAAACAAGCTTATGAAGACTCACCAGATTCATATGGCTATGCCAGCTGGTCATGTTTCACTATGAAGTATATTGCTCACTTTAGGACTGCAGCTATCAGTGCTGCCTCCAAGTTTGTGCCCTTCTTATTGTTGTGAAAATTCTTAACATCCAAGAAATCAATGCAGAAGTGCTAGAACAGAAGTACTGGAAAGCTGCTAAGTGCAAAGAGACATATTCAATAGTACACCAGTTTCCATACTTCAGCATTTCATTCATTTTATTTTGGATCTTCACCAAAGCCAAATGCAGAGATTGAAGTTACATGCTGATTTCCCTGCCAGAGCAAGTGGCACTCACTCTGAATGCAATGGAAAATAATAAAAATGTGACTGTTTCAGATATCAGATTTGTCAAATAATAGGTAATTTCTGAAACCTCACCTAAAAGGAATAGTTCTCTCCTTTAAGCTCTGTTCTGCTCTTACTTCTCTGGTCTATTTTTCTCCCTTTATCTATAATCACTGATATGTTCTATTAATCTTTCTTTTCCCTACTTGCAGCTTTACTGTTCTCTCCCACTACCATTGTTTTCCTCTTTCTACAAGCTGTACACCACACCCCTTCTGATTTTTGTCTCTTTTCAAAGTCTTCCTGCTTCATTCCCACTGCTTGTGTACCTCTCACTAGCATTTCTGTGATTGTCCATACTGACAGACGTACAGAAGGAAAAAAATCCATGCAAGGCAATAACTCAGTTCCTGCACTCCAATGGGTTGGCAGGAGATTAAGTAAAAAGACCTCTGTACTTAACAGGTCTTTTTTACTTATTTTGCCCATTCTGCTTTTGCTGCACTTCAGCTCTCTATTTACTTGAATAGTACAGTGTGTCTTTACAGCACAGCTCAGAGCTGCGCAGTATGTTCTCCAGAAGTCAATGCACTTTCAGAGAGAGAGGACCAAGGGAACTGCAGAACAGGACTACCCAGTACCATGTAGTACCTCACCTATAGCCTTTAAGAGGTGCATACACCCTCACTGGAGCACAGGAGAAACAATTTTTGTGATAGGCCTTAGACAGCTCCACAGTTCTTCGAAAGGGCTTGCAAAGAGAGGCACCTGGGTTTATAATCTGCCCCTCGAGGCTAACCAGAGTCTATTTTTACTTCACACCTTCTTTGCAGAAAAGATCTCAGATGAAGGTCTTAGCCCAGTGAAGTCACATTTAAGTTTTGCCGTGGGTGTTAGCAGGCTAACAAATTTCTCACTTGTTGCAACATTATGGTAACTCTGTACTGGGACTAGTCCCTGCGGCTGGGTGAGTAAGTTTAACTGTGAGTGATCTAGCTGGTGAAGCTCAGGAAGGAAGGGAACCTTCCTTCCTTATTAAATGTAGCTACATTTAATAAAGGGTTTTTGCACTTAAGGCAGCGAGCCTCAGCCTCATCTGGAACAAAAGGATGTAAGCTTTTTTTTATCCAAAACCACCTGTGTGGTGTCATCTAACATGCCATGCGAGTTTTTTCTACCGTGGAGTGTTTGCACTAAGACCTATCTTAGAACCTTGTTATTGATCAGGTAAGACATGTAGGAAACCTAACTTCTCCCTGCCGTACTGACACTCTTTTCACCTTCATTTAGCTAGAAGAATATGAGATACAATGAGAAAAGGCATTAGAATAACTAAAGAAACCCTAAAATTCCCATTAAGAAGCTAGATTGTGCCTCACATTATTTAAAATCAGGATTGACTGAGGTTGATCCAGCTGAGAATTCAACATTCAAATCTAAAAGAAGCATAGTTGAATTAAGTCTGGTACATGATTGAACAGAATCCACTGCTGTTATACCATGCTTCTTTCAAGCTAGATAGCAACTGGATCCAGGCTTCTCCTAAAACTTTTAAACCTTGGATGGTTCCTCCTGAGAGGGAGGAAACACATTTCAAAACCAGCAAAACATTTTCAGTAGTGAAAACTATTTAGGCATTGATGTGACTTCATAACATTTATATTGAAGCACTACAGAAAGAGGGGCAAGTGGGAGTTAGATTGACACCTTATTGGGAAAGGCACCCATAAATTGCAGTTTGATTGCGCTCTCAGCTGAACTATACAGAGAAAGGCAATCAGCAAGAGAGAAGCACAAGGTGACAGAAGATTGTAACTAATGTAACAGACAGCAGTTACAGCAGCTCCAGCACGCTGAAGGGCTACAACTTTCCAGATAATACAGTAAAAAAACTCTTTAGAAAGCACAGAGGTACTGAACACCGAAATGAGAATGTTTGTATGAGTGGGGCGCCTTTACAACACCTGCCTCTAACCAAAAATTGTCTGGCTTTAGTAGTCACAAGCAAGTTTAGCAGCTTCTTCCAGGATACTGTGACCACACATTTGGTATGTTTTCCTGTCATGTGGACAAGTGATTGCTGCTACTTAGAGGAAATCCTTGCATGATTAGTGACCTCTTCCTCTGCTCTTTTTAGTACAAGCCTTAAGTGGTTAAAAGCAACCAGCTTTTCTTTGAACTAGAAGGAAACAAAGTGGTTCAGAGATTCAAAGGCAACTTATATGTATTTAAAGAAATGACAGACTTTCATCTGAGACCAGTTCCTGACTAATACTGCAGACAGACTAATACACATTATCATCAAATACATAGGTATGCAGGTAAGTATGTGTGGCTGAGCTTGCAATCACTAGCTCTTTTGTGTAATCATGTAAACATACCCTAGTGCTATTCCAGAGATAAATTCTAAATGTAAGAAGCAGAGACTGACGATACATGTTTATCATAAAGAGAAGCTGGATCAAAATTGGATGTCAAAGCTGAATTTTTTTAATGATTGGAGAGAGGAAATGTCAGGACAACCTGTACTGTGCAAAATTTTTACTCATGTACATCCTTCTGTACTCAACAAGACAATAACAAGTCCTTCTGGTGAGGGGAGGTGAGATGGAGTATCTCACTGCAAAACAAACTCGACATCCAAAAACAGTCTCAGATTCACACTGTCACAAAGCTGTCAGAAGCCCAGCAACACAGCAGCACTACAGAGAACTGAGCCCCACAGAGGTCACGGCCAAGACTGGACCAGGATGGGAAGAGCCTGGTATTTTCTGTGCTCATTTTCTCACTAGAGAGCTGACAGAGTGATGTCATCTAAATGTAGAGCTCAACATCCACAGAAAAATTTGGACATTGCAGGATATCATTTTATCCCACACAGGCTAAGCAGAAATCTCAGAATACTGTGCTAAATATTTCACTTTTATCTCATTGGCGTAAATATCTTTATCATTCCTAATATTCCATAGAGAGTATCTGTATTCCAATAGTTGAATAATTTTATTTTTACATGTTTCTGATCTTATCAAAATGAATAACTGCAAGGAAATTTCACAGACAAGTTTACAAGATGAGATATTTCTTGACTGCAGAAATCGGCATTTTTCAATGCTAAAACATTACAGCAGGATAAATGCTCAACCAGCTCTAGGTCACAGCAACTACAGTTGATACCAAATTATGCCAAGAACCTCCCCAAAGAGGAATTCTCCAAGCTACCAAGAATATTCTAGAAAAGATGTCCTTCACCACTCATTTGGTGCTTTCCCTGGCAATCCAGGAAGTGTGTCCAAATCATGCATATGCACACTTTCTCACATTCATTTATTCTGAAGCAACAACACACTTTACCTGCCCCTGCACATCACAACTCGTTCTTCAAACACAAAGAAATGTCAGTGAGGCAGAATACAGAAGAATAATTCACTGTGAAAGTTGTGTGGTTGTAGCTAAACTTTTAATTCACTGCACTTCTCAGCCCTTTATTACCAGAGGAAAAGACAAATACATATAGCTCTTCTATTGTCTCTATACACTGCTGCAGGTAAAATCTGCAGGAGTCCAGAAAATAGTGCTCCTTGAGTGCAAATCAGGATATTGCTGGCAATCTGCACTCTGCAAGGGGTCATCAGTTGGAGGAAATGAGTTCCCTGATTTGAATCAGCTCCAGTTACAGAGGTGTCAATCTTATGGATGTGCCTCCCTCATAAGCTGCAGAGGGAGATGGCACTGAGGAAGTTTTCCTTCCAGAGAGCCAGCATGGGCACTGGCGAGACCATTAGCCTGGAACATAGGAAATTTAGGCTCAACTGCCTGTTTAAAGACAAGTTCTTGTATGACCTTGTACAATTCATTCAGTTTCTGTTTGCCTCAGTTCCTCCCCTAGGCAATGTCATGCCTGCTGTAGAAGTGTTTAGGAACCCAGGACAGATGTATATTGGGACAGAAGTGGATGAGATAGGCATCCAGTACAAGGAGTGATATCTGTCTGGCATGCGTTTCTGCATAATACAGTCTGTTAAAAAACACATTTTACAGGCAATAAAACCTACTACCATATCCAGCACTTCACAGTACGACATATAAAGTAGGTCACATGACACAGAAACAAGCAGCCCTGCGTGGCAGCCTATCCTTTATCCACACTGCAGTGGCATCCAGCCCTCTCTGCAAACATTTTTTCTGTGGTGAACAGCTGCAGGATGTTATGGCTGAGCAAAGAAATGGCTGCTTTCCACTAGCTTTCTCCCCTGTGCACTGCTGTGACCAGTGTTGTCACATAAGTGGAAAATAAATAGACAAGACTGTTTGGCCTTCTTGAAGCCAGAGGTTTCTGCTGCAGTGGGTCATGCGCTAACACTGGCCTCAGCCAAGCTTGCTTCATTCAGTTGCTGAATCTTCTTCGCTACACGACTCTGTGCATACGCTCATATACACTCCATACACTCCAGCTCTCTGCATGCACTCCTAGTTGCTCCAGCACAGATAGGCAAACTGAAGTCAGAGTGCCAGGGCTGCCTTCTTCACTAGATTTCCCACTGGTGTGAAGATGTTCTGATGTTAGAGTCTCAGCAGTATTGAAGCTACAGGGCTTGACCTGGCCACCCGCTATGTGTGCATACTGATTTGTACATTTTAGATGAACAAGATGTCATTATGTGCCAGAATACTGGGTAGAAAAACTGGTCTTTGCGATATGTCACGGCTTCTTCCTTCATTAGCTAGTGCACCCAAGATTTGAGTTTGATTCTGTTACACCGAAATATGGACATAGTAGACATTATATTTTGTCAGTAGGGGATATTTACCTTTCCAAACATGCTAAAGTATCTGAATGGAAAACAAATGGAAAGCAAATGGGAATCTTTTTCTCCTCAGAAAGAAAAGTTTCCAGCAACACTGTTAGAAGGAGAATTCCTGCAGAGAATTTATCTGCTCCTTTCTCCCACTCCTCCAAAAGGGCTCCCCAAAATGATTCTGCTTCCCAGAAACAATCTGGAGCTTTAATGAAAGATACTTTAACAGAAGATAACACTTTCATGCGTGGATTATTGTGCAATTGTAAATCCAGGACACCTTTGCTACATGCTCCAAACATTACCATGCCACTTTAGAAATGACAAAACACAGGAACAGAGAGATCAAATGATTTTCTGTTTGACCATCCAAAATCAAATGGATATTTGCCCACAACATCCAGGATTTTCTAATCCTAGCCACTAAACCACAGTTGTTTTTGCTATTGTAAAACAGAAAACTTCCAAATACAGTATTTAAGAGTTCATTTTAAAAAAAATCTCTACTCTCACCATTATCGACAGCTCTCTCGAATGGACTGCATATACAGACAGATCCACTACTTGAGAATTTAGGAGTCAAAAATCAGTTTCCTCATGTTCATTACTGGTTTACAGAGATATTGTTTGGAGGCAGATCTCTTCCTACAGGAACCTTATAAAAGCCTCTTCTGCTGTGCACAGCCTTAAATAACAAGCTTCTTCAGAACATACTGGTGATCAGCAATGGAAAACAATATATAACTTAAGACTTAACAATACAGATGGTGAAAATGCCATAACGGTCGTAAGGCAAAGTCAGTGAAATTTTTACAAGAAAGCAAGCAAGCCCCAAGGAGACTTGCATATATAACACATAAAATATAAACATGTGTAACAAAACACAATAATATGCTAGCTTATAAGTATATGTGTACAGCTGTCTACTAAGCACATATATTGGAAATAGAAACAACATTACAATATTGGTTTCTTAATAATGTAATTCTGTTTTCATTAAAGGAAAGCTAGACTTCCAAAAAGGTCACCAGCAGTCAGCATCTACCATGTTGTTGCAGAAAATAGCTGAGATATTACATAACATCTATATGCTCAGTATTCTCTCACATGTCTTTAACACATTTTGCTAAAATTTACCCTAGTACATTAATAAAAATGTGTCTGGCATCTAAAGAAGGTCTATTTGCTAGCAGAATTTGGGCCTCAAATTAAGGAAATTATGTCACCAAGAATGGTATAAATGCAAGTTTTACTTTATGGTCAGACCAAAGCCCTATTACGGGATCATTGTAGGTGTCTGGGTTACTAAAGCTAGACATTTGGCGAAGAGTAACGATTTTCACAAAAGAACTTTTGTTTTTCAAAATCTTGAGCTGAAGAATCCATCTTCAGCTTTTGCCTGGCTCTGCATTTGACTGGCCACTTCAAAAAGAGGTGGCTGGAAGAGGAATCTCAATCCTGTAAGAAATTCCTAATTCTGGAGTACATTCTGCTCATTTCAAATTCCACATATTGCAATAATGAGTGGAACAGACATCATAAGCTTATATACATATTAAAGTGTTAGAGGTTCACTTCAACAAAGAGTGCATTCCATTCTCTTGCATGGTAAGTAGCATCTTTCTTTTAATCTTCTTTAATTAGTATCCTACAGCTAATTTTTAATTTGACTGTATATTATGACCAATGGGCAGATGATTCATAAACTGATATAGCATTTCAAAAAGTCTTTAATCAGTTGTCTGCATTCTTAATTATTTTGAAACTTCAGTATTTGTCAAAACCCACAGTGCATTATCTTAATTAGTATTATGCCTGAGGGTTTCAGTGAAGTAAGAGTCCATAGTAAGTTAATGAAGTTTTCATGAAGCCTAGGAAGTTGTCGTCAAAACATCCTTCTCCTTTGCTTGGTTTGTACTTTTACAGTGTTTAGCTGTTTAAAAAAACATGGATTTGGCATGCTGTCTACTGGTTGAACAGGGATAACCCTGGGTGGTTAAAAATGTATTTGAATCAAAGCAACTATATATAACATATATGTCTTTAACAAGGCAAGCGGCCAGATTTTAGTCCATAAAAGAGAGGTTTTACCTCCTCAAAACCAGAACTCCAATACAGAACAGCCTTCTCAACAATCAGGATCACAAACCACCTTTTTTCAAGCAATAATTGATTGTCTAGGGTTCTGTGCCAGGGAAACACTCAGGACCCTCCTGCCCTGAGCAGCTCAGCACTTGCTAGTGGTCAAACCGCAAGACAGAAGGAACACAACTTTCACTTGATTCCAGTCCCTGGTCTCAATACTACATATGCAATTTACATTAAACAAGCACTAGATAAAAAACAAATAAGCCTTGGAGCGGAGACTAGACACAGGACCTTCCAGCCAAGCACCTTGAACACTAGACACCACAATTATTTTCTTCCCTGTTTGATCTCCTTTGGCCCCAGGAATACTGCATAGTGACCCACTTTTTAACTGTGGAAAATCAGACTGTGTGCAAGAGACCTCTTCCTCCATTTATAGCGTAATGCAGAGGGATTCTCTGGTGAAGCAGAAATGTGAATTTACAGCCATTCAAGGCATTGACAGTTATATTTGGGAGAGGGGTGAGTGCTTTAGAGCATCAGTTCTCAAAGTGTCTGCCTCAGATGCCATAATCTCCCCTAAACAAGAGAAAAATTTTCAGATATAGCACTTAGCACCTCCTTTGGGCTACTTCAAGTCTTTCTGCATTCACAAAGTTCTCACATATGAGATATTACGCTCAATTATACTTTTACTTTGTTTTGAGGGTTGTCCCCTCTTCTTTTATAACACATCTGGCTCTTAAACACGCAGTATGCCTTGTGATTACTACCCTAGGCCCTAAACTGCTTCCACTGCTTTTAGAGTCTGTAAATCAGTCCTTGTGCCCTGCGACAACCACAGTACAGTCCATGATACCAACAAAGAGAGAAGGGAGGGGTGAGGCCTGAACAGCTCTCTATGTTGTCCCTGACCTGAAAACGCAAATTATATAGTCCAGTTCTAATGAGGAATGAGCTGTCAAAAGCAATTCAAACAATTCAAAAGCACTTCCGAGGACACTGGTTCTGTTTCCAAGTGCTTTTACATTCCTTAGAACTGGAGCAATCATGCACTGATTCAATTCATTTTAAGGTTTCACTTTAAGGAAAAGTAGGTCTATTATTACATTTTTGTCCTCTGAAATACAAACGTTGAGAAACCAAGGAAACTAGTTAGCAATATTGTCTGGAAACTAGTTAGCAATATTGTCTGAACAGAGTAACTCAAGTATGTGAACAATGCAAGAAATTGAAATGAAATGGGGATATCTCAAGAGAAAGGAAAACCTGGCTAAACAGACACCTCAGTACCAGTCCGGTAAATAGGATAGTTATCCTTCTACTTTGACGGTCATACCCTATGACTAGAATAAAAAACATGTTATGTATGCTTTTAAAAGAAGAAAGCAGCGAGGGAGAATTGACATTTTGCAAGACTTCAGTACCATTACTGGAGGAATGTGTACATCTAGGACAGAGAGGTAAATGAAAACTGTGATAAAATGCCACACGGTTTTAACAAAGCTAGATTGTGGCAGCCTATAATATCTCTCTTTGATAACATAACTGACTTCTTAGACAAGGTCAATGCATTGGACCTAATCTTTACAGATTTAAACCATGTATTTCTTTCACTGCCTCAAAGGAGATTATTAAAGTGGAAAAGATGGAGATCATGAGAATATATTAAGTAGATAAGAAGAGATTACAACTGTTTACACAATTGGGAAGAAAAGGGGTTTCTTTCTGAAATGAGTGCTGAGCCCAGTTTTGCCTAGTATTTCAATAAAAATTGTGGTCCAAGAACAACGTGTGTCGTACTGAAGCTGCAGGTAACACGGAGTAGGGAGGTAGTGCCGATACTGAGAACAAGTTTTCATGGAAAAAGAATTGGCCAGCCCCATGGTGTAGAGTCCCAGAGATGGGATGCAATTCAGTAATGCAAAGACCTGCATATATCAACAAGCATTTTGTTACTAAAGGCTGGGCCTCTTCATTTAGGAGGAACAGCAAAGAAAACAGCCAAAGGTGTATGGCTAATGGTAAGATAACCATGTGCTGCCAAACCAGTTACCTCCAGGGATCACCAGGGCTCCTCTGTTTATTTACACTTGGAAATAGTCAAAAAGGTAGGCAAAGTTGCTGGATTTAAGCCCTCAGCCCTATCTGTTAATGTGCAAAAATGATAAACAATATCCGATTGCAAGTTTACAAACTAGAGTACCAATTGACAAGGACAGAGACAGACTAAAATCTTGATTTGAAAAACAAACTCATTTTCATATCGGGATGAATTCAAACTTTAGGAATGCTTGAGTTTAAGCCCAGATATCAAATCCAAGTTCAGAAACATTCAGATCTGATGCTAGAGTCCAGGCTTGTATTTCTAGAACTGTTTTTTTCATCTTACAAAATGAGAAACAACATGAAGTAGGACACAAAGTACATACTGCTCCATTCTTGTACTGCATGAACAGTTTACTTTATTGACTAGGCTTACAGAAGGGCAAGATTTCCTTCTCAACCCTTATTTGAGAAGCAGGCGGGTGAGTGAGTGAGCAGGAGCTGTCAAGAGCGCTACTGCATGCAGCCTTTGAACAGCCTGGGAAGGTGTGTTCATTCCTTCTCAACTGAATGCAAAGGTTGCTACTAATCTGCTTATGCTTCACTCGCATTCTCCCTGTCCTGTGAGCAGCCTTCTGGAAGGTACATCTGTATACCAGACTGTAATGTAACACTGCTCTCCCAGCCTACTCACTCTGATTTTTTTCATCCTTTTCATTAGATTTGTTCTTGAGTTCAGAAATTAGCAATAGTCTGTCCCTGTTGTGCTTACCAGAATAAGCCATGAGTAGGTTGCTATTTCCAAGCATCCCAGTATAAACTAAAAGTAAACAGGAGGATTATAACAACTGTTCAGGGATTTTCCTCTCCCTCTCAAGTGTATTTACACTGCAGTACATCTGGTTACGCAGACAGGTACTACAAGTGATGAACTATAGTATATGTAGAGACTTAAGCATTGACTACGGAAAACCTGAAGCAGCTCTAGCTCAGCCTGCTACACCCATGCTGCAGGGCGTGCAGCTGGGGACAGAAGGAAGAAGGCCCCGAGATTCCAGAAATGGAGAACACTACAGCAGGATTTTTACTGCATCTGTGCCAAGTCCTGTGGCTTCAGATTACGGGCTTTTATCACGGTGGGGGTAAAGCAGAGAGAGCTAACTGAATGACTCAAGTGAGGCTTGAAGAGGCATGTGAAGTACATACCTGCATTTAACAAAACTGGTCACTAGATGTCACTGTAAAATGCGTCAAACAACAGAGGAGGAAAACATTTGTCAGCAAACATGGCCAACACCTCTCAGGAGCTCCCAACGAGGAGAGTGCATTCTGCCTTCAGATCGAGCACCAGCAAATCTCAAAGCCTTAGCCAAAAGGGTAGATGAATCCCAGGATCAGATGTTCATTAAAATATTTAGGCATTGAAGGTTCTGGGCACTGAATGCAGATCTCAAACTTGCTAGAATTTCAACATTCGAGATGTTGAGCGTTAACAGGAAACAGAACAAAACAACGTGCCAAGGATGGCTCACATGCTCCATATTAAAATGTTTGAGTTTCACTCTACATTTACAGCATGTCGTCATTGGCCATTTTGCCACGTGTATTTGATTCGAAGCACCATAAAAGGCATTGTTGGAACTGGATCTTTTTAAGTGATTAAACTTTCTCCTAGCAAGAATGCTCAGTAGCAGTTACAACATAATCACTTGTGTCACATGCACATCATGGCAAGTTATGGCAATTAAACTTTTTTCCTCCGTCCCTCCCTTGCTCCCTCCCTCCTATTCCCCTTAGAACCTGGAATCTTTAAACACCATCTAGGTAACACTGCAGCTACTTTTCTGTCTTTTCTTGCTTCTAATGAGTTTAGAAAATACTATGCCTTCTTCTACTTCTCCCTCCACACTTTAACTTCTCCTCTTTCTATAGAAGGTATGAATTACTGTTTGATTTTCCTTGCAAATCTGTTCTTCCTGTTTCCCCACCAATTGTTGAAGAGGCTCTGTTCTTATGAAAATGCATTTGTTTCTCCATCCCTTCTCATGCATGCCGACTACTCAAATAATGGCTGATAGTTTCTCTGCCAGACCTTCCTCCTTGTTGGCTGCTCTCATTCAACTACTTCAAACATCCAGAAATTGCCTTACCCATGTGATCACTACTGTACAGGCAGTTCCAACATCTCAGCACACTAATACTGATACTCCTTTCACAGCAGCAAGAATCAGGAGGAAATCCCTGGCTGTGCTGCAATCAAAAGTAAAATTCCCATTGGTCTCAGCAATACTAGGACTTCTTCTAGACACACACCACTGGAAAAGAATGGAACAAGGGCTTCCATTTCTGGATCTGTCTAAATTATTTAACAAAATCATCTGCAATAATTCTGACTAGTTAATTGTGACTTAGCTGCTCATTCATAGTGAATTTAATGAATGAATAGTTTTGTGATTCCTGATCTGTGATTGTATTTTTGACAGGTCTCATGTTACAAAAACACACTGTTCTATTTCCATGATGAAATAATCATTCTCTATATAAATTTGAATATATCTTTTAACTTGCTTGTACTTTAAATACTTTCATGTACTTTTTAATGTACATTTTAATGTTCTTTTTCCCTGCTCTTTCCTAAGTCACTTCAAAATATTATTAAAAGCCACATGAGCTTGCAGTGACAGTACTAAACAGAAAAGTGGGAAAGGCAGCTTTATCTTCCTAAAAAACCTGAGTTAAATTTATATGGTAGGATCATTTCACCTGTGGTGAACTTGAATTTCCACCTGTGAACAGAAACCATTAGAAGTCTGCCTGCATGAGGGCCTCAGGACTGATCCCAGAATTTAAAAAAATAAATGACAACTCACACTGTAGTTCTTAATTCTTATCTACACACTATGTATGTGGAAAATGTTTTAAAACTTAGTTTAGAAGACTTCGCAAATGATCTTTTCCATTTGCAGACTTTTCTATTGAGTTCAGCAAGTGGTGCCTGTGCAATTCATAGGCATTAAGGGATACAGTCTCCAAAACACAAATAAAATCTACAGGAAGTATATTTCTCTCCACTTCATAACTGGGGAATGGAGGTATAAGACTGTTCGAGTACGTAATTTAAACACCATAGCTGGCTGGCTTAGTCTTCATGTCAGGACTATTTCTCACCAGTGATAGTATAGCAAGTCTCACCTCTGACTGACAGCTGAGGAAAATTGGCAGACTAAATCACCTGTTGCTTTTTTGAACTGTATTATCATGACACCCAATAAAGCCTGGTATATTAAGCAGACAGAATTCCTCCACAGAAGCCTGTGAATAGCCAGCTTTCAGATAAGGACCCTAATTTTCACTGGTAACCTTTGTCAGACCTTCAAGGCTAGCACAGCAAGCTAAACTCTGTTTTGGTTTACATATTGTCAGTAGAATTAAATATGATGTTTGAGATAGAAATAAAAAAAACAAGCTGACATTTCTGGATCTCAGAGTGAGTACGCAGGGGTTACTGCAATGGGGAGGGAAGAGAGGAAACATATAACTGTATGCATGAGCAAACTACAAATGTGAAAACAGAAGAATCATACATGCAGAGCTACACAAAGCCTCTTCCATGGAGTCACTGTCCAGCATTTGGGTCTCTGGTACTAAATTAAACAGACTGCTTAAATGTAGGCATTCAAGCCACTGAAAAGAAATTCACTAGGCATTTAATGAAAAATCTGAAGAAAGAAATGTATGTCTAGTTTGGATGATGCAATTAATTTAGTAGCAGGAGATTAAAAAGACTTAAATAATGCAGCAGAACTTCCTTCTGAAGCAGCACCTACCAAGAAATACAGCAGGCTGAAAGGGAAAGTTTCTGTTTCATACAAAGTTTTAGGATGGATTCGTTTTCTGAAACAAGACTTCAATCCAGTGGGACCAAACTCAAGAATTTACAAGAATGGAAGTTTGGCTGTAATTTTGTTTCAGAAGGAATACAAAAAACACGTTACAGATATGAAATACGCTATCTGCCCCCAGCGGCATTATGCTACCAGCTACTTAGAAGTGGGCTCTCAAGCTCCATACTTCTCAGTGTAAATCCTCAGATCTCTGGAAAAACTGTCTCCGTAGATTCTCAGAGTTCACAAGCCTGAAGCAGTTTACCTGGCAGGTCTGCCTTAAAGCTACAGACCTTGGAAAATTTGGATTTCACTGCCAGTATTCCATGTAAACTTCCTTTTGATTTGGTGGAAAGAAAATTCTTGCTATATATTAAACAGAAGAAGAGATAAACAACAGTCCTGAAGACCTTAAGAATGCATTGCACGTAGTGTTAATGCATATAAAAATGAATACCATGAAATTATTCTGTAAGACATTTAAGACCATTATACATATAAAATTTACAGGGACTGTTCACATGCTTACTCTTAATACCTTCATGACCCAGAACTTACAAGACATATCACTTCTGTCTAAATCATAAGATTTAGACAAAGTTTTCCTTTTGCAAATATGGGAGAGAAATGACTATCTTTGAACCCTAAAACAATGTGACATAGTCACATATATCTTTATTATGTAAAAAAAATATGTTGTCTACATGATCAAAAATGGGGTTTTGACATAGCCACATAATGTTTGATCTCTGTTAAGGAAACAGCATTTCTTTTCAGTCATTGCTATATAAAAAATCTTGGGAAACTTCAGAAGAAGCTTTCAGTATTATTCTATGTGGAAGCTGGCTACAAGGAAAAGACTGAAATTACTGATGATCATTTTTTGTATGGAATGGCTAACACAGATAACTTTAAGGAAATATTCTCAAAGGCAATTTAAAGAGATTTTGCTGTTTGCAGAAGGCACTGTTACTGTTTAATTTATAAAGTTAATAAAATGACTTCTAAATTATTTAATAAGGTAGGGAGTAATCCTGAAGTTAATATTTGGCTGTTTTGTTAGTGGTGTGAATCATACATGAGACTGAAACATTCTGGTCATGAAATAAACAACTGCAACAATTTCAGTTTAGACAAAAAATAATTACAAAGCAAAAGGACTCAGCTTTATTGTTTTTCAAACAGGGAAGATCAGAGTGGGTGCTGTTATAGGGCAATGGTTTTTATCAGATCTATGCTTTGTGCTTTTAAAACATGCACTTCTACATCCCTTATTTTTTATTACCACAATGTATCACTAATTTATAGCATTATTTAATGCAAGCACTCTATTTCAGGGTTTTCTGAGTTGCCACTGTCTTTATTTCTAGGGCAGGGTGATCTGAAGGCAGAAAAGAAGTTACAACTTATGGTTCCAATCTGAATATAAATCCTTGGAAAGTGGCAGAGAGGATAGAGGGGGAAAAAGTGGGGGAGAAACAAAAGATAATTTTAATTCCTTGCTTCATAGCTCTAAAGATCAGGCCTTTCAAATCTTTTATAATACCCTTTAAAAAAGACTGAAGTTGCTACCATTAGCACAGCATCTCATTGTTGGTTCAGCCCTGTTCTGATGAAAGTTGACAGATTTAACCTCATATAATCTGTGCACATATAATGTGTTTGTGTGCAGACACATGCACACAGGGAAGGATCAGGGCTGACCATGCAAATACAGCTATATAAATCTAAAGCAGGTGGAGAGCTCAGCTTTTTATTTTTTATCTGAGCAGTTCTTGAGCTCTGTGTTTTTAAAATGCAGAGCTTTATTGAAACTCGTCTGCCAGCAAACCCTTTGTTCAAAGGTTTAGAAATATCTGGGAGATACTAAGAAAAAAACCCTCAATAATTATGTCAAATAGCCAAGAGTCTAGCATAAAAAAATAAAGTTATTTTGTCCTGTTGCTAAGTGGAAAAGGAAGAATATTGCCTCTTTTTCAATATTTTTAGTTTCCCAGTCAAGATTGTAAACAGAAGATGAGAAAAGTCCATTCGTGCCTTGGATTCATATTTTTAATTAACAGTGACTGTTATTATCTACCTCAGTGCCTAGCTTCAGGATGTGCATGTCTTCTGCAAGAACTTAGAAAATCCACAGTGAATCACTCAAATTCAGGTCTCAGCCTCCTGTTAAAGTTATAGCCTATCATTTAGCATCTATGAGTGGAGCAAAGCAGGACATCAAAAAATACTCTCAGAAGACAAGGAAGAAATCTCCATGAGTGATGTAAGCTCTTCCTTCCAGAAGCCATTTTGGCAGCAGATTATCCAAGCTCAGCCACATTGTAGTAAAGTAGAAAGCTTGGAAAACTAATCATGTACAGTCAAACCTTCACTGATTCCGACTAATTTCACACAGGGTGTGCATACAGGGGCAGAGTCCAATGCAGTCAAAGTTCATACAAGACTTACCTCCTGGAGCCTCTTTCTGCTTGAGTAGACTGTTGGTCTGGCAGGCTCATGTGATGCAGAGGAGAGGAGGACAATGACACTGTCCCATCCGGCACATTTGGCAGGATATTGGAAAGAGGATTCCAGCCTTTGGAGCCACGGGGGCCAGATTTTGGCTTTGGGAAGGAAGACTCTCCTCTCCCCACCTACTTACCAGCAGCCATGTCTGTCCCTGAGCTTCAAGAACCCCCCAGTCTTCGACCTCCCCAGTGCTCTTAGCAGTGGTTGTCAAAAGCACTGTCCTGTTCCTGCCGCAGCCCTCATCCAGAAAGCCAGGGTTAAGGCTGGCAGTCTCCCACCTTTAGCACCAACAACAGCCACTACTGCCGGTCTCTCCACTGTGGGCCCAGGGGGGCTGATTCAGACATGTGGGATACGTTCATCCCTTGCACAGCTGCTCCCTTTCTCCTCCAGGAAGCGGTGGGAAGCCAGATGAAAGCATCACACAGGCCACGAGTTCAACCACACTCACCTAGAAGCATTCCAAGGGCCTTAGCTCTGATTCGAGGGACAAAACTTCTCTGGGAAGTTATATGCCACGTTTTAGCAACTAGCACTTTATTGCTTTGTTACCTGTACATATTGGGGCCAATCTCATCTTGTTTCTCCCTTCCCCACCCCACCAGCATACACTATAACAGAGAATGTTAATGCCTTACTGATATACAGTAAAGGCGGATCAAAAAGCCTGTCACACATTCTTTATTCTCAATCTATTTCTTCCTTTTTTCAGTCAATCCATTTGTCAGTCACTGCAGCAAATACTGACCATACTGACTCCTTCTGCAATAGAGATTGCTACATACCCCTGACTCAGGTGCTACTATGATTGTTGCTACTTAATATGTTAGTCCTAAAAAACATAATCTTACGCCAATCTTTGTTTTTCTAAAAGGACTGTAATGTGTGGCTGCTGTCCAAACTAGGAATATGGAAAGGGCTGGAAGGTAGCTCCTGAGCCATGCAGAGCTTGTTTGCGATGACAGGGAACAGGATATCACTTAATTCCTTTGATGCTTATGTGCCACAACGCTTGCATGCATATGCATACATACTCTTACCTCACTCCTCTGACTATTAGAAACTTTCTTCTAAAGGTATTGCACTTGGTGACTGATAATACAGATTTCAGAGGTCAGCGTGAAGTATATGTGAGAGCTGAAGCTAGATCATTGTTAGTCAGAAGAACATAGCTACCAATATTGCAGAGGAGATCAAATGATTTCAGAGCCTACACAACTTTAGAGAAGATGGCGACCTTTCCTTTAAATAAGTCTTCCCATGACAAGAATGACTCTCACAATACTGACCAATCCCTGCTTCCCAGACACTAGCACTTCTATAGCAAGGGATAACTAAGGCGTGTGTGTGTGGAGGGGGAACCAAGTAAATACGTACTTTTTCAATAGAAACATTAGAACATTACATTAAAGCACATAAGCTATATTGAAATGGTTAAAAACTGAGAGTAAAATCAAATCCCACAGTAATTTCTTATGCAGTACTGCAGCCCCTAAAAAGGGAGAAACAGAAAGATACCATGAAGTCCACTTAGGGACTTCTTCAGCTGGGTAAATTACAAGACAACATCATTCAGAGATTACACTGTTCAGAGGCAACCTGCAATTCCAAGGTATGAAGCCAGATATTACTTACCCTTAATTACTCTGAAGATGTAGCAATGTAAGTACACTATTTTCCACCAGCTTTAGCCATAGACATCTTCTGCACTAGAACACATATACTAGCTTTAGTTACACAGATTTTCCCCAAGGAATTCTGACAGGTGAATTATCATCAGCAAATGTCATGAAGGTACTTCACTCCTTTCCGAATCAAGAGTCTTGATAAGCTAACCAATAAACACATTTTGTATTATCATTTTCTAGTAATTGGTTCTCAAAGCTTGCTTTTTCACACTGCTCCTTTGATACTCTGCAATGCCACAAACTTTCTTTGAAGACTGAATAATAATGGAGAGCTTTAAAGAGACTGGTAAAAGTTATGAAGTCATAAAACTCTGTTTGATTCCTCCTTCAGTCTGTTTTCTGAAAGTGTGCTGAATTTTAGTAGTGAAGAGATCTTACAGGCTTTCAGTGAAAGATTCTTTTTCCTTTCAAGACATTGTGTTTTTGCTGCAATATATCCTCATTGATACGTCTGTAGCATGACAGGATGTCTATAGGATTTTTTTCCAAGTCTCTTATCAACAGTGTTCTGTGACGTTTGGCCCATAAAACGTGTACCTACTCTCTAGGGCTTACTTTTCAAATGTATGATGTGAATCACTTCTGTATGGAGCTACAGTCTTTGTGGTACAAAATGTATGCCAAGACACATTTTTGCAAATAGAGGTTACGGTTGTTTTCCTTTCCCTCCTCGTTCCTGGCAACTTTGTATAGGAGCTTCCCATAATTTGACTCAATTTCTCTTCCGCGTTTCCCAAGGTGTGACTAAGCTGTGAATAATTGATGTTTCTGCAAAGAAAGATATCTTTCTTAATCATGTTGCGCAGTTTCGACTTACAGTTCCACCAGCCCATTAACTCAAAATAAACTACTATGCATTTTAAGAGTCTGCACAGTGTCTGCATAGTGACATTTACCATGAGAGATGAAGACAAGAAATAGTCATTGACTGGAGATTTTTACAGACCAGAATAGTGACAATGTAATCCTGCTTTTTCCCTGCCTAACTCCATCTCCCCCTTTTGCAATCTCTACGTTCTTTTCTAGACCCAGCAAAAACGGCAGTTAGAATTGCCACTTGACATGTATTCAAAACCAAAAGAAAGATATTAGAATTCTCTTGAAATAAAATTAAAAAGCCCTTTAAGTGTTCTGTAGTTCCAGGAGAAACAACAGAAAAGACATTACCGTTGCTATGGTCATTTCTGAAGTCAACAGATGGCCTTGCTGCATTTAGAGCACAGAACTTGGAAGCTGTTAGCTATGTTTTTTGTTTGTTACAGAAAACAACTTGGAAGTAGTTTCAAAAGACGGGATCCAAAAAACTATGCCAATCTTAGTTATCCTAGCATTTCTAATGTAGCTGAAAGCAACTTTTACAGTTGTGAGTAGGTGTAAATGTTACAGGACATTTGCAAGTACAAGTGAGCTCTGCTTCCAAATTAAAAACAATGAGGGAAAGTCTGATGTTATCACTCTGGTGCATTTCGTGCAGCCAATTGGCGAGAGAAGCCCACATGCGCAGAGGTCAGAGATGCTTTGTCAAATCAAACAATTTGCAGCATTGTATGAGCCATCAGCATAGCAAAATAAACCTCTTACAGGCATGTGGTTATGCCTCTTCCTGAAAAAAAAAGTGAAAAGAATAAAGTAACTGCATATCTGGAAAAGTTCATTAACAAATGCTAGCTGCATATCATAGAAGTGCAAGCAGGAGATCTTTAAATGAGAGCTTACAAAGGTACTATGACACTTGAGTAATTAATGCTATACCTTGTATCAACTATCTTTGTCCTGTATCAGGAAAAAAAGCCCCCCTTTTTCTCTCCACACTCTCATACTGCCACTAAGCACCTGATACACAAATGATCAATACTTAACATTGCTCCCTACTCTGGTAACATCCAGTCATACCCAGTAACTACTGATTCATTCATATTAATACCTTGCAAATATCTTGGCAAAGATTAGGGAAAGACAGGCATAAATGGTACTAAAACCAAATAACCACGAAGTACTTCACTCAGGCATTCTCTATCTCCTGCCTCCATTTATGGATAATAGCACCATTTGCAGACGACAGCAGCAAAATCTTTCTCCGGGGATTTATTTATATCTCTGTATTTCCTGGATTATGGTTTGTTTTTTCTAGTGTAATAAATGCCCAAGAGAGTGCAGCAATCAAGAGAGGAGTTCATTTTCCTGTCCAAGTAATCCCTGCATCCTAAGCCGTTCAAAGGAAGGAATGCATTAATGCCACCTTGTACTGTGAACGGCATTCACCCTTCCCCAGCCTCCAGTCCTAGCAAGAGGATAGCAGGACTGCAGTCTCACTTCACTCAAATATAAATATTTAAGTAACTCACCTGAACCATGTCCACAGACCGGTGAAAGAGAGAACATTTCTTCTGTGTTTTAATAATTTCAAATTATGCCCCAAAGCTATCTGGTAAAGTCCACTAATAGAAAGAGATGGTCCATTGAAACACTAGGTTATTGATAGGTCTTTTCTGTGAAAAACTTGAGGCAAAGCTGAAATGACAGTCTGCTTCTTGCTAATTTTTCCTGTATTAATTAGTATAAAATGCACATAAGGTGATGCCCTGTGTTTCTTATGTAATTATCTATCTTTCATTTTTATGTGTGTCCTAAATTACATGTTCCAACTACCTAGGCTGAATAAGGTACTTAAAACAAAAGCTGAAAGAAATAAAAAGAAGCAACCAAACCACAGAGCTTTTATCTCCTTTCATTCTTATTTTTTCCTGTCCTTTTAACATCCAGCAGGCCACAAAATGAATGACAAGGATTAAATTCTTTGGCTGCCAGATTATCTCAGTGGCAGCTCTTAGCAGAATATCTGTGCAAACCATTGAAAGATCAGGATGTGAGCAGGTGAATCAGACTCTGCAGGGTCACTGCACACCTGACTCTCACTGTTGTAGCTGCTGCCTGATTTTAGGAAGATTCAGAAAAAAACATCACCCATCTAAATGAATGCTAAATATTGAACTAAATGAAAGCGGACAGATATGGACTTTGATCATCTAACAGATCAGATCTAAAAGCAATAGGCATTCTGCAGATGACCTAGCTGAAAACTCCCCATTATGCTTGCAGCTGTCCATCCTTTGAGGTACATTTTATTTAGTTCCTGTAAAATAAAGACATGCTTCACTAGTGGGACATATGTCCTGTTAAGGTGTAGAAACTAAAATTCCAAAGCTACAGACTGGTATTCAGAAACCATAAACTATAATCTCAAAATGCTGTTATGGTGGGGTCCCATTGTTTCTTTGTTCTATACATTTTCTCATTAGATTGAAGGGTGGTTGGCAAAGAGACCCCTCCCCCCGTCTCTATTTTACCTGTACAGTGCCTTGCACAATGAAATATTTATCTTGAAATGGAGATTGCAGACTTTATTACTACATGAATAATGTATGTAACTTGAGTTATGACCTCCCAAAGACCTATTTACAACAGACAATTTTTTCTTTCTGTTCAGCATTGTGCTTTATGACTACAGCCACTGATAATATTTTCTTACATCACAATAATGCTCATATTTTAAATAACCTCATCTGTCTGATGTATGTATCTGTTAACTGTTCTTTCTCCCCTTATCTAAACTACACTACTTATTTAAATAAGCTTCTCTCTCTTAAGAAAAGCCACCATTAGTAACTTAACCTAATAAGCAAGTTATCCCAGTGGATGAGTCACTGATATCCATATGCTCAACCTAAACAAAAAGCAAAAAACCCTGCTTGATTCATAAGGGATTTCCTAGGGTAGAAGACAATAGAGTAAAAAATTGTGGAGTCTCATGACAAGGACCTACAAAGACAACTTCTATATTCCTCAGATATCTGCTCCATCTGTTACAAAACACTTTAGGACACTGAACTGTGCTTCCCTTCAGCAAATCTTAATAGACAATGAAGAAGATTCTATTAAAAAATCTACCTTATATTTTAGAGAAAGGAGAAAGAACTGAGACAATAAAATTTGCTTGCATAGCCACACAGCTTTCCCTGATTTCCCTATATAATTGAAGGGAAGATCATTTCTAAAGATATTCAGAGTGCTACGTGACTAAGATCTTTGGCCAGACATACTGTCTGTTCTGGAACACTCTCTCTCATACTAAAGATGTCTAGCATGTAGTGCCCTCTAAAAGGCATTTAGCAAAAATAACTGAACTTAGCAAACATGCAGTACAGTAAGTCAAGAGTATTTGTGTTTACTCACCTTGGATTTTTAGGGATTTTTAAGTTAATCCCTCTCTGTATGTTTAAGCTGATGTTGCTTTGGGAACTTCACTGAGTATTGGTGCTACAGGGAAGAGCCTGCTACATAAAAAGTTTTTTTAAAAAGTTATTCCGACATTGGGTATTTATCTTGTGCTTTCTAAGATGGACTGCACCTTCCAAGGACAACTCTGACTAAAACACTAAAAGGAAAAGCTGCAGTTACCTTCTTGGTTATATGGACTCCACAATTGTCATTGTTTGTCTCAGACTCTTTTATAGTTGAAATGTCCAGTGGGCCAGAAAAATGGGAAAACTGAAAAGGAAATTATACTTTATTTAAGCCTGCTGATTAGGCTAAAAACTTCTAAGTGCTAAGTAATAAGACACAGTTTCCAGCAGTGGAAAATTGAATATTGAGTTATAACAATAACAATTGCCACCGCTAAAATTTCTAAGTGGTGAGTGGTTTCATCCCTGATAATCCTGACAGCACGACAGCTCTCTGTGAGTCAGCATAAACACCTGCTACGCAGCTAATAAAGTGTGCTTACCTGCCTCTGGCAGTGAGAAGAAACTATCAATACCTAGAATGAGATACTAGACTGGACTTCCTAAATTAACAAGTTGAGTCCCTTGCTACCAGCCAGCTATGTCACAATCCTGTTCATAAGCTGATTAAAGAACATCTCCAAAATTAGCCGAGGGGAGAGGGGACAGGTATTTTTGCTCACACTATTTTTCCTGGAAGGACATTGTAGAACCTCAAAATTCTGACAGTTAGAAACTTCTGATTTCCTGCCTAAATGTAGTCATGACCCAAATTGTTCTTATGCCATATTTTCCTTTAGGAAACAGTTGTTTTCCTTCTTTGGTGTTTTTTGACTGAGGCATCTGTAGGGAGCAACTGTATTTCCTCTAAGCCTTCGTTAGGCTAAAGCAATTAAGTTATTTTATTCCTTCTTTCTTAGGAGGAAAATATTTCATTTGAGACTGTCTGTAGCCTTTTTCTGGTTTGTATTCCAGTTTCAACTTCCCTTTCATAAAGAGCAACAATTATACATAGGGATAACAGTATATAGTACTTCATCTGGATCTTGTAGGATGGATCCACGCTTCCTTATCTCTATCCACCCAACTCACCAAAGATTTTTTTTCACAGCTGCATCATGCAGTCAGCTCACTGTCAAATTATTACTAATATTTGAGTCTTCTCTGTTACTGTCATCTCGGACTGCTAATCTCCCAGTTTATAGTAGACATTCTTGTTTTTATCTCTTTAAATTAGGACCTTGCATTACTAAATTGAAACCCATTCATACAAGGTAATACAGTTCTTCTCATACATATTTATGTCCCTTTGGCGAAGACAATCTTTTCCGTCTTCGGGGTATCATTCTATTCCTTGATCCTTCGTGAAAATATGAAATAAAATTGTTCCTTATCTCTGTTGTGAAACTCCATTAATATTCCTTCTCCAGTGTGTATTTCTCCTCTCAGCATAACATTCTCTTAATATTAATTGTGGTCCTTTAGGCTATTTTTCAAGCATCTTTATAATTCTTGCACTAATACCAATTTTTTTAATCATCCATTTGGTTAGTTTATAGAAATATAATATGCTCTTTTTGCCTGTCCCTGGTCTGCAACAAAGCTGTTCATATACTTTGCTTCCTACTGGATATTATTGCATTTCTTAGGAGACACTGCCAAAACACAAACCACAAAAATGGTGCCCAGAGTGATTTTACCTCCATTCAGCCACGCTTTTCTGCACATTAAGAGGATTACTGAAAATGACTGTGAGCTAGCCTCCATCTGTACTGAGAAGAGTTTCAGATTGCTCTGCTCAACATTGCAGGTTTCTTTGAAACCATGATTGTTTCCTAGAAACTTCCTCTCTCTTTGGTAACTGCCTATGCTGCCCCGAAGAAAGAATTCCAGGAAAACAGAGTAATTCTGGCCCAGAAAGTCTCCTGCTGAACGCCATAACAAAGTTCTTCTTGTAAATAATACAGTAATAGTCAACTATGTTTCATTGTATTATTGTCATGGAAGACTATCCATATGGGCATTCCCGTGCAGTACATAGAGTCTACAATTTTTTAATAATGAGGACCCTCCTTCCGTCCCCCACTCCTTTACCTCTGCCTTCCTACCCCCCTTTCCAAAGCAACAGCCAAAGTTTTCAAGCTGCAGATGAAGAAGAGAAGGAGCCATGTTCACTTCTAGTTAGCAGGTTCTTCAATCCATTATTTTCTCCATTGGAATTGTTTTGCTTTTAAAGGGAAAGCATCCAGGGCATTGATGCACAACCATATGGAACTAAATGAAAGCTCAGTACACAGGATCTTGGAGACTATCCACTCTCTGCTCTACAAATCTAATTCAGGGAACATTCACTCACCTTCGCCATATATATGTACACTTACTTCAGGATGTCCCACCCAGAAGCACTCCCTTGTCCCTATCCACTTGGGACAGTGACAAAGAGCCGATGGAACCAATGGAACCAATTTATGCAAGGGAATCCCCCTTCGAAGAATGGAGAATAGTGTTTCAACTGTCTGTCCTGTTACAGAACTATTTACAAAGACGCCCAAGAGAAAGGTACAAAACCAGTGTGATGGTGCCCAAAGGCAAATTATTGCTGAGGTATGAAGAATTTCTTTCTTGTTCTGACCTAGCCTGATTTCATAAGTGCCTTTTGTCTCACTGTTCTTCCAAAGACATAAATATATATCAATGCACAGGCATTTGAATGTGGGTAAGTGTGCAAATGATTTTTACTAATGGGTACTTTTAACTGAGATATGCTTTAGCGATAGAAGTTGACTGCACCAATTTCAGGCATGTTCTTAGTGGTACTTTCAGTATAGATAGTATAAAAAAATAGAATCCATTAACAGAATTCAAGCTTGCAAACATGAACTGTCAAGATTTTGTTGACATCTTCTCATTTTAAATGAGTTTGAAATTGTTTTGTACTCCTTGATTTTCCCTCTTCTTTTACATTTATAATAATAATTTGTAGTGCCTCTATACCATTTTACAGTACATACTCAAAATGCTGAGAACATATGTACTCATTCTTTAATAATTGATACTTTAAGGTTTATGGAGACCTGAGCTGCACATTCATCAATAACACAAGAAAGCACTAAAACTAAAAACAATGTATCTTTTAAGACAATGAGGCAGGAAAAACAAACAAAAAAGACACCACTGTTGTAACTGATTTTACTTTTAAAGCAGTCCATTAAATGCCTTTTGGCAAATTACTTACACAGCTGTATAAGCCAATGGACAGTTCAGGGAATTATTTCTGTGGCTTTTAATAGTATTTTAAACTTCTTTATTTTACTTCTTTTATTGACATTGGTTGCATCAGACATCTGGGAAAAAGGAAAAAAATCAACAGCAGAAAAGATGCTCTTTGATACTGAGGTCAAGGAATAAAAAACTACACTGAGGGACCACGCCTACCACAATGAAGGAGACATATCTAGGAAGGAAAGGAGGACCCATTCATTTTTCCCAGGGCAATATCATTTTCCTGTATGAATACATATACAGAGCTCACATTAGTCACGCAAACAGTTCCACTAGAGTCAGTGGGAGTACAGTGGAATCAACAGGGATGAGGAACTCTGTTGTGCTAGATATAGTTAGATATAGTTTATACACTTTGAAAGGTCTTCTGGGCTTTATCTAAAAAGATAAAAAGCTACGGTAAGAGGAAAGAGGAACAGTAGTACAGTGCAATTAATGCCTTGATGCCAGGATACAAAAGACACACAGAACTTCAAGTATATGAAGCTTCGTTTCTTATTGCATAAGTGCTTAAGTTCTTTGCTGGATCTGGGCCAAACTGACTTGACCAAAGCCATATATGATTTCTGTGGAAGACTTAAGCATTGAATCCAATTATTTTAAGATCCAAGCTACCTGCTGAACCATAAGATCAGCTACATCAATTCAGCTCCAGATGATTAATCTTGCTACTCCAAATCCAGGCAATAACATGCTATGCACATTTTTTTCTGTAACAACAGTTTCATTGTATCATTGCAAACCAATCAAAAAGATTAAGAATAATAAACAAGATCTAATAATACATGGAAGGACTTTTCTATTAATTTAGATGATGGGATAAACCTAGAAAGAATAAAAGTGATAAGGTCAGATTACTTGATAACATCTATTATCTATTATTTGTATATCTATACCATTTATAATGTGTAAGGCCATTCATTTTCAAATAAATACTGTGAAAATGCCTCATTTACTGTCATTTTAAACATACATGCTTGTAAGAAATATGGTAATATTCTTTATTTCAGAAAAGGGCTATCCTTTTTTTCTTAATCAAGCTAGAACAAGTTAAAATCAAATCCTCCTTCTTAAGCAATATATTCAAGATATATTCTTTCCTAAAACAGGCAGCTGCATGTTGCATTTCTGAAGTAGCCAAACTTGTGGATGGACAACATGACAGGACATAGTATGAACTATTTGACTGAGTCAACTAAAATGCAAAAGGAAATAACAGACCCTCACATCAAACAGGAGATATCTTAGGGAAACATCTTGTGACAAATCAGAATATCTGTAGTTTCTGAAAAGTGGGTAGCAAATACTGCCCTAAATAAGATTGACTATTCTGCAGTCCTTGCATATGTAGTGTTTTTCAGACATTTATTTTTGCTGTTGAGGAGACTTTATCTTCATTCTTCCTCAAATCATGTAGTTAGCAGGAGTTGAGTCCTTAAGCAATGTAGTAAATGATGCAGCATCTGATGCTGGATTTATTTTATTCTGTATAGAACAAAAATTGATCACTTGGAAACTGAAATCAGCTATAACAGTGATGTCTTTTGTTTTGTTTAATTTGTTCTGTTTAAAACGCTGGAGCTCGATTTGCCTCCACAGTGTTAGATCCTGCATGCAAGAAAGAATATACCCAGATAAGGATGTGGAACCCTTTGCTTTTTATTGAGGGAAGGAGGCTGTTATATGAAATATATCCTTTTATCCTAGATAGTACAATATAGCCGATGCAAATCCTACAGAGCCCTGCAAAATGCTGAGCACCTCTGTTCTAAGAGTTGACAGGATCTGACATCACTCAGCATGTCACAGAACTGAGCTCTTCAGATAGATAAGTCATCTAAAAGTACATTTATGCAAACAATTACATCCAAATTACAAAGGCCCTTATCAGTTCATATACAGAGGAAAACAGCCATGTCCACCAGAGTTCACCGACATGACTAAGTTTAATACATATCTACATGAATTTCCCTGAGAAAATGCATAATCGAGGACCTGCAAATCAATTTTTCTGGATTCTAAATTTTTTCTAGGGACTAGAGAGACATTATTATCAATTACAATCAAAAACACCAAACAGTTTCTCAATTTAAAATTTTTGGCTCACTAAAATAGCGGCTATTTCTTTACTTCATATAGCAGTACTTTCTTGTGTAATTAAATAAAAAATAAATAAATAACTGAATTCCGGTGGCTGTGGTAAATTGTTCTAGGTAAATTGCTGCCATATATTGCTTCATTTCCCCAACGGTAGTTCACTGCATACTGACAACTGATAACTGTTCCTTTAGAAATCTCTTTCCACGTGCCTTAACCTTCACTCACCAATAACTTCATTTTTTATCTTTCAATATAGACACTGACAGGTCACATGTATAAGAACATAAGAGTTGTCATGGCAGATCAGAGTAGTGGTCCATCAAGTGTGGTATTCTGTCCTTACTGTATCTCAGAGGAAGCTGAAAATCCTCATAATGCAATAAGCAATTATGCAACGCTACCCATACAGGCAACATTTCTTTCCAACCACTTTGACAATCAGCTTCTACCCAGAAGCAAAAGATGCTATTATCCTTTAAATAGTTTCCTATGTTGTGCATGACAAACTCCCTTCCATCATGATTGACATTCAACAGGACACTGTCACAGTTAATAGGCTCAAAATTTAATTTGACCAAAGAAGAACAAGACTAAAAAGCAAGATTAGCAGTAAAACTCTCTCAAAATTAAGACAGAAACACTGGGAAAGAGCTGGATTCTGTGGCATTAACTGTGCTAACGTTCTGTGTGCAGGCCATCTGAGGATTTCAGATTCACGTATGACTAGTGAGGAACGTAAAATAAATTTAGGATAGTTATATCAAGAACCATTTGGAACACAGTCATGGAAACTGACCTGGATTTATCTGCTGTCCTATAGGAAACTTTGAGGATCAGCTTTTAATTGCAGCAATCACTAATGTAAAGGTATTGCTTTTATTTCTGTTTCCTGGTAGTATTTCACGTGTCAGCAATTGCTGCCCTGACAGGCAGTATCCAAAAGCATAGCAGTAATGTATCACTGAAATGAATCAAAGCCTATGATTCTGTCATTCTTTGATTCCAGCATTTCTGGACCTACTATTCAACAATTTGCTGAGTTTGGAAAAACTCATGTAACTTCCCTAAGTCTATTCTTTAGTTACTTTCCATATTTTATAGCCGATTTTGCAGACTATCCCACAGAGATCAGCAATCCATCTGAACTCTCCATAGCTCTGATAAAAATCATTAAGATGCAAGTCAGATGACTGTGAGTTCAGATTTCCTTTCTATTAATGGTTATTCATATTTCCATTCTTTGCAACCCTTATTACTGTCAAAAATCTTACATCTTTTCCCTTGAAGGCAGTCAGTTATTAATCCCTGCTGAAGTTTGGACTTAATCAGTAGGAAGAGAAAGCAGCAGAACTGGAAAAATGGAAAGAATATCCAGAGAACAGTTGGGAAAAAGTAACTTGTATAGAGTCAGATAGAAAAAAACAGGTGTATTTTCAGGGACAAATTAGCAACCAATTGAAGACTATTAGTGTTGTAATTTATACTAAAATATGTTATTTCCCAAGACATTTGAAAGATCAAAAAATACAGGAGAGGAATTGTTTCGAGTTCTATAAATGGGTACAACTGGGAGTAATTACATGAAACTGAAAAAAAAATAAAAGATAAAAGCAGAGAGAGTTGCTGCTCTTCAGAATACCAGTTAGATGTGTCAAGCTCAAGAAAGTGTAGAAATTTTGAAAGTTCTTAAAAACAGATAAAACAAAAAATTAGCAAATACACTCTTTGGGAGGAGAAGATCCTGCATTCACAGCAAGATAGAACACATGCCCTGACTGCTCTTTTCTATTTATAACTGCTATGAGTCTGGACATGTAAGCATTAGAACAGGAGAATGAAAAGTTTCTGACTTTTTTGGAATGAGTACATATAAAAGAGTACATTTATATGTACATAAATGAGTTCATATAATTTCCATGAAAGCAAATATAAAATAAAAAATCTAAATAAGATGTTCACTGAGTTCTCTGCAGTATGTATGTATTTCTAAGACAAACATACCATCTAAAAGGGAACTGCCCACAAATGTCTACATTTGTAGGAGTGGGTGTTGTTTATCTTTCCTAAACTATATAGGCAACCTAAAAATATACAATTTGGTTGCAGACAATGAGTTAATGCTAATCCATTGCCACCACTTGACAGACACATTTTCCTGCTTCTTAAGATCTTTGAATGGTTCCCTCTAGGTGCTATACTGTGTGCAAATGTAAGGCTGCTAAGGGCCAATGGGTTATAACCGGAAACTGTCTGTCACCCCTCTCTGACCTGGACTGATGGAGTCTATATTAAAAGATTTTTTCCAATTATTTTTCTCTATCAATAAATAACAAAAGGTATTGTGAAGATGTTGAAACAGTATCTCAGCTGTAAAACTGGTCTATATTCAGTTCTATACTTTTGGATGAAGCTATCCAAGCTTTCTTTGTCTCTCATGTTTGTTAGACAGATACATCTAAGCAGACACAGTTACCTATGAGGAATACATTCTAGAATGTCTAAGGAAATCAGAGAGTGGAAAATCAGCTGAAGCTAGGGACCTAACTTGATTAGGAGTACATTAAAATTCCAGGCTCTCAGCCATATTAGAAAGCTCAGAAGCTTGACAGCATCTGCTAACAGTGGGATCTATCTCCAGGGTCAACCAGGTACGTCTAAATGCTTCCTATCCATAGGGATCGGTATGTGCTAAAGACTGGAGTGACAAAAGAACTGGAATTCAGATATTCCATGGATTGTCCAGATATTCTGAATTCCAGAAAAAGAAATATTTGCCCATCTTGTAGTAAATTTTTTATGTGGAAAGTAATGTCCATTAAAATGGACAAGCTGCTGTGAGTTCATTACATCATGCTCTGCATTTGGTCCCAGTTCCTTTCTGGCTGCAGTTCAGCTTGTTTCTTATCATATTTACAAAGCCTTGAATGGCCTGGGATCTTATTATTTTAGAAAGTTTTACAAAGCTAACCATACAAGCTTCCACTGGACTGACTGGTTTTATTAGCCATCTAAAGCACAGAATTTCTTCCAAAGGTGACAATTCCCAGCAACAGCAGAAGTGATGGCTGAAGACGGAACACAGAAGGAAAATTAGTTTTTGAAATGACTCAATGAAGTTAGAGGGTAAAGACAAAGAAAAAAACACTTCTTATTTGCACTTTTTTTTCTATAAAGTCTGACTTTTGGCAGATGAGGTCAGTAGCTGTTATTTAAATTAGAACTTCCCCAACTTTTAGGGGTGTTGATTGATACTCCCTTCTAAGGCCTTTTCTGTTTGTACTTCCTATTGGATAACAGAGATATGCAATTCACTCTCTCCTATGATCCAGAAAAACTAGAATTTCACAGTTGCAGAAAGTAAATGTAACTGATACAGCTTTGGCCTTTGAGCTGTCTATCTGTCTATACATTACTTGGGTGAAATGATAAAGATGGGTTGTTATTTTTCACATTTGTAGGTTTATTCTGTATTTTTTGTAAAAGAAGTACAATTCCAAGCAAGTAAAAGCTCCCTCAGGTTCCAGTTAAAGCTCTGTTCATTTAAATTGGTTGTCTGATGCAGAAAATATTTTCCCTTAATGAATGGAAGCCCATGCTTTCTGACTTCCCAGCACAAGACTTCTCTCGTAGCAGCTGTAAATGCTTCTACTATGTCTTCTTTCCCTCCAGCATTATAGGCTGGCATATACACAAGGTCAAGTGACTTGGTGCAAACCCAATGGATGCATTTACCACTATGTAGCATATTATTTTAAGAGACCTTGTACAGAATTCTTCCTTTCTCATAAGAATTTAACTTCAAATATGTTTTGTCATGCATAACACGTTCCTTTTCAAGAAAAATATCTCAGAGAAAGTCTGCTTGCTAAGTTTAAAATGCTTTAGTTTGTACAGTCCATTTCCATAAAGCCATAAATGTTTATTATTTTATTACTTTTTTACTATATATTGTTTTATATATCTGCAGAAAAGAAACAGTCCTTTGTTAAAAGATCTTCAGCACTCAGTGGAGTATTATTTAAGTAACAGAAGAGAATTGGAAGGGCAAGGTAAAAGATGAAAGGCAGTCACAGGAGAGAGAAGTCGTCGTATTTCTTCTAGTAAGTAGTGAAGATAGATACATTTTTAATTTGATAAATTCTTGCAAGAATCAATTCAGGAACTCCTTCATACTTTTTCAATTCTAAATGTGTTAGGAGAACATTCATTTTGGGCAAAACTTTGCAGAGTCAAGCATTCCACTCGGAAAACTGTAAAAGTAAAGGTGCTTTTTCTCTTCTTGCAGTGGGAAACCTATTCATAGACTTTCAATTTTCAGGAGTGTTCAGTAAGAAGATGAGGAAACTCAGAGGTCAATGACATTCCAGACGAATGAGTGCTCCTCTAAGATTTTACAGTGCTTGAAAGATTGCACAGATAGTCTCTGTTGTACAAATTTGGCAGGATTATGGATTGGAAAATGTCAGCATTCCAGAGAACTGCAAGCATCTAAAAGAGTCTCACCAATGTCAGATAAAAATTTTGTGGCACCTCTGTAGCTAACAGTTTCAAGTCACTTTTAGGCAGATGCCATTTAGGGTCATTATAAAAATTTGGTTGTTATCATTTAGCAACTTTAACTCCACAAGTGCCTTCACTGTCCACCATGCAGTGCAAACACATGCTCAATGTCCTCCAAACTTTAGCCAACCTGGATTTGCGTGTGCGTGTGTGTGTGTGTGTGTGTGTGTGTGTGTGTGTGTGAACTCAAAACAACAATATGCTCAGCCTGAAATTTGCTGACTATGGGTTTCTCAGCCTTTTAGACTTTGAAATTTGAGCTAAGGGGACCTGCTGGCTCTGCTGAACTAACAGGAAGCCTACAGGCATGCTCTCATATGTGGCAATTCTTCAGTCAGGCACCCTGTCTTTATTACCTATCTCATATTTAACAGAGAAGATCTACTGCAATAATTTCCCAGTGTTTGAAAGTATTCCAGGCTTTCTGACATGGAATACATTACAGAGATTGACCTGAACCAGTACCCTAGATAAAATGTCCTTCTTTTGGGGGGCACAGGGGAAAAGGTTGTTCAAAGCTGCCAATCAAAATTCCTCAGTTTGTTTCTCATAATAACAGGAGTTTCATGCACCTCCTCTTGAAGCAAGTCTGTTTTGTCACTGTTCACAAATTGTCAAAAACATCAGTTTCCTTTCATGAAGTTTTAGAATCAGTTGTTTTTACCTTTATAAAGCAGTGTCCAGGTCAGTGTTTTCTATATATCAAACCCCTCCCATTTTCAAACTTTAACTGCCAAAATAGTGACAAGAGCTCCCTTATAAGTACATAGGAAGTAAACTAAATCTATTTTAACACCCTAGTTTAATGATTCCCATAAGTGAAATATCATCTGGGTACTTGAGAGAGAAAAGATGTCATTGTCAGTGATGGGATATGCAATGTGTTTTCTTTGCTTTTGTACGGTAATGCATTTAGCATTAGTGAAGAGTGAACTTGATAAGACACATTCTGAATCTAAATATCCTTTCTGAGTTTCAAATGGACAAGCTGGTAATTTTTTAAGAAAAAAAATCACTTAAGAATAATTACAGGTACATACAACAGTACTGTACAGATCATGAAGTCTGTCAAAAGTTCTGGAGATTTATAGGAACTAGGATATTGTGTGGTCTTTTAAAGCACTCAGGCCTGATCCTGAAACCTCAATTTATATACAAGTCAAATGCTAAAATCAGATTCAAAAATAAGGTTTATTTGGCGCCTGATCCTGAAACCTCAATTTATATACAAGTCAAATGCTAAAATCAGATTCAAAAATAAGGTTTATTTGGCTCCTAATATTTGTTTTGGATATCAAATAACAGAAATAAAGATACATTTAACATTTAAGGCTAGAAAAGAATTAATTTTCTTTTGTTGTTGTTGTTGCTGTTGTTGTTGCTTTGGTGTTGCAGTCCCTTGTTACACTAGGGATTATGTAGCAGGGATGTAGTTAGATACTTTCTATTCCAAACTCATCTCTCCATTACACTGGCTGCAACCACACAATAGCACTCAGGGTGCACATTAGTTAAAAAGGAGAAATTCAGTTCCTCAGTGCCAAGATTTTCCAGATTTTTTCTATGAGGTACAGTATGATAACGACAAATTATCAGGGATACACTGGGGGTAAAGGCATGGATAGAGACAAAGCTCATCTTGGACACAAGACATGAAAATTCCCAGAATATTTTTACAACTGTTGTTCTTAAGTCATTCCAGTTCACTGTTTAGAATAAGCCAGGAGCTGCATGGAAACCTACGAAAGTATGAAAGAGAAATCAGGTCTGCAAGCTCTTAGGCCCCCTTGTATTGGAGTTGTTCTGCACTTTGAAGAGGTTGAATTTCACTGTAGAGGAAACAGCACTCTATCCTGTTCAGGCCAGTTCTGTTATGGTGAGGCAGTCACAGCTTAGAAAAGTAGCACTTCAGACCCAGACCAGTTAGCAAACAAGAGGAAGGACATAAGGACATAGTAACAGCTGTGCTGAGTCAGATGAAGGCCCATCTGCTCAGGATCTCAAAGAACACAAGGGGATAGTCTGGTGAAGAGTGTAAGAAACAGGACAAATACAGAACGATCCCTCCCAGAGCATATTTTTCCAGCTTCCAACAGTCAGAAATTTAGAGGCCAAAGGACCTATCATCCTTGAACTGTTTAACTCTTTTTTGAATCCATTTATATTTTTGGCATCCAGAAAATCCTATGGATTCTACAATTTTACTTATCTTTTGCCTGGACAAATACTTCATTATGTTTGTTTGAAATCCTCTCTTTCAAAATTTCATAGGGTGCCACAGAGTCTTTTGCAGTGAGAAATACTGCCCCATTCATCTTTGTGTGACTTGTGATTTCATAATTTTCTGTTTTATTCCTCTTCTATCACCTCTTTCCCAAGTTAAACAGTCCTAATCAGCTTAGTCTCTTCTCATATGAAGTAACCCAAAATCTCTGAGCAGTCTCATCATCCTATTCCTTTCGTGCTTTGCTGTATCTTTTTTGAGGTAGGGAAAGAGAACTGCCATGCGATTCAAATCCGTACCGTGAAATTATACAGACACAAGCTTGTTTTATGCTTTGTTCTCAAACCCTTTCTTAATAATTCCCAGTATTTTGGTTTTCTGATCACTGTTCAACATAGAACTGACATTTTCACCAAGTCTTCAAAATAATTTCACAATCTCTTTCCTGATTAATAATCTCAAAAGGCCATTTGGTTATATAGTCAGAGTCACTTTTCAGTTTAATTTCGCATTTATTGTGCCAAGTAATACCAACACTGAATTTCATCTGTCAATTTATTTTCCTATCACATAGTAACTCTGTATCCTTTTGCACCATTTTACTATCCTGAGCAATTTTACATCATCTGCAATTGTCACCTCAATGTTCATTCCCTTTCTAGATTATTTACAAAAACGCGGAAAAGCAAGGTCTCAAAACAAAATCCTGAGGGATTACAAAGATAAACTGTCTCCACAGTGCAAAGTGATCCTATATTTCTATTTCTGTTCTCTATTCTTTTCTACTGCTATCTTTTAAGCATCCTATGACATATTCTATGACAACTTCATTTATTTAAGTCAGTAAACCTTTGGCTCAAGATTTTTTAAAAAGCTTACGGATATCTGAATACACAGTATTAACCAGATCAGAGATATGATTATTGACTCCTTTAAATAGCAAACAGACTTGTGAGGTTATCCCTTATCTCTAAAGAGTATCATATGTATCTATTAAATGTATGCTATTTATATGTGTATATATATATAAAAATATATATCCTATAAGTTAAAAGGGGCAGAAGTCAGACTAACCCATCCATACCAAATTTTCAGTTACCACTACAGCCCTCTCTAAAATAGGTGTTTCTCTTAATAATTAAGAAGAGGATGATTAGGCAGTATACCAGAGACAACTGCTCAGAAATTTCCTACCCAAACTCCTTTAAAATTCTAGCCCTGGTACTGTTAATTTGATTGATTCACTCTGAAAGCTCTTCTATTGATTCTTTTTTGAGACAATTCCTCTGATTCATCCCCCATAAATATGATACTGATGTGGGGAACTTCCAAGATGACTTCCTCGATAGTGAACAGCAACACAAATAACCCATCCAGATTTTCTTCACTGCCTTTGTTCTTTCCATGTCTTACTTGTTTCATATCTTGATCATTTATCTGCTGCATAGTCTTTCTGGCACATCCCCTGAAGTGGGCAGCAACTTGCTACCTTGGTAAAGTCTTTAATTCCTCCAGGTCCAAAGAAATGTCTAAAATAAATCATGGTGCAATTTATTTTGCACTCAAATGATAACATGGAGTATCTCTTGCAGCTTGTGCAGTCATTCAAACCCGTGCAAGGTGGATGTAAAACATTACCACTCTTACTAACAACAAAGGGAACAAGACAAAAGATCTATCAGATTTAGACTAGGCCTACGAAATTTTACAATTACATTACTATATTTCTGTTAATCATGCCACTTTGCACTGAAATGCCACTGTGATCTCTGAAAACAAATCTCAAATAATTCTTCTGCAAGTGGAGAGTTCTTTAGTACTCTTACTGCATGTACTAAATGCCTATTAGAAATATCTGTGCCTGTTTTGGTACCTAAAACAAGGGTTTCTTTCCTTTTTGATAACTGAATGCAGTTATTTGAAATTTTTGCACAATTGAGATTTATGTTTAGAATGACTGTGGTAATGGGGAGATCTGTTGGAATATACATCAGTATTTTCCAGTGATGGAAAATTTTATAGGACAGTTGTTACAATTATGAACAGGACACGATAAAGCCTTCAAAGAAAAGGGTCAATTAATATTTTATGGGCTTGGTCTTTTGTACTGGGCACAGTTATAATACCTTTAAAAAATGTGAATTCTTCATATCCATAAAAACCAGGGGGGAAGATACAGTTAAAGGCTAAGTGCAATGTCTTAATCATGTTTAAAAGCAGGAGTTTTACCTGAATATGGGCATAGGACAGGAACATTTTCTGTTTCCTACTCTTTGATATATACTTAGGGTTAAATCAAGATTATACTATAGCAACTTGAAGTTGTGAATAAGAAGCAAAAGAAATGGAAAAGGAGTTCTTCAAGATCTTGCTTTGTGATCAGAATATTATTAGTGTTGAATATGAGAAGAATACTGCTCTTCGGAATTATATTGTGCTCTACTTCAAAAAAATTCCAAAACACAGATGAAGTCCTGAAAAATCAAAGCAATCAAACAAAAAAGCAAGATATATTCTTGAATAAGTCTATATAAGTTTTCTGATCTCCAGCACAGAGGCTGGAGTTGGTTATCATTTTGCAGTAAATTCATTTGTATCAATAAAGCTGAGGGAGACATCAAATAGAAAGCTTTAAAAGCATATGTTGGAAGCCTCAAGACACAGTTGTTATGTTTGGCAATGAAGAGACAAAGATACTTTTCAAGAAGGTCTTTTTTTATTTTATCTCTGTTTCACATTTCAGAGAGTTTTTCCTTTTCCTTTTTCTTCTTCTCTTTTTTCATTTTATTGAAGACATGTTGAACATTAATAACACAATACTCGGCCTTTCACCAAAGGGTTTATCTGGTATCTGCAAAGCTAACAACACATTATTCAGCGAAGAGTATGTGGGGTTTACAAAAGAAGGTACAGAATCCCTGCATAGAAGGGATGGAGACCTTCCAGAGACCAGGTAATATGACTTTAAATGAGATGCAGATTATAATGCAGACTCTCTCCGGTTCCTATCCTAAGTGTCCTAAGTGCTTTCTTACTATTCTCATTCCAGGAGTATAAAATGATGCAATACTGTGTGTATCTATCTGAGACAAGAAGGAGAAATGCAGGAACATTAGATATAGTCAGCCTCAGAAGACAGAGACTTACTTTCATATAAAATTATTTTTATATTTATGTTGTCTATATAAGATACATTTTATACTATTTTTTTTCTATTAGGAAAGGCAAACTAAAATTTTTGATAATATGTCTGCTGTAATTTTGTATACAGTGTTACAAGCCAAATGGAGACATCACTTAAGCATACCTCCCTAAGAAAACATGTATGTGGGTACTGTCTGTGAGTAATCACAAGCTCTTGCAATATGAATGCTATTCTCTTCTCTATAAAACAGTAATTTATTATTCAAATAAACAGGGATGGAAAATTCAACAGGTAGACTACTTTAAAGGTGACATCATGTAATTCTGAAGTTAGCACTGGTAAATTCTGTGCAGTTACATTTTCGATCATCACCCATTGCTGATCCATAATCAGAATTCACCAAAAATCAGTATGGAGAAATGCAAATGAATAGTCTCACAACATAAACATTCCTTAGACAGTCCCACTGAACCCATGGTCTTTTAAGGATTACTTCTGTCCTTTATGATGAGTTCACAGCACGCAAGCAAAAGTTAGTACAGATGTGACTTTCTTAACCTAGTCTACCTGAGTCTTCCTCTAATCTGAGTCTGTGACGTGGCCCACAATCACACAAAGGGAGCTTTTGTTATCCACTAAGGACAGGGCTGTAACTGCAACTTCTGGACACATAATCAAACAGCAAAACGGCATCAGGAGGTGATGTGAGCATCTCTACCAGAATATAATTTTCTTCTTGATTATTAAGACAGCCCTCAGAGTAAGCTGAAAGATCTCCCTTAACAACGGGTATAGCTAAGACTCTCAGTCCTAGCTTTATACAGATTCTTACAAACAATTTAGAATTGTATAAACAATTATCACTGTTCCACTAAATGACAGTTCAATACAAAATGCTGTCTCTCAGAACAGCACTTGAAATTAAAAACTACAGACAGGAGTTAATATATTCAGGAAATTCAGTGGGCCAGTTCAAAAAACAGTGCTTAGGTGTTCCCGCACATCCCACAGACCTAGCAATTTATCTTCTTTGGTCACCGAGTGTTGGCTCACAGGGTGTGTTTGTTTGTATGCAGTGCTACATGTGGCGACATTCAGGAAGCCTGCGTGGTGTCACATGGTGGAGCATGACTCCCACTGCAAAGTGTGCTTTCTGGCAGATCGTGGCACAGATAAGGCACCCTTAGGAGGCACCCTATATTACATTATAGCACTTGCATGTCATTCCCCCTGTACCCATGGGTCACAGCCACAGGGGATCAGCACAGAGCATCCTGGAGCTGCAGTAAGGCTGTGGCTCCTTGATACAAACATGCAAGATGAGACGCCCCAGTGTCAGGGCCCTGATCATACTAACTGGTCTTAATGACCCTGGCCAGCCTCACCTGGGGCCTCCACCCACACCCTCTGCCCATGGGCCCAGGTGCCCCATTTCAGCCCAGGCCCAGGCCTTCACTCTGCCTGAGCTATATGTCATAGCTGTGCCTGTCTCTCCAGCTGTGTTGCAGCTGTGCTTAGCCATGGATGCTGTTGATTCAGACCACACTGTGTGGACTGATTTCTCAGCTTGATGTCAGACCTGCCTGGCAATCACTGGATGCGTCTGATCCTGGTCACTGTCACTGGACCTGATCCTGACTTGCATTCCTGGCTTGACTGTGGACATAGACTTGTCTGATCTGGACTCTGGGCTGACCCTGACCACTACCCCAGGCCTGCCCAGCTCACCTCACCTGGGAGGTGTGAGACCACAGGTGGGGCCACATCCTGGCTGGCGAGGCTGCTGCCTCTGCTGGCCTTGTTGTCACACCTGGCTCCCTGCCCTGTAGGGAGCAACTGGCCCTCGCTGTTCCCCGACAGCCAGGCTGGGAGAGCATATGGGTGAAGATCTGAAAGTGTGAGCTTTGTGCTGAGTGTGGGACAGGGCTGAGAAAGCATATCGAACCGAAAAATGACTACAATGTTAGCTCAGCCACTTCATTTGAGCTTCCTAAATTACAAGCACAATAAATGGAAAAGAATCAAAGCACTGTAGAGTCATTATTTCACCTGCTTTGTTTCTCTGGAGCAAGAGCCTATTCCACAAACAGTGCAAATCATACCGGATCATAAATTTACTCATCTGCTGCACAGAAAGAGGTTCAAGGCTTTGATCACTTGATGCCTTCTAAAATTTCAAATCCCAAACCTCTCATTAAATCCCAGTGAGACTTTCCAACTGGGAATGCATGATCATAGAACTATGCTGGGTGAAAAGTGAAACTCCAAATCGCACAGCATATTGTAGAGGTGCTTGTGGGCACAAAGTGTCCTTCAGCATGCACTGTACACATGACAATGCTCTATTCTGTGGAGGGAAACCCAAAATGAATAGCACTGAATATTAGCAAAGATTTTGGGGCGCTGTCACCAAAAGTATATCCATTTATTTGACTTCGTTTTTTTGTGTAACCATCTTCTGATGATTCATGGCATGTGTAGAATATTGATCTCAGTTCTGCAGCTTATTACAAACTATATACATATTTCTCCTGTAACTTATATTTGGTTGTAGAGTTAACCAGAAACATTTTTTATTTTGATCTTGACCTATTCCTTATGAAAGAAGTCTGTATCAACACCAGAGAGCAGGACTGGCCACCAGGTGTCACCCATCTTCTATTAGCTCCCCCTAAGTACGTGTATGCAGGCTTGGAAAACAAACCATCCTCCAAAAAAGCTGTGCTAAATAGAGACTGTCTCGCCACTCACGCAATATAGTCGTCTTCTCATTATAAAACTGTATTATCTTACTTTGCTGTAACAGCTCCCAAACACTGACGCTTTAGCAGCTTTTAGAAAGTATTTTAGAGACAACCTAAGAAATATCAACTCAAATATACTGCAACTCACTGTACAAATACCTGTGTGTGTCTAAGGCTTTAAGAAAAAAATGTTAGCTGATGGAAGGAATCCACCTAGCGCAAACAAAAGATGCGACTGCTACCAAAGACAAGACGTGGGCCTAACCTTACGCGTTTGTAGGGACTGTGGAGATTTTGGCGGCCGACTCCAGCGAAAGGCTGAGGGGGGCTCCGAGGCCGCCGTTGCGGCGGCGCGGGGTGGGCCCGCCGGCTCCGCTTGTTTGTCCCCGCTTTCATGACCTCTGGCTGCAACGCTGCCGCCGGTGGGCTCCGCTAGGACGAGGGGGAAGCGCCGGCGCCCGGGGCCTTCCGCGGCCAACGGCGGCGGGGCGCGCGCGGCGGGGCAGGTGTGAGGGGAGCGACCGTTGGTGACCCCGAGGGGGGGAGGGGCCCCTGGGGGGGGGCAGCCGCGGGCGCATTTCTCGCCGCTGTCGCGCGCCGCCCGCCCCAACCGAACGTGCCCGGCGGCGGGTTCTGTCTCGCGCCGCCGGAGGACTGTCGCGCGCCCGCCCCGCCCCTCCCCCCGCGCGCACAGGCGGGCGGCGCGCGCACGCTCCGCAGCCGGGCAGGCACTTTGCACACGCTCCCTTGCTGGGCCCGGGCTTGTCAGCGCCGCTTCCGGCCGGGCAGAGGCCGTTTGCACGCGCTCCCTCCCCCTGCGCGGCTGCCCGGCCCCGCCGTTTGCGCACGGGCCGCCGCTGCGCCGGGCGCGCGCGCGCCCCGGCTCGTTCGTACGCTCGCGGCCGCGCCGGGCAGTTTGTCGACGCTCCCTGCGCCCGCCCGCTCGCCCGCCTCCAGGTGGTCCGGCCCCCGCGGCGGGCGCGGCGGCCGCCCCTCAGCCCGCGCCGGCCTCCGCCGAGGGACCATGGGCGATGCGCTCCTCCCGGCGCGGGGCGCGGCGCACAGGCGGCGCCGGAGGAGGTGAGGGCGGCGCCGGGGGCCCCGCTGCCGCGCTCGGCCCCCCCCCTCCCGGCAGCGGGGTGCGACCGTTGCCCCCTCCCCCCGGGCCGTGAGGGGGAGCGGCTCTCCCTGCGCCAGGCCGGCGCAGCCCCTTCCCCGGCCGCCCTTGGTGGGGGGTCTCACCGCGCCGGGCGGGGCGGGGGGGCCGCTGCGGCGGCCGTTGGCGGCGCCGTCACCTTGTGTAACGACCTTGCCGCCCCCGCGGGGAGGCGGGCGGGCGGGCGCGGCTCGTGCCGGGCGGCGCCGCGGGGGGCCGGGCGGGGCGGGGCGGCGGCGGCAGCCCGGGAGGACGGTGCCGGCGGGACGCGCTTCCCCGCGCGGGGCTGCGCCGCGGAAAGGCTGCCCGCGGGTGGGAGGGCGAATCGGGGGCGAAAGTTAGTCGAAATCCCGCCGCTGGGTCTGGCTGCCGAGGGCTCGGCAGACCCCGAGGGAACGAGCCCGAGAGGAGCGGTCCTGGGGGCTGGCCGTGCTCTGCCGTGCCCGCTGCTTCTGGCCAGAGATGCGCTGAACTTCAGGTTGGAAATAACAGTGCTCTTCGTCTGCCAGGTTCGGCGTTTCTCACGCAGGAACGTCATCTTGTGGCTGGATCGTTAGAGTTTGTCTCTGTGTGTGAAGCAGTGTTTGACCTGATGTGATCGCGTACGTGTGTCTGAACTTATGTAAGAATTTTGGGGCCATTTTATGGTCTGTCTTGATTTTTGCTGCTGAGATAAACTTGCTTTTGAATATATTTAGTGGAAAATAGACGTCGCTCAGTTCTGAAGACTCAGATCGTGGCGGAGGCTTTCTTCGTTGTTAGCATAGGCAGTGCCGGTTCCACCTTTCCCAGATATGACACACCGTGAATCTGATCTTCTGAGTGCCTGTTTCTCTTTCTGGTATTGTGGCCAGTAAACTTTGGAGAGCTAATCATTGCATTAGATCTTGATACATCGATCTCTCTTGATAACCGCAGTAAGAATAGAATACTCCTTAAATGAAGACTCACTCCCGAGAGTCAAGTATTTGAGTATATATGCATGTTTATCTAAAAAGCTCTGTCACTTGCTCTCCCCCAAATAGTCTGGTAGGTTTTTCAATGCCATAGTTCATATTCCTAAGTACAGGAATGCATATTGATCAAGTGCAGTGCAAGTGCTTTACCTCTGCAAACAGCCGTGCATTTTGCTGACACAAATAGGGTGGAGGGAATGTCACTTACTGTATCTATTAGTCTTTCTCATCAGCAGCATGATATTTGAAGTTGTTTGCAGATTAGGGATGTGTCTTTACTCTGAAATGAATAAGATCACCTTAGTCCTCCATTCATTCAAAATAGTTTTGCTGTTTCAGAACAAACTGGAAACTTCTTTTAAAAAGGAAGAACCTGTTAGTTCTTGTTGTTTATAGTTGAAAACATTTTGCCTGGGGACACTGAGTCCAATTTAGTTTAAATGGGTGGTTTACTTTTTTCTTTCTTCATCTTTGTGTAATGACTCTGACTGTTCTTCATGAGAAACTGCTTGCTGCAAGACCCACAGCTGATGTAGTTACAAGTGGCTATACCAAGCCTAATAGTAGGAAAAATAAACTTCAATTTTTTTCTGTTTTTTTTTCTTTATTATGTATAAGGTAACTTGCACTACTCCTTTCTGCTCTTTACATGTATGGGATAATGTAGGGAATAATTCAGTCTCGAGGTGGTCAATGGAGTGATAATTTATGTATGTACTGAAAGGAAGGTTCTGCTCTTCATAATTTGATGTATATAGACTGTTTTCTGTCGCTCTTGTAAAATATGGTTTTCTTTATATAAGCAGAAAAAGGATTAAATGAGAATACACATTTTTATCTTTTCTGTGTAATAAATCCATCGTGCTGCCCAGGAGGAAGCTGGCTCACGCAGCCTGGGCTGAAAGGCAAAGTGGCTGACCACTTGGTTTAAGATGACTTGGTTGTTTAAGCTCCTGCAACTGAGCTGCCTGTGTTTGCTGTGTGCAAATTATCTAAAATCCTTAATCTGCTTCATAAAATAGTCTGGCAAAATAATGAAGTGCTCTGAATTCCTAACAGGACTTAGAATAAAGACAGCTGATGTAAGGTTTTAAGTCATCTCCCTCCACCCAGTTTCTCTTTGCTTCCCTTCGCCTGATTTAAGGAGGGGGGAAGAAAATCTTTAAACCATTGACTTCTGCACTTCAAGTAACGTGTAGAATTTTATTAGTACCACTCATTTCCCTTGAAGTCTGAAATTTTTTTTTATTTTATTTGCGAGGTTATCTTTATGGCATTGTATGCTGCTATCAACCAACAAGTCTGCTCTTCTGTTTTAATAAATTAGCTTGATGTACAGTTTTCTTGCTCATATTGGCTCTAAAATTTTAAGAAAACATTAGGAGTAGTTGGCACAAAGTGTCCTTCAGTGATATAATAACTTGATTATTAGCCGTGTGGTAGGCGTTTTGAAGGCTTTTGTGAATACAGTGCTCATATTTTGAGCAGTTTGAATTCTAAAGAAGACTTAATGTTTCATAAGAGAATGGGAGATTTGGCTCAGTTTTATTTCTAGGAAAAGCAGTTATATGGGAGATGCACTGGCAAACATTACTTAAAAGCTATTTGCTGACAGATTGTCTAATTTAGTCTATGCTTAGTCCATTAAATAAGTGGTGGAAAGAAATCCAATATAATGAATGTCAAAAAAGCCAGGTTCTGATATTGTTTTTGTTTGTGTATGTTATTCTCAAAGTGTCTGCAGAACTTGTTTGCTCATCCTAGATCCAAACCAGGTCAGAGCAGTACTCCAGCAGCAACTTAGTAATGAACAGCAGAAGCATCTGTTGGAAGAGATGAACATGCTGCACAGAGCTAATCAGCTGGGGAATCTGATAAGGGGAAGCTCTCTTTGCAATCGATCAGTTTCAGTATTATTGTGTCTTCAATTTCAAAAATCACTTAAATGATTGGAGTGATACAATGCCATTCTTTATTCCTCTCCACGTTTGCAGAGTTCGCATCTGTGCATTCCATATACCACATATACATGCACTTCTTACATACTTAAAGAACAAAAAAACTTTTGTCTTCCACATTTCAGAAGAAAAAGTTGAATTTTTTATTTGCTTGCATGTGTGTGTGTGCGCACGTGCAAAACCCTCTTATTTTTCTGTTTAGACTCCTGTTGCTAGCATACATCACTGAAGCTGTAAATGCTTCATTATCTGGGTCTTGCTTTCATTTCTGGAAGAGTCTAGAGTTACACAATGGCCTATAACTTATGTGAGGAATAACTGTCATCATTCAGATCTTGTATTGGTAGTGGCCTGGTTTCCATCACTTGCGACCCAGTCTTTTTGTTAGTCTCTTGTTTGCTTGTATGTGTAATTACTGTTACTGTAAGTCATGGCCACACAGAGAAGTGACTAAAGTTTTATGCAGGCTAACATTGGTTGGATATAGAGATAAATGCTCTGATCAGACATTATTTGAGGAGGACATTATTTGAAGAAGAGCCAATATCATTATGGAGAACGAGTGACACTGAAATGATGACACAACTCTCACATCTGAGACAGCTGCTTTTTGTGTCGGACCAAATTTTTTTCAGGGTGGATGGCCTCATTCTTCTATTCAAGCTGGGATAATTAAGCTGGCTTGTGATGAAGTTGTGGGGGTTTGTTCTTGCCTTGCAACAGGGAGAAGTCTTGTCTGCTTTAATGGGTGACTGCTTGAAGTCTGAGGTCTATGCATGCGCTCAAGCCAGGATGTAGCTCCCTTGAGGGTCTTCTGCTAAATTGATGACATTTTTCATATGTCTATGGCTGCTTGCGAACTAGGGAGACACTGCGAGAAAGAATAGAGAAAATTAGCTTCGGGGACAGGGATTCCTTTTGTCTTCATGTAGTCTAAGTAGCAAAGTCCCTTTCACGAGGAAAGTTTATGTCAATGATGTGGCTCATTTGATTTATTATTTATGGTTTGCATGAGCTAAGAATGCTGTGAACTTGGCCCTTCTTTATATGATGAATCTTGTAAACGCCTGTTATTCCTATTAGCTAAGCATATTTCTTCATGCATCCCACAGGCATTCCAAAATGTTTAACCTTGATTATTAGTCTAACCTACTGATGTTTATCTTACTGCTCTTCGCCTCCTAATAAAAACCTGTAATATTTGAAAATTAGCAACCCCTTCTGTTGACCTGCTTGTCCTGTAGACAAAGGAATTTTCATAACTTACAAATAACAGGCAAGCTGTTTTTCTGTGACTTAAGAAATGTTCAGACTTTTTTTTTCTTTAAATGAGAAAGAAAGGGATCCATACTTCTAGGAAAACCGGATTCCACTGTTATCAATTGTCATTCATGGGTAACATAGTTTGCCAGATTTCTCTGTATATAAACTTTTGATATACATTGTATTTCTTCTGGTTACATTTCCCTGGAGTAGTTTTATAACTAAAACCTTTTCCTCATTCCTGTTAGAATTAGGTAATGAAGCTTATTGCTGCTTCCTTCTGTTAAGGTCTGTTAAGGTTGTATTGCACCCTTCCCTAAGAAACAGGTAAGTCATATGTATATTGTGACTGGTACGTAGCATTTTAGGCAACCTGTTTTGAGGTCCTATCAAAGCATCTTCAGATAACTGTTAATCAAATTGTCATAAAAGGTACAAGCTGTGGTGAACGATCATTCCTGCCAAAAATATTATTTTGTTATATGAAGGTCCTATGAGACTTGTGATGTCTCAAGATATTGAACGTTTGGACTCGACCAAATCATGCGATAGTTCCCTTCTCCTATAATGTCTGTGACCGAAGTGGAGTAACACATTCTTCCCTAAGATCCTTGTTAGTACAAAAGTATCTGCGTATATTCACTGGGCCAGTAGCATTTTTGAAACCAACAGAACTGTGTCTTACCCCTGTCTTCCCCACCCTTTCCCTTGCTCTGTCTGTTTGTTCTTTTTGGTACAGAGTACTGTTCCTCTCTTCCACCACAGATATGGTTGACAGCATGAAAATGCAAATGCCTCTTAGTTGCTTTAGTGCAATTTTTGGAAGTTTCTCTTAAAGTCTGCAGAGGGTGGTTGCAATACACATGTGATATACACGGAAGATAATTCCACATATTAAAGGCCCTGCATGACTAAATTTGTGTTTCCTCTGCTGTTAGGAATGGCCTTTTATGGAAAATGGCTGTGTGTTTTGATTGAAGATTATCTATCTGGTATGTCATATAAAAAATGTGATATTAAACCATTCTATATATGGTCCTTGAGCTGGGACAAACAAACACAACTCCTTCATTCAGTGAAACTGGGCCTTTTTGATATGATATTCATGGCTAAGATCTTTGAACAGATCAGTTTCTACTCCAAAACGAGACTTTAAATAACTCCCATGAGTCTGTCTTGATAGGTCCTGTACGAATACAGTGCATGCAATGATTTCATTTACTAGTTTTGTAATATTTCTGTACTGTTATGTGTAGTTGACTAAAAAGGTTGAAAATGCTAGCTTTCAATTTATCTTTAAGTTTTATGCAGTGATATTAGACCTCTGTATCAGACATGCCAGGTCATATATTACTTTTTTTAACGAGCTTATGGAAGACTAGAATAAACATCAGGAATGTTTATAATCTGGAAGTTATCCAGAGTTGAAGTTATTTATTTATTCATTCTTATATGAACACATTGTAACATGATTGTATTGAACGCTGAATGAAACAGTTTGCATGACCTAACTGTAGAGTGAAAGTCCCACATTGTTTCAGTAGACTGTAGTGTGGAGACTGTTTCTGCCTAAAAGAATTATTACTTAAAGTAATATTTACAGGAGTTAGTGCTGGAAATGTGAACTATGAGGTAGCTCACTTCTCCTGCTGTTGGTTTGAATTGCCCATTTCTGTCTAGATTCAGTCAAAACTGGCTGCTTTTTAATGCTTTAGATGCCAATAAATACAGAAAACACAGAATCTACTTAAAAGAACTTGGTGAACAGCAGCCTCCAGATGTTAGTCAGCCTCAGATCTCGGGATGAGTTTGGTGGGGTTTTTTTTTTCCTTCCTGTTTTGCTTTCAGTATGAACTGTACATTAAAATTGGCCCCCTTTACCTAAAATGTAATTGAGTTATCTTGCGTCTTTTTGTTTACCTAATCTTGGAGTCTCTAAGCCACCTGGTAGAGGAGCCTTCTCCCTGAAAAAGAGAAACTAAATAGACAGGTGTATTTCATGTCCAGGAAAAAGCTGTGATAAGCTTAACATAGAAACGTTCACACTGATTTGACAAACTGCAAATACAATTGTATGCGGATACAAACTTTCCTATCTGCTTATCACACCATAAAAAAAAAACAAAAAAAAAAAACAAAAAAAAACCAAAAAAAGAAACAACAAACAAGAAATACCACAAAACCCTCCAACAACTCTGCTTTTGAAATCCTCCCCTCATCCTGACAAGGGTACCTTTGGCTAATGGTAGGCATACAGTGGATTGGGCGATTATTTTGATGGAGAGGGGCTGCAAGTGAAGAGCTATTCATTTGGTAGCAGTATGATGTTTTAAAAACAAGTGGCAAGCAGTCCAAATAAGGCTCCAAACTGATGCAGTGGTGTTTTTGGATGCATTCTGGCAAGTAGAGGCAGAAAGGGAATTATTTTTTGGTCCCTGTATATGGATGGGCTTCAAGATGGGAATTGCTGAAATATATAGCTCTATTGCCAGGATTATGAAAAATCTGCAGAGAGATTAGGAGAGAATCTGAAAAAATATTTGGAGGAGTGAATCAAATGACTTGTTCGAGAGGGGTTTTTGAAGAGCTCAGACTGTTTGTATGGAAGTCAAAGTCAAACTAAATTTGGAAATTGGGCATGAACTTTAAACAGATGTAAAACCACATTAGAGTAGTTAATGGTTTTCTGTCCGATTTTTAATTAAGAATTGTTACTTCTTCTGTATTTTGGTATGATTTTGTCAGCAAAATCAGTATTTGTGTTTCTGATCTGACAGAACAGGAAGAGGATGTGAAGCACTGTGTGTAGGGAAGGGAAAAGAAAAAAGATGGATTTCTCAATTTGTACCACTCAAACTCCAATTTAGATTAGATTGGACAAGATACTTGATCAAATTGTTAAAGCTACATTATTCCAGTCAGTTTCTTAGCACATTGATTATGTTCTTGCAAGTTCTTGTTAAAATGAACAGTTTCCCTTCCTGTATTTCTCTTCATGGAGTGCAGTTTCTTAGTTGGTACTATCGGTCTTCCAAGAACATGGTGAAATATATTTTCACTCCGTTTACGTTTAACATCTATCTATGTTATACTTGTCTATCACTAGACTAAAACATAGCGTGCAGGAGTAGAATGCTGCAATGCCTCCTGTGTTTTTTCTGATGAAGCTAACAGCTATTTTACTATAGATAGAATCAACTACTATGAAACACTTTGTCTAATTTTAAGAGCCTATCATCAAATTAAACTGATATGTTATGGTTACACTTTAAAATAATTATATGCATGTTTCTAATAATCATTTTTATCTTAGATCCAGCTGAGTTTATTTGTAAATCAGTTCTAGAAATAATCTTTTCTTTGTCTTGATAGAGAAATATAAACTGTGCTTTTAGGTAAGTAGGATGATAATCCAGAATTCTTGTTCAAATACTCTTCCAGATTTTGTTCGCTAGTTTAGCAGTCATTTTATTTAAAAAAAAAAGTCCGAAGTTCTGCTTTACTGATTATCCAATTTAATGTGTAAGAAATGAAACAGTTACACAAATATTTGTTACAGTTTGACTGATACCTCTGAATCTAGATCTCAGTGATTTGAGATTTCTAGGGAAGCTTATTGATCTCAGTTTACAGCCCTATATGTTAATTTTTGTTAGAATCTCTTAAATGATTCTACTTAGCTTCTGAGTTGATAACATTATAGCACTTACTATGATTCCTTTGAGGAAAGGGTTACAGTAACTTTCACCTCACCTGTCTTACAAAAATTCTCACCAAAATAAGTTAAGGGAGCAAGGAAGAGTTTCAGATTGGAAAATGAAAGATTCAGATTTTGAGCTCTGCTGGATTCCATTAAGAGTTGCCACTTACTGTCAGCTGAGGTGAAGTTCTGTGAAAGTTGTACTTGCCCTCTGGAAGTTGGGAAATTTAGTTTGCTAATTTATCCAAGCTGTCTTCTGAACATCCAGTGAATGAACAGTTGTAACGTGGTGTGTTACCAACAGTGATTCAGTGAGCAATGGGCCTATAATAAAAGGAATGGATTTTTGTAATGAGAGTTTAAGTGTACTGGGTAAAGTTCTGTGCTGATGTAAAAGTCATGCAGCAGTTTACTTAAGCTCTTTTTGAATAAATGCTATTGAAACCTCTGTTTTTGTATATGGAAACTAGTACAATGAGGCCCAAGTGTGCTCTTAAATTTTCCTTTGAGGGCTGTAGTGGCTCATATGGAGCAAAGGCTTGTAACAGGTTTAGCTCCTGTGCAGCTTCTATTAAAGTTCTTGTACCTTGATTCATTGCCTGACACAGTGGCTTCCATATTGTACTAGTTGCATAGCTGGTGCACTGTGTAATGTTACAGAAGAATGCCAGTATTGATTAAACTACTTAAAACATGTCTAAGAACACTTTCTTACATACTGAGATATTAGCATGCATGTGGCTATGTCTAGAGCAAAGAAAACAGCAAGCCCTTTAAATGGAAAAAAACAGGTACTGTTAAAAAAAAAAAAAAAGCTGTACTTGAAAAATATTATTGCAATTAAAATATATGGCAAAGTGTGTTCTACATAAAATTTGCATTTCTTATACCTGAAAGGAAAGGTTAAACAGAGACCCAGAGAATCTCATTTCTCATCTTTTGGGAAAATCAGGCTCTGCCCTTTTCTTTCTACATTTGAAATACAAATTTTCTGCATCCCATGTATTTGTGCAATATGGTTTTTTTGGTCTCTGTCTGCCATTTGCACTCTGTTCTGCCAGAATTTTTTTTTTTGACCTCTATTCAGACTGTTGTTCTTGCTCAAGGGTAGAACCAGACTTGAGGAACTGTGCCCATTGGATATGGCACACTTGAATTCTGTTGTCCCATTGATAATTTGGTACTTCAGAATATCGTGTTCAGATATTGCGTGCAACCTAGAGGTTTCAGTACTCTGTTTTATTATTTGTAATTTTTTTTTTGTACTCATATTCTATGTGGTGCTCTGAGGATCAGAGGAAAATCAACACTAGAGTTATCTGGTGCTTTTACATAGGAATGTCATCAGTCTTCCTGGTCTTCACCAAGCTCTAAGACTGCAATTGGATGTAATTTGTGTCCCCATATCAATCTCTGCCCATTTGCTAGCAGCGTTTGTGTGGCAGAGCAGTGAACTGGCTGAGAAACTGATGCGGCTGTAAATGGCATTCTGGGCTTTGGCTAATCATGTTTTAAAATGGAACGGTTCCCTCCTTGTCTTCATCTTTTAACTGTGTAAGCTGGGGAAGGAAGTAGAAAGCGATAAAGCTGCTGCTTTCAGTGGCAGTGCTGGTTCTCCTGATTTAAAGTGTTGAAGCATCAGTCTCATTTAGAAGACTGAGTTCTTTATTCTGAAAATACTTAAAATTTGCACTCTGTATAAAGTACTATTGATACCTATTTGTGTTTGTGTATCCCAATTATTAAAAAAAATCCTTCTCATTGTATAAAATGCCTGAAATACAACTCATACACATTCAAAATCAATAGCATGAAATATATTATGGAAAGAGATTTCTTTTAATGAAGGTACATTCTTGCCCTTTCCCAAACTACAGAATATTTTTAAAGATGTCACACACCTTATTCTTTAAATAACTAAAACAAGCTGCATCAGCAACCTTTTCTACCAAGCTACAATGATATTTTATTAAAATTATTCTGGGAACCTTACAGTGCTTAGAGTTTTCAACTTCCTTGTAGTATGGGGATCTAGCCTGTTGCTCAGAATAAGAGTGTGTGTCCTGTCCACAAAAATGCAAGAGTAGAAACTTTTGCTTATTTTTTACCGTGTATAATAAGAACCAGTTCTGCCTTCCTTTCATTTGACAAATGGAAGCGCAAGCTTGTCAAATATTATTAGTGAGGTAGTATGTTCTTAGCTTAGCTTACGTGGTTGAGTGTACTGCTGACAGTTGTACAGTTATTATGGTGCTACTTCCATCTTTCCTTGTGTTTTTTTATTAAAAAAAAACACTTTAAAATCTCATTTAAGGTAGACTAGCGTTTGAGCTGTAAAACCGGTTGAAAAAGTAATAATAATTGGGAGAAGTGTTAGAAATTCTCCAGAACACTGGATAACAGTTTTCAGGGTTTTGGTCATACCTCCCTTTCCTCCTTGGCTTTGCTCCGTCTCCTTTCTCCCCCATTTGATTACATCTGTTGTAATTTGAAGCATGTTTTCTTTGTCACTACTACTTAACTACTGCTATTACTACTGCCTCCTTCTGTTCTACATCCTGAAAGACTGAAGTGGCTGTAATTCTTCCTCTTCATTTGGCCTTCAGGAGATAGGTGGGCAGCATGTGCATCTGGTGTTCTGCTCAGCCTGGCTGCTTCCTCTACTGGAAGCAGCCTTCCACTAGACTAAGTGCAAAGCCTTCAGTGAATAAAGTCTCTTGTTCGGCAGATGTGTCCAAATTCAGCTTTTTTCAGTAGTAGGTAAAAATGTTCACACTGCTTTTAGTCAAGCTGGATTTTAGTTATGTCTGAAAAGTGGTTTGTTGGTTCTTTGCGCTCAGAAAGAGGCAAAATCTCTTTCTAAATCCAGGTTTCTGAATGGCTTTTGCCTTTTTCCCTTTCCTTTCCTTCACATCTTTAGGGATGAAGTTTCACCATACTGTGTGTATTGAAATCTTGTTTCTCATACACTTTGCATCTAAGCTTTACCTCATGCACTTCTCATACCCCAAAATGTACTTCTGAAGTGTTTTCCTATATTTGCATAATCTCTTTCTTTAATATATAACTTAGAAAATGTTCTTATTTACTGAACTCATTGACTTCTAGATCTCAGACACAGCAAAACAGCTTACCCACACCCCTGGCAGACAAGCCTGGATAGAATTATTTTTTTTCTGTAAAATTAAGTAGAGGTTAATGAACTCTGTGAATGGGGCTTGTGTAGCTATGCTGAATCTTTGTTGTAATCAGCTAATAATATATATGAGATGAACTCGAACCTCTCTCTTGTATTATTTACCAGCCAACTGTCCAAACAGCTAGTTTCAAGCAAGGATTGCGAGCCTTTAGAAGGGCAATTGATTTTGCATTTGCTTGCTTGTTTCCACAACTCTTTGCTTGTGTTATTTCTGATGTGGCTTTTTCAACTGACCTCGAGCAACTGTCTGTAATTGAAGCCATTTTTCTTGAAGGTCTGTCTCTCTGCCCATGTGGCACAAGCTCTGAATGTGTGTTGAAGAGGCGAGTGACCAGTGAGTGTACTGTAGTTTCTGTGGTCCTGCAGGTTTTTTCCATGTAGGTTATTGGTGCCAGAACTGACTTACAGATTTCTGCTATTGCAGTAACATGTTGAGCTTGATTATTCTAGATGTTTGTATAAGCATCTGTACCGAGACTGTCCTTACACCAAAAATAGTCAATCAGGATAAACAGATGACAAATATTAAGGTGAAAATGTTGGATTTTTACTTCATATTGTCTCAATGGCCTGCTATAACATAGGAAGGCTGAGCAGAGCAAGGCATCAAATATAAATCTGAGTTTAGATAACTTTTGAAATATTATGTTTTAAATTTTTTTGTGTAAATCTGCTAGCTATTGTCTTAATAATTAAGCTTCTCCTTTTGTCAGCTGGCTGTTTTTTGAATTACTCTTTCGAGTGATTTCATTTCATGCAGATTTTACGTGCCTAATGATACCTGTGGCCATAAAGCAGTGGTGGTGTGGAGGGTTTTTTGGTTTTTGTTTGTTTTGGTTTTTGTTTGTTTTTTACAGAACAAAACAAATCCTTCCAATTTTAAAGAATGTTACAGGATGACAGAGAGAAGACCATCTGCTTTTTCTGTTTGTTTTGTTAAGTTGCTGTTAAGCAGTCATTAAGTTAACTGGGCAAGCAGTGCCCTCTTTCAGATAAAGCAGGCTGAGTGAGGAGAGCAGGGACAATTTGCTAGGAGAGAAATAAGGGGTTAAATGAAACCTTACATATGGGAAACGCAACTTACTTGCTTCACTGCTTTGAAGATCAGAATTTTTCTTGGGTTTGGAAAACTAATGAAAGCCATTAAAAGTAATATGTAAAATACTTTTTTCACTTATTAAATAATAAATTTTGATTTAAATAGATGTTTTAAGAATGTATAAATGGATTTCTAAAACACTCTTCAGACTTAAAACAACAACCACCCCACTCAAGTCATGTGTCAGATCCAGACTATGAGAGTCATCTTTACCCAGTGTTATAACAGCAGCCTAACTTGGAGTAAATGATGGAAGCTATTGAGTGGCATGGAGCTGTAGGAAGGAATATGAAATACACCTGAAATATAACGGGAAATGTTGAGTAAATGTATTCTTTCTTATGTCAAGCTATTAGTATGAACAGTTCTTCTCTCGAAGAGCACACCTAATGAACCTGAATCATTGGCTATGGTTGTGTTTGGTTCCCCTTCCCCCTCTCCCCCCCCCCCCCCCCCAATTAGAGATACTGTTATACTCTGCCTCCACATGGCTCAAATACTGTTTTCCTGCTTTCTGCAGTAGAACACAGGTATAAACCAGCAGGCTAAGATATGATAGTGATAGAATAGTCTATGTTGAGTCCTGGTGGTTGTAGCTCACAAAGAGAATGGACTACTTTAGATGCTACTAAATGTGATTAAAATAATGCCTTAAACAGTTATCTGCAGGTTATCTGTCAAATCCTAGCTGCTAAAAAGATAAATCCATGTAGCCCGGTGGCACAGTTTAAATGAAAAAAGACTTTTTGTACCCACCCATCTTTTAAAGATGCATTTGCCAACGTACTTCCCCAGTGAGTAGAAAGGCAGTAGTATTTTCGTAATATTAGAAAATCTGTCTCTGTCTCTTTCTCTTCACTAGGTATGACTAAGTGGTAAAGAAATCCAGCTGCTGTAGTGTCAGTATAATGGCTCATTTTTATCCCCTCTGCTAGTACTACAGTACTGTTTCTAGACCATTTAAATTCTGTTTTAGATGTAGATGATGATCCTTTTGACAACTTTGTGTGTGCCTTTAGAATAACTGCTGTGAAGGTTGTAATAATTTTCAAAAGGCTTGTCTGAAAGCAGGATGTTTGTGTGTGTATTCATAGATGGGTATTTATGTCTTTACAATTGTGGGTTTATTTCACAGCCTCTGCCTTTACCTACCTAATGTTAACTTGGTTCTGGGAAGGCACTTACTGATGTGTCCTGTATGTTATAGTGTACTTCTACAGCAGGCTGGGGGAATGGACATTGAGCCTGCTCTGGAGATCCAGAAGAAAATCAGCAAATGGAAATAATTCCACTGGATTTGCATCTTCTATGCCAGGTTTCTTAGAGCTCTTCATTATCTAATTACCTAACTAATTACCTATGCTCTACCTAATTAAACATTAGGTAGAGCACAGAGCAGCTAAATGCCCCCCTTGTTACTAATGGAAGTTCCTTTTGAGGAATATCACTTTGAATATCACTGTTTTTGTCCTGAAAAATCTTTTTAACTTTTTCCAAGTTAGTCCAAAATAATGTTGTTCGCTTTGACCATTCTAGAGACAGACAATATTGCCTATTGAATTTCCTTTCTGATTCTGCAAGCTCTTTCGTTTTTAGGACAGTGAAGAGGGTTTGCAGTAGGACATGTCCTATTATAGTTGTTGCTGTGAGTTTAGGATGCATGTACAATGGAAAACTGTTATCCAGATTATGGCCACAGCAGCTAATCTTCTGCTATCCATGGTGCAAAACTAGAGATTTCTTCTGTTTGTTTAGAAGCTTTTTTCTTGATGTAGGGAGGAGGAAGGAAGCCTTGCTGCTTATACTAATACTACTCAGTGCATCTGTATTGTTGATACAGTAGAGAACTGAACTGATTAGCTAAGCTAGTGTGTTTGAATGGACCATGGAAGTCTGATTCCTAACTGCCTTGTAGATCTTGTCCCTGTGATTCAGATTATATCTGATGTATGTATGGATGCTTAGCTGTAAAAGTGCAGTGTTCTCACTGAGGAAGTACGTTGGCAATATTCATCCCTATGTAGTGTGTGAAGAAGTTCCTAACTGATACACTGTAAGACTTTTCTGCTAAAAGGGACCTGTTCTACTTCCTCTTTCCTTCCATTTGTATGACTGATGAACAATATCTAGACTACTTTCTGTTGCAGTGGCAAAAAGCTTTGCTGAAGTTTGCCTTAATGTGCCTTTCCAGAGAATACTTAATACTGAAGTGGATCCACTTTTGCTTGTTTTTGGAAAACCATTTCATTTGATGAAAATACTTTAGTTTATAAGTGTTTTCTAAGAACTGACTTGTGTTCCCAAAGCTGGGGGGAGAAAAGCTCAATCTGCCTACTTGAGAACGTGCCAAAGAGCAGGCATGGTGGCATTCCTGTTCTGGTGAAAATGAAAGGACAGGGTAACAAGTAGTTTCGGATTATATAATCCCTGTACAGTTCAGCCAAAAGCAAAATTACCTCACCAGCTTCTTCTCAATCAGTTTAAATTGATTTGAAGAGATGGAGAAGGACAGAATTATTTAAACAGAGTAAGTTCAGAAAGCTGTTGGGGGCAGGAGAAGAAAAGAACCTTCTGTCATTCAGACTGAAAAATATAAGCTTAAATCCATGGCAAGGCAAATACATTCATTTTATGGTTATATAAGACTATTCAAAGCAGGTCATCAGGATTGAGAAAAAACATGCCTTCATTTCCTAGGTGCTTTTTTTTTTTTTTTTTAATACACCAAATAAGGTTTTTCCTCCTCCCCTTCCCACACTAGAAGGAATGCTTTCCTCTAGGGACAAAGATAGGATGAAGCTAAATATATCACTTGTCCAGTTTATTCTCCATCATGTTGCTTCAGTGGTAATCACTTGTTTTAGATTTGCTTTCAGAAATTCTGCCTGATATATGGTTATGTACATAATGAATATATACAAACCCATAGCAATTTTAAATTCATTCTTGTTCTTTGGTTTTAGTTTACAAAGTGCTATAAAAATTAAAGGGATTTTGTAAGCTTTAGTCTGTGCAGTTGCAGAAAATCTCATTTCTTTATCTGCATGAGGAGGAGACAGAACAGCTTAAGACTCTGCATGAGAATTGGGGCTCTCTTGTTTTCTAGCTTAAAATATGTAGGACGGTGAAATTTCTTTTCTTTCGAAGTATTAGTATTTCAGGGAAGGAAGGTAAGTTGGTGGTAGTTTTTGAAGGCCACAATCTTCATGTGTAGTTTTTTTGTGTGTTTTTATGGCTTTGTTCTTATTTTATAACCCCGCCTGCTCAGGTGCCAGCTAGTAGCATCTAAAGAAGGCCAGGCTGAGGAAGGAGGAGAGGAATTGTATGCCCCTGAAAGAGAAGGAGATCTGGGAGATAACAGCCAGAGAGATCTTAAGTAGAAAGAGAATGGCTTCTGTAGCAGCTCTTAGAACTGAGAGGTACAAAGAAAAGTGCACATAGATATCAAAAAATGCAGACATCAGAAACTTAGTTATTTCTGAAGGTCTCTTTTGTACTATGTTTTGGGTAATTGGAGAAAGGACCAAAAGGTAAATTGTGTTCAAACTGTAGCTGTTTCTTGCATAGTTTTGACTCTGGTCAAAATTGGCATGATCTATTGCCAGCAGTGGGAGTTGTGTCCAAAAAATGCAGCTTGCAACCTCTAATGATTGAGATAATTTGCATTGACTTTCATTCAACAGTTAAATCCTGTTAATCCAGGTTCTACTTCAGCCTGCATTTAAATTCTTTACAGGAGTTGACAGTAAAATTTGTCCATTCATATTGAAAAACTCATGTTGGCAAATAAACAGGTAGTTATTATAGTACATGTCAGATGAACATCTACTTAAGCTTCATGCAGAGCTGTTGATCAAGTACTTGATAGTAAGGTATAATGTCAGTATGCTGGACCAGAAGGGGACAACAGAATGATGATAGAAAAGATTTTTGCGATCTTGGAGGGGGCAGGATAATTACAGTCTGAACTATTCTAATTAAAATAGCCAGACTAGCTTTGTAGTTTAAACAGCAAATAACTGCTTGTCTGACTTGTTTTGACTGAGATGTCTTGGGAGCACTTATTCAGGCTAATTCCATGGGCAGATGCAAGGAAGCTATGCCTTCTGGTCGGAGAGAATATAGTAGCAACTTCTGCTGGCACAGATGGATCCAGAGGAGATCACAGCTTCCTGGCCTCAGCCTATTATACTTAGAACACGTGATTCGGTGATTCATTTCTGTGTGATTTATGAAACCACATAACGACTTTCCCCTTCACTCTCTTCGCTATTTTGTCTTCACTGTAATAGCTCCTGATACTGAAAATGGCTGCTGGTAAGCATATGAGCATACTGCTCCCTCCCTCCCCCTCAGTTATTATTCCTTGTGGTCAGAAAGGGATTAAGAAGTTCTCTCTTCTTACACTTTGCTCTCACTATGTTATTGGGATGTGAGAACAAGAGATAGGAAATTCTGAAGGAGTTACAAGCGCTAATGGCTGTTTAATGTTAGCTATGTTGTAGGTTATTGGGGAGTGACAGGAAAGGGAGAAAAATGGATGAAAGCACAGACTAACTGGAATTTAGGAAGGTTGGGTCCCTCCATAGTCAATACAGAGGATAAGGCTTATTTAAGCTGTTGCTTTGAATCACTCTGTAAAAGGGAAAGAAAGGCTATGGTAAACAACTCTTCCCTACCAGAAGATAGAGCTTCTCCTTTTCATTTGTGCTAGCTCTGATATGAATCTTACCCATCTGATAGACAACCTGGAACATCAAGCAAGCAGAAAGCTAATGTAAGAAACGTTTCTATTGTTTTAATGATCTGAACCCAGCTCATTGAGGGATCTGTTGGTTTGGCCCATCTAGTAGAAAGGATGGAGTGAGAGTGAGGGGCTTGCAAGGGACGAGAAGTGCGGGGTGAGACGAGCCTGCTCCCCAGCTGTGAGCTGTTGGCTTGGCCCAGCTCAGCTCTCCACTAGAACTGGACCCTCTTGCACAATAGACCTCCAAGGGCCCCCGGCTGCTTTTCATCAGCTGTGGAGGGAGGAAATGAGCCACAACTTCCCCTTGCTGCTGTGGTGGCAACAGTGGCTGCTGTTGACGTTTGTGAACGCTATCCTTTCCTTCCCCTTCTTTCACTCCGTGTAATCTTGATTTCCTTTCAAAAGAAGGGTGGTCTTGGTAAACCTTTATACCTTATTAGATATAAAGTCAGTAACTCTAAATGGCGAAGGACTTCTGTGGCAAAAAAGGTAACTTCTCAATTGTTTCAGTAAAGTTGCTGCAATCTGCAATACTGATGCTCCTGAATTGTTCTGTAAACAAATACTTCAGAAGTAAAGAGTATCTAATATTTTAGTTGTGAGGCTATTCTTAAAAAGAATGCATAAGTTATTTGGCAGTCTGCTGAATGAGACTGACACTGTTACAGGTGTGGCTGGGCAGAGTACAGTGCCAGGCCTATTGAAACTTCCTTTCATTTGTATCACATCTGGGTCCTTTGCATTTTGGCATGCAGTCAGAAACTGATTTAGTCCTTTAGAGGAATTAAGCATTGCACTCAGACATCGAAACTCAAAAGACTGTGTCCAGTGTATAGTGTGGAAATTAATCTAAAGGAAAGAAAATTAATGACCTGCTGTGGAGCCATCCATCAGGATATCACTCAGCAGGTGTGAAATTAACTTGCTTGACTGTGGATTAAGTTTAACGGCATGATGTAAAACTACAGAAACTGTTTCTGTTATTACTAGGGTGCAGGCTTTTTTTTTTTTTTTTTTTTTTTTTTTAATTCCAGCTTAATAAACTGCTTACGCCATACAGTGTATATTCCTGTGGTCATTTAACAGCATGAGTCTGGATTATGTTCCCTAAGAAGATCAGGTATTACTGTATCAGTAAAAATTGTTAAAGGCAGGCCATAGAAATGAAGTTTTAATTTCTATAATTACGGTGTGCCAGATGGTGGATGTATACTTGTTTCCAGCATAAGTACTTCAGCTCAAATATAAGCAGTTGTGATCTTTATTTACAATTCATCAGATTCTAACCTAGGTGGTTCCAAATCCTGTTGTTATGGAACATTATCATGAGCTTAAAGGAAATATGTAGAAGAAACCCCTGCTAGTGTTTTAGTTACCAAAAAAAGCCTTTGTTTCAGATCTTAGTTTTGAGGATAGCAACAAACATGTATCTTAACTACCTACTAACTTTATTTTGGAACTTATGTACTTAAAGCATTTGGTAAATCGCAGTTAATTTTCGTGACAGAAAACACTCTACTTCCTAGAGAAGTGGATACCTAGTGCAGTTCCCTTACAGAAGGTCCCATCCAGCAGAACATCTCTGCTGCTGCTGATCCATTTTTAAATGTTGGTTTTGAAAGAAAAGTACTACAAAGATGCAAAATATGTTACGAATTTGAGATGGGGAGTGAGGAGGATGAAGGGAATATATTTCCCAATTTGAATGTAAAGATCTTGATATTCCACCAATTCTTATCTTGCTCTGTGCCTTCCTTTTTTCATAAAGCATTTATCACCGTTGTGAAAGCTCCCTTTGATTTCTCAATTCTTAGTGGATTTTTTGCTGACCATGCCTTGGAACATATTCCTCTAAAAAGGACAAAGATGACTGAGCATTTTAGAACTCTTGATGTGTTTGCCCTTGGCAGAAAATAAAGATACATGTGGGTTTTTCTTGTCTTCCCCCCTCCTCCTCTTTCAGTTCTATACCTGTAGTTCCAAGAGTCAAGAAAGCTGCATATTTGTGATTAGAAAGAAGACTTAGTTATGACTTGTATAGTATCTTTCTTTGAAGCACGGTTGGTACACATCCATTAATATATCTTCAGGGTAAAATGTCCACAGCGTGTTGGCACATACTTGATTAAATGGGCTGTATAAGTTGGCTTGTTTGACCTCTTATTGGAGAACATTTGTACTTTATAAGAAAAATATCTTTTTGTTCAAATATTGTCAATCAGAAACCATGTAGAGTAGCGAGGGTCTAATTAATGCTTCATAGTTAGGACAACAAAATTCTGTGGGTTCTGTGTCAAAAGTAATTCTGACATTAAGGCTAGTAACAAGGTTTTGATTCATAACAAATAAGATAAAATTACTGAAGAAATACTAGGGTTGTTCTAGTGTTATCCCACTCAACTGTTGTCACTGGCAGTGTTTTCCTCTGGGATAAGCCCATATGTAGTAGCTCCAGGATAACAGGAAAGAAATACAGTTTTCTGGACTGCTGTTCTGGAACTTAAATGAAGAGGTCTGTGAAAAGTCCTTTTGGAGAGCACTTATTTAGGTTAACTTGACAAGTGAAATTTTGGAAAAGGTTTCTTCTTTCTTTGAAGAGAAGCATCAATCCTCATAACCATTTCAAAATGAGGAGTTAAGCACATCATGGAGTCGTAGAGCTTAGTAACACTATTAGCATTAACAGTCCAGGTTGAGCTTTTAACAGTGAATAAAGGTTAGATGATTACTAGAGCAGTTATATTTCAGCTGGAACTTCGGGCTGCTTTCTTTTCCTGCTTTAGAAACTGAACATTTTGAAATGCTGGTCTGAAAAACTTGCTTTTAAGGCTTAGATTGTAACATAAAGCTGTTGCAACCAAATTTATATGGAAATCAACCTTGGAATAACATGCTCAATTGCCTGCCTGCGCTTTGGGCAGATTACTGACTTTATTTAATCTTACTGCTGCCTTTCTCTTGTTGATGGCTTTTATAGTTGCCTGAGCTTTTATGATTAATTTGCTGCCAGGAGGAGGTGGGGAGAGGAGGAATCAGTTTAACTATTTCTATGGAACTTCTCCTTTTAGTTTATTAGGACAAGAGGAAGGTAAAGCAGGAGTTGTCTTTACAGCTGCAGCAGCAAGAAAGTTGATTGGTTTAGCTGGCTTGAGAAAACTTTCCATCAGTCCATCTTGCTAGGAAGAAGTCGTCTCATGTCTGCTTTCCTTGACAGGCTGTGTGAGTGGGGTCTATTGCAGCCCTTCACTGTGCCTTGCCTTCAAGCTGAGATGAGCTGTATTTGCCATTTGCTTTGTCCCTGCTGCGAGGGAGCATGGAGCCATTATGTGTTACCTTGTTTTTTTCTCTTGTGTTTGGAGGTCTTTCTTTTTTTGTATACATATAAAGAGAACTTGGTGGATTTTCTGTGTTTCCTGCTGCAGAAATATGCAGAATTAGTTTGTCTGCCTGCTCAGAGTTAACTAAAGCAGTGTACTGTTATACCCCTGTGAATATGGACTTCTGACAAGATTTCTGCATTTGTGTCGATCCGGTTGGGCTGAGGACTGCTGCTGAACTTTGCAGACCTGGTCCATCGCAAGCAAGCTGATCCAATGGAGGAAGAAAACAGAATAAAACCAAACAAAAAGCCTGATTATTCAATGTGACTTGTGCAGTAAATCTTGACCCAAACAAGGGAAGAGGGACTGCTCCTTTGGTGGCACCCTGGGTTTACACAGCATTTGTTAATGTTCCAGTTTCTGCTGACAAACACCATTTAGTTTCTGCTGGGCTCAGCACGTAAGCAAAGTAAGTTGCTGGTTAAATCATTGTGTGTTGGGTTTCTGTGTGCGGAGTGAAGGTTTTGTTTGGCTTTTCTCATGGTATTCTCTGTATTTTTTCAAACCAGAGTCAATAAATGTCCCAAAGGAACTGCCAGTCTGTAGATCTCTGATATTGTAACTCAGTCAGGGATAGACAGAAACTTGTTATATAACAAGCAAGAAATGATGTTATTTAATAAAAGAGATTAATGCTGAATGGCAAAAAGTTGGAGCATTGTTTAATTACTTAGCAGTCAAACTGCTTATTTTGCCCTCCAGTTCATTATGTGTTAAGTAAGTTTATGCCATTGATTCATATAGTTCGTTACAGCTCATAAATGTCACTGTAAAATTACACTATATAAAATAAGTGTTACTGTGTCTTGCTGTCAGTGGTTATACAGTTGGTTTAGTTTTGGTGACAAGTTTGTAGATAAAGTGGGAATTTTATAGTGGAAGATGTCATAGGACATGGATAGTGTGCTGCTTCTCATTATGGAAAGAGACAGTCTGTATCTAAAGGCTATAGCTGACACTTTTCTGGTCCTTGCCTGGCTTTGTCAGCAGTGTCAGTCAGTGTACTGTGCTGAGTTTAAAAGCAATAAATACGATGGTAAAAATTGTGATTAAGTCCATGCCACCACTTCTGGGAATGCACTACCACTGAGACGCCTTCATTCAGTTTTTGTATTCTTTTAGTAAATTACACAGTCGCTCAAGGAGATTTGGAGCATAACAGCATAAGATGAAGTGGCCCCTTCTTTATAGTGCAGCTGACAACTTGCAGAAGCGAATTATTATAATTTGCTCAAAAATTTTACCTGGAGGTACTGTAGTCTGCATCTTGGAGGACTGTTACCATTGTGAAAAATAATCTATGTTATAGTATAGTATAGAAAGTGATTGCATCAATAGTGTAATGAAAGGTCTCAATGCTTTACAATAGCAGATTAGTATTAAAGAGTTAATGTGTCAGTTGGTAAGTGGCACTTGAAGATTTTGTACAGTGTGTATGTTGCTGGTAAATTCCAGTAAAGCTGAAGAGGTGAAGTCTCTGAGGCTTAGGCTTCCTGCTGATTTATTTTAACAGATCTAGGGTCCAAATCTCTAAGTATAAAGTAGCGCAAGCTCTAGTCCTGACAGTCTTACAGATATCAGTGATTTTCTCAGTATGACTCTGCATCAATGGATTTCAAAGATTTAGGGATATTACGTACTATTTATTTTATGTATGGGAAACAAGGTACAACTCATTCAAGCTATGCAACAGGCCATTGGCAGAGTCAAAATAGAGAATACATCTCTCAGGTTCCAGAGTGCAGTTTAGCTGCAAGATGACACATGTGCAGAATTAAAATGGGAACGGCTTCTTTGGTTTTACTGGGATTGATGTGGTAGAGTACGTCAATCTGCTAGAAATTAGAGTGAGGCACAGAAACTGATTAAGAAAGAAGTTGTGTTGTTAGATTGCAGTGTTAGAAGTACTGCTGCTTGATCCCGGATCATTTTATAGAAACCCTTAAGCAGTCTGGTACATATCTCTTGTTTGTTTGTTTGCCTGGGGTGCCTTTAGAGACGTGCACCTTAAGCGACTGAAGGTGAACTTTTTAAAAGTCTTGTTAAGACCGTAACATTAAACTGAAATGTCACTTTTGGTTAGTCTCTGTTCAGGCACAGACCTCTTTTGCTTTTAATAATTTATGTGGAAACTGTATAAAAGATTTAAAATGTGACAGCTCTGAAATAAGAAGATCGATGTTACTCCAGTGTGATCTGATTTGAGTTCTGAACTAATTTCTCTTAGTGGTTGGTATAGGACTTTCTGAGGTGCTGTGCTTAGACTTTTGGAGATTAGTGGCTGATACTTTTAGGTTACCCATTAATCCTTTTCAGGAATAGGATTTTCATCTGAAAACTGACAAGATCTTCAAGTTCTTCCTGTTTCATTTTACAATGACAATTGGAAGTTGCACAGAAAATGTGAAGAATTGGTTGCTTATTTCAAAGTGTCTCACGCTGCCTTCTAGATAAGGATTCTCTGTGTTCCAAAAAATGGTATTTTTCTTTAATATTTAAGGAAAATCTTCCATTAAAGTTACTCCGGAGGAGTAATCATATGAAAATACTTCAAGCCATTCCTCCTTTTTTTCTTCCTATGTTGCCTCGTGAGTGGCTGTTTGCAAGGCAGCCAGACTGCAGATAAACTAATAAATGCAAATTCACGCTGTTACGTTTGCTTAGTGAAAAATTAAATTCTGTATGTGACACTGCCTTCCAGATGTTTTCTCCATGCGAGCAGTAGCTTTAATCTGCTCATAACCTATGGCAGAGAGAATCTTGTTCTTTAATGCCATGCTTAGTGTTGGGTTGTCATCTGCTTTGTGGGTAAGCATATGAAACGCTTTGTCACCTACTTCTACTGATTAATTGCAGAATGCTTACCAGTCTTACATATGTGGTTGCCTTTGTGAATTTTTTTTATTAAATGAAGTGTGAAAAGCAGAAAACTCAAGGCCATTATAGCTTTAATGTTAATGTTACATGCAGGATTATAGTAGCTGTTCTGTTCCCTTTTTGTTGTACATCTCTCAATGATGAAGCCAGAATATTCGAGTTAGGAGGAGGTAGGAGCCATGGTCGTTAAGTGAAAAAGGACTGTTTAGTCAGACCTAAGATTGTGAGCATGTCTTTTAGGACTGATTACAGATGAGGTTTTCCCCGTGAGCTACTTCTGAGCTTGCATTCTGCAGTGGTGGCAGCTCTTTTTGACTGTGTCCTCCTCCTTTCCACCTGCCTCAGGGTGCTAAACAATAATTAAAGTATACTAAGCACCTAATACTGTTTTTTTCCATATAAGCAATAGTTATAAAATAATCTTCTATCTCAAATTGATGACTTAAATTAAATCATGGAGGGCTTTTGCTGCATGTTTGGCTTGCTAATATGAATGGGATTTGTCTTTTTTCATGAACAGGCAGATACTGGACTGAGCTTGATTTAGTTAACTTCTCTCTCCCCCTGGTTTTATTGCCTTCAGAAGAGCCTTTGCAGTATATGCTTTGTATACTGAAACCTTCTTTATTGCTGCTGCACAGAGGACTCCCAAGATGGTTTGGTGAGGTCTTCATTTCACTGCTAATGGGGGCTGAAGTGAAAGGGGAGTAGGAGGATGACACATTTGTATGGGTGACATCGTGCCTCGTGTGACACTTCTGCATCCTGGCAGACACGGTTAGAATCAGGCTCTTGTCTCCTGGTAGCAGCAGGAGGAAAGACTGCTGTTCTGTGGGCACTTAGTGGTGAAAGAGGGCAACTAACTCTCAAGAGGTCCTCCTGCACAAGTCAAGACAACTTCTGCAACTCTTTTTTTTCCCTCCGCACCAACTCTTGAGAGCTATTTATGGTGCTTTCAGGGAAGAAGCTGATTTAGCTACCACTTGTCGAGCAGCTGTTGGGGTATATAGAACATTCCCTAATTCTCACTGAAGCTGTTTCCCAGGCATCCTACTGCTTTACCTCAGCTTCTCTTTTGTGTCTGTCTGTCTGTCTCCCACCCCACCAGGTTTGTCTGAGTTAATAGTATTTGTCTATTCTGACTTCTGGAAATACTTTGGAACATTGAAATAGGGAACTGATGAGAATCTAGTGTTCAAAATAGAGATGTAATCAGCTTGTATTGTGTTGCCATACTTCTGAGCAACAGCTACAGGAGGATCTCTGCAGACTTGGGAATGTAACGCTACTTCCCCTCCCACCACCATTAGGATTAAAAGTTGTGTAGTAACAGTTGTCTTCCTTCATTTCTACCTCCTATGTTCTTCCTCTTCTTTCCTATCTACTTACTGGATATCACCTGTGCCTTTTATTTGCTTCTCAATATAAACATAAGTAATACCACATATCTGCAGGACTTGATTAATTTATGAAAGATTTCTAAATCTGAGAAAACTGAAGCTGTAGAGATTTTGCAAATCTGTTTAATTATCTATGTGCAGCTGGTCCTCTCTGTGCATTTATGCAATATTCGCTTCAGCTTTCCCTTCTTTACTGATCTGATTTGGATATAGTGGCAGTATCCTTTCTTGTTTGCCTGGAAGAAAAATATGCTGCCTAGATACCCAAATCACCTGGATTCTTCCCTCCCCCCCCCCAGTCACAGAACTCAAGATTGTAAGGCATGAAAGGAGCTTGTTTGTGGGAATGGTTCTGACCTGATTTATATGTGGACACGTGGGATTAAGCACATCCATTACACAAGGGGAAACTTCTCCTATCTGTTTTAAGATCTGCTAGCCAAGTTTTTCTCATTTCCAGCGTGTTCCTGAAAAGTGCATAGTTGTACAGATGGTTTGGTGGGGGGAGACAGAAACATTTTAAAGCAGAATTTTGATGTCTGATTCACAAGGCAACACAGGAAAAACAGAATCTTTCTCTATGAGGAAGAAGGTACCTGAAAGAAGTCGGTGGAAAGATTCCTGCTTAAAAGGAATGTGAAAGAAAGCAACAGAATATAGTGCATCTAAGCTTAAATATGTGAGTGGACCAAATTTCTCTTTAATTGCGTAGGGTGAAAGTAGATGCTTTTCCAGAGGTTGCTTAATGATACTGTACAATATATTGTAGGACTGTCTGAGACAGAGCTGAAGAGGTTTTGGAGTAACTTTCATGAAATTTCATGATGAAATGCCTAAATGCATTATGGAAAGCTGTTGAGTGGAGTGTCTATAACTATCCTTTCTCTCATACTTGGGGTACTGTTCTTTAGAAGCAAATTCAGAAGGTTTGTTTTGTTTACTTGGCCAAATGCAGCTAAGATTTGTGGCCAAGCTACATTTACTCTGTAGGCAATTGACACTTGGAAAAATTCATGGTCATTGGGGGATGCTTGTTGCTTGCCAAAAGAAAAAAATGTTTGTAAAATTGTTCTGTAGCATAAGTTCCAGAACAAGTGGCTTCTTCTAGTAAGTGATTGCAAGAGTTGTATTCTTGGTTCCAAAAATTATTTATTTGTATGGGTTGTTAGCAAAGGCCAACTCTTTGTAAGGCTGAGAGGCTTGAATGAGTGAAAGTGAAGTGTGAAACTTCTTGATTTATTTTTTAAATAGGGACTTTAAAAGTCCCTACAATAGGCCAGTTTGGTCCCTCTGAATGGGCCTCCGATGTATATATGTATATATTCTCACATGGGTTTGTGTTGACTGCTGCTGGAGTTACTGAGAGTCTGGTTACATAGAGATTAAAATTAATGCTGTTCTTCAGTCTTTACAGTTCTGTTGAAAAAAGTATTTCACTTACAGTAAATCAAGGGTTCTGAGATAGGCAAATACATAGGCATAAAGTAGTAACAATGTGATTCCTCAGTAAGTGTGAGCAGCCTTAAAAAACCTAGTGTCTTTGAAAAGTCTTTCACAGTTAACAAATAGGAATTTTTCTTAAAGCTGTAAATTGTCTTCAAACCTTGGGTCATTTTATGCTTAATATCTCATATTGTAGTACGTTTAAGTACCATCTCAACGTTAAGAATAGTATTATTTTTTCAGACATGAAGCCATGCTAACATGAGCGTTAACCAAATAGCTTCCAATTGCTTCCAAAGTGCTCGGATAACTGTTGTGGATACATAGCTGGAGATTCCAACTACTGACTGTTCTCTTCTCTTCTACATAGCTTAGGTCTCCTGCACACTGGATAGAGATTTCTTTGCCTTGTGTGCAGGGATAAGATGGTAAAACTTAATTCCTTCCATCATTATGTAATTTGATGTTTTCTAAGGAGACATGGAAAGGGTTTTTGTTTGTTTGTTTGTTTGTTTTTTCCTGGCACAGATAAATACAGCTATCCCAATATTTTCAGAACTGGGTGAAAGACACAGGTGAGGAAGATGATTGTTTTGGGGTTGGAGTGGAAGACCAAGTCAAGACAGGAAATAAGGACATCTGATTTAGATGATGCTTGGTAATTTCTTTAGGGCGCTTTAAAAAGCCATGCTTGAGCTGTTTACCAAGACTTACCTGACAGGCTCTGGTAGTTATGTATCTTTCTTTTTGGGGATAAATAGATTAAATGAACTGTAAACAGTTAGAAAGGACCATAAACTGTGTGAAACCTCTTTTCAATAAAGAATGCCTAACATTTGGACAACTGCAGATTTGTCTGAAGCTTAGGCATTCTCTCCTGGAAGTCTTGTTGCATACAGATCATGCTATCTTTGTAGCTAAGCCTCACTCAAAGAAAATTGGCAGTGATCCTCACCTTGTACACCCTCAAGCAGCACAGCTTTTGCCGACTGACAGGATCAGTCTGTGGGCTGAGCTTACTCCCTGGCTAAGTCCCCAGACCCACTTGCACGTACCTGTCCCAGGTACCTCCGTATTTCTGCTGTCACGAGTGCCACTGCCATTCCACCTGAACTGGTTGTGTCCAGACCCTGAACAAGTCCAGGAGAGCTTACTAGGTTAAGGCTGTAATGAACCTCAAGTGAGATGCCAGTGAGCGTCACTGCTGGATGCACCTCGCTGCTTGGGCATCGTTACGCCAGAGTACTAGAGCAAGCAGTCCTTCCTAATCCCTCTGAACAAGATGTAGTGTTTTTAACATAAATTTGCTCTAGAATCCTTTTTGTCTTATTCCACGTTCTGTTAAGCTAGAAGGTAAGTGACGTTAAAGAGACTGTTTCATTGCTGTGTTCAGTGCAGGTGCTGAACCCTGTCAGATCTGCTAGGTAGGGACTGATGTTGCACAGGGTGGAGGAGGGTTCAGTCTAATACGAGAAAGCACAGGGTTTGGTATTGAGACAGGGCATGTTCGAAGGTCCAGACAGAAAACCACTGAAAGCCTCACAGTTACCCAACCAACAGTGCTGATTCATAGGTGACAGTAACAAATGACAGCAGCAGTTTGAATGGGGCCTCGACTGGTCTGACTCTGCAGAGTCCACCGCTGCAATTAGATCTGTTCCGAGTACAATGCAAAGGCATAACCATGAAAATGCTGACCAACAAGCTGCTGTACTGAAATGGAGGAATTATGCCAACAGTAGATCTGCTGTGCTTATAGTTTTTGTCAAACTTAGTTTTGGCAACTAATATTGATACAGTCAGGTGTTAAGGAGGGTGGGAGAGAAAAGTGAGTAGGGCAGTCCAGGCTATTTCCGCTGTTTAAAAACTACTGTAAGCAGCATTAGTGCACTAACTGTTTTTTGTGTATTATACATACATATCAGCACATCGAAGTCTGAGTTCTGTCACAAGTCTTGTAGTATTTATGTGACTTGTTTGAGGATTTTAACTCCTGAAATAAATGATTTGATCTCATTCAAATATAAACAAAATCTTTGCAGCAGTGGACAAAAACGTGATCTACATCTAAAATCAGAACACAGATAAAAATCCCCATTATGTTTTAATATCAAAATCTTAAAGTAGATGTAATGAATGTGTGTTGTGTGGGATTTATGTAATAGTTCTTACATGGCTCTGTAGTATCAGTAGATTATGACAATTAAGTGTTTAAAAGGGGCAGGGGGAGAAGGCCCAACTGTCCTTGATCCACAGGTGATCTTGCTTAAGTAAGTTACCACTTAACAGGTGTAGGGAAACAAGCAGTTTGTTTGTTATGAGAAGCAGCTTTCTTCATATTTAGCCACATGGGTGAGCATTAAAGAAGTTGGAAGGAGTTCTCTCTCTCTCTTTTTTTTTTTTTTTTTTTTTTAATAAGACTGGAAAGAAAAAATTTAAACATTCACCCAGTCACTTTGCAAGTATGTAATAGTGGGTGTCCTAACCGGACATGGCACTAGGAGTTAAAGGATGAAGGAGACATCAGGCATAATTCTGAAACCATAAACGTAGAGAGAGCGCTACTGCTGTTGAGTCATTACTTTTCAACTACTGCAAGGAAGTACATTGCTAATGAGCTTGTATAAAATGAGCTTGAAGAGCGTTCAGTGGTGGGAATTTCTTCTCAAGTGCTATCAGTGTAGATCACTCGATGTATTGTGTTTTTATTTTTCTAAATGAAACTTATTTTCACTATTTAACCAAGAAAGATACAGGAATGCGTGAACAGAGATGATTTCTATAGCAGTCCTTATTTTCTCAGTATTTTAAACAAATGCGGTTTTTAAAGTTGGGAAGCATCATTAAGCCAGACTTCTAAATGATGGAAATTATTCCTTTTTAAATTTTTAAAAAAATCATGTTTTTAAACAATGTAATGTAATTGTTTTCCTTAGACAAGCTTCTAGCTGTATAGGACTGAGTCTGTTACTTGAACCAGATACATACATACATACATACACATATATATATATATAGAGAGAGAGAGAGATGTTTTTTTTCTGTCCTGATATACCCAGCTTTGATAATTCTCTATTTGAGATCAAATGGCTTATAATTCTATTTTGATCCTACAGTAGCTGAACACTGGAAAAAGAACAGATATTTAATTTTTCATGCTACAGAAATCAACTGTACATACATAATTCTTTGTACGTAATTAAACAATAAATCTGAGTATCTTTGAAATAATATTTTGCACTTTTGGGTAGCTTTCTGCTTTTGTTTTATATTCTTTGATAGAATACACAGAAGAAAATGAGAATAACTTTTTTTATTCCTGAGATATAGGTAGCCATTCTACTAATTTCCCAAACCAAGAAGACTAAGATTAGCCTGCTGTGGTCACAGAACGTTTTGGTTGGAGGTTGAAGAAACGCGCCCGCGAGGTCCTTTACTTTAACCTGTAAGACTTGTGACTGCCTTAATAGGACTGATAGCAGTAAGGGGTAGTAGTATTTCAGGATTACTTATGAACAGTTTGTTTCTAATTAATACTCTTGGCACATAGATGAGAATTTGTATCAAAACAGTGTGGGTAGCACTTTATCCCATTAAAGTAATTGGGAGCTCTTGCATTTTCTTCAAAGTGAAAATAGCCTCCTCACCTAGCATAACTACTTAGTCAAGCCATCTTGCTGCTTCTCATTCTTTGGCTTTTCTAAAGAAATTTAATTACTGTACAGTTGCTCTTGGGAGTCATTTCATAATGCTTCCAGCCCTCAGAAGTGGACCTGTCTGAGAACTTACCAAGAGAAGGAAACATTTCCCTACTGCCATTGTAGCAAATCTGCTTCTGCTTGCAAAGGGTAAAACCTTTTTTCAAAAAGGTCGTCTTATCTTTTTCTTACCTTGCCTGTGACCTGTATTTGTCAGACCCCTTGGGGCTGGCATTGTGTTATTGAGGGTAGCATCAGCTGTGCAATGCTAATGAGGTTCAAGGGACCAGCAGCCTGTGCCTGCTGCAACCCCTGCAGAATCTTTGTCAGTCTTGTCGTGCTTTCAAGAAGGCCACGTTTCTCTTCAGTGTCAGCTGTAGAAATAGCAACAAATTCTCCTGTGGGGGCAACTAATTAGCATTTTGGTTAAGGTGTCGTGTTTATAATACATACTTGATTGATTTCAGTAAGAGTCTGCAGAATTTAGCGATGCAGGGACACTGTTAGCTCTTCAGGTTTGAGTGACTGATCCAGGCTAACTTTTTTGCTGACCTAACTGGTGTCAGAAATTTGTACGCTCTTTAGTGTCCTTAGTGTAGTGTCCTTAAAGTATGCTGCAGTGCTAGCTGCCACATATGGGTTAAATGAGCCCTGTCCTGAAAGGTCAGTCTCTCCTACCCATAAGCTGTGTTTTTACTCCATCTGTTTATATGGATGTTCTGAAAATGATGACAAGATAGAGTTTACTTTATACATACACTTTTTCTTGGAGTAGATGGTCCTTGAACTGATCAAGCTTTGGTGGATACCAAAATTAAGTAGCTTTAGACCACCTTCTCAAAAGAGAAGGGACGCAAAATGACTTCCCTTGACTTTCATTGCACGTGTACTTTTTTGTACTCAAATTCTTCATTCATTTGGGATGTTGATCTATGTTAGAACAAGTCTTGCTTTCATTGTTTGTGTGTGTATGTAAATACATGCATAAAAGTTTTTCTATACCTATAATTATTAAATTCAGGTAGAAAACTGATGCAATATAAAAATAGCAGTAAACCAGTATTTCTTACAATGAGGATGAATTTATGATCTTGTTGAGCTTTACATATTCCTAACTTCATAAGGGACGTACACCTTAGTTTTCCAATATTTAAGGAAATCGTGAGAAGTAGATGAAATGAAGTCTTCAGGTCACAGCTCTCATAACTAAAGAAAAGTTTTCTTCCTCTTCCTTGTGAGTTCTTGAGTTGCATCAGTAATTTGGGTTTGTTTGTTTTTTTTTCTTTTTCTAATGGTAGCAAGTGATAATATACCAAATGCTAAAGAAATTCTCAGTTTCTTTTCTATTTTTTGCCTTTAATACATTAAGGAGGACTGAACCAATAAAATGCAATGGTAGCGCTGCAAAACTCAGACGTTGCTCGTACTCTTTTATAAACTATTGTTAGTATTCCTGACTCCACATGTGAGCCCTAGGTCCAGGCTTGTGGTTTAAACTATAAACAGGGATGAGGTACTCTTATACAAGAGTAAATGTGCACAGATGGAGATGATCAGAAGTGACTTAATGTGTAGGCATTTTTAGAGGTGCTAAAAGCCCACAATACCAAGCTGACACTGATGAGAACTACGGGTGCAAAGTATGCTCAGACATATCCTTGAAATCTGATTTTTAAAAGGTGTTTAAACACCTACAGGGACAGTCAAGACTGTCCCATTAAGTTGGCAGTTGCATGTCAGGGTGTGTTCATAAATCCCTTTAGATGCTTTTTTGCATCTTTGTGCTGAGGTTTGTTTAAAATTCTTGACTTATAGCAACTGCCAAAGCAGAGCCAAATTAAAGGGTTTTTTTGTTTTGTGTTTTTTTTCTTTTTAGGGCTTGCCTTGTAGTTCTTAATTAAAAGAAATCCTAATACTGTGGGTTGAAGGAAAGAAACAAGAAACTTTTGAGGACAGTACTTTAAATAAAATGAGGGATTTTTGTGGGATTCTTTAACCTATTTGAATTATTAAAATTCAGGAAAGGCACTTCCTCTGCTTTAAAAGTTCTTGAAAATAAATCAAAACCAAATTAATAAATTTTAAAAGCATCCTTAATTACACCTTTTTGTGAGACAAGTATTCTTTGTAATTTAGAAGAAAAATGCTATAAGCTGTTGGCAAGTTTTGAGCATTTTTATTGACAGTCACCTGGCATGACTGTCTAACAAAAACACTAATTTTTCTTTGTGTTACTTCCATTTAAGGCACGCTTCTGAGGTAAAGAAAAATGTTGGCAGAGATTGAGTTTGTTCTTGTTCCTCCATAGTCATAGAGATTAAATGTGGGTAGTAACACAGCTTTTCTTATTTAATAATAAAAACTATAAATGAATCTTTTGCACTTATATTCTTATATATAATTCCTATGTTGCACAGTATACTTCCATTAAGGTAATGAATCAAACCTCATGTATGTGAGGCCATTTTCATCTCCATTCTGAATCCTTTCTAACCACAGTTCCAGCCACTCCTTCCATACTTTGAATGTGAAGACGTGAAAAAAACAAAACAAAACAAAACAAAAAAAAGCAAAAAAACGCCCAAAACACGACTGAGTCTTGCAGAGTTTCAGCATACTTTCTATGGGGTATGGCCATTTTCAGCCTGCCACGTAATGTAATCCCTCTAAAAGGTGCCACTCCGCTACCCCCCTCAGCCTCTGCTGAAAACTCTCCTTTGCTGTGATGTCTGCAGAAAAACATGAGGCTGGAGTGCCCGTGGCGCTCAGCAGCACTACCTGGGAGCGTTTGTTTCCTCATGTTTCAAACTGTCCAGCCTGTCCACTACTTCTGTCTTTTTCTTGCTGCTTGGGACAAGACTTGAGATTGTCCTCTGTATGGTCATACAATGCGAGTCAAAATCTCCTAGTTCACATCAAGGTTTTACCGTAAAGCAAATACTAGATTGGAGGAGTAAGGGTTTACTCGAAAAATACCATGTGTGCAATATGACATGCTCACTTGTGTCCTCAGTGAGATCCAGCCATTTCTCGGATAGTACATAATCCCCCCCGCCCCCCGGCTATACTATATTGTATGCCCTGATATATTAAGGTATCTATAGTTTAATGTTCCAGACACACACACAGACATGAGAATTGCAACTTAACTTTGAAAAATATGGTCAGAGTTGTGGATTTTTTTTCTGAGTTGGGACTTGCTGTTTTTTGTTCTAGGTACTGGTATGTTCTCTAGTAGCATTTGAGCAGGTATACAGACAGCTACAGGTAGCACTAGCACCAGGATGGGATGACCTGGCTTTATTTATTTATTTATTTATTGACCTGATTATTAACTTTTAAGGCTAAATTTACCCCTCATGCTGGCAAGTTTTGAGATTTGAAATATAATAATAAAAGAAAGTTTAGTACTTAGCTCTTCCTACTTCTTGTATACCAGTCTTTTTTAGAAATATGCATCCACAGTTTTGTCCTGGGTCCTTTCATTTCATACATTGATCGAAAGTACTTAGTACTCAGGTACTTAGCCTTTTGCAACACTCCTTCCTCCAGCCATCTTAATGGGATGTTTAGGTCGGGTGCAGGTGAGTGGATTATCTGTTTTCACTTGAACTTGTAACCAGACATATGTTCTTACAAATTTTATTAGTTTTTTTTAAATTCTCTTCTTGTTTGAAGCGGTCCATTAGATTAAGCAATCTGAAGCCTATGTGTTGCTGTTTTTCTACTTTGGCTCAATTAGTATGTATGGTTCCCCCCCCCCCCCCCCCAGTCTGATTTGCTTCTCTTGGAAAATGGCACAACAGGCATTTAAGTTAATCATCCTCCCAAAAACAATATTCTGGAATTTTCTTGCCACATTGAAATGGAAAAATTTCAGTGGAGGAGGCATAAATATTTTTTAAACTAAATTGAATTCTGCAGATGCCTTTTTTGGTGATTACATAATGTTAAATTTCAAGATGAATTCTTGTCAGGATTCTTGAAAAAAAATTGTGGGACATTTTGGCCACATTCTTTTTTTGAAAGGGGAAACCTGTCTGTGGCTGCTTTTGTGCTGGGAAACGGGTTCGTTGGATTTGGCTGTAGTGCGGGGTGGTTTAATGGTTTTGGTTACAGTTTTCTCAGGCTTGGTTGGTTTGCATTTTTAAACTCCCCGATGTTTGTTTGCACTGTCACTTCAGTTTTGCTCATGAAACTTTTTGGGCATTTATCCTTCCCTGCTGCTAATGTTAGATCATTGTTATTCTTAAGTCCTCTCTTGCCCTTCCTGCTCCTCCTTCGCTTTCCTCGTCCCCTGAAAGACTGACAGGCCAACTGAAGTGGGAGGGGTGGGAATGCCTGTCCACCAGGGTATTCTTTCATTAGCAAATAGTCTTAAAGGTGGCTTGCCTCTGTGTTTTTGTAAAACACATTTTACAAAAATAAGTTCTGTACAGTGCTTTAAATGTCTATACATTTATGTGCAAACTGTTTGTGCTCATGCCAAAGTCGTGCACGTTGTCAAAAATGTAATGTTTTTCTCCCTGCAAATTGATTAAAAGGCTGCTTGCTGTTGGAGTGTTGACGGTTGCCTCAGAGATGGCTGGCCTTCAGTGGCGAATGAAATGCCTTTGCTGAAGCTTTACATCTAGCGTTATGTTCAAATGCTAAATAATGAGAGTTGCCACTTGTTTCTTTTTTTAAAAGACTGGCACTGTGTCAGATTTTGTCCTTTGTTTTGAGATAAAGGTTTTAAAAAAGCAATAATTCTATGAAGAAAATATGAGGGTTTTTTCCTGTTTTAACTGAAAATATCAAAGGACTTGGCAGTAATATGATGGAAACAAAGTGTATTTAATAGTATAAGATAATTTAAGCAGTACTATATATATTAGGTACATAGATGAAATTGGTAGGAGGAGATTTTCAGGGCAACAGGAACAAATGTTCCTACCAACCGTGTGTGTAGTGTTTGCCTTTAATGGCTTCCATGCATGCCCGAAGCGGGTGAGGAGGGCGGCCAGGCACTGGGGCATTTCCCTCTTGTAAGGCCTGGCAGGGAGCAGAGCCTGCGAGAGTATGGGCATGTGATGGGCGGGGGGGGAAAGCAGGTGATAAACTATTCTTTGAAGACAGTATTATCTGAAGGTTCATGAAATGAAGGATATGATGAAATGAAGGACCCCACCGCACCATAAAACTTTCGAGCTGGAAGGGATTTTTGCAGTTTTTCTCCCTCCCTGGCCATGGAACCAGGTTATCTGAGTGGAGTTTCAAGGGGATTTTTGTGGCCTACGGTGTTTTTTTGCTATTTAAATCTAATGGAAACAGTCTGTCTGCTAGGACTGGAAAATATAAGAGAATCAGACCTGTCAGTCCAGATTTTCTGCTGTACTGCAAACTTGAGGGAAGTTAAAATGGACACTTTGGATTTTTATATTACCTAGATTAAGTACTGACTGCAAAAACATTTATTTGGATACACACGTGGTCAGTGGCTTTGTCATTAACTGGAGTGGCTACTATGGGTGAAACTACCTGTATTAGAGGTGAGCAAGACAGTTTCTCTCAACTTCAGTGACCTCTGTTTTCTGGTCATAAATCACAAGAGCTATTGCAGTCGGTGCATTGAGTACTGTGCGAGTTGCAGGCCAGCTGAAAACTTTAAATTCATATATTGGAAAAAAAATATTAGTCTTTGTGGTTAATGACATAGATATGTTTGGATAGATTCTTTTTCTTTCAGTCAGACTTATAGGAGCTTTCCCTGTTTTATAGGCCCAAAGAAACAGCATGAGGAAGTGGGTTCTGCATCTCGGTGTTTAGCTTCAGTTCCTTTGGAACCCAAAACAGCTACGGCTTTGACTTCACGAGCGACAGACCTAACGAACTGGAACCTTTCCTTTCAACTGAATCCACGAAACTTGTTGCATTTATAAAAGCAGATATTTGCAGGGTTGTTTTTCTTAAATTTAGGAGTTGAAATCTAGATGCCATTATAAGCAAAAAGGAAGAAGGAAAGGGTGAGATTTAAATCTTCCTTCATAAAGAAACCTGAAAAAACCCTGATAGGTACTAAAATCATTCCTTTCTGTACTAGAACGTGCTGCTTCGTTTGTGCTTACATAAAAATGCAGAAAGGATGCCATGCAAGTAAGTAGTTCTTTGCTTGACACTCACTACGCAGCCACCTGTTACAACATGATGGTATGGATAAGTCCCAGTAAGAGATATGAAAGCTTTACTGCTTGTGATAAAGTATGTTTACTAACCTTTAGAAAGCAAATTCTGTTGTTATCAGAGCAGAATCTGAGAGCCTGAAAAAGTGAATGCATACGAGGTTTGAAATTAATACGTAGGCTAGAAGATAACGTTGTGCTAGTAACGCAGACAGGCCAACAAGGTGACTCATTCTGTAGAATATTTCACCTACACTGTACTACTTAAACTACAAATGTGAACAAGGGTGAGCTTAAAAAAGAGTCATATTCTGTGGCAGTCTTCAGGTTTAATAGTATCAAAAAACTCTTGATGCTCTTGTGCGATATTTAATGTAAAAATACTTTACTAGTGCCCTAACTCAGCATTAATAAGCATACTTAAATAATTACATGCTGTCAGACCAGTGAGAGGAGTTTATTCTCAGAATATGTGCAGAGAACCTCATGGAAGTTGCTGAAGGCCATGAAGGATGGTTTGTTCCGTCTCTTCTGTCGCCTGTGGTTAGCGCTGTGGGCAAACAGCGTTTCTGAATTTCTCCGCCTATGCAACTCTGTGCATACACGGCTTTGGAGAGGGTGGCTGGTTTGGAACGTTTGAAACTCCTATTTACAGTTCTGAAAAACATATATTTAAAGGAACTCTGAATATTCACTGATTGTGTGGAAGGAGATAATGTTAACTAATCTGCATAAGTAATTAATGTGACACTAGACCTTAGGGAGTCTGCACTGTAAATGTTTAGTATGAAATTTATACCAAATATTTCATAATCCTGTATATACATCTTGAAGAGACATGGCAAGAACATAGAACATTTCTTCCAACTACTGCCTGCAGGCATCCTCTTGCTATCTTTGCAGCAACCTAAGGTGTGCCTGTAACATCTCGTGCAGTGATAGTGTTACGTTTTGTCTCTGATAGCTGCTGAGAGCCCTAGAAATGTTACACTTGTAAATGTATATGCGTATGATGGAACAGCTCTAATTTACACACTACGGGCCAAATCCTTATGGTGTAAATCAGTGCAAGTGCTTGGAAGATAATTTACATGGAAATCTGACCCTTTTTTTTTTTTTATGGCGAAGTTGATATGTTGATAAGACTAAGTGTGATATGAAAGAGTAGCAATTATGAAGGAGTTTCCAGTTATCTTGGAAAATTTGTTTAAGGGAGCTCTTGAAATAGGAGGCTGTATTCACTAGGTTTGACCCTGTCATAAAGGCCAATAGAAATCAAAAACCATACTTGTTCCTCATTCAAGGTGAAAGCTATGTCACCTTAAGTATATCAGGAAGTACAAATAACTCTTTTTGACAAGCAAAATGTTTCTTCTGTCAATAGTTAGTCCTATTTGTATATGGGAGACTTATTAGTCATGCATTAGCAGTTGCCACTGTAATCTCCTGTTTTATCTGTGGCATATCAGACATAATGTTGATTTAGGATTATTTGATGTTCTTTGATCCATTTCCTCAGCTGTGCATGACCTAGTGTGTTTAGCCATTCAGTTTGTTCTGCCCTTATCAATCAGGCTACTCTTTTTATTACCTCTTCATCTGCTTGGCATACGTTCTTTTAGTTTTACTCTCTCTCTGACTTGCACTGAAATGTTTTGTTACCTCATCTCCTCATTCAAGGCATGTTTTTCTTCTCTCTGCCTTATCTTTCACTTTCTTAACCAGCTTCATATTTCAGTCTGTCTTACAGTGATTAAAGTGGACAGTATGTGATCTGGGCAGCTTTAGAATGTTATCTATGCTATAGGAGTTCATGAAACCCTTTGTAGTATAGTTACAGATCATTCAGACCTAAGCTCAATTCTGATTTTAAAGCCTGTTTGGTCTTAGTAGATCTACAACTGTATGCCAGTGTATAACCAAAATACATCAACAGGAAGGCGTACTTTTTCTTATATACTCTTTTTGCCCATTGAAGTTGATTGCATTACATTACTTGAAGGTAACTGCAGGTAATCGATTTATTTAACTTTATTTTCTTAATGATTTCTGGGATGAGCATCTATGATATGAATGAAGTTGGTGTAGAGTAGCTTAGAATTTTTTCAGTCTTAGGTTTGGATGAGGAGTATTCTTTCTGAAGTGAATAGCCCAGCTTACAGCACTGGTTTATACTGTGGAGTACTCTTGGAGCACAAAAACTGGATTCATTTTTAATGAAAATATTCCAGAAGATACATGCCAGGATTGCAGCTGATGTCTGCAAAATGTTGGCGTTTGGTCATTAAGACCAGACAATGCCATCAACAAAGCATGTTTTGGACGGGAATCCTTTCCAATATTTTAGATGATTTACAAAATGCATTGAGGCAGTAGAAGAAAGTTCACTACCCAAACCACCACTGTTCTGTGGGCCAAAACTAGCAGATGAAATATTTTTTCTCAGGCAGTAGTAGATGATAGCTTCCTACAGCACCTGAAAATTTGGGAGTGAGAGAAGCTGAAAGGAGGTACGTTGTTGTTGATAGGGTACAGGCAATGAAGAGAACTTGTGAGGCTCTGTGTCTGTCCTTAAGTACTGGTACCTTCCTGAAATGTTATGTATTATGCAGAGCATCAACTTAGAAGCTTTTATTCTTAGAAGCTAAGAGTTTTTCTTATTTCCTGGATTGTGGGGGTTTTTGTCCTCCCCCTCTCTTCCCTTCCCCAGCAGTAGTCAAGATTTGAAAGAACCACAAAGTGATTTTACTGATTCACTTTCCTTATGCTGCCTATGCTGGCTGCTTTTACACTTCAGCTTTTTTTTCATTTAGCTTTGTAGGGGCCACAGCTGACAGAGACCTGCTCCTCTGAGTTTGCCAGGACAAGCTGTTCTGCAGCTGTCTAGGGATGGAGGAAGAAGGGAGGCTGTCTTCCACCTACTCAAAATAGTTCGTAAGACTTGTGCCCTACAGTGTATTAAGTACAGCTCATGTTTTCACAAAGAAAACTTGTATAGCTTATTAAATCGTGATGATAACTGGAAAGCTTATGGCCTTCCACCAGCATAATGCATGTAATATATGGGTAACAAGTTGGAATGTGACCTAGTGCCTCATGTGGTCCTGGCTCGCTTGAAAATACTTTTGTGGTCTTCGCCAAGTCATTCAGTATTTGTTGTAGCCTATGGTAAAGCTTTAAACTTCATAGGAGCATTGTGCAAATCATGTGCAGAGAAAATTATTTCTATTTCAGAGGTTTTACGTGAAGACTCATATTGTTGCTATTTATGGCCCTGTTTGTGGCTGGATGGATCAGAACTGCTCACGTACCAAACTGCTCACTCTTCCTCCAACATCTGCCTGGAGGCTTCCTTTCACTCGAGTGTTTGGTCTTATGCTTTTGGAGAAAAAGCATTACTTTCCAGCCCTATTATTGCTTTAAAGTTCTGTCTCGTGTGACTGTAGGTTTCCAACTGTGGAGTGTGGGGTTTTCTTGTACATGTAGGGAAGCACATATATGTCCCTTTAAAAGCAAACACTTTGACAGTAGGAGCATTGTGCTTGTGATGAGAGGTTGTACCAGTTCAGCAAAACGAATGAGCTCAGTAGCTCTGGTGCTGTTGCCAACTCGGTAAAGGCTATAGCCGCCCATCAGCTACAATGGGATAGATATGCTTACTTAATGGCACGCAAAGCTGATCTGTATGCAGCAAAATTGTTGTTGTTACTTGCAAAGAGAAATAAGAAACATTAGCAACTTTCATTTCAAAGGAAGTATGCTCTTCTAATCTTTGGTTTATGAGCTGTTGATAAATATCAGTGTGTACAAAGTGCAGGAAACATTAAAATATTTTGCTATCCTAGTAACTTTCAAATTAGACCTGAAGCAAATCCCATTTTCATCCTCTACAATAATACAGAAGAGGACTTAAGTGCAGACATTAGAGCAACAGAATAAGCACCAACACAATTGCTTCCAAACAGGCGACAGTGTTGAAATTTTAATTCCATTAAATTTTGCACTTTAGAGATGCAGCTTATTTTCAGCCATTTGTCTAGCTGCATAAACTGGAATGTATTCAAAATGCTTGCCAAGAACAAATCCGTAGGAAGAAATGTTATACTTTGACCCAGGTTCAAGACGTTCTAAACCAACAAGAAATAAATATTTCTGCAGACTTATTTAATGTTCAGCCTAAATAGCTTTTTCCTCCCTATGATTTGATAAGCACTTGGTTACCAGCATATATATATATATTTATATATTTATATATATATATAAATTTCCTATGTATTTCGTTCTAATTTAACTTGACCATTCTGTTTTTATCTGTCTGGAGTCTGCACAATTGCTAGACACTACATTTGTGTGTGTTGACCACCAAGTTGACAAGGGATAATAACTGGGCATCCATGCTGATGAGAGCTTCTTTGCTTAGTACAAAACACTTTTTGACTTTCCTGTGTGGATTGGACAGTGCTGATAAGTTACTTGTTTTTCTCTTGGACAGACTGCGAGATGTGCTAGAACAGGCTGATTTGTGGTTAACAGCAGTGGGTGAGACTGGGGCATGGAGTGCCTGACTGATGCATGAAACAAGTTAACAGATTTAGTTATTTCCTATCGAAGTGTTGAGTAATCGGGTTGTTTTGACTATAAGCTCAGGTTAACAGTGTAATTTTTCTGTTTTTAAAAAATAAACCTTATAATTTGATCACAGTTTTTTGTAACTGTTGTTACTGTAGTTATGCTATGCCCTAAGAATACAGGAGAGAATTCCCCTGGAACCAAGCCACATGCACAGGACTGCTCCGTTAGGACCAACAGCACTTTGCTCACTTCTTTAGAAAACTTTCAGATAGTCTGAGAAGTATGAGACCACGCTTCTCGGCCAGTGCCATGTTTATGGCTGTTAGTAGACAAATGCCAAATCAAATGGAAAATAAGATGGTGTAGTATATTAGCCTTTGACTGAGTTGGACACTACCTTTGGGTAGATGTGAGAAAAAGGTATGTGCTTTTAGCCACACTGGAACTAGGATAAAACGTCTTATCCACAGTTCTTACTTTTAAAGTTTAACAAAATTAATGAAGTAATTGAAGCTTAGTTTGTTCGGCTATGAAGGAACATGCATGCTTTCTCCTCTACCTTTAAGGTTTTTGAAGATCCCTTTCTCTAAATCGTAGGATGACTGGAGCTCTCTAACTCTTTTTAAGTTACTTTCTTGTAAAATCAGATGAAAAATAACCATTTCGTAATCTCATGATTAGCATGCTCTAATCTCTTGATCAGCATGCTGATATCCCAGAATGTTCTTTTTCAGTGAGAAAATGCTCTCTTGGGCATCCTGTTTTGATTCAGCAACAAGACAGAAGGTTATTAATACCCTGCACTTTGCCTGTAAATAGCTTCTCTCTTTTGTTTGTTCTAGGTCAGGAATATTTCTAGTTTTCTGAAGTTCAAGGAAGTCTTCCTATTTCCAGTGCTGAAGTTAATTTCAGTTTTTTGTTCTCCAAGCACTGTCATTAAAAGGAGATCAGAATAGCTTGTGGTTATGGCCTTAAAAAATACATCATCTGGGATGCTACAGATAAATACAAATCCTTCTGTAATAAAAACAACGGGAGCTAACAAAATTCCTTGTCATGTTTTATTCCATATAAAATCCTCAATTCTGAGCTGCTTTGGTGTTAGTCTTGAGAAAGTTTTGAGCTGTAAATCAACTGGCTGAGCAAGATGCTTTCAGTGTCTTGTTTATAAAGCATATTTGAATGTAGTTATACCTAGGCCATGCTCCAAAATGCCTAACTTGACATGCATTTTTGCATAAAACATAAAACAAGCTTTTTACCTTCATGACTGTGATGCAGGAAAGCAGTCTCAGATTGCAAGTCCAAAGAATTGATATTTTAACCTGTTTTTGTATTTGTATTTTTGCTGACCAAGCATGCCCATGCTGCCAGGATTAACTTTAATAGCCTTAAGATTTGTGCTCGAATGCACAGGTTTAACGCAGTCACGTCACTGTGTGTGATTCTTGTACTGGAAGCCTATGTAATGCACTTCCAAATGGTCTATGCAGACTTATTAAAACTCCTTTGCAAATTCTTTAATGACCCAGCTAGTACAGTAAAATGCTGAATGAAGCAGGATAAGAGGGTAGGGGCTGGCAAAAGTTATCAGCATATGTAGCTGTTCAGAAATAGTTTAAGCAGGGGGAAAAAAAAGAAAAAAAAAAACCCTTGTAGAATTAGTGAGTTCCAAAATGGTTTTAGCTGGAGTAATGTGAAGTATTTAACAGTTAGTCGTAAGTGTGACACAGTTAAAAGTACTGTTTCTGATATGATACATGACAGTTGTTTTACTCTTATTAAAGTACTGTGGATTGATCCTACTGCACAGTTTTGGGGAGGAGAAAACTTTTTTGTATCCTGAATCTATATCACTATGGATTTGCAGAGAAATTTGCCATTGTTATCTCTTATGTGCAAACTTCCTTCCCTCTTCTCTTTTTCCTCCCTGAAATCTCAGTGTAAGCAAACAGCATGGAAAGAAGAACATCTCCCAGTGGTTTAATTTCTGTAGGAATAAATTGCAGAAAATAGTATGCTTGATAGAAAATTGGAAACATCTCAGAGTGCTCTGTGAAATCATGGATTCGCACATGGAACTTCTGGTTGGGTTGCCTCTCAACCTGCTTCCAAGTGAAAATTTTATTTCTGAAAGTGAAGGCAAGCTGCTTGTTCAAATGAAAATTTACTTATTTTTATGGCACCTTATCAAAGGCTGCTTTTCTCTCCTTCAATTTACATCCCACCACCTCCTGCCAATTTCTATTACATTAAAAAAAGAAATAGAAAAAGAAACTCAACAAACAAACCGAGAGTATTTATACTCTTACTCTCCCTCAGTCCATCTGTCCTGCTTCTGCTGTTGTGACCCGGTGTTGTTCTGCTTTTCTCAAAAATTGCATCCTGAATTGCCACTTCAGTAACAGTACATGGTGCCATTTCAACTGTAGATGGGGGTGAGAGGAGAGAGAAGCAGTAGTGACATCTGTCAGCTAGAAGAAAAGAAGCTGTTGGCAGAAGTGTTGCTGAAAATAAAATTGAGCAGTAGAAGGAAGAACAAAACTAAGACTCCATAATGCAGCTAAGGAAATGGCTTTATACATTTATTTTATCTCCTAAGGAACTTGAATTATAAAATGTGCACTTAGCAAAAGTGTGAGTGAGCACATATCACTGTACAAGTCTGGTGTAGTTGCATGACTCCTCAGCTACCTCTCCCTCCTGGGGAGCTGGGAATGGAGATTTCCTTTGAGGTATGCAGGGAATGGGTGCAACTTTATCTACCTGGGAACTTCACCTAGACCTTGGATTTGCTTAATATTACAGACTTCTCTAGCATGTATCTGTAGCTTGCAGAACTTTTTATTGTGAATCACGTCCTCCATAAGACTGATCACAACCAAATGTTGAAAATTTAATTTAAGACTAACAAAATGTTTTGAGGTAGCTTAAAATTTGTGAGCTTATAAATAGAAATCAATTAACTGTTAATTATTAATTGTTGAAGTCAATGGAGTCTTCCAGACTTGGTTGTAAACTAACTCTGATCTGGCTGTTTTTTCCCTCCATTTAGAGTAAGCACCAGGTTGGTTTGAATAGGTTAGTGCAAGGTATTTAGTTTCTTCTGAAGTCTTGTAAAATGTCACATCGATGAATTTACCTATTGGACGAAAAAATAGCTACTGTAAGTTCGCAGAGGGTTGCCACTTTGTAGTTCTGCTCCTTTGTTTCTGTGACTTTCGGGCTTGGGGGCAGCGTACAGCCCTTTCCACACAAAGCAGGTATGGAGCAAGCCTCTTCAACCGTATCTACTGTCTGCCCACTGCTTCGTGCATTTGAGATAGCCCAAAGAGTTGTCAGTGACTAAACTGTTTCGGAACTATCAACATAACTGAATGCTCTGAGATTTATTTAGATGTGTGGATGGTTTTATGATAGAGTGTATTTGCAAAGTTTGATTGTTTAACTTCTGTGACAGAACTGGAGTCCTTAAAATGTATGTGGTACAAAGATAACTGAGATGGTATGATCAACGGTTGTGCTCAAATGCAAGATAGTATTCCTATCAGAAACCAAGATTATTTTTTTCTTCTCTGACCTAGTTTATCCTTTTCTGTTTTCTACCATCACAGAACCACTCTTTTGATTTCACTTGACCATGTCAAGTAGTAAGCAGTAGCTTATCCTGTTGTTAGTGCTATGTCTTGAAAGAAAGAAAGGTGAATTCAGCCTCCAGAAAGAGTAAAGAAAGCCAGCATCTTGCAGTAAGTAAAATCCAAGGGGCGGGGAGGATTCAGTCTGCAGCACAGATTGAACTATTTCTGAATGCAGATTGGCCAACTTGGGTAGGACATCTGCTGAGATATTCCTGCAGGAATAAAAAACTGCAGTACTGGGAAATCCAGTAATTTGCATTCAGTGGGGTATAGTGCACATCTGTTCAGACCATGCAGCTGCTAGTAGGAGACAGTGGTGAGCATTACCCTGGAATTCGTGTGTGTGTAATGTACATACACACGTATACACGTACACATATACACAGCATGCCTGTTTTAAAGTATTAAAACCTAATTGTCCCAGTTGAATTCATTACGTCTAGAGGGGAGGTTTTAGAGGATTGCCTGTCCCTTTTAAGATGTATTATGTTAGCTAGTGCAATGAAGTATGACTCCTGCCATCCCTTTGCTGAGGAGTGCTGGGATATGGCAGGTGTTTCCACTCACCACTGTGTTTCCTGGCTGTGGCTCTGGTGTGTTTGGCAGCCCACTGGTTGGACACTTGAATTATCATTAGCTTTTAGAGTAACACACCCTTTATAAGAATAGGGGAACTTAACATGTCATCACTTGTTTGTTGTCAGTCTGTGTGTTCTGTAAGACGCTAACAAGTTGTTCTGTTTCCAGTTGTTTATGTAGAAGTGCAGTGTGCCTTCTTCAGAAAACAACCTGGAAAATAGACCAATATATGCATTAGGATCCTAATATGTGGGTTTTTAAGAGACCTTATTTGAATTAGTTATGATACAAAAACATATCATGTGCGCCAGGCATGATAGCATGTTGCAACTGAATGTGTTTGTGTATGTGTGTCTATAGGAAGAGAAGTAGAAGTAGCTGTCATTGAAGGTTTAGGCCAATAAATTGGACTGATTTTAAACTTTAAAACAAAATGTTGCTAGATTTTCATTAACAATACACATTGCTAATGGCTAGTTCTTACTCATTACTAATCATTATCAGTACATATTCAAAGCAATTAGCCTGTAACAACCCCATCCTAAATTAGGTGTGAACATACAATACCACTGAACGGAAGCCTCAGAGTTAGCGCTGGCTATAATTTTTGTCTCAGGTATCCAGGTGACTGCTTCTGAGAGCTGGTCAGGAGCCTTAAATTCAGACTCCTTTGCTTTTATAGGCTCAAAGTCATGGAATACCTTAGGCTGGGAGGGACCTCAGAAGGTCCCTAGTCCAGCCACCCCTCATCTTTGAGATCAGATTGCTCAAGGCTTTATCCAGTCAGGTCTTGAAAGCCTCCAAGGATGTTGACTTCTCAATCTGTCTGTGCCTGTAGTCCATTCTGTGTTCTGCTGACCATCCACATGGTGAAGTTTTTCCTTATATCCAGTTTGAACCCTTTGTGTTTCAATTTATGCCCATTGTCTCTCTTCCCCCTGCCATGCATCACTCTGTTCTACAAGGATTTTATTAGCTCTCCCCAAAGCAGTCTCTTCTCCATGCTTAGCGAGCTGTGTGCCCTCAACCCCGCCTCACAGTTGTCTCTGACCTTGGTTGGCCTCTGCTGAACTTGTTCCAGTTTATTGATGACTGTCTTGTACTGTACTGGAGGGCCCAAAATTGGATGAGGTATTTAGATGCAGTGTGATGGGTGCTGAGTAGAGGTGGATAATTGCTTGTCTCAATTTCCTAGCTCTGCTTCTGTTGGGTCAGCCTGGGATGCTGCTGGCCGCCTTTGCTGCCAGGGCACACTTCTGTCTCGTGTTTGGCTTGCTCCCCACAAGGACCCAGGACCATCTCCACAGAGGGCAATGTGGTAAATCTGCACCAACTGTCCTGAATCAATCTTCCCATGTGCCCAGAAACGTGTGCCAGGAGGACTGTCTTCATGACTTCTCTCATGCAAGAAATGTTTGATGCTGGTAGGGGCGGGAGGGAAGTGGGGAGGGGGGGTTACTTTCACGGGCTGCGGCAGGTGCCTTTTCCAGTTGCTTAGCTGTTTATTCCTCTTGTTTGGCTGCTGCTGCTTTTCTTGAAACAGAAGCAGTCTTTTCCCAGCTCTCGAGGTTGCACTCCTTCAGTGACCAGTAATTGACCATCACAGAGTTGCTTATAGTGCTGGGGCTTCTGCTGTAAGTCTGTGCCCAAATTTTCAAGGCCCTTGCTGTTATAGCACACTTAACCTGTATGTTATGAGAAGCCAGTGCCTGTCTCTGTCGCACAGCAAGTTCTCATAACAACTGATAAGCCTATCAGGCCAGGACCAGGGCCTTGCGCAGCTGGCGTAGGACACGGAATAAGGCCTGAGGGCTTGTTCTTAGCAGCAGCGATACTGTTTTTACTGAGCCGCTTTGTACAACATGTATATTCATTATTTACTAGTCTTGCTATGTAACTGCTTATGTTTGAGTTTATAGCAAGCTAATAATATTTAAATGCTGCTTAGTGGACTTCTACTTTTATGGGTGCAGCTATCTCTGCTTTGGGTACAGACAGTTAAGGCTTTATAAGTGGAGCTGTTGGTGGACAGCACCGAATTTCTTCTTGAATCCTGACTAAGGGTAGTACTGTTGCAAGTTCACACTGATTTAATTTCTTATATTGGTGTAGATTGGACAGGGAGCATTAAACAAAGTCTCTTTAAAAGTATGTGTACATACAAAGTTTAATCTTCTGTAGCTGTCTTGTAGATGATAAAACCTCCTTAAAAAGAAAGAAGAAGAAGAAGAGGAGGGATGCATGGCTATTTGTCACCAAATTCTCCTCACATGAAGATTAACTGTACTCTATTTTGAGCATTAAAAAAAAAATAGTAAGGGCTTAAAATGCTGTGAAATGTGTGATTTGCATTCCTGATGTAGGGGATCACTTTAGCATTAGGATAATTTCCTGATGCTGTTCTAAATAAAGTGTGAGGTTTTCTGTTGTGATGATATAGGCATGGTAATGTCATACAGTGCAACTGATGAATTGTCCAGCTGTTGGGCAGCATTTCATTACGTTTAGAATAGAAACTTTGTGTGTTAATGAAACTGAAATACTAAAAATGCAAAGACTACTAAAATGCTTATGCCTGTGTAAAATGGATGTAAGGTTATGCCTTTTAATAAAAAAGTGTTAACCATTTTGTTAAGGATAGTGGCAGTTCTGTTTTGAATTGTGATATGTTTATCAAAAAGTTAAACGTCTTTTTTTTTTTATGTATCTGTGGAAACATGAAAAAACATGCTCAGCTTGAGTGTGTTGATTAAGTTGTGGTGAAGTTTTGGTTGTTTAGAGCTGAATTTAGGGAAGAACATAACAAAGCTGTTCTTTATTAAAGGTTTTCTTGCCTTGTATGTCTCTTCACTTTTACCTTTTTTTGTGCTTGGTTTTTAGATGAGGTACACTAACTAGTCTCAGTAAATCAAGAAGAACTATCTTCCTGACAGTTTCATAAACAACTTCACAACTGTGACAAATCCAGTTTCCAGAGGAGTGCTGGAATTATTTCAAGAGTTATTTTAGAGTGAGACTACTTTTTTCTTCTTTTTCTCTTCTCTTCTTTTTTTAAGCTTAGAAATGTCTGTCATTCTTTACAGAGGTATGTACAAAGATGTCTTCCTATCCTCTTAGAATATGACTTCTTCTGTGCATTTTGGAGACTGGACTAGGAAAAGGCCTTAACAGTTACCAGGATCGGATCCTTTAAGAAGATTTGTAAGGGGAGGGGGAGAACTGGGGAAGTAGTCTACCACCTGAAGTTTGGGAATGTGTATGGGCAGAAAACTCTATAGTCAGCAGGCACCATGAAGTCCACGATGGATTAAAATAGGCAAACGTGCATCTATCAACTTTATTCAGCTGTCACACAGTTCGGTTAATTTGCTGCCAAAACTGAAATATTGTAGGTGTGTTTCTGTGCTGCTGTCTTCATGCACTCTGCATATCCCCTTGGTGTCTTCTGACCACTGTCCATTTAGGTACAGCTGTGTGGCGAGCATCAACAGCGGAGCAGTTGTGTTGCAGGCACTGGCAACCATCACAGCTAGAATTAACACGTACCAAAGTCTGCGCCGGCAGGCGGGCCGGCTGGCCAGCCTTGGAGGCAGTCAGGGCCCACAGGTTCTTGTCCCGTGTGTTTTACGAACCTCCATGACCACCAGCATTGCTGGGAAGTTAATTAGTTGAGTACATATTGTTGGGCATTCTTCAAGTTGCTAGCCGTGGGAGTGAACATAGGGACTGATCATGTTGACCTATTTGTTTTATCTATGATCTAAGAGCTGAAACACTTATTTTGTTTTTATCGCTTGGATTAGTGGGGACCATTCTTCCATCTGCCAGTGTATTTTAATCCTTTCTTATGGATAAACATTAATATTTCCTATTCACCTTCTTACAAATTTTGAGTTGAATTAAGGCACTCTTATTTTTTTAATCGCTAAACAGAAGAGGAAAGTCAACAGTTCAAGTAAATCATTCTAATAGGTTAGAAATACACTATCATGTAAAAATGGCTCTCTTGTAATCACTCTTGTTTCTGATCTAAAGTTTTTAAAATTGCGAAATGCTTTTTTTTTTTTTTTTTTTTAATTTCCTGTTAGTTAGCTATGTTCTGTGGGTTTCCCATAAACAACTGCCCTTAAAGAATTGTTAGCACTTGTCTGGCAAAACGTGATGGTGATAGGTTTACTTTCTCGTTGAGTGCTTTCCATCTGATGTACGGCTAGTAATTGAGGAAGAAAAATGGACCGTTACAACCACAGATCTTATCGCCGTAGAGGAGACTGTCAGTTCTTACATGAAGTTAAGCCACTGAGGGAGTTAATCTTGGATGCTTCTGATTTCTTTTTTTAAATTGCTGTGTTGTTTTACATTATCGAATGTCTATGTTTTTCACGTCAGCTATTGCTAAAGAATAGCAAAGCATTCCATTTTTAATGAAATAACAATACGCTGCTCTTTAGTCGGCCCAAGAGGGATCGTCCTGGGAGTATAGTTCAAAAAACTGAAAGACGTGAAATTTCCCTCTGCCAATTCTTGGAAAACTAACTTAAGTTTATGGAGAATGCTGTTAAACGGGGTCGTTCATTTTCTCTGTCCAGACATTTTAAACATGGGAAAAGTTAACTTAGTGGCTTTGTAACCTTTCTCGCTAAACTCGCTCTGTGCCGTTCTTCCCTAAACACGAGATGGCTACAAAGCCAAACTAACTGTTCTTCTCATCAGCACAGGCACACAGTGCAGTTATTTTCTTTTTTAGTTTGCTGCTTAATGTACATTGACTACCACAATCAAATAATGCTAAATGTATGCACAAGACGCTGGAAGATAAGTTGTCCAAAGCTGTTTACGTCCCTCTGCAGGACTGTTTGCCCAACTGAGAGTAGAAGTTTTGAAGGGACTTTTAGCAAACAGAGAGCAGTGCTAGCAGGCATCTGTGTAATTATCCTATTAAAACAGAGTAACGTCTGCATTATCTGTGCCGGTGCAGTATGGAGGAGAACATTGTGTCCTCTAATCCTTTCTGGGAGCATTATGGAGTAAAAAGGATAACATTTTACTAAATCTGTGTTTTAATACGATAGGTTACACTTAATTACCTTTTAAATTACCTTTCTTCTGTTGCAGGGTTTTATGCTAAGGACCCTACTTTTAGCCCTCATCACAGAGCTCTTCCTGCCTTTGGGTAGTTTATGCTTGTTTTTTTGGGAGGGGGATTATAATGAAAAGATAGTGCTATTGTTTGTCTTGAAGGCACTTACATTCTAACTCATTTTTTCCTAGTATGGTAAAAGGTCTGCAAATATTAATTTTAGATACAAAAGACAATAACGTGGCAACTAGAAGTACGTGTTTTGAATTTAGGTGTAAAGTGCAGACTCGCTGAATGGTTTTATGAGGAAGGAGTAACAGTGCATGGCAGAGGCCACAGGGGAGCAAGACAAGATTATTTCAGCCTTCAGTGCTTGCAGCATAAGCCAGGAGAGTGTATTGGCTTAAATAATGTAGACTTCTTTTTTGCCTCTTTACCCCTGAGGGAATCTGATTTCCTGATCACCTATCTAGCCATATGCCGTAGCTCTTGCCAGGAACTCCTCGCAGTGTCATTGCCAGCTAAAATTACTTGTCTTCTGAGAACTGAATTATGTTGACAATTGTCTTAAATTGCTACGTTGGCAACATCGCGAAGTTTTTGTATGCAAACACAAAAAATACATTAAAGCAGCTTTACCTTGAAATTTGGATTGGAAACTATGCTTCAAGTGTTGAATTTGATCCAGCTATTGCGAGGTGTTCGGCACCTGTTCAGGCGCGTTGCTCCTTGTTCTCTTTCCAGTGCTTTTCTCGGTTTGTTGGTGCTTTGAGTAGTACAGTACAATATTGATACATACAAATTAAACATTTACAAAGAAACCATATTGTCTACTCCTATTTTGTAGCAGTTACAGTGGAGACCTCATGCAGCTAGTAAAAACTTCTAATGTTTTGTGGTAACTTTACTCCTTTTCTTTCTTCTCTTAACAGGATGGAACTGAAATGCGGTTATACGCTGACTAAAGAGTCAGAATAAGACTGAGTCCTGCTCTCTGACCTTTCTATACCTGGACCATGAACTTGCTCTTTGGCTTCATGCTTTAGAAACCTTTGTAGTAACTCCGTGAAGCTGTTGGAAATCATGGCTTTCTCTCCATGGAAGCTGTCCTCCCAGAAACTCGGCTTTTTTTTGGTGACTTTTGGTTTCATTTGGGGAATGATGCTTCTGCATTTTACTATTCAGCAGCAAACACAACATGAAAGCAGTTCAGTCCTGCGTGAACAAATTTTGGATCTCAGCAAAAGATACATCAAAGCATTAGCTGAAGAAAATAGAAATGTTGTAGATGGGCCTTATGTTGGGACAGTGACAGCATACGGTAAGTGCCTCTTCTAGATTATGTGACAATTTGATTACGGCTTTTTCTAAGTGGTACAAACATTATACTTCAAAATGCTGCTCAGTTGACTGTACTTCCAGATTCCAGTCTCTTGATCACAACCTCTGTCTCTGTCACCACAGAATGTCAGTGTTACACCCTGGGAATGGGAGGAGGAATAAGAGGGTAAAGTATAGTCAGGTTAGCTCTTGATTTAGTGACTCAGCAACGCTATTTCAAGTGTGTTATCTGGTAAACCCTTCTCTTCCTTCAGAACTATGCTGGTTTCTCTTTTTAAAGTAGCATTTACTAATCCAGGTTAATTGGCTTTCCTGGAGCACTTCTACCCAGCTAACAGAACCCAGTGTACCTTCCCTAAGGATAATAAAGTAATTGGCACATGAATTACCAGCTGTTTGAGGATTTCCACTATGAAGATAACTTTCTCTGTGACTTGAAGGCAGCACTTGGGAATTTTTAGATTTCAGCTCAAAGTAACTATGCTTGTCAGTGACCAGATTGACAATTTTGGTCCTCTTTTCTTCCAGCCAGAGACCAGTTCTTTTTCTTCAGTGTGTGCTCTTAGGGAGCGTTTTCACAAAAATATTCTAATGTAACATCTATTGAACTGGAATAAATGGCAGATATGGTGCTGTAGACAATGAAGAAATGAGGAAAATAACTGGAAATTCTTCAGTTATATAAGGAGACTACTGGAACATTTGAACATACACGGAAGAAATAGACATTAATTGCCAGAAAGACATGAATCATGTCATGATAAATGAAGAGGTACACTAATTGAATTGCCCTAAAGAGGGTAGAAACAGCAGAAAAAAATACAGTTCTGTTACGATATCCATCAGTACTGTCTTGCAAGAAGCTTGCAAATGAGCTTTTGTGTACACACCCCATTAAACTCATTACCATGGGCTATATGGGAAAGGTTCTATGTAGCCTGCTGTTAAATGACTGACTGTGCAAAGAGGGGGTGGCTTGCAAGGAAATCAAAACCTTTTGCCAGCGTAGTGAAACTCCTGTGATCTGTTGATTTTTATAGTGATCCTAATTTTGATACTGTGGTATACAATTGGCAGGGGGAGAGAGAAGATGTTTTTATATTTGTGATTGCCATAAGCAGTTTATGAAGTAGTCTGGTCAGCTGTATCTGTCTTGAAAGAAACACTACTTCACTGTTCACCCACAGTGGGAATAAGAGGATCCTACCTGTCACTTTGTCATCTGTGGTTTAGCTTTCTTCCACTGCAAGGGAGGAAACATTGAATGGTATTATGCTGAATGATTTCAATATTAATGACTGATCCAAATTTTATGTTGTTCTCCATGTTACAATTCAGTTCTAGTTCATTTTTCAGAGCAAGAATTTCAAAGTCCTAGTTCTAACTTTCAGAAAATACCATTTTTTTTCTGTTGATTGTTATAGCTAATTTTTGAAAATAATTTCCATCAAACTATAAATAGGTATATGTAAGTCACACCAAGTTAGTTAGTCTCAAAATGAAGATCCAAATGATAGCAAACCCTAACAAGAGCTCCACGAAGCTTGTGGAGCTGTCTAGCATGCGGAATGGCTTGGTCAGGGACCTTCCTGGGCTGCTATCGGAAGGGGTTAGGACAGCAGGTATCTATATCTTACAGCTGGCTTAAGTGACCAGAATGTACTTGGAAAGAGTGCTTGTTGTGTTTATATGTCTAAGAACTTGGATAGATGAAAAAATATCTTGCGTTAGTATTGGTGTAGTTGATTATTTGTGAGGAAAGGCAGTGTACACAGCTGAAATAGCATTCAACCTTCCATCAGGAATGAGGACAATATATCCTCCCTAATCTTGCAGATGGGCTAGGGTGAATTTACTCCTGCAATTAGCACAGTTATGAGTACTGACTAGTATGGATTTGCTAAGAATGTTTGTATTCCTTTGTTTTGCTTTGAAAAAAGCCAAAGAATGTACTTTGAACTTGCAGAAGTGCCCAAATGTGAAAAACTGATATACTCCAAATGTTTAGTCAAGAGCCAGAACTGGCCTGTGTTCTTCAGCACTTGCCTTCGTGAGAGCAGTCATACTGCCTTGAATCCAGTATTATGAAGTTGGCTGCTAATTTTTATAGCATCTGTCCGGTAGTTTTATCTGTTGTGCCTCTGGTTATTTGTTAGAACTTGATTTAAATGTATTTTTGGGGGTAGGGGAAAATTTGCAGGTGTTTCAGTTCATATGTCAGGCTTCTGAGAAATTCCTGTGGAAAAATAACTTGATGCATTGATAAAGCAGAGACTTACTATGTTCACGTTTCTTGCTTTTTCCGATGCACTTTTTTGTTCAGTCAAATTACCTAATGTTAAGATTATGCATCTGGTCCAAGCTTAAGTTTAACTTTAGTTATACCATATTTATCTCAAAGTAGAGAACTTTTTTTGCGATTTTATCAGTTTGCTTTGTTTGGCAGTTATTTCTGCATAGTAAGTTTTGATTCTTCTTCACTTTCATTTCATTCAACATGAGAATTAGGGGGGATGTGCATGTGCGAAAGAGTACAAAAACGAACAGAGCATATTACCAGAAAATATTTCTAAAATAAAAATATGGTGCAATTTCAAGTGAGATGTACCTCCTTTTAAATTGGCAAGATCCTATCGTACTCCTAACTTGTTTGGCATTTTTTTTCTGCTTGCTTTCTTTTCTACTTACCTACTCACTTTTAGGCTATTTGGAAAATTAATTGCAAAATAGAGTTGTTTCGTATTAGTTTTCATAATACTTTAAATAAATTGGATAGATATCTTTTACAGGCTTAGACAATGAAGTTTAGGATACAGCAGATTATATGGCTGCACTTTTTTTCTCCTTTGGTGCATGGATTAAAAGTACCTCTTTTTAACAAAGCATGTTGGGATGTCGTCTTGTTTCTATTGCTGCTTTTTCTCTCTTCCTGATTAAATTTTGGTGTTCATATGAAAGTGCTTGTCTATAAGGCTGACGCTAATATCTGTAGTGTCACTAACTATTATGTTGCTTTGTTGCTTAAATAACAAGCTGTCCTTATTCTGTAATTTCTGCTGGTCCGTGACTACGCAGTGAACTGCATTGGTATCGTAATCTTATGACATAACACAAACTCAGTACAGTAGGCCAGAAAATTGTGGGCATGGGCTTAAAAAAGTTGTCTTTTGAGAGTACTTGAAGTTAAGTTAAATTAAAAAAAAAAAAGACTGTCTTCAGAAATTGAAGGGGAGCTGCAGTAATCTGTGCCCTGGCGAGGTTCGAGATGACAGGGTATCCTTCACTGAGTTTCCCCTGCAGTTTGCCCGTGACATTCATTTCTGTTCCAAATCCAGCTTGGGAATAAGCTGACTTGGTGCCAAACCGTGGTCAAGTTCCCCGGGACATGTTAAACGGCATTTTGCAGGTGGATGAAATAACTTTGTAACACTTCTGTCAGGTTAAGGCCAACTAAGTTTTTTCTATGGGAATTTTCAAGGTCCATAGCCTTTCCAGTTTAAAGACAAGTTTGGATAGGTATTCTCAAATTAAGGTGTTTTGAAGGGTGCAAAATGATGGTAATGTGTTTACTTAAAATGGTAGCGGGACAAGTGTTACGATAAGCAAATAATACCATGTGAAATAATACTGTCTTCAGAAATTGAGAAAACCATCAGTCTGCCCAGTTTGGCATTTCCGATAGCTTACTAGCAACAAGCCATTTGGGTTGGCTATTCAGTAATAAACTTGTTAATGACTAATATTAATGACAGTGGCTGGAAAAGGTTGGTTGGTTGTTCTATGAAAACTGCCCGTGCTATTTAGCCTTTTTACTTCTCTTAATCTTATCTTCTGATTATGGTTAACATGCACAATCATGATTTCTGCATTCAAGAATAACTATTAAGTTTCCTTGATTTGTCTGCCTTTTACCCACTCAGAAGGGCTTCAGTTATTCATAATCTTGATTACATACCTTGTCCACGTTTTCACTTAGTGGTATTGATTGTTTTTATGTTCTTTCTACCTTATATTGATCTGTCACGTAGGTGGATCAAATACTTTCTGTTTAGAAGTTGTAGTCCAAATACACAGAGTGGCTATTAGATTTTTATAGCAATAAACAGCTGCTTTGCAAAAATTACCGTGAATCTGTGTCCCCACCCTCCCCTTCCCAAACTGGCTTCCAAGTGCTTTTTCATTCTGGTAAGATGTCTCTTGATATCAGTGTGTTAGTATCAGTATTACAAGACTACAATATTTAGCTGGGTTTTTTTTCCTGGTAGTCTGTGTATGCCCTAACGTACGCTATATTTCTTCCTCTTGCTGTTTCCTGAGTCTTTTATTCTTTTGCCATTCCTATTTTATTCCATAACTTTTTTTCTTGATTTTCCTCCTTCTACATTGAGGCTTTGGATCTGTTATTAAATTCCTGTTCCACTTTGCCTTTGACTTCTGGATACCATTTGTGAATCATCTTGTTTTGATAAATACTTCTTTTATCCCTCACTCCATTGCACCATACCTATATTTAAATATATATCAAAATATATTAAAGCAGTATATATCATTAGTACTGAAGATTTCATCATCTTGTCTTTATAGGACAAAGAAAAATACACAGTTAAAAGTATCTACTTTATGGCTCCTTTGAATAAATAACTCTCCTTTTTTGGAGAAAAAGATCATAAGATTTCTAAATATAATGTCCTTTTCTTATTTACTCTCTCATTTGCACAAGAATTGGGGTACTCATTTAAAAAAAAAATTAGAGATGTAAAATAGCATGTGGCAAAACTACAACTGATGTTTGGGCAGATGAATTTCTTCAGCTGTATAGAAGAATTTTCTGTTACAGATCAGAAAATTTGTTTGGTTCTAGAGTTGTGAAAAGCAGAAAAAGTATTATAGATACATAATTATTTTATGTAATTAAATGTAAAAACAGTGTGAATTCAACATACCAAATACTTTTATCTTGAGACAACTGTAAATGAACAAAGAACAATACTTTCTTTCATCTTGCTTTGCTTGATGCCACTTTAATTTTACAGTTTAGTTTGATAATGGTCTGGTTTCTTTCCCCTCTGGTCTACAGTGTGGGTGTGGGTTTTGTGCATCTTGTTTTGGGGGGTTTTGTTTTGTTTTGTTGTGTGTGTTTGTTTTAGCTTACCCAGCTGTCTTCATTACTCTAAGAAAACTAAAAAAAGAACAAGAGAAGAAAAAATACCAGGCAACTTAGCCTTCTTGAGCTGTTGCTCGATATGCAAACACACACGCGCTTGATTTGATCAATCCAGCTGATTCTCGTAGTTCGACAGTTTCACGAAGAAGGAATTTTTGTCTTTTGTATTTTGTGCTAGAGTCAGGATAAAAGCTCTTTTAGTTTTATTGTAATATATCCCCAAAACTGTTGGTGGTAGGTGCATGTAGTGGACATGCAGTCATTATTATTTTAGCAGTGTATGACTACTTGAGCAATTACAAAGCATGCATTTTTTTTTTTATTTCTTCAGTTTGGATGTAAGATACGTAAAAGCCGCTGTTTGCTATGTGTGTTATAAAATACCTATGAAGACCAGTCCCATGTCCAGAGGAGCTTGTATGTGAGGTTGGATGATGTAGGGCATGTTTGTGCAAACAACTGTTAATGACCAGGATTTGCACTAAGTGTTTGTATGTGTTCCAGTCTCGTTCTTGTATCTATTTTGTGACTCTCTCTGACAGTGTACATTGCATTATTAAGCAATTTAACTTTTGATTTGCAGATCTGAAGAAAACACTTGCTGTCTTATTGGATAATATCTTGCAGCGCATTGGGAAGCTAGAGTCAAAGGTAGAAAATCTTGTACTTAATGGAACAGCAGCAAACTCTACCAACAATACTACCACTCCTGCTCCCAGCCTAGGAGCAGTTGAAAAGCTTAATGTAGCAGGTGAGTATGGCAATGTTTAGAACACTTGTGGGCTGTTTAATCTGTTTTTTCTCTCTGTGTGCTCTTTTCTATGCCATAATGTGGTTTTACAGTTGCAAAGATTGAAATGTCTTTGAAAACAAAATTGAAAGGCTAACCTATATCAATAGCAATTATAAGTCCATTGGTCTTTTACAAGCTCAAAGGAAGTCTTTCTACTATGGCAACTTGAACATGTTGAAGAAAGCATCCTCTGCCAAAGGGGAATAGTCCACCTTGCATGTGTTTTAGATATTTTTACATCTTTCTACATCTACTAATTTAGTATATGTTTCATACTTTTAGTGGTCACACGTTAGAAAGGTGAAGCTTAGGCAGATACTTTCTCTCTAAGCCTAATCACTTGGTCAGTAAGAATCCACTCTCTGCAGATATTTAGATTGCATATGCAATTTTTTTTGTTGTTACCCGAAAGAAAATGTTTATTAATTTTTATTATATTACTAGTTATGATGTAAAAATGTCCTTTCCTCTGCCCAAAGAAAGCACTTAGTAGTGCAACCGTAATTACCATGTAAAAATTTCCTTGCCTCTTCTGCCCTGTAGCTCTTACAATTCAATACATAGAGATGATCTAACTGGTATCCTCAGCTTAAGTAGATGCGTTTTTTTAAAATGTCACTTGAAATCATCATGTGTAATTTTGTTTTCAGTGAATCGACTGTTTGCTATCCTTACAGCCTCTCAAAGCGTTTGAGTTATCACCTAGTGGTGGCAGAATGCCTCACTGACCTCTTTACCTGCGTGTCTCGGTCCTTTATTATTCCAAATGTTGTGTGCTCTGAATAGATCTTGCCATTTGCACTGCCTTGTCTTTTGCCCTGCCCCTTTCTCTGCCACCGAGTCAAAAAGATACTGACTGCTCTGACCCAGAGGAAAGTCTGCCTGTGCCCTGCAGCTGATCTCTGCAGCCCTCAAAAAGGGAGCAAAGCAGCATATCTAGGCCAAGCTGATTAAATAGGAGTATAGCTGTACTCCTGAGTCTTGCATGTGCTTCGGTTTCTAGCAAAATCAGTATCTCTGCGAATATTATGTTTTTAATAAATAGGTCAAGATAAAGAAGCAGATGCAACCTTTGGTAAACTGATGCCAATGAAAGGAAGCGGGGAGTGTGGTATGCATGTGATTACCTGATTACAGCGTAACAACTGAGTTACTGTATGTCAGCTGCTCTGTAGTAACTGTATTTATCCATATAAGGAAATCTGAAGTGTATTATCTCTTGCCGAGAGGGATGTTTGTCCCTCTTTTACCCCATAATAAAAGTGTACTCATAGGCAGGTACCACAGTGTTTTGCTCATGTGATATACTACTGCTCACCTTGTGGTAACTTTTTTTTCATCGTATTTCTGGCCTTAGATTGAAAGCAGATTAGAAATGAGTTACTGTAGATATATAGCACTTGCAGTCTAGTGGGCCATATTACTTCCAGAAAGGATGCAACGTGACATCTTAGTTGCAGGTGGAAGGTGAGCTAGTATAGTATTTTACAGTTTCTGGGTTAGCTTTAAAATTAAAAACAGTCCTGTATGTTTTCCTTTTATAGCTGAAGAAAAAGGAGACTTGATGCTGTAATTTCAATAGATTTGCAGATCAATTGAAAGAAGCAGTTGTCAAAATTAGCTTTTCTCTTGATTAAAAAAAATCTTGGGACAAAAACCAAGATCCCCTAGAACAAAAAAGTAAACTCATGTACTTGCATATTATCTTTAGAGGCAAAGGGCCATTGTTCAGACAATTTAACCTGGCCAGGAAACATCTCTTTTTCAGTTCTTAGGGTAAATGAATTTTGCTTGTTCTTGGAGTTTGCCAGGTCCCTGTTTGGGGGATGTAAATGTTCAGGTATCCAGGTGGGATGGTAATAATGTATGGTAATAATGCTCACATACTTGCTAGTTAAAATGCCTACTATTCTTCCATTTGAAGCAATCAGGTGGAGATTCATCTTAGCAGAAATGATCAAATGGAAGTGAAAAACTTGTTTCTGCTCCTGCCTTCGTGGCATTTTCCTGACAGTAGCAAACTCTGGAAGCCATATAGTTATTGAGGTAAAATCATGACATAAACATTCTCTCTGTTGTTCAGAAAGTAAGTCAGGTGAGCAAACCTTGTGATTACAGTAGCAGCTGTAGTGTTGAGCCGTAGCTCAAGATGTGTTGCTCAAGAGCAAAACATTTTTGTTACAGTTTGAAACCGAGTATCGTATTAGGCCAGATTTGTCAGTTTGAATGTGCCATGAGTTTTTCTTCATTGCTTATTTTCAGTATTAGTAACATTTTTCATTAAAAGAAAAATACAGTTAATCTGCAATCTAGGAGAAACCAAAATGATTATGATTATGATGTCAACATTATTATGATCTCAGCATTTCAACTTCAAAAGCCTCTCTGCAAATGGGATTTTTTTTTATTAGGTACATTACTGTACTCGGAAAGTAATCCCAAGAACAGTATCCATATGTCACAGGTGGAGGATCACAGTAATTCAGGAACCCTGGACTGATCCTAGAGGTCAAGCTGGTGAATTCAATCCAGGTCATGATCTGCATGGTTTCTATCAGACTTAATGAGCACAATTGATGTATCCGTGACTAAAACTCATGGATTGCAAAATTCCCATCTGTGAGATTAAGGACACTGGCCATTGGAGCAGACACGGAGTGTTTTGTTGTTTTGTTTGCTTCTGCTCACCTTGTCTGCCTAGACAATTAAAATACTACAGTGAAAGAGGAGCATTTATAATATTAGAATCTAAGGATGGTTTCATAAGTCATATATACATTGCATTTCAGCATGGCCCAGGTGTGAGATCACGTTTGACTGCAGAAGTAATCCAGGAAATAATGCAGAGAGTGTATTTTGAGAAATGGTTGTCAACTCCAGTTGCTGAAAAAGTGATGAAAAATTAACAGGCCAGTATGTTTAAAAATGCTGACATGTTTCTCAATAAACCAAGGTTAGAGGTATATAAGTTTTGCCCCGTATACATTTTTATAGTAAAATATCTGCTAGTCTAAGCAAGCTCTTATTTGTAATAAACTTGTAAGATCACATCTTCGAATGTGCATACAAGCTAAGATAAATTTCAGTTACCACTTTCCCTTGATACCACAACATGGAACCTATCATCCTTTTTCCTTAATAAAGGAAAAATAACAACAAAAATCTTCTGTGTACTTTTTGCTACCCAAAATACCCTCTCTTCCATGACCAGCCCAGTCCTGTTTGCCTACTCTTTTATGGACATATGTATCCAAACTTTGAGAATGGTCATTGCAGCTGCCTAGGCAAATCAAGTAGTTCATGTCTCCCTAAGGAACAGACCTATATTCTGTGTGTGTTAGTGGGCAGCAGTTGCCTGTAACTCAATGACAGCGCTAATGAAGGGATACACAGCCTTTACAGTCTTCACAATGTGAAAGCAGATGCAGAATTTCCTCTGTACCTTATGAATGAGGAAAGACCTAACGCTCTTTATTAAAAGGAGCTGCGAAACCATCAACTACTGCTTGCAGTCAGAATGTCATTTGGAAGATTATCCAATGTCATCCAAAACCTTAATCAATAACTTCTGTAGGATTTCTTGATGAATAAATCAGTGGCAGAAAGATTAAGTTTCGTGAGGAAAATAAAAACCCCTCTGGGAGGTTCCTGGCTGTCAAAGATTTTCTTTTAAGATGGTGTTCAACAGCAGTTAGGTAAGGTGAGCCACAAAGTTTGGGAAGATCCAGATGAGTGTTGGATGGGAGGTTTTATAACCTGTACTGCTGTGCTAAAATAATCCTTTATAAATTATATCATAAAGGAATGAGCAGTACTCTCTCTAGAAGAGCCTCTTAATGAAGGGAAAAAGCAGGCACTGGCATGGGAAATAATCAAACTGTCTTGATAATTTGGAAAATTTTATCTACCTTTCTTTTAGGATTATTAATACACCCGTAAGTTGAATAAACTTAGGGGATGCCAATAGCTCTCATGACTATTTATATCTACTTCTTATAACAGCCTAATAGAAATGTTTATGGCGTCTTAAAACCGGTTCTGATCAATCCCTTAGTCTGTGCTTTGAACACAGTAGCCTAAAGGGCACAAGCGGTTTATGTCTGATACGTATCTCTTGTTACAGAGCCCGTGACATTTTTTTTTTCTTTTGGTAGAGTAGCCTCTTCATTATCTACTGCAACCTAAGATATGCTGCTATTTGAGGTCTCCCTAGAATAAGTGAAAAGCGTTCTTTGGCCAAGACTTAGAATAGAATCGTATTTGGAGCTGGAGTACAAATGTTCACTATTAAATTCTTACATAAAATTTAGGGGCCATGTTAGACTAAAGTTATTCATTGTTTTCCAATGGTCTCTTCATCAGTTATGCTCCTCATTTGGCAGGACATGGATAAAAATGGCATTTTTTTAGTTATGCCATCTGGCTGTCAAACATGGTATAGAATTGAGACAGCGCTGGTGATATATGTATGGGAATATATCACTCTAGTGGTGTATAGAGCCTTTGGCAGATAAAGGGATCTGAAGAAAATCCATCTGGATTAAGCTCATTCATGATAAGAAGGTGATAACAGTTGGTAGGAGGAGATGTTGAGGATTTAGCAAGGACTGTGACTCAACTCTCCTTGAAGTATGTAAACTAAAACTTTTAATTGATTCATTTTTTACTTTCCATTTTGAGACCAGAAATCTGTTTATTGCTCATCAGACACTCAGACAACTAACACTGTTGGTTTATTTGCAGACTGTAACATGTATTCATATCCCCATTGTGTTTAAGTTTAACATTTGCAATGTGTTGCTATACCTGGTTTCTTCCTCTGAATTTAGTTCTGCAGGATCTTTCACTGAGAAGCCTAAAAATAGCTTCTCTCCTTTTGGATACTATGAAAGGATAAGAGAGCATGGGCTTTTAGTGTAACAAATATCTCTAACCCCAATCCCACTGAAGTAGAGGATGGGACCCCTGAAGGATGAGGTGAGCTAATGGACTGTGTAGGTTGCGTTAAGAATCAAAGCCAAGAAGCGCCTTGGATAGCTTGAGTAGGACACCAGATATTCTTTTTTTTCTTTTCTTATTTTTTTTCTTTAGAAGGCATGAGTAAAATTATAAAACTTACTCTCCTCTCTTTCCTTCTCAAAAACCTTGAACAACCCTTTTGTGATATTGATGATATTTTCAACTGCTTTTTCAGAACCTCCATTTGGTTTGTGAAAGAGTAAATTCTTAATAAAGGTGCTTATAGAGCTTCAGCTAGCTGGTTTGAAAGTCTTTCCTCTGTTTTTACTTGTCCAAGTTGTATTTTAAAAGATCTTAAGAGGTTCAGTAGCCATCTTCTCTGGATTTGTGAGAAATAGCACACTAATACACACAAGAAAGGACTAATCTGAGCCTTGAGTGTCCGGCAGATAAGGAAACTTCTTTTAGAAAAGAAAGTTTCAAGCCATTGCCACTAGTAACACACGAGGTAAATCTTAACTTGCTGTTTTGGGGAGGATTAGGCAGGATTTGGGAAACTTGAAACCATGGCACTTTCAGGCAGATTTTGTCTACAGTGCTGCTTCTGTTGCAGCTGAATCTTTGGCTCCATGTGACAGGCATGAGATTGGCTTAATTTAGGCAGCTTGGCTTTTAAAAGTTATGTTTTTCTAAGATAACCGTAGAAGAAGTCCATGCTGATTTTTGTGGGGCAGTATTCCACTAAGCATAGTTCATCAGATAGGACAGTCTCTTGCACAAAAAATAATCCAAGAATCTGCCTTCTGTTTGATTCACATGATTATTTGATAAGCAGGTTTTTTGTTTGTTTTTTAATCACTCACTGTTGCTGTGTTCTTCAGGCAGCTATGGGAAAACTTGATTTAATGAAACCGAAGGGAACTGTTGCAATTCCTCTGTCTTTAACACACTCCTCAACAATAGTGTTGTTAAAATTATGAATATGCATGTTGCCAAACAGTATTTCCTGATAAAAAAGTTGATTTAAAGCAAGGCCCAAGATACTCAGAAGCCATTGTCATCACTGTACTTCTGTGCTTTTTGAATGAAAAACTAAATTTTTGATGAACATAACTATCTAACATTTTTAGATAGTAAAATTGCACTGAAAACTGCCAGACTGGTTGTTTACAAAAATGTTCTTTTACCTCAAAGTGTCACTTGGGAAGATTTTAATTGCATACCTTTGATCCCATAAAAGTGAGCAAATGAAGGCATGTCAGGTGATTTCCCTCCCCTCCTTCCCCCCTGCCCATACGTACTTGGTACTTGAAGAACTCCTTTTTTCAAAGACTAAGAACAGTTAAATATCAGGATGCTGTATTTAGTACTACTCAGAAAGGGGGGATATTTTGGGCATAACTATTCATAGCATCCATAGCTTTTCTACTTCATATATTAGCTTGTTCTGCTGTATTGGATGTTGAGCTGTCTTTTCGTGTAATGACTTTGGTTTTAACATGTTTTAATAATATTTGCATTTTTAAAAAATTGCTTTTGGGTTGTTTCCTTCAGTAGATCTAAACTACAATGAACAGACTTCCAAAAAAAAAAAAACAAAAAACAAAAAAACCCAAAAACCCCACACTTTAAAAGTCACTCGTTATGATGCAGACTTAGATATTTATTTGTCATCTAGGAGATGATGGCTTGGATTACTGTCTGGTATTTGGCATCCTTCAGGGATATGTACCAAGGCAGGTTGACAAATTGGCTTTGGCAATGCAGCAAACAGGCGTTTATTTTAATGTTACTATGATAAGAAGGACCTTTGTCCATGTACTGCTTCCTGCAGAGGTTAAGCTGACTTGCTGAAACCTCTTAGGTGGAGAGGAAGACTAAGGTAACTTCACCATCAGTTGATTTGTTTCTGTGGCTGTCTTTCCCATGAACTTTGTTATATGTGTAACAGACTTGTTAAAGAGTCTTCAGTATAGTTTACCTTGCTCTTTCAGTACTTGCAGGGTAAGGTTTGCTTGACAAAAAGTGAAACAATTGCAGATTATTTAGGACTTCCAGAGCTGTTCTCCTGTCCTAGGAGTACTGCAGCTGGTTTTTATTCAGTTAAAATAGTATGTGCGATCTGCTCTATGGTCATGCCTTAAAAGACAAACTAATTGTCCTAGCAGAACATCACTGTGATACAGCAGGATGAGGACCGTGCTGATTCTGATAGCCCAGATTAAAATTTTCTCAGGGTAGTGCTTTGCTTTGACTCATATTTATTGTTACTTATCCAGTGTATTTGTTTCCACACTATGTAATATCAAGCAGCTTTTTCTATTTTGCTCTCTCTGCCTCCTGTAAAGGTAGTAGTGTGGAGCTGAGGAGAATCGGGTGTTTCCAAGCCTCTTGTTGCGGCACAGCATAACGATGGTGCAGAAGACTGCATGTGAACATTTTCCACTGCAGTGCTGAGTTGTATTAGGAATGCTGAAGGGGGCTGTAAGTGGTCCCCTGGGCTGCATTTTGATTAACCACGTAACTACTACTTGAATCCTCCTAACATTGCACTGATCTCAGCAGTGTTAATGGAACACAGCAGCACAGCTGGTGTGAAGATGGACCAGCAGCAGCAAAGTTCATTTTCTCTAAATCATATTAATGGTTTGCTACTGAAGTTTCTAAAACATTAGCAGAAAGTATTTTGTCCTCTGCATTTAAAATCTTTTAACCTTCAGCTCACTTCTTCGAATATGTTGATAGTGCTTTCAGCTCACACTGCAAATTCTGTCTTTAAAGAAGTATTACCTGCTGGAGAGGAAAAATGTGAATTAAATTGCAGATGTATTAATAAGTGGGGGAAGAGAAAGGAGCCCTTACAGAAACTAAAATAGCCTTAGCTAGAATGTTGTGTCTAACCTTAGCTACCTGATTTCAGAACTGAAATAGAAACAACAAGCAAAGGGTTCCATGAATTAAAGTAGGAATATTCCTTTTATTTAACAATCACAGCCAGTGAGAGAACAGATAGAGATAAAGCTATTATATAGATCAGTCAGATATGTTTACTTCATCCTATTGACATTAAGGAGGTTCCTGATGTTATAGGACCTGCCCATAGGAAACACTTTGAATTGGGCTGTTATCTGTCCTATATGTCATTGCAAGGTATTCTAATATAATTTTTTGCCTCAGTCTAAAAATCTATGCTTTTTAGCCTCAAGGTTCAAGATTGTATGACCTTTTAGGTAATGTTAAACTCTGCAAGATGCTTACATTTTCTGAAGAAATAAGAGTTGGTCCTTGGCAGACTGCAAAGGCTGCTAATGTATGTCAAAGTGTGCTATTTCCATAGTATCATGGCTTTAACCAATATTGCTATTTTAAAAGTTCTATGACAAATAGAATACCTATTGAACCACCACCACTATTGAATGGTTATGCAATAGCGTCTCTTGTCTGTAGTTATAACTGTTATTCAGCTTACTGTCTTTTGTAGTGGATTATTTCTAGAGTTTGTAACTGTCTGATGGGGAAGAGTTGAAGCAGAATGTTGGAGTCTGTCATGAAGCACATTTGAAGGATGTGCATAAAGCAAAGGGCAAAATATGCATATAGCACTTGCTAATATTTAACTGTTTTGTTAATGAGTAACTTGGAAGCAAGCAAAAAAAAAAAAATCCCTATCACAGGTTATGCTTTGGACTACATAGTTCTCTCCTGGGGTTTATAGAGCTTTGCTAAAACAAACAAACAGAAAAGCTCCTGACACTGTTTAATTGCAGGAGCTGTGTCTCTGAAAAGGTGTTTAAGGAGTGCATGGTCAAAGACATGTGACTTTACCCAATCTGTTTGTTCTTCTCCTTTGTTGCTGTGTATGTGTATCTGTTCCAGTGCAAGGTCAGGTGGCTTGGCTTAATCCTGTGTGCCAAGTCATTCATGCTGATGTGCCAGACTTCGCACTGAAATAGCTGATGATTGTTCGCAACCTCGATTTCACCTGCTCTGCTGTGCTCTAAAGATTTCTGATGCAGAGCTGTAACATCTTTAAACAGCTAAAGGCACTTACAAAGCATGAGTGCTTTCTAAACATGGGGATTTAATTTTAGTTATTTTTATATTGAATGTCCCGGACCTCACAAATGAAACACTGCATTTAAAAAGGTTTTTAAAATCTTGAATTCGTTAGTTTTGTCAGGATTTTCTACTTCCATGGGATAACCTGTAAGCCCTGTGTGCTCTTAGGTTTATAATGTGGTCATATTCATATAATAGCATTCAAAATGAAAGTTGTGCCTAACTTCAAAAACACTTAGGTATCTGTAGAATAGAAAATAGTATCATTACTCATAGAGTGCTCATAGAGAAAAAGGAGAGTGAGTGTGTGTGAGCTAATGTTGCTTTGTACTGACTTGACAGTTACTATATTTTTAGCTTTTTTGGCTTTAAAGTACGATGTTTTGGCTGGGAGAAGAGATCTCTACTTACATTTAAAAAGACATAAACCCTAATTAAGGATTTAAAAAAATCTAAATAGTTCTGAAATACTGTTTTCCAACAAAAGTAACTTTAATGTCTGGCCTAGTAACGTATTCTTCCCCTCCAAGAAAGAACTATCCAGTGTGAATTTGGTAAGAGCATAATAGTTCTGTCTGGGTGTTTTAACATGAATCTTCATATTTGAAAAGGTTCATTGGTGACAGCTTCCTCGACTTCAGAGATTTTACAAGAATGTCTCCTCTGCTCAGAGCTATATAGTTTAGTACTGCTAGCTTGGTCAAGGATGGGGAAAGGAGCCTTTCTGTTGCCACAGGCTAATAGCTCTAATACAGGCTTTAGCAAACCCTCTGTGCATAGTGCGCAGCTAGAGCTGAAATATGATTCTTCATATAGATTCTGGACAGTAAGAAGCAACGAAGTTGACAAGGGATGTTTTTCACGCTAGAACTTGCACTGACTGTGGGGAAGGTGACAGGGTATTGCTTCAGTGCAAGTAATAGTTGACCTGAACCTTAAAATTTTATTTTTCACAAATGTATTCAGCCTTTTATATTTAATTCTCAGGTATGTGTTTGGAAACCAGCGTGTTCAAAACCTAACCATTTCTGCTGGCACTGTGTCACTTCATACAGCCTTCCTTGATATATATGTATTTCCAGTCTGTTATCTAGTTTCCTGTTTGCAGAAAAGAAGGGAAGCTGTAGCTTGTCTAGGGAGTGTCTAGATGGAACTGAGTTGCTTTTCTGTATTATTGCTCCTCTTCTTTCACACTCATTCCATCATGTATGCATATATTGCTACATTTTGTTCTGCTCTGGATAGTATTTTATGTAAATGGCTTCATGGGACAGTTTTTATCTAAGCTTCATGGAATTGCTGTCACTACACCCTTACGTGGTTAGGAGTTGTGAATGAAGCGAAGTGAAACTTGATATAGGTGTCTGGTGATCCACGGTGTAAGGGGAACTGGATACTGAATGAGAAGCTGGCAGGTAAGTTAAGCCTCATCTGAGTCTGTAGTGGAGGGTGGGAAAAGGTGTTAAATATTGAGGAAAATAAATCCTAGCTTAGGTGGAAGTGAAGTGTAGCTTGTTGCTGGCAAGGAGGGAAAATGATGCCACCCGTTCTTGGAAATTCTAGTAGAGACACTAATACTTCAAGCATTTTTAGGTGGTTAGAGGTGATAACTGTGGGTGTTAGTGTCCTACGTGTGTAGATTATCCTGGGGACACCATAGTACAGTGTGCAATATGGATGTAAATCATCGCAGTGGAAGAGCAGGTGTGGGAGCTGCTCTGGAAAAGCTTTGGTGCAGCTGGCTGCAGGGGAGAGCGGAAGCCTGCGAATCCGTGGCGCGTGCTGATGTACGTGCCTCTCGTCCTTTCTCCTGGTTGGCTTGGGGCAGGAACAGAGAGCTGGGAGGGCTGGCGTGCTGCTTGGAAAGTATCTGCATGTAGTATTGCCAAAGCTGATTTGAGCTGTTGAAGTGTATGATGCATACAAAATATGCAACAGTTAGATAAAGGCAGCTTTCATTCTCGCAAATAGTCTTTTACAGGAACCCTGGAACACCTCTGGGACAAAGGACAGTTGCAATGTTTGCAAATGGGATTGGTGTGCTATGACCTCTTTCTAAGTAGTCTTCATTGTCATCTCTGTTCAGATCACAGCCTGTTCATGAAGACATACTCTGTGTTCAGAAAATGTTTACTTGTGACAAAAGCAAACAAATATCTAGACTACAGTTGTGTATGTACCAGAGTCATTTCTCTATATCTTGTGTTCCTCTCCTTTCTTCCCATTCTTTGGCGCTTCAACATACCCATTTAAATACAATATGATGCAAGTGATCAACCTGGCATGCTGAAAGCTTATGCTGTAAAATAATTACGTTTTGTGTTTATGTACTACCCTGTACTTCAAGGGACTTCACAAGAAGAGAAGTTTTCCTCAACTAACCCTCTGTGAAGTGGGAAGCAATCATATAGCAGCATACAGAAGTGTGAGATAGACTGTTCTTTTTTTAAACAGTGAAGTTCGTGGATCATTCGTGTTCTATCTCTGCAGTTTGTAATGGCGAGGTTAGCCATACCTTCCAATCAGCAGGATGACTAGCAGCTTTTGAGTACTCTCCTGTTCGAGACAGATGAGGAACTGAAGGAGTAAGCACCAAGTCTAAGCAGGAACGACTGTCTTGCAGAGAAGGATTGTTTAGCCCAGAGGAAACACTGTTGTTGAGTGTTACGTTTTCTTCAGCAGCCATGGTGGGCTCTGCCAGTGGCACCCCTGGCAGCTGTAGCCACTGGAGGCACTGCCATTCCCACTTCTGCTTTTCTTCCTCACTAGTGCCGATCAACAAATTGTTTCTGGTTTTTGCAAGTATTTCTGCTGGGCAAGGACTATTTTTAACTGATGTATCAATGATCTAACCAAGGGTCAAGTGAACGGTAGTGCTGGCACAGTGAGGTGATAGTGGCTGAGGAAGGATGCTTCTTAACAAAGCCCTGTTGCAGAGGAAAAGGTATTTGGAATTCATGCTGAATACCATTAATAATCCCTTCTCTTCAAGAGCTTAATGTCTAATGGTCCTTTCTGAAAATCTTTCTGAAAATTAATCGTTAGAGTCAGATGGTCTATAGATTTTGCAGCTACAAAAACAGGAAACTTTGGGTAAGACAAATGTAACTTGTCCAGATGCATCTGAATTTGATAGGAAGACTTTTGTATTGAACATAATTGCCCAAACATTCAGTGTTTTCAACCCTGTTTTCAGTAGGATGTCAAAAGTTGATCCTTGTCTGTCTTTTTGAGATGCTACTTTATCCAGAAGTTGCAAATGGTCAACGTAAGATTTTTGTGGGGTTTTTTTTCACTTGATTTGTCATCTATAAGATTTAGTTGCATCACTGAACCAATTTTTGAATTAAAAGGAAGTGTGCCTCCTACTGCATCTCTGATGTTTTTCTAATACATTTAGGAAATCTTTTACGTTTTAGGAAGATCCCAATTTGACATGCTTTATGAAAAGCTCTGTACTTGCTTTCTATTCAGGCTCATGAGTTGGTAATTTAGTAAGTGACAGAATATCTATCATTGATAAGAAGAGAGGATAGAAAAGGAGGAAAAAGGATAGGAAGAGAGAATATTTTGAAAGTGCTTACTGATTTCAAAGTCATCTTAAAAACTACTTTGCTTCAGCATATTGTCATTGGCAGTAAAGCTCAGTTTGTCAAATTACTGCTGCTGATGCAGTGACTGCCAAATCAGCGTCTTCCTCCTGGCATACTACTTTCCCATCAACTCTATTTTGCAGTGTCTCACATTTCAAGTTTTAAAAGAAGCTATTTGGAGAAGAATGGAAAATATTCAGCTAAATCAGGAAGAGTTTTGTATATAACGAAATGTTCCAACTCCAAACCACTGGTCTTGTATCCCTACACTGTCCTAATGCTGCAGCTCTTTACCCAGGATTTCAGATCTCAGTAAAAAGTTTTGTACTATAACTGCAAAAATGCCATAGCATGACATGCTCCTTGGTTTTAATAATCTTGATTTTTGCCTATGGGAAAAGCCAGAATAGTGCAGGTATAATTTAGATAACTCTGGGACAGACTACCTAAATTAAAAACCTCTACTGCTTGTAGCAAGAATCTCTCTACCACATCAGTCAATTTTCCTGCCTAAAGGTTTGTGTTAGAGAGTTCTCAGAAGACAGGCCCATCCTGGGACTGGTGTGGTAATGACCTCTAAAACTGCTCCTAGCGTTTTTGCTTGGCTCATGGGCTAGAAGGGTTCTTGTTCCATTTTATATTCTTAGCATGTTTTAAAAACCTGACATGATGAAATCTTAACAAAATATGCAAAAATAACGTGAATCACTTACAAAAATTCTTGAGAGACCATAAGAAGTTTTTCTAATGAGATGGGATGTAGCGTTTTAAATTTAGATCAGATTACAGTGTTTATTAATTAGGTCACATACCTGGTGCCAAGTTGCTAGTGATGTGCATTTGATAAAATGATAACCCTTGAAAATCTAGTGTTCATATTTAAGAACAGCTTACCTCTTAGAAATGTTTGTCAATCAGAAACGAATTATTGCAATTTAGTAGTTTTAAGCACACTTAGATCAGGAAAGTATTTTGCCTAATATTATTTTCGGTATGAGTTAGCTTAATTTTTATTTCAGTCTGCATAGACCACTTTTTATAATTCAGCACTTCTACTGCAAGTCGGAGTTGAAAGCTCTACAACCTTTTTCTTCTATAGTCAAAAAAAAAAAAGCACAGTTTTAAATGTTGTAACAAATGTTACACAGTAGGACTCTAGGGAATCTGCATGTGGATTCACAAAAATAAGAGGAAGGATTCGTTAGGCGATCTGTCAGAACTGTAGGACAGGACTCAATTATGGTCTGTTTTTCTTTAGATCTTATAAATGGAGCCCAAGAACAGTGCGAATTGCCTCCTATGGATGGTTTTCCTCACTGTGAAGGGAAAATAAAGGTAAGCGTAATCTGTTCTTAATCTCGTTACATGTATTCTGTTAAAAATTGAGTAAGGGTTGCAAGAAGTCACTAGTCAAACAATGGTGTAGAATAAGAACAACTGGGTGACGAAAAGAGGGTATTGGAGAGCGTGTGTAACTACAGCACTCCCCACTTCAAGCCTTTATAATACACCTGCTGCAGAGAAACATAGTTGCATCCTATTAAGACAGATATAACACACCATATCATATTAAATGTGTATACATATAAATGCTATATTATAGAAGAAATGCCTTAGTATTATTTTGCTGTCATTATCTAGACACTTGGGGGGGGGGGGGTTTCCCTCATTTTCAAAAAGTGCAGTCTCCTTTCTTACCCACTATGAGTCATTTGATGTTCCCCTACACCAGAACTGGGATTCTATGTGCAGTCCACTCCAACCCTGTCTCTGCTTTCGCTGGACGCTTCCTTCCCCTCCTTAGTTAACAGCTTTGTCTCCTTCCCTTCTATACCTGTGAATAAGTGTGCAACCAGAACTTTGGATTTGATGTTCACAGTTGATTCTACATAAATTTTATATTTTATTAATAATTATTGTATATAAATAATTTATTAATAATGCAATTGGAAAGGCTAAGCATTGAAAGCTGTCAAATTTTGTTTGGAAAGGAAAAAAACTTGCAGAAATGGAGAACTATTTTTCAAGGTATATAAGACTGCATCAGTAGTTGGGGACAAAATTAAAATTGCTGGATACTTAAATATCATGATTATCAAATATTAAGATTTATTTCTGAACATGGAAACAAATAACTGAAGTATTAAGATATATGTGAATTCTTTTTTTTAAAGTGCTTGGAAATAAGCATTTTAACAAACTTGCAAGTGTTAAATCTCTAGTGTGTGTTTTGACCAGTTTTGATAAACTGCATAATGGTTACATAATACATCACTTGACTGTTAAGATATGAATTTAAGTGAATTATTTGTTTCTGCAGAAATGGCAAATTAACAGTCTTGGTAACTGAAATGATCTGCTAAAATAGAGCAACTGTAATAATTGGGGGGTGGGGGGAGCAGACAGTGAAGTCAACTCCAGCTGCACCCATATGTGTGATTCCTGATCACATTTGCCTTTTGATATTAGCCTGGCTATCAGTTTGTGTAAATTGTGCTCTGTACATCCCCAGTGTAGCTGAATGCAGAGATGCAGTATGCTGCAAAATGTTCATAAAATTCTGTGTCATTTGTGGGTTTTTTGCTGGTTAGACACGGTGACTTGCAGCTTTTCCCTGTTATTCCTGAGTTCATTGTGAAATAGTATTTTAGTACTTAAACCTAACAGACTGCATTCTTGTTTTCTTTCAGTGGATGAAAGATATGTGGCGATCAGATCCCTGTTATGCAAGTTACGGTGTAGATGGGTCCACGTGCTCCTTTTTTATTTACCTCAGTGAGGTCAGTAATCTTTTCATCTGCGAAACGGGAACATCATAGTGCTCCGTATTTATCGGCAGCTACTTGCAAGCATTTCTCAGAAGAAATCATAATTTTCTTAGAATTCAGTAAAGAGGAGAAACTGTTAAACAGAATTGTTCTCAAGTGTTTTGCTATAATTACCCAGGTATTTCCAGCCTGGGGAATTCTGATGTTAGTTACTGAATTGATGTGAACAGCAACTGACCAGTGAATCCACATTAGAAATCCTGTTTGTTCTAAATGTGAAGCCAATGTTTAGTCATAGATCCTTTTCTGGGGGTACTTTTTTGATTGCTTTCTGTGCAACTCCTGAAGCAGCAGGAAGGAGGAATTTTAGGGGAGGTGGTTGGAAGTTTGGGAAGTAGTTAGAATGTGAAGCTAGCTGCTACGTCCTCCTAGGAAGCACGGCCACTTCCTGCTTGGAGACCGTTCATGAGTTGTATGGTCTCTTATCAAAATAAATATATCACCCAAAAGTCACCTTTTTGAGTGGAGTTGCAGATAAATTGGCTAGAGTTACTGGTACCTCTCAGAACCAAAGCCCAGATTTGTAAGCAGCTCAAGTGCTTGCCCTTTCTTGTACAGCTTTCCTGCTTCCTGAGTAACACTTGTTTTTCAGGAATAGATTTTGTCAATCAGATTTCATTATGAGCTTTTCTACTGGCTTCTGGTGCGTGCCAGGAAAGGTTATACATATGACCTATTGTTTCTTATTAGTAAAATTGTGATAACTTATGGCAATCAATATTGGAAGCAGTATCGGTAACTAATGACTTACTGCTTGCAAAGAGCTTTGAGAACTAAAGAGGTTGCAGAATTGCAAAGTCATACTAATTGTAGTTTTTACATGATTTAGGGGGAGGAGCTGGGTTTCTTAGTTATATATTTGAGATTAAAACAGTAAGTCTGTTACTTAGGTAACTCAGTTGTAATGAAAGAAAATTTACTCAGTTAGCACTAGTCAAACTTTTCAGGGCATTGCTTTAAGAAGCAGTAATAGTTAAATGCATATCCATAATACATAGCTGAAGAAATAGAAAATTAGATTTTTAATCATGAATTTGACTCATTACATTGCTAGCACTTAGTGTTGATTTATTTATGGACTAAAATGCTGGGAAGGAAAAAAAATACAGGATGACTATACCATTTACCCTCTTGTTTGTCATAGAAGTTGGATATGTGGTTTCATGATCATTTGATGTTGATCTCAGTTTCTACTAAAAAGTTATGTTTTGGCATCAGTGCAGTTATATTTGTGCTGAAGTATTCTGTCAAGCAGTTGGTTCCCTAGCTTTTTTTATGCAGATATTTATATGCAGAGGAGTGTCAGCTGAAGGTGAAAATTTACTGTTCTTAAGTGACATACACTTATTATTTTGTGTTGCTATTAAATCACAGTTTTCTGTGACAACCTTCTGCATTTGATCACTAATTTTGAAAACTTGGTAAATGCCACTAGTTTTTTCATAATTGATTTTTTCAGTTCAACCTCTTAGTGAAATGCGAGCAGATCTTGCTCCTAATGTGTCTGGTATTTCAGAATGCAGATGTCGATAATGTAGATACTGATAACCACCTTTTAGGTGCATCAGTTATAACATAATGTTCTCCCAGTCCAAAACTGAGGGCAGGCAGTTTCTGAAATACCAAAACTCTATGCATTGACAAAGGACTCTCATCTGTTTGAGAAAGGGATCCAGTTTTAAAGTGTAGTGATAGATTCTGCTCTAAACTTTCTTCATATTTATACAGAATAATTTGAGTACTTTATTAGGCTGGAACTCAGAGCACAGGCATCGCGTTCGAATTCTTTTGTTCAACTAAAAGGCTTTTAGGAGGATTTTTGATCAAACTTTTCAGCATCTTGGTGAAGCAGGGAAAAATTACTATTAAAAGCTCTATGTTGACTAATTTTATTACATAGTAACTTCAAATACTATATCATATATGTCAGTTGCACAACAGTTTACAAAAAACTATTTTAATAAACTGGCATTTTAACAATTCGGCTATCCTTTCAGGAAATGCCGTAGGTTTGGGGGGGGTGGGGGTTGCTACTGTAAGTTTACAACTAGCAGGAAGTAGTGTGAAGAAGCTTTATTTTCATCTTGTTGGTGAATGAAGTATATTTGTAATTCTTAAATGTTATAGGAGGATTCACTAGGCTGCTTCATTTTTAGAATGCTATGAAATAAGCTTGTCTTTATTGGAGTAATTTTTTTTAAATTGCCTACTCTGAATAAGACAGTATCAAGTATCTTCATAAATATTGTAGAATATGTTTTTAATTTTTCAGTCTATCCTTGTAGTCTAATATATTACGTGAAATATTTTGGAAGATTAGTATTTCTTTAAACTCAAAGCCAGGATATCTTGTACCAGATAAAATATCTAATGCATTAATTAAAGAAAAGGTTGTTTTTCCATTGTAAGTGCTGCCTCAATTTACAGAAACGCAATGGTTGATTACTCAAGGGTTTAGGGGTTTGAAATTTTTCTTTAAGCAGCAATGCTGACTTTGTGCCATTTCTTGTTTCTTGATGGAACAAAGGTACAATACTTCATCTATGCATATATTTGGGAACTGCAAACAAAGGTCTTGTGCCTTTTTTTAATGTTCTCCCATGACAGAACGTAAAACTAATATTGGTTGAGCATGTTATTAACCCTGAGTTTAAATTCAGCGTTCTTAATCCTGTGATTAATGCCATGATTAATGCCCAGCAGCAGAGGTTGGAAAGCTTAAATGTTTGCCAATGCAAGCATGAAATGAAATTCTAATAACACTACAATGATGTGGATTTATGAGGTGTGTTGGCTGCTAAGGGTAGCTTGGAAATGCTGTTTCAAGAGTAATTTGTCAGGGCGGACAGTGATGAAGAATTGACAGTTTATGGTATGGTTGCACAGCTGAATGATAAATGTGCCTACAGAGCTCTCAAGTGAAAACCGATGGCTTAAAATATTAAAGTGCATCTGGGTACAGGAAGGATATTAATGTTTAAGACTTTTCTATTTTACTTTAAGATTAAAATATAGTAATGAGATGATGGTGTACACATCCTCAGTTTGAAAATATAAAGTGTGCATTAAGCAATTTATGCTTATATCTACCTTTGTTGTTAAAATCACTTCTACAGTCTAGTGCGACAAGCACCTGTGCTCTTCCATGCTCTTTTGGGATGTACTTTTTTCCAGAAGCCGTTCAATTAAAATAGTATTTGTTACACTCGTTTAGCACTCTTTGTCAAGCAAATTCAAACTTGTAAGCAACAAAGCCAAAATAACACATATTATCTTAGAGAATGTGGCAGTACTCCAGAGAGGCAAAATAATTTGCCCAAGGTTTATGCAAAGCATTAGAAACAAAGCTAGGAATAAAAAACAATCTTTGCGTGTCTGTCGTATGTCCTCTTTACTTTGCATCGTTGCCGTGTGTGTCTGCAGAATAGAAACAGCACAGTCAAAATCGAGGCTGCCCCAGGTGGTCTTTTCTGCAGACCCTGCACCAGCATGAGCATTAGCAGTTCTGCCGCCTCTGGTTTGCGTTTGATGGCACCCTTGCAGGAGCATAACGATCAATGACAGCTAGCTGAACAGCTCTTTTCTGCTCTTTCTCCTTGCAGCTTGTCTGCTTGGGCAGAATGGGAGGCAAGCATGGCAGGAGAAGGAAAGCAAGGAGCAGTTTAAATTAAAGCTGTGACCTGTACAGACTTGCAGATGTGCAAAATCCGCACAGCTGTATCCTGCTGCTTTGCTGCAGGCACCAGATCGCTTCTGGTGGATGATGCGCAGCTGTGCAGTCCTCCACAGCACTGTAACTGTGCTGGAGCCTTTGAAAGACTGGAGGAGACACAAATACCCTGAACAGCAAAACCAGCCTTGCATGCTCTCAAACGGCAGAGCAAGGCAGCGATGAGACATGGGGAAATTCGAAAAGCAAGTTAAACTATCTCTGAAGTTTCTAGGTAGTTGGGACTTTGTTACCGTTTAGTTGTGATACAAATTTATCTGTTGAGAAGAATTATTTTCTTTTTAACTTACTTTTAGTTATGAAAAAGCCAGCTGCTTAACACTGTACTGCCATTGGCATAGTTATTTTCATCGATGGCATTGCCTCTGGGGAGAGAAACGTGAATAAATGAATTTCTAGACTGGCCAAATTTATTTCATTTCAAAATGTCAGTTTTCAGCCAAAAAATGATGTTTTTAAAAATATCGTCTGGAAAATAAATGTTAATTTGCATGCTGTTTCCTAGCTTAACCAAAAAGAAAAGTTCTTACAGCTCCCTTTCTCTGCATCTGTGTGCTCGCTCTCTCCGAGAGGAGCAGGACTGCTGCCGGGCTCCAAGGCCAGCCGGGAGCTCCCTCGCTGCTGCACTCGCGGGCCATTACATTGCTATGTGAACACTGGAGCTGGGCAGATTTCACTAAAACCCCAGGGTTTGGGTCTCCTGGCTCCTATTTCAGATGCAAGCATAACAGTTGGTACCCGTCTTGAAAGTGGATATAACACTTCAGAGGACTAAAACTGTTTTAGAGCCAAGTCTTCCCAGGCTCCTGTAGCTTTTGCATATTCCCTAGGCTACTGCTGGACAAAATTCGTGTTTTCAGTTCTGCTGACTTGAAGGAAGCAGAATGCATGCTTTGGTTGCAGCAGTATTTTTCTTTACACTGTTACTCTCTCTATGAGGGATCCAGCAGAAAAATACAACCTGAAGACAATTCTGAAGGGATCAAGCAGAAAAATACAACCTGAAGACAATTCTGAGCGCGTTCTGTTTTCAGAGTATAGGCTGTAGTTTGGGGCAGAGTTGTTTTTTGTTTTTTTTTAAATAAAAAAAAGAAAGGCCTGGAAATCACAATTATATAGGTTCCCCAAATCCTTGAAATATGGCTAGCTTGCTGCAGCTTACTTGTTTTTTATGTGGAAGTCCCATTTCCAGCACTACTTCTGCATGTGTAAGCTAATTGCTAGCACTGAGATGAGTTAGTGATTTGCATTTCTTCAGTGTAATGTCATATCAAACCAGCTTCCTTGAATGCTACACAGTTACTCAAATCGACAAAAGCAGTGTTTTTGTCTGAAATATAAAGCAGTGGAAGCTGGAACCATAAATTCTTCAGTCATTCAATGTGTGTCCCTGAGAAATTGAAATGATAACCATATTCAGTACTTTGTCATCAAATCATTGTTCCTTCCCGTTAGCATATTGGCCTGTATTTGAGAGGTCAAGGCTCAGTTCTCTCTCTTTCTCTCTCTTCTTTTTCTTTTTAAGCTCAGACACTAAACAGGGAGTTAGGTTTTTTTCCATCTCATTGGGAAATGCATAGATTCTCATGCTGAAGTTAGACTGTTGAATGATGATTATGTATAAAATTTGATGTTGCGCCGTGGCTGAGACTGTGGGTGCATAACACCCAATGTTTGGGGTTGCCTGTGGAAAAAAGCAGTCCAAAGTTACGTGTACACACTTTATTTCACTGAACAGGCAGGTAGTCATCTTGCATATCAAAATGAGTACCTGTCACTGGTCAAATGCTACACAAAATTATTCCAGCATCTGGAGGAACTGAGAAAATCACCTTCCTAAGGGAAGCAGTTCATTCTTTCTTGAATGGATTTTCTAGGTGAACATTAGTTCTCTTCTCTGTGTACCTTCATGCTGCCTAATAAATTTAAGGTTGTACCTTCTTTCACAAGATGTTACAGCCTTGTTTTTTAATTCCCACTCTGGGGTTGATATTGGATACCTAAAAGCAGCACTTCACCATGGATAAATTCCGCTGCTCCAGTAACACCGCTCACCTGGTGTGCAAAGGAGGTTGCTTCAGTTTCTCTGTGTATGATCTGCACCTGCCTGGCAAAAGAGGCCAAAATGAAGGCTGTCACAGGAGACAGTATCCTTCAGCTTTTGCAATATCTTTATTACTGCATTTCTGAGAAAGAATTATTGTAACAGATAAAAGCTGCAAATCCTGTATAAACCATACTCTTCTAATTCATTTGTTTTGGGGGGTTGTTTGTGGATGTTGAGGGTTTTTCTTTGTTTGTTTTTCTTCTGTTGTGAATTGACTTACCAGCAAGCTACATAAAGGTGAATGCGCTGTGAGAGTGGCTTGTCTCTGGTGTGGGGCTAGAGGAACGCTAATTTCAGTGTAGGCAGAACGCCAAAGCAGCTCTGTACCTCTGCTTTTCCACTAATATCTGGAGTTATGTAGCACTTAAATTCTGGACTTCCAAAGTACGATGCAACCTGGCCTTTGCTACCTATACTCTAGACAGCACTCTGTCTACTGTGATTAAAAAACTGGCAGGGAAGACCTGAGTCTCCACGTGGACCTAGGCTCTTGAGCGTGATCAAAGCCTACCTCGTGTTTGATTACCATTGAATTCAACACTAGGTACAGCAGGCATGGCTGCCTTTAGTCAAAAATATGGCAGGAGGAAGATAAATATAGTCTATCCTGAATAATAGCTTAGCCTTTAGATCCCTCTTCCAAAAAATGGACAGTCTTCAAATCTGCAGTTGCTGCTGTGTCAGAGTCTTCGTTAACTGCTGGTCTGTAGTCTAGAATCATATGGGGTACTCTATCCTTCACGTTAAATCATGCAGATAACAGCATAATGGTTGGTTGCTAGGGAAAGAACTGATGCTAACCCAGGGGGAGGGAGGTTCCCCTGGAAAGGGGGGAGAGGAGTCCTGGTTCCTTTTTCAGGGACTGTTCTCTCTTTTGTCTTAAATCCTCAGATAAAATGCATAATCAAATTAAAGGGCAGGATCTAAATGAACACTGCTCTCGTCCTCTCTCTTGCTCAAACTTGTGACATTGCTGTGTGAATATTCCTTACCTAGACAAATACAAGGCTGAAGTATTTCTACATTTCTTATAGAGATTTCATCCTGACACACTTCACTGTTAAAATAATCCTTTCTGTCATCATTGCCAATGACAAGGAAAACATCCATAACAGTATGGAGCAACACCATGTTTGTAACTTCATACTGTAGCCTAAAGCCCATGCTATATCATCTTTCTGTGTATCACCATATACACACACATATATATATGCACACCCTTTTTCCTCTGTGTATTTTATTTAATCATAAGTATGCCTGGCATCCAGGGCAAGGTATGCTCTAATGCTGTCACATTGCCTGCAAACTGTTTTGTCACTAATTGGATGGTACAACATAAAATCGGCAGTATACATTTTTTCTGTGCCCTTTTCTGCCCCTCACCTTCCCTGCCATGTCCTTAGCTCATCCCTTAGAGGTTCAACAGAAGCTGATAGGCCCAGCAGATCAAGCTTTTTAAGCACTTTGGGAGCAAGGGAGGGAGGCAAGCTCCAAGCAGGAGGTGTTTTCACAGAGCATGCGTTACTGTTAGTGCTGCTTTATCACATAAGGCCAAGGAGACTGTTTGAAGACCTCCCTTCAAGCATATCCTAGCAGTTTTAGAAGTTCCTCACGTTTTTCACCATATCTGTAGTTGGAAGTTAGTACCTGCTGAAATAAACACTAACCTGTACTTGTCTTGCATCAATGCAAAACAAAGTAAAATGAATTAAGTTATCATTGATGTTTGCTAGGAGAAAGGTCATTTCATGAGTGTTCTCGTGTATTTTTTCAATAACTACAGCACCCACCTTTGCTTTCAAGGAAGTTTCCATGACAGTGGTCAAAAGTCTAAATCTGAGAACTACTACTATGGGACTTGCTGTTTAGAAATGATGAGTACAGTTACAGTGCCTGCTATGGGCCGTATTTGACCATGCAAGGCAATCAGGGACGTAACTTAACCACTTAGGTTTCATGTTTAGTTACGGGAATCCTCATGGTGCTCTATATGAGAAACCCTGAAGCCATAAGAATAAGTGGTAATATGCAGATTTTAAGAAAAAAGAAAAAGACTACTTCCTAGGTCATAGGAAGGTCTCGTGGCCCCTGCCAAGAGCTGCAATTAGACGTAGTTCCTAGGGTCCGAGATGGGAGATTGCATGTCCTGGCTAGGAAGTGCTGATGTGTTCAGCCTGAGTTAAGGAGCGGGGCAAGAGAGGGAGGCAAAGCAGTGAAGGAACAGAAAGTGGTTTTCTTGACACAGGCCAATGATAGGATTGTTTAGGTTATTTTTACCTGTCTTCCAGAGATGATGCAGTAAAATGAGTATGTGTATTGCACTACTCTACATCATTACATGAGGCTAAATAGAGAGGAATGCCGAGGTGTTCAGCTTGCTACTCATTGGGGTTAGTGTTAACTGTTACCTCTAACTCTGGCACCAAATGTTAAGTGCAGTTTCTTTACAGGCTCTTTAAGACGGCAGTCTTCATTGAGGCTTTGTACATCTATTATATACTGCTGTAGACCATAATTTTACACGATGCAGTGCAAAAAGCCTGTTAACTGAATGATTTTTACAACTTAGAACATCCATGATTGAAATATATATAAAAATACAATTGTGTTTTTGGAGGGGAGCAGCTGTAAAATTTAGTGGCGTGCTAGATCTCTTGTGTAAGTAAGATCAAATCAACAAGCTTTTTAATTCTATAGAGGAAGCTCTGGATTCTGTCACTTCCTTTTTTCAGTAGTTCGGCAAAAGCTACCTCTGAAATCTTAGGTAAATCGTGTAATTGTAAGCTTGAAATCCCCTCTCCCTTCTACCCTCTCCTTTCTGGAGGCATGCATGTCCCTGAACTTTATTGCTCAAGAGTACCTGAAGTTCACTATTAAAATAATCCCTGTTTGGCTAGTTAGTCAGTATTCTGCTTCTCCATCCCTATTTTCCTTTGAGTCACTAAGTTAATTTAATAGGATTTTTGTCATCTTCCCCCCTCCCCATTGTATGTTGGACCTGTATTCTTCAGCTTTGCTTTCCAGGTGCTCATGTTGATTGTTATCTCCACATTTAACTCTTCTCAGATTGAGAGCCATTGGCTCATACAGATGAGCAGTTTTTTTCTTCTTCCATAAGCAAATACCATATGCATCCTTCCTATTGTATTTATCAGTCCTGAAAATTATAAAACAACTAGCATACTTTGGAGAATGTGTTTAAAAATCCTCTGGTGAGTTATTGTTGGTCTTGCAAATGAAAAGAGGAATTGACTAATACATCAATAAGGAAAAGTGAATTCTAGACCAACTATGTACAATGTTATTACTTTCAAGTCACTCCTGAAGTTTTTATTTGTGGGTAGAATTACTGTAATTTAATTTAGACTATAGGGAATATTTCTGAAAGCACCAAAAGACTTTATTTGTTTTTCTGTCAGTGAGACATGCTGTTGGCCGTCCTTGGTAGCTCTGAGAAATATCCTATTCCTTTAGGATCCATGATTGTGCAATATGAAATATGTGAAGCCAGAAAAGAGGGATGTACAGCAGTGCTTGAAATGTCATGTCTTAATACAGATCAATTTTAATGCTCAGAACACTTTCCTGTAGACTCAACATTATTCATACTATTTAAAAAAAAATATGAAGACTGGGACTGTGCATGATTTGTAGTATGGAGCTTGCAGCTCTTTTCTACTAGTGATTTTTTGATTCATACTAGTTAATTATGCATATTAATTGCTGCAATTTCTAGTGTCTTTCAAGAGTTGGAGACCAGTGAAGAGCCCCATTTCAAATGGGGTTGATCAGGTCACTGCTTTCAAATGTTGCATTAAATATGCTGGATAACTTAAGTCCTAGCATTCAAATTAATGTCTTGTATACAACTTGTCTGAAGAACCTAACTAAGCTTGGTGCTTCTCTTTAATGAAGTTATGTTTTCTATTTTTTTTCTCATGGGTTTGGTCTTCTAGGCAATCAGTTGGTATGCTTAAGCATTTAATGTCTAATATCTTAGGCTTATTGTAGCGTAATTAAGCTAAAATTATGTTTTGACATGTCTGTGATTGGAGGGACCGTAACAGCAATTCTTGAGTCCTGATTCTCTGAAAGTTGTGAACTTAATTGGTAGCAATGGGATATCTTAGCTGACCTATAGATTTTTGCTTTTCTCCCTTTCCACTTGTGTTTGTGTTGTGCTTGCATGCGCTGGCCTCTAACAGTGAGATTCCATCTTTCCAATATTGAATGGACCAATTCCTTGAGGCAGATGAGTAATTAAGTTTCTGCGAGAACAATGAGATTCCTAGGGAGAGGAAGGGAGAGTGCAGGAACTTTCTGGGACTTGCGTCATATGCTATTTCTACCCTAACTAGTTATTGTAGTTTTTTGTAGCAGGCAATATTAGAAATATTGCAGTAGCACCAAATATATGTCTCTAAGAATTATTGTTGTTCGTTCTTGTGGATTCTGCTATTTATAAGAACCTTCCAGAGAGGATTTTTTGACGCTTTTGCCTTCCTTCTTTCAACTTTTTGTCTAGATTTCTAAAAAGAGAAATCAAATCTACAAAGTAGAACTCTGATCCTTAGTTTTCATTAGTCTTTGCCTTTTTATAAAGGTATCTTATAAAGGGAGCTAGGAAATGTTGCAAAATATATATTATTTTTTAATAACTGGAAGCATAAAAAGCTCACTGCATTTTGAAAACAAGACCATTTAGAAACCATATTTATGGCATTTAACAGCTGACTGATGTCTTGAAAGGCGTTTATCTCCTGTACTCATTGTCATGAATGAATATCTAAATTCTACTTTTGGTTGCAAATTGTAAGGTCAAAATTGTACTGAACTGCAAAAAGTCTCTTACACTTTTCTTAGAAGACAGATGGCAAAAAATGATTTTATCTTCTGCTTGCAGTGACTTGCTAATCTGGTGCCTTATTCAAGGCATAAAAAGATGAAACATAAAGGCAGTAAGAGAGTTTGATAGATCAACTGAAAGTAGAACAGAATGGTTGATTTTCCTTTCATTGTTTTACAGGTTGAAAATTGGTGTCCTCGTTTACCTTGGAGAGCAAAAAATCCTAATGAAGAAGCTGATCAAAAAACAATGGTAAACAGCATTAAAACATATTTGAACATTACTTATCTAATTTAGATACAGGCTATCTTATCTCGTAGAACCTATTGTTCTTAGATCAGTCTAGCTTTAAAGGGACATTTCTTTTAAAAGTTATACTCTCTTAAGTTTTTTTTTCTTAATGGTATTGTAGCAGACTCATGAAGATTCATGATATGTATGATGTCTGCAGTGTATTTTTCTGAATTTATATTGTGTTTCAGAGATACTTTAACCTTATTTTGCAAACATATGACCAAAACCAAATCTTATATTGTAGAAAGAAATCTCTTACAAAACAATGTAAATGTATTCTGGCGCTACCACATGCTAATGATAAAAATAACTGTAATTAATGAGCTTAGAAATTTCTAGCCAAGGGTTTCTTAAATAATTGCACTGAAATCTCGAATTTAGCATAAGGAACCTATCTTTTTCCTCATTTTTTAAATTGAGGAATGTGAAGCACAGAGTTCTCATTTGGGAAGCTTTGTCACTTCCGGAAAGTACACTATTTAAACAATAAACTTTAATGCTTTACTTGAAGGCTGAAATTCGTATAAACTTCGATTATCTCTACAAAATGATGTCAAGGCATGAGGAATTCAGGTGGATGATGTTACGCATCAGACGGATGGCTGATGCCTGGATTGAATCAATTAAATCACTTGCAGAAAAACAAAATTTAGAGAAGAGAAAACGAAAAAAGGTAAGTTAAAACATTGTTTTCACTCCTGGCACATGCAATTATTCAGACTCCTTTAAGTGTCTTTTTCCAAAAGTAACTTTGGAGTGGAAATATCAAATATGTCTAAAAGGCTCGTGTTTGTACTTGTGCCACTTTTCAAGAAGCATTTTACTATTTAAAAACACTTTCGATGGGCTCTTGCTTTATAAATAGTTGTATATACTTTCAGAGAGTCGATTTTTGAATGTTTCCTAACCTCCATATTTTCACATAAAAGGGAGACTATACAGAAGTTTCTAAAGGGAGAAACTTGTCTCAGAATCGACTACAAGCTGATGAAAGTGGACTGTTTTATGTACTCATAAAAGATGACAATTGTACATCTCCTATGTTCAAAATTGATATGTTAGTGTCTTTCTCTTTTTGTTTTGAGTAGACTTAAAAGTTGGCTACAATTTTGTGTTGGATCTATTTGAAGACCTTCTCCTGTAATGAGTCCAATTTAAAGACCCTAAGACCCTTGAACTCAAAAGTCCGGTTTTATTTGAATTTTTAAAATCTTTTCTTTTTTTTCCTTTTTTTTTTTTTTTTTTTTTTTTTTTAAGTAACCTCAACTAGGTAAGATAAAAACAAAAGCAAAAGTTGTAAACACAACTGTTTCTCTTCCTGCCTTGTGCTTAACAGGAGCCAAATCTGAGCACAGTCATGTTTCCACCTTTTCTTAAGCCTGGCTGGCTGCTGCTTGGCTCCCAGCTCAATTCTCAGCTCCTGCAGGAGATCTGTGCCCTGGGTTGGTGCTGTCGTGTTCATCACATACCACACTTTGTCCTTGAGCAGGCTCAACCCCTCTCAGTGAGCAACCCTCCACATCCAAGCAGCCATCCAACCTTTTCTTATTAAAGGAATGTAATATCTGAGAATGAATGAACTCAAGAATAAAGAGAAGCAGCACTGTCCTGCACAGGCAGTTTTGAAGGGATGCTCTAATACTTACTGGGTTTTGTTTAAAGCCATTTAACGTTGCTCTGTAAAGTGTAATTTCATTTTCCAGTGGCCAATTCTATCCTGGGAGCTGCACAAGGTTAGAATAAAATGTTTTTTGGATGTCTCTTCTTTAGAGTGAAAGAAAAAGGTGTATGTGTTTTTTTGTGGGTTTTTTTTGGTTTTTTTTTTTGTGCTTGGCACTATATGTATCGACTCTAATATATAACGGTCCAGGTATGTAGTGAAGTGTTTGGAACCCAGCTTGTGTGTTGTGTTACAAAGGCAAGCACAGACTTCAAGGACCTCAGAAAAAACCCTCCTCCCCTGGCAGCGAAGAGAAGAAGTTGGGAAAGCCCCAGTACTCTTTTCTAGTCTTTCTGAGTTCATAATGGCTTGTTCACAACAGCATAACCTTAACTGCTCTGTCTTGTTGCATGAGCAAGTATATCCTATGTGAGAATATAAGTGGTTATTATATCAGAATAAGCTAATATCAGCCATCACTTTCTGTGCAGCATAACAATTCATTTTGTTAATAACTCCATTTTTTGTGTTTTTTTGGTTTACTTACTGATCTAGTGATATATAATAGTCCAAAACAATGTGAAAACGTTCTTATAATTACTGTTCTAGAAATCTGTCACACAATTAAATTACAAGGTCTCACATTTAAAGGGGTTTTTGGGTGTGGGGTTTTTTTTGGTGGAGAAGGGAGCCTGGCCACAGTTGAAACTTGAGAGAAAATGCTGTGAGGTATACTAGTTGCATGTTTAATGTCAATAACTCTCATGTACAACTTTCTTTTTCAGATTCTTGTTCATTTGGGACTTTTGACAAAAGAATCTGGGTTCAAGATTGCAGAGAATGCATTTAGTGGTGGCCCACTTGGTGAACTGGTCCAGTGGAGTGATTTAATTACATCTCTCTACTTACTGGGACATGACATCAGGATTTCAGCTTCCCTGGCAGAGCTCAAGGAGTAAGGAGATTATTTTCAATTTTGAAACTGGAGTACAAAAGAAATTGTAAACTCTTGAAGCCTCTATTAGCCCAGGATATAATTTCTTAAAGCATAACATGAAAGTGATAGTTCACTAAAAAGACAATGAGATTATTTTCATGAGCTAAATATATAGGTATGAAAAGGATCATATGTTTTCACTGTAGCTTCAGGCTCCTGAGACTTTGTAAATGAATGCTGTAAAATTCAAACTAAGCAACGTACCAGGTGCTTAAGCAGCTGCAGTAAGAGATATTACAGGGTAGCCTAATTCTGTGTCCTCTTCTTCAGTTTCTGCTATTCTTCACTCAGTATCTAGTTTTAAATTAAAAATGTAAATCCTTTAAGCACATTACTTTTGACACACTTATTTGTTTATGTTTGGTCAAATTACCACCTCAGTTGTCTTTGTCTTGCTTCCTTATTAGTTCAGCAGAATATATCTGTTTTAAGCTTGAGCACATACACCTTTTTCTGTAACAAAAAATGTGACAGCATCATCTTATAGAGAGCACTTACATCATAGAGCTGTCAATAGAAGTCAGAGATTATTTCAGATTATTCCCAAATATATTCTTTTTAAGCATCCCAACTACATTATGCTCTTGTTTAGACTGGATGAGGTTTTTAGTGAAAATTATTATCGTATTCATGCATAAACAGTTCTTTAATAAATGCTGAGGGTCTTTAGCATTTGAATGTTCTTACAGGGGGTCCTGATTTAAAAAAAAAAATTAGAATAAGGCTTTTTCTGAAAGGTGATTTATCACTGTAAATAGTGTTATAGCATGAATTCAAGGTATTTGGAAAGTAACACTTTTACATATTCCTCTGTTTTTGTTTAGAATTATGAAGAAGGTTGTAGGTAACAGATCTGGCTGCCCTACCCAGGGGGATAAAGTCGTAGAACTCATTTACATTGATATCGTGGGACTTACCCAGTTTAAGAAAACTCTTGGCCCATCATGGGTACATTACCAGTAAGTATGACACTCATCTGACCTCTTAACTGCTTTGTTAAAGAGCTTTTCTTGAATGACACGTGTAAGTATAGAAAATACTGAGGTGAGTACATCCGAATTTATTTGAAAGTAAAAATGTAGCTCTCTGTTGTCCTTCAGTCTCGGGAATAAAGGGGCTCTCTTTGTTGCATACCGTCTTTCTCTCCCTCTGCCAAGTTTGGAAGACAGTGGCCCGGTGACACTATAGTATTTTCAAGCATTTTTAATATTATTGTTTTACATTATCTTGTTGAATCATCATCATTGTTTTCTTTCCCTCACTTCTTTACTACACCCCCACACACAGGTTTTTTTTCCCTGATTTAATAGATGAGCTGAAAGATGATTAGATGTAGTTTTTTTAGTTGAAATACTACATGTATGTTTGCTTATCTGTCAGTGCTTGTAGCCATACTGAAATACAAATTGATGGCTGTGGAGATGTATCTATTATAATGGGTACTAAATAACTGTAACAATGTGATTTTTTTCTGTCCCTTCCCATATAATGCTGAGAGGGGCTCATCTTCAGGGGTAGGTCTAAAAAATAAACCTGCTGGTATTTGCAGTTGTTGTTGCTTCTATAATCTTTAAGCATCCTTTCATTAGGAATGAAAGATGGAGGTCAGTAGAAATTAGTTTGTATAGCCTTCTTACTGAATGCAGTTTTCCAGGCACATTTTTTTTGTTAGTAACTGTAAATCAGCAAGCCTCACATGTTGTTCTAACATACATCTATATCAAATGAAAACAAATCTAGCTCACTGGCTTTGATTTTTCTGTACATAATCAAATTAGTGATGTTCCGAGACCCATACAGTCCAGTAAATCCTGCTTGATGGAGGGTATTGAAAGGTGTTCTGTGAAGGCAGAAAAATTATTTTGTCCCTGCCTCAGGATTTTCTAGAGCATTGCATCTTTTCAGTGTAATTTTACATGGGACTACTATGATAGACATTGCAGATGAGATTACTCTTAGTCTCTTTTTTGAAACAGAGAAATAAATGGATATTCTGTTTTTAGCAGCCTTCTAATAAATCTAATCCTATTTTCTACTGAGCTACAATTGGTTTTCTGTCTGCCAGATATAATTGTCAGTAGGTGACCACATGCGGTACTGTGGAAAGGATATAAAATATATTTATAAATTAAAAATGTTTCTTCCCTTTTGCTTTGTTTCCTGTTTGGTATATTCTGTAATGAAGATATGGAAAAATGCCATGACCTGACACTATTAGATTAGTTGTTCAATTTTTCTTGCTTATCTCATGAATCATTAAATCTTAAACTGTCAATGTAGTTTTCATTGATTTCTAATTTGTAGTAATGACTGACTTTTTTCTGGTTTAAGAGAGTAAAATTAAATTTAGCTGTAAACAAATACTTTATGTAGTATAGGGGTTTTTGTTATGCTTTTGAAGAAGGAAAAAAAATGACTTAATGCCTTTTCTCCACAGCATTAGATTTCTAGGGGTTGAAAGGACCTCATCTAGCCCATACCCCTGCTGAAAGGTAGCATCAGCTGTTTTTGTCCTTATTGAGATGTTTGCTGAATCTTTTGTTGAAGACTTCAAAAGATCCCCCGGTCATTGTTTTGCACTGTTAAACTTTTCTTTAAAATGTTTTTCTTGGCCTGATTTCTTGCAAACTGCAGTTTAAGCCCATTTTTACTTTCTCCATCCCCCACAGGTGTCTGAAGAAAAAATTATTCCCTTTCTCTACCAACCCTTAGAATGTTTTCTGTTGTACCTCTCTTTCAACTTAATTTTCTTCAAAATAAACAAATTCAGGGTCTTGGATCGCTGCCTGTGCTTCATGTTTTGTAGACCTCTGATCACACTTGTTGCACTTACAGGGCTTCTCTCTAATTAGCTGATACCGTTCTTGAAGTTCAGGGTGCAAAACTGGGTCCAGTATTCTTGCAGAGACTTTACCAAAATCAATTAGAGCACAAGAACTAACTCCTAGATTCGTGCGAGCCATCTCCTATTTAAGGATCCTGTTGCAGTGATCTTCCTCTCAGCATCATGAGTTACCTCATGAACTTCGTCATAATAATAAGAATTTGCAAGTTAGAATGAGGAAGTCCAGCATAGAAAACATGTTTACATATTTTGTTGATTTCATTCCAGGAAAATAAACAGTATCATAAATATAGCTGCCTTCTAGCCTTTGTTCTTTACAAACTTTGCTTCACTCAGTAATGTTTAATATCAATAGGAATAATTCTTTTGTTCCTGATAGAAGTGCTTTCCTGTATGCCATATACTTTTTCAGCAAATGTGCTGCTTAGCTCAGTCAGTTTTATGCAAGCCAGACTCAAATGTAAATAAATTAAAACTTGTTGTTTATTCACTTCATACTGGAATAGAGTGGTAGAATAAAATTATGCCTTCAAAACAGTCTCTGTGGTATTAAGTACCATATATTCTTAATGGGAGAACTTGAACCCTGAGGAAATTGCTGGGGATTGCAAGTCAGGTTTTTAGAAATGCTAGCTCAGAAAGAATGACCCAGCTGCTGAGAGAGGTGAATATTTCTGAATGACCAAAATACTGTTTTATACATTTGAAGTTTGTAGCACCGATGACTCTGGGTAGTATGTACTTTATCTGTGGTATCACTGGTGCTGTCAATAGCATGAGTGCACCAAAACAGACCTTATTTTTTGAGTGCACTTTGCTTTCAAACAGAAGAATGCGTGGCTGCAGTTCTGAAGTCTGGATATTTGAAAGCAATTTATGTGCAATGAAGCAACAGGCCTATAAAAATGCTGAAGGATCTTGTCAAGGAAATATAAAAATTAGTGGCTTAATATAGTTTGAGAAGTACAGCTCATCGCCTTTCTTAGCACCCGCATCCTCCATACAGCACATAAGAATCTGGCATTCTTTCATTTTTTTACAGTCTCTCTAGCAATGACTCATTCCCATATGCCAAAAATCTAACTGGCTTTATTTTTGAAATAAATTAACATGACAGGTATCATGAAAAATGAGCAACATTCCTGCTTCGTATATGTTCTGTAGAATATATCTGTTTTAAGAGGGACGCTTTCTGACTAAGGTTTTGTATTTGAAATTCAAGTGCGGAGTTGCCTGAAAGTTAATGTGCGTGTCCATGGAGATTGCCGTCGGCAGACGCGAGCTGCTCGTGATCTGAACGGGCTGGACGTAAGCCAGAACAGCCTGGAGCCTGCGTGTCCGTGCTGGCACGGTGCTGTGCCTCCGCTCAGTGCAGCCGCAGCGCTTCTAGCGTGGTGCTGGCTGGGGTTTGACCAACTTGCTGCCAGGCACATGTCTTGGGCCTGCTGCAGCCCCTGGCATACGCGTACCCTTTGTTTTATGGTTTACCCTGGCAGAGCTGCTAGTTGCTGACAGTGACGAGTGCGGCTGGATGGCGTTGCTAGCGCAGGTGGAGAGGATGTAGAAGTAGAGAAGAATTGTAACCGCAGGAGGAGATGAATGAATGTGTATAGGTACTTCCCCTAGGGCTGCCCATTAAGATTGTGCTTATGTCCAACATTTATGGAAAATCAGTTACTTCCAAGAACAGTGCTAATCCTGGGTTACTTTCGTCCTTTTCTTCTTATGGGCCCCAATATTTTCACTTATAATGTTAGAATAAATAACGTGGATGAACAGTAATGTGGATGTTTCTATAAGCAGTTTGCTACGTATGATCTTTTTTTATTACCATTATTTTTTAAGAAATCACATATGGTTTATAGAGATCTTTTGTAGATGGGAAGAGTGCTTTCTGGTACACACAGTGTAGTGTGATGTGAGGCCAAGAGCAGCTCTCGCTATTCTGTGACGGTGAAGTCTCTGGCTTCCAAGCTGTTGAGTGTGAGAGAGATTCCACATTCAGTTTTAAATACTGCCTGGCTTTAGTGGATTAAGCAAAATATATATATATATATTTATATACATATACACACACATTAGTTCTCAGCATTTTAGTTAATTTAAGAATGGTTCAGTTAAGCATTTTTTTAAAGAGGAGGTATGTGACTGTCTGGTTTTTAAGTTAAATCTATTTTGAGTCAATCAAGCATGTTACTGAATAGTCTTACCAGTCTGACACCAGTTCCAAGGCACGCTGTAATTCTCTGCAACTTCCTTACTAAAGCAGGGTGACATTTTGGGAAGGAAGGGGAAATTGAGGGAAAAACTGAAGTAAAAATTACACTGAATTTGCATTTGGATTTAAAATATTTCACTGCCTTTTCTTTTTTGAAATAAGAATTATTTCACTTCAGAAATACTAAAATATGTGTTAAATTTAAAGAGATTTAAACAGCTAAGTGAAACAAAAAGAGAATATGGTACTTGGTCAGACAGTTGAGGCTCTCCTATGTACATTAAAAATGTCAGTTCAGCAAACTGGCATTTATGTTCACTTCTTATTTGTTTAGTTTTTACTTTCCCAGTTCTTGTGCTTTTCAGGAGTTAGGTTCATTGCTTTAAACTTTTGACGTCTCATACCACTTCTGCACACATGCTTTCTGCTGTGATCTTTTTCTCTTGTCTTTCTGACTTTCTTGATGCCCTAATCACTTAAACACATGCTTTGTTTTACCTGCTTCCTGCTTTAGCTTACTGTCTGTTGCAGCTTCCCCCACGTTTCCTGTCCTGCTGCTTCGGAGACCCAGTGCGTATTGGATGTAGCTACCCGTATTGCTAGGAACAGTTAGTTTTACATACCTTACATCTCAATGCAGGGGAAAAATTAGAGAGGAAACAAAGCACGTGGAGATGATAGCATGCAACTTAATGCTTCTTATATACATGATTTAAGAAACCCAGTAGTGTTGCAGTTTTTCAGTAGCCTTTGCCCATTTTCTCATTGGTCTGCACTCATGCACCTGGCCAAAAGCTGTGTATTTGATAAGATTTCTGTTTTAAGGCCAGCCAAGAAATAAGAGGACTTTTATTACTGTCTGATTCATCACTGCAGAAGTTGTTTTGGTCTTGCTGGAGTATTTTGTATGATGCAGAGATAATTGCCACTGTTGTAAAATATTTTCACTGAGAACAGTTGACATAAAACATTGCATTACACAACACAGAAACTGATCTGTCAGCTTTGTTTGGTGAATCATAATGTGTTGTGTATTTTGACTTTCTTTCTTCTTGAAAGATCTTCATAAAGATTTAAAAAAATAAACTTGCTCTATTCTGTATTCTCAAACACAAAGGTGGTATTTCATATTAAAGTTTGAAAGTTGCTGTTCCTTTCACTTAAGTATCAGTTAAATTGAAAAAAAAAAAAAAAGATCAACAATATATAAGAAGACTGTAAATGTATCTTTGGGACTAAGTTCTTTCACATTTTGAAGCCACAAAAATAGTGTTTTACTTAAGAGAATGTATATAGGCTTGAGATATGGGAAATTTTGAAGACTGGGAAATAAAGCCATTTTTAAAAGAAACTTCTGCAACTCTCTCCCTTCCCTGTCACCCATGTGGTTGTATCTCTTTCTTAGCATATACAAGCCCTGTGACACAATGCACAGTAATAGAGTTCATGTCTTCATGGCGTAATGCAATGTGACACATGACCCTATACATCCTATATATATATATATATCTTTCCAGAATTTTGTTTGTGGAGGGCTGAAAAATGGTAGGAACAACAACTTTGGATCCACACAATATAGATCACTTGCAGTGGAGCTAATGGTCAGTATGACAGCCACAAAAAAAGTTCCCGTCTAAGCAATATCAAAAGTTTAGGGGGCTGCATTTTTGGAACATCAGTTCTAGAGCCTGTCTGCTGCAGTGTGCCCTCTTTCGCATGTTGAGAATTTTGTCACCTTTTATGTCTTCTGGCCCTTTCTGAAAGGAACAAATCATAAATGAAGTAAACTTTCTTTTTTTTTTTCAAGGAATTAATAGGATTTAAGTAAAGGATTTAATTTGAGTTTCTTATCTAGACTCTTCATAATCCACTGCCAAGCTTTCTGTTTTTCGGTCAGCTTGTTGTAGACATTTGGCTTCTGTATTGTTTCTTCAGAAATGTGATAAAATGATCTATAAACAAATAAATGCCCTATCTGACTGCAAGTGTTCAGCAAATTAAACTCCTCAGTGCTTCTGCAGTAGGTCTAACTGACCCAAAGGTCAGAATCAGGAGACAAAATACAGTTGTCTAAAGACAGTACTATTCTGCTGTGATCTTCCTGGCACATGACCCTTGGCTGTTGCACTGGTTTTGTAGTACTGCATGAGAACAGTAGGAAACGGATGAAGGCGAGTCCTCCTTTTCCTGCCTAAATTCTCTTGCAGAGCTTCAGAAACACGGATGATCACTGTAGCGTTCCCATAACATCTACTCAGGTGTTCAAGCATGACTGCTTTCTGTAGGAACAAAGAAACCCAAAATAAGCCCCAGGGTTGCTATTTGAATGTCTGATATATCTTTGAATTTTCTGATCTTTATAATGTCTTTGTGAATGTAATATGAACAGAAAGATTTGAAATTAAAAAGTAACTTGTTTATACATCATACATAGTTGCAAACCCAAACAAAACAAATTTTACTAATAATTGTAACTACACTTATTCATTTGTATACATATGTATATATACCTAGAGAATTTTTTTCTTTTCTTTCAGGTGCATGTTAAGAGTTCTGGATTCCTTTGGAACTGAACCAGAGTTTAACCATGCCCATTATGCCCAATCTAAAGGCCACAAGACACCATGGGGAAAATGGAACCTTAATCCACAGCAGTTTTATACAATGTTCCGTAAGTATCCCTGGATTCAAAAATAATTTGGTACGTAAAGTAATGTTCTCATTGAGGAGTTTTTTTGTATTATTGAAGGCCAGTTCCTGGTTTAAAAAAATGTAGGGAGATGGGTTGATTTGTAATTGCCTGTAGACTGCAAAGTCTCTACAGTACTTTCATCCAGAGATCAGAAAAGCACAATATGAGATTAATATAAGTAATAGGAGGGAAGTTTTATCTCAGGATCCCTGCAGAAAGTGGTGACTGGCTTTTTTTTGAAGTGTCTCTGAGTTCGGCTTTTCTTTCTTTTGGCTTCTCAAATCCTGCTGCAGTGTGACAGGTTTTTGAGGTACTTGCTAGAGTGATTGCATTTTTATAAACTTCATTGTTCTTTATTTATAGTCATATTAAAGTGAAGATCATGACTGCGTTGTTGTATTTCTGCCTTTTTCCCCAACAACTAAGCAGCATGCTTCCTTTTCCATTTCTTTACTTTCAAGATTTATAAACTGTTACTCAGCAAAAATGATTTTTGTCTCAGTAGTTTTTTGGCAGATACTGTCAAGATTATCATCTATCTTGTTTTCCTTTTGTGAGTATTCATCCTGAGATGAACTGATTCAGATTTTTATCCGAGTGATGTACAAAGCTATTGAAAAATTAGAATGTGAGAGTAACTAAATACTTGATCAATTCAAAAGTAGATTAGTGTATTTCACTATTGCTGTACATTTTTGAAACATCATTAAACATCTTCCAAATAAAAGAACTAAAACAGAAATGCAACAAAAACACTCTGTGGATTGTGTATGAATTGGGTCTGATTAAATGTTTTCAGTGACCTACTCTGGCCCTAGTCTTTAACTTTATGGGATTAGGTTCTAGAATTGAAGGATCTTTCTCTGCATGTAGTAGTAGTGGTTATTCAAGTTTGTTTTCTCTGGAAAGTGCAAAAAGATTCACCATGCCCAGCCAGCTTGAGGGGAGTGAGGCTTAGGGAAAAGGAAAGAGCATGTTTTCTGCAGCTGCCTCTCAGGCCAAGTCTATAAAGAAACTCTTGATAGTGCCCAGCATGACCCATGAGGTTTGGTGGGATTCCATATCTAAAACCAGGGTGAGGCAAGTACAGTTCTCTCTGAAGAGACCTCACAAGTCTTTCAAACTTTTCACTCTTCGTAACAGAAGCATACACACGGATGTCTGGTTGACACACCTTTGAATTTAGTTGCCCTGTAAAATTCTTGGAAGAGGCATATTTTGTCTGTCAATATTTTCTGTGCAAGTTTTTCCAGAGAAATATAAATGAAGGTTGTTCAGCAGATAAAAGACTGCATTCACACTTGTTTAAAAGGAAGTAACAAAAAGCAGGGTGAGGAAATGTGGCTTGGAAGTGGTTACAGAGTTTTTGCCTGGATGGTAATAGACCATCCACAGAATGTGTTCCACATCCACAGAATTTGCTCTTTGCTTCCTGAGACTTTAGCTGATATTTGTTGGTTTATGACCTAAATGGAAGATGAGCCCTAGGCTCGATTGTGCTGTGTTTAAGTAGTCCAGTTGTTCAGAAACTTGTGTGTGAGGTTCTGCTCGAGATAGTGCCCAAGGTGATGGTGCGCTTGAGAAAAGTAGTTGCATGACTACTTGTGGTCCAAGTGTGTGCTCTGAGTGTGCTCTCCTCTACCCCCCCTCCATGATATGTGGAAGAAGGTAAACTTTTCCAATAGAGAAATTCTCTGTTATGTCGCCTCCGTAATAGGTGACTGTTACATCCCCTTGTTCAGAGCAAATCAGATCATCATGAATTATCAGAATAGTAAGACTGGACTTCTTCAAGTTGGAACTTGAAGAAATAACCATTTCAGGTTTTTAATACTAGAAATGACTGCTATTTTTCCCCCTGCAGGAAAAGTGGTAAGTAGATTACAAGCAAACTCATTCTGAAGCAAGAGTGATTACAGAGCAATAGATTTTTTTCAAGGGTTTTTCTTCTTTTTGTACTAGGTGCAAAAGAGTCAGCATGTTTTGTGATGTCTAAAGTTTGGGGATGTTTTTCTCTGTTGCAGAGGTAGCACAGTCTGTATTGGGTTAAAAAGTTGTTTATGCATCAGTAAGGATTTTATCCTAGATTGGAACCCTGAACCGCTTCCCAAAATCCACAGGCTCTTATCATGTCTTGAGGACTCTGGTTATAATGGCTGAAGATTATTAGTGAACAACAAGCAAACCATATTCGAACTTGTGGTATATTAGCAAAGTGCTTCAGCATGTTCTCTGAGTCTTCCTGAAGCACAAATTTTTTCCCTTTTCATGTTTTTTGTTTATGTTCTTTTATGCAAAATAACAGCACTAGTGCTTTTAAAAGTGCATGATCTTGCTTAAATATCCTTCTGAATGCTTCCTGTCAATGATCTTTGAGGCAGTGAATACCACCAGTTGATCATAAGTGCTAACCTTAACAAAGGTTTGTTTTTCTTTTGAGTATGTACTGCCTTGCTTCTCCTTTGAATGCAGTCTGTTATCCAAAAACATGAAAGGATGGAAAAATGCTCTTCTGAGGCATATTTGCACTGTGCCATTCGTTATGCTAAATTCTAACAAGTCCTTGGATCTGAGTGAGTGCCTGGCTGTTGCTGAGCAATTTTTTGTGAAAAAGAGTAATTGTCATTAGAAAGACAAAATTTAATGTCGGAGGAAAATGTATGCTGTGTATGATTTCTCTGTTCTACTGCATTTTCCAGTTGGCTGATTTTCAAGAATCAACAAGAAAAAAAAATCATAATCTCAACAGATTTTTTTCGTTTAGACCTTTGAATATAGGTTCAACATGGCATGTGTCATGTCTGCCCGAGGGCGTGGTGGCGGTGGTGGTCTTTTGCTTTTGTTTTTTGCTTTTGTTTTTTACTTTGCCAAGTGTGCTTACTAAAAAGTTTTCGACTTGTGTGCCAGAATGAAAAAGGGGAGGCTTATGTAGGAGCTCCTAAAGTTTATTGCAGCATATTTCTATGTAGCCTTGTGAGGCTATAACACTCTTTAGATATCTGTAAAACCCCCCCCATTTTGGGACAGATTTCCTACAGTAGGTACGGCTCTTAACTGAAGCCTTGAACACTGGGGACCATCCCTAGAATTAAACACACTGTCCAAAAAAAAGAAAAGGAAACTTAGTTGTACTGAGCCTACAGCTATGTGCTGAGCCTACAGCTCCTCCTCATAGGAGGAAAGCAGTGGCTAGCATTACTGGATGTCACTGCCGAAAAAAGACCAGTAGACAGAGTAAACTGCATATCCTTTGCATGCGCTTTATTTGTCTGGGAACTAGATTAATGCAGAACTTCTGCTAACCTCTTTAGCTGTTGCCTTTTAGTATTTTATGATAGATATCTGTGAGTGAATTAAGCAGTGAAAACTGTATTTTGATTTCTTGTTTTGTATGGCTTTATAGGCTAATAATTAGGGTGGATGTGTAATGTGTAGTGAGTTGGATGTTTGGGGTTAGCCCTTCCAATATATGAGATGAACCCAAAAAAGTTACTAAAGTTTATTTATGCTGTTCAGCAACTTACAGCTTTGTTTTCAAGCATAGAAACATTGGTGGTTTTTAAGCTGTTGCTGCTGTGCTCTCTGAGACTGTCAAGCTGGATTCCTTATGGTTCTCTTATCTCCAATAATAAAGCTGAGCACACAGAAAATCATTATCGTTGGCCTAGGTCCAGATACAGAATTTTTATTGCAGGCAGGAAATGAGCCAGAAAATAACTGCTTACTTCAGTAGATGTGTGCAGCAGGACTTAAAGTTAATAAGAATTATTAATAATAATACAGCAAGCAAATGTGTATTTCAGTATGTATGTTAAGAAGCGATCTGTTGAATAATATGTTTCTTACAACTACTTTTCTGACAATGGCCACGCTTTTATAACATTAAGTGATACTTTAAAAGACTTTGAATATGCTCTATTTCTTACAGCTCATACTCCGGATAACAGCTTTCTTGGATTTGTGGTAGAGCAGCATCTGAATTCCAGTGACATTAAACACATTAATGACATCAAAAGGCAGAATCAGTCTCTAGTTTATGGCAAAGTGGATAGCTTCTGGAAGGTGAGTGTTCCATCCTCGTTTGTGTGGTCAAATTTACTTTGATCAAGATAATAAGGCATAACTCATAACTGAAAGCATCCCTGCTCTCAAAATCTAGGAAGTTTTTTTTTTTGAAAATAAACATTTAAAGAATTGAGTTACACAGTTTGGAGCTTTTCTGATGAGGAAACATCTGCCTGCCTCAATCGAGATGGATCCTTTGCTGTTTTTTATGCACTCTTCACTGACAGAAGAAAAACTACAAAAGCTTCTAGTGTATGTAGCTGTGTATAGATGCATGGTATTTTGAGAGTTGAGTACCATTTCCCTTCTTTGACAAAGGGCTTGATTTGCGTACAGATAATTAGGATGCTTATTTTGTCTCCATAAAATAATACAAGTTTTTACAGTGCTGATATCAGAAGAATTTTGGAAAATGCAGAAGCTGTTTAAAGTAATGGGAATTTGAAGGAGTACATGTTTGGCTCATGTTGTAGAATGACTTAGTATCTCCCCATTTGCAGTCTGTTCCTCTGTCTGCTGAATGCTGGAGTAGAGCTGGGATCCTTAATCCAAGTCTTCGTGTGGTTGAGGCCCTGGTACTTTCAGTTCCTGATCTCATTATCAGTCTCTTAGGAACAGTTGGATGTAATGATCATCTATATTTCCTGACCTGGTTGGTAGGAAGTACATATCAGCAGAACAACCTGTTGAGTAGTAGTTGGATATGAGAACAATGTTGTTGCTTAGTCACCAGGATTTTTTAGCTGACATTATATATCTTTACCAGTTTATTCTGTCTGCATTAATTCAGCAATATGTATTAATAGCTTATATGCCTGGAGGAGAGCCTTGTAATTGTCTAGCCTGAGGTTTTGTATGACACACAGGATATTCATGAGCTGATTCAGACAAGAACATGGCTTTTTGGGAAAGAATATCTAATGTTGATTTTTAAATAGCACACAATGGAAACCCCACTACTTCCCCTGGTAAATTCCTTAAGTAACTGCCCTCTCTCTTAAACTTCTGCATTATTTCTGATTCAAATTCCCAAACCTTTAATTTCCAAGCTTTGTATCAATTATAAACTTTGTCTACAGGACTGATAACATTTCTGTTACCTTGTAGGAATATATAGGTTGAGGTCAAAGTTGTCTTTCTGAAAAGCCTGTACTGAACTACTGAAAGCTTTGTGCTTTCTAATCTTTATTCTCATGTATTTGTGTTTTTCTCTGAACCTTCTCAAGATTGTTTGCTTTCTTCTTGAAAAGTGAATACTAGCAAGGGGCGCATTGGCCATACCAGCACCAAATGAAAAAGTAGCACTATATACATTATTACATATATCCCCTTTACACCAGTGGGAACTTATATTAAGATGACTTCTCAACCAAGACTCTTCTGTCCTTTTTTGGAGCTGCTGCTCTTCAAGACAGTGCTCCATTTTGTAAATATTGCCTATCTTTTTTTCTTCTGAGATGTATGACTTAATATTTAGCCATATTAAAATATATGTTGTATGCTTGTAACATCAAGCACATCATAACTGCAGCTTGCAGTCTGGCTTGCCCATGTTTCCTGTGCACCGGTATGATCACTGCAGATAGGGTTTGCAAGAGTGACAATGTGGAAAGTCTTACTGAGAGTGATAAAAATGCAATTCTTCTGATCAACAGAAAGCTTGAACTAATCTTGTGTCTGTATAATTTGCTTATTTCATGTTTCCTTCATTTCCCCAGTTTAATGCTCTTTTCATCTGCCACTATGGCTTGTACTGAACCCAGACTAATCTATTTATCCTGCTACTTTTCTTTATGTTGGATATGGCCAATTAACAAAAGTGTAATCTTCACAGAATACGTGTGTCACTGCTGCTTCTAGTCAGTCATTAAGAGAAGCACAATGTGGAAGGGAGGATGTTCTGAATCCCAGACTGAGGGGCTTTTTAGGAATATCACTTGCAAGTAACTCATTTAATTTTAAACCAATCGGATCTGAAATGGAACTGAGATACACACAGGATACCAGACTGTCAGTTCAGAGTGATTTTGTTTTCCCCCCTGAGGGGGGACCAGAATAGCTAACTGCCATCAAGGATTCTTATAATTATGGACCTGTCTCTTTTTCTGCATCCAGCTCGGCCTGTAGAAAAAAGGTCCCAAATTGCTTGTCATTTTACCTTTGCTAGAAATCCTCTTGTCCCCAGCTCTGATGATAGGCTGCATGACTGGACAAACTGGGCTAGCTTGTACCACCTGTTTAAATTGTTTAAACTAAGAGCTAAAGAGAATTATGGATTGCTTACAGGCAACATTCTGCCTTGGCACGTCATTTGAGGGGAGTTAAGCTCTGATGTGAAGGTGATGAGTAATGGGCAGAGGAATACAGGGAGCTCTTCTGACGGTTCTGGATACAGAAAAAGATGTCAGCCCATGGCCTGAGACTAGTGGCATTAACCCCATTTTACCAAGGGGATGCCCAGATAAGTTTTGATGGAAATCATGAAGCATGTATGCTGCAGAGACTGCAAGAAACCTAGATTGTCTTGATCATTTTGCTCTGTTAACTAAATTGGTCTTAAGTGGGTTGGGGAGTACAAACAGGAGGCACTAAGTACATTTCTAAAGGTTGTCCTTACAGGTAAGCTATCAAAGACAACATTTGCCAAGCTTTGAATGTGTTTGTTGTAATCAAAGGTTTGAGTTTTTGTCTGGGATTTCTGGCAGTACTAATGACTAGTGACCTCTCTCTGCCTGAATGAAATGGAATGAATAAAATGCGAGTGAAACCCATAATACTCTCCATTATCAAAATTGGCTTTAATTACAGAACATTTCAATTAAAAGGAAATGTTTGAAGCCTTTCATGTTGTCTTCACTCCTGTTTAGGTAGAAGTCTTTTCTTTGTTCTTCTTTGTGCAACTCCACATCATACTATTCTGTTATTTCTACCCTCAGTCCTTGATAGAAGAGTGAGTCAGGATTCATTTTAAATTATTTGCTGTGTTTTGTTTTGCGGAATGCCAGGAGAGAAGACAGGATTTTGCCTGTATCAGAAAATAGCCCTGAATATGTAATACACAGTCATAAGATGATTACCTGCAGTGTTACCTTTCCCTTCCTTCTGACTGGGTTTTGCAGCTCATCATTAGCAACGTGCTTTAAACATTTCCTTTCCTGTTTGAAGCCAGAAGATACAGAAGGGAGGGGAGAAAAAATCCTCACTGTTTCTCCCCTGTACAGTCAGTGCGCACACAAACTTGTCTTGGCGTCTTCTCATTTCATCTTCCTCCAAATTTTCAGCAGCACTGTGGCCTTTTCTACCGTATATGTACATTAGCGAGCATTCGATATAAATGAAATTGTTAAAGCTTTCAAAAACCATAGTTCGGACAAAGCACTGGAGAAAGCTTCGTGGGTGGAAAAACTGCAAGAAGTGTTCAAATAGCTAAAGATGAGGAGAGGGAACTGAATGAGCAGGAATTCCAGCAGATTGTGAAGAACACTAGTCTTTATTGAGACATTTTATTCTTTTTATAGACAAAGATTATTTTTGTGCAAATAAATACTATGTATATGCTAAGGTATATTTTGTACAAATGTATTTGGTAGGTATGTAACAAAAAGGTCATAAATGGACATTCAGGAAAGAGCAAGAGCATGTCAAGTTTACCTAATACTTCCCTTGCATATTCTCTCTCCTTCCAGCTGTTTTTACTATAGGGAATTTCCTGAGTCTAGTTGTCTATTGACAAACTCTCTGTTGACAAACTTTTGAGAGCTCAATTAGAGGGCTCTTCAAAGGACTTGTCTAATCTGGGACCTGTGCAAACTTTCTTGCCTCCACAGCATGCTTTGTCATGGAGTCCCACAAGCCTCTGACCTGTTGCAGGAAAAGCCATTAACTTTTGTTTTTTCCAAACCTGCCTCCTGCTAGCTTTGTTTGGGCCTCTCTTGTGTTGGAAGAGATTAGGAATAATTCGTCTCTATCCACGTGCTTTATGTACGTCGTGGTTTTGTAAACCTCTTTTATATTCTGCTAAGTTGCCTTTTCCAAGCTGAAGAATCCTGGCTTAATTAGTTACAGATTTCTGGAGTTAACAATAGAAGCCATTCTCTAGCTTGGATTCTTGTTGCCCCTCTTTTGGGTCTCTTGGGTTCTTTTTGAGAAGGACCAGAAACGTATGCAGTATTCAAGGACAGAGAGGACTGTGCATTTATAGAAAGGTGCAATGATATTCTCTTTAGACTATTGGACTGATTTTTTCCATTGAGCGCTGTATCATAATGAAAAATCTTCATTCCTGAGTAGTAGTAGTCAGCTCAGGTTCATCATTCCTTTGTGAAGCTAGGATTGTTTTTCCTCACATGCATCACTCTACATTTATTTACACTGAATTTGTCTGCTGTTTTATTTCCTAGTCACTCAGTCTCTTAGGTTACTGAAGGGAGTACTTCTTGTTGGTAACTTCTTGGGAAGTTGCTACTTCTACTGAAGAAGTCTCCCACTGAGGGGTCTTCTTCAAGAGCTTGGGAACCCCAAGCATTCAGCGTTGATGTCCTTCTGCATGCTGTGTTTTGAAGTTGGTTTTATTTTACTACTACATTACTACTCAGAGTGGTGTATATCACTTCCCTATTCCCATTTACATACTGAGTATTCGCTCAAGAGAGTGATTCCCTTCTGTCCCAATAAGACTTAGTTTTTAAGAACCTTAAAAACAAATTTTTTTTTGAAGATCAAGTATACTACACAAACCGAATCACCCTTTTCTATACACTGATTGGCTTCCTCAGAGAACTCTAACAATCTGAGAGAGAATTTCCTTCTGCAAAAAGAACTGCGTATTCTTATTCTATTATTTTTAATATGGTTATATAGACAGAATTCTGTGTTCTACGTTTCAGCTAATTTGTTGACTGTAAAATAACTGCTAGTCTATAATTACTGAATCTTCACCAAATCCATTTTTAATTCAGTGTTCTGCATTAAGTGCTCCATGGTTAACAGTTGGACAGTTTTATATTTGAGCTCCAAGAGACATCGTCTGTTCTTAGTGACTTATCACTATACATTTAGCTCTATTAATACTGTTTTACACTGAATTTCCCAGCACTTGTGCGCTCGTTCAGCTTCCCCTGTAGAACAGGAACTCCATTATTCAAGGATGTCTTGAAAAGTCTTTGAGAGCATGACACTTCTTGAAAAGAGAGATTTTCCAAGTTTACGCAATATTTGTGTCATAATCTCATTTTAGAGTTACAGTTGTTGTATACTATATACCACTGGACTTTGGCTTACTTTGGCCTTGATGTTTTGACAAATAATCCTCCAGGTGTTAGGACTTCTAGACTGAACACTGCCTGTTTAGGAAATACACAAAGGTCTATAGCAGTAGTTCTTATTTTTCTGAAAAACATTCGTCAGGCTTTATACAATCATTGTGTTTTGACTCTTTTAGTGTGAGGTGAGACTGCGTATATGAGCTGTTTTACGTGTACTTTGCAGTTTGAGCTTCAGCCCCATAAACCAGCTTGAGACTCAGACTCTTCTGTAATGTCATTGGCCTGTAGCTCTGCACATGTGGTTTCCTCCTCTGCTGAATATCTGGTGTTCTTGAAGGTATCTGGTCTAAAATTGCAAAAATATGTAACCCAGCAGTTTGGCAGTCTGAGGTTAAAGCAAAGTTGTTGGTGCCCACCCTGTACCACATCAAGAAAAGTAAAAGCAGAGTTCAGTTCTTCGCGCATCATGCTTTTCTGCCATGTATTATTGTAGCATTTATACTTCTTACACTTACATCTACTGAACTTAAAACTTCAGCACTTCAGGCTGTGCCTTCCTGTCAACATTGTCTTAGGGAAAGACTTGTCAGACTGTTGTCATTTGATGTCTTTGATGAGAAAGGCCTAATAGTGAAGCTTTTAAAAGTAGGTGGAAATAATTGACATACAGTAATAACAGTTCTGCAGTCAGTGATCAACAGAAATGTCTTTCTTGAATGGCAAGCTTATTTTTGCTGCTGGAAAAATGCTTCAGAAAAGACTTGTATGACTGTTGCTGTTACTCTTTCATTTTGAGTCTGAGAAGTAATTGGCTCATCTTTGATGTGGTGAACTTTCATGCTCTAAGTCTCGATTTGCACTATGGACAGCAGATACGGGGTGAGTGGCATGGTCTGGTCCAAACTCTGTTGATTTTGTATTACTAGCTTGTAGCCCATAATCTTTTCTCTTTGAATTCATTTTGGAGAAACTAAAAATTTGGGACATAATGTCAAATGATTTAGAATAAGGAATATTTATACCCCACCCAAGCAAGTAAGCTCAGGAGACGGAGTTGAAGGAGTGTTGATAAAACATTTGTTTTCAAAGCACATTTCTTGATTTGCTTACTTGTAGCCTTTCTATTTATACCCCACCCAAGCAAGTAAGCTCAGGAGACGGAGTTGAAGGAGTGTTGATAAAACATTTGTTTTCAAAGCACATTTCTTGATTTGCTTACTTGTAGCCTTTCTATTTATAAATGCTGTATTTAGATTCTGTCAAGTTTTTAATTCAAATTTTGTAATGTTTGGAGTGGAAAAATTTACCACGATTATTCTTGTGAACTGGTTTATTACAATATATACTTTTATGAGCTGAAATTACTCTTTTCTAGACAGAATTGCCAATTCAAGATCTTTTGAAATGCAAAAGGACACATTTTAGTGAGATTTCTGTCAGGTATAAAATGGCAATGTTGTTTTTATGGTACTTTATAGATGATTATGAAAGCAATAGTTTTTCACTAAGTAAAAAAGAGGATAAAGAAGGGATTGTGCTTTCTGAGTTTTTTGTGTGAGAAAGGAAGATTTGTGAAGAAATTAAAGACTTTTTTGCATGCAGCGAACAAAGGAAAGACTGCTATTGGTACCAACTGTTCTTTAAAATTTTCATTTGATTAAAAGAAAGAGGGTTGCTCTTTTGGGGATAAGAGATTTTTCTCAGCTTTTGTGCATTTTTGTTGTTATTGTTATTCTGTGGCTTCAAAATCAATTCATAAAATTTTTACAAATAGGTTCCCTTGCTTACACCTGTTTATCTTCTCCCTGTTTATCTTCTCTTCTGTGTGAGGAAAAAGCCTTTATAGTGCAGTCTTCTGCGGTAGTTCCCCTCTCTTATGGAGATGGAAACACAGCTACACCATGTAAATGTCCCATTATTGTTCTAAATATTATGGATGGAAAAATCGATGCTACTTTGGATACTGATTTTTTTAATCTGTGGTTTCAGACTATGAATCAGGAAAGAAATCAGTTGCATGCTTAAATAATGTTCTCAGTCGTGGTTATGGATAGTTAATTTATTGTTTTGCATGTGCTTGCAGAAATGCTTAAAATGTACCATTTTGTCACTGCTTTTGCTGTGTTTTCCTAAATTGTGTTGATTGATTGTATGTTGAATTTTGAATATAGTTCATGCAGCTGCTCATATAATTTGAATTTATTATGAAATATTTCTTACATGGTTTTGTTACCTAAACCCTCCCTCTGCCTCCAGAAGTGCTGCTATAAGTAAAGAATAGAAGTCTATATCTATCTACCATATCTTGGTATGCTGCTTCATTCTTTTTTAATTAAGTATCCCCTATTTTGTGGAAAACAAGTGGTAGTGTAGAGGACAAGATGGTGTATATATATGTTCATCTTTGAAACTAAGACAATACTTAAGATGATAAGGCAGCAGCAAGGCCAGGTCAAATCAAAAACTTACCAAGTCCAGTGTTCTGACTCCATCAGTAGCCGAGACTTGATGTGCAAGGAAGAATGCAAAATCAGGGACACTTTGCAGCCACTGGAGACAAGCGGTTCATGGGCTTCTTGGGCCAAAGGGAATGTCTCTGTATTCAGTAGTGATTCATGGATTTTTCTTCCAAAATTGCCTTTTGAATCTGAGTGACTTTTGAAGAGTGATATGCCCAGAAGTGCAGTTCCACAGGAACCGTCAGAAAGCTGGTGAAGACTGGATAATTTTTATAATAAGTTTTATAATAATTTTATTTTAAAACTGCTTAATTTTTTATAACAGAGGTTAGTAATTTTGACATTTAAATCATTAAAATAAGTAGTTGCAATTGTATGTAATCCTGATTTTATTCTGTCTAGTTCCTTGCTTCTCATTTTTCTTGAGTTAAAGTGCATTTGTGCTATCAGGGTGTGTGCCATTAGCCGCTAAGGTTCAAGGTGGTGTTTTATAGTTCTTAGGGTAGGCAGATCACATTGTCGTTGGTACCTGTGCTTCCGAGCCTTCTCTGTTTTCACATGTAGAAGGCTGGAGCGTGACCCATCGGCTTTGGCAGGCAGCGTGATGGTACGCCTCTAGCAGTAGACCACGGCTGCATGCTGGAAACAAGAGCAGGCTGCCCCGTTTATATTTCTCCCGAACTCTCATAAGGAAAAAAAGGCTGCAATGGTAACAAAACAAGAGCTTCTCCGCAGTTTCTAATTATGTTGCTGTACAAATGCTAGGAGAAAGCTTTTTCAGTCATTCAAATCTGAAGTAAAAAGAAAAATAAAAAATTGGACAAGCTTTTCCTTTCTAAAGTAATCTATATTAAATAACAATAACAGCAACAATGTCTGCTTTATATTTTCCTTTGGCTTACTACGTGGTCTCCAGCAAGCCCCCTAACATTTTTTGTCTCTGAATAGAGGCAGTGAGGGCCATATCTCTCCCATGCAGGTTTGGTGAAGTTTGTAAAGCACCTACAATTGGAAGGAAGAAATATCCTTTCCACGGCCTCCGAATAGTCTGGCAGCTCTAGGTGTGTGTGTATCCGAAGGTGGTGTTTTTGTGTCTAATTGAAGCGGCTGTCATTTACAGTACTTTAAAGCAGTGACGCACTATTTCTCCTGAGGAGTGCATCCCGTAAAGATTTTTCTGGTGGCAGGGGAAAGCCGAGTTGTGCAGCCTCTCCTCTGCCCTGCCACGGTGCCTACAGCACATGCACAATAGGTTTGCGCAAGAGCAGTCTCTCTCTCAGTTGCTGGAGATGTTTGGCTCTTGCTCTGCACGTGGCATGTACACAGGTATGTCCTTCACGTTTATCAGTGGCCTTCATGAAAGACATTAGTTCAGAGCAATCTGCAGTTACCAGCATGAATCCTCTAGCTTTCACAGCATTTTCTTTTCCAGGAAAGGAGGTGGCCAGCAAGATGCTATTGATCCAATTAATTGTTTTGGCAAACTGTGGCTGGAGACCCCTATGTAAAAGACACAATTTACCCAAAGCCACCATTTCTGGAGACGACACATAACATGAGCTATAAAAAATATGGTGCTCTAAATTAAAGATAAAAATAGGAAAGTAAAAGGGCGATAGTGTGGCATTTGTAGAGAGACTGTTTTTCATTCTTTATTTGCAGGGTTAATATTTCACTTAAAAAAAAAAATAGGATGGAGAACAATCTTGTGGATCATGTATTCTAATCCCCCATCATTTCAAGCAGCCATTTGTATTAGGCTTGACTTCATTTTTTATTTACATGTAATGATGAGTTGACCTCCTAACTGCTTTTCCTGGTTTCATAACCAAATTTTGAGTTGGTCTTAGTGTGCTGAGTTTAGGACTGCACGCTCTGAGAACAGTTGACTTTGGATTCAGGATCTCTCTGATTAGTTTGCTAAAAGATCATGAGAGAGAGAAAAATCACTTCACCTCTTTATGCTTGGTTTATTCTATTTAGATATGAGAGGTGATGGTTCAGGTATTTAGGCAATTTGATAAAATGAAAATTGCATCAGCAGCTACAAGCGGCTGTCAGATGTGAAAACTCACTTTGCAGACAGCTGCGTTCATACACAGCCTCTTAGAGCTCTCTCACCTATTTTCCAGGATATCAGCTCCACTGTACTGCAGCCATTGAAGTACAAGGTGCAAAAGCTTGTTTGTGCCTTGCCTTTTTGCACCTTCCACCCGCAGAAAATGTGTTTGAGTTGAGGGGGTGAGAAGAAATAATATTTAACTGTGTGAAAGTTATACTAATTCCTGAGACAGACTCCAAAATCATTGTCTTAGTCAATAAATTTTTGTTTTCTGTGGATTAAAGGTTTTGTTGAACCAATGAGATAGCTCCCTCATCCTTGTCCTTTTACCTCCTCCAGGCTAGAAAAAGCTTCTTTTACTCTGCAGCCTGTACATGGACATGCCGGATAGCAGATACTCTCGTCAAACAGGAAAGCACATTTGTCTCCATTTGTTGGCTATTTTATATAGTGTTTAGGCCGGGACGTTCTCTGTGTAGTGTAATCTTGGGCATAGCTTCCAGAACAGAGCGATTTAATAATGGAGCAGGCAATCCACTTCATCACAAACGTTATCACCAGCAGAGGAAGCTAAAGCTAAAAGCCAGTTGTATCTGTCATTAAATACCCTGCATGTGCAAATGTGTATCAACAGTCCATTTAGCAAAGAAACATTTATTTACCTAGGCCTGGTATCTTACTGCTGCAAGATCTGAAACAACAGGATTTTGCCAGTCTACTTGCCCTTTGAATGAACTTCATTAAAATTGTTGGCCAGTTTTCACATAAGGCTGTGAGGGAGCAGTACAGAATTATGGGACAAAAATAGTGACTGAAAGTAGAATTCTTAAAAACTCTCTTCCTGCCAAAAAGTAAAGAAACTTGTTGCCTGATTTTAGAGTTATTACTGAGACTATGTGCAAATATTGAGGGAAAGTCTCTGATCGGTGCTGCATACTGGCTGTAAATACAATCTTTAGCTAATTGGTTTTGGAGTGTCAGTAGTTTTCAAAACTCAAAAAAAAAACCCCATATGGCATTGAAAATTGAGGTAATTCTTGTTTGCATACTAGGATGGTGTACTTTTTTTTTTTAATGGCAAAACAAAATCCATTACTATTCTTTTCTGATTGTCTTTACTAATCTTTTCCAAATCCTTTTGAAATTTCAGGTAAGTGAAATATTCATACGGGACTTGTCAGGTATTTAGGTAAAGATGTGTATTCAGTTGGCAAGAGCACAGCTCTATTAAGGTGAGATTAAGCCTTTTCTTCCCAAACAAAGTAAGCAATAATTATGTTGCATCCCTGACAAAAACAGAGTGACAACTCTAGCTAGCGTGCAGAAAACTTTTTTTAAGGACTAACTATGCACTTATTTGCCCAGCTCTATATAAGTACTGAGAATTTGCATAAGTAATAGCATTGAAGTGGTGTATATGCCTGTCACCTTTAATAATGCTCATACAGTTATGCATTTGATGTTTCAGAATGAGTTTTTTAGTATTTTTAGGAGAAGTATGTTTAAGCAGTGCTGAGATTGCAGCTATCCGAGAGCCTGTTTTTTCTGTCCCATTAGAAATTAATGGTACTTTTGATACTGATTTATTTCTGCATCTGCTATAAATAAAGCAAGCTGCAGCTTTCTTCCAATCTAGTAAAAAGCAAAACTAATAGTGTAATAAGAGATCAAGTACTATAGGAATCAAAAAAATAAAATAGAAGAACCAGTGAACATCTTCCCTTTCTGGCACAGGAGGTATCTCTGGTAGAGGAGATGAAAACCAGTTCTGATAAAACACTACTACTTGAAATGTGTAAAGACTGAAACAAACTTAATTTGTTGTTGCTATTACAGGATAAGAAGGCTTATCTGGACATCATTCACACCTATATGGAAGTCCATGGAACTGTTCATGCGACCAGCACTATTCATATGCCCGGCTACGTAAAAAACCATGGTATACTCAGTGGGCGTGATTTGCAGTTTCTACTGAGAGAGACCAAAGTAAGTTTGGCAAGACAGAGAAATGGTTAAAATAGCTAAAAACAGATAGTATCTGAAATGCATGCATTTCACCACCTATGATTGAGTTCCTAATTTTAATACATTGGAAAAACAGCCAAATAAAAAGGAGTTTAAATTGCTTCTGAGTACTGAGAATGCATTCTTCACCATGTCCATGTTTTGTGGATTGACAGCTATTCCTAGAAAATTGAGACCACAACCTACAATCTAGGAGAGACATTTTACAACCAGCTTGAAAAGCATAAATAAATGCTTTTTTTCTTTTCCTAGATGTGATACTCAGCTCAGAGATTGCCATCTGAGAATGTGCTTTTGTTTTAGCTCCATAAATTGGAGGTTAGGTGTTGTCTGACAGCTGTTCAATGGGTATGCTTGCTCTGCCCTACTGATGACTTTAACCTAGAGTGACCCTACTCTCAAGGAGAGAAAAGATGAAAGGCAGGCACTTCATTCTCTGTTCATCTCCTTCCTCTGCTCCAGTTGTGCAGCAAGGGACAGAGAAAGAGCACTTTGCCTGTAGCCCCATAGTCAAGGGAACTCAAGATAAGGGGCAGCATGTACGTTTAAATAAATGAACTTTTGTTCCTGTAGTTAGAATGCTTTGTGGGCTTTTCTGTGCCATTCCCTAACCTTTGTGGAACAATTTACAGCATTGAAACATTTCAGTAGATTGCATTTAAATAAAATGTTTAATTTCCAGTTGGTGAAATAAATGGTTTGCGTGTTTAAAATTAGCAAAATGTATGGAACCTTACCACTTACTCCCTGTTGTTGATGGATTTCTTGCTGTGCACTTCTATATAAGAACCTATTAAAAAAAAAAGAAGAAGAAAGGAAGCACCTCCCACTTATCCAACACTGCTGCAGAGATTTTTTTTTTTTTTAATATTTGGGGGAAAAATGGTAATTTGAAGTCTGTGTGACAGCTGTTGGCAAATTATGACTTTTTAAAGGCGACCACGGTGTGTATGTACTTGACACATACAGGTGCACATAATGTTGCAGATTAAAAAGGTCAACATTTACTTTTATCATAGATAATAACTGAGACTACCCAGCTTTTGCCTTTGTGGAGAATGAAATCACTGTGTTAATCTTAGTACTGACGTGGGTAGAATATTGACATTGTAAGAACCCCTAGTACAAACAGTGACTACTTTCTGAGAAAATGCATTTTATTCACTGGAATAGTAAAATAAGCTGATGAACTTCCTATAAAATTGCTGACGCCTTTATAATTTGCAAAGTATGGCTTGTAATACTGGTTATGTTTGAATAACATTCTTCATCTCTAATTCTTTATCAGCTCTCTTATTATACCAAACATCTTGGTTTTCCGTATTAAGTAGCTAGCTCATGTGGTGGTTGTTGGTCATATTTGCTGTGCTCCAGGATGCAGTGTACAGATGTACTTAGTTTAGGACAAGTAGAAGTTGATACGTACACATTATGCAGCTCAGCACAGTGCTTGCAGAGTTGCGTGGATTTTATGACAGAGCAAGCAGCCATACTAGTTTAACGCCACACTTGCACTAATAAACCCAGTCTTTCAATGACAGATAGAAGATACTAGCTTGTGATGGTGAAGTATTCATGAGATCAGAAAGTTGCTATATTTTCCATAGTTTGTATTTTTGTAAAAAACATGAATCTCTGCTCTGCTGCACTCAGTGTCCTAAAAACATTTGTGATTTTTAGTAATTTTCCGTACTACTGCTGTGCATCGTTTATATATATTTTTTTTCTTTCTAACACTGGGGAAAATCCTTTTAGAACTTGCTGTATTTCTTAGCAGATGGCACTAAGAAACACGTCAATGTGTTTCAGACCCCCATATCAGAAAGCTAGTGTTTTTATCAAATAACCTCTTTGATGCACTTTCTTAATAAGCCTTCTTTTTATTATTTTACAATAGATTTATAAATAATATTTTCATATAGCTTTTTTGAATTTTTTTAGCAGATTTGCAAATGACCAAAGTTGCTTCCTTTATGTATTCAATTATGATGCAGTCAGGCTAACAAAATTATAACCTCATGATAAGCAGCTAAGAGTCCGTCCCCTTCTAATATTTTGTTGTCTTTCATTGTCAGGCAGATCAGAGTGAAATGTATTTCTGATGTTGCAACCAAATGAAATGAAATATGGCTTGTTGCACCGTGAGTTATTTTTACTGTCTAATGCCTAATTGTTCCGGTATATTTAATTTAACAGAAAAATTAAAACCGCAGCATCCCAAGATTGAAAGGGGAAACTGAGACTTACCATCTAATTAATATTGGCTTTTTTTTTCATTTGGAACTGAATATTTTTTATTTTACTGAGTTGATGCTTAGTATCTCATAGGTACAGTGGCTGTTCTGCCTTAGCCATATGATTGACTCTCAGTGTTAATCTCGTTTCATGCACATACTTGCTCTAAGTATTCTTGTTGCCTGTGCATTCACAGTTTTTGGTTCTGGTGTCCTTTAAGGGAGAATATTTTAACATAGCTGAGCATAAAACACCACCTCTTTATCATTCACCTGTCTCCCTTAGACAGCTGGCGCATGTGTGGATTGATTGTGTTTATACTGAGTCAATCATGAAAGAACAATTCCTGAGATTGAACTGCAAAAATAAATGCAATTTTCCACAAGAATCAAGCTGGCTTGAATGGGAGCTTTGTAGCCAGAGCAGCTTTGTGTGTGTGCACACATACATCCGTGATGTTCAAGGACACTGGTAGAAAATTTTAAAAAGATAACTTTTTTTTAATCATAATCACTTTAATCACTAGGCAACATGATCAGATCCCTTTAATGAATTTAGTTATGGGGTTTTTTGGTCACTAGACAATCGGTGTCCTGATGAAAGTATGTGGATAGTAGGAGCCGCAGCTCCCTGATGGTAACATCTGTGTCTGCAGGGCTCCCTTGAACCATCCGGGCCTGCTGTTTGCTGTCTCTAAGCAACAAACCGTGTCTTTAAGCTTCCAGAAACGTTCAGATTTTTCTTTTTCTAAACAAATGTTTTCAGACTCAAGGGCAGGGATTGTCTTCCATTGCCTGTGATTTCAGCATTGTATCAGCAAGCTTTTGCCAGGTCAGCTGACAAGGGATATCTCGTTCTTAGAAAGTCGGAGCTAAATGGTGGTTACCAGCTCACCCATTGCGAGGTGCTCCCAGGCATTGGTTTACCTTACGCTGCTCTGTTTTGCCCTAAGACAGCAAAATAGCCATAGGTAACAGCTAAACGGTGATTCTTCATCAGAGCTTTGCACTGCCAAAATGCCTTTGATCTCCCTGAAGCAGTTGATACTGGGCACAATTAATCTCAAAACCGTGGAGGCGCAATTTTGTCCTCGTGTATATATGAAGCAGTGCGTTTCGGAGTACGTGTGTTTTCCGAACAGGAGGGGGCTGTTTTATATTCATCACGGCTAGTTCAGCTGGGTAGTGCGTGACAGAGACTGGACATGTGAACAGTTCCCAATGAGGAGATGTGAACCCGTTCATCGCAGGAGAGGCAAATAGGGTTGGCAAGCTGGCAGCCCTCCGGCCATCCTCCTTGGCTTCTTGCCGGGAGGGCAGCTGGAGGACTTGCACCAGGCTACCTTGGAAACACTGGTTCTGAACTTTCGAGAAATACTCCTTCTTTAGAGAAAGTTCAGGTAGAGCTTTTTACTTCAATTCACAGTCAATTTTTGAGGGAGTCTATTTTTTGCTAGTAAATGGAATTTACAGTTTCTGGATGGCGGTTAATAAAACTAGGTGCAATATCTGGATTAGGTAGTTTCACACAAATCCTATTCCAATGCTGGATAAGCAGAAATAGGAAAATGAACTTCTGAATTTTTTTCATATTGTCTTTTATAAAGTAATATACTTTTTAATTCCACACACTTCACAAGAGCAGCTGAATAGTCATTTAACTGGAGTGAATCTATTCTACAGATGTTTCAGTCACGAAAGGATTGACTTTTTCAAAAAACATTTTATATTCATGAGGAAAATCTATCAAAATTGTTCCCAATAGTCTTTGCCACCCTCTTCTTTCTGTAGTTAGGAAAAGAATATATAAAATAGTTCAGTAAGGAGGCATACAAAAATGATGATAAAACTACCAACCCTAAAGAATAAATTAGATAAAGTGCACTAATGTAAGAAAGGCCAGATGAAAAGATAAACCCAGGAGTTTAGGGGACAATAGCGCTTCGAACAGTCTCTGGAATGTGAAACTTCCTCTTGAATATTCAGCCAGTAAGAACTATTCCATCGGTGAAGTAAAACTTTTACTCCTTATTTTGTACTTTTGGCTGTAATTTGTAAAGACTATTTGTTCAAGTACTCATTTTTATTAGCAGCCTGATCTGGTGCCACAAATTCCACAAATAAATTGCTTAGTGTTGGCTGAAAGTCGGTGGTTTTCCGGGGGGGGGAAACACAGCCCCAAAACGTGGTGGTAAAGCGGTTGTCGTTTCAGAGACATTTCCGTTTCGCTGGTGCGATGCTGGGTGGCCACCTCTAAAACCTGCACTTCCATAGCAGGGGTTCAGTTCACTGTCAAGGTAGAAAAGGTTCCCAGGAACCTTTCTTATGAAAACTGAAGTATTCCTGCTTATGGGTTTCAATACCAGCTTTATTTATTTATTTAAGTTAGGCATGTGAGACTGCTGATGTGAAAACCCTTTTTTGGTTCGTGCAGACCTGCAGACGCAAAGACACCAGGGTAGTAGACCATACAAACAGGAAAGTGGCTTTAAAAAGCAAGGCTGTTACCAATAACCATTTTACATCTGTATGTATTTGCTGTTATCTACTGTAGATACACTTTTATACTCTAAGCTCCTCCTGGCAGCAATGTTGCTATATGTGGCTTTAGCATGCAGAAGCTACTGTGGCGTGTGCACACTTAAAACACTGTATGAAAAATAATGGCTCTGGCTTTCAGAAACACTTTTAAGTTGAGCAAAGTGCTCACATACTGAACGGAACAGTTGCAAGCAGTCATCTGCCAGTAGAGTATAAAGGATTGCTGCCCTGCATAGCGATACCACTGCGGCTAATGGTGCGAGATAAGGGCTAACGTTTTGAACCGTGGGTACCGCGGTTATGTTGTCGGCACGTTCACAGTTGGAGTTTTGCAACGTAGGTCTTAAACTGTACTGTAGCAGCAGCTACAGACTGTGGTGTCCGGCACAACATCGACTAAGAGAACACCCTAAAAGCCATCGTGGAGGCAGCACGCGTGCTAAGTGTGCATTTTTATATCACTAAATAGTTGAGAAGCAGTCTGTGCTTGACCTCTCGTGTTTTGTGGGAGGGAGCTGCCTTCCACAGAGCCTGGGACTACCCCGGGGAAGGGTGTTTGATTCAGTGCTACTTGAAAATAGTTGTCAGTTTTCTATCCTTTATCGTTTCTATTTTGATTTTTTTCTTTCTTTTTCAATTAGTGACATTCAGTGTTTCCATCTTACACTTTTAGGAACAGATTGTTTTACCCTTTTGAGAAATAACAAGCTGCACGTAATTCAAAGGATTAGTAAATTAGAGCATCCTGTGGCTAGATTAACAGATATGTCCTGCATTCGCTGATGCTTTGCTTTCAAATCGTAGTGAATGTGACTGTCTCGAGTCAATCAAGATACTCCTCAGTTTTGCTGTTTAGGCCATAAAAAAATACTAGCTCCTTAGCCAAGAAACTTTTACAAGGGCAGCTTTGGGGAGCAGGGTCAGGATTGCGCTGGGGGGTGCTGGCTGGGCCGGTGATGGTGGTGTGGTGGAGAGCGATGGGAGGCTGCGGGAGGAAGGAGCTGAGCGCGAGCCGGGCCACAACCGCGGGCCAGGGCCCGGCAGGCACTGCGGGCCAACGCACTGTTGTAGGAATCGCATGCACCGCTCTTTCTTTCTTCAAAGGTATGGTGCTGCTTAGAGGTAAGGTTTTAAAATGGATGCGAAGCAGGTGCAGGCTATTTATTGTAGATTAAGAGCTGATGGTGTGCTCTGTGCTGTCGCTACCCAGAAACCCGTTCCTTTCCCCATGGAGCTTCCTCCTAAATAAATGCACCAGTCAGAACAGACAAAAACCTGTTTGGCAGTGCACAGCAGCGGTTTATTAAAAAAGAAAAGGGAAAAACAAAACAAAGAAACTAGCACTCTCTACATAACAGACACCCCAAGATCATAGGAGAATTGATACCTCAGATGTCTTTAACTGCTGGTTCTCTGCTGGTTTTCTGCCTGAACTAAGGGGCATTTTAAAAAAGTAGCATCCCGTGTGCAAATTGTATGAAACGATTTCATGTCCGTAAGTCATTGCTTTCAAGAGATTACATTTCTTGAAATTAAGCTTCTTTCAAGATGAGAATTAATATGTACTTGTTCTGATTAGAAGATAATGTATCTTTAGCCATATCTAGCAAATGCAGTTAATCTTTTGTTGAGATAGTGTTTCAGATCTTTTTCTATTAGGCACTGGAGAGTTTCCTGTAAGATTTAAATCTGTAAGATAACTGAGATACGTTCTGCAAATAGGTGACTCTTTTTTTAACCTGAAGATTTGTTTTCGTATAAATATTAATATTTATCTTCATGCAGTAAATTGTATGTCCTCAAATAAGCTGAGAGGTTTTAACCCTTCAGAGGTTTCCACCGTTCTCTTTGAAGTCAGCCAACTCACAGCTCACTGTTGCCATCAGTCAGAGGATTAATGCTGCAACACCTGTACTCAACAAGATTGACTACCATTTTATGCATCAACATTAAGATTATTTTAATTTTTATGCAGCCTTACCTAAGCTACTGGGGAAAAAAAAACATTGGTTTTTGATTTCTCGTTACTAGGATTCACTTCCATGTTGTGGAAAACTTAATGTTAAATAGTACAGTTTGGCCTCCTCAGCTACATATGTCCTGAATACATGATCCTAATCGTTATGAAGCTTGCTCTTTATTTTCTGGGGGAAAAAAAGTAGTAGCTATATATATTTATTTGAAGAGGTGCTGAGAAATTTGTGGCAGTCATAGCTGTTATGAATCAGAGCTCTTCATTCTCTCGTTATACTCAGATTTTAAGGTAAAAATAAAGAACCCTGCATTTAATTCAGTGTTTTTAATTGTGCTAGGGTAGGAAAGAGGCAGAGATCTAAATAATTGCTGTGCAACTGTGACAAAATATGAAATTTCTTTACATTGGAAAAAAACCACTGCCTTTTCTAGAGCACCTGTAATCTCAGCTGGTAACAAGAATAGCTTCGTGATGCATTTTTTTCTCCTTCAATTTCCCTTGGAGGCATTGAATCCGCTTAATCTTGTGCAAGCTCTTGCTGAGGAGGTACAGTGTCTTCAGCTGATGTTTGCTGCCATCTGCCGTTTTAATTAGAAGGCTTAAGCAATTTGGCAGGAACGTGTTCATATTGGCAAAACCAACAAATTAACTGATGTGGGGGAGAGCGGAGTACAGTGGTGTAGCTGTTCCGGGAGGTAACTGCTGGAAAACCTGTACCTGCTCGCCGACAAGAAAGCCCCAGCAATTTCGTTTGAACGGCAATCAAACCACTGAATGAGATTTTCCCCAAAAAGGACCTGAAAGGGTCTGTTGTTGCCTCAGCTACATGAAAAACCTTCTCAGCTCATTACAGAAGATTATTGTCAAATCTGTTTTACAGGACATTCCAGTGCTGCTTGGGCTGGAGGTGAGGGGAAGGAGGGGGCAGCAGCCGAATCCCTCACAGCATTGAGCATGATGATTTTCTTAATGATTTTGTTATAGAATATAATAGAACATTACTGAGTCCTTTTCTTCCTAATGTTACATTTTGTAGGCTTGTACCTCTAGAAATGCGTCGTTGTTTATTTGAGGTTAGCTCTTAGCTTTCAATTTTTGTAAAGAACAAAAATTAAGACAGTGGTAATTTTCTATTTTTCAGCTGTTTGTTGGTCTCGGATTCCCGTATGAAGGGCCTGCTCCTTTAGAGGCTATTGCTAATGGCTGTGCTTTTCTAAATTTAAGATTCAGCCCACCAAAAAGTAGCAAGAATACAGAATTTTTCAAAGGCAAGCCTACACTCCGAGAGGTAAGCTTTACTAATGTTGATTATTTTTGTATTACATACAATTATGGATTTCTTTTTTGTGTTGGTATAAAGGTACCAAAAAAACCAACGTATAGCTCACAGTTCATTGCAAAGAGTGCGAAACTGTTATTTCCTTTAGCTCTTGATGGGATTTTCAATCCTTATTTTTATAGGACAAGCAAAACTTTTCATTCACATACTGTTAAGCTTTAGCTCTACATATCTGTATGTACATTCTGCTAGTTCTTATTGACAGATCATATACTTAGGTTTCACTTGAAAACCTGATATTCTGCCCAGGAACAGATCGTGCCATGTTATACATACATGATTTGTCAGTTTGAAAGGATTTTTTATTTTGTTGAAGAAACAAACATTACTGTGTACTGTGCGATAAGTGAAGAGGTGTTTAAGTAAATTATAAAAAAAGTTGTCTGTGGGTTTTTGTGTATGTTTTTAGTTTTTCCCCCTCTGGAAAAGATCTGCTCCAGGCACTGTTGAGCTCTGGTATTAATGCTAACAACCCACTGTGTGTGTGGTTGAATACTAAATACATTTGGAGAACTGACTTTTTAAGAGAACAGGAAAACCAAAACTCAAGGTTTCCAAACAGCCAGGACATTTAGACTCTGTTAAGAGAAAAATGAGGCTAAGTAAACTAGCCCCTCATCCTGGCACTGACTTGGGAATATTTATCTTCACTGGAGGTAATAAAATTGGGCCTGCAACACTTGTAGGTATTTAGCAGGCATGTAGTCATTTTTGACATGAACACTTTTGCTGATAACCGTGACTTGTTCATAGGGGTATGTGTGCACGTATTATTATTGCACATGTATATTACTGAATGCTTATATATATTTTCTTACCTCCCTGAAGGAAAGCTCTGTGGTAATATTTGGAGAAAGGGAATCTTGCACAGCAGTATTTCCCCATTGCGGAGATGCTTCAGCTGTCCGAATTGTGTATGGAGCAGCTCCAGCTAGTTGATAAGCAAAGGACAGTTTCCCATTTTAAACCACGAGTATAAATTAGTTAGGATTTGGCGAGCCATGCCTGTAATTGCCTTTCAGCTTGTTACACAAACGGTAGGTACAGGTTGCTGAGTCCAGACTTGCCCTTTCTCATAGTTTGACATTAGTAACAACAGAGAGCAATGAAAAAAAAACGAGCCAGTTTAAGCTTGGGCTTGGCATCTTTTGTAGCTTTTCTTCTCTGGGCTGCTCGCTCGTTTGTCCCTTCTCCAGTTCCTCTGTGCCCTGGCGCAGTAACCAGTTGGGCTCAGTAAATCACCCCCCAACTCTTCCCTGGGAATATTAGCGTGGGGAGTGCCAGGCTAAATCCTGCTGGCATGTGTCAGCACTAGCAGAAATACTGTGCACCTGGCTGCCAGGGAGAAATAACCACTATTGACTGCTTAATACAATGTCATGGGCATTCACCATGAATGCTGTTTGCTCTGTTAATGTGCTTAGTTGACCTACTCCTAAGAGCAGCCTTTTCTGTAACTGGTTCCCACAACTGCATTTAGATCCCATTACCAGGCGCTGGTTCCTTGGAATTAAGAAAGTTCTGAAACCCCCCTGTCAATTTGCTTCAAGTGGAAAAGGAGCACAAAAGTTTGTGCAGTTCTGAGAATTGATTGATTATCCAAAGATCAGTTTGAGGATAAAGTCTGCCAAGTTTGCAACTTCTGCAAAGTAGCCTTTGTAAGTAAGTCGCTATTTCTCTCTTGTTTAGAGAGAGAGAGAGAGAGAGAGAGAGAGAGGGAAAAAAAAAAAAAAAAGTTAACTGTTTTTCCCCCCCTACCCTCAAGGTAGATCCTCCAGCAAAAACTCTGCAGGAAAATTGCAAATTTTCATTTTAGATCAACAGTTGTTTTGTCTTGGAGCATCATTCTGCTGGGGAAAGAGACAAGTAGAAAAAAGGAAACTAATCACCATCAAACAGCTTGTTTTGTACTGGTGTTTCATCTCCACTTCTTAAAAAAATGAAATAAAACAGTGTGTGCTAAATCTAGTTAAAACATGTGGGTGTCTTTTCCCACAGAAATTATTTTCTGCTTTTAGGAAGAAAAAGACTTGAAATTATAAATTAGTTCAAAATTTATAGGAATTTTTATAGGCTTTAATTATAGACCGAGGGAGTGTCTCACGAGTATTTAAAATATTAAGCTCTGGCTAATTAAAGCGTTTCAGTATGAGGGAAGAGTCCTAATGTTTTTTGAGAGTATATGTGCAGAATAGCTGGTGCAATAAAAATACATTGCTAATTACCCTTAATACTTAAGCAGCTAATAGCCTGAGAGGTTGAATTGTTCACCCTCCAAATCTGGCTTTAGTGTTGCTGTCTGAGATGGTCAGAGAAAGTCTGGTCTAAAGCATAATTCCTTGTGGAATTTAAAATGCCACCTACGTTCATATTTTTAAGGTGCTGGAGAAGTTTTTTGTTGCTCTGCAAAGCATTAGGGCTGTAGCTTCTGTAATCTAAAGTTCAGACCTTGCACCCTTGAACTCGGACGGTCTTGGCAACCCAGATTTTTAAGTATGTAGAGATTTAATGGTGGCAGAAGTACTATCAAAAAGGGTTAAAGTGTGTAGGTCTCATGGAAGGATTGGCCTTTTTGGAGGAATTTAAAACCCGCAGAGGCAGGCACAGCGCGGTGGGCTGCCGGTGAGCGTAGGCAGCTGCGTGGGCTGCCCCGAATGTAGGGCGCGGCGGCCGCAGCCTCCCGGGCTGCCTGTGCCGCTGTGCAGATTCGCGCTAGCTGATCCCACGCGCAATTACAGGACAGGCTGCTTCTGTCCGTAAACAAAATAGGACAGGCAATTTTTTATTTAAATAGTTCTTGCACTTTAGGTTTGCATTCCTTTACACAAGAGAGCAAGTATGGTATATACCTAGTTCAAGAGAAGAGTCTTTCCAGCACATGCAGTTTTCTGCCTCAGAGCTTTTCTACTGTCTAGTTTTTTTTAACTCATGCATAAAGAGACAGCTGCATTAAAAAAAAAAAAAGTGATTTTCCTATCTTTTTATTTATTTAAAAAGCAGTTTTCTTCTGAGGTCAGTGTGAAATGTACTTCTCTCCTGCAGTTTTTGCTTCCTTTTAGTGTGTCCATTTGCATATTTCTTTTATTTCTGTGACAGCTGTCACAAAATCTTGTTTTCAGTATTGTTCTGTTAGTTACAGAGTTTCTAGCAAGCAGTCTCTGATATAACTTGCTCTCAGTTAATCTAATTGATTGATTATTGAAACTGTTTTCTGACAAAGCAGTGAGCAAGTTATTGGTTAAGTTTTAGAGCTGTCATTGAGGTCAGATCACTCTCTTGCTGTCAGCAGTGAGAATCAGAATTCATCCAAAGTGTTGGAAACGGTGCTTTACGCACTTCTCTTTGTAGAAGTTTAGAAAGGTTTGAATTTTGAAGCAGAGATGGGGCAAGGTGAAGGTGACACAGGGCAAGGATGACTTCCCTTTACATCTCTCGTACAGGTCTAACCAGGACTGGCAGCAATTACAAGCTGTGGAAACTGAGGGTTGCTCCGTGAATGCGTTTCAGTCCAGCTCTGTGAGGAAGCAGGGCCACACTGTAAAAGTAATTCCAGTAAGCAGCAAATACTGTGCTGGGTTTGCCGCGGTGAAGATCAAAGCCACAAAGTAACACAAATGTTACTTGTGATCTGCGTTATTTTCTGATTTCCACTTTGCTGACTAAATTCACTCTCTAGACACAGAAAATCTGAAAGATAGCTTAGGAGGAATGATGCTGAATTCCTGCATTATCTTTGTGTACTTCATCCAACAAATCTGGTGGAGAGAGAGACAGGGAAGGATATCTTGCCACTTATTTTTACTGATATCATTTCTTCCTTTCAGCTGACATCTCAGCATCCCTATGCCGAAGTTTACATTGGGAAGCCTCACGTCTGGACTGTAGACATCAATGATCATTCGGAAGTCGAGAAAGCAGTGAAAGCCATTTTGAATCAAAAGGTGAGAAAAGTGTTCTCTCAATCTGCAATCAACACTTGAGAGTGTGTCGTGTACTGGATGTAAAGTACCTGATAGCGTTAGTCTAATTAGAGCAGAGTGCTGCGCTTCGGAAGGTTATTAGAAAAAAATTTTGCTGTTTCATCTCTCTGGATCTGATTGTCATGATTTACTACTGGATATGTCAAATTTTTACATGAAAAAAGAATCTGTGGATATATAAAGAAATGGGAATTTCATATGTAAATTATAGAGCAATCTGTATTTTCTGTGCATTCAGTGAGGAAGTTTCCTTGTTGATTCCAGAGCACTGCACGCTGTCCAAATATATGCTCAACTCTTTTGACTGATTTTCTAGCCTTAACATAACCGCCACTTAAGTGCTCATGCACTTATGGCATGCAATTCTAATGAATACACTTTAAAAAGGAAAAAAATTTTGGAAACCAGCTTGAAAGCATTTTCAAAGGTATCAGATTTTTTTTTGTCATAATGTTTTTATTTCAAATCCAGAATTGGCACTTAGTTAAAACGGAGGTTTTTGGATCCAGTAGTGTCTCAGGCTAGCTTTGTTACTTTGGAGTAAACCATAAATTTCCATCATTTAACATCTCCTCAAAGATAATCACTGAGCAATTTTTTCATTGCCTCTGCAAAGGAGAAGAAATCAGCTTACACTGTTGGCTTTGTAAAATAGTGATTTCTAATGACTATATTTGCATTTATTTTTGCTGCTTAGGCTATTATGTGTTATATTCTATACGAGCTGCTACTACAGTGCACCACAAAGTTTGTTTAAACAAAAGCCATCTAACCTAAGCACACGTTGTTTCAACAGATTGACCCTTACTTACCCTATGAATTTACATGTGAGGGAATGCTGCAGAGGATGAACGCATTTATCGAAAGACAGGTATGAACTTCTAGCGAGGGTGTTGATGCGTTTTTTGTGCTATGTTGAGAAGGGAGGACTCCCTCCGCTTTAAAGCTTCTTGATATTGTTGCTGCTTAAATAGAAATAACTAAACTGTGCGGTCCCTGGCGAGGCTGCTGTTTGCTCAGAGCAAGTCCAGCTGGTGACCTGTGTGCACGCAGAGAGTCACTTCTGTGGACTGGACAACGTGGGGCTCATGAGCCTCCTACCAGGGACTGCTCTGGTGGGGGGTGTTTCAGTGCATGTGATAAAAATTCACTGGACACTGTCTAGCAGTTAAAATATAGCGCTGAGTGCCAGAATATTCATTCTGGTTCCGCTGCTCATTTTGACTCTGGATTCCGATTCATCCGTGAGCTTGTGAGTCATCATCCTTCTTTGCAAAAATGGATATACTCATCTGTATTTCAGGAGCTTTAGGATTTTTTTTTTCTTTTTGCAAAGAACCTTCCTTCTTCTAATGTTATGTCAAAACAGAAAGGCCAACTAATTTCTCGGTGGACTTTTTTATGTTTTCATACAAAATATTTGGATCATGAAATATCACGTAAATACAGAGATACTTGCGTTGTAAAACTGCACTTAAACTAAAGCCTCTGGGTGGATTTTCAAGTATTTAGCTTCTATCAATAAAGCTTTACATGGTTTGGAAACCAGTTATTTAAAAGACTGTTGGTCCCCATGCGTTATTACCACAGCTCAGCAGAGGGTATTGAGTTGGAGTAATAAACTGGAGAGATTTGAATGGGATCCTGATTTCTGGAAGCTATATGTTTGCTTGGCCTTCTGCCCAAGGCCAGAGCTGTTGCAAAGGCCTGTTTTTCACCTTTTGTTCTGGCTTCTGCAGAAAAGCAGGAATAATCTGTTTCTCTTTCGTGCTGATTGACTTCCAGGATAGCTTTCCAAAGCACTGGATGGGCTCCTGAGCCTGTATTTTTGAAAGCTGACAGTATTACAGACAGTAATAAAGAATAAATAGCTTCAGTTCAAAAGTGTAGTTAACATAACACAGCTATTTCCAATTTCCTGCCAATAGACCTTCATGCTTCTTGCTGCTGTGTTGATAACACAGCCTGTAAAAGTATCTCTGCTCCTTTTGAGTCTTCTGCATTAGCTGTAATTGAGAGTTTTTGTCAATACAGGAAGAAATGGAGCTCAGTATAAGGGAGACAAAGTAACAATACAGAGATAGTGTCTTTGGGGCAAAACTGTTCCTTCCTCCTCCCCAAGAGTGCCAGACTCTACTGAGCGCTTCTCAGAAATAAATAGAGCATAATTTTGTTCATTGTTTTGACTAATTGTCAAAAGCCGTTATTGTTTCACAGCCACCAGGATGCTGGAGTATTATTATTAGCTCCATTTGCTTAGCGCTGTGCCCGGTACCCTGGATGAGGCAGAAAACAAAGATTCAGAGCTTGCTTTGAAGAGTTTGCAGTTGGAGGCAGGCGGAAGGGAGAGAGGAGCACAAGTTTGGACCAGGAGCAAAGATGACTGGAGCTGATCGTGTTATTCGGAGGCTGCGGGGTGCATTAACCAAGCGAGCGTGGTCCCCCAGGGGACTCTGAATGTGAAGAGGATGGGGCAGATGTGCTAGCGCAGACCTCATCCTGTGGGATGGTGAAACGGCGGGGTGTAAGGGAGTTGTCCGGAGCTCCCTGTCCGGGTGCCTGGGCTCCAGATCAGCATGGAGGGCAGTGTCGAGTGAGCGCCCTGGATCTTCAGATCCAACAGCTGGGCTAAACTTCAGATCTTTGGGGTCTGAAGTACGGGAGTTGCCGTGAGCTGTGGTTTCCCCACCCCAGCAGAAACCAGTGTAGCCTGGGCTCTGCGGGGTCAGCAGAGGGACTTGGGTGCCGCCAGGAGAGGGCCTGGGGGCAGGACGCTCAGCTGAGCAGGGAAAGCCGGAGGGAAGGGCAGGGCAGGACACCTCCTTTCTCAGCAGCAAGCTGTTAAATGGGCTCAGCCTGTCTCGCCCTGAAGTTGAGGTTGTAGGTAAGACAAACATAAACCCAGTCTTGGGTGAAGCTTAATCTTCGGTTTTACATAAGATCTTTACGTTATACTTGCAGCATATAATGTGGGGCAGGATAGATTTGGAGTGAAGTTACCAAATTCAGGTTGCCTTTAGTGATTGGTAGCAAAACCAGCGTGCAACAGCAAACTGGAGCACGGTGCTGCGTGCTGGTGCCCGCGAAGGCGATGCGCTCTGGGGCGTCCTTAAAGGCACCAAATGCCGAGGGAGGCTCCCACCAAGCCACGGACCAGAAATGGGAGGCCTTGTTACCTCGTGCCCAATTTGGGGCATTTCAAAAGAACTATAAAAAAGCCGAGACCCCCAACATGCTGATAGCATGCTAGTAACAGATGAGCATATTAATTCAGAACTGCAGTATTGGTTTAATAATTGACCATCATCTGTTCTTTGGTATCTGTTAAATGGATGCAGTGTGCCTCTGAAATTGAAATCTTTTTAAAGATTCGCGGTGGAGTAATGTTTGAACACTGATGGATTTCCTCCCCCAAGTAGTATTTTAAATATTGATTTATAAAAGTGCATAGTAAGCAGGGCGCCTAACTCCAACTAGCAAAGCAACCTATTGAAACAACCTCATTAAAAAAACCTCTAACCATCTATTGTTAACCTGTCTTTGTAGGTGCTGTTAAAAAGTACTTTACCATAAATACTGTCATAAATTACTCGTTTCTTTTTTCAAATCTGAAATTGTTTCTTTTTTGTTACAGAACGTGCTAACCCTAATAAATCAATGCCACCTATTAATGAAAATGTGTGTGATTAAAGAATGAATTCATTTGCATTGTGACTTTGTGAAAAGCCAGTTTATTATCTCTCTGAATTTTTCTTTGCAGTTTATGCCTGAAGCACTTTTGTTTCTGTGACATTCATATTTAGATTATCTATATGTATGTATCATATTACTTTGGTTAATCAAACTGCTATTATACTGAGAAAGCAACTCAACAAAGTAGTAGTTCATGTTTTGTCATTATATGAAAAGTGTTTATCTGAGCAATACTCATATCCATAAAACGTTGTAGATTAATAGGATTTAACCGCGAACTTCTGCTGTGTGCTATCAAAAATTAAATTTGAGTATTAAATTTATGGTTAGACCTGGGAGTACAAAAATTTCCTTTGGCAGAGAAAATCCAAACGGAGGAAAAAAATAATAATGAGAATTGCTAAACGATTTTGGATCTCAGCTTCATTAAAATTTCAAGTAGTTCAGTCTTTTTTTGCTTTAGGTCACATTTTAGGACCTATATGATACAAATATTGGTTTTGTCAGACAAAAGGAAACCATGCTGGACTGGGCCCACATTTTTTGTTAGCTTTTGAGGCGAATTGCAGAATATGAAAGTACTGGTTGAGTATCATGGGATGTTAAATAAAGCCACTGATTCATATTTTAGGTTCAATTTTTCTCATTTTAAATGTCAAGACAGTAAGAAATTGTATTTGAATAGTTTTCGCTAGCAGGTGTGTTTAGATACTGTTCCTTCCTTCCTCCCTCCTGTCGCATGCAATGCTTGACTAGTTGTATTTCTTTCCAGTGTAGACAGAGGCCTTTTACTAGCAGCTCAACCAGAAAGAGCAGACACGCTCTTCTGAATCCCCCTTGCTTTGTACAGATCCTGAGTCTTTTACGAGGGCAGCTCGCTCTGGAGCGCGCTGGGTGCCCTGGTCCTTTGCAGATGACTGCTGCAGGGGCCGCGGGCGACGTTTCCTCCCGCAGGGTGACTGGCCTCTGGCATCCTCCTCCTCCCACAACCTCCTCGTGAGATTCGTGCTGTGACAGAAATAGTCCCTGTGGCAGTGAATTAGTGAAACAGGATGTCACTGAGGAAACCAAAACAGGGCTGGATGTTTGTGGGTAATGAGAGTTTCTAGAGTTGCTAATTATGTATTGAAAAAAGTCAGAAGTGGGGAAGAACCTTCTTTGTGAATAAAGACAATACCATATTTGAACTGGTCATCAAAGGTGATAATTCCCCTGTGCTAAAAACATAATAAAAAATATTGTGCTTAAGTTATTTTAATATAAGCAAGACGAGTTGCAGGATGAGTGCTTGGGTTGATGGTCATCACTGTTATTTTAGCAATGGGAAAAGTTGCTAGCAAGGACTGGATGCATCGTAACAAAATCTGTTCTGTCACTGTAGGATTTCTGTCACGGGCAGGTGATGTGGCCCCCATTAAGTGCCCTTCAAGTAAAAATTGCTGAACCTGGAAAATCCTGTAAACAAGTTTGTCAGGAAAACCAGCTCATCTGTGAGCCTTCCTTCTTCCAGCATCTTAACAAGGACAAAGCTCTGCTTAAGTAAGTACTTAAAAGAGTTTGGTCTCTTTGTGTTACACTGGTTTTTGTCGCGCACACACAAGGTTTCACGTAGGAATGCTGCGAGCAGGGGCGGTGCGGGGGGAAATGCTGCCTGCTTTGGCAGCTGCGAGCTCGGCGCTCGGCCCCTTGCAGCGACGGATGACAGAAGTCGCCGCTGTGCGGGAAGCTCTGTTCCACTTGGCGCGTGTTTGCGCAGCGAGGGGTGCAAAAATTACCACCGTTCCTTCCCGCTCCTCCTCCTACGCGGGGCCCTTTGACAGGGGGTCGCTTGCACCTATCAAGGTGCTTGGGCTGGAGGGTCGGAGCTGCCCGGACTATAACTGTTTGGATGGACATGTAAAACTGGAGGCACTTTGCTGCCTTGGCTGTTCCGTAGCTTTCGCCGTGCCTTCCCAAGCGTTCGTGAACTTGCGTGGCAATTCATTGGCAATTGGCAGTCAGTTTCTGCAGACCTTTTGTCTAAGTAGTGTCCTAGATACAGATTCCTAAAGCCTTTTGCATTGGCTGTGTTAGCACCTATTTATAATGCTTACTAGCTACGCATTAAGGAAATTAATGTTGCTTCTAGGTGCTGCTTCTTTCAGAATATGTCTGTGTTCATTTCAGTAGGAAAATAAAGCACTTGAAAGCTAGGCACCAACAAATGACTGCTAGGGAACCTGTTTTCTAGGTTTTCTAACTTTTAGTGAAAGAAACAAACAAACAAATCTATAAAGGTTGGGTTTGGAGTTTTCATCTTTGGTTATAAATACTGTAATTTCCAGTGGAATTCAGAAGCAGCTCTCATAAATATAATTTTTTCAGGCTTTTAGCTTTTTTAGCTGTCCAAACAAAGTTACATTTCTGGGGGAAAAATTTGCTGAATTCTGAAAGCTAGCAATGTTTCCAGAATAAGTTGTTAAAAACAAACAAACAAACAAATCTTGGTTGGAATCGCTGCCTCCATGCTTGAGCTTTGTGGTCAGGAAATGGCAATTTGATTTTTTTTTTCCTTTTTCAGCTGGCTGGGGCTAGCTGCTTCCTTTGAATACTGAGCGCCGGTGAGGGATGTGGCTCCGGTGCAGGAGAGCACCGTGGCCTCAGCCTCGTGGCTCAGCTGGCCCCGCACCGGGCTGCCCGGAGACGCCCAGCCCCGTGGGGTTGCCTGGGAGAGATTTTTGCTGCTGGGCGAGACTCTCTTTTGATCTCAGGTTCTTTGGGTTTTGTCTTGCTAGAAATCCAGATTATATTAAAATATTAGGCTTTGGGGAGCAGTCGGAAGCATTTTTTCTTTTTAATTTCCCTTATTAATCTTTAGCAAACAGAATAAGGCTAAAAAGGCTGTGCTGCCTTCTGCAGACTCTGCACAGGTAAAAAGAAATGAGGTGAGTATTCTGAGAAAGTGCAGTTCTAAATGTACTTGATTTAGCATGTAATATAGCATTTTATTGTACTTTTAGTGAGGAAGATAAAAACTGTACTGAACTCCTATAAACTCCGCTGTGATTTAGATTGTGCGCTTTGCTTTTTAGGTATAATATTGAATGTCATACCGTCGAGTCTGCAAATGATATTGTGGTCCCCTCTTTTGATGGAAGAAGGAAGCACTGTGTTTTCCAAGGTGACCTCCTGCTGTTCAGCTGTGCCGGATCCCACCCAACGCACAGAAGGATCTGCCCCTGCAGAGACTATATTAAAGGACAGGTTGCGCTTTGTAAAGACTGCCTATAGCAGCCGCAGAGCTCCTTTTCAGTTGGGGACAAAATGTAAGTAGTTTTGAGAGAAGCTACTTATTACTTCCTGCACTTTTGTCCAGGTTTCTTGCTGCAGGCAGAGCTATCATTGCTGGGCAGAATTACCTACTAAGAGAGGAGGGATTCATAATGAACAGCTAACTCATTTTTTTTTTTCCCTACGAGAACATTCACAGTGTAACTCTTCAAATCCCTTCATCTGTTTGAGAAGAGAGATGAGTTTCGTGTTCTACGGCGATTTGAAGATGACTGCACAGAATAGTTGTAGGGATTTCCCAGACCCACCAAACTTCTCTTATTGTTTGGGTGAAGCGAGCGTTTTCTATTTTTTAATGAGTTAGAACATCCCCCATCATGGTTAGCTAAAGGATCTCAACTTCATTCCAGTAGAAAACTGAAAAAAGTGTGTTTGAGGGAGGGGACTACGGGGGGAGGACTAAAATTCAGTATAGGTGCACTGTTTTGGGTACTGCTTTAGCTTGAATGGCTATGAAGCGGTTTACTTCACAAGCACTTGGACTCATACGGTAGCTCTATATCTTGCTACTGGGTTATCTGGGCCCAGTTCTTTTCTTTTTCCTTTCCTTTCCTTTTCTTTTTTTTAAACTTTGTATACAACGAGTATTGTCTGCATCACAGCTGCTCTACCAGAGCAGTCTCAACAGAGTATCCTGAATGAGCAGATAGGCAGTTGACAGTGTTTGACACATCTTGATAATTTGACAGCTGACTAGGGTTGTGGCACTTTTCGCTATGGAAAAGCTACAGAAACATACTGCCATTTTCCGAATGGACTTGTCACAGTTTACTGGACCCAAGTAGAGAGTAATCCTTGGGATTTGCCCGTGCTTCTGTTGTAGTCTGTCTACTAGAAATACTGTGTGAAGCAAAAAGTGTTCAGCATCGTTGGAGCAATATTGTCGTTAGAGCCTCAGTTTGCTACGCCTTCCAGTAGTTAAAGTGTTGCTGAATGACATAGAAAGGTTGAACTAAGCTAACTATAGTTATTGTATGGTAGAAATGTAAAATGTCTTCGTAACTAGCTAGGTTTTTAAAGACAAATCTGTTCTGAAGAGCAGTTAAGACAAACCACTGCTCGGAAGAGTATTGGTGAGCCTTATGGGGTCTCTGGTGGTTCTTTGTTTTGGGGGCCAGGGTGGTTTTTAACCGGCATGCCAGTTACTTGTTTAGAAAAAACAGTTCAGGAGTTTGGACCTTGAAACAGCTCTTACTTAGCACAGCAAGTTAGATCTTCTGAAATGCCTTCTCTTTTTATCGGGGTGATTTGGGTTTTTTTCAGTATGAGGAGGCATGCATGACAGCACCCTTTGTAGTCAGGAAACGAACGGGTGAGAGAGAAATCTGCAGTGTATTTCGAAAGCAGAGAATTTGTATGTACTGTGATCAAACTGGAAGAAAACTCAAATTGGCATGAAGGGTTTTTTCATGACAATTAAAGAAAGTTGCTAGGTATTTTGACTAATGAAAAACACAAACTTTAAATTTTTTTTTCTTGGATATATCTGATTGGTTCATGTTTTTCTCATAACCGGCATTCATTACCTGTGTGTGCGTATTGCTGCATCTCGTGACCAACAAAAACCAAACAAGCGAAATGCTACTGAATTCTGGATCAATCCTCAAGACAAGATAAAAGAAAAGTAGAAATTTAAAATTTCAATTTAAAAGCAATGAATTTGCTTTTTCAAGTTTGCTTGTTTCCTGCCTCACCGTTCCTGATGGTGTTATACTGTAACAGCCCCAACAGTCCGGGGAGCTGCACAGAAACTTCCTCCTGAAAGATTTTTTTCAGCATCCAAAAAGAATATATAGGAACATTGAACAGCAGGGTTGTCACCAGTGACCAGGTTGTGATAAGAATAAAATCTGCTGTATTTTAAGAGTAATTTTCCAAAAACAGAACAGTTGGGTTATTTAGTGGGAAGCGAACTTTCTGTGCAACAAGAAAACAAACACCGGCTAGTACGATGCCCTTGCTGTCAGCATATCTAGGCATTTTCTTCAGTCAGCACAAATGCAGTTTGTAATAGTTTTAATATCCAGGAGGAGCTGGGGGAGGAGGCTTGGAAATGGAGGTGAGCAGGCACAACAGTTCATTTTTTATTTATTTAAAGTGTTTCCCACCTACTTGTGCATATTTGTGCAACTGGAAAATCCTGTGTTTTAAAGAAAGTATTTACACTTCTGCCTGGTGCTGGAAGTAAAGGCAACAACAGAACTTATCTTTGACAATTCAGCCTGAGGCTCTTCAGGCAGGAATTTAATAATTTAGAATGAGATATTACAGAATTGCATTGGCAACAAAGATTTGTGTGTGTGCACTTAAAGAATGCAAAACACGTAGTTTTTGCTGTAGTGTAATCCTTCGCTGTAAATAGATACTTGCTTGTTAGCTACCACTACTATATGGACCACCTGGCATATACTGCCTTTTGTTTTGCCTCTAAAACTTTAAAGATGGGAGGGGGGTGATATTTGTTATTTTAACATTTTATGGTCTAGCGCTTTGCTCAATGGTAAGTCTGCCTTTACGACAGCGGGGAGAGTCTATTATAAGCTCTGTTTCTTTTCATGCTGCAGCATTGTTTCTTTTTAGTCTACTGAACTGAATTACTGCACACTGGCAAAGGTGAAGCAACGAGCACCAACTCCACTTGCATTTCAGCCAGGGACAGAGCATGTAAATTGGCTTCCAAATCGGTTGGGTCTGATCCTATTTCAACTGAAATCTATAGGAAATGAGTCATTAACCTTAAAGAAAAAGGATCAAACCCTGTGACTTCATCGTCTTGTGTTATTAATTTTGAACTTAGTAGCTTGGCTCTCCTTGCAGAAGGAATAATACTTTTTATGAAATATAGCTTCAGCCTAAATTTCTGTAAAAGGAAAATATCATATGAGACCTGTAAGTGGGTCAACATTGTAAACGTTACTCATTGCCTCGGAGAGAGCACCCCGCCCCCATCCTAAAGCAGTAATTTTTCGTGCATTTATGAACGAGTGAATCCTTCCACAGATAAACATTCAGGCAAATCTGTGTGGGCTATTTAAAAGTTTGAATGATTTACTACAACCTGTATTATATCCACATTTCAGGATAGAGATTAGCCTTCTGTCCAAGTTCCGTAACTATTTTCCTTCCTAATTAAAGCATAATCATGTAGTCCAAATATTGCACTTAAACAAGGATATTAGAGATGGGACTGTGTTACTGTATGTTTTTTTCAGTCTAACAGTATAGCTTGCAGCTTCAGAATTCAGGTTTTTGCAAGACTTGCATTTGAATACATTGATCAGTGATTACGGGAAAAAATGGCAAAAGTTGAGCGTAAAAACATTTTACAAGCTTTTAAACGTATCTCTCATATCAAGACATTCTTTGTTTTAAAATTTTGTATTTTTGTATGTGACCTAGTTTTTTCAAAAGTCTTGTTCCTACGAGATTAGAAAACTTGAGAGAAACATTTACATATTTATTAAAACTAACATAAAAGGCTTGCCTTTGAAAGGTAAAGTTGGTAAATACACACTGTTTAAAAATGCCAATAAAAACCTCATTTATTTCATATATGCAAGTTGATTTGCACATGTATAAATAGAGTTGCTTTTTGCATTTTTTGCTTAGTTTCTTTGTTTCTTTTTGTAATTTATAGTTGCAGTTGTGTGTTTGCTTGTTAATATCAGATTAATGTTCCTCCTACAAATATTTAATGTTTATGTGCCTTTTTCACTTTCTTTTGGTGTGTTGGATGGGTGTCTGGAATATGAACACTGTCTGAACAAGTATAATGGAACACTAATTCCAGGTAAAAATAACACCTCATGGCTACCTATATTAACAGTGTGAATTTTGAATGTTTTTAAATAGTGGGGAAATCTGTTCTAAAAATATAAGGTGAGGGTTAAGAACATACAAGATACTGCAACATGAATGATCCTTGCAAAAGGTCGTTTCTGTAAGCAAAATGCCCTTTACTGAATAACTGTAATTTAACGCAAGGGCTCCGGTTGGGATGGAGTGTCAGTTTAACGAGCAGAGCAACCCAGGATAACCCCGCTATATTCCACAGGGAGACGTAGCCAGATCTTGTGTGATCAGCAGGGAAACGGAAGATACACATTAACGTTTGTGAGATGCTCAGTTTTGCAGATAGATGTCTGTGCGTGGAAGTGCGCTGGGCGATTACTAGAGGAATACAATCCTTTTATGATATCTGAATTGATGACTCCCAGTGGAGAGGGAAATCTGGATATTCAGCATAGTGCAGGTTTTTGTTTTTAATGATACTACTTTTCTGCAAGAAAACTACTCGGCTTACTACCTGTTGCTCAGGGTTCAGTGGGAGATGGCACAACGGTGTTGTGCAGGGAGCCAGGATCCTCCGCGGTGCCCGTTGAGCTCCCCCCGACCACGAGTATCCAACTTTGAAAGTTGCTTATTGCCAAGCTTGCAGAGCTGCGAAAGTTGCTGTTGACTTCAGCTGCAAATCAGGTTGTTAGGCAATGTCTTTTTTCCTCACATAATCATGCTGTTTTGCTACTATCCTTCAGAATCCTACTCAGCGTCCTTAGTTTATCCTTGATATTAAAGACATGCCCTCCCCTTTCAAAAATGACTGGCTCCTCTAAATTAGAAGGATGATTTACAAGCTTGCAGCACTTTTTCTTTTAACATAAACAAAATCCAAATTGCTTTCTCAGGTACATATTTTGCTCAAAGTACATTTCAGGACCAGATTTTGCTCCTAGTAAAATAAATTAAATGGGATGAATCAGGCTGGGAACAATCCCATCCAAGTCTAATTAACTTCATGACTCCCACTGGCTTCCGTGATGATAGAGCTCCTGCATTAATTTTTGTTGAAATTTAAAAAAGCAGCTCTCCCTTTTTAATAAATATAAAGCACTGTATCTTGCAGGATAAAGACCAAACACTCACAGGTTATATTGAGCACATACCAGTAACCAGGTTTGCTTGCTGCTATAGCATGTCATCACTCACTGAACTGATGTAACTTACTATAAAAGTGTCAGCTGAAATCTTGAATAAATATGTCTGCTCTGAACTTTTTTTTTTAAGAGAGTATTAGTTATCACTTCCCAATTTCAGTCTTTTTTTTTTTTTTTTTTTTTTTTTTTTTTTTAAAGGGGTGCTAACTTTTCTGGCATGGCTGTTTTGTTGTGATGTTTGCCCTACCGCTGCTATGCCTTCAACTTTTGACTTGTTATCTGTTTTCATTTGTAGTTCTCCTTTGGCCCTGTCATTTTAGGGACCACTGTAAAGTCAAGGAGAATAATGCACTGACAGATGTATGCTTTCATTCAGGCTAAAAAGGCCGGGGACAGATACAGTTTCATTTAGACATGCTTTAATAATATTGCTGTAAATGTAACATGGAAATGTCGTTTTATGGGCAGTGACTTAAATCTTGTCTTCATATTTTTAAGCAGTATATAGTTTTTTAAGTTAGTTTGTAATTTCTGAATATTATATATAAACAGAATGTGTAAACAGCAAGCTCCATGTATCAAGTGTGAAATGTTTACTATAGGAATGTGGTGAAAATACCAGCGGCTGAACCCCAGGATGCCTCCGATCTGAGGTATCGCTCTTGCTTCCAGAGCAAAAGAACCTGACAAACTGCAACCATTGCCAATGCATCTTTTAAAAAATGCCTTGCTTTTAGTTTAATCCTTTACATAGTCATACAGTTAAGAACGGTAGTATGTTTTAATTCAATAGGACTCTCAACAGCATGAAGCCACCTGTTTGTTAAATGGATAAATAAAGGCAGGTCCTCAAAGTTTTGGTGATGGGTAATAAAACTCCACCTTCCACACACAGAAACTGCTTTTAAAAAAACTCAATTGTAGTAAAGTCATGGCCTTCTCTGCTGTCTGCTGGGGAGATCAGTACAGATGTCTTGCACCGAAACTCTGTGTCCATTTTATTAAGGCACGTTATTTGTGGGAATGCAGTTTGTCGCGTTGCCTATGCGCTTGCAGAACTGAAGCGCCGTGGACCCTGCTGTCTTCAGGTTTCACACTAACAATAATGCGCTGCTGGGTCTCTGCAATAGGCAAGTGCATCTGTACCACACTGTCAGCCTTGTTTAAAAAAACAGAATAAAATAAAAAATACTAGCCCTAAGTCAGGGCTGATCCACTCATGCCTGGTCACACCGTAAAGGCAGAGTCCTGCAGGAGCTGGCCCAGCCCTTGGCTTTAAGGCGAGCGTGTAAATAGCCCCATTGCATTTACTGGAGCACTTGGCAAAGTGCTTGCTATGCTTCTTGGCTCCGATTCCAGCAGTTTCAAGTATTTTGAAATATCAAATAGATGCAAAATAAATCAAGCTAAATTGTTGTCTGAAGGCAGTTAATTTTAATAGGGTCGTACCCTTAACTAATCTGTTACGTTCATTAGCAAGTCTGTTGCAATGCAGCAACAGTGAAGAATATTTTTAAGAAGTCACAATTCATTTTGTTTTCCCAAAGGAATAAAGGAATACAGCAGAGGAGGAGGAAATGGCAGTTTTTTACCACAGGAAAAAAAGAGTAATTTCTGTAAGAACAGGAAAGTTGCCCTGAAGATTCCAAGAGAACTAGAAGACTAAAAATAGAGGAATATTCACTAGGCCAGTTTGAGCTAGAGGATTTTTTATCTCCCCAAGCTTGCTTGGTTGCCCATGCAGGGGAGGTCCTCCAGAGGGCAATTTAATGTAGGTTTCTGGTCTGAACCATTCCCTAGAGGAGCCTCTCCCTCCATGGGCAAGAGGGATCAAACTCTGTGAATACTCCCTGTAACTGTAAATTTGGGGGCGGGGGGAAAGAGGGTTTAAAAAATTGCCTCTTTTTGCAGATTAAAATTTGAACTCAATAGGAGGTTTTATATGTACGTGAGAACTTCAGGGTCAGGCTCGGACTGTATGTGTTTGGTTTGAAATCTCTCCTGAAGTTTGAGTCTTTGTTTTATTTAAATGGTTGTGTTCCACTATATTAAGTTCAAGCAGTTTGATTCAGAAAGAACAGAACACAGTGGTTCATACATCGTCAAGTTACTGGGGTTCAACAGAATGGGGGTTGATTTTTTTTTGTTTTGTTTTTTTTAGAAAAGTAAATGTCTGTACTTTAATGGCATAGAACAATGCTTTGTTTTCACTGTTGTAGAAAAAACTAGGGAGAACTTTATTTTTCAATAAACTTTTTTCTTGTGTGATTTGGATTTATGATTGCTTTGTGCTTAAATGGGAAGTTCATGAGCTGCCATTTATCAAAAATTGTATTAGTGCGGCTTGCCCAGCTGCAGAACATTTCTGTCACCAGTGCCTCTCTCTAGAGGTGAGTAAACCATGGCACAAACAGGCCCATGTACCCACATCTTGGCCATAAAGAAAACAGGCAAGTGATTTTACTTTGTTTTGTTTTAATGTAGGTGGGTTATGCTGATTTAATGATAGAAAATCTAGCAGTTTTAATCCCTGCAAAACAAGATAAAAAAACAAATGGGGAAAATATCGAGCTTCATTTTAGGGGGGCAGTTTTGCTACAGCAACAGTTAGGGATTCTTGGATTCTGGACACACAAGCAAGACATTGGAATTGCACAGTGAGACACTGATACACAAGACTTACCGGCACAATACACCATGTAGTCCAAAATAAAACTATGTCATGTTAAAATAGCAGCTGTAAGGAACGTTATCTTTTAAGATCCAAGCTTAAATGCAAAGAGCTTGAGTGTTTATGAAATATCCTCATGTGGAACAAGAGATCAAGCATGAAACTTTGCGCATCTGCATTGCTTCTCTTGGCATCGCCCCTGAGGCCCGCCTGGAGTTTCTGCAGCCACCAGCAGCTGGGACGGCAGCAGTGACCGCCCAGGAGGTGCCGAGAGCATTTTGCCCAGATCTGTGTATGAGAGAGTAACTTATGTCTTAAGGGGGTTGAAATGTGAATTCAATGCATTTGATAGGTGCCACATTAAATCACCTTGGAGGTTTTAAGCCAAAGCATCTAAAAAGCAGATACACTATAAATGTCTACAAAGTGAAATTTCTTACACTAAACTTGCAATTTGTTGCAGTTGCACCCATTCTGCTGAAAGGCCATTTCTGTCCATTTGGTTTTTTCTCATCCCAGCTGAGGTGGAGGAATAGGCCCTTTGTTGTCAGCTTCCACTTGTGAATGTTGACAGGTTTGGTGGAGGTGTCCAAAAGCAATAGAGCCATCTACGTGGCAGCATTATTGTGTATTAAAATGGGTGGTTAAAGCAAAGGCCCTTTTTTATCTGGTAAAAAAATGTCCATCTGTAACACATCTGCTGTATCCTCTTTAATGCTACATGGGAGAGAAGCAACTGGTCATTTTGTAACAACTAACACCTTTTTCCAAGCTCGTACATGTTTCGGTTTTTATTTTTAATTTGGTTGTACATGAGTGAGTAATGGAGAATCCAGAATATTACAAAAATCAGTAAATACTGACTTGGGTTTCTTCTTTTCCATTCTGATTAATGACACACAACACTAGTAAGCAAAAGCATAAATAAGCTAAAAATGTAAAACTGAAGTAGGAATGTGAAAGGCCTGCAAGTCAGGAGAGGGACTGCCGTTTGGGCTTGGATGTCCAGTTGCACGCTCTATTCACTAGCTAGGATTGAGTGCACTGCATCATGGCTACATAGGCGGGGTTTTTTTTGCTGCAGCATTCTGCCTGTGCTACTCAAAGAGCCTTTTATTACCAATTCAGTAAAGCAAAGTATGTGAATATTCCTCGCCACTCACCCCTTTTATGGACCTTTCTTTGGCATGCTTCACCTCAGATTAAAACGGGTGAAAAACTAGTTAGTTCAGTGTTGCCATTCAACAAACCAGGAGTCTGAAGTGTTTTCTAGCATCAGAACAAATTATCAGAGGACACTACTTGTTCAGTGCCTTGTTCTGGTTATTTTTGGAAACGTTTTCTTTCCAGCTTCGTCCCCATAGCTATTGTGCAGCTTTGACATTATAAGGAGAATTCAGTGAAATGGTGAGCAGCTGAAGTCAGATGTGGGCTGTGCTGCAGTCACATAATGGGAAAAAAATGTACAGGAACTGGAACTTGGAATAAAAAAATACACACAGCATACAGCTGTATTGGAAAGAAAATCATTGGGGGGGGGGTGGAGCTTAAATACTGAATACTTCAACACTCGCACACACAGACTAGTTTCAGCCAAACTCCGTCTGGTAGGAAATCCACAGCTGGACACCTCTGTTGTAACTCCTTTGTGCCACTCTTACAAGCCTCACCTCAACTTGACAGCTTCCTCTTCCCTGGGCAACCAATGGAGCATCCCAGCGTACTACTTGATGATGCTTGTTGTTTAGGGTGATATCTGCCTGGCCTTGCATATTGTATTATTTGACTGATTATGAGTGTTGCATTTGACTTAAATCCTCTTAGGAAATCTTTATTGCCAAAAAATCAGATACTGTTTGCACTGAACAGGCTCCAGACTGAAAGTCTCACTTGTATGTCCTGCTTTGTCTTGCGGACCTGGACTTGGAGGTCTATGATCTCCAGATATGTTGCAGGTCCTCACAGACATGCTGGCTAACTGCAGGCCTCTGCCTCACGCACATCTGTGACGGGAACTTTCAATGCAAAAACTGGTGGACAAATGCTGCAACAGTAACACCGTCTTTAAAGCAAATGGAGCAAGGTATGAGCCTTTCAGCAAGTAACAACTGTTGCTTGCACTGTAAGTAATCCGTACAGCGTATCTCTGAAGTAAAACCCAGAGCTAAGTCACTTCAACACCCCTCCCCCCCTTTAGCTCTGTCCCCACCCTATAGCTGGGAGGACTGAATGTGACTGGCCCAGGGCCACGCTGCAGACTTCAATTCTCATTGCCATCCATATCAATCAGGCCTTGTAAAAGAAAGGTGGCTATTTCCTGTCACTTGACCAATTTAGACAAGTGTCACTTTACTACTTGCTGCATGGTGAGGGGAAGGGTGACAATCCTGTACAGTCTTGGCATTTAAAGACTCAAGTTCAGAAAAATACTGGTGTTAGTGGCAACAGTGTTAGCCGACAAAATGGTTTTTTTTTTTTTAGCTACTTGCAAAACAAGTTTAGAAGAGTAGCAGCCTTTATGTAAGGCTTTATATGGAATATACTTTTAGGCTTCCTACTTTTGATTGCCTTTGTTGGTGCCCACTTCTGTGCTTGCTGCACGTGAGCTGTTCACGTCTCCTGTGCTCCCAGCGAGCGGGCTGGAGGCTGCTGGAGGAGCACCTCTGCTGACCAGAGCGGGTAAGCAGCAGCACCAAATGGGTGAAATTCAAGAACTGCTAAGTGCTTCCTCAAATACTGATATTGTGGCTGAAAGGAAAAATAAAACATCCAGCTCCCAAATGTGGGAGGGAAATATCCCTTGGTTGTCTGCTATTTAATTATGCTCTTCAGTTGCATAACCCCCTCGCCCCACATGCCAGGCCGCAGGAATGTGTTTGTGTGTGCTACTCCTGCTTAGTTACCGGTACTCAATAAACACGGCAACAGGCTCAACGATGTGTTTTGTCACAGCACCGCTTGGTGGCAGTGGATGTAACACAGAAAGACTTGCAGCCCAGTTTTAAGACTAATGTTAAAAAATAAAAGCTGCTGCAAGCAGAACAACACTCTCACCCTCACAAGGTGGGGCAGCTGTGCAAATCTATGCACCCCAAGGATGATCTCTGCTCAGATAGCTTCAGTTCTTACCTCTGTTGGTGCAGATGCAGCCTGCTGCAATCGTGACGGCCTCTTTAATATGCCATCCTCAGAGACTTCAAAGGCAAAGGGGTAGTGAAGGCATTTCTTGAGTTGAAATTTGACTGTCTAGGAAAAACATATTGCCAAAATGGGAACAAACACGCCTGCTTTCTGTATTATTAAGACTGAGTATTCATTCAGTGACTTAGCACCTCCGCGTGCTGGCCTGCAAAAAAGGATGCTAAAAATGTCTGTCCTTTGTCCTAGGCAGCTGGGATTGCAGTAATTTAAATGGTGGTATTAGAGGTGAGAGCACACTGGGTGATGCAGTCCTAGATGTGTGTTGTGTACCTAGAACTGAATTTGCCTACCTCTGAGGAATTTCTTATCTAGGGGCTTTGCCTCTCAGTATACTGCATGAGCACTTATCTTTGTTCCTCTTGTAACGTACCATAATAAGTCTCCCTGAAATTATGGGTTTCATTGACATGTATTTGCTCTCATCTCTCAATATTGGGTTTTTTTGGTCTTTTTCCTTTTCAGTAGTGTAAGCATTTCAGTTATTTTCCTGCATTTACCTGCTAATATCAGAAGTGCTTTGAAGCACCTGTGGCAACTGAAAAGCTTCTGGAATTGATATAAATTAATCTGATTGATTGATAGGTAAAGTGTGATTGACTTGTTTAAAACACACCTCCTTTTTAAAGGTTACACAGCTCAAGTCTGTATTACAAACAACCATTAAGAAGAGCATTCTAGAGTTCCAGAACGAAGTGTGAAACTTTATTCAATCAATTTTTAACTTTGCTTTATGCACAAGAATGCCTGTGTAGCTCTGTGCTCCTATTTACACCAAGCAGTAACAAAGTCTAATTAACAGAATTATTTGCCATTTGAGCTGGGCATTATTTTGGATGTCCTACGTACTTCCAACGGTGTATGACTTCTGTATTGTGAAGGTTACATCAGGAGTTAAATATCTTGCCACAATCAATTTTACCTTCTCAATTCACTTCTGAAGCAGCTGGCACTGGCCACTGCTAGAAACAGGCTGCTGGAGTCATGGCCAAGAGAAGCAGCACTTTCGGTAGTTCCCAAGTGGTGTTCTTAGGATTAGCAATGGGACTGGAGAAATAATAAAGCCCCTGGAGAGGCAGTAAAGGGTAAACAGTACTAATAAAAATAACAAAAGGAAATGCAGAATATAGCTATTTTCAGTCTCTGGTTCTATTCACTACAAAATACTGATGCTTAAGATGCTTGACAAGAGCTAGTTAATTGGCAGGGAAATATCTATTCCACACACCTCTTTATGGAACTATAAGTTAAAGCAGCAGCATAATGGGAAAATACCAGGACTACCCGAAAGTGTAACAAATTAGGAACTTGTGCACTGAAGAAAGGTTTTTGGGGTGATGTTTTAGATTTTAGTTAGAAGTCTGCCTGTGATGAGTACAGTGACCACTCTATAGCCTTTCTGGAGTCTTTGCTGAATTCGTTGTGTTATAAGGTACCTCCTTCGTCTTGTCAAGTGGTGTGCTTCTTTTCATCTTATCCCTGAGTGACATGATGATCTCTAACACTATTTAGTGACAGCAAGCATCAGAGTACTGACAGGAATCATATTATAAAGTTACAGTATGTTAAAAAGTTATTACAAGTTTGTGCAAAGTTAATTGAGTTCAAACATGTAAACTAGCAGCAGAATAAAATTCATTTTTCAGTGAAGAAACTTCTGTTTCAAGAGGAAGTGAGTAAAACCTTGCCAAACACTGTGTACCTCACAGGCACTGTCGGTGAAACCTCAGGGTAGCCTCTTCCTACATGTTTCATTTGGAGCTTGCTTTTAATAATGACCTTGAGGATCTGACTGAGAAATTAAGTGACATGTGAAGGGAAATACCATTTTAGGTAACACAAGGCATCAGTAAAGAATTAGTGCCCCCGCTTTACGTCAGTCTCTGAACAGTCTGATTGTACATCTACTGTAGTTTGTCAGCTATTGTAGTATAGCTAGAAATGGGGATTTCTAGCTACTAGGCTACTTACCATGGTCATATTTCAAATTCTACAAGCAACTGTCTGCTATTTTTCATCCACTTGTGATAAACAGAAGCAACAATACTGGATCTATGCTGTGAAAGCCAACCTGGAATATATAAAATACAGAGGGAATGGCAATGGCCAGAGAATCTAGTTTAATAGGCTGCTATACAGGAAGACTTTGTTCTATGATACATTCTGGAAATAGTTTTCAAACGTTACTTATAGGTACTGTATAAAATAGATACCAGTTTTATTGATTATATATCATGATTCTTTGATAATTGAACCTGCTACTAAGTAATACATAAGATGTGTGATGGAAGGTGATCAACATTTTACAGAACAATCTAAATCTTATAAATAGATCTATATCTCACCACCAGGTTGAGCCACTGCTGTGCCATCATCAGACTACAGAGCAACCACAAAGTCACACACGCTGATACATCTGTGCACAGTATAACAGAAGATGAGAATCTCATTTCTCAAGCAGCTCCTCTTCCTTGCATGTCTTTTTGGCTTTGGTCTGTACAGTAGTACCGTGTGTGCTTGTTTGGTCCATGCAAAGCAATGAACAGTGTCTTGTAAGGAAAAAAACAGGATTTAAATTAAAGAGGTATAGTTTCAGTTAATTTAGGATTTAAATGAACTATCTCTTTGATCACAGAAAGGTCTGCAACTGCTCTTTCTGTAGGTCTGTTCAAATGGGGGAGAGAAGTAGCTACTTCAGTGCTTTAAGTAACAACGCTCTTGGTGTCCATACTCTATATAGGATATTGTGTTAGCCAAAGAGATTAGCAAGGACTGTACTTCTGTTACAGCATGTATTTAAAAAAATATAGGCTGGGGAAAAAAAAAGATCTGGAACTTGCACTTCTTTACCCACACGCTTATCACATCATTAAGAACACTTTCACTCTGGAGCACACAACATGGCTGCTGGCTTAAGACTGCAAACTGCATGTTTTCTATTGTCACAGGAATCAATAGCATACTTGGAAAAAAAATGCTGCTGTTTTGCTGAATTGCAAGCAGTGTGCACATATGCCAGTTTTACAGAGAGATCTCCCATTAAAACAAACTTTAACAAAAACAGACCACGGGAAACAAACTGCATATTAATAAAATACCATTGGCACCACTTGCCAAAATGTACGATGCTGTAGTTTTACAGTCCTTACAGAGACGAGGCTGTGATCTTCACTCAAACATTTCATAATGGCGTGTTTGCCTTACACGGGGTATCATATCAATAAGCAACCTGCAGAGGAAAGCACAAGAGCGTTTAGGCAGAGGTGCAAAAGAAAGCTGTAAAATTGGGCTGTTTGAACCCAGATATAGTAATAGCCTTATCATCTTGCTTTCTCCTGATCAGAATTAATTTCACCTCACAACTAATTCTGTCCAAAATGAAGTCTAACACAAACTCTGTAGAGATGGTGTCTCCTTTAGAAAGTTTTGATGCATGGCTGCATATGAGGAATTGCTATGCACAGGAAAAGTCACTTCTGGTTGGAGAAGACCTGCAGGGAGTTTGTGGAGAAGGGAAGATTTAGGCAACCTGTTTCACACAAGGCTGCTTTAAAAAGGCATCCAATAATAGAGGAGAATTGCAATACTTTCACCAACTGTAAAATCAAGTCAGTTGCCAAAACCGTACTTAGTTTTATCCTTCGTTATTATGAAGGTGGTAGAAAGATTTCTGAGCATGTTAGCGTCTTCTCCAGTAAAATAAGTGTGATGGTTGTGTCTTGGTGACACAGTGGCTGAGCTTGCTGTCTGGCCATCCTGAACAGCGAAACAGAATGATGGTAGGTACATAGCATGAGTTTCAGAGGCTGTACAAAAAGTTTCTGATGCTGCTTAGTATATTTAAATAATTACTTTTGTACCAATTCACCTCTACAGTTTTCCAGAACAGCTAGTTTTGCAATGGAAATAGTGATTATAATAATTTTGCAAGAATGGTATTCCCTATTAAAATGTTAATTTAATTTTCCAAATTCCAAAGGGCATTGTAAGCTTAAAAAAAAAAAAAAAACAAAAAAAACCAAAAACCCACAGCTTCCAGATGATAACCTACTACAGACTGGCCAAAGTGTACTTCTCAATATTCACGATTCCAGTTTAATAGGATGTTACATCTCTCCCTCTGTTTTCTTATCGCAGAAAGGGGGATAAAATGAAGACCCTTAGATTCCAGGCAGCTTAGTGAAATCGTGGCAGCAATGAAGTGCGTGGCAGAGCTTCATTTGGTTTTATTCTATTCCTGATGTTATGAATTAAGAAGTCATCTTACTACTACCTGAAAATTCAGTAGGAACAATATTATTTGACATATCTGGCTAACCTTCAGTCCTAAAGTTGCCATATGGTAGGGTTAGGGGAGAATTCACTGTCAACTTGTTAAAACTTAGGCACCTTATCTTTAACTTACAGTTTCTGTGAAAAAGACGGTGCTTAAAAATTTGATGTAAAACCAGCATGGAGCAATTCTATGCAAGATTTGTACTTACTTTTTAAATATTTCAAAGCCAAAAATCTTTTACCTCTTCCTAGCATATTTCCAAATTCAGGTATACAAAAGTCTCCTAAAAACAATTCCAATTTCTTTTTAAGTTCTGGCTTCTTTCCAACAGAGGTGATACAGACAGCATTCGATCCTTTTCCACACACTGTGCTTCAATATTGGCAGCTAGTCTAATTCATTCCAAAACTTGACTTTACTGGAGCCATATAAGCCTTTAAGAGCTATGGCTTATTATATTAAAAAACAGCCCATCTGCTGTATATTTTGAAAATATCTATTAGCAGACAATATGATAAAAACAAATACAGAAAAGCTACAGGAAAGATTTCTGTTCTAGTGTGATGCTCTGCTTCTACTAATGAATTCTTCTTTTCTTTTGTTCTAAAAGATCTAATAATTTCTCACCATTCCCCATCATTGAAATTAGCCACTTATCATCTCTTTTGATAGTACAATAAATCTACAGGATTCTTAAACAGGCTTAAGTACACGTTATTGTCAGTAACTAATGAGCTGTAAGATCTTGGTGCAGTAGTGAACTTCCAAAAGTGTGTGAGTATTCAGTGTGAATATGGTGGGTAGGTGGGTGGGTGTATCTATATCTATATATATAAAAATGAAATATGTGTGTGTGTATATATATATACACTATATATACTACATATATATACTATATATACTATATATACAGTGTATATATACACACACAGTATATGTGTGTATATATACACACACACACACACACACAAAGATAGATGCTTTCCTGTTGAAAGCTGCACTGATCCCATTAACAAATGAGAAAAATTACACTGTTGCTCCTGAATGAAAAGCACAAATATGTTTGTGTTTTGCTGACAGAGCAAAAATATACAAAAATACTCACTTAATTCCATAGGCAAATATTGTAAGTCCAATTAATACTCCTATACTGCCATCCAGATACCAGACAGAAGACTTGTGTTTAAAAACTTCTGCACTAAGAAGGATGGAAAAGCCCATTATTCCACCTACAAGAGAGTTGAAACCTAGAAGGGAAAAAAAATGAAAGGAAGAACCAAATCTCAACGAATTTGTCTGAATCATCCCACCTATGAAGAGGTAATTTTCAGGGAGAAAAGGCATTATTATACCAGTGCTACCAGAGAGAACACAAAATCTTTGTGCGCCCTTACACAGCACAGCCTACGTGACATTGCACTGCACTAAACGGGGGGCAGTGCAATTCCCTCACATGCAGGCAGCCACAGCTGCCCTTCGCTCTTTGCAATGCTTCATTTGAACAAATCAAACTTAGACTAGTTGGTGTCTGACCTGTGTTTTGTAAGAAAGACCTTTCTCACTTGTCATTTCCGATGTGAATAAGTTTATATTCATTTCCCTCTACTGTGTGTCCTGATCTGGTTGATCCCAATTTTTCCAAATCCCAGTTCTAGCTCCTGTTTGCTGGTTTCAACTGACTTTCATTTCTCAATGCTAATTTTTCCAAATAGCAATATTCCTTCAAAACACTGGACCTGCTTTGTGTTGACTCTGACAGTCAAGCATTTGTCCTATCCTCTAGATGATCAATGTGAACAAAATATCTGAGCTGTATAATAGCAGCTGGGTGGCTACAGCCCTGTGTAGGGCTGCTGTAGCCTAGTTTTCCAAACATCCGCTTCATAATAGAGGTGCTATTTCAGTACCTACAACTACCCCTGATTAGAACTTAAAAGATTACTTAGGTCATTGTCATCATCATCATCAAGGTACCTGAAGTCTCTCATTTTCTCTGAAAAGGAGCAGACTCCAGTATGCCCTTTCCATGAAAAGGAAAATGACATTTTTGCACAGTAACTTTCCAGAGCTCTTCTCTTGAAGGCCCCCACCACCACCACCACCACCCTCCCCCCACTCTTTCATACATCTATTCACATGTGTTTAGCACTACAGCTTAGCGCTGCATATACTGCTGAAGGTGTTAGGGAAAGACGTGATATTGCTATATTGCTAGGACTGTTTTCCATTTCTGACTCAGGTATATCACAGGAGCTTTATATCTACTGCTCATAAGTTTTATAAACATGCTTTTAAAATCTCTCTTTTGTTTTTCTTCCTCTTCAACACTGACCCTTCAAAATCCTCCCAGAGCTTTCAGAGTAATTAATATCATCTTTTTTCCTTCACCTCTTGGATTTTTTTTTGACTGCCAACAACGACATACATGACACTTGTTCCTGAATGGCTCCTTTGATCCAGATCGCTCACATTCAGGCTTTACCTAAACCTTGTTAAGTCTTTCTGAATGATGTAGCTAAAATTTGACCTTTTCTAGGCATCCATATAGCTGAAATACTTGTCCGATCCATCATTATTTTGATCATGGCTGCAGTAGCATCCTCATCTCTCTGGTCTCAGCAAATACAATTTTAAACCTCCTGCTATTGATCATTCCTAGCTCCCCATTTTGATCACACAAGCTGATTCCCTTCCTCCCATGAGTCTTCTTTTGCCTCTGGATCAATATCACCCTCTTGTTTGAAGGCTTTCCAAACCTGCACCTTTTGCTGTTGACCAAAATGCTGACATGGGGCGGGGGTGGGGTCTGAGCTGGCCTGGCAGTGATGCTCACCTTCCTTATCTGCCTGCTAACTTTTTTTTGACATGTCCCTGTTCTCTCCCAAGCTGCTCTTGATGCAGGCAAGACACTCCCCACAAACAGTCAAAAAATCCTTCAAATATCCTCAATATTCATCAAATTACCTCCATAAAACTCTCCTTGGCTATGCTGCCTACAAAAACGATGCTGGCTAAGAACTGCCTTTCAAAGCAATCAGTGACAGCCCACTGAGTCCTTGTTCTCCCATTTGCCTGCCTTTCCCTGCTTGTCCCTCGCCAGCCATACATATGGTCGTGGTTGCAGGAGCAGTGCTACAGTCCACTGGCTATGGGCTGCAACAGGGGCTCAACAACGCTGCTGAAAGGTGACACAGCTTTCCTGAGCACCCCAAAGCGGCCTGTGAACAAGGACTCTTTTACTGTATACTGGCTCTTTTAGAAATGGCCCTGAGGCTTTCCATGTGAGCCACACACTAAGGTTACAGGTAGGCAGCTGACGAGTATGACTTTTTTTTTTTTTTTTGGTAAGCTAGACTTTGTTTTCCTCCTCATGCACCAGCAGAGACAATTTGGCCCCTTCAGTCAGAATGCCAGGAAATTGGATAACAGAAAAGACAAGACCCTACCTGCCTTCCCACTGTCCTGGTGTGCCAAAGACAGTACACAGCCAGAAAAGCTTATTCTTGTTTTTCAATGAACATCGTGACTCAAGGAAATTTACTCACAGAGGATCAGAGTGGTTTTTTTGTTTGTGTTCCTGCTTGTTCCTGCTTCCAACTCACTTTTTAAAATAATTGTTACGAGCCACCAGCTTCCTGTCAGTAGCTATTTAAACGCAAAGGAAACCCTGGCACAGAAGAGCACATGGTACTTAGAAAGCCTGTGGCAAAATGGGGAATACAAAGGCTTCAGGCTTCCAGCCCTGCAAAGAGTTGGGTTTTTGTACAGTGGCAGCACAGCCTACAATCGGTATCACAGCTCCGTTGTGAGTGGAAATAGGCTTTGCCCATAAAGCTTTACATGTAAAAGTGCTTGAATATTGGATTAATTATAGCAGCATAGTTAAACCAATGGAGACACAAAGCACACTGTGACCACTTCTATTCTGGAAGGGTAAGATCCTGATTTTTTTTTTCCTGGGCAATACTGCTTAGATTACTAATATGCATCGATGGAATATAGTAAGTATAAATTTAAATCTTGTACCTGTTGTTATTTCCCATGTAAATATGCTCCAGCTCTTAAGTCAGAATACATAAGCATGATATGCACAAGGAAAGAAATATATTTTCTTGCCATTATTGGCTTGATGGTTCCAAAAAGTAACTTACTTATAGAGGAAACTCTTTTCTCTTCCTAACTATCACTCAGTCAAACCCTTCCTTGCTGATGTGGCAGGAAACCATATAATAGCTGCAGGTATTAATCTAGAGACCACATTCTGTGCATAAGGCTAGGACAGGAAAAAACAGGTGGCTAAATCTAGGAAGGAGACACAGGTATCTAAAACCTACAGAAAAGTTGGTTGACATTACGTAAGTGTCCTCTGAGATGTTACATAATTCAAGATAGGAAATAGCTGTTTTTATCATCCAAAAGGTCATGAGCTTTTGCTGTACACAAACTGTATCAACAACATTTTGCCTTACGAGGATTAATAAATTTAGGCTTTAAAGAGCACTACTGGCAAGCCCTACTGTAAAGCTAAATTATTCTAAAAAATTATCCTTAACAGGGTCGGACATGTATGCGAGAGAATTTGCTGTTTTGAAAATAAACCTATTTTTCAGGAAGAAAATTGTATGTTCTTGTTACTCAAAACAGCTTGTTGGTCTACAGCCAGTGATAGCAGGAGGTAAATTAGTAGGAAACAGAAAACGACTAAAAACAGATATGCAAGGGAGTGCTAAATCCATGTCTCAGCTGTTGCTGAATCACATTGTCTCCTTCTGATTGTTAATAAACTAAGTATATATAAAAATATATCTTGTGAAAGAAGTTATTTAACTATACCTGGTAATATCAGCCTCCTACATTTTCTAAAATAGTTCTAAAAGAGAGAAAAATAGAGAAAAAAAACCCAGCCTGAGGTATCCCTAATTCTTTTAATCAAAGGATGAGCAATCTCCAGATCTGAAACAATATAATTAGCACAAGGATGTAATTATAGGGGAAGAGATTTCTGTGTCATGCAGGAGACCAATTCAGCTAGAGCTATTCAGGAATTTTTCAGCTAATATTTTGTCTGAAAAAGACGATCTGTTTAAAAAACAAGCTACATTTTTTAAAGGGATGGTTAAGGGGTTGTCTGCCTAGAAATTATTCTGAAATGGTCAACACGTCCCACTTGCACCCTGACAGTAAAGGAAGTCAGACTCACTCGTCTGCAGTTTCCAGGATCCTTTCCAGAATCCTTTTTGTAGATAGGAGATTTCTTGATTCAAAATGTCCTAAGATGGCAGAGTTCATAGTAAAGAATAAGATCACTGAACAAGATGGTCTGTTGGGAGAGAGTCACAAATGCAGGGAGGCAGTAGCTAGTCATAACACCTGCACTGCTGTTTTAGATTCCTTTTTTACCTATTTTGTATTTAAAATATAAATACTCATGAAACTTAATACATGTTATCACACCTCACCAAAAAAAATTTTAGGTAGGTTTAAGAAAATACTTAAAATAAAGCAATTATATATATCCCTAGAGTAAGCTGAAAATTGGGTTCCCTTAAAGTGAAATCTTTAGTGGAGCAAAATAATTTATGTACCACAATCCATGAATCATTAACATCCTACTGTGTATGTGTACCGTGCATTTCAAACTGTCCTGTGCTTGCAGATAAAATCTGGTAGTGATTTGTAGGTCGCTGTGAAGTCTCAGCCATGACTGTGGATTCAGTTCTTCACAGAGCAGATCCCTGTGGCTTTCTGAGGAGTTACAAGCTTTGGCCTTGCCAATAAAAGGAGTATCTGAACATGCCTTTAAACATACCTTTAAAAACAACAATAATCGTTTCGGCATACTTGAACCAACATAGTAGGACTGAGGGCTTCTAAGGACACAGTGGGGGAGATTCACCTCGCGTCAATCTACAGCAGGGCCAGAGGAGTGTGTGACAACAGGCAGGCAAAGGTTTTGCTTTGCACACGCGACATTATACCAGCTCCACCAAGCGAGCGACAGGAAAAGCACTAAGGTGGCAAATTACATCTAGAGCGGATATGTACAAATGCTGTCTGACTCCTGCTCAAGACAGGGAGGCATTTTCTGCCACAGACTCGGTACATTTTAACTGCTGGGATGAATTAATTTGTTTTTTACTGAAGGTAGGCAATAAGGATAGGTATGACTGAACCAAAGCTGTAAAAGTTGGTGCCATATCCTCCCTCTGTAGTCTAATCTGTCTAATCTAATCTGCCAAATACAAACCTAATTTATTATGTGTTCTATCTTTAACTCCTCTATTATTGCTTTCTATCTGCCCATTAACTGCTTGACTTCCATCAGACATATTGATTTCAGCTGCTGTACTCTGCAAGATGCTAGTGGTACCATAGAGTGTTCTGGGGTTTTCTTTTCCATTTCCCAGTGGCCTTTTTATCTCAATGCCCTCCCACAGTTGCCCTCATTCGGGGGTCACTAGTATCCTTTGTGTTTACAGCATTCACTGAGAGACTCTATAAATGGAATAGGATCATCTTCAGACTCACCATCAGTTATCAGTGCTCTGCTTGTAAGGACCTTTCCCAGCATAAATTTGATCACTGCCAAGATAGTGCAAAGGATTCCACTTAAAACGGAGACACTATACAGAAAATCATCCTGAAAGAAATGAAGTCAGACATTAGTAGATCTTATGATTCTGTCCCACACATTAAATGCCAAATAGTACCAGTTATTATGCAATTACTGGTGCCACTGAAATATGCAACCTGAGAAAAAGACCTCCTGAGTTATCACTTCCACAACAGCATATGTTTATTTTGCTATCATCTGAAATTGCTTTTGCAAACATAATTAATGATGGTTTCAAGCAACAAATTTTGAATTGACCCAAACTCCTCAGAATTTGGAGGCTATGTATTTGCTGGGCTGACTGCAAACTATCTAATAATCTAATATCTAATGCAATTAATAATGAAGTCCCTGACTGCAGTAATGCAGCATAAAGGATTGAGAGCAGAATCCCGGTTACCATACCGTTGCTGATTCTTGGTGAGAGAACTAATCATTTAATAGTGGTTCTGAATCTGCACTTGGTTCGGTTTTGTTTGGTTTCCTCTTTCCTAAGGTAAAATCCAGTCTAAGCTACATCTGTAAGAATTTCAAGAATTTCGCTACCGATGAGCAAAACCAAGTTTAGCTCTTAGCAAACAAATTTTCCACGGACTTTCACTTCACAGCTACAGAAGTATCCGCATTGCTTCATTTGCCTATATAACAGGGGCTCCCTAGGCTCCCTCCACAGAGAGCTAAGTGGCTGTGCAGGGTGAATAGGAATATCTAATTATTGCTTCACATACCTTCTCTCAAAGGTCCTCTGGAGTCACCTACCGCTTTCCCCCGACTGTTTTGTTTTGGGGGTAGGGTAGGAGGATGCACTCCTTGGGCTGAAACACAGACTTCAAAATTAAGTGCCTAAAGGGAGTCTCTGCTTTACCCCCCCACCCCCACCCCAAGTGTATCATCCCGTGGGCCATGTAGAGAAACCAGTGCTAGCTCTAGCATGCTTGCCTGCAGTCTAACCACACCGCTTTGAAATTAATTCATTTATTACTCTTAAAAGAAGCTTTAATTTAAGCTGTTGCAACTTCAGTACAAATAAAGGAAAGCGCCAGTATAATATTTTTTATCTGCAGGTCTAAGTGGGCCGGTGCCATTGGGACGCTGCTAGTGATTAAAATATTCTGGCAAAAATCCCTGCTGATAGTAAACACTGTCATGATGATTCATCATCAGCCCCATCCATTCTCATTACTTTAGCAGTGGAAACCACCACCTCGATTCAAAACCCAAAGTAGTAAAGAAAAAAAAGAAAAAGAAAAAAAAAGGCAGGGAGGCTTGAAAGCTGCTTGAGAAGGTAGTGGGAATTAAATTACTGGTGTGATGTGTTCATGTGATTAAATAAATCATTCAGTATATTTTCTCATAATTTTTTCTGTCATTTATTTTTAGAGTCTACCTTATTCTCTCTCATTCATGAGTGCACTCTCTCTAGTCCTAGTACAATATTCAATATTCAGACAAAATGCACCAAAGGGAAAAAAGTAGAATAGAAGCAGTGAGAACAAAGAACAAAAGGCACTGGGTAAAGGTAGGATAAAAACATTTGTAAAATTATTGCAACAAAATGACCAGAAAATATCTGGGCAATTTTGTAGTGCTAGGGAAAGATAAGACTGTTTGCCTGGTTTCGGTCTAGTGATGAAAGCTGGGAGCTTTCAGAAGACCTGGAATGAAACAAAGCTCCAAAAGTCTGGATAAACTTTGCAAAAAGCACATAAAATTTGAGACTCTAGTCAGATTCATGCTTCTGATTCATGCTAACTTATGGGAAGGCAGTTGAGGGCTGTATCTCCAAAAGAGATGTGCTGCCTCCCACAGACCCCCCCAAACCTCACTGATTGCTCCCAGGCCTCCCTACCTCTTTTCATCATCCTCTCCCCCTCACAAAAAGCACAGGCTTTGTCACTGTCACAGACCTGAACTCTGCAGGCCATACAGAGACAACAGCATAAATTACTCTGCCATCAAAATTTATTTTATTTGCAACCTTGAGCTGACAAAATGCAATTTTTCTACACTCAAAGCCATTGGAGATGGGAATACAAACAACTACAGAGTCATGTAGCTTGAAAAAACAAAAAACCTGAGAATCCCAAGATGAGATTCTTGATATAGATGTTCAAGGCTAAGTATTCATTCAGCACCTTTACAATTTTTCTTCTTATCCTTCTATTACAGCACAAGATTTTATCCTATGTGTTGCACATACACTGAGCTGCTGTTTCTGTTTGTCTAGTCAAAGCACGTACCACAGGTTTTGGGGTGAATTCACTTTGGTTTCTGCATGTGTTACTAAACTCACGGTACTTAGAAATGCAGCTTGCCATTTGTTCCAGCTATGCTGTTGTAATCAAAGCCAGTTTACTGGAATGCAAGAACAACATAAATGCAATACAGTTTTCACATAAAGTGAAATGATGAACAGGATTCTTTTTTATAGAAGTTTCAGGAACTAAAAACTCTTTGCAAACTATTTTTTTTCCCATTACAGCAGAGAACACAAGCTCATTTTGTTATTAATACTTCTCCAGTGAACAGCTGACGATGCAGAACACTTGGTAAAGCACAGCTGCTTTTTTACTGCAATGAACATATAAAGGGCAGAAATGAAATATAAACAAAGTTCTTAATACAATCCCCTTACAAGTCTGCTCTACACCATGCAGAACAGATTTTTCAGAAGATGCTTTTTTTGCCATCTCAATCCCTAAATCTAAATAGTATTTAAATTACCACGGGTGCTGAGCAGTTTTGAACGGAGCCACCGGGCGGCGGTAGATACTTTAGTAAGGGAGCACATGAGCCGAGCAGCCAGAACTGCAGAGAGGAAAAAATCCCCTTTTAAATTCTGTTTCCCCGGACTTCCCTATGCTCTCTGGCTGTCCAGACCCCGGAGAGCTGGAAGGAGAGCGAGGCCACTCGCTGCTAACGCAAAGGTTTCGCAGCTGAATGAGATCAGCTCAAAACACGCTCGACGCTACCTGCCGCAGAAGAGCTGGGCAGCCTGGGCAGCACCTTCTGCACCGTCTCTTAGTACGTGAGCTGGAAATCGGAGAGCAATCAGCCCAAGGGGGTCTTTCGGAGCCACATCGCTATAACATTCTGCAGCTGTGAACTGGTTTGAGACAGCTGCTGGCTGCGCAGGTACGCGATGAGCCAGGAGGCTGTGGCAGGATGCGATTGCGAAGAGGGAGCCAAAGAAGCCCCCGAGCGTGGGGGGCCAGCCGCGTGCTTCGAGCGTTTGGCCTCGGGCTGAGGCCTTGCGGGGCGGTCACGGGTGACAGCCCCCACGACTGACACACGTACCTTGCTGCAGCACTGCAGGGATCTAAGAGTTAAACATGTCATGCTGTGGCTGTGAAATGATTCCCATTAAACTAACTCATCCTTTGGAGAAATGAAGAAAAGAGAAGCCATAATGGAGATCTAAATTAATAAAATTAGCCTGACCATCTGGCACCATCTCCCTCAGGATCTTCCCTCAGTCCTGGCCTCTTTGTAACCCTTGCCTTAGCATCTGACAGTCATTAAGGGCACGAGGCAAATCTAGCCAGACCCACTGTATGTATTCTTGGTGTTATTTTAATTAAAGCAGCAGCAGCAAATTGTGACAGATGATAAAAATTTAAATTCTGATCATTTCCATACGATAAAGGCTTAGCAGTGCGGTATATAAAGCTCTTTCCTTTTCCATTTCTTTTAATCATATTCCCTCATTACTACTACCCTGTACGTGAGACCTTAATTAATGGACACATCTATCTTACGAGATGGCTTCATGTATAAAACAACACTGCGTATAAAGCTACGTGGATTCTCATCCCGGACTGCCATCTCATTACACAGCACTCTCTGACAGCTGCAACGTCCCAGTTTAATATTGATTTTATGCAAGATTTTATGCTGTGCCCATTTTCCAAAAGAAAGCTTTCTTAGGATGAAGAAACACTGAAGATCTTCTACTTGGTCTAAGGGAAGGAATAAACAAAAGTCAGCAGGCAGCTTTCCTGCATTTTATCCACATGCATTGTCCCCACCGGCACAGATGAGAAGAGCCGTCTTCGAAAATGTGACAACAGCTCTGTCCCTGGTTTCAGCAATCTCACCAAAAATAGCAGCAATCTTATTATGGCATAAGGAAAATCTGTTAATAAGGTTGTGACTCTGGTTTCTTCTAGATTTATTGCAGAAACTAAAAAAAAGCCATGGAGGATGCTTCAGTGCCTGGATTAGTAGTTGCAGATATTTTAATATAATACCCAGCCTAGTAACTAAACTTTAGCCAATTTGTGGTCCTAGTCTTTTCCTAGAATGCTTCTAACTCTCCCTAATATTTTGTTCTGATTTTTTTTTCCTATTTCTACCAATTCCTTTTTTTCCCCCATGCTTTGTTTACAGTCTTTTTCATTCCCACTTTTTAGATGCAAAAATATTATCATTTCACCTTAGGTTTGCAGTGTCGGGTAAAAAGGTACTAATTAGTACTGGAGGAAGAAAACGTGTTCTGTGTTCCTCTCCAGCGGCCACAGCACATCTAAAATCACCATTAAAATCTGTACATTCCTCCTCTCTTTCCCTCCCTGGTAGTTTATTCTACTGGGACACCAAAACAAGCTTCTTCCCCTGGTCAACAGCTGCTCCCCAACAGCTGCAGGCTTCTTTCTGTAGCTCTTCCCTTTTCTTAGCTTCCCCTGTGAACCTGCCAAAGGCTGCATCACCTACTCACTGTCTCAGGAGCTGAGAATTACTGGTGCCACCTTTTCCATCCCACATTTCCCCTTCTCAGAGAAGACAGTGTTTCATGGTGGGGTAGCAGGTCTCTGCTGATTTTTGCCCAGGGATGAAGGGATAAAATGAAATGAAACACCTTGACTGAGGAGGTAGGGATGTGTTTTTAGACTGCTACCAATGCTCTTGGCAAAAGTTATGTTATGACTAGCCCAAACTGAACTGAGTTTGTGCTCTTAACTGTTATTTTGCCCATCTCTACAACTCACCATCTGTCACAGGTCCTGACGATGACCCTTCTTCAGCTCAGGTGACCAGTCCCCGCCCCCCGTGGGGCCTGTCGGTGCCTGCTGTGTTGCTGGCCAGGCTACCACTGTGCTCCCCATCGCCACCTTCACACCTCGCCACAGCCTCCTGCTCCTCCAGGTTTCTCAGGAGCTCACGCTTTACCTGGGCACACTGGCTATTGCACCACTAACAAGGCACTCTGTGGAGTGTGTTACATAAGCAGAAAGGGCTGGTTTCTCCCCTCTTCCCCCAAAGGATTGGGTCTATAGATATAAATAGGGATGTTTCTAATACAAACACTTACCAAAAATCCAAATCTCCATCACACTTTCTCCAAGTAATAAAGAGTTCATGTAATCTGCCCAGAGGGAGCTTCTGGGAAGCCAGAGGGTCTATCTCACCAGCTAACTTCAAAAGGGACAAGAGTTTTAATTGCTTTTCACTGTCAGAAAACAAAAGCGACAGCCCAGTGTCCGACTCAAGTAGGAGATTTATTCTCTTCACACGGAGATATAAAGATCTATTATTAGTACAAAAAAAAAAAAGTCTTGTGAACATCTAAACTTGTATGCGTAGTGCTGAAGTGCTGTGACAGAGCAATTCCGCAGAGGAGAATACTTCTCAAGGAATCAATAGCAAGGGCGCAGTCCTGTGAATGCTGCTCGCTGGGGACACTGTGGCCCAGAACTGAGGAGCCATAAACTCCAGGGAATTCTCTCAGGTGAACTCAGGACTCCTGCAAAAGGTCTGCTTAAAACTTTCGGAGCGCTCATGAGTCACATTTTCCCAGAATTCCTCTATTTTATCAGACAGCTGTAAAGCATAATTTTAAATAGTGTTTGCTCACAGCCTCAGAAGCGTCCCTCTTGCAAGGCTGCCATTTCTCCAGCTAGCAGGGGACAGAGACCAGCAATCCATTTCACATAACCCACGTAAGTGGCTAATTCTTGCCAACAACTTTTAAGTCCTGTCACCTTCGTAAGATCTGAAAACAAGACTTTTCATCGATCACTTGAACTAGCTACTAAGTCACAGTTAGGAAAAAAAACGTCCGCTACACTTCACTGTTGTCCAAGCCCCCCCAGCGTTCTCACGGACCTTTAAGAAGCATGTAGAGTTTTGGGTTACATTACTTCTTTAAGGCCAAACACCAAACCATACATAATATTACTGTAATAATTATAAAAAAGGACACTGAGTGCATATTCTAACATACAATAATGCATACCTACATCAATTTGAAATGCTAGGTAATTAATTTTATATATACATATTTGTAAGAAATATATAGGGAAACACACATAAGGATATGTACTCTATGCGTGTATATAATCACACATTTGCTACATTGCTATTGACCTATAATTCATCTATTGACATTGTTAAATACATTAAATATCAGCATATTTATTATAAATGATTAAATTAGCAAATAAGTTAGAACTCAAAAAAGATACATTGTGCCATCCTTAGCTTCCCTTTTCAATTCTAATCAAGAGTGTATGATGCAATTACCTATGATTTCATTTATAAAAGCATGGGAGGAGCTACATCTGATACGCTGCATGTCTTTTGTGTACAAACTGATTATATTTTTCCTTCTTTGTGCTGTAGCAAATCAGAAACATGGCATAATGGTTGCTTACTCTTACAAAAAAAGTGTCCTTTGCCATACTAATGAGCACAAATGCCAAACTGCATTGACATTACATGTGTTATACTATTATCTAGGGAAATGCAAGCAGTAACTGAATAGTAAATGGGTATTGATTTACAACCCCAGGTGAAATTAAAACAGTCACTCTCAGTTTTGCTGGGAGGGGCTTTTTTTTTTTTTTTTTTTTTTACCCTTCTCAAAAAACAGGGAAATGTTTGCAAATTCTTTGTGGTAAGAGTAGAAATAAAATACACCATTTTACATTTAAGCATTTATATTACCCAAGAGTATATAGTAATTGACATGAAGAAGGTATGGAGGCAAATGAAAAAAGATTTCTATCAGAGAAATGTCAAGGGTTAACACTAACAAAACCAAACGCAAAACAATGCTTGAAACCTAAGCTTAATTTGAGTTTTCAACTGATTTCTCAATACACCAACAAAACACGAAGAAATTACTAAAATTTACACAGAAATCCAAACGTGATGCCATCAACATTATGGACTACCACTATTCCCCATATTTCAAAGACAAGAATATGTACCAAATCTTCAGGGTCAGTACTGGATATGGATAGAGCTCTCTGAAACATTAATAAAGGAATGGGAATTCCTTTTCCTACTGGGAATTATCTCATTATGGCCAACATAGGTTGGAGAACAAATACTATGAATAACAATAGAGGAAACAGTCTGAATCTGATAGCTAGGAAAAAGTAACTCATTTCTAAACCAACAAGAAGTGATTCCATTTCAGGTTCAATATCCATATGTAATTATTACAGAAAGGCACGATGTAGAAAAAATTCTTAAATTGCACGATCAGAGGAGGATTCATTTGAAATTAAGTGGGAGGGTAAACAGAGCAAAGGTTTTATATTCCAAATGCCAAATGTTGATTAACTTAGTAAAGTCAGATGTAGTGACAGACAGCTAAAACTCTTAGAAATCTTAATTCCAAAAAACTCGGAAAGAACAGCTGGCCTACCTCTTCTAACTATTCTAACAAAGTATTAGGAACAAAAAAGAAGAAAAGGGGGGAAAAAAGAAAAAATGAACTGAGCTGTGAAAAAAACTTCCATAGGAGTCAAGGATATGAAACTGAAATAACAGCTGCCGCATGTCATGCTGAAGTAGACCCTGAAAAGATAAAGATTCATGGCTGTATAAGAAATAAGAAAAGAACAAAGGAAGAAGCGAAATCTGTAGCTATAAGGTTACCACACATTAATGGTGTCTCTCTCTTTAGTTAAAAATTTTGTTTTCAAGCAGTTTCCAATCTTTCTGTATTTGCTCAAGATTTTCAGGTGTACAATAGCGTGTTCAGAGCTACTCTTCATTGCAAACACATTCACAGTGTTTGAGCAGATCAACTGTACAGCACATGCATAGAAAGTCCAAGATAGCGTTAACACTTAAACAATATTAATGCTTGTAGGAGGGTGTTGGTGCACTCCGAGTGCTCTATACAGCACACGTACACCTACTTTTCTTCAGGAAATCTAACCCAAATATTTAAGCATACTAGCTATATGGTAAGAATAGGAGAGAAACAGTAAGGTTTCCGTCAAAAACAACACTTTCCAAGACAAGTGTAAAATGTCATCACATTTCTAAATTGATAAAATATAAAAGCTTTAATTAAAACATTTGCAGGCAAATGGGAAAAGAGGTCAGAGATTGATAAAGAAAGTGACTTGTGCGTATGTGTTGATGCATGCAGAGACTACGTCTACACCCCCACACAAATCTGTCTCCAAAGGAAACTGATCTCTGCAAAATCAAGGTAAGGTTAGATGAAAGTCAGATCCTCTCTGGAAGGGATATGAAAACTTTATTCTCATCATTTATCCCTGTGTCCAAAAACCAGAGACCCACCATACATTTTCTGATGCCCATCAAAAGTCATTTCCAAACTTCCAAAAATGTGACTGCCCTCTACACAGAGAATTTCTGTTTTGATACAAGTTGTCACAAGAAGTGCAGAATACAGGAGGAATTATACATCCACCCCCTGCCAGGACAGTACTTGAATTAAGTATGTAAGGAAGTTCAGCTGCAGGATTCTTTTCATTATTCATACTGTCATAAATGAGAGAAAAAAAAGCCATTATGCTTCTCTCTACAGATACTCAAAATTGGTGGTTTCTGGACTTTCTGGACAAACAGATCCCTTCAGCGGCAGTATTTCTCCTAGAACAACCTCTGCCTTACCATTAACTCTGTAATTCATGACTTCATAAATTAATTCATTTAAAAACACAATGAACAATATAATTCTATGGACCAGTTGTTGCAAGTCACTGCTCCGTATCACAGATATTGAAAACACTACTGTAGCACAAGGGATTCTATTTTGAACACTTAGGATGAATATATTTCTCGATTACTTAAAGAGAAAAGTCTTTTCCCCATGATATCAATAAGTGTATAATTAATACAAGCATAGATTATATAGTAAGGATACAATTAATTCACTGGCCAACTCTCCTGATACAGGATATCATTCTTCAGGGCAGGCTTCCTTTTAATTATTATATAAATATAAATTAATGCACACAGGGAAAAGCCTAACTTTACGTAACAGTGACTATTTCTGAACTTACTGTTAAGTGCAGAAGAAAGAATCACAGTTACAAAAGTTCTGCAAAAATATCAGTTCAGTGCTCAACAGTAATTTGAAAAAATTAACATGACATTATGCAAGTCCATTGTGATGACTACACCTTGAATCCTGTGGGCTCTTAGGGTTTCCCCATCTGAAAATGAGGACAGAACTAAAGAGAAAGGTACCAAGAAGGTCAATGATCAAAGACACAGACCATCTCCATGTGATGAACGACTAAATAGACAAGGATTCTCCTGCTGTCAGGAGACCAGTGGGGCATACAAGGGACGTAGATAAACTCCTGGATGGGATGAAGGTTAATAGGGCAAAGTACCTCTTCCAGTACAAGAATTATAGGGCAAGAAGTATAGTGGCAAAAAAACAAACTGGCAGGTGGTAAATTAAAAACAAAAACAAAAGAAGGTATTTCTTCCAACAGTGTGTAATTAGAGGCTCATATGACATTGTGGATACTAAAACTGTACATGGCTTTAAAAAGTGTTTAGACAAATTCTTAGAAGGAAAAATGCATCAGAAGCTATGACACCGCTGGCTGTGAAGCTAGCCGAGACTCAGCCTGCCAGAGGCGGGGAGACGAGGCATCTGCCATCGGCAGGGCAGGAGGCAGCGCTGCCGCCACCTTTAGCCTGACCCAGCAAGGCCACTGTTGCACTTGCACATACAAAACATACCAACTGCCAGGAATCAAAATTGCACAGACAAACATTTCTCATTTAAAACTGCCTGTAATTTAAACAATTAATCTACTCATTGATATCCTACTTTATAGGTTATTTCCAAGGTAACTACAGTCCTTGGCATATCAAGCAAGGGAACTAGAGAGAGAATATAGCACTTCTGTTTTTCCCAAGGTTTTGAAGTGTTTAAAAGAATTATTAAAAACACTGCCTGTGTTGACTGTGTAGTGATATACTCTATACACTACTTATTATTACTCAACACAATGGAAGAGGTAAAACAAACGAAGGAGAAAAGGGAGGAGAAAGAGTATTGAAAAATGCAGAAAGTCAGTAGCTCTAATTCTCCTCTGTTTTATACCAATGTAGATCAGGAGTGCTGTCACTCAGCTTGTTTCAATTAAATCACATTTGGCATGGAATAAAAGAGAATTCAGCTAGGTGACTGAAGAGTGCCGGACTTTGCTGACCCTGAGCTCCAGTGCTGAAAATTAATTAGTTCCTCTCTGCAGCCTAACAAGAAACTGTGGACATGTAAGCCCCTTACAAGATCGGGTACCAAAGCTGGAAATTCCATTAACGTGTAAATCTGTCATTCTCTTTTTGATTCTCTGAACCCTGGCAAGGATTATGAGGTCTTAGATTTCAGACTTATGGCTGAAATCATCATAAGAAAAGAGAAAAATACCAAAGACTCCTGTTTCTTTATGTCCGCATAAATAAAATAAAACCTATGTTTAAAACATCTGAAAAGGCATTTCAAATGATTTCTTAGTCATGTGAATTTTATATCCTTTTTTTATTAGTAGTATTTTCATAAAAACAACTCTTCTGAGAGCCATTTCAAGGACAATGCAGTCTCTAAAAAGCTCACAAATTCTTTCTAAGGAAATATCTGTCATGCCACATGCATATAAGTCACTGACAAATAAGTGACCCACACATCTTATATGCAACAGGAAATACAAACAGCTCTGTATAATTGATCCAGAATGATTCAGAAGTGACAGACTACCCTTTTAGCATTTCAACCATAGCAGCTTACAATTAACAAATAGATACTTGCTCTGTTCCAATGAAACTTGTCCATATCATAAATTGTTTTCTCCAAAACTTATGTAAATTAAAATGAACTCAGAGAAACTATAACTGCTCCCTATTTTTAACTGTGACAAAGTCACTGAAGTTTACCACAAAACAAGATATAAAAAAGGCACTTCACAGTTCTGACAGAGATGTAGTCAATCATGTTGCTTTATACAAACACTCATGTTAATCTTGAATCCCAAATGAACAGTAGAGCAACACATTCAAAACTGTTTCTGTCTTCAAGACAGACAGACAATACTAGTTTTTTGTTCAACATCTAAACACCAAAAGGAATATTTTCCAGTTAGGTTTTAGCTACGTTATTTCCTCTAAAATTGGAGTTACACATCTAAAATTTCACAAAATGCTTTGGAAAGCACCCAGATCTTTAATGACCTTTGCATCAAGAAAGAATAATTTAGACATAAACTGCACAAAAAGATCATGCTATTATGACTCCTATGTGAAAATTATGCTGATATACACATCCCTTCAATCCAATACGGAGCTCTTAACGCTAGTTTTACACTAGTTTGGAGACCAGTGGAGTTACTCTAACCTTTCCTTGGTCTTGATGGTCTATTCTTGCTTACATCACTAGGATAACTTCCCTGGCATCAGAGTACCACACATGCATGACACCCCTGTACTACGGGAATCATCACTACAAACTATTTCAAGTCATTATCTTGATGCAGAACTGACTACGCACTGCTATGCAAAAAGCCATTAGCAGATAGTGCTGTTCCAATCAACATATTTCCATATGTGTCCATACATTGTAGCTACATTACCTGATATTACAGAAATCAGTTTTATCAGCTATTTGTTCATCAATGCTGCAAGAAGTAGCTGCCATCACCCTAAAAAAAACAGTAGAGGCAGAAACTTCTTCCCCTATTGGTTTCACCTGAGCAGGTTTCTGTTCCTCTAAGACACTAATGGTACTGTCTGGGCAGCTGCAGACTAGCTGAGAACATACTTGACCAGCAAAGACCCAACCAACCGGGAAGAAGGACTGTTTCTACTGAGGAACAGAGCAGCTAAAGGAGCACTGAGCAAACAGAAAATCGGCATCAGATTCAAACCACAGTTTGAGCAACTGACAAGGTTTCAATCAAACAACACCCTTTTCCCCCAAGTACTATTAGTGCAGTAACTCTTAGGCATAATAATCCACTGGCCATGGCCGGCAGCAGTATCTTTGCTGTAACACTGTTCTCTTTCTCCCCTTTTTACAATGTTATTCTTGGCTTACACACAGGTCTTTCACCTGCCACCCAACCTTTACCTGAATCATTTTCACACAGTGAGAGGCAGTGAAATATGGAAAGACTTTGAAAAGAGAATCCTTGCCATGTCATTTCAGAGACGCTGAACATACCATCCTTTTTCCCCCCGTGTCCTAGCCTACTTTCCAGGCAGACTTCCAAGGCCTGCGAATTCTCTCGGTGTGCACATGTGGCATTCACCCTGCCACCAGTCAGCCACAATCTGTGCCCTGCCAGATATATCTTCCCAACAGCTGGTATTACTTGAGCACATACATGACTAAAACCAGTCAGCCTGATGTCACAGGAAGAAAACTACCTATTTATCCTGATACTGGGTCAAATGTAAGTAGTAGCCACCCTAACTTTACCTGCTTGACATATTTTTTATCCCACCAAAGTCTGAAACCAAGGTAGTCTGTGACAAAAGGGATCTGTAAAAATTGTTCTTACGAGACACTTGAAATTTGGTGGGACTTGCCCTTTGGTGATAACTTTCTATAGCTCCGACTTCATAATTTTGTTCTTCTGTAAAGACATTTTAAAAATTAAAAAATGAGGAAGTAAACAAGCCTGAGAGTCATCGATAACTTTGAGGCTGCAAACAATAGGAGTTTCTTTCCATTTAAGAAACAAGACCCTCATCTGCAGAAATTACCTCTAATGATGAAAGTAGGAGATACAGATTCCACACATTCCCAATTTTTGACTCCACTGTTGAAATTATTAGGGCATTTGCCCACAAAGAATTAGACTGAGGCATCCAAATTAATCTGATCTACGCTACCATATAGCCACCAAATGAGTGTTTCAATTATCACTGCAGCCTCACTTCTTAGCTTACTTCTGCTTCACACAGTCAAGACTGTATATTTAGACTTCATTTTCTCACTAAAGAGGATTCAAACTGTAACCAGATGCACTGTTTGGGTAAAGCCAATTTAAGAGGTTGTCTGTTTTTAGCTGGCCATCTCTGTAGGGTCTCCCTTCACGTTAGCAGGATCTCCTTCAGCCTCACTGGCACAATGGCATCCATGCTCACTCCCTAACCTGGTTCTGTCAAGATGTTTTAGTTAACTTTAAGAACTGACTATTAACAGTTTTTAAGCATTTTGACAGAAGCAGGCTAGGGAGCAACTATATGTGCTGTTATGTTGGCAGAGCTCAGGAGGCAGTAAATTACAAAGAGTGGGAAAGAGGAAAGGTAACATGCAAAGGGAATCCAAACCACCTGCAGCCAAACAATGCATCTAACTGCAATTCAGTAATGCATTAACTCATGTGCTTTTGCTATGCTACTCATCATTGCCCAAATTTCACTAAACTACTAAAAATAATTTTCTGTAGTTGACTAGCTTCATGAAAGTTTCAATAAAATATACCATCCAGTAGGTCATTTGCACTGCTATAAGTGGGTAACAGGTTGAAATTTCATTTTTCCAGCTCTGCCTCCATCTCCTGGTTGAAAGCAAGGAGTTGAGGTTTTTCTCCAGTGATGGGAAAGGTCCTTGGGGGTCAAGCCCTGATTTTGCGCTTGCAAATGGACCAAACTTCATGAAGGCTGAATACAAAAGGTATAAGTTTGGTTGCATATACTACAGCTGAACTGAAGCCTCATTTGTTTGAGCACATTACAAACTGGTCCAGTGAAAGTTAGGAAGAGTCTCTTGGGAGAGAAAATGTTGCCATTTGGCTCTCCCAGTGAGTAGCTGGTTTGGATGAGTAGAGCTCAGGGAAGTTAATAACCACTACTGGAAGGAAGCAAGCAGGACAGGACAGAGCAGAGCTGAGAGAAAGGCTGCTGGGGAGAGCTGCTCTATAAGCCAGGTAGGGGCTGGCTTCCATACCAAAAGAAAGCAGAGAGCAAGAGAAAAGCCTTTTGTAATGCTCCATGGTGAGCCAGTTGAAAAGCCAGCTCTTTCACCCAGCATGCTCCCCTCACCTGTTTCATTCCTGCTACTTGCACATGGCTCTGGAATTGGAGGCAAGAGCTGGAAAACAAAAAAAATACAATCCAAAAATACATTTTTCCAATTTAAAAACAAAATACTGAAGCGACTGGAGTAGTAAACTGTGGAAACATTCTCCTCATAAAAAGGATTTCAATTCCGCCACTTTCATTAAGGCTAGAGACCTTTTCAGTGTCACTGAACTCCTACAGTCCTGTATAAAAGTTTTAGGCAATTTGTGTTCAGAAAGATTTGGTCTGTAACACCAACTCAGGAGAAGAAAGGATAGAGTCATACTTAAAAAATCCCTAAGCACTAGGGATCCCTAAATACTAGCGTCACACAAGAAAAAAAATGCTGCTTGAAGACTAAGACCTGCAGTGAGGTTCAGCCAGGCAGGATCTGCACCCGCTACAGCTCCACTGAGTTCAACGGGGCTCCCTGTAAGATGTTGCCCTTTCTCAGTCTCACTGGAGGTGCGGGGAATAAAAAGAACATTTTAAAGAATATGAATCACCTTACCACTTCTGGAAGCACCTTCTTTGCAAGGTCATGGATGGCTTTGATCACAATACATATAGATGACAGCAGGAATATGACACCCAAGATCACACAAGCTCTGGGAAAAAAGGAAAAAAGAAACATTAGAAATTATTTGGAGTTGTTAACTCTCCACTGCTAATGGATAACACACAACAGAATTTTAATGGTAGAAAAGCTTAGGAAGATAAAGACAGGGACTTGAGATAAGACAATGAAGAGAATTTTACAGTTCTTCTCCACTTCTTAAAATCTGGATTGTAAGTGAAAAGGCAGGACAGAGCACATGGATATTTCTGGTCCCCTGAGTGACAAGGAAAGACGTGCCTCTTCTGCTCCTGATGATGTATCAGGCTTCCAGAAGACTGGTTCTCTGTTCTCTTTCTCTGTTTCGCTGGGTCTGGCATTAGACATAATCAAGGGAACTTCATTCTCTGTACTGAGCCAGGGCAGATATTTGGTAAATCTGAATAGTAACATAATGGAACATGAAACCTCTGTTTCCTCCCCAAATCTCCAAGAAAAAATGATTTTAAATGCAGTTAATAAAAAAAATCTAGCAGGTTAGATGCATCCATTCACAGGCTGTCCAAGGGTCTCACAATACCTAAAGGACACAAATAAGGATGTCTCATTGTATTAAGAACTGTACAGAATTAGACTCCTTGACCCTGCTCCATAGAGCTTACAATGTGGAAGCTCTTACAAAAAGCAAACAAAAAAGCAAACAAAAAAGCAAACAAATGGGAAGGTGAACAAAAGATGAAGTAACAGAGAATCTTTCCCATGTTTTGCATGGGAAGGAGGTAAAACAGGGGGCTTACAAAGCTCACAAAGCATACTCAGAACTTCATAGTTAAAGAAAAATCTTGTGTTTTTGATTCAACATACAGTCTGCTACTAGTTTGAGATGGAGTTCCTCTTGCTGTTAACTAATAAGGTTTTGATTTCTTTACAAACAATAATAGCCAGTCTACTACAGTATCAATATACCTGTAACTCCATTTTACGAATAGCACTTTATATAAAAATTCTACTAGTAAATAGAAAAATTTACTGTCGATAGAAATAGAGCGAGAGCATTTTTAATGTTTAAAGCATTAAATATTTAAGAAATTATTTCTATAAATACATTTTCTCTTCTCTTTGGTATTCACCACCCGGTACCTATCTGTTAGCTCAGTCTAAGGATGCTATATTTATCCCAGTAGCATGCTACTATTTTTAACAATTCAGACATCAGGCCATCTGGTGGTCGGCAGTACCGCTGTAACGCTCACGTCAAGCTCAATCTAGGGACTGCAGTCAGACTGGCATTGCTCTGCCTAGGTCAAAACATGCAACTGAAGCAGTGGTGCAGGTGAGCACCGGGTCATTTTATCCACCAGCACAAGGAACACGAAAATGCACTGTGGAAAGTTTACCTAATCCCGCGGGCAAATTCTAAGTAAAGAGGCTGCCCTTACACCACGGAGTACAGACAGCGTGGAGGCTAGTACCCTTCTCAGCACTGGTGTGACCAAGGTATTCCTCGCATGTTGGCATGACTCTGCTATGCCTGGTCTCAGGCAAATTGCAGCAGCCCTTCATTTTCTCAAACATAACCTGCTGTAAAAGGCAGAAAAAGCTCAAAACAGTCCAGTTACCCTTAAGTCCCACCCCTAGACTAAAACACAAGAACAAAAATCTGGCCTGCAACCTGTGGGTAAAGGGAGAAACTCGCAGGGTGGACTCTCTGCACAATCCTTTGAGGTAGATTCTCTTGTAATGACTATTTCACTTTTTTGGATAAGGAAGCAAAAACATGTACCAAAAATTCTACTCATTTACCTGGGACAAATGCAAGAGTTACATAATTTGAACACAGAACTGGCACACAGAAGTTGGCTGACTTGCCTAAGTCACTTGTCAAGCCAGTGACAGGTAGAAACAAGATCCATACACTTCATGCAAGAATATGCTGACATTTCATTTAAAATCAACACTTACAGAAAAACTTTTACTACTATTCCCAGCCAGCTTAAACCAAGCAGACCATAAATCCATGTGTTGGAAAGAATAGATTGAACTTCCTTGTGTCAATACACACTGTTTAATGCTACGGGCGTGGGGAAGCGAAAACAGTGAAACATGATCACCTTCCCTTATCATATCTTCTCTTTCCTTTATATATCATCTGAGGAAGATAGGTGAACTTTCCTTTCAGGTGCCTGCCCTGACCATTGCTGAATACAGTTTTCACACAGTTTGGACAGTTTGGGCTTAGCCTGATCCCTGTAAACCCTCCTACCGCCCAAGCAGAACAGCAGGAGTCTTGCACCTCTGCTTATGCCAGCAGACAAGTAACAACTTCAGCCCTCTCAAGCTGCTTATCCTGTTCCCCAGATCAGCTTTTACTGTGTCAAAAGAATTCCCATACACCTACTTAACCTGAAACAGCTAAAAGAAGAAAGAAAAAAGGAAGAAGTTAACAACAGAGTGGCAGGAGTATTAATAGCAGAGAGAAATGCAGTGTGAGGCTTGAATCAGCACTGAGTCATCATATCAGCAAGGCTAGCATCTCCTTTATACACCGGCTTTCAGAGTCTGCAGCCATGCAAAATTCATGAGTAATGGCACAGTACTGTAACAGCTAAAATATATGTCTCCTCTTTTCCTGAGTATACCAACTTATCTTCAATACCATGAGAAAAAAATACTGCATGGTTTCTTTTAACCTTGTTTACCAGAAAAACACATTCTATAGACTGCAAACCATGCAAAACTCAACTGAAAATGTGCAAAGTAAGTAACCCCCCAAAATTAATCTTAACTTTTAACTGCAGCACATAATAACCAAATTGCAATTGGTTATTGTAACCTTGCTTTATTTTCAAGCCATTAGATAACAAAAACTTTAATACAAGCCTGCTAACTGCCATCTGCTAACAATTACTTCAACTATTTTGCAACTAAATAAAACATTTCCAGCTGCAAATGAAGGGTGTTAGTGCCAGGGTTTCAGGCAAATGCAACTTCATTAATAATGTTCTGCTAAATTGGATGAGCCAACTGCCATTTCTGAACAAGTTCAAGTCAACTCAGAATTGCCTATAAAAACGAAATAATGAAAGAGGAGCTATACAGAAGTGAGGTTTGACTGAAAACCTAGTGATGATCTTCCAGATAGCATTGGCTTGGAATCACCATAGCAAACTCTATAATATACTCCTCAACCTCCAGAGTTGCCGTATTCACCGAGACCAATTCACACACACTGGAGTAACTGGTGATGTGTGCAATACCCTCATATTTCAGACCACTAGTATCTTTTTGCATACTCTCTGCCCAGCGACCCCTGTGAGGCACAGATCTCCACCTACGTCACTATCAGTATCACTCACATCTCCTAGCACCTATGGGAAATTGTGTTCTCAATTTCTGTCCACTGTTCATCAAGCAAGACTTTCTATAAGGTCAGGTCTTGCTGGCAGTATTAGATCAGCTCAACTCGATCCTAGCTCAGGTCTGCCCACATGGAGAAGACTCATGCTGGCAAGGGGCTGGCAGTCAAAACCACCTCTCTCTGCACATCATCTGGAGGAAGACAGAAACACAGGGCTGTGTCCAGGCGCTGCTCCATTGGAGCCCCGCTGCCTGCAAGGCAGCAGCTCCCAGGCGCCTGCCAAGCCTTTCCATAGGATGTCCAACATATGTTTAAAAGCCTTCACTCCCCCAGCTCCCGGCCTAAGCCTCTGTTCTGCCACCACGCTCCTTCACAGATACGACTTCCTGACAACTGCACTCGAGACAAGTTTTTTGCATAGCCCCTAGTCAGCACAAGTCTCCCTTCACTAAGAACGAGGAGAACGGGGCAGAAAAAGGCATTCTCAAAGGGCACTGAGACTAGACAAAAACAGCATTTTTCTGTTGCCATATGCAAGCAAACCATCAATTAAATATATATATATATATTTCTACCCTATTTCACATAGAGCACTGTTACTTAGGTCTTACCCCACAGATCTTACATGACATGCTCAAATGGTTTACCAAATAACACTCTATTAATTAGGCTGATGAACTTGCATATCGCTTTGATATTACTATACTTTTTTCTTTTTCTTTTTTTTTTTTTTTTTTTTTTTTTAAAGAGAAGCTGCAGTATTGCCCTACCTGGTTTTAAATCTTGGAAAAAAACATTAAAAGTACCATACTGAGTAGAAACACTAAATAATAATAAAAATAAGTAGCAATAAAAACCTGTGCTTATTTTACAGCTACTTCTACATGAGTTAATACATAAAGCAGTCCACTAAATATCTACTATCTCATTAGAGATATAAGTTATCGATAATGCAAAATAATTGATTACTACAGGTTTGACAGGCAATAGAATAATAGATGAATCTGACTTCTCTTTCAGTTCTGTATAACATATTGCCTGTAAAAGCTTATATATCTCCTAAAAAGATAGAGGCAGAGGAACAAAGGGAATTTAGTCAAATTATTTTAAAACATAACAGACGATCATTGTTTGACTTACAGAAAAAATAAGCTTTCTGGAATCTTTTAGAATGAAGTACAGCTTAAAGAATAATAGACAGAATAAAGAATAATAGACAGAAAGGACATCCGAACAATAATCAACTTTTAGGTCAGCTAAAGCTCCAACATGCAAAGGTGGCACCTGGAATGTAAGAGCAGTGAAAATTATAAATTATGTCATCAAGCAGTTGCTACAAAGAGTTAAATATTACAATTCAACAGTGAAACTACCCAGTCTTCTTCAGTTTGATGTAGGGCTTAGTAGTAGATCTAGATCTGGGGAAGATACTTCATGATATATTTCTGTTGCAGCATTTTTATCTGAAAATCCTGACGATAGTATAAAGTATAATTCATTGTATTCAATAACAGACTCATTGCTTTTGTCAGGTTCTCAAGATAACTTTGTCACAAATACAACATACTGTTATATCAGTCATGTTGCAGCCTCAGACATTAAGAATGCAATTATTTGGATTTTTTTAAACTGCCAAAGAATGTATATAGAATTTGAGCTTCAAACACTCCCAGTCCATTTCTAGTGAAATTCAAAAACATGATTATGTCCGAATCCTAAAAGCTAAACCCATGTCTTTAAGCCAGAGCTTGGATCTAGCTGTGTTACAACCTGACAATTCCTCAGAGGCATTTCTCTAAAAGCGGGGACTACAACTACAAATATCCCTTCACCATTACGCTGGCCCTGGATTCCTGCAGTCACAACAGTCAAGATCTGGAGATCAATGTAACTGTATCACAAAACATTCAGCTGCTACCTCATTCTCCCTAACATATTCCCTGTACTAAGCTGTAATTGACACAATTCTTCATTTTGATGACAAATTCTCACAATTCATATGGAAATTATAAAAGGAAATCCTTCACTGTAGGCATCTGATAGTCCTTCCCTGTATCAACAAGTTGATATTTTTACATATGTTAATGGCTTTTAAACAGGTAGCTGCAAAAAATACTAAGATTCAGGGTTTTCCATCTCCACAAATTGTGAAAATTTTAGCCACTATTAGTAAATTATCAATCAAAATTTTTTTCCTTCTTATCACAAAATTCATTTCCTAAGGAGAAAAGATGCAACTATCCAAGTCATTTGCATCGAGCAGACACAGCAAAACACCCTTCTAATTCGTGGATTTGTCTTTAACGGTGTCTTGCATTCATAATTATTTGTTAGGGCTCCCTACAGGTAGTGGTAAGAGTAAAATCTGTATTATTTCAAACACAGAACTAAATACCAACCTTGCCCAGATCTCTGTGGTGATTAATCTTCAAAGTAATTCAGCAATTTTACCTTCTGCATCTCTTGCCATACTCTTTTCATGAGTATAAACTCATTAGCGCCAATGGGACTGCTCATCTGTGCAAGCAGCAGTCAACCTGAATCAAGGCTGCAGATTTGGACTCTCAGTTATTTACTTTATAATATTTTGTAATAGATAAATAAATAAATAAATAAAATGTTACATATAGAGCCAAAGAAAAAAACCCTGCTATATACTACCTCAAAAGAGATCTGGACTAAGCTTCTCAAGGGTGACTGAGAACAGTTTTTCTCAAATCATTTGACTGCTATAAAATACCTACAGCAAAATGACTCCCTTCTTAATTATCATCCCACTATCTTGCTGGCAAACAGAACGCAACGACACAGTACCAATGAGGGTTTGTAATGAAACCTTGGGTAATTACTCCTTTCAAGTCAATCTGCTCTAATAGCAGCAGAAGTGGTGCAATAGAATTAAGGATTCAGAAATAATCAGTGATGCATATAAATATATTCTGTAAAAATGTTTTAACTTTCTCTTAACAGCTCAAGACACAGTTGTTTTGGGCTGGGGGGTGGAGGGGGAAAGATTCTGATATACTTGGCAATGTTTCTCTTACATCCTGGAATGATTTTCACCAGCATACTTCAGGTTCATTAAAACAGTCCATGAAATTTAATGACACTATGTGGAATAAAACAAGATTGTCATCAGCAGTCTAATTACTTCCCAGTTTTGTGAATATATGATACATCTAAAATGCAATATTAAAAACCTAACCTCCCTCCCTGTTTAACAATGATATGTATAATTAAATGATTTTGTCATTTTGGCTCCAAATAATGTAACAAGCAATAACTAAAATCATCAGTTTCAGATGGTATTTCCTTTTCTTAATATCATTTATGGACTTCAAAAGAAATTCCAGATATTTAAGAAAAAAAGCAAAGCCAAAAATATGTATTTCTTGGTGTTGCATATATTATTAGGCTTAGTCTTTCTGAAATGACCGCTGACAGTAAATACCGCATAGTTCTCTCAATGTTGTCATTGTTCAGGCACTGGAATTGCTCACAAAGGTCCAGCATTTGCTTCAGTGTGGCACTGCATATGGAATCAGAGCAAAAAGTTGCTCAAATTTATAAATACTTGCAACACAGTTACAATAACATTTTAAACAGAAAAACAAATTATCTCCAAATATTTATTTTTAGTAAGAGATTTAAAGGTGTAGTTTGTGAGGATCAGGGATCACAAACTGACGTCTGCAGTAGACAGTAATACACTCCTTCCTTTCATACAGGCTCAGCTCTAATACAAGTCTATTTACACCCTCTAACATTTTTCTCCATGTTAAATTGAAGTTGGGAAATTGAAGTTTCCTAAAACAACAGAATTTCTCTCTCTAATAACATTACAGATATCTCTTTTTATTGCCTTAGGTTACAACAGATTCCTAATTCCACCCCAAAGAAATCCCAGATAATCTTGGTCAATTCTGTTTTATCCATCTTATCCCCTCTTGTATCTTTTAACTTGGATTGTGTTATACTGTATAAGGCTCACATTCATTAAATTTCCCCACGTTTTTCCAAAAGTGTGTATCCTTCAATATCTACAAGTCAGCTCTTATTGCTATTTCACCTCATTTTTATTTTCCCCAATAATACTGAGCTTCACATCTTACATCACTAGTTTAAGGATCCGCATTTTGTGGTCTTTGCTCCTGGTACTAATGTGTAAATGCTTCAGGCGTTCCTTAGAGACAGTATACACTACTCTACCCGAATTAGGCCCAAAGCTTTCCTTAACCATGTTACTTACACAGTGTTTCAATCAATATGACTCTCTCCTTTCCTCTTTTCATACAGTGTTGTGCTCACCAACCGTCTTCATCCATTGCTGTACCTTGGATCACCTCATTTTTTTGATTACTTGGATTACTTGGGTTTTTTTGATTACCTTTACACTTTGCAGTGTAAAGAACCTTGCTTACCTTACTCACGTAAAACATTTATAATAATTTCAGTAGAGCTACTAAGTGGAACATGCCAAAGAGAACCAAAAGAAAAGTAATTATAAACACTGGAGTTTCTACTAATATTTGTCTTCAGGTAGAAATGATATTCTTATATGTTTGCAAAGCTGCCATCAAAACAGGCTTCAGTTCCCCATTCAATTCTCTGTTTGCTATGATACTATAAATAAATGATGATACTCCTATTCACTACATATATTTCTGTTATCTTCCAAGGGCCAGAATACTCTAATTTATTTTAATTCTCAATTTTTTTTTTTTTTTTTTTTTTTTTTGGTTTTAAGAATCTTAACATGATAGATTTTTCAAAAAGAAACGAATTTTTCAGCAGGAGAACAAGTGGAACACTTTGCCCAGAAAGGTTGTGCAGTCTTCCTTCTTGGAGGTATTCAATACCCGACTAGAGCTCTGAGCAGCCTATTCTGATCTCATTGCTAACTCTGCTTTGAGTAGGAGATTGGACTAGAGACCTCCTGAGGCCCCTTCCAACCTGAATTATCCTATGATCCTATGAAGTTTTATTCATGAAATCTTTATCTCTGCAGGCTCTGTCAAGATCTTTCAGCACTAATGGCTCCTAACAGACCACAGAAAGGGAAATGTTAAAATCTCTACAGGTCATTTTCACTGCTGGAGTTAAGAAGTAGTGTTAAAACTATTACTCTGCAAGGAACTGTACGCCATCATCAAAATGTGCTGCAGGCCAATATGTGCAATATGAGCTCTAAGCCCAGGAACAATGTGAGCTTTTTCAGCAAAGCTGAACAAATCAATTTTATGCAGGATACAGGATTTAATCTCTGTATAAACCTACTAATAAATCCTCTGGGGTTTAAAGGAAAAAAATAAATGATAAAACTAATTAATTTAATAAAAAACACTAATATGCTGATTCCTGTTTCCAGATGATTTGAAAGGATTTTAGTATTAGTGGGTGACAGACCGAGTGATCGTGTATGGGATCACATAGGGAAAGTCATATGGCACAATGCTGCAAGGCAACTGCCCAAGAGGTTTTTACTATGTCAGGAGTTAGGAAAATACATTTTGAAAATACAGTGTTCATTCACTTTCTAATTCTGTATCTCTCTCTACATTTTTCTGAATCGTCTTCTATGTCTAGCCACGCTAGAGGAGCACTTCTTTTCTTCTTCATTTTGCTGCTACTCTTGTTTTCATCCTTTCTTCCTGTAATGAAATACAAATTCCATTCTGTGAATGCTCCTTAATTAGTACCTTGGAGCTTACAATAATCTGTACCACAGTTCCTCTGTAACATATCATCTTCCTGACGACAGGCAATTAGCCTGTTTAAAGAGAGCTATGCCTACCCTCATTTAATATTTGTATTATATCAGCACTTGCAGTCTGATTATAGTAGCTAGGTATAAAATTTCAGTCAGAGCCAGCCCAAGATTTCCCAAAAGTATAGGAAAAATTGAATGCTGATACTCAAAGGATGAGAACTTGGTGGAACAAAGTTCATCTTTCGCTCACCAACAAACTATTTTGTGGTGGCAGATCAGTAGGTTCCAGCTGACAGGGATGAAACAGAGCAGGGTAGAGAAAATGGAAGAGGACTGAGAAAAGTCAGTGGATAAAGAACATATGATGGGAAAAAGTCAGAGGACATTTTGGACAGAAGGGGCTGAGAGAGGTCATTTTGGTTTGCTAGCATTTTGGCAGCTAAGGGAAGGCTGGGATGTTGCAGGTGACAGCCTTTCTTTGCCTTCTCTTTCCCCAGTCTCTACTGCAACCCATGTGCTCCCAAGACCCACAGCTCTTCTTCAGTGGCAAGAGGACACAGCCTGTTCAGACCAACTGCACACTATGCCATAAGCCCAGCTCTGCTGCCAATTATCTTCAAAACAGACACTAGAACTACAATGCAGCTGTTCATGAGGATTTGCTCCTTGCTGCCCATGTTGCAATACTGCAGAGAAGAGAGAATCCTAGCCACAAGTTTTATTATTAGGATGATATCCAGAACCATGAAGATTGTAAAATCTGCCTCATAAACTCATTAAAGAATTTCCTCTACTAAAAAGAACAACTACTAACCACTGTGGTGTATTACTGTAATACATCAGTAAAAGATAATGCAATGTCAGCCTCATCTTGAGTTTCCCTGCTTTTTTCTCATGCTCTACAGCTAGAGCTGAAACTTCATGTCCAATTAGACAGCTGCATTGCTTCCTTATGCTTGTGGTGTAGCTTATTTATTACCAGGTTTAGTTATTGATGAGGGCTTGAACACCAAACTATACAGAATCACAGCTGTCCAGAGGGTTTACACCTGCCTGTTGCAGAGTGAAGAGGGAATAGCATCATTGCAAAATGCACAGGAAATAAGCAGGCTCACTGTTCATTGCGTGTCCCATAATCTACCTCCCACTGCCAGAACCTGGATCAGCACTATTACAGACACGGCTTTTTCTTGACATGTGGGGGTTGGGGGTGCAGATTATGAAACAAATAGGATTCATTTAAGTAATATTCCAAATCATCATTGAAAGCAAACTTCTCAAGAAAGAAAATGTACAATGTCCTCACATGGTCTTACCTCATCTTCCACAAAATACAGGGGAAATGCTGTTTATATTTGAGGACTCAGGTGAGCTATGCTAGAGATCCATTTCATGCTGGAAAAGCTACTGACCTTTTCAAACTTTTATTATCCTCAGGAGTTTCACTACTTGCTGGAAACGAGGGTATTTACATCCTCTAAAAACGTGGAGCTGAACTAGGGCAACAGTTCCATAAATAATTTGATTTTCCAGGTATTAAATATCTGCCAATAAAAGCTTATTGAAATGTCTACAACTTACAAGATTCTGAAAACTCTTACGACCTATTTTCTGCTTCCTGGTCTGTACAGACTGTACAATTGTACTTCTGGTACGCCTGCTTTATAATCATCCTCAGGGCTTGTGAAGTGATGATCATGTTCCTAGCCTGAACAGCTGAAAGAGGTTATCAGAGCTTCTTTCATTCCTCTGAAGATGGAAATTAAAGCCTTATGAGAATTTCTGTAATACTAATTTTTATGGCGATTATTAAATTCCAGCACAAGACAACACTATACTCCGAGTATATATTTGTGAATACTAGGCAATATACACAAATACTGCCTAATAAACTACCAGTGAAGTCAAAGGAAAGACTTTTATCAATTCAATAGATTTTGGATCTAGCTCCAGTAAAATCATTGCCAAGTCTACAGATGCCACACTTTTAGAAACAGATTTTAGAATGTATAAATATACACATTTGCTATTTCATATTTAATATAAATTCTATGTGTGAGGATTTTGTGTGTGTGTGTATATAAATGTATGCACACATGCATTTCTGCCTGAGTAAGAGCAAAGTTTATGATTGCTTGACTGTTTTTCTTTGCCTGAACATAGGATAATGGATTTATGTAGAAATGATGCAGTCTAATGAGTCAGCCTAGGGAAGCAACTCTAAAACTTGTACCAGTATTGTACCTGAATGCAGTATTTGGCTAAATATTTTAGAGAAAAATTGCTTTAGAGATTTTGAGTATGGTTAAAAAAAAGCTGTATTTCTTCTCCTATAAAATAGATACTCAAGCGTAGGTGAACACTTATTTTTCAAACTATACTGCACTGGTAACAGGGACATGCATGTGTCACATGAGGTCCCACTCACGGTGGTTTAGAACTGAACAAGAACTCTGAGTCCAGTCTGCAGCTATTCGGAGTTTGTAGAAAATCTCTACGTATTTGACATTTTTCCAGATCACTTACTTATTCCATTCACTCTTTACAAAAGATTTTTTCCTCCAGCCACAGAGGTTTGCCCTTAACTGTGGGTAGGCGTGGATTTTGCCATCTGTGCATCAAAACTCTTTCCCGTGTAAGGCACGGATAAAATTATCCAGTTTCTTCAGATGTGACTGATACTGTTGGGTCTGAATTGAGAGGATTATTTTCATTCAACACCACCTAAATAGACAGTGTTCATTTAGTAAGGCTAACCAATACAGCAGAGCCAATCTGCACATAACAATTTAAATACAGTACAAATACTGAAAAGCTTCATTTTTTTTCTTACGGTGAACCAAGATAGAAAATACCTTGCAACCATACAGATCAGTATGCTGTCTTACTGTGAATCAGACAGGAAAAAAAAAGAAGGGTCAGACCTAACCTGGCAGTATGACAGAGCTATTTTTTCCCATGAAAGGCTATTTCCAATTCTTTTAAGCTTTGGGTACAGAAGTAGGAAACATGATGATCCCCATATTGCATGCCTAAAAATAACACACATATACTTAATGTAACTTAAGTAAGGCATGACAAATAGCCCATGACAAAAAACTGGGATACATATTCTTAAGCAGTGTCATCTGAACATAAGCAAGAGAGGAGAAGGGGATTCAATCACTTCAGAAACAGAGGTTCACTCTGTTCCAGGCTCGCACCTGTCATTACGTTTTCTCAGTAAGAAAGAAGTCTTCAGGATAATTCAGGATAAACCAAGCCCTCACATTTGCTCACCAGCCACACAAGACCTGCCTTCTTCCTTTAGCCAGCAGACATGGTTCTGCAAGAGATGGTGATGGTTCATTACAGAATTTGCAGAGGATAGTACAAAAAAGGGCAATTCCAGTGACCACCACAAAGCTAAATTCACCGGTGCAATGAAGGCTCTGGAGTGCCCTTGATTTGGACACAAGAGACAACAGAGCAAAGGTAGATTTAGGATTAGAAAGAGTAAAGCAGCGTAGAGTACTAAGGTATCATTTCATGAAGCCAGACATTTTTCCCTAGCAACTAAAGAGGGATGCTATGTACATATCTGTACTCCCCCTAGCTAACAAAAATGAGCTGCACCAGAAAGTAAGTTCAGGAGAAGGAGGTGTCAAAGGAATATTTATCCATAAGATATCTATACTGACAAGGGGAACACTATGGCAAAGGAGAGTTGCTTAAGGTACTTTCAGGGTGGCTGTCTGCTTACTCTACATAGAATTGTTCAGATCGTTTTATTCCTGCTGTTTACTTAATCATTCTCCCTTAAGCACAGTTTCTGCTTTGTACACAGATTCAGTACTTTTTAGGGAAAACCATTGTTCATCATGGACACACAAGATGAGGAATTTAATTTCCCCAGATTTTTCACTGGGGAATTAAAACTCATGTTTTTCAATTTTTAAAGGGTTTCCAAGGTATTTGAATCCACTTCTTGTTGCTTCATTAAACCTGAGAGATGAATTACATCTTGAGCTAGCAGTACTTACGTATTTTTGAGCAGAAAAGAAACCCAAAGTCCCCACTGTGTCACAATCTTTCCAGTAATTTGGGGTGATTTATGTTTGCTCTAATTTATTTTATTCCTCACATCCTTTTAAACAGTTTTCATCTCCCTGAAAAATACTACACTGGTAACACAGCTGTGAAAATTTAAGGAATGTATCAAAGCACAACATGTGAATTCTGTCTGAAATGGGATCTCTCAGCCTATCTCAGTCAGGCTGCAAACTCTATTTTGACCATGAGGCTTGTTTATCTTGTCTGCTATCTTTTGTCCTCATATTGGTCTAAAATCATGGAATTACAGGGGAGAAAAATTCCAAGGCCCTGGCACCAGGTATAGAAACAACAATAGTCAACTTTCCATTTAAACAGAGCACACTTAAAGAAAGAAATGGCTGCTGCTCTATGCAGACCAGTCTCCCAAGTCTAAATTCCAGAAGAGAAGATTACTAAGCAACTGGGAAAGGTTTCTGATCGCTTAATAGGCTTCTCCAAAGGTCACATGCCTAAGAAGATACACACTTATAGAAGAAAAATTGTTTTGTTAAAAGCTGTGTCCTTCTAGCTAAATATCCACTGGTTTGGGGGAGTATATAAGACACTGATAAGCCTACTTGCTGCCTTGCCCCATTTATCTGAAGAGGTTACTTCTGACCAAAAACTGCAAACAAGGCATATTCTGGGAAAGAATGCCAAAGCTGTTGGTTAACCTTGAAGACCAGCACTCACCCACAGTCCTCTGTATCTGTGAAAAGATAACTGACAGAAAGTATGTTCCCAGGACCTAAAGAAACCAAAGGAAGGGAATGGTAGCCTGGTAAGTCTAGGGTACTCTAAAAAGGCTGTTGATATCATATTCACTTCATATGATGCTTTTAAGCATCGTAATTGTCGTATCATACTGTTACACTGCCATAAATTTCACCCCTACTGCGTAAAGTCTTAGAAAGCTGTCAGAACAATATCCTTTTTCTCTTCCTCCCTTCATTACACTGGATTCCTGGAGAAGTTCTCTGACAACTGAAAATCACAATGAACCACCACCAGGTTCTTTCATCAGACAGAAAAAAAGGCACAACAAAACTGAGTGCTCACAAGCTGAAGCCAGATATATTCAGATTAGAAATAAGATTTCTTTCTTTCCCAGTGAGCTTAATTAAACATGGGAACGGAGTACTGAAAGCTGTGAGAGGTCTTCTGAGTGTTGCAGTCCCTAAGGAAGCATCCAGTATCTTTCTAAGAGATTGGTTTTAGCTCTAACTGAAGCTGGGAATTCTTGGATCAAGCTCTGAAGTTTGTGCTATTCCAGATGTCAAAATAGTTGAAAATACTAGTTCATTCTGCCCATAACATTTAAGAACAGTGGAAGCATTCTTCACTTGACCAATGGGTACAAGCACTCTGGTAAGATCAAATCTAGCTCCCACAGCTGAGGCATAATGTGTGGAGATGAAAGGTAAGCTGACACATGGCAAAGATTTTAAATGCCATCTAACATCAAAGCTGTAAAGATTGCAACACCTTCCCAGTTCTTGCTCCACTGTTTTTAAATACAGCATAAGGCAAGAAAAGCTATGCAAAATAAATACAGGAACAGAGATAATTTAAGCCACCTACTGTTCCAAGTAAAGTATCATCTTATCATAAAGAAAGAGCATTCCAGAATAAGATATTTCCCCACTGAGGATAGCAATGTCTATTTTCACCTCGCAAAAACCTTTCTCAGCAGCAAGCAGAGATATGACAGATATCTGCACCCTTATTTGACACACAGGACTCTATCTAATTCCTGTTATTTTAATATTACAGTCAATGTTTTGGATGATGGCTTCACAAATATAAGAATAAAAGACTTATCTGCACTCCTTAGGTACAATATCATAGCAACATTGAGCGCCAGGAGTTCATTATGAATTATTTGCCATGATACAATTCACTTTTCTTATTACAGTAATAAAGGTAGAAATAGCTGGAGTCTGACATGTGCAATCAAAAAAACAGTCCAAGAAATGTGAGCTTTCTGCTCTTGGCTTTCTGGCAGCATGCTAATTATGAGTAAGCTTTCCTATTTACTCTGGCACTGGGTTAAGAAAGATGTTGACAGACTGCTTCTTTGGAAACACCGAATTTAACTCGGTATCATCAACAAAGTAATACATAATAAACACCAGCTGCAACTGTCAAGAAACACAATGTTAAATATGCTGCACAGAGCTAGTTTTTGTAATACCAAAATACAAGCCCAAACAAAACCCATTAGCCAAAAAAATCCTACGAGCAATGGATGCTAAGGACATCAGCAGATATTCAGCCCCTGCTGCCATCGTATAGAAATTCAAGACTGTAGCTCTGTAACATAACAATGGAGTTATTGCTTCATAACCTGAAAAGCAGTATTACTTCATTTGACCTGAGCAGGCTGCCAACACTCTATTATTTTAGGACAAGCAAAGTCCTGTTTCCCTGAACAGAGGAGGAACCAAACAGGAGATGGTCTCTTTGTTCCTAGTTTCAAATCTTTTCCAGCCTACTGTATATAAAAAGCTCTGTAAGGCTTTTTCACAAGGCTGTGAGCCCAAACTTTGTTATTCTATTTTCTCAAGCTTTCCTTTTTCATTGGTATTTCTCGCCATCTCCTCAAACAGAGTTCTATCACTCATATCCAAATCCTTCAGTCTTTCATCCTTGAATTTATCAGATCAAAGAGTCGTCCTTTGGCTGCAGAGCTAGTTAATACTTCGACCTCTCAAGAGACATTCTTCCAGGTCCCTAATGCTTCAGTCTTCTATAAAGAAATTATTTCTGCTGCTATTTACCTGTTTTTTTTCTTTTTTTAACCTAAAATCACTGTTACCACATCAATTCCAATGAAGTTAAACCCAAACTATAGAAATACTGCAAACCACTGAGAATCGGAGCCAGTTCTTCTAGATATAGCAATAAATGCTACACTCATGTAAATGACAGACATTTCTCTCTTGGCACAGTGTGGTCACACCAGCTCTAGTTCAGGTGCCTGTGTTTCACTGCACAATGTAAATACACCTCATGCTTCCTGGAGAGGTCAGTTAATGTATTTTAGCTCTTCCCTATTTCTCAGAGACACTGTCAGGTGAGCTTCATTAAAGTCAAAGGACCATTCAGAGACTTTCTAAATCTGTGGGTTATCTATCGTATCTATCTAATTAGAGAGGCAGAAGATGCAGCAGTAAGTGGAGTGGAAGAAGTAACCTCAGAAAACCATTCCTGAAAGGAATTGTACAAACTGATGACAGTTAAAGATACAGAGGAAACAATAGATCTGCACTTTGTCTTTTTCCCACGAGACCAACTGTTGTTTTAGGCAAGAAGTGAATTGGCAAGATGTAACAAAACCTACAAAATGACATGCCAAATTTTTTTGCCCAGCAGAGAAATATTTACTTTGATTAATGGACAGCTCCATAAGTGTTTCACTGATGTAGTTTGCTTATTTATGGGCTTTATTTAAGTACATATTCAAATACATAACCTTGTTGTAATAACTTTTGTTCCTGTCTCATGTTCATAAGAGTTACAGTAATGGCTCAAACAGCTGCTCAGCTCTTTCGAGGAAGATTACACAGACTGGCAGCAGAACTTCACAATCAAAAACATGCATCAAAAGACTGTTATCTCAAAGCCAAATTTGTGTTTTAAGCCTGCTGTTCCAAAGCCAAATCTGTGTTTTAAGCTTCCTGTGCTTGCCTCAGTGAAAGCCAGGCCAGCCCAGACACATTCATCAAACGTTTACAAACTACGTTAATCAGCAAGGCTATCAAGTAGCTAAGAGCTGGACAAGTTCAGCTGGTGACCTCCTATTTTCAGTGACTAAACCTACTGCTGGCACAGCTTCCTAAGAGGAGAATGATTCAAGTGAGTGGTTGGAACAAAAAGGTTATGGTGCTTCTGTCCAGGTGCTACGATTTGCTTGGAAGAATCCCATGGGATATGGCCCTGGAGAGAAAAGGTGTCCAAGAGAGCTGGTTGGTTTTCAAGGATCACCTCCTCCAAGCTCAAGAACGGTCCAGCCCAACAAGCACACAATCAAGCTAATGCAGCAAGAGACCTGCACAGATGAACAAGAAGCTCCTGAAAAAACTCAGATATGAAAAGGAAGAATCTCACAAGGGATATGAGGGGCAACAAGTAAGGCTTCTACAGGTACACAAGCAGCAGAAGGAAGGCTAAGGAAAATGCGAGTTTGCTGCTGAATGGGGCAGGGATGTTGGTGACAAAGGACACAGAAAAGGCAGAGGCACTCAGTGCCTTCTTCACCTCAACCTTTACCAGTAAGATTTGCCTTCTGGAATCCCAGACCTCTGAGACAAGTGCAAAAACCTGGAGCAACAAAGACTTACCTTCTGTGGAGGAGGATCAGGTTAGAGAACACTTAAACAAACTGGACATACAACAGTCCATGGGACCTGACAGAGTGCACCCATGAGTGCTGGGGGAGCTGGCCAATGTCATTGCAAGGGCACTCTCAATATTCTTTGAAATGTCATGGAAATCTGGACAGGTTCCTGAGGCTGGAAGAAGGCAAATGCCACCCCTATCTTCAAGAAGGGCAAGAAGGAGAATCCACGGCACTATAGGCCAGTCAACCTCCCCTCAGTCCTGGAGAAGGTGATGAAGCAAATAACCCTGGAAACCGTTTCCAAACATATGAAGGACAAGAAGGTGATTGGGAGTAGTCAGCATGGATATATGAAGGAGAAATCACACCTAACCTAATATGATAGCGTTCTACAGTGAGATGACTGGCTTGGTGGATGAGGGAGGAGCAGTGGATGTTGTTTATCCTGACTTTAGTAGGGCGTTTGACAAAGTCTCCCATCACATTCTCATTGACAAACTAATGAAGTACAGGCTACATAAGTGGATGGGCAGGTGGACAGAAAAACTAGCTGAACTGCTGAGCTCAAAGGGTTGTGATCAGCAACACGAAGTCCAGCTGGAGGCCAGTCACTAGTGGTGACTGGCCCCCAGGGATCAATAGTGGCGCCGATACTGTTTAACATCTTCATTAATGACCTGGATGACAGGACAGAGTGCACTTCCAGAAAGGACGACACAGACAGACTTTTCTCAGTGGCACCCAGTGACAGGGAAAGAGGCAATGGGCACAAATTGAAATGTGAAAAATTCCATTTAAACATTAAAAAGTAAAACTTTTGTTTACCGTGAGGGTGACTGAACATTGGACCAAGTTGCCCAGAGAGGTTGTGGTGCATCTATCCCTGGGGATATTCAAAACCTAACTGGACAAGGTCCCAAGCAACATGTTCTAGCTTGCCCTGCTTTGAGCAGGGGGCTGGACTCAATGATCTCTGGAAGTCCCTTCCAACCTCAACTGTTCTATGATACTACGATTCTGTATCAAGTCTATAGGCACAGCACTGCCAATAAATTCTCTCATCATGAAGGAGCAAGATGCACCAGGCCCAAAGCACACAGGTAGGGGCTCTATTATATTTCTGCAGTCTCTGGTTTAATCAACTACATCAGAGTATATTCCTTCCTGTCACCTTTTCCTCTCACGAAGAAAAACAGGGAACTGCAAGAACTTTATTTTGGTCATCGCTTTCATCTTTTGTTCAGCCCTCTCTTCTTTCTTGGATTTCTTGATCATTGCTTTGTTGATGATTTGTTCAACACTTCTAACTTCCCTGTATGTTTATTTGCAATCCAAGAGATCATGCTGAGCAAATCTAGCACTCACAAATCATGTACTCAAACTCTCTTCCCAGACATCTGTAGTCCTTCCCAATTCTTGCATTTCCTCAAGATCTATGATTCTTTCAACTACCATTCAAATATACATGGAAACGTACTGGCCTGTTGAGAGATTTCATCCTCCTTTATCTGATTGTCAAAACAGAAAATGGTGAAGTGGGAAACAATCCAAAAGTACCAGTCACAAACATATCAGATGTTCAGCCCACTCCTACATCCTTCCATTAATAATCTGGCTAGACAGGATGAAGCAGTGTCTCGCAAGTCTTACAGTCTTATAGTGGTTTTCACCTGATTTATGTGAATCTTGATTATATTTTCAAAGTCACTTGATATATTTACAAAATAAAGCATAAAAAAGTCATTACAAAAGTTAAGACACACCTTGAGCCCAGCCAGATATATCTTTTCATGATGACTTAAAAATTCTTTATCAATAAGACTTCAGAAGCCTGCCAGCAAGCTTCAGCTTTTCAGGCCACCAATGTCAAAGAATTTTCAGGAAAGATCGATCCCAAAGGTTGAGTTTAAACATATTGTGTAGTTACTGCACGTGAACCATCGAAAGAATCAGCAAAGATGTGCCCTGTCCATCTCCAATCACATGTACACTGAAAAAGTAACTGCTCATCTTGTTCCACAAAATTAGACATCAAATGAATTAGTAAAAATGAAATGACATCAGTTAAACTCTGTAGGGCAAATTTTCATGCCAATTACAGTACTACGATCCCCCTGAAGTCAAATGGAATTGCATGAGTTTGACTTAACAGAATTTGGCACATTGAGTTGATACCTGCTGTTCATTCTGAGCACCAGCTTATGAAAGGTTGCATCTCTAACTTCCATATGGCTATATTCTCAAGAGCTATTACACAGTTCTTTTATATCTTAGCATTTTATTGTAAGTATTTAATTCATAGTGCATCATGAGTCAGGCTGTATTCTCTATATCTTTTCTTTTCTTTTTTAATTTTTATCTTTATGTTCTCTCTCAACAAAGTCTAACAGTAGATCTAACTTTGACCTCAGTAAGAGGCTTTCCACTGATTTCAACACATTTCGAATCAATCTCTTGCTGTCAAGTGTCCAAAATATGAATTTTTATAACTCTGCAATATGTAATTTATTGGCGATTGCACTTAGCTCCTGTCAAGGAGCACAGGAATATGGGTTACTTTCAGATACGTTAGAACACACACAAATGTAACATTTAGATCAATAAAAGACAGAGCTACAAATAAAGAACTAAACTGAACACGCTCTGGTATACCTTATTCTGCTAAATAGCAGCAATGCATCAACAAAACCCCAGAGTTTTGCACAGGCACGTAGCTCCCATGCTAAGGCAAAGTATGGCTAGGCACACAGGAACATGAATAATGCACAGCATGACATAAGCACCTACACGAATTTCCACCAAACTGTCCAGGAGTCTGAAAGCAGACTTCCCCACTGAGGCACTGGCACACAGAAAACAAGAACTGTGAAAGAACAGGTGTAGTTATAGACAAATATGATACAAAGATTATTTACAAGATAAGCAAGCAGCCAAGAGGAGCCATGCAACATTTCCCCAAAGTAGATGAAAAGTAATTACATGCAGCCTTTCAAGCAAGATGTTGAGCAAACACAATAGGAAATTATAAATGTGTCTCCCTCAAAAATCTGACACAATTAATAATTGTCTTAACAGATACAATCACCTCTTTGCTCGTCTATACCATGATTCTCTTGTCAGTTTTAGAAACAGAGAGATAACCAGATTGCCTATCCAGTGATAAATATTCCCAGCATACAGTAGTGTTCTTTGACTCAATGCTGATCTCATCGTGTAACCTTAGCTGTCTTCAACTAGAGGGCATGGCAAGTAATTCATTGACTTAATTTAGCCTTATGAAAAGCAGAGGGATTATATGAAAGCAAGTTAAAAATAAGCATAAAAAGCAGGAAAATATGCTTGCCACTTTGCTTGTTCACTTTGCTGCCTTGGCCATAGGGATATGCTGATTCTTCTTTTGTATTGGGATTTATTCTCTCCATAAAGTACTTCATAAGGTTCACTTGAAAAAGCTCAGCAGAAGGGGATTTCAAAAGTATGTTTATTAAATGTTGATGAGGATCTCTGTGGACGCCCACAAAAGCAAGATATGAAGGAAATGTCTGTTAAGATGTCCAAATTTGTACAGGAAAACTAATTTTAATCAAATATTTCTGGACTTATTTTTATGAATCAATGCTACATCAGTATTCTGTGGCCTTTAATTCCAAACTATTATGTATGGAACCCTGCCAGAGAGGAATTGACAGCACTGGCAAGCTGTTGCATTGAAAAATACTGTTCACTGTTTTCTTAGGTTTTAGGTAGGGACCATGAAGACAAGTTTGAGTCCCTTCTGTTTTTTTTTAAATGATCCTCAGAGTTATACAAAAGCTCAGTCTCATCAGGTTTCCCATCTTGAGGAAGGGACTACATTAATGGTGCTTCAGGATAAAAGCTACTGTATCACCCTGTATTTCAAAATTGCAGTCTATTTCAGAGAGATAGTTACCTTCGAACAAGCCAGATGGGGTACTGCTAGCTATGGCACCACATAAGAACAAAGCTGACAAATTGAGATTATGCTGAACTCTACGCTGCCCACACTGCACTACAATTTTCCATCTAGATATACCCTAAATTTGTGTAGGAGGTAAAGCTCCTTTTTATGCACTAGCTGGAACAATTCCTTAGCCAATCTCCACCTGATCTTCTCAGCTCTCACACGCATTGCCAATAGAAATGCTACAAAATGAAATGCTGCAGAATATAACTTCCACTGTGATAAATATTGCACAGCAGACTAAAGACCATATCATTCACACAACAATCATTAAATGTGCTTGCTTTGTAAGCATATACTTTCTTCCATAAAGATGACATGCCACTATTGATATACCCTTACTTAACAAAACAGCAGTAGTTCCATAATAAAAGCATGTCTCTCTCTCTCTTTGTACAGTAGTTATAAGAGACATACGTCATCCCACTATCATATCACCACCAAAGGCTCAATTTTATCAGGTGTTCTGCAACCTCAACTTCTGATAATATCACTAAAACCTGAAGTGATTTAGATTCAAAGAGCAGGGATTCAACATTAAAATTTATGGTCCAATCTTGTTAAGGGAAGCACAAGTATAATACAAGCATCTATTTTAAAAGCTTAGTCTGGTGAGAATTATCTAGTGAAATACAAAGTAAGAGATGTATAAATCCATTATATATTGCAAATACAGCTCATTTGATACAGATGCTGCCGGGAAAAAAAAACACAAAGCCCTAACTATTACCATCCTGGCTGAAAAAGATTCCCACCACAGGGAGGTTTGCCCAAGTAAAGGCTCCATGTTTGGGATCAAGCAGTAAATGGACATAAGGAATGAATAGCTGCTGACATGACAGAAGACTTGCTGACGTGTTTCTGTCAGAGCTCTGGAATCTGTAACATCACAGCTTGACAGCAAAAGCTCTGCAGGCCTCTATCAAAGCCAAAAGTAATTAAGTGTACTTACATGTACTCCCTGTGTGCAGAATGTACAGCAGCTGCGTTGCTGTAACGCCACAGAACTATCACTGATGACAAAACATCCAAGGTAGCATCAAACTGAAAGAGATACAGAGTGAATTGTTTTGTGGGCCATTAATGTGCCCTGTACTTACAGCAATGCATTTATCATGCTGCACAGGCACAAAGCAGCTTCAAAGATATCATTTTAATGAAAGTAGGATTTACATTCATTAAATTGATCTCCACATTTCTGCCATATATTATTGTACAATAATACACTTTAGAGCTCAGTAAATCAATCAAGGGATTAAGAACTTTATGTTTGTAAGCCATTGCCTGTGGAGAAGTTCAAAAAAACAATCTGGCACTGTGGCACCGTGAGAGTTAAAACACTAATGAGATTCTTATGCAAAGACTCTAAAAGAAAAAGTGTTTTAAAATGCCTGTCAAGCACTCCTTTTTCCTGCAAATTCATTAATTTTCTTCGGTAGAAGATGTTGTTTCAGAGCAAACAAATATTAACTTATTTTGAAATCTCAGTTTATTCAAGATTGCCGATTATTCTATATCATCAGCAAAATTGCTGTATTTGTATTTCCAGTAAATGGAGGCATGATGTTAGGTAACACCTACAAATTCTGCAAAATATTGTCTTGTCCCACTGCAAGTCCCCCATATTCAAGTCAAACTTCCTACAGAGTCATATGAGCCAAAATATTTGACATCTGAGTCATTTTACATGTCATTAGGAATATTTTGCTCTGCCACTAATCAGGAAAGTCACAGCAATTATTAGAGAGCAAAACCGTCATTCCAAAGTCAACAGACTTCAATAGGAAAAGAGTCACAGATTTCAGAAGGGAACTTCAGAAATTGGATTGAGAGCCACATGGAAAATGAATAAGCTGAGAAATTCTGTAAAGCAAAAATATATCTGGTGGATAGTATTTATCAATGACAAGATATAAGTATTGATATTAACTCCAGTATAAGATTTCATAGTCAAAAACTGAAAAAGTATAATGAAAACATCTTTATCTATCCCTTCCCAAGGTGTGACTTCAATAATAATTTTTCTGAACCATCACTGATTTTGCACACCTTACCATGAACTTATAACAAGAAAAAAAATGGTACTTCATGTTCAGAAATAGCACATCATAAAAACTGTAGGAAATATTTAAATTGTATCTCTACTTACAGCGAATCCAAACGATGATGCACTGTATCTCATTACGGAGACAGCTAAAGGAAAGAAAATATTATTTAGAATCATTGAAAATCTTTTCTTGGATCCTTCTCTCTTCTCTCAACTGGGAGCTGTGAAACTAGTTTCAGCACATGGGCTTAGTTTCATTCAGTTCCCACTAGAATGATCTGGCTGACACTTAGAAAAGGTCTACAAGAGAGGCCTTGTGCCACAGGAAATGGTGGCAAATGGCTTTTCTTTCTTCCAAAACATTAATGCATTCAGAATTTAGCATACCATTCAGAAACTGTGTGTTTATGGAACATGCTGCCTTTCAGATGAGGTTTTGAATAAACGTATATTGAAACCACAACCTCAGCCTCTCAGAAAACTTTCCCTGACCTAAACTGCTTCGTGCTCCAGCTAGACACAAAAGTCCACTTGTTGACAGAAAACTATGCAGGCCCATCCGAACTTCATGATTACCTTCTTTCTATCAAAAGGACTAAGTATAATTTACACGTCCCCAAGAAATGTTTCAAATTCCATCAGGTCAGCAATTTCCAATGGCCAGAGCATTAGTCAGAAAAAATTTTGATCAGCTCTAATTTTGACTGCATACTGCCACTAGAAAGAAAATGACTGTTTAAAAAACAGCTAACTGGCATCTAAAATACACTGTCATTTAGATAATTTTATTCCATGCATCCTAATTCTATCACCTCACATTTCCCAATTCTAGGAAATATTGTGCCAGCAAAAATAAAACTTTCAATAGCAAGTTAAGCCATCTACTCCGTAGCCTGTAAAATGCTACTGGAATTCCGCTAAGTGGCTAAAATTGTGCATTAGCAATTATAATTTCATGCCTTAAGCCTTAGGCAACAGTGCAAATTTCTACGGCCTTGATGCTGCCATGTTTACACTCATTAAGTAGCACATGAATTCCTGATTACCTTGCTTCCTTCTTGCAAACTGCTGAACACAGATTAGCAAGAGGAAAGGCGGATGACTGCATAGTATGTTAAAAGAAACTTCCTTTTTCCTTCCTTCCTATGTAAAAAGCAACTTCCAAAACTGCCAGCCAGTAAGACTTTTCCAAAATTCCAGCAAATAAAAGAATAAATACCCAAAACTATGGTGAGGAATTTATGCATGCTATAAAATTCCAAACAATATTGGGAATTATTGCCTTAATTTACAAGTGAAGACTTGATACACAAAAATTATGGCTTACAGGACCAACCATAGAATTGAAAGCTCATGAAAGCCGACCTTTTTTTGGCAGTGACATTTTCTGGTTTCCAGGTTCTGCTTTCATATCTGTAATATAGGTCTTACTATAATAATTCTCATGATAGCATTGCAAATCAGTACATGATATGTATAAATCTTGCCGTGCTTGACTTTTGTCTGGCTTGAGCAGGTAATGCCAAATTAAATCCTAAGATCTGAAGGGAAAAGACTGCTAATAGCCCATATTGTGGTTACAATATCATTTGTTCAGGTACGATGAGTGGTATTTTTAGCAATATAGAGGAGGCATTTTTTGATGGTTTTTACTGTAAGCTGCTAACACAGTGGTCACAATCCTAGACTCCAAAATACAGAAAAGGCATTCCACTGACAAAACAGTCAAAACAATCAAAAATTTGGAATTTCAAGTTTTGTACTCAAATAGCAGTTTGTAACATCCTAACATTTCTTGAATGAGGGGATGAGACAGCCTGCTGTAACTTCTCTCCCTTCTATTTTCAAAGGCATACCCCTGCTTTTTGAGAAGGGAAAAAGCATGCATTCACAATGTCCCCCTAAACTCAGTAAAGTCTACTGTCCCTACTGAGTTTACCCAAACGTTGTCAAGCAGTGTGGTTGAGCTGCTATTAGTCAAGAGGTCCAGATTTTGCAAAGCTTTCAACTCAGAAGTTGCTGCCTGTTACCACAGACAGGATCTAGGAGAAAAATTAGTTGCTGGCTCCTCTCTCCTTTTGAGCTGCAGAGAGCCCCAGGCTGGTGAGAGACCATTCCTCTACAGAGTGCAAGGGCTCTCCTAGACAACAATATTTAGAAGAGCTTTGTGAAATATTATCCAACACCACAAGTAGCTGGAACAAGCAATGGCCTGGAAGACAAGAGACATCTTTCCCAACTCGCCTGGCAATCTGGGCTCTCAGTTGACCCCGACTGCCAACCCTGGAGCTTGCCCTGCTCACCTCACTTGGGGGCAGCGGGACAGGCCCTGGCTGGCGAGGCCGCCGGCCGGCTGGCCGTGTTGTTCCCCTCAGCTCCCTGGCCCTTAGGGAGCAACCAGCCCTTGCTGCACCCTGACAGGGACTAGCTAATGTATGCCAGGTAAGAAGGGGACGATCTCAGTGCTTGCTAGAGAGTGAGGAAGCGTAGAGCAGGTGGCCTGCACGGAGAGGAAAAGAGGAACACTAGGGAAGAAGTAGACAACAATGGCAGAGGCTATCACTTGTAGCTGTGACTTCATCAAATTGTAACTGTCATATGCTAACAGTAACACCATGTTTATGAGCAAACTCTATACCATTGAACAGCTCTAGTTTTCTTGCTACATTCTGTAGATTGTGGAGAGAAAAAGAGGACTAACTGAGCCTGTGCTCCTGGATTAAAATGCGTAAAAAGGACTCCACTTTGAACATCTAAGAGGGCTCCAAATAAAGCCTAACAGGATTAATTTTGTTACTCTTTCATGAACAAGTATCAGCTAACTTGGTAAGGAAAACACGTTTTGGTAAAAATAAAAATACTTGAACTACAAAACCAGACTCATTAACAACTTTGTCAATCTTTGGCTGACAAAAGCAATACCTATTTTTTGGTATTTCAGTATTCATTAGAACAGCTTGGCAGAACAGAGCTGCCATGGTTTGACTGTTCTTTTCAGAAACTGTGAGCTACAGTTCTGTGGCACTTGTCTCTATAAAAACCAATTTAAAAATCTTAGAATAAATAATCCCTTTTTTATTTACTTAAGATATCACAAAGGTATCACAACTATTTGGACTAGGTATCACAGATATTTGGACTTTATCCTCACAATTGGCCAAAACACCAAGAAAAGCCATGAAATTCATCTCTGGATTCCCATTTTCTCAAAGTTGAAGAGTGATCAAACAGTAAGTACAGATTAACACCTCCTTCTCATTGTTAAATCATGATTTTCCACACTTCATCTCCCAGGTGGAAAAACAGGCTGTAAGTCTTGGTCAGACTTGCCAGGCAAGAGCTACACTTGACAAGCAGACACTAACTCAGAGTGTTCCAACTGCAAATTTGAACACTGCAATACATAACGATGTCCACCTATCAAATTTTCATTGCATGCTTTTTACTGCTTAGAGGCATAGAGTTTCAAAAACCACATAAATTGCATCAACAAAATACAGATATTCACATGCACACATGAGCTCACAGTGTTCCTGCAGTTATCGTTTTCGTATGATGCAGTTCGAAGCCATGCTTTTCTTTTCCCTTCTTACTTCTATTTCTAGACTGCCTCTGCAGTGGAATTATCTCCTCTACTTTTACCAAATTGACAGCCATTACTCTAATCCAGATTTAGAATAAATTCACTCAATGGTGCCCTTAGAAATGAATATTCAATTTCCACAGGTTGTAAAGTATATACAGATAGCCGGACCTTAAGAATCCTCTAAGGGACATATTTAAAGCATAAGGTCCTCAGTGTAAGAACTATCTTTATTTTTATGTATTCTGCGGCAGTGAATATGCACACCACTAAACAGACAATCTGTTTGGCTTGAGCTATCTGAAACCATAATTAAAAACAAATATTAATCACTGGACCAGTGTCAAAAGCCTGCTCAAACCTTTTAGCTAGCTAGCAGGGAAGACTAGTAGACCACCAGGCCTTGGAAATCCCTACAATACTAAGTTGTAGTGATGCAGGTTAAAAGGCCATAATAAATAATGACAATGTAATGACAGTGTAAGCAACTGAAAGATGTTTCCTCATATTCTTTGATTACTTACGAGTTTCCTAACAGGAATAATAAGCCATTTGTCTTTCTTCCCAAGTCAAGCAACAATGCTAAAGCACCTTCAACATTGTCTTAAGCACATTAATACCTCTAGCTGACGAGTAATGTAATAAAGCTCACTAATAAACCAGCCCAAGTTAATCAGGATGTTTCTCCATGATTCTAGGCTCTATGGCAGACTAAGCATCTATAATAGTTGCATACAGGGGACCAACTAATACAGCTTGACACAATCTGACCATCTCTTGCAAAGACAAAGACTGGGTCCCATTCTATGCACTGAAGAAGAAAGGACTTGTAGGGAAGTACTTTTCAGCATCCAAGCACTTGTGACCCCTGGGTAACAGCCTGATGAATAACCAGTGGTCCTTATGCCTCCAGTATTGCTGCCATGCTCCGCAAACAACAAACAGCATTGCAGGAATGGATCACAGAGTTTTTGCTGAACCCTCATCCCCTTTCTTCTCAATACACATTCTGTTCTTCCCAGATGACAGTCTGATATTAAGAAAAAAGAAGGACTCCTAATCTCTGTATTGAATCAGAACAACAACAGGAAACAAGCAATGAGGAAAGAACAGAGCAGATTCTTAAAAATCCTGTGGGGTCACTATATACATTTAGCAGCTACACTGCCATGACAGTGGGAGCCTGCTTTTAGCTTTTTATTGGCTAAATTGGACAGCATTTTATTAGCTCTACAACAAAGCAGATAATCCTAATGCATTTTCCTGGCATTTGTTAACGGAACTTGCAAGCAGTCAGAAACTAAAAATAGAGACAGCACAGTAAGCCACAAATCTACCACTGTCTCCACCTGTACAGCAACATCAATTTGTAAACTCTGCCAAGCTATAGGTCAGATTTTGCTATAATTCCTTCACCGCCTTCAAAGTAATGCCAAATAAAGAAAAATACCCAATTTCCTACACTTATTACCCTCAACAAAACAAGGTTATTTTCATTCTCATCCCCATACACCTCAGAAAAAGCCTATGGCTAAGCCCCTTACCCTGCAAAATCATTCCAATTTAACTCTTCAGCCATCTACTCTCCAAGCAGCCTCTGTCAGGTTTAATCCTTCTAAAATGTGTTGCTGGAGAACGTGGACCCAGCAGTTCCCCTTAGAATCTCAGTTCTTGCTCCAGGTTGGGAGAGCTCTGTGGCACCTCTTCGCACAAATACATGAGGCAAGAAGTTGGACAGCGAATTAACTCTGCCTCCAGTTCTCCCAAACAGAAATCTGCGTACCAGTGAGAAAGATGGTACACAAAAACAGGTCCTCCATCAGTCATAAAATCCCCTCTTCTTGGAGGGAGGAAAACTATTTCCAGGTATCTCCTGTTGATGGGACAATCACTCCATTGTTTGCTTTGAAGTTAGCCTTTCTGAGACACACACATGAATGTCAGCAGAGGAAGTATCACTGCTCCAAAGTGCATGACCTGCATGTAGCAGAAATCAGGAAGGCAGCTTCAACATCACTGAAAATTTGGGGGTTATTTCTACGTATATTACCATGCATATCTTGCAGGTTGTACACAGTGACAAGCCAGAGGAACTTGAAGTTGTACTAAAACAGAAGTGAAAATGAAACACAGTCTGTTTTCATTGCCCAGTGTTGGTAAAACATCAAAAAAATAATATTACAATAAATATTTCAAAACAAATCCATTCCAAGCACAGAGAACCAAATGAGTAATACTTTTTAAAAATCCACAAAAAATCCCTTACAACAACTGAAGGCAGAGAACAGACATGACTCTAATACCACTAATACTTGTAATAAGCTATACTGACGAGAACTAACGTATACATATACATTTCCCCAGGAACCTTCTCTATTACCACACTGAAATTTCACAGAGTAAAATTTAAGAATTTTATGCATATGTCCAAAATTTCTGCAATCAACACTGTAGCTACAAATGGCTGCTGAACATATGGAAATCCCAGACATGACTGCCAGACATCTCATCTACATGAGCAGATCCAGTGCTATCCTTCCGTATCATGTTCTTACACCCATATTTCTATCCCAAAGTCATGGGCAAAATTGAAGCACACCTGTCTATACAAAATCCTCAGCTCATTTTCCCAGTTTGTAGTTACATCAGTATGGTAAATGCTCTCATTTCTGGGCAATACCAGTATATCATTATGTATATATCTCCCAAGATGAAGCATTTTTAATACATACTAAATCTGGATCTTGATCTCAAAAAGGTCAATAACAGGTTTGTAAACTAGTCCCTAAGAATGCTAATTTTTCGATCTACCTGCAAGGTGTGATAATGACTCTATGCAGAATGACCTGACAAAATAGTACGAGGAGATGTTTGCTCTTGGGGAAGACTCGGCTGTGGTACACACAGTGCAATTCAGAGAATGGGGCACTAAGAGTCAGACAAGGTTTCCTCAATTCTGCCACTGCGTGGGATATGACCACCAATTGGTGGTGGTAAAGATTCCCAGGATTATCTTTCATTTTTTATCTTTCATTCAGTTAATATATTTTTTTGTTTTAATCTATTGTAATGGTCAAATCCTTAGCAGCTACAAACTGCCATAACTTCATTTACTTCAGTGAACTGCAACAGTGTATATCAGCTGAAGATCTTCTCCACTCCTTATTACACAAACAGTGCAATTTCAGGGCTTTATGCGAAGATCTTCCTTTGAGTTTAATCTAAGCAAGTCTTTTCAGTTTGTTAACATATTAGCAAAAATAATAATTATCTGCGTACCAGCATTTTATTTCTTAAATCATTCATTTCTCAATGTTTCAAATTCATAACTTTTTATATACCCATTATGTTTCATACAAAGAATTAAACATAAGTTCCCACTTAATTCTATTTGATTTGGGGCTCCATCAGTGCCTGATGAGAAGCATTAAAGTCTTCAGTTTCAAGGGGTAAATATCTGCAGAACTAGCTGTCACACAGGCAGCATGAATGTAATTTTCCCAGACTGCCTATTGATTGCCACTACTGGTCAGCACCTGGTATAATCTCAAAGAACAGCAGAGCAGTTCAATGTTAAGGTTCACTTAGTCTCCTGACTCCCTTCTAAATATGCCAAATGAAGCATTACCATTATAATTTGCTGTTTATATTATCATAGCTCTTAGGAGCCAATAGTCCAAAGCAAGATTCCTTGCCCTTAAAAGTTTGTAAAACAAGGATCAAAACACACATACAAATAGAAGAATATAATCCAAGAATATTTGTCAGCATGACAGATAGCAGATTAAGTAGTCATATACTGTAGACATCACAGCAAAAAAGTTTTCAGAAAAAAATCTGAGGAAGAATAATAATGTGGCTTTGCAGGGAAACGCTTCTCTATGCCAGGACACACAGAGACTTCTCTGATGCAGAAAACTGAAATAAAAGCACTTGATTCAAAAATGCTGCTATTTTTACTTGTTATTTTTCTACTAATACTTAAATCAAAGGTGCTTTAACCTAATTCTTCAGGAAAATAGGTTTAGAATCTCTATGCTAACTGGAACAATATTAAGCATGGCTTTTGTGATTTAAGCCCACTTTAACTTTACTTTGCATTAGTAGCAGGAAAGGGGATCAAGAGCATTTGTGAGGAGATGCCTTTGGAGAAGGGGTCTCAAGAGAGAAGAGGAAGTCCACCCACATGGAAATTTGCTGAAGCAAGTGAATTTGACTGAAAGAGAACTATTTATTTTGCTTTCATCTTCCCATTTATTACCAGAAGAGCATCCATGCCTCCACTGGCATATCACACAAAAGGACAGAACAGATCTGGAAACTGAGCAGGACTGTGTAATCTTGAACTATGAAACAGTCCTACCCTAAACCAAGATATTACTTATTGAATGGTTAAGAAATTAGCCACAAGAAGAAAACAACAAATCAGTTTTTGCTATAATACACAGTAGATGATCCTCAAGAGCACAAAAAAAAGAAAAAGAAAAGCAAGCATGCAATGATAAAAAGACACAGATGGAAGGTAAATCAATTCCCCATTCAGGAAAGCTAATGCCAGGACTCTCTTAACAGTTGCTGAAAGAACTTCTGTACACAACAAACCTTCATTGTCACACTTCAGTGGTGGGTATAACACTAAAATACAGAAAGCCAAATACACCAGAGCAGCCACTGTTGCATGTCGCAGCCAGTCTAAATTACATGAAAAACCATTCATTTAGGGAAAGCTTTTTGAAAATTAAAAAGTAGAAAGTAGGCAACTCCAATAAGGCAGAGTTAACAGCGATTTCCAGGGTCACTTGAAAGTCTGCACAGTGGTAATATTACAGCAAGTTTGAGCACTGTGCAGATGAGTACACTACAGAGATGACTCTAGGAGAAAGCAGGATCCCTTCTGTCCAGCATCCCACTGCTTCACACACTCCAGTTCTTCCTTTCTCATACGCCAACCTTCTGTTTTCAAACAAGATTTTCAGAAAAAAAGAACACAAAACACAAAGTCCAAGGAATAAAGAGGGTTTTTTGGTTTAGTTTTGGCTTTGCAGGGGGTTGGAACAAGAAGAAAGACCATATGTTAACGCTCCAGTCTTCTCAGGTTGAGCTTTATCAGGAAACTAAATGCATATATTTGCTTTTAAAAATGGGACTAGAACTTAAAAGGTCCGTAAGAGAAATACTAGTTTCCCTTCCATGCACCTGGTGCAAAATCTCTGAAATTGAACATACAGGTGTACACTTTGATCTGATGCATTTCAAATGGGATCACCTGAGTCACCCAAAATAACTCAGCGCAATGACTATCTGCTATTAAGACAGATAGTATTTTAATGAAACTATGTATTATTGATGCCCCAACTCCAAATATAACCATATAACCCCCCAAAAGTCTTTAAACGTTGCAAATGAGGTAACTTCACATAAGTTCTGCAGCTTACGCTTGCAACACACAGGCTCTGTAATTTAGAGCTTGATGCTGGCTTCCAGAAGCAAAAAATGCAGTTTGTCCCTGGACAGAAGCAAGGAATAGGTAGTTCCTTGGCTAAAAAAACAGAAACATGAGAGACACTAGACACACTCAGCAGCTTTTTCTAAAGCCCTGTGGCCAATATTTGTAACTCTCTGTATCCAACTGAAGATTATTCTAACTTTAATGATACAGGAGACTCTCCAAAAGGCAAGATTTCTCTCATCTTTATGTGTTTACTCACTAAAGGTAAAGCTAGTCGAGAAGCATGCAGATCCCACATAGCATAAGGAATTTATACTTAAGCGTCTGACCAGTTGTTTCAAAGTGGGTGTTACCTCAGTTAACAGAGTAAGCCAGAAGACTAAGGTGAAGGTTTGTAAATGCTTATCTGACTTAATAGGGCTTATGGAAGCTTTACAGAGATCCAGAGAGCTCATATTTTATATACATATCCCCAAACCTGTATCAGCTTGGGCACAGGCTATTTTTACCAGCCATCAAAGATCAGTCAGCTCTTAGGCAAGAGCATTCCAGCCTTTAGCTTATGGAAATGCCCAGTCTGGATGCTGCTGGCAGGGTTTTGAAATGTTGATAAAAATATTGCCATTTTTCTCAGGTTCTGGTAAATTCATGTCATGGGAGCACATCAAAAAGCCTGGAAGAACCTTTCAAAAAGATAAAGAATGATGCTACATGGAAGCTACAGCTCAGATGTATAAACATTAAATTTGCATGCAAGGATTCAGGCTAACTATGCAGCAAAAACAACTTTAAATATCTATGAGAAAATATATACTGTTTATTAGCTTTTATGTAGAATATAAGCACATTTAAAAGACAGGACATACCCAGGGAGAACTGCATTCCCCCCACCCTGGACAAGGCTATTTGTCTCTGTTACTATAAGGAAGCATAGGGGTTTAATTTAAACAAGATGCTCAAGTTAAAGATTGCCAAATTTAGATGAAATGAAATATATCAGAAAACTCTGAAAGCCAAACCTCTGGATTCAGCATCTATTCTTCATTTTTGCCTATTTTTTATACAACTATTTCAAATTTGACTTGATTGTGAATTGTTATTTTCAACAATTTTAGTATGTCAGACACCAAGAGCATTAACAAAAACCATCAGCTCTGCTGTTAAAAGAACAAACAAGCCCAGTTTAAAAGTATTTCTAAGAAACTTAAATTATTGTCTAACATTGTAAAATCTAATTCTCAAACTGTCAGCATGATACAAAGATTCAAAACCCAAGCTCGATAATGCATACAAAGAGCATTTCATTCATTGATATTTCAGACTCAAAATCCTCGCACCACCATACAAACAAAACATAAATTGAAATACCTGGAATCTTGCAGTCTGTTCCATACAAATTGACTGACTGAAATACAACATGGAGGGTTTAAATCAGGGGAGAATTTAGCCAGCTTTGCCACATACCATACTTTTTTCTAGAAGTATTCCAATCATCCTGCACCTCAAATACAGTTCTTAAATAATATATGTTTAAAATTAGATATATCTGTTTAATTACACACCTGTTTAATAACACATCTGTCTAAATCTACTGAGGCTGGATTTTCCCTCATTGTTCCTTAAACTTTGAGAGAGAAACACACTTTAACCATGGTAAGAATTTAGAGCCACTGCAGAACAGCACATGTACATAGGCTAAATCCTCACTTTTCAAAATCAGCTGTAAGAACCCTTTCTCATTACGAATATTTGCTATTCATAATACAATACTCAGCTGAGTTTTCTATTTACAAATAAATACAGACCTGCCAGATAGATAGTTTATAGTTTCACTGAAGTTGCATGTGAACTTCCATATACAAATTTTTGCTCAAAGGTCTTATTTTTCCCCTAGCATTTCAGTAAAATTTTAAGCTGTTAAACAGATACAGCAATGAATTGCAAAATTTTGTATTTTACCACAGAAAAATTTCCAAATAAATTACAATCTTTTATTTGCTGATGTTTCCTCTTGCTTTTTTATTACATATGAAAAACATACTCCTAGCTGTGTTCATCACTGGTAATTATTAATCTTTATACATTTTTTTTTTATTTTAAAATGCCTTCAATCTGCTTTACATGAGGAGTACTATTTCCACTGAAATGATCTGTCTTTGTCTACCCTCCTCTGGATACAGATTTCCTGCAATTACCTAAGTCTCTGATACTTTCAGATGTGACCACTGCAATACCACACCATCACATTACTATCATTCAGAAACAGTAGCCAGCACAAAGACAGCGCTGGCCAGCTATTAAGCTGTGCTTCAAATGAAAAGAATGTCTTGTTGGTGCTCTTTTAGATATGAGCTTCTAATTAGGAAAACTTAAGCGGATGAATTTCACTTTAAAAATCTTGCAGTAAATGTCTTAGGATTTGGTTACCTGAGGTTACCTCTGGTCTTCTTCTCCGGTACCACGGCACTGGTGTTCAGAGTCGAACTCAACTTCAAACGCCTCTAGTTTAAATACAAGGAAAAGCTAAGGTAGGAAAATCTCTATCGAAGGGTCCTCAGAACCGGACTCTGCTTTTTGTTCTGGCAAGCCCATGGTCATGATGACCTTTATGCTTGGGTACACAGTCTGAGCTATTTTTCACACTTGAATTGGTGAGGTCACCTGTAGCTGGATGTTGCAAAAGGCTTAAATATGTCTGAAGTGAACTTGGCTGATAGCCTAGTTTTTATTTAATGGATTTTAATTTTTTAAGTCTGTATGTATGTATATGGAGAGATGCATATTTTCGAGGTCATTATACATATATACCTGTATTTAGTGACTTCAAATTATGTATCTGTATCTATTAAAAAAATCAAAACAAATATTTAAAATAATATTCCTGATTCACAGACAAGGAAACAGAACAGCATCAGAGATGTTACAAGATATTTGAAAACTACAGACAAAGTCCATTTCATGATTCAGAAGAAGTTTAATAGCCAGAACAATTGGACACTGAAGACAGTATAGTTATTTGAAAAGGCAACTAGGTCAGGCTGGTTGTCACATTCTCATACATTATACTGCCTTGCTAGGTAACTTCTGACAAAACCCTTAATTGTTCCCTTTTTTAGGGTTCTTATCTATAAAAAGGGACTAAAGTACTTTAACATTTCTGGATGTTATAGAAGGGAAAAATATTTTTTACCATATGGAAGCATCTAGTAACTCAGCAAAGAATGACAGCAGGCACCATGAATATCTTATCAATTTGAATGAATTGTTTAGTATGATAATTTGCACTTTTATGATATTTCACATTTTCAAAGCACTGCCATAACTTTTAGAAATGCAAACTTTAACTACTGAAAATAGTAACCCAATTAGGAATGATCCGTATGATCTTTATGCTTGACAGTATAAGAAATCCTATTTTTAGACTAAAGTATTTCAACAGACTTACGAAAATCAAAGCAGATTTCCTTTTCTACAGAAATATAGCACTTTTAAGAAGCGTATCAAGTGCTGGAAAAAAACATTCATTTTGAAAAGAATTTTGTATTGCCCTTAGCTTACATTAGTATAATATTATTGAAATTAATTGTCCAATAATTTATGTGACAAATACGCATCAATCTATGGATCATTGTAAGCTCATTTTCATCTTGCTGAAACCTCTAGAACACAAATGCAGTGAGACCAATGAGTGCAAAGGTGCAAATATGACTATTTCAAGCATCCTTGAATTTGGAACACCTCCATACAAAACAATCAATCTATGCAAAATTGTCAGTTGGACACCCAATAATGAAGATACCGAAAATAACTATGAGAAAGGGCTATTAAAAACTACATGGAAACCCAAGTAAACAAGAAGGTATAAACAAGCTGATATCATACTTTTTTTTTTTTTTTTTTTTAAAGCTCCTAGTGTAAGGATTGACCTGTGTTCAAATTTTTCTTTCAAAAAGCACATAAATGCAATGGGAAAGCTGTCAGAAGGAATGAAGGTAAACTACGATATTTGTTTGGCACTTTCCTTGGTATTTTTGTCTGGTTCCTCCCTCAGCTAACAGGTGGTAAGTCCGGAAATGCAGTTGCTTAAGGAGGATACTTAGAATAAATTCTCTGTGAATATGCATTTGTGATTTAGAAATCTGAGACTGCTACCCTGATTGGAGCACCTCAGTGACTGCCCCTGGTTCACACAGGATCCAGGGGCAAGGAATGGCCATTCTAACCCAGAAGCTGGAGGGAACAGAGCATGATCCAACACAGATCAGCCTGACGCAGCAATACAGCAGGCTTCATCTCTGGAGCCAACTGTTCTTCTCTGCACATGGATCGGTGCCTTCCCCAGCACTTCCTACACTAGCCAATGACTAACGTCACAACTGAGTCCCTTTATCGTCAGGGGGAACAACGCAAGACAGCAAAGGTTGTCAGTTCCTCCATAACGTAATAAAAAATTGAGGAGGCTTATATTAATTTCTCTACACGTTGCTTTCATGAATATGCAAAGAATGGAACATGATGTACTAAGACAAAACCAGGAGAAATTCACATTCATGACATTTCGTCTTGTATCAAATGTTTGTTCTCTGAGCATTTTAATGACCTTAGGAAGACAAAAAAACAGGGAAGATTTTGAACTGGAAAGCTTTGGTGGCTGAAAAACAATTAGTCTCCTTTACAGCCATTTTCATCATCCCTATCAATTTAAGAGACACGCCACATACCACGGTACCCCAGATTTTAATTAGATGGCTAGCAAGCTGCTCCAGAGCCAAAGCAAGCTGCCAAACACAATTAAGTAGGCTGTCAGAATATAGTACAATATTACAGATATTTTCTTTTTACAAAGTGAGATTTAGAATGGAAACCATCTCAGACACCTCAGAGAACTAGCAGAGAAACTTTAAAGCCTGGCTTTGCATACACATTTGAATAAGAGAATTTCAATTTTAAATAGCTTTTTTAGATGCCCCTACTGACTGTGGGAGAGGACATCTGTTCAGACTTCTGCAGCTGTAGACACAGAGCCACTTTGAGCAGGTAGGGGCCTGATGGCCTGTTTGGGAAGGTAAATATGTTAGGCACAGAACATGTTGTGCAACATGCCAGCAGAAGCAGGATAGTCTCACACTTCAGCCAGGTTCCCAAGTATCCACTGCCAACTCTGCCTATATCTTATTGCCATCTCTTTCCTATAAGCATACACAGTTTTACCAACAATTTTTTCAAAACAGTGATTTTCTTTACTAAATTTTTTATAAAGTAAAAACTTTTATCCAAGTGTTTCTATCAATATAAGGAGCTAAAAAGCAGGAGTTGCTTCAGATAAGATCCTTCATGTTGGGCAAGACCGAGACTTCAAGCTCAAGTTTCAGGACTCTATATCTGTTCTGCCTCACAAATAAGAAAGTTAATCACAGCAGATGCAGTTCTGTAAGTTCTGTAGTCCTGGCTGCTGTAAGTACTCATCCCTGGTGATGGAACTGCCCTACATGGTACGTTACAACATTGCTGTGTCCTGAACTACAATCCAGCATGTGAAAATGACAGAAGTTTCGTGCGTAATCATCTATCTTCCCTTTACTGAAAATGTCATTTTCAGTTCTCCTTAGCTGTAACAAGAAACTCCAGGAATCTTGAGGCTCAGTCATTTTTTTTCCCTCACCAAAACATCATTGATGATTTAGCTTTACATTGTCCTACAAAGCCGTGTAACATCACAGTTGCGTACATTCATTAGGTGTACCAAAATCAATAACTACATTGATTTAAAACAAAGACTAAAATGTAAAAATCTCAAAGAATTAAAAAAAGTCCAGAGTTCTGGATTTGCTAGCAACAGCAGTAGTCCTCAACTGATTCTGGAAATCCCAGGAATGCCAATGCTACTTATTGTCTCTCAGGACACTTCTCCTGTGTCCTGTTAGACAGGAAATATGTCATCATATCCCATTATATTCCTCCATTTAACCGTCAATTTTAACAAAAAAAAGAGTTCAATTCTTGCCACGTAACATCTTAAACTTGTAAAACTCTAGCAGGGGTGTTCCCACATGCTAAGAATCTACATTTCTACTTATGCAAAATCAGTTGCAACACCTTTACTGGTGTATATGTTCCAGAACTCCTCTATATGAGGTACTTGATAGAGTAGCAAAATTCTAACATGGAACAATTATATTCACATAAAGCCAAATTTCTTTTGGAACTGAATGTCCACTGGCCAAACTGTAGCAATTTCACACAACAAATTTTACTGGTCAATTTTGTTAAAAACTCTACAAAATAACCAAGCAACTATGGTACTTCAGAATCAGCAAGTATTCCTGTCATTTGATTTTATTTCCATACTGTCCTATCAACATTTGTTCACATTTACTATATTGCCAGATAGTTTGTGTCAGATTATCACCTATATTTTTACACCATAAACTCATTTATATGGTCAGACAATTTGGAATACAGCAGATTACTGAAAAATTTTACCTTGTTTTTCATTCAATTAGACCACCTGGCAAATTTTATCGCCTACTTCAATATATTGTATCATTGGTTCTGATCAAAGTAACATTTAACTTATATTGCTATCTCTATTAGAGAAGATTGTTTTATTTCCATATAGTTAAATAGTTCAGGTAACTTCAAGTAAAATAGAGTGATAAAGAAAGGAGGAAATTGCAAGCTTTTATATTAGTATTCACTGTGCATAAGCGAATTGCGGAATATACTGACTTCCACTTAATTCACTAGGGCTATGAAAGACAAAAGAGGGTTTGCACATGATATAAAGGGTGAAATGGGGTCTAATGTATGTAAGGCCATTTATATGAGTCCTCCCAGCATGGAAGAAATGAACATTGTTGACTGCTTCCTAGTGAGGGCCATCCTGAAAGCCTGGAAGTGAAGGTAGGAAGTCATCCAAGTTTAAATCTTTAAGATGGACACTCCCTACAACTTCCATCCTACCAAAGCACTCTTCATTTTATTTGGCATTACCTTTAATGGAAGACACATTAATTCATTCTTGTATAATCATTTTACTCTTTTCGATACCTAAATACACTTTAAAGATATCCTCCAGAAGACTTTTACCTTGTTGGACCTTCTTTGTCTATGACTTTTTTAAACTAACAGATATTTTACAGGTTTTGTTAGCAAGACTTCAGCTCAACAACTGAAAGGCAGCAGACTCTTGCTTTACTTCTCATATAGCTGCAGGAATGTGAAACACTTCAAGTTTTAACTGGGTTAATTAAAGCTTTTAGCCAGATCATCAAGCAATGAAATCTCATCCTTTCGCACATATAATTAAAAACCCAAGTTCTGAACACAGACATTTCTGCTAAATAAATCAAAAGTCAGGAAGAAAATGAGGAATTCTCTGTGTTATCTTTTTTATCTTTCTATGCTGAAATATAAACAAAACTGTCAGAGGAGAAGCAGCTGTCTGATAAGTTGTCTGTTGAATATGGCCGTAGAAAAAATAGTGAGCCCTTCAGATAAATCCTTCTCAGACAATGTACTAATCTTAGCAATTTATTAGTAAGGACCACAATAAAGAAGCCTGTCATCAATTCTACTTCAATGTTTTAAGATGGAGATGTTCAACTAGCAAGGACGACACAGAGAAAACAGGCACATTACACACACAAAACTACACTGCAATCCGGTCTCGTTTGCAACTGTAGACCAAACCTGGCGGATTAATTCAGCTCTGGGCTCTAAGCCATTAAATAAAAATTACAATGAAATAAGTGTCTTAATAATAAATTTCATTTTTTCAGTAGCTTCAAATTAAGCTTTGGCCAAATTTTTAAATAAAACATCTAATTTTCCATTCAAAACTGAAAAGATAAACAAACGTTTGCAACATTGGTAAGTCACAGACCGTAAGTCATATTAGATGACTGCAAGCAAATTTAGGTTTTATGCACAAAAACTGAGAGACTGGGTGCAAATTTACCCTGAAGAGGTTTTTTTCTATGTTAGTAGTTTTATAACGCAGTATTTCAAAAAAAAAAAAAAAAAAAAAAATCTTTCAGGGAAATACATAGTGCTGGTTTTCTAAAAAGCCTTTTAAAACCATTAACATTTTCTTGCAGTAATATAATCTTGACAATATGTAAAAGTAGGAAATCCTGCTCAACCATCCACAAGACCAGGAAGAGCTTAACAGCTCCCCTGAAGGATTGCAGAGTTTCATAACTAAAAAAATATATAGCAAATGACTGACATACCACAGTACTTTGCATCTGTCCGATTTTAGAGTAATTGGCTATCTACTACTAATTCTGATCAAAGTAACAGAAAAATTGCATTTCTGTCTCTACTAGATCAGCTTACTTTATTTGCACAAGTGTTAAATAGTCCAGGTAACATCAAGTAAGTTGATCTTATCACAAAGTGTTGTGATAAGACAGGAAGTACAGCACTATTTACAACATGCATTCATGTTAATAAAACTTGAAAATGAAGTTTATCAATTTTTTAAATATTTTCCATGCAAAAATACTCAAAGGAGAAAGCCTTTGAAAAGTGTTAGAAATATAGTCCCAGAATAAATCCCTTTATGTTAAATAGCACACATCATTTTTTAACATGAAAAATTTATTGTTGCTCCTTTTTTTTTCTCTTGTACAGGCTTATTATCAGCATGAATCAGCATCAAAATTACGAAGAAAATTTCTACCTTTCAGTATACCGGAAATTTTTAAAGTAGATTTGACATGTACCTGACTTGCAATTAAACTGGCTTTTCAATAGAAGAGACCAAACACCAACAATCAGTGGAGTGACCTAAAATATCCTGACTTAATTTTTCTAAAATAAGCACAGCTCATGAAAATTAGTTCCCTTAAGTTTTCAGCCGCTAGCACTTCTGAAAATGAAACTAACTTTAAAAAGGGTTAATATCTATCTTCTACGATGATGAGGACAGCACACTTAAAATTTTTTGTTGGCAATTACATCTTTTTTAAAAAATAGCTTCAAATTATTAAAAGAGAAAAAACAGACAAATGTGTTTTACACATCCTTAGGTGTTCATCTGCTCTGCTTTTAGAGACCAGACAGTATTTAATCACTTTCTTACTCCATGCCTAAAGTAACGTGGTATTTTTTCATTTACAAACCATGTTGAAAAACTTGCTTATTAAAAACCTAGAATTACTAACAGGAGAACACTGGGCTTGTATTCAAAAAGTCCAACGGTCTTAATTTATAGCCACAAATCCTGATCCAAGATTAATCTACTGAAGTTGTTAGCTTTTTGATGGGCTGAGAGCTATAATGCTACTGGAGCATTTTATATTGGCCAAAGGTGTCTTCCTTACTATTTCCACTGTGCCAGATTTGCTGTTTTCCTCTCTCGGTGATGAAAAGCTTTGAACTTGCTTGGCCTGATGCATCAATATGGCTTCACCCTGATTCCCTCAATGACGTAAACACCACTGCCTCTGGTGATTTTAGCTGTTTGTCGCCTGATGAAGTAAAGATGTACTTTTTGCAAAGCTTTCCAAGTCAAAATAGGTATTTCATATTCAATTACAACTCTAATTACGTTAACTTATTCACTGCTTTTGATGACCTCTCACTATCCCTCCCAGGTAAGGCACCCTTTAAAGGTTACAAGTTATATTGTTTTCTCTTCATTTTTCTTACTAGTCTTTTCTTTCCAGCTGTGTGGTAGACTAAGCCCACACTACAATGTTAGGTATGTTGTGCAGCAAGTACAAGCAACATTGTAGCAAGTTCATTAAGCTTGCTTTTTCATGAGGCTTGAGAGAAAATGAAGAATAAAATCGTCAGTGCAAAACTAATGTAAATGACCAGAAGTTAGCATGTACAAGCACAGAATTTAGACACCTTTGCACCCTATGTTTTAGAATAGTCTAACAGACAAATATTTTCCCTGCATCCCCAAGCAGGTCAACTTCTCACAAGTCAGAAGATACTACTGTCAACACTTAAACAAGCAGTGTGTTTTACCACTTTAAATACTACTTTAGAACAATAGAGTAAAAGATATCATAAAAGCAAGGCAGCTTACACAGCAGTGGAAAGGGCAAGCTACTTTTTATTTACTGTGCAAAGAAAATAACTGAGAGTTCTGGTGTACTGTAAATTCACCTCCCAGTGTATTTCATGGCAACTTGATGATACACATATGAAAGGCCAGAGTTTCAGTCTGTATAAACCTACATCACGCTCTTCAGATTTGCTTATTTATGTTACTGGAATATCCAGCCTTCATATAACTGTCTAGTAAGTGTTTATATCAGCCTAAATTTCCAAATTTCCTAATCTGAATAGCGAATGAAGTTTAGAAATTTCCACAGATATTATTGAGAGAACTCGATCAATGATACCGCTAGATAAAAAGAATGGCTATAATTAAAATATTATTTTATAAACATATTTTTAAAATTTCAGAAATAGAATACCCTTTTTTCAAATGACAATTATAATGGCTTCTCAAATACCTTAACAACCTAATTTCCTTTGGTACACTGTCTTTCAGACATTATCATCCCACATACTTCCTCACTCTAACAAACAATAAAATCAAGCGAAAACTATTAAAAAGAATAACCAAGGAGAAAAGATGAATTTGGAGATAGGGTTGAGGTTCCTCTACGGTAGGATGTAGAAATGTCATAACTGCTTCAGATAGAAAGAATTAGATCAGTCACAGTACACAAATGAAGACTTGAAAGGGTTTCTAGAGTCATCCTGAAAGTACTTGGGAAACAAGAAGTGTATCCTGGAACAGGAAAAGAGGTGTTCATTCTATACATATTAAGCATAGACAGTGGCCACCAATACTATTTGTAAAAGGGATTTGCAATAAGTTAAGGCAAACAAAATCTCCTGTGTGCCAGAAAGCCCTTATAATGCAGAAGATGATCTTTACAATAAACATGTATTTATAGGCTCATATTTTCAAAGAAAATCACTATTCATCTCTAGCCCCCCTACTACTTTTTACAAATATCAGCCAGTAAAAAGAACAGTCATGGTTCAGGACCAGTCAGCAACTGGACTGCAAGAAGTCCAGCTTCTTTTCTGTGCACACTGTACTACACCAGTAAATTACCGGTCGCAAGGCTTTACGAAGGGTACAAGAGGGGTCTCAGGGTACAACTCTCCAAGTTGCATTACCCAAGGTCTGGGATACAACTTACATTTTGGAATGATGGTATATTTCCTACAGATACTCCAAACTGATGTAATACTTGCAACAAAATCCTGCAAGGGATCTTAGTGGCAACAGGGAAAATGCAGGGAGAGGGAAGGATCAAAGGCCTAAATCATAAAATCCTAAAGACCTCTTTTATTTAAGTTTTTATTTTCTTCACATGAATGCTCTTCCCAGGAATATATAATAATCACAAAATTATCTTCTCTTCTGTATAAAAGAGCTGTTTGGAACTTTAATCATAAGCCATTACAGAAACAAAATGACAGACTTGCTACCTGGACTGATGTACAATAAAAGCAATAATGACACTTATTTGATTCCACTAAAGGAGACATGCTTCAGTTCAAATAGATAAACTTGCTTGAAACCTTCCAATTTGAACCATGAGTAAACTTGATTGATCACATGGGCTTTTAATATTCTTCTAATGTCCAGGCTAGAGGAAATAACTTATCTATGTTCACTCGTTCTTCTGCTAATCTTGTCCATTAGCTTAAACACCGCATCTTCTCTGTAAATATGGTTTGCATCCACACTGCTCAAGGTTAGCTCCTCTAGGGTGGACTGGCCAAGGTCATGCTGCCTCCTCTGTACCCTCTGTCACACCTGTCACCTTGACCTTTCATCCTATATCTTTATGTTTTTTTGATTCAGAGTGCCTGAAGTTATCCGAGGGCTATGATTTTATAGCATGACATGTAGGATACGCATTGCATGCTCTGGTGTGATGGCATCAGGGAACACAGAGGTATTAACACCCTACAGAGTCCTCCAACGTTATCCCACAGAAAGAGAGGACCAGTTCAGACATTGTCTTGCCCACAGAAAGCCATTCCTGGTATGAACTGCCCTGGACATTGCACCTGGATTATGCCTTGAAGGAACTAGCTGATTTGCTTCAAATGGGCCTGGGAGTAACAAATACACCCACAACATGGATTATCGAGGACCAGGATGCAAGAGCAAACCTGAGTTACTTCATAGCATAGACTTACCCCTTTCTGATTACACCATTAACATATCACAGAATCGCAGAATGGCTGAGGTTGGAAGGGACCTCTAGAAATCATCTAGTCCAACCCCCTTGTGCAAGCAGGGTCACCTATAGCACGTTGCCCGGGATTGTGTCCAGGCAGGTGTTGAATATCTCCAAGGAAGGAGACTCCACAACCTCTCTGGGCAATCTGTTCTAGTGCTCTGTCACCCTCACAGTAAAGGGGTTTTCCTCATGTTCAGATGAAACTTCCTCTGTTTCAGTTTGTGCCCATTGCCTCTTATCCTATCACTGGGCACCACTGAAAAGAGTCTGGCCCCATCCTTTCTACATCCTCCCTTCAGATACTTACACACACTGATAAGATCTCCCCTCAGCCTTCTCTTCTCCAGACTGAACAGGCCCAACTCTCTTAGCCTTTCCTTACCTGAGAGATGCTCCAGTCCCTTAATCATCTTAGTAGCCCTCCACTGGACTCACTCCAGTAGCTCCATGTCTCTCTTGTATTGGGGAGCACAGAACTGGACATGGTTCAATCAGATATCACAGATAACAATCTCTTTTCCCTGCCTTGACTAAACAAGCCACACGTTTTTGGTCTCCTATCATCAAACAGTGTCCCAATTCCCTGATTACCATTCTAGGTGCCTTTCCCAGTTTAGGTTCACCTTTCTTGGACATTGATGGCCCATGCCACTGCAGCTCATTCCAAACAGAGTCAAACCAAGAGCTTATACAATCGAATTAATGTTTTGCAACCCCCTATGAAATATCTTGTCTGATACATCAAAGGAGAATGTTTGTCTTTTTCAAAAACTTATCACACTAGTGTCTCAAGGTCATCTGCAACTGAATAATAAACCAGGATCCAGTCCTCCTCTTAAAAGCCTCCAATTTGCAACAGAAATCTCTATTATTCCAGTGCTCAAGGTCCAGTCCAATATTCCAGTCTCCTCTATACTGACAGTGTCCTACATGTCTATAATATCAACAAATGTCATTAACATCCTCCTATTTTTGTGCCGAGGTCATTAAAGAGAATTTTATTTTGGTGCAAAGATCATTTCTTTCCCCTGAGACGAGTTTGGGGATTTCTGCTTACACAGTAGATGAGCCAGCTTCCATTTCTATATACTTCCTCCCTTTTGTTGCCCAGCCTACAGTTCTGTATTCTATAATACTTCACTTCCTGAAAAGAAATACTTATCCATTTCATCTGGGTGCAGATCTAGATTATTTTTAACACAATTCACTCTATGAAACACTTCAGACAAAAATCCTGGGGTTATACCTATTCAGTGAGATTCCTAGCTTTCACAGCAATCAACACCAGAGTCCATTGGTTCAGATCCACTTACATAATGACTTCTTTTAAGTCTTTATTCAAAGCTTATACTTTGTTTCTTTTCACAAAAAAAACCCTAAATGCATTTTATAAAAAATTCATCATTTCTCCTTTTTGACACAGAGTCAGCCCAAGACTGGGACCTCACAGATCATTTCTGTATGGAGATCTGATGATGACTAAATCATATGCATTCACACAACATTTTTACTCACATGGATTTAAATCAAAATATTTCAAAATAAGACCACTGTCAATAAATACTGACTTACTGAGGTATGAGCAATGGTAAACTATGGCCCAGAATAGGCCACTTCATTAATAAAGTCATAATTATTTCTGGGAAGTTATTGCTTTTGTTGAAAATGAGTTATTTTCTCAACAGCAAATTCAATCAAGGAGAAAAAGGTGCTTAACAGGAGCAGTAAGTTAGTATGATGGCAATAAACTAAATAAAATTGTGAATGACTGCTGATGCTGTACATCACTCAATGGAAATGATTTTCTCAATTGCTTCCACTATTATTATTCTGTGTCTTGGAACAACATGTGGTGATTATTTGGATCCACATCTTTGATGTTCTTTAATAAATTCTGGATTAAAAGTTGGCAGCTTCATACTGACACAAGTGAAATCAATGAATTCTTAAGTTGTACTGTGAAAGAAATTGTAAAAACAGGCATGGACATTTGGGAACTGTTGTACCGAATACAGATCGGATGTTAATTTCACAACAGATATCACCTAACTCAGTCCTAAAAAGAAAAGTTCACTGATATAGAAATAGAGTTAGAAGAATATAAGCATGAAAGAAATAAAAATAAATTCATAAATACTCAATAAAATTAGCTATTTTAAATTCAAATTATTTTCACCTTAGCCATATGTACCAATCCAGTTTCCCTTTATAATTCAGGTTCCCCCTATCTAAATTATTCTCTCTTTATCACCTATTGATACAATTCACCTGTCAGATTCAGACAGGGAGCCTGAGAGAACTCTGGTCTGTAAGAATCACTACATCAGCAATTCACAGATTCTGATTTTATAGCTTATAATAAGAATAAATATTTACTGTTATTTTGATTATTAGCAATTTTTGATCTGACATAAGGTACACTAAAATTGCAAGGCTTTTAGCAGTGTGCGAGCACACAGTTGTTCAGATAAACTGCCAGAAAAGCCATTTTAGTGGTGCTACAATTTTTTTAATTTCTGTCTTGCAGCTGACCTAAAGTGGATGTATGGCATCTGTTTACTCTCAGAACCACTTCCAACTTGCATAGCTCCCAACAAAAAATGTACTTGCTATTGAAAAATCTCACTGTAAAAACAAAGATTTAAACAAATAACCTCAACTACTTATTTACCTTTATATAATTGCTGGAAAGAAAAAAAATTCATTCTTGTATACAGAGACAAGGTTGGGGTTTTTTTTTTGATAAAATATTACGCCATCACCTTTTCTTGACCCTTTTCAAAGCAAATGCCCAACAATGACAACAAAGGCTAATCACTCTGTGTTTGTCACCTTCTTCTATACCATGGTATTTAGGAAATCTTGCTGACTTGCAATGACTCACTGTACTTGTTTAAGGTTCCTATAGTTTGAGAGAGATTATGAAAACACAGCATTGCCACCAGATAAAGGAGAGAATTAAAACAACCACAAATTGTACATGTAGTTGTATACCTATTTATTGTGCCCAACAAAATCAATGGAATCACTTCAATTGATCTTAGTATACATGGGACCAGATCCACAATTTGTATTAGAAATATATTTTATTGTTATTCATTGTCAATGTAAAACATACATACACCTATGTAAAAGGATTTGTTATCTTTTATAAAAATGCATTAAAATGCATTACAAGTGAATCAGTGGTCTAACTCACTCTTGAAGGTGGTTCACTAGAAAGCTCTAGACTTAAAGATCTTCGAAGACAATGTCTTATTTTTGATGCTAACGAACTCTAAGAAAATCAGAAGCACTTATGTTCTTTCAGCATTACCTAAGCCCTATGTCTGAATACAACTGCTTTGGTAGCTTACTTGAAAATATTTTCAGTTCCTTATAAAATTCACTCTAAAAATAAACTGTGATCCATAGGGGAAAAGAAAATATCAAATCAAAGTACATCAGTAAGGTACTCGTTCATCCTTAAACCCTGACCTGTCAATCTGTATTCTCTCCTATAGCTATAGTAATAAACTGCTTCTGTTTTGACCTGAACCTAAATTCTATTCCAGTTATTCCATGACAGACCTTTGAAAGAAGTACTTAAGAAATAATGAAAGCCACCCAAAAGGTTATTAAAGCACTTTAAGGACAATGAATATATCATTTTTTTTCTTAAGGAATAATCACTAATGTAGCTTGAAGAACAATACGTAACCATCTCAAAACCTTACAAAAATGTTGTCTTAATGAAAACATCTGGAAAGAACATCAAAGAAGAAATAAGATTACAGATACAAAGATCTGTAATCTGTTATTACACAGACCTATACAGATTCTTAAGAACGTTCCAAGACAAAGAAAAGCCTACACAGCAATTCCTACAGTGAAGACAAGCTGATTTCTTAAAGAGTTTGGTCAGTTCATTATATACCTACTATGCTACTCCTAATATGCAGGTCCTCTCTTTATTATAGTTTTTAGTATAATTTGTACTTATGATGCGTAACTATGTAATGAGAGAAATATTAGACATGAAACTTAAACAAGCATGTATTGTTATTTTTCCTTTACTTTTTGGAACTGTTGCAGCACATGCATCACCTCTAAAGCTGCTCAGCGATGACAAACACAGTGAAAAATGGCTGAGACAAATTCCACAGCCCTCACACTTTACCAAGAACTCACAAAGCTATAATGAATTACTACAAAGCATACTTCATATCAAATCAAAACAAAATCAAGCTAGTCATTTGTATACATCTTCTAATTAAAGAAAACCACCAGTTTAGCAAAGCAAAGCAAAATGTGATTGCATGAGTTTCCCCACTGCATGTATATGTATACGCACATACACACGGGGAGAAGGGAAAGTGAACCAAACTGAACAGATGGGATTAAGCTCAAGAGCTCAGATTCCCATTTTCTTAAAAGACAGCTTTACAGTATACTAGATTTGCAGAAACACAGAACAGCACTAATACTGAGCTAGTCTGTGTGATAAGTTGGAAGCAGTAGCAGAGTTGGCCTGTGACAACAAAGAGCAAGAAAGAAGAGTTGCACTTCTCAACCTCCATCAGCAGATCATTCATGTTCTGTTATCCTACATGCCCCTCAGGTCCCAGACTCATGCCACCATCAGAAAATGCTTCAAACAGGAAAGCAAAGGGGACTGCAGACAGGCTTAAACAAAGTCTTCAAACTCAACCGCTCAAAACAGCTTCTCCATCTCTGATATTCCTAATACAATATATGCTGCTAAAGCAAAATGAAAGATGCAGCATTCAGCTGTTCAGGTTGTAGGTTTCTCTGCCTTCTTCATACACTTGCTTTCTTATTTTTCTAAACAAAGTTTTGGTTCTACATGAAGAAATCAGCAGGCAAATCACACACAGCTCTTGTTCCTTTACAGCATGACAAAACAATAGACTAGGTGTTGGCTTAAGCCTGGGCAAACCTAAGACTTCTGCTTTGTCCATTTATGACACACCTTCAGCCGTTGCCATGACAACACTGACATCTCCATACGCTGTGAAGTGCTCTTAGTTTAAATATTGTATAAATAACCATAAATCTTTCATATTCTTCATGCAGCTATTGTTTGTGAATTGGGTGCAGTATTCTTAGTTTCACTAGAGGAAGAAATATTATAAAAACCAGGCATACTGTAGTCACTGAGTAATGAAAAATACCAACAGCCCAACCCAGCATAAATTTAGTATTTTTTATGAAAAGCAAAAGTAGAGAGTAAAGTAAAACCCTCTGTATCCTGAGTGCAGGAACGGTCAGTTTCAACAAACTGTGTAACTTGAAAAATTCAAGAGTGTTGAAACATCTGTTTAGACATTTTAAAAAGAAAACTGGGGGATTCTATTAGAATTTATTTTTCATGTAGCAACATAAGCTAGCTGTAATAAAAGAAAAAAAGTAAATGTTTCAAAGTGAACATTTTAAGGAGATTTGCAATTAATAGGTTTTGAGATTTTAATTTTTAAGTCCATTTGAACAATATTTATAAACATAAAAATTTTCTTAGGATAGCAACACTCCCATCTGTCTCTAGTTGTGTTTCAAAGCACAAATGTGATGCCATGCTTTCTTTCAGGGGTATTATGCATTTGAGAATCTGTAAAAAGACCTTGACAGAGAGGGTTACAGATTCTATTATCACGTACATGTAAATCTTTAACAAAGTAATTCCATTATTTTCAACCTTGTGCTCAGAAAAGAATTTGAGATAACCCTAGAAATAAATTAGATCTTCCTGGTTTCATAATATTCAATTAAAAAAGTTTTAGAATAAACACACAGTAGCAGAAAGAGAAAACTGAACAGCCAGCTTTTTCAGAAAACCAGTACTTTTCCTCTGCAAAAGCTTAGGAAGATGCAAAACTAGCATCCAGTTCCATACCTTGTTACCCCTTTACACCCCTGGCTTCCACACCGATTGGCTGTTGCCACAGGGACTTCTCCTAGGCAGTGGAGATAAGAAGCCAGCCATTTGCAGAGAGAGATGATAATTTCCATCCACATTGGTACAAAACAAGCATGATTTCACTTCGGACTGAATGCAGCTCATCGGATTGGGAGTGCACATGCCCTACAAGCCACTGTTAACATGACAGCCAGCATATTTAGACTGCTCTAATAAAGACACCCCCCGAGTTTCTCTGCCCACAAAGGACATCAACCTCTTGCATGAGCTCCCTATCCTATGCCCTTTTCCTCCCATAGGATGAAAATGGCTCTTTTACATCCCTTCGGTGATGACTGTGGCAGACAAAAGGGACTAATAATATCTTCCAATATATGTGTAAATCTACTGCTTATATACAGATGTTCCAGAACAAGATGGCACTGGGGGGCAGAGTTTTTTTTCTTTGCAAATACAAAGCAATGTTGTAATGACTTATAAGGAAATACATGAAATAAGATTAGGCTCATCTGTAATTATTCCCTATATTTTCTTTATAGATAGATAAATAGATAGGCATTTCATCTTTACATTTTTCTTCTAGGCTCACTTTTCGTGGCTGCTGTAGCATTTAAATGGAGTTAATCAGTTCCCTCCAGAGCAAAGGCAAGTACTATAAACAGAACTGCATGGCTCAAGGGATGTTCAGCAAATGTGTTCAATCAACACTTGCTCCTTCTGGAATAAAGAGGATGTGTCTCTGCATCAGACTTAGTCATTGCCTACTGTTTGAACAGTGTGACAGTCTCTCTCTATGCCATAATATGATTTGGATTGAGGGCAATAGGGCACAGGGTTATTCTAAAATTACACTGAGATGTCCAATTTTCATCTCATGAGGATTATCCAATTTACATCTGAAAACATGCACCTACTACAAATGCGCAAGTTACAAAAGAATGCTTGGGCAGGGCTGGACCTGCGGGTGGGAAGGCAGATTTAAATTTACTATGTTAGGCTTCTTATTCAATATGAGCATGTTAATTACTATCACTAGAATAAAAGTTTTATTAATCAAATGAATAATATCTTGAATCAGAGTATTATGCTTTTTTTGAGATGAATATACACATCTCAAAGTTAATTAAAATTGAAAATTTCAGGCTTATCACGAACACAGCATTTACCAGTACCTGAGATGGTGCGCTGCTTTAAAGGCAACAGTCATAGATAAGTCACTTAGTTTTAATATGCACTAAAGAAAGGATCCTTATGGATGTATAAACATGTATCAAATGGTTGTCCTGATTCTGTATGCCCTCACAGTAACTGGCGATTTCAGTCATGTTTGTCATCACACTGAAAGTGGTAAGATTACCCAAATTCTCATAACTCTCCCTCTCTCATTATTTTAGTAGATTATAAGTTAACTGTGAAAAGATTTGGAGCTTTTCTGACCTATCACTTTACATTCCTGAAATCCATTAGGGAAAGACAACACAAAGCCATTCTTGCACACAAATACGTAGGTTGCTTTCATGTCTAGAGCCAAGTTCTGTTACTCCCATTTCCCGTTAATTGGATAATCTTTCAGAGGATTATTTGCTCATTTTCCTCAGTAGGATTTCAACATACGAAAAATTATAGGGCAAAAACCTGAAAGAGAGACTTCTCTTACAGACCTGGTGTGCTACATGGAGCACAATACAGCAATACCCCCAGATTCTTGGGGATTCTTCAGCCATGACATTCCAAGTGTAACACCCCGTGTTGTGTCAACTAGTTTCTGGGGAATAAAGCAGCCAATGTTTTTGAAATCATCCAACACAACAAAGGAATTTAAAATAAGATTATGTACTAAAAAGCATATTTAAGGTACTAGCTATCAGATTTGGAAATGTACGCAAAGAATAAGAGTGACAACCAACCTAATAAATGTCACACAGCTGTCAGGGAATTTCCCTCTTCTTCATTCTGCTAGCACAGCTGGGGGTGGACACTAGACAGATGTTTGCACTCGTTATGACCAAGGGCCAATTTTCAGACAGGGCAAGTTTTCCAAGCACTGCCTTCCCAAACAGGAACTCTTGCTCGGGCTGGAATTTTCCCTTTTAAACCTCCTTGTTAAGAATTCTTTTGAATGAGCATGTACTCTTCAGTTTTTCCTGTAGTGTTTAATTTTGATAGCAAATTCAATCAAGGCATTACTTGCAACTTCCTTACAAACGAAATGCCATTCTGAAATGTGCAACCTTCTCTGCCAGACCTGAAGCATATTAATATGTATTTTATTAATAAGTAAATATATTTATGTAATGTAAACATGGTTCTTTCTGCCAGGACACCTTAAGCCCTAGTACATAACATAACATGCAATCTGAGAATCACTTCTCGCATTATGGTAGTGACAGTAAGAAGTGCACCTTTCTATTTTATCATGACTAAAATTATGTGACAGAGAAATTCAGATCTGAGGATTCTGATGTATTTAGGTAAGGTTACAACTTCATCACATTCACCATTTGGATGGTAGCGTGAGTTTCTATACGCTTTTGCTGTCTGTATGTCTTCTGCAGTATCACATGAACAAAGGCATTAAGATAGTTCAATATACTTCTCAAATGGGCTAAACACAGAAGATAAGATGTTCAATTGCAATTTCTATTAAAGCTGAACACGTGGACCCTCAGAGAGCAAACAAGCACTCTCAGATGGAACAGGCATGCAAGAAATCCTCTTTTTCAGCCATGCAATTATAACTGCCCCTGCTTTACAGACCTTCTCTCACAGTCCTTCTCTTTCCCTCAAGAAAGTTAAATGACAGTTTAAGTGCCTGATACTCACACGACTACCTGACACTATCTAGTTCTTGGTTTTGAGTTACTACATTTCCAAACGCTACAGAGATTGCATCCACAAAGAATACATCTCTCCCAAACTGATATTCAGTTGACAAATTAGACATAATGAAAAAAGGTGAGACAGGAAGAGGGGACTGCCAAGACCTATTCTAGCAGTAGCTAAGAGAGTTTTATTTTTTCACCTTCTCTCAGCTAACCAAAACATGGCACAGATGGTTTTGGCTGCTTCTGCTCTTGACTTTTCTGACTTGCTGCTGCCACATCCTCCTCCGTGATTTCTAAGGCATAGCAATGACAGCAGTGTTCCAGGATCTCCTGCACCCAAAATCTGAGCAGCAATGTGCAGTCACATAATTTGATGTATCTGAGATAGGCAACCTTGTCAAATGATACCTCAGCCAACCATTCAGCAACCAGAAAACCAACAGATCAATGCTGGCAGCTGCGATCCAGATTCTTGCTTTCTACTGAGTCAACCATTCACAGCATATGACAGCAGCAGACACAGACAACTGGGTTTAAGTTCCAGCAGCACAAAAGGGTTCTCCCAGCAACTCTAGAGCCACAAAAATCCTAAGGCAGACATAATCTAAGTTCATTAGCCTCCAAGTATTTACCAGATGAGAACTTTGGTTACTGAAGTCAAGAGAACTATTCACAGAAAGTTAAGCATGATTTATGGAGTTGCAGAGCCAGGGTATCTTAGGAATATGTCAGAAAAAACAAAGATGTTGTGTACATTCCTGTGGAAAAAAATGTCTAGCCTTTGTGGTGATTTAAAGGAAGGGTACAAACCCTTACCTGTAACAGATTCATAAATATTTCTTATTTTACATTTCTGGTGTAAAGTGCTGATGTCTTGAGTTACTACAGATGGGTAAACTCAAGATAAATATTTGGGTTCCGCAGCACTTGTATACAGCATTCCCCTGCTGAAATAACAAGAATATTTTTCAACTTGACAGAAAGGAAAGGAAAAAATATAAGAACTAATCAACAAGAGCTGGTGGTTTACAAGTAAGGAGGACTTTCTTAGAGCACTTTAGAAACATCTGGATTGAGTGTGCAGCTCAGAGTGTAGTCTAAACTTCCTTGAGGGATTGCTTCTGTATAAAAGCAAGGCACCTAGTTTTGAAGTTAAAATAATGAAATAAAAGGTACTTCAGTGTTATGTTATTTTAATTATCAAGGAAGTCATGACTGTTAACGTGCTGTATTTCAAAGTTCTGGTTTTAAAATTGTCTATTTACAAATCCACCGTTGGAGAGTCATGTATATTACTTAGCATTTCAATTCTAGTGATATGAACCCTGAGAATCTAAGTGGCATTTTGTTAGTGTTACAAATGTAATGCCCATATATACACCGCAAATAGATTATTCTCATTTAAGTGTCAGAATTTTACAAAAGAATAAAAGTAACTGCACCCTAAACAGGGCAACTTCCAAAAAAATCACTTAAAAATTTTTTACAACTGCCTGTTTCTACATCCGACTGAAAAAAATTTCCGATCACATATTCTTATTTACGTGCACCAAAAGGTACGGATTTCAGTCTTTGAGTTAGGAAGAAGTAGTATCATGACATTTCTATAATGCACTTCTGGTGGCCTAACTTCAATAATTAACAATTTTTTTTCTTCAATAAGTTTTTATATTCCTCTATCATATCCTTGTCATTCACGTGATCTGAAAGCACAACGCTCTAACACAGTGTTACTTGCTCCACTCAAATAACCTCCTAAGGAAGGCAAAAGTGTTCTATTCAAAAATGGAAAAGATGATAAATTTTACTACACAATGTCAAATTGTTACACTGTCTGTGGCACATAAGTGAAAGGGTCCATGAATAAACAGTGGATATTCTGGCAGTGTTACAGATGTGGCCAACATACTGCCATATTTACAGAACTCCCAAAGCAGACAAGGCAAACTGGGACAGGGATATCCGAAAACAGGCCATCTGGACAATACATTTAAGCAGTACAGCATCCCACATCAATAAGCATGCTATTGAGTGTGCAGTTATTCCTCTTTCTTAGTACACTGAAAGTGTAGGAGTAGCATATATAACTAATCTCTGCATTACCATTATGAGAATCATTTTTCATTTGAAATTCTCAGATATACTCATTTGCTGCCAAAATTAGCTCCCCTTATACATGTTCACTTAGAGTATAAATGCAGTGATGCTTCAGACTCACTTCTGAACAGTCTAATGTACTGCATCTAGTGCAGAGCTATACATAAATATTATATTTCTATCGGCACTGGACTAAACTCTGAGTTCCTTAATTGTACCACACAAGGACTACCTGCATTAAAACGTAAAGAGTAGCAGCATTTGCATTTTTACTTTCTTTTTTTCAGTGGTTTCTAATATACTCTACAGTAATTTGCATCAAATCCAATGTGTATCACATTAAAAAATAAATCTGCTTGATTTCTGTTTTTAAGTAACTGGAATAAAACAATGGGTACAAAGTTTCATATGTATAATGAGCAGTCCTGGAACACACCTTTTTTCCCCTGTCCCAACAAACTTCCTCTTTCAAATGCAGATCTTGAAAGACAAATATTAACACCACCACCACCACCAATTGTATCTACATCTATTTGTGGGCAAAATATATTCACCTAATGACACCAAATAAGCCACTGCAGACTACCATAAAATAGTAAGTTTTAGAAAATTATATAAATATTGCATATGTATGGGGGTTTTTGAAAGACTCAACACAATTTACCTAATAAATACATCATGTTCTAGCATTTTTAGAACCACTCTATTGTCATTGTCAGTCCTTTTCCAAAAACAAGACTTAATACTGCAATATATGCTAAGAGGTTGCTCAAACCAAAGCTAAGTTATTCAGAGTATAGAATGAAATTCTGCACTTAATTACATGACGCCAGTTCTGTTTATCCAAGGGAAATGAGTAACCATGCTTCTTCAAACAGACCAGACTTTATTATACATTAAAGAAAATCTGTCCCAAAAGACCAGAGTGAAATTTCCACATGAATACAAAACATATACTTCTCTTCTCTGGTATCATGCAGTATCAATTCTGCTGCAGAAAAGGCTCCTGCACATACCAGCTTCCCAGAAGTTTAACTTTTTTCACTGCCATTGAGAATTCCCATGTAAACCTCTATTCAATGAATTACTTGCAATCTAAAGTCATGCTGGAAATGACTAACACAACTAGGCTGAAAATAAGGAAAGACCTCAATCTTTCATCAATCTAAAGTTCTAGTACATGCACTGATGCAGTCCCATTTATGGCAAATGGTACCTTAATTTAAACAAATTCAAATAAATGTAAACAAATAATAAGACATGGCCACCTACTCTGAAGCTTCCCTCTTTCTCAGTCCCTCCCCTTCTTCCCATCCTTTCCAGTTTTGCAAGTCTCCAGTAAATCTTGAATTATCAGTGAAGTAGCCAAAAAAATGTACTGCTGTGAAAAAGGCTCCCTCTCTTTTTCCTTCTTTTCCCCACTACAGCTAATTTTCATGACCACCATATGAACCGGTTGATTCACATTCTTCTTTTTTTCAACTTTTATAGGCATTTCCTTTATGGTAGACCAGAACTGTCTGTGGTAGTTGAAGTCCAGCATCTCCAATGACTGACTGCCCATTGTTGAAATTCTTAGTTTCTGAGAAATCGCGAAGGAAAACTGAAACAGTCACTTTGACAAGTGACAGCTCTTGCATCTTATTCTGCAGAATCAGGTGCTACATAGCCTATGAAACAGATATAAACTGCCCCCTCGTGCCTCTAGTATGAACATTTTCTCAGTTTTTACCACTACATCCACTAGTATTTTAGTTCTTTTGATAGCTCTAGCAATGGACAATAGAGCTGAACAGAATCTACAAAAATATGGAACTAATAAAGGAAGTTGAATTAACACAAAACCAGTTTACTACTCTTCTACCAAAATAAAACCGTAATGGATTTCAAACATTAACATCTGAATAAGAGGTGAGGAAAAAATAATCTACTAGTAACTATTAATCTTTAATAAAGGCTCTTCAGTGGCCAAGACTTAAGGCAGTTGATCACAGTAGCAGGTATTGTGCTAAAAAATGAAGTCCTGGCTCCAAAGTCAATGCCAAATTCCAGAAGTACTTTTGAGCAATTCTTAGCCCTTCTGACTCAGCTTTTGAACTGTCAGTTGAGTGGGAAGTGTGAATTGAGGAAATGTTTTCATGAGTTTCCTCATTTAGCCATTTCCCCATAACATACATTGGCAGAGCTCAGAGAAAAAGCATTCTGCAGACTGTTCACTATTTTCTGAGTGAGTTACTCAGCTTTTCAGTTAAGCCAACGTTTACACCTCCCAGGGTTTCCAGAAATGCTGAAGGCTGCAGTTCTCATTCCTCAGAACAAAGAACTAAAACCCAGGAATAATTCTCTATTGTCATATATTTTAGCAGGTCCCTCATCAAATATACCTATGCATAGCCTACTAAACTTCAAGCTGTTATGGAAAGAAAAAACTGTCTGGAGGCTTTTAATGCAAAGAAGAAACATGTATGCATAGTAAACAGAATATAAATTATCTTCATAACTTAATTTTTTATCAGTCACTCATAGTTTAGACTTCAGAGAAACTTCAGCAGGCTGGGGTTTGTTAGAATTCCCCAGCGAGAAGGCAAAGGCGTCTCTCATGCAAGTAGGATGTCTCTGATGCAAGTTAGGATGCAAGTAATCACTACAAGATCAACTTGGTGAGAAGGTAGATGGAAACAAAGGACATAACGCTTCTAGGTGGAAACACATGGAATAGGTACACAGAAATTCACTTTTGGTTACTGAAAGCCTTTTAAAGGGTGGGGACATAAAGACATGGAGAAACGCATTACTGAATCTAGAAAGACTTTCGCTTCAGTTCTGATGATAGGGCATCTTTGGCACTACAGTGGTTTCTTGGGCTGTGCAAAATAAATAAGGTGTTGGGGAAAAAGTCAAATCTAGAGTGCTCAACAGCAGGACCACCCTCCAGGCTTCAACTGGCTGACAGCTTGGGGCATCAAGCATTTAAGCACTGGCAGAGTTGCCTTCCTGCCCCGCCCTTGGCAAAATGACCTTGATAAGAACAGCTGTTAAGATATGGATTCAAGTGTAAATAATATGTGTGAATGAAAAACTGTCTGAAGAGTGTCTGCCCAAAACTAACTATCCTAAAGATAATGACAACCATGAGCCAGATTAAATAGTAACTAGAAAATTATAAAGCGACTTTTGAAACAAAGAAGGAGTCTGTTTGAAAAGATCTATAAGGAAACATAAACATTTGTAACATTGAGGAAACAGTGCTGGAAACAGCAGTAGTCAAAACCTGGTCTGACACTGCCAGAAGTCAACCCACCAGCACCGCAACCTCTCTCTAGGCCAGACAGAGCAGCCTCCCCGTCAGATGCTGTAATGAGCCTCTACTCCAAGTAGTGGAATAAGAGTATGGGGCACAACAGGTAGGGACCCACGCCTCTGTCTGTATGTGGCCTTGTGCAGTGATCTGACACATGGATTAGCGGGTACACACAAAGCCAATACACCCATATGTCCAATAGGAGGGGTGTGCAATTGGCCCAGCACATGCCCAGAAGAAATGTGATCTTGTAATCCATGCTTTCTGTGGGGCAGGGGGTGCATATGTAACTTTAGGGGAGGATTAGGATTAGTTATAAAAGAGTATTTATAAATTTGTAGTTGTATATTAATATTTTGTAATTATCTAATATTATGTTTTATCTATTGCTAATAATGATCGTGAATGTACAGTTTACTGACTGTCATTAAGAAACCAATAAACCATTTTGATCTTTGTTTGATTTAAACTGTGAAGTTTTTCCCCTACAACAAGCATTCAAACCCAGTGCACCTGCAGCAAGAAAGCCAAAGGCCACTATTTCCTAAATAATTAAAAATCACTATTGCCTAAATAATCTAGATGTCTACAATTAAAAAGTCCCTTTGTAGGCTATAAGGTCTATGGAGAGCTCCAGGGCATACGGCATCTCCAATTAGAATATCAGTGTTCCCTAGATAAGTTATAACTCCTTACATATTTAATTCCAGCCTATCACTGTACTGCCATATGTCATCATGTGTACAAACCATTTAAAGGCTTCTGTATTTCTGGGTTGTTGTAGAGTACCTTGCAGTAGTCAGGAAAGGGTCCACACTCTAGTTAATAAAAACAAGCCTTTGTCACAGTCATCTCTCAGAGCAGTGCTTTCTTTAAGTACGACATGCCATCAAGAATCTTTGGTATATCCTTCGTTTGTGACTTTACTGCTTTTTATGGCAACAGCCATTACATCTGCAGTCTGCAGAAGTGTATTTAAATGGATCTCTAAGCCTATTACAATTGATTTTATTTAAAAGGTAACAGTAATGAAATTAACAGGGAGCTATAACAAAATGTAGAAAAAATAAAATCCAAATACATTTTAGACATAATCATTTCCAATGGGTCAGATCACTTTAGCTTTTCTATGCCTTCCATTATGACAGCAGTTTTCAGTTCTGTGTTGGTTTACTAATTGCTGGTCTCACTACAAAATGTTTACAAAACAAAACCCAAAATAACAAACAGCAAAATACACAGCACTGGTTCCTCAAGGGACCAGTTTATGTGCTGATGCATGACTGCATGAATAATTCAGAATCTTCATGTCTGAAAACACTTTTTACACAACTAAGATCTAAAAAAGAGAAAGATTAAGAAAGATTAATAATGACAACTGTAAATTCTGGGATTTCTTATCGTCATTAAACTTTAAGGTTAGAATGTGAATTTTATATAGGCAAAGGAAGATGATCTCTTCTCTGAGCTCTGCAATTTTCAGAAAAATCATTTAATAGCTTTTTCTTAAAATGCATTTGATGTTCTTGACTGTTCAGGTGTATCACACTGAAAGGGCACCATTTAAAATAGTTAGGGGAAACAGCTATCTAAAAAGCTAAAAAGAAGCTTCTAACAAGCAATGGCATGAAGTCTATCAACCAGATGCTCTGGAATGATGTGCCATTGTGTGTCATATCACTGATCAATCTGAGCATACAAGGTATACACTGTATGGCTCTCAGGGACTCCCCCTGATGCAGAAGAAAGTCCTTAGCAGGAAGGAGGAAAGGCAATGGTTCCTACCGTACTCATCTTCTCTCCTACTATGAAAATGTTTAATCAAGACATGCCAATTCTCTGCTTTTTGGAGACATTAGTAAACGGTGTGGGCTAGCAAGTCATTCAGTGATTTTTATTTATGCCAGAGCACTCACAAGTATTGCAAGGATGCTGAAGCTGGGGCGGAGGGAAGGGAAGCAAGGCAGAAAGTGTTCTGTGCTACCATTTTTGTGAAATTGTAACTTCGCTTAACTCTTTTGCATGCAGTTCGACTAGACACCAGCTAAGTCTTACAGAATCCTCTACTATAATCTGTCGGTTGAGTGTTAACAAAGGTGATGTCCAATTATTGCTTTTCCTCAAACATTTTTTTAGCAGAAAACATGTTTATGCTTCCAAACAGCAGCCTCTTCCATGAAAAACAATCAGAGCACCAAACCATAAATGAAATATTCCATAACATTTTATAAGTGATCTCTCTAGGGAGGTTAAATAAGCCTCATCAAAATAATTCTGCTGATGTATTTGTTTTGTATTTGTGGCTTTTGTATTCCTCTGCAGAATATGCTAATGATAAAAGTGCAATTCAATATACATGCATTATCGGGTACTGTCCTATTAGCAAAAATATAAAGCCCAGCTATCGGAAAGTGTCCGATGGCTGTGATCCTTAGATCGTATACCAAAGATCTAGGGGATGCCTAGGTAACTCCGTCAGATTTTTAAGAGTTTAAATACTTTGGAAGAGCAAATGCTGGAAACTACTCAGGTTCCTCATGCCAGAAGGATACATAGTCTAAGTTCATAGCCTAAGCTTTAATTCGTAACTCTTTCAGAAATGGCACCCACACACTGATCAACAACTATAAATGTTTGTTTCTTCAAAGCAGAACATCACTCTGTAAAAGACAAAAACTTTGGATATTGCCACTTATTGATTCCTGGTGTTTGCTGAAGGCATAGTTGGAGAAACAGTGGTGGCCTAACGGACCCCTGAGATTAAACTGGCAGTGAGACTCCTAAAAAGCACACAAGATGAGTCAAACACCTCTTTCCGTGCATGCGTACTGAGAATTGCACAAGCAAATGTACGTCAAAAAGCTGAAACGTATTTGCTTGTGAATTTAGTAAAATATGTGATTGACTAAATAGAGCCACTGCAAAAATACCTTTTTTTTTTCCCCAATGCTGCTTCAAACCTTCCTTTGCAGGTAAGGTGATCAGTTCAGCTGGAGCTAAGGAACACAAACGTCATGGCCTCTACACAGTCACCCTACTGGGAGAAGGCCACTGCTTTAACAGGAGTGAATGATAACAGTAGCAACCCTCAGCTGCCTAAAGGGACAAAATAACCATAAATCCAAAGAATTGCTAAAGGCAGGTGAGCAGCAAGGAAGCACCACCGCCCATTCCATTTGCTGTTTCATTGCTCTCTCCAGTAATTTTGGTCCAGAGCTGAACAAAATTACCCCACAGGCCAAGTATGTCTTGCAGTCACTAGTCAGACTACACTGCATTATGTTATAGATGGTATTTCAAGGACACTGAATAATTCATATCAAATCGCACTTGTACTTCCAAATGCTAAGACATCATAAGGCACTATTCCAAAATAGGAAACAATCACTACGTAAGATGGAAGGAACTGTTCCCCTTAGGCAAAATATTAGCTACCAAAAATATAAGTGAGATTTGCAAATTTCTCCAAGTGTTTTTGCCTTGCAAAATCAGAACCAAAAAAGCTCATGCTGTGACGTCACCGGTGTGGCAAAGCACACACTCCATATATTCCCTTCAGGTACACATATTTAATTGTTCCTAAGGACAGCAGGACAGCAGAAACAGCATGTGTATCTCTGGACAGAATTTTACCTTGTTACTCTACTGCTAAAATTTAATACACATGTGAAGATAAGAAGCCAGTATTTTGAAAAAAATATGAAAAATCTTTTACCAGCTTATAATTATCCAGTAAAAACACTGCTTTTGGAAGACAAGACCAGATGGAATTCATTATAGAGGGAAACATTCACACATACCAGGAGGGGAAATAGGGAAATGTATTTTTACACATTATCCAACCAGTATGAAGATTCTAAAATATTTACTCTTTGATAGGGGAGGTTTCAATCCTCGTACATTGTATCCTCTAAGTTCAATCCTTCTGCAGGAAACAAGTTTCACAAATTTTGCTCCACAATCAACTTTCGATTTATTTCAAAAAAATTTCCTCTCTAATGTAATGAAGAGTTTTAAAGAATGTAAATTTAAAATAAATTTAAATTAAATTTTCTTGAGGGAAGTCCTGTGCTAGAGGTCTGAACCAACAATGACATGACAGTTCTAAGTTTCTCTATAATCCTCTCAGGGAGATTCATGTCACTTTGGAATCTTCCACATCATTTCTTCCAGTAATCTTTTTTATTCTTGGCCCATGCAAATGTTTTCATTGATACATGCGTTTTTCTACATTAAGGAGGTATACAGTACCCCTGAAGAAGTCTCTATTTCTTAATAAGATCTTCATTTTCAACATTGCCTTAACCAAACCTTTTTAGAGAAATGATTTGTTGCATAATTACCATTTAACTACCAGATGAAATATTTCAGATACCTCAAAAGGCACTTGCTTCGATATTCTGGCTGTTTTAATAGCAACGCATCTTATCCAGTTGACACGCAACGTGTGAAGGCTGATGGTGTAATATTCCACGGTGGTAGCACCTTTAGGTTCTGACACAAACTTAGCTTTAATCTATTCATGTATACAGCACACAGCTTGCTAAAACAGCTTGGTGTTTTGAGATGGTATAAATTTAACTCATGGTGTAATTTTAAAAACTGCAATTTCCCCCAGTAGAGGGCTTCAAAACAGTTATAGATTTATAAGATTCCTTCTGAATCCTTGCACTAAATAAAAAAAATACTTCATTGGAAATAATTTTGCTAGGTTTTTTTCCTTTTTTTCAAAATCAATGCACATTTAGGGCTGCTATTTAATGAACTCAATTACATTTATTATTGGAAGTACCCATGAGGACTATTACCATCTTCCGCTTTCTTTTTGATAATTATAGTGTTGTTACACTTGGAAAATCAACATGTGCACAAATCAGACTGTAAATCAGATGCTGACTATACATAAATATTTGTTAGTAATTCATTAATAATACTTTTCAGCTATGTGACAAGCTTTTCATCTTTGATTGTAGTGAAATGTGTTTCAACTAATATTTTGCATTTCCCAAAGATGCTTATTAAACATGCTTTACAAACAGTTATTAAATAATATTTTAAATTCATGGTCACAGATTTCCTACTGAAATTCAGCTTACCGTGTATTGACCATAAAATTCAAAAACTTACTGCAAACACAGGGCACACCACAACAGACAGCAATGTTAAATTTAACTGTTTTGAAATCGTGACTCGTCATTCCCCACCAAGTAATAAATTGGATTTTTAAAATAACAAAACTGATAGAAGACTAGTGTTCTGGCCTTTGAGCCCTTTGGAATTCATATTTTCAAAGTTGTCTTTATGCTTATTACAGACATAAACTTCATTCAAAATAAAGAATCAAGGGAAAAAATCTACAATACTTATATAACAACTTAACTCCTACAGTTTGAGAAAAAAAATTCACGTAATGCAAATCTATCCACTGGGAGAATATACCAAGAGGTGATCTGAGCTATTAAAAGTCAGAACTAGACCTCTGAAATGAGTATTCAAATGATTTTGCTTCCAATGTACCCTTCCCAGTGGCACAGAATAGTAAGTCATCTGATTCACAGGATTTTGGTTGCTAACAATAATATTAAACCAAAACCATAAAATACTGCAACACAGTACAGATCTGTGATCTGAGTGCATAATTCTGAGACATGATCAGTAAGAGAGGCTCACATATAAGCAGCTGTAGATCCAGGGAAACCACAGAAACAAAACAGACCAGGTTAACATGTCCTTGAAACTACATGACAAGGTTATCAGTGTTCATCTTATTTATTGAAGAAGGGATAACATCTTGTCTAAGAACAGGTGCCTACCACTGAAGCCAATGACCACTGTATATATACCCTAGAGAGTAGAATGTCCACTAAAAATGGTAAGAATTTAATAAAAAAGTACAACGGTCAGTGACCAGATGGCTTAAAGTGTGCTGTTTAAGCACCTGACCAAAGCATAGCTTGGTGTCCAAAACAAATGGGCACTTTAAAAAAATAGTAAGAGGGAAAAAGAGTGGGGGAGGAGAAAAAGAGAGAAAGGCAACATGCAGTTCTTTTGAGTTTTATAACTTCTAAAATAGTATCTTAAATTATTAAGCATGCAATTTGATTCTAATGGAACTTTTATTCTAGAGGCTATTTCTTCGCAAGAGAAAGATTTTTCCCTCTTTTTCAGAAGAAGATTTATGCCCACAGGAAAAGAGGAAAAAAAAAAAAAAAAAGAAAAGAAAAAAGAAATAATGATCCAAGCAAACAAATTACCCTTTGATTTTTACCCCAAAAACCCACTGAGCCCACTGGACCTAATTGTGAATTTATACTTATTTCATTTTAAGAATAAGCAGCACAACAGGATACTGGAATTTGGACTGCATCTCTATTCTGATTCTTCACACTCAGGAGACACTACCAGAGACAAAAGTAGAAGCAAACTCCTTCTTTACTCCTCCTGAGGTTTAAGTATAGGCAAACGCAACTCTTGTCCTTGGACAAGAATCTCTCATTCAACAAACAGCATTCAGGATCACATTCATTTCCAGAATAAGATTGCTTTTCCCTCTCCAACCTTTCTTTTTTCAATTTTAGATCTCAATTACAAAACAACTGCTGCTTTCTCAAGTACTTCTGGAACACCTAATTTAATTTTTGAAGATGACAAGCTATTCAGTTGCTAGGGACTGAAAGCCATTCAGATAAATGTCAATTGCTTTGAAGTCCACTACTCATAACGCTGACCTAACTCCAAATGAAACCAACTAACCACACGAACTACACCATCTATAAAGACTCATACCATGTAATATCAGAAATACCACATCATTACTTGTATGGTGAGAACAAAAGAGAGGAGGCTGCTTAAGATCCTCAACCTACTAGATAAATCGTCCTTCTTTATGGAGAAAAAAAAGCCTAAGAAACTTTCCTGAATTGAGAAAAGCATTTCATCTGGTAGGTGAGAGAAGAAATACCTAAAGAATTCATCTGTCCACGTTTTGTCCCTTTCACAGTCATCTCTTAGAGCTAAATTACTCCTCTCTCTAATGCAAGCAAATCAGGATGAAATGAAAAGAAATTCTCAATTAATTTTGGCCTCTCAAACTTGACAGTTGTTCAAAACAGCTATCCTTGCTATTTTTACTAATCTCAAAATTCAACATGCGCTGTGTACGGCATTATGAATCACTATGTTATTTTCTAACCCAACTCAAATTTAATCATCATTTTGCAACACAGAAAAGTAACATGATATTCTGGATCCTTCATTGGTTTCCGTGGAAGTGGGCATGACACTACAGGCAGACACTACGGACTTCAAAGTGTGAATCAGGATCATAGCCTGCATGTAATAAGATACAGAACACACTAGCCCTTGCAAATAGGGGGGTGAAGGAAAAAACAAAAGATTAATAATTGTCATTGACCACACATTTTGTCATCTCTTTCCATCCGCCAAATACACAAAAGTTTGTCTCTATGGTGCAGGGAGGAAATCAGGCCTGCCACACCTCTGTATTTCCTGTCAGCCACTGGAAACAGCATCCAGCAGTATTTTCATGCTTAGATTTTCAAGCAGCCTATGTAAATGGATGGGGAGCAGTGAGGCACATGAGGAGGTAAGACAACTTGCTCTTACAGAAACGCATAGGATACTTAACCTTCTTAATGATAATTTACACAAAAGATTTGTCCAGTATACTACTAGATACTATAATCAAATCATTGCAGTCTCCTTTATGTGGATATTTAAACTCTCTATATAAGTATGTTCTACTCTGGAATAGACATTTTCATATGAGAAATAAAATAAATAATAGTAATATAAAAATACCTATATCATACCAGATTTTGTACTACCAGAAAATATTAAACCTTTGAAAGTTATTAATGGAAATACTGAAGAGTAACAAGCTCCATTTTTTTAATAAAATATAATTAGTTTAATAAAAAGAAGTTAAATTCCAGAATGACATAGTTATTCCAGGATGGAGACTCCTTTGAAAATACCAACCCTAGCTTTCATTTTTCAGGAAAAACGAATCATTTCAAGGGAGAGGGAAAGTTGTGTACCACACACTAACATATATACAGCAAAACAGACCACCTGCTTAACTCTCAGCACAACCCCACAGAGCAAGCTGTCAGCAGTCCTCAGAGAAAGTCAGCATTTCAGAGATGCCATCCCCTTGGGCCAGCACTGAACAATAACTGCAGTCTAGACTGTGCTTTTCTCTTCCTCCAATATTTTACATGCACTGATTCGCAATACCTTGTACTATTTTAATGGCAATTTGCCTGAACGGCTGTAGCTACAATTGTGATCCAGGCAGGAGAAAAGATAAAACTAAGTGCTGTACAGCAATCTAGCCTTCTCCATTATCCTGTGATCTGAAGCACATTACTTACTGGGGTTTAGTGAGTTAAGTTAGTTAAGTTTAGTAAGTTAGTTAGTAAAGGGGTTTAGTGAGTCACCCCTGTTGAAACAGAAATAGAGTATTATTATTTCCATCTACTACTAGCAAAAAGGGGACAAAGGGTATAAACACTTGTCCTAGAATGCAGAGCATGCCATTGTACAACATAAAATTGAAATATGATGCTCTTTCTTACATATAAGGAAGTCTGTCTTATTGTGTCCAAAAAAGAAAACAGACTTGTTTATATTATTCTCTGTGTACAAAAATTTAAAACTGAATAGCTATGTTTTCAGCAATGGCTCTTGCTTTTCCTCTGTTTCTGAACGAACACCACTATGTGTCAAAGATTCTGAGCCTTTTTAAACAGGCTCAAAACAGCACTTAAAAATACTGCAGCCTAAAATCAAAGGCTGTTTTTCTCGAGTCCCAACTGCTTTGCGGACAGCATTCTGTTCTGTATCATTAGCACTTCAATAAAAAAAAAAAAAAAAGACACAATTTTTAGATGCTCCCTAAAACGAGAGCCCATTATAAACCGTATGAACTCCCTCAGATTTCAGAGTTTGAACTCTTTATTTCAGAGACTTCTAATACCCTTTCTTGCAGATGATGCAACACAATAGAATTGCTTCTGTACAGTCCCTCTATGTGCTAACCCTTTGCGCTTCCAGACACCAAGAAGAGAAAAAACATTTTTCTAAATAGCCATTAAATTTTGAATAAAACAAGAATGGAAACAGACGAGGCAACAGAGACGTAAAGTACTGTTAAATACAAATGTGGAACATCAAGGGTTGGGTTTAGTTCTTCCCCCTTCAGTTGAACAATGCCACAGAATCTGAATGCAGCAAGATTAATTATTCATGAACAGAAATTTATATTCTAGTTACAGATGTCACCAGAGTAACAAAAGGCAAAAAACATTCCAGAAAGGCCATCCAAGCCAAGTGGAATGTTTTCAGTGAGCAAAGACAAATACTCCTTGCAATTCTTAGTATTATTGGCACATGAAATTCTAGACCTACTGATGAGAGAAGAAAAATTTTACACTGACTTTACAGAGGCCAAGGTTCTCTTCCCCACCTCAAATTCTGCAGTGCTATACCTATGGATGGTATGGAAGCATGAAATTTTGATCTCATCCCATCCAGCTTGAGTAGGAAGATTATTTTAAAAGACAGGATTAGAATTCAAAGTTATCTTGATTTTTTTAGTAGATGAAACTAAGAGGAAATTCTGTAAAACCACACACAGCTACATTAGAACCGGCTTCAGGATCCTAACTACCTTCTTGAGGTACCTTCAGGTTCTGTATTTCTGTAATTTCTATAGCTATACTAGCACTGCTATTTCCACCCACAACTGATGGAATCCTACACTATATTCTAAACTAGACCACCACATAGAAAAAGGTAACTCTCCAATTTTTCTGCAGAAAATCTCAAAGTCCAAGTCCATGATCCTGCTAAGGCGTATGAATAGGATAAAGAATAATCTCAGTGAAAATAAAATCAACGATGACATCAGGCATTTAAAGTTCTAATTTCTGATTTACTTCTAGTCCTTTTTTTTTTTTTTAAATTAGGATGTCTAGAACTAAGTGCAGCCCTCAAAACACAAGTATATCATGGTAATAAAATTTAAGTGACTTACCAGCACCAGAACTAGTAAATGAATTTTTATTTTCTGAAGCCTATCATTTGCCTAAGCTACAAATATTAACTTACATTAAAACACATCCAGACATTACAAGGTAGCAGATGAAGCAGAAGCATAGGCTCTATCCTGCTAACTCAGTTGTGGGGACAGCATCTAGAAGCAAAGTGACAGAGTCATTTGAAGACAGTTTACTGATAACTTCTTAAACCACAATAGTAAGATTTACACAGTCTAATTATTTCAGTCAGAATCCCATCTCTAAAACATGAACAAGTGCTCACCAGCAATACTTAAGAGACTGGGAACATCCTTCTTCTAAGTAGACTGATTCTTAGCATTAATAGGTTGCTATTTCTAGACCTTGGGTTTACACCTATAGTACTGTGGGGATATGATATGGTTTATTTTGTATGCTTATCGGTTTCATTTCATTTTGCAGCATCTGTATAACGGTAAATTAGAAAACACAACCTAACCAGTTCTTTTATGTATTTTTAGGCTTTGTATTTTGTGCATTTTTTTGCAATTTCAACTCTTCTCAGCTATTCTTCTCACCACACCTCAAAGGATTTCTGTTGACTGCAGTGAAGAAAATGAGTACCAAGCATCTCCCAAACAGAACCCCTTCATAAACATCTTCTGCTGACACAGGACATTGACTTATCTTAATTTTTCAGTATCACAGGACACATGCCAGATGGTATGAAAGTCAAAAACAATTCTGGTTAAAGTCATGCAAGTGAAATCAGGGCAGATTTCACTTTATTGTGAGTGTAAAAGCTATGGATCATCATTAATGTGATACATCTTATTAATTTCCCTGTATCTTACCTAATAAAATCACTGCATAGTTACATAGAAAGATAGAATATGGAAAACTCTTTGTAAATGCTTAGGTTTAGAAGGTGTTTTTGCAACATATAACAACTCACACTTTTTGCACTTTCAGCTTGCTGCACATGGGAAGCCTAGACAACCATGAAAGAAAAAACACACTATTTGCATTCATTCATAATTGGACCTCAGAGATAGGTTCTCAAATTGAAGACCAAATCTGCTGCTTTTCAGATTAAAGCTGCAACTGTGACACTGTCTGTGAAGCACAGGTAGCAAGGTAACTTCTTAAACTACGGTGAAATGTATCACTTGCATGATAGTTAAATAGATTCATTACAAGCAAAGGTCAAGTCCTTATGTGTCTTCTACTTTTTGATGAATAACCTATTTATACTTGCATGAGAAATTCTAAAAAAAAGGATATAGCTGAACACCATGAGCATCAGCAAATGCAATTCTTTACCTTCAAAAGTGCCTTTTCTCTGAAGATTTCTGAGTGTTTCAAAAAACTAACAGCATGGAACACACTCTTTCTGAATTAAATCAGTTCTGTGCCAGTGTCAGCCATAAGCAACCTTGCTCACCACACCAAGCAGCAACTTAACTAGGGAAAAGAGGGAAGAGCTCCATCATCATTGTATGTAGCACACAAGAGTGCAAGGGTGGTTTTGGTCCCATAACTGGGCCAAGTGTCTTTAAAGTTTTCTTTGTCTGAAACCAAGAATGCATTTTTCAGAACACTGCATCCACAAAATATAATTCCTTATTACACAGTTATGAACAAGATGCCACATAGTTTGTGCTCCTGTTTTAAATCACAGTGTCTGCATACATATGTTTATACGTTTGCATTAGATTTCCGAAACAATTCATTAGTCCTGCAGCCCCTTTGCAACCAAACTGTGCAATCTGTTTTCCCATGTGTCCTCTGCTGTTGAGGGCAGTATGACTAAATATCATCTCCCTATAATGCGATACACAGCCAGGTTTGGAGGATTTCCACCTAGATGATCTACTTAAGAGTCCATTTCCATGTGGATTTAGCATAGACATCACTAGATTCAGTTCCTCCTTTCCAGCTGGAAGCATGTATTCTTCCCTGAATGATGTGAAAGTCATGGAAATCATCAAGTCTGTCTACCACTGACATTTTTAAGACTGTCATTTAAAGAAAGGCTGACTGGGTCCCCAGCTATACAGTATCACAGTAAAATCAAAGATACAAAAATACTCTAGGGAAGGCAAAAAATCAAAAAACGCTTATCTTTAAAAGCACTCAAATCATCTGTCCATATCATGACTAGACAGGATTTTGGCATGGAGGACAAAGATCAGCTCTGACTTTGTTCATTCCTGGGACAATAAGCATTGCCAGTGCACATGAGAAGAGTGAAGACACTTGGACTAAAAGCAGTTCTGTAAAAAAAGTCTGTTTCAAAGACTTGGCAGCCAGGACATGTGCAACAAACAAGACACTGAAACCTTCTTGAGACTGACCTGCAGACACAGCAGGATTTCTATTAGCATGTTATCTTCTACCCCTAAGAATTCCTTTGCAATTCTTCCCTAATTCCCATTCACATCCTCAAAGGCAGTGTATGCCATATAAGCCTGCAATGGCCTATTTTGTAATGACAGGAGAGTAATTCTTTCATAGCTCTTCCTCAAACCATCTCCCAAAAGTTATTCTCCATGCCAAACATTCAAATGCCAATTCTACCCTGCTCAAAAAACAAATCAATATCCCAGAAACATGTGCCTTGCACACTCAGTAAATGAAATGCATATGATTATGAAAAAAGTATGTCATCAGTGATAAGCATTGTCTATCTTTATTTTTACACAGTCATACTTACCATGATATTTGTGGTGGTCTTTTTGATTTCCTTTAAATCAATACCACATTTAGTAAAGCTTCTTTCCTTAGTTCACATATTATTGTGGCTTGTTTTTAAGTGCAAAATTTAGCGAGGGTTTTTTTTCCCCTCAGCAGAAAGCTGCATTGCAGCAGTAAGGCTATTTAGAAAATACATACAGTACACAGCAAGAGCAACAACAAATCACCAACTCCACTAAACCCCAGTGTGCATAACAGTCTTTTGCAAAACACATTTATTTTGCAATGAACTCTACGCATGCCAGCAGGAGATATAAAATGGAATTTTATATGCAGAAAACTGTTTGTTATTGTTCTAACAATACATGGCATGACTGTCTTCATTCTAAAATAAGTGGTTACAACTTTCAGCCACCTAGAGCATCAGGGAAACCATTCTGGTGAACAGTATCAAAGTTCATGTTGACAGACTTCCTCAGCCTTCATAAATAGATCCTTGCTTAGTTTTTCAGCCATGTGGATGAGGGGCACATCCTCATACATTACAGCAATCTTTAGGGACACAAATCCCTTAACTAATTTGACCCATTACACTCCCATTTCACATCCCTATATCACGCCCTGAAAAATATTCACAGCTCAGTAACAAACCATCAGCAGATTCTTACAGAGTAGCAAATGTAATGAATAACCTGTCCACATATTAAGACTTAACTTACCTAGTTTTACAAGGCCACACGTGAGCCAGGCAAAACCCAAATGCCTGTTCAATTCCTGGCAAAAAAAAAAAAAAAAAAAGAATAAAGGAGAAAACACTTGGTAGCCTTATGGAATCCAACTGCACCTTTGATGCAGTTTTCAAACCTTACTTTTGAACTGTAGAGTGCTGATCTTCTACAAAAGGCTCCTATTTTCAGAACCTCAGGCTCATTTTTTCCCAAAAAAGGAAAAGTATTTGCAAAAAAATCTAGCATAGCCCTACAAAAAACAACATCGGATGTGTGCTGAAATGAAAAGTTACACAGAACATCAGGTCAAACACCCAAAAAGAAAAATTAGGTTCTTTCCTGCAAGTAGATGTTCAAGGCTTCACTAATGAGCTTCTCACAATTTTCAATGGATTAAAGGTATGTTACTGGCTGCTCAAAGAGGCTTCACAACTTTTTAACCTATCTCCCAGCCTCCCTAAGGAGCTCTTCTTTGCTGGCAAAAACCTCACGTACTTAGAACTCAAGGCAGGTATTTCCCAGCATTCTCCTATCTTCCTTTATTTTTCAATGTTACTCATTTGAGAACATTTTTTAGTTGTAAAAAGTTCTTTCCAACATCCATCTGACTAATGAAAACTTTGTTATCCAGAGCAACAGAAGATCCACAAGTCTCTCAGAACTGAACGAGAAATATTAACAAGATCTACCTTTCTCTACCATCCATCAAAGCAAAAAAAAGAACAAAAGACAAAGGTCCAAGTCCCTAACTACTTGGCTACTGTGATTTTCATCTGGCCTCTCAACACCCTTGGCAAATCTATCACTTTAACATGGCTTGAAGCACAACAGAAATGTATACTTTCTTATATATGAACTCAAAGTCCAGGCACCAGAGTGAACAACAGGTTTTATCAATTAGATGAGTATAAAAGCACGTGCTTCCTCCAGGAAACTGCAAAGCCTTAAAACATGCAGCAACAGTACCCTCCCGATAGCTGTGAACAACTCCAACCCAACAGCTGCAACAGTCAGCTTTGCTGGTGACATACCAACTGGTAACCACGAAGGCTGGAAAACATGAAGGCAGCTTCCAAACACAGAGAGCTCTAAACATGCTCCCTTTCCAGTTTTGTGTAAGCTCTACTCACATTTCCACAAAAATGTCTTCTGCCATACAGAAGACACGGCACTGGCCATCACAGGTTGACCTACATGCAGTGCATCTCAGCAGAGTCCTCCCTTGCCTTGCAACATTTGCTTCATGAGCCTAGAGACATACTACATAATGTGAAGGTCTTCCAAGGAAAGCCACCACCATACACAGCTCGATGATTCTGTCCTCTTACTTCTAATTTTCTACTAGAGTCTTTATTCTGGTACAGGTCAACAGCCAGTAGAATGACTGCATCACCAAACTACAAACAAAAAACCACCATGAACACATTCAAAACCCACCAACCCAGCAAACCAAAGAATGCCACTCAACGGTGTGGTGACTGCCTTGTAAAATTACCAGTGCCCAGGGGACAAGAAGTCACATACATCTTCATACGTTCACTCACAACCATTGTAGCATAAAAAAAATCAGTGACTTTGAAATACCTTTCACAAGGTAAGCCACAACAAACCATGGAAATAATCCCATAAAGCACTAGGTCCAGCAATGAGACAAAGAAGCCTGGAATACCTGCCCAGAATCATAAATACAAAATTCAGAGGAATTTTCCACTGAGTAGAAACAATGACTTAGAATGCAGGTAAATGTGTCAACCACTGTATAGTAAAACACTCCAACTTTCAGCAGGAAATTCTGTTACCTTTTCACATATCAAAAACTGATGTGTGCAGATGGAGAACAGGCTTACAGAAGTAAAATGATTTTCCCAAGGTTACAAAGAAAGCCTGGGCTATGACCAGGATGAGAATTATCCCTAGAGCAAATTCTTGGCCAAATGTCTGTGAACCCAGCAGGATTTGAGTTAACGTTAATTCACGTTTTTCCCTCGCCTTTAAAAAATGCTTGTGAAAGTTTAAAAAGGCTGCTTTAAGTAGAGATTCTCTCACAGAAGTGAGAGCTACAGCAAGAATACTAACTATCAAAAGAACATGAAAGCGATAAAAGGAGGAATAAGTTAAAAAAAGATCTCATCTAATGTTAGTTCATCTTGGCAACAAGCTGCCATAAGCTTTAGGGCCAGATCCTCATCTGTTTCAAAATCAAAATAAACTCCTGAAAGTCAATAAATTTATGTATATTTACCCCAACTGAAGATCTGTCCCTGCACTTCTATAAATGATTATAAATGTATTTATGGCATCTGAAGCCCCAAAAGTTTATAAGCCATTACACATTACTTCCAACATTATCCCTTAAATCCAAGCCTTGTTTTCATCCACCAGATGCTTCTCAGCAGGGAAATGTACACATGATAACCCAATGAATATCTCTTAGCAGGATAGTGGCAGGAAATCTCCCTTTGAGTACAGTTTGCATGAGTGTTCACAGGATTCAAAAATTTAAAAATTGGACTGTTCTGCTGCTTACATCTCAATATCAGATGTATTTTTACACATGGACAAGCAGTAACAATAGTTTTCATATAATCAGAACTCACATGGTGAAAGGTACGTAATGGTGACTTTTACCTCCTTAACTAACAATGTGTAAAATTAATTTGCTGACCTATTTTTTCACGTCAGGAGAGAAGACTGTTAAATAATCTGTCTTTTTCTTGTTGCACTTAATTATACACAGAAATATCAAGTCATGCTAAATAAAAAGAATACACATTTTGTTAGTTTCTAATGCACCACAAAGAAGAGCAAATGAATTGGCTTGTTTGGGTACTATTAGTTCCACACAGTTAGACATTATAGTCTGATAAATGCTAGCTGCTGCAGCAAGTCACAGAATAGTGAGGCCTATCAAGTCAGGAGGTAGACAATAATTCTCCGGGCATATACGGCCTTCATTCACTCTCTCCTCACAAAACAAGCTAAGACTCATGCCTTTTATGTGCCTTTCTGTATCCCCAACAGTATACACTTACACACATACAAATTGATCTAGCAATGCTAGCAAGGGCTGTCTTATTTCTAACCATGCTGCTTAGCAGTTCTCTCTTAATGTCTTAGTCAGGTATTTAAGAAGTGATCTTCCACCAGGGTAATCATTAATAGCCTTGCTACTAGCTTCCACAGTGCTAATTGGAAGATCTGATGCTGGTTACTTGGCTCTGTCCTACATTTTCTAAGGAACAGCTAAAAATATATTTCTAGGATTAACTTTGCTCACACTACATATGAATTCTACTATTTCAACACCACAAATTGTTATTGAATATCTTGAGCTGTTCACTGCTTTGAAAAAACATCCTTATTATACACAGATCATAAATCATTTTCTGATCAAGACAAAATAAGTTATACAGTTTCCATAAAATATTATTTCCTAGCAATTTAGACTTCAGTATTTCAATTACATCTTAACCAAAGTTGTCCTTCAGGCCTACTAGAATGGGAATGCAGGGAACTACTTGTATTTTCCCCAACTACATAACCTATTTGACACTGCAGGCTACATTTGCATTCTCTTAAATCTCGCACAGAAAGATGATAAATTTTTCCTCCAAAATTTGAGTTTTTCTTCTCTGGGCTGGGAAAAATACTGTCCTTCCTTGGCCACAAGATTTCTGTCATTAAGAAAAAAGCGATCCAAGCACAACATGGTAGTATTAGCATGACTTCTCTCAAAAAGTGTCACAGCATGTAATAAACACAAGTATCTAGGACATTAGTTTTAGGCTGCTGCTGGTGGTATTTTCAGAAGCAAGAGTGTCCTTTTGCTCAGCAGGGGCACTGCCACCTACTGAAACAACATCACTCCTTGCTACAATCAATTTTCTCCACTACCATTCTATATATACCCACAATCTCTCAGATGCTCCCATTTCTCTTCTAGCACTACCACAGCTTCACCAGTGATGGCAACAAGGAAGCACGTTTGTCAGCCAACCAACAGTATTTTTACCATAACATGATGTAAATCTGCTATGAGCTATATGGCATTGTAAAGAAGTGGCATAATTTATGTTATTATTTCACTGTTAGTAAGCTCCTCCTACAGCACTGGCGTACTAAATACAACCCCAAACAAGCTGAGTCATCTGGAAATAAAATTCTGGAGCAAAGAAGTATTAAAGTCTAACTGGCTTCAACCCTTCAGCAAAAGGAACTGAAATACTCTTACTGAAAAATCATAAAGACTGAATGCTAAATACGATCAAACTCCCCAGTTAACATTTATTAAGAGATTCACACTGGATACAAGTTTATAGTTTGTTGTGTACCAAGCTAAATTTTATCAATATTTAACAACACAACTGTATTCTCATAGCTGGAAACTCTGACCCATCAAACCCAAAGTCACCTTTAATGAAATCCTAGCAGAGATCTGCCTGCAAAACTGAAGATCAAATTGAGTGTCTAAAATCTCCAGATAAACATAAACCTTAATCCATAAAAAGATGTTATAGTACTTCTTAATGGTCTAGCTATTTCACAGATTTACTTCATTCTTGTACTACAAAACTCAATCTCAGCAAGTACGAAAAAGGATATAGGAAAGAATTATGATTCAATATAAATAACTATCCAATAATAAATTTATTTATCATCACGTACTCTGTTGTAATATCTGTGCTTCCAGGTATGTATTGGATACCTGTGTTTCCACAAATATTTTGACACTGACTTAAGTGCCAGTTTTTACTCTAAATAGCTTGGGCTAAACATACTCCAGTGGTCCTCATTTTTTAATGAAGAATATTTTCTAGTGCTAGTTTCCACTCAGTATCAAAATCTCATTTTCATTTCAAAATTCTTTGAGATGGTCTTCTCTCACCAGGAAGGAATAATTATTTGGCTCAAGGAATGATTAAATTACAGTTTTCTAACACAAAAACACAGCAGGCTCTTAAATTTTAAAAATTTAAATACAAATTCAGTTGTTTTAATAAAATTCTGCCACAGCAACAGTTTTTCTTTTACATTTTGTTTGCTGCTTATGTATATAAATACACATTTCATGACTTAGTCCAGATTTCACAGACTTCTATCACCATTTTGCCTGTCAGCTAAGTAAAAGATTTCATGAGGCGTGAAGCATTGCGGAATTTAGACCTATGCTTCTGTTTAACAGTTATAAGTCTTGAACTTAACATGCATATGCTATTTTCTCCTCCCAAGAAATTCACCTAGAGTTTTGTATGCATAGAGAAGACAGGCCCTTACTGACCTCTCATTTCATTTTTGGGGAACGTAGATTGTATGTTGCTGTTACTAAGGTCATGCTGACGTATACAAAAGGCTCTCTTTCGGCAGTCCTGCACATGCAATTGATTTGTCCTTTAGACTTTATGTATTATATGGTTAGGACCAATCTCTGTTTTCAATTGCAGTGACGTAGCTATACTGAGGATAATGGGGTTGCACAAGCATCACTGATATCAGAATTCTACCTTGGGAATTTAAGTTCTGTATTTCGTCAACTTTTTTCTGAGACCATAGCCCCACGGCATCTGTCTTTGCAACTGATACAATTAAGTGCCCTGTGAAATGTGCAAAATGGGGGAGCTGCATACTGTCACACAGGAATGCTATTCAATGTTTAGTCACTTGGTTTTAAGGGTCTGCAAGATTTTGTGATTTGAAATATAACTTTCTGAATATGACAAATGCTTCACTACAAAAAGATACACTCAGGTGTCTAGGAGGGAGAAATGTAATCCTGTATAGCTTCTGAAGGCGGAAACACAAAGACCAAGACTTTTTCACATGGTCAGTGATCCTGGATAATTCTATTCAAGTACCCAACTGAGACCCTCTTAAACAGGCCTGAGTTTTGAATGCCCAACGCTTTTCTGAAATTCAGCGACCTTTAAACAACGCTGAACTGGCGAACCAAATTAAAGACTCTCATAAACATGAACCTTCACCTACATTACTTTACTAGTATTATTCATAGATGTGTCCTGGGAGATACTAAGTATTGTGCAAACATAAGGGAAAATTTGAATATATTTTTAATTTCTCAAGCAACAGGAATAAATCACTGGGAAAATGATATGTTAATTAATAGATTAATATACTCACTCCCGAGTTCAGTTGCATGAGTAGCATTCCTGAGATGATGAGTGACAGATTACATCAATATATCCACATCTGTGCATCCAGAGGACAACATCTCCAATTGCTGAATGGTATTGCTCTAAAAAGAGTGATCTCTAAAGCAACTCTGAGCACAGACACCACAAGCTGCCTGCTACCTCCCAAGCATTTTGCAAATAGCCCAATGTAAACTTTTCCTGTGACGCACTAACATGCTGGGCCCATTTAGGCATGCTGCAACTGCAGTGGGACAGATTCTCTGCAAGCTCCATCTCGATGACTGCCTCATGAAAGCCCTTGGTACAAAGCAGGCATACATTCTAAATCTTCATTCCATCTCTGACTACAAAGAGAGCTTTTAGCAAAAAATTTGGTCTGTACATTGTTTCGATGCATTGATATGACTACTCCATTCACTGGAAAATAGTTTTAGCTAATCAGATCAGGAAGATGAATCAACAGACTACATTCTGTGAATTGCAAGTCTACACTGCACAAGAAATACCAGATAGAATGCGAGTTTGTTTTCTTCTTTAACAATACTCTCAGAGATTAGCTGCTTCGGTAAGAATTAAATGGTAACAGCAAAATGTATATTTATGTTTTTTTCAAAATTAGATTTTAGTAACACAAATGTCAAGAAATTAAGAACAAGGAGTTTCAAAAACAAAAATTCCATTCCATCTGTAATAGTCCCTCCTCCTCTATTGTGATACTAGAACTAGGCTCAATACAAACCTACAATACCACGGCTACATAAAGAAGAAGTTACAGTTGTTATTATAAAATAATTTGGATTTCACCCTATATTACACATATACGTATGTTGTAGAAAAATGATGTTAATATTATTTTATCATTCTTTTCTTGTTTTATTGTAAAACAGAAAGAGAAGATTATATTAAAATGATGCATTCTAGTACTTACTTGGGGTGCCAAGGGACAAATAAATGTTGATTTTAGAAGTTGATATCATGCCCAGTCTCAGTTTCTGACTCCATATTTAAAAAATGGCTGAGAGCACCTAATTTTCAGTCATTAAAGATGATACCATATGCCCACTGACATCAAGGGTTTTACAAATTGAAGTCTATAAAGGCTTTATAGAAGCTCCAGACTTGCACAGCTATACTCTGGAAAGCAGCACCTTCAACTGCACCCAAAGCCAATAAGACCACAATGATTAGCACACAGAGTAGGTGCTGTATTTAGGGACAGGAAGCTGTATTTAGAGACAGCAGCTGAAGCTTCCAAATGGTCTTTTACAAGTACAGCATTTCTGCAGTAAAATTAAGTCTGCCTTTTATGAATAGTCAGAGATCTGTTCTTTCAGCTAAAGGAAAAAGCTGATCTTACTATCTGTGTAAGTCCTACTTATCAATAGTAGTGAATGAAAGATGACCATTTCATTTTCCCTTAAGCAGATATTTTGCTCCTGATACAACCTAGCCTGGTTTAGCTTTCCAAACCTACTGAGACCAAACACATTTTGATGCCTACCTCTGCATTCTGTCTTCACATACTGGTATTTCAGACCACAAAACAGTCCACCCCAGAAGGAAATACATATCATACACTTGTTAGATATGTTGTACACTTGCTACATCATTATTTGAATATATACACCTTCAACGTTTAAAATAAAGGTAACTAGTGTTCAGTAGCTAGAGCTTCAGACCCTTATCAGAGACTTTTTAATGTATTTAAATCACAATAAGGGTTAGATTTGTCAGTCTCTTTAAATATTACCAAGTGGAAGAGGGTCTGGGCTCAGCTATGGCATCATCATTATCCTAGCAGAATAAAACACCTTATACCAGTCAAGAGCAACCATTCCAACTTACTACAGCGCTGCAAAAAGAAATGAATGGTCCGGAAGCAACTTGACTAGTCTTGAAAGGAAGGATGGTGATCATGCTACAGCACTCAAAGGAGAGGGAAGACCACAAAAAAGGGAAGAAAAAATTATTATTAGGGAAGGTACTATCACCGTGTGTGAGGAAGAAGCTCCTGAATCACCTCCTTACTTTCCACACAAATCATAGGCACACACCCCTTAGCATTTTTCTTACCCTCTAGGTCCTCCATTTCTTTGACTGCAGTTATCAAGCAGCCTCAGTTTCCTGTCCCAGTAACATTATTACATCATGTGCTGCTGCAAAAGGAGTAGCATAAGACACACGTGAAAGAAAATACTATGAAGACATAAATTCTTCCTGTATATTTCTCTTTTATCCTCTTTTATGTGGGAATCAGAAGGAGTTGTGGGCAGGCAGGCAGTATAGTCTGACAATTAGCACGGCAGGCCCACGCTATGGCATATACTACAGAAAGTCCATTTTTTCACTGAAACAGAACATCAGGTCTGTATTGCTAACACTTTGCCATTACAGACAAGAGGTAAAAAAGAAACAGGATGCTTTAAATAGCAGGTGTTGCAAAGAATTGCCAGTGTCAGGCACCCCAAAGTGACAACCAGTCATTTATAGCAAACAGGCAGCAAACTCTGGTCACCTGGCATGTCTCCCAGCTCATGGGTTGGCTAGAGGAACCCGCTAAAAGGCCAGCACAAAGGAAGAGAGCAGCCAACAAATGCGAGATGATCAACTGGGAAGAGCTGTTGAAATTGCAAGGGGGAGCAAAGCAATCCTAAGAGAATCACTGCATTTTTCTCAAAGATTAAAAGGTTTTACTGTTAAGCATATCAAAAGGCCTATCAATGCCTTTGTAATATTAAAGTTAAATAACAATTGTCTATTAAGAGATTTCACACAGATTTCATATATATCTGTGTGCTGCTTTATCTTTTAATTCTTCATAAATTTAGCCCCTACAAGCCACAAGATACATTCCAAAAATAGACAATAAATTAAAAATAATTAGTCTACCATTAACAGCTGACTTCAGTAGTTCAATGCCTATTCACTCCAGCTGAGCATGCAGGCCACAGTACACCTGGGCAGAGACTACCTTCTTTGTTGCTTTTTTGTAGGGTTTCTTGATACTACCAAGTGCTAAAAATATTAAAAACAGACAATAAAAGTTTTCAAATAACCTAACTAATCTTACAAATTTCAAAGAAGATGAACTTTTAAAGGAAATGGGATGTTTTAGTAGTCCATTCTATACTTATGCCTTACAACACTAACAAATGAAAGTGTAAAATAAAATGAAGCCATTTCCTCAAGATCCCCTAAAAATATATTGTTAATGAGAAACAAATTAAAGCTATTGTATTATATACAGTATTAACTTTTACGTTGCTTCAGTAGGAAAAGCAGACTACTGCATTTTCATGAAGCAGAACAAAATGGAAACTCAGATATCCTGCTTTCTAGTTAATGCTCCTATTCAGTGTTAGATTCTCCCTTTAAGCGTTACTTCTCTTTTCTTTTTGAATGTTGAATCTTTTTGAATGTTTTGAATCTTTTTTTTTTCCTTCTCTTCTTTTGGAATCAAGCTGTTGTGCCTGTGTTTTTATATAAATCGCTCCAAGTAATATATGTTGAGTTTTCAGAGACCATTTGGTCAGAGTCTAATAATCTCTCCTGGGAGCTGACACCAACTTCCAGCAGCAGGTCCAACACTGCAGATTACAATAATAAAACACATGCTGCTGCAGCTTCCAAAATAATGCAAGTCTGTCTTCGTCAAGCTGAAGAATGATGTTTTGAGACGTCTCAGATGCCTCGTCCCCTAGACAGAGCTTTCCTTTGCTTTATATAAACAAATACATCCAGTAACAGCTTTTTTCTCCTCTTCTAAACAGAAACTATATGCCATTGCAAAGACAGATCCAGATAGCACATTTCTTCTTGTCCTTCTAATAACAGTGTTCCTTATTTGACAAAATAGAAAGCTAGTATTTTGAAATTTTGCATTGAACTAAAATATCTTTACACAAAGTATCATTTTTTCCTGGTTTGAATTTTTAAAAAAACCATTTTTTCTACACAAGTGTTGATTCTTCAGATTATTTGTGTAAACTAGATAAATACAATAAAGTTTACATACAGAAAAACATTGGCTTATAAAGAGACTGGTATTTATTCTCCAAATTAGCATTTTGTTAGGGTACCTGCCAAATGTAAGAATAATTACGTATTTCCCCCTTGTAATCCATTGTTCTTTATTATAGTGTTCCAAGTAGGAATCCCAGGTGGATTAAGACTTGTCATATTTGACTTCTTTGGCAATCCACTGAATGTTTTTTATGCAATTCTGAAAAATGAACAGTTCCACATGCACAAATGCTAATAGGAATCAGTGTGTCCTATTTCTTCCTCTGACATTCAACAACACTATCCTCTACAGAAAAAAAACCAACAGTTTTACTAGTTTATAAGCACCATGCAGACCCAAGCAGTCTAAAGAGAAATCTCTCTACCAGTTGTGAAGGGGGAAAAAAAAAAAAAAAAAAAAAAAAAAAAAGAGAGAATTTTGAGAAATTCTGAGACCAAAAAAAAAAAAAAAAAGCATTGTGAAGATTTAAAATATTCCCAATACTCACTGAAAGCAGCCACTGCAAGAGCCAGTGTGACAATAATGGAGACCCAGGAAACCCACAACGCCTTCTTTCTGTAGCTTTGAGCTTCATGAGGTTTTAGTCTTGTACTGCTTTCTAGTAAACCTGACAAGCAACAAGCAAAGAAGTATGAACAATACATTGCTCCTTTTAAAAACATAGCTGTGTTAGTTCAGACTTAGATCAGATGTTTACATTCCGCATTATATAGAGAATCTATATAGACTCAAATCCTGCTCACATTATTAAGGTTAAGTGAATGAAGCCATCAGAAATATGTGAGTAAGCAAAGACAGCATACTTGGGCTGCTTTGATTTCACATAGAAAGTAAGACCTGCACCTCAGTCACCTAAAAGAGCATTGCAGTTGTAGAGCAACTATGGAAATGCACATCACTTAAGTTTTCTACCTACACATCTATACAAGAAAGGGCTCAGTGCTGCACTCACTGTGCTCGATGGTAAAACTCCTACTTATTTCAGGACTTCAGGATCCTGGGACATAATTAACACAGGAGAAAAACTTTGTTACCAATCTCAAAGAGAGAACCTACTAATACACTTGAACATACTGTGCACATATTAAGAATCAAAGTAGAAGCAAGCATACTTGAGAATCAAAGATATCATAGATGGAAAAACCTGTTGAAGTATGATATCCTTCATGTAAGGTGGGCATACATCCCCATCAAGAAGTTGTGTCAGAGAGTAACTGAAAAACCAATTGTGTCCTTACTGCAGTTAGTGCAAGCCTGTCTAACACAAGGGAATCAGGACTGCTTTTTTTTCTTTAATGTTTGCAATCTGTGGAAGTCATTTGTCCATGAACTTTAAATCATAGAAAGGAATTCAAGTCAAAAATAAGGAAGAGAGTGATATTCTTCGGTTCTCATTCTCTCACTCTGAGTCTTAAGCTACTTTTTAAAATGTGTTCATAATTTAATCACCTTTTGTTCATCCTATCCATGCTCTTTTGTTCTTAAGACAGTCATTTAATTTAAAACATAAAAATAAATTTTTTTCATCAGCAATATCTGACTCAAACCTGTTTAACTGGAAAGAGAACGCTCAATGGCTTTTAACTTTGTTAACAAATTACTCCAGAAACTGTGGGTGGTTCTTCTTAGATGATTATCACTTTTCAGAGGACAACTTGCCTTCCCTAAATTCATAAAACCAGGGCATTGTTTTAATAGTATAATCTTTCAGTAACTGGTCTAATGTCTTAGACAAACGGTTGAGAACAAGGACTCTGGCAGACTGTCAGCAGCAAATTAAAACATAACAGATGAAGCTGTTACCATCCTCACCTTCCCCAGTTTCCCTCTGACCTCTCCAATGGCTAGCGCCACTTTCAAGGCAGGAATACCAGATCTGGTTTTGAGTGTACTCCTGAATCCACACCATGCTTAACCTAGTTTATTAATGTTAACAAATATTAATTTCAGCTGACTGTAATACGCTGGCTAAAGACTGCAATGGTTCTGGAATCAATTCAAAAGTGGATCAGACATCTCTGCCTCATGGGCAGCAACTTGTCAGTGGAAGGGTAGGCATCCAGGGCTGGTAACAATTTGAGCCGCTACATTCTATTCTGCCCGTTCAAGTCTGTCATCATCATAAATTCTAATCCTAGCATAACCAACAGGATTCGCTGTCTTGGGAAAAAATCTTTATGCTTTTTTCACCTCAGATACTTCACCTGTAAAGCAGAGAGTTTCTTTATGATAATTTGGAAAGCTGCAATGAGAATATAATGCCTGTAGTGTGTTTTTATTTTTTTTTTATTTATATTACCTCACTTTTGTGCTACACCCTGCCCTCTTTATGAATGGAAAAGAATTTGCACACTTGCATGCAAGAGAACTACTAGGCCATATTAAGAAACAACTATCATTTCAATATATATGTGCATTCTTTGCCACGTTTAATACACAAAAACCACCAGACTGACAGCTCTGAAGCCTCCGAATTCTTTACTTACACTACTGCAGAGCCATTTCTCACATAGCCTGCCTTCATTTGTGTGCAGAAATATATAATCTTGCAGTGTTTAGCCTGTCTTCCGCCACTACCTATAATGGTGCACAGTTTAATTGGTGTCTAGAAGTAAACATTTAACAATAGATCAACAAGTATGGCAGAGATTTCTACTGATATAACCATGGAGAAAACACATCTCCTTATGTGTCATGCATTCTCTCCCTCCACCCCCCCCCCCCATCCCGAGGGTCTTAATTTAAGGCCCAAATCCTGTTGGAATGTAAAGGAAAGCAGGTTTCCTTAGCCAATTTTGGTCCTCGAGACTTCAAAATGAAATAAACATGGAATAGAATGATAAACCTCCCTGTCTGTTTCTTTCTTTAAAGGCATCACACAATTCATGGCTGCAGCTCACTATTACCTAGGAAGACCAACATATACAATTGATACCTACAAAACAAATAATATTCTAATTAAATTAAGACAGGAATAATAAGCTGCATAGCTAGCCCTGCACTGCTAATTACTATTCACATGTCAAGCATGTGTCCAGTATAACAGAGGTCATTATAAAACAATACTGCAATCCTTATAAAACCAAACCACTTCTGCCGTGTCTCTCTCTCTCTCTCAAAATGGCTGGCATATTCTAGTTATCAGAAATGTGACTCCTTCCTTCTTTTCAAAATTCAAATATATTTCCTGTATTTAAAACTTTCACCCCTGAGAAAGATCATAATACTCTTAGGAGAGTCCTAGGAGGCAGCACACAAAAATACAAGCTCATTCATATGACTACCAAACCCATAGCATGAAAATTATTTAGAAGCAACATTAGCACATTAATTTGCATGCAATAACACAATTCACAAGATAAGCCTCTATATTTTTCCACTGAACATAACAAAACAAATTTTAAGCATCTACAGAAGGCTGAAAGATAATCTTTCAGTATGACCTGCACTGCTGCAAAAATGAAAAGATAGTATCTCTTGATAAGACCTCTCCACTCCAAAATTAACATACTGAATAATTTTATTACCAATAATTTGATTTAACAATTAGATATCCTTAAGGTAAAGAAAAAATGATGAATTGGTTAAATCCACTGGATTTTTACTTTATATTTCAGTACCTTCATATATTAACAGATTTTCTTCAAAAAAAAATAAAAGTCAGAAAAACCTGCCTAACAGTTGCAGAACACAAGCTGGGCATATTTGCGAAGTGATTCTAGGATATTCTTTACCATATGCTGACTTACCAGAAGTATTTTTCTATTTGGCTAAGGGATCATTTTAAAATGTCAAGTTAGAATTTGTGGAAGAGGTGGGGCTAACAGAAAAATATTGTTCAACTGAGATGTTAAATTAAGGGCCCAATCCAAAAAATTACCACTGATTTTGTATTTGGCTCCTAAAGACCAAGTATCTTGTTCCAAAATTTAAGGTTATTTTTTATTTTTAGCAGAAACTCAAGTATCATCTCTGTAACTGGATCTGCTATGATTCATTGGAAACAATCATAAGGAAAAGTGCAAACTAAAAGGACAGCCTTTTAAAAAGGTGCTAGAACAGTATTATCAATGGGGACAACCTGCAAAAAGCGTACCAAAACTTCTTCTAGAATAACCGGGAAACATCATGATAGATGGAATTTGAGGCAATATGAATCAAACAGAAAATGTTATCACACAGATGTGGGAAAGGCTAAGAGAAAGCTACTGCAAGGGCCCTAGAAGAATATGAAGGCAGGGAAGGCAATGGAATCAGCAGCCTTAGTCCCTTCTCCCTCCTAGAAAGAAGTACATCATATGTTCTCTTTATGGAATTACCTTTAGTACCAAACTGGCCAACTTTTATCTTAAGCTCTGTCATGCTGGGCACAAATTAAAAATTCCTGTAATCAAATTTCCGTATTTGGACCATAATCAAAATTCCTGATTCCAATTATTTAAAATAGAACTGAAGCTGTAAATTGCCTTCAGTCAAGGTGTCTGTCATTTGCCATTGGCTGTGACAGTGAGCATAGTCTTGGTAAAAGGGTTGTCCCCAGTCCCAACCTGACTCAAACCTGTCAGGAAAGATAGTGACTGCTCTTCCCCCTCCATTTTCTAGGATTTCTAGGTTTTCTAGGATTCCCTCTCCATCGTTTCTCCATCACAGGATTTGTGACCAAGCATTGGAATATAGGAAGCTGCAGAAAGACTGGGGGATGTGAGGGTTTTGTGTAGGATAGGATGGAAACTGAGAAGATAAAAGGGACTCTGGAGTGCCGAAGGCAAAAAGAGAAAGGAACAAAATGTAACAGAGAGAATAAGGAAAACATAACATGTGAAATCACAAATGGAGACAAAGTGCATGGAACAGGATCCTGGAGGCAGTATGAAGGAAACAGGACAATGAGGAGGGATAAAATGGCAGCTGCCTTTTTCCACAGATGAGGACTAGGTGAGCAAAGTGCCTTCCACATTAACTAGGTGTGTTTAAGATTTAAGAATTTGTACAGTTTCAAAGCAGGCAGCTTTCCACCCCTGGCCAGATATTTAGGCAAATAAAATAATAAATGAGCTACAGTGCATCATATGGTAGGGAAAGGGAAGCAAGGGGTCATGCAGGTGCCCTGACTTTACCGCCTGTAGATGGCAAGATGGGGTCTGTGGCAGACCACTACAGCAATGAAATGCCTCCGTTGTGCTACGGAGTACCGCGTAACCCTGGTGAAAGGCTGCTACCACAGGCCCCGGGCGACAGGTAAACTTAGAGGTTTCACTCTCTTTGGCTGTGAGAAATAGTCTCACACTGCCTGCCCCTTCCCGGAGTCCCTCTGGGGCCCCAGGGACCAGCTGCTGCCCCTGGCGCCCGGCCCCGGGCCCCTGCACACCGCGGCTCGGCCCCCGGCACCGGCTCTGCCCCGCAGCAGCCGCGGCGGGCGCGGAGCGGCGCCAGGTGTCGCCTGCCGGCGCCCGCTCTCCCCCGAGGAGAGCAAGTTTCTGGACGAGGTGGGAACAGCCCCGGACAGAGTTTATGGAAATATTTCAGAACTGTTGCGGGGTGCTCGCACATGAACTAGAAAGGGAAGGCTTCGGGAGGAGGAGAAAAAAAACCCAAACCGTTAAGCGAGCACTAGCGGACGGGAGAAGCGGGCGGCCCGAGGTGAGGCGAGGCGGCCCGGGGCGCTGAGGCGGCGCCGGGGGCAGGGCGGGCGCGGGGCCTGGAGGCCCGCACCCCGGCGGCGGCGGCCAAAAGAAAGGGGGGGAAAAAAAGAAAAAAGAAGGTCTGGAGAGCTGGACTGGCTGTGTAGAAGGGCGGCTGGGGGCACGCAGCAGCTCGTGGGGGCAGTCAGAAGGGCAGGAGTTAAGCGTGGGGGCGGCTAAGGGCTGAATTGGAGGGGGCGGGAAGGGTTGCTGTGGAAGAACGGGAAGGAAGGTAGGAGAGAAAGGAGAGAAAGACGCGAGGGAGCTGCATAGATGATGCAGGGAAAACTAACCGGGGGGGGGGGGGGTGCTCGGCGTCTAGGGACGGAGGAGAGGTTATGGGGAATGCCAGAGCGGAGGGGTGGTGCGGGAGGCTCTGGGGCCGGCGGCTCGGAGGAAGGCGGTGCAGGGGGTGAAGGACGGGCTGGCGCTCACCTCTGTCCTCCAGCCCTTCGCTGAACTGCCCGCTCTCGCCGATGCGCAGCTGCTCCTGGTGCTGCTCCCGGGTGGGCAGCGGCGGGCTGCTCCCGGGGGGCTGCACGATAGCGGGGTCCGGAGTGCTGTCCAGGGCGGCTGCGGGCGGCTCCATGTCTCGCTGAGCGGCAGGAAGCGGCTGGCGGCGGTGGCAAGCGAAGCGAGGAGCGAGCGGAGCATCCAGCCCGGGTGCGAGCCCGGGGAGAGGAGGAGACTCGGCTCAGAGCATCAGGGAGACGGGCACAGGCAGCAAACAAACTCCTCCGGCTGCTCCCCACCAGCCGCTCCCCGCCGCCGCCTCATCACTAACCTCGCCGCCGCCGGGGGGCAGGTGGGAGAGCAGAGCCGCCTCCCCCGCGCTGCCCTTCCTCTCCCCGCCCCAGGAGGCACCTCCGCCGGCGAGAGGGGCGGCGGGCAGCGCCGCGGGGAGCTCGCCCCCGCGAGGAGCGCCGTGTGAGGGGAAGCCGCCTCAGGGGGGCCGGCGCCGCGCCTGTCCCGCCGCTGCGGGGCTCAGAGAGCAAGGGAAGGTGGCGGGGCCGCGCCGGCTGCGTGGGCTGTGGCCCGGCGGCGGCTCCCCTCGCCCCAGGCGCTCGGCGGGAGCGCGTGGCCGTTGGCGCCGGCCGTTGACCGTTGGCGCCGGCCGTTAGCGCCCGCCGTTGACCGTTGGCGCCCGCCGCGCGCAGAGGTGAGCGCTCCCGCCTCCCGGGGGGTTTGCTCCTGCTGCATCCAGCACAGCTGTTTTCAGGACCCGAGGACTGAGTGGCCGCACACACGCTTCCTCCTCAGCCCCCCCCCCCACCCCCCCAAGGCTGACATTTTGTCACGCTGACAGCTGGTTTTACCCATATGAGCCTAAAATACTACCCTAAAAGGTGCGGTAGCCTCATGCGGGTTCATGGGATCAGAGCTGGCGACTTCCTCACATTCAGGGATGGCCTCAGTTCACGAGTCTGCCATTTCCAGCGCTGGCTAAGAATATAGGAAAAATACAAAAAATTAGGAGAACAAACAGAAAATTTTACCTGAACGCAGTAACTCTGTGCCAGAACTGTTTTATTCTTCTTTACCACTAATTTCTAATGACTAGAGAGCTGCAAATAAACAGAGGCTTTTTTGGTGCTACCGCAGCCTCCTGATTGCGTGTTCACCAGCATGCAGATAATTTTGCAAAACCTGCACCGTGTTTTGACTGGAGTATGAGAAAATACTAGAAGACGACAATTAGATGCTGCAATTCAGGCCCTCAAGTGATATGTAGGGGTTTTATATATATGTATATAATCCTCATTTATGGTATCTAAAAATCAGGCTGCCTTTCTCTTTGGGCAAATTAGCAAATTTGGGGACTATGGAAAGGTCAGTAGGAAATTAATATTTATGCGTATATTATAGGATTTTATAAGCTATCAGAGTCTTGCTGATGTCAGCCTCACTGAGAAAAAACCCTGTAATGGTTTAGTAATGTCTATTTGGGAACAGTTAGTGAAGAATTACTATTAAAATGGCCTAAATTTAAAAACTACATCCAAATCCTGCATGCGAATCTTCAAAATCTTTTCAGCTGTATTTTAAAACATTACATTGGGAAGATAAACGTGAGTAAACATGACGGTTTGTGACAGGAGCTAGCATTTCAGAGGTCGATTGGCATTCTGGCAGTCCTGTGGAATAGAGGTGGATATTGTGGCGAGAAGGATTGATGTTTGCCTCCTACCTAATCCTGTGATTCCTTTGTGTAAGGTCTACGTACTATATGAAATTTTTTTAACATCTGCATGCCTCTCGCCTTGATTTCATTTTCACCTTTAGCTATCCTGCCCTTCTTTGTGATCCCAGAGCTCTCACTCTCGTAGTAAGATCAGTGCTAATATATATATAAACAGTACCTGAAGTATTTTCATTTCCCTCAGGAAATGGATATTACAAAGTGATTATTTGATGTTAATGTCAAAAGAGGTTCTCATATGCATGAAGTAACACAAGAGAGTTGTTTTGAGGGAAGTGGAGTTTTTTGTTTTCGCATTGGGTTTGGGGGCTTTTTTTCTTTTTTCTTTTTTTTGGGAAACTGGTGGCTCCAAATACAGTTGCTTTCTTTATGGGTTGCATATTAACCTGCTAGATATGAGGGAAAAACTGTCTGTGCTTGCATGTGAGAAATGACAGAAAAGTAGAAAAGACGTACAGTTTGTTACTTGCCATAAATAATGGATTGTAATGGCTCTCTCTGTCATGTGAAATGTGTTGGTAAAGTGAGAATTCTTAAATGGGTAGAACCAGTTTTGTAACCTGGTGAGATGTAAGGGATTAGGGACAGAATCACTTCTCAGAAACTGGCAGGGATGTAGAAACCATTGGTGTGTCAGTTTGGAGAAGCAGAGGTGTTTCTCACACAGAGTGCATGCAGTGCAAGCCATGAGGAGTCCACTGAAACTGCTGCAGCGAATGTAATCCCCCCAATGCAATTACTGCAGGAACCTTTCTCCTCGAGGAAGGTTTGTCCCTTCCTGATCTGTTCTTATTCTTCCACAGAATGGAGGGAAAAGATCAGAGTTGAAAGAAGTTATGGGATCATAAAGTATTGCGAGCTGGGGGGAATGCATCGCAGTGTCTGCTTCAGAGGAGTGAGGAAACAATAAACTGAGCAGGTGGCTTTTTAGCATGATGCAGGCAACAGGCAGCCTTGCTGTTCTCACGCTGCCAGCATCTGTCCACACACAGTCTGTGGAAATGGTGCAGACCCTCTCAAACAAAAAAATCTGCCGCTGTCTGCTTTTTGCAGAACTTCGTTCCCAGGTGGAACTGCCTGTGACTTTCGTAATATTTTGGCTCCCGAAGAAAGGTGATTCCGAACAGGATGGAGGTCACTTAGGCTGTAGCACCATAGCAACCAGCCAAGGGCAATGGAGAGAACTTCTCTGTTTTTCTTCAGCTGGGTTATCTGTGGTCTGTTTTTTTCTGCAGTTATTTGTAGAGCTTCTTTCTTTGTCATTGCACCTCCTCTTTCCTTCTACTGAATAGATGAAAAATATCTATCAAATTGTGATTCTTCCTCCAGGCCCACTCCAACTCTCGTCAAAGTCAGAGAAAGAACTTCAGTTATCTCTGATGAAAATTGGATTAGGTCCATCATTTCATTCTTTTCCAAGATAGGCATTTTCCTGAGGGAGTAAGCAATCTCTTGGCAGTAGGGTGGCCTATTTTCCTCAGTTACAGTCTCTTTGTTTCACTCAAGGTTTATTCCCACACTACCAGAAGGACCTACTAGGACATGACAAAGAGTACCATGGCGCAAAAATGCAGAAAGAATGTGGTGCTATTGCATCACGTAAAGTAAAAGTAGACAATAGGTGTCAGCTGAGTGACAATGACAAAACAAGTGCTGGTCCTTCAGTCAGTGGTCACTGTATGAATGCAGAACTTTTAGTATTCCACTTCAGTCTGTGTGGAGTTTAAATAAGTCCATTTTAATTGTAAGCAAGTTCCGATCTGTTAGCATTGTGTGTTCATTTGTCATTCTAGAAATTAAAGCGTTGCATGTATTTTGGACTTCTTGTATTTCCTTTTCTTCTTAACACTACTGGGTGGAATGTTTTCACCTGAATTAGTAGAACAGTGGGTTGTGTTTCATAACACATCCTAAACAGAAAAACTGCCTTTTTCTGGTAAAGAAATACTGTATATGTCATTAGCATTGTACTGCAGTATCAGGAGTGCTAGTGTAAACCAGGATGGTTTATTCATGTAGTTTGTCAGTGACCTTGACCTGACATTCAGAGGAAGGTGTTCACTTCTTTTTTACATCAATATGTCCTTCATGAGACTACAGTGAGAGGTAATGGTAATCCCATGCAGCCTCAGAGACACATCTGAAACAAACACTGAGCACCCGTCCAATTCCAAACGGATGGGCAGACAACCATCCTGTAAAGATCACTGCTCTAGACAGTATTCAGTGTTATTCCCCTAAAGAAAAAATCTGAGACTGATTTATCCTGAAATTCTTAAGGGCAATGTCTTCAAGTTAGCGTTTATGCTCTTTGAACAGTGTGATAGTTTGCGCTACAGCTACAATTTTGTTCCTGTTGTGTGGATGAGAGAGTAAGATTTTTCAGATCATTCTTTGCCATTTAGACACATCTCCTCTATTGAAATTGATAGCTGAAATGTGGCTCTTTAATGATGAAATCCTCTAGATCCTGTATTCATAGCCTTTTTAATGAACCTAACCTAAACTTTTTTTTTTTTTTTTAATCCATTGGCCATGTTGTGCAGTTTTAGCTACCATAATTTTATTCTACAAGCAGATACAAGTTAGGCCACATTCTGTAAGATGGTTTATAACTTTGCTTGCTTGCATGTACGTAGGGGCAGATACATCTTTTGTTATCGTTTTGTAGATCATCTGTAGTCCCGCAGTGTGTTCCACTTCTGTAGGATAAGAAACTCAACACTAGGTTCTCTTAACTTGGTCTATAATGCCTCTCAGTCTAGCATTATTCATCCTAACATTTTTTATTTTAAATAAAACAGTAACAATAGCTGTTAGTATAACAATACTACATTAATTTTTAAACTGCAGAGCATGCTTAAATTATGATTCAGTGTATGTAGGTCATTTACTGGTTTTCTCTTGTACTGGGTTAAATAAAGTTGAAAACATCTCTCTTCTTGGCATTTTTAGACTGAATATTAACTTGGGTTAAAAAAAATAACATTATTTGGGAAAAAGAGTATAATAATTCGATATCTTTTCCCTCTGGCTATAAAAGAGTGCCTATAATATGATTCCCAGGGAATACAGCATGTGGTGACCTTAGTAAAAAATTGGTGACATCTCACATAAGCATCTGTTGTTTCTCTATATGTTATTGTTGCAGTATCATATGCGCAAAAAATGCCCAAGGTAGCAGGAAACACAATTATTAATAAATGCCACTGTGTCAGGGAAGGAAGAATAAAAACATAGAATGCAGAATATGTCATCATAAAGTGAGAAGATCTTGAAAAAGATTCTTCATGGTGGACATATTCCATTTTAAAAGTAACTGTTTAAACAAGCTGGTCTTAATTTGAGTTAAAATTGCTGTGTAAATATGGGAAATAACAGGTTAACTCACAAAAAAATAGATTTACTGTTTTGTTCTGAGAAGCATTATGCAGTCATGCAAAATTAAATGCCTATTTCAAAGGATATTATTTCTTTTCGTCATTGAAGATGCATTGTTTCCAGTGTTCTTATGTAACTGAGTAAAACTGACTTTTTTGACAGTGGCTTAATTTCCTTGGCAATATTCAGAAGTATTGAAGAGGTATGGAGAGGAATGTGAACTGAATGTTGAAGAGGTTAAAGCTCTTGTTGAAGCTGCAAAAAAGAATATAATTTTATAATAATCACATCCAACAACTTATAATTACTTGATGATAAATCATCCAAAAGTATCTTAATAACTACGCGCATCCAATATGTGTGCATAATTTCATCTTTTTCTTCACTATCTTTGCAAAAGTTATACACAATTTTATATCAAATTCATATGATTAATCACTAGGTGCAGTGAACCACAGAAATCACAAAATTCTCCTTTTATAGTATAAAGATTGGGGTTACTTATCCTATTTTCAAGCCAGTGCCCGTTCCTCCTGAGATGCCTGTCTACCAAGGCCTTTTCCCACCATGTCAGACACAAATTTTGCTAAGACTGTATGCAAAAATATATATATTTGTTTCCTAGTTGAGCTAGACCTATACTTTATGAGAAATATACAGTTTATATATTTAAAAATCTAAAAAATTAAGTAGTTTAGTCATAATGCCTACCTTGAAGGTAAGGATGTAATGAGAAAATGGACTGGTTGCATTTAGCTATGAGACTTGCATATAGCAGAAAAGAGATGTAACAGGTTTTATGGGTAATAGCATCCAAACCACATCTGTTTGCTCCCCCAGTCTTTTAAACTATAGTTTGCGAATTGAATTAAAATCTTATTCCTTGACATATAGTGTCATCAGTAAAAGAAAAGAACGTATCTTGTTTCCCTTGCTGTATTTTTATATTTTGTCAAAAGACTGTGTATAACTATTTGAGGGAGTGACCTTTTTATTAATCTACAGCAAGCTAATGATATTTATATTGCCTCTACTGCTAAGTAAGGATTGCACAGCTTGCTTTTGCTTTTAGTTGTCTCATAAGCTGTCTGATATGATAGTATTATGTATTGTTTTGAATAGCTAATCCACATTGATTAATGAGTTAGATAAGAATATGTGTCCTTACTCTTACCCTTTGCTTATTCTGATTAAATTGTAACTAGCATTCTGTGCGTTCCTGCTTAAGTATTTTACTGGGATGATTATAGAAAATATTTGGAAAAAGAATGATAGCCACAGCCAAAATGAATATTTTGCAAAATGTGGTCTTCATAACTAGGAAACTACAAATGTTGCATTGTGTGCCAAGTCTTTTTTACATCTGCTCAAACAGAGGTTTGACACTTGAAATCATATAACCCTTCTAGGTTTTGGTGGACATCAAATTCTCAGGTACCTAGTGGAATCTGTTACCCACCTGTGGGTGTTTGTTTGTTTGTTTTTTGTTCTTGTTATTTTGCTGGGGGGAACTGGAATGAGTTTCCTGAGTCTGGCATGCTTTCAGCTAGCAATTTGGATTTGAATATTTGATTTTAATTTCAGACACTGTAGATGAAATCATGAAATTCTTTAGATACTATTTTTTGCAAGTTAATTGGATTGAGCACAATAATGTCAGTGGCATAGAAAGCAGTTTTAATAGGTTTCTGCATCTATTATTCTTCTAATATATTCGTTGTTTCTCATCCTCTTGGGCAAAAGTTTCAGTGGGCAATGAGAAAAATAGGAGACAGTCAGTCCCTTTTGTAATTTCAAGAGAGTGAATCAGATTTACTAACTGCATTACTGCGTTCTTTTTGTAAGAAGAAATGGGAGCCAGCATTTTGTGGAATTCAAAACCAAAAATTTCTGCTCTGTTACAGCTAAGCTTTTCTCCATGTGAAGCACTGGCATAAGCAATGGATCTCTGTTTGATCTGGCATGATGAAATACACTGTGAATATTGACATTTTCCTATCCATAGTGAATACTGTCTGGATTTATATAAGCTGACAGAGTAATTGGTTAATAAGTCTACTAAAACATTTATATTACATTTAGCAATGATATGGAGTTGCACATGGATATTAATATTTTCTAATTTTACAGATTAGAAGAGGAGCATCTTAAATAGGCAGAGGAAGCACTTTTCTTTGTGGGATGAATAGTATTAAACACATCTCACCTATGAATGCCATTTTAAACAACCTGAAGAATTCAACTGTAAAACCAGCTGGGGTTTGGAGTTTGAAATATCAGTGAATTTTTTTAACCTTTGTGGCAATAAAATTGTCCTCTATCCATGTGGCAATAAAATTGTCCTCTATCCAGAAATGAAGAGGGAGGTGTCAGTCATGTAATCTGGCCTTCTTGCCATCCATGCCCACAGCTGTTCAGATGAATGTGAGAGAAAGAAGCAATGGGGAGAGGTGACAAGCTTTTTAATTAGCTGGCCTTTTAGGACGTAGGCTAATACTCCAGCCCAGGCATGGGAAGAAGATAAAGGCCTGGACATACCCATTTCAGATCTAAAATATTCTAAAAGTCCCACAGAGTGTTTCATGTAGAAGAGGGGCTCAATTTCTCCTCCTGGGGCAATCTAAAGAACTTCTTAAATCAGGTTGTATGTGTCTGAGGTTCTTAGTGTTTGAGTATAGCTGTTATTTAGTTATAGATCTAGCTTTTTGCTTTAGGGCTTTTCATGTAATCTTTTCTAACTTTGCTCTGCATCAGTACCATCTTGGCTCACTTATTTGAGCTTTGCATGGAAACTGAGAATTTGGACACACACAGGCAGTTCATGCCCATGAGCTGTATTTTTTCTATCATTCTTCTGTCTAAAATCCGTTTTACTTCTTCATAGATTGCTTGTTCTTTTTCCTTTTCCGAAGAAACTTTATCTTGGTATCCTTTTCAAAACTGAAGGAGAAAACTAAGCAGCATAGTAAGAATGGATAGTCTGGGACAGTGGTCACTAGCTGTGTCTTGAGAGGTTCAGGTAGGACATTTGGAAAATATTCTTCACTTTGAAGAAGTGAAGTAATGCAGCAGTGAACAGGTTATACAGAGAGGTGGTGAAATCTTCTTCTGTGGAGAATTTCTAGATTCAAATAGAAAAAAGTCACAGCTGACCTGGTATAGTGGTGGCAATAGTCCCACTCACAGCAGAGAGTTGAAATAAATGATTTCCGTAGGTTCCTTCAGGTCCACATTTCTGTGATTCAGCATATATATACATCAGGGGGTAACTGTAAGGTTTTATATAGTAAATCAGAAATTAACTAACATCAAAGTAGGTTGACACAAAATGTGTAGAAGTTTAGAGCCCATGCTAATTCAGTCCTAAGAGCAGGTTAACTCAGCAGCAAAGGTCAGGTATTATGTTTATATAAAGGATGACATTCTGTTGGTTTCGTCCTTTGGATTATACCTTTCATGTTGATTTTAGAAGGGCTATTAATGGAGCATATGTCTCTGGGCCCCTTGTTTTACTGTGATGTTTTTATAACAAGCCTTTATGTTGTGTAACTTTGATTTTTAAGCTCTTTTTTGAAAGTCTTCTTTCTGACTATTTCTGTTTATGGGCATAGAAAAATGACCTCATAATTCTAAAGACAAAGGTCACTCATTCTGAAACTCTCCAGAACTGCAGGTAGTTCTAGCTGATACATCAGTAAACTTCTCTGAATTGTCTCCTTTATCAGCTTGAAATGTGTGTCATTCTATGATCGAAGAAATTCAATCTCTAAGTAAAATTACATTAGAAAAAAAAATCAAGAGACTTTTGAGGTCTGTTTCACATCCTGCAATCATAATGAATACAAGATCACTGAGATGCAGATTTGCATATCTTAACTTTGAGGATACAGTGTGTTTGGAATGTATTTAAATTTTGTGAAGATCTTTTATAATGGAAGTTTTTATAAGTTAATATAGTTCTTTTGCTTTAAATTTAATTCAGTAGTAAAACTGGTTGCAACACTGGTTAGATTCATATTGCATGCGATGTCTGGACAGACTTGTTGCATCTTTACTTGTCGATTTTGCCACTAGATGGCATTATGCATTAACTACAAGATAATTTATGGGTTTCACCATAATTTAACACGCTAAAGATTAAAAAAGTAAGAAATGATCTATTGTGCTTGCTCTTGCTGTATGCAAGAGTGAAAGAACTGTGGTTTAAAAATCACTTGACCTACTTCTGCTTAACAGTAACCCAATCCATCCTTAATGCATCAAATATGGATTTACTCAAAGCAATAAAGGAAGTCAGCCATAACGACAATATCTGATTCTGTGTGCAATGCACTTTTCAGAATAAAACTCTTCCATCCTTTACTGCATTTAAGGTTTAAGGAATGACTGCACTGCAAAATACTTCCTTTTTGGCTGTGTGGCTTCAAACAAAGTAATAGGAAGGGTCCTCAGTAAAGCCGTATTGCTGAAGATTGCTTTTAAATAAAGAGCTTCATATGAGAACTTTTTTTTTTAATTTAGTAGCTACTTCAGGCTAGTTTATAAGAATAGTTTATCACTGCAAATGTAAATATGGATATGTTATTGTTTCCTCCACCCAGATGAAATGACCTGTTAGCTATCCATTACCCCACACAGTTATGTGGTGCTCAAGAATGAGGCTTCTAGGACTCAAAATCTTAACCAGCAGAGCACAAATTGGTGTGGAGCATTTTTCTTTACTCTTAAGACTTGTGATGATTTGGCAAGGAGAAGTCAGTATTCGCAGCAGCAAGAAGGCAATGCCAAGGATTTGGGGTGTGAGAAACAAGGACAGAAGAGAGAGGAAATGAAGCAGGGACAAGTAGCAAAAAGGAAGGAAAAGAGGAACCACACCTGGAATGGGGGACAAGAACGTGATGACAGGAAGGCCCAAATTTTTCATTTTTATGTGTGCTAGCGTGTGCAAGTACTTCCATGGCCAAGAAAACACATAAACGTTAACTTAGCATTAAACAGGTCTTGTAATTCTCATAGTAGTCAAGCACATAATAGATAAGTAGTTAAACTTTGTGAAGAGAACACACCAATGCCAGTTGTAAAAACTTACCAAAAACTTTGCAGGAAATTCAGGCTGTTAAAATATTTGTGTTTTGTATTTAAAAAAATTTATTTTGTTTGTGGTACCTCTGATCTTTCAAGTCTGATTTAAACTGTCCTATCCAGTGCTTGGCTGTAAATAATCCAATATATGATTCTTTGACATAGCAATGTTTATGAGTTGTATCTGCCAATGGATGGTCAACATGATTCAGCACTTTTGTGACATTAATATCAAAAATGTGTCATGATATCTACCTTACACAACAATGCCATTAAGCCTTTTGGAAGCCTAGGTCAGTACGGTGAGCATCAGGTGGTTTTGAATAGGCATCTGTCTTTTCCTCACACTAACCTGCCCTTCTTTCACCCTGCAGCCCGTGTTGCAGAGGACAGAGTCTGCTCACAGGTACGTCGCTGCATAATGGAGGCCATAGCACAAGGTAATGCTGATGGTAATGCCTGTCATTTCCCTACGCCATGCTGAGGTATGGGACCATTTACTGATCCAGCTTACTCAGTCTCACTCTCTGCTCTTGTGAGATACATGGACATGGGGCCTTTGCTCTTTTACAGTTGTTTGCTATGGAGAGAGAGAAGCACTACCAAACAAGGAGGAGGAGTGCAACCTAACTCCCTACTGTTGTAGCAGAGAGGTTGCAGGATTGCTGTGCTCTAAAGGCAAAGATACAAGGGTGCCATCAGTGCAGAAGGGAACAAGAATAGCAAGGTAGATCTCACAAATGTCACAGTACTAATGCTGCCTAATAATTCTAGTTTCATTTGCTTTTGCATACATTTGGAATTGCAGTAACATCCTGCAATAGTGTATGTACTTTTAATCAGTGACTAACTGCCAGACTATGAAGGTAGGAGAAGGCAGGAGCATATACTTGACAACTAGCTCAGTAGGGCATCCAGTTTCATTCCTGGCAGCACATGTCTTGACAAACTCATGATTCCACTGGACCTAACTGTAGGCATCCAAAGACTGGCATTTGAACAGTACGATTTCTGATTCCCAAAGGGCAAGCGATAGCTGCAGTGTACGTGGCTTTTGCTTTAGATTAAAAAAAAACATAAAAGAATTAAATATGAAGTCTCCATGGGAACACAGCAGAGGGTCCACTTTGCTGTGGTAGCCCTCCTTCTTGACTATTCTAAGCAGCACTCTAGCAAACAGGTGTCTTTGAAAGAGACAGTACACACAAAAATATAGCAATACAGCTGAGAATGAAACAAAGGCTAAGATTTTGAGTCAACTTTATGGAACCACATAAAAGCAGACTAATTTAAGAAGTGATTTGACTGTATTTCAGTTATATTATTGAAGCGCCTACAAAAACTCCAACTATGGACTAGGACTTAGTTCCACTAGATCTGTGGAAATGATTTCCTCTTGCCGCTTGAGAATGAGGTAATTAAATGGACGTTGTAGTTTGTTAGTAATATTAGAAATTAATTATTTGTATTTTTATTATTGGTTTATTTTTATAAGTGCACACATTTTTATGTTAGGGTCCAGATCTGGAAATTTGAGAGCTTCACAAATAGCATCAAATCTTATGAGCAGATTTTCCTATGAAAAAGGTTAGTGACAAGAACTTCCTTTGTTATTTAGTGAGTGGTAAGCATATATTGGAAATTCATGTATAAAACCTAGTGTTTGAAGTGATCGAAATGGGAGTATTCCAAGCTCCCAGGAGATTTTAATATATCCAGTTCTTTAAGAACATACAGCAAAGATGAGCAAAGAGAAGGATGGATATTTAGAAGTACAATCTTCTTTTCTGTTCCTAAAACGCTGTTTTCCTAGTGACAAGGGAAATTAAAACAATGATTCACCAATCAATTGAATATATAAATGTGTAAAACATTCATTGCAAATTCACAGTTCAGCCCGGTTGTACTTTGACATTGCAGCCTCAGTTACAGAATCTGACAGCAGCACTAGCTTGCGTCACTTACCACAGGCAAAATCTATTTCAATCAATACGAAATAAGTGGTGTATGTGTATATTGCAATCACTATTTGGTGCTCCAGTTAATGCCTTACAAATTGCAACTTGTAGTATTCACACTAAGCTGCATGAACTTTATCAACAAAATTATCATTTATTAGGCATTTTTCTTTTTTGAGGCACTGTACTGACACTTGTACTAAGCATAATCCAAAATCAGAACTCTGAACTGCCCTTGCACTTCACTGCTGACTTTGGGCAAAGTTCCTCTCTAATTCTTCATCTAAACTAGTGTGTCTCTTCAGTGGCTCAAAACAACTTTTCAATCTGAAACCATCTCTTCATAGATCTCTTCTGAAGAGACTGGATTTCCCAGCGACTTCCATGGGCTTTCCTCTGAACCCAAAATTTCTAATTGTAATGCAGAGAGTACTTCTAAAAAATCTACAATACTTTTAGGTTCTAAAAAGGGTAATATGAAATAGTAGGTTGAGATTCTGGCAATGTCTTGAAGGGCAAAATACATCTTATCTAGGAAATGGCCTTGTTTATGAACTTCACACTCGGAAGTGACTGCAGATGGTTTGATGTGTCTGCAGTAGAGTCCACTGGCTGTAGCTGTTATACAGAAAGTGCAAAATTCTTGACATTTTTTCAGCAAGGAAAGAAAATTTTTTCAAGTAAATTAGTAAAGCTCATTTAAGCACAGCCAGGAAATCATGGATCTTTTTTGGTAATTGTGAAGAAGGTAAAAAAATCTTTAGAGCTATTGCAGATGTTGGAATTAAAAAGGAAAAAGGACAGGATGAGAGAGAAGTATGAAAGCCGAGAAAAGAATTCAAGTTGTAATGTTAGTTCTACATACAAGAGTAGTAGTGTTCAGTTAAGTCTTCTGTCTGGTTATAATATGGCAGAAATTGTAAATCAAAGTGCATATTACAGGCTCAGTGTAAAGAAGTTCATTTTTTTTAATACTCTCAGGTAACATGGTTGTGTAGCTGTGAACATAATATAAATTTGCTGGACTATTTTTGAAAATACACACTTTAAAACTGTAATTTGGTAGAGCTTTTATGTTTGGTAAAGCACAGATGAAACCAAAATGACTCCTCACTGGAGTCCCTGTGTTAGTATTCTGGACTCCTTCCACAACTACTCTTTCTGTGCTCTGTTTGTGTGCATTTTAGTTTGTTGCATGTAAATATTAGCAGGACATTCTGATGTGAAGGAAGCAAAGCAATCAACGTTTGCTTAACTTAGTAATGCTACTAATTCCAGTGATCCTACGTTGTTTTAAAGTGAAGTTATATATTTATTACTGAATATGATTCAAAGCACTTGTTTCCATTTGGAATGGAACCCTTCCCAGGAAAGGCAAACTGAAAGTATCTTATTGGGGAAATGAGGAGATCTTCTTAAAATCCATTTAAGTGATATTGTTGTATTTGCTAAAAATGTTAATAAGTAGCCTTCTAAAGGAAAAAAAGCCAGTACAACAGGTGATATTTGAGAGAATATTCTACTTGTGGAACTCACAGAAGCCAGTAGGCTGAAAAAGAATGTAATGCAGAGCTGAACAGTAGACTAAATTCAACCATGGGGTAAGCCCACCAAATTCAGCAAAATTTCAACTCAGTGATGGATTTAGCCATGGGATATTAAATTAATTTATTATATAGCTATTTGTAAGAGTAACCAGGATTTGCAAAACTGCTTTCTTTTAGTTGAGGCATTATTTCTAGAGGTGCTCTGTATGTGATTAATATACAGTTTTATGTTGCCTGGCATGATTGGTTCGATAAAGTAATTTAAGTCCTAGCAACTATCATGCTAGGACTGAAGTAAGTGGGAACATCTACCATGTACATTGCCAGAACTACACTTAGTTACCCATTGTGTACATGTCTAGCTGTGTATTTCTGAATGACTTGGTTAGTCAAGAGCAGATTGAAATGCTAAGTCGTATTGTATATATTCACATTCAGAAGTCCAAGCATTTGTCATTTTAGCCAAACAGTAAAGAAATGATCAGATAAGTTGTAAAGAAAAATAGATACCAATTTTGCTGTTTGGTTAACACTTATTAATGAAATTGCTGGGGAACCTGTTGTACCAGGTAATAGAGTTTATCCTTTCTTTGTTGTGCTAAACAGCTACTTATTAAGTTATCCTAATACAATGAACTGCTAATAGGATATTCTGAAAACCTTTACTGAATCACAAATTTGAGCCTGTGGAGCAGCAGTATGGCATCTTCTGTGGTGTAGAAAAATACTCTGATCCACTGCATAACCTTCTAATTCAACTGTAAAAGCACTTATAACCACACAACACATCAGTACTTCAGCAGTATCCTTATCAGGGTTTGTCCTAGATTTGCTTCAAGTTAAGCTGACCATCATATAGTTCTCCATAATGCTAGTCTTAACTCAGGGCCAACACCAGTGGGAGAATGAGAGCATCACTGCTGTCTCCTTATAGTCCCTCATCAACAACTGCTTGTTTTTGTACAGCTCAAAGCATTTTCTGTGAAATGTATGCATTAAGGTGGTAATCATTAGGCCAGAAGTTTGCTTTGACTGCTGTTACAGCTTCTGTGGAAGAACTGGAATGAGTAAAACTGAGTGAAAGCTTCAATATTTGGAGCTTTCTTAATTCTCCTGACAATCTGAACTGTATTCTTACTCTGGTCAATAATTTTAAAATCTTATTGTTGATTTCATGAGAAACAGTTCTGAGGCATAAATCCTATTTTGGAATTAATGTATATGGAAAAATAAATTCTGAAACTTAAACACAGGAAAATATTCATATCTGAACTCAGCAAGTAAAAGCAGGCTCCAAAAATCCTCTGTGGAGGCATTTCTCTGCCAAGCTCCCTCGTCATGATGAATGCAGCTGCAGTTCTAAACCCTAAACATTATAATGTATAAATACATCATAAATATCTGCACAGTTGGAAAGGTCTCTGCTCTGGCGCTTATTGCTGTGATTCTGTAGATATCAATATTCCTGCCTCTCACAAACTCAGTAAAAGCATCATTAGTCTGTATCCTTGGCTGACAATTCTCACACCACTTACTGGGAGCCAGGGTTTCAACTTAGTCCCTTGCAGAAGATCTCTTTGGTGAGAGAGATTCACAACTATTCAGAAGTGATAGAACATATAATTTCATGTTCAAGCAGGCCTTGAGGACCCATGAGGAAACCTATTTTATCAGCCCAGTCCTAGTAAGACAAAGGAGACATAAGCACACTTCTGCAGTGTTCTGGAGGCAGTTGTAAGAATTAGTTGCTTTAAGCAGTCAAACAAATTCAGGCACTAGGGTTTCTGTTGGTCCCTTGGCTTGTTTTCTGAAGCAGAAAAAGCTCTGAGAAGACCATTCCAATCTCCAAAATTTAGAGACCCTGAAATAGTAACGCAGAGAGGCCTTTGGAAGGAAAGGTGGGGATATGAGTATCTAGCACAGGGAGAAAGAAGTTATAAGACAACATTTGGCAACAGTTACTGTTTGTTTATTTTAGACACCTACCTTCTAAATAATTGTAACAATCTCAGATGTTAACATGGAGTTATTAACTTGCAAATTATGACTTTTTAATATCTATAGATGTAGGCTTCTTTCTGTCCTTTTTGGCCCATGTTTATGCTATTGGTATCAGTCTGCTTGCTCCCACTGCACAAGAGTGATTCTTGGCCTGGTATGTGTTTAAATAGAGTCTCTTTTATTTGTTTGGATCTACAAACAGTTTTGCATAAGAAAATGAAAATTCTGTTTTACTTGTACTCAGATTTTGGAAAATACCTAATTATCATTTTTGATAGAGCATTTCTTTGCAAGATTAATGCATGGTAATCATAAATTGCAGAATTATAATGCCTAAGACATTACCCACGCAATACTAACATTCAGAAATTCCTTACAAATAATGTTTGAAAGGAAGATTGCAAAGAAAGAATATGCAGACCTTCATGATATTATGAAGGTTAGCTGATAAGTATTCTTCAAAGAACATATGTGACATAAAAGACAAGTTTTATAGCATCATTCTGTCATTCTGGCATTTTCCATTTATTTTTACTTTTTTGAGTTTATTCTAGATAGAAAATGAAACAAAAGCAATCTCACATAATGCTGAAATCTTTTTTATCTATTATTTTGGCCGCAGTCTAACTTGACAAGGACTTGACTGCTAGTCATTTTTTAAGAACCCAACTTACTGCTCCAATTTTAGGGGTATTTTATGCTCATGCTATGTGTCCCCAATATTAAAGATTTAGATTTGAAATGCCAAAAATCCTTTCACTGAAATTGTGTGCATAGCACCATCATACCAAAACCTGTAGCACAGAAATGTAAGAATATAATTATGACATTATTTGAAAGATAGTCATATATCTTTGTTTTGATTTAGAATACTGCTGAAGTTTCAAATATTTAACATTTTTTTAGAAGCTCCAAAATAAATAAGGATTTATAAAGGCCTAACATACATGGCACAGAGCATGTGAATGGTCAGGAATTTGGCATACAACGCATTGTTTGCTTTCACCACTTTGTGATTCAGCAGAACCCTGCTAGGCCAGTAGTGACAAAGCAGTGCAGTATGCTGCCAAAGGAGTCAATGATCTTGGCCACCTTTACACTGTAAATTTTAGTGGCATAACTGGGGTGGCAGTGGCAGGTCTGATAGAGTATAGCGGAGAGGCCACCTGCTGAGCCTAAGCCTCAGCTTGTACATCCTTGCAGCCTCACCACACAAATTTAATAGCTCAGATCTTGGAAACGTCAGAGCTGCATCAGTACAGCATCACATCTCGGCTAAAAAGCCCAACCTCTCTGCAAGGCTAAACTGACTCAGGTATAGACCAGCACCAGCTCTGATACGTTTAAACAGAGGCTCTTTCAGTTATTTGTTTCTGCAAAGAGTTTTGAATAACAAAATGAAAAATCTATTTTACTTGTCCTCAAATTTTGGAAAAAAAATTATTTAATGCTCATTATACCTGCACCACTATGGTCTTGAGCAAATGTAGCTGACTCTGGACTGGAGATCTGTGTACATCTTCTGTTGAGTTCTGTAGCTATATCTGAATGAAACACAGGCACCCCAATCCAGCTAGCTATGCAATCTGTGTGATGTTTATACAGCCTGGCATTTTGGAATGGGGAATAGCAATGCCACCCTCTCTCTAGGATACATCTGCATTAGGGACTTTACCGGTGTGACTGTAGCTGGACATGTCCTTGTGGTGTAGCTATGCTAATACTAATATTTTCCCATCAAGTATGACAACAGTGACTTCTTTGTAAAGCACTTTGGGATCTACAGATGGAAAGTGCTACATCGGAACTGCAAATTACTATTATTCCCCAGTAGAAGGGAAAGCATAACACTTCCACTAAATTCTGGCTACTCTGGAGTTCTGGAGGAAGATTTAGTTCTGTGAACAATAGGTTAATTTAATAGGAAAGGTGTAATTATTTGATGCCATGCAAAAAATAGAAATACAGACTTTTGCATGCTTTCTAAATGTGACATTTCCAAGATGGGCTCATCGCAGAGCCTCAGGAGCTGTGTGCTGTGGTCTGTAATGGCAGTCTCAAAGGACCAGCATAGTCACCAGCATAGCCAAAGGACAACCAGTTGCTAAGCAACCAATACAAGTGTGCTACTCAACATTTATTTCATTTGTAAAAGGACATATTCTTTAAATTCTTTGTCTTAGCTACTGAATGCACAGAGTTTTCCAGCTATTTTCCTCATGCTGTGTATATGTGTAAATAGCCAATTTTAACATACAAATGTGCAATTTAAAATGTATGTGCCAGAAGAGAACATGCAAGTCTGGAAGGTTTGAAAAACAGGCACAAGTATTTTAGCACTTTCTAACATCAGTATCCTGAATTTGCCTCTTTGTTTCTGTGTTAATCCTACCTGAAAATGGTGTGTCCTGATAGTGTAAATGCGTGGTAGAGCTGCCTACAGAGTTTAACAACATTTATTCATGCACCCTCTTTTGAAGAGTCATCTTTTTACCACTGGAATGAGGAAATACTTTCTTACTGATAAACAAAAGCAGAAATTGGACCTCCAGTTTCCGATCTGAAGATTCCAAATCTCAGTTGCTGTAATTATTTCGGAAGAACAGCTAAATAGCTTTTGAGAAAGAGCATTTAATGCAGTAGATCTAATCCTGCTTTCAGTTAGTGCTTGTCCCTATAGTGAAACAAAACCGCGAAGTTCTGCTAGACTTCTGTCCATGTATTCAGCCCCGGTCTGAACGGTCTGTAGCAAAATTATCCTGAAGGAGCTCTTTATCATGTTTTCCTTTCTAAAAAAAAGCAAATAATCAGATAATGCACAAAGGAAATACGGAAATGTAGTCATAATCAAGAATACAGTTTGATTTGTAATTGCCATAATAAATGCATATTTTATTACATCTTAAAGATTCATGTGCTGTACATAGGAGTACTGAGGCAGGTGGGGATGCCAACTTAACATATGTTCCCATTTTCAGGGCCTCAGCTGGAAAGATTTCCCAAGATGCGTAAGCAATTGCTGAAGTTGCCAAGCATCCTTGCTGTTTAATGGACAAACTTCACTTCCTTTTCATCCCAAATATAATACTGGAATGGATTTGTCCTGGAAATTTGGCCAGATGCTGAAGAACCAACCTGCCCTTTCTTATACTCCCTATAAGGATCAGTTCTTTTTAGGCATCCTGCCCTGAGGAATTTGTTCCAGGAGTCTTTTCCCTTATACTCAAATTTGACTCTTGAAGTTGCTTGCTGGAAATTCCACCAAGATGTAAATTTAAGTCTGTTATTCCTTATTAATACGAAGGTGTATGGCAGCAGTGCACAGGCCATGCCAGCATGGAATTCCGATTCTTGTGCTGTATGAAAGATGGAGAAATACACCTGAGCTAGAAATGCGGGAAGAGCCCTGGGAGTCAAGGACTGCCTCAGAGTGTTTGTTGTGGCTTCAGCACTCCTTTGTCCTGCATTTGCAGAAATGATTTGCAGAAATGATTTCAAAATCCATTTGTAGGATCCCAAAATGAGAAGTTCAAAAGTCAGTTACAGTTCAAACTCACTGTAATTTTCTTCCCCAGAAGAAAGTGTCAGTATTGCCAAAGAAGCAGTGAGGATTGGGTGATTTTATCTATTGTAATGATCAGAAAAAATTCATGTCAAGCTTAGTCAAACCCAAAATTAATTACAGTTTTGATAAATGAAAAAATCCCTCCAAAATTAATTAGGATACCTTAAAATATTTCAAATGTTGAAATAAACCCTCCTGAATGGGTGGTCCGGATTTCTCACTTCTCTTTCCACATGCAGTCCTTAGACTGTATGAACAGATGGCACAGTGTGCACATGTGTTTCTTCAAGAATGTCACCTTTTTCCTGGAAAGAAGTCTATATGCATCTTAGTTCTCCTCTCTAGCAGGCATGGCAAGTATATTCATTGGCTGATCTCTATATTAGCTTTTCTGACCAACTTTGTGGTATCATCCATATGCTGTAGGATGTAAATTCTGTGGGTAGCTCAAGGATGGGTACAGTTCAGAAGCTGATATCTAACTCATTTTGTATGGGTCCACAAATGATAAATTGTATCATTCTGTTGCCCTAGCCATTCTGCATGTAAAAGTTTCCATCTGCTCACAACCTCCCGCTTGACAGCCAGCAAGCTAACACTACAGTGCTAGATCTTGTAATGTAGCTCTCAGATTGGGAGCAAGAGGGCAAATTTGCTGCTTAACCAGGCGGCTTGGTCAGAAAGAGACAGGTTTTGATTTGAAATGGTAATGACTGCTGTTTTCAGTCCCATGTATTTCATCTGTAAAAGTAAATTCCTGGCTGTCCTGCTTTCTTTGGGAGTACTGTCCAAAAACTTCTGCTTCCTAATTCTTTTAAACATTAAGTCTTCAGTGATCTCAGGTTGTAGATGTGCACAATATCAAGCAACCACTCAACCCTGTCACAAGTTAACTTGAAGAATAACTCCAGGTAGTTAAAGTGACCACATCAAAAGCAGACTTGCTTAATGAATGAACACGCAGGGAAATATGAGACTGCAGTTTTTTTTAATCAAGCTCAAATAAAATAATGAAGTCAGAAAAAGGATAAAACAAAATAGGCCACTTGTTTTTCAGGCTGTTTGAAAAATGTTTCACTGAAAGATTTGCTGAAATTTAAAAAAAACTACAACAGCATTTAGCTTTGAAAAATCAGCATTTTTCATTAAAAACAGGTTAATTAAGAAATGGTTAACCAGCTTTGGCAAGAGGACATCATGTGGGCAGCATGAGTTGAAAGAAAACTTTAGAGAAAATAAGTTGCAGACAAAAAAAAGCAAAAATAAAAGGCAAGGCTATCTTGAGGAATGATGTGTAATACTAAATTGAGTAAAGGGCAAAAAGTGTGGTGTCACAGAAAATCTAAGCTTGCTCCAGTTAAGCTTAATTTAGCACACAGAAACTGTGTGCTGTATTAGGCATATGTGCCACACTAGCATTAATTTACTGTGATTCTTAAGGTAATCTGAGCCAATTGCCTGCCAGATCTTGAGCCAGTTTGAGAGTCTCTGAGCAGCGGTATACACTAGCACTTGTAAACCTCCTAAAGAAACCAATGATCAGAAAGGGAGATTAAACTGCAGAGAACAGATTTGGCCACAGTTCAATATTAAATCTTTCGAAGTAACTTTGAAGAAACCATAAGAGAAGGAAAAGAGAATATATGGGGAGGCATAACTTTCTACAGAGGGTATATCGTATGCTTTCTACAATTTCAGGATCTAAGAAAGAGAAAGAAGGAAATTCAAATCAGTGAATCATTAAATTATCATTAAATCATTAAAACTTTTAACTCAGTATTATTGAACAATGTTCAGCTGTAAACCAGCTTGCATTTTAGAATCTAGGTAACAAAAAATCCCTTCATTTTACTAATATAAACATACATTTTCTCCTTACTCTCAGTCAGATGTAGTTTATGCATTAACAGGGACTTTCTGCTAGAAGCTTTTGTTCTTTCATAGAGCCACTCCTCTGGGATTTTGGCTCCCTGATAGGTTACTGTACTTGGTTGTCCTGATAAGATAGCAGGTGAATCTGAACAGCAGCCTAAGTTATTGACCTGCTGAACCAGGGACTGGAAGGGTAGTAGCGCTTATGTAGAAAACATTTCCTTTGAAAGTGTGCTTCTCCTTTGTTACTTCAAAAATGAAAATTGATATTCATAGCCACATTCTACCTAAGGAATGGCCTGATCTAAAAAAGGTAATATGACTTTGGATATTCAGTGACTTATTTTATCAGCAACCATTATTATTGATGTAGTTCTTGAAAAATTAGTGAATGAAGGTTTCTGTAATAAATATCTATTTTCAATAGGTTTTTGTTTAATTTGATTTTTTTTCACATATAAGATATCTGTATTACATTACTTTGCAAAGCAAAACTTCCAGTAAGAAAGGGATGGAAAACTGGGCTCTGTTCATTGTCAAATGATGAGGTATAAATTCCATTTTCTTGATGAAACCATTGATAGGGGTTATCTTCATAACTATCAAGGGCTGTCAGGTGTCCAGATGGTATTCACTTTTGTTTTAAACACATATAAAAGGAGAAATAAACAAATGTTAGACAAGATTAATATTGCCTAAGACAAAAGTAATTCATATCTTACAGCCACAGGCATGACGGTTGTTAACTTCAGTGAGTATGGGGTCACCTTAAGTATGGTTAACTGATGATGATGGTTGACTATTTTACTAATATCTCTTTAATATTATTTTTTCAGCTGCTGGAAGGATGTAGCATATTGCATTACGAATACAAAATCTCATTTACCTAGTCTCAGTACTGGCCAGAACACAGAAGCTATAAGTCAACTTGTCTTAACTTTGAATCTCTGCATGGTATTATTATTATAATTCAATGATATAAATGTAGTCTGGTCAAAAATAATTCTCCTATGAAAAAGTATTTGAGAATGGAAAGTGCCATTTAGGTTTTCATGTAATAAATCTAATCCTTTTCTTATTTCAGATCATCAAAAGCCATACAATCATCTGGTTCTGAATTAGTTTTTAGAGTTATAGCCTGAATAATTATAAATATATATATATATAAAGATATCTGATCACCTTTTGACTCCTAAGGGATCACATATTCAATGCTACAGAGGGTACTCAAAAAGTCACTTTAGAAAGATCACATAATAAAACTGTCTCTCACATGTATATATGTAATTATTGCATTTAAAAATTGGTTTCCCAATTCCAGTATAGCTGTTTTTTCAGACTCCTTAGTGTTTCCATTCATGTTAAAGAATTAGGCTAGAAAAGATGAGACCTGTGCTGTTGCCTTTATATATTCCCTTATTGTAATTCTGTATTGGCAGTAGTTTGAATGAACATTCCCTGGGTTTATCAGTAGTATGGAACTATTTGATTTCATTGTGCTTATCTTTGACATCAGAAGAATACCATTATTTCAGCCTTGCTCTTTGGCACCTGACATGCTAACTGGAACTCTGTTTTACATTGTACATCTATTTTACACTGTATATCGTTTCACTTTGGTATTTTGAGGTTTCTTTTTTTCCTGATGATGACAAAATCTTAGGTAAGTGTTTCAAATGTGTTAATCCTTTGTTTCTGTGACTGTTAAACAAAACAGTCCGGTATCAATTCAGTGTTAGCCAGAGAGCAGCTGGAAAATGAAAAGAGCGTATTAGAAAAAAGTAGTGAGAAAGCCTGGAGTTAAGAATATACACAGGATTATTTCTTTGTTAGTAGTCAAAAATAACATTATTATGCACAAGACTTCCTGGACAGGAATGTTTGGCTTCTCCTTTACCTAGGAAGTGCTTTTAAACATCTGTCTATTTATAGTATAAGAACTCCTCTATGAAAAAGCACCTGTGCACTGGATAATGTAGGTCAAATGATGGATATCTTTTAGAACTATTATGTCTGTTTTGAGTAGATAGGAGTTTAGATATCCAGTCCCTGGAGACAGGATACTCTTGCTTGGTCCAGATTTTGTCATCCTTGTTTGTGCAAAATCCATATAAACTTTAAAATCCCTTCATGCTGATTTTGTATGATTAAAGAAGCTATATTTTGTCTGTGTATACTTTAAAAGGGCAATGAATTCATTAGGACAAAATCACCCCAAGAATCCTGTGATCTTTTTGGACGTACATGAAGGATGAATTCACGATTGTTAGTCCCTGAGTTCAGCAGTAGGCCAATGTTGCATTTCTTTAAACACTAATTAAAGAGGCTAATAAGACATTTTTATTTGATTTCCCCCTGCCAGTTTTTATGCATGTACAATCAGAGTCTTCTGTTCTAAAGTTTCAGTGTTTCAGAGGTTTATTAGCGGATTCAGAATAGAGAACACCTCTCTGAATTCCTTAGACTCCTCTGAGAACTCAAGCTGTTAACAAGGTTCTCTACATCTTATGCAGGGAAAACCAGACAGGAAAAAATGGAAAAGTAGAGAGGATTGCAATTGAGTATGCCCCAAAAAATAACAAATGAATAAACTAAGTGAACTGAATACTGTGTTTTGATCTCTTCCAAAAATGGTAATATGCAGGACAAATTGTAAAGTAATAAAAACTATTCTTAGGCAGTATTTTTTAATGATAATCTTTTACTCCTAATATGCACACATAGTGCTAAACTTTTCTTTCTTTTTTTTCTTTTTGTTATAAGTTTTTTAGCCTTGTAAATACCAAATCTTGAATCTATGACTAGAAATTTCTGTTCTCAAGACATTTATTTAAGAGCTTAGGAATCCATAATATGTATAAAAATAAATAGAAATTAATGACATGCTTCAGTAAAGACTATCAATGCATCCAACTAATAACTGAGGGGAAGAAAATAAAATGAATTCAGAAACAGACCAGTGAGGTTCTTTATTGTCTAAATGGAAGACCTTTAAAGTGTTCATTTTCTATGATTATTATGGAGCTAATTAAAATTTAAAACTTAAAGTCTTCATTAGATAACACTCCTGAATTTTCCCTAAATTTAATTTCTTATTTTTATCTATATACACACATTTGTAAATTTTAATAAGGTATATGCAGCTACCACAGTCATTAGCATCTCTGATTGGCTGAAGTTAAAAGGCTTGGTTCTGCACTCCTACTTTGGAATAGCCCATAATGGCATCAGGTAATGATTTGCTGTCATAGGAAATTCAGCACTGTATTCAAATTATTTGCACTTAAGTGTAAGAAATCCCTGCTTTACAGTTTCCTTTGAAATGTTTCTTTACAGAAAAATGGGAATTTTGAGCAGTTTTTTCATTCATTCTACTATGCTGTTTCAAGATTTCATTTGTTTCTAAGTTATGAAAATAAAAGGAAATCAGCGTCTTCCGTGGGTTTGGGTTTTTTTTATATAAACAATTTTTAATCTCTCTGGAAGAATCAGTGAGCATCTAAGCTTCTCCTTTAAGCTTCTCTGGGTTGTTTAAATATTAATAACAAGAGAATGACCTTCAGTCCTGCTGCTGAATCATGGAAGCTGGAAAGTGAAATCAATACTTCTTTGTGCTAATGATTAACTGATTGCAGTTTGTTAGGATCAGAAAATGTGTCAACTCAATGTTCATATTGCCAAATGTCTGATTTGAACCAAATTCTAGTAATGAACCTCAGTACATTAAACAATCTAATAATATTTTAAGCATTTTGAAATCCGTTTTAAGGCTTATTTTAAAATGTTATTGAACTGGGAGCTAAAAGCTTAGTTCTAAAATATTGTTAGGCCAGTCCAGCAAAACCTCAGCACTTCTTCTGAAGTCAAAGGGGCTGCTCAGAGGCTCAAAGCTGAGCATATGCTTAAGTGTTTCTCCTGAGTAAGGTAAAGCTTGATTGTAAGAGCTGAGGTTCTGATTATTATTGCAGAATGCTAACTAGTCACTGACTTTTTCTTCTTTCTTTCACAGAGATATGGATATGGTGGATGGGTTCAGTTGGATCATCACTGCAAGGTTTGTGCTGTTTGGTCCTCTGAGATAGTTTTGTACTGTGATCAGGAATACCCACTCACGGGGAGTGCATTAAAAAGCTAAATAGCAATAAGATTGACTATATCTCTGATACAAATTTGTATAAAGCTGTCTTCTATGAAGCAATTATTACTCCAGGTAGGATATACGTCAGTAGATCTTTTTGCTTAAGAGGTGATACTCAGTATACAGTCAGTTCATGTTCTCTCATACGAACTAGTATCCAGTTTTCCTCATAACTTCATGTTAACGTTCAGAACGGATAACTCCAAGGAATCCTTTTCAATAACATACACTAATCTAAAACACATTACATATAGAACTTTTTTTATTTAAATGTAGTTGTCTGTATGAGAAGAAAACACAATTGAGACTGATATTTTAATAAAATGTAAAGAACTAGGACATGAAAGTGTCATCAAAGAGAAAAAAATAACTTCCATATATCTTTATGACAAGGAGAGCAAATAGCGGTTTCAATATCCAGGAATAACAGGGACAATATACAGATTTTGGGTCCATAATATAGAACAGTAGGAGCCTGAGGTTTTTTGGCAAGTAAAAGGCAGACTGGATCTGATTTTACTGTACCCATTTAGCACCATTCACTCTATTAACTTTACAAAGGCACTTCTGAACTACATAAGAAAAACTGGAACAACAGATCTCCAAATGCCATGAGGCTATGCTAACAATCCATCTGCATTCAGAATCCAGTCCTGCTGCTAGTGAAGTTAGTAGAATACATTTATTCACTCTGATGGGAACAAAACTGGTTTCTTAAAGGCTTGATTCTGATCTCACTCCCAGTGGAGCAAATCAGCAGTAATTACAGTGACATTCACAGCGACGTAACAATGTAAAACTGGTATAAGCAAGATCAGAGTGATGCATCTTGTCTTTTAATTTGATTGACATTAAAAAAATAACCAGTATAGTGTTCTTTTTCACAGGAGGGCTAGTCTGGCAAAATAATATCCTTTGTACATGACTATATTGGTTAATTTTATAAGCTAGTTTTAAAGATGTTACCTCTGTTACCATGTAATAACTTTGCCAGATATCACTATATAGCTCAAACACTGTCATGAGAAGTCAGCTATGAACTGTCAGCTCCCCATCCTCTGGCAAGCCTGTCGCTGCAAATGGCTTCAGGCCCAAAAGCAGGAAAGTTGTCCCTCCATTGGCATACCAGCAGCAGGGCAGGGCTGTGGAGGTTCCAGATTGCCTCTCCTTCCCTCTTCCTGTCCTCCACAGACGGCACGCACTGGGCAGTGACAGCCATAATGTGAAAGAGTGGTTCCTGGTAATAATGTTTATTAAAATAGTAAGTTATTTCATAGTGCATAAATATACATGACATTTTCTACACATGGAAGATAAATTCCTTTCCATTATAACAGTTACAGGTGAATAATACAAGGTAAGTAGACTCAAGAGAAAAGGCAAGCTCATGACTTCAGTCAGTGCTGGACCTGGACTCAGGATTTCCTTAAGGATAGGAAGAGAAACGTGTTTTATGAAAGATGGTATAAGAAAAAGGTCTCAGAAGACCCGAGTTCACTTCCCATCCCATTTCACATGTACCCGTCCTAACCTGAGAAATTCTATCTGTAATTGCCTACCACAGGAGCATTGTGAGCTGTCCAGATACTGAAGAGTAAAGGCAATGCAAGGCATTAGCCAGATAATTAAGGAAAAAAGGGAACAGGGAAGGGGTGGATAAGAGGAAAAAGAACAACTTGGATATAGTAAGCTGCAAGACGAAAGATGCAAAGATAAGAGCATGAACAGCTTAACAAAGAGTGTTAGCACATAACCCACTTAAGGTATGTGAAGAGTGCAATTTAAATAGCTGGCTAAACCCAGCTATGTTCTGTAATGGCCAGCTGTATGCATAGTGTGTATAAGAAGGGTTGATCTCAATCTATCTTCTGAAATTCAGCCATGATCTGCATATAGGAATTCTATAATGACAAATAGAGGGATAAGAGATACAAAGATTTAGTAATTAGATTTTTTAGAGTGACATCTCTACTCCCTCCACTCCCTATTTGAGATAGCCCTATAAAGACAATAGTATCCAATCTTTTCCTCATTTCTTTCCTCGTTTCTTTTTGTGACTTGGCTAATTCCTTCATTCTCCATAGAGATGGAATTTTTATTGTTTTTTTTGAAGAAGCAAAACATATATATTCCAGGTAACCAAGGTATTTAAATGTATAGTTTCTGTTAATTTCAATTGAACTAGACATTCCATTCCCTTGTCACTTTGGAAAATCATATTTCTTTGTGATCATATGTAGGCATATGGTAACTAAAAAGAAGTTGATAAAATGGATACAATGCAGTGTCTATTTATTCCAACCTAATGGCATACACACTGTTGTCAGTCTATGATATGCAGGTCTGTGCTGTCACATGCCTATCAGCTATTTATGAAGCAGGTATGAAGGTTGGGACCAAGATTGAGGAGCAAACAGAGATTATGATGAAATACCAAATTTCATCAATTTTGTTCAAATTGCAGTCTAAGCAGAGATGGGAGGAGAACAGAAGCCACCTGCTAAGCAGAAGTGTGGATGGCACAGCTTCTGAGATAGATGGCAGGTGCAGGAAGGAGAGAGACTTGCTGAAGACATTTTTAGCAGCTTAGCTGTTTGGTAGAGGTCTGATGCTGAAATTCTTTGCTAAAAATAGTTTGCAAAGGAACTTTGTGGCAAGTCAATAATAACCTTACATGCTCTACAAAGAGTTCTATCCAGCCTACTTCTGTCTACATGAAAGAAGTGCATGATAGAGAATAAAATCCTGTTTAGATATGTGGAGCTAGGGAGGTTAACTCTTGAGATAAAAAAGAAAGGAAAACCTTCACCTATTATTCAGTGAAGAAGCATCAAGGTCAAACCGAAATTGTATATATGTAATTTGGGCTGTAACTGAGTAGGTTAGTAATGGAATAAATTCAAATGTAGCTTGCTGAACTAAATCAGCCTGCTATACTTCTTAAATCTCTCAATTTCTGCGTAAATTTTTTAAAAATTTAAATATCAGGTGACATTAAAAAAAGATATAATAGAATTCTTCAGCTGTGCCCTTAGAAAACTGTGTTACCATTGCAAGTAAAGATCTTATGTCTTTTATGCAGGCTTCAACCTTGCATCCATTGCTTCGGAACCTAAAAAATTTCTTCTTGATCAGAATGTGTTTTATTCTTACTACTGCAAAAACTCTGAGCATTGTTTCCCAATTAAGGTGTCTGAATAATTTCTCATTTAAAAAATGTCAGGTGCAGATTAGTGGCAGTGTCTACAGACTATAGTAACAGGACAGATTTTCCAGGAACAGTGTTGTTGTGCCAGATCTTTCTATCCTTAAATAAATGAGAAATCCCACTGATCCACATGGATTTATTCAGATGAGCACATTATGCTTTCGTGCATAACCAACTTTGTTGTTGCCTACACACGAAGCTGTGAGTTTAGGCTTGACCTGTAGCATATTCGTGATCACAAAGAATCCAGTTAATGCGAATGAAAACAGCAAACTGTTTAACTAATTCTTTAATGAGAACAGTACATATCTTGTTAGAAACCCTTCCTATATTGTGAAGGCTGTACAGCATTCAGTGACCTACTGTTCATCTCAGCATTTATTTATGAGCACTGTCAAAGTTGCTGGTAAAATTACAATCTGTCTAACATTGTTTTTAGTATTAGCAGAAGAAAATATGTGTAAGCAGTTTAGCTGCTATGCCTTAGCTGTATCTGAGGAAAGAATCAAAAGTCGCCTGTGTTCACAGAAATACTCCCAGTGGTAATCTAATAAAGGCCACACGATCTATTTGTATGTGACACAATACTCTGTTCTACTGTGTCTTTTTCTCTGCTTACACTCCAAATGCTTTTCTATTTATTAGGCAATACGCAGCAGTGGGCTGATTCTTTTTTTAATGTATTGGAGTGTATGACTAGCGTAAACCTTTCGGTCAAGTTGGAAAATCAATTGTATGAGAACCTGAAGTATTTTGCCAGAGGATTAGGACAATGTAGTTGTGATTACTGACAGTAATATTTCAAGTAATTTTCTGAAATTGTGATATAGCTACCAACTTGACAGTTTGCTAAGGCAGCACAGTTAGATATGTGGAAGAGACCTTTAAAATATTCATTAGGGCAGTATATTTGCGAATGATGTATGAAGCTAATAACAAATTCAAGGTTAAGAACAGTCAGACTTCTCAGAAAGAGGAGACATAAACCCAGCTTTGCACTAGGTAGTGAAATTTTATTAATTATTTCTGTTATAGAATACTAGCAGAAAATACTCTGATTTAACTGTTTTTTATATATCAAGATAGCCAGATGTCATGAGGATCCTAAATAAACTGATTTTGGGGGGAGAAATAAAGTAGCATTTGGAGAGACAGAATTCCCTTCCCTAGGTCAGAAGACTGCACTGCACTTAGCTTCTGTTTACTGTGAAGATGGAAGAGTAGCTGTTCTGCTTTCTCACATCTTATCATGTGGTTTTCAATTTTTAACTGCAGATTCAGTGTCTTTTCTGTCTAATATGTTTGCTGCATGACCACACTAACCCATCCCATATACACAGGCTAGGTGTATCAGGGTCATGTGAATGTTCTAACTTTCATCTTTTTCCAGTTATCCCTGAAGTAGCTTAGAGCAACCAAAAAAATATATAGAGCTTGCAAATACTGGTGAGTTGCATCTTATCAGTTTGTGTAAGTGTAAGCCAACTGAAATACTGTCTGTTGTCTGTCTTTTGGTATTGAATTGCTAATTCTAATTACAAGTCCATAGATGCATGTGGCTGCATACAACTTTAACAGACATTTTTCTTGGCTTAATGTAACAACACTGTGCCTACTCATCATCTTTGGACAATTGCAAGATCCACCAAAAATTAAAGAAAGTTTCCATGTTAGTAATTAAAGGATCAGTATCAAATTTGATGACGTTAATAATGTTTTGAACTTTATAAGTTTGGGAATTGGTTGCTTCTGGGGAAGGTATTACACTAATTTATGTAATCATTTCATACTGGTTTTAGATTTTTCTTTGGTCTTTTTTCCCCAAATACAAAATCTTCCATATTCCTTTTCTTTCAGTCCCAAGGAGAAAATGCAATCCAAGGACAAACATAATGGATTTGATTTTGTCTCATTTTCACAGGTGATCTGAAACAACTGAAATGAATTTAACAGAATTGCGCAATTATTTCTGTAGTTACTGGATTCATTTTGATGCTATTGACTTTAAAGAACACACGCATCCCCAAGGGCAACATTTAGCTCATATTTAATTTGAGCACAGTTTTGAGGTCAAATTTTGTTTTGAGGATAAACCTTGATTAAGGTACCTGATACCTTTCTCAAACAAATGTGGGGAGATATACATTGCAATAGAAAGGAGATCTTTTTATTATGAAAAAATAATTTATTCGTGTCATCTGAACTATAAATGGTATTTTAAAATAGTCCTTGATTAAAAAATATCTACTGAATAAAAATTAAAGAACTGAATTCTGTCACTGAATATCCATAGGCAGCATAATATACTCAAGCAACTATATGAATTAGCATGTACTATTTTGTCACATGTATAATATATTGAAAATGTCATTTCACAGGGACAGGCAAAGATGATGAAGGATGGAAAGGTTTTTAGAGTTATTCAGGAGAACTGCTGGGATCCAGAAGTACGGATTAAAGAGATGGACCTATCAGGTAATTCCATAAAGGAGATTAAATGATTGTGTCTCATACAGGATCATAACAACTTCTCTGTTAGCGCATTTCAAAGTGCTTAATAACATTTCAGAATTAAAAGGTCTGGCAAACTGATTGATTAGCTTAAGTCTGTTAAAAATCAGCAAACACTAACATGGTTTACATTCAGACTCAAAAAGGGACATGTTCCCAAAACTTTCCTCATTTTCAGTAACAATTTATTCCCCACATGAACTTACTAGTTACTGTAAGTAAAGATGGCAGAACATAGGCAACATGCATTACAAGTATAAAAGTGACTTACGTAAAGGAGGAACCTATAGAAGCTCCTTCATTTTTGTTCCAGATGTTAAAAAGAATCTGTTTACTCATAGGATTTTCTGTATATTTGCTTCCTTTTCTAATATTTTTTCTATTCAGATGGTGCAACTTTATTCGATATTTTTGATAGAGGATTCTGAGCCTAGAGGACTGGTACAATTACTTTCTCAGGAAAGAGAGTTTTCCTGATTTAGAAAGAAGCCAAGCTTAGCAAATTTATTTTCCACAGGGTTACTGATATGCTGTTAAATGTAGTTTGTAAGATAGGAGACTGAGAACGAGAGAAGAAATTTTTAGTCTAATTCATGGGTTTTTTATTTATTAACACTGTAATTCCAAATTACTTTTGTGAGAGTAATATCGAGTTATTAAAGATTATATTTTCTTTAATTGAACCTGGAATAATTCCCTACATCAGTTCCTCAGTAGACACAACCTGAGTATCTTATCTAACTTTTCAGAAAGAACAAATACATCTGAATTCTTTTGAAGAGCACATATTTTAAAAATAGTATATTTGTGATTATTGTTTCTTCCTCTCATGTGATACAATGTTAGGAGACACTTCAGGTCATTCTCCCATTGAGGTTTAGTCTGCAATACACAAGATAGGGCAACTTGGCAACTCAGGGGCTGGTGGGTAGTTTATGTAAACACAACTTAGAAAATTTAAAAATTACCTCATTTGCACACTGGAGAAGTAGTATTTCAAATTTTAACCATTAGACATTTAATTGGAATCCCAGAATGCCTGTGCAACATCTCTAAGACTTGTGCTGCCTTGACAAGATTGTAATCATTCCTTGGAGTTCGCTATGTTACGACCAGTTAGGGTATATTTACATAAAATGCAATCACATTTTAGGACTACCATATAGATATTCTTGTCACTCAACCACAATGTGGATCATAAATAGCCCCTTGGCATCTTTTCCTTTCAGATATTTCCTCCAGCACTAATGGCAAGTTTCTATAAAACAATTCTGCCCCATCTAATTCCTCTAAATAAAAGGAAAACACAGGGGCAATTTTCTCAACTTTTTGCAACAGCTCTCCAGAAAAAAGAAAATGTATCATAAAACCAGCATCACAATATTCTTCCACAGACTAAATAAACAGTGCTCACTTGTTCAGAAAAATTTCTAAAACTGTGTGTTACAGCACCATCTGGTGGCTTTTGCCATAAAAATCTCCCCTTTTATTACAGCACTCTAGAAAAACTGTCATCAGCCAATTAAGTGTAAAAATAAAGATCTTACAGTTTTTCATTCTTATCATTCTTCTAATGATAAAGACTATGAGCCATATTTTGTTCTTTTTCTGCTCACAAAGCTGTAGCTACTTACTACAAAGACAACTTTGTGTAACAAAAGACAAGGTAGATTATGCCCAAAATATTAACCCCCAAACATGTCACAATTTTGGAACAAAGATGTGGGGAGTCTCCTAGCTGAAAAATACTAGCATCAGTCATTGTAAGGTGTTATTAACTCAGAGAGATAACTTGGAGCTTGGTTGCTAAAAGATTTTGTTTGTGCAATGCCCTAGAAATCTTGCCAGTGATAAGAAATGGTAGCCAATGTACCAAAGACAAGAAATTAGTTGTCATAATCGTATGTCATAGGTCTAATCAGTATACAAACCTGTGTTTTGAACCTCCCACTAAAACAAGCTGTAACTGCAATTAACATCGCAGTTCTGTGACACAAATCATAACAATTTTGTTGGAGGAAATATCTTCCAGTTAATCCTAACTACCTTTTCTTATTATTTTCTCCTTTGTAAAACCCTCTGAAGAGGTGGCTTCTGCTTCAGCATAATAAAATATAAAATGCAGTAAAATACATAGTAAAATGCAGTTCTCTGTGTCATCACAGTGGTACGGTTAGTAATTACATGTCTGCCATTATGGTATATCATCTGCTAATCAGACTGCACAGAGAGGATTCTGAAAGCTAAGGGAAATCATTTCTTAAATACATTTTTTTCTGTGCTAATTCGTCTTCTTCCCAAGTCTACTGTCTGAGAATGTTCAGCACAGAAATCTACCTTTAGGATTCATGTTAAATTTGTCTTGTAGTTCACCTTTCAAAAAAATGGAATGTCAGTATGTTAAAAAGATCTCTCTACCAAATATGGAAGGCAGAAATCTGGATTCTAACGATTATCCTATGACTCAAGAAATCTGAAACTAGCCCTCTTAAGTTAAGGATCATTCTGTTTTCCTTCAAAAATCAGAACACTGAGACTCCTAAGTGCTGATTCTGTTGCCTATCAATCACAAGAAGTAGTAAATAACAGAAGGGATATGGAGTACTAACTAGTCAAAGTTAATTTTACATCAATTAATACTGAAAAATACTTGGACATCTATGTCGTGTCTTCAGGACAAGCTGATCAAAAACCAGGAGTAAAAGAAATGAATTTGCATGAAAAAGGGATTTGAATAAATCAGTCTAAAAGAAGTCAAGCAGATTCTGACAATTAATGACTCCTAGGGGAATGAGAAAGAGAAACGGAAGAGAGAGAGCAAGGAAACACACAGTTTGATAAACAGGATCATATATATAGAGAGAGACTGTTGTTGCTATGAAAGCAGTATGGTATTCCAAAGCAGTCAGTGGGATCAAATGCAATGGAAATACACATCAACACAGGAGTCAGTAATACCAATATAGAGAAAGAACTGATCACTATCCTGAGTAATACATGTCACAACTTGTCCTTAGGAAGACAATGCGAAACTTTAATGCAGTTTTTTTAGAAAACATAAGTAGTAAAGGATTATTAAGAAAAGCAGCTAGGTAGAATAAAAGGGCTTTGCTGAAAAATGTAAAATGGGATTGGAACCAGATACAGTGCTTATCTGTGGAAAACGTGGGGAATGTTCTCAAAAATACTAATCAAGTGTCCAGTGGCAAACATTAATTTAAAAATAATAAAATATTAATTTAATAATTAATTAAAATTAATTAAAATATTAATCAAGTGTCATACTGGCAGAGAATACAGTGAACTAGGGATCGAGATTTCAGTGCTCTCCTATATGCTTTGCATTTGGGGAAAAATGGGAGATGCATTGTGCAAGGGTCTAAATTCTGGGCATCTGAATCATAAGTTAGGCTGTACTTAAAGGTCTATGTCATTTTGTAGATCTACTCCTTAGGTCCCTCCCATCCTGCTGCACGTAATGTTAATCAAATCTTGTAAGAGACCTGCCCTAATAAGATTTCTTTGTTATTTCCTACTTAAGTTAGTGAGAAAGAAGATAAAGTCATTTTGTTAAACATTAGAGTGCTTTGGCAAGACCACTGTCTTAGAAGAAATTTGCACAGGATTTTTCTGCCTTCTTTTACAGCAATGGTTTCATTGTTAACAACTACATTAAATTTTTAAAAGCATTACAAAATATGTGCATGAAACATTATGCTATGAGATGAAGCTACAATCAGACTGGTAATTACATTTTTTCATGCAACTGTTTAGTGAATTCCTAATTATTGTTTTTTCTTTCTATTGTGAATTTGCTAGGTTTAGTAGGTTTGTTCCTGTATAAAGTCACACACAAAGTTATGGTAGGGAGTTTTATTTGAACAGAAACTTAACAAGATAGAAGTTAATTCTCTTTATTGCTACAGTCAAAGTTATTTCACAACAACAGACAAACTTTTTCATACTTACAACCTCGGTAGTCCAGAAACATAAAACCATAAAACCCATCCCAATATCACTTTGGGAAACACTTAGAAAAATATTCTTTAACAACCTTTTATCTTTGAGCTAATTACATATTTATTTATGAAATATATATGATAAACATGACCCCCCAGTAAACTTGAGATACTGTATTCTATTGGTTTTACGTAACTTCACGTTCATTCATGTCATAGTAACATTAAATTGCTATTTTGCTGAATTTTACACATGCATATCAACAATTTTAAAATCAAAATACTCAGTTTTATTAAAGTATGAACGTGTTCTTTTTCTTTCTACTTAGCAAAAAATATTCCAGTCCTAATAAACTGATGCACCACAAGATTTATTACCATGATCCCCAATTAACAAAAAACAGACTCTATCCATGTCAACGGTAAATCATTCTTTCTTACCATTACACCTTTAAACTACTAGGCCTTTGCCTTTCATACCAAAGTCCTTTCTTACTTTTATCACTTTACCAAAAAAAAGTATATATGTAACATTAATAACTGCAGTTTTCTTTCACAGGTGTCACAGTGCAAGTCCTTTCCACAGTGCCTGTAATGTTCAGCTACTGGGTAGGTTCCTACTAGCATATTCTGTAATTCATAAATATTACAAACTATCTTAAAAATAAAGTGCAACCTCCTGTGAATTAGGTGACTGAAGAAGTTAATAGATCACCTGAAGTAAAGGGGGAATTGTTCTGCTGTGAAAAACAAAAGACAAAATAGTCCAAGTATTGGAGGAGCCAGCAGGATGTCCTGGCAAAGCTCTGCTCTGGAGTACACTCAGTAAGAAAGAATGAGACAGCAGCAGAATTTCTGCTGGGGACTTTATCAGGAGTAGCTGCAAGCACAGAGAGAGAATTTACAGAGCACAAATCCATTATGTAGCAGGAAAATATATATGGATTGATTCCATGGAACTGAGATATCAATCACTATTTTCTCATGAAAAGAAGTAAAAGATATACTTGTGGCCTAATTCCCCTTTTTTTTAAACATGCCATGGGAGGAGAACTCACTGACTCAATACTTTGAATCTTAAAATTCAGCAGCAAATTTAAATATATTCTATGCATGGTGATCTTGAATGCACCAAAGAAATAAAAACAGTCTGAGAAGAAAAATCATAGCAAATGGTGTATTAAATATATTCTCAATGTGACTGTTTAGCTGCTCGTAGAAATCAAATCATACTGTGTAAACAAGTATCCTACATTAAAAAAATTGTGTTAAACCCCTGTATAAGTAGCACCACTGATCTTCAGAATTCCTTTTTGCATGACATATCTTAAAATTTTATTCTGATGTTTATGGGAATTTTTCTCCTTTAATATATTCTAGGGAAAAAAACAGGAAACTAATTAATTGATGGATATTGCAGTTCCCTCATTAGAAATATGACTATCTCCTTCTAAATGTTAGAGAGCTTTGCTCAAATTTTTTCTATAAAATTCTCATGCTCCAGCATCCTACATCTCTTATTTTTATCTTTCCAGCTCCAGTAATAGGGGAGTAAATATTCATTGCTATATTTTAAAAAGATATGCTCGGGCTTTTGCATTTGTATAATCAAAACCAGAGGACTGGTTGACACAAAAGGACCAGATACTTAAGCACATAAACAAGCTAGGCCAGATTATACTCATCCTGAGCAATAAAGGGAAAAGCAGTTGATATTATATTCAAGACAAGAAGAACTGTACCCAGAGGATCTGAAGCAAGGCAGAATTTAGGCCTACTGGTTTCCAGCCATTCAGAACTGTAATGTAAAAGTTTAGGTTCAAGCCTTCTCTCTGTATTGTTTGCAGTGACATTTACCCAGTATCTTCCAAAGGTGATAACATTTGAAAACTATATTTTAATGTATTATTCTGCTTAATATCATACCAGGCCAAACCTCAGGACACTTTAGATCTATCCCAGATATTAAATAATGACTTAGCTGCTACAGTAAAAAAGTACCCCAAGAGGTTTATTGGCCTGGGTACATTACCTTTGCAAGCTCCAGACCTGGCTGTGAAGGAAATGCATCGTTGTGTGAATGAACTTGGATTTCCTGGAGTACAAATAGGATCTCATGTCAATGAATGGGACCTGAATGCACCAGAAATGTATGATATCTATGCTGTGAGTAAATGTTTCTTTGCTTATTTGGGGGAATTCTGTGACATGGAATTCTATCTAAAAATACCTTGGGTGATATTCAGTCATCAGCTAAATTTATAGATCCATTAAAACAATTGATACTTCCAATCTGTTTACTGTAAATGAAAGAACATTTACAAAACAGTCTCACTGATTTTCATTAATAACTGGGAAATCAAACTAGTAAGAATATTCATTTAAAATTGTGCAACATTTTTTAAAGAGAGCACATCTCAAATGTGGGTTTTTTGTGGATTCATTAATCCAGACCCATTTAAATCAATGAAATAGCATCAGGCTCACAGGACTCTTCATGTTTGATCCCAAATTTCTTATTCAGTCAAGTGAAATCAGTGAGTTTTGAGGTTCAGATAATGTAAAATTGGCATTTTTCAGGCATGATCCCATTTGCACCCCATGCAGTTACACCTGACTAATGCTCAGTGATCAGAGAATTTCAGTTTTAATTATATATGATAATACATTACAGGTTATAATAACAATAATAGGAAATAAAACATTCTGAAACATACTTGATAAAATTAATAATAAAATCTTTTTATGATATGAGATTTCATTGCAAAGAGTTGCCATCTTGGTTTCTGAGGATAAGCGAAGTATCAGATAAGGCATTTCTGCTGTGTTTGCTTGTGTGTTCAAGTTATTATATCCAGTCCTATTAAGATAATTGAAAAAAAACACTCTGAGATTTTCAGAGATGTCAGGGCAAGATACCTATAGAGCCAAAGTACCACATAGACTTGTGCAAACAGGACCAAAAATTCCAAACTGAATGTATTGATTGTAAAATGAGTTCATAGATTGCATTTCTTAAACAGCCTGAGGTCCAGGCGGGGACTCTCATTTGTCTAAATTTTGGGATTTAATCAATGTACGTTCTCTATCTGTTTCACAGGTTATTATAGCTGTCACCTTGAAATTGATTCATAGAGGATATTTTTCACAACTCTCAATTTATTCAAGAATTCTGTTAGCGCAGCATCTGGACAATTTATTTCGTTTTATGGTCGCACACAGTCTGTTATCAGCTTCTGCTTTCAGAGATGCACACATTCTTCAGCTTATGTTTAACACATGTAGGAAGTAACCTCTATCACTTGTCGAAACATCTTTGGATAATAAAGATTGTGAAATAAAACCATATTTGATAATGAACTTTATCAATCCGTCAAGACAGTTATTGATTTGCTATTTTTAGTTTACAAATCTAGATGACAATTACTCCCTAGAGTCCACAAGTTACAGCTTTATTTATGCATTTAATGGTAAATAAATCCAAATTTTTCAACCCTGCGATAGTCTCCTTAGCAACAAGAGGAGGTCCAGAAATACATCTGACAAAATGAAACTGTTAAATCCTGGTTAAGCATATGAATGGCACTGATGACTGCATACTTTAAATTTAAGCACATAGTTAAATAACTCAATCAGGATCAGTATCTCATATTGTTCCTCTGTTTTCCTTTCTGAAAGTGTCAGCAGTTTGGGAAATGTAATGTACTTGAGTGGAGATGGATTATTGATGAGAATGCAACCAGATTTCTAAATCTTAGGGTGGGTTAGAAAAAGTTTTAATATATTTTTAAGCCACGCAGTAGACTACAAATGTAGTGTGATAGCAATGAAAACTCCTGAATGCAGCTGGAACACTTCTGTAAAACCATTCTGATCTAGAAAATACTGAGAATTCATCCTCTCGTGTGAAATGAAACCAAAAGAAAGCTAGTTTGAACGGAGTTTTATACTGCAGGATGACTGGCATACCCACAGCTAAAAACCATTTTTGTACCACATTAATTTGAGGAGCACTTTGGCTTAATAATAAAATGTTATCATCAGTGTTTATGAACCAGTAGTCTCAAAGACAACTTTAAATCCGAGTGAGGACTTCAGATTATGGATCAGAGGACTAAATATAACCTACTATTGGTTATGGTTTTCACTTCTAGGCCTATTTTCATCACTAATAATAGATGTTCAGTACAATTTTGCAGGTAATCTTTAAGGCATGTCTAAGAACGTAGGTACATTTTGGTATGATTAAGTCAAGATTATCATTTTTTCTCTTTGCTGAAGGCTGCTGAACAACTAAATTGCTGTCTCTTTGTGCATCCCTGGGACATGCAGGTAGATGGAAGGATGTCTAAGTACTGGCTTCCCTGGCTGGTAGGTGAGTGTATTGCTTGATCTATATTCACAAACTGTCACTGAATTATGCCCAGATTTTTGCAGAGGTGCTAGTACAGAGAAAAACTGCATGATTTTTCCATTAATCTGTTTTTTTTTTTTTAAAGCCAGTGCTTCTATTAAGTCTATTGTGGAAATACAGCAGTCTCTTTTTCTAAGGCTGTATAGTTTGCCTAATCTTTTTATATCCAGACCTAAAATGAATAAGACTAGCAACAGAATGTGGTTTTCTCTTGTCTCCTAAATACACAGAGAGTGGATGACCAGGGAAAAGTCATCTGTCTCTGAAATGAGAATGCTCCCAAAAAAGAATTTGAGCAAAAGAAGGACAGGGAGAGTAGGCAAAACCAAAAATTATTTCCTGGAATTTCTTAGGACTGTTTCTTGGAAAAAAGGTTGATCGGGAAGTATACTGAATTTAAGTTCACTTGAGTTATTGTAGCTCAAACAACATGTACTTTGGAAGCTCCCCAAAGATGTAGTCGAAAGTGAATTACATAGTTTCTGGTTTTTTCCCTACTTGCTAGATAAATCAGAATAACACTGACTATTCTAACAGAGAAATGCTACTTAGAAATATTTAGGCCAGATTCTGCCCTCATTTATTTTGTTTTACCTGGATATTCTGAACAGAACTGGGATTTTTATGCAATATACACTGGAAAATCCTAGTGTTCCAGTCACCACTGTATTATTTTAAAACAGTATCAGTTGGTTTTAATCAGAGCAGGTGCAACAACACAGACTTCAGAAGAGATTAAAGTTGTTACATTTACTTAACTAGCTGTAATAATCTAAATGAAGATTTTCCTAGTAAGTCTATAAGGCTTTGCATCTCAGAGGGCTGTACAAACATTAATCAAAGTCGCCCGGTTGAGCTGGATAGATATTGTTACTTCCATATAAGAAGGGAACTCAGAGATCTCCTAATTTCCAAGCTGGATGTCTAAAGTTAGACACCTAAGTGACATGATATTCTAAATACATTAGGTGTACCCAGAAATTGAAGCCTGATTTAGGAAACTTAACTGCTGTTAGGTTCCTAACTCCAGGCACCGAAAGACAGAGAGAGAAAGATTATGTCTTAACTGCAGGCACTGGCACCATGTTACAACCAAACCCCAATTCCATGTTGGAATGTCCTCCAACATATCTGCCCCACTTTCCATACAAAGGAAACGCAGAAGCACAGAGGAGAAGAGAACTTGGCATATTCCAGACTGGTTTTTGAGCTAGGATAACCAGGGAACCAAGCCTATACCATGCAGGTCAGCTTATATCCAACCTACCAGCCAACTATCCTAGTAGTGTAGGATAAAAACTGGGCTTTGAATTCAGAAAATCTTAGCTTCTAGTCCTGTGTTCTCATTACAATTAATGCTCAGTTCAGTGTTCTTCTAATGGAAACAATGCTGCACTGTAACTTTCATTTTTGCACTAGGTTCAAGGCCTATTGAGGATAACATTTAAAACTCAATCTTTGCCCATATATGATAAGGCTTTTTGTGTTGATAGGCATGCCAGCAGAAACAACCATAGCCATTTGCTCCATGATTATGGGAGGAATTTTTGAAAAATTTCCTAAGCTGAAAGTTTGCTTTGCACATGGAGGTAAGCAATATACCTTGTGAAACTGTAGTTGAGCATGGTACAATTGTATTTTCTGATATGCCAGCTAATGGGGTGACACCAGTGAGGATATCTGCTAGCTAGGTTGCTCATATGAACACTCTCCAGCCGGTTTCAGCCAGTGTTTGAACTATTAAGGTAGCCTTTAAGAGGAAGCAAGGAGGAAGGGATAGAAGTTAAGGCAGGCAGGAGGTAGTTGAAACAATTAGGGAAAGGGACAAGGAGGTAGCAGGAGGAATTTGGGGGTCACTGTAATGGAGAGTCACAGAAAAGAGAAAAGGAGGGTAGCGAGAGGGAAGGAATAGAAATACTGCTGATACAGAACACATGTTTTCTAAGTAACTGACAATAAAACATGTGGATCTTTGTGCTGGTAATGTGGCTTTTTTCCCTTGAGTATTTTTAGCTTCCGTTACTAAAAATTTCTCCTTGCAGGTGGAACTTTTCCATACACAGTGGGGCGAATCTCCCATGGATTCAGTGTGCGCCCTGATTTGTGTGCAGTGGATAATAAGGTGGATCCAAGAAAGTACCTTGGTTCATTTTATACAGACTCTCTTGTCCATGATCGTGGTGCACTGAGGCTACTAACAAGTGTAATAGGAGAGGTGAGTTTTAATGCTTCCAGAGGCAGGTGAGTCATTCTATATTTAATTTGTTCTCTAAGAAAAAGCAAAACAAGGTGAGTCATTCTGTATTTAATTCTTTCTCTAAGAAAAAGCAAAACAAGAGAAAAGAGCAGAAAGAAGACAGCGTATTCACCCAGTAAAATCAGAACCTGAGCTATTATAAACTGATGTATTTCTGTCATGTTGATAATGTTCCTGCTACATGGAGTTCTTGAAATGGTTGTTTTAATCCATGAAATCATGCACTGTGAACTTCACTTCAGTGAGGCTAGTTCCTCATGTAAGGTTGGTCAGGATGGGACCGCAAGCAAAGACTGCCTTATTTGGAGCCTTGTTTTCAAATGGCTTAATTTTCAAATTCAAGTGTATACTTGAGGAAATCAAATAGTATTTCTACTTGAGAAGATGTAGGCAGGAAAAAATCAGCAATAAAGAGATTTTGGGGGGGGGGATCCTGGGTAACACGTTAAATATCATGGATTGCAAAATATTTTAATTATTATAGTAGAAAGTGAGTAAATCTTAGTAGTTTAGCAACCTGTTTAAATCAGATACAGTGTGGGACAGGAACATCCAAAATGATCATTGTAATGTTTCAAATAATTTCTCCTTATTAGTAAATGCTCAGGAAGGGGTTGAAGATGGAGGCACTCAGGCCAATTCTCAATAGCTCATGAGAAGTTAACAAAAGTCCTGTATTTGTGTCCTGATCTCTGAAATTCATGGAGTTTCTGCAGCTGGCAGGCAGATACCTATAAGGCAAGAAAAATAGAAATGCAAGCTCTGTCATTGACTTTCTTGTCCCAAAAACTCTATTCCTCTTTCCTGTACATTAGTTTCTAGGCTCACTTAGCACTTTCTGAGCTATGGGGCAGTTGCTAGTATCAGGGCCTGTTGTATGACCAAAGTTCAGAAGGACAGCAAAAGAGAACGTTTTCTTTCTCACTACAAAAAAAGCTACTGTTGATTTCCCATTTTCATCTCTAATGGCCTGAACAGGTTGCTGCAATAAATCTGTGCTAGGACTGACACAGAGATGATTTGCCTAGCCAGACGAAAATAATAATGTAGAATAAACTATTGCTTTTCTTTATCTTGGCATTTTGAGCCTCAGCCCTTTGAAATCAATGGGTTTGCAGTCTGTGCTGCACAGGAAACCTACAGCTTTGAGTGAGTAAATTAAAGTTGTGCAACACTGCACCCACACATCATTTTTTTCCTGGACTCATTCCATTTGTAAACTGAACTACAGAAATTAAGAGCAGAGCTGGACAGGAAGTACAACAGCACACTAATATGTGACTGAAAAATTTAACTTATGTTTCTTTTAACCTGTATATAATACAAGTCTCAGAGTGGTTCTGCTTTAGGGCAACAAGTTTGGCTTTGCACCTCAAGGGTGCTCTAACCTGTGGCTGTTGTGGGAAAGCTGCTCTTTGCACTACCTTTGAACTGTAATTTCTATACCTCTCTTCCTAAGAAGCAACATATAGACTCTGGCCTTTAATCATTAATGGCCAATCTTTGCAACTGAAATTTAGTTGTTTCAGGACAGAGGCGTTATGAATTCTAATTGGATAATTTAAAAGTTACTCAGCATTGTCAGAAGTGATGTGCAATAGCCTCTAATAGCCTCTTTGCCAGCAAAATTCTGAAATTAAGTTTCTTGTTGTAATATATGACAAGTTTACTATATGGGATGTTAGTGTCTTCTTTGAGTATTTTGAGCTCAGCCATATGTCATCAGGTGGAAAGGTCTGGGAAAAGTTACAGTCTTAAGAGACTGAAGTGGTGCTTCTGCAGCTGATTCTATTCTATAAATTCAAACAGAAACTAGATTTACTGCCCTTTGTTTTCTGTCTGTTGGGACGTAAGTCATCCACTTCCCACTTCACTGCTCTGCTTATGAAATACCAGTATTGTTTAAGTATCTTTCTATATGTGTATTTGGCTTTCAATGAACACAGTTGTGCCTGTCCATACAATAATAAATGTCTCTGACAAGAACAGCAGTAGAATCTTTCTCAGTATAAAAACAGTGCCAGGGACAAGGAATTACTGAAGGAAAATGAAAGGGTTAAAAATGAAAAAAAAAAAACCTGTTTCGTACAGTTATTTAAAATCAAGTGTATTTTTGCAGGTATACACATTATCTTTGCACTGTTGTTTTCAGTGATCTCATTGATCCCTTGTCCCTTAATCACATGTATCTTTGAGATAAGATGGCACTTTTCTTAGAACAACAAAGTAACCTCTTCAAGCACTGAAGCATTTTAGCTGTCATGCCTGTTTTTCTTCCCAGTATCATATGGTATTTGTATTTTACATAATATCAAATAATAATTTAAACATATTTTAATGTACAATTCTTTTACAACCATTTGCCCCTTTGTTTAGCCTGTAACTTTGGGAAGAAGGACTCCCCATAACCATATTCTAATCATGATGGCCCAAGCATCTCCCTAGTCCTCTGCCAGAGAACCTTCCTGGTTAACACTGGTCCTTAGAACGTACTTTTCCTTATGTGGCAGCAAGTTGTGATTTGACCTGAGCAGCATCTGTGGGGCTAAATTTTGTTACCCTTCGAACATCCTGGAGAAGGTACTGCAGCGGAACTGTACTGCAGAATGTACATTAATGCAAACATCTAAGCAGAGCAAACACAGCCATCCTGTCTTGGAAAGGGAAAAGAATTGAATAGTATTGGATGGTTGACTCCAGGACCAGAAAACAACCTACAGCCTCTTCTATCTACATGAGCAGACATAGTCTTAACAGTGACATGACTTTATATTTGAGTGAGTCATGTGCTGGTAATACAATTAGCCACGCCAGTTTTACATTATTTTAATATTCTCCTACTCAAAGGATTCCTTATCCAGAGTGGCATTCATAAGATGAAGTGAGAACAGAATTCTGGGCTTTTTCAGAAAATTTGGAAAAAAATAACAGGTTGAAATCCAGGCTTTATTCCACAGCACCTCAGAGAACTTGGAAGTCTGTAGAATTAGTTAAATACATAAGCTACAGAAATTATTTCAGGTAGGGAAAGTGCAGAGTGTGTATAATGAAAAGCTATTTAATTATTTTGATGACAAAAAATTAGATTGTCAAGAAGAAGCACTTGGAGATAGTGTTTCACTAACTACAAATTTGTCAAGAAAGAAGGAAGTCTCATTCCAGTGAGACTATTTATAAAGAAGATATTCCAAATTACTGAGTAGTCTCACTGGAATGAGACTTTCTTCTTTCCTTCTTATGGTGAAAGGGGATAAGAGAGATGTATGTATCTAAATAAGCAGTAAATTAGGCTTCTTGCTGTGATTTTCCCCGACCATGGTGCTGAAAAGTCATGAGTCAGATCGCAAAAATGTAAATGCTTTTAACACTGAAAAGAATGTGAAAAACAGTACATTATGGGTTCTTTTTCATAGCCTAAGGCATCTTATCCTTGAAAAAACATTCACGTCATGTTTTCAATCTTTCCTTTATAACTCCTTTATGACGAGTAAAAACTTCCTTTGTTTTCCGGTGAAAGTTGACATTCACACATAATACCTTTCCAAGGGTCAAGGGCTTAAAAAACCACCAAGTATCTCAATGTTTTCAATGAAATCATGAGTGTTGGAAGAATAATAAATGTAAGATGAATAAATGCTGGGCTAAAAACAGTGTTATTGGGTCTTGAGGATGAATGACACTGTAACTTTACCAGCTGAGGTTTGAAATAGGACAGCTCTGTAGAGAATAGCTGAGAGCTGGGCAGAAAGGGCATCAGGTATGTGTAAAGATGTGCATAGACATGGCTTAAGATTCTTAGGGATCAGCAATTACCTGACATCAGAGTGTGATGTGTTGGCTTTGAGCTTATGAATATTAAAATCCAGTGACAGCTCTTATGAGTCATGTACCTTTAACTTCATCTTTTCTTAGTTTTGAGTGCAGGTTAATTTGTAGTCCAGAGTCTATCCCAGTTAAAGGAAGCAAAAGTATACATTTCTGAGAAAGAATTTTGTAAGATTGCAAAATTGCTGCAGTCCTTCCCTCCTCCATAAGGCAGCATGCAGTGAATACAACTACAGCTAATATGGCTATAAAGAGTGAAGAACTGGGCTGACAGGGGATTAAATGATTCAGTGTATCTCTACAAAAAGTTCCCCATGGTGATTTCTCAAGAGCCATCATCAGAACGTAAAACATGCTCTGGCCAGAAATCAGAGCTGAACGGGCTACAACAATCTGGCCTTTCTTGAAGTGTATCCTAATAGTGAGAAAGAAGATGAGATTGAAGATAAATCGCTAATGTAAATGGAAGAACTCGTGATTGAGGCTCTTTGAGATTCTCTTTAAGATTCAGGTCCCTATTACTGTGAAAAAAAAATCTGTTATAGTTCTGTTGAGTAGAAGGGTCCACTGAGGTTAATCACTGTAAATACATACCTTTCTAAAAGGAGAGATGAATTACTGAGATATCAAACTACAAATCCTCTATGGAAAACAGACTTTGTGGTATCCTTTGGAATAATATGATAATAAATAGTATGTTAGGAGTGTTAATCTACAGAGATCTCACAGTACTTACTGAGGCTGTTGCTAAAGGCAGGTATTGCAGTCCCCACTTTATAGATGGGTACAAAACTGAAGCTCAAAGAGTTTCAGTGAATAGCCTAATATCACTTGTAGCAGAGCAACAATGTTATTTCTAGATTTTCTCATTAATTTACAGCTCTTAATTTTACTGCTAATGACTAGAACATGATTAGCTGTGAAACACTTTAAAGGAAAATAAAAAGATACCTGAGATAATGCATACAGATTATTCCAATGAGGGGGTGCCATTTCTTTCTGCTGCGGTATATGGGAAATGTAAAAAGAATGTAAGAACCTTCCTGGCTTTGTTAACCTTGACTAATAAACATCTAGGAAGGCACTGGATTTCCATCTCCTTTACCAAGAAATCTCTTTTCTATTATAGGGCTAGTATGTTTTTTGATTCTTTTGTATACGGCATACATTTGTTTTACATACGTGCAGAAAATGTCTTGGTATCAGAGAGAATATTATAAATAAAAGAATGTCTTTAGTTGCCTAAACATATGCACATCCAAATATATTTTCTGCCTACTCTACACTCAGAACTTGATTTAGTAGACAAAGGGATATAAATTCTCCTACTCTAATCTTATGGCAAGACTTCTGTAATAAATTATATTGCAGCAATGTAGGACAGAACAATTGAATTTGTATCTTCTGCTGAGTTTTCCCATACAGTCTTATACAGGTTCTTTCAGAGACTCTTGGGTGACATCTACTGGAAATAAAATAAAATAAAATAAAATAAAATAAAATAAAATAAAATAAAATAAAATAAAATAACATCATTTGACAAATAAAAAAATAAATCATTTCATAAAATATCTAAAATACATTTTCTTTGCCCTATTTCAGCTTAGCTAACTGAGTTCAAATGCTGTAATCATTGCCCAAAAATTCATGAGCTTGGCTTCAAATTCATGAGATATTTAAAAACATACACTTTTAATGAAAACCATAGTTTTCAAATAGTCATATCTCTCCAGGAGATGAAGGTTAAAGGAAAATAGACTTAGGATAAGATCAAGAGAATTGGCAATATTCACTATTCAATATTCATGTATAAAATATTCACTCTCTAAGGTAGATTATATAGGGAAAATACATTTTAGTGATAAAAGGAACCTGTAACAGTGTGGGACTACTGAGGATCTGCCTGTTTCCAGCTCTGATGAGTTCCACGCTCTGAAAGGAGTACCGCATACAAATTAGTACTGAATTTTCTGTTAACTCACTGTCACCTTCAGAAAAAAATCAAATCACATCCCTCATATTCTCAGATACATTTTTCAAATTCATAACTAATACCCAATCCCAGTCAAACATAACAAAATTTAAAAAAATTACAGATTTCCCAAAAATATGAAATTTTGTAAATGAGGTTTTTGGTCTTTTTATCTGAAGCTGAATACTAGTTAAATTAAATAGATTATTTAAATGTCTGTAGTAATTCTACATTGTCCCATGCTTGAAGTAGCTTCAGGTTGCAATTACTGCAACCTTCAAATAAACACACAAAAAATAATTTTGATTGTTTTGTATTTTTTGTAACATAATTTCATGTATATGTGTAACTAAGAATTTCAAGTTTAAGACTCCAAATCCAAGTGTCTTCTCTGAGTTTAGTGGAGAACTTCCTGAGATTCTTAAAGAAATGTGCCATTAGCTCTCATCTGTCTGAACTATAGCAAGGTTGTATCTTCCAAAAAAACCCCTGTTTTAGCTCAGATTTTGTTTACACACTAGAATTAGTTATTTATGTAGTAGGCTGGCAGTAATGACATCCTACTGTCAGTCACATGAATGCAATATAAAATACAAGGTTTTTTTCCGGCCTGCTTTTGCAGGTCACTTGACAATCTATAGAGAAGATCAGACTCATGATTTTTGTGTTTTTCAGACTGCACAGAACAGTGCAGAGCATGCAAGTAACCTTGAACATGAACAAGAACCAAAAAGTAAGTCAGTAAACAGAAGGAAGAAGCCTATGTTCCCTTTATTGGCCACTTAATTGTGTGACCACATAACCGTGAAACTACAGGTAGTATAGGAGATTAACAATAGACTCCTCCCTGATGCATTTCAAAGCCACAGCACATTACAGAAAATCAATCTGTGGAAGAAAATACCATTCATATTATATTCATCCAAGCAGTACACACTCTTTCCATGTGTCTGGGATTTGCATTTTGAACTTTCTGTGCATCAAAATAAAAATATACTGAAGCTTAGTTAGACATTACAAAAACATTTACAAACACCCAGTACTTTTTTCAAACTTCACCCAATATTACTTGTATAAAATAAAGGAAACTCTGAGTCCTTGTTTTCAAGGTTCATGTTTTTTCCTAATGAAAACTGTAATCCAAAGATTATTTTCACATCCTCCTTTGTAATTAATCAGTCCAATATATACATGTAATTTCCTGTGTTTTATTAAAAATTCCAGAACGTACTAACATAAGATGTACAACATGTTTCTTTACTACCAGGACAAAGTTATTTTGGGGACAGATTATCCTTTTCCACTGGGGGAACTGGAACCTGGAAAATTGATTGATTCGATGGAGGAGTTTGACAATAAACTGAAGGTATAGTCTTTACAATTGTTCTTTTTCCATTTTAAGCTTCTGGTTTTAGCCCCTTGATAAAACATGGAAAAATCAATGGAGTACACTCACTTCTGCAAAGACTTGGAAGAGGCCCTTTAGTCTCATTACAGGCCTTCACCAGAACATTTTAAAGCATGAGTAAAATCACTTGACTAAAACATGATTTCAGCTCACATAAACATATGTATATACACACACACACGTATGTTTTGTTTTTACAGGATAAACTCAAGGCTGGCAATGCGCTGGAATTTTTGGGCCTTAGCAGAAAGCAATTTGAATAATTATGAAGATATTAAATAGACCAAACTTTGGAAATAATATTGAATCCTTATGTGGTATTATACTGATGAACAAAATTGACAAGTACATTACAATCTACTGTTATTTCCAAAAACAAGGGTACTGGAAATGTGTGTGCACAGGCATTTCTGTGTATTTGAGGATTTAGGTTCTCTTTACACAATTTTGAAATTCCTGCTTTCATACAAAAGGGGAGATTTTATTTTTTGCAGATTCTCACTCAGCATCTCTGAATGAGAATCAATGCCATGACGTTAGAACTTGATTCTTTGGAACAAAGAACTGAGAAAATTATGACTTGTCTCCATTACATTTCAGCCTTTGTTATTTCTGATGCCAAATAAAATTTAAAAGACAGTATTTGTCTTTATCCACTGATTGAAATCGCAGAAAACTGCACTTTAATCCAGCACTTCACGTGTATATACTGACACTTTATGTGAAAGGATAAAAAAGGTCTATGGAGTTCTACTTTTTAGCTGCTGCCTACATCACTGGCAACCGTTTCATCAGAAACAATTTGAACAATATGGTTGTAGGTGCAGAAGTAATGTGTTTGTGTGGATAATACTTTGCACATGTCACTGTCAAAATAAATAATAGTATTATTTAATAATAGCATGGTTTAATGTTCTATTCTTTAAAATTATTTCCTAAAAATACGGCTAGATACTTTAAATGAAATGAAATATGTTAATGCTCCTTCTAGTTTGAATCCCGCTATACAAACGGAAGACACTTTTTTAAGCTACCGAAGGGTAGATTGAAACAGGTTTTCATGATTATCAGGTGAGACAGTGGGTATCCTCCTCCTGAGAGGACTTTAGACTAGTCAGAAAAATGCTGATGAGCACTTACACTTTCCTTTCTCATGTGTTCATTTGCTTGCTAGATGTCACACCATCATTGTCCTATTTAGTCTTAGAACACTCCAGGGAAAATAACAGACAGAATTTATGTACTGTAGCTGTGATCATATTTGTCCTTATATCAGAGATTGAACCGTAAGGATATTGAACATCAGCAGTTTCCACTGATGCAAGCCTCTGTTGAACTACAAACCAAAAAGGCCTCGTCCTTCCTTACAGTGTCAAAAAAAAGAGGGGAGGGGGTCCAGGTGTGTAAATTATATCTTTGGATATCTGTTGCACTTTGATCATTACTATATTGCTTCTCCAAATAGATTCCATAAAAGACTATTGAACATCAGTATTTGCTGAAGTAGTCGGCAGCTCACAGGTTAAGGCCCTGTGAATATCAGATGGTTATATAAGAGGAAAAGAGGACCTAGATAAAATAGTTTTAACAATATTAATTGTCCTAGAATTGGCAGACTTCCGTTGACCTTTTTTATTTAAATATCTACAAATGGGTAAAATACTCAGTGACTTCCAGGTATGGTGATTTTTCAACCAGATTGTTTTAATTAAATTGCAAAGTAGAAGAAAAGCAACTTTGTTCTCATATAATATTTTCTTCCTTCAGCATATTTTTCACAGATGTTTAAATGGATTTAAGAGACAAATATATTGTGACTGCTCCAATACATTTTAATCAGATTAATTCATTCATTTTTTTCTTTTTTTTTTCTGAATGAAACCTGTTAAGTCAGTGAGAACCCAGTGTTTGTATCTTTGGGGACCAAGTCCTGGAACCTCTCCAATAGCAAAAACAGTATTTGATTACCTTAACCTGTGACTGAATGGATGATTGCAGCTCTGTGTGGTAATTAATTAATGTGCATGCAGTGCTTAAATCGTATTCATTATGCTCTATCATTATTTAATAATATTCTCTTTATTCTTGATGTCTTCATTTACGATTTCAAAGTGGGATATAATCCTCTCTGTATTTTTTTAAGGACAAAGATAATGTAAAAATGCAATGACACAGTCAGACAAGACATTTTTATTATTCTTCCACCAATTTTTAGAGGAATATATATAAGTGCAATAGCTGGTCTCCGTGACTTTTATGCAAAGACTTAAAAAATAAGGTCAAACATTGCACTTCTTAAGCTCATTAAAGAAAGATTTTCAAAGACTCCAATTCAGAAGCTTTGCCCAAAAACATAAAAGCAAAGATCAACTTCTAATCACAACAGAAATCTTTGTAGTTAAACTTACTCTACACATGCAAAAATCTTAAAGATGATCTACAACTGGAAAGATTAGACAAGTAATTCACGTCTACCCTTGCTGCGTTATACCTCTGCTGTGTATTTCATTAGGGTTCTAGCATGTCTAGTATACAATTATAACTGCTTGCATAACATTTGTGCTGAAATTGTAAAAGAACTAATTGTGACATAGCTCTAGGTGACCAAAACCGCTGTAGAAAATTAATGCTGCACATATGCTGCACATATGCATATGCTGCACGTAAAAAGAATGCTTGGAGCTCTCATTCTGATCCATGGCGGTCAGCATAGACACATACACATAGACAATTGCTTCACAGATGCAGAATTCAGAATGGTTTGGGGTATCTATCCAGTGCCTTCAGAAAACCGAGCCCAGCAGTCTCAAGTTACTAATGCAAACGAGGGACTGAACACGTAAAGTACTTAGCTAAGTTTGTTCTATCAATCATGTGTATGAGAGTGTCCAGTGAGAACTACCTGCAAGTTAATCACAGTAAGTGTTATCTGCAAGCTAACATTATAGCAAGTATTAAAATAGAAGGATTAAATTGAGTTGCTTGAGAGTTTGAGACATAAGGCAATCAAGGAGGAGCATGTCTTTTCTGAAGGCAAGTTAGAAACATTCTTCACCCCAAGGTGATAAAAAGAAAGAAGCTAGGATGTCCCCTTCATGTAGGTTTTTCATGTTTTATCACGTCAGCTGTGTCACTACTTGGGCATCCTAATTCAAATGGGAATGTGTTTATAGGCTTAATGATAGCCAAATAAAAGTAGTGTTTGGTGGCATATTTTTATTAAGGGTGACGTAAGAAGTGGGTGCAAAATTTAGCAAGTGATCTTAATTCTGTAAGGTAGATGAAGCATAACATGGAGAGGTTTAGACAGTTCATGTTCAATATCACATGAGACAAAGTAAGAGTGTGTATCTTGCCAGGATATTAGAGGAAAAAAATGAGTTGCTGGACCTATTAATCTGGAAGGAAACAAATTACCACTAGACAGCTTTAATTCTGCATTTTTTGGCATTGAATTTCTGGAGAAATATTCTCTGTAGAAGTTAGTGATGCAGGTAGGATCATATTATCGTATACACCACACAGCTGAGATGCAGAAGATGCTTTGTGACTTTTAAGTGTTCCTGCCACTTAAGAGTGGAATGCTTTACCTAGATGTTTGCTACTACCAGTATGAAGAAGAAATTAGATACAACATGCCTTTCACAATCTTGACAGTTTTGTTGCAAAATGATTATAGTTACTTTAAATAAGGCCCTGTGAATATCAGGTCGTTATATAAGAGAAGAAGAGGACATAGATAAAATAGTTTTAACAATATTAATTGTCCTAGAATTTGCAGACTTCTGTTGACCATGGTCCAATTGTCTAGATGTCTCAGAAAACATTATGCAGTGCTGTTTTTCCTTGGACTGGGTGCTAAATCTTAAGAACCATTAGCTCAGTTAATTTCAGAATTAGATCACACATCATAGTCTGCATCTCCAAGAAGGGTAACCATTTTACCTGCCAAAGCTCATTTTAAAAGTTACCTTCTCCCACCTCAGCTGCTTACTCCCTTATCCATATGACAGCTTCTGTCCCCTTGTTCATGCCACTGTGAACTGTTTATGAGGCAATAAATACAATCACCAACATAACTGAGGTTAAAAAAAAAAAAGAATCTATGAAGAGTCTCTATTTAAACAAAGAAGTTTTGAGTAGTAAGCTAATTGTCTCAACCTGTTGATGTTCTCAGCTGAGTATCAACAGCCCATGAAGATGTGACTACAACCTGAAACAATACCCTGGAGTAGAATTGCTCCATTAAGCTTAACCATACTTCTCCCACTCATGGGCCAGCACTTAAGAGCCCAAGAAATGGCACTAAGCACATCTGCTCTTCTCCCAGTCTCAGTTTCAGCATTTGATAGCCACTTCCAAGAGATCTGTTCTCCTCTGTGTGGTGCTTCCTAAATGCCAGGCCATGAGAAAGCTGAAGACATCAGGAGAACCGAGAGGAGAGCTGCTGCTCCCACACTCCTCCAGATCTGAGAGAAACAACTATGGAAAGTTGAGGTAAAGACAAACCCTTGACTTGCCAGGCCCTGCCACTGCTACAGAGACACTGTTCTTCATCTTTTGAATAAGCACACGAGCATTCAACAGCTGTAAGCCAAATTCCTCATTTACTACAACTACTACATTATCAGGTTGATTGCAGGAGGAAACGTGGAACAATGAATGGAAGCCCCCCCCCCCCCCACAGGCTATGGAATTTATCGAAGTACGGCATTTCCCGCCGCTCATCCCCCTCCCACGTCGGGCGCGCCCGGGAAGCCGCCTTGCTGCGGGGACTCGGGAAAGGGGCAGCGGCGCGCGGAGCAGCGCAGCCGCCCAACAGCTAACGGCCAACCGCCCCCACAGCGGCCTACCAACCGACACCGCCCGCGAGGCCGCCGCTTATCCACGCCGCGTCACCGGCCCGCCGCGCCGCAACCAATCAGCGCCGGCGGCCAGGCAATGAAGAGGCGGCCGTGAGACGTCATTTCCGTATTCTGAAGACGAGGCCTTCTGGCGCAGCTGGCAGCGGCGCCTTAGCGCGCGCGGGACGTGCGTTGCGTGGTTGTTATGGCCGCCGCTCTTTGCGTGGCGGCCCCCCCCCCCCCCGCGTCACGTGCCTCTGCACGGCGCCCAGAGAGCCATGGCAGCCCGCGGCTGCCTTGTAGGCCACGTGACCCTCCTCCCCATGCGGCGCTCTTGTTTTGCTGCCCGGAGACTCTATGGTTTCAGGCGGATAGGCGGGAGGCCCGCCGGGGCGCGCCGCCGCCACTTCTCGCGAGAGCAGCGATGGAGCGCGGCGGCGAGGGGCCGGGCGCGGCGGCGGCGCCTCCGGCGGGCGGGGCCGCAGGAGGAGGGGGAGGAAGTGTCATGGCGGCGGCGGCGGGCTGCGGCGCGGGCTCCTCGGCGCGGGGCGGCGGCGGCGGCGGCTCCTCGACGGCGTCGCGCTGGTTCTTCAGCCGCGAGCAGCTGGAGAACACGCCGTCCCGCCGCTGCGGCGTGGAGGCCGACAAGGAGCTCTCGTACCGGCAGCAGGCGGCCAACCTCATTCAAGACATGGGCCAGCGCCTCAACGTGTATCCGAGCGGGGCCTGGGCGGGCCGGGCCGGGCGGCGGGGCGCGGGGCCGGGGCCCCTTCCCCTTCCCCCCCGCGGGTCGCCCTCCCCGGGAGCCTTCCCGCCCCTTCAGGAGAGGGCCGGAGCCCGCAAGCGGGGCCCCGGGGGGCCGAGAGGGCCTGGGGGGGAGGGGTCTTCCCGCAGCCCCTCGCTCACGTTCCCCGTCGGCGCGGTCCTGCTCTCCCCGGTTAAATTTGAATTTAAAGAGCGCCCGGGTCCCTGCTCCGGCTTCTTAGCGGTGTTTGTGCCCATAGCCGATTTCTTAGACGCTTACAAAGTCACTCGTAGCTGTTTGCAGCCCTCGTTTTCCCCGAATGGGCACCTTCTCATTAACCGCTCGCACATTTAAAAAGCCAGAAGAGTAGTAAAACTCAAGTCTCAAAACCACTTGAGAAAGAGTAAAACTACAGCAAAACAAAAGTATGTAGACAGTGCTTCAGCATACGGTATCATTGGAGAGGTTTTTTTCCTAATGAATGGGATGCGGCTAGTCTGGTGCAAGAATCTCCGTATTGTCCGCAAAGGAAATGAGAAAAAACGTGTTAACACCAGTCAGGTTCTCCTAAAGGGTCGTACTGTTAATTCTTTTTCAGCTGAAGACAGCAATATATTGAAAGTAACTGAAATGGGAAGGAATTGCAAGTGATTGATATGGGAAGTACACCGCTTTCTGTTCTTATAAACTATTTTATTAATATGTAGCATTTCCTTAATTTAATCTTTCAGATCTCAGCTTACGATAAATACTGCAATTGTTTACATGCACAGGTTTTATATGCATCATTCCTTCACAAAATTTAATCGAAATGTAAGTATCATTTGATATGCAGTAATAACACACCTGTGGTTTTGGCAGTATAAGTGACAAGTGTTATAGCCTGTTGCTGGATTGTAAGGTTTGATGGGTTTATGGGAATTTTAGCTTCTTATCAGCCACTTAGAAGCAATAGTGATACTTTCACTTCAACTTGGGATTATTTTAACTGGTAGTAATCAAATTTTATCTTCTCTCAAAGAAATAAAATCATAAGCACCCTCAGTAAGCATGTTTTAGATGTGTGGAGAGTGCATAGCTGGCTAATGTTTGCATGCTATAGTTTGAAAGTTTGGCACATAGGAACCATTCTTCTTAATGAAATTCCATTCTTAATGAAATCAGTGGTTGTGCTAGCATGGCATGTCTGACGTAATATGGTTATATGTGTGTAGTATACATACATATTTGCTCTTAAAAGACAATATAAATTCATTTGTCTACTCTTGTTTTAGGCAACTTGAAGGTAAGTTGAGTTAGCCAATAAAAAACTTTAAATTTGGTGTGATGAGAAAATGCTGGCTCTCCTGTTTCAGATTCAGCACATTCATTAGTTGAATACTGAGTGTTTTACGAAGAACTGAATTTTGCAGTAAAAGTACTATTTGTAATTGGATGTCTTTTAATAAGTGTAGAATTGGAGGTACCAGCTTGAAAATTTTAAATCTGTTTATTATGTCCAAGGTATTGGATGCAATGGTCAGAAAAACACTAGTGTAACATTTTAAGTATTCTTGTGTAAAAATATGTACTTTTTAATTGAGTTTTTATTTTCTTACTGACTTGGCAAAGAACAGTTAATGGTAGTGGTGGCATATTGCTAAGTGGTGGGGATGAATTTCCTCAGATGGTGGCTTTTTATGATAAAATAAACAAATTAAGACTACTGTGGAAGATGATTGTGGTCTAGACCAGAGATAGATAGTGGTCTACCGAAGGGTAGAACCTTGTACTGTCTGAATCTTGGGCATGTAGTGATCACAGTGAATTACAGGGTTAACCAACTCTTCTCTGGTGTCGAGTTTATTTTCATCATTGTTGGCTGAGCAAATAGGCATCTTATTTCTTGCGTGATAAACACCAAATAAGCATTAGTTTGCAGACACGCTTCAGAAGTGTGTTTAATTATTTTTGTGCAAAAATGCAAGGTAAATTCAAACTTGCAGTGAACTTGTTACCAAAACTTCAGTGTTATAGGTTACTGTATAGTAAAAGCTAAGTGTTAAAGTACAAATGAAACAGCATGAAACACTTGGAAGAAGTGTGTAACATAGGTTTTGTTTATCCAGTGACAGAGGGTTATGTATTGACCTGAAATACACCTAAATCAAGATCTACTTTCCTAAAACAATTTTCTAGTTCTGTCAATCTAGCAGTAACCTGTGGCCAGTGGAAGAGTTGTTGGTGAGGCATCCAAAGTTTTCTGTGGCTGTTTATGGATCGTTTCTGGATTTTGTATCCTAGGCAGAGTTGTCTGGAATGGAGAGGTTACTCTGTGTAGTGCTGCCGCAGCTGGGGCTTGTGTTGCGATACATCATCCACTAGATGAGTGTTTATATTCTATCTAGTAATCAAGGATAGATTTAGGTAGCAAGAAGCTTTAGCTGCTGTGTTCTGGTTTTCACTGGATGCTAGAAAATGCTGCTCATTTGAAACTGGTAACGCAGTGGTATTTAGTTACCTAGTGCCCTTGCTATGAAGACCAAGCCTTAAGTTATGGCTGTGAATCTTAAATTTCACAAGTTATTCATTCAGTGGCTGAATACCATGAAAACTGCAGCTATTACTGAAAAAAATGTATTGCTAGAATAATTTTCAAATTTGTATTATACAAATAAAGGTTAAAAACAAGTACACCGCAAGGTAGTGCTCAGTAATATCAATTCCTGATGAATAACTTGCTGTAGTTCTTAAAGCTACTGTTCAGCCCTGTAGTCATTATGTGTGCGCTGATGAATGGGCAAAGGCATTGCCTTGCTTTTTTCCATATTCTTTTAGGGTGAAGGGGGCGGTCTCAAAGTGAATGTGAGTCACTTCTTAAATTCTTATTCCCAAACCATCTGGCAGATTTTCTGTAGAGAAAGCAAAAGCCAAGGACTATAATAAACACTTGATATCAAATCTCCAGAGTACTTGGCAAGTGGAAAAACGTAATAATATTCATCTGCTACAGGAAGAAATTAATCCTTAGAAGTTAAGCAATAAGGTATTGGCAGTCCTGAAACTAAGACCTAGCTAAGGTTTTCTACAGTATATGGGGTATGTTTCTAATGTATCTCTGTGTGTGCGTGTATATTGATGTTTATCCCTGAAAAGAAGGAATCTGAAGACTTGGGATAGAAAATTGCATGGCTGTTGGTCAGAATACCTTGAGTTGTGATCTCCAGCTGAAAAAATCTGGCCTCCGTTTTCCTGCTTTTTATTGGTAGGTTAATATTTTTAGTGAAGTAATAAACACTTGCATATTTATCTTCATGTATAATTGTTGGGTTATGCGAATATGCCTATGTCATACATATAAATCACATCCACTTTATTGTTGTTATTAATAAACAGGTCTTCTCATTGAAGCTGATTCAGGGAATAGCTGTTGTCTTAATTCTGTGGGGTTTTTTCCTCCATATGATAAGTTACTAGTAAACAATTTTATAGGTTTTCAAGACTTTAAGAATTGACTGTGAATATGGAATGGAATTCACAATAATACTTCCAATCTGGAGGACCACGTGGGTGGCACATATTAGCTAGTGTAGTGTAGTTGCATTTTAAATGTATTAATTTCTGACTCTTAATGACTAAATACCCACATGCTTACTATGTTACTGTGGGCTAGCAAGTCACTTTTGAATTACTGTGGATTACCTACAGGATATGTGCCTTTAGTTGCAAAGAAGAATGTGTTAGCTATTTTATTTTTGTGATTGAAACAGGTTAAGACCTTGCACAGTTGCTTTGCTCCAGTAAAAGGGTGGCAGCTTGCTTAAACCAGATAACATAATTGATGCCGAGACTATTAATCTTTTCTAGCCATGTAAATCATATGTTAGGAACTAGTATCAATCTCCTCAGCAGTAGTACAAATTATTTTTTCTATATTATTGTTGACCAGGACATAGTAACTCTGGTTTGCCAAGTATAAAGTTAGTCAATGCTAATATTTGAGGGGGAGGAGAGTTGTGGGCTTTTTATAGGGAGTGCTAGCCTGAGTGTCACAGGGATACTTTAAAATATCTCAAGAATTAAAATTCTTATGGAAATAATGCTTCCATAGCATTTAGTTTGTCTGATATTACTATGTAAAAAAAAAAAAAAAAAAAAAAAAACCATTTTTTAGAAGCTTATTCATCAGTAAAATGTGGTTTGAAGAAGCAGAGGAGGGGGGAAAGTCCTTGATATACTGAAAATGAGAGGAAAGGCATCCAAATGGTAGCTGTACTTTTAAATTTAATCCTTAGAATTGCTGTGTGGAATACCAAAAAAACAGTTGAAAATATACCTGATGATGTTAAGTATTATTTGTGTGACATGCAGTGGAACTTAAAGTGCCTAAAGAGAGGCTGCAGGAGGAATTTTTTCCTGAAGTGCAAGGTAGGTGAGTGGGGGGGTGGGGGGTGTGCTCGTTTCCCCCTTCATCTGCATTTCCCCCTTCATCTGCATTTCCTTCCTGTCTCTTGCACCCCATCCAAATTACACTTTGAAGAGCTGAGCTTCCTTGTTGTGCAAGTTCTGAAAGCTGTTGTAATATGCAACAAACTTCAGAGAGGATGTTTTGGCCATATGAGTTCTGTTTTTAATCTTACAATTTAACATATTTGCTGTTTTTGTGTGATGTAAGATGCTGGTTATAATAAAAAAATACATGCAGCTCTTTGTGTTCACACTTAAAAAAAAATCCTATCATAGATTATCATCACTTAACATCAGTAAGCTACTTGGTATCAAGTGTAATAACAAACTAATACTAGTATTAAGAGGGAGAAGGGTGTTCTCAGAAAAAGATGATACGTACTGGAGATGGATTCCAAGATTATTCCAAGTATCTTCAATGTATCAAAACTGTTTTTATAAGATGTTTTGTGTTTTTCATGAGAAACAGGACTTGTGCTGCTTCTGCCTATAACACTTGCTGTATGATGCCCTTGGACTGTCATAATAATAATAACACTCATGTTTTGGTTTTTTCTTTATTTCAGTGGGACTTATTTTCTGAGATTCTCAGCTAATAGGAAAATGGGATTTAAGTTCATAAATCACGTGTGTTCTTCTGAAGATATTTCTCAGTCTTCTTGAAGAATATTTTGGGTGCCCTGTAGATAACTTCTTTAAATTGTTTGGCTTGTTTTATGTCAAATGAAGATGATCATATAAAAGAAGCTTACAACTTTGTCTAGTCTGTGTCTTTAATTTTGCTTTTTCGTTCTACTTCGCTTTGTGTTCTGCCAGAATCATATTGATGCTATTTTTGAGAAGTAGCAATGAATGAAAGCTTTAATGAGTAACTTTGCAGTTCTACACTTAACAGGGTATGTGTTTTTCACTGAAGACTGTATGCATGCCAAGTCTGAAATTGTATTAGGATATCTCTTTTCCTGAATAAATATCAAGGGAGGACAAAATACTGACTGACTTCATATTGGATAAGGGAATTCTAGTTCTAGACAAGACAAGGACCTGAAATTGTGAGCAGAAGCCAGCAGTTGTTTCTGAAGATAATAGGTAATTGTGGTTTGTGTAGATTTCTTATGAACCACAGTTAAATACCAGTTAATCAGCTTGGCTTTTATCAGCCTCCAGAACTGGTTTACGTAAGGATTTGGAGGTCAAGAATGGCATGGAGACTGCTTGGCCACAACTGATCCCTTCAGTAGATTTGAAAAGATCTTAAAGTCTGCCCGGTGAAGAAGGTGCTTTTCTGGAATGAAGTGAAACTTCAGTGCAGTCAGACACAGAATAATAGTGAGTGAGAATCTGAGGATGGTTTAGTTGCACAGTTATCGGTGATTTGGTTCAAGAAGCATCTCTGTGAAACGCAAATATTTTCAGTAATGGTAATTGTTGGAAGTTGCTTTTTCGTAAAGAAGATACATCACAAACATTCTCTGTGTGTGTGCATCTATACTGACAAACTTTGTGAAAACAGAGCTCGTGTTAGGATACATGTGAATTAAACTTGTATACAAAGCCAGAAAAATCGTAAGGCCCAAAGGCAGGCACTTAAGGGTAAGTGTGAGAGACTTGGTAGGGATGGTAAAGCTGGGCTGGTGGGTGAGGAGGGGGGCAGCAGGCAGCAGCCGTTCATTGCCCACAGTGCAGTCGCTGCAGTCGCTTTTGCTAGCTGGGTAGAGGACAACTGCGATCGTTCTTCAGCCCAGCACTAAGCCATTGCTATGATTGCTGTCCATAAATACCTCTTAAACTGAAGAAATTGTGTGATTTTGGGGGAGGTGGAAAGAATCTTCTATTTATTTTCTTTTGAAGTTTCTTCCCTTCATCCAGTCCATTTCTGGTTCCATACTCTTCATCCTCAGCTTTCCTTCCTCAGTGACTCCACCACGTGGAGCCCTTGCTGTGCTCGTCTCTGTTTTCACTCCATCACTCATTGGATCCTTTCTACTGAGTCAAAAATGGAGCCGGTTCCAGTCTCTGTGGTATCCTCGTATCTCATTTCAGTCAACGCTCATCAAACTCATTTCTCCCCAACTCTCTTAGTTCTTAAGTATCCCAATTTCCTTTCTTCTCTAAATAGTTCATGTTTCTCTGGCTTTTTGGTCTTGTCATGCTAATCCAGGCTTTCCCAGAAGCTCAGAATTATGTTGGAGAATGTAATCCGTTTTCTCTTAGGCTGGTTCAGGTGTAGAAGGTGCTAGCCTCAGATATCTTCCTCAGTTATGTCTGCCCTAAATTACTGAAGCATAGTGGAGAGATTTCCCTGGGGCTCATCTGGATGAAGCAACTGTAGCTGGGAGAGGTGTGCCTTGGTTTTTGCATTCTGGGCTGGAGCACAGCTGGTTTGCTTTATAAAGTATCTTTATAGGGTGTGCATTTGTTGGCTAATACAGGTGTGTGCTACTATACATCTTTTACCATCTCAAAGCTGTTGATACTCTAGCTCTCTGAACTCCAGAGAATCTCTCCATCACATTTAGTGCTTAAAAGCTTGTCTCCACGCTTAAGTGAGGCAGATTTTTAAGAGTAGCAGTAATATGTCCCTGGCAGAGTGAATTTCCTCTTTAATTTCAAATTTTTAATTCAAACAATATGGTTGGGAACTTCTTGAAAATCATTAGTATCTTAAATGACAACATTAATCTGGCCTTGTTCACAACATCTGACCTACATTTTTTTTTTCTTTCTTTTTTTTTTTTTTTACTTTATTCACTTGCAAGACTTAAGTTACATGGTTCTGTTAAGCATTTAAAAGGAAGGTAATTCTTTTGTCTCAGTTGCAGGAGAATTTCTTCCCTGTGATTTGATTTTATTGAGAATGCTAGGTTTCTTAATGGCACATTCCATGCATCAAAGGTTATCGCCTTTCCAGGGTGTCAGTTTTCCTTGTAAGTCTGCCAACTTAAGTTTTACTCTAGATCTAAGTGCATGTTTCAAGGTGATTTAAGGAGCTTTCAAAAGTACTGAGGGAATGCTTTTTGCATTCTTAAATGTGATGGGTAATCATTTAAGTGTCTGTTACTTGTTAGTCTATTGCAGTTCTCCATATAGGGAATTTTTTTACAAAAGGCCTCACTTTGGCGGCATAACAAGGGTATTATTTACTGATCAAAAAAAAAAAGCCTTTTTGGGGAAGCATGGCTGCTCCAGTTCACTCAGTCTAGTTCTACTTGGGCATTGAATGAGAAATCTGATATCTGCACTATTTGTGACATGCTTTAATTAAACACTCAACAAGCAGCCATTCCTTTCTCTGAATAAACTCTTTGTACTGGCTTACTTTTAACAAATTTAATGTTTAATGTCTGCATGGAGATTTCTACTGTCATTTTAATTAATGTTTGACATGGGCAGTTTTTGCATAAGAGGAGGACCCTCATTCTTGTAAGTCAATTATGGTTAACCATGTTGCATTTATAGACACATCAGTCATTCTAACTGACAACTAAGCATCAAAGCTTTACTTCATAGTTAACCCTTACCTTATACTGAACTGTGTGTGCTTTGCTGCCAGTTTATGGCACCTACAGCGCTATAAATTTTTTCTTGCAACTTAATTTGTAGTCTTTACTGACATTTGATATAGCTGGTGTTTTGTGAATCTTTGTGCTTTGATCCCCAGCTGCTTCTGGGTGTGTAGTAAAGTTTCTAGGAGTAAGTTTTTCTGTTCAGTCAGTGGCTCTGCTGTGATGTTATATTTTCTTATATTTTCTAACAACAAGCTGCTTTTCTTCAAGTTCTCTGCAAAAGTTGCTTATTCTTAGGAGAATCAAACACTAGCAGAACTTGTTGGCATCAGGTGTTTTGACTTTGAGTGAAAAGGTGGTGTAATGGCTCACTGCTGTGCTAGAACTTGGATGAACTTTCACATGAAGTATATTTAACTTGAAAAATCCTGTTTTAGTGTGAGTAAAACCCCTGGACCAAATCTATTCTTTTTATATTGCAATAAAATTAGTTTTACCTCAGACACTTCCCTCATGACTGTAATTTAGCGTTTATGCTTTTCCTTCCCCATGCTGCTGAATAGAGCACATGAGTTTTAAAGTGAAACTTGACTAGTCATTTTGCATTGTCTTGCATGATTTCAGAACTGTTAAAAAAAAATCCCAAATGCTTAATCCTTTTCTAATTACCTGTTCACATTCTCCATAAAAATTCCGATTTGTAAGAAGTTTTAAGTATGTATGTATGTGTGTATATATATGTATGTGTATACATGTTTCTCTTCTTCAGATAATATCTCCTACGGCGTTGTTCTTAGCTGCAAAAGTGGAAGAACAGCCACGGAAACTCGAACATGTTATTAAAGTAGCACATGCCTGTCTTCATCATCAAGAGCCACAACTGGATACAAAGAGTGATGTAGGTGGAAGTCATGTTTTTAAAAATAGTTGGAATTGAAGCTAAAGATGATGCTTCATCTAATGAGCAGTTATACTGTCTTGACTGGGTTATTCCTATCTGCAAACTAGAAAAAGTTTTTGTTCTTAAACCATTCAAATCCTTTGTAGTACTTAATAGAGCTAATAAAGGACTTAAATATTTGTGTTATGACACTTGAAGGGAAATTGCTACATCTTAAACTTGCATTATTTTTAAGACTTCTACATGTATAGTTTAAAGACTAGACATTAAATAAGGAGAAGTCTCATGCCTGGTTCCATAAGTGCCAGGCTCAGTGTAGGTGGGAATTCAGGATCCTTGGTATTTCTTAACCAGAAGCATGCTGTGCACCATGCATGCATCCTGTTTTTAAGGATGCCATATAATTGTCAGCTGCTCTGTGTCTCTGCTGTACATGTCCTTGCTTTTGTTTGCCAAAGTTTGTACTGCTTCCGCTTGCTTTATGGTTCACAGTACCTCTTCCCATTTCCCTTCCCAAGATGTCCTGAAACTGAATGTATTAGGAAGTATGGTGGAGATGCACCAGAGCTGTTCTGCTCGAAGGTCAGGTTGAGCTGGTTATACCCTGCTGGACCTGAGCTGATGTGTAGAATTATTTGAGTGCCTCTGCTATGCTTCCAGTTCTAGCAGCGCCATGTACAGATATCCAGCATACGTTAATACCAGCACACATTCATGTATATATATGAGTTTGAGCCCACAGGCTTAAGCTAGCTTTACAAAGGCTAACTGGATATCTGCAGCTGTGTCCTAAATTATTTCTAAAACAGTCTGCACAGAGACAAATGAGTTGATTTGCACTGGCAAAACTTCCTAATGCTTATAGCATCCCCCATCTTCTCATGGAAGTGCTTTGCTGGAATTGATTCTATCAGATCCAGATTAAATAAATCTGCTTGTCAAAGATGGTTGGGCTGGTATAACTGAATATGCAGTAATACTTATTCTGGTTAAAAATATATACATATATTACTACAGTGAAGCATTCTTGAATTGTCAGCGCTAATTGGCATGTAGAGTGGTCTTAATTTGTGCTGATATTACTAATACTCAGATAGGGATTGCATGACTGAAATTTTGAGACAACAGATACTGAAGTCCTGACTTGCTTGTTAATTTGTTTCAGGCATACCTTCAGCAAGCCCAAGAGCTGGTTATACTTGAAACAATAATGCTTCAAACTTTAGGTATGTTTTTTAAAAATCTTTTGTGCAGCCAACTTCCCATAGATCAGTAATGGCAGTCCAGGAACTGGGTATTTTGATACACTGTTGGTATACTCAAATTTTACTATTCTTTGTATACAAGTTCTGACCTGTTACAGTTGCTGTTGTGTTCACTTTGGAGAAAAGAGGAAAAAATATTTGTGGAACAGAGGTTTCTGGCACAGTTTGAGGTAGAAATATGTGCCCTTCCAAATAGATCTTACTCCAAAATACCAAAGACATTCAGATAAATATCTGTGTTTATATGGAGTTGCTATGTGTTTGACTTAAGGAAGAAAAAATGCCAATGTTATGTGAAACATTTTTTTAAAGCCTAGTTAATCTTTCCCTTTTTTGTTGTTGTTCAATTATATTCAGAGCTTTGGGTTTCATTGCTTTCATACTCTATTCTAAACTTTTGGCTAATTGCTACAGGCATGTAGCGACATTAATATTTTTTTATATAAGGTAGCATGTTACACTAGCAGAGCTGTATGTGTGTTCTGAAGCAGTTGGTAAAAGTTTTATACCAAATGCTCTTCCTCTGTTCTGCTTTTCAATGGAAGAATAGTATGTAACTGAGCAGGATTACTGCCTCTGAATGTCACAAATTGTAGCGTAACCATTTAATTTGTTCAGGTAATTCCAAAATTTGAAATACAGCCTTCTGATAAGAAACTGTTCTGGCTTCAAAGTAACATGAAGAGAGACAATTATAGCTAGCAGACCTGAGAACACTGACTTGTTCAGATAGTCTTAAATACCATTTGGAATAAATCGTTTAAAAAAAAAAAAAAGTAGTGGCCTAATTTTTAATAGCTTTGTAAACAAAGAAAGGGATCTGAGGTGACTGACCTACAAATTGACTTAACTTGTAATTGCATAGTTGCAATGCATTTGTGTCCCAGAAATGACTGGATAAAAAAAACATGTGCATGTTTCAGTGCATTCAAAGTATCAGCAGCTGTTCAGATTTGTTCATTTATAAAAATACAGTAATATTTCCTTCATAGATATATGGACCTTTAGAATATGCCAGGGGTGTTTTACTAAATGGGTCTTGAAATGGCTATATCTTTTATCATCCAAAAAACTGAAGAGGTGCAGAATAAAAGGCAGTTAGATACTGTTACTTGATTCACAGTACAAAAGTTTTGCAAGTGTTAGGTCTGTTGGGAAGGAAAGTTATTTTGGTTTTTTATGCAACTTTATTATAGTTCTAAAACATATTCTTAACTCTTCAGGTTTTGAGATTACCATTGAACATCCGCACACAGATGTTGTGAAATGTACGCAATTAGTGAGAGGTCAGTGACTTTTAAGCCCTTCTTTAAGCCCTTTTTTACCCTTCTGGTAAAACTTAAAGGTGATGTTATTCGTCTAATACGATTATCTTCTTCTATAAGTAAATAGCATAGATGCACTTTCTTCACTAACTATGTATATCCAAAGAGTGTGTTTAAATCTGTCTAACTGCTAAAAACTTGACCTTAAGCTTTAGAGTCTGAAGAGTCCAATTCTTTGTCCTTTGTAAGCTTTTTTGTTTTAGGGGGTTTTTTTTGCTTGTTTATTAGCTTTGCTTGACTAATGTCTGTTCCATGTTTTCTTGAAAATCACAGAAGCAGTTAGTGGTTGAAAACTAAACAGCCAGCTTCTCCATACCATTCAAACTTGATTATTTTCACTCTGTGGTGGTATCGCCAAGTAAGGAAGTGTAGTCTGCATGTTGGTTGAAGGCTAATGCTAGCTTTCCACCTTAGCAAATCTTTTTAGGTAATGAACTGCAGGATATAGAGAGCACATAGCAGGTCTGCTGTCATATGCAAGTACTTCAAGATGTGTAGTACTTTGTCTAGACCTGGGAGCTCTTACTTGGATTGGTAGCAAAAAAACCAAACATTTCGTTAAATAGTCATATCCTCTAACTTGTGTGCAGTTCATTAGCACGACTCTGCCTAGAAGTCTGTTTCGTTCTTTGTATCTTTTGTTGGATTTTTGGTCCACCCTCTTTAATTCTTAAATCAGTTTCCTTTTGAAGCTTTTTTTTTTTTTTTTTAAATCCTCTGTTACTTTAAAAGATGGGTGTGGAAAAACTAGGAATTGGTTGTAAAAGCACCTAAAATAAGTTTTTCACTTTAATAACATCCCATAACTAAAAAGTGTTTGGAAATGACTAGTCAGTAGTTGTTAGTGGTTAGTCAGTTTTTGGAGCTAAATATAAAGTACTTCAAAAGTGTTTTTCTTCCTGTATAAAATCTGGAGAGTTAGGTGCACCTCACCATGCTAACTATATCTGCTTCATACTAAGTACACAGTTAAAGCTGTTCTTTGAAAGAAGAGTATCTCTCCTTTCTCACTTTAATGTAGCATACTGATGTAAAATGTCATGTGTTCATCTGTATTTCGTCTCTCTAAATACAATAGGAAATTTGAAAATGGGCTGCGGTTTTCCAGAAAAAAAACCAGGGCTGACAGTTCAGCCTGCATTCAGTTTATAATGTGATTTGTGTCCTTAGAATTTGATTCAAAGTAGAACTGGTGCCATATATAGCTTATTTTCATAAAAAGTAGCTTTTTTGCTATTGTTGCCATAATAAATTTTTTTTTTGCTTTCTGTCCAGCTTTGATTGTGACTGGATACACAAGTCAAAGTGCCCCAAGTATTTCAGTAATCTGCATCAGCAGCTATAGGATTTTTTCTTGGATTTTTCTCTCATAGTTGTTGGCCAATATAAATGTGAGCGCATGTTTTTCTGATTTGCATATGAGCCCCTACACTTCTGTTCAGTACTGAGGTAGGGGGGAGCACCAACCGTATGCTATGTGCTTCAAGATTTCCACATTAGCATGTGTATCTGACAGGAGCCTAAAAAAGAAAGCCATACGGCTACACAAATTTTTTATTTCCTTTAGTCAAGGGTAGGTACCGCTCTAAGATAGTTCAGCTTTTTCCTGTGTTCTTTTTCCTGTTACTTTTGTGTAGTAACAAAGTTTATATATTGAAGGTATGTGATACCTTTTTTTAATTCAACAAGACTTGAGTACCTTTTATTTAAAAATAAATCAATTAATAAATTAAAAACATTGGGCATGAAGTCTGTAGTCATGCATGCAAGTAGAGCAACTGGGAAATAACTGCCATGCAACTAAATTAGTCTGTATTGAGTGAATAAAGAGATGGAGTTGAGCATAGTGATGTATCTTCAAAGATACTGTGATGTGATTTTTAATTCTGTATTTCCTAATGTTTACTACTTAGTGTTGTTTTGATGTGAATAGGTACTACATTTAGATATCCAATTTCAAAGCTTTTAACATAAATCTGAAACTGTTGTCTATGTTAAGTGTTTAGTGCTAAAGAGGCTGAGTGACTGAGAAGCTGAAGAAACGCAAGGTTACTTTACTCAGATATGTCTTCTTGGACAAAAACCAACATTCCAGAAAGCAATCAGATTGCCCTTTCATTAAGGATGACTAATATCTAAAACTACTATGATTAAAACCTTCACCTGTATGTTTGGTGGGAGAAGGAAGGGAGGGAGGAATATGATGTGGCTGAGTGTTAAAGTATCAAAAAAGAGGTTGCAAAGTTAGCTGAGGTATGCAACTGTACTTAAGAGAGTTTCTGGCTTAGCATGTGAGTACTGGGAATTGCCATGTAGTGAGACTATGCACTGGTCCCTCCAACTTGTGCTGGCTGAACTTAATTAAGTGACTAAGAGGATGGCTGATTCCCTGTGTTGCTTTTTGTTGTCTTGCATTTTGGGTAGTGCACTTTATGCTCTCACTGTAGCCCGTATGAAACCTGAAGCTGCTCATTTGAAAAAAAAAAAAAAATAAATCAGATTATGTTGATGAGGTTCAAAGTTTCAGCGAAGTCCTTTTTGTCAGAAGACTGTCTAATCTAGTAGAGGCATACCAGAATCGATTGCTGGAAGCTGAAGATGAATTAATAAGTGGGAATTGATGCAAATAAACATAATCTTCTTCAACATACAACTGAAGGAAAAGTTGAATTCTTCATCTCTGTTCCAACTAAGATCAAAAGCCTTTCTGAAAGAAGTATTAGACAACGCAGATTATTGCAGATAGAGGGTGACTGGGTAGATATATACTGACTTGTGAAATTCAGACATGAGGTATTTAATTATTCCTTCTGGTTTTCAGATTCATGGGTTCATGAAATTGTTCCATCTTTACAGTTTGGTCAGCTTAGTAGAGAAGGAAAATGGTGTGGGCTGAGTCTTTTTTCTGCACCATTCTTCCTCAGTGTCAAGAGACTGAGAAGAGGAGACAGGACCACCATTCCTTACGATCCCACAGGTCCTCTAAGGAATCTGGAGGCAGTGGATCTATAAAGGCCTGTCACCAAGCTTCAGTGCCCATTCCAAGGATACTCCAGTGCTGAAGAGAAAAACTGTTCCTGGTGTCAGACTATTTTACTGGCTTGAATGCTCAGCAGTGAACCTGCCCTGGTGCTGAGACCATCACAAAGTCCTAAGTTCTGACGCAAACTCAGTCTGTTCTCAGCCTGCTTCTGGTGGAACTTGAAGAGGACTGTGTATCCTCATCTCCATCCTGGGAAGTCTTCAGGCGTTCTTTTCTGTGTTGGTACACAGCCTCCTGGAACTGCACATTGGATGCCAAGGATTTATAGGATTGCTCTGGCTACTCTGCAGGTTATCGGGTATCTTGAATGTCCATGATCCTTATTAATCTTTTGTGGAAATTGCACTGTCAAATTCTACAAACACACCATAGTATCTGTGTGAACTGCTACCATGGGTTAAATCAGGCTGAGAAAGACAAAGTGTGCAGAAGAGAAGATGAATCTGAATGAATCTGTTTTTTCAGAGGGTATTCTGATCAGGAAAATTTAAATCTTAGCACACTAAGCAGTGTGGGATCTTGAACACCAGCTGTACTTTAGCACTGCTACAGGAGGCCTTCACATTCTGAATGTCCACCTCAGGCTTTTACAGGCCTGGTTCCAAGGCGTAAATGCTTTCAAGAAAGTAAAGCTGCCAACACTGCTCAGACCTGAATTCCTACACTACGGCCTCATCCAGTCCTTCCCAGATATAACGGGGTCCACCAACAGAGCTCTCCATTCAGAACCTGCAGCTTTTTTCCTTTTGCCCAGAAGGATTTCAGCAGGATTTCTGTCGTCTGGTGTCGACGGGCTTATCTGCATTCTGCTCCTTCCAGGGGTTGGTTACTTACGTTCTCAAGGTACTAGTCATAGCCAGCTGCTGCTCTCCTAAGGGTGCCTTGGCAATCATATTTCGATGATTATCTCAAGATCTAAGATAACCTAGTGTTGAAGAAAAGACTCAATATCTTGGAATCGCATCAGTTGAACTGTGTGGCTATGTCCAATATAAGGATTTTGGTTTCTTAGCAGGAATTTCGTGGAGACACGAGCCTTCTGGAAGGTGTAACAGATGTAGCAAATCTGTTCCAAAATCTTGATTACTACTTTAGTAATCTAGGCCCTGCCTTATGGTTGCTTCTGCAGCAGTGAGTCAGGGTGGGTGTTTTAAATCTCTCCTGAATGATAAAATAAAAAGCTGATTATTTATGGCTAAAGTCACAGTCATCTGCCCTATGACTTGAGAGTTGTAATGATTGAGCTCTGTTGGCTTGCTTTAACCTCTGTACTTTGAGACTTTTTTATTTTGTAGATACACTTTCCACTACTTCGCTCTAGAGGAAAAAACACAAAATAAATCTTGAAGGAACAAAAATTGATTACTTTTAGTGGATTGATTCTACTAAACCAAAGCTGTCCTAAATGTAAGGGAAGTTTGGGACAGTTGTTTTAAATTGTCCCTTGTGTTAACATAAGCTTTAGTTGTGAACTGAAATTTCTTGCTGGTTCTGGCAAATTTGATTTTTTAGCTGTAAATACTTTGAAACAGTATGATACTGCTTGTAGTATAGGTAAGGTGTTTATCACAGTTTTTTACTGATGCTAAAATATGATGAGGCTATGATGTGATTCTTTTCTTCCAGGTATGTGTTTTGATTTACTTTACTTTCAAGCTGATAGTAACTAGAAGTTTTTCGGCGTCTGCTTTTCTTCCCTGTTCAAAAGTAATGCTTCAGTGAGAGTAGGGAGATTTCTTGGTCCCTTAATTCAACTGTGTCATAACTTTACAGAATGAAGAAACCATTGAAGATCCTTATTATATTATTTTGATGAAAACTGAAGAGTAAGGCATCAATTTCAGCCTTGTTCAACTATTTTCTTTCTTCATTTGTTTCGTTATAGTCTAATTTCACTTTTTAGGTAATACTGCCTTACATTTTTTGATGGAAGGGAGGGGAAAAAAGTTAAACTCCATGGTTATCTGGCATCCAACTACCATTATGGTTTGCAAGCCAAATATAACACTGTGACATTGACAATTCACCTTTAGATTATTATGGACTAGCAGAATTTGTGTGGGAATGGATCCTATTACCTTGCTACTTCCATATTCTTTTCAGATTATGGCACTGCCCAGCTGTGTAGCAGGAAGAAAAACCTGGTTTATACTCTTTGGCAATCATAAGAAGTGGAATTAAATCACATTTAGTAAAACTTTTTTTTAAACTTAAATTTTAAAAGCCATTGCAGTCTTTCTCAAATCTTATGGGAAGATCATTTTTAAAATAGAGGTTTGTGACAATATTTCCTTTGACATAAAATTCAACAATACACTTTCTGCAGGTAGCACTGATTTCAAGTGATAGTGTCAAAGTAAGAATTCAATGAAGGCTTCATTCAATCTTCAGTTAAATCCATTGTGCCCAGCTATTCCATTATATACATTTTACAGTAAGTTCTTTTATTTGAGTGAGGAGCATGGGGGTTTCACTAGTAAGGGTCAGAGCTAGATGACTGTAACAGTCTAAGTCATTAGCTTTTCATTCTGGTATGCTGCAGTCTTGATTTCTTTTTCCTGACTGTAATTAATAAGTTTATTGCTTCACATCAGAAGCTTTGACATAAGTTTGGCAGAAATGTGGAACAGTGTTTTGAGTATTACACTTTTGATTAGAGGGAGCAAATCTATACCAGTCTAATTTTTAAGCCATCTAGCTTGGAAGTTTGCTGTTTTGGGGGTCTTTGGGGGGTGTGTGGCTATTTTTTTTCCCTCCATCTGTGCTGTCACGCTCCTCTCCAAGAGGAGAATTTGCACTGTAGTATAAGTTGAGTTTTATCGACTGCCTTCCTGAAGTCCATGGGCAGGGTTATGCCAGGGGATCGTGTGTAAATGAGGGTGGGGAAACAGATACTCGTAGAAGAGAGGGCTCCCCTGTATGAGGCTTTTGAGGGGTAAACGCACAAAAGGGAGACTTTGTTCAGGGGGAGGGCCGAGGAACTGAATGACTGGTCTGCCTCCAGTTACTGAAGGTAGAGGGCTCTTCTGTATCTTGGAAAAGATTATTTTAAAGGCTAGTTAGTTAAATTACAATCAGGTCTGTGAAAATACCAAATGGCGTTTTTTGGAAGGTAAAATTGCTTTAATTTTGGAACGAACCTGACAAGTTAGTATAGATAGTTAATCTCTCTGTTTTTCTTTTCTTACAGCAAGCAAGGATTTGGCACAGACATCCTATTTCATGGCTACCAACAGGTTGTTATCCTGAACCTCTTTGTTGCACTGTTGTAGCACACTATAGCTTCCTTTACTGCAGGGCCCCCTACATGTGTCTTACCCTTGTTGCAACAGGAGACTGGGCCATCTACAGTGGTGGTACCTTTCTGTTTGCAGTGCGGTGTATTGTACAAGGGCCTCATGGCACAAAGGGGTTAAATGCACAATGAGAAGTGTAGTGGTGCTTTCTGATGACATTTGCTCGATTGTGAGTGCATAAGTCTAAAATTGGTAGCCTGAATAGCAGCTAAAGATTACAAAGAGCTAAACTTAACCTAGAAATTCGAGCATCTTGGTAAGTACAAAACTATTTTTAGTTTACACTTGTAGTTAATGGCAGTTTTCTCTTAATTTTAAATATATTGATCCAGTCTTAATTTATAAAATTGTAGTGGGCCTAGGATCTTTTGAACTAGCTGATTTTTCTTTTCGGATAGACTAGAAGTAGTTCTGTGTTCTTTTCAGAAACAGCTCCTTAATCTTAATGTGCAGTTTTAAAACTTAAGTACTAATGTAAATTTAAAGTTACAGCATTTCAAATAAGGATTATTGTGTGCAGATAATCTCTTGTAGAAAGATGGCATTTGAGAATAGATTTTAGTCTTGATTTCTTGATGACTTGAATTTGTTTCTTGCAAAATAATCTTGAGCTTTATTTGTTAGGATTACAGTATGTGTAACCAGATTTTAAGCAATATCTAATATTTGATTAGAATTCCTCCAAACATTTTTGTTGGTCCCTGGATGGGCTTTATACTTGAAACACTTCTTAATAAAAGCTGTGATAGAGCAATGAACCAGCATCTTTGTGCTGCTGCCACCTGGAAACTGAAGCTGAGTTCACAAATATTAGCAATTTGGGCCTAGTGAAAGCTAAGCCCATGAGTAATTCACTTGGCCTTTATGGAACTTTTGGATACCTACATCAAATAGTCTAATCCAGAGACTGCATAATGAGCTGTATGTTTTTATTGTAGCTAGAGTTTTATTTACCATATTATACCTCTTCCGTTTTAGTACTGAAGTATAGTAGAATAACTGGTAAATATCTTTACTGTTCATCACACTTGCCATAGCAAAAGCAAATTAAACTTTCTACCAGATAAATGCCCTGCCCTTTGTTTGCTGAAGGCAGTAAGCTATCTTACGAATTTAGTCAGAAAAATGTTCCATGAGCTAATGTTTAACTGCTGTTGCTTGAGAAATTATCTTATTCTGTAGGTTAATGGCCAATTTGTTTGGGTTTTTTGTTTTACATGTTTGATTTCCTTTGGTTCCTCGTTACGAAATTTGTGCATCAGTCTTCACCTTACTACATTCTGTCTTCAGTACAAGCCTACAGTCATAGCATGTGTGTGCATTCACTTGGCCTGCAAGTGGTCCAACTGGGAGATTCCAGTATCAACTGATGGAAAACACTGGTGGGAATATGTGGATCCTTCAGTCACTCTAGAATTACTAGATGGTGAGTAGTATTGCCTTTTCACATCGTAATTCAAGTGTTTATTAAGTGGCCGTAATCATCTTTTTCTGAGCGTAGCTTTAAGCATGAGAAGGCTCACTGACAGATTTGAAGATGAGGGGAGAATGTAGGAAGACAAGTTTTGAGACCCTTTTTATCTCATCTTGTGGGCTGGGACATCCATGTACCTTTTGTAGGTGCAGGTTAGTGTCTTCCCAGTGCTTTCCAGAATGGGGAAACAGCTAGAGATAGAGCTGTGCAAAGTCATCACTCCTGACTGCTTTACGTACTTTGTTGTTCCCAGTTTATGGCTTCACTGTCATTATTTGAGACCACTGTTGTTAAGATAAAATGTAAAATTGCCATAATACTAAAGCTAATTCTATCTTAATGATTTGGCATATCTTATGATACCTCGAACTCCTGCAGAATAAGTTTTTCTTGTTAATGTTTTTTTTCTAGAAGAAGGCATATACCTACAAGATCATTTAAAAACAAAACACTTCACCTTCTCTGCTGATCCTACTTTGCTTGCTGTTTTCCTGCACTATTCATGTGCTATGCTATACTACTATGCTTGGACTATAAGGTCCACAAGGCAGAAATTGTACTTATTACAGTGGGGTCTGCAATTAAGGCCTATCTACATTACTGTAAGAGAGGTAATTTCTGGTTCTTCCAGATCTATAGCCTGGACTTGGCTTGTAGTTCTGGAACAAAAAATTGTTTCAGAGTAGCGGTGAAAGCCTTCAGGCTTGATATGGCCCAACATAGTTCCCCATGGCCTGCTTTTTTCTCCTGCTGAGCTTTTATTTCTTAATGGCCAGCATATTTTTTTTTAAGTGAAAACTATGGGAAGCACAGAATCAGAGGAGCTTGAAACTGCAAGATCAAATGCCTCTGTCTTTGTATGATTCCTAAAGTCATATCTTAGGTTCAAATAACACTGTGCCTTCTTATTTGGTTATTGGCTTTGCATGTTTGGTAGGTATGCATCACTTAATTTTCATGAATGTGTGCTGGGAGCCCGCAGCAAACACTGCTTAATTCTTCACCAAGTATTTATGGAATTGCTGTGTGTAATGAAGGTTTCAGGGCAGACTAATTGCCCAAGCACTTGGGAACAGCTTAGTTTGTAGCTTACTTGGGGAGCTCTGGAAAAGCTATTTCTTCTGGATCTTCTGCCGTAGGTCTACTCTTGCATTCTAATTCTGACTAAACCTCATTCCTTCTAGATTATAAGGAAAGTTAAATTTTGATTGAAAGTATTTTTGATTGAAAGTATTTTGATTTACAGCTGACAAGAGCATAGAGACTTAGGTTGCCTTGTGGACATACTTAATTGCAAGGCTCTTCTCCAGTTTCTAATAAAGCCAGCTATATTGCCTTAAGTACAAAAGGGTGTGATGGCTTATACTTTGTTCAGAATTGTTTTCAGTTGTTCCAAAAGTTCAGGCAGAATGACTGAAATAGAGATTTAGACTTTAAAGTGGGCTTGACTTCATACAAGAAATACCCATGCTGAATGGGACATACGTTATTTTAGGGGCCGTTGTTTGTACAGATCCCTCTAGAAACTTTAGTCTAACAAATACAGACTTTCTTAAATTTCAACGTGCTTTTCAGAATGCTTGTAGTGGTTAGAAGTGTGTCACAGTGAAATAGTGATAGCTTTTTTTCATTGAGCATTCATTAAACATTTTCTGATTAAATATATATTCAGATTATGTGCATCCTGTGGTTAATACTGTGAAAAGCTATGTTCTGTTAATCTAAAAAAATGCTTAAAGTTTAACCTGCTTATTACAGAATTGGATGTAAAAAATGGCTTTCTTTTTTCTACCCAGAG